>NC_064920.1:73153708-83153708 GCF_023897955.1 Schistocerca gregaria | reverse complement strand
ATCTTAAGAGATTCATCGTTACTCCTTCCATAGGTTACTGGTATTCTCTGAGTCAATACCTCCCTTGACGAAAAAGTGGCTATCTTAATAGTGCAATACTTCTTCCTCCCAGTTGCTCACACAGTTTACTACATTTTTGTGTAGTTTTTGTCTGCCAGAAACTATAATTCACTAGTTTTGTATCATAAAAGAGTCATCGTTTCACCTCCTAGGGATTATTTGAGATTTCTTAATCCAAACCGCAAGTAACGAGGCATTGGCTACCTTAAGAGAGTCATTGTTACTCGTCCCCATTGCTCACCCAGTCTGCCACTCTTTCTTACTGCGGCCAGTCTGCCAGAAGCGATATGTCACTCGTTGTGTATCTTAAGAGATTCATCGTTACTCCTTCCATAGGTTACTGGTATTCTCTGAGTCAATACCTCCCTTGACGAAAAAGTGGCTTTCTTAATAGTGCAATACTTCTTCCTCCCAGTTGCTCACACAGTTTACTGCTTTTTGTGTAGTTTTTGTCTCCCAGAAACTATAATTCACTAGTTGTGTATCATAAAAGAGTCATCGTTTCTCCTCCTAGGGTTTTAGAGATTTCTTAATCCAAACCGCAAGTAACGAGGCATTGGCTACCTCCAGAGAGTCGTAGTTACTCGTCCCCATTGCTCACCCAGTCTGCCACTTTTTCTTACTGTGGCCAGTCTGCCAGAAGCGATATGTCACTCGTTGTGTATCCTAAGAGATTCATCGTTACTCTTTCCATAGGTTACTGGTATTCTCTGATTCAATGCCTCTCGTGACGAAAAAGTGGCTATCTTAATAGTGCAATACTTCTTCCTCCCAGTTGCTCACACAGTTTACTACTTTTTTGTGTAGTTTTTGTGTGCCAGAAACAATAATTCACTAGTTTTGTATCATAAAAGAGTCATCGTTTCTCCTCCTAGGGGTTATTCGAGGCTTCTTAATCCAAACCGCAAGTAACGAGGCATGGCTACCTTAAGAGAGTCATAGTTACTCGTCCCAATTGCTCACCCGGTCTGCCACTTTTTCTTACTGCGGCCAGTCTGCCAGAAGCGATATGTCACTCGTTGTGTATCTTAAGAGATTCATCGTTACTCTTTCCATAGGTTACTGGTATTCTCTGATTCAATGCCTCTCGTGACGAAAAAGTGGCTATCTTAATAGTGCAATACTTCTTCCTCCCAGTTGTTCACACAGTTTATTACTTTTTTGTGTAGTTTTTGTCTGCCAGAAACTATAATTCACTAGTTTTGTATCATAAAAGAGTCATCGTTTCTCCTCCTAGGGGTTATTCGAGACTTCTTAATCCAAACCGCAAGTAACGAGGCATTGGCTACCTTAAGAGAGTCATAGTTACTCGTCCCAATTGCTCACCCAGTCTGCCACTTTTTCTTACTGTGGCCAGTCTGCCAGAAGCGATATGTCACTCGTTGTGTATCTTAAGAGATTCATCGTTACTCCTTCCATAGGTTACTGGTATTCTCTGAGTCAATACCTCCCTTGACGAAAAAGTGGCTATCTTAATAGTGCAATACTTCTTCCTCCCAGTTGCTCACACAGTTTACTACATTTTTGTGTAGTTTTTGTCTGCCAGAAACTATAATTCACTAGTTTTGTATCATAAAAGAGTCATCGTTTCACCTCCTAGGGATTATTTGAGATTTCTTAATCCAAACCGCAAGTAACGAGGCATTGGCTACCTTAAGAGAGTCATAGTTACTCGTCCCCATTGCTCACCCAGTCTGCCACTCTTTCTTACTGCGGCCAGTCTGCCAGAAGCGATATGTCACTCGTTGTGTATCTTAAGAGATTCATCGTTACTCCTTCCATAGGTTACTGGTATTCTCTGAGTCAATACCTCCCTTGACGAAAAAGTGGCTTTCTTAATAGTGCAATACTTCTTCCTCCCAGTTGCTCACACAGTTTACTGCTTTTTGTGTAGTTTTTGTCTCCCAGAAACTATAATTCACTAGTTGTGTATCATAAAAGAGTCATCGTTTCTCCTCCTAGGGTTTTAGAGATTTCTTAATCCAAACCGCAAGTAACGAGGCATTGGCTACCTCCAGAGAGTCGTAGTTACTCGTCCCCATTGCTCACCCAGTCTGCCACTTTTTCTTACTGTGGCCAGTCTGCCAGAAGCGATATGTCACTCGTTGTGTATCCTAAGAGATTCATCGTTACTCTTTCCATAGGTTACTGGTATTCTCTGATTCAATGCCTCTCGTGACGAAAAAGTGGCTATCTTAATAGTGCAATACTTCTTCCTCCCAGTTGCTCACACAGTTTACTACTTTTTTGTGTAGTTTTTGTGTGCCAGAAACAATAATTCACTAGTTTTGTATCATAAAAGAGTCATCGTTTCTCCTCCTAGGGGTTATTCGAGGCTTCTTAATCCAAACCGCAAGTAACGAGGCATGGCTACCTTAAGAGAGTCATAGTTACTCGTCCCAATTGCTCACCCGGTCTGCCACTTTTTCTTACTGCGGCCAGTCTGCCAGAAGCGATATGTCACTCGTTGTGTATCTTAAGAGATTCATCGTTACTCTTTCCATAGGTTACTGGTATTCTCTGATTCAATGCCTCTCGTGACGAAAAAGTGGCTATCTTAATAGTGCAATACTTCTTCCTCCCAGTTGTTCACACAGTTTATTACTTTTTTGTGTAGTTTTTGTCTGCCAGAAACTATAATTCACTAGTTTTGTATCATAAAAGAGTCATCGTTTCTCCTCCTAGGGGTTATTCGAGACTTCTTAATCCAAACCGCAAGTAACGAGGCATTGGCTACCTTAAGAGAGTCATAGTTACTCGTCCCAATTGCTCACCCAGTCTGCCACTTTTTCTTACTGTGGCCAGTCTGCCAGAAGCGATATGTCACTCGTTGTGTATCTTAAGAGATTCATCGTTACTCCTTCCATAGGTTACTGGTATTCTCTGAGTCAATACCTCCCTTGACGAAAAAGTGGCTATCTTAATAGTGCAATACTTCTTCCTCCCAGTTGCTCACACAGTTTACTACATTTTTGTGTAGTTTTTGTCTGCCAGAAACTATAATTCACTAGTTTTGTATCATAAAAGGGTCATCGTTTCACCTCCTAGGGATTATTTGAGATTTCTTAATCCAAACCGCAAGTAACGAGGCATTGGCTACCTTAAGAGAGTCATAGTTACTCGTCCCCATTGCTCACCCAGTCTGCCACTCTTTCTTACTGCGGCCAGTCTGCCAGAAGCGATATGTCACTCGTTGTGTATCTTAAGAGATTCATCGTTACTCCTTCCATAGGTTACTGGTATTCTCTGAGTCAATACCTCTCGTGACGAAAAAGTGGCTATCTTAATAGTGCAATACTTCATCCTCCGAGTTGCTCACACAGTTTACTACTTTTTGTGTAGTTTTTGTCTGCCAGAAACTATAATTCACTAGTTGTGTATCATAAAAGAGTCATCGTTTCTCCTCCTAGCGGTTATTCGAGATTTCTTAATCCAAACCGCAAGTAACGAGGCATTGGCTACCTTAAGAGAGTCATAGTTACTCGTCCCAATTGCTCACCCAGTCTGCCACTTTTTCTTACTGTGGCCAGTCTGCCAGAAGCGATATGTCACTCATTGTGTATCTTAAGAGATTCATCGTTACTCCTTCCATAGGTTACTGGTATTCTCTGAGTCAATACCTCCCTTGACGAAAAAGTGGCTTTCTTAATAGCGCAATACTTCTTCCTCCGAGTTGCTCACAGAGTTTACTACTATTTGTGTACTTGCCAGTCTGCCAGAAGCGATATGTCACTAGTTGTGTATCATAAAAGAGTCATCGTTTCTCCTCCTAGGGGTTATTCGAGATTTCTTAATCCAAACAGCAAGTAACGAGGCATTTACTACCTCCAGAGAGTCATAGCTACTCGTCCCCATTGCTCACCCAGTCTGCCACTTTTTCTTACTGTGGCCAGTCTGCCAGCAGCGATATGTCACTCGTTGTGTATCTTAAGAGATTCATCGTTACTCCTTCCATAGGTTACTGGTATTCTCTGAGTCAATACCTCTCTTGACGAAAAAGTGGCTATCTTAATAGTGCAATACTTCTTCCTCCCAGTTGCTCACACAGTTTACTGCTTTTTGTGTAGTTTTTGTCTCCCAGAAACTATAATTCACTAGTTGTGTATCATAAAAGAGTCATCGTTTCTCCTCCTAGGGTTTTAGAGATTTCTTAATCCAAACCGCAAGTAACGAGGCATTGGCTACCTCCAGAGAGTCGTAGTTACTCGTCCCCATTGCTCACCCAGTCTGCCACTTTTTCTTACTGCGGCCAGTCTGCCAGAAGCGATATGTCACTCGTTGTGTATCTTAAGAGATTCATCGTTACTCTTTCCATAGGTTACTGGTATTCTCTGATTCAATGCCTCTCGTGACGAAAAAGTGGCTATCTTAATAGTGCAATACTTCTTCCTCCCAGTTGTTCACACAGTTTATTACATTTTTGTGTAGTTTTTGTCTGCCAGAAACTATAATTCACTAGTTTTGTATCATAAAAGAGTCATCGTTTCTCCTCCTAGGGGTTATTCGAGACTTCTTAATCCAAACCGCAAGTAACGAGGCATTGGCTACCTTAAGAGAGTCATAGTTACTCGTCCCAATTGCTCACCCAGTCTGCCACTTTTTCTTACTGTGGCCAGTCTGCCAGAAGCGATATGTCACTCGTTGTGTATCTTAAGAGATTCATCGTTACTCCTTCCATAGGTTACTGGTATTCTCTGAGTCAATACCTCCCTTGACGAAAAAGTGGCTATCTTAATAGTGCAATACTTCTTCCTCCCAGTTGCTCACACAGTTTACTACATTTTTGTGCAGTTTTTGTCTGCCAGAAACTATAATTCACTAGTTTTGTATCATAAAAGAGTCATCGTTTCTCCTCCTAGGGGTTATTCGAGACTTCTTAATCCAAACCGCAAGTAACGAGGCATTGGCTACCTCCAGAGAGTCATAGTTACTCGTCCCCATTGCTCACCCAGTCTGCCACTTTTTCTTACTGTGGCCAGTCTGCCAGAAGCGATATGTCACTCGTTGTGTATCTTAAGAGATTCATCGTTACTCCTTCCATAGGTTACTGGTATTCTCTGAGTCAATACCTCTCGTGACGAAAAAGTGGCTATCTTAATAGTGCAATACTTAATCCTCCGAGTTGCTCACACAGTTTACTACTTTTTGTGTAGTTTTTGTCTGCCAGAAACTATAATTCACTAGTTGTGTATCATAAAAGAGTCATCGTTTCTCCTCCTAGCGGTTATTCGAGATTTCTTAATCCAAACCGCAAGTAACGAGGCATTGGCTACCTTAAGAGAGTCATAGTTACTCGTCCCAATTGCTCACCCAGTCTGCCACTTTTTCTTACTGTGGCCAGTCTGCCAGAAGCGATATGTCACTCGTTGTGTATCTTAAGAGATTCATCGTTACTCCTTCCATAGGTTACTGGTATTCTCTGAGTCAATACCTCCCTTGACGAAAAAGTGGCTTTCTTAATAGCGCAATACTTCTTCCTCCGAGTTGCTCACACAGTTTACTACTATTTGTGTACTTGCCAGTCTGCCAGAAGCGATATGTCACTAGTTGTGTATCATAAAAGAGTCATCGTTTCTCCTCCTAGGGGTTATTCGAGGTTTCTTAATCCAAACAGCAAGTAACGAGGCATTTACTACCTCCAGAGAGTCATAGCTACTCGTCCCCATTGCTCACCCAGTCTGCCACTTTTTCTTACTGTGGCCAGTCTGCCAGCAGCGATATGTGACTCGTTGTGTATCTTAAGAGATTCATCGTTACTCCTTCCATAGGTTACTGGTATTCTCTGAGTCAATACCTCTCTTGACGAAAAAGTGGCTATCTTAATAGTGCAATACTTCTTCCTCCCAGTTGCTCACACAGTTTACTGCTTTTTGTGTAGTTTTTGTCTCCCAGAAACTATAATTCACTAGTTGTGTATCATAAAAGAGTCATCGTTTCTCCTCCTAGGGTTTTAGAGATTTCTTAATCCAAACCGCAAGTAACGAGGCATTGGCTACCTCCAGAGAGTCGTAGTTACTCGTCCCCATTGCTCACCCAGTCTGCCACTTTTTCTTACTGTGGCCAGTCTGCCAGAAGCGATATGTCACTCGTTGTGTATCCTAAGAGATTCATCGTTACTCTTTCCATAGGTTACTGGTATTCTCTAATTCAATGCCTCTCGTGACGAAAAAGTGGCTATCTTAATAGTGCAATACTTCTTCCTCCCAGTTGCTCACACAGTTTACTACTTTTTTGTGTAGTTTTTGTGTGCCAGAAACAATAATTCACTAGTTTTGTATCATAAAAGAGTCATCGTTTCTCCTCCTAGGGGTTATTCGAGGCTTCTTAATCCAAACCGCAAGTAACGAGGCATGGCTACCTTAAGAGAGTCATAGTTACTCGTCCCAATTGCTCACCCGGTCTGCCACTTTTTCTTACTGCGGCCAGTCTGCCAGAAGCGATATGTCACTCGTTGTGTATCTTAAGAGATTCATCGTTACTCTTTCCATAGGTTACTGGTATTCTCTGATTCAATGCCTCTCGTGACGAAAAAGTGGCTATCTTAATAGTGCAATACTTCTTCCTCCCAGTTGTTCACACAGTTTATTACTTTTTTGTGTAGTTTTTGTCTGCCAGAAACTATAATTCACTAGTTTTGTATCATAAAAGAGTCATCGTTTCTCCTCCTAGGGGTTATTCGAGACTTCTTAATCCAAACCGCAAGTAACGAGGCATTGGCTACCTTAAGAGAGTCATAGTTACTCGTCCCAATTGCTCACCCAGTCTGCCACTTTTTCTTACTGCTGCCAGTCTGCCAGAAGCGATAAGTCACTCGTTGTGTATCTTAAGAGATTCATCGTTACTCCTTCCATAGGTTACTGGTATTCTCTGAGTCAATACCTCTCGTGACGAAAAAGTATCTATCTTAATAGTGCAATACTTCATCCTCCGAGTTGCTCACACAGTTTACTACTTTTTGTGTAGTTTTTGTCTGCCAGAAACTATAATTCACTAGTTGTGTATCATATAAGAGTCATCGTTTCTCCTCCTAGGGGTTATTCGAGATTTCTTAATCCAAACCGCAAGTAACGAGGCATTGGCTACCTTAAGAGAGTCATAGTTACTCGTCCCAATTGCTCACCCAGTCTGCCACTTTTTCTTACTGTGGCCAGTCTGCCAGAAGCGATATGTCACTCGTTGTGTATCTTAAGAGATTCATCGTTACTCCTTCCATAGGTTACTGGTATTCTCTGAGTCAATACCTCCCTTGACGAAAAAGTGGCTATCTTAATAGTGCAATACTTCTTCCTCCCAGTTGCTCACACAGTTTACTACTTTTTTGTGTAGTTTTTGTCTGCCAGAAACTATAATTCACTAGTTTCGTATCATAAAAGAGTCATCGTTTCTCCTCCTAGGGGTTATTCGAGACTTCTTAATCCAAACCGCAAGTAACGAGGCATTGGCTACCTTAAGAGAGTCATAGTTACTCGTCCCAATTGCTCACCCAGTCTGCCACTTTTTCTTACTGTGGCCAGTCTGCCAGAAGCGATATGTCACTCGTTGTGTATCTTAAGAGATTCATCGTTACTCCTTCCATAGGTTACTGGTATTCTCTGAGTCAATACCTCCCTTGACGAAAAAGTGGCTTTCTTAATAGCGCAATACTTCTTCCTCCGAGTTGCTCACACAGTTTACTACTATTTGTGTACTTGCCAGTCTGCCAGAAGCGATATGTCACTAGTTGTGTATCATAAAAGAGTCATCGTTTCTCCTCCTAGGGGTTATTCGAGATTTCTTAATCCAAACAGCAAGTAACGAGGCATTTACTACCTCCAGAGAGTCATAGCTACTCGTCCCCATTGCTCACCCAGTCTGCCACTTTTTCTTACTGTGGCCAGTCTGCCAGAAGCGATATGTCACTCGTTGTGTATCTTAAGAGATTCATCGTTACTCCTTCCATAGGTTACTGGTATTCTCTGAGTCAATACCTCTCGTGACGAAAAAGTGGCTATCTTAATAGTGCAATACTTCATCCTCCGAGTTGCTCACACAGTTTACTACTTTTTGTGTAGTTTTTGTCTGCCAGAAACTATAATTCACTAGTTGTGTATCATAAAAGAGTCATCGTTTCTCCTCCTAGCGGTTATTCGAGATTTCTTAATCCAAACCGCAAGTAACGAGGCATTGGCTACCTTAAGAGAGTCATAGTTACTCGTCCCAATTGCTCACCCAGTCTGCCACTTTTTCTTACTGTGGCCAGTCTGCCAGAAGCGATATGTCACTCGTTGTGTATCTTAAGAGATTCATCGTTACTCCTTCCATAGGTTACTGGTATTCTCTGAGTCAATACCTCCCTTGACGAAAAAGTGGCTTTCTTAATAGTGCAATACTTCTTCCTCCCAGTTGCTCACACAGTTTACTGCTTTTTGTGTAGTTTTTGTCTCCCAGAAACTATAATTCACTAGTTGTGTATCATAAAAGAGTCATCGTTTCTCCTCCTAGGGTTTTAGAGATTTCTTAATCCAAACCGCAAGTAACGAGGCATTGGCTACCTCCAGAGAGTCGTAGTTACTCGTCCCCATTGCTCACCCAGTCTGCCACTTTTTCTTACTGTGGCCAGTCTGCCAGAAGCGATATGTCACTCGTTGTGTATCCTAAGAGATTCATCGTTACTCTTTCCATAGGTTACTGGTATTCTCTGATTCAATGCCTCTCGTGACGAAAAAGTGGCTATCTTAATAGTGCAATACTTCTTCCTCCCAGTTGCTCACACAGTTTACTACTTTTTTGTGTAGTTTTTGTGTGCCAGAAACAATAATTCACTAGTTTTGTATCATAAAAGAGTCATCGTTTCCCCTCCTAGGGGTTATTCGAGGCTTCTTAATCCAAACCGCAAGTAACGAGGCATGGCTACCTTAAGAGAGTCATAGTTACTCGTCCCAATTGCTCACCCGGTCTGCCACTTTTTCTTACTGCGGCCAGTCTGCCAGAAGCGATATGTCACTCGTTGTGTATCTTAAGAGATTCATCGTTACTCTTTCCATAGGTTACTGGTATTCTCTGATTCAATGCCTCTCGTGACGAAAAAGTGGCTATCTTAATAGTGCAATACTTCTTCCTCCCAGTTGTTCACACAGTTTATTACTTTTTTGTGTAGTTTTTGTCTGCCAGAAACTATAATTCACTAGTTTTGTATCATAAAAGAGTCATCGTTTCTCCTCCTAGGGGTTATTCGAGACTTCTTAATCCAAACCGCAAGTAACGAGGCATTGGCTACCTTAAGACAGTCATAGTTACTCGTCCCAATTGCTCACCCAGTCTGCCACTTTTTCTTACTGTGGCCAGTCTGCCAGAAGCGATATGTCACTCGTTGTGTATCTTAAGAGATTCATCGTTACTCCTTCCATAGGTTACTGGTATTCTCTGAGTCAATACCTCCCTTGACGAAAAAGTGGCTATCTTAATAGTGCAATACTTCTTCCTCCCAGTTGCTCACACAGTTTACTACTTTTTTGTGTAGTTTTTGTCTGCCAGAAACTATAATTCACTAGTTTTGTATCATAAAAGAGTCATCGTTTCTCCTCCTAGGGGTTATTCGAGACTTCTTAATCCAAACCGCAAGTAACGAGGCATTGGCTACCTCCAGAGAGTCATAGTTACTCGTCCCCATTGCTCACCCAGTCTGCCACTTTTTCTTACTGTGGCCAGTCTGCCAGAAGCGATATGTCACTCGTTGTGTATCTTAAGAGATTCATCGTTACTCCTTCCATAGGTTACTGGTATTCTCTGAGTCAATACCTCCCTTGACGAAAAAGTGGCTTTCTTAATAGCGCAATACTTCTTCCTCCGAGTTGCTCACACAGTTTACTACTATTTGTGTACTTGCCAGTCTGCCAGAAGCGATATGTCACTAGTCGTGTATCATAAAAGAGTCATCGTTTCTCCTCCTAGGGGTTATTCGAGATTTCTTAATCCAAACTGCAAGTAACGAGGCATTTACTACCTCCAGAGAGTCATAGCTGCTCGTCCCCATTGCTCACCCAGTCTGCCACTTTTTCTTACTGTGGCCAGTCTGCCAGAAGCGATATGTCACTCGTTGTGTATCTTAAGAGATTCATCGTTACTCCTTCCATAGGTTACTGGTATTCTCTGAGTCAATACCTCTCTTGACGAAAAAGTGGCTATCTTAATAGTGCAATACTTCTTCCTCCCAGTTGCTCACACAGTTTACTACTTTTTTGTGTAGTTTTTGTGTGCCAGAAACAATAATTCACTAGTTTTGTATCATAAAAGAGTCATCGTTTCTCCTCCTAGGGGTTATTCGAGGCTTCTTAATCCAAACCGCAAGTAACGAGGCATGGCTACCTTAAGAGAGTCATAGTTACTCGTCCCAATTGCTCACCCGGTCTGCCACTTTTTCTTACTGCGGCCAGTCTGCCAGAAGCGATAAGTCACTCGTTGTGTATCTTAAGAGATTCATCGTTACTCCTTCCATAGGTTACTGGTATTCTCTGAGCCAATACCTCTCGTGACGAAAAAGTATCTATCTTAATAGTGCAATACTTCATCCTCCGAGTGCTCACACAGTTTACTACTTTTTGTGTAGTTTTTGTCTGCCAGAAACTATAATTCACTAGTTGTGTATCATAAAAGAGTCATCGTTTCTCCTCCTAGGGGTTATTCGAGATTTCTTAATCCAAACCGCAACTAACGAGGCATTGGCTACCTTAAGAGAGTCATAGTTACTCGTCCCAATTGCTCACCCAGTCTGCCACTTTTTCTTACTGTGGCCAGTCTGCCAGAAGCGATATGTCACTCGTTGTGTATCTTAAGAGATTCATCGTTACTCCTTCCATAGGTTACTGGTATTCTCTGAGTCAATACCTCCCTTGACGAAAAAGTGGCTATCTTAATAGTGCAATACTTCTTCCTCCGAGTTGCTCACACAGTTTACTACTATTTGTGTACTTGCCAGTCTGCCAGAAGCGATATGTCACTAGTTGTGTATCATAAAAGAGTCATCGTTTCTCCTCCTAGGGGTTATTCGAGACTTCTTAATCCAAACCGCAAGTAACGAGGCATTGGCAACCTTAAGAGAGTCATAGTTACTCGTCCCAATTGCTCTCCCAGTCTGCCACTTTTCCTTACTGCGGCCAGTCTGCCAGAAGCGATATGTCACTCGTTGTGTATCTTAAGAGATTCATCGGTACTCTTTCCATAGGTTACTGGTATTCTCTGGTTCAATGCCTCTCGTGACGAAAAAGTGGCTATCTTAATAGTGCAATACTTCTTCCTCCCAGTTGCTCACACAGTTTACTACTTTTTTGTGTAGTTTTTGTCTGCCAGAAACTATAATTCACTAGTTTTGTATCATAAAAGAGTCATCGTTTCTCCTCATAGGGGTTATTCGAGACTTCTTAATCCAAACCGCAAGTAACGAGGCATTGGCTACCTCCAGAGAGTCATAGTTACTCGTCCCCATTGCTCACCCAGTCTGCCACTTTTTCTTACTGTGGCCAGTCTGCCAGAAGCGATATGTCACTCGTTGTGTATCTTAAGAGATTCATCGTTACTCCTTCCATAGGTTACTGGTATTCTCTGAGTCAATACCTCTCTTGACGAAAAAGTGGCTATCTTAATAGTGCAATACTTCATCCTCCGAGTTGCTCACACAGTTTACTACTTTTTGTGTAGTTTTTGTCTGCCAGAAACTATAATTCACTAGTTGTGTATCATAAAAGAGTCATCGTTTCTCCTCCTAGCGGTTATTCGAGATTTCTTAATCCAAACCGCAAGTAACGAGGCATTGGCTACCTTAAGAGAGTCATAGTTACTCGTCCCAATTGCTCACCCAGTCTGCCACTTTTTCTTACTGTGGCCAGTCTGCCAGAAGCGATATGTCACTCGTTGTGTATCTTAAGAGATTCATCGTTACTCCTTCCATAGGTTACTGGTATTCTCTGAGTCAATACCTCCCTTGACGAAAAAGTGGCTTTCTTAATAGTGCAATACTTCTTCCTCCGAGTTGCTCACACAGTTTACTACTATTTGTGTACTTGCCAGTCTGCCAGAAGCGATATGTCACTAGTTGTGTATCATAAAAGAGTCATCGTTTCTCCTCCTAGGGGTTATTCGAGATTTCTTAATCCAAACAGCAAGTAACGAGGCATTTACTACCTCCAGAGAGTCATAGCTACTCGTCCCCATTGCTCACCCAGTCTGCCACTTTTTCTTACTGTGGCCAGTCTGCCAGAAGCGATATGTCACTCGTTGTGTATCTTAAGAGATTCATCGTTACTCCTTCCATAGGTTACTGGTATTCTCTGAGTCAATACCTCTCTTGACGAAAAAGTGGCTATCTTAATAGTGCAATACTTCTTCCTCCCAGTTGCTCACACAGTTTACTGCTTTTTGTGTAGTTTTTGTCTCCCAGAAACTATAATTCACTAGTTGTGTATCATAAAAGAGTCATCGTTTCTCCTCCTAGGGTTTTAGAGATTTCTTAATCCAAACCGCAAGTAACGAGGCATTGGCTACCTCCAGAGAGTCGTAGTTACTCGTCCCCATTGCTCACCCAGTCTGCCACTTTTTCTTACTGTGGCCAGTCTGCCAGAAGCGATATGTCACTCGTTGTGTAACCTAAGAGATTCATCGTTACTCTTTCCATAGGTTACTGGTATTCTCTGATTCAATGCCTCTCGTGACGAAAAAGTATCTATCTTAATAGTGCAATACTTCTTCCTCCCAGTTGCTCACACAGTTTACTACTTTTTTGTGTAGTTTTTGTCTGCCAGAAACTATAATTCACTAGTTTTGTATCATAAAAGAGTCATCGTTTCTCCTCCTAGGGGTTATTCGAGACTTCTTAATCCAAACCGCAAGTAACGAGGCATTGGCTACCTCCAGAGAGTCATAGTTACTCGTCCCCATTGCTCACCCAGTCTGCCACTTTTTCATACTGTGGCCAGTCTGCCAGAAGCGATATGTCACTCGTTGTGTATCTTAAGAGATTCATCGTTACTCCTTCCATAGGTTACTGGTATTCTCTGAGTCAATACCTCTCGTGACGAAAAAGTATCTATCTTAATAGTGCAATACTTCATCCTCCGAGTTGCTCACACAGTTTACTACTTTTTGTGTAGTTTTTGTCTGCCAGAAACTATAATTCACTAGTTGTGTATCATAAAAGAGTCATCGTTTCTCCTCCTAGCGGTTATTCGAGATTTCTTAATCCAAACCGCAAGTAACGAGGCATTGGCTACCTTAAGAGAGTCATAGTTACTCGTCCCAATTGCTCACCCAGTCTGCCACTTTTTCTTACTGTGGCCAGTCTGCCAGCAGCGATATGTCACTCGTTGTGTATCTTAAGAGATTCATCGTTACTCCTTCCATAGGTTACTGGTATTCTCTGAGTCAATACCTCCCTTGACGAAAAAGTGGCTTTCTTAATAGTGCAATACTTCTTCCTCCCAGTTGCTCACACAGTTTACTGCTTTTTGTGTAGTTTTTGTCTCCCAGAAACTATAATTCACTAGTTGTGTATCATAAAAGAGTCATCGTTTCTCCTCCTAGGGTTTTAGAGATTTCTTAATCCAAACCGCAAGTAACGAGGCATTGGCTACCTCCAGAGAGTCGTAGTTACTCGTCCCCATTGCTCACCCAGTCTGCCACTTTTTCTTACTGTGGCCAGTCTGCCAGAAGCGATATGTCACTCGTTGTGTATCCTAAGAGATTCATCGTTACTCTTTCCATAGGTTACTGGTATTCTCTGATTCAATGCCTCTCGTGACGAAAAAGTGGCTATCTTAATAGTGCAATACTTCTTCCTCCCAGTTGCTCACACAGTTTACTACTTTTTTGTGTAGTTTTTGTGTGCCAGAAACAATAATTCACTAGTTTTGTATCATAAAAGAGTCATCGTTTCTCCTCCTAGGGGTTATTCGAGGCTTCTTAATCCAAACCGCAAGTAACGAGGCATGGCTACCTTAAGAGAGTCATAGTTACTCGTCCCAATTGCTCACCCGGTCTGCCACTTTTTCTTACTGCGGCCAGTCTGCCAGAAGCGATATGTCACTCGTTGTGTATCTTAAGAGATTCATCGTTACTCTTTCCATAGGTTACTGGTATTCTCTGATTCAATGCCTCTCGTGACGAAAAAGTGGCTATCTTAATAGTGCAATACTTCTTCCTCCCAGTTGTTCACACAGTTTATTACTTTTTTGTGTAGTTTTTGTCTGCCAGAAACTATAATTCACTAGTTTTGTATCATAAAAGAGTCATCGTTTCTCCTCCTAGGGGTTATTCGAGACTTCTTAATCCAAACCGCAAGTAACGAGGCATTGGCTACCTTAAGAGAGTCATAGTTACTCGTCCCAATTGCTCACCCAGTCTGCCACTTTTTCTTACTGTGGCCAGTCTGCCAGAAGCGATATGTCACTCGTTGTGTATCTTAAGAGATTCATCGTTACTCCTTCCATAGGTTACTGGTATTCTCTGAGTCAATACCTCCCTTGACGAAAAAGTGGCTATCTTAATAGTGCAATACTTCTTCCTCCCAGTTGCTCACACAGTTTACTACATTTTTGTTTAGTTTTTGTCTGCCAGAAACTATAATTCACTAGTTTTGTATCATAAAAGAGTCATCGTTTCTCCTCCTAGGGGTTATTCGAGACTTCTTAATCCAAACCGCAAGTAACGAGGCATTGGCTACCTCCAGAGAGTCATAGTTACTCGTCCCCATTGCTCACCCAGTCTGCCACTTTTTCTTACTGTGGCCAGTCTGCCAGAAGCGATATGTCACTCGTTGTGTATCTTAAGAGATTCATCGTTACTCCTTCCATAGGTTACTGGTATTCTCTGAGTCAATACCTCCCTTGACGAAAAAGTGGCTATCTTAATAGTGCAATACTTCTTCCTCCGAGTTGCTCACACAGTTTACTACTATTTGTGTACTTGCCAGTCTGCCAGAAGCGATATGTCACTAGTTGTGTATCATAAAAGAGTCATCGTTTCTCCTCCTAGGGGTTATTCGAGACTTCTTAATCCAAACCGCAAGTAACGAGGCATTGGCAACCTTAAGAGAGTCATAGTTACTCGTCCCAATTGCTCTCCCAGTCTGCCACTTTTCCTTACTGCGGCCAGTCTGCCAGAAGCGATATGTCACTCGTTGTGTATCTTAAGAGATTCATCGGTACTCTTTCCATAGGTTACTGGTATTCTCTGGTTCAATGCCTCTCGTGACGAAAAAGTGGCTATCTTAATAGTGCAATACTTCTTCCTCCCAGTTGCTCACACAGTTTACTACTTTTTTGTGTAGTTTTTGTCTGCCAGAAACTATAATTCACTAGTTTTGTATCATAAAAGAGTCATCGTTTCTCCTCATAGGGGTTATTCGAGACTTCTTAATCCAAACCGCAAGTAACGAGGCATTGGCTACCTCCAGAGAGTCATAGTTACTCGTCCCCATTGCTCACCCAGTCTGCCACTTTTTCTTACTGTGGCCAGTCTGCCAGAAGCGATATGTCACTCGTTGTGTATCTTAAGAGATTCATCGTTACTCCTTCCATAGGTTACTGGTATTCTCTGAGTCAATACCTCTCTTGACGAAAAAGTGGCTATCTTAATAGTGCAATACTTCATCCTCCGAGTTGCTCACACAGTTTACTACTTTTTGTGTAGTTTTTGTCTGCCAGAAACTATAATTCACTAGTTGTGTATCATAAAAGAGTCATCGTTTCTCCTCCTAGCGGTTATTCGAGATTTCTTAATCCAAACCGCAAGTAACGAGGCATTGGCTACCTTAAGAGAGTCATAGTTACTCGTCCCAATTGCTCACCCAGTCTGCCACTTTTTCTTACTTTGGCCAGTCTGCCAGAAGCGATATGTCACTCGTTGTGTATCTTAAGAGATTCATCGTTACTCCTTCCATAGGTTACTGGTATTCTCTGAGTCAATACCTCCCTTGACGAAAAAGTGGCTTTCTTAATAGTGCAATACTTCTTCCTCCCAGTTGCTCACACAGTTTACTGCTTTTTGTGTAGTTTTTGTCTCCCAGAAACTATAATTCACTAGTTGTGTATCATAAAAGAGTCATCGTTTCTCCTCCTAGGGTTTTAGAGATTTCTTAATCCAAACCGCAAGTAACGAGGCATTGGCTACCTCCAGAGAGTCGTAGTTACTCGTCCCCATTGCTCACCCAGTCTGCCACTTTTTCTTACTGTGGCCAGTCTGCCAGAAGCGATATGTCACTCGTTGTGTAACCTAAGAGATTCATCGTTACTCTTTCCATAGGTTACTGGTATTCTCTGATTCAATGCCTCTCGTGACGAAAAAGTATCTATCTTAATAGTGCAATACTTCTTCCTCCCAGTTGCTCACACAGTTTACTACTTTTTTGTGTAGTTTTTGTCTGCCAGAAACTATAATTCACTAGTTTTGTATCATAAAAGAGTCATCGTTTCTCCTCCTACGGGTTATTCGAGACTTCTTAATCCAAACCGCAAGTAACGATGCATTGGCTACCTCCAGAGAGTCATAGTTACTCGTCCCCATTGCTCACCCAGTCTGCCACTTTTTCTTACTGTGGCCAGTCTGCCAGAAGCGATATGTCACTCGTTGTGTATCTTAAGAGATTCATCGTTACTCCTTCCATAGGTTACTGGTATTCTCTGAGTCAATACCTCTCGTGACGAAAAAGTGGCTATCTTAATAGTGCAATACTTCATCCTCCGAGTTGCTCACACAGTTTACTACTTTTTGTGTAGTTTTTGTCTGCCAGAAACTATAATTCACTAGTTGTGTATCATAAAAGAGTCATCGTTTCTCCTCCTAGCGGTTATTCGAGATTTCTTAATCCAAACCGCAAGTAACGAGGCATTGGCTACCTTAAGAGAGTCATAGTTACTCGTCCCAATTGCTCACCCAGTCTGCCACTTTTTCTTACTGTGGCCAGTCTGCCAGAAGCGATATGTCACTCGTTGTGTATCTTAAGAGATTCATCGTTACTCCTTCCATAGGTTACTGGTATTCTCTGAGTCAATACCTCCCTTGACGAAAAAGTGGCTTTCTTAATAGTGCAATACTTCTTCCTCCCAGTTGCTCACACAGTTTACTGCTTTTTGTGTAGTTTTTGTCTCCCAGAAACTATAATTCACTAGTTGTGTATCATAAAAGAGTCATCGTTTCTCCTCCTAGGGTTTTAGAGATTTCTTAATCCAAACCGCAAGTAACGAGGCATTGGCTACCTCCAGAGAGTCGTAGTTACTCGTCCCCATTGCTCACCCAGTCTGCCACTTTTTCTTACTGTGGCCAGTCTGCCAGAAGCGATATGTCACTCGTTGTGTATCCTAAGAGATTCATCGTTACTCTTTCCATAGGTTACTGGTATTCTCTGATTCAATGCCTCTCGTGACGAAAAAGTGGCTATCTTAATAGTGCAATACTTCTTCCTCCCAGTTGCTCACACAGTTTACTACTTTTTTGTGTAGTTTTTGTGTGCCAGAAACAATAATTCACTAGTTTTGTATCATAAAAGAGTCATCGTTTCTCCTCCTAGGGGTTATTCGAGGCTTCTTAATCCAAACCGCAAGTAACGAGGCATGGCTACCTTAAGAGAGTCATAGTTACTCGTCCCAATTGCTCACCCGGTCTGCCACTTTTTCTTACTGCGGCCAGTCTGCCAGAAGCGATATGTCACTCGTTGTGTATCTTAAGAGATTCATCGTTACTCTTTCCATAGGTTACTGGTATTCTCTGATTCAATGCCTCTCGTGACGAAAAAGTGGCTATCTTAATAGTGCAATACTTCTTCCTCCCAGTTGTTCACACAGTTTATTACTTTTTTGTGTAGTTTTTGTCTGCCAGAAACTATAATTCACTAGTTTTGTATCATAAAAGAGTCATCGTTTCTCCTCCTAGGGGTTATTCGAGACTTCTTAATCCAAACCGCAAGTAACGAGGCATTGGCTACCTCCAGAGAGTCATAGTTACTCGTCCCCATTGCTCACCCAGTCTGCCACTTTTTCTTACTGTGGCCAGTCTGCCAGAAGCGATATGTCACTCGTTGTGTATCTTAAGAGATTCATCGTTACTCCTTCCATAGGTTACTGGTATTCTCTGAGTCAATACCTCTCGTGACGAAAAAGTGGCTATCTTAATAGTGCAATACTTCATCCTCCGAGTTGCTCACACAGTTTACTACTTTTTGTGTAGTTTTTGTCTGCCAGAAACTATAATTCACTAGTTGTGTATCATAAAAGAGTCATCGTTTCTCCTCCTAGCGGTTATTCGAGATTTCTTAATCCAAACAGCAAGTAACGAGGCATTTACTACCTCCAGAGAGTCATAGCTACTCGTCCCCATTGCTCACCCAGTCTGCCACTTTTTCTTACTGTGGCCAGTCTGCCAGCAGCGATATGTCACTCGTTGTGTATCTTAAGAGATTCATCGTTACTCCTTCCATAGGTTACTGGTATTCTCTGAGTCAATACCTCTCTTGACGAAAAAGTGGCTATCTTAATAGTGCAATACTTCTTCCTCCCAGTTGCTCACACAGTTTACTGCTTTTTGTGTAGTTTTTGTCTCCCAGAAACTATAATTCACTAGTTGTGTATCATAAAAGAGTCATCGTTTCTCCTCCTAGGGTTTTAGAGATTTCTTAATCCAAACCGCAAGTAACGAGGCATTGGCTACCTCCAGAGAGTCGTAGTTACTCGTCCCCATTGCTCACCCAGTCTGCCACTTTTTCTTACTGTGGCCAGTCTGCCAGAAGCGATATGTCACTCGTTGTGTATCCTAAGAGATTCATCGTTACTCTTTCCATAGGTTACTGGTATTCTCTGATTCAATGCCTCTCGTGACGAAAAAGTGGCTCTCTTAATAGTGCAATACTTCTTCCTCCCAGTTGCTCACACAGTTTACTACTTTTTTGTGTAGTTTTTGTGTGCCAGAAACAATAATTCACTAGTTTTGTATCATAAAAGAGTCATCGTTTCTCCTCCTAGGGGTTATTCGAGGCTTCTTAATCCAAACCGCAAGTAACGAGGCATGGCTACCTTAAGAGAGTCATAGTTACTCGTCCCAATTGCTCACCCGGTCTGCCACTTTTTCTTACTGCGGCCAGTCTGCCAGAAGCGATAAGTCACTCGTTGTGTATCTTAAGAGATTCATCGTTACTCCTTCCATAGGTTACTGGTATTCTCTGAGTCAATACCTCTCTTGACGAAAAAGTGGCTATCTTAATAGTGCAATACTTCTTCCTCCCAGTTGCTCACACAGTTTACTGCTTTTTGTGTGGTTTTTGTCTCCCAGAAACTATAATTCACTAGTTGTGTATCATAAAAGAGTCATCGTTTCTCCTCCTATGGGTTATTCGAGATTTCTCTTTCCAAACCGCAAGTAACGAGGCATTGGCTACCTCCAGGGAGTCGTAGTTACTCGTCCCCATTGCTCACCCAGTCTGCCACTTTTTCTTACTGTGGCCAGTCTGCCAGAAGCGATATGTCACTCGTTGTGTATCCTAAAAAATTCATCGTTACTCTTTCCATAGGTTACTGGTATTCTCTGATTCAATGCCTCTCGTGACGAAAAAGTGGCTATCTTAATAGTGCAATACCTCTTCCTCCCAGTTGCTCACACAGTTTACTACTTTTTTGTGTAGTTTTTGTGTGCCAGAAACAATAATTCACTAGTTTTGTATCATAAAAGAGTCATCGTTTCTCCTCCTAGGGGTTATTCGAGACTTCTTAATCCAAACCGCAAGTAACGAGGCATTGGCTACCTTAAGAGAGTCATAGTTACTCGTCCCAATTGCTCACCCAGTCTGCCACTTTTTCTTACTGCTGCCAGTCTGCCAGAAGCGATAAGTCACTCGTTGTGTATCTTAAGAGATTCATCGTTACTCCTTCCATAGGTTACTGGTATTCTCTGAGTCAATACCTCTCGTGACGAAAAAGTATCTATCTTAATAGTGCAATACTTCATCCTCCGAGTTGCTCACACAGTTTACTACTTTTTGTGTAGTTTTTGTCTGCCAGAAACTATAATTCACTAGTTGTGTATCATAAAAGAGTCATCGTTTCTCCTCCTAGGGGTTATTCGAGATTTCTTAATCCAAACCGCAAGTAACGAGGCATTGGCTACCTTAAGAGAGTCATAGTTACTCGTCCCAATTGCTCACCCAGTCTGCCACTTTTTCTTACTGTGGCCAGTCTGCCAGAAGCGATATGTCACTCGTTGTGTATCTTAAGAGATTCATCGTTACTCCTTCCATAGGTTACTGGTATTCTCTGAGTCAATACCTCCCTTGACGAAAAAGTGGCTATCTTAATAGTGCAATACTTCTTCCTCCCAGTTGCTCACACAGTTTACTACTTTTTTGTGTAGTTTTTGTCTGCCAGAAACTATAATTCACTAGTTTCGTATCATAAAAGAGTCATCGTTTCTCCTCCTAGGGGTTATTCGAGACTTCTTAATCCAAACCGCAAGTAACGAGGCATTGGCTACCTCCAGAGAGTCATAGTTACTCGTCCCCATTGCTCACCCAGTCTGCCACTTTTTCTTACTGTGGCCAGTCTGCCAGAAGCGATATGTCACTCGTTGTGTATCTTAAGAGATTCATCGTTACTCCTTCCATAGGTTACTGGTATTCTCTGAGTCAATACCTCTCGTGACGAAAAAGTGGCTATCTTAATAGTGCAATACTTCATCCTCCGAGTTGCTCACACAGTTTACTACTTTTTGTGTAGTTTTTGTCTGCCAGAAACTATAATTCACTAGTTGTGTATCATAAAAGAGTCATCGTTTCTCCTCCTAGCGATAATTCGAGATTTCTTAATCCAAACCGCAAGTAACGAGGCATTGGCTACCTTAAGAGAGTCATAGTTACTCGTCCCAATTGCTCACCCAGTCTGCCACTTTTTCTTACTGTGGCCAGTCTGCCAGAAGCGATATGTCACTCGTTGTGTATCTTAAGAGATTCATCGTTACTCCTTCCATAGGTTACTGGTATTCTCTGAGTCAATACCTCCCTTGACGAAAAAGTGGCTTTCTTAATAGCGCAATACTTCTTCCTCCGAGTTGCTCACACAGTTTACTACTATTTGTGTACTTGCCAGTCTGCCAGAAGCGATATGTCACTAGTTGTGTATCATAAAAGAGTCATCGTTTCTCCTCCTAGGGGTTATTCGAGATTTCTTAATCCAAACAGCAAGTAACGAGGCATTTACTACCTCCAGAGAGTCATAGCTACTCGTCCCCATTACTCACCCAGTCTGCCACTTTTTCTTACTGTGGCCAGTCTGCCAGCAGCGATATGTCACTCGTTGTGTATCTTAAGAGATTCATCGTTACTCCTTCCATAGGTTACTGGTATTCTCTGAGTCAATACCTCTCTTGACGAAAAAGTGGCTATCTTAATAGTGCAATACTTCTTCCTCCCAGTTGCTCACACAGTTTACTGCTTTTTGTGTAGTTTTTGTCTCCCAGAAACTATAATTCACTAGTTGTGTATCATAAAAGAGTCATCGTTTCTCCTCCTAGGGTTTTAGAGATTTCTTAATCCAAACCGCAAGTAACGAGGCATTGGCTACCTCCAGAGAGTCGTAGTTACTCGTCCCCATTGCTCACCCAGTCTGCCACTTTTTCTTACTGTGGCCAGTCTGCCAGAAGCGATATGTCACTCGTTGTGTATCCTAAGAGATTCATCGTTACTCTTTCCATAGGTTACTGGTATTCTCTGATTCAATGCCTCTCGTGACGAAAAAGTGGCTATCTTAATAGTGCAATACTTCTTCCTCCCAGTTGCTCACACAGTTTACTACTTTTTTGTGTAGTTTTTGTGTGCCAGAAACAATAATTCACTAGTTTTGTATCATAAAAGAGTCATCGTTTCTCCTCCTAGGGGTTATTCGAGGCTTCTTAATCCAAACCGCAAGTAACGAGGCATGGCTACCTTAAGAGAGTCATAGTTACTCGTCCCAATTGCTCACCCGGTCTGCCACTTTTTCTTACTGCGGCCAGTCTGCCAGAAGCGATATGTCACTCGTTGTGTATCTTAAGAGATTCATCGTTACTCTTTCCATAGGTTACTGGTATTCTCTGATTCAATGCCTCTCGTGACGAAAAAGTGGCTATCTTAATAGTGCAATACTTCTTCCTCCCAGTTGTTCACACAGTTTATTACTTTTTTGTGTAGTTTTTGTCTGCCAGAAACTATAATTCACTAGTTTTGTATCATAAAAGAGTCATCGTTTCTCCTCCTAGGGGTTATTCGAGACTTCTTAATCCAAACCGCAAGTAACGAGGCATTGGCTACCTTAAGAGAGTCATAGTTACTCGTCCCAATTGCTCACCCAGTCTGCCACTTTTTCTTACTGCGGCCAGTCTGCCAGAAGCGATAAGTCACTCGTTGTGTATCTTAAGAGATTCATCGTTACTCCTTCCATAGGTTACTGGTATTCTCTGAGTCAATACCTCTCGTGACGAAAAAGTATCTATCTTAATAGTGCAATACTTCATCCTCCGAGTTGCTCACACAGTTTACTACTTTTTGTGTAGTTTTTGTCTGCCAGAAACTATAATTCACTAGTTGTGTATCATAAAAGAGTCATCGTTTCTCCTCCTAGGGGTTATTCGAGATTTCTTAATCCAAACCGCAAGTAACGAGGAATTGGCTACCTTAAGAGAGTCATAGTTACTCGTCCCAATTGCTCACCCAGTCTGCCACTTTTTCTTACTGTGGCCAGTCTGCCAGAAGCGATATGTCACTCGTTGTGTATCTTAAGAGATTCATCGTTACTCCTTCCATAGGTTACTGGTATTCTCTGAGTCAATACCTCCCTTGACGAAAAAGTGGCTATCTTAATAGTGCAATACTTCTTCCTCCCAGTTGCTCACACAGTTTACTACTTTTTTGTGTAGTTTTTGTCTGCCAGAAACTATAATTCACTAGTTTTGTATCATAAAAGAGTCATCGTTTCTCCTCCTAGGGGTTATTCGAGACTTCTTAATCCAAACCGCAAGTAACGAGGCATTGGCTACCTCCAGAGAGTCATAGTTACTCGTCCCCATTGCTCACCCAGTCTGCCACTTTTTCTTACTGTGGCCAGTCTGCCAGAAGCGATATGTCACTCGTTGTGTATCTTAAGAGATTCATCGTTACTCCTTCCATAGGTTACTGGTATTCTCTGAGTCAATACCTCTCTTGACGAAAAATTGGCTATCTTAATAGTGCAATACTTCATCCTCCGAGTTGCTCACACAGTTTACTACTTTTTGTGTAGTTTTTGTCTGCCAGAAACTATAATTCACTAGTTGTGTATCATAAAAGAGTCATCGTTTCTCCTCCTAGCGGTTATTCGAGATTTCTTAATCCAAACCGCAAGTAACGAGGCATTGGCTACCTTAAGAGAGTCATAGTTACTCGTCCCAATTGCTCACCCAGTCTGCCACTTTTTCTTACTGTGGCCAGTCTGCCAGAAGCGATATGTCACTCGTTGTGTATCTTAAGAGATTCATCGTTACTCCTTCCATAGGCTACTGGTATTCTCTGAGTCAATACCTCCCTTGACGAAAAAGTGGCTTTCTTAATAGCGCAATACTTCTTCCTCCGAGTTGCTCACACAGTTTACTACTATTTGTGAACTTGCCAGTCTGCCAGAAGCGATATGTCACTAGTTGTGTATCATAAAAGAGTCATCGTTTCTCCTCCTAGGGGTTATTCGAGATTTCTTAATCCAAACAGCAAGTAACGAGGCATTTACTACCTCCAGAGAGTCATAGCTACTCGTCCCCATTGCTCACCCAGTCTGCCACTTTTTCTTACTGTGGCCAGTCTGCCAGCAGCGATATGTCACTCGTTGTGTATCTTAAGAGATTCATCGTTACTCCTTCCATAGGTTACTGGTATTCTCTGAGTCAATACCTCTCTTGACGAAAAAGTGGCTATCTTAATAGTGCAATACTTCTTCCTCCCAGTTGCTCACACAGTTTACTACTTTTTGTGTAGTTTTTGTCTCCCAGAAACTATAATTCACTAGTTGTGTATCATAAAAAAGTCATCGTTTCTCCTCCTAGGGTTTTAGAGATTTCTTAATCCAAACCGCAAGTAACGAGGCATTGGCTACCTCCAGAGAGTCGTAGTTACTCGTCCCCATTGCTCACCCAGTCTGCCACTTTTTCTTACTGTGGCCAGTCTGCCAGAAGCGATATGTCACTCGTTGTGTATCCTAAGAGATTCATCGTTACTCTTTCCATAGGTTACTGGTATTCTCTGATTCAATGCCTCTCGTGACGAAAAAGTGGCTATCTTAATAGTGCAATACTTCTTCCTCCCAGTTGCTCACACAGTTTACTACTTTTTTGTGTAGTTTTTGTGTGCCAGAAACAATAATTCACTAGTTTTGTATCATAAAAGAGTCATCGTTTCTCCTCCTAGGGGTTATTCGAGGCTTCTTAATCCAAACCGCAAGTAACGAGGCATGGCTACCTTAAGAGAGTCATAGTTACTCGTCCCAATTGCTCACCCGGTCTGCCACTTTTTCTTACTGCGGCCAGTCTGCCAGAAGCGATATGTCACTCGTTGTGTATCTTAAGAGATTCATCGTTACTCTTTCCATAGGTTACTGGTATTCTCTGATTCAATGCCTCTCGTGACGAAAAAGTGGCTATCTTAATAGTGCAATACTTCTTCCTCCCAGTTGTTCACACAGTTTATTACTTTTTTGTGTAGTTTTTGTCTGCCAGAAACTATAATTCACTAGTTTTGTATCATAAAAGAGTCATCGTTTCTCCTCCTAGGGGTTATTCGAGATTTCTTAATCCAAACCGCAAGTAACGTGGCATTGGCTACCTTAAGAGAGTCATAGTTACTCGTCCCAATTGCTCACCCAGTCTGCCACTTTTTCTTACTGTGGCCAGTCTGCCAGAAGCGATATGTCACTCGTTGTGTATCTTAAGAGATTCATCGTTACTCCTTCCATAGGTTACTGGTATTCTCTGAGTCAATACCTCCCTTGACGAAAAAGTGGCTATCTTAATAGTGCAATACTTCTTCCTCCGAGTTGCTCACACAGTTTACTACTATTTGTGTACTTGTCAGTCTGCCAGAAGCGATATGTCACTAGTTGTGTATCATAAAAGAGTCATCGTTTCTCCTCCTAGGGGTTATTCGAGATTTCTTAATCCAAACCGCAAGTAACGAGGCATTGGCTACCTCCAGAGAGTCATAGTTACTCGTCCCCATTGCTCACCCAGTCTGCCACTTTTTCTTACTGTGGCCAGTCTGCCAGAAGCGATATGTCACTCGTTGTGTATCTTAAGAGATTCATCGTTACTCCTTTCATAGGTTACTGGTATTCTCTGAGTCAATACCTCTCTTGACGAAAAAGTGGCTATCTTAATAGTGCAATACTTCTTCCTCCCAGTTGCTCACACAGTTTACTGCTTTTTGTGTAGTTTTTGTCTCCTAGAAACTATAATTCACTAGTTGTGTATCATAAAAGGGTCATCGTTTCTCCTCCTAGGGGTTTTAGAGATTTCTTAATCCGAACCGCAAGTAACGAGGCATTGGCTACCTCCAGAGAGTCGTAGTTACTCGTCCCCATTGCTCACCCAGTCTGCCACTTTTTCTTACTGTGGCCAGTCTGCCAGGAGCGATATGTCACTCGTTGTGTATCCTAAGAGATTCATCGTTACTCTTTCCATAGGTTACTGGTATTCTGTGATTCAATGCCTCTCGTGACGAAAAAGTGGCTATCTTAATAGTGCAATACTTCTTCCTCCCAGTTGCTCGCACAGTTTACTACTTTTTTGTGTAGTTTTTGTCTGCCAGAAACTATAATTCACTAGTTTTGTATCATAAAAGAGTCATCGTTTCTCCTCTTAGGGGTTATTCGAGACTTCTTAATCCAAACCGCAAGTAACGAGGTATTGGCTACCTCCAGAGAGTCATAGTTACCTGTCCCCATTGCTCACCCAGTCTGCCACTTTTTCTTACTGTGGCCAGTCTGCCAGAAGCGATATGTCACTCGTTGTGTATCTTAACAGATTCATCGTTACTCTTTCCATAGGTTACTGGTATTCTCTGATTCAATGCCTCTCGTGACAAAAAAGTGGCTATCTTAATAGTGCAATACTTCTTCCTCCCAGTTGCTCACACAGTTTACTACTTTTTTGTGTAGTTTTTGTCTGCCAGAAACTATAATTCACTAGTTTTGTATCATAAAAGAGTCATCGTTTCTCCTCCTAGGGGTTATTCGAGACTTCTTAATCCAAACCGCAAGTAACGAGGCATTGGCTACCTCCAGAGAGTCATAGTTACTCGTCCCAATTGCTCACCCAGTCTGCCACTTTTTCTTGCTGTGGCCAGTCTGCCAGAAGCGATATGTCACTCGTTATGTATCTTAAGAGATTCATCGTTACTCCTTCCATAGGTTACTGTTATTCTCTGAGTCAATACCTCCCTTGACGAAAAAGTGGCCATCTTAATAGTGCAATACTTCTTCCTCCGAGTTGCTCACACAGTTTACTACTATTTGTGTACTTGCCAGTGTGCCAGAAGCGATATGTCACTAGTTGTGTTACATAAAAGAGTCATCGTTTCTCCTCCTAGGGATTATTCGAGATTTCTTAATCGAAACCGCAAGTAACGAGGCATTGGCTACCTTAAGAGAGTCATAGTTACTCGCCCCATTGCTCACCCAGTCTGCCACTTTTTCTTACTGCGGCCAGTCTGCCAGAAGCGATATGTCACTCGTTGTGTATCTTAAGAGATTCATCGTTACTCCTTCCATAGGTTACTGGTATTCTTTGAGGCAATACCTCTCTTGACAAAAAAGTGGCTATCTTAATAGTGCAATACTTCTTCCTCCCAGTTGCTCACTCAGTTTACTGCTTTTTGTGTAGTTTTTGTCTGCCAGAAACTATAATTCACTAGTTGTGTATCATAAAAGAGTCATCGTTTCTCCTCCTAGGGGTTATTCGAGATTTCTTAATCCAAACCGCAAGTAACGAGGCTTTGGCTACCTTAAGAGAGTCATAGTTACTCGTCCCAATTGCTCACCCAGTCTGCCACTTTTCCTTACTGCGGCCAGTCTGCCAGAAGCGATATGTCACTCGTTGTGTATCTTAAGAGATTCATCGTTACTCCTTCCATAGGTTACTGGTATTCTCTGAGTCAATACCTCTCTTGACGAAAAATTGGCTATCTTAATAGTGCAATACTTCTCCCTCCGAGTTGCTCACACAGTTTACTGCTTTTTGTGTAGTTTTTGTCTGCCAGAAACTATAATTCCCTAGTTGTGTATCATAAAAGAGTCATCGTTTCTCCTCCTAGGGGTTATTCGAGACCTCATAATCCAAACCGCAAGTAACGAGGCATTGGCTACCTTAAGAGAGTCATAGTTACTCGTCCCCATTGCTCACCCAGTCTGCCACTTTTTCTTACGGCGGCCAGTCTGCCAGAAGCGATATGTCACTTGTTGTGTATCTTAAGAGATTCATCGTTACTCCTTCCATAGGTTACTGGTATTCTCTGAGTCAATACTTCTCTTGACGAAAAATTGGCTATCTTAATAGTGCAATACTTCATCCTCCGAGTTGCTCACACAGTTTACTACTTTTTGTGTAGTTTTTGTCTGCCAGAAACTATAATTCACTAGTTGTGTATCATAAAAGAGTCATCGTTTCTCCTCCTAGCGGTTATTCGAGATTTCTTAATCCAAACCGCAAGTAACGAGGCATTGGCTACCTTAAGAGAGTCATAGTTACTCGTCCCAATTGCTCACCCAGTCTGCCACTTTTTCTTACTGTGGCCAGTCTGCCAGAAGCGATATGTCACTCGTTGTGTATCTTAAGAGATTCATCGTTACTCCTTCCATAGGTTACTGGTATTCTCTGAGTCAATACCTCCCTTGACGAAAAAGTGGCTTTCTTAATAGCGCAATACTTCTTCCTCCGAGATGCTCACACAGTTTACTACTATTTGTGAACTTGCCAGTCTGCCAGAAGCGATATGTCACTAGTTGTGTATCATAAAAGAGTCATCGTTTCTCCTCCTAGGGGTTATTCGAGATTTCTTAATCCAAACAGCAAGTAACGAGGCATTTACTACCTCCAGAGAGTCATAGCTACTCGTCCCCATTGCTCACCCAGTCTGCCACTTTTTCTTACTGTGGCCAGTCTGCCAGCAGCGATATGTCACTCGTTGTGTATCTTAAGAGATTCATCGTTACTCCTTCCATAGGTTACTGGTATTCTCTGAGTCAATACCTCTCTTGACGAAAAAGTGGCTATCTTAATAGTGCAATACTTCTTCCTCCCAGTTGCTCACACAGTTTACTGCTTTTTGTGTAGTTTTTGTCTCCCAGAAACTATAATTCACTAGTTGTGTATCATAAAAAAGTCATCGTTTCTCCTCCTAGGGTTTTAGAGATTTCTTAATCCAAACCGCAAGTAACGAGGCATTGGCTACCTCCAGAGAGTCGTAGTTACTCGTCCCCATTGCTCACCCAGTCTGCCACTTTTTCTTACTGTGGCCAGTCTGCCAGAAGCGATATGTCACTCGTTGTGTATCCTAAGAGATTCATCGTTACTCTTTCCATAGGTTACTGGTATTCTCTGATTCAATGCCTCTCGTGACGAAAAAGTGGCTATCTTAATAGTGCAATACTTCTTCCTCCCAGTTGCTCACACAGTTTACTACTTTTTTGTGTAGTTTTTGTGTGCCAGAAACAATAATTCACTAGTTTTGTATCATAAAAGAGTCATCGTTTCTCCTCCTAGGGGTTATTCGAGGCTTCTTAATCCAAACCGCAAGTAACGAGGCATGGCTACCTTAAGAGAGTCATAGTTACTCGTCCCAATTGCTCACCCGGTCTGCCACTTTTTCTTACTGCGGCCAGTCTGCCAGAAGCGATATGTCACTCGTTGTGTATCTTAAGAGATTCATCGTTACTCTTTCCATAGGTTACTGGTATTCTCTGATTCAATGCCTCTCGTGACGAAAAAGTGGCTAATTTAATAGTGCAATACTTCTTCCTCCCAGTTGTTCACACAGTTTATTACTTTTTTGTGTAGTTTTTGTCTGCCAGAAACTATAATTCACTAGTTTTGTATCATAAAAGAGTCATCGTTTCTCCTCCTAGGGGTTATTCGAGACTTCTTAATCCAAACCGCAAGTAACGAGGCATTGGCTACCTTAAGAGAGTCATAGTTACTCGTCCCAATTGCTCACCCAGTCTGCCACTTTTTCTTACTGCGGCCAGTCTGCCAGAAGCGATAAGTCACTCGTTGTGTATCTTAAGAGATTCATCGTTACTCCTTCCATAGGTTACTGGTATTCTCTGAGTCAATACCTCTCGTGACGAAAAAGTATCTATCTTAATAGTGCAATACTTCATCCTCCGAGTTGCTCACACAGTTTACTACTTTTTGTGTAGTTTTTGTCTGCCAGAAACTATAATTCACTAGTTGTGTATCATAAAAGAGTCATCGTTTCTCCTCCTAGGGGTTATTCGAGATTTCTTAATCCAAACCGCAAGTAACGTGGCATTGGCTACCTTAAGAGAGTCATAGTTACTCGTCCCAATTGCTCACCCAGTCTGCCACTTTTTCTTACTGTGGCCAGTCTGCCAGAAGCGATATGTCACTCGTTGTGTATCTTAAGAGATTCATCGTTACTCCTTCCATAGGTTACTGGTATTCTCTGAGTCAATACCTCCCTTGACGAAAAAGTGGCTATCTTAATAGTGCAATACTTCTTCCTCCGAGTTGCTCACACAGTTTACTACTATTTGTGTACTTGTCAGTCTGCCAGAAGCGATATGTCACTAGTTGTGTATCATAAAAGAGTCATCGTTTCTCCTCCTAGGGGTTATTCGAGATTTCTTAATCCAAACCGCAAGTAACGAGGCATTGGCTACCTCCAGAGAGTCATAGTTACTCGTCCCCATTGCTCACCCAGTCTGCCACTTTTTCTTACTGTGGCCAGTCTGCCAGAAGCGATATGTCACTCGTTGTGTATCTTAAGAGATTCATCGTTACTCCTTTCATAGGTTACTGGTATTCTCTGAGTCAATACCTCTCTTGACGAAAAAGTGGCTATCTTAATAGTGCAATACTTCTTCCTCCCAGTTGCTCACACAGTTTACTGCTTTTTGTGTAGTTTTTGTCTCCTAGAAACTATAATTCACTAGTTGTGTATCATAAAAGGGTCATCGTTTCTCCTCCTAGGGGTTTTAGAGATTTCTTAATCCGAACCGCAAGTAACGAGGCATTGGCTACCTCCAGAGAGTCATAGTTACTCGTCCCAATTGCTCACCCAGTCTGCCACTTTTTCTTGCTGTGGCCAGTCTGCCAGAAGCGATATGTCACTCGTTATGTATCTTAAGAGATTCATCGTTACTCCTTCCATAGGTTACTGTTATTCTCTGAGTCAATACCTCCCTTGACGAAAAAGTGGCCATCTTAATAGTGCAATACTTCTTCCTCCGAGTTGCTCACACAGTTTACTACTATTTGTGTACTTGCCAGTGTGCCAGAAGCGATATGTCACTAGTTGTGTTACATAAAAGAGTCATCGTTTCTCCTCCTAGGGATTATTCGAGATTTCTTAATCGAAACCGCAAGTAACGAGGCATTGGCTACCTTAAGAGAGTCATAGTTACTCGCCCCATTGCTCACCCAGTCTGCCACTTTTTCTTACTGCGGCCAGTCTGCCAGAAGCGATATGTCACTCGTTGTGTATCTTAAGAGATTCATCGTTACTCCTTCCATAGGTTACTGGTATTCTTTGAGGCAATACCTCTCTTGACAAAAAAGTGGCTATCTTAATAGTGCAATACTTCTTCCTCCCAGTTGCTCACACAGTTTACTGCTTTTTGTGTAGTTTTTGTCTGCCAGAAACTATAATTCACTAGTTGTGTATCATAAAAGAGTCATCGTTTCTCCTCCTAGGGGTTATTCGAGATTTCTTAATCCAAACCGCAAGTAACGAGGCTTTGGCTACCTTAAGAGAGTCATAGTTACTCGTCCCAATTGCTCACCCAGTCTGCCACTTTTCCTTACTGCGGCCAGTCTGCCAGAAGCGATATGTCACTCGTTGTGTATCTTAAGAGATTCATCGTTACTCCTTCCATAGGTTACTGGTATTCTCTGAGTCAATACCTCTCTTGACGAAAAATTGGCTATCTTAATAGTGCAATACTTCTCCCTCCGAGTTGCTCACACAGTTTACTGCTTTTTGTGTAGTTTTTGTCTGCCAGAAACTATAATTCCCTAGTTGTGTATCATAAAAGAGTCATCGTTTCTCCTCCTAGGGGTTATTCGAGACCTCATAATCCAAACCGCAAGTAACGAGGCATTGGCTACCTTAAGAGAGTCATAGTTACTCGTCCCCATTGCTCACCCAGTCTGCCACTTTTTCTTACGGCGGCCAGTCTGCCAGAAGCGATATGTCACTTGTTGTGTATCTTAAGAGATTCATCGTTACTCCTTCCATAGGTTACTGGTATTCTCTGAGTCAATACTTCTCTTGACGAAAAAGTGGCTATCTTAATAGTGCAATACTTCTTCCTCCGAGTTGCTCACACAGTTTACTGCTTTTTGTGTATTTTTTGTCTGCCAGAAACTATAATTCACTAGTTGTGTATCATAAAAGAGTCATCGTTTCTCCTCCTAGGGGTTATTCGAGACCTCTTAATCCAAACCGCAAGCAACGAGGCATTGGCTACCTTAAGAGAGTCATAGTTACTCGTCCCAATTGCTCACCCAGTCTGCCACTTTTTCTTACTGCGGCCAGTCTGCCAGAAGCGATATGTCACTCGTTGTGTATATTAAGAGATTCATCGTTACTCCTTCCATAGGTTACTGGTATTCTCTGAGTCAATACCTCTCGTGACGAAAAAGTGGCTATCTTAATAGTGCAATACATCTTCCTCCGAGTTGCTCACACAGTTTACTACTTTTTGTGTAGTTTTTGTCTGCCAGAAACTATAATTCACTAGTTGTGTATCATAAAAGAGTCATCGTTTCTCCTCCTAGGGGTTTTCGAGATTTCTTAATCCAAACCGCAAGTAACGAGGCATTGGCTACCTTAAGAGAGTCATAGTTACTCGCCCCCATTGCTCACCCAGTCTGCCGCTTTTTCTTACTGTGGCCAGTCTGCCAGAAGCGATATGTCACTCGTTGTGTATCTTAAGAGATTCATCGTTACTCCTTCCATAGGTTACTGGTATTCTCTGAGTCAATACCTCTCTTGACGAAAAAGTGGCTATCTTAATAGTGCAATACTTCTTCCTCCGAGTTGCTCACACAGTTTACTGCTTTTTGTGTAGTTTTTGTCTGCCAGAAACTATAATTCACTAGTTGTGTATCATAAAAGAGTCATCGTTTCTCCTCCTAGGGGTCATTCGAGATTTCTTAATCCAATCCGCAAGTAACGAGGCATTGGCTACCTTAAGAGAGTCATAGTTACTCGTCCCAATTGCTCACCCAGTCTGCCACTTTTCCTTACTGCGGCCAGTCTGCCAGAAGCGATATGTCACTCGTTGTGTATCTTAAGAGATTCATCGTTACTCCTTCCCTAGGTTACTGGTATTCTCTGAGTCAATACCTCTCGTGACGAAAAAGTGGCTATCTTAGTAGTGCAATACTTCTTCCTCCGAGTTGCTCACACAGTTTACTGCTTTTTGTGTAGTTTTTGTCTGCCAGAAACTATAATTCACTAGTTGTGTATCATAAAAGAGTCATCGTTTCTCCTCCTAGGGGTTATTCGAGACCTCTTAATCCAAACCGCAAGTAACGAGGCATTGGCTACCTTAAGAGAGTCATAGTTACTCGTCCCGATTGCTCACCCAGTCTGCCACTTTTTCTTACTGCGGCCAGTCTGCCAGAAGCGATATGTCACTCGTTGTGTATCTTAAGAGATTCATCGTTACTCCTTCCATAGGTTACTGGTATTCTCTGAGTCAATACCTCTCGTGACGAAAAAGTGGCTATCTTAATAGTGCAATACATCTTCCTCCGAGTTGCTCACACAGTTTACTACTTTTTGTGTAGTTTTTGTCTGCCAGAAACTATAATTCACTAGTTGTGTATCATAAAAGAGTCATCGTTTCTCCTCCTAGGGGTTTTCGAGATTTCTTAATCCAAACCGCAAGTAACGAGGCATTGGCTACCTTAAGAGAGTCATAGTTACTCGCCCCCATTGCTCACCCAGTCTGCCGCTTTTTCTTACTGTGGCCAGTCTGCCAGAAGCGATATGTCACTCGTTGTGTATCTTAAGAGATTCATCGTTACTCCTTCCATAGGTTACTGGTATTCTCTGAGTCAATACCTCTCTTGACGAAAAAGTGGCTATCTTAATAGTGCAATACTTCTTCCTCCGAGTTGCTCACACAGTTTACTGCTTTTTGTGTAGTTTTTGTCTGCCAGAAACTATAATTCACTAGTTGTGTATCATAAAAGAGTCATCGTTTCTCCTCCTAGGGGTCATTCGAGATTTCATAATCCAAACCGCAAGTAACGAGGCATTGGCTACCTTAAGAGAGTCATAGTTACTCGTTCCAATTGCTCACCCAGTCTGCCACTTTTTCTTACTCCGGCCAGTCTGCCAGAAGCGATATGTCACTCGTTGTGTATCTTAAGAGATTCATCGTTACTCCTTCCATAGGTTACTGGTATTCTCTGAGTCAATACCTCTCTTGACGAAAAAGTGGCTCCGAGGTGCTCACACAGTTTACTGCTTTTTGTGTAGTTTTTGTCTGCCAGAAACTATAATTCACTAGTTGTGTATCATAAAAGAGTCATCGTTTCTCCTCCTAGGGGTCATTCGAGATTTCTTAATCCAATCCGCAAGTAACGAGGCATTGGCTACCTTAAGAGAGTCATAGTTACTCGTCCCAATTGCTCACCCAGTCTGCCACTTTTCCTTACTGCGGCCAGTCTGCCAGAAGCGATATGTCACTCGTTGTGTATCTTAAGAGATTCATCGTTACTCCTTCCCTAGGTTACTGGTATTCTCTGAGTCAATACCTCTCGTGACGAAAAAGTGGCTATCTTAATAGTGCAATACTTCTTCCTCCGACTTGCTCACACAGTTTACTACTTTTTGTGTAGTTTTCGTCTGCCAGAAACTATAATTCACTAGTTGTGTATCATAAAAGAGTCATCGTTTCTCCTCCTAGGGGTTTTCGAGATTTCTTAATCCAAACCGCAAGTAACGAGGCATTGGCTACCTTAAGAGAGTCATAGTTACTCGTCCCCATTGCTCACCCAGTCTGCCACTTTTTCTTACTGTGGCCAGTCTGCCAGAAGCGATATGTCACTCGTTGTGTATCTTAAGAGATTCATCGTTACTCCTTCCATAGGTTACTGGTATTCTCTGAGTCAATACCTCTCTTGACGAAAAAGTGGCTATCTTAATAGTGCAATACTTCTTCCTCCGAGTTGCTCACACAGTTTACTGCTTTTTGTGTAGTTTTTGTCTGCCAGAAACTATAATTCACTAGTTGTGTATCATAAAAGAGTCATCGTTTCTCCTCCTAGGGGTCATTCGAGATTTCTTAATCCAAACCGCAAGTAACGAGGCATTGGCTACCTTGAGAGAGTCATAGTTACTCGTCCCAATTGCTCACCCAGTCTGCCACTTTTCCTTACTGCGGCCAGTCTTCCAGAAGCGATATGTCACTCGTTGTGTATCTTAAGAGATTCATCGTTACTCTTTCCATAGGTTACTGGTATTCTCTGATTCAATGCCTCTCGTGACGAAAAAGTGGCTATCTTAATAGTGCAATACTTCTTCCTCCCAGTTGCTCACACAGTTTACTACTTTTTCGTGTAGTTTTTGTCTGCCAGAAACTATAATTCACTAGTTTTGTATCATAAAAGAGTCATCGTTTCTCCTCCTAGGGGTTATTCGAGACCTCTTAATCCAAACCGCAAGTAACGAGGCATTGGCTACCTTAAGAGAGTCATAGTTACTCGTCCCAATTGCTCACCCAGTCTGCCACTTTTCCTTACTGCGGCCAGTCTGCCAGAAGCGATATGTCACTCGTTGTGTATCTTAAGAGATTCATCGTTACTCCTTCCATAGGTTACTGGTATTCTCTGAGTCAATACCTCTCTTGACGAAAAAGTGGCTATCTTAATAGTGCAATACTTCTTCCTCCGAGTTGCTCACACAGTTTACTACTTTTTGTGTACTTGCCAGTCTGCCAGAAGCGATATGTCACTAGTTGTGTATCATAAAAGAGTCATCGTTTCTCCTCCTAGGGGTTATTCGAGATTTCTTAATCCAAACCGCAAGTAACGAGGCATTGGCTACCTTAAGAGAGTCATAGTTACTCGTCCCAATTGCTCACCCAGTCTGCCACTTTTCCTTACTGCAGCCAGTCTGCCAGAAGCGATATGTCACTCGTTGTGTATCTTAAGAGATTCAGCGTTACTCCTTCCATAGGTTACTGGTATTCTCTGAGTCAATACCTCTCTTGACGAAAAAGTGGCTATCTTAATAGTGCAATACGTCTTCCTCCGAGTTGCTCACAAGGTTTACTGCTTTTTGTGTAGTTTTTGTCTGCCAGAAACTATAATTCACTAGTTGTGTATCATAAAAGAGTCATCGTTTCTCCTCCTAGGGGTTATTCGAGACCTCTTAATCCAAACCGCAAGTAACGAGGCATTGGCTACCTTAAGAGAGTCATAGTTACTCGTCCCAATTGCTCACCCAGTCTGCCACTTTTCCTTACTGCGGCCAGTCTGCCAGAAGCGATATGTCACTCGTTGTGTATCTTAAGAGATTCATCGTTACTCCTTCCATAGGTTACTGGTATTCTCTGAGTCAATACCTCTCTTGACGAAAAAGTGGCTATCTTAATAGTGCAATACTTCTTCCTCCGAGTTGCTCACACAGTTTACTGCTTTTTGTGTAGTTTTTGTCTGCGAGAAACTATAATTCACTAGTTGTGTATCATAAAAGAGTCATCGTTTCTCCTCCTAGGGGTCATTCGAGATTTCTTAATCCAAACCGCAAGTAACGAGGCATTGGCTACCTTGAGAGAGTCATAGTTACTCGTCCCAATTGCTCACCCAGTCTGCCACTTTTCCTTACTGCGGCCAGTCTGCCAGAAGCGATATGTCACTCGTTGTGTATCTTAAGAGATTCATCGTTACTCTTTCCATATGTTACTGGTATTCTCTGATTCAATGCCTCTCGTGACGAAAAAGTGGCTATCTTAATAGTGCAATACTTCTTCCTCCCAGTTGCTCACACAGTTTACTACTTTTTTGTGTAGTTTTTGTCTGCCAGAAACTATAATTCACTAGTTTTGTATCATAAAAGAGTCATCGTTTCTCCTCCTAGGGGTTATTCGAGACCTCTTAATCCAAACCGCAAGTAACGAGGCATTGGCTACCTTAAGAGAGTCATAGTTACTCGTCCCAATTGCTCACCCAGTCTGCCACATTTCTTACTGCGGCCAGTCTGCCAGAAGCGATATGTCACTCGTTGTGTATCTTAAGAGATTCATCGTTACTCCTTCCATAGGTTACTGGTATTCTCTGAGTCAATACTTCTCTTGACGAAAAAGTGGCTAACTTAATAGTGCAATACTTCTTCCTCCGAGGTGCTCACACAGTTTACTGCTTTTTGTGTAGTTTTTGTCTGCCAGAAACTATAATTCACTAGTTGTGTATCATAAAAGAGTCATCGTTTCTCTTCCTAGGGGTTATTCGAGACCTCTTAATCCAAACCGCAAGTAACGAGGCATTGGCTACCTTAAGAGAGTCATAGTTACTCGTCCCAATTGCTCACCCAGTCTGCCACTTTTTCTTACTGCGGCCAGTCTGCCAGAAGCGATATGTCACTCGTTGTGTATCTTAAGAGATTCATCGTTACTCCTTCCATAGGTTACTGGTATTCTCTGAGTCAATACTTCTCTTGACGAAAAAGTGGCTATCTTAATAGTGCAATACTTCTTCCTCCGAGGTGCTCACACAGTTTACTGCTTTTTGTGTAGTTTTTGTCTGCCAGAAACTATAATTCACTAGTTGTGTATCATAAAAGAGTCATCGTTTCTCCTCCTAGTGGTTATTCGAGACCTCTTAATCCAAAACGCAAGTAACGAGGCATTGGCTACCTTAAGAGAGTCATAGTTACTCGTCCCAATTGCTCACCCAGTCTGCCACTTTTTCTTACTGCGGCCAGTCTGCCAGAAGCGATATGTCACTCGTTGTGTATCTTAAGAGATTCATCGTTACTCCTTCCATAGGTTACTGGTATTCTCTGAGTCAATACCTCTCGTGACGAAAAAGTGGCTATCTCAATAGTGCAATACTTCTTCCTCCGACTTGCTCACACAGTTTACTACTTTTTGTGTAGTTTTTGTCTGCCAGAAACTATAATTCACTAGTTGTGTATCATAAAAGAGTCATCGTTTCTCCTCCTAGGGGTTTTCGAGATTTCTTAATCCAAACCGCAAGTAACGAGGCATTGGCTACCTTAAGAGAGTCATAGTTACTCGTCCCCATTGCTCACCCAGTCTGCCACTTTTTCTTACTGTGGCCAGTCTGCCAGAAGCGATATGTCACTCGTTGTGTATCTTAAGAGATTCATCGTTACTCCTTTCATAGGTTACTGATATTCTCTGAGTCAATACCTCTCTTGACGAAAAAGTGGCTATCTTAATAGTGCAATACTTCTTCCTCCGAGTTGCTCACACAGTTTACTGCTTTTTGTGTAGTTTTTGTCTGCCAGAAACTATAATTCACTAGTTGTGTATCATAAAAGAGTCATCGTTTCTCCTCCTAGGGGTTATTCGAGACCTCTTAATCCAAACCGCAAGTAACGAGGCATTGGCTACCTTAAGAGAGTCATAGTTACTCGTCCCCATTGCTCACCCAGTCTGCCACTTTTTCTTACTGCGGCCAGTCTGCCAGAAGCGATATGTCACTCGTTGTGTATCTTAAGAGATTCATCGTTACTCCTTCCATAGGTTACTGGTATTCTCTGAGTCAATACCTCTCTTGACGAAAAAGTGGCTATCTTAATAGTGCAATACTTCTTCCTCCGAGTTTCTCACACAGTTTACTGCTTTTTGTGTAGTTTTTGTCTGCCAGAAACTATAATTCACTAGTTTTGTATCATAAAAGAGTCATCGTTTCTCCTCCTAGGGGTCATTCGAGATTTCTTAATCCAAACCGCAAGTAACGAGGCATTGGCTACATTGAGAGAGTCATAGTTACTCGTCCCAATTGCTCACCCAGTCTGCCACTTTTCCTTACTGCGGCCAGTCTGCCAGAAGCGATATGTCACTCGTTGTGTATCTTAAGAGATTCATCGTTACTCTTTCCATATGTTACTGGTATTCTCTGATTCAATGCCTCTCGTGACGAAAAAGTGGCTATCTTAATAGTGCAATACTTCTTCCTCCGAGTTGCTCACACAGTTTACTGCTTTTTGTGTAGTTTTTGTCTGCCAGAAACTATAATTCACTAGTTGTGTATCATAAAAGAGTCATCGTTTCTCCTCCTAGGGGTTATTCGAGACCTCTTAATCCAAACCGCAAGTAACGAGGCATTGGCTACCTTAAGAGAGTCATAGTTACTCGTCCCCATTGCTCACCCAGTCTGCCACTTTTTCTTACTGCGGCCAGTCTGCCAGAAGCGATATGTCACTCGTTGTGTATGTTAAGAGATTCATCGTTACTCCTTCCATAGGTTACTGCTATTCTCTGAGTCAATACCTCTCTTGACGAAAAAGTGGCTATCTTAATAGTGCAATACTTCTTCCTCCGAGTTGCTCACACAGTTTACTGCTTTTTGTGTAGTTTTTGTCTGCCAGAAACTATAATTCACTAGTTGTGTATCATAAAAGAGTCATCGTTTCTCCTCCTAGGGGTCATTCGAGATTTCTTAATCCAAACCGCAAGTAACGAGGCATTGGCTACCTTGAGAGAGTCATAGTTACTCGTCCCAATTGCTCACCCAGTCTGCCACTTTTCCTTACTGCGGCCAGTCTGCCAGAAGCGATATGTCACTCGTTGTGTATCTTAAGAGATTCATCGTTACTCTTTCCATATGTTACTGGTATTCTCTGATTCAATGCCTCTCGTGACGAAAAAGTGGCTATCTTAATAGTGCAATACTTCTTCCTCCCAGTTGCTCACACAGTTTACTACTTTTTTGTGTAGTTTTTGTCTGCCAGAAACTATAATTCACTAGTTTTGTATCATAAAAGAGTCATCGTTTCTCCTCCTAGGGGTTATTCGAGACCTCTTAATCCAAACCGCAAGTAACGAGGCATTGGCTACCTTAAGAGAGTCATAGTTACTCGTCCCAATTGCTCACCCAGTCTGCCACTTTTCCTTACTGCGGCCAGTCTGCCAGAAGCGATATGTCACTCGTTGTGTATCTTAAGAGATTCATCGTTACTCTTTCCATATGTTACTGGTATTCTCTGATTCAATGCCTCTCGTGACGAAAAAGTGGCTATCTTAATAGTGCAATACTTCTTCCTCCGAGTTGCTCACACAGTTTACTGCTTTTTGTGTAGTTTTTGTCTGCCAGAAACTATAATTCACTAGTTGTGTATCATAAAAGAGTCATCGTTTCTCCTCCTAGGGGTTATTCGAGACCTCTTAATCCAAACCGCAAGTAACGAGGCATTGGCTACCTTAAGAGAGTCATAGTTACTCGTCCCCATTGCTCACCCAGTCTGCCACTTTTTCTTACTGCGGCCAGTCTGCCAGAAGCGATATGTCACTCGTTGTGTATCTTAAGAGATTCATCGTTACTCCTTCCATAGGTTACTGGTATTCTCTGAGTCAATACTTCTCTTGACGAAAAAGTGGCTAACTTAATAGTGCAATACTTCTTCCTCCGAGGTGCTCACACAGTTTACTGCTTTTTGTGTAGTTTTTGTCTGCCAGAAACTATAATTCACTAGTTGTGTATCATAAAAGAGTCATCGTTTCTCCTCCTAGGGGTTATTCGAGACCTCTTAATCCAAACCGCAAGTAACGAGGCATTGGCTACCTTAAGAGAGTGATAGTTACTCGTCCCAATTGCTCACCCAGTCTGCCACTTTTTCTTACTGCGGCCAGTCTGCCAGAAGCGATATGTCACTCGTTGTGTATCTTAAGAGATTCATCGTTACTCCTTCCATAGGTTACTGGTATTCTCTGAGTCAATACCTCTCGTGACGAAAAAGTGGCTATCTCAATAGTGCAATACTTCTTCCTCCGACTTGCTCACACAGTTTACTACTTTTTGTGTAGTTTTTGTCTGCCAGAAACTATAATTCACTAGTTGTGTATCATAAAAGAGTCATCGTTTCTCCTCCTAGGGGTTTTCGAGATTTCTTAATCCAAACCGCAAGTAACGAGGCATTGGCTACCTTAAGAGAGTCATAGTTACTCGTCCCCATTGCTCACCCAGTCTGCCACTTTTTCTTACTGTGGCCAGTCTGCCAGAAGCGATATGTCACTCGTTGTGTATCTTAAGAGATTCATCGTTACTCCTTCCATAGGTTACTGATATTCTCTGAGTCAATACCTCTCTTGACGAAAAAGTGGCTATCTTAATAGTGCAATACTTCTTCCTCCGAGTTGCTCACACAGTTTACTGCTTTTTGTGTAGTTTTTGTCTGCCAGAAACTATAATTCACTAGTTGTGTATCATAAAAGAGTCATCGTTTCTCCTCCTAGGGGTCATTCGAGATTTCTTAATCCAAACCGCAAGTAACGAGGCATTGGCTACATTGAGAGAGTCATAGTTACTCGTCCCAATTGCTCACCCAGTCTGCCACTTTTCCTTACTGCGGCCAGTCTGCCAGAAGCGATATGTCACTCGTTGTGTATCTTAAGAGATTCATCGTTACTCTTTCCATATGTTACTGGTATTCTCTGATTCAATGCCTCTCGTGACGAAAAAGTGGCTATCTTTATAGTGCAATACTTCTTCCTCCGAGTTGCTCACACAGTTTACTGCTTTTTGTGTAGTTTTTGTCTGCCAGAAACTATAATTCACTAGTTGTGTATCATAAAAGAGTCATCGTTTCTCCTCCTAGGGGTTATTCGAGACCTCTTAATCCAAACCGCAAGTAACGAGGCATTGGCTACCTTAAGAGAGTCATAGTTACTCGTCCCCATTGCTCACCCAGTCTGCCACTTTTTCTTACTGCGGCCAGTCTGCCAGAAGCGATATGTCACTCGTTGTGTATCTTAAGAGATTCATCGTTACTCCTTCCATAGGTTACTGGTATTCTCTGAGTCAATACCTCTCTTGACGAAAAAGTGGCTATCTTAATAGTGCAATACTTCTTCCTCCGAGTTGCTCACACAGTTTACTGCTTTTGTGTAGTTTTTGTCTGCCAGAAACTATAATTCACTAGTTGTGTATCATAAAAGAGTCATCGTTTCTCCTCCTAGGGGTCATTCGAGATTTCTTAATCCAAACCGCAAGTAACGAGGCATTGGCTACCTTGAGAGAGTCATAGTTACTCGTCCCAATTGCTCACCCAGTCTGCCACTTTTCCTTACTGCGGCCAGTCTGCCAGAAGCGATATGTCACTCGTTGTGTATCTTAAGAGATTCATCGTTACTCTTTCCATATGTTACTGGTATTCTCTGATTCAATGCCTCTTGTGACGAAAAAGTGGCTATCTTAATAGTGCAATACTTCTTCCTCCCAGTTGCTCACACAGTTTACTACTTTTTTGTGTAGTTTTTGTCTGCCAGAAACTATAATTCACTAGTTTTGTATCATAAAAGAGTCATCGTTTCTCCTCCTAGGGGTTATTCGAGACCTCTTAATCCAAACCGCAAGTAACGAGGCATTGGCTACCTTAAGAGAGTCATAGTTACTCGTCCCCATTGCTCACCCAGTCTGCCACTTTTTCTTACTGTGGCCAGTCTGCCAGAAGCGATATGTCACTCGTTGTGTATCTTAAGAGATTCATCGTTACTCCTTCCATAGGTTACTGATATTCTCTGAGTCAATACCTCTCTTGACGAAAAAGTGGCTATCTTAATAGTGCAATACTTCTTCCTCCGAGTTGCCCACACAGTTTACTGCTTTTTGTGTAGTTTTTGTCTGCCAGAAACTATAATTCACTAGTTGTGAATCATAAAAGGGTCATCGTTTCTCCTCCTAGGGGTCATTCGAGACCTCTTAATCCACACCGCAAGTAACGAGGCATTGGCTACCTTAAGAGAGTCATAGTTACTCGTCCCAATTGCTCACCCAGTCTGCCACTTTTTCTTACTGCGGCCAGTCTGCCAGAAGCGATATGTCACTCGTTGTGTATCTTAAGAGATTCATCGTTACTCCTTCCATAGGTTACTGGTATTCTCTGAGTCAATACCTCTCGTGACGTAAAAGTGGCTACCTTAATAGTGCAATACTTCTTCCTCCAAATTGCTCACACAGTTTACTACTTTTTGTGTAGTTTTTGTCTGCCAGAAACTATAATTCACTAGTTGTGTATCATAAAAGAGTCATCGTTTCTCCTCCTAGGGGTTTTCAAGATTTCTTAATCCACACCGCAAGTAACGAGGCATTTCCTACCTTAAGAGAGTCATAGTTACTTGTCCCCATTGCTCACCCAGTCTGCCACTTTTTCTTACTATGGCCAGTCTGCCAGAAGCGATATGTCACTCGTTGTGTATCTTAAGAGATTCATCGTTACTCCTTCCATAGGTTACTGGTATTCTCTGAGTCAATACCTCTCTTGACGAAAAAGTGGCTATCTTAATAGTGCAATACTTCTTCCTCCGAGTTGCTCACACAGTTTACTGCTTTTTGTGTAGTTTTTGTCTGCCAGAAACTATAATTCACTAGTTGTGTATCATAAAAGAGTCATCGTTTCTCCTCCTAGGGGTCATTCGAGATTTCTTAATCCAAACCGCAAGTAACGAGGCATTGGCTACCTTGAGAGAGTCATAGTTACTCGTCCCAATTGCTCACCCAGTCTGCCACTTTTCCTTACTGCGGCCAGTCTGCCAGAAGCGATATGTCACTCGTTGTGTATCTTAAGAGATTCATCGTTACTCTTTCCATAGGTTACTGGTATTCTCTGATTCAATGCCTCTCGTGACGAAAAAGTGGCTATCTTAATAGTGCAATACTTCTTCCTCCGAGTTGCTCACACAGTTAACTACTTTTTGTGTACTTGCCAGTCTGCCAGAAGCGATATGTCACTAGTTGTGTATCATAAAAGAGTCATCGTTTCTTCTCCTAGGGGTTATTCGAGATTTCTTAATCCAAACCGCAAGTAACGAGGCATTGGCTACCTTAAGAGAGTCATAGTTACTCGTCCCAATTGCTCACCCAGTCTGCCACTTTTCCTTACTGCGGCCAGTCTGCCAGAAGCGATATGTCACTCGTTGTGTATGTTAAGAGATTCAGCGTTACTCCTTCCATAGGTTACTGGTATTCTCTGAGTCAATACCTCTCTTGACGAAAAAGTGGCTATCTTAATAGTGCAATACTTCTTCCTCCGAGTTGCTCACACAGTTTACTGCTTTTTGTGTAGTTTTTGTGTGCCAGAAACTATAATTCACTAGTTGTGTATCATAAAAGAGTCATCGTTTCTCCTCCTAGGGGTTATTCGAGACCTCTTAATCCAAACCGCAAGTAACGAGGCATTGGCTACCTTAAGAGAGTCATAGTTACTCGTCCCAATTGCTCACCCAGTCTGCCACTTTTTCTTACTGCGGCCAGTCTGCAAGAAGCGATATGTCACTCGTTGTGTATCTTAAGAGATTCATCGTTACTCCTTCCATAGGTTACTGGTACTCTCTGAGTCAATACCTCTCTTGACGAAAAAGTGGCTATCTTAATAGTGCAATACTTCTTCCTCCGACTTGCTCACACAGTTTACTACTTTTTGTGTAGTTTTTGTCTGCCAGAAACTATAATTCACTAGTTGTGTACCATAAAAGAGTCATCGTTTCTCCTCCTAGGGGTTTTCGAGATTTCTTAATCCAAACCGCAAGTAACGAGGCATTGGCTACCTTAAGAGAGTCATAGTTACTCGTCCCCATTGCTCACCCAGTCTGCCACTTTTTCTTACTGTGGCCAGTCTGCCAGAAGCGATATGTCACTCGTTGTGTATCTTAAGAGATTCATCGTTACTCCTTCCATAGGTTACTGGTATTCTCTGAGTCAATACCTCTCTTGACGAAAAAGTGGCTATCTTAATAGTGCAATACTTCTTCCTCCGAGTTGCTTACACAGTTTACTGCTTTTTGTGTAGTTTTTGTCTGCCAGAAACTATAATTCACTAGTTGTGTATCATAAAATAGTCATCGTTTCTCCTCCTAGGGGTCATTCGAGATTTCTTAATCCAAACCGCAAGTAACGAGGCATTGGCTACCTTGAGAGAGTCATAGTTACTCGTCCCAATTGCTCACCCAGTCTGCCACTTTTCCTTACTGTGGCCAGTCTGCCAGAAGCGATATGTCACTCGTTGTGTATCTTAAGAGATTCATCGTTACTCTTTCCATATGTTACTGGTATTCTCTGATTCAATGCCTCACGTGACGAAAAAGTGGCTATCTTAATAGTGCAATACTTCTTCCACCCAGTTGCTCACACAGTTTACTACCTTTTTGTGTAGTTTTTGTCTGCCAGAAACTATAATTCACTAGTTTTGTATCATAAAAGAGTCATCGTTTCTCCTCCTAGGGGTTATTCGAGACCTCTTAATCCAAACCGCAAGTAACGAGGCATTGGCTACCTTAAGAGAGTCATAGTTACTCGTCCCAATTGCTCACCCAGTCTGCCACATTTCTTACTGCGGCCAGTCTGCCAGAAGCGATATGTCACTCGTTGTGTATCTTAAGAGATTCATTGTTACTCCTTCCATAGGTTACTGGTATTCTCTGAGTCAATACTTCTCTTGACGAAAAAGTGGCTATCTTAATAGTGCAATACTTCTTCCTCCGAGGTGCTCACACAGTTTACTGCTTTTTGTGTAGTTTTTGTCTGCCAGAAACTATAATTCACTAGTTGTGTATCATAAAAGAGTCATCGTTTCTCCTAATGGTGGTTATTCGAGACCTCTTAATCCAAAACGCAAGTAACGAGGCATTGGCTACCTTAAGAGAGTCATAGTTACTCGTCCCAATTGCTCACCCAGTCTGCCACTTTTTCTTACTGCGGCCAGTCTGCCAGAAGCGATATGTCACTCGTTGTGTATCTTAAGAGATTCATCGTTACTCCTTCCATAGGTTACTGGAATTTTCTGAGTCAATACCTCTCGTGACGAAAAAGTGGCTATCTCAATAGTGCAATACTTCTTCCTCCGACTTGCTCACACAGTTTACTACTTTTTGTGTAGTTTTTGTCTGCCAGAAACTATAATTCACTAGTTGTGTATCATAAAAGGGTCATCGTTTCTCCTCCTAGGGGTCATTCGAGACCTCTTAATCCAAACCGCAAGTAACGAGGCATTGGCTACCTTAAGAGTGTCATAGTTACTCGTCCCAATTGCTCACCCAGTCTGCCACTTTTCCTTACTGCGGCCAGTCTGCCAGAAGCGATATGTCACTCGTTGTGTATCTTAAGAGATTCATCGTTACTCTTTCCATAGGTTACTGGTATTCTCTGATTCAATGCCTCTCGTGACGAAAAAGTGGCTATCTTAATAGTGCAATACTTCTTCCTCCCAGTTGCTCACACAGTTTACTACTTTTTTGTGTAGTTTTTGTCTGCCAGAAACTATAATTCACTACTTTTGTATCATAAAAGAGTCATCGTTTCTCCTCCTAGGGGTTATTCGAGACCTCTTAATCCAAACCGCAAGTAACGAGGCATTGGCTACCTTAAGAGAGTCATAGTTACTCGTCCCAATTGCTCACCCAGTCTGCCACTTTTTCTTACTGTGGCCAGTCTGCCAGAAGCGATATGTCACTCGTTGTGTATCTTAAGAGATTCATCGTTACTCCTTCCATAGGTTACTGGTATTCTCTGAGTCAATACTTCTCTTGACAAAAAAGTGGCTATCTTAATAGTGTAATACTTCTTCCTCCGAGGTGCTCACACAGTTTACTGCTTTTTGTGTAGTTTTTGTCTGCCAGAAACTATAATTCACTTGTTGTGTATCATAAAAGAGTCATCGTTTCTCCTCCTAGGGGTTATTCGAGATTTCTTAATCCTAACCGCAAGTAACGAGGCATTGGCTACCTTAAGAGAGTCATAGTTACTCGTCCCCATTGCTCACCCAGTCTGCCACTTTTTCTTACTGTGGCCAGTCTGCCAGAAGCGATATGTCACTCGTTGTGTATCATAAGAGATTCATCGTTACTCCTTCCATAGGTTACTGACATTCTCTGAGTCAATACTTCTCTTGACGAAAAAGTGGCTATCTTAATAGTGCAATACTTCTTCCTCCGAGTTGCTCACACAGTTTACTGCTTTTTGTGTAGTTTTTGTCTGCCAGAAACTATAATTCACTAGTTGTGTATCATAAAAGGGTCATCGTTTCTCCTCCTAGGGGTCATTCGAGACCTCTTAATCCAAACCGCAAGTAACGAGGCATTGGCTACCTTAAGAGTGTCATAGTTACTCGTCCCAATTGCTCACCCAGTCTGCCACTTTTCCTTACTGCGGCCAGTCTGCCAGAAGCGATATGTCACTCGTTGTGTATCTTAAGAGATTCATCGTTACTCTTTCCATAGGTTACTGGTATTCTCTGATTCAATGCCTCTCGTGACGAAAAAGTGGCTATCTTAATAGTGCAATACTTCTTCCTCCCAGTTGCTCACACAGTTTACTACTTTTTTGTGTAGTTTTTGTCTGCCAGAAACTATAATTCACTACTTTTGTATCATAAAAGAGTCATCGTTTCTCCTCCTAGGGGTTATTCGAGACCTCTTAATCCAAACCGCAAGTAACGAGGCATTGGCTACCTTAAGAGAGTCATAGTTACTCGTCCCAATTGCTCACCCAGTCTGCCACTTTTTCTTACTGCGGCCAGTCTGCCAGAAGCGATATGTCACTCGTTGTGTATCTTAAGAGATTCATCGTTACTCCTTCCATAGGTTACTGGTATTCTCTGAGTCAATACTTCTCTTGACAAAAAAGTATCTATCTTAATAGTGCAATACTTCTTCCTCCGAGGTGCTCACACAGTTTACTGCTTTTTGTGTAGTTTTTGTCTGCCAGAAACTATAATTCACTAGTTGTGTATCATAAAAGAGTCATCGTTTCTCCTCCTAGGGGTTATTCGAGACCTCTTAATCCAAACCGCAAGTAACGAGGCATTGGCTACCTTAAGAGAGTCATAGTTACTCGTCCCAATTGCTCACCCGGTCTGCCACTTTTTCTTACTGCGGCCAGTCTGCCAGAAGCGATATGTCACTCGTTGTGTATCTTAAGAGATTCATCGTTACTCCTTCCATAGGTAACTGGTATTCTCTGAGTCAATACCTCTCGTGACGAAAAAGTGGCTATCTTAATAGTGCAAAACTTCTTCCTCCGACTTGCTCACACAGCTTACTACTTTTTGTGTAGTTTTTGTCTGCCAGAAACTATAATTCACTAGTTGTGTATCATAAAAGAGTCATCGTTTCTCCTCCTAGGGGTTTTCGAGATTTCTTAATCCAAACTGCAAGTAACGAGGCATTGGCTACCTTAAGAGAGTCATAGTTACCCGTCCCCATTGCTCACCCAGTCTGCCACTTTTTCTTACTGTGGCCAGTCTGCCAGAAGCGATATGTCACTCGTTGTGTATCTTAAGAGATTCATCGTTACTCCTTCCATAGGTTACTGGTATTCTCTGAGTCAATACCTCTCTTGACGAAAAAGTGGCTATCTTAATAGTGCAATACTTCTTCCTCCGAGTTGCTCACACAGTTTACTGCTTTTTGTGTAGTTTTTGTCTGCCAGAAACTATAATTCACTAGTTGTGTATCATAAAAGAGTCATCGTTTCTCCTCCTAGGCGTCATTCGAGATTTCTTAATCCAAACCGCAAGTAACGAGGCATTGGCTACCTTAAGAGAGTCATAGTTACTCGTCCCAATTGCTCACCCAGTCTGCCACTTTTCCTTACTGCGGCCAGTCTGCCAGAAGCGATATGTCACTCGTTGTGTATCTTAAGAGATTCATCGTTACTCTTTCCATAGGTTACTGGTATTCTCTGATTCAATGCCTCTCGTGACGAAAAAGTGGCTATCTTAATAGTGCAATACTTCTTCCTCCCAGTTGCTCACACAGTTTACTACTTTTTTGTGTAGTTTTTGTCTGCCAGAAACTATAATTCACTAGTTTTGTATCATAAAAGAGTCATCGTTTCTCCTCCTAGAGGTTATTCGAGACCTCTTAATCCAAACCGCAAGTAACGAGGCATTGGCTACCTTAAGAGAGTCATAGTTACTCGTCCCAATTGCTCACCCAGTCTGCCACTTTTTCTTACTGCGGCCAGTCTGCCAGAAGCGATATGTCACTCGTTGTGTATCTTAAGAGATTCATCGTTACTCCTTCCATAGGTTACTGGTATTCTCTGAGTCAATACTTCTCTTGACGAAAAAGTGGCTATCTTAATAGTGCAATACTTCTTCCTCCGAGGTGCTCACACAGTTTACTGCTTTTTGTGTAGTTTTTGTCTGCCAGAAACTATAATTCACTAGTTGTGTATCATAAAAGAGTCATCGTTTCTCCTCCTAGGGGTTATTCGAGATTTCTTAATCCAAACCGCAAGTAACGAGGCATTGGCTCTCTTAAGAGAGTCATAGTTACTCGTCCCAATTGCTCACCCAGTCTGCCACTTTTCCTTACTGCGGCCAGTCTGCCAGAAGCGATATGTCACTCGTTGTGTATCTTAAGAGATTCATCGTTACTCCTTCCATAGGTTACTGGTATTCTCTGAGTCAATACCTCTCTTGACGAAAAAGTGGCTATCTTAATAGTGCAATACTTCTTCCTCCGAGTTGCTCACACAGTTTACTGCTTTTTGTGTAGTTTTTGTCTGCCAGAAACTATAATTCACTAGTTGTGTATCATAAAAGAGTCATCGTTTCTCCTCCTAGGGGTCATTCAAGATTTCTTAATCCAAACCGCAAGTAACGAGGCATTGGCTACCTTAAGAGAGTCATAGTTACTCGTCCCAATTGCTCACCCAGTCTGCCACTTTTCCTTACTGCGGCCAGTCTGCCAGAAGCGATATGTCACTCGTTGTGTATCTTAAGAGATTCATCGTTACTCTTTCCATAGGTTACTGGTATTCTCTGATTCAATGCCTCTCGTGACGAAAAAGTGGCTATCTTAATAGTGCAATACTTCTTCCTCAGAGTTGCTCACACAGTTTACTGCTTTTTGTGTAGTTTTTGTCTGCCAGAAACTATAATTCACTAGTTGTGTATCATAAAAGAGTCATCGTTTCTCCTCCTAGGGGTTATTCGAGACCTCTTAATCCAAACCGCAAGTAACGAGGCATTGGCTACCTTAAGAGAGTCATAGTTACTCGTCCCAATTGCTCACCCAGTCTGCCACTTTTCCTTACTGCGGCCAGTCTGCCAGAAGCGATATGTCACTCGTTGTGTATCTTAAGAGATTCATCGTTACTCTTTCCATAGGTTACTGGTATTCTCTGATTCAATGCCTCTTGTGACGAAAAAGTGGCTATCTTTATAGTGCAACACTTCTTCCTCCCAGTTGCTCACACAGTTTACTACTTTCTTGTGTAGTTTTTGTCTGCCAGAAACTATAATTCACTAGTTTTGTATCATAAAAGAGTCATCGTTTCTCCTCCTAGAGGTTATTCGAGACCTCTTAATCCAAACCGCAAGTAACGAGGCATTGGCTACCTTAAGAGAGTCATAGTTACTCGTCCCAATTGCTCACCCAGTCTGCCACTTTTTCTTACTGCGGCCAGTCTGCCAGAAGCGATATGTCACTCGTTGTGTATCTTAAGAGATTCATCGTTACTCCTTCCATAGGTTACTGGTATTCTCTGAGTCAATACTTCTCTTGACGAAAAAGTGGCTATCTTAATAGTGCAATACTTCTTCCTCCTAGGTGCTCACACAGTTTACTGCTTTTTGTGTAGTTTTTGTCTGCCAGAAACTATAATTCACTAGTTGTGTATCATAAAAGAGTCATCGTTTCTCCTCCTAGGGGTTATTCGAGATTTCTTAATCCAAACCGCAAGTAACGAGGCATTGGCTCTCTTAAGAGAGTCATAGTTACTCGTCCCAATTGCTCACCCAGTCTGCCACTTTTCCTTACTGCGGCCAGTCTGCCAGAAGCGATATGTCACTCGTTGTGTATCTTAAGAGATTCATCGTTACTCCTTCCATAGGTTACTGGTATTCTCTGAGTCAATACCTCTCTTGACGAAAAAGTGGCTATCTTAATAGTGCAGTACTTCTTCCTCCGAGTTGCTCACACAGTTTACTGCTTTTTGTGTAGTTTTTGTCTGCCAGAAACTATAATTCACTAGTTGTGTATCATAAAAGAGTCATCGTTTCTCCTCCTAGGGGTCATTCAAGATTTCTTAATCCAAACCGCAAGTAACGAGGCATTGGCTACCTTAAGAGAGTCATAGTTACTCGTCCCAATTGCTCACCCAGTCTGCCACTTTTCCTTACTGCGGCCAGTCTGCCAGAAGCGATATGTCACTCGTTGTGTATCTTAAGAGATTCATCGTTACTCTTTCCATAGGTTACTGGTATTCTCTGATTCAATGCCTCTCGTGACGAAAAAGTGGCTATCTTAATAGTGCAATACTTCTTCCTCCCAGTTGCTCACACAGTTTACTACTTTTTTGTGTAGTTTTTGTCTGCCAGAAACTATAATTCACTAGTTTTGTATCATAAAAGAGTCATCGTTTCTCCTCCTAGGGGTTATTCGAGACCTCTTAATCCAAACCGCAAGTAACGAGGCATTGGCTACCTTAAGAGAGTCATAGTTACTCGTCCCAATTGCTCACCCAGTCTGCCACTTTTTCTTACTGCGGCCAGTCTGCCAGAAGCGATATGTCACTCGTTGTGTATCTTAAGAGATTCATCGTTACTCCTTCCATAGGTTACTGGTATTCTCTGAGTCAATACTTCTCTTGACGAAAAAGTGGCCATCTTAATAGTGCAATACTTCTTCCTCCGAGGTGCTCACACAGTTTACTGCTTTTTGTGTAGTTTTTGTCTGCCAGAAACTATAATTCACTAGTTGTGTATCATAAAAGAGTCATCGTTTCTCCTCTTACGGGTTATTCGAGACCTCTTAATCCAAACCGCAAGTAACGTGGCATTGGCTACCTTAAGAGAGTCATAGTTACTCGTCCCAATTGCTCACCCAGTCTGCCACTTTTTCTTACTGCGGCCAGTCTGCCAGAAGCGATATGTCACTCGTTGTGTATCTTAAGAGATTCATCGTTACTCCTTCCATAGGATACTGGTATTCTCTGAGTCAATACTTCTCTTGACGAAAAAGTGGCTATCTTAATAGTGCAATACTTCTTCCTCCGAGGTGCTCACACAGTTTACTGCTTTTTGTGTAGTTTTTGTCTGCCAGAAACTATAATTCACTAGTTGTGTATCATAAAAGAGTCATCGTTTCTCCTCCTAGGGGTTATTCGAGATTTCTTAATCCAAACCGCAAGTAACGAGGCATTGGCTCTCTTAAGAGAGTCATAGTTACTCGTCCCAATTGCTCACCCAGTCTGCCACTTTTCCTTACTGCGGCCAGTCTGCCAGAAGCGATATGTCACTCGTTGTGTATCTTAAGAGATTCATCGTTACTCCTTCCATAGGTTACTGGTATTCTCTGAGTCAATACCTCTCTTGACGAAAAAGTGGCTATCTTAATAGTGCAATACTTCTTCCTCCGAGTTGCTCACACAGTTTACTGCTTTTTGTGTAGTTTTTGTCTGCCAGAAACTATAATTCACTAGTTGTGTATCATAAAAGAGTCATCGTTTCTCCTCCTAGGGGTCATTCAAGATTTCTTAATCCAAACCGCAAGTAACGAGGCATTGGCTACCTTAAGAGAGTCATAGTTACTCGTCCCAATTGCTCACCCAGTCTGCCACTTTTCCTTACTGCGGCCAGTCTGCCAGAAGCGATATGTCACTCGTTGTGTATCTTAAGAGATTCATCGTTACTCTTTCCATAGGTTACTGGTATTCTCTGATTCAATGCCTCTCGTGACGAAAAAGTGGCTATCTTAATAGTGCAATACTTCTTCCTCAGAGTTGCTCACACAGTTTACTGCTTTTTGTGTAGTTTTTGTCTGCCAGAAACTATAATTCACTAGTTGTGTATCATAAAAGAGTCATCGTTTCTCCTCCTAGGGGTTATTCGAGACCTCTTAATCCAAACCGCAAGTAACGAGGCATTGGCTACCTTAAGAGAGTCATAGTTACTCGTCCCAATTGCTCACCCAGTCTGCCACTTTTCCTTACTGCGGCCAGTCTGCCAGAAGCGATATGTCACTCGTTGTGTATCTTAAGAGATTCATCGTTACTCTTTCCATAGGTTACTGGTATTCTCTGATTCAATGCCTCTTGTGACGAAAAAGTGGCTATCTTTATAGTGCAACACTTCTTCCTCCCAGTTGCTCACACAGTTTACTACTTTCTTGTGTAGTTTTTGTCTGCCAGAAACTATAATTCACTAGTTTTGTATCATAAAAGAGTCATCGTTTCTCCTCCTAGAGGTTATTCGAGACCTCTTAATCCAAACCGCAAGTAACGAGGCATTGGCTACCTTAAGAGAGTCATAGTTACTCGTCCCAATTGCTCACCCAGTCTGCCACTTTTTCTTACTGCGGCCAGTCTGCCAGAAGCGATATGTCACTCGTTGTGTATCTTAAGAGATTCATCGTTACTCCTTCCATAGGTTACTGGTATTCTCTGAGTCAATACTTCTCTTGACGAAAAAGTGGCTATCTTAATAGTGCAATACTTCTTCCTCCTAGGTGCTCACACAGTTTACTGCTTTTTGTGTAGTTTTTGTCTGCCAGAAACTATAATTCACTAGTTGTGTATCATAAAAGAGTCATCGTTTCTCCTCCTAGGGGTTATTCGAGATTTCTTAATCCAAACCGCAAGTAACGAGGCATTGGCTCTCTTAAGAGAGTCATAGTTACTCGTCCCAATTGCTCACCCAGTCTGCCACTTTTCCTTACTGCGGCCAGTCTGCCAGAAGCGATATGTCACTCGTTGTGTATCTTAAGAGATTCATCGTTACTCCTTCCATAGGTTACTGGTATTCTCTGAGTCAATACCTCTCTTGACGAAAAAGTGGCTATCTTAATAGTGCAATACTTCTTCCTCCGAGTTGCTCACACAGTTTACTGCTTTTTGTGTAGTTTTTGTCTGCCAGAAACTATAATTCACTAGTTGTGTATCATAAAAGAGTCATCGTTTCTCCTCCTAGGGGTCATTCAAGATTTCTTAATCCAAACCGCAAGTAACGAGGCATTGGCTACCTTAAGAGAGTCATAGTTACTCGTCCCAATTGCTCACCCAGTCTGCCACTTTTCCTTACTGCGGCCAGTCTGCCAGAAGCGATATGTCACTCGTTGTGTATCTTAAGAGATTCATCGTTACTCTTTCCATAGGTTACTGGTATTCTCTGATTCAATGCCTCTCGTGACGAAAAAGTGGCTATCTTAATAGTGCAATACTTCTTCCTCAGAGTTGCTCACACAGTTTACTGCTTTTTGTGTAGTTTTTGTCTGCCAGAAACTATAATTCACTAGTTGTGTATCATAAAAGAGTCATCGTTTCTCCTCCTAGGGGTTATTCGAGACCTCTTAATCCAAACCGCAAGTAACGAGGCATTGGCTACCTTAAGAGAGTCATAGTTACTCGTCCCAATTGCTCACCCAGTCTGCCACTTTTCCTTACTGCGGCCAGTCTGCCAGAAGCGATATGTCACTCGTTGTGTATCTTAAGAGATTCATCGTTACTCTTTCCATAGGTTACTGGTATTCTCTGATTCAATGCCTCTTGTGACGAAAAAGTGGCTATCTTTATAGTGCAACACTTCTTCCTCCCAGTTGCTCACACAGTTTACTACTTTCTTGTGTAGTTTTTGTCTGCCAGAAACTATAATTCACTAGTTTTGTATCATAAAAGAGTCATCGTTTCTCCTCCTAGAGGTTATTCGAGACCTCTTAATCCAAACCGCAAGTAACGAGGCATTGGCTACCTTAAGAGAGTCATAGTTACTCGTCCCAATTGCTCACCCAGTCTGCCACTTTTTCTTACTGCGGCCAGTCTGCCAGAAGCGATATGTCACTCGTTGTGTATCTTAAGAGATTCATCGTTACTCCTTCCATAGGTTACTGGTATTCTCTGAGTCAATACTTCTCTTGACGAAAAAGTGGCTATCTTAATAGTGCAATACTTCTTCCTCCTAGGTGCTCACACAGTTTACTGCTTTTTGTGTAGTTTTTGTCTGCCAGAAACTATAATTCACTAGTTGTGTATCATAAAAGAGTCATCGTTTCTCCTCCTAGGGGTTATTCGAGATTTCTTAATCCAAACCGCAAGTAACGAGGCATTGGCTCTCTTAAGAGAGTCATAGTTACTCGTCCCAATTGCTCACCCAGTCTGCCACTTTTCCTTACTGCGGCCAGTCTGCCAGAAGCGATATGTCACTCGTTGTGTATCTTAAGAGATTCATCGTTACTCCTTCCATAGGTTACTGGTATTCTCTGAGTCAATACCTCTCTTGACGAAAAAGTGGCTATCTTAATAGTGCAATACTTCTTCCTCCGAGGTGCTCACACAGTTTACTGCTTTTTGTGTAGTTTTTGTCTGCCAGAAACTATAATTCACTAGTTGTGTATCATAAAAGAGTCATCGTTTCTCCTCCTAGGGGTCATTCAAGATTTCTTAATCCAAACCGCAAGTAACGAGGCATTGGCTACCTTAAGAGAGTCATAGTTACTCGTCCCAATTGCTCACCCAGTCTGCCACTTTTCCTTACTGCGGCCAGTCTGCCAGAAGCGATATGTCACTCGTTGTGTATCTTAAGAGATTCATCGTTACTCTTTCCATAGGTTACTGGTATTCTCTGATTCAATGCCTCTCGTGACGAAAAAGTGGCTATCTTAATAGTGCAATACTTCTTCCTCCCAGTTGCTCACACAGTTTACTACTTTTTTGTGTAGTTTTTGTCTGCCAGAAACTATAATTCACTAGTTTTGTATCATAAAAGAGTCATCGTTTCTCCTCCTAGGGGTTATTCGAGACCTCTTAATCCAAACCGCAAGTAACGAGGCATTGGCTACCTTAAGAGAGTCATAGTTACTCGTCCCAATTGCTCACCCAGTCTGCCACTTTTTCTTACTGCGGCCAGTCTGCCAGAAGCGATATGTCACTCGTTGTGTATCTTAAGAGATTCATCGTTACTCCTTCCATAGGTTACTGGTATTCTCTGAGTCAATACTTCTCTTGACGAAAAAGTGGCCATCTTAATAGTGCAATACTTCTTCCTCCGAGGTGCTCACACAGTTTACTGCTTTTTGTGTAGTTTTTGTCTGCCAGAAACTATAATTCACTAGTTGTGTATCATAAAAGAGTCATCGTTTCTCCTCTTACGGGTTATTCGAGACCTCTTAATCCAAACCGCAAGTAACGTGGCATTGGCTACCTTAAGAGAGTCATAGTTACTCGTCCCAATTGCTCACCCAGTCTGCCACTTTTTCTTACTGCGGCCAGTCTGCCAGAAGCGATATGTCACTCGTTGTGTATCTTAAGAGATTCATCGTTACTCCTTCCATAGGATACTGGTATTCTCTGAGTCAATACTTCTCATGACGAAAAAGTGGCTGTCTTAATAGTGCAATACTTCTTCCTCCTAGGTGCTCACACAGTTTACTGCTTTTTGTGTAGTTTTTGTCTGCTAGAAACTATAATTCACTAGTTGTGTATCATAAAAGAGTCATCGTTTCTCCTCCTAGGTGTCAATCGAGATTTCTTAATCCAAACCGCAAGTAACGAGGCATTGGCTCTCTTAAGAGAGTCATAGTTACTCGTCCCAATTGCTCACCCAGTCTGCCACTTTTCCTTACTGCGGCCAGTCTGCCAGAAGCGATATGTCACTCGTTGTGTATCTTAAGAGATTCATCGTTACTCCTTCCATAGGTTACTGGTATTCTCTGAGTCAATACCTCTCTTGACGAAAAAGTGGCTATCTTAATAGTGCAATACTTCTTCCTCCGAGTTGCTCACACAGTTTACTGCTTTTTGTGTAGTTTTTGTCTGCCAGAAACTATAATTCACTAGTTGTGTATCATAAAAGAGTCATCGTTTCTCCTCCTAGGGGTCATTCAAGATTTCTTAATCCAAACCGCAAGTAACGAGGCATTGGCTACCTTAAGAGAGTCATAGTTACTCGTCCCAATTGCTCACCCAGTCTGCCAGTTTTCCTTACTGCGGCCAGTCTGCCAGAAGCGATATGTCACTCGTTGTGTATCTTAAGAGATTCATCGTTACTCTTTCCATAGGTTACTGGTATTCTCTGATTCAATGCCTCTCGTGACGAAAAAGTGGCTATCTTAATAGTGCAATACTTCTTCCTCCGAGTTGCTCACACAGTTTACTGCTTTTTGTGTAGTTTTTGTCTGCCAGAAACTATAATTCACTAGTTGTGTATCATAAAAGAGTCATCGTTTCTCCTCCTAGGGGTTATTCGAGACCTCTTAATCCAAACCGCAAGTAACGAGGCATTGGCTACCTTAAGAGAGTCATAGTTACTCGTCCCAATTGCTCACCCAGTCTGCCACTTTTTCTTACTGCGGCCAGTCTGAGAGAAGCGATATGTCACTCGTTGTGTATCTTAAGAGATTCATCGTTACTCCTTCCATAGGTTACTGGTATTCTCTGAGTCAATACCTCTCGTGACGAAAAAGTGGCTATCTTAATAGTGCAATACTTCTTCCTCCGACTTGCTCACACAGCTTACTACTTTTTGTGTAGTTTTTGTCTGCCAGAAACTATAATTCACTAGTTGTGTATCATAAAAGAGTCATCGTTTCTCCTCCTAGGGGTTTTCGAGATTTCTTAATCCAAACCGCAAGTAACGAGGCATTATCTACCTTAAGAGAGTCATAGTTACCCGTCCCCATTGCTCACCCAGTCTGCCACTTTTTCTTACTGTGGCCAGTCTGCCAGAAGCGATATGTCACTCGTTGTGTATCTTAAGAGATTCATCGTTACTCCTTCCATAGGTTACTGGTATTCTCTGAGTCAATACCTCTCTTGGCGAAAAAGTGGCTATCTTAATAGTGCAATACTTCTTCCTCCGAGTTGCTCACACAGTTTACTGCTTTTTGTGTAGTTTTTGTCTGCCAGAAACTATAATTCACTAGTTGTGTATCATAAAAGAGTTATCGTTTCTCCTCCTAGGCGTCATTCGAGATTTCTTAATCCAAACCGCAAGTAACGAGGCATTGGCTACCTTAAGAGAGTCATAGTTACTCGTCCCAATTGCTCACCCAGTCTGCCACTTTTCCTTACTGCGGCCAGTCTGCCAGAAGCGATATGTCACTCGTTGTGTATCTTAAGAGATTCATCGTTACTCTTTCCATAGGTTCCTGGTATTCTGTGATTCAATGCCTCTCGTGACGAAAAAGTGGCTATCTTAATAGTGCAATACTTCTTCCTCCCAGTTGCTCACACAGTTTACTACTTTTTTGTGTAGTTTTTGTCTGCCAGAAACTATAATTCACTAGTTTTGTATCATAAAAGAGTCATCGTTTCTCCTCCTAGAGGTTATTCGAGACCTCTTAATCCAAACCGCAAGTAACGAGGCATTGGCTACCTTAAGAGAGTCATAGTTACTCGTCCCAATTGCTCACCCAGTCTGCCACTTTTTCTTACTGCGGCCAGTCTGCCAGAAGCGATATGTCACTCGTTGTGTATCTTAAGAGATTCATCGTTACTCCTTCCATAGGTTACTGGTATTCTCTGAGTCAATACTTCTCTTGACGAAAAAGTGGCTATCTTAATAGTGCAATACTTCTTCCTCCGAGGTGCTCACACAGTTTACTGCTTTTTGTGTAGTTTTTGTCTGCCAGAAACTATAATTCACTAGTTGTGTATCATAAAAGAGTCATCGTTTCTCCTCCTAGGGGTTATTCGAGATTTCTTAATCCAAACCGCAAGTAACGAGGCATTGGCTCTCTTAAGAGAGTCATAGTTACTCGTCCCAATTGCTCACCCAGTCTGCCACTTTTCCTTACTGCGGCCAGTCTGCCAGAAGCGATATGTCACTCGTTGTGTATCTTAAGAGATTCATCGTTACTCCTTCCATAGGTTACTGGTATTCTCTGAGTCAATACCTCTCTTGACGAAAAAGTGGCTATCTTAATAGTGCAATACTTCTTCCTCCGAGTTGCTCACACAGTTTACTGCTTTTTGTGTAGTTTTTGTCTGCCAGAAACTATAATTCACTAGTTGTGTATCATAAAAGAGTCATCGTTTCTCCTCCTAGGGGTCATTCAAGATTTCTTAATCCAAACCGCAAGTAACGAGGCATTGGCTACCTTAAGAGAGTCATAGTTACTCGTCCCAATTGCTCACCCAGTCTGTCACTTTTCCTTACTGCGGCCAGTCTGCCAGAAGCGATATGTCACTCGTTGTGTATCTTAAGAGATTCATCGTTACTCTTTCCATAGGTTACTGGTATTCTCTGATTCAATACCTCTCTTGACGAAAAAGTGGCTATCTTAATAGTGCAATACTTCTTCCTCCCAGTTGCTCACACAGTTTACTACTTTTTTGTGTAGTTTTTGTCTGCCAGAAACTATAATTCACTAGTTTTGTATCATAAAAGAGTCATCGTTTCTCCTCCTAGGGGTTATTCGAGACCTCTTAATCCAAACCGCAAGTAACGAGGCATTGGCTACCTTAAGAGAGTCATAGTTACTCGTCCCAATTGCTCACCCAGTCTGCCACTTTTTCTTACTGCGGCCAGTCTGCCAGAAGCGATATGTCACTCGTTGTGTATCTTAAGAGATTCATCGTTACTCCTTCCATAGGTTACTGGTATTCTCTGAGTCAATACTTCTCTTGACGAAAAAGTGGCCATCTTAATAGTGCAATACTTCTTCCTCCGAGGTGCTCACACAGTTTACTGCTTTTTGTGTAGTTTTTGTCTGCCAGAAACTATAATTCACTAGTTGTGTATCATAAAAGAGTCATCGTTTCTCCTCCTAGGGGTTATTCGAGACCTCTTAATCCAAACCGCAAGTAACGAGGCATTGGCTACCTTAAGAGAGTCATAGTTACTCGTCCCAATTGCTCACCCAGTCTGCCACTTTTTCTTACTGCGGCCAGTCTGCCAGAAGCGATATGTCACTCGTTGTGTATCTTAAGAGATTCATCGTTACTCCTTCCATAGGTTACTGGTATTCTCTGAGTCAATACCTCTCTTGACGAAAAAGTGGCTATCTTAATAGTGCAATACTTCTTCCTCCGAGTTGCTCACACAGTTTACTGCTTTTTGTGTAGTTTTTGTCTGCCAGAAACTATAATTCACTAGTTGTGTATCATAAAAGAGTCATCGTTTCTCCTCCTAGGGGTCATTCAAGATTTCTTAATCCAAACCGCAAGTAACGAGGCATTGGCTACCTTAAGAGAGTCATAGTTACTCGTCCCAATTGCTCACCCAGTCTGCCACTTTTCCTTACTGCGGCCAGTCTGCCAGAAGCGATATGTCACTCGTTGTGTATCTTAAGAGATTCATCGTTACTCTTTCCATAGGTTACTGGTATTCTCTGATTCAATACCTCTCTTGACGAAAAAGTGGCTATCTTAATAGTGCAATACTTCTTCCTCCCAGTTGCTCACACAGTTTACTACTTTTTTGTGTAGTTTTTGTCTGCCAGAAACTATAATTCACTAGTTTTGTATCATAAAAGAGTCATCGTTTCTCCTCCTAGGGGTTATTCGAGACCTCTTAATCCAAACCGCAAGTAACGAGGCATTGGCTACCTTAAGAGAGTCATAGTTACTCGTCCCAATTGCTCACCCAGTCTGCCACTTTTTCTTACTGCGGCCAGTCTGCCAGAAGCGATATGTCACTCGTTGTGTATCTTAAGAGATTCATCGTTACTCCTTCCATAGGTTACTGGTATTCTCTGAGTCAATACTTCTCTTGACGAAAAAGTGGCCATCTTAATAGTGCAATACTTCTTCCTCCGAGTTGCTCACACAGTTTACTGCTTTTTGTGTAGTTTTTGTCTGCCAGAAACTATAATTCACTAGTTGTGTATCATAAAAGAGTCATCGTTTCTCCTCCTAGGGGTTATTCGAGACCTCTTAATCCAAACCGCAAGTAACGAGGCATTGGCTACCTTAAGAGAGTCATAGTTACTCGTCCCAATTGCTCACCCAGTCTGCCACTTTTTCTTACTGCGGCCAGTCTGCCAGAAGCGATATGTCACTCGTTGTGTATCTTAAGAGATTCATCGTTACTCCTTCCATAGGTTACTGGTATTCTCTGAGTCAATACCTCTCTTGACGAAAAAGTGGCTATCTTAATAGTGCAATACTTCTTCCTCCGACTTGCTCACACAGCTTACTACTTTTTGTGTAGTTTTTGTCTGCCAGAAACTATAATTCACTAGTTGTGTATCATAAAAGAGTCATCGTTTCTCCTCCTAGGGGTTTTCGAGATTTCTTAATCCAAACCGCAAGTAACGAGGCATTGGCTACCTTAAGAGAGTCATAGTTACCCGTCCCCATTGCTCACCCAGTCTGCCACTTTTTCTTACTGTGGCCAGTCTGCCAGAAGCGATATGTCACTCGTTGTGTATCTTAAGAGATTCATCGTTACTCCTTCCATAGGTTACTGGTATTCTCTGAGTCAATACCTCTCTTGACGAAAAAGTGGCTATCTTAATAGTGCAATACTTCTTCCTCCGAGTTGCTCACACAGTTTACTGCTTTTTGTGTAGTTTTTGTCTGCCAGAAACTATAATTCACTAGTTGTGTATCATAAAAGAGTCATCGTTTCTCCTCCTAGGCGTCATTCGAGATTTCTTAATCCAAACCGCAAGTAACGAGGCATTGGCTACCTTAAGAGAGTCATAGTTACTCGTCCCAATTGCTCACCCAGTCTGCCACTTTTCCTTACTGCGGCCAGTCTGCCAGAAGCGATATGTCACTCGTTGTGTATCTTAAGAGATTCATCGTTACTCTTTCCATAGGTTACTGGTATTCTCTGATTCAATGCCTCTCGTGACGAAAAAGTGGCTATCTTAATAGTGCAATACTTCTTCCTCCCAGTTGCTCACACAGTTTACTACTTTTTTGTGTAGTTTTTGTCTGCCAGAAACTATAATTCACTAGTTTTGTATCATAAAAGAGTCATCGTTTCTCCTCCTAGAGGTTATTCGAGACCTCTTAATCCAAACCGCAAGTAACGAGGCATTGGCTACCTTAAGAGAGTCATAGTTACTCGTCCCAATTGCTCACCCAGTCTGCCACTTTTTCTTACTGCGGCCAGTGTGCCAGAAGCGATATGTCACTCGTTGTGTATCTTAAGAGATTCATCGTTACTCCTTCCATAGGTTACTGGTATTCTCTGAGTCAATACCTCTCGTGACGAAAAAGTGGCTATCTTAATAGTGCAATACTTCTTCCTCCGAGGTGCTCACACAGTTTACCGCTTTTTGTGTAGTTTTTGTCTGCCAGAAACTATAATTCACTAGTTGTGTATCATAAAAGAGTCATCGTTTCTCCTCCTAGGGGTTATTCGAGATTTCTTAATCCAAACCGCAAGTAACGAGGCATTGGCTCTCTTAAGAGAGTCATAGTTACTCGTCCCAATTGCTCACCCAGTCTGCCACTTTTCCTTACTGCGGCCAGTCTGCCAGAAGCGATATGTCACTCGTTGTGTATCTTAAGAGATTCATCGTTACTCTTTCCATAGGTTACTGGTATTCTCTGATTCAATGCCTCTCGTGACGAAAAAGTGGCTATCTTAATAGTGCAATACTTCTTCCTCCCAGTTGCTCACACAGTTTACTACTTTTTTGTGTAGTTTTTGTCTGCCAGAAACTATAATTCACTAGTTTTGTATCATAAAAGAGTCATCGTTTCTCCTCCTAGGGGTTATTCGAGACCTCTTAATCCAAACCGCAAGTAACGAGGCATTGGCTACCTTAAGAGAGTCATAGTTACTCGTCCCAATTGCTCACCCAGTCTGCCACTTTTTCTTACTGCGGCCAGTCTGCCAGAAGCGATATGTCACTCGTTGTGTATCTTAAGAGATTCATCGTTACTCCTTCCATAGGTTACTGGTATTCTCTGAGTCAATACTTCTCTTGACGAAAAAGTGGCTATCTTAATAGTGCAATACTTCTTCCTCCGAGGTGCTCACACAGTTTACTGCTTTTTGTGTAGTTTTTGTCTGCCAGAAACTATAATTCACTAGTTGTGTATCATAAAAGAGTCATCGTTTCTCCTCTTACGGGTTATTCGAGACCTCTTAATCCAAACCGCAAGTAACGTGGCATTGGCTACCTTAAGAGAGTCATAGTTACTCGTCCCAATTGCTCACCCAGTCTGCCACTTTTTCTTACTGCGGCCAGTCTGCCAGAAGCGATATGTCACTCGTTGTGTATCTTAAGAGATTCATCGTTACTCCTTCCATAGGATACTGGTATTCTCTGAGTCAATACTTCTCATGACGAAAAAGTGGCTGTCTTAATAGTGCAATACTTCTTCCTCCTAGGTGCTCACACAGTTTACTGCTTTTTGTGTAGTTTTTGTCTGCCACAAACTATAATTCACTAGTTGTGTATCATAAAAGAGTCATCGTTTCTCCTCCTAGGTGTCAATCGAGATTTCTTAATCCAAACCGCAAGTAACGAGGCATTGGCTCTCTTAAGAGAGTCATAGTTACTCGTCCCAATTGCTCACCCAGTCTGCCACTTTTCCTTACTGCGGCCAGTCTGCCAGAAGCGATATGCCACTCGTTGTGTATCTTAAGAGATTCATCGTTACTCCTTCCATAGGTTACTGGTATTCTCTGAGTCAATACTCTCTTGACGAAAAAGTGTCTATCTTAATAGTGCAATACCTCTTCCTCCGAGTTGCTCACACAGTTTACTGCTTTTTGTGTAGTTTTTGTCTGCCAGAAACTATAATTCACTAGTTGTGTATCATAAAAGAGTCATCGTTTCTCCTCCTAGGGGTCATTCAAGATTTCTTAATCCAAACCGCAAGTAACGAGGCATTGGCTACCTTAAGAGAGTCATAGTTACTCGTCCCAATTGCTCACCCAGTCTGCCACTTTTCCTTACTGCGGCCAGTCTGCCAGAAGCGATATGTCACTCGTTGTGTATCTTAAGAGATTCATCGTTACTCTTTCCATAGGTTACTGGTATTCTCTGATTCAATGCCTCTCGTGACGAAAAAGTGGCTATCTTAATAGTGCAATACTTCTTCCTCCCAGTTGCTCACACAGTTTACTACTTTTTTGTGTAGTTTTTGTCTGCAAGAAACTATAATTCACTAGTTTTGTATCATAAAAGAGTCATCGTTTCTCCTCCTAGCGGTTATTCGAGACCTCTTAATCCAAACCGCAAGTAACGAGGCATTGGCTACCTTAAGAGAGTCATAGTTACTCGTCCCAATTGCTCACCAGGTCTGCCACTTTTTCTTACTGCGGCCAGTCTGCCAGAAGCGATATGTCACTCGTTGTGTATCTTAAGAGATTCATCGTTACTCCTTCCATAGGTTACTGGTATTCTCTGAGTCAATACTTCTCTTGACGAAAAAGTGGCTATCTTAATAGTGCAATACTTCTTCCTCCGACTTGCTCACACAGTTTACTACTTTTTGTGTAGTTTTTGTCTGCCAGAAACTATAATTCACTAGTTGTGTATCATAAAAGAGTCATCGTTTCTCCTCCTAGGGGTTTTCGAGATTTCTTAATCCAAACCGCAAGTAACGAGGCATTGGCTACCTTAAGAGAGTCATAGTTACTCGTCCCCATTGCTCACCCAGTCTGCCACTTTTTCTTACTGTGGCCAGTCTGCCAGAAGCGATATGTCACTCGTTGTGTATCTTAAGAGATTCATCGTTACTCCTTCCATAGGTTACTTACTGGTATTCTCTGAGTCAATACCTCTCTTGACGAAAAAGTGGCTATCTTAATAGTGCAATACTTCTTCCTCCGTGTTGCTCACACAGTTTACTGCTTTTTGTGTAGTTTTTGTCTGCCAGAAACTATAATTCACTAGTTGTGTATCATAAAAGAGTCATCGTTTCTCCTCCTAGGGGTCATTCGAGATTTCTTAATCCAAACCGCAAGTAACGAGGCATTGGCTACCTTAAGAGAGTCATAGTTACTCGTCCCAATTGCTCACCCAGTCTGCCACTTTTCCTTACTGCGGCCAGTCTGCCAGAAGCGATATGTCACTCGTTGTGTACCTTAAGAGATTCATCGTTACTCTTTCCATAGGTTACTGGTATTCTCTGATTCAATGCCTCTCGTGACGAAAAAGTGGCTATCTTAATAGTGCAATACTTCTTCCTCCCAGTTGCTCACACAGTTTACTACTTTTTTGTGTAGTTTTTGTCTGCCAGAAACTATAATTCACTAGTTTTGTATCATAAAAGAGTCATCGTTTCTCCTCCTAGAGGTTATTCGAGACCTCTTAATCCAAACCGCAAGTAACGAGGCATTGGCTACCTTAAGAGAGTCATAGTTACTCGTCCCAATTGCTCACCCAGTCTGCCACTTTTTCTTACTGCGGCCAGTGTGCCAGAAGCGATATGTCACTCGTTGTGTATCTTAAGAGATTCATCGTTACTCCTTCCATAGGTTACTGGTATTCTCTGAGTCAATACCTCTCGTGACGAAAAAGTGGCTATCTTAATAGTGCAATACTTCTTCCTCCGAGGTGCTCACACAGTTTACCGCTTTTTGTGTAGTTTTTGTCTGCCAGAAACTATAATTCACTAGTTGTGTATCATAAAAGAGTCATCGTTTCTCCTCCTAGGGGTTATTCGAGATTTCTTAATCCAAACCGCAAGTAACGAGGCATTGGCTCTCTTAAGAGAGTCATAGTTACTCGTCCCAATTGCTCACCCAGTCTGCCACTTTTCCTTACTGCGGCCAGTCTGCCAGAAGCGATATGTCACTCGTTGTGTATCTTAAGAGATTCATCGTTACTCTTTCCATAGGTTACTGGTATTCTCTGATTCAATGCCTCTCGTGACGAAAAAGTGGCTATCTTAATAGTGCAATACTTCTTCCTCCCAGTTGCTCACACAGTTTACTACTTTTTTGTGTAGTTTTTGTCTGCCAGAAACTATAATTCACTAGTTTTGTATCATAAAAGAGTCATCGTTTCTCCTCCTAGGGGTTATTCGAGACCTCTTAATCCAAACCGCAAGTAACGAGGCATTGGCTACCTTAAGAGAGTCATAGTTACTCGTCCCAATTGCTCACCCAGTCTGCCACTTTTTCTTACTGCGGCCAGTCTGCCAGAAGCGATATGTCACTCGTTGTGTATCTTAAGAGATTCATCGTTACTCCTTCCATAGGTTACTGGTATTCTCTGAGTCAATACTTCTCTTGACGAAAAAGTGGCTATCTTAATAGTGCAATACTTCTTCCTCCGAGGTGCTCACACAGTTTACTGCTTTTTGTGTAGTTTTTGTCTGCCAGAAACTATAATTCACTAGTTGTGTATCATAAAAGAGTCATCGTTTCTCCTCTTACGGGTTATTCGAGACCTCTTAATCCAAACCGCAAGTAACGTGGCATTGGCTACCTTAAGAGAGTCATAGTTACTCGTCCCAATTGCTCACCCAGTCTGCCACTTTTTCTTACTGCGGCCAGTCTGCCAGAAGCGATATGTCACTCGTTGTGTATCTTAAGAGATTCATCGTTACTCCTTCCATAGGATACTGGTATTCTCTGAGTCAATACTTCTCATGACGAAAAAGTGGCTGTCTTAATAGTGCAATACTTCTTCCTCCTAGGTGCTCACACAGTTTACTGCTTTTTGTGTAGTTTTTGTCTGCCACAAACTATAATTCACTAGTTGTGTATCATAAAAGAGTCATCGTTTCTCCTCCTAGGTGTCAATCGAGATTTCTTAATCCAAACCGCAAGTAACGAGGCATTGGCTCTCTTAAGAGAGTCATAGTTACTCGTCCCAATTGCTCACCCAGTCTGCCACTTTTCCTTACTGCGGCCAGTCTGCCAGAAGCGATATGCCACTCGTTGTGTATCTTAAGAGATTCATCGTTACTCCTTCCATAGGTTACTGGTATTCTCTGAGTCAATACTCTCTTGACGAAAAAGTGTCTATCTTAATAGTGCAATACCTCTTCCTCCGAGTTGCTCACACAGTTTACTGCTTTTTGTGTAGTTTTTGTCTGCCAGAAACTATAATTCACTAGTTGTGTATCATAAAAGAGTCATCGTTTCTCCTCCTAGGGGTCATTCAAGATTTCTTAATCCAAACCGCAAGTAACGAGGCATTGGCTACCTTAAGAGAGTCATAGTTACTCGTCCCAATTGCTCACCCAGTCTGCCACTTTTCCTTACTGCGGCCAGTCTGCCAGAAGCGATATGTCACTCGTTGTGTATCTTAAGAGATTCATCGTTACTCTTTCCATAGGTTACTGGTATTCTCTGATTCAATGCCTCTCGTGACGAAAAAGTGGCTATCTTAATAGTGCAATACTTCTTCCTCCCAGTTGCTCACACAGTTTACTACTTTTTTGTGTAGTTTTTGTCTGCAAGAAACTATAATTCACTAGTTTTGTATCATAAAAGAGTCATCGTTTCTCCTCCTAGCGGTTATTCGAGACCTCTTAATCCAAACCGCAAGTAACGAGGCATTGGCTACCTTAAGAGAGTCATAGTTACTCGTCCCAATTGCTCACCAGGTCTGCCACTTTTTCTTACTGCGGCCAGTCTGCCAGAAGCGATATGTCACTCGTTGTGTATCTTAAGAGATTCATCGTTACTCCTTCCATAGGTTACTGGTATTCTCTGAGTCAATACTTCTCTTGACGAAAAAGTGGCTATCTTAATAGTGCAATACTTCTTCCTCCGACTTGCTCACACAGTTTACTACTTTTTGTGTAGTTTTTGTCTGCCAGAAACTATAATTCACTAGTTGTGTATCATAAAAGAGTCATCGTTTCTCCTCCTAGGGGTTTTCGAGATTTCTTAATCCAAACCGCAAGTAACGAGGCATTGGCTACCTTAAGAGAGTCATAGTTACTCGTCCCCATTGCTCACCCAGTCTGCCACTTTTTCTTACTGTGGCCAGTCTGCCAGAAGCGATATGTCACTCGTTGTGTATCTTAAGAGATTCATCGTTACTCCTTCCATAGGTTACTTACTGGTATTCTCTGAGTCAATACCTCTCTTGACGAAAAAGTGGCTATCTTAATAGTGCAATACTTCTTCCTCCGTGTTGCTCACACAGTTTACTGCTTTTTGTGTAGTTTTTGTCTGCCAGAAACTATAATTCACTAGTTGTGTATCATAAAAGAGTCATCGTATCTCCTCCTAGGGGTCATTCGAGATTTCTTAATCCAAACCGCAAGTAACGAGGCATTGGCTACCTTAAGAGAGTCATAGTTACTCGTCCCAATTGCTCACCCAGTCTGCCACTTTTCCTTACTGCGGCCAGTCTGCCAGAAGCGATATGTCACTCGTTGTGTACCTTAAGAGATTCATCGTTACTCTTTCCATAGGTTACTGGTATTCTCTGATTCAATGCCTCTCGTGACGAAAAAGTGGCTATCTTAATAGTGCAATACTTCTTCCTCCCAGTTGCTCACACAGTTTACTACTTTTTTGTGTAGTTTTTGTCTGCCAGAAACTATAATTCACTAGTTTTGTATCATAAAAGAGTCATGGTTTCTCCTCCTAGGGGTTATTCGAGACCTCTTAATCCAAACCGCAAGTAACGAGGCATTGGCTACCTTAAGAGCGTCATAGTTACTCGTCCCAATTGCTCACCCAGTCTGCCACTTTTTCTTACTGCGGCCAGTCTGCCAGAAGCGATATGTCACTCGTTGTGTATCTTAAGAGATTCATCGTTACTCCTTCCATAGGTTACTGGTATTCTCTGAGTCAATACTTCTCTTGACGAAAAAGTGGCTATCTTAATAGTGCAATACTTCTTCCTCCGAGGTGCTCACACAGTTTACTGCTTTTTGTGTAGTTTTTGTCTGCCAGAAACTATAATTCACTAGTTGTGTATCATAAAAGAGTCATCGTTTCTCCTCCTAGGGGTTATTCGAGACCTCTTAATCCAAACCGCAAGTAACGAGGCATTGGCTACCTTAAGAGAGTCATAGTTACTCGTCCCAATTGCTCACCCAGTCTGCCACTTTTTCTTACTGCGGCCAGTCTGCCAGAAGCGATATGTCACTAGTTGTGTATCTTAAGAGATTCATCGTTACTCTTTCCATAGGTTACTGGTATTCTCTGATTCAATGCCTCTCGTGACGAAAAAGTGGCTATCTTAATAGTGCAATACTTCTTCCTCAAAGTTGCTCACACAGTTTACTACTTTTTTGTGTAGTTTTTGTCTGCCAGAAACTATAATTCACTAGTTGTGTATCATAAAAGAGTCATCGTTTCTCCTCCTAGGGGTTTTCGAGATTTCTTAATCCAAACCGCAAGTAACGAGGCATTGGCTACCTTAAGAGAGTCATAGTTACTCGTCACCATTGCTCACAAAGTCTGCCACTTTTTCTTACTGTGGCCAGTCTGCCAGAAGCGATATGTCACTAGTTGTGTATCTTAAGAGATTCATCGTTACTCCTTCCATAGGTTACTGGTATTCTCTGAGTCAATACCTCTCTTGACGAAAAAGTGGCTATCTTAATAGTGCAATACTTCTTCCTCCGAGTTGCTTACACAGTTTACTGCTTTTTGTGTAGTTTTTGTCTGCCAGAAACTATAATTCACTGGTTGTGTATCATAAAAGAGTCATCGTTTCTCCTCCTAGGGGTCATTCGAGATTTCTTAAACCAAACCGCAAGTAACGAGGCATTGGCTACCTTGAGAGAGTCATAGTTACTCGTCCCAATTGCTCACCCAGTCTGCCACTTTTCCTTACTGCGGCCAGTCTGCCAGAAGCGATATGTCACTCGTTGTGTATCTTAAGAGATTCATCGTTACTCTTTCCATAGGTTACAGGTATTCTCTGATTCAATGCATCTCGTGACGAAAAAGTGGCTATCTTAATAGTGCAATACTTCTTCCTCCCAGTTGCTCACACAGTTTACTACTTTTTTGTGTAGTTTTTGTCTGCCAGACACTATAATGCACTAGTTTTGTATCATAAAAGAGTCATCGTTTCTCCTCCTAGGGGTTATTCGAGACCTCTTAATCCAAACCGCAAGTAACGAGGCATTGGCTACCTTAAGAGAGTCATAGTTACTCGTCCCAATTGCTCACCCAGTCTGCCACTTTTTCTTACTGCGGCCAGTCTGCCAGAAGCGATATGTCACTAGTTGTGTATCTTAAGAGATTCATCGTTACTCCTTCCATAGGTTACTGGCATTCTCTGAGTCAATACTTCTCTTGACGAAAAAGTGGCTATCTTAATAGTGCAATACTTCTTCCTCCGAGGTGCTCACACAGTTTACTGCTTTTTGTGTAGTTTTTGTCTGCCAGAAACTATAATTCACTAGTTGTGTATCATAAAAGAGTCATCGTTTCTCCTCCTAGGGGTTATTCGAGACCTCTTAATCCAAACCGCAAGTAACGTGGCATTGGCTACCTTAAGAGAGTCATAGTTACTCGTCCCAATTGCTCACCCAGTCTGCCACTTTTTCTTACTGCGGCCAGTGTGCCAGAAGCGATATGTCACTCGTTGTGTATCTTAAGAGATTCATCGTTACTCCTTCCATAGGTTACTGGTATTCTCTGAGTCAATACCTCTCGTGACGAAAAAGTGGCTATCTTAATAGTGCAATACCTCTTCCTCCGAGTTGCTCACACAGTTTACTACTTTTTGTGTAGTTTTTGTCTGCCAGAAACTATAATTCACTAGTTGTGTATCATAAAAGAGTCATCGTTTCTCCTCCTAGGGGTTTTCGAGATTTCTTAATCCAAACCGCAAGTAACGAGGCATTGGCTACCTTAAGAGAGTCATAGTTACTCGTCCCCATTGCTCACCCAGTCTGCCACTTTTTCTTACTGTTGCCAGTCTGCCAGAAGCGATATGTCACTCGTTGTGTATCTTAAGAGATTCATCGTTACTCCTTCCATAGGTTACTGGTATTCTCTGAGTCAATACCTCTCTTGACGAAAAAGTGGCTATCTTAATAGTGCAATACTTCTTCCTCCGAGTTGCTCACACAGTTTACTGCTTTTTGTGTAGTTTTTGTCTGCCAGAAACTATAATTCACTAGTTGTGTATCATAAAAGAGTCATCGTTTCTCCTCCTAGGGGTTATTCGAGACCTCTTAATCCAAACCGCAAGTAACGAGGCATTGGCTACCTTAAGAGAGTCATAGTTACTCGTCCCAATTGCTCACCCAGTCTGCCACTTTTTCTTACTGCGGCCAGTCTGCCAGAAGCGATATGTCACTCGTTGTGTATCTTAAGAGATTCATCGTTACTCTTTCCATAGGTTACTGGTATTCTCTGAGTCAATACCTCTCTTGACGAAAAAGTGGCTATCTTAATAGTGCAATACTTCTTCCTCCGAGGTGCTCACACAGTTTACTGCTTTTTGTGTAGTTTTTGTCTGCCAGAAACTATAATTCACTAGTTGTGTATCATAAAAGAGTCATCGTTTCTCCTCCTAGGGGTCATTCGAGAGTTCTTAATCCAAACCGCAAGTAACGAGGCATTGGCTACCTTAAGAGAGTCATAGTTACTCGTCCCAATTGCTCACCCAGTATGCCACTTTTCCTTACTGCGGCCAGTCTGCCAGAGGCGATATGTCACTCGTTGTGTATCTTAAGAGATTCATCGTTACTCCTTCCATAGGTTACTGGTATTCTCTGAGTCAATACCTCTCTTGACGAAAAAGTGGCTATCTTAACAGTGCAATACTTCTTCCTCCGAGTTGCTCACACAGTTTACTACTTTTTGTGTACTTGCCAGTCTGCCAGAAGCGATATGTCACTAGTTGTGTATCATAAAAGAGTCATCGTTTCTCCTCCTAGGGGTTATTCGAGATTTCTTAATCCAAACCGCAAGTAACGAGGCATTGGCTACCTTAAGAGAGTCATAGTTACTCGTCCCAATTGCTCACCCAGTCTGCCACTTTTCCTTACTGCGGCCAGTCTGCCAGAAGCGATATGTCACTCGTTGTGTATCTTAAGAGATTCATCGTTACTCCTTCCATAGGTTACTGGTATTCTCTGAGTCAATACCTCTCTTGACGAAAAAGTGGCTATCTTAATAGTGCAATACTTCTTCCTCCGAGTTGCTCACACAGTTTACTGCTTTTTGTGTAGTTTTTGTCTGCCAGAAACTATAATTCACTAGTTGTGTATCATAAAAGAGTCATCGTTTCTCCTCCTAGGGGTTATTCGAGACCTCTTATTCCAAACCGCAAGTAACGAGGCATTGGCTACCTTAAGAGAGTCATAGTTACTCGTCCCAATTGCTCACCCAATCTGCCACTTTTTCTTACTGCGGCCAGTCTGCCAGAAGCGATATGTCACTCGTTGTGTATCTTAAGAGATTCATCGTTACTCCTTCCATAGGTTACTGGTATTCTCTGAGTCAATACCTCTCTTGACGAAAAAGTGGCTATCTTAATAGTGCAATACTTCTTCCTCCCAGTTGCTCACACAGTTTACTACTTTTTTGTGTAGTTTTTGTCTGCCAGACACTATAATGCACTAGTTTTGTATCATAAAAGAGTCATCGTTTCTCCTCCTAGGGGTTATTCGAGACCTCTTAATCCAAACCGCAAGTAACGAGGCATTGGCTACCTTAAGAGAGTCATAGTTACTCGTCCCAATTGCTCACCCAGTCTGCCACTTTTCCTTACTGCGGCCAGTCTGCCAGAAGCGATATGTCACTCGTTGTGTATCTTAAGAGATTCATCGTTACTCCTTCCATAGGTTACTGGTATTCTCTGAGTCAATACCTCTCGTGACGAAAAAGTGGCTATCTTAATAGTGCAATACCTCTTCCTCCGAGTTGCTCACACAGTTAACTACTTTTTGTGTAGTTTTTGTCTGCCAGAAACTATAATTCACTAGTTGTGTATCATAAAAGAGTCATCGTTTCTCCTCCTAGGCGTTTTCGAGATTTCTTAATCCAAACCGCAAGTAACGAGGCATTGGCTACCTTAAGAGAGTCATAGTTACTCGTCCCCATTGCTCACCCAGTCTGCCACTTTTTCTTACTGTGGCCAGTCTGCCAGAAGCGATATGTCACTCGTTGTGTATCTTAAGAGATTCATCGTTACTCCTTCCATAGGTTACTGGTATTCTCTGAGTCAATACCTCTCTTGACGAAAAAGTGGCTATCTTAATAGTGCAATACTTCTTCCTCCGAGTTGCTCACACAGTTTACTGCTTTTTGTGTAGTTTTTGTCTGCCAGAAACTATAATTCACTAGTTGTGTATCATAAAAGAGTCATCGTTTCTCCTCCTAGGGGTTATTCGAGACCTCTTAATCCAAACCGCAAGTAACGAGGCATTGGCTACCTTAAGAGAGTCATAGTTACTCGTCCCAATTCCTCACCCAGTCTGCCACTTTTTCTTACTGCGGCCAGTCTGCCAGAAGCGATATGTCACTCGTTGTGTATCTTAAGAGATTCATCGTTACTCTTTCCATAGGTTACTGGTATTCTCTGAGTCAATACCTCTCTTGACGAAAAAGTGGCTATCTTAATAGTGCAATACTTCTTCCTCCGAGGTGCTCACACAGTTTACTGCTTTTTGTGTAGTTTTTGTCTGCCAGAAACTATAATTCACTAGTTGTGTATCATAAAAGAGTCATCGTTTCTCCTCCTAGGGGTCATTCGAGATTTCTTAATCCAAACCGCAAGTAACGAGGCATTGGCTACCTTAAGAGAGTCATAGTTACTCGTCCCAATTGCTCACCCAGTCTGCCACTTTTCCTTACTGCGGCCAGTCTGCCAGAGGCGATATGTCACTCGTTGTGTATCTTAAGAGATTCATCGTTACTCCTTCCATAGGTTACTGGTATTCTCTGAGTCAATACCTCTCTTGACGAAAAAGTGGCTATCTTAATAGTGCAATACTTCTTCCTCCGAGTTGCTCACACAGTTTACTGCTTTTTGTGTAGTTTTTGTCTGCCAGAAACTATAATTCACTAGTTGTGTATCATAAAAGAGTCATCGTTTCTCCTCCTAGGGGTTATTCGAGACCTCTTATTCGAAACCGCAAGTAACGAGGCATTGGCTACCTTAAGAGAGTCATAGTTACTCGTCCCAATTGCTCACCCAGTCTGCCACTTTTTCTTACTGCGGCCAGTCTGCCAGAAGCGATATGTCACTCGTTATGTATCTTAAGAGATTCATCGTTACTCCTTCCATAGGTTACTGGTATTCTCTGAGTCAATACCTCTCTTGACGAAAAAGTGGCTATCTTAATAGTGCAATACTTCTTCCTCCCAGTTGCTCACACAGTTTACTACTTTTTTGTGTAGTTTTTGTCTGCCAGAAGCTATAATTCACTAGTTTTGTATCATAAAAGAGTCATCGTTTCTCCTCCTAGGGGTTATTCGAGACCTCTTAATCCAAACCGCAAGTAACGAGGCACTGGCTACCTTAAGAGAGTCATAGTTACTCGTCCCAATTGCTCACCCAGTCTGCCACTTTTCCTTACTGCGGCCAGTCTGCCAGAAGCGATATGTCACTCGTTGTGTATCTTAAGAGATTCATCGTTACTCCTTCCATAGGTTACTGGTATTCTCTGATTCAATGCCTCTCGTGACGAAAAAGTGGCTATCTTAATAGTGCAATACTTCTTCCTCCCAGTTGCTCACACAGTTTACTACTTTTTTGTGTAGTTTTTGTCTGCCAGAAACTATAATTCACTAGTTTTGTATAATAAAAGAGTCATCGTTTCTCCTCCTAGGGGTTATTCGAGACCTCTTAATCCAAACCGCAAGTAACGAGGCATTGGTTACCTTAAGAGAGTCATAGTTACTCGTCCCAATTGCTCACCCAGTCTGCCACTTTTCCTTACTGCGGCCAGTCTGCCAGAGGCGATATGTCACTCGTTGTGTATCTTAAGAGATTCATCGTTACTCCTTCCATAGGTTACTGGTATTCTCAGAGTCAATACCTCTCTTGACGAAAAAGTGGCTATCTTAACAGTGCAATACTTCTTCCTCCGAGTTGCTCACACAGTTTACTACTTTTTGTGTACTTGCCAGTCTGCCAGAAGCGATATGTCACTAGTTGTGTATCATAAAAGAGTCATCGTTTCTCCTCCTAGGGGTTATTCGAGATTTCTTAATCCAAACCGCAAGTAACGAGGCATTGGCTACCTTAAGAGAGTCATAGTTACTCGTCCCAATTGCTCACCCAGTCTGCCACTTTTCCTTACTGCGGCCAGTCTGCCAGAAGCGATATGTCACTCGTTGTGTATCTTAAGAGATTCATCGTTACTCCTTCCATAGGTTACTGGTATTCTCTGAGTCAATACCTCTCTTGACGAAAAAGTGGCTATCTTAATAGTGCAATACTTCTTCCTCCCAGTTGCTCACACAGTTTACTACTTTTTTGTGTAGTTTTTGTCTGCCAGAAACTATAATTCACTAGTTTTGTATCATAAAAGAGTCATCGTTTCTCCTCCTAGGGGTTATTCGAGACCTCTTAATCCAAACCGCAAGTAACGAGGCATTGGCTACCTTAAGAGAGTCATAGTTACTCGTCCCAATTGCTCACCCAGTCTGCCACTTTTCCTTACTGCGGCCAGTCTGCCAGAAGCGATATGTCACTCGTTGTGTATCTTAAGAGATTCATCGTTACTCCTTCCATAGGTTACTGGTATTCTCTGATTCAATGCCTCTCGTGACGAAAAAGTGGCTATCTTAATAGTGCAATACTTCTTCCTCCCAGTTGCTCACACAGTTTACTACTTTTTTGTGTAGTTTTTGTCTGCCAGAAACTATAATTCACTAGTTGTGTATCATAAAAGAGTCATCGTTTCTCCTCCTAGGGGTCATTCGAGACCTCTTAATCCAAACCGCAAGTAACGAGGCATTGGCTACCTTAAGAGAGTCATAGTTACTCGTCCCAATTGCTCACCCAGTCTGCCACTTTTCCTTACTGCGGCCAGTCTGCCAGAGGCGATATGTCACTCGTTGTGTATCTTAAGAGATTCATCGTTACTCCTTCCATAGGTTACTGGTATTCTCAGAGTCAATACCTCTCTTGACGAAAAAGTGGCTATCTTAACAGTGCAATACTTCTTCCTCCGAGTTGCTCACACAGTTTACTACTTTTTGTGTACTTGCCAGTCTGCCAGAAGCGATATGTCACTAGTTGTGTATCATAAAAGAGTCATCGTTTCTCCTCCTAGGGGTTATTCGAGATTTCTTAATCCAAACCGCAAGTAACGAGGCATTGGCTACCTTAAGAGAGTCATAGTTACTCGTCCCAATTGCTCACCCAGTCTGCCACTTTTCCTTACTGCGGCCAGTCTGCCAGAAGCGATATGTCACTCGTTGTGTATCTTAAGAGATTCATCGTTACTCCTTCCATAGGTTACTGGTATTCTCTGAGTCAATACCTCTCTTGACGAAAAAGTGGCTATCTTAATAGTGCAATACTTCTTCCTCCGAGTTGCTCACACAGTTTACTGCTTTTTGTGTAGTTTTTGTCTGCCAGAAACTATAATTCACTAGTTGTGTATCATAAAAGAGTCATCGTTTCTCCTCCTAGGGGTTATTCGAGACCTCTTATTCGAAACCGCAAGTAACGAGGCATTGGCTACCTTAAGAGAGTCATAGTTACTCGTCCCAATTGCTCACCCAGTCTGCCACTTTTTCTTACTGCGGCCAGTCTGCCAGAAGCGATATGTCACTCGTTATGTATCTTAAGAGATTCATCGTTACTCCTTCCATAGGTTACTGGTATTCTCTGAGTCAATACCTCTCTTGACGAAAAAGTGGCTATCTTAATAGTGCAATACTTCTTCCTCCCAGTTGCTCACACAGTTTACTACTTTTTTGTGTAGTTTTTGTCTGCCAGAAGCTATAATTCACTAGTTTTGTATCATAAAAGAGTCATCGTTTCTCCTCCTAGGGGTTATTCGAGACCTCTTAATCCAAACCGCAAGTAACGAGGCATTGGCTACCTTAAGAGAGTCATAGTTACTCGTCCCAATTGCTCACCCAGTCTGCCACTTTTCCTTACTGCGGCCAGTCTGCCAGAAGCGATATGTCACTCGTTGTGTATCTGAAGAGATTCATCGTTACTCCTTCCATAGGTTACTGGTATTCTCTGATTCAATGCCTCTCGTGACGAAAAAGTGGCTATCTTAATAGTGCAATACTTCTTCCTCCCAGTTGCTCACACAGTTTACTACTTTTTTGTGTAGTTTTTGTCTGCCAGAAACTATAATTCACTAGTTTTGTATCATAAAAGAGTCATCGTTTCTCCTCCTAGGGGTTATTCGAGACCTCTTAATCCAAACCGCAAGTAACGAGGCATTGGTTACCTTAAGAGAGTCATAGTTACTCGTCCCAATTGCTCACCCAGTCTGCCACTTTTCCTTACTGCGGCCAGTCTGCCAGAGGCGATATGTCACTCGTTGTGTATCTTAAGAGATTCATCGTTACTCCTTCCATAGGTTACTGGTATTCTCAGAGTCAATACCTCTCTTGACGAAAAAGTGGCTATCTTAACAGTGCAATACTTCTTCCTCCGAGTTGCTCACACAGTTTACTACTTTTTGTGTACTTGCCAGTCTGCCAGAAGCGATATGTCACTAGTTGTGTATCATAAAAGAGTCATCGTTTCTCCTCCTAGGGGTTATTCGAGATTTCTTAATCCAAACCGCAAGTAACGAGGCATTGGCTACCTTAAGAGAGTCATAGTTACTCGTCCCAATTGCTCACCCAGTCTGCCACTTTTCCTTACTGCGGCCAGTCTGCCAGAAGCGATATGTCACTCGTTGTGTATCTTAAGAGATTCATCGTTACTCCTTCCATAGGTTACTGGTATTCTCTGAGTCAATACCTCTCTTGACGAAAAAGTGGCTATCTTAATAGTGCAATACTTCTTCCTCCCAGTTGCTCACACAGTTTACTACTTTTTTGTGTAGTTTTTGTCTGCCAGAAACTATAATTCACTAGTTTTGTATAATAAAAGAGTCATCGTTTCTCCTCCTAGGGGTTATTCGAGACCTCTTAATCCAAACCGCAAGTAACGAGGCATTGGCTACCTTAAGAGAGTCATAGTTACTCGTCCCAATTGCTCACCCAGTCTGCCACTTTTCCTTACTGCGGCCAGTCTGCCAGAAGCGATATGTCACTCGTTGTGTATCTTAAGAGATTCATCGTTACTCCTTCCATAGGTTACTGGTATTCTCTGATTCAATGCCTCTCGTGACGAAAAAGTGGCTATCTTAATAGTGCAATACTTCTTCCTCCCAGTTGCTCACACAGTTTACTACTTTTTTGTGTAGTTTTTGTCTGCCAGAAACTATAATTCACTAGTTGTGTATCATAAAAGAGTCATCGTTTCTCCTCCTAGGGGTCATTCGAGACCTCTTAATCCAAACCGCAAGTAACGAGGCATTGGCTACCTTAAGAGAGTCATAGTTACTCGTCCCAATTGCTCACACAGTCTGCCACTTTTCCTTACTGCGGCCAGTCTGCCACAGGCGATATGTCACTCGTTGTGTATCTTAAGAGATTCATCGTTACTCCTTCCATAGGTTACTGGTATTCTCTGAGTCAATACCTCTCTTGACGAAAAAGTGGCTATCTTAACAGTGCAATACTTCTTCCTCCGAGTTGCTCACACAGTTTACTACTTTTTGTGTACTTGCCAGTCTGCCAGAAGCGATATGTCACTAGTTGTGTATCATAAAAGAGTCATCGTTTCTCCTCCTAGGGGTTATTCGAGATTTCTTAATCCAAACCGCAAGTAACGAGGCATTGGCTACCTTAAGAGAGTCATAGTTACTCGTCCCAATTGCTCACCCAGTCTGCCACTTTTCCTTACTGCGGCCAGTCTGCCACAGGCGATATGTCACTCGTTGTGTATCTTAAGAGATTCATCGTTACTCCTTCCATAGGTTACTGGTATTCTCTGAGTCAATACCTCTCTTGACGAAAAAGTGTCTATCTTAACAGTGCAATACTTCTTCCTCCCAGTTGCTCACACAGTTTACTACTTTTTTGTGTAGTTTTTGTCTGCCAGAAACTATAATTCACTAGTTTTGTATCATAAAAGAGTCATCGTTTCTCCTCCTAGGGGTTATTCGAGACCTCTTAATCCAAACCGCAAGTAACGAGGCATTGGCTACCTTAAGAGAGTCATAGTTACTCGTCCCAATTGCTCACCCAGTCTGCCACTTTTCCTTACTGCGGCCAGTCTGCCAGAAGCGATATGTCACTCGTTGTGTATCTTAAGAGATTCATCGTTACTCCTTCCATAGGTTACTGGTATTCTCTGATTCAATGCCTCTCGTGACGAAAAAGTGGCTATCTTAATAGTGCAATACTTCTTCCTCCCAGTTGCTCACACAGTTTACTACTTTTTTGTGTAGTTTTTGTCTGCCAGAAACTATAATTCACTAGTTGTGTATCACAAAAGAGTCATCGTTTCTCCTCCTAGGGGTCATTCGAGACCTCTTAATCCAAACCGCAAGTAACGAGGCATTGGCTACCTTAAGAGAGTCATAGTTACTCGTCCCAATTGCTCACCCAGTCTGCCACTTTTCCTTACTGCGGCCAGTCTGCCACAGGCGATATGTCACTCGTTGTGTATCTTAAGAGATTCATCGTTACTCCTTCCATAGGTTACTGGTATTCTCTGAGTCAATACCTCTCTTGACGAAAAAGTGGCTATCTTAACAGTGCAATACTTCTTCCTCCGAGTTGCTCACACAGTTTACTACTTTTTGTGTACTTGCCAGTCTGCCAGAAGCGATATGTCACTAGTTGTGTATCATAAAAGAGTCATCGTTTCTCCTCCTAGGGGTTATTCGAGATTTCTTAATCCAAACCGCAAGTAACGAGGCATTGGCTACCTTAAGAGAGTCATAGTTACTCGTCCCAATTGCTCACCCAGTCTGCCACTTTTCCTTACTGCGGCCAGTCTGCCAGAAGCGATATGTCACTCGTTGTGTATCTTAAGAGATTCATCGTTACTCCTTCCATAGGTTACTGGTATTCTCTGAGTCAATACCTCTCTTGACGAAAAAGTGGCTATCTTAATAGTGCAATACTTCTTCCTCCGAGTTGCTCACACAGTTTACTGCTTTTTGTGTAGTTTTTGTCTGCCAGAAACTATAATTCACTAGTTGTGTATCATAAAAGAGTCATCGTTTCTCCTCCTAGGGGTTATTCGAGACCTCTTATTCGAAACCGCAAGTAACGAGGCATTGGCTACCTTAAGAGAGTCATAGTTACTCGTCCCAATTGCTCACCCAGTCTGCCACTTTTTCTTACTGCGGCCAGTCTGCCAGAAGCGATATGTCACTCGTTATGTATCTTAAGAGATTCATCGTTACTCCTTCCATAGGTTACTGGTATTCTCTGAGTCAATACCTCTCTTGACGAAAAAGTGGCTATCTTAATAGTGCAATACTTCTTCCTCCCAGTTGCTCACACAGTTTACTACTTTTTTGTGTAGTTTTTGTCTGCCAGAAGCTATAATTCACTAGTTTTGTATCATAAAAGAGTCATCGTTTCTCCTCCTAGGGGTTATTCGAGACCTCTTAATCCAAACCGCAAGTAACGAGGCATTGGCTACCTTAAGAGAGTCATAGTTACTCGTCCCAATTGCTCACCCAGTCTGCCACTTTTCCTTACTGCGGCCAGTCTGCCAGAAGCGATATGTCACTCGTTGTGTATCTGAAGAGATTCATCGTTACTCCTTCCATAGGTTACTGGTATTCTCTGATTCAATGCCTCTCGTGACGAAAAAGTGGCTATCTTAATAGTGCAATACTTCTTCCTCCCAGTTGCTCACACAGTTTACTACTTTTTTGTGTAGTTTTTGTCTGCCAGAAACTATAATTCACTAGTTTTGTATCATAAAAGAGTCATCGTTTCTCCTCCTAGGGGTTATTCGAGACCTCTTAATCCAAACCGCAAGTAACGAGGCATTGGTTACCTTAAGAGAGTCATAGTTACTCGTCCCAATTGCTCACCCAGTCTGCCACTTTTCCTTACTGCGGCCAGTCTGCCAGAGGCGATATGTCACTCGTTGTGTATCTTAAGAGATTCATCGTTACTCCTTCCATAGGTTACTGGTATTCTCAGAGTCAATACCTCTCTTGACGAAAAAGTGGCTATCTTAACAGTGCAATACTTCTTCCTCCGAGTTGCTCACACAGTTTACTACTTTTTGTGTACTTGCCAGTCTGCCAGAAGCGATATGTCACTAGTTGTGTATCATAAAAGAGTCATCGTTTCTCCTCCTAGGGGTTATTCGAGATTTCTTAATCCAAACCGCAAGTAACGAGGCATTGGCTACCTTAAGAGAGTCATAGTTACTCGTCCCAATTGCTCACCCAGTCTGCCACTTTTCCTTACTGCGGCCAGTCTGCCAGAAGCGATATGTCACTCGTTGTGTATCTTAAGAGATTCATCGTTACTCCTTCCATAGGTTACTGGTATTCTCTGAGTCAATACCTCTCTTGACGAAAAAGTGGCTATCTTAATAGTGCAATACTTCTTCCTCCCAGTTGCTCACACAGTTTACTACTTTTTTGTGTAGTTTTTGTCTGCCAGAAACTATAATTCACTAGTTTTGTATAATAAAAGAGTCATCGTTTCTCCTCCTAGGGGTTATTCGAGACCTCTTAATCCAAACCGCAAGTAACGAGGCATTGGCTACCTTAAGAGAGTCATAGTTACTCGTCCCAATTGCTCACCCAGTCTGCCACTTTTCCTTACTGCGGCCAGTCTGCCAGAAGCGATATGTCACTCGTTGTGTATCTTAAGAGATTCATCGTTACTCCTTCCATAGGTTACTGGTATTCTCTGATTCAATGCCTCTCGTGACGAAAAAGTGGCTATCTTAATAGTGCAATACTTCTTCCTCCCAGTTGCTCACACAGTTTACTACTTTTTTGTGTAGTTTTTGTCTGCCAGAAACTATAATTCACTAGTTGTGTATCATAAAAGAGTCATCGTTTCTCCTCCTAGGGGTCATTCGAGACCTCTTAATCCAAACCGCAAGTAACGAGGCATTGGCTACCTTAAGAGAGTCATAGTTACTCGTCCCAATTGCTCACCCAGTCTGCCACTTTTCCTTACTGCGGCCAGTCTGCCACAGGCGATATGTCACTCGTTGTGTATCTTAAGAGATTCATCGTTACTCCTTCCATAGGTTACTGGTATTCTCTGAGTCAATACCTCTCTTGACGAAAAAGTGGCTATCTTAACAGTGCAATACTTCTTCCTCCGAGTTGCTCACACAGTTTACTACTTTTTGTGTACTTGCCAGTCTGCCAGAAGCGATATGTCACTAGTTGTGTATCATAAAAGAGTCATCGTTTCTCCTCCTAGGGGTTATTCGAGATTTCTTAATCCAAACCGCAAGTAACGAGGCATTGGCTACCTTAAGAGAGTCATAGTTACTCGTCCCAATTGCTCACCCAGTCTGCCACTTTTCCTTACTGCGGCCAGTCTGCCAGAAGCGATATGTCACTCGTTGTGTATCTTAAGAGATTCATCGTTACTCCTTCCATAGGTTACTGGTATTCTCTGAGTCAATACCTCTCTTGACGAAAAAGTGGCTATCTTAATAGTGCAATACTTCTTCCTCCGAGTTGCTCACACAGTTTACTGCTTTTTGTGTAGTTTTTGTCTGCCAGAAACTATAATTCACTAGTTGTGTATCATAAAAGAGTCATCGTTTCTCCTCCTAGGGGTTATTCGAGACCTCTTATTCGAAACCGCAAGTAACGAGGCATTGGCTACCTTAAGAGAGTCATAGTTACTCGTCCCAATTGCTCACCCAGTCTGCCACTTTTTCTTACTGCGGCCAGTCTGCCAGAAGCGATATGTCACTCGTTATGTATCTTAAGAGATTCATCGTTACTCCTTCCATAGGTTACTGGTATTCTCTGAGTCAATACCTCTCTTGACGAAAAAGTGGCTATCTTAATAGTGCAATACTTCTTCCTCCCAGTTGCTCACACAGTTTACTACTTTTTTGTGTAGTTTTTGTCTGCCAGAAGCTATAATTCACTAGTTTTGTATCATAAAAGAGTCATCGTTTCTCCTCCTAGGGGTTATTCGAGACCTCTTAATCCAAACCGCAAGTAACGAGGCATTGGCTACCTTAAGAGAGTCATAGTTACTCGTCCCAATTGCTCACCCAGTCTGCCACTTTTCCTTACTGCGGCCAGTCTGCCAGAAGCGATATGTCACTCGTTGTGTATCTGAAGAGATTCATCGTTACTCCTTCCATAGGTTACTGGTATTCTCTGATTCAATGCCTCTCGTGACGAAAAAGTGGCTATCTTAATAGTGCAATACTTCTTCCTCCCAGTTGCTCACACAGTTTACTACTTTTTTGTGTAGTTTTTGTCTGCCAGAAACTATAATTCACTAGTTTTGTATCATAAAAGAGTCATCGTTTCTCCTCCTAGGGGTTATTCGAGACCTCTTAATCCAAACCGCAAGTAACGAGGCATTGGTTACCTTAAGAGAGTCATAGTTACTCGTCCAAATTGCTCACCCAGTCTGCCACTTTTCCTTACTGCGGCCAGTCTGCCAGAGGCGATATGTCACTCGTTGTGTATCTTAAGAGATTCATCGTTACTCCTTCCATAGGTTACTGGTATTCTCAGAGTCAATACCTCTCTTGACGAAAAAGTGGCTATCTTAACAGTGCAATACTTCTTCCTCCGAGTTGCTCACACAGTTTACTACTTTTTGTGTACTTGCCAGTCTGCCAGAAGCGATATGTCACTAGTTGTGTATCATAAAAGAGTCATCGTTTCTCCTCCTAGGGGTTATTCGAGATTTCTTAATCCAAACCGCAAGTAACGAGGCATTGGCTACCTTAAGAGAGTCATAGTTACTCGTCCCAATTGCTCACCCAGTCTGCCACTTTTCCTTACTGCGGCCAGTCTGCCAGAAGCGATATGTCACTCGTTGTGTATCTTAAGAGATTCATCGTTACTCCTTCCATAGGTTACTGGTATTCTCTGAGTCAATACCTCTCTTGACGAAAAAGTGGCTATCTTAATAGTGCAATACTTCTTCCTCCCAGTTGCTCACACAGTTTACTACTTTTTTGTGTAGTTTTTGTCTGCCAGAAACTATAATTCACTAGTTTTGTATAATAAAAGAGTCATCGTTTCTCCTCCTAGGGGTTATTCGAGACCTCTTAATCCAAACCGCAAGTAACGAGGCATTGGCTACCTTAAGAGAGTCATAGTTACTCGTCCCAATTGCTCACCCAGTCTGCCACTTTTCCTTACTGCGGCCAGTCTGCCAGAAGCGATATGTCACTCGTTGTGTATCTTAAGAGATTCATCGTTACTCCTTCCATAGGTTACTGGTATTCTCTGATTCAATGCCTCTCGTGACGAAAAAGTGGCTATCTTAATAGTGCAATACTTCTTCCTCCCAGTTGCTCACACAGTTTACTACTTTTTTGTGTAGTTTTTGTCTGCCAGAAACTATAATTCACTAGTTGTGTATCATAAAAGAGTCATCGTTTCTCCTCCTAGGGGTCATTCGAGACCTCTTAATCCAAACCGCAAGTAACGAGGCATTGGCTACCTTAAGAGAGTCATAGTTACTCGTCCCAATTGCTCACCCAGTCTGCCACTTTTCCTTACTGCGGCCAGTCTGCCACAGGCGATATGTCACTCGTTGTGTATCTTAAGAGATTCATCGTTACTCCTTCCATAGGTTACTGGTATTCTCTGAGTCAATACCTCTCTTGACGAAAAAGTGGCTATCTTAACAGTGCAATACTTCTTCCTCCGAGTTGCTCACACAGTTTACTACTTTTTGTGTACTTGCCAGTCTGCCAGAAGCGATATGTCACTAGTTGTGTATCATAAAAGAGTCATCGTTTCTCCTCCTAGGGGTTATTCGAGATTTCTTAATCCAAACCGCAAGTAACGAGGCATTGGCTACCTTAAGAGAGTCATAGTTACTCGTCCCAATTGCTCACCCAGTCTGCCACTTTTCCTTACTGCGGCCAGTCTGCCAGAAGCGATATGTCACTCGTTGTGTATCTTAAGAGATTCATCGTTACTCCTTCCATAGGTTACTGGTATTCTCTGAGTCAATACCTCTCTTGACGAAAAAGTGGCTATCTTAATAGTGCAATACTTCTTCCTCCGAGTTGCTCACACAGTTTACTGCTTTTTGTGTAGTTTTTGTCTGCCAGAAACTATAATTCACTAGTTGTGTATCATAAAAGAGTCATCGTTTCTCCTCCTAGGGGTTATTCGAGACCTCTTATTCGAAACCGCAAGTAACGAGGCATTGGCTACCTTAAGAGAGTCATAGTTACTCGTCCCAATTGCTCACCCAGTCTGCCACTTTTTCTTACTGCGGCCAGTCTGCCAGAAGCGATATGTCACTCGTTATGTATCTTAAGAGATTCATCGTTACTCCTTCCATAGGTTACTGGTATTCTCTGAGTCAATACCTCTCTTGACGAAAAAGTGGCTATCTTAATAGTGCAATACTTCTTCCTCCCAGTTGCTCACACAGTTTACTACTTTTTTGTGTAGTTTTTGTCTGCCAGAAGCTATAATTCACTAGTTTTGTATCATAAAAGAGTCATCGTTTCTCCTCCTAGGGGTTATTCGAGACCTCTTAATCCAAACCGCAAGTAACGAGGCATTGGCTACCTTAAGAGAGTCATAGTTACTCGTCCCAATTGCTCACCCAGTCTGCCACTTTTTCTTACTGCGGCCAGTCTGCCAGAAGCGATATGTCACTCGTTGTGTATCTGAAGAGATTCATCGTTACTCCTTCCATAGGTTACTGGTATTCTCTGATTCAATGCCTCTCGTGACGAAAAAGTGGCTATCTTAATAGTGCAATACTTCTTCCTCCCAGTTGCTCACACAGTTTACTACTTTTTTGTGTAGTTTTTGTCTGCCAGAAACTATAATTCACTAGTTTTGTATCATAAAAGAGTCATCGGTTCTCCTCCTAGGGGTTATTCGAGACCTCTTAATCCAAACCGCAAGTAACGAGGCATTGGCTACCTTAAGAGAGTCATAGTTACTCGTCCCAATTGCTCACCCAGTCTGCCACTTTTTCTTACTGCGGCCAGTCTGCCAGAAGCGATATGTCACTCGTTGTGTATCTTAAGAGATTCATCGTTACTCCTTCCATAGGTTACTGGTATTCTCTGAGTCAATACTTCTCTTGACGAAAAAGTGGCTATCTTAATAGTGCAATACTTCTTCCTCCGAGGTGCTCACACAGTTTACTGCTTTTTGTGTAGTTTTTGTCTGCCAGAAACTATAATTCACTAGTTGTGTATCATAAAAGAGTCATCGTTTCTCCTCCTAGGGGTTATTCGAGACCTCTTAATCCAAACCGCAAGTAACGAAGCATTGGCTACCTTAAGAGAGTCATAGTTACTCGTCCCAATTGCTCACCCAGTCTGCCACTTTTTCTTACTGCGGCCAGTCTGCCAGAAGCGATATGTCACTCGTTGTGTATCTTAAGAGATTCATCGTTACTCCTTCCATAGGTTACTGGTATTCTCTGAGTCAATACCTCTCGTGACGAAAAAGTGGCTATCTTAATAGTGCAATACTTCTTCCTCCGACTTGCTCACACAGTTTACTACTTTTTGTGTAGTTTTTGTCTGCCAGAAACTATAATTCACTAGTTGTGTATCATAAAAGAGTCATCGTTTCTCCTCCTAGGGTTTTTCGAGATTTCTTAATCCAAACCGCAAGTAACGAGGCATTGGCTACCTTAAGAGAGTCATAGTTACTCGTCCCCATTGCTCACCCAGTCTGCCACTTTTTCTTACTGTGGCCAGTCTGCCAGAAGCGATATGTCACTCGTTGTGTATCTTAAGAGATTCATCGTTACTCCTTCCATAGGTTACTGGTATTCTCTGAGTCAATACCTCTCTTGACGAAAAAGTGGCTATCTTAATAGTGCAATACTTCTTCCTCCGAGGTGCTCACACAGTTTACTGCTTTTTGTGTAGTTTTTGTCTGCCAGAAACTATAATTCACTAGTTGTCTATCATAAAAGAGTCATCGTTTCTCCTCCTAGGGGTTATTCGAGACCTCTTAATCCAAACCGCAAGTAACGAGGCATTGGCTACCTTAAGAGAGTCATAGTTACTCGTCCCAATTGCTCACCCAGTCTGCCACTTTTTCTTACTGCGGCCAGTCTGCCAGAAGCGATATGTCACTCGTTGTGTATCTTAAGAGATTCATCGTTACTCCTTCCATAGGTTACTGGTATTCTCTGAGTCAATACCTCTCTTGACGAAAAAGTGGCTATCTTAATAGTGCAATACTTCTTCCTCCGACTTGCTCACACAGTTTACTACTTTTTGTGTAGTTTTTGTCTGCCAGAAACTATAATTCACTAGTTGTGTATCATAAAAGAGTCATCGTTTTCCTCCTAGGGGTTTTCGAGATTTCTTAATCCAAACCGCAAGTAACGAGGCATTGGCTACCTTAAGAGAGTCATAGTTACTCGTCCCCATTGCTCACCCAGTCTGCCACTTTTTCTTACTGTGGCCAGTCTGCCAGAAGCGATATGTCACTCGTTGTGTATCTTAAGAGATTCATCGTTACTCCTTCCATAGGTTACTGGTATTCTCTGAGTCAATACCTCTCTTGACGAAAAAGTGGCTATCTTAATAGTGCAATACTTCTTCCTCCGAGTTGCTCACACAGTTTACTGCTTTTTGTGTAGTTTTTGTCTGCCAGAAACTATAATTCACTAGTTGTGTATCATAAAAGAGTCATCGTTTCTCCTCCTAGGGGTTATTCGAGACCTCTTAATCCAAACCGCAAGTAACGAGGCATTGGCTACCTTAAGAGAGTCATAGTTACTCATCCCAATTGCTCACCCAGTCTGCCACTTTTTCTTACTGCGGCCAGTCTGCCAGAAACGATATGTCACTCGTTGTGTATCTTAAGAGATTCATCGTTACTCCTTCCATAGGTTACTGGTATTCTCTGAGTCAATACCTCTCTTGACGAAAAAGTGGCTATCTTAATAGTGCAATACTTCTTCCTCCGAGGTGCTCACACAGTTTACTGCTTTTTGTGTAGTTTTTGTCTGCCAGAAACTATAATTCACTAGTTGTGTATCATAAAAGAGTCATCATTTCTCCTCCTAGGGGTCATTCGAGATTTCTTAATCCAAACCGCAAGTAACGAGGCATTGGCTACCTTAAGAGAGTCATAGTTACTCGTCCCCATTGCTCACCCAGTCTGCCACTTTTCCTTACTGCGGCCAGTCTGCCAGAAGCGATATGTCACTCGTTGTGTATCTTAAGAGATTCATCGTTACTCCTTCCATAGGTTACTGGTATTCTCTGAGTCAATACCTCTCTTGACGAAAAAGTGGCTATCTTAATAGTGCAATACTTCTTCCTCCGAGTTGCTCACACAGTTTACTACTTTTTGTGTACTTGCCAGTCTGCCAGAAGCGATATGTCACTAGTTGTGTATCATAAAAGAGTCATCGTTTCTCCTCCTAGGGGTTATTCGAGATTTCTTAATCCAAACCGCAAGTAACGAGGCATTGGCTACCTTAAGAGAGTCATAGTTACTCGTCCCAATTGCTCACCCAGTCTGCCACTTTTCCTTACTGCGGCCAGCCTGCCAGAAGCGATATGTCACTCGTTGTGTATCTTAAGAGATTCATCGTTACTCCTTCCATAGGTTACTGGTATTCTCTGAGTCAATACCTCTCTTGACGAAAAAGTGGCTATCTTAATAGTGCAATACTTCTTCCTCCGACTTGCTCACACAGTTTACTACTTTTTGTGTAGTTTTTGTCTGCCAGAAACTATAATTCACTAGTTGTGTATCATAAAAGAGTCATCGTTTCTCCTCCTAGGGGTTTTCCAGATTTCTTAATCCAAACCGCAAGTAACGAGGCATTGGCTACCTTAAGAGAGTCATAGTTACTCGTCCCCATTGCTCACCCAGTCTGCCACTTTTTCTTACTGTGGCCAGTCTGCCAGAAGCGAGATGTCACTCGTTGTGTATCTTAAGGGATTCATCGTTACTCCTTCCATAGGTTACTGGTATTCTCTGAGTCAATACCTCTCTTGACGAAAAAGTGGCTATCTTAATAGTGCAATACTTCTTCCTCCGAGTTGCTCACACAGTATACTGCTTTTTGTGTAGTTTTTGTCTGCCAGAAACTATAATTCACTAGTTGTGTATCATAAAAGAGTCATCGTTTCTCCTCCTAGGGGTTATTCGAGACCTCTTAATCCAAACCGCAAGTAACGAGGCATTGGCTACCTTAAGAGAGTCATAGTTACTCATCCCAATTGCTCACCCAGTCTGCCACTTTTTCTTACTGCGGCCAGTAGGCCAGAAACGATATGTCACTCGTTGTGTATCTTAAGAGATTCATCGTTACTCCTTCCATAGGTTACTGGTATTCTCTGAGTCAATACCTCTCTTGACGAAAAAGTGGCTATCTTAATAGTGCAATACTTCTTCCTCCGAGGTGCTCACACAGTTTACTGCTTTTTGTGTAGTTTTTGTCTGCCAGAAACTATAATTCACTAGTTGTGTATCATAAAAGAGTCATCGTTTCTCCTCCTAGGGGTCATTCGAGATTTCTTAATCCAAACCGCAAGTAACGAGGCATTGGCTACCTTAAGAGAGTCATAGTTACTCGTCCCCATTGCTCACCCAGTCTGCCACTTTTCCTTACTGCGGCCAGTCTGCCAGAAGCGATATGTCACTCGTTGTGTATCTTAAGAGATTCATCGTTACTCCTTCCATAGGTTACTGGTATTCTCTGAGTCAATACCTCTCTTGACGAAAAAGTGGCTATCTTAATAGTGCAATACTTCTTCCTCCGAGTTGCTCACACAGTTTACTACTTTTTGTGTACTTGCCAGTCTGCAGAAGCGATATGTCACTAGTTGTGTATCATAAAAGAGTCATCGTTTCTCCTCCTAGGGGTTATTCGAGATTTCTTAATCCAAACCGCAAGTAACGAGGCATTGGCTACCTTAAGAGAGTCATAGTTACTCGTCCCAATTGCTCACCCAGTCTGCCACTTTTCCTTACTGCGGCCAGCCTGCCTGAAGCGATATGTCACTCGTTGTGTATCTTAAGAGATTCATCGTTACTCCTTCCATAGGTTACTGGTATTCTCTGAGTCAATACCTCTCTTGACGAAAAAGTGGCTATCTTAATAGTGCAATACTCCTTCCTCCGAGTTGCTCACACAGTTTACTACTTTTTGTGTACTTGCCAGTCTGCCAGAAGCGATATGTCACTAGTTGTGTATCATAAAAGAGTCATCGTTTCTCCTCCTAGGGGTTATTCGAGATTTCTTAATCCAAACCGCAAGTAACGAGGCATTGGCTACCTTAAGAGAGTCATAGTTACTCGTCCCAATTGCTCACCCAGTCTGCCACTTTTCCTTACTGCAGCCAGCCTGCCAGAAGCGATATGTCACTCGTTGTGTATCTTAAGAGATTCATCGTTACTCCTTCCATAGGTTACTGGTATTCTCTGAGTCAATACCTCTCTTGACGAAAAAGTGGCTATCTTAATAGTGCAATACTTCTTCCTCCGACTTGCTCACACAGTTTACTACTTTTTGTGTAGTTTTTGTCTGCCAGAAACTATAATTCACTAGTTGTGTATCATAAAAGAGTCATCGTTTCTCCTCCTAGGGGTTTTCGAGATTTCTTAATCCAAACCGCAAGTAACGAGGCATTGGCTACCTTAAGAGAGTCATAGTTACTCGTCCCCATTGCTCACCCAGTCTGCCACTTTTTCTTACTGTGGCCAGTCTGCCAGAAGCGATATGTCACTCGTTGTGTATCTTAAGGGATTCATCGTTACTCCTTCCATAGGTTACTGGTATTCTCTGAGTCAATACCTCTCTTGACGAAAAAGTGGCTATCTTAATAGTGCAATACTTCTTCCTCCGAGTTGCTCACACAGTTTACTGCTTTTTGTGTAGTTTTTGTCTGCCAGAAACTATAATTCACTAGTTGTGTATCATAAAAGAGTCATCGTTTCTCCTCCTAGGGGTTATTCGAGACCTCTTAATCCAAACCGCAAGTAACGAGGCATTGGCTACCTTAAGAGAGTCATAGTTACTCATCCCAATTGCTCACCCAGTCTGCCACTTTTTCTTACTGCGGCCAGTCTGCCAGAAACGATATGTCACTCGTTGTGTATCTTAAGAGATTCATCGTTACTCCTTCCATAGGTTACTGGTATTCTCTGAGTCAATACCTCTCTTGACGAAAAAGTGGCTATCTTAATAGTGCAATACTTCTTCCTCCGAGTTGCTCACACAGTTTACTGCTTTTTGTGTAGTTTTTGTCTGCCAGAAACTATAATTCACTAGTTGTGTATCATAAAAGAGTCATCGTTTCTCCTCCTAGGGGTCATTCGAGATTTCTTAATCCAAACCGCAAGTAACGAGGCATTGGCTACCTTAAGAGAGTCATAGTTACTCGTCCCCATTGCTCACCCAGTCTGCCACTTTTCCTTACTGCGGCCAGTCTGCCAGAAGCGATATGTCACTCGTTGTGTATCTTAAGAGATTCATCGTTACTCCTTCCATAGGTTACTGGTATTCTCTGAGTCAATACCTCTCTTGACGAAAAAGTGGCTATCTTAATAGTGCAATACTTCTTCCTCCGAGTTGCTCACACAGTTTACTACTTTTTGTGTACTTGCCAGTCTGCCAGAAGCGATATGTCACTAGTTGTGTATCATAAAAGAGTCATCGTTTCTCCTCCTAGGGGTTATTCGAGATTTCTTAATCCAAACCGCAAGTAACGAGGCATTGGCTACCTTAAGAGAGTCATAGTTACTCGTCCCAATTGCTCACCCAGTCTGCCACTTTTCCTTACTGCGGCCAGCCTGCCAGAAGCGATATGTCACTCGTTGTGTATCTTAAGAGATTCATCGTTACTCCTTCCATAGGTTACTGGTATTCTCTGAGTCAATACCTCTCTTGACGAAAAAGTGGCTATCTTAATAGTGCAATACTTCTTCCTCCGAGTTGCTCACACAGTTTACTACTTTTTGTGTACTTGCCAGTCTGCCAGAAGCGATATGTCACTAGTTGTGTATCATAAAAGAGTCATCGTTTCTCCTCCTAGGGGTTATTCGAGATTTCTTAATCCAAACCGCAAGTAACGAGGCATTGGCTACCTTAAGAGAGTCATAGTTACTCGTCCCAATTGCTCACCCAGTCTGCCACTTTTCCTTACTGCGGCCAGCCTGCCAGAAGCGATATGTCACTTGTTGTGTATCTTAAGAGATTCATCGTTACTCCTTCCATAGGTTACTGGTATTCTCTGAGTCAATACCTCTCTTGACGAAAAAGTGGCTATCTTAATAGTGCAATACTCCTTCCTCCGAGTTGCTCACACAGTTTACTACTTTTTGTGTACTTGCCAGTCTGCCAGAAGCGATATGTCACTAGTTGTGTATCATAAAAGAGTCATCGTTTCTCCTCCTAGGGGTTATTCGAGATTTCTTAATCCAAACCGCAAGTAACGAGGCATTGGCTACCTTAAGAGAGTCATAGTTACTCATCCCAATTGCTCACCCAGTCTGCCACTTTTTCTTACTGCGGCCAGTCTGCCAGAAACGATATGTCACTCGTTGTGTATCTTAAGAGATTCATCGTTACTCCTTCCATAGGTTACTGGTATTCTCTGAGTCAATACCTCTCTTGACGAAAAAGTGGCTATCTTAATAGTGCAATACTTCTTCCTCCGACTTGCTCACACAGTTTACTACTTTTTGTGTAGTTTTTGTCTGCCAGAAACTATAATTCACTAGTTGTGTATCATAAAAGAGTCATCGTTTCTCCTCCTAGGGGTTATTCGAGACCTCTTAATCCAAACCGCAAGTAACGAGGCATTGGCTACCTTAAGAGAGTCATAGTTACTCATCCCAATTGCTCACCCAGTCTGCCACTTTTTCTTACTGCGGCCAGTCTGCCAGAAACGATATGTCACTCGTTGTGTATCTTAAGAGATTCATCGTTACTCCTTCCATAGGTTACTGGTATTCTCTGAGTCAATACCTCTCTTGACGAAAAAGTGGCTATCTTAATAGTGCAATACTTCTTCCTCCGAGGTGCTCACACAGTTTACTGCTTTTTGTGTAGTTTTTGTCTGCCAGAAACTATAATTCACTAGTTGTGTATCATAAAAGAGTCATCGTTTCTCCTCCTAGGGGTCATTCGAGATTTCTTAATCCAAACCGCAAGTAACGAGGCATTGGCTACCTTAAGAGAGTCATAGTTACTCGTCCCCATTGCTCACCCAGTCTGCCACTTTTCCTTACTGCGGCCAGTCTGCCAGAAGCGATATGTCACTCGTTGTGTATCTTAAGAGATTCATCGTTACTCCTTCCATAGGTTACTGGTATTCTCTGAGTCAATACCTCTCTTGACGAAAAAGTGGCTATCTTAATAGTGCAATACTTCTTCCTCCGAGTTGCTCACACAGTTTACTACTTTTTGTGTACTTGCCAGTCTGCAGAAGCGATATGTCACTAGTTGTGTATCATAAAAGAGTCATCGTTTCTCCTCCTAGGGGTTATTCGAGATTTCTTAATCCAAACCGCAAGTAACGAGGCATTGGCTACCTTAAGAGAGTCATAGTTACTCGTCCCAATTGCTCACCCAGTCTGCCACTTTTCCTTACTGCGGCCAGCCTGCCTGAAGCGATATGTCACTCGTTGTGTATCTTAAGAGATTCATCGTTACTCCTTCCATAGGTTACTGGTATTCTCTGAGTCAATACCTCTCTTGACGAAAAAGTGGCTATCTTAATAGTGCAATACTCCTTCCTCCGAGTTGCTCACACAGTTTACTACTTTTTGTGTACTTGCCAGTCTGCCAGAAGCGATATATCACTAGTTGTGTATCATAAAAGAGTCATCGTTTCTCCTCCTAGGGGTTATTCGAGATTTCTTAATCCAAACCGCAAGTAACGAGGCATTGGCTACCTTAAGAGAGTCATAGTTACTCGTCCCAATTGCTCACCCAGTCTGCCACTTTTCCTTACTGCAGCCAGCCTGCCAGAAGCGATATGTCACTCGTTGTGTATCTTAAGAGATTCATCGTTACTCCTTCCATAGGTTACTGGTATTCTCTGAGTCAATACCTCTCTTGACGAAAAAGTGGCTATCTTAATAGTGCAATACTTCTTCCTCCGACTTGCTCACACAGTTTACTACTTTTTGTGTAGTTTTTGTCTGCCAGAAACTATAATTCACTAGTTGTGTATCATAAAAGAGTCATCGTTTCTCCTCCTAGGGGTTTTCGAGATTTCTTAATCCAAACCGCAAGTAACGAGGCATTGGCTACCTTAAGAGAGTCATAGTTACTCGTCCCCATTGCTCACCCAGTCTGCCACTTTTTCTTACTGTGGCCAGTCTGCCAGAAGCGATATGTCACTCGTTGTGTATCTTAAGGGATTCATCGTTACTCCTTCCATAGGTTACTGGTATTCTCTGAGTCAATACCTCTCTTGACGAAAAAGTGGCTATCTTAATAGTGCAATACTTCTTCCTCCGAGTTGCTCACACAGTTTACTGCTTTTTGTGTAGTTTTTGTCTGCCAGAAACTATAATTCACTAGTTGTGTATCATAAAAGAGTCATCGTTTCTCCTCCTAGGGGTTATTCGAGACCTCTTAATCCAAACCGCAAGTAACGAGGCATTGGCTACCTTAAGAGAGTCATAGTTACTCATCCCAATTGCTCACCCAGTCTGCCACTTTTTCTTACTGCGGCCAGTCTGCCAGAAACGATATGTCACTCGTTGTGTATCTTAAGAGATTCATCGTTACTCCTTCCATAGGTTACTGGTATTCTCTGAGTCAATACCTCTCTTGACGAAAAAGTGGCTATCTTAATAGTGCAATACTTCTTCCTCCGAGTTGCTCACACAGTTTACTGCTTTTTGTGTAGTTTTTGTCTGCCAGAAACTATAATTCACTAGTTGTGTATCATAAAAGAGTCATCGTTTCTCCTCCTAGGGGTCATTCGAGATTTCTTAATCCAAACCGCAAGTAACGAGGCATTGGCTACCTTAAGAGAGTCATAGTTACTCGTCCCCATTGCTCACCCAGTCTGCCACTTTTCCTTACTGCGGCCAGTCTGCCAGAAGCGATATGTCACTCGTTGTGTATCTTAAGAGATTCATCGTTACTCCTTCCATAGGTTACTGGTATTCTCTGAGTCAATACCTCTCTTGACGAAAAAGTGGCTATCTTAATAGTGCAATACTTCTTCCTCCGAGTTGCTCACACAGTTTACTACTTTTTGTGTACTTGCCAGTCTGCCAGAAGCGATATGTCACTAGTTGTGTATCATAAAAGAGTCATCGTTTCTCCTCCTAGGGGTTATTCGAGATTTCTTAATCCAAACCGCAAGTAACGAGGCATTGGCTACCTTAAGAGAGTCATAGTTACTCGTCCCAATTGCTCACCCAGTCTGCCACTTTTCCTTACTGCGGCCAGCCTGCCAGAAGCGATATGTCACTCGTTGTGTATCTTAAGAGATTCATCGTTACTCCTTCCATAGGTTACTGGTATTCTCTGAGTCAATACCTCTCTTGACGAAAAAGTGGCTATCTTAATAGTGCAATACTTCTTCCTCCGAGTTGCTCACACAGTTTACTACTTTTTGTGTACTTGCCAGTCTGCCAGAAGCGATATGTCACTAGTTGTGTATCATAAAAGAGTCATCGTTTCTCCTCCTAGGGGTTATTCGAGATTTCTTAATCCAAACCGCAAGTAACGAGGCATTGGCTACCTTAAGAGAGTCATAGTTACTCGTCCCAATTGCTCACCCAGTCTGCCACTTTTCCTTACTGCGGCCAGCCTGCCAGAAGCGATATGTCACTTGTTGTGTATCTTAAGAGATTCATCGTTACTCCTTCCATAGGTTACTGGTATTCTCTGAGTCAATACCTCTCTTGACGAAAAAGTGGCTATCTTAATAGTGCAATACTCCTTCCTCCGAGTTGCTCACACAGTTTACTACTTTTTGTGTACTTGCCAGTCTGCCAGAAGCGATATGTCACTAGTTGTGTATCATAAAAGAGTCATCGTTTCTCCTCCTAGGGGTTATTCGAGATTTCTTAATCCAAACCGCAAGTAACGAGGCATTGGCTACCTTAAGAGAGTCATAGTTACTCGTCCCAATTGCTCACCAAGTCTGCCACTTTTCCTTACTGCGGCCAGCCTGCCAGAAGCGATATGTCACTCGTTGTGTATCTTAAGAGATTCATCGTTACTCCTTCCATAGGTTACTGGTATTCTCTGAGTCAATACCTCTCTTGACGAAAAAGTGGCTATCTTAATAGTGCAATACTTCTTCCTCCGACTTGCTCACACAGTTTACTACTTTTTGTGTAGTTTTTGTCTGCCAGAAACTATAATTCACTAGTTGTGTATCATAAAAGAGTCATCGTTTCTCCTCCTAGGGGTTTTCGAGATTTCTTAATCCAAACCGCAAGTAACGAGGCATTGGCTACCTTAAGAGAGTCATAGTTACTCGTCCCCATTGCTCACCCAGTCTGCCACTTTTTCTTACTGTGGCCAGTCTGCCAGAAGCGATATGTCACTCGTTGTGTATCTTAAGGGATTCATCGTTACTCCTTCCATAGGTTACTGGTATTCTCTGAGTCAATACCTCTCTTGACGAAAAAGTGGCTATCTTAATAGTGCAATACTTCTTCCTCCGAGTTGCTCACACAGTTTACTGCTTTTTGTGTAGTTTTTGTCTGCCAGAAACTATAATTCACTAGTTGTGTATCATAAAAGAGTCATCGTTTCTCCTCCTAGGGGTTATTCGAGACCTCTTAATCCAAACCGCAAGTAACGAGGCATTGGCTACCTTAAGAGAGTCATAGTTACTCATCCCAATTGCTCACCCAGTCTGCCACTTTTTCTTACTGCGGCCAGTCTGCCAGAAACGATATGTCACTCGTTGTGTATCTTAAGAGATTCATCGTTACTCCTTCCATAGGTTACTGGTATTCTCTGAGTCAATACCTCTCTTGACGAAAAAGTGGCTATCTTAATAGTGCAATACTTCTTCCTCCGAGTTGCTCACACAGTTTACTGCTTTTTGTGTAGTTTTTGTCTGCCAGAAACTATAATTCACTAGTTGTGTATCATAAAAGAGTCATCGTTTCTCCTCCTAGGGGTCATTCGAGATTTCTTAATCCAAACCGCAAGTAACGAGGCATTGGCTACCTTAAGAGAGTCATAGTTACTCGTCCCCATTGCTCACCCAGTCTGCCACTTTTCCTTACTGCGGCCAGTCTGCCAGAAGCGATATGTCACTCGTTGTGTATCTTAAGAGATTCATCGTTACTCCTTCCATAGGTTACTGGTATTCTCTGAGTCAATACCTCTCTTGACGAAAAAGTGGCTATCTTAATAGTGCAATACTTCTTCCTCCGAGTTGCTCACACAGTTTACTACTTTTTGTGTACTTGCCAGTCTGCCAGAAGCGATATGTCACTAGTTGTGTATCATAAAAGAGTCATCGTTTCTCCTCCTAGGGGTTATTCGAGATTTCTTAATCCAAACCGCAAGTAACGAGGCATTGGCTACCTTAAGAGAGTCATAGTTACTCGTCCCAATTGCTCACCCAGTCTGCCACTTTTCCTTACTGCGGCCAGCCTGCCAGAAGCGATATGTCACTCGTTGTGTATCTTAAGAGATTCATCGTTACTCCTTCCATAGGTTACTGGTATTCTCTGAGTCAATACCTCTCTTGACGAAAAAGTGGCTATCTTAATAGTGCAATACTTCTTCCTCCGAGTTGCTCACACAGTTTACTACTTTTTGTGTACTTGCCAGTCTGCCAGAAGCGATATGTCACTAGTTGTGTATCATAAAAGAGTCATCGTTTCTCCTCCTAGGGGTTATTCGAGATTTCTTAATCCAAACCGCAAGTAACGAGGCATTGGCTACCTTAAGAGAGTCATAGTTACTCGTCCCAATTGCTCACCCAGTCTGCCACTTTTCCTTACTGCGGCCAGCCTGCCAGAAGCGATATGTCACTTGTTGTGTATCTTAAGAGATTCATCGTTACTCCTTCCATAGGTTACTGGTATTCTCTGAGTCAATACCTCTCTTGACGAAAAAGTGGCTATCTTAATAGTGCAATACTCCTTCCTCCGAGTTGCTCACACAGTTTACTACTTTTTGTGTACTTGCCAGTCTGCCAGAAGCGATATGTCACTAGTTGTGTATCATAAAAGAGTCATCGTTTCTCCTCCTAGGGGTTATTCGAGATTTCTTAATCCAAACCGCAAGTAACGAGGCATTGGCTACCTTAAGAGAGTCATAGTTACTCATCCCAATTGCTCACCCAGTCTGCCACTTTTTCTTACTGCGGCCAGTCTGCCAGAAACGATATGTCACTCGTTGTGTATCTTAAGAGATTCATCGTTACTCCTTCCATAGGTTACTGGTATTCTCTGAGTCAATACCTCTCTTGACGAAAAAGTGGCTATCTTAATAGTGCAATACTTCTTCCTCCGACTTGCTCACACAGTTTACTACTTTTTGTGTAGTTTTTGTCTGCCAGAAACTATAATTCACTAGTTGTGTATCATAAAAGAGTCATCGTTTCTCCTCCTAGGGGTTATTCGAGACCTCTTAATCCAAACCGCAAGTAACGAGGCATTGGCTACCTTAAGAGAGTCATAGTTACTCATCCCAATTGCTCACCCAGTCTGCCACTTTTTCTTACTGCGGCCAGTCTGCCAGAAACGATATGTCACTCGTTGTGTATCTTAAGAGATTCATCGTTACTCCTTCCATAGGTTACTGGTATTCTCTGAGTCAATACCTCTCTTGACGAAAAAGTGGCTATCTTAATAGTGCAATACTTCTTCCTCCGAGGTGCTCACACAGTTTACTGCTTTTTGTGTAGTTTTTGTCTGCCAGAAACTATAATTCACTAGTTGTGTATCATAAAAGAGTCATCGTTTCTCCTCCTAGGGGTCATTCGAGATTTCTTAATCCAAACCGCAAGTAACGAGGCATTGGCTACCTTAAGAGAGTCATAGTTACTCGTCCCCATTGCTCACCCAGTCTGCCACTTTTCCTTACTGCGGCCAGTCTGCCAGAAGCGATATGTCACTCGTTGTGTATCTTAAGAGATTCATCGTTACTCCTTCCATAGGTTACTGGTATTCTCTGAGTCAATACCTCTCTTGACGAAAAAGTGGCTATCTTAATAGTGCAATACTTCTTCCTCCGAGTTGCTCACACAGTTTACTACTTTTTGTGTACTTGCCAGTCTGCAGAAGCGATATGTCACTAGTTGTGTATCATAAAAGAGTCATCGTTTCTCCTCCTAGGGGTTATTCGAGATTTCTTAATCCAAACCGCAAGTAACGAGGCATTGGCTACCTTAAGAGAGTCATAGTTACTCGTCCCAATTGCTCACCCAGTCTGCCACTTTTCCTTACTGCGGCCAGCCTGCCTGAAGCGATATGTCACTCGTTGTGTATCTTAAGAGATTCATCGTTACTCCTTCCATAGGTTACTGGTATTCTCTGAGTCAATACCTCTCTTGACGAAAAAGTGGCTATCTTAATAGTGCAATACTCCTTCCTCCGAGTTGCTCACACAGTTTACTACTTTTTGTGTACTTGCCAGTCTGCCAGAAGCGATATATCACTAGTTGTGTATCATAAAAGAGTCATCGTTTCTCCTCCTAGGGGTTATTCGAGATTTCTTAATCCAAACCGCAAGTAACGAGGCATTGGCTACCTTAAGAGAGTCATAGTTACTCGTCCCAATTGCTCACCCAGTCTGCCACTTTTCCTTACTGCAGCCAGCCTGCCAGAAGCGATATGTCACTCGTTGTGTATCTTAAGAGATTCATCGTTACTCCTTCCATAGGTTACTGGTATTCTCTGAGTCAATACCTCTCTTGACGAAAAAGTGGCTATCTTAATAGTGCAATACTTCTTCCTCCGACTTGCTCACACAGTTTACTACTTTTTGTGTAGTTTTTGTCTGCCAGAAACTATAATTCACTAGTTGTGTATCATAAAAGAGTCATCGTTTCTCCTCCTAGGGGTTTTCGAGATTTCTTAATCCAAACCGCAAGTAACGAGGCATTGGCTACCTTAAGAGAGTCATAGTTACTCGTCCCCATTGCTCACCCAGTCTGCCACTTTTTCTTACTGTGGCCAGTCTGCCAGAAGCGATATGTCACTCGTTGTGTATCTTAAGGGATTCATCGTTACTCCTTCCATAGGTTACTGGTATTCTCTGAGTCAATACCTCTCTTGACGAAAAAGTGGCTATCTTAATAGTGCAATACTTCTTCCTCCGAGTTGCTCACACAGTTTACTGCTTTTTGTGTAGTTTTTGTCTGCCAGAAACTATAATTCACTAGTTGTGTATCATAAAAGAGTCATCGTTTCTCCTCCTAGGGGTTATTCGAGACCTCTTAATCCAAACCGCAAGTAACGAGGCATTGGCTACCTTAAGAGAGTCATAGTTACTCATCCCAATTGCTCACCCAGTCTGCCACTTTTTCTTACTGCGGCCAGTCTGCCAGAAACGATATGTCACTCGTTGTGTATCTTAAGAGATTCATCGTTACTCCTTCCATAGGTTACTGGTATTCTCTGAGTCAATACCTCTCTTGACGAAAAAGTGGCTATCTTAATAGTGCAATACTTCTTCCTCCGAGTTGCTCACACAGTTTACTGCTTTTTGTGTAGTTTTTGTCTGCCAGAAACTATAATTCACTAGTTGTGTATCATAAAAGAGTCATCGTTTCTCCTCCTAGGGGTCATTCGAGATTTCTTAATCCAAACCGCAAGTAACGAGGCATTGGCTACCTTAAGAGAGTCATAGTTACTCGTCCCCATTGCTCACCCAGTCTGCCACTTTTCCTTACTGCGGCCAGTCTGCCAGAAGCGATATGTCACTCGTTGTGTATCTTAAGAGATTCATCGTTACTCCTTCCATAGGTTACTGGTATTCTCTGAGTCAATACCTCTCTTGACGAAAAAGTGGCTATCTTAATAGTGCAATACTTCTTCCTCCGAGTTGCTCACACAGTTTACTACTTTTTGTGTACTTGCCAGTCTGCCAGAAGCGATATGTCACTAGTTGTGTATCATAAAAGAGTCATCGTTTCTCCTCCTAGGGGTTATTCGAGATTTCTTAATCCAAACCGCAAGTAACGAGGCATTGGCTACCTTAAGAGAGTCATAGTTACTCGTCCCAATTGCTCACCCAGTCTGCCACTTTTCCTTACTGCGGCCAGCCTGCCAGAAGCGATATGTCACTCGTTGTGTATCTTAAGAGATTCATCGTTACTCCTTCCATAGGTTACTGGTATTCTCTGAGTCAATACCTCTCTTGACGAAAAAGTGGCTATCTTAATAGTGCAATACTTCTTCCTCCGAGTTGCTCACACAGTTTACTACTTTTTGTGTACTTGCCAGTCTGCCAGAAGCGATATGTCACTAGTTGTGTATCATAAAAGAGTCATCGTTTCTCCTCCTAGGGGTTATTCGAGATTTCTTAATCCAAACCGCAAGTAACGAGGCATTGGCTACCTTAAGAGAGTCATAGTTACTCGTCCCAATTGCTCACCCAGTCTGCCACTTTTCCTTACTGCGGCCAGCCTGCCAGAAGCGATATGTCACTTGTTGTGTATCTTAAGAGATTCATCGTTACTCCTTCCATAGGTTACTGGTATTCTCTGAGTCAATACCTCTCTTGACGAAAAAGTGGCTATCTTAATAGTGCAATACTCCTTCCTCCGAGTTGCTCACACAGTTTACTACTTTTTGTGTACTTGCCAGTCTGCCAGAAGCGATATGTCACTAGTTGTGTATCATAAAAGAGTCATCGTTTCTCCTCCTAGGGGTTATTCGAGATTTCTTAATCCAAACCGCAAGTAACGAGGCATTGGCTACCTTAAGAGAGTCATAGTTACTCGTCCCAATTGCTCACCAAGTCTGCCACTTTTCCTTACTGCGGCCAGCCTGCCAGAAGCGATATGTCACTCGTTGTGTATCTTAAGAGATTCATCGTTACTCCTTCCATAGGTTACTGGTATTCTCTGAGTCAATACCTCTCTTGACGAAAAAGTGGCTATCTTAATAGTGCAATACTTCTTCCTCCGACTTGCTCACACAGTTTACTACTTTTTGTGTAGTTTTTGTCTGCCAGAAACTATAATTCACTAGTTGTGTATCATAAAAGAGTCATCGTTTCTCCTCCTAGGGGTTTTCGAGATTTCTTAATCCAAACCGCAAGTAACGAGGCATTGGCTACCTTAAGAGAGTCATAGTTACTCGTCCCCATTGCTCACCCAGTCTGCCACTTTTTCTTACTGTGGCCAGTCTGCCAGAAGCGATATGTCACTCGTTGTGTATCTTAAGGGATTCATCGTTACTCCTTCCATAGGTTACTGGTATTCTCTGAGTCAATACCTCTCTTGACGAAAAAGTGGCTATCTTAATAGTGCAATACTTCTTCCTCCGAGTTGCTCACACAGTTTACTGCTTTTTGTGTAGTTTTTGTCTGCCAGAAACTATAATTCACTAGTTGTGTATCATAAAAGAGTCATCGTTTCTCCTCCTAGGGGTTATTCGAGACCTCTTAATCCAAACCGCAAGTAACGAGGCATTGGCTACCTTAAGAGAGTCATAGTTACTCATCCCAATTGCTCACCCAGTCTGCCACTTTTTCTTACTGCGGCCAGTCTGCCAGAAACGATATGTCACTCGTTGTGTATCTTAAGAGATTCATCGTTACTCCTTCCATAGGTTACTGGTATTCTCTGAGTCAATACCTCTCTTGACGAAAAAGTGGCTATCTTAATAGTGCAATACTTCTTCCTCCGAGTTGCTCACACAGTTTACTGCTTTTTGTGTAGTTTTTGTCTGCCAGAAACTATAATTCACTAGTTGTGTATCATAAAAGAGTCATCGTTTCTCCTCCTAGGGGTCATTCGAGATTTCTTAATCCAAACCGCAAGTAACGAGGCATTGGCTACCTTAAGAGAGTCATAGTTACTCGTCCCCATTGCTCACCCAGTCTGCCACTTTTCCTTACTGCGGCCAGTCTGCCAGAAGCGATATGTCACTCGTTGTGTATCTTAAGAGATTCATCGTTACTCCTTCCATAGGTTACTGGTATTCTCTGAGTCAATACCTCTCTTGACGAAAAAGTGGCTATCTTAATAGTGCAATACTTCTTCCTCCGAGTTGCTCACACAGTTTACTACTTTTTGTGTACTTGCCAGTCTGCCAGAAGCGATATGTCACTAGTTGTGTATCATAAAAGAGTCATCGTTTCTCCTCCTAGGGGTTATTCGAGATTTCTTAATCCAAACCGCAAGTAACGAGGCATTGGCTACCTTAAGAGAGTCATAGTTACTCGTCCCAATTGCTCACCCAGTCTGCCACTTTTTCTTACTGCGGCCAGTCTGCCAGAAGCGATATGTCACTCGTTGTGTATCTTAAGAGATTCATCGTTACTCCTTCCATAGGTTACTGGTATTCTCTGAGTCAATACCTCTCTTGACGAAAAAGTGGCTATCTTAATAGTGCAATACTTCTTCCTCCGAGTTGCTCACACAGTTTACTGCTTTTTGTGTAGTTTTCGTCTGCCAGAAACTATAATTCACTAGTTGTGTATCATAAAAGAGTCATCGTTTCTCCTCCTAGGGGTTATTCGAGACCTCTTAATCCAAACCGCAAGTAACGAGGCATTGGCTACCTTAAGAGAGTCATAGTTACTCGTCCCAATTGCTCACCCAGTCTGCCACTTTTCCTTACTGCGGCCAGTCTGCCAGAAGCGATATGTCACTCGTTGTGTATCTTAAGAGATTCATCGTTACTCCTTCCATAGGTTACTGGTATTCTCTGAGTCAATACCTCTCTTGACGAAAAAGTGGCTATCTTAATAGTGCAATACTTCTTCCTCCGAGTTGCTCACACAGTTTACTGCTTTTTGTGTAGTTTTTGTCAGCCAGAAACTATAATTCACTAGTTGTGTATCATAAAAGAGTCATCGTTTCTCCTCCTAGGGGTTATTCGAGACCTCTTAATCCAAACCGCAAGTAACGAGGCATTGGCTACCTTAAGAGAGTCATAGTTACTCGTCCCAATTGCTCACCCAGTCTGCCACTTTTTCTTACTGCGGCCAGTCTGCCAGAAGCGATATGTCACTCGTTGTGTATCTTAAGAGATTCATCGTTACTCCTTCCATAGGTTACTGGTATTCTCTGAGTCAATACCTCTCTTGACGAAAAAGTGGCTATCTTAATAGTGCAATACTTCTTCTTCCGAGTTGCTCACACAGTTTACTACTTTTTGTGTACTTGCCAGTCTGCCAGAAGCGATATGTCACTAGTTGTGTATCATAAAAGTGTCATCGTTTCTCCTCCTAGGGGTTATTCGAGATTTCTTAATCCAAACCGCAAGTAACGAGGCATTGGCTACCTTAAGAGAGTCATAGTTACTCGTCCCAATTGCTCACCCAGTCTGCCACTTTTCCTTACTGCGGCCAGTCTGCCAGAAGCGATATGTCACTCGTTGTGTATCTTAAGAGATTCATCGCTACTCCTTCCATAGGTTACTGGTATTCTCTGAGTCAATACCTCTCTCGACGAAAAAGTGGCTATCTTAATAGTGCAATACTTCTTCCTCCGAGTTGCTCACACAGTTTACTGCTTTTTGTGTAGTTTTTGTCTGCCAGAAACTATAATTCACTAGTTGTGTATCATAAAAGAGTCATCGTTTCTCCTCCTAGGGGTTATTCGAGACCTCTTTATCCAAACCGCAAGTAACGAGGCATTGGCTACCTTAAGAGAGTCATAGTTACTCGTCCCAATTGCTCACACAGTCTGCCACTTTTTCTTACTGCGGCCAGTCTGCCAGAAGCGATATGTCACTCGTTGTGTATCTTAAGAGATTCATCGTTACTCCTTCCATAGGTTACTGGTATTCTCTGAGTCAATACCTCTCTTGACGAAAAAGTGGCTATCTTAATAGTGCAATACTTCTTCCTCCGAGGTGCTCACACAGTTTACTGCTTTTTGTGTAGTTTTTGTCTGCCAGAAACTATAATTCACTAGTTGTGTATCATAAAAGAGTCATCGTTTCTCCTCCTAGGGGTCATTCGAGATTTCTTAATCCAAACCGCAAGTAACGAGGCATTGGCTACCTTAAGAGAGTCATAGTTACTCGTCCCCATTGCTCACCCAGTCTGCCACTTTTCCTTACTGCGGCCAGTCTGCCAGAAGCGATATGTCACTCGTTGTGTATCTTAAGAGATTCATCGTTACTCCTTCCATAGGTTACTGGTATTCTCTGAGTCAATACCTCTCTTGACGAAAAAGTGGCTATCTTAATAGTGCAATACTTCTTCCTCCGCGTTGCTCACACAGTTTACTGCTTTTTGTGTAGTTTTTGTCTGCCAGAAACTATAATTCACTAGTTGTGTATCATAAAAGAGTCATCGTTTCTCCTCCTAGGGGTTATTCGAGACCTCTTAATCCAAACCGCAAGTAACGAGGCATTGGCTACCTTAAGAGAGTCATAGTTACTCGTCCCAATTGCTCACCCAGTCTGCCACTTTTCCTTACTGCGGCCAGTCTGCCAGAAGCGATATGTCTCTCGTTGTGTATCTTAAGAGATTCATCGTTACTCCTTCCATAGGTTACTGGTATTCTCTGAGTCAATACCTCTCGTGACGAAAAAGTGGCTATCTTAATAGTGCAATACTTCTTCCTCCGACTTGCTCACACAGTTTACTACTTTTTGTGTAGTTTTTGTCTGCCAGAAACTATAATTCACTAGTTGTGTATCATAAAAGAGTCATCGTTTCTCCTCCTAGGGGTTTTCGAGATTTCTTAATCCAAACCGCAAGTAACGAGGCATTGGCTACCTTAAGAGAGTCATAGTTACTCGTCCCCATTGCTCACCCAGTCTGCCACTTTTTCTTACTGTGGCCAGTCTGCCAGAAGCGATATGTCACTCGTTGTGTATCTTAAGGGATTCATCGTTACTCCTTCCATAGGTTACTGGTATTCTCTGAGTCAATACCTCTCTTGACGAAAAAGTGGCTATCTTAATAGTGCAATACTTCTTCCTCCGAGTTGCTCACACAGTTTACTGCTTTTTGTGTAGTTTTTGTCTGCCAGAAACTATAATTCACTAGTTGTGTATCATAAAAGAGTCATCGTTTCTCCTCCTAGGGGTTATTCGAGACCTCTTAATCCAAACCGCAAGTAACGAGGCATTGGCTACCTTAAGAGAGTCATAGTTACTCATCCCAATTGCTCACCCAGTCTGCCACTTTTTCTTACTGCGGCCAGTCTGCCAGAAACGATATGTCACTCGTTGTGTATCTTAAGAGATTCATCGTTACTCCTTCCATAGGTTACTGGTATTCTCTGAGTCAATACCTCTCTTGACGAAAAAGTGGCTATCTTAATAGTGCAATACTTCTTCCTCCGAGTTGCTCACACAGTTTACTGCTTTTTGTGTAGTTTTTGTCTGCCAGAAACTATAATTCACTAGTTGTGTATCATAAAAGAGTCATCGTTTCTCCTCCTAGGGGTCATTCGAGATTTCTTAATCCAAACCGCAAGTAACGAGGCATTGGCTACCTTAAGAGAGTCGTAGTTACTCGTCCCCATTGCTCACGCAGTCTGCCACTTTTCCTTACTGCGGCCAGTCTGCCAGAAGCGATATGTCACTCGTTGTGTATCTTAAGAGATTCATCGTTACTCCTTCCATAGGTTACTGGTATTCTCTGAGTCAATACCTCTCTTGACGAAAAAGTGGCTATCTTAATAGTGCAATACTTCTTCCTCCGAGTTGCTCACACAGTTTACTACTTTTTGTGTACTTGCCAGTCTGCCAGAAGCGATATGTCACTAGTTGTGTATCATAAAAGAGTCATCGTTTCTCCTCCTAGGGGTTATTCGAGATTTCTTAATCCAAACCGCAAGTAACGAGGCATTGGCTACCTTAAGAGAGTCATAGTTACTCGTCCCAATTGCTCACCCAGTCTGCCACTTTTCCTTACTGCGGCCAGCCTGCCAGAAGCGATATGTCACTCGTTGTGTATCTTAAGAGATTCATCGTTACTCCTTCCATAGGTTACTGGTATTCTCTGAGTCAATACCTCTCTTGACGAAAAAGTGGCTATCTTAATAGTGCAATACTTCTTCCTCCGAGTTGCTCACACAATTTACTGCTTTTTGTGTAGTTTTTGTCTGCCAGAAACTATAATTCACTAGTTGTGTATCATAAAAGAGTCATCGTTTCTCCTCCTAGGGGTTATTCGAGACCTCTTAATCCAAACCGCAAGTAACGAGGCATTGGCTACCTTAAGAGAGTCATAGTTACTCGTCCCAATTGCTCACCCAGTCTGCCACTTTTTCTTACTGCGGCCAGTCTGCCAGAAGCGATATGTCACTCGTTGTGTATCTTAAGAGATTCATCGTTACTCCTTCCATAGGTTACTGGTATTCTCTGAGTCAATACCTCTCTTGACGAAAAAGTGGCTATCTTAATAGTGCAATACTTCTTCCTCCGAGTTGCTCACACAGTTTACTGCTTTTTGTGTAGTTTTTGTCTGCCAGAAACTATAATTCACTAGTTGTGTATCATAAAAGAGTCATCGTTTCTCCTCCTAGGGGTTATTCGAGACCTCTTAATCCAAACCGCAAGTAACGAGGCATTGGCTACCTTAAGAGAGTCATAGTTACTCATCCCAATTGCTCACCCAGTCTGCCACTTTTTCTTATTGCGGCCAGTCTGCCAGAAACGATATGTCACTCGTTGTGTATCTTAAGAGATTCATCATTACTCCTTCCATAGGTTACTGGTATTCTCTGAGTCAATACCTCTCTTGACGAAAAAGTGGCTATCTTAATAGTGCAATACTTTTTCCTCCGAGGTGCTCACACAGTTTACTGCTTTTTGTGTAGTTTTTGTCTGCCAGAAACTATAATTCACTAGTTGTGTATCATAAAAGAGTCATCGTTTCTCCTCCTAGGGGTCATTCGAGATTTCTTAATCCAAACCGCAAGTAACGAGGCATTGGCTACCTTAAGAGAGTCATAGTTACTCGTCCCCATTGCTCACCCAGTCTGCCACTTTTCCTTACTGCGGCCAGTCTGCCAGAAGCGATATGTCACTCGTTGTGTATCTTAAGAGATTCATCGTTACTCCTTCCATAGGTTACTGGTATTCTCTGAGTCAATACCTCTCTTGACGAAAAAGTTGGTATCTTAATAGTGCAATACTTCTTCCTCCGAGTTGCTCACACAGTTTACTACTTTTTGTGTACTTGCCAGTCTGCCAGAAGCGATATGTCACTAGTTGTGTATCATAAAAGAGTCATCGTTTCTCCTCCTAGGGGTTATTCGAGATTTCTTAATCCAAACCGCAAGTAACGAGGCATTGGCTACCTTAAGAGAGTCATAGTTACTCGTCCCAATTGCTCACCCAGTCTGCCACCTTTCCTTACTGCGGCCAGCCTGCCAGAAGCGATATGTCACTCGTTGTGTATCTTAAGAGATTCATCGTTACTCCTTCCATAGGTTACTTTTATTCTCTGAGTCAATACCTCTCTTGACGAAAAAGTGGCTATCTTAATAGTTCAATACTTCTTCCTCCGAGTTGCTCACACAGTTTACTGCTTTTTGTGTAGTTTTTGTCTGCCAGAAACTATAATTCACTAGTTGTGTATCATAAAAGAGTCATCGTTTCTCCTCCTAGGGGTTATTCGAGACCTCTTAATCCAAACCGCAAGTAACGAGGCATTGGCTACCTTAAGAGAGTCATAGTTACTCGTCCCAATTGCTCACCCAGTCTGCCACTTTTTCTTACTGCGGCCAGTCTGCCAGAAGCGATATGTCACTCGTTGTGTATCTTAAGAGTTTCATCGTTACTCCTTCCATAGGTTACTGGTATTCTCTGAGTCAATACCTCTCTTGACGAAAAAGTGGCTATCTTAATAGTGCAATACTTCTTCCTCCGAGTTGCTCACACAGTTTACTGCTTTTTGTGTAGTTTTTGTCTGCCAGAAACTATAATTCACTAGTTGTGTATCATAAAAGAGTCATCGTTTCTCCTCCTAGGGGTTATTCGAGACCTCTTAATCCAAACCGCAAGTAACGAGGCATTGGCTACCTTAAGAGAGTCATAGTTACTCGTCCCAATTGCTCACCCAGTCTGCCACTTTTTCTTACTGCGGCCAGTCTGCCAGAAGCGATATGTCACTCGTTGTGTATCTTAAGAGATTCATCGTTACTCCTTCCATAGGTTACTGGTATTCTCTGAGTCAATACCTCTCTTGACGAAAAAGTGGCTATCTTAATAGTGCAATACTTCTTCCTCCGAGGTGCTCACACAGTTTACTGCTTTTTGTGCAGTTTTTGTCTGCCAGAAACTATAATTCACTAGTTGTGTATCATAAGAGAGTCATCGTTTCTCCTCCTAGGGGTCATTCGAGATTTCTTAATCCAAACCGCAAGTAACGAGGCATTGGCTACCTTAAGAGAGTCATAGTTACTCGTCCCAATTGCTCACCCAGTCTGCCACTTTTCCTTACTGCGGCCAGTCTGCCAGAAGCGATATGTCACTCGTTGTGTATCTTAAGAGATTGATCGTTACTCCTTCCATAGGTTACTGGTATTCTCTGAGTCAATACCTCTCTTGACGAAAAAGTGGCTATCTTAATAGTGCAATACTTCTTCCTCCGAGTTGCTCACACAGTTTACTGCTTTTTGTGTAGTTTTTGTCTGCCAGAAACTATAATTCACTAGTTGTGTATCATAAAAGAGTCATCGTTTCTCCTCCTAGGGGTTATTCGAGACCTCTTAATCCAAACCGCAAGTAACGAGGCATTGGCTACCTTAAGAGAGTCATAGTTACTCGTCCTAATTGCTCACCCAGTCTGCCACTTTTTCTTACTGCGGCCAGTCTGCCAGAAGCGATATGTCACTCGTTGTGTATCTTAAGAGATTCATCGTTACTCCTTCCATAGGTTACTGGTATTCTCTGAGTCAATACCTCTCTTGACGAAAAAGTGGCTATCTTAATAGTGCAATACTTCTTCCTCCGCGTTGCTCACACAGTTTACTGCTTTTTGTGTAGTTTTTGTCTGCCAGAAACTATAATTCACTAGTTGTGTATCATAAAAGAGTCATCGTTTCTCCTCCTAGGGGTTATTCGAGACCTCTTAATCCAAACCGCAAGTAACGAGGCATTGGCTACCTTAAGAGAGTCATAGTTACTCGTCCCAATTGCTCACCCAGTCTGCCACTTTTCCTTACTGCGGCCAGTCTGCCAGAAGCGATATGTCACTCGTTGTGTATCTTAAGAGATTCATCGTTACTCCTTCCATAGGTTACTGGTATTCTCTGAGTCAATACCTCTCGTGACGAAAAAGTGGCCATCTTAATAGTGCAATACTTCTTCCTCCGAGTTGCTCACACAGTTTACTGCTTTTTGTGTAGTTTTTGTCTGCCAGAAACTATAATTCACTAGTTGTGTATCATAAAAGAGTCATCGTTTCTCCTCCTAGGGGTTATTCGAGACCACTTAATCCAAACCGCAAGTAACGAGGCATTGGCTACCTTAAGAGAGTCATAGTTACTCGTCCCAATTGCTCACCCAGTCTGCCACTTTTTCTTACTGCGGCCAGTCTGCCAGAAGCGATATGTCACTCGTTGTGTATCTTAAGAGATTCATCGTTACTCCTTCCATAGGTTACTGGTATTCTCTGAGTCAATACTTCTCTTGACGAAAAAGTGGCTATCTTAATAGTGCAATACTTCTTCCTCCGAGGTGCTCGCACAGTTTACTGCTTTTTGTGTAGTTTTTGTCTGCCAGAAACTATAATTCACTAGTTGTGTATCATAAAAGAGTCATCGTTTCTCCTCCTAGGGGTTATTCGAGACCTCTTAATCCAAACCGCAAGTAACGAGGCATTGGCTACCTTAAGAGAGTCATAGTTACTCGTCCCAATTGCTCACCCAGTCTGCCACTTTTTCTTACTGCGGCCAGTCTGCCAGAAGCGATATGTCACTCGTTGTGTATCTTAAGAGATTCATCGTTACTCCTTCCATAGGTTACTGGTATTCTCTGAGTCAATACCTCTCGTGACGAAAAAGTGGCTATCTTAATAGAGCAATACTTCTTCCTCCGACTTGCTCACACAGTTTACTACTTTTTGTGTAGTTTTTGTCTGCCAGAAACTATAATTCACTAGTTGTGTATCATAAAAGAGTCATCGTTTCTCCTCCTAGGGTTTTTCGAGATTTCTTAATCCAAACCGCAAGTAACGAGGCATTGGCTACCTTAAGAGAGTCATAGTTACTCGTCCCCATTGCTCACCCAGTCTGCCACTTTTTCTTACTGTGGCCAGTCTGCCAGAAGCGATATATCACTCGTTGTGTATCTTAAGAGATTCATCGTTACTCCTTCCATAGGTTACTGGTATTCTCTGAGTCAATACCTCTCTTGACGAAAAAGTGGCTATCTTAATAGTGCAATACTTCTTCCTCCGAGTTGCTCACACATTTTACTACTTTTTGTGTACTTGCTAGTCTGCCAGAAGCGATATGTCACTAGTTGTGTATCATAAAAGAGTCATCGTTTCTCCTCCTAGGGGTTATTCGAGATTTCTTAATCCAAACCGCAAGTAACGAGGCATTGGCTACCTTAAGAGAGTCATAGTTACTCGTCCCAATTGCTCACCCAGTCTGCCACTTTTCCTTACTGCGGCCAGTCTGCCAGAAGCGATATGTCACTCGTTGTGTATCTTAAGAGATTCATCGTTACTCCTTCCATAGGTTACTGGTATTCTCTGAGTCAATACCTCTCGTGACGAAAAAGTGGCTATCTTAATAGTGCAATACTTCTTCCTCCGAGTTGCTCACACGGTTTACTGCTTTTTGTGTAGTTTTTGACTGCCAGAAACTATAATTCACTAGTTGTGTATCATAAAAGAGTCATCGTTTCTCCTCCTAGGGGTTATTCGAGACCTCTTAATCCAAACCGCAAGTAAAAAGGCATTGGCTACCTTAAGAGAGTCATAGTTACTCGTCCCCATTGCTCACCCAGTCTGCCACTTTTTCTTACTGCGGCCAGTCTGCCAGAAGCGATATGTCACTCGTTGTGTATCTTAAGAGATTCATCGTTACTCCTTCCATAGGTTACTGGTATTCTCTGAGTCAATACCTCTCTTGACGAAAAAGTGGCTATCTTAATAGTGCAATACTTCTTCCTCCGAGTTGCTCACACAGTTTACTGCTTTTTGTGTAGTTTTTGTCTGCCAGAAACTATAATTCACTAGTTGTGTATCATAAAAGAGTCATCGTTTCTCCTCCTAGGGGTTATTCGAGACCTCTTAATCCAAACCGCAAGTTACGAGGCATTGGCTACCTTAAGAGAGTCATAGTTACTCGTCCCAATTGCTCACCCAGTCTGCCACTTTTCCTTACTGCGGCCAGTCTGCCAGAAGCGATATGTCACTCGTTGTGTATCTTAAGAGATTCATCGTTACTCCTTCCATAGGTTACTGGTATTCTCTGAGTCAATACCTCTCGTGACGAAAAAGTGGCTATCTTAATAGTGCAATACTTCTTCCTCCGACTTGCTCACACAGTTTACTCCTTTTTGTGTAGTTTTTGTCTGCCAGAAACTATAATTCACTAGTTGTGTATCATAAAAGAGTCATCGTTTCTCCTCCTAGGGGTTTTCGAGATTTCTTAATCCAAACCGCAAGTAACGAGGCATTGGCTACCTTAAGAGAGTCATAGTTACTCGTCCCCATTGCTCACCCAGTCTGATACTTTTTCTTACTGTGGCCAGTCTGCCAGAAGCGATATGTCACTCGTTGTGTATCTTAAGAGATTCATCGTTACTCCTTCCATAGGTTACTGGTATTCTCTGAGTCAATACCTCTCTTGACGAAAAAGTGGCTAACTTAATAGTGCAATACTTCTTCCTCCGAGTTGCTCACACAGTTTACTACTTTTTGTGTAGTTTTTGTCTGCCAGAAACTATAATTCACTAGTTGTGTATCATAAAAGAGTCATCGTTTCTCCTCCTAGGGGTCTTTCGAGATTTCTTAATCCAAACCGCAAGTAACGAGGCATTGGCTACCTTAAGAGAGTCATAGTTACTCGTCCCAATTGCTCACCCAGTCTGCCACTTTTCCTTACTGCGGCCAGTCTGCCAGAAGCGATATGTCACTCGTTGTGTATCTTAAGAGATTCATCGTTACTCCTTCCATAGGTTACTGGTATTCTCTGAGTCAATACCTCTCTTGACGAAAAAGTGGCTATCTTAATAGTGCAATACTTCTTCCTCCCAGTTGCTCACACAGTTTACTACTTTTTTGTGTAGTTTTTGTCTGCCAGAAACTATAATTCAAGAGTTTTGTATCATAAAAGAGTCATCCTTTCTCCTCCTAGGGGTTATTCGAGACCTCGTAATCCAAACCGCAAGTAACGAGGCATTGGCTACCTTAAGGGAGTCATAGTTACTCGTCCCAATTGCTCACCCAGTCTGCCACTTTTCCTTACTGCGGCCAGTCTGCCAGAAGCGATATGTCACTCGTTGTGTATCTTAAGAGATTCATCGTTACTCCTTCCATAGGTTACTGGTATTCTCTGAGTCAATACCTCTCTTGACGAAAAAGTGGCTATCTTAATAGTGCAATAGTTCTTCCTCCGAGTTGCTCACACAGTTTACTACTTTTTGTGTACTTGCCAGTCTGCCAGAAGCGATATGTCACTAGTTGTGTATCATAAAAGAGTCATCGTTTCTCCTCCTAGGGGTTATTCGAGACCTCTTAATCCAAACCGCAAGTAACGAGGCATTGTCTACCTTAAGAGAGTCATAGTTACTCGTCCCAATTGCTCACCCAGTCTGCCACTTTTCCTTACTGCAGCCAGTCTGCCAGAAGCGATATGTCACTCGTTGTGTATCTTAAGAGATTCATCGTTACTCCTTCCATAGGTTACTGGTATTCTCTGAGTCAATACCTCTCTTGACGAAAAAGTGGCTAACTTAATAGTGCAATACTTCTTCCTCCGAGTTGCTCACACAGTTTACTACTTTTTGTGTAGTTTTTGTCTGCCAGAAACTATAATTCACTAGTTGTGTATCATAAAAGAGTCATCGTTTCTCCTCCTAGGGGTCTTTCGAGATTTCTTAAACCAAACCGCAAGTAACGAGGCATTGGCTACCTTAAGAGAGTCATAGTTACTCGTCCCAATTGCTCACCCAGTCTGCCACTTTTCCTTACTGCGGCCAGTCTGCCAGAAGCGATATGTCACTCGTTGTGTATCTTAAGAGATTCATCGTTACTCCTTCCATAGGTTACTGGTATTCTCTGAGTCAATACCTCTCTTGACGAAAAAGTGGCTATCTTAATAGTGAAATACTTCTTCCTCCGAGTTGCTCACACAGTTTACTACTTTTTGTGTAGCTTTTGTCTGCCAGAAACTATAATTCACTAGTTGTGTATCATAAAAGAGTCATCGTTTCTCCTCCTAGGGGTTATTCGAGACCTCTTAATCCAAACCGCAAGTAACGAGGCATTGGCTACCTTAAGAGAGTCATAGTTACTCGTCCCAATTGCTCACCCAGTCTGCCACTTTTCCTTACTGCGGCCAGTCTGCCAGAAGCGATATGTCACTCGTTGTGTATCTTAAGAGATTCATCGTTACTCCTTCCATAGGTTAATGGTATTCTCTGAGTCAATACCTCTCTTGACGAAAAAGTGGCTATCTTAATAGTGCAATACTTCTTCCTCCGAGTTGCTCACACAGTTTACTGCTTTTTGTGTAGTTTTTGTCTGCCAGAAACTATAATTCACTAGTTGTGTATCATAAAAGAGTAATCGTTTCTCCTCCTAGGGGTTATTCGAGACCTCTTAATCCAAACCGCAAGTAACGAGGCATTGGCTACCTTAAGAGAGTCATAGTTACTCGTCCCCATTGCTCACCCAGTCTGATACTTTTTCTTACTGTGGCCAGTCTGCCAGAAGCGATATGTCACTCGTTGTGTATCTTAAGAGATTCATCGTTACTCCTTCCATAGGTTACTGGTATTCTCTGAGTCAATACCTCTCTTGACGAAAAAGTGGCTAACTTAATAGTGCAATACTTCTTCCTCCGAGTTGCTCACACAGTTTACTACTTTTTGTGTAGTTTTTGTCTGCCAGAAACTATAATTCACTAGTTGTGTATCATAAAAGAGTCATCGTTTCTCCTCCTAGGGGTCTTTCGAGATTTCTTAATCCAAACCGCAAGTAACGAGGCATTGGCTACCTTAAGAGAGTCATAGTTACTCGTCCCAATTGCTCACCCAGTCTGCCACTTTTCCTTACTGCGGCCAGTCTGCCAGAAGCGATATGTCACTCGTTGTGTATCTTAAGAGATTCATCGTTACTCCTTCCATAGGTTACTGGTATTCTCTGAGTCAATACCTCTCTTGACGAAAAAGTGGCTATCTTAATAGTGCAATAGTTCTTCCTCCGAGTTGCTCACACAGTTTACTACTTTTTGTGTACTTGCCAGTCTGCCAGAAGCGATATGTCACTAGTTGTGTATCATAAAAGAGTCATCGTTTCTCCTCCTAGGGGTTATTCGAGACCTCTTAATCCAAACCGCAAGTAACGAGGCATTGGCTACCTTAAGAGAGTCATAGTTACTCGTCCCAATTGCTCACCCAGTCTGCCACTTTTCCTTACTGCGGCCAGTCTGCCAGAAGCGATATGTCACTCGTTGTGTATCTTAAGAGATTCATCGTTACTCCTTCCATAGGTTACTGGTATTCTCTGAGTCAATACCTCTCTTGACGAAAAAGTGGCTAACTTAATAGTGCAATACTTCTTCCTCCGAGTTGCTCACACAGTTTACTACTTTTTGTGTAGTTTTTGTCTGCCAGAAACTATAATTCACTAGTTGTGTATCATAAAAGAGTCATCGTTTCTCCTCCTAGGGGTCTTTCGAGATTTCTTAAACCAAACCGCAAGTAACGAGGCATTGGCTACCTTAAGAGAGTCATAGTTACTCGTCCCAATTGCTCACCCAGTCTGCCACTTTTCCTTACTGCGGCCAGTCTGCCAGAAGCGATATGTCACTCGTTGTGTATCTTAAGAGATTCATCGTTACTCCTTCCATAGGTTACTGGTATTCTCTGAGTCAATACCTCTCTTGACGAAAAAGTGGCTATCTTAATAGTGCAATAATTCTTCCTCCGACTTGCTCACACAGTTTACTACTTTTTGTGTAGCTTTTGTCTGCCAGAAACTATAATTCACTAGTTGTGTATCATAAAAGAGTCATCGTTTCTCCTCCTAGGGGTTATTCGAGACCTCTTAATCCAAACCGCAAGTAACGAGGCATTGGCTACCTTAAGAGAGTCATAGTTACTCGTCCCAATTGCTCACCCAGTCTGCCACTTTTCCTTACTGCGGCCAGTCTGCCAGAAGCGATATGTCACTCGTTGTGTATCTTAAGAGATTCATCGTTACTCCTTCCATAGGTTAATGGTATTCTCAGAGTCAATACCTCTCTTGACGAAAAAGTGGCTATCTTAATAGTGCAATACTTCTTCCTCCGAGTTGCTCACACAGTTTACTGCTTTTTGTGTAGTTTTTGTCTGCCAGAAACTATAATTCACTAGTTGTGTATCATAAAAGAGTAATCGTTTCTCCTCCTAGGGGTTATTCGAGACCTCTTAATCCAAACCGCAAGTAACGAGGCATTGGCTACCTTAAGAGAGTCATAGTTACTCGTCCCAATTGCTCACCCAGTCTGCCACTTTTCCTTACTGCGGCCAGTCTGCCAGAAGCGATATGTCACTCGTTGTGTATCTTAAGAGATTCATCGTTACTCTTTCCATAGGTTACTGGTATTCTCTGATTCAGGGCCTCTCGTGACGAAAAAGTGGCTATCTTAATAGTGCAATACTTCTTCCTCCCAGTTGCTCACACAGTTTACTACTTTTTTGTGTAGTTTTTGTCTGCCAGAAACTATAATTCACTAGTTTTGTATCATAAAAGAGTCATCCTTTCTCCTCCTAGGGGTTATTCGAGACCTCGTAATCCAAACCGCAAGTAACGAGGCATTGGCTACCTTAAGGGAGTCATAGTTACTCGTCCCAATTGCTCACCCAGTCTGCCACTTTTCCTTACTGCGGCCAGTCTGCCAGAAGCGATATGTCACTCGTTGTGTATCTTAAGAGATTCATCGTTACTCCTTCCATAGGTTACTGGTATTCTCTGAGTCAATACCTCTCTTGACGAAAAAGTGGCTATCTTAATAGTGCAATAGTTCTTCCTCCGAGTTGCTCACACAGTTTACTACTTTTTGTGTACTTGCCAGTCTGCCAGAAGCGATATGTCACTAGTTGTGTATCATAAAAGAGTCATCGTTTCTCCTCCTAGGGGTTATTAGAGATTTCTTAATCCAAACCGCAAGTAACGAGGCATTGGCTACCTTAAGAGAGTCATAGTTACTCGTCCCAATTGCTCACTCAGTCTGCCACTTTTCCTTACTGCGGCCAGTCTGCCAGAAGCGATATGTCACTCGTTGTGTATCTTAAGAGATTCATCGTTACTCCTTCCATAGGTTACTGGTATTCTCTGAGTCAATACCTCTCTTGACGAAAAAGTGGCTATCTTAATAGTGCAATACTTCTTCCTCCGAGTTGCTCACACAGTTTACTGCTTTTTGTGTAGTTTTTGTCTGCCAGAAACTATAATTCACTAGTTGTGTATCATAAAAGAGTCATCGTTTCTCCTCCTAGGGGTTATTCGAGACCTCTTAATCCAAACCGCAAGTAACGAGGCATTGGCTACCTTAAGAGAGTCATAGTTACTCGTCCCAATTGCTCACCCAGTCTGCCACTTTTCCTTACTGCGGCCAGTCTGCCAGAAGCGATATGTCACTCGTTGTGTATCTTAAGAGATTCATCGTTACTCTTTCCATAGGTTACTGGTATTCTCTGATTCAGGGCCTCTCGTGACGAAAAAGTGGCTATCTTAATAGTGCAATACTTCTTCCTCCCAGTTGCTCACACAGTTTACTACTTTTTTGTGTAGTTTTTGTCTGCCAGAAACTATAATTCACTAGTTTTGTATCATAAAAGAGTCATCCTTTCTCCTCCTAGGGGTTATTCGAGACCTTGTAATCCAAACCGCAAGTAACGAGGCATTGGCTACCTTAAGGGAGTCATAGTTACTCGTCCCAATTGCTCACCCAGTCTGCCACTTTTCCTTACTGCGGCCAGTCTGCCAGAAGCGATATGTCACTCGTTGTGTATCTTAAGAGATTCATCGTTACTCCTTCCATAGGTTACTGGTATTCTCTGAGTCAATACCTCTCTTGACGAAAAAGTGGCTATCTTAATAGTGCAATAGTTCTTCCTCCGAGTTGCTCACACAGTTTACTACTTTTTGTGTACTTGCCAGTCTGCCAGAAGCGATATGTCACTAGTTGTGTATCATAAAAGAGTCATCGTTTCTCCTCCTAGGGGTTATTAGAGATTTCTTAATCCAAACCGCAAGTAACGAGGCATTGGCTACCTTAAGAGAGTCATAGTTACTCGTCCCAATTGCTCACTCAGTCTGCCACTTTTCCTTACTGCGGCCAGTCTGCCAGAAGCGATATGTCACTCGTTGTGTATCTTAAGAGATTCATCGTTACTCCTTCCATAGGTTACTGGTATTCTCTGAGTCAATACCTCTCTTGACGAAAAAGTGGCTATCTTAATAGTGCAATACTTCTTCCTCCGAGTTGCTCACACAGTTTACTGCTTTTTGTGTAGTTTTTGTCTGCCAGAAACTATAATTCACTAGTTGTGTATCATAAAAGAGTCATCGTTTCTCCTCCTAGGGGTTATTCGAGACCTCTTAATCCAAACCGCAAGTAACGAGGCATTGGCTACCTTAAGAGAGTCATAGTTACTCGTCCCAATTGCTCACCCAGTCTGCCACTTTTCCTTACTGCGGCCAGTCTGCCAGAAGCGATATGTCACTCGTTGTGTATCTTAATAGATTCATCGTTACTCCTTCCATAGGTTACTGGTATTCTCTGAGTCAATACCTCTCGTGACGAAAAAGTGGCTATCTTAATAGTGCAATACTTCTTCCTCCGACTTGCTCACACAGTTTACTCCTTTTTGTGTAGTTTTTGTCTGCCAGAAACTATAATTCACTAGTTGTGTATCATAAAAGAGTCATCGTTTCTCCTCCTAGGGGTTTTCGAGATTTCTTAATCCAAACCGCAAGTAACGAGGCATTGGCTACGTTAAGAGAGTCATAGTTACTCGTCCCCATTGCTCACCCAGTCTGATACTTTTTCTTACTGTGGCCAGTCTGCCAGAAGCGATATGTCACTCGTTGTGTATCTTAAGAGATTCATCGTTACTCCTTCCATAGGTTACTGGTATTCTCTGAGTCAATACCTCTCTTGACGAAAAAGTGGCTAACTTAATAGTGCAATACTTCTTCCTCCGAGTTGCTCACACAGTTTACTACTTTTTGTGTAGTTTTGGTCTGCCAGAAACTATAATTCACTAGTTGTGTATCATAAAAGAGTCATCGTTTCTCCTCCTAGGGGTTATTCGAGACCTCTTAATCCAAACCGCAAGTAACGAGGCATTTGCTACCTTAAGAGAGTCATAGTTACTCGTCCCAATTGCTCACCCAGTCTGCCACTTTTCCTTACTGCGGCCAGTCTGCCAGAAGCGATATGTCACTCGTTGTGTATCTTAAGAGATTCATCGTTACTCCTTCCATAGGTTACTGGTATTCTCTGAGTCAATACCTCTCTTGACGAAAAAGTGGCTAACTTAATAGTGCAATACTTCTTCCTCCGAGTTGCTCACACAGTTTACTACTTTTTGTGTAGTTTTTGTCTGCCAGAAACTATAATTCACTAGTTGTGTATCATAAAAGAGTAATCGTTTCTCCTCCTAGGGGTTATTCGAGACCTCTTAATCCAAACCGCAAGTAACGAGGCATTGGCTACCTTAAGAGAGTCATAGTTACTCGTCCCAATTGCTCACCCAGTCTGCCACTTTTCCTTACTGCGGCCAGTCTGCCAGAAGCGATATGTCACTCGTTGTGTATCTTAAGAGATTCATCGTTACTCTTTCCATAGGTTACTGGTATTCTCTGATTCAGGGCCTCTCGTGACGAAAAAGTGGCTATCTTAATAGTGCAATACTTCTTCCTCCCAGTTGCTCACACAGTTTACTACTTTTTTGTGTAGTTTTTGTCTGCCAGAAAATATAATTCACTAGTTTTGTATCATAAAAGAGTCATCCTTTCTCCTCCTAGGGGTTATTCGAGACCTCGTAATCCAAACCGCAAGTAACGAGGCATTGGCTACCTTAAGGGAGTCATAGTTACTCGTCCCAATTGCTCACCCAGTCTGCCACTTTTCCTTACTGCGGCCAGTCTGCCAGAAGCGATATGTCACTCGTTGTGTATCTTAAGAGATTCATCGTTACTCCTTCCATAGGTTACTGGTATTCTCTGAGTCAATACCTCTCTTGACGAAAAAGTGGCTATCTTAATAGTGCAATAGTTCTTCCTCCGAGTTGCTCACACAGTTTACTACTTTTTGTGTACTTGCCAGTCTGCCAGAAGCGATATGTCACTAGTTGTGTATCATAAAAGAGTCATCGTTTCTCCTCCTAGGGGTTATTCGAGACCTCTTAATCCAAACCGCAAGTAACGAGGCATTGGCTACCTTAAGAGAGTCATAGTTACTCGTCCCAATTGCTCACCCAGTCTGCCACTTTTCCTTACTGCGGCCAGTCTGCCAGAAGCGATATGTCACTCGTTGTGTATCTTAAGAGATTCATCGTTACTCCTTCCATAGGTTACTGGTATTCTCTGAGTCAATACCTCTCTTGACGAAAAAGTGGCTAACTTAATAGTGCAATACTTCTTCCTCCGAGTTGCTCACACAGTTTACTACTTTTTGTGTAGTTTTTGTCTGCCAGAAACTATAATTCACTAGTTGTGTATCATAAAAGAGTCATCGTTTCTCCTCCTAGGGGTCTTTCGAGATTTCTTAATCCAAACCGCAAGTAACGAGGCATTGGCTACCTTAAGAGAGTCATAGTTACTCGTCCCAATTGCTCACCCAGTCTGCCACTTTTCCTTACTGCGGCCAGTCTGCCAGAAGCGATATGTCACTCGTTGTGTATCTTAAGAGATTCATCGTTACTCCTTCCATAGGTTACTGGTATTCTCTGAGTCAATACCTCTCTTGACGAAAAAGTGGCTATCTTAATAGTGCAATACTTCTTCCTCCGAGTTGCTCACACAGTTTACTACTTTTTGTGTAGCTTTTGTCTGCCAGAAACTATAATTCACTAGTTGTGTATCATAAAAGAGTCATCGTTTCTCCTCCTAGGGGTTATTCGAGACCTCTTAATCCAAACCGCAAGTAACGAGGCATTGGCTACCTTAAGAGAGTCATAGTTACTCGTCCCAATTGCTCACCCAGTCTGCCACTTTTCCTTACTGCGGCCAGTCTGCCAGAAGCGATATGTCACTCGTTGTGTATCTTAAGAGATTCATCGTTACTCCTTCCATAGGTTAATGGTATTCTCTGAGTCAATACCTCTCTTGACGAAAAAGTGGCTATCTTAATAGTGCAATACTTCTTCCTCCGAGTTGCTCACACAGTTTACTGCTTTTTGTGTAGTTTTTGTCTGCCAGAAACTATAATTCACTAGTTGTGTATCATAAAAGAGTAATCGTTTCTCCTCCTAGGGGTTATTCGAGACCTCTTAATCCAATCCGCAAGTAACGAGGCATTGGCTACCTTAAGAGAGTCATAGTTACTCGTCCCAATTGCTCACCCAGTCTGCCACGTTTCCTTACTGCGGCCAGTCTGCCAGAAGCGATATGTCACTCGTTGTGTATCTTAAGAGATTCATCGTTACTCTTTCCATAGGTTACTGGTATTCTCTGATTCAGGGCCTCTCGTGACGAAAAAGTGGCTATCTTAATAGTGCAATACTTCTTCCTCCCAGTTGCTCACACAGTTTACTACTTTTTTGTGTAGTTTTTGTCTGCCAGAAACTATAATTCACTAGTTTTGTATCATAAAAGAGTCATCCTTTCTCCTCCTAGGGGTTATTCGAGACCTCGTAATCCAAACCGCAAGTAACGAGGCATTGGCTACCTTAAGGGAGTCATGGTTACTCGTCCCAATTGCTCACCCAGTCTGCCACTTTTCCTTACTGCGGCCAGTCTGCCAGAAGCGATATGTCACTCGTTGTGTATCTTAAGAGATTCATCGTTACTCCTTCCATAGGTTACTGGTATTCTCTGAGTCAATACCTCTCTTGACGAAAAAGTGGCTATCTTAATAGTGCAATAGTTCTTCCTCCGAGTTGCTCACACAGTTTACTACTTTTTGTGTACTTGCCAGTCTGCCAGAAGCGATATGTCACTAGTTGTGTATCATAAAAGAGTCATCGTTTCTCCTCCTAGGGGTTATTAGAGATTTCTTAATCCAAACCGCAAGTAACGAGGCATTGGCTACCTTAAGAGAGTCATAGTTACTCGTCCCAATTGCTCACTCAGTCTGCCACTTTTCCTTACTGCGGCCAGTCTGCCAGAAGCGATATGTCACTCGTTGTGTATCTTAAGAGATTCATCGTTACTCCTTCCATAGGTTACTGGTATTCTCTGAGTCAATACCTCTCTTGACGAAAAAGTGGCTATCTTAATAGTGCAATACTTCTTCCTCCGAGTTGCTCACACAGTTTACTGCTTTTTGTGTAGTTTTTGTCTGCCAGAAACTATAATTCACTAGTTGTGTATCATAAAAGAGTCATCGTTTCTCCTCCTAGGGGTTATTCGAGACCTCTTAATCCAAACCGCAAGTAACGAGGCATTGGCTACCTTAAGAGAGTCATAGTTACTCGTCCCAATTGCTCACCCAGTCTGCCACTTTTCCTTACTGCGGCCAGTCTGCCAGAAGCGATATGTCACTCGTTGTGTATCTTAATAGATTCATCGTTACTCCTTCCATAGGTTACTGGTATTCTCTGAGTCAATACCTCTCGTGACGAAAAAGTGGCTATCTTAATAGTGCAATACTTCTTCCTCCGACTTGCTCACACAGTTTACTCCTTTTTGTGTAGTTTTTGTCTGCCAGAAACTATAATTCACTAGTTGTGTATCATAAAAGAGTCATCGTTTCTCCTCCTAGGGGTTTTCGAGATTTCTTAATCCAAACCGCAAGTAACGAGGCATTGGCTACCTTAAGAGAGTCATAGTTACTCGTCCCCATTGCTCACCCAGTCTGATACTTTTTCTTACTGTGGCCAGTCTGCCAGAAGCGATATGTCACTCGTTGTGTATCTTAAGAGATTCATCGTTACTCCTTCCATAGGTTACTGGTATTCTCTGAGTCAATACCTCTCTTGACGAAAAAGTGGCTAACTTAATAGTGCAATACTTCTTCCTCCGAGTTGCTCACACAGTTTACTACTTTTTGTGTAGTTTTTGTCTGCCAGAAACTATAATTCACTAGTTGTGTATCATAAAAGAGTCATCGTTTCTCCTCCTAGGGGTCTTTCGAGATTTCTTAATCCAAACCGCAAGTAACGAAGCATTGGCTACCTTAAGAGAGTCATAGTTACTCGTCCCAATTGCTCACCCAGTCTGCCACTTTTCCTTACTGCGGCCAGTCTGCCAGAAGCGATATGTCACTCGTTGTGTATCTTAAGAGATTCATCGTTACTCCTTCCATAGGTTACTGGTATTCTCTGAAGCAAGACCTGTCTTGACGAAAAAGTGGCTATCTTAATAGTGCAATACTTCTTCCTCCGAGTTGCTCACACAGTTTACTACTTTTTGTGTAGCTTTTGTCTGCCAGAAACTATAATTCACTAGTTGTGTATCATAAAAGAGTCATCGTTTCTCCTCCTAGGGGTTATTCGAGACCTCTTAATCCAAACCGCAAGTAACGAGGCATTGGCTACCTTAAGAGAGTCATAGTTACTCGTCCCAATTGCTCACCCAGTCTGCCACTTTTCCTTACTGCGGCCAGTCTGCCAGAAGCGATATGTCACTCGTTGTGTATCTTAAGAGATTCATCGTTACTCCTTCCATAGGTTAATGGTATTCTCTGAGTCAATACCTCTCATGACGAAAAAGTGGCTATCTTAATAGTGCAATACTTCTTCCTCCGAGTTGCTCACACAGTTTACTGCTTTTTGTGTAGTTTTTGTCTGCCAGAAACTATAATTCACTAGTTGTGTATCATAAAAGAATCATCGTTTCTCCTCCTAGGGGTTATTCGAGACCTCTTAATCCAAACCGCAAGTAACGAGGCATTGGCTACCTTAAGAGAGTCATAGTTACTTGTCCCAATTGCTCACCCAGTCTGCCACTTTTCCTTACTGCGGCCAGTCTGCCAGAAGCGATATGTCACTCGTTGTGTATCTTAAGAGATTCATCGTTACTCCTTCCATAGGTTACTGGTATTCTCTGAGTCAATACCTCTCGTGACGAAAAAGTGGCTATCTTAATAGTGCAATAATTCTTCCTCCGACTTGCTCACACAGTTTACTACTTTTTGTGTAGTTTTTGTCTGCCAGAAACTATAATTCACTAGTTGTGTATCATAAAAGAGTCATCGTTTCTCCTCCTAGGGGTTTTCGAGATTTCTTAATCCAAACCGCAAGTAACGAGGCAATGGCTACCTTAAGAGAGTCATAGTTACTCGTCCCCATTGCTCACCCAGTCTGCCACTTTTTCTTACTGTGGCCAGTCTGCCAGAAGCGATATGTCACTCGTTGTGTATCTTAAGAGATTCATCGTTACTCCTTCCATAGGTTACTGGTATTCTCTGAGTCAATACCTCTCTTGACGAAAAAGTGGCTAACTTAATAGTGCAATACTTCTTCCTCCGAGTTGCTCACACAGTTTACTACTTTTTGTGTAGTTTTTGTCTGCCAGAAACTATAATTCACTAGTTGTGTATCATAAAAGAGTCATCGTTTCTCCTCCTAGGGGTCATTCGATATTTCTTAATCCAAACCGCAAGTAACGAGGCATTGGCTACCTTAAGAGAGTCATAGTTACTCGTCCCAATTGCTCACCCAGTCTGCCACTTTTCCTTACTGCGGCCAGTCTGCCAGAAGCGATATGTCACTCGTTGTGTATCTTAAGAGATTCATCGTTACTCTTTCCATAGGTTACTGGTATTCTCTGATTCAATGCCTCTCGTGACGAAAAAGTGGCTATCTTAATAGTGCAATACTTCTTCCTCCCAGTTGCTCACACAGTTTACTACTTTTTTGTGTAGTTTTTGTCTGCCAGAAACTATAATTCACTAGTTTTGTATCATAAAAGAGTCATCGTTTCTCCTCCTAGGGGTTATTCGAGACCTCTTAATCCAAACCGCAAGTAACGAGGCATTGGCTACCTTAAGAGAGTCATAGTTACTCGTCCCAATTGCTCACCCAGTCTGCCACTTTTTCTTACTGCGGCCAGTCTGCCAGAAGCGATATGTCACACGTTGTGTATCTTAAGAGATTCATCGTTACTCTTTCCATAGGTTACTGGTATTCTCTGATTCAATGCCTCTCGTGACGAAAAAGTGGCTATCTTAATAGTGCAATACTTCTTCCTCCCAGTTGCTCACACAGTTTACTACTTTTTTGTGTAGTTTTTGTCTGCCAGAAACTATAATTCACTAGTTTTGTATCATAAAAGAGTCATCGTTTCTCCTCCTAGGGGTTATTCGAGACCTCTTAATCCAAACCGCAAGTAACGAGGCATTGGCTACCTTAAGAGAGTCATAGTTACTCGTCCCAATTGCTCACCCAGTCTGCCACTTTTCCTTACTGCGGCCAGTCTGCCAGAAGCGATATGTCACTCGTTGTGTATCTTAAGAGATTCATCGTTACTCCTTCCATAGGTTACTGGTATTCTCTGAGTCAATACCTCTCTTGACGAAAAAGTGGCTATCTTAATAGTGCAATAGTTCTTCCTCCGAGTTGCTCACACAGTTTACTACTTTTTGTGTACTTGCCAGTCTGCCAGAAGCGATATGTCACTAGTTGTGTATCATAAAAGAGTCATCGTTTCTCCTCCTAGGGGTTATTAGAGATTTCTTAATCCAAACCGCAAGTAACGAGGCATTGGCTACCTTAAGAGAGTCATAGTTACTCGTCCCAATTGCTCACTCAGTCTGCCACTTTTCCTTACTGCGGCCAGTCTGCCAGAAGCGATATGTCACTCGTTGTGTATCTTAAGAGATTCATCGTTACTCCTTCCATAGGTTACTGGTATTCTCTGAGTCAATACCTCTCTTGACGAAAAAGTGGCTATCTTAATAGTGCAATACTTCTTCCTCCGAGTTGCTCACACAGTTTACTGCTTTTTGTGTAGTTTTTGTCTGCCAGAAACTATAATTCACTAGTTGTGTATCATAAAAGAGTCATCGTTTCTCCTCCTAGGGGTTATTCGAGACCTCTTAATCCAAACCGCAAGTAACGAGGCATTGGCTACCTTAAGAGAGTCATAGTTACTCGTCCCAATTGCTCACCCAGTCTGCCACTTTTCCTTACTGCGGCCAGTCTGCCAGAAGCGATATGTCACTCGTTGTGTATCTTAATAGATTCATCGTTACTCCTTCCATAGGTTACTGGTATTCTCTGAGTCAATACCTCTCGTGACGAAAAAGTGGCTATCTTAATAGTGCAATACTTCTTCCTCCGACTTGCTCACACAGTTTACTCCTTTTTGTGTAGTTTTTGTCTGCCAGAAACTATAATTCACTAGTTGTGTATCATAAAAGAGTCATCGTTTCTCCTCCTAGGGGTTTTCGAGATTTCTTAATCCAAACCGCAAGTAACGAGGCATTGGCTACCTTAAGAGAGTCATAGTTACTCGTCCCCATTGCTCACCCAGTCTGATACTTTTTCTTACTGTGGCCAGTCTGCCAGAAGCGATATGTCACTCGTTGTGTATCTTAAGAGATTCATCGTTACTCCTTCCATAGGTTACTGGTATTCTCTGAGTCAATACCTCTCTTGACGAAAAAGTGGCTAACTTAATAGTGCAATACTTCTTCCTCCGAGTTGCTCACACAGTTTACTACTTTTTGTGTAGTTTTTGTCTGCCAGAAACTATAATTCACTAGTTGTGTATCATAAAAGAGTCATCGTTTCTCCTCCTAGGGGTCTTTCGAGATTTCTTAATCCAAACCGCAAGTAACGAGGCATTGGCTACCTTAAGAGAGTCATAGTTACTCGTCCCAATTGCTCACCCAGTCTGCCACTTTTCCTTACTGCGGCCAGTCTGCCAGAAGCGATATGTCACTCGTTGTGTATCTTAAGAGATTCATCGTTACTCCTTCCATAGGTTACTGGTATTCTCTGAAGCAATACCTGTCTTGACGAAAAAGTGGCTATCTTAATAGTGCAATACTTCTTCCTCCGAGTTGCTCACACAGTTTATTACTTTTTGTGTAGCTTTTGTCTGCCAGAAACTATAATTCACTAGTTGTGTATCATAAAAGAGTCATCGTTTCTCCTCCTAGGGGTTATTCGAGACCTCTTAATCCAAACCGCAAGTAACGAGGCATTGGCTACCTTAAGAGAGTCATAGTTACTCGTCCCAATTGCTCACCCAGTCTGCCACTTTTCCTTACTGCGGCCAGTCTGCCAGAAGCGATATGTCACTCGTTGTGTATCTTAAGAGATTCATCGTTACTCCTTCCATAGGTTAATGGTATTCTCTGAGTCAATACCTCTCATGACGAAAAAGTGGCTATCTTAATAGTGCAATACTTCTTCCTCCGAGTTGCTCACACAGTTTACTGCTTTTTGTGTAGTTTTTGTCTGCCAGAAACTATAATTCACTAGTTGTGTATCATAAAAGAATCATCGTTTCTCCTCCTAGGGGTTATTCGAGACCTCTTAATCCAAACCGCAAGTAACGAGGCATTGGCTACCTTAAGAGAGTCATAGTTACTCGTCCCAATTGCTCACCCAGTCTGCCACTTTTCCTTACTGCGGCCAGTCTGCCAGAAGCGATATGTCACTCGTTGTGTATCTTAAGAGATTCATCGTTACTCCTTCCATAGGTTACTGGTATTCTCTGAGTCAATACCTCTCGTGACGAAAAAGTGGCTATCTTAATAGTGCAATAATTCTTCCTCCGACTTGCTCACACAGTTTACTACTTTTTGTGTAGTTTTTGTCTGCCAGAAACTATAATTCACTAGTTGTGTATCATAAAAGAGTCATCGTTTCTCCTCCTAGGGGTTTTCGAGATTTCTTAATCCAAACCGCAAGTAACGAGGCAATGGCTACCTTAAGAGAGTCATAGTTACTCGTCCCCATTGCTCACCCAGTCTGCCACTTTTTCTTACTGTGGCCAGTCTGCCAGAAGCGATATGTCACTCGTTGTGTATCTTAAGAGATTCATCGTTACTCCTTCCATAGGTTACTGGTATTCTCTGAGTCAATACCTCTCTTGACGAAAAAGTGGCTAACTTAATAGTGCAATACTTCTTCCTCCGAGTTGCTCACACAGTTTACTACTTTTTTGTGTAGTTTTTGTCTGCCAGAAACTATAATTCACTAGTTTTGTATCATAAAAGAGTCATCGTTTCTCCTCCTAGGGGTTATTCGAGACCTCTTAATCCAAACCGCAAGTAACGAGGCATTGGCTACCTTAAGAGAGTCATAGTTACTCGTCCCAATTGCTCACCCAGTCTGCCACTTTTTCTTACTGCGGCCAGTCTGCCAGAAGCGATATGTCACACGTTGTGTATCTTAAGAGATTCATCGTTACTCTTTCCATAGGTTACTGGTATTCTCTGATTCAATGCCTCTCGTGACGAAAAAGTGGCTATCTTAATAGTGCAATACTTCTTCCTCCCAGTTGCTCACACAGTTTACTACTTTTTTGTGTAGTTTTTGTCTGCCAGAAACTATAATTCACTAGTTTTGTATCATAAAAGAGTCATCGTTTCTCCTCCTAGGGGTTATTCGAGACCTCTTAATCCAAACCGCAAGTAACGAGGCATTGGCTACCTTAAGAGAGTCATAGTTACTCGTCCCAATTGCTCACCCAGTCTGCCACTTTTCCTTACTGCGGCCAGTCTGCCAGAAGCGATATGTCACTCGTTGTGTATCTTAAGAGATTCATCGTTACTCCTTCCATAGGTTACTGGTATTCTCTGAGTCAATACCTCTCTTGACGAAAAAGTGGCTATCTTAATAGTGCAATAGTTCTTCCTCCGAGTTGCTCACACAGTTTACTACTTTTTGTGTACTTGCCAGTCTGCCAGAAGCGATATGTCACTAGTTGTGTATCATAAAAGAGTCATCGTTTCTCCTCCTAGGGGTTATTAGAGATTTCTTAATCCAAACCGCAAGTAACGAGGCATTGGCTACCTTAAGAGAGTCATAGTTACTCGTCCCAATTGCTCACTCAGTCTGCCACTTTTCCTTACTGCGGCCAGTCTGCCAGAAGCGATATGTCACTCGTTGTGTATCTTAAGAGATTCATCGTTACTCCTTCCATAGGTTACTGGTATTCTCTGAGTCAATACCTCTCTTGACGAAAAAGTGGCTATCTTAATAGTGCAATACTTCTTCCTCCGAGTTGCTCACACAGTTTACTGCTTTTTGTGTAGTTTTTGTCTGCCAGAAACTATAATTCACTAGTTGTGTATCATAAAAGAGTCATCGTTTCTCCTCCTAGGGGTTATTCGAGACCTCTTAATCCAAACCGCAAGTAACGAGGCATTGGCTACCTTAAGAGAGTCATAGTTACTCGTCCCAATTGCTCACCCAGTCTGCCACTTTTCCTTACTGCGGCCAGTCTGCCAGAAGCGATATGTCACTCGTTGTGTATCTTAATAGATTCATCGTTACTCCTTCCATAGGTTACTGGTATTCTCTGAGTCAATACCTCTCGTGACGAAAAAGTGGCTATCTTAATAGTGCAATACTTCTTCCTCCGACTTGCTCACACAGTTTACTCCTTTTTGTGTAGTTTTTGTCTGCCAGAAACTATAATTCACTAGTTGTGTATCATAAAAGAGTCATCGTTTCTCCTCCTAGGGGTTTTCGAGATTTCTTAATCCAAACCGCAAGTAACGAGGCATTGGCTACCTTAAGAGAGTCATAGTTACTCGTCCCCATTGCTCACCCAGTCTGATACTTTTTCTTACTGTGGCCAGTCTGCCAGAAGCGATATGTCACTCGTTGTGTATCTTAAGAGATTCATCGTTACTCCTTCCATAGGTTACTGGTATTCTCTGAGTCAATACCTCTCTTGACGAAAAAGTGGCTAACTTAATAGTGCAATACTTCTTCCTCCGAGTTGCTCACACAGTTTACTACTTTTTGTGTAGTTTTTGTCTGCCAGAAACTATAATTCACTAGTTGTGTATCATAAAAGAGTCATCGTTTCTCCTCCTAGGGGTCTTTCGAGATTTCTTAATCCAAACCGCAAGTAACGAGGCATTGGCTACCTTAAGAGAGTCATAGTTACTCGTCCCAATTGCTCACCCAGTCTGCCACTTTTCCTTACTGCGGCCAGTCTGCCAGAAGCGATATGTCACTCGTTGTGTATCTTAAGAGATTCATCGTTACTCCTTCCATAGGTTACTGGTATTCTCTGAAGCAATACCTGTCTTGACGAAAAAGTGGCTATCTTAATAGTGCAATACTTCTTCCTCCGAGTTGCTCACACAGTTTATTACTTTTTGTGTAGCTTTTGTCTGCCAGAAACTATAATTCACTAGTTGTGTATCATAAAAGAGTCATCGTTTCTCCTCCTAGGGGTTATTCGAGACCTCTTAATCCAAACCGCAAGTAACGAGGCATTGGCTACCTTAAGAGAGTCATAGTTACTCGTCCCAATTGCTCACCCAGTCTGCCACATTTCCTTACTGCGGCCAGTCTGCCAGAAGCGATATGTCACTCGTTGTGTATCTTAAGAGATTCATCGTTACTCCTTCCATAGGTTAATGGTATTCTCTGAGTCAATACCTCTCATGACGAAAAAGTGGCTATCTTAATAGTGCAATACTTCTTCCTCCGAGTTGCTCACACAGTTTACTGCTTTTTGTGTAGTTTTTGTCTGCCAGAAACTATAATTCACTAGTTGTGTATCATAAAAGAATCATCGTTTCTCCTCCTAGGGGTTATTCGAGACCTCTTAATCCAAACCGCAAGTAACGAGGCATTGGCTACCTTAAGAGAGTCATAGTTACTCGTCCCAATTGCTCACCCAGTCTGCCACTTTTCCTTACTGCGGCCAGTCTGCCAGAAGCGATATGTCACTCGTTGTGTATCTTAAGAGATTCATCGTTACTCCTTCCATAGGTTACTGGTATTCTCTGAGTCAATACCTCTCGTGACGAAAAAGTGGCTATCTTAATAGTGCAATAATTCTTCCTCCGACTTGCTCACACAGTTTACTACTTTTTGTGTAGTTTTTGTCTGCCAGAAACTATAATTCACTAGTTGTGTATCATAAAAGAGTCATCGTTTCTCCTCCTAGGGGTTTTCGAGATTTCTTAATCCAAACCGCAAGTAACGAGGCAATGGCTACCTTAAGAGAGTCATAGTTACTCGTCCCCATTGCTCACCCAGTCTGCCACTTTTTCTTACTGTGGCCAGTCTGCCAGAAGCGATATGTCACTCGTTGTGTATCTTAAGAGATTCATCGTTACTCCTTCCATAGGTTACTGGTATTCTCTGAGTCAATACCTCTCTTGACGAAAAAGTGGCTAACTTAATAGTGCAATACTTCTTCCTCCGAGTTGCTCACACAGTTTACTACTTTTTGTGTAGTTTTTGTCTGCCAGAAACTATAATTCACTAGTTGTGTATCATAAAAGAGTCATCGTTTCTCCTCCTAGGGGTCATTCGATATTTCTTAATCCAAACCGCAAGTAACGAGGCATTGGCTACCTTAAGAGAGTCATAGTTACTCGTCCCAATTGCTCACCCAGTCTGCCACTTTTCCTTACTGCGGCCAGTCTGCCAGAAGCGATATGTCACTCGTTGTGTATCTTAAGAGATTCATCGTTACTCTTTCCATAGGTTACTGGTATTCTCTGATTCAATGCCTCTCGTGACGAAAAAGTGGCTATCTTAATAGTGCAATACTTCTTCCTCCCAGTTGCTCACACAGTTTACTACTTTTTTGTGTAGTTTTTGTCTGCCAGAAACTATAATTCACTAGTTTTGTATCATAAAAGAGTCATCGTTTCTCCTCCTAGGGGTTATTCGAGACCTCTTAATCCAAACCGCAAGTAACGAGGCATTGGCTACCTTAAGAGAGTCATAGTTACTCGTCCCAATTGCTCACCCAGTCTGCCACTTTTTCTTACTGCGGCCAGTCTGCCAGAAGCGATATGTCACACGTTGTGTATCTTAAGAGATTCATCGTTACTCCTTCCATAGGTTACTGGTATTCTCTGAGTCAATACCTCTCGTGACGAAAAAGTGGCTATCTTAATAGTGCAATACTTCTTCCTCCGACTTGCTCACACAGTTTACTACTTTTTGTGTAGTTTTTGTATGCCAGAAACTATAATTCACTAGTTGTGTATCATAAAAGAGTCATCGTTTCTCCTCCTAGGGGTTTTCGAGATTTCTTAATCCAAACCGCAAGTAACGAGGCAATGGCTACCTTAAGAGAGTCATAGTTACTCGTCCCCATTGCTCACCCAGTCTGCCACTTTTTCTTACTGTGGCCAGTCTGCCAGAAGCGATATGTCACTCGTTGTGTATCTTAAGAGATTCATCGTTACTCCTTCCATAGGTTACTGGTATTCTCTGAGTCAATACCTCTCTTGACGAAAAAGTGGCTAACTTAATAGTGCAATACTTCTTCCTCCGAGTTGCTCACACAGTTTACTACTTTTTGTGTAGTTTTTGTCTGCCAGAAACTATAATTCACTATTTGTGTATCATAAAAGAGTCATCGTTTCTCCTCCTAGGGGTCATTCGAGATTTCTTAATCCAAACCGCAAGTAACGAGGCATTGGCTACCTTAAGAGAGTCATAGTTACTCGTCCCAATTGCTCACCCAGTCTGCCACTTTTCCTTACTGCGGCCAGTCTGCCAGAAGCGATATGTCACTCGTTGTGTATCTTAAGAGATTCATCGTTACTCCTTCCATAGGTTACTGGTATTCTCTGAGTCAATACCTCTCTTGACGAAAAAGTGGCTATCTTAATAGTGCAATACTTCTTCCTCCGAGTTGCTCACACAGTTTACTGCTTTTTGTGTAGTTTTTGTCTGCCAGAAACTATAATTCACTAGTTGTGTATCATAAAAGAATCATCGTTTCTCCTCCTAGGGGTTATTCGAGACCTCTTAATCCAAACCGCAAGTAACGAGGCATTGGCTACCTTAAGAGAGTCATAGTTACTCGTCCCAATTGCTCACTCAGTCTGCCACTTTTCCTTACTGCGGCCAGTCTGCCAGAAGCGATATGTCACTCGTTGTGTATCTTAAGAGATTCATCGTTACTCCTTCCATAGGTTACTGGTATTCTCTGAGTCAATACCTCTCTTGACGAAAAAGTGGCTATCTTAATAGTGCAATACTTCTTCCTCCGAGTTGCTCACACAGTTTACTGCTTTTTGTGTAGTTTTTGTCTGCCAGAAACTATAATTCACTAGTTGTGTATCATAAAAGAGTCATCGTTTCTCCTCCTAGGGGTTATTCGAGACCTCTTAATCCAAACCGCAAGTAACGAGGCATTGGCTACCTTAAGAGAGTCATAGTTACTCGTCCCAATTGCTCACCCAGTCTGCCACTTTTCCTTACTGCGGCCAGTCTGCCAGAAGCGATATGTCACTCGTTGTGTATCTTAATAGATTCATCGTTACTCCTTCCATAGGTTACTGGTATTCTCTGAGTCAATACCTCTCGTGACGAAAAAGTGGCTATCTTAATAGTGCAATACTTCTTCCTCCGACTTGCTCACACAGTTTACTCCTTTTTGTGTAGTTTTTGTCTGCCAGAAACTATAATTCACTAGTTGTGTATCATAAAAGAGTCATCGTTTCTCCTCCTAGGGGTTTTCGAGATTTCTTAATCCAAACCGCAAGTAACGAGGCATTGGCTACCTTAAGAGAGTCATAGTTACTCGTCCCCATTGCTCACCCAGTCTGATACTTTTTCTTACTGTGGCCAGTCTGCCAGAAGCGATATGTCACTCGTTGTGTATCTTAAGAGATTCATCGTTACTCCTTCCATAGGTTACTGGTATTCTCTGAGTCAATACCTCTCTTGACGAAAAAGTGGCTAACTTAATAGTGCAATACTTCTTCCTCCGAGTTGCTCACACAGTTTACTACTTTTTGTGTAGTTTTTGTCTGCCAGAAACTATAATTCACTAGTTGTGTATCATAAAAGAGTCATCGTTTCTCCTCCTAGGGGTCTTTCGAGATTTCTTAATCCAAACCGCAAGTAACGAGGCATTGGCTACCTTAAGAGAGTCATAGTTACTCGTCCCAATTGCTCACCCAGTCTGCCACTTTTCCTTACTGCGGCCAGTCTGCCAGAAGCGATATGTCACTCGTTGTGTATCTTAAGAGATTCATCGTTACTCCTTCCATAGGTTACTGGTATTCTCTGAAGCAATACCTGTCTTGACGAAAAAGTGGCTATCTTAATAGTGCAATACTTCTTCCTCCGAGTTGCTCACACAGTTTATTACTTTTTGTGTAGCTTTTGTCTGCCAGAAACTATAATTCACTAGTTGTGTATCATAAAAGAGTCATCGTTTCTCCTCCTAGGGGTTATTCGAGACCTCTTAATCCAAACCGCAAGTAACGAGGCATTGGCTACCTTAAGAGAGTCATAGTTACTCGTCCCAATTGCTCACCCAGTCTGCCACTTTTCCTTACTGCGGCCAGTCTGCCAGAAGCGATATGTCACTCGTTGTGTATCTTAAGAGATTCATCGTTACTCCTTCCATAGGTTAATGGTATTCTCTGAGTCAATACCTCTCATGACGAAAAAGTGGCTATCTTAATAGTGCAATACTTCTTCCTCCGAGTTGCTCACACAGTTTACTGCTTTTTGTGTAGTTTTTGTCTGCCAGAAACTATAATTCACTAGTTGTGTATCATAAAAGAATCATCGTTTCTCCTCCTAGGGGTTATTCGAGACCTCTTAATCCAAACCGCAAGTAACGAGGCATTGGCTACCTTAAGAGAGTCATAGTTACTCGTCCCAATTGCTCACCCAGTCTGCCACTTTTCCTTACTGCGGCCAGTCTGCCAGAAGCGATATGTCACTCGTTGTGTATCTTAAGAGATTCATCGTTACTCCTTCCATAGGTTACTGGTATTCTCTGAGTCAATACCTCTCGTGACGAAAAAGTGGCTATCTTAATAGTGCAATAATTCTTCCTCCGACTTGCTCACACAGTTTACTACTTTTTGTGTAGTTTTTGTCTGCCAGAAACTATAATTCACTAGTTGTGTATCATAAAAGAGTCATCGTTTCTCCTCCTAGGGGTTTTCGAGATTTCTTAATCCAAACCGCAAGTAACGAGGCAATGGCTACCTTAAGAGAGTCATAGTTACTCGTCCCCATTGCTCACCCAGTCTGCCACTTTTTCTTACTGTGGCCAGTCTGCCAGAAGCGATATGTCACTCGTTGTGTATCTTAAGAGATTCATCGTTACTCCTTCCATAGGTTACTGGTATTCTCTGAGTCAATACCTCTCTTGACGAAAAAGTGGCTAACTTAATAGTGCAATACTTCTTCCTCCGAGTTGCTCACACAGTTTACTACTTTTTGTGTAGTTTTTGTCTGCCAGAAACTATAATTCACTAGTTGTGTATCATAAAAGAGTCATCGTTTCTCCTCCTAGGGGTCATTCGATATTTCTTAATCCAAACCGCAAGTAACGAGGCATTGGCTACCTTAAGAGAGTCATAGTTACTCGTCCCAATTGCTCACCCAGTCTGCCACTTTTCCTTACTGCGGCCAGTCTGCCAGAAGCGATATGTCACTCGTTGTGTATCTTAAGAGATTCATCGTTACTCTTTCCATAGGTTACTGGTATTCTCTGATTCAATGCCTCTCGTGACGAAAAAGTGGCTATCTTAATAGTGCAATACTTCTTCCTCCCAGTTGCTCACACAGTTTACTACTTTTTTGTGTAGTTTTTGTCTGCCAGAAACTATAATTCACTAGTTTTGTATCATAAAAGAGTCATCGTTTCTCCTCCTAGGGGTTATTCGAGACCTCTTAATCCAAACCGCAAGTAACGAGGCATTGGCTACCTTAAGAGAGTCATAGTTACTCGTCCCAATTGCTCACCCAGTCTGCCACTTTTTCTTACTGCGGCCAGTCTGCCAGAAGCGATATGTCACACGTTGTGTATCTTAAGAGATTCATCGTTACTCCTTCCATAGGTTACTGGTATTCTCTGAGTCAATACCTCTCGTGACGAAAAAGTGGCTATCTTAATAGTGCAATACTTCTTCCTCCGACTTGCTCACACAGTTTACTACTTTTTGTGTAGTTTTTGTATGCCAGAAACTATAATTCACTAGTTGTGTATCATAAAAGAGTCATCGTTTCTCCTCCTAGGGGTTTTCGAGATTTCTTAATCCAAACCGCAAGTAACGAGGCAATGGCTACCTTAAGAGAGTCATAGTTACTCGTCCCCATTGCTCACCCAGTCTGCCACTTTTTCTTACTGTGGCCAGTCTGCCAGAAGCGATATGTCACTCGTTGTGTATCTTAAGAGATTCATCGTTACTCCTTCCATAGGTTACTGGTATTCTCTGAGTCAATACCTCTCTTGACGAAAAAGTGGCTAACTTAATAGTGCAATACTTCTTCCTCCGAGTTGCTCACACAGTTTACTACTTTTTGTGTAGTTTTTGTCTGCCAGAAACTATAATTCACTATTTGTGTATCATAAAAGAGTCATCGTTTCTCCTCCTAGGGGTCATTCGAGATTTCTTAATCCAAACCGCAAGTAACGAGGCATTGGCTACCTTAAGAGAGTCATAGTTACTCGTCCCAATTGCTCACCCAGTCTGCCACTTTTCCTTACTGCGGCCAGTCTGCCAGAAGCGATATGTCACTCGTTGTGTATCTTAAGAGATTCATCGTTACTCCTTCCATAGGTTACTGGTATTCTCTGAAGCAATACCTGTCTTGACGAAAAAGTGGCTATCTTAATAGTGCAATACTTCTTCCTCCGAGTTGCTCACACAGTTTATTACTTTTTGTGTAGCTTTTGTCTGCCAGAAACTATAATTCACTAGTTGTGTATCATAAAAGAGTCATCGTTTCTCCTCCTAGGGGTTATTCGAGACCTCTTAATCCAAACCGCAAGTAACGAGGCATTGGCTACCTTAAGAGAGTCATAGTTACTCGTCCCAATTGCTCACCCAGTCTGCCACTTTTTCTTACTGCGGCCAGTCTGCCAGAAGCGATATGTCACTCGTAGTGTATCTTAAGAGATTCATCGTCACTCCTTCCATAGGTTACTGGTATTCTCTGAGTCAATACTTCTCTTGACGAAAAAGTGGCTATCTTAATAGTGCAATACTTCTTCCTCCGAGGTGCTCACACAGTTTACTGCTTTTTGTGTAGTTTTTGTCTGCCAGAAACTATAATTCACTAGTTGTGTATCATAAAAGAGTCATCGTTTCTCCTCCTAGGGGTCTTTCGAGATTTCTTAATCCAAACCGCAAGTAACGAGGCATTGGCTACCTTAAGAGAGTCATAGTTACTCGTCCCAATTGCTCACCCAGTCTGCCACTTTTCCTTACTGCGGCCAGTCTGCCAGAAGCGATATGTCACTCGTTGTGTATCTTAATAGATTCATCGTTACTCCTTCCATAGGTTACTGGTATTCTCTGAGTCAATACCTCTCGTGACGAAAAAGTGGCTATCTTAATAGTGCAATACTTCTTCCTCCGACTTGCTCACACAGTTTACTCCTTTTTGTGTAGTTTTTGTCTGCCAGAAACTATAATTCACTAGTTGTGTATCATAAAAGAGTCATCGTTTCTCCTCCTAGGGGTTTTCGAGATTTCTTAATCCAAACCGCAAGTAACGAGGCATTGGCTACCTTAAGAGAGTCATAGTTACTCGTCCCCATTGCTCACCCAGTCTGATACTTTTTCTTACTGTGGCCAGTCTGCCAGAAGCGATATGTCACTCGTTGTGTATCTTAAGAGATTCATCGTTACTCCTTCCATAGGTTACTGGTATTCTCTGAGTCAATACCTCTCTTGACGAAAAAGTGGCTAACTTAATAGTGCAATACTTCTTCCTCCGAGTTGCTCACACAGTTTACTACTTTTTGTGTAGTTTTTGTCTGCCAGAAACTATAATTCACTAGTTGTGTATCATAAAAGAGTCATCGTTTCTCCTCCTAGGGGTCTTTCGAGATTTCTTAATCCAAACCGCAAGTAACGAGGCATTGGCTACCTTAAGAGAGTCATAGTTACTCGTCCCAATTGCTCACCCAGTCTGCCACTTTTCCTTACTGCGGCCAGTCTGCCAGAAGCGATATGTCACTCGTTGTGTATCTTAAGAGATTCATCGTTACTCCTTCCATAGGTTACTGGTATTCTCTGAAGCAATACCTGTCTTGACGAAAAAGTGGCTATCTTAATAGTGCAATACTTCTTCCTCCGAGTTGCTCACACAGTTTATTACTTTTTGTGTAGCTTTTGTCTGCCAGAAACTATAATTCACTAGTTGTGTATCATAAAAGAGTCATCGTTTCTCCTCCTAGGGGTTATTCGAGACCTCTTAATCCAAACCGCAAGTAACGAGGCATTGGCTACCTTAAGAGAGTCATAGTTACTCGTCCCAATTGCTCACCCAGTCTGCCACTTTTCCTTACTGCGGCCAGTCTGCCAGAAGCGATATGTCACTCGTTGTGTATCTTAAGAGATTCATCGTTACTCCTTCCATAGGTTAATGGTATTCTCTGAGTCAATACCTCTCATGACGAAAAAGTGGCTATCTTAATAGTGCAATACTTCTTCCTCCGAGTTGCTCACACAGTTTACTGCTTTTTGTGTAGTTTTTGTCTGCCAGAAACTATAATTCACTAGTTGTGTATCATAAAAGAATCATCGTTTCTCCTCCTAGGGGTTATTCGAGACCTCTTAATCCAAACCGCAAGTAACGAGGCATTGGCTACCTTAAGAGAGTCATAGTTACTCGTCCCAATTGCTCACCCAGTCTGCCACTTTTCCTTACTGCGGCCAGTCTGCCAGAAGCGATATGTCACTCGTTGTGTATCTTAAGAGATTCATCGTTACTCCTTCCATAGGTTACTGGTATTCTCTGAGTCAATACCTCTCGTGACGAAAAAGTGGCTATCTTAATAGTGCAATAATTCTTCCTCCGACTTGCTCACACAGTTTACTACTTTTTGTGTAGTTTTTGTCTGCCAGAAACTATAATTCACTAGTTGTGTATCATAAAAGAGTCATCGTTTCTCCTCCTAGGGGTTTTCGAGATTTCTTAATCCAAACCGCAAGTAACGAGGCAATGGCTACCTTAAGAGAGTCATAGTTACTCGTCCCCATTGCTCACCCAGTCTGCCACTTTTTCTTACTGTGGCCAGTCTGCCAGAAGCGATATGTCACTCGTTGTGTATCTTAAGAGATTCATCGTTACTCCTTCCATAGGTTACTGGTATTCTCTGAGTCAATACCTCTCTTGACGAAAAAGTGGCTAACTTAATAGTGCAATACTTCTTCCTCCGAGTTGCTCACACAGTTTACTACTTTTTGTGTAGTTTTTGTCTGCCAGAAACTATAATTCACTAGTTGTGTATCATAAAAGAGTCATCGTTTCTCCTCCTAGGGGTCATTCGATATTTCTTAATCCAAACCGCAAGTAACGAGGCATTGGCTACCTTAAGAGAGTCATAGTTACTCGTCCCAATTGCTCACCCAGTCTGCCACTTTTCCTTACTGCGGCCAGTCTGCCAGAAGCGATATGTCACTCGTTGTGTATCTTAAGAGATTCATCGTTACTCTTTCCATAGGTTACTGGTATTCTCTGATTCAATGCCTCTCGTGACGAAAAAGTGGCTATCTTAATAGTGCAATACTTCTTCCTCCCAGTTGCTCACACAGTTTACTACTTTTTTGTGTAGTTTTTGTCTGCCAGAAACTATAATTCACTAGTTTTGTATCATAAAAGAGTCATCGTTTCTCCTCCTAGGGGTTATTCGAGACCTCTTAATCCAAACCGCAAGTAACGAGGCATTGGCTACCTTAAGAGAGTCATAGTTACTCGTCCCAATTGCTCACCCAGTCTGCCACTTTTTCTTACTGCGGCCAGTCTGCCAGAAGCGATATGTCACACGTTGTGTATCTTAAGAGATTCATCGTTACTCCTTCCATAGGTTACTGGTATTCTCTGAGTCAATACCTCTCGTGACGAAAAAGTGGCTATCTTAATAGTGCAATACTTCTTCCTCCGACTTGCTCACACAGTTTACTACTTTTTGTGTAGTTTTTGTATGCCAGAAACTATAATTCACTAGTTGTGTATCATAAAAGAGTCATCGTTTCTCCTCCTAGGGGTTTTCGAGATTTCTTAATCCAAACCGCAAGTAACGAGGCAATGGCTACCTTAAGAGAGTCATAGTTACTCGTCCCCATTGCTCACCCAGTCTGCCACTTTTTCTTACTGTGGCCAGTCTGCCAGAAGCGATATGTCACTCGTTGTGTATCTTAAGAGATTCATCGTTACTCCTTCCATAGGTTACTGGTATTCTCTGAGTCAATACCTCTCTTGACGAAAAAGTGGCTAACTTAATAGTGCAATACTTCTTCCTCCGAGTTGCTCACACAGTTTACTACTTTTTGTGTAGTTTTTGTCTGCCAGAAACTATAATTCACTATTTGTGTATCATAAAAGAGTCATCGTTTCTCCTCCTAGGGGTCATTCGAGATTTCTTAATCCAAACCGCAAGTAACGAGGCATTGGCTACCTTAAGAGAGTCATAGTTACTCGTCCCAATTGCTCACCCAGTCTGCCACTTTTCCTTACTGCGGCCAGTCTGCCAGAAGCGATATGTCACTCGTTGTGTATCTTAAGAGATTCATCGTTACTCCTTCCATAGGTTACTGGTATTCTCTGAAGCAATACCTGTCTTGACGAAAAAGTGGCTATCTTAATAGTGCAATACTTCTTCCTCCGAGTTGCTCACACAGTTTATTACTTTTTGTGTAGCTTTTGTCTGCCAGAAACTATAATTCACTAGTTGTGTATCATAAAAGAGTCATCGTTTCTCCTCCTAGGGGTTATTCGAGACCTCTTAATCCAAACCGCAAGTAACGAGGCATTGGCTACCTTAAGAGAGTCATAGTTACTCGTCCCAATTGCTCACCCAGTCTGCCACTTTTTCTTACTGCGGCCAGTCTGCCAGAAGCGATATGTCACTCGTAGTGTATCTTAAGAGATTCATCGTCACTCCTTCCATAGGTTACTGGTATTCTCTGAGTCAATACTTCTCTTGACGAAAAAGTGGCTATCTTAATAGTGCAATACTTCTTCCTCCGAGGTGCTCACACAGTTTACTGCTTTTTGTGTAGTTTTTGTCTGCCAGAAACTATAATTCACTAGTTGTGTATCATAAAAGAGTCATCGTTTCTCCTCGTAGGGGTCTTTCGAGATTTCTTAATCCAAACCGCAAGTAACGAGGCATTGGCTACCTTAAGAGAGTCATAGTTACTCGTCCCAATTGCTCACCCAGTCTGCCACTTTTCCTTACTGCGGCCAGTCTGCCAGAAGCGATATGTCACTCGTTGTGTATCTTAAGAGATTCATCGTTACTCCTTCCATAGGTTACTGGTATTCTCTGAGTCAATACCTCTCTTGACGAAAAAGTGGCTATCTTAATAGTGCAATAGTTCTTCCTCCGAGTTGCTCACACAGTTTACTACTTTTTGTGTACTTGCCAGTCTGCCAGAAGCGATATGTCACTAGTTGTGTATCATAAAAGAGTCATCGTTTCTCCTCCTAGGGGTTATTAGAGATTTCTTAATCCAAACCGCAAGTAACGAGGCATTGGCTACCTTAAGAGAGTCATAGTTACTCGTCCCAATTGCTCACCCAGTCTGCCACTTTTCCTTACTGCGGACAGTCTGCCAGAAGCGATATGTCACTCGTTGTGTATCTTAAGAGATTCATCGTTACTCCTTCCATAGGTTACTGGTATTCTCTGAGTCAATACCTCTCTTGACGAAAAAGTGGCTATCTTAATAGTACAATACTTCTTCCTCCGAGTTGCTCACACAGTTTACTACTTTTTGTGTAGTTTTTGTCTGCCAGAAACTATAATTCACTAGTTGTGTATCATAAAAGAGTCATCGTTTCTCCTCCTAGGGGTTTTCGAGATTTCTTAATCCAAACCGCAAGTAACGAGGCATTGGCTACCTTAAGAGAGTCATAGTTACTCGTCCCCATTGCTCACCCAGTCTGCCACTTTTTCTTACTGTGGCCAGTCTGCCAGAAGCGATATATCACTCGTTGTGTATCTTAAGAGATTCATCGTTACTCCTTCCATAGTTTACTGGTATTCTCTGAGTCAATACCTCTCTTGACGAAAAAGTGGCTATCTTAATAGTGCAATACTTCTTCCTCCCAGTTGCTCACACAGTTTACTACTTTTTTGTGTAGTATTTGTGTGCCAGAAACTATAATTCACTAGTTTTGTATCATAAAAGAGTCATCGTTTCTCCTCCTAGGGGTTATTCGAGACCTCTTAATCCAAACCGCAAGTAACGAGGGATTGGCGACCTTAAGAGAGTCATAGTTACTCGTCCCAATTGCTCACCCAGTCTGCCACTTTTTCTTACTGCGGCCAGTCTGCCAGAAGCGATATGTCACTCGTTGTGTATCTTAAGAGATTCATCGTTACTCCTTCCATAGGTTACTGGTATTCTCTGAGTCAATACCTCTCTTGACGAAAAAGTGGCTAGCTTAATAGTGCAATACTTCTTCCTCCGAGTTGCTCACACAGTTTACTACTTTTTGTGTAGTTTTTGTCTGCCAGAAACTATAATTCACTAGTTGTGTATCATAAAAGAGTCATCGTTTCTCCTCCTAGGGGTCATTCGATATTTCTTAATCCAAACCGCAAGTAACGAGGCATTGGCTACCTTAAGAGAGTCATAGTTACTCGTCCCAATTGCTCACCCAGTCTGCCACTTTTCCTTACTGCGGCCAGTCTGCCAGAAGCGATATGTCACTCGTTGTGTATCTTAAGAGATTCATCGTTACTCCTTCCATAGGTTACTGGTATTCTCTGAGTCAATACCTCTCTTGACGAAAAAGTGGCTATCTTAATAGTGCAATAGTTCTTCCTCCGTGTTGCTCACACAGTTTACTACTTTTTGTGTACTTGCCAGTCTGCCAGAAGCGATATGTCACTAGTTGTGTATCATAAAAGAGTCACCGTTTCTCCTCCTAGGGGTTATTCGAGATTTCTTAATCCAAACCGCAAGTAACGAGGCATTGGCTACCTTAAGAGAGTCATAGTTACTCGTCCCAATTGCTCACCCAGTCTGCCACTTTTCCTTACTGCGGCCAGTCTGCCAGAAGCGATATATCACTCGTTGTGTATCTTAAGAGATTCATCGTTACTCCTTCCATAGGTTACTGGTATTCTGTGAGTCAATACCTCTCTTGACGAAAAAGTGGCTATCTTAATAGTGCAATACTTCTTCCTCCGAGTTGCACACACAGTTTACTGCTTTTTGTGTAGTTTTTGTCTGCCAGAAACTATAATTCACTAGTTGTGTATCATAAAAGAGTCATCGTTTCTCCTCCTAGGGATTATTCGAGATATCTTAATCCAAACCGCAAGTAACGAGGCATTGGCTACCTTAAGAGAGTCATAGTTACTCGTCCCAATTGCTCACCCAGTCTGCCACTTTTCCTTACTGCGGCCAGTCTGCCAGAAGCGATATGTCACTCGTTGTGTATCTTAAGAGATTCATCGTTACTCCTTCCATAGGTTACTGGTATTCTCTGAAGCAATACCTGTCTTGACGAAAAAGTGGCTATCTTAATAGTGCAATACTTCTTCCTCCGAGTTGCTCACACAGTTTATTACTTTTTGTGTAGCTTTTGTCTGCCAGAAACTATAATTCACTAGTTGTGTATCATAAAAGAGTCATCGTTTCTCCTCCTAGGGGTTATTCGAGACCTCTTAATCCAAACCGCAAGTAACGAGGCATTGGCTACCTTAAGAGAGTCATAGTTACTCGTCCCAATTGCTCACCCAGTCTGCCACTTTTTCTTACTGCGGCCAGTCTGCCAGAAGCGATATGTCACTCGTAGTGTATCTTAAGAGATTCATCGTCACTCCTTCCATAGGTTACTGGTATTCTCTGAGTCAATACTTCTCTTGACGAAAAAGTGGCTATCTTAATAGTGCAATACTTCTTCCTCCGAGGTGCTCACACAGTTTACTGCTTTTTGTGTAGTTTTTGTCTGCCAGAAACTATAATTCACTAGTTGTGTATCATAAAAGAGTCATCGTTTCTCCTCCTAGGGGTCTTTCGAGATTTCTTAATCCAAACCGCAAGTAACGAGGCATTGGCTACCTTAAGAGAGTCATAGTTACTCGTCCCAATTGCTCACCCAGTCTGCCACTTTTCCTTACTGCGGCCAGTCTGCCAGAAGCGATATGTCACTCGTTGTGTATCTTAAGAGATTCATCGTTACTCCTTCCATAGGTTACTGGTATTCTCTGAGTCAATACCTCTCTTGACGAAAAAGTGGCTATCTTAATAGTGCAATAGTTCTTCCTCCGAGTTGCTCACACAGTTTACTACTTTTTGTGTACTTGCCAGTCTGCCAGAAGCGATATGTCACTAGTTGTGTATCATAAAAGAGTCATCGTTTCTCCTCCTAGGGGTTATTAGAGATTTCTTAATCCAAACCGCAAGTAACGAGGCATTGGCTACCTTAAGAGAGTCATAGTTACTCGTCCCAATTGCTCACCCAGTCTGCCACTTTTCCTTACTGCGGACAGTCTGCCAGAAGCGATATGTCACTCGTTGTGTATCTTAAGAGATTCATCGTTACTCCTTCCATAGGTTACTGGTATTCTCTGAGTCAATACCTCTCTTGACGAAAAAGTGGCTATCTTAATAGTACAATACTTCTTCCTCCGAGTTGCTCACACAGTTTACTACTTTTTGTGTAGTTTTTGTCTGCCAGAAACTATAATTCACTAGTTGTGTATCATAAAAGAGTCATCGTTTCTCCTCCTAGGGGTTTTCGAGATTTCTTAATCCAAACCGCAAGTAACGAGGCATTGGCTACCTTAAGAGAGTCATAGTTACTCGTCCCCATTGCTCACCCAGTCTGCCACTTTTTCTTACTGTGGCCAGTCTGCCAGAAGCGATATATCACTCGTTGTGTATCTTAAGAGATTCATCGTTACTCCTTCCATAGTTTACTGGTATTCTCTGAGTCAATACCTCTCTTGACGAAAAAGTGGCTATCTTAATAGTGCAATACTTCTTCCTCCCAGTTGCTCACACAGTTTACTACTTTTTTGTGTAGTATTTGTGTGCCAGAAACTATAATTCACTAGTTTTGTATCATAAAAGAGTCATCGTTTCTCCTCCTAGGGGTTATTCGAGACCTCTTAATCCAAACCGCAAGTAACGAGGGATTGGCGACCTTAAGAGAGTCATAGTTACTCGTCCCAATTGCTCACCCAGTCTGCCACTTTTTCTTACTGCGGCCAGTCTGCCAGAAGCGATATGTCACTCGTTGTGTATCTTAAGAGATTCATCGTTACTCCTTCCATAGGTTACTGGTATTCTCTGAGTCAATACCTCTCTTGACGAAAAAGTGGCTAGCTTAATAGTGCAATACTTCTTCCTCCGAGTTGCTCACACAGTTTACTACTTTTTGTGTAGTTTTTGTCTGCCAGAAACTATAATTCACTAGTTGTGTATCATAAAAGAGTCATCGTTTCTCCTCCTAGGGGTCATTCGATATTTCTTAATCCAAACCGCAAGTAACGAGGCATTGGCTACCTTAAGAGAGTCATAGTTACTCGTCCCAATTGCTCACCCAGTCTGCCACTTTTCCTTACTGCGGCCAGTCTGCCAGAAGCGATATGTCACTCGTTGTGTATCTTAAGAGATTCATCGTTACTCCTTCCATAGGTTACTGGTATTCTCTGAGTCAATACCTCTCTTGACGAAAAAGTGGCTATCTTAATAGTGCAATAGTTCTTCCTCCGAGTTGCTCACACAGTTTACTACTTTTTGTGTACTTGCCAGTCTGCCAGAAGCGATATGTCACTAGTTGTGTATCATAAAAGAGTCACCGTTTCTCCTCCTAGGGGTTATTCGAGATTTCTTAATCCAAACCGCAAGTAACGAGGCATTGGCTACCTTAAGAGAGTCATAGTTACTCGTCCCAATTGCTCACCCAGTCTGCCACTTTTCCTTACTGCGGCCAGTCTGCCAGAAGCGATATATCACTCGTTGTGTATCTTAAGAGATTCATCGTTACTCCTTCCATAGGTTACTGGTATTCTGTGAGTCAATACCTCTCTTGACGAAAAAGTGGCTATCTTAATAGTGCAATACTTCTTCCTCCGAGTTGCACACACAGTTTACTGCTTTTTGTGTAGTTTTTGTCTGCCAGAAACTATAATTCACTAGTTGTGTATCATAAAAGAGTCATCGTTTCTCCTCCTAGGGGTTATTCGAGACCTCTTAATCCAAACCGCAAGTAACGAGGCATTGGATACCTTAAGAGAGTCATAGTTACTCGTCCCAATTGCTCACCCAGTCTGCCACTTTTTCTTACTGCGGCCAGTCTGCCAGAAGCGATATGTCACTCGTTGTGTATCTTAAGAGATTCATCGTTACTCCTTCCATAGGTTACTGGTATTCTCTGAGTCAATACCTCTCGTGACGAAAAAGTGGCTATCTTAATAGTGCAATACTTCTTCCTCCGACTTGCTCACACAGTTTACTACTTTTTGTGTAGTTTTTGTCTGCCAGAAACTATAATTCACTAGTTGTGTATCATAAAAGAGTCATCGTTTCTCCTCCTAGGGGTTTTCGAGATTTCTTAATCCAAACCGCAAGTAACGAGGCAATGGCTACCTTAAGAGAGTCATAGTTACTCGTCCCCATTGCTCACCCAGTCTGCCACTTTTTCTTACTGTGGCCAGTCTGCCAGAAGCGATATGTCACTCGTTGTGTATCTTAAGAGATTCATCGTTACTCCTTCCATAGGTTACTGGTATTCTCTGAGTCAATACCTCTCTTGACGAAAAAGTGGCTAGCTTAATAGTGCAATACTTCTTCCTCCGAGTTGCTCACACAGTTTACTACTTTTTGTGTAGTTTTTGTCTGCCAGAAACTATAATTCACTAGTTGTGTATCATAAAAGAGTCATCGTTTCTCCTCCTAGGGGTCATTCGATATTTCTTAATCCAAACCGCAAGTAACGAGGCATTGGCTACCTTAAGAGAGTCATAGTTACTCGTCCCAATTGCTCACCCAGTCTGCCACTTTTCCTTACTGCGGCCAGTCTGCCAGAAGCGATATGTCACTCGTTGTGTATCTTAAGAGATTCATCGTTACTCCTTCCATAGGTTACTGGTATTCTCTGAGTCAATACCTCTCTTGACGAAAAAGTGGCTAGCTTAATAGTGCAATACTTCTTCCTCCGAGTTGCTCACACAGTTTACTACTTTTTGTGTAGTTTTTGTCTGCCAGAAACTATAATTCACTAGTTGTGTATCATAAAAGAGTCATCGTTTCTCCTCCTAGGGGTCATTCGATATTTCTTAATCCAAACCGCAAGTAACGAGGCATTGGCTACCTTAAGAGAGTCATAGTTACTCGTCCCAATTGCTCACCCAGTCTGCCACTTTTCCTTACTGCGGCCAGTCTGCCAGAAGCGATATGTCACTCGTTGTGTATCTTAAGAGATTCATCGTTACTCCTTCCATAGGTTACTGGTATTCTCTGAGTCAATACCTCTCTTGACGAAAAAGTGGCTATCTTAATAGTGCAATAGTTCTTCCTCCGAGTTGCTCACACAGTTTACTACTTTTTGTGTACTTGCCAGTCTGCCAGAAGCGATATGTCACTAGTTGTGTATCATAAAAGAGTCACCGTTTCTCCTCCTAGGGGTTATTCGAGATTTCTTAATCCAAACCGCAAGTAACGAGGCATTGGCTACCTTAAGAGAGTCATAGTTACTCGTCCCAATTGCTCACCCAGTCTGCCACTTTTCCTTACTGCGGCCAGTCTGCCAGAAGCGATATATCACTCGTTGTGTATCTTAAGAGATTCATCGTTACTCCTTCCATAGGTTACTGGTATTCTGTGAGTCAATACCTCTCTTGACGAAAAAGTGGCTATCTTAATAGTGCAATACTTCTTCCTCCGAGTTGCACACACAGTTTACTGCTTTTTGTGTAGTTTTTGTCTGCCAGAAACTATAATTCACTAGTTGTGTATCATAAAAGAGTCATCGTTTCTCCTCCTAGGGGTTATTCGAGACCTCTTAATCCAAACCGCAAGTAACGAGGCATTGGATACCTTAAGAGAGTCATAGTTACTCGTCCCAATTGCTCACCCAGTCTGCCACTTTTTCTTACTGCGGCCAGTCTGCCAGAAGCGATATGTCACTCGTTGTGTATCTTAAGAGATTCATCGTTACTCCTTCCATAGGTTACTGGTATTCTCTGAGTCAATACCTCTCGTGACGAAAAAGTGGCTATCTTAATAGTGCAATACTTCTTCCTCCGACTTGCTCACACAGTTTACTACTTTTTGTGTAGTTTTTGTCTGCCAGAAACTATAATTCACTAGTTGTGTATCATAAAAGAGTCATCGTTTCTCCTCCTAGGGGTTTTCGAGATTTCTTAATCCAAACCGCAAGTAACGAGGCAATGGCTACCTTAAGAGAGTCATAGTTACTCGTCCCCATTGCTCACCCAGTCTGCCACTTTTTCTTACTGTGGCCAGTCTGCCAGAAGCGATATGTCACTCGTTGTGTATCTTAAGAGATTCATCGTTACTCCTTCCATAGGTTACTGGTATTCTCTGAGTCAATACCTCTCTTGACGAAAAAGTGGCTAGCTTAATAGTGCAATACTTCTTCCTCCGAGTTGCTCACACAGTTTACTACTTTTTGTGTAGTTTTTGTCTGCCAGAAACTATAATTCACTAGTTGTGTATCATAAAAGAGTCATCGTTTCTCCTCCTAGGGGTCATTCGATATTTCTTAATCCAAAACGCAAGTAACGAGGCATTGGCTACCTTAAGAGAGTCATAGTTACTCGTCCCAATTGCTCACCCAGTCTGCCACTTTTCCTTACTGCGGCCAGTCTGCCAGAAGCGATATGTCACTCGTTGTGTATCTTAAGAGATTCATCGTTACTCTTTCCATAGGTTACTGGTATTCTCTGATTCAATGCCTCTCGTGACGAAAAAGTGGCTATCTTAATAGTGCAATACTACTTCCTCCCAGTTGCTCACACAGTTTACTACTTTTTTGTGTAGTTTTTGTCTGCCAGAAACTATAATTCACTAGTTTTGTATCATAAAATTGTCATCGTTTCTCCTCCTAGGGGTTATTCGAGACCACTTAATCCAAACCGCAAGTAACGAGGCATTGGCTACCTTAAGAGAGTCATAGTTACTCGTCCCAATTGCTCACCCAGTCTGCCACTTTTTCTTACTGCGGCCAGTCTGCCAGAAGCGATATGTCACTCGTTGTGTATCTTAAGAGATTCATCGTTACTCCTTCCATAGGTTACTGGTATTCTCTGAGTCAATACTTCTCTTGACGAAAAAGTGGCTATCTTAATAGTGCAATACTTCTTCCTCCGAGGTGCTCACACAGTTTACTGCTTTTTGTGTACTTTTTGTCTGCCAGAAACTATAATTCACTATTTATGTATCATAAAAGAGTCATCGTTTCTCCTCCTAGGGGTCATTCGAGATTTCTTAATCCAAACCGAAAGTAACGAGGCATTGGCTACCTTAAGAGAGTCATAGTTACTCGTCCCAATCGCTCACCCAGTCTGCCACTTTTCCTTACATCGGCCAGTCTGCCAGAAGCGATATGTCACTCGTTGTGTATCTTAAGAGATTCATCGTTACTCCTTCCATAGGTTACTGGTATTCTCTGAGTCAATACCTCTCTTGACGAAAAAGTGGCTAACTTAATAGTGCAATACTTCTTCCTCCGAGTTGCTCACACAGTTTACTACTTTTTGTGTAGTTTTTGTCTGCCAGAAACTATAATTCACTAGTTTTGTATCATAAAAGAGACATCGTTTCTCCTCCTAGGGGTTATTCGAGACCTCTTAATCCAAACTGCAAGTAACGAGGCATTGGCTACCTTAAGAGAGTCATAGTTACTCGTCCCAATTGCTCACCCAGTCTGCCACTTTTTCTTACTGCGGCCAGTCTGCCAGAAGAGATATGTCACTCGTTGTGTATCTTAAGAGATTCATCGTCACTCCTTCCATAGGTTACTGGTATTCTCTGAGTCAATACTTCTCTTGACGAAAAAGTGGCTATCTTAATAGTGCAATAGTTCTTCCTCCGAGTTGCTCACACAGTTTACTACTTTTTGTGTACTTGCCAGTCTGCCAGAAGCGATATGTCACTAGTTGTGTATCATAAAAGAGTCATCGTTTCTCCTCCTAGGGGTTATTAGAGATTTCTTAATCCAAACCGCAAGTAACGAGGCATTGGCTACCTTAAGAGAGTCATAGTTACTCGTCCCAATTGCTCACCCAGTCTGCCACTTTTCCTTACTGCGGCCAGTCTGCCAGAAGCGATATGTCACTCGTTGTGTATCTTAAGAGATTCATCGTTACTCCTTCCATAGGTTACTGGTATTCTCTGAGTCAATACCTCTCTTGACGAAAAAGTGGCTATCTTAATAGTGCAATAGTTCTTCCTCCGAGTTGCTCACACAGTTTACTACTTTTTGTGTACTTGCCAGTCTGCCAGAAGCGATATGTCACTAGTTGTGTATCATAAAAGAGTCACCGTTTCTCCTCCTAGGGGTTATTCGAGATTTCTTAACCCAAACCGCAAGTAACGAGGCATTGGCTACCTTAAGAGAGTCATAGTTACTCGTCCCAATTGCTCACCCAGTCTGCCAGTTTTCCTTACTGCGGCCAGTCTGCCAGAAGCGATATATCACTCGTTGTGTATCTTAAGAGATTCATCGTTACTCCTTCCATAGGTTACTGGTATTCTGTGAGTCAATACATCTCTTGACGAAAAAGTGGCTATCTTAATAGTGCAATACTTCTTCCTCCGAGTTGCACACACAGTTTACTGCTTTTTGTGTAGTTTTTGTCTGCCAGAAACTATAATTCACTAGTTGTGTATCATAAAAGAGTCATCGTTTCTCCTCCTAGGGGTTATTCGAGACCTCTTAATCCAAACCGCAAGTAACGAGGCATTGGATACCTTAAGAGAGTCATAGTTACTCGTCCCAATTGCTCACCCAGTCTGCCACTTTTTCTTACTGCGGCCAGTCTGCCAGAAGCGATATGTCACTCGTTGTGTATCTTAAGAGATTCATCGTTACTCCTTCCATAGGTTACTGGTATTCTCTGAGTCAATACCTCTCGTGACGAAAAAGTGGCTATCTTAATAGTGCAATACTTCTTCCTCCGACTTGCTCACAGAGTTTACTACTTTTTGTGTAGTTTTTGTCTGCCAGAAACTATAATTCACTAGTTGTGTATCATAAAAGAGTCATCGTTTCTCCTCCTAGGGGTTTTCGAGATTTCTTAATCCAAACCGCAAGTAACGAGGCAATGGCTACCTTAAGAGAGTCATAGTTACTCGTCCCCATTGCTCACCCAGTCTGCCACTTTTTCTTACTGTGGCCAGTCTGCCAGAAGCGATATGTCACTCGTTGTGTATCTTAAGAGATTCATCGTTACTCCTTCCATAGGTTACTGGTATTCTCTGAGTCAATACCTCTCTTGACGAAAAAGTGGCTAGCTTAATAGTGCAATACTTCTTCCTCCGAGTTGCTCACACAGTTTACTACTTTTTGTGTAGTTTTTGTCTGCCAGAAACTATAATTCACTAGTTGTGTATCATAAAAGAGTCATCGTTTCTCCTCCTAGGGGTCATTCGATATTTCTTAATCCAAACCGCAAGTAACGAGGCATTGGCTACCTTAAGAGAGTCATAGTTACTCGTCCCAATTGCTCACCCAGTCTGCCACTTTTCCTTACTGCGGCCAGTCTGCCAGAAGCGATATGTCACTCGTTGTGTATCTTAAGAGATTCATCGTTACTCTTTCCATAGGTTACTGGTATTCTCTGATTCAATGCCTCTCGTGACGAAAAAGTGGCTATCTTAATAGTGCAATACTACTTCCTCCCAGTTGCTCACACAGTTTACTACTTTTTTGTGTAGTTTTTGTCTGCCAGAAACTATAATTCACTAGTTTTGTATCATAAAATTGTCATCGTTTCTCCTCCTAGGGGTTATTCGAGACCACTTAATCCAAACCGCAAGTAACGAGGCATTGGCTACCTTAAGAGAGTCATAGTTACTCGTCCCAATTGCTCACCCAGTCTGCCACTTTTTCTTACTGCGGCCAGTCTGCCAGAAGCGATATGTCACTCGTTGTGTATCTTAAGAGATTCATCGTTACTCCTTCCATAGGTTACTGGTATTCTCTGAGTCAATACTTCTCTTGACGAAAAAGTGGCTATCTTAATAGTGCAATACTTCTTCCTCCGAGGTGCTCACACAGTTTACTGCTTTTTGTGTACTTTTTGTCTGCCAGAAACTATAATTCACTATTTATGTATCATAAAAGAGTCATCGTTTCTCCTCCTAGGGGTCATTCGAGATTTCTTAATCCAAACCGAAAGTAACGAGGCATTGGCTACCTTAAGAGAGTCATAGTTACTCGTCCCAATCGCTCACCCAGTCTGCCACTTTTCCTTACATCGGCCAGTCTGCCAGAAGCGATATGTCACTCGTTGTGTATCTTAAGAGATTCATCGTTACTCCTTCCATAGGTTACTGGTATTCTCTGAGTCAATACCTCTCTTGACGAAAAAGTGGCTAACTTAATAGTGCAATACTTCTTCCTCCGAGTTGCTCACACAGTTTACTACTTTTTGTGTAGTTTTTGTCTGCCAGAAACTATAATTCACTAGTTGTGTATCATAAAAGAGTCATCGTTTCTCCTCCTAGGGGTCATTCGAGACTTCTTAATCCAAACCGCAAGTAACGAGGCATTGGCTACCTTAAGAGAGTCATAGTTACTCGTCCCAATTGCTCACCCAGTCTGCCACTTTTCCTTACTGCGGCCAGTCTGCCAGAAGCGATATGTCATTCGTTGTGTATCTTAAGAGATTCATCGTTACTCTTTCCATAGGTTACTGGTATTCTCTGATTCAATGCCTCTCGTGACGAAAAAGTGGCTATCTTAATAGTGCAATACTTCTTCCTCCCAGTTGCTCACACAGTTTACTACTTTTTTGTGTAGTTTTTGTCTGCCAGAAACTATAATTCACTAGTTTTGTATCATAAAAGAGACATCGTTTCTCCTCCTAGGGGTTATTCGAGACCTCTTAATCCAAACTGCAAGTAACGAGGCATTGGCTACCTTAAGAGAGTCATAGTTACTCGTCCCAATTGCTCACCCAGTCTGCCACTTTTTCTTACTGCGGCCAGTCTGCCAGAAGAGATATGTCACTCGTTGTGTATCTTAAGAGATTCATCGTCACTCCTTCCATAGGTTACTGGTATTCTCTGAGTCAATACTTCTCTTGACGAAAAAGTGGCTATCTTAATAGTGCAATAGTTCTTCCTCCGAGTTGCTCACACAGTTTACTACTTTTTGTGTACTTGCCAGTCTGCCAGAAGCGATATGTCACTAGTTGTGTATCATAAAAGAGTCATCGTTTCTCCTCCTAGGGGTTATTAGAGATTTCTTAATCCAAACCGCAAGTAACGAGGCATTGGCTACCTTAAGAGAGTCATAGTTACTCGTCCCAATTGCTCACCCAGTCTGCCACTTTTCCTTACTGCGGCCAGTCTGCCAGAAGCGATATGTCACTCGTTGTGTATCTTAAGAGATTCATCGTTACTCCTTCCATAGGTTACTGGTATTCTCTGAGTCAATACCTCTCTTGACGAAAAAGTGGCTATCTTAATAGTGCAATAGTTCTTCCTCCGAGTTGCTCACACAGTTTACTACTTTTTGTGTACTTGCCAGTCTGCCAGAAGCGATATGTCACTAGTTGTGTATCATAAAAGAGTCACCGTTTCTCCTCCTAGGGGTTATTCGAGATTTCTTAACCCAAACCGCAAGTAACGAGGCATTGGCTACCTTAAGAGAGTCATAGTTACTCGTCCCAATTGCTCACCCAGTCTGCCAGTTTTCCTTACTGCGGCCAGTCTGCCAGAAGCGATATATCACTCGTTGTGTATCTTAAGAGATTCATCGTTACTCCTTCCATAGGTTACTGGTATTCTGTGAGTCAATACATCTCTTGACGAAAAAGTGGCTATCTTAATAGTGCAATACTTCTTCCTCCGAGTTGCACACACAGTTTACTGCTTTTTGTGTAGTTTTTGTCTGCCAGAAACTATAATTCACTAGTTGTGTATCATAAAAGAGTCATCGTTTCTCCTCCTAGGGGTTATTCGAGACCTCTTAATCCAAACCGCAAGTAACGAGGCATTGGATACCTTAAGAGAGTCATAGTTACTCGTCCCAATTGCTCACCCAGTCTGCCACTTTTTCTTACTGCGGCCAGTCTGCCAGAAGCGATATGTCACTCGTTGTGTATCTTAAGAGATTCATCGTTACTCCTTCCATAGGTTACTGGTATTCTCTGAGTCAATACCTCTCGTGACGAAAAAGTGGCTATCTTAATAGTGCAATACGTCTTCCTCCCAGTTGCTCACACAGTTTACTACTTTTTTGTGTAGTATTTGTCTGCCAGAAACTATAATTCACTAGTTTTGTATCATAAAAGAGTCATCGTTTCTCCTCCTAGGGGTTATTCGAGACCTCTTAATCCAAACCGCAAGTAACGAGGCATTGGCGACCTTAAGAGAGTCATAGTTACTCGTCCCAATTGCTCACCCAGTCTGCCACTTTTTCTTATTGCGGCCAGTCTGCCAGAAGCGATATGTCACTCGTTGTGTATCTTAAGAGATTCATCGTTACTCCTTCCATAGGTTACTGGTATTCTCTGAGTCAATACTTGTCTTGACGAAAAAGTGGCTATCTTAATAGTGCAATACTTCTTCCTCCGAGGTGCTCACACAGTTTACTGCTTTTTTTGTAGTTTTTGTCTGCCAGAAACTATAATTCACTAGTTGTGTATCATAAAAGAGTCATCGTTTCTCCTCCTAGGGGTCATTCCAGATTTCTTAATCCAAACCGCAAGTAACGAGGCATTGGCTACCTTAAGAGAGTCATAGTTACTCGTCCCAATTGCTCACCCAGTCTGCCACTTTTCCTTACTGCGGCCAGTCTGCCAGAAGTGATATGTCACTCGTTGTGTATCTTAAGAGATTCATCGTTACTCCTTCCATAGGTTACTGGTATTCTCTGAGTCAATACCTCTCTTGACGAAAAAGTGGCTATCTTAATAGTGCAATAGTTCTTCCTCCGAGTTGCTCACACAGTTTACTACTTTTTGTGTACTTGCCAGTCTGCCAGAAGCGATATGTCACTAGTTGTGTATCATAAAAGAGTCATCGTTTCTCCTCCTAGGGGTTATTAGAGATTTCTTAATCCAAACCGCAAGTAACGAGGCATTGGCTACCTTAAGAGAGTCATAGTTACTCGTCCCAATTGCTCACCCAGTCTGCCACTTTTCCTTACTGCGGCCAGTCTGCCAGAAGCGATATGTCACTCGTTGTGTATCTTAAGAGATTCATCATTACTCCTTCCATAGGTTACTGGTATTCTCTGAGTCAATACCTCTCGTGACGAAAAAGTGGCTATCTTAATAGTGCAATACTTCTTCCTCCGACTTGCTCACACAGTTTACTACTTTTTGTGTAGTTTTTGTCTGCCAGAAACTATAATTCACTAGTTGTGTATCATAAAAGAGTCATCGTTTCTCCTCCTAGGGGTTTTCGAGATTTCTTAATCCAAACCGCAAGTAACGAGGCATTGGCTACCTTAAGAGAGTCATAGTTACTCGTCCCCATTGCTCACCCAGTCTGCCACTTTTTCTTTCTGTGGCCAGTCTGCCAGAAGCGATATGTCACTCGTTGTGTATCTTAAGAGATTCATCGTTACTCCTTCCATAGGTTACTGGTATTCTCTGAGTCAATACTTCTCTTGACGAAAAAGTGGCTATCTTAATAGTGCAATACTTCTTCCTCCGAGTTGCTCACACAGTTTACTGCTTTTTGTGTAGTTTTTGTCTGCCGGAAACTATAATTAACTAGTTGTGTATCATAAAAGAGTCATCGTTTCTCCTCCTAGGGGTCATTCGAGATTTCTTAATCCAAACCGCAAGTAACGAGGCATTGGCTACCTTAAGAGAGTCATAGTTACTCGTCCCAATTGCTCACCCAGTCTGCCACTTTTCCTTACTGCGACCAGTCTGCCAGAAGCGATATGTCACTCGTTGTGTATCTTAAGAGATTCATCGTTACTCCTTCCATAGGTTACTGGTATTCTCTGAGTCAATACCTCTCTTGACGAAAAAGTGGCTATCTTAATAGTGCAATAGTTCTTCCTCCGAGTTACTCACACAGTTTACTACTTTTTGTGTACTTGCCAGTCTGCCAGAAGCGATATGTCACTAGTTGTGTATCATAAAAGAGTCACCGTTTCTCCTCCTAGGGGTTATTCGAGATTTCTTAATCCAAACCGCAAGTAACGAGGCATTGGCTACCTTAAGAGAGTCATAGTTACTCGTCCCAATTGCTCACCCAGTCTGCCACTTTTCCTTACTGCGGCCAGTCTGCCAGAAGCGATATATCACTCGTTGTGTATCTTAAGAGATTCATCGTTACTCCTTCCATAGGTTACTGGTATTCTGTGAGTCAATACCTCTCTTGACGAAAAAGTGGCTATCTTAATAGTGCAATACTTCTTCCTCCGAGTTGCACACACAGTTTACTGCTTTTTGTGTAGTTTTTGTCTGCCAGAAACTATAATTCACTAGTTGTGTATCATAAAAGAGTCATCGTTTCTCCTCCTAGGGGTTATTCGAGACCTCTTAATCCAAACCGCAAGTAACGAGGCATTGGATACCTTAAGAGAGTCATAGTTACTCGTCCCAATTGCTCACCCAGTCTGCCACTTTTTCTTATTGCGGCCAGTCTGCCAGAAGCGATATGTCACTCGTTGTGTATCTTAAGAGATTCATCGTTACTCCTTCCATAGGTTACTGGTATTCTCTGAGTCAATACCTCTCTTGACGAAAAAGTGGCTATCTTAATAGTGCAATACGTCTTCCTCCCAGTTGCTCACACAGTTTACTACTTTTTTGTGTAGTATTTGTCTGCCAGAAACTATAATTCACTAGTTGTGTATCATAAAAGAGTCATCGTTTCTCCTCCTAGGGGTAATTCGAGACCTCTTAATCCAAACCGCAAGTAACGAGGCATTGGCGACCTTAAGAGAGTCATAGTTACTCGTCCCAATTGCTCACCCTGTCTGCCACTTTTTCTTACTGCGGCCAGTCTGCCAGAAGCGATATGTCACTCGTTGTGTATCTTAAGAGATTCATCGTTACTCCTTCCATAGGTTACTGGTATTCTCTGAGTCAATACCTCTCTTGACGAAAAAGTGGCTATCTTAATAGTGCAATAGTTCTTCCTCCGAGTTGCTCACACAGTTTACTACTTTTTGTGTACTTGCCAGTCTGCCAGAAGCGATATGTCACTAGTTGTGTATCATAAAAGAGTCATCGTTTCTCCTCCTAGGGGTTATTAGAGATTTCTTAATCCAAACCGCAAGTAACGAGGCATTGGCTACCTTAAGAGAGTCATAGTTACTCGTCCCAATTGCTCACCCAGTCTGCCACTTTTCCTTACTGCGGCCAGTCTGCCAGAAGCGATATGTCACTCGTTGTGTATCTTAAGAGATTCATCGTTACTCCTTCCATAGGTTACTGGTATTCTCTGAGTCAATACCTCTCGTGACGGAAAAGTGGCTATCTTAATAGTGCAATACTTCTTCCTCCGACTTGCTCACACAGTTTACTACTTTTTGTGTAGTTTTTGTCTGCCAGAAACTATAATTCACTAGTTGTGTATCATAAAAGAGTCATCGTTTCTCCTCCTAGGTGTTTTCGAGATTTCTTAATCCAAACCGCAAGTAACGAGGCATTGGCTACCTTAAGAGAGTCATAGTTACTCGTCCCCATTGCTCACCCAGTCTGCCACTTTTTCTTTCTGTGGCCAGTCTGCCAGAAGCGATATGTCACTCGTTGTGTATCTTAAGAGATTCATCGTTACTCCTTCCATAGGTTACTGGTATTCTCTGAGTCAATACTTCTCTTGACGAAAAAGTGGCTATCTTAATAGTGCAATACTTCTTCCTCCGAGTTGCTCACACAGTTTACTGCTTTTTGTGTAGTTTTTGTCTGCCGGAAACTATAATTCACTAGTTGTGTATCATAAAAGAGTCATCGTTTCTCCTCCTAGGGGTCATTCGAGATTTCTTAATCCAAACCGCAAGTAACGAGGCATTGGCTACCTTAAGAGAGTCATAGTTACTCGTCCCAATTGCTCACCCAGTCTGCCACTTTTCCTTACTGCGGCCAGTCTGCTAGAAGCGATATGTCACTCGTTGTGTATCTTAAGAGATTCATCGTTACTCCTTCCATAGGTTACTGGTATTCTCTGAGTCAATACTTCTCTTGACGAAAAAGTGGCTATCTTAATAGTGCAATAGTTCTTCCTCCGAGTTGCTCACACAGTTTACTACTTTTTGTGTACTTGCCAGTCTGCCAGAAGCGATATGTCACTAGTTGTGTATCATAAAAGAGTCACCGTTTCTCCTCCTAGGGGTTATTCGAGATTTCTTAATCCAAACCGCAAGTAACGAGGCATTGGCTACCTTAAGAGAGTCATAGTTACTCGTCCCAATTGCTCACCCAGTCTGCCACTTTTCCTTACTGCGGCCAGTCTGCCAGAAGCGATATATCACTCGTTGTGTATCTTAAGAGATTCATCGTTACTCCTTCCATAGGTTACTGGTATTCTGTGAGTCAATACCTCTCTTGACGAAAAAGTGGCTATCTTAATAGTGCAATACTTCTTCCTCCGAGTTGCACAAACAGTTTACTGCTTTTTGTGTAGTTATTGTCTGCCAGAAACTATAATTCACTAGTTGTGTATCATAAAAGAGTCATCGTTTCTCCTCCTAGGGGTTATTCGAGACCTCTTAATCCAAACCGCAAGTAACGAGGCATTGGATACCTTAAGAGAGTCATAGTTACTCGTCCCAATGGCTCACCCAGTCTGCCACTTTTTCTTACTGCGGCCAGTCTGCCAGAAGCGATATGTCACTCGTTGTGTATCTTAAGAGATTCATCGTTACTCCTTCCATAGGTTACTGGTATTCTCTGAGTCAATACCTCTCTTGACGAAAAAGTGGCTATCTTAATAGTGCAATACGTCTTCCTCCCAGTTGCTCACACAGTTTACTACTTTTTTGTGTAGTATTTGTCTGCCAGAAACTATAATTCACTAGTTTTGTATCATAAAAGAGTCATCGTTTCTCCTCCTAGGGGTCATTCGAGATTTCTTAATCCAAACCGCAAGTAACGAGGCATTGGCTACCTTAAGAGAGTCATAGTTACTCGTCCCAATTGCTCACCCAGTCTGCCACTTTTCCTTACTGCGGCCAGTCTGCCAGAAGCGATATGTCACTCGTTGTGTATCTTAAGAGATTCATCGTTACTCCTTCCATAGGTTACTGGTATTCTCTGAGTCAATACCTCTCTTGACGAAAAAGTGGCTATCTTAATAGTGCAATAGTTCTTCCTCCGAGTTGCTCACACAGTTTACTACTTTTTGTGTACTTGCCAGTCTGTGAGAAGCGATATGTCACTCGTTGTGTATCATAAAAGAGTCACCGTTTCTCCTCCTAGGGGTTATTCGAGATTTCTTAATCCAAACCGCAAGTAACGAGGCATTGGCTACCTTAAGAGAGTCATAGTTACTCGTCCCAATTGCTCACCCAGTCTGCCACTTTTCCTTACTGCGGCCAGTCTGCCAGAAGCGATATATCACTCGTTGTGTATCTTAAGAGATTCATCGTTACTCCTTCCATAGGTTACTGGTATTCTGTGAGTCAATACCTCTCTTGACGAAAAAGTGGCTATCTTAATAGTGCAATACTTCTTCCTCCGAGTTGCACACACAGTTTCCTGCTTTTTGTGTAGTTTTTGTCTGCCAGAAACTATAATTCACTAGTTTTGTATCATAAAAGAGTCATCGTTTCTCCTCCTAGGGGTTATTCGAGACCTCTTAATCCAAACCGCAAGTAACGAGGCATTGGCGACCTTAAGAGAGTCATAGTTACTCGTCCTAATTGCTCACCCAGTCTGCCACTTTTTCTTACTGCGGCCAGTCTGCCAGAAGCGATATGTCACTCGTTGTGTATCTTAAGAGATTCATCGTTACTCCTTCCATAGGTTACTGGTATTCTCTGAGTCAATACTTCTCTTGACGAAAAAGTGGCTATCTTAATAGTGCAATACTTCTTCCTCCGAGTTGCTCACACAGTTTACTGCTTTTTGTGTAGTTTTTGTCTGCCAGAAACTATAATTCACTAGTTGTGTATCATAAAAGAGTCATCGTTTCTCCTCCTAGGGGTCATTCGAGATTTCTTAATCCAAACCGCAAGTAACGAGGCATTGGCTACCTTAAGAGAGTCATAGTTACTCGTCCCAATTGCTCACCCAGTCTGCCACTTTTCCTTACTGCGGCCAGTCTGCCAGAAGCGATATGTCACTCGTTGTGTATCTTAAGAGATTCATCGTTACTCCTTCCATAGGTTACTGGTATTCTCTGAGTCAATACCTCTCTTGACGAAAAAGTGGCTATCTTAATAGTGCAATACTTCTTCCTCCGAGTTGCTCACACAGTTTACTACTTTTTGTGTAGTTTTTGTCTGCCAGAAACTATAATTCACTAGTTGTGTATCATAAAAGAGTCATCGTTTCTCCTCCTAGGGGTTTTGGAGATTTCTTAATCCAAACCGCAAGTAACGAGTCATTGGCTACCTTAAGAGAGTCATAGTTACTCGTCCCCATTGCTCACCCAGTCTGCCACTTTTTCTTACTGTGGCCAGTCTGCCAGAAGCGATATATCACTCGTTGTGTATCTTAAGAGATTCATCGTTACTCCTTCCATAGTTTACTGGTATTCTCTGAGTCAATACTTCTCTTGACGAAAAAGTGGCTATCTTAATAGTGCAATACTTCTTCCTCCCAGTTGCTCACACAGTTTACTACTTTTTTGTGTAGTATTTGTCTGCCAGAAACTATAATTCACTAGTTTTGTATCATAAAAGAGTCATCGTTTCTCCTCCTAGGGGTTATTCGAGACCTCTTAATCCAAACCGCAAGTAACGAGGCATTGGCGACCTTAAGAGAGTCATAGTTACTCGTCCCAATTGCTCACCCAGTCTGCCACTTTTTCTTACTGCGGCCAGTCTGCCAGAAGCGATATGTCACTCGTTGTGTATCTTAAGAGATTCATCGTTACTCCTTCCATAGGTTACTGGTATTCTCTGAGTCAATACCTCTCGTGACGAAAAAGTGGCTATCTTAATAGTGCAATACTTCTTCCTCCGAGTTGCTCACACAGTTTACTACTTTTTGTGTAGTTTTTGTCTGCCAGAAACTATAATTCACTAGTTTTATATCATAAAAGAGTCATCGTTTCTCCTCCTAGGGGTTATTCGAGACCTCTTAATCCAAACCGCAAGTAACGAGGCATTGGCTACCTTAAGAGAGTCATAGTTACTCGTCCCAATTGCTCACCCAGTCTGCCACTTTTTCTTACTGCGGCCAGTCTGCCAGAAGCGATATGTCACTCGTTGTGTATCTTAAGAGATTCATCGTTACTCCTTCCATAGGTTACTGGTATTCTCTGAGTCAATACTTCTCTTGACGAAAAAGTGGCTATCTTAATAGTGCAATACTTCTTCCTCCGAGGTGCTCACACAGTTTACTGCTTTTTGTGTAGTTTTTGTCTGCCAGAAACTATAATTCACTAGTTATGTATCATAAAAGAGTCATCGTTTCTCCTCCTAGGGGTCATTCGAGATTTCTTAATCCAAACCGCAAGTAACGAGGCATTGGCTACCTTAAGAGAGTCATAGTTACTCGTCCCAATCGCTCACCCAGTCTGCCACTTTTCCTTATTGCGGCCAGTCTGCCAGAAGCGATATATCACTCGTTGTGTATCTTAAGAGATTCATCGTTACTCCTTCCATAGGTTACTGGTATTCTCTGAGTCAATACCTCTCTTGACGAAAAAGTGGCTATCTTAATAGTGCAATACTTCTTCCTCCGAGTTGCTCACACAGTTTACTACTTTTTGTGTACTTTCCAGTCTGCCAGAAGCGATATGTCACTAGTTGTGTATCATAAAAGAGTCATCGTTTCTCCTCCTAGGGGTTATTCGAGATTTCTTAATCCAAACCGCAAGTAACGAGGCATTGGCTACCTTAAGAGAGTCATAGTTACTCGTCCCAATTGCTCACCCAGTCTGCCACTTTTCCTTACTGCGGCCAGTCTGCCAGAAGCGATATGTCACTCGTTGTGTATCTTAAGAGATTCATTGTTACTCCTTCCATAGGTTACTGGTATTCTCTGAGTCAATACCTCTCTTGACGAAAAAGTGGCTATCTTAATAGTGCAATACTTCTTCCTCCGAGTTGCTCACACAGTTTACTGCTTTTTGTGTAGTTTTTGTCTGCCAGAAACTATAATTCACTAGTAGTGTATCATAAAAGAGTCATCGTTTCTCCTCCTAGGGGTTATTCGAGACCTCTTAATCCAAACCGCAAGTAACGAGGCATTGGCTACCTTAAGAGAGTCATAGTTACTCGTCCCAATTGCTCACCCAGTCTGCCACTTTTTCTTACTGCGGCCAGTCTGCCAGAAGCGATATGTCACTCGTTGTGTATCTTAAGAGATTCATCGTTACTCCTTCCATAGGTTACTGGTATTCTCTGAGTCAATACCTCTCGTGACGAAAAAGTGGCTATCTTAATAGTGCAATACTTCTTCCTCCGAGTTGCTCACACAGTTTACTACTTTTTGTGTAGTTTTTGTCTGCCAGAAACTATAATTCACTAGTTGTGTATCATAAAAGAGTCATCGTTTCTCCTCCTAGGGGTCATTCGAGATTTCTTAATCCAAACCGCAAGTAACGAGGCATTGGCTACCTTAAGAGAGTCATAGTTACTCGTCCCAATTGCTCACCCAGTCTGCCACTTTTTCTTACTGCGGCCAGTCTGCCAGAAGCGATATGTCACTCGTTGTGTATCTTAAGAGATTCATCGTTACTCCTTCCATAGGTTACTGGTATTCTCTGAGTCAATACCTCTCGTGACGAAAAAGTGGCTATCTTAATAGTGCAATACTTCTTCCTCCGAGTTGCTCACACAGTTTACTACTTTTTGTGTAGTTTTTGTCTGCCAGAAACTATAATTCACTAGTTTTATATCATAAAAGAGTCATCGTTTCTCCTCCTAGGGGTTATTCGAGACCTCTTAATCCAAACCGCAAGTAACGAGGCATTGGCTACCTTAAGAGAGTCATAGTTACTCGTCCCAATTGCTCACCCAGTCTGCCACTTTTTCTTACTGCGGCCAGTCTGCCAGAAGCGATATGTCACTCGTTGTGTATCTTAAGAGATTCATCGTTACTCCTTCCATAGGTTACTGGTATTCTCTGAGTCAATACTTCTCTTGACGAAAAAGTGGCTATCTTAATAGTGCAATACTTCTTCCTCCGAGGTGCTCACACAGTTTACTGCTTTTTGTGTAGTTTTTGTCTGCCAGAAACTATAATTCACTAGTTATGTATCATAAAAGAGTCATCGTTTCTCCTCCTAGGGGTCATTCGAGATTTCTTAATCCAAACCGCAAGTAACGAGGCATTGGCTACCTTAAGAGAGTCATAGTTACTCGTCCCAATCGCTCACCCAGTCTGCCACTTTTCCTTATTGCGGCCAGTCTGCCAGAAGCGATATATCACTCGTTGTGTATCTTAAGAGATTCATCGTTACTCCTTCCATAGGTTACTGGTATTCTCTGAGTCAATACCTCTCTTGACGAAAAAGTGGCTATCTTAATAGTGCAATACTTCTTCCTCCGAGTTGCTCACACAGTTTACTACTTTTTGTGTACTTTCCAGTCTGCCAGAAGCGATATGTCACTAGTTGTGTATCATAAAAGAGTCATCGTTTCTCCTCCTAGGGGTTATTCGAGATTTCTTAATCCAAACCGCAAGTAACGAGGCATTGGCTACCTTAAGAGAGTCATAGTTACTCGTCCCAATTGCTCACCCAGTCTGCCACTTTTCCTTACTGCGGCCAGTCTGCCAGAAGCGATATGTCACTCGTTGTGTATCTTAAGAGATTCATTGTTACTCCTTCCATAGGTTACTGGTATTCTCTGAGTCAATACCTCTCTTGACGAAAAAGTGGCTATCTTAATAGTGCAATACTTCTTCCTCCGAGTTGCTCACACAGTTTACTGCTTTTTGTGTAGTTTTTGTCTGCCAGAAACTATAATTCACTAGTAGTGTATCATAAAAGAGTCATCGTTTCTCCTCCTAGGGGTTATTCGAGACCTCTTAATCCAAACCGCAAGTAACGAGGCATTGGCTACCTTAAGAGAGTCATAGTTACTCGTCCCAATTGCTCACCCAGTCTGCCACTTTTTCTTACTGCGGCCAGTCTGCCAGAAGCGATATGTCACTCGTTGTGTATCTTAAGAGATTCATCGTTACTCCTTCCATAGGTTACTGGTATTCTCTGAGTCAATACCTCTCGTGACGAAAAAGTGGCTATCTTAATAGTGCAATACTTCTTCCTCCGAGTTGCTCACACAGTTTACTACTTTTTGTGTAGTTTTTGTCTGCCAGAAACTATAATTCACTAGTTGTGTATCATAAAAGAGTCATCGTTTCTCCTCCTAGGGGTCATTCGAGATTTCTTAATCCAAACCGCAAGTAACGAGGCATTGGCTACCTTAAGAGAGTCATAGTTACTCGTCCCAATTGCTCACCCAGTCTGCCACTTTTTCTTACTGCGGCCAGTCTGCCAGAAGCGATATGTCACTCGTTGTGTATCTTAAGAGATTCATCGTTACTCCTTCCATAGGTTACTGGTATTCTCTGAGTCAATACCTCTCGTGACGAAAAAGTGGCTATCTTAATAGTGCAATACTTCTTCCTCCGAGTTGCTCACACAGTTTACTACTTTTTGTGTAGTTTTTGTCTGCCAGAAACTATAATTCACTAGTTGTGTATCATAAAAGAGTCATCGTTTCTCCTCCTAGGGGTCATTCGAGATTTCTTAATCCAAACCGCAAGTAACGAGGCATTGGCTACCTTAAGAGAGTCATAGTTACTCGTCCCAATTGCTCACCCAGTCTGCCACTTTTTCTTACTGCGGCCAGTCTGCCAGAAGCGATATGTCACTCGTTGTGTATCTTAAGAGATTCATCGTTACTCCTTCCATAGGTTACTGGTATTCTCTGAGTCAATACTTCTCTTGACGAAAAAGTGGCTATCTTAATAGTGCAATACTTCTTCCTCCGAGGTGCCACACAGTTTACTGCTTTTTGCGTAGTTTTTGTCTGCAAGAAACTAAAATTCACTAGTTGTGTATCATAAAAGAGTCATCGTTTCTCCTCCTAGGGGTCATTCGAGATTTCTTAATCCAAACCGCAAGTAACGAGGCATTGGCTACCTTAAGAGAGTCATAGTTACTCGTCCCAATCGCTCACCCAGTCTGCCACTTTTCCTTACTGCGGCCAGTCTGCCAGAAGAGATATGTCACTCGTTGTGTATCTTAAGAGATTCATCGTTACTCCTTCCATAGGTTACTGGTATTCTCTGAGTCAATACCTCTCTTGACGAAAAAGTGGCTATCTTAATAGTGCAATACTTCTTCCTCCGAGGTGCTCACACAGTTTACTGTTTTTGTGTAGTTTTTGTCTGCCAGAAACTATAATTCACTATTTGTGTATCATAAAAGAGTCATCGTTTCTCCTCCTAGGGGTTATTCGAGACCTCTTAATCCAAACCGCAAGTAACGAGGCATTGGCTACCTTAAGAGAGTCATAGTTACTCGTCCCAATTGCTCACCCAGTCTGCCACTTTTTCTTACTGCGGCCAGTCTGCCAGAAGCGATATGTCACTCGTTGTGTATCTTAAGAGATTCATCGTTACTCCTTCCATAGGTTACTGGTATTCTCTGAGTCAATACTTCTCTTGACGAAAAAGTGGCTATCTTAATAGTGCAATACTTCTTCCTCCGAGGTGCTCACACAGTTTACTGCTTTTTGTGTAGTTTTTGTCTGCCAGAAACTATAATTCACTAGTTGTGTATCATAAAAGAGTCATCGTTTCTCCTCCTAGGGGTCATTCGAGATTTCTTAATCCAAACCGCAAGTAACGAGGCATTGGCTACCTTAAGAGCGTCATAGTTACTCGTCCCAATCGCTCACCCAGTCTGCCACTTTTCCTTACTGCGGCCAGTCTGCCAGAAGCGATATGTCACTCGTTGTGTATCTTAAGAGATTCATTGTTACTCCTTCCATAGGTTACTGGTATTCTCTGAGTCAATACCTCTCTTGACGAAAAAGTGGCTATCTTAATAGTGCAATACTTCTTCCTCCGAGTTGCTCACACAGTTTACTACTTTTTGTGTACTTTCCAGTCTGCCGGAAGCGATATGTCACTAGTTGTGTATCATAAAAGAGTCATCGTTTCTCCTCCTAGGGGTTATTCGAGATTTCTTAATCCAAACCGCAAGTAACGAGGCATTGGCTACCTTAAGAGAGTCATAGTTACTCGTCCCAATTGCTCACCCAGTCTGCCACTTTTCCTTACTGCGGCCAGTCTGCCAGAAGCGATATGTCACTCGTTGTGTATCTTAAGAGATTCATCGTTACTCCTTCCATAGGTTACTGGTATTCTCTGAGTCAATACCTCTCGTGACGAAAAAGTGGCTATCTTAATAGTGCAATACTTCTTCCTCCGAGTTGCTCACACAGTTTACTACTTTTTGTGTAGTTTTTGTCTCCCAGAAACTATAATTCACTAGTTGTGTATCATAAAAGAGTCATCGTTTCTCCTCCTAGGGGTTATTCGAGACCTCTTAATCCAAACCGCAAGTAACGAGGCATTGGCTACCTTAAGAGAGTCATAGTTACTCGTCCCCATTGCTCACCCAGTCTGCCACTTTTTCTTACTGTGGCCAGTCTGCCAGAAGCGATATGTCACTCGTTGTGTATCTTAAGAGATTCATCGTTACTCCTTCCATAGGTTACTGGTATTCTCTGAGTCAATACCTCTCTTGACGAAAAAGTGGCTATCTTAATAGTGCAATACTTCTTCCTCCGACTTGCTCACACAGTTTACTACTTTTTGTGTAGTTTTTGTCTGCCAGAAACTATAATTCACTAGTTGTGATCATAAAAGAGTCATCGTTTCTCCTCCTAGGGGTTTCCGAGATTTCTTAATCCAAACCGCAAGTAACGAGGCATTGGCTACCTTAAGAGAGTCATAGTTACTCGTCCCCATTGCTCACCCAGTCTGCCACTTTTTCTTACTGTGGCCAGTCTGCCAGAAGCGATATGTCACTCGTTGTGTATCTTAAGAGATTCATCGTTACTCCTTCCATAGGTTACTGGTATTCTCTGAGTCAATACCTCTCTTGACGAAAAAGTGGCTATCTTAATAGTGCAATACTTCTTCCTCCGAGTTGCTCACACAGTTTACTGCTTTTTGTGTAGTTTTTGTCTGCCAGAAACTATAATTCACTATTTGTGTATCATAAAAGAGTCATCGTTTCTCCTCCTAGGGGTTATTCGAGACCTCCTAATCGAAACCGCAAGTAACGAGGCATTGGCTACCTTAAGAGAGTCATAGTTACTCGTCCCAATTGCTCACCCAGTCTGCCACTTTTTCTTACTGCGGCCAGTCTGCCAGAAGCGATATGTCACTCGTTGTGTATCTTAAGAGATTCATCGTTATTCCTTCCATAGGTTACTGGTATTCTCTGAGTCAATACCTCTCGTGACGAAAAAGTGGCTATCTTAATAGTGCAATACTTCTTCCTCCGAGTTGCTCACACAGTTTACTGCTTTTTGTGTAGTTTTTGTCTGCCAGAAACTATAATTCACTAGTTGTGTATCATAAAAGAGTCATCGTTTCTCCTCCTAGGGGTCATTCGAGATTTCTTAATCCAAACCGCAAGTAACGAGGCATTGGCTACCTTAAGAGAGTCATAGTTACTCGTCCCAATTGCTCACCCAGTCTGCCACTTTTTCTTACTGCGGCCAGTCTGCCAGAAGCGATATGTCACTCGTTGTGTATCTTAAGAGATTCATCGTTACTCCTTCCATAGGTTACTGGCATTCTCTGAGACAATACTTCTCTTGACGAAAAAGTGGCTATCTTAATAGTGCAATACTTCTTCCTCCGACTTGCTCACACAGTTTACTACTTTTTGTGTAGTTTTTGTCTGCCAGAAACTATAATTCACTAGTTGTGATCATAAAAGAGTCATCGTTTCTCCTCCTAGGGGTTTCCGAGATTTCTTAATCCAAACCGCAAGTAACGAGGCATTGGCTACCTTAAGAGAGTCATAGTTACTCGTCCCCATTGCTCACCCAGTCTGCCACTTTTTCTTACTGTGGCCAGTCTGCCAGAAGCGATATGTCACTCGTTGTGTATCTTAAGAGATTCATCGTTACTCCTTCCATAGGTTACTGGTATTCTCTGAGTCAATACCTCTCTTGACGAAAAAGTGGCTATCTTAATAGTGCAATACTTCTTCCTCCGAGTTGCTCACACAGTTTACTACTTTTTGTGTACTTTCCAGTCTGCCAGAAGCGATATGTCACTAGTTGTGTATCGTAAAAGAGTCATCGTTTCTCCTCCTAGGGGTTATTCGAGATTTCTTAATCCAAACCGCAAGTAACGAGGCATTGGCTACCTTAAGAGAGTCATAGTTACTCGTCCCAATTGCTCACCCAGTCTGCCACTTTTCCTTACTGCGGCCAGTCTGCCAGAAGCGATATGTCATTCGTTGTGTATCTTAAGAGATTCATCGTTACTCCTTCCATAGGTTACTGGTATTCTCTGAGTCAATACCACTCTTGACGAAAAAGTGGCTATCTTAATAGTGCAATACTTCTTCCTCCCAGTTGCTCACACAGTTTACTACTTTTTTGTGTAGTTTTTGTCTGCCAGAAACTATAATTCACTAGTTTTGTATCATAAAAGAGTCATCGTTTCTCCTCCTAGGGGTTATTCGAGACCTCTTAATCCAAACCGCAAGTAACGAGGCATTGGCTACCTTAAGAGAGTCATAGTTACTCGTCCCCATTGCTCACCCAGTCTGCCACTTTTTCTTACTGTGGCCAGTCTGCCAGAAGCGATATGTCACTCGTTGTGTATCTTAAGAGATTCATCGTTACTCCTTCCATAGGTTACTGGTATTCTCTGAGACAATACCTCTCTTGACGAAAAAGTGGCTATCTTAATAGTGCAATACTTCTTCCTCCGACTTGCTCACACAGTTTACTACTTTTTGTGAAGTTTTTGTCTGCCAGAAACTATAATTCACTAGTTGTGATCATAAAAGAGTCATCGTTTCTCCTCCTAGGGGTTTCCGAGATTTCTTAATCCAAACCGCAAGTAACGAGGCATTGGCTACCTTAAGAGAGTCATAGTTACTCGTCCCCATTGCTCACCCAGTCTGCCACTTTTTCTTACTGTGGCCAGACTTCCAGAAGCGATATGTCACTCGTTGTGTATCTTAAGAGATTCATCGTTACTCCTTCCATAGGTTATTGGTATTCTCTGAGTCAATACCTCTCTTGACGAAAAAGTGGCTATCTTAATAGTGCAATACTTCTTCCTCCGAGTTGCTCACACAGTTTACTACTTTTTGTGTACTTTCCAGTCTGCCAGAAGCGATATGTCACTAGTTGTGTATCATAAAAGAGTCATCGTTTCTCCTCCTAGGGGTTTTCGAGATTTCTTAATCCAAACCGCAAGTAACGAGGCATTGGCTACCTTAAGAGAGTCATAGTTACTCGTCCCAATTGCTCACCCAGTCTGCCACTTTTCCTTACTGCGGCCAGTCTGCCAGAAGCGATATGTCACTCGTTGTGTATCTTAAGAGATTCATCGTTACTCTTTCCATAGGTTACTGGTATTCTCTGATTCAATGCCTCTCGTGACGAAAAAGTGGCTAACTTAATAGTGCAATACTTCTTCCTCCCAGTTGCTCACACAGTTTACTACTTTTTTGTGTAGTTTTTGTCTGCCAGAAACTATAATTCACTAGTTTTGTATCATAAAAGAGTCATCGTTTCTCCTCCTAGGGGTTATTCGAGACCTCTTACTCCAAACCGCAAGTAACGAGGCATTGGCTACCTTAAGAGAGTCATAGTTACTCGTCCCAATTGCTCACCCAGTCTGCCACTTTTTCTTACTGCGGCCAGTCTGCCAGAAGCGATATGTCACTCGTTGTGTATCTTAAGAGATTCATCGTTACTCCTTCCATAGGTTACTGGTATTCTCTGAGTCAATACTTCTCTTGACGAAAAAGTGGCTATCTTAATAGTGCAATACTTCTTCCTCCGAGGTGCTCACACAGGTTACTGCTTTTTGTGTAGTTTTTGTCTGCCAGAAACTATAATTCACTAGTTGTGTATCATAAAAGACTCATCGTTTCTCCTCCTAGGGGTCATTCGAGATTTCTTAATCCAAACCGCAAGTAACGAGGCATTGGCTACCTTAAGAGAGTCATAGTTACTCGTCCCAATCGCTCACCCAGTCTGCCACTTTTCCTTACTGCGGCCAGTCTGCCAGAAGCGATATGTCACTCGTTGTGTATCTTAAGAGATTCATCGTTACTCCTTCCATAGGTTACTGGTATTCTCTGAGTCAATACCTCTCTTGACGAAAAAGTGGCTATCTTAATAGTGCAATACTTCTTCCTCCGAGTTGCTCACACAGTTTACTACTTTTTGTGTACTTTCCAGTCTGCCGGAAGCGATATGTCACTAGTTGTGTATCACAAAAGAGTCATCGTTTCTCCTCCTAGTGGTTATTCGAGACCTCTTAATCCAAACCGCAAGTAACGAGGCATTGGCTACCTTAAGAGAGTCATAGTTACTCGTCCCAATTGCTCACCCAGTCTGCCACTTTTTCTTACTGCGGCCAGTCTGCCAGAAGCGATGTGTCACTCGTTGTGTATCTTAAGAGATTCATCGTTACTCCTTCCATAGGTTACTGGCATTCTCTGAGTCAATACCACTCTTGACGAAAAAGTGGCTATCTTAATAGTGCAATACTTCTTCCTCCCAGTTGCTCACACAGTTTACTACTTTTTTGTGTAGTTTTTGTCTGCCAGAAACTATAATTCACTAGTTTTGTATCATAAAAGAGTCATCGTTTCTCCTCCTAGGGGTTATTCGAGACCTCTTAATCCAAACCGCAAGTAACGAGGCATTGGCTACCTTAAGAGAGTCATAGTTACTCGTCCCCATTGCTCACCCAGTCTGCCACTTTTTCTTACTGTGGCCAGTCTGCCAGAAGCGATATGTCACTCGTTGTGTATCTTAAGAGATTCATCGTTACTCCTTCCATAGGTTACAGGTATTCTCTGAGACAATACCTCTCTAGACGAAAAAGTGGCTATCTTAATAGTGCAATACTTCTTCCTCCGACTTGCTCACACAGTTTACTACTTTTTGTGTAGTTTTTGTCTGCCAGAAACTATAATTCACTAGTTGTGATCATAAAAGAGTCATCGTTTCTCCTCCTAGGGGTTTCCGAGATTTCTTAATCCAAACCGCAAGTAACGAGGCATTGGCTACCTTAAGAGAGTCATAGTTACTCGTCCCCATTGCTCACCCAGTCTGCCACTTTTTGTTACTGTGGCCAGTCTGCCAGAAGCGATATGTCACTCGATGTGTATCTTAAGAGATTCATCGTAACTCCTTCCATAGGTTACTGGTATTCTCTGAGTCAATACTTCTCTTGACGAAAAAGTGGCTATCTTAATAGTGCAATACTTCTTCCTCCGAGTTGCTCACACAGTTTACTACTTTTTGTGTACTTTCCAGTCTGCCAGAAGCGATATGTCACTAGTTGTGTATCGTAAAAGAGTCATCGTTTCTCCTCCTAGGGGTTATTCGAGATTTCTTAATCCAAACCGCAAGTAACGAGGCATTGGCTACCTTAAGAGAGTCATAGTTACTCGTCCCAATTGCTCACCCAGTCTGCCACTTTTCCTTACTGCGGCCAGTCTGCCAGAAGCGATATGTCATTCGTTGTGTATCTTAAGAGATTCATCGTTACTCCTTCCATAGGTTACTGGTATTCTCTGAGTCAATACCACTCTTGACGAAAAAGTGGCTATCTTAATAGTGCAATACTTCTTCCTCCCAGTTGCTCACACAGTTTACTACTTTTTTGTGTAGTTTTTGTCTGCCAGAAACTATAATTCACTAGTTTTGTATCATAAAAGAGTCATCGTTTCTCCTCCTAGGGGTTATTCGAGACCTCTTAATCCAAACCGCAAGTAACGAGGCATTGGCTACCTTAAGAGAGTCATAGTTACTCGTCCCCATTGCTCACCCAGTCTGCCACTTTTTCTTACTGTGGCCAGTCTGCCAGAAGCGATATGTCACTCGTTGTGTATCTTAAGAGATTCATCGTTACTCCTTCCATAGGTTACTGGTATTCTCTGAGTCAATACCTCTCTTGACGAAAAAGTGGCTATCTTAATAGTGCAATACTTCTTCCTCCGACTTGCTCACACAGTTTACTACTTTTTGTGTAGTTTTTGTCTGCCAGAAACTATAATTCACTAGTTGTGATCATAAAAGAGTCATCGTTTCTCCTCCTAGGGGTTTCCGAGATTTCTTAATCCAAACCGCAAGTAACGAGGCATTGGCTACCTTAAGAGAGTCATAGTTACTCGTCCCCATTGCTCACCCAGTCTGCCACTTTTTCTTACTGTGGCCAGTCTTCCAGAAGCGATATGTCACTCGTTGTGTATCTTAAGAGATTCATCGTTACTCCTTCCATAGGTTACTGGTATTCTCTGAGTCAATACCTCTCTTGACGAAAAAGTGGCTATCTTAATAGTGCAATACTTCTTCCTCCGAGTTGCTCACACAGTTTACTACTTTTTGTGTACTTTCCAGTCTGCCAGAAGCGATATGTCACTAGTTGTGTATCATAAAAGAGTCATCGTTTCTCCTCCTAGGGGTTTTCGAGATTTCTTAATCCAAACCGCAAGTAACGAGGCATTGGCTACCTTAAGAGAGTCATAGTTACTCGTCCCAATTGCTCACCCAGTCTGCCACTTTTCCTTACTGCGGCCAGTCTGCCAGAAGCGATATGTCACTCGTTGTGTATCTTAAGAGATTCATCGTTACTCCTTCCATAGGTTACTGGTATTCTCTGAGTCAACACCTCTCTTGACGAAAAAGTGGCTATCTTAATAGTGCAATACTTCTTCCTCCGAGTTGCTCACACAGTTTACTACTTTTTGTGTACTTTCCAGTCTGCCAGAAGCGATATGTCACTAGTTGTGTATCGTAAAAGAGTCATCGTTTCTCCTCCTAGGGGTTATTCGAGATTTCTTAATCCAAACCGCAAGTAACGAGGCATTGGCTACCTTAAGAGAGTCATAGTTACTCGTCCCAATTGCTCACCCAGTCTGCCACTTTTCCTTACTGCGGCCAGTCTGCCAGAAGCGATATGTCATTCGTTGTGTATCTTAAGAGATTCATCGTTACTCCTTCCATAGGTTACTGGTATTCTCTGAGTCAATACCACTCTTGACGAAAAAGTGGCTATCTTAATAGTGCAATACTTCTTCCTCCCAGTTGCTCACACAGTTTACTACTTTTTTGTGTAGTTTTTGTCTGCCAGAAACTATAATTCACTAGTTTTGTATCATAAAAGAGTCATCGTTTCTCCTCCTAGGGGTTATTCGAGACCTCTTAATCCAAACCGCAAGTAACGAGGCATTGGCTACCTTAAGAGAGTCATAGTTACTCGTCCCCATTGCTCACCCAGTCTGCCACTTTTTCTTACTGTGGCCAGTCTGCCAGAAGCGATATGTCACTCGTTGTGTATCTTAAGAGATTCATCGTTACTCCTTCCATAGGTTACTGGTATTCTCTGAGTCAATACCTCTCTTGACGAAAAAGTGGCTATCTTAATAGTGCAATACTTCTTCCTCCGACTTGCTCACACAGTTTACTACTTTTTGTGTAGTTTTTGTCTGCCAGAAACTATAATTCACTAGTTGTGATCATAAAAGAGTCATCGTTTCTCCTCCTAGGGGTTTCCGAGATTTCTTAATCCAAACCGCAAGTAACGAGGCATTGGCTACCTTAAGAGAGTCATAGTTACTCGTCCCCATTGCTCACCCAGTCTGCCACTCTTTCTTACTGTGGCCAGTCTTCCAGAAGCGATATGTCACTCGTTGTGTATCTTAAGAGATTCATCGTTACTCCTTCCATAGGTTACTGGTATTCTCTGAGTCAATACCTCTCTTGACGAAAAAGTGGCTATCTTAATAGTGCAATACTTCTTCCTCCGAGTTGCTCACACAGTTTACTACTTTTTGTGTACTTTCCAGTCTGCCTGAAGCGATATGTCACTAGTTGTGTATCACAAAAGAGTCATCGTTTCTCCTCCTAGTGGTTATTCGAGACCTCTTAATCCAAACCGCAAGTAACGAGGCATTGGCTACCTTAAGAGAGTCATAGTTACTCGTCCCAATTGCTCACCCAGTCTGCCACTTTTTCTTACTGCGGCCAGTCTGCCAGAAGCGATGTGTCACTCGTTGTGTATCTTAAGAGATTCATCGTTACTCCTTCCATAGGTTACTGGTATTCTCTGAGTCAATACCTCTCGTGACGAAAAAGTGGCTATCTTAATAGTGCAATACTTCTTCCTCCGAGTTGCTCACACAGTTTACTACTTTTTGTGTAGTTTTTGTCTGCCAGAAACTATAATTCACTAGTTGTGTATCATAAAAGAGTCATCGTTTCTCCTCCTAGGGGTCATTCGAGATTTCTTAATCCAAACCACAAGTAACGAGGCATTGGCTACCTTAAGAGAGTCATAGTTACTCGTCCCAATTGCTCACCCAGTCTGCCACTTTTTCTTACTGCGGCCAGTCTGCCAGAAGCGATATGTCACTTGTTGTGTATCTTAAGAGTTCATCGTTACTCCTTCCATAGGTTACTGGCATTCTCTGAGTCAATACTTCTCTTGACGAAAAAGTGGCTATCTTAATAGTGCAATACTTCTTCCTCCGAGGTGCTCACACAGTTTACTGCTTTTTGTGTAGTTTTTGTCTGCAAGAAACTATAATTCACTAGTTGTGTATCATAAAAGAGTCATCGTTTCTCCTCCTAGGGGTCATTCGAGATTTCTTAATCCAAACCGCAAGTAACGAGGCATTGGCTACCTTAAGAGAGTCATAGTTACTCGTCCCAATCGCTCACCCAGTCTGCCACTTTTCCTTACTGCGGCCAGTCTGCCAGAAGCGATATGTCACTCGTTGTGTATCTTAAGAGATTCATCGTTACTCCTTCCATAGGTTACTGGTATTCTCTGAGTCAATACCACTCTTGACGAAAAAGTGGCTATCTGAATAGTGCACTACTTCTTCCTCCCAGTTGCTCACACAGTTTACTACTTTTTTGTGTAGTTTTTGTCTGCCAGAAACTATAATTCACTAGTTTTGTATCATAAAAGAGTCATCGTTTCTCCTCCTAGGGGTTATTCGAGACCTCTTAATCCAAACCGCAAGTAACGAGGCATTGGCTACCTTAAGAGAGTCATAGTTACTCGTCCCCATTGCTCACCCAGTCTGCCACTTTTTCTTACTGTGGAAAGTCTGCCAGCAGCGATATGTCACTCGTTGTGTATCTTAAGAGATTCATCGTTACTCCTTCCATAGGTTACTGGTATTCTCTGAGTCAATACCTCTCTTGACGAAAAAGTGGCTATCTTAATAGTGCAATACTTCTTCCTCCGACTTGCTCACACAGTTTACTACTTTTTGTGTAGTTTTTGTCTGCCAGAAACTATAATTCACTAGTTGTGATCATAAAAGAGTCATCGTTTCTCCTCCTAGGGGTTTCCGAGATTTCTTAATCCAAACCGCAAGTAACGAGGCATTGGCTACCTTAAGAGAGTCATAGTTACTCGTCCCAATTGCTCACCCAGTCTGCCACTTTTCCTTACTGCGGCCAGTCTGTCAGAAGCGATATGTCACTCGTTGTGTATCTTAAGAGATTCATCGTTACTCTTTCCATAGGTTACTGGTATTCTCTGATGTAATGCCTCTCGTGACGAAAAAGTGGCTATCTTAATAGTGCAATACTCCTTCCTCCCAGTTGCTCACACAGTTTACTACTTTTTTGTGTAGTTTTTGTCTGCCAGAAACTATAATTCACTAGTTTTGTATCATAAAATTGTCATCGTTTCTCCTCCTAGGGGTTATTCGAGACCACTTAATCCAAACCGCAAGTAACGAGGCATTGGCTACCTTAAGAGAGTCATAGTTACTCGTCCCAATTGCTCACCCAGTCTGCCACTTTTTCTTACTGCGGCCAGTCTGCCAGAAGCGATATGTCACTCGTTGTGTATCTTAAGAGATTCATCGTTACTCCTTCCATAGGTTACTGGTATTCTCTGAGTCAATACTTCTCTTGACGAAAAAGTGGCTATCTTAATAGTGCAATACTTCTTCCTCCGAGGTGCTCACACAGTTTACTGCTTTTTGTGTAGTTTTTGTCTGCCAGAACCTATAATTCACTATTTATGTATCATAAAAGAGTCATCGTTTCTCCTCCTAGGGGTCATTCGAGATTTCTTAATCCAAACCGAAAGTAACGAGGCATTGGCTACCTTAAGAGAGTCATAGTTACTCGTCCCAATCGCTCACCCAGTCTGCCACTTTTCCTTACATCGGCCAGTCTGCCAGAAGCGATATATCACTCGTTGTGTATCTTAAGAGATTCATCGTTACTCCTTCCATAGGTTACTGGTATTCTCTGAGTCAATACCTCTCTTGACGAAAAAGTGGCTATCTTAATAGTGCAATACTTCTTCCTCCGAGTTGCACACACAGTTTACTGCTTTTTGTGTAGTTTTTGTCTGCCAGAAACTATAATTCACTAAATGTGTATCATAAAAGAGTCATCGTTTCTCCTCCTAGGGGTTATTCGAGACCTCTTAATCCAAACCGCAAGTAACGAGGCATTGGCTACCTTAAGAGAGTCATAGTTACTCGTCCCAATTGCTCACCCAGTCTGCCACTTTTTCTTACTGCGGCCAGTCTGCCAGAAGCGATATGTCACTCGTTGTGTATCTTAAGAGATTCATCGTTACTCCTTCCATAGGTTACTGGTATTCTCTGAGTCAATACCTCTCGTGACGAAAAAGTGGCTATCTTAATAGTGCAATACTTCTTCCTCCGACTTGCTCACACAGTTTACTACTTTTTGTGTAGTTTTTGTCTGCCAGAAACTATAATTCACTAGTTGTGTATCATAAAAGAGTCATCGTTTCTCCTCCTAGGGGTTTTCGAGATATCTTAACCTAAACCGCAAGTAACGAGGCATTGGCTACCTTAAGAGAGTCATAGTTACTCGTCCCCATTGCTCACCCAGTCTGCCACTTTTTCTTACTGTGGCCAGTCTGCCAGAAGCGATATGTCACTCGTTGTGTATCTTAAGAGATTCATCGTTACTCCTTCCATAGGTTACTGGTATTCTCTGAGTCAATACCTCTCTTGACGAAAAAGTGGCTATCTTAATAGTGCAATACTTCTTCCTCCGAGTTGCTCACACAGTTTACTGCTATTTGTGTAGTTTTCGTCTGCCAGAAACTATAATTCACTAGTTGTGTATCATAAAAGAGTCATCGTTTCTCCTCCTAGGGGTCATTCGAGATTTCTTAATCCAAACCGGAAGTAACGAGGCATTGGCTACCTTAAGAGAGTCACTGTTACTCGTCCCAATTGCTCACCCAGTCTGCCACTTTTCCTTACTGCGGCCAGTCTGTCAGAAGCGATATGTCACTCGTTGTGTATCTTAAGAGATTCATCGTTACTCTTTCCATAGGTTACTGGTATTCTCTGATTCAATGCCTCTCGTGACGAAAAAGTGGCTATCTTAATAGTGCAATACTTCTTCCTCCGAGGTGCTCACACAGTTTACTGCTTTTTGTGTAGTTTTTGTCTGCCAGAAACTATAATTCACTAGTTATGTATCATAAAAGAGTCATCGTTTCTCCTCCTAGGGGTCATTCGAGATTTCTTAATCCAAACCGCAAGTAACGAGGCATTGGCTACCTTAAGAGAGTCATAGTTACTCGTCCCAATCGCTCACCCAGTCTGCCACTTTTCCTTACATCGGCCAGTCTGCCAGAAGCGATATATCACTCGTTGTGTATCTTAAGAGATTCATCGTTACTCCTTCCATAGGTTACTGGTATTCTCGGAGTCAATACCTCTCTTGACGAAAAAGTGGCTATCTTAATAGTGCAATACTTCTTCCTCCGAGTTGCTCACACAGTTTACTACTTTTTGTGTACTTTCCAGTCTGCCAGAAGCGATATGTCACTAGTTGTGTATCATAAAAGAGTCATCGTTTCTCCTCCTAGGGGTTATTCGAGATTTCTTAATCCAAACCGCAAGTAACGAGGCATTGGCTACCTTAAGAGAGTCATAGTTACTCGTCCCAATTGCTCACCCAGTCTGCCACTTTTCCTTACTGCGGCCAGTCTGCCAGAAGCGATATGTCACTCGTTGTGTATCTTAAGAGATTCATCGTTACTCCTTCCATAGGTTACTGGTATTCTCTGAGTCAATACCTCTCTTGACGAAAAAGTGGCTATCTTAATAGTGCAATACTTCTTCCTCCGAGTTGCTCACACAGTTTACTGCTTTTTGTGTAGTTTTTGTCTGCCAGAAACTATAATTCACTATTTGTGTATCATAAAAGAGTCATCGTTTCTCCTCCTAGGGGTTATTCGAGACCTCTTAATCCAAACCGCAAGTAACGATGCATTGGCTACCTTAAGAGAGTCATAGTTACTCGTCCCAATCGCTCACCCAGTCTGCCACTATTCCTTACATCGGCCAGTCTGCCAGAAGCGATATATCACTCGTTGTGTATCTTAAGAGATTCATCGTTACTCCTTCCATAGGTTACTGGTATTCTCTGAGTCAATACCTCTCTTGACGAAAAAGTGGCTATCTTAATAGTGCAATACTTCATCCTCCGAGTTGCTCACACAGTTTACTACTTTTTGTGTACTTTCCAGTCTGCCAGAAGCGATATGTCACTAGTTGTGTATCATAAAAGAGTCATCGTTTCTCCTCCTAGGGGTTATTCGAGATTTCTTAATCCAAACCGCAAGTAACGAGGCATTGGCTACCTTAAGAGAGTCATAGTTACTCGTCCCAATTGCTCACCCAGTCTGCCACTTTTCCTTACTGCGGCCAGTCTGCCAGAAGCGATATGTCACTCGTTGTGTATCTTAAGAGATTCATCGTTACTCCTTCCATAGGTTACTGGTATTCTCTGAGTCAATACCTCTCGTGACGAAAAAGTGGCTATCTTAATAGTGCAATACTTCTTCCTCCGAGTTGCTCACACAGTTTACTGCTTTTTGTGTAGTTTTTGTCTGCCAGAAACTATAATTCACTATTTGTGTATCATAAAAGAGTCATCGTTACTCCTCCTAGGGGTCATTCGAGATTTCTTAATCCAAACCGCAAGTAACGAGGCATTGGCTACCTTAAGAGAGTCATAGTTACTCGTCCCAATCGCTCACCCAGTCTGCCACTTTTCCTTACTGCGGCCAGTCTGCCAGAAGCGATATGTCACTCGTTGTGTATCTTAAGAGATTCATCGTTACTCCTTCCATAGGTTACTGGTATTCTCTGAGTCAATACCACTCTTGACGAAAAAGTGGCTATCTTAATAGTGCAATACTTCTTCCTCCCAGTTGCTCACACAGTTTACTACTTTTTTGTGTAGTTTTTGTCTGCCAGAAACTATAATTCACTAGTTTTGTATCATAAAAGAGTCATCGTTTCTCCTCCTAGGGGTTATTCGAGACCTCTTAATCCAAACCGCAAGTAACGAGGCATTGGCTACCTTAAGAGAGTCATAGTTACTCGTCCCCATTGCTCACCCAGTCTGCCACTTTTTCTTACTGTGGCCAGTCTGCCAGAAGCGATATGTCACTCGTTGTGTATCTTAAGAGATTCATCGTTACTCCTTCCATAGGTTACTGGTATTCTCTGAGTCAATACCTCTCTTGACGAAAAAGTGGCTATCTTAATAGTGCAATACTTCTTCCTCCGACTTGCTCACACAGTTTACTACTTTTTGTGTAGTTTTTGTCTGCCAGAAACTATAATTCACTAGTTGTGATCATAAAAGAGTCATCGTTTCTCCTCCTAGGGGTTTCCGAGATTTCTTAATCCAAACCGCAAGTAACGAGGCATTGGCTACCTTAAGAGAGTCATAGTTACTCGTCCCCATTGCTCACCCAGTCTGCCACTTTTTCTTACTGTGGCCAGTCTGCCAGAAGCGATATGTCACTCGTTGTGTATCTTAAGAGATTCATCGTTACTCCTTCCATAGGTTACTGGTATTCTCTGAGTCAATACCTCTCTTGACGAAAAAGTGGCTATCTTAATAGTGCAACACTCCTTCCTACCAGTTGCTCACATAGTTTACTACTTTTTTGTGTAGTTTTTGTCTGCAGGAAACTATAATTCACTAGTTTTGTATCATAAAAGAGTCATCGTTTCTCCTCCTAGGGGTTATTCGAGACCTCTTAATCCAAACCGCAAGTAACGAGGCATTGGCTACCTTAAGAGAGTCATAGTTACTCGTCCCAATTGCTCACCCAGTCTGCCACTTTTCCTTACTGCGGCCAGTCTGCCAGAAGCGATATGTCACTCGTTGTGTATCTTAAGAGATTCATCGTTACTCCTTCCATAGGTTACTGGTATTCTCTGAGTCAATACTTCTCTTGACGAAAAAGTGGCTATCTTAATAGTGCAATACTTCTTCCTCCGAGGTGCTCACACTGTTTACTGCTTTTTGTGTAGTTTTTGTCTGCCAGAAACTATAATTCACTAGTTATGTATCATAAAAGAGTCATCGTTTCTCCTCCTAGGGGTTATTCGAGACCTCTTAATCCAAACCGCAAGTAACGAGGCATTGGCTACCTTAAGAGAGTCATAGTTACTCGTCCCAATTGCTCACCCAGTCTGCCACATTTCCTTACTGCGGCCAGTCTGCCAGAAGCGATATGTCACTCGTTGTGTATCTTAAGAGATTCATCGTTACTCCTTCCATAGGTTACTGGTATTCTCTGAGTCAATACCTCTCTTGACGAAAAAGTGGCTATCTTAATAGTGCAATACTTCTTCCTCCGACTTGCTCACACAGTTTACTACTTTTTGTGTAGTTTTTGTCTGCCAGAAACTATAATTCACTAGTTGTGATCATAAAAGAGTCATCGTTTCTCCTCCTAGGGGTTTTCGAGATTTCTTAACCCAAACCGCAAGTAACGAGGCATTGGCTACCTTAAGAGAGTCATAGTTACTCGTCCCCATTGCTCACCCAGTCTGCCACTTTTTCTTACTGTGGCCAGTCTGCCAGAAGCGATACGTCACTCGTTGTGTATCTTAAGAGATTCATCGTTACTCCTTCCATAGGTTACTGGTATTCTCAGAGTCAATACCTCTCTTGACGAAAAAGTGGCTATCTTAATAGTGCAATACTTCTTTCTCCGAGTTGCTCACACAGTTTACTGCTTTTTGTGTAGTTTTCGTCTGCCAGAAACTATAATTCACTAGTTGTGTATCATAAAAGAGTCATCGTTTCTCCTCCTAGGGGTTATTCGAGACCTCTTATTCCAAACCGCAAGTAACGAGGCATTGGCTACCTTAAGAGAGTCATAGTTACTCGTCCCAATTGCTCACCCAGTCTGCCACTTTTTCTTACTGCGGCCAGTCTGCCAGAAGCGATATGTCACTCGTTTTGTATCTTAAGAGATTCATCGTTACTCCTTCCATAGGTTACTGGTATTCTCTGAGTCAATACTTCTCTTGACGAAAAAGTGGCTATCTTAATAGTGCAATACTTCTTCCTCCGAGGTGCTCACACAGTTTACTGCTTTTTGTGTAGTTTTTGTCTGCCAGAAACTATAATTCACTAGTTATGTATCATAAAAGAGTCATCGTTTCTCCTCCTAGGGGTCATACGAGATTTCTTAATCCAAACCGCAAGTAACGAGGCATTGGCTACCTTAAGAGAGTCATAGTTACTCGTCCCAATCGCTCACCCAGTCTGCCACTTTTCCTTACATCGGCCAGTCTGCCAGAAGCGATATATCACTCGTTGTGTATCTTAAGAGATTCATCGTTACTCCTTCCATAGGTTACTGGTATTCTCTGAGTCAATACCTCTCTTGACGAAAAAGTGGCTATCTTAATAGTGCAATACTTCTTCCTCCGAGTTGCACACACAGTTTACTGCTTTTTGTGTAGTTTTTGTCTGCCAGAAACTATAATTCACTAAATGTGTATCATAAAAGAGTCATCGTTTCTCCTCCTAGGGGTTATTCGAGACCTCTTAATCCAAACCGCAAGTAACGAGGCATTGGCTACCTTAAGAGAGTCATAGATACTCGTCCCAGTTGCTCACCCAGTCTGCCACTTTTTCTTACTGCGGCCAGTCTGCCAGAAGCGATATGTCACTCGTTGTGTATCTTAAGAGATTCATCGTTACTCCTTCCATAGGTTACTGGTATTCTCTGAGTCAATACCTCTCGTGACGAAAAAGTGGCTATCTTAATAGTGCAATACTTCTTCCTCCGACTTGCTCACACAGTTTACTACTTTTTGTGTAGTTTTTGTCTGCCAGAAACTATAATTCACTAGTTGTGTATCATAAAAGAGTCATCGTTTCTCCTCCTAGGGGTTTTCGAGATTTCTTAACCCAAACCGCAAGTAACGAGGCATTGGCTACCTTAAGAGAGTCATAGTTACTCGTCCCCATTGCTCACCCAGTCTGCCACTTTTTCTTACTGTGGCCAGTCTGCCAGAAGCGATATGTCACTCGTTGTGTATCTTAAGAGATTCATCGTTACTCCTTCCATAGGTTACTGGTATTCTCTGAGTCAATACCTCTCTTGACGAAAAAGTGGCTATCTTAATAGTGCAATACTTCTTCCTCCGAGTTGCTCACACAGTTTACTGCTTTTTGTGTAGTTTTCGTCTGCCAGAAACTATAATTCACTAGTTGTGTATCATAAAAGAGTCATCGTTTCTCCTCCTAGGGGTCATTCGAGATTTCTTAATCCAAACCGAAAGTAACGAGGCATTGGCTACCTTAAGAGAGTCATAGTTACTCGTCCCAATTGCTCACCCAGTCTGCCACTTTTCCTTACTGCGGCCAGTCTGTCAGAAGCGATATGTCACTCGTTGTGTATCTTAAGAGATTCATCGTTACTCTTTCCATAGGTTACTGGTATTCTCTGATGTAATGCCTCTCGTGACGAAAAAGTGGCTATCTTAATAGTGCAATACTCCTTCCTCCCAGTTGCTCACACAGTTTACTACTTTTTTGTGTAGTTTTTGTCTGCCAGAAACTATATTTCACTAGTTTTGTATCGAAAAATTGTCATCGTTTCTCCTCCTAGGGGTTATTCGAGACCACTTAATCCAAACCGCAAGTAACGAGGCATTGGCTACCTTAAGAGAGTCATAGTTACTCGTCCCAATTGCTCACCCAGTCTGCCACTTTTTCTTACTGCGGCCAGTCTGCCAGAAGCGATATGTCACTCGTTGTGTATCTTAAGAGATTCATCGTTACTCCTTCCATAGGTTACTGGTATTCTCTGAGTCAATACTTCTCTTGACGAAAAAGTGGCTATCTTAATAGTGCAATACTTCTTCCTCCGAGGTGCTCACACAGTTTACTGCTTTTTGTGTAGTTTTTGTCTGCCAGAAACTATAATTCACTATTTATGTATCATAAAAGAGTCATCGTTTCTCCTCCTAGGGGTCATTCGAGATTTCTTAATCCAAACCGAAAGTAACGAGGCATTGGCTACCTTAAGAGAGTCATAGTTACTCGTCCCAATCGCTCACCCAGTCTGCCACTTTTCCTTACATCGGCCAGTCTGCCAGAAGCGATATATCACTCGTTGTGTATCTTAAGAGATTCATCGTTACTCCTTCCATAGGTTACTGGTATTCTCTGAGTCAATACCTCTCTTGACGAAAAAGTGGCTATCTTAATAGTGCAATACTTCTTCCTCCGAGTTGCACACACAGTTTACTGCTTTTTGTGTAGTTTTTGTCTGCCAGAAACTATAATTCACTAAATGTGTATCATAAAAGAGTCATCGTTTCTCCTCCTAGGGGTTATTCGAGACCTCTTAATCCAAACCGCAAGTAACGAGGCATTGGCTACCTTAAGAGAGTCATAGTTACTCGTCCCAATTGCTCACCCAGTCTGCCACTTTTTCTTACTGCGGCCAGTCTGCCAGAAGCGATATGTCACTCGTTGTGTATCTTAAGAGATTCATCGTTACTCCTTCCATAGGTTACTGGTATTCTCTGAGTCAATACCTCTCGTGACGAAAAAGTGGCTATCTTAATAGTGCAATACTTCTTCCTCCGACTTGCTCACACAGTTTACTACTTTTTGTGTAGTTTTTGTCTGCCAGAAACTATAATTCACTAGTTGTGTATCATAAAAGAGTCATCGTTTCTCCTCCTAGGGGTTTTCGAGATATCTTAACCCAAACCGCAAGTAACGAGGCATTGGCTACCTTAAGAGAGTCATAGTTACTCGTCCCCATTGCTCACCCAGTCTGCCACTTTTTCTTACTGTGGCCAGTCTGCCAGAAGCGATATGTCACTCGTTGTGTATCTTAAGAGATTCATCGTTACTCCTTCCATAGGTTACTGGTATTCTCTGAGTCAATACCTCTCTTGACGAAAAAGTGGCTATCTTAATAGTGCAATACTTCTTCCTCCGAGTTGCTCACACAGTTTACTGCTATTTGTGTAGTTTTCGTCTGCCAGAAACTATAATTCACTAGTTGTGTATCATAAAAGAGTCATCGTTTCTCCTCCTAGGGGTCATTCGAGATTTCTTAATCCAAACCGGAAGTAACGAGGCATTGGCTACCTTAAGAGAGTCACTGTTACTCGTCCCAATTGCTCACCCAGTCTGCCACTTTTCCTTACTGCGGCCAGTCTGTCAGAAGCGATATGTCACTCGTTGTGTATCTTAAGAGATTCATCGTTACTCTTTCCATAGGTTACTGGTATTCTCTGATTCAATGCCTCTCGTGACGAAAAAGTGGCTATCTTAATAGTGCAATACTTCTTCCTCCGAGGTGCTCACACAGTTTACTGCTTTTTGTGTAGTTTTTGTCTGCCAGAAACTATAATTCACTAGTTATGTATCATAAAAGAGTCATCGTTTCTCCTCCTAGGGGTCATTCGAGATTTCTTAATCCAAACCGCAAGTAACGAGGCATTGGCTACCTTAAGAGAGTCATAGTTACTCGTCCCAATCGCTCACCCAGTCTGCCACTTTTCCTTACATCGGCCAGTCTGCCAGAAGCGATATATCACTCGTTGTGTATCTTAAGAGATTCATCGTTACTCCTTCCATAGGTTACTGGTATTCTCTGAGTCAATACCTCTCTTGACGAAAAAGTGGCTATCTTAATAGTGCAATACTTCTTCCTCCGAGTTGCTCACACAGTTTACTACTTTTTGTGTGCTTTCCAGTCTGCCAGAAGCGATATGTCACTAGTTGTGTATCATAAAAGAGTCATCGTTTCTCCTCCTAGGGGTTATTCGAGATTTCTTAATCCAAACCGCAAGTAACGAGGCATTGGCTACCTTAAGAGAGTCATAGTTACTCGTCCCAATTGCTCACCCAGTCTGCCACTTTTCCTTACTGCGGCCAGTCTGCCAGAAGCGATATGTCACTCGTTGTGTATCTTAAGAGATTCATCGTTACTCCTTCCATAGGTTACTGGTATTCTCTGAGTCAATACCTCTCTTGACGAAAAAGTGGCTATCTTAATAGTGCAATACTTCTTCCTCCGAGTTGCTCACACAGTTTACTGCTTTTTGTGTAGTTTTTGTCTGCCAGAAACTATAATTCACTATTTGTGTATCATAAAAGAGTCATCGTTTCTCCTCCTAGGGGTTATTCGAGACCTCTTAATCCAAACCGCAAGTAACGATGCATTGGCTACCTTAAGAGAGTCATAGTTACTCGTCCCAATTGCTCACCCAGTCTGCTACTTTTTCTTACTGCGGCCAGTCTGCCAGAAGCGATATGTCACTCGTTGTGTATCTTAAGAGATTCATCGTTACTCCTTCCATAGGTTACTGGTATTCTCTGAGTCAATACCTCTCGTGACGAAAAAGTGGCTATCTTAATAGTGCAATACTTCTTCCTCCGAGGTGCTCACACAGTTTACTGCTTTTTGTGTAGTTTTTGTCTGCCAGAAACTATAATTCACTAGTTATGTATCATAAAAGAGTCATCGTTTCTCCTCCTAGGGGTCATTCGAGATTTCTTAATCCAAACCGCAAGTAACGAGGCATTGGCTACCTTAAGAGAGTCATAGTTACTCGTCCCAATCGCTCACCCAGTCTGCCACTATTCCTTACATCGGCCAGTCTGCCAGAAGCGATATATCACTCGTTGTGTATCTTAAGAGATTCATCGTTACTCCTTCCATAGGTTACTGGTATTCTCTGAGTCAATACCTCTCTTGACGAAAAAGTGGCTATCTTAATAGTGCAATACTTCTTCCTCCGACTTGCTCACACAGTTTACTACTTTTTGTGTAGTTTTTGTCTGCCAGAAACTATAATTCACTAGTTGTGATCATAAAAGAGTCATCGTTTCTCCTCCTAGGGGTTTCCGAGATTTCTTAATCCAAACCGCAAGTAACGAGGCATTGGCTACCTTAAGAGAGTCATAGTTACTCGTCCCCATTGCTCACCCAGTCTGCCACTTTTTCTTACTGTGGCCAGTCTGCCAGAAGCGATATGTCACTCGTTGTGTATCTTAAGAGATTCATCGTTACTCCTTCCATAGGTTACTGGTATTCTCTGAGTCAATACCTCTCTTGACGAAAAAGTGGCTATCTTAATAGTGCAACACTTCTTCCTACCAGTTGCTCACATAGTTTACTACTTTTTTGTGTAGTTTTTGTCTGCCAGAAACTATAATTCACTAGTTTTGTATCATAAAAGAGTCATCGTTTCTCCTCCTAGGGGTTATTCGAGACCTCTTAATCCAAACCGCAAGTAACGAGGCATTGGCTACCTTAAGAGAGTCATAGTTACTCGTCCCAATTGCTCACCCAGTCTGCCACATTTCCTTACTGCGGCCAGTCTGCCAGAAGCGATATGTCACTCGTTGTGTATCTTAAGAGATTCATCGTTACTCCTTCCATAGGTTACTGGTATTCTCTGAGTCAATACCTCTCTTGACGAAAAAGTGGCTATCTTAATAGTGCAATACTTCTTCCTCCGACTTGCTCACACAGTTTACTACTTTTTGTGTAGTTTTTGTCTGCCAGAAACTATAATTCACTAGTTGTGATCATAAAAGAGTCATCGTTTCTCCTCCTAGGGGTTTTCGAGATTTCTTAACCCAAACCGCAAGTAACGAGGCATTGGCTACCTTAAGAGAGTCATAGTTACTCGTCCCCATTGCTCACCCAGTCTGCCACTTTTTCTTACTGTGGCCAGTCTGCCAGAAGCGATATGTCACTCGTTGTGTATCTTAAGAGATTCATCGTTACTCCTTCCATAGGTTACTGGTATTCTCAGAGTCAATACCTCTCTTGACGAAAAAGTGGCTATCTTAATAGTGCAATACTTCTTCCTCCGAGTTGCTCACACAGTTTACTGCTTTTTGTGTAGTTTTCGTCTGCCAGAAACTATAATTCACTAGTTGTGTATCATAAAAGAGTCATCGTTTCTCCTCCTAGGGGTTATTCGAGACCTCTTATTCCAAACCGCAAGTAACGAGGCATTGGCGACCTTAAGAGAGTCATAGTTACTCGTCCCAATTGCTCACCCAGTCTGCCACTTTTTCTTACTGCGGCCAGTCTGCCAGAAGCGATATGTCACTCGTTTTGTATCTTAAGAGATTCATCGTTACTCCTTCCATAGGTTACTGGTATTCTCTGAGTCAATACTTCTCTTGACGAAAAAGTGGCTATCTTAATAGTGCAATACTTCTTCCTCCGAGGTGCTCACACAGTTTACTGGTTTTTGTGTAGTTTTTGTCTGCCAGAAACTATAATTCACTAGTTATGTATCATAAAAGAGTCATCGTTTCTCCTCCTAGGGGTCATACGAGATTTCTTAATCCAAACCGCAAGTAACGAGGCATTGGCTACCTTAAGAGAGTCATAGTTACTCGTCCCAATCGCTCACCCAGTCTGCCACTTTTCCTTACATCGGCCAGTCTGCCAGAAGCGATATATCACTCGTTGTGTATCTTAAGAGATTCATCGTTACTCCTTCCATAGGTTACTGGTATTCTCTGAGTCAATACCTCTCTTGACGAAAAAGTGGCTATCTTAATAGTGCAATACTTCTTCCTCCGAGTTGCTCACACAGTTTACTACTTTTTGTGTACTTTCCAGTCTGCCAGAAGCGATATGTCACTAGTTGTGTATCATAAAAGAGTCATCGTTTCTCCTCCTAGGGGTTATTCGAGATTTCTTAATCCAAACCGCAAGTAACGAGGCATTGGCTACCTTAAGAGAGTCATAGTTACTCGTCCCAATTGCTCACCCAGTCTGCCACTTTTCCTTCCTGCGGCCAGTCTGCCAGAAGCGATATGTCACTCGTTGTGTATCTTAAGAGATTCGTCGTTACTCCTTCCATATGTTACTGGTATTCTCTGAGTCAATACCTCTCTTGACGAAAAAGTGGCTATCTTAATAGTGCAACACTTCTTCCTACCAGTTGCTCACATAGTTTACTACTTTTTTGTGTAGTTTTTGTCTGCCAGAAACTATAATTCACTAGTTTTGTATCATAAAAGAGTCATCGTTTCTCCTCCTAGGGGTTATTCGAGACCTCTTAATCCAAACCGCAAGTAACGAGGCATTGGCTACCTTAAGAGAGTCATAGTTACTCGTCCCAATTGCTCACCCAGTCTGCCACTTTTCCTTACTGCGGCCAGTCTGCCAGAAGCGATATGTCACTCGTTGTGTATCTTAAGAGATTCATCGTTACTCCTTCCATAGGTTACTGGTATTCTCTGAGTCAATACTTCTCTTGACGAAAAAGTGGCTATCTTAATAGTGCAATACTTCTTCCTCCGAGGTGCTCACACTGTTTACTGCTTTTTGTGTAGTTTTTGTCTGCCAGAAACTATAATTCACTAGTTATGTATCATAAAAGAGTCATCGTTTCTCCTCCTAGGGGTTATTCGAGACCTCTTAATCCAAACCGCAAGTAACGAGGCATTGGCTACCTTAAGAGAGTCATAGTTACTCGTCCCAATTGCTCACCCAGTCTGCCACATTTCCTTACTGCGGCCAGTCTGCCAGAAGCGATATGTCACTCGTTGTGTATCTTAAGAGATTCATCGTTACTCCTTCCATAGGTTACTGGTATTCTCAGAGTCAATACCTCTCTTGACGAAAAAGTGGCTATCTTAATAGTGCAATACTTCTTCCTCCGAGTTGCTCACACAGTTTACTGCTTTTTGTGTAGTTTTCGTCTGCCAGAAACTATAATTCACTAGTTGTGTATCATAAAAGAGTCATCGTTTCTCCTCCTAGGGGTTATTCGAGACCTCTTATTCCAAACCGCAAGTAACGAGGCATTGGCTACCTTAAGAGAGTCATAGTTACTCGTCCCAATTGCTCACCCAGTCTGCCACTTTTTCTTACTGCGGCCAGTCTGCCAGAAGCGATATGTCACTCGTTTTGTATCTTAAGAGATTCATCGTTACTCCTTCCATAGGTTACTGGTATTCTCTGAGTCAATACTTCTCTTGACGAAAAAGTGGCTATCTTAATAGTGCAATACTTCTTCCTCCGAGGTGCTCACACAGTTTACTGGTTTTTGTGTAGTTTTTGTCTGCCAGAAACTATAATTCACTAGTTATGTATCATAAAAGAGTCATCGTTTCTCCTCCTAGGGGTCATACGAGATTTCTTAATCCAAACCGCAAGTAACGAGGCATTGGCTACCTTAAGAGAGTCATAGTTACTCGTCCCAATCGCTCACCCAGTCTGCCACTTTTCCTTACATCGGCCAGTCTGCCAGAAGCGATATATCACTCGTTGTGTATCTTAAGAGATTCATCGTTACTCCTTCCATAGGTTACTGGTATTCTCTGAGTCAATACCTCTCTTGACGAAAAAGTGGCTATCTTAATAGTGCAATACTTCTTCCTCCGAGTTGCTCACACAGTTTACTACTTTTTGTGTACTTTCCAGTCTGCCAGAAGCGATATGTCACTAGTTGTGTATCATAAAAGAGTCATCGTTTCTCCTCCTAGGGGTTATTCGAGATTTCTTAATCCAAACCGCAAGTAACGAGGCATTGGCTACCTTAAGAGAGTCATAGTTACTCGTCCCAATTGCTCACCCAGTCTGCCACTTTTCCTTCCTGCGGCCAGTCTGCCAGAAGCGATATGTCACTCGTTGTGTATCTTAAGAGATTCGTCGTTACTCCTTCCATATGTTACTGGTATTCTCTGAGTCAATACCTCTCTTGACGAAAAAGTGGCTATCTTAATAGTGCAATACTTCTTCCTCCGAGTTGCTCACACAGTTTACTACTTTTTGTGTACTTGCCAGTCTGCCAGAAGCGATATGTCACTAGTTGTGTATCATAAAAGGGTCATCGTTTCTCCTCCTAGGGGTTATTCGAGATTTCTTAATCCAAACCGCAAGTAACGAGGCATTGGCTACCTTAAGAGAGTCATAGTTACTCGTCCCAATTGCTCACCCAGTCTGCCACTTTTCCTTACTGCGGCCAGTCTGCCAGAAGCGATATATCACTCGTTGTGTATCTTAAGAGATTCATCGTTACTCCTTCCATAGGTTACTGGTATTCTCTGAGTCAATACTTCTCTTGACGAAAAAGTGGCTATCTTAATAGTGCAATACTTCTTCCTCCGAGGTGCTCACACTGTTTACTGCTTTTTGTGTAGTTTTTGTCTGCCAGAAACTATAATTCACTAGTTATGTATCATAAAAGAGTCATCGTTTCTCCTCCTAGGGGTTATTCGAGACCTCTTAATCCAAACCGCAAGTAACGAGGCATTGGCTACCTTAAGAGAGTCATAGTTACTCGTCCCAATTGCTCACCCAGTCTGCCACATTTCCTTACTGCGGCCAGTCTGCCAGAAGCGATATGTCACTCGTTGTGTATCTTAAGAGATTCATCGTTACTCCTTCCATAGGTTACTGGTATTCTCTGAGTCAATACCTCTCTTGACGAAAAAGTGGCTATCTTAATAGTGCAATACTTCTTCCTCCGACTTGCTCACACAGTTTACTACTTTTTGTGTAGTTTTTGTCTGCCAGAAACTATAATTCACTAGTTGTGATCATAAAAGAGTCATCGTTTCTCCTCCTAGGGGTTTTCGAGATTTCTTAACCCAAACCGCAAGTAACGAGGCATTGGCTACCTTAAGAGAGTCATAGTTACTCGTCCCCATTGCTCACCCAGTCTGCCACTTTTTCTTACTGTGGCCAGTCTGCCAGAAGCGATATGTCACTCGTTGTGTATCTTAAGAGATTCATCGTTACTCCTTCCATAGGTTACTGGTATTCTCAGAGTCAATACCTCTCTTGACGAAAAAGTGGCTATCTTAATAGTGCAATACTTCTTCCTCCGAGTTGCTCACACAGTTTACTGCTTTTTGTGTAGTTTTCGTCTGCCAGAAACTATAATTCACTAGTTGTGTATCATAAAAGAGTCATCGTTTCTCCTCCTAGGGGTTATTCGAGACCTCTTATTCCAAACCGCAAGTAACGAGGCATTGGCGACCTTAAGAGAGTCATAGTTACTCGTCCCAATTGCTCACCCAGTCTGCCACTTTTTCTTACTGCGGCCAGTCTGCCAGAAGCGATATGTCACTCGTTTTGTATCTTAAGAGATTCATCGTTACTCCTTCCATAGGTTACTGGTATTCTCTGAGTCAATACTTCTCTTGACGAAAAAGTGGCTATCTTAATAGTGCAATACTTCTTCCTCCGAGGTGCTCACACAGTTTACTGGTTTTTGTGTAGTTTTTGTCTGCCAGAAACTATAATTCACTAGTTATGTATCATAAAAGAGTCATCGTTTCTCCTCCTAGGGGTCATACGAGATTTCTTAATCCAAACCGCAAGTAACGAGGCATTGGCTACCTTAAGAGAGTCATAGTTACTCGTCCCAATCGCTCACCCAGTCTGCCACTTTTCCTTACATCGGCCAGTCTGGCAGAAGCGATATATCACTCGTTGTGTATCTTAAGAGATTCATCGTTACTCCTTCCATAGGTTACTGGTATTCTCTGAGTCAATACCTCTCTTGACGAAAAAGTGGCTATCTTAATAGTGCAATACTTCTTCCTCCGAGTTGCTCACACAGTTTACTACTTTTTGTGTACTTTCCAGTCTGCCAGAAGCGATATGTCACTAGTTGTGTATCATAAAAGAGTCATCGTTTCTCCTCCTAGGGGTTATTCGAGATTTCTTAATCCAAACCGCAAGTAACGAGGCATTGGCTACCTTAAGAGAGTCATAGTTACTCGTCCCAATTGCTCACCCAGTCTGCCACTTTTCCTTCCTGCGGCCAGTCTGCCAGAAGCGATATGTCACTCGTTGTGTATCTTAAGAGATTCGTCGTTACTCCTTCCATATGTTACTGGTATTCTCTGAGTCAATACCTCTCTTGACGAAAAAGTGGCTATCTTAATAGTGCAATACTTCTTCCTCCGAGTTGCTCACACAGTTTACTACTTTTTGTGTACTTGCCAGTCTGCCAGAAGCGATATGTCACTAGTTGTGTATCATAAAAGGGTCATCGTTTCTCCTCCTAGGGGTTATTCGAGATTTCTTAATCCAAACCGCAAGTAACGAGGCATTGGCTACCTTAAGAGAGTCATAGTTACTCGTCCCAATTGCTCACCCAGTCTGCCACTTTTCCTTACTGCGGCCAGTCTGCCAGAAGCGATATATCACTCGTTGTGTATCTTAAGAGATTCATCGTTACTCCTTCCATAGGTTACTGGTATTCTCTGAGTCAATACTTCTCTTGACGAAAAAGTGGCTATCTTAATAGTGCAATACTTCTTCCTCCGAGGTGCTCACACTGTTTACTGCTTTTTGTGTAGTTTTTGTCTGCCAGAAACTATAATTCACTAGTTATGTATCATAAAAGAGTCATCGTTTCTCCTCCTAGGGGTTATTCGAGACCTCTTAATCCAAACCGCAAGTAACGAGGCATTGGCTACCTTAAGAGAGTCATAGTTACTCGTCCCAATTGCTCACCCAGTCTGCCACATTTCCTTACTGCGGCCAGTCTGCCAGAAGCGATATGTCACTCGTTGTGTATCTTAAGAGATTCATCGTTACTCCTTCCATAGGTTACTGGTATTCTCTGAGTCAATACCTCTCTTGACGAAAAAGTGGCTATCTTAATAGTGCAATACTTCTTCCTCCGACTTGCTCACACAGTTTACTACTTTTTGTGTAGTTTTTGTCTGCCAGAAACTATAATTCACTAGTTGTGATCATAAAAGAGTCATCGTTTCTCCTCCTAGGGGTTTTCGAGATTTCTTAACCCAAACCGCAAGTAACGAGGCATTGGCTACCTTAAGAGAGTCATAGTTACTCGTCCCCATTGCTCACCCAGTCTGCCACTTTTTCTTACTGTGGCCAGTCTGCCAGAAGCGATATGTCACTCGTTGTGTATCTTAAGAGATTCATCGTTACTCCTTCCATAGGTTACTGGTATTCTCAGAGTCAATACCTCTCTTGACGAAAAAGTGGCTATCTTAATAGTGCAATACTTCTTCCTCCGAGTTGCTCACACAGTTTACTGCTTTTTGTGTAGTTTTCGTCTGCCAGAAACTATAATTCACTAGTTGTGTATCATAAAAGAGTCATCGTTTCTCCTCCTAGGGGTTATTCGAGACCTCTTATTCCAAACCGCAAGTAACGAGGCATTGGCGACCTTAAGAGAGTCATAGTTACTCGTCCCAATTGCTCACCCAGTCTGCCACTTTTTCTTACTGCGGCCAGTCTGCCAGAAGCGATATGTCACTCGTTTTGTATCTTAAGAGATTCATCGTTACTCCTTCCATAGGTTACTGGTATTCTCTGAGTCAATACTTCTCTTGACGAAAAAGTGGCTATCTTAATAGTGCAATACTTCTTCCTCCGAGGTGCTCACACAGTTTACTGGTTTTTGTGTAGTTTTTGTCTGCCAGAAACTATAATTCACTAGTTATGTATCATAAAAGAGTCATCGTTTCTCCTCCTAGGGGTCATACGAGATTTCTTAATCCAAACCGCAAGTAACGAGGCATTGGCTACCTTAAGAGAGTCATAGTTACTCGTCCCAATCGCTCACCCAGTCTGCCACTTTTCCTTACATCGGCCAGTCTGCCAGAAGCGATATATCACTCGTTGTGTATCTTAAGAGATTCATCGTTACTCCTTCCATAGGTTACTGGTATTCTCTGAGTCAATACCTCTCTTGACGAAAAAGTGGCTATCTTAATAGTGCAATACTTCTTCCTCCGAGTTGCTCACACAGTTTACTACTTTTTGTGTACTTTCCAGTCTGCCAGAAGCGATATGTCACTAGTTGTGTATCATAAAAGAGTCATCGTTTCTCCTCCTAGGGGTTATTCGAGATTTCTTAATCCAAACCGCAAGTAACGAGGCATTGGCTACCTTAAGAGAGTCATAGTTACTCGTCCCAATTGCTCACCCAGTCTGCCACTTTTCCTTCCTGCGGCCAGTCTGCCAGAAGCGATATGTCACTCGTTGTGTATCTTAAGAGATTCGTCGTTACTCCTTCCATATGTTACTGGTATTCTCTGAGTCAATACCTCTCTTGACGAAAAAGTGGCTATCTTAATAGTGCAACACTTCTTCCTACCAGTTGCTCACATAGTTTACTACTTTTTTGTGTAGTTTTTGTCTGCCAGAAACTATAATTCACTAGTTTTGTATCATAAAAGAGTCATCGTTTCTCCTCCTAGGGGTTATTCGAGACCTCTTAATCCAAACCGCAAGTAACGAGGCATTGGCTACCTTAAGAGAGTCATAGTTACTCGTCCCAATTGCTCACCCAGTCTGCCACTTTTCCTTACTGCGGCCAGTCTGCCAGAAGCGATATTTCACTCGTTGTGTATCTTAAGAGATTCATCGTTACTCCTTCCATAGGTTACTGGTATTCTCTGAGTCAATACTTCTCTTGACGAAAAAGTGGCTATCTTAATAGTGCAATACTTCTTCCTCCGAGGTGCTCACACTGTTTACTGCTTTTTGTGTAGTTTTTGTCTGCCAGAAACTATAATTCACTAGTTATGTATCATAAAAGAGTCATCGTTTCTCCTCCTAGGGGTTATTCGAGACCTCTTAATCCAAACCGCAAGTAACGAGGCATTGGCTACCTTAAGAGAGTCATAGTTACTCGTCCCAATTGCTCACCCAGTCTGCCACATTTCCTTACTGCGGCCAGTCTGCCAGAAGCGATATGTCACTCGTTGTGTATCTTAAGAGATTCATCGTTACTCCTTCCATAGGTTACTGGTATTCTCAGAGTCAATACCTCTCTTGACGAAAAAGTGGCTATCTTAATAGTGCAATACTTCTTCCTCCGAGTTGCTCACACAGTTTACTGCTTTTTGTGTAGTTTTCGTCTGCCAGAAACTATAATTCACTAGTTGTGTATCATAAAAGAGTCATCGTTTCTCCTCCTAGGGGTTATTCGAGACCTCTTATTCCAAACCGCAAGTAACGAGGCATTGGCTACCTTAAGAGAGTCATAGTTACTCGTCCCAATTGCTCACCCAGTCTGCCACTTTTTCTTACTGCGGCCAGTCTGCCAGAAGCGATATGTCACTCGTTTTGTATCTTAAGAGATTCATCGTTACTCCTTCCATAGGTTACTGGTATTCTCTGAGTCAATACTTCTCTTGACGAAAAAGTGGCTATCTTAATAGTGCAATACTTCTTCCTCCGAGGTGCTCACACAGTTTACTGGTTTTTGTGTAGTTTTTGTCTGCCAGAAACTATAATTCACTAGTTATGTATCATAAAAGAGTCATCGTTTCTCCTCCTAGGGGTCATACGAGATTTCTTAATCCAAACCGCAAGTAACGAGGCATTGGCTACCTTAAGAGAGTCATAGTTACTCGTCCCAATCGCTCACCCAGTCTGCCACTTTTCCTTACATCGGCCAGTCTGCCAGAAGCGATATATCACTCGTTGTGTATCTTAAGAGATTCATCGTTACTCCTTCCATAGGTTACTGGTATTCTCTGAGTCAATACCTCTCTTGACGAAAAAGTGGCTATCTTAATAGTGCAATACTTCTTCCTCCGAGTTGCTCACACAGTTTACTACTTTTTGTGTACTTTCCAGTCTGCCAGAAGCGATATGTCACTAGTTGTGTATCATAAAAGAGTCATCGTTTCTCCTCCTAGGGGTTATTCGAGATTTCTTAATCCAAACCGCAAGTAACGAGGCATTGGCTACCTTAAGAGAGTCATAGTTACTCGTCCCAATTGCTCACCCAGTCTGCCACTTTTCCTTCCTGCGGCCAGTCTGCCAGAAGCGATATGTCACTCGTTGTGTATCTTAAGAGATTCGTCGTTACTCCTTCCATATGTTACTGGTATTCTCTGAGTCAATACCTCTCTTGACGAAAAAGTGGCTATCTTAATAGTGCAATACTTCTTCCTCCGAGTTGCTCACACAGTTTACTACTTTTTGTGTACTTGCCAGTCTGCCAGAAGCGATATGTCACTAGTTGTGTATCATAAAAGGGTCATCGTTTCTCCTCCTAGGGGTTATTCGAGATTTCTTAATCCAAACCGCAAGTAACGAGGCATTGGCTACCTTAAGAGAGTCATAGTTACTCGTCCCAATTGCTCACCCAGTCTGCCACTTTTCCTTACTGCGGCCAGTCTGCCAGAAGCGATATATCACTCGTTGTGTATCTTAAGAGATTCATCGTTACTCCTTCCATAGGTTACTGGTATTCTCTGAGTCAATACTTCTCTTGACGAAAAAGTGGCTATCTTAATAGTGCAATACTTCTTCCTCCGAGGTGCTCACACTGTTTACTGCTTTTTGTGTAGTTTTTGTCTGCCAGAAACTATAATTCACTAGTTATGTATCATAAAAGAGTCATCGTTTCTCCTCCTAGGGGTTATTCGAGACCTCTTAATCCAAACCGCAAGTAACGAGGCATTGGCTACCTTAAGAGAGTCATAGTTACTCGTCCCAATTGCTCACCCAGTCTGCCACATTTCCTTACTGCGGCCAGTCTGCCAGAAGCGATATGTCACTCGTTGTGTATCTTAAGAGATTCATCGTTACTCCTTCCATAGGTTACTGGTATTCTCTGAGTCAATACCTCTCTTGACGAAAAAGTGGCTATCTTAATAGTGCAATACTTCTTCCTCCGACTTGCTCACACAGTTTACTACTTTTTGTGTAGTTTTTGTCTGCCAGAAACTATAATTCACTAGTTGTGATCATAAAAGAGTCATCGTTTCTCCTCCTAGGGGTTTTCGAGATTTCTTAACCCAAACCGCAAGTAACGAGGCATTGGCTACCTTAAGAGAGTCATAGTTACTCGTCCCCATTGCTCACCCAGTCTGCCACTTTTTCTTACTGTGGCCAGTCTGCCAGAAGCGATATGTCACTCGTTGTGTATCTTAAGAGATTCATCGTTACTCCTTCCATAGGTTACTGGTATTCTCAGAGTCAATACCTCTCTTGACGAAAAAGTGGCTATCTTAATAGTGCAATACTTCTTCCTCCGAGTTGCTCACACAGTTTACTGCTTTTTGTGTAGTTTTCGTCTGCCAGAAACTATAATTCACTAGTTGTGTATCATAAAAGAGTCATCGTTTCTCCTCCTAGGGGTTATTCGAGACCTCTTATTCCAAACCGCAAGTAACGAGGCATTGGCTACCTTAAGAGAGTCATAGTTACTCGTCCCAATTGCTCACCCAGTCTGCCACTTTTTCTTACTGCGGCCAGTCTGCCAGAAGCGATATGTCACTCGTTTTGTATCTTAAGAGATTCATCGTTACTCCTTCCATAGGTTACTGGTATTCTCTGAGTCAATACTTCTCTTGACGAAAAAGTGGCTATCTTAATAGTGCAATACTTCTTCCTCCGAGGTGCTCACACAGTTTACTGGTTTTTGTGTAGTTTTTGTCTGCCAGAAACTATAATTCACTAGTTATGTATCATAAAAGAGTCATCGTTTCTCCTCCTAGGGGTCATACGAGATTTCTTAATCCAAACCGCAAGTAACGAGGCATTGGCTACCTTAAGAGAGTCATAGTTACTCGTCCCAATCGCTCACCCAGTCTGCCACTTTTCCTTACATCGGCCAGTCTGCCAGAAGCGATATATCACTCGTTGTGTATCTTAAGAGATTCATCGTTACTCCTTCCATAGGTTACTGGTATTCTCTGAGTCAATACCTCTCTTGACGAAAAAGTGGCTATCTTAATAGTGCAATACTTCTTCCTCCGAGTTGCTCACACAGTTTACTACTTTTTGTGTACTTTCCAGTCTGCCAGAAGCGATATGTCACTAGTTGTGTATCATAAAAGAGTCATCGTTTCTCCTCCTAGGGGTTATTCGAGATTTCTTAATCCAAACCGCAAGTAACGAGGCATTGGCTACCTTAAGAGAGTCATAGTTACTCGTCCCAATTGCTCACCCAGTCTGCCACTTTTCCTTCCTGCGGCCAGTCTGCCAGAAGCGATATGTCACTCGTTGTGTATCTTAAGAGATTCGTCGTTACTCCTTCCATATGTTACTGGTATTCTCTGAGTCAATACCTCTCTTGACGAAAAAGTGGCTATCTTAATAGTGCAATACTTCTTCCTCCGAGTTGCTCACACAGTTTACTACTTTTTGTGTACTTGCCAGTCTGCCAGAAGCGATATGTCACTAGTTGTGTATCATAAAAGAGTCATCGTTTCTCCTCCTAGGGGTTATTCGAGATTTCTTAATCCAAACCGCAAGTAACGAGGCATTGGCTACCTTAAGAGAGTCATAGTTACTCGTCCCAATTGCTCACCCAGTCTGCCACTTTTCCTTACTGCGGCCAGTCTGCCAGAAGCGATATATCACTCGTTGTGTATCTTAAGAGATTCATCGTTACTCCTTCCATAGGTTACTGGTATTCTCTGAGTCAATACCTCTCTTGACGAAAAAGTGGCTATCTTAATAGTGCAATACTTCTTCCTCCGAGTTGCACACACAGTTTACTGCTTTTTGTGTAGTTTTTGTCTGCCAGAAACTATAATTCACTAGTTGTGTATCATAAAAGAGTCATCGTTTCTCCTCCTAGGGGTTATTCTAGACCTCTTAATCCAAACCGCAAGTAACGAGGCATTGGCTCCTTAAGAGAGTCATAGTTACTCGTCCCAATTGCTCACCCAGTCTGCCACTTTCTCTTACTGCGGCCAGTCTGCCAGAAGCGATATGTCACTCGTTGTGTATCTTAAGAGATTCATCGTTACTCCTTCCATAGGTTACTGGTATTCTCTGAGTCAATACCTCTCGTGACGAAAAAGTGGCTATCTTAATAGTGCAATACTTCTTCCTCCGAGTTGCTCACACAGTTTACTGCTTTTTGTGTAGTTTTTGTCTGCCAGAAACTATAATTCACTAGTTGTGTATCATAAAAGAGTCATCGTTTCTCCTCCTAGGGGTTTTCGAGATTTCTTAACCCAAACCGCAAGTAACGAGGCATTGGCTACCTTAAGAGAGTCATAGTTACTCGTTCCCATTGCTCACCCAGTCTGCCACTTTTTCTTACTGTGGCCAGTCTGCCAGAAGCGATATGTCACTCGTTGTGTATCTTAAGAGATTCATCGTTACTCCTTCCATAGGTTACTGGTATTCTCAGAGTCAATACCTCTCTTGACGAAAAAGTGGCTATCTTAATAGTGCAATACTTCTTCCTCCGAGTTGCTCACACAGTTTACTGCTTTTTGTGTAGTTTTCGTCTGCCAGAAACTATAATTCACTAGTTGTGTATCATAAAAGAGTCATCGTTTCTCCTCCTAGGGGTTATTCGAGACCTCTTAATCCAAACCGCAAGTAACGAGGCATTGGCTACCTTAAGAGAGTCATAGTTACTCGTCCCAATTGCTCACCCAGTCTGCCACTTTTTCTTACTGCGGCCAGTCTGCCAGAAGCGATATGTCACTCGTTTTGTATCTTAAGAGATTCATCGTTACTCCTTCCATAGGTTACTGGTATTCTCTGAGTCAATACTTCTCTTGACGAAAAAGTGGCTATCTTAATAGTGCAATACTTCTTCCTCCGAGGTGCTCACACAGTTTACTGCTTTTTGTGTAGTTTTTGTCTGCCAGAAACTATAATTCACTAGTTATGTATCATAAAAGAGTCATCGTTTCTCCTCCTAGGGGTCATTCGAGATTTCTTAATCCAAACCGCAAGTAACGAGGCATTGGCTACCTTAAGAGAGTCATAGTTACTCGTCCCAATCGCTCACCCAGTCTGCCACTTTTCCTTACATCGGCCAGTCTGCCAGAAGCGATATATCACTCGTTGTGTATCTTAAGAGATTCATCGTTACTCCTTCCATAGGTTACTGGTATTCTCTGAGTCAATACCTCTCTTGACGAAAAAGTGGCTATCTTAATAGTGCAATACTTCTTCCTCCGAGTTGCTCACACAGTTTACTACTTTTTGTGTACTTTCCAGTCTGCCAGAAGCGATATGTCACTAGTTGTGTATCATAAAAGAGTCATCGTTTCTCCTCCTAGGGGTTATTCGAGATTTCTTAATCCAAACCGCAAGTAACGAGGCATTGGCTACCTTAAGAGAGTCATAGTTACTCGTCCCAATTGCTCACCCAGTCTGCCACTTTTCCTTACTGCGGCCAGTCTGCCAGAAGCGATATGTCACTCGTTGTGTATCTTAAGAGATTCATCGTTACTCCTATCATAGGTTACTGGTATTCTCTGAGTCAATACCTCTCTTGACGAAAAAGTGGCTATCTTAATAGTGCAATACTTCTTCCTCCGAGTTGCTCACACAGTTTACTGCTTTTTGTGTAGTTTTTGTCTGCCAGAAACTATAATTCACTAGTAGTGTATCATAAAAGAGTCATCGTTTCTCCTCCTAGGGGTTATTCGAGACCTCTTAATCCAAACCGCAAGTAACGAGGCATTGGCTACCTTAAGAGAGTCATAGTTACTCGTCCCAATTGCTCACCCAGTCTGCCACTTTTTCTTACTGCGGCCAGTCTGCCAGAAGCGATATGTCACTCGTTGTGTATCTTAAGAGATTCATCGTTACTCCTTCCATAGGTTACTGGTATTCTCTGAGTCAATACTTCTCGTGACGAAAAAGTGGCTATCTTAATAGTGCAATACTTCTTCCTCCGAGTTGCTCACACAGTTTACTACTTTTTGTGTAGTTTTTGTCTGCCAGAAACTATAATTCACTAGTTGTGTATCATAAAAGAGTCATCGTTTCTCCTCCTAGGGGTCATTCGAGATTTCTTAATCCAAACCGCAAGTAACGAGGCATTGGCTACCTTAAGAGAGTCATAGTTACTCGTCCCAATTGCTCACCCAGTCTGCCACTTTTTCACACTGCGGCCAGTCTGCCAGAAGCGATATGTCACTCGTTGTGTATCTTAAGAGATTCATCGTTACTCCTTCCATAGGTTACTGGTATTCTCTGAGTCAATACCTCTCGTGACGAAAAAGTGGCTATCTTAATAGTGCAATACTTCTTCCTCCGAGTTGCTCACACAGTTTACTACTTTTTGTGTAGTTTTTGTCTGCCAGAAACTATAATTCACTAGTTGTGTATCATAAAAGAGTCATCGTTTGTCCTCCTAGGTGTCATTCGAGATTTCTTAATCCAAACCGCAAGTAACGAGGCATTGGCTACCTTAAGAGAGTCATAGTTACTCGTCCCAATTGCTCACCCAGTCTGCCACTTTTTCACACTGCGGCCAGTCTGCCAGAATCGATATGTCACTCGTTGTGTATCTTAAGAGATTCATCGTTACTCCTTCCATAGGTTACTGGTATTCTCTGAGTCAATACCTCTCTTGACGAAAAAGTGGCTATCTTAATAGTGCAATACTTCTTCCTCCGAGTTTCTCACACAGTTTACTACTTTTTGTGTACTTGCCAGTCTGCCAGAAGCGATATGTCACTAGTTGTGTATCATAAAAGAGTCATCGTTTCTCCTCCTAGGGGTTATTCGAGATTTCTTAATCCAAACCGCAAGTAACGAGGCATTGGCTACCTTAAGAGAGTCATAGTTACTCGTCCCAATTGCTCACCCAGTCTGCCACTTTTCCTTACTGCGGCCAGTCTGCCAGAAGCGATATGTCACTCGTTGTGTATCTTAAGAGATTCATCGTTACTCCTTCCATAGGTTACTGGTATTCTCTGAGTCAATACCACTCTTGACGAAAAAGTGGCTATCTTAATAGTGCAATACTTCTTCCTCCCAGTTGCCCACACAGTTTACTACTTTTTTGTGTAGTTTTTGTCTGCCAGAAACTATAATTCACTAGTTTTGTATCATAAAAGAGTCATCGTTTCTCCTCCTACGGGTTATTCGAGACCTCTTAATCCAAACCGCAAGTAACGAGGCATTGGCTACCTTAAGAGAGTCATAGTTACTCGTCCCCATTGCTCACCCAGTCTGCCACTTTTTCTTACTGTGGCCAGTCTGCCAGAAGCGATATGTCACTCGTTGTGTATCTTAAGAGATTCATCGTTACTCCTTCCATAGGTTACTGGTATTCTCTGAGTCAATACCTCTCTTGACGAAAAAGTGGCTATCTTAATAGTGCAATACTTCTTCCTCCGACTTACTCACACAGTTTACTACTTTTTGTGTAGTTTTTGTCTGCCAGAAACTATAATTCACTAGTTGTGATCATAAAAGAGTCATCGTTTCTCCTCCTAGGGGTTTCCGAGATTTCTTAATCCAAACCGCAAGTAACGAGGCATTGGCTACCTTAAGAGAGTCATAGTTACTCGTCCCCATTGCTCACCCAGTCTGCCACTTTTTCTTACTGTGGCCAGTCTGCCAGAAGCGATATGTCACTCGTTGTGTATCTTAAGAGATTCATCGTTACTCCTTCCATAGGTTACTGGTATTCTCTGAGTCAATACCTCTCTTGACGAAAAAGTGGCTATCTTAATAGTGCAACACTTCTTCCTACCAGTTGCTCACATAGTTTACTACTTTTTTGTGTAGTTTTTGTCTGCCAGAAACTATAATTCACTAGTTTTGTATCATAAAAGAGTCATCGTTTCTCCTCCTAGGGGTTATTCGAGACCTCTTATTCCAAACCGCAAGTAACGAGGCATTGGCTACCTTAAGAGAGTCATAGTTACTCGTCCCAATTGCTCACCCAGTCTGCCACTTTTCCTTACTGCGGCCAGTCTGCCAGAAGCGATATGTCACTCGTTGTGTATCTTAAGAGATTCATCGTTACTCCTTCCATAGGTTACTGGTATTCTCTGAGTCAATACTTCTCTTGACGAAAAAGTGGCTATCTTAATAGTGCAATACTTCTTCCTCCGAGGTGCTCACACTGTTTACTGCTTTTTGTGTAGTTTTTGTCTGCCAGAAACTATAATTCACTAGTTATGTATCATAAAAGAGTCATCGTTTCTCCTCCTAGGGGTCATTCGAGATTTCTTAATCCAAACCGCAAGTAACGAGGCATTGGCTACCTTAAGAGAGTCATAGTTACTCGTCCCAATTGCTCACCCAGTCTGCCACATTTCCTTACTGCGGCCAGTCTGCCAGAAGCGATATGTCACTCGTTGTGTATCTTAAGAGATTCATCGTTACTCCTTCCATAGGTTACTGGTATTCTCTGAGTCAATACCTCTCTTGACGAAAAAGTGGCTATCTTAATAGTGCAATACTTCTTCCTCCGAGTTGCTCACACAGTTTACTACTTTTTGTGTACTTGCCAGTCTGCCAGAAGCGATATGTCACTAGTTGTGTATCATAAAAGAGTCATCGTTTCTCCTCCTAGGGATTATTCGAGATTTCTTAATCCAAACCGCAAGTAACGAGGCATTGGCTACCTTAAGAGAGTCATAGTTACTCGTCCCAATTGCTCACCCAGTCTGCCACTTTTCCTTACTGCGGCCAGTCTGCCAGAAGCGATATATCACTCGTTGTGTATCTTAAGAGATTCATCGTTACTCCTTCCATAGGTTACTGGTATTCTCTGAGTCAATACCTCTCTTGACGAAAAAGTGGCTATCTTAATAGTGCAATACTTCTTCCTCCGAGTTGCACACACAGTTTACTGCTTTTTGTGTAGTATTTGTCTGCCAGAAACTATAATTCACTAGTTGTGTATCATAAAAGAGTCATCGTTTCTCCTCCTAGGGGTTATTCTAGACCTCTTAATCCAAACCGCAAGTAACGAGGCATTGGCTCCTTAAGAGAGTCATAGTTACTCGTCCCAATTGCTCACCCAGTCTGCCACTTTTTCTTACTGCGGCCAGTCTGCCAGAGGCGATATGTCACTCGTTGTGTATCTTAAGAGATTCATCGTTACTCCTTCCATAGGTTACTGGTATTCTCTGAGTCAATACCTCTCGTGACGAAAAAGTGGCTATCTTAATAGTGCAATACTTCTTCCTCCGACTTGCTCACACAGTTTACTACTTTTTGTGTAGTTTTTGTCTGCCAGAAACTATAATTCACTAGTTGTGTATCATAAAAGAGTCATCGTTTCTCCTCCTAGGGGTTTTCGAGATTTCTTAACCCAAACCGCAAGTAACGAGGCATTGGCTACCTTAAGAGAGTCATAGTTACTCGTCCCCATTGCTCACCCAGTCTGCCACTTTTTCTTACTGTGGCCAGTCTGCCAGAAGCGATATGTCACTCGTTGTGTATCTTAAGAGATTCATCGTTACTCCTTCCATAGGTTACTGGTATTCTCTGAGTCATTACCTCTCTTGACGAAAAAGTGGCTATCTTAATAGTGCAATACTTCTTCCTCCGAGTTGCTCACACAGTTTACTGCTTTTTGTGTAGTTTTCGTCTGCCAGAAACTATAATTCACTAGTTGTGTATCATGAAAGAGTCATCGTTTCTCCTCCTAGGGGTTATTCGAGACCTCTTAATCCAAACCGCAAGTAACGAGGCATTGGCTACCTTAAGAGAGTCATAGTTACTCGTCCCAATTGCTCACCCAGTCTGCCACTTTTTCTTACTGCGGCCAGTCTGCCAGAAGCGATATGTCACTCGTTTTGTATCTTAAGAGATTCATCGTTACTCCTTCCATAGGTTACTGGTATTCTCTGAGTCAATACTTCTCTTGACGAAAAAGTGGCTATCTTAATAGTGCAATACTTCTTCCTCCGAGTTGCTCACACAGTTTACTACTTTTTGTGTAGTTTTTGTCTGCCAGAAACTATAATTCACTAGTTGTGTATCATAAAAGAGTCATCGTTTGTCCTCCTAGGTGTCATTCGAGATTTCTTAATCCAAACCGCAAGTAACGAGGCATTGGCTACCTTAAGAGAGTCATAGTTACTCGTCCCAATTGCTCACCCAGTCTGCCACTTTTTCACACAGCGGCCAGTCTGCCAGAATCGATATGTCACTCGTTGTGTATCTTAAGAGATTCATCGTTACTCCTTCCATAGGTTACTGGTATTCTCTGAGTCAATACCTCTCTTGACGAAAAAGTGGCTATCTTAATAGTGCAATACTTCTTCCTCCGAGTTTCTCACACAGTTTACTACTTTTTGTGTACTTGCCAGTCTGCCAGAAGCGATATGTCACTAGTTGTGTATCATAAAAGAGTCATCGTTTCTCCTCCTAGGGGTTATTCGAGATTTCTTAATCCAAACCGCAAGTAACGAGGCATTGGCTACCTTAAGAGAGTCATAGTTACTCGTCCCAATTGCTAACCCAGTCTGCCACTTTTCCTTACTGCGGCCAGTCTGCCAGAAGCGATATGTCACTCGTTGTGTATCTTAAGAGATTCATCGTTACTCCTTCCATAGGTTACTGGTATTCTCTGAGTCAATACCACTCTTGACGAAAAAGTGGCTATCTTAATAGTGCAATACTTCTTCCTCCCAGTTGCTCACACAGTTTACTACTTTTTTGTGTAGTTTTTGTCTGCCAGAAACTATAATTCACTAGTTTTGTATCATAAAAGAGTCATCGTTTCTCCTCCTACGGGTTATTCGAGACCTCTTAATCCAAACCGCAAGTAACGAGGCATTGGCTACCTTAAGAGAGTCATAGTTACTCGTCCCCATTGCTCACCCAGTCTGCCACTTTTTCTTACTGTGGCCAGTCTGCCAGAAGCGATATGTCACTCGTTGTGTATCTTAAGAGATTCATCGTTACTCCTTCCATAGGTTACTGGTATTCTCTGAGTCAATACCTCTCTTGACGAAAAAGTGGCTATCTTAATAGTGCAATACCTCTTCCTCCGACTTGCTCACACAGTTTACTACTTTTTGTGTAGTTTTTGTCTGCCAGAAACTATAATTCACTAGTTGTGATCATAAAAGAGTCATCGTTTCTCCTCCTAGGGGTCATTCGAGATTTCTTAATCCAAACCGCAAGTAACGAGGCATTGGCTACCTTAAGAGAGTCATAGTTACTCGTCCCAATTGCTCACCCAGTCTGCCACTTTTTCACACTGCGGCCAGTCTGCCAGAAGCGATATGTCACTCGTTGTGTATCTTAAGAGATTCATCGTTACTCCTTCCATAGGTTACTGGTATTCTCTGAGTCAATACCTCTCGTGACGAAAAAGTGGCTATCTTAATAGTGCAATACTTCTTCCTCCGAGTTGCTCACACAGTTTACTACTTTTTGTGTAGTTTTTGTCTGCCAGAAACTATAATTCACTAGTTGTGTATCATAAAAGAGTCATCGTTTGTCCTCCTAGGTGTCATTCGAGATTTCTTAATCCAAACCGCAAGTAACGAGGCATTGGCTACCTTAAGAGAGTCATAGTTACTCGTCCCAATTGCTCACCCAGTCTGCCACTTTTTCACACTGCGGCCAGTCTGCCAGAATCGATATGTCACTCGTTGTGTATCTTAAGAGATTCATCGTTACTCCTTCCATAGGTTACTGGTATTCTCTGAGTCAATACCTCTCTTGACGAAAAAGTGGCTATCTTAATAGTGCAATACTTCTTCCTCCGAGTTTCTCACACAGTTTACTACTTTTTGTGTACTTGCCAGTCTGCCAGAAGCGATATGTCACTAGTTGTGTATCATAAAAGAGTCATCGTTTCTCCTCCTAGGGGTTATTCGAGATTTCTTAATCCAAACCGCAAGTAACGAGGCATTGGCTACCTTAAGAGAGTCATAGTTACTCGTCCCAATTGCTCACCCAGTCTGCCACTTTTCCTTACTGCGGCCAGTCTGCCAGAAGCGATATGTCACTCGTTGTGTATCTTAAGAGATTCATCGTTACTCCTTCCATAGGTTACTGGTATTCTCTGAGTCAATACCACTCTTGACGAAAAAGTGGCTATCTTAATAGTGCAATACTTCTTCCTCCCAGTTGCCCACACAGTTTACTACTTTTTTGTGTAGTTTTTGTCTGCCAGAAACTATAATTCACTAGTTTTGTATCATAAAAGAGTCATCGTTTCTCCTCCTACGGGTTATTCGAGACCTCTTAATCCAAACCGCAAGTAACGAGGCATTGGCTACCTTAAGAGAGTCATAGTTACTCGTCCCCATTGCTCACCCAGTCTGCCACTTTTTCTTACTGTGGCCAGTCTGCCAGAAGCGATATGTCACTCGTTGTGTATCTTAAGAGATTCATCGTTACTCCTTCCATAGGTTACTGGTATTCTCTGAGTCAATACCTCTCTTGACGAAAAAGTGGCTATCTTAATAGTGCAATACTTCTTCCTCCGACTTGCTCACACAGTTTACTACTTTTTGTGTAGTTTTTGTCTGCCAGAAACTATAATTCACTAGTTGTGATCATAAAAGAGTCATCGTTTCTCCTCCTAGGGGTTTCCGAGATTTCTTAATCCAAACCGCAAGTAACGAGGCATTGGCTACCTTAAGAGAGTCATAGTTACTCGTCCCCATTGCTCACCCAGTCTGCCACTTTTTCTTACTGTGGCCAGTCTGCCAGAAGCGATATGTCACTCGTTGTGTATCTTAAGAGATTCATCGTTACTCCTTCCATAGGTTACTGGTATTCTCTGAGTCAATACCTCTCTTGACGAAAAAGTGGCTATCTTAATAGTGCAACACTTCTTCCTACCAGTTGCTCACATAGTTTACTACTTTTTTGTGTAGTTTTTGTCTGCCAGAAACTATAATTCACTAGTTTTGTATCATAAAAGAGTCATCGTTTCTCCTCCTAGGGGTTATTCGAGACCTCTTATTCCAAACCGCAAGTAACGAGGCATTGGCTACCTTAAGAGAGTCATAGTTACTCGTCCCAATTGCTCACCCAGTCTGCCACTTTTCCTTACTGCGGCCAGTCTGCCAGAAGCGATATGTCACTCGTTGTGTATCTTAAGAGATTCATCGTTACTCCTTCCATAGGTTACTGGTATTCTCTGAGTCAATACTTCTCTAGACGAAAAAGTGGCTATCTTAATAGTGCAATACTTCTTCCTCCGAGGTGCTCACACTGTTTACTGCTTTTTGTGTAGTTTTTGTCTGCCAGAAACTATAATTCACTAGTTATGTATCATAAAAGAGTCATCGTTTCTCCTCCTAGGGGTCATTCGAGATTTCTTAATCCAAACCGCAAGTAACGAGGCATTGGCTACCTTAAGAGAGTCATAGTTACTCGTCCCAATTGCTCACCCAGTCTGCCACATTTCCTTACTGCGGCCAGTCTGCCAGAAGCGATATGTCACTCGTTGTGTATCTTAAGAGATTCATCGTTACTCCTTCCATAGGTTACTGGTATTCTCTGAGTCAATACCTCTCTTGACGAAAAAGTGGCTATCTTAATAGTGCAATACTTCTTCCTCCGAGTTGCTCACACAGTTTACTACTTTTTGTGTACTTGCCAGTCTGCCAGAAGCGATATGTCACTAGTTGTGTATCATAAAAGAGTCATCGTTTCTCCTCCTAGGGATTATTCGAGATTTCTTAATCCAAACCGCAAGTAACGAGGCATTGGCTACCTTAAGAGAGTCATAGTTACTCGTCCCAATTGCTCACCCAGTCTGCCACTTTTCCTTACTGCGGCCAGTCTGCCAGAAGCGATATATCACTCGTTGTGTATCTTAAGAGATTCATCGTTACTCCTTCCATAGGTTACTGGTATTCTCTGAGTCAATACCTCTCTTGACGAAAAAGTGGCTATCTTAATAGTGCAATACTTCTTCCTCCGAGTTGCACACACAGTTTACTGCTTTTTGTGTAGTATTTGTCTGCCAGAAACTATAATTCACTAGTTGTGTATCATAAAAGAGTCATCGTTTCTCCTCCTAGGGGTTATTCTAGACCTCTTAATCCAAACCGCAAGTAACGAGGCATTGGCTCCTTAAGAGAGTCATAGTTACTCGTCCCAATTGCTCACCCAGTCTGCCACTTTTTCTTACTGCGGCCAGTCTGCCAGAGGCGATATGTCACTCGTTGTGTATCTTAAGAGATTCATCGTTACTCCTTCCATAGGTTACTGGTATTCTCTGAGTCAATACCTCTCGTGACGAAAAAGTGGCTATCTTAATAGTGCAATACTTCTTCCTCCGACTTGCTCACACAGTTTACTACTTTTTGTGTAGTTTTTGTCTGCCAGAAACTATAATTCACTAGTTGTGTATCATAAAAGAGTCATCGTTTCTCCTCCTAGGGGTTTTCGAGATTTCTTAACCCAAACCGCAAGTAACGAGGCATTGGCTACCTTAAGAGAGTCATAGTTACTCGTCCCCATTGCTCACCCAGTCTGCCACTTTTTCTTACTGTGGCCAGTCTGCCAGAAGCGATATGTCACTCGTTGTGTATCTTAAGAGATTCATCGTTACTCCTTCCATAGGTTACTGGTATTCTCTGAGTCATTACCTCTCTTGACGAAAAAGTGGCTATCTTAATAGTGCAATACTTCTTCCTCCGAGTTGCTCACACAGTTTACTGCTTTTTGTGTAGTTTTCGTCTGCCAGAAACTATAATTCACTAGTTGTGTATCATGAAAGAGTCATCGTTTCTCCTCCTAGGGGTTATTCGAGACCTCTTAATCCAAACCGCAAGTAACGAGGCATTGGCTACCTTAAGAGAGTCATAGTTACTCGTCCCAATTGCTCACCCAGTCTGCCACTTTTTCTTACTGCGGCCAGTCTGCCAGAAGCGATATGTCACTCGTTTTGTATCTTAAGAGATTCATCGTTACTCCTTCCATAGGTTACTGGTATTCTCTGAGTCAATACTTCTCTTGACGAAAAAGTGGCTATCTTAATAGTGCAATACTTCTTCCTCCGAGTTGCTCACACAGTTTACTACTTTTTGTGTAGTTTTTGTCTGCCAGAAACTATAATTCACTAGTTGTGTATCATAAAAGAGTCATCGTTTGTCCTCCTAGGTGTCATTCGAGATTTCTTAATCCAAACCGCAAGTAACGAGGCATTGGCTACCTTAAGAGAGTCATAGTTACTCGTCCCAATTGCTCACCCAGTCTGCCACTTTTTCACACAGCGGCCAGTCTGCCAGAATCGATATGTCACTCGTTGTGTATCTTAAGAGATTCATCGTTACTCCTTCCATAGGTTACTGGTATTCTCTGAGTCAATACCTCTCTTGACGAAAAAGTGGCTATCTTAATAGTGCAATACTTCTTCCTCCGAGTTTCTCACACAGTTTACTACTTTTTGTGTACTTGCCAGTCTGCCAGAAGCGATATGTCACTAGTTGTGTATCATAAAAGAGTCATCGTTTCTCCTCCTAGGGGTTATTCGAGATTTCTTAATCCAAACCGCAAGTAACGAGGCATTGGCTACCTTAAGAGAGTCATAGTTACTCGTCCCAATTGCTAACCCAGTCTGCCACTTTTCCTTACTGCGGCCAGTCTGCCAGAAGCGATATGTCACTCGTTGTGTATCTTAAGAGATTCATCGTTACTCCTTCCATAGGTTACTGGTATTCTCTGAGTCAATACCACTCTTGACGAAAAAGTGGCTATCTTAATAGTGCAATACTTCTTCCTCCCAGTTGCTCACACAGTTTACTACTTTTTTGTGTAGTTTTTGTCTGCCAGAAACTATAATTCACTAGTTTTGTATCATAAAAGAGTCATCGTTTCTCCTCCTACGGGTTATTCGAGACCTCTTAATCCAAACCGCAAGTAACGAGGCATTGGCTACCTTAAGAGAGTCATAGTTACTCGTCCCCATTGCTCACCCAGTCTGCCACTTTTTCTTACTGTGGCCAGTCTGCCAGAAGCGATATGTCACTCGTTGTGTATCTTAAGAGATTCATCGTTACTCCTTCCATAGGTTACTGGTATTCTCTGAGTCAATACCTCTCTTGACGAAAAAGTGGCTATCTTAATAGTGCAATACCTCTTCCTCCGACTTGCTCACACAGTTTACTACTTTTTGTGTAGTTTTTGTCTGCCAGAAACTATAATTCACTAGTTGTGATCATAAAAGAGTCATCGTTTCTCCTCCTAGGGGTTTCCGAGATTTCTTAATCCAAACCGCAAGTAACGAGGCATTGGCTACCTTAAGAGAGTCATAGTTACTCGTCCCCATTGCTCACCCAGTCTGCCACTTTTTCTTACTGTGGCCAGTCTGCCAGAAGCGATATGTCACTCGTTGTGTATCTTAAGAGATTCATCGTTACTCCTTCCATAGGTTACTGGTATTCTCTGAGTCAATACCTCTCTTGACGAAAAAGTGGCTATCTTAATAGTGCAACACTTCTTCCTACCAGTTGCTCACATAGTTTACTACTTTTTTGTGTAGTTTTTGTCTGCCAGAAACTATAATTCACTAGTTTTGTATCATAAAAGAGTCATCGTTTCTCCTCCTAGGGGTTATTCGAGACCTCTTAATCCAAACCGCAAGTAACGAGGCATTGGCTACCTTAAGAGAGTCATAGTTACTCGTCCCAATTGCTCACCCAGTCTGCCACTTTTCCTTACTGCGGCCAGTCTGCCAGAAGCGATATGTCACTCGTTGTGTATCTTAAGAGATTCATCGTTACTCCTTCCATAGGTTACTGGTATTCTCTGAGTCAATACTTCTCTTGACGAAAAAGTGGCTATCTTAATAGTGCAATACTTCTTCCTCCGAGGTGCTCACACTGTTTACTGCTTTTTGTGTAGTTTTTGTCTGCCAGAAACTATAATTCACTAGTTATGTATCATAAAAGAGTCATCGTTTCTCCTCCTAGGGGTCATTCGAGATTTCTTAATCCAAACCGCAAGTAACGAGGCATTGGCTACCTTAAGAGAGTCATAGTTACTCGTCCCAATTGCTCACCCAGTCTGCCACATTTCCTTACTGCGGCCAGTCTGCCAGAAGCGATATGTCACTCGTTGTGTATCTTAAGAGATTCATCGTTACTCCTTCCATAGGTTACTGGTATTCTCTGAGTCAATACCTCTCTTGACGAAAAAGTGGCTATCTTAATAGTGCAATACTTCTTCCTCCGAGTTGCTCACACAGTTTACTACTTTTTGTGTACTTGCCAGTCTGCCAGAAGCGATATGTCACTAGTTGTGTATCATAAAAGAGTCATCGTTTCTCCTCCTAGGGATTATTCGAGATTTCTTAATCCAAACCGCAAGTAACGAGGCATTGGCTACCTTAAGAGAGTCATAGTTACTCGTCCCAATTGCTCACCCAGTCTGCCACTTTTCCTTACTGCGGCCAGTCTGCCAGAAGCGATATATCACTCGTTGTGTATCTTAAGAGATTCATCGTTACTCCTTCCATAGGTTACTGGTTTTCTCTGAGTCAATACCTCTCTTGACGAAAAAGTGGCTATCTTAATAGTGCAATACTTCTTCCTCCGAGTTGCACACACAGTTTACTGCTTTTTGTGTAGTATTTGTCTGCCAGAAACTATAATTCACTAGTTGTGTATCATAAAAGAGTCATCGTTTCTCCTCCTAGGGGTTATTCTAGACCTCTTAATCCAAACCGCAAGTAACGAGGCATTGGCTCCTTAAGAGAGTCATAGTTACTCGTCCCAATTGCTCACCCAGTCTGCCACTTTTTCTTACTGCGGCCAGTCTGCCAGAGGCGATATGTCACTCGTTGTGTATCTTAAGAGATTCATCGTTACTCCTTCCATAGGTTACTGGTATTCTCTGAGTCAATACCTCTCGTGACGAAAAAGTGGCTATCTTAATAGTGCAATACTTCTTCCTCCGACTTGCTCACACAGTTTACTACTTTTTGTGTAGTTTTTGTCTGCCAGAAACTATAATTCACTAGTTTTGTATCATAAAAGAGTCATCGTTTCTCCTCCTAGGGGTTTTCGAGATTTCTTAACCCAAACCGCAAGTAACTAGGCATTGGCTACCTTAAGAGAGTCATAGTTACTCGTCCCCATTGCTCACCCAGTCTGCCACTTTTTCTTACTGTGGCCAGTCTGCCAGAAGCGATATGTCACTCGTTGTGTATCTTAAGAGATTCATCGTTACTCCTTCCATAGGTTACTGGTATTCTCTGAGTCAATACCTCTCTTGACGAAAAAGTGGCTATCTTAATAGTGCAATACTTCTTCCTCCGAGTTGCTCACACAGTTTACTGCTTTTTGTGTAGTTTTCGTCTGCCAGAAACTATAATTCACTAGTTGTGTATCATGAAAGAGTCATCGTTTCTCCTCCTAGGGGTTATTCGAGACCTCTTAATCCAAACCGCAAGTAACGAGGCATTGGCTACCTTAAGAGAGTCATAGTTACTCGTCCCAATTGCTCACCCAGTCTGCCACTTTTTCCTACTGCGGCCAGTCTGCCAGAAGCGATATGTCACTCGTTTTGTATCTTAAGAGATTCATCGTTACTCCTTCCATAGGTTACTGGTATTCTCTGAGTCAATACTTCTCTTGACGAAAAAGTGGCTATCTTAATAGTGCAATACTTCTTCCTCCGAGGTGCTCACACAGTTTACTGCTTTTTGTGTAGTTTTTGTCTGCCAGAAACTATAATTCACTAGTTATGTATCATAAAAGAGTCATCGTTTCTCCTCCTAGGGGTCATTCGAGATTTCTTAATCCAAACCGCAAGTAACGAGGCATTGGCTACCTTAAGAGAGTCATAGTTACTCGTCCCAATCGCTCACCCAGTCTGCCACTTTTCCTTACATCGGCCAGTCTGCCAGAAGCGATATATCACTCGTTGTGTATCTTAAGAGATTCATCGTTACTCCTTCCATAGGTTACTGGTATTCTCTGAGTCAATACCTCTCTTGACGAAAAAGTGGCTATCTTAATAGTGCAATACTTCTTCCTCCGAGTTGCTCACACAGTTTACTACTTTTTGTGTACTTTCCAGTCTGCCAGAAGCGATATGTCACTAGTTGTGTATCATAAAAGAGTCATCGTTTCTCCTCCTAGGGGTTATTCGAGATTTCTTAATCCAAACCGCAAGTAACGAGGCATTGGCTACCTTAAGAGAGTCATAGTTACTCGTCCCAATTGCTCACCCAGTCTGCCACTTTTCCTTACTGCGGCCAGTCTGCCAGAAGCGATATGTCACTCGTTGTGTATCTTAAGAGATTCATCGTTACTCCTTCCATAGGTTACTGGTATTCTCTGAGTCAATACCTCTCTTGACGAAAAAGTGGCTATCTTAATAGTGCAATACTTCTTCCTCCGAGTTGCTCACACAGTTTACTGCTTTTTGTGTAGTTTTTGTCTGCCAGAAACTATAATTCACTAGTAGTGTATCATAAAAGAGTCATCGTTTCTCCTCCTAGGTGTTATTCGAGACCTCTTAATCCAAACCGCAAGTAACGAGGCATTGGCTACCTTAAGAGAGTCATAGTTACTCGTCCCAATTGCTCACCCAGTCTGCCACTTTTTCTTACTGCGGCCAGTCTGCCAGAAGCGATATGTCACTCGTTGTGTATCTTAAGAGATTCATCGTTACTCCTTCCATAGGTTACTGGTATTCTCTGAGTCAATACCTCTCGTGACGAAAAAGTGGCTATCTTAATAGTGCAATACTTCTTCCTCCGAGTTGCTCACACAGTTTACTACTTTTTGTGTAGTTTTTGTCTGCCAGAAACTATAATTCACTAGTTGTGTATCATAAAAGAGTCATCGTTTGTCCTCCTAGGGGTCATTCGAGATTTCTTAATCCAAACCGCAAGTAACGAGGCATTGGCTACCTTAAGAGAGTCATAGTTACTCGTCCCAATTGCTCACCCAGTCTGCCACTTTTTCACACTGCGGCCAGTCTGCCAGAATCGATATGTCACTCGTTGTGTATCTTAAGAGATTCATCGTTACTCCTTCCATAGGTTACTGGTATTCTCTGAGTCAATACCTCTCTTGACGAAAAAGTGGCTATCTTAATAGTGCAACACTTCTTCCTACCAGTTGCTCACATAGTTTACTACTTTTTTGTGTAGTTTTTGTCTGCCAGAAACTATAATTCACTAGTTTTGTATCATAAAAGAGTCATCGTTTCTCCTCCTAGGGGTTATTCGAGACCTCTTAATCCAAACCGCAAGTAACGAGGCATTGGCTACCTTAAGAGAGTCATAGTTACTCGTCCCAATTGCTCACCCAGTCTGCCACTTTTCCTTACTGCGGCCAGTCTGCCAGAAGCGATATGTCACTCGTTGTGTATCTTAAGAGATTCATCGTTACTCCTTCCATAGGTTACTGGTATTCTCTGAGTCAATACTTCTCTTGACGAAAAAGTGGCTATCTTAATAGTGCAATACTTCTTCCTCCGAGGTGCTCACACTGTTTACTGCTTTTTGTGTAGTTTTTGTCTGCCAGAAACTATAATTCACTAGTTATGTATCATAAAAGAGTCATCGTTTCTCCTCCTAGGGGTCATTCGAGATTTCTTAATCCAAACCGCAAGTAACGAGGCATTGGCTACCTTAAGAGAGTCATAGTTACTCGTCCCAATTGCTCACCCAGTCTGCCACATTTCCTTACTGCGGCCAGTCTGCCAGAAGCGATATGTCACTCGTTGTGTATCTTAAGAGATTCATCGTTACTCCTTCCATAGGTTACTGGTATTCTCTGAGTCAATACCTCTCTTGACGAAAAAGTGGCTATCTTAATAGTGCAATACTTCTTCCTCCGACTTGCTCACACAGTTTACTACTTTTTGTGTAGTTTTTGTCTGCCAGAAACTATAATTCACTAGTTGTGTATCATAAAAGAGTCATCGTTTCTCCTCCTAGGGGTTTTCGAGATTTCTTAACCCAAACCGCAAGTAACGAGGCATTGGCTACCTTAAGAGAGTCATAGTTACTCGTCCCCATTGCTCACCCAGTCTGCCACTTTTTCTTACTGTGGCCAGTCTGCCAGAAGCGATATGTCACTCGTTGTGTATCTTAAGAGATTCATCGTTACTCCTTCCATAGGTTACTGGTATTCTCTGAGTCAATACCTCTCGTGACGAAAAAGTGGCTATCTTAATAGTGCAATACTTCTTCCTCCGACTTGCTCACACAGTTTACTGCTTTTTGTGTAGTTTTTGTCTGCCAGAAACTATAATTCACTAGTTGTGTATCATAAAAGAGTCATCGTTTCTCCTCCTAGGGGTTTTCGAGATTTCTTAACCCAAACCGCAAGTAACGAGGCATTGGCTACCTTAAGAGAGTCATAGTTACTCGTCCCCATTGCTCACCCAGTCTGCCACTTTTTCTTACTGTGGCCAGTCTGCCAGAAGCGATATGTCACTCGTTGTGTATCTTAAGAGATTCATCGTTACTCCTTCCATAGGTTACTGGTATTCTCTGAGTCAATACCTCTCTTGACGAAAAAGTGGCGATCTTAATAGTGCAATACTTCTTCCTCCGAGGTGCTCACACAGTTTACTGCTTTTTGTGTAGTTTTTGTCTGCCAGAAACTATAATTCACTAGTTATGTATCATAAAAGAGTCATCGTTTCTCCTCCTAGGGGTCATTCGAGATTTCTTAATCCAAACCGCAAGTAACGAGGCATTGGCTACCTTAAGAGAGTCATAGTTACTCGTCCCAATCGCTCACCCAGTCTGCCACTTTTCCTTACATCGGCCAGTCTGCCAGAAGCGATATATCACTCGTTGTGTATCTTAAGAGATTCATCGTTACTCCTTCCATAGGTTACTGGTATTCTCTGAGTCAATACCTCTCTTGACGAAAAAGTGGCTATCTTAATAGTGCAATACTTCTTCCTCCGAGTTGCTCACACAGTTTACTACTTTTTGTGTACTTTCCAGTCTGTCAGAAGCGATATGTCACTAGTTGTGTATCATAAAAGAGTCATCGTTTCTCCTCCTAGGGGTTATTCGAGATTTCTTAATCCAAACCGCAAGTAACGAGGCATTGGCTACCTTAAGAGAGTCATAGTTACTCGTCCCAATTGCTCACCCAGTCTGCCACTTTTCCTTACTGCGGCCAGTCTGCCAGAAGCGATATGTCACTCGTTGTGTATCTTAAGAGATTCATCGTTACTCCTTCCATAGGTTACTGGTATTCTCTGAGTCAATACCTCTCTTGACGAAAAAGTGGCTATCTTAATAGTGCAATACTTCTTCCTCCGAGTTGCTCACACAGTTTACTGCTTTTTGTGTAGTTTTTGTCTGCCAGAAACTATAATTCACTAGTAGTGTATCATAAAAGAGTCATCGTTTCTCCTCCTAGGGGTTATTCGAGACCTCTTAATCCAAACCGCAAGTAACGAGGCATTGGCTACCTTAAGAGAGTCATAGTTACTCGTCCCAATTGCTCACCCAGTCTGCCACTTTTTCTTACTGCGGCCAGTCTGCCAGAAGCGATATGTCACTCGTTGTGTATCTTAAGAGATTCATCGTTACTCCTTCCATAGGTTACTGGTATTCTCTGAGTCAATACTTCTCGTGACGAAAAAGTGGCTATCTTAATAGTGCAATACTTCTTCCTCCGAGTTGCTCACACAGTTTACTACTTTTTGTGTAGTTTTTGTCTGCCAGAAACTATAATTCACTAGTTGTGTATCATAAAAGAGTCATCGTTTCTCCTCCTAGCGGTTATTCGAGATTTCTTAATCCAAACCGCAAGTAACGAGGCATTGGCTACCTTAAGAGAGTCATAGTTACTCGTCCCAATTGCTCACCCAGTCTGCCACTTTTTCTTACTGTGGCCAGTCTGCCAGAAGCGATATGTCACTCGTTGTGTATCTTAAGAGATTCATCGTTACTCCTTCCATAGGTTACTGGTATTCTCTGAGTCAATACCTCCCTTGACGAAAAAGTGGCTTTCTTAATAGCGCAATACTTCTTCCTCCGAGTTGCTCACACAGTTTACTACTTTTTGTGTAGTTTTTGTCTGCCAGAAACTATAATTCACTAGTTGTGTATCATAAAAGAGTCATCGTTTGTCCTCCTAGGGGTCATTCGAGATTTCTTAATCCAAACCGCAAGTAACGAGGCATTGGCTACCTTAAGAGAGTCATAGTTACTCGTCCCAATTGCTCACCCAGTCTGCCACTTTTTCACACTGCGGCCAGTCTGCCAGAATCGATATGTCACTCGTTGTGTATCTTAAGAGATTCATCGTTACTCCTTCCATAGGTTACTGGTATTCTCTGAGTCAATACCTCTCTTGACGAAAAAGTGGCTATCTTAATAGTGCAATACTTCTTCCTCCGAGTTGCTCACACAGTTTACTACTTTTTGTGTACTTGCCAGTCTGCCAGAAGCGATATGTCACTAGTTGTGTATCATAAAAGAGTCATCGTTTCTCCTCCTAGGGGTTATTCGAGATTTCTTAATCCAAACCGCAAGTAACGAGGCATTGGCTACCTTAAGAGAGTCATAGTTACTCGTCCCAATTGCTCACCCAGTCTGCCACTTTTCCTTACTGCGGCCAGTCTGCCAGAAGCGATATGTCACTCGTTGTGTATCTTAAGAGATTCATCGTTACTCCTTGCATAGGTTACTGGTATTCTCTGAGTCAATACCTCTCTTGACGAAAAAGTGGCTATCTTAATAGTGCAATACTTCTTCCTCCGAGTTGCTCACACAGTTTACTACTTTTTGTGTACTTGCCAGTCTGCCAGAAGCGATATGTCACTAGTTGTGTATCATAAAAGAGTCATCGTTTCTCCTCCTAGGGGTTATTCGAGATTTCTTAATCCAAACCGCAAGTAACGAGGCATTGGCTACCTTAAGAGAGTCATAGTTACTCGTCCCAATTGCTCACCCAGTCTGCCACTTTTCCTTACTGCGGCCAGTCTGCCAGAAGCGATATGTCACTCGTTGTGTATCTTAAGAGATTCATCGTTACTCCTTCCATAGGTTACTGGTATTCTCTGAGTCAATACCTCTCTTGACGAAAAAGTGGCTATCTTAATAGTGCAATACTTCTTCCTCCGAGTTGCTCACACAGTTTACTACTTTTTGTGTAGTTTTTGTCTGCCAGAAACTATAATTCACTAGTTGTGTATCATAAAAGAGTCATCGTTTCTCCTCCTAGGGGTTTTCGAGATTTCTTAATCCAAACCGCAAGTAACGAGGTATTGGCTACCTTAGGAGAGTCATAGTTACTCGTCCCAATTGCTCACCCAGTCTGCCACTTTTTCTTACTGCGGCCAGTCTGCCAGAAGCGATATGTCACTCGTGTATCTTAAGAGATTCATCGTTACTCCTTCCATAGGTTACTGGTATTCTCTGAGTCAATACCTCTCTTGACGAAAAAGTGGCTATCTTAATAGTGCAATACTTCTTCCTCCGAGTTGCTCACACAGTTTACTACTTTTTGTGTACTTGCCAGTCTGCGAGAAGCGATATGTCACTAGTTGTGTATCATAAAAGAGTCATCGTTTCTCCTCCTAGGGGTTATTCGAGATTTCTTAATCCAAACCGCAAGTAACGAGGCATTGGCTACCTTAAGAGAGTCATAGTTACTCGTCCCAATTGCTCACCCAGTCTGCCACTTTTCCTTACTGCGGCCAGTCTGCCAGAAGCGATATGTCACTCGTTGTGTATCTTAAGAGATTCATCGTTACTCCTTGCATAGGTTACTGGTATTCTCTGAGTCAATACCTCTCTTGACGAAAAAGTGGCTATCTTAATAGTGCAATACTTCTTCCTCCGAGTTGCTCACACAGTTTACTACTTTTTGTGTACTTGCCAGTCTGCCAGAAGCGATATGTCACTAGTTGTGTATCATAAAAGAGTCATCGTTTCTCCTCCTAGGGGTTATTCGAGATTTCTTAATCCAAACCGCAAGTAACGAGGCATTGGCTACCTTAAGAGAGTCATAGTTACTCGTCCCAATTGCTCACCCAGTCTGCCACTTTTCCTTACTGCGGCCAGTCTGCCAGAAGCGATATGTCACTCGTTGTGTATCTTAAGAGATTCATCGTTACTCCTTCCATAGGTTACTGGTATTCTCTGAGTCAATACCTCTCTTGACGAAAAAGTGGCTATCTTAATAGTGCAATACTTCTTCCTCCGAGTTGCTCACACAGTTTACTACTTTTTGTGTAGTTTTTGTCTGCCAGAAACTATAATTCACTAGTTGTGTATCATAAAAGAGTCATCGTTTCTCCTCCTAGGGGTTTTCGAGATTTCTTAATCCAAACCGCAAGTAACGAGGTATTGGCTACCTTAGGAGAGTCATAGTTACTCGTCCCAATTGCTCACCCAGTCTGCCACTTTTTCTTACTGCGGCCAGTCTGCCAGAAGCGATATGTCACTCGTGTATCTTAAGAGATTCATCGTTACTCCTTCCATAGGTTACTGGTATTCTCTGAGTCAATACCTCTCTTGACGAAAAAGTGGCTATCTTAATAGTGCAATACTTCTTCCTCCGAGTTGCTCACACAGTTTACTACTTTTTGTGTACTTGCCAGTCTGCGAGAAGCGATATGTCACTAGTTGTGTATCATAAAAGAGTCATCGTTTCTCCTCCTAGGGGTTATTCGAGATTTCTTAATCCAAACCGCAAGTAACGAGGCATTGGCTACCTTAAGAGAGTCATAGTTACTCGTCCCAATTGCTCACCCAGTCTGCCACTTTTCCTTACTGCGGCCAGTCTGCCAGAACCGATATGTCACTCGTTGTGTATCTTAAGAGATTCATCGTTACTCCTTCCATAGGTTACTGGTATTCTCTGAGTCAATACCTCTCGTGACGAAAAAGTGGCTATCTTAATAGTGCAATACTTCTTCCTCCGAGTTGCTCACACAGTTTACTACTTTTTGTGTAGTTTTTGTCTGCCAGAAACTATAATTCACTAGTTGTGTATCATAAAAGTGTCATCGTTTCTCCTCCTAGGGGTTATTCGAGACCTCTTAATCCAAACCGCAAGTAACGAGGCATTGGCTACCTTAAGAGAGTCATAGTTACTCGTCCCAATTGCTCACCCAGTCTGCCACTTTTTCTTACTGCGGCCAGTCTGCCAGAAGCGATATGTCACTCGTTGTGTATCTTAAGAGATTCATCGTTACTCCTTCCATAGGTTACTGGTATTCTCTGAGTCAATACCTCTCGTGACGAAAAAGTGGCTATCTTAATAGTGCAATACTTCTTCCTCCGAGTTGCTCACACAGTTTACTACTTTTTGTGTAGTTTTTGTCTGCCAGAAACTATAATTCACTAGTTGTGTATCATAAAAGAGTCATCGTTTCTCCTCCTAGGGGTCATTCGAGTTTTCTTAATCCAAACCGCAAGTAACGAGGCATTGGCTACCTTAAGAGAGTCATAGTTACTCGTCCCAATTGCTCACCCAGTCTGCCACATTTCCTTACTTCGGCCAGTCTGCCAGAAGCGATATGTCACTCGTTGTGTATCTTAAGAGATTCATCGTTACTCCTTCCATAGGTTACTGGTATTCTCTGAGTCAATACCTCTCTTGACGAAAAAGTGGCTATCTTAATAGTGCTATACTTCTTCCTCCGAGTTGCTCACACAGTTTACTACTTTTTGTACAGTTTTTGTCTGCCAGAAACTATAATTCACTAGTTGTGTATCATAAAAGAGTCATCGTTTCTCCTCCTAGAGGTTATTCGAGATATCTTAATCCAAACCGCAAGTAACGAGGCATTGGCTACCTTAAGAGAGTCATAGTTACTCGTCCCAATTGCTCACCCAGTCTGCCACTTTTCCTTACTGCGGCCAGTCTGCCAGAAGCGATATGTCACTCGTTGTGTATCTTAAGAGATTCATCGTTACTCCTTCCATAGGTTACTGGTATTCTCTGAGTCAATACCTCTCTTGACGAAAAAGTGGCTATCTTAATAGTGCAATACTTCTTCCTCCGAGTTGCTCACACAGTTTACTGCTTTTTGTGTAGTTTTTGTCTGCCAGAAACTATAATTCACTAGTTGTGTATCATAAAAGAGTCATCGTTTCTCCTCCTAGGGGTTTTCGAGATTTCTTAACCCAAACCGCAAGTAACGAGGCATTGGCTACCTTAAGAGAGTCATAGTTACTCGTCCCCATTGCTCACCCAGTCTGCCACTTTTTCTTACTGTGGCCAGTCTGCCAGAAGCGATATGTCACTCGTTGTGTATCTTAAGAGATTCATCGTTACTCCTTCCATAGGTTACTGGTATTCTCTGAGTCAATACCTCTCTTGACGAAAAAGTGGCTATCTTAATAGTGCAATACTTCTTCCTCCGAGGTGCTCACACAGTTTACTGCTTTTTGTGTAGTTTTTGTCTGCCAGAAACTATAATTCACTAGTTATGTATCATAAAAGAGTCATCGTTTCTCCTCCTAGGGGTCATTCGAGATTTCTTAATCCAAACCGCAAGTAACGAGGCATTGGCTACCTTAAGAGAGTCATAGTTACTCGTCCCAATCGCTCACCCAGTCTGCCACTTTTCCTTACATCGGCCAGTCTGCCAGAAGCGATATATCACTCGTTGTGTATCTTAAGAGATTCATCGTTACTCCTTCCATAGGTTACTGGTATTCTCTGAGTCAATACCTCTCTTGACGAAAAAGTGGCTATCTTAATAGTGCAATACTTCTTCCTCCGAGTTGCTCACACAGTTTACTACTTTTTGTGTACTTTCCAGTCTGTCAGAAGCGATATGTCACTAGTTGTGTATCATAAAAGAGTCATCGTTTCTCCTCCTAGGGGTTATTCGAGATTTCTTAATCCAAACCGCAAGTAACGAGGCATTGGCTACCTTAAGAGAGTCATAGTTACTCGTCCCAATTGCTCACCCAGTCTGCCACTTTTCCTTACTGCGGCCAGTCTGCCAGAAGCGATATGTCACTCGTTGTGTATCTTAAGAGATTCATCGTTACTCCTTCCATAGGTTACTGGTATTCTCTGAGTCAATACCTCTCTTGACGAAAAAGTGGCTATCTTAATAGTGCAATACTTCTTCCTCCGAGTTGCTCACACAGTTTACTGCTTTTTGTGTAGTTTTTGTCTGCCAGAAACTATAATTCACTAGTAGTGTATCATAAAAGAGTCATCGTTTCTCCTCCTAGGGGTTATTCGAGACCTCTTAATCCAAACCGCAAGTAACGAGGCATTGGCTACCTTAAGAGAGTCATAGTTACTCGTCCCAATTGCTCACCCAGTCTGCCACTTTTTCTTACTGCGGCCAGTCTGCCAGAAGCGATATGTCACTCGTTGTGTATCTTAAGAGATTCATCGTTACTCCTTCCATAGGTTACTGGTATTCTCTGAGTCAATACTTCTCGTGACGAAAAAGTGGCTATCTTAATAGTGCAATACTTCTTCCTCCGAGTTGCTCACACAGTTTACTACTTTTTGTGTAGTTTTTGTCTGCCAGAAACTATAATTCACTAGTTGTGTATCATAAAAGAGTCATCGTTTCTCCTCCTAGCGGTTATTCGAGATTTCTTAATCCAAACCGCAAGTAACGAGGCATTGGCTACCTTAAGAGAGTCATAGTTACTCGTCCCAATTGCTCACCCAGTCTGCCACTTTTTCTTACTGTGGCCAGTCTGCCAGAAGCGCTATGTCACTCGTTGTGTATCTTAAGAGATTCATCGTTACTCCTTCCATAGGTTACTGGTATTCTCTGAGTCAATACCTCCCTTGACGAAAAAGTGGCTTTCTTAATAGCGCAATACTTCTTCCTCCGAGTTGCTCACACAGTTTACTACTTTTTGTGTAGTTTTTGTCTGCCAGAAACTATAATTCACTAGTTGTGTATCATAAAAGAGTCATCGTTTGTCCTCCTAGGGGTCATTCGAGATTTCTTAATCCAAACCGCAAGTAACGAGGCATTGGCTACCTTAAGAGAGTCATAGTTACTCGTCCCAATTGCTCACCCAGTCTGCCACTTTTTCACACTGCGGCCAGTCTGCCAGAATCGATATGTCACTCGTTGTGTATCTTAAGAGATTCATCGTTACTCCTTCCATAGGTTACTGGTATTCTCTGAGTCAATACCTCTCTTGACGAAAAAGTGGCTATCTTAATAGTGCAATACTTCTTCCTCCGAGTTGCTCACACAGTTTACTACTTTTTGTGTACTTGCCAGTCTGCCAGAAGCGATATGTCACTAGTTGTGTATCATAAAAGAGTCATCGTTTCTCCTCCTAGGGGTTATTCGAGATTTCTTAATCCAAACCGCAAGTAACGAGGCATTGGCTACCTTAAGAGAGTCATAGTTACTCGTCCCAATTGCTCACCCAGTCTGCCACTTTTCCTTACTGCGGCCAGTCTGCCAGAAGCGATATGTCACTCGTTGTGTATCTTAAGAGATTCATCGTTACTCCTTGCATAGGTTACTGGTATTCTCTGAGTCAATACCTCTCTTGACGAAAAAGTGGCTATCTTAATAGTGCAATACTTCTTCCTCCGAGTTGCTCACACAGTTTACTACTTTTTGTGTACTTGCCAGTCTGCCAGAAGCGATATGTCACTAGTTGTGTATCATAAAAGAGTCATCGTTTCTCCTCCTAGGGGTTATTCGAGATTTCTTATTCCAAACCGCAAGTAACGAGGCATTGGCTACCTTAAGAGAGTCATAGTTACTCGTCCCAATTGCTCACCCAGTCTGCCACTTTTCCTTACTGCGGCCAGTCTGCCAGAAGCGATATGTCACTCGTTGTGTATCTTAAGAGATTCATCGTTACTCCTTCCATAGGTTACTGGTATTCTCTGAGTCAATACCTCTCTTGACGAAAAAGTGGCTATCTTAATAGTGCAATACTTCTTCCTCCGAGTTGCTCACACAGTTTACTACTTTTTGTGTAGTTTTTGTCTGCCAGAAACTATAATTCACTAGTTGTGTATCATAAAAGAGTCATCGTTTCTCCTCCTAGGGGTTTTCGAGATTTCTTAATCCAAACCGCAAGTAACGAGGTATTGGCTACCTTAGGAGAGTCATAGTTACTCGTCCCAATTGCTCACCCAGTCTGCCACTTTTTCTTACTGCGGCCAGTCTGCCAGAAGCGATATGTCACTCGTGTATCTTAAGAGATTCATCGTTACTCCTTCCATAGGTTACTGGTATTCTCTGAGTCAATACCTCTCTTGACGAAAAAGTGGCTATCTTAATAGTGCAATACTTCTTCCTCCGAGTTGCTCACACAGTTTACTACTTTTTGTGTACTTGCCAGTCTGCGAGAAGCGATATGTCACTAGTTGTGTATCATAAAAGAGTCATCGTTTCTCCTCCTAGGGGTTATTCGAGATTTCTTAATCCAAACCGCAAGTAACGAGGCATTGGCTACCTTAAGAGAGTCATAGTTACTCGTCCCAATTGCTCACCCAGTCTGCCACTTTTCCTTACTGCGGCCAGTCTGCCAGAAGCGATATGTCACTCGTTGTGTATCTTAAGAGATTCATCGTTACTCCTTGCATAGGTTACTGGTATTCTCTGAGTCAATACCTCTCTTGACGAAAAAGTGGCTATCTTAATAGTGCAATACTTCTTCCTCCGAGTTGCTCACACAGTTTACTACTTTTTGTGTACTTGCCAGTCTGCCAGAAGCGATATGTCACTAGTTGTGTATCATAAAAGAGTCATCGTTTCTCCTCCTAGGGGTTATTCGAGATTTCTTAATCCAAACCGCAAGTAACGAGGCATTGGCTACCTTAAGAGAGTCATAGTTACTCGTCCCAATTGCTCACCCAGTCTGCCACTTTTCCTTACTGCGGCCAGTCTGCCAGAAGCGATATGTCACTCGTTGTGTATCTTAAGAGATTCATCGTTACTCCTTCCATAGGTTACTGGTATTCTCTGAGTCAATACCTCTCTTGACGAAAAAGTGGCTATCTTAATAGTGCAATACTTCTTCCTCCGAGTTGCTCACACAGTTTACTACTTTTTGTGTAGTTTTTGTCTGCCAGAAACTATAATTCACTAGTTGTGTATCATAAAAGAGTCATCGTTTCTCCTCCTAGGGGTTTTCGAGATTTCTTAATCCAAACCGCAAGTAACGAGGTATTGGCTACCTTAGGAGAGTCATAGTTACTCGTCCCAATTGCTCACCCAGTCTGCCACTTTTTCTTACTGCGGCCAGTCTGCCAGAAGCGATATGTCACTCGTGTATCTTAAGAGATTCATCGTTACTCCTTCCATAGGTTACTGGTATTCTCTGAGTCAATACCTCTCTTGACGAAAAAGTGGCTATCTTAATAGTGCAATACTTCTTCCTCCGAGTTGCTCACACAGTTTACTACTTTTTGTGTACTTGCCAGTCTGCGAGAAGCGATATGTCACTAGTTGTGTATCATAAAAGAGTCATCGTTTCTCCTCCTAGGGGTTATTCGAGATTTCTTAATCCAAACCGCAAGTAACGAGGCATTGGCTACCTTAAGAGAGTCATAGTTACTCGTCCCAATTGCTCACCCAGTCTGCCACTTTTCCTTACTGCGGCCAGTCTGCCAGAACCGATATGTCACTCGTTGTGTATCTTAAGAGATTCATCGTTACTCCTTCCATAGGTTACTGGTATTCTCTGAGTCAATACCTCTCGTGACGAAAAAGTGGCTATCTTAATAGTGCAATACTTCTTCCTCCGAGTTGCTCACACAGTTTACTACTTTTTGTGTAGTTTTTGTCTGCCAGAAACTATAATTCACTAGTTGTGTATCATAAAAGTGTCATCGTTTCTCCTCCTAGGGGTTATTCGAGACCTCTTAATCCAAACCGCAAGTAACGAGGCATTGGCTACCTTAAGAGAGTCATAGTTACTCGTCCCAATTGCTCACCCAGTCTGCCACTTTTTCTTACTGCGGCCAGTCTGCCAGAAGCGATATGTCACTCGTTGTGTATCTTAAGAGATTCATCGTTACTCCTTCCATAGGTTACTGGTATTCTCTGAGTCAATACCTCTCGTGACGAAAAAGTGGCTATCTTAATAGTGCAATACTTCTTCCTCCGAGTTGCTCACACAGTTTACTACTTTTTGTGTAGTTTTTGTCTGCCAGAAACTATAATTCACTAGTTGTGTATCATAAAAGAGTCATCGTTTCTCCTCCTAGGGGTCATTCGAGTTTTCTTAATCCAAACCGCAAGTAACGAGGCATTGGCTACCTTAAGAGAGTCATAGTTACTCGTCCCAATTGCTCACCCAGTCTGCCACATTTCCTTACTTCGGCCAGTCTGCCAGAAGCGATATGTCACTCGTTGTGTATCTTAAGAGATTCATCGTTACTCCTTCCATAGGTTACTGGTATTCTCTGAGTCAATACCTCTCTTGACGAAAAAGTGGCTATCTTAATAGTGCTATACTTCTTCCTCCGAGTTGCTCACACAGTTTACTACTTTTTGTACAGTTTTTGTCTGCCAGAAACTATAATTCACTAGTTGTGTATCATAAAAGAGTCATCGTTTCTCCTCCTAGAGGTTATTCGAGATATCTTAATCCAAACCGCAAGTAACGAGGCATTGGCTACCTTAAGAGAGTCATAGTTACTCGTCCCAATTGCTCACCCAGTCTGCCACTTTTCCTTACTGCGGCCAGTCTGCCAGAAGCGATATGTCACTCGTTGTGTATCTTAAGAGATTCATCGTTACTCCTTCCATAGGTTACTGGTATTCTCTGAGTCAATACCTCTCTTGACGAAAAAGTGGCTATCTTAATAGTGCAATACTTCTTCCTCCGAGTTGCTCACACAGTTTACTGCTTTTTGTGTAGTTTTTGTCTGCCAGAAACTATAATTCACTAGTTGTGTATCATAAAAGGGTCATCGTTTCTCCTCCTAGGGGTTATTCGAGACCTCTTAATCCAAACCGCAAGTAACGAGGCATTGGCTACCTTAAGAGAGTCATAGTTACTCGTTCCAATTGCTCACCCAGTCTGCCACTTTTTCTTACTGCGGCCAGTCTGCCAGAAGCGATATGTCACTCGTTGTGTATCTTAAGAGATTCATCGTTACTCCTTCCATAGGTTACTGGTATTCTCTGAGTCAATACCTTTCGTGACGAAAAAGTGGCTATCTTAATAGTGCAATACTTCTTCCTCCGAGTTGCTCACACAGTTTACTACTTTTTGTACAGTTTTTGTCTGCCAGAAACTATAATTCACTAGTTGTGTATCATAAAAGAGTCATCGTTTCTCCTCCTAGGGGTTTTCGAGATTTCTTAATCCAAACCGCAAGTAACGAGGTATTGGCTACCTTAAGAGAGTCATAGTTACTCGTCCCAATTGCTCACCCAGTCTGCCACTTTTTCTTACTGTGGCCAGTCTGCCAGAAGCGATATGTCACTCGTTGTGTATCTTAAGAGATTCATCGTTACTCCTTCCATAGGTTACTGGTATTCTCTGAGTCAATACCTCTCTTGACGAAAAAGTGGCTATCTTAATAGTGCAATTTTCTTCCTCCCAGTTGCTCACACAGTTTACTACTTTTTTGTGTAGTTTTTGTCTGCCAGAAACTATAATTCACTAGTTTTGTATCATAAAAGAGTCATCGTTTCTCCTCCTAGGGGTTATTCGAGACCTCTTAATCCAATCCGCAAGTAACGAGGCATTGGCTACCTTAAGAGAGTCATAGTTACTCGTCCCAATTGCTCACCCAGTCTGCCACTTTTCCTTACTGCGGCCAGTCTGCCAGAAGCGATATGTCACTCGTTGTGTATCTTAAGAGATTCATCGTTACTCCTTCCATAGGTTACTGGTATTCTCTGAGTCAATACCTCTCTTGACGAAAAAGTGGCTATCTTAATAGTGCAATACTTCTTCCTCCGAGTTGCTCACACAGTTTACTACTTTTTGTGTAGTTTTTGTCTGCCAGAAACTATAATTCACTAGTTGTGTATCATAAAAGAGTCATCGTTTCTCCTCCTAGGGGTCATTCGAGATTTCTTAATCCAAACCGCAAGTAACGAGGCATTGGCTACCTTAAGAGAGTCATAGTTACTCGTCCCAATTGCTCACCCAGTCTGCCACTTTTTCTTACTGCGGCCAGTCTGCCAGAAGCGATATGTCACTCGTTGTGTATCTTAAGAGATTCATCGTTACTCCTTCCATAGGTTACTGGTATTCTCTGAGTCAATACCTCTCGTGACGAAAAAGTGGCTATCTTAATAGTGCAATACTTTTTCCTCCGAGTTGCTCACACAGTTTACTACTTTTTCTGTAGTTTTTGTCTGCCAGAAACTATAATTCACTAGTTGTGTATCATAAAAGAGTCATCGTTTCTCCTCCTAGGGGTTATTCGAGACCTCTTCATCCAAACCGCAAGTAACGAGGCATTGGCTACCTTAAGAGAGTCATAGTTACTCGTCCCAATTGCTCACCCAGTTTGCCACTTTTTCTTACTGCGGCCAGTCTGCCAGAAGCGATATGTCACTCGTGTATCTTAAGAGATTCATCGTTACTCCTTCCATAGGTTACTGGTATTCTCTGAGTCAATACCTCTGTTGACGAAAAAGTGGCTATCTTAATAGTGCAATACTTCTTCCTCCGAGTTGCTCACACAGTTTACTACTTTTTGTGTACTTGCCAGTCTGCCAGAAGCGATATGTCACTAGTTGTGTATCATAAAAGAGTCATCGTTTCTCCTCCTAGGGGTTATTCGAGATTTCTTAATCCAAACCGCAAGTAACGAGGCATTGGCTACCTTAAGAGAGTCATAGTTACTCGTCCCAATTGCTCACCCAGTCTGCCACTTTTCCTTACTGCGGCCAGTCTGCCAGAAGCGATATGTCACTCGTTGTGTATCTTAAGAGATTCATCGTTACTCCTTCCATAGGTTAAAGTATTCTCTGAGTCAATACCTCTCGTGACGAAAAAGTGGCTATCTTAATAGTGCAATACTTTTTCCTCCGAGTTGCTCACACAGTTTACTACTTTTTGTGTAGTTTTTGTCTGCCAGAAACTATAATTCACTAGTTGTGTATCATAAAAGAGTCATCGTTTCTCCTCCTAGGGGTTATTCGAGACCTCTTAATCCAAACCGCAAGTAACGAGGCATTGGCTACCTTAAGAGAGTCATAGTTACTCGTCCCAATTGCTCACCCAGTTTGCCACTTTTTCTTACTGCGGCCAGTCTGCCAGAAGCGATATGTCACTCGTGTATCTTAAGAGATTCATCGTTACTCCTTCCATAGGTTACTGGTATTCTCTGAGTCAATACCTCTCTTGACGAAAAAGTGGCTATCTTAATAGTGCAATACTTCTTCCTCCGAGTTGCTCACACAGTTTACTACTTTTTGTGTACTTGCCAGTCTGCCAGAAGCGATATGTCACTAGTTGTGTATCATAAAAGAGTCATCGTTTCTCCTCCTAGGGGTTATTCGAGATTTCTTAATCCAAACCGCAAGTAACGAGGTATTGGCTACCTTAAGAGAGTCATAGTTACTCGTCCCAATTGCTCACCCAGTCTGCCACTTTTTCTTACTGTGGCCAGTCTGCCAGAAGCGATATGTCACTCGTTGTGTATCTTAAGAGATTCATCGTTACTCCTTCCATAGGTTACTGGTATTCTCTGAGTCAATACCTCTCTTGACGAAAAAGTGGCTATCTTAATAGTGCAATTTTCTTCCTCCCAGTTGCTCACACAGTTTACTACTTTTTTGTGTAGTTTTTGTCTGCCAGAAACTATAATTCACTAGTTTTGTATCATAAAAGAGTCATCGTTTCTCCTCCTAGGGGTTATTCGAGACCTCTTAATCCAAACCGCAAGTAACGAGGCATTGGCTACCTTAAGAGAGTCATAGTTACTCGTCCCAATTGCTCACCCAGTCTGCCACTTTTCCTTACTGCGGCCAGTCTGCCAGAAGCGATATGTCACTCGTTGTGTATCTTAAGAGATTCATCGTTACTCCTTCCATAGGTTACTGGTATTCTCTGAGTCAATACCTCTCTTGACGAAAAAGTGGCTATCTTATTAGTGCAATACTTCTTCCTCCGAGTTGCTCACACAGTTTACTACTTTTTGTGTAGTTTTTGTCTGCCAGAAACTATAATTCACTAGTTGTGTATCATAAAAGAGTCATCGTTTCTCCTCCTAGGGGTCATTCGAGATTTCTTAATCCAAACCGCAAGTAACGAGGCATTGGCTACCTTAAGAGAGTCATAGTTACTCGTCCCAATTGCTCACCCAGTCTGCCACTTTTTCTTACTGCGGCCAGTCTGCCAGAAGCGATATGTCACTCGTTGTGTATCTTAAGAGATTCATCGTTACTCCTTCCATAGGTTACTGGTATTCTCTGAGTCAATACCCCTCGTGACGAAAAAGTGGCTATCTTAATAGTGCAATACTTTTTCCTCCGAGTTGCTCACACAGTTTACTACTTTTTGTGTAGTTTTTGTCTGCCAGAAACTATAATTCACTAGTTGTGTATCATAAAAGAGTCATCGTTTCTCCTCCTAGGGGTTATTCGAGACCTCTTCATCCAAACCGCAAGTAACGAGGCATTGGCTACCTTAAGAGAGTCATAGTTACTCGTCCCAATTGCTCACCCAGTTTGCCACTTTTTCTTACTGCGGCCAGTCTGCCAGAAGCGATATGTCACTCGTGTATCTTAAGAGATTCATCGTTACTCCTTCCATAGGTTACTGGTATTCTCTGAGTCAATACCTCTCTTGACGAAAAAGTGGCTATCTTAATAGTGCAATACTTCTTCCTCCGAGTTGCTCACACAGTTTACTACTTTTTGTGTACTTGCCAGTCTGCCAGAAGCGATATGTCACTAGTTGTGTATCATAAAAGAGTCATCGTTTCTCCTCCTAGGGGTTATTCGAGATTTCTTAATCCAAACCGCAAGTAACGAGGCATTGGCTACCTTAAGAGAGTCATAGTTACTCGTCCCAATTGCTCACCCAGTCTGCCACTTTTCCTTACTGCGGCCAGTCTGCCAGAAGCGATATGTCACTCGTTGTGTATCTTAAGAGATTCATCGTTACTCCTTCCATAGGTTACTGGTATTCTTTGAGTCAATACCTCTCTTGACGAAAAAGTGGCTATCTTAATAGTGCAATACTTCTTCCTCCGAGTTGCTCACACAGTTTACTACTTTTTGTGTAGTTTTTGTCTGCCAGAAACTATAATTCACTAGTTGTGTATCATAAAACTGTCATCGTTTCTCCTCCTAGGGGTTATTCGAGACCTCTTAATCCAAACCGCAAGTAACGAGGCATTGGCTACCTTAAGAGAGTCATAGTTACTCGTCCCAATTGCTCACCCAGTCTGCCACTTTTTCTTACTGCGGCCAGTCTGCCAGAAGCGATATGTCACTCGTTGTGTATCTTAAGAGATTCATCGTTACTCCTTCCATAGGTTACTGGTATTCTCTGAGTCAATACCTCTCGTGACGAAAAAGTGGCTATCTTAATAGTGCAATACTTCTTCCTCCGAGTTGCTCACACAGTTTACTACTTTTTGTGTAGTTTTTGTCTGCCAGAAACTATAATTCACTAGTTGTGTATCATAAAAGAGTCATCGTTTCTCCTCCTAGGGGTTTTCGAGATTTCTTAATCCAAACCGCAAGTAACGAGGCATTGGCTACCTTAAGAGAGTCATAGTTACTCGTCCCAATTGCTCACCCAGTCTGCCACTTTTTCTTACTGCGGCCAGTCTGCCAGAAGCGATATGTCACTCGTTGTGTATCTTAAGAGATTCATCGTTACTCCTTCCATAGGTTACTGGTATTCTCTGAGTCAATACCTCTCTTGACGAAAAAGTGGCTATCTTAATAGTGCAATACTTTTTCCTCCGAGTTGCTCACACAGTTTACTACTTTTTGTGTAGTTTTTGTCTGCCAGAAACTATAATTCACTAGTTGTGTATCATAAAAGAGTCATCGTTTCTCCTCCTAGGGGTTATTCGAGACCTCTTAATCCAAACCGCAAGTAACGAGGCATTGGCTACCTTAAGAGAGTCATAGTTACTCGTCCCAATTGCTCACCCAGTCTGCCACTTTTCCTTACTGCGGCCAGTCTGCCAGAAGCGATATGTCACTCGTTGTGTATCTTAAGAGATTCATCGTTACTCCTTCCATAGGTTACTGGTATTCTCTGAGTCAATACCTCTCTTGACGAAAAAGTGGCTATCTTATTAGTGCAATACTTCTTCCTCCGAGTTGCTCACACAGTTTACTACTTTTTGTGTAGTTTTTGTCTGCCAGAAACTATAATTCACTAGTTGTGTATCATAAAAGAGTCATCGTTTCTCCTCCTAGGGGTCATTCGAGATTTCTTAATCCAAACCGCAAGTAACGAGGCATTGGCTACCTTAAGAGAGTCATAGTTACTCGTCCCAATTGCTCACCCAGTCTGCCACTTTTTCTTACTGCGGCCAGTCTGCCAGAAGCGATATGTCACTCGTTGTGTATCTTAAGAGATTCATCGTTACTCCTTCCATAGGTTACTGGTATTCTCTGAGTCAATACCCCTCGTGACGAAAAAGTGGCTATCTTAATAGTGCAATACTTTTTCCTCCGAGTTGCTCACACAGTTTACTACTTTTTGTGTAGTTTTTGTCTGCCAGAAACTATAATTCACTAGTTGTGTATCATAAAAGAGTCATCGTTTCTCCTCCTAGGGGTTATTCGAGACCTCTTCATCCAAACCGCAAGTAACGAGGCATTGGCTACCTTAAGAGAGTCATAGTTACTCGTCCCAATTGCTCACCCAGTTTGCCACTTTTTCTTACTGCGGCCAGTCTGCCAGAAGCGATATGTCACTCGTGTATCTTAAGAGATTCATCGTTACTCCTTCCATAGGTTACTGGTATTCTCTGAGTCAATACCTCTCTTGACGAAAAAGTGGCTATCTTAATAGTGCAATACTTCTTCCTCCGAGTTGCTCACACAGTTTACTACTTTTTGTGTACTTGCCAGTCTGCCAGAAGCGATATGTCACTAGTTGTGTATCATAAAAGAGTCATCGTTTCTCCTCCTAGGGGTTATTCGAGATTTCTTAATCCAAACCGCAAGTAACGAGGCATTGGCTACCTTAAGAGAGTCATAGTTACTCGTCCCAATTGCTCACCCAGTCTGCCACTTTTCCTTACTGCGGCCAGTCTGCCAGAAGCGATATGTCACTCGTTGTGTATCTTAAGAGATTCATCGTTACTCCTTCCATAGGTTACTGGTATTCTTTGAGTCAATACCTCTCTTGACGAAAAAGTGGCTATCTTAATAGTGCAATACTTCTTCCTCCGAGTTGCTCACACAGTTTACTACTTTTTGTGTAGTTTTTGTCTGCCAGAAACTATAATTCACTAGTTGTGTATCATAAAACTGTCATCGTTTCTCCTCCTAGGGGTTATTCGAGACCTCTTAATCCAAACCGCAAGTAACGAGGCATTGGCTACCTTAAGAGAGTCATAGTTACTCGTCCCAATTGCTCACCCAGTCTGCCACTTTTTCTTACTGCGGCCAGTCTGCCAGAAGCGATATGTCACTCGTTGTGTATCTTAAGAGATTCATCGTTACTCCTTCCATAGGTTACTGGTATTCTCTGAGTCAATACCTCTCGTGACGAAAAAGTGGCTATCTTAATAGTGCAATACTTCTTCCTCCGAGTTGCTCACACAGTTTACTACTTTTTGTGTAGTTTTTGTCTGCCAGAAACTATAATTCACTAGTTGTGTATCATAAAAGAGTCATCGTTTCTCCTCCTAGGGGTTTTCGAGATTTCTTAATCCAAACCGCAAGTAACGAGGCATTGGCTACCTTAAGAGAGTCATAGTTACTCGTCCCAATTGCTCACCCAGTCTGCCACTTTTTCTTACTGCGGCCAGTCTGCCAGAAGCGATATGTCACTCGTTGTGTATCTTAAGAGATTCATCGTTACTCCTTCCATAGGTTACTGGTATTCTCTGAGTCAATACCTCTCTTGACGAAAAAGTGGCTATCTTAATAGTGCAATACTTTTTCCTCCGAGTTGCTCACACAGTTTACTACTTTTTGTGTAGTTTTTGTCTGCCAGAAACTATAATTCACTAGTTGTGTATCATAAAAGAGTCATCGTTTCTCCTCCTAGGGGTTATTCGAGACCTCTTCATCCAAACCGCAAGTAACGAGGCATTGGCTACCTTAAGAGAGTCATAGTTACTCGTCCCAATTGCTCACCCAGTTTGCCACTTTTTCTTACTGCGGCCAGTCTGCCAGAAGCGATATGTCACTCGTGTATCTTAAGAGATTCATCGTTACTCCTTCCATAGGTTACTGGTATTCTCTGAGTCAATACCTCTCTTGACGAAAAAGTGGCTATCTTAATAGTGCAATACTTCTTCCTCCGAGTTGCTCACACAGTTTACTACTTTTTGTGTACTTGCCAGTCTGCCAGAAGCGATATGTCACTAGTTGTGTATCATAAAAGAGTCATCGTTTCTCCTCCTAGGGGTTATTCGAGATTTCTTAATCCAAACCGCAAGTAACGAGGCATTGGCTACCTTAAGAGAGTCATAGTTACTCGTCCCAATTGCTCACCCAGTCTGCCACTTTTCCTTACTGCGGCCAGTCTGCCAGAAGCGATATGTCACTCGTTGTGTATCTTAAGAGATTCATCGTTACTCCTTCCATAGGTTACTGGTATTCTTTGAGTCAATACCTCTCTTGACGAAAAAGTGGCTATCTTAATAGTGCAATACTTCTTCCTCCGAGTTGCTCACACAGTTTACTACTTTTTGTGTAGTTTTTGTCTGCCAGAAACTATAATTCACTAGTTGTGTATCATAAAACTGTCATCGTTTCTCCTCCTAGGGGTTATTCGAGACCTCTTAATCCAAACCGCAAGTAACGAGGCATTGGCTACCTTAAGAGAGTCATAGTTACTCGTCCCAATTGCTCACCCAGTCTGCCACTTTTTCTTACTGCGGCCAGTCTGCCAGAAGCGATATGTCACTCGTTGTGTATCTTAAGAGATTCATCGTTACTCCTTCCATAGGTTACTGGTATTCTCTGAGTCAATACCTCTCGTGACGAAAAAGTGGCTATCTTAATAGTGCAATACTTCTTCCTCCGAGTTGCTCACACAGTTTACTACTTTTTGTGTAGTTTTTGTCTGCCAGAAACTATAATTCACTAGTTGTGTATCATAAAAGAGTCATCGTTTCTCCTCCTAGGGGTTTTCGAGATTTCTTAATCCAAACCGCAAGTAACGAGGTATTGGCTACCTTAGGAGAGTCATAGTTACTCGTCCCAATTGCTCACCCAGTCTGCCACTTTTTCTTACTGTGGCCAGTCTGCCAGAAGCGATATGTCACTCGTTGTGTATCTTAAGAGATTCATCGTTACTCCTTCCATAGGTTACTGGTATTCTCTGAGTCAATACCTCTCTTGACGAAAAAGTGGCTATCTTAATAGTGCAATACTTCTTCCTCCGAGTTGCTCACACAGTTTACTGCTTTTTGTGTAGTTTTTGTCTGCCAGAAACTATAATTCACTAGTTGTGTATCATAAAAGAGTCATCGTTTCTCCTCCTAGGGGTTATTCGAGACCTCTTAATCCAAACCGCAAGTAACGAGGCATTGGCTACCTTAAGAGAGTCATAGTTACTCGTTCCAATTGCTCACCCAGTCTGCCACTTTTTCTTACTGCGGCCAGTCTGCCAGAAGCGATATGTCACTCGTTGTGTATCTTAAGAGATTCATCGTTACTCCTTCCATAGGTTACTGGTATTCTCTGAGTCAATACCTCTCGTGACGAAAAAGTGGCTATCTTAATAGTGCAATACTTCTTCCTCCGAGTTGCTCACACAGTTTACTACTTTTTGTGTAGTTTTTGTCTGCCAGAAACTATAATTCACTAGTTGTGTATCATAAAAGAGTCATCGTTTCTCCTCCTAGGGGTTTTCGAGATTTCTTAATCCAAACCGCAAGTAACGAGGTATTGGCTACCTTAGGAGAGTCATAGTTACTCGTCCCAATTGCTCACCCAGTCTGCCACTTTTTCTTACTGTGGCCAGTCTGCCAGAAGCGATATGTCACTCGTTGTGTATCTTAAGAGATTCATCGTTACTCCTTCCATAGGTTACTGGTATTCTCTGAGTCAATACCTGTCTTGACGAAAAAGTGGCTATCTTAATAGTGCAATACTTCTTCCTCCGAGTTGCTCACACAGTTTACTACTTTTTGTGTAGTTTTTGTCTGCCAGAAACTATAATTCACTAGTTGTGTATCATAAAAGAGTCATCGTTTCTCCTCCTAGGGGTCATTCGAGATTTCTTAATCCAAACCGCAAGTAACGAGGCATTGGCTACCTTAAGAGAGTCATAGTTACTCGTCCCAATTGCTCACCCAGTCTGCCACTTTTTCTTACTGCGGCCAGTCTGCCAGAAGCGATATGTCACTCGTTGTGTATCTTAAGAGATTCATCGTTACTCCTTCCATAGGTTACTGGTATTCTCTGAGTCAATACCTCTCTTGACGAAAAAGTGGCTATCTTAATAGTGCAATACTTCTTCCTCCGAGTTGCTCACACAGTTTACTACTTTTTGTGTAGTTTTTGTCTGCCAGAAACTATAATTCACTAGTTGTGTATCATAAAAGAGTCATCGTTTCTCCTCCTAGGGGTCATTCGAGATTTCTTAATCCAAACCGCAAGTAACGAGGCATTGGCTACCTTAAGAGAGTCATAGTTACTCGTCCCAATTGCTCACCCAGTCTGCCACTTTTTCTTACTGCGGCCAGTCTGCCAGAAGCGATATGTCACTCGTTGTGTATCTTAAGAGATTCATCGTTACTCCTTCCATAGGTTACTGGTATTCTCTGAGTCAATACATCTCGGGACGAAAAAGTGGCTATCTTAATAGTGCAATACTTTTTCCTCCGAGTTGCTCACACAGTTTACTACTTTTTGTGTAGTTTTTGTCTGCCAGAAACTATAATTCACTAGTTGTGTATCATAAAAGAGTCATCGTTTCTCCTCCTAGGGGTTATTCGAGACCTCTTCATCCAAACCGCAAGTAACGAGGCATTGGCTACCTTAGGAGAGTCATAGTTACTCGTCCCAATTGCTCACCCAGTTTGCCACTTTTTCTTACTGCGGCCAGTCTGCCAGAAGCGATATGTTACTCGTTGTGTATCTTAAGAGATTCATCGTTACTCCTTCCATAGGTTACTGGTATTCTCTGAGTCAATACCTCTCTTGACGAAAAAGTGGCTATCTTAATAGTGCAATACTTCTTCCTCCGAGTTGCTCACATAGTTTACTGCTTTTTGTGTAGTTTTTGTCTTCCAGAAACTATAATTCACTAGTTGTGTATCATAAAAGAGTCATCGTTTCTCCTCCTAGGGGTTATTCGAGACCTCTTAATCCAAACCGCAAGTAACGAGGCATTGGCTACCTTAAGAGAGTCATAGTTACTCGTCCCAATTGCTCACTCAGTCTGCCACTTTTCCTTACTGCGGCCAGTCTGCCAGAAGTGATATGTCACTCGTTGTGTATCTTAAGAGATTCATCGTTACTCCTTCCATAGGTTACTGGTATTCTCTGAGTCAATACCTCTCTTGACGAAAAAGTGGCTATCTTAATAGTGCAATACTTCTTCCTCCGAGTTGCTCACACAGTTTACTACTTTTTGTGTACTTGCCAGTCTGCCAGAAGCGATATGTCACTAGTTGTGTATCATAAAAGAGTCATCGTTTCTCCTCCAAGGGGTTATTCGAGATTTCTTAATCCAAACCGCAAGTAACGAGGCATTGGCTACCTTAAGAGAGTCATAGTTACTCGCCCCAATTGCTCACCCAGTCTGCCACTTTTCCTTACTGCGGCCAGTCTGCCAGAAGCGATATGTCACTCGTTGTGTATCTTAAGAGATTCATCGTTACTCCTTCCATAGGTTACTGGTATTCTCTGAGTCAATACCTCTCTTGACGAAAAAGTGGCTATCTTAATAGTGCAATACTTCTTCCTCCGAGTTGCTCACATAGTTTACTGCTTTTTGTGTAGTTTTTGTCTTCCAGAAACTATAATTCACTAGTTGTGTATCATAAAAGAGTCATCGTTTCTCCTCCTAGGGGTTATTCGAGACCTCTTAATCCAAACCGCAAGTAACGAGGCATTGGCTACCTTAAGAGAGTCATAGTTACTCGTCCCAATTGCTCACCCAGTCAGCCACTTTTTCTTACTGCGGCCAGTCTGCCAGAAGCGATATGTCACTCGTTGTGTATCTTAAGAGATTCATCGTTACTCCTTCCATAGGTTACTGGTATTCTCTGAGTCAATACCTCTCTTGACGAAAAAGTGGCTATCTTAATAGTGCAATACTTCTTCCTCCGAGTTGCTCACACAGTTTACTGCTTTTTGTGTAGTTTTTGTCTGCCAGAAACTATAATTCACTAGTTGTGTATCATAAAAGAGTCATCGTTTCTCCTCCTAGGGGTTATTCGAGACCTCTTAATCCAAACCGCAAGTAACGAGGCATTGGCTACCTTAAGAGAGTCATAGTTACTCGTTCCAATTGCTCACCCAGTCTGCCACTTTTTCTTACTGCGGCCAGTCTGCCAGAAGCGATATGTCACTCGTTGTGTATCTTAAGAGATTCATCGTTACTCCTTCCATAGGTTACTGGTATTCTCTGAGTCAATACCTCTCTTGACGAAAAAGTGGCTATCTTAATAGTGCAATACTTCTTCCTCCGAGTTGCTCACACAGTTTACTACTTTTTGTGTAGTTTTTGTCTGCCAGAAACTATAATTCACTAGTTGTGTATCATAAAAGAGTCATCGTTTCTCCTCCTAGGGGTTTTCGAGATTTCTTAATCCAAACCGCAAGTAACGAGGTATTGGCTACCTTAGGAGAGTCATAGTTACTCGTCCCAATTGCTCACCCAGTCTGCCACTTTTTCTTACTGTGGCCAGTCTGCCAGAAGCGATATGTCACTCGTTGTGTATCTTAAGAGATTCATCGTTACTCCTTCCATAGGTTACTGGTATTCTCTGAGTCAATACCTCTCTTGACGAAAAAGTGGCTATCTTAATAGTGCAATACTTCTTCCTCCGAGTTGCTCACACAGTTTACTACTTTTTGTGTAGTTTTTGTCTGCCAGAAACTATAATTCACTAGTTGTGTATCATAAAAGAGTCATCGTTTCTCCTCCTAGGGGTCATTCGAGATTTCTTAATCCAAACCGCAAGTAACGAGGCATTGGCTACCTTAAGAGAGTCATAGTTACTCGTCCCAATTGCTCACTCAGTCTGCCACTTTTCCTTACTGCGGCCAGTCTGCCAGAAGTGATATGTCACTCGTTGTGTATCTTAAGAGATTCATCGTTACTCCTTCCATAGGTTACTGGTATTCTCTGAGTCAATACCTCTCTTGACGAAAAAGTGGCTATCTTAATAGTGCAATACTTCTTCCTCCGAGTTGCTCACACAGTTTACTACTTTTTGTGTACTTGCCAGTCTGCCAGAAGCGATATGTCACTAGTTGTGTATCATAAAAGAGTCAACGTTTCTCCTCCTAGGGGTTATTCGAGATTTCTTAATCCAAACCGCAAGTAACGAGGCATTGGCTACCTTAAGAGAGTCATAGTTACTCGCCCCAATTGCTCACCCAGTCTGCCACTTTTCCTTACTGCGGCCAGTCTGCCAAAAGCGATATGTCACTCGTTGTGTATCTTAAGAGATTCATCGTTACTCCTTCCATAGGTTACTGGTATTCTCTGAGTCAATACCTCTCTTGACGAAAAAGTGGCTATCTTAATAGTGCAATACTTCTTCCTCCGAGTTGCTCACATAGTTTACTGCTTTTTGTGTAGTTTTTGTCTTCCAGAAACTATAATTCACTAGTTGTGTATCATAAAAGAGTCATCGTTTCTCCTCCTAGGGGTTATTCGAGACCTCTTAATCCAAACCGCAAGTAACGAGGCATTGGCTACCTTAAGAGAGTCATAGTTACTCGTCCCAATTGCTCACCCAGTCAGCCACTTTTTCTTACTGCGGCCAGTCTGCCAGAAGCGATATGTCACTCGTTGTGTATCTTAAGAGATTCATCGTTACTCCTTCCATAGGTTACTGGTATTCTCTGAGTCAATACCTCTCGTGACGAAAAAGTGGCTATCTTAATAGTGCAATACTTCTTCCTCCGAGTTGCTCACACAGTTTACTACTTTTTGTGTAGTTTTTGTCTGCCAGAAACTATAATTCAATAGTTGTGTGTCATAAAAGAGTCATCGTTTCTCCTCCTAGGGGTTATTCGAGACCTCTTCATCCAAACCGCAAGTAACGAGGCATTGGCTACCTTAAGAGAGTCATAGTTACTCGTCCCAATTGCTCACCCAGTTTGCCACTTTTTCTTACTGCGGCCAGTCTGCCAGAAGCGATATGTCACTCGTTGTGTATCTTAAGAGATTCATCGTTACTCCTTCCATAGGTTACTGGTATTCTCTGAGTCAATACCTTTCGTGACGAAAAAGTGGCTATCTTAATAGTGCAATACTTCTTCCTCCGAGTTGCTCACACAGTTTACTACTTTTTGTGTAGTTTTTGTCTGCCAGAAACTATAATTCACTAGTTGTGTATCATAAAAGAGTCATCGTTTCTCCACCTAGGGGTTATTCGAGACCTCTTCATCCAAACCGCAAGTAACGAGGCATTGGCTACCTTAAGAGAGTCATAGTTACTCGTCCCAATTGCTCACCCAGTTTGCCACTTTTTCTTACTGCGGCCAGTCTGCCAGAAGCGATATGTTACTCGTTGTGTATCTTAAGAGATTCATCGTTACTCCTTCCATAGGTTACTGGTATTCTCTGAGTCAATACCTCTCTTGACGAAAAAGTGGCTATCTTAATAGTGCAATACTTCTTCCTCCGAGTTGCTCACATAGTTTACTGCTTTTTGTGTAGTTTTTGTCTTCCAGAAACTATAATTCACTAGTTGTGTATCATAAAAGAGTCATCGTTTCTCCTCCTAGGGGTTATTCGAGACCTCTTAATCCAAACCGCAAGTAACGAGGCATTGGCTACCTTAAGAGAGTCATAGTTACTCGTCCCAATTGCTCACTCAGTCTGCCACTTTTCCTTACTGCGGCCAGTCTGCCAGAAGTGATATGTCACTCGTTGTGTATCTTAAGAGATTCATCGTTACTCCTTCCATAGGTTACTGGTATTCTCTGAGTCAATACCTCTCTTGACGAAAAAGTGGCTATCTTAATAGTGCAATACTTCTTCCTCCGAGTTGCTCACACAGTTTACTACTTTTTGTGTACTTGCCAGTCTGCCAGAAGCGATATGTCACTAGTTGTGTATCATAAAAGAGTCATCGTTTCTCCTCCTAGGGGTTATTCGAGATTTCTTAATCCAAACCGCAAGTAACGAGGCATTGGCTACCTTAAGAGAGTCATAGTTACTCGCCCCAATTGCTCACCCAGTCTGCCACTTTTCCTTACTGCGGCCAGTCTGCCAGAAGCGATATGTCACTCGTTGTGTATCTTAAGAGATTCATCGTTACTCCTTCCATAGGTTACTGGTATTCTCTGAGTCAATACCTCTCTTGACGAAAAAGTGGCTATCTTAATAGTGCAATACTTCTTCCTCCGAGTTGCTCACATAGTTTACTGCTTTTTGTGTAGTTTTTGTCTTCCAGAAACTATAATTCACTAGTTGTGTATCATAAAAGAGTCATCGTTTCTCCTCCTAGGGGTTATTCGAGACCTCTTAATCCAAACCGCAAGTAACGAGGCATTGGCTACCTTAAGAGAGTCATAGTTACTCGTCCCAATTGCTCACCCAGTCTGCCACTTTTTCTTACAGCGGCCAGTCTGCCAGAAGCGATATGTCACTCGTTGTGTATCTTAAGAGATTCATCGTTACTCCTTCCATAGGTTACTGGTATTCTCTGAGTCAATACCTCTCGTGACGAAAAAGTGGCTATCTTAATAGTGCAATACTTCTTCCTCCGAGTTGCTCACACAGTTTACTACTTTTTGTGTAGTTTTTGTCTGCCAGAAACTATAATTCAATAGTTGTGTGTCATAAAAGAGTCATCGTTTCTCCTCCTAGGGGTTATTCGAGACCTCTTCATCCAAACCGCAAGTAACGAGGCATTGGCTACCTTAAGAGAGTCATAGTTACTCGTCCCAATTGCTCACCCAGTTTGCCACTTTTTCTTACTGCGGCCAGTCTGCCAGAAGCGATATGTCACTCGTTGTGTATCTTAAGAGATTCATCGTTACTCCTTCCATAGGTTACTGGTATTCTCTGAGTCACTACCTCTCTTGACGAAAAAGTGGCTATCTTAATGGTGCAATACTTCTTCCTCCGAGTTGCTCACACAGTATACTACTTTTTGTGTACTTGCCAGTCTGCCAGAAGCGATATGTCACTAGTTGTGTATCATAAAAGAGTCATCGTTTCTCCTCCTAGGGGTTATTCGAGATTTCTTAATCCAAACCGCAAGTAACGAGTCATTGGCTACCTTAAGAGAGTCATAGTTACTCGTCCCAATTGCTCACCCAGTCTGCCACTTTTCCTTACTGCGGCCAGTCTGCCAGAAGCGATATGTCACTCGTTGTGTATCTTAAGAGATTCATCGTTACTCCTTCCATAGGTTACTGGTATTCTCTGAGTCAATACCTTTCGTGACGAAAAAGTGGCTATCTTAATAGTGCAATACTTCTTCCTCCGAGTTGCTCACACAGTTTACTACTTTTTGTGTAGTTTTTGTCTGCCAGAAACTATAATTCACTAGTTGTGTATCATAAAAGTGTCATCGTTTCTCCTCCTAGGGGTTATTCGAGACCTCTTAATCCAAACCGCAAGTAACGAGGCATTGGCTACCTTAAGAGAGTCATAGTTACTCGTCCCAATTGCTCACCCAGTCTGCCACTTTTTCTTACTGCGGCCAGTCTGCCAGAAGCGATATGTCACTCGTTGTGTATCTTAAGAGATTCATCGTTACTCCTTCCATAGGTTACTGGTATTCTCTGAGTCAATACCTCTCGTGACGAAAAAGTGGCTATCTTAATAGTGCAATACTTCTTCCTCCGAGTTGCTCACACAGTTTACTACTTTTTGTGTAGTTTTTGTCTGCCAGAAACTATAATTCACTAGTTGTGTATCATAAAAGAGTCATCGTTTCTCCTCCTAGGGGTCATTCGAGATTTCTTAATCCAAACCGCAAGTAACGAGGCATTGGCTACCTTAAGAGAGTCATAGTTACTCGTCCCAATTGCTCACTCAGTCTGCCACATTTCCTTACTTCGGCCAGTCTGCCAGATGCGATATGTCACTCGTTGTGTATCTTAAGAGATTCATCGTTACTCCTTCCATAGGTTATTGGTATTCTCTGAGTCAATACCTCTCTTGACGAAAAAGTGGCTATCTTAATAGTGCAATACTTCTTCCTCCGAGTTGCGCACACAGTTTACTACTTTTTGTGCAGTTTTTGTCTGCCAGAAACTATAATTCACTAGTTGTGTATCATAAAAGTGTCATCGTTTCTCCTCCTAGGGGTCATTCGAGATCTCTTAATCCAAACCGCAAGTAACGAGGCATTGGCTACCTTAAGAGAGTCATAGTTACTCGTCCCAATTGCTCACCCAGTCTGCCACTTTTCCTTACTGCGGCCAGTCTGCCAGAAGCGATATGTCACTCGTTGTGTATCTTAAGAGATTCATCGTTACTCCTTCCATAGGTTACTGGTATTCTCTGAGTCAATACCTCTCTTGACGAAAAAGTGGCTATCTTAATAGTGCAATACTTCTTCCTCCGAGTTGCGCACACAGTTTACTACTTTTTGTGCAGTTTTTGTCTGCCAGAAACTATAATTCACTAGTTGTGTATCATAAAAGTGTCATCGTTTCTCCTCCTAGGGGTCATTCGAGATCTCTTAATCCAAACCGCAAGTAACGAGGCATTGGCTACCTTAAGAGAGTCATAGTTACTCGTCCCAATTGCTCACCCAGTCTGCCACTTTTCCTTACTGCGGCCAGTCTGCCAGAAGCGATATGTCACTCGTTGTGTATCTTAAGAGATTCATCGTTACTCCTTCCATAGGTTACTGGTATTCTCTGATTCAATGCCTCTCGTGATGAAAAAGTGGCTATCTTAATAGTGCAATACTTCTTCCTCCGAGTTGCGCACACAGTTTACTACTTTTTGTGCAGTTTTTGTCTGCCAGAAACTATAATTCACTAGTTGTGTATCATAAAAGTGTCATCGTTTCTCCTCCTAGTGGTCATTCGAGATCTCTTAATCCAAACCGCAAGTAACGAGGCATTGGCTACCTTAAGAGAGTCATAGTTACTCGTCCCAATTGCTCACCCAGTCTGCCACTTTTTCTTACTGCGGCCAGTCTGCCAGAAGCGATATGTCACTCGTTGTGTATCTTAAGAGATTCATCGTTACTCCTTCCATAGGTTACTGGTATTCTCTGAGTCAATACCTCTCGTGACGAAAAAGTGGCTATCTTAATAGTGCAATACTTCTTCCTCCGAGTTGCTCACACAGTTTACTACTTTTTGTGTAGTTTTTGTCTGCCAGGAACTATAATTCACTAGTTGTGTATCATAAAAGTGTCATCGTTTCTCCTCCTAGGGGTCATTCGAGATTTCTTAATCCAAACCGCAAGTAACGAGGCATTGGCTACCTTAAGAGAGTCATAGTTACTCGTCCCAATTGCTCACCCAGTCTGCCACATTTCCTTACTTCGGCCAGTCTGCCAGAAGCGATATGTCACTCGTTGTGTATCTTAAGAGATTCATCGTTACTCCTTCCATAGGTTATTGGTATTCTCTGAGTCAATACCTCTCTTGACGAAAAAGTGGCTATCTTAATAGTGCAATACTTCTTCCTCCGAGTTGCGCACACAGTTTACTACTTTTTGTGCAGTTTTTGTCTGCCAGAAACTATAATTCACTAGTTGTGTATCATAAAAGTGTCATCGTTTCTCCTCCTAGGGGTCATTCGAGATCTCTTAATCCAAACCGCAAGTAACGAGGCATTGGCTACCTTAAGAGAGTCATAGTTACTCGTCCCAATTGCTCACCCAGTCTGCCACTTTTCCTTACTGCGGCCAGTCTGCCAGAAGCGATATGTCACTCGTTGTGTATCTTAAGAGATTCATCGTTACTCCTTCCATAGGTTACTGGTATTCTCTGATTCAATGCCTCTCGTGATGAAAAAGTGGCTATCTTAATAGTGCAATACTTCTTCCTCCGAGTTGCGCACACAGTTTACTACTTTTTGTGCAGTTTTTGTCTGCCAGAAACTATAATTCACCAGTTGTGTATCATAAAAGTGTCATCGTTTCTCCTCCTAGTGGTCATTCGAGATCTCTTAATCCAAACCGCAAGTAACGAGGCATTGGCTACCTTAAGAGAGTCATAGTTACTCGTCCCAATTGCTCACCCAGTCTGCCACGTTTCCTTACTGCGGCCAGTCTGCCAGAAGCGATATGTCACTCGTTGTGTATCTTAAGAGATTCATCGTTACTCCTTCCATAGGTTACTGGTATTCTCTGAGTCAATACCTCTCTTGACGAAAAAGTGGCTATCTTAATAGTGCAATACTTCTTCCTCCGAGTTGCTCACACAGTTTACTACTTTTTGTGTACTTGCCAGTCTGCCAGAAGCGATATGTCACTAGTTGTGTATCATAAAAGAGTCATCGTTTCTCCTCCTAGGGGTTATTCGAGATTTCTTAATCCAAACCGCAAGTAACGAGGCATTGGCTACCTTAAGAGAGTCATAGTTACTCGCCCCAATTGCTCACCCAGTCTGCCACTTTTCCTTACTGAGGCCAGTCTGCCAGAAGCGATATGTCACTCGTTGTGTATCTTAAGAGATTCATCGTTACTCCTTCCATAGGTTACTGGTATTCTCTGAGTCAATACCTCTCTTGACGAAAAAGTGGCTATCTTAATAGTGCAATACTTCTTCCTCCGAGTTGCTCACATAGTTTACTGCTTTTTGTGTAGTTTTTGTCTTCCAGAAACTATAATTCACTAGTTGTGTATCATAAAAGAGTCATCGTTTCTCCTCCTAGGGGTTATTCGAGACCTCTTAATCCAAACCGCAAGTAACGAGGCATTGGCTACCTTAAGAGAGTCATAGTTACTCGTCCCAATTGCTCACCCAGTCTGCCACTTTTTCTTACTGCGGCCAGTCTGCCAGAAGCGATATGTCACTCGTTGTGTATCTTAAGAGATTCATCGTTACTCCTTCCATAGGTTACTGGTATTCTCTGAGTCAATACCTCTCGTGACGAAAAAGTGGCTATCTTAATAGTGCAATACTTCTTCCTCCGAGTTGCTCACACAGTTTACTACTTTTTGTGTAGTTTTTGTCTGCCAGAAACTATAATTCAATAGTTGTGTATCATAAAAGAGTCATCGTTTCTTTTCCTAGGGGTTATTCGAGACCTCTTCATCCAAACCGCAAGTAACGAGGCATTGGCTACCTTAAGAGAGTCATAGTTACTCGTCCCAATTGCTCACCCAGTTTGCCACTTTTTCTTACTGCGGCCAGTCTGCCAGAAGCGATATGTCACTCGTTGTGTATCTTAAGAGATTCATCGTTACTCCTTCCATAGGTTACTGGTATTCTCTGAGTCAATACCTCTCTTGACGAAAAAGTGGCTATCTTAATGGTGCAATACTTCTTCCTCCGAGTTGCTCACACAGTATACTACTTTTTGTGTACTTGCCAGTCTGCCAGAAGCGATATGTCACTAGTTGTGTATCATAAAAGAGTCATCGTTTCTCCTCCTAGGGGTTATTCGAAATTTCTTAATCCAAACCGCAAGTAACGAGTCATTGGCTACCTTAAGAGAGTCATAGTTACTCGTCCCAATTGCTCACCCAGTCTGCCACTTTTCCTTACTGCGGCCAGTCTGCCAGAAGTGATATGTCACTCGTTGTGTATCTTAAGAGATTCATCGTTACTCCTTCCATAGGTTACTGGTATTCTCTGAGTCAATACCTTTCGTGACGAAAAAGTGGCTATCTTAATAGTGCAATACTTCTTCCTCCGAGTTGCTCACACAGTTTACTGCTTTTTGTGTAGTTTTTGTCTGCCAGAAACTATAATTCACTAGTTGTGTATCATAAAAGAGTCATCGTTTCTCCTCCTAGGGGTCATTCGAGATTTCTTAATCCAAACCGCAAGTAACGAGGCATTGGCTACCTTAAGAGAGTCATAGTTACTCGTCCCAATTGCTCACCCAGTCTGCCACTTTTTCTTACTGCGGCCAATCTGCCAGAAGCGATATGTCACTCGTTGTGTATCTTAAGAGATTCATCGTTACTCCTTCCATAGGTTACTGGTATTCTCTGAGTCAATACCTCTCGTGACGAAAAAGTGGCTATCTTAATAGTGCAATACTTTTTCCTCCGAGTTGCTCACACAGTTTATTACTTTTTGTGTAGTTTTTGTCTGCCAGAAACTATAATTCACTAGTTGTGTATCATAAAAGAGGCATCGTTTCTCCTCCTAGGGGTTATTCGAGACCTCTTCATCCAAACCGCAAGTAACGAGGCATTGGCTACCTTAAGAGAGTCATAGTTACTCGTCCCAATTGCTCACCCAGTCTGCCACTTTTCCTTACTGCGGCCAGTCTGCCAGAAGCGATATGTCACTCGTTGTGTATCTTAAGAGATTCATCGTTACTCCTTCCATAGGTTACTGGTATTCTCTGAGTCAATACCTCTCTTGACGAAAAAGTGGCTATCTTAATAGTGCAATACTTCTTCCTCCGAGTTGCTCACACAGTTTACTACTTTTTGTGTACTTTCCAGTCTGCCAGAAGCGATATGTCACTAGTTGTGTATCATAAAAGAGTCATCGTTTCTCCTCCTAGGGGTTATCCGAGATTTCTTAATCCAAACCGCAAGTAACGAGGCATTGGCTACCTTAAGAGAGTCATAGTTACTCGTCCCAATTGCTCACCCAGTCTGCCACTTTTCCTTACTGCGGCCATTCTGCCAGAAGCGATATGTCACTCGTTGTGTATCTTAAGAGATTCATCGTTACTCCTTCCATAGGTTACTGGTATTCTCTGAGTCAATACCTCTCTTGACAAAAAAGTGGCTATCTTAATAGTGCAATACTTCTTCCTCCGAGTTGCTCACACAGTTTACTGCTTTTTGTGTAGTTTTTGTCTGCCAGAAACTATAATTCACTAGTTGTGTATCATAAAAGAGTCATCGTTTCTCCTCCTAGGGTTTATTCGAGATATCTTAATCCAAACCGCAAGTAACGAGGCATTGGCTACCTTAAGAGAGTCATAGTTACTCGTCCCAATTGCTCACCCAGTCTGCCACTTTTCCTTACTGCGGCCAGTCTGCCAGAAGCGATATGTCACTCGTTGTGTATCTTAAGAGATTCATCGTTACTCTTTCCATAGGTTACTGGTATTCTCTGAGTCAATACCTCTCTTGACGAAAAAGTGGCTATCTTAATAGTGCAATACTTCTTCCTCCGAGTTGCTCACACAGTTTACTGCTTTTTGTGTAGTTTTTGTCTGCCAGAAACTATAATTCACTAGTTGTGTATCATAAAAGAGTCATCGTTTCTCCTCCTAGGGGTCATTCGAGATTTCTTAATCCAAACCGCAAGTAACGAGGCATTGGCTACCTTAAGAGAGTCATAGTTACTCGTCCCAATTGCTCACCCAGTCTGCCACATTTCCTTACTTCGGCCAGTCTGCCAGAAGCGATATGTCACTCGTTGTGTATCTTAAGAGATTCATCGTTACTCCTTCCATAGGTTACTGGTATTCTCTGAGTCAATACCTCTCTTGACGAAAAAGTGGCTATCTTAATAGTGCAATACTTCTTCCTCCGAGTTGCTCACACAGTTTACTGCTTTTTGTGTAGTTTTTGTCTGCCAGAAACTATAATTCACTAGTTGCGTATCATAAAAGAGTCATCGTTTCTCCTCCTAGGGGTCATTCGAGATTTCTTATTCCAAACCGCAAGTAACGAGGCATTGGCTACCTTAAGAGAGTCATAGTTACTCGTCCCAATTGCTCACCCAGTCTGCCACTTTTCCTTACTGCGGCCAGTCTGCCAGAAGCGATATCTCACTCGTTGTGTATCTTAAGAGATTCATCGTTACTCCTTCCATAGGTTACTGGTATTCTCTGAGTCAATACCTCTCTTGACGAAAAAGTGGCTATCTTAATAGTGCAATACTTCTTCCTCCGAGTTGCTCACACAATTTACTACTTTTTGTGTACTTTCCAGTGTGCCAGAAGCGATATGTCACTAGTTGTGTATCATAAAAGAGTCATCGTTTCTCCTCCTAGGGGTTATCCGAGATTTCTTAATCCAAACCGCAAGTAACGAGGCATTGGCTACCTTAAGAGAGTCATAGTTACTCGTCCCAATTGCTCACCCAGTCTGCCACTTTTCCTTACTGCGGCCAGTCTGCCAGAAGCGATATGTCACTCGTTGTGTATCTTAAGAGATTCATCGTTACTCCTTCCATAGGTTACTGGTATTCTCTGAGTCAATACCTCTCTTGACGAAAAAGTGGCTATCTTAATAGTGCAATACTTCTTCCTCCGAGTTGCTCACACAGTTTACTGCTTTTTGTGTAGTTTTTGTCTGCCAGAAACTATAATTCACTAGTTGTGTATCATAAAAGAGTCATCGTTTCTCCTCCTAGGGTTTATTCGAGATATCTTAATCCAAACCGCAAGTAACGAGGCATTGGCTACCTTAAGAGAGTCATAGTTACTCGTCCCAATTGCTCACCCAGTCTGCCACTTTTCCTTACTGCTTCCAGTCTGCCAGAAGCGATATGTCACTCGTTGTGTATCTTAAGAGATTCATCGTTACTCTCTCCATAGGTTACTGGTATTCTCTGAGTCAATACCTCTCTTGACGAAAAAGTGGCTATCTTAATAGTGCAATTCTTCTTCCTCCGAGTTGCTCACACAGTTTACTGCTTTTTGTGTAGTTTTTGTCTGCCAGAAACTATAATTCACTAGTTGTGTATCATAAAAGAGTCATCGTTTCTCCTCCTAGGGGTCATTCGAGATTTCTTAATCCAAACCGCAAGTAACGAGGCATTGGCTACCTTAAGAGAGTCATAGTTACTCGTCCCAATTGCTCACCCAGTCTGCCACATTTCCTTACTTCGGCCAGTCTGCCAGAAGCGATATGTCACTCGTTGTGTATCTTAAGAGATTCATCGTTACTCCTTCCATAGGTTACTGGTATTCTCTGAGTCAATACCTCTCTTGACGAAAAAGTGGCTATGTTAATAGTGCAATACTTCTTCCTCCGAGTTGCCCACACAGTTTACTACTTTTTGTGCAGTTTTTGTCTGCCAGAAACTATAATTCACTAGTTGTGTATCATAAAAGTGTCATCGTTTCTCCTCCTAGGGGTTATTCGAGGTATCTGAAACCAAACCGCAAGTAACGAGGCATTGGCTACCTTAAGAGTCATAGTTACTCGTCCCAATTGCTCACCCAGTCTGCCACTTTTCCTTACTTCGGCCAGTCTGCCAGAAGCGATATGTCACTCGTTGTGTATCTTAAGAGATTCATCGTTACTCCTTCCATAGGTTACTGGTATTCTCTGAGTCAATACCTCTCTTGACGAAAAAGTGGCTATCTTAATAGTGCAATACTTCTTCCTCATAGTTGCTCACACGGTTTACTACTTTTCGTGCAGTTTTTGTCTGCCACAAACTATAATTCACTAGTTGTGTATCATAAAAGAGTCATCGTTTCTCCTCCTAGGGGTTTTCGAGATTTCTTAATCCAAACCACAAGTGACGAGGCATTGGCTACCTTAAGAGAGTCATAGTTACTCGTCCCCATTGCTCACCCTGTCTGCCACTTTTTCTTACTGTGGCCAGTCTGCCAGAAGCGATATGTCACTCGTTGTGTATCTTAAGAGATTCATCGTTACTCCTTCCATAGGTTACTGGTATTCTCTGAGTCAATACCTCTCTTGACGAAAAAGTGGCTATCTTAATAGTGCAATACTTCTTCCTCCCAGTTGCTCACACAGTTTACTGCTTTTTGTGTAGTTTTTGTCTGCCAGAAACTATAATTCACTAGTTGTGTATCATAAAAGAGTCATCGTTTCTCCTCCTAGGGTTTATTCGAGATATCTTAATCCAAACCGCAAGTAACGAGGCATTGGCTACCTTAAGAGAGTCATAGTTACTCGTCCCAATTGCTCACCCAGTCTGCCACTTTTCCTTACTGCGGCCAGTCTGCCAGAAGCGATATGTCACTCGTTGTGTATCTTAAGAGATTCATCGTTACTCCTTCCATAGGTTACTGGTATTCTCTGAGTCAATACTTCTCTTGACGAAAAAGTGGCTATCTTAATAGTGCAATACTTCTTCCTCCGAGTTGCTCACACAGTTTACTGCATTTTGTGTTGTTTTTGTCTGCCAGAAACTATAATTCACTAGTTGTGTATCATAAAAGAGTCATCGTTTCTCCTCCTAGGGGTCATTCGAGATTTCTTATTCCAAACCGCAAGTAACGAGGCATTGGCTACCTTAAGAGAGTCATAGTTACTCGTCCCAATTGCTCACCCAGTCTGCCACTTTTCCTTACTGCGGCCAGTCTGCCAGAAGCGATATGTCACTCGTTGTGTATCTTAAGAGATTCATCGTTACTCCTTCCATAGGTTACTGGTATTCTCTGAGTCAATACCTCTCTTGACGAAAAAGTGGCTATCTTAATAGTGCAATACTTCTTCCTCCGAGTTGCTCACACAGTTTACTGCTTTTTGTGTAGTTTTTGTCTGCCAGAAACTATAATTCACTAGTTGTGTATCATAAAAGAGTCATCGTTTCTCCTCCTAGGGTTTATTCGAGATATCTTAATCCAAACCGCAAGTAACGAGGCATTGGCTACCTTAAGAGAGTCATAGTTACTCGTCCCAATTGCTCACCCAGTCTGCCACTTTTTCTTACTGCGGCCAGTCTGCCAGAAGCGATATGTCACTCGTTGTGTATCTTAAGAGATTCATCGTTACTCATTCCATAGGTTACTGGTATTCTCTGAGTCAATACCTCTCGTGACGAAAAAGTGGCTATCTTAATAGTGCAATACTTCTTCCTCCGAGTTGCTCACACAGTTTACTACTTTTTGTGTAGTTTTTGTCTGCCAGAAACTATAATTCACTAGTTGTGTATCATAAAAGAGTCATCGTTTCTCCTCCTAGGGGTTTTCGAGATTTCTTAATCCAAACCGCAAGTAACGAGGCATTGGCTACCTTAAGAGAGTCATAGTTACTCGTCCCCATTGCTCACCCAGTTTGCCACTTTTTCTTACTGTGGCCAGTCTGCTAGAAGCGATATGTCACTCGTTGTGTATCTTAAGAGATTCATCGTTACTTCTTCCATAGGTTACTGGTATTCTCTGAGTCAATACTTCTCTTGACGAAAAAGTGGCTATCTTAATAGTGCAATACTTCTTCCCCCGAGTTGCTCACACAGTTTACTGCTTTTTGTGTAGTTTTTGTCTGCCAGAAACTATAATTCACTAGTTGTGTATCATAAAAGAGTCATCGTTTCTCCTCCTAGGGGTCATTCGAGATTCCTTAATCCAAACCGCAAGTAACGAGGCATTGGCTACCTTAAGAGAGTCATAGTTACTCGTCCCAATTAATCACCCAGTCTGCCACTTTTCCTTACTGCGGCCAGTCTGCCAGAAGCGATATGTCACTCGTTGTGTATCTTAAGAGATTCATCGTTACTCCTTCCATAGGTTACTGGTATTCTCTGAGTCAATACCTCTCGTGACGAAAAAGTGGCTATCTTAATAGTGCCATACTTCTTCCTCCGAGTTGCTCACACAGTTTACTACTTTTTGTGTAGTTTTTGTCTGCCAGAAACTATAATTCACTAGTTGTGTATCATAAAAGAGTCATCGTTTCTCCTCCTAGGGGTTATTCGAGACCTCTTCATCCAAACCGCAAGTAACGAGGCATTGGCTACCTTAAGAGAGTCATAGTTACTCGTCCCAATTGCTCACCCAGTCTGCCACTTTTTCTTACTGCGGCCAGTCTGCCAGAAACGATATGTCACTCGTTGTGTATCTTAAGAGATTCATCGTTACTCCTTCCATAGGTTACTGGTATTCTCTGAGTCAATACTTCTCTTGACGAAAAAGTGGCTATCTTAATAGTGCAATACTTCTTCCTCCGAGTTGCTCACACAGTTTACTACTTTTTGTGTACTTGCCAGTCTGCAGGGAAGCGATATGTCACTAGTTGTGTATCATAAAAGAGTCATCGTTTCTCCTCCTAGGGGTTATTCGAGATTTCTTAATCCAAACCGCAAGTAACGAGGCATTGGCTACCTTAAGAGAGTCATAGTTACTCGTCCCAATTGCTCACCCAGTCTGCCACTTTTCCTACTGCGGCCAGTCTGCCAGAAGCGATATGTCACTCGTTGTGTATCTTAAGAGATTCATCGTTACTCCTTCCATAGGTTACTGGTATTCTCTGAGTCAATACCTCTCGTGACGAAAAAGTGGCTATCTTAATAGTGCAATACTTCTTCCTCCGAGTTGCTCACTCAGTTTACTACTTTTTGTGTACTTGCCAGTCTGCCAGAAGCGATATGTCACTAGTTGTGTATCATAAAAGAGTCATCGTTTCTCCTCCTAGGGGTTATTCGAGATTTCTTAATCCAAACCGCAAGTAACGAGGCATTGGCTACCTTAAGAGAGTCATAGTTACTCGTCCCAATTGCTCACCCAGTCTGCCACTTTTCCTTACTGCGGCGTCTGCCAGAAGCGATATGTCACTCGTTGTGTATCTTAAGAGATTCATCGTTACTCCTTCCATAGGTTACTGGTATTCTCTGAGTCAATACCGGTCTTGACGAAAAAGTGGCTATCTTAATAGTGCAATACTTCTTCCTCCGAGTTGCTCACACAGTTTACTGCTTTTTGTGTAGTTTTTGTCTGCCAGAAACTATAATTCACTAGTAGTGTATCATAAAAGAGTCATCGTTTCTCCTCCTAGGGGTTATTCGAGACCTCTTAATCCAAACCGCAAGTAACGAGGCATTGGCTACCTTAAGAGAGTCATAGTTACTCGTCCCAATTGCTCACCCAGTCTGCCACTTTTTCTTACTGCGGCCAGTCTGCCAGAAGCGATATGTCACTCGTTGTGTATCGTAAGAGATTCATCGTTACTCCTTCCATAGGTTACTGGTATTCTCTGAGTCAATACTTCTCTTGACGAAAAAGTGGCTATCTTAATAGTGCAATACTTCTTCCTCCCAGTTGCTCACACAGTTTACTACTTTTTTGTGTAGTTTTTGTCTGCCAGAAACTATAATTCACTAGTTTTGTATCATAAAAGAGTCATCGTTTCTCCTCCTAGGGGTTATTCGAGACCTCTTAATCCAAACCGCAAGTAACGAGGCATTGGCTACCTTAAGAGAGTCATAGTTACTCGTCCCAATTGCTCACCCAGTCTGCCACTTTTCCTTACTGCGGCCAGTCTGCCAGAAGCGATATGTCACTCGTTGTGTATCGTAAGAGATTCATCGTTACTCCTTCCATAGGTTACTGGTATTCTCTGAGTCACTACCTCTCTTGACGAAAAAGTGGCTATCTTAATAGAGCAATACTTCTTCCTCCGAGTTGCTCACACAGTTTACTACTTTTTGTGTACTTGCCAGTCTGCCAGAAGCGATATGTCACTAGTTGTGTATCATAAAAGAGTCATCGTTTCTCCTCCTACGGGTTATCCGAGATTTCTTAATCCAAACCGCAAGTAACGAGGCATTGGCTACCTTAAGAGAGTCATAGTTACTCGTCCCAATTGCTCACCCAGTCTGCCACTTTTCCTTACTGCGGCCAGTCTGCCAGAAGCGATATGTCACTCGTTGTGTATCTTAAGAGATTCATCGTTACTCCTTCCATAGGTTACTGGTATTCTCTGAGTCAATACCTCTCTTGACGAAAAAGTGGCTATCTTAATAGTGCAATACTTCTTCCTCCGAGTTGCTCACACAGTTTACTGCTTTTTGTGTAGTTTTTGTCTGCCAGAAACTATAATTCACTAGTTGTGTATCATAAAAGAGTCATCGTTTCTCCTCCTAGGGGTCATTCGAGATTTCTTAATCCAAACCGCAAGTAACGAGGCATTGGCTACCTTAAGAGAGTCATAGTTACTCGTCCCAATTGCTCACCCAGTCTGCCACTTTTCCTTACTGCGGCCAGTCTGCCAGAAGCGATATGTCACTCGTTGTGTATCTTAAGAGATTCATCGTTACTCCTTCCATAGGTTACTGGTATTCTCTGAGTCACTACCTCTCTTGACGAAAAAGTGGCTATCTTAATAGTGCAATACTTCTTCCTCCGAGTTGCTCACACAGTTTACTACTTTTTGTGTACTTGCCAGTCTGCCAGAAGCGATATGTCACTAGTTGTGTATCATAAAAGAGTCATCGTCTCTCCTCCTAGGGGTTATCCGAGATTTCTTAATCCAAACCGCAAGTAACGAGGCATTGGCTACCTTAAGAGAGTCATAGTTACTCGTCCCAATTGCTCACCCAGTCTGCCACTTTTCCTTACTGCGGCCAGTCTGCCAGAAGCGATATGTCACTCGTTGTGTATCTTAAGAGATTCATCGTTACTCCTTCCATAGGTTACTGGTATTCTCTGAGTCAATACTTCTCTTGACGAAAAAGTGGCTATCTTAATTGTGCAATACTTCTTCCTCCGAGTTGCTCACACAGTTTACTGCATTTTGTGTTGTTTTTGTCTGCCAGAAACTATAATTCACTAGTTGTGTATCATAAAAGAGTCATCGTTTCTCCTCCTAGGGGTCATTCGAGATTTCTTATTCCAAACCGCAAGTAACGAGGCATTGGCTACCTTAAGAGAGTCATAGTTACTCGTCCCAATTGCTCACCCAGTCTGCCACTTTTCCTTACTGCGGCCAGTCTGCCAGAAGCGATATGTCACTCGTTGTGTATCTTAAGAGATTCATCGTTACTCCTTCCATAGGTTACTGGTATTCTCTGAGTCAATACCTCTCTTGACGAAAAAGTGGCTATCTTAATAGTGCAATACTTCTTCCTCCGAGTTGCTCACACAGTTTACTACTTTTTGTGTACTTTCCAGTCTGCCAGAAGCGATATGTCACTAGTTGTGTATCATAAAAGAGTCATCGTTTCTCCTCCTAGGGGTTATCCGAGATTTCTTAATCCAAACCGCAAGTAACGAGGCATTGGCTACCTTAAGAGAGTCATAGTTACTCGTCCCAATTGCTCACCCAGTCTGCCACTTTTCCTTACTGCGGCCAGTCTGCCAGAAGCGATATGTCACTCGTTGTGTATCTTAAGAGATTCATCGTTACTCCTTCCATAGGTTACTGGTATTCTCTGAGTCAATACCTCTCTTGACGAAAAAGTGGCTATCTTAATAGTGCAATACTTCTTCCTCCGAGTTGCTCACACAGTTTACTGCTTTTTGTGTAGTTTTTGTCTGCCAGAAACTATAATTCACTAGTTGTGTATCATAAAAGAGTCATCGTTTCTCCTCCTAGGGTTTATTCGAGATATCTTAATCCAAACCGCAAGTAACGAGGCATTGGCTACCTTAAGAGAGTCATAGTTACTCGTCCCAATTGCTCACCCAGTCTGCCACTTTTTCTTACTGCGGCCAGTCTGCCAGAAGCGATATGTCACTCGTTGTGTATCTTAAGAGATTCATCGTTACTCATTCCATAGGTTACTGGTATTCTCTGAGTCAATACCTCTCGTGACGAAAAAGTGGCTATCTTAATAGTGCAATACTTCTTCCTCCGAGTTGCTCACACAGTTTACTACTTTTTGTGTAGTTTTTGTCTGCCAGAAACTATAATTCACTAGTTGTGTATCATAAAAGAGTCATCGTTTCTCCTCCTAGGGGTTTTCGAGATTTCTTAATCCAAACCGCAAGTAACGAGGCATTGGCTACCTTAAGAGAGTCATAGTTACTCGTCCCCATTGCTCACCCAGTTTGCCACTTTTTCTTACTGTGGCCAGTCTGCTAGAAGCGATATGTCACTCTTTGTGTATCTTAAGAGATTCATCGTTACTTCTTCCATAGGTTACTGGTATTCTCTGAGTCAATACCTCTCTTGACGAAAAAGTGGCTATCTTAATAGTGCAATACTTCTTCCCCCGAGTTGCTCACACAGTTTACTGCTTTTTGTGTAGTTTTTGTCTGCCAGAAACTATAATTCACTAGTTGTGTATCATAAAAGAGTCATCGTTTCTCCTCCTAGGGGTCATTCGAGATTCCTTAATCCTAACCGCAAGTAACGAGGCATTGGCTACCTTAAGAGAGTCATAGTTACTCATCCCAATTAATCACCCAGTCTGCCACTTTTCCTTACTGCGGCCAGTCTGCCAGAAGCGATATGTCACTCGTTGTGTATCTTAAGAGATTCATCGTTACTCCTTCCATAGGTTACTGGTATTCTCTGAGTCAATACCTCTCGTGACGAAAAAGTGGCTATTTTAATAGTGCCATACTTCTTCCTCCGAGTTGCTCACACAGTTTACTACTTTTTGTGTAGTTTTTGTCTGCCAGAAACTATAATTCACTAGTTGTGTATCATAAAAGAGTCATCGTTTCTCCTCCTAGGGGTTATTCGAGACCTCTTCATCCAAACCGCAAGTAACGAGGCATTGGCTACCTTAAGAGAGTCATAGTTACTCGTCCCAATTGCTCACCCAGTCTGCCACTTTCTCTTACTGCGGCCAGTCTGCCAGAAACGATATGTCACTCGTTGTGTATCTTAAGAGATTCATCGTTACTCCTTCCATAGGTTACTGGTATTCTCTGAGTCAATACCTCTCTTGACGAAAAAGTGGCTATCTTAATAGTGCAATACTTCTTCCTCCGAGTTGCTCACACAGTTTACTACTTTTTGTGTACTTGCCAGTCTGCAGGGAAGCGATATGTCACTAGTTGTGTATCATAAAAGAGTCATCGTTTCTTCTCCTAGGGGTTATTCGAGATTTCTTAATCCAAACCGCAAGTAACGAGGCATTGGCTACCTTAAGAGAGTCATAGTTACTCGTCCCAATTGCTCACCCAGTCTGCCACTTTTCCTACTGCGGCCAGTCTGCCAGAAGCGATATGTCACTCGTTGTGTATCTTAAGAGATTCATCGTTACTCCTTCCATAGGTTACTGGTATTCTCTGAGTCAATACCTCTCGTGACGAAAAAGTGGCTATCTTAATAGTGCAATACTTCTTCCTCCGAGTTGCTCACTCAGTTTACTACTTTTTGTGTACTTGCCAGTCTGCCAGAAGCGATATGTCACTAGTTGTGTATCATAAAAGAGTCATCGTTTCTCCTCCTAGGGGTTATTCGAGATTTCTTAATCCAAACCGCAAGTAACGAGGCATTGGCTACCTTAAGAGAGTCATAGTTACTCGTCCCAATTGCTCACCCAGTCTGCCACTTTTCCTTACTGCGGCGTCTGCCAGAAGCGATATGTCACTCGTTGTGTATCTTAAGAGATTCATCGTTACTCCTTCCATAGGTTACTGGTATTCTCTGAGTCAATACCTGTCTTGACGAAAAAGTGGCTATCTTAATAGTGCAATACTTCTTCCTCCGAGTTGCTCACACAGTTTACTGCTTTTTGTGTAGTTTTTGTCTGCCAGAAACTATAATTCACTAGTAGTGTATCATAAAAGAGTCATCGTTTCTCCTCCTAGGGTTTATTCGAGATATCTTAATCCAAACCGCAAGTAACGAGGCATTGGCTACCTTAAGAGAGTCATAGTTACTCGTCCCAATTGCTCACCCAGTCTGCCACTTTTTCTTACTGCGGCCAGTCTGCCAGAAGCGATATGTCACTCGTTGTGTATCTTAAGAGATTCATCGTTACTCATTCCATAGGTTACTGGTATTCTCTGAGTCAATACCTCTCGTGACGAAAAAGTGGCTATCTTAATAGTGCAATACTTCTTCCTCCGAGTTGCTCACACAGTTTACTACTTTTTGTGTAGTTTTTGTCTGCCAGAAACTATAATTCACTAGTTGTGTATCATAAAAGAGTCATCGTTTCTCCTCCTAGGGGTTTTCGAGATTTCTTAATCCAAACCGCAAGTAACGAGGCATTGGCTACCTTAAGAGAGTCATAGTTACTCGTCCCCATTGCTCACCCAGTTTGCCACTTTTTCTTACTGTGGCCAGTCTGCTAGAAGCGATATGTCACTCTTTGTGTATCTTAAGAGATTCATCGTTACTTCTTCCATAGGTTACTGGTATTCTCTGAGTCAATACCTCTCTTGACGAAAAAGTGGCTATCTTAATAGTGCAATACTTCTTCCCCCGAGTTGCTCACACAGTTTACTGCTTTTTGTGTAGTTTTTGTCTGCCAGAAACTATAATTCACTAGTTGTGTATCATAAAAGAGTCATCGTTTCTCCTCCTAGGGGTCATTCGAGATTCCTTAATCCTAACCGCAAGTAACGAGGCATTGGCTACCTTAAGAGAGTCATAGTTACTCGTCCCAATTAATCACCCAGTCTGCCACTTTTCCTTACTGCGGCCAGTCTGCCAGAAGCGATATGTCACTCGTTGTGTATCTTAAGAGATTCATCGTTACTCCTTCCATAGGTTACTGGTATTCTCTGAGTCAATACCTCTCGTGACGAAAAAGTGGCTATTTTAATAGTGCCATACTTCTTCCTCCGAGTTGCTCACACAGTTTACTACTTTTTGTGTAGTTTTTGTCTGCCAGAAACTATAATTCACTAGTTGTGTATCATAAAAGAGTCATCGTTTCTCCTCCTAGGGGTTATTCGAGACCTCTTCATCCAAACCGCAAGTAACGAGGTATTGGCTACCTTAAGAGAGTCATAGTTACTCGTCCCAATTGCTCACCCAGTCTGCCACTTTCTCTTACTGCGGCCAGTCTGCCAGAAACGATATGTCACTCGTTGTGTATCTTAAGAGATTCATCGTTACTCCTTCCATAGGTTACTGGTATTCTCTGAGTCAATACCTCTCTTGACGAAAAAGTGGCTATCTTAATAGTGCAATACTTCTTCCTCCGAGTTGCTCACACAGTTTACTACTTTTTGTGTACTTGCCAGTCTGCAGGGAAGCGATATGTCACTAGTTGTGTATCATAAAAGAGTCATCGTTTCTTCTCCTAGGGGTTATTCGAGATTTCTTAATCCAAACCGCAAGTAACGAGGCATTGGCTACCTTAAGAGAGTCATAGTTACTCGTCCCAATTGCTCACCCAGTCTGCCACTTTTCCTACTGCGGCCAGTCTGCCAGAAGCGATATGTCACTCGTTGTGTATCTTAAGAGATTCATCGTTACTCCTTCCATAGGTTACTGGTATTCTCTGAGTCAATACCTCTCGTGACGAAAAAGTGGCTATCTTAATAGTGCAATACTTCTTCCTCCGAGTTGCTCACTCAGTTTACTACTTTTTGTGTACTTGCCAGTCTGCCAGAAGCGATATGTCACTAGTTGTGTATCATAAAAGAGTCATCGTTTCTCCTCCTAGGGGTTATTCGAGATTTCTTAATCCAAACCGCAAGTAACGAGGCATTGGCTACCTTAAGAGAGTCATAGTTACTCGTCCCAATTGCTCACCCAGTCTGCCACTTTTCCTTACTGCGGCGTCTGCCAGAAGCGATATGTCACTCGTTGTGTATCTTAAGAGATTCATCGTTACTCCTTCCATAGGTTACTGGTATTCTCTGAGTCAATACCTGTCTTGACGAAAAAGTGGCTATCTTAATAGTGCAATACTTCTTCCTCCGAGTTGCTCACACAGTTTACTGCTTTTTGTGTAGTTTTTGTCTGCCAGAAACTATAATTCACTAGTAGTGTATCATAAAAGAGTCATCGTTTCTCCTCCTAGGGGTTATTCGAGACCTCTTAATCCAAACCGCAAGTAACGAGGCATTGGCTACCTTAAGAGAGTCATAGTTACTCGTCCCAATTGCTCACCCAGTCTGCCACTTTTTCTTACTGCGGCCAGTCTGCCAGAAGCGATATGTCACTCGTTGTGTATCTTAAGAGATTCATCGTTACTCCTTCCATAGGTTACTGGTACTCTCTGAGTCAATACTTCTCTTGACGAAAAAGTGGCTATCTTAATAGTGCAATACTTCTTCCTCCCAGTTGCTCACACAGTTTACTACTTTTTTGTGTAGTTTTTGTCTGCCAGAAACTATAATTCACTAGTTTTGTATCATAAAAGAGTCATCGTTTCTCCTCCTAGGGGTTATTCGAGACCTCTTAATCCAAACCGCAAGTAACGAGGCATTGGCTACCTTAAGAGAGTCATAGTTACTCGTCCCAATTGCTCACCCAGTCTGCCACTTTTCCTTACTGCGGCCAGTCTGCCAGAAGCGATATGTCACTCGTTGTGTATCTTAAGAGATTCATCGTTACTCCTTCCATAGGTTACTGGTATTCTCTGAGTCACTACCTCTCTTGACGAAAAAGTGGCTATCTTAATAGTGCAATACTTCTTCCTCCGAGTTGCTCACACAGTTTACTACTTTTTGTGTACTTGCCAGTCTGCCAGAAGCGATATGTCACTAGTTGTGTATCATAAAAGAGTCATCGTTTCTCCTCCTAGGGGTTATCCGAGATTTCTTAATCCAAACCGCAAGTAACGAGGCATTGGCTACCTTAAGAGAGTCATAGTTACTCGTCCCAATTGCTCACCCAGTCTGCCACTTTTCCTTACTGCGGCCAGTCTGCCAGAAGCGATATGTCACTCGTTGTGTATCTTAAGAGATTCATCGTTACTCCTTCCATAGGTTACTGGTATTCTCTGAGTCAATACCTCTCTTGACGAAAAAGTGGCTATCTTAATAGTGCAATACTTCTTCCTCCGAGTTGCTCACACAGTTTACTGCTTTTTGTGTAGTTTTTGTCTGCCAGAAACTATAATTCACTTGTTGTGTATCATAAAAGAGTCATCGTTTCTCCTCCTAGGGTTTGTTCGAGATATCTTAATCCAAACCGCAAGTAACGAGGCATTGGCTACCTTAAGAGAGTCATAGTTACTCGTCCCAATTGCTCACCCAGTCTGCCACTTTTCCTTACTGCGGCCAGTCTGCCAGAAGCGATATGTCACTCGTTGTGTATCTTAAGAGATTCATCGTTACTCCTTCCATAGGTTACTGGTATTCTCTGAGTCAATACCTCTCTTGACGAAAAAGTGGCTATCTTAATAGTGCAATACTTCTTCCTCCGAGTTGCTCACACAGTTTACTGCTTTTTGTGTAGTTTTTGTCTGCCAGAAACTATAATTCACTAGTTGTGTATCATAAAAGAGTCATCGTTTCTCCTCCTAGGGGTCATTCGAGATTTCTTAATCCAAACCGCAAGTAACGAGGCATTGGCTACCTTAAGAGAGTCATAGTTACTCGTCCCAATTGCTCACCCAGTCTGCCACTTTTCCTTACTGCGGCCAGTCTGCCAGAAACGATATGTCACTCGTTGTGTATCTTAAGAGATTCATCGTTACTCCTTCCATAGGTTACTGGTATTCTCTGAGTCACTACCTCTCTTGACGAAAAAGTGGCTATCTTAATAGTGCAATACTTCTTCCTCCGAGTTGCTCACACAGTTTACTGCTTTTTGTGTAGTTTTTGTCTGCCAGAAACTATAATTCACTAGTTGTGTATCATAAAAGAGTCATCGTTTCTCCTCCTAGGGGTCATTCGAGATTTCTTAATCCAAACCGCAAGTAACGAGGCATTGGCTACCTTAAGAGAGTCATAGTTACTCGTCCCAATTGCTCACCCAGTCTGCCACTTTTCCTTACTGCGGCCAGTCTGCCAGAAGCGATATGTCACTCGTTGTGTATCTTAAGAGATTCATCGTTACTCCTTCCATAGGTTACTGGTATTCTCTGAGTCACTACCTCTCTTGACGAAAAAGTGGCTATCTTAATAGTGCAATACTTCTTCCTCCGAGTTGCTCACACAGTTTACTACTTTTTGTGTACTTGCCAGTCTGCCAGAAGCGATATGTCACTAGTTGTGTATCATAAAAGAGTCATCGTCTCTCCTCCTAAGGGGTTATCCGAGATTTCTTAATCCAAACCGCAAGTAACGAGGCATTGGCTACCTTAAGAGAGTCATAGTTACTCGTCCCAATTGCTCACCCAGTCTGCCACTTTTCCTTACTGCGGCCAGTCTGCCAGAAGCGATATGTCACTCGTTGTGTATCTTAAGAGATTCATCGTTACTCCTTCCATAGGTTACTGGTATTCTCTGAGTCAATACCTCTCTTGACGAAAAAGTGGCTATCTTAATAGTGCAATACTTCTTCATCCGAGTTGCTCACACAGTTTACTGCTTTTTGTGTAGTTTTTGTCTGCCAGAAACTATAATTCACTAGTAGTGTATCATAAAAGAGTCATCGTTTCTCCTCCTAGGGGTTATTCGAGACCTCTTAATCCAAACCGCAAGTAACGAGGCATTGGCTACCTTAAGAGAGTCATAGTTACTCGTCCCAATTGCTCACCCAGTCTGCCACTTTTTCTTACTGCGGCCAGTCTGCCAGAAGCGATATGTCACTCGTTGTGTATCTTAAGAGATTCATCGTTACTCCTTCCATAGGTTACTGGTATTCTCTGAGTCAATACTTCTCTTGACGAAAAAGTGGCTATCTTAATAGTGCAATACTTCTTCCTCCCAGTTGCTCACACAGTTTACTACTTTTTTGTGTAGTTTTTGTCTGCCAGAAACTATAATTCACTAGTTTTGTATCATAAAAGAGTCATCGTTTCTCCTCCTAGGGGTTATTCGAGACCTCTTAATCCAAACCGCAAGTAACGAGGCATTGGCTACCTTAAGAGAGTCATAGTTACTCGTCCCAATTGCTCACCCAGTCTGCCACTTTTCCTTACTGCGGCCAGTCTGCCAGAAGCGATATGTCACTCGTTGTGTATCTTAAGAGATTCATCGTTACTCCTTCCATAGGTTACTGGTATTCTCTGAGTCACTACCTCTCTTGACGAAAAAGTGGCTATCTTAATAGTGCAATACTTCTTCCTCCGAGTTGCTCACACAGTTTACTACTTTTTGTGTACTTGCCAGTCTGCCAGAAGCGATATGTCACTAGTTGTGTATCATAAAAGAGTCATCGTTTCTCCTCCTAGGGGTTATCCGAGATTTCTTAATCCAAACCGCAAGTAACGAGGCATTGGCTACCTTAAGAGAGTCATAGTTACTCGTCCCAATTGCTCACCCAGTGTGCCACTTTTCCTTACTGCGGCCAGTCTGCCAGAAGCGATATGTCACTCGTTGTGTATCTTAAGAGATTCATCGTTACTCCTTCCATAGGTTACTGGTATTCTCTGAGTCAATACCTCTCTTGACGAAAAAGTGGCTATCTTAATAGTGCAATACTTCTTCCTCCGAGTTGCTCACACAGTTTACTACTTTTTGTGTACTTGCCAGTCTGCAGGGAAGCGATATGTCACTAGTTGTGTATCATAAAAGAGTCATCGTTTCTCCTCCTAGGGGTTATTCGAGATTTCTTAATCCAAACCGCAAGTAACGAGGCATTGGCTACCTTAAGAGAGTCATAGTTACTCGTCCCAATTGCTCACCCAGTCTGCCACTTTTCCTACTGCGGCCAGTCTGCCAGGAGCGATATGTCACTCGTTGTGTATCTTAAGAGATTCATCGTTACTCCTTCCATAGGTTACTGGTATTCTCTGAGTCAATACCTCTCTTGACGAAAAAGTGGCTATCTTAATAGTGCAATACTTCTTCCTCCGAGTTGCTCACACAGTTTACTGCTTTTTGTGTAGTTTTTGTCTGCCAGAAACTATAATTCACTAGTAGTGTATCATAAAAGAGTCATCGTTTCTCCTCCTAGGTGTTATTCGAGACCTCTTAATCCAAACCGCAAGTAACGAGGCATTGGCTACCTTAAGAGAGTCATAGTTACTCGTCCCAATTGCTCACCCAGTCTGCCACTTTTTCTTACTGCGGCCAGTCTGCCAGAAGCGGTATGTCACTCGTTGTGTATCTTAAGAGATTCATCGTTACTCCTTCCATAGGTTACTGGTATTCTCTGAGTCAATACCTCTCTTGACGAAAAAGTGGCTATCTTAATAGTGCAATACTTCTTCCTCCCAGTTGCTCACACAGTTTACTGCTTTTTGTGTAGTTTTTGTCTGCCAGAAACTATAATTCACTAGTAGTGTATCATAAAAGAGTCATCGTTTCTCCTCCTAGGGGTTATTCGAGACCTCTTAATCCAAACCGCAAGTAACGAGGCATTGGCTACCTTAAGAGATTCATAGTTACTCGTCCCAATTGCTCACCCAGTCTGCCACTTTTTCTTACTGCGGCCAGTCTGCCAGAAGCGATATGTCACTCGTTGTGTATCTTAAGAGATTCATCGTTACTCCTTCCATAGGTTACTGGTATTCTCTGAGTCACTACCTCTCTTGACGAAAAAGTGGCTATCTTAATAGTGCAATACTTCTTCCTCCGAGTTGCTCATACAGTTTACTACTTTTTGTGTACTTGCCAGTCTGCCAGAAGCGATATGTCACTAGTTGTGTATCATAAAAGAGTCATCGTTTCTCCTCCTAGGGGTTATCCGAGATTTCTTAATCCAAACCGCAAGTAACGAGGCATTGGCTACCTTAAGAGAGTCATAGTTACTCGTCCCAATTGCTCACCCAGTCTGCCACTTTTCCTTACTGCGGCCAGTCTGCCAGAAGCGATATGTCACTCGTTGTGTATCTTAAGAGATTCATCGTTACTCCTTCCATAGGTTACTGGTATTCTCTGAGTCAATACTTCTCTTGACGAAAAAGTGGCTATCTTAATAGTGCAATACTTCTTCCTCCGAGTTGCTCACACAGTTTACTGCTTTTTGTGTAGTTTTTGTCTGCCAGAAACTATAATTCACTAGTTGTGTATCATAAAAGAGTCATCGTTTCTCCTCCTAGGGGTCATTCGAGATTTCTTAATCCAAACCGCAAGTAACGAGGCATTGGCTACCTTAAGAGAGTCAGAGTTACTCGTCCCAATTGCTCACCCAGTCTGCCACTTTTTCTTACTGCGGCCAGTCTGCCAGAAGCGATATGTCACTCGTGTATCTTAAGAGATTCATCGTTACTCCTTCCATAGGTTACTGGTATTCTCTGAGTCAATACCTCTCTTGACGAAAAAGTGGCTATCTTAATAGTGCAATACTTCTTCCTCCGAGTTGCTCACACAGTTTACTACTTTTTGTGTACCTGCCAGTCTGCAGGGAAGCGATATGTCACTAGTTGTGTATCATAAAAGAGTCATCGTTTCTCCTCCTAGGGGTTATTCGAGATTTCTTAATCCAAACCGCAAGTAACGAGGCATTGGCTACCTTAAGAGAGTCATAGTTACTCGTCCCAATTGCTCACCCAGTCTGCCACTTTTCCTACTGCGGCCAGTCTGCCAGGAGCGATATGTCACTCGTTGTGTATCTTAAGAGATTCATCGTTACTCCTTCCATAGGTTACTGGTATTCTCTGAGTCAATACCTCTCTTGACGAAAAAGTGGCTATCTTAATAGTGCAATACTTCTTCCTCCGAGTTGCTCACACAGTTTACTGCTTTTTGTGTAGTTTTTGTCTGCCAGAAACTATAATTCACTAGTAGTGTATCATAAAAGAGTCATCGTTTCTCCTCCTAGGTGTTATTCGAGACCTCTTAATCCAAACCGCAAGTAACGAGGCATTGGCTACCTTAAGAGAGTCATAGTTACTCGTCCCAATTGCTCACCCAGTCTGCCACTTTTTCTTACTGCGGCCAGTCTGCCAGAAGCGATATGTCACTCGTTGTGTATCTTAAGAGATTCATCGTTACTCCTTCCATAGGTTACTGGTATTCTCTGAGTCAATACCTCTCTTGACGAAAAAGTGGCTATCTTAATAGTGCAATACTTCTTCCTCCCAGTTGCTCACACAGTTTACTGCTTTTTGTGTAGTTTTTGTCTGCCAGAAACTATAATTCACTAGCTGTGTATCATAAAAGTGTCATCGTTTCTCCTCCTAGGGGTTATTCGAGACCTCTTAATCCAAACCGCAAGTAACGAGGCATTGGCTACCTTAAGAGATTCATAGTTACTCGTCCCAATTGCTCACCCAGTCTGCCACTTTTTCTTACTGCGGCCAGTCTGCCAGAAGCGATATGTCACTCGTTGTGTATCTTAAGAGATTCATCGTTACTCCTTCCATAGGTTACTGGTATTCTCTGAGTCACTACCTCTCTTGACGAAAAAGTGGCTATCTTAATAGTGCAATACTTCTTCCTCCGAGTTGCTCACACAGTTTACTACTTTTTGTGTACTTGCCAGTCTGCCAGAAGCGATATGTCACTAGTTGTGTATCATAAAAGAGTCATCGTTTCTCCTCCTAGGGGTTATCCGAGATTTCTTAATCCAAACCGCAAGTAACGAGGCATTGGCTACCTTAAGAGAGTCATAGTTACTCGTCCCAATTGCTCACCCAGTCTGCCACTTTTCCTTACTGCGGCCAGTCTGCCAGAAGCGATATGTCACTCGTTGTGTATCTTAAGAGATTCATCGTTACTCCTTCCATAGGTTACTGGTATTCTCTGAGTCAATACTTCTCTTGACGAAAAAGTGGCTATCTTAATAGTGCAATACTTCTTCCTCCGAGTTGCTCACACAGTTTACTGCTTTTTGTGTAGTTTTTGTCTGCCAGAAACTATAATTCACTAGTTGTGTATCATAAAAGAGTCATCGTTTCTCCTCCTAGGGGTCATTCGAGATTTCTTAATCCAAACCGCAAGTAACGAGGCATTGGCTACCTTAAGAGAGTCATAGTTACTCGTCCCAATTGCTCACCCAGTCTGCCACTTTTCCTTACTGCGGCCAGTCTGCCAGAAGCGATATGTCACTCGTTGTGTATCTTAAGAGATTCATCGTTACTCCTTCCATAGGTTACTGGTATTCTCTGAGTCACTACCTCTCTTGACGAAAAAGTGGCTATCTTAATAGTGCAATACTTCTTCCTCCGAGTTGCTCACACAGTTTACTACTTTTTGTGTACTTGCCAGTCTGCCAGAAGCGATATGTCACTAGTTGTGTATCATAAAAGAGTCATCGTTTCTCCTCCTAGGGGTTATCCGAGATTTCTTAATCCAAACCGCAAGTAACGAGGCATTGGCTACCTTAAGAGAGTCATAGTTACTCGTCCCAATTGCTCACCCAGTCTGCCACTTTTCCTTACTGCGGCCAGTCTGCCAGAAGCGATATGTCACTCGTTGTGTATCTTAAGAGATTCATCGTTACTCCTTCCATAGGTTACTGGTATTCTCTGAGTCAATACCTCTCTTGACGAAAAAGTGGCTATCTTAATAGTGCAATACTTCTTCCTCCGAGTTGCTCACACAGTTTACTGCTTTTTGTGTAGTTTTTGTCTGCCAGAAACTATAATTCACTAGTTGTGTATCATAAAAGAGTCATCGTTTCTCCTCCTAGGGTTTGTTCGAGATATCTTAATCCAAACCGCAAGTAACGAGGCATTGCCTACCTTAAGAGAGTCATAGTTACTCGTCCCAATTGCTCACCCAGTCTGCCACTTTTCCTTACTGCGGCCAGTCTGCCAGAAGCGATATGTCACTCGTTGTGTATCTTAAGAGATTCATCGTTACTCCTTCCATAGGTTACTGGTATTCTCTGAGTCAATACCTCTCTTGACGAAAAAGTGGCTATCTTAATAGTGCAATACTTCTTCCTCCGAGTTGCTCACACAGTTTACTACTTTTTGTGTAGTTTTTGTCTGCCAGAAACTATAATTCACTAGTTGTGTATCATAAAAGAGTCATCGTTTCTCCTCCTAGGGGTTTTCGAGATTTCTTAAACCAAACCGCAAGTAACGAGGCATTGGCTACCTTAAGAGAGTCATAGTTACTCGTCCCCATTGCTCACCCAGTTTGCCACTTTTTCTTACTGTGGCCAGTCTGCCAGAAGCGATATGTCACTCGTTGTGTATCTTAAGAGATTCATCGTTACTTCTTCCATAGGTTACTGGTATTCTCTGAGTCAATACCTCTCTTGACGAAAAAGTGGCTATCTTAATAGTGCAATACTTCTTCCCCCGAGTTGCTCACACAGTTTACTGCTTTTTGTGTAGTTTTTGTCTGCCAGAAACTATAATTCACTAGTTGTGTATCATAAAAGGGTCATCGTTTCTCCTCCTAGGGGTCATTCGAGATTTCTTAATCCAAACCGCAAGTAACGAGGCATTGGCTACCTTAAGAGAGTCATAGTTACTCGTCCCAATTGCTCACCCAGTCTGCCACTTTTCCTTACTGCGGCCAGTCTGCCAGAAGCGATATGTCACTCGTTGTGTATCTTAAGAGATTCATCGTTACTCCTTCCATAGGTTACTGGTATTCTCTGAGTCAATACCTCTCGTGACGAAAAAGTGGCTATCTTAATAGTGCCATACTTCTTCCTCCGAGTTGCTCACACAGTTTACTACTTTTTGTGTAGTTTTTGTCTGCCAGAAACTATAATTCACTAGTTGTGTATCATAAAAGAGTCATCGTTTCTCCTCCTAGGGGTTATTCGAGACCTCTTCATCCAAACCGCAAGTAACGAGGCATTGGCTACCTTAAGAGAGTCATAGTTACTCGTCCCAATTGCTCACCCAGTCTGCCACTTTTTCTTACTGCGGCCAGTCTGCCAGAAGCGATATGTCACTCGTTGTGTATCTTAAGAGATTCATCGTTACTCCTTCCATAGGTTACTGGTATTCTCTGAGTCAATACCTCTCTTGACGAAAAAGTGGCTATCTTAATAGTGCAATACTTCTTCCTCCGAGTTGCTCACACAGTTTACTACTTTTTGTGTACTTGCCAGTCTGCAGGGAAGCGATATGTCACTAGTTGTGTATCATAAAAGAGTCATCGTTTCTCCTCCTAGGGGTTATTCGAGATTTCTTAATCCAAACCGCAAGTAACGAGGCATTGGCTACCTTAAGAGAGTCATAGTTACTCGTCCCAATTGCTCACCCAGTCTGCCACTTTTCCTACTGCGGCCAGTCTGCCAGGAGCGATATGTCACTCGTTGTGTATCTTAAGAGATTCATCGTTACTCCTTCCATAGGTTACTGATATTCTCTGAGTCAATACCTCTCTTGACGAAAAAGTGGCTATCTTAATAGTGCAATACTTCTTCCTCCGAGTTGCTCACACAGTTTACTGCTTTTTGTGTAGTTTTTGTCTGCCAGAAACTATAATTCACTAGTAGTGTATCATAAAAGAGTCATCGTTTCTCCTCCTAGGTGTTATTCGAGACCTCTTAATCCAAACCGCAAGTAACGAGGCATTGGCTACCTTAAGAGAGTCATAGTTACTCGTCCCAATTGCTCACCCAGTCTGCCACTTTTTCTTACTGCGGCCAGTCTGCCAGAAGCGATATGTCACTCGTTGTGTATCTTAAGAGATTCATCGTTACTTCTTCCATAGGTTACTGGTATTCTCTGAGTCAATACCTCTCTTGACGAAAAAGTGGCTATCTTAATAGTGCAATACTTCTTCCTCCGAGTTGCTCACACAGTTTACTGCTTTTTGTGTAGTTTTTGTCTGCCAGAAACTATAATTCACTAGTTGTGTATCATAAAAGAGTCATCGTTTCTCCTCCTAGGGGTCATTCGAGATTTCTTAATCCAAACCGCAAGTAACGAGGCATTGGCTACCTTAAGAGAGTCATAGTTACTCGTCCCAATTGCTCACCCAGTCTGCCACTTTTCCTTACTGCGGCCAGTCTGCCAGAAGCGATATGTCACTCGTTGTGTATCTTAAGAGATTCATCGTTACTCCTTCCATAGGTTACTGGTATTCTCTGAGTCACTACCTCTCTTGACGAAAAAGTGGCTATCTTAATAGTGCAATACTTCTTCCTCCGAGTTGCTCACACAGTTTACTACTTTTTGTGTACTTGCCAGTCTGCCAGAAGCGATATGTCACTAGTTGTGTATCATAAAAGAGTCATCGTTTCTCCTCCTAGGGGTTATCCGAGATTTCTTAATCCAAACCGCAAGTAACGAGGCATTGGCTACCTTAAGAGAGTCATAGTTACTCGTCCCAATTGCTCACCCAGTCTGCCACTTTTCCTTACTGCGGCCAGTCTGCCAGAAGCGATATGTCACTCGTTGTGTATCTTAAGAGATTCATCGTTACTCCTTCCATAGGTTACTGGTATTCTCTGAGTCAATACCTCTCTTGACGAAAAAGTGGCTATCTTAATAGTGCAATACTTCTTCCTCCGAGTTGCTCACACAGTTTACTGCTTTTTGTGTAGTTTTTGTCTGCCAGAAACTATAATTCACTAGTTGTGTATCATAAAAGAGTCATCGTTTCTCCTCCTAGGGTTTGTTCGAGATATCTTAATCCAAACCGCAAGTAACGAGGCATTGCCTACCTTAAGAGAGTCATAGTTACTCGTCCCAATTGCTCACCCAGTCTGCCACTTTTCCTTACTGCGGCCAGTCTGCCAGAAGCGATATGTCACTCGTTGTGTATCTTAAGAGATTCATCGTTACTCCTTCCATAGGTTACTGGTATTCTCTGAGTCAATACCTCTCTTGACGAAAAAGTGGCTATCTTAATAGTGCAATACTTCTTCCTCCGAGTTGCTCACACAGTTTACTACTTTTTGTGTAGTTTTTGTCTGCCAGAAACTATAATTCACTAGTTGTGTATCATAAAAGAGTCATCGTTTCTCCTCCTAGGGGTTTTCGAGATTTCTTAATCCAAACCGCAAGTAACGAGGCATTGGCTACCTTAAGAGAGTCATAGTTACTCGTCCCCATTGCTCACCCAGTTTGCCACTTTTTCTTACTGTGGCCAGTCTGCCAGAAGCGATATGTCACTCGTTGTGTATCTTAAGAGATTCATCGTTACTTCTTCCATAGGTTACTGGTATTCTCTGAGTCAATACCTCTCTTGACGAAAAAGTGGCTATCTTAATAGTGCAATACTTCTTCCCCCGAGTTGCTCACACAGTTTACTGCTTTTTGTGCAGTTTTTGTCTGCCAGAAACTATAATTCACTAGTAGTGTATCATAAAAGAGTCATCGTTTCTCCTCCTAGGGGTTATTCGAGACCTCTTAATCCAAACCGCAAGTAACGAGGCATTGGCTACCTTAAGAGAGTCATAGTTACTCGTCCCAATTGCTCACCCAGTCTGCCACTTTTCCTTACTGCGGCCAGTCTGCCAGAAGCGATATGTCACTCGTTGTGTATCTTAAGAGATTCATCGTTACTCCTTCCATAGGTTACTGGTATTCTCTGAGTCACTACCTCTCTTGACGAAAAAGTGGCTATCTTAATAGTGCAATACTTCTTCCTCCGAGTTGCTCACACAGTTTACTACTTTTTGTGTACTTGCCAGTCTGCAGGGAAGCGATATGTCACTAGTTGTGTATCATAAAAGAGTCATCGTTTCTCCTCCTAGGGGTTATTCGAGATTTCTTAATCCAAACCGCAAGTAACGAGGCATTGGCTACCTTAAGAGAGTCATAGTTACTCGTCCCAATTGCTCACCCAGTCTGCCATTTTCCTACTGCGGCCAGTCTGCCAGGAGCGATATGTCACTCGTTGTGTATCTTAAGAGATTCATCGTTACTCCTTCCATAGGTGACTGGTATTCTCTGAGTCAATACCTCTCTTGACGAAAAAGTGGCTATCTTAATAGTGCAATACTTCTTCCTCCGAGTTGCTCACACAGTTTACTGCTTTTTGTGTAGTTTTTGTCTGCCAGAAACTATAATTCACTAGTAGTGTATCATAAAAGAGTCATCGTTTCTCCTCCTAGGGGTTATTCGAGACCTCTTAATGCAAACCGCAAGTAACGAGGCATTGGCTACCTTAAGAGAGTCATAGTTACTCGTCCCAATTGCTCACCCAGTCTGCCACTTTTCCTTACTGCGGTAAGTCTGCCAGAAGCGATATGTCACTCGTTGTGTATCTTAAGAGATTCATCGTTACTCTTTCCATAGGTTACTGGTATTCTCTGATTCAATGCCTCTCGTGACGAAAAAGTGGCTATCTTAATAGTGCAATACTTCTTCCTCCCAGTTGCTCACACAGTTTACTACTTTTTTGTGTAGTTTTTGTCTGCCAGAAACTATAATTCACTAGCTGTGTATCATAAAAGTGTCATCGTTTCTCCTCCTAGGGGTTATTCGAGACCTCTTAATGCAAACCGCAAGTAACGAGGCACTGGCTACCTTAAGAGAGTCATAGTTACTCGTCCCAATTGCTCACCCAGTCTGCCACTTTTCCTTACTGCGGCCAGTCTGCCAGAAGCGATATGTCACTCGTTGTGTATCTTAAGAGATTCATCGTTACTCCTTCCATAGGTTACTGGTATTCTCTGAGTCAATACCTCTCTTGACGAAAAAGTGGCTATCTTAATAGTGCAATACTTCTTCCTCCGAGTTGCTCACACAGTTTACTGCTTTTTGTGTAGTTTTTGTCTGCCAGAAACTATAATTCACTAGTTGTGTATCATAAAAGAGTCATCGTTTCTCCTCCTAGGGTTTATTCGAGATATCTTAATCCAAACCGCAAGTAACGAGGCATTGGCTACCTTAAGAGAGTCATAGTTACTCGTCCCAATTGCTCACCCAGTCTGCCACTTTTCCTTACTGCGGCCAGTCTGCCAGAAGCGATATGTCACTCGTTGTGTATCTTAAGAGATTTATCGTTACTCTTTCCATAGGTTACTGGTATTCTCTGATTCAATGCCTCTCGTGACGAATAAGTGGCTATCTTAATAGTGCAATACTTCTTCCTCCGAGTTGCTCACACAGTTTACTACTTTTTGTGTACTTGCCAGTCTGCCAGAAGCGATATGTCACTAGTTGTGTATCATAAAAGAGTCATCGTTTCTCCTCCTAGGGGTTATCCGAGATTTCTTAATCCAAACCGCAAGTAACGAGGCATTGGCTACCTTAAGAGAGTCATAGTTACTCTCCCAATTGCTCACCCAGTCTGTCACTTTTCCTTACTGCGGCCAGTCTGCCAGAAGCGATATGTCACTCGTTGTGTATCTTAAGAGATTCATCGTTACTCCTTCCATAGGTTACTGGTATTCTCTGAGTCAATACCTCTCTTGACGAAAAAGTGGCTATCTTAATAGTGCAATACTTCTTCCTCCCAGTTGCTCACACAGTTTACTGCTTTTTGTGTAGTTTTTGTCTGCCAGAAACTATAATTCACTAGTAGTGTATCATAAAAGAGTCATCGTTTCTCCTCCTAGGGGTTATTCGAGACCTCTTAATCCAAACCGCAAGTAACGAGGCATTGGCTACCTTAAGAGATTCATAGTTACTCGTCCCAATTGCTCACCCAGTCTGCCACTTTTTCTTACTGCGGCCAGTCTGCCAGAAGCGATATGTCACTCGTTGTGTATCTTAAGAGATTCATCGTTACTCCTTCCATAGGTTACTGGTATTCTCTGAGTCAATACCTCTCGTGACGAAAAAGTGGCTATCTTAATAGTGCAATACTTCTTCCTCCGAGTTGCTCACACAGTTTACTACTTTTTGTGTAGTTTTTGTCTGCCAGAAACTATAATTCACTAGTTGTGTATCATAAAAGAGTCATCGTTTCTCCTCCTAGGGGTTTTCGAGATTTCTTAATCCAAACCGCAAGTAACGAGGCATTGGCTACCTTAAGAGAGTCATAGTTACTCGTCCCCATTGCTCACCCAGTTTGCCACTTTTTCTTACTGTGGCCAGTCTGCCAGAAGCGATATGTCACTCGTTGTGTATCTTAAGAGATTCATCGTTACTTCTTCCATAGGTTACTGGTATTCTCTGAGTCAATACCTCTCTTGACGAAAAAGTGGCTATCTTAATAGTGCAATACTTCTTCCCCCGAGTTGCTCACACAGTTTACTGCTTTTTGTGCAGTTTTTGTCTGCCAGAAACTATAATTCACTAGTAGTGTATCATAAAAGAGTCATCGTTTCTCCTCCTAGGGGTTATTCGAGACCTCTTAATCCAAACCGCAAGTAACGAGGCATTGGCTACCTTAAGAGAGTCATAGTTACTCGTCCCAATTGCTCACCCAGTCTGCCACTTTTCCTTACTGCGGCCAGTCTGCCAGAAGCGATATGTCACTCGTTGTGTATCTTAAGAGATTCATCGTTACTCCTTCCATAGGTTACTGGTATTCTCTGAGTCACTACCTCTCTTGACGAAAAAGTGGCTATCTTAATAGTGCAATACTTCTTCCTCCGAGTTGCTCACACAGTTTACTACTTTTTGTGTACTTGCCAGTCTGCAGGGAAGCGATATGTCACTAGTTGTGTATCATAAAAGAGTCATCGTTTCTCCTCCTAGGGGTTATTCGAGATTTCTTAATCCAAACCGCAAGTAACGAGGCATTGGCTACCTTAAGAGAGTCATAGTTACTCGTCCCAATTGCTCACCCAGTCTGCCATTTTCCTACTGCGGCCAGTCTGCCAGGAGCGATATGTCACTCGTTGTGTATCTTAAGAGATTCATCGTTACTCCTTCCATAGGTGACTGGTATTCTCTGAGTCAATACCTCTCTTGACGAAAAAGTGGCTATCTTAATAGTGCAATACTTCTTCCTCCGAGTTGCTCACACAGTTTACTGCTTTTTGTGTAGTTTTTGTCTGCCAGAAACTATAATTCACTAGTAGTGTATCATAAAAGAGTCATCGTTTCTCCTCCTAGGGGTTATTCGAGACCTCTTAATGCAAACCGCAAGTAACGAGGCATTGGCTACCTTAAGAGAGTCATAGTTACTCGTCCCAATTGCTCACCCAGTCTGCCACTTTTCCTTACTGCGGTAAGTCTGCCAGAAGCTATATGTCACTCGTTGTGTATCTTAAGAGATTCATCGTTACTCTTTCCATAGGTTACTGGTATTCTCTGATTCAATGCCTCTCGTGACGAAAAAGTGGCTATCTTAATAGTGCAATACTTCTTCCTCCCAGTTGCTCACACAGTTTACTACTTTTTTGTGTAGTTTTTGTCTGCCAGAAACTATAATTCACTAGCTGTGTATCATAAAAGTGTCATCGTTTCTCCTCCTAGGGGTTATTCGAGACCTCTTAATGCAAACCGCAAGTAACGAGGCACTGGCTACCTTAAGAGAGTCATAGTTACTCGTCCCAATTGCTCACCCAGTCTGCCACTTTTCCTTACTGCGGCCAGTCTGCCAGAAGCGATATGTCACTCGTTGTGTATCTTAAGAGATTCATCGTTACTCCTTCCATAGGTTACTGGTATTCTCTGAGTCAATACCTCTCTTGACGAAAAAGTGGCTATCTTAATAGTGCAATACTTCTTCCTCCGAGTTGCTCACACAGTTTACTGCTTTTTGTGTAGTTTTTGTCTGCCAGAAACTATAATTCACTAGTTGTGTATCATAAAAGAGTCATCGTTTCTCCTCCTAGGGTTTATTCGAGATATCTTAATCCAAACCGCAAGTAACGAGGCATTGGCTACCTTAAGAGAGTCATAGTTACTCGTCCCAATTGCTCACCCAGTCTGCCACTTTTCCTTACTGCGGCCAGTCTGCCAGAAGCGATATGTCACTCGTTGTGTATCTTAAGAGATTTATCGTTACTCTTTCCATAGGTTACTGGTATTCTCTGATTCAATGCCTCTCGTGACGAATAAGTGGCTATCTTAATAGTGCAATACTTCTTCCTCCGAGTTGCTCACACAGTTTACTACTTTTTGTGTACTTGCCACTCTGCCAGAAGCGATATGTCACTAGTTGTGTATCATAAAAGAGTCATCGTTTCTCCTCCTAGGGGTTATCCGAGATTTCTTAATCCAAACCGCAAGTAACGAGGCATTGGCTACCTTAAGAGAGTCATAGTTACTCTCCCAATTGCTCACCCAGTCTGTCACTTTTCCTTACTGCGGCCAGTCTGCCAGAAGCGATATGTCACTCGTTGTGTATCTTAAGAGATTCATCGTTACTCCTTCCATAGGTTACTGGTATTCTCTGAGTCAATACCTCTCTTGACGAAAAAGTGGCTATCTTAATAGTGCAATACTTCTTCCTCCCAGTTGCTCACACAGTTTACTGCTTTTTGTGTAGTTTTTGTCTGCCAGAAACTATAATTCACTAGTAGTGTATCATAAAAGAGTCATCGTTTCTCCTCCTAGGGGTTATTCGAGACCTCTTAATCCAAACCGCAAGTAACGAGGCATTGGCTACCTTAAGAGATTCATAGTTACTCGTCCCAATTGCTCACCCAGTCTGCCACTTTTTCTTACTGCGGCCAGTCTGCCAGAAGCGATATGTCACTCGTTGTGTATCTTAAGAGATTCATCGTTACTCCTTCCATAGGTTACTGGTATTCTCTGAGTCAATACCTCTCGTGACGAAAAAGTGGCTATCTTAATAGTGCAATACTTCTTCCTCCGAGTTGCTCACACAGTTTACTACTTTTTGTGTAGTTTTTGTCTGCCAGAAACTATAATTCACTAGTTGTGTATCATAAAAGAGTCATCGTTTCTCCTCCTAGGGGTTTTCGAGATTTCTTAATCCAAACCGCAAGTAACGAGGCATTGGCTACCTTAAGAGAGTCATAGTTACTCGTCCCCATTGCTCACCCAGTTTGCCACTTTTTCTTACTGTGGCCAGTCTGCCAGAAGCGATATGTCACTCGTTGTGTATCTTAAGAGATTCATCGTTACTTCTTCCATAGGTTACTGGTATTCTCTGAGTCAATACCTCTCTTGACGAAAAAGTGGCTATCTTAATAGTGCAATACTTCTTCCTCCGAGTTGCTCACAGAGTTAACTGCTTTTTGTGTAGTTTTTGTCTGCCAGAAACTATAATTCACTAGTAGTGTATCATAAAAGAGTCATCGTTTCTCCTCCTAGGGGTTATTCGAGACCTCTTAATCCAAACCGCAAGTAACGAGGCATTGGCTACCTTAAGAGAGTCATAGTTACTCGTCCCAATTGCTCACCCAGTCTGCCACTTTTCCTTACTGCGGCCAGTCTGCCAGAAGCGATATGTCACTCGTTGTGTATCTTAAGAGATTCATCGTTACTCCTTCCATAGGTTATTGGTATTCTCTGAGTCAATACCTCTCTTGACGAAAAAGTGGCTATCTTAATAGTGCAATACTTCTTCCTCCGTGTTGCTCACACAGTTTACTACTTTTTGTGTACTTGCCAGTCTGCAGGGAAGCGATATGTCACTAGTTGTGTATCATAAAAGAGTCATCGTTTCTCCTCCTAGGGGTTATTCGAGATTTCTTAATCCAAACCGCAAGTAACGAGGCATTGGCTACCTTAAGAGAGTCATAGTTACTCGTCCCAATTGCTCACCCAGTCTGCCACTTTTCCTACTGCGGCCAGTCTGCCAGAAGCGATATGTCACTCGTTGTGCATCTTAAGAGATTCATCGTTACTCCTTCCATAGGTTACTGGTATTCTCTGAGTCAATACCTGTCTTGACGAAAAAGTGGCTATCTTAATAGTGCAATACTTCTTCCTCCGAGTTGCTCACACATTTTACTGCTTTTTGTGTAGTTTTTGTCTGCCAGAAACTATAATTCACTAGTAGTGTATCATAAAAGAGTCATCGTTTCTCCTCCTAGGGGTTATTCGAGACCTCTTAATCCAAACCGCAAGTAACGAGGCATTGGCTACCTTAAGAGAGTCATAGTTACTCGTCCCAATTGCTCACCCAGTCTGCCACTTTTCCTTACTGCGGCCAGTCTGCCAGAAGCGATATGTCACTCGTTGTGTATCTTAAGAGATTCATCGTTACTCCTTCCATAGGTTACTGGTATTCTCTGAGTCAATACCTCTCTTGACAAAAAAGTGGCTATCTTAATAGTGCAATACTTCTTCCTCCGAGTTGCTCACACAGTTTACTGCTTTTTGTGTAGTTTTTGTCTGCCAGAAACTATAATTCACTAGTTGTGTATCATAAAAGAGTCATCGTTTCTCCTCCTAGGGTTTATTCGAGATATCTTAATCCAAACCGCAAGTAACGAGGCATTGGCTACCTTAAGAGAGTCATAGTTACTCGTCCCAATTGCTCACCAGGTCTGCCACTTTTCCTTACTGCGGCCAGTCTGCCAGAAGCGATATGTCACTCGTTGTGTACCTTAAGAGATTCATCGTTACTCTTTCCATAGGTTACTGGTATTCTCTGATTCAATGCCTCTCGTGACGTATAAGTGGCTATCTTAATAGTGCAATACTTCTTCCTCCCAGTTGCTCACACAGTTTACTACTTTTTTGTGTAGTTTTTGTCTGCCAGAAACTATAATTCACTAGTTTTGTATCATAAAAGAGTCATCGTTTCTCCTCCTAGGGGTTATTCGAGACCTCTTAATCCAAACCGCAAGTAACGAGGCATTGGCTACCTTAAGAGAGTCATAGTTACTCGTCCCAATTGCTCACCCAGTCTTCCACTTTTTCTTACTGCGGCCAGTCAGCCAGAAGCGATATGTCACTCGTTGTGTATCTTAAGAGATTCATCGTTACTCCTTCCATAGGTTACTGGTATTCTCTGAGTCAATACCTCTCTTGACGAAAAAGTGGCTATCTTAATAGTGCAATACTTCTTCCTCCGAGTTGCTCACACAGTTTACTACTTTTTGTGTACTTGCCAGTCTGCAGGGAAGCGATATGTCACTAGTTGTGTATCATAAAAGAGTCATCGTTTCTCCTCCTAGGGGTTATTCGAGATTTCTTAATCCAAACCGCAAGTAACGAGGCATTGGCTACCTTAAGAGAGTCATAGTTACTCGTCCCAATTGCTCACCCAGTCTGCCACTTTTCCTACTGCGGCCAGTCTGCCAGAAGCGATATGTCACTCGTTGTGTATCTTAAGAGATTCATCGTTACTCCTTCCATAGGTTACTGGTATTCTCTGAGTCAATACCTCTCGTGACGAAAAAGTGGCTATCTTAATAGTGCAATACTTCTTCCTCCGAGTTGCTCACTCAGTTTACTACTTTTTGTGTACTTGCCAGTCTGCCAGAAGCGATATGTCACTAGTTGTGTATCATAAAAGAGTCATCGTTTCTCCTCCTAGGGGTTATTCGAGATTTCTTAATCCAAACCGCAAGTAACGAGGCATTGGCTACCTTAAGGGAGTCATAGTTACTCGTCCCAATTGCTCACCCAGTCTGCCACTTTTCCTTACTGCGGCCAGTCTGCCAGAAGCGATATGTCACTCGTTGTGTATCTTAAGAGATTCATCGTTACTCTTTCCATAGCTTACTGGTATTCTCTGATTCAATGCCTCTCGTGACGAAAAAGTGGCTATCTTAATAGTGCAATACTTCTTCCTCCCAGTTGCTCACACAATTTACTACTTTTTTGTGTAGTTTTTGTCTGCCAGAAACTATAATTCACTAGTTTTGTATCATAAAAGAGTCATCGTTTCTCCTCCTAGGGGTTATTCGAGACCTCTTAATCCAAACCGCAAGTAACGAGGCATTGGCTACCTTAAGAGAGTCATAGTTACTCGTCCCAATTGCTCACCCAGTCTGCCACTTTTTCTTACTGTGGCCAGTCTGCCAGAAACGATATGTCACTCGTTGTGTATCTTAAGAGATTCATCGTTACTCCTTCCATAGGTTACTGGTATTCTCTGAGTCAATACTTCTCTTGACGAAAAAGTGGCTATCTCAATAGTGCAATACTTCTTCCTCCGAGTTGCTCACACAGTTTACTGCTTTTTGTGTAGTTTTTGTCTGCCAGAAACTACAATTCACTAGTTGTGTATCATAAAAGAGTCATCGTTTCTCCTCCTAGGGGTTATCCGAGATTTCTTAATCCAAACCGCAAGTAACGAGGCATTGGCTACCTTAAGAGAGTCATAGTTACTCGTCCCAATTGCTCACCCAATCTGCCACTTTTCCTACTGCGGCCAGTCTGCCAGAAGCGATATGTCACTCGTTGTGTATCTTAAGAGATTCATCGTTACTCCTTCCATAGGTTACTGGTATTCTCTGAGTCAATACCTCTCTTGACGAAAAAGTGGCTATCTTAATAGTGCAATACTTCTTCCTCCGAGTTGCTCACACAGTTTACTGCTTTTTGTGTAGTTTTTGTCTGCCAGAAACTATAATTCACTAGTTGTGTATCATAAAAGAGTCATCGTTTCTCCTCCTAGGGTTTATTCGAGATATCTTAATCCAAACCGCAAGTAACGAGGCATAGGCTACCTTAAGAGAGTCATAGTTACTCGTCTTAATTGCTCACCTAGTCTGCCACTTTTCCTTACTGCGGCCAGTCTGCCAGAAGCGATATGTCACTCGTTGTGTATCTTAAGAGATTCATCGTTACTCCTTCCATAGGTTACTGGTATTCTCTGAGTCAATACCTCTCTTGACGAAAAAGTGGCTATCTTAATAGTGCAATACTTCTTCCTCCGTGTTGCTCACACAGTTTACTACTTTTTGTGTACTTGCCAGTCTGCAGGGAAGCGATATGTCACTAGTTTTGTATCATAAAAGAGTCATCGTTTCTCCTCCTAGGGGTTATTCGAGATTTCTTAATCCAAACCGGAAGTAACGAGGCATTGGCTACCTTAAGAGAGTCATAGTTACTCGTCCCAATTGCTCACCCAATCTGCCACTTTTCCTACTGCGGCCAGTCTGCCAGAAGCGATATGTCACTCGTTGTGTATCTTAAGAGATTCATCGTTACTCCTTCCATAGGTTACTGGTATTCTCTGAGTCAATACCTCTCTTGACGAAAAAGTGGCTATCTTAATAGTGCAATACTTCTTCCTCCGAGTTGCTCACACAGTTTACTGCTTTTTGTGTAGTTTTTGTCTGCCAGAAACTATAATTCACTAGTTGTGTATCATAAAAGAGTCATCGTTTCTCCTCCTAGGGTTTATTCGAGATATCTTAATCCAATCGCAAGTAACGAGGCATTGGCTACCTTAAGAGAGTCATAGTTACTCGTCCCAATTGCTCACCCAGTCTGCCACTTTTCCTTACTGCGGCCAGTCTGCCAGAAGCGATATGTCACTCGTTGTGTATCTTAAGAGATTCATCGTTACTCCTTCCATAGGTTACTGGTATTCTCTGAGTCAATACCTGTCTTGACGAAAAAGTGGCTATCTTAATAGTGCAATACTTCTTCCTCCGAGTTGCTCACACAGTTTACTGCTTTTTGTGAAGTTTTTGTCTGCCAGAAACTATAATTCACTAGTAGTGTATCATAAAAGAGTCATCGTTTCTCCTCCTAGGGGTTATTCGAGACCTCTTAATCCAAACCGCAAGTAACGAGGCATTGGCTACCTTAAGAGAGTCATAGTTACTCGTCCCAATTGCTCACCCAGTCTGCCACTTTTCCTTACTGCGGCCAGTCTGCCAGAAGCGATATGTCACTCGTTGTGTATCTTAAGAGATTCATCGTTACTCCTTCCATAGGTTACTGGTATTCTCTGAGTCAATACCTCTCTTGACGAAAAAGTGGCTATCTTAATAGTGCAATACTTCTTCCTCCGAGTTGCTCACACAGTTTACTGCTTTTTGTGTAGTTTTTGTCTGCCAGAAACTATAATTCACTAGTTGTGTATCATAAAAGAGTCATCGTTTCTCCTCCTAGGGTTTATTCGAGATATCTTAATCCAAACCGCAAGTAACGAGGCATTGGCTACCTTAAGAGAGTCATAGTTACTCGTCCCAATTGCTCACCCAGTCTGCCACTTTTCCTTACTGCGGCCAGTCTGCCGGAAGCGATATGTCACTCGTTGTGTACCTTAAGAGATTCATCGTTACTCTTTCCATAGGTTACTGGTATTCTCTGATTCAATGCCTCTCGTGACGTATAAGTGGCTATCTTAATAGTGCAATACTTCTTCCTCCCAGTTGCTCACACAGTTTACTACTTTTTTGTGTAGTTTTTGTCTGCCAGAAACTATAATTCACTAGTTTTGTATCATAAAAGAGTCATCGTTTCTCCTCCTAGGGGTTATTCGAGACCTCTTAATCCAAACCGCAAGTAACGAGGCATTGGCTACCTTAAGAGAGTCATAGTTACTCGTCCCAATTGCTCACCCAGTCTTCCACTTTTTCTTACTGCGGCCAGTCAGCCAGAAGCGATATGTCACTCGTTGTGTATCTTAAGAGATTCATCGTTACTCCTTCCATAGGTTACTGGTATTCTCTGAGTCAATACCTCTCTTGACGAAAAAGTGGCTATCTTAATAGTGCAATACTTCTTCCCCCGAGTTGCTCACACAGTTTACTGCTTTTTGTGTAGTTTTTGTCTGCCAGAAACTATAATTCACTAGTTGTGTATCATAAAAGAGTCATCGTTTCTCCTCCTAGGGGTCATTCGAGATTTCTTAATCCAAACCGCAAGTAACGAGGCATTCTCTACCTTAAGAGAGTCATAGTTACTCGTCCCAATTGCTCACCCAGTCTGCCACTTTTCCTTACTGCGGCCAGTCTGCCAGAAGCGATATGTCACTCGTTGTGTATCTTAAGAGATTCATCGTTACTCCTACCATAGGTTACTGGTATTCTCTGAGTCAATACCTCTCGTGACGAAAAAGTGGCTATCTTAATAGTGCCATACTTCTTCCTCCGAGTTGCTCACACAGTTTACTACTTTTTGTGTAGTTTTTGTCTGCCAGAAACTATAATTCACTAGTTGTGTATCATAAAAGAGTCATCGTTTCTCCTCCTAGGGGTTATTCGAGACCTCTTCATCCAAACCGCAAGTAACGAGGCATTGGCTACCTTAAGAGAGTCATAGTTACTCGTCCCAATTGCTCACCCAGTCTGCCACTTTTTCTTACTGCGGCCAGTCTGCCAGAAGCGATATGTCACTCGTTGTGTATCTTAAGAGATTCATCGTTACTCCTTCCATAGGTTACTGGTATTCTCTGAGTCAATACCTCTCTTGACGAAAAAGTGGCTATCTTAATAGTGCAATACTTCTTCCTCCGAGTTGCTCACACAGTTTACTACTTTTTGTGTACTTGCCAGTCTGCAGGGAAGCGATATGTCACTAGTTGTGTATCATAAAAGAGTCATCGTTTCTCCTCCTAGGGGTTATTCGAGATTTCTTAATCCAAACCGCAAGTAACGAGGCATTGGCTACCTTAAGAGAGTCATAGTTACTCGTCCCAATTGCTCACCCAGTCTGCCACTTTTCCTACTGCGGCCAGTCTGCCAGAAGCGATATGTCACTCGTTGTGTATCTTAAGAGATTCATCGTTACTCCTTCCATAGGTTACTGGTATTCTCTGAGTCAATACCTCTCGTGACGAAAAAGTGGCTATCTTAATAGTGCAATACTTCTTCCTCCGAGTTGCTCACTCAGTTTACTACTTTTTGTGTACTTGCCAGTCTGCCAGAAGCGATATGTCACTAGTTGTGTATCATAAAAGAGTCATCGTTTCTCCTCCTAGGGGTTATTCGAGATTTCTTAATCCAAACCGCAAGTAACGAGGCATTGGCTACCTTAAGGGAGTCATAGCTACTCGTCCCTATTGCTCACCCAGTCTGCCACTTTTTCTTACTGTGGCCAGTCTGCCAGAAGCGATATGTCACTCGTTGTGTATCTTAAGAGATTCATCGTTACTCCTTCCATAGGTTACTGGTATTCTCTGAGTCAATACCTCTCTTGACGAAAAAGTGGCTATCTTAATAGTGCAATACTTCATCCTCCGAGTTGCTCACACAGTTTACTACTTTTTGTGTAGTTTTTGTCTGCCAGAAACTATAATTCACTAGTTGTGTATCATAAAAGAGTCATCGTTTCTCCTCCTAGCGGTTATTCGAGATTTCTTAATCCAAACCGCAAGTAACGAGGCATTGGCTACCTTAAGAGAGTCATAGTTACTCGTCCCAATTGCTCACCCAGTCTGCCACTTTTTCTTACTGTGGCCAGTCTGCCAGAAGCGATATGTCACTCGTTGTGTATCTTAAGAGATTCATCGTTACTCCTTCCATAGGTTACTGGTATTCTCTGAGTCAATACCTCCCTTGACGAAAAAGTGGCTTTCTTAATAGTGCAATACTTCTTCCTCCCAGTTGCTCACACAATTTACTACTTTTTTGTGTAGTTTTTGTCTGCCAGAAACTATAATTCACTAGTTTTGTATCATAAAAGAGTCATCGTTTCTCCTCACAGGGGTTATCCGAGATTTCTTAATCCAAACCGCAAGTAACGAGGCATTGGCTACCTTAAGAGAGTCATAGTTACTCGTCCCAATTGCTCACCCAATCTGCCACTTTTCCTACTGCGGCCAGTCTGCCAGAAGCGATATGTCACTCGTTGTGTATCTTAAGAGATTCATCGTTACTCCTTCCATAGGTTACTGGTATTCTCTGAGTCAATACCTGTCTTGACGAAAAAGTGGCTATCTTAATAGTGCAATACTTCTTCCTCCGAGTTGCTCACACAGTTTACTGCTTTTTGTGAAGTTTTTGTCTGCCAGAAACTATAATTCACTAGTAGTGTATCATAAAAGAGTCATCGTTTCTCCTCCTAGGGGTTATTCGAGACCTCTTAATCCAAACCGCAAGTAACGAGGCATTGGCTACCTTAAGAGAGTCATAGTTACTCGTCCCAATTGCTCACCCAGTCTGCCACTTTTCCTTACTGCGGCCAGTCTGCCAGAAGCGATATGTCACTCGTTGTGTATCTTAAGAGATTCATCGTTACTCCTTCCATAGGTTACTGGTATTCTCTGAGTCAATACCTCTCTTGACGAAAAAGTGGCTATCTTAATAGTGCAATACTTCTTCCTCCGAGTTGCTCACACAGTTTACTGCTTTTTGTGTAGTTTTTGTCTGCCAGAAACTATAATTCACTAGTTGTGTATCATAAAAGAGTCATCGTTTCTCCTCCTAGGGTTTATTCGAGATATCTTAATCCAAACCGCAAGTAACGAGGCATTGGCTACCTTAAGAGAGTCATAGTTACTCGTCCCAATTGCTCACCCAGTCTGCCACTTTTCCTTACTGCGGCCAGTCTGCCGGAAGCGATATGTCACTCGTTGTGTACCTTAAGAGATTCATCGTTACTCTTTCCATAGGTTACTGGTATTCTCTGATTCAATGCCTCTCGTGACGTATAAGTGGCTATCTTAATAGTGCAATACTTCTTCCTCCCAGTTGCTCACACAGTTTACTACTTTTTTGTGTAGTTTTTGTCTGCCAGAAACTATAATTCACTAGTTTTGTATCATAAAAGAGTCATCGTTTCTCCTCCTAGGGGTTATTCGAGACCTCTTAATCCAAACCGCAAGTAACGAGGCATTGGCTACCTTAAGAGAGTCATAGTTACTCGTCCCAATTGCTCACCCAGTCTTCCACTTTTTCTTACTGCGGCCAGTCAGCCAGAAGCGATATGTCACTCGTTGTGTATCTTAAGAGATTCATCGTTACTCCTTCCATAGGTTACTGGTATTCTCTGAGTCAATACCTCTCTTGACGAAAAAGTGGCTATCTTAATAGTGCAATACTTCTTCCCCCGAGTTGCTCACACAGTTTACTGCTTTTTGTGTAGTTTTTGTCTGCCAGAAACTATAATTCACTAGTTGTGTATCATAAAAGAGTCATCGTTTCTCCTCCTAGGGGTCATTCGAGATTTCTTAATCCAAACCGCAAGTAACGAGGCATTCTCTACCTTAAGAGAGTCATAGTTACTCGTCCCAATTGCTCACCCAGTCTGCCACTTTTCCTTACTGCGGCCAGTCTGCCAGAAGCGATATGTCACTCGTTGTGTATCTTAAGAGATTCATCGTTACTCCTACCATAGGTTACTGGTATTCTCTGAGTCAATACCTCTCGTGACGAAAAAGTGGCTATCCTAATAGTGCCATACTTCTTCCTCCGAGTTGCTCACACAGTTTACTACTTTTTGTGTAGTTTTTGTCTGCCAGAAACTATAATTCACTAGTTGTGTATCATAAAAGAGTCATCGTTTCTCCTCCTAGGGGTTATTCGAGACCTCTTCATCCAAACCGCAAGTAACGAGGCATTGGCTACCTTAAGAGAGTCATAGTTACTCGTCCCAATTGCTCACCCAGTCTGCCACTTTTTCTTACTGCGGCCAGTCTGCCAGAAGCGATATGTCACTCGTTGTGTATCTTAAGAGATTCATCGTTACTCCTTCCATAGGTTACTGGTATTCTCTGAGTCAATACCTCTCTTGACGAAAAAGTGGCTATCTTAATAGTGCAATACTTCTTCCTCCGAGTTGCTCACACAGTTTACTACTTTTTGTGTACTTGCCAGTCTGCAGGGAAGCGATATGTCACTAGTTGTGTATCATAAAAGAGTCATCGTTTCTCCTCCTAGGGGTTATTCGAGATTTCTTAATCCAAACCGCAAGTAACGAGGCATTGGCTACCTTAAGAGAGTCATAGTTACTCGTCCCAATTGCTCACCCAGTCTGCCACTTTTCCTACTGCGGCCAGTCTGCCAGAAGCGATATGTCACTCGTTGTGTATCTTAAGAGATTCATCGTTACTCCTTCCATAGGTTACTGGTATTCTCTGAGTCAATACCTCTCGTGACGAAAAAGTGGCTATCTTAATAGTGCAATACTTCTTCCTCCGAGTTGCTCACTCAGTTTACTACTTTTTGTGTACTTGCCAGTCTGCCAGAAGCGATATGTCACTAGTTGTGTATCATAAAAGAGTCATCGTTTCTCCTCCTAGGGGTTATTCGAGATTTCTTAATCCAAACCGCAAGTAACGAGGCATTGGCTACCTTAAGGGAGTCATAGCTACTCGTCCCTATTGCTCACCCAGTCTGCCACTTTTTCTTACTGTGGCCAGTCTGCCAGAAGCGATATGTCACTCGTTGTGTATCTTAAGAGATTCATCGTTACTCCTTCCATAGGTTACTGGTATTCTCTGAGTCAATACCTCTCTTGACGAAAAAGTGGCTATCTTAATAGTGCAATACTTCATCCTCCGAGTTGCTCACACAGTTTACTACTTTTTGTGTAGTTTTTGTCTGCCAGAAACTATAATTCACTAGTTGTGTATCATAAAAGAGTCATCGTTTCTCCTCCTAGCGGTTATTCGAGATTTCTTAATCCAAACCGCAAGTAACGAGGCATTGGCTACCTTAAGAGAGTCATAGTTACTCGTCCCAATTGCTCACCCAGTCTGCCACTTTTTCTTACTGTGGCCAGTCTGCCAGAAGCGATATGTCACTCGTTGTGTATCTTAAGAGATTCATCGTTACTCCTTCCATAGGTTACTGGTATTCTCTGAGTCAATACCTCCCTTGACGAAAAAGTGGCTTTCTTAATAGTGCAATACTTCTTCCTCCCAGTTGCTCACACAATTTACTACTTTTTTGTGTAGTTTTTGTCTGCCAGAAACTATAATTCACTAGTTTTGTATCATAAAAGAGTCATCGTTTCTCCTCACAGGGGTTATCCGAGATTTCTTAATCCAAACCGCAAGTAACGAGGCATTGGCTACCTTAAGAGAGTCATAGTTACTCGTCCCAATTGCTCACCCAATCTGCCACTTTTCCTACTGCGGCCAGTCTGCCAGAAGCGATATGTCACTCGTTGTGTATCTTAAGAGATTCATCGTTACTCCTTCCATAGGTTACTGGTATTCTCTGAGTCAATACCTCTCTTGACGAAAAAGTGGCTATCTTAATAGTGCAATACTTCTTCCTCCGAGTTGCTCACACAGTTTACTGCTTTTTGTGTAGTTTTTGTCTGCCAGAAACTATAATTCACTAGTTGTGTATCATAAAAGAGTCATCGTTTCTCCTCCTAGGGTTTATTCGAGATATCTTAATCCAAACCGCAAGTAACGAGGCATAGGCTACCTTAAGAGAGTCATAGTTACTCGTCCCAATTGCTCACCCAGTCTGCCACTTTTCCTTACTGCGGCCAGTCTGCCAGAAGCGATATGTCACTCGTTGTGTACCTTAAGAGATTCATCGTTACTCTTTCCATAGGTTACTGGTATTCTCTGATTCAATGCCTCTCGTGACGTATAAGTGGCTATCTTAATAGTGCAATACTTCTTCCTCCCAGTTGCTCACACAGTTTACTACTTTTTTGTGTAGTTTTTGTCTGCCAGAAACTATAATTCACTAGTTTTGTATCATAAAAGAGTCATCGTTTCTCCTCCTAGGGGTTATTCGAGATTTCTTAATCCAAACCGCAAGTAACGAGGCATTGGCTACCTTAAGGGAGTCATAGTTACTCGTCCCAATTGCTCACCCAGTCTGCCACTTTTCCTTACTGCGGCCAGTCTGCCAGAAGCGATATGTCACTCGTTGTGTATCTTAAGAGATTCATCGTTACTCCTTCCATAGGTTACTGGTATTCTCTGAGTCAATACTTCTCTTGACGAAAAAGTGGCTATCTCAATAGTGCAATACTTCTTCCTCCGAGTTGCTCACACAGTTTACTGCTTTTTGTGTAGTTTTTGTCTGCCAGAAACTATAATTCACTAGTTGTGTATCATAAAAGAGTCATCGTTTCTCCTCCTAGGGGTTATCCGAGATTTCTTAATCCAAACCGCAAGTAACGAGGCATTGGCTACCTTAAGAGAGTCATAGTTACTCGTCCCAATTGCTCACCCAATCTGCCACTTTTCCTACTGCGGCCAGTCTGCCAGAAGCGATATGTCACTCGTTGTGTATCTTAAGAGATTCATCGTTACTCCTTCCATAGGTTACTGGTATTCTCTGAGTCAATACCTCTCTTGACGAAAAAGTGGCTATCTTAATAGTGCAATACTTCTTCCTCCGAGTTGCTCACACAGTTTACTGCTTTTTGTGTAGTTTTTGTCTGCCAGAAACTATAATTCACTAGTTGTGTATCATAAAAGAGTCATCGTTTCTCCTCCTAGGGTTTATTCGAGATATCTTAATCCAAACCGCAAGTAACGAGGCATAGGCTACCTTAAGAGAGTCATAGTTACTCGTCTTAATTGCTCACCCAGTCTGCCACTTTTCCTTACTGCGGCCAGTCTGCCAGAAGCGATATGTCACTCGTTGTGTATCTTAAGAGATTCATCGTTACTCCTTCCATAGGTTACTGGTATTCTCTGAGTCAATACCTCTCTTGACGAAAAAGTGGCTATCTTAATAGTGCAATACTTCTTCCTCCGTGTTGCTCACACAGTTTACTACTTTTTGTGTACTTGCCAGTCTGCAGGGAAGCGATATGTCACTAGTTGTGTATCATAAAAGAGTCATCGTTTCTCCTCCTAGGGGTTATTCGAGATTTCTTAATCCAAACCGCAAGTAACGAGGCATTGGCTACCTTAAGAGAGTCATAGTTACTCGTCCCAATTGCTCACCCAGTCTGCCACTTTTCCTACTGCGGCCAGTCTGCCAGAAGCGATATGTAACTCGTTGTGTATCTTAAGAGATTCATCGTTACTCCTTCCATAGGTTACTGGTATTCTCTGAGTCAATACCTGTCTTGACGAAAAAGTGGCTATCTTAATAGTGCAATACTTCTTCCTCCGAGTTGCTCACACAGTTTACTGCTTTTTGTGTAGTTTTTGTCTGCCAGAAACTATAATTCACTAGTAGTGTATCATAAAAGAGTCATCGTTTCTCCTCCTAGGGGTTATTCGAGACCTCTTAATCCAAACCGCAAGTAACGAGGCATTGGCTACCTTAAGAGAGTCATAGTTACTCGTCCCAATTGCTCACCCAGTCTGCCACTTTTCCTTACTGCGGCCAGTCTGCCAGAAGCGATATGTCACTCGTTGTGTATCTTAAGAGATTCATCGTTACTCCTTCCATAGGTTACTGGTATTCTCTGAGTCAATACCTCTCTTGACGAAAAAGTGGCTATCTTAATAGTGCAATACTTCTTCCTCCGAGTTGCTCACACAGTTTACTGCTTTTTGTGTAGTTTTTGTCTGCCAGAAACTATAATTCACTAGTTGTGTATCATAAAAGAGTCATCGTTTTTCCTCCTAGGGTTTATTCGAGATATCTTAATCCAAACCGCAAGTAACGAGGCATTGGCTACCTTAAGAGAGTCATAGTTACTCGTCCCAATTGCTCACCCAGTCTGCCACTTTTCCTTACTGCAGCCAGTCTGCCAGAAGCGATATGTCACTCGTTGTGTACCTTAAGAGATTCATCGTTACTCTTTCCATAGGTTACTGGTATTCTCTGATTCAATGCCTCTCGTGACGTATAAGTGGCTATCTTAATAGTGCAATACTTCTTCCTCCCAGTTGCTCACACAGTTTACTACTTTTTTGTGTAGTTTTTGTCTGCCAGAAACTATAATTCACTAGTTTTGTATCATAAAAGAGTCATCGTTTCTCCTCCTAGGGGTTATTCGAGACCTCTTAATCCAAACCGCAAGTAACGAGGCATTGGCTACCTTAAGAGAGTCATAGTTACTCGTCCCAATTGCTCACCCAGTCTTCCACTTTTTCTTACTGCGGCCAGTCAGCCAGAAGCGATATGTCACTCGTTGTGTATCTTAAGAGATTCATCGTTACTCCTTCCATAGGTTACTGGTATTCTCTGAGTCAATACCTCTCTTGACGAAAAAGTGGCTATCTTAATAGTGCAATACTTCTTCCCCCGAGTTGCTCACACAGTTTACTGCTTTTTGTGTAGTTTTTGTCTGCCAGAAACTATAATTCACTAGTTGTGTATCATAAAAGAGTCATCGTTTCTCCTCCTAGGGGTCATTCGAGATTTCTTAATCCAAACCGCAAGTAACGAGGCATTCTCTACCTTAAGAGAGTCATAGTTACTCGTCCCAATTGCTCACCCAGTCTGCCACTTTTCCTTACTGTGGCCAGTCTGCCAGAAGCGATATGTCACTCGTTGTGTATCTTAAGAGATTCATCGTTACTCCTTCCATAGGTTACTGGTATTCTCTGAGTCAATACCTCTCGTGACGAAAAAGTGGCTATCTTAATAGTGCCATACTTCTTCCTCCGAGTTGCTCACACAGTTTACTACTTTTTGTGTAGTTTTTGTCTGCCAGAAACTATAATTCACTAGTTGTGTATCATAAAAGAGTCATCGTTTCTCCTCCTAGGGGTTATTCGAGACCTCTTCATCCAAACCGCAAGTAACGAGGCATTGGCTACCTTAAGAGAGTCATAGTTACTCGTCCCAATTGCTCACCCAGTTTGCCACTTTTTCTTACTGCGGCCAGTCTGCCAGAAGCGATATGTCACTCGTTGTGTATCTTAAGAGATTCATCGTTACTCCTTCCATAGGTTACTGGTATTCTCTGAGTCAATACCTCTCTTGACGAAAAAGTGGCTATCTTAATAGTGCAATACTTCTTCCTCCGAGTTGCTCACACAGTTTACTACTTTTTGTGTACTTGCCAGTCTGCAGGGAAGCGATATGTCACTAGTTGTGTATCATAAAAGAGTCATCGTTTCTCCTCCTAGGGGTTATTCGAGATTTCTTAATCCAAACCGCAAGTAACGAGGCATTGGCTACCTTAAGAGAGTCATAGTTACTCGTCCCAATTGCTCACCCAGTCTGCCACTTTTCCTACTGCGGCCAGTCTGCCAGAAGCGATATGTCACTCGTTGTGTATCTTAAGAGATTCATCGTTACTCCTTCCATAGGTTACTGGTATTCTCTGAGTCAATACCTCTCGTGACGAAAAAGTGGCTATCTTAATAGTGCAATACTTCTTCCTCCGAGTTGCTCACTCAGTTTACTACTTTTTGTGTACTTGCCAGTCTGCCAGAAGCGATATGTCACTAGTTGTGTATCATAAAAGAGTCATCGTTTCTCCTCCTAGGGGTTATTCGAGATTTCTTAATCCAAACCGCAAGTAACGAGGCATTGGCTACCTTAAGGGAGTCATAGTTACTCGTCCCAATTGCTCACCCAGTCTGCCACTTTTCCTTACTGCGGCCAGTCTGCCAGAAGCGATATGTCACTCGTTGTGTATCTTAAGAGATTCATCGTTACTCTTTCCATAGCTTACTGGTATTCTCTGATTCAATGCCTCTCGTGACGAAAAAGTGGCTATCTTAATAGTGCAATACTTCTTCCTCCCAGTTGCTCACACAATTTACTACTTTTTTGTGTAGTTTTTGTCTGCCAGAAACTATAATTCACTAGTTTTGTATCATAAAAGAGTCATCGTTTCTCCTCCTAGGGGTTATTCGAGACCTCTTAATCCAAACCGCAAGTAACGAGGCATTGGCTACCTTAAGAGAGTCATAGTTACTCGTCCCAATTGCTCACCCAGTCTGCCACTTTTTCTTACTGCGGCCAGTCTGCCAGAAGCGATATGTCACTCGTTGTGTATCTTAAGAGATTCATCGTTACTCCTTCCATAGGTTACTGGTATTCTCTGAGTCAATACTTCTCTTGACGAAAAAGTGGCTATCTCAATAGTGCAATACTTCTTCCTCCGAGTTGCTCACACAGTTTACTGCTTTTTGTGTAGTTTTTGTCTGCCAGAAACTATAATTCACTAGTTGTGTATCATAAAAGAGTCATCGTTTCTCCTCCTAGGGGTTATCCGAGATTTCTTAATCCAAACCGCAAGTAACGAGGCATTGGCTACCTTAAGAGAGTCATAGTTACTCGTCCCAATTGCTCACCCAATCTGCCACTTTTCCTACTGCGGCCAGTCTGCCAGAAGCGATATGTCACTCGTTGTGTATCTTAAGAGATTCATCGTTACTCCTTCCATAGGTTACTGGTATTCTCTGAGTCAATACCTGTCTTGACGAAAAAGTGGCTATCTTAATAGTGCAATACTTCTTCCTCCGAGTTGCTCACACAGTTTACTGCTTTTTGTGTAGTTTTTGTCTGCCAGAAACTATAATTCACTAGTAGTGTATCATAAAAGAGTCATCGTTTCTCCTCCTAGGGGTTATTCGAGACCTCTTAATCCAAACCGCAAGTAACGAGGCATTGGCTACCTTAAGAGAGTCATAGTTACTCGTCCCAATTGCTCACCCAGTCTGCCACTTTTCCTTACTGCGGCCAGTCTGCCAGAAGCGATATGTCACTCGTTGTGTATCTTAAGAGATTCATCGTTACTCCTTCCATAGGTTACTGGTATTCTCTGAGTCAATACCTCTCTTGACGAAAAAGTGGCTATCTTAATAGTGCAATACTTCTTCCTCCGAGTTGCTCACACAGTTTACTGCTTTTTGTGTAGTTTTTGTCTGCCAGAAACTTTAATTCACTAGTTGTGTATCATAAAAGGGTCATCGTTTCTCCTCCTAGGGTTTATTCGAGATATCTTAATCCAAACCGCAAGTAACGAGGCATTGGCTACCTTAAGAGAGTCATAGTTACTCGTCCCAATTGCTCACCCAGTCTGCCACTTTTCCTTACTGCGGCCAGTCTGCCAGAAGCGATATGTCACTCGTTGTGTACCTTAAGAGATTCATCGTTACTCTTTCCATAGGTTACTGGTATTCTCTGATTCAATGCCTCTCGTGACGTATAAGTGGCTATCTTAATAGTGCAATACTTCTTCCTCCCAGTTGCTCACACAGTTTACTACTTTTTTGTGTAGTTTTTGTCTGCCAGAAACTATAATTCACTAGTTTTGTATCATAAAAGAGTCATCGTTTCTCCTCCTAGGGGTTATTCGAGACCTCTTAATCCAAACCGCAAGTAACGAGGCATTGGCTACCTTAAGAGAGTCATAGTTACTCGTCCCAATTGCTCACCCAGTCTTCCACTTTTTCTTACTGCGGCCAGTCAGCCAGAAGCGATATGTCACTCGTTGTGTATCTTAAGAGATTCATCATTACTCCTTCCATAGGTTACTGGTATTCTCTGAGTCAATACCTCTCTTGACGAAAAAGTGGCTATCTTAATATTGCAATACTTCTTCCCCCGAGTTGCTCACACAGTTTACTGCTTTTTGTGTAGTTTTTGTCAGCCAGAAACTATAATTCACTAGTTGTGTATCATAAAAGAGTCATCGTTTCTCCTCCTAGGGGTCATTCGAGATTTCTTAATCCAAACCGCAAGTAACGAGGCATTCTCTACCTTAAGAGAGTCATAGTTACTCGTCCCAATTGCTCACCCAGTCTGCCACTTTTCCTTACTGCGGCCAGTCTGCCAGAAGCGATATGTCACTCGTTGTGTATCTTAAGAGATTCATCGTTACTCCTTCCATAGGTTACTGGTATTCTCTGAGTCAATACCTCTCGTGACGAAAAAGTGGCTATCTTAATAGTGCCATACTTCTTCCTCCGAGTTACTCACACAGTTTACTACTTTTTGTGTAGTTTTTGTCTGCCAGAAACTATAATTCACTAGTTGTGTATCATAAAAGAGTCATCGTTTCTCCTCCTAGGGGTTATTCGAGACCTCTTCATCCAAACCGCAAGTAACGAGTCATTGGCTACCTTAAGAGAGTCATAGTTACTCGTCCCAATTGCTCACCCAGTCTGCCACTTTTTCTTACTGCGGCCAGTCTGCCAGAAGCGATATGTCACTCGTTGTGTATCTTAAGAGATTCATCGTTACTCCTTTCATAGGTTACTGGTATTCTCTGAGTCAATACCTCTCTTGACGAAAAAGTGGCTATCTTAATAGTGCAATACTTCTTCCTCCGAGTTGCTCACACAGTTTACTACTTTTTGTGTACTTGCCAGTCTGCAGGGAAGCGATATGTCACTAGTTGTGTATCATAAAAGAGTCATCGTTTCTCCTCCTAGGGGTTATTCGAGATTTCTTAATCCAAACCGCAAGTAACGAGGCATTGGCTACCTTAAGAGAGTCATAGTTACTCGTCCCAATTGCTCACCCAGTCTGCCACTTTTCCTACTGCGGCCAGTCTGCCAGAAGCGATATGTCACTCGTTGTGTATCTTAAGAGATTCATCGTTACTCCTTCCATAGGTTACTGGTATTCTCTGAGTCAATACCTCTCGTGACGAAAAAGTGGCTATCTTAATAGTGCAATACTTCTTCCTCCGAGTTGCTCACTCAGTTTACTACTTTTTGTGTACTTGCCAGTCTGCCAGAAGCGATATGTCACTAGTTGTGTATCATAAAAGAGTCATCGTTTCTCCTCCTAGGGGTTATTCGAGATTTCTTAATCCAAACCGCAAGTAACGAGGCATTGGCTACCTTAAGGGAGTCATAGTTACTCGTCCCAATTGCTCACCCAGTCTGCCACTTTTCCTTACTGCGGCCAGTCTGCCAGAAGCGATATGTCACTCGTTGTGTGTCTTAAGAGATTCATCGTTACTCTTTCCATAGCTTACTGGTATTCTCTGATTCAATGCCTCTCGTGACGAAAAAGTGGCTATCTTAATAGTGCAATACTTCTTCCTCCCAGTTGCTCACACAATTTACTACTTTTTTGTGTAGTTTTTGTCTGCCAGAAACTATAATTCACTAGTTTTGTATCATAAAAGAGTCATCGTTTCTCCTCCTAGGGGTTATCCGAGATTTCTTAATCCAAACCGCAAGTAACGAGGCATTGGCTACCTTAAGAGAGTCATAGTTACTCGTCCCAATTGCTCACCCAGTCTGCCACTTTTTCTTACTGCGGCCAGTCTGCCAGAAGCGATATGTCACTCGTTGTGTATCTTAAGAGATTCATCGTTACTCCTTCCATAGGTTACTGGTATTCTCTGAGTCAATACTTCTCTTGACGAAAAAGTGGCTATCTCAATAGTGCAATACTTCTTCCTCCGAGTTGCTCACACAGTTTACTGCTTTTTGTGTAGTTTTTGTCTGCCAGAAACTATAATTCACTAGTTGTGTATCATAAAAGAGTCATCGTTTCTCCTCCTAGGGGTTATCCGAGATTTCTTAATCCAAACCGCAAGTAACGAGGCATTGGCTACCTTAAGAGAGTCATAGTTACTCGTCCCAATTGCTCACACAATCTGCCACTTTTCCTACTGCGGCCAGTCTGCCAGAAGCGATATGTCACTCGTTGTGTATCTTAAGAGATTCATCGTTACTCCTTCCATAGGTTACTGGTATTCTCTGAGTCAATACCTCTCTTGACGAAAAAGTGGCTATCTTAATAGTGCAATACTTCTTCCTCCGAGTTGCTCACACAGTTTACTACTTTTTGTGTACTTGCCAGTCTGCAGGGAAGCGATATGTCACTAGTTGTGTATCATAAAAGAGTCATCGTTTCTCCTCCTAGGGGTTATTCGAGATTTCTTAATCCAAACCGCAAGTAACGAGGCATTGGCTACCTTAAGAGAGTCATAGTTACTCGTCCCAATTGCTCACCCAGTCTGCCACTTTTCCTTACTGCGGCCAGTCTGCCAGAAGCGATATGTCACTCGTTGTGTATCTTAAGAGATTCATCGTTACTCCTTCCATAGGTTACTGGTATTCTCTGAGTCAATACCTCTCGTGACGAAAAAGTGGCTATCTTAATAGTGCAATACTTCTTCCTCCGAGTTGCTCACTCAGTTTACTACTTTTTGTGTACTTGCCAGTCTGCCAGAAGCGATATGTCACTAGTTGTGTATCATAAAAGAGTCATCGTTTCTCCTCCTAGGGGTTATTCGAGATTTCTTAATCCAAACCGCAAGTAACGAGGCATTGGCTACCTTAAGGGAGTCATAGTTACTCGTCCCAATTGCTCACCCAGTCTGCCACTTTTCCTTACTGCGGCCAGTCTGCCAGAAGCGATATGTCACTCGTTGTGTATCTTAAGAGATTCATCGTTACTCCTTCCATAGGTTACTGGTATTCTCTGAGTCAATACTTCTCTTGACGAAAAAGTGGCTATCTTAATAGTGCAATACTTCTTCCTCCGAGTTGCTCACACAGTTTACTGCTTTTTGTGTAGTTTTTGTCTGCCAGAAACTATAATTCACTAGTTGTGTATCATAAAAGAGTCATCGTTTCTCCTCCTAGGGGTCATTCGAGATTTCTTAATCCAAACCGCAAGTAACGAGGCATTGGCTACCTTAAGAGAGTCATAGTTACTCGTCCCAATTGCTCACCCAGTCTGCCACTTTTCCTTACTGCGGCCAGTCTGCCAGAAGCGATATGTCACTCGTTGTGTATCTTAAGAGATTCATCGTTGCTCCTTCCATAGGTTACTGGTATTCTCTGAGTTAATACCTCTCTTGACGAAAAAGTGGCTATCTTAATAGTGCAATACTTCTTCCTCCGAGTTGCTCACACAGTTTACTACTTTTTGTGTACTTGCCAGTCTGCAGGGAAGCGATATGTCACTAGTTGTGTATCATAAAAGAGTCATCGTTTCTCCTCCTAGGGGTTATTCGAGATTTCTTAATCCAAACCGCAAGTAACGAGGCATTGGCTACCTTAAGAGAGTCATAGTTACTCGTCCCAATTGCTCACCCAGTCTGCCACTTTTCCTACTGCGGCCAGTCTGCCAGAAGCGATATGTCACTCGTTGTGTATCTTAAGAGATTCATCGTTACTCCTTCCATAGGTTACTGGTATTCTCTGAGTCAATACCTCTCGTGACGAAAAAGTGCCTATCTTAATAGTGCAATACTTCTTCCTCCGAGTTGCTCACTCAGTTTACTACTTTTTGTGTACTTGCCAGTCTGCCAGAAGCGATATGTCACTAGTTGTGTATCATAAAAGAGTCATCGTTTCTCCTCCTAGGGGTTATTCGAGATTTCTTAATCCAAACCGCAAGTAACGAGGCATTGGCTACCTTAAGGGAGTCATAGTTACTCGTCCCAATTGCTCACCCAGTCTGCCACTTTTCCTTACTGCGGCCAGTCTGCCAGAAGCGATATGTCACTCGTTGTGTATCTTAAGAGATTCATCGTTACTCTTTCCATAGGTTACTGGTATTCTCTGATTCAATGCCTCTCGTGACGAAAAAGTGGCTATCTTAATAGTGCAATACTTCTTCCTCCCAGTTGCTCACACAATTTACTACTTTTTTGTGTAGTTTTTGTCTGCCAGAAACTATAATTCACTAGTTTTGTATCATAAAAGAGTCATCGTTTCTCCTCCTAGGGGTTATTCGAGACCTCTTAATCCAAACCGCAAGTAACGAGGCATTGGCTACCTTAAGAGAGTCATAGTTACTCGTCCCAATTGCTCACCCAGTCTGCCACTTTTTCTTACTGCGGCCAGTCTGCCAGAAGCGATATGTCACTCGTTGTGTATCTTAAGAGATTCATCGTTACTCCTTCCATAGGTTACTGGTATTCTCTGAGTCAATACTTCTCTTGACGAAAAAGTGGCTATCTTAATAGTGCAATACTTCTTCCTCCGAGTTGCTCACACAGTTTACTGCTTTTTGTGTAGTTTTTGTCTGCCAGAAACTATAATTCACTAGTTGTGTATCATAAAAGAGTCATCGTTTCTCCTCCTAGGGGTCATTCGAGATTTCTTAATCCAAACCGCAAGTAACGAGGCATTGGCTACCTTAAGAGAGTCATAGTTACTCGTCCCAATTGCTCACCCAGTCTGCCACTTTTCCTTACTGCGGCCAGTCTGCCAGAAGCGATATGTCACTCGTTGTGTATCTTAAGAGATTCATCGTTACTCCTTCCATAGGTTACTGGTATTCTCTGAGTCAATACTTCTCTTGACGAAAAAGTGGCTATCTTAATAGTGCAATACTTCTTCCCCCGAGTTGCTCACACAGTTTACTGCTTTTTGTGTAGTTTTTGTCTGCCAGAAACTATAATTCACTAGTTGTGTATCATAAAAGAGTCATCGTTTCTCCTCCTAGGGGTCATTCGAGATTTCTTAATCAAAACCGCAAGTAACGAGGCATTGGCTACCTTAAGAGAGTCATAGTTACTCGTCCCAATTGCTCACCCAGTCTGCCACTTTTCCTTACTGCGGCCAGTCTGCCAGAAGCGATATGTCACTCGTTGTGTATCTTAAGAGATTCATCGTTACTCCTTCCATAGGTTACTGGTATTCTCTGAGTCAATACCTCTCGTGACGAAAAAGTGGCTATCTTAATAGTGCCATACTTCTTCCTCCGAGTTGCTCACACAGTTTACTACTTTTTGTGTAGTTTTTGTCTGCCAGAAACTATAATTCACTAGTTGTGTATCATAAAAGAGTCATCGTTTCTCCTCCTAGGGGTTATTCGAGACCTCTTCATCCAAACCGCAAGTAACGAGGCATTGGCTACCTTAAGAGAGTCATAGTTACTCGTCCCAATTGCTCACCCAGTCTGCCACTTTTTCTTACTGCGGCCAGTCTGCCAGAAGCGATATGTCACTCGTTGTGTATCTTAAGAGATTCATCGTTACTCCTTCCATAGGTTACTGGTATTCTCTGAGTTAATACCTCTCTTGACAAAAAAGTGGCTATCTTAATAGTGCAATACTTCTTCCTCCGAGTTGCTCACACAGTTTACTACTTTTTGTGTACTTGCCAGTCTGCCAGAAGCGATATGTCACTAGTTGTGTATCATAAAAGAGTCATCGTTTCTCCTCCTAGGGGTTATTCGAGATTTCTTAATCCAAACCGCAAGTAACGAGGCATTGGCTACCTTAAGGGAGTCATAGTTACTCGTCCCAATTGCTCACCCAGTCTGCCACTTTTCCTTACTGCGGCCAGTCTGCCAGAAGCGATATGTCACTCGTTGTGTATCTTAAGAGATTCATCGTTACTCTTTCCATAGGTTACTGGTATTCTCTGATTCAATGCCTCTCGTGACGAAAAAGTGGCTATCTTAATAGTGCAATACTTCTTCCTCCCAGTTGCTCACACAATTTACTACTTTTTTGTGTAGTTTTTGTCTGCCAGAAACTATAATTCACTAGTTTTGTATCATAAAAGAGTCATCGTTTCTCCTCCTAGGGGTTATTCGAGACCTCTTAATCCAAACCGCAAGTAACGAGGCATTGGCTACCTTAAGAGAGTCATAGTTACTCGTCCCAATTGCTCACCCAGTCTGCCACTTTTTCTTACTGCGGCCAGTCTGCCAGAAGCGATATGTCACTCGTTGTGTATCTTAAGAGATTCATCGTTACTCCTTCCATAGGTTACTGGTATTCTCTGAGTCAATACTTCTCTTGACGAAAAAGTGGCTATCTTAATAGTGCAATACTTCTTCCTCCGAGTTGCTCACACAGTTTACTGCTTTTTGTGTAGTTTTTGTCTGCCAGAAACTATAATTCACTAGTTGTGTATCATAAAAGAGTCATCGTTTCTCCTCCTAGGGGTCATTCGAGATTTCTTAATCCAAACCGCAAGTAACGAGGCATTGGCTACCTTAAGAGAGTCATAGTTACTCGTCCCAATTGCTCACCCAGTCTGCCACTTTTCCTTACTGCGGCCAGTCTGCCAGAAGCGATATGTCACTCGTTGTGTATCTTAAGAGATTCATCGTTACTCCTTCCATAGGTTACTGGTATTCTCTGAGTCAATACTTCTCTTGACGAAAAAGTGGCTATCTTAATAGTGCAATACTTCTTCCCCCGAGTTGCTCACACAGTTTACTGCTTTTTGTGTAGTTTTTGTCTGCCAGAAACTATAATTCACTAGTTGTGTATCATAAAAGAGTCATCGTTTCTCCTCCTAGGGGTCATTCGAGATTTCTTAATCAAAACCGCAAGTAACGAGGCATTGGCTACCTTAAGAGAGTCATAGTTACTCGTCCCAATTGCTCACCCAGTCTGCCACTTTTCCTTACTGCGGCCAGTCTGCCAGAAGCGATATGTCACTCGTTGTGTATCTTAAGAGATTCATCGTTACTCCTTCCATAGGTTACTGGTATTCTCTGAGTCAATACCTCTCGTGACGAAAAAGTGGCTATCTTAATAGTGCCATACTTCTTCCTCCGAGTTGCTCACACAGTTTACTACTTTTTGTGTAGTTTTTGTCTGCCAGAAACTATAATTCACTAGTTGTGTATCATAAAAGAGTCATCGTTTCTCCTCCTAGGGGTTATTCGAGACCTCTTCATCCAAACCGCAAGTAACGAGGCATTGGCTACCTTAAGAGAGTCATAGTTACTCGTCCCAATTGCTCACCCAGTCTGCCACTTTTTCTTACTGCGGCCAGTCTGCCAGAAGCGATATGTCACTCGTTGTGTATCTTAAGAGATTCATCGTTACTCCTTCCATAGGTTACTGGTATTCTCTGAGTTAATACCTCTCTTGACAAAAAAGTGGCTATCTTAATAGTGCAATACTTCTTCCTCCGAGTTGCTCACACAGTTTACTACTTTTTGTGTACTTGCCAGTCTGCAGGGAAGCGATATGTCACTAGTTGTGTATCATAAAAGTCATCGTTTCTCCTCCTAGGGGTCATTCGAGATGTCTTAATCCAAACCGCAAGTAACGAGGCATTGGCTACCTTAAGAGAGTCATAGTTACTCGTCCCAATTGCTCACCCAGTCTGCCACTTTTCCTTACTGCGGCCAGTCTGCCAGAAGCGATATGTCACTCGTTGTGTATCTTAAGAGATTCATCGTTACTCCTTCCATAGGTTACTGGTATTCTCTGAGTCAATACCTCTCTTGACGAAAAAGTGGCTATCTTAATAGTGCAATACTTCTTCCTCCGAGTTGCTCACACAGTTTACTACTTTTTGTGTAGTTTTTGTCTGCCAGAAACTATAATTCACTAGTTGTGTATCATAAAAGAGTCATCGTTTCTCCTCCTAGGGGTTATTCGAGATTTCTTAATCCAAACCGCAAGTAACGAGGCATTGGCTACCTTAAGGGAGTCATAGTTACTCGTCCCAATTGCTCACCCAGTCTGCCACTTTTCCTTACTGCGGCCAGTCTGCCAGAAGCGATATGTCACTCGTTGTGTATCTTAAGAGATTCATCGTTACTCTTTCCATAGGTTACTGGTATTCTCTGATTCAATGCCTCTCGTGACGAAAAAGTGGCTATCTTAATAGTGCAATACTTCTTCCTCCCAGTTGCTCACACAATTTACTACTTTTTTGTGTAGTTTTTGTCTGCCAGAAACTATAATTCACTAGTTTTGTATCATAAAAGAGTCATCGTTTCTCCTCCTAGGGGTTATTCGAGACCTCTTAATCCAAACCGCAAGTAACGAGGCATTGGCTACCTTAAGAGAGTCATAGTTACTCGTCCCAATTGCTCACCCAGTCTGCCACTTTTTCTTACTGCGGCCAGTCTGCCAGAAGCGATATGTCACTCGTTGTGTATCTTAAGAGATTCATCGTTACTCCTTCCATAGGTTACTGGTATTCTCTGAGTCAATACTTCTCTTGACGAAAAAGTGGCTATCTTAATAGTGCAATACTTCTTCCTCCGAGTTGCTCACACAGTTTACTGCTTTTTGTGTAGTTTTTGTCTGCCAGAAACTATAATTCACTAGTTGTGTATCATAAAAGAGTCATCGTTTCTCCTCCTAGGGGTCATTCGAGATTTCTTAATCCAAACCGCAAGTAACGAGGCATTGGCTACCTTAAGAGAGTCATAGTTACTCGTCCCAATTGCTCACCCAGTCTGCCACTTTTCCTTACTGCGGCCAGTCTGCCAGAAGCGATATGTCACTCGTTGTGTATCTTAAGAGATTCATCGTTACTCCTTCCATAGGTTACTGGTATTCTCTGAGTCAATACTTCTCTTGACGAAAAAGTGGCTATCTTAATAGTGCAATACTTCTTCCCCCGAGTTGCTCACACAGTTTACTGCTTTTTGTGTAGTTTTTGTCTGCCAGAAACTATAATTCACTAGTTGTGTATCATAAAAGAGTCATCGTTTCTCCTCCTAGGGGTCATTCGAGATTTCTTAATCAAAACCGCAAGTAACGAGGCATTGGCTACCTTAAGAGAGTCATAGTTACTCGTCCCAATTGCTCACCCAGTCTGCCACTTTTCCTTACTGCGGCCAGTCTGCCAGAAGCGATATGTCACTCGTTGTGTATCTTAAGAGATTCATCGTTACTCCTTCCATAGGTTACTGGTATTCTCTGAGTCAATACCTCTCGTGACGAAAAAGTGGCTATCTTAATAGTGCCATACTTCTTCCTCCGAGTTGCTCACACAGTTTACTACTTTTTGTGTAGTTTTTGTCTGCCAGAAACTATAATTCACTAGTTGTGTATCATAAAAGAGTCATCGTTTCTCCTCCTAGGGGTTATTCGAGACCTCTTCATCCAAACCGCAAGTAACGAGGCATTGGCTACCTTAAGAGAGTCATAGTTACTCGTCCCAATTGCTCACCCAGTCTGCCACTTTTTCTTACTGCGGCCAGTCTGCCAGAAGCGATATGTCACTCGTTGTGTATCTTAAGAGATTCATCGTTACTCCTTCCATAGGTTACTGGTATTCTCTGAGTTAATACCTCTCTTGACAAAAAAGTGGCTATCTTAATAGTGCAATACTTCTTCCTCCGAGTTGCTCACACAGTTTACTACTTTTTGTGTACTTGCCAGTCTGCAGGGAAGCGATATGTCACTAGTTGTGTATCATAAAAGTCATCGTTTCTCCTCCTAGGGGTCATTCGAGATGTCTTAATCCAAACCGCAAGTAACGAGGCATTGGCTACCTTAAGAGAGTCATAGTTACTCGTCCCAATTGCTCACCCAGTCTGCCACTTTTCCTTACTGCGGCCAGTCTGCCAGAAGCGATATGTCACTCGTTGTGTATCTTAAGAGATTCATCGTTACTCCTTCCATAGGTTACTGGTATTCTCTGAGTCAATACCTCTCTTGACGAAAAAGTGGCTATCTTAATAGTGCAATACTTCTTCCTCCGAGTTGCTCACACAGTTTACTACTTTTTGTGTAGTTTTTGTCTGCCAGAAACTATAATTCACTAGTTGTGTATCATAAAAGAGTCATCGTTTCTCCTCCTAGGGGTTATTCGAGATTTCTTAATCCAAACCGCAAGTAACGAGGCATTGGCTACCTTAAGGGAGTCATAGTTACTCGTCCCAATTGCTCACCCAGTCTGCCACTTTTCCTTACTGCGGCCAGTCTGCCAGAAGCGATATGTCACTCGTTGTGTATCTTAAGAGATTCATCGTTACTCTTTCCATAGCTTACTGGTATTCTCTGATTCAATGCCTCTCGTGACGAATAAGTGGCTATCTTAATAGTGCAATACTTCTTTCTCCCAGTTGCTCACACAATTTACTACTTTTTTGTGTAGTTTTTGTCTGCCAGAAACTATAATTCACTAGTTTTGTATCATAAAAGAGTCATCGTTTCTCCTCCTAGGGGTTATTCGAGACCTCTTAATCCAAACCGCAAGTAACGAGGCATTGGCTACCTTAAGAGAGTCATAGTTACTCGTCCCAATTGCTCACCCAGTCTGCCACTTTTTCTTACTGCGGCCAGTCTGCCAGAAGCGATATGTCACTCGTTGTGTATCTTAAGAGATTCATCGTTACTCCTTCCATAGGTTACTGGTATTCTCTGAGTCAATACTTCTCTTGACGAAAAAGTGGCTATCTCAATAGTGCAATACTTCTTCCTCCGAGTTGCTCACACAGTTTACTGCTTTTTGTGTAGTTTTTGTCTGCCAGAAACTATAATTCACTAGTTTTGTATCATAAAAGTGTCATCGTTTCTCCTCCTAGGGGTTATTCGAGACCTCTTAATCCAAACCGCAAGTAACGAGGCATTGGCTACCTTAAGAGAGTCATAGTTACTCGTCCCAATTGCTAACCCAGTCTGCCACTTTTTCTTACTGCGGCCAGTCTGCCAGAAGCGATATGTCACTCGTTGTGTATCTTAAGAGATTCATCGTTACTCCTTCCATAGGTTACTGGTATTCTCTGAGTCAATACCTCTCTTGACGAAAAAGTGGCTATCTTAATAGTGCAATACTTCTTCTTCCGAGTTGCTCACACAATTTACTACTTTTTGTGTGCTTGCCAGTCTGCCAGAAGCAATATGTCACTAGTTGTGTATCATAAAAGAGTCATCGTTTCTCCTCCTAGGGGTTATCCGAGATTTCTTAATCCAAACCGCAAGTAACGAGGCATTGGCTACCTTAAGAGAGTCATAGTTACTCGTCCCAATTGCTCACCCAGTCTGCCACTTTTCCTTACTGCGGCCAGTCTGCCAGAAGCGATATGTCACTCGTTGTGTATCTTAAGAGATTCATCGTTACTCCTTCCATAGGTTACTGGTATTCTCTGAGTCAATACCTCTCTTGACGAAAACGTGGCTATCTTAATAGTGCAATACTTCTTCCTCCGAGTTGCTCACACAGTTTACTACATTTTGTGTACTTGCCAGTCTGCCAGAAGCGATATGTCACTAGTTGTGTATCATAAAAGAGTCATCGTTTCTCCTCCTAGGGGTTATCCGAGATTTCTTAATCCAAACCGCAAGTAACGAGGCATTGGCTACCTTAAGAGAGTCATAGTTACTCGTCCCAATTGCTCACCCAGTCTGCCACTTTTCCTTACTGCGGCCAGTCTGCCAGAAGCGATATGTCACTCGTTGTGTATCTTAAGAGATTCATCGTTACTCCTTCCATAGGTTACTGGTATTCTCTGAGTCAATACCTCTCTTGACGAAAAAGTGGCTATCTTAATAGTGCAATACTTCTTCCTCCGAGTTGCTCACACAGTTTACTGCTTTTTGTGTAGTTTTTGTCTGCCAGAAACTATAATTCACTAGTTGTGTATCATAAAAGAGTCATCGTTTCTCCTCCTAGGGTTTATTCGAGATATCTTAATCCAAACCGCAAGTAACGAGGCATTGGCTACCTTAAGAGAGTCATAGTTACTCGTCCCAATTGCTCACCCAGTCTGCCACTTTTCCTTACTGCGGCCAGTCTGCCAGAAGCGATATGTCACTCGTTGTGTATCTTAAGAGATTCATCGTTACTCTTTCCATAGGTTACTGGTATTCTCTGATTCAATGCCTCTCGTGACGAATAAGTGGCTATCTTAATAGTGCAATACTTCTTCCTCCCAGTTGCTCACACAGTTTACTACTTTTTTGTGTAGTTTTTGTCTGCCAGTAACTATAATTCACTAGTTTTGTATCATAAAGAGTCATCGTTTCTCCTCCTAGGGGTTATTCGAGACCTCTTAATCCAAACCGCAAGTAACGAGGCATTGGCTACCTTAAGAGAGTCATAGTTACTCGTCCCAATTGCTCACCCAGTCTGCCACTTTTTCTTACTGCGGCCAGTCTGCCAGAAGCGATATGTCACTCGTTGTGTATCTTAAGAGATTCATCGTTACTCCTTCCATAGGTTACTGGTATTCTCTGAGTCAATACTTCTCTTGACGAAAAAGTGGCTATCTTAATAGTGCAATACTTCTTCCTCCGAGTTGCTCACACAGTTTACTGCTTTTTGTGTAGTTTTTGTCTGCCAGAAACTATAATTCACTAGTTGTGTATCATAAAAGAGTCATCGTTTCTCCTCCTAGGGGTCATTCGAGATTTCTTAATCCAAACCGCAAGTAACGAGGCATTGGCTACCTTAAGAGAGTCATAGTTACTCGTCCCAATTGCTCACCCAGTCTGCCACTTTTCCTTACTGAGGCCAGTCTGCCAGAAGCGATATGTCACTCGTTGTGTATCTTAAGAGATTCATCGTTACTCCTTCCATAGGTTACTGGTATTCTCTGAGTCAATACCTCTCTTGACGAAAAAGTGGCTATCTTAATAGTGCAATACTTCTTCCTCCGAGTTGCTCACACAATTTACTACTTTTTGTGTGCTTGCCAGTCTGCCAGAAGCGATATGTCACTAGTTGTGTATCATAAAAGAGTCATCGTTTCTCCTCCTAGGGGTTATCCGAGATTTCTTAATCCAAACCGCAAGTAACGAGGCATTGGCTACCTTAAGAGAGTCATAGTTACTCGTCCCAATTGCTCACCCAGTCTGCCACTTTTCCTTACTGCGGCCAGTCTGCCAGAAGCGATATGTCACTCGTTGTGTATCTTAAGAGATTCATCGTTACTCCTTCCATAGGTTACTGGTATTCTCTGAGTCAATACCTCTCTTGACGAAAAAGTGGCTATCTTAATAGTGCAATACTTCTTCCTCCGAGTTGCCCACACAGTTTACTACTTTTTGTGTACTTGCCAGTCTGCCAGAAGCGATATGTCACTAGTTGTGTATCATAAAAGAGTCATCGTTTCTCCTAGGGGTTATCCGAGATTTCTTAATCCAAACCGCAAGTAACGAGGCATTGGCTACCTTAAGAGAGTCATAGTTACTCGTCCCAATTGCTCACCCAGTCTGCCACTTTTCCTTACTGCGGCCAGTCTGCCAGAAGCGATATGTCACTCGTTGTGTATCTTAAGAGATTCATCGTTACTCCTTCCATAGGTTACTGGTATTCTCTGAGTCAATACCTCTCTTGACGAAAAAGTGGCTATCTTAATAGTGCAATACTTCTTCCTCCGAGTTGCTCACACAGTTTACTGCTTTTTGTGTAGTTTTTGTCTGCAAGAAACTATAATTCACTATTTGTGTATCATAAAAGAGTCATCGTTTCTCCTCCTAGGGTTTATTCGAGATATCTTAATCCAAACCGCAAGTAACGAGGCATTGGCTACCTTAAGAGAGTCATAGTTACTCGTCCCAATTGCTCACCCAGTCTGCCACTTTTCCTTACTGCGGCCAGTCTGCCAGAAGCGATATGTCACTCGTTGTGTATCTTAAGAGATTCATCGTTACTCTTTCCATAGGTTACTGGTATTCTCTGATTCAATGCCTCTCGTGACGAATAAGTGGCTATCTTAATAGTGCAATACTTCTTCCTCCCAGTTGCTCACACAGTTTACTACTTTTTTGTGTAGTTTTTGTCTGCCAGTAACTATAATTCACTAGTTTTGTATCATAAAGAGTCATCGTTTCTCCTCCTAGGGGTTATTCGAGACCTCTTAATCCAAACCGCAAGTAACGAGGCATTGGCTACCTTAAGAGAGTCATAGTTACTCGTCCCAATTGCTCACCCAGTCTGCCACTTTTTCTTACTGCGGCCAGTCTGCCAGAAGCGATATGTCACTCGTTGTGTATCTTAAGAGATTCATCGTTACTCCTTCCATAGGTTACTGGTATTCTCTGAGTCAATACTTCTCTTGACGAAAAAGTGGCTATCTTAATAGTGCAATACTTCTTCCTCCGAGTTGCTCACACAGTTTACTGCTTTTTGTGTAGTTTTTGTCTGCCAGAAACTATAATTCACTAGTTGTGTATCATAAAAGAGTCATCGTTTCTCCTCCTAGGGGTCATTCGAGATTTCTTAATCCAAACCGCAAGTAACGAGGCATTGGCTACCTTAAGAGAGTCATAGTTACTCGTCCCAATTGCTCACCCAGTCTGCCACTTTTCCTTACTGAGGCCAGTCTGCCAGAAGCGATATGTCACTCGTTGTGTATCTTAAGAGATTCATCGTTACTCCTTCCATAGGTTACTGGTATTCTCTGAGTCAATACCTCTCTTGACGAAAAAGTGGCTATCTTAATAGTGCAATACTTCTTCCTCCGAGTTGCTCACACAATTTACTACTTTTTGTGTGCTTGCCAGTCTGCCAGAAGCGATATGTCACTAGTTGTGTATCTTAAAAGAGTCATCGTTTCTCCTCCTAGGGGTTATCCGAGATTTCTTAATCCAAACCGCAAGTAACGAGGCATTGGCTACCTTAAGAGAGTCATAGTTACTCGTCCCAATTGCTCACCCAGTCTGCCACTTTTCCTTACTGCGGCCAGTCTGCCAGAAGCGATATGTCACTCGTTGTGTATCTTAAGAGATTCATCGTTACTCCTTCCATAGGTTACTGGTATTCTCTGAGTCAATACCTCTCTTGACGAAAAAGTGGCTATCTTAATAGTGCAATACTTCTTCCTCCGAGTTGCTCACACAGTTTACTACTTTTTGTGTACTTGCCAGTCTGCCAGAAGCGATATGTCACTAGTTGTGTATCATAAAAGAGTCATCGTTTCTCCTCCTAGGGGTTATCCGAGATTTCTTAATCCAAACCGCAAGTAACGAGGCATTGGCTACCTTAAGAGAGTCATAGTTACTCGTCCCAATTGCTCACCCAGTCTGCCACTTTTCCTTACTGCGGCCAGTCTGCCAGAAGCGATATGTCACTCGTTGTGTATCTTAAGAGATTCATCGTTACTCCTTCCATAGGTTACTGGTATTCTCTGAGTCAATACCTCTCTTGACGAAAAAGTGGCTATCTTAATAGTGCAATACTTCTTCCTCCGAGTTGCTCACACAGTTTACTGCTTTTTGTGTAGTTTTTGTCTGCCAGAAACTATAATTCACTAGTTGTGTATCATAAAAGAGTCATCGTTTCTCCTCCTAGGGTTTATTCGAGATATCTTAATCCAAACCGCAAGTAACGAGGCATTGGCTACCTTAAGAGAGTCATAGTTACTCGTCCCAATTGCTCACCCAGTCTGCCACTTTTCCTTACTGCGGCCAGTCTGCCAGAAGCGATATGTCACTCGTTGTGTATCTTAAGAGATTCATCGTTACTCTTTCCATAGGTTACTGGTATTCTCTGATTCAATGCCTCTCGTGACGAATAAGTGGCTATCTTAATAGTGCAATACTTCTTCCTCCCAGTTGCTCACACAGTTTACTACTTTTTTGTGTAGTTTTTGTCTGCCAGAAACTATAATTCACTAGTTTTGTATCATAAAAGAGTCATCGTTTCTCCTCCTAGGGGTTATTCGAGACCTCTTAATCCAAACCGCAAGTAACGAGGCATTGGCTACCTTAAGAGAGTCATAGTTACTCGTCCCAATTGCTCACCCAGTCTGCCACTTTTTCTTACTGCGGCCAGTCTGCCAGAAGCGATATGTCACTCGTTGTGTATCTTAAGAGATTCATCGTTACTTCTTCCATAGGTTACTGGTATTCTCTGAGTCAATACTTCTCTTGACGAAAAAGTGGCTATCTTAATAGTGCAATACTTCTTCCTCCGAGTTGCTCACACAGTTTACTGCTTTTTGTGTAGTTTTTGTCTGCCAGAAACTATAATTCATTAGTTGTGTATCATAAAAGAGTCATCCTTTCTCCTCCTAGGGGTCATTCGAGATTTCTTAATCCAAACCGCAAGTAACGAGGCATTGGCTACCTTAAGAGAGTCATAGTTACTCGTCCCAATTGCTCACCCAGTCTGCCACTTTTCCTTACTGCGGCCAGTCTGCCAGAAGCGATATGTCACTCGTTGTGTATCTTAAGAGATTCATCGTTACTCCTTCCATAGGTTACTGGTATTCTCTGAGTCAATACCTCTCTTGACGAAAAAGTGGCTATCTTAATAGTGCAATACTTCTTCCTCCGAGTTGCTCACACAGTTTACTGCTTTTTGTGCAGTTTTTGTCTGCCAGAAACTATAATTCACTAGTTGTGTATCATAAAAGAGTCATCGTTTCTCCTCCTAGGGTTTATTCGAGATATCTTAATCCAAACCGCAAGTAACGAGGCATTGGCTACCTTAAGAGAGTCATAGTTACTCGTCCCAATTGCTCACCCAGTCTGCCACTTTTCCTTACTGCGGCCAGTCTGCCAGAAGCGATATGTCACTCGTTGTGTATCTTAAGAGATTCATCGTTACTCTTTCCATAGGTTACTGGTATTCTCTGATTCAATGCCTCTCGTGACGAATAAGTGGCTATCTTAATAGTGCAATACTTCTTCCTCCCAGTAGCTCACACAGTTTACTACTTTTTTGTGTAGTTTTTGTCTGCCAGAAACTATAATTCACTAGTTTTGTATCATAAAAGAGTCATCGTTTCTCCTCCTAGGGGTTATTCGAGACCTCTTAATCCAAACCGCAAGTAACGAGGCATTGGCTACCTTAAGAGAGTCATAGTTACTCGTCCCAATTGCTCACCCAGTCTGCCACTTTTTCTTACTGCGGCCAGTCTGCCAGAAGCGATATGTCACTCGTTGTGTATCTTAAGAGATTCATCGTTACTTCTTCCATAGGTTACTGGTATTCTCTGAGTCAATACTTCTCTTGACGAAAAAGTGGCTATCTTAATAGTGCAATACTTCTTCCTCCGAGTTGCTCACACAGTTTACTGCTTTTTGTGTAGTTTTTGTCTGCCAGAAACTATAATTCATTAGTTGTGTATCATAAAAGAGTCATCGTTTCTCCTCCTAGGGGTCATTCGAGATTTCTTAATCCAAACCGCAAGTAACGAGGCATTGGCTACCTTAAGAGAGTCATAGTTACTCGTCCCAATTGCTCACCCAGTCTGCCACTTTTCCTTACTGCGGCCAGTCTGCCAGAAGCGATATGTCACTCGTTGTGTATCTTAAGAGATTCATCGTTACTCCTTCCATAGGTTACTGGTATTCTCTGAGTCAATACCTCTCTTGACGAAAAAGTGGCTATCTTAATAGTGCAATACTTCCTCCTCCGAGTTGCTCACACAGTTTACTGCTTTTTGTGTAGTTTTTGTCTGCCAGAAACTATAATTCACTAATAGTGTATCATAAAAGAGTCATGGTTTCTCCTCCTAGGGGTTATTCGAGACCTCTTAATCCAAACCGCAAGTAACGAGGCATTGGCTACCTTAAGTGAGTCATAGTTACTCGTCCCAATTGCTCACCAAGTCTGCCACTTTTTCTTACTGCGGCCAGTCTGCCAGAAGCGATATGTCACTCGTTGTGTATCTTAAGATATTCATCGTTACTCCTTCCATAGGTTACTGGTATTCTCTGAGTCCATACCTCTCGTGACGAAAAAGTGGCTATCTTAATAGTGCAATATTTCTTCCTCCGAGTTGCTCACACAGTTTACTGCTTTTTGTGTAGTTTTTGTCTGCCAGAAACTATAATTCACTAGTTGTGTATCATAAAAGAGTCATCGTTTCTCCTCCTAGGGGTTTTCGAGAGTTCTTAATACAAACCGCAAGTAACGAGGCATTGGCTACCTTAAGAGAGTCATAGTTACGCGTCCCCATTGCTCACCCAGTCTGCCACTTTTTCTTGCTGTGGCCAGTCTGCCAGAAGCGATATGTCACTCGTTGTGTATCTTAAGAGATTCATCGTTACTCCTTCCATAGGTTACTGGTATTCTCTGAGTCAATACCTCTCTTGACGAAAAAGTGGCTATCTTAATAGTGCAATACTTCTTCCTCCGAGTTGCTCACACAGTTTACTACTTTTTGTGTACTTGCCAGTCTGCCAGAAGCGATATGTCACTAGTTGTGTATCATAAAAGAGTCATCGTTTCTCCTCCTAGGGGTTATCCGAGATTTCTTAATCCAAACCGCAAGTAACGAGGCATTGGCTACCTTAAGAGAGTCATAGTTACTCGTCCCAATTGCTCACCCAGTCTGCCACTTTTCCTTACTGCGGCCAGTCTGCCAGAAGCGATATGCCACTCGTTGTGTATCTTAAGAGATTCATCGTTACTCTTTCCATAGGTTACTGGTATTCTCTGATTCAATGCCTCTCGTGACGAATAAGTGGCTATCTTAATAGTGAAATACTTCTTCCTCCCAGTTGCTCACACAGTTTACTACTTTTTTGTGTAGTTTTTGTCTGCCAGAAACTATAATTCACTAGTTTTGTATCATAAAAGAATCATCGTTTCTCCTCCTAGGGGTTATTCGAGACCTCTTAATCCAAACCGCAAGTAACGAGGCATTGGCTACCTTAAGAGAGTCATAGTTACTCGTCCCAATTGCTCACCCAGTCTGCCACTTTTTCTTACTGCGGCCAGTCTACCAGAAGCGCTATGTCACTCGTTGTGTATCTTAAGAGATTCATCGTTACTTCTTCCATAGGTTACTGGTATTCTCTGAGTCAATACTTCTCTTGACGAAAAAGTGGCTATCTTAATAGTGCAATACTTCTTCCTCCGAGTTGCTCACTCAATTTACTGCTTTTTGTGTAGTTTTTGTCTGCCAGAAACTATAATTCACTAGTTGTGTATCATAAAAGAGTCATCGTTTCTCCTCCTAGGGGTCATTCGAGATTTCTTAATCCAAACCGCAAGTAACGAGGCATTGGCTTCCTTAAGAGAGTCATAGTTACTCGTCCCAATTGCTCACCCAGTCTGCCACTTTTCCTTACTGCGGCCAGTCTGCCAGAAGCGATATGTCACTCGTTGTGTATCTTAAGAGATTCATCGTTACTCCTTCCATAGGTTACTGGTATTCTCTGAGTCAATACCTCTCTTGACGAAAAAGTGGCTATCTTAATAGTGCAATACTTCTTCCTCCGAGTTGCTCACACAGTTTACTGCTTTTTGTGTAGTTTTTGTCTGCCAGAAACTATAATTCACTAGTAGTGTATCATAAAAGAGTCATCGTTTCTCCTCCTAGGGGTTATTCGAGACCTCTTAATCCAAACCGCAAGTAACGAGGCATTGGCTACCTTAAGTGAGTCATAGTTACTCGTCCCAATTGCTCACCCAGTCTGCCACTTTTTCTTACTGCGGCCAGTCTGCCAGAAGCGATATGTCACTCGTTGTGTATTTTAAGAGATTCATCGTTACTCCTTCCATAGTTTACTGGTATTCTCTGAGTCAATACCTCTCGTGACGAAAAAGTGGCTATCTTAATAGTGCAATATTTCTTCCTCCGAGTTGCTCACACAGTTTACTGCTTTTTGTGTGGTTTTTGTCTGCCAGAAACTATAATTCACTAGTTGTGTATCATAAAAGAGTCATCGTTTCTCCTCCTAGGGGTTTTCGAGAGTTCTTAATCCAAACCGCAAGTAACGAGGCATTGGCTACCTTAAGAGAGTCATAGTTACTCGTCCCAATTGCTCACCCAGTCTGCCACTTTTCCTTACTGCGGCCAGTCTGCCAGAAGCGATATGTCACTCGTTGTGTATCTTAAGAGATTCATCGTTACTCCTACCATAGGTTACTGGTATTCTCTGAGTCAATACCTCTCTTGACGAAAAAGTGGCTATCTTAATAGTGCAATACTTCTTCCTCCGAGTTGCTCACACAGTTTACTACTTTTTGTGTACTTGCCAGTCTGCCAGAAGCGATATGTCACTAGTTGTGTATCATAAAAGAGTCATCGTTTCTCCTCCTAGGGGTTATCCGGGATTTCTTAATCCAAACCGCAAGTAACGAGGCATTGGCTACCTTAAGAGAGTCATAGTTACTCGTCCCAATTGCTCACCCAGTCTGCCACTTTTCCTTACTGCGGCCAGTCTGCCAGAAGCGATATGTCACTCGTTGTGTATCTTAAGAGATTCATCGTTACTCCTTCCATAGGTTACTGGTATTCTCTGAGTCAATACCTCTCTTGACGAAAAAGTGGCTATCTTAATAGTGCAATACTTCCTCCTCCGAGTTGCTCACACAGTTTACTGCTTTTTGTGTAGTTTTTGTCTGCCAGAAACTATAATTCACTAATAGTGTATCATAAAAGAGTCATCGTTTCTCCTCCTAGGGGTTATTCGAGACCTCTTAATCCAAACCGCAAGTAACGAGGCATTGGCTACCTTAAGTGAGTCATAGTTACTCGTCCCAATTGCTCACCAAGTCTGCCACTTTTTCTTACTGCGGCTAGTCTGCCAGAAGCGATATGTCACTCGTTGTGTATCTTAAGATATTCATCGTTACTCCTTCCATAGGTTACTGGTATTCTCTGAGTCAATACCTCTCGTGACGAAAAAGTGGCTATCTTGATAGTGCAATATTTCTTCCTCCAAGTTGCTCACACAGTTTACTGCTTTTTGTGTAGTTTTTGTCTGCCAGAAACTATAATTCACTAGTTGTGTATCATAAAAGAGTCATCGTTTCTCCTCCTAGGGGTTTTCGAGAGTTCTTAATCCAAACCGCAAGTAACGAGGCATTGGCTACCTTAAGAGAGTCATAGTTACTCGTCCCCATTGCTCACCCAGTCTGCCACTTTTTCTTGCTGTGGCCAGTCTGCCAGAAGCGATATGTCACTCGTTGTGTATCTTAAGAGATTCATCGTTACTCCTTCCATAGGTTACTGGTATTCTCTGAGTCAATACCTCTCTTGACGAAAAAGTGGCTATCTTAATAGTGCAATACTTCTTCCTCCGAGTTGCTCACACAGTTTACTACTTTTTGTGTACTTGCCAGTCTGCCAGAAGCGATATGTCACTAGTTGTGTATCATAAAAGAGTCATCGTTTCTCCTCCTAGGGGTTATCCGAGATTTCTTAATCCAAACCGCAAGTAACGAGGCATTGGCTACCTTAAGAGAGTCATAGTTACTCGTCCCAATTGCTCACCCAGTCTGCCACTTTTCCTTACTGCGGCCAGTCTGCCAGAAGCGATATGCCACTCGTTGTGTATCTTAAGAGATTCATCGTTACTCTTTCCATAGGTTACTGGTATTCTCTGATTCAATGCCTCTCGTGACGAATAAGTGGCTATCTTAATAGTGAAATACTTCTTCCTCCCAGTTGCTCACGCAGTTTACTACTTTTTTGTGTAGTTTTTGTCTGCCAGAAACTATAATTCACTAGTTTTGTATCATAAAAGAATCATCGTTTCTCCTCTTAGGGGTTATTCGAGACCTCTTAATCCAAACCGCAAGTAACGAGGCATTGGCTACCTTAAGAGAGTCATAGTTACTCGTCCCAATTGCTCACCCAGTCTGCCACTTTTTCTTACTGCGGCCAGTCTACCAGAAGCGCTATGTCACTCGTTGTGTATCTTAAGAGATTCATCGTTACTTCTTCCATAGGTTACTGGTATTCTCTGAGTCAATACTTCTCTTGACGAAAAAGTGGCTATCTTAATAGTGCAATACTTCTTCCTCCGAGTTGCTCACTCAATTTACTGCTTTTTGTGTAGTTTTTGTCTGCCAGAAACTATAATTCACTAGTTGTGTATCATAAAAGAGTCATCGTTTCTCCTCCTAGGGGTCATTCGAGATTTCTTAATCCAAACCGCAAGTAACGAGGCATTGGCTTCCTTAAGAGAGTCATAGTTACTCGTCCCAATTGCTCACCCAGTCTGCCACTTTTCCTTTCTGCGGCCAGTCTGCCAGAAGCGATATGTCACTCGTTGTGTATCTTAAGAGATTCATCGTTACTCCTTCCATAGGTTACTGGTATTCTCTGAGTCAATACCTCTCTTGACGAAAAAGTGGCTATCTTAATAGTGCAATACTTCTTCCTCCGAGTTGCTCACACAGTTTACTGCTTTTTGTGTAGTTTTTGTCTGCCAGAAACTATAATTCACTAGTAGTGTATCATAAAAGAGTCATCGTTTCTCCTCCTAGGGGTTATTCGAGACCTCTTAATCCAAACCGCAAGTAACGAGGCATTGGCTACCTTAAGTGAGTCATAGTTACTCGTCCCAATTGCTCACCCAGTCTGCCACTTTTTCTTACTGCGGCCAGTCTGCCAGAAGCGATATGTCACTCGTTGTGTATCTTAAGAGATTCATCGTTACTCCTTCCATAGGTTACTGGTATTCTCTGAGTCAATACCTCTCGTGACGAAAAAGTGGCTATCTTAATAGTGCAATATTTCTTCCTCCGAGTTGCTCACACAGTTTACTGCTTTTTGTGTGGTTTTTGTCTGCCAGAAACTATAATTCACTAGTTGTGTATCATAAAAGAGTCATCGTTTCTCCTCCTAGGGGTTTTCGAGAGTTCTTAATCCAAACCGCAAGTAACGAGGCATTGGCTACCTTAAGAGAGTCATAGTTACTCGTCCCAATTGCTCACCCAGTCTGCCACTTTTCCTTACTGCGGCCAGTCTGCCAGAAGCGATATGTCACTCGTTGTGTATCTTAAGAGATTCATCGTTACTCCTTCCATAGGTTACTGGTATTCTCTGAGTCAATACCTCTCTTGACGAAAAAGTGGCTATCTTAATAGTGCAATACTTCTTCCTCCGAGTTGCTCACACAGTTTACTACTTTTTGTGTACTTGCCAGTCTGCCAGAAGCGATATGTCACTAGTTGTGTATCATAAAAGAGTCATCGTTTCTCCTCCTAGGGGTTCTCCGAGATTTCTTAATCCAAACCGCAAGTAACGAGGCATTGGCTGCCTTAAGAGAGTCATAGTTACTCGTCCCAATTGCTCACCCAGTCTGCCACTTTTCCTTACTGCGGCCAGTCTGCCAGAAGCGATATGTCACTCGTTGTGTATCTTAAGAGATTCATCGTTACTCCTTCCATAGGTTACTGGTATTCTCTGAGTCAATACCTCTCTTGACGAAAAAGTGGCTATCTTAATAGTGCAATACTTCTTCCTCCGAGTTGCTCACACAGTTTACTGCTTTTTGTGTAGTTTTTGTCTGCCAGAAACTATAATTCACTAGTTGTGTATCATAAAAGAGTCATCGTTTCTCCTCCTAGGGTTTATTCGAGATATCTTATCCAAACCGCAAGTAACGAGGCATTGGCTACCTTAAGAGAGTCATAGTTACTCGTCCCAATTGCTCACCCAGTCTGCCACTTTTCCTTACTGCGGCCAGTCTGCCAGAAGCGATATGCCACTCGTTGTGTATCTTAAGAGATTCATCGTTACTCTTTCCATAGGTTACTGGTATTCTCTGATTCAATGCATCTCGTGACGAATAAGTGGCTATCTTAATAGTGAAATACTTCTTCCTCCCAGTTGCTCACACAGTTTACTACTTTTTTGAGTAGTTTTTGTCTGCCAGAAACTATAATTCACTAGTTTTGTATCATAAAAGAGTCATCGTTTCTCCTCCTAGGCGTTATTCGAGACCTCTTAATCCAAACCGCAAGTAACGAGGCATTGGCTACCTTAAGAGAGTCATAGTTACTCGTCCTAATTGCTCACCCAGTCTGCCACTTTTTCTTACTGCGGCCAGTCTGCCAGAAGCGATATGTCACTCGTTGTGTATCTTAAGAGATTCATCGTTACTTCTTCCATAGGTTACTGGTATTCTCTGAGTCAATACTTCTCTTGACGAAAAAGTGGCTATCTTAATAGTGCAATACTTCTTCCTCCGAGTTGCTCACACAGTTTACTGCTTTTTGTGTAGTTTTCGTCTGCCAGAAACTATAATTCACTAGTTGTGTATCATAAAAGAGTCATCGTTTCTAGTCCTAGGGGTCATTCGAGATTTCTTAATCCAAACCGCAAGTAACGAGGCATTGGCTACCTTAAGAGAGTCATAGTTACTCGTCCCAATTGCTCACCCAGTCTGCCACTTTTCCTTACTGCGGCCAGTCTGCCAGAAGCGATATGTCACTCGTTGTGTATCTTAAGAGATTCATCGTTACTCCTTCCATAGGTTACTGGTATTCTCTGAGTCAATACCTCTCTTGACGAAAAAGTGGCTATCTTAATAGTGCAATACTTCTTCCTCCGAGTTGCTCACACAGTTTACTGCTTTTTGTGTAGTTTTTGTCTGCGAGAAACTATAATTCACTAGTAGTGTATCATAAAAGAGTCATCGTTTCTCCTCCTAGGGGTTATTCGAGTCCTCTTAATCCAAACCGCAAGTAACGAGGCATTGGCTACCTTAAGTGAGTCATAGTTACTCGTCCCAATTGCTCACCCAGTCTGCCACTTTTTCTTACTGCGGCCAGTCTGCCAGAAGCGATATGTCACTCGTTGTGTATCTTAAGAGATTCATCGTTACTCCTTCCATAGGTTACTGGTATTCTCTGAGTCAATACCTCTCGTGACGAAAAAGTGGCTATCTTAATAGTGCAATATTTCTTCCTCCGAGTTGCTCACACAGTTTACTGCTTTTTGTGTAGTTTTTGTCTGCCAGAAACTATAATTCACTAGTTTTGTATCATAAAAGAGTCATCGTTTCTCCTCCTAGGGGTTTTCGAGAGTTCTTAATCCAAACCGCAAGTAACGAGGCATTGGCTACCTTAAGAGAGTCATAGTTACTCGTCCCAATTGCTCACCCAGTCTGCCACTTTTCCTTACTGCGGCCAGTCTGCCAGAAGCGATATGTCACTCGTTGTGTATCTTAAGAGATTCATCGTTACTCCTTCCATAGGTTACTGGTATTCTCTGAGTCAATACCTCTCTTGACGAAAAAGTGGCTATCTTAATAGTGCAATACTTCTTCTTCCGAGTTGCTCACACAGTTTACTACTTTTTGTGTACTTGCCAGTCTGCCAGAAGCGATATGTCACTAGTTGTGTATCATAAAAGAGTCATCGTTTCTCCTCCTATGGGTTATCCGAGATTTCTTAATCCAAACCGCAAGTAACGAGGCATTGGCTACCTTAAGAGAGTCATAGTTACTCGTCCCAATTGCTCACCCAGTCTGCCACTTTTCCTACTGCGGCCAGTCTGCCAGAAGCGATATGTCACTCGTTGTGTATCTTAAGAGATTCATCGTTACTCCTTCCATAGGTTACTGGTATTCTCTGAGTCAATACCTCTCTTGACGAAAAAGTGGCTATCTTAATAGTGCAATACTTCTTCCTCCGAGTTGCTCACACAGTTTACTGCTTTTTGTGTAGTTTTTGTCTGCCAGAAACTATAATTCACTAGTTGTGTATCATAAAAGAGTCATCGTTTCTCCTCCTAGGGTTTATTCGAGATATCTTAATCCAAACCGCAAGTAACGAGGCATTGGCTACCTTAAGAGAGTCATAGTTACTCGTCCCAATTGCTCACCCAGTCTGCCACTTTTCCTTACTGCGGCCAGTCTGAAAGAAGCGATATGTCACTCGTTGTGTATCTTAAGAGATTCATCGTTACTCTTTCCATAGGTTACTGGTATTCTCTGATTCAATGCTCTCGTGACGAATAAGTGGCTATCTTAATAGTGCAATACTTCTTCCCCCGAGTTGCTCACACAGTTTACTGCTTTTTGTGTAGTTTTTGTCTGCCAGAAACTATAATTCACTAGTTGTGTATCATAAAAGAGTCATCGTTTCTCCTCCTAGGGGTCATTCGAGATTTCTTAATCCAAACCGCAAGTAACGAGGCATTGGCTACCTTAAGAGAGTCATAGTTACTCGTCCCAATTGCTCACCCAGTCTGCCACTTTTCCTTACTGCGGCCAGTCTGCCAGAAGCGATATGTCACTCGTTGTGTATCTTAAGAGATTCATCGTTACTCCTTCCATAGGTTACTGGTATTCTCTGAGTCAATACCTCTCTTGACGAAAAAGTGGCAATCTTAATAGTGCCATACTTCTTCCTCCGAGTTGCTCACACAGTTTACTACTTTTTGTGTAGTTTTTGTCTGCCAGAAACTATAATTCACTAGTTGTGTATCATAAAAGAGTCATCGTTTCTCTTCCTAGGGGTTATTCGAGACCTCTTCATCCAAACCGCAAGTAACGGGGCATTGGCTACCTTAAGAGAGTCATAGTTACTCGTCCCAATTGCTCACCCAGTCTGCCACTTCTCCTTACTGCGGCCAGTCTGCCAGAAGCGATATGTCACTCGTTGTGTATCTTAAGAGATTCATCGTTACTCCTTCCATAGGTTACTGGTATTCTCTGAGTCAATACCTCTCTTGACGAAAAAGTGGCTATCTTAATAGTGCAATACTTCTTCCTCCGAGTTGCTCACACAGTTTACTACTTTTTGTGTACTTGCCAGTCTGCCAGAAGCGATATGTCACTAGTTGTGTATCATAAAAGAGTCATCGTTTCTCCTCCTAGGGGTTATCCGAGATTTCTTAATCCAAACCGCAAGTAACGAGGCATTGGCTGCCTTAAGAGAGTCATAGTTACTCGTCCCAATTGCTCACCCAGTCTGCCACTTTTCCTTACTGCGGCGTCTGCCAGAAGCGATATGTCACTCGTTGTGTATCTTAAGAGATTCATCGTTACTCCTTCCATAGGTTACTGGTATTCTCTGAGTCAATACCTCTCTTGACGAAAAAGTGGCTATCTTAATAGTGCAATACTTCTTCCTCCGAGTTGCTCACACAGTTTACTGCTTTTTGTGTAGTTTTTGTCTGCCAGAAACTATAATTCACTAGTTGTGTATCATAAAAGAGTCATCGTTTCTCCTCCTAGGGTTTATTCGAGATATCTTAATCCAAACCGCAAGTAACGAGGCATTGGCTACCTTAAGAGAGTCATAGTTACTCGTCCCAATTGCTCACCCAGTCTGCCACTTTTCCTTACTGCGGCCAGTCTGCCAGAAGCGATATGCCACTCGTTGTGTATCTTAAGAGATTCATCGTTACTCTTTCCATAGGTTACTGGTATTCTCTGATTCAATGCATCTCGTGACGAATAAGTGGCTATCTTAATAGTGAAATACTTCTTCCTCCCAGTTGCTCACACAGTTTACTACTTTTTTGAGTAGTTTTTGTCTGCCAGAAACTATAATTCACTAGTTTTGTATCATAAAAGAGTCATCGTTTCTCCTCCTAGGGGTTATTCGAGACCTCTTAATCCAAACCGCAAGTAACGAGGCATTGGCTACCTTAAGAGAGTCATAGTTACTCGTCCTAATTGCTCACCCAGTCTGCCACTTTTTCTTACTGCGGCCAGTCTGCCAGAAGCGATATGTCACTCGTTGTGTATCTTAAGAGATTCATCGTTACTTCTTCCATAGGTTACTGGTATTCTCTGAGTCAATACTTCTCTTGACGAAAAAGTGGCTATCTTAATAGTGCAATACTTCTTCCTCCGAGTTGCTCACACAGTTTACTGCTTTTTGTGTAGTTTTCGTCTGCCAGAAACTATAATTCACTAGTTGTGTATCATAAAAGAGTCATCGTTTCTAGTCCTAGGGGTCATTCGAGATTTCTTAATCCAAACCGCAAGTAACGAGGCATTGGCTACCTTAAGAGAGTCATAGTTACTCGTCCCAATTGCTCACCCAGTCTGCCACTTTTCCTTACTGCGGCCAGTCTGCCAGAAGCGATATGTCACTCGTTGTGTATCTGAAGAGATTCATCGTTACTCCTTCCATAGGTTACTGGTATTCTCTGAGTCAATACCTCTCTTGACGAAAAAGTGGCAATCTTAATAGTGCCATACTTCTTCCTCCGAGTTGCTCACACAGTTTACTGCTTTTTGTGTAGTTTTTGTCTGCCAGAAACTATAATTCACTAGTTGTGTATCATAAAAGAGTCATCGTTTCTCCTCCTAGGGGTCATTCGAGATTTCTTAATCCAAACCGCAAGTAACGAGGCATTCTCTACCTTAAGAGAGTCATAGTTACTCGTCCCAATTGCTCACCCAGTCTGCCACTTTTCCTTACTGCGGCCAGTCTGCCAGAAGCGATATGTCACTCGTTGTGTATCTTAAGAGATTCATCGTTACTCCTTCCATAGGTTACTGGTATTCTCTGAGTCAATACCTCTCGTGACGAAAAAGTGGCTATCTTAATAGTGCAATATTTCTTCCTCCGAGTTGCTCACACAGTTTACTGCTTTTTGTGTGGTTTTTGTCTGCCAGAAACTATAATTCACTAGTTGTGTATCATAAAAGAGTCATCGTTTCTCCTCCTAGGGGTTTTCGAGAGTTCTTAATCCAAACCGCAAGTAACGAGGCATTGGCTACCTTAAGAGAGTCATAGTTACTCGTCCCAATTGCTCACCCAGTCTGCCACTTTTCCTTACTGCGGCCAGTCTGCCAGAAGCGATATGTCACTCGTTGTGTATCTTAAGAGATTCATCGTTACTCCTTCCATAGGTTACTGGTATTCTCTGAGTCAATACCTCTCTTGACGAAAAAGTGGCTATCTTAATAGTGCAATACTTCTTCCTCCGAGTTGCTCACACAGTTTACTACTTTTTGTGTACTTGCCAGTCTGCCAGAAGCGATATGTCACTAGTTGTGTATCATAAAAGAGTCATCGTTTCTCCTCCTAGGGGTTATCCGAGATTTCTTAATCCAAACCGCAAGTAACGAGGCATTGGCTGCCTTAAGAGAGTCATAGTTACTCGTCCCAATTGCTCACCCAGTCTGCCACTTTTCCTTACTGCGGCCAGTCTGCCAGAAGCGATATGTCACTCGTTGTGTATCTTAAGAGATTCATCGTTACTCCTTCCATAGGTTACTGGTATTCTCTGAGTCAATACCTCTCTTGACGAAAAAGTGGCTATCTTAATAGTGCAATACTTCTTCCTCCGAGTTGCTCACACAGTTTACTGCTTTTTGTGTAGTTTTTGTCTGCCAGAAACTATAATTCACTAGTTGTGTATCATAAAAGAGTCATCGTTTCTCCTCCTAGGGTTTATTCGAGATATCTTATCCAAACCGCAAGTAACGAGGCATTGGCTACCTTAAGAGAGTCATAGTTACTCGTCCCAATTGCTCACCCAGTCTGCCACTTTTCCTTACTGCGGCCAGTCTGCCAGAAGCGATATGCCACTCGTTGTGTATCTTAAGAGATTCATCGTTACTCTTTCCATAGGTTACTGGTATTCTCTGATTCAATGCATCTCGTGACGAATAAGTGGCTATCTTAATAGTGAAATACTTCTTCCTCCCAGTTGCTCACACAGTTTACTACTTTTTTGAGTAGTTTTTGTCTGCCAGAAACTATAATTCACTAGTTTTGTATCATAAAAGAGTCATCGTTTCTCCTCCTAGGCGTTATTCGAGACCTCTTAATCCAAACCGCAAGTAACGAGGCATTGGCTACCTTAAGAGAGTCATAGTTACTCGTCCTAATTGCTCACCCAGTCTGCCACTTTTTCTTACTGCGGCCAGTCTGCCAGAAGCGATATGTCACTCGTTGTGTATCTTAAGAGATTCATCGTTACTTCTTCCATAGGTTACTGGTATTCTCTGAGTCAATACTTCTCTTGACGAAAAAGTGGCTATCTTAATAGTGCAATACTTCTTCCTCCGAGTTGCTCACACAGTTTACTGCTTTTTGTGTAGTTTTCGTCTGCCAGAAACTATAATTCACTAGTTGTGTATCATAAAAGAGTCATCGTTTCTAGTCCTAGGGGTCATTCGAGATTTCTTAATCCAAACCGCAAGTAACGAGGCATTGGCTACCTTAAGAGAGTCATAGTTACTCGTCCCAATTGCTCACCCAGTCTGCCACTTTTCCTTACTGCGGCCAGTCTGCCAGAAGCGATATGTCACTCGTTGTGTATCTTAAGAGATTCATCGTTACTCCTTCCATAGGTTACTGGTATTCTCTGAGTCAATACCTCTCTTGACGAAAAAGTGGCTATCTTAATAGTGCAATACTTCTTCCTCCGAGTTGCTCACACAGTTTACTGCTTTTTGTGTAGTTTTTGTCTGCGAGAAACTATAATTCACTAGTAGTGTATCATAAAAGAGTCATCGTTTCTCCTCCTAGGGGTTATTCGAGTCCTCTTAATCCAAACCGCAAGTAACGAGGCATTGGCTACCTTAAGTGAGTCATAGTTACTCGTCCCAATTGCTCACCCAGTCTGCCACTTTTTCTTACTGCGGCCAGTCTGCCAGAAGCGATATGTCACTCGTTGTGTATCTTAAGAGATTCATCGTTACTCCTTCCATAGGTTACTGGTATTCTCTGAGTCAATACCTCTCGTGACGAAAAAGTGGCTATCTTAATAGTGCAATATTTCTTCCTCCGAGTTGCTCACACAGTTTACTGCTTTTTGTGTAGTTTTTGTCTGCCAGAAACTATAATTCACTAGTTTTGTATCATAAAAGAGTCATCGTTTCTCCTCCTAGGGGTTTTCGAGAGTTCTTAATCCAAACCGCAAGTAACGAGGCATTGGCTACCTTAAGAGAGTCATAGTTACTCGTCCCAATTGCTCACCCAGTCTGCCACTTTTCCTTACTGCGGCCAGTCTGCCAGAAGCGATATGTCACTCGTTGTGTATCTTAAGAGATTCATCGTTACTCCTTCCATAGGTTACTGGTATTCTCTGAGTCAATACCTCTCTTGACGAAAAAGTGGCTATCTTAATAGTGCAATACTTCTTCCTCCGAGTTGCTCACACAGTTTACTACTTTTTGTGTACTTGCCAGTCTGCCAGAAGCGATATGTCACTAGTTGTGTATCATAAAAGAGTCATCGTTTCTCCTCCTAGGGGTTATCCGAGATTTCTTAATCCAAACCGCAAGTAACGAGGCATTGGCTGCCTTAAGAGAGTCATAGTTACTCGTCCCAATTGCTCACCCAGTCTGCCACTTTTCCTTACTGCGGCGTCTGCCAGAAGCGATATGTCACTCGTTGTGTATCTTAAGAGATTCATCGTTACTCCTTCCATAGGTTACTGGTATTCTCTGAGTCAATACCTCTCTTGACGAAAAAGTGGCTATCTTAATAGTGCAATACTTCTTCCTCCGAGTTGCTCACACAGTTTACTGCTTTTTGTGTAGTTTTTGTCTGCCAGAAACTATAATTCACTAGTTGTGTATCATAAAAGAGTCATCGTTTCTCCTCCTAGGGTTTATTCGAGATATCTTAATCCAAACCGCAAGTAACGAGGCATTGGCTACCTTAAGAGAGTCATAGTTACTCGTCCCAATTGCTCACCCAGTCTGCCACTTTTCCTTACTGCGGCCAGTCTGCCAGAAGCGATATGCCACTCGTTGTGTATCTTAAGAGATTCATCGTTACTCTTTCCATAGGTTACTGGTATTCTCTGATTCAATGCATCTCGTGACGAATAAGTGGCTATCTTAATAGTGAAATACTTCTTCCTCCCAGTTGCTCACACAGTTTACTACTTTTTTGAGTAGTTTTTGTCTGCCAGAAACTATAATTCACTAGTTTTGTATCATAAAAGAGTCATCGTTTCTCCTCCTAGGGGTTATTCGAGACCTCTTAATCCAAACCGCAAGTAACGAGGCATTGGCTACCTTAAGAGAGTCATAGTTACTCGTCCTAATTGCTCACCCAGTCTGCCACTTTTTCTTACTGCGGCCAGTCTGCCAGAAGCGATATGTCACTCGTTGTGTATCTTAAGAGATTCATCGTTACTTCTTCCATAGGTTACTGGTATTCTCTGAGTCAATACTTCTCTTGACGAAAAAGTGGCTATCTTAATAGTGCAATACTTCTTCCTCCGAGTTGCTCACACAGTTTACTGCTTTTTGTGTAGTTTTCGTCTGCCAGAAACTATAATTCACTAGTTGTGTATCATAAAAGAGTCATCGTTTCTAGTCCTAGGGGTCATTCGAGATTTCTTAATCCAAACCGCAAGTAACGAGGCATTGGCTACCTTAAGAGAGTCATAGTTACTCGTCCCAATTGCTCACCCAGTCTGCCACTTTTCCTTACTGCGGCCAGTCTGCCAGAAGCGATATGTCACTCGTTGTGTATCTGAAGAGATTCATCGTTACTCCTTCCATAGGTTACTGGTATTCTCTGAGTCAATACCTCTCTTGACGAAAAAGTGGCAATCTTAATAGTGCCATACTTCTTCCTCCGAGTTGCTCACACAGTTTACTGCTTTTTGTGTAGTTTTTGTCTGCCAGAAACTATAATTCACTAGTTGTGTATCATAAAAGAGTCATCGTTTCTCCTCCTAGGGGTCATTCGAGATTTCTTAATCCAAACCGCAAGTAACGAGGCATTCTCTACCTTAAGAGAGTCATAGTTACTCGTCCCAATTGCTCACCCAGTCTGCCACTTTTCCTTACTGCGGCCAGTCTGCCAGAAGCGATATGTCACTCGTTGTGTATCTTAAGAGATTCATCGTTACTCCTTCCATAGGTTACTGGTATTCTCTGAGTCAATACCTCTCGTGACGAAAAAGTGGCTATCTTAATAGTGCAATATTTCTTCCTCCGAGTTGCTCACACAGTTTACTGCTTTTTGTGTGGTTTTTGTCTGCCAGAAACTATAATTCACTAGTTGTGTATCATAAAAGAGTCATCGTTTCTCCTCCTAGGGGTTTTCGAGAGTTCTTAATCCAAACCGCAAGTAACGAGGCATTGGCTACCTTAAGAGAGTCATAGTTACTCGTCCCAATTGCTCACCCAGTCTGCCACTTTTCCTTACTGCGGCCAGTCTGCCAGAAGCGATATGTCACTCGTTGTGTATCTTAAGAGATTCATCGTTACTCCTTCCATAGGTTACTGGTATTCTCTGAGTCAATACCTCTCTTGACGAAAAAGTGGCTATCTTAATAGTGCAATACTTCTTCCTCCGAGTTGCTCACACAGTTTACTACTTTTTGTGTACTTGCCAGTCTGCCAGAAGCGATATGTCACTAGTTGTGTATCATAAAAGAGTCATCGTTTCTCCTCCTAGGGGTTATCCGAGATTTCTTAATCCAAACCGCAAGTAACGAGGCATTGGCTGCCTTAAGAGAGTCATAGTTACTCGTCCCAATTGCTCACCCAGTCTGCCACTTTTCCTTACTGCGGCCAGTCTGCCAGAAGCGATATGTCACTCGTTGTGTATCTTAAGAGATTCATCGTTACTCCTTCCATAGGTTACTGGTATTCTCTGAGTCAATACCTCTCTTGACGAAAAAGTGGCTATCTTAATAGTGCAATACTTCTTCCTCCGAGTTGCTCACACAGTTTACTGCTTTTTGTGTAGTTTTTGTCTGCCAGAAACTATAATTCACTAGTTGTGTATCATAAAAGAGTCATCGTTTCTCCTCCTAGGGTTTATTCGAGATATCTTATCCAAACCGCAAGTAACGAGGCATTGGCTACCTTAAGAGAGTCATAGTTACTCGTCCCAATTGCTCACCCAGTCTGCCACTTTTCCTTACTGCGGCCAGTCTGCCAGAAGCGATATGCCACTCGTTGTGTATCTTAAGAGATTCATCGTTACTCTTTCCATAGGTTACTGGTATTCTCTGATTCAATGCATCTCGTGACGAATAAGTGGCTATCTTAATAGTGAAATACTTCTTCCTCCCAGTTGCTCACACAGTTTACTACTTTTTTGAGTAGTTTTTGTCTGCCAGAAACTATAATTCACTAGTTTTGTATCATAAAAGAGTCATCGTTTCTCCTCCTAGGCGTTATTCGAGACCTCTTAATCCAAACCGCAAGTAACGAGGCATTGGCTACCTTAAGAGAGTCATAGTTACTCGTCCTAATTGCTCACCCAGTCTGCCACTTTTTCTTACTGCGGCCAGTCTGCCAGAAGCGATATGTCACTCGTTGTGTATCTTAAGAGATTCATCGTTACTTCTTCCATAGGTTACTGGTATTCTCTGAGTCAATACTTCTCTTGACGAAAAAGTGGCTATCTTAATAGTGCAATACTTCTTCCTCCGAGTTGCTCACACAGTTTACTGCTTTTTGTGTAGTTTTCGTCTGCCAGAAACTATAATTCACTAGTTGTGTATCATAAAAGAGTCATCGTTTCTAGTCCTAGGGGTCATTCGAGATTTCTTAATCCAAACCGCAAGTAACGAGGCATTGGCTACCTTAAGAGAGTCATAGTTACTCGTCCCAATTGCTCACCCAGTCTGCCACTTTTCCTTACTGCGGCCAGTCTGCCAGAAGCGATATGTCACTCGTTGTGTATCTTAAGAGATTCATCGTTACTCCTTCCATAGGTTACTGGTATTCTCTGAGTCAATACCTCTCTTGACGAAAAAGTGGCTATCTTAATAGTGCAATACTTCTTCCTCCGAGTTGCTCACACAGTTTACTGCTTTTTGTGTAGTTTTTGTCTGCGAGAAACTATAATTCACTAGTAGTGTATCATAAAAGAGTCATCGTTTCTCCTCCTAGGGGTTATTCGAGTCCTCTTAATCCAAACCGCAAGTAACGAGGCATTGGCTACCTTAAGTGAGTCATAGTTACTCGTCCCAATTGCTCACCCAGTCTGCCACTTTTTCTTACTGCGGCCAGTCTGCCAGAAGCGATATGTCACTCGTTGTGTATCTTAAGAGATTCATCGTTACTCCTTCCATAGGTTACTGGTATTCTCTGAGTCAATACCTCTCGTGACGAAAAAGTGGCTATCTTAATAGTGCAATATTTCTTCCTCCGAGTTGCTCACACAGTTTACTGCTTTTTGTGTAGTTTTTGTCTGCCAGAAACTATAATTCACTAGTTTTGTATCATAAAAGAGTCATCGTTTCTCCTCCTAGGGGTTTTCGAGAGTTCTTAATCCAAACCGCAAGTAACGAGGCATTGGCTACCTTAAGAGAGTCATAGTTACTCGTCCCAATTGCTCACCCAGTCTGCCACTTTTCCTTACTGCGGCCAGTCTGCCAGAAGCGATATGTCACTCGTTGTGTATCTTAAGAGATTCATCGTTACTCCTTCCATAGGTTACTGGTATTCTCTGAGTCAATACCTCTCTTGACGAAAAAGTGGCTATCTTAATAGTGCAATACTTCTTCTTCCGAGTTGCTCACACAGTTTACTACTTTTTGTGTACTTGCCAGTCTGCCAGAAGCGATATGTCACTAGTTGTGTATCATAAAAGAGTCATCGTTTCTCCTCCTATGGGTTATCCGAGATTTCTTAATCCAAACCGCAAGTAACGAGGCATTGGCTACCTTAAGAGAGTCATAGTTACTCGTCCCAATTGCTCACCCAGTCTGCCACTTTTCCTACTGCGGCCAGTCTGCCAGAAGCGATATGTCACTCGTTGTGTATCTTAAGAGATTCATCGTTACTCCTTCCATAGGTTACTGGTATTCTCTGAGTCAATACCTCTCTTGACGAAAAAGTGGCTATCTTAATAGTGCAATACTTCTTCCTCCGAGTTGCTCACACAGTTTACTGCTTTTTGTGTAGTTTTTGTCTGCCAGAAACTATAATTCACTAGTTGTGTATCATAAAAGAGTCATCGTTTCTCCTCCTAGGGTTTATTCGAGATATCTTAATCCAAACCGCAAGTAACGAGGCATTGGCTACCTTAAGAGAGTCATAGTTACTCGTCCCAATTGCTCACCCAGTCTGCCACTTTTCCTTACTGCGGCCAGTCTGAAAGAAGCGATATGTCACTCGTTGTGTATCTTAAGAGATTCATCGTTACTCTTTCCATAGGTTACTGGTATTCTCTGATTCAATGCTCTCGTGACGAATAAGTGGCTATCTTAATAGTGCAATACTTCTTCCCCCGAGTTGCTCACACAGTTTACTGCTTTTTGTGTAGTTTTTGTCTGCCAGAAACTATAATTCACTAGTTGTGTATCATAAAAGAGTCATCGTTTCTCCTCCTAGGGGTCATTCGAGATTTCTTAATCCAAACCGCAAGTAACGAGGCATTGGCTACCTTAAGAGAGTCATAGTTACTCGTCCCAATTGCTCACCCAGTCTGCCACTTTTCCTTACTGCGGCCAGTCTGCCAGAAGCGATATGTCACTCGTTGTGTATCTTAAGAGATTCATCGTTACTCCTTCCATAGGTTACTGGTATTCTCTGAGTCAATACCTCTCTTGACGAAAAAGTGGCAATCTTAATAGTGCCATACTTCTTCCTCCGAGTTGCTCACACAGTTTACTACTTTTTGTGTAGTTTTTGTCTGCCAGAAACTATAATTCACTAGTTGTGTATCATAAAAGAGTCATCGTTTCTCTTCCTAGGGGTTATTCGAGACCTCTTCATCCAAACCGCAAGTAACGAGGCATTGGCTACCTTAAGAGAGTCATAGTTACTCGTCCCAATTGCTCACCCAGTCTGCCACTTTTCCTTACTGCGGCCAGTCTGCCAGAAGCGATATGTCACTCGTTGTGTATCTTAAGAGATTCATCGTTACTCCTTCCATAGGTTACTGGTATTCTCTGAGTCAATACCTCTCTTGACGAAAAAGTGGCTATCTTAATAGTGCAATACTTCTTCCTCCGAGTTGCTCACACAGTTTACTACTTTTTGTGTACTTGCCAGTCTGCCAGAAGCGATATGTCACTAGTTGTGTATCATAAAAGAGTCATCGTTTCTCCTCCTAGGGGTTATCCGAGATTTCTTAATCCAAACAGCAAGTAACGAGGCATTGGCTGCCTTAAGAGAGTCATAGTTACTCGTCCCAATTGCTCACCCAGTCTGCCACTTTTCCTTACTGCGGCGTCTGCCAGAAGCGATATGTCACTCGTTGTGTATCTTAAGAGATTCATCGTTACTCCTTCCATAGGTTACTGGTATTCTCTGAGTCAATACCTCTCTTGACGAAAAAGTGGCTATCTTAATAGTGCAATACTTCTTCCTCCGAGTTGCTCACACAGTTTACTGCTTTTTGTGTAGTTTTTGTCTGCCAGAAACTATAATTCACTAGTTGTGTATCATAAAAGAGTCATCGTTTCTCCTCCTAGGGTTTATTCGAGATATCTTAATCCAAACCGCAAGTAACGAGGCATTGGCTACCTTAAGAGAGTCATAGTTACTCGTCCCAATTGCTCACCCAGTCTGCCACTTTTCCTTACTGCGGCCAGTCTGCCAGAAGCGATATGCCACTCGTTGTGTATCTTAAGAGATTCATCGTTACTCTTTCCATAGGTTACTGGTATTCTCTGATTCAATGCATCTCGTGACGAATAAGTGGCTATCTTAATAGTGAAATACTTCTTCCTCCCAGTTGCTCACACAGTTTACTACTTTTTTGAGTAGTTTTTGTCTGCCAGAAACTATAATTCACTAGTTTTGTATCATAAAAGAGTCATCGTTTCTCCTCCTAGGGGTTATTCGAGACCTCTTAATCCAAACCGCAAGTAACGAGGCATTGGCTACCTTAAGAGAGTCATAGTTACTCGTCCTAATTGCTCACCCAGTCTGCCACTTTTTCTTACTGCGGCCAGTCTGCCAGAAGCGATATGTCACTCGTTGTGTATCTTAAGAGATTCATCGTTACTTCTTCCATAGGTTACTGGTATTCTCTGAGTCAATACTTCTCTTGACGAAAAAGTGGCTATCTTAATAGTGCAATACTTCTTCCTCCGAGTTGCTCACACAGTTTACTGCTTTTTGTGTAGTTTTCGTCTGCCAGAAACTATAATTCACTAGTTGTGTATCATAAAAGAGTCATCGTTTCTAGTCCTAGGGGTCATTCGAGATTTCTTAATCCAAACCGCAAGTAACGAGGCATTGGCTACCTTAAGAGAGTCATAGTTACTCGTCCCAATTGCTCACCCAGTCTGCCACTTTTCCTTACTGCGGCCAGTCTGCCAGAAGCGATATGTCACTCGTTGTGTATCTTAAGAGATTCATCGTTACTCCTTCCATAGGTTACTGGTATTCTCTGAGTCAATACCTCTCTTGACGAAAAAGTGGCTATCTTAATAGTGCAATACTTCTTCCTCCGAGTTGCTCACACAGTTTACTGCTTTTTGTGTAGTTTTTGTCTGCCAGAAACTATAATTCACTAGTAGTGTATCATAAAAGAGTCATCGTTTCTCCTCCTAGGGGTTATTCGAGTCCTCTTAATCCAAACCGCAAGTAACGAGGCATTGGCTACCTTAAGTGAGTCATAGTTACTCGTCCCAATTGCTCACCCAGTCTGCCACTTTTTCTTACTGCGGCCAGTCTGCCAGAAGCGATATGTCACTCGTTGTGTATCTTAAGAGATTCATCGTTACTCCTTCCATAGGTTACTGGTATTCTCTGAGTCAATACCTCTCGTGACGAAAAAGTGGCTATCTTAATAGTGCAATATTTCTTCCTCCGAGTTGCTCACACAGTTTACTGCTTTTTGTGTAGTTTTTGTCTGCCAGAAACTATAATTCACTAGTTTTGTATCATAAAAGAGTCATCGTTTCTCCTCCTAGGGGTTTTCGAGAGTTCTTAATCCAAACCGCAAGTAACGAGGCATTGGCTACCTTAAGAGAGTCATAGTTACTCGTCCCAATTGCTCACCCAGTCTGCCACTTTTCCTTACTGCGGCCAGTCTGCCAGAAGCGATATGTCACTCGTTGTGTATCTTAAGAGATTCATCGTTACTCCTTCCATAGGTTACTGGTATTCTCTGAGTCAATACCTCTCTTGACGAAAAAGTGGCTATCTTAATAGTGCAATACTTCTTCCTCCGAGTTGCTCACACAGTTTACTGCTTTTTGTGTAGTTTTTGTCTGCCAGAAACTATAATTCACTAGTTGTGTATCATAAAAGAGTCATCGTTTCTCCTCCTAGGGTTTATTCGAGATATCTTAATCCAAACCGCAAGTAACGAGGCATTGGCTACCTTAAGAGAGTCATAGTTACTCGTCCCAATTGCTCACCCAGTCTGCCACTTTTCCTTACTGCGGCCAGTCTGCCAGAAGCGATATGCCACTCGTTGTGTATCTTAAGAGATTCATCGTTACTCTTTCCATAGGTTACTGGTATTCTCTGATTCAATGCATCTCGTGACGAATAAGTGGCTATCTTAATAGTGAAATACTTCTTCCTCCCAGTTGCTCACACAGTTTACTACTTTTTTGAGTAGTTTTTGTCTGCCAGAAACTATAATTCACTAGTTTTGTATCATAAAAGAGTCATCGTTTCTCCTCCTAGGGGTTATTCGAGACCTCTTAATCCAAACCGCAAGTAACGAGGCATTGGCTACCTTAAGAGAGTCATAGTTACTCGTCCTAATTGCTCACCCAGTCTGCCACTTTTTCTTACTGCGGCCAGTCTGCCAGAAGCGATATGTCACTCGTTGTGTATCTTAAGAGATTCATCGTTACTTCTTCCATAGGTTACTGGTATTCTCTGAGTCAATACTTCTCTTGACGAAAAAGTGGCTATCTTAATAGTGCAATACTTCTTCCTCCGAGTTGCTCACACAGTTTACTGCTTTTTGTGTAGTTTTCGTCTGCCAGAAACTATAATTCACTAGTTGTGTATCATAAAAGAGTCATCGTTTCTAGTCCTAGGGGTCATTCGAGATTTCTTAATCCAAACCGCAAGTAACGAGGCATTGGCTACCTTAAGAGAGTCATAGTTACTCGTCCCAATTGCTCACCCAGTCTGCCACTTTTCCTTACTGCGGCCAGTCTGCCAGAAGCGATATGTCACTCGTTGTGTATCTGAAGAGATTCATCGTTACTCCTTCCATAGGTTACTGGTATTCTCTGAGTCAATACCTCTCTTGACGAAAAAGTGGCTATCTTAATAGTGCAATACTTCTTCCTCCGAGTTGCTCACACAGTTTACTGCTTTTTGTGTAGTTTTTGTCTGCCAGAAACTATAATTCACTAGTAGTGTATCATAAAAGAGTCATCGTTTCTCCTCCTAGGGGTTATTCGAGTCCTCTTAATCCAAACCGCAAGTAACGAGGCATTGGCTACCTTAAGTGAGTCATAGTTACTCGTCCCAATTGCTCACCCAGTCTGCCACTTTTTCTTACTGCGGCCAGTCTGCCAGAAGCGATATGTCACTCGTTGTGTATCTTAAGAGATTCATCGTTACTCCTTCCATAGGTTACTGGTATTCTCTGAGTCAATACCTCTCGTGACGAAAAAGTGGCTATCTTAATAGTGCAATATTTCTTCCTCCGAGTTGCTCACACAGTTTACTGATTTTTGTGTAGTTTTTGTCTGCCAGAAACTATAATTCACTAGTTTTGTATCATAAAAGAGTCATCGTTTCTCCTCCTAGGGGTTTTCGAGAGTTCTTAATCCAAACCGCAAGTAACGAGGCATTGGCTACCTTAAGAGAGTCATAGTTACTCGTCCCAATTGCTCACCCAGTCTGCCACTTTTCCTTACTGCGGCCAGTCTGCCAGAAGCGATATGTCACTCGTTGTGTATCTTAAGAGATTCATCGTTACTCCTTCCATAGGTTACTGGTATTCTCTGAGTCAATACCTCTCTTGACGAAAAAGTGGCTATCTTAATAGTGCAATACTTCTTCCTCCGAGTTGCTCACACAGTTTACTACTTTTTGTGTACTTGCCAGTCTGCCAGAAGCGATATGTCACTAGTTGTGTATCATAAAAGAGTCATCGTTTCTCCTCCTATGGGTTATCCGAGATTTCTTAATCCAAACCGCAAGTAACGAGGCATTGGCTACCTTAAGAGAGTCATAGTTACTCGTCCCAATTGCTCACCCAGTCTGCCACTTTTCCTACTGCGGCCAGTCTGCCAGAAGCGATATGTCACTCGTTGTGTATCTTAAGAGATTCATCGTTACTCCTTCCATAGGTTACTGGTATTCTCTGAGTCAATACCTCTCTTGACGAAAAAGTGGCTATCTTAATAGTGCAATACTTCTTCCTCCGAGTTGCTCACACAGTTTACTGCTTTTTGTGTAGTTTTTGTCTGCCAGAAACTATCATTCACTAGTTGTGTATCATAAAAGAGTCATCGTTTCTCCTCCTAGGGTTTATTCGAGATATCTTAATCCAAACCGCAAGTAACGAGGCATTGGCTACCTTAAGAGAGTCATAGTTACTCGTCCCAATTGCTCACCCAGTCTGCCACTTTTCCTTACTGCGGCCAGTCTGAAAGAAGCGATATGTCACTCGTTGTGTATCTTAAGAGATTCATCGTTACTCTTTCCATAGGTTACTGGTATTCTCTGATTCAATGCCTCTCGTGACGAATAAGTGGCTATCTTAATAGTGCAATACTTCTTCCCCCGAGTTGCTCACACAGTTTACTGCTTTTTGTGTAGTTTTTGTCTGCCAGAAACTATAATTCACTAGTTGTGTATCATAAAAGAGTCATCGTTTCTCCTCCTAGGGGTCATTCGAGATTTCTTAATCCAAACCGCAAGTAACGAGGCATTGGCTACCTTAAGAGAGTCATAGTTACTCGTCCCAATTGCTCACCCAGTCTGCCACTTTTCCTTACTGCGGCCAGTCTGCCAGAAGCGATATGTCACTCGTTGTGTATCTTAAGAGATTCATCGTTACTCCTTCCATAGGTTACTGGTATTCTCTGAGTCAATACCTCTCTTGACGAAAAAGTGGCAATCTTAATAGTGCCATACTTCTTCCTCCGAGTTGCTCACACAGTTTACTACTTTTTGTGTAGTTTTTGTCTGCCAGAAACTATAATTCACTAGTTGTGTATCATAAAAGAGTCATCGTTTCTCTTCCTAGGGGTTATTCGAGACCTCTTCATCCAAACCGCAAGTAACGAGGCATTGGCTACCTTAAGAGAGTCATAGTTACTCGTCCCAATTGCTCACCCAGTCTGCCACTTTTCCTTACTGCGGCCAGTCTGCCAGAAGCGATATGTCACTCGTTGTGTATCTTAAGAGATTCATCGTTACTCTTTCCATAGGTTACTTATATTCTCTGATTCAATGCCTCTCGTGACGAAAAAGTGGCTATCTTAATGGTGCAATACTTCTTCCTCCCAGTTGCTCACACAATTTACTACTTTTTTGTGTAGTTTTTGTCTGCCAGAAACTATAATTCACTAGTTTTGTATCATAAAAGAGTCATCGTTTCTCCTCCTAGGGGTTATTCGAGACCTCTTAATCCAAACCGCAAGTAACGAGGCATTGGCTACCTTAAGAGAGTCATAGTTACTCGTCCCAATTGCTCACCCAGTCTGCCACTTTTTCTTCCTGCGGCCAGTCTGCCAGAAGCGATATGTCACTCGTTGTGTATCTTAAGAGATTCATCGTTACTCCTTCCATAGGTTACTGGTATTCTCTGAGTCAATACTTCTCTTGACGAAAAAGTGGCTATCTTAATAGTGCAATACCTCTTCCTCCGAGTTGCTCACACAGTTTACTGCTTTTTGTGTAGTTTTTGTCTGCCAGAAACTATAATTCACTAGTTGTGTATCATAAAAGAGTCATCGTTTCTCCTCCTAGGGGTCATTCGAGATTTCTTAATCCAAACCGCAAGTAACGAGGCATTGCCTACCTTAAGAGAGTCATAGTTACTCGTCCCAATTGCTCACCCAGTCTGCCACTTTTCCTTACTGCGGCCAGTCTGCCAGAAGCGATATGTCACTCGTTGTGTATCTTAAGAGATTCATCGTTACTCCTTCCATAGGTTACTGGTATTCTCTGAGTCAATACCTCTCTTGACGAAAAAGTGGCTATCTTAATAGTGCAATACTTCTTCCTCCGAGTTGCTCACACAGTTTACTGCTTTTTGTGTAGTTTTTGTCTGCCAGAAACTATAATTCACTAGTAGTGTATCATAAAAGAGTCATCGTTTCTCCTCCTAGGGGTTATTCGAGACCTCTTAATCCAAACCGCAAGTAACGAGGCATTGGCTACCTTAAGTGAGTCATAGTTACTCGTCCCAATTGCTCACCCAGTCTGCCACTTTTTCTTACTGCGGCCAGTCTGCCAGAAGCGATATGTCACTCGTTGTGTATCTTAAGAGATTCATCGTTACTCCTTCCATAGGTTACTGGTATTCTCTGAGTCAATACCTCTCGTGACGAAAAAGTGGCTATCTTAATAGTGCAATACTTCTTCCTCCGAGTTGCTCACACAGTTTACTGCTTTTTGTGTAGTTTTTGTCTGCCAGAAACTATAATTCACTAGTTGTGTATCATAAAAGAGTCATCGTTTCTCCTCCTAGGGTTTATTCGAGATATCTTAATCCAAACCGCAAGTAACGAGGCATTGGCTACCTTAAGAGAGTCATAGTTACTCGTCCCAATTGCTCACCCAGTCTGCCACTTTTCCTTACTGCGGCCAGTCTGAAAGAAGCGATATGTCACTCGTTGTGTATCTTAAGAGATTCATCGTTACTCTTTCCATAGGTTACTGGTATTCTCTGATTCAATGCCTCTCGTGACGAATAAGTGGCTATCTTAATAGTGCAATACTTCTTCCCCCGAGTTGCTCAGACAGTTTACTGCTTTTTGTGTAGTTTTTGTCTGCCAGAAACTATAATTCACTAGTTGTGTATCATAAAAGAGTCATCGTTTCTCCTCCTAGGGGTCATTCGAGATTTCTTAATCCAAACCGCAAGTAACGAGGCATTGGCTTCCTTAAGAGAGTCATAGTTACTCGTCCCAATTGCTCACCCAGTCTGCCACTTTTCCTTACTGCGGCCAGTCTGCCAGAAGCGATATGTCACTCGTTGTGTATCTTAAGAGATTCATCGTTACTCCTTCCATAGGTTACTGGTATTCTCTGAGTCAATACCTCTCTTGACGAAAAAGTGGCTATCTTAATAGTACCATACTTCTTCCTCCGAGTTGCTCACACAGTTTACTACTTTTTGTGTAGTTTTTGTCTGCCAGAAACTATAATTCACTAGTTGTGTATCATAAAAGAGTCATCGTTTCTCCTCCTAGGGGTTATTCGAGACCTCTTCATCCAAACCGCAAGTAACGAGGCATTGGCTACCTTAAGAGAGTCATAGTTACTCGTCCCAATTGCTCACCCAGTCTGCCACTTTTTCTTACTGCGGCCAGTCTGCCAGAAGCGATATGTCACTCGTTGTGTATCTTAAGAGATTCATCGTTACTCCTTCCATAGGTTACTGGTATTCTCTGAGTCAATACCTCTCTTGACGAAAAAGTGGCTATCTTAATAGTGCAATACTTCTTCCTCCGAGTTGCTCACACAGTTTACTACTTTTTGTGTACTTGCCAGTCTGCAGGGAAGCGATATGTCACTAGTTGTGTATCATAAAAGAGTCATCGTTTCTCCTCCTAGGGGTTATTCGAGATTTCTTAATCCAAACCGCAAGTAACGAGGCATTGGCTACCTTAAGAGAGTCATAGTTACTCGTCCCAATTGCTCACCCAGTCTGCCACTTTTCCTACTGCGGCCAGTCTGCCAGAAGCGATATGTCACTCGTTGTGTATCTTAAGAGATTCATCATTACTCCTTCCATAGGTTACTGGTATTCTCTGAGTCAATACCTCTCGTGACGAAAAAGTGGCTATCTTAATAGTGCAATACTTCTTCCTCCGAGTTGCTCACTCAGTTTACTACTTTTTGTGTACTTGCCAGTCTGCCAGAAGCGATATGTCACTAGTTGTGTATCATAAAAGAGTCATCGTTTCTCCTCCTAGGGGTTATTCGAGATTTCTTAATCCAAACCGCAAGTAACGAGGCATTGGCTACCTTAAGGGAGTCATAGTTACTCGTCCCAATTGCTCACCCAGTCTGCCACTTTTCCTTACTGCGGCCAGTCTGCCAGAAGCGATATGTCACTCGTTGTGTATCTTAAGAAATTCATCGTTACTCTTTCCATAGGTTACTGGTATTCTCTGATTCAATGCCTCTCGTGAAGAAAAAGTGGCTATCTTAATAGTGCAATACTTCTTCCTCCCAGTTGCTCACACAATTTACTACTTTTTTGTGTAGTTTTTGTCTGCCAGAAACTATAATTCACTAGTAGTGTATCATAAAAGAGTCATCGTTTCTCCTCCTAGGGGTTATTCGAGACCTCTTAATCCAAACCGCAAGTAACGAGGCATTGGCTACCTTAAGAGAGTCATAGTTACTCGTCCCAATTGCTCACCCAGTCTGCCACTTTTTCTTACTGCGGCCAGTCTGCCAGAAGCGATATGTCACTCGTTGTGTATCTTAAGAGATTCATCGTTACTCCTTCCATAGGTTACTGGTATTCTCTGAGTCAATACTTCTCTTGACGAAAAAGTGGCTATCTTAATAGTGCAATACTTCTTCCTCCGAGTTGCTCACACAGTTTACTACTTTTTTGTGTAGTTTTTGTCTGCCAGAAACTATAATTCACTAGTTTTGTATCATAAAAGAGTCATCGTTTCTCCTCCTAGGGGTTATTCGAGACCTCTTAATCCAAACCGCAAGTAACGAGGCATTGGCTACCTTAAGAGAGTCATAGTTACTCGTCCCAATTGCTCACCCAGTCTGCCACTTTTCCTTACTGCGGCCAGTCTGCCAGAAGCGATATGTCACTCGTTGTGTATCTTAAGAGATTCATCGTTACTCCTTCCATAGGTTACTGGTATTCTCTGAGTCACTACCTCTCTTGACGAAAAAGTGGCTATCTTAATAGTGCAATACTTCTTCCTCCGAGTTGCTCACACAGTTTACTGCTTTTTGTGTAGTTTTTGTCTGCCAGAAACTATAATTCACAAGTTGTGTATCATAAAAGAGTCATCGTTTCTCCTCCTAGGGGTTATTCGAGATTTCTTAATCCAAACCGCAAGTAACGAGGCATTGGCTACCTTAAGGGAGTCATAGTTACTCGTCCCAATTGCTCACACAGTCTGCCACTTTTCCTTACTGCGGCCAGTCTGCCAGAAGCGATATGTCACTCGTTGTGTATCTTAAGAGATTCATCGTTACTCCTTCCATAGGTTACTGGTATTCTCTGAGTCAATACCTCTCTTGACAAAAAAGTGGCTATCTTAATAGTGCAATACTTCTTCCTCCGAGTTGCTCACACAGTTTACTACTTTTTGTGTGCTTGCCAGTCTGCCAGAAGCGATATGTCACTAGTTGTGTATCATAAAAGAGTCATCGTTTCTCCTCCTAGGGGTTATCCGAGATTTCTTAATCCAAACCGCAAGTAACGAGGCATTGGCTACCTTAAGAGAGTCATAGTTACTCGTCCCAATTGCTCACCCAGTCTGCCACTTTTCCTTACTGCGGCCAGTCTGCCAGAAGCGATATGTCACTCGTTGTGTATCTTAAGAGATTCATCGTTACTCCTTCCATAGGTTACTGGTATTCTCTGAGTCAATACCTCTCTTGACGAAAAAGTGGCTATCTTAATAGTGCAATACTTCTTCCTCCGAGTTGCTCACACAGTTTACTGCTTTTTGTGTAGTTTTTGTCTGCCAGAAACTATAATTCACTAGTTGTGTGTCATAAAAGAGTCATCGTTTCTCCTCCTAGGGTTTATTCGAGATATCTTAATCCAAACCGCAAGTAACGAGGCATTGGCTACCTTAAGAGAGTCATAGTTACTCGTCCCAATTGCTCACCCAGTCTGCCACTTTTCCTTACTGCGGCCAGTCTGCCAGAAGCGATATGTCACTCGTTGTGTATCTTAAGAGATTCATCGTTACTCTTTCCATAGGTTACTGGTATTCTCTGATTCAATGCCTCTCGTGACGAATAAGTGGCTATCTTAATAGTGCAATACTTCTTCCTCCCTGTTGCTCACACAGTTTACTACTTTTCGTGTACTTGCCAGTCTGCCAGAAGCGATATGACACTAGTTGTGTATCATAAAAGAGGCATCGTTTCACCTCCTAGGGATTATTCGAGATTTCTTAATCCAAACCGCAAGTAACGAGGCATTGGCTACCTTAAGAGAGTCATAGTTACTCGTCCCCATTGCTCACCCAGTCTGCCACTTTTTCTTACTGCGGCCAGTTTGCCAGAAGCGATATGTCACTCGTTGTATATCTTAAGAGATTCATCGTTACTCCTTCCATAGGTTACTGGTATTCTCTGATTCAATACTACTCGTGACGAATCATTGGCTTTCTTAATAGTGCCATACTTCTTCCTCCCAGTTGCTCACACAGTTTACTACTTTTCGTGTACTTGCCAGTCTGCCAGAAGCGATATGTCACTCGTAGTGTATCTTAAGAGATTCATCGTTACTCCTTCCATAGGTTACTGGTATTCTCTGAGTTAATGCCTCTCGTGACGAATAAGTGGCTATCTTAATAGTGCAATACTTCTTCCTCCCAGTTGCTCACACAGTTTACTACTTTTTTGTGTAGTTTTTGTCTGCCAGAAACTATAATTCACTAGTTTTGTATCATAAAAGAGTCATCGTTTCTCCTCCTAGGGGTTATTCGAGACCTCTTAATCCAAACCGCAAGTAACGAGGCATTGGCTACCTTAAGAGAGTCATAGTTACTCGTCCCAATTGCTCACCCAGTCTGCCACTTTTTCTTACTGCGGCCAGTCTGCCAGAAGCGATATGTCACTCGTTGTGTATCTTAAGAGATTCATCGTTACTTCTTCCATAGGTTACTGGTATTCTCTGAGTCAATACTTCTCTTGACGAAAAAGTGGCTATCTTAATAGTGCAATACTTCTTCCTCCGAGTTGCTCACACAGTTTACTGCTTTTTGTGTAGTTTTTGTCTGCCAGAAACTATAATTCACTAGTTGTGTATCATAAAAGAGTCATCGTTTCTCCTCCTAGGGGTCATTCGAGATTTCTTAATCCAAACCGCAAGTAACGAGGCATTGGCTACCTTAAGAGAGTCATAGTTACTCGTCCCAATTGCTCACCCAGTCTGCCACTTTTCCTTACTGCGGCCAGTCTGCCAGAAGCGATATGTCACTCGTTGTGTATCTTAAGAGATTCATCGTTACTCCTTCCATAGGTTACTGGTATTCTCTGAGTCAATACCTCTCTTGACGAAAAAGTGGCTATCTTAATAGTGCAATACTTCTTCCTCCGAGTTGCTCACACAGTTTACTACTTTTTGTGTACTTGCCAGTCTGCCAGAAGCGATATGTCACTAGTTGTGTATCATAAAAGAGTCATCGTTTCTCCTCCTAGGGGTTATCCGAGATTTCTTAATCCAAACCGCAAGTAACGAGGCATTGGCTACCTTAAGAGAGTCATAGTTACTCGTCCCAATTGCTCACCCAGTCTGCCACTTTTCCTTACTGCGGCCAGTCTGCCAGAAGCGATATGTCACTCGTTGTGTATCTTAAGAGATTCATCGTTACTCCTTCCATAGGTTACTGGTATTCTCTGAGTCAATACCTCTCTTGACGAAAAAGTGGCTATCTTAATAGTGCAATACTTCTTCCTCCGAGTTGCTCACACAGTTTACTGCTTTTTGTGTAGTTTTTGTCTATCAGAAACTATAATTCACTAGTTGTGTATCATAAAAGAGTCATCGTTTCTCCTCCTAGGGGTTATTCGAGACCTCTTCATCCAAACCGCAAGTAACGAGGCATTGGCTACCTTAAGAGAGTAATAGTTACTCGTCCCAATTGCTCACCCAGTCTGCCACTTTTCCTTACTGCGGCCAGTCTGCCAGAAGCGATATGTCACTCGTTGTGTATCTTAAGAGATTCATCGTTACTCCTTCCATAGGTTACTGGTATTCTCTGAGTCAATACCTCTCGTGTCGAAAAAGTGGCTATCTTAATAGTTCAATACTTCTTCCTCCGAGTTGCTCACACAGTTTAGTACTTTTTGTGTAGTTTTTGTCTGCCAGAAACTATAATTCACTAGTTGTGTATCATAAAAGAGTCATCGTTTCTCCTCCTAGGGGTTATTCGAGACCTCTTCATCCAAACCGCAAGTAACGAGGCATTGGCTACCTTAAGAGAGTCATAGTTACTCGTCCCAATTGCTCACCCAGTCTGCCACTTTTCCTTACTGCGGCCAGTCTGCCAGAAGCGATATGTCACTCGTTGTGTATCTTAAGAGATTCATCGTTACTCCTTCCATAGGTTACTGGTATTCTCTGAGTCAATACCTCTCTTGACGAAAAAGTGGCTATCTTAATAGTGCAATACTTCTTCCTCCGAGTTGCTCACACAGTTTACTACTTTTTGTGTACTTGCCAGTCTGCCAGAAGCGGTATGTCACTAGTTGTGTATCATAAAAGAGTCATCGTTTCTCCTCCTAGGGGTTATCCGAGATTTCTTAATCCAAACCGCAAGTAACGAGGCATTGGCTACCTTAAGAGAGTCATAGTTACTCGTCCCAATTGCTCACCCAGTCTGCCACTTTTCCTTACTGCGGTCAGTCTGCCAGAAGCGATATGTCACTCGTTGTGTATCTTAAGAGATTCATCGTTACTCCTTCCATAGGTTACTGGTATTCTCTGAGTCAATACCACTCTTGACGAAAATGTGGCTATCTTAATAGTGCAATACTTCTTCCTCCGAGTTGCTCACACAGTTTACTGCTTTTTGTGTAGTTTTTGTCTGCCAGAAACTATAATTCACTAGTTGTGTATCATAAAAGAGTCATCGTTTCTCCTCCTAGGGTTTATTCGAGATATCTTAATCCAAACCGCAAGTAACGAGGCATTGGCTACCTTAAGAGAGTCATAGTTACTCGTCCCAATTGCTCACACAGTCTGCCACTTTTCCTTACTGCGGCCAGTCTGCCAGAAGCGATAAGTCACTCGTTGTGTATCTTAAGAGATTCATCGTTACTCTTTCTATAGGTTACTGGTATTCTCTGATTCAATGCCTCTCGTGACGAATAAGTTGCTATCTTAATAGTGCAATACTTCTTCCTCCCAGTTGCTCACACAGTTTACTACTTTTTTGTGTAGTTTTTGTCTGTCAGAAACTATAATTCACTAGTTTTGTATCATAAAAGAGTCATCGTTTCTCCTCCTAGGGGTTATTCGAGACCTCTTAATCCAAACCGCAAGTAACGAGGCATTGGCTACCTTAAGAGAGTCATAGTTACTCGTCCCAATTGCTCACCCAGTCTGCCACTTTTTCTTACTGCGGCCAGTCTGCCAGAAGCGATATGTCACTCGTTGTGTATCTTATGAGATTCATCGTTACTCCTTCCATAGGTTACTGGTATTCTCTGAGTCAATACCTCTCGTGACGAAAAAGTGGCTATCTTAATAGTGCAATATTTCTTCCTCCGAGTTGCTCACACAGTTTACTGCTTTTTGTGTAGTTTTTGTCTGCCAGAAACTATAATTCACTAGTTGTGTATCATAAAAGAGTCATCGTTTCTCCTCCTAGGGGTTTTCGAGATTTCTTAATCCAAACCGCAAGTAACGAGGCATTGGCTACCTTAAGAGAGTCATAGTTACTCGTCCCCATTGCTCACCCAGTCTGCCACTTTTTCTTACTGTGGCCAGTCTGCCAGAAGCGATATGTCACTCGTTGTGTATCTTAAGAGGTTCATCGTTACTCCTTCCATAGGTTACTGGTATTCTCTGAGTCAATACCTCTCTTGACGAAAAAGTGGCTATCTTAATAGTGCAATACTTCTTCCTCCGAGTTGCTCACACAGTTTACTGCTTTTTGTGTAGTTTTTGTCTGCCAGAAACTATAATTCACTAGTTGTGTATCATAAAAGAGTCATCGTTTCTCCTCCTAGGGTTTATTCGAGATATCTTAATCCAAACCGCAAGTAACGAGGCATTGGCTACCTTAAGAGAGTCATAGTTACTCGTCCCAATTGCTCACCCAGTCTGCCACTTTTCCTTACTGCGGCCAGTCTGCCAGAAGCGATATGTCACTCGTTGTGTATCTTAAGAGATTCATCGTTACTCTTTCCATAGGTTACTGGTATTCTCTGATTCAATGCCTCTCGTGACGAATAAGTGGCTATCTTAATAGTGCAATACTTCTTCCTCCCAGTTGCTCACACAGTTTACTACTTTTTTGTGTAGTTTTTGTCTGCCAGAAACTATAATTCACTAGTTTTGTATCATAAAAGAGTCATCGTTTCTCCTCCTAGGGGTTATTCGAGACCTCTTTATCCAAACCGCAAGTAACGAGGCATTGGCTACCTTAAGAGAGTCATAGTTACTCGTCCCAATTGCTCACCCAGTCTGCCACATTTTCTTACTGCGGCCAGTCTGCCAGACGCGATATGTCACTCGTAGTGTATCTTAAGAGATTCATCGTTACTCCTTCCATAGGTTACTGGTATTCTCTGAGTTAATGCCTCTCGTGACCAATAAGTGGCTATCTTAATAGTGCAATACTTCTTCCTCCCAGTTGCTCACACAGTTTACTACTTTTTTGTGTAGTTTTTGTCTGCCAGAAACTATAATTCACTAGTTTTGTATCATAAAAGAGTCATCGTTTCTCCTCCTAGGGGTTATTCGAGACCTCTTAATCCAAACCGCAAGTAACGAGGCATTGGCTACCTTAAGAGAGTCATAGTTACTCGTCCCAATTGCTCACCCAGTCTGCCACTTTTTCTTACTGCGGCCAGTCTGCCAGAAGCGATATGTCACTCGTTGTGTATCTTAAGAGATTCATCGTTACTTCTTCCATAGGTTACTGGTATTCTCTGAGTCAATACTTCTCTTGACGAAAAAGTGGCTATCTTAATAGTGCAATACTTCTTCCTCCGAGTTGCTCACACAGTTTACTGCTTTTTGTGTAGTTTTTGTCTGCCAGAAACTATAATTCACTAGTTGTGTATCATAAAAGAGTCATCGTTTCTCCTCCTAGGGGTCATTCGAGATTTCTTAATCCAAACCGCAAGTAACGAGGCATTGGCTACCTTAAGAGAGTCATAGTTACTCGTCCCAATTGCTCACCCAGTCTGCCACTTTTCCTTACTGCGGCCAGTCTGCCAGAAGCGATATGTCACTCGTTGTGTATCTTAAGAGATTCATCGTTACTCCTTCCATAGGTTACTGGTATTCTCTGAGTCAATACCTCTCTTGACGAAAAAGTGGCTATCTTAATAGTGCAATACTTCTTCCTCCGAGTTGCTCACACAGTTTACTACTTTTTGTGTACTTGCCAGTCTGCCAGAAGCGATATGTCACTAGTTGTGTATCATAAAAGAGTCATCGTTTCTCCTCCTAGGGGTTATCCGAGATTTCTTAATCCAAACCGCAAGTAACGAGGCATTGGCTACCTTAAGAGAGTCATAGTTACTCGTCCCAATTGCTCACCCAGTCTGCCACTTTTCCTTACTGCGGCCAGTCTGCCAGAAGCGATATGTCACTCGTTGTGTATCTTAAGAGATTCATCGTTACTCCTTCCATAGGTTACTGGTATTCTCTGAGTCAATACCTCTCTTGACGAAAAAGTGGCTATCTTAATAGTGCAATACTTCTTCCTCCGAGTTGCTCACACAGTTTACTGCTTTTTGTGTAGTTTTTGTCTGCCAGAAACTATAATTCACTAGTTGTGTATCATAAAAGAGTCATCGTTTCTCCTCCTAGGGGTTATTCGAGACCTCTTCATCCAAACCGCAAGTAACGAGGCATTGGCTACCTTAAGAGAGTAATAGTTACTCGTCCCAATTGCTCACCCAGTCTGCCACTTTTCCTTACTGCGGCCAGTCTGCCAGAAGCGATATGTCACTCGTTGTGTATCTTAAGAGATTCATCGTTACTCCTTCCATAGGTTACTGGTATTCTCTGAGTCAATACCTCTCTTGACGAAAAAGTGGCTATCTTAATAGTGCAATACTTCTTCCTCCGAGTTGCTCACACAGTTTACTGCTTTTTGTGTAGTTTTTGTCTGCCAGAAACTATAATTCACTAGTTGTGTATCATAAAAGAGTCATCGTTTCTCCTCCTAGGGGTTATTCGAGACCTCTTCATCCAAACCGCAAGTAACGAGGCATTGGCTACCTTAAGAGAGTAATAGTTACTCGTCCCAATTGCTCACCCAGTCTGCCACTTTTCCTTACTGCGGCCAGTCTGCCAGAAGCGATATGTCACTCGTTGTGTATCTTAAGAGATTCATCGTTACTCCTTCCATAGGTTACTGGTATTCTCTGAGTCAATACCTCTCGTGACGAAAAAGTGGCTATCTTAATAGTTCAATACTTCTTCCTCCGAGTTGCTCACACAGTTTAGTACTTTTTGTGTAGTTTTTGTCTGCCAGAAACTATAATTCACTAGTTGTGTATCATAAAAGAGTCATCGTTTCTCCTCCTAGGGGTTATTCGAGACCTCTTCATCCAAACCGCAAGTAACGAGGCATTGGCTACCTTAAGAGAGTCATAGTTACTCGTCCCAATTGCTCACCCAGTCTGCCACTTTTCCTTACTGCGGCCAGTCTGCCAGAAGCGATATGTCACTCGTTGTGTATCTTAAGAGATTCATCGTTACTCCTTCCATAGGTTACTGGTATTCTCTGAGTCAATACCTCTCTTGACGAAAAAGTGGCTATCTTAATAGTGCAATACTTCTTCCTCCGAGTTGCTCACACAGTTTACTACTTTTTGTGTACTTGCCAGTCTGCCAGAAGCGATATGTCACTAGTTGTGTATCATAAAAGAGTCATCGTTTCTCCTCCTAGGGGTTATCCGAGATTTCTTAATCCAAACCGCAAGTAACGAGGCATTGGCTACCTTAAGAGAGTCATAGTTACTCGTCCCAATTGCTCACCCAGTCTGCCACTTTTCCTTACTGCGGCCAGTCTGCCAGAAGCGATATGTCACTCGTTGTGTATCTTAAGAGATTCATCGTTACTCCTTCCATAGGTTACTGGTATTCTCTGAGTCAATACCTCTCTTGACGAAAAAGTGGCTATCTTAATAGTGCAATACTTCTTCCTCCGAGTTGCTCACACAGTTTACTGCTTTTTGTGTAGTTTTTGTCTGCCAGAAACTATAATTCACTAGTTGTGTATCATAAAAGAGTCATCGTTTCTCCTCCTAGGGGTTATTCGAGACCTCTTCATCCAAACCGCAAGTAACGAGGCATTGGCTACCTTAAGAGAGTAATAGTTACTCGTCCCAATTGCTCACCCAGTCTGCCACTTTTCCTTACTGCGGCCAGTCTGCCAGAAGCGATATGTCACTCGTTGTGTATCTTAAGAGATTCATCGTTACTCCTTCCATAGGTTACTGGTATTCTCTGAGTCAATACCTCTCGTGACGAAAAAGTGGCTATCTTAATAGTTCAATACTTCTTCCTCCGAGTTGCTCACACAGTTTAGTACTTTTTGTGTAGTTTTTGTCTGCCAGAAACTATCATTCACTAGTTGTGTATCATAAAAGAGTCATCGTTTCTCCTCCTAGGGGTTATTCGAGACCTCTTCATCCAAACCGCAAGTAACGAGGCATTGGCTACCTTAAGAGAGTCATAGTTACTCGTCCCAATTGCTCACCCAGTCTGCCACTTTTCCTTACTGCGGCCAGTCTGCCAGAAGCGATATGTCACTCGTTGTGTATCTTAAGAGATTCATCGTTACTCCTTCCATAGGTTACTGGTATTCTCTGAGTCAATACCTCTCTTGACGAAAAAGTGGCTATCTTAATAGTGCAATACTTCTTCCTCCGAGTTGCTCACACAGTTTACTACTTTTTGTGTACTTGCCAGTCTGCCAGAAGCGGTATGTCACTAGTTGTGTATCATAAAAGAGTCATCGTTTCTCCTCCTAGGGGTTATCCGAGATTTCTTAATCCAAACCGCAAGTAACGAGGCATTGGCTACCTTAAGAGAGTCATAGTTACTCGTCCCCATTGCTCACCCAGTCTGCCACTTTTCCTTACTGCGGTCAGTCTGCCAGAAGCGATATGTCACTCGTTGTGTATCTTAAGAGATTCATCGTTACTCCTTCCATAGGTTACTGGTATTCTCTGAGTCAATACCTCTCTTGACGAAAAAGTGGCTATCTTAATAGTGCAATACTTCTTCCTCCGAGTTGCTCACACAGTTTACTACTTTTTGTGTACTTGCCAGTCTGCCAGAAGCGGTATGTCACTAGTTGTGTATCATAAAAGAGTCATCGTTTCTCCTCCTAGGGGTTTTCCGAGATTTCTTAATCCAAACCGCAAGTAACGAGGCATTGGCTACCTTAAGAGAGTCATAGTTACTCGTCCCCATTGCTCACCCAGTCTGCCACTTTTCCTTACTGCGGTCAGTCTGCCAGAAGCGATATGTCACTCGTTGTGTATCTTAAGAGATTCATCGTTACTCCTTCCATAGGTTACTGGTATTCTCTGAGTCAATACCTCTCTTGACGAAAATGTGGCTATCTTAATAGTGCAATACTTCTTCCTCCGAGTTGCTCACACAGTTTACTGCTTTTTGTGTAGTTTTTGTCTGCCAGAAACTATAATTCACTAGTTGTGTATCATAAAAGAGTCATCGTTTCTCCTCCTAGGGTTTATTCGAGATATCTTAATCCAAACCGCAAGTAACGAGGCATTGGCTACCTTAAGAGAGTCATAGTTACTCGTCCCAATTGCTCACACAGTCTGCCACTTTTCCTTACTGCGGCCAGTCTGCCAGAAGCGATAAGTCACTCGTTGTGTATCTTAAGAGATTCATCGTTACTCTTTCTATAGGTTACTGGTATTCTCTGATTCAATGCCTCTCGTGACGAATAAGTTGCTATCTTAATAGTGCAATACTTCTTCCTCCCAGTTGCTCACACAGTTTACTACTTTTTTGTGTAGTTTTTGTCTGTCAGAAACTATAATTCACTAGTTTTGTATCATAAAAGAGTCATCGTTTCTCCTCCTAGGGGTTATTCGAGACCTCTTAATCCAAACCGCAAGTAACGAGGCATTGGCTACCTTAAGAGAGTCATAGTTACTCGTCCCAATTGCTCACCCAGTCTGCCACATTTTTTCTTACTGCGGCCAGTCTGCCAGAAGCGATATGTCACTCGTTGTGTATCTTAAGTGATTCATCGTTACTCCTTCCATAGGTTACTGGTATTCTCTGAGTCAATACCTCTCGTGACGAAAAAGTGGCTATCTTAATAGTGCAATATTTCTTCCTCCGAGTTGCTCACACAGTTTACTGCTTTTTGTGTAGTTTTTGTCTGCCAGAAACTATAATTCACTAGTTGTGTATCATAAAAGAGTCATCGTTTCTCCTCCTAGGGGTTTTCGAGATTTCTTAATCCAAACCGCAAGTAACGAGGCATTGGCTACCTTAAGAGAGTCATAGTTACTCGTCCCCATTGCTCACCCAGTCTGCCACTTTTTCTTACTGTGGCCAGTCTGCCAGAAGCGATATGTCACTCGTTGTGTATCTTAAGAGGTTCATCGTTACTCCTTCCATAGGTTACTGGTATTCTCTGAGTCAATACCTCTCTTGACGAAAAAGTGGCTATCTTAATAGTGCAATACTTCTTCCTCCGAGTTGCTCACACAGTTTACTGCTTTTTGTGTAGTTTTTGTCTGCCAGAAACTATAATTCACTAGTTGTGTATCATAAAAGAGTCATCGTATCTCCTCCTAGGTTTCATTCGAGATTTCTTAATCCAAACCGCAAGTAACGAGGCATTGGCTACCTTAAGAGAGTCATAGTTACTCGTCCCAATTGCTCACCCAGTCTGCCACTTTTCCTTACTGCGGCCAGTCTGCCAGAAGCGATATGTCACTCGTTGTGTATCTTAAGAGATTCATCGTTACTCCTTTCATAGGTTACTGGTATTCTCTGAGTCAATACCTCTCGTGACGAAAAAGTGGCTATCTTAATAGTGCAATACTTCTTCCTCCGAGTTGCTCACACAGTTTACTACTTTTTGTGTAGTTTTTGTCTGCCGGAAACTATAATTCACTAGTTGTGTATCATAAAAGAGTCATCGTTTCTCCTCCTAGGGGTTATTCGAGACCTCTTCATCCAAACCGCAAGTAACGAGGCATTGGCTACCTTAAGAGAGTCATAGTTACTCGTCCCAATTGCTCACCCAGTCTGCCACTTTTTCTTACTGCGGCCAGTCTGCCAGAAGCGATATGTCACTCGTTGTGTATCTTAAGAGATTCATCGTTACTCCTTCCATAGGTTACTGGTATTCTCTGAGTCAATACCTCTCTTGACGAAGAAGTGGCTATCTTAATAGTGCAATACTTCTTCCTCCGAGTTGCTCACACTGTTTACTACTTTTTGTGTACTTAGCAGTCTGCCAGAAGCGATATGTCACTAGTTGTGTATCATAAAAGAGTCATCGTTTCTCCTCCTAGGGGTTATTCGAGATTTCTTAATCCAAACCGCAAGTAACGAGGCATTGGCTACCTTAAGAGAGTCATAGTTACTCGTCCCAATTGCTCACCCAGTCTGCCACTTTTCCTACTGCGGCCAGTCTGCCAGAAGCGATATGTCACTCGTTGTGTATCTTAAGAGATTCATCGTTACTCCTTCCATACGTTACTGGTATTCTCTGAGTCAATACCTCTCGTGACGAAAAAGTGGCTATCTTAATAGTGCAATACTTCTTCCTCCGAGTTGCTCACTCAGTTTACTACTTTATGTGTACTTGCCAGTCTGCCAGAAGCGATCTGTCACTAGTTGTGTATCATAAAAGAGTCATCGTTTCTCCTCCTAGGGGTTATTCGAGATTTCTTAATCCAAACCGCAAGTAACGAGGCATTGGCTACCTTAAGAGAGTCATAGTTACTCGTCCCAACTGCTCACCCAGTCTGCCACTTTTCCTTACTGCGGCCAGTCTGCCAGAAGCGATATGTCACTCGTTGTGTATCTTAAGAGATTCATCGTTACTCCTTCCATAGGTTACTGGTATTCTCTGAGTCAATACATCTCTTGACGAAAAAGTGGCTATCTTAATAGTGCAATACTTCTTCCTCCCAGTTGCTCACACAGTTTACTGCTTTTTGTGTAGTTTTTGTCTGCCAGAAACTATAATTCACTAGTAGTGTATCATAAAAGAGTCATAGTTTCTCCTCCTAGGGGTTATTCGAGACCTCTTAATCCAAACCGCAAGTAACGAGGCATTGGCTACCTTAAGGGAGTCATAGTTACTCGTCCCAATTGCTCACCCAGTCTGCCACTTTTCCTACTGCGGCCAGTCTGCCAGAAGCGATATGTCACTCGTTGTGTATCTTAAGAGATTCATCGTTACTCCTTCCATAGGTTACTGGTATTCTCTGAGTCAATACCTCTCGTGACGAAAAAGTGGCTATCTTAATAGTGCAATACTTCTTCCTCCGAGTTGCTCACACAGTTTACTACTTTTTGTGTAGTTTTTGTCTGCCAGAAACTATAATTCACTAGTTGTGTATCATAAAAGAGTCATCGTTTCTCCTCCTAGTGGTTATTCGAGATTTCTTAATCCAAACCGCAAGTAACGAGGCATTGGCTACCTTAAGAGAGTCATAGTTACTCGTCCGCATTACTCACCCAGTCTGCCACTTTTTCTTACTGTGGCCAGTCTGCCAGAAGCGATATGTCACTCGTTGTGTATCTTAAGAGATTCATCGTTACTCCTTCCATAGGTTACTGGTTTTCTCTGAGTCAATACCTCACTTGACGAAAAAGTGGCTATCTTAATAGTGCAATACTTCTTCCTCCGAGTTGCTCACACAGTTTACTGCTTTTTGTGTAGTTTTTGTCTGCCAGAAACTATAATTCACTAGTTGTGTATCATAAAAGAGTCATCGTTTCCCCTCCTAGGGGTTATCCGAGGTTTCTTAATCCAAACCGCAAGTAACGAGGCATTGGCTACCTTAAGAGAGTCATAGTTACTCGTCCCCATTGCTCACCCAGTCTGCCACTTTTTCTTACTGTGGCCAGTCTGCCAGAAGCGATATGTCACTCGTTGTGTATCTTAAGAGATTCATCGTTACTCCTTCCATAGGTTACTGGTATTCTCTGATTCAATGCCTCTCGTGACGAATATGTGGCTATCTTAATAGTGCAATACTTCTTCCTCCGAGTTGCTCACACAGTTTACTACTTTTTGTGTACTTGCCAGTCTGTTAGAAGCGATATGTCACTAGTTGTGTATCATAAAAGAGTCATCGTTTCTCCTCCTAGGGGTTATTCGAGACCTCTTAATCCAAACCGCAAGTAACGAGGCATTGGCTACCTTAAGAGAGTCATAGTTACTCGTCCCAATTGCTCACCCAGTCTGCCACTTTTTCTAACTGCGGCCAGTCTGCCAGAAGCGATATGTCACTCGTTGTGTATCTTAAGAGATTCATCGTTACTCTTTCTATAGGTTACTGGTATTCTCTGATTCAATGCCTCTCGTGACGAATAAGTTGCTATCTTAATAGTGCAATACTTCTTCCTCCCAGTTGCTCACACAGTTTACTACTTTTTTGTGTAGTTTTTGTCTGTCAGAAACTATAATTCACTAGTTTTGTATCATAAAAGAGTCATCGTTTCTCCTCCTAGGGGTTATTCGAGACCTCTTAATCCAAACCGCAAGTAACGAGGCATTGGCTACCTTAAGAGAGTCATAGTTACTCGTCCCAATTGCTCACCCAGTCTGCCACATTTTTTCTTACTGCGGCCAGTCTGCCAGAAGCGATATGTCACTCGTTGTGTATCTTAAGTGATTCATCGTTACTCCTTCCATAGGTTACTGGTATTCTCTGAGTCAATACCTCTCGTGACGAAAAAGTGGCTATCTTAATAGTGCAATATTTCTTCCTCCGAGTTGCTCACACAGTTTACTGCTTTTTGTGTAGTTTTTGTCTGCCAGAAACTATAATTCACTAGTTGTGTATCATAAAAGAGTCATCGTTTCTCCTCCTAGGGGTTTTCGAGATTTCTTAATCCAAACCGCAAGTAACGAGGCATTGGCTACCTTAAGAGAGTCATAGTTACTCGTCCCCATTGCTCACCCAGTCTGCCACTTTTTCTTACTGTGGCCAGTCTGCCAGAAGCGATATGTCACTCGTTGTGTATCTTAAGAGGTTCATCGTTACTCCTTCCATAGGTTACTGGTATTCTCTGAGTCAATACCTCTCTTGACGAAAAAGTGGCTATCTTAATAGTGCAATACTTCTTCCTCCGAGTTGCTCACACAGTTTACTGCTTTTTGTGTAGTTTTTGTCTGCCAGAAACTATAATTCACTAGTTGTGTATCATAAAAGAGTCATCGTATCTCCTCCTAGGGTTCATTCGAGATTTCTTAATCCAAACCGCAAGTAACGAGGCATTGGCTACCTTAAGAGAGTCATAGTTACTCGTCCCAATTGCTCACCCAGTCTGCCACTTTTCCTTAGTGCGGCCAGTCTGCCAGAAGCGATATGTCACTCGTTGTGTATCTTAAGAGATTCATCGTTACTCCTTTCATAGGTTACTGGTATTCTCTGAGTCAATACCTCTCGTGACGATACAGTGGCTATCTTAATAGTGCAATACTTCTTCCTCCGAGTTGCTCACACAGTTTACTACTTTTTGTGTAGTTTTTGTCTGCCGGAAACTATAATTCACTAGTTGTGTATCATAAAAGAGTCATCGTTTCTCCTCCTAGGGGTTATTCGAGACCTCTTCATCCAAACCGCAAGTAACGAGGCATTGGCTACCTTAAGAGAGTCATAGTTACTCGTCCCAATTGCTCACCCAGTCTGCCACTTTTTCTTACTGCGGCCAGTCTGCCAGAAGCGATATGTCACTCGTTGTGTATCTTAAGAGATTCATCGTTACTCCTTCCATAGGTTACTGGTATTCTCTGAGTCAATACCTCTCTTGACGAAGAAGTGGCTATCTTAATAGTGCAATACTTCTTCCTCCGAGTTGCTCACACTGTTTACTACTTTTTGTGTACTTGCCAGTCTGCCAGAAGCGATATGTCACTAGTTGTGTATCATAAAAGAGTCATCGTTTCTCCTCCTAGGGGTTATTCGAGATTTCTTAATCCAAACCACAAGTAACGAGGCATTGGCTACCTTAAGAGAGTCATAGTTACTCGTCCCAATTGCTCACCCAGTCTGCCACTTTTCCTACTGCGGCCAGTCTGCCAGAAGCGATATGTCACTCGTTGTGTATCTTAAGAGATTCATCGTTACTCCTTCCATACGTTACTGGTATTCTCTGAGTCAATACCTCTCGTGACGAAAAAGTGGCTATCTTAATAGTGCAATACTTCTTCCTCCGAGTTGCTCACTCAGTTTACTACTTTATGTGTACTTGCCAGTCTGCCAGAAGCGATCTGTCACTAGTTGTGTATCATAAAAGAGTCATCGTTTCTCCTCCTAGGGGTTATTCGAGATTTCTTAATCCAAACCGCAAGTAACGAGGCATTGGCTACCTTAAGAGAGTCATAGTTACTCGTCCCAATTGCTCAACCAGTCTGCCACTTTTCCTTACTGCGGCCAGTCTGCCAGAAGCGATATGTCACTCGTTGTGTATCTTAAGAGATTCATCGTTACTCCTTCCATAGGTTACTGGTATTCTCTGAGTCAATACATCTCTTGACGAAAAAGTGGCTATCTTAATAGTGCAATACTTCTTCCTCCCAGTTGCTCACACAGTTTACTGCTTTTTGTGTAGTTTTTGTCTGCCAGAAACTATAATTCACTAGTAGTGTATCATAAAAGAGTCATAGTTTCTCCTCCTAGGGGTTATTCGAGACCTCTTAATCCAAACCGCAAGTAACGAGGCATTGGCTACCTTAAGAGAGTCATAGTTACTCGTCCCAATTGCTCACCCAGTCTGCCACTTTTCCTACTGCGGCCAGTCTGCCAGAAGCGATATGTCACTCGTTGTGTATCTTAAGAGATTCATCGTTACTCCTTCCATAGGTTACTGGTATTCTCTGAGTCAATACCTCTCGTGACGAAAAAGTGGCTATCTTAATAGTGCAATACTTCTTCCTCCGAGTTGCTCACACAGTTTACTACTTTTTGTGTAGTTTTTGTCTGCCAGAAACTATAATTCACTAGTTGTGTATCATAAAAGAGTCATCGTTTCTCCTCCTAGTGGTTATTCGAGATTTCTTAATCCAAACCGCAAGTAACGAGGCATTGGCTACCTTAAGAGAGTCATAGTTACTCGTCCCCATTGCTCACCCAGTCTGCCACTTTTTCTTACTGTGGCCAGTCTGCCAGAAGCGATATGTCACTCGTTGTGTATCTTAAGAGATTCATCGTTACTCCTTCCATAGGTTACTGGTATTCTCTGATTCAATGCCTCTCGTGACGAATATGTGGCTATCTTAATAGTGCAATACTTCTTCCTCCGAGTTGCTCACACAGTTTACTACTTTTTGTGTACTTGCCAGTCTGTTAGAAGCGATATGTCACTAGTTGTGTATCATAAAAGAGTCATCGTTTCTCCTCCTAGGGGTTATTCGAGACCTCTTAATCCAAACCGCAAGTAACGAGGCATTGGCTACCTTAAGAGAGTCATAGTTACTCGTCCCAATTGCTCACCCAGTCTGCCACTTTTTCTAACTGCGGCCAGTCTGCCAGAAGCGATATGTCACTCGTTGTGTATCTTAAGAGATTCATCGTTACTCTTTCTATAGGTTACTGGTATTCTCTGATTCAATGCCTCTCGTGACGAATAAGTTGCTATCTTAATAGTGCAATACTTCTTCCTCCCAGTTGCTCACACAGTTTACTACTTCTTTGTGTAGTTTTTGTCTGTCAGAAACTATAATTCACTAGTTTTGTATCATAAAAGGGTCATCGTTTCTCCTCCTAGGGGTTATTCGAGACCTCTTAATCCAAACCGCAAGTAACGAGGCATTGGCTACCTTAAGAGAGTCATAGTTACTCGTCCCAATTGCTCACCCAGTCTGCCACATTTTTTCTTACTGCGGCCAGTCTGCCAGAAGCGATATGTCACTCGTTGTGTATCTTAAGTGATTCATCGTTACTCCTTCCATAGGTTACTGGTATTCTCTGAGTCAATACCTCTCGTGACGAAAAAGTGGCTATCTTAATAGTGCAATATTTCTTCCTCCGAGTTGCTCACACAGTTTACTGCTTTTTGTGTAGTTTTTGTCTGCCAGAAACTATAATTCACTAGTTGTGTATCATAAAAGAGTCATCGTTTCTCCTCCTAGGGGTTTTCGAGATTTCTTAATCCAAACCGCAAGTAACGAGGCATTGGCTACCTTAAGAGAGTCATAGTTACTCGTCCCCATTGCTCACCCAGTCTGCCACTTTTTCTTACTGTGGCCAGTCTGCCAGAAGCGATATGTCACTCGTTGTGTATCTTAAGAGGTTCATCGTTACTCCTTCCATAGGTTACTGGTATTCTCTGAGTCAATACCTCTCTTGACGAAAAAGTGGCTATCTTAATAGTGCAATACTTCTTCCTCCGAGTTGCTCACACAGTTTACTGCTTTTTGTGTAGTTTTTGTCTGCCAGAAACTATAATTCACTAGTTGTGTATCATAAAAGAGTCATCGTATCTCCTCCTAGGGTTCATTCGAGATTTCTTAATCCAAACCGCAAGTAACGAGGCATTGGCTACCTTAAGAGAGTCATAGTTACTCGTCCCAATTGCTCACCCAGTCTGCCACTTTTCCTTACTGCGGCCAGTCTGCCAGAAGCGATATGTCACTCGTTGTGTATCTTAAGAGATTCATCGTTACTCCTTTCATAGGTTACTGGTATTCTCTGAGTCAATACCTCTCGTGACGAAAAAGTGGCTATCTTAATAGTGCAATACTTCTTCCTCCGAGTTGCTCACACAGTTTACTACTTTTTGTGCAGTTTTTGTCTGCCGGAAACTATAATTCACTAGTTGTGTATCATAAAAGAGTCATCGTTTCTCCTCCTAGGGGTTATTCGAGACCTCTTCATCCAAACCGCAAGTAACGAGGCATTGGCTACCTTAAGAGAGTCATAGTTACTCGTCCCAATTGCTCACCCAGTCTGCCACTTTTTCTTACTGCGGCCAGTCTGCCAGAAGCGATATGTCACTCGTTGTGTATCTTAAGAGATTCATCGTTACTCCTTCCATAGGTTACTGGTATTCTCTGAGTCAATACCTCTCTTGACGAAGAAGTGGCTATCTTAATAGTGCAATACTTCTTCCTCCGAGTTGCTCACACTGTTTACTACTTTTTGTGTACTTGCCAGTCTGCCAGAAGCGATATGTCACTAGTTGTGTATCATAAAAGAGTCATCGTTTCTCCTCCTAGGGGTTATTCGAGATTTCTTAATCCAAACCACAAGTAACGAGGCATTGGCTACCTTAAGAGAGTCATAGTTACTCGTCCCAATTGCTCACCCAGTCTGCCACTTTTCCTACTGCGGCCAGTCTGCCAGAAGCGATATGTCACTCGTTGTGTATCTTAAGAGATTCATCGTTACTCCTTCCATACGTTACTGGTATTCTCTGAGTCAATACCTCTCGTGACGAAAAAGTGGCTATCTTAATAGTGCAATACTTCTTCCTCCGAGTTGCTCACTCAGTTTACTACTTTATGTGTACTTGCCAGTCTGCCAGAAGCGATCTGTCACTAGTTGTGTATCATAAAAGAGTCATCGTTTCTCCTCCTAGGGGTTATTCGAGATTTCTTAATCCAAACCGCAAGTAACGAGGCATTGGCTACCTTAAGAGAGTCATAGTTACTCGTCCCAATTGCTCACCCAGTCTGCCACTTTTCCTACTGCGGCCAGTCTGCCAGAAGCGATATGTCACTCGTTGTGTATCTTAAGAGATTCATCGTTACTCCTTCCATAGGTTACTGGTATTCTCTGAGTCAATACCTCTCGTGACGAAAAAGTGGCTATCTTAATAGTGCAATACTTCTTCCTCCGAGTTGCTCACACAGTTTACTACTTTTTGTGTAGTTTTTGTCTGCCAGAAACTATAATTCACTAGTTGTGTATCATAAAAGAGTCATCGTTTCTCCTCCTAGTGGTTATTCGAGATTTCTTAATCCAAACCGCAAGTAACGAGGCATTGGCTACCTTAAGAGAGTCATAGTTACTCGTCCCCATTGCTCACCCAGTCTGCCACTTTTTCTTACTGTGGCCAGTCTGCCAGAAGCGATATGTCACTCGTTGTGTATCTTAAGAGATTCATCGTTACTCCTTCCATAGGTTACTGGTTTTCTCTGAGTCAATACCTCTCTTGACGAAAAAGTGGCTATCTTAATAGTGCAATACTTCTTCCTCCGAGTTGCTCACACAGTTTACTGCTTTTTGTGTAGTTTTTGTCTGCCAGAAACTATAATTCACTAGTTGTGTATCATAAAAGAGTCATCGTTTCCCCTCCTAGGGGTTATCCGAGGTTTCTTAATCCAAACCGCAAGTAACGAGGCATTGGCTACCTTAAGAGAGTCATAGTTACTCGTCCCCATTGCTCACCCAGTCTGCCACTTTTTCTTACTGTGGCCAGTCTGCCAGAAGCGATATGTCACTCGTTGTGTATCTTAAGAGATTCATCGTTACTCCTTCCATAGGTTACTGGTATTCTCTGAGTCAATACCTCTCGTGACGAAAAAGTTGCTATCTTAATAGTGCAATACTTCTTCCTCCGAGTTGCTCACACAGTTTACTACTTTTTGTGTAGTTTTTGTCTGCCAGAAACTATAATTCACTAGCTGTGTATCATAAAAGAGTCATCGTTTCTCCTCCTAGGGGTTTTCGAGATTTCTTAATCCAAACCGCAAGTAACGAGGCATTGGCTACCTTAAGAGAGTCATAGTTACTCGTCCCAATTGCTCACCCAGTCTGCCACTTTTTCTAACTGCGGCCAGTCTGCCAGAAGCGATATGTCACTCGTTGTGTATCTTAAGAGATTCATCGTTACTCCTTCCATAGGTTACTGGTATTCTCTGAGTCAATACATCTCTTGACGAAAAAGTGGCTATCTTAATAGTGCAATACTTCTTCCTCCCAGTTGCTCACACAGTTTACTGCTTTTTGTGTAGTTTTTGTCTGCCAGAAACTATAATTCACTAGTAGTGTATCATAAAAGAGTCATAGTTTCTCCTCCTAGGGGTTATTCGAGACCTCTTAATCCAAACCGCAAGTAACGAGGCATTGGCTACCTTAAGAGAGTCATAGTTACTCGTCCCAATTGCTCACCCAGTCTGCCACTTTTCCTACTGCGGCCAGTCTGCCAGAAGCGATATGTCACTCGTTGTGTATCTTAAGAGATTCATCGTTACTCCTTCCATAGGTTACTGGTATTCTCTGAGTCAATACCTCTCGTGACGAAAAAGTGGCTATCTTAATAGTGCAATACTTCTTCCTCCGAGTTGCTCACACAGTTTACTACTTTTTGTGTAGTTTTTGTCTGCCAGAAACTATAATTCACTAGTTGTGTATCATAAAAGAGTCATCGTTTCTCCTCCTAGTGGTTATTCGAGATTTCTTAATCCAAACCGCAAGTAACGAGGCATTGGCTACCTTAAGAGAGTCATAGTTACTCGTCCCAATTGCTCACCCAGTCTGCCACATTTTTTCTTACTGCGGCCAGTCTGCCAGAAGCGATATGTCACTCGTTGTGTATCTTAAGTGATTCATCGTTACTCCTTCCATAGGTTACTGGTATTCTCTGAGTCAATACCTCTCGTGACGAAAAAGTGGCTATCTTAATAGTGCAATATTTCTTCCTCCGAGTTGCTCACACAGTTTACTGCTTTTTGTGTAGTTTTTGTCTGCCAGAAACTATAATTCACTAGTTGTGTATCATAAAAGAGTCATCGTTTCTCCTCCTAGGGGTTTTCGAGATTTCTTAATCCAAACCGCAAGTAACGAGGCATTGGCTACCTTAAGAGAGTCATAGTTACTCGTCCCCATTGCTCACCCAGTCTGCCACTTTTTCTTACTGTGGCCAGTCTGCCAGAAGCGATATGTCACTCGTTGTGTATCTTAAGAGGTTCATCGTTACTCCTTCCATAGGTTACTGGTATTCTCTGAGTCAATACCTCTCTTGACGAAAAAGTGGCTATCTTAATAGTGCAATACTTCTTCCTCCGAGTTGCTCACACAGTTTACTGCTTTTTGTGTAGTTTTTGTCTGCCAGAAACTATAATTCACTAGTTGTGTATCATAAAAGAGTCATCGTATCTCCTCCTAGGGTTCATTCGAGATTTCTTAATCCAAACCGCAAGTAACGAGGCATTGGCTACCTTAAGAGAGTCATAGTTACTCGTCCCAATTGCTCACCCAGTCTGCCACTTTTCCTTACTGCGGCCAGTCTGCCAGAAGCGATATGTCACTCGTTGTGTATCTTAAGAGATTCATCGTTACTCCTTTCATAGGTTACTGGTATTCTCTGAGTCAATACCTCTCGTGACGAAAAAGTGGCTATCTTAATAGTGCAATACTTCTTCCTCCGAGTTGCTCACACAGTTTACTACTTTTTGTGCAGTTTTTGTCTGCCGGAAACTATAATTCACTAGTTGTGTATCATAAAAGAGTCATCGTTTCTCCTCCTAGGGGTTATTCGAGACCTCTTCATCCAAACCGCAAGTAACGAGGCATTGGCTACCTTAAGAGAGTCACAGTTACTCGTCCCAATTGCTCACCCAGTCTGCCACTTTTTCTTACTGCGGCCAGTCTGCCAGAAGCGATATGTCACTCGTTGTGTATCTTAAGAGATTCATCGTTACTCCTTCCATAGGTTACTGGTATTCTCTGAGTCAATACCTCTCTTGACGAAGAAGTGGCTATCTTAATAGTGCAATACTTCTTCCTCCGAGTTGCTCACACTGTTTACTACTTTTTGTGTACTTGCCAGTCTGCCAGAAGCGATATGTCACTAGTTGTGTATCATAAAAGAGTCATCGTTTCTCCTCCTAGGGGTTATTCGAGATTTCTTAATCCAAACCACAAGTAACGAGGCATTGGCTACCTTAAGAGAGTCATAGTTACTCGTCCCAATTGCTCACCCAGTCTGCCACTTTTCCTACTGCGGCCAGTCTGCCAGAAGCGATATGTCACTCGTTGTGTATCTTAAGAGATTCATCGTTACTCCTTCCATACGTTACTGGTATTCTCTGAGTCAATACCTCTCGTGACGAAAAAGTGGCTATCTTAATAGTGCAATACTTCTTCCTCCGAGTTGCTCACTCAGTTTACTACTTTATGTGTACTTGCCAGTCTGCCAGAAGCGATCTGTCACTAGTTGTGTATCATAAAAGAGTCATCGTTTCTCCTCCTAGGGGTTATTCGAGATTTCTTAATCCAAACCGCAAGTAACGAGGCATTGGCTACCTTAAGAGAGTCATAGTTACTCGTCCCAATTGCTCACCCAGTCTGCCACTTTTCCTTACTGCGGCCAGTCTGCCAGAAGCGATATGTCACTCGTTGTGTATCTTAAGAGATTCATCGTTACTCCTTCCATAGGTTACTGGTATTCTCTGAGTCAATACATCTCTTGACGAAAAAGTGGCTATCTTAATAGTGCAATACTTCTTCCTCCCAGTTGCTCACACAGTTTACTGCTTTTTGTGTAGTTTTTGTCTGCCAGAAACTATAATTCACTAGTAGTGTATCATAAAAGAGTCATAGTTTCTCCTCCTAGGGGTTATTCGAGACCTCTTAATCCAAACCGCAAGTAACGAGGCATTGGCTACCTTAAGAGAGTCATAGTTACTCGTCCCAATTGCTCACCCAGTCTGCCACTTTTCCTACTGCGGCCAGTCTGCCAGAAGCGATATGTCACTCGTTGTGTATCTTAAGAGATTCATCGTTACTCCTTCCATAGGTTACTGGTATTCTCTGAGTCAATACCTCTCGTGACGAAAAAGTGGCTATCTTAATAGTGCAATACTTCTTCCTCCGAGTTGCTCACACAGTTTACTACTTTTTGTGTAGTTTTTGTCTGCCAGAAACTATAATTCACTAGTTGTGTATCATAAAAGAGTCATCGTTTCTCCTCCTAGTGGTTATTCGAGATTTCTTAATCCAAACCGCAAGTAACGAGGCATTGGCTACCTTAAGAGAGTCATAGTTACTCGTCCCCATTGCTCACCCAGTCTGCCACTTTTTCTTACTGTGGCCAGTCTGCCAGAAGCGATATGTCACTCGTTGTGTATCTTAAGAGATTCATCGTTACTCCTTCCATAGGTTACTGGTTTTCTCTGAGTCAATACCTCTCTTGACGAAAAAGTGGCTATCTTAATAGTGCAATACTTCTTCCTCCGAGTTGCTCACACAGTTTACTGCTTTTTGTGTAGTTTTTGTCTGCCAGAAACTATAATTCACTAGTTGTGTATCATAAAAGAGTCATCGTTTCCCCTCCTAGGGGTTATCCGAGGTTTCTTAATCCAAACCGCAAGTAACGAGGCATTGGCTACCTTAAGAGAGTCATAGTTACTCGTCCCCATTGCTCACCCAGTCTGCCACTTTTTCTTACTGTGGCCAGTCTGCCAGAAGCGATATGTCACTCGTTGTGTATCTTAAGAGATTCATCGTTACTCCTTCCATAGGTTACTGGTATTCTCTGAGTCAATACCTCTCGTGACGAAAAAGTTGCTATCTTAATAGTGCAATACTTCTTCCTCCGAGTTGCTCACACAGTTTACTACTTTTTGTGTAGTTTTTGTCTGCCAGAAACTATAATTCACTAGCTGTGTATCATAAAAGAGTCATCGTTTCTCCTCCTAGGGGTTTTCGAGATTTCTTAATCCAAACCGCAAGTAACGAGGCATTGGCTACCTTAAGAGAGTCATAGTTACTCGTCCCAATTGCTCACCCAGTCTGCCACTTTTTCTAACTGCGGCCAGTCTGCCAGAAGCGATATGTCACTCGTTGTGTATCTTAAGAGATTCATCGTTACTCCTTCCATAGGTTACTGGTATTCTCTGAGTCAATACATCTCTTGACGAAAAAGTGGCTATCTTAATAGTGCAATACTTCTTCCTCCCAGTTGCTCACACAGTTTACTGCTTTTTGTGTAGTTTTTGTCTGCCAGAAACTATAATTCACTAGTAGTGTATCATAAAAGAGTCATAGTTTCTCCTCCTAGGGGTTATTCGAGACCTCTTAATCCAAACCGCAAGTAACGAGGCATTGGCTACCTTAAGAGAGTCATAGTTACTCGTCCCAATTGCTCACCCAGTCTGCCACTTTTCCTACTGCGGCCAGTCTGCCAGAAGCGATATGTCACTCGTTGTGTATCTTAAGAGATTCATCGTTACTCCTTCCATAGGTTACTGGTATTCTCTGAGTCAATACCTCTCGTGACGAAAAAGTGGCTATCTTAATAGTGCAATACTTCTTCCTCCGAGTTGCTCACACAGTTTACTACTTTTTGTGTAGTTTTTGTCTGCCAGAAACTATAATTCACTAGTTGTGTATCATAAAAGAGTCATCGTTTCTCCTCCTAGTGGTTATTCGAGATTTCTTAATCCAAACCGCAAGTAACGAGGCATTGGCTACCTTAAGAGAGTCATAGTTACTCGTCCGCATTACTCACCCAGTCTGCCACTTTTTCTTACTGTGGCCAGTCTGCCAGAAGCGATATGTCACTCGTTGTGTATCTTAAGAGATTCATCGTTACTCCTTCCATAGGTTACTGGTTTTCTCTGAGTCAATACCTCTCTTGACGAAAAAGTGGCTATCTTAATAGTGCAATACTTCTTCCTCCGAGTTGCTCACACAGTTTACTGCTTTTTGTGTAGTTTTTGTCTGCCAGAAACTATAATTCACTAGTTGTGTATCATAAAAGAGTCATCGTTTCCCCTCCTAGGGGTTATCCGAGGTTTCTTAATCCAAACCGCAAGTAACGAGGCATTGGCTACCTTAAGAGAGTCATAGTTACTCGTCCCCATTGCTCACCCAGTCTGCCACTTTTTCTTACTGTGGCCAGTCTGCCAGAAGCGATATGTCACTCGTTGTGTATCTTAAGAGATTCATCGTTACTCCTTCCATAGGTTACTGGTATTCTCTGATTCAATGCCTCTCGTGACGAATATGTGGCTATCTTAATAGTGCAATACTTCTTCCTCCGAGTTGCTCACACAGTTTACTACTTTTTGTGTACTTGCCAGTCTGTTAGAAGCGATATGTCACTAGTTGTGTATCATAAAAGAGTCATCGTTTCTCCTCCTAGGGGTTATTCGAGACCTCTTAATCCAAACCGCAAGTAACGAGGCATTGGCTACCTTAAGAGAGTCATAGTTACTCGTCCCAATTGCTCACCCAGTCTGCCACTTTTTCTAACTGCGGCCAGTCTGCCAGAAGCGATATGTCACTCGTTGTGTATCTTAAGAGATTCATCGTTACTCCTTCCATAGGTTACTGGTATTCTCTGAGTCAATACCTCTCGTGACGAAAAAGTGGCTATCTTAATAGTGCAATACTTCTTCCTCCGAGTTGCTCACACAGTTTACTACTTTTTGTGTAGTTTTTGTCTGCCGGAAACTATAATTCACTAGTTGTGTATCATAAAAGAGTCATCGTTTCTCCTCCTAGGGGTTATTCGAGACCTCTTCATCCAAACCGCAAGTAACGAGGCATTGGCTACCTTAAGAGAGTCATAGTTACTCGTCCCAATTGCTCACCCAGTCTGCCACTTTTTCTTACTGCGGCCAGTCTGCCAGAAGCGATATGTCACTCGTTGTGTATCTTAAGAGATTCATCGTTACTCCTTCCATAGGTTACTGGTATTCTCTGAGTCAATACCTCTCTTGACGTAAAAGTGGCTATCTTAATAGTGCAATACTTCTTCCTCCGAGTTGCTCACACAGTTTACTACTTTTTGTGTACTTGCCAGTCTGCCAGAAGCGATATGTCACTAGTTGTGTATCATAAAAGAGTCATCGTTTCTCCTCCTAGGGGTTATTCGAGATTTCTTAATCCAAACCGCAAGTAACGAGGCATTGGCTACCTTAAGAGAGTCATAGTTACTCGTCCCAATTGCTCACCCAGTCTGCCACTTTTCCTTACTGCGGCCAGTCTGCCAGAAGCGATATGTCACTCGTTGTGTATCTTAAGAGATTCATCGTTACTCCTTCCATAGGTTACTGGTATTCTCTGATTCAATGCCTCTCGTGACGAATATGTGGCTATCTTAATAGTGCAATACTTCTTCCTCCGAGTTGCTCACACAGTTTACTACTTTTTGTGTAGTTTTTGTCTGCCAGAAACTATAATTCACTAGTTGTGTATCATAAAAGAGTCATCGTTTCTCCCCCTAGTGGTTATTCGAGATTTCTTAATCCAAACCGCAAGTAACGAGGCATTGGCTACCTTAAGAGAGTCATAGTTACTCGTCCCCATTACTCACCCAGTCTGCCACTTTTCCTACTGCGGCCAGTCTGCCAGAAGCGATATGTCACTCGTTGTGTATCTTAAGAGATTCATCGTTACTCCTTCCATACGTTACTGGTATTCTCTGAGTCAATACCTCTCGTGACGAAAAAGTGGCTATCTTAATAGTGCAATACTTCTTCCTCCGAGTTGCTCACTCAGTTTACTACTTTTTGTGTACTTGCCAGTCTGCCAGAAGCGATATGTCTCTAGTTGTGTATCATAAAAGAGTCATCGTTTCTCCTCCTAGGGGTTATTCGAGATTTCTTAATCCAAACCGCAAGTAACGAGGCATTGGCTACCTTAAGAGAGTCATAGTTACTCGTCCCAATTGCTCACCCAGTCTGCCACTTTTCCTTACTGCGGCCAGTCTGCCAGAAGCGATATGTCACTCGTTGTGTATCTTAAGAGATTCATCGTTACTCCTTCCATAGGTTACTGGTATTCTCTGAGTCAATACATCTCTTGACGAAAAAGTGGCTATCTTAATAGTGCAATACTTCTTCCTCCCAGTTGCTCACACAGTTTACTGCTTTTTGTGTAGTTTTTGTCTGCCAGAAACTATAATTCACTAGTTGTGTATCATAAAAGAGTCATCGTTTCTCCTCCTAGGGGTTATTCGAGACCTCTTAATCCAAACCGCAAGTAACGAGGCATTGGCTACCTTAAGAGAGTCATAGTTACTCGTCCCAATTGGTCACCCAGTCTGCCACTTTTTCTAACTGCGGCCAGTCTGCCAGAAGCGATATGTCACTCGTTGTGTATCTTAAGAGATTCATCGTTACTCCTTCCATAGGTTACTGGTGTTCTCTGAGTCAATACCTCTCGTGACGAAAAAGTGGCTATCTTAATAGTGCAATACTTCTTCCTCCGAGTTGCTCACACAGTTTACTACTTTTTGTGTAGTTTTTGTCTGCCGGAAACTATAATTCACTAGTTGTGTATCATAAAAGAGTCATCGTTTCTCCTCCTAGGGGTTATTCGAGACCTCTTCATCCAAACCGCAAGTAACGAGGCATTGGCTACCTTAAGAGAGTCATAGTTACTCGTCCCAATTGCTCACCCAGTCTGCCACTTTTTCTTACTGCGGCCAGTCTGCCAGAAGCGATATGTCACTCGTTGTGTATCTTAAGAGATTCATCGTTACTCCTTCCATAGGTTACTGGTATTCTCTGAGTCAATACCTCTCTTGACGAAAAAGTGGCTATCTTAATAGTGCAATACTTCTTCCTCCGAGTTGCTCACACAGTTTACTACTTTTTGTGTACTTGCCAGTCTGCCAGAAGCGATATGTCACTAGTTGTGTATCATAAAAGAGTCATCGTTTCTCCTCCTAGGGGTTATTCGAGATTTCTTAATCCAAACCGCAAGTAACGAGGCATTGGCTACCTTAGGAGAGTCATAGTTACTCGTCCCAATTGCTCACCCAGTCTGCCACTTTTCCTACTGCGGCCAGTCTGCCAGAAGCGATATGTCACTCGTTGTGTATCTTAAGAGATTCATCGTTACTCCTTCCATACGTTACTGGTATTCTCTGAGTCAATACCTCTCGTGACGAAAAAGTGGCTATCTTAATAGTGCAATACTTCTTCCTCCGAGTTGCTCACTCAGTTTACTACTTTATGTGTACTTGCCAGTCTGCCAGAAGCGATATGTCACTAGTTGTGTATCATAAAAGAGTCATCGTTTCTCCTCCTAGGGGTTATTCGAGATTTCTTAATCCAAACCGCAAGTAACGAGGCATTGGCTACCTTAAGAGAGTCATAGTTACTCGTCCCAATTGCTCACCCAGTCTGCCACTTTTCCTTACTGCGGCCAGTCTGCCAGAAGCGATATGTCACTCGTTGTGTATCTTAAGAGATTCATCGTTACTCCTTCCATAGGTTACTGGTATTCTCTGAGTCAATACATCTCTTGACGAAAAAGTGGCTATCTTAATAGTGCAATACTTCTTCCTCCCAGTTGCTCACACAGTTTACTGCTTTTTGTGTAGTTTTTGTCTGCCAGAAACTATAATTCACTAGTAGTGTATCATAAAAGAGTCATCGTTTCTCCTCCTAGGGGTTATTCGAGACCTCTTCATCCAAACCGCAAGTAACGAGGCATTGGCTACCTTAAGAGAGTCATAGTTACTCGTCCCAATTGCTCACCCAGTCTGCCACTTTTTCTTACTGCGGCCAGTCTGCCAGAAGCGATATGTCACTCGTTGTGTATCTTAAGAGATTCATCGTTACTCCTTCCATAGGTTACTGGTATTCTCTGAGTCAATACCTCTCGTGACGAAAAAGTGGCTATCTTAATAGTGCAATACTTCTTCCTCCGAGTTGCTCACACAGTTTACTACTTTTTGTGTAGTTTTTGTCTGCCAGAAACTATAATTCACTAGTTGTGTATCATAAAAGAGTCATCGTTTCTCCTCCTAGTGGTTATTCGAGATTTCTTAATCCAAACCGCAAGTAACGAGGCATTGGCTACCTTAAGAGAGTCATAGTTACTCGTCCCCATTACTCACCCAGTCTGCCACTTTTTCTTACTGTGGCCAGTCTGCCAGAAGCGATATGTCACTCGTTGTGTATCTTAAGAGATTCATCGTTACTCCTTCCATAGGTTACTGGTTTTCTCTGAGTCAATACCTCTCTTGACGAAAAAGTGGCTATCTTAATAGTGCAATACTTCTTCCTCCGAGTTGCTCACACAGTTTACTGCTTTTTGTGTAGTTTTTGTCTGCCAGAAACTATAATTCACTAGTTGTGTATCATAAAAGAGTCATCGTTTCTCCTCCTAGGGGTTATCCGAGGTTTCTTAATCCAAACCGCAAGTAACGAGGCATTGGCTACCTTAAGAGAGTCATAGTTACTCGTCCCCATTGCTCACCCAGTCTGCCACTTTTTCTTACTGCGGCCAGTCTGCCAGAAGCGATATGTCACTCGTTGTGTATCTTAAGAGATTCATCGTTACTCCTTCCATAGGTTACTGGTATTCTCTGATTCAATGCCTCTCGTGACGAATATGTGGCTATCTTAATAGTGCAATACTTCTTCCTCCGAGTTGCTCACACAGTTTACTACTTTTTGTGTACTTGCCAGTCTGTTAGAAGCGATATGTCACTAGTTGTGTATCATAAAAGAGTCATCGTTTCTCCTCCTAGGGGTTATCCGAGATTTCTTATTCCAAACCGCAAGTAACGAGGCATTGGCTACCTTAAGAGAGTCATAGTTACTCGTCCCCATTGCTCACCCAGTCTGCCACTTTTTCTTACTGTGGCCAGTCTGCCAGAAGCGATATGTCACTCGTTGTGTATCTTAAGAGATTCATCGTTACTCCTTCCATAGGTTACTGGTATTCTCTGATTCAATGCCTCTCGTGACGAATATGTGGCTATCTTAATAGCGCAATACTTCTTCCTCCGAGTTGCTCACACTGTTTACTGCTTTTTGTGTAGTTTTTGTCTGCCAGAAACTATAATTCACTAGTTGTGTATCATAAAAGAGTAATCGTTTCTCCCCCTAGTGGTTATTCGAGATTTCTTAATCCAAACCGCAAGTAACGAGGCATTGGCTACCTTAAGAGAGTCATAGTTACTCGTCCCCATTACTCACCCAGTCTGCCACTTTTCCTACTGCGGCCAGTCTGCCAGAAGCGATATGTCACTCGTTGTGTATCTTAAGAGATTCATCGTTACTCCTTCCATACGTTACTGGTATTCTCTGAGTCAATACCTCTCGTGACGAAAAAGTGGCTATCTTAATAGTGCAATACTTCTTCTTCCGAGTTGCTCACTCAGTTTACTACTTTTTGTGTACTTGCCAGTCTGCCAGAAGCGATATGTCACTAGTTGTGTATCATAAAAGAGTCATCGTTTCTCCTCCTAGGGGTTATTCGAGATTTCTTAATCCAAACCGCAAGTAACGAGGCATTGGCTACCTTAAGGGAGTCATAGTTACTCGTCCCAATTGCTCACCCAGTCTGCCACTTTTCCTTACTGCGGCCAGTCTGCCAGAAGCGATATGTCACTCGTTGTGTATCTTAAGAGATTCATCGTTACTCCTTCCATAGGTTACTGGTATTCTCTGAGTCAATACATCTCTTGACGAAAAAGTGGCTATCTTAATAGTGCAATACTTCTTCCTCCCAGTTGCTCACACAGTTTACTGCTTTTTGTGTAGTTTTTGTCTGCCAGAAACTATAATTCACTAGTAGTGTATCATAAAAGAGTCATCGTTTCCCCTCCTAGGGGTTATTCGAGACCTCTTCATCCAAACCGCAAGTAACGAGGCATTGGCTACCTTAAGAGAGTCATAGTTACTCGTCCCAATTGCTCACCCAGTCTGCCACTTTTTCTTACTGCGGCCAGTCTGCCAGAAGCGATATGTCACTCGTTGTGTATCTTAAGAGATTCATCGTTACTCCTTCCATAGGTTACTGGTATTCTCTGAGTCAATACCTCTCGTGACGAAAAAGTGGCTATCTTAATAGTGCAATACTTCTTCCTCCGAGTTGCTCACACAGTTTACTACTTTTTGTGTAGTTTTTGTCTGCCAGAAACTATAATTCAGTAGTTGTGTATCATAAAAGAGTCATCGTTTCTCCTCCTAGTGGTTATTCGAGATTTCTTAATCCAAACCGCAAGTAACGAGGCATTGGCTACCTTAAGAGAGTCATAGTTACTCGTCCCCATTACTCACACAGTCTGCCACTTTTTCTAACTGCGGCCAGTCTGCCAGAAGCGATATGTCACTCGTTGTGTATCTTAAGAGATTCATCGTTACTCCTTCCATAGGTTACTGGTGTTCTCTGAGTCAATACCTCTCGTGACGAAAAAGTGGCTATCTTAATAGTGCAATACTTCTTCCTCCGAGTTGCTCACACAGTTTACTACTTTTTGTGTAGTTTTTGTCTGCCGGAAACTATAATTCACTAGTTGTGTATCATAAAAGAGTCATCGTTTCTCCTCCTAGGGGTTATTCGAGACCTCTTCATCCAAACCGCAAGTAACGAGGCATTGGCTACCTTAAGAGAGTCATAGTTACTCGTCCCAATTGCTCACCCAGTCTGCCACTTTTTCTTACTGCGGCCAGTCTGCCAGAAGCGATATGTCACTCGTTGTGTATCTTAAGAGATTCATCGTTACTCCTTCCATAGGTTACTGGTATTCTCTGAGTCAATACCTCTCTTGACGAAAAAGTGGCTATCTTAATAGTGCAATACTTCTTCCTCCGAGTTGCTCACACAGTTTACTACTTTTTGTGTACTTGCCAGTCTGCCAGAAGCGATATGTCACTAGTTGTGTATCATAAAAGAGTCATCGTTTCTCCTCCTAGGGGTTATTCGAGATTTCTTAATCCAAACCGCAAGTAACGAGGCATTGGCTACCTTAGGAGAGTCATAGTTACTCGTCCCAATTGCTCACCCAGTCTGCCACTTTTCCTACTGCGGCCAGTCTGCCAGAAGCGATATGTCACTCGTTGTGTATCTTAAGAGATTCATCGTTACTCCTTCCATACGTTACTGGTATTCTCTGAGTCAATACCTCTCGTGACGAAAAAGTGGCTATCTTAATAGTGCAATACTTCTTCCTCCGAGTTGCTCACTCAGTTTACTACTTTATGTGTACTTGCCAGTCTGCCAGAAGCGATATGTCACTAGTTGTGTATCATAAAAGAGTCATCGTTTCTCCTCCTAGGGGTTATTCGAGATTTCTTAATCCAAACCGCAAGTAACGAGGCATTGGCTACCTTAAGAGAGTCATAGTTACTCGTCCCAATTGCTCACCCAGTCTGCCACTTTTCCTTACTGCGGCCAGTCTGCCAGAAGCGATATGTCACTCGTTGTGTATCTTAAGAGATTCATCGTTACTCCTTCCATAGGTTACTGGTATTCTCTGAGTCAATACATCTCTTGACGAAAAAGTGGCTATCTTAATAGTGCAATACTTCTTCCTCCCAGTTGCTCACACAGTTTACTGCTTTTTGTGTAGTTTTTGTCTGCCAGAAACTATAATTCACTAGTAGTGTATCATAAAAGAGTCATCGTTTCTCCTCCTAGGGGTTATTCGAGACCTCTTCATCCAAACCGCAAGTAACGAGGCATTGGCTACCTTAAGAGAGTCATAGTTACTCGTCCCAATTGCTCACCCAGTCTGCCACTTTTTCTTACTGCGGCCAGTCTGCCAGAAGCGATATGTCACTCGTTGTGTATCTTAAGAGATTCATCGTTACTCCTTCCATAGGTTACTGGTATTCTCTGAGTCAATACCTCTCGTGACGAAAAAGTGGCTATCTTAATAGTGCAATACTTCTTCCTCCGAGTTGCTCACACAGTTTACTACTTTTTGTGTAGTTTTGTCTGCCAGAAACTATAATTCACTAGTTGTGTATCATAAAAGAGTCATCGTTTCTCCTCCTAGTGGTTATTCGAGATTTCTTAATCCAAACCGCAAGTAACGAGGCATTGGCTACCTTAAGAGAGTCATAGTTACTCGTCCCCATTACTCACCCAGTCTGCCACTTTTTCTTACTGTGGCCAGTCTGCCAGAAGCGATATGTCACTCGTTGTGTATCTTAAGAGATTCATCGTTACTCCTTCCATAGGTTACTGGTTTTCTCTGAGTCAATACCTCTCTTGACGAAAAAGTGGCTATCTTAATAGTGCAATACTTCTTTCTCCGAGTTGCTCACACAGTTTACTGCTTTTTGTGTAGTTTTTGTCTGCCAGAAACTATAATTCACTAGTTGTGTATCATAAAAGAGTCATCGTTTCTCCTCCTAGGGGTTATCCGAGGTTTCTTAATCCAAACCGCAAGTAACGAGGCATTGGCTACCTTAAGAGAGTCATAGTTACTCGTCCCCATTGCTCACCCAGTCTGCCACTTTTTCTTACTGTGGCCAGTCTGCCAGAAGCGATATGTCACTCGTTGTGTATCTTAAGAGATTCATCGTTACTCCTTCCATAGGTTACTGGTATTCTCTGATTCAATGCCTCTCGTGACGAATATGTGGCTATCTTAATAGTGCAATACTTCTTCCTCCGAGTTGCTCACACAGTTTACTACTTTTTGTGTACTTGCCAGTCTGTTAGAAGCGATATGTCACTAGTTGTGTATCATAAAAGAGTCATCGTTTCTCCTCCTAGGGGTTATCCGAGATTTCTTATTCCAAACTGCAAGTAACGAGGCATTGGCTACCTTAAGAGAGTCATAGTTACTCGTCCCCATTGCTCACCCAGTCTGCCACTTTTTCTTACTGTGGCCAGTCTGCCAGAAGCGATATGTCACTCGTTGTGTATCTTAAGAGATTCATCGTTACTCCTTCCATAGGTTACTGGTATTCTCTGATTCAATGCCTCTCGTGACGAATATGTGGCTATCTTAATAGCGCAATACTTCTTCCTCCGAGTTGCTCACACTGTTTACTGCTTTTTGTGTAGTTTTTGTCTGCCAGAAACTATAATTCACTAGTTGTGTATCATAAAAGAGTAATCGTTTCTCCCCCTAGTGGTTATTCGAGATTTCTTAATCCAAACCGCAAGTAACGAGGCATTGGCTACCTTAAGAGAGTCATAGTTACTCGTCCCCATTACTCACCCAGTCTGCCACTTTTCCTACTGCGGCCAGTCTGCCAGAAGCGATATGTCACTCGTTGTGTATCTTAAGAGATTCATCGTTACTCCTTCCATACGTTACTGGTATTCTCTGAGTCAATACCTCTCGTGACGAAAAAGTGGCTATCTTAATAGTGCAATACTTCTTCTTCCGAGTTGCTCACTCAGTTTACTACTTTTTGTGTACTTGCCAGTCTGCCAGAAGCGATATGTCACTAGTTGTGTATCATAAAAGAGTCATCGTTTCTCCTCCTAGGGGTTATTCGAGATTTCTTAATCCAAACCGCAAGTAACGAGGCATTGGCTACCTTAAGGGAGTCATAGTTACTCGTCCCAATTGCTCACCCAGTCTGCCACTTTTCCTTACTGCGGCCAGTCTGCCAGAAGCGATATGTCACTCGTTGTGTATCTTAAGAGATTCATCGTTACTCCTTCCATAGGTTACTGGTATTCTCTGAGTCAATACATCTCTTGACGAAAAAGTGGCTATCTTAATAGTGCAATACTTCTTCCTCCCAGTTGCTCACACAGTTTACTGCTTTTTGTGTAGTTTTTGTCTGCCAGAAACTATAATTCACTAGTAGTGTATCATAAAAGAGTCATCGTTTCCCCTCCTAGGGGTTATTCGAGACCTCTTCATCCAAACCGCAAGTAACGAGGCATTGGCTACCTTAAGAGAGTCATAGTTACTCGTCCCAATTGCTCACCCAGTCTGCCACTTTTTCTTACTGCGGCCAGTCTGCCAGAAGCGATATGTCACTCGTTGTGTATCTTAAGAGATTCATCGTTACTCCTTCCATAGGTTACTGGTATTCTCTGAGTCAATACCTCTCGTGACGAAAAAGTGGCTATCTTAATAGTGCAATACTTCTTCCTCCGAGTTGCTCACACAGTTTACTACTTTTTGTGTAGTTTTTGTCTGCCAGAAACTATAATTCAGTAGTTGTGTATCATAAAAGAGTCATCGTTTCTCCTCCTAGTGGTTATTCGAGATTTCTTAATCCAAACCGCAAGTAACGAGGCATTGGCTACCTTAAGAGAGTCATAGTTACTCGTCCCCATTACTCACCCAGTCTGCCACTTTCTCTTACTGTGGCCAGTCTGCCAGAAGCGATATGTCACTCGTTGTGTATCTTAAGAGATTCATCGTTACTCCTTCCATAGGTTACTGGTTTTCTCTGAGTCAATACCTCTCTTGACGAAAAAGTGGCTATCTTAATAGTGCAATACTTCTTCCTCCGAGTTGCTCACACAGTTTACTGCTTTTTGTGTAGTTTTTGTCTGCCAGAAACTATAATTCACTAGTTGTGTATCATAAAAGAGTCATCGTTTCTCCTCCTAGGGGTTATCCGAGGTTTCTTAATCCAAACCGCAAGTAACGAGGCATTGGCTACCTTAAGAGAGTCATAGTTACTCGTCCCCATTGCTCACCCAGTCTGAAACTTTTTCTTACTGTGGCCAGTCTGCCAGAAGCGATATGTCACTCGTTGTGTATCTTAAGAGATTCATCGTTACTCCTTCCATAGGTTACTGGTATTCTCTGATTCAATGCCTCTCGTGACGAATATTTGGCTATCTTAATAGTGCAATACTTCTTCCTCCGAGTTGCTCACACAATTTACTACTTTTTGTGTACTTGCCAGTCTGTTAGAAGCGATATGTCACTAGTTGTGTATCATAAAAGGGTCATCGTTTCTCCTCCTAGGGGTTATCCGAGATTTCTTATTCCAAACCGCAAGTAACGAGGCATTGGCTACCTTAAGAGAGTCATAGTTACTCGTCCCCATTGCTCACCCAGTCTGCCACTTTTTCTTACTGTGGCCAGTCTGCCAGAAGCGATATGTCACTCGTTGTGTATCTTAAGAGATTCATCGTTACTCCTTCCATAGGTTACTGGTATTCTCTGAGTCAATACCTCTCTTGACGAAAAAGTGGCTATCTTAATAGTGCAATACTTCTTCCTCCGAGTTGCTCACACAGTTTACTGCTTTTTGTGTTGTTTTTGTCTGCCAGAAACTATAATTCACTAGTAGTGTATCATAAAAGAGTCATCGTTTCACCTCCTAGGGGTTATTCGAGACCTCTTAATCCAAACCGCAAGTAACGAGGCATTGGCTACCTTAAGAGAGTCATAGTTACTCGTCCCAATTGCTCACCCAGTCTGCCACTTTTTCTTACTGCGGCCAGTCTGCCAGAAGCGATATGTCACTCGTTGTGTATCTTAAGAGATTCATCGTTACTCCTTCCATAGGTTACTGGTATTCTCTGAGTCAATACCTCTCGTGACGAAAAAGTGGCTATCTTAATAGTGCAATACTTCTTCCTCCGAGTTGCTCACACAGTTTACTACTTTTTGTGTAGTTTTTGTCTGCCAGAAACTATAATTCAGTAGTTGTGTATCATAAAAGAGTCATCGTTTCTCCTCCTAGTGGTTATTCGAGATTTCTTAATCCAAACCGCAAGTAACGAGGCATTGGCTACCTTAAGAGAGTCATAGTTACTCGTCCCCATTACTCACCCAGTCTGCCACTTTCTCTTACTGTGGCCAGTCTGCCAGAAGCGATATGTCACTCGTTGTGTATCTTAAGAGATTCATCGTTACTCCTTCCATAGGTTACTGGTTTTCTCTGAGTCAATACCTCTCTTGACGAAAAAGTGGCTATCTTAATAGTGCAATACTTCTTCCTCCGAGTTGCTCACACAGTTTACTGCTTTTTGTGTAGTTTTTGTCTGCCAGAAACTATAATTCACTAGTTGTGTATCATAAAAGAGTCATCGTTTCTCCTCCTAGGGGTTATCCGAGGTTTCTTAATCCAAACCGCAAGTAACGAGGCATTGGCTACCTTAAGAGAGTCATAGTTACTCGTCCCCATTGCTCACCCAGTCTGAAACTTTTTCTTACTGTGGCCAGTCTGCCAGAAGCGATATGTCACTCGTTGTGTATCTTAAGAGATTCATCGTTACTCCTTCCATAGGTTACTGGTATTCTCTGATTCAATGCCTCTCGTGACGAATATTTGGCTATCTTAATAGTGCAATACTTCTTCCTCCGAGTTGCTCACACAATTTACTACTTTTTGTGTACTTGCCAGTCTGTTAGAAGCGATATGTCACTAGTTGTGTATCATAAAAGGGTCATCGTTTCTCCTCCTAGGGGTTATCCGAGATTTCTTATTCCAAACCGCAAGTAACGAGGCATTGGCTACCTTAAGAGAGTCATAGTTACTCGTCCCCATTGCTCACCCAGTCTGCCACTTTTTCTTACTGTGGCCAGTCTGCCAGAAGCGATATGTCACTCGTTGTGTATCTTAAGAGATTCATCGTTACTCCTTCCATAGGTTACTGGTATTCTCTGAGTCAATACCTCTCTTGACGAAAAAGTGGCTATCTTAATAGTGCAATACTTCTTCCTCCGAGTTGCTCACACAGTTTACTGCTTTTTGTGTTGTTTTTGTCTGCCAGAAACTATAATTCACTAGTAGTGTATCATAAAAGAGTCATCGTTTCACCTCCTAGGGGTTATTCGAGACCTCTTAATCCAAACCGCAAGTAACGAGGCATTGGCTACCTTAAGAGAGTCATAGTTACTCGTCCCAATTGCTCACCCAGTCTGCCACTTTTTCTTACTGCGGCCAGTCTGCCAGAAGCGATATGTCACTCGTTGTGTATCTTAAGAGATTCATCGTTACTCCTTCCATAGGTTACTGGTATTCTCTGAGTCAATACCTCTCGTGACGAAAAAGTGGCTATCTTAATAGTGCAATACTTCTTCCTCCGAGTTGCTCACACAGTTTACTACTTTTTGTGTACTTGCCAGTCTGCCAGAAGCGATATGTCACTAGTTGTGTATCATAAAAGAGTCATCGTTTCTCCTCCTATGGGTTATTCGAGATTTCTTAATCCAAACCGCAAGTAACGAGGCATTGGCTACCTTAAGAGAGTCATAGTTACTCGTCCCCATTGCTCACCCAGTCTGCCACTTTTTCTTACTGTGGCCAGTCTGCCAGAAGCGATATGTCACTCGTTGTGTATCTTAAGAGATTCATCGTTACTCCTTCCATAGGTTACTGGTATTCTCTGAGTCAATACCTCTCTTGACGAAAAAGTGGCTATCTTAATAGTGCAATACTTCTTCCTCCGAGTTGCTCACACAGTTTACTACTTTTTGTGTACTTGCCAGTCTGCCAGAAGCGATATGTCACTAGTTGTGTATCATAAAAGAGTCATCGTTTCTCCTCCTAGGGGTTATTCGAGATTTCTTAATCCAAACCGCAAGTAACGAGGCATTGGCTACCTTAAGGGAGTCATAGTTACTCGTCCCAATTGCTCACCCAGTCTGCCACTTTTCCGTACTGCGGCCAGTCTGCCAGAAGCGATATGTCACTCGTTGTGTATCTTAAGAGATTCATCGTTACTCCTTCCATAGGTTACTGGTATTCTCTGAGTCAATACATCTCTTGACGAAAAAGTGGCTATCTTAATAGTGCAATACTTCTTCCTCCCAGTTGCTCACACAGTTTACTGCTTTTTTTGTAGTTTTTGTCTGCCAGAAACTATAATTCACTAGTAGTGTATCATAAAAGAGTCATCGTTTCCCCTCCTAGGGGTTATTCGAGACCTCTTCATCCAAACCGCAAGTAACGAGGCATTGGCTACCTTAAGAGAGTCATAGTTACTCGTCCCAATTGCTCACCCAGTCTGCCACTTTTTCTTACTGCGGCCAGTCTGCCAGAAGCGATATGTCACTCGTTGTGTATCTTAAGAGATTCATCGTTACTCCTTCCATAGGTTACTGGTATTCTCTGAGTCAATACCTCTCGTGACGAAAAAGTGGCTATCTTAATAGTGCAATACTTCTTCCTCCGAGTTGCTCACACAGTTTACTACTTTTTGTGTACTTGCCAGTCTGCCAGAAGCGATATGTCACTAGTTGTGTATCATAAAAGAGTCATCGTTTCTCCTCCTATGGGTTATTCGAGATTTCTTAATCCAAACCGCAAGTAACGAGGCATTGGCTACCTTAAGAGAGTCATAGTTACTCGTCCCCATTGCTCACCCAGTCTGCCACTTTTTCTTACTGTGGCCAGTCTGCCAGAAGCGATATGTCACTCGTTGTGTATCTTAAGAGATTCATCGTTACTCCTTCCATAGGTTACTGGTTTTCTCTGAGTCAATACCTCTCTTGACGAAAAAGTGGCTATCTTAATAGTGCAATACTTCTTCCTCCGAGTTGCTCACACAGTTTACTGCTTTTTGTGTAGTTTTTGTCTGCCACAAACTATAATTCACTAGTTGTGTATCATAAAAGAGTCATCGTTTCTCCTCCTAGGGGTTATCCGAGGTTTCTTAATCCAAACCGCAAGTAACGAGGCATTGGCTACCTTAAGAGAGTCATAGTTACTCGTCCCCATTGCTCACCCAGTCTGCCACTTTTTCTTACTGTGGCCAGTCTGCCAGAAGCGATATGTCACTCGTTGTGTATCTTAAGAGATTCATCGTTACTCCTTCCATAGGTTACTGGTATTCTCTGATTCAATGCCTCTCGTGACGAATATGTGGCTATCTTAATAGTGCAATACTTCTTCCTCCGAGTTGCTCACACAGTTTACTACTTTTTGTGTACTTGCCAGTCTGTTAGAAGCGATATGTCACTAGTTGTGTATCATAAAAGGGTCATCGTTTCTCCTCCTAGGGGTTATCCGAGATTTCTTATTCCAAACCGCAAGTAACGAGGCATTGGCTACCTTAAGAGAGTCATAGTTACTCGTCCCCATTGCTCACCCAGTCTGCCACTTTTTCTTACTGTGGCCAGTCTGCCAGAAGCGATATGTCACTCGTTGTGTATCTTAAGAGATTCATCGTTACTCCTTCCATAGGTTACTGGTATTCTCTGAGTCAATACCTCTCTTGACGAAAAAGTGGCTATCTTAATAGTGCAATACTTCTTCCTCCGAGTTGCTCACACAGTTTACTGCTTTTTGTGTTGTTTTTGTCTGCCAGAAACTATAATTCACTAGTAGTGTATCATAAAAGAGTCATCGTTTCACCTCCTAGGGGTTATTCGAGACCTCTTAATCCAAACCGCAAGTAACGAGGCATTGGCTACCTTAAGAGAGTCATAGTTACTCGTCCCAATTGCTCACCCAGTCTGCCACTTTTTCTTACTGCGGCCAGTCTGCCAGAAGCGATATGTCACTCGTTGTGTATCTTAAGAGATTCATCGTTACTCCTTCCATAGGTTACTGGTATTCTCTGAGTCAATACCTCTCTTGACGAAAAAGTGGCTATCTTAATAGTGCAATACTTCTTCCTCCGAGTTGCTCACACAGTTTACTACTTTTTGTGTACTTGCCAGTCTGCCAGAAGCGATATGTCACTAGTTGTGTATCATAAAAGAGTCATCGTTTCTCCTCCTAGGGGTTATTCGAGATTTCTTAATCCAAACCGCAAGTAACGAGGCATTGGCTACCTTAAGAGAGTCATAGTTACTCGTCCCAATTGCTCACCCAGTCTGCCACTTTTCCTACTGCGGCCAGTCTGCCAGAAGCGATATGTCACTCGTTGTGTATCTTAAGAGATTCATCGTTACTCCTTCCATACGTTACTGGTATTCTCTGAGTCAATACCTCTCGTGACGAAAAAGTGGCTATCTTAATAGTGCAATACTTCTTCCTCCGAGTTGCTCACTCAGTTTACTACTTTATGTGTACTTGCCAGTCTGCCAGAAGCGATATGTCACTAGTTGTGTATCATAAAAGAGTCATCGTTTCTCCTCCTAGGGGTTATTCGAGATTTCTTAATCCAAACCGCAAGTAACGAGGCATTGGCTACCTTAAGAGAGTCATAGTTACTCGTCCCAATTGCTCACCCAGTCTGCCACTTTTTCTTACTGCGGCCAGTCTGCCAGAAGCGATATGTCACTCGTTGTGTATCTTAAGAGATTCATCGTTACTCCTTCCATAGGTTACTGGTATTCTCTGAGTCAATACCTCTCGTGACGAAAAAGTGGCTATCTTAATAGTGCAATACTTCTTCCTCCGAGTTGCTCACACAGTTTACTACTTTTTGTGTACTTGCCAGTCTGCCAGAAGCGATATGTCACTAGTTGTGTATCATAAAAGAGTCATCGTTTCTCCTCCTATGGGTTATTCGAGATTTCTTAATCCAAACCGCAAGTAACGAGGCATTGGCTACCTTAAGAGAGTCATAGTTACTCGTCCCCATTGCTCACCCAGTCTGCCACTTTTTCTTACTGTGGCCAGTCTGCCAGAAGCGATATGTCACTCGTTGTGTATCTTAAGAGATTCATCGTTACTCCTTCCATAGGTTACTGGTATTCTCTGAGTCAATACCTCTCTTGACGAAAAAGTGGCTATCTTAATTATGCAATACTTCTTCCTCCGAGTTGCTCACACAGTTTACTACTTTTTGTGTACTTGCCAGTCTGCCAGAAGCGATATGTCACTAGTTGTGTATCATAAAAGAGTCATCGTTTCTCCTCCTAGGGGTTATTCGAGATTTCTTAATCCAAACCGCAAGTAACGAGGCATTGGCTACCTTAAGGGAGTCATAGTTACTCGTCCCAATTGCTCACCCAGTCTGCCACTTTTCCTTACTGCGGCCAGTCTGCCAGAAGCGATATGTCACTCGTTGTGTATCTTAAGAGATTCATCGTTACTCCTTCCATAGGTTACTGGTATTCTCTGAGTCAATACATCTCTTGACGAAAAAGTGGCTATCTTAATAGTGCAATACTTCTTCCTCCCAGTTGCTCACACAGTTTACTGCTTTTTGTGTAGTTTTTGTCTGCCAGAAACTATAATTCACTAGTAGTGTATCATAAAAGAGTCATCGTTTCCCCTCCTAGGGGTTATTCGAGACCTCTTCATCCAAACCGCAAGTAACGAGGCATTGGCTACCTTAAGAGAGTCATAGTTACTCGTCCCAATTGCTCACCCAGTCTGCCACTTTTTCTTACTGCGGCCAGTCTGCCAGAAGCGATATGTCACTCGTTGTGTATCTTAAGAGATTCATCGTTACTCCTTCCATAGGTTACTGGTATTCTCTGAGTCAATACCTCTCGTGACGAAAAAGTGGCTATCTTAATAGTGCAATACTTCTTCCTCCGAGTTGCTCACACAGTTTACTACTTTTTGTGTAGTTTTTGTCTGCCAGAAACTATAATTCAGTAGTTGTGTATCATAAAAGAGTCATCGTTTCTCCTCCTAGTGGTTATTCGAGATTTCTTAATCCAAACCGCAAGTAACGAGGCATTGGCTACCTTAAGAGAGTCATAGTTACTCGTCCCCATTACTCACCCAGTCTGCCACTTTTTCTTACTGTGGCCAGTCTGCCAGAAGCGATATGTCACTCGTTGTGTATCTTAAGAGATTCATCGTTACTCCTTCCATAGGTTACTGGTTTTCTCTGAGTCAATACCTCTCTTGACGAAAAAGTGGCTATCTTAATAGTGCAATACTTCTTCCTCCGAGTTGCTCACACAGTTTACTGCTTTTTGTGTAGTTTTTGTCTGCCAGAAACTATAATTCACTAGTTGTGTATCATAAAAGAGTCATCGTTTCTCCTCCTAGGGGTTATCCGAGGTTTCTTAATCCAAACCGCAAGTAACGAGGCATTGGCTACCTTAAGAGAGTCATAGTTACTCGTCCCCATTGCTCACCCAGTCTGCCACTTTTTCTTACTGTGGCCAGTCTGCCAGAAGCGATATGTCACTCGTTGTGTATCTTAAGAGATTCATCATTACTCCTTCCATAGGTTACTGGTATTCTCTGATTCAATGCCTCTCGTGACGAATATGTGGCTATCTTAATAGTGCAATACTTCTTCCTCCGAGTTGCTCACACAGTTTACTACTTTTTGTGTACTTGCCAGTCTGTTAGAAGCGATATGTCACTAGTTGTGTATCATAAAAGGGTCATCGTTTCTCCTCCTAGGGGTTATCCGAGATTTCTTATTCCAAACCGCAAGTAACGAGGCATTGGCTACCTTAAGAGAGTCATAGTTACTCGTCCCCATTGCTCACCCAGTCTGCCACTTTTTCTTACTGTGGCCAGTCTGCCAGAAGCGATATGTCACTCGTTGTGTATCTTAAGAGATTCATCGTTACTCCTTCCATAGGTTACTGGTATTCTCTGAGTCAATACCTCTCTTGACGAAAAAGTGGCTATCTTAATAGTGCAATACTTCTTCCTCCGAGTTGCTCACACAGTTTACTGCTTTTTGTGTTGTTTTTGTCTGCCAGAAACTATAATTCACTAGTAGTGTATCATAAAAGAGTCATCGTTTCACCTCCTAGGGGTTATTCGAGACCTCTTAATCCAAACCGCAAGTAACGAGGCATTGGCTACCTTAAGAGAGTCATAGTTACTCGTCCCAATTGCTCACCCAGTCTGCCACTTTTTCTTACTGCGGCCAGTCTGCCAGAAGCGATATGTCACTCGTTGTGTATCTTAAGAGATTCATCGTTACTCCTTCCATAGGTTACTGGTATTCTCTGAGTCAATACCTCTCGTGACGAAAAAGTGGCTATCTTAATAGTGCAATACTTCTTCCTCCGAGTTGCTCACACAGTTTACTACTTTTTGTGTAGTTTTTGTCTGCCGGAAACTATAATTCACTAGTTGTGTATCATAAAAGAGTCATCGTTTCTCCTCCTAGGGGTTATTCGAGACCTCTTCATCCAAACCGCAAGTAACGAGGCATTGGCTACCTTAAGAGAGTCATAGTTACTCGTCCCAATTGCTCACCCAGTCTCCCACTTTTTCTTACTGCGGCCAGTCTGCCAGAAGCGATATGTCACTCGTTGTGTATCTTAAGAGATTCATCGTTACTCCTTCCATAGGTTACTGGTATTCTCTGAGTCAATACCTCTCTTGACGAAAAAGTGGCTATCTTAATAGTGCAATACTTCTTCCTCCGAGTTGCTCACACAGTTTACTACTTTTTGTGTACTTGCCAGTCTGCCAGAAGCGATATGTCACTAGTTGTGTATCATAAAAGAGTCATCGTTTCTCCTCCTAGGGGTTATTCGAGATTTCTTAATCCAAACCGCAAGTAACGAGGCATTGGCTACCTTAAGAGAGTCATAGTTACTCGTCCCAATTGCTCACCCAGTCTGCCACTTTTCCTACTGCGGCCAGTCTGCCAGAAGCGATATGTCACTCGTTGTGTATCTTAAGAGATTCATCGTTACTCCTTCCATACGTTACTGGTATTCTCTGAGTCAATACCTCTCGTGACGAAAAAGTGGCTATCTTAATAGTGCAATACTTCTTCCTCCGAGTTGCTCACTCAGTTTACTACTTTATGTGTACTTGCCAGTCTGCCAGAAGCGATATGTCACTAGTTGTGTATCATAAAAGAGTCATCGTTTCTCCTCCTAGGGGTTATTCGAGATTTCTTAATCCAAACCGCAAGTAACGAGGCATTGGCTACCTTAAGAGAGTCATAGTTACTCGTCCCAATTGCTCACCCAGTCTGCCACTTTTCCTTACTGCGGCCAGTCTGCCAGAAGCGATATGTCACTCGTTGTGTATCTTAAGAGATTCATCGTTACTCCTTCCATAGGTTACTGGTATTCTCTGAGTCAATACATCTCTTGACGAAAAAGTGGCTATCTTAATAGTGCAATACTTCTTCCTCCCAGTTGCTCACACAGTTTACTGCTTTTTGTGTAGTTTTTGTCTGCCAGAAACTATAATTCACTAGTAGTGTATCATAAAAGAGTCATCGTTTCTCCTCCTAGAGGTTATTCGAGACCTCTTCATCCAAACCGCAAGTAACAAGGCATTGGCTACCTTAAGAGAGTCATAGTTACTCGTCCCAATTGCTCACCCAGTCTGCCACTTTTTCTTACTGCGGCCAGTCTGCCAGAAGCGATATGTCACTCGTTGTGTATCTTAAGAGATTCATCGTTACTCCTTCCATAGGTTACTGGTATTCTCTGAGTCAATACCTCTCGTGACGAAAAAGTGGCTATCTTAATAGTGCAATACTTCTTCCTCCGAGTTGCTCACACAGTTTACTACTTTTTGTGTAGTTTTTGTCTGCCAGAAACTATAATTCACTAGTTGTGTATCATAAAAGAGTCATCGTTTCTCCTCCTAGTGGTTATTCGAGATTTCTTAATCCAAACCGCAAGTAACGAGGCATTGGCTACCTTAAGAGAGTCATAGTTACTCGTCCCCATTACTCACCCAGTCTGCCACTTTTTCTTACTGTGGCCAGTCTGCAGAAGCGATATGTCACTCGTTGTGTATCTTAAGAGATTCATCGTTACTCCTTCCATAGGTTACTGGTTTTCTCTGAGTCAATACCTCTCTTGACGAAAAAGTGGCTATCTTAATAGTGCAATACTTCTTCCTCCGAGTTGCTCACACAGTTTACTGCTTTTTGTGTAGTTTTTGTCTGCCAGAAACTATAATTCACTAGTTGTGTATCATAAAAGAGTCATCGTTTCTCCTCCTAGGGGTTATCCGAGGTTTCTTAATCCAAACCGCAAGTAACGAGGCATTGGCTACCTTAAGAGAGTCATAGTTACTCGTCCCCATTGCTCACCCAGTCTGCCACTTTTTCTTACTGTGGCCAGTCTGCCAGAAGCGATATGTCACTCGTTGTGTATCTTAAGAGATTCATCGTTACTCCTTCCATAGGTTACTGGTATTCTCTGATTCAATGCCTCTCGTGACGAATATGTGGCTATCTTAATAGTGCAATACTTCTTCCTCCGAGTTGCTCACACAGTTTACTACTTTTTGTGTACTTGCCAGTCTGTTAGAAGCGATATGTCACTAGTTGTGTATCATAAAAGAGTCATCGTTTCTCCTCCTAGGGGTTATCCGAGATTTCTTATTCCAAACCGCAAGTAACGAGGCATTGGCTACCTTAAGAGAGTCATAGTTACTCGTCCCCATTGCTCACCCAGTCTGCCACTTTTTCTTACTGTGGCCAGTCTGCCAGAAGCGATATGTCACTCGTTGTGTATCTTAAGAGATTCATCGTTACTCCTTCCATAGGTTACTGGTATTCTCTGATTCAATGCCCCTCGTGACGAATATGTGGCTATCTTAATAGTGCAATACTTCTTCCACCGAGTTGCTCACACTGTTTACTGCTTTTTGTGTAGTTTTTGTCTGCCAGAAACTATAATTCACTAGTTGTGTATCATATAAGAGTAATCGTTTCTCCTCCTATGGGTTATTCGAGATTTCTTAATCCAAACCGCAAGTAACGAGGCATTAGCTACCTTAAGAGAGTCATAGTTACTCGTCCCCATTACTCACCCAGTCTGCCACTTTTCCTACTGCGGCCAGTCTGCCAGAAGCGATATGTCACTCGTTGTGTATCTTAAGAGATTCATCGTTACTCCTTCCATACGTTACTGGTATTCTCTGAGTCAATACCTCTCGTGACGAAAAAGTGGCTATCTTAATAGTGCAATACTTCTTCTTCCGAGTTGCTCACTCAGTTTACTACTTTTTGTGTACTTGCCAGTCTGCCAGAAGCGATATGTCACTAGTTGTGTATCATAAAAGAGTCATCGTTTCTCCTCCTAGGGGTTATTCGAGATTTCTTAATCCAAACCGCAAGTAACGAGGCATTGGCTACCTTAAGGGAGTCATAGTTACTCGTCCCAATTGCTCACCCAGTCTGCCACTTTTCCTTACTGCGGCCAGTCTGCCAGAAGCGATATGTCACTCGTTGTGTATCTTAAGAGATTCATCGTTACTCCTTCCATAGGTTACTGGTATTCTCTGAGTCAATACATCTCTTGACGAAAAAGTGGCTATCTTAATAGTGCAATACTTCTTCCTCCCAGTTGCTCACACAGTTTACTGCTTTTTGTGTAGTTTTTGTCTGCCAGAAACTATAATTCACTAGTAGTGTATCATAAAAGAGTCATCGTTTCCCCTCCTAGGGGTTATTCGAGACCTCTTCATCCAAACCGCAAGTAACGAGGCATTGGCTACCTTAAGAGAGTCATAGTTACTCGTCCCAATTGCTCACCCAGTCTGCCACTTTTTCTTACTGCGGCCAGTCTGCCAGAAGCGATATGTCACTCGTTGTGTATCTTAAGAGATTCATCGTTACTCCTTCTATAGGTTACTGGTATTCTCTGAGTCAATACCTCTCGTGACGAAAAAGTGGCTATCTTAATAGTGCAATACTTCTTCCTCCGAGTTGCTCACACAGTTTACTACTTTTTGTGTAGTTTTTGTCTGCCAGAAACTATAATTCAGTAGTTGTGTATCATAAAAGAGTCATCGTTTCTCCTCCTAGTGGTTATTCGAGATTTCTTAATCCAAACCGCAAGTAACGAGGCATTGGCTACCTTAAGAGAGTCATAGTTACTCGTCCCCATTACTCACCCAGTCTGCCACTTTTTCTTACTGTGGCCAGTCTGCCAGAAGCGATATGTCACTCGTTGTGTATCTTAAGAGATTCATCGTTACTCCTTCCATAGGTTACTGGTTTTCTCTGAGTCAATACCTCTCTTGACGAAAAAGTGGCTATCTTAATAGTGCAATACTTCTTCCTCCGAGTTGCTCACACAGTTTACTGCTTTTTGTGTAGTTTTTGTCTGCCAGAAACTATAATTCACTAGTTGTGTATCATAAAAGAGTCATCGTTTCTCCTCCTAGGGGTTATCCGAGGTTTCTTAATCCAAACCGCAAGTAACGAGGCATTGGCTACCTTAAGAGAGTCATAGTTACTCGTCCCCATTGCTCACCCAGTCTGCCACTTTTTCTTACTGTGGCCAGTCTGCCAGAAGCGATATGTCACTCGTTGTGTATCTTAAGAGATTCATCGTTACTCCTTCCATAGGTTACTGGTATTCTCTGATTCAATGCCTCTCGTGACGAATATGTGGCTATCTTAATAGTGCAATACTTCTTCCTCCGAGTTGCTCACACAGTTTACTACTTTTTGTGTACTTGCCAGTCTGTTAGAAGCGATATGTCACTAGTTGTGTATCATAAAAGGGTCATCGTTTCTCCTCCTAGGGGTTATCCGAGAATTCTTATTCCAAACCGCAAGTAACGAGGCATTGGCTACCTTAAGAGAGTCATAGTTACTCGTCCCCATTGCTCACCCAGTCTGCCACTTTTTCTTACTGTGGCCAGTCTGCCAGAAGCGATATGTCACTCGTTGTGTATCTTAAGAGATTCATCGTTACTCCTTCCATAGGTTACTGGTATTCTCTGAGTCAATACCTCTCTTGACGAAAAAGTGGCTATCTTAATAGTGCAATACTTCTTCCTCCGAGTTGCTCACACAGTTTACTGCTTTTTGTGTTGTTTTTGTCTGCCAGAAACTATAATTCACTAGTAGTGTATCATAAAAGAGTCATCGTTTCACCTCCTAGGGGTTATTCGAGACCTCTTCATCCAAACCGCAAGTAACGAGGCATTGGCTACCTTAAGAGAGTCATAGTTACTTGTCCCAATTGCTCACCCAGTCTGCCACTTTTTCTTACTGCGGCCAGTCTGCCAGAAGCGATATGTCACTCGTTGTGTATCTTAAGAGATTCATCGTTACTCCTTCCATAGGTTACTGGTATTCTCTGAGTCAATACCTCTCGTGACGAAAAAGTGGCTATCTTAATAGTGCAATACTTCTTCCTCCGAGTTGCTCACACAGTTTACTACTTTTTGTGTACTTGCCAGTCTGCCAGAAGCGATATGTCACTAGTTGTGTATCATAAAAGAGTCATCGTTTCTCCTCCTATGGGTTATTCGAGATTTCTTAATCCAAACCGCAAGTAACGAGGCATTGGCTACCTTAAGAGAGTCATAGTTACTCGTCCCCATTGCTCACCCAGTCTGCCACTTTTTCTTACTGTGGCCAGTCTGCCAGAAGCGATATGTCACTCGTTGTGTATCTTAAGAGATTCATCGTTACTCCTTCCATAGGTTACTGGTATTCTCTGATTCAATGCCTCTCGTGACGAATATGTGGCTATCTTAATAGTGCAATACTTCTTCCTCCGAGTTGCTCACACAGTTTACTACTTTTTGTGTACTTGCCAGTCTGCCAGAAGCGATATGTCACTAGTTGTGTATCATAAAAGAGTCATCGTTTCTCCTCCTAGGGGTTATCCGAGATTTCTTAATCCAAACCGCAAATAACGAGGCATTGGCTACCTTAAGAGATTCATAGTTACTCGTCCCCATTGCTCACCCAGTCTGCCACTTTTTCTTACTGTGGCCAGTCTGCCAGAAGCGATATGTCACTCGTTGTGTATCTTAAGAGATTCATCGTTACTCCTTCCATAGGTTACTAGTATTCTCTGAGCCAATACCTCTCTTGACGAAAAAGTGTCTATCTTAATAGTGCAATACTTCTTCCTCCGAGTTGCTCACACAGTTTACTGCTTTTTGTGTAGTTTTTGTCTGCCAGAAACTATAATTCACTAGTTGTGTATCATAAAAGAGTCATCGTTTCTCCTCCTAGGGGTCATTCGAGATTTCTTAATCCAAACCGCAAGTAACGAGGCATTGGCTACCTTAAGAGAGTCATAGTTACTCGTCCCAATTGCTCACCCAGTCTGCCACTTTTCCTTACTGCGGCCAGTCTGCCAGAAGCGATATGTCACTCGTTGTGTATCTTAAGAGATTCATCGTTACTCCTTCCATAGGTTACTGGTATTCTCTGAGTCAATACCTCTCGTGACGAAAAAGTGGCTATCTTAATAGTGCAATACTTCTTCCTCCGAGTTGCTCACACAGTTTACTGCTTTTTGTGTAGTTTTTGTCTGCCAGAAACTATAATTCACTAGTTGTGTATCATAAAAGTGTCATCGTTTCTCCTCCTAGTGGTTATTCGAGATTTCTTAATCCAAACCGCAAGTAACGAGGCATTGGCTACCTTAAGAGACTCATAGTTACTCGTCCCCATTACTCACCCAGTCTGCCACTTTTTCTTACTGTGGCCAGTCTGCCAGAAGCGATATGTCACTCGTTGTGTATCTTAAGAGATTCATCGTTACTCCTTCCATAGGTTACTGGTTTTCTCTGAGTCAATACCTCTCTTGACGAAAAAGTGGCTATCTTAATAGTGCAATACTTCTTCCTCCGAGTTGCTCACACAGTTTACTGCTTTTTGTGTAGTTTTTGTCTGCCAGAAACTATAATTCACTAGTTGTGTATCATAAGAGAGTCATCGTTTCTCCTCCTAGGGGTTATCCGAGGTTTCTTAATCCAAACCGCAAGTAACGAGGCATTGGCTACCTTAAGAGAGTCATAGTTACTCGTCCCCATTGCTCACCCAGTCTGCCACTTTTTCTTACTGTGGCCAGTCTGCCAGAAGCGATATGTCACTCGTTGTGTATCTTAAGAGATTCATCGTTACTCCTTCCATAGGTTACTGGTATTCTCTGATTCAATGCCTCTCGTGACGAATATGTGGCTATCTTAATAGTGCAATACTTCTTCCTCCGAGTTGCTCACACAGTTTACTACTTTTTGTGTACTTGCCAGTCTGTTAGAAGCGATATGTCACTAGTTGTGTATCATAAAAGGGTCATCGTTTCTCCTCCTAGGGGTTATCCGAGATTTCTTATTCCAAACCGCAAGTAACGAGGCATTGGCTACCTTAAGAGAGTCATAGTTACTCGTCCCCATTGCTCACCCAGTCTGCCACTTTTTCTTACTGTGGCCAGTCTGCCAGAAGCGATATGTCACTCGTTGTGTATCTTAAGAGATTCATCGTTACTCCTTCCATAGGTTACTGGTATTCTCTGATTCAATGCCTCTCGTGACGAATATGTGGCTATCTTAATAGTGCAATACTTCTTCCTCCGAGTTGCTCACACAGTTTACTACTTTTTGTGTACTTGCCAGTCTGCCAGAAGCGATATGTCACTAGTTGTGTATCATAAAAGAGTCATCGTTTCTCCTCCTAGGGGTTATTCGAGATTTCTTAATCCAAACCGCAAGTAACGAGGCATTGGCTACCTTAAGAGAGTCATAGTTACTCGTCCCAATTGCTCACCCAGTCTGCCACTTTTCCTTACTGCGGCCAGTCTGCCAGAAGCGATATGTCACTCGTTGTGTATCTTAAGAGATTCATCGTTACTCCTTCCATAGGTTACTGGTATTCTCTGAGTCAATACATCTCTTGACGTAAAAGTGGCTATCTTAATAGTGCAATACTTCTTCCTCCCAGTTGCTCACACAGTTTACTGCTTTTTGTGTAGTTTTTGTCTGCCAGAAACTATAATTCACTAGTTGTGTATCATAAAAGAGTCATCGTTTCTCCTCCTAGGGGTTATTCGAGACCTCTTAATCCAAACCGCAAGTAACGAGGCATTGGCTACCTTAAGAGAGTCATAGTTACTCGTCCCAATTGCTCACCCATTCTGCCACTTTTTCTAACTGCGGCCAGTCTGCCAGAAGCGATATGTCACTCGTTGTGTATCTTAAGAGATTCATCGTTACTCCTTCCATAGGTTACTGGTATTCTCTGAGTCAATACCTCTCGTGACGAAAAAGTGGCTATCTTAATAGTGCAATACTTCTTCCTCCGAGTTGCTCACACAGTTTACTACTTTTTGTGTAGTTTTTGTCTGCCGGAAACTATAATTCACTAGTTGTGTATCATAAAAGAGTCATCGTTTCTCCTCCTAGGGGTTATTCGAGACCTCTTCATCCAAACCGCAAGTAACGAGGCATTGGCTACCTTAAGAGAGTCATAGTTACTCGTCCCAATTGCTCACCCAGTCTGCCACTTTTTCTTACTGCGGCCAGTCTGCCAGAAGCGATATGTCACTCGTTGTGTATCTTAAGAGATTCATCGTTACTCCTTCCATAGGTTACTGGTATTCTCTGAGTCAATACCTCTCTTGACGAAAAAGTGGCTATCTTAATAGTGCAATACTTCTTCCTCCGAGTTGCTCACACAGTTTACTACTTTTTGTGTACTTCCCAGTCTGCCAGAAGCGATATGTCACTAGTTGTGTATCATAAAAGAGTCATCGTTTCTCCTCCTAGGGGTTATTCGAGATTTCTTAATCCAAACCGCAAGTAACGAGGCATTGGCTACCTTAAGAGAGTCATAGTTACTCGTCCCAATTGCTCACCCAGTCTGCCACTTTTCCTTACTGCGGCCAGTCTGCCAGAAGCGATATGTCTCTCGTTGTGTATCTTAAGAGATTCATCGTTACTCTTTCCATAGGTTACTGGTATTCTCTGATTCAATGCCTCTCGTGACGAAAAAGTGGCTATCTTAATAGTGCAATACTTCTTCCTCCCAGTTGCTCACACAATTTACTACTTTTTTGTGTAGTTTTTGTCTGCCAGAAACTATAATTCACTAGTTTTGTATCATAAAAGAGTCATCGTTTCTTCTCCTAGGGGTTTTCGAGATTTCTTAATCCAAACCACAAGTAACGAGGCATTGGCTACCTTAAGAGAGTCATAGTTACTCGGCCCCATTGCTCACCCAGTCTGCCACTTTTTCTTACTGTGGCCAGTCTGCCAGAAGCGATATGTCACTCGTTGTGTATCTTAAGAGATTCATCGTTACTCCTTCCATAGGTTACTGGTATTCTCTGAGTCAATACCTCTCTTGACGAAAAAGTGGCTATCTTAATAGTGCAATACTTCATCCTCCGAGTTGCTCACACAGTTTACTACTTTTTGTGTAGTTTTTGTCTGCCAGAAACTATAATTCACTAGTTGTGTATCATAAAAGAGTCATTGTTTCTCCTCCTAGGGGTTTTCGAGATTTCTTAATCCAACCCGCAAGTAACGAGGCATTGGCTACCTTAAGAGAGTCATAGTTACTCGTCCCAATTGCTCACCCAGTCTGCCACTTTTTCTTACTGCGGCCAGTCTGCCAGAAGCGATATGTCACTCGTTGTGTATCTTAAGAGATTCATCGTTACTCCTTCCATAGGTTACTGGTATTCTCTGAGTCAATACCTCTCTTGACGAAAAAGTGGCTATCTTAATAGTGCAATACTTCTTCCTCCGAGTTGCTCACACAGTTTACTGCTTTTTGTGTAGTTTTTGTCTGCCAGAAACTATAATTCACTAGTTGTGTATCATAAAAGAGTCATTGTTTCTCCTCCTAGGGGTTATTCGAGATTTCTTCATCCAAACCGCAAGTAACGAGGCATTGGCTACCTTAAGAGAGTCATAGTTACTCGTCCCAATTGCTCTCCCAGTCTGCCACTTTTCCTTACTGCGGCCAGTCTGCCAGAAGCGATATGTCACTCGTTGTGTATCTTAAGAGATTCATCGTTACTCCTTCCATAGGTTACTGGTATTCTCCGAGTCAATACCTCTCTTGACGAGAAAGTGGCTATCTTAATAGTGCAATACTTCTTCCTCCGAGTTGCTCACACAGTTTACTACTTTTTGTGTACTTGCCAGTCTGCCAGAAGCGATATGTCACTAGTTGTGTATCATAAAAGAGTCATCGTTTGTCCTCCTAGGTGTTATTCGAGATTTCTTAACCCAAACCGCAAGTAACGAGGCATTGGCTACCTTAAGAGAGTCATAGTTACTCGTCCCTATTGCTTACCCAGTGTGCCATTTTTCTTACTGTGGCCAGTCTGCCAGAAGCGATATGTCACTCGTTGTGTATCTTAAGAGATTCATCGTTACTCCTTCCATAGGTTACTGGTATTCTCTGAGTCAATACCTCTCGTGACGAAAAAGTATCTATCTTAATAGTGCAATACTTCTTCCTCCGAGTTGCTCACACAGTTTACTACTTTTTGTGTAGTTTTTGTCTGCCAGAAACTATAATTCACTACTTGTGTATCATAAAAGAGTCATTGTTTCTCCTCCTAGGGGTTTTCGAGATTTCTTAATCCAACCCGCAAGTAACGAGGTATTGGCTACCTTAAGAGAGTCATAGATACTCGTCCCAATTGCTCACCCAGTCTGCCACTTTTTCTTACTGCGGCCAGTCTGCCAGAAGCGATATGTCACTCGTTGTGTATCTTAAGAGATTCATCGTTACTCCTTCCATAGGTTACTGGTATTCTCTGAGTCAATACCTCTCTTGACGAAAAAGTGGCTATCTTAATAGTGCAATACTTCTTCCTCCGAGTTGCTCACACAGTTTACTGCTTTTTGTGTAGTTTTTGTCTGCCAGAAACTATAATTCACTAGTTGTGTATCATAAAAGAGTCATCGTTTATCCTCCTAGGGGTTATTCGAGATTTCTTCATCCAAACCGCAAGTAACGAGGCATTGGCTACCTTAAGAGAGTCATAGTTACTCGTCCCAATTGCTCTCCCAGTCTGCCACTTTTCCTTACTGCGGCCAGTCTGCCAGAAGCGATATGTCACTCGTTGTGTATCTTAAGAGATTCATCGTTACTCCTTCCATAGGTTACTGGTATTCTCTGATTCAATACTACTCGTGACGAATCATTGGCATTCTTAATAGTGCCATACTTCTTCCTCCCAGTTTCTCACACAGTTTACTACTTTTTGTGTACTTGCCAGTCTGTCAGAAGCGATATGTCACTAGTTGTGTAACATAAAAGAGTTATCGTTTCACCTCCTAGGGATTATTCGAGATTTCTTAATCGAAACCGCAAGTAACGAGGCATTGGCTACCTTAAGAGAGTCATAGTCACTCGTCCCCATTGCTCACCCATTCTGCCACTTTTTCTTACTGCGGCCAGTCTGCCAGAAGCGATATGTCACTCGTTGTGTATCTTAAGAGATTCATCGTTACTCCTTCCATAGGTTACTGGTATTCTCTGAGTCAGTACCTCTCTTGACGAAAAAGTGGCTATCTTAATAGTGCAATACTTCTTCCTCCGAGTTGCTCACACAGTTTACTGCTTTTTGTGTAGTTTTTGTCTGCCAGAAACTATAATTCACTAGTTGTGTATCATAAAAGAGTCATCGTTTCTCCTCCTAGGGGTTATTCGAGATTTCTTAATCCAAACCGCAAGTAACGAGGCATTGGCTACCTTAAGAGAGTCATAGTTACTCGTCCCACTTGCTCACCCAGTCTGCCACTTTTCCTTACTGCGGCCAGTCTGCCAGAAGCGATATGTCACTCGTTGTGTATCTTAAGAGATTCATCGTTACTCTTTCCATGGGTTAATGGTATTCTCTGATTCAATGCCTCTCGTGACGAAAAAGTGGCTATCTTAATAGAGCAATACTTCTTCCTCCGAGTTGCTCACACAGTTTACTACTTTTTGTGTAGTTTTTGTCTGCCAGAAACTATAATTCACTAGTTGTGTATCATAAAAGAGTCATCGTTTCTCCTCCTAGGGGTTTTCGAGATTTCTTAATCCAAACCGCAAGTAACGAGGCATTGGCTACCTTAAGAGAGTCATAGTTACTCGTCCCCATTGCTCACCCAGTCTGCCACTTTTTCTTACTGTGGCCAGTCTGCCAGAAGTGATATGTCACTCGTTGTGTATCTTAAGAGATTCATCGTTACTCCTTCCATAGGTTACTGGTATTCTCTAAGTCAATACCTCTCGTGACGAAAAAGTGGCTATCTTAATAGTGCAATACTTCTTCCTCCGAGTTGCTCACACAGTTTACTACTTTTTGTGTAGTTTTTGTCTGCCAGAAACTATAATTCACTAGTTGTGTATCATAAAAGAGTCATCGTTTCTCCTCCTAGGGGTTTTCGAGATTTCTTATTCCAAACCGCAAGTAACGAGGCATTGGCTACCTTAAGAGAGTCATAGTTACTCGTCCCCATTGCTCACCCAGTCTGCCACTTTTTCTTACTGTGGCCAGTCTGCCAGAAGCGATATGTCACTCGTTGTGTATCTTAAGAGATTCATCGTTACTCCTTCCATAGGTTACTGGTATTCTCTGAGTCAATACCTCTCTTGACGAAAAAGTGGCTATCTTAATAGTGCAATACTTCTTCCTCCGAGTTGCTCACACAGTTTACTGCTTTTTGTGTAGTTTTTGTCTGCCAGAAACTATAATTCACTAGTTGTGTATCATAAAAGAGTCATCGTTTCTCCTCCTAGGGGTTATTCGAGATATCTTAATCCAAACCGCAAGTAACGAGGCATTGGCTACCTTAAGAGAGTCATAGTTACTCGTCCCCATTGCTCACCCAGTCTGCTACTTTTTCTTACTGTGGCCAGTCTGCCAGAAGCGATATGTCACTCGTTGTGTATCTTAAGAGATTCATCGTTACTCTTTCCATAGGTTACTGGTATTCTCTGAGTCAATACCTCTCTTGACGAAAAAGTGGCTATCTTAATAGTGCAATACTTCTTCCTCCGAGTTGCTCACACAGTTTACTGCTTTTTGTGTAGTTTTTGTCTGCCAGAAACTATAATTCACTAGTTGTGTATCATAAAAGAGTCATCGTTTCTCCTCCTAGGGGTTATTCGAGATATCTTAATCCAAACCGCAAGTAACGAGGCATTGGCTACCTTAAGAGAGTCATAGTTACTCGTCCCAATTGCTCACCCAGTCTGCCACTTTTCCTTACTGCGGCCAGTCTGCCAGAAGCGATATGTCACTCGTTGTGTATCTTAAGAGATTCATCGTTACTCTTTCCATAGGTTACTGGTATTCTCTGATTCAATGCCTCTCGTGACGAAAAAGTGGCTATCTTATTAGTGCAATACTTCTTCCTCCCAGTTGCTCACACAATTTACTACTTTTTTGTGTAGTTTTTGTCTGCCAGAAACTATAATTCACTAGTTTTGTATCATAAAAGAGTCATCGTTTCTCCTCCTAGGGGTTATTCGAGACCTCTTAATTCAAACCTCAAGTAACGAGGCATTGGCTACCTTAAGAGAGTCATAGTTACTCGTCCCAATTGCTCACCCAGTCTGCCACTTTTTCTTACTGCGGCCAGTCTGCCAGAGGCGATATGTCACTCGTTGTGTATCTTAAGAGATTCATCGTTACTCCTTCCATAGGTTACTGGTATTCTCTGAGTCAATACCTCTCGTGACGAAAAAGTGGCTATCTTAATAGTGCAATACTTCTTCCTCCGAGTTGCTCACACAGTTTACTACTTTTTGTGTAGTTTTTGTCTGCCAGAAACTATAATTCACTAGTTGTGTATCATAAAAGAGTCATCGTTTCTCCTCCTAGGGGTTTTCGAGATTTCTTAATCCAAACCGCAAGTAACGAGGCATTGGCTACCTTAAGAGAGTCATAGTTACTCGTCCCCATTGCTCACCCAGTCTGCCACTTTTTCTTACTGTGGCCAGTCTGCCAGAAGTGATATGTCACTCGTTGTGTATCTTAAGAGATTCATCGTTACTCCTTCCATAGGTTACTGGTATTCTCTAAGTCAATACCTCTCGTGACGAAAAAGTGGCTATCTTAATAGTGCAATACTTCTTCCTCCGAGTTGCTCAGACAGTTTACTACTTTTTGTGTAGTTTTTGTCTGCCAGAAACTATAATTCACTAGTTGTGTATCATAAAAGAGTCATCGTTTCTCCTCCTAGGGGTTTTCGAGATTTCTTATTCCAAACCGCAAGTAACGAGGCATTGGCTACCTTAAGAGAGTCATAGTTACTCGTCCCCATTGCTCACCCAGTCTGCCACTTTTTCTTACTGTGGCCAGTCTGCCAGAAGCGATATGTCACTCGTTGTGTATCTTAAGAGATTCATCGTTACTCCTTCCATAGGTTACTGGTATTCTCTGATTCAATGCCTCTCGTGACGAAAAAGTGGCTATCTTAATAGAGCAATACTTCTTCCTCCGAGTTGCTCACACAGTTTACTACTTTTTGTGTAGTTTTTGTCTGCCAGAAACTATAATTCACTAGTTGTGTATCATAAAAGAGTCATCGTTTCTCCTCCTAGGGGTTTTCGAGATTTCTTAATCCAAACCGCAAGTAACGAGGCATTGGCTACCTTAAGAGAGTCATAGTTACTCGTCCCCATTGCTCACCCAGTCTGCCACTTTTTCTTACTGTGGCCAGTCTGCCAGAAGTGATATGTCACTCGTTGTGTATCTTAAGAGATTCATCGTTACTCCTTCCATAGGTTACTGGTATTCTCTAAGTCAATACCTCTCGTGACGAAAAAGTGGCTATCTTAATAGTGCAATACTTCTTCCTCCGAGTTGCTCACACAGTTTACTACTTTTTGTGTAGTTTTTGTCTGCCAGAAACTATAATTCACTAGTTGTGTATCATAAAAGAGTCATCGTTTCTCCTCCTAGGGGTTTTCGAGATTTCTTATTCCAAACCGCAAGTAACGAGGCATTGGCTACCTTAAGAGAGTCATAGTTACTCGTCCCCATTGCTCACCCAGTCTGCCACTTTTTCTTACTGTGGCCAGTCTGCCAGAAGCGATATGTCACTCGTTGTGTATCTTAAGAGATTCATCGTTACTCCTTCCATAGGTTACTGGTATTCTCTGAGTCAATACCTCTCTTGACGAAAAAGTGGCTATCTTAATAGTGCAATACTTCTTCCTCCGAGTTGCTCACACAGTTTACTGCTTTTTGTGTAGTTTTTGTCTGCCAGAAACTATAATTCACTAGTTGTGTATCATAAAAGAGTCATCGTTTCTCCTCCTAGGGGTTATTCGAGATATCTTAATCCAAACCGCAAGTAACGAGGCATTGGCTACCTTAAGAGAGTCATAGTTACTCGTCCCCATTGCTCACCCAGTCTGCTACTTTTTCTTACTGTGGCCAGTCTGCCAGAAGCGATATGTCACTCGTTGTGTATCTTAAGAGATTCATCGTTACTCTTTCCATAGGTTACTGGTATTCTCTGAGTCAATACCTCTCTTGACGAAAAAGTGGCTATCTTAATAGTGCAATACTTCTTCCTCCGAGTTGCTCACACAGTTTACTGCTTTTTGTGTAGTTTTTGTCTGCCAGAAACTATAATTCACTAGTTGTGTATCATAAAAGAGTCATCGTTTCTCCTCCTAGGGGTTATTCGAGATATCTTAATCCAAACCGCAAGTAACGAGGCATTGGCTACCTTAAGAGAGTCATAGTTACTCGTCCCAATTGCTCACCCAGTCTGCCACTTTTCCTTACTGCGGCCAGTCTGCCAGAAGCGATATGTCACTCGTTGTGTATCTTAAGAGATTCATCGTTACTCTTTCCATAGGTTACTGGTATTCTCTGATTCAATGCCTCTCGTGACGAAAAAGTGGCTATCTTATTAGTGCAATACTTCTTCCTCCCAGTTGCTCACACAATTTACTACTTTTTTGTGTAGTTTTTGTCTGCCAGAAACTATAATTCACTAGTTTTGTATCATAAAAGAGTCATCGTTTCTCCTCCTAGGGGTTATTCGAGACCTCTTAATTCAAACCTCAAGTAACGAGGCATTGGCTACCTTAAGAGAGTCATAGTTACTCGTCCCAATTGCTCACCCAGTCTGCCACTTTTTCTTACTGCGGCCAGTCTGCCAGAGGCGATATGTCACTCGTTGTGTATCTTAAGAGATTCATCGTTACTCCTTCCATAGGTTACTGGTATTCTCTGAGTCAATACCTCTCGTGACGAAAAAGTGGCTATCTTAATAGTGCAATACTTCTTCCTCCGAGTTGCTCACACAGTTTACTACTTTTTGTGTAGTTTTTGTCTGCCAGAAACTATAATTCACTAGTTGTGTATCATAAAAGAGTCATCGTTTCTCCTCCTAGGGGTTTTCGAGATTTCTTAATCCAAACCGCAAGTAACGAGGCATTGGCTACCTTAAGAGAGTCATAGTTACTCGTCCCCATTGCTCACCCAGTCTGCCACTTTTTCTTACTGTGGCCAGTCTGCCAGAAGTGATATGTCACTCGTTGTGTATCTTAAGAGATTCATCGTTACTCCTTCCATAGGTTACTGGTATTCTCTAAGTCAATACCTCTCGTGACGAAAAAGTGGCTATCTTAATAGTGCAATACTTCTTCCTCCGAGTTGCTCAGACAGTTTACTACTTTTTGTGTAGTTTTTGTCTGCCAGAAACTATAATTCACTAGTTGTGTATCATAAAAGAGTCATCGTTTCTCCTCCTAGGGGTTTTCGAGATTTCTTATTCCAAACCGCAAGTAACGAGGCATTGGCTACCTTAAGAGAGTCATAGTTACTCGTCCCCATTGCTCACCCAGTCTGCCACTTTTTCTTACTGTGGCCAGTCTGCCAGAAGCGATATGTCACTCGTTGTGTATCTTAAGAGATTCATCGTTACTCCTTCCATAGGTTACTGGTATTCTCTGAGTCAATACCTCTCTTGACGAAAAAGTGGCTATCTTAATAGTGCAATACTTCTTCCTCCGAGTTGCTCACACAGTTTACTGCTTTTTGTGTAGTTTTTGTCTGCCAGAAACTATAATTCACTAGTTGTGTATCATAAAAGAGTCATCGTTTCTCCTCCTAGGGGTTATTCGAGATATCTTAATCCAAACCGCAAGTAACGAGGCATTGGCTACCTTAAGAGAGTCATAGTTACTCGTCCCAATTGCTCACCCAGTCTGCCACTTTTCCTTACTGCGGCCAGTCTGCCAGAAGCGATATGTCACTCGTTGTGTATCTTAAGAGATTCATCGTTACTCTTTCCATAGGTTACTGGTATTCTCTGATTCAATGCCTCTCGTGACGAAAAAGTGGCTATCTTAATAGTGCAATACTTCTTCCTCCCAGTTGCTCACACAATTTACTACTTTTTTGTGTAGTTTTTGTCTGCCAGAAACTATAATTCACTAGTTTTGTATCATAAAAGAGTCATCGTTTCTCCTCCTAGGGGTTATTCGAGACCTCTTAATCCAAACCGCAAGTAACGAGGCATTGGCTACCTTAAGAGAGTCATAGTTACTCGTCCCAATTGCTCACCCAGTCTGCCACTTTTTCGTACTACGGCCAGTCTGCCAGAAGCGATATGTCACTCGTTGTGTATCTTAAGAGATTCATCGTTACTCCTTCCATAGGTTACTGGTATTCTCTGAGTCAATACCTCTCGTGACGAAAAAGTGGCTATCTTAATAGTGCAATACTTCTTCCTCCGAGTTGCTCAGACAGTTTACTACTTTTTGTGTTGTTTTTGTCTGCCAGAAAGTATAATTCACTAGTTGTGTATCATAAAAGAGTCATCGTTTCTCCTCCTAGGGGTTTTCGAGATTTCTTAATCCAAACCGCAAGTAACGAGGCATTGGCTACCTTAAGAGAGTCATAGTTACTCGTCCCCATTGCTCACCCAGTCTGCCACTTTTTCTTATTGTGGCCAGTCTGCCAGAGGCGATATGTCACTCGTTGTGTATCTTAAGAGATTCATCGTTACTCCTTCCATAGGTTACTGGTATTCTCTGAGTCAATACCTCTCTTGACGAAAAAGTGGCTATCTTAATAGTGCAATACTTCTTCCTCCCAGTTGCTCACACAGTTTACTACTTTTTTGTGTGGTTTTTGTCTGCCAGAAACTATAATTCACTAGTTTTGTATCATAAAAGTGTCATCGTTTCTCCTCCTAGGGGTTATTCGAGACCTCTTAATCCAAACCGCAAGTAACGAGGCATTGGCTACCTTAAGAGAGTCATAGTTACTCGTCCCCATTGCTCACCCAGTCTGCCAATTTATCATACTGCGGCCAGTCTGCCAGAAGCGATATGTCACTCGTTGTGTATCTTAAGAGATTCATCGTTACTCCTTCCATAGGTTACTGGTATTCTCTGAGTCAATACCTCTCGTGACGAAAAAGTGGCTATCTTAATAGTGCAATACTTCTTCCTCCGAGTTGCTCAGACAGTTTACTACTTTTTGTGTACTTGCCAGTCTGCCAGAAGCGATATGTCACTAGTTGTGTATCATAAAAGAGTCATCGTTTCTCCTCCTAGGGGTTATTCGAGATTTCTTAATCCAAACCGCAAGTAACGAGGCATTGGCTACCTTAAGAGAGTCATAGTTACTCGTCCCAATTGCTCACCGAGTCTGCCACTTTTCCTTACTGCGGCCAGTCTGCCAGAAGCGATATGTCACTCGTTGTGTATCTTAAGAGATTCATCGTTACTCTTTCCATAGGTTACTGGTATTCTCTGATTCAATGCCTCTCGTGGTGAAAAAGTGGCTATCTTAATAGTGCAATACTTCTTCCTCCCAGTTGCTCACACAGTTTACTACTTTTTTGTGTAGTTTTTGTCTGCCAGAAACTATAATTCACTAGTTTTGTATCATAAAAGAGTCATCGTTTCTCCTCCTAGGGGTTATTCGAGACCTCTTAATCCAAACCGCAAGTAACGAGGCATTGGCTACCTTAAGACAGTCATAGTTACTCGTCCCAATTGCTCACCCAGTCTGCCACTTTTTCTTACTGCGGCCAGTCTGCCAGAAGCGATATGTCACTCGTTGTGTATCTTAAGAGATTCATCGTTACTCCTTCCATAGGTTACTGGTATTCTCTAAGTCAATACCTCTCGTGACGAAAAAGTGGCTATCTTAATAGTGCAATACTTCTTCCTCCGAGTTGCACAGACAGTTTACTACTTTTTGTGTAGTTTTTGTCTGCCAGAAACTATAATTCACTAGTTGTGTATCATAAAAGAGTCATCGTTTCTCCTCCTAGGGGTTTTCGAGATTTCTTAATCCAAACCGCAAGTAACGAGGCATTGGCTACCTTAAGAGAGTCATAGTTACTCGTCCCCATTGCTCACCCAGTCTGCCACTTTTTCTTACTGTGGCCAGTCTGCCAGAAGCGATATGTCACTCGTTGTGTATCTTAAGAGATTCATCGTTACTCCTTCCATAGGTTACTGGTATTCTCTAAGTCAATACCTCTCGTGACGAAAAAGTGGCTATCTTAATAGTGCAATACTTCTTCCTCCGAGTTGCTCAGACAGTTTACTACTTTTTGTGTAGTTTTTGTCTGCCAGAAACTATAATTCACTAGTTGTGTATCATAAAAGAGTCATCGTTTCTCCTCCTAGGGGTTTTCGAGATTTCTTAATCCAAACCGCAAGTAACGAGGCATTGGCTACCTTAAGAGAGTCATAGTTACTCGTCCCCATTGCTCACCCAGTCTGCCACTTTTTCTTACTGTGGCCAGTCTGCCAGAAGCGATATGTCACTCGTTGTGTATCTTAAGAGATTCATCGTTACTCCTTCCATAGGTTTCTGGTATTCTCTGAGTCAATACCTCTCTTGACGAAAAAGTGGCTATCTTAATAGTGCAATACTTCTTCCTCCGAGTTGCTCACAAAGTTTACTGCTTTTTGTGTAGTTTTTGTCTGCCAGAAACTATAATTCACTAGTTGTGTATCATAAAAGAGTCATCGTTTCTCCTCCTAGGGGTTATTCGAGATATCTTAATCCAAACCGCAAGTAACGAGGCATTGGCTACCTTAAGAGAGTCATAGTTACTCGTCCCAATTGCTCACCCAGTCTGCCACTTTTCCTTACTGCGGCCAGTCTGCCAGAAGCGATATGTCACTCGTTGTGTATCTTAAGAGATTCATCGTTACTCTTTCCATAGGTTACTGGTATTCTCTGATTCAATGCCTCTCGTGATGAAAAAGTGGCTATCTTAATAGTGCAATACTTCTTCCTCCCAGTTGCTCACACAATTTACTACTTTTTTGTGTAGTTTTTGTCTGCCAGAAACTATAATTCACTAGTTTTGTATCATAAAAGAGTCATCGTTTCTCCTCCTAGGGGTTATTCGAGACCTCTTAATCCAAACCGCAAGTAACGAGGCATTGGCTACCTTAAGAGAGTCATAGTTACTCGTCCCAATTGCTCACCCAGTCTGCCACTTTTTCTTACTACGGCCAGTCTGCCAGAAGCGATATGTCACTCGTTGTGTATCTTAAGAGATTCATCGTTACTCCTTCCATAGGTTACTGGTATTCTCTGAGTCAATACCTCTCGTGACGAAAAAGTGGCTATCTTAATAGTGCAATACTTCTTCCTCCGAGTTGCTCAGACAGTTTACTACTTTTTGTGTTGTTTTTGTCTGCCAGAAACTATAATTCACTAGTTGTGTATCATAAAAGAGTCATCGTTTCTCCTCCTAGGGGTTTTCGAGATTTCTTAATCCAAACCGCAAGTAACGAGGCATTGGCTACCTTAAGAGAGTCATAGTTACTCGTCCCCATTGCTCACCCAGTCTGCCACTTTTTCTTATTGTGGCCAGTCTGCCAGAGGCGATATGTCACTCGTTGTGTATCTTAAGAGATTCATCGTTACTCCTTCCATAGGTTACTGGTATTCTCTGAGTCAATACCTCTCTTGACGAAAAAGTGGCTATCTTAATAGTGCAATACTTCTTCCTCCCAGTTGCTCACACAGTTTACTACTTTTTTGTGTGGTTTTTGTCTGCCAGAAACTATAATTCACTAGTTTTGTATCATAAAAGTGTCATCGTTTCTCCTCCTAGGGGTTATTCGAGACCTCTTAATCCAAACCGCAAGTAACGAGGCATTGGCTACCTTAAGAGAGTCATAGTTACTCGTCCCCATTGCTCACCCAGTCTGCCACTTTTTCATACTGCGGCCAGTCTGCCAGAAGCGATATGTCACTCGTTGTGTATCTTAAGAGATTCATCGTTACTCCTTCCATAGGTTACTGGTATTCTCTGAGTCAATACCTCTCGTGACGAAAAAGTGGCTATCTTAATAGTGCAATACTTCTTCCTCCGAGTTGCTCAGACAGTTTACTACTTTTTGTGTACTTGCCAGTCTGACAGAAGCGATATGTCACTAGTTGTGTATCATAAAAGAGTCATCGTTTCTCCTCCTAGGGGTTATTCGAGATTTCTTAATCCAAACCGCAAGTAACGAGGCATTGGCTACCTTAAGAGAGTCATAGTTACTCGTCCCAATTGCTCACCGAGTCTGCCACTTTTCCTTACTGCGGCCAGTCTGCCAGAAGCGATATGTCACTCGTTGTGTATCTTAAGAGATTCATCGTTACTCTTTCCATAGGTTACTGGTATTCTCTGATTCAATGCCTCTCGTGGTGAAAAAGTGGCTATCTTAATAGTGCAATACTTCTTCCTCCCAGTTGCTCACACAGTTTACTACTTTTTTGTGTAGTTTTTGTCTGCCAGAAACTATAATTCACTAGTTTTGTATCATAAAAGAGTCATCGTTTCTCCTCCTAGGGGTTATTCGAGAAATCTTAATCCAAACCGCAAGTGACGAGGCATTGGCTACCTTAAGAGAGTCATAGTTACTCGTCCCCATTGCTCACCCAGTCTGCCACTTTTTCTTACTGCGGCCAGTCTGCCAGAAGCGATATGTCACTCGTTGTGTATCTTAAGAGATTCATCGTTACTCCTTCCATAGGTTACTGGTATTCTCTAAGTCAATACCTCTCGTGACGAAAAAGTGGCTATCTTAATAGTGCAATACTTCTTCCTCCGAGTTGCACAGACAGTTTACTACTTTTTGTGTAGTTTTTGTCTGCCAGAAACTATAATTCACTAGTTGTGTATCATAAAAGAGTCATCGTTTCTCCTCCTAGGGGTTTTCGAGATTTCTTAATCCAAACCGCAAGTAACGAGGCATTGGCTACCTTAAGAGAGTCATAGTTACTCGTCCCCATTGCTCACCCAGTCTGCCACTTTTTCTTACTGTGGCCAGTCTGCCAGAAGCGATATGTCACTCGTTGTGTATCTTAAGAGATTCATCGTTACTCCTTCCATAGGTTACTGGTATTCTCTAAGTCAATACCTCTCGTGACGAAAAAGTGGCTATCTTAATAGTGCAATACTTCTTCCTCCGAGTTGCTCAGACAGTTTACTACTTTTTGTGTAGTTTTTGTCTGCCAGAAACTATAATTCACTAGTTGTGTATCATAAAAGAGTCATCGTTTCTCCTCCTAGGGGTTTTCGAGATTTCTTAATCCAAACCGCAAGTAACGAGGCATTGGCTACCTTAAGAGAGTCATAGTTACTCGTCCCCATTGCTCACCCAGTCTGCCACTTTTTCTTACTGTGGCCAGTCTGCCAGAAGCGATATGTCACTCGTTGTGTATCTTAAGAGATTCATCGTTACTCCTTCCATAGGTTTCTGGTATTCTCTGAGTCAATACCTCTCTTGACGAAAAAGTGGCTATCTTAATAGTGCAATACTTCTTCCTCCGAGTTGCTCACAAAGTTTACTGCTTTTTGTGTAGTTTTTGTCTGCCAGAAACTATAATTCACTAGTTGTGTATCATAAAAGAGTCATCGTTTCTCCTCCTAGGGGTTATTCGAGATATCTTAATCCAAACCGCAAGTAACGAGGCATTGGCTACCTTAAGAGAGTCATAGTTACTCGTCCCAATTGCTCACCCAGTCTGCCACTTTTCCTTACTGCGGCCAGTCTGCCAGAAGCGATATGTCACTCGTTGTGTATCTTAAGAGATTCATCGTTACTCTTTCCATAGGTTACTGGTATTCTCTGATTCAATGCCTCTCGTGATGAAAAAGTGGCTATCTTAATAGTGCAATACTTCTTCCTCCCAGTTGCTCACACAATTTACTACTTTTTTGTGTAGTTTTTGTCTGCCAGAAACTATAATTCACTAGTTTTGTATCATAAAAGAGTCATCGTTTCTCCTCCTAGGGGTTATTCGAGACCTCTTAATCCAAACCGCAAGTAACGAGGCATTGGCTACCTTAAGAGAGTCATAGTTACTCGTCCCAATTGCTCACCCAGTCTGCCACTTTTTCTTACTACGGCCAGTCTGCCAGAAGCGATATGTCACTCGTTGTGTATCTTAAGAGATTCATCGTTACTCCTTCCATAGGTTACTGGTATTCTCTGAGTCAATACCTCTCGTGACGAAAAAGTGGCTATCTTAATAGTGCAATACTTCTTCCTCCGAGTTGCTCAGACAGTTTACTACTTTTTGTGTTGTTTTTGTCTGCCAGAAACTATAATTCACTAGTTGTGTATCATAAAAGAGTCATCGTTTCTCCTCCTAGGGGTTTTCGAGATTTCTTAATCCAAACCGCAAGTAACGAGGCATTGGCTACCTTAAGAGAGTCATAGTTACTCGTCCCCATTGCTCACCCAGTCTGCCACTTTTTCTTATTGTGGCCAGTCTGCCAGAGGCGATATGTCACTCGTTGTGTATCTTAAGAGATTCATCGTTACTCCTTCCATAGGTTACTGGTATTCTCTGAGTCAATACCTCTCTTGACGAAAAAGTGGCTATCTTAATAGTGCAATACTTCTTCCTCCCAGTTGCTCACACAGTTTACTACTTTTTTGTGTGGTTTTTGTCTGCCAGAAACTATAATTCACTAGTTTTGTATCATAAAAGTGTCATCGTTTCTCCTCCTAGGGGTTATTCGAGACCTCTTAATCCAAACCGCAAGTAACGAGGCATTGGCTACCTTAAGAGAGTCATAGTTACTCGTCCCCATTGCTCACCCAGTCTGCCACTTTTTCATACTGCGGCCAGTCTGCCAGAAGCGATATGTCACTCGTTGTGTATCTTAAGAGATTCATCGTTACTCCTTCCATAGGTTACTGGTATTCTCTGAGTCAATACCTCTCGTGACGAAAAAGTGGCTATCTTAATAGTGCAATACTTCTTCCTCCGAGTTGCTCAGACAGTTTACTACTTTTTGTGTACTTGCCAGTCTGACAGAAGCGATATGTCACTAGTTGTGTATCATAAAAGAGTCATCGTTTCTCCTCCTAGGGGTTATTCGAGATTTCTTAATCCAAACCGCAAGTAACGAGGCATTGGCTACCTTAAGAGAGTCATAGTTACTCGTCCCAATTGCTCACCGAGTCTGCCACTTTTCCTTACTGCGGCCAGTCTGCCAGAAGCGATATGTCACTCGTTGTGTATCTTAAGAGATTCATCGTTACTCTTTCCATAGGTTACTGGTATTCTCTGATTCAATGCCTCTCGTGGTGAAAAAGTGGCTATCTTAATAGTGCAATACTTCTTCCTCCCAGTTGCTCACACAGTTTACTACTTTTTTGTGTAGTTTTTGTCTGCCAGAAACTATAATTCACTAGTTTTGTATCATAAAAGAGTCATCGTTTCTCCTCCTAGGGGTTATTCGAGAAATCTTAATCCAAACCGCAAGTGACGAGGCATTGGCTACCTTAAGAGAGTCATAGTTACTCGTCCCCATTGCTCACCCAGTCTGCCACTTTTTCTTACTGTGGCCAGTCTGCCAGAAGCGATATGTCACTCGTTGTGTATCTTAAGAGATTCATCGTTACTCCTTCCATAGGTTACTGGTATTCTCTGAGTCAATACCACTCTTGACGAAAAAGTGGCTATCTTAATAGTGCAATACTTCTTCCTAAGAGTTGCTCACACAGTTTACTGCTTTTTGTGTAGTTTTTGTCTGCCAGAAACTATAATTCACTAGTTGTGTATCATAAAAGAGTCATCGTTTCTCCTCCTAGGGGTTATTCGAGATATCTTAATCCAAACCGCAAGTAACGAGGCATTGGCTACCTTAAGAGAGTCATAGTTACTCGTCCCAATAGCTCACCCAGTCTGCCACTTTTCCTTACTGCGGCCAGTCTGCCAGAAGCAATATGTCACTCATTGTGTATCTTAAGAGATTCATCGTTACTCCTTCCATAGGTTACTGGTATTCTCTGAGTCAATACCTCTCGTGACGAAAAAGTGGCTATCTTAGTAGTGCAATACTTCTTCTTCCGAGTTGCTCACACAGTTTACTAGTTTTTGTGTAGTTTTTGTCTGCCAGAAACTATAATTCACTAGTTGTGTATCGTAAAAGAGTCATCGTTTCTCCTCCTAGGGGTTTTCGAGATTTCTTAATTCAAACCGCAAGTAACGAGGCATTGGCTACCTTAAGAGAGTCATAGTTACTCGTCCCCATTGCTCACCCAGTCTGCCACTTTTTCTTACTGTGGCCAGTCTGCCAGAAGCGATATGTCACTCGTTGTGTATCTTAAGAGATTCATCGTTACTCCTTCCATAGGTTACTGGTATTCTCTAAGTCAATACCTCTCTTGACGAAAAAGTGGCTATCTTAATAGTGCAATACTTCTTCCTCCGAGTTGCTCACACAGTTTACTGCTTTTTGTGTAGTTTTTGTCTGCCAGAAACTATAATTCACTAGTTGTGTATCATAAAAGAGTCATCGTTTCTCCTCCTAGGGTTTATTCGAGATATCTTAATCCAATCGCAAGTAACGAAGCATTGGCTACCATAAGAGTGTCATAGTTACTCGTCCCAATTGCTCACCCAGTCTGCCACTTTTCCTTACTGCGGCCAGTCTGCCAGAAGCGATATGTCACTCGTTGTGTATCTTAAGAGATTCATCGTTACTCTTTCCATAGGTTACTGGTATTCTCTGATTCAATGCCTCTCGTGACGAAAAAGTGGCTATCTTAATTGTGCAATACTTCTTCCTCCCAGTTGCTCACACAATTTACTACTTTTTTGTGTAGTTTTTGTCTGCCAGAAACTATAATTCACTAGTTTTGTATCATAAAAGAGTCATCGTTGCTCCTCCTAGGGGTTATTCGAGACCTCTTAATCCAAACCGCAAGTAACGAGGCATTGGCTACCTTAAGAGAGTCATAGTTACTCGTCCCAATTGCTCACCCAGTCTGCCACTTTTTCTTACTGTGGCCAGTCTGCCAGAAGCGATATGTCACTCGTTGTGTATCTTAAGAGATTCATCGTTACTCCTTCCATAGGTTACTGGTATTCTCTGAGTCAATACCTCTCTTGACGAAAAAGTGGCTATCTTAATAGTGCAATACTTCTTCCTAAGAGTTGCTCACACAGTTTACTGCTTTTTGTGTAGTTTTTGTCTGCCAGAAACTATAATTCACTAGTTGTGTATCATAAAAGTGTCATCGTTTCTCCTCCTAGGGGTTATTCGAGATATCTTAATCCAAACCGCAAGTAACGAGGCATTGGCTACCTTAAGAGAGTCATAGTTACTCGTCCCAATTGCTCACCCAGTCTGCCACTTTTCCTTACTGCGGCCAGTCTGCCAGAAGCGATATGTCACTCGTTGTGTATCTTAAGAGATTCATCGTTACTCCTTCCATAGGTTACTGGTATTCTCTGAGTCAATACCTCTCTTGACGAAAAAGTGGCTATCTTAATAGTGCAATACTTCTTCCTCCGAGTTGCTCACACAGTTTACTACTTTTTGAGTACTTGCCAGTCTGCCAGAAGCGATATGTCACTAGTTGTGTATCATAAAGGAGTCATCGTTTCTCCTCCTAGGGGTTATTCGAGATTTCTTATTCCAAACCGCAAGTAACGAGGCATTGGCTACCTTAAGAGAGTCATAGTTACTCGTCCCAATTGCTCACCCAGTCTGCCACTTTTCCTTACTGCGGCCAGTCTGCCAGAAGCGATATGTCACTCGTTGTGTATCTTAATAGATTCATCGTTAGTCTTTCCATAGGTTACTGGTATTCTCTGATTCAATGCCTCTCGTGACGAAAAAGTGGCTATCTTAATAGTGCAATACTTCTTCCTCCCAGTTGCTCACACAGTTTACTACTTTTTTATGTAGTTTTTGTCTGCCAGAAACTATATTTCACAAGTTTTGTATCATAAAAGAGTCATCGTTTCTCCTCCTAGGGGTTATTCGAGACCTCTTAATCCAAACCGCAAGTAACGAGGCATTGGCTACCTTAAGAGATTCATAGTTACTCGTCCCCATTGCTCACCCAGTCTGCCACTTTTTCATACTGCGGCCAGTCTGCCAGAAGCGATATGTCACTCGTTGTGTATCTTAAGAGATTCATCGTTACTCCTTCCATAGGTTACTGGTATTCTCTGAGTCAATACCTCTCGTGACGAAAAAGTGGCTATCTTAATAGTGCAATACTTCTTCCTCCGAGTTGCTCACACAGTTTACTACTTTTTGTGTAGCTTTTGTCTGCCAGAAACTATAATTCACTAGTTGTGTATCATAAAAGAGTCATCGTTTCTCCTCCTAGGGATTTTCGAGATTTCTTAATCCAAACCGCAAGTAACGATTCATTGGCTACCTTAAGAGAGTCATAGTTACTCGTCTCCATTGCTCACCCAGTCTGCCACTTTTTCTTACTGTGGCCAGTCTGCCAGAAGCGATATGTCACTCGTTGTGTATCTTAAGAGATTCATCGTTACTCTTTCCATAGGTTACTGGTATTCTCTGATTCAATGCCTCTCGTGACGAAAAAGTGGCTATCTTAATAGTGCAATACTTCTTCCTCCCAGTTACACAATTTACTACTTTTTTGTGTAGCTTTTGTCTGCCAGAAACTATAATTCACTAGTTGTGTATCATAAAAGAGTCATCGTTTCTCCTCCTAGGGGTTTTGGAGATTTCTTAATCCAAACCGCAAGTAACGAGGCATTGGCTACCTTAAGAGAGTCATAGTTACTCGTCCCCATTGCTCACCCAGTATGCCACTTTTTCTTACTGTGGCCAGTCTGCCAGAAGCGATATGTCACTCGTTGTGTATCTTAAGAGATTCATCGTTACTCCTTCCATAGGTTACTGGTATTCTCTGAGTCAATACCTCTCGTGACGAAAAAGTGGCTATCTTAATAGTGCAATACTTCTTCCTCCGAGTTGCTCACACAGTTTACTACTTTTTGTGTACTTGCCAGTCTGCCAGAAGCGATATGTCACTAGTTGTGTATCATAAAAGTGTCATCGTTTCTCCTCCTAGGGGTTATTCGAGATTTCTTAATCCAAACCGCAAGTAACGAGGCATTGGCTACCTTAAGAGAGTCATAGTTACTCGTCCCAATTGCTCACCGAGTCTGCCACTTTTCCTTACTGCGGCCAGTCTGCCAGAAGCGATATGTCACTCGTTGTGTATCTTAAGAGATTCATCGTTACTCTTTCCATAGGTTACTGGTATTCTCTGATTCAATGCCTCTCGTGACGAAAAAGTGGCTATCTTAATAGTGCAATACTTCTTCCTCCCAGTTGCTCACACAGTTTACTACTTTTTTGTGTAGTTTATGTCTGCCAGAAACTATAATTCACTAGTTTTGTATCATAAAAGAGTCATCGTTTCTCCTCCTAGGGGTTATTCGAGACCTCTTAATCCAAACCGCAAGTAACGAGGCTTGGCTACCTTAAGAGAGTCATAGTTACTCGTCCCAATTGCTCACCCAGTCTGCCACTTTTTCTTACTGCGGCCAGTCTGCCAGAAGCGATATGTCACTCGTTGTGTATCTTAAGAGATTCATCGTTACTCCTTCCATAGGTTACTGGTATTCTCTGAGTCAATACCTCTCGTGACGAAAAAGTGTCTATCTTAGTAGTGCAATACTTCTTCTTCCGAGTTGCTCACACAGTTTACTAGTTTTTGTGTAGTTTTTGTCTCCAGAAACTATAATTCACTAGTTGTGTATCATAAAAGAGTCATCGTTTCTCCTCCTAGGGGTTTTCGAGATTTCTTAATTCAAACCGCAAGTAACGAGGCATTGGCTACCTTAAGAGAGTCATAGTTACTCGTCCCCATTGCTCACCCAGTCTGCCACTTTTTCTTACTGTGGCCAGTCTGCCAGAAGCGATATGTCACTCGTTGTGTATCTTAAGAGATTCATCGTTACTCCTTCCATAGGTTACTGGTATTCTCTGAGTCAATACCTCTCGTGACGAAAAAGTGGCTATCTTAATAGTGCAATACTTCTTCCTCCGAGTTGCTCACACAGTTTACTACTTTTTGTGTACTTGCCAGTCTGCCAGAAGCGATATGTCACTAGTTGTGTATCATAAAAGTGTCTTCGTTTCTCCTCCTAGGGGTTATTCGAGATTTCTTAATCCAAACCGCAAGTAACGAGGCATTGGCTACCTTAAGAGAGTCATAGTTACTCGTCCCAATTGCTCACCGAGTCTGCCACTTTTCCTTACTGCGGCCAGTCTGCCAGAAGCGATATGTCACTCGTTGTGTATCTTAAGAGATTCATCGTTACTCTTTCCATAGGTTACTGGTATTCTCTGATTCAATGCCTCTCGTGACGAAAAAGTGGCTATCTTAATAGTGCAATACTTCTTCCTCCCAGTTGCTCACACAGTTTACTACTTTTTTGTGTAGTTTATGTCTGCCAGAAACTATAATTCACTAGTTTTGTATCATAAAAGAGTCATCGTTTCTCCACCTAGGGGTTATTCGAGACCTCTTAATCCAAACCGCAAGTAACGAGGCATTGGCTACCTTAAGAGAGTCATAGTTACTCGTCCCAATTGCTCACCCAGTCTGCCACTTTTCCTTACTGCGGCCAGTCTGCCAGAAGCGATATGTCACTCGTTGTGTATCTTAAGAGATTCAGCGTTACTCCTTCCATAGGTTACTGGTATTCTCTGAGTCAATACCTCTCGTGACGAAAAAGTGGCTATCTGAATAGTGCAATACTTCTTCCTCCGAGTTGCTCACACAGTTTACTACTTTTTGTGTACTTGCCAGTCTGCCAGAAGCGATATGTCACTAGTTGTGTATCATAAAAGTGTCATCGTTTCTCCTCCTAGGGGTTATTCGAGATTTCTTAATCCAAACCGCAAGTAACGAGGCATTGGCTACCTTAAGAGAGTCATAGTTACTCGTCCCAATTGCTCACCGAGTCTGCCACTTTTCCTTACTGCGGCCAGTCTGCCAGAAGCGATATGTCACTCGTTGTGTATCTTAAGAGATTCATCGTTACTCTTTCCATAGGTTACTGGTATTCTCTGATTCAATGCCTCTCGTGACGAAAAAGTGGCTATCTTAATAGTGCAATACTTCTTCCTCCCAGTTGCTCACACAGTTTACTACTTTTTTGTGTAGTTTATGTCTGCCAGAAACTATAATTCACTAGTTGTGTATCATAAAAGAGTCATCGTTTCTCCTCCTAGGGGTTATTCGAGACCTCTTAATCCAAACCGCAAGTAACGAGGCTTGGCTACCTTAAGAGAGTCATAGTTACTCGTCCCAATTGCTCACCCAGTCTGCCACTTTTTCTTACTGCGGCCAGTCTGCCAGAAGCGATATGTCACTCGTTGTGTATCTTAAGAGATTCATCGTTACTCCTTCCATAGGTTACTGGTATTCTCTGAGTCAATACCTCTCGTGACGAAAAAGTGGCTATCTTAGTAGTGCAATACTTCTTCTTCCGAGTTGCTCACACAGTTTACTAGTTTTTGTGTAGTTTTTGTCTCCAGAAACTATAATTCACTAGTTGTGTATCATAAAAGAGTCATCGTTTCTCCTCCTAGGGGTTATTCGAGACCTCTTAATCCAAACCGCAAGTAACGAGGCTTGGCTACCTTAAGAGAGTCATAGTTACTCGTCCCAATTGCTCACCCAGTCTGCCACTTTTTCTTACTGCGGCCAGTCTGCCAGAAGCGATATGTCACTCGTTGTGTATCTTAAGAGATTCATCGTTACTCCTTCCATAGGTTACTGGTATTCTCTGAGTCAATACCTCTCGTGACGAAAAAGTGGCTATCTTAGTAGTGCAATACTTCTTCTTCCGAGTTGCTCACACAGTTTACTAGTTTTTGTGTAGTTTTTGTCTCCAGAAACTATAATTCACTAGTTGTGTATCATAAAAGAGTCATCGTTTCTCCTCCTAGGGGTTTTCGAGATTTCTTAATTCAAACCGCAAGTAACGAGGCATTGGCTACCTTAAGAGAGTCATAGTTACTCGTCCCCATTGCTCACCCAGTCTGCCACTTTTTCTTACTGTGGCCAGTCTGCCAGAAGCGATATGTCACTCGTTGTGTATCTTAAGAGATTCATCGTTACTCCTTCCATAGGTTACTGGTATTCTCTGAGTCAATACCTCTTGACGAAAAAGTGGCTATCTTAATAGTGCAATACTTCTTCCTCCGAGTTGCTCACACAGTTTACTGCTTTTTGTGTAGTTTTTGTCTGCCAGAAACTATAATTCACTAGCTGTGTATCATAAAAGAGTCATCGTTTCTCCTCCTAGGGTTTATTCGAGATATCTTAATCCAATCGCAAGTAACGAGGCATTGGCTACCTTAAGAGAGTCATAGTTACTCGTCCCAATTGCTCACCCAGTCTGCCACTTTTCCTTACTGCGGCCAGTCTGCCAGAAGCGATATGTCACTCGTTGTGTATCTTAAGAGATTCATCGTTACTCTTTCCATAGGTTACTGGTATTCTCTGATTCAATGCCTCTCGTGACAAAAAAGTGGCTATCTTAATAGTGCAATACTTCTTCCTCCCAGTTGCTCACACAATTTACTACTTTTTTGTGTAGTTTTTGTCTGCCATAAACTATAATTCAATAGTTTTGTATCATAAAAGAGTCATCGTTTCTCCTCCTAGGGGTTATTCGAGACCTCTTAATCCAAACCGCAAGTAACGAGGCATTGGCTACCTTAAGAGAGTCATAGTTACTCGTCCCAATTGCTCACCCAGTCTGCCACTTTTTCTTACTGTGGCCAGTCAGCCAGAAGCGATATGTCACTCGTTGTGTATCTTAAGAGATTCATCGTTACTCCTTCCATAGGTTACTGGTATTCTCTGAGACAATACCTCTCTTGACGAAAAAGTGGCTATCTTAATAGTGCAATACTTCTTCCTAAGAGTTGCTCACACAGTTTACTACTTTTTGTGTACTTGCCAGTCTGCCAGAAGCGATATGTCACTAGTTGTGTATCATAAAGGAGTCATCGTTTCTCCTCCTAGGGGTTATTCGAGATATCTTAATCCAAACCGCAAGTAACGAGGCATTGGCTACCTTAAGAGAGTCATAGTTACTCGTCCCAATTGCTCACCGAGTCTGCCACTTTTCCTTACTGCGGCCAGTCTGCCAGAAGCGATATGTCACTCGTTGTGTATCTTAAGAGATTCATCGTTACTCCTTCCATAGGTTACTGGTATTCTCTGATTCAATGCCTCTCGTGACGAAAAAGTGGCTATCTTAATAGTGCAATACTTCTTCCTCCCAGTTGCTCACACTGTTTACTACTTTTTTGTGTAGTTTTTGTCTGCCAGAAACTATAATTCACTAGTTTTGTATCATAAAAGAGTCATCGTTTCTCCTCCTAGGGGTTATTCGAGACCTCTTAATCCAAACCGCAAGTAACGAGGCATTGGCTACCTTAAGAGAGTCATAGTTACTCGTCCCCATTGCTCACCCAGTCTGCCACTTTTTCATACTGCGGCCAGTCTGCCAGAAGCGATATGTCACTCGTTGTGTATCTTAAGAGATTCATCGTTACTCCTTCCATAGGTTACTGGTATTCTCTGAGTCAATACCTCTTGTGACGAAAAAGTGGCTATCTTAATAGTGCAATACTTCTTACTCCGAGCTGCTCACACAGTTTACTACTTTTTGTGTACTTGCCAGTCTGCCAGAAGCGATACGTCACTAGTTGTGTATCATAAAAGAGTCATCGTTTCTCCTCCTAGGGGTTATTCGAGATTTCTTAATCCAAACTGCAAGTAACGAGGCATTGGCTACCTTAAGAGAGTCATAGTTACTCGTCCCAATTGCTCACCCAGTCTGCCACTTTTCCTTACTGCGGCCAGTCTGCCAGAAGCGATATGTCACTCGTTGTGTATCTTAAGAGATTCATCGTTACTCCTTCCATAGGTTACTGGTATTCTCTGAGACAATACCTCTCTTGACGAAAAAGTGGCTATCTTAATAGTGCAATACTTCTTCCTAAGAGTTGCTCACACAGTTTACTACTTTTTGTGTACTTGCCAGTCTGCCAGAAGCGATATGTCACTAGTTGTGTATCATAAAGGAGTCATCGTTTCTCCTCCTAGGGGTTATTCGAGATATCTTAATCCAAACCGCAAGTAACGAGGCATTGGCTACCTTAAGAGAGTCATAGTTACTCGTCCCAATTGCTCACCGAGTCTGCCACTTTTCCTTACTGCGGCCAGTCTGCCAGAAGCGATATGTCACTCGTTGTGTATCTTAAGAGATTCATCGTTACTCCTTCCATAGGTTACTGGTATTCTCTGATTCAATGCCTCTCGTGACGAAAAAGTGGCTATCTTAATAGTGCAATACTTCTTCCTCCCAGTTGCTCACACTGTTTACTACTTTTTTGTGTAGTTTTTGTCTGCCAGAAACTATAATTCACTAGTTTTGTATCATAAAAGAGTCATCGTTTCTCCTCCTAGGGGTTATTCGAGACCTCTTAATCCAAACCGCAAGTAACGAGGCATTGGCTACCTTAAGAGAGTCATAGTTACTCGTCCCCATTGCTCACCCAGTCTGCCACTTTTTCATACTGCGGCCAGTCTGCCAGAAGCGATATGTCACTCGTTGTGTATCTTAAGAGATTCATCGTTACTCCTTCCATAGGTTACTGGTATTCTCTGAGTCAATACCTCTTGTGACGAAAAAGTGGCTATCTTAATAGTGCAATACTTCTTACTCCGAGCTGCTCACACAGTTTACTACTTTTTGTGTACTTGCCAGTCTGCCAGAAGCGATACGTCACTAGTTGTGTATCATAAAAGAGTCATCGTTTCTCCTCCTAGGGGTTATTCGAGATTTCTTAATCCAAACTGCAAGTAACGAGGCATTGGCTACCTTAAGAGAGTCATAGTTACTCGTCCCAATTGCTCACCCAGTCTGCCACTTTTCCTTACTGCGGCCAGTCTGCCAGAAGCGATATGTCACTCGTTGTGTATCTTAAGAGATTCATCGTTACTCCTTCCATAGGTTACTGGTATTCTCTGAGTCAATACCTCTCGTGACGAAAAAGTGGCTATCTTAATAGTGCAATACTTCTTCCTCCGAGTTGCTCACACAGTTTACTACTTTTTGTGTACTTGCCAGTCTGCCAGAAGCGATATGTCACTAGTTGTGTATCATAAAAGTGACATCGTTTCTCCTCCTAGGGGTTATTCGAGATTTCTTAATCCAAACCGCAAGTAACGAGGCATTGGCTACCTTAAGAGAGTCATAGTTACTCGTCCCAATTGCTCACCGAGTCTGCCACTTTTCCTTACTGCGGCCAGTCTGCCAGAAGCGAAATGTCACTCGTTGTGTATCTTAAGAGATTCATCGTTACTCTTTCCATAGGTTACTGGTATTCTCTGATTCAATGCCTCTCGTGACGAAAAAGTGGCTATCTTAATAGTGCAATACTTCTTCCTCCCAGTTGCTCACACAGTTTACTACTTTTTTGTGTAGTTTTTGTCTGCCAGAAACTATAATTCACTAGTTTTGTATCATAAAAGAGTCATCGTTTCTCCTCCTAGGGGTTATTCGAGACCTCTTAATCCAAACCGCAAGTAACGAGGCTTGGCTACCTTAAGAGAGTCATAGTTACTCGTCCCAATTGCTCACCCAGTCTGCCACTTTTTCTTACTGCGGCCAGTCTGCCAGAAGCGATATGTCACTCGTTGTGTATCTTAAGAGATTCATCGTTACTCCTTCCATAGGTTACTGGTATTCTCTGAGTCAATACCTCTCGTGACGAAAAAGTGGCTATCTTAGTAGTGCAATACTTCTTCTTCCGAGTTGCTCACACAGTTTACTAGTTTTTGTGTAGTTTTTGTCTGCCAGAAACTATAATTCACTAGTTGTGTATCATAAAAGAGTCATCGTTTCTCCTCCTAGGGGTTTTCGAGATTTCTTAATTCAAACCGCAAGTAACGAGGCATTGGCTATCTTAAGAGAGTCATAGTTACTCGTCCCCATTGCTCACCCAGTCTGCCACTTTTTCTTACTGTGGACAGTCTGCCAGAAGCGATATGTCACTCGTTGTGTATCTTAAGAGATTCATCGTTACTCCTTCCATAGGTTACTGGTATTCTCTGAGTCAATACCTCTCTTGACGAAAAAGTGGCTATCTTAATAGTGCAATACTTCTTCCTCCGAGTTGCTCACACAGTTTACTGCTTTTTGTGTAGTTTTTGTCTGCCAGAAACTATAATTCACTAGTTGTGTATCATAAAAGAGTCATCGTTTCTCCTCCTAGGGTTTATTCGAGATATCTTAATCCAATCGCAAGTAACGAGGCATTGGCTACCTTAAGAGAGTCATAGTTACTCGTCCCAATTGCTCACCCAGTCTGCCACTTTTCCTTACTGCGGCCAGTCTGCCAGAAGCGATATGTCACTCGTTGTGTATCTTAAGAGATTCATCGTTACTCTTTCCATAGGTTACTGGTATTCTCTGATTCAATGCCTCTCGTGACGAAAAAGTGGCTATCTTAATAGTGCAATACTTCTTCCTCCCAGTTGCTCACACAATTTACTACTTTTTTGTGTAGTTTTTGTCTGCCAGAAACTATAATTCACTAGTTTTGTATCATAAAAGAGTCATCGTTTCTCCTCCTAGGGGTTATTCGAGACCTCTTAATCCAAACCGCAAGTAACGAGGCATTGGCTACCTTAAGAGAGTCATAGTTACTCGTCCCAATTGCTCACCCAGTCTGCCACTTTTTCTTACTGTGGCCAGTCAGCCAGAAGCGATATGTCATTCGTTGTGTATCTTAAGAGATTCATCGTTACTCCTTCCATAGGTTACTGGTATTCTCTGAGTCAATACCTCTCTTGACGAAAAAGTGGCTATCTTAATAGTGCAATACTTCTTCCTAAGAGTTGCTCACACAGTTTACTGCTTTTTGTGTAGTTTTTGTCTGCCAGAAACTATAATTCACTAGTTGTGTATCATAAAAGACTCATCGTTTCTCCTCCTAGGGGTTATTCGAGATATCTTAATCCAAACCGCAAGTAACGAGGCATTGGCTACCTTAAGAGAGTCATAGTTACTCGTCCCAATTGCTCACTCAGTCTGCCACATTTCCTTACTGCGGCCAGTCTGCCAGAAGCGATATGTCACTCGTTGTGTATCTTAAGAGATTCATCGTTACTCCTTCCATAGGTTACTGGTATTCTCTGAGTCAATACCTCTCTTGACGAAAAAGTGGCTATCTTAATAGTGCAATACTTCTTCCTAAGAGTTGCTCACACAGTTTACTACTTTTTGTGTACTTGCCAGTCTGCCAGAAGCGATATGTCACTAGTTGTGTATCATAAAGGAGTCATCGTTTCTCCTCCTAGGGGTTATTCGAGATATCTTAATCCAAACCGCAAGTAACGAGGCATTGGCTACCTTAAGAGAGTCATAGTTACTCGTCCCAATTGCTCACCGAGTCTGCCACTTTTCCTTACTGCGGCCAGTCTGCCAGAAGCGATATGTCACTCGTTGTGTATCTTAAGAGATTCATCGTTACTCCTTCCATAGGTTACTGGTATTCTCTGATTCAATGCCTCTCGTGACGAAAAAGTGGCTATCTTAATAGTGCAATACTTCTTCCTCCCAGTTGCTCACACTGTTTACTACTTTTTTGTGTAGTTTTTGTCTGCCAGAAACTATAATTCACTAGTTTTGTATCATAAAAGAGTCATCGTTTCTCCTCCTAGGGGTTATTCGAGACGTCTTAATCCAAACCGCAAGTAACGAGGCATTGGCTACCTTAAGACAGTCATAGTTACTCGTCCCCATTGCTCACCCAGTCTGCCACTTTTTCATACTGCGGCCAGTCTGCCAGAAGCGATATGTCACTCGTTGTGTATCTTAAGAGATTCATCGTTACTCCTTCCATAGGTTACTGGTATTCTCTGAGTCAATACCTCTTGTGACGAAAAAGTGGCTATCTTAATAGTGCAATACTTCTTACTCCGAGCTGCTCACACAGTTTACTACTTTTTGTGTACTTGCCAGTCTGCCAGAAGCGATACGTCACTAGTTGTGTATCATAAAAGAGTCATCGTTTCTCCTCCTAGGGGTTATTCGAGATTTCTTAATCCAAACTGCAAGTAACGAGGCATTGGCTACCTTAAGAGAGTCATAGTTACTCGTCCCAATTGCTCACCCAGTCTGCCACTTTTCCTTACTGCGGCCAGTCTGCCAGAAGCGATATGTCACTCGTTGTGTATCTTAAGAGATTCATCGTTACTCCTTCCATAGGTTACTGGTATTCTCTGAGTCAATACCTCTCGTGACGAAAAAGTGGCTATCTTAATAGTGCAATACTTCTTCCTCCGAGTTGCTCACACAGTTTACTACTTTTTGTGTACTTGCCAGTCTGCCAGAAGCGATATGTCACTAGTTGTGTATCATAAAAGTGTCATCGTTTCTCCTCCTAGGGGTTATTCGAGATTTCTTAATCCAAACCGCAAGTAACGAGGCATTGGCTACCTTAAGAGAGTCATAGTTACTCGTCCCAATTGCTCACCGAGTCTGCCACTTTTCCTTACTGCGGCCAGTCTGCCAGAAGCGAAATGTCACTCGTTGTGTATCTTAAGAGATTCATCGTTACTCTTTCCATAGGTTACTGGTATTCTCTGATTCAATGCCTCTCGTGACGAAAAAGTGGCTATCTTAATAGTGCAATACTTCTTCCTCCCAGTTGCTCACACAGTTTACTACTTTTTTGTGTAGTTTTTGTCTGCCAGAAACTATAATTCACTAGTTTTGTATCATAAAAGAGTCATCGTTTCTCCTCCTAGGGGTTATTCGAGACCTCTTAATCCAAACCGCAAGTAACGAGGCTTGGCTACCTTAAGAGAGTCATAGTTACTCGTCCCAATTGCTCACCCAGTCTGCCACTTTTTCTTACTGCGGCCAGTCTGCCAGAAGCGATATGTCACTCGTTGTGTATCTTAAGAGATTCATCGTTACTCCTTCCATAGGTTACTGGTATTCTCTGAGTCAATACCTCTCGTGACGAAAAAGTGGCTATCTTAGTAGTGCAATACTTCTTCTTCCGAGTTGCTCACACAGTTTACTAGTTTTTGTGTAGTTTTTGTCTGCCAGAAACTATAATTCACTAGTTGTGTATCATAAAAGAGTCATCGTTTCTCCTCCTAGGGGTTTTCGAGATTTCTTAATTCAAACCGCAAGTAACGAGGCATTGGCTATCTTAAGAGAGTCATAGTTACTCGTCCCCATTGCTCACCCAGTCTGCCACTTTTTCTTACTGTGGACAGTCTGCCAGAAGCGATATGTCACTCGTTGTGTATCTTAAGAGATTCATCGTTACTCCTTCCATAGGTTACTGGTATTCTCTGAGTCAATACCTCTCTTGACGAAAAAGTGGCTATCTTAATAGTGCAATACTTCTTCCTCCGAGTTGCTCACACAGTTTACTGCTTTTTGTGTAGTTTTTGTCTGCCAGAAACTATAATTCACTAGTTGTGTATCATAAAAGAGTCATTGTTTCTCCTCCTAGGGGTTTTCGAGATTTCTTAATCCAACCCGCAAGTAACGAGGCATTGGCTACCTTAAGAGAGTCATAGTTACTCGTCCCAATTGCTCACCCAGTCTGCCACTTTTTCTTACTGCGGCCAGTCTGCCAGAAGCGATATGTCACTCGTTGTGTATCTTAAGAGATTCATCGTTACTCTTTCCATAGGTTACTGGTATTCTCTGATTCAATGCCTCTCGTGACGAAAAAGTGGCTATCTTAATAGTGCAATACTTCTTCCTCCCAGTTGCTCACACAATTTACTACTTTTTTGTGTAGTTTTTGTCTGCCAGAAACTATAATTCACTAGTTTTGTATCATAAAAGAGTCATCGTTTCTCCTCCTAGGGGTTATTCGAGACCTCTTAATCCAAACCGCAAGTAACGAGGCATTGGCTACCTTAAGAGAGTCATAGTTACTCGTCCCAATTGCTCACCCAGTCTGCCACTTTTTCTTACTGTGGCCAGTCAGCCAGAAGCGATATGTCATTCGTTGTGTATCTTAAGAGATTCATCGTTACTCCTTCCATAGGTTACTGGTATTCTCTGAGTCAATACCTCTCTTGACGAAAAAGTGGCTATCTTAATAGTGCAATACTTCTTCCTAAGAGTTGCTCACACAGTTTACTGCTTTTTGTGTAGTTTTTGTCTGCCAGAAACTATAATTCACTAGTTGTGTATCATAAAAGAGTCATCGTTTCTCCTCCTAGGGGTTATTCGAGATATCTTAATCCAAACCGCAAGTAACGAGGCATTGGCTACCTTAAGAGAGTCATAGTTACTCGTCCCAATTGCTCACTCAGTCTGCCACATTTCCTTACTGCGGCCAGTCTGCCAGAAGCGATATGTCACTCGTTGTGTATCTTAAGAGATTCATCGTTACTCCTTCCATAGGTTACTGGTATTCTCTGAGTCAATACCTCCCTTGACGAAAAAGTGGCTATCTTAATAGTGCAATACTTCTTCCTCCGAGTTGCTCACACAGTTTACTACTTTTTGTGTACTTGCCAGTCTGCCAGAAGCGATATGTCACTAGTTGTGTATCATAAAGGAGTCATCGTTTCTCCTCCTAGGGGTTATTCGAGATATCTTAATCCAAACCGCAAGTAACGAGGCATTGGCTACCTTAAGAGAGTCATAGTTACTCGTCCCAATTGCTCACCGAGTCTGCCACTTTTCCTTACTGCGGCCAGTCTGCCAGAAGCGATATGTCACTCGTTGTGTATCTTAAGAGATTCATCGTTACTCTTTCCATAGGTTACTGGTATTCTCTGATTCAATGCCTCTCGTGACGAAAAAGTGGCTATCTTAATAGTGCAATACTTCTTCCTCCCAGTTGCTCACACAGTTTACTACTTTTTTGTGTAGTTTTTGTCTGCCAGAAACTATAATTCACTAGTTTTGTATCATAAAAGAGTCATCGTTTCTCCTCCTAGGGGTTATTCGAGACCTCTTAATCCAAACCGCAAGTAACGAGGCATTGGCTACCTTAAGACAGTCATAGTTACTCGTCCCCATTGCTCACCCAGTCTGCCACTTTTTCATACTGCGGCCAGTCTGCCAGAAGCGATATGTCACTCGTTGTGTATCTTAAGAGATTCATCGTTACTCCTTCCATAGGTTACTGGTATTCTCTGAGTCAATACCTCTCGTGACGAAAAAGTGGCTATCTTAACAGTGCAATACTTCTTCCTCCGAGTTGCTCACACAGTTTACTACTTTTTGTGTACTTGCCAGTCTGCCAGAAGCGATATGTCACTAGTTGTGTATCATAAAAGTGTCATCGTTTCTCCTCCTAGGGGTTATTCGAGATTTCTTAATCCAAACCGCATGTAACGAGGCATTGGCTACCTTAAGAGAGTCATAGTTACTCGTCCCAATTGCTCACCGAGTCTGCCACTTTTCCTTACTGCGGCCAGTCTGCCAGAAGCGATATGTCACTCGTTGTGTATCTTAAGAGATTCATCGTTACTCTTTCCATAGGTTACTGGTATTCTCTGATTCAATGCCTCTCGTGACGAAAAAGTGGCTATCTTAATAGTGCAATACTTCTTCCTCCCAGTTGCTCACACAGTTTACTACTTTTTTGTGTAGTTTTTGTCTGCCAGAAACTATAATTCACTAGTTTTGTATCATAAAAGAGTCATCGTTTCTCCTCCTAGGGGTTATTCGAGACCTCTTAATCCAAACCGCAAGTAACCAGGCTTGGCTACCTTAAGAGAGTCATAGTTACTCGTCCCAATTGCTCACCCAGTCTGCCACTTTTTCTTACTGCGGCCAGTCTGCCAGAAGCGATATGTCACTCGTTGTGTATCTTAAGAGATTCATCGTTACTCCTTCCATAGGTTACTGGTATTCTCTGAGTCAATACCTCTCGTGACGAAAAAGTGTCTATCTTAGTAGTGCAATACTTCTTCTTCCGAGTTGCTCACACAGTTTACTAGTTTTTGTGTAGTTTTTGTCTGCCAGAAACTATAATTCACTAGTTGTGTATCATAAAAGAGTCATCGTTTCTCCTCCTAGGGGTTTTCGAGATTTCTTAATTCAAACCGCAAGTAACGAGGCATTGGCTACCTTAAGAGAGTCATAGTTACTCGTCCCCATTGCTCACCCAGTCTGCCACTTTTTCTTACTGTGGCCAGTCTGCCAGAAGCGATATGTCACTCGTTGTGTATCTTCAGAGATTCATCGTTACTCCTTCCATAGGTTACTGGTATTCTCTGAGTCAATACCTCTTGACGAAAAAGTGGCTATCTTAATAGTGCAATACTTCTTCCTCCGAGTTGCTCACACAGTTTACTGCTTTTTGTGTAGTTTTTGTCTGCCAGAAACTATAATTCACTAGTTGTGTATCATAAAAGAGTCATCGTTTCTCCTCCTAGGGTTTATTCGAGATATCTTAATCCAATCGCAAGTAACGAGGCATTGGCTACCTTAAGAGAGTCATAGTTACTCGTCCCAATTGCTCACCCAGTCTGCCACTTTTCCTTACTGCGGCCAGTCTGCCAGAAGCGATATGTCACTCGTTGTGTATCTTAAGAGATTCATCGTTACTCTTTCCATAGGTTACTGGTATTCTCTGATTCAATGCCTCTCGTGACGAAAAAGTGGCTATCTTAATAGTGCAATACTTCTTCCTCCCAGTTGCTCACACAATTTACTACTTTTTTGTGTAGTTTTTGTCTGCCATAAACTATAATTCAATAGTTTTGTATCATAAAAGAGTCATCGTTTCTCCTCCTAGGGGTTATTCGAGACCTCTTAATCCAAACCGCAAGTAACGAGGCATTGGCTACCTTAAGAGAGTCATAGTTACTCGTCCCAATTGCTCACCCAGTCTGCCACTTTTTCTTACTGTGGCCAGTCAGCCAGAAGCGATATGTCACTCGTTGTGTATCTTAAGAGATTCATCGTTACTCCTTCCATAGGTTACTGGTATTCTCTGAGTCAATACCTCTCTTGACGAAAAAGTGGCTATCTTAATAGTGCAATACTTCTTCCTAAGAGTTGCTCACACAGTTTACTGCTTTTTGTGTAGTTTTTGTCTGCCAGAAACTATAATTCACTAGTTGTGTATCATAAAAGAGTCATCGTTTCTCCTCCTAGGGGTTATTCGAGATATCTTAATCCTAACCGCAAGTAACGAGGCATTGGCTACCTTAAGAGAGTCATAGTTACTCGACCCAATTGCTCACCCAGTCTGCCACATTTCCTTACTGCGGCCAGTCTGCCAGAAGCGATATGTCACTCGTTGTGTATCTTAAGAGATTCATCGTTACTCCTTCCATAGGTTACTGGTATTCTCTGAGTCAATACCTCTTGTGACGAAAAAGTGGCTATCTTAATAGTGCAATACTTCTTACTCCGAGCTGCTCACACAGTTTACTACTTTTTGTGTACTTGCCAGTCTGCCAGAAGCGATACGTCACTAGTTGTGTATCATAAAAGTGTCATCGTTTCTCCTCCTAGGGGTTATTCGAGATTTCTTAATCCAAACCGCAAGTAACGAGGCATTGGCTACCTTAAGAGAGTCATAGTTACTCGTCCCAATTGCTCACCGAGTCTGCCACTTTTCCTTACTGCGGCCAGTCTGCCAGAAGCGAAATGTCACTCGTTGTGTATCTTAAGAGATTCATCGTTACTCTTTCCATAGGTTACTGGTATTCTCTGATTCAATGCCTCTCGTGACGAAAAAGTGGCTATCTTAATAGTGCAATACTTCTTCCTCCCAGTTGCTCACACAGTTTACTACTTTTTTGTGTAGTTTTTGTCTGCCAGAAACTATAATTCACTAGTTTTGTATCATAAAAGAGTCATCGTTTCTCCTCCTAGGGGTTATTCGAGACCTCTTAATCCAAACCGCAAGTAACGAGGCTTGGCTACCTTAAGAGAGTCATAGTTACTCGTCCCAATTGCTCACCCAGTCTGCCACTTTTTCTTACTGCGGCCAGTCTGCCAGAAGCGATATGTCACTCGTTGTGTATCTTAGGAGATTCATCGTTACTCCTTCCATAGGTTACTGGTATTCTCTGAGTCAATACCTCTCGTGACGAAAAAGTGGCTATCTTAGTAGTGCAATACTTCTTCTTCCGAGTTGCTCACACAGTTTACTAGTTTTTGTGTAGTTTTTGTCTGCCAGAAACTATAATTCACTAGTTGTGTATCATAAAAGAGTCATCGTTTCTCCTCCTAGGGGTTTGCGAGATTTCTTAATTCAAACCGCATGTAACGAGACATTGGCTATCTTAAGAGAGTCATAGTTACTCGTCCCCATTGCTCACCCAGTCTGCCACTTTTTCTTACTGTGGCCAGTCTGCCAGAAGCGATATGTCACTCGTTGTGTATCTTAAGAGATTCATCGTTACTCCTTCCATAGGTTACTGGTATTCTCTGAGTCAATACCTCTCTTGACGAAAAAGTGGCTATCTTAATAGTGCAATACTTCTTCCTCCGAGTTGCTCACACAGTTTACTGCTTTTTGTGTAGTTTTTGTCTGCCAGAAACTATAATTCACTAGTTGTGTATCATAAAAGAGTCATCGTTTCTCCTCCTAGGGTTTATTCGAGATATCTTAATCCAATCGCAAGTAACGAGGCATTGGCTACCTTAAGAGAGTCATAGTTACTCGTCCCAATTGCTCACCCAGTCTGCCACTTTTCCTTACTGCGGCCAGTCTGCCAGAAGCGATATGTCACTCGTTGTGTATCTTAAGAGATTCATCGTTACTCTTTCCATAGGTTACTGGTATTCTCTGATTCAATGCCTCTCGTGACGAAAAAGTGGCTATCTTAATAGTGCAATACTTCTTCCTCCCAGTTGCTCACACAATTTACTACTTTTTTGTGTAGTTTTTGTCTGCCAGAAACTATAATTCACTAGTTTTGTATCATAAAAGAGTCATCGTTTCTCCTCCTAGGGGTTATTCGAGACCTCTTAATCCAAACCGCAAGTAACGAGGCATTGGCTACCTTAAGAGAGTCATAGTTACTCGTCCCAATTGCTCACCCAGTCTGCCACTTTTTCTTACTGTGGCCAGTCAGCCAGAAGCGATATGTCACTCGTTGTGTATCTTAAGAGATTCATCGTTACTCCTTCCATAGGTTACTGGTATTCTCTGAGTCAATACCTCTCTTGACGAAAAAGTGGCTATCTTAATAGTGCAATACTTCTTCCTAAGGGTTGCTCACACAGTTTACTGCTTTTTGTGTAGTTTTTGTCTGCCAGAAACTATAATTCACTAGTTGTGTATCATAAAAGAGTCATCGTTTCTCCTCCTAGGGGTTATTCGAGATATCTTAATCCAAACCGCAAGTAACGAGGCATTGGCTACCTTAAGAGAGTCATAGTTACTCGTCCCAATTGCTCACCCAGTCTGCCACATTTCCTTACTGCGGCCAGTCTGCCAGAAGCGATATGTCACTCGTTGTGTATCTTAAGAGATTCATCGTTACTCCTTCCATAGGTTACTGGTATTCTCTGAGTCAATACCTCTCTTGACGAAAAAGTGGCTATCTTAATAGTGCAATACTTCTTCCTCCGAGTTGCTCACACAGTTTACTACTTTTTGTGTACTTGCCAGTCTGCCAGAAGCGATATGTCACTAGTTGTGTATCATAAAGGAGTCATCGTTTCTCCTCCTAGGGGTTATTCGAGATATCTTAATCCAAACCGCAAGTAACGAGGCATTGGCTACCTTAAGAGAGTCATAGTTACTCGTCCCAATTGCTCACCGAGTCTGCCACTTTTCCTTACTGCGGCCAGTCTGCCAGAAGCGATATGTCACTCGTTGTGTATCTTAAGAGATTCATCGTTACTCTTTCCATAGGTTACTGGTATTCTCTGATTCAATGCCTCTCGTGACGAAAAAGTGGCTATCTTAATAGTGCAATACTTCTTCCTCCCAGTTGCTCACACAGTTTACTACTTTTTTGTGTAGTTTTTGTCTGCTAGAAACTATAATTCACTAGTTTTGTATCATAAAAGAGTCATCGTTTCTCCTCCTAGGGGTTATTCGAGACCTCTTAATCCAAACCGCAAGTAACGAGGCACTGGCTACCTTAAGACAGTCATAGTTACTCGTCCCCATTGCTCACCCAGTCTGCCACTTTTTCATACTGCGGCCAGTCTGCCAGAAGCGATATGTCACTCGTTGTTTATCTTAAGAGATTCATCGTTACTCCTTCCATAGGTTACTGGTATTCTCTGAGTCAATACCTCTCGTGACGAAAAAGTGTCTATCTTAGTAGTGCAATACTTCTTCTTCCGAGTTGCTCACACAGTTTACTAGTTTTTGTGTAGTTTTTGTCTGCCAGAAACTATAATTCACTAGTTGTGTATCATAAAAGAGTCATCGTTTCTCCTCCTAGGGGTTTTCGAGATTTCTTAATTCAAACCGCAAGTAACGAGGCATTGGCTACCTTAAGAGAGTCATAGTTACTCGTCCCCATTGCTCACCCAGTCTGCCACTTTTTCTTACTGTGGCCAGTCTGCCAGAAGCGATATGTCACTCGTTGTGTATCTTAAGAGATTCATCGTTACTCCTTCCATAGGTTACTGGTATTCTCTGAGTCAATACCTCTTGACGAAAAAGTGGCTATCTTAATAGTGCAATACTTCTTCCTCCGAGTTGCTCACACAGTTTACTGCTTTTTGTGTAGTTTTTGTCTGCCAGAAACTATAATTCACTAGTTGTGTATCATAAAAGAGTCATCGTTTCTCCTCCTAGGGTTTATTCGAGATATCTTAATCCAATCGCAAGTAACGAGGCATTGGCTACCTTAAGAGAGTCATAGTTACTCGTCCCAATTGCTCACCCAGTCTGCCACTTTTCCTTACTGCGGCCAGTCTGCCAGAAGCGATATGTCACTCGTTGTGTATCTTAAGAGATTCATCGTTACTCTTTCCATAGGTTACTGGTATTCTCTGATTCAATGCCTCTCGTGACGAAAAAGTGGCTATCTTAATAGTGCAATACTTCTTCCTCCCAGTTGCTCACACAATTTACTACTTTTTTGTGTAGTTTTTGTCTGCCATAAACTATAATTCAATAGTTTTGTATCATAAAAGAGTCATCGTTTCTCCTCCTAGGGGTTATTCGAGATATCTTAATCCTAACCGCAAGTAACGAGGCATTGGCTACCTTAAGAGAGTCATAGTTACTCGTCCCCATTGCTCACCCAGTCTGCCACTTTTTCTTACTGTGGACAGTCAGCCAGAAGCGATATGTCATTCGTTGTGTATCTTAAGAGATTCATCGTTACTCCTTCCATAGGTTACTGGTATTCTCTGAGTCAATACCTCTCTTGACGAAAAAGTGGCTATCTTAATAGTGCAATACTTCTTCCTAAGAGTTGCTCACACAGTTTACTGCTTTTTGTGTAGTTTTTGTCTGCCAGAAACTATAATTCACTAGTTGTGTATCATAAAAGACTCATCGTTTCTCCTCCTAGGGGTTATTCGAGATATCTTAATCCAAACCGCAAGTAACGAGGCATTGGCTACCTTAAGAGAGTCATAGTTACTCGTCCCAATTGCTCACTCAGTCTGCCACATTTCCTTACTGCGGCCAGTCTGCCAGAAGCGATATGTCACTCGTTGTGTATCTTAAGAGATTCATCGTTACTCCTTCCATAGGTTACTGGTATTCTCTGAGTCAATACCTCTCTTGACGAAAAAGTGGCTATCTTAATAGTGCAATACTTCTTCCTAAGAGTTGCTCACACAGTTTACTACTTTTTGTGTACTTGCCAGTCTGCCAGAAGCGATATGTCACTAGTTGTGTATCATAAAGGAGTCATCGTTTCTCCTCCTAGGGGTTATTCGAGATATCTTAATCCAAACCGCAAGTAACGAGGCATTGGCTACCTTAAGAGAGTCATAGTTACTCGTCCCAATTGCTCACCGAGTCTGCCACTTTTCCTTACTGCGGCCAGTCTGCCAGAAGCGATATGTCACTCGTTGTGTATCTTAAGAGATTCATCGTTACTCCTTCCATAGGTTACTGGTATTCTCTGATTCAATGCCTCTCGTGACGAAAAAGTGGCTATCTTAATAGTGCAATACTTCTTCCTCCCAGTTGCTCACACTGTTTACTACTTTTTTGTGTAGTTTTTGTCTGCCAGAAACTATAATTCACTAGTTTTGTATCATAAAAGAGTCATCGTTTCTCCTCCTAGGGGTTATTCGAGACGTCTTAATCCAAACCGCAAGTAACGAGGCATTGGCTACCTTAAGACAGTCATAGTTACTCGTCCCCATTGCTCACCCAGTCTGCCACTTTTTCATACTGCGGCCAGTCTGCCAGAAGCGATATGTCACTCGTTGTGTATCTTAAGAGATTCATCGTTACTCCTTCCATAGGTTACTGGTATTCTCTGAGTCAATACCTCTTGTGACGAAAAAGTGGCTATCTTAATAGTGCAATACTTCTTACTCCGAGCTGCTCACACAGTTTACTACTTTTTGTGTACTTGCCAGTCTGCCAGAAGCGATACGTCACTAGTTGTGTATCATAAAAGAGTCATCGTTTCTCCTCCTAGGGGTTATTCGAGATTTCTTAATCCAAACTGCAAGTAACGAGGCATTGGCTACCTTAAGAGAGTCATAGTTACTCGTCCCAATTGCTCACCCAGTCTGCCACTTTTCCTTACTGCGGCCAGTCTGCCAGAAGCGATATGTCACTCGTTGTGTATCTTAAGAGATTCATCGTTACTCCTTCCATAGGTTACTGGTATTCTCTGAGTCAATACCTCTCGTGACGAAAAAGTGGCTATCTTAATAGTGCAATACTTCTTCCTCCGAGTTGCTCACACAGTTTACTACTTTTTGTGTACTTGCCAGTCTGCCAGAAGCGATATGTCACTAGTTGTGTATCATAAAAGTGTCATCGTTTCTCCTCCTAGGGGTTATTCGAGATTTCTTAATCCAAACCGCAAGTAACGAGGCATTGGCTACCTTAAGAGAGTCATAGTTACTCGTCCCAATTGCTCACCGAGTCTGCCACTTTTCCTTACTGCGGACAGTCTGCCAGAAGCGAAATGTCACTCGTTGTGTATCTTAAGAGATTCATCGTTACTCTTTCCATAGGTTACTGGTATTCTCTGATTCAATGCCTCTCGTGACGAAAAAGTGGCTATCTTAATAGTGCAATACTTCTTCCTCCGAGTTGCTCACACAGTTTACTGCTTTTTGTGTAGTTTTTGTCTGCCAGAAACTATAATTCACTAGTTGTGTATCATAAAAGAGTCATCGTTTCTCCTCCTAGGGTTTATTCGAGATATCTTAATCCAATCGCAAGTAACGAGGCATTGGCTACCTTAAGAGAGTCATAGTTACTCGTCCCAATTGCTCACCCAGTCTGCCACTTTTCCTTACTGCGGCCAGTCTGCCAGAAGCGATATGTCACTCGTTGTGTATCTCAAGAGATTCATCGTTACTCTTTCCATAGGTTACTGGTATTCTCTGATTCAATGCCTCTCGTGACGAAAAAGTGGCTATCTTAATAGTGCAATACTTCTTCCTCCCAGTTGCTCACACAATTTACTACTTTTTTGTGTAGTTTTTGTCTGCCAGAAACTATAATTCACTAGTTTTGTATCATAAAAGAGTCATCGTTTCTCCTCCTAGGGGTTATTCGAGACCTCTTAATCCAAACCGCAAGTAACGAGGCATTGGCTACCTTAAGAGAGTCATAGTTACTCGTCCCAATTGCTCACCCAGTCTGCCACTTTTTCTTACTGTGGCCAGTCAGCCAGAAGCGATATGTCACTCGTTGTGTATCTTAAGAGATTCATCGTTACTCCTTCCATAGGTTACTGGTATTCTCTGAGTCAATACCTCTCTTGACGAAAAAGTGGCTATCTTAATAGTGCAATACTTCTTCCTAAGAGTTGCTCACACAGTTTACTGCTTTTTGTGTAGTTTTTGTCTGCCAGAAACTATAATTCACTAGTTGTGTATCATAAAAGAGTCATCGTTTCTCCTCCTAGGGGTTATTCGAGATATCTTAATCCAAACCGCAAGTAACGAGGCATTGGCTACCTTAAGAGAGTCATAGTTACTCGTCCCAATTGCTCACTCAGTCTGCCACATTTCCTTACTGCGGCCAGTCTGCCAGAAGCGATATGTCACTCGTTGTGTATCTTAAGAGATTCATCGTTACTCCTTCCATAGGTTACTGGTATTCTCTGAGTCAATACCTCTCTTGACGAAAAAGTGGCTATCTTAATAGTGCAATACTTCTTCCTCCGAGTTGCTCACACAGTTTACTACTTTTTGTGTACTTGCCAGTCTGCCAGAAGCGATATGTCACTAGTTGTGTATCATAAAGGAGTCATCGTTTCTCCTCCTAGGGGTTATTCGAGATATCTTAATCCAAACCGCAAGTAACGAGGCATTGGCTACCTTAAGAGAGTCATAGTTACTCGTCCCAATTGCTCACCGAGTCTGCCACTTTTCCTTACTGCGGCCAGTCTGCCAGAAGCGATATGTCACTCGTTGTGTATCTTAAGAGATTCATCGTTACTCTTTCCATAGGTTACTGGTATTCTCTGATTCAATGCCTCTCGTGACGAAAAAGTGGCTATCTTAATAGTGCAATACTTCTTCCTCCCAGTTGCTCACACAGTTTACTACTTTTTTGTGTAGTTTTTGTCTGCCAGAAACTATAATTCACTAGTTTTGTATCATAAAAGAGTCATCGTTTCTCCTCCTAGGGGTTATTCGAGACCTCTTAATCCAAACCGCAAGTAACCAGGCTTGGCTACCTTAAGAGAGTCATAGTTACTCGTCCCAATTGCTCACCCAGTCTGCCACTTTTTCTTACTGCGGCCAGTCTGCCAGAAGCGATATGTCACTCGTTGTGTATCTTAAGAGATTCATCGTTACTCCTTCCATAGGTTACTGGTATTCTCTGAGTCAATACCTCTCGTGACGAAAAAGTGTCTATCTTAGTAGTGCAATACTTCTTCTTCCGTGTTGCTCACACAGTTTACTAGTTTTTGTGTAGTTTTTGTCTGCCAGAAACTATAATTCACTAGTTGTGTATCATAAAAGAGTCATCGTTTCTCCTCCTAGGGGTTTTCGAGATTTCTTAATTCAAACCGCAAGTAACGAGGCATTGGCTACCTTAAGAGAGTCATAGTTACTCGTCCCCATTGCTCACCCAGTCTGCCACTTTTTCTTACTGTGGCCAGTCTGCCAGAAGCGATATGTCACTCGTTGTGTATCTTAAGAGATTCATCGTTACTCCTTCCATAGGTTACTGGTATTCTCTGAGTCAATACCTCTTGACGAAAAAGTGGCTATCTTAATAGTGCAATACTTCTTCCTCCGAGTTGCTCACACAGTTTACTGCTTTTTGTGTAGTTTTTGTCTGCCAGAAACTATAATTCACTAGTTGTGTATCATAAAAGAGTCATCGTTTCTCCTCCTAGGGTTTATTCGAGATATCTTAATCCAATCGCAAGTAACGAGGCATTGGCTACCTTAAGAGAGTCATAGTTACTCGTCCCAATTGCTCACCCAGTCTGCCACTTTTCCTTAGTGCGGCCAGTCTGCCAGAAGCGATATGTCACTCGTTGTGTATCTTAAGAGATTCATCGTTACTCTTTCCATAGGTTACTGGTATTCTCTGATTCAATGCCTCTCGTGACGAAAAAGTGGCTATCTTAATAGTGCAATACTTCTTCCTCCCAGTTGCTCACACAATTTACTACTTTTTTGTGTAGTTTTTGTCTGCCATAAACTATAATTCAATAGTTTTGTATCATAAAAGAGTCATCGTTTCTCCTCCTAGGGGTTATTCGAGACCTCTTAATCCAAACCGCAAGTAACGAGGCATTGGCTACCTTAAGAGAGTCATAGTTACTCGTCCCAATTGCTCACCCAGTCTGCCACTTTTTCTTACTGTGGCCAGTCAGCCAGAAGCGATATGTCACTCGTTGTGTATCTTAAGAGATTCATCGTTACTCCTTCCATAGGTTACTGGTATTCTCTGAGTCAATACCTCTCTTGACGAAAAAGTGGCTATCTTAATAGTGCAATACTTCTTCCTAAGAGTTGCTCACACAGTTTACTGCTTTTTGTGTAGTTTTTGTCTGCCAGAAACTATAATTCACTAGTTGTGTATCATAAAAGAGTCATCGTTTCTCCTCCTAGGGGTTATTCGAGATATCTTAATCCTAACCGCAAGTAACGAGGCATTGGCTACCTTAAGAGAGTCATAGTTACTCGACCCAATTGCTCACCCAGTCTGCCACATTTCCTTACTGCGGCCAGTCTGCCAGAAGCGATATGTCACTCGTTGTGTATCTTAAGAGATTCATCGTTACTCCTTCCATAGGTTACTGGTATTCTCCGAGTCAATACCTCTTGTGACGAAAAAGTGGCTATCTTAATAGTGCAATACTTCTTACTCCGAGCTGCTCACACAGTTTACTACTTTTTGTGTACTTGCCAGTCTGCCAGAAGCGATACGTCACTAGTTGTGTATCATAAAAGTGTCATCGTTTCTCCTCCTAGGGGTTATTCGAGATTTCTTAATCCAAACCGCAAGTAACGAGGCATTGGCTACCTTAAGAGAGTCATAGTTACTCGTCCCAATTGCTCACCGAGTCTGCCACTTTTCCTTACTGCGGCCAGTCTGCCAGAAGCGAAATGTCACTCGTTGTGTATCTTAAGAGATTCATCGTTACTCTTTCCATAGGTTACTGGTATTCTCTGATTCAATGCCTCTCGTGACGAAAAAGTGGCTATCTTAATAGTGCAATACTTCTTCCTCCCAGTTGCTCACACAGTTTACTACTTTTTTGTGTAGTTTTTGTCTGCCAGAAACTATAATTCACTAGTTTTGTATCATAAAAGAGTCATCGTTTCTCCTCCTAGGGGTTAATCGAGACCTCTTAATCCAAACCGCAAGTAACGAGGCTTGGCTACCTTAAGAGAGTCATAGTTACTCGTCCCAATTGCTCACCCAGTCTGCCACTTTTTCTTACTGCGGCCAGTCTGCCAGAAGCGATATGTCACTCGTTGTGTATCTTAGGAGATTCATCGTTACTCCTTCCATAGGTTACTGGTATTCTCTGAGTCAATACCTCTCGTGACGAAAAAGTGGCTATCTTAGTAGTGCAATACTTCTTCTTCCGAGTTGCTCACACAGTTTACTAGTTTTTGTGTAGTTTTTGTCTGCCAGAAACTATAATTCACTAGTTGTGTATCATAAAAGAGTCATCGTTTCTCCTCCTAGGGGTTTGCGAGATTTCTTAATTCAAACCGCATGTAACGAGACATTGGCTATCTTAAGAGAGTCATAGTTACTCGTCCCCATTGCTCACCCAGTCTGCCACTTTTTCTTACTGTGGCCAGTCTGCCAGAAGCGATATGTCACTCGTTGTGTATCTTAAGAGATTCATCGTTACTCCTTCCATAGGTTACTGGTATTCTCTGAGTCAATACCTCTCTTGACGAAAAAGTGGCTATCTTAATAGTGCAATACTTCTTCCTCCGAGTTGCTCACACAGTTTACTGCTTTTTGTGTAGTTTTTGTCTGCCAGAAACTATAATTCACTAGTTGTGTATCATAAAAGAGTCATCGTTTCTCCTCCTAGGGTTTATTCGAGATATCTTAATCCAATCGCAAGTAACGAGGCATTGGCTACCTTAAGAGAGTCATAGTTACTCGTCCCAATTGCTCACCCAGTCTGCCACTTTTCCTTACTGCGGCCAGTCTGCCAGAAGCGATATGTCACTCGTTGTGTATCTTAAGAGATTCATCGTTACTCTTTCCATAGGTTACTGGTATTCTCTGATTCAATGCCTCTCGTGACGAAAAAGTGGCTATCTTAATAGTGCAATACTTCTTCCTCCCAGTTGCTCACACAATTTACTACTTTTTTGTGTAGTTTTTGTCTGCCAGAAACTATAATTCACTAGTTTTGTATCATAAAAGAGTCATCGTTTCTCCTCCTAGGGGTTATTCGAGACCTCTTAATCCAAACCGCAAGTAACGAGGCATTGGCTACCTTAAGAGAGTCATAGTTACTCGTCCCAATTGCTCACCCAGTCTGCCACTTTTTCTTACTGTGGCCAGTCAGCCAGAAGCGATATGTCACTCGTTGTGTATCTTAAGAGATTCATCGTTACTCCTTCCATAGGTTACTGGTATTCTCTGAGTCAATACCTCTCTTGACGAAAAAGTGGCTATCTTAATAGTGCAATACTTCTTCCTAAGAGTTGCTCACACAGTTTACTGCTTTTTGTGTAGTTTTTGTCTGCCAGAAACTATAATTCACTAGTTGTGTATCATAAAAGAGTCATCGTTTCTCCTCCTAGGGGTTATTCGAGATATCTTAATCCTAACCGCAAGTAACGAGGCATTGGCTACCTTAAGAGAGTCATAGTTACTCGACCCAATTGCTCACCCAGTCTGCCACATTTCCTTACTGCGGCCAGTCTGCCAGAAGCGATATGTCACTCGTTGTGTATCTTAAGAGATTCATCGTTACTCCTTCCATAGGTTACTGGTATTCTCTGAGTCAATACCTCTTGTGACGAAAAAGTGGCTATCTTAATAGTGCAATACTTCTTACTCCGAGCTGCTCACACAGTTTACTACTTTTTGTGTACTTGCCAGTCTGCCAGAAGCGATACGTCACTAGTTGTGTATCATAAAAGTGTCATCGTTTCTCCTCCTAGGGGTTATTCGAGATTTCTTAATCCAAACCGCAAGTAACGAGGCATTGGCTACCTTAAGAGAGTCATAGTTACTCGTCCCAATTGCTCACCCAGTCTGCCACTTTTCCTTACTGCGGCCAGTCTGCCAGAAGCGAAATGTCACTCGTTGTGTATCTTAAGAGATTCATCGTTACTCTTTCCATAGGTTACTGGTATTCTCTGATTCAATGCCTCTCGTGACGAAAAAGTGGCTATCTTAATAGTGCAATACTTCTTCCTCCCAGTTGCTCACACAGTTTACTACTTTTTTGTGTAGTTTTTGTCTGCCAGAAACTATAATTCACTAGTTTTGTATCATAAAAGAGTCATCGTTTCTCCTCCTAGGGGTTATTCGAGACCTCTTAATCCAAACCGCAAGTAACGAGGCTTGGCTACCTTAAGAGAGTCATAGTTACTCGTCCCAATTGCTCACCCAGTCTGCCACTTTTTCTTACTGCGGCCAGTCTGCCAGAAGCGATATGTCACTCGTTGTGTATCTTAGGAGATTCATCGTTACTCCTTCCATAGGTTACTGGTATTCTCTGAGTCAATACCTCTCGTGACGAAAAAGTGGCTATCTTAGTAGTGCAATACTTCTTCTTCCGAGTTGCTCACACAGTTTACTAGTTTTTGTGTAGTTTTTGTCTGCCAGAAACTATAATTCACTAGTTGTGTATCATAAAAGAGTCATCGTTTCTCCTCCTAGGGGTTTGCGAGATTTCTTAATTCAAACCGCATGTAACGAGACATTGGCTATCTTAAGAGAGTCATAGTTACTCGTCCCCATTGCTCACCCAGTCTGCCACTTTTTCTTACTGTGGCCAGTCTGCCAGAAGCGATATGTCACTCGTTGTGTATCTTAAGAGATTCATCGTTACTCCTTCCATAGGTTACTGGTATTCTCTGAGTCAATACCTCTCTTGACGAAAAAGTGGCTATCTTAATAGTGCAATACTTCTTCCTCCGAGTTGCTCACACAGTTTACTGCTTTTTGTGTAGTTTTTGTCTGCCAGAAACTATAATTCACTAGTTGTGTATCATAAAAGAGTCATCGTTTCTCCTCCTAGGGTTTATTCGAGATATCTTAATCCAATCGCAAGTAACGAGGCATTGGCTACCTTAAGAGAGTCATAGTTACTCGTCCCAATTGCTCACCCAGTCTGCCACTTTTCCTTACTGCGGCCAGTCTGCCAGAAGCGATATGTCACTCGTTGTGTATCTTAAGAGATTCATCGTTACTCTTTCCATAGGTTACTGGTATTCTCTGATTCAATGCCTCTCGTGACGAAAAAGTGGCTATCTTAATAGTGCAATACTTCTTCCTCCCAGTTGCTCACACAATTTACTACTTTTTTGTGTAGTTTTTGTCTGCCAGAAACTATAATTCACTAGTTTTGTATCATAAAAGAGTCATCGTTTCTCCTCCTAGGGGTTATTCGAGACCTCTTAATCCAAACCGCAAGTAACGAGGCATTGGCTACCTTAAGAGAGTCATAGTTACTCGTCCCAATTGCTCACCCAGTCTGCCACTTTTTCTTACTGTGGCCAGTCAGCCAGAAGCGATATGTCACTCGTTGTGTATCTTAAGAGATTCATCGTTACTCCTTCCATAGGTTACTGGTATTCTCTGAGTCAATACCTCTCTTGACGAAAAAGTGGCTATCTTAATAGTGCAATACTTCTTCCTAAGGGTTGCTCACACAGTTTACTGCTTTTTGTGTAGTTTTTGTCTGCCAGAAACTATAATTCACTAGTTGTGTATCATAAAAGAGTCATTGTTTCTCCTCCTAGGGGTTATTCGAGATATCTTAATCCAAACCGCAAGTAACGAGGCATTGGCTACCTTAAGAGAGTCATAGTTACTCGTCCCAATTGCTCACCCAGTCTGCCACATTTCCTTACTGCGGCCAGTCTGCCAGAAGCGATATGTCACTCGTTGTGTATCTTAAGAGATTCATCGTTACTCCTTCCATAGGTTACTGGTATTCTCTGAGTCAATACCTCTCTTGACGAAAAAGTGGCTATCTTAATAGTGCAATACTTCTTCCTCCGAGTTGCTCACACAGTTTACTACTTTTTGTGTACTTGCCAGTCTGCCAGAAGCGATATGTCACTAGTTGTGTATCATAAAGGAGTCATCGTTTCTCCTCCTAGGGGTTATTCGAGATATCTTAATCCAAACCGCAAGTAACGAGGCATTGGCTACCTTAAGAGAGTCATAGTTACTCGTCCCAATTGCTCACCGAGTCTGCCACTTTTCCTTACTGCGGCCAGTCTGCCAGAAGCGATATGTCACTCGTTGTGTATCTTAAGAGATTCATCGTTACTCTTTCCATAGGTTACTGGTATTCTCTGATTCAATGCCTCTCGTGACGAAAAAGTGGCTATCTTAATAGTGCAATACTTCTTCCTCCCAGTTGCTCACACAGTTTACTACTTTTTTGTGTAGTTTTTGTCTGCCAGAAACTATAATTCACTAGTTTTGTATCATAAAAGAGTCATCGTTTCTCCTCCTAGGGGTTATTCGAGACCTCTTAATCCAAACCGCAAGTAACGAGGCATTGGCTACCTTAAGACAGTCATAGTTACTCGTCCCCATTGCTCACCCAGTCTGCCACTTTTTCATACTGCGGCCAGTCTGCCAGAAGCGATATGTCACTCGTTGTTTATCTTAAGAGATTCATCGTTACTCCTTCCATAGGTTACTGGTATTCTCTGAGTCAATACCTCTCGTGACGAAAAAGTGTCTATCTTAGTAGTGCAATACTTCTTCTTCCGAGTTGCTCACACAGTTTACTAGTTTTTGTGTAGTTTTTGTCTGCCAGAAACTATAATTCACTAGTTGTGTATCATAAAAGAGTCATCGTTTCTCCTCCTAGGGGTTTTCGAGATTTCTTAATTCAAACCGCAAGTAACGAGGCATTGGCTACCTTAAGAGAGTCATAGTTACTCGTCCCCATTGCTCACCCAGTCTGCCACTTTTTCTTACTGTGGCCAGTCTGCCAGAAGCGATATGTCACTCGTTGTGTATCTTAAGAGATTCATCGTTACTCCTTCCATAGGTTACTGGTATTCTCTGAGTCAATACCTCTTGACGAAAAAGTGGCTATCTTAATAGTGCAATACTTCTTCCTCCGAGTTGCTCACACAGTTTACTGCTTTTTGTGTAGTTTTTGTCTGCCAGAAACTATAATTCACTAGTTGTGTATCATAAAAGAGTCATCGTTTCTCCTCCTAGGGTTTATTCGAGATATCTTAATCCAATCGCAAGTAACGAGGCATTGGCTACCTTAAGAGAGTCATAGTTACTCGTCCCAATTGCTCACCCAGTCTGCCACTTTTCCTTACTGCGGCCAGTCTGCCAGAAGCGATATGTCACTCGTTGTGTATCTTAAGAGATTCATCGTTACTCTTTCCATAGGTTACTGGTATTCTCTGATTCAATGCCTCTCGTGACGAAAAAGTGGCTATCTTAATAGTGCAATACTTCTTCCTCCCAGTTGCTCACACAATTTACTACTTTTTTGTGTAGTTTTTGTCTGCCATAAACTATAATTCAATAGTTTTGTATCATAAAAGAGTCATCGTTTCTCCTCCTAGGGGTTATTCGAGACCTCTTAATCCAAACCGCAAGTAACGAGGCATTGGCTACCTTAAGAGAGTCATAGTTACTCGTCCCAATTGCTCACCCAGTCTGCCACTTTTTCTTACTGTGGCCAGTCAGCCAGAAGCGATATGTCACTCGTTGTGTATCTTAAGAGATTCATCGTTACTCCTTCCATAGGTTACTGGTATTCTCTGAGTCAATACCTCTCTTGACGAAAAAGTGGCTATCTTAATAGTGCAATACTTCTTCCTAAGAGTTGCTCACACAGTTTACTGCTTTTTGTGTAGTTTTTGTCTGCCAGAAACTATAATTCACTAGTTGTGTATCATAAAAGAGTCATCGTTTCTCCTCCTAGGGGTTATTCGAGATATCTTAATCCTAACCGCAAGTAACGAGGCATTGGCTACCTTAAGAGAGTCATAGTTACTCGACCCAATTGCTCACCCAGTCTGCCACATTTCCTTACTGCGGCCAGTCTGCCAGAAGCGATATGTCACTCGTTGTGTATCTTAAGAGATTCATCGTTACTCCTTCCATAGGTTACTGGTATTCTCTGAGTCAATACCTCTTGTGACGAAAAAGTGGCTATCTTAATAGTGCAATACTTCTTACTCCGAGCTGCTCACACAGTTTACTACTTTTTGTGTACTTGCCAGTCTGCCAGAAGCGATACGTCACTAGTTGTGTATCATAAAAGTGTCATCGTTTCTCCTCCTAGGGGTTATTCGAGATTTCTTAATCCAAACCGCAAGTAACGAGGCATTGGCTACCTTAAGAGAGTCATAGTTACTCGTCCCAATTGCTCACCGAGTCTGCCACTTTTCCTTACTGCGGCCAGTCTGCCAGAAGCGAAATGTCACTCGTTGTGTATCTTAAGAGATTCATCGTTACTCTTTCCATAGGTTACTGGTATTCTCTGATTCAATGCCTCTCGTGACGAAAAAGTGGCTATCTTAATAGTGCAATACTTCTTCCTCCCAGTTGCTCACACAGTTTACTACTTTTTTGTGTAGTTTTTGTCTGCCAGAAACTATAATTCACTAGTTTTGTATCATAAAAGAGTCATCGTTTCTCCTCCTAGGGGTTATTCGAGACCTCTTAATCCAAACCGCAAGTAACGAGGCTTGGCTACCTTAAGAGAGTCATAGTTACTCGTCCCAATTGCTCACCCAGTCTGCCACTTTTTCTTACTGCGGCCAGTCTGCCAGAAGCGATATGTCACTCGTTGTGTATCTTAAGAGATTCATCGTTACTCCTTCCATAGGTTACTGGTATTCTCTGAGTCAATACCTCTCGTGACGAAAAAGTGGCTATCTTAGTAGTGCAATACTTCTTCTTCCGAGTTGCTCACACAGTTTACTAGTTTTTGTGTAGTTTTTGTCTGCCAGAAACTATAATTCACTAGTTGTGTATCATAAAAGAGTCATCGTTTCTCCTCCTAGGGGTTTTCGAGATTTCTTAATTCAAACCGCATGTAACGAGACATTGGCTATCTTAAGAGAGTCATAGTTACTCGTCCCCATTGCTCACCCAGTCTGCCACTTTTTCTTACTGTGGCCAGTCTGCCAGAAGCGATATGTCACTCGTTGTGTATCTTAAGAGATTCATCGTTACTCCTTCCATAGGTTACTGGTATTCTCTGAGTCAATACCTCTCTTGACGAAAAAGTGACTATCTTAATAGTGCAATACTTCTTCCTCCGAGTTGCTCACACAGTTTACTGCTTTTTGTGTAGTTTTTGTCTGCCAGAAACTATAATTCACTAGTTGTGTATCATAAAAGAGTCATCGTTTCTCCTCCTAGGGTTTATTCGAGATATCTTAATCCAATCGCAAGTAACGAGGCATTGGCTACCTTAAGAGAGTCATAGTTACTCGTCCCAATTGCTCACCCAGTCTGCCACTTTTCCTTACTGCGGCCAGTCTGCCAGAAGCGATATGTCACTCGTTGTGTATCTTAAGAGATTCATCGTTACTCTTTCCATAGGTTACTGGTATTCTCTGATTCAATGCCTCTCGTGACGAAAAAGTGGCTATCTTAATAGTGCAATACTTCTTCCTCCCAGTTGCTCACACAATTTACTACTTTTTTGTGTAGTTTTTGTCTGCCAGAAACTATAATTCACTAGTTTTGTATCATAAAAGAGTCATCGTTTCTCCTCCTAGGGGTTATTCGAGACCTCTTAATCCAAACCGCAAGTAACGAGGCATTGGCTACCTTAAGAGAGTCATAGTTACTCGTCCCAATTGCTCACCCAGTCTGCCACTTTTTCTTACTGTGGCCAGTCAGCCAGAAGCGATATGTCACTCGTTGTGTATCTTAAGAGATTCATCGTTACTCCTTCCATAGGTTACTGGTATTCTCTGAGTCAATACCTCTCTTGACGAAAAAGTGGCTATCTTAATAGTGCAATACTTCTTCCTAAGGGTTGCTCACACAGTTTACTGCTTTTTGTGTAGTTTTTGTCTGCCAGAAACTATAATTCACTAGTTGTGTATCATAAAAGAGTCATCGTTTCTCCTCCTAGGGGTTATTCGAGATATCTTAATCCAAACCGCAAGTAACGAGGCATTGGCTACCTTAAGAGAGTCATAGTTACTCGTCCCAATTGCTCACCCAGTCTGCCACATTTCCTTACTGCGGCCAGTCTGCCAGAAGCGATATGTCACTCGTTGTGTATCTTAAGAGATTCATCGTTACTCCTTCCATAGGTTACTGGTATTCTCTGAGTCAATACCTCTCTTGACGAAAAAGTGGCTATCTTAATAGTGCAATACTTCTTCCTCCGAGTTGCTCACACAGTTTACTACTTTTTGTGTACTTGCCAGTCTGCCAGAAGCGATATGTCACTAGTTGTGTATCATAAAGGAGTCATCGTTTCTCCTCCTAGGGGTTATTCGAGATATCTTAATCCAAACCGCAAGTAACGAGGCATTGGCTACCTTAAGAGAGTCATAGTTACTCGTCCCAATTGCTCACCGAGTCTGCCACTTTTTCTTACTGCGGCCAGTCTGCCAGAAGCGATATGTCACTCGTTGTGTATCTTAAGAGATTCATCGTTACTCTTTCCATAGGTTACTGGTATTCTCTGATTCAATGCCTCTCGTGACGAAAAAGTGGCTATCTTAATAGTGCAATACTTCTTCCTCCCAGTTGCTCACACAGTTTACTACTTTTTTGTGTAGTTTTTGTCTGCCAGAAACTATAATTCACTAGTTTTGTATCATAAAAGAGTCATCGTTTCTCCTCCTAGGGGTTATTCGAGACCTCTTAATCCAAACCGCAAGTAACGAGGCATTGGCTACCTTAAGACAGTCATAGTTACTCGTCCCCATTGCTCACCCAGTCTGCCACTTTTTCATACTGCGGCCAGTCTGCCAGAAGCGATATGTCACTCGTTGTTTATCTTAAGAGATTCATCGTTACTCCTTCCATAGGTTACTGGTATTCTCTGAGTCAATACCTCTTGTGACGAAAAAGTGGCTATCTTAATAGTGCAATACTTCTTACTCCGAGCTGCTCACACAGTTTACTACTTTTTGTGTACTTGCCAGTCTGCCAGAAGCGATACGTCACTAGTTGTGTATCATAAAAGTGTCATCGTTTCTCCTCCTAGGGGTTATTCGAGATTTCTTAATCCAAACCGCAAGTAACGAGGCATTGGCTACCTTAAGAGAGTCATAGTTACTCGTCCCAATTGCTCACCGAGTCTGCCACTTTTCCTTACTGCGGCCAGTCTGCCAGAAGCGAAATGTCACTCGTTGTGTATCTTAAGAGATTCATCGTTACTCTTTCCATAGGTTACTGGTATTCTCTGATTCAATGCCTCTCGTGACGAAAAAGTGGCTATCTTAATAGTGCAATACTTCTTCCTCCCAGTTGCTCACACAGTTTACTACTTTTTTGTGTAGTTTTTGTCTGCCAGAAACTATAATTCACTAGTTTTGTATCATAAAAGAGTCATCGTTTCTCCTCCTAGGGGTTATTCGAGACCTCTTAATCCAAACCGCAAGTAACGAGGCTTGGCTACCTTAAGAGAGTCATAGTTACTCGTCCCAATTGCTCACCCAGTCTGCCACTTTTTCTTACTGCGGCCAGTCTGCCAGAAGCGATATGTCACTCGTTGTGTATCTTAAGAGATTCATCGTTACTCCTTCCATAGGTTACTGGTATTCTCTGAGTCAATACCTCTCGTGACGAAAAAGTGGCTATCTTAGTAGTGCAATACTTCTTCTTCCGAGTTGCTCACACAGTTTACTAGTTTTTGTGTAGTTTTTGTCTGCCAGAAACTATAATTCACTAGTTGTGTATCGTAAAAGAGTCATCGTTTCTCCTCCTAGGGGTTTTCGAGATTTCTTAATTCAAACCGCATGTAACGAGGCATTGGCTACCTTAAGAGAGTCATAGTTACTCGTCCCAATTGCTCACCCAGTCTGCCACTTTTCCTTACTGCGGCCAGTCTGCCAGAAGCGATATGTCACTCGTTGTGTATCTTAAGAGATTCATCGTTACTCTTTCCATAGGTTACTGGTATTCTCTGATTCATTGCCTCTCGTGACGAAAAAGTGGCTATCTTAATAGTGCAATACTTCTTCCTCCGAGTTGCTCACACAGTTTACTACTTTTTGTGTACTTGCCAGTCTGCCAGAAGCGATATGTCACTAGTTGTGTATCATAAAGGAGTCATCGTTTCTCCTCCTAGGGGTTATTCGAGATATCTTAATCCAAACCGCAAGTAACGAGGCATTGGCTACCTTAAGAGAGTCATAGTTACTCGTCCCAATTGCTCACCGAGTCTGCCACTTTTCCTTACTGCGGCCAGTCTGCCAGAAGCGATATGTCACTCGTTGTGTATCTTAAGAGATTCATCGTTACTCCTTCCATAGGTTACTGGTATTCTCTGAGTCAATACCTCTTGTGACGAAAAAGTGGCTATCTTAATAGTGCAATACTTCTTACTCCGAGCTGCTCACACAGTTTACTACATTTTGTGTACTTGCCAGTCTGCCAGAAGCGATACGTCACTAGTTGTGTATCATAAAAGAGTCATCGTTTCTCCTCCTAGGGGTTATTCGAGATTTCTTAATCCAAACCGCAAGTAACGAGGCATTGGCTACCTTAAGAGAGTCATAGTTACTCGTCCCAATTGCTCACCCAGTCTGCCACTTTTCCTTACTGCGGCCAGTCTGCCAGAAGCGATATGTCACTCGTTGTGTATCTTAAGAGATTCATCGTTACTCTTTCCATAGGTTACTGGTATTCTCTGATTCATTGCCTCTCGTGACGAAAAAGTGGCTATCTTAATAGTGCAATACTTCTTCCTCCCAGTTGCTCACACAGTTTACTACTTTTTTGTGTAGTTTTTGTCTGCCAGAAACTATAATTCACTAGTTTTGTATCATAAAAGAGTCATCGTTTCCCCTCCTAGGGGTTATTCGAGACCTCTTAATCCAAACCGCAAGTAACGAGGCATTGGCTACCTTAAGAGAGTCATAGTTACTCGTCCCAATTGCTCACCCAGTCTGCCACTTTTCCTTAATGCGGCCAGTCTGCCAGAAGCGATATGTCACTCGTTGTGTATCTTAAGAGATTCATCGTTACTCCTTCCATAGGTTACTGGTATTCTCTGAGTCAATACCTCTCGTGACGAAAAAGTGGCTATCTTAATAGTGCAATACTTCTTCCTCCGAGTTGCTCACACAGTTTACTACTTTTTGTGTAGCTTTTGTCTGCCAGAAACTATAATTCACTAGTTGTGTATCATAAAAGAGTCATCGTTTCTCCTCCTAGCGGTTTTCGAGATTTCTTAATCCAAACCGCAAGTAACGAGGCATTGGCTACCTTAAGAGAGTCATAGTTACTCGTCCCCATTGCTCACCCAGTCTGCCACTTTTCCTTACTGTGGCCAGTCTGCCAGAAGCGATATGTCACTCGTTGTGTATCTTAAGAGATTCATCGTTACTCCTTCCATAGGTTACTGGTATTCTCTGAGTCAATACCTCTCTTGACGAAAAAGTGGCTATCTTAATAGTGCAATACTTCTTCCTCCGAGTTGCTCACACAGTTTACTGCTTTTTTTGTAGTTTTTGTCTGCCAGAAACTATAATTCACTAGTTGTGTATCATAAAAGAGTCATCGTTTCTCCTCCTAGGGGTTATTCGAGATATCTTAATCCAAACCGCAAGTAACGAGGCATTGGCTACCTTAAGAGAGTCATAGTTACTCGTCCCAATTGCTCACCCAGTCTGCCACTTTTCCTTACTGCGGCCAGTCTGCCAGAAGCGATATGTCACTCGTTGTGTATCTTAAGAGATTCATCGTTACTCCTTCCATAGGTTACTGGTATTCTCTGAGTCAATACCTCTCTTGACAAAAAAGTGGCTATCTTAATAGTGCAATACTTCTTCCTCCGAGTTGCTCACACAGTTTACTACTTTTTGAGTACTTGCCAGTCTGCCAGAAGCGATATGTCACTAGTTGTGTATCATAAAGGAGTCATCGTTTCTCCTCCTAGGGGTTATTCGAGATTTCTTAATCCAAACCGCAAGTAACGAGGCATTGGCTACCTTAAGAGAGTCATAGTTACTCGTCCCAATTGTTCACCGAGTCTGCCACTTTTCCTTACTGCGGCCAGTCTGCCAGAAGCGAAATGTCACTCGTTGTGTATCTTAAGAGATTCATCGTTACTCTTTCCATAGGTTACTGGTATTCTCTGATTCAATGCCTCTCGTGACGAAAAAGTGGCTATCTTAATAGTGCAATACTTCTTCCTCCCAGTTGCTCACACAGTTTACTACTTTTTTGTGTAGTTTTTGTCTGCCAGAAACTATAATTCACTAGTTTTGTATCATAAAAGAGTCATCGTTTCTCCTCCTAGGGGTTATTCGAGACCTCTTAATCCAAACCGCAAGTAACGAGGCTTGGCTACCTTAAGAGAGTCATAGTTACTCGTCCCAATTGCTCACCCAGTCTGCCACTTTTTCTTACTGCGGCCAGTCTGCCAGAAGCGATATGTCACTCGTTGTGTATCTTAAGAGATTCATCGTTACTCCTTCCATAGGTTACTGGTATTCTCTGAGTCAATACCTCTCGTGACGAAAAAGTGGCTATCTTAGTAGTGCAATACTTCTTCTTCCGAGTTGCTCACACAGTTTACTAGTTTTTGTGTAGTTTTTGTCTGCCAGAAACTATAATTCACTAGTTGTGTATCATAAAAGAGTCATCGTTTCTCCTCCTAGGGGTTTTCGAGATTTCTTAATTCAAACCGCATGTAACGAGGCATTGGCTATCTTAAGAGAGTCATAGTTACTCGTCCCCATTGCTCACCCAGTCTGCCACTTTTTCTTACTGTGGCCAGTCTGCCAGAAGCGATATGTCACTCGTTGTGTATCTTAAGAGATTCATCGTTACTCCTTCCATAGGTTACTGGTATTCTCTGAGTCAATACCTCTCTTGACGAAAAAGTGGCTATCTTAATAGTGCAATACTTCTTCCTCCGAGTTGCTCACACAGTTTACTGCTTTTTGTGTAGTTTTTGTCTGCCAGAAACTATAATTCACTAGTTGTGTATCATAAAAGAGTCATCGTTTCTCCTCCTAGGGTTTATTCGAGATATCTTAATCCAATCGCAAGTAACGAGGCATTGGCTACCTTAAGAGAGTCATAGTTACTCGTCCCCATTGCTCACCCAGTCTGCCACTTTTTCTTACTGTGGCCAGTCTGCCAGAAGCGATATGTCACTCGTTGTGTATCTTAAGAGATTCATCGTTACTCCTTCCATAGGTTACTGGTATTCTCTGAGTCAATACCTCTCTTGACGAAAAAGTGGCTATCTTAATAGTGCAATACTTCTTCCTCCGAGTTGCTCACACAGTTTACTGCTTTTTGTGTAGTTTTTGTCTGCCAGAAACTATAATTCACTAGTTGTGTATCATAAAAGAGTCATCGTTTCTCCTCCTAGGGTTTATTCGAGATATCTTAATCCAATCGCAAGTAACGAGGCATTGGCTACCTTAAGAGAGTCATAGTTACTCGTCCCAATTGCTCACCCAGTCTGCCACTTTTCCTTACTGCGGCCAGTCTGCCAGAAGCGATATGTCACTCGTTGTGTATCTTAAGAGATTCATCGTTACTCCTTCCATAGGTTACTGGTATTCTCTGAGTCAATACCTCTCTTGACGAAAAAGTGGCTATCTTAATAGTGCAATACTTCTTCCTCCGAGTTGCTCACACAATTTACTACTTTTTTGTGTAGTTTTTGTCTGCCAGAAACTATAATTCACTAGTTGTGTATCATAAAAGAGTCATCGTTTCTCCTCCTAGGGTTTATTCGAGATATCTTAATCCAATCGCAAGTAACGAGGCATTGGCTACCTTAAGAGAGTCATAGTTACTCGTCCCAATTGCTCACCCAGTCTGCCACTTTTCCTTACTGCGGCCAGTCTGCCAGAAGCGATATGTCACTCGTTGTGTATCTTAAGAGATTCATCGTTACTCTTTCCATAGGTTACTGGTATTCTCTGATTCAATGCCTCTCGTGACGAAAAAGTGGCTATCTTAATAGTGCAATACTTCTTCCTCCGAGTTGCTCACACAGTTTACTACTTTTTGAGTACTTGCCAGTCTGCCAGAAGCGATATGTCACTAGTTGTGTATCATAAAGGAGTCATCGTTTCTCCTCCTAGGGGTTATTCGAGATTTCTTAATCCAAACCGCAAGTAACGAGGCATTGGCTACCTTAAGAGAGTCATAGTTACTCGTCCCAATTGCTCACCGAGTCTGCCACTTTTCCTTACTGCGGCCAGTCTGCCAGAAGCGAAATGTCACTCGTTGTGTATCTTAAGAGATTCATCGTTACTCTTTCCATAGGTTACTGGTATTCTCTGATTCAATGCCTCTCGTGACGAAAAAGTGGCTATCTTAATAGTGCAATACTTCTTCCTCCCAGTTGCTCACACAGTTTACTACTTTTTTGTGTAGTTTTTGTCTGCCAGAAACTATAATTCACTAGTTTTGTATCATAAAAGAGTCATCGTTTCTCCTCCTAGGGGTTATTCGAGACCTCTTAATCCAAACCGCAAGTAACGAGGCTTGGCTACCTTAAGAGAGTCATAGTTACTCGTCCCAATTGCTCACCCAGTCTGCCACTTTTTCTTACTGCGGCCAGTCTGGCAGAAGCGATATGTCACTCGTTGTGTATCTTAAGAGATTCATCGTTACTCCTTCCATAGGTTACTGGTATTCTCTGAGTCAATACCTCTCGTGACGAAAAAGTGGCTATCTTAGTAGTGCAATACTTCTTCTTCCGAGTTGCTCACACAGTTTACTAGTTTTTGTGTAGTTTTTGTCTGCCAGAAACTATAATTCACTAGTTGTGTATCATAAAAGAGTCATCGTTTCTCCTCCTAGGGGTTTTCGAGATTTCTTAATTCAAACCGCATGTAACGAGGCATTGGCTATCTTAAGAGAGTCATAGTTACTCGTCCCCATTGCTCACCCAGTCTGCCACTTTTTCTTACTGTGGCCAGTCTGCCAGAAGCGATATGTCACTCGTTGTGTATCTTAAGAGATTCATCGTTACTCCTTCCATAGGTTACTGGTATTCTCTGAGTCAATACCTCTCTTGACGAAAAAGTGGCTATCTTAATAGTGCAATACTTCTTCCTCCGAGTTGCTCACACAGTTTACTGCTTTTTGTGTAGTTTTTGTCTGCCAGAAACTATAATTCACTAGTTGTGTATCATAAAAGAGTCATCGTTTCTCCTCCTAGGGTTTATTCGAGATATCTTAATCCAATCGCAAGTAACGAGGCATTGGCTACCTTAAGAGAGTCATAGTTACTCGTCCCAATTGCTCACCCAGTCTGCCACTTTTCCTTACTGCGGCCAGTCTGCCAGAAGCGATATGTCACTCGTTGTGTATCTTAAGAGATTCATCGTTACTCTTTCCATAGGTTACTGGTATTCTCTGATTCAATGCCTCTCGTGACGAAAAAGTGGCTATCTTAATAGTGCAATACTTCTTCCTCCCAGTTGCTCACACAATTTACTACTTTTTTGTGTAGTTTTTGTCTGCCAGAAACTATAATTCACTAGTTTTGTATCATAAAAGAGTCATCGTTTCTCCTCCTAGGGGTTATTCGAGACCTCTTAATCCAAACCGCAAGTAACGAGGCATTGGCTACCTTAAGAGAGTCATAGTTACTCGTCCCAATTGCTCACCCAGTCTGCCACTTTTTCTTACTGTGGCCAGTCAGCCAGAAGCGATATGTCACTCGTTGTGTATCTTAAGAGATTCATCGTTACTCCTTCCATAGGTTACTGGTATTCTCTGAGTCAATACCTCTCTTGACGAAAAAGTGGCTATCTTAATAGTGCAATACTTCTTCCTAAGGGTTGCTCACACAGTTTACTGCTTTTTGTGTAGTTTTTGTCTGCCAGAAACTATAATTCACTAGTTGTGTATCATAAAAGAGTCATCGTTTCTCCTCCTAGGGGTTATTCGAGATATCTTAATCCAAACCGCAAGTAACGAGGCATTGGCTACCTTAAGAGAGTCATAGTTACTCGTCCCAATTGCTCACCAAGTCTGCCACATTTCCTTACTGCGGCCAGTCTGCCAGAAGCGATATGTCACTCGTTGTGTATCTTAAGAGATTCATCGTTACTCCTTCCATAGGTTACTGGTATTCTCTGAGTCAATACCTCTCTTGACGAAAAAGTGGCTATCTTAATAGTGCAATACTTCTTCCTCCGAGTTGCTCACACAGTTTACTACTTTTTGTGTACTTGCCAGTCTGCCAGAAGCGATATGTCACTAGTTGTGTATCATAAAGGAGTCATCGTTTCTCCTCCTAGGGGTTATTCGAGATATCTTAATCCAAACCGCAAGTAACGAGGCATTGGCTACCTTAAGAGAGTCATAGTTACTCGTCCCAATTGCTCACCGAGTCTGCCACTTTTCCTTACTGCGGCCAGTCTGCCAGAAGCGATATGTCACTCGTTGTGTATCTTAAGAGATTCATCGTTACTCTTTCCATAGGTTACTGGTATTCTCTGATTCAATGCCTCTCGTGACGAAAAAGTGGCTATCTTAATAGTGCAATACTTCTTCCTCCCAGTTGCTCACACAGTTTACTACTTTTTTGTGTAGTTTTTGTCTGCCAGAAACTATAATTCACTAGTTTTGTATCATAAAAGAGTCATCGTTTCTCCTCCTAGGGGTTATTCGAGACCTCTTAATCCAAACCGCAAGTAACGAGGCATTGGCTACCTTAAGACAGTCATAGTTACTCGTCCCCATTGCTCACCCAGTCTGCCACTTTTTCATACTGCGGCCAGTCTGCCAGAAGCGATATGTCACTCGTTGTGTATCTTAAGAGATTCATCGTTACTCCTTCCATAGGTTACTGGTATTCTCTGAGTCAATACCTCTTGTGACGAAAAAGTGGCTATCTTAATAGTGCAATACTTCTTACTCCGAGCTGCTCACACAGTTTACTACTTTTTGTGTACTTGCCAGTCTGCCAGAAGCGATACGTCACTAGTTGTGTATCATAAAAGAGTCATCGTTTCTCCTCCTAGGGGTTATTCGAGATTTCTTAATCCAAACCGCAAGTAACGAGGCATTGGCTACCTTAAGAGAGTCATAGTTACTCGTCCCAACTGCTCACCCAGTCTGCCACTTTTCCTTACTGCGGCCAGTCTGCCAGAAGCGATATGTCACTCGTTGTGTATCTTAAGAGATTCATCGTTACTCCTTCCATAGGTTACTGGTATTCTCTGAGTCAATACCTCTCGTGACGAAAAAGTGGCTATCTTAATAGTGCAATACTTCTTCCTCCGAGTTGCTCACACAGTTTACTACTTTTTGTGTAGCTTTTGTCTGCCAGAAACTATAATTCACTAGTTGTGTATCATAAAAGAGTCATCGTTTCTCCTCCTAGCGGTTTTCGAGATTTCTTAATCCAAACCGCAAGTAACGAGGCATTGGCTACCTTAAGAGAGTCATAGTTACTCGTCCCCATTGCTCACCCAGTCTGCCACTTTTCCTTACTGTGGCCAGTCAGCCAGAAGCGATATGTCACTCGTTGTGTATCTTAAGAGATTCATCGTTACTCCTTCCATAGGTTACTGGTATTCTCTGAGTCAATACCTCTCTTGACGAAAAAGTGGCTATCTTAATAGTGCAATACTTCTTCCTCCGAGTTGCTCACACAGTTTACTGCTTTTTTTGTAGTTTTTGTCTGCCAGAAACTATAATTCACTAGTTGTGTATCATAAAAGAGTCATCGTTTCTCCTCCTAGGGGTTATTCGAGATATCTTAATCCAAACCGCAAGTAACGAGGCATTGGCTACCTTAAGAGAGTCATAGTTACTCGTCCCAATTGCTCACCCAGTCTGCCACTTTTCCTTACTGCGGCCAGTCTGCCAGAAGCGATATGTCACTCGTTGTGTATCTTAAGAGATTCATCGTTACTCCTTCCATAGGTTACTGGTATTCTCTGAGTCAATACCTCTCTTGACAAAAAAGTGGCTATCTTAATAGTGCAATACTTCTTCCTCCGAGTTGCTCACACAGTTTACTACTTTTTGAGTACTTGCCAGTCTGCCAGAAGCGATATGTCACTAGTTGTGTATCATAAAGGAGTCATCGTTTCTCCTCCTAGGGGTTATTCGAGATTTCTTAATCCAAACCGCAAGTAACGAGGCATTGGCTACCTTAAGAGAGTCATAGTTACTCGTCCCAATTGCTCACCCAGTCTGCCACTTTTCCTTACTGCGGCCAGTCTGCCAGAAGCGATATGTCACTCGTTGTGTATCTTAAGAGATTCATCGTTAGTCTTTCCATAGGTTACTGGTATTCTCTGATTCAATGCCTCTCGTGATGAAAAAGTGGCTATCTTAATAGTGCAATACTTCTTCCTCCCAGTTGCTCACACAGTTTACTACTTTTTTATGTAGTTTTTGTCTGCCAGAAACTATATTTCACAAGTTTTGTATCATAAAAGAGTCATCGTTTCTCCTCCTAGGGGTTATTCGAGACCTCTTAATCCAAACCGCAAGTAACGAGGCATTGGCTACCTTAAGAGAGTCATAGTTACTCGTCCCCATTGCTCACCCAGTCTGCCACTTTTTCATACTGCGGCCAGTCTGCCATAAGCGATATGTCACTCGTTGTGTATCTTAAGAGATTCATCGTTACTCCTTCCATAGGTTACTGGTATTCTCTGAGTCAATACCTCTCGTGACGAAAAAGTGGCTATCTTAATAGTGCAATACTTCTTCCTCCGAGTTGCTCACACAGTTTACTACTTTTTGTGTAGCTTTTGTCTGCCAGAAACTATAATTCACTAGTTGTGTATCATAAAAGAGTCATCGTTTCTCCTCCTAGCGGTTTTCGAGATTTCTTAATCCAAACCGCAAGTAACGAGGCATTGGCTACCTTAAGAGAGTCATAGTTACTCGTCCCCATTGCTCACCCAGTCTGCCACTTTTCCTTACTGTGGCCAGTCTGCCAGAAGCGATATGTCACTCGTTGTGTATCTTAAGAGATTCATCGTTACTCCTTCCATAGGTTACTGGTATTCTCTGAGTCAATACCTCTCTTGACGAAAAAGTGGCTATCTTAATAGTGCAATACTTCTTCCTCCGAGTTGCTCACACAGTTTACTGCTTTTTTTGTAGTTTTTGTCTGCCAGAAACTATAATTCACTAGTTGTGTATCATAAAAGAGTCATCGTTTCTCCTCCTAGGGGTTATTCGAGATATCTTAATCCAAACCGCAAGTAACGAGGCATTGGCTACCTTAAGAGAGTCATAGTTACTCGTCCCAATTGCTCACCCAGTCTGCCACTTTTCCTTACTGCGGCCAGTCTGCCAGAAGCGATATGTCACTCGTTGTGTATCTTAAGAGATTCATCGTTACTCCTTCCATAGGTTACTGGTATTCTCTGAGTCAATACCTCTCTTGACAAAAAAGTGGCTATCTTAATAGTGCAATACTTCTTCCTCCGAGTTGCTCACACAGTTTACTACTTTTTGAGTACTTGCCAGTCTGCCAGAAGCGATATGTCACTAGTTGTGTATCATAAAGGAGTCATCGTTTCTCCTCCTAGGGGTTATTCGAGATTTCTTAATCCAAACCGCAAGTAACGAGGCATTGGCTACCTTAAGAGAGTCATAGTTACTCGTCCCAATTGCTCACCCAGTCTGCCACTTTTCCTTACTGCGGCCAGTCTGCCAGAAGCGATATGTCACTCGTTGTGTATCTTAAGAGATTCATCGTTAGTCTTTCCATAGGTTACTGGTATTCTCTGATTCAATGCCTCTCGTGATGAAAAAGTGGCTATCTTAATAGTGCAATACTTCTTCCTCCCAGTTGCTCACACAGTTTACTACTTTTTTATGTAGTTTTTGTCTGCCAGAAACTATATTTCACAAGTTTTGTATCATAAAAGAGTCATCGTTTCTCCTCCTAGGGGTTATTCGAGACCTCTTAATCCAAACCGCAAGTAACGAGGCATTGGCTACCTTAAGAGAGTCATAGTTACTCGTCCCCATTGCTCACCCAGTCTGCCACTTTTTCATACTGCGGCCAGTCTGCCAGAAGCGATATGTCACTCGTTGTGTATCTTAAGAGATTCATCGTTACTCCTTCCATAGGTTACTGGTATTCTCTGAGTCAATACCTCTCGTGACGAAAAAGTGGCTATCTTAATAGTGCAATACTTCTTCCTCCGAGTTGCTCACACAGTTTACTACTTTTTGTGTAGCTTTTGTCTGCCAGAAACTATAATTCACTAGTTGTGTATCATAAAAGAGTCATCGTTTCTCCTCCTAGGGGTTTTCGAGATTTCTTAATCCAAACCGCAAGTAACGATTCATTGGCTACCTTAAGAGAGTCATAGTTACTCGTCTCCATTGCTCACCCAGTCTGCCACTTTTTCTTACTGTGGCCAGTCTGCCAGAAGCGATATGTCACTCGTTGTGTATCTTAAGAGATTCATCGTTACTCTTTCCATAGGTTACTGGTATTCTCTGATTCAATGCCTCTCGTGACGAAAAAGTGGCTATCTTAATAGTGCAATACTTCTTCCTCCCAGTTACTCACACAATTTACTACTTTTTTGTGTAGTTTTTGTCTGCCAGAAACTATAATTCACTAGTTTTGTATCATAAAAGAGTCATCGTTTCTCCTCCTACGGGTTATTCGAGACCTCTTAATCCAAACCGCAAGTAACGAGGCATTATCTACCTTAAGAGAGTCATAGTTACTCGTCCCAATTGCTTACCCAGTCTGCCACTTTTCCTTACTGCGGCCAGTCTGCCAGAAGCGATATGTCACTCGTTGTGTATCTTAAGAGATTCATCGTTACTCCTTCCATAGGTTACTGGTATTCTCTGAGTCAATACCTCTCGTGACGAAAAAGTGGCTATCTTAATAGTGCAATACTTCTTCCTCCGAGTTGCTCACACAGTTTACTGCTTTTTTTGTAGTTTTTGTCTGCCAGAAACTATAATTCACTAGTTGTGTATCATAAAAGAGTCATCGTTTCTCCTCCTAGGGGTTATTCGAGATATCTTAATCCAAACCGCAAGTAACGAGGCATTGGCTACCTTAAGAGAGTCATAGTTACTCGTCCCAATTGCTCACCCAGTCTGCCACTTTTCCTTACTGCGGCCAGTCTGCCAGAAGCGATATGTCACTCGTTGTGTATCTTAAGAGATTCATCGTTACTCCTTCCATAGGTTACTGGTATTCTCTGAGTCAATACCTCTCTTGACAAAAAAGTGGCTATCTTAATAGTGCAGTACTTCTTCCTCCGAGTTGCTCACACAGTTTACTACTTTTTGAGTACTTGCCAGTCTGCCAGAAGCGATATGTCACTAGTTGTGTATCATAAAGGAGTCATCGTTTCTCCTCCTAGGGGTTATTCGAGATTTCTTAATCCAAACCGCAAGTAACGAGGCATTGGCTACCTTAAGAGAGTCATAGTTACTCGTCCCAATTGCTCACCCAGTCTGCAACTTTTACTTACTGCGGCCAGTCTGCCAGAAGCGATATGTCACTCGTTGTGTATCTTAAGAGATTCATCGTTAGTCTTTCCATAGGTTACTGGTATTCTCTGATTCAATGCCTCTCGTGACGAAAAAGTGGCTATCTTAATAGTGCAATACTTCTTCCTCCCAGTTGCTCACACAGTTTACTACTTTTTTATGTAGTTTTTGTCTGCCAGAAACTATATTTCACAAGTTTTGTATCATAAAAGAGTCATCGTTTCTCCTCCTAGGGGTTATTCGAGACCTCTTAATCCAAACCGCAAGTAACGAGGCATTGGCTACCTTAAGAGAGTCATAGTTACTCGTCCCCATTGCTCACCCAGTCTGCCACTTTTTCATACTGCGGCCAGTCTGCCAGAAGCGATATGTCACTCTTTGTGTATCTTAAGAGATTCATCGTTACTCCTTCCATAGGTTACTGGTATTCTCTGAGTCAATACCTCTCGTGACGAAAAAGTGGCTATCTTAATAGTGCAATACTTCTTCCTCCGAGTTGCTCACACAGTTTACTACTTTTTGTGTAGCTTTTGTCTGCCAGAAACTATAATTCACTAGTTGTGTATCATAAAAGAGTCATCGTTTCTCCTCCTAGGGGTTTTCGAGATTTCTTAATCCAAACCGCAAGTAACGATTCATTGGCTACCTTAAGAGAGTCATAGTTACTCGTCTCCATTGCTCACCCAGTCTGCCACTTTTTCTTACTGTGGCCAGTCTGCCAGAAGCGATATGTCACACGTTGTGTATCTTAAGAGATTCATCGTTACTCTTTCCATAGGTTACTGGTATTCTCTGATTCAATGCCTCTCGTGACGAAAAAGTGGCTATCTTAATAGTGCAATACTTCTTCCTCCCAGTTACTCACACAATTTACTACTTTTTTGTGTAGTTTTTGTCTGCCAGAAACTATAATTCACTAGTTGTGTATCATAAAAGAGTCATCGTTTCTCCTCCTAGCGGTTTTCGAGACCTCTTAATCCAAACCGCAAGTAACGAGGCATTATCTACCTTAAGAGAGTCATAGTTACTCGTCCCAATTGCTCACCCAGTCTGCCACTTTTCCTTACTGCGGCCAGTCTGCCAGAAGCGATATGTCACTCGTTGTGTATCTTAAGAGATTCATCGTTACTCCTTCCATAGGTTACTGGTATTCTCTGAGTCAATACCTCTCTTGACGAAAAAGTGGCTATCTTAATAGTGCAATACTTCTTCCTCCGAGTTGCTCACACAGTTTACTGCTTTTATTGTAGTTTTTGTCTGCCAGAAACTATAATTCACTAGTTTTGTATCATAAAAGAGTCATCGTTTCTCCTCCTAGGGGTTATTCGAGATATCTTAATCCAAACCGCAAGTAACGAGGCATTGGCTACCTTAAGAGAGTCATAGTTACTCGTCCCAATTGCTCACCCAGTCTGCCACTTTTCCTTACTGCGGCCAGTCTGCCAGAAGCGATATGTCACTCGTTGTGTATCTTAAGAGATTCATCGTTACTCCTTCCATAGGTTACTGGTATTCTCTGAGTCAATACCTCTCTTGACAAAAAAGTGGCTATCTTAATAGTGCAATACTTCTTCCTCCGAGTTGCTCACACAGTTTACTACTTTTTGAGTACTTGCCAGTCTGCCAGAAGCGATATGTCACTAGTTGTGTATCATAAAGGAGTCATCGTTTCTCCTCCTAGGGGTTATTCGAGATTTCTTAATCCAAACCGCAAGTAACGAGGCATTGGCTACCTTAAGAGAGTCATAGATACTCGTCCTAATTGCTCACCCAGTCTGCCACTTTTCCTTACTGCGGCCAGTCTGCCAGAAGCGATATGTCACTCGTTGTGTATCTTAAGAGATTCATCGTTAGTCTTTCCATAGGTTACTGGTATTCTCTGAGTCAATACCTCTCGTGACGAAAAAGTGGCTATCTTAATAGTGCAATACTTCTTAATCCGAGTTGCTCACACAGTTTACTACTTTTTGTGTAGCTTTTGTCTGCCAGAAACTATAATTCACTAGTTGTGTATCATAAAAGAGTCATCGTTTCTCCTCCTAGGGGTTTTCGAGATTTCTTAATCCAAACCGCAAGTAACGATTCATTGGCTACCTTAAGAGAGTCATAGTTACTCGTCTCCATTGCTCACCCAGTCTGCCACTTTTTCTTACTGTGGCCAGTCTGCCAGAAGCGATATGTCACTCGTTGTGTATCTTAAGAGATTCATCGTTACTCTTTCCATAGGTTACTGGTATTCTCTGATTCAATGCCTCTCGTGACGAAAAAGTGGCTATCTTAATAGTGCAATACTTCTTCCTCCCAGTTACTCACACAATTTACTACTTTTTTGTGTAGTTTTTGTCTGCCAGAAACTATAATTCACTAGTTTTGTATCATAAAAGAGTCATCGTTTCTCCTCCTACGGGTTATTCGAGACCTCTTAATCCAAACCGCAAGTAACGAGGCATTATCTACCTTAAGAGAGTCATAGTTACTCGTCCCCATTGCTCACTCAGTCTGCCACTTTTTCATACTGCGGCCAGTCTGCCAGAAGCGATATGTCACTCGTTGTGTATCTTAAGAGATTCATCGTTACTCCTTCCATAGGTTACTGGTATTCTCTGAGTCAATACCTCTCGTGACGAAAAAGTGGCTATCTTAATAGTGCAATACTTCTTCCTCCGAGTTGCTCACACAGTTTACTACTTTTTGTGTAGCTTTTGTCTGCCAGAAACTATAATTCACTAGTTGTGTATCATAAAAGAGTCATCGTTTGTCCTCCTAGGGGTTTTCGAGATTTCTTAATCCAAACCGCAAGTAGCGAGGCATTGGCTACCTTAAGAGAGTCATAGTTACTCGTCCCCATTGCTCACCCAGTATGCCACTTTTTCTTACTGTGGCCAGTCTGCCAGAAGCGATATGTCACTCGTTGTGTATCTTAAGAGATTCATCGTTACTCCTTCCATAGGTTACTGGTATTCTCTGAGTCAATACCTCTCGTGACGAAAAAGTGGCTATCTTAATAGTGCAATACTTCTTCCTCCGAGTTGCTCACACAGTTTACTACTTTTTGTGTACTTGCCAGTCTTCCAGGAACGATATGTCACTAGTTGTGTATCATAAAAGTGTCATCGTTTCTCCTCCTAGGGGTTATGCGAGATTTCTTAATCCAAACCGCAAGTAACGATGCATTGGCTACCTTAAGAGAGTCATAGTTACTCGTCCCAATTGCTCACCGAGTCTGCCACTTTTCCTTACTGCGGCCAGTCTGCCAGAAGCGATATGTCACTCGTTGTGTATCTTAAGAGATTCATCGTTACTCCTTCCATAGGTTACTGGTATTCTCTGAGTCAATACCTCTCTTGACGAAAAAGTGGCTATCTTAATAGTGCAATACTTCTTCCTCCGAGTTGCTCACACAGTTTACTGCTTTTTTTGTAGTTTTTGTCTGCCAGAAACTATAATTCACTAGTTGTGTATCATAAAAGAATCATCGTTTCTCCTCCTAGGGGTTATTCGAGATATCTTAATCCAAACCGCAAGTAACGAGGCATTGGCTACCTTAAGAGAGTCATAGTTACTCGTCCCAATTGCTCACCCAGTCTGCCACTTTTCCTTACTGCGGCCAGTCTGCCAGAAGCGATATGTCACTCGTTGTGTATCTTAAGAGATTCATCGTTACTCCTTCCATAGGTTACTGGTATTCTCTGAGTCAATACCTCTCTTGACAAAAAAGTGGCTATCTTAATAGTGCAATACTTCTTCCTCCGAGTTGCTCACACAGTTTACTACTTTTTGAGTACTTGCCAGTCTGCCAGAAGCGATATGTCACTAGTTGTGTATCATAAAGGAGTCATCGTTTCTCCTCCTAGGGGTTATTCGAGATTTCTTAATCCAAACCGCAAGTAACGAGGCATTGGCTACCTTAAGAGAGTCATAGTTACTCGTCCCAATTGCTCACCCAGTCTGCCACTTTTCCTTACTGCGGCCAGTCTGCCAGAAGCGATATGTCACTCGTTGTGTATCTTAAGAGATTCATCGTTAGTCTTTCCATAGGTTACTGGTATTCTCTGATTCAATGCCTCTCGTGACGAAAAAGTGGCTATCTTAATAGTGCAATACTTCTTCCTCCCAGTTGCTCACACAGTTTACTACTTTTTTATGTAGTTTTTGTCTGCCAGAAACTATATTTCACAAGTTTTGTATCATAAAAGAGTCATCGTTTCTCCTCCTAGGGGTTATTCGAGACCTCTTAATCCAAACCGCAAGTAACGAGGCATTGGCTACCTTAAGAGAGTCATAGTTACTCGTCCCAATTGCTCACCCAGTCTGCCACTTTTTCATACTGCGGCCAGTCTGCCAGAAGCGATATGTCACTCGTTGTGTATCTTAAGAGATTCATCGTTACTCCTTCCATAGGTTACTGGTATTCTCTGAGTCAATACCTCTCGTGACGAAAAAGTGGCTATCTTAATAGTGCAATACTTCTTCCTCCGAGTTGCTCACACAGTTTACTACTTTTTGTGTAGCTTTTGTCTGCCAGAAACTATAATTCACTAGTTGTGTATCATAAAAGAGTCATCGTTTCTCCTCCTAGGGGTTTTCGAGATTTCTTAATCCAAACCGCAAGTAACGATTAATTGGCTACCTTAAGAGAGTCATAGTTACTCGTCTCCATTGCTCACCCAGTCTGCCACTTTTTCTTACTGTGGCCAGTCTGCCAGAAGCGATATGTCACTCGTTGTGTATCTTAAGAGATTCATCGTTACTCTTTCCATAGGTTACTGGTATTCTCTGATTCAATGCCTCTCGTGACGAAAAAGTGTCTATCTTAATAGTGCAATACTTCTTCCTCCCAGTTACTCACACAATTTACTACTTTTTTGTGTAGTTTTTGTCTGCCAGAAACTATAATTCACTAGTTGTGTATCATAAAAGAGTCATCGTTTCTCCACCTAGCGGTTTTCGAGACCTCTTAATCCAAACCGCAAGTAACGAGGCATTATCTACCTTAAGAGAGTCATAGTTACTCGTCCCAATTGCTCACCCAGTCTGCCACTTTTCCTTACTGCGGCCAGTCTGCCAGAAGCGATATGTCACTCGTTGTGTATCTTAAGAGATTCATCGTTACTCCTTCCATAGGTTACTGGTATTCTCTGAGTCAATACCTCTCTTGACGAAAAAGTGGCTATCTTAATAGTGCAATACTTCTTCCTCCGAGTTGCTCACACAGTTTACTGCTTTTATTGTAGTTTTTGTCTGCCAGAAACTATAATTCACTAGTTTTGTATCATAAAAGAGTCATCGTTTCTCCTCCTAGGGGTTATTCGAGATTTCTTAATCCAAACCGCAAGTAACGAGGCATTGGCTACCTTAAGAGAGTCATAGATACTCGTCCCAATTGCTCACCCAGTCTGCCACTTTTCCTTACTGCGGCCAGTCTGCCAGAAGCGATATGTCACTCGTTGTGTATCTTAAGAGATTCATCGTTAGTCTTTCCATAGGTTACTGGTATTCTCTGAGTCAATACCTCTCGTGACGAAAAAGTGGCTATCTTAATAGTGCAATACTTCTTCCTCCGAGTTGCTCACACAGTTTACTACTTTTTGTGTAGCTTTTGTCTGCCAGAAACTATAATTCACTAGTTGTGTATCATAAAAGAGTCATCGTTTCTCCTCCTAGGGGTTTTCGAGATTTCTTAATCCAAACCGCAAGTAACGATTCATTGGCTACCTTAAGAGAGTCATAGTTACTCTTCTCCATTGCTCACCCAGTCTGCCACTTTTTCTTACTTTGGCCAGTCTGATAGAAGCGATATGTCACTCGTTGTGTATCTTAAGAGATTCATCGTTACTCTTTCCATAGGTTACTGGTATTCTCTGATTCAATGCCTCTCGTGACGAAAAAGTGGCTATCTTAATAGTGCAATACTTCTTCCTCCCAGTTACTCACACAATTTACTACTTTTTTGTGTAGTTTTTGTCTGCCAGAAACTATAATTCACTAGTTTTGTATCATAAAAGAGTCATCGTTTCTCCTCCTACGGGTTATTCGAGACCTCTTAATCCAAACCGCAAGTAACGAGGCATTATCTACCTTAAGAGAGTCATAGTTACTCGTCCCAATTGCTCACCCAGTCTGCCACTTTTCCTTACTGCGGCCAGTCTGCCAGAAGCGATATGTCACTCGTTGTGTATCTTAAGAGATTCATCGTTACTCCTTCCATAGGTTACTGGTATTCTCTGAGTCAATACCTCTCGTGACGAAAAAGTGGCTATCTTAATAGTGCAATACTTCTTCCTCCGAGTTGCTCACACAGTTTACTACTTTTTGTGTACTTGCCAGTCTGCCAGAAGCGATATGTCATTAGTTGTGTATCATAAAAGTGTCATCGTTTCTCCTCCTAGGGGTTATTCGAGATTTCTTAATCCAAACCGCAAGTAACGAGGCATTGGCTACCTTAAGAGAGTCATAGTTACTCGTCCCAATTGCTCACCGAGTCTGCCACTTTTCCTTACTGCGGCCAGTCTGCCAGAAGCGATATGTCACTCGTTGTGTATCTTAAGAGATTCATCGTTACTCTTTCCATAGGTTACTGGTATTCTCTGATTCAATGCCTCTCGTGACGAAAAAGTGGCTATCTTAATAGTGCAATACTTCTTCCTCCCAGTTGCTCACACAGTTTACTACTTTTTTGTGTAGTTTTTGTCTGCCAGAAACTATAATTCACTAGTATTGTATCATAAAAGAGTCATCGTTTCTCCTCCTAGGGGTTATTCGAGACCTCTTAATCCAAACCGCAAGTAACGAGGCATTGGCTACCTTAAGAGAGTCATAGTTACTCGTCCCCATTGCTCACCCAGTCTGCCACTTTTTCTTACTGTGGCCAGTCTGCCAGAAGCGATATGTCACTCGTTGTGTATCTTAAGAGATTCATCGTTACTCCTTCCATAGGTTACTGGTATTCTCTGAGTCAATACCTCGCTTGACGAAAAAGTGGCTATCTTAATAGTGCAATACTTCTTCCTCCGAGTTGCTCACACAGTTTACTGCTTTTTGTGTAGTTTTTGTCTGCCAGAAACTATAATTCACTAGTTGTGTATCATAAAGGAGTCATCGTTTCTCCTCCTAGGGTTTATTCGAGATAACTTAATCCAATCGCAAGTAACGAGGCATTGGCTACCTTAAGAGAGTCATAGTTACTCGTCCCAATTGCTCACCCAGTCTGCCACTTTTCCTTACTGCGGCCAGTCTGCCAGAAGCGATATGTCACTCGTTGTGTATCTTAAGAGATTCATCGTTACTCTTTCCATAGGTTACTGGTATTCTCTGATTCAATGCCTCTCGTGACGAAAAAGTGGCTATCTTAATAGTGCAATACTTCTTCCTCCCAGTTGCTCACACAATTTACTACTTTTTTGTGTAGTTTTTGTCTGCCAGAAACTATAATTCACTAGTTTTGTATCATAAAAGAGTCATCGTTTCTCCTCCTAGGGGTTATTCGAGACCTCTTAATCCAAACCGCAAGTAACGAGGCATTGGCTACCTTAAGAGAGTCATAGTTACTCGTCCCAATTGCTCACCCAGTCTGCCACTATTTCTTACTGTGGCCAGTCAGCCAGAAGCGATATGTCACTCGTTGTGTATCTTAAGAGATTCATCGTTACTCCTTCCATAGGTTACTGGTATTCTCTGAGTCAATGCCTCTCTTGACGAAAAAGTGGCTATCTTAATAGTGCAATACTTCTTCCTAAGAGTTGCTCACACAGTTTACTGCTTTTTGTGTAGTTTTTGTCTGCCAGAAACTATAATTCACTAGTTGTGTATCATAAAAGAGTCATCGTTTCTCCTCCTAGGGGTTATTCGAGATATCTTAATCCAAACCGCAAGTAACGAGGCATTGGCTACCTTAAGAGAGTCATAGTTACTCGTCCCAATTGCTCACCCAGTCTGCCACATTTCCTTACTGCGGCCAGTCTGCCAGAAGCGATATGTCACTCGTTGTGTATCTTAAGAGATTCATCGTTACTCCTTCCATAGGTTACTGGTATTCTCTGAGTCAATACCTCTCTTGACGAAAAAGTGGCTATCTTAATAGTGCAATACTTCTTCCTCCGAGTTGCTCACACAGTTTACTACTTTTTGTGTACTTGCCAGTCTGCCAGAAGCGATATGTCACTAGTTGTGTATCATAAAGGAGTCATCGTTTCTCCTCCTAGGGGTTATTCGAGATATCTTAATCCAAACCGCAAGTAACGAGGCATTGGCTACCTTAAGAGAGTCATAGTTACCCGTCCCAATTGCTCACCCAGTCTGCCACTTTTTCTTACTGTGGCCAGTCAGCCAGAAGCGATATGTCACTCGTTGTGTATCTTAAGAGATTCATCGTTACTCTTTCCATAGGTTACTGGTATTCTCTGATTCAATGCCTCTCGTGACGAAAAAGTGGCTATCTTAATAGTGCAATACTTCTTCCTCCCAGTTGCTCACACAGTTTACTACTTTTTTGTGTAGTTTTTGTCTGCCAGAAACTATAATTCACTAGTATTGTATCATAAAAGAGTCATCGTTTCTCCTCCTAGGGGTTATTCGAGACCTCTTAATCCAAACCGCAAGTAACGAGGCATTGGCTACCTTAAGACAGTCATAGTTACTCGTCCCCATTGCTCACCCAGTCTGCCACTTTTTCATACTGCGGCCAGTCTGCCAGAACCGATATGTCACTCGTTGTGTATCTTAAGAGATTCATCGTTACTCCTCCCATAGGTTACTGGTATTCTCTGAGTCAATACCTCTTGTGACGAAAAAGTGGCTATCTTAATAGTGCAATACTTCTTACTCCGAGCTGCTCTCACAGTTTACTACTTTTTGTGTACTTGCCAGTCTGCCAGAAGCGATACGTCACTAGTTGTGTATCATAAAAGAGTCATCGTTTCTCCTCCTAGGGGTTATTCGAGATTTCTTAATCCAAACCGCAAGTAACGAGGCATTGGCTACCTTAAGAGAGTCATAGTTACTCGTCCCAATTGCTCACCCAGTCTGCCACTTTTCCTTACTGCGGCCAGTCTGCCAGAAGCGATATGTCACTCGTTGTGTATCTTAAGAGAGCCATCGTTACTCTTTCCATAGGTTACTGGTATTCTCTGATTCATTGCCTCTCGTGACGAAAAAGTGGCTATCTTAATGGTGCAATACTTCTTCCTCCCAGTTGCTCACACAATTTACTACTTTTTTGTGTAGTTTTTGTCTGCCAGAAACTATAATTCACTAGTTTTGTATCATAAAAGAGTCATCGTTTCTCCTCCTAGGGGTTATTCGAGACCTCTTAATCCAAACCGCAAGTAACGAGGCATTGGCTACCTTAAGAGAGTCATAGTTACTCGTCCCAATTGCTCACCCAGTCTGCCACGTTTCCTTACTGCGGCCAGTCTGCCAGAAGCGATATGTCACTCGTTGTGTATCTTAAGAGATTCATCGTTACTCCTTCCATAGGTTACTGGTATTCTCTGAGTCAATACCTCTCGTGACGAAAAAGTGGCTATCTTAATAGTGCAATACTTCTTACTCCGAGCTGCTCACACAGTTTACTACTTTTTGTGTACTTGCCAGTCTGCCAGAAGCGATACGTCACTAGTTGTGTATCATAAAAGAGTCATCGTTTCTCCTCCTAGGGGTTATTCGAGATTTCTTAATCCAAACCGCAAGTAACGAGGCATTGGCTACCTTAAGAGAGTCATAGATACTCGTCCCAATTGCTCACCCAGTCTGCCACTTTTCCTTACTGCGGCCAGTCTGCCAGAAGCGATATGTCACTCGTTGTGTATCTTAAGAGATTCATCGTTACTCTTTCCATAGGTTACTGGTATTCTCTGATTCATTGCCTCTCGTGACGAAAAAGTGGCTATCTTAATAGTGCAATACTTCTTCCTCCCAGTTGCTCACACAATTTACTACTTTTTTGTGTAGTTTTTGTCTGCCAGAAACTATAATTCACTAGTTTTGTATCATAAAAGAGTCATCGTTTCTCCTCCTAGGGGTTATTCGAGACCTCTTAATCCAAACCGCAAGTAACGAGGCATTGGCTACCTTAAGAGAGTCATAGTTACTCGTCCCAATTGCTCACCCAGTCTGCCACTTTTCCTTACTGCGGCCAGTCTGCCAGAAGCGATATGTCACTCGTTGTGTATCTTAAGAGATTCATCGTTACTCCTTCCATAGGTTACTGGTATTCTTGAGTCAATACCTCTCGTGACGAAAAAGTGGCTATCTTAATAGTGCAATACTTCTTCCTCCGAGTTGCTCACACAGTTTACTACTTTTTGTGTAGCTTTTGTCTGCCAGAAACTATAATTCACTAGTTGTGTATCATAAAAGAGTCATCGTTTCTCCTCCTAGCGGTTTTCGAGATTTCTTAATCCAAACCGCAAGTAACGAGGCATTGGCTACCTTCAGAGAGTCATAGTTACTCGTCCCAATTGCTCACCCAGTCTGCCACTTTTTCTTACTGTGGCCAGTCTGCCAGAAGCGATATGTCACTCGTTGTGTATCTTAAGAGATTCATCGTTACTCCTTCCATAGGTTACTGGTATTCTCTGAGTCAATACCTCTCTTGACGAAAAAGTGGCTATCTTAATAGTGCAATACTTCTTCCTCCGAGTTGCTCACACAGTTTACTGCTTTTTTTGTAGTTTTTGTCTGCCAGAAACTATAATTCACTAGTTGTGTATCATAAAAGAGTCATCGTTTCTCCTCCTAGGGGTTATTCGAGATATCTTAATCCAAACCGCAAGTAACGAGGCATTGGCTACCTTAAGAGAGTCATAGTTACTCGTCCCAATTGCTCACCCAGTCTGCCACTTTTCCTTACTGCGGCCAGTCTGCCAGAAGCGATATGTCACTCGTTGTGTATCTTAAGAGATTCATCGTTACTCTTTCCATAGGTTACTGGTATTCTCTGATTCAATACCTCTCTTGACGAAAAAGTGGCTATCTTAATAGTGCAATACTTCTTCCTCCCAGTTGCTCACACAGTTTACTACTTTTTTGTGTAGTTTTTGTCTGCCAGAAACTATAATTCACTAGTTTTGTATCATAAAAGAGTCATCGTTTCTCCTCCTAGGGGTTATTCGAGACCTCTTAATCCAAACCGCAAGTAATGAGGCATCGGCTACCTTAAGAGAGTCATAGTTACTCGTCCCCATTGCTCACCCAGTCTGCCACTTTTTCATACTGCGGCCAGTCTGCCAGAAGCGATATGTCACACGTTGTGTATCTTAAGAGATTCATCGTTACTCCTTCCATAGGTTACTCGTATTCTCTGAGTCAATACCTCTCGTGACGAAAAAGTGGCTATCTTAATAGTGCAATACTTCTTCCTCCGAGTTGCTCACACAGTTTACTACTTTTTGTGTACTTGCCAGTCTGCCAGAGCCGATACGTCACTAGTTGTGTATCATAAAAGAGTCATCGTTTCTCCTCCTAGGGGTTATTCTAGATTTCTTAATCCAAACCGCAAGTTACGAGGCATTGGCTACCTTAAGAGAGTCATAGTTACTCGTCCCAATTGCTCACCCAGTCTGCCACTTTTCCTTACTGCGGCCAGTCTGCCAGAAGCGATATGTCACTCGTTGTGTATCTTAAGAGATTCATCGTTACTCTTTCCATAGGTTACTGGTATTCTCTGATTCAATGCCTCTCGTGACGAAAAAGTGGCTATCTTAATAGTGCAATACTTCTTCCTCCCAGTTGCTCACACAATTTACTACTTTTTTGTGTAGTTTTTGTCTGCCAGAAACTATAATTCACTAGTTGTGTATCATAAAAGGGTCATCGTTTCTCCTCCTAGGGGTTATTCGAGACCTCTTAATCCAAACCGCAAGTAACGAGGCATTGGCTACCTTAAGAGAGTCATAGTCACTCGTCCCAATTGCTCATCCAGTCTGCCACTTTTCCTTACTGCGGCCAGTCTGCCAGAAGCGATATGTCACTCGTTGTGTATCTTAAGAGATTCATCGTTACTCCTTCCATAGGTTACTGGTATTCTCTGAGTCAATACCTCTCGTGACGAAAAAGTGGCTATCTTAATAGTGCAATACTTCTTCCTCCGAGTTGCTCACACAGTTTACTACTTTTTGTGTAGCTTTTGTCTGCCAGAAACTATAATTCACTAGTTGTGTATCATAAAAGAGTCATCGTTTCTCCTCCTAGGGGTTATTCGAGATATCTTAATCCAAACCGCAAGTAACGAGGCATTGGCTACCTTAAGAGAGTCATAGTTCCTCGTCCCAATTGCTCACCCAGTCTGCCACTTTTCCTTACTGCGGCCAGTCTGCCAGAAGCGATATGTCACTCGTTGTGTATCTTAAGTGATTCATCGTTACTCTTTCCATAGGTTACTGGTATTCTCTGATTCAATGCCTCTCGTAACGAAAAAGTGGCTATCTTAATAGTGCAATACTTCTTCCTCCCAGTTGCTCACACAATTTACTACTTTTTTGTGTAGTTTTTGTCTGCCAGAAACTATAATTCACTAGTTTTGTATCATAAAAGAGTCATCGTTTCTCCTCCTAGGGGTTATTCGAGACCTCTTAATCCAAACCGCAAGTAACGAGGCATTGGCTACCTTAAGAGAGTCATAGTTACTCGTCCCAATTGCTCACCCAGTCTGCCACTTTTTCTTACTGCGGCCAGTCTGCCAGAAGCGATATGTCACTCGTTGTGTATCTTAAGAGATTCATCGTTACTCCTTCCATAGGTTACTGGTATTCTCTGAGTCAATACCTCTCGTGACGAAAAAGTGGCTATCTTAATAGTGCAATACTTCTTCCTCCGAGTTGCTCACACAGTTTACTGCTTTTTGTGTAGTTTTTGTCTGCCAGAAACTATAATTCACTAGTTGTGTATCATAAAAGAGTCATCGTTTCTCCTCCTAGGGGTTTTCGAGATTTCTTAATCCAAACCGCAAGTAACGAGGCATTGGCTACCTTAAGAGAGTCATAGTTACTCGTCCCCATTGCTCACCCAGTCTGCCACTTTTTCTTACTGTGGCCAGTCTGCCAGAAGCGATATGTCACTCGTTGTGTATCTTAAGAAATTCATCGTTACTCCTTCCATAGGTTACTGGTATTCTCTGAGTCAATACCTCTCTTGACGAAAAAGTGGCTATCTTAATAGTGCAATACTTCTTCCTCCGAGTTGCTCACACAGTTTACTGCTTTTTGTGTAGTTTTTGTCTGCCAGAAACTATAATTCACTAGTTGTGTATCATAAAGGAGTCATCGTTTCTCCTCCTAGGGGTTATTCGAGATATCTTAATCCAAACCGCAAGTAACGAGGCATTGGCTACCTTAAGAGAGTCATAGTTACTCGTCCCAATTGCTCACCCAGTCTGCCACTTTTCCTTACTGCGGCCAGTCTGCCAGAAGCGATATGTCACTCGTTGTGTATCTTAAGAGATTCATCGTTACTCTTTCCATAGGTTACTGGTATTCTCTGATTCATTGCCTCTCGTGACGAAAAAGTGGCTATCTTAATAGTGCAATACTTCTTCCTCCCAGTTGCTCACACAATTTACTACTTTTTTGTGTAGTTTTTGTCTGCCAGAAACTATAATTCACTAGTTTTGTATCATAAAAGAGTCATCGTTTCTCCTCCTAGGGGTTATTCGAGACCTCTTAATCCAAACCGCAAGTAACGAGGCATTGGCTACCTTAAGAGAGTCATAGTTACTCGTCCCAATTGCTCACCCAGTCTGCCACTTTTCCTTAGTGCGGCCAGTCTGCCAGAAGCGATATGTCACTCGTTGTGTGTCTTAAGAGATTCATCGTTACTCCTTCCATAGGTTACTGGTATTCTCTGAGTCAATACCTCTCGTGACGAAAAAGTGGCTATCTTAATAGTGCAATACTTCTTCCTCCGAGTTGCTCACACAGTTTACTACTTTTTGTGTAGCTTTTGTCTGCCAGAAACTATAATTCACTAGTTGTGTATCATAAAAGAGTCATCGTTTCTCCTCCTAGCGGTTTTCGAGATTTCTTAATCCAAACCGCAAGTAACGAGGCATTGGCTACCTTAAGAGAGTCATAGTCACTCGTCCCAATTGCTCATCCAGTCTGCCACTTTTCCTTACTGCGGCCAGTCTGCCAGAAGCGATATGTCACTCGTTGTGTATCTTAAGAGATTCATCGTTACTCCTTCCATAGGTTACTGGTATTCTCTGAGTCAATACCTCTCGTGACGAAAAAGTGGCTATCTTAATAGTGCAATACTTCTTCCTCCGAGTTGCTCACACAGTTTACTACTTTTTGTGTAGCTTTTGTCTGCCAGAAACTATAATTCACTAGTTGTGTATCATAAAAGAGTCATCGTTTCTCCTCCTAGGGGTTATTCGAGATATCTTAATCCAAACCGCAAGTAACGAGGCATTGGCTACCTTAAGAGAGTCATAGTTCCTCGTCCCAATTGCTCACCCAGTCTGCCACTTTTCCTTACTGCGGCCAGTCTGCCAGAAGCGATATGTCACTCGTTGTGTATCTTAAGTGATTCATCGTTACTCTTTCCATAGGTTACTGGTATTCTCTGATTCAATGCCTCTCGTAACGAAAAAGTGGCTATCTTAATAGTGCAATACTTCTTCCTCCCAGTTGCTCACACAATTTACTACTTTTTTGTGTAGTTTTTGTCTGCCAGAAACTATAATTCACTAGTTTTGTATCATAAAAGAGTCATCGTTTCTCCTCCTAGGGGTTATTCGAGACCTCTTAATCCAAACCGCAAGTAACGAGGCATTGGCTACCTTAAGAGAGTCATAGTTACTCGTCCCAATTGCTCACCCAGTCTGCCACTTTTTCTTACTGCGGCCAGTCTGCCAGAAGCGATATGTCACTCGTTGTGTATCTTAAGAGATTCATCGTTACTCCTTCCATAGGTTACTGGTATTCTCTGAGTCAATACCTCTCGTGACGAAAAAGTGGCTATCTTAATAGTGCAATACTTCTTCCTCCGAGTTGCTCACACAGTTTACTGCTTTTTGTGTAGTTTTTGTCTGCCAGAAACTATAATTCACTAGTTGTGTATCATAAAAGAGTCATCGTTTCTCCTCCTAGGGGTTTTCGAGATTTCTTAATCCAAACCGCAAGTAACGAGGCATTGGCTACCTTAAGAGAGTCATAGTTACTCGTCCCCATTGCTCACCCAGTCTGCCACTTTTTCTTACTGTGGCCAGTCTGCCAGAAGCGATATGTCACTCGTTGTGTATCTTAAGAGATTCATCGTTACTCCTTCCATAGGTTACTGGTATTCTCTGAGTCAATACCTCTCTTGACGAAAAAGTGGCTATCTTAATAGTGCAATACTTCTTCCTCCGAGTTGCTCACACAGTTTACTGCTTTTTGTGTAGTTTTTGTCTGCCAGAAACTATAATTCACTAGTTGTGTATCATAAAGGAGTCATCGTTTCTCCTCCTAGGGGTTATTCCAGATATCTTAATCCAAACCGCAAGTAACGAGGCATTGGCTACCTTAAGAGAGTCATAGTTACTCGTCCCAATTGCTCACCCAGTCTGCCACTTTTCCTTACTGCGGCCAGTCTGCCAGAAGCGATATGTCACTCGTTGTGTATCTTAAGAGATTCATCGTTACTCTTTCCATAGGTTACTGGTATTCTCTGATTCATTGCCTCTCGTGACGAAAAAGTGGCTATCTTAATAGTGCAATACTTCTTCCTCCGAGTTGCTCACACAGTTTACTACTTTTTGTGTAGTTTTTGTCTGCCAGAAACTATAATTCACTAGTTGTGTATCATAAAGGAGTCATCGTTTCTCCTCCTAGGGGTTATTCCAGATATCTTAATCCAAACCGCAAGTAACGAGGCATTGGCTACCTTAAGAGAGTCATAGTTACTCGTCCCAATTGCTCACCCAGTCTGCCACTTTTCCTTACTGCGGCCAGTCTGCCAGAAGCGATATGTCACTCGTTGTGTATCTTAAGAGATTCATAGTTACTCTTTCCATAGGTTACTGGTATTCTCTGATTCAATGCCTCTCGTGACGAAAAAGTGGCTATCTTAATAGTGCAATACTTCTTCCTCCCAGTTGCTCACACAATTTACTACTTTTTTGTGTAGTTTTTGTCTGCCAGAAACTATAATTCACTAGTTTTGTATCATAAAAGAGTCATCGTTGCTCCTCCTAGTGGTTATTCGAGATATCTTAATCCAAACCGCAAGTAACGAGGCATTGGCTACCTTAAGAGAGTCATAGTTACTCGTCCCAATTGCTCACCCAGTCTGCCACTTTTTCTTACTGTGGCCAGTCTGCCAGGAGCGATATGTCACTCGTTGTGTATCTTAAGAGATTCATCGTTACTCCTTCCATAGGTTACTGGTATTCTCTGAGTCAATACCTCTCTTGACGAAAAAGTGGCTATCTTAATAGTGCAATACTTCTTCCTAAGAGTTGCTCACACAGTTTACTGCTTTTTGTGTAGTTTTTGTCTGCCAGAAACTATAATTCACTAGTTGTGTATCATAAAAGAGTCATCGTTTCTCCTCCTAGGGGTTATTCGAGATATCTTGATCCAAACCGCAAGTAACGAGGCATTGGCTACCTTAAGAGAGTCATAGTTACTCGTCCCAATTGCTCACCCAGTCTGCCACTTTTCCTTACTGCGGCCAGTCTGCCAGAAGCGATATGTCACTCGTTGTGTATCTTAAGAGATTCATCGTTACTCCTTCCATAGGTTACTGGTATTCTCTGAGTCAATACCTCTCTTGACGAAAAAGTGGCTATCTTAATAGTGCAATACTTCTTCCTCCGAGTTGCTCACACAGTTTACTACTTTTTGTGTACTTGCCAGCCTGCCAGAAGCGATATGTCACTAGTTGTGTATCATAAAGGAGTCATCGTTTCTCCTCCTAGGGGTTATTCGAGACCTCTTAATCCAAATCGCAAGTAACGAGGCATTGGCTACCTTAAGAGAGTCATAGTTACTCGTCCCAATTGCTCACCCAGTCTGCCACTTTTCCTTACTGCGGCCAGTCTGCCAGAAGCGATATGTCACTCGTTGTGTATCTTAAGAGATTCATCGTTACTCTTTCCATAGGTTACTGGTATTCTCTGATTCAATGCCTCTCGTGACGAAAAAGTGGCTATCTTAATAGTGCAATACTTCTTCCTCCCAGTTGCTCACACAATTTACTACTTTTTTGTGTAGTTTTTGTCTGCCAGAAACTATAATTCACTAGTTTTGTATCATAAAAGAGTCATCGTTTCTCCTCCTAGGGGTTATTCGAGACCTCTTAATCCAAACCGCAAGTAACGAGGCATTGGCTACCTTAAGAGAGTCATAGTCACTCGTCCTAATTGCTCATCCAGTCTGCCACTTTTCCTTACTGCGGCCAGTCTGCCAGAAGCGATATGTCACTCGTTGTGTATCTTTAGAGATTCATCGTTACTCCTTCCATAGGTTACTGGTATTCTCTGAGTCAATACCTCACGTGACGAAAAAGTGGCTATCTTAATAGTGCAATACTTCTTCCTCCGAGTTGCTCACACAGTTTACTACTTTTTGTGTAGCTTTTGTCTGCCAGAAACTATAATTCACTAGTTGTGTATCATAAAAGAGTCATCGTTTCTCCTCCTAGGGGTTATTCGAGATATCTTAATCCAAACCGCAAGTAACGAGGCATTGGCTACCTTAAGAGAGTCATAGTTACTCGTCCCAATTGCTCACCCAGTCTGCCACTTTTTCTTACTGTGGCCAGTCTGCCAGGAGCGATATGTCACTCGTTGTGTATCTTAAGAGATTCATCGTTACTCCTTCCATAGGTTACTGGTATTCTCTGAGTCAATACCTCTCTTGACGAAAAAGTGGCTATCTTAATAGTGCAATACTTCTTCCTAAGAGTTGCTCACACAGTTTACTGCTTTTTGTGTAGTTTTTGTCTGCCAGAAACTATAATTCACTAGTTGTGTATCATAAAAGAGTCATCGTTTCTCCTCCTAGGGGTTATTCGAGATATCTTAATCCAAACCGCAAGTAACGAGGCATTGGCTACCTTAAGAGAGTCATAGTTACTCGTCCCAATTGCTCACCCAGTCTGCCACTTTTCCTTACTGCGGCCAGTCTGCCAGAAGCGATATGTCACTCGTTGTGTATCTTAAGAGATTCATCGTTACTCCTTCCATAGGTTACTGGTATTCTCTGAGTCAATACCTCTCTTGACGAAAAAGTGGCTATCTTAATAGTGCAATACTTCTTCCTCCGAGTTGCTCACACAGTTTACTACTTTTTGTGTACTTGCCAGCCTGCCAGAAGCGATATGTCACTAGTTGTGTATCATAAAGGAGTCATCGTTTCTCCTCCTAGGGGTTATTCGAGACCTCTTAATCCAAATCGCAAGTAACGAGGCATTGGCTACCTTAAGAGAGTCATAGTTACTCGTCCCAATTGCTCACCCAGTCTGCCACTTTTCCTTACTGCGGCCAGTCTGCCAGAAGCGATATGTCACTCGTTGTGTATCTTAAGAGATTCATCGTTACTCTTTCCATAGGTTACTGGTATTCTCTGATTCAATGCCTCTCGTGACGAAAAAGTGGCTATCTTAATAGTGCAATACTTTTTCCTCCCAGTTGCTCACACAATTTACTACTTTTTTGTGTAGTTTTTGTCTGCCAGAAACTATAATTCACTAGTTTTGTATCATAAAAGAGTCATCGTTTCTCCTCCTAGGGGTTATTCGAGACCTCTTAATCCAAACCGCAAGTAACGAGGCATTGGCTACCTTAAGAGAGTCATAGTCACTCGTCCTAATTGCTCATCCAGTCTGCCACTTTTCCTTACTGCGGCCAGTCTGCCAGAAGCGATATGTCACTCGTTGTGTATCTTAAGAGATTCATCGTTACTCCTTCCATAGGTTACTGGTATTCTCTGAGTCAATACCTCACGTGACGAAAAAGTGGCTATCTTAATAGTGCAATACTTCTTCCTCCGAGTTGCTCACACAGTTTACTACTTTTTGTGTAGTTTTTGTCTGCCAGAAACTATAATTCACTAGTTGTGTATCATAAAAGAGTCATCGTTTCTCCTCCTAGGGGTTTTCGAGATTTCTTAATCCAAACCGCAAGTAACGGGGCATTGGCTACCTTAAGAGAGTCATAGTTACTCGTCCCCATTGCTCACCCAGTCTGCCACTTTTTCTTACTGTGGCCAGTCTGCCAGAAGCGATATGTCACTCGTTGTGTATCTCAAGAGATTCATCGTTACTCCTTCCATAGGTTACTGGTATTCTCTGAGTCAATACCTCTCTTGACGAAAAAGTGGCTATCTTAATAGTGCAATACTTCTTCCTAAGAGTTGCTCACACAGTTTACTGCTTTTTGTGTAGTTTTTGTCTGCCAGAAACTATAATTCACTAGTTGTGTATCATAAAAGAGTCATCGTTTCTCCTCCTAGGGGTTATTCGAGATATCTTAATCCAAACCGCAAGTAACGAGGCATTGGCTACCTTAAGAGAGTCATAGTTACTCGTCCCAATTGCTCACCCAGTCTGCCACTTTTCCTTACTGCGGCCAGTCTGCCAGAAGCGATATGTCACTCGTTGTGTATCTTAAGAGATTCATCGTTACTCTTTCCATAGGTTACTGGTATTCTCTGATTCAATGCCTCTCGTGACGAAAAAGTGGCTATCTTAATAGTGCAATACTTCTTCCTCCCAGTTGCTCACACAATTTACTACTTTTTTGTGTAGTTTTTGTCTGCCAGAAACTATAATTCACTAGTTTTGTATCATAAAAGAGTCATCGTTTCTCCTCCTAGGGGTTATTCGAGACCTCTTAATCCAAACCGCAAGTAACGAGGCATTGGCTACCTTAAGAGAGTCATAGTCACTCGTCCCAATTGCTCATCCAGTCTGCCACTTTTCCTTACTGCGGCCAGTCTGCCAGAAGCGATATGTCACTCGTTGTGTATCTTAAGAGATTCATCGTTACTCCTTCCATAGGTTACTGGTATTCTCTGAGTCAATACCTCTCTTGACGAAAAAGTGGCTATCTTAATAGTGCAATACTTCTTCCTCCGAGTTGCTCACACAGTTTACTACTTTTTGTGTACTTGCCAGTCTGCCAGAAGCGATATGTCACTAGTTGTGTATCATAAAGGAGTCATCGTTTCTCCTCCTAGGGGTTATTCGAGACCTCTTAATCCAAATCGCAAGTAACGAGGCATTGGCTACCTTAAGAGAGTCATAGTTACTCGTCCCAATTGCTCACCCAGTCTGCCACTTTTCCTTACTGCGGCCAGTCTGCCAGAAGCGATATGTCACTCGTTGTGTATCTTAAGAGATTCATCGTTACTCTTTCCATAGGTTACTGGTATTCTCTGATTCAATGCCTCTCGTGACGAAAAAGTGGCTATCTTAATAGTGCAATACTTCTTCCTCCCAGTTGCTCACACAGTTTACTACTTTTTTGTGTAGTTTTTGTCTGCCAGAAACTATAATTCACTAGTATTGTATCATAAAAGAGTCATCGTTTCTCCTCCTAGGGGTTATTCGAGACCTCTTAATCCAAACCGCAAGTAACGAGGCATTGGCTACCTTAAGACAGTCATAGTTACTCGTCCCCATTGCTCACCCAGTCTGCCACTTTTTCATACTGCGGCCAGTCTGCCAGAAGCGATATGTCACTCGTTGTGTATCTTAAGAGATTCATCGTTACTCCTTCCATAGGTTACTGGTATTCTCTGAGTCAATACCTCTCGTGACGAAAAAGTGGCTATCTTAATAGTGCAATACTTCTTCCTCCGAGTTGCTCACACAGTTTACTACTTTTTGTGTACTTGCCAGTCTGCCAGAGCCGATACGTCACTAGTTGTGTATCATAAAAGAGTCATCGTTTCTCCTCCTAGGGGTTATTCGAGATTTCTTAATCCAAACCGCAAGTAACGAGGCATTGGCTACCTTAAGAGAGTCATAGTTACTCGTCCCAATTGCTCACCCAGTCTGCCACTTTTCCTTACTGCGGCCAGTCTGCCAGAAGCGATATGTCACTCGTTGTGTATCTTAAGAGATTCATCGTTACTCTTTCCATAGGTTACTGGTATTCTCTGATTCAATGCCTCTCGTGACGAAAAAGTGGCTATCTTAATAGTGCAATACTTCTTCCTCCCAGTTGCTCACACAATTTACTACTTTTTTGTGTAGTTTTTGTCTGCCAGAAACTATAATTCACTAGTTTTGTATCATAAAAGAGTCATCGTTTCTCCTCCTAGGGGTTATTCGAGACCTCTTAATCCAAACCGCAAGTAACGAGGCATTGGCTACCTTAAGAGAGTCATAGTTACTCGTCCCAATTGCTCACCCAGTCTGCCACTTTTTCTTACTGCGGCCAGTCTGCCAGAAGCGATATGTCACTCGTTGTGTATCTTAAGAGATTCATCGTTACTCCTTCCATAGGTTACTGGTATTCTCTGAGTCAATACCTCTCGTGACGAAAAAGTGGCTATCTTAATAGTGCAATACTTCTTCCTCCGAGTTGCTCAGACAGTTTACTACTTTTTGTGTAGTTTTTGTCTGCCAGAAACTATAATTCACTAGTTGTGTATCATAAAAGAGTCATCGTTTCTCCTCCTAGGGGTTTTCGAGATTTCTTAATCCAAACCGCAAGTAACGAGGCATTGGCTACCTTAAGAGAGTCATAGTTACTCGTCCCCATTGCTCACCCAGTCTGCCACTTTTTCTTACTGTGGCCAGTCTGCCAGAAGCGATATGTCACTCGTTGTGTATCTTAAGAGATTCATCGTTACTCTTTCCATAGGTTACTGGTATTCTCTGAGTCAATACCTCTCTTGACGAAAAAGTGGCTATCTTAATAGTGCAATACTTCTTCCTAAGAGTTGCTCACACAGTTTACTGCTTTTTGTGTAGTTTTTGTCTGCCAGAAACTATAATTCACTAGTTGTGTATCATAAAAGAGTCATCGTTTCTCCTCCTAGGGGTTATTCGAGATATCTTAATCCAAACCGCAAGTAACGAGGCATTGGCTACCTTAAGAGAGTCATAGTTACTCGTCCCAATTGCTCACCCAGTCTGCCACTTTTCCTTACTGCGGCCAGTCTGCCAGAAGCGATATGTCACTCGTTGTGTATCTTAAGAGATTCATCGTTACTCCTTCCATAGGTTACTGGTATTCTCTGAGTCAATACCTCTCTTGACGAAAAAGTGGCTATCTTAATAGTGCAATACTTCTTCCTCCGAGTTGCTCACACAGTTTACTACTTTTTGTGTAGCTTTTGTCTGCCAGAAACTATAATTCACTAGTTGTGTATCATAAAAGAGTCATCGTTTCTCCTCCTAGGGGTTTTCGAGATTTCTTAATCCAAACCGCAAGTAACGAGGCATTGGCTACCTTAAGAGAGTCATAGTTACTCGTCCCCATTGCTCACCCAGTCTGCCACTTTTTCTTACTGTGGCCAGTCTGCCAGAAGCGATATGTCACTCGTTGTGTATCTTAAGAGATTCATCGTTACTCCTTCCATAGGTTACTGGTATTCTCTGAGTCAATACCTCTCTTGACGAAAAAGTGGCTATCTTAATAGTGCAATACTTCTTCCTCCGAGTTGCTCACACAGTTTACTGCTTTTTGTGTAGTTTTTGTCTGCCAGAAACTATAATTCACTAGTTGTGTATCATAAAAGAGTCATCGTTTCTCCTCCTAGGGGTTATTCGAGATATCTTAATCCAAACCGCAAGTAACGAGGCATTGGCTACCTTAAGAGAGTCATAGTTTCTCGTCCCAATTGCTCACCCAGTCTGCCACTTTTCCTTACTGCGGCCAGTCTGCCAGAAGCGATATGTCACTCGTTGTGTATCTTAAGAGATTCATCGTTACTCTTTCCATAGGTTACTGGTATTCTCTGATTCAATGCCTCTCGTGACGAAAAAGTGGCTATCTTAATAGTCCAATACTTCTTCCTCCCAGTTGCTCACACAATTTACTACTTTTTTGTGTAGTTTTTGTCTGCCAGAAACTATAATTCACTAGTTTTGTATCATAAAAGAGTCATCGTTTCTCCTCCTAGGGGTTATTCGAGATATCTTAATCCAAACCGCAAGTAACGAGGCATTGGCTACCTTAAGAGAGTCATAGTTACTCGTCCCAATTGCTCACCCAGTCTGCCACTTTTCCTTACTGCGGCCAGTCTGCCAGAAGCGATATGTCACTCGTTGTGTATCTTAAGAGATTCATCGTTACTCCTTCCATAGGTTACTGGTATTCTCTGAGTCAATACCTCTCGTGACGAAAAAGTGCCTATCTTAATAGTGCAATACTTCTTCCTCCGAGTTGCTCAGACAGTTTACTACTTTTTGTGTAGTTTTTGTCTGCCAGAAACTATAATTCACTAGTTGTGTATCATAAAAGAGTCATCGTTTCTCCTCCTAGGGGTTTTCGAGATTTCTTAATCCAAACCGCAAGTAACGAGGCATTGGCTACCTTAAGAGAGTCATAGTTACTCGTCCCCATTGCTCACCCAGTCTGCCACTTTTTCTTACTGTGGCCAGTCTGCCAGAAGCGATATGTCACTCGTTGTGTATCTTAAGAGATTCATCGTTACTCCTTCCATAGGTTACTGGTATTCTCTGAGTCAATACCTCTCTTGACGAAAAAGTGGCTATCTTAATAGTGCAATACTTCTTCCTCCTAGTTGCTCACACAGTGTACTACTTTTTGTGTACTTGCCAGTCTGCCAGAAGCGATATGTCACTAGTTGTGTATCATAAAGGAGTCATCGTTTCTCCTCCTAGGGGTTATTCGAGACCTCTTAATCCAAACCGCAAGTAACGAGGCATTGGCTACCTTAAGAGAGTCATAGTTACTCGTTTTAATTGCTCACCCAGTCTGCCACCTTTCCTTACTGCGGCCAGTCAGCCAGAAGCGATATGTCACTCGTTGTGTATCTTAAGAGATTCATCGTTACTCTTTCCATAGGTTACTGGTATTCTCTGATTCAATGCCTCTCGTGACGAAAAAGTGGCTATCTTAATAGTGCAATACTTCTTCCTCCCCGTTGCTCACACAGTTTACTACTTTTTTGTGTAGTTTTTGTCTGCCAGAAACTATAATTCACTAGTTTTGTATCATAAAAGAGTCATCGTTTCTCCTCCTAGGGGTTATTCGAGACCTCTTAATCCAAACCGCAAGTAACGAGGCATTGGCTACCTTAAGAGAGTCATAGTTACTCGTCCCCATTGCTCACCCAGTCTGCCACTTTTTCATACTGCGGCCAGTCTGCCAGAAGCGATATGTCACTCGTTGTGTATCTTAAGAGATTCATCATTACTCCTTCCATAGGTTACTGGTATTCTCTGAGTCAATACCTCTCGTGACGAAAAAGTGGCTATCTTAATAGTGCAATACTTCTTCCTCCGAGTTGCTCACACAGTTTACTACTTTTTGTGTACTTGCCAGTCTGCCAGAAGCGATACGTCACTAGTTGTGTATCATAAAAGAGTAATCGTTTCTCCTCCTAGGGGTTATTCGAGATTTCTTAATCCAAACCGCAAGTAACGAGGCATTGGCTACCTTAAGAGAGTCATAGTTACTCGTCCCAATTGCTCACCCAGTCTGCCACTTTTCCTTACTGCGGCCAGTCTGCCAGAAGCGATATGTCACTCGTTGTGTATCTTAAGAGATTCATCGTTACTCCTTCCATAGGTTACTGGTATTCTCTGAGTCAATACCTCTCGTGACGAAAAAGTGGCTATCTTAATAGTGCAATACTTCTTCCTCCGAGTTGCTCACACAGTTTACTACTTTTTGTGTAGCTTTTGTCTGCCAGAAGCTATAATTCACTAGTTGTGTATCATAAAAGAGTCTTCGTTTCTCCTCCTAGGGGTTTTCGAGATTTCTTAATCCAAACCGCAAGTAACGATGCATTGGCTACCTTAAGAGAGTCATAGTTACTCGTCCCCATTGCTCACCCAGTCTGCCACTTTTTCTTACTGTGGCCAGTCTGCCAGAAGCGATATGTCACTCGTTGTGTATCTTAAGAGATTCATCGTTACTCCTTCCATAGGTTACTGGTATTCTCTGAGTCAATACCTCTCTTGACGAAAAAGTGGCTATCTTAATAGTGCAATACTTCTTCCTCCGAGTTGCTCACACAGTTTACTGCTTTTTGTGTAGTTTTTGTCTGCCAGAAACTATTATTCACTAGTTGTGCATCATAAAAGAGTCATCGTTTCTCCTCCTAGGGGTTATTCGAGATATCTTAATCCAAACCGCAAGTAACGAGGCATTGGCTACCTTAAGAGAGTCATAGTTACTCGTCCCAATTGCTCACCCAGTCTGCCACTTTTCCTTACTGCGGCCAGTCTGCCAGAAGCGATATGTCACTCGTTGTGTATCTTAAGAGATTCATCGTTACTCTTTCCATAGGTTACTGGTATTCTCTGATTCAATGCCTCTCGTGACGAAAAAGTGGCTATCTTAATAGTCCAATACTTCTTCCTCCCAGTTGCTCACACAATTTACTACTTTTTTGTGTAGTTTTTGTCTGCCAGAAACTATAATTCACTAGTTTTGTATCATAAAAGAGTCATCGTTTCTCCTCCTAGGGGTTATTCGAGATATCTTAATCCAAACCGCAAGTAACGAGGCATTGGCTACCTTAAGAGAGTCATAGTTACTCGTCCCAATTGCTCACCCAGTCTGCCACTTTTCCTTACTGCGGCCAGTCTGCCAGAAGCGATATGTCACTCGTTGTGTAACCTAATAGATTCATCGTTACTCCTTTCATAGGTTACTGGTATTCTCTGAGTCAATACCTCTCGTGACGAAAAAGTGGCTATCTTAATAGTGCAATACTTCTTCCTCCGAGTTGCTCAGACAGTTTACTACTTTTTGTGTAGTTTTTGTCTGCCAGAAACTATAATTCACTAGTTGTGTATCATAAAAGAGTCATCGTTTCTCCTCCTAGGGGTTTTCGAGATTTCTTAATCCAAACCGCAAGTAACGAGGCATTGGCTACCTTAAGAGAGTCATAGTTACTCGTCCCCATTAATCACCCAGTCTGCCACTTTTTCATACTGCGGCCAGTCTGCCAGAAGCGATATGTCACTCGTTGTGTATCTTAAGAGTTTCATCGTTACTCCTTCCATAGGTTACTGGTATTCTCTGAGTCAATACCTCTCGTGACGAAAAAGTGGCTATCTTAATAGTGCAATACTTCTTCCTCCGAGTTGCTCACACAGTTTACTACTTTTTGTGTACTTGCCAGTCTGCCAGAAGCGATACGTCACTAGTTGTGTATCATAAAAGAGTCATCGTTTCTCCTCCTAGGGGTTATTCGAGATTTCTTAATCCATACCGCAAGTAACGAGGCATTGGCTACCTTAAGAGAGTCATAGTTACTCGTCCCAATTGCTCACCCAGTCTGCCACTTTTCCTTACTGCGGCCAGACTGCCAGAAGCGATATGTCACTCGTTGTGTATCTTAAGAGATTCATCGTTACTCTTTCCATAGGTTACTGGTATTCTCTGATTCAATGCCTCTCGTGACGAAAAAGTGGCTATCTTAATAGTGCAATACTTCTTCCTCTCAGTTGCTCACACAATTTACTACTTTTTTGTGTAGTTTTTGTCTGCCAGAATCTATAATTCACTAGTTTTGCATCATAAAAGAGTCATCGTTTCTCCTCCTAGGGGTTATTCGAGACCTCTTAATCCAAACCGCAAGTAACGAGGCATTGGCTACCTTAAGAGAGTCATAGTTACTCGTCCCAATTGCTCACCCAGTCTGCCACTTTTCCTTACTGCGGCCAGTCTGCCAGAAGCGATATGTCACTCGTTGTGTATCTTAAGAGATTCATCGTTACTCCTTCCATAGGTTACTGGTATTCTCTGAGTCAATACCTCTCGTGACGAAAAAGTGGCTATCTTAATAGTGCAATACTTCTTCCTCCGAGTTGCTCACACAGTTTACTGCTTTTTGTGTAGCTTTTGTCTGCCAGAAGCTATAATTCACTAGTTGTGTATCATAAAAGAGTCATCGTTTCTCCTCCTAGGGGTTTTCGAGATTTCTTAATCCAAACCGCAAGTAACGATGCATTGGCTACCTTAAGAGAGTCATAGTTACTCGTCCCCATTGCTCACCCAGTCTGCCACTTTTTCTTACTGTGGCCAGTCTGCCAGAAGCGATATGTCACTCGTTGTGTATCTTAAGAGATTCATCGTTACTCCTTCCATAGGTTACTGGTATTCTCTGAGTCAATACCTCTCTTGACGAAAAAGTGGCTATCTTAATAGTGCAATACTTCTTCCTCCGAGTTGCTCACACAGTTTACTGCTTTTTGTGTAGTTTTTGTCTGCCAGAAACTATAATTCACTAGTTGTGTATCATAAAAGAGTCATCGTTTCTCCTTCTAGGGGTTATTCGAGATATCTTAATCCAAACCGCAAGTAACGAGGCATTGGCTACCTTAAGAGAGTCATAGTTACTCGTCCCAATTGCTCACCCAGTCTGCCACTTTTCCTTACTGCGGCCAGTCTGCCAGAAGCGATATGTCACTCGTTGTGTATCTTAAGAGATTCATCGTTACTCTTTCCATAGGTTACTGGTATTCTCTGATTCAATGCCTCTCGTGACGAAAAAGTGGCTATCTTAATAGTGCAATACTTCTTCCTCTCAGTTGCTCACACAATTTACTACTTTTTTGTGTAGTTTTTGTCTGCCAGAATCTATAATTCACTAGTTTTGTATCATAAAAGAGTCATCGTTTCTCCTCCTAGGGGTTATTCGAGACCTCTTAATCCAAACCGCAAGTAACGAGGCATTGGCTACCTTAAGAGAGTCATAGTTACTCGTCCCAATTGCTCACCCAGTCTGCCACTTTTCCTTACTGCGGCCAGTCTGCCAGAAGCGATATGTCACTCGTTGTGTAACCTAATAGATTCATCGTTACTCCTTCCATAGGTTACTGGTATTCTCTGAGTCAATACCTCTCGTGACGAAAAAGTGGCTATCTTAATAGTGCAATACTTCTTCCTCCGAGTTGCTCAGACAGTTTACTACTTTTTGTGTAGTTTTTGTCTGCCAGAAACTATAATTCACTAGTTGTGTATCATAAAAGAGTCATCGTTTCTCCTCCTAGGGGTTTTCGAGATTTCTTAATCCAAACCGCAAGTAACGAGGCATTGGCTACCTTAAGAGAGTCATAGTTACTCGTCCCCATTAATCACCCAGTCTGCCACTTTTTCATACTGCGGCCAGTCTGCCAGAAGCGATATGTCACTCGTTGTGTATCTTAAGAGATTCATCGTTACTCCTTCCATAGGTTACTGGTATTCTCTGAGTCAATACCTCTCGTGACGAAAAAGTGGCTATCTTAATAGTGCAATACTTCTTCCTCCGAGTTGCTCACACAGTTTACTACTTTTTGTGTACTTGCCAGTCTGCCAGAAGCGATACGTCACTAGTTGTGTATCATAAAAGAGTCATCGTTTCTCCTCCTAGGGGTTATTCGAGATTTCTTAATCCATACCGCAAGTAACGAGGCATTGGCTACCTTAAGAGAGTCATAGTTACTCGTCCCAATTGCTCACCCAGTCTGCCACTTTTCCTTACTGCGGCCAGTCTGCCAGAAGCGATATGTCACTCGTTGTGTATCTTAAGAGATTCATCGTTACTCTTTCCATAGGTTACTGGTATTCTCTGATTCAATGCCTCTCGTGACGAAAAAGTGGCTATCTTAATAGTGCAATACTTCTTCCTCTCAGTTGCTCACACAATTTACTACTTTTTTGTGTAGTTTTTGTCTGCCAGAATCTATAATTCACTAGTTTTGTATCATAAAAGAGTCATCGTTTCTCCTCCTAGGGGTTATTCGAGACCTCTTAATCCAAACCGCAAGTAACGAGGCATTGGCTACCTTAAGAGAGTCATAGTTACTCGTCCCAATTGCTCACCCAGTCTGCCACTTTTCCTTACTGCGGCCAGTCTGCCAGAAGCGATATGTCACTCGTTGTGTATCTTAAGAGATTCATCGTTACTCCTTCCATAGGTTACTGGTATTCTCTGAGTCAATACCTCTCGTGACGAAAAAGTGGCTATCTTAATAGTGCAATACTTCTTCCTCCGAGTTGCTCACACAGTTTACTACTTTTTGTGTAGCTTTTGTCTGCCAGAAGCTATAATTCACTAGTTGTGTATCATAAAAGAGTCTTCGTTTCTCCTCCTAGGGGTTTTCGAGATTTCTTAATCCAAACCGCAAGTAACGATGCATTGGCTACCTTAAGAGAGTCATAGTTACTCGTCCCCATTGCTCACCCAGTCTGCCACTTTTTCTTACTGTGGCCAGTCTGCCAGAAGCGATATGTCACTCGTTGTGTATCTTAAGAGATTCATCGTTACTCCTTCCATAGGTTACTGGTATTCTCTGAGTCAATACCTCTCTTGACGAAAAAGTGGCTATCTTAATAGTGCAATACTTCTTCCTCCGAGTTGCTCACACAGTTTACTGCTTTTTGTGTAGTTTTTGTCTGCCAGAAACTATTATTCACTAGTTGTGCATCATAAAAGAGTCATCGTTTCTCCTCCTAGGGGTTATTCGAGATATCTTAATCCAAACCGCAAGTAACGAGGCATTGGCTACCTTAAGAGAGTCATAGTTACTCGTCCCAATTGCTCACCCAGTCTGCCACTTTTCCTTACTGCGGCCAGTCTGCCAGAAGCGATATGTCACTCGTTGTGTATCTTAAGAGATTCATCGTTACTCTTTCCATAGGTTACTGGTATTCTCTGATTCAATGCCTCTCGTGACGAAAAAGTGGCTATCTTAATAGTCCAATACTTCTTCCTCCCAGTTGCTCACACAATTTACTACTTTTTTGTGTAGTTTTTGTCTGCCAGAAACTATAATTCACTAGTTTTGTATCATAAAAGAGTCATCGTTTCTCCTCCTAGGGGTTATTCGAGATATCTTAATCCAAACCGCAAGTAACGAGGCATTGGCTACCTTAAGAGAGTCATAGTTACTCGTCCCAATTGCTCACCCAGTCTGCCACTTTTCCTTACTGCGGCCAGTCTGCCAGAAGCGATATGTCACTCGTTGTGTAACCTAATAGATTCATCGTTACTCCTTTCATAGGTTACTGGTATTCTCTGAGTCAATACCTCTCGTGACGAAAAAGTGGCTATCTTAATAGTGCAATACTTCTTCCTCCGAGTTGCTCAGACAGTTTACTACTTTTTGTGTAGTTTTTGTCTGCCAGAAACTATAATTCACTAGTTGTGTATCATAAAAGAGTCATCGTTTCTCCTCCTAGGGGTTTTCGAGATTTCTTAATCCAAACCGCAAGTAACGAGGCATTGGCTACCTTAAGAGAGTCATAGTTACTCGTCCCCATTAATCACCCAGTCTGCCACTTTTTCATACTGCGGCCAGTCTGCCAGAAGCGATATGTCACTCGTTGTGTATCTTAAGAGTTTCATCGTTACTCCTTCCATAGGTTACTGGTATTCTCTGAGTCAATACCTCTCGTGACGAAAAAGTGGCTATCTTAATAGTGCAATACTTCTTCCTCCGAGTTGCTCACACAGTTTACTACTTTTTGTGTACTTGCCAGTCTGCCAGAAGCGATACGTCACTAGTTGTGTATCATAAAAGAGTCATCGTTTCTCCTCCTAGGGGTTATTCGAGATTTCTTAATCCATACCGCAAGTAACGAGGCATTGGCTACCTTAAGAGAGTCATAGTTACTCGTCCCAATTGCTCACCCAGTCTGCCACTTTTCCTTACTGCGGCCAGACTGCCAGAAGCGATATGTCACTCGTTGTGTATCTTAAGAGATTCATCGTTACTCTTTCCATAGGTTACTGGTATTCTCTGATTCAATGCCTCTCGTGACGAAAAAGTGGCTATCTTAATAGTGCAATACTTCTTCCTCTCAGTTGCTCACACAATTTACTACTTTTTTGTGTAGTTTTTGTCTGCCAGAATCTATAATTCACTAGTTTTGCATCATAAAAGAGTCATCGTTTCTCCTCCTAGGGGTTATTCGAGACCTCTTAATCCAAACCGCAAGTAACGAGGCATTGGCTACCTTAAGAGAGTCATAGTTACTCGTCCCAATTGCTCACCCAGTCTGCCACTTTTCCTTACTGCGGCCAGTCTGCCAGAAGCGATATGTCACTCGTTGTGTATCTTAAGAGATTCATCGTTACTCCTTCCATAGGTTACTGGTATTCTCTGAGTCAATACCTCTCGTGACGAAAAAGTGGCTATCTTAATAGTGCAATACTTCTTCCTCCGAGTTGCTCACACAGTTTACTGCTTTTTGTGTAGCTTTTGTCTGCCAGAAGCTATAATTCACTAGTTGTGTATCATAAAAGAGTCATCGTTTCTCCTCCTAGGGGTTTTCGAGATTTCTTAATCCAAACCGCAAGTAACGATGCATTGGCTACCTTAAGAGAGTCATAGTTACTCGTCCCCATTGCTCACCCAGTCTGCCACTTTTTCTTACTGTGGCCAGTCTGCCAGAAGCGATATGTCACTCGTTGTGTATCTTAAGAGATTCATCGTTACTCCTTCCATAGGTTACTGGTATTCTCTGAGTCAATACCTCTCTTGACGAAAAAGTGGCTATCTTAATAGTGCAATACTTCTTCCTCCGAGTTGCTCACACAGTTTACTGCTTTTTGTGTAGTTTTTGTCTGCCAGAAACTATAATTCACTAGTTGTGTATCATAAAAGAGTCATCGTTTCTCCTCCTAGGGGTTATTCGAGATATCTTAATCCAAACCGCAAGTAACGAGGCATTGGCTACCTTAAGAGAGTCATAGTTACTCGTCCCAATTGCTCACCCAGTCTGCCACTTTTCCTTACTGCGGCCAGTCTGCCAGAAGCGATATGTCACTCGTTGTGTATCTTAAGAGATTCATCGTTACTCTTTCCATAGGTTACTGGTATTCTCTGATTCAATGCCTCTCGTGACGAAAAAGTGGCTATCTTAATAGTGCAATACTTCTTCCTCTCAGTTGCTCACACAATTTACTACTTTTTTGTGTAGTTTTTGTCTGCCAGAATCTATAATTCACTAGTTTTGTATCATAAAAGAGTCATCGTTTCTCCTCCTAGGGGTTATTCGAGACCTCTTAATCCAAACCGCAAGTAACGAGGCATTGGCTACCTTAAGAGAGTCATAGTTACTCGTCCCAATTGCTCACCCAGTCTGCCACTTTTCCTTACTGCGGCCAGTCTGCCAGAAGCGATATGTCACTCGTTGTGTAACCTAATAGATTCATCGTTACTCCTTCCATAGGTTACTGGTATTCTCTGAGTCAATACCTCTCGTGACGAAAAAGTGGCTATCTTAATAGTGCAATACTTCTTCCTCCGAGTTGCTCAGACAGTTTACTACTTTTTGTGTAGTTTTTGTCTGCCAGAAACTATAATTCACTAGTTGTGTATCATAAAAGAGTCATCGTTTCTCCTCCTAGGGGTTTTCGAGATTTCTTAATCCAAACCGCAAGTAACGAGGCATTGGCTACCTTAAGAGAGTCATAGTTACTCGTCCCCATTAATCACCCAGTCTGCCACTTTTTCATACTGCGGCCAGTCTGCCAGAAGCGATATGTCACTCGTTGTGTATCTTAAGAGATTCATCGTTACTCCTTCCATAGGTTACTGGTATTCTCTGAGTCAATACCTCTCGTGACGAAAAAGTGGCTATCTTAATAGTGCAATACTTCTTCCTCCGAGTTGCTCACACAGTTTACTACTTTTTGTGTACTTGCCAGTCTGCCAGAAGCGATACGTCACTAGTTGTGTATCATAAAAGAGTCATCGTTTCTCCTCCTAGGGGTTATTCGAGATTTCTTAATCCATACCGCAAGTAACGAGGCATTGGCTACCTTAAGAGAGTCATAGTTACTCGTCCCAATTGCTCACCCAGTCTGCCACTTTTCCTTACTGCGGCCAGTCTGCCAGAAGCGATATGTCACTCGTTGTGTATCTTAAGAGATTCATCGTTACTCTTTCCATAGGTTACTGGTATTCTCTGATTCAATGCCTCTCGTGACGAAAAAGTGGCTATCTTAATAGTGCAATACTTCTTCCTCTCAGTTGCTCACACAATTTACTACTTTTTTGTGTAGTTTTTGTCTGCCAGAATCTATAATTCACTAGTTTTGCATCATAAAAGAGTCATCGTTTCTCCTCCTAGGGGTTATTCGAGACCTCTTAATCCAAACCGCAAGTAACGAGGCATTGGCTACCTTAAGAGAGTCATAGTTACTCGTCCCAATTGCTCACCCAGTCTGCCACTTTTCCTTACTGCGGCCAGTCTGCCAGAAGCGATATGTCACTCGTTGTGTATCTTAAGAGATTCATCGTTACTCCTTCCATAGGTTACTGGTATTCTCTGAGTCAATACCTCTCGTGACGAAAAAGTGGCTATCTTAATAGTGCAATACTTCTTCCTCCGAGTTGCTCACACAGTTTACTGCTTTTTGTGTAGCTTTTGTCTGCCAGAAGCTATAATTCACTAGTTGTGTATCATAAAAGAGTCATCGTTTCTCCTCCTAGGGGTTTTCGAGATTTCTTAATCCAAACCGCAAGTAACGATGCATTGGCTACCTTAAGAGAGTCATAGTTACTCGTCCCCATTGCTCACCCAGTCTGCCACTTTTTCTTACTGTGGCCAGTCTGCCAGAAGCGATATGTCACTCGTTGTGTATCTTAAGAGATTCATCGTTACTCCTTCCATAGGTTACTGGTATTCTCTGAGTCAATACCTCTCTTGACGAAAAAGTGGCTATCTTAATAGTGCAATACTTCTTCCTCCGAGTTGCTCACACAGTTTACTGCTTTTTGTGTAGTTTTTGTCTGCCAGAAACTATAATTCACTAGTTGTGTATCATAAAAGAGTCATCGTTTCTCCTCCTAGGGGTTATTCGAGATATCTTAATCCAAACCGCAAGTAACGAGGCATTGGCTACCTTAAGAGAGTCATAGTTACTCGTCCCAATTGCTCACCCAGTCTGCCACTTTTCCTTACTGCGGCCAGTCTGCCAGAAGCGATATGTCACTCGTTGTGTATCTTAAGAGATTCATCGTTACTCTTTCCATAGGTTACTGGTATTCTCTGATTCAATGCCTCTCGTGACGAAAAAGTGGCTATCTTAATAGTGCAATACTTCTTCCTCTCAGTTGCTCACACAATTTACTACTTTTTTGTGTAGTTTTTGTCTGCCAGAATCTATAATTCACTAGTTTTGTATCATAAAAGAGTCATCGTTTCTCCTCCTAGGGGTTATTCGAGACCTCTTAATCCAAACCGCAAGTAACGAGGCATTGGCTACCTTAAGAGAGTCATAGTTACTCGTCCCAATTGCTCACCCAGTCTGCCACTTTTCCTTACTGCGGCCAGTCAGCCAGAAGCGATATGTCACTCGTTGTGTATCTTAAGAGATTCATCGTTACTCTTTCCATAGGTTACTGGTATTCTCTGATTCAATGCCTCTCGTGACGAAAAAGTGGCTATCTTAATAGTGCAATACTTCTTCCTCCCCGTTGCTCACACAGTTTACTACTTTTTTGTGTAGTTTTTGTCTGCCAGAAACTATAATTCACTAGTTTTGTATCATAAAAGAGTCATCGTTTCTCCTCCTAGGGGTTATTCGAGACCTCTTAATCCAAACCGCAAGTAACGAGGCATTGGCTACCTTAAGAGAGTCATAGTTACTCGTCCCCATTGCTCACCCAGTCTGCCACTTTTTCATACTGCGGCCAGTCTGCCAGAAGCGATATGTCACTCGTTGTGTATCTTAAGAGATTCATCATTACTCCTTCCATAGGTTACTGGTATTCTCTGAGTCAATACCTCTCGTGACGAAAAAGTGGCTATCTTAATAGTGCAATACTTCTTCCTCCGAGTTGCTCACACAGTTTACTACTTTTTGTGTACTTGCCAGTCTGCCAGAAGCGATACGTCACTAGTTGTGTATCATAAAAGAGTCATCGTTTCTCCTCCTAGGGGTTATTCGAGATTTCTTAATCCAAACCGCAAGTAACGAGGCATTGGCTACCTTAAGAGAGTCATAGTTACTCGTCCCAATTGCTCATCCAGTCTGCCACTTTTCCTTACTGCGGCCAGTCTGCCAGAAGCGATATGTCACTCGTTGTGTATCTTAAGAGATTCATCGTTACTCTTTCCATAGGTTACTGGTATTCTCTGATTCAATGCCTCTCGTGACGAAAAAGTGGCTATCTTAATAGTGCAATACTTCTTCCTCTCAGTTGCTCACACAATTTACTACTTTTTTGTGTAGTTTTTGTCTGCCAGAATCTATAATTCACTAGTTTTGTATCATAAAAGAGTCATCGTTTCTCCTCCTAGGGGTTATTCGAGACCTCTTAATCCAAACCGCAAGTAACGTGGCATTGGCTACCTTAAGAGAGTCATAGTTACTCGTCCCAATTGCTCACCCAGTCTGCCACTTTTCCTTACTGCGGCCAGTCTGCCAGAAGCGATATGTCACTCGTTGTGTATCTTAAGAGATTCATCGTTACTCCTTCCATAGGTTACTGGTATTCTCTGAGTCAATACCTCTCGTGACGAAAAAGTGGCTATCTTAATAGTGCAATACTTCTTCCTCCGAGTTGCTCACACAGTTTACTACTTTTTGTGTAGCTTTTGTCTGCCAGAAGCTATAATTCACTAGTTGTGTATCATAAAAGAGTCTTCGTTTCTCCTCCTAGGGGTTTTCGAGGTTTCTTAATCCAAACCGCAAGTAACGATGCATTGGCTACCTTAAGAGAGTCATAGTTACTCGTCCCCATTGCTCACCCAGTCTGCCACATTTTCTTACTGTGGCCAGTCTGCCAGAAGCGATATGTCACTCGTTGTGTATCTTAAGAGATTCATCGTTACTCCTTCCATAGGTTACTGGTATTCTCTGAGTCAATACCTCTCTTGACGAAAAAGTGGCTATCTTAATAGTGCAATACTTCTTCCTCCGAGTTGCTCACACAGTTTACTGCTTTTTGTTTAGTTTTTGTCTGCCAGAAACTATTATTCACTAGTTGTGCATCATAAAAGAGTCATCGTTTCTCCTCCTAGGGGTTATTCGAGATATCTTAATCCAAACCGCAAGTAACGAGGCATTGGCTACCTTAAGAGAGTCATAGTTACTCGTCCCAATTGCTCACCCAGTCTGCCACTTTTCCTTACTGCGGCCAGTCTGCCAGAAGCGATATGTCACTCGTTGTGTATCTTAAGAGATTCATCGTTACTCTTTCCATAGGTTACTGGTATTCTCTGATTCAATGCCTCTCGTGACGAAAAAGTGGCTATCTTAATAGTCCAATACTTCTTCCTCCCAGTTGCTCACACAATTTACTACTTTTTTGTGTAGTTTTTGTCTGCCAGAAACTATAATTCACTAGTTTTGTATCATAAAAGAGTCATCGTTTCTCCTCCTAGGGGTTATTCGAGATATCTTAATCCAAACCGCAAGTAACGAGGCATTGGCTACCTTAAGAGAGTCATAGTTACTCGTCCCAATTGCTCACCCAGTCTGCCACTTTTCCTTACTGCGGCCAGTCTGCCAGAAGCGATATGTCACTCGTTGTGTAACCTAATAGATTCATCGTTACTCCTTCCATAGGTTACTGGTATTCTCTGAGTCAATACCTCTCGTGACGAAAAAGTGGCTATCTTAATAGTGCAATACTTCTTCCTCCGAGTTGCTCAGACAGTTTACTACTTTTTGTGTAGTTTTTGTCTGCCAGAAACTATAATTCACTAGTTGTGTATCATAAAAGAGTCATCGTTTCTCCTCCTAGGGGTTTTCGAGATTTCTTAATCCAAACCGCAAGTAACGAGGCATTGGCTACCTTAAGAGAGTCATAGTTACTCGTCCCCATTAATCACCCAGTCTGCCACTTTTTCATACTGCGGCCAGTCTGCCAGAAGCGATATGTCACTCGTTGTGTATCTTAAGAGATTCATCGTTACTCCTTCCATAGGTTACTGGTATTCTCTGAGTCAATACCTCTCGTGACGAAAAAGTGGCTATCTTAATAGTGCAATACTTCTTCCTCCGAGTTGCTCACACAGTTTACTACTTTTTGTGTACTTGCCAGTCTGCCAGAAGCGATACGTCACTAGTTGTGTATCATAAAAGAGTCATCGTTTCTCCTCCTAGGGGTTATTCGAGATTTCTTAATCCATACCGCAAGTAACGAGGCATTGGCTACCTTAAGAGAGTCATAGTTACTCGTCCCAATTGCTCACCCAGTCTGCCACTTTTCCTTACTGCGGCCAGTCTGCCAGAAGCGATATGTCACTCGTTGTGTATCTTAAGAGATTCATCGTTACTCTTTCCATAGGTTACTGGTATTCTCTGATTCAATGCCTCTCGTGACGAAAAAGTGGCTATCTTAATAGTGCAATACTTCTTCCTCTCAGTTGCTCACACAATTTACTACTTTTTTGTGTAGTTTTTGTCTGCCAGAATCTATAATTCACTAGTTTTGTATCATAAAAGAGTCATCGTTTCTCCTCCTAGGGGTTATTCGAGACCTCTTAATCCAAACCGCAAGTAACGAGGCATTGGCTACCTTAAGAGAGTCATAGTTACTCGTCCCAATTGCTCACCCAGTCTGCCACTTTTCCTTACTGCGGCCAGTCTGCCAGAAGCGATATGTCACTCGTTGTGTATCTTAAGAGATTCATCGTTACTCCTTCCATAGGTTACTGGTATTCTCTGAGTCAATACCTCTCGTGACGAAAAAGTGGCTATCTTAATAGTGCAATACTTCTTCCTCCGAGTTGCTCACACAGTTTACTGCTTTTTGTGTAGCTTTTGTCTGCCAGAAGCTATAATTCACTAGTTGTGTATCATAAAAGAGTCATCGTTTCTCCTCCTAGGGGTTTTCGAGATTTCTTAATCCAAACCGCAAGTAACGATGCATTGGCTACCTTAAGAGAGTCATAGTTACTCGTCCCCATTGCTCACCCAGTCTGCCACTTTTTCTTACTGTGGCCAGTCTGCCAGAAGCGATATGTCACTCGTTGTGTATCTTAAGAGATTCATCGTTACTCCTTCCATAGGTTACTGGTATTCTCTGAGTCAATACCTCTCTTGACGAAAAAGTGGCTATCTTAATAGTGCAATACTTCTTCCTCCGAGTTGCTCACACAGTTTACTGCTTTTTGTGTAGTTTTTGTCTGCCAGAAACTATAATTCACTAGTTGTGTATCATAAAAGAGTCATCGTTTCTCCTCCTAGGGGTTATTCGAGATATCTTAATCCAAACCGCAAGTAACGAGGCATTGGCTACCTTAAGAGAGTCATAGTTACTCGTCCCAATTGCTCACCCAGTCTGCCACTTTTCCTTACTGCGGCCAGTCTGCCAGAAGCGATATGTCACTCGTTGTGTATCTTAAGAGATTCATCGTTACTCTTTCCATAGGTTACTGGTATTCTCTGATTCAATGCCTCTCGTGACGAAAAAGTGGCTATCTTAATAGTGCAATACTTCTTCCTCTCAGTTGCTCACACAATTTACTACTTTTTTGTGTAGTTTTTGTCTGCCAGAATCTATAATTCACTAGTTTTGTATCATAAAAGAGTCATCGTTTCTCCTCCTAGGGGTTATTCGAGACCTCTTAATCCAAACCGCAAGTAACGAGGCATTGGCTACCTTAAGAGAGTCATAGTTACTCGTCCCAATTGCTCACCCAGTCTGCCACTTTTCCTTACTGCGGCCAGTCAGCCAGAAGCGATATGTCACTCGTTGTGTATCTTAAGAGATTCATCGTTACTCTTTCCATAGGTTACTGGTATTCTCTGATTCAATGCCTCTCGTGACGAAAAAGTGGCTATCTTAATAGTGCAATACTTCTTCCTCCCCGTTGCTCACACAGTTTACTACTTTTTTGTGTAGTTTTTGTCTGCCAGAAACTATAATTCACTAGTTTTGTATCATAAAAGAGTCATCGTTTCTCCTCCTAGGGGTTATTCGAGACCTCTTAATCCAAACCGCAAGTAACGAGGCATTGGCTACCTTAAGAGAGTCATAGTTACTCGTCCCCATTGCTCACCCAGTCTGCCACTTTTTCATACTGCGGCCAGTCTGCCAGAAGCGATATGTCACTCGTTGTGTATCTTAAGAGATTCATCATTACTCCTTCCATAGGTTACTGGTATTCTCTGAGTCAATACCTCTCGTGACGAAAAAGTGGCTATCTTAATAGTGCAATACTTCTTCCTCCGAGTTGCTCACACAGTTTACTACTTTTTGTGTACTTGCCAGTCTGCCAGAAGCGATACGTCACTAGTTGTGTATCATAAAAGAGTCATCGTTTCTCCTCCTAGGGGTTATTCGAGATTTCTTAATCCAAACCGCAAGTAACGAGGCATTGGCTACCTTAAGAGAGTCATAGTTACTCGTCCCAATTGCTCATCCAGTCTGCCACTTTTCCTTACTGCGGCCAGTCTGCCAGAAGCGATATGTCACTCGTTGTGTATCTTAAGAGATTCATCGTTACTCTTTCCATAGGTTACTGGTATTCTCTGATTCAATGCCTCTCGTGACGAAAAAGTGGCTATCTTAATAGTGCAATACTTCTTCCTCTCAGTTGCTCACACAATTTACTACTTTTTTGTGTAGTTTTTGTCTGCCAGAATCTATAATTCACTAGTTTTGTATCATAAAAGAGTCATCGTTTCTCCTCCTAGGGGTTATTCGAGACCTCTTAATCCAAACCGCAAGTAACGTGGCATTGGCTACCTTAAGAGAGTCATAGTTACTCGTCCCAATTGCTCACCCAGTCTGCCACTTTTCCTTACTGCGGCCAGTCTGCCAGAAGCGATATGTCACTCGTTGTGTATCTTAAGAGATTCATCGTTACTCCTTCCATAGGTTACTGGTATTCTCTGAGTCAATACCTCTCGTGACGAAAAAGTGGCTATCTTAATAGTGCAATACTTCTTCCTCCGAGTTGCTCACACAGTTTACTACTTTTTGTGTAGCTTTTGTCTGCCAGAAGCTATAATTCACTAGTTGTGTATCATAAAAGAGTCTTCGTTTCTCCTCCTAGGGGTTTTCGAGGTTTCTTAATCCAAACCGCAAGTAACGATGCATTGGCTACCTTAAGAGAGTCATAGTTACTCGTCCCCATTGCTCACCCAGTCTGCCACATTTTCTTACTGTGGCCAGTCTGCCAGAAGCGATATGTCACTCGTTGTGTATCTTAAGAGATTCATCGTTACTCCTTCCATAGGTTACTGGTATTCTCTGAGTCAATACCTCTCTTGACGAAAAAGTGGCTATCTTAATAGTGCAATACTTCTTCCTCCGAGTTGCTCACACAGTTTACTGCTTTTTGTTTAGTTTTTGTCTGCCAGAAACTATTATTCACTAGTTGTGCATCATAAAAGAGTCATCGTTTCTCCTCCTAGGGGTTATTCGAGATATCTTAATCCAAACCGCAAGTAACGAGGCATTGGCTACCTTAAGAGAGTCATAGTTACTCGTCCCAATTGCTCACCCAGTCTGCCACTTTTCCTTACTGCGGCCAGTCTGCCAGAAGCGATATGTCACTCGTTGTGTATCTTAAGAGATTCATCGTTACTCTTTCCATAGGTTACTGGTATTCTCTGATTCAATGCCTCTCGTGACGAAAAAGTGGCTATCTTAATAGTCCAATACTTCTTCCTCCCAGTTGCTCACACAATTTACTACTTTTTTGTGTAGTTTTTGTCTGCCAGAAACTATAATTCACTAGTTTTGTATCATAAAAGAGTCATCGTTTCTCCTCCTAGGGGTTATTCGAGATATCTTAATCCAAACCGCAAGTAACGAGGCATTGGCTACCTTAAGAGAGTCATAGTTACTCGTCCCAATTGCTCACCCAGTCTGCCACTTTTCCTTACTGCGGCCAGTCTGCCAGAAGCGATATGTCACTCGTTGTGTATCTTAAGAGATTCATCGTTACTCCTTCCATAGGTTACTGGTATTCTCTGAGTCAATACCTCTCGTGACGAAAAAGTGGCTATCTTAATAGTGCAATACTTCTTCCTCCGAGTTGCTCAGACAGTTTACTACTTTTTGTGTAGTTTTTGTCTGCCAGAAACTATAATTCACTAGTTGTGTATCATAAAAGAGTCATCGTTTCTCCTCCTAGGGGTTTTCGAGATTTCTTAATCCAAACCGCAAGTAACGAGGCATTGGCTACCTTAAGAGAGTCATAGTTACTCGTCCCCATTGCTCACCCAGTCTGCCACGATTCTTACTGTGGCCAGTCTGCCAGAAGCGATATGTCACTCGTTGTGTATCTTAAGAGATTCATCGTTACTCCTTCCATAGGTTACTGGTATTCTCTGAGTCAATACCTCTCTTGACGAAAAAGTGGCTATCTTAATAGTGCAATACTTCTTCCTCCGAGTTGCTCACACAGTTTACTACTTTTTGTGTACTTGCCAGTCTGCCAGAAGCGATATGTCACTAGTTGTGTATCATAAAGGAGTCATCGTTTCTCCTCCTAGGGGTTATTCGAGACCTCTTAATCCAAACCGCAAGTAACGAGGCATTGGCTACCTTAAGAGAGTCATAGTTACTCGTCCCAATTGCTCACCCAGTCTGCCACTTTTCCTTACTGCGGCCAGTCAGCCAGAAGCGATATGTCACTCGTTGTGTATCTTAAGAGATTCATCGTTACTCTTTCCATAGGTTACTGGTATTCTCTGATTCAATGCCTCTCGTGACGAAAAAGTGGCTATCTTAATAGAGCAATACTTCTTCCTCCCCGTTGCTCACACAGTTTACTACTTTTTTGTGTAGTTTTTGTCTGCCAGAAACTATAATTCACTAGTTTTGTATCATAAAAGAGTCATCGTTTCTCCTCCTAGGGGTTATTCGAGACCTCTTAATCCAAACCGCAAGTAACGACGCATTGGCTACCTTAAGAGAGTCATAGTTACTCGTCCCCATTAATCACCCAGTCTGCCACTTTTTCATACTGCGGCCAGTCTGCCAGAAGCGATATGTCACTCGTTGTGTATCTTAAGAGATTCATCGTTACTCCTTCCATAGGTTACTGGTATTCTCTGAGTCAATACCTCTCGTGACGTAAAAGTGGCTATCTTAATAGTGCAATACTTCTTCCTCCGAGTTGCTCACACAGTTTACTACTTTTTGTGTACTTGCCAGTCTGCCAGAAGCGATACGTCACTAGTTGTGTATCATAAAGGAGTCATCGTTTCTCCTCCTAGGGGTTATTCGAGACCTCTTAATCCAAACCGCAAGTAACGATGCATTGGCTACCTTAAGTGAGTCATAGTTACTCGTCCCCATTGCTCACCCAGTCTGCCACTTTTTCTTACTGTGGCCAGTCTGCCAGAAGCGATATGTCACTCGTTGTGTATCTTAAGAGATTCATCGTTACTCCTTCCATAGGTTACTGGTATTCTCTGAGTCAATACCTCTCTTGACGAAAAAGTGGCTATCTTAATAGTGCAATACTTCTTCCTCCGAGTTGCTCACACAGTTTACTGCTTTTTGTGTAGTTTTTGTCTGCCAGAAACTATAATTCACTAGTTGTGTATCATAAAAGAGTCATCGTTTCTCCTCCTAAGGGTTATTCGAGATATCTTAATCCAAACCGCAAGTAACGAGGCATTGGCTACCTTAAGAGAGTCATAGTTACTCGTCCCAATTGCTCACCCAGTCTGCCACTTTTCCTTACTGCGGCCAGTCTGCCAGAAGCGATATGTCACTCGTTGTGTATCTTAAGAGATTCATCGTTACTCTTTGCATAGGTTACTGGTATTCTCTGATTCAATGCCTCTCGTGACGAAAAAGTGGCTATCTTAATAGTGCAATACTTCTTCCTCTCAGTTGCTCACACAATTTACTACTTTTTTGTGTAGTTTTTGTCTGCCAGAATCTATAATTCACTAGTTTTGTATCATAAAAGAGTCATCGTTTCTCCTCCTAGGGGTTATTCGAGACCTCTTAATCCAAACCGCAAGTAACGAGGCATTGGCTACCTTAAGAGAGTCATAGTTACTCGTCCCAATTGCTCACCCAGTCTGCCACTTTTGCTTACTGCGGCCAGTCTGCCAGAAGCGATATGTCACTCGTTGTGTATCTTAAGAGATTGATCGTTACTCCTTCCATAGGTTACTGGTATTCTCTGAGTCAATACCTCTCGTGACGAAAAAGTGGCTATCTTAATAGTGCAATACTTCTTCCTCCGAGTTGCTCACACAGTTTACTACTTTTTGTGTAGCTTTTGTCTGCCAGAAGCTATAATTCACTAGTTGTGTATCATAAAAGAGTCATCGTTTCTCCTCCTAGGGGTTTTCGAGATTTCTTAATCCAAACCGCAAGTAACGATGCATTGGCTACCTTAAGAGAGTCATAGTTACTCGTCCCCATTGCTCACCCAGTCTGCCACTTTTTCTTACTGTGGCCAGTCTGCCAGAAGCGATATGTCACTCGTTGTGTATCTTAAGAGATTCATCGTTACTCCTTCCATAGGTTACTGGTATTCTCTGAGTCAATACCTCTCTTGACGAAAAAGTGGCTATCTTAATAGTGCAATACTTCTTCCTCCGAGTTGCTCACACAGTTTACTGCTTTTTGTGTAGTTTTTGTCTGCCAGAAACTATAATTCACTAGTTGTGTATCATAAAAGAGTCATCGTTTCTCCTCCTAGGGGTTATTCGAGATATCTTAATCCAAACCGCAAGTAACGAGGCATTGGCTACCTTAAGAGAGTCATAGTTACTCGCCCCAATTGCTCACCCAGTCTGCCACTTTTCCTTACTGCGGCCAGTCTGCCAGAAGCGATATGTCACTCGTTGTGTATCTTAAGAGATTCATCGTTACTCTTTCCATAGGTTACTGGTATTCTCTGATTCAATGCCTCTCGTGACGAAAAAGTGGCTATCTTAATAGTGCAATACTTCTTCCTCCCAGTTGCTCACAAAATTTACTACTTTTTTGTGTAGTGTTTGTCTGCCAGAAACTATAATTCACTAGTTTTGTATCATAAAAGAGTCATCGTTTCTCCTCCTAGGGGTTATTCGAGATATCTTAATCCAAACCGCAAGTAACGAGGCATTGGCTACCTTAAGAGAGTCATAGTTACTCGTCCCAATTGCTCACCCAGTCTGCCACTTTTCCTTACTGTGGCCAGTCTGCCAGAAGCGATATGTCACTCGTTGTGTATCTTAAGAGATTCATCGTTACTCCTTCCATAGGTTACTGGTATTCTCTGAGTCAATACCTCTCGTGACGAAAAAGTGCCTATCTTAATAGTGCAATACTTCTTCCTCCGAGTTGCTCAGACAGTTTACTACTTTTTGTGTAGTTTTTGTCTGCCAGAAACTATAATTCACTAGTTGTGTATCATAAAAGAGTCATCGTTTCTCCTCCTAGGGGTTTTCGAGATTTCTTAATCCAAACCGCAAGTAACGAGGCATTGGCTACCTTAAGAGAGTCATAGTTACTCGTCCCCATTGCTCACCCAGTCTGCACTTTTTCTTACTGTGGCCAGTCTGCCAGAAGCGATATGTCACTCGTTGTGTATCTTAAGAGATTCATCGTTACTCCTTCCATAGGTTACTGGTATTCTCTGAGTCAATACCTCTCGTGACGAAAAAGTGGCTATCTTAATAGTGCAATACTTCTTCCTCCGAGTTGCTCACACAGTTTACTACTTTTTGTGTAGCTTTTGTCTGCCAGAAACTATAATTCACTAGTTGTGTATCATAAAAGAGTCATCATTTCTCCTCCTAGGGGTTTTCGAGATTTCTTAATCCAAACCGCAAGTAACGAGGCATTGGCTACCTTAAGAGAGTCATAGTTACTCGTCCCCATTGCTCACCCAGTCTGCCACTTTTTCTTACTGTGGCCAGTCTGCCAGAAGCGACATGTCACTCGTTGTGTATCTTAAGAGATTCATCGTTACTCCTTCCATAGGTTACTGGTATTCTCTGAGTCAATACCTCTCTTGACGAAAAAGTGGCTATCTTAATAGTGCAATACTTCTTCCTCCGAGTTGCTCACACAGTTTACTGGTTTTTGTGTAGTTTTTGTCTGCCAGAAACTATAATTCTCTAGTTGTGTATCATAAAAGAGTCATCGTTTCTCCTCCTAGGGGTTATTCGAGATATCTTAATCCAAACCGCAAGTAACGAGGCATTGGCTACCTTAAGAGAGTCATAGTTACTCGTCCCAATTGCTCACCCAGTCTGCCACTTTTCCTTACTGCGGCCAGTCTGCCAGAAGCGATATGTCACTCGTTGTGTATCTTAAGAGATTCATCGTTACTCCTTCCATAGGTTACTGGTATTCTCTGAGTCAATACCTCTCTTGACGAAAAAGTGGCTATCTTAATAGTGCAATACTTCTTCCTCCGAGTTGCTCACACAGTTTACTGCTTTTTGTGTAGTTTTTGTCTGCCAGAAACTATAATTCACTAGTTGTGTATCATAAAAGAGTCATCGTTTCTCCTCCTAAGGGTTATTCGAGATATCTTAATCCAAACCGCAAGTAACGAGGCATTGGCTACCTTAAGAGAGTCATAGTTACTCGTCCCAATTGCTCACCCAGTCTGCCACTTTTCCTTACTGCGGCCAGTCTGCCAGAAGCGATATGTCACTCGTTGTGTATCTTAAGAGATTCATCGTTACTCTTTGCATAGGTTACTGGTATTCTCTGATTCAATGCCTCTCGTGACGAAAAAGTGGCTATCTTAATAGTGCAATACTTCTTCCTCTCAGTTGCTCACACAATTTACTACTTTTTTGTGTAGTTTTTGTCTGCCAGAATCTATAATTCACTAGTTTTGTATCATAAAAGAGTCATCGTTTCTCCTCCTAGGGGTTATTCGAGACCTCTTAATCCAAACCGCAAGTAACGAGGCATTGGCTACCTTAAGAGAGTCATAGTTACTCGTCCCAATTGCTCACCCAGTCTGCCACTTTTGCTTACTGCGGCCAGTCTGCCAGAAGCGATATGTCACTCGTTGTGTATCTTAAGAGATTGATCGTTACTCCTTCCATAGGTTACTGGTATTCTCTGAGTCAATACCTCTCGTGACGAAAAAGTGGCTATCTTAATAGTGCAATACTTCTTCCTCCGAGTTGCTCACACAGTTTACTACTTTTTGTGTAGCTTTTGTCTGCCAGAAGCTATAATTCACTAGTTGTGTATCATAAAAGAGTCATCGTTTCTCCTCCTAGGGGTTTTCGAGATTTCTTAATCCAAACCGCAAGTAACGATGCATTGGCTACCTTAAGAGAGTCATAGTTACTCGTCCCCATTGCTCACCCAGTCTGCCACTTTTTCTTACTGTGGCCAGTCTGCCAGAAGCGATATGTCACTCGTTGTGTATCTTAAGAGATTCATCGTTACTCCTTCCATAGGTTACTGGTATTCTCTGAGTCAATACCTCTCTTGACGAAAAAGTGGCTATCTTAATAGTGCAATACTTCTTCCTCCGAGTTGCTCACACAGTTTACTGCTTTTTGTGTAGTTTTTGTCTGCCAGAAACTATAATTCACTAGTTGTGTATCATAAAAGAGTCATCGTTTCTCCTCCTACGGGTTATTCGAGATATCTTAATCCAAACCGCAAGTAACGAGGCATTGGCTACCTTAAGAGAGTCATAGTTACTCGCCCCAATTGCTCACCCAGTCTGCCACTTTTCCTTACTGTGGCCAGTCTGCCAGAAGCGATATGTCACTCGTTGTGTATCTTAAGAGATTCATCGTTACTCCTTCCATAGGTTACTGGTATTCTCTGAGTCAATACCTCTCGTGACGAAAAAGTGCCTATCTTAATAGTGCAATACTTCTTCCTCCGAGTTGCTCAGACAGTTTACTACTTTTTGTGTAGTTTTTGTCTGCCAGAAACTATAATTCACTAGTTGTGTATCATAAAAGAGTCATCGTTTCTCCTCCTAGGGGTTTTCGAGATTTCTTAATCCAAACCGCAAGTAACGAGGCATTGGCTACCTTAAGAGAGTCATAGTTACTCGTCCCCATTGCTCACCCAGTCTGCACTTTTTCTTACTGTGGCCAGTCTGCCAGAAGCGATATGTCACTCGTTGTGTATCTTAAGAGATTCATCGTTACTCCTTCCATAGGTTACTGGTATTCTCTGAGTCAATACCTCTCGTGACGAAAAAGTGGCTATCTTAATAGTGCAATACTTCTTCCTCCGAGTTGCTCACACAGTTTACTACTTTTTGTGTAGCTTTTGTCTGCCAGAAACTATAATTCACTAGTTGTGTATCATAAAAGAGTCATCATTTCTCCTCCTAGGGGTTTTCGAGATTTCTTAATCCAAACCGCAAGTAACGAGGCATTGGCTACCTTAAGAGAGTCATAGTTACTCGTCCCCATTGCTCACCCAGTCTGCCACTTTTTCTTACTGTGGCCAGTCTGCCAGAAGCGACATGTCACTCGTTGTGTATCTTAAGAGATTCATCGTTACTCCTTCCATAGGTTACTGGTATTCTCTGAGTCAATACCTCTCTTGACGAAAAAGTGGCTATCTTAATAGTGCAATACTTCTTCCTCCGAGTTGCTCACACAGTTTACTGGTTTTTGTGTAGTTTTTGTCTGCCAGAAACTATAATTCTCTAGTTGTGTATCATAAAAGAGTCATCGTTTCTCCTCCTAGGGGTTATTCGAGATATCTTAATCCAAACCGCAAGTAACGAGGCATTGGCTACCTTAAGAGAGTCATAGTTACTCGTCCCAATTGCTCACCCAGTCTGCCACTTTTCCTTACTGCGGCCAGTCTGCCAGAAGCGATATGTCACTCGTTGTGTATCTTAAGAGATTCATCGTTACTCTTTCCATAGGTTACTGGTATTCTCTGATTCAATGCCTCTCGTGACGAAAAAGTAGCTATCTTAATAGTGCATTACTTCTTCCTCCCAGTTGCTCACACAATTTCCTACTTTTTTGTGTAGTTTTTGTCTGCCAGAAACTATAATTCACTAGTTTTGTATCATAAAAGGGTCATCGTTTCTCCTCCTAGGGGTTATTCGAGACCTCTTAATCCAAACCGCAAGTAACGAGGCATTGGCTACCTTAAGAGAGTCATAGTTACTCGTACCAATTGCTCACCCAGTCTGCCACTTTTTCTTACTGCGGCCAGTCTGCCAGAAGCGATATGTCACTCGTTGTGTATCTTAAGAGATTCATCGTTACTCCTTCCATAGGTTACTGGTATTCTCTGAGTCAATACCTCTCGTGACGAAAAAGTGGCTATCTTAATAGTGCAATACTTCTTCCTCCGAGTTGCTCAGACAGTTTACTACTTTTTGTGTAGTTTTTGTCTGCCAGAAACTATAATTCACTAGTTGTGTATCATAAAAGAGTCATCGTTTCACCTCCTATGGGTTTTCGAGATTTCTTAATCCAAACCGCAAGTAACGAGGCATTGGCTACCTTAAGAGAGTCATAGTTACTCGTCCCCATTGCTCACCCAGTCTGCCACTTTTTCTTACTGTGGCCAGTCTGCCAGAAGCGATATGTCACTCGTTGTGTATCTTAAGAGATTCATCGTTACTCCTTCCATAGGTTACTGGTATTCTCTGAGTCAATACCTCTCTTGACGAAAAAGTGGCTATCATAATAGTGCAATACTTCTTCCTCCGAGTTGCTCACACAGTTTACCGCTTTTTGTGTAGTTTTTGTCTGCCAGAAACTATAATTCACTAGTTGTGTATCATAAAAGAGTCATCGTTTCTCCTCCTAGGGGTTATTCGAGATATCTTAATCCAAACCGCAAGTAACGAGGCATTGGCTACCTTAAGAGAGTCATAGTTACTCGTCCCAATTGCTCACCCAGTCTGCCACTTTTCCTTACTGCGGCCAGTCTGCCAGAAGCGATATGTCACTCGTTGTGTATCTTAAGAGATTCATCGTTACTCCTTCCATAGGTTACTGGTATTCTCTGAGTCAATACCTCTCTTGACGAAAAAGTGGCTATCTTAATAGTGCAATACTTCTTCCTCCGAGTTGCTCACACAGTTTACTACTTTTTGTGTACTTGCCAGTCTGCCAGAAGCGATATGTCACTAGTTGTGTATCATAAAGGAGTCATCGTTTCTCCTCCTAGGGGTTATTCGAGATTTCTTAATCCAAACCGCAAGTAACGAGGCATTGGCTACCTTAAGAGAGTCATAGTTACTCGTCCCAATTGCTCAGCGAGTCTGCCACTTTTCCTTACTGCGGCCAGTCTGCCAGAAGCGATATGTCACTCGTTGTGTATCTTAAGAGATTCATCGTTACTCTTTCCATAGGTTACTGGTATTCTCTGAGTCAATACCTCTCGTGACGAAAAAGTGGCTATCTTAATAGTGCAATACTTCTTCCTCCGAGTTGCTCACACAGTTTACTACTTTTTGTGTAGCTTTTGTCTGCCAGAAACTATAATTCACTAGTTGTGTATCATAAAAGAGTCATCGTTTCTCCTCCTAGGGGTTATTCGAGATATCTTAATCCAAACCGCAAGTAACGAGGCATTGGCTACCTTAAGAGAGTCATAGTTACTCGTCCCAATTGCTCACCCAGTCTGCCACTTTTCCTTACTGCGGCCAGTCTGCCAGAAGCGATATGTCACTCGTTGTGTATCTTAAGAGATTCATCGTTACTCCTTCCATAGGTTACTGGTATTCTCTGAGTCAATACCTCTCTTGACGAAAAAGTGGCTATCTTAATAGTGCAATACTTCTTCCTCCGAGTTGCTCACACAGTTTACTACTTTTTGTGTACTTGCCAGTCTGCCAGAAGCGATATGTCACTAGTTGTGTATCATAAAGGAGTCATCGTTTCTCCTCCTACGGGTTATTCGAGATTTCTTAATCCAAACCGCAAGTAACGAGGCATTGGCTACCTTAAGAGAGTCATAGTTACTCGTCCCAATTGCTCGCCCATTCTGCCACTTATCCTTACTGCGGCCAGTCTGCCAGAAGCGATATGTCACTCGTTGTGTATCTTAAGAGATTCATCGTTACTCTTTCCATAGGTTACTGGTATTCTCTGATTCAATGCCTCTCGTGACGAAAAAGTGGCTATCTTAATAGTGCAATACTTCTTCCTCCCAGTTGCTCACACAGTTTACTACTCTTTTGTGTAGTTTTTGTCTGCCAGAAACTATAATTCACTAGTTTTGTATCATAAAAGAGTCATCGTTTCTCCTCCTAGGGGTTATTCGAGACCTCTTAATCCAAACCGCAAGTAACGAGGCATTGGCTACCTTAAGAGAGTCATAGTTACTCGTCCCAATTGCTCACCCAGTGTGCCACTTTTTCTTACTGCGGCCAGTCTGCCAGAAGCGATATGTCACTCGTTGTGTATCTTAAGAGATTCATCGTTACTCCTTCCATAGGTTACTGGTATTCTCTGAGTCAATACCTCTCGTGACGAAAAAGTGGCTATCTTAATAGTGCAATACTTCTTCCTCCGAGTTGCTCAGACAGTTTACTACTTTTTGTGTAGTTTTTGTCTGCCAGAAACTATAATTCACTAGTTGTGTATCATAAAAGAGTCATCGTTTCTCCTCCTAGGGGTTTTCGAGATTTCTTAATCCAAACCGCAAGTAACGAGGCATTGGCTACCTTAAGAGTGTCATAGTTACTCGTCCCCATTGCTCACCCAGTCTGCACTTTTTCTTACTGTGGCCAGTCTGCCAGAAGCGATATGTCACTCGTTGTGTATCTTAAGAGATTCATCGTTACTCCTTCCATAGGTTACTGGTATTCTCTGAGTCAATACCTCTCGTGACGAAAAAGTGGCTATCTTAATAGTGCAATACTTCTTCCTCCGAGTTGCTCACACAGTTTACTACTTTTTGTGTACCTTTTGTCTGCCAGAAACTATAATTCACTAGTTGTGTATCATAAAAGAGTCATCGTTTCTCCTCCTAGGGGTTTTCGAGATTTCTTAATCCAAACCGCAAGTAACGAGGCATTGGATACCTTAAGAGAGTCATAGTTACTCGTCCCCATTGCTCACCCAGTCTGCCACTTTTTCTTACTGTGGCCAGTCTGCCAGAAGCGACATGTCACTCGTTGTGTATCTTAAGAGATTCATCGTTACTCCTTCCATAGGTTACTGGTATTCTCTGAGTAAATACCTCTCTTGACGAAAAAGTGGCTATCTTAATAGTGCAATACTTCTTCCTCCGAGTTGCTCACACAGTTTACTGGTTTTTGTGTAGTTTTTGTCTGCCAGAAACTATAATTCACTAGTTGTGTATCATAAAAGAGTCATCGTTTCTCCTCCTAGGGGTTATTCGAGATATCTTAATCCAAACCGCAAGTAACGAGGCATTGGCTACCTTAAGAGAGTCATAGTTACTCGTCCCAATTGCTCACCCAGTCTGCCACTTTTCCTTACTGCGGCCAGTCTGCCAGAAGCGATATGTCACTCGTTGTGTATCTTAAGAGATTCATCGTTACTCTTTCCATAGGTTACTGGTATTCTCTGATTCAATGCCTCTCGTGACGAAAAAGTGGCTATCTTAATAGTGCAATACTTCTTCCTCCCAGTTGCTCACACAATTTACTACTTTTTTGTGTAGTTTTTGTCTGCCAGAAACTATAATTCACTAGTTTTGTATCATAAAAGAGTCATCGTTTCTCCTCCTAGGCGTTATTCGAGACCTCTTAATCCAAACCGCAAGTAACGAGGCATTGGCTACCTTAAGAGAGTCATAGTTACTCGTCCCAATTGCTCACCCAGTCTGCCACTTTTTCTTACTGCGGCCAGTCTGCCAGAAGCGATATGTCACTCGTTGTGTATCTTAAGAGATTCATCGTTACTCCTTCCATAGGTTACTGGTATTCTCTGAGTCAATACCTCTCGTGACGAAAAAGTGGCTATCTTAATAGTGCAATACTTCTTCCTCCGAGTTGCTCACACAGTTTACTACTTTTTGTGTAGCTTTTGTCTGCCAGAAACTATAATTCACTAGTTGTGTATCATAAAAGAGTCATCGTTTCTCCTCCTAGGGGTTTTCGAGATTTCTTAATCCAAACCGCAAGTAACGAGGCATTGGCTACCTTAAGAGAGTCATAGTTACTCGTCCCCATTGCTCACCCAGTCTGCCACTTTTTCTTACTGTGGCCAGTCTGCCAGAAGCGACATGTCACTCGTTGTGTATCTTAAGAGATTCATCGTTACTCCTTCCATAGGTTACTGGTATTCTCTGAGTCAATACCTCTCTTGACGAAAAAGTGGCTATCTTAATAGTGCAATACTTCTTCCTCCGAGTTGCTCACACAGTTTACTGGTTTTTGTGTAGTTTTTGTCTGCCAGAAACTATAATTCTCTAGTTGTGTATCATAAAAGAGTCATCGTTTCTCCTCCTAGGGGTTATTCGAGACCTCTTAATCCAAACCGCAAGTAACGAGGCATTGGCTACCTTAAGAGAGTCATAGTTACTCGTCCCAATTGCTCACCCAGTCTGCCACTTTTTCTTACTGCGGCCAGTCTGCCAGAAGCGATATGTCACTCGTTGTGTATCTTAAGAGATTCATCGTTACTCCTTCCATAGGTTACTGGTATTCTCTGAGTCAATACCTCTCGTGACGAAAAAGTGGCTATCTTAATAGTGCAATACTTCTTCCTCCGAGTTGCTCAGATAGTTTACTACTTTTTGTGTAGTTTTTGTCTGCCAGAAACTATAATTCACTAGTTGTGTATCATAAAAGAGTCATCGTTTCACCTCCTATGGGTTATTCGAGATATCTTAATCCAAACCGCAAGTAACGAGGCATTGGCTACCTTAAGAGAGTCATAGTTACTCGTCCCAATTGCTCACCCAGTCTGCCACTTTTCCTTACTGCGGCCAGTCTGCCAGAAGCGATATGTCACTCGTTGTGTATCTTAAGAGATTCATCGTTACTCCTTCCATAGGTTACTGGTATTCTCTGAGTCAATACCTCTCTTGACGAAAAAGTGGCTATCTTAATAGTGCAATACTTCTTCCTCCGAGTTGCTCACACAGTTTACTACTTTTTGTGTACTTGCCAGTCTGCCAGAAGCGATATGTCACTAGTTGTGTATCATAAAGGAGTCATCGTTTCTCCTCCTAGGGGTTATTCGAGATTTCTTAATCCAAACCGCAAGTAACGAGGCATTGGCTACCTTAAGAGAGTCATAGTTACTCGTCCCAATTGCTCAGCGAGTCTGCCACTTTTCCTTACTGCGGCCAGTCTGCCAGAAGCGATATGTCACTCGTTGTGTATCTTAAGAGATTCATCGTTACTCTTTCCATAGGTTACTGGTATTCTCTGAGTCAATACCTCTCGTGACGAAAAAGTGGCTATCTTAATAGTGCAATACTTCTTCCTCCGAGTTGCTCACACAGTTTACTACTTTTTGTGTAGCTTTTGTCTGCCAGAAACTATAATTCACTAGTTGTGTATCATAAAAGAGTCATCGTTTCTCCTCCTAGGGGTTATTCGAGATATCTTAATCCAAACCGCAAGTAACGAGGCATTGGCTACCTTAAGAGAGTCATAGTTACTCGTCCCAATTGCTCACCCAGTCTGCCACTTTTCCTTACTGCGGCCAGTCTGCCAGAAGCGATATGTCACTCGTTGTGTATCTTAAGAGATTCATCGTTACTCCTTCCATAGGTTACTGGTATTCTCTGAGTCAATACCTCTCTTGACGAAAAAGTGGCTATCTTAATAGTGCAATACTTCTTCCTCCGAGTTGCTCACACAGTTTACTACTTTTTGTGTACTTGCCAGTCTGCCAGAAGCGATATGTCACTAGTTGTGTATCATAAAGGAGTCATCGTTTCTCCTCCTACGGGTTATTCGAGATTTCTTAATCCAAACCGCAAGTAACGAGGCATTGGCTACCTTAAGAGAGTCATAGTTACTCGTCCCAATTGCTCGCCCATTCTGCCACTTATCCTTACTGCGGCCAGTCTGCCAGAAGCGATATGTCACTCGTTGTGTATCTTAAGAGATTCATCGTTACTCTTTCCATAGGTTACTGGTATTCTCTGATTCAATGCCTCTCGTGACGAAAAAGTGGCTATCTTAATAGTGCAATACTTCTTCCTCCCAGTTGCTCACACAGTTTACTACTCTTTTGTGTAGTTTTTGTCTGCCAGAAACTATAATTCACTAGTTTTGTATCATAAAAGAGTCATCGTTTCTCCTCCTAGGGGTTATTCGAGACCTCTTAATCCAAACCGCAAGTAACGAGGCATTGGCTACCTTAAGAGAGTCATAGTTACTCGTCCCAATTGCTCACCCAGTGTGCCACTTTTTCTTACTGCGGCCAGTCTGCCAGAAGCGATATGTCACTCGTTGTGTATCTTAAGAGATTCATCGTTACTCCTTCCATAGGTTACTGGTATTCTCTGAGTCAATACCTCTCGTGACGAAAAAGTGGCTATCTTAATAGTGCAATACTTCTTCCTCCGAGTTGCTCAGACAGTTTACTACTTTTTGTGTAGTTTTTGTCTGCCAGAAACTATAATTCACTAGTTGTGTATCATAAAAGAGTCATCGTTTCTCCTCCTAGGGGTTTTCGAGATTTCTTAATCCAAACCGCAAGTAACGAGGCATTGGCTACCTTAAGAGTGTCATAGTTACTCGTCCCCATTGCTCACCCAGTCTGCACTTTTTCTTACTGTGGCCAGTCTGCCAGAAGCGATATGTCACTCGTTGTGTATCTTAAGAGATTCATCGTTACTCCTTCCATAGGTTACTGGTATTCTCTGAGTCAATACCTCTCGTGACGAAAAAGTGGCTATCTTAATAGTGCAATACTTCTTCCTCCGAGTTGCTCACACAGTTTACTACTTTTTGTGTACCTTTTGTCTGCCAGAAACTATAATTCACTAGTTGTGTATCATAAAAGAGTCATCGTTTCTCCTCCTAGGGGTTTTCGAGATTTCTTAATCCAAACCGCAAGTAACGAGGCATTGGATACCTTAAGAGAGTCATAGTTACTCGTCCCCATTGCTCACCCAGTCTGCCACTTTTTCTTACTGTGGCCAGTCTGCCAGAAGCGACATGTCACTCGTTGTGTATCTTAAGAGATTCATCGTTACTCCTTCCATAGGTTACTGGTATTCTCTGAGTAAATACCTCTCTTGACGAAAAAGTGGCTATCTTAATAGTGCAATACTTCTTCCTCCGAGTTGCTCACACAGTTTACTGGTTTTTGTGTAGTTTTTGTCTGCCAGAAACTATAATTCACTAGTTGTGTATCATAAAAGAGTCATCGTTTCTCCTCCTAGGGGTTATTCGAGATATCTTAATCCAAACCGCAAGTAACGAGGCATTGGCTACCTTAAGAGAGTCATAGTTACTCGTCCCAATTGCTCACCCAGTCTGCCACTTTTCCTTACTGCGGCCAGTCTGCCAGAAGCGATATGTCACTCGTTGTGTATCTTAAGAGATTCATCGTTACTCTTTCCATAGGTTACTGGTATTCTCTGATTCAATGCCTCTCGTGACGAAAAAGTGGCTATCTTAATAGTGCAATACTTCTTCCTCCCAGTTGCTCACACAATTTACTACTTTTTTGTGTAGTTTTTGTCTGCCAGAAACTATAATTCACTAGTTTTGTATCATAAAAGAGTCATCGTTTCTCCTCCTAGGCGTTATTCGAGACCTCTTAATCCAAACCGCAAGTAACGAGGCATTGGCTACCTTAAGAGAGTCATAGTTACTCGTCCCAATTGCTCACCCAGTCTGCCACTTTTTCTTACTGCGGCCAGTCTGCCAGAAGCGATATGTCACTCGTTGTGTATCTTAAGAGATTCATCGTTACTCCTTCCATAGGTTACTGGTATTCTCTGAGTCAATACCTCTCGTGACGAAAAAGTGGCTATCTTAATAGTGCAATACTTCTTCCTCCGAGTTGCTCACACAGTTTACTACTTTTTGTGTAGCTTTTGTCTGCCAGAAACTATAATTCACTAGTTGTGTATCATAAAAGAGTCATCGTTTCTCCTCCTAGGGGTTTTCGAGATTTCTTAATCCAAACCGCAAGTAACGAGGCATTGGCTACCTTAAGAGAGTCATAGTTACTCGTCCCCATTGCTCACCCAGTCTGCCACTTTTTCTTACTGTGGCCAGTCTGCCAGAAGCGACATGTCACTCGTTGTGTATCTTAAGAGATTCATCGTTACTCCTTCCATAGGTTACTGGTATTCTCTGAGTCAATACCTCTCTTGACGAAAAAGTGGCTATCTTAATAGTGCAATACTTCTTCCTCCGAGTTGCTCACACAGTTTACTGGTTTTTGTGTAGTTTTTGTCTGCCAGAAACTATAATTCTCTAGTTGTGTATCATAAAAGAGTCATCGTTTCTCCTCCTAGGGGTTATTCGAGACCTCTTAATCCAAACCGCAAGTAACGAGGCATTGGCTACCTTAAGAGAGTCATAGTTACTCGTCCCAATTGCTCACCCAGTCTGCCACTTTTTCTTACTGCGGCCAGTCTGCCAGAAGCGATATGTCACTCGTTGTGTATCTTAAGAGATTCATCGTTACTCCTTCCATAGGTTACTGGTATTCTCTGAGTCAATACCTCTCGTGACGAAAAAGTGGCTATCTTAATAGTGCAATACTTCTTCCTCCGAGTTGCTCAGATAGTTTACTACTTTTTGTGTAGTTTTTGTCTGCCAGAAACTATAATTCACTAGTTGTGTATCATAAAAGAGTCATCGTTTCACCTCCTATGGGTTATTCGAGATATCTTAATCCAAACCGCAAGTAACGAGGCATTGGCTACCTTAAGAGAGTCATAGTTACTCGTCCCAATTGCTCACCCAGTCTGCCACTTTTCCTTACTGCGGCCAGTCTGCCAGAAGCGATATGTCACTCGTTGTGTATCTTAAGAGATTCATCGTTACTCCTTCCATAGGTTACTGGTATTCTCTGAGTCAATACCTCTCTTGACGAAAAAGTGGCTATCTTAATAGTGCAATACTTCTTCCTCCGAGTTGCTCACACAGTTTACTACTTTTTGTGTACTTGCCAGTCTGCCAGAAGCTATATGTCACTAGTTGTGTATCATAAAGGAGTCATCGTTTCTCCTCCTAGGGGTTATTCGAGATTTCTTAATCCAAACAGCAAGTAACGAGGCATTGGCTACCTTAAGAGAGTCATAGTTACTCGTCCCAATTGCTCAGCGAGTCTGCCACTTTTCCTTACTGCGGCCAGTCTGCCAGAAGCGATATGTCACTCGTTGTGTATCTTAAGAGATTCATCGTTACTCTTTCCATAGGTTACTGGTATTCTCTGAGTCAATACCTCTCGTGACGAAAAAGTGGCTATCTTAATAGTGCAATACTTCTTCCTCCGAGTTGCTCACACAGTTTACTACTTTTTGTGTAGCTTTTGTCTGCCAGAAACTATAATTCACTAGTTGTGTATCATAAAAGAGTCATCGTTTCTCCTCCTAGGGGTTATTCGAGATATCTTAATCCAAACCGCAAGTAACGAGGCATTGGCTACCTTAAGAGAGTCATAGTTACTCGTCCCAATTGCTCACCCAGTCTGCCACTTTTCCTTACTGCGGCCAGTCTGCCAGAAGCGATATGTCACTCGTTGTGTATCTTAAGAGATTCATCGTTACTCCTTCCATAGGTTACTGGTATTCTCTGAGTCAATACCTCTCTTGACGAAAAAGTGGCTATCTTAATAGTGCAATACTTCTTCCTCCGAGTTGCTCACACAGTTTACTACTTTTTGTGTACTTGCCTGTCTGCCAGAAGCGATATGTCACTAGTTGTGTATCATAAAGGAGTCATCGTTTCTCCTCCTAGGGGTTATTCGAGATTTCTTAATCCAAACCGCAAGTAACGAGGCATTGGCTACCTTAAGAGAGTCATAGTTACTCGTCCCAATTGCTCACCCATTCTGCCACTTTTCCTTACTGCGGCCAGTCTGCCAGAAGCGATATGTCACTCGTTGTGTATCTTAAGAGATTCATCGTTACTCTTTCCATAGGTTACTGGTATTCTCTGATTCAATGCCTCTCGTGACGAAAAAGTGGCTATCTTAATAGTGCAATACTTCTTCCTCCCAGTTGCTCACACAGTTTACTACTCTTTTGTGTAGTTTTTGTCTGCCAGAAACTATAATTCACTAGTTTTGTATCATAAAAGAGTCATCGTTTCTCCTCCTAGGGGTTATTCGAGACCTCTTAATCCAAACCGCAAGTAACGAGGCATTGGCTACCTTAAGAGAGTCATAGTTACTCGTCCCAATTGCTCACCCAGTCTGCCACTTTTTCTTACTGCGGCCAGTCTGCCAGAAGCGATATGTCACTCGTTGTGTATCTTAAGAGATTCATCGTTACTCCTTCCATAGGTTACTGGTATTCTCTGAGTCAATACCTCTCGTGACGAAAAAGTGGCTATCTTAATAGTGCAATACTTCTTCCTCCGAGTTGCTCAGACAGTTTACTACTTTTTGTGTAGTTTTTGTCTGCCAGAAACTATAATTCACTAGTTGTGTATCATAAAAGAGTCATCGTTTCTCCTCCTAGGGGTTTTCGAGATTTCTTAATCCAAACCGCAAGTAACGAGGCATTGGCTACCTTAAGAGAGTCATAGTTACTCGTCCCCATTGCTCACCCAGTCTGCACTTTTTCTTACTGTGGCCAGTCTGCCAGAAGCGATATGTCACTCGTTGTGTATCTTAAGAGATTCATCGTTACTCCTTCCATAGGTTACTGGTATTCTCTGAGTCAATACCTCTCGTGACGAAAAAGTGGCTATCTTAATAGTGCAATACTTCTTCCTCCGAGTTGCTCACACAGTTTACTACTTTTTGTGTACCTTTTGTCTGCCAGAAACTATAATTCACTAGTTGTGTATCATAAAAGAGTCATCGTTTCTCCTCCTAGGGGTTTTCGAGATTTCTTAATCCAAACCGCAAGTAACGAGGCATTGGATACCTTAAGAGAGTCATAGTTACTCGTCCCCATTGCTCACCCAGTCTGCCACTTTTTCTTACTGTGGCCAGTCTGCCAGAAGCGACATGTCACTCGTTGTGTATCTTAAGAGATTCATCGTTACTCCTTCCATAGGTTACTGGTATTCTCTGAGTAAATACCTCTCTTGACGAAAAAGTGGCTATCTTAATAGTGCAATACTTCTTCCTCCGAGTTGCTCACACAGTTTACTGGTTTTTGTGTAGTTTTTGTCTGCCAGAAACTATAATTCACTAGTTGTGTATCATAAAAGAGTCATCGTTTCTCCTCCTAGGGGTTATTCGAGATATCTTAATCCAAACCGCAAGTAACGAGGCATTGGCTACCTTAAGAGAGTCATAGTTACTCGTCCCAATTGCTCACCCAGTCTGCCACTTTTCCTTACTGCGGCCAGTCTGCCAGAAGCGATATGTCACTCGTTGTGTATCTTAAGAGATTCATCGTTACTCTTTCCATAGGTTACTGGTATTCTCTGATTCAATGCCTCTCGTGACCAAAAAGTGGCTATCTTAATAGTGCAATACTTCTTCCTCCCAGTTGCTCACACAATTTACTACTTTTTTGTGTAGTTTTTGTCTGCCAGAAACTATAATTCACTAGTTTTGTATCATAAAAGAGTCATCGTTTCTCCTCCTAGGCGTTATTCGAGACCTCTTAATCCAAACCGCAAGTAACGAGGCATTGGCTACCTTAAGAGAGTCATAGTTACTCGTCCCAATTGCTCACCCAGTCTGCCACTTTTTCTTACTGCGGCCAGTCTGCCAGAAGCGATATGTCACTCGTTGTGTATCTTAAGAGATTCATCGTTACTCCTTCCATAGGTTACTGGTATTCTCTGAGTCAATACCTCTCGTGACGAAAAAGTGGCTATCTTAATAGTGCAATACTTCTTCCTCCGAGTTGCTCAGACAGTTTACTACTTTTTGTGTAGTTTTTGTCTGCCAGAAACTATAATTCACTAGTTGTGTATCATAAAAGAGTCATCGTTTCTCCTCCTAGGGGTTATTCGAGATTTCTTAATCCAAACCGCAAGTAACGAGGCATTGGCTACCTTAAGAGAGTCATAGTTACTCGTCCCCATTGCTCACCCAGTCTGCACTTTTTCTTACTGTGGCCAGTCTGCCAGAAGCGATATGTCACTCGTTGTGTATCTTAAGAGATTCATCGTTACTCCTTCCATAGGTTACTGGTATTCTCTGAGTCAATACCTCTCGTGACGAAAAAGTGGCTATCTTAATAGTGCAATACTTCTTCCTCCGAGTTGCTCACACAGTTTACTACTTTTTGTGTAGCTTTTGTCTGCCAGAAACTATAATTCACTAGTTGTGTATCATAAAAGAGTCATCGTTTCTCCTCCTAGGGGTTTTCGAGATTTCTTAATCCAAACCGCAAGTAACGAGGCATTGGCTACCTTAAGAGAGTCATAGTTACTCGTCCCCATTGCTCACCCAGTCTGCCACTTTTTCTTACTGTGGCCAGTCTGCCAGAAGCGACATGTCACTCGTTGTGTATCTTAAGAGATTCATCGTTACTCCTTCCATAGGTTACTGGTATTCTCTGAGTCAATACCTCTCTTGACGAAAAAGTGGCTATCTTAATAGTGCAATACTTCTTCCTCCGAGTTGCTCACACAGTTTACTGGTTTTTGTGTAGTTTTTGTCTGCCAGAAACTATAATTCTCTAGTTGTGTATCATAAAAGAGTCATCGTTTCTCCTCCTAGGGATTATTCGAGATATCTTAATCCAAACCGCAAGTAACGAGGCATTGGCTACCTTAAGAGAGTCATAGTTACTCGTCCCAATTGCTCACCCAGTCTGCCACTTATCCTTACTGCGGCCAGTCTGCCAGAAGCGATATGTCACTCGTTGTGTATCTTAAGAGATTCATCGTTACTCTTTCCATAGGTTACTGGTATTCTCTGATTCAATGCCTCTCGTGACGAAAAAGTAGCTATCTTAATAGTGCATTACTTCTTCCTCAAAGTTGCTCACACAATTTACTACTTTTTTGTGTAGTTTTTGTCTGCCAGAAACTATAATTCACTAGTTTTGTATCATAAAAGGGTCATCGTTTCTCCTCCTAGGGGTTATTCGAGACCTCTTAATCCAAACCGCAAGTAACGAGGCATTGGCTACCTTAAGAGAGTCATAGTTACTCGTCCCAATTGCTCACCCAGTCTGCCACTTTTTCTTACTGCGGCCAGTCTGCCAGAAGCGATATGTCACTCGTTGTGTATCTTAAGAGATTCATCGTTACTCCTTCCATAGGTTACTGGTATTCTCTGAGTCAATACCTCTCGTGACGAAAAAGTGGCTATCTTAATAGTGCAATACTTCTTCCTCCGAGTTGCTCAGACAGTTTACTACTTTTTGTGTAGTTTTTGTCTGCCAGAAACTATAATTCACTAGTTGTGTATCATAAAAGAGTCATCGTTTCACCTCCTATGGGTTTTCGAGATTTCTTAATCCAAACCGCAAGTAACGAGGCATTGGCTACCTTAAGAGAGTCATAGTTACTCGTCCCCATTGCTCACCCAGTCTGCCACTTTTTCATACTGCGGCCAGTCTGCCAGAAGCGATATGTCACTCGTTGTGTATCTTAAGAGATTCATCGTTACTCCTTCCATAGGTTACTGGTATTCTCTGAGTCAATACCTCTCGTGACGAAAAAGTGGCTATCTTAATAGTGCAATACTTCTTCCTCCGAGTTGCTCACACAGTTTACTACTTTTTGTGTACCTGCCAGTCTGCCAGAAGCGATATGTCACTAGTTGTGTATCATAAAAGAGTCATCGTTTCTCCTCCTAGGGGTTATTCGAGATTTCTTAATCCAAACCGCAAGTAACGAGGCATTGGCTACCTTAAGAGAGTCATAGTTACTCGTCCCAATTGCTCAGCGAGTCTGCCACTTTTCCTTACTGCGGCCAGTCTGCCAGAAGCGATATGTCACTCGTTGTGTATCTTAAGAGATTCATCGTTACTCTTTCCATAGGTTACTGGTATTCTCTGAGTCAATACCTCTCGTGACGAAAAAGTGGCTATCTTAATAGTGCAATACTTCTTCCTCCGAGTTGCTCACACAGTTTACTACTTTTTGTGTAGCTTTTGTCTGCCAGAAACTATAATTCACTAGTTGTGTATCATAAAAGAGTCATCGTTTCTCCTCCTAGGGGTTATTCGAGATATCTTAATCCAAACCGCAAGTAACGAGGCATTGGCTACCTTAAGAGAGTCATAGTTACTCGTCCCAATTGCTCACCCAGTCTGCCACTTTTCCTTACTGCGGCCAGTCTGCCAGAAGCGATATGTCACTCGTTGTGTATCTTAAGAGATTCATCGTTACTCTTTCCATAGGTTACTGGTATTCTCTGATTCAATGCCTCTCGTGACGAAAAAGTGGCTATCTTAATAGTGCAATATTTCTTCCTCCCAGTTGCTCACACAATTTACTACTTTTTGTGTAGTTTTTGTCTGCCAGAAACTATAATTCACTAGTTTTGTATCATAAAAGAGTCATCGTTTCTCCTCCTAGGGGTTATTCGAGACCTCTTAATCCAAACCGCAAGTAACGAGGCATTGGCTACCTTAAGAGAGTCATAGTTACTCGTCCCCATTGCTCACCCAGTCTGCCACTTTTTCATACTGCGGCCAGTCTGCCAGAAGCGATATGTCACTCGTTGTGTATCTTAAAGAGATTCATCGTTACTCCTTCCATAGGTTACTGGTATTCTCTGAGTCAATACCTCTCGTGACGAAAAAGTGGCTATCTTAATAGTGCAATACTTCTTCCTCCGAGTTGCTCACACAGTTTACTACTTTTTGTGTACCTGCCAGTCTGCCAGAAGCGATATGTCACTAGTTGTGTATCATAAAAGAGTCATCGTTTCTCCTCCTAGGGGTTATTCGAGATTTCTTAATCCAAACCGCAAGTAACGAGGCATTGGCTACCTTAAGAGAGTCATAGTTACTCGTCCCAATTGCTCAGCGAGTCTGCCACTTTTCCTTACTGCGGCCAGTCTGCCAGAAGCGATATGTCACTCGTTGTGTATCTTAAGAGATTCATCGTTACTCTTTCCATAGGTTACTGGTATTCTCTGAGTCAATACCTCTCGTGACGAAAAAGTGGCTATCTTAATAGTGCAATACTTCTTCCTCCGAGTTGCTCACACAGTTTACTACTTTTTGTGTAGCTTTTGTCTGCCAGAAACTATAATTCACTAGTTGTGTATCATAAAAGAGTCATCGTTTCTCCTCCTAGGGGTTATTCGAGATACCTTAATCCAAACCGCAAGTAACGAGGCATTGGCTACCTTAAGAGAGTCATAGTTACTCGTCCCAATTGCTCACCCAGTCTGCCACTTTTCCTTACTGCGGCCAGTCTGCCAGAAGCGATATGTCACTCGTTGTGTATCTTAAGAGATTCATCGTTACTCCTTCCATAGGTTACTGGTATTCTCTGAGTCAATACCTCTCTTGACGAAAAAGTGGCTATCTTAATAGTGCAATACTTCTTCCTCCGAGTTGGTCACACAGTTTACTACTTTTTGTGTACTTGCCAGTCTGCCAGAAGCGATATGTCACTAGTTGTGTATCATAAAGGAGTCATCGTTTCTCCTCCTAGGGGTTATTCGAGATTTCTTAATCCAAACCGCAAGTAACGAGGCATTGGCTACCTTAAGAGAGTCATAGTTACTCGTCCCAATTGCTCACCCATTCTGCCACTTTTCCTTACTGCGGCCAGTCTGCCAGAAGCGATATGTCACTCGTTGTGTATCTTAAGAGATTCATCGTTACTCTTTCCATAGGTTACTGGTATTCTCTGATTCAATGCCTCTCGTGACGAAAAAGTGGCTATCTTAATAGTGCAATACTTCTTCCTCCCAGTTGCTCACACAGTTTACTACTCTTTTGTGTAGTTTTTGTCTGCCAGAAACTATTATTCACTAGTTTTGTATCATAAAAGAGTCATCGTTTCTCCTCCTAGGGGTTATTCGAGACCTCTTAATCCAAACCGCAAGTAACGAGGCATTGGCTACCTTAAGAGAGTCATAGTTACTCGTCCCAATTGCTCACCCAGTCTGCCACTTTTTCTTACTGCGGCCAGTCTGCCAGAAGCGATATGTCACTCGTTGTGTATCTTAAGAGATTCATCGTTACTCCTTCCATAGGTTACTGGTATTCTCTGAGTCAATACCTCTCGTGACGAAAAAGTGGCTATCTTAATAGTGCAATACTTCTTCCTCCGAGTTGCTCACACAGTTTACTACTTTTTGTGTACCTTTTGTCTGCCAGAAACTATAATTCACTAGTTGTGTATCATAAAAGAGTCATCGTTTCTCCTCCTAGGGGTTTTCGAGATTTCTTAATCCAAACCGCAAGTAACGAGGCATTGGCTACCTTAAGAGAGTCATAGTTACTCGTCCCCATTGCTCACCCAGTCTGCCACTTTTTCTTACTGTGGCCAGTCTGCCAGAAGCGACATGTCACTCGTTGTGTATCTTAAGAGATTCATCGTTACTCCTTCCATAGGTTACTGGTATTCTCTGAGTCAATACCTCTCTTGACGAAAAAGTGGCTATCTTAATAGTGCAATACTTCTTCCTCCGAGTTGCTCACACAGTTTACTGGTTTTTGTGTAGTTTTTGTCTGCCAGAAACTATAATTCACTAGTTGTGTATCATAAAAGAGTCATCGTTTCTCCTCCTAGGGGTTATTCGAGATATCTTAATCCAAACCGCAAGTAACGAGGCATTGGCTACCTTAAGAGAGTCATAGTTACTCGTCCCAATTGCTCACCCAGTCTGCCACTTTTCCTTACTGCGGCCAGTCTGCCAGAAGCGATATGTCACTCGTTGTGTATCTTAAGAGATTCATCGTTACTCTTTCCATAGGTTACTGGTATTCTCTGATTCAATGCCTCTCGTGACGAAAAAGTAGCTATCTTAATAGTGCATTACTTCTTCCTCCCAGTTGCTCACACAATTTACTACTTTTTGTGTAGTTTTTGTCTGCCAGAAACTATAATTCACTAGTTTTGTATCATAAAAGGGTCATCGTTTCTCCTCCTAGGGATTATTCGAGACCTCTTAATCCAAACCGCAAGTAACGAGGCATTGGCTACCTTAAGAGAGTCATAGTTACTCGTCCCAATTGCTCACCCAGTCTGCCACTTTTTCTTACTGCGGCCAGTCTGCCAGAAGCGATATGTCACTCGTTGTGTATCTTAAGAGATTCATCGTTACTCCTTCCATAGGTTACTGGTATTCTCTGAGTCAATACCTCTCGTGACGAAAAAGTGGCTATCTTAATAGTGCAATACTTCTTCCTCCGAGTTGCTCAGACAGTTTACTACTTTTTGTGTAGTTTTTGTCTGCCAGAAACTATAATTCACTAGTTGTGTATCATAAAAGAGTCATCGTTTCACCTCCTATGGGTTTTCGAGTTTTCTTAATCCAAACCGCAAGTAACGAGGCATTGGCTACCTTAAGAGAGTCATAGTTACTAGTCCCCATTGCTCACCCAGTCTGCCACTTTTTCTTACTGTGGCCAGTCTGCCAGAAGCGATATGTCACTCGTTGTGTATCTTAAGAGATTCATCGTTACTCCTTCCATAGGTTACTGGTATTCTCTGAGTCAATACCTCTCTTGACGAAAAAGTGGCTATCTTAATAGTGCAATACTTCTTCCTCCGAGTTGCTCACACAGTTTACCGCTTTTTGTGTAGTTTTTGTCTGCCAGAAACTATAATTCACTAGTTGTGTATCATAAAAGAGTCATCGTTTCTCCTCCTAGGGGTTATTCGAGATATCTTAATCCAAACCGCAAGTAACGAGGCATTGGCTACCTTAAGAGAGTCATAGTTACTCGTCCCAATTGCTCACCCAGTCTGCCACTTTTCCTTACTGTGGCCAGTCTGCCAGAAGCGATATGTCACTCGTTGTGTATCTTAAGAGATTCATCGTTACTCCTTCCATAGGTTACTGGTATTCTCTGAGTCAATACCTCTCTTGACGAAAAAGTGGCTATCTTAATAGTGAAATACTTCTTCCTCCGAGTTGCTCACACAGTTTACTACTTTTTGTGTACTTGCCAGTCTGCCAGAAGCGATATGTCACTAGTTGTGTATCATAAAGGAGTCATCGTTTCTCCTCCTAGGGGTTATTCGAGATTTCTTAATCCAAACCGCAAGTAACGAGGCATTGGCTACCTTAAGAGAGTCATAGTTACTCGTCCCAATTGCTCACCCAGTCTGCCACTTTTCCTTACTGCGGCCAGTCTGCCAGAAGCGATATGTCACTCGTTGTGTATCTTAAGAGATTCATCGTTACTCTTTCCATAGGTTACTGGTATTCTCTGATTCAATGCCTCTCGTGACGAAAAAGTGGCTATCTTAATAGTGCAATATTTCTTCCTCCCAGTTGCTCACACAATTTACTACTTTTTGTGTAGTTTTTGTCTGCCAGAAACTATAATTCACTAGTTTTGTATCATAAAAGAGTCATCGTTTCTCCTCCTAGGGGTTATTCGAGACCTCTTAATCCAAACCGCAAGTAACGAGGCATTGGCTACCTTAAGAGAGTCATAGTTACTCGTCCCCATTGCTCACCCAGTCTGCCACTTTTTCATACTGCGGCCAGTCTGCCAGAAGCGATATGTCACTCGTTGTGTATCTTAAGAGATTCATCGTTACTCCTTCCATAGGTTACTGGTATTCTCTGAGTCAATACCTCTCGTGACGAAAAAGTGGCTATCTTAATAGTGCAATACTTCTTCCTCCGAGTTGCTCACACAGTTTACTACTTTTTGTGTACCTGCCAGTCTGCCAGAAGCGATATGTCACTAGTTGTGTATCATAAAAGAGTCATCGTTTCTCCTCCTAGGGGTTATTCGAGATTTCTTAATCCAAACCGCAAGTAACGAGGCATTGGCTACCTTAAGAGAGTCATAGTTACTCGTCCCAATTGCTCAGCGAGTCTGCCACTTTTCCTTACTGCGGCCAGTCTGCCAGAAGCGATATGTCACTCGTTGTGTATCTTAAGAGATTCATCGTTACTCTTTCCATAGGTTACTGGTATTCTCTGATTCAATGCCTCTCGTGACGAAAAAGTGGCTATCTTAATAGTGCAATACTTCTTCCTCCGAGTTGCTCACACAGTTTACTACTTTTTGTGTAGCTTTTGTCTGCCAGAAACTATAATTCACTAGTTGTGTATCATAAAAGAGTCATCGTTTCTCCTCCTAGGGGTTATTCGAGATATCTTAATCCAAACCGCAAGTAACGAGGCATTGGCTACCTTAAGAGAGTCATAGTTACTCGTCCCAATTGCTCACCCAGTCTGCCACTTTTCCTTACTGCGGCCAGTCTGCCAGAAGCGATATGTCACTCGTTGTGTATCTTAAGAGATTCATCGTTACTCCTTCCATAGGTTACTGGTATTCTCTGAGTCAATACCTCTCTTGACGAAAAAGTGGCTATCTTAATAGTGCAATACTTCTTCCTCCGAGTTGCTCACACAGTTTACTACTTTTTGTGTACTTGCCAGTCTGCCAGAAGCGATATGTCACTAGTTGTGTATCATAAAGGAGTCATCGTTTCTCCTCCTAGGGGTTATTCGAGATTTCTTAATCCAAACCGCAAGTAACGAGGCATTGGCTACCTTAAGAGAGTCATAGTTACTCGTCCCAATTGCTCACCCATTCTGCCACTTTTCCTTACTGCGGCCAGTCTGCCAGAAGCGATATGTCACTCGTTGTGTATCTTAAGAGATTCATCGTTACTCTTTCCATAGGTTACTGGTATTCTCTGATTCAATGCCTCTCGTGACGAAAAAGTGGCTATCTCAATAGTGCAATATTTCTTCCTCCCAGTTGCTCACACAATTTACTACTTTTTGTGTAGTTTTTGTCTGCCAGAAACTATAATTCACTAGTTTTGTATCATAAAAGAGTCATCGTTTCTCCTCCTAGGGGCTATTCGAGACCTCTTAATCCAAACCGCAAGTAACGAGGCATTGGCTACCTTAAGAGAGTCATAGTTACTCGTCCCCATTGCTCACCCAGTCTGCCACTTTTTCATACTGCGGCCAGTCTGCCAGAAGCGATATGTCACTCGTTGTGTATCTTAAAGAGATTCATCGTTACTCCTTCCATAGGTTACTGGTATTCTCTGAGTCAATACCTCTCGTGACGAAAAAGTGGCTATCTTAATAGTGCAATACTTCTTCCTCCGAGTTGCTCACACAGTTTACTACTTTTTGTGTACCTGCCAGTCTGCCAGAAGCGATATGTCACTAGTTGTGTATCATAAAAGAGTCATCGTTTCTCCTCCTAGGGGTTATTCGAGATTTCTTAATCCAAACCGCAAGTAACGAGGCATTGGCTACCTTAAGAGAGTCATAGTTACTCGTCCCAATTGCTCAGCGAGTCTGCCACTTTTCCTTACTGCGGCCAGTCTGCCAGAAGCGATATGTCACTCGTTGTGTATCTTAAGAGATTCATCGTTACTCTTTCCATAGGTTACTGGTATTCTCTGAGTCAATACCTCTCGTGACGAAAAAGTGGCTATCTTAATAGTGCAATACTTCTTCCTCCGAGTTGCTCACACAGTTTACTACTTTTTGTGTAGCTTTTGTCTGCCAGAAACTATAATTCACTAGTTGTGTATCATAAAAGTGTCATCGTTTCTCCTCCTAGGGGTTATTCGAGATATCTTAATCCAAACCGCAAGTAACGAGGCATTGGCTACCTTAAGAGAGTCATAGTTACTCGTCCCAATTGCTCACCCAGTCTGCCACTTTTCCTTACTGCGGCCAGTCTGCCAGAAGCGATATGTCACTCGTTGTGTATCTTAAGAGATTCATCGTTACTCCTTCCATAGGTTACTGGTATTCTCTGAGTCAATACCTCTCTTGACGAAAAAGTGGCTATCTTAATAGTGCAATACTTCTTCCTCCGAGTTGGTCACACAGTTTACTACTTTTTGTGTACTTGCCAGTCTGCCAGAAGCGATATGTCACTAGTTGTGTATCATAAAGGAGTCATCGTTTCTCCTCCTAGGGGTTATTCGAGATTTCTTAATCCAAACCGCAAGTAACGAGGCATTGGCTACCTTAAGAGAGTCATAGTTACTCGTCCCAATTGCTCACCCAGTCTGCCACTTTTCCTTACTGCGGCCAGTCTGCCAGAAGCGATATGTCACTCGTTGTGTATCTTAAGAGATTCATCGTTACTCTTTCCATAGGTTACTGGTATTCTCTGATTCAATGCCTCTCGTGACGAAAAAGTGGCTATCTTAATAGTGCAATACTTCTTCCTCCCAGTTGCTCACACAGTTTACTACTCTTTTGTGTAGTTTTTGTCTGCCAGAAACTATAATTCACTAGTTTTGTATCATAAAAGAGTCATCGTTTCTCCTCCTAGGGGTTATTCGAGACCTCTTAATCCAAACCGCAAGTAACGAGGCATTGGCTACCTTAAGAGAGTCATAGTTACTCGTCCCAATTGCTCACCCAGTCTGCCACTTTTTCTTACTGCGGCCAGTCTGCCAGAAGCGATATGTCACTCGTTGTGTATCTTAAGAGATTCATCGTTACTCCTTCCATAGGTTACTGGTATTCTCTGAGTCAATACCTCTCGTGACGAAAAAGTGGCTATCTTAATAGTGCAATACTTCTTCCTCCGAGTTGCTCACACAGTTTACTACTTTTTGTGTACCTTTTGTCTGCCAGAAACTATAATTCACTAGTTGTGTATCATAAAAGAGTCATCGTTTCTCCTCCTAGGGGTTTTCGAGATTTCTTAATCCAAACCGCAAGTAACGAGGCATTGGCTACCTTAAGAGAGTCATAGTTACTCGTCCCCATTGCTCACCCAGTCTGCCACTTTTTCTTACTGTGGCCAGTCTGCCAGAAGCGACATGTCACTCGTTGTGTATCTTAAGAGATTCATCGTTACTCCTTCCATAGGTTACTGGTATTCTCTGAGTCAATACCTCTCTTGACGAAAAAGTGGCTATCTTAATAGTGCAATACTTCTTCCTCCGAGTTGCTCACACAGTTTACTGGTTTTTGTGTAGTTTTTGTCTGCCAGAAACTATAATTCACTAGTTGTGTATCATAAAAGAGTCATCGTTTCTCCTCCTAGGGGTTATTCGAGATATCTTAATCCAAACCGCAAGTAACGAGGCATTGGCTACCTTAAGAGAGTCATAGTTACTCGTCCCAATTGCTCACCCAGTCTGCCACTTTTCCTTACTGCGGCCAGTCTGCCAGAAGCGATATGTCACTCGTTGTGTATCTTAAGAGATTCATCGTTACTCTTTCCATAGGTTACTGGTATTCTCTGATTCAATGCCTCTCGTGACGAAAAAGTAGCTATCTTAATAGTGCATTACTTCTTCCTCCCAGTTGCTCACACAATTTACTACTTTTTTGTGTAGTTTTTGTCTGCCAGAAACTATAATTCACTAGTTTTGTATCATAAAAGGGTCATCGTTTCTCCTCCTAGGGATTATTCGAGACCTCTTAATCCAAACCGCAAGTAACGAGGCATTGGCTACCTTAAGAGAGTCATAGTTACTCGTCCCAATTGCTCACCCAGTCTGCCACTTTTTCTTACTGCGGCCAGTCTGCCAGAAGCGATATGTCACTCGTTGTGTATCTTAAGAGATTCATCGTTACTCCTTCCATAGGTTACTGGTATTCTCTGAGTCAATACCTCTCGTGACGAAAAAGTGGCTATCTTAACAGTGCAATACTTCTTTCTCCGAGTTGCTCAGACAGTTTACTACTTTTTGTGTAGTTTTTGTCTGCCAGAAACTATAATTCACTAGTTGTGTATCATAAAAGAGTCATCGTTTCACCTCCTATGGGTTTTCGAGTTTTCTTAATCCAAACCGCAAGTAACGAGGCATTGGCTACCTTAAGAGAGTCATAGTTACTAGTCCCCATTGCTCACCCAGTCTGCCACTTTTTCTTACTGTGGCCAGTCTGCCAGAAGCGACATGTCACTCGTTGTGTATCTTAAGAGATTCATCGTTACTCCTTCCATAGGTTACTGGTATTCTCTGAGTCAATACCTCTCTTGACGAAAAAGTGGCTATCTTAATAGTGCAATACTTCTTCCTCCGAGTTGCTCACACAGTTTACTGGTTTTTGTGTAGTTTTTGTCTGCCAGAAACTATAATTCACTAGTTGTGTATCATAAAAGAGTCATCGTTTCTCCTCCTAGGGGTTATTCGAGATATCTTAATCCAAACCGCAAGTAACGAGGCATTGGCTACCTTAAGAGAGTCATAGTTACTCGTCCCAATTGCTCACCCAGTCTGCCACTTTTCCTTACTGCGGCCAGTCTGCCAGAAGCGATATGTCACTCGTTGTGTATCTTAAGAGATTCATCGTTACTCTTTCCATAGGTTACTGGTATTCTCTGATTCAATGCCTCTCGTGACGAAAAAGTAGCTATCTTAATAGTGCATTACTTCTTCCTCCCAGTTGCTCACACAATTTACTACTTTTTTGTGTAGTTTTTGTCTGCCAGAAACTATAATTCACTAGTTTTGTATCATAAAAGGGTCATCGTTTCTCCTCCTAGGGATTATTCGAGACCTCTTAATCCAAACCGCAAGTAACGAGGCATTGGCTACCTTAAGAGAGTCATAGTTACTCGTCCCAATTGCTCACCCAGTCTGCCACTTTTTCTTACTGCGGCCAGTCTGCCAGAAGCGATATGTCACTCGTTGTGTATCTTAAGAGATTCATCGTTACTCCTTCCATAGGTTACTGGTATTCTCTGAGTCAATACCTCTCGTGACGAAAAAGTGGCTATCTTAATAGTGCAATACTTCTTCCTCCGAGTTGCTCAGACAGTTTACTACTTTTTGTGTAGTTTTTGTCTGCCAGAAACTATAATTCACTAGTTGTGTATCATAAAAGAGTCATCGTTTCACCTCCTATGGGTTTTCGAGTTTTCTTAATCCAAACCGCAAGTAACGAGGCATTGGCTACCTTAAGAGAGTCATAGTTACTAGTCCCCATTGCTCACCCAGTCTGCCACTTTTTCTTACTGTGGCCAGTCTGCCAGAAGCGATATGTCACTCGTTGTGTATCTTAAGAGATTCATCGTTACTCCTTCCATAGGTTACTGGTATTCTCTGAGTCAATACCTCTCTTGACGAAAAAGTGGCTATCTTAATAGTGCAATACTTCTTCCTCCGAGTTGCTCACACAGTTTACCGCTTTTTGTGTAGTTTTTGTCTGCCAGAAACTATAATTCACTAGTTGTGTATCATAAAAGAGTCATCGTTTCTCCTCCTAGGGGTTATTCGAGATATCTTAATCCAAACCGCAAGTAACGAGGCATTGGCTACCTTAAGAGAGTCATAGTTACTCGTCCCAATTGCTCACCCAGTCTGCCACTTTTCCTTACTGTGGCCAGTCTGCCAGAAGCGATATGTCACTCGTTGTGTATCTTAAGAGATTCATCGTTACTCCTTCCATAGGTTACTGGTATTCTCTGAGTCAATACCTCTCTTGACGAAAAAGTGGCTATCTTAATAGTGAAATACTTCTTCCTCCGAGTTGCTCACACAGTTTACTACTTTTTGTGTACTTGCCAGTCTGCCAGAAGCGATATGTCACTAGTTGTGTATCATAAAGGAGTCATCGTTTCTCCTCCTAGGGGTTATTCGAGATTTCTTAATCCAAACCGCAAGTAACGAGGCATTGGCTACCTTAAGAGAGTCATAGTTACTCGTCCCAATTGCTCACCCATTCTGCCACTTTTCCTTACTGCGGCCAGTCTGCCAGAAGCGATATGTCACTCGTTGTGTATCTTAAGAGATTCATCGTTACTCTTTCCATAGGTTACTGGTATTCTCTGATTCAATGCCTCTCGTGACGAAAAAGTGGCTGTCTTAATAGTGCAATACTTCTTCCTCCCAGTTGCTCACACAGTTTACTACTCTTTTGTGTAGTTTTTGTCTGCCAGAAACTATAATTCACTAGTTTTGTATCATAAAAGAGTCATCGTTTCTCCTCCTAGGGGTTATTCGAGACCTCTTAATCCAAACCGCAAGTAACGAGGCATTGGCTACCTTAAGAGAGTCATAGTTACTCGTCCCCATTGCTCACCCAGTCTGCCACTTTTTCATACTGCGGCCAGTCTGCCAGAAGCGATATGTCACTCGTTGTGTATCTTAAGAGATTCATCGTTACTCCTTCCATAGGTTACTGGTATTCTCTGAGTCAATACCTCTCGTGACGAAAAAGTGGCTATCTTAATAGTGCAATACTTCTTCCTCAGAGTTGCTCACACAGTTTACTACTTTTTGTGTACTTGCCAGTTTGCCAGAAGCGATATGTCACTAGTTGTGTATCATAAAAGAGTCATCGTTTCTCCTCCTAGGGGTTATTAGAGATTTCTTAATCCAAACCGCAAGTAACGAGGCATTGGCTACCTTAAGAGAGTCATAGTTACTCGTCCCAATTGCTCACCGAGTCTGCCACTTTTCCTTACTGCGGCCAGTCTGCCAGAAGCGATATGTCACTAGTTGTGTATCTTAAGAGATTCATCGTTACTCTTTCCATAGGTTACTGGTATTCTCTGATACAATGCCTCTCGTGACGAAAAAGTGGCTATCTTAATAGTGCAATACTTCTTCCTCCAAGTAGCTCACACAGTTTACTACTTTTTTGTGTAGTTTTTGTCTGCCAGAAACTATAATTCACTAGTTTTGTATCATAAAAGAGTCATCGTTTCTCCTCCTAGGGGTTATTCGAGACCTCTTAATCCAAACCGCAAGTAACGAGGCATTGGCTACCTTAAGAGAGTCATAGTTACTCGTCCCAATTGCTCACCCAGTCTGCCACTTTTTCTTACTGCGGCCAGTCTGCCAGAAGCGATATGTCACTCGTTGTGTATCTTAAGAGATTCATCGTTACTCCTTCCATAGGTTACTGGTATTCTCTGAGTCAATACCTCTCGTGACGAAAAAGTGGCTATCTTAATAGTGCAATACTTCTTCCTCCGAGTTGCTCACACAGTTTACTACTTTTTGTGTACCTTTTGTCTGCCAGAAACTATAATTCACTAGTTGTGTATCATAAAAGAGTCATCGTTTCTCCTCCTAGGGGTTTTCGAGATTTCTTAATCCAAACCGCAAGTAACGAGGCATTGGCTACCTTAAGAGAGTCATAGTTACTCGTCCCCATTGCTCACCCAGTCTGCCACTTTTTCTTACTGTGGCCAGTCTGCCAGAAGCGATATGTCACTCGTTGTGTATCTTAAGAGATTCATCGTTACTCCTTCCATAGGTTACTGGTATTCTCTGAGTCAATACCTCTCTTGACGAAAAAGTGGCTACCTTAATAGTGCAATACTTCTTCCTCCGAGTTGCTCACATAGTTTACCGCTTTTTGTGTAGTTTTTGTCTGCCAGAAACTATAATTCACTAGTTGTGTATCATAAAAGAGTCATCGTTTCTCCTCCTAGGGGTTATTCGAGATATCTTAATCCAAACCGCAAGTAACGAGGCATTGGCTACCTTAAGAGAGTCATAGTTACTCGTCCCAATTGCTCACCCAGTCTGCCACTTATCCTTACTGCGGCCAGTCTGCCAGAAGCGATATGTCACTCGTTGTGTATCTTAAGAGATTCATCGTTACTCCTTCCATAGGTTACTGGTATTCTCTGAGTCAATACCTCTCTTGACGAAAAAGTGGCTATCTTAATAGTGCAATACTTCTTCCTCCGAGTTGCTCACACAGTTTACTACTTTTTGTGTACTTGCCAGTCTGCCAGAAGCGATATGTCACTAGTTGTGTATCATAAAGGAGTCATCGTTTCTCCTCCTAGGGGTTATTCGAGATTTCTTAATCCAAACCGCAAGTAACGAGGCATTGGCTACCTTAAGAGAGTCATAGTTACTCGTCCCAATTGCTCACCCAGTCTGCCACTTTTCCTTACTGCGGCCAGTCTGCCAGAAGCGATATGTCACTCGTTGTGTATCTTAAGAGATTCATCGTTACTCTTTCCATAGGTTACTGGTATTCTCTGATTCAATGCCTCTCGTGACGAAAAAGTGGCTATCTTAATAGTGCAATACTTCTTCCTCCCAGTTGCTCACACAATTTACTACTTTTTTTGTGTAGTTCTTGTCTGCCAGAAACTATAATTCACTAGTTTTGTATCATAAAAGAGTCATCGTTTCTCCTCCTAGGGGTTATTCGAGACCTCTTAATCCAAACCGCAAGTAACGAGGCATTGGCTACCTTAAGAGAGTCATAGTTACTCGTCCCCATTGCTCACCCAGTCTGCCACTTTTTCATACTGCGGCCAGTCTGCCAGAAGCGATATGTCACTCGTTGTGTATCTTAAGAGATTCATCGTTACTCCTTCCATAGGTTACTGGTATTCTCTGAGTCAATACCTCTCGTGACGAAAAAGTGGCTATCTTAATAGTGCAATACTTCTTCCTCCGAGTTGCTCACACAGTTTACTACTTTTTTGTACCTGCCAGTCTGCCAGAAGCGATATGTCACTAGTTGTGTATCATAAAAGAGTCATCGTTTCTCCTCCTAGGGGTTTTCGAGATTTCTTAATCCAAACCGCAAGTAACGAGGCATTGGCTACCTTAAGAGAGTCATAGTTACTCGTCCCAATTGCTCACCCAGTCTGCCACTTTTCCTTACTGCGGCCAGTCTGCCAGAAGCGATATGTCACTCGTTGTGTATCTTAAGAGATTCATCGTTACTCTTTCCATAGGTTACTGGTATTCTCTGATTCAATGCCTCTCGTGACGAAAAAGTGGCTATCTTAATAGTGCAATACTTCTTCCTCCCAGTTGCTCACACAGTTTACTACTTTTTTGTGTAGTTTTTGTCTGCCAGAAACTATAATTCACTAGTTTTGTATCATAAAAGAGTCATCGTTTCTCCTCCTAGGGGTTATTCGAGACCTCTTAATCCAAACCGCAAGTAACGAGGCATTGGCTACCTTAAGAGAGTCATAGTTACTCGTCCCAATTGCTCACCCAGTCTGCCACTTTTTCTTACTGCGGCCAGTCTGCCAGAAGCGATATGTCACTCGTTGTGTATCTTAAGAGATTCATCGTTACTCCTTCCATAGGTTACTGGTATTCTCTGAGTCAATACCTCTCGTGACGAAAAAGTGGCTATCTTAATAGTGCAATACTTCTTCCTCCGAGTTGCTCACACAGTTTACTACTTTTTGTGTAGTTTTTGTCTGCCAGAAACTATAATTCACTAGTTGTGTATCATAAAAGAGTCATCGTTTCTCCTCCTAGGGGTTTTCGAGATTTCTTAATCCAAACCGCAAGTAACGAGGCATTGGCTACCTTAAGAGAGTCATAGTTACTCGTCCCCATTGCTCACCCAGTCTGCCACTTTTTCTTACTGTGGCCAGTCTGCCAGAAGCGATATGTCACTCGTTGTGTATCTTAAGAGATTCATCGTTACTCCTTCCATAGGTTACTGGTATTCTCTGAGTCAATACCTCTCTTGACGAAAAAGTGGCTATCTTAATAGTGCAATACTTCTTCCTCCGAGTTGCTCACATAGTTTACCGCTTTTTGTGTAGTTTTTGTCTGCCAGAAACTATAATTCACTAGTTGTGTATCATAAAAGAGTCATCGTTTCTCCTCCTAGGGGTTATTCGAGATATCTTAATCCAAACCGCAAGTAACGAGGCATTGGCTACCTTAAGAGAGTCATAGTTACTCGTCCCAATTGCTCACCCAGTCTGCCACTTATCCTTACTGCGGCCAGTCTGCCAGAAGCGATATGTCACTCGTTGTGTATCTTAAGAGATTCATCGTTACTCCTTCCATAGGTTACTGGTATTCTCTGAGTCAATACCTCTCTTGACGAAAAAGTGGCTATCTTAATAGTGCAATACTTCTTCCTCCGAGTTGCTCACACAGTTTACTACTTTTTGTGTACTTGCCAGTCTGCCAGAAGCGATATGTCACTAGTTGTGTATCATAAAGGAGTCATCGTTTCTCCTCCTAGGGGTTATTCGAGATTTCTTAATCCAAACCGCAAGTAACGAGGCATTGGCTACCTTAAGAGAGTCATAGTTACTCGTCCCCATTGCTCACCCAGTCTGCCACTTTTTCTTACTGTGGCCAGTCTGCCAGAAGCGATATGTCACTCGTTGTGTATCTTAAGAGATTCATCGTTACTCCTTCCATAGTTTACTGGTATTCTCTGAGTCAATACCTCTCTTGACGAAAAAGTGGCTATCTTAATAGTGCAATACTTCTTCCCCCGAGTTGCTCACACAGTTTACTGCTTTTTGTGTAGTTTTTGTCTGCCAGAAACTATAATTCACTAGTTGTGTATCATAAAAGAGTCATCGTTATTCCTCCTAGGGGTTATTCGAGATATCTTAATCCAAACCGCAAGTAACGAGGCATTGGCTACCTTAAGAGAGTCATAGTTACTCGTCCCAATTGCTCACCCAGTCTGCCACTTTTCCTTACAGCGGCCAGTCTGCCAGAAGCGATATGTCACTCGTTGTGTATCTTAAGAGATTCATCGTTACTCTTTCCATAGGTTACTGGTATTCTCTGATTCAATGCCTCTCGTGACGAAAAAGTGGCTATCTTAATAGTGCAATACTTCTTCCTCCCAGTTGCTCACACAATTTACTACTTTTTTGTGTAGTTTTTGTCTGCCAGAAACTATAATTCACTAGTTTTGTATCATAAAACAGTCATCGTTTCTCCTCCTAGGGGTTATTCGAGACCTCTTAATCCAAACCGCAAGTAACGAGGCATTGGCTACCTTAAGAGAGTCATAGTTACTCGTCCCCATTGCTCACCCAGTCTGCCACTTTTTCATACTGCGGCCAGTCTGCCGGAAGCGATATGTCACTCGTTGTGTATCTTAAGAGATTCATCGTTACTCCTTCCATAGGTTACTGGTATTCTCTGAGTCAATACCTCTCGTGACGAAAAAGTGGCTATCTTAATAGTGCAATACTTCTTCCTCCGAGTTGCTCACACAGTTTACTACTTTTTGTGTACCTGCCAGTCTGCCAGAAGCGATATGTCACTAGTTGTGTATCATAAAAGAGTCATCGTTTCTCCTCCTAGGAGTTATTCGAGATTTCTTAATCCAAACCGCAAGTAACGAGGCATTGGCTACCTTAAGAGAGTCATAATTACTCGTCCCAATTGCTCACCCAGTCTGCCACTTTTCCTTACTGCGGCCAGTCTGCCAGAAGCGATATGTCACTCGTTGTGTATCTTAAGAGATTCATCGTTACTCTTTCCATAGGTTACTGGTATTCTCTGATTCAATGCCTCTCGTGACGAAAAAGTGGCTATCTTAATAGTGCAATACTTCTTCCTCCCAGTTGCTCACACAATTTACTACTTTTTTGTGTAGTTTTTGTCTGCCAGAAACTATAATTCACTAGTTTTGTATCATAAAACAGTCATCGTTTCTCCTCCTAGGGGTTATTCGAGACCTCTTAATCCAAACCGCAAGTAACGAGGCTTTGGCTACCTTAAGAGAGTCATAGTTACTCGTCCCCATTGCTCACCCAGTCTGCCACTTTTTCATACTGCGGCCAGTCTGCCAGAAGCGATATGTCACTCGTTGTGTATCTTAAGAGATTCATCGTTACTCCTTCCATAGGTTACTGGTATTCTCTGAGTCAATACCTCTCGTGACGAAAAAGTGGCTATCTTAATAGTGCAATACTTCTTCCTCCGAGTTGCTCACACAGTTTACTACTTTTTGTGTACCTGCCAGTCTGCCAGAAGCGATATGTCACTAGTTGTGTATTATAAAAGAGGTATCGTTTCTCCTCCTACGGGTTATTCGAGATTTCTTAATCCAATCCGCAAGTAACGAGGCATTGGCTACCTTAAGAGAGTCATAGTTACTCGTCCCAATTGCTCAGCGAGTCTGCCACTTTTCCTTACTGCGGCCAGTCTGCCAGAAGCGATATGTCACCCGTTGTGTATCTTAAGAGATTCATCATTACTCTTTCCATAGGTTACTGGTATTCTCTGATTCAATGCCTCTCGTGACGAAAAAGTGGCTATCTTAATAGTGCAATACTTCTTCCTCAGAGTTGCTCACACAGTTTACTACTTTTTGTGTACTTGCCAGTTTGCCAGAAGCGATATGTCACTAGTTGTGTATCATAAAAGAGTCATCGTTTCTCCTCCTAGGGGTTATTCGAGATTTCTTAATCCAAACCGCAAGTAACGAGGCATTGGCTACCTTAAGAGAGTCATAGTTACTCGTCCCAATTGGTCACCCAGTCTGCCACTTTTCCTTACTGCGGCCAGTCTGCCAGAAGCGATATGTCACTCGTTGTGTATCTTAAGAGATTCATCGTTACTCTTTCCATAGGTTACTGGTATTCTCTGATTCAATGCCTCTCGTGACGAAAAAGTGGCTATCTTAATAGTGCAATACTTCTTCCTCCCAGTAGCTCACACAGTTTACTACTTTTTTGTGTAGTTTTTGTCTGCCAGAAACTATAATTCACTAGTTTTGTATCATAAAAGAGTCATCGTTTCTCCTCCTAGGGGTTATTCGAGACCTCTTAATCCAAACCGCAAGTAACGAGGCATTGGCTACCTTAAGAGAGTCATAGTTACTCGTCCCAATTGCTCACCCAGTCTGCCACTTTTTCTTACTGCGGCCAGTCTGCCAGAAGCGATATGTCACTCGTTGTGTATCTTAAGAGATTCATCGTTACTCCTTCCATAGGTTACTGGTATTCTCTGAGTCAATACCCCTCGTGACGAAAAAGTGGCTATCTTAAGAGTGCAATACTTCTTCCTCCGAGTTGCTCAGACAGTTTACTACTTTTTGTGTAGTTTTTGTCTGCCAGAAACTATAATTCACTAGTTGTGTATCATAAAAGATTCATCGTTTCTCCTCCTAGGGGTTTTCGAGATTTCTTAATCCAAACCACAAGTAACGAGGCATTGGCTACCTTAAGAGAGTCATAGTTACTCGTCCCCATTGCTCACCCAGTCTGCCACTTTTTCTTACTGTGGCCAGTCTGCCAGAAGCGATATGTCACTCGTTGTGTATCTTAAGAGATTCATCGTTACTCCTTCCATAGGTTACTGGTATTCTCTGAGTCAATACCTCTCTTGACGAAAAAGTGGCTATCTTAATAGTGCAATACTTCTTCCTCCGAGTTGCTCACACAGTTAACCGCTTTTTGTGTAGTTTTTGTCTGCCAGAAACTATAATTCACTAGTTGTGTATCATAAAAGAGTCATCGTTTCTCCTCCTAGGGGTTATTCGAGATATCTTAATCCAAACCGCAAGTAACGAGGCATTGGCTACCTTAAGAGAGTCATAGTTACTCGTCCCAATTGCTCACCCAGTCTGCCACTTTTCCTTACTGCGGCCAGTCTGCCAGAAGCGATATGTCACTCGTTGTGTATCTTAAGAGATTCATCGTTACTCCTTCCATAGGTTACTGGTATTCTCTGTGTCAATACCTCTCTTTACGAAAAAGTGGCTATCTTAATAGTGCAATACTTCTTCCTCCGAGTTGCTCACACAGTTTACTACTTTTTGTGTACTTTCCAGTCTGCCAGAAGCGATATGTCACTAGTTGTGTATCATAAAGGAGTCATCGTTTCTCCTCCTAGGGGTTATTCGAGATTTCTTAATCCAAACCGCAAGTAACGAGGCATTGGCTACCTTAAGAGAGTCATAGTTACTCGTCCCAATTGCTCACCCAGTCTGCCACTTTTCCTTACTGCGGCCAGTCTGCCAGAAGCGATATGTCACTCATTGTGTATCTTAAGAGATTCATCGTTACTCTTTCCATAGGTTACTGGTATTCTCTGATTCAATGCCTCTCGTGACGACAAAGTGGCTATCTTAATAGTGCAATACTTCTTCCTCCGAGTTGCTCACATAGTTTACTACTTTTTGTGTAGCTTTTGTCTGCCAGAAACTATAATTCACTAGTTGTGTATCATAAAAGAGTCATCGTTTCTCCTCCTAGGGGTTTTCGAGATTTCTTAATCCAAACCGCAAGTAACGAGGCATTGGCTACCTTAAGAGAGTCATAGTTACTCGTCCCCATTGCTCACCCAGTCTGCCACTTTTTCTTACTGTGGCCAGTCTGCCAGAAGCGATATGTCACTCGTTGTGTATCTTAAGAGATTCATCGTTACTCCTTCCATAGTTTACTGGTATTCTCTGAGTCAATACCTCTCTTGACGAAAAAGTGGCTATCTTAATAGTGCAATACTTCTTCCCCCGAGTTGCTCACACAGTTTACTGCTTTTTGTGTAGTTTTTGTCTGCCAGAAACTATAATTCACTAGTTGTGTATCATAAAAGAGTCATCGTTATTCCTCCTAGGGGTTATTCGAGATATCTTAATCCAAACCGCAAGTAACGAGGCATTGGCTACCTTAAGAGAGTCATAGTTACTCGTCCCAATTGCTCACCCAGTCTGCCACTTTTCCTTACTGCGGCCAGTCTGCCAGAAGCGATATGTCACTCGTTGTGTATCTTAAGAGATTCATCGTTACTCCTACCATAGGTTACTGGTATTCTCTGAATCAATGCCTCTCGTGACGAAAAAGTGGCTATCTTAATAGTGCAATACTTCTTCCTCCCAGTTGCTCACACAATTTACTACTTTTTTGTGTAGTTTTTGTCTGCGAGAAACTATAATTCACTAGTTTTGTATCATAAAAGAGTCATCGTTTCTCCTCCTAGGGGTTATTCGAGACCTCTTAATCCAAACCGCAAGTAACGAGGCATTGGCTACCTTAAGAGAGTCATAGTTACTCGTCCCAATTGCTCACCCAGTCTGCCACTTTTTCTTACTGCGGCCAGTCTGCCAGAAGCAATATGTCACTCGTTGTGTATCTTAAGAGATTCATCGTTACTCCTTCCATAGGTTACTGGTATTCTCTGAGTCAATACCTCTCGTGACGAAAAAGTGGCTATCTTAATAGTGCAATACTTGTTCCTCCGAGTTGCTCAGACAGTTTACTACTTTTTGTGTAGTTTTTGTCTGCCAGAAACTATAATTCACTAGTTGTGTATCATAAAAGAGTCATCGTTTCTCCTCCTAGGGGTTTTCGAGATTTCTTAATCCAAACCGCAAGTAACGAGGCATTGGCTACCTTAAGAGAGTCATAGTTACTCGTCCCCATTGCTCACCCAGTCTGCCACTTTTTCTTACTGTGGCCAGTCTGCCAGAAGCGATATGTCACTCGTTGTGTATCTTAAGAGATACATCGTTACTCCTTCCATAGGTTACTGGTATTCTCTGAGTCAATACCTCTCTTGACGAAAAAGTGGCTATCTTAATAGTGCAATACTTCTTCCTCCGAGTTGCTCACAGAGTTTACTGCTTTTTGTGTAGTTTTTGTCTGCCAGAAACTATAATTCACTAGTTGTGTATCATAAAAGAGTCATCGTTTCTCCTCCTAGGGGTTATTCGAGATATCTTAATCCAAACCGCAAGTAACGAGGCATTGGCTACCTTAAGATAGTCATAGTTACTCGTCCCAATTGCTCACCCAGTCTGCCACTTTTCCTTACTGCGGCCAGTCTGCCAGAAGCGATATGTCACTCGTTGTGTATCTTAAGAGATTCATCGTTACTCCTTCCATAGGTTACTGGTATTCTCTGAGTCAATACCTCTCTTGACGAAAAAGTAGCTATCTTAATAGTGCAATACTTCTTCCTCCGAGTTGCTCACACAGTTTACTACTTTTTGTGTACTTGCCAGTCTGCCAGAAGCGATATGTCACTAGTTGTGTATCATAAAGGAGTCATCGTTTCTCCTCCTAGGGGTTATTCGAGATTTCTTAATCCAAACCGCAAGTAACGAGGCATTGGCTACCTTAAGAGAGTCATAGTTACTCGTCCCAATTGCTCACCCAGTCTGCCACTTTTCCTTACTGCGGCCAGTCTGCCAGAAGCGATATGTCACTCGTTGTGTATCTTAAGAGATTCATCGTTACTCTTTCCATAGGTTACTGGTATTCTCTGATTCAATGCCTCTCGTGACGAAAAAGTGGCTATCTTAATAGTGCAATACTTCTTCCTCCCAGTTGCTCACACAGTTTACTACTCTTTTGTGTAGTTTTTGTCTGCCAGAAACTATAATTCACTAGTTTTGTATCATAAAAGAGTCATCGTTTCCCCTCCTAGGGGTTATTCGAGATTTCTTAATCCAAACCGCAAGTAACGAGGCATTGGCTACCTTAAGAGAGTCATAGTTACTCGTCCCCATTGCTCACCCAGTCTGCCACTTTTTCATAATGCGGCCAGTCTGCCAGAAGCGATATGTCACTCGTTGTGTATCTTAAGAGATTCATCGTTACTCCTTCCATAGGTTACTGGTATTCTCTGAGTCAATACCTCTCGTGACGAAAAAGTGGCTATCTTAATAGTGCAATACTTCTTCCTCAGAGTTGCTCACACAGTTTACTACTTTTTGTGTACTTGCCAGTTTGCCAGAAGCGATATGTCACTAGTTGTGTATCATAAAAGAGTCATCGTTTCTCCTCCTAGGGGTTATTCGAGATTTCTTAATCCAAACCGCAAGTAACGAGGCATTGGCTACCTTAAGAGAGTCATAGTTACTCGTCCCAATTGCTCACCGAGTCTGCCACTTTTCCTTACTGCGGCCAGTCTGCCAGAAGCGATATGTCACTCGTTGTGTATCTTAAGAGATTCATCGTTACTCTTTCCATAGGTTACTGGTATTCTCTGATTCAATGCCTCTTGTGACGAAAAAGTGGCTATCTTAATAGTGCAATACTTCTTCCTCCCAGTAGCTCACACAGTTTACTACTTTTTTGTGTAGTTTTTGTCTGCCAGAAACTATAATTCACTAGTTTTGTATCATAAAAGAGTCATCGTTTCTCCTCCTAGGGGTTATTCGAGACCTCTTAATCCAAACCGCAAGTAACGAGGCATTGGCTACCTTAAGAGAGTCATAGTTACTCGTCCCCATTGCTCACCCAGTCTGGCACTTTTTCATACTGCGGCCAGTCTGCCAGAAGCGATATGTCACTCGTTGTGTATCTTAAGAGATTCATCGTTACTCCTTCCATAGGTTACTGGTATTCTCTGAGTCAATACCTCTCGTGACGAAAAAGTGGCTATCTTAATAGTGCAATACTTCTTCCTCCCAGTTGCTCACACAGTTTACTACTCTTTTGTGTAGTTTTTGTCTGCCAGAAACTATAATTCACTAGTTGTGTATCATAAAAGAGTCATCGTTATTCCTCCTAGGGGTTATTCGAGATATCTTAATCCAAACCGCAAGTAACGAGGCATTGGCTACCTTAAGAGAGTCATAGTTACTCGTCCCAATTGCTCACCCAGTCTGCCACTTTTCCTTACTGCGGCCAGTCTGCCAGAAGCGATATGTCACTCGTTGTGTATCTTAAGAGATTCATCGTTACTCCTACCATAGGTTACTGGTATTCTCTGATTCAATGCCTCTCGTGACGAAAAAGTGGCTATCTTAATAGTGCAATACTTCTTCCTCCCAGTTGCTCACACAATTTACTACTTTTTTGTGTAGTTTTTGTCTGCGAGAAACTATAATTCACTAGTTTTGTATCATAAAAGAGTCATCGTTTCTCCTCCTAGGGGTTATTCGAGACCTCTTAATCCAAACCGCAAGTAACGAGGCATTGGCTACCTTAAGAGAGTCATAGTTACTCGTCCCAATTGCTCACCCAGTCTGCCACTTTTTCTTACTGCGGCCAGTCTGCCAGAAGCAATATGTCACTCGTTGTGTATCTTAAGAGATTCATCGTTACTCCTTCCATAGGTTACTGGTATTCTCTGAGTCAATACCTCTCGTGACGAAAAAGTGGCTATCTTAATAGTGCAATACTTGTTCCTCCGAGTTGCTCAGACAGTTTACTACTTTTTGTGTAGTTTTTGTCTGCCAGAAACTATAATTCACTAGTTGTGTATCATAAAAGAGTCATCGTTTCTCCTCCTAGGGGTTTTCGAGATTTCTTAATCCAAACCGCAAGTAACGAGGCATTGGCTACCTTAAGAGAGTCATAGTTACTCGTCCCCATTGCTCACCCAGTCTGCCACTTTTTCTTACTGTGGCCAGTCTGCCAGAAGCGATATGTCACTCGTTGTGTATCTTAAGAGATACATCGTTACTCCTTCCATAGGTTACTGGTATTCTCTGAGTCAATACCTCTCTTGACGAAAAAGTGGCTATCTTAATAGTGCAATACTTCTTCCTCCGAGTTGCTCACAGAGTTTACTGCTTTTTGTGTAGTTTTTGTCTGCCAGAAACTATAATTCACTAGTTGTGTATCATAAAAGAGTCATCGTTTCTCCTCCTAGGGGTTATTCGAGATATCTTAATCCAAACCGCAAGTAACGAGGCATTGGCTACCTTAAGAGAGTCATAGTTACTCGTCCCCATTGCTCACCCAGTCTGCCACTTTTCCTTACTGCGGCCAGTCTGCCAGAAGCGATATGTCACTCGTTGTGTATCTTAAGAGATTCATCGTTACTCCTTCCATAGGTTACTGGTATTCTCTGAGTCAATACCTCTCTTGACGAAAAAGTAGCTATCTTAATAGTGCAATACTTCTTCCTCCGAGTTGCTCACACAGTTTACTACTTTTTGTGTACTTGCCAGTCTGCCAGAAGCGATATGTCACTAGTTGTGTATCATAAAGGAGTCATCGTTTCTCCTCCTAGGGGTTATTCGAGATTTCTTAATCCAAACCGCAAGTAACGAGGCATTGGCTACCTTAAGAGAGTCATAGTTACTCGTCCCAATTGCTCACCCAGTCTGCCACTTTTCCTTACTGCGGCCAGTCTGCCAGAAGCGATATGTCACTCGTTGTGTATCTTAAGAGATTCATCGTTACTCTTTCCATAGGTTACTGGTATTCTCTGATTCAATGCCTCTCGTGACGAAAAAGTGGCTATCTTAATAGTGCAATACTTCTTCCTCCCAGTTGCTCACACAGTTTACTACTCTTTTGTGTAGTTTTTGTCTGCCAGAAACTATAATTCACTAGTTTTGTATCATAAAAGAGTCATCGTTTCCCCTCCTAGGGGTTATTCGAGATTTCTTAATCCAAACCGCAAGTAACGAGGCATTGGCTACCTTAAGAGAGTCATAGTTACTCGTCCCCATTGCTCACCCAGTCTGGCACTTTTTCATACTGCGGCCAGTCTGCCAGAAGCGATATGTCACTCGTTGTGTATCTTAAGAGATTCATCGTTACTCCTTCCATAGGTTACTGGTATTCTCTGAGTCAATACCTCTCGTGACGAAAAAGTGGCTATCTTAATAGTGCAATACTTCTTCCTCAGAGTTGCTCACACAGTTTACTACTTTTTGTGTACTTGCCAGTTTGCCAGAAGCGATATGTCACTAGTTGTGTATCATAAAAGAGTCATCGTTTCTCCTCCTAGGGGTTATTCGAGATTTCTTAATCCAAACCGCAAGTAACGAGGCATTGGCTACCTTAAGAGAGTCATAGTTACTCGTCCCAATTGCTCACCGAGTCTGCCACTTTTCCTTACTGCGGCCAGTCTGCCAGAAGCGATATGTCACTCGTTGTGTATCTTAAGAGATTCATCGTTACTCTTTCCATAGGTTACTGGTATTCTCTGATTCAATGCCTCTCGTGACGAAAAAGTGGCTATCTTAATAGTGCAATACTTCTTCCTCCCAGTAGCTCACACAGTTTACTACTTTTTTGTGTAGTTTTTGTCTGCCAGAAACTATAATTCACTAGTTTTGTATCATAAAAGAGTCATCGTTTCTCCTCCTAGGGGTTATTCGAGACCTCTTAATCCAAACCGCAAGTAACGAGGCATTGGCTACCTTAAGAGAGTCATAGTTACTCGTCCCCATTGCTCACCCAGTCTGGCACTTTTTCATACTGCGGCCAGTCTGCCAGAAGCGATATGTCACTCGTTGTGTATCTTAAGAGATTCATCGTTACTCCTTCCATAGGTTACTGGTATTCTCTGAGTCAATACCTCTCGTGACGAAAAAGTGGCTATCTTAATAGTGCAATACTTCTTCCTCCTAGTTCCTCAGACAGTTTACTACTTTTTGTGTAGTTTTTGTCTGCCAGAAACTATAATTCACTAGTTGAGTATCATAAAAGAGTCATCGTTTCTCCTCCTAGGGGTTTTCGAGATTTCTTAATCCAAACCGCAAGTAACGAGGCATTGGCTACCTTAAGAGAGTCATAGTTACTCGTCCCCATTGCTCACCCAGTCTGCCACTTTTTCTTACTGTGGCCAGTCTGCCAGAAGCGATATGTCACTCGTTGTGTATCTTAAGAGATTCATCGTTACTCCTTCCATAGGTTACTGGTATTCTCTGAGTCAATACCTCTCGTGACGAAAAAGTGGCTATCTTAATAGTGCAATACTTCTTCCTCCTAGTTGCTCACACAGTTTACTGCTTTTTGTGTAGTTTTTGTCTGCCAGAAATTATAATTCACTAGTTGTGTATCATAAAAGAATCATCGTTTCTCCTCCTAGGGGTTTTCGAGATTTCTTAATCCAAACCGCAAGTAACGAGGCATTGGCTACCTTAAGAGAGTCATAGTTACTCGTCCCCATTGCTCACCCAGTCTGCCACTTTTTCTTACTGTGGCCAGTCTGCCAGAAGCGATATGTCACTCGTTGTGTATCTTAAGAGATACATCGTTACTCCTTCCATAGGTTACTGGTATTCTCTGAGTCAATACCTCTCTTGACGAAAAAGTGGCTATCTTAATAGTGCAATACTTCTTCCTCCGAGTTGCTCACACAGTTTACTACTTTTTGTGTACTTGCCAGTCTGCCAGAAGCGATATGTCACTAGTTGTGTATCATAAAGGAGTCATCGTTTCTCCTCCTAGGGGTTATTCGAGATTTCTTAATCCAAACCGCAAGTAACGAGGCATTGGCTACCTTAAGAGAGTCATAGTTACTCGTCCCCATTGCTCACCCAGTCTGCCACTTTTCCTTACTGCGGCCAGTCTGCCAGAAGCGATATGTCACTCGTTGTGTATCTTAAGAGATACATCGTTACTCCTTCCATAGGTTACTGGTATTCTCTGAGTCAATACCTCTCTTGACGAAAAAGTGGCTATCTTAATAGTGCAATACTTCTTCCTCCGAGTTGCTCACAGAGTTTACTGCTTTTTGTGTAGTTTTTGTCTGCCAGAAACTATAATTCACTAGTTGTGTATCATAAAAGAGTCATCGTTTCTCCTCCTAGGGGTTATTCGAGATATCTTAATCCAAACCGCAAGTAACGAGGCATTGGCTACCTTAAGATAGTCATAGTTACTCGTCCCAATTGCTCACCCAGTCTGCCACTTTTCCTTACTGCGGCCAGTCTGCCAGAAGCGATATGTCACTCGTTGTGTATCTTAAGAGATTCATCGTTACTCCTTCCATAGGTTACTGGTATTCTCTGAGTCAATACCTCTCTTGACGAAAAAGTAGCTATCTTAATAGTGCAATACTTCTTCCTCCGAGTTGCTCACACAGTTTACTACTTTTTGTGTACTTGCCAGTCTGCCAGAAGCGATATGTCACTAGTTGTGTATCATAAAGGAGTCATCGTTTCTCCTCCTAGGGGTTATTCGAGATTTCTTAATCCAAACCGCAAGTAACGAGGCATTGGCTACCTTAAGAGAGTCATAGTTACTCGTCCCAATTGCTCACCCAGTCTGCCACTTTTCCTTACTGCGGCCAGTCTGCCAGAAGCGATATGTCACTCGTTGTGTATCTTAAGAGATTCATCGTTACTCTTTCCATAGGTTACTGGTATTCTCTGATTCAATGCCTCTCGTGACGAAAAAGTGGCTATCTTAATAGTGCAATACTTCTTCCTCCCAGTTGCTCACACAGTTTACTACTCTTTTGTGTAGTTTTTGTCTGCCAGAAACTATAATTCACTAGTTTTGTATCATAAAAGAGTCATCGTTTCCCCTCCTAGGGGTTATTCGAGATTTCTTAATCCAAACCGCAAGTAACGAGGCATTGGCTACCTTAAGAGAGTCATAGTTACTCGTCCCCATTGCTCACCCAGTCTGCCACTTTTTCATACTGCGGCCAGTCTGCCAGAAGCGATATGTCACTCGTTGTGTATCTTAAGAGATTCATCGTTACTCCTTCCATAGGTTACTGGTATTCTCTGAGTCAATACCTCTCGTGACGAAAAAGTGGCTATCTTAATAGTGCAATACTTCTTCCTCAGAGTTGCTCACACAGTTTACTACTTTTTGTGTACTTGCCAGTTTGCCAGAAGCGATATGTCACTAGTTGTGTATCATAAAAGAGTCATCGTTTCTCCTCCTAGGGGTTATTCGAGATTTCTTAATCCAAACCGCAAGTAACGAGGCATTGGCTACCTTAAGAGAGTCATAGTTACTCGTCCCAATTGCTCACCGAGTCTGCCACTTTTCCTTACTGCGGCCAGTCTGCCAGAAGCGATATGTCACTCGTTGTGTATCTTAAGAGATTCATCGTTACTCTTTCCATAGGTTACTGGTATTCTCTGATTCAATGCCTCTCGTGACGAAAAAGTGGCTATCTTAATAGTGCAATACTTCTTCCTCCCAGTAGCTCACACAGTTTACTACTTTTTTGTGTAGTTTTTGTCTGCCAGAAACTATAATTCACTAGTTTTGTATCATAAAAGAGTCATCGTTTCTCCTCCTAGGGGTTATTCGAGACCTCTTAATCCAAACCGCAAGTAACGAGGCATTGGCTACCTTAAGAGAGTCATAGTTACTCGTCCCCATTGCTCACCCAGTCTGGCACTTTTTCATACTGCGGCCAGTCTGCCAGAAGCGATATGTCACTCGTTGTGTATCTTAAGAGATTCATCGTTACTCCTTCCATAGGTTACTGGTATTCTCTGAGTCAATACCTCTCGTGACGAAAAAGTGGCTATCTTAATAGTGCAATACTTCTTCCTCCTAGTTCCTCAGACAGTTTACTACTTTTTGTGTAGTTTTTGTCTGCCAGAAACTATAATTCACTAGTTGTGTATCATAAAAGAGTCATCGTTTCTCCTCCTAGGGGTTTTCGAGATTTCTTAATCCAAACCGCAAGTAACGAGGCATTGGCTACCTTAAGAGAGTCATAGTTACTCGTCCCCATTGCTCACCCAGTCTGCCACTTTTTCTTACTGTGGCCAGTCTGCCAGAAGCGATATGTCACTCGTTGTGTATCTTAAGAGATTCATCGTTACTCCTTCCATAGGTTACTGGTATTCTCTGAGTCAATACCTCTCGTGACGAAAAAGTGGCTATCTTAATAGTGCAATACTTCTTCCTCCCAGTTGCTCACACAGTTTACTACTCTTTTGTGTAGTTTTTGTCTGCCAGAAACTATAATTCACTAGTTTTGTATCATAAAAGAGTCATCGTTTCTCCTCCTAGGGGTTATTCGAGACCTCTTAATCCAAACCGCAAGTAACGAGGCATTGGCTACCTTAAGAGAGTCATAGTTACTCGTCCCCATTGCTCACCCAGTCTGCCACTTTTTCATACTGCGGCCAGTCTGCCAGAAGCGATATGTCACTCGTTGTGTATCTTAAGAGATTCATCGTTACTCCTTCCATAGGTTACTGGTATTCTCTGAGTCAATACCTCTCGTGAGGAAAAAGTGGCTATCTTAATAGTGCAATACTTCTTCCTCAGAGTTGCTCACACAGTTTACTACTTTTTGTGTACTTGCCAGTTTGCCAGAAGCGATATGTCACTAGTTGTGTATCATAAAAGAGTCATCGTTTCTCCTCCTAGGGGTTATTCGAGATTTCTTAATCCAAACCGCAAGTAACGAGGCATTGGCTACCTTAAGAGAGTCATAGTTACTCGTCCCAATTGCTCACCGAGTCTGCCACTTTTCCTTACTGCGGCCAGTCTACCAGAAGCGATATGTCACTCGTTGTGTATCTTAAGAGATTCATCGTTACTCTTTCCATAGGTTACTGGTATTCTCTGATTCAATGCCTCTCGTGACGAAAAAGTGGCTATCTTAATAGTGCAATACTTCTTCCTCCCAGTAGCTCACACAGTTTACTACTTTTTTGTGTAGTTTTTGTCTGCCAGAAACTATAATTCACTAGTTTTGTATCATAAAAGAGTCATCGTTTCTCCTCCTAGGGGTTATTCGAGATTTCTTAATCCAAACCGCAAGTAACGAGGCATTGGCTACCTTAAGAGAGTCATAGTTACTCGTCCCAATTGCTCACCCAGTCTGCCACTTTTTCTTACTGCGGCCAGTCTGCCAGAAGCGATATGTCACTCGTTGTGTATCTTAAGAGATTCATCGTTACTCCTTCCATAGGTTACTGGTATTCTCTGAGTCAATACCTCTCGTGACGAAAAAGTGGCTATCTTAATAGTGCAATACTTCTTCCTCCGAGTTGCTCAGACAGTTTACTACTTTTTGTGTAGTTTTTGTCTGCCAGAAACTATAATTCACTAGTTGTGTATCATAAAAGAATCATCGTTTCTCCTCCTAGGGGTTTTCGAGATTTCTTAATCCAAACCGCAAGTAACGAGGCATTGGCTACCTTAAGAGAGTCATAGTTACTCGTCCCCATTGCTCACCCAGTCTGCCACTTTTTCTTACTGTGGCCAGTCTGCCAGAAGCGATATGTCACTCGTTGTGTATCTTAAGAGATACATCGTTACTCCTTCCATAGGTTACTGGTATTCTCTGAGTCAATACCTCTCTTGACGAAAAAGTGGCTATCTTAATAGTGCAATACTTCTTCCTCCGAGTTGCTCACACAGTTTACTGCTTTTTGTGTAGTTTTTGTCTGCCAGAAACTATAATTCACTAGTTGTGTATCATAAGAGAGTCATCGTTTCTCCTCCTAGGGGTTATTCGAGATATCTTAATCCAAACCGCAAGTAACGAGGCATTGGCTACCTTAAGATAGTCATAGTTACTCGTCCCAATTGCTCACCCAGTCTGCCACTTTTCCTTACTGCGGCCAGTCTGCCAGAAGCGATATGTCACTCGTTGTGTATCTTAACAGATTCATCGTTACTCCTTCCATAGGTTACTGGTATTCTCTGAGTCAATACCTCTCTTGACGAAAAAGTGGCTATCTTAATAGTGCAATACTTCTTCCTCCGAGTTGCTCACACAGTTTACTGCTTTTTGTGTAGTTTTTGTCTGCCAGAAACTATAATTCACTAGTTGTGTATCATAAAAGAGTCATCGTTTCTCCTCCTAGGGGTTATTCGAGATATCTTAATCCAAACCGCAAGTAACGAGGCATTGGCTACCTTAAGAGAGTCATAGTTACTCGTCCCCATTGCTCACCCAGTCTGCCACTTTTTCATACTGCGGCCAGTCTGCCAGAAGCGATATGTCACTCGTTGTGTATCTTAAGAGATTCATCGTTACTCCTTCCATAGGTTACTGGTATTCTCTGAGTCAATACCTCTCGTGACGAAAAAGTGGCTATCTTAATAGTGCAATACTTCTTCCTCCTAGTTCCTCAGACAGTTTACTACTTTTTGTGTAGTTTTTGTCTGCCAGAAACTATAATTCACTAGTTGTGTATCATAAAAGAGTCATCGTTTCTCCTCCTAGGGGTTTTCGAGATTTCTTAATCCAAACCGCAAGTAACGAGGCATTGGCTACCTTAAGAGAGTCATAGTTACTCGTCCCCATTGCTCACCCAGTCTGCCACTTTTTCTTACTGTGGCCAGTCTGCCAGAAGCGATATGTCACTCGTTGTGTATCTTAAGAGATTCATCGTTACTCCTTCCATAGGTTACTGGTATTCTCTGAGTCAATACCTCTCGTGACGAAAAAGTGGCTATCTTAATAGTGCAATACTTCTTCCTCCCAGTTGCTCACACAGTTTACTACTCTTTTGTGTAGTTTTTGTCTGCCAGAAACTATAATTCACTAGTTTTGTATCATAAAAGAGTCATCGTTTCTCCTCCTAGGGGTTATTCGAGACCTCTTAATCCAAACCGCAAGTAACGAGGCATTGGCTACCTTAAGAGAGTCATAGTTACTCGTCCCCATTGCTCACCCAGTCTGCCACTTTTTCATACTGCGGCCAGTCTGCCAGAAGCGATATGTCACTCGTTGTGTATCTTAAGAGATTCATCGTTACTCCTTCCATAGGTTACTGGTATTCTCTGAGTCAATACCTCTCGTGAGGAAAAAGTGGCTATCTTAATAGTGCAATACTTCTTCCTCAGAGTTGCTCACACAGTTTACTACTTTTTGTGTACTTGCCAGTCTGCCAGAAGCGATATGTCACTAGTTGTGTATCATAAAGGAGTCATCGTTTCTCCTCCTAGGGGTTATTCGAGATTTCTTAATCCAAACCGCAAGTAACGAGGCATTGGCTACCTTAAGAGAGTCATAGTTACTCGTCCCAATTGCTCACCGAGTCTGCCACTTTTCCTTACTGCGGCCAGTCTACCAGAAGCGATATGTCACTCGTTGTGTATCTTAAGAGATTCATCGTTACTCTTTCCATAGGTTACTGGTATTCTCTGATTCAATGCCTCTCGTGACGAAAAAGTGGCTATCTTAATAGTGCAATACTTCTTCCTCCCAGTAGCTCACACAGTTTACTACTTTTTTGTGTAGTTTTTGTCTGCCAGAAACTATAATTCACTAGTTTTGTATCATAAAAGAGTCATCGTTTCTCCTCCTAGGGGTTATTCGAGATTTCTTAATCCAAACCGCAAGTAACGAGGCATTGGCTACCTTAAGAGAGTCATAGTTACTCGTCCCAATTGCTCACCCAGTCTGCCACTTTTTCTTACTGCGGCCAGTCTGCCAGAAGCGATATGTCACTCGTTGTGTATCTTAAGAGATTCATCGTTACTCCTTCCATAGGTTACTGGTATTCTCTGAGTCAATACCTCTCGTGACGAAAAAGTGGCTATCTTAATAGTGCAATACTTCTTCCTCCGAGTTGCTCAGACAGTTTACTACTTTTTGTGTAGTTTTTGTCTGCCAGAAACTATAATTCACTAATTGTGTATCATAAAAGAATCATCGTTTCTCCTCCTAGGGGTTTTCGAGATTTCTTAATCCAAACCGCAAGTAACGAGGCATTGGCTACCTTAAGAGAGTCATAGTTACTCGTCCCCATTGCTCACCCAGTCTGCCACTTTTTCTTACTGTGGCCAGTCTGCCAGAAGCGATATGTCACTCGTTGTGTATCTTAAGAGATACATCGTTACTCCTTCCATAGGTTACTGGTATTCTCTGAGTCAATACCTCTCTTGACGAAAAAGTGGCTATCTTAATAGTGCAATACTTCTTCCTCCGAGTTGCTCACACAGTTTACTGCTTTTTGTGTAGTTTTTGTCTGCCAGAAACTATAATTCACTAGTTGTGTATCATAAGAGAGTCATCGTTTCTCCTCCTAGGGGTTATTCGAGATATCTTAATCCAAACCGCAAGTAACGAGGCATTGGCTACCTTAAGATAGTCATAGTTACTCGTCCCAATTGCTCACCCAGTCTGCCACTTTTCCTTACTGCGGCCAGTCTGCCAGAAGCGATATGTCACTCGTTGTGTATCTTAACAGATTCATCGTTACTCCTTCCATAGGTTACTGGTATTCTCTGAGTCAATACCTCTCTTGACGAAAAAGTGGCTATCTTAATAGTGCAATACTTCTTCCTCCGAGTTGCTCACACAGTTTACTGCTTTTTGTGTAGTTTTTGTCTGCCAGAAACTATAATTCACTAGTTGTGTATCATAAAAGAGTCATCGTTTCTCCTCCTAGGGGTTATTCGAGATATCTTAATCCAAACCGCAAGTAACGAGGCATTGGCTACCTTAAGAGAGTCATAGTTACTCGTCCCCATTGCTCACCCAGTCTGCCACTTTTTCATACTGCGGCCAGTCTGCCAGAAGCGATATGTCACTCGTTGTGTATCTTAAGAGATTCATCGTTACTCCTTCCATAGGTTACTGGTATTCTCTGAGTCAATACCTCTCGTGACGAAAAAGTGGCTATCTTAATAGTGCAATACTTCTTCCTCCGAGTTGCTCACACAGTTTACTACTTTTTGTGTACTTGCCAGTCTGCCAGAAGCGATATGTCACTAGTTGTGTATCATAAAGGAGTCATCGTTTCTCCTCCTAGGGGTTATTCGAGATTTCTTAATCCAAACCGCAAGTAACGAGGCATTGGCTACCTTAAGAGAGTCATAGTTACTCGTCCCCATTACTCACCCAGTCTGCCACTTTTCCTTACTGCGGCCAGTCTGCCAGAAGCGATATGTCACTCGTTGTGTATCTTAAGAGATTCATCGTTACTCTTTCCATAGGTTACTGGTATTCTCCGATTCAATGCCTCTCGTGACGAAAAAGTGGCTATCTTAATAGTGCAATACTTCTTCCTCCCAGTTGTTCACACAGTTTACTACTCTTTTGTGTAGTTTTTGTCTGCCAGAAACTATAATTCACTAGTTTTGTATCATAAAAGAGTCATCGTTTCTCCTCCTAGGGGTTATTCGAGACCTCTTAATCCAAACCGCAAGTAACGAGGCATTGTCTACCTTAAGAGAGTCATAGTTACTCGTCCCCATTGCTCACCCAGTCTGCCACTTTTTCATACTGCGGCCAGTCTGCCAGAAGCGATATGTCACTCGTTATGTATCTTAAGAGATTCATCGTTACTCCTTCCATAGGTTACTGGTATTCTCTGAGTCAATACCTCTCGTGACGAAAAAGTGGCTATCTTAATAGTGGAATACTTCTTCCTCAGAGTTGCTCACACAGTTTACTACTTTTTGTGTACTTGCCAGTTTGCCAGAAGCGATATGTCACTAGTTGTGTATCATAAAAGAGTCATCGTTTCTCCTCCTAGGGGTTATTCGAGATTTCTTAATCCAAACCGCAAGTAACGAGGCATTGGCTACCTTAAGAGAGTCATAGTTACTCGTCCCAATTGCTCACCGAGTCTGCCACTTTTCCTTACTGCGGCCAGTCTGCCAGAAGCGATATGTCACTCGTTGTGTATCTTAAGAGATTCATCGTTACTCTTTCCATAGGTTACTGGTATTCTCTGATTCAATGCCTCTCGTGACGAAAAAGTGGCTATCTTAATAGTGCAATACTTCTTCCTCCCAGTAGCTCACACAGTTTACTACTTTTTTGTGTAGTTTTTGTCTGCCAGAAACTATAATTCACTAGTTTTGTATCATAAAAGAGTCATCGTTTCTCCTCCTAGGGGTTATTCGAGACCTCTTAATCCAAACCGCAAGTAACGAGGCATTGGCTACCTTAAGAGAGTCATAGTTACTCGTCCCAATTGCTCACCCAGTCTGCCACTTTTTCTTACTGCGGCCAGTCTGCCAGATGCGATATGTCACTCGTTGTGTATCTTAAGAGATTCATCGTTACTCCTTCCATAGGTTACTGGTATTCTCTGAGTCAATACCTCTCGTGACGAAAAAGTGGCTATCTTAATAGTGCAATACTTCTTCCTCCGAGTTGCTCAGACAGTTTACTACTTTTTGTGTAGTTTTTGTCTGCCAGAAACTATAATTCACTAGTTGTGTATCATAAAAGAGTCATCGTTTCTCCTCCTAGGGGTTTTCGAGATTTCTTAATCCAAACCGCAAGTAACGAGGCATTGGCTACCTTAAGAGAGTCATAGTTACTCGTCCCCATTGCTCACCCAGTCTGCCACTTTTTCTTACTGTGGCCAGTCTGCCAGAAGCGATATGTCACTCGTTGTGTATCTTAAGAGATTCATCGTTACTCCTTCCATAGGTTACTGGTATTCTCTGAGTCAATACCTCTCTTGACGAAAAAGTGGCTATCTTAATAGTGCAATACTTCTTCCTCCGAGTTGCTCACACTGTTTACCGCTTTTTGTGTAGTTTTTGTCTGCCAGAAACTATAATTCACTAGTTGTGTATCATAAAAGAGTCATCGTTTCTCCTCCTAGGGGTTATTCGAGATATCTTAATCCAAACCGCAAGTAACGAGGCATTGGCTACCTTAAGAGAGTCATAGTTACTCGTCCCCATTGCTCACCCAGTCTGCCACTTTTCCTTACTGCGGCCAGTCTGCCAGAAGCGATATGTCACTCGTTGTGTATCTTAAGAGATTCATCGTTACTCCTTCCATAGGTTACTGGTATTCTCTGAGTCAATACCTCTCTTGACGAAAAAGTGGCTATCTTAATAGTGCAATACTTCTTCCTCCGAGTTGCTCACACAGTTTACTACTTTTTGTGTACTTTCCAGTCTGCCAGAAGCGATATGTCACTAGTTGTGTATCATAAAGGAGTCATCGTTTCTCCTCCTGGGGGTTATTCGAGATTTCTTAATCCAAACCGCAAGTAACGAGGCATTGGCTACCTTAAGAGAGTCATAGTTACTCGTCCCAATTGCTCACCCAGTCTGCCACTTTTCCTTACTGCGGCCAGTCTGCCAGAAGCGATATGTCACTCGTTGTGTATCTTAAGAGATTCATCGTTACTCCTTCCATAGGTTACTGGTATTCTCTGATTCAATGCCTCTCGTGACGAAAAAGTGGCTATCTTAATAGTGCAATACTTCTTCCTCCCAGTTGCTCACACAATTTACTACTTTTTTGTGTAGTTTTTGTCTGCCAGAAACTATAATTCACTAGTTTTGTATCATAAAAGAGTCATCGTTTCTCCTCCTAGGGGTTATTCGAGACCTCTTAATCCAAACCGCAAGTAACGAGGCATTGGCTACCTTAAGAGAGTCATAGTTACTCGTCCCCATTGCTCACCCAGTCTGCCACTTTTTCATACTGCGGCCAGTCTGCCAGAAGCGATATGTCACTCGTTGTGTATCTTAAGAGATTCATCGTTACTCCTTCCATAGGTTACTGGTATTCTCTGAGTCAATACCTCTCTTGACGAAAAAGTGGCTATATTAATAGTGCAATACTTCTTCCTCCGAGTTGCTCACACAGTTTACTACTTTTTGTGTACTTGCCAGTCTGCCAGAAGCGATATGTCACTAGTTGTGTATCATAAAGGAGTCATCGTTTCTCCTCCTAGGGGTTATTCGAGATTTCTTAATCCAAACCGCAAGTAACGAGGCATTGGCTACCTTAAGAGAGTCATAGTTACTCGTCCCAATTGCTCACCCAGTCTGCCACTTTTTCTTACTGCGGCCAGTCTGCCAGAAGCGATATGTCACTCGTTGTGTATCTTAAGAGATTCATCGTTACTCCATCCATAGGTTACTGGTATTCTCTGAGTCAATACCTCTCGTGACGAAAAAGTGGCTATCTTAATAGTGCAATACTTCTTCTTCCCAGTTGCTCACACAGTTAACTACTTTTTGTGTAGTTTTTGTCTGCCAGAAGCTATAATTCACTAGTTGTGTATCATAAAAGAGTCATCGTTTCTCCTCCTAGGGGTTTTCGAGATTTCTTAATCCAAACCGCAAGTAACGAGGCATTGGCTACCTTAAGAGAGTCATAGTTACTCGTCCCCATTGCTCACCCAGTCTGCCACTTTTTCTTACTGTGGCCAGTCTGCCAGAAGCGATATGTCACTCGTTGTGTATCTTAAGAGATTCATCGTTACTCCTTCCATAGGTTACTGGTATTCTCTGAGTCAATACCTCTCTTGACGAAAAAGTGGCTATCTTAATAGTGCAATACTTCTTCCTCCGAGTTGCTCACACAGTTTACTGCTTTTTGTGTAGTTTTTGTCTGCCAGAAACTATAATTCACTAGTTGTGTATCATAAAAGAGTCATCGTTTCTCCTCCTAGGGGTTATTCGAGATATCTTAATCCAAACCGCAAGTAACGAGGCATTGGCTACCTTAAGAGAGTCATAGTTACTCGTCCCAATTGCTCACCCAGTCTGCCACTTTTTCTTACTGCGGCCAGTCTGCCAGAAGCGATATGTCACTCGTTGTGTATCTTAAGAGATTCATCGTTACTCCTTCCATAGGTTACTGGTATTCTCTGAGTCAATACCTCTCGTGACGAAAAAGTGGCTATCTTAATAGTGCAATACTTCTTCCTTCGAGTTGCTCACACAGTTTACTACTTTTTGTGTAGTTTTTGTTTGCCAGAAACTATAATTCACTAGTTGTGTATCATAAAAGGGTCATCGTTTCTCCTCCTAGGGGTTTTCGAGATTTCTTAATCCAAACCGCAAGTAACGAGGCATTGGCTACCTTAAGAGAGTCATAGTTACTCGTCCCCATTGCTCACCCAGTCTGCCACTTTTTCTTACTGTGGCCAGTCTGCCAGAAGCGATATGTCACTCGTTGTGTATCTTAAGAGATTCATCGTTACTCCTTCCATAGGTTACTGGTATTCTCTGAGTCAATACCTCTCTTGACGAAAAAGTGGCTATCTTAATAGTGCAATACTTCTTCCACCGAGTTGCTCACACAGTTTACTGATTTTTGTGTAGTTTTTGTATGCCAGAAACTATAATTCACTAGTTGTGTATCATAAAAGAGTCATCGTTTCTCCTCCTAGGGGTTATTCGAGATATCTTAATCCAATCGCAAGTAACGAGGCATTGGCTACCTTAAGAGAGTCATAGTTACTCGTCCCAATTGCTCACCCAGTCTGCCACTTTTCCTTACTGCGGCCAGTCTGCCAGAAGCGATATGTCACTCGTTGTGTATCTTAAGAGATTCATCGTTACTCTTTCCATAGGTTACTGGTATTCTCTGATTCAATGCCTCTCGTGACGAAAAAGTGGCTATCTTAATAGTGCAATACTTCTTCCTCCCAGTTGCTCACACAGTTTACTGCTTTTTGTGTAGTTTTTGTCTGCCAGAAACTATAATTCACTAGTTGTGTATCGTAAAAGAGTCATCGTTTCTCCTCCTAGGGGTTATTCGAGATATCTTAATCCAAACCGCAAGTAACGAGGCATTGGCTACCTTAAGAGAGTCATAGTTACTCGTCCCAATTGCTCACCCAGTCTGCAACTTTTTCTTACTGCGGCCAGTCTGCCAGAAGGGATATGTCACTCGTTGTGTATCTTAAGAGATTCATCGTTACTCCTTCCATAGGTTACTGGTATTCTCTAAGTCAATACCTCTCGTGACGAAAAAGTGGCTATCTTAATAGTGCAATACTTCTTCCTCCGAGTTGCTCAGACAGTTTACTACTTTTTGTGTAGTTTTTGTCTGCCAGAAGCTATAATTCACTAGTTGTGTATCACAAAAGAGTCATCGTTTCTCCTCCTAGGGGTTTTCGAGATTTCTTAATCCAAACCGCAAGTAACGAGGCATTGGCTACCTTAAGAGAGTCATAGTTACTCGTCCCCATTGCTCACCCAGTCTGCCACTTTTTCTTACTGTGGCCAGTCTGCCAGAAGCGATATGTCACTCGTTGTGTATCTTAAGAGATTCATCGTTACTCCTTCCATAGGTTACTGGTATTCTCTGAGTCAATACCTCTCTTGACGAAAAAGTGGCTATCTTAATAGTGAAATACTTCTTCCTCCGAGTTGCTCACACAGTTTACTGCTTTTTGTGTAGTTTTTGTCTGCCAGAAACTATAATTCACTAGTTGTGTATCATAAAAGAGTCATCGTTTCTCCTCCTAGGGGTTATTCGAGATATCTTAATCCAAACCGCAAGTAACGAGGCATTGGCTACCTTAAGAGAGTCATAGTTACTCGTCCCAATTGCTCACCCAGTCTGCCACTTTTTCTTACTGCGGCCAGTCTGCCAGAAGCGATATGTCACTCGTTGTGTATCTTAAGAGATTCATCGTTACTCCTTCCATAGGTTACTGGTATTCTCTGAGTCAATACCTCTCGTGACGAAAAAGTGGCTATCTTAATAGTGCAATACTTCTTCCTTCGAGTTGCTCACACAGTTTACTACTTTTTGTGTAGTTTTTGTTTGCCAGAAACTATAATTCACTAGTTGTGTATCATAAAAGAGTCATCGTTTCTCCTCCTAGGGGTTTTCGAGATTTCTTAATCCAAACCGCAAGTAACGAGGCATTGGCTACCTTAAGAGAGTCATAGTTACTCGTCCCCATTGCTCACCCAGTCTGCCACTTTTTCTTACTGTGGCCAGTCTGCCAGAAGCGATATGTCACTCGTTGTGTATCTTAAGAGATTCATCGTTACTCCTTCCATAGGTTACTGGTATTCTCTGAGTCAATACCTCTCTTGACGAAAAAGTGGCTATCTTAATAGTGCAATACTTCTTCCACCGAGTTGCTCACACAGTTTACTGATTTTTGTGTAGTTTTTGTATGCCAGAAACTATAATTCACTAGTTGTGTATCATAAAAGAGTCATCGTTTCTCCTCCTAGGGGTTATTCGAGATATCTTAATCCAATCGCAAGTAACGAGGCATTGGCTACCTTAAGAGAGTCATAGTTACTCGTCCCAATTGCTCACCCAGTCTGCCACTTTTCCTTACTGCGGCCAGTCTGCCAGAAGCGATATGTCACTCGTTGTGTATCTTAAGAGATTCATCGTTACTCTTTCCATAGGTTACTGGTATTCTCTGATTCAATGCCTCTCGTGACGAAAAAGTGGCTATCTTAATAGTGCAATACTTCTTCCTCCCAGTTGCTCACACAGTTTACTGCTTTTTGTGTAGTTTTTGTCTGCCAGAAACTATAATTCACTAGTTGTGTATCGTAAAAGAGTCATCGTTTCTCCTCCTAGGGGTTATTCGAGATATCTTAATCCAAACCGCAAGTAACGAGGCATTGGCTACCTTAAGAGAGTCATAGTTACTCGTCCCAATTGCTCACCCAGTCTGCAACTTTTTCTTACTGCGGCCAGTCTGCCAGAAGCGATATGTCACTCGTTGTGTATCTTAAGAGATTCATCGTTACTCCTTCCATAGGTTACTGGTATTCTCTAAGTCAATACCTCTCGTGACGAAAAAGTGGCTATCTTAATAGTGCAATACTTCTTCCTCCGAGTTGCTCAGACAGTTTACTACTTTTTGTGTAGTTTTTGTCTGCCAGAAGCTATAATTCACTAGTTGTGTATCATAAAAGAGTCATCGTTTCTCCTCCTAGGGGTTTTCGAGATTTCTTAATCCAAACCGCAAGTAACGAGGCATTGGCTACCTTAAGAGAGTCATAGTTACTCGTCCCCATTGCTCACCCAGTCTGCCACTTTTTCTTACTGTGGCCAGTCTGCCAGAAGCGATATGTCACTCGTTGTGTATCTTAAGAGATTCATCGTTACTCCTTCCATAGGTTACTGGTATTCTCTGAGTCAATACCTCTCTTGACGAAAAAGTGGCTATCTTAATAGTGCAATACTTCTTCCTCCGAGTTGCTCACACAGTTTACTGCTTTTTGTGTAGTTTTTGTCTGCCAGAAACTATAATTCACTAGTTGTGTATCATAAAAGAGTCATCGTTTCTCCTCCTAGGGGTTATTCGAGATATCTTAATCCAAACCGCAAGTAACGATGCATTGGCTACCTTAAGAGAGTCATAGTTACTCGTCCCAATTACTCACCCAGTCTGCCACTTTTTCTTACTGCGGCCAGTCTGCCAGAAGCGATATGTCACTCGTTGTGTATCTTAAGAGATTCATCGTTACTCCTTCCATAGGTTACTGGTATTCTCTGAGTCAATACCTCTCGTGACGAAAAAGTAGCTATCTTAATAGTGCAATACTTCTTCCTTCGAGTTGCTCACACAGTTTACTACTTTTTGTGTAGTTTTTGTTTGCCAGAAACTATAATTCACTAGTTGTGTATCATAAAAGAGTCATCGTTTCTCCTCCTAGGGGTTTTCGAGATTTCTTAATCCAAACCGCAAGTAACGAGGCATTGGCTACCTTAAGAGAGTCATAGTTACTCGTCCCAGTTGCTCACCCAGTCTGCCACTTTTTCTTACTGTGGCCAGTCTGCCAGAAGCGATATGTCACTCGTTGTGTATCTTAAGAGATTCATCGTTACTCCTTCCATAGGTTACTGGTATTCTCTGAGTCAATACCTCTCTTGACGAAAAAGTGGCTATCTTAATAGTGCAATACTTCTTCCACCGAGTTGCTCACACAGTTTACTGATTTTTGTGTAGTTTTTGTATGCCAGAAACTATAATTCACTAGTTGTGTATCATAAAAGAGTAATCGTTTCTCCTCCTAGGGGTTATTCGAGATATCTTAATCCAATCGCAAGTAACGAGGCATTGGCTACCTTAAGAGAGTCATAGTTACTCGTCCCAATTGCTCACCCAGTCTGCCACTTTTCCTTACTGCGGCCAGTCTGCCAGAAGCGATATGTCACTCGTTGTGTATCTTAAGAGATTCATTGTTACTCCTTCCATAGGTTACTGGTATTCTCTGAGTCAATACCTCTCGTGACGAAAAAGTGGCTATCTTAATAGTGCAATACTTCTTCCTTCGAGTTGCTCACACAGTTTACTACTTTTTGTGTAGTTTTTGTCTGCCAGAAACTATAATTCACTAGTTGTGTATCATAAAAGAGTAATCGTTTCTCCTCCTAGGGGTTATTCGAGATATCTTAATCCAATCGCAAGCAACGAGGCATTGGCTACCTTAAGAGAGTCATAGTTACTCGTCCCAATTGCTCACCCAGTCTGCCAGAAGCGATATGTCACTCGTTGTGTATCTTAAGAGATTCATCGTTACTCCTTCCATAGGTTACTGGTATTCTCTGAGTCAATACCTCTCTTGACGAAAAAGTGGCTATCTTAATAGTGCAATACTTCTTCCTCCGAGTTGCTCACACAGTTTACTGCTTTTTGTGTAGTTTTTGTCTGCCAGAAACTATAATTCACTAGTTGTGTATCATAAAAGAGTCATCGTTTCTCCTCCTAGGGGTTATTCGAGATATCTTAATCCAAACCGCAAGTAACGAGGCATTGGCTACCTTAAGAGAGTCATAGTTACTCGTCCCAATTGCTCACCCAGTCTGCCACTTTTTCTTACTGCGGCCAGTCTGCCAGAAGCGATATGTCACTCGTTGTGTATCTTAAGAGATTCATCGTTACTCCTTCCATAGGTTACTGGTATTCTCTGAGTCAATACCTCTCGTGACGAAAAAGTGGCTATCTTAATAGTGCAATACTTCTTCCTTCGAGTTGCTCACACAGTTTACTACTTTTTGTGTAGTTTTTGTTTGCCAGAAACTATAATTCACTAGTTGTGTATCATAAAAGAGTCATCGTTTCTCCTCCTAGGGGTTTTCGAGATTTCTTAATCCAAACCGCAAGTAACGAGGCATTGGCTACCTTAAGAGAGTCATAGTTACTCGTCCCCATTGCTCACCCAGTCTGCCACTTTTTCTTACTGTGGCCAGTCTGCCAGAAGCGATATGTCACTCGTTGTGTATCTTAAGAGATTCATCGTTACTCCTTCCATAGGTTACTGGTATTCTCTGAGTCAATACCTCTCTTGACGAAAAAGTGGCTATCTTAATAGTGCAATACTTCTTCCACCGAGTTGCTCACACAGTTTACTGATTTTTGTGTAGTTTTTGTATGCCAGAAACTATAATTCACTAGTTGTGTATCATAAAAGAGTCATCGTTTCTCCTCCTAGGGGTTATTCGAGATATCTTAATCCAATCGCAAGTAACGAGGCATTGGCTACCTTAAGAGAGTCATAGTTACTCGTCCCAGTTGCTCACCCAGTCTGCCACTTTTCCTTACTGCGGCCAGTCTGCCAGAAGCGATATGTCACTCGTTGTGTATCTTAAGAGATTCATCGTTACTCTTTCCATAGGTTACTGGTATTCTCTGATTCAATGCCTCTCGTGACGAAAAAGTGGCTATCTTAATAGCGCAATACTTCTTCCTCCCAGTTGCTCACACAGTTTACTGCTTTTTGTGTAGTTTTTGTCTGCCAGAAACTATAATTCACTAGTTGTGTATCGTAAAAGAGTCATCGTTTCTCCTCCTAGGGGTTATTCGAGATATCTTAATCCAAACCGCAAGTAACGAGGCATTGGCTACCTTAAGAGAGTCATAGTTACTCGTCCCAATTGCTCACCCAGTCTGCAACTTTTTCTTACTGCGGCCAGTCTGCCAGAAGCGATATGTCACTCGTTGTGTATCTTAAGAGATTCATCGTTACTCCTTCCATAGGTTACTGGTATTCTCTAAGTCAATACCTCTCGTGACGAAAAAGTGGCTATCTTAATAGTGCAATACTTCTTCCTCCGAGTTGCTCAGACAGTTTACTACTTTTTGTGTAGTTTTTGTCTGCCAGAAGCTATAATTCACTAGTTGTGTATCATAAAAGAGTCATCGTTTCTCCTCCTAGGGGTTTTCGAGATTTCTTAATCCAAACCGCAAGTAACGAGGCATTGGCTACCTTAAGAGAGTCATAGTTACTCGTCCCCATTGCTCACCCAGTCTGCCACTTTTTCTTACTGTGGCCAGTCTGCCAGAAGCGATATGTCACTCGTTGTGTATCTTAAGAGATTCATCGTTACTCCTTCCATAGGTTACTGGTATTCTCTGAGTCAATACCTCTCTTGACGAAAAAGTGGCTATCTTAATAGTGCAATACTTCTTCCTCCGAGTTGCTCACACAGTTTACTGCTTTTTGTGTAGTTTTTGTCTGCCAGAAACTATAATTCACTAGTTGTGTATCATAAAAGAGTCATCGTTTCTCCTCCTAGGGGTTATTCGAGATATCTTAATCCAAACCGCAAGTAACGAGGCATTGGCTACCTTAAGAGAGTCATAGTTACTCGTCCCAATTGCTCACCCAGTCTGCCACTTTTTCTTACTGCGGCCAGTCTGCCAGAAGCGATATGTCACTCGTTGTGTATCTTAAGAGATTCATCGTTACTCCTTCCATAGGTTACTGGTATTCTCTGAGTCAATACCTCTCTTGACGAAAAAGTGGCTATCTTAATAGTGCAATACTTCTTCCTCCGAGTTGCTCACACAGTTTACTGCTTTTTGTGTAGTTTTTGTCTGCCAGAAACTATAATTCGCTAGTTGTGTATCATAAAAGAGTCATCGTTTCTCCTCCTAGGGGTTATTCGAGATATCTTAATCCAAACCGCAAGTAATGAGGCATTGGCTACCTTAAGAGAGTCATAGTTACTCGTCCCAATTGCTCACCCAGTCTGCCACTTTTTCTTACTGTGGCCAGTCTGCCAGAAGCGATATGTCACTCGTTGTGTATCTTAAGAGATTCATCGTTACTCCTTCCATAGGTTACTGGTATTCTCTGAGTCAATACCTCTCGTGACGAAAAAGTAGCTATCTTAATAGTGCAATACTTCTTCCTTCGAGTTGCTCACACAGTTTACTACTTTTTGTGTAGTTTTTGTTTGCCAGAAACTATAATTCACTAGTTGTGTATCATAAAAGAGTCATCGTTTCTCCTCCTAGGGGTTTTCGAGATTTCTTAATCCAAACCGCAAGTAACGAGGCATTGGCTACCTTAAGAGAGTCATAGTTACTCGTCCCCATTGCTCACCCAGTCTGCCACTTTTTCTTACTGTGGCCAGTCTGCCAGAAGCGATATGTCACTCGTTGTGTATCTTAAGAGATTCATCGTTACTCCTTCCATAGGTTACTGGTATTCTCTGAGTCAATACCTCTCTTGACGAAAAAGTGGCTATCTTAATAGTGCAATACTTCTTCCACCGAGTTGCTCACACAGTTTACTGATTTTTGTGTAGTTTTTGTATGCCAGAAACTATAATTCACTAGTTGTGTATCATAAAAGAGTAATCGTTTCTCCTCCTAGGGGTTATTCGAGATATCTTAATCCAATCGCAAGTAACGAGGCATTGGCTACCTTAAGAGAGTCATAGTTACTCGTCCCAATTGCTCACCCAGTCTGCCACTTTTCCTTACTGCGGCCAGTCTGCCAGAAGCGATATGTCACTCGTTGTGTATCTTAAGAGATTCATCGTTACTCCTTCCATAGGTTACTGGTATTCTCTGAGTCAATACCTCTCGTGACGAAAAAGTGGCTATCTTAATAGTGCAATACTTCTTCCTTCGAGTTGCTCACACAGTTTACTACTTTTTGTGTAGTTTTTGTCTGCCAGAAACTATAATTCACTAGTTGTGTATCATAAAAGAGTAATCGTTTCTCCTCCTAGGGGTTATTCGAGATATCTTAATCCAATCGCAAGCAACGAGGCATTGGCTACCTTAAGAGAGTCATAGTTACTCGTCCCAATTGCTCACCCAGTCTGCCACTTTTCCTTACTGCGGCCAGTCTGCCAGAAGCGATATGTCACTCGTTGTGTATCTTAAGAGATTCATCGTTACTGCTTCCATAGGTTACTGGTATTCTCTGAGTCAATACCTCTCTTGACGAAAAAGTGGCTATATTAATAGTGCAATACTTCTTCCTCCGAGTTGCTCACACAGTTTACTACTTTTTGTGTACTTGCCAGTCTGCCAGAAGCGATATGTCACTAGTTGTGTATCATAAAGGAGTCATCGTTTCTCCTCCTAGGGGTTATTCGAGATTTCTTAATCCAAACCGCAAGTAACGAGGCATTGGCTACCTTAAGAGAGTCATAGTTACTCGTCCCAATTGCTCACCCAGTCTGCCACTTTTTCTTACTGCGGCCAGTCTGCCAGAAGCGATATGTCACTCGTTGTGTATCTTAAGAGATTCATCGTTACTCCATCCATAGGTTACTGGTATTCTCTGAGTCAATACCTCTCGTGACGAAAAAGTGGCTATCTTAATAGTGCAATACTTCTTCTTCCCAGTTACTCACACAGTTAACTACTTTTTGTGTAGTTTTTGTCTGCCAGAAGCTATAATTCACTAGTTGTGTATCATAAAAGAGTCATCGTTTCTCCTCCTAGGGGTTTTCGAGATTTCTTAATCCTAACCGCAAGTAACGAGGCATTGGCTACCTTAAGAGAGTCATAGTTACTCGTCCCAATTGCTCACCCAGTCTGCCAGAAGCGATATGTCACTCGTTGTGTATCTTAAGAGATTCATCGTTACTCCTTCCATAGGTTACTGGTATTCTCTGAGTCAATACCTCTCTTGACGAAAAGTGGCTATCTTAATAGTGCAATACTTCTTCCTCCGAGTTGCTCACACAGTTTACTGCTTTTTGTGTAGTTTTTGTCTGCCAGAAACTATAATTCAGTAGTTGTGTATCATAAAAGAGTCATCGTTTCTCCTCCTAGGGGTTATTCGAGATATCTTAATCCAAACCGCAAGTAACGAGGCATTGGCTACCTTAAGAGAGTCATAGTTACTCGTCCCAATTGCTCACCCAGTCTGCCACTTTTTCTTACTGCGGCCAGTCTGCCAGAAGCGATATGTCACTCGTTGTGTATCTTAAGAGATTCATCGTTACTCCTTCCATAGGTTACTGGTATTCTCTGAGTCAATACCTCTCGTGACGAAAAAGTGGCTATCTTAATAGTGCAATACTTCTTCCTTCGAGTTGCTCACACAGTTTACTACTTTTTGTGTAGTTTTTGTTTGCCAGAAACTATAATTCACTAGTTGTGTATCATAAAAGAGTCATCGTTTCTCCTCCTAGGGGTTTTCGAGATTTCTTAATCCAAACCGCAAGTAACGAGGCATCGGCTACCTTAAGAGAGTCATAGTTACTCGTCCCCATTGCTCACCCAGTCTGCCACTTTTTCTTACTGTGGCCAGTCTGCCAGAAGCGATATGTCACTCGTTGTGTATCTTAAGAGATTCGTCGTTACTCCTTCCATAGGTTACTGGTATTCTCTGAGTCAATACCTCTCTTGACGAAAAAGTGGCTATCTTAATAGTGCAATACTTCTTCCACCGAGTTGCTCACACAGTTTACTGATTGTTGTGTAGTTTTTGTATGCCAGAAACTATAATTCACTAGTTGTGTATCATAAAAGAGTCATCGTTTCTCCTCCTAGGGGTTATTCGAGATATCTTAATCCAATCGCAAGTAACGAGGCATTGGCTACCTTAAGAGAGTCATAGTTACTCGTCCCAATTGCTCACCCAGTCTGACACTTTTCCTTACTGCGGCCAGTCTGCCAGAAGCGATATGTCACTCGTTGTGTATCTTAAGAGATTCATCGTTACTCTTTCCATAGGTTACTGGTATTCTCTGATTCAATGCCTCTCGTGACGAAAAAGTGGCTATCTTAATAGTGCAATACTTCTTCCTCCCAGTTGCTCACACAGTTTACTGCTTTTTGTGTAGTTTTTGTCTGCCAGAAACTATAATTCACTAGTTGTGTATCGTAAAAGAGTCATCGTTTCTCCTCCTAGGGGTTATTCGAGATATCTTAATCCAAACCGCAAGTAACGAGGCATTGGCTACCTTAAGAGAGTCATAGTTACTCGTCCCAATTGCTCACCCAGTCTGCAACTTTTTCTTACTGCGGCCAGTCTGCCAGAAGCGATATGTCACTCGTTGTGTATCTTAAGAGATTCATCGTTACTCCTTCCATAGGTTACTGGTATTCTCTAAGTCAATACCTCTCGTGACGAAAAAGTGGCTATCTTAATAGTGCAATACTTCTTCCTCCGAGTTGCTCACACAGTTTACTGCTTTTTGTGTAGTTTTTGTCTGCCAGAAACTATAATTCACTAGTTGTGTATCATAAAAGAGTCATCGTTTCTCCTCCTAGGGGTTATTCGAGATATCTTAATCCAAACCGCAAGTAACGATGCATTGGCTACCTTAAGAGAGTCATAGTTACTCGTCCCAATTACTCACCCAGTCTGCCACTTTTTCTTACTGCGGCCAGTCTGCCAGAAGCGATATGTCACTCGTTGTGTATCTTAAGAGATTCATCGTTACTCCTTCCATAGGTTACTGGTATTCTCTGAGTCAATACCTCTCGTGACGAAAAAGTAGCTATCTTAATAGTGCAATACTTCTTCCTTCGAGTTGCTCACACAGTTTACTACTTTTTGTGTAGTTTTTGTTTGCCAGAAATTATAATTCACTAGTTGTGTATCATAAAAGAGTCATCGTTTCTCCTCCTAGGGGTTTTCGAGATTTCTTAATCCAAACCGCAAGTAACGAGGCATTGGCTACCTTAAGAGAGTCATAGTTACTCGTCCCCATTGCTCACCCAGTCTGCCACTTTTTCTTACTGTGGCCAGTCTGCCAGAAGCGATATGTCACTCGTTGTGTATCTTAAGAGATTCATCGTTACTCCTTCCATAGGTTACTGGTATTCTCTGAGTCAATACCTCTCTTGACGAAAAAGTGGCTATATTAATAGTGCAATACTTCTTCCTCCGAGTTGCTCACACAGTTTACTACTTTTTGTGTACTTGCCAGTCTGCCAGAAGCGATATGTCACTAGTTGTGTATCATAAAGGAGTCATCGTTTCTCCTCCTAGGGGTTATTCGAGATTTCTTAATCCAAACCGCAAGTAACGAGGCATTGGCTACCTTAAGAGAGTCATAGTTACTCGTCCCAATTGCTCACCCAGTCTGCCACTTTTTCTTACTGCGGCCAGTCTGCCAGAAGCGATATGTCACTCGTTGTGTATCTTAAGAGATTCATCGTTACTCCATCCATAGGTTACTGGTATTCTCTGAGTCAATACCTCTCGTGACGAAAAAGTGGCTATCTTAATAGTGCAATACTTCTTCTTCCCAGTTACTCACACAGTTAACTACTTTTTGTGTAGTTTTTGTCTGCCAGAAGCTATAATTCACTAGTTGTGTATCATAAAAGAGTCATCGTTTCTCCTCCTAGGGGTTTTCGAGATTTCTTAATCCTAACCGCAAGTAACGAGGCATTGGCTACCTTAAGAGAGTCATAGTTACTCGTCCCCATTGCTCACCCAGTCTGCCACTTTTTCTTACTGTGGCCAGTCTGCCAGAAGCGATATGTCACTCGTTGTGTATCTTAAGAGATTCATCGTTACTCCTTCCATAGGTTACTGGTATTCTCTGAGTCAATACCTCTCTTGACGAAAAAGTGGCTATCTTAATAGTGCAATACTTCTTCCTCCGAGTTGCTCACACAGTTTACTGCTTTTTGTGTAGTTTTTGTCTGCCAGAAACTATAATTCACTAGTTGTGTATTATAAAAGAGTCATCGTTTCTCCTCCTAGGGGTTATTCGAGATATCTTAATCCAAACCGCAAGTAACGAGGCATTGGCTACCTTAAGAGAGTCATAGTTACTCGTCCCAATTGCTCACCCAGTCTGCCACTTTTTCTTACTGCGGCCAGTCTGCCAGAAGCGATATGTCACTCGTTGTGTATCTTAAGAGATTCATCGTTACTCCTTCCATAGGTTACTGGTATTCTCTGAGTCAATACCTCTCTTGACGAAAAAGTGGCTATCTTAATAGTGCAATACTTCTTCCTCCGAGTTGCTCACACAGTTTACTGCTTTTTGTGTAGTTTTTGTCTGCCAGAAACTATAATTCGCTAGTTGTGTATCATAAAAGAGTCATCGTTTCTCCTCCTAGGGGTTATTCGAGATATCTTAATCCAAACCGCAAGTAACGAGGCATTGGCTACCTTAAGAGAGTCATAGTTACTCGTCCCAATTGCTCACCCAGTCTGCCACTTTTTCTTACTGTGGCCAGTCTGCCAGAAGCGATATGTCACTCGTTGTGTATCTTAAGAGATTCATCGTTACTCCTTCCATAGGTTACTGGTATTCTCTGAGTCAATACCTCTCGTGACGAAAAAGTAGCTATCTTAATAGTGCAATACTTCTTCCTTCGAGTTGCTCACACAGTTTACTACTTTTTGTGTAGTTTTTGTTTGCCAGAAACTATAATTCACTAGTTGTGTATCATAAAAGAGTCATCGTTTCTCCTCCTAGGGGTTTTCGAGATTTCTTAATCCAAACCGCAAGTAACGAGGCATTGGCTACCTTAAGAGAGTCATAGTTACTCGTCCCCATTGCTCACCCAGTCTGCCACTTTTTCTTACTGTGGCCAGTCTGCCAGAAGCGATATGTCACTCGTTGTGTATCTTAAGAGATTCATCGTTACTCCTTCCATAGGTTACTGGTATTCTCTGAGTCAATACCTCTCTTGACGAAAAAGTGGCTATCTTAATAGTGCAATACTTCTTCCACCGAGTTGCTCACACAGTTTACTGATTTTTGTGTAGTTTTTGTATGCCAGAAACTATAATTCACTAGTTGTGTATCATAAAAGAGTAATCGTTTCTCCTCCTAGGGGTTATTCGAGATATCTTACTCCAATCGCAAGTAACGAGGCATTGGCTACCTTAAGAGAGTCATAGTTACTCGTCCCAATTGCTCACCCAGTCTGCCACTTTTCCTTACTGCGGCCAGTCTGCCAGAAGCGATATGTCACTCGTTGTGTATCTTAAGAGATTCATCGTTACTCCTTCCATAGGTTACTGGTATTCTCTGAGTCAATACCTCTCGTGACGAAAAAGTGGCTATCTTAATAGTGCAATACTTCTTCCTTCGAGTTGCTCACACAGTTTACTACTTTTTGTGTAGTTTTTGTCTGCCAGAAACTATAATTCACTAGTTGTGTATCATAAAAGAGTAATCGTTTCTCCTCCTAGGGGTTATTCGAGATATCTTAATCCAATCGCAAGTAACGAGGCATTGGCTACCTTAAGAGAGTCATAGTTACTCGTCCCAATTGCTCACCCAGTCTGCCACTTTTCCTTACTGCGGCCAGTCTGCCAGAAGCGATATGTCACTCGTTGTGTATCTTAAGAGATTCATCGTTACTCCTTCCATAGGTTACTGGTATTCTCTGAGTCAATACCTCTCTTGACGAAAAAGTGGCTATATTAATAGTGCAATACTTCTTCCTCCGAGTTGCTCACACAGTTTACTACTTTTTGTGTACTTGCCAGTCTGCCAGAAGCGATATGTCACTAGTTGTGTATCATAAAGGAGTCATCGTTTCTCCTCCTAGGGGTTATTCGAGATTTCTTAATCCAAACCGCAAGTAACGAATCATTGGCTACCTTAAGAGAGTCATAGTTACTCGTCCCAATTGCTCACCCAGTCTGCCACTTTTTCTTACTGCGGCCAGTCTGCCAGAAGCGATATGTCACTCGTTGTGTATCTTAAGAGATTCATCGTTACTCCATCCATAGGTTACTGGTATTCTCTGAGTCAATACCTCTCGTGACGAAAAAGTGGCTATCTTAATAGTGCAATACTTCTTCTTCCCAGTTGCTCACACAGTTAACTACTTTTTGTGTAGTTTTTGTCTGCCAGAAGCTATAATTCACTAGTTGTGTATCATAAAAGAGTCATCGTTTCTCCTCCTAGGGGTTTTCGAGATTTCTTAATCCAAACCGCAAGTAACGAGGCATTGGCTACCTTAAGAGAGTCATAGTTACTCGTCCCCATTGCTCACCCAGTCTGCCACTTTTTCTTACTGTGGCCAGTCTGCCAGAAGCGATATGTCACTCGTTGTGTATCTTAAGAGATTCATCGTTACTCCTTCCATAGGTTACTGGTATTCTCTGAGTCAATACCTCTCTTGACGAAAAAGTGGCTATCTTAATAGTGCAATACTTCTTCCTCCGAGTTGCTCACACAGTTTACTGCTTTTTGTGTAGTTTTTGTCTGCTAGAAACTATAATTCACTAGTTGTGTATCATAAAAGAGTCATCGTTTCTCCTCCTAGGGGTTATTCGAGATATCTTATTCCAAACCGCAAGTAACGAGGCATTGGCTACCTTAAGAGAGTCATAGTTACTCGTCCCAATTGCTCACCCAGTCTGCCACTTTTTCTTACTGCGGCCAGTCTGCCAGAAGCGATATGTCACTCGTTGTGTATCTTAAGAGATTCATCGTTACTCCTTCCATAGGTTACTGGTATTCTCTAAGTCAATACCTCTCGTGACGAAAAAGTGGCTATCTTAATAGTGCAATACTTCTTCCTCCGAGTTGCTCAGACAGTTTACTACTTTTTGTGTAGTTTTTGTCTGCCAGAAGCTATAATTCACTAGTTGTGTATCATAAAAGAGTCATCGTTTCTCCTCCTAGGGGTTTTCGAGATTTCTTAATCCAAACCGCAAGTAACGAGGCATTGGCTACCTTAAGAGAGTCATAGTTACTCGTCCCCATTGCTCACCCAGTCTGCCACTTTTTCTTACTGTGGCCAGTCTGCCAGAAGCGATATGTCACTCGTTGTGTATCTTAAGAGATTCATCGTTACTCCTTCCATAGGTTACTGGTATTCTCTGAGTCAATACATCTCTTGACGAAAAAGTGGCTATCTTAATAGTGCAATACTTCTTCCTCCGAGTTGCTACACAGTTTACTGCTTTTTGTGTAGTTTTTGTCTGCCAGAAACTATAATTCGCTAGTTGTGTATCATAAAAGAGTCATCGTTTCTCCTCCTAGGGGTTATTCGAGATATCTTAATCCAAACCGCAAGTAACGAGGCATTGGCTACCTTAAGAGAGTCATAGTTACTCGTCCCAATTGCTCACCCAGTCTGCCACTTTTTCTTACTGCGGCCAGTCTGCCAGAAGCGATATGTCACTCGTTGTGTATCTTAAGAGATTCATCGTTACTCCTTCCATAGGTTACTGGTATTCTCTGAGTCAATACCTCTCGTGACGAAAAAGTAGCTATCTTAATAGTGCAATACTTCTTCCTTCGAGTTGCTCACACAGTTTACTACTTTTTGTGTAGTTTTTGCTTGCCAGAAACTATAATTCACTAGTTGTGTATCATAAAAGAGTCATCGTTTCTCCTCCTAGGGGTTTTCGAGATTTCTTAATCCAAACCGCAAGTAACGAGGCATTGGCTACCTTAATAGAGTCATAGTTACTCGTCCCCATTGCTCACCCAGTCTGCCACTTTTTCTTACTGTGGCCAGTCTGCCAGAAGCGATATGTCACTCGTTGTGTATCTTAAGAGATTCATCGTTACTCCTTCCATAGGTTACTGGTATTCTCTGAGTCAATACCTCTCTTGACGAAAAAGTGGCTATCTTAATAGTGCAATACTTCTTCCACCGAGTTGCTCACACAGTTTACTGATTTTTGTGTAGTTTTTGTATGCCAGAAACTATAATTCACTAGTTGTGTATCATAAAAGAGTAATCGTTTCTCCTCCTAGGGGTTATTCGAGATATCTTAATCCAATCGCAAGTAACGAGGCATTGGCTACCTTAAGAGAGTCATAGTTACTCGTCCCAATTGCTCACCCAGTCTGCCACTTTTCCTTACTGCGGCCAGTCTGCCAGAAGCGATATGTCACTCGTTGTGTATCTTAAGAGATTCATCGTTACTCCTTCCATAGGTTACTGGTATTCTCTGAGTCAATACCTCTCGTGACGAAAAAGTGGCTATCTTAATAGTGCAATACTTCTTCCTTCGAGTTGCTCACACAGTTTACTACTTTTTGTGTAGTTTTTGTCTGCCAGAAACTATAATTCACTAGTTGTGTATCATAAAAGAGTAATCGTTTCTCCTCCTAGGGGTTATTCGAGATATCTTAATCCAATCGCAGTAACGAGGCATTGGCTACCTTAAGAGAGTCATAGTTACTCGTCCCAATTGCTCACCCAGTCTGCCACTTTTCCTTACTGCGGCCAGTCTGCCAGAAGCGATATGTCACTCGTTGTGTATCTTAAGAGATTCATCGTTACTCCTTCCATAGGTTACTGGTATTCTCTGAGTCAATACCTCTCTTGACGAAAAAGTGGCTATATTAATAGTGCAATACTTCTTCCTCCGAGTTGCTCACACAGTTTACTACTTTTTGTGTACTTGCCAGTCTGCCAGAAGCGATATGTCACTAGTTGTGTATCATAAAGGAGTCATCGTTTCTCCTCCTAGGGGTTATTCGAGATTTCTTAATCCAAACCGCAAGTAACGAGGCATTGGCTACCTTAAGAGAGTCATAGTTACTCGTCCCAATTGCTCACCCAGTCTGCCACTTTTTCTTACTGCGGCCAGTCTGCCAGAAGCGATATGTCACTCGTTGTGTATCTTAAGAGATTCATCGTTACTCCATCCATAGGTTACTGGTATTCTCTGAGTCAATACCTCTCGTGACGAAAAAGTGGCTATCTTAATAGTGCAATACTTCTTCTTCCCAGTTGCTCACACAGTTAACTACTTTTTGTGTAGTTTTTGTCTGCCAGAAGCTATAATTCACTAGTTGTGTATCATAAAAGAGTCATCGTTTCTCCTCCTAGGGGTTTTCGAGATTTCTTAATCCAAACCGCAAGTAACGAGGCATTGGCTACCTTAAGAGAGTCATAGTTACTCGTCCCCATTGCTCACCCAGTCTGCCACTTTTTCTTACTGTGGCCAGTCTGCCAGAAGCGATATGTCACTCGTTGTGTATCTTAAGAGATTCATCGTTACTCCTTCCATAGGTTACTGGTATTCTCTGAGTCAATACCTCTCTTGACGAAAAAGTGGCTATCTTAATAGTGCAATACTTCTTCCTCCGAGTTGCTCAGACAGTTTACTACTTTTTGTGTAGTTTTTGTCTGCCAGAAGCTATAATTCACTAGTTGTGTATCATAAAAGAGTCATCGTTTCTCCTCCTAGGGGTTTTCGAGATTTCTTAATCCAAACCGCAAGTAACGAGGCATTGGCTACCTTAAGAGAGTCATAGTTACTCGTCCCCATTGCTCACCCAGTCTGCCACTTTTTCTTACTGTGGCCAGTCTGCCAGAAGCGATATGTCACTCGTTGTGTATCTTAAGAGATTCATCGTTACTCCTTCCATAGGTTACTGGTATTCTCTGAGTCAATACCTCTCTTGACGAAAAAGTGGCTATCTTAATAGTGCAATACTTCTTCCTCCGAGTTGCTCACACAGTTTACTGCTTTTTGTGTAGTTTTTGTCTGCCAGAAACTATAATTCACTAGTTGTGTATCATAAAAGAGTCATCGTTTCTCCTCCTAGGGGTTATTCGAGATATCTTAATCCAAACCGCAAGTAACGAGGCATTGGCTACCTTAAGAGAGTCATAGTTACTCGTCCCAATTGCTCACCCAGTCTGCCACTTTTTCTTACTGCGGCCAGTCTGCCAGAAGCGATATGTCACTCGTTGTGTATCTTAAGAGATTCATCGTTACTCCTTCCATAGGTTACTGGTATTCTCTGAGTCAATACCTCTCGTGACGAAAAAGTGGCTATCTTAATAGTGCAATACTTCTTCCTTCGAGTTGCTCACACAGTTTACTACTTTTTGTGTAGTTTTTGTTTGCCAGAAACTATAATTCACTAGTTGTGTATCATAAAAGAGTCATCGTTTCTCCTCCTAGGGGTTTTCGAGATTTCTTAATCCAAACCGCAAGTAACGAGGCATTGGCTACCTTAAGAGAGTCATAGTTACTCGTCCCCATTGCTCACCCAGTCTGCCACTTTTTCTTACTGTGGCCAGTCTGCCAGAAGCGATATGTCACTCGTTGTGTATCTTAAGAGATTCATCGTTACTCCTTCCATAGGTTACTGGAATTCTCTGAGTCAATACCTCTCTTGACGAAAAAGTGGCTATCTTAATAGTGCAATACTTCTTCCACCGAGTTGCTCACACAGTTTACTGATTTTTGTGTAGTTTTTGTATGCCAGAAACTAAAATTCACTAGTTGTGTATCATAAAAGAGTAATCGTTTCTCCTCCTAGGGGTTATTCGAGATATCTTAATCCAATCGCAAGTAACGAGGCATTGGCTACCTTAAGAGAGTCATAGTTACTCGTCCCAATTGCTCACCCAGTCTGCCACTTTTCCTTACTGCGGCCAGTCTGCCAGAAGCGATATGTCACTCGTTGTGTATCTTAAGAGATTCATCGTTACTCCTTCCATAGGTTACTGGTATTCTCTGAGTCAATACCTCTCGTGACGAAAAAGTGGCTATCTTAATAGTGCAATACTTCTTCCTTCGAGTTGCTCACACAGTTTACTACTTTTTGTGTAGTTTTTGTCTGCCAGAAACTATAATTCACTAGTTGTGTATCATAAAAGAGTAATCGTTTCTCCTCCTAGGGGTTATTCGAGATATCTTAATCCAATCGCAAGTAACGAGGCATTGGCTACCTTAAGAGAGTCATAGTTACTCGTCCCAATTGCTCACCCAGTCTGCCACTTTTCCTTACTGCGGCCAGTCTGCCAGAAGCGATATGTCACTCGTTGTGTATCTTAAGAGATTCATCGTTACTCCTTCCATAGGTTACTGGTATTCTCTGAGTCAATACCTCTCGTGACGAAAAAGTGGCTATCTTAATAGTGCAATACTTCTTCCTTCGAGTTGCTCACACAGTTTACTACTTTTTGTGTAGTTTTTGTTTGCCAGAAACTATAATTCACTAGTTGTGTATCATAAAAGAGTCATCGTTTCTCCTCCTAGGGGTTTTCGAGATTTCTTAATCCAAACCGCAAGTAACGAGGCTTTGGCTACCTTAAGAGAGTCATAGTTACTCGTCCCCATTGCTCACCCAGTCTGCCACTTTTTCTTACTGTGGCCAGTCTGCCAGAAGCGATATGTCACTCGTTGTGTATCTTAAGAGATTCATCGTTACTCCTTCCATAGGTTACTGGTATTCTCTGAGTCAATACCTCTCTTGACGAAAAAGTGGCTATCTTAATAGTGCAATACTTCTTCCACCGAGTTGCTCACACAGTTTACTGATTTTTGTGTAGTTTTTGTATGCCAGAAACTATAATTCACTAGTTGTGTATCATAAAAGAGTCATCGTTTCTCCTCCTAGGGGTTATTCGAGATATCTTAATCCAATCGCAAGTAACGAGGCATTGGCTACCCTAAGAGAGTCATAGTTACTCGTCCCAATTGCTCACCGAGTCTGCCACTTTTCCTTACTGCGGCCAGTCTGCCAGAAGCGATATGTCACTCGTTGTGTATCTTAAGAGATTCATCGTTACTCTTTCCATAGGTTACTGGTATTCTCTGAGTCAATACCTCTCGTGACGAAAAAGTGGCTATCTTAATAGTGCAATACTTCTTCCTTCGAGTTGCTCACACAGTTTACTACTTTTTGTGTAGTTTTTGTCTGCCAGAAACTATAATTCACTAGTTGTGTATCATAAAAGAGTAATCGTTTCTCCTCCTAGGGGTTATTCGAGATATCTTAATCCAATCGCAAGTAACGAGGCATTGGCTACCTTAAGAGAGTCATAGTTACTCGTCCCAATTGCTCACCCAGTCTGCCACTTTTCCTTACTGCGGCCAGTCTGCCAGAAGCGATATGTCACTCGTTGTGTATCTTAAGAGATTCATCGTTACTCCTTCCATAGGTTACTGGTATTCTCTGAGTCAATACCTCTCGTGACGAAAAAGTGGCTATCTTAATAGTGCAATACTTCTTCCTTCGAGTTGCTCACACAGTTTACTACTTTTTGTGTAGTTTTTGTTTGCCAGAAACTATAATTCACTAGTTGTGTATCATAAAAGAGTCATCGTTTCTCCTCCTAGGGGTTTTCGAGATTTCTTAATCCAAACCGCAAGTAACGAGGCTTTGGCTACCTTAAGAGAGTCATAGTTACTCGTCCCCATTGCTCACCCAGTCTGCCACTTTTTCTTACTGTGGCCAGTCTGCCAGAAGCGATATGTCACTCGTTGTGTATCTTAAGAGATTCATCGTTACTCCTTCCATAGGTTACTGGTATTCTCTGAGTCAATACCTCTCTTGACGAAAAAGTGGCTATCTTAATAGTGCAATACTTCTTCCACCGAGTTGCTCACACAGTTTACTGATTTTTGTGTAGTTTTTGTATGCCAGAAACTATAATTCACTAGTTGTGTATCATAAAAGAGTCATCGTTTCTCCTCCTAGGGGTTATTCGAGATATCTTAATCCAATCGCAAGTAACGAGGCATTGGCTACCCTAAGAGAGTCATAGTTACTCGTCCCAATTGCTCACCCAGTCTGCCACTTTTCCTTACTGCGGCCAGTCTGCCAGAAGCGATATGTCACTCGTTGTGTATCTTAAGAGATTCATCGTTACTCCTTCCATAGGTTACTGGTATTCTCTGAGTCAATACCTCTCGTGACGAAAAAGTGGCTATCTTAATAGTGCAATACTTCTTCCTTCGAGTTGCTCACACAGTTTACTACTTTTTGTGTAGTTTTTGTCTGCCAGAAACTATAATTCACTAGTTGTGTATCATAAAAGAGTCATCGTTTCTCCTCCTAGGGGTTTTCGAGATTTCTTAATCCAAACCGCAAGTAACGAGGCATTGGCTACCTTAAGAGAGTCATAGTTACTCGTCCCCATTGCTCACCCAGTCTGCCACTTTTTCTTACTGTGGCCAGTCTGCCAGAAGCGATATGTCACTCGTTGTGTATCTTAAGAGATTCATCGTTACTCCTTCCATAGGTTACTGGTATTCTCTGAGTCAATACCTCTCTTGACGAAAAAGTGGCTATCTTAATAGTGCAATACTTCTTCCACCGAGTTGCTCACACAGTTTACTGATTTTTGTGTAGTTTTTGTATGCCAGAAACTATAATTCACTAGTTGTGTATCATAAAAAAGTCATCGTTTCTCCTCCTAGGGGTTATTCGAGATATCTTAATCCAATCGCAAGTAACGAGGCATTGGCTACCTTAAGAGAGTCATAGTTACTCGTCCCAATTGCTCACCCAGTCTGCCACTTTTCCTTACTGCGGCCAGTCTGCCAGAAGCGATATGTCACTCGTTGTGTATCTTAAGAGATTCATCGTTACTCTTTCCATAGGTTACTGGTATTCTCTGATTCAATGCCTCTCGTGACGAAAAAGTGGCTATCTTAATAGTGCAATACTTCTTCCTCCCAGTTGCTCACACAGTTTACTGCTTTTTGTGTAGTTTTTGTCTGCCAGAAACTATAATTCACTAGTTGTGTATCGTAAAAGAGTCATCGTTTCTCCTCCTAGGGGTTATTCGAGATATCTTAATCCAAACCGCAAGTAACGAGGCATTGGCTACCTTAAGAGAGTCATAGTTACTCGTCCCAATTGCTCACCCAGTCTGCCACTTTTTCTTACTGCGGCCAGTCTGCCAGAAGCGATATGTCACTCGTTGTGTATCTTAAGAGATTCATCGTTACTCCTTCCATAGGTTACTGGTATTCTCTAAGTCAATACCTCTCGTGACGAAAAAGTGGCTATCTTAATAGTGCAATACTTCTTCCTCCGAGTTGCTCAGACAGTTTACTACTTTTTGTGTAGTTTTTGTCTGCCAGAAGCTATAATTCACTAGTTGTGTATCATAAAAGAGTCATCGTTTCTCCTCCTAGGGGTTTTCGAGATTTCTTAATCCAAACCGCAAGTAACGAGGCATTGGCTACCTTAAGAGAGTCATAGTTACTCGTCCCCATTGCTCACCCAGTCTGCCACTTTTTGTTACTGTGGCCAGTCTGCCAGAAGCGATATGTCACTCGTTGTGTATCTTAAGAGATTCATCGTTACTCCTTCCATAGGTTACTGGTATTCTCTGAGTCAATACCTCTCTTGACGAAAAAGTGGCTATCTTAATAGTGCAATACTTCTTCCTCCGAGTTGCTCACACAGTTTACTGCTTTTTGTGTAGTTTTTGTCTGCCAGAAACTATAATTCACTAGTTGTGTATCATAAAAGAGTCATCGTTTCTCCTCCTAGGGGTTATTCGAGATATCTTAATCCAAACCGCAAGTAACGAGGCATTGGCTACCTTAAGAGAGTCATAGTTACTCGTCCCAATTGCTCACCCAGTCTGCCACTTTTTCTTACTGCGGCCAGTCTGCCAGAAGCGATATGTCACTCGTTGTGTATCTTAAGAGATTCATCGTTACTCCTTCCATAGGTTACTGGTATTCTCTGAGTCAATACCTCTCGTGACGAAAAAGTGGCTATCTTAATAGTGCAATACTTCTTCCTTCGAGTTGCTCACACAGTTTACTACTTTTTGTGTAGTTTTTGTTTGCCAGAAACTATAATTCACTAGTTGTGTATCATAAAAGAGTCATCGTTTCTCCTCCTAGGGGTTTTCGAGATTTCTTAATCCAAACCGCAAGTAACGAGGCATTGGCTACCTTAAGAGAGTCATAGTTACTCGTCCCCATTGCTCACCCAGTCTGCCACTTTTTCTTACTGTGGCCAGTCTGCCAGAAGCGATATGTCACTCGTTGTGTATGTTAAGAGATTCATCGTTACTCCTTCCATAGGTTACTGGTATTCTCTGAGTCAATACCTCTCTTGACGAAAAAGTGGCTATCTTAATAGTGCAATACTTCTTCCACCGAGTTGCTCACACAGTTTACTGATTTTTGTGTAGTTTTTGTATGCCAGAAACTATAATTCACTAGTTGTGTATCATAAAAGAGTAATCGTTTCTCCTCCTAGGGGTTATTCGAGATATCTTAATCCAATCGCAAGTAACGAGGCATTGGCTACCTTAAGAGAGTCATAGTTACTCGTCCCAATTGCTCACCCAGTCTGCCACTTTTCCTTACTGCGGCCAGTCTGCCAGAAGCGATATGTCACTCGTTGTGTATCTTAAGAGATTCATCGTTACTCCTTCCATAGGTTACTGGTATTCTCTGAGTCAATACCTCTCGTGACGAAAAAGTGGCTATCTTAATAGTGCAATACTTCTTCCTTCGAGTTGCTCACACAGTTTACTACTTTTTTTGTAGTTTTTGTCTGCCAGAAACTATAATTCACTAGTTGTGTATCATAAAAGAGTCATCGTTTCTCCTCCTAGGGGTTTTCGAGATTTCTTAATCCAAACCGCAAGTAACGAGGCATTGGCTACCTTAAGAGAGTCATAGTTACTCGTCCCCATTGCTCACCCAGTCTGCCACTTTTTCTTACTGTGGCCAGTCTGCCAGAAGCGATATGTCACTCGTTGTGTATCTTAAGAGATTCATCGTTACTCCTTCCATAGGTTACTGGTATTCTCTGAGTCAATACCTCTCTTGACGAAAAAGTGGCTATCTTAATAGTGCAATACTTCTTCCTCCGAGTTGCTCACACAGTTTACTGCTTTTTGTGTAGTTTTTGTCTGCCAGAAACTATAATTCACTAGTTGTGTATCATAAAAGAGTCATCGTTTCTCCTCCTAGGGGTTATTCGAGATATCTTAATCCAAACCGCAAGTAACGAGGCATTGGCTACCTTAAGAGAGTCATAGTTACTCGTCCCAATTGCTCACCCAGTCTGCCACTTTTTCTTACTGCGGCCAGTCTGCCAGAAGCGATATGTCACTCGTTGTGTATCTTAAGAGATTCATCGTTACTCCTTCCATAGGTTACTGGTATTCTCTGAGTCAATACCTCTCGTGACGAAAAAGTGGCTATCTTAATAGTGCAATACTTCTTCCTTCGAGTTGCTCACACAGTTTACTACTTTTTGTGTAGTTTTTGTTTGCCAGAAACTATAATTCACTAGTTGTGTATCATAAAAGAGTCATCGTTTCTCCTCCTAGGGGTTTTCGAGATTTCTTAATCCAAACCGCAAATAACGAGGCATTGGCTACCTTAAGAGAGTCATAGTTACTCGTCCCCATTGCTCACCCAGTCTGCCACTTTTTCTTACTGTGGCCAGTCTGCCAGAAGCGATATGTCACTCGTTGTGTATCTTAAGAGATTCATCGTTACTCCTTCCATAGGTTACTGGTATTCTCTGAGTCAATACCTCTCTTGACGAAAAAGTGGCTATCTTAATAGTGCAATACTTCTTCCTCCGAGTTGCTCACACAGTTTACTGCTTTTTGTGTAGTTTTTGTCTGCCAGAAACTATAATTCACTAGTTGTGTATCATAAAAGAGTCATCGTTTCTCCTCCTATGGGTTATTCGAGATATCTTAATCCAAACCGCAAGTAACGAGGCATTGGCTACCTTAAGAGAGTCATAGTTACTCGTCCCAATTGCTCACCCAGTCTGCCACTTTTTCTTACTGCGGCCAGTCTGCCAGAAGCGATATGTCACTCGTTGTGTATCTTAAGAGATTCATCGTTACTCCTTCCATAGGTTACTGGTATTCTCTGAGTCAATACCTCTCGTGACGAAAAAGTGGCTATCTTAATAGTGCAATACTTCTTCCTTCGAGTTGCTCACACAGTTTACTACTTTTTGTGTAGTTTTTGTTTGCCAGAAACTATAATTCACTAGTTGTGTATCATAAAAGAGTCATCGTTTCTCCTCCTAGGGGTTTTCGAGATTTCTTAATCCAAACCGCAAGTAACGAGGCATTGGCTACCTTAAGAGAGTCATAGTTACTCGTCCCCATTGCTCACCCAGTCTGCCACTTTTTCTTACTGTGGCCAGTCTGCCAGAAGCGATATGTCACTCGTTGTGTATCTTAAGAGATTCATCGTTACTCCTTCCATAGGTTACTGGTATTCTCTAAGTCAATACCTCTCTTGACGAAAAAGTGGCTATCTTAATAGTGCAATACTTCTTCCACCGAGTTGCTCACACAGTTTACTGATTTTTGTGTAGTTTTTGTATGCCAGAAACTATATTTCACTAGTTGTGTATCATAAAAGAGTAATCGTTTCTCCTCCTAGGGGTTATTCGAGATATCTTAATCCAATCGCAAGTAACGAGGCATTGGCTACCTTAAGAGAGTCATAGTTACTCGTCCCAATTGCTCACCCAGTCTGCCACTTTTTCTTACTGCGGCCAGTCTGCCAGAAGCGATATGTCACTCGTTGTGTATCTTAAGAGATTCATCGTTACTCCTTCCATAGGTTACTGGTATTCTCTGAGTCAATACCTCTCGTGACGAAAAAGTGGCTATCTTAATAGTGCAATACTTCTTCCTTCGAGTTGCTCACACAGTTTACTACTTTTTGTGTAGTTTTTGTCTGCCAGAAACTATAATTCACTAGTTGTGTATCATAAAAGTGTCATCGTTTCTCCTCCTAGGGGTTTTCGAGATTTCTTAATCCAAACCGCAAGTAACGAGGCATTGGCTACCTTAAGAGAGTCATAGTTACTCGTCCCCATTGCTCACCCAGTCTGCCACTTTTTCTTACTGTGGCCAGTCTGCCAGAAGCGATATGTCACTCGTTGTGTATCTTAAGAGATTCATCGTTACTCCTTCCATAGGTTACTGGTATTCTCTGAGTCAATACCTCTCTTGACGAAAAAGTGGCTATCTTAATAGTGCAATACTTCTTCCTCCGAGTTGCTCACACAGTTTACTGCTTTTTGTGTAGTTTTTGTCTGCCAGAAACTATAATTCACTAGTTGTGTATCATAAAAGAGTCATCGTTTCTCCTCCTAGGGGTTATTCGAGATATCTTAATCCAAACCGCAAGTAACGAGGCATTGGCTACCTTAAGAGAGTCATAGTTACTCGTCCCAATTGCTCACCCAGTCTGCCACTTTTTCTTACTGCGGCCAGTCTGCCAGAAGCGATATGTCACTCGTTGTGTATCTTAAGAGATTCATCGTTACTCCTTCCATAGGTTACTGGTATTCTCTGAGTCAATACCTCTCGTGACGAAAAAGTGGCTATCTTAATAGTGCAATACTTCTTCCTTCGAGTTGCTCACACAGTTTACTACTTTTTGTGTAGTTTTTGTTTGCCAGAAACTATAATTCACTAGTTGTGTATCATAAAAGAGTCATCGTTTCTCCTCCTAGGGGTTTTCGAGATTTCTTAATCCAAACCGCAAGTAACGAGGCATTGGCTACCTTAAGAGAGTCATAGTTACTCGTCCCCATTGCTCACCCAGTCTGCCACTTTTTCTTACTGTGGCCAGTCTGCCAGAAGCGATATGTCACTCGTTGTGTATCTTAAGAGATTCATCGTTACTCCTTCCATAGGTTACTGGTATTCTCTGAGTCAATACCTCTCTTGACGAAAAAGTGGCTATCTTAATAGTGCAATACTTCTTCCTCCGAGTTGCTCACACAGTTTACTGCTTTTTGTGTAGTTTTTGTCTGCCAGAAACTATAATTCACTAGTTGTGTATCATAAAAGAGTCATCGTTTCTCCTCCTAGGGGTTATTCGAGATATCTTAATCCAAACCGCAAGTAACGAGGCATTGGCTACCTTAAGAGAGTCATAGTTACTCGTCCCAATTGCTCACCCAGTCTGCCACTTTTTCTTACTGCGGCCAGTCTGCCAGAAGCGATATGTCACTCGTTGTGTATCTTAAGAGATTCATCGTTACTCCTTCCATAGGTTACTGGTATTCTCTGAGTCAATACCTCTCGTGACGAAAAAGTGGCTATCTTAATAGTGCAATACTTCTTCCTTCGAGTTGCTCACACAGTTTACTGATTTTTGTGTAGTTTTTGTATGCCAGAAACTATAATTCACTAGTTGTGTATCATAAAAGAGTAATCGTTTCTCCTCCTAGGGGTTATTCGAGATATCTTAATCCAATCGCAAGTAACGAGGCATTGGCTACCTTAAGAGAGTCATAGTTACTCGTCCCAATTGCTCACCCAGTCTGCCACTTTTTCTTACTGCGGCCAGTCTGCCAGAAGCGATATGTCACTCGTTGTGTATCTTAAGAGATTCATCGTTACTCCTTCCATAGGTTACTGGTATTCTCTGAGTCAATACCTCTCTTGACGAAAAAGTGGCTATCTTAATAGTGCAATACTTCTTCCACCGAGTTGCTCACACAGTTTACTGATTTTTGTGTAGTTTTTGTATGCCAGAAACTATAATTCACTAGTTGTGTATCATAAAAGAGTCATCGTTTCTCCTCCTAGGGGTTATTCGAGATATCTTAATCCAATCGCAAGTAACGAGGCATTGGCTACCTTAAGAGAGTCATAGTTACTCGTCCCAATTGCTCACCCAGTCTGCCACTTTTCCTTACTGCGGCCAGTCTGCCAGAAGCGATATGTCACTCGTTGTGTATCTTAAAAGATTCATCGTTACTCTTTCCATAGGTTACTGGTATTCTCTGATTCAATGCCTCTCGTGACGAAAAAGTGGCTATCTTAATAGTGCAATACTTCTTCCTCCCAGTTGCTCACACAGTTTACTGCTTTTTGTGTAGTTTTTGTCTGCCAGAAACTATAATTCACTAGTTGTGTATCGTAAAAGAGTCATCGTTTCTCCTCCTAGGGGTTATTCGAGATATCTTAATCCAAACCGCAAGTAACGAGGCATTGGCTACCTTAAGAGAGTCATAGTTACTCGTCCCAATTGCTCACCCAGTCTGCCACTTTTTCTTACTGCGGCCAGTCTGCCAGAAGCGATATGTCACTCGTTGTGTATCTTAAGAGTTTCATCGTTACTCCTTCCATAGGTTACTGGTATTCTCTAAGTCAATACCTCTCGTGACGAAAAAGTGGCTATCTTAATAGTGCAATACTTCTTCCTCCGAGTTGCTCAGACAGTTTACTACTTTTTGTGTAGTTTTTGTCTGCCAGAAACTATAATTCACTAGTTGTGTATCATAAAAGAGTCATCGTTTCTCCTCCTAGGGGTTTTCGAGATTTCTTAATCCAAACCGCAAGTAACGAGGCATTGGCTACCTTAAGAGAGTCATAGTTACTCGTCCCCATTGCTCACCCAGTCTGCCACTTTTTCTTACTGTGGCCAGTCTGCCAGAAGCGATATGTCACTCGTTGTGTATCTTAAGAGATTCATCGTTACTCCTTCCATAGGTTACTGGTAATCTCTGAGTCAATACCTCTCTTGACGAAAAAGTGGCTATCTTAATAGTGCAATACTTCTTCCTCCGAGTTGCTCACACAGTTTACTGCTTTTTGTGTAGTTTTTGTCTGCCAGAAACTATAATTCACTAGTTGTGTATCATAAAAGAGTCATCGTTTCTCCTCCTAGGGGTTATTCGAGATATCTTAATCCAAACCGCAAGTAACGAGGCATTGGCTACCTTAAGAGAGTCATAGTTACTCGTCCCAATTGCTCAGCGAGTCTGCCACTTTTCCTTACTGCGGCCAGTCTGCCAGAAGCGATATGTCACTCGTTGTGTATCTTAAGAGATTCATCGTTACTCTTTCCATAGGTTACTGGTATTCTCTGATTCAATGCCTCTCGTGACGAAAAAGTGGCTATCTTAATAGTGCAATACTTCTTCCTCCCAGTTGCTCACACAATTTACTACTTTTTTGTGTAGTTTTTGTCTGCCAGAAACTATAATTCACTAGTTTTGTATCATAAAAGAGTCATCGTTTCTCCTCCTAGGGGTTATTCGAGACCTCTTAATCCAAACCGCAAGTAACGAGGCATTGGCTACCTTAAGAGAGTCATAGTTACTCGTCCCAATTGCTCACCCAGTCTGCCACTTTTTCTTACTACGGCCAGTCTGCCAGAAGCGATATGTCACTCGTTGTGTATCTTAAGAGATTCATCGTTACTCCTTCCATAGGTTACTGGTATTCTCTGAGTCAATACCTCTCGTGACGAAAAAGTGGCTATCTTAATAGTGCAATACTTCTTCCTCCGAGTTGCTCAGACAGTTTACTACTTTTTGTGTTGTTTTTGTCTGCCAGAAACTATAATTCACTAGTTGTGTATCATAAAAGAGTCATCGTTTCTCCTCCTAGGGGTTTTCGAGATTTCTTAATCCAAACCGCGAGTAACGAGGCATTGGCTACCTTAAGAGAGTCATAGTTACTCGTCCCCATTGCTCACCCAGTCTGCCACTTTTTCTTATTGTGGCCAGTCTGCCAGAGGCGATATGTCACTCGTCGTGTATCTTAAGAGATTCATCGTTACTCCTTCCATAGGTTACTGGTATTCTCTGAGTCAATACGTCTCTTGACGAAAAAGTGGCTATCTTAATAGTGCAATACTTCTTCCTCCCAGTTGCTCACACAGTTTACTACTTTTTTGTGTGGTTTTTGTCTGCCAGAAACTATAATTCACTAGTTTTGTATCATAAAAGTGTCATCGTTTCTCCTCCTAGGGGTTATTCGAGACCTCTTAATCCAAACCGCAAGTAACGAGGCATTGGCTACCTTAAGAGAGTCATAGTTACTCGTCCCCATTGCTCACCCAGTCTGCCACTTTTTCATACTGCGGCCAGTCTGCCAGAAGCGATATGTCACTCGTTGTGTATCTTAAGAGATTCATCGTTACTCCTTCCATAGGTTACTGGTATTCTCTGAGTCAATACCTCTCGTGACGAAAAAGTGGCTATCTTAATAGTGCAATACTTCTTCCTCCGAGTTGCTCAGACAGTTTACTACTTTTTGTGTACTTGCCAGTCTGCCAGAAGCGATATGTCACTAGTTGTGTATCATAAAAGAGTCATCGTTTCTCCTCCTAGGGGTTATTCGAGATTTCTTAATCCAAACCGCAAGTAACGAGGCATTGGCTACCTTAAGAGAGTCATAGTTACTCGTCGCAATTGCTCACCGAGTCTGCCACTTTTCCTTACTGCGGCCAGTCTGCCAGAAGCGATATGTCACTCGTTGTGTATCTTAAGAGATTCATCGTTACTCTTTCCATAGGTTACTGGTATTCTCTGATTCAATGCCTCTCGTGACGAAAAAGTGGCTATCTTAATAGTGCAATACTTCTTCCTCCCAGTTGCTCACACAGTTTACTACTTTTTTGTGTAGTTTTTGTCTGCCAGAAACTATAATTCACTAGTTTTGTATCATAAAAGAGTCATCGTTTCTCCTCCTAGGGGTTATTCGAGACCTCTTAATCCAAACCGCAAGTAACGAGGCATTGGCTACCTTAAGACAGTCATAGTTACTCGTCCCAATTGCTCACCCAGTCTGCCACTTTTTCTTACTGCGGCCAGTCTGCCAGAAGCGATATGTCACTCGTTGTGTATCTTAAGAGATTCATCGTTACTCCTTCCATAGGTTACTGGTATTCTCTGAGTCAATACCTCTCGTGACGAAAAAGTGGCTATCTTAGTAGTGCAATACTTCTTCTTCCGAGTTGCTCACACAGTTTACTAGTTTTTGTGTAGTTTTTGTCTGCCAGAAACTATAATTCACTAGTTGTGTATCGTAAAAGAGTCATCGGGTCTCCTCCTAGGGGTTATTCGAGATATCTTAATCCAAACCGCAAGTAACGAGGCATTGGCTACCTTAAGAGAGTCATAGTTACTCGTCCCAATTGCTCACCCAGTCTGCCACTTTTTCTTACTGCGGCCAGTCTGCCAGAAGCGATATGTCACTCGTTGTGTATCTTAAGAGTTTCATCGTTACTCCTTCCATAGGTTACTGGTATTCTCTAAGTCAATACCTCTCGTGACGAAAAAGTGGCTATCTTAATAGTGCAATACTTCGTCCTCCGAGTTGCTCAGACAGTTTACTACTTTTTGTGTAGTTTTTGTCTGCCAGAAACTATAATTCACTAGTTGTGTATCATAAAAGAGTCATCGTTTCTCCTCCTAGGGGTTTTCGAGATTTCTTAATCCAAACCGCAAGTAACGAGGCATTGGCTACCTTAAGAGAGTCATAGTTACTCGTCCCCATTGCTCACCCAGTCTGCCACTTTTTCTTACTGTGGCCAGTCTGCCAGAAGCGATATGTCACTCGTTGTGTATCTTAAGAGATTCATCGTTACTCCTTCCATAGGTTACTGGTAATCTCTGAGTCAATACCTCTCTTGACGAAAAAGTGGCTATCTTAATAGTGCAATACTTCTTCCTCCGAGTTGCTCACACAGTTTACTGCTTTTTGTGTAGTTTTTGTCTGCCAGAAACTATAATTCACTAGTTGTGTATCATAAAAGAGTCATCGTTTCTCCTCCTAGGGGTTATTCGAGATATCTTAATCCAAACCGCAAGTAACGAGGCATTGGCTACCTTAAGAGAGTCATAGTTACTCGTCCCAATTGCTCAGCGAGTCTGCCACTTTTCCTTACTGCGGCCAGTCTGCCAGAAGCGATATGTCACTCGTTGTGTATCTTAAGAGATTCATCGTTACTCTTTCCATAGGTTACTGGTATTCTCTGATTCAATGCCTCTCGTGACGAAAAAGTGGCTATCTTAATAGTGCAATACTTCTTCCTCCCAGTTGCTCACACAATTTACTACTTTTTTGTGTAGTTTTTGTCTGCCAGAAACTATAATTCACTAGTTTTGTATCATAAAAGAGTCATCGTTTCTCCTCCTAGGGGTTATTCGAGACCTCTTAATCCAAACCGCAAGTAACGAGGCATTGGCTACCTTAAGAGAGTCATAGTTACTCGTCCCAATTGCTCACCCAGTCTGCCACTTTTTCTTACTACGGCCAGTCTGCCAGAAGCGATATGTCACTCGTTGTGTATCTTAAGAGATTCATCGTTACTCCTTCCATAGGTTACTGGTATTCTCTGAGTCAATACCTCTCGTGACGAAAAAGTGGCTATCTTAATAGTGCAATACTTCTTCCTCCGAGTTGCTCAGACAGTTTACTACTTTTTGTGTTGTTTTTGTCTGCCAGAAACTATAATTCACTAGTTGTGTATCATAAAAGAGTCATCGTTTCTCCTCCTAGGGGTTTTCGAGATTTCTTAATCCAAACCGCGAGTAACGAGGCATTGGCTACCTTAAGAGAGTCATAGTTACTCGTCCCCATTGCTCACCCAGTCTGCCACTTTTTCTTATTGTGGCCAGTCTGCCAGAGGCGATATGTCACTCGTCGTGTATCTTAAGAGATTCATCGTTACTCCTTCCATAGGTTACTGGTATTCTCTGAGTCAATACGTCTCTTGACGAAAAAGTGGCTATCTTAATAGTGCAATACTTCTTCCTCCCAGTTGCTCACACAGTTTACTACTTTTTTGTGTGGTTTTTGTCTGCCAGAAACTATAATTCACTAGTTTTGTATCATAAAAGTGTCATCGTTTCTCCTCCTAGGGGTTATTCGAGACCTCTTAATCCAAACCGCAAGTAACGAGGCATTGGCTACCTTAAGAGAGTCATAGTTACTCGTCCCCATTGCTCACCCAGTCTGCCACTTTTTCATACTGCGGCCAGTCTGCCAGAAGCGATATGTCACTCGTTGTGTATCTTAAGAGATTCATCGTTACTCCTTCCATAGGTTACTGGTATTCTCTGAGTCAATACCTCTCGTGACGAAAAAGTGGCTATCTTAATAGTGCAATACTTCTTCCTCCGAGTTGCTCAGACAGTTTACTACTTTTTGTGTACTTGCCAGTCTGCCAGAAGCGATATGTCACTAGTTGTGTATCATAAAAGAGTCATCGTTTCTCCTCCTAGGGGTTATTCGAGATTTCTTAATCCAAACCGCAAGTAACGAGGCATTGGCTACCTTAAGAGAGTCATAGTTACTCGTCGCAATTGCTCACCGAGTCTGCCACTTTTCCTTACTGCGGCCAGTCTGCCAGAAGCGATATGTCACTCGTTGTGTATCTTAAGAGATTCATCGTTACACTTTCCATAGGTTACTGGTATTCTCTGATTCAATGCCTCTCGTGACGAAAAAGTGGCTATCTTAATAGTGCAATACTTCTTCCTCCCAGTTGCTCACACAGTTTACTACTTTTTTGTGTAGTTTTTGTCTGCCAGAAACTATAATTCACTAGTTTTGTATCATAAAAGAGTCATCGTTTCTCCTCCTAGGGGTTATTCGAGACCTCTTAATCCAAACCGCAAGTAACGAGGCATTGGCTACCTTAAGACAGTCATAGTTACTCGTCCCAATTGCTCACCCAGTCTGCCACTTTTTCTTACTGCGGCCAGTCTGCCAGAAGCGATATGTCACTCGTTGTGTATCTTAAGAGATTCATCGTTACTCCTTCCATAGGTTACTGGTATTCTCTGAGTCAATACCTCTCGTGACGAAAAAGTGGCTATCTTAGTAGTGCAATACTTCTTCTTCCGAGTTGCTCACACAGTTTACTAGTTTTTGTGTAGTTTTTGTCTGCCAGAAACTATAATTCACTAGTTGTGTATCGTAAAAGAGTCATCGGGTCTCCTCCTAGGGGTTTTCGAGATTTCTTAATTCAAACCGCAAGTAACGAGGCATTGGCTACCTTAAGAGAGTCATAGTTACTCGTCCCCATTGCTCACCCAGTCTGCCACTTTTTCTTACTGTGGCCAGTCTGCCAGAAGCGATATGTCACTCGTTGTGTATCTTAAGAGATTCATCGTTACTCCTTCCATAGGTTACTGGTATTCTCTAAGTCAATACCTCTCTTGACGAAAAAGTGGCTATCTTAATAGTGCAATACTTCTTCCTCCGAGTTGCTCACACAGTTTACTGCTTTTTGTGTAGTTTTTGTCTGCCAGAAACTATAATTCACTAGTTGTGTATCATAAAAGAGTCATCGTTTCTCCTCCTAGGGTTTATTCGAGATATCTTAATCCAATCGCAAGTAACGAAGCATTGGCTACCATAAGAGAGTCATAGTTACTCGTCCCAATTGCTCACCCAGTCTGCCACTTTTCCTTACTGCGGCCAGTCTGCCAGAAGCGATATGTCACTCGTTGTGTATCTTAAGAGATTCATCGTTACTCTTTCCATAGGTTACTGGTATTCTCTGATTCAATGCCTCTCGTGACGAAAAAGTGGCTATCTTAATAGTGCAATACTTCTTCCTCCCAGTTGCTCACACAATTTACTACTTTTTTGTGTAGTTTTTGTCTGCCAGAAACTATAATTCACTAGTTTTGTATCATAAAAGAGTCATCGTTTCTCCTCCTACGGGGTTATTCGAGACCTCTTAATCCAAACCGCAAGTAACGAGGCATTGGCTACCTTAAGAGAGTCATAGTTACTCGTCCCAATTGCTCACCCAGTCTGCCACTTTTTCTTACTGTGGCCAGTCTGCCAGAAGCGATATGTCACTCGTTGTGTATCTTAAGAGATTCATCGTTACTCCTTCCATAGGTTACTGGTATTCTCTGAGTCAATACCTCTCTTGACGAAAAAGTGGCTATCTTAATAGTGCAATACTTCTTCCTAAGAGTTGCTCACACAGTTTACTGCTTTTTGTGTAGTTTTTGTCTGCCAGAAACTATAATTCACTAGTTGTGTATCATAAAAGAGTCATCGTTTCTCCTCCTAGGGGTTATTCGAGATATCTTAATCCAAACCGCAAGTAACGAGGCATTGGCTACCTTAAGAGAGTCATAGTTACTCGTCCCAATTGCTCACCCAGTCTGCCACTTTTCCTTACTGCGGCCAGTCTGCAAGAAGCGATATGTCACTCGTTGTGTATCTTAAGAGATTCATCGTTACTCCTTCCATAGGTTACTGGTATTCTCTAAGTCAATACCTCTCGTGACGAAAAAGTGGCTATCTTAATAGTGCAATACTTCTTCCTCCGAGTTGCTCAGACAGTTTACTACTTTTTGTGTAGTTTTTGTCTGCCAGAAACTATAATTCACTAGTTGTGTATCATAAAAGAGTCATCGTTTCTCCTCCTAGGGGTTTTCGAGATTTCTTAATCCAAACCGCAAGTAACGAGGCATTGGCTACCTTAAGAGAGTCATAGTTACTCGTCCCAATTGCTCAGCGAGTCTGCCACTTTTCCTTACTGCGGCCAGTCTGCCAGAAGCGATATGTCATTCGTTGTGTATCTTAAGAGATTCATCGTTACTCTTTCCATAGGTTACTGGTATTCTCTGATTCAATGCCTCTCGTGACGAAAAAGTGGCTATCTTAATAGTGCAATACTTCTTCCTCCCAGTTGCTCACACAATTTACTACTTTTTTGTGTAGTTTTTGTCTGCCAGAAACTATAATTCACTAGTTTTGTATCATAAAAGAGTCATCGTTTCTCCTCCTAGGGGTTATTCGAGACCTCTTAATCCAAACCGCAAGTAACGAGGCATTGGCTACCTTAAGAGAGTCATAGTTACTCGTCCCAATTGCTCACCCAGTCTGCCACTTTTTCTTACTACGGCCAGTCTGCCAGAAGCGATATGTCACTCGTTGTGTATCTTAAGAGATTCATCGTTACTCCTTCCATAGGTTACTGGTATTCTCTGAGTCAATACCTCTCGTGACGAAAAAGTGGCTATCTTAATAGTGCAATACTTCTTCCTCCGAGTTTCTCAGACAGTTTACTACTTTTTGTGTTGTTTTTGTCTGCCAGAAACTATAATTCACTAGTTGTGTATCATAAAAGAGTCATCGTTTCTCCTCCTAGGGGTTTTCGAGATTTCTTAATCCAAACCGCAAGTAACGAGGCATTGGCTACCTTAAGAGAGTCATAGTTACTCGTCCCCATTGCTCACCCAGTCTGCCACTTTTTCTTATTGTGGCCAGTCTGCCAGAGGCGATATGTCACTCGTTGTGTATCTTAAGAGATTCATCGTTACTCCTTCCATAGGTTACTGGTATTCTCTGAGTCAATACGTCTCTTGACGAAAAAGTGGCTATCTTAATAGTGCAATACTTCTTCCTCCCAGTTGCTCACACAGTTTACTACTTTTTTGTGTGGTTTTTGTCTGCCAGAAACTATAATTCACTAGTTTTGTATCATAAAAGTGTCATCGTTTCTCCTCCTAGGGGTTATTCGAGACCTCTTAATCCAAACCGCAAGTAACGAGGCATTGGCTACCTTAAGAGAGTCATAGTTACTCGTCCCCATTGCTCACCCAGTCTGCCACTTTTTCATACTGCGGCCAGTCTGCCAGAAGCGATATGTCACTCGTTGTGTATCTTAAGAGATTCATCGTTACTCCTTCCATAGGTTACTGGTATTCTCTGAGTCAATACCTCTCGTGACGAAAAAGTGGCTATCTTAATAGTGCAATACTTCTTCCTCCGAGTTGCTCAGACAGTTTACTACTTTTTGTGTACTTGCCAGTCTGCCAGAAGCGATATGTCACTAGTTGTGTATCATAAAAGAGTCATCGTTTCTCCTCCTAGGGGTTATTCGAGATTTCTTAATCCAAACCGCAAGTAACGAGGCATTGGCTACCTTAAGAGAGTCATAGTTACTCGTCCCAATTGCTCACCGAGTCTGCCACTTTTCCTTACTGCGGCCAGTCTGCCAGAAGCGATATGTCACTCGTTGTGTATCTTAAGAGATTCATCGTTACTCTTTCCATAGGTTACTGGTATTCTCTGATTGAATGCCTCTCGTGACGAAAAAGTGGCTATCTTAATAGTGCAATACTTCTTCCTCCCAGTTGCTCACACAGTTTACTACTTTTTTGTGTAGTTTTTGTCTGCCAGAAACTATAATTCACTAGTTTTGTATCATAAAAGAGTCATCGTTTCTCCTCCCAGGGGTTATTCGAGACCTCTTAATCCAAACCGCAAGTAACGAGGCATTGGCTACCTTAAGACAGTCATAGTTACTCGTCCCAATTGCTCACCCAGTCTGCCACTTTTTCTTACTGCGGCCAGTCTGCCAGAAGCGATATGTCACTCGTTGTGTATCTTAAGAGATTCATCGTTACTCCTTCCATAGGTTACTGGTATTCTCTGAGTCAATACCTCTCGTGACGAAAAAGTGGCTATCTTAGTAGTGCAATACTTCTTCTTCCGAGTTGCTCACACAGTTTACTAGTTTTTGTGTAGTTTTTGTCTGCCAGAAACTATAATTCACTAGTTGTGTATCGTAAAAGAGTCATCGTTTCTCCTCCTAGGGGTTTTCGAGATTTCTTAATTCAAACCGCAAGTAACGAGGCATTGGCTACCTTAAGAGAGTCATAGTTACTCGTCCCCATTGCTCACCCAGTCTGCCACTTTTTCTTACTGTGGCCAGTCTGCCAGAAGCGATATGTCACTCGTTGTGTATCTTAAGAGATTCATCGTTACTCTTTCCATAGGTTACTGGTATTCTCTGATTCAATGCCTCTCGTGACGAAAAAGTGGCTATCTTAATAGTGCAATACTTCTTCCTCCCAGTTGCTCACACAATTTACTACTTTTTTGTGTAGTTTTTGTCTGCCAGAAACTATAATTCACTAGTTTTGTATCATAAAAGTGTCATCGTTTCTCCTCCTAGGGGTTATTCGAGACCTCTTAATCCAAAACGCAAGTAACGAGGCATTGGCTACCTTAAGAGAGTCATAGTTACTCGTCCCAATTGCTCACCCAGTCTGCCACTTTTTCTTACTGTGGCCAGTCTGCCAGAAGCGATATGTCACCCGTTGTGTATCTTAAGAGATTCATCGTTACTCCTTCCATAGGTTACTGGTATTCTCTGAGTCAATACCTCTCTTGACGAAAAAGTGGCTATCTTAATAGTGCAATACTTCTTCCTAAGAGTTGCTCACACAGTTTACTGCTTTTTGTGTAGTTTTTGTCTGCCAGAAACTATAATTCACTAGTTGTGTATCATAAAAGAGTCATCGTTTCTCCTCCTAGGGGTTATTCGAGATATCTTAATCCAAACCGCAAGTAACGAGGCATTGGCTACCTTAAGAGAGTCATAGTTACTCGTCCCAATTGCTCACCCAGTCTGCCACTTTTCCTTACTGCGGCCAGTCTGCCAGAAGCGATATGTCACTCGTTGTGTATCTTAAGAGATTCATCGTTACTCCTTCCATAGGTTACTGGTATTCTCTGAGTCAATACCTCTCGTGACGAAAAAGTGGCTATCTTAGTAGTGCAATACTTCTTCTTCCGAGTTGCTCACACAGTTTACTAGTTTTTGTGTAGTTTTTGTCTGCCAGAAACTATAATTCACTAGTTGTGTATCGTAAAAGAGTCATCGTTTCTCCTCCTAGGGGTTTTCGAGATTTCTTAATTCAAACCGCAAGTAACGAGGCATTGGCTACCTTAAGAGAGTCATAGTTACTCGTCCCCATTGCTCACCCAGTCTGCCACTTTTTCTTACTGTGGCCAGTCTGCCAGAAGCGATATGTCACTCGTTGTGTATCTTAAGAGATTCATCGTTACTCCTTCCATAGGTTACTGGTATTCTCTAAGTCAATACCTCTCTTGACGAAAAAGTGGCTATCTGAATAGTGCAATACTTCTTCCTCCGAGTTGCTCACACAGTTTACTGCTTTTTGTGTAGTTTTTGTCTGCCAGAAACTATAATTCACTAGTTGTGTATCATAAAAGAGTCATCGTTTCTCCTCCTAGGGTTTATTCGAGATATCTTAATCCAATCGCAAGTAACGAAGCATTGGCTACCATAAGAGAGTCATAGTTACTCGTCCCAATTGCTCACCCAGTCTGCCACTTTTCCTTACTGCGGCCAGTCTGCCAGAAGCGATATGTCACTCGTTGTGTATCTTAAGAGATTCATCGTTACTCTTTCCATAGGTTACTGGTATTCTCTGATTCAATGCCTCTCGTGACGAAAAAGTGGCTATCTTAATAGTGCAATACTTCTTCCTCCCAGTTGCTCACACAATTTACTACTTTTTTGTGTAGTTTTTGTCTGCCAGAAACTATAATTCACTAGTTTTGTATCATAAAAGTGTCATCGTTTCTCCTCCTAGGGGTTATTCGAGACCTCTTAATCCAAACCGCAAGTAACGAGGCATTGGCTACCTTAAGAGAGTCATAGTTACTCGTCCCAATTGCTCACCCAGTCTGCCACTTTTTCTTACTGTGGCCAGTCTGCCAGAAGCGATATGTCACTCGTTGTGTATCTTAAGAGATTCATCGTTACTCCTTCCATAGGTTACTGGTATTCTCTGAGTCAATACCTCTCTTGACGAAAAAGTGGCTATCTTAATAGTGCAATACTTCTTCCTAAGAGTTGCTCACACAGTTTACTGCTTTTTGTGTAGTTTTTGTCTGCCAGAAACTATAATTCACTAGTTGTGTATCATAAAAGAGTCATCGTTTCTCCTCCTAGGGTTTATTCGAGATATCTTAATCCAATCGCAAGTAACGAAGCATTGGCTACCATAAGAGAGTCATAGTTACTCGTCCCAATTGCTCACCCAGTCTGCCACTTTTCCTTACTGCGGCCAGTCTGCCAGAAGCGATATGTCACTCGTTGTGTATCTTAAGAGATTCATCGTTACTCCTTCCATAGGTTACTGGTATTCTCTGAGTCAATACCTCTCGTGACGAAAAAGTGGCTATCTTAATAGTGCAATACTTCTTCCTCCGAGTTTCTCAGACAGTTTACTACTTTTTGTGTTGTTTTTGTCTGCCAGAAACTATAATTCACTAGTTGTGTATCATAAAAGAGTCATCGTTTCTCCTCCTAGGGGTTTTCGAGATTTCTTAATCCAAACCGCAAGTAACGAGGCATTGGCTACCTTAAGAGAGTCATAGTTACTCGTCCCCATTGCTCACCCAGTCTGCCACTTTTTCTTATTGTGGCCAGTCTGCCAGAGGCGATATGTCACTCGTTGTGTATCTTAAGAGATTCATCGTTACTCCTTCCATAGGTTACTGGTATTCTCTGAGTCAATACGTCTCTTGACGAAAAAGTGGCTATCTTAATAGTGCAATACTTCTTCCTCCCAGTTGCTCACACAGTTTACTACTTTTTTGTGTGGTTTTTGTCTGCCAGAAACTATAATTCACTAGTTTTGTATCATAAAAGTGTCATCGTTTCTCCTCCTAGGGGTTATTCGAGACCTCTTAATCCAAACCGCAAGTAACGAGGCATTGGCTACCTTAAGAGAGTCATAGTTACTCGTCCCCATTGCTCACCCAGTCTGCCACTTTTTCATACTGCGGCCAGTCTGCCAGAAGCGATATGTCACTCGTTGTGTATCTTAAGAGATTCATCGTTACTCCTTCCATAGGTTACTGGTATTCTCTGAGTCAATACCTCTCGTGACGAAAAAGTGGCTATCTTAATAGTGCAATACTTCTTCCTCCGAGTTGCTCAGACAGTTTACTACTTTTTGTGTACTTGCCAGTCTGCCAGAAGCGATATGTCACTAGTTGTGTATCATAAAAGAGTCATCGTTTCTCCTCCTAGGGGTTATTCGAGATTTCTTAATCCAAACCGCAAGTAACGAGGCATTGGCTACCTTAAGAGAGTCATAGTTACTCGTCCCAATTGCTCACCGAGTCTGCCACTTTTCCTTACTGCGGCCAGTCTGCCAGAAGCGATATGTCACTCGTTGTGTATCTTAAGAGATTCATCGTTACTCTTTCCATAGGTTACTGGTATTCTCTGATTGAATGCCTCTCGTGACGAAAAAGTGGCTATCTTAATAGTGCAATACTTCTTCCTCCCAGTTGCTCACACAGTTTACTACTTTTTTGTGTAGTTTTTGTCTGCCAGAAACTATAATTCACTAGTTTTGTATCATAAAAGAGTCATCGTTTCTCCTCCCAGGGGTTATTCGAGACCTCTTAATCCAAACCGCAAGTAACGAGGCATTGGCTACCTTAAGACAGTCATAGTTACTCGTCCCAATTGCTCACCCAGTCTGCCACTTTTTCTTACTGCGGCCAGTCTGCCAGAAGCGATATGTCACTCGTTGTGTATCTTAAGAGATTCATCGTTACTCCTTCCATAGGTTACTGGTATTCTCTGAGTCAATACCTCTCGTGACGAAAAAGTGGCTATCTTAGTAGTGCAATACTTCTTCTTCCGAGTTGCTCACACAGTTTACTAGTTTTTGTGTAGTTTTTGTCTGCCAGAAACTATAATTCACTAGTTGTGTATCGTAAAAGAGTCATCGTTTCTCCTCCTAGGGGTTTTCGAGATTTCTTAATTCAAACCGCAAGTAACGAGGCATTGGCTACCTTAAGAGAGTCATAGTTACTCGTCCCCATTGCTCACCCAGTCTGCCACTTTTTCTTACTGTGGCCAGTCTGCCAGAAGCGATATGTCACTCGTTGTGTATCTTAAGAGATTCATCGTTACTCTTTCCATAGGTTACTGGTATTCTCTGATTCAATGCCTCTCGTGACGAAAAAGTGGCTATCTTAATAGTGCAATACTTCTTCCTCCCAGTTGCTCACACAATTTACTACTTTTTTGTGTAGTTTTTGTCTGCCAGAAACTATAATTCACTAGTTTTGTATCATAAAAGTGTCATCGTTTCTCCTCCTAGGGGTTATTCGAGACCTCTTAATCCAAAACGCAAGTAACGAGGCATTGGCTACCTTAAGAGAGTCATAGTTACTCGTCCCAATTGCTCACCCAGTCTGCCACTTTTTCTTACTGTGGCCAGTCTGCCAGAAGCGATATGTCACCCGTTGTGTATCTTAAGAGATTCATCGTTACTCCTTCCATAGGTTACTGGTATTCTCTGAGTCAATACCTCTCTTGACGAAAAAGTGGCTATCTTAATAGTGCAATACTTCTTCCTAAGAGTTGCTCACACAGTTTACTGCTTTTTGTGTAGTTTTTGTCTGCCAGAAACTATAATTCACTAGTTGTGTATCATAAAAGAGTCATCGTTTCTCCTCCTAGGGGTTATTCGAGATATCTTAATCCAAACCGCAAGTAACGAGGCATTGGCTACCTTAAGAGAGTCATAGTTACTCGTCCCAATTGCTCACCCAGTCTGCCACTTTTCCTTACTGCGGCCAGTCTGCCAGAAGCGATATGTCACTCGTTGTGTATCTTAAGAGATTCATCGTTACTCCTTCCATAGGTTACTGGTATTCTCTGAGTCAATACCTCTCGTGACGAAAAAGTGGCTATCTTAGTAGTGCAATACTTCTTCTTCCGAGTTGCTCACACAGTTTACTAGTTTTTGTGTAGTTTTTGTCTGCCAGAAACTATAATTCACTAGTTGTGTATCGTAAAAGAGTCATCGTTTCTCCTCCTAGGGGTTTTCGAGATTTCTTAATTCAAACCGCAAGTAACGAGGCATTGGCTACCTTAAGAGAGTCATAGTTACTCGTCCCCATTGCTCACCCAGTCTGCCACTTTTTCTTACTGTGGCCAGTCTGCCAGAAGCGATATGTCACTCGTTGTGTATCTTAAGAGATTCATCGTTACTCCTTCCATAGGTTACTGGTATTCTCTAAGTCAATACCTCTCTTGACGAAAAAGTGGCTATCTGAATAGTGCAATACTTCTTCCTCCGAGTTGCTCACACAGTTTACTGCTTTTTGTGTAGTTTTTGTCTGCCAGAAACTATAATTCACTAGTTGTGTATCATAAAAGAGTCATCGTTTCTCCTCCTAGGGTTTATTCGAGATATCTTAATCCAATCGCAAGTAACGAAGCATTGGCTACCATAAGAGAGTCATAGTTACTCGTCCCAATTGCTCACCCAGTCTGCCACTTTTCCTTACTGCGGCCAGTCTGCCAGAAGCGATATGTCACTCGTTGTGTATCTTAAGAGATTCATCGTTACTCTTTCCATAGGTTACTGGTATTCTCTGATTCAATGCCTCTCGTGACGAAAAAGTGGCTATCTTAATAGTGCAATACTTCTTCCTCCCAGTTGCTCACACAATTTACTACTTTTTTGTGTAGTTTTTGTCTGCCAGAAACTATAATTCACTAGTTTTGTATCATAAAAGTGTCATCGTTTCTCCTCCTAGGGGTTATTCGAGACCTCTTAATCCAAACCGCAAGTAACGAGGCATTGGCTACCTTAAGAGAGTCATAGTTACTCGTCCCAATTGCTCACCCAGTCTGCCACTTTTTCTTACTGTGGCCAGTCTGCCAGAAGCGATATGTCACTCGTTGTGTATCTTAAGAGATTCATCGTTACTCCTTCCATAGGTTACTGGTATTCTCTGAGTCAATACCTCTCTTGACGAAAAAGTGGCTATCTTAATAGTGCAATACTTCTTCCTAAGAGTTGCTCACACAGTTTACTGCTTTTTGTGTAGTTTTTGTCTGCCAGAAACTATAATTCACTAGTTGTGTATCATAAAAGAGTCATCGTTTCTCCTCCTAGGGTTTATTCGAGATATCTTAATCCAATCGCAAGTAACGAAGCATTGGCTACCATAAGAGAGTCATAGTTACTCGTCCCAATTGCTCACCCAGTCTGCCACTTTTCCTTACTGCGGCCAGTCTGCCAGAAGCGATATGTCACTCGTTGTGTATCTTAAGAGATTCATCGTTACTCCTTCCATAGGTTACTGGTATTCTCTGAGTCAATACCTCTCGTGACGAAAAAGTGGCTATCTTAGTAGTGCAATACTTCTTCTTCCGAGTTGCTCACACAGTTTACTAGTTATTGTGTAGTTTTTGTCTGCCAGAAACTATAATTCACTAGTTGTGTATCGTAAAAGAGTCATCGTTTCTCCTCCTAGGGGTTTTCGAGATTTCTTAATTCAAACCGCAAGTAACGAGGCATTGGCTACCTTAAGAGAGTCATAGTTACTCGTCCCCATTGCTCACCCAGTCTGCCACTTTTTCTTACTGTGGCCAGTCTGCCAGAAGCGATATGTCACTCGTTGTGTATCTTAAGAGATTCATCGTTACTCCTTCCATAGGTTACTGGTATTCTCTAAGTCAATACCTCTCTTGACGAAAAAGTGGCTATCTGAATAGTGCAATACTTCTTCCTCCGAGTTGCTCACACAGTTTACTGCTTTTTGTGTAGTTTTTGTCTGCCAGAAACTATAATTCACTAGTTGTGTATCATAAAAGAGTCATCGTTTCTCCTCCTAGGGTTTATTCGAGATATCTTAATCCAATCGCAAGTAACGAAGCATTGGCTACCATAAGAGAGTCATAGTTACTCGTCCCAATTGCTCACCCAGTCTGCCACTTTTCCTTACTGCGGCCAGTCTGCCAGAAGCGATATGTCACTCGTTGTGTATCTTAAGAGATTCATCGTTACTCTTTCCATAGGTTACTGGTATTCTCTGATTCAATGCCTCTCGTGACGAAAAAGTGGCTATCTTAATAGTGCAATACTTCTTCCTCCCAGTTGCTCACACAATTTACTACTTTTTTGTGTAGTTTTTGTCTGCCAGAAACTATAATTCACTAGTTTTGTATCATAAAAGAGTCATCGTTTCTCCTCCTAGGGGTTATTCGAGACCTCTTAATCCAAACCGCAAGTAACGAGGCATTGGCTACCCTAAGAGAGTCATAGATACTCGTCCCAATTGCTCACCCAGTCTGCCACTTTTTCTTACTGTGGCCAGTCTGCCAGAAGCGATATGTCACTCGTTGTGTATCTTAAGAGATTCATCATTACTCCTTCCATAGGTTACTGGTATTCTCTGAGTCAATACCTCTCTTGACGAAAAAGTGGCTATCTTAATAGTGCAATACTTCTTCCTAAGAGTTGCTCACACAGTTTACTGATTTTTGTGTAGTTTTTGTCTGCCAGAAACTATAATTCACTAGTTGTGTATCGTAAAAGAGTCATCGTTTCTCCTCCTAGGGGTTTTCGAGATTTCTTAATTCAAACCGCAAGTAACGAGGCATTGGCTACCTTAAGAGAGTCATAGTTACTCGTCCCCATTGCTCACCCAGTCTGCCACTTTTTCTTACTGTGGCCAGTCTGCCAGAAGCGATATGTCACTCGTTGTGTATCTTAAGAGATTCATCGTTACTCCTTCCATAGGTTACTGGTATTCTCTAAGTCAATACCTCTCTTGACGAAAAAGTGGCTATCTTAATAGTGCAATACTTCTTCCTCCGAGTTGCTCACACAGTTTACTGCTTTTTGTGTAGTTTTTGTCTGCCAGAAACTATAATTCACTAGTTGTGTATCATAAAAGAGTCATCGTTTCTCCTCCTAGGGTTTATTCGAGATATCTTAATCCAATCGCAAGTAACGAAGCATTGGCTACCATAAGAGAGTCATAGTTACTCGTCCCAATTGCTCACCCAGTCTGCCACTTTTCCTTACTGCGGCCAGTCTGCCAGAAGCGATATGTCACTCGTTGTGTATCTTAAGAGATTCATCGTTACTCTTTCCATAGGTTACTGGTATTCTCTGATTCAATGCCTCTCGTGACGAAAAAGTGGCTATCTTAATAGTGCAATACTTCATCCTCCCAGTTGCTCACACAATTTACTACTTTTTTGTGTAGTTTTTGTCTGCCAGAAACTATAATTCACTAGTTTTGTATCATAAAAGAGTCATCGTTTCTCCTCCTAGGGGTTATTCGAGACCTCTTAATCCAAACCGCAAGTAACGAGGCATTGGCTACCTTAAGAGAGTCATAGTTACTCGTCCCAATTGCTCACCCAGTCTGCCACTTTTTCTTACTGTGGCCAGTCTGCCAGAAGCGATATGTCACTCGTTGTGTATCTTAAGAGATTCATCGTTACTCCTTCCATAGGTTACTGGTATTCTCTGAGTCAATACCTCTCTTGACGAAAAAGTGGCTATCTTAATAGTGCAATACTTCTTCCTAAGAGTTGCTCACACAGTTTACTGCTTTTTGTGTAGTTTTTGTCTGCCAGAAACTATAATTCACTAGTTGTGTATCATAAAAGAGTCATCGTTTCTCCTCCTAGGGGTTATTCGAGATATCTTAATCCAAACCGCAAGTAACGAGGCATTGGCTACCTTAAGAGAGTCATAGTTACTCGTCCCAATTGCTCACCCAGTCTGCCACTTTTCCTTACTGCGGCCAGTCTGCCAGAAGCGATATGTCACTCGTTGTGTATCTTAAGAGATTCATCGTTACTCCTTCCATAGGTTACTGCTATTCTCTGAGTCAATACCTCTCTTGACAAAAAAGTGGCTATCTTAATAGTGCAATACTTCTTCCTCCGAGTTGCTCACACAGTTTACTACTTTTTGAGTACTTGCCAGTTTGCCAGAAGCGATATGTCACTAGTTGTGTATCATAAAGGAGTCATCGTTTCTCCTCCTAGGGGTTATTCGAGATTTCTTAATCCAAACCGCAAGTAACGAGGCATTGGCTACCTTAAGAGAGTCATAGTTACTCGTCCCAATTGCTCACCCAGTCTGCCACTTTTCCTTACTGCGGCCAGTCTGCCAGAAGCGATATGTCACTCGTTGTGTATCTTAAGAGATTCATCGTTAGTCTTTCCATAGGTTACTGGTATTCTCTGATTCAATGCCTCTCGTGACGAAAAAGTGGCTATCTTAATAGTGCAATACTTCTTCCTCCCAGTTGCTCACACAGTTTACTACTTTTTTATGTAGTTTTTGTCTGCCAGAAACTATATTTCACAAGTTTTGTATCATAAAAGAGTCATCGTTTCTCCTCCTAGGGGTTATTCGAGACCTCTTAATCCAAACCGCAAGTAACGAGGCATTGGCTACCTTAAGAGAGTCATAGTTACTCGTCCCCATTGTTCACCCAGTCTGCCACTTTTTCATACTGCGGCCAGTCTGCCAGAAGCGATATGTCACTCGTTGTGTATCTTAAGAGATTCATCGTTACTCCTTCCATAGGTTACTGGTATTCTCTGAGTCAATACCTCTCGTGACGAAAAAGTGGCTATCTTAATAGTGCAATACTTCTTCCTCCGAGTTGCTCACACAGTTTACTACTTTTTGTGTAGCTTTTGTCTGCCAGAAACTATAATTCACTAGTTGTGTATCATAAAAGAGTCATCGTTTCTCCTCCTAGGGGTTTTCGAGATTTCTTAATCCAAACCGCAAGTAACAGTTCATTGGCCACCTTAAGAGAGTCATAGTTACGCGTCTCCATTGCTCACCCACTCTGCCACTTTTTCTTACTGTGGCCAGTCTGCCAGAAGCGATATGTCACTCGTTGTGTATCTTAAGAGATTCATCGTTACTCTTTCCATAGGTTACTGGTATTCTCTGATTCAATGCCTCTCGTGACGAAAAAGTGGCTATCTTAATAGTGCAATACTTCTTCCTCCCAGTTACTCACACAATTTACTACTTTTTTGTGTAGTTTTTGTCTGCCAGAAACTATAATTCACTAGTTTCGTATCATAAAAGAGTCATCGTTTCTCCTCCTACGGGTTATTCGAGACCTCTTCATCCAAACCGCAAGTAACGAGGCATTATCTACCTTAAGAGAGTCATAGTTACTCGTCCCAATTGCTCACCCAGTCTGCCACTTTTCCTTACTGCGGCCAGTCTGCCAGAAGCGATATGTCACTCGTTGTGTATCTTAAGAGATTCATCGTTACTCCTTCCATAGGTTACTGGTATTCTCTGAGTCAATACCTCTCGTGACGAAAAAGTGGCTATCTTAATAGTGCAATACTTCTTCCTCCGAGTTGCTCACACAGTTTACTACTTTTTGTGTAGCGTTTGTCATCCAGAAACTATAATTCACTAGTTGTGTATCAGAAAAGAGTCATCGTTTCTCCTCCTAGGGTTTTTCGAGATTTCTTAATCCAAACCGCAAGTAACGAGGCATTGGCTACCTTAAGAGAGTCATAGTTACTCGTCCCCATTGCTCACCCAGTATGCCACTTTTTCTTACTGTGGCCAGTCTGCCAGAAGCGATATGTCACTCGTTGTGTATCTTAAGAGATTCATCGTTACTCCTTCCATAGGTTACTGGTATTCTCTGAGTCAATACCTCTCGTGACGAAAAAGTGGCTATCTTAATAGTGCAATACTTCTTCCTCCGAGTTGCTCACACAGTTTACTACTTTTTGTGTACTTGCCAGTCTGCCAGAAGCGATATGTCACTAGTTGTGTATCATAAAAGTGTCATCGTTTCTCCTCCTAGGGGTTATTCGAGATTTCTTAACCCAAACCGCAAGTAACGAGGCATTGGCTACCTTAAGAGACTCATAGTTACTCGTCCCAATTGCTCACCGAGTCTGCCACTTTTCCTTACTGCGGCCAGTCTGCCAGAAGCGATATGTCACTCGTTGTGTATCTTAAGATATTCATCGTTACTCCTTCCATAGGTTACTGGTAGTCTCTGAGTCAATACCTCTCTTGACGAAAAAGTGGCTATCTTAATAGTGCAATACTTCTTTCTCCGAGTTGCTCACACAGTTTACTGCTTTTTGTGTAGTTTTTGTCTGCCAGAAACTATAATTCACTAGTTGTGTATCATAAAAGAGTCATCGTTTCTCCTCCTACTGTTTATTCGAGATATCTTAATCCAATCGCAAGTAACGAGGCATTGGCTACCTTAAGAGAGTCATAGTTACTCGTCCCAATTGCTCACCCAGTCTGCCACTTTTCCTTACTGCGGCCAGTCTGCCAGAAGCGATATGTCACTCGTTGTGTATCTTAAGAGATTCATCGTTACTCTTTCCATAGGTTACTGGTATTCTCTGATTCAATGCCTCTCGTGACGAAAAAGTGGCTATCTTAATAGTGCAATACTTCTTCCTCCCAGTTGCTCACACAATTTACTACTTTTTTGTGTAGTTTTTGTCTGCCAGAAACTATAATTCACTAGTTTTGTATCATAAAAGAGTCATCGTTTCTCCTCCTAGGGGTTATTCGAGACCTCTTAATCCAAACCGCAAGTAACGAGGCATTGGCTACCTTAAGAGAGTCATAGTTACTCGTCCCAATTGCTCACCCAGTCTGCCACTTTTTCTTACTGTGGCCAGTCAGCCAGAAGCGATATGTCACTCGTTGTGTATCTTAAGAGATTCATCGTTACTCCTTCCATAGGTTACTGGTATTCTCTGAGTCAATACCTCTCTTGACGAAAAAGTGGCTATCTTAATAGTGCAATACTTCTTCCTAAGAGTTGCTCACACAGTTTACTGCTTTTTGTGTAGTTTTTGTCTGCCAGAAACTATAATTCACTAGTTGTGTATCATAAAAGAGTCATCGTTTCTCCTCCTAGGGGTTATTCGAGATATCTTAATCCAAACCGCAAGTAACGAGGCATTGGCTACCTTAAGAGCGTCATAGTTACTCGTCCCAATTGCTCACCCAGTCTGCCACATTTCCTTACTGCGGCCAGTCTGCCAGAAGCGATATGTCACTCGTTGTGATTCTTAAGAGATTCATCGTTACTCCTTCCATAGGTTACTGGTATTCTCTGAGTCAATACGTCTCTTGACGAAAAAGTGGCTATCTTAATAGTGCAATACTTCTTCCTCCGAGTTGCTCACACAGTTTACTACTTTTTGTGAACTTGCCAGTCTGCCAGAAGCGATATGTCACTAGTTGTGTATCATAAAGGAGTCATCGTTTCTCCTCCTAGGGGTTATTCGAGATATCTTAATCCAAACCGCAAGTAACGAGGCATTGGCTACCTTAAGAGAGTCATAGTTACCCGTCCCAATTGCTCACCCAGTCTGCCACTTTTTCTTACTGTGGCCAGTCAGCCAGAAGCGATATGTCACTCGTTGTGTATCTTAAGAGATTCATCGTTACTCTTTCCATAGGTTACTGGTATTCTCTGATTCAATGCCTCTCGTGACGAAAAAGTGGCTATCTTAATAGTGCAATACTTCTTCCTCCCAGTTGCTCACACAGTTTACTACTTTTTTGTGTAGTTTTTGTCTGCCAGAAACTATAATTCACTAGTATTGTATCATAAAAGAGTCATCGTTTCTCCTCCTAGGGGTTATTCGAGACCTCTTAATCCAAACCGCAAGTAACGAGGCATTGGCTACCTTAAGACAGTCATGGTTACTCGTCCCCATTGCTCACCCAGTCTGCCACTTTTTCATACTGCGGCCAGTCTGCCAGAAGCGATATGTCACTCGTTGTGTATCTTAAGAGATTCATCGTTACTCCTTCCATAGGTTACTGGTATTCTCTGAGTCAATACCTCTCGTGACGAAAAAGTGGCTATCTTAATAGTGCAATACTTCTTCCTCCGAGTTGCTCACACAGTTTACTACTTTTTGTGTAGCTTTTGTCTGCCAGAAACTATAATTCACTAGTTGTGTATCATAAAAGAGTCATCGTTTCTCCTCCTAGGGGTTTTCGAGATTTCTTAATCCAAACCGCAAGTAACGATTCATTGGCTACCTTAAGAGAGTCATAGTTACTCGTCTCCATTGCTCACCCACTCTGCCACTTTTTCTTACTGTGGCCAGTCTGCCAGAAGCGATATGTCACTCGTTGTGTATCTTAAGAGATTCATCGTTACTCTTTCCATAGGTTACTGGTATTCTCTGATTCAATGCCTCTCGTGACGAAAAAGTGGCTATCTTAATAGTGCAATACTTCTTCCTCCCAGTTACTCACACAATTTACTACTTTTTTGTGTAGTTTTTGTCTGCCAGAAACTATAATTCACTAGTTTCGTATCATAAAAGAGTCATCGTTTCTCCTCCTACGGGTTATTCGAGACCTCTTCATCCAAACCGCAAGTAACGAGGCATTATCGACCTTAAGAGAGTCATAGTTACTCGTCCCAATTGCTCACCCAGTCTGCCACTTTTCCTTACTGCGGCCAGTCTGCCACAAGCGATATGTCACTCGTTGTGTATCTTAAGAGATTCATCGTTACTCCTTCCATAGGTTACTGGTATTCTCTGAGTCAATACCTCTCGTGACGAAAAAGTGGCTATCTTAATAGTGCAATACTTCTTCCTCCGAGTTGCTCACACAGTTTACTGCTTTTTGTGTAGTTTTTGTCTGCCAGAAACTATAATTCACTAGTTGTGTATCATAAAAGAGTCATCGTTTCTCCTCCTACTGTTTATTCGAGATATCTTAATCCAATCGCAAGTAACGAGGCATTGGCTACCTTAAGAGAGTCATAGTTACTCGTCCCAATTGCTCACCCAGTCTGCCACTTTTCCTTACTGCGGCCAGTCTGCCAGAAACGATATGTCACTCGTTGTGTATCTTAAGAGATTCATCGTTACTCTTTCCATAGGTTACTGGTATTCTCTGATTCAATGCCTCTCGTGACGAAAAAGTGGCTATCTTAATAGTGCAATACTTCTTCCTCCCAGTTGCTCACACAATTTACTACTTTTTTGTGTAGTTTTTGTCTGCCAGAAACTATAATTCACTAGTTTTGTATCATAAAAGAGTCATCGTTTCTCCTCCTAGGGGTTATTCGAGACCTCTTAATCCAAACCGCAAGTAACGAGGCATTGGCTACCTTAAGAGAGTCATAGTTACTCGTCCCAATTGCTCACCCAGTCTGCCACTTTTTCTTACTGTGGCCAGTCAGCCAGAAGCGATATGTCACTCGTTGTGTATCTTAAGAGATTCATCGTTACTCCTTCCATAGGTTACTGGTATTCTCTGAGTCAATACCTCTCTTGACGAAAAAGTGGCTATCTTAATAGTGCAATACTTCTTCCTAAGAGTTGCTCACACAGTTTACTGCTTTTTGTGTAGTTTTTGTCTGCCAGAAACTATAATTCACTAGTTTTGTATCATAAAAGAGTCATCGTTTCTCCTCCTAGGGGTTATTCGAGACCTCTTAATCCAAACCGCAAGTAACGAGGCATTGGCTACCTTAAGAGAGTCATAGTTACTCGTCCCAATTGCTCACCCAGTCTGCCACTTTTTCTTACTGTGGCCAGTCAGCCAGAAGCGATATGTCACTCGTTGTGTATCTTAAGAGATTCATCGTTACTCCTTCCATAGGTTACTGGTATTCTCTGAGTCAATACCTCTCTTGACGAAAAAGTGGCTATCTTAATAGTGCAATACTTCTTCCTAAGAGTTGCTCACACAGTTTACTGCTTTTTGTGTAGTTTTTGTCTGCCAGAAACTATAATTCACTAGTTGTGTATCATAAAAGAGTCATCGTTTCTCCTCCTAGGGGTTATTCGAGATATCTTAATCCAAACCGCAAGTAACGAGGCATTGGCTACCTTAAGAGAGTCATAGTTACCCGTCCCAATTGCTCACCCAGTCTGCCACTTTTTCTTACTGCGGCCAGTCTGCCAGAAGCGATATGTCACTCGTTGTGATTCTTAAGAGATTCATCGTTACTCCTTCCATAGGTTACTGGTATTCTCTGAGTCAATACGTCTCTTGACGAAAAAGTGGCTATCTTAATAGTGCAATACTTCTTCCTCCGAGTTGCTCACACAGTTTACTACTTTTTGTGTACTTGCCAGTCTGCCAGAAGCGATATGTCACTAGTTGTGTATCATAAAGGAGTCATCGTTTCTCCTCCTAGGGGTTATTCGAGATATCTTAATCCAAACCGCAAGTAACGAGGCATTGGCTACCTTAAGAGAGTCATAGTTACCCGTCCCAATTGCTCACCCAGTCTGCCACTTTTTCTTACTGTGGCCAGTCAGCCAGAAGCGATATGTCACTCGTTGTGTATCTTAAGAGATTCATCGTTACTCTTTCCATAGGTTACTGGTATTCTCTGATTCAATGCCTCTCGTGACGAAAAAGTGGCTATCTTAATAGTGCAATACTTCTTCCTCCCAGTTGCTCACACAGTTTACTACTTTTTTGTGTAGTTTTTGTCTGCCAGAAACTATAATTCACTAGTATTGTATCATAAAAGAGTCATCGTTTCTCCTCCTAGGGGTTATTCGAGACCTCTTAATCCAAACCGCAAGTAACGAGGCATTGGCTACCTTAAGACAGTCATGGTTACTCGTCCCCATTGCCCACCCAGTCTGCCACTTTTTCATACTGCGGCCAGTCTGCCAGAAGCGATATGTCACTCGTTGTGTATCTTAAGAGATTCATCGTTACTCCTTCCATAGGTTACTGGTATTCTCTGAGTCAATACCTCTTGTGACGAAAAAGTGGCTATCTTAATAGTGCAATACTTCTTCCTCCGAGTTGCTCACACAGTTTACTACTTTTTATGTACTTGCCAGTCTGCCAGAAGCGATATGTCACTAGTTGTGTATCATAAAGGAGTCATCGTTTCTCCTCCTAGGGGTTATTCGAGATATCTTAATCCAAACCGCAAGTAACGAGGCATTGGCTACCTTAAGAGAGTCATAGTTACTCGTCCCAATTGCTCACCGAGTCTGCCACTTTTCCTTACTGCGGCCAGTCTGCCAGAAGCGATATGTCACTCGTTGTGTATCTTAAGAGATTCATCGTTACTCCTTCCATAGGTTACTGGTATTCTCTGAGTCAATACCTCGCTTGACGAAAAAGTGGCTATCTTAATAGTGCAATACTTCTTCCTCCGAGTTGCTCACACAGTGTACTGCTTTTTGTGTAGTTTTTGTCTGCCAGAAACTATAATTCACTAGTTGTGTATCATAAAAGAGTCATCGTTTCTCCTCCTACTGTTTTTTCGAGATATCTTAATCCAATCGCAAGTAACGAGGCATTGGCTACCTTAAGAGAGTCATAGTTACTCGTCCCAATTGCTCACCCAGTCTGCCACTTTTCCTTACTGCGTCCAGTCTGCCAGAAGCGATATGTCACTCGTTGTGTATCTTAAGAGATTCATCGTTACTCTTTCCATAGGTTACTGGTATTCTCTGATTCAATGCCTCTCGTGACGAAAAAGTGGCTATCTTAATAGTGCAATACTTCTTCCTCCCAGTTGCTCACACAATTTACTGCTTTTTTGTGTAGTTTTTGTCTGCCAGAAACTATAATTCACTAGTTTTGTATCATAAAAGAGTCATCGTTTCTCCTCCTAGGGGTTATTCGAGACATCTTAATCCAAACCGCAAGTAACGAGGCATTGGCTACCTTAAGAGAGTCATAGTTACTCGTCCCAATTGCTCACCCAGTCTGCCACTTTTTCTTACTGTGGCCAGTCAGCCAGAAGCGATATGTCACTCGTTGTGTATCTTAAGAGATTCATCGTTACTCCTTCCATAGGTTACTGGTATTCTCTGAGTCAATACCTCTCTTGACGAAAAAGTGGCTATCTTAATAGTGCAATACTTCTTCCTAAGAGTTGCTCACACAGTTTACTGCTTTTTGTGTAGTTTTTGTCTGCCAGAAACTATAATTCACTAGTTGTGTATCATAAAAGAGTCATCGTTTCTCCTCCTAGGGGTTATTCGAGACCTCTTAATCCAAACCGCAAGTAACGAGGCATTGGCTACCTTAAGAGAGTCATAGTTACTCGTCCCAATTGCTCACCCAGTCTGCCACTTTTTCATACTGCGGCCAGTCTGCCAGAAGCGATATGTCACTCGTTGTGTATCTTAAGAGATTCATCGTTACTCCTTCCATAGGTTACTGGTATTTTCTGAGTCAATACCTCTCGTGACAAAAAAGTGGCTATCTTAATAGTGCAATACTTCTTCCTCCGAGTTGCTCACACAGTTTACTACTTTTTGTGTAGCTTTTGTCTGCCAGAAACTATAATTCACTAGTTGTGTATCATAAAAGAGTCATCGTTTCTCCTCCTAGGGTTTTTCGAGATTTCTTAATCCAAACCGCAAGTAACGAGGCATTGGCTACCTTAAGAGAGTCATAGTTACTCGTCCCCATTGCTCACCCAGTATGCCACTTTTTCTTACTGTGGCCAGTCCGCCAGAAGCGATATGTCACTCGTTGTGTATCTTAAGAGATTCATCGTTACTCCTTCCATAGGTTACTGGTATTCTCTGAGTCAATACCTCTCGTGACGAAAAAGTGGCTATCTTAATAGTGCAATACTTCTTCCTCCGAGTTGCTCACACAGTTTACTACTTTTTGTGTACTTGCCAGTCTGCCAGAAGCGATATGTCACTAGTTGTGTATCATAAAAGTGTCATCGTATCTCCTCCTAGGGGTTATTCGAGATTTCTTAACCCAAACCGCAAGTAACGAGGCATTGGCTACCTTAAGAGAGTCATAGTTACTCGTCCCAATTGCTCACCGAGTCTGCCACTTTTCCTTACTGCGGCCAGTCTGCCAGAAGCGATATGTCACTCGTTGTGTATCTTAAGAGATTCATCGTTACTCCTTCCATAGGTTACTGGTATTCTCTGAGTCAATACCTCGCTTGACGAAAAAGTGGCTATCTTAATAGTGCAATACTTCTTCCTCCGAGTTGCTCACACAGTTTACTGCTTTTTGTGTAGTTTTTGTCTGCCAGAAACTATAATTCACTAGTTGTGTATCATAAAAGAGTCATCGTTTCTCCTCCTACTGTTTATTCGAGATATCTTAATCCAATCGCAAGTAACGAGGCATTGGCTACCTTAAGAGAGTCATAGTTACTCGTCCCAATTGCTCACCCAGTCTGCCACTTTTCCTTACTGCGGCCAGTCTGCCAGAAGCGATATGTCACTCGTTGTGTATCTTAAGAGATTCATCGTTACTCTTTCCATAGGTTACTGGTATTCTCTGATTCAATGCCTCTCGTGACGAAAAAGTGGCTATCTTAATAGTGCAATACTTCTTCCTCCCAGTTGCTCACACAATTTACTACTTTTTTGTGTAGTTTTTGTCTGCCAGAAACTATAATTCACTAGTTTTGTATCATAAAAGAGTCATCGTTTCTCCTCCTAGGGGTTATTCGAGACCTCTTAATCCAAACCGCAAGTAACGAGGCATTGGCTACCTTAAGAGAGTCATAGTTACTCGTCCCAATTGCTCACCCAGTCTGCCACTTTTTCTTACTGTGGCCAGTCAGCCAGAAGCGATATGTCACTCGTTGTGTATCTTAAGAGATTCATCGTTACTCCTTCCATAGGTTACTGGTTTTCTCTGAGTCAATACCTCTCTTGACGAAAAAGTGGCTATCTTAATAGTGCAATACTTCTTCCTAAGAGTTGCTCACACAGTTTACTGCTTTTTGTGTAGTTTTTGTCTGCCAGAAACTATAATTCACTAGTTGTGTATCATAAAAGAGTCATCGTTTCTCCTCCTAGGGGTTATTCGAGATATCTTAATCCAAACCGCAAGTAACGAGGCATTGGCTACCTTAAGAGCGTCATAGTTACTCGTCCCAATTGCTCACCCAGTCTGCCACATTTCCTTACTGCGGCCAGTCTGCCAGAAGCGATATGTCACTCGTTGTGATTCTTAAGAGATTCATCGTTACTCCTTCCATAGGTTACTGGTATTCTCTGAGTCAATACCTCTCTTGACGAAAAAGTGGCTATCTTAATAGTGCAATACTTCTTCCTCCGAGTTGCTCACACAGTTTACTACTTTTTGTGTACTTGCCAGTCTGCCAGAAGCGATATGTCACTAGTTGTGTATCATAAAGGAGTCATCGTTTCTCCTCCTAGGGGTTATTCGAGATATCTTAATCCAAACCGCAAGTAACGAGGCATTGGCTACCTTAAGAGAGTCATAGTTACCCGTCCCAATTGCTCACCCAGTCTGCCACTTTTTCTTACTGTGGCCAGTCAGCCAGAAGCGATATGTCACTCGTTGTGTATCTTAAGAGATTCATCGTTACTCTTTCCATAGGTTACTGGTATTCTCTGATTCAATGCCTCTCGTGACGAAAAAGTGGCTATCTTAATAGTGCAATACTTCTTCCTCCCAGTTGCTCACACAGTTTACTACTTTTTTGTGTAGTTTTTGTCTGCCAGAAACTATAATTCACTAGTATTGTATCATAAAAGAGTCATCGTTTCTCCTCCTAGGGGTTATTCGAGACCTCTTAATCCAAACCGCAAGTAACGAGGCATTGGCTACCTTAAGACAGTCATGGTTACTCGTCCCCATCGCTCACCCAGTCTGCCACTTTTTCATACTGCGGCCAGTCTGCCAGAAGCGATATGTCACTCGTTGTGTATCTTAAGAGATTCATCGTTACTCCTTCCATAGGTTACTGGTATTCTCTGAGTCAATACCTCTTGTGACGAAAAAGTGGCTATCTTAATAGTGCAATAGTTCTTCCTCCGAGTTGCTCACACAGTTTACTACTTTTTATGTACTTGCCAGTCTGCCAGAAGCGATATGTCACTAGTTGTGTATCATAAAGGAGTCATCGTTTCTCCTCCTAGGGGTTATTCGAGATATCTTAATCCAAACCGCAAGTAACGAGGCATTGGCTACCTTAAGAGAGTCATAGTTACTCGTCCCAATTGCTCACCGAGTCTGCCACTTTTCCTTACTGCGGCCAGTCTGCCAGAAGCGATATGTCACTCGTTGTGTATCTTAAGAGATTCATCGTTACTCTTTCCATAGGTTACTGGTATTCTCTGATTCAATGCCTCTCGTGACGAAAAAGTGGCTATCTTAATAGTGCAATACTTCTTCCTCCCAGTTGCTCACACAGTTTACTACTTTTTTGTGTAGTTTTTGTCTGCCAGAAACTATAATTCACTAGTATTGTATCATAAAAGAGTCATCGTTTCTCCTCCTAGGGGTTATTCGAGACCTCTTAATCCAAACCGCAAGTAACGAGGCATTGGCTACCTTAAGACAGTCATGGTTACTCGTCCCCATTGCTCACCCAGTCTGCCACTTTTTCATACTGCGGCCAGTCTGCCAGAAGCGATATGTCACTCGTTGTGTATCTTAAGAGATTCATCGTTACTCCTTCCATAGGTTACTGGTATTCTCTGAGTCAATACCTCTTGTGACGAAAAAGTGGCTATCTTAATAGTGCAATACTTCTTCCTCCGAGTTGCTCACACAGTTTACTACTTTTTATGTACTTGCCAGTCTGCCAGAAGCGATATGTCACTAGTTGTGTATCATAAAGGAGTCATCGTTTCTCCTCCTAGGGGTTATTCGAGATATCTTAATCCAAACCGCAAGTAACGAGGCATTGGCTACCTTAAGAGAGTCATAGTTACTCGTCCCAATTGCTCACCGAGTCTGCCACTTTTCCTTACTGCGGCCAGTCTGCCAGAAGCGATATGTCACTCGTTGTGTATCTTAAGAGATTCATCGTTACTCTTTCCATAGGTTACTGGTATTCTCTGATTCAATGCCTCTCGTGACGAAAAAGTGGCTATCTTAATAGTGCAATACTTCTTCCTCCCAGTTGCTCACACAGTTTACTACTTTTTTGTGTAGTTTTTGTCTGCCAGAAACTATAATTCACTAGTATTGTATCATAAAAGAGTCATCGTTTCTCCTCCTAGGGGTTATTCGAGACCTCTTAATCCAAACCGCAAGTAACGAGGCATTGGCTACCTTAAGACAGTCATGGTTACTCGTCCCCATTGCTCACCCAGTCTGCCACTTTTTCATACTGCGGCCAGTCTGCCAGAAGCGATATGTCACTCGTTGTGTATCTTAAGAGATTCATCGTTACTCCTTCCATAGGTTACTGGTATTCTCTGAGTCAATACCTCTTGTGACGAAAAAGTGGCTATCTTAATAGTGCAATACTTCTTACTCCGAGCTGCTCACACAGTTTACTACTTTTTGTGTACTTGCCAGTCTGCCAGAAGCGATACGTCACTAGTTGTGTATCATAAAAGAGTCATCGTTTCTCCTCCTAGGGGTTATTCGAGATTTCTTAATCCAAACCGCAAGTAACGAGGCATTGGCTACCTTAAGAGAGTCATAGTTACTCGTCCCAATTGCTCACCCAGTCTGCCACTTTTCCTTACTGCGGCCAGTCTGCCAGAAGCGATATGTCACTCGTTGTGTATCTTAAGAGATTCATCGTTACTCTTTCCATAGGTTACTGGTATTCTCTGATTCATTGCCTCTCGTGACGAAAAAGTGGCTATCTTAATAGTGCAATACTTCTTCCTCCCAGTTGCTCACACAATTTACTACTTTTTTGTGTAGTTTTTGTCTGCCAGAAACTATAATTCACTAGTTTTGTATCATAAAAGAGTCATCGTTTCTCCTCCTAGGGGTTATTCGAGACCTCTTAATCCAAACCGCAAGTAACGAGGCATTGGCTACCTTAAGAGAGTCATAGTTACTCGTCCCAATTGCTCACCCAGTCTGCCACTTTTCCTTACTGCGGCCAGTCTGCCAGAAGCGATATGTCACTCGTTGTGTATCTTAAGAGATTCATCGTTACTCCTTCCATAGGTTACTGGTATTCTCTGAGTCAATACCTCTCGTGACGAAAAAGTGGCTATCTTAATAGTGCAATACTTCTTCCTCCGAGTTGCTCACACAGTTTACTACTTTTTGTGTAGCTTTTGTCTGCCAGAAACTATAATTCACTAGTTGTGTATCATAAAAGAGTCATCGTTTCTCCTCCTAGGGGTTATTCGAGACCTCTTAATCCAAACCGCAAGTAACGAGGCATTGGCTACCTTAAGAGAGTCATAGTTACTCGTCCCAATTGCTCACCCAGTCTGCCACTTTTCCTTACTGCGGCCAGTCTGCCAGAAGCGATATGTCACTCGTTGTGTATCTTAAGAGATTCATCGTTACTCCTTCCATAGGTTACTGGTATTCTCTGAGTCAATACCTCTCGTGACGAAAAAGTGGCTATCTTAATAGTGCAATACTTCTTCCTCCGAGTTGCTCACACAGTTTACTACTTTTTGTGTAGCTTTTGTCTGCCAGAAACTATAATTCTCTAGTTGTGTATCATAAAAGAGTCATCGTTTCTCCTCCTAGGGGTTATTCGAGATTTCTTAATCCAAACCGCAAGTAACGAGGCATTGGCTACCTTAAGAGAGTCATAGTTTCTCGTCCCCATTGCTCACCCAGTCTGCCACTTTTCCTTACTGTGGCCAGTCTGCCAGAAGCGATATGTCACTCGTTGTGTATCTTAAGAGATTCATCGTTACTCCTTCCATAGGTTACTGGTATTCTCTGAGGCAATACCTCTCTTGACGAAAAAGTGGCTATCTTAATAGTGCAATACTTCTTCCTCCGAGTTGCTCACACAGTTTACTACTTTTCGTGTACTTGCCAGTCTGCCAGAAGCGATATGTCACTAGTTGTGTATCATAAAGGAGTCATCGTTTCTCCTCCTAGGGGTTATTCGAGACCTCTTAATCCGAATCGCAAGTAACGAGGCATTGGCTACCTTAAGAGAGTCATAGTTACTCGTCCCAATTGCTCACCCAGAATGCCACTTTTCCTTACTGCGGCCAGTCTGCCAGAAGCGATATGTCACTCGTTGTGTATCTTAAGAGATTCATCGTTACTCTTTCCATAGGTTACTGGTATTCTCTGATTCAATGCCTCTCGTGACGAAAAAGTGGCTATCTTAATAGTGCAATACTTCTTCCTCCCAGTTGCTCACACAGTTTACTACTTTTTTGTGTAGTTTTTGTCTGCCAGAAACTATAATTCACTAGTTTTGTATCATAAAAGAGTCATCGTTTCTCCTCCTAGGGGTTATTCGAGACCTCTTAATCCAAACCGCAAGTAACGAGGCATTGGCTACCTTAAGAGAGTCATAGTTACTCGTCCCCATTGCTCACCCAGTCTGCCACTTTTTCATACTGCGGCCAGTCTGCCAGAAGCGATATGTCACTCGTTGTGTATCTTAAGAGATTCATAGTTACTCCTTCCATAGGTTACTGGTATTCTCTGAGTCAATACCTCTCTTGACGAAAAAGAGGCTATCTTAATAGTGCAATACTTCTTCCTCCGAGTTGCTCACACAGTTTACTACTTTTTGTGTACTTGCCAGTCTGCCAGAAGCGATATGTCACTAGTTGTGTATCATAAAGGAGTCATCGTTTCTCCTCCTAGGGGTTATTCGAGACCTCTTAATCCAAATCGCAAGTAACGAGGCATTGGCTACCTTAAGAGAGTCATAGTTACTCGTCCCAATTGCTCACCCAGTCTGCCACTTTTCCTTACTGCGGCCAGTCTGCCAGAAGCGATATGTCACTCGTTGTGTATCTTAAGAGATTCATCGTTACTCTTTCCATAGGTTACTGGTATTCTCTGATTCAATGCCTCTCGTGACGAAAAAGTGGCTATCTTAATAGTGCAATACTTCTTCCTCCCAGTTGCTCACACAGTTTACTACTTTTTTGTGTAGTTTTTGTCTGCCAGAAAATATAATTCACTAGTTTTGTATCATAAAAGAGTCATCGTTTCTCCTCCTAGGGGTTATTCGAGACCTCTTAATCCAAACCGCAAGTAACGAGGCATTGGCTACCTTAAGAGAGTCATAGTTACTCGTCCCCATTGCTCACCCAGTCTGCCACTTTTACATACTGCGGCCAGTCTGCCAGAAGCGATATGTCACTCGTTGTGTATCTTAAGAGATTCATCGTTACTCCTTCCATAGGTTACTGGTATTCTCTGAGTCAATACCTCTTGTGACGAAAAAGTGGCTATCTTAATAGTGCAATACTTCTTACTCCGAGCTGCTCACACAGTTTACTACTTTTTGTGTACTTGCCAGTCTGCCAGAAGCGATACGTCACTAGTTGTGTATCATAAAAGAGTCATCGTTTCTCCTCCTAGGGGTTATTCGAGATTTCTTAATCCAAACCGCAAGTAACGAGGCATTGGCTACCTTAAGAGAGTCATAGTTACTCGTCCCAATTGCTCACCCAGTCTGCCACTTTTCCTTACTGCGGCCAGTCTGCCAGAAGCGATATGTCACTCGTTGTGTATCTTAAGAGATTCATCGTTACTCTTTCCATAGGTTACTGGTATTCTCTGATTCATTGCCTCTCGTGACGAAAAAGTGGCTATCTTAATAGTGCAATACTTCTTCCTCCCAGTTGCTCACACAATTTACTACTTTTTTGTGTAGTTTTTGTCTGCCAGAAACTATAATTCACTAGTTTTGTATCATAAAAGAGTCATCGTTTCTCCTCCTAGGGGTTATTCGAGACCTCTTAATCCAAACCGCAAGTAACGAGGCATTGGCTACCTTAAGAGAGTCATAGTTACTCGTCCCAATTGCTCACCCAGTCTGCCACTTTTCCTTACTGCGGCCAGTCTGCCAGAAGCGATATGTCACTCGTTGTGTATCTTAAGAGATTCATCGTTACTCCTTCCATAGGTTACTGGTATTCTCTGAGTCAATACCTCTCGTGACGAAAAAGTGGCTATCTTAATAGTGCAATACTTCTTCCTCCGAGTTGCTCACACAGTTTACTACTTTTTGTGTAGCTTTTGTCTGCCAGAAACTATAATTCACTAGTTGTGTATCATAAAAGAGTCATCGTTTCTCCTCCTAGGGGTTATTCGAGACCTCTTAATCCAAACCGCAAGTAACGAGGCATTGGCTACCTTAAGAGAGTCATAGTTACTCGTCCCAATTGCTCACCCAGTCTGCCACTTTTCCTTACTGCGGCCAGTCTGCCAGAAGCGATATGTCACTCGTTGTGTATCTTAAGAGATTCATCGTTACTCCTTCCATAGGTTACTGGTATTCTCTGAGTCAATACCTCTCGTGACGAAAAAGTGGCTATCTTAATAGTGCAATACTTCTTCCTCCGAGTTGCTCACACAGTTTACTACTTTTTGTGTAGCTTTTGTCTGCCAGAAACTATAATTCACTAGTTGTGTATCATAAAAGAGTCATCGTTTCTCCTCCTAGGGGTTATTCGAGATTTCTTAATCCAAACCGCAAGTAACGAGGCATTGGCTACCTTAAGAGAGTCATAGTTTCTCGTCCCCATTGCTCACCCAGTCTGCCACTTTTCCTTACTGTGGCCAGTCTGCCAGAAGCGATATGTCACTCGTTGTGTATCTTAAGAGATTCATCGTTACTCCTTCCATAGGTTACTGGTATTCTCTGAGGCAATACCTCTCTTGACGAAAAAGTGGCTATCTTAATAGTGCAATACTTCTTCCTCCGAGTTGCTCACACAGTTTACTACTTTTCGTGTACTTGCCAGTCTGCCAGAAGCGATATGTCACTAGTTGTGTATCATAAAGGAGTCATCGTCTCTCCTCCTAGGGGTTATTCGAGACCTCTTAATCCAAATCGCAAGTAACGAGGCATTGGCTACCTTAAGAGAGTCATAGTTACTCGTCCCAATTGCTCACCCAGAATGCCACTTTTCCTTACTGCGGCCAGTCTGCCAGAAGCGATATGTCACTCGTTGTGTATCTTAAGAGATTCATCGTTACTCTTTCCATAGGTTACTGGTATTCTCTGATTCAATGCGTCTCGTGACGAAAAAGTGGCTATCTTAATAGTGCAATACTTCTTCCTCCCAGTTGCTCACACAGTTTACTACTTTTTTGTGTAGTTTTTGTCTGCCAGAAACTATAATTCACTAGTTTTGTATCATAAAAGAGTCATCGTTTCTCCTCCTAGGGGTTATTCGAGACCTCTTAATCCAAACCGCAAGTAACGAGGCATTGGCTACCTTAAGAGAGTCATAGTTACTCGTCCCCATTGCTCACCCAGTCTGCCACTTTTTCATACTGCGGCCAGTCTGCCAGAAGCGATATGTCACTCGTTGTGTATCTTAAGAGATTCATCGTTACTCCTTCCATAGGTTACTGGTATTCTCTGAGTCAATACCTCTCTTGACGAAAAAGAGGCTATCTTAATAGTGCAATACTTCTTCCTCCGAGTTGCTCACACAGTTTACTACTTTTTGTGTACTTGCCAGTCTGCCAGAAGCGATATGTCACTAGTTGTGTATCATAAAGGAGTCATCGTTTCTCCTCCTAGGGGTTATTCGAGACCTCTTAATCCAAATCGCAAGTAACGAGGCATTGGCTACCTTAAGAGAGTCATAGTTACTCGTCCCAATTGCTCACCCAGTCTGCCACTTTTCCTTACTGCGGCCAGTCTGCCAGAAGCGATATGTCACTCGTTGTGTATCTTAAGAGATTCATCGTTACTCTTTCCATAGGTTACTGGTATTCTCTGATTCAATGCCTCTCGTGACGAAAAAGTGGCTATCTTAATAGTGCAATACTTCTTCCTCCCAGTTGCTCACACAGTTTACTACTTTTTTGTGTAGTTTTTGTCTGCCAGAAAATATAATTCACTAGTTTTGTATCATAAAAGAGTCATCGTTTCTCCTCCTAGGGGTTATTCGAGACCTCTTAATCCAAACCGCAAGTAACGAGGCATTGGCTACCTTAAGAGAGTCATAGTTACTCGTCCCCATTGCTCACCCAGTCTGCCACTTTTACATACTGCGGCCAGTCTGCCAGAAGCGATATGTCACTCGTTGTGTATCTTAAGAGATTCATCGTTACTCCTTCCATAGGTTACTGGTATTCTCTGAGTCAATACCTCTCTTGACGAAAAAGTGGCTATCTTAATAGTGCAATACTTCTTCCTCCCAGTTGCTCACACAATTTACTACTTTTTTGTGTAGTTTTTGTCTGCCAGAAACTATAATTCACTAGTTTTGTATCATAAAAGAGTCACCATTGCTCCTCCTAGGGGTTATTCGAGATATCTTAATCCAAACCGCAAGTAACGAGGCATTGGCTACTTTAAGAGAGTCATAGTTACTCGTCCCAATTGCTCACCCAGTCTGCCACTTTTTCTTACTGTGGCCAGTCTGCCAGAAGCGAAATGTCACTAGTTGTGTATCATAAAGGAGTCATCGTTTCTCCTCCTAGGGGTTATTCGAGACCTCTTAATCCAAATCGCAAGTAACGAGGCATTGGCTACCTTAAGAGAGTCATAGTTACTCGTCCCAATTGCTCACCCAGTCTGCCACTTTTCCTTACTGCGGCCAGTCTGCCAGAAGCGATATGTCACTCGTTGTGTATCTTAAGAGATTCATCGTTACTCTTTCCATAGGTTACTGGTATTCTCTGATTCAATGCCTCTCGTGACGAAAAAGTGGCTATCTTAATAGTGCAATACTTCTTCCTCCCAGTTGCTCACACAGTTTACTACTTTTTTGTGTAGTTTTTGTCTGCCAGAAACTATAATTCACTAGTTTTGTATCATAAAAGAGTCATCGTTTCTCCTCCTAGGGGTTATTCGAGACCTCTTAATCCAATCCGCAAGTAACGAGGCATTGGCTACCTTAAGAGAGTCATAGTTACTCGTCCCCATTGCTCACCCAGTCTGCCACTTTTTCATACTGCGGCCAGTCTGCCAGAAGCGATATGTCACTCGTTGTGTATCTTAAGAGATTCATCGTTACTCCTTCCATAGGTTACTGGTATTCTCTGAGTCAATACCTCTCGTGACGAAAAAGTGGCTATCTTAATAGTGCAATACTTCTTCCTCCGAGTTGCTCAGACAGTTTACTACTTTTTGTGTAGTTTTTGTCTGCCAGAAACTATAATTCACTAGTTGTGTATCATAAAAGAATCATCGTTTCTCCTCCTAGTGGTTTTCGAGATTTCTTAATCCAAACCGCAAGTAACGAGGCATTGGCTACCTTAAGAGAGTCATAGTTACTCGTCCCAATTGCTCACCCAGTCTGCCACTTTTCCTTACTGTGTCCAGTCTGCCAGAAGCGATATGTCACTCGTTGTGTATCTTAAGAGATTCATCGTTACTCCTTCCATAGGTTACTGGTATTCTCTGAGTCAATACCTCTCTTGACGAAAAAGTGGCTATCTTAATAGTGCAATACTTCTTCCTAAGAGTTGCTCACACAGTTTACTGCTTTTTGTGTAGTTTTTGTCTGCCAGAAACTATAATTCACTAGTTGTGTATCATAAAAGAGTCATCGTTTCTCCTCCTAGGGGTTATTCGAGATATCTTAATCCAAACCGCAAGTAACGAGGCATTGGCTACCTTAAGAGAGTCATAGTTACTCGTCCCAATTGCTCAGCGAGTCTGCCACTTTTCCTTACTGCGGCCAGTCTGCCAGAAGCGATATGTCACTCATTGTGTATCTTAAGAGATTCATCGTTACTCCTTCTATAGGTTACTGGTATTCTCTGAGTCAATACCTCTCTTGACGAAAAAGTGGCTATCTTAATAGTGCAATACTTCTTCCTCCGAGTTGCTCACACAGTTTACTACTTTTTGTGTACTTGCCAGTCTGCCAGAAGCGATATGTCACTAGTTGTGTATCATAAAGGAGTCATCGTTTCTCCTCCTAGGGGTTATTCGAGACCTCTTAATCCAAATCGCAAGTAACGAGGCATTGGCTACCTTAAGAGAGTCATAGTTACTCGTCCCAATTGCTCACCCAGTCTGCCACTTTTCCTTACTGCGGCCAGTCAGCCAGAAGCGATATGTCACTCGTTGTGTATCTTAAGAGATTCATCGTTACTCTTTCCATAGGTTACTGGTATTCTCTGATTCAATGCCTCTCGTGACGAAAAAGTGGCTATCTTAATAGTGCAATACTTCTTCCTCCCAGTTGCTCACACAGTTTACTACTTTTTTGTGTAGTTTTTGTCTGCCAGAAACTATAATTCACTAGTTTTGTATCATAAAAGAGTCATCGTTTCTCCTCCTAGGGGTTATTCGAGACCTCTTAATCCAAACCGCAAGTAACGAGGCATTGGCTACCTTAAGAGAGTCATAGTTACTCGTCCCCATTGCTCACCCAGTCTGCCACTTTTTCATACTGCGGCCAGTCTGCCAGAAGCGATATGTCACTCGTTGTGTATCTTAAGAGATTCATCGTTACTCCTTCCATAGGTTACAGGTATTCTCTGAGTCAATACCTCTCGTGACGAAAAAGTGGCTATCTTAATAGTGCAATACTTCTTCCTCCGCGTTGCTCAGACAGTTTACTACTTTTTGTGTAGTTTTTGTCTGCCAGAAACTATAATTCACTAGTTGTGTATCATAAAAGAGTCATCGTTTCTCCTCCTAGGGGTTTTCGAGATTTCTTAATCCAAACCGCAAGTAACGAGGCATTGGCTACCTTAAGAGAGTCATAGTTACTCGTCCCAATTGCTCACCCAGTCTGCCACTTTTTCTTACTGTGGCCAGTCTGCCAGAAGCGATATGTCACTCGTTGTGTATCTTAAGAGATTCATCGTTACTCCTTCCATAGGTTACTGGTATTCTCTGAGTCAATACCTCTCTTGACGAAAAAGTGGCTATCTTAATAGTGCAATACTTCTTCCTAAGAGTTGCTCACACAGTTTACTGCTTTTTGTGTAGTTTTTGTCTGCCAGAAACTATAATTCACTAGTTGTGTATCATAAAAGAGTCATCGTTTCTCCTCCTAGGGGTTATTCGAGATATCTTAATCCAAACCGCAAGTAACGAGGCATTGGCTACCTTAAGAGAGTCATAGTTACTCGTCCCAATTGCTCAGCGAGTCTGCCACTTTTCCTTACTGCGGCCAGTCTGCCAGAAGCGATATGTCACTCGTTGTGTATCTTAAGAGATTCATCGTTACTCCTTCTATAGGTTACTGGTATTCTCTGAGTCAATACCTCTCTTGACGAAAAAGTGGCTATCTTAATAGTGCAATACTTCTTCCTCCGAGTTGCTCACACAGTTTACTACTTTTTGTGTACTTGCCAGTCTGCCAGAAGCGATATGTCACTAGTTGTGTATCATAAAGGAGTCATCGTTTCTCCTCCTAGGGGTTATTCGAGACCTCTTAATCCAAATCGCAAGTAACGAGGCATTGGCTACCTTAAGAGAGTCATAGTTACTCGTCCCAATTGCTCACCCAGTCTGCCACTTTTCCTTACTGCGGCCAGTCAGCCAGAAGCGATATGTCACTCGTTGTGTATCTTAAGAGATTCATCGTTACTCTTTCCATAGGTTACTGGTATTCTCTGATTCAATGCCTCTCGTGACGAAAAAGTGGCTATCTTAATAGTGCAATACTTCTTCCTCCCAGTTGCTCACACAGTTTACTACTTTTTTGTGTAGTTTTTGTCTGCCAGAAACTATAATTCACTAGTTTTGTATCATAAAAGAGTCATCGTTTCTCCTCCTAGGGGTTATTCGAGACCTCTTAATCCAAACCGCAAGTAACGAGGCATTGGCTACCTTAAGAGAGTCATAGTTACTCGTCCCCATTGCTCACCCAGTCTGCCACTTTTTCATACTGCGGCCAGTCTGCCAGAAGCGATATGTCACTCGTTGTGTATCTTAAGAGATTCATCGTTACTCCTTCCATAGGTTACTGGTATTCTCTGAGTCAATACCTCTCGTGACGAAAAAGTGGCTATCTTAATAGTGCAATACTTCTTCCTCCGAGTTGCTCAGACAGTTTACTACTTTTTGTGTAGTTTTTGTCTGCCAGAAACTATAATTCACTAGTTGTGTATCATAAAAGAGTCATCGTTTCTCCTCCTAGGGGTTATTCGAGATATCTTAATCCAAACCGCAAGTAACGAGGCATTGGCTACCTTAAGAGAGTCATAGTTACTCGTCCCAATTGCTCAGCGAGTCTGCCACTTTTCCTTACTGCGGCCAGTCTGCCAGAAGCGATATGTCACTCATTGTGTATCTTAAGAGATTCATCGTTACTCCTTCTATAGGTTACTGGTATTCTCTGAGTCAATACCTCTCTTGACGAAAAAGTGGCTATCTTAATAGTGCAATACTTCTTCCTCCGAGTTGCTCACACAGTTTACTACTTTTTGTGTACTTGCCAGTCTGCCAGAAGCGATATGTCACTAGTTGTGTATCATAAAGGAGTCATCGTTTCTCCTCCTAGGGGTTATTCGAGACCTCTTAATCCAAATCGCAAGTAACGAGGCATTGGCTACCTTAAGAGAGTCATAGTTACTCGTCCCAATTGCTCACCCAGTCTGCCACTTTTCCTTACTGCGGCCAGTCTGCCAGAAGCCATATGTCACTCGTTGTGTATCTTAAGAGATTCATCGTTACTCTTTCCATAGGTTACTGGTATTCTCTGATTCAATGCCTCTCGTGACGAAAAAGTGGCTATCTTAATAGTGCAATACTTCTTCCTCCCAGTTGCTCACACAGTTTACTACTTTTTTGTGTAGTTTTTGTCTGCCAGAAACTATAATTCACTAGTTTTGTATCATAAAAGAGTCATCGTTTCTCCTCCTAGGGGTTATTCGAGACCTCTTAATCCAAACCGCAAGTAACGAGGCATTGGCTACCTTAAGAGAGTCATAGTTACTCGTCCCCATTGCTCACCCAGTCTGCCACTTTTTCATACTGCGGCCAGTCTGCCAGAAGCGATATGTCACTCGTTGTGTATCTTAAGAGATTCATCGTTACTCCTTCCATAGGTTACTGGTATTCTCTGAGTCAATACCTCTCTTGACGAAAAAGTGGCTATCTTAATAGTGCAATACTTCTTCCTCCCAGTTGCTCACACAATTTACTACTTTTTTGTGTAGTTTTTGTCTGCCAGAAACTATAATTCACTAGTTTTGTATCATAAAAGAGTCATCGTTGCTCCTCCTAGGGGTTATTCGAGATATCTTAATCCAAACCGCAAGTAACGAGGCATTGGCTACTTTAAGAGAGTCATAGTTACTCGTCCCAATTGCTCACCCAGTCTGCCACTTTTTCTTACTGTGGCCAGTCTGCCAGAAGCGATATGTCACTCGTTGTGTATCTTAAGAGATTCATCGTTACTCCTTCCATAGGTTACTGGTATTCTCTGAGTCAATACCTCTCTTGACGAAAAAGTGGCTATCTTAATAGTGCAATACTTCTTCCTAAGAGTTGCTCACACAGTTTACTGCTTTTTGTGTAGTTTTTGTCTGCCAGAAACTATAATTCACTAGTTGTGTATCATAAAAGAGTCATCGTTTCTCCTCCTAGGGTTTATTCGAGATATCTTAATCCAAACCGCAAGTAACGAGGCATTGGCTACCTTAAGAGAGTCATAGTTACTCGTCCCAATTGCTCAGCGAGTCTGCCACTTTTCCTTACTGCGGCCAGTCTGCCAGAAGCGATATGTCACTCGTTGTGTATCTTAAGAGATTCATCGTTACTCCTTCTATAGGTTACTGGTATTCTCTGAGTCAATACCTCTCTTGACGAAAAAGTGGCTATCTTAATAGTGCAATACTTCTTCCTCCGAGTTGCTCACACAGTTTACTACTTTTTGTGTACTTGCCAGTCTGCCAGAAGCGATATGTCACTAGTTGTGTATCATAAAGGAGTCATCGTTTCTCCTCCTAGGGGTTATTCGAGACCTCTTAATCCAAATCGCAAGTAACGAGGCATTGGCTATCTTAAGAGAGTCATAGTTACTCGTCCCCATTGCTCACCCAGTCTGCCACTTTTTCTTACTGTGGCCAGTCTGCCAGAAGCGATATGTCACTCGTTGTGTATCTTAAGAGATTCATCGTTACTCCTTCCATAGGTTACTGGTATTCTCTGATTCAATACCTCTCTTGACGAAAAAGTGGCTATCTTAATAGTGCAATACTTCTTCCTCCGAGTTGCTCACACAGTTTACTGCTTTTTGTGTAGTTTTTGTCTGCCAGAAACTATAATTCACTAGTTGTGTATCATAAAAGAGTCATCGTTTCTCCTCCTAGGGGTTATTCGAGATATCTTAATCCAAACCGCAAGTAACGAGGCATTGGCTACCTTGAGAGAGTCATAGTTACTCGTCCCAATTGCTCACCCAGTCTGCCACTTTTCCTTACTGCGGCCAGTCTGCCAGAAGCGATATGTCACTCGTTGTGTATCTTAAGAGATTCATCGTTACTCTTTCCATAGGTTATTGGTATTCTCTGATTCAATGCCTCTCGTGACGAAAAAGTGGCTATCTTAATAGTGCAATACCTCTTCCTCCCAGTTGCTCACACAATTTACTACTTTTTTGTGTAGTTTTTGTCTGCCAGAAACTATAATTCACTAGTTTTGTATCATAAAAGAGTCATCGTTGCTCCTCCTAGGGGTTATTCGAGACCTCTTAATCCAAACCGCAAGTAACGAGGCATTGGCTACCTTACGAGAGTCATAGTTACTTGTCCCAATTGCTCACCCAGTCTGCCACTTTTTCTTACTGTTGCCAGTCTGCCAGAAGCGATATGTCACTCGTTGTGTATCTTAAGAGATTCATCGTTACTCCTTCCATAGGTTACTGGTATTCTCTGAGTCAATACCTCTCTTGACGAAAAAGTGGCTATCTTAATAGTGCAATACTTCTTCCTAAGAGTTGCTCACACAGTTTACTGCTTTTTGTGTAGTTTTTGTCTGCCAGAAACTATAATTCACTAGTTGTGTATCATAAAAGAGTCATCGTTTCTCCTCCTAGGGGTTATTCGAGATATCTTAATCCAAACCGCAAGTAACGAGGCATTGGCTACCTTAAGAGAGTCATAGTTACTCGTCCCAATTGCTCACCCAGTCTGCCACTTTTCCTTACTGCGGCCAGTCTGCCAGAAGCGATATGTCACTCGTTGTGTATCTTAAGAGATTCATCGTTACTCCTTCCATAGGTTACTGGTATTCTCTGAGTCAATAGCTCTCTTGACGAAAAAGTGGCTATCTTAATAGTGCAATACTTCTTCCTCCGAGTTGCTCACACAGTTTACTACTTTTTGTGTACTTGCCAGTCTGCCAGAAGCGATATGTCACTAGTTGTGTATCATAAAGGAGTCATCGTTTCTCCTCCTAGGGGTTATTCGAGACCTCTTAATCCAAACCGCAAGTAACGAGGCATTGGCTACCTTAAGAGAATCATAGTTACTCGTCCCAATTGCTCACCCAGTCTGCCACTTTTCCTTACTGCGGCCAGTCTGCCAGAAGCGATATGTCACTCGTTGTGTATCTTAAGAGATTCATCGTTACTCTTTCCATAGGTTACTGGTATTCTCTGATTCAATGACTCTCGTGACGAAAAAGTGGCTATCTTAATAGTGCAATACTTCTTCCTCCCAGTTGCTCACACAGTTTACTACTTTTTTGTGTAGTTTTTGTCTGCCAGAAATTATAATTCACTAGTTTTGTATCATAAAAGAGTCATCGTTTCTCCTCCTAGGGGTTATTCGAGACCTCTTAATCCAAACCGCAATTAACGAGGCATTGGCTACCTTAAGAGAGTCATAGTTACTCGTCCCCATTGCTCACCCAGTCTGCCACTTTTTCATACTGCGGCCAGTCTGCCAGAAGCGATATGTCACTCGTTGTGTATCTTAAGAGATCCATCGTTACTCCTTCCATAGGTTACTGGTATTCTCTGAGTCAATACCACTCGTGACGAAAAAGTGGCTATCTTAATAGTGCAATACTTCTTCCTCCGAGTTGCTCACACAGTTTACTACTTTTTGTGTACTTGCCAGTTTGCCAGAAGCGATACGTCACTAGTTGTGTATCATAAAAGAGTCATCGTTTCTCCTCCTAGGGGTTATTCGAGATTTCTTAATCCAAACCGCAAGTAACGAGGCATTGGCTACCTTAAGAGAGTCATAGTTACTCGTCCCAATTGCTCACCCAGTCTGCCACTTTTCCTTACTGCGGCCAGTCTGCCAGAAGCGATATGTCACTCGTTGTGTATCTTAAGACATTCATCGTTACTCTTTCCATAGGTTACTGGTATTCTCTGATTCAATGCCTCTCGTGACGAAAAAGTGGCTATCTTAATAGTGCAATACTTCTTCCTCCCAGTTGCTCACACAATTTACTACTTTTTTGTGTAGTTTTTGTCTGCCAGAAACTATAATTCACTAGTTTTGTATCATAAAAGAGTCATCGTTTCTCCTCCTAGGGGTTATTCGAGACCTCTTAATCCAAACCGCAAGTAACGAGGCATTGGCTACCTTAAGAGAGTCATAGTTACTCGTCCCAATTGCTCACCCAGTCTGCCACTTTTCCTTACTGCGGCCAGTCTGCCAGAAGCGATATGTCACTCGTTGTGTATCTTAAGATATTCATCGTTACTCCTTCCATAAGTTACTGGTATTCTCTGAGTCAATACCTCTCGTGACGAAAAAGTGGCTATCTTAATAGTGCAATACTTCTTCCTCCCAGTTGCTCACACAGTTTACTGCTTTTTGTGTAGTTTTTGTCCGCCAGAAACTATAATTCACTAGTTGTGTATCATAAAAGAGTCATCGTTTCTCCTCCTAGGGGTTATTCGAGATATCTTAATCCAAACCGCAAGTAACGAGGCATTGGCTACCTTAAGAGAGTCATAGTTACTCGTCCCAATTGCTCACCCAGTCTGCCACTTTTCCTTACTGCGGCCAGTCTGCCAGAAGCGATATGTCACTCGTTGTGTATCTTAAGAGAGTCATCGTTACTCTTTCCATAGGTTACTGGTATTCTCTGATTCAATGCCTCTCGTGACGAAAAAGTGGCTATCTTAATAGTGCAATACTTCTTCCTCCCAGTTGCTCACACAATTTACTACTTTTTTGTGTAGTTTTTGTCTGCCAGAAACTATAATTCACTAGTTTTGTATCATAAAAGAGTCATCGTTTCTCCTCCTAGGGGTTATTCGACATATCTTAATCCAAACCGCAAGTAACGAGGCATTGGCTACCTTAAGACAGTCATAGTTACTCGTCCCAATTGCTCACCCAGTCTGCCACTTTTCCTTACTGCGGCCAGTCTGCCAGAAGCGATATGTCACTCGTTGTGTATCTTAGGAGATTCATCGTTACTCCTTCCATAGGTTACTGGTATTCTCTGAGTCAATACCTCTCGTGACGAAAAAGTGCCTATCTTAATAGTGCAATACTTCTTCCTCCGAGTTGCTCAGACAGTTTACTACTTTTTGTGTAGTTTTTGTCTGCCAGAAACTATAATTCACTAGTTGTGTATCATAAAAGAGTCATCGTTTCTCCTCCTAGGGGTTATTCGAGATTTCTTAATCCAAACCGCAAGTAACGAGGCATTGGCTACCTTAAGAGCGTCATAGTTACTCGTCCCAATTGCTCACCCAGTCTGCCACTTTTCCTTACTGCGGCCAGTCTGCCAGAAGCGATATGTCACTCGTTGTGTATCTTAAGAGATTCATCGTTACTCTTTCCATAGGTTACTTTTATTCTCTGATTCAATGCCTCTCGTGACGAAAAAGTGGCTATCTTAATAGTGCAATACTTCTTCCTCCCAGTTGCTCACACAATTTACTACTTTTTTGTGTAGTTTTTGTCTGCCAGAATCTATAATTCACTAGTTTTGTATCATAAAAGAGTCATCGTTTCTCCTCCTAGGGGTTATTCGAGACCTCTTAATCCAAACCGCAAGTAACGAGGCATTGGCTACCTTAAGAGAGTCATAGTTACTCGTCCCAATTGCTCACACAGTCTGCCACTTTTCCTTACTGCGGCCAGTCTGCCAGAAGCGATATGTCACTCGTTGTGTGTCTTAAGAGATTCATCGTTACTCCTTCCATAGGTTACTGGTATTCTCTGAGTCAATACCTCTCGTGACGAAAAAGTGGCTATCTTAATAGTGCAATACTTCTTCCTCCGAGTTGCTCACACAGTTTACTACTTTTTGTGTAGTTTTTGTCTGCCAGAAGCTATAATTCACTAGTTGTGTATCATAAAAGAGTCATCGTTTCTCCTCCTAGGGGTTTTCGAGATTTCTTAATCCAAACCGCAAGTAACGATGCATTGGCTACCTTAAGAGAGTCATAGTTACTCGTCCCCATTGCTCACCCAGTCTGCCACTTTTTCTTACTGTGGCCAGTTTGCCAGAAGCGATATGTCACTCGTTGTGTATCTTAAGAGATTCATCGTTACTCCATCCATAGGTTACTGGTATTCTCTGAGTCAATACCTCTCTTGACGAAAAAGTGGCTATCTTAATAGTGCAATACTTCTTCCTCCGAGTTGCTCACACAGTTTACTGCTTTTTGTGTAGTTTTTGTCTGCCAGAAACTATAATTCACTAGTTGTGTATCATAAAAGAGTCATCGTTTCTCCTCCTAGGGGTTATTCGAGATATCTTAATCCAAACCGCAAGTAACGAGGCATTGGCTACCTTAAGAGAGTCATAGTTACTCGTCCCAATTGCTCACCCAGTCTGCCACTTTTCCTTACTGCGGGGAGTCTGCCAGAAGCGATATGTCACTCGTTGTGTATCTTAAGAGATTCATCGTTACTCTTTCCATAGGTTACTGGTATTCTCTGATTCAATGCCTCTCGTGACGAAAAAGTGGCCATCTTAATAGTGCAATACTTCTTCCTCCCAGTTGCTCACACAATTTACTACTTTTTTGTGTAGTTTTTGTCTGCCAGAAACTATAATTCACTAGTTTTGTATCATAAAAGAGTCATCGTTTCTCCTCCTAGGCGTTATTCGAGACCTCTTAATCCAAACCGCAAGTAACGAGGCATTGGCTACCTTAAGAGAGTCATAGTTACTCGTCCCAATTGCTCACCCAGTCTGCCACTTTTTCTTACTGCGGCCAGTCTGCCAGAAGCGATATGTCACTCGTTGTGTATCTTAAGATATTCATCGTTACTCCTTCCATAAGTTACTGGTATTCTCTGAGTCAATACCTCTCGTGACGAAAAAGTGGCTATCTTAATAGTGCAATACTTCTTCCTCCCAGTTGCTCACACAGTTTACTGCTTTTTGTGTAGTTTTTGTCTGCCAGAAACTATAATTCACTAGTTGTGTATCATAAAAGAGTCATCGTTTCTCCTCCTAGGGGTTATTCGAGATATCTTAATCCAAACCGCAAGTAACGAGGCATTGGCTACCTTAAGAGAGTCATAGTTACTCGTCCCAATTGCTCACCCAGTCTGCCACTTTTCCTTACTGCGGCCAGTCTGCCAGAAGCGATATGTCACTCGTTGTGTATCTTAAGAGAGTCATCGTTACTCTTTCCATAGGTTACTGGTATTCTCTGATTCAATGCCTCTCGTGACGAAAAAGTGGCTATCTTAATAGTGCAATACTTCTTCCTCCCAGTTGCTCACACAATTTACTACTTTTTTGTGTAGTTTTTGTCTGCCAGAAACTATAATTCACTAGTTTTGTATCATAAAAGAGTCATCGTTTCTCCTCCTAGGGGTTATTCGACATATCTTAATCCAAACCGCAAGTAACGAGGCATTGGCTACCTTAAGACAGTCATAGTTACTCGTCCCAATTGCTCACCCAGTCTGCCACTTTTCCTTACTGCGGCCAGTCTGCCAGAAGCGATATGTCACTCGTTGTGTATCTTAGGAGATTCATCGTTACTCCTTCCATAGGTTACTGGTATTCTCTGAGTCAATACCTCTCGTGACGAAAAAGTGCCTATCTTAATAGTGCAATACTTCTTCCTCCGAGTTGCTCAGACAGTTTACTACTTTTTGTGTAGTTTTTGTCTGCCAGAAACTATAATTCACTAGTTGTGTATCATAAAAGAGTCATCGTTTCTCCTCCTAGGGGTTATTCGAGATTTCTTAATCCAAACCGCAAGTAACGAGGCATTGGCTACCTTAAGAGCGTCATAGTTACTCGTCCCAATTGCTCACCCAGTCTGCCACTTTTCCTTACTGCGGCCAGTCTGCCAGAAGCGATATGTCACTCGTTGTGTATCTTAAGAGATTCATCGTTACTCTTTCCATAGGTTACTTTTATTCTCTGATTCAATGCCTCTCGTGACGAAAAAGTGGCTATCTTAATAGTGCAATACTTCTTCCTCCCAGTTGCTCACACAATTTACTACTTTTTTGTGTAGTTTTTGTCTGCCAGAATCTATAATTCACTAGTTTTGTATCATAAAAGAGTCATCGTTTCTCCTCCTAGGGGTTATTCGAGACCTCTTAATCCAAACCGCAAGTAACGAGGCATTGGCTACCTTAAGAGAGTCATAGTTACTCGTCCCAATTGCTCACACAGTCTGCCACTTTTCCTTACTGCGGCCAGTCTGCCAGAAGCGATATGTCACTCGTTGTGTGTCTTAAGAGATTCATCGTTACTCCTTCCATAGGTTACTGGTATTCTCTGAGTCAATACCTCTCGTGACGAAAAAGTGGCTATCTTAATAGTGCAATACTTCTTCCTCCGAGTTGCTCACACAGTTTACTACTTTTTGTGTAGTTTTTGTCTGCCAGAAGCTATAATTCACTAGTTGTGTATCATAAAAGAGTCATCGTTTCTCCTCCTAGGGGTTTTCGAGATTTCTTAATCCAAACCGCAAGTAACGATGCATTGGCTACCTTAAGAGAGTCATAGTTACTCGTCCCCATTGCTCACCCAGTCTGCCACTTTTTCTTACTGTGGCCAGTTTGCCAGAAGCGATATGTCACTCGTTGTGTATCTTAAGAGATTCATCGTTACTCCATCCATAGGTTACTGGTATTCTCTGAGTCAATACCTCTCTTGACGAAAAAGTGGCTATCTTAATAGTGCAATACTTCTTCCTCCGAGTTGCTCACACAGTTTACTGCTTTTTGTGTAGTTTTTGTCTGCCAGAAACTATAATTCACTAGTTGTGTATCATAAAAGAGTCATCGTTTCTCCTCCTAGGGGTTATTCGAGATATCTTAATCCAAACCGCAAGTAACGAGGCATTGGCTACCTTAAGAGAGTCATAGTTACTCGTCCCAATTGCTCACCCAGTCTGCCACTTTTCCTTACTGCGGGGAGTCTGCCAGAAGCGATATGTCACTCGTTGTGTATCTTAAGAGATTCATCGTTACTCTTTCCATAGGTTACTGGTATTCTCTGATTCAATGCCTCTCGTGACGAAAAAGTGGCCATCTTAATAGTGCAATACTTCTTCCTCCCAGTTGCTCACACAATTTACTACTTTTTTGTGTAGTTTTTGTCTGCCAGAAACTATAATTCACTAGTTTTGTATCATAAAAGAGTCATCGTTTCTCCTCCTAGGCGTTATTCGAGACCTCTTAATCCAAACCGCAAGTAACGAGGCATTGGCTACCTTAAGAGAGTCATAGTTACTCGTCCCAATTGCTCACCCAGTCTGCCACTTTTTCTTACTGCGGCCAGTCTGCCAGAAGCGATATGTCACTCGTTGTGTATCTTAAGAGATTCATCGTTACTCCTTCCATAGGTTACTGGTATTCTCTGATTCAATGCCTCTCGTGACGAAAAAGTGGCTATCTTAATAGTGCAATACTTCTTCCTCCCAGTTGCTCACACAATTTACTACTTTTTTGTGTAGTTTTTGTCTGCCAGAAACTATAATTCACTAGTTTTGTATCATAAAAGAGTCATCGTTTCTCCTCCTAGGGGTTATTCGACATATCTTAATCCAAACCGCAAGTAACGAGGCATTGGCTACCTTAAGACAGTCATAGTTACTCGTCCCAATTGCTCACCCAGTCTGCCACTTTTCCTTACTGCGGCCAGTCTGCCAGAAGCGATATGTCACTCGTTGTGTATCTTAGGAGATTCATCGTTACTCCTTCCATAGGTTACTGGTATTCTCTGAGTCAATACATCTCGTGACGAAAAAGTGCCTATCTTAATAGTGCAATACTTCTTCCTCCGAGTTGCTCAGACAGTTTACTACTTTTTGTGTAGTTTTTGTCTGCCAGAAACTATAATTCACTAGTTGTGTATCATAAAAGAGTCATCGTTTCTCCTCCTAGGGGTTATTCGAGATTTCTTAATCCAAACCGCAAGTAACGAGGCATTGGCTACCTTAAGAGCGTCATAGTTACTCGTCCCAATTGCTCACCCAGTCTGCCACTTTTCCTTACTGCGGCCAGTCTGCCAGAAGCGATATGTCACTCGTTGTGTATCTTAAGAGATTCATCGTTACTCTTTCCATAGGTTACTGGTATTCTCTGACTCAATGCCTCTCGTGACGAAAAAGTGGCTATCTTAATAGTGCAATACTTCTTCCTCCCAGTTGCTCACACAATTTACTACTTTTTTGTGTAGTTTTTGTCTGCCAGAATCTATAATTCACTAGTTTTGTATCATAAAAGAGTCATCGTTTCTCCTCCTAGGGGTTATTCGAGACCTCTTAATCCAAACCGCAAGTAACGAGGCATTGGCTACCTTAAGAGAGTCATAGTTACTCGTCCCAATTGCTCACCCAGTCTGCCACTTTTCCTTACTGCGGCCAGTCTGCCAGAAGCGATATGTCACTCGTTGTGTATCTTAAGAGATTCATCGTTACTCCTTCCATAGGTTACTGGTATTCTCTGAGTCAATACCTCTCGTGACGAAAAAGTGGCTATCTTAATAGTGCAATACTTCTTCCTCCGAGTTGCTCACACAGTTTACTACTTTTTGTGTAGCTTTTGTCTGCCAGAAGCTATAATTCACTAGTTGTGTATCATAAAAGAGTCATCGTTTCTCCTCCTAGGGGTTTTCGAGATTTCTTAATCCAAACCGCAAGTAACGATGCATTGGCTACCTTAAGAGAGTCATAGTTACTCGTCCCCATTGCTCACCCTGTCTGCCACTTTTTCTTACTGTGGCCAGTTTGCCAGAAGCGATATGTCACTCGTTGTGTATCTTAAGAGATTCATCGTTACTCCTTCCATAGGTTACTGGTATTCTCTGAGTCAATACCTCTCTTGACGAAAAAGTGGCTATCTTAATAGTGCAATACTTCTTCCTCCGAGTTGCTCACACAGTTTACTGCTTTTTGTGTAGTTTTTGTCTGCCAGAAACTATAATTCACTAGTTGTGTATCATAAAAGAGTCATCGTTTCTCCTCCTAGGGGTTATTCGAGATATCTTAATCCAAACCGCAAGTAACGAGGCATTGGCTACCTTAAGAGAGTCATAGTTACTCGTCCCAATTGCTCACCCAGTCTGCCACTTTTCCTTACTGCGGGGAGTCTGCCAGAAGCGATATGTCACTCGTTGTGTATCTTAAGAGATTCATCGTTACTCTTTCCATAGGTTACTGGTATTCTCTGATTCAATGCCTCTCGTGACGAAAAAGTGGCTATCTTAATAGTGCAATACTTCTTCCTCCCAGTTGCTCACACAATTTACTACTTTTTTGTGTAGTTTTTGTCTGCCAGAAACTATAATTCACTAGTTTTGTATCATAAAAGAGTCATCGTTTCTCCTCCTAGGCGTTATTCGAGACCTCTTAATCCAAACCGCAAGTAACGAGGCATTGGCTACCTTAAGAGGGTCATAGTTACTCGTCCCAATTGCTCACCCAGTCTGCCACTTTTTCTTACTGCGGCCAGTCTGCCAGAAGCGATATGTCACTCGTTGTGTATCTTAAGAGATTCATCGTTACTCCTTCCATAGGTTACTGGTATTCTCTGAGTCAATACCTCTCGTGACGAAAAAGTGGCTATCTTAATAATGCAATACTTCTTCCTCCGAGTTGCTCAGACAGTTTACTACTTTTTGTGTAGTTTTTGTCTGCCAGAAACTATAATTCACTAGTTGTGTATCATAAAAGAGTCATCGTTTCTCCTCCTAGGGGTTTTCGAGATTTCTTAATCCAAACCGCAAGTAACGAGGCATTGGCTACCTTAAGAGAGTCATAGTTACTCGTCCCCATTGCTCACCCAGTCTGCACTTTTTCTTACTGCGGCCAGTCTGCCAGAAGCGATATGTCACCCGTTGTGTATCTTAAGAGATTCATCGTTACTCCTTCCATAGGTTACTGGTATTCTCTGAGTCAATACCTCTCGTGACGAAAAAGTGGCTATCTTAATAGTGCAATACTTCTTCCTCCGAGTTGCTCACACAGTGTACTACTTTTTGTGTAGCTTTTGTCTGCCAGAAACTATAATTCACTAGTTGTGTATCATAAAAGAGTCATCGTTTCTCCTCCTAGGGGTTTTCGAGATTTCTTAATCCAAACCGCAAGTAACGAGGTATTGGCTACCTTAAGAGAGTCATAGTTACTCGTCCCCATTGCTCACCCAGTCTGCCACTTTTTCTTACTGTGGCCAGTCTGCCAGAAGCGACATGTCACTCGTTGTGTATCTTAAGAGATTCATCGTTACTCCTTCCATAGGGTACTGGTATTCTCTGAGTCAATACCTCTCTTGACGAAAAAGTGGCTATCTTAATAGTGCAATACTTCTTCCTCCGAGTTGCTCACACAGTTTACTGGTTTTTGTGTAGTTTTTGTCTGCCAGAAACTATAATTCACTAGTTGTGTATCATGAAAGAGTCATCGTTTCTACTCCTAGGGGTTATTCGAGACCTCTTAATCCAAACCGCAAGTAACGAGGCATTGGCTACCTTAAGAGAGTCATAGTTACTCGTCCCAATTGCTCACCCATTCTGCCACTTTTTCTTACTGCGGCCAGTCTGCCAGAAGCGATATGTCACTCGTTGTGTATCTTAAGAGATTCATCGTTACTCTTTCCATAGGTTACTGGTATTCTCTGATTCAATGCTTCTCGTCACGAAAAAGTGGCTATCTTAATAGTGCAATACTTCTTCCTCCCAGTTGCTCACACAATTTACTACTTTTTTGTGTAGTTTTTGTCTGCCAGAAACTATAATTCACTAGTTTTGTATCATAAAAGAGTCATCGTTTCTCCTCCTAGGGGTTATTCGAGACCTCTTAATCCAAACCGCAAGTAACGAGGCATTGGCTACCTTAAGAGAGTCATAGTTACTCGTCCCAATTGCTCACCCAGTCTGCCACTTTTTCATACTGCGGCCAGTCTGCCAGAAGCGATATGTCACTCGTTGTGTATCTTAAGAGATTCATCGTTACTCCTTCCATAGGTTACTGGTATTCTCTGAGTCAATACCTCTCGTGACGAAAAAGTGGCTATCTTAATAGTGCAATACTTCTTCCTCCGAGTTGCTCACACAGTTTACTACTTTTTGTGTACCTGCCAGTCTGCCAGAAGCGATATGTCACTAGTTGTGTATCATGAAAGAGTCATCGTTTCTCCTCCTAGGGGTTATTCGAGATTTCTTAATCCAAACCGCAAGTAACGAGGCATTGGCTACCTTAAGAGAGTCATAGTTACTCGTCCCAATTGCTCAGCGAGCCTGCCACTTTTCCTTACTGCGGCCAGTCTGCCAGAAGCGATATGTCACTCGTTGTGTATCTTAAGAGATTCATCGTTACTCTTTCCATAGGTTACTGGTATTCTCTGATTCAATGCCTCTCGTCACGAAAAAGTGGCTATCTTAATAGTGCAATACTTCTTCCTCCCAGTTGCTCACACAGTTTACTACTTTTTTGTGTAGTTTTTGTCTGCCAGAAACTATAATTCACTAGTTTTGTATCATAAAAGAGTCATCGTTTCACCTCCTAGGGGTTATTCGAGACCTCTTAATCCAAACCGCAAGTAACGAGGCATTGGCTACCTTAAGAGAGTCATAGTTACTCGTCCCCATTGCTCACCCAGTCTGCCACTTTTTCTTACTGTGGCCAGTCTGCCAGAAGCGATATGTCACTCGTTGTGTATCTTAAGAGATTCATCGTTACTCCTTCCATAGGTTACTGGTATTCTCTGAGTCAATACCTCTCGTGACGAAAAAGTGGCTATCTTAATAGTGCAATACTTCTTCCTCCGAGTTGCTCACACAGTTTACTACTTTTTGTGTACCTGCCAGTCTGCCAGAAGCGATATGTCACTAGTTGTGTATCATAAAAGAGTCATCGTTTCTCCTCCTAGGGGTTTTCGAGATTTCTTAATCCAAACCGCAAGTAACGAGGTATTGGCTACCTTAAGAGAGTCATAGTTACTCGTCCCCATTGCTCACCCAGTCTGCCACTTTTTCTTACTGTGGCCAGTCTGCCAGAAGCGACATGTCACTCGTTGTGTATCTTAAGAGATTCATCGTTACTCCTTCCATAGGGTACTGGTATTCTCTGAGTCAATACCTCTCTTGACGAAAAAGTGGCTATCTTAATAGTGCAATACTTCTTCCTCCGAGTTGCTCACACAGTTTACTGGTTTTTGTGTAGTTTTTGTCTGCCAGAAACTATAATTCACTAGTTGTGTATCATAAAAGAGTCATCGTTTCTCCTCCTAGGGGTTATTCGAGATATCTTAATCCAAACCGCAAGTAACGAGGCATTGGCTACCTTAAGAGAGTCATAGTTACTCGTCCCAATTGCTCACCCAGTCTGCCACTTTTCCTTACTGCGGCCAGTCTGCCAGAAGCGATATGTCACTCGTTGTGTATCTTAAGAGATTCATCGTTACTCTTTCCATAGGTTACTGGTATTCTCTGATTCAGTGCCTCTCGTGACGAAAAAGTAGCTATCTTAATAGTGCATTACTTCTTCCTCCCAGTTGCTCACACAATTTACTACTTTTTTGTGTAGTTTTTGGCTGCCAGAAACCATAATTCACTAGTTTTGTATCATAAAAGAGTCATCGTTTCTCCTCCTAGGGGTTATTCGAGACCTCTTAATCCAAACCGCAAGTAACGAGGCATTGGCTACCTTAAGAGAGTCATAGTTACTCGTCCCAATTGCTCACCCAGTCTGCCACTTTTTCTTACTGCGGCCAGTCTGCCAGAAGCGATATGTCACTCGTTGTGTATCTTAAGAGATTCATCGTTACTCCTTCCATAGGTTACTGGTATTCTCTGAGTCAATACCTCTCGTGACGAAAAAGTGGCTATCTTAATAGTGCAATACTTCTTCCTCCGAGTTGCTCAGACAGTTTACTACTTTTTGTGTAGTTTTTGTCTGCCAGAAACTATAATTCACTAGTTGTGTATCATAAAAGAGTCATCGTTTCTCCTCCTAGGGGTTTTCGAGATTTCTTAATCCAAACCGCAAGTAACGAGGCATTGGCTACCTTAAGAGAGTCATAGTTACTCGTCCCCATTGCTCACCCAGTCTGCCACTTTTTCTTACTGTGGCCAGTCTGCCAGAAGCGATATGTCACTCGTTGTGTATCTTAAGAGATTCATCGTTACTCCTTCCATAGGTTACTGGTATTCTCTGAGTCAATACCTCTCTTGACGAAAAAGTGGCTATCTTAATAGTGCAATACTTCTTCCTCCGAGTTGCTCACACAGTTTACTACTTTTTGTGTACTTGCCAGTCTGCCAGAAGCGATATGTCACTAGTTGTGTATCATAAAGGAGTCATCGTTTCTCCTCCTAGGGGTTATTCGAGATTTCTTAATCCAAACCGCAAGTAAGGAGGCATTGGCTACCTTAAGAGAGTCATAGTTACTCGTCCCAATTGCTCACCCAGTCTGCCACTTTTCCTTACTGCGGCCAGTCTGCCAGAAGCGATATGTCACTCGTTGTGTATCTTAAGAGATTCATCGTTACTCTTTCCATAGGTTACTGGTATTCTCTGATTCAATGCCTCTCGTCACGAAAAAGTGGCTATCTTAATAGTGCAATACTTCTTCCTCCCAGTTGCTCACACAATTTACTACTTTTTTGTGTAGTTTTTGTCTGCCAGAAACTATAATTCACTAGTTTTGTATCATAAAAGAGTCATCGTTTCTCCTCCTAGGGGTTATTCGAGACCTCTTAATCCAAACCGCAAGTAACGAGGCATTGGCTACCTTAAGAGAGTCATAGTTACTCGTCCCCATTGCTCACCCAGTCTGCCACTTTTTCATACTGCGGCCAGTCTGCCAGAAGCGATATGTCACTCGTTGTGTATCTTAAGAGATTCATCGTTACTCCTTCCATAGGTTACTGGTATTCTCTGAGTCAATACCTCTCGTGACGAAAAAGTGGCTATCTTAATAGTGCAATACTTCTTCCTCCGAGTTGCTCACACAGTTTACTACTTTTTGTGTACCTGCCAGTCTGCCAGAAGCGATATGTCACTAGTTGTGTATCATAAAAGAGTCATCGTTTCTCCTCCTAGGGGTTATTCGAGATTTCTTAATCCAAACCGCAAGTAACGAGGCATTGGCTACCTTAAGAGAGTCATAGTTACTCGTCCCAATTGCTCAGCGAGTCTGCCACTTTTCCTTACTGCGGCCAGTCTGCCAGAAGCGATATGTCACTCGTTGTGTATCTTAAGAGATTCATCGTTACTCTTTCCATAGGTTACTGGTATTCTCTGATTCAATGCCTCTCGTCACGAAAAAGTGGCTATCTTAATAGTGCAATACTTCTTCCTCCCAGTTGCTCACACAGTTTACTACTTTTTTGTGTAGTTTTTGTCTGCCAGAAACTATAATTCACTAGTTTTGTATCATAAAAGAGTCATCGTTTCACCTCCTAGGGGTTATTCGAGACCTCTTAATCCAAACCGCAAGTAACGAGGCATTGGCTACCTTAAGAGAGTCATAGTTACTCGTCCCCATTGCTCACCCAGTCTGCCACTTTTTCTTACTGTGGCCAGTCTGCCAGAAGCGATATGTCACTCGTTGTGTATCTTAAGAGATTCATCGTTACTCCTTCCATAGGTTACTGGTATTCTCTGAGTCAATACCTCTCTTGACGAAAAAGTGGCTATCTTAATAGTGCAATACTTCTTCCTCCGAGTTGCTCACACAGTTTACTACTTTTTGTGTACTTGCCAGTCTGCCAGAAGCGATATGTCACTAGTTGTGTATCATAAAGGAGTCATCGTTTCTCCTCCTAGGGGTTATTCGAGATTTCTTAATCCAAACCGCAAGTAACGAGGCATTGGCTACCTTAAGAGAGTCATAGTTACTCGTCCCAATTGCTCACCCATTCTGCCACTTTTCCTTACTGCGGCCAGTCTGCCAGAAGCGATATGTCACTCGTTGTGTATCTTAAGAGATTCATCGTTACTCTTTCCATAGGTTACTGGTATTCTCTGATTCAATGCCTCTCGTGACGAAAAAGTGGCTATCTTAATAGTGCAATACTTCTTCCTCCCAGTTGCTCACACAGTTTACTACTCTTTTGTGTAGTTTTTGTCTGCCAGAAACTATAATTCACTAGTTTTGTATCATAAAAGAGTCATCGTTTCTCCTCCTAGGGGTTATTCGAGACCTCTTAATCCAAACCGCAAGTAACGAGGCATTGGCTACCTTAAGAGAGTCATAGTTACTCGTCCCCATTGCTCACCCAGTCTGCCACTTTTTCATACTGCGGCCAGTCTGCCAGAAGCGATATGTCACTCGTTGTGTATCTTAAGAGATTCATCGTTACTCCTTCCATAGGTTACTGGTATTCTCTGAGTCAATACCTCTCGTGACGAAAAAGTGGCTATCTTAATTGTGCAATACTTCTTCCTCAGAGTTGCTCACACAGTTTACTACTTTTTGTGTACTTGCCAGTTTGCCAGAAGCGATATGTCACTAGTTGTGTATCATAAAAGAGTTATCGTTTCTCCTCCTAGGGGTTATTCGAGATTTCTTAATCCAAACCGCAAGTAACGAGGCATTGGCTACCTTAAGAGAGTCATAGTTACTCGTCCCAATTGCTCACCGAGTCTGCCACTTTTCCTTACTGCGGCCAGTCTGCCAGAAGCGATATGTCACTCGTTGTGTATCTTAAGAGATTCATCGTTACTCTTTCCATAGGTTACTGGTATTCTCTGATTCAATGCCTCTCGTGACGAAAAAGTGGCTATCTTAATAGTGCAATACTTCTTCCTCCCAGTAGCTCACACAGTTTACTACTTTTTTGTGTAGTTTTTGTCTGCCAGAAACTATAATTCACTAGTTTTGTATCATAAAAGAGTCATCGTTTCTCCTCCTAGGGGTTATTCGAGACCTCTTAATCCAAACCGCAAGTAACGAGGCATTGGCTACCTTAAGAGAGTCATAGTTACTCGTCCCAATTGCTCACCCAGTCTGCCACTTTTTCTTACTGCGGCCAGTCTGCCAGAAGCGATATGTCACTCGTTGTGTATCTTAAGAGATTCATCGTTACTCCTTCCATAGGTTACTGGTATTCTCTGAGTCAATACCTCTCGTGACGAAAAAGTGGCTATCTTAATAGTGCAATACTTCTTCCTCCGAGTTGCTCAGACAGTTTACTACTTTTTGTGTAGTTTTTGTCTGCCAGAAACTATAATTCACTAGTTGTGTATCATAAAAGAGTCATCGTTTCTCCTCCTAGGGGTTTTCGAGATTTCTTAATCCAAACCGCAAGTAACGAGGCATTGGCTACCTTAAGAGAGTCATAGTTACTCGTCCCCATTGCTCACCCAGTCTGCCACTTTTTCTTACTGTGGCCAGTCTGCCAGAAGCGATATGTCACTCGTTGTGTATCTTAAGAGATTCATCGTTACTCCTTCCATAGGTTACTGGTATTCTCTGAGTCAATACCTCTCTTGACGAAAAAGTGGCTATCTTAATAGTGCAATACTTCTTCCTCCGAGTTGCTAACACAGTTTACTACTTTTTGTGTAGCTTTTGTCTGCCAGAAGCTATAATTCACTAGTTGTGTATCATAAAAGAGTCATCGTTTCTCCTCCTAGGGGTTTTCGAGATTTCTTAATCCAAACCGCAAGTAACGATGCATTGGCTACCTTAAGAGAGTCATAGTTACTCGTCCCCATTGCTCACCCAGTCTGCCACTTTTTCTTACTGTGGCCAGTCTGCCAGAAGCGATATGTCACTCGTTGTGTATCTTAAGAGATTCATCGTTACTCCTTCCATAGGTTACTGGTATTCTCTGAGTCAATACCTCTCTTGACGAAAAAGTGGCTATCTTAATAGTGCAATACTTCTTCCTCCGCGTTGCTCACACAGTTTACTGCTTTTTGTGTAGTTTTTGTCTGCCAGAAACTATAATTCACTAGTTGTGTATCATAAAAGAGTCATCGTTTCTCCTCCTAGGGGTTATTCGAGATATCTTAATCCAAACCGCAAGTAACGAGGCATTGGCTACCTTAAGAGAGTCATAGTTACTCGTCCCAATTGCTCACCCAGTCTGCCACTTTTCCTTACTGCGGCCAGTCTGCCAGAAGCGATATGTCACTCGTTGTGTATCTTAAGAGATTCATCGTTACTCTTTCCATAGGTTACTGGTATTCTCTGATTCAATGCCTCTCGTGACGAAAAAGTGGCTATCTTAATAGTGCAATACTTCTTCCTCCCAGTTGCTCACACAGTTTACTACTCTTTTGTTTAGTTTTTGTCTGCCAGAAACTATAATTCACTAGTTTTGTATCATAAAAGAGTCATCGTTTCTCCTCCTAGGGGTTATTCGAGACCACTTAATCCAAACCGCAAGTAACGAGGCATTGGCTACCTTAAGAGAGTCATAGTTACTCGTCCCCATTGCTCACCCAGTCTGCCGCTTTTTCATACTGCGGCCAGTCTGCCAGAAGCGATATGTCACTCGTTGTGTATCTTAAGAGATTCATCGTTACTCCTTCCATAGGTTACTGGTATTCTCTGATTCAATGCCTCTCGTCACGAAAAAGTGGCTATCTTAATAGTGCAATACTTCTTCCTCCCAGTTGCTCACACAGTTTACTGCTTTTTGTGTAGTTTTTGTCTGCCAGAAACTATAATTCACTAGTTGTGTATCATAAAAGAGTCATCGTTTCTCCTCCTAGGGGTTATTCGAGATATCTTAATCCAAACCGCAAGTAACGAGGCATTGGCTACCTTAAGAGAGTCATAGTTACTCGTCCCAATTGCTCACCCAGTCTGCCACTTTTCCTTACTGCGGCCAGTCTGCCAGAAGCGATATGTCACTCGTTGTGTATCTTAAGAGATTCATCGTTACTCTTTCCATAGGTTACTGGTATTCTCTGATTCAATGCCTCTCGTGACGAAAAAGTGGCTATCTTAATAGTGCAATACTTCTTCCTCCCAGTTGCTCACACAGTTTACTACTCTTTTGTTTAGTTTTTGTCTGCCAGAAACTATAATTCACTAGTTTTGTATCATAAAAGAGTCATCGTTTCTCCTCCTAGGGGTTATTCGAGACCACTTAATCCAAACCGCAAGTAACGAGGCATTGGCTACCTTAAGAGAGTCATAGTTACTCGTCCCCATTGCTCACCCAGTCTGCCGCTTTTTCATACTGCGGCCAGTCTGCCAGAAGCGATATGTCACTCGTTGTGTATCTTAAGAGATTCATCGTTACTCCTTCCATAGGTTACTGGTATTCTCTGATTCAATGCCTCTCGTCACGAAAAAGTGGCTATCTTAATAGTGCAATACTTCTTCCTCCCAGTTGCTCACACAGTTTACTACTTTTTTGTGTAGTTTTTGTCTGCCAGAAACTATAATTCACTAGTTTTGTATCATAAAAGAGTCATCGTTTCACCTCCTAGGGGTTATTCGAGACCTCTTAATCCAAACCGCAAGTAACGAGGCATTGGCTACCTTAAGAGAGTCATAGTTACTCGTCCCCATTGCTCACCCAGTCTGCCACTTTTTCTTACTGCGGCCAGTCTGCCAGAAGCGATATGTCACTCGTTGTGTATCTTAAGAGATTCATCGTTACTCCTTCCATAGGTTACTGGTATTCTCTGAGTCAATACCTCTCGTGACGAAAAAGTGGCTATCTTAATAGTGCAATACTTCTTCCTCCGAGTTGCTCACACAGTTTACTACTTTTTGTGTACCTGCCAGTCTGCCAGAAGCGATATGTCACTAGTTGTGTATCATAAAAGAGTCATCGTTTCTCCTCCTAGGGGTTATTCGAGATTTCTTAATCCAAACCGCAAGTAACGAGGCATTGGCTACCTTAAGAGAGTCATAGTTACTCGTCCCAATTGCTCAGCGAGTCTGCCACTTTTCCTTACTGCGGCCAGTCTGCCAGAAGCGATATGTCACTCGTTGTGTATCTTAAGAGATTCATCGTTACTCTTTCCATAGGTTACTGGTATTCTCTGATTCAATGCCTCTCGTCACGAAAAAGTGGCTATCTTAATAGTGCAATACTTCTTCCTCCCAGTTGCTCACACAGTTTACTACTTTTTTGTGTAGTTTTTGTCTGCCAGAAACTATAATTCACTAGTTTTGTATCATAAAAGAGTCATCGTTTCACCTCCTAGGGGTTATTCGAGACCTCTTAATCCAAACCGCAAGTAACGAGGCATTGGCTACCTTAAGAGAGTCATAGTTACTCGTCCCCATTGCTCACCCAGTCTGCCACTTTTTCTTACTGTGGCCAGTCTGCCAGAAGCGATATGTCACTCGTTGTGTATCTTAAGAGATTCATCGTTACTCCTTCCATAGGTTACTGGTATTCTCTGAGTCAATACCTCTCGTGACGAAAAAGTGACTATCTTAATAGTGCAATACTTCTTCCTCCCAGTTGCTCACACAGTTTACTACTTTTTTGTGTAGTTTTTGTCTGCCAGAAACTATAATTCACTAGTTTTGTATCATAAAAGAGTCATCGTTTCACCTCCTAGGGGTTATTCGAGACCTCTTAATCCAAACCGCAAGTAACGAGGCATTGGCTACCTTAAGAGAGTCATAGTTACTCGTCCCCATTGCTCACCCAGTCTGCCACTTTTTCTTACTGTGGCCAGTCTGCCAGAAGCGATATGTCACTCGTTGTGTATCTTAAGAGATTCATCGTTACTCCTTCCATAGGTTACTGGTATTCTCTGAGTCAATACCTCTCGTGACGAAAAAGTGACTATCTTAATAGTGCAATACTTCTTCCTCCGAGTTGCTCACACAGTTTACTACTTTTTGTGTACCTGCCAGTCTGCCAGAAGCGATATGTCACTAGTTGTGTATCATAAAAGAGTCATCGTTTCTCCTCCTAGGGGTTATTCGAGATTTCTTAATCCAAACCGCAAGTAACGAGGCATTGGCTACCTTAAGAGAGTCATAGTTACTCGTCCCAATTGCTCAGCGAGTCTGCCACTTTTCCTTACTGCGGCCAGTCTGCCAGAAGCGATATGTCACTCGTTGTGTATCTTAAGAGATTCATCGTTACTCTTTCCATAGGTTACTGGTATTCTCTGATTCAATGCCTCTCGTCACGAAAAAGTGGCTATCTTAATAGTGCAATACTTCTTCCTCCCAGTTGCTCACACAGTTTACTACTTTTTTGTGTAGTTTTTGTCTGCCAGAAACTATAATTCACTAGTTTTGTATCATAAAAGAGTCATCGTTTCACCTCCTAGGGGTTATTCGAGACCTCTTAATCCAAACCGCAAGTAACGAGGCATTGGCTACCTTAAGAGAGTCATAGTTACTCGTCCCCATTGCTCACCCAGTCTGCCACTTTTTCTTACTGTGGCCAGTCTGCCAGAAGCGATATGTCACTCGTTGTGTATCTTAAGAGATTCATCGTTACTCCTTCCATAGGTTACTGGTATTCTCTGAGTCAATACCTCTCGTGACGAAAAAGTGGCTATCTTAATAGTGCAATACTTCTTCCTCCGAGTTGCTCACACACTTTTACTACTTTTTGTGTAGCTTTTGTCTGCCAGAAACTATAATTCACTAGTTGTGTATCATAAAAGAGTCATCGTTTCTCCTCCTAGGGGTTATTCGAGATATCTTAATCCAAACCGCAAGTAACGAGGCATTGGCTACCTTAAGAGAGTCATAGTTACTCGTCCCAATTGCTCACCCAGTCTGCCACTTTTCCTTACTGCAGCCAGTCTGCCAGAAGCGATATGTCACTCGTTGTGTATCTTAAGAGATTCATCGTTACTCCTTCCATAGGTTACTGGTATTCTCTGAGTCAATACCTCTCTTGACGAAAAAGTGGCTATCTTAATAGTGCAATACTTCTTCCTCCGAGTTGCTCACACAGTTTACTACTTTTTGTGTACTTGCCAGTCTGCCAGAAGCGATATGTCACTAGTTGTGTATCATAAAGGAGTCATCGTTTCTCCTCCTAGGGGTTATTCGAGATTTCTTAATCCAAACCGCAAGTAACGAGGCATTGGCTACCTTAAGAGAGTCATAGTTACTCGTCCCAATTGCTCACCCATTCTGCCACTTTTCCTTACTGCGGCCAGTCTGCCAGAAGCGATATGTCACTCGTTGTGTATCTTAAGAGATTCATCGTTACTCTTTCCATAGGTTACTGGTATTCTCTGATTCAATGCCTCTCGTGACGAAAAAGTGGCTATCTTAATAGTGCAATACTTCTTCCTCCCAGTTGCTCACACAGTTTACTACTCTTTTGTGTAGTTTTTGTCTGCCAGAAACTATAATTCACTAGTTTTGTATCATAAAAGAGTCATCGTTTCTCCTCCTAGGGGTTATTCGAGACCTCTTAATCCAAACCGCAAGTAACGAGGCATTGGCTACCTTAAGAGAGTCATAGTTACTCGTCCCCATTGCTCACCCAGTCTGCCACTTTTTCATACTGCGGCCAGTCTGCCAGAAGCGATATGTCACTCGTTGTGTATCTTAAGAGATTCATCGTTACTCCTTCCATAGGTTACTGGTATTCTCTGAGTCAATACCTCTCGTGACGAAAAAGTGGCTATCTTAATAGTGCAATACTTCTTCCTCAGAGTTGCTCACACAGTTTACTACTTTTTGTGTACTTGCCAGTTTGCCAGAAGCGATATGTCACTAGTTGTGTATCATAAAAGAGTCATCGTTTCTCCTCCTAGGGGTTATTCGAGATTTCTTAATCCAAACCGCAAGTAACGAGGCATTGGCTACCTTAAGAGAGTCATAGTTACTCGTCCCAATTGCTCACCGAGTCTGCCACTTTTCCTTACTGCGGCCAGTCTGCCAGAAGCGATATGTCACTCGTTGTGTATCTTAAGAGATTCATCGTTACTCTTTCCATAGGTTACTGGTATTCTCTGATTCAATGCCTCTCGTGACGAAAAAGTGGCTATCTTAATAGTGCAATACTTCTTCCTCCCAGTAGCTCACACAGTTTACTACTTTTTTGTGTAGTTTTTGTCTGCCAGAAACTATAATTCACTAGTTTTGTATCATAAAAGAGTCATCGTTTCTCCTCCTAGGGGTTATTCGAGACCTCTTAATCCAAACCGCAAGTAACGAGGCATTGGCTACCTTAAGAGAGTCATAGTTACTCGTCCCAATTGCTCACCCAGTCTGCCACTTTTTCTTACTGCGGCCAGTCTGCCAGAAGCGATATGTCACTCGTTGTGTATCTTAAGAGATTCATCGTTACTCCTTCCATAGGTTACTGGTATTCTCTGAGTCAATACCTCTCGTGACGAAAAAGTGGCTATCTTAATAGTGCAATACTTCTTCCTCCGAGTTGCTCAGACAGTTTACTACTTTTTGTGTAGTTTTTGTCTGCCAGAAACTATAATTCACTAGTTGTGTATCATAAAAGAGTCATCGTTTCTCCTCCTAGGGGTTTTCGAGATTTCTTAATCCAAACCGCAAGTAACGAGGCATTGGCTACCTTAAGAGAGTCATAGTTACTCGTCCCCATTGCTCACCCAGTCTGCCACTTTTTCTTACTGTGGCCAGTCTGCCAGAAGCGATATGTCACTCGTTGTGTATCTTAAGAGATTCATCGTTACTCCTTCCATAGGTTACTGGTATTCTCTGAGTCAATACCTCTCTTGACGAAAAAGTGGCTATCTTAATAGTGCAATACTTCTTCCTCCGAGTTGCTAACACAGTTTACTACTTTTTGTGTAGCTTTTGTCTGCCAGAAGCTATAATTCACTAGTTGTGTATCATAAAAGAGTCATCGTTTCTCCTCCTAGGGGTTTTCGAGATTTCTTAATCCAAACCGCAAGTAAGGATGCATTGGCTACCTTAAGAGAGTCATAGTTACTCGTCCCCATTGCTCACCCAGTCTGCCACTTTTTCTTACTGTGGCCAGTCTGCCAGAAGCGATATGTCACTCGTTGTGTATCTTAAGAGATTCATCGTTACTCCTTCCATAGGTTACTGGTATTCTCTGAGTCAATACCTCTCTTGACGAAAAAGTGGCTATCTTAATAGTGCAATACTTCTTCCTCCGCGTTGCTCACACAGTTTACTGCTTTTTGTGTAGTTTTTGTCTGCCAGAAACTATAATTCACTAGTTGTGTATCATAAAAGAGTCATCGTTTCTCCTCCTAGGGGTTATTCGAGATATCTTAATCCAAACCGCAAGTAACGAGGCATTGGCTACCTTAAGAGAGTCATAGTTACTCGTCCCAATTGCTCACCCAGTCTGCCACTTTTCCTTACTGCGGCCAGTCTGCCAGAAGCGATATGTCACTCGTTGTGTATCTTAAGAGATTCATCGTTACTCTTTCCATAGGTTACTGGTATTCTCTGATTCAATGCCTCTCGTGACGAAAAAGTGGCTATCTTAATAGTGCAATACTTCTTCCTCCCAGTTGCTCACACAGTTTACTACTCTTTTGTTTAGTTTTTGTCTGCCAGAAACTATAATTCACTAGTTTTGTATCATAAAAGAGTCATCGTTTCTCCTCCTAGGGGTTATTCGAGACCACTTAATCCAAACCGCAAGTAACGAGGCATTGGCTACCTTAAGAGAGTCATAGTTACTCGTCCCCATTGCTCACCCAGTCTGCCGTTTTTTCATACTGCGGCCAGTCTGCCAGAAGCGATATGTCACTCGTTGTGTATCTTAAGAGATTCATCGTTACTCCTTCCATAGGTTACTGGTATTCTCTGAGTCAATACCTCTCGTGACGAAAAAGTGGCTATCTTAATAGTGCAATACTTCTTCCTCCGAGTTGCTCAGACAGTTTACTACTTTTTGTGTAGTTTTTGTCTGCCAGAAACTATAATTCACTAGTTGTGTATCATAAAAGAGTCATCGTTTCTCCTCCTAGGGGTTTTCGAGATTTCTTAATCCAAACCGCAAGTAACGAGGCATTGGCTACCTTAAGAGAGTCATAGTTACTCGTCCCAATTGCTCACCGAGTCTGCCACTTTTCCTTACTGCGGCCAGTCTGCCAGAAGCGATATGTCACTCGTTGTGTATCTTAAGAGATTCATCGTTACTCTTTCCATAGGTTACTGGTATTCTCTGATTCAATGCCTCTCGTGACGAAAAAGTGGCTATCTTAATAGTGCAATACTTCTTCCTCCCAGTAGCTCACACAGTTTACTACTTTTTTGTGTAGTTTTTGTCTGCCAGAAACTATAATTCACTAGTTTTGTATCATAAAAGAGTCATCGTTTCTCCTCCTAGGGGTTATTCGAGACCTCTTAATCCAAACCGCAAGTAACGAGGCATTGGCTACCTTAAGAGAGTCATAGTTACTCGTCCCAATTGCTCACCCAGTCTGCCACTTTTTCTTACTGCGGCCAGTCTGCCAGAAGCGATATGTCACTCGTTGTGTATCTTAAGAGATTCATCGTTACTCCTTCCATAGGTTACTGGTATTCTCTGAGTCAATACCTCTCTTGACGAAAAAGTGGCTATCTTAATAGTGCAATACTTCTTCCTCCGAGTTGCTAACACAGTTTACTACTTTTTGTGTAGCTTTTGTCTGCCAGAAGCTATAATTCACTAGTTGTGTATCATAAAAGAGTCATCGTTTCTCCTCCTAGGGGTTTTCGAGATTTCTTAATCCAAACCGCAAGTAAGGATGCATTGGCTACCTTAAGAGAGTCATAGTTACTCGTCCCCATTGCTCACCCAGTCTGCCACTTTTTCTTACTGTGGCCAGTCTGCCAGAAGCGATATGTCACTCGTTGTGTATCTTAAGAGATTCATCGTTACTCCTTCCATAGGTTACTGGTATTCTCTGAGTCAATACCTCTCTTGACGAAAAAGTGGCTATCTTAATAGTGCAATACTTCTTCCTCCGCGTTGCTCACACAGTTTACTGCTTTTTGTGTAGTTTTTGTCTGCCAGAAACTATAATTCACTAGTTGTGTATCATAAAAGAGTCATCGTTTCTCCTCCTAGGGGTTATTCGAGATATCTTAATCCAAACCGCAAGTAACGAGGCATTGGCTACCTTAAGAGAGTCATAGTTACTCGTCCCAATTGCTCACCCAGTCTGCCACTTTTCCTTACTGCGGCCAGTCTGCCAGAAGCGATATGTCACTCGTTGTGTATCTTAAGAGATTCATCGTTACTCTTTCCATAGGTTACTGGTATTCTCTGATTCAATGCCTCTCGTGACGAAAAAGTGGCTATCTTAATAGTGCAATACTTCTTCCTCCCAGTTGCTCACACAGTTTACTACTCTTTTGTTTAGTTTTTGTCTGCCAGAAACTATAATTCACTAGTTTTGTATCATAAAAGAGTCATCGTTTCTCCTCCTAGGGGTTATTCGAGACCACTTAATCCAAACCGCAAGTAACGAGGCATTGGCTACCTTAAGAGAGTCATAGTTACTCGTCCCCATTGCTCACCCAGTCTGCCGTTTTTTCATACTGCGGCCAGTCTGCCAGAAGCGATATGTCACTCGTTGTGTATCTTAAGAGATTCATCGTTACTCCTTCCATAGGTTACTGGTATTCTCTGAGTCAATACCTCTCGTGACGAAAAAGTGGCTATCTTAATAGTGCAATACTTCTTCCTCCGAGTTGCTCAGACAGTTTACTACTTTTTGTGTAGTTTTTGTCTGCCAGAAACTATAATTCACTAGTTGTGTATCATAAAAGAGTCATCGTTTCTCCTCCTAGGGGTTTTCGAGATTTCTTAATCCAAACCGCAAGTAACGAGGCATTGGCTACCTTAAGAGAGTCATAGTTACTCGTCCCAATTGCTCACCGAGTCTGCCACTTTTCCTTACTGCGGCCAGTCTGCCAGAAGCGATATGTCACTCGTTGTGTATCTTAAGAGATTCATCGTTACTCTTTCCATAGGTTACTGGTATTCTCTGATTCAATGCCTCTCGTGACGAAAAAGTGGCTATCTTAATAGTGCAATACTTCTTCCTCCCAGTAGCTCACACAGTTTACTACTTTTTTGTGTAGTTTTTGTCTGCCAGAAACTATAATTCACTAGTTTTGTATCATAAAAGAGTCATCGTTTCTCCTCCTAGGGGTTATTCGAGACCTCTTAATCCAAACCGCAAGTAACGAGGCATTGGCTACCTTAAGAGAGTCATAGTTACTCGTCCCAATTGCTCACCCAGTCTGCCACTTTTTCTTACTGCGGCCAGTCTGCCAGAAGCGATATGTCACTCGTTGTGTATCTTAAGAGATTCATCGTTACTCCTTCCATAGGTTACTGGTATTCTCTGAGTCAATACCTCTCTTGACGAAAAAGTGGCTATCTTAATAGTGCAATACTTCTTCCTCCGAGTTGCTAACACAGTTTACTACTTTTTGTGTAGCTTTTGTCTGCCAGAAGCTATAATTCACTAGTTGTGTATCATAAAAGAGTCATCGTTTCTCCTCCTAGGGGTTTTCGAGATTTCTTAATCCAAACCGCAAGTAAGGATGCATTGGCTACCTTAAGAGAGTCATAGTTACTCGTCCCCATTGCTCACCCAGTCTGCCACTTTTTCTTACTGTGGCCAGTCTGCCAGAAGCGATATGTCACTCGTTGTGTATCTTAAGAGATTCATCGTTACTCCTTCCATAGGTTACTGGTATTCTCTGAGTCAATACCTCTCTTGACGAAAAAGTGGCTATCTTAATAGTGCAATACTTCTTCCTCCGCGTTGCTCACACAGTTTACTGCTTTTTGTGTAGTTTTTGTCTGCCAGAAACTATAATTCACTAGTTGTGTATCATAAAAGAGTCATCGTTTCTCCTCCTAGGGGTTATTCGAGATATCTTAATCCAAACCGCAAGTAACGAGGCATTGGCTACCTTAAGAGAGTCATAGTTACTCGTCCCAATTGCTCACCCAGTCTGCCACTTTTCCTTACTGCGGCCAGTCTGCCAGAAGCGATATGTCACTCGTTGTGTATCTTAAGAGATTCATCGTTACTCTTTCCATAGGTTACTGGTATTCTCTGATTCAATGCCTCTCGTGACGAAAAAGTGGCTATCTTAATAGTGCAATACTTCTTCCTCCCAGTTGCTCACACAGTTTACTACTCTTTTGTTTAGTTTTTGTCTGCCAGAAACTATAATTCACTAGTTTTGTATCATAAAAGAGTCATCGTTTCTCCTCCTAGGGGTTATTCGAGACCACTTAATCCAAACCGCAAGTAACGAGGCATTGGCTACCTTAAGAGAGTCATAGTTACTCGTCCCCATTGCTCACCCAGTCTGCCGTTTTTTCATACTGCGGCCAGTCTGCCAGAAGCGATATGTCACTCGTTGTGTATCTTAAGAGATTCATCGTTACTCCTTCCATAGGTTACTGGTATTCTCTGAGTCAATACCTCTCGTGACGAAAAAGTGGCTATCTTAATAGTGCAATACTTCTTCCTCCGAGTTGCTCAGACAGTTTACTACTTTTTGTGTAGTTTTTGTCTGCCAGAAACTATAATTCACTAGTTGTGTATCATAAAAGAGTCATCGTTTCTCCTCCTAGGGGTTTTCGAGATTTCTTAATCCAAACCGCAAGTAACGAGGCATTGGCTACCTTAAGAGAGTCATAGTTACTCGTCCCAATTGCTCACCGAGTCTGCCACTTTTCCTTACTGCGGCCAGTCTGGCAGAAGCGATATGTCACTCGTTGTGTATCTTAAGAGATTCATCGTTACTCTTTCCATAGGTTACTGGTATTCTCTGATTCAATGCCTCTCGTCACGAAAAAGTGGCTATCTTAATAGTGCAATACTTCTTCCTCCCAGTAGCTCACACAGTTTACTACTTTTTTGTGTAGTTTTTGTCTGCCAGAAACTATAATTCACTAGTTGTGTATCATAAAAGAGTCATCGTTTCTCCTCCTACGGGTTTTCGAGATTTCTTAATCCAAACCGCAAGTAACGAGGCATTGGCTACCTTAAGAGAGTCATAGTTACTCGTCCCCATTGCTCACCCAGTCTGCCACATTTTCTTACTGTGGCCAGTCTGCCAGAAGCGATATGTCACTCGTTGTGTATCTTAAGAGATTCATCGTTACTCCTTCCATAGGTTACTGGTATTCTCTGAGTCAATACCTCTCTTGACGAAAAAGTGGCTATCTTAATAGTGCAATACTTCTTCCTCCGAGTTGCTCACACAGTTTACTACTTTTTGTGTACTTGCCTGTTTGCCAGAAGCGATATGTCACTAGTTGTGTATCATAAAGGAGTCATCGTTTCTCCTCCTAGGGGTTATTCGAGATTTCTTAATCCAAACCGCAAGTAACGAGGCATTGGCTACCTTAAGAGAGTCATAGTTACTCGTCCCAATTGCTCACCCAGTCTGCCACTTTTCCTTACTGCGGCCAGTCTGCCAGAAGCGATATGTCACTCGTTGTGTATCTTAAGAGATTCATCGTTACTCTTTCCATAGGTTACTGGTATTCTCTGATTCAATGCCTCTCGTGACGAAAAAGTGGCTATCTTAATAGTGCAATACTTCTTCCTCCCAGTAGCTCACACAGTTTACTACTTTTTTGTGTAGTTTTTGTCTGCCAGAAACTATAATTCACTAGTTGTGTATCATAAAAGAGTCATCGTTTCTCCTCCTAGGGGTTTTCGAGATTTCTTAATCCAAACCGCAAGTAACGAGGCATTGGCTACCTTAAGAGAGTCATAGTTACTCGTCCCCATTGCTCACCCAGTCTGCCACTTTTTCTTACTGTGGCCAGTCTGCCAGAAGCGATATGTCACTCGTTGTGTATCTTAAGAGATTCATCGTTACTCCTTCCATAGGTTACTGGTATTCTCTGAGTCAATACCTCTCTTGACGAAAAAGTGGCTATCTTAATAGTGCAATACTTCTTCCTCCGAGTTGCTCACACAGTTTACTACTTTTTGTGTAGCTTTTGTCTGCCAGAAGCTATAATTCACTAGTTGTGTATCATAAAAGAGTCATCGTTTCTCCTCCTAGGGGTTTTCGAGATTTCTTAATCCAAACCGCAAGTAACGAGGCATTGGCTACCTTAAGAGAGTCATAGTTACTCGTCCCCATTGCTCGGCCAGTCTGCCACTTTTTCTTACTGTGGCCAGTCTGCCAGAAGCGATATGTCACTCGTTGTGTATCTTAAGAGATTCATCGTTACTCCTTCCATAGGTTACTGGTATTCTCTGAGTCAATACCTCTCTTGACGAAAAAGTGGCTATCTTAATAGTGCAATACTTCTTCCTCCGAGTTGCTCACACAGTTTACTACTTTTTGTGTAGCTTTTGTCTGCCAGAAGCTATAATTCACTAGTTGTGTATCATAAAAGAGTCATCGTTTCTCCTCCTAGGGGTTTTCGAGATTTCTTAATCCAAACCGCAAGTAACGATGCATTGGCTACCTTAAGAGAGTCATAGTTACTCGTCCCAATTGCTCACCCAGTCTGCCACTTTTCCTTACTGCGGCCAGTCTGCCAGAAGCGATATGTCACTCGTTGTGTATCTTAAGAGATTCATCGTTACTCTTTCCATAGGTTACTGGTATTCTCTGATTCAATGCCTCTCGTGACGAAAAAGTGGCTATCTTAATAGTGCAATACTTCTTCCTCCCAGTAGCTCACACAGTTTACTACTTTTTTGTGTAGTTTTTGTCTGCCAGAAACTATAATTCACTAGTTTTGTATCATAAAAGAGTCATCGTTTCTCCTCCTAGGGGTTATTCGAGACCTCTTAATCCAAACCGCAAGTAACGAGGCATTGGCTACCTTAAGAGAGTCATAGTTACTCGTCCCAATTGCTCACCCAGTCTGCCACTTTTTCTTACTGCGGCCAGTCTGCCAGAAGCGATATGTCACTCGTTGTGTATCTTAAGAGTTCCATCGTTACTCCTTCCATAGGTTACTGGTATTCTCTGAGTCAATACCTCTCGTGACGAAAAAGTGGCTATCTTAATAGTGCAATACTTCTTCCTCCGAGTTGCTCAGACAGTTTACTACTTTTTGTGTAGTTTTTGTCTGCCAGAAACTATAATTCACTAGTTGTGTATCATAAAAGAGTCATCGTTTCTCCTCCTAGGGGTTTTCGAGATTTCTTAATCCAAACCGCAAGTAACGAGGCATTGGCTACCTTAAGAGAGTCATAGATACTCGTCCCCATTGCTCACCCAGTCTGCCACTTTTTCTTACTGTGGCCAGTCTGCCAGAAGCGATATGTCACTCGTTGTGTATCTTAAGAGATTCATCGTTACTCCTTCCATAGGTTACTGGTATTCTCTGAGTCAATACCTCTCGTGACGAAAAAGTGGCTATCTTAATAGTGCAATACTTCTTCCTCCGAGTTGCTCAGACAGTTTACTACTTTTTGTGTAGTTTTTGTCTGCCAGAAACTATAATTCACTAGTTGTGTATCATAAAAGAGTCATCGTTTCTCCTCCTAGGGGTTTTCGAGATTTCTTAATCCAAACCGCAAGTAACGAGGCATTGGCTACCTTAAGAGAGTCATAGTTACTCGTCCCAATTGCTCACCGAGTCTGCCACTTTTCCTTACTGCGGCCAGTCTGCCAGAAGCGATATGTCACTCGTTGTGTATCTTAAGAGATTCATCGTTACTCTTCCCATAGGTTACTGGTATTCTCTGATTCAATGCCTCTCGTCACGAAAAAGTGGCTATCTTAATAGTGCAATACTTCTTCCTCCCAGTAGCTCACACAGTTTACTACTTTTTTGTGTAGTTTTTGTCTGCCAGAAACTATAATTCACTAGTTGTGTATCATAAAAGAGTCATCGTTTCTCCTCCTAGGGGTTTTCGAGATTTCTTAATCCAAACCGCAAGTAACGAGGCATTGGCTACCTTAAGAGAGTCATAGTTACTCGTCCCCATTGCTCACCCAGTCTGCCACATTTTCTTACTGTGGCCAGTCTGCCAGAAGCGATATGTCACTCGTTGTGTATCTTAAGAGATTCATCGTTACTCCTTCCATAGGTTACTGGTATTCTCTGAGTCAATACCTCTCTTGACGAAAAAGTGGCTATCTTAATAGTGCAATACTTCTTCCTCCGAGTTGCTCACACAGTTTACTACTTTTTGTGTACTTGCCTGTTTGCCAGAAGCGATATGTCACTAGTTGTGTATCATAAAGGAGTCATCGTTTCTCCTCCTAGGGGTTATTCGAGATTTCTTAATCCAAACCGCAAGTAACGAGGCATTGGCTACCTTAAGAGAGTCATAGTTACTCGTCCCAATTGCTCACCCAGTCTGCCACTTTTCCTTACTGCGGCCAGTCTGCCAGAAGCGATATGTCACTCGTTGTGTATCTTAAGAGATTCATCGTTACTCTTTCCATAGGTTACTGGTATTCTCTGATTCAATGCCTCTCGTGACGAAAAAGTGGCTATCTTAATAGTGCAATACTTCTTCCTCCCAGTAGCTCACACAGTTTACTACTTTTTTGTGTAGTTTTTGTCTGCCAGAAACTATAATTCACTAGTTGTGTATCATAAAAGAGTCATCGTTTCTCCTCCTAGGGGTTTTCGAGATTTCTTAATCCAAACCGCAAGTAACGAGGCATTGGCTACCTTAAGAGAGTCATAGTTACTCGTCCCCATTGCTCACCCAGTCTGCCACTTTTTCTTACTGTGGCCAGTCTGCCAGAAGCGATATGTCACTCGTTGTGTATCTTAAGAGATTCATCGTTACTCCTTCCATAGGTTACTGGTATTCTCTGAGTCAATACCTCTCTTGACGAAAAAGTGGCTATCTTAATAGTGCAATACTTCTTCCTCCGAGTTGCTCACACAGTTTACTACTTTTTGTGTAGCTTTTGTCTGCCAGAAGCTATAATTCACTAGTTGTGTATCATAAAAGAGTCATCGTTTCTCCTCCTAGGGGTTTTCGAGATTTCTTAATCCAAACCGCAAGTAACGAGGCATTGGCTACCTTAAGAGAGTCACAGTTACTCGTCCCCATTGCTCGGCCAGTCTGCCACTTTTTCTTACTGTGGCCAGTCTGCCAGAAGCGATATGTCACTCGTTGTGTATCTTAAGAGATTCATCGTTACTCCTTCCATAGGTTACTGGTATTCTCTGAGTCAATACCTCTCTTGACGAAAAAGTGGCTATCTTAATAGTGCAATACTTCTTCCTCCGAGTTGCTCACACAGTTTACTACTTTTTGTGTAGCTTTTGTCTGCCAGAAGCTATAATTCACTAGTTGTGTATCATAAAAGAGTCATCGTTTCTCCTCCTAGGGGTTTTCGAGATTTCTTAATCCAAACCGCAAGTAACGATGCATTGGCTACCTTAAGAGAGTCATAGTTACTCGTCCCCATTGCTCACCCAGTCTGCCACTTTTTCTTACTGTGGCCAGTCTGCCAGAAGCGATATGTCACTCGTTGTGTATCTTAAGAGATTCATCGTTACTCCTTCCATAGGTTACTGGTATTCTCTGAGTCAATACCTCTCTTGACGAAAAAGTGGCTATCTTAATAGTGCAATACTTCTTCCTCCGAGTTGCTCACACAGTTTACTGCTTTTTGTGTAGTTTTTGTCTGCCAGAAACTATAATTCACTAGTTGTGTATCATAAAAGAGTCATCGTTTCTCCTCCTAGGGGTTATTCGAGATTTCTTAATCCAAACCGCAAGTAACGAGGCATTGGCTACCTTAAGAGAGTCATAGTTACTCGTCCCAATTGCTCACCCAGTCTGCCACTTTTCCTTACTGCGGGGAGTCTGCCAGAAGCGATATGTCACTCGTTGTGTATCTTAAGAGATTCATCGTTACTCTTTCCATAGGTTACTGGTATTCTCTGATTCAATGCCTCTCGTGACGAAAAAGTGGCTATCTTAATAGTGCAATACTTCTTCCTCCCAGTTGCTCACACAATTTACTACTTTTTTGTGTAGTTTTTGTCTGCCAGAAACTATAATTCACTAGTTTTGTATCATAAAAGAGTCATCGTTTCTCCTCCTAGGCGTTATTCGAGACCTCCTAATCCAAACCGCAAGTAACGAGGCATTGGCTACCTTAAGAGAGTCATAGTTACTCGTCCCAATTGCTCACCCAGTCTGCCACTTTTTCTTACTACGGCCAGTCTGCCAGAAGCGATATGTCACTCGTTGTGTATCTTAAGAGATTCATCGTTACTCCTTCCATAGGTTACTGGTATTCTCTGAGTCAATACCTCTCGTGACGAAAAAGTGGCTATCTTCATAGTGCAATACTTCTTCCTCCGAGTTGCTCAGACAGTTTACTACTTTTTGTGTAGTTTTTGTCTGCCAGAAACTATAATTCACTAGTTGTGTATCATAAAAGAGTCATCGTTTCTCCTCCTAGGGGTTTTCGAGATTTCTTAATCCAAACCGCAAGTAACGAGGCATTGGCTACCTTAAGAGAGTCATAGTTACTCGTCCCCATTGCTCACCCAGTCTGCACTTTTTCTTACTGTGGCCAGTCTGCCAGAAGCGATATGTCACTCGTTGTGTATCTTAAGAGATTCATCGTTACTCCTTCCATAGGTTACTGGTATTCTCTGAGTCAATACCTCTCGTGACGAAAAAGTGGCTATCTTAATAGTGCAATACTTCTTCCTCCGAGTTGCTCACACAGTTTACTACTTTTTGTGTAGCTTTTGTCTGCCAGAAACTATAATTCACTACTTGTGTATCATAAAAGAGTCATCGTTTCTCCTCCTAGGTGTTTTCGAGATTTCTTAATCCAAACCGCAAGTAACGAGGCATTGGCTACCTTAAGAGGGTCATAGTTACTCGTCCCCATTGCTCACCCAGTCTGCCACTTTTTCTTACTGTGGCCAGTCTGCCAGAAGCGACATGTCACTCGTTGTGTATCTTAAGAGATTCATCGTTACTCCTTCCATAGGTTACTGGTATTCTCTGAGTCAATACCTCTCTTGACGAAAAAGTGGCTATCTTAATAGTGCAATACTTCTTCCTCCGAGTTGCTCACACAGTTTACTGCTTTTTGTGTAGTTTTTGTCTGCCAGAAACTATAATTCACTAGTTGTGTATCATAAAAGAGTCATCGTTTCTCCTCCTAGGGGTTATTCGAGATATCTTAATCCAAACCGCAAGTAACGAGGCATTGGCTACCTTAAGAGAGTCATAGTTACTCGTCCCAATTGCTCACCCAGTCTGCCACTTTTCCTTACTGCGGCCAGTCTGCCAGAAGCGATATGTCACTCGTTGTGTATCTTAAGAGATTCATCGTTACTCTTTCCATAGGTTACTGGTATTCTCTGATTCAATGCCTCTCGTGACGAAAAAGTAGCTATCTTAATAGTGCTTTACTTCTTCCTCCCAGTTGCTCACACAATTTACTACTTTTTTGTGTAGTTTTTGTCTGCCAGAAACTATAATTCACTAGTTTTGTATCATAAAAGAGTCATCGTTTCTCCTCCTAGGGGTTATTCGAGACCTCTTAATCCAAACCGCAAGTAACGAGGCATTGGCTACCTTAAGAGAGTCATAGTTACTCGTCCCAATTGCTCACCCAGTCTGCCACTTTTCCTTACTGCGGCCAGTCTGCCAGAAGCGATATGTCACTCGTTGTGTATCTTAAGAGATTCATCGCTACTCCTTCCATAGGTTACTGGTATTCTCTGAGTCAATACCTCTCTTGACGAAAAAGTGGCTATCTTAATAGTGCAATACTTCTTCCTCCGAGTTGCTCACACAGTTTACTACTTTTTGTGTACTTGCCAGTCTGCCAGAAGCGATATGTCACTAGTTGTGTATCATAAAAGAGTCATCGTTTCTCCTCCTAGGGGTTATTCGAGATTTCTTAATCCAAACCGCAAGTAACGAGGCATTGGCTACCTTAAGAGAGTCATAGTTACTCGTCCCAATTGCTCACCCAGTCTGCCACTTTTCCTTACTGCGGCCAGTCTGCCAGAAGCGATATGTCACTCGTTGTGTATCTTAAGAGATTCATCGTTACTCTTTCCATAGGTTACTGGTATTCTCTGATTCAATGCCTCTCGTGACGAAAAAGTGGCTATCTTAATAGTGCAATACTTCTTCCTCCCAGTTGCTCACACAATTTACTACTTTTTTGTGTAGTTTTTGTCTGCCAGAAACTATAATTCACTAGTTTTGTATCATAAAAGAGTCATCGTTTCTCCTCCTAGGGGTTATTCGAGACCTCTTAATCCAAACCGCAAGTAACGAGGCATTGGCTACCTTAAGAGAGTCATAGTAACTCGTCCCCATTGCTCACCCAGTCTGCCACTTTTTCATACTGCGGCCAGAATGCCAGAAGCGATATGTCACTCGTTGTGTATCTTAAGAGATTCATCGTTACTCCTTCCATAGGTTACTGGTATTCTCTGAGTCAATACCTCTCGTGACGAAAAAGTGGCTATCTTAATAGTGCAATACTTCTTCCTCCGAGTTGCTCACACAGTTTACTACTTTTTGTGTACCTGCCAGTCTGCCAGAAGCGATATGTCACTAGTTGTGTATCATAAAAGAGTCATCGTTTCTCCTCCTAGGGGTTATTCGAGATTTCTTAATCCAAACCGCAAGTAACGAGGCATTGGCTACCTTAAGAGAGTCATAGTTACTCGTCCCAATTGCTCAGCGAGTCTGCCACTTTTCCTTACTGCGGCCAGTCTGCCAGAAGCGATATGTCACTCGTTGTGTATCTTAAGAGATTCATCGTTACTCCTTCCATAGTTTACTGGTATACTCTGAGTCAATACCTCTCTTGACGAAAAAGTGGCTATCTTAATAGTGCAATTCTTCTTCCTAAGAGTTGCTCACACAGTTTACTGCTTTTTGTGTAGTTTTTGTCTGCCAGAAACTATAATTCACTAGTTGTGTATCATAAAAGAGTCATCGTTTCTCCTCCTAGGGGTTTTCGAGATTTCTTAATCCAAACCGCAAGTAACGATGCATTGGCTACCTTAAGAGAGTCATAGTTACTCGTCCCAATTGCTCACCCAGTCTGCCACTTTTTCTTACTGTGGCCAGTCTGCCAGAAGCGATATGTCACTCGTTGTGTATCTTAAGAGATTCATCGTTACTCTTTCCATAGGTTACTGGTATTCTCTGATTCAATGCCTCTCGTGACGAAAAAGTGGCTACCTTAATAGTGCAATACTTCTTCCTCCCAGTTGCTCACACAATTTACTACTTTTTTGTGTAGTTTTTGTCTGCCAGAAACTATAATTCACTAGTTTTGTATCATATAAGAGTCATCGTTTCTCCTCCTAGGGGTTATTCGAGACCTCTTAATCCAAACCGCAAGTAACGAGGCATTGGCTACCTTAAGAGAGTCATAGTTACTCGTCCCAATTGCTCACCCAGTCTGCCACTTTTTCTTACTGCGGCCAGTCTGCCAGAAGCGATATGTCACTCGTTGTGTATCTTAAGAGATTCATCGTTACTCCTTCCATAGGTTACTGGTATTCTCTGAGTCAATACCTCTCGTGACGAAAAAGGGGCTATCTTAATAGTGCAATACTTTTTCCTCCGAGGTGCTCAGACAGTTTACTACTTTTTGTGTAGTTTTTGTCTGCCAGAAACTATAATTCACTAGTTGTGTATCATAAAAGAGTCATCGTTTCTCCTCCTAGGGGTTTTCGAGATTTCTTAATCCAAACCGCAAGTAACGAGGCATTGGCTACCTTAAGAGAGTCATAGTTACTCGTCCCCATTGCTCACTCAGTCTGCCACTTTTTCTTACTGTGGCCAGTCTGCCAGAAGCGATATGTCACTCGTTGTGTATCTTAAGAGATACATCGTTACTCCTTCCATAGGTTACTGGTATTCTCTGAGTCAATACCTCTCTTGACGAAAAAGTGGCTATCTTAATAGTGCAATACTTCTTCCTCCGAGTTGCTCACACAGTTTACTGCTTTTTGTGTAGTTTTTGTCTGCCAGAAACTATAATTCACTAGTTTTGTATCATAAAAGAGTCATCGTTTCTCCTCCTAGGGGTTATTCGAGATATCTTAATCCAAACCGCAAGTAACGAGGCATTGGCTACCTTAAGATAGTCATAGTTACTCGTCCCAATTGCTCACCCAGTCTGCCACTTTTCCTTACTGCGGCCAGTCTGCCAGAAGCGATATGTCACTCGTTGTGTATCTTAAGAGATTCATCGTTACTCCTTCCATAGGTTACTGGTATTCTCTGAGTCAATACCTCTCTTGACGAAAAAGTGGCTATCTTAATAGTGCATACTTCTTCCTCCGAGTTGCTCACACAGTTTACTACTTTTTGTGTACTTGCCAGTCTGCCAGAAGCGATATGTCACTAGTTGTGTATCATAAAGGAGTCATCGTTACTCCTCCTAGGGGTTATTCGAGATTTCTTAATCCAAACCGCAAGTAACGAGGCATTGGCTACCTTAAGAGAGTCATAGTTACTCGTCCCAATTGCTCACCCAGTCTGCCACTTTTCCTTACTGCGGCCAGTCTGCCAGAAGCGATATGTCACTCGTTGTGTATCTTAAGAGATTCATCGTTACTCTTTCCATAGGTTACTGGTATTCTCTGATTCAATGCCTCTCGTGACGAAAAAGTGGCTATCTTAATAGTGCAATACTTCTTCCTCCCAGTTGCTCACACAGTTTACTACTCTTTTGTGTAGTTTTTGTCTGCCATAAACTATAATTCACTAGTTTTGTATCATAAAAGAGTCATCGTTTCTCCTCCTAGGGGTTATTCGAGACCTCTTAATCCAAACCGCAAGTAACGAGGCATTGGCTACCTTAAGAGAGTCATAGTTACTCGTCCCCATTGCTCACCCAGTCTGCCACTTTTTCATACTGCGGCCAGTCTGCCAGAAGCGATATGTCACTCGTTGTGTATCTTAAGAGATTCATCGTTACTCCTTCCATAGGTTACTGGTATTCTCTGAGTCAATACCTCTCGTGACGAAAAAGTGGCTATCTTAATAGTGCAATACTTCTTCCTCAGAGTTGCTCACACAGTTTACTACTTTTTGTGTACTTGCCAGTTTGCCAGAAGCGATATGTCACTAGTTGTGTATCATAAAAGAGTCATCGTTTCTCCTCCTAGGGGTTATTCGAGATTTCTTAATCCAAACCGCAAGTAACGAGGCATTGGCTACCTTAAGAGAGTCATAGTTACTCGTCCCAATTGCTCACCGAGTCTGCCACTTTTCCTTACTGCGGCCAGTCTGCCAGAAGCGATATGTCACTCGTTGTGTATCTTAAGAGATTTATCGTTACTCTTTCCATAGGTTACTGGAATTCTCTGATTCAATGCCTCTCGTGACGAAAAAGTGGCTATCTTAATAGTGCAATACTTCTTCCTCCCAGTAGCTCACACAGTTTACTACTTTTTTGTGTAGTTTTTGTCTGCCAGAAACTATAATTCACTAGTTTTGTATCATAAAAGAGTCATCGTTTCTCCTCCTAGGGGTTTTCGAGATTTCTTAATCCAAACCGCAAGTAACGAGGCATTGGCTACCTTAAGAGAGTCATAGTTACTCGTCCCCATTGCTCACCCAGTCTGCCACTTTATCTTACTGTGGCCAGTCTGCCAGAAGCGATATGTCACTCGTTGTGTATCTTAAGAGATTCATCGTTACTCCTTCCATAGGTTACTGGTATTCTCTGAGTCAATACCTCTCTTGACGAAAAAGTGGCTATCTTAATAGTGCAATACTTCTTCCTCCGAGTTGCTCACACAGTTTACCGCTTTTTGTGTAGTTTTTGTCTGCCAGAAACTATAATTCACTAGTTGTGTATCATAAAAGAGTCATCGTTTCTCCTCCTAGGGGTTATTCGAGATATCTTAATCCAAACCGCAAGTAACGAGGCATTGGCTACCTTAAGAGAGTCATAGTTACTCGTCCCAATTGCTCACCCAGTCTGCCACTTTTCCTTACTGCGGCCAGTCTGCCAGAAGCGATATGTCACTCGTTGTGTATCTTAAGAGATTCATCGTTACTCCTTCCATAGGTTACTGGTATTCTCTGAGTCAATACCTCTCTTGACGAAAAAGTGGCTATCTTAATAGTGCAATACTTCTTCCTCCGAGTTGCTCACACAGTTTACTACTTTTTGTGTACTTGCCAGTCTGCCAGAAGCGATATGTCACTAGTTGTGTATCATAAAGGAGTCATCGTTTCTCCTCCTAGGGGTTATTCGAGATTTCTTAATCCAAACCGCAAGTAACGAGGCATTGGCTACCTTAAGAGAGTCATAGTTACTCGTCCCAATTGCTCACCCAGTCTGCCACTTTTCCTTACTGCGGCCAGTCTGCCAGAAGCGATATGTCACTCGTTGTGTATCTTAAGAGATTCATCGTTACTCTTTCCATAGGTTACTGGTATTCTCTGATTCAATGCCTCTCGTGACGAAAAAGTGGCTATCTTAATAGTGCAATACTTCTTCCTCCCAGTAGCTCACACAGTTTACTACTTTTTTGTGTAGTTTTTGTCTGCCAGAAACTATAATTCACTAGTTTTGTATCATAAAAGAGTCATCGTTTCTCCTCCTAGGGGTTATTCGAGACCTCTTAATCCAAACCGCAAGTAACGAGGCATTGGCTACCTTAAGAGAGTCATAGTTACTCGTCCCAATTGCTCACCCAGTCTGCCACTTTTTCTTACTGCGGCCAGTCTGCCAGAAGCGATATGTCACTCGTTGTGTATCTTAAGAGATTCATCGTTACTCCTTCCATAGGTTACTGGTATTCTCTGAGTCAATACCTCTCGTGACGAAAAAGTGGCTATCTTAATAGTGCAATACTTCTTCCTCCGAGTTGCTCAGACAGTTTACTACTTTTTGTGTAGTTTTTGTCTGCCAGAAACTATAATTCACTAGTTGTGTATCATAAAAGAGTCATCGTTTCTCCTCCTAGGGGTTTTCGAGATTTCTTAATCCAAACCGCAAGTAACGAGGCATTGGCTACCTTAAGAGAGTCATAGTTACTCGTCCCCATTGCTCACCCAGTCTGCCACTTTTTCTTACTGTGGCCAGTCTGCCAGAAGCGACATGTCACTCGTTGTGTATCTTAAGAGATTCATCGTTACTCCTTCCATAGGTTACTGGTATTCTCTGAGTCAATACCTCTCTTGACGAAAAAGTGGCTATCTTAATAGTGCAATACTTCTTCCTCCGAGTTGCTCACACAGTTTACTGCTTTTTGTGTAGTTTTTGTCTGCCAGAAACTATAATTCACTAGTTGTGTATCATAAAAGAGTCATCGTTTCTCCTCCTAGGGGTTATTCGAGATATCTTAATCCAAACCGCAAGTAACGAGGCATTGGCTACCTTAAGAGAGTCATAGTTACTCGTCCCAATTGCTCACCCAGTCTGCCACTTTTCCTTACTGCGGCCAGTCTGCCAGAAGCGATATGTCACTCGTTGTGTATCTTAAGAGATTCATCGTTACTCTTTCCATAGGTTACTGGTATTCTCTGATTCAATGCCTCTCGTGACGAAAAAGTAGCTATCTTAATAGTGCTTTACTTCTTCCTCCCAGTTGCTCACACAATTTACTACTTTTTTGTGTAGTTTTTGTCTGCCAGAAACTATAATTCACTAGTTTTGTATCATAAAAGAGTCATCGTTTCTCCTCCTAGGGGTTATTCGAGACCTCTTAATCCAAACCGCAAGTAACGAGGCATTGGCTACCTTAAGAGAGTCATAGTTACTCGTCCCAATTGCTCACCCAGTCTGCCACTTTTCCTTACTGCGGCCAGTCTGCCAGAAGCGATATGTCACTCGTTGTGTATCTTAAGAGATTCATCGCTACTCCTTCCATAGGTTACTGGTATTCTTTGAGTCAATACCTCTCTTGACGAAAAAGTGGCTATCTTAATAGTGCAATACTTCTTCCTCCGAGTTGCTCACACAGTTTACTACTTTTTGTGTACTTGCCAGTCTGCCAGAAGCGATATGTCACTAGTTGTGTATCATAAAAGAGTCATCGTTTCTCCTCCTAGGGGTTATTCGAGATTTCTTAATCCAAACCGCAAGTAACGAGGCATTGGCTACCTTAAGAGAGTCATAGTTACTCGTCCCAATTGCTCACCCAGTCTGCCACTTTTCCTTACTGCGGCCAGTCTGCCAGAAGCGATATGTCACTCGTTGTGTATCTTAAGAGATTCATCGTTACTCTTTCCATAGGTTACTGGTATTCTCTGATTCAATGCCTCTCGTGACGAAAAAGTGGCTATCTTAATAGTGCAATACTTCTTCCTCCCAGTTGCTCACACAATTTACTACTTTTTTGTGTAGTTTTTGTCTGCCAGAAACTATAATTCACTAGTTTTGTATCATAAAAGAGTCATCGTTTCTCCTCCTAGGGGTTATTCGAGACCTCTTAATCCAAACCGCAAGTAACGAGGCATTGGCTACCTTAAGAGAGTCATAGTAACTCGTCCCCATTGCTCACCCAGTCTGCCACTTTTTCATACTGCGGCCAGAATGCCAGAAGCGATATGTCACTCGTTGTGTATCTTAAGAGATTCATCGTTACTCCTTCCATAGGTTACTGGTATTCTCTGAGTCAATACCTCTCGTGACGAAAAAGTGGCTATCTTAATAGTGCAATACTTCTTCCTCCGAGTTGCTCACACAGTTTACTACTTTTTGTGTACCTGCCAGTCTGCCAGAAGCGATATGTCACTAGTTGTGTATCATAAAAGAGTCATCGTTTCTCCTCCTAGGGGTTATTCGAGATTTCTTAATCCAAACCGCAAGTAACGAGGCATTGGCTACCTTAAGAGAGTCATAGTTACTCGTCCCAATTGCTCAGCGAGTCTGCCACTTTTCCTTACTGCGGCCAGTCTGCCAGAAGCGATATGTCACTCGTTGTGTATCTTAAGAGATTCATCGTTACTCCTTCCATAGTTTACTGGTATACTCTGAGTCAATACCTCTCTTGACGAAAAAGTGGCTACCTTAATAGTGCAATTCTTCTTCCTAAGAGTTGCTCACACAGTTTACTGCTTTTTGTGTAGTTTTTGTCTGCCAGAAACTATAATTCACTAGTTGTGTATCATAAAAGAGTCATCGTTTCTCCTCCTAGGGGTTTTCGAGATTTCTTAATCCAAACCGCAAGTAACGATGCATTGGCTACCTTAAGAGAGTCATAGTTACTCGTCCCAATTGCTCACCCAGTCTGCCACTTTTTCTTACTGTGGCCAGTCTGCCAGAAGCGATATGTCACTCGTTGTGTATCTTAAGAGATTCATCGTTACTCTTTCCATAGGTTACTGGTATTCTCTGATTCAATGCCTCTCGTGACGAAAAAGTGGCTACCTTAATAGTGCAATACTTCTTCCTCCCAGTTGCTCACACAATTTACTACTTTTTTGTGTAGTTTTTGTCTGCCAGAAACTATAATTCACTAGTTTTGTATCATATAAGAGTCATCGTTTCTCCTCCTAGGGGTTATTCGAGACCTCTTAATCCAAACCGCAAGTAACGAGGCATTGGCTACCTTAAGAGAGTCATAGTTACTCGTCCCAATTGCTCACCCAGTCTGCCACTTTTTCTTACTGCGGCCAGTCTGCCAGAAGCGATATGTCACTCGTTGTGTATCTTAAGAGATTCATCGTTACTCCTTCCATAGGTTACTGGTATTCTCTGAGTCAATACCTCTCGTGACGAAAAAGGGGCTATCTTAATAGTGCAATACTTCTTCCTCCGAGGTGCTCAGACAGTTTACTACTTTTTGTGTAGTTTTTGTCTGCCAGAAACTATAATTCACTAGTTGTGTATCATAAAAGAGTCATCGTTTCTCCTCCTAGGGGTTTTCGAGATTTCTTAATCCAAACCGCAAGTAACGAGGCATTGGCTACCTTAAGAGAGTCATAGTTACTCGTCCCCATTGCTCACTCAGTCTGCCACTTTTTCTTACTGTGGCCAGTCTGCCAGAAGCGATATGTCACTCGTTGTGTATCTTAAGAGATACATCGTTACTCCTTCCATAGGTTACTGGTATTCTCTGAGTCAATACCTCTCTTGACGAAAAAGTGGCTATCTTAATAGTGCAATACTTCTTCCTCCGAGTTGCTCACACAGTTTACTGCTTTTTGTGTAGTTTTTGTCTGCCAGAAACTATAATTCACTAGTTTTGTATCATAAAAGAGTCATCGTTTCTCCTCCTAGGGGTTATTCGAGATATCTTAATCCAAACCGCAAGTAACGAGGCATTGGCTACCTTAAGAGAGTCATAGTTACTCGTCCCCATTGCTCACCCAGTCTGCCACTTTTTCATACTGCGGCCAGTCTGCCAGAAGCGATATGTCACTCGTTGTGTATCTTAAGAGATTCATCGTTACTCCTTCCATAGGTTACTGGTATTCTCTGAGTCAATACCTCTCGTGACGAAAAAGTGGCTATCTTAATAGTGCAATACTTCTTCCTCAGAGTTGCTCACACAGTTTACTACTTTTTGTGTACTTGCCAGTTTGCCAGAAGCGATATGTCACTAGTTGTGTATCATAAAAGAGTCATCGTTTCTCCTCCTAGGGGTTATTCGAGATTTCTTAATCCAAACCGCAAGTAACGAGGCATTGGCTACCTTAAGAGAGTCATAGTTACTCGTCCCAATTGCTCACCGAGTCTGCCACTTTTCCTTACTGCGGCCAGTCTGCCAGAAGCGATATGTCACTCGTTGTGTATCTTAAGAGATTTATCGTTACTCTTTCCATAGGTTACTGGAATTCTCTGATTCAATGCCTCTCGTGACGAAAAAGTGGCTATCTTAATAGTGCAATACTTCTTCCTCCCAGTAGCTCACACAGTTTACTACTTTTTTGTGTAGTTTTTGTCTGCCAGAAACTATAATTCACTAGTTTTGTATCATAAAAGAGTCATCGTTTCTCCTCCTAGGGGTTTTCGAGATTTCTTAATCCAAACCGCAAGTAACGAGGCATTGGCTACCTTAAGAGAGTCATAGTTACTCGTCCCCATTGCTCACCCAGTCTGCCACTTTATCTTACTGTGGCCAGTCTGCCAGAAGCGATATGTCACTCGTTGTGTATCTTAAGAGATTCATCGTTACTCCTTCCATAGGTTACTGGTATTCTCTGAGTCAATACCTCTCTTGACGAAAAAGTGGCTATCTTAATAGTGCAATACTTCTTCCTCCGAGTTGCTCACACAGTTTACCGCTTTTTGTGTAGTTTTTGTCTGCCAGAAACTATAATTCACTAGTTGTGTATCATAAAAGAGTCATCGTTTCTCCTCCTAGGGGTTATTCGAGATATCTTAATCCAAACCGCAAGTAACGAGGCATTGGCTACCTTAAGAGAGTCATAGTTACTCGTCCCAATTGCTCACCCAGTCTGCCACTTTTCCTTACTGCGGCCAGTCTGCCAGAAGCGATATGTCACTCGTTGTGTATCTTAAGAGATTCATCGTTACTCCTTCCATAGGTTACTGGTATTCTCTGAGTCAATACCTCTCTTGACGAAAAAGTGGCTATCTTAATAGTGCAATACTTCTTCCTCCGAGTTGCTCACACAGTTTACTACTTTTTGTGTACTTGCCAGTCTGCCAGAAGCGATATGTCACTAGTTGTGTATCATAAAGGAGTCATCGTTTCTCCTCCTAGGGGTTATTCGAGATTTCTTAATCCAAACCGCAAGTAACGAGGCATTGGCTACCTTAAGAGAGTCATAGTTACTCGTCCCAATTGCTCACCCAGTCTGCCACTTTTCCTTACTGCGGCCAGTCTGCCAGAAGCGATATGTCACTCGTTGTGTATCTTAAGAGATTCATCGTTACTCTTTCCATAGGTTACTGGTATTCTCTGATTCAATGCCTCTCGTGACGAAAAAGTGGCTATCTTAATAGTGCAATACTTCTTCCTCCCAGTAGCTCACACAGTTTACTACTTTTTTGTGTAGTTTTTGTCTGCCAGAAACTATAATTCACTAGTTTTGTATCATAAAAGAGTCATCGTTTCTCCTCCTAGGGGTTATTCGAGACCTCTTAATCCAAACCGCAAGTAACGAGGCATTGGCTACCTTAAGAGAGTCATAGTTACTCGTCCCAATTGCTCACCCAGTCTGCCACTTTTTCTTACTGCGGCCAGTCTGCCAGAAGCGATATGTCACTCGTTGTGTATCTTAAGAGATTCATCGTTACTCCTTCCATAGGTTACTGGTATTCTCTGAGTCAATACCTCTCGTGACGAAAAAGTGGCTATCTTAATAGTGCAATACTTCTTCCTCCGAGTTGCTCAGACAGTTTACTACTTTTTGTGTAGTTTTTGTCTGCCAGAAACTATAATTCACTAGTTGTGTATCATAAAAGAGTCATCGTTTCTCCTCCTAGGGGTTTTCGAGATTTCTTAATCCAAACCGCAAGTAACGAGGCATTGGCTACCTTAAGAGAGTCATAGTTACTCGTCCCCATTGCTCACCCAGTCTGCCACTTTTTCTTACTGTGGCCAGTCTGCCAGAAGCGATATGTCACTCGTTGTGTATCTTAAGAGATTCATCGTTACTCCTTCCATAGGTTACTGGTATTCTCTGAGTCAATACCTCTCTTGACGAAAAAGTGGCTATCTTAATAGTGCAATACTTCTTCCTCCGAGTTGCTCACACAGTTTACCGCTTTTTGTGTAGTTTTTGTCTGCCAGAAACTATAATTCACTAGTTGTGTATCATAAAAGAGTCATCGTTTCTCCTCCTAGGGGTTATTCGAGATATCTTAATCCAAACCGCAAGTAACGAGGCATTGGCTACCTTAAGAGAGTCATAGTTACTCGTCCCAATTGCTCACCCAGTCTGCCACTTTTCCTTACTGCGGCCAGTCTGCCAGAAGCGATATGTCACTCGTTGTGTATCTTAAGAGATTCATCGTTACTCCTTCCATAGGTTACTGGTATTCTCTGAGTCAATACCTCTCTTGACGAAAAAGTGGCTATCTTAATAGTGCAATACTTCTTCCTCCGAATTGCTCACACAGTTTACTACTTTTTGTGTACTTGCCAGTCTGCCAGAAGCGATATGTCACTAGTTGTGTATCATTAAGGAGTCATCGTTTCTCCTCCTAGGGGTTATTCGAGATTACTTAATCCAAACCGCAAGTAACGAGGCATTGGCTACCTTAAGAGAGTCATAGTTACTCGTCCCAATTGCTCACCGAGTCTGCCACTTTTCCTTACTGCGGCCAGTCTGCCAGAAGCGATATGTCACTCGTTGTGTATCTTAAGAGATTCATCGTTACCCTTTCCATAGGTTACTGGTATTCTCTGATTCAATGCCTCTCGTCACGAAAAAGTGGCTATCTTAATAGTGCAATACTTCTTCCTCCCAGTTGCTCACACAGTTTACTACTTTTTTGTGTAGTTTTTGTCTGCCAGAAACTATAATTCACTAGTTTTGTATCATAAAAGAGTCATCGTTTCTCCTCCTAGGGGTTATTCGAGACCTCTTAATCCAAACCGCAAGTAACGAGGCATTGGCTACCTTAAGAGAGTCATAGTTACTCGTCCCAATTGCTCACCCAGTCTGCCACTTTTCCTTGCTGCGGCCAGTCTGCCAGAAGCGATATGTCACTCGTTGTGTATCTTAAGAGATTCATCGTTACTCTTTCCATAGGTTACTGGTATTCTCTGATTCAATGCCTCTCGTGACGAAAAAGTGGCTATCTTAATAGTGCAATACTTCTTCCTCCCAGTAGCTCACACAGTTTACTACTTTTTTGTGTAGTTTTTGTCTGCCAGAAACTATAATTCACTAGTTTTGTATCATAAAAGAGTCATCGTTTCTCCTCCTAGGGGTTATTCGAGACCTCTTAATCCAAACCGCAAGTAACGAGGCATTGGCTACCTTAAGAGAGTCATAGTTACTCGTCCCAATTGCTCACCCAGTCTGCCACTTTTTCTTACTGCGGCCAGTCTGCCAGAAGCGATATGTCACTCGTTGTGTATCTTAAGAGATTCATCGTTACTCCTTCCATAGGTTACTGGTATTCTCTGAGTCAATACCTCTCGTGACGAAAAAGTGGCTATCTTAATAGTGCAACACTTCTTCCTCCGAGTTGCTCAGACAGTTTACTACTTTTTGTGTAGTTTTTGTCTGCCAGAAACTATAATTCTCTAGTTGTGTATCATAAAAGAGTCATCGTTTCTCCTCCTAGGGGTTTTCGAGATTTCTTAATCCAAACCGCAAGTAACGAGGCATTGGCTACCTTAAGAGAGTCATAGTTACTCGTCCCCATTGCTCACCCAGTCTGCCACTTTTTCTTACTGTGGCCAGTCTGCCAGAAGCGATATGTCACTCGTTGTGTATCTTAAGAGATTCATCGTTACTCCTTCCATAGGTTACTGGTATTCTCTGAGTCAATACCTCTCTTGACGAAAAAGTGGCTATCTTAATAGTGCAATACTTCTTCCTCCGAGTTGCTCACACAGTTTACCGCTTTTTGTGTAGTTTTTGTCTTCCAGAAACTATAATTCACTAGTTGTGTATCATAAAAGAGTCATCGTTTCTCCTCCTAGGGGTTATTCGAGATATCTTAACCAAACCGCAAGTAACGAGGCATTGGCTACCTTAAGAGAGTCATAGTTACTCGTCCCAATTGCTCACCCAGTCTGCCACTTTTCCTTACTGCGGCCAGTCTGCCAGAAGCGATATGTCACTCGTTGTGTATCTTAAGAGATTCATCGTTACTCCTTCCATAGGTTACTGGTATTCTCTGAGTCAATACCTCTCTTGACGAAAAAGTGGCTATCTTAATAGTGCAATACTTCTTCCTCCGAATTGCTCACACAGTTTACTACTTTTTGTGTACTTGCCAGTCTGCCAGAAGCGATATGTCACTAGTTGTGTATCATAAAGGAGTCATCGTTTCTCCTCCTAGGGGTTATTCGAGATTACTTAATCCAAACCGCAAGTAACGAGGCATTGGCTACCTTAAGAGAGTCATAGTTACTCGTCCCAATTGCTCAGCGAGTCTGCCACTTTTCCTTACTGCGGCCAGTCTGCCAGAAGCGATATGTCACTCGTTGTGTATCTTAAGAGATTCATCGTTACTCCTTCCATAGGTTACTGGTATTCTCTGAGTCAATACCTCTCTTGACGAAAAAGTGGCTATCTTAATAGTGCAATACTTCTTCCTCCGAGTTGCTCACACAGTTTACTACTTTTTGTGTACTTGCCAGTCTGCCAGAAGCGATATGTCACTAGTTGTGTATCATAAAGGAGTCATCGTTTCTCCTCCTAGGGGTTATTCGAGATTTCTTAATCCAAACCGCAAGTAACGAGGCATTGGCTACCTTAAGAGAGTCATAGTTACTCGTCCCAATTGCTCACCCAGTCTGCCACTTTTCCTTACTGCGGCCAGTCTGCCAGAAGCGATATGTCACTCGTTGTGTATCTTAAGAGATTCATCGTTACTCTTTCCATAGGTTACTGGTATTCTCTGATTCAATGCCTCTCGTGACGAAAAAGTGGCTATCTTAATAGTGCAATACTTCTTCCTCCCAGTAGCTCACACAGTTTACTACTTTTTTGTGTAGTTTTTGTCTGCCAGAAACTATAATTCACTAGTTTTGTATCATAAAAGAGTCATCGTTTCTCCTCCTAGGGGTTATTCGAGACCTCTTAATCCAAACCGCAAGTAACGAGGCATTGACTACCTTAAGAGAGTCATAGTTACTCGTCCCCATTGCTCACCCAGTCTGCCACTTTTTCTTACTGCGGCCAGTCTGCCAGAAGCGATATGTCACTCGTTGTGTATCTTAAGAGATTCATCGTTACTCCTTCCATAGGTTACTGGTATTCTCTGAGTCAATACCTCTCGTGACGAAAAAGTGGCTATCTTAATAGTGCAATACTTCTTCCTCCGAGTTGCTCAGAAAGTTTACTACTTTTTGTGTAGTTTTTGTCTGCCAGAAACTATAATTCACTAGTTGTGTATCATAAAAGAGTCATCGTTTCTCCTCCTAGGGGTTTTCGAGATTTCTTAATCCAAACCGCAAGTAACGAGGCATTGGCTACCTTAAGAGAGTCATAGTTACTCGTCCCCATTGCTCACCCAGTCTGCCACTTTTTCTTACTGTGGCCAGTCTGCCAGAAGCGATATGTCACTCGTTGTGTATCTTAAGAGATTCATCGTTACTCCTTCCATAGGTTACTGGTATTCTCTGAGTCAATACCTCTCTTGACGAAAAAGTGGCTATCTTAATAGTGCAATACTTCTTCCTCCGAGTTGCTCACACAGTTTACCGCTTTTTGTGTAGTTTTTGTCTGCCAGAAACTATAATTCACTAGTTGTGTATCATAAAAGAGTCATCGTTTCTCCTCCTAGGGGTTATTCGAGATATCTTAATCCAAACCGCAAGTAACGAGGCATTGGCTACCTTAAGAGAGTCATAGTTACTCGTCCCAATTGCTCAGCGAGTCTGCCACTTTTCCTTACTGCGGCCAGTCTGCCAGAAGCGATATGTCACTCGTTGTGTATCTTAAGAGATTCATCGTTACTCCTTCCATAGGTTACTGGTATTCTCTGAGTCAATACCTCTCTTGACGAAAAAGTGGCTATCTTAATAGTGCAATACTTCTTCCTCCGAGTTGCTCACACAGTTTACTACTTTTTGTGTACTTGCCAGTCTGCCAGAAGCGATATGTCACTAGTTGTGTATCATAAAGGAGTCATCGTTTCTCCTCCTAGGGGTTATTCGAGATTTCTTAATCCAAACCGCAAGTAACGAGGCATTGGCTACCTTAAGAGAGTCATAGTTACTCGTCCCAATTGCTCACCCAGTCTGCCACTTTTTCTTACTGCGGCCAGTCTGCCAGAAGCGATATGTCACTCGTTGTGTATCTTAAGAGATTCATCGTTACTCCTTCCATAGGTTACTGGTATTCTCTGAGTCAATACCTCTCGTGACGAAAAAGTGGCTATCTTAATAGTGCAATACTTCTTCCTCCCAGTAGCTCACACAGTTTACTACTTTTTTGTGTAGTTTTTGTCTGCCAGAAACTATAATTCACTAGTTTTGTATCATAAAAGAGTCATCGTTTCTCCTCCTAGGGGTTATTCGAGACCTCTTAATCCAAACCGCAAGTAACGAGGCATTGGCTACCTTAAGAGAGTCATAGTTACTCGTCCCAATTGCTCACCCAGTCTGCCACTTTTTCTTACTGCGGCCAGTCTGCCAGAAGCGATATGTCACTCGTTGTGTATCTTAAGAGATTCATCGTTACTCCTTCCATAGGTTACTGGTATTCTCTGAGTCAATACCTCTCGTGACGAAAAAGTGGCTATCTTAATAGTGCAACACTTCTTCCTCCGAGTTGCTCAGACAGTTTACTACTTTTTGTGTAGTTTTTGTCTGCCAGAAACTATAATTCTCTAGTTGTGTATCATAAAAGAGTCATCGTTTCTCCTCCTAGGGGTTTTCGAGATTTCTTAATCCAAACCGCAAGTAACGAAGCATTGGCTACCTTAAGAGAGTCATAGTTACTCGTCCCCATTGCTCACCCAGTCTGCCACTTTTTCTTACTGTGGCCAGTCTGCCAGAAGCGATATGTCACTCGTTGTGTATCTTAAGAGATTCATCGTTACTCCTTCCATAGGTTACTGGTATTCTCTGAGTCAATACCTCTCTTGACGAAAAAGTGGCTATCTTAATAGTGCAATACTTCTTCCTCCGAGTTGCTCACACAGTTTACCGCTTTTTGTGTAGTTTTTGTCTTCCAGAAACTATAATTCACTAGTTGTGTATCATAAAAGAGTCATCGTTTCTCCTCCTAGGGGTTATTCGAGATATCTTAACCAAACCGCAAGTAACGAGGCATTGGCTACCTTAAGAGAGTCATAGTTACTCGTCCCAATTGCTCACCCAGTCTGCCACTTTTCCTTACTGCGGCCAGTCTGCCAGAAGCGATATGTCACTCGTTGTGTATCTTAAGAGATTCATCGTTACTCCTTCCATAGGTTACTGGTATTCTCTGAGTCAATACCTCTCTTGACGAAAAAGTGGCTATCTTAATAGTGCAATACTTCTTCCTCCGAATTGCTCACACAGTTTACTACTTTTTGTGTACTTGCCAGTCTGCCAGAAGCGATATGTCACTAGTTGTGTATCATAAAGGAGTCATCGTTTCTCCTCCTAGGGGTTATTCGAGATTACTTAATCCAAACCGCAAGTAACGAGGCATTGGCTACCTTAAGAGAGTCATAGTTACTCGTCCCAATTGCTCAGCGAGTCTGCCACTTTTCCTTACTGCGGCCAGTCTGCCAGAAGCGATATGTCACTCGTTGTGTATCTTAAGAGATGCATCGTTACTCCTTCCATAGGTTACTGGTATTCTCTGAGTCAATACCTCTCTTGACGAAAAAGTGGCTATCTTAATAGTGCAATACTTCTTCCTCCGAGTTGCTCACACAGTTTACTACTTTTTGTGTACTTGCCAGTCTGCCAGAAGCGATATGTCACTAGTTGTGTATCATAAAGGAGTCATCGTTTCTCCTCCTAGGGGTTATTCGAGATTTCTTAATCCAAACCGCAAGTAACGAGGCATTGGCTACCTTAAGAGAGTCATAGTTACTCGTCCCAATTGCTCACCCAGTCTGCCACTTTTCCTTACTGCGGCCAGTCTGCCAGAAGCGATATGTCACTCGTTGTGTATCTTAAGAGATTCATCGTTACTCTTTCCATAGGTTACTGGTATTCTCTGATTCAATGCCTCTCGTGACGAAAAAGTGGCTATCTTAATAGTGCAATACTTCTTCCTCCCAGTAGCTCACACAGTTTACTACTTTTTTGTGTAGTTTTTGTCTGCCAGAAACTATAATTCACTAGTTTTGTATCATAAAAGAGTCATCGTTTCTCCTCCTAGGGGTTATTCGAGACCTCTTAATCCAAACCGCAAGTAACGAGGCATTGACTACCTTAAGAGAGTCATAGTTACTCGTCCCCATTGCTCACCCAGTCTGCCACTTTTTCTTACTGCGGCCAGTCTGCCAGAAGCGATATGTCACTCGTTGTGTATCTTAAGAGATTCATCGTTACTCCTTCCATAGGTTACTGGTATTCTCTGAGTCAATACCTCTCGTGACGAAAAAGTGGCTATCTTAATAGTGCAATACTTCTTCCTCCGAGTTGCTCAGAAAGTTTACTACTTTTTGTGTAGTTTTTGTCTGCCAGAAACTATAATTCACTAGTTGTGTATCATAAAAGAGTCATCGTTTCTCCTCCTAGGGGTTTTCGAGATTTCTTAATCCAAACCGCAAGTAACGAGGCATTGGCTACCTTAAGAGAGTCATAGTTACTCGTCCCCATTGCTCACCCAGTCTGCCACTTTTTCTTACTGTGGCCAGTCTGCCAGAAGCGATATGTCACTCGTTGTGTATCTTAAGAGATTCATCGTTACTCCTTCCATAGGTTACTGGTATTCTCTGAGTCAATACCTCTCTTGACGAAAAAGTGGCTATCTTAATAGTGCAATACTTCTTCCTCCGAGTTGCTCACACAGTTTACCGCTTTTTGTGTAGTTTTTGTCTGCCAGAAACTATAATTCACTAGTTGTGTATCATAAAAGAGTCATCGTTTCTCCTCCTAGGGGTTATTCGAGATATCTTAATCCAAACCGCAAGTAACGAGGCATTGGCTACCTTAAGAGAGTCATAGTTACTCGTCCCAATTGCTCAGCGAGTCTGCCACTTTTCCTTACTGCGGCCAGTCTGCCAGAAGCGATATGTCACTCGTTGTGTATCTTAAGAGATTCATCGTTACTCCTTCCATAGGTTACTGGTATTCTCTGAGTCAATACCTCTCTTGACGAAAAAGTGGCTATCTTAATAGTGCAATACTTCTTCCTCCGAGTTGCTCACACAGTTTACTACTTTTTGTGTACTTGCCAGTCTGCCAGAAGCGATATGTCACTAGTTGTGTATCATAAAGGAGTCATCGTTTCTCCTCCTAGGGGTTATTCGAGATTTCTTAATCCAAACCGCAAGTAACGAGGCATTGGCTACCTTAAGAGAGTCATAGTTACTCGTCCCAATTGCTCACCCAGTCTGCCACTTTTCCTTACTGCGGCCAGTCTGCCAGAAGCGATATGTCACTCGTTGTGTATCTTAAGAGATTCATCGTTACTCTTTCCATAGGTTACTGGTATTCTCTGATTCAATGCCTCTCGTCACGAAAAAGTGGCTATCTTAATAGTGCAATACTTCTTCCTCCCAGTAGCTCACACAGTTTACTACTTTTTTGTGTAGTTTTTGTCTGCCAGAAACTATAATTCACTAGTTTTGTATCATAAAAGAGTCATCGTTTCTCCTCCTAGGGGTTATTCGAGACCTCTTAATCCAAACCGCAAGTAACGAGGCATTGGCTACCTTAAGAGAGTCATAGTTACTCGTCCCAATTGCTCACCCAGTCTGCCACTTTTCCTTACTGCGGCCAGTCTGCCAGAAGCGATATGTCACTCGTTGTGTATCTTAAGAGATTCATCGTTACTCTTTCCATAGGTTACTGGTATTCTCTGATACAATGCCTCTCGTGACGAAAAAGTGGCTATCTTAATAGTGCAATACTTCTTCCTCCCAGTAGCTCACACAGTTTACTACTTTTTTGTGTAGTTTTTGTCTGCCAGAAACTATAATTCACTAGTTTTGTATCATAAAAGAGTCATCGTTTCTCCTCCTAGGGGTTATTCGAGACCTCTTAATCCAAACCGCAAGTAACGAGGCATTGGCTACCTTAAGAGAGTCATAGTTACTCGTCCCAATTGCTCACCCAGTCTGCCACTTTTTCTTACTGCGGCCAGTCTGCCAGAAGCGATATGTCACTCGTTGTGTATCTTAAGAGATTCATCGTTACTCCTTCCATAGGTTACTGGTATTCTCTGAGTCAATACCTCTCGTGACGAAAAAGTGGCTATCTTAATAGTGCAACACTTCTTCCTCCGAGTTGCTCAGACAGTTTACTACTTTTTGTGTAGTTTTTGTCTGCCAGAAACTATAATTCACTAGTTGTGTATCATAAAACAGTCATCGTTTCTCCTCCTAGGGGTTTTCGAGATTTCTTAATCCAAACCGCAAGTAACGAGGCATTGGCTACCTTAAGAGAGTCATAGTTACTCGTCCCCATTGCTCACCCAGTCTGCCACTTTTTCTTACTGTGGCCAGTCTGCCAGAAGCGATATGTCACTCGTTGTGTATCTTAAGAGATTCATCGTTACTCCTTCCATAGGTTACTGGTATTCTCTGAGTCAATACCCCTCTTGACGAAAAAGTGGCTATCTTAATAGTGCAATACTTCTTCCTCCGAGTTGCTCACACAGTTTACCGCTTTTTGTGTAGTTTTTGTCTGCCAGAAACTATAATTCACTAGTTGTGTATCATAAAAGAGTCATCGTTTCTCCTCCTAGGGGTTATTCGAGATATCTTAATCCAAACCGCAAGTAACGAGGCATTGGCTACCTTAAGAGAGTCATAGTTACTCGTCCCAATTGCTCACCCAGTCTGCCACTTTTCCTTACTGCGGCCAGTCTGCCAGAAGCGATATGTCACTCGTTGTGTATCTTAAGAGATTCATCGTTACTCCTTCCATAGGTTACTGGTATTCTCTGAGTCATACCTCTCTTGACGAAAAAGTGGCTATCTTAATAGTGCAATACTTCTTCCTCCGAATTGCTCACACAGTTTACTACTTTTTGTGTACTTGCCAGTCTGCCAGAAGCGATATGTCACTAGTTGTGTATCATAAAGGAGTCATCGTTTCTCCTCCTAGGGGTTATTCGAGATTACTTAATCCAAACCGCAAGTAACGAGGCTTTGGCTACCTTAAGAGAGTCATAGTTGCTCGTCCCAATTGCTCAGCGAGTCTGCCACTTTTCCTTACTGCGGCCAGTCTGCCAGAAGCGATATGTCACTCGTTGTGTATCTTAAGAGATTCATCGTTACTCCTTCCATAGGTTACTGGTATTCTCTGAGTCAATACCTCTCTTGACGAAAAAGTGGCTATCTTAATAGTGCAATACTTCTTCCTCCGAGTTTCTCACACAGTTTACTACTTTTTGTGTACTTGCCAGTCTGCCAGAAGCGATATGTCACTAGTTGTGTATCATAAAGGAGTCATCGTTTCTCCTCCTAGGGGTTATTCGAGATTTCTTAATCCAAACCGCAAGTAACGAGGCATTGGCTACCTTAAGAGAGTCATAGTTACTCGTCCCAATTGCTCACCCAGTCTGCCACTTTTCCTTACTGCGGCCAGTCTGCCAGAAGCGATATGTCACTCGTTGTGTATCTTAAGAGATTCATCGTTACTCTTTCCATAGGTTACTGGTATTCTCTGATTCAATGCCTCTCGTGACGAAAAAGTGGCTATCTTAATAGTGCAATACTTCTTCCTCCCAGTAGCTCACACAGTTTACTACTTTTTTGTGTAGTTTTTGTCTGCCAGAAACTATAATTCACTAGTTGTGTATCATAAAAGAGTCATCGTTTCTCCTCCTAGGGGTTATTCGAGACCTCTTAATCCATACCGCAAGTAACGAGGCATTGGCTACCTTAAGAGAGTCATAGTTACTCGTCCCAATTGCTCACCCAGTCTGCCACTTTTTCTTACTGCGGCCAGTCTGCCAGAAGCGATATGTCACTCGTTGTGTATCTTAAGAGATTCATCGTTACTCCTTCCATAGGTTACTGGTATTCTCTGAGTCAATACCTCTCGTGACGAAAAAGTGGCTATCTTAATAGTGCAATACTTCTTCCTCCGAGTTGCTCAGACAGTTTACTACTTTTTGTGTAGTTTTTGTCTGCCAGAAACTATAATTCACTAGTTGTGTATCATAAAAGCGTCATCGTTTCTCCTCCTAGGGGTTTTCGAGAGTTCTTAATCCAAACCGCAAGTAACGAGGCATTGGCTACCTTAAGAGAGTCATAGTTACTCGTCCCCATTGCTCACCCAGTCTGCCACTTTTTCTTACTGTGGCCAGTCTGCCAGAAGCGATATGTCACTCGTTGTGTATCTTAAGAGATTCATCGTTACTCCTTCCATAGGTTACTGGTATTCTCTGAGTCAATACCTCTCTTGACGAAAAAGTGGCTATCTTAATAGTGCAATACTTCTTCCTCCGAGTTGCTCACACAGTTTACCGCTTTTTGTGTAGTTTTTGTCTGCCAGAAACTATAATTCACTAGTTGTGTATCATAAAAGAGTCATCGTTTCTCCTCCTAGGGGTTATTCGAGATATCTTAATCCAAACCGCAAGTAACGAGGCATTGGCTACCTTAAGAGAGTCATAGTTACTCGTCCCAATTGCTCACCCAGTCTGCCACTTTTCCTTACTGCGGCCAGTCTGCCAGAAGCGATATGTCACTCGTTGTGTATCTTAAGAGATTCATCGTTACTCCTTCCATAGGTTACTGGTATTCTCTGAGTCAATACCTCTCTTGACGAAAAAGTGGCTATCTTAATAGTGCAATACTTCTTCCTCCGAATTGCTCACACAGTTTACTACTTTTTGTGTACTTGCCAGTCTGCCAGAAGCGATATGTCACTAGTTGTGTATCATAAAGGAGTCATCGTTTCTCCTCCTAGGGGTTATTCGAGATTACTTAATCCAAACCGCAAGTAACGAGGCATTGGCTACCTTAAGAGAGTCATAGTTACTCGTCCCAATTGCTCACCCAGTCTGCCACTTTTCCTTACTGCGGCCAGTCTGCCAGAAGCGATATGTCACTCGTTGTGTATCTTAAGAGATTCATCGTTACTCCTTCCATAGGTTACTGGTATTCTCTGAGTCAATACCTCTCTTGACGAAAAAGTGGCTATCTTAATAGTGCAATACTTCTTCCTCCGAGTTGCTCACACAGTTTACTACTTTTTGTGTACTTGCCAGTCTGCCAGAAGCGATATGTCACTAGTTGTGTATCATAAAGGAGTCATCGTTTCTCCTCCTAGGGGTTATTCGAGATTTCTTAATCCAAACCGCAAGTAACGAGGCATTGGCTACCTTAAGAGAGTCATAGTTACTCGTCCCAATTGCTCACCCAGTCTGCCACTTTTCCTTACTGCGGCCAGTCTGCCAGAAGCGATATGTCACTCGTTGTGTATCTTAAGAGATTCATCGTTACTCTTTCCATAGGTTACTGGTATTCTCTGATTCAATGCCTCTCGTCACGAAAAAGTGGCTATCTTAATAGTGCAATACTTCTTCCTCCCAGTAGCTCACACAGTTTACTACTTTTTTGTGTAGTTTTTGTCTGCCAGAAACTATAATTCACTAGTTTTGTATCATAAAAGAGTCATCGTTTCTCCTCCTAGGGGTTATTCGAGACCTCTTAATCCAAACCGCAAGTAACGAGGCATTGGCTACCTTAAGAGAGTCATAGTTACTCGTCCCAATTGCTCACCCAGTCTGCCACTTTTCCTTACTGCGGCCAGTCTGCCAGAAGCGATATGTCACTCGTTGTGTATCTTAAGAGATTCATCGTTACTCTTTCCATAGGTTACTGGTATTCTCTGATTCAATGCCTCTCGTGACGAAAAAGTGGCTATCTTAATAGTGCAATACTTCTTCCTCCCAGTAGCTCACACAGTTTACTACTTTTTTGTGTAGTTTTTGTCTGCCAGAAACTATAATTCACTAGTTTTGTATCATAAAAGAGTCATCGTTTCTCCTCCTAGGGGTTATTCGAGACCTCTTAATCCAAACCGCAAGTAACGAGGCATTGGCTACCTTAAGAGAGTCATAGTTACTCGTCCCAATTGCTCACCCAGTCTGCCACTTTTTCTTACTGCGGCCAGTCTGCCAGAAGCGATATGTCACTCGTTGTGTATCTTAAGAGATTCATCGTTACTCCTTCCATAGGTTACTGGTATTCTCTGAGTCAATACCTCTCGTGACGAAAAAGTGGCTATCTTAATAGTGCAACACTTCTTCCTCCGAGTTGCTCAGACAGTTTACTACTTTTTGTGTAGTTTTTGTCTGCCAGAAACTATAATTCACTAGTTGTGTATCATAAAAGAGTCATCGTTTCTCCTCCTAGGGGTTTTCGAGATTTCTTAATCCAAACCGCAAGTAACGAGGCATTGGCTACCTTAAGGGAGTCATAGTTACTCGTCCCCATTGCTCACCCAGTCTGCCACTTTTTCTTACTGTGGCCAGTCTGCCAGAAGCGATATGTCACTCGTTGTGTATCTTAAGAGATTCATCGTTACTCCTTCCATAGGTTACTGGTATTCTCTGAGTCAATACCTCTCTTGACGGAAAAGTGGCTATCTTAATAGTGCAGTACTTCTTCCTCCGAGTTGCTCACACAGTTTACCGCTTTTTGTGTAGTTTTTGTCTGCCAGAAACTATAATTCACTAGTTGTGTATCATAAAAGAGTCATCGTTTCTCCTCCTAGGGGTTATTCGAGATATCTTAATCCAAACCGCAAGTAACGAGGCATTGGCTACCTTAAGAGAGTCATAGTTACTCGTCCCAATTGCTCACCCAGTCTGCCACTTTTCCTTACTGCGGCCAGTCTGCCAGAAGCGATATGTCACTCGTTGTGTATCTTAAGAGATTCATCGTTACTCCTTCCATAGGTTACTGGTATTCTCTGAGTCAATACCTCTCTTGACGAAAAAGTGGCTATCTTAATAGTGCAATACTTCTTCCTCCGAATTGCTCACACAGTTTACTACTTTTTGTGTACTTGCCAGTCTGCCAGAAGCGATATGTCACTAGTTGTGTATCATAAAGGAGTCATCGTTTCTCCTCCTAGGGGTTATTCGAGATATCTTAATCCAAACCGCAAGTAACGAGGCATTGGCTACCTTAAGAGAGTCATAGTTACTCGTCCCAATTGCTCAGCGAGTCTGCCACTTTTCCTTACTGCGGCCAGTCTGCCAGAAGCGATATGTCACTCGTTGTGTATCTTAAGAGATTCATCGTTACTCCTTCCATAGGTTACTGGTATTCTCTGAGTCAATACCTCTCTTGACGAAAAAGTGGCTATCTTAATAGTGCAATACTTCTTCCTCCGAGTTGCTCACACAGTTTACTACTTTTTGTGTACTTGCCAGTCTGCCAGAAGCGATATGTCACTAGTTGTGTATCATAAAGGAGTCATCGTTTCTCCTCCTAGGGGTTATTCGAGATTTCTTAATCCAAACCGCAAGTAACGAGGCATTGGCTACCTTAAGAGAGTCATAGTTACTCGTCCCAATTGCTCACCCAGTCTGCCACTTTTTCTTACTGCGGCCAGTCTGCCAGAAGCGATATGTCACTCGTTGTGTATCTTAAGAGATTCATCGTTACTCCTTCCATAGGTTACTGGTATTCTCTGAGTCAATACCTCTCGTGACGAAAAAGTGGCTATCTTAATAGTGCAATACTTCTTCCTCCGAGTTGCTCAGACAGTTTACTACTTTTTGTGTAGTTTTTGTCTGCCAGAAACTATAATTCACTAGTTGTGTATCATAAAAGAGTCATCGTTTCTCCTCCTAGGGGTTTTCGAGATTTCTTAATCCAAACCGCAAGTAACGAGGCATTGGCTACCTAAAGAGAGTCATAGTTACTCGTCCCCATTGCTCACCCAGTCTGCCACTTTTTCTTACTGTGGCCAGTCTGCCAGAAGCGATATGTCACTCGTTGTGTATCTTAAGAGATTCATCGTTACTCCTTCCATAGGTTACTGGTATTCTCTGAGTCAATACCTCTCTTGACGAAAAAGTGGCTATCTTAATAGTGCAATACTTCTTCCTCCGAGTTGCTCACACAGTTTACCGCTTTTTGTGTAGTTTTTGTCTGCCAGAAACTATAATTCACTAGTTGTGTATCATAAAAGAGTCATCGTTTCTCCTCCTAGGGGTTATTCGAGATATCTTAATCCAAACCGCAAGTAACGAGGCATTGGCTACCTTAAGAGAGTCATAGTTACTCGTCCCAATTGCTCACCCAGTCTGCCACTTTTCCTTACTGCGGCCAGTCTGCCAGAAGCGATATGTCACTCGTTGTGTATCTTAAGAGATTCATCGTTACTCCTTCCATAGGTTACTGGTATTCTCTGAGTCAATACCTCTCTTGACGAAAAAGTGGCTATCTTAATAGTGTAATACTTCTTCCTCCGAATTGCTCACACAATTTACTACTTTTTGTGTACTTGCCAGTCTGCCAGAAGCGATATGTCACTAGTTGTGTATCATAAAGGAGTCATCGTATCTCCTCCTAGGGGTTATTCGAGATTACTTAATCCAAACCGCAAGTAACGAGGCATTGGCTACCTTAAGAGAGTCATAGTTACTCGTCCCAATTGCTCAGCGAGTCTGCCACTTTTCCTTACTGCGGCCAGTCTGCCAGAAGCGATATGTCACTCGTTGTGTATCTTAAGAGATTCATCGTTACTCCTTCCATAGGTTACTGGTATTCTCTGAGTCAATACCTCTCTTGACGAAAAAGTGGCTATCTTAATAGTGCAATACTTCTTCCTCCGAGTTGCTCACACAGTTTACTACTTTTTGTGTACTTGCCAGTCTGCCAGAAGCGATATGTCACTAGTTGTGTATCATAAAGGAGTCATCGTTTCTCCTCCTAGGGGTTATTCGAGATTTCTTAATCCAAACCGCAAGTAACGAGGCATTGGCTACCTTAAGAGAGTCATAGTTACTCGTCCCAATTGCTCACCCAGTCTGCCACTTTTCCTTACTGCGGCCAGTCTGCCAGAAGCGATATGTCACTCGTTGTGTATCTTAAGAGATTCATCGTTACTCTTTCCATAGGTTACTGGTATTCTCTGATTCAATGCCTCTCGTGACGAAAAAGTGGCTATCTTAATAGTGCAATACTTCTTCCTCCCAGTAGCTCACACAGTTTACTACTTTTTTGTGTAGTTTTTGTCTGCCAGAAACTATAATTCACTAGTTTTGTATCATAAAAGAGTCATCGTTTCTCCTCCTAGGGGTTATTCGAGACCTCTTAATCCAAACCGCAAGTAACGAGGCATTGGCTACCTTAAGAGAGTCATAGTTACTCGTCCCAATTGCTCACCCAGTCTGCCACTTTTTCTTACTGCGGCCAGTCTGCCAGAAGCGATATGTCACTCGTTGTGTATCTTAAGAGATTCATCGTTACTCCTTCCATAGGTTACTGGTATTCTCTGAGTCAATACCTCTCGTGACGAAAAAGTGGCTATCTTAATAGTGCAATACTTCTTCCTCCGAGTTGCTCAGACAGTTTACTACTTTTTGTGTAGTTTTTGTCTGCCAGAAACTATAATTCACTAGTTGTGTATCATAAAAGAGTCATCGTTTCTCCTCCTAGGGGTTTTCGAGATTTCTTAATCCAAACCGCAAGTAACGAGGCATTGGCTACCTTAAGAGAGTCATAGTTACTCGTACCCATTGCTCACCCAGTCTGCCACTTTTTCTTACTGTGGCCAGTCTGCCAGAAGCGATATGTCACTCGTTGTGTATCTTAAGAGATTCATCGTTACTCCTTCCATAGGTTACTGGTATTCTCTGAGTCAATACCTCTCTTGACGAAAAAGTGGCTATCTTAATAGTGCAATACTTCTTCCTCCGAGTTGCTCACACAGTTTACCGCTTTTTGTGTAGTTTTTGTCTGCCAGAAACTATAATTCACTAGTTGTGTATCATAAAAGAGTCATCGTTTCTCCTCCTAGGGGTTATTCGAGATATCTTAATCCAAACCGCAAGTAACGAGGCATTGGCTACCTTAAGAGAGTCATAGTTACTCGTCCCAATTGCTCACCCAGTCTGCCACTTTTCCTTACTGCGGCCAGTCTGCCAGAAGCGATATGTCACTCGTTGTGTATCTTAAGAGATTCATCGTTACTCCTTCCATAGGTTACTGGTATTCTCTGAGTCAATACCTCTCTTGACGAAAAAGTGTCTATCTTAATAGTGCAATACTTCTTCCTCCGAATTGCTCACACAGTTTGCTACTTTTTGTGTACTTGCCAGTCTGCCAGAAGCGATATGTCACTAGTTGTGTATCATAAAGGAGTCATCGTTTCTCCTCCTAGGGGTTATTCGAGATTACTTAATCCAAACCGCAAGTAACGAGGCATTGGCTACCTTAAGAGAGTCATAGTTACTCGTCCCAATTGCTCAGCGAGTCTGCCACTTTTCCTTACTGCGGCCAGTCTGCCAGAAGCGATATGTCACTCGTTGTGTATCTTAAGAGATTCATCGTTACTCCTTCCATAGGTTACTGGTATTCTCTGATTCAATGCCTCTCGTCACGAAAAAGTGGCTATCTTAATAGTGCAATACTTCTTCCTCCCAGTTGCTCACACAGTTTACTACTTTTTTGTGTAGTTTTTGTCTGCCAGAAACTATAATTCACTAGTTTTGTATCATAAAAGGGTCATCGTTTCTCCTCCTAGGGGTTATTCGAGACCTCTTAATCCAAATCGCAAGTAACGAGGCATTGGCTACCTTAAGAGAGTCATAGTTACTCGTCCCCATTGCTCACCCAGTCTGCCACTTTTTCTTACTGTGGCCAGTCTGCCAGAAGCGATATGTCACTCGTTGTGTATCTTAAGAGATTCATCGTTACTCCTTCCATAGGTTACTGGTATTCTCTGAGTCAATACCTCTCGTGACGAAAAAGTGGCTATCTTAATAGTGCAATACTTCTTCCTCCGAGTTGCTCAGACAGTTTACTACTTTTTGTGTAGTTTTTGTCTGCCAGAAACTATAATTCACTAGTTGTGTATCATAAAAGAGTCATCGTTTCTCCTCCTAGGGGTTTTCGAGATTTCTTAATCCAAACCGCAAGTAACGAGGCATTGGCTACCTTAAGAGAGTCATAGTTACTCGTCCCCATTGCTCACCCAGTCTGCCACTTGTTCATACTGCGGCCAGTCTGCCAGAAGCGATATGTCACTCGTTGTGTATCTTAAGAGATTCATCGTTACTCCTTCCATAGGTTACTGGTATTCTCTGAGTCAATACCTCTCTTGACGAAAAAGTGGCTATCTTAATAGTGCAATACTTCTTCCTCCGAGTTGCTCACACAGTTTACTGCTTTTTGTGTAGTTTTTGTCTGCCAGAAACTATAATTCACTAGTTGTGTATCATATAAGAGTCATCGTTTCTCCTCCTAGGGGTTATTCGAGATATCTTAATCCAAACCGCAAGTAACGAGGCATTGGCTACCTTAAGAGAGTCATAGTTACTCGTCCCAATTGCTCACCCAGTCTGCCTCTTTTCCTTACTGCGGCCAGTCTGCCAGAAGCGATATGTCACTCGTTGTGTATCTTAAGAGATTCATCGTTACTCCTTCCATAGGTTACTGGTATTCTCTGAGTCAATACCTCTCTTGACGAAAAAGTGGCTATCTTAATAGTGCAATACTTCTTCCTCCGAGTTGCTCACACAGTTTACTACTTTTTGTGTACTTGCCAGTCTGCCAGAAGCGATATGTCACTAGTTGTGTCTCATAAAGGAGTCATCGTTTCTCCTCCTAGGGGTTATTCGAGATTTCTTAATCCAAACCGCAAGTAACGAGGCATTGGCTACCTTAAGAGAGTCATAGTTACTCGTCCCAATTGCTCACCCAGTCTGCCACTTTTCCTTACTGCGGCCAGTCTGCCAGAAGCGATATGTCACTCGTTGTGTATCTTAAGAGTTTCATCGTTACTCTTTCCATAGGTTACTGGTATTCTCTGATTCAATGCCTCTCGTGACGAAAAAGTGGCTATCTTAATAGTGCAATACTTCTTCCTCCCAGTTGCTCACACAGTTTACTACTCTTTTGTGTAGTTTTTGTCTGCCAGAAACTATAATTCACTAGTTTTGTATCATAAAAGAGTCATCGTTTCTCCTCCTAGGGGTTATTCGAGACCTCTTAATCCAAACCGCAAGTAACGAGGCATTGGCTGCCTTAAGAGAGTCATAGTTACTCGTCCCCATTGCTCACCCAGTCTGCCACTTTTTCATACTGCGGCCAGTCTGCCAGAAGCGATATGTCACTCGTTGTGTATCTTAAGAGATTCATCGTTACTCCTTCCATAGGTTACTGGTATTCTCTGAGTCAATACCTCTCGTGACGAAAAAGTGGCTATCTTAATAGTGCAATACTTCTTCCTCAGAGTTGCTCACACAGTTTACTACTTTTTGTGTACTTGCCAGTTTGCCAGAAGCGATATGTCACTAGTTGTGTATCATAAAAGAGTCATCGTTTCTCCTCCTAGGGGTTATTCGAGACCTCTTAATCCAAACCGCAAGTAACGAGGCATTGGCTACCTTAAGAGAGTCATAGTTACTCGTACCCATTGCTCACCCAGTCTGCCACTTTTTCTTACTGTGGCCAGTCTGCCAGAAGCGATATGTCACTCGTTGTGTATCTTAAGAGATTCATCGTTACTCCTTCCATAGGTTACTGGTATTCTCTGAGTCAATACCTCTCTTGACGAAAAAGTGGCTATCTTAATAGTGCAATACTTCTTCCTCCGAGTTGCTCACACAGTTTACCGCTTTTTCTGTAGTTTTTGTCTGCCAGAAACTATAATTCACTAGTTGTGTATCATAAAAGAGTCATCGTTTCTCCTCCTAGGGGTTATTCGAGATATCTTAACCCAAACCGCAAGTAACGAGGCATTGGCTACCTTAAGAGAGTCATAGTTACTCGTCCCAATTGCTCACCCAGTCTGCCACTTTTCCTTACTGCGGCCAGTCTGCCAGAAGCGATATGTCACTCGTTGTGTATCTTAAGAGATTCATCGTTACTCCTTCCATAGGTTACTGGTATTCTCTGAGTCAATACCTCTCTTGACGAAAAAGTGGCTATCTTAATAGTGCAATACTTCTTCCTCCGAATTGCTCACACAGTTTACTACTTTTTGTGTACTTGCCAGTCTGCCAGAAGCGATATGTCACTAGTTGTGTATCATAAAGGAGTCATCGTTTCTCCTCCTAGGGGTTATTCGAGATTACTTAATCCAAACCGCAAGTAACGAGGCATTGGCTACCTTAAGAGAGTCATAGTTACTCGTCCCAATTGCTCAGCGAGTCTGCCACTTTTCCTTACTGCGGCCAGTCTGCCAGAAGCGATATGTCACTCGTTGTGTATCTTAAGAGATTCATCGTTACTCTTTCCATAGGTTACTGGTATTCTCTGATTCAATGCCTCTCGTCACGAAAAAGTGGCTATCTTAATAGTGCAATACTTCTTCCTCCCAGTTGCTCACACAGTTTACTACTTTTTTGTGTAGTTTTTGTCTGCCAGAAACTATAATTCACTAGTTTTGTATCATAAAAGGGTCATCGTTTCTCCTCCTAGGGGTTATTCGAGACCTCTTAATCCAAATCGCAAGTAACGAGGCATTGGCTACCTTAAGAGAGTCATAGTTACTCGTCCCCATTGCTCACCCAGTCTGCCACTTTTTCTTACTGTGGCCAGTCTGCCAGAAGCGATATGTCACTCGTTGTGTATCTTAAGAGATTCATCGTTACTCCTTCCATAGGTTACTGGTATTCTCTGAGTCAATACCTCTCGTGACGAAAAAGTGGCTATCTTAATAGTGCAATACTTCTTCCTCCGAGTTGCTCAGACAGTTTACTACTTTTTGTGTAGTTTTTGTCTGCCAGAAACTATAATTCACTAGTTGTGTATCATAAAAGAGTCATCGTTTCTCCTCCTAGGGGTTTTCGAGATTTCTTAATCCAAACCGCAAGTAACGAGGCATTGGCTACCTTAAGAGAGTCATAGTTACTCGTCCCAATTGCTCACCCAGTCTGCCTCTTTTCCTTACTGCGGCCAGTCTGCCAGAAGCGATATGTCACTCGTTGTGTATCTTAAGAGATTCATCGTTACTCCTTCCATAGGTTACTGGTATTCTCTGAGTCAATACCTCTCTTGACGAAAAAGTGGCTATCTTAATAGTGCAATACTTCTTCCTCCGAGTTGCTCACACAGTTTACTACTTTTTGTGTACTTGCCAGTCTGCCAGAAGCGATATGTCACTAGTTGTGTATCATAAAGGAGTCATCGTTTCTCCTCCTAGGGGTTATTCGAGATTTCTTAATCCAAACCGCAAGTAACGAGGCATTGGCTACCTTAAGAGAGTCATAGTTACTCGTCCCAATTGCTCACCCAGTCTGCCACTTTTCCTTACTGCGGCCAGTCTGCCAGAAGCGATATGTCACTCGTTGTGTATCTTAAGAGATTCATCGTTACTCTTTCCATAGGTTACTGGTATTCTCTGATTCAATGCCTCTCGTGACGAAAAAGTGGCTATCTTAATAGTGCAATACTTCTTCCTCCCAGTTGCTCACACAGTTTACTACTCTTTTGTGTAGTTTTTGTCTGCCAGAAACTATAATTCACTAGTTTTGTATCATAAAAGAGTCATCGATTCTCTTCCTAGGGGTTATTCGAGACCTCTTAATCCAAACCGCAAGTAACGAGGCATTGGCTACCTTAAGAGAGTCATAGTTACTCGTCCCCATTGCTCACCCAGTCTGCCACTTTTTCATACTGCGGCCAGTCTGCCAGAAGCGATATGTCACTCGTTGTGTATCTTAAGAGATTCATCGTTACTCCTTCCATAGGTTACTGGTATTCTCTGAGTCAATACCTCTCGTGACGAAAAAGTGGCTATCTTAATAGTGCAATACTTCTTCCTCCGAGTTGCTCACACAGTTTACCGCTTTTTGTGTAGTTTTTGTCTGCCAGAAACTATAATTCACTAGTTGTGTATCATAAAAGAGTCATCGTTTCTCCTCCTAGGGGTTATTCGAGATATCTTAACCCAAACCGCAAGTAACGAGGCATTGGCTACCTTAAGAGAGTCATAGTTACTCGTCCCAATTGCTCACCCAGTCTGCCACTTTTCCTTACTGCGGCCAGTCTGCCAGAAGCGATATGTCACTCGTTGTGTATCTTAAGAGATTCATCGTTACTCCTTCCATAGGTTACTGGTATTCTCTGAGTCAATACCTCTCTTGACGAAAAAGTGGCTATCTTAATAGTGCAATACTTCTTCCTCCGAATTGCTCACACAGTTTACTACTTTTTGTGTACTTGCCAGTCTGCCAGAAGCGATATGTCACTAGTTGTGTATCATAAAGGAGTCATCGTTTCTCCTCCTAGGGGTTATTCGAGATTACTTAATCCAAACCGCAAGTAACGAGGCATTGGCTACCTTAAGAGAGTCATAGTTACTCGTCCCAATTGCTCAGCGAGTCTGCCACTTTTCCTTACTGCGGCCAGTCTGCCAGAAGCGATATGTCACTCGTTGTGTATCTTAAGAGATTCATCGTTACTCTTTCCATAGGTTACTGGTATTCTCTGATTCAATGCCTCTCGTCACGAAAAAGTGGCTATCTTAATAGTGCAATACTTCTTCCTCCCAGTTGCTCACACAGTTTACTACTTTTTTGTGTAGTTTTTGTCTGCCAGAAACTATAATTCACTAGTTTTGTATCATAAAAGGGTCATCGTTTCTCCTCCTAGGGGTTATTCGAGACCTCTTAATCCAAATCGCAAGTAACGAGGCATTGGCTACCTTAAGAGAGTCATAGTTACTCGTCCCCATTGCTCACCCAGTCTGCCACTTTTTCTTACTGTGGCCAGTCTGCCAGAAGCGATATGTCACTCGTTGTGTATCTTAAGAGATTCATCGTTACTCCTTCCATAGGTTACTGGTATTCTCTGAGTCAATACCTCTCGTGACGAAAAAGTGGCTATCTTAATAGTGCAATACTTCTTCCTCCGAGTTGCTCAGACAGTTTACTACTTTTTGTGTAGTTTTTGTCTGCCAGAAACTATAATTCACTAGTTGTGTATCATAAAAGAGTCATCGTTTCTCCTCCTAGGGGTTTTCGAGATTTCTTAATCCAAACCGCAAGTAACGAGGCATTGGCTACCTTAAGAGAGTCATAGTTACTCGTCCCAATTGCTCACCCAGTCTGCCTCTTTTCCTTACTGCGGCCAGTCTGCCAGAAGCGATATGTCACTCGTTGTGTATCTTAAGAGATTCATCGTTACTCCTTCCATAGGTTACTGGTATTCTCTGAGTCAATACCTCTCTTGACGAAAAAGTGGCTATCTTAATAGTGCAATACTTCTTCCTCCGAGTTGCTCACACAGTTTACTACTTTTTGTGTACTTGCCAGTCTGCCAGAAGCGATATGTCACTAGTTGTGTATCATAAAGGAGTCATCGTTTCTCCTCCTAGGGGTTATTCGAGATTTCTTAATCCAAACCGCAAGTAACGAGGCATTGGCTACCTTAAGAGAGTCATAGTTACTCGTCCCAATTGCTCACCCAGTCTGCCACTTTTCCTTACTGCGGCCAGTCTGCCAGAAGCGATATGTCACTCGTTGTGTATCTTAAGAGATTCATCGTTACTCTTTCCATAGGTTACTGGTATTCTCTGATTCAATGCCTCTCGTGACGAAAAAGTGGCTATCTTAATAGTGCAATACTTCTTCCTCCCAGTTGCTCACACAGTTTACTACTCTTTTGTGTAGTTTTTGTCTGCCAGAAACTATAATTCACTAGTTTTGTATCATAAAAGAGTCATCGATTCTCTTCCTAGGGGTTATTCGAGACCTCTTAATCCAAACCGCAAGTAACGAGGCATTGGCTACCTTAAGAGAGTCATAGTTACTCGTCCCCATTGCTCACCCAGTCTGCCACTTTTTCATACTGCGGCCAGTCTGCCAGAAGCGATATGTCACTCGTTGTGTATCTTAAGAGATTCATCGTTACTCCTTCCATAGGTTACTGGTATTCTCTGAGTCAATACCTCTCGTGACGAAAAAGTGGCTATCTTAATAGTGCAATACTTCTTCCTCAGAGTTGCTCACACAGTTTACTACTTTTTGTGTACTTGCCAGTTTGCCAGAAGCGATATGTCACTAGTTGTGTATCATAAAAGAGTCATCGTTTCTCCTCCTAGGGGTTATTCGAGATTTCTTAATCCAAACCGCAAGTAACGAGGCATTGGCTACCTTAAGAGAGTCATAGTTACTCGTCCCAATTGCTCACCGATTCTGCCACTTTTCCTTACTGCGGACAGTCTGCCAGAAGCGATATGTCACTCGTTGTGTATCTTAAGAGATTCATCGTTACTCTTTCCATAGGTTACTGGTATTCTCTGATTCAATGCCTCTCGTGACGAAAAAGTGGCTATCTTAATAGTGCAATACTTCTTCCTCCCAGTTGCTCACACAGTTTACTACTCTTTTGTGTAGTTTTTGTCTGCCAGAAACTATAATTCACTAGTTTTGTATCATAAAAGAGTCATCGTTTCTCCTCCTAGGGGTTATTCGAGACCTCTTAATCCAAACCGCAAGTAACGAGGCATTGGCTGCCTTAAGAGAGTCATAGTTACTCGTCCCCATTGCTCACCCAGTCTGCCACTTTTTCATACTGCGGCCAGTCTGCCAGAAGCGATATGTCACTCGTTGTGTATCTTAAGAGATTCATCGTTACTCCTTCCATAGGTTACTGGTATTCTCTGAGTCAATACCTCTCGTGACGAAAAAGTGGCTATCTTAATAGTGCAATACTTCTTCCTCAGAGTTGCTCACACAGTTTACTACTTTTTGTGTACTTGCCAGTTTGCCAGAAGCGATATGTCACTAGTTGTGTATCATAAAAGAGTCATCGTTTCTCCTCCTAGGGGTTATTCGAGATTTCTTAATCCAAACCGCAAGTAACGAGGCATTGCCTACCTTAAGAGAGTCATAGTTACTCGTCCCAATTGCTCACCGAGTCTGCCACTTTTCCTTACTGCGGCCAGTCTGCCAGAAGCGATATGTCACTCGTTGTGTATCTTAAGAGATTCATCGTTACTCTTTCCATAGGTTACTGGTATTCTCTGATTCAATGCCTCTCGTGACGAAAAAGTGGCTATCTTAATAGTGCAATACTTCTTCCTTCGAGTTGCTCACACAGTTTACTACTTTTTGTGTAGTTTTTGTCTGCCAGAAACTATAATTCACTAGTTTTGTATCATAAAAGAGTCATCGTTTCTCCTCCTAGGGGTTATTCGAGACCTCTTAATCCAAACCGCAAGTAACGAGGCATTGGCTACCTTAAGAGAGTCATAGTTACTCGTCCCAATTGCTCACCCAGTCTGCCACTTTTTCTTACTGCGGCCAGTCTGCCAGAAGCGATATGTCACTCGTTGTGTATCTTAAGAGATTCACCGTTACTCCTTCCATAGGTTACTGGTATTCTCTGAGTCAATACCTCTCTTGACGAAAAAGTTGCTATCTTAATAGTGCAATACTTCTTCCTCCGAGTTGCTCACACAGTTTACTGCTTTTTGTGTAGTTTTTGTCTGCCAGAAACTATAATTCACTAGTTGTGTATCATAAAAGAGTCATCGTTTCTCCTCCTATGGGTTATTCGAGATATCTTAATCCAAACCGCAAGTAACGAGGCATTGGCTACCTTAAGAGAGTCATAGTTACTCGTCCCAATTGCTCACCCAGTCTGCCACTTTTCCTTACTGCGGCCAGTCTGCCAGAAGCGATATGTCACTCGTTGTGTATCTTAAGAGATTCATCGTTACTCCTTCCATAGGTTACTGGTATTCTCTGAGTCAATACCTCTCTTGACGAAAAAGTGGCTATCTTAATAGTGCAATACTTCTTCCTCCGAGTTGCTCACACAGTTTACTACTTTTTGTGTACTTGCCAGTCTGCCAGAAGCGATATGTCACTAGTTGTGTATCATAAAGGAGTCATCGTTTCTCCTCCTAGGGGTTATTCGAGATTTCTTAATCCAAACAGCAAGTAACGAGGCATTGGCTACCTTAAGAGAGTCATAGTTACTCGTCCCAATTGCTCACCCAGTCTGCCACTTTTCCTTACTGCGGCCAGTCTGCCAGAAGCGATATGTCACTCGTTGTGTATCTTAAGAGATTCATCGTTACTCTTTCCATAGGTTACTGGTATTCTCTGATTCAATGCCTCTCGTGACGAAAAAGTGTCTATCTTAATAGTGCAATACTTCTTCCTCCCAGTTGCTCACACAGTTTACTACTCTTTTGTGTAGTTTTTGTCTGCCAGAAACTATAATTCACTAGTTTTGTATCATAAAAGAGTCATCGTTTCTCCTCCTAGGGGTTATTCGAGACCTCTTAATCCAAACCGCAAGTAACGAGGCATTGGCTGCCTTAAGAGAGTCATAGTTACTCGTCCCCATTGCTCACCCAGTCTGCCACTTTTTCATACTGCGGCCAGTCTGCCAGAAGCGATATGTCACTCGTTGTGTATCTTAAGAGATTCATCGTTACTCCTTCCATAGGTTACTGGTATTCTCTGAGTCAATACCTCTCGTGACGAAAAAGTGGCTATCTTAATAGTGCAATACTTCTTCCTCAGAGTTGCTCACACAGTTTACTACTTTTTGTGTACTTGCCAGTTTGCCAGAAGCGATATGTCACTAGTTGTGTATCATAAAAGAGTCATCGTTTCTCCTCCTAGGGGTTATTCGAGATTTCTTAATCCAAACCGCAAGTAACGAGGCATTGGCTACCTTAAGAGAGTCATAGTTACTCGTCCCAATTGCTCACCGAGTCTGCCACTTTTCCTTACTGCGGCCAGTCTGCCAGAAACGATATGTCACTCGTTGTGTATCTTAAGAGATTCATCGTTACTCTTTCCATAGGTTACTGGTATTCTCTGATTCAATGCCTCTCGTGACGAAAAAGTGGCTATCTTAATAGTGCAATACTTCTTCCTTCGAGTTGCTCACACAGTTTACTACTTTTTGTGTAGTTTTTGTCTGCCAGAAACTATAATTCACTAGTTTTGTATCATAAAAGAGTCATCGTTTCTCCTCCTAGGGGTTATTCGAGACCTCTTAATCCAAACCGCAAGTAACGAGGCATTGACTACCTTAAGAGAGTCATAGTTACTCGTCCCAATTGCTCACCGAGTCTGCCACTTTTTCTTACTGTGGCCAGTCTGCCAGAAGCGATATGTCACTCGTTGTGTATCTTAAGAGATTCATCGTTACTCCTTCCATAGGTTACTGGTATTCTCTGAGTCAATACCTCTCTTGACGAAAAAGTGGCTATCTTAATAGTGCAATACTTCTTCCTCCGAGTTGCTCACACAGTTTACTGCTTTTTGTGTAGTTTTTGTCTGCCAGAAACTATAATTCACTAGTTGTGTATCATAAAAGAGTCATCGTTTCTCCTCCTAGGGGTTATTCGAGATATCTTAATCCAAACCGCAAGTAACGAGGCATTGGCTACCTTAAGAGAGTCATAGTTACTCGTCCCAATTGCTCACCCAGTCTGCCACTTTTCCTTACTGCGGCCAGTCTGCCAGAAGCGATATGTCACTCGTTGTGTATCTTAAGAGATTCATCGTTACTCCTTCCATAGGTTACTGGTATTCTCTGAGTCAATACCTCTCTTGACGAAAAAGTGGCTATCTTAATAGTGCAATACTTCTTCCTCCGAGTTGCTCACACAGTTTACTACTTTTTGTGTACTTGCCAGTCTGCCAGAAGCGATATGTCACTAGTTGTGTATCATAAAGGAGTCATCGTTTCTCCTCCTAGGGGTTATTCGAGATTTCTTAATCCAAACAGCAAGTAACGAGGCATTGGCTACCTTAAGAGAGTCATAGTTACTCGTCCCAATTGCTCACCCAGTCTGCCACTTTTCCTTACTGCGGCCAGTCTGCCAGAAGCGATATGTCACTCGTTGTGTATCTTAAGAGATTCATCGTTACTCTTTCCATAGGTTACTGGTATTCTCTGATTCAATGCCTCTCGTGACGAAAAAGTGGCTATCTTAATAGTGCAATACTTCTTCCTCCCAGTTGCTCACACAGTTTACTACTCTTTTGTGTAGTTTTTGTCTGCCAGAAACTATAATTCACTAGTTTTGTATCATAAAAGAGTCATCGTTTCTCCTCCTAGGGGTTATTCGAGACCTCTTAATCCAAACCGCAAGTAACGAGGCATTGGCTACCTTAAGAGAGTCATAGTTACTCGTCCCCATTGCTCACCCAGTCTGCCACTTTTTCATACTGCGGCCAGTCTGCCAGAAGCGATATGTCACTCGTTGTGTATCTTAAGAAATTCATCGTTACTCCTTCCATAGGTTACTGGTATTCTCTGAGTCAATACCTCTCTTGTCGAAAAAGTGGCTATCTTAATAGTGCAATACTTCTTCCTCCGAGTTGCTCACACAGTTTACTGCTTTTTGTGAAGTTTTTGTCTGCCAGAAACTATAATTCACTAGTTGTGTGTCATAAAAGAGTCATCGTTCCTCCTCCTAGGGGTTATTCGAGATATCTTAATCCAATCGCAAGTAACGAGGCATTGGCTACCTTAAGAGAGTCATAGTTACTCGTCCCAATTGCTCACCCAGTCTACCACTTTTCCTTACTGCGGCCAGTCTGCCAGAAGCGATATGTCACTCGTTGTGTATCTTAAGAGATTCATCGTTACTCTTTCCATAGGTTACTGGTATTCTCTGATTCAATGCCTCTCGTGACGAAAAAGTGGCTATCTTAATAGTGCAATATTTCTTCCTCCCAGTTGCTCACACAATTTACTACTTTTTTTGTAGTTTTTGTCTGCCAGAAACTATAATTCACTAGTTTTGTATCATAAAAGAGTCATCGTTTCTCCTCCTAGGGGTTATTCGAGACCTCTTAATCCAAACCGCAAGTAACGAGGCATTGGCTACCTTAAGAGAGTCATAGTTACTCGTCCCAATTGCTCACCCAGTCTGCCACTTTTTCTTACTGCGGCCAGTCTGCCAGAAGCGATATGTCACTCGTTGTGTATCTTAAGAGATTCATCGTTACTCCTTCCATAGGTTACAGGTATTCTCTGAGTCAATACCTCTCGTGACGAAAAAGTGGCTATCTTAATAGTGCAATACTTCTTCCTCCGCGTTGCTCAGACAGTTTACTACTTTTTGTGTAGTTTTTGTCTGCCAGAAACTATAATTCACTAGTTGTGTATCATAAAAGAGTCATCGTTTCTCCTCCTAGAGGTTTTCGAGATTTCTTAATCTAAACCGCAAGTAACGAGGCATTGGCTACCTTAAGAGAGTCATAGTTACTCGTCCCAATTGCTCACCGAGTCTGCCACTTTTTCTTACTGTGGCCAGTCTGCCAGAAGCGATATGTCACTCGTTGTGTATCTTAAGAGATTCATCGTTACTCCTTCCATAGGTTACTGGTATTCTCTGAGTCAATACCTCTCTTGACGAAAAAGTGGCTATCTTAATAGTGCAATACTTCTTCCTCCGAGTTGCTCACACAGTTTACTGCTTTTTGTGTAGTTTTTGTCTGCCAGAAACTATAATTCACTAGTTGTGTATCATAAAAGAGTCATCGTTTCTCCTCCTAGGGGTTATTCGAGATATCTTAATCCAAACCGCAAGTAACGAGGCATTGGCAACCTTAAGAGAGTCATAGTTACTCGTCCCAATTGCTCACCCAGTCTGCCAGTTTTCCTTACTGCGGCCAGTCTGCCAGAAGCGATATGTCACTCGTTGTGTATCTTAAGAGATTCATCGTTACTCCTTCCATAGGTTACTGGTATTCTCTGAGTCAATACCTCTCTTGACGAAAAAGTGGCTATATTAATAGTGCAATACTTCTTCCTCCGAGTTGCTCACACAGTTTACTACTTTTTGTGTACTTGCCAGTCTGCCAGAAGCGATATGTCACTCGTTGTGTATCTTAAGAGATTCATCGTTAGTCTTTCCATAGGTTACTGGTATTCTCTGATTCAATGCCTCTCGTGACGAAAAAGTGGCTATCTTAATAGTGCAATACTTCTTCCTCCCAGTTGCTCACACAGTTTACTACTTTTTTGTGTAGTTTTTGTCTGCGAGAAACTATAATTCACTAGATTTGTATCATAAAAGAGTCATCGTTTCTCCTCCTAGGGGTTATTCGAGACCTCTTAATCCAAACCGCAAGTAACGAGGCATTGGCTACCTTAAGAGAGTCATAGTTACTCGTCCCCATTGCTCACCCAGTCTGCCACTTTTTCATACTGCGGCCAGTCTGCCAGAAGCGATATGTCACTCGTTGTGTATCTTAAGAGATTCATCGTTACTCCTTCCATAGGTTACTGGTATTCTCTGAGTCAATACCTCTCGTGACGAAAAAGTGGCTATCTTAATAGTGCAATACTTCTTCCTCCGAGTTGCTCACACAGTTTACTACTTTTTGTGTACTTGCCAGTCTGCCAGAAGCGATATGTCACTAGTTGTGTATCATAAAAGAGTCATCGTTTCTCCTCCTAGGGGTTATTCGAGATTTCTTAATCCAAACCGCAAGTAACGAGGCATTGGCTACCTTAAGAGAGTCATAGTCACTCGTCCCAATTGCTCACCCAGTCTGCCACTTTTCCTTACTGCGGCCAGTCTGCCAGAAGCGATATGTCACTCGTTGTGTATCTTAAGAGATTCATCGTTACTCTTTCCATAGGTTACTGGTATTCTCTGATTCAATGCCTCTCGTGACGAAAAAGTGGCTATCTTAATAGTGCAATACTTCTTCCTCCCAGTTGCTCACACAGTTTACTACTTTTTTGTGTAGTTTTTGTCTGCCAGAAACTATAATTCACTAGTTTTGTATCATAAAAGAGTCATCGTTTCTCCTCCTAGGGGTTATTCGAGACCTCTTAATCCAAACCGCAAGTAACGAGGCATTGGCTACCTTAAGAGAGTCATAGTTACTCGTCCCAATTGCTCACCCAGTCTGCCACTTTTTCTTACTGCGGCCAGTCTGCCAGAAGCGATATGTCACTCGTTGTGTATCTTAAGAGATTCATCGTTACTCCTTCCATAGGTTACTGGTATTCTCTGAGTCAATACCTCTCGTGACGAAAAAGTGGCTATCTTAATAGTGCAATACTTCTTCTTCCGAGTTGCTCACACAGTTTACTACTTTTTGTGTAGTTTTTGTCTGCCAGAAACTATAATTCACTAGTTGTGTATCATAAAAGAGTCATCGTTTCTCCTCCTAGGGGTTTTCGAGATTTCTTAATCCAAACCGCAAGTAACGAGGCATTGGCTACCTTAAGAGAGTCATAGTTACTCGTCCCCATTGCTCACCCAGTCTGCCACTTTTTCTTACTGTGGCCAGTCTGCCAGAAGCGATATGTCACTCGTTGTGTATCTTAAGAGATTCATCGTTACTCCTTCCATAGGTTACTGGTATTCTCTGAGTCAATACCTCTCTTGACGAAAAAGTGGCTATCTTAATAGTGCAATACTTCTTCCTCCGAGTTGCTCACACAGTTTACTGCTTTTTGTGTAGTTTTTGTCTGCCAGAAACTATAATTCACTAGTTGTGTATCATAAAAGAGTCATCGTTTCTCCTCCTAGGGGTTATTCGAGATATCTTAATCCAAACCGCAAGTAACGAGGCATTGGCTACCTTAAGAGAGTCATAGTTACTCGTCCCAATTGCTCACCCAGTCTGCCACTTTTTCTTACTGCGGCCAGTCTGCCAGAAGCGATATGTCACTCGTTGTGTATCTTAAGAGATTCATCGTTACTCCTTCCATAGGTTACTGGTATTCTCTGATTCAATGCCTCTCGTGACGAAAAAGTGGCTATCTTAATAGTGCAATACTTCTTCCTTCGAGTTGCTCACACAGTTTACTACTTTTTGTGTAGTTTTTGTCTGCCAGAAACTATAATTCACTAGTTGTGTATCATAAAAGAGTCATCGTTTCTCCTCCTAGGGGTTTTCGAGATTTCTTAATCCAAACCGCAAGTAACGAGGCATTGGCTACCTTAAGAGAGTCATAGTTACTCGTCCCCATTGCTCACCCAGTCTGCCACTTTTTCATACTGTGGCCAGTCTGCCAGAAGCGATATGTCACTCGTTGTGTATCTTAAGAGATTCATCGTTACTCCTTCCATAGGTTACTGGTATTCTCTGAGTCAATACCTCTCTTGTCGAAAAAGTGGCTATCTTAATAGTGCAATACTTCTTCCTCCGAGTTGCTCACACAGTTTACTGCTTTTTGTGAAGTTTTTGTCTGCCAGAAACTATAATTCACTAGTTGTGTATCATAAAAGAGTCATCGTTTCTCCTCCTTGGGGTTATTCGAGATATCTTAATCCAATCGCAAGTAACGAGGCATTGGCTACCTTAAGAGAGTCATAGTTACTCGTCCCAATTGCTCACCCAGTCTGCCACTTTTCCTTACTGCGGCCAGTCTGCCAGAAGCGATATGTCACTCGTTGTGTATCTTAAGAGATTCATCGTTACTCTTTCCATAGGTTACTGGTATTCTCTGATTCAATGCCTCTCGTGACGAAAAAGTGGCTATCTTAATAGTGCAATACTTCTTCCTCCCAGTTGCTCACACAATTTACTACTTTTTTGTGTAGTTTTTGTCTGCCAGAAACTATAATTCACTAGTTTTGTATCATAAAAGAGTCATCGTTTCTCCTCCTAGGGGTTATTCGAGACCTCTTAATCCAAACCGCAAGTAACGAGGCATTGGCTACCTTAAGAGAGTCATAGTTACTCGTCCCAATTGCTCACCCAGTCTGCCACTTTTTCTTACTGCGGCCAGTCTGCCAGAAGCGATATGTCACTCGTTGTGTATCTTAAGAGATTCATCGTTACTCCTTCCATAGGTTACTGGTATTCTCTGAGTCAATACCTCTCGTGACGAAAAAGTGGCTATCTTAATAGTGCAATACTTCTTCTTCCGAGTTGCTCACACAGTTTACTACTTTTTGTGTAGTTTTTGTCTGCCAGAAACTATAATTCACTAGTTGTGTATCATAAAAGAGTCATCGTTTCTCCTCCTAGGGGTTTTCGAGATTTCTTAATCCAAACCGCAAGTAACGAGGCATTGGCTACCTTAAGAGAGTCATAGTTACTCGTCCCCATTGCTCACCCAGTCTGCCACTTTTTCTTACTGTGGCCAGTCTGCCAGAAGCGATATGTCACTCGTTGTGTATCTTAAGAGATTCATCGTTACTCCTTCCATAGGTTACTGGTATTCTCTGAGTCAATACCTCTCTTGACGAAAAAGTGGCTATCTTAATAGTGCAATACTTCTTCCTCCGAGTTGCTCACACAGTTTACTGCTTTTTGTGAAGTTTTTGTCTGCCAGAAACTATAATTCACTAGTTGTGTATCATAAAAGAGTCATCGTTTCTCCTCCTAGGGGTTATTCGAGATATCTTAATCCAAACCGCAAGTAACGAGGCATTGGCTACCTTAAGAGAGTCATAGTTACTCGTCCCAATTGCTCACCCAGTCTGCCACTTTTTCTTACTGCGGCCAGTCTGCCAGAAGCGATATGTCACTCGTTGTGTATCTTAAGAGATTCATCGTTACTCCTTCCATAGGTTACTGGTATTCTCTGATTCAATGCCTCTCGTGACGAAAAAGTGGCTATCTTAATAGTGCAATACTTCTTCCTTCGAGTTGCTCACACAGTTTACTACTTTTTGTGTAGTTTTTGTCTGCCAGAAACTATAATTCACTAGTTGTGTATCATAAAAGAGTCATCGTTTCTCCTCCTAGGGGTTTTCGAGATTTCTTAATCCAAACCGCAAGTAACGAGGCATTGGCTACCTTAAGAGAGTCATAGTTACTCGTCCCCATTGCTCACCCAGTCTGCCACTTTTTCTTACTGTGGCCAGTCTGCCAGAAGCGATATGTCACTCGTTGTGTATCTTAAGAGATTCATCGTTACTCCTTCCATAGGTTACTGGTATTCTCTGAGTCAATACCTCTCTTGTCGAAAAAGTGGCTATCTTAATAGTGCAATACTTCTTCCTCCGAGTTGCTCACACAGTTTACTGCTTTTTGTGAAGTTTTTGTCTGCCAGAAACTATAATTCACTAGTTGTGTATCATAAAAGAGTCATCGTTTCTCCTCCTAGGGGTTATTCGAGATATCTTAATCCAATCGCAAGTAACGAGGCATTGGCTACCTTAAGAGAGTCATAGTTACTCGTCCCAATTGCTCACCCAGTCTGCCACTTTTCCTTACTGCGGCCAGTCTGCCAGAAGCGATATGTCACTCGTTGTGTATCTTAAGAGATTCATCGTTACTCTTTCCATAGGTTACTGGTATTCTCTGATTCAATGCCTCTCGTGACGAAAAAGTGGCTATCTTAATAGTGCAATACTTCTTCCTCCCAGTTGCTCACACAGTTTACTACTTTTTTGTGTAGTTTTTGTCTGCCAGAAACTATAATTCACTAGTTTTGTATCATAAAAGAGTCATCGTTTCTCCTCCTAGGGGTTATTCGAGACCTCTTAATCCAAACCGCAAGTAACGAGGCATTGGCTACCTTAAGAGAGTCATAGTTACTCGTCCCAATTGCTCACCCAGTCTGCCACTTTTTCTTACTGCGGCCAGTCTGCCAGAAGCGATATGTCACTCGTTGTGTATCTTAAGAGATTCATCGTTACTCCTTCCATAGGTTACTGGTATTCTCTGAGTCAATACCTCTCGTGACGAAAAAGTGGCTATCTTAATAGTGCAATACTTCTTCTTCCGAGTTGCTCACACAGTTTACTACTTTTTGTGTAGTTTTTGTCTGCCAGAAACTATAATTCACTAGTTGTGTATCATAAAAGAGTCATCGTTTCTCCTCCTAGGGGTTTTCGAGATTTCTTAATCCAAACCGCAAGTAACGAGGCATTGGCTACCTTAAGAGAGTCATAGTTACTCGTCCCCATTGCTCACCCAGTCTGCCACTTTTTCTTACTGTGGCCAGTCTGCCAGAAGCGATATGTCACTCGTTGTGTATCTTAAGAGATTCATCGTTACTCCTTCCATAGGTTACTGGTATTCTCTGAGTCAATACCTCTCTTGACGAAAAAGTGGCTATCTTAATAGTGCAATACTTCTTCCTCCCAGTTGCTCACACAATTTACTACTTTTTTGTGTAGTTTTTGTCTGCCAGAAACTATAATTCACTAGTTTTGTATCATAAAAGAGTCATCGTTTCTCCTCCTAGGGGTTATTCGAGACCTCTTAATCCAAACCGCAAGTAACGAGGCATTGGCTACCTTAAGAGAGTCATAGTTACTCGTCCCAATTGCTCACCCAGTCTGCCACTTTTTCTTACTGTGGCCAGTCTGCCAGACGCGATATGTCACTCGTTGTGTATCTTAAGAGATTCATCGTTACTCCTTCCATAGGTTACTGGTATTCTCTGAGTCAATACCTCTCTTGACGAAAAAGTGGCTATGTTAATAGTGCAATACTTCTTCCTCCGAGTTGCTCACACAGTTTACTGCTTTTTGTGTAGTTTTTGTCTGCCAGAAACTATAATTCACTAGTTGTGTGTCATAAAAGAGTCATCGTTTCTCCTCCTAGGGGTTATTCGAGATATCTTAATCCAAACCGCAAGTAACGAGGCATTGGCTACCTTAAGAGAGTCATAGTTACTCGTCCCAATTGCTCACCCAGTCTGCCAGTTTTCCTTACTGCGGCCAGTCTGCCAGAAGCGATATGTCACTCGTTGTGTATCTTAAGAGATTCATCGTTACTCCTTCCATAGGTTACTGGTATTCTCTGAGTCAATACCTCTCTTGACGAAAAAGTGGCTATATTAATAGTGCAATACTTCTTCCTCCGAGTTGCTCACACAGTTTACTACTTTTTGTGTACTTGCCAGTCTGCCAGAAGCGATATGTCACTAGTTGTGTATCATAAAGGAGTCATCGTTTCTCCTCCTAGGGGTTATTCGAGATTTCTTAATCCAAACCGCAAGTAACGAGGCATTGGCTACCTTAAGAGAGTCATAGTTACTCGGTTCAATTGCTCACCCAGTCTGCCACTTTTCCTTACTGCGGCCAGTCTGCCAGAAGCGATATGTCACTCGTTGTGTATCTTAAGAGATTCATCGTTAGTCTTTCCATAGGTTACTGGTATTCTCTGATTCAATGCCTCTCGTGACGAAAAAGTGGCTATCTTAATAGTGCAATACTTCTTCCTCCCAGTTGCTCACACAGTTTACTACTCTTTTGTGTAGTTTTTGTCTGCCAGAAACTATAATTCACTAGTTTTGTATCATAAAAGAGTCATCGTTTCTCCTCCTAGGGGTTATTCGAGACCTCTTAATCCAAACCGCAAGTAACGAGGCATTGGCTACCTTAAGAGAGTCATAGTTACTCGTCCCCATTGCTCACCCAGTCTGCCACTTTTTCATACTGCGGCCAGTCTGCCAGAAGCGATATGTCACTCGTTGTGTATCTTAAGAGATTCATCGTTACTCCTTCCATAGGTTACTGGTATTCTCTGAGTCAATACCTCTCGTGACGAAAAAGTGGCTATCTTAATAGTGCAATACTTCTTCCTCCGAGTTGCTCACACAGTTTACTACTTTTTGTGTACTTGCCAGTCTGCCAGAAGCGATATGTCACTAGTTGTGTATCATAAAAGAGTCATCGTTTCTCCTCCTAGGGGTTATTCGAGATTTCTTAATCCAAACCGCAAGTAACGAGGCATTGGCTACCTTAAGAGAGTCATAGTTACTCGTCCCAATTGCTCACCCAGTCTGCCACTTTTCCTTACTGCGGCCAGTCTGCCAGAAGCGATATGTCACTCGTTGTGTATCTTAAGAGATTCATCGTTACTCTTTCCATAGGTTACTGGTATTCTCTGATTCAATGCCTCTCGTGACGAAAAAGTGGCTATCTTAATAGTGCAATACTTCTTCCTCCCAGTTGCTCACACAGTTTACTACTTTTTTGTGTAGTTTTTGTCTGCCAGAAACTATAATTCACTAGTTTTGTATCATAAAAGAGTCATCGTTTCTCCTCCTAGGGGTTATTCGAGACCTCTTAATCCAAACCGCAAGTAACGAGGCATTGGCTACCTTAAGAGAGTCATAGTTACTCGTCCCAATTGCTCACCCAGTCTGCCACTTTTTCTTACTGCGGCCAGTCTGCCATAAGCGATATGTCACTCGTTGTGTATCTTAAGAGATTCATCGTTACTCCTTCCATAGGTTACTGGTATTCTCTGAGTCAATACCTCTCGTGACGAAAAAGTGGCTATCTTAATAGTGCAATACTTCTTCTTCCGAGTTGCTCACACAGTTTACTACTTTTTGTGTAGTTTTTGTCTGCCAGAAACTATAATTCACTAGTTGTGTATCATAAAAGAGTCATCGTTTCTCCTCCTAGGGGTTTTCGAGATTTCTTAATCCAAACCGCAAGTAACGAGGCATTGGCTACCTTAAGAGAGTCATAGTTACTCGTCCCCATTGCTCACCCAGTCTGCCACTTTTTCTTACTGTGGCCAGTCTGCCAGAAGCGATATGTCACTCGTTGTGTATCTTAAGAGATTCATCGTTACTCCTTCCATAGGTTACTGGTATTCTCTGAGTCAATACCTCTCTTGACGAAAAAGTGGCTATCTTAATAGTGCAATACTTCTTCCTCCCAGTTGCTCACACAGTTTACTGCTTTTTGTGTAGTTTTTGTCTGCCAGAAACTATAATTCACTAGTTGTGTATCATAAAAGAGTCATCGTTTCTCCTCCTAGGGGTTATTCGAGATATCTTAATCCAATCGCAAGTAACGAGGCATTGGCTACCTTAAGAGAGTCATAGTTACTCGTCCCAATTGCTGACCCAGTCTGCCACTTTTCCTTACTGCGGCCAGTCTGCCAGAAGCGATATGTCACTCGTTGTGTATCTTAAGAGATTCATCGTTACTCTTTCCATAGGTTACTGGTATTCTCTGAGTCAATACCTCTCTTGACGAAAAAGTGGCTATCTTAATAGTGCAATACTTCTTCCTAAGAGTTGCTCACACAGTTTACTGCTTTTTGTGTAGTTTTTGTCTGCCAGAAACTATAATTCACTAGTTGTGTATCATAAAAGAGTCATCGTTTCTCCTCCTAGGGGTTATTCGAGATATCTTAATCCAAACCGCAAGTAACGAGGCATTGGCTACCTTAAGAGAGTCATAGTTACTCGTTCCAATTGCTCACCCAGTCTGCCACTTTTCCTTACTGCGGCCAGTCTTCCAGAAGCGATATGTCACTCGTTGTGTATCTTAAGAGATTCATCGTTACTCCTTCCATAGGTTACTGGTATTCTCTGAGTCAATACCTCTCTTGACGAAAAAGTGGCTATCTTAATAGTGCAATACTTCTTCCTGCGAGTTGCTCACACAGTTTACTACTTTTTGTGTACTTGCCAGTCTGCCAGAAGCAATATGTCACTAGTTGTGTATCATAAAGGAGTCATCGTTTCTCCTCCTAGGGGTTATTCGAGATTTCTTAATCCAAACCGCAAGTAACGAGGCATTGGCTACCTTAAGAGAGTCATAGTTACTCGTCCCAATTGCTCACCCAGTCTGCCACTTTTCCTTACTGCGGCCAGTCTGCCAGAAGCGATATGTCACTCGTTGTGTATCTTAAGAGATTCATCCTTACTCTTTCCATAGGTTACTGGTATTCTCTGATTCAATGCCTCTCGTGACGAAAAAGTGGCTATCTTAATAGTGCAATACTTCTTCCTCCCAGTTGTTCACACAGTTTACTACTTTTTTGTGTAGTTTTTGTCTGCCAGAAACTATAATTCACTAGTTTTGTATCATAAAAGAGTCATCGTTTCTCCTCCTAGGGGTTATTCGAGACCTCTTAATCCAAACCGCAAGTAACGAGGCATTGGCTACCTTAAGAGAGTCATAGTTACTCGTCCCCATTGCTCACCCAGTCTGCCACTTTTTCATACTGCGGCCAGTCTGCCAGAAGTGATATGTCACTCGTTGTGCATCTTAAGAGATTCATCGTTACTCCTTCCATAGGTTACTGGTATTCTCTGAGTCAATACCTCTCGTGACGAAAAAGTGGCTATCTTAATAGTGCAATACTTCTTCCTCCGAGTTGCTCACACCGTTTACTACTTTTTGTGTACTTGCCAGTCTGCCAGAAGCGATATGTCACTAGTTGTGTATCATAAAAGAGTCATCGTTTCTCCTCCTAGGGGTTATTCGAGATTTCTTAATCCAAACCGCAAGTAACGAGGCATTGGCTACCTTAAGAGAGTCATAGTTACTCGTCCCAATTGCTCACCCAGTCTGCCACTTTTCCTTACTGCGGCCAGTCTGCCAGAAGCGATATGTCACTCGTTGTGTATCTTAAGAGATTCATCGTTACTCTTTCCATAGGTTACTGGTATTCTCTGATTCAATGCCTCTCGTGACGAAAAAGTGGCTATCTTAATAGTGCAATACTTCTTCCTCCCAGTTGCTCACACAGTTTACTACTTTTTTGTGTAGTTTTTGTCTGCCAGAAACTATAATTCACTAGTTTTGTATCATAAAAGAGTCATCGTTTCTCCTCCTAGGGGTTATTCGAGACCTCTTAATCCAAACCGCAAGTAACGAGGCATTGGCTACCTTAAGAGAGTCATAGTTACTCGTCCCCATTGCTCACCCAGTCTGCCACTTTTTCTTACTGTGGCCAGTCTGCCAGAAGCGATATGTCACTCTTTGTGTATCTTAAGAGATTCATCGTTACTCCTTCCATAGGTTACTGGTATTCTCTGAGTCAATACCTCTCTTGACGAAAAAGTGGCTATCTTAATAGTGCAATACTTCTTCCTCCGAGTTGCTCACACAGTTTACTACTTTTTGTGTACTTGCCAGTCTGCCAGAAGCAATATGTCACTAGTTGTGTATCATAAAGGAGTCATCGTTTCTCCTCCTAGGGGTTATTCGAGATTTCTTAATCCAAACCGCAAGTAACGAGGCATTGGCTACCTTAAGAGAGTCATAGTTACTCGTCCCAATTGCTCACCCAGTCTGCCACTTTTCCTTACTGCGGCCAGTCTGCCAGAAGCGATATGTCACTCGTTGTGTATCTTAAGAGATTCATCCTTACTCTTTCCATAGGTTACTGGTATTCTCTGATTCAATGCCTCTCGTGACGAAAAAGTGGCTATCTTAATAGTGCAATACTTCTTCCTCCCAGTTGCTCACACAGTTTACTACTTTTTTGTGTAGTTTTTGTCTGCCAGAAACTATAATTCACTAGTTTTGTATCATAAAAGAGTCATCGTTTCTCCTCCTAGGGGTTATTCGAGACCTCTTAATCCAAACCGCAAGTAACGAGGCATTGGCTACCTTAAGAGAGTCATAGTTACTCGTCCCAATTGCTCACCCAGTCTGCCACTTTTTCTTACTGCGGCCAGTCTGCCAGAAGCGATATGTCACTCGTTGTGTATCTTAAGAGATTCATCGTTACTCTTTCCATAGGTTACTGGTATTCTCTGATTCAATGCCTCTCGTGACGAAAAAGTGGCTATCTTAATAGTGCAATACTTCTTCCTCCCAGTTGTTCACACAGTTTACTACTTTTTTGTGTAGTTTTTGTCTGCCAGAAACTATAATTCACTAGTTTTGTATCATAAAAGAGTCATCGTTTCTCCTCCTAGGGGTTATTCGAGACCTCTTAATCCAAACCGCAAGTAACGAGGCATTGGCTACCTTAAGAGAGTCATAGTTACTCGTCCCCATTGCTCACCCAGTCTGCCACTTTTTCATACTGCGGCCAGTCTGCCAGAAGTGATATGTCACTCGTTGTGCATCTTAAGAGATTCATCGTTACTCCTTCCATAGGTTACTGGTATTCTCTGAGTCAATACCTCTCGTGACGAAAAAGTGGCTATCTTAATAGTGCAATACTTCTTCCTCCGAGTTGCTCACACCGTTTACTACTTTTTGTGTACTTGCCAGTCTGCCAGAAGCGATATGTCACTAGTTGTGTATCATAAAAGAGTCATCGTTTCTCCTCCTAGGGGTTATTCGAGATTTCTTAATCCAAACCGCAAGTAACGAGGCATTGGCTACCTTAAGAGAGTCATAGTTACTCGTCCCAATTGCTCACCCAGTCTGCCACTTTTCCTTACTGCGGCCAGTCTGCCAGAAGCGATATGTCACTCGTTGTGTATCTTAAGAGATTCATCGTTACTCTTTCCATAGGTTACTGGTATTCTCTGATTCAATGCCTCTCGTGACGAAAAAGTGGCTATCTTAATAGTGCAATACTTCTTCCTCCCAGTTGTTCACACAGTTTACTACTTTTTTGTGTAGTTTTTGTCTGCCAGAAACTATAATTCACTAGTTTTGTATCATAAAAGAGTCATCGTTTCTCCTCCTAGGGGTTATTCGAGACCTCTTAATCCAAACCGCAAGTAACGAGGCATTGGCTACCTTAAGAGAGTCATAGTTACTCGTCCCCATTGCTCACCCAGTCTGCCACTTTTTCTTACTGTGGCCAGTCTGCCAGAAGCGATATGTCACTCTTTGTGTATCTTAAGAGATTCATCGTTACTCCTTCCATAGGTTACTGGTATTCTCTGAGTCAATACCTCTCTTGACGAAAAAGTGGCTATCTTAATAGTGCAATACTTCTTCCTCCGAGTTGCTCACACAGTTTACTACTTTTTGTGTACTTGCCAGTCTGCCAGAAGCAATATGTCACTAGTTGTGTATCATAAAGGAGTCATCGTTTCTCCTCCTAGGGGTTATTCGAGATTTCTTAATCCAAACCGCAAGTAACGAGGCATTGGCTACCTTAAGAGAGTCATAGTTACTCGTCCCAATTGCTCACCCAGTCTGCCACTTTTCCTTACTGCGGCCAGTCTGCCAGAAGCGATATGTCACTCGTTGTGTATCTTAAGAGATTCATCCTTACTCTTTCCATAGGTTACTGGTATTCTCTGATTCAATGCCTCTCGTGACGAAAAAGTGGCTATCTTAATAGTGCAATACTTCTTCCTCCCAGTTGCTCACACAGTTTACTACTTTTTTGTGTAGTTTTTGTCTGCCAGAAACTATAATTCACTAGTTTTGTATCATAAAAGAGTCATCGTTTCTCCTCCTAGGGGTTATTCGAGACCTCTTAATCCAAACCGCAAGTAACGAGGCATTGGCTACCTTAAGAGAGTCATAGTTACTCGTCCCAATTGCTCACCCAGTCTGCCACTTTTTCTTACTGCGGCCAGTCTGCCAGAAGCGATATGTCACTCGTTGTGTATCTTAAGAGATTCATCGTTACTCTTTCCATAGGTTACTGGTATTCTCTGATTCAATGCCTCTCGTGACGAAAAAGTGGCTATCTTAATAGTGCAATACTTCTTCCTCCCAGTTGCTCACACAGTTTACTACTTTTTTGTGTAGTTTTTGTCTGCCAGAAACTATAATTCACTAGTTTTGTATCATAAAAGAGTCATCGTTTCTCCTCCTAGGGGTTATTCGAGACCTCTTAATCCAAACCGCAAGTAACGAGGCTTTGGCTACCTTAAGAGAGTCATAGTTACTCGTCCCCATTGCTCACCCAGTCTGCCACTTTTTCATACTGCGGCCAGTCTGCCAGAAGCGATATGTCACTCGTTGTGTATCTTAAGAGATTCATCGTTACTCCTTCCATAGGTTACTGGTATTCTCTGAGTCAATACCTCTCTTGACGAAAAAGTGGCTATATTAATAGTGCAATACTTCTTCCTCCGAGTTGCTCACACAGTTTACTACTTTTTGTGTACTTGCCAGTCTGCCAGAAGCGATATGTCACTAGTTGTGTATCATAAAGGAGTCATCGTTTCTCCTCCTAGGGGTTATTCGAGATTTCTTAATCCAAACCGCAAGTAACGAGGCATTGGCTACCTTAAGAGAGTCATAGTTACTCGGTTCAATTGCTCACCCAGTCTGCCACTTTTCCTTACTGCGGCCAGTCTGCCAGAAGCGATATGTCACTCGTTGTGTATCTTAAGAGATTCATCGTTAGTCTTTCCATAGGTTACTGGTATTCTCTGATTCAATGCCTCTCGTGACGAAAAAGTGGCTATCTTAATAGTGCAATACTTCTTCCTCCCAGTTGCTCACACAGTTTACTACTCTTTTGTGTAGTTTTTGTCTGCCAGAAACTATAATTCACTAGTTTTGTATCATAAAAGAGTCATCGTTTCTCCTACTAGGGGTTATTCGAGACCTCTTAATCCAAACCGCAAGTAACGAGGCATTGGCTACCTTAAGAGAGTCATAGTTACTCGTCCCCATTGCTCACCCAGTCTGCCACTTTTTCATACTGCGGCCAGTCTGCCAGAAGCGATATGTCACTCGTTGTGTATCTTAAGAGATTCATCGTTACTCCTTCCATAGGTTACTGGTATTCTCTGAGTCAATACCTCTCGTGACGAAAAAGTGGCTATCTTAATAGTGCAATACTTCTTCCTCCGAGTTGCTCACACAGTTTACTACTTTTTGTGTACTTGCCAGTCTGCCAGAAGCGATATGTCACTAGTTGTGTATCATAAAAGAGTCATCGTTTCTCCTCCTAGGGGTTATTCGAGATTTCTTAATCCAAACCACAAGTAACGAGGCATTGGCTACCTTAAGAGAGTCATAGTTACTCGTCCCAATTGCTCACCCAGTCTGCCACTTTTCCTTACTGCGGCCAGTCTGCCAGAAGCGATATGTCACTCGTTGTGTATCTTAAGAGATTCATCGTTACTCTTTCCATAGGTTACTGGTATTCTCTGATTCAATGCCTCTCGTGACGAAAAAGTGGCTATCTTAATAGTGCAATACTTCTTCCTCCCAGTTGCTCACACAGTTTACTACTTTTTTGTGTAGTTTTTGTCTGCCAGAAACTATAATTCACTAGTTTTGTATCATAAAAGAGTCATCGTTTCTCCTCCTAGGGGTTATTCGAGACCTCTTAATCCAAACCGCAAGTAACGAGGCATTGGCTACCTTAAGAGAGTCATAGTTACTCGTCCCAATTGCTCACCCAGTCTGCCACTTTTTCTTACTGCGGCCAGTCTGCCATAAGCGATATGTCACTCGTTGTGTATCTTAAGAGATTCATCGTTACTCCTTCCATAGGTTACTGGTATTCTCTGAGTCAATACCTCTCGTGACGAAAAAGTGGCTATCTTAATAGTGCAATACTTCTTCTTCCGAGTTGCTCACACAGTTTACTACTTTTTGTGTAGTTTTTGTCTGCCAGAAACTATAATTCACTAGTTGTGTATCATAAAAGAGTCATCGTTTCTCCTCCTAGGGGTTTTCGAGATTTCTTAATCCAAACCGCAAGTAACGAGGCATTGGCTACCTTAAGAGAGTCATAGTTACTCGTCCCCATTGCTCACCCAGTCTGCCACTTTTTCTTACTGTGGCCAGTCTGCCAGAAGCGATATGTCACTCGTTGTGTATCTTAAGAGATTCATCGTTACTCCTTCCATAGGTTACTGGTATTCTCTGAGTCAATACCTCTCTTGACGAAAAAGTGGCTATCTTAATAGTGCAATACTTCTTCCTCCCAGTTGCTCACACAATTTACTACTTTTTTGTGTAGTTTTTGTCTGCCAGAAACTATAATTCACTAGTTTTGTATCATAAAAGAGTCATCGTTTCTCCTCCTAGGGGTTATTCGAGACCTCTTAATCCAAACCGCAAGTAACGAGGCATTGGCTACCTTAAGAGAGTCATAGTTACTCGTCCCAATTGCTCACCCAGTCTGCCACTTTTTCTTACTGTGGCCAGTCTGCCAGACGCGATATGTCACTCGTTGTGTATCTTAAGAGATTCATCGTTACTCCTTCCATAGGTTACTGGTATTCTCTGAGTCAATACCTCTCTTGACGAAAAAGTGGCTATGTTAATAGTGCAATACTTCTTCCTCCGAGTTGCTCACACAGTTTACTGCTTTTTGTGTAGTTTTTGTCTGCCAGAAACTATAATTCACTAGTTGTGTGTCATAAAAGAGTCATCGTTTCTCCTCCTAGGGGTTATTCGAGATATCTTAATCCAAACCGCAAGTAACGAGGCATTGGCTACCTTAAGAGAGTCATAGTTACTCGTCCCAATTGCTCACCCAGTCTGCCAGTTTTCCTTACTGCGGCCAGTCTGCCAGAAGCGATATGTCACTCGTTGTGTATCTTAAGAGATTCATCGTTACTCCTTCCATAGGTTACTGGTATTCTCTGAGTCAATACCTCTCTTGACGAAAAAGTGGCTATATTAATAGTGCAATACTTCTTCCTCCGAGTTGCTCACACAGTTTACTACTTTTTGTGTACTTGCCAGTCTGCCAGAAGCGATATGTCACTAGTTGTGTATCATAAAGGAGTCATCGTTTCTCCTCCTAGGGGTTATTCGAGATTTCTTAATCCAAACCGCAAGTAACGAGGCATTGGCTACCTTAAGAGAGTCATAGTTACTCGGTTCAATTGCTCACCCAGTCTGCCACTTTTCCTTACTGCGGCCAGTCTGCCAGAAGCGATATGTCACTCGTTGTGTATCTTAAGAGATTCATCGTTAGTCTTTCCATAGGTTACTGGTATTCTCTGATTCAATGCCTCTCGTGACGAAAAAGTGGCTATCTTAATAGTGCAATACTTCTTCCTCCCAGTTGCTCACACAGTTTACTACTCTTTTGTGTAGTTTTTGTCTGCCAGAAACTATAATTCACTAGTTTTGTATCATAAAAGAGTCATCGTTTCTCCTACTAGGGGTTATTCGAGACCTCTTAATCCAAACCGCAAGTAACGAGGCATTGGCTACCTTAAGAGAGTCATAGTTACTCGTCCCCATTGCTCACCCAGTCTGCCACTTTTTCATACTGCGGCCAGTCTGCCAGAAGCGATATGTCACTCGTTGTGTATCTTAAGAGATTCATCGTTACTCCTTCCATAGGTTACTGGTATTCTCTGAGTCAATACCTCTCGTGACGAAAAAGTGGCTATCTTAATAGTGCAATACTTCTTCCTCCGAGTTGCTCACACAGTTTACTACTTTTTGTGTACTTGCCAGTCTGCCAGAAGCGATATGTCACTAGTTGTGTATCATAAAAGAGTCATCGTTTCTCCTCCTAGGGGTTATTCGAGATTTCTTAATCCAAACCACAAGTAACGAGGCATTGGCTACCTTAAGAGAGTCATAGTTACTCGTCCCAATTGCTCACCCAGTCTGCCACTTTTCCTTACTGCGGCCAGTCTGCCAGAAGCGATATGTCACTCGTTGTGTATCTTAAGAGATTCATCGTTACTCTTTCCATAGGTTACTGGTATTCTCTGATTCAATGCCTCTCGTGACGAAAAAGTGGCTATCTTAATAGTGCAATACTTCTTCCTCCCAGTTGCTCACACAGTTTACTACTTTTTTGTGTAGTTTTTGTCTGCCAGAAACTATAATTCACTAGTTTTGTATCATAAAAGAGTCATCGTTTCTCCTCCTAGGGGTTATTCGAGACCTCTTAATCCAAACCGCAAGTAACGAGGCATTGGCTACCTTAAGAGAGTCATAGTTACTCGTCCCAATTGCTCACCCAGTCTGCCACTTTTTCTTACTGCGGCCAGTCTGCCATAAGCGATATGTCACTCGTTGTGTATCTTAAGAGATTCATCGTTACTCCTTCCATAGGTTACTGGTATTCTCTGAGTCAATACCTCTCGTGACGAAAAAGTGGCTATCTTAATAGTGCAATACTTCTTCTTCCGAGTTGCTCACACAGTTTACTACTTTTTGTGTAGTTTTTGTCTGCCAGAAACTATAATTCACTAGTTGTGTATCATAAAAGAGTCATCGTTTCTCCTCCTAGGGGTTTTCGAGATTTCTTAATCCAAACCGCAAGTAACGAGGCATTGGCTACCTTAAGAGAGTCATAGTTACTCGTCCCCATTGCTCACCCAGTCTGCCACTTTTTCTTACTGTGGCCAGTCTGCCAGAAGCGATATGTCACTCGTTGTGTATCTTAAGAGATTCATCGTTACTCCTTCCATAGGTTACTGGTATTCTCTGAGTCAATACCTCTCTTGACGAAAAAGTGGCTATCTTAATAGTGCAATACTTCTTCCTCCCAGTTGCTCACACAGTTTACTGCTTTTTGTGTAGTTTTTGTCTGCCAGAAACTATAATTCACTAGTTGTGTATCATAAAAGAGTCATCGTTTCTCCTCCTAGGGGTTATTCGAGATATCTTAATCCAATCGCAAGTAACGAGGCATTGGCTACCTTAAGAGAGTCATAGTTACTCGTCCCAATTGCTGACCCAGTCTGCCACTTTTCCTTACTGCGGCCAGTCTGCCAGAAGCGATATGTCACTCGTTGTGTATCTTAAGAGATTCATCGTTACTCTTTCCATAGGTTACTGGTATTCTCTGAGTCAATACCTCTCTTGACGAAAAAGTGGCTATCTTAATAGTGCAATACTTCTTCCTAAGAGTTGCTCACACAGTTTACTGCTTTTTGTGTAGTTTTTGTCTGCCAGAAACTATAATTCACTAGTTGTGTATCATAAAAGAGTCATCGTTTCTCCTCCTAGGGGTTATTCGAGATATCTTAATCCAAACCGCAAGTAACGAGGCATTGGCTACCTTAAGAGAGTCATAGTTACTCGTTCCAATTGCTCACCCAGTCTGCCACTTTTCCTTACTGCGGCCAGTCTTCCAGAAGCGATATGTCACTCGTTGTGTATCTTAAGAGATTCATCGTTACTCCTTCCATAGGTTACTGGTATTCTCTGAGTCAATACCTCTCTTGACGAAAAAGTGGCTATCTTAATAGTGCAATACTTCTTCCTGCGAGTTGCTCACACAGTTTACTACTTTTTGTGTACTTGCCAGTCTGCCAGAAGCAATATGTCACTAGTTGTGTATCATAAAGGAGTCATCGTTTCTCCTCCTAGGGGTTATTCGAGATTTCTTAATCCAAACCGCAAGTAACGAGGCATTGGCTACCTTAAGAGAGTCATAGTTACTCGTCCCAATTGCTCACCCAGTCTGCCACTTTTCCTTACTGCGGCCAGTCTGCCAGAAGCGATATGTCACTCGTTGTGTATCTTAAGAGATTCATCCTTACTCTTTCCATAGGTTACTGGTATTCTCTGATTCAATGCCTCTCGTGACGAAAAAGTGGCTATCTTAATAGTGCAATACTTCTTCCTCCCAGTTGTTCACACAGTTTACTACTTTTTTGTGTAGTTTTTGTCTGCCAGAAACTATAATTCACTAGTTTTGTATCATAAAAGAGTCATCGTTTCTCCTCCTAGGGGTTATTCGAGACCTCTTAATCCAAACCGCAAGTAACGAGGCATTGGCTACCTTAAGAGAGTCATAGTTACTCGTCCCCATTGCTCACCCAGTCTGCCACTTTTTCATACTGCGGCCAGTCTGCCAGAAGTGATATGACACTCGTTGTGCATCTTAAGAGATTCATCGTTACTCCTTCCATAGGTTACTGGTATTCTCTGAGTCAATACCTCTCGTGACGAAAAAGTGGCTATCTTAATAGTGCAATACTTCTTCCTCCGAGTTGCTCACACCGTTTACTACTTTTTGTGTACTTGCCAGTCTGCCAGAAGCGATATGTCACTAGTTGTGTATCATAAAAGAGTCATCGTTTCTCCTCCTAGGGGTTATTCGAGATTTCTTAATCCAAACCGCAAGTAACGAGGCATTGGCTACCTTAAGAGAGTCATAGTTACTCGTCCCAATTGCTCACCCAGTCTGCCACTTTTCCTTACTGCGGCCAGTCTGCCAGAAGCGATATGTCACTCGTTGTGTATCTTAAGAGATTCATCGTTACTCTTTCCATAGGTTACTGGTATTCTCTGATTCAATGCCTCTCGTGACGAAAAAGTGGCTATCTTAATAGTGCAATACTTCTTCCTCCCAGTTGCTCACACAGTTTACTACTTTTTTGTGTAGTTTTTGTCTGCCAGAAACTATAATTCACTAGTTTTGTATCATAAAAGAGTCATCGTTTCTCCTCCTAGGGGTTATTCGAGACCTCTTAATCCAAACCGCAAGTAACGAGGCATTGGCTACCTTAAGAGAGTCATAGTTACTCGTCCCCATTGCTCACCCAGTCTGCCACTTTTTCTTACTGTGGCCAGTCTGCCAGAAGCGATATGTCACTCGTTGTGTATCTTAAGAGATTCATCGTTACTCCTTCCATAGGTTACTGGTATTCTCTGAGTCAATACCTCTCTTGACGAAAAAGTGGCTATCTTAATAGTGCAATACTTCTTCCTCCGAGTTGCTCACACAGTTTACTACTTTTTGTGTACTTGCCAGTCTGCCAGAAGCAATATGTCACTAGTTGTGTATCATAAAGGAGTCATCGTTTCTCCTCCTAGGGGTTATTCGAGATTTCTTAATCCAAACCGCAAGTAACGAGGCATTGGCTACCTTAAGAGAGTCATAGTTACTCGTCCCAATTGCTCACCCAGTCTGCCACTTTTCCTTACTGCGGCCAGTCTGCCAGAAGCGATATGTCACTCGTTGTGTATCTTAAGAGATTCATCCTTACTCTTTCCATAGGTTACTGGTATTCTCTGATTCAATGCCTCTCGTGACGAAAAAGTGGCTATCTTAATAGTGCAATACTTCTTCCTCCCAGTTGCTCACACAGTTTACTACTTTTTTGTGTAGTTTTTGTCTGCCAGAAACTATAATTCACTAGTTTTGTATCATAAAAGAGTCATCGTTTCTCCTCCTAGGGGTTATTCGAGACCTCTTAATCCAAACCGCAAGTAACGAGGCATTGGCTACCTTAAGAGAGTCATAGTTACTCGTCCCCATTGCTCACCCAGTCTGCCACTTTTTCATACTGCGGCCAGTCTGCCAGAAGCGATATGTCACTCGTTGTGTATCTTAAGAGATTCATCGTTACTCCTTCCATAGGTTACTGGTATTCTCTGAGTCAATACCTCTCGTGACGAAAAAGTGGCTATCTTAATAGTGCAATACTTCATCCTCCGAGTTGCTCACACAGTTTACTACTTTTTGTGTACTTGCCAGTCTGCCAGAAGCGATATGTCACTAGTTGTGTATCATAAAAGAGTCATCGTTTCTCCTCCTAGGGGTTATTCGAGATTTCTTAATCCAAACCGCAAGTAACGAGGCATTGGCTACCTTAAGAGAGTCACAGTTACTCGTTCCAATTGCTCACCCAGTCTGCCACTTTTCCTTACTGCGGCCAGTCTGCCAGAAGCGATATGTCACTCGTTGTGTATCTTAAGAGATTCATCGTTACTCTTTCCATAGGTTACTGGTATTCTCTGATTCAATGCCTCTCGTGACGAAAAAGTGGCTATCTTAATAGTGCAATACTTCTTCCTCCCAGTTGCTCACACAATTTACTACTTTTTTGTGTAGTTTTTGTCTGCCAGAAACTATAATTTACTAGTTTTGTATCATAAAAGAGTCATCGTTTCTCCTCCTAGGGATTATTCGAGACCTCTTAATCCAAACCGCAAGTAACGAGGCATTGGCTACCTTAAGAGAGTCATAGTCACTCGTCCCAATTGCTCACCCAGTCTGCCACTTTTTCTTACTGTGGCCAGTCTGCCAGAAGCGATATGTCACTCGTTGTGTATCTTAAGAGATTCATCGTTACTCCTTCCATAGGTTACTGGTATTCTCTGAGTCAATACCTCTCTTGACGAAAAAGTTGCTATCTTAATAGTGCAATACTTCTTCCTAAGAGTTGCTCACACAGATTACTGCTTTTTGTGTAGTTTTTGTCTGCCAGAAACTATAATTCACTAGTTGTGTATCATAAAAGTGTCATCGTTTCTCCTCCTAGGCGTTATTCGAGATATCTTAATCCAAACCGCAAGTAACGAGGCATGGCTACCTTAAGAGAGTCATAGTTACTCGTCCCAATTGCTCACCCAGTCTGCCACTTTTCCTTACTGCGGCCAGTCTGCCAGAAGCGATATGTCACTCGTTGTGTATCTTAAGAGATTCATCGTTACTCCTTCAATAGGTTACTGGTATTCTCTGAGTCAATACCTCTCTTGACGAAAAAGTGGCTATCTTAATAGTGCAATACTTCTTCCTCCGAGTTGCTCACACAGTTTACTACTTTTTGTGTACTTGCCAGTCTGCCAGAAGCGATATGTCACTAGTTGTGTATCATAAAGGAGTCATCGTTTCTCCTCCTAGGGGTTATTCGAGATTTCTTAATCCAAACCGCAAGTAACGAGGCATTGGCTACCTTAAGAGAGTCATAGTTACTCGTCCCAATTGCTCACCCAGTCTGCCACTTTTCCTTACTGCGGCCAGTCTGCCAGAAGCGATATGTCACTCGTTGTGTATCTTAAGAGATTCATCGTTACTCTTTCCATAGGTTACTGGTATTCTCTGATTCAATGCCTCTCGTGACGAAAAAGTGGCTATCTTAATAGTGCAATACTTCTTCCTCCCAGTTGCTCACACAGTTTACTACTTTTTTGTGTAGTTTTTGTCTGCCAGAAACTATAATTCACTAGTTTTGTATCATAAAAGAGTCATCGTTTCTCCTCCTAGGGGTTATTCGAGACCTCTTAATCCAAACCGCAAGTAACGAGGCATTGGCTACCTTAAGAGAGTCATAGTTACTCGTCCCCATTGCTCACCCAGTCTGCCACTTTTTCATACTGCGGCCACTCTGCCAGAAGCGATATGTCACTCTTTGTGTATCTTAAGAGATTCATCGTTACTCCTTCCGTAGGTTACTGGTATTCTCTGAGTCAATACCTCTCGTGACGAAAAAGTGGCTATCTTAGTAGTGCAATACTTCTTCCTCCGAGTTGCTCACACAGTTTACTACTTTTTGTGTACTTGCCAGTCTGCCAGAAGCGATATGTCACTAGTTGTGTATCATAAAAGAGTCATCGTTTCTCCTCCTAGGGGTTATTCGAGATTTCTTAATCCAAACCGCAAGTAACGGGGCATTGGCTACCTTAAGAGAGTCATAGTTACTCGTCCCAATTGCTCACCCAGTCTGCCACTTTTCCTTACTGCGGCCAGTCTGCCAGAAGCGATATGTCACTCGTTGTGTATCTTAAGAGATTCATCGTTACTCTTTCCATAGGTTACTGGTATTCTCTGATTCAATGCCTCTCGTGACGAAAAAGTGGCTATCTTAATAGTGCAATACTTCTTCCTCCCAGTTGCTCACACAGTTTACTACTTTTTTGTGTAGTTTTTGTCTGCCAGAAACTATAATTCACTAGTTTTGTATCATAAAAGAGTCATCGTTTCTCCTCCTAGGGGTTATTCGAGACCTCTTAATCCAAACCGCAAGTAACGAGGCATTGGCTACCTTAAGAGAGTCATAGTTACTCGTCCCAATTGCTCACCCAGTCTGCCACTTTTTCTTACTGCGGCCAGTCTGCCAGAAGCGATATGTCACTCGTTGTGTATCTTAAGAGATTCATCGTTACTCCTTCCATAGGTTACTGGTATTCTCTCAGTCAATACCTCTCGTGACGAAAAAGTGGCTATCTTAATAGTGCAATACTTCTTCTTCCGAGTTGCTCACACAGTTTACTACTTTTTGTGTAGTTTTTGTCTGCCAGAAACTATAATTCACTAGTTGTGTATCATAAAAGAGTCATCGTTTCTCCTCCTAGGGGTTTTCGAGATTTCTTAATCCAAACCGCAAGTAACGAGGCATTGGCTACCTTAAGAGAGTCATAGTTACTCGTCCCCATTGCTCACCCAGTCTGCCACTTTTTCTTACTGTGGCCAGTCTGCCAGAAGCGATATGTCACTCGTTGTGTATCTTAAGAGATTCATCGTTACTCCTTCCATAGGTTACTGGTGTTCTCTGAGTCAATACCTCTCTTGACGAAAAAGTGGCTATCTTAATAGTGCAATACTTCTTCCTCCGAGTAGCTCACACAGTTTACTGCTTTTTGTGTAGTTTTTGTCTGCCAGAAACTATAATTCACTAGTTGTGTATCATAAAAGAGTCATCGTTTCTCCTCCTAGGGGTTATTCGAGATATCTTAATCCAAACCGCAAGTAACGAGGCATTGGCTACCTTAAGAGAGTCATAGTTACTCGTTCCAATTGCTCACCCAGTCTGCCACTTTTCCTTACTGCGGCCAGTCTGCCAGAAGCGATATGTCACTCGTTGTGTATCTTAAGAGATTCATCGTTACTCCTTCCATAGGTTACTGGTATTCTCTGAGTCAATACCTCTCTTGACGAAAAAGTGGCTATCTTAATAGTGCAATACTTCTTCCTCCGAGTTGCTCACACAGTTTACTACTTTTTGTGTACTTGCCAGTCTGCCAGAAGCGATATGTCACTAGTTGTGTATCATAAAAGAGTCATCGTTTCTCCTCCTAGGGGTTATTCGAGATTTCTTAATCCAAACCGCAAGTAACGGGGCATTGGCTACCTTAAGAGAGTCATAGTTACTCGTCCCAATTGCTCACCCAGTCTGCCACTTTTCCTTACTGCGGCCAGTCTGCCAGAAGCGATATGTCACTCGTTGTGTATCTTAAGAGATTCATCGTTACTCTTTCCATAGGTTACTGGTATTCTCTGAGTCAATACCTCTCGTGACGAAAAAGTGGCTATCTTAGTAGTGCAATACTTCTTCCTCCGAGTTGCTCACACAGTTTACTACTTTTTGTGTACTTGCCAGTCTGCCAGAAGCGATATGTCACTAGTTGTGTATCATAAAAGAGTCATCGTTTCTCCTCCTAGGGGTTATTCGAGATTTCTTAATCCAAACCGCAAGTAACGGGGCATTGGCTACCTTAAGAGAGTCATAGTTACTCGTCCCAATTGCTCACCCAGTCTGCCACTTTTCCTTACTGCGGCCAGTCTGCCAGAAGCGATATGTCACTCGTTGTGTATCTTAAGAGATTCATCGTTACTCTTTCCATAGGTTACTGGTATTCTCTGATTCAATGCCTCTCGTGACGAAAAAGTGGCTATCTTAATAGTGCAATACTTCTTCCTCCCAGTTGATCACACAGTTTACTACTTTTTTGTGTAGTTTTTGTCTGCCAGAAACTATAATTCACTAGTTTTGTATCATAAAAGAGTCATCGTTTCTCCTCCTAGGGGTTATTCGAGACCTCTTAATCCAAACCGCAAGTAACGAGGCATTGGCTACCTTAAGAGAGTCATAGTTACTCGTTCCAATTGCTCACCCAGTCTGCCACTTTTTCTTACTGCGGCCAGTCTGCCAGAAGCGATATGTCACTCGTTGTGTATCTTAAGAGATTCATCGTTACTCCTTCCATAGGTTACTGGTATTCTCTGAGTCAATACCTCTCGTGACGAAAAAGTGGCTATCTTAATAGTGCAATACTTCTTCTTCCGAGTTGCTCACACAGTTTACTACTTTTTGTGTAGTTTTTGTCTGCCAGAAACTATAATTCACTAGTTGTGTATCATAAAAGAGTCATCGTTTCTCCTCCTAGGGGTTTTCGAGATTTCTTAATCCAAACCACAAGTAACGAGGCATTGGCTACCTTAAGAGAGTCATAGTTACTCGTCCCCATTGCTCACCCAGTCTGCCACTTTTTCTTACTGTGGCCAGTCTGCCAGAAGCGATATGTCACTCGTTGTGTATCTTAAGAGATTCATCGTTACTCCTTCCATAGGTTACTGGTGTTCTCTGAGTCAATACCTCTCTTGACGAAAAAGTGGCTATCTTAATAGTGCAATACTTCTTCCTCCGAATAGCTCACACAGTTTACTGCTTTTTGTGTAGTTTTTGTCTGCCAGAAACTATAATTCACTAGTTGTGTATCATAAAAGAGTCATCGTTTCTCCTCCTAGGGGTTATTCGAGATATCTTAATCCAATCGCAAGTAACGAGGCATTGGCTACCTTAAGAGAGTCATAGTTACTCGTCCCAATTGCTCACCCAGTCTGCCACTTTTCCTTACTGCGGCCAGTCTGCCAGAAGCGATATGTCACTCGTTGTGTATCTTAAGAGATTCATCGTTACTCTTTCCATAGGTTACTGGTATTCTCTGAGTCAATACCTCTCTTGACGAAAAAGTGGCTATCTTAATAGTGCAATACTTCTTCCTAAGAGTTGCTCACACAGTTTACTGCTTTTTGTGTAGTTTTTGTCTGCCAGAAACTATAATTCACTAGTTGTGTATCATAAAAGAGTCATCGTTTCTCCTCCTAGGGGTTATTCGAGATATCTTAATCCAAACCGCAAGTAACGAGGCATTGGCTACCTTAAGAGAGTCATAGTTACTCGTTCCAATTGCTCACCCAGTCTGCCACTTTTCCTTACTGCGGCCAGTCTGCCAGAAGCGATATGTCACTCGTTGTGTATCTTAAGAGATTCATCGTTACTCCTTCCATAGGTTACTGGTATTCTCTGAGTCAATACCTCTCTTGACGAAAAAGTGGCTATCTTAATAGTGCAATACTTCTTCCTCCGAGTTGCTCACACAGTTTACTACTTTTTGTGTACTTGCCAGTCTGCCAGAAGCAATATGTCACTAGTTGTGTATCATAAAGGAGTCATCGTTTCTCCTCCTAGGGGTTATTCGAGATTTCTTAATCCAAACCGCAAGTAACGAGGCATTGGCTACCTTAAGAGAGTCATACTTACTCGTCCCAATTGCTCACCCAGTCTGCCACTTTTCCTTACTGCGGCCAGTCTGCCAGAAGCGATATGTCACTCGTTGTGTATCTTAAGAGATTCATCGTTACTCTCTCCATAGGTTACTGGTATTCTCTGATTCAATGCCTCTCGTGACGAAAAAGTGGCTATCTTAATAGTGCAATACTTCTTCCTCCCAGTTGCTCACACAGTTTACTACTTTTTTGTGTAGTTTTTGTCTGCCAGAAACTATAATTCACTAGTTTTGTATCATAAAAGAGTCATCGTTTCTCCTCCTAGGTGTTATTCGAGACCTGTTAATCCAAACCGCAAGTAACGAGGCATTGGCTACCTTAAGAGAGTCATAGTTACTCGTCCCCATTGCTCACCCAGTCTGCCACTTTTTCATACTGCGGCCAGTCTGCCAGAAGCGATATGTCACTCGTTGTGTATCTTAAGAGATTCATCGTTACTCCTTCCATAGGTTACTGGTATTCTCTGAGTCAATACCTCTCGTGACGAAAAAGTGGCTATCTTAATAGTGCAATACTTCTTCCTCCCAGTTGCTCACACAGTTTACTACTTTTTGTGTACTTGCCAGTCTGCCAGAAGCGATATGTCACTAGTTGTGTATCATAAAAGAGTCATCGTTTCTCCTCCTAGGGGTTATTCGAGACCTCTTAATCCAAACCGCAAGTAACGAGGCATTGGCTACCTTAAGAGAGTCATAGTTACTCGTCCCAATTGCTCACCCAGTCTGCCACTTTTCCTTACTGCGGCCAGTCTGCCAGAAGCGATATGTCACTCGTTGTGTATCTTAAGAGATTCATCGTTACTCTTTCCATAGGTTACTGGTATTCTCTGATTCAATGCCTCTCGTGACGAAAAAGTGGCTATCTTAATAGTGCAATACTTCTTCCTCCCAGTTGCTCACACAGTTTACTACTTTTTTGTGTAGTTTTTGTCTGCCAGAAACTATAATTCACTAGTTTTGTATCATAAAAGAGTCATCGTTTCTCCTCCTAGGGGTTATTCGAGACCTCTTAATCCAAACCGCAAGTAACGAGGCATTGGCTACCTTAAGAGAGTCATAGTTACTCGTCCCCATTGCTCACCCAGTCTGCCACTTTTTCATACTGCGGCCAGTCTGCCAGAAGCGATATGTCACTCGTTGTGTATCTTAAGAGATTCATCGTTACTCCTTCCATAGGTTACTGGTATTCTCTGAGTCAATACCTCTCGTGACGAAAAAGTGGCTATCTTAATAGTGCAATACTTCTTCCTCCGAGTTGCTCACACAGTTTACTACTTTTTGTGTACTTGCCAGTCTGCCAGAAGCGATATGTCACTAGTTGTGTATCATAAAAGAGTCATCGTTTCTCCTCCTAGGGGTTATTCGAGATTTCTTAATCCAAACCGCAAGTAACGAGGCATTGGCTACCTTAAGAGAGTCATAGTTACTCGTCCCAATTGCTCACCCAGTCTGCCACTTTTCCTTACTGCGGCCAGTCTGCCAGAAGCGATATGTCACTCGTTGTGTATCTTAAGAGATTCATCGTTACTCTTTCCATAGGTTACTGGTATTCTCTGATTCAATGCCTCTCGTGACGAAAAAGTGGCTATCTTAATAGTGCAATACTTCTTCCTCCCAGTTGCTCACACAGTTTACTACTTTTTTGTGTAGTTTTTGTCTGCCAGAAACTATAATTCACTAGTTTTGTATCATAAAAGAGTCATCGTTTCTCCTCCTAGGGGTTATTCGAGACCTCTTAATCCAAACCGAAAGTAACGTGGCATTGGCTACCTTAAGAGAGTCATAGTTACTCGTCCCCATTGCTCACCCAGTCTGCCACTTTTTCTTACTGTGGCCAGTCTGCCAGAAGCGATATGTCACTCGTTGTGTATCTTAAGAGATTCATCGTTACTCCTTCCATAGGTTACTGGTATTCTCTGAGTCAATACCTCTCTTGACGAAAAAGTGGCTATCTTAATAGTGCAATACTTCTTCCTCCGAGTTGCTCACACAGTTTACTGCTTTTTGTGTAGTTTTTGTCTGCCAGAAACTATAATTCACTAGTTGTGTATCATAAAAGAGTCATCGTTTCTCCTCCTAGGGGTTATTCGAGATATCTTAATCCAATCGCAAGTAACGAGGCATTGGCTACCTTAAGAGAGTCATAGTTACTCGTCCCAATTGCTCACCCAGTCTGCCACTTTTCCTTAGTGCGGCCAGTCTGCCAGAAGCGATATGTCACTCGTTGTGTATCTTAAGAGATTCATCGTTACTCTTTCCATAGGTTACTGGTATTCTCTGATTCAATGCCTCTCGTGACGAAAAAGTGGCTATCTTAATAGTGCAATACTTCTTCCTCCCAGTTGCTCACACAATTTACTACTTTTTTGTGTAGTTTTTGTCTGCCAGAAACTATAATTTACTAGTTTTGTATCATAAAAGAATCATCGTTTCTCCTCCTAGGGGTTATTCGAGACCTCTTAATCCAAACCGCAAGTAACGAGGCATTGGCTACCTTAAGAGAGTCATAGTCACTCGTCCCAATTGCTCACCCAGTCTGCCACTTTTTCTTACTGTGGCCAGTCTGCCAGAAGCGATATGTCACTCGTTGTGTATCTTAAGAGATTCATCGTTACTCCTTCCATAGGTTACTGGTATTCTCTGAGTCAATACCTCTCTTGACGAAAAAGTTGCTATCTTAATAGTGCAATACTTCTTCCTAAGAGTTGCTCACACAGATTACTGCTTTTTGTGTAGTTTTTGTCTGCCAGAAACTATAATTCACTAGTTGTGTATCATAAAAGAGTCATCGTTTCTCCTCCTAGGGGTTATTCGAGATATCTTAATCCAAACCGCAAGTAACGAGGCATGGCTACCTTAAGAGAGTCATAGTTACTCGTCCCAATTGCTCACCCAGTCTGCCACTTTTCCTTACTGCGGCCAGTCTGCCAGAAGCGATATGTCACTCGTTGTGTATCTTAAGAGATTCATCGTTACTCCTTCCATAGGTTACTGGTATTCTCTGAGTCAATACCTCTCTTGACGAAAAAGTGGCTATCTTAATAGTGCAATACTTCTTCCTCCGAGTTGCTCACACAGTTTACTACTTTTTGTGTACTTGCCAGTCTGCCAGAAGCGATATGTCACTAGTTGTGTATCATAAAGGAGTCATCGTTTCTCCTCCTAGGGGTTATTCGAGATTTCTTAATCCAAACCGCAAGTAACGAGGCATTGGCTACCTTAAGAGAGTCATAGTTACTCGTCCCAATTGCTCACCCAGTCTGCCACTTTTCCTTACTGCGGCCAGTCTGCCAGAAGCGATATGTCACTCGTTGTGTATCTTAAGAGATTCATCGTTACTCTTTCCATAGGTTACTGGTATTCTCTGATTCAATGCCTCTCGTGACGAAAAAGTGGCTATCTTAATAGTGCAATACTTCTTCCTCCCAGTTGCTCACACAATTTACAACTTTTTTGTGTAGTTTTTGTCTGCCAGAAACTATAATTTACTAGTTTTGTATCATAAAAGAGTCATCGTTTCTCCTCCTAGGGGTTATTCGAGACCTCTTAATCCAAACCGCAAGTAACGAGGCATTGGCTACCTTAAGAGAGTCATAGTTACTCGTCCCCATTGCTCACTCAGTCTGCCACTTTTTCATACTGCGGCCACTCTGCCAGAAGCGATATGTCACTCGTTGTGTATCTTAAGAGATTCATCGTTACTCCTTCCGTAGGTTACTGGTATTCTCTGAGTCAATACCTCTCGTGACGAAAAAGTGGCTATCTTAATAGTGCAATACTTCTTCCTCCGAGTTGCTCACACAGTTTACTACTTTTTGTGTACTTGCCAGTCTGCCAGAAGCGATATGTCACTAGTTGTGTATCATAAAAGAGTCATCGTTTCTCCTCCTAGGGGTTATTCGAGATTTCTTAATCCAAACCGCAAGTAACGAGGCATTGGCTACCTTAAGAGAGTCATAGTTACTCGTCCCAATTGCTCACCCAGTCTGCCACTTTTCCTTACTGCGGCCAGTCTGCCAGAAGCGATATGTCACTCGTTGTGTATCTTAAGAGATTCATCGTTACTCTTTCCATAGGTTACTGGTATTCTCTGATTCAATGCCTCTCGTGACGAAAAAGTGGCTATCTTAATAGTGCAATACTTGTTCCTCCCAGTTGCTCACACAATTTACTACTTTTTTGTGTAGTTTTTGTCTGCCAGAAACTATAATTCACTAGTTTTGTATCATAAAAGAGTCATCGTTTCTCCTCCTAGGGGTTATTCGAGACCTCTTAATCCAAACCGCAAGTAACGAGGCATTGGCTACCTTAAGAGAGTCATAGTTACTCGTCCCAATTGCTCACCCAGTCTGCCACTTTTCCTTACTGCGGCCAGTCTGCCAGAAGCGATATGTCACTCGTTGTGTATCTTAAGAGATTCTTCGTTACTCCTTCCATAGGTTACTGGTATTCTCTGAGTCAATACCTCTCTTGACGAAAAAGTGGCTATCTTAATAGTGCAATACTTCTTCCTCCGAGTTGCTCACACAGTTTACTGCTTTTTGTGTAGTTTTTGTCTGCCAGAAACTATAATTCACTAGTTGTGTATCATAAAAGAGTCATCGTTTCTCCTCCTAGGGGTTATTCGAGATATCTTAATCCAAACCGCAAGTAACGAGGCATTGGCTACCTTAAGAGAGTCATTGTTACTCGTCCCAATTGCTCACCCAGTCTGCCACTTTTTCTTACTGCGGCCAGTCTGCCAGAAGCGATATGTCACTCGTTGTGTATCTTAAGAGATTCATCGTTACTCTTTCCATAGGTTACTGGTATTCTCTGAGTCAATACCTCTCTTGACGAAAAAGTGGCTATCTTAATAGTGCAATACTTCTTCCTCCGAGTTGCTCACACAGTTTACTGCTTTTTGTGTAGTTTTTGTCTGCCAGAAACTATAATTCACTAGTTGTGTATCATAAAAGAGTCATCGTTTCTCCTCCTAGGGGTTATTCGAGATATCTTAATCCAAACCGCAAGTAACGAGGCATTGGCTACCTTAAGAGAGTCATAGTTACTCGTCCCAATTGCTCACCCAGTCTGCCACTTTTCCTTACTGCGGCCAGTCTGCCAGAAGCGATATGTCACTCGTTGTGTATCTTAAGAGATTCATCGTTACTCCTTCCATAGGTTACTGGTATTCTCTGAGTCAATACCTCTCGTGACGAAAAAGTGGCTATCTTAATAGTGCAATACTTCTTCCTCCGAGTTGCTCACACAGTTTACTACTTTTTGTGTAGCTTTTGTCTGCCAGAAACTATAATTCACTAGTTGTGTATCATAAAAGAGTCATCGTTTCTCCTCCTAGGGGTTTTCGAGATTTCTTAATCCAAACCGCAAGTAACGAGGCATTGGCTACCTTAAGAGAGTCATAGTTACTCGTCCCAATTGCTCACCCAGTCTGCCACTTTTCCTTACTGCGGCCAGTCTGCCAGAAGCGATATGTCACTCGTTGTGTATCTTAAGAGATTCATCGTTACTCCTTCCATAGGTTACTGGTATTCTCTGAGTCAATACCTCTCTTGACGAAAAAGTGGCTATCTTAATAGTGCAATACTTCTTCCTCCCAGTTGCTCACACAGTTTACTACTTTTTGTGTACTTGCCAGTCTGCCAGAAGCGATATGTCACAAGTTGTGTATCATAAAGGAGTCATCGTTTCTCCTCCTAGGGGTTATTCGAGATTTCTTAATCCAAACCGCAAGTAACGAGGCATTGGCTACCTTAAGAGAGTCATAGTTACTCGTCCCCACTGCTCACCCAGTCTGCCACTTTTCCTTACTGCGGCCAGTCTGCCAGAAGCGATATGTCACTCGTTGTGTATCTTAAGAGATTCATCGTTACTCTTTACATAGGTTACTGGTATTTTCTGATTCAATGCCTCTCGTGACGAAAAAGTGGCTATCTTAATAGTGCAATACTTCTTCCTCCCAGTTGCTCACACAGTTTACTACTTTTTTGTGTAGTTTTTGTCTGCCAGAAACTATAATTCACTAGTTTTGTATCATAAAAGAGTCATCGTTTCCCCTCCTAGGGGTTATTCGAGACCTCTTAATCCAAACCGCAAGTAACGAGGCATTGGCTACCTTAAGAGAGTCATAGTTACTCGTCCCCATTGCTCACCCAGTCTGCCACTTTTTCATACTGCGGCCACTCTGCCAGAAGCGATATGTCACTCGTTGTGTATCTTAAGAGATTCATCGTTACTCCTTCCGTAGGTTACTGGTATTCTCTGAGTCAATACCTCTCGTGACGAAAAAGTGGCTATCTTAATAGTGCAATACTTCTTCCTCCGAGTTGCTCACACAGTTTACTACTTTTTGTGTACTTGCCAGTCTGCCAGAAGCGATATGTCACTAGTTGTGTATCATAAAAGAGTCATCGTTTCTCCTCCTAGGGGTTATTCGAGATTTCTTAATCCAAACCGCAAGTAACGAGGCATTGGCTACCTTAAGAGAGTCATAGTTACTCGTCCCAATTGCTCACCCAGTCTGCCACTTTTCCTTACTGCGGCCAGTCTGCCAGAAGCGATATGTCACTCGTTGTGTATCTTAAGAGATTCTTCGTTACTCCTTCCATAGGTTACTGGTATTCTCTGAGTCAATACCTCTCTTGACGAAAAAGTGGCTATCTTAATAGTGCAATACTTCTTCCTCCGAGTTGCTCACACAGTTTACTGCTTTTTGTGTAGTTTTTGTCTGCCAGAAACTATAATTCACTAGTTGTGTATCATAAAAGAGTCATCGTTTCTCCTCCTAGGGGTTATTCGAGATATCTTAATCCAAACCGCAAGTAACGAGGCATTGGCTACCTTAAGAGAGTCATAGTTACTCGTCCCAATTGCTCACCCAGTCTGCCACTTTTTCTTACTGCGGCCAGTCTGCCAGAAGCGATATGTCACTCGTTGTGTATCTTAAGAGATTCATCGTTACTCCTTCCATAGGTTACTAGTATTCTCTGAGTCAATACCTCTCGTGACGAAAAAGTGGCTATCTTAATAGTGCAATACTTCTTCCTCCGAGTTGCTCACACAGTTTACTGCTTTTTGTGTAGTTTTTGTGTGCCAGAAACTATAATTCACTAGTTGTGTATCATAAAAGAGTCATCGTTTCTCCTCCTAGGGGTTTTCGAGATTTCTTAATCCAAACCGCAAGTAACGAGGCATTGGCTACCTTAAGAGAGTCATAGTTACTCGTCCCCATTGCTCACCCAGTCTGCCACTTTTTCTTACTGTGGCCAGTCTGCCAGAAGCGATATGTCACTCGTTGTGTATCTTAAGAGATTCATCGTTACTCCTTCCATAGGTTACTGGTATTCTCTGAGTCAATACCTCTCTTGACGAAAAAGTGGCTATCTTAATAGTGCAATACTTCTTCCTCCGAGTTGCTCACACAGTTTACTGCTTTTTGTGTAGTTTTTGTCTGCCAGAAACTATAATTCACTAGTTGTGTATCATAAAAGAGTCATCGTTTCTCCTCCTAGGGGTTATTCGAGATATCTTAATCCAAACCGCAAGTAACGAGGCATTGGCTACCTTAAGAGAGTCATAGTTACTCGTCCCAATTGCTCACCCAGTCTGCCACTTTTCCTTACTGCGGCCAGTCTGCCAGAAGCGATATGTCACTCGTTGTGTATCTTAAGAGATTCATCGTTACTCCTTCCATAGGTTACTGGTATTCTCTGAGTCAATACCTCTCGTGACGAAAAAGTGGCTATCTTAATAGTGCAATACTTCTTCCTCCGAGTTGCTCACACAGTTTACTACTTTTTGTGTAGCTTTTGTCTGCCAGAAACTATAATTCACTAGTTGTGTATCATAAAAGAGTCATCGTTTCTCCTCCTAGGGGTTTTCGAGATTTCTTAATCCAAACCGCAAGTAACGAGGCATTGGCTACCTTAAGAGAGTCATAGTTACTCGTCCCCATTGCTCACCCAGTCTGCCACTTTTTCTTACTGTGGCCAGTCTGCCAGAAGCGATATGTCACTCGTTGTGTATCTTAAGAGATTCATCGTTACTCCTTCCATAGGTTACTGGTATTCTCTGAGTCAATACCTCTCTTGACGAAAAAGTGGCTATCTTAATAGTGCAATACTTCTTCCTCCGAGTTGCTCACACAGTTTACTGCTTTTTGTGTAGTTTTTGTCTGCCAGAAACTATAATTCACTAGTTGTGTATCATAAAAGAGTCATCGTTTCGCCTCCTAGGGGTTATTCGAGATATCTTAATCCAAACCGCAAGTAACGAGGCATTGGCTACCTTAAGAGAGTCATAGTTACTCGTCCCAATTGCTCACCCAGTCTGCCACTTTTCCTTACTGCGGCCAGTCTGCCAGAAGCGATATGTCACTCGTTGTGTATCTTAAGAGATTCATCGTTACTCTTTCCATAGGTTACTGGTATTCTCTGATTCAATGCCTCTCGTGATGAAAAAGTGGCTATCTTAATAGTGCAATACTTCTTCCTCCCAGTTGCTCACACAATTTACTACTTTTTTGTGTAGTTTTTGTCTGCCAGAAACTAAAATTCACTAGTTTTGTATCATAAAAGAGTCATCGTTTCTCCTCCTAGGGGTTATTCGAGACCTCTTAATCCAAACCGCAAGTAACGAGGCATTGGCTACCTTAAGAGAGTCATAGTTACTCGTCCCAATTGCTTACCCTGTCTGCCACTTTTTCTTACTGCGGCCAGTCTGCCAGAAGCGATATGTCACTCGTTGTGTATCTTAAGAGATTCATCGTTACTCCTTCCGTAGGTTACTGGTATTCTCTGAGTCAATACCTCTCGTGACGAAAAAGTGGCTATCTTAATAGTGCAATACTTCTTCCTCCGAGTTGCTCAGACAGTTTACTACTTTTTGTGTAGTATTTGTCTGCCAGAAACTATAATTCACTAGTCGTGTATCATAAAAGAGTCATCGTTTCTCCTCCTAGGGGTTTTCGAGATTTCTTAATCCAAACCGCAAGTAACGAGGCATTGGCTACCTTAAGAGAGTCATAGTTACTCGTCCCCATTGCTCACCCAGTCTGCCACTTTTTCTTACTGTGGCCAGTCTGCCAGAAGCGATATGTCACTCGTTGTGTATCTTAAGAGATTCATCGTTACTCCTTCCATAGGTTACTGGTATTCTCTGAGTCAATACCTCTCTTGACGAAAAAGTGACTATCTTAATAGTGCAATACTTCTTCCTCCGAGTTGCTCACACAGTTTACTGCTTTTTGTGTAGTTTTTGTCTGCCAGAAACTATAATTCACTAGTTGTGTATCATAAAAGAGTCATCGTTTCTCCTCCTAGGGGTTATTCGAGATATCTTAATCCAAACCGCAAGTAACGAGGCATTGGCTACCTTAAGAGAGTCATAATTACTCGTCCCAATTGCTCACCCAGTCTGCCACTTTTCCTTACTGCGGCCAGTCTGCCAGAAGCGATATGTCACTCGTTGTGTATCTTAAGAGATTCATCGTTACTCTTTCCATAGGTTACTGGTATTCTCTGATTCAATGCCTCTCGTGACGAAAAAGTGGCTATCTTAATAGTGCAATACTTCTTCCTCCCAGTTGCTCACACAGTTTACTACTTTTTTGTGTAGTTTTTGTCTGCCAGAAACTATAATTCACTAGTTTTGTATCATAAAAGAGTCATCGTTTCTCCTCCTAGGGGTTATTCGAGACCTCTTAATCCAAACCACAAGTAACGAGGCATTGGCTACCTTAAGAGAGTCATAGTTACTCGTCCCCATTGCTCACCCAGTCTGCCACTTTTTCATACTGCGGCCAGTCTGCCAGAAGCGATATGTCACTCGTTGTGTATCTTAAGAGATTCATCGTTACTCCTTCCATAGGTTACTGGTATTCTCTGAGTCAATACCTCTCGTGACGAAAAAGTGGCTATCTTAATAGTGCAATACTTCTTCCTCCGAGTTGCTCACACAGTTTACTACTTTTTGTGTACTTGCCAGTCTGCCAGAAGCGATATGTCACTAGTTGTGTATCATAAAAGAGTCATCGTTTCTCCTCCTAGGGGTTATTCGAGATTTCTTAATCCAAACCGCAAGTAACGAGGCATTGGCTACCTTAAGAGAGTCATAGTTACTCGTCCCAATTGCTCACCCAGTCTGCCACTTTTCCTTACTGCGGCCAGTCTGCCAGAAGCGATATGTCACTCGTTGTGTATCTTAAGAGATTCATCGTTACTCTTTCCATAGGTTACTGGTATTCTCTGATTCAATGCCTCTCGTGACGAAAAAGTGGCTATCTTAATAGTGCAATACTTGTTCCTCCCAGTTGCTCACACAATTTACTACTTTTTTGTGTAGTTTTTGTCTGCCAGAAACTATAATTCACTAGTTTTGTATCATAAAAGAGTCATCGTTTCTCCTCCTAGGGGTTATTCGAGACCTCTTAATCCAAACCGCAAGTAACGAGGCATTGGCTACCTTAAGAGAGTCATAGTTACTCGTCCCAATTGCTCACCCAGTCTGCCACTTTTCCTTACTGCGGCCAGTCTGCCAGAAGCGATATGTCACTCGTTGTGTATCTTAAGAGATTCTTCGTTACTCCTTCCATAGGTTACTGGTATTCTCTGAGTCAATACCTCTCTTGACGAAAAAGTGGCTATCTTAATAGTGCAATACTTCTTCCTCCGAGTTGCTCACACAGTTTACTGCTTTTTGTGTAGTTTTTGTCTGCCAGAAACTATAATTCACTAGTTGTGTATCATAAAAGAGTCATCGTTTCTCCTCCTAGGGGTTATTCGAGATATCTTAATCCAAACCGCAAGTAACGAGGCATTGGCTACCTTAAGAGAGTCATTGTTACTCGTCCCAATTGCTCACCCAGTCTGCCACTTTTTCTTACTGCGGCCAGTCTGCCAGAAGCGATATGTCACTCGTTGTGTATCTTAAGAGATTCATCGTTACTCTTTCCATAGGTTACTGGTATTCTCTGAGTCAATACCTCTCTTGACGAAAAAGTGGCTATCTTAATAGTGCAATACTTCTTCCTCCGAGTTGCTCACACAGTTTACTGCTTTTTGTGTAGTTTTTGTCTGCCAGAAACTATAATTCACTAGTTGTGTATCATAAAAGAGTCATCGTTTCTCCTCCTAGGGGTTATTCGAGATATCTTAATCCAAACCGCAAGTAACGAGGCATTGGCTACCTTAAGAGAGTCATAGTTACTCGTCCCAATTGCTCACCCAGTCTGCCACTTTTCCTTACTGCGGCCAGTCTGCCAGAAGCGATATGTCACTCGTTGTGTATCTTAAGAGATTCATCGTTACTCCTTCCATAGGTTACTGGTATTCTCTGAGTCAATACCTCTCGTGACGAAAAAGTGGCTATCTTAATAGTGCAATACTTCTTCCTCCGAGTTGCTCACACAGTTTACTACTTTTTGTGTAGCTTTTGTCTGCCAGAAACTATAATTCACTAGTTGTGTATCATAAAAGAGTCATCGTTTCTCCTCCTAGGGGTTTTCGAGATTTCTTAATCCAAACCGCAAGTAACGAGGCATTGGCTACCTTAAGAGAGTCATAGTTACTCGTCCCAATTGCTCACCCAGTCTGCCACTTTTCCTTACTGCGGCCAGTCTGCCAGAAGCGATATGTCACTCGTTGTGTATCTTAAGAGATTCATCGTTACTCCTTCCATAGGTTACTGGTATTCTCTGAGTCAATACCTCTCTTGACGAAAAAGTGGCTATCTTAATAGTGCAATACTTCTTCCTCCCAGTTGCTCACACAGTTTACTACTTTTTGTGTACTTGCCAGTCTGCCAGAAGCGATATGTCACAAGTTGTGTATCATAAAGGAGTCATCGTTTCTCCTCCTAGGGGTTATTCGAGATTTCTTAATCCAAACCGCAAGTAACGAGGCATTGGCTACCTTAAGAGAGTCATAGTTACTCGTCCCCACTGCTCACCCAGTCTGCCACTTTTCCTTACTGCGGCCAGTCTGCCAGAAGCGATATGTCACTCGTTGTGTATCTTAAGAGATTCATCGTTACTCTTTACATAGGTTACTGGTATTCTCTGATTCAATGCCTCTCGTGACGAAAAAGTGGCTATCTTAATAGTGCAATACTTCTTCCTCCCAGTTGCTCACACAGTTTACTACTTTTTTGTGTAGTTTTTGTCTGCCAGAAACTATAATTCACTAGTTTTGTATCATAAAAGAGTCATCGTTTCCCCTCCTAGGGGTTATTCGAGACCTCTTAATCCAAACCGCAAGTAACGAGGCATTGGCTACCTTAAGAGAGTCATAGTTACTCGTCCCCATTGCTCACCCAGTCTGCCACTTTTTCATACTGCGGCCACTCTGCCAGAAGCGATATGTCACTCGTTGTGTATCTTAAGAGATTCATCGTTACTCCTTCCGTAGGTTACTGGTATTCTCTGAGTCAATACCTCTCGTGACGAAAAAGTGGCTATCTTAATAGTGCAATACTTCTTCCTCCGAGTTGCTCACACAGTTTACTACTTTTTGTGTACTTGCCAGTCTGCCAGAAGCGATATGTCACTAGTTGTGTATCATAAAAGAGTCATCGTTTCTCCTCCTAGGGGTTATTCGAGATTTCTTAATCCAAACCGCAAGTAACGAGGCATTGGCTACCTTAAGAGAGTCATAGTTACTCGTCCCAATTGCTCACCCAGTCTGCCACTTTTCCTTACTGCGGCCAGTCTGCCAGAAGCGATATGTCACTCGTTGTGTATCTTAAGAGATTCTTCGTTACTCCTTCCATAGGTTACTGGTATTCTCTGAGTCAATACCTCTCTTGACGAAAAAGTGGCTATCTTAATAGTGCAATACTTCTTCCTCCGAGTTGCTCACACAGTTTACTGCTTTTTGTGTAGTTTTTGTCTGCCAGAAACTATAATTCACTAGTTGTGTATCATAAAAGAGTCATCGTTTCTCCTCCTAGGGGTTATTCGAGATATCTTAATCCAAACCGCAAGTAACGAGGCATTGGCTACCTTAAGAGAGTCATAGTTACTCGTCCCAATTGCTCACCCAGTCTGCCACTTTTTCTTACTGCGGCCAGTCTGCCAGAAGCGATATGTCACTCGTTGTGTATCTTAAGAGATTCATCGTTACTCCTTCCATAGGTTACTAGTATTCTCTGAGTCAATACCTCTCGTGACGAAAAAGTGGCTATCTTAATAGTGCAATACTTCTTCCTCCGAGTTGCTCACACAGTTTACTGCTTTTTGTGTAGTTTTTGTGTGCCAGAAACTATAATTCACTAGTTGTGTATCATAAAAGAGTCATCGTTTCTCCTCCTAGGGGTTTTCGAGATTTCTTAATCCAAACCGCAAGTAACGAGGCATTGGCTACCTTAAGAGAGTCATAGTTACTCGTCCCCATTGCTCACCCAGTCTGCCACTTTTTCTTACTGTGGCCAGTCTGCCAGAAGCGATATGTCACTCGTTGTGTATCTTAAGAGATTCATCGTTACTCCTTCCATAGGTTACTGGTATTCTCTGAGTCAATACCTCTCTTGACGAAAAAGTGGCTATCTTAATAGTGCAATACTTCTTCCTCCGAGTTGCTCACACAGTTTACTGCTTTTTGTGTAGTTTTTGTCTGCCAGAAACTATAATTCACTAGTTGTGTATCATAAAAGAGTCATCGTTTCTCCTCCTAGGGGTTATTCGAGATATCTTAATCCAAACCGCAAGTAACGAGGCATTGGCTACCTTAAGAGAGTCATAGTTACTCGTCCCAATTGCTCACCCAGTCTGCCACTTTTCCTTACTGCGGCCAGTCTGCCAGAAGCGATATGTCACTCGTTGTGTATCTTAAGAGATTCATCGTTACTCCTTCCATAGGTTACTGGTATTCTCTGAGTCAATACCTCTCGTGACGAAAAAGTGGCTATCTTAATAGTGCAATACTTCTTCCTCCGAGTTGCTCACACAGTTTACTACTTTTTGTGTAGCTTTTGTCTGCCAGAAACTATAATTCACTAGTTGTGTATCATAAAAGAGTCATCGTTTCTCCTCCTAGGGGTTTTCGAGATTTCTTAATCCAAACCGCAAGTAACGAGGCATTGGCTACCTTAAGAGAGTCATAGTTACTCGTCCCCATTGCTCACCCAGTCTGCCACTTTTTCTTACTGTGGCCAGTCTGCCAGAAGCGATATGTCACTCGTTGTGTATCTTAAGAGATTCATCGTTACTCCTTCCATAGGTTACTGGTATTCTCTGAGTCAATACCTCTCTTGACGAAAAAGTGGCTATCTTAATAGTGCAATACTTCTTCCTCCGAGTTGCTCACACAGTTTACTGCTTTTTGTGTAGTTTTTGTCTGCCAGAAACTATAATTCACTAGTTGTGTATCATAAAAGAGTCATCGTTTCGCCTCCTAGGGGTTATTCGAGATATCTTAATCCAAACCGCAAGTAACGAGGCATTGGCTACCTTAAGAGAGTCATAGTTACTCGTCCCAATTGCTCACCCAGTCTGCCACTTTTCCTTACTGCGGCCAGTCTGCCAGAAGCGATATGTCACTCGTTGTGTATCTTAAGAGATTCATCGTTACTCTTTCCATAGGTTACTGGTATTCTCTGATTCAATGCCTCTCGTGATGAAAAAGTGGCTATCTTAATAGTGCAATACTTCTTCCTCCCAGTTGCTCACACAATTTACTACTTTTTTGTGTAGTTTTTGTCTGCCAGAAACTAAAATTCACTAGTTTTGTATCATAAAAGAGTCATCGTTTCTCCTCCTAGGGGTTATTCGAGACCTCTTAATCCAAACCGCAAGTAACGAGGCATTGGCTACCTTAAGAGAGTCATAGTTACTCGTCCCAATTGCTTACCCTGTCTGCCACTTTTTCTTACTGCGGCCAGTCTGCCAGAAGCGATATGTCACTCGTTGTGTATCTTAAGAGATTCATCGTTACTCCTTCCGTAGGTTACTGGTATTCTCTGAGTCAATACCTCTCGTGACGAAAAAGTGGCTATCTTAATAGTGCAATACTTCTTCCTCCGAGTTGCTCAGACAGTTTACTACTTTTTGTGTAGTATTTGTCTGCCAGAAACTATAATTCACTAGTCGTGTATCATAAAAGAGTCATCGTTTCTCCTCCTAGGGGTTTTCGAGATTTCTTAATCCAAACCGCAAGTAACGAGGCATTGGCTACCTTAAGAGAGTCATAGTTACTCGTCCCCATTGCTCACCCAGTCTGCCACTTTTTCTTACTGTGGCCAGTCTGCCAGAAGCGATATGTCACTCGTTGTGTATCTTAAGAGATTCATCGTTACTCCTTCCATAGGTTACTGGTATTCTCTGAGTCAATACCTCTCTTGACGAAAAAGTGACTATCTTAATAGTGCAATACTTCTTCCTCCGAGTTGCTCACACAGTTTACTGCTTTTTGTGTAGTTTTTGTCTGCCAGAAACTATAATTCACTAGTTGTGTATCATAAAAGAGTCATCGTTTCTCCTCCTAGGGGTTATTCGAGATATCTTAATCCAAACCGCAAGTAACGAGGCATTGGCTACCTTAAGAGAGTCATAATTACTCGTCCCAATTGCTCACCCAGTCTGCCACTTTTCCTTACTGCGGCCAGTCTGCCAGAAGCGATATGTCACTCGTTGTGTATCTTAAGAGATTCATCGTTACTCTTTCCATAGGTTACTGGTATTCTCTGATTCAATGCCTCTCGTGATGAAAAAGTGGCTATCTTAATAGTGCAATACTTCTTCCTCCCAGTTGCTCACACAATTTACTACTTTTTTGTGTAGTTTTTGTCTGCCAGAAACTAAAATTCACTAGTTTTGTATCATAAAAGAGTCATCGTTTCTCCTCCTAGGGGTTATTCGAGACCTCTTAATCCAAACCGCAAGTAACGAGGCATTGGCTACCTTAAGAGAGTCATAGTTACTCGTCCCAATTGCTTACCCTGTCTGCCACTTTTTCTTACTGCGGCCAGTCTGCCAGAAGCGATATGTCACTCGTTGTGTATCTTAAGAGATTCATCGTTACTCCTTCCGTAGGTTACTGGTATTCTCTGAGTCAATACCTCTCGTGACGAAAAAGTGGCTATCTTAATAGTGCAATACTTCTTCCTCCGAGTTGCTCAGACAGTTTACTACTTTTTGTGTAGTATTTGTCTGCCAGAAACTATAATTCACTAGTCGTGTATCATAAAAGAGTCATCGTTTCTCCTCCTAGGGGTTTTCGAGATTTCTTAATCCAAACCGCAAGTAACGAGGCATTGGCTACCTTAAGAGAGTCATAGTTACTCGTCCCCATTGCTCACCCAGTCTGCCACTTTTTCTTACTGTGGCCAGTCTGCCAGAAGCGATATGTCACTCGTTGTGTATCTTAAGAGATTCATCGTTACTCCTTCCATAGGTTACTGGTATTCTCTGAGTCAATACCTCTCTTGACGAAAAAGTGACTATCTTAATAGTGCAATACTTCTTCCTCCGAGTTGCTCACACAGTTTACTGCTTTTTGTGTAGTTTTTGTCTGCCAGAAACTATAATTCACTAGTTGTGTATCATAAAAGAGTCATCGTTTCTCCTCCTAGGGGTTATTCGAGATATCTTAATCCAAACCGCAAGTAACGAGGCATTGGCTACCTTAAGAGAGTCATAATTACTCGTCCCAATTGCTCACCCAGTCTGCCACTTTTCCTTACTGCGGCCAGTCTGCCAGAAGCGATATGTCACTCGTTGTGTATCTTAAGAGATTCATCGTTACTCTTTCCATAGGTTACTGGTATTCTCTGATTCAATGCCTCTCGTGACGAAAAAGTGGCTATCTTAATAGTGCAATACTTCTTCCTCCCAGTTGCTCACACAGTTTACTACTTTTTTGTGTAGTTTTTGTCTGCCAGAAACTATAATTCACTAGTTTTGTATCATAAAAGAGTCATCGTTTCTCCTCCTAGGGGTTATTCGAGACCTCTTAATCCAAACCACAAGTAACGAGGCATTGGCTACCTTAAGAGAGTCATAGTTACTCGTCCCCATTGCTCACCCAGTCTGCCACTTTTTCATACTGCGGCCAGTCTGCCAGAAGCGATATGTCACTCGTTGTGTATCTTAAGAGATTCATCGTTACTCCTTCCATAGGTTACTGGTATTCTCTGAGTCAATACCTCTCGTGACGAAAAAGTGGCTATCTTAATAGTGCAATACTTCTTCCTCCGAGTTGCTCACACAGTTTACTACTTTTTGTGTACTTGCCAGTCTGCCAGAAGCGATATGTCACTAGTTGTGTATCATAAAAGAGTCATCGTTTCTCCTCCTAGGGGTTATTCGAGATTTCTTAATCCAAACCGCAAGTAACGAGGCATTGGCTACCTTAAGAGAGTCATAGTTACTCGTCCCAATTGCTCACCCAGTCTGCCACTTTTCCTTACTGCGGCCAGTCTGCCAGAAGCGATATGTCACTCGTTGTGTATCTTAAGAGATTCATCGTTACTCTTTCCATAGGTTACTTGTATTCTCTGATTCAATGCCTCTCGTGACGAAAAAGTGGCTATGTTAATAGTGCAATACTTCTTCCTCCCAGTTGCTCACACAGTTTACTACTTTTTTGTGTAGTTTTTGTCTGCCAGAAACTATAATTCACTAGTTTTGTATCATAAAAGAGTCATCGTTTCTCCTCCTAGGGGTTATTCGAGACCTCTTAATCCAAACCGCAAGTAACGTGGCATTGGCTACCTTAAGAGAGTCATAGTTACTCGTCCCCATTGCTCACCCAGTCTGCCACTTTTTCTTACTGTGGCCAGTCTGCCAGAAGCGATATGTCACTCGTTGTGTATCTTAAGAGATTCATCGTTACTCCTTCCATAGGTTACTGGTATTCTCTGAGTCAATACCTCTCTTGACGAAAAAGTGGCTATCTTAATAGTGCAATACTTCTTCCTCCGAGTTGCTCACACAGTTTACTGCTTTTTGTGTAGTTTTTGTCTGCCAGAAACTATAATTCACTAGTTGTGTATCATAAAAGAGTCATCGTTTCTCCTCCTAGGGGTTATTCGAGATATCTTAATCCAATCGCAAGTAACGAGGCATTGGCTACCTTAAGAGAGTCATAGTTACTCGTCCCAATTGCTCACCCAGTCTGCCACTTTTCCTTACTGCGGCCAGTCTGCCAGAAGCGATATGTCACTCGTTGTGTATCTTAAGAGATTCATCGTTACTCTTTCCATAGGTTACTGGTATTCTCTGATTCAATGCCTCTCGTGACGAAAAAGTGGCTATCTTAATAGTGCAATACTTCTTCCTCCCAGTTGCTCACACAATTTACTACTTTTTTTTGTAGTTTTTGTCTGCCAGAAACTATAATTTACTAGTTTTGTATCATAAAAGAATCATCGTTTCTCCTCCTAGGGGTTATTCGAGACCTCTTAATCCAAACCGCAAGTAACGAGGCATTGGCTACCTTAAGAGAGTCATAGTCACTCGTCCCAATTGCTCACCCAGTCTGCCACTTTTTCTTACTGTGGCCAGTCTGCCAGAAGCGATATGTCACTCGTTGTGTATCTTAAGAGATTCATCGTTACTCCTTCCATAGGTTACTGGTATTCTCTGAGTCAATACATCTCTTGACGAAAAAGTTGCTATCTTAATAGTGCAATACTTCTTCCTAAGAGTTGCTCACACAGATTACTGCTTTTTGTGTAGTTTTTGTCTGCCAGAAACTATAATTCACTAGTTGTGTATCATAAAAGAGTCATCGTTTCTCCTCCTAGGGGTTATTCGAGATATCTTAATCCAAACCGCAAGTAACGAGGCATGGCTACCTTAAGAGAGTCATAGTTACTCGTCCCAATTGCTCACCCAGTCTGCCACTTTTCCTTACTGCGGCCAGTCTGCCAGAAGCGATATGTCACTCGTTGTGTATCTTAAGAGATTCATCGTTACTCCTTCCATAGGTTACTGGTATTCTCTGAGTCAATACCTCTCTTGACGAAAAAGTGGCTATCTTAATAGTGCAATACTTCTTCCTCCGAGTTGCTCACACAGTTTACTACTTTTTGTGTACTTGCCAGTCTGCCAGAAGCGATATGTCACTAGTTGTGTATCATAAAGGAGTCATCGTTTCTCCTCCTAGGGGTTATTCGAGATTTCTTAATCCAAACCGCAAGTAACGAGGCATTGGCTACCTTAAGAGAGTCATAGTTACTCGTCCCAATTGCTCACCCAGTCTGCCACTTTTCCTTACTGCGGCCAGTCTGCCAGAAGCGATATGTCACTCGTTGTGTATCTTAAGAGATTCATCGTTACTCTTTCCATAGGTTACTGGTATTCTCTGATTCAATGCCTCTCGTGACGAAAAAGTGGCTATGTTAATAGTGCAATACTTCTTCCTCCCAGTTGCTCACACAGTTTACTACTTTTTTGTGTAGTTTTTGTCTGCCAGAAACTATAATTCACTAGTTTTGTATCATAAAAGAGTCATCGTTTCTCCTCCTAGGGGTTATTCGAGACCTCTTAATCCAAACCGCAAGTAACGTGGCATTGGCTACCTTAAGAGAGTCATAGTTACTCGTCCCCATTGCTCACCCAGTCTGCCACTTTTTCTTACTGTGGCCAGTCTGCCAGAAGCGATATGTCACTCGTTGTGTATCTTAAGAGATTCATCGTTACTCCTTCCATAGGTTACTGGTATTCTCTGAGTCAATACCTCTCTTGACGAAAAAGTGGCTATCTTAATAGTGCAATACTTCTTCCTCCGAGTTGCTCACACAGTTTACTGCTTTTTGTGTAGTTTTTGTCTGCCAGAAACTATAATTCACTAGTTGTGTATCATAAAAGAGTCATCGTTTCTCCTCCTAGGGGTTATTCGAGATATCTTAATCCAATCGCAAGTAACGAGGCATTGGCTACCTTAAGAGAGTCATAGTTACTCGTCCCAATTGCTCACCCAGTCTGCCACTTTTCCTTACTGCGGCCAGTCTGCCAGAAGCGATATGTCACTCGTTGTGTATCTTAAGAGATTCATCGTTACTCTTTCCATAGGTTACTGGTATTCTCTGATTCAATGCCTCTCGTGACGAAAAAGTGGCTATCTTAATAGTGCAATACTTCTTCCTCCCAGTTGCTCACACAATTTACTACTTTTTTTTGTAGTTTTTGTCTGCCAGAAACTATAATTTACTAGTTTTGTATCATAAAAGAATCATCGTTTCTCCTCCTAGGGGTTATTCGAGACCTCTTAATCCAAACCGCAAGTAACGAGGCATTGGCTACCTTAAGAGAGTCATAGTCACTCGTCCCAATTGCTCACCCAGTCTGCCACTTTTTCTTACTGTGGCCAGTCTGCCAGAAGCGATATGTCACTCGTTGTGTATCTTAAGAGATTCATCGTTACTCCTTCCATAGGTTACTGGTATTCTCTGAGTCAATACATCTCTTGACGAAAAAGTTGCTATCTTAATAGTGCAATACTTCTTCCTAAGAGTTGCTCACACAGATTACTGCTTTTTGTGTAGTTTTTGTCTGCCAGAAACTATAATTCACTAGTTGTGTATCATAAAAGAGTCATCGTTTCTCCTCCTAGGGGTTATTCGAGATATCTTAATCCAAACCGCAAGTAACGAGGCATGGCTACCTTAAGAGAGTCATAGTTACTCGTCCCAATTGCTCACCCAGTCTGCCACTTTTCCTTACTGCGGCCAGTCTGCCAGAAGCGATATGTCACTCGTTGTGTATCTTAAGAGATTCATCGTTACTCCTTCCATAGGTTACTGGTATTCTCTGAGTCAATACCTCTCTTGACGAAAAAGTGGCTATCTTAATAGTGCAATACTTCTTCCTCCGAGTTGCTCACACAGTTTACTACTTTTTGTGTACTTGCCAGTCTGCCAGAAGCGATATGTCACTAGTTGTGTATCATAAAGGAGTCATCGTTTCTCCTCCTAGGGGTTATTCGAGATTTCTTAATCCAAACCGCAAGTAACGAGGCATTGGCTACCTTAAGAGAGTCATAGTTACTCGTCCCAATTGCTCACCCAGTCTGCCACTTTTCCTTACTGCGGCCAGTCTGCCAGAAGCGATATGTCACTCGTTGTGTATCTTAAGAGATTCATCGTTACTCCTTCCATAGGTTACTGGTATTCTCTGAGTCAATACCTCTCGTTACGAAGAAGTGGCTATCTTAATAGTGCAATACTTCTTCCTCCGAGTTGCTCACACAGTTTACTGCTTTTTGTGTAGTTTTTGTCTGCCAGAAACTATAATTCACTAGTTGTGTATCATAAAAGAGTCATCGTTTCTCCTCCTAGGGGTTATTCGAGATATCTTAATCCAAACCGCAAGTAACGAGGCATTGGCTACCTTAAGAGAGTCATAGTTACTCGTCCCAATTGCTCACCCAGTCTGCCACTTTTCCTTACTGCGGCCAGTCTGCCAGAAGCGATATGTCACTCGTTGTGTATCTTAAGAGATTCATCGTTACTCCTTCCATAGGTTACTGGTATTCTCTGAGTCAATACCTCTCGTGACGAAAAAGTGGCTATCTTAATAGTGCAATACTTCTTCCTCCGAGTTGCTCACACAGTTTACTACTTTTTGTGTAGCTTTTGTCTGCCAGAAACTATAATTCACTAGTTGTGTATCATAAAAGAGTCATCGTTTCTCCTCCTGGGGGTTTTCGAGATTTCTTAATCCAAACCGCAAGTAACGAGGCATTGGCTACCTTAAGAGAGTCATAGTTACTCGTCCCCATTGCTCACCCAGTCTGCCACTTTTTCTTACTGTGGCCAGTCTGCCAGAAGCGATATGTCACTCGTTGTGTATCTTAAGAGATTCATCGTTACTCCTTCCATAGGTTACTGGTATTCTCTGAGTCAATACCTCTCTTGACGAAAAAGTGGCTATCTTAATAGTGCAATACTTCTTCCTCCGAGTTGCTCACACAGTTTACTGCTTTTTGTGTAGTTTTTGTCTGCCAGAAACTATAATTCACTAGTTGTGTATCATAAAAGAGTCATCGTTTCGCCTCCTAGGGGTTATTCGAGATATCTTAATCCAAACCGCAAGTAACGAGGCATTGGCTACCTTAAGAGAGTCATAGTTACTCGTCCCAATTGCTCACCCAGTCTGCCACTTTTCCTTACTGCGGCCAGTCTGCCAGAAGCGATATGTCACTCGTTGTGTATCTTAAGAGATTCATCGTTACTCTTTCCATAGGTTACTGGTATTCTCTGATTCAATGCCTCTCGTGATGAAAAAGTGGCTATCTTAATAGTGCAATACTTCTTCCTCCCAGTTGCTCACACAATTTACTACTTTTTTGTGTAGTTTTTGTCTGCCAGAAACTATAATTCACTAGTTTTGTATCATAAAAGAGTCATCGTTTCTCCTCCTAGGGGTTATTCGAGGCCTCTTAATCCAAACCGCAAGTAACGAGGCATTGGCTACCTTAAGAGAGTCATAGTTACTCGTCCCAATTGCTTACCCTGTCTGCCACTTTTTCTTACTGCGGCCAGTCTGCCAGAAGCGATATGTCACTCGTTGTGTATCTTAAGAGATTCATCGTTACTCCTTCCATAGGTTACTGGTATTCTCTGAGTCAATACCTCTCGTGACGAAAAAGTGGCTATCTTAATAGTGCAATACTTCTTCCTCCGAGTTGCTCAGACAGTTTACTACTTTTTGTGTAGTTTTTGTCTGCCAGAAACTATAATTCACTAGTTGTGTATCATAAAAGAGTCATCGTTTCTCCTCCTAGGGGTTTTCGAGATTTCTTAATCCAAACCGCAAGTAACGAGGCATTGGCTACCTTAAGAGAGTCATAGTTACTCGTCCCCATTGCTCACCCAGTCTGCCACTTTTTCTTACTGTGGCCAGTCTGCCAGAAGCGATATGTCACTCGTTGTGTATCTTAAGAGATTCATCGTTACTCCTTCCATAGGTTACTGGTATTCTCTGAGTCAATACCTCTCTTGACGGAAAAGTGGCTATCTTAATAGTGCAATACTTCTTCCTCCGAGTTGCTCACACAGTTTACTGCTTTTTGTGTAGTTTTTGTCTGCCAGAAACTATAATTCACTAGTTGTGTATCATAAAAGAGTCATCGTTTCTCCTCCTAGGGGTTATTCGAGATATCTTAATCCAAACCGCAAGTAACGAGGCATTGGCTACCTTAAGAGAGTCATAATTACTCGTCCCAATTGCTCACCCAGTCTGCCACTTTTCCTTACTGCGGCCAGTCTGCCAGAAGCGATATGTCACTCGTTGTGTATCTTAAGAGATTCATCGTTACTCTTTCCATAGGTTACTGGTATTCTCTGATTCAATGCCTCTCGTGACGAAAAAGTGGCTATCTTAATAGTGCAATACTTCTTCCTCCCAGTTGCTCACACAGTTTACTACTTTTTTGTGTAGTTTTTGTCTGCCAGAAACTATAATTCACTAGTTTTGTATCATAAAAGAGTCATCGTTTCTCCTCCTAGGGGTTATTCGAGACCTCTTAATCCAAACCACAAGTAACGAGGCATTGGCTACCTTAAGAGAGTCATAGTTACTCGTCCCCATTGCTCACCCAGTCTGCCACTTTTTCATACTGCGGCCAGTCTGCCAGAAGCGATATGTCACTCGTTGTGTATCTTAAGAGATTCATCGTTACTCCTTCCATAGGTTACTGGTATTCTCTGAGTCAATACCTCTCGTGACGAAAAAGTGGCTATCTTAATAGTGCAATACTTCTTCCTCCGAGTTGCTCACACAGTTTACTACTTTTTGTGTACTTGCCAGTCTGCCAGAAGCGATATGTCACTAGTTGTGTATCATAAAAGAGTCATCGTTTCTCCTCCTAGAGGTTATTCGAGATTTCTTAATCCAAACCGCAAGTAACGAGGCATTGGCTACCTTAAGAGAGTCATAGTTACTCGTCCCAATTGCTCACCGAGTCTGCCACTTTTCCTTACTGCGGCCAGTCTGCCAGAAGCGATATGTCACTCGTTGTGTATCTTAAGAGATTCATCGTTACTCTTTCCATAGGTTACTGGTATTCTCTGATTCAATGCCTCTCGTGACGAAAAAGTGGCTATCTTAATAGTGCAATACTTCTTCTTCCGAGTTGCTCACACAGTTTACTGCTTTTTGTGTTGTTTTTGTCTGCCAGAAACTATAATTCACTAGTTGTGTATTATAAAAGAGTCATCGTTTCTCCTCCTAGGGGTTATTCGAGATATCTTAATCCAATCGCAAGTAACGAGGCATTGGCTACCTTAAGAGAGTCATAGTTACTCGTCCCAATTGCTCACCCAGTCTGCCACTTTTCCTTACTGCGGCCAGTCTGCCAGAATCGATATGTCACTCGTTGTGTATCTTAAGAGATTCATCGTTACTCTTTCCATAGGTTACTGGTATTCTCTGATTCAATGCCTCTCGTGACGAAAAAGTGGCTATCTTAATAGTGCAATACTTCTTCCTCCGAGTTGCTCAGACAGTTTACTACTTTTTGTGTAGTTTTTGTCTGCCAGAAACTATAATTCACTAGTTGTGTATCATAAAAGAGTCATCGTTTCTCCTCCTAGGGGTTTTCGAGATTTCTTAATCCAAACCGCAAGTAACGAGGCATTGGCTACCTTAAGAGAGTCATAGTTACTCGTCCCCATTGCTCACCCAGTCTGCCACTTTTTCTTACTGTGGCCAGTCTGCCAGAAGCGATATGTCACTCGTTGTGTATCTTAAGAGATTCATCGTTACTCCTTCCGTAGGTTACTGGTATTCTCTGAGTCAATACCTCTCGTGACGAAAAAGTGGCTATCTTAATAGTGCAATACTTCTTCCTCCGAGTTGCTCACACAGTTTACTGCTTTTTGTGTAGTTTTTGTCTGCCAGAAACTATAATTCACTAGTTTTGTATCATAAAAGAGTCATCGTTTCTCCTCCTAGGGGTTATTCGAGACCTCTTAATCCAAACCACAAGTAACGAGGCATTGGCTACCTTAAGAGAGTCATAGTTACTCGTCCCCATTGCTCACTCAGTCTGCCACTTTTTCATACTGCGGCCAGTCTGCCAGAAGCGATATGTCACTCGTTGTGTATCTTAAGAGATTCATCGTTACTCCTTCCATAGGTTACTGGTATTCTCTGAGTCAATACTTCTCGTGACGAAAAAGTGGCTATCTTAATAGTGCAATACTTCTTCCTCCGAGTTGCTCACACAGTTTACTACTTTTTGTGTACTTGCCAGTCTGCCAGAAGCGATATGTCACTAGTTGTGTATCATAAAAGAGTCATCGTTTCTCCTCCTAGAGGTTATTCGAGATTTCTTAATCCAAACCGCAAGTAACGAGGCATTGGCTACCTTAAGAGAGTCATAGTTACTCGTCCCAATTGCTCACCGAGTCTGCCACTTTTCCTTACTGCGGCCAGTCTGCCAGAAGCGATATGTCACTCGTTGTGTATCTTAAGAGATTCATCGTTACTCTTTCCATAGGTTACTGGTATTCTCTGATTCAATGCCTCTCGTGACGAAAAAGTGGCTATCTTAATAGTGCAATACTTCTTCCTCCCAGTTGCTCACACAGTTTACTACTTTTTTGTGTAGTTTTTGTCTGCCAGAAACTATAATTCACTAGTTTTGTATCATAAAAGAGTCATCGTTTCTCCTCCTAGGGGTTATTCGAGACCTCTTAATCCAAACCACAAGTAACGAGGCATTGGCTACCTTAAGAGAGTCATAGTTACTCGTCCCCATTGCTCACCCAGTCTGCCACTTTTTCATACTGCGGCCAGTCTGCCAGAAGCGATATGTCACTCGTTGTGTATCTTAAGAGATTCATCGTTACTCCTTCCATAGGTTACTGGTATTCTCTGAGTCAATACCTCTCGTGACGAAAAAGTGGCTATCTTAATAGTGCAATACTTCTTCCTCCGAGTTGCTCACACAGTTTACTACTTTTTGTGTACTTGCCAGTCTGCCAGAAGCGATATGTCACTAGTTGTGTATCATAAAAGAGTCATCGTTTCTCCTCCTAGAGGTTATTCGAGATTTCTTAATCCAAACCGCAAGTAACGAGGCATTGGCTACCTTAAGAGAGTCATAGTTACTCGTCCCAATTGCTCACCGAGTCTGCCACTTTTCCTTACTGCGGCCAGTCTGCCAGAAGCGATATGTCACTCGTTGTGTATCTTAAGAGATTCATCGTTACTCTTTCCATAGGTTACTGGTATTCTCTGATTCAATGCCTCTCGTGACGAAAAAGTGGCTATCTTAATAGTGCAATACTTCTTCTTCCGAGTTGCTCACACAGTTTACTGCTTTTTGTGTTGTTTTTGTCTGCCAGAAACTATAATTCACTAGTTGTGTATTATAAAAGAGTCATCGTTTCTCCTCCTAGGGGTTATTCGAGATATCTTAATCCAATCGCAAGTAACGAGGCATTGGCTACCTTAAGAGAGTCATAGTTACTCGTCCCAATTGCTCACCCAGTCTGCCACTTTTCCTTACTGCGGCCAGTCTGCCAGAATCGATATGTCACTCGTTGTGTATCTTAAGAGATTCATCGTTACTCTTTCCATAGGTTACTGGTATTCTCTGATTCAATGCCTCTCGTGACGAAAAAGTGGCTATCTTAATAGTGCAATACTTCTTCCTCCGAGTTGCTCAGACAGTTTACTACTTTTTGTGTAGTTTTTGTCTGCCAGAAACTATAATTCACTAGTTGTGTATCATAAAAGAGTCATCGTTTCTCCTCCTAGGGGTTTTCGAGATTTCTTAATCCAAACCGCAAGTAACGAGGCATTGGCTACCTTAAGAGAGTCATAGTTACTCGTCCCCATTGCTCACCCAGTCTGCCACTTTTTCTTACTGTGGCCAGTCTGCCAGAAGCGATATGTCACTCGTTGTGTATCTTAAGAGATTCATCGTTACTCCTTCCGTAGGTTACTGGTATTCTCTGAGTCAATACCTCTCGTGACGAAAAAGTGGCTATCTTAATAGTGCAATACTTCTTCCTCCGAGTTGCTCACACAGTTTACTGCTTTTTGTGTAGTTTTTGTCTGCCAGAAACTATAATTCACTAGTTTTGTATCATAAAAGAGTCATCGTTTCTCCTCCTAGGGGTTATTCGAGACCTCTTAATCCAAACCACAAGTAACGAGGCATTGGCTACCTTAAGAGAGTCATAGTTACTCGTCCCCATTGCTCACTCAGTCTGCCACTTTTTCATACTGCGGCCAGTCTGCCAGAAGCGATATGTCACTCGTTGTGTATCTTAAGAGATTCATCGTTACTCCTTCCATAGGTTACTGGTATTCTCTGAGTCAATACTTCTCGTGACGAAAAAGTGGCTATCTTAATAGTGCAATACTTCTTCCTCCGAGTTGCTCACACAGTTTACTACTTTTTGTGTACTTGCCAGTCTGCCAGAAGCGATATGTCACTAGTTGTGTATCATAAAAGAGTCATCGTTTCTCCTCCTAGAGGTTATTCGAGATTTCTTAATCCAAACCGCAAGTAACGAGGCATTGGCTACCTTAAGAGAGTCATAGTTACTCGTCCCAATTGCTCACCGAGTCTGCCACTTTTCCTTACTGCGGCCAGTCTGCCAGAAGCGATATGTCACTCGTTGTGTATCTTAAGAGATTCATCGTTACTCTTTCCATAGGTTACTGGTATTCTCTGATTCAATGCCTCTCGTGACGAAAAAGTGGCTATCTTAATAGTGCAATACTTCTTCTTCCGAGTTGCTCACACAGTTTACTGCTTTTTGTGTAGTTTTTGTCTGCCAGAAACTATAATTCACTAGTTGTGTATTATAAAAGTGTCATCGTTTCTCCTCCTAGGGGTTATTCGAGATATCTTAATCCAATCGCAAGTAACGAGGCATTGGCTACCTTAAGAGAGTCATAGTTACTCGTCCCAATTGCTCACCCAGTCTGCCACTTTTCCTTACTGCGGCCAGTCTGCCAGAAGCGATATGTCACTCGTTGTGTATCTTAAGAGATTCATCGTTACTCTTTCCATAGGTTACTGGTATTCTCTGATTCAATGCCTCTCGTGACGAAAAAGTGGCTATCTTAATAGTGCAATACTTCTTCCTCCGAGTTGCTCACACAGTTTACTACTTTTTGTGTACTTGCCAGTCTGCCAGAAGCGATATGTCACTAGTTGTGTATCATAAAAGAGTCATCGTTTCTCCTCCTAGAGGTTATTCGAGATTTCTTAATCCAAACCGCAAGTAACGAGGCATTGGCTACCTTAAGAGAGTCATAGTTACTCGTCCCAATTGCTCACCGAGTCTGCCACTTTTCCTTACTGCGGCCAGTCTGCCAGAAGCGATATGTCACTCGTTGTGTATCTTAAGAGATTCATCGTTACTCTTTCCATAGGTTACTGGTATTCTCTGATTCAATGCCTCTCGTGACGAAAAAGTGGCTATCTTAATAGTGCAATACTTCTTCTTCCGAGTTGCTCACACAGTTTACTGCTTTTTGTGTTGTTTTTGTCTGCCAGAAACTATAATTCACTAGTTGTGTATTATAAAAGAGTCATCGTTTCTCCTCCTAGGGGTTATTCGAGATATCTTAATCCAATCGCAAGTAACGAGGCATTGGCTACCTTAAGAGAGTCATAGTTACTCGTCCCAATTGCTCACCCAGTCTGCCACTTTTCCTTACTGCGGCCAGTCTGCCAGAAGCGATATGTCACTCGTTGTGTATCTTAAGAGATTCATCGTTACTCTTTCCATAGGTTACTGGTATTCTCTGATTCAATGCCTCTCGTGACGAAAAAGTGGCTATCTTAATAGTGCAATACTTCTTCCTCCGAGTTGCTCAGACAGTTTACTACTTTTTGTGTAGTTTTTGTCTGCCAGAAACTATAATTCACTAGTTGTGTATCATAAAAGAGTCATCGTTTCTCCTCCTAGGGGTTTTCGAGATTTCTTAATCCAAACCGCAAGTAACGAGGCATTGGCTACCTTAAGAGAGTCATAGTTACTCGTCCCCATTGCTCACCCAGTCTGCCACTTTTTCTTACTGTGGCCAGTCTGCCAGAAGCGATATGTCACTCGTTGTGTATCTTAAGAGATTCATCGTTACTCCTTCCGTAGGTTACTGGTATTCACTGAGTCAATACCTCTCGTGACGAAAAAGTGGCTATCTTAATAGTGCAATACTTCTTCCTCCGAGTTGCTCACACAGTTTACTGCTTTTTGTGTAGTTTTTGTCTGCCAGAAACTATAATTCACTAGTTTTGTATCATAAAAGAGTCATCGTTTCTCCTCCTAGGGGTTATTCGAGACCTCTTAATCCAAACCACAAGTAACGAGGCATTGGCTACCTTAAGAGAGTCATAGTTACTCGTCCCCATTGCTCACCCAGTCTGCCACTTTTTCATACTGCGGCCAGTCTGCCAGAAGCGATATGTCACTCGTTGTGTATCTTAAGAGATTCATCGTTACTCCTTCCATAGGTTACTGGTATTCTCTGAGTCAATACCTCTCGTGACGAAAAAGTGGCTATCTTAATAGTGCAATACTTCTTCCTCCGAGTTGCTCACACAGTTTACTACTTTTTGTGTACTTGCCAGTCTGCCAGAAGCGATATGTCACTAGTTGTGTATCATAAAAGAGTCATCGTTTCTCCTCCTAGAGGTTATTCGAGATTTCTTAATCCAAACCGCAAGTAACGAGGCATTGGCTACCTTAAGAGAGTCATAGTTACTCGTCCCAATTGCTCACCGAGTCTGCCACTTTTCCTTACTGCGGCCAGTCTGCCAGAAGCGATATGTCACTCGTTGTGTATCTTAAGAGATTCATCGTTACTCTTTCCATAGGTTACTGGTATTCTCTGATTCAATGCCTCTCGTGACGAAAAAGTGGCTATCTTAATAGTGCAATACTTCTTCTTCCGAGTTGCTCACACAGTTTACTGCTTTTTGTGTTGTTTTTGTCTGCCAGAAACTATAATTCACTAGTTGTGTATTATAAAAGAGTCATCGTTTCTCCTCCTAGGGGTTATTCGAGATATCTTAATCCAATCGCAAGTAACGAGGCATTGGCTACCTTAAGAGAGTCATAGTTACTCGTCCCAATTGCTCACCCAGTCTGCCACTTTTCCTTACTGCGGCCAGTCTGCCAGAAGCGATATGTCACTCGTTGTGTATCTTAAGAGATTCATCGTTACTCTTTCCATAGGTTACTGGTATTCTCTGATTCAATGCCTCTCGTGACGAAAAAGTAGCTATCTTAATAGTGCAATACTTCTTCCTCCGAGTTGCTCAGACAGTTTACTACTTTTTGTGTAGTTTTTGTCTGCCAGAAACTATAATTCACTAGTTGTGTATCATAAAAGAGTCATCGTTTCTCCTCCTAGGGGTTTTCGAGATTTCTTAATCCAAACCGCAAGTAACGAGGCATTGGCTACCTTAAGAGAGTCATAGTTACTCGTCCCCATTGCTCACCCAGTCTGCCACTTTTTCTTACTGTGGCCAGTCTGCCAGAAGCGATATGTCACTCGTTGTGTATCTTAAGAGATTCATCGTTACTCCTTCCGTAGGTTACTGGTATTCTCTGAGTCAATACCTCTCGTGGCGAAAAAGTGGCTATCTTAATAGTGCAATACTTCTTCCTCCGAGTTGCTCACACAGTTTACTGCTTTTTGTGTAGTTTTTGTCTGCCAGAAACTATAATTCACTAGTTTTGTATCATAAAAGAGTCATCGTTTCTCCTCCTAGGGGTTATTCGAGACCTCTTAATCCAAACCACAAGTAACGAGGCATTGGCTACCTTAAGAGAGTCATAGTTACTCGTCCCCATTGCTCACCCAGTCTGCCACTTTTTCATACTGCGGCCAGTCTGCCAGAAGCGATATGTCACTCGTTGTGTATCTTAAGAGATTCATCGTTACTCCTTCCATAGGTTACTGGTATTCTCTGAGTCAATACCTCTCGTGACGAAAAAGTGGCTATCTTAATAGTGCAATACTTCTTCCTCCGAGTTGCTCACACAGTTTACTACTTTTTGTGTACTTGCCAGTCTGCCAGAAGCGATATGTCACTAGTTGTGTATCATAAAAGAGTCATCGTTTCTCCTCCTAGAGGTTATTCGAGATTTCTTAATCCAAACCGCAAGTAACGAGGCATTGGCTACCTTAAGAGAGTCATAGTTACTCGTCCCAATTGCTCACCCAGTCTGCCACTTTTCCTTACTGCGGCCAGTCTGCCAGAAGCGATATGTCACTCGTTGTGTATCTTAAGAGATTCATCGTTACTCTTTCCATAGGTTACTGGTATTCTCTGATTCAATGCCTCTCGTGACGAAAAAGTGGCTATCTTAATAGTGCAATACTTCTTCCTCCGAGTTGCTCAGACAGTTTACTACTTTTTGTGTAGTTTTTGTCTGCCAGAAACTATAATTCACTAGTTGTGTATCATAAAAGAGTCATCGTTTCTCCTCCTAGGGGTTTTCGAGATTTCTTAATCCAAACCGCAAGTAACGAGGCATTGGCTACCTTAAGAGAGTCATAGTTACTCGTCCCCATTGCTCACCCAGTCTGCCACTTTTTCTTACTGTGGCCAGTCTGCCAGAAGCGATATGTCACTCGTTGTGTATCTTAAGAGATTCATCGTTACTCCTTCCGTAGGTTACTGGTATTCTCTGAGTCAATACCTCTCGTGACGAAAAAGTGGCTATCTTAATAGTGCAATACTTCTTCCTCCGAGTTGCTCACACAGTTTACTGCTTTTTGTGTAGTTTTTGTCTGCCAGAAACTATAATTCACTAGTTTTGTATCATAAAAGAGTCATCGTTTCTCCTCCTAGGGGTTATTCGAGACCTCTTAATCCAAACCACAAGTAACGAGGCATTGGCTACCTTAAGAGAGTCATAGTTACTCGTCCCAATTGCTCACCCAGTCTGCCACTTTTTCTTACTGCGGCCAGTCTGCCAGAAGCGATATGTCACTCGTTGTGTATCTTAAGAGATTCATCGTTACTCCTTCCATAGGTTACTAGTATTCTCTGAGTCAATACCTCTCGTGACGAAAAAGTGGCTATCTTAATAGTGCAATACTTCTTCCTCCGAGTTGCTCACACAGTTTACTACTTTTTGTGTACTTGCCAGTCTGCCAGAAGCGATATGTCACTAGTTTTGTATCATAAAAGAGTCATCGTTTCTCCTCCTAGAGGTTATTCGAGATTTCTTAATCCAAACCGCAAGTAACGAGGCATTGGCTACCTTAAGAGAGTCATAGTTACTCGTCCCAATTGCTCACCGAGTCTGCCACTTTTCCTTACTGCGGCCAGTCTGCCAGAAGCGATATGTCACTCGTTGTGTATCTTAAGAGATTCATCGTTACTCCTTCCATAGGTTACTGGTATTCTCTGATTCAATGCCTCTCGTGACGAAAAAGTGGCTATCTTAATAGTGCAATACTTCTTCTTCCGAGTTGCTCACACAGTTTACTGCTTTTTGTGTAGTTTTTGTCTGCCAGAAACTATAATTCACTAGTTGTGTATTATAAAAGAGTCATCGTTTCTCCTCCTAGGGGTTATTCGAGATATCTTAATCCAATCGCAAGTAACGAGGCATTGGCTACCTTAAGAGAGTCATAGTTACTCGTCCCAATTGCTCACCCAGTCTGCCACTTTTCCTTACTGCGGCCAGTCTGCCAGAAGCGATATGTCACTCGTTGTGTATCTTAAGAGATTCATCGTTACTCTTTCCATAGGTTACTGGTATTCTCTGATTCAATGCCTCTCGTGACGAAAAAGTGGCTATCTTAATAGTGCAATACTTCTTCCTCCGAGTTGCTCAGACAGTTTACTACTTTTTGTGTAGTTTTTGTCTGCCAGAAACTATAATTCACTAGTTGTGTATCATAAAAGAGTCATCGTTTCTCCTCCTAGGGGTTTTCGAGATTTCTTAATCCAAAACGCAAGTAACGAGGCATTGGCTACCTTAAGAGAGTCATAGTTACTCGTCCCCATTGCTCACCCAGTCTGCCACTTTTTCTTACTGTGGCCAGTCTGCCAGAAGCGATATGTCACTCGTTGTGTATCTTAAGAGATTCATCGTTACTCCTTCCGTAGGTTACTGGTATTCTCTGAGTCAATACCTCTCGTGACGAAAAAGTGGCTATCTTAATAGTGCAATACTTCTTCCTCCGAGTTGCTCACACAGTTTACTGCTTTTTGTGTAGTTTTTGTCTGCCAGAAACTATAATTCACTAGTTTTGTATCATAAAAGAGTCATCGTTTCTCCTCCTAGGGGTTATTCGAGACCTCTTAATCCAAACCACAAGTAACGAGGCATTGGCTACCTTAAGAGAGTCATAGTTACTCGTCCCCATTGCTCACCCAGTCTGCCACTTTTTCATACTGCGGCCAGTCTGCCAGAAGCGATATGTCACTCGTTGTGTATCTTAAGAGATTCATCGTTACTCCTTCCATAGGTTACTGGTATTCTCTGAGTCAATACCTCTCGTGACGAAAAAGTGGCTATCTTAATAGTGCAATACTTCTTCCTCCGAGTTGCTCACACAGTTTACTACTTTTTGTGTACTTGCCAGTCTGCCAGAAGCCATATGTCACTAGTTGTGTATCATAAAAGAGTCATCGTTTCTCCTCCTAGAGGTTATTCGAGATTTCTTAATCCAAACCGCAAGTAACGAGGCATTGGCTACCTTAAGAGAGTCATAGTTACTCGTCCCAATTGCTCACCGAGTCTGCCACTTTTCCTTACTGCGGCCAGTCTGCCAGAAGCGATATGTCACTCGTTGTGTATCTTAAGAGATTCATCGTTACTCTTTCCATAGGTTACTGGTATTCTCTGATTCAATGCCTCTCGTGACGAAAAAGTGGCTATCTTAATAGTGCAATACTTCTTCTTCCGAGTTGCTCACACAGTTTACTGCTTTTTGTGTAGTTTTTGTCTGCCAGAAACTATAATTCACTAGTTGTGTATTATAAAAGAGTCATCGTTTCTCCTCCTAGGGGTTATTCGAGATATCTTAATCCAATCGCAAGTAACGAGGCATTGGCTACCTTAAGAGAGTCATAGTTACTCGTCCCAATTGCTCACCCAGTCTGCCACTTTTCCTTACTGCGGCCAGTCTGCCAGAAGCGATATGTCACTCGTTGTGTATCTTAAGAGATTCATCGTTACTCTTTCCATAGGTTACTGGTATTCTCTGATTCAATGCCTCTCGTGACGAAAAAGTGGCTATCTTAATAGTGCAATACTTCTTCCTCCGAGTTGCTCAGACAGTTTACTACTTTTTGTGTAGTTTTTGTCTGCCAGAAACTATAATTCACTAGTTGTGTATCATAAAAGAGTCATCGTTTCTCCTCCTAGGGGTTTTCGAGATTTCTTAATCCAAACCGCAAGTAACGAGGCATTGGCTACCTTAAGAGAGTCATAGTTACTCGTCCCCATTGCTCACCCAGTCTGCCACTTTTTCTTACTGTGGCCAGTCTGGCAGAAGCGATATGTCACTCGTTGTGTATCTTAAGAGATTCATCGTTACTCCTTCCGTAGGTTACTGGTATTCTCTGAGTCAATACCTCTCGTGACGAAAAAGTGGCTATCTTAATAGTGCAATACTTCTTCCTCCGAGTTGCTCACACAGTTTACTGCTTTTTGTGTAGTTTTTGTCTGCCAGAAACTATAATTCACTAGTTGTGTATCATAAAAGAGTCATCGTTTCTCCTCCTAGGGGTTATTCGAGATATCTTAATCCAAACCGCAAGTAACGAGGCATTGGCTACCTTAAGAGAGTCATAGTTACTCGTCCCAATTGCTCACCCAGTCTGCCACTTTTCCTTACTGCGGCCAGTCTGCCAGAAGCGATATGTCACTCGTTGTGTATCTTAAGAGATTCATCGTTACTCTTTCCATAGGTTACTGGTATTCTCTTATTCAATGCCTCTCGTGATGAAAAAGTGGCTATCTTAATAGTGCAATACTTCCTCCTCCCAGTTGCTCACACAATTTACTACTTTTTTGTGCAGTTTTTGTCTGCCAGAAACTATAATTCACTAGTTTTGTATTATAAAAGAGTCATCGTTTCTCCTCCTAGGGGTTATTCGAGACCTCTTAATCCAAACCGCAAGTAACGAGGCATTGGCTACCTTAAGAGAGTCATAGTTACTCGTCCCAATTGCTCACCCAGTCTGCCACTTTTTCTTACTGCGGCCAGTCTGCCAGAAGCGATATGTCACTCGTTGTGTATCTTAAGAGATTCATCGTTACTCCTTCCATAGGTTACTGGTATTCTCTGAGTCAATACCTCTCGTGACGAAAAAGTGGCTATCTTAATAGTGCAATACTTCTTCCTCCGAGTTGCTCAGACAGTTTACTACTTTTTGTGTAGTTTTTGTCTGCCAGAAACTATAATTCACTAGTTGTGTATCATAAAAGAGTCATCGTTTCTCCTCCTAGGGGTTTTCGAGATTTCTTAATCCAAACCGCAAGTAACGAGGCATTGGCTACCTTAAGAGAGTCATAGTTACTCGTCCCCATTGCTCACCCAGTCTGCCACTTTTTCTTACTGTGGCCAGTCTGCCAGAAGCGATATGTCACTCGTTGTGTATCTTAAGAGATTCATCGTTACTCCTTCCATAGGTTACTGGTATTCTCTGAGTCAATACCTCTCTTGACGAAAAAGTGGCTATCTTAATAGTGCAATACTTCTTCCTCCGAGTTGCTCACACAGTTTACTGCTTTTTGTGTAGTTTTTGTCTGCCAGAAACTATAATTCACTAGTTGTGTATCATAAAAGAGTCATCGTTTCTCCTCCTAGGGGTTATTCGAGATATCTTAATCCAAACCGCAAGTAACGAGGCATTGGCTACCTTAAGAGAGTCATAGTTACTCGTCCCAATTGCTCACCCAGTCTGCCACTTTTCCTTACTGCGGCCAGTCTGCCAGAAGCGATATGTCACTCGTTGTGTATCTTAAGAGATTCATCGTTAGTCTTTCCATAGGTTACTGGTATTCTCTGAATCAATGCCTCTCGTGACGAAAAAGTGGCTATCTTAATAGTGCAATACTTCTTCCTCCCAGTTGCTCACAAAGTTTACTACTTTTTTGTGTAGTTTTTGTCTGCCAGAAACTATAATTCACTAGTTTTGTATCATAAAAGAGTCATCGTTTCTCCTCCTAGGGGTTATTCGAGACCTCTTAATCCAAACCACAAGTAACGAGGCATTGGCTACCTTAAGAGAGTCATAGTTACTCGTCCCCATTGCTCACCCAGTCTGCCACTTTTTCATACTGCGGCCAGTCTGCCAGAAGCGATATGTCACTCGTTGTGTATCTTAAGAGATTCATCGTTACTCCTTCCATAGGTTACTGGTATTCTCTGAGTCAATACCTCTCGTGACGAAAAAGTGGCTATCTTAATAGTGCAATACTTCTTCCTCCGAGTTGCTCACACAGTTTACTACTTTTTGTGTACTTGCCAGTCTGCCAGAAGCGATATGTCACTAGTTGTGTATCATAAAAGAGTCATCGTTTCTCCTCCTAGAGGTTATTCGAGATTTCTTAATCCAAACCGCAAGTAACGAGGCATTGGCTACCTTAAGAGAGTCATAGTTACTCGTCCCAATTGCTCATCGAGTCTGCCACTTTTCCTTACTGCGGCCAGTCTGCCAGAAGCGATATGTCACTCGTTGTGTATCTTAAGAGATTCATCGTTACTCTTTCTATAGGTTACTGGTATTCTCTGATTCAATGCCTCTCGTGACGAAAAAGTGGCTATCTTAATAGTGCAATACTTCTTCCTCCCAGTTGCTCACACAGTTTACTACTTTTTTGTGTAGTTTTTGTCTGCCAGAAACTATAATTCACTAGTTTTGTATCATAAAAGAGTCATCGTTTCTCCTCCTAGGGGTTATTCGAGACCTCTTAATCCAAACCGCAAGCATTGGCTACCTTAAGAGAGTCATAGTTACTCGTCCCAATTGCTCACCCAGTCTGCCACTTTTTCTTACTGCGGCCAGTCTGCCAGAAGCGATATGTCACTCGTTGTGTATCTTAAGAGATTCATCGTTACTCCTTCCATAGGTTACTGGTATTCTCTGAGTCAATACCTCTCGTGACGGAAAAGTGGCTATCTTAATAGTGCAATACTTCTTCTTCCGAGTTGCTCACACAGTTTACTACTTTTTGTGTAGTTTTTGTCTGCCAGAAACTATAATTCACTAGTTGTGTATCATAAAAGAGTCATCGTTTCTCCTCCTAGGGGTTTTCGAGATTTCTTAATCCAAACCGCAAGTAACGAGGCATTGGCTACCTTAAGAGAGTCATAGATACTCGTCCCCATTGCTCACCCAGTCTGCCACTTTTTCTTACTGTGGCCAGTCTGCCAGAAGCGATATGTCACTCGTTGTGTATCTTAAGAGATTCATCGTTACTCCTTCCATAGGTTACTGGTATTCTCTGAGTCAATACCTCTCTTGACGAAAAAGTGACTATCTTAATAGTGCAATACTTCTTCCTCCCAGTTGCTCACACAGTTTACTACTTTTTTGTGTAGTTTTTGTCTGCCAGAAACTATAATTCACTAGTTTTGTATCATAAAAGAGTCATCGTTTCTCCTCCTAGGGGTTATTCGAGACCTCTAAATCCAAACCACAAGTAACGAGGCATTGGCTACCTTAAGAGAGTCATAGTTACTCGTCCCCATTGCTCACCCAGTCTGCCACTTTTTCATACTGCGGCCACTCTGCCAGAAGCGATATGTCACTCGTTGTGTATCTTAAGAGATTCATCGTTACTCCTTCCGTAGGTTACTGGTATTCTCTGAGTCAATACCTCTCGTGACGAAAAAGTGGCTATCTTAATAGTGCAATACTTCTTCTTCCGAGTTGCTCACACAGTTTACTACTTTTTGTGTAGTTTTTGTCTGCCAGAAACTATAATTCACTAGTTGTGTATCATAAAAGAGTCATCGTTTCTCCTCCTAGGGGTTTTCGAGATTTCTTAATCCAAACCGCAAGTAACGAGGCATTGGCTACCTTAAGAGAGTCATAGATACTCGTCCCCATTGCTCACCCAGTCTGCCACTTTTTCTTACTGTGGCCAGTCTGCCAGAAGCGATATGTCACTCGTTGTGTATCTTAAGAGATTCATCGTTACTCCTTCCATAGGTTACTGGTATTCTCTGAGTCAATACCTCTCTTGACGAAAAAGTGACTATCTTAATAGTGCAATACTTCTTCCTCCCAGTTGCTCACACAGTTTACTACTTTTTTGTGTAGTTTTTGTCTGCCAGAAACTATAATTCACTAGTTTTGTATCATAAAAGAGTCATCGTTTCTCCTCCTAGGGGTTATTCGAGACCTCTAAATCCAAACCACAAGTAACGAGGCATTGGCTACCTTAAGAGAGTCATAGTTACTCGTCCCCATTGCTCACCCAGTCTGCCACTTTTTCATACTGCGGCCACTCTGCCAGAAGCGATATGTCACTCGTTGTGTATCTTAAGAGATTCATCGTTACTCCTTCCGTAGGTTACTGGTATTCTCTGAGTCAATACCTCTCGTGACGAAAAAGTGGCTATCTTAATAGTGCAATACTTCTTCCTCCGAGTTGCTCACACAGTTTACTACTTTTTGTGTACTTGCCAGTCTGCCAGAAGCGATATGTCACTAGTTGTGTATCATAAAAGAGTCATCGTTTCTCCTCCTAGAGGTTATTCGAGATTTCTTAATCCAAACCGCAAGTAACGAGGCATTGGCTACCTTAAGAGAGTCATAGTTACTCGTCCCAATTGCTCACCGAGTCTGCCACTTTTCCTTACTGCGGCCAGTCTGCCAGAAGCGATATGTCACTCGTTGTGTATCTTAAGAGATTCATCGTTACTCTTTCTATAGGTTACTGGTATTCTCTGATTCAATGCCTCTCGTGACGAAAAAGTGGCTATCTTAATAGTGCAATACTTCTTCCTCCCAGTTGCTCACACAGTTTACTACTTTTTTGTGTAGTTTTTGTCTGCCAGAAACTATAATTCACTAGTATTGTATCATAAAAGAGTCATCGTTTCTCCTCCTAGGGGTTATTCGAGACCTCTTAATCCAAACCGCAAGCATTGGCTACCTTAAGAGAGTCATAGTTACTCGTCCCAATTGCTCACCCAGTCTGCCACTTTTTCTTACTGCGGCCAGTCTGCCAGAAGCGATATGTCACTCGTTGTGTATCTTAAGAGATTCATCGTTACTCCTTCCATAGGTTACTGGTATTCTCTGAGTCAATACCTCTCGTGACGGAAAAGTGGCTATCTTAATAGTGCAATACTTCTTCTTCCGAGTTGCTCACACAGTTTACTACTTTTTGTGTAGTTTTTGTCTGCCAGAAACTATAATTCACTAGTTGTGTATCATAAAAGAGTCATCGTTTCTCCTCCTAGGGGTTTTCGAGATTTCTTAATCCAAACCGCAAGTAACGAGGCATTGGCTACCTTAAGAGAGTCATAGATACTCGTCCCCATTGCTCACCCAGTCTGCCACTTTTTCTTACTGTGGCCAGTCTGCCAGAAGCGATATGTCACTCGTTGTGTATCTTAAGAGATTCATCGTTACTCCTTCCATAGGTTACTGGTATTCTCTGAGTCAATACCTCTCTTGACGAAAAAGTGACTATCTTAATAGTGCAATACTTCTTCCTCCCAGTTGCTCACACAGTTCACTACTTTTTTGTGTAGTTTTTGTCTGCCAGAAACTATAATTCACTAGTTTTGTATCATAAAAGAGTCATCGTTTCTCCTCCTAGGGGTTATTCGAGACCTCTTAATCCAAACCGCAAGTAACGAGGCATTGGCTACCTTAAGAGAGTCATAGTTACTCGTCCCCATTGCTCACCCAGTCTGCCACTTTTTCATACTGCGGCCACTCTGCCAGAAGCGATATGTCACTCGTTGTGTATCTTAAGAGATTCGTCGTTACTCCTTCCGTATGTTACTGGTATTCTCTGAGTCAATACCTCTCGTGACGAAAAAGTGGCTATCTTAATAGTGCAATACTTCTTCCTCCCAGTTGCTCACACAATTTACTACTTTTTTGTGTAGTTTTTGTCTGCCAGAAACTATAATTCACTAGTTTTGTATCATAAAAGAGTCATCGTTTCTCCTCCTAGGGGTTATTCGAGACCTCTTAATCCAAACCGCAAGTAACGAGGCATTGGCTACCTTAAGAGAGTCATAGTTACTCGTCCCAATTGCTCACCCAGTCTGCCACTTTTTCTTACTGCGGCCAGTCTGCCAGAAGCGATATGTCACTCGTTGTGTATCTTAAGAGATTCATCGTTACTCCTTCCATAGGTTACTGGTATTCTCTGAGTCAATACCTCTCGTGACGAAAAAGTGGCTATCTTAATAGTGCAATACTTCTTCCTCCGAGTTGCTCAGACAGTTTACTACTTTTTGTGTAGTTTTTGTCTGCCAGAAACTATAATTCACTAGTTGTGTATCATAATAGAGTCATCGTTTCTCCTCCTAGGGGTTTTCGAGATTTCTTAATCCAAACCGCAAGTAACGAGGCATTGGCTACCTTAAGAGAGTCATAGTTACTCGTCCCCATTGCTCACCCAGTCTGCCACTTTTCCTTACTGTGGCCAGTCTGCCAGAAGCGATATGTCACTCGTTGTGTATCTTAAGAGATTCATCGTTACTCCTTCCATAGGTTACTGGTATTCTCTGAGTCAATACCTCTCTTGACGAAAAAGTGGCTATCTTAATAGTGCAATACTTCTTCCTCCGAGTTGCTCACACAGTTTACTGCTTTTTGTGTAGTTTTTGTCTGCCAGAAACTATAATTCACTAGTTGTGTATCATAAAAGAGTCATCGTTTCTCCTCCTAGGGGTTATTCGAGATATCTTAATCCAAACCGCAAGTAACGAGGCATTGGCTACCTTAAGAGAGTCATAGTTACTCGTCCCAATTGCTCACCCAGTCTGCCACTTTTTCTTACTGCGGCCAGTCTGCCAGAAGCGATATGTCACTCGTTGTGTATCTTAAGAGATTCATCGTTACTCCTTCCATAGGTTACTGGTATTCTCTGAGTCAATACCTCTCGTGACGGAAAAGTGGCTATCTTAATAGTGCAATACTTCTTCTTCCGAGTTGCTCACACAGTTTACTACTTTTTGTGTAGTTTTTGTCTGCCAGAAACTATAATTCACTAGTTGTGTATCATAAAAGAGTCATCGTTTCTCCTCCTAGGGGTTTTCGAGATTTCTTAATCCAAACCGCAAGTAACGAGGCATTGGCTACCTTAAGAGAGTCATAGATACTCGTCCCCATTGCTCACCCAGTCTGCCACTTTTTCTTACTGTGGCCAGTCTGCCAGAAGCGATATGTCACTCGTTGTGTATCTTAAGAGATTCATCGTTACTCCTTCCATAGGTTACTGGTATTCTCTGAGACAATACCTCGCTTGACGAAAAAGTGACTATCTTAATAGTGCAATACTTCTTCCTCCCAGTTGCTCACACAGTTCACTACTTTTTTGTGTAGTTTTTGTCTGCCAGAAACTATAATTCACTAGTTTTGTATCATAAAAGAGTCATCGTTTCTCCTCCTAGGGGTTATTCGAGACCTCTTAATCCAAACCGCAAGCATTGGCTACCTTAAGAGAGTCATAGTTACTCGTCCCAATTGCTCACCCAGTCTGCCACTTTTTCTTACTGCGGCCAGTCTGCCAGAAGCGATATGTCACTCGTTGTGTATCTTAAGAGATTCATCGTTACTCCTTCCATAGGTTACTGGTATTCTCTGAGTCAATACCTCTCGTGACGGAAAAGTGGCTATCTTAATAGTGCAATACTTCTTCTTCCGAGTTGCTCACACAGTTTACTACTTTTTGTGTAGTTTTTGTCTGCCAGAAACTATAATTCACTAGTTGTGTATCATAAAAGAGTCATCGTTTCTCCTCCTAGGGGTTTTCGAGATTTCTTAATCCAAACCGCAAGTAACGAGGCATTGGCTACCTTAAGAGAGTCATAGATACTCGTCCCCATTGCTCACCCAGTCTGCCACTTTTTCTTACTGTGGCCAGTCTGCCAGAAGCGATATGTCACTCGTTGTGTATCTTAAGAGATTCATCGTTACTCCTTCCATAGGTTACTGGTATTCTCTGAGTCAATACCTCTCTTGACGAAAAAGTGACTATCTTAATAGTGCAATACTTCTTCCTCCCAGTTGCTCACACAGTTCACTACTTTTTTGTGTAGTTTTTGTCTGCCAGAAACTATAATTCACTAGTTTTGTATCATAAAAGAGTCATCGTTTCTCCTCCTAGGGGTTATTCGAGACCTCTTAATCCAAACCGCAAGTAACGTGGCATTGGCTACCTTAAGAGAGTCATAGTTACTCGTCCCCATTGCTCACCCAGTCTGCCACTTTTTCATACTGCGGCCACTCTGCCAGAAGCGATATGTCACTCGTTGTGTATCTTAAGAGATTCATCGTTACTCCTTCCGTAGGTTACTGGTATTCTCTGAGTCAATACCTCTCGTGACGAAAAAGTGGCTATCTTAATAGTGCAATACTTCTTCCTCCGAGTTGCTCACACAGTTTACTGCTTTTTGTGTAGTTTTTGTCTGCCAGAAACTATAATTCACTAGTTGTGTATCATAAAAGAGTCATCGTTTCTCCTCCTAGGGGTTATTCGAGATATCTTAATCCAAACCGCAAGTAACGAGGCATTGGCTACCTTAAGAGAGTCATAGTTACTCGTCCCAATTGCTCACCCAGTCTGCCACTTTTCCTTACTGCGGCCAGTCTGCCAGAAGCGATATGTCACTCGTTGTGTATCTTAAGAGATTCATCGTTACTCTTTCCATAGGTTACTGGTATTCTCTGATTCAATGCCTCTCGTGACGAAAAAGTGGCTATCTTAATAGTGCAATACTTCTTCCTCCCAGTTGCTCACACAATTTACTACCTTTTTGTGTAGTTTTTGTCTGCCAGAAACTATAATTCACTAGTTTTGTATCATAAAAGAGTCATCGTTTCTCCTCCTAGGGGTTATTCGAGACCTCTTAATCCAAACCGCAAGTAACGAGGCATTGGCTACCTTAAGAGAGTCATAGTTACTCGTCCCAATTGCTCACCCAGTCTGCCACTTTTTCTTACTGCGGCCAGTCTGCCAGAAGCGATATGTCACTCGTTGTGTATCTTAAGAGATTCATCGTTACTCCTTCCATAGGTTACTGGTATTCTCTGAGTCAATACCTCTCGTGACGAAAAAGTGGCTATCTTAATAGTGCAATACTTCTTCCTCCGAGTTGCTCAGACAGTTTACTACTTTTTGTGTAGTTTTTGTCTGCCAGAAACTATAATTCACTAGTTGTGTATCATAATAGAGTCATCGTTTCTCCTCCTAGGGGTTTTCGAGATTTCTTAATCCAAACCGCAAGTAACGAGGCATTGGCTACCTTAAGAGAGTCATAGTTACTCGTCCCCATTGCTCACCCAGTCTGCCACTTTTCCTTACTGTGGCCAGTCTGCCAGAAGCGATATGTCACTCGTTGTGTATCTTAAGAGATTCATCGTTACTCCTTCCATAGGTTACTGGTATTCTCTGAGTCAATACCTCTCTTGACGAAAAAGTGGCTATCTTAATAGTGCAATACTTCTTCCTCCGAGTTGCTCACACAGTTTACTGCTTTTTGTGTAGTTTTTGTCTGCCAGAAACTATAATTCACTAGTTGTGTATCATAAAAGAGTCATCGTTTCTCCTCCTAGGGGTTATTCGAGATATCTTAATCCAAACCGCAAGTAACGAGGCATTGGCTACCTTAAGAGAGTCATAGTTACTCGTCCCAATTGCTCACCCAGTCTGCCACTTTTCCTTACTGCGGCCAGTCTGCCAGAAGCGATATGTCACTCGTTGTGTATCTTAAGAGATTCATCGTTAGTCTTTCCATAGGTTACTGGTATTCTCTGAATCAATGCCTCTCGTGACGAAAAAGTGGCTATCTTAATAGTGCAATACTTCTTCCTCCCAGTTGCTCACACAGTTTACTACTTTTTTGTGTAGTTTTTGTCTGCCAGAAACTATAATTCACTAGTTTTGTATCATAAAAGAGTCATCGTTTCTCCTCCTAGGGGTTATTCGAGACCTCTTAATCCAAACCGCAAGTAACGAGGCATTGGCTACCTTAAGAGAGTCATAGTTACTCGTCCCAATTGCTCACCCAGTCTGCCACTTTTTCTTACTGCGGCCAGTCTGCCAGAAGCGATATGTCACTCGTTGTGTATCTTAAGAGATTCATCGTTAGTCTTTCCATAGGTTACTGGTATTCTCTGAATCAATGCCTCTCGTGACGAAAAAGTGGCTATCTTAATAGTGCAATACTTCTTCCTCCCAGTTGCTCACACAGTTTACTACTTTTTTGTGTAGTTTTTGTCTGCCAGAAACTATAATTCACTAGTTTTGTATCATAAAAGAGTCATCGTTTCTCCTCCTAGGGGTTATTCGAGACCTCTTAATCCAAACCGCAAGTAACGAGGCATTGGCTACCTTAAGAGAGTCATAGTTACTCGTCCCAATTGCTCACCCAGTCTGCCACTTTTTCTTACTGCGGCCAGTCTGCCAGAAGCGATATGTCACTCGTTGTGTATCTTAAGAGATTCATCGTTACTGTTTCCATAGGTTACTGGTATTCTCTGAGTCAATACCTCTCGTGACGGAAAAGTGGCTATCTTAATAGTGCAATACTTCTTCTTCCGAGTTGCTCACACAGTTTACTGCTTTTTGTGTAGTTTTTGTCTGCCAGAAACTATAATTCACTAGTTGTGTATCATAAAAGAGTCATCGTTTCTCCTCCTAGGGGTTTTCGAGATTTCTTAATCCAAACCGCAAGTAACGAGGCATTGGCTACCTTAAGAGAGTCATAGTTACTCGTCCCCATTGCTCACCCAGTCTGCCACTTTTTCTTACTGTGGCCAGTCTGCCAGAAGCGATATGTCACTCGTTGTGTATCTTAAGAGATTCATCGTTACTCCTTCCATAGGTTACTGGTATTCTCTGAGTCAATACCTCTCTTGACGAAAAAGTGGCTATCTTAATAGTGCAATACTTCTTCCTCCGAGTTGCTCACACAGTTTACTGCTTTTTGAGTAGTTTTTGTCTGCCAGAAACTATAATTCACTAGTTGTGTATTATAAAAGAGTCATCGTTTCTCCTCCTAGGGGTTATTCGAGATATCTTAATCCAATCGCAAGTAACGAGGCATTGGCTACCTTAAGAGAGTCATAGTTACTCGTCCCAATTGCTCACCCAGTCTGCCACTTTTCCTTACTGTGGCCAGTCTGCCAGAAGCGATATGTCACTCGTTGTGTATCTTAAGAGAATCATCGTTAGTCTTTCCATAGGTTACTGGTATTCTCTGATTCAATGCCTCTCGTGACGAAAAAGTGGCTATCTTAATAGTGCAATACTTCTTCCTCCGAGTTGCTCAGACAGTTTACTACTTTTTGTGTAGTTTTTGTCTGCCAGAAACTATAATTCACTAGTTGTGTATCATAAAAGAGTCATCGTTTCTCCTCCTAGGGGTTTTCGTGATTTCTTAATCCAAACCGCAAGTAACGAGGCATTGGCTACCTTAAGAGAGTCATAGTTACTCGTCCCCATTGCTCACCCAGTCTGCCACTTTTTCTTACTGTGGCCAGTCTGCCAGAAGCGATATGTCACTCGTTGTGTATCTTAAGAGAATCATCGTTACTCCTTCCATAGGTTACTGGTATTCTCTGAGTCAATACCTCTCTTGACGAAAAAGTGGCTATCTTAATAGTGCAATACTTCTTCCTCCGAGTTGCTCACACAGTTTACTGCTTTTTGTGTAGTTTTTGTCTGCCAGAAACTATAATTCACTAGTTGTGTATTATAAAAGAGTCATCGTTTCTCCTCCTAGGGGTTATTCGAGATATCTTAATCCAATCGCAAGTAACGAGGCATTGGCTACCTTAAGAGAGTCATAGTTACTCGTCCCAATTGCTCACCCAGTCTGCCACTTTTCCTTACTGCGGCCAGTCTGCCAGAAGCGATATGTCACTCGTTGTGTATCTTAAGAGATTCATCGTTACTGTTTCCATAGGTTACTGGTATTCTCTGAGTCAATACCTCTCGTGACGGAAAAGTGGCTATCTTAATAGTGCAATACTTCTTCTTCCGAGTTGCTCACACAGTTTACTACTTTTTGTGTAGTTTTTGTCTGCCAGAAACTATAATTCACTAGTTGTGTATCATAAAAGAGTCATCGTTTCTCCTCCTAGGGGTTTTCGAGATTTCTTAATCCAAACCGCAAGTAACGAGGCATTGGCTACCTTAAGAGAGTCATAGTTACTCGTCCCCATTGCTCACCCAGTCTGCCACTTTTTCTTACTGTGGCCAGTCTGCCAGAAGCGATATGTCACTCGTTGTGTATCTTAAGAGATTCATCGTTACTCCTTCCATAGGTTACTGGTATTCTCTGAGTCAATACCTCTCTTGACGAAAAACTTGCTATCTTAATAGTGCAATACTTCTTCCTCCGAGTTGCTCACACAGTTTACTGCTTTTTGTGTAGTTTTTGTCTGCCAGAAACTATAATTCACTAGTTGTGTATTATAAAAGAGTCATCGTTTCTCCTCCTAGGGGTTATTCGAGATATCTTAATCCAATCGCAAGTAACGAGGCATTGGCTACCTTAAGAGAGTCATAGTTACTCGTCCCAATTGCTCACCCAGTCTGCCACTTTTCCTTACTGTGGCCAGTCTGCCAGAAGCGATATGTCACTCGTTGTGTATCTTAAGAGACTCATCGTTAGTCTTTCCATAGGTTACTGGTATTCTCTGATTCAATGCCTCTCGTGACGAAAAAGTGGCTATCTTAATAGTGCAATACTTCTTCCTCCGAGTTGCTCAGACAGTTTACTACTTTTTGTGTAGTTTTTGTCTGCCAGAAACTATAATTCACTAGTTGTGTATCATAAAAGTGTCATCGTTTCTCCTCCTAGGGGTTTTCGAGATTTCTTAATACAAACCGCAAGTAACGAGGCATTGGCTACCTTAAGAGAGTCATAGTTACTCGTCCCCATTGCTCACCCAGTCTGCCACTTTATCTTACTGTGGCCAGTCTGCCAGAAGCGATATGTCACTCGTTGTGTATCTTAAGAGATTCATCGTTACTCCTTCCATAGGTTACTGGTATTCTCTGAGTCAATACCTCTCTTGACGAAAAAGTGGCTATCTTAATAGTGCAATACTTCTTCCTCCGAGTTGCTCACACAGTTTACTACTTTTTGTGTACTTGCCAGTCTGCCAGAAGCGATATGTCACTAGTTGTGTATCATAAAGGAGTCATCGTTTCTCCACCTAGGGGTTATTCGAGATTTCTTAATCCAAACCGCAAGTAACGAGGCATTGGCGACCTTAAGAGAGTCATAGTTACTCGTCCCAATTGCTCACCCAGTCTGCCACTTTTCCTTACTGCGGCCAGTCTGCCAGAAGCGATATGTCACTCGTTGTGTATCTTAAGAGATTCATCGTTACTCTTTCCATAGGTTACTGGTATTCTCTGATTCAATGGCTCTCGTGACGAAAAAGTGGCTATCTTAATAGTGCAATACTTCTTCCTCCCAGTTGCTCACACAGTTTACTACTTTTTTGTGTAGTTTTTGTCTGCCAGAAACTATAATTCACTAGTTTTGTATCATAAAAGAGTCATCGTTTCTCCTCCTAGGGGTTTTTCTTGACCTCTCAATCCAAACCGCAAGTAACGAGGCATTGGCTACCTTAAGAGAGTCATAGTTACTCGTCCCCATTGCTCACCCAGTCTGCCACTTTTTCATACTGCGGCCACTCTGCCAGAAGCGATATGTCACTCGTTGTGTATCTTAAGAGATTCATCGTTACTCCTTCCGTAGGTTACTGGTATTCTCTGAGTCAATACCTCTTGTGACGAAAAAGTGGCTATCTTAATAGTGCAATACTTCTTCCTCCGAGTTGCTCACACAGTTTACAACTTTTTGTGTACTTGCCAGTCAGCCAGAAGCGATATGTCACTAGTTGTGTATCATAAAAGAGTCATCGTTTCTCCTCCTAGGGGTTATTCGAGATTTCTGAATCCAAACCGCAAGTAACGAGGCATTGGCTACCTTAAGAGAGTCATAGTTACTCGTCCCAATTGCTCACCCAGTCTGCCACTTTTCCTTACTGCGGCCAGTCTGCCAGAAGCGATATGTCACTCCTTGTGTATCTTAAGAGATTCATCGTTACTCTTTCCATAGGTTACTGGTATTCTCTGATTCAATGCCTCTCGTGACGAAAAAGTGGCTATCTTAATAGTGCAATACTTCTTCCTCCCAGTTGCTCACACAATTTACTACTTATTTGTGTAGTTTTTGTCTGCCAGAAACTATAATTCACTAGTTTTGTATCATAAAAGAGTCATCGTTTCTCCTCCTAGGGGTTATTCGAGACCTCTTAATCCAAACCGCAAGTAACGAGGCATTGGCTACCTTAAGAGAGTCATAGTTACTCGTCCCCATGGCTCACCCAGTCTGCCACTTTTTCATACTGCGGCCACTCTGCCAGAAGCGATATGTCACTCGTTGTGTATCTTAAGAGAATCATCGTTACTCCTTCCATAGGTTACTGGTATTCTCTGAGTCAATACCTCTCTTGACGAAAAAGTGGCTATCTTAATAGTGCAATACTTCTTCCTCCGAGTTGCTCACACAGTTTACTGCTTTTTGTGTAGTTTTTGTCTGCCAGAAACTATAATTCACTAGTTGTGTATTATAAAAGAGTCATCGTTTCTCCTCCTAGGGGTTATTCGAGATATCTTAATCCAATCGCAAGTAACGAGGCATTGGCTACCTTAAGAGAGTCATAGTTACTCGTCCCAATTGCTCACCCAGTCTGCCACTTTTCCTTACTGCGGCCAGTCTGCCAGAAGCGATATGTCACTCGTTGTGTATCTTAAGAGATTCATCGTTACTGTTTCCATAGGTTACTGGTATTCTCTGAGTCAATACCTCTCGTGACGGAAAAGTGGCTATCTTAATAGTGCAATACTTCTTCTTCCGAGTTGCTCACACAGTTTACTACTTTTTGTGTAGTTTTTGTCTGCCAGAAACTAAAATTCACTAGTTGTGTATCATAAAAGAGTCATCGTTTCTCCTCCTAGGGGTTTTCGAGATTTCTTAATCCAAACCGCAAGTAACGAGGCATTGGCTACCTTAAGAGAGTCATAGTTACTCGTCCCCATTGCTCACCCAGTCTGCCACTTTTTCTTACTGTGGCCAGTCTGCCAGAAGCGATATGTCACTCGTTGTGTATCTTAAGAGATTCATCGTTACTCCTTCCATAGGTTACTGGTATTCTCTGAGTCAATACCTCTCTTGACGAAAAAGTTGCTATCTTAATAGTGCAATACTTCTTCCTCCGAGTTGCTCACACAGTTTACTGCTTTTTGTGTAGTTTTTGTCTGCCAGAAACTATAATTCACTAGTTGTGTATTATAAAAGAGTCATCGTTTCTCCTCCTAGGGGTTATTCGAGATATCTTAATCCAATCGCAAGTAACGAGGCATTGGCTACCTTAAGAGAGTCATAGTTACTCGTCCCAATTGCTCACCCAGTCTGCCACTTTTCCTTACTGTGGCCAGTCTGCCAGAAGCGATATGTCACTCGTTGTGTATCTTAAGAGAATCATCGTTAGTCTTTCCATAGGTTACTGGTATTCTCTGATTCAATGCCTCTCGTGACGAAAAAGTGGCTATCTTAATAGTGCAATACTTCTTCCTCCGAGTTGCTCAGACAGTTTACTACTTTTTGTGTAGTTTTTGTCTGCCAGAAACTATAATTCACTAGTTGTGTATCATAAAAGAGTCATCGTTTCTCCTCCTAGGGGTTTTCGAGATTTCTTAATCCAAACCACAAGTAACGAGGCATTGGCTACCTTAAGAGAGTCATAGTTTCTCGTCCCCATTGCTCACCCAGTCTGCCACTTTTTCTTACTGTGGCCAGTCTGCCAGAAGCGATATGTCACTCCTTGTGTATCTTAAGAGATTCATCGTTACTCTTTCCATAGGTTACTGGTATTCTCTGATTCAATGCCTCTCGTGACGAAAAAGTGGCTATCTTAATAGTGCAATACTTCTTCCTCCCAGTTGCTCATACAATTTACTACTTATTTGTGTAGTTTTTGTCTGCCAGAAACTATAATTCACTAGTTTTGTATCATAAAAGAGTCATCGTTTCTCCTCCTAGGGGTTATTCGAGACCTCTTAATCCAAACCGCAAGTAACGAGGCATTGGCTACCTTAAGAGAGTCATAGTTACTCGTCCCCATGGCTCACCCAGTCTGCCACTTTTTCATACTGCGGCCACTCTGCCAGAAGCGATATGTCACTCGTTGTGTATCTTAAGAGAATCATCGTTACTCCTTCCATAGGTTACTGGTATTCTCTGAGTCAATACCTCTCTTGACGAAAAAGTGGCTATCTTAATAGTGCAATACTTCTTCCTCCGAGTTGCTCACACAGTTTACTGCTTTTTGTGTAATTTTTGTCTGCCAGAAACTATAATTCACTAGTTGTGTATTATAAAAGAGTCATCGTTTCTCCTCCTAGGGGTTATTCGAGATATCTTAATCCAATCGCAAGTAACGAGGCATTGGCTACCTTAAGAGAGTCATAGTTACTCGTCCCAATTGCTCACCCAGTCTGCCACTTTTCCTTACTGCGGCCAGTCTGCCAGAAGCGATATGTCACTCGTTGTGTATCTTAAGAGATTCATCGTTACTGTTTCCATAGGTTACTGGTATTCTCTGAGTCAATACCTCTCGTGACGGAAAAGTGGCTATCTTAATAGTGCAATACTTCTTCTTCCGAGTTGCTCACACAGTTTACTACTTTTTGTGTAGTTTTTGTCTGCCAGAAACTAAAATTCACTAGTTGTGTATCATAAAAGAGTCATCGTTTCTCCTCCTAGGGGTTTTCGAGATTTCTTAATCCAAACCGCAAGTAACAAGGCATTGGCTACCTTAAGAGAGTCATAGTTACTCGTCCCCATTGCTCACCCAGTCTGCCACTTTTTCTTACTGTGGCCAGTCTGCCAGAAGCGATATGTCACTCGTTGTGTATCTTAAGAGATTCATCGTTACTCCTTCCATAGGTTACTGGTATTCTCTGAGTCAATACCTCTCTTGACGAAAAAGTTGCTATCTTAATAGTGCAATACTTCTTCCTCCGAGTTGCTCACACAGTTTACTGCTTTTTGTGTAGTTTTTGTCTGCCAGAAACTATAATTCACTAGTTGTGTATTATAAAAGAGTCATCGTTTCTCCTCCTAGGGGTTATTCGAGATATCTTAATCCAATCGCAAGTAACGAGGCATGGCTACCTTAAGAGAGTCATAGTTACTCGTCCCAATTGCTCACCCAGTCTGCCACTTTTCCTTACTGTGGCCAGTCTGCCAGAAGCGATATGTCACTCGTTGTGTATCTTAAGAGAATCATCGTAAGTCTTTCCATAGGTTACTGGTATTCTCTGATTCAATGCCTCTCGTGACGAAAAAGTGGCTATCTTAATAGTGCAATACTTCTTCCTCCGAGTTGCTCAGACAGTTTACTACTTTTTGTGTAGTTTTTGTCTGCCAGAAACTATAATTCACTAGTTGTGTATCATAAAAGAGTCATCGTTTCTCCTCCTAGGGGTTTTCGAGATTTCTTAATCCAAACCACAAGTAACGAGGCATTGGCTACCTTAAGAGAGTCATAGTTACTCGTCCCCATTGCTCACCCAGTCTGCCACTTTTTCTTACTTTGGCCAGTCTGCCAGAAGCGATATGTCACTCGTTGTGTATCTTAAGAGATTCATCGTTACTCCTTCCATAGGTTACTGGTATTCTCTGAGTCAATACCTCTCTTGACGAAAAAGTGGCTATCTTAATAGTGCAATACTTCTTCCTCCGAGTTGCTCACACAGTTTACTGCTTTTTGTGTAGTTTTTGTCTGCCAGAAACTATAATTCACTAGTTGTGTATTATAAAAGAGTCATCGTTTCTCCTCCTAGGGGTTATTCGAGATATCTTAATCCAATCGCAAGTAACGAGGCATTGGCTACCTTAAGAGAGTCATAGTTACTCGTCCCAATTGCTCACCCAGTCTGCCACTTTTCCTTACTGTGGCCAGTCTGCCAGAAGCGATATGTCACTCGTTGTGTATCTTAAGAGAATCATCGTTAGTCTTTCCATAGGTTACTGGTATTCTCTGATTCAATGCCTCTCGTGACGAAAAAGTGGCTATCTTAATAGTGCAATACTTCTTCCTCCGAGTTGCTCAGACAGTTTACTACTTTTTGTGTAGTTTTTGTCTGCCAGAAACTATAATTCACTAGTTGTGTATCATAAAAGAGTCATCGTTTCTCCTCCTAGGGGTTTTCGAGATTTCTTAATCCAAACCACAAGTAACGAGGCATTGGCTACCTTAAGAGAGTCATAGTTTCTCGTCCCCATTGCTCACCCAGTCTGCCACTTTTTCTTACTGTGGCCAGTCTGCCAGAAGCGATATGTCACTCGTTGTGTATCTTAAGAGATTCATCGTTACTCCTTCCATAGGTTACTGGTATTCTCTGAGTCAATACCTCTCTTGACGAAAAAGTGGCTATCTTAATAGTGCAATACTTCTTCCTCCGAGTTGCTCACACAGTTTACTGCTTTTTGTGTAGTTTTTGTCTGCCAGAAACTATAATTCACTAGTTGTGTATTATAAAAGAGTCATCGTTTCTCCTCCTAGGGGTTATTCGAGATATCTTAATCCAATCGCAAGTAACGAGGCATTGGCTACCTTAAGAGAGTCATAGTTACTCGTCCCAATTGCTCACCCAGTCTGCCACTTTTCCTTACTGCGGCCAGTCTGCCAGAAGCGATATGTCACTCGTTGTGTATCTTAAGAGATTCATCGTTAGTCTTTCCATAGGTTACTGGTATTCTCTGATTCAATGCCTCTCGTGACGAAAAAGTGGCTATCTTAATAGTGCAATACTTCTTCCTCCGAGTTGCTCAGACAGTTTACTACTTTTTGTGTAGTTTTTGTCTGCCAGAAACTATAATTCACTAGTTGTGTATCATAAAAGAGTCATCGTTTCTCCTCCTAGGGGTTTTCGAGATTTCTTAATCCAAACCGCAAGTAACGAGGCATTGGCTACCTTAAGAGAGTCATAGTTACTCGTCCCCATTGCTCACCCAGTCTGCCACTTTTCCTTACTGCGGCCAGTCTGCCAGAAGCGATATGTCACTCGTTGTGTATCTTAAGAGATTCATCGTTACTCCTTCCATAGGTTACTGGTATTCTCTGAGTCAATACCTCTCTTGACGAAAAAGTGGCTATCTTAATAGTGCAATACTTCTTCCTCCGAGTTGCTCACACAGTTTACTACTTTTTGTGTACTTGCCAGTCTGCCAGAAGCGATATGTCACTAGTTGTGTATCATAAAGGAGTCATCGTTTCTCCACCTAGGGGTTATTCGAGATTTCTTAATCCACACCGCAAGTAACGAGGCATTGGCGACCTTAAGAGAGTCATAGTTACTCGTCCCAATTGCTCACCCAGTCTGCCACTTTTTCTTACTGCGGCCAGTCTGCCAGAAGCGATATGTCACTCGTTGTGTATCTTAAGAGATTCATCGTTACTCTTTCCATAGGTTACTGGTATTCTCTGATTCAATGGCTCTCGTGACGAAAAAGTGGCTATCTTAATAGTGCAATACTTCTTCCTCCCAGTTGCTCACACAGTTTACTACTTTTTTGTGTAGTTTTTGTCTGCCAGAAACTATAATTCACTAGTTTTGTATCATAAAAGAGTCATCGTTTCTCCTCCTAGGGGTTATTCGAGACCTCTTAATCCAAACCGCAAGTAACGAGGCATTGGCTACCTTAAGAGAGTCATAGTTACTCGTCCCCATGGCTCACCCAGTCTGCCACTTTTTCATACTGCGGCCACTCTGCCAGAAGCGATATGTAACTCGTTGTGTATCTTAAGATATTCATCGTTACTCCTTCCGTAGGTTACTGGTATTCTCTGATTCAATGCCTCTCGTGACGAAAAAGTGGCTATCTTAATAGTGCAATACTTCTTCCTCCGAGTTGCTCACACAGTTTACTACTTTTTGTGTACTTGCCAGTCTGCCAGAAGCGATATGTCACTAGTTGTGTATCATAAAAGAGTCATCGTTTCTCCTCCTAGGGGTTATTCGAGATTTCTTAATCCAAACCGCAAGTAACGAGGCATTGGCTACCTTAAGAGAGTCATAGTTACTCGTCCCAATTGCTCACCCAGTCTGCCACTTTTCCTTACTGCGGCCAGTCTGCCAGAAGCGATATGTCACTCGTTGTGTATCTTAAGAGATTCATCGTTACTCTTTCCATAGGTTACTGGTATTCTCTGATTCAATGCCTCTCGTGACGAAAAAGTGGCTATCTTAATAGTGCAATACTTCTTCCTCCCAGTTGCTCACACAATTTACTACTTATTTGTGTAGTTTTTCTCTGCCAGAAACTATAATTCACTAGTTTTGTATCATAAAAGAGTCATCGTTTCTCCTCCTAGGGGTTATTCGAGATTTCTTAATCCAAACCGCAAGTAACGAGGCATTGGCTACCTCAAGAGAGTCATAGTTACTCGTCCCAATTGCTCACCCAGTCTGCCACTTTTCCTTACTGCGGCCAGTCTGCCAGAAGCGATATGTCACTCGTTGTGTATCTTAAGAGATTCATCGTTACTCCTTCCATAGGTTACTGGTATTCTCTGAGTCAATACCTCTCTTGACGAAAAGGTGGCTATCTTAATAGTGCAATACTTCTTCCTCCGAGTTGCTCACACAGTTTACTGCTTTTTGTGTAGTTTTTGTCTGCCAGAAACTATAATTCACTAGTTGTGTATCATAAAAGAGTCATCGTTTCTCCTCCTAGGGGTTATTCGAGATATCTTAATCCAAACCGCAAGTAACGAGGCATTGGCTTCCTTAAGAGAGTCATAGTTACTCGTCCCAATTGCTCACCCAGTCTACCACTTTTTCTTACTGCGGCCAGTCTGCCAGAAGCGATATGTCACTCGTTGTGTATCTTAAGAGATTCATCGTTACTCCTTCCATAGGTTACTGGTATTCTCTGAGTCAATACCTCTCGTGACGAAAAAGTGGCTATCTTAATAGTGCAATACTTCTTCTTCCGAGTTGCTCACACAGTTTACTACTTTTTGTGTAGTTTTTGTCTGCCAGAAACTATAATTCACTAGTTTTGTATCATAAAAGGGTCATCGTTTCTCCTCGTAGGGGTTATTCGAGACCTCTTAAACCAAACCGCAAGTAACGAGGCATTGGCTACCTTAAGAGAGTCATAGTTACTCGTCCCAATTGCTCACCCAGTCTGCCACTTTTTCTTACTGCGGCCAGTCTGCCAGAAGCGATATGTCACTCGTTGTGTATCTTAAGAGATTCATCGTTACTCTTTCCATAGGTTACTGGTATTCTCTGATTCAATGGCTCTCGTGACGAAAAAGTGGCTATCTTAATAGTGCAATACTTCTTCCTCCCAGTTGCTCACACAGTTTACTACTTTTTTGTGTAGTTTTTGTCTGCCAGAAACTATAATTCACTAGTTTTGTATCATAAAAGAGTCATCGTTTCTCCTCCTAGGGGTTATTCGAGACCTCTTAATCCAAACCGCAAGTAACGAGGCATTGGCTACCTTAAGAGAGTCATAGTTACTCGTCCCCATGGCTCACCCAGTCTGCCACTTTTTCATACTGCGGCCACTCTGCCAGAAGCGATATGTAACTCGTTGTGTATCTTAAGATATTCATCGTTACTCCTTCCGTAGGTTACTGGTATTCTCTGATTCAATGCCTCTCGTGACGAAAAAGTGGCTATCTTAATAGTGCAATACTTCTTCCTCCGAGTTGCTCACACAGTTTACTACTTTTTGTGTACTTGCCAGTCTGCCAGAAGCGATATGTCACTAGTTGTGTATCATAAAAGAGTCATCGTTTCTCCTCCTAGGGGTTATTCGAGATTTCTTAATCCAAACCGCAAGTAACGAGGCATTGGCTACCTTAAGAGAGTCATAGTTACTCGTCCCAATTGCTCACCCAGTCTGCCACTTTTCCTTACTGCGGCCAGTCTGCCAGAAGCGATATGTCACTCGTTGTGTATCTTAAGAGATTCATCGTTACTCTTTCCATAGGTTACTGGTATTCTCTGATTCAATGCCTCTCGTGACGAAAAAGTGGCTATCTTAATAGTGCAATACTTCTTCCTCCCAGTTGCTCACACAATTTACTACTTATTTGTGTAGTTTTTGTCTGCCAGAAACTATAATTCACTAGTTTTGTATCATAAAAGAGTCATCGTTTCTCCTCCTAGGGGTTATTCGAGATTTCTTAATCCAAACCGCAAGTAACGAGGCATTGGCTACCTCAAGAGAGTCATAGTTACTCGTCCCAATTGCTCACCCAGTCTGCCACTTTTCCTTACTGCGGCCAGTCTGCCAGAAGCGATATGTCACTCGTTGTGTATCTTAAGAGATTCATCGTTACTCCTTCCATAGGTTACTGGTATTCTCTGAGTCAATACCTCTCTTGACGAAAAGGTGGCTATCTTAATAGTGCAATACTTCTTCCTCCGAGTTGCTCACACAGTTTACTGCTTTTTGTGTAGTTTTTGTCTGCCAGAAACTATAATTCACTAGTTGTGTATCATAAAAGAGTCATCGTTTCTCCTCCTAGGGGTTATTCGAGATATCTTAATCCAAACCGCAAGTAACGAGGCATTGGCTTCCTTAAGAGAGTCATAGTTACTCGTCCCAATTGCTCACCCAGTCTGCCACTTTTTCTTACTGCGGCCAGTCTGCCAGAAGCGATATGTCACTCGTTGTGTATCTTAAGAGATTCATCGTTACTCCTTCCATAGGTTACTGGTATTCTCTGAGTCAATACCTCTCGTGACGAAAAAGTGGCTATCTTAATAGTGCAATACTTCTTCTTCCGAGTTGCTCACACAGTTTACTACTTTTTGTGTAGTTTTTGTCTGCCAGAAACTATAATTCACTAGTTGTGTATCATAAAAGAGTCATCGTTTCTCCTCATAGGGGTTTTCGAGATTTCTTAATCCAAACCGCAAGTAACGAGGCATTGGCTACCTTAAGAGAGTCATAGTTACTCGTCCCCATTGCTCACCCAGTCTGCCACTTTTTCTGTCTGTGGCCAGTCTGCCAGAAGCGATATGTCACTCGTTGTGTATCTTAAGAGATTCATCGTTACTCTTTCCATAGGTTACTGGTATTCTCTGATTCAATGCCTCTCGTGACGAAAAAGTGGCTATCTTAATAGTGCAATACTTCTTCCTCCCAGTTGCTCACACAATTTACTACTTTTTTGTGTAGTTTTTGTCTGCCAGAAACTATAATTCACTAGTTTTGTATCATAAAAGGGTCATCGTTTCTCCTCGTAGGGGTTATTCGAGACCTCTTAAACCAAACCGCAAGTAACGAGGCATTGGCTACCTTAAGAGAGTCATAGTTACTCGTCCCAATTGCTCACCCAGTCTGCCACTTTTTCTTACTGCGGCCAGTCTGCCAGAAGCGATATGTCACTCGTTGTGTATCTTAAGAGATTCATCGTTACTCCTTCCATAGGTTACTGGTATTCTCTGAGTCAATACCTCTCTTGACGAAAAAGTTGCTATCTTAATAGTGCAATACTTCTTCCTCCGAGTTGCTCACACAGTTTACTGCTTTTTGTGTAGTTTTTGTCTGCCAGAAACTATAATTCACTAGTTGTGTATTATAAAAGAGTCATCGTTTCTCCTCCTAGGGGTTATTCGAGATATCTTAATCCAATCGCAAGTAACGAGGCATTGGCTACCTTAAGAGAGTCATAGTTACTCGTCCCAATTGCTCACCCAGTCTGCCACTTTTCCTTACTGTGGCCAGTCTGCCAGAAGCGATATGTCACTCGTTGTGTATCTTAAGAGAATCATCGTTAGTCTTTCCATAGGTTACTGGTATTCTCTGATTCAATGCCTCTCGTGACGAAAAAGTGGCTATCTTAATAGTGCAATACTTCTTCCTCCGAGTTGCTCAGACAGTTTACTACTTTTTGTGTAGTTTTTGTCTGCCAGAAACTATAATTCACTAGTTGTGTATCATAAAAGAGTCATCGTTTCTCCTCCTAGGGGTTTTCGAGATTTCTTAATCCAAACCGCAAGTAACGAGGCATTGGCTACCTTAAGAGAGTCATAGTTACTCGTCCCCATTGCTCACCCAGTCTGCCACTTTTTCTTACTGTGGCCAGTCTGCCAGAAGCGATATGTCACTCGTTGTGTATCTTAAGAGATTCATCGTTACTCCTTCCATAGGTTACTGGTTTTCTCTGAGTCAATACCTCTCTTGACGAAAAAGTGGCTATCTTAATAGTGCAATACTTCTTCCTCCGAGTTGCTCACACAGTTTACTACTTTTTGTGTACTTGCCAGTCTGCCAGAAGCGATATGTCACTAGTTGTGTATCATAAAAGAGTCATCGTTTCTCCTCCTAGGGGTTATTCGAGATATCTTAATCCAAACCGCAAGTAACGAGGCATTGGCTACCTTAAGAGAGTCATAGTTACTCGTCCCAATTGCTCACCCAGTCTGCCACTTTTCCTTACTGCGGCCAGTCTGCCAGAAGCGATATGTCACTCGTTGTGTATCTTAAGAGATTCATCGTTACTCTTTCCATAGGTTACTGGTATTCTCTGATTCAATGCCTCTCGTGACGAAAAAGTGGCTATCTTAATAGTGCAATACTTCTTCCTCCCAGTTGCTCACACAATTTACTACTTATTTGTGTAGTTTTTGTCTGCCAGAAACTATAATTCACTAGTTTTGTATCATAAAAGAGTCATCGTTTCTCCTCCTAGGGGTTATTCGAGACCTCTTAATCCAAACCGCAAGTAACGAGGCATTGGCTACCTTAAGAGAGTCATAGTTACTCGTCCCCATGGCTCACCCAGTCTGCCACTTTTTCATACTGCGGCCACTCTGCCAGAAGCGATATGTCACTCGTTGTGTATCTTAAGAGATTCATCGTTACTCCTTCCGTAGGTTACTGGTATTCTCTGAGTCAATACCTCTCGTGACGAAAAAGTGGCTATCTTAATAGTGCAATACTTCTTCCTCCGAGTTGCTCACACAGTTTACTACTTTTTGTGTACTTGCCAGTCTGCCAGAAGCGATATGTCACTAGTTGTGTATCATAAAAGAGTCATCGTTTCTCCTCCTAGGGGTTATTCGAGATTTCTTAATCCAAACCGCAAGTAACGAGGCATTGCCTACCTTAAGAGAGTCATAGTTACTCGTCCCAATTGCTCACCCAGTCTGCCACTTTTCCTTACTGCGGCCAGTCTGCCAGAAGCGATATGTCACTCGTTGTGTATCTTAAGAGATTCATCGTTACTCCTTCCATAGGTTACTGGTATTCTCTGAGTCAATACCTCTCTTGACGAAAAGGTGGCTATCTTAATAGTGCAATACTTCTTCCTCCGAGTTGCTCACACAGTTTACTGCTTTTTGTGTAGTTTTTGTCTGCCAGAAACTATAATTCACTAGTTGTATATCATAAAAGAGTCATCGTTTCTCCTCCTAGGGGTTATTCGAGATATCTTAATCCAAACCGCAAGTAACGAGGCATTGGCTTCCTTAAGAGAGTCATAGTTACTCGTCCCAATTGCTCACCCAGTCTGCCACTTTTTCTTACTGCGGCCAGTCTGCCAGAAGCGATATGTCACTCGTTGTGTATCTTAAGAGATTCATCGTTACTCCTTCCATAGGTTACTGGTATTCTCTGAGTCAATACCTCTCGTGACGAAAAAGTGGCTATCTTAATAGTGCAATACTTCTTCTTCCGAGTTGCTCACACAGTTTACTACTTTTTGTGTAGTTTTTGTCTGCCAGAAACTATAATTCACTAGTTGTGTATCATAAAAGAGTCATCGTTTCTCCTCCTAGGGGTTTTCGAGATTTCTTAATCCAAACCGCAAGTAACGAGGCATTGGGTACCTTAAGAGAGTCATAGTTACTCGTCCCCATTGCTCACCCAGTCTGCCACTTTTTCTTACTGTGGCCAGTCTGCCAGAAGCGATATGTCACTCGTTGTGTATCTTAAGAGATTCATCGTTACTCCTTCCATAGGTTACTGGTATTCTCTGAGTCAATACCTCTCTTGACGAAAAAGTGGCTATCTTAATAGTGCAATACTTCTTCCTCCGAGTTGCTCACACAGTTTACTGCTTTTTGTGTAGTTTTTGTCTGCCAGAAACTATAATTCACTAGTTGTGTATCATAAAAGAGTCATCGTTTCTCCTCCTAGGGGTTATTCGAGATATCTTAATCCAAACCGCAAGTAACGAGGCATTGGCTACCTTAAGAGAGTCATAGTTACTCGTCCCAATTGCTCACCCAGTCTGCCACTTTTCCTTACTGCGGCCAGTCTGCCAGAAGCGATATGTCACTCGTTGTGTATCTTAAGAGATTCATCGTTACTCCTTCCATAGGTTACTGGTATTCTCTGAGTCAATACCTCTCGTGACGAAAAAGTGGCTATCTTAATAGTGCAATACTTCTTCCTCCGAGTTGCTCAGACAGTTTACTACTTTTTGTGTAGTTTTTGTCTGCCAGAAACTATAATTCACTAGTTGTGTATCATAAAAGAGTCATCGTTTCTCCTCCTAGGGGTTTTCGAGATTTCTTAATCCAAACCGCATGTAACGAGGCATTGGCTACCTTAAGAGAGTCATAGTTACTCGTCCCCATTGCTCACCCAGTCTGCCACTTTTTCTTACTGTGGCCAGTCTGCCAGAAGCGATATGTCACTCGTTGTGTATCTTAAGAGATTCATCGTTACTCCTTCCATAGGTTACTGGTATTCTCTGAGTCAATACCTCTCTTGACGAAAAAGTGGCTATCTTAATAGTGCAATACTTCTTCCTCCGAGTTGCTCACACAGTTTACTGCTTTTTGTGTAGTTTTTGTCTGCCAGAAACTATAATTCACTAGTTGTGTATTATAAAAGAGTCATCGTTTCTCCTCCTAGGGGTTATTCGAGATATCTTAATCCAATCGCAAGTAACGAGGCATTGGCTACCTTAAGAGAGTCATAGTTACTCGTCCCAATTGCTCACCCAGTCTGCCACTTTTCCTTACTGCGGCCAGTCTGCCAGAAGCGATATGTCACTCGTTGTGTATCTTAAGAGATTCATCGTTAGTCTTTCCATAGGTTACTGGTATTCTCTGATTCAATGCCTCTCGTGACGAAAAAGTGGCTATCTTAATAGTGCAATACTTCTTCCTCCGAGTTGCTCAGACAGTTTACTACTTTTTGTGTAGTTTTTGTCTGCCAGAAACTATAATTCACTAGTTGTGTGTCATAAAAAAGTCATCGTTTCTCCTCCTAGGGGTTTTCGAGATTTCTTAATCCAAACCGCAAGTAACGAGGCATTGGCTACCTTAAGAGAGTCATAGTTACTCGTCCCCATTGCTCACCCAGTCTGCCACTTTTTCTTACTGTGGCCAGTCTGCCAAAAGCGATATGTCACTCGTTGTGTATCTTAAGAGATTCATCGTTACTCCTTCCATAGGTTACTGGTATTCTCTGAGTCAATACCTCTCTTGACGAAAAAGTGGCTATCTTAATAGTGCAATACTTCTTCCTCCGAGTTGCTCACACAGTTTACTACTTTTTGTGTACTTGCCAGTCTGCCAGAAGCGATATGTCACTAGTTGTGTATCATAAAGGAGTCATCGTTTCTCCACCTAGGGGTTATTCGAGATTTCTTAATCCAAACCGCAAGTAACGAGGCATTGGCGACCTTAAGAGAGTCATAGTTACTCGTCCCAATTGCTCACCCAGTCTGCCACTTTTCCTTACTGCGGCCAGTCTGCCAGAAGCGATATGTCACTCGTTGTGTATCTTAAGAGATTCATCGTTACTCTTTCCATAGGTTACTGGTATTCTCTGATTCAATGGCTCTCGTGACGAAAAAGTGGCTATCTTAATAGTGCAATACTTCTTCCTCCCAGTTGGTCACACAGTTTACTACTTTTTTGTGTAGTTTTTGTCTGCCAGAAACTATAATTCACTAGTTTTGTATCATAAAAGAGTCATCGTTTCTCCTCCTAGGGGTTATTCGAGACCTCATAATCCAAACCGCAAGTAACGAGGCATTGGCTACCTTAAGAGAGTCATAGTTACTCGTCCCCATTGCTCACCCAGTCTGCCACTTTTTCATACTGCGGCCACTCTGCCAGAAGCGATATGTCACTCGTTGTGTATCTTAAGAGATTCATCGTTACTCCTTCCGTAGGTTACTGGTATTCTCTGAGTCAATACCTCTCGTGACGAAAAAGTGGCTATCCTAATAGTGCAATACTTCTTCCTCCGAGTTGCTCACACAGTTTACTACTTTTTGTGTACTTGCCAGTCTGCCAGAAGCGATATGTCACTAGTTGTGTATCATAAAAGAGTCATCGTTTCTCCTCCTAGGGGTTATTCGAGATTTCTTAATCCAAACCGCAAGTAACGAGGCATTGGCTACCTTAAGAGAGTCATAGTTACTCGTCCCAATTGCTCACCCAGTCTGCACTTTTCCTTACTGCGGCCAGTCTGCCAGAAGCGATATGTCACTCGTTGTGTATCTTAAGAGATTCATCGTTACTCTTTCCATAGGTTACTGGTATTCTCTGATTCAATGCCTCTCGTCACGAAAAAGTGGCTATCTTAATAGTGCAATACTTCTTCCTCCCAGTTGCTCACACAATTTACTACTTATTTGTGTAGTTTTTGTCTGCCAGAAACTATAATTCACTAGTTGTGTATCATAAAAGAGTCATCGTTTCTCCTCCTAGGGGTTTTCGAGATTTCTTAATCCAAACCGCAAGTAACGAGGCATTGGCTACCTTAAGAGAGTCATAGTTACTCGTCCCCATTGCTCACCCAGTCTGCCACTTTTCCTTACTGCGGCCAGTCTGCCAGAAGCGATATGTCACTCGTTGTGTATCTTAAGAGATTCATCGTTACTCCTTCCATAGGTTACTGGTATTCTCTGAGTCAATACCTCTCTTGACGAAAAAGTGGCTATCTTAATAGTGCAATACTTCTTCCTCCGAGTTGCTCACACAGTTTACTACTTTTTGTGTACTTGCCAGTCTGCCAGAAGCGATATGTCACTAGTTGTGTATCATAAAGGAGTCATCGTTTCTCCACCTAGGGGTTATTCGAGATTTCTTAATCCAAACCGCAAGTAACGAGGCATTGGCGACCTTAAGAGAGTCATAGTTACTCGTCCCAATTGCTCACCCAGTCTGCCACTTTTCCTTACTGCGGCCAGTCTGCCAGAAGCGATATGTCACTCGTTGTGTATCTTAAGAGATTCATCGTTACTCTTTCCATAGGTTACTGGTATTCTCTGATTCAATGGCTCTCGTGACGAAAAAGTGGCTATCTTAATAGTGCAATACTTCTTCCTCCCAGTTGCTCACACAGTTTACTACTTTTTTGTGTAGTTTTTGTCTGCCAGAAACTATAATTCACTAGTTTTGTATCATAAAAGAGTCATCGTTTCTCCTCCTAGGGGTTATTCGAGACCTCTTAATCCAAACCGCAAGTAACGAGGGATTGGCTACCTTAAGAGAGTCATAGTTACTCGTCCCCATGGCTCACCCAGTCTGCCACTTTTTCATACTGCGGCCACTCTGCCAGAAGCGATATGTAACTCGTTGTGTATCTTAAGATATTCATCGTTACTCCTTCCGTAGGTTACTGGTATTCTCTGAGTCAATACCTCTCGTGAAGAAAAAGTGGCTATCTTAATAGTGCAATACTTCTTCCTCCGAGTTGCTCACACAGTTTACTACTTCTTGTGTACTTGCCAGTCTGCCAGAAGCGATATGTCACTAGTTGTGTATCATAAAAGAGTCATCGTTTCTCCTCCTAGGGGTTATTCGAGATTTCTTAATCCAAACCGCAAGTAACGAGGCATTGGCTACCTTAAGAGAGTCATAGTTACTCCTCCCAATTGCTCACCCAGTCTGCCACTTTTCCTTACTGCGGCCAGTCTGCCAGAAGCGATATGTCACTCGTTGTGTATCTTAAGAGATTCATCGTTACTCTTTCCATAGGTTACTGGTATTCTCTGATTCAATGCCTCTCGTGACGAAAAAGTGGCTATCTTAATAGTGCAATACTTCTTCCTCCCAGTTGCTCACACAATTTACTACTTATTTGTGTAGTTTTTGTCTGCCAGAAACTATAATTCACTAGTTTTGTATCATAAAAGAGTCATCGTTTCTCCTCCTAGGGGTTATTCGAGATTTCTTAATCCAAACCGCAAGTAACGAGGCATTGGCTACCTCAAGAGAGTCATAGTTACTCGTCCCAATTGCTCACCCAGTCTGCCACTTTTCCTTACTGCGGCCAGTCTGCCAGAAGCGATATGTCACTCGTTGTGTATCTTAAGAGATTCATCGTTACTCCTTCCATAGGTTACTGGTATTCTCTGAGTCAATACCTCTCTTGACGAAAAGGTGGCTATCTTAATAGTGCAATACTTCTTCCTCCGAGTTGCTCACACAGTTTACTGCTTTTTGTGTAGTTTTTGTCTGCCAGAAACTATAATTCACTAGTTGTGTATCATAAAAGAGTCATCGTTTCTCCTCCTAGGGGTTATTCGAGATATCTTAATCCAAACCGCAAGTAACGAGGCATTGGCTTCCTTAAGAGAGTCATAGTTACTCGTCCCAATTGCTCACCCAGTCTGCCACTTTTTCTTACTGCGGCCAGTCTGCCAGAAGCGATATGTCACTCGTTGTGTATCTTAAGAGATTCATCGTTACTCCTTCCATAGGTTACTGGTATTCTCTGAGTCAATACCTCTCGTGACGAAAAAGTGGCTATCTTAATAGTGCAATACTTCTTCTTCCGAGTTGCTCACACAGTTTACTACTTTTTGTGTAGTTTTTGTCTGCCAGAAACTATAATTCACTAGTTGTGTATCATAAAAGAGTCATCGTTTCTCCTCATAGGGGTTTTCGAGATTTCTTAATCCAAACCGCAAGTAACGAGGCATTGGCTACCTTAAGAGAGTCATAGTTACTCGTCCCCATTGCTCACCCAGTCTGCCACTTTTTCTTACTGTGGCCAGTCTGCCAGAAGCGATATGTCACTCGTTGTGTATCTTAAGAGATTCATCGTTACTCTTTCCATAGGTTACTGGTATTCTCTGATTCAATGCCTCTCGTGACGAAAAAGTGGCTATCTTAATAGTGCAATACTTCTTCCTCCCAGTTGCTCACACAATTTACTACTTTTTTGTGTAGTTTTTGTCTGCCAGAAACTATAATTCACTAGTTTTGTATCATAAAAGGGTCATCGTTTCTCCTCGTAGGGGTTTTCGAGACCTCTTAAACCAAACCGCAAGTAACGAGGCATTGGCTACCTTAAGAGAGTCATAGTTACTCGTCCCAATTGCTCACCCAGTCTGCCACTTTTTCTTACTGCGGCCAGTCTGCCAGAAGCGATATGTCACTCGTTGTGTATCTTAAGAGATTCATCGTTACTCCTTCCATAGGTTACTGGTATTCTCTGAGTCAATACCTCTCTTGACGAAAAAGTTGCTATCTTAATAGTGCAATACTTCTTCCTCCGAGTTGCTCACACAGTTTACTGCTTTTTGTGTAGTTTTTGTCTGCCAGAAACTATAATTCACTAGTTGTGTATTATAAAAGAGTCATCGTTTCTCCTCCTAGGGGTTATTCGAGATATCTTAATCCAATCGCAAGTAACGAGGCATTGGCTACCTTAAGAGAGTCATAGTTACTCGTCCCAATTGCTCACCCAGTCTGCCACTTTTCCTTACTGTGGCCAGTCTGCCAGAAGCGATATGTCACTCGTTGTGTATCTTAAGAGAATCATCGTTAGTCTTTACATAGGTTACTGGTATTCTCTGATTCAATGCCTCTCGTGACGAAAAAGTGGCTATCTTAATAGTGCAATACTTCTTCCTCCGAGTTGCTCAGACAGTTTACTACTTTTTGTGTAGTTTTTGTCTGCCAGAAACTATAATTCACTAGTTGTGTATCATAAAAGAGTCATCGTTTCTCCTCCTAGGGGTTTTCGAGATTTCTTAATCCAAACCGCAAGTAACGAGGCATTGGCTACCTTAAGAGAGTCATAGTTACTCGTCCCCATTGCTCACCCAGTCTGCCACTTTTTCTTACTGTGGCCAGTCTGCCAGAAGCGATATGTCACTCGTTGTGTATCTTAAGAGATTCATCGTTACTCCTTCCGTAGGTTACTGGTATTCTCTGAGTCAATACCTCTCGTGACGAAAAAGTGGCTATCTTAATAGTGCAATACTTCTTCCTCCGAGTTGCTCACACAGTTTACTACTTTTTGTGTACTTGCCAGTCTGCCAGAAGCGATATGTCACTAGTTGTGTATCATAAAAGAGTCATCGTTTCTCCTCCTAGGGGTTATTCGAGATTTCTTAATCCAAACCGCAAGTAACGAGGCATTGGCTACCTTAAGAGAGTCATAGTTACTCGTCCCAATTGCTCACCCAGTCTGCCACTTTTCCTTACTGCGGCCAGTCTGCCAGAAGCGATATGTCACTCGTTGTGTATCTTAAGAGATTCATCGTTACTCTTTCCATAGGTTACTGGTATTCTCTGATTCAATGCCTCTCGTGACGAAAAAGTGGCTATCTTAATAGTGCAATACTTCTTCCTCCCAGTTGCTCACACAATTTACTACTTATTTGTGTAGTTTTTGTCTGCCAGAAACTATAATTCACTAGTTTTGTATCATAAAAGAGTCATCGTTTCTCCTCCTAGGGGTTATTCGAGATTTCTTAATCCAAACCGCAAGTAACGAGGCATTGGCTACCTTAAGAGAGTCATAGTTACTCGTCCCAATTGCTCACCCAGTCTGCCACTTTTCCTTACTGCGGCCAGTCTGCCAGAAGCGATATGTCACTCGTTGTGTATCTTAAGAGATTCATCGTTACTCCTTCCATAGGTTACTGGTATTCTCTGAGTCAATACCTCTCTTGACGAAAAGGTGGCTATCTTAATAGTGCAATACTTCTTCCTCCGAGTTGCTCACACAGTTTACTGCTTTTTGTGTAGTTTTTGTCTGCCAGAAACTATAATTCACTAGTTGTATATCATAAAAGAGTCATCGTTTCTCCTCCTAGGGGTTATTCGAGATATCTTAATCCAAACCGAAAGTAACGAGGCATTGGCTTCCTTAAGAGAGTCATAGTTACTCGTCCCAATTGCTCACCCAGTCTGCCACTTTTTCTTACTGCGGCCAGTCTGCCAGAAGCGATATGTCACTCGTTGTGTATCTTAAGAGATTCATCGTTACTCCTTCCATAGGTTACTGGTATTCTCTGAGTCAATACCTCTCGTGACGAAAAAGTGGCTATCTTAATAGTGCAATACTTCTTCTTCCGAGTTGCTCACACAGTTTACTACTTTTTGTGTAGTTTTTGTCTGCCAGAAACTATAATTCACTAGTTGTGTATCATAAAAGAGTCATCGTTTCTCCTCCTAGGGGTTTTCGAGATTTCTTAATCCAAACCGCAAGTAACGAGGCATTGGGTACCTTAAGAGAGTCATAGTTACTCGTCCCCATTGCTCACCCAGTCTGCCACTTTTTCTTACTGTGGCCAGTCTGCCAGAAGCGATATGTCACTCGTTGTGTATCTTAAGAGATTCATCGTTACTCCTTCCATAGGTTACTGGTATTCTCTGAGTCAATACCTCTCTTGACGAAAAAGTGGCTATCTTAATAGTGCAATACTTCTTCCTCCGAGTTGCTCACACAGTTTACTGCTTTTTGTGTAGTTTTTGTCTGCCAGAAACTATAATTCACTAGTTGTGTATCATAAAAGAGTCATCGTTTCTCCTCCTAGGGGTTATTCGAGATATCTTAATCCAAACCGCAAGTAACGAGGCATTGGCTACCTTAAGAGAGTCATAGTTACTCGTCCCAATTGCTCACCCAGTCTGCCACTTTTCCTTACTGCGGCCAGTCTGCCAGAAGCGATATGTCACTCGTTGTGTATCTTAAGAGATTCATCGTTACTCCTTCCATAGGTTACTGGTATTCTCTGAGTCAATACCTCTCGTGACGAAAAAGTGGCTATCTTAATAGTGCAATACTTCTTCCTCCGAGTTGCTCAGACAGTTTACTACTTTTTGTGTAGTTTTTGTCTGCCAGAAACTATAATTCACTAGTTGTGTATCATAAAAGAGTCATCGTTTCTCCTCCTAGGGGTTTTCGAGATTTCTTAATCCAAACCGCATGTAACGAGGCATTGGCTACCTTAAGAGAGTCATAGTTACTCGTCCCCATTGCTCACCCAGTCTGCCACTTTTCCTTACTGTGGCCAGTCTGCCAGAAGCGATATGTCACTCGTTGTGTATCTTAAGAGATTCATCGTTACTCCTTCCATAGGTTACTGGTATTCTCTGAGTCAATACCTCTCTTGACGAAAAAGTGGCTATCTTAATAGTGCAATACTTCTTCCTCCGAGTTGCTCACACAGTTTACTGCTTTTTGTGTAGTTTTTGTCTGCCAGAAACTATAATTCACTAGTTGTGAATTATAAAAGAGTCATCGTTTCTCCTCCTAGGGGTTATTCGAGATATCCTAATCCAATCGCAAGTAACGAGGCATTGGCTACCTTAAGAGAGTCATAGTTACTCGTCCCAATTGCTCACCCAGTCTGCCACTTTTCCTTACTGCGGCCAGTCTGCCAGAAGCGATATGTCACTCGTTGTGTATCTTAAGAGATTCATCGTTAGTCTTTCCATAGGTTACTGGTATTCTCTGATTCAATGCCTCTCGTGACGAAAAAGTGGCTATCTTAATAGTGCAATACTTCTTCCTCCGAGTTGCTCACACACTTTACTACTTTTTGTGTAGTTTTTGTCTGCCAGAAACTATAATTCACTAGTTGTGTGTCATAAAAGAGTCATCGTTTCTCCTCCTAGGGGTTTTCGAGATTTCTTAATCCAAACCGCAAGTAACGAGGCATTGGCTACCTTAAGAGAGTCATAGTTACTCGTCCCCATTGCTCACCCAGTCTGCCACTTTTTCTTACTGTGGCCAGTCTGCCAGAAGCGATATGTCACTCGTTGTGTATCTTAAGAGATTCATCGTTACTCCTTCCATAGGTTACTGGTATTCTCTGAGTCAATACCTCTCTTGACGAAAAAGTGGCTATCTTAATAGTGCAATACTTCTTCCTCCGAGTTGCTCACACAGTTTACTACTTTTTGTGTACTTGCCAGTCTGCCAGAAGCGATATGTCACTAGTTGTGTATCATAAAGGAGTCATCGTTTCTCCACCTAGGGGTTATTCGAGATTTCTTAATCCAAACCGCAAGTAACGAGGCATTGGCGACCTTAAGAGAGTCATAGTTACTCGTCCCAATTGCTCACCCAGTCTGCCACTTTTCCTTACTGCGGCCAGTCTGCCAGAAGCGATATGTCACTCGTTGTGTATCTTAAGAGATTCATCGTTACTCTTTCCATAGGTTACTGGTATTCTCTGATTCAATGGCTCTCGTGACGAAAAAGTGGCTATCTTAATAGTGCAATACTTCTTCCTCCCAGTTGCTCACACAGTTTACTACTTTTTTGTGTAGTTTTTGTCTGCCAGAAACTATAATTCACTAGTTTTGTATCATAAAAGAGTCATCGTTTCTCCTCCTAGGGGTTATTCGAGACCTCATAATCCAAACCGCAAGTAACGAGGCATTGGCTACCTTAAGAGAGTCATAGTTACTCGTCCCCATTGCTCACCCAGTCTGCCACTTTTTCATACTGCGGCCACTCTGCCAGAAGCGATATGTCACTCGTTGTGTATCTTAAGAGATTCATCGTTACTCCTTCCGTAGGTTACTGGTATTCTCTGAGTCAATACCTCTCGTGACGAAAAAGTGGCTATCCTAATAGTGCAATACTTCTTCCTCCGAGTTGCTCACACAGTTTACTACTTTTTGTGTACTTGCCAGTCTGCCAGAAGCGATATGTCACTAGTTGTGTATCATAAAAGAGTCATCGTTTCTCCTCCTAGGGGTTATTCGAGATTTCTTAATCCAAACCGCAAGTAACGAGGCATTGGCTACCTTAAGAGAGTCATAGTTACTCGTCCCAATTGCTCACCCAGTCTGCACTTTTCCTTACTGCGGCCAGTCTGCCAGAAGCGATATGTCACTCGTTGTGTATCTTAAGAGATTCACCGTTACTCTTTCCATAGGTTACTGGTATTCTCTGATTCAATGCCTCTCGTGACGAAAAAGTGGCTATCTTAATAGTGCAATACTTCTTCCTCCCAGTTGCTCACACAATTTACTACTTATTTGTGTAGTTTTTGTCTGCCAGAAACTATAATTCACTAGTTTTGTATCATAAAAGAGTCATCGTTTCTCCTCCTAGGGGTTATTCGAGACCTCTTAATCCAAACCGCAAGTAACGAGGCATTGGCTACCTTAAGAGAGTCATAGTTACTCGTCCCCATGGCTCACCCAGTCTGCCACTTTTTCATACTGCGGCCACTCAGCCAGAAGCGATATGTCACTCGTTGTGTATCTTAAGAGATTCATCGTTACTCCTTCCGTAGGTTACTGGTATTCTCTGAGTCAATACCTCTCGTGACGAAAAAGTGGCTATCTTAATAGTGCAATACTTCTTCCTCCGAGTTGCTCACACAGTTTACTACTTTTTGTGTACTTGCCAGTCTGCCAGAAGCGATATGTCACTAGTTGTGTATCATAAAAGAGTCATCGTTTCTCCTCCTAGGGGTTATTCGAGATTTCTTAATCCAAACCGCAAGTAACGAGGCATTGGCTACCTTAAGAGAGTCATAGTTACTCGTCCCAATTGCTCACCCAGTCTGCCACTTTTCCTTACTGCGGCCAGTCTGCCAGAAGCGATATGTCACTCGTTGTGTATCTTAAGAGATTCATCGTTACTCTTTCCATAGGTTACTGGTATTCTCTGATTCAATGCCTCTCGTGACGAAAAAGTGGCTATCTTAATAGTGCAATACTTCTTCCTCCCAGTTGCTCACACAATTTACTACTTATTTGTGTAGTTTTTGTCTGCCAGAAACTATAATTCACTAGTTTTGTATCATAAAAGAGTCATCGTTTCTCCTCCTAGGGGTTATTCGAGATTTCTTAATCCAAACCGCAAGTAACGAGGCATTGGCTACCTTAAGAGAGTCATAGTTACTCGTCCCAATTGCTCACCCAGTCTGCCACTTTTCCTTACTGCGGCCAGTCTGCCAGAAGCGATATGTCACTCGTTGTGTATCTTAAGAGATTCATCGTTACTCCTTCCATAGGTTACTGGTATTCTCTGAGTCAATACCTCTCTTGACGAAAAGGTGGCTATCTTAATAGTGCAATACTTCTTCCTCCGAGTTGCTCACACAGTTTACTGCTTTTTGTGTAGTTTTTGTCTGCCAGAAACTATAATTCACTAGTTGTATATCATAAAAGAGTCATCGTTTCTCCTCCTAGGGGTTATTCGAGATATCTTAATCCAAACCGCAAGTAACGAGGCATTGGCTTCCTTAAGAGAGTCATAGTTACTTGTCCCAATTGCTCACCCAGTCTGCCACTTTTTCTTACTGCGGCCAGTCTGCCAGAAGCGATATGTCACTCGTTGTGTATCTTAAGAGATTCATCGTTACTCCTTCCATAGGTTACTGGTATTCTCTGAGTCAATACCTCTCGTGACGAAAAAGTGGCTATCTTAATAGTGCAATACTTCTTCTTCCGAGTTGCTCACACAGTTTACTACTTTTTGTGTAGTTTTTGTCTGCCAGAAACTATAATTCACTAGTTGTGTATCATAAAAGAGTCATCGTTTCTCCTCCTAGGGGTTTTCGAGATTTCTTAATCCAAACCGCAAGTAACGAGGCATTGGGTACCTTAAGAGAGTCATAGTTACTCGTCCCCATTGCTCACCCAGTCTGCCACTTTTTCTTACTGTGGCCAGTCTGCCAGAAGCGATATGTCACTCGTTGTGTATCTTAAGAGATTCATCGTTACTCCTTCCATAGGTTACTGGTATTCTCTGAGTCAATACCTCTCTTGACGAAAAAGTGGCTATCTTAATAGTGCAATACTTCTTCCTCCGAGTTGCTCACACAGTTTACTGCTTTTTGTGTAGTTTTTGTCTGCCAGAAACTATAATTCACTAGTTGTGTATCATAAAAGAGTCATCGTTTCTCCTCCTAGGGGTTATTCGAGATATCTTAATCCAAACCGCAAGTAACGAGGCATTGGCTACCTTAAGAGAGTCATAGTTACTCGTCCCAATTGCTCACCCAGTCTGCCACTTTTCCTTACTGCGGCCAGTCTGCCAGAAGCGATATGTCACTCGTTGTGTATCTTAAGAGATTCATCGTTACTCCTTCCATAGGTTACTGGTATTCTCTGAGTCAATACCTCTCTTGACGAAAAGGTGGCTATCTTAATAGTGCAATACTTCTTCCTCCGAGTTGCTCACACAGTTTACTGCTTTTTGTGTAGTTTTTGTCTGCCAGAAACTATAATTCACTAGTTGTATATCATAAAAGAGTCATCGTTTCTCCTCCTAGGGGTTATTCGAGATATCTTAATCCAAACCGCAAGTAACGAGGCATTGGCTTCCTTAAGAGAGTCATAGTTACTCGTCCCAATTGCTCACCCAGTCTGCCACTTTTTCTTACTGCGGCCAGTCTGCCAGAAGCGATATGTCACTCGTTGTGTATCTTAAGAGATTCATCGTTACTCCTTCCATAGGTTACTGGTATTCTCTGAGTCAATACCTCTCTTGACGAAAAAGTGGCTATCTTAATAGTGCAATACTTCTTCCTCCGAGTTGCTCACACAGTTTACTACTTTTTGTGTACTTGCCAGTCTGCCAGAAGCGATATGTCACTAGTTGTGTATCATAAAGGAGTCATCGTTTCTCCACCTAGGGGTTATTCGAGATTTCTTAATCCAAACCGCAAGTAACGAGGCATTGGCGACCTTAAGAGAGTCATAGTTACTCGTCCCAATTGCTCACCCAGTCTGCCACTTTTCCTTACTGCGGCCAGTCTGCCAGAAGCGATATGTCACTCGTTGTGTATCTTAAGAGATTCATCGTTACTCTTTCCATAGGTTACTGGTATTCTCTGATTCAATGGCTCTCGTGACGAAAAAGTGGCTATCTTAATAGTGCAATACTTCTTCCTCCCAGTTGCTCACACAGTTTACTACTTTTTTGTGTAGTTTTTGTCTGCCAGAAACTATAATTCACTAGTTTTGTTTCATAAAAGAGTCATCGTTTCTCCTCCTAGGGGTTATTCGAGACCTCATAATCCAAACCGCAAGTAACGAGGCATTGGCTACCTTAAGAGAGTCATAGTTACTCGTCCCCATGGCTCACCCAGTCTGCCACTTTTTCATACTGCGGCCACTCTGCCAGAAGCGATATGTCACTCGTTGTGTATCTTAAGAGATTCATCGTTACTCCTTCCGTAGGTTACTGGTATTCTCTGAGTCAATACCTCTCGTGACGAAAAAGTGGCTATCTTAATAGTGCAATACTTCTTCCTCCGAGTTGCTCACACAGTTTACTACTTTTTGTGTACTTGCCAGTCTGCCAGAAGCGATATGTCACTAGTTGTGTATCATAAAAGAGTCATCGTTTCTCCTCCTAGGGGTTATTCGAGATTTCTTAATCCAAACCGCAAGTAACGAGGCATTGGCTACCTTAAGAGAGTCATAGTTACTCGTCCCAATTGCTCACCCAGTCTGCCACTTTTCCTTACTGCGGCCAGTCTGCCAGAAGCGATATGTCACTTGTTGTGTATCTTAAGAGATTCATCGTTACTCTTTCCATAGGTTACTGGTATTCTCTGATTCAATGGCTCTCGTGACGAAAAAGTGGCTATCTTAATAGTGCAATACTTCTTCCTCCCAGTTGCTCACACAATTTACTACTTATTTGTGTAGTTTTTGTCTGCCAGAAACTATAATTCACTAGTTTTGTATCATAAAAGAGTCATCGTTTCTCCTCCTAGGGGTTATTCGAGATTTCTTAATCCAAACCGCAAGTAACGAGGCATTGGCTACCTTAAGAGAGTCATAGTTACTCGTCCCAATTGCTCACCCAGTCTGCCACTTTTCCTTACTGCGGCCAGTCTGCCAGAAGCGATATGTCACTCGTTGTGTATCTTAAGAGATTCATCGTTACTCCTTCCATAGGTTACTGGTATTCTCTGAGTCAATACCTCTCTTGACGAAAAGGTGGCTATCTTAATAGTGCAATACTTCTTCCTCCGAGTTGCTCACACAGTTTACTGCTTTTTGTGTAGTTTTTGTCTGCCAGAAACTATAATTCACTAGTTGTATATCATAAAAGAGTCATCGTTTCTCCTCCTAGGGGTTATTCGAGATATCTTAATCCAAACCGCAAGTAACGAGGCATTGGCTTCCTTAAGAGAGTCATAGTTACTCGTCCCAATTGCTCACCCAGTCTGCCACTTTTTCTTACTGCGGCCAGTCTGCCAGAAGCGATATGTCACTCGTTGTGTATCTTAAGAGATTCATCGTTACTCCTTCCATAGGTTACTGGTATTCTCTGAGTCAATACCTCTCGTGACGAAAAAGTGGCTATCTTAATAGTGCAATACTTCTTCTTCCGAGTTGCTCACACAGTTTACTACTTTTTGTGTAGTTTTTGTCTGCCAGAAACTATAATTCACTAGTTGTGTATCATAAAAGAGTCATCGTTTCTCCTCCTAGGGGTTTTCGAGATTTCTTAATCCAAACCGCAAGTAACGAGGCATTGGGTACCTTAAGAGAGTCATAGTTACTCGTCCCCATTGCTCACCCAGTCTGCCACTTTTTCTTACTGTGGCCAGTCTGCCAGAAGCGATATGTCACTCGTTGTGTATCTTAAGAGATTCATCGTTACTCCTTCCATAGGTTACTGGTATTCTCTGAGTCAATACCTCTCTTGACGAAAAAGTGGCTATCTTAATAGTGCAATACTTCTTCCTCCGAGTTGCTCACACAGTTTACTACTTTTTGTGTAGTTTTTGTCTGCCAGAAACTATAATTCACTAGTTGTGTATCATAAAAGAGTCATCGTTTCTCCTCCTAGGGGTTATTCGAGATATCTTAATCCAAACCGCAAGTAACGAGGCATTGGCTACCTTAAGAGAGTCATAGTTACTCGTCCCAATTGCTCACCCAGTCTGCCACTTTTCCTTACTGCGGCCAGTCTGCCAGAAGCGATATGTCACTCGTTGTGTATCTTAAGAGATTCATCGTTACTCCTTCCATAGGTTACTGGTATTCTCTGAGTCAATACCTCTCTTGACGAAAAGGTGGCTATCTTAATAGTGCAATACTTCTTCCTCCGAGTTGCTCACACAGTTTACTGCTTTTTGTGTAGTTTTTGTCTGCCAGAAACTATAATTCACTAGTTGTATATCATAAAAGAGTCATCGTTTCTCCTCCTAGGGGTTATTCGAGATATCTTAATCCAAACCGCAAGTAACGAGGCATTGGCTTCCTTAAGAGAGTCATAGTTACTCGTCCCAATTGCTCACCCAGTCTGCCACTTTTTCTTACTGCGGCCAGTCTGCCAGAAGCGATATGTCACTCGTTGTGTATCTTAAGAGATTCATCGTTACTCCTTCCATAGGTTACTGGTATTCTCTGAGTCAATACCTCTCTTGACGAAAAAGTGGCTATCTTAATAGTGCAATACTTCTTCCTCCGAGTTGCTCACACAGTTTACTACTTTTTGTGTACTTGCCAGTCTGCCAGAAGCGATATGTCACTAGTTGTGTATCATAAAGGAGTCATCGTTTCTCCACCTAGGGGTTATTCGAGATTTCTTAATCCAAACCGCAAGTAACGAGGCATTGGCGACCTTAAGAGAGTCATAGTTACTCGTCCCAATTGCTCACCCAGTCTGCCACTTTTCCTTACTGCGGCCAGTCTGCCAGAAGCGATATGTCACTCGTTGTGTATCTTAAGAGATTCATCGTTACTCTTTCCATATGTTACTGGTATTCTCTGATTCAATGGCTCTCGTGACGAAAAAGTGGCTATCTTAATAGTGCAATACTTCTTCCTCCCAGTTGCTCACACAGTTTACTACTTTTTTGTGTAGTTTTTGTCTGCCAGAAACTATAATTCACTAATTTTGTATCATAAAAGAGTCATCGTTTCTCCTCCTAGGTGTTATTCGAGACCTCATAATCCAAACCGCAAGTAACGAGGCATTGGCTACCTTAAGAGAGTCATAGTTACTCGTCCCCATTGCTCACCCAGTCTGCCACTTTTTCATACTGCGGCCACTCTGCCAGAAGCGATATGTCACTCGTTGTGTATCTTAAGAGATTCATCGTTACTCCTTCCGTAGGTTACTGGTATTCTCTGAGTCAATACCTCTCGTGACGAAAAAGTGGCTATCCTAATAGTGCAATACTTCTTCCTCCGAGTTGCTCACACAGTTTACTACTTTTTGTGTACTTGCCAGTCTGCCAGAAGCGATATGTCACTAGTTGTGTATCATAAAAGAGTCATCGTTTCTCCTCCTAGGGGTTATTCGAGATTTCTTAATACAAACCGCAAGTAACGAGGCATTGGCTACCTTAAGAGAGTCATAGTTACTCGTCCCAATTGCTCACCCAGTCTGCACTTTTCCTTACTGCGGCCAGTCTGCCAGAAGCGATATGTCACTCGTTGTGTATCTTAAGAGATTCATCGTTACTCTTTCCATAGGTTACTGGTATTCTCTGATTCAATGCCTCTCGTGACGAAAAAGTGGCTATCTTAATAGTGCAATACTTCTTCCTCCCAGTTGCTCACACAATTTACTACTTATTTGTGTAGTTTTTGTCTGCCAGAAACTATAATTCACTAGTTTTGTATCATAAAAGAGTCATCGTTTCTCCTCCTAGGGGTTATTCGAGACCTCTTAATCCAAACCGCAAGTAACGAGGCATTGGCTACCTTAAGAGAGTCATAGTTACTCGTCCCCATGGCTCACCCAGTCTGCCACTTTTTCATACTGCGGCCACTCTGCCAGAAGCGATATGTCACTCGTTGTGTATCTTAAGAGATTCATCGTTACTCCTTCCGTAGGTTACTGGTATTCTCTGAGTCAATACCTCTCGTGACGAAAAAGTGGCTATCTTAATAGTGCAATACTTCTTCCTCCGAGTTGCTCACACAGTTTACTACTTTTTGTGTACTTGCCAGTCTGCCAGAAGCGATATGTCACTAGTTGTGTATCATAAAAGAGTCATCGTTTCTCCTCCTAGGGGTTATTCGAGATTTCTTAATACAAACCGCAAGTAACGAGGCATTGGCTACCTTAAGAGAGTCATAGTTACTCGTCCCAATTGCTCACCCAGTCTGCCACTTTTCCTTACTGCGGCCAGTCTGCCAGAAGCGACATGTCACTCGTTGTGTATCTTAAGAGATTCATCGTTACTCTTTCCATAGGTTACTGGCATTCTCTGATTCAATGCCTCTCGTGACGAAAAAGTGGCTATCTTAATAGTGCAATACTTCTTCCTCCCAGTTGCTCACACAATTTACTACTTTTTTGTGTAGTTTTTGTCTGCCAGAAACTATAATTCACTAGTTTTGTATCATAAAAGAGTCATCGTTTCTCCTCCTAGGGGTTATTCGAGATTTCTTAATCCAAACCGCAAGTAACGAGGCATTGGCTACCTTAAGAGAGTCATAGTTACTCGTCCCAATTGCTCACCCAGTCTGCCACTTTTCCTTACTGCGGCCAGTCTGCCAGAAGCGATATGTCACTCGTTGTGTATCTTAAGAGATTCATCGTTACTCCTTCCATAGGTTACTGGTATTCTCTGAGTCAATACCTCTCTTGACGAAAAGGTGGCTATCTTAATAGTGCAATACTTCTTCCTCCGAGTTGCTCACACAGTTTACTGCTTTTTGTGTAGTTTTTGTCTGCCAGAAACTATAATTCACTATTTGTATATCATAAAAGAGTCATCGTTTCTCCTCCTAGGGGTTATTCGAGATATCTTAATCCAAACCGCAAGTAACGAGGCATTGGCTTCCTTAAGAGAGTCATAGTTACTCGTCCCAATTGCTCACCCAGTCTGCCACTTTTTCTTACTGCGGCCAGTCTGCCAGAAGCGATATGTCACTCGTTGTGTATCTTAAGAGATTCATCGTTACTCCTTCCATAGGTTACTGGTATTCTCTGAGTCAATACCTCTCGTGACGAAAAAGTGGCTATCTTAATAGTGCAATACTTCTTCTTCCGAGTTGCTCACACAGTTTACTACTTTTTGTGTAGTTTTTGTCTGCCAGAAACTATAATTCACTAGTTGTGTATCATAAAAGAGTCATCGTTTCTCCTCCTAGGGGTTTTCGAGATTTCTTAATCCAAACCGCAAGTAACGAGGCATTGGGTACCTTAAGAGAGTCATAGTTACTCGTCCCCATTGCTCACCCAGTCTGCCACTTTTTCTTACTGTGGCCAGTCTGCCAGAAGCGATATGTCACTCGTTGTGTATCTTAAGAGATTCATCGTTACTCCTTCCATAGGTTACTGGTATTCTCTGAGTCAATACCTCTCTTGACGAAAAAGTGGCTATCTTAATAGTGCAATACTTCTTCCTCCGAGTTGCTCACACAGTTTACTGCTTTTTGTGTAGTTTTTGTCTGCCAGAAACTATAATTCACTAGTTGTGTATCATAAAAGAGTCATCGTTTCTCCTCCTAGGGGTTATTCGAGATATCTTAATCCAAACCGCAAGTAACGAGGCATTGGCTACCTTAAGAGAGTCATAGTTACTCGTCCCAATTGCTCACCCAGTCTGCCACTTTTCCTTACTGCGGCCAGTCTGCCAGAAGCGATATGTCACTCGTTGTGTATCTTAAGAGATTCATCGTTACTCCTTCCATAGGTTACTGGTATTCTCTGAGTCAATACCTCTCGTGACGAAAAAGTGGCTATCTTAATAGTGCAATACTTCTTCCTCCGAGTTGCTCACACAGTTTACTGCTTTTTGTGTAGTTTTTGTCTGCCAGAAACTATAATTCACTAGTTGTGTATCATAAAAGAGTCATCGTTTCTCCTCCTAGGGGTTTTCGAGATTTCTTAATCCAAACCGCAAGTAACGAGGCATTGGGTACCTTAAGAGAGTCATAGTTACTCGTCCCCATTGCTCACCCAGTCTGCCACTTTTTCTTACTGTGGCCAGTCTGCCAGAAGCGATATGTCACTCGTTGTGTATCTTAAGAGATTCATCGTTACTCCTTCCATAGGTTACTGGTATTCTCTGAGTCAATACCTCTCTTGATGAAAAAGTGGCTATCTTAATAGTGCAATACTTCTTCCTCCGAGTTGCTCACACAGTTTACTACTTTTTGTGTACTTGCCAGTCTGCCAGAAGCGATATGTCACTAGTTGTGTATCATAAAGGAGTCATCGTTCCTCCTCCTAGGGGTTATTCGAGATTTCTTAATCCAAACCGCAAGTAACGAGGCATTGGCTACCTTAAGAGAGTCATAGTTACTCGTCCCAATTGCTCACCCAGTCTGCCACTTTTCCTTACTGCGGCCAGTCTGCCAGAAGCGATATGTCACTCGTTGTGTATCTTAAGAGATTCATCGTTACTCTTTCCATAGGTTACTGGTATTCTCTGATTCAATGCCTCTCGTGACGAAAAAGTGGCTATCTTAATAGTGCAATACTTCTTCCTCCCAGTTGCTCACACAATTTACTACTTATTTGTGTAGTTTTTGTCTGCCAGAAACTATAATTCACTAGTTTTGTATCATAAAAGAGTCATCGTTTCTCCTCCTAGGGGTTATTCGAGACCTCTTAATCCAAACCGCAAGTAACGAGGCATTGGCTACCTTAAGAGAGTCATAGTTACTCGTCCCCATGGCTCACCCAGTCTGCCACTTTTTCATACTGCGGCCACTCTGCCAGAAGCGATATGTCACTCGTTGTGTATCTTAAGAGATTCATCGTTACTCCTTCCGTAGGTTACTGGTATTCTCTGAGTCAATACCTCTCGTGACGAAAAAGTGGCTATCTTAATAGTGCAATACTTCTTCCTCCGAGTTGCTCACACAGTTTACTACTTTTTGTGTACTTGCCAGTCTGCCAGAAGCGATATGTCACTAGTTGTGTATCATAAAAGAGTCATCGTTTCTCCTCCTAGGGGTTATTCGAGATTTCTTAATCCAAACCGCAAGTAACGAGGCATTGGCTACCTTAAGAGAGTCATAGTTACTCGTCCCAATTGCTCACCCAGTCTGCCACTTTTCCTTACTGCGGCCAGTCTGCCAGAAGCGATATGTCACTCGTTGTGTATCTTAAGAGATTCATCGTTACTCTTTCCATAGGTTACTGGTATTCTCTGATTCAATGCCTCTCGTGACGAAAAAGTGGCTATCTTAATAGTGCAATACTTCTTCCTCCCAGTTGCTCACACAATTTACTACTTATTTGTGTAGTTTTTGTCTGCCAGAAACTATAATTCACTAGTTTTGTATCATAAAAGAGTCATCGTTTCTCCTCCTAGGGGTTATTCGAGATTTCTTAATCCAAACCGCAAGTAACGAGGCATTGGCTACCTTAAGAGAGTCATAGTTACTCGTCCCAATTGCTCACCCAGTCTGCCACTTTTCCTTACTGCGGCCAGTCTGCCAGAAGCGATATGTCACTCGTTGTGTATCTTAAGAGATTCATCGTTACTCCTTCCATAGGTTACTGGTATTCTCTGAGTCAATACCTCTCTTGACGAAAAGGTGGCTATCTTAATAGTGCAATACTTCTTCCTCCGTGTTGCTCACACAGTTTACTGCTTTTTGTGTAGTTTTTGTCTGCCAGAAACTATAATTCACTAGTTGTGTATCATAAAAGAGTCATCGTTTCTCCTCCTAGGGGTTATTCGAGATATCTTAATCCAAACCGCAAGTAACGAGGCATTGGCTTCCTTAAGAGAGTCATAGTTACTCGTCCCAATTGCTCACCCAGTCTGCCACTTTTTCTTACTGCGGCCAGTCTGCCAGAAGCGATATGTCACTCGTTGTGTATCTTAAGAGATTCATCGTTACTCCTTCCATAGGTTACTGGTATTCTCTGAGTCAATACCTCTCGTGACGAAAAAGTGGCTATCTTAATAGTGCAATACTTCTTCTTCCGAGTTGCTCACACAGTTTACTACTTTTTGTGTAGTTTTTGTCTGCCAGAAACTATAATTCACTAGTTGTGTATCATAAAAGAGTCATCGTTTCTCCTCCTAGGGGTTTTCGAGATTTCTTAATCCAAACCGCAAGTAACGAGGCATTGGGTACCTTAAGAGAGTCATAGTTACTCGTCCCCATTGCTCACCCAGTCTGCCACTTTTTCTTACTGTGGCCAGTCTGCCAGAAGCGATATGTCACTCGTTGTGTATCTTAAGAGATTCATCGTTACTCCTTCCATAGGTTACTGGTATTCTCTGAGTCAATACCTCTCTTGACGAAAAAGTGGCTATCTTAATAGTGCAATACTTCTTCCTCCGAGTTGCTCACACAGTTTACTGCTTTTTGAGTAGTTTTTGTCTGCCAGAAACTATAATTCACTAGTTGTGTATCATAAAAGAGTCATCGTTTCTCCTCCTAGGGGTTATTCGAGATATCTTAATCCAAACCGCAAGTAACGAGCCATTGGCTACCTTAAGAGAGTCATAGTTACTCGTCCCAATTGCTCACCCAGTCTGCCACTTTTTCTTACTGCGGCCAGTCTGCCAGAAGCGATATGTCACTCGTTGTGTATCTTAAGAGATTCATCGTTACTCCTTCCATAGGTTACTGGTATTCTCTGAGTCAATACCTCTCGTGACGAAAAAGTGGCTATCTTAATAGTGCAATACTTCTTCCTCCGAGTTGCTCAGACAGTTTACTACTTTTTGTGTAGTTTTTGTCTGCCAGAAACTATAATTCACTAGTTTTGTATCATAAAAGAGTCATCGTTTCTCCTCCTAGGGGTTTTCGAGATTTCTTAATCCAAACCGCAAGTAACGAGGCATTGGCTACCTTAAGAGAGTCATAGTTACTCGTCCCCATTGCTCACCCAGTCTGCCCCTTTTTCTTACTGTGGCCAGTCTGCCAGAAGCGATATGTCACTCGTTGTGTATCTTAAGAGATTCATCGTTACTCCTTCCATAGGTTACTGGTATTCTCTGAGTCAATACCTCTCTTGACGAAAAGGTGGCTATCTTAATAGTGCAATACTTCTTCCTCCGAGTTGCTCACACAGTTTACTGCTTTTTGTGTAGTTTTTGTCTGCCAGAAACTATAATTCACTAGTTGTGTATCATAAAAGGGTCATCGTTTCTCCTCGTAGGGGTTATTCGAGATATCTTAATCCAAACCGCAAGTAACGAGGCATTGGCTTCCTTAAGAGAGTCATAGTTACTCGTCCCAATTGCTCACCCAGTCTGCCACTTTTTCTTACTGCGGCCAGTCTGCCAGAAGCGATATGTCACTCGTTGTGTATCTTAAGAGATTCATCGTTACTCCTTCCATAGGTTACTGGTATTCTCTGAGTCAATACCTCTCGTGACGAAAAAGTGGCTATCTTAATAGTGCAATACTTCTTCTTCCGAGTTGCTCACACAGTTTACTACTTTTTGTGTAGTTTTTGTCTGCCAGAAACTATAATTCACTAGTTGTGTATCATAAAAGAGTCATCGTTTCTCCTCCTAGGGGTTTTCGAGATTTCTTAATCCAAACCGCAAGTAACGAGGCATTGGGTACCTTAAGAGAGTCATAGTTACTCGTCCCCATTGCTCACCCAGTCTGCCACTTTTTCTTACTGTGGCCAGTCTGCCAGAAGCGATATGTCACTCGTTGTGTATCTTAAGAGATTCATCGTTACTCCTTCCATAGGTTACTGGTATTCTCTGAGTCAATACCTCTCTTGACGAAAAAGTGGCTATCTTAATAGTGCAATACTTCTTCCTCCGAGTTGCTCACACAGTTTACTGCTTTTTGTGTAGTTTTTGTCTGCCAGAAACTATAATTCACTAGTTGTGTATCATAAAAGAGTCATCGTTTCTCCTCCTAGGGGTTATTCGAGATATCTTAATCCAAACCGCAAGTAACGAGGCATTGGCTACCTTAAGAGAGTCATAGTTACTCGTCCCAATTGCTCACCCAGTCTGCCACTTTTTCTTACTGCGGCCAGTCTGCCAGAAGCGATATGTCACTCGTTGTGTATCTTAAGAGATTCATCGTTACTCCTTCCATAGGTTACTGGTATTCTCTGAGTCAATACCTCTCGTGACGGAAAAGTGGCTATCTTAATAGTGCAATACTTCTTCTTCCGAGTTGCTCACACAGTTTACTACTTTTTGTGTAGTTTTTGTCTGCCAGAAACTATAATTCACTAGTTGTGTATCATAAAAGAGTCATCGTTTCTCCTCCTAGGGGTTTTCGAGATTTCTTAATCCAAACCGCAAGTAACGAGGCATTGGCTACCTTAAGAGAGTCATAGATACTCGTCCCCATTGCTCACCCAGTCTGCCACTTTTTCTTACTGTGGCCAGTCTGCCAGAAGCGATATGTCACTCGTTGTGTATCTTAAGAGATTCATCGTTACTCCTTCCATAGGTTACTGGTATTCTCTGAGTCAATACCTCTCTTGACGAAAAAGTGACTATCTTAATAGTGCAATACTTCTTCCTCCCAGTTGCTCACACAGTTTACTACTTTTTTGTGTAGTTTTTGTCTGCCAGAAACTATAATTCACTAGTTTTGTATCATAAAAGAGTCATCGTTTCTCCTCCTAGGGGTTATTCGAGACCTCTAAATCCAAACCACAAGTAACGAGGCATTGGCTACCTTAAGAGAGTCATAGTTACTCGTCCCCATTGCTCACCCAGTCTGCCACTTTTTCATACTGCGGCCAGTCTGCCAGAAGCGATATGTCACTCGTTGTGTATCTTAAGAGATTCATCGTTACTCTTTCCATAGGTTACTGGTATTCTCTGATTCAATGCCTCTCGTGACGAAAAAGTGGCTATCTTAATAGTGCAATACTTCTTCCTCCCAGTTGCCACACAATTTACTACTTATTTGTGTAGTTTTTGTCTGCCAGAAACTATAATTCACTAGTTTTGTATCATAAAAGAGTCATCGTTTCTCCTCCTAGGGGTTATTCGAGATTTCTTAATCCAAACCGCAAGTAACGAGGCATTGGCTACCTTAAGAGAGTCATAGTTACTCGTCCCAATTGCTCACCCAGTCGGCCACTTTTCCTTACTGCAGCCAGTCTGCCAGAAGCGATATGTCACTCGTTGTGTATCTTAAGAGATTCATCGTTACTCCTTCCATAGGTTACTGGTATTCTCTGAGTCAATACCTCTCTTGACGAAAAGGTGGCTATCTTAATAGTGCAATACTTCTTCCTCCGAGTTGCTCACACAGTTTACTGCTTTTTGTGTAGTTTTTGTCTGCCAGAAACTATAATTCACTAGTTGTGTATCATAAAAGAGTCATCGTTTCTCCTCCTAGGGGTTATTCGAGATATCTTAATCCAAACCGCAAGTAACGAGGCATTGACTACCTTAAGAGAGTCATAGTTACTCGTCCCAATTGCTCACCCAGTCTGCCACTTTTCCTTACTGCGGCCAGTCTGCCAGAAGCGATATGTCACTCGTTGTGTATCTTAAGAGATTCATCGTTACTCTTTCCATAGGTTACTGGTATTCTCTGATTCAATGCCTCTCGTGATGAAAAAGTGGCTATCTTAATAGTGCAATACTTCTTCCTCCCAGTTGGTCACACAATTTACTACTTTTTTGTGTAGTTTTTGTCTGCCAGAAACTATAATTCACTAGTTTTGTATCATAAAAGGGTCATCGTTTCTCCTCGTAGGGGTTATTCGAGACCTCTTAATCCAAACCGCAAGTAACGAGGCATTGGCTACCTTAAGAGAGTCATAGTTACTCGTCCCAATTGCTCACCCAGTCTGCCACTTTTCCTTACTGCGGCCAGTCTGCCAGAAGCGATATGTCACTCGTTGTGTATCTTAAGAGATTCATCGTTACTCTTTCCATAGGTTACTGGTATTCTCTGATTCAATGCCTCTCGTGACGAAAAAGTGGCTATCTTAATAGTGCAATACTTCTTCCTCCCAGTTGCTCACACAATTTACTACTTATTTGTGTAGTTTTTGTCTGCCAGAAACTATAATTCACTAGTTTTGTATCATAAAAGAGTCATCGTTTCTCCTCCTAGGGGTTATTCGAGATTTCTTAATCCAAACCGCAAGTAATGAGGCATTGGCTACCTTAAGAGAGTCATAGTTACTCGTCCCAATTGCTCACCCAGTCTGCCACTTTTCCTTACTGCGGCCAGTCTGCCAGAAGCGATATGTCACTCGTTGTGTATCTTAAGAGATTCATCGTTACTCTTTCCATAGGTTACTGGTATTCTCTGATTCAATGCCTCTCGTGATGAAAAATTGGCTATCTTAATAGTGCAATACTTCTTCCTTCCAGTTGCTCACACAATTTACTACTTTTTTGTGTAGTTTTTGTCTGCCAGAAACTATAATTCACTAGTTTTGTATCATAAAAGGGTCATCGTTTCTCCTCGTAGGGGTTATTCGAGACCTCTTAATCCAAACCGCAAGTAACGAGGCATTGGCTATCTTAAGAGAGTCATAGTTACTCGTCCCAATTGCTCACCCAGTCTGCCACTTTTTCTTACTGCGGCCAGTCTGCCAGAAGCGATATGTCACTCGTTGTGTATCTTAAGAGATTCATCGTTACTCCTTCCATAGGTTACTGGTATTCTCTGAGACAATACCTCTCGTGACGAAAAAGTGGCTATCTTAATAGTGCAATACTTCTTCCTCCGAGTTGCTCACACAGTTTACTACTTTTTGTGTGCTTGCCAGTCTGCCAGAAGCGATATGTCACTAGTTGTGTATCATAAAAGAGTCATCGTTTCTCCTCCTAGAGGTTATTCGAGATTTCTTAATCCAAACCGAAAGTAACGAGGCATTGGCTACCTTAAGAGAGTCATAGTTACTCGTCCCAATTGCTCACCGAGTCTGCCACTTTTCCTTACTGCGGCCAGTCTGCCAGAAGCGATATGTCACTCGTTGTGTATCTTAAGAGATTCATCGTTACTCTTTCCATAGGTTACTGGTATTCTCTGATTCTATGCCTCTCGTGACGAAAAAGTGGCTATCTTAATAGTGCAATACTTCTTCCTCCCAGTTGCTCACACAGTTTACTACTTTTTTGTGTAGTTTTTGTCTGCCAGAAACTATAATTCACTAGTTTTGTATCATAAAAGAGTCATCGTTTCTCCTCCTAGGGGTTATTCGAGACCTCTTAATCCAAACCGCAAGTAACGAGGCATTGGCTACCTTAAGAGAGTCATAGTTACTCGTCCCAATTGCTCACCCAGTCTGCCACTTTTCCTTACTGCGGCCAGTCTGCCAGAAGCGATATGTCACTCGTTGTGTATCTTAAGAGATTCATCGTTACTCTTTCCATAGGTTACTGGTATTCTCTGATTCAATGCCTCTCGTGACGAAAAAGTGGCTATCTTAATAGTGCAATACTTCTTCCTCCCAGTTGCCACACAATTTACTACTTATTTGTGTAGTTTTTGTCTGCCAGAAACTATAATTCACTAGTTTTGTATCATAAAAGAGTCATCGTTTCTCCTCCTAGGGGTTATTCGAGATTTCTTAATCCAAACCGCAAGTAACGAGGCATTGGCTACCTTAAGAGAGTCATAGTTACTCGTCCCAATTGCTCACCCAGTCGGCCACTTTTCCTTACTGCAGCCAGTCTGCCAGAAGCGATATGTCACTCGTTGTGTATCTTAAGAGATTCATCGTTACTCCTTCCATAGGTTACTGGTATTCTCTGAGTCAATACCTCTCTTGACGAAAAGGTGGCTATCTTAATAGTGCAATACTTCTTCCTCCGAGTTGCTCACACAGTTTACTGCTTTTTGTGTAGTTTTTGTCTGCCAGAAACTATAATTCACTAGTTGTGTATCATAAAAGAGTCATCGTTTCTCCTCCTAGGGGTTATTCGAGATATCTTAATCCAAACCGCAAGTAACGAGGCATTGACTACCTTAAGAGAGTCATAGTTACTCGTCCCAATTGCTCACCCAGTCTGCCACTTTTCCTTACTGCGGCCAGTCTGCCAGAAGCGATATGTCACTCGTTGTGTATCTTAAGAGATTCATCGTTACTCTTTCCATAGGTTACTGGTATTCTCTGATTCAATGCCTCTCGTGATGAAAAAGTGGCTATCTTAATAGTGCAATACTTCTTCCTCCCAGTTGGTCACACAATTTACTACTTTTTTGTGTAGTTTTTGTCTGCCAGAAACTATAATTCACTAGTTTTGTATCATAAAAGGGTCATCGTTTCTCCTCGTAGGGGTTATTCGAGACCTCTTAATCCAAACCGCAAGTAACGAGGCATTGGCTACCTTAAGAGAGTCATAGTTACTCGTCCCAATTGCTCACCCAGTCTGCCACTTTTCCTTACTGCGGCCAGTCTGCCAGAAGCGATATGTCACTCGTTGTGTATCTTAAGAGATTCATCGTTACTCTTTCCATAGGTTACTGGTATTCTCTGATTCAATGCCTCTCGTGACGAAAAAGTGGCTATCTTAATAGTGCAATACTTCTTCCTCCCAGTTGCTCACACAATTTACTACTTATTTGTGTAGTTTTTGTCTGCCAGAAACTATAATTCACTAGTTTTGTATCATAAAAGAGTCATCGTTTCTCCTCCTAGGGGTTATTCGAGATTTCTTAATCCAAACCGCAAGTAATGAGGCATTGGCTACCTTAAGAGAGTCATAGTTACTCGTCCCAATTGCTCACCCAGTCTGCCACTTTTCCTTACTGCGGCCAGTCTGCCAGAAGCGATATGTCACTCGTTGTGTATCTTAAGAGATTCATCGTTACTCTTTCCATAGGTTACTGGTATTCTCTGATTCAATGCCTCTCGTGATGAAAAAGTGGCTATCTTAATAGTGCAATACTTCTTCCTTCCAGTTGCTCACACAATTTACTACTTTTTTGTGTAGTTTTTGTCTGCCAGAAACTATAATTCACTAGTTTTGTATCATAAAAGGGTCATCGTTTCTCCTCGTAGGGGTTATTCGAGACCTCTTAATCCAAACCGCAAGTAACGAGGCATTGGCTATCTTAAGAGAGTCATAGTTACTCGTCCCAATTGCTCACCCAGTCTGCCACTTTTTCTTACTGCGGCCAGTCTGCCAGAAGCGATATGTCACTCGTTGTGTATCTTAAGAGATTCATCGTTACTCCTTCCATAGGTTACTGGTATTCTCTGAGACAATACCTCTCGTGACGAAAAAGTGGCTATCTTAATAGTGCAATACTTCTTCCTCCGAGTTGCTCACACAGTTTACTACTTTTTGTGTGCTTGCCAGTCTGCCAGAAGCGATATGTCACTAGTTGTGTATCATAAAAGAGTCATCGTTTCTCCTCCTAGAGGTTATTCGAGATTTCTTAATCCAAACCGAAAGTAACGAGGCATTGGCTACCTTAAGAGAGTCATAGTTACTCGTCCCAATTGCTCACCGAGTCTGCCACTTTTCCTTACTGCGGCCAGTCTGCCAGAAGCGATATGTCACTCGTTGTGTATCTTAAGAGATTCATCGTTACTCTTTCCATAGGTTACTGGTATTCTCTGATTCTATGCCTCTCGTGACGAAAAAGTGGCTATCTTAATAGTGCAATACTTCTTCCTCCCAGTTGCTCACACAGTTTACTACTTTTTTGTGTAGTTTTTGTCTGCCAGAAACTATAATTCACTAGTTTTGTATCATAAAAGAGTCATCGTTTCTCCTCCTAGGGGTTATTCGAGACCTCTTAATCCAAACCGCAAGTAACGAGGCATTGGCTACCTTAAGAGAGTCATAGTTACTCGTCCCAATTGCTCACCCAGTCTGCCACTTTTCCTTACTGCGGCCAGTCTGCCAGAAGCGATATGTCACTCGTTGTGTATCTTAAGAGATTCATCGTTACTCTTTCCATAGGTTACTGGTATTCTCTGATTCAATGCCTCTCGTGACGAAAAAGTGGCTATCTTAATAGTGCAATACTTCTTCCTCCCAGTTGCCACACAATTTACTACTTATTTGTGTAGTTTTTGTCTGCCAGAAACTATAATTCACTAGTTTTGTATCATAAAAGAGTCATCGTTTCTCCTCCTAGGGGTTATTCGAGATTTCTTAATCCAAACCGCAAGTAACGAGGCATTGGCTACCTTAAGAGAGTCATAGTTACTCGTCCCAATTGCTCACCCAGTCGGCCACTTTTCCTTACTGCAGCCAGTCTGCCAGAAGCGATATGTCACTCGTTGTGTATCTTAAGAGATTCATCGTTACTCCTTCCATAGGTTACTGGTATTCTCTGAGTCAATACCTCTCTTGACGAAAAGGTGGCTATCTTAATAGTGCAATACTTCTTCCTCCGAGTTGCTCACACAGTTTACTGCTTTTTGTGTAGTTTTTGTCTGCCAGAAACTATAATTCACTAGTTGTGTATCATAAAAGAGTCATCGTTTCTCCTCCTAGGGGTTATTCGAGATATCTTAATCCAAACCGCAAGTAACGAGGCATTGGCTACATTAAGAGAGTCATAGTTACTCGTCCCAATTGCTCACCCAGTCTGCCACTTTTCCTTACTGCGGCCAGTCTGCCAGAAGCGATATGTCACTCGTTGTGTATCTTAAGAGATTCATCGTTACTCTTTCCATAGGTTACTGGTATTCTCTGATTCAATGCCTCTCGTGATGAAAAAGTGGCTATCTTAATAGTGCAATACTTCTTCTTCCCAGTTGCTCACACAATTTACTACTTTTTTGTGTAGTTTTTGTCTGTCAGAAACTATAATTCACTAGTTTTGTATCATAAAAGGGTCATCGTTTCTCCTCGTAGGGGTTATTCGAGACCTCTTAATCCAAACCGCAAGTAACGAGGCATTGGCTACCTTAAGAGAGTCATAGTTACTCGTCCCAATTGCTCACCCAGTCTGCCACTTTTTCTTACTGCGGCCAGTCTGCCAGAAGCGATATGTCACTCGTTGTGTATCTTAAGAGATTCATCGTTACTCTTTCCATAGGTTACTGGTATTCTCTGATTCAATGCCTCTCGTGACGAAAAAGTGGCTATCTTAATAGTGCAATACTTCTTCCTCCCAGTTGCTCACACAATTTACTACTTATTTGTGTAGTTTTTGTCTGCCAGAAACTATAATTCACTAGTTTTGTATCATAAAAGAGTCATCGTTTCTCCTCCTAGGGGTTATTCGAGACCTCTTAATCCAAACCGCAAGTAACGAGGCATTGGCTACCTTAAGAGAGTCATAGTTACTCGTCCCCATGGCTCACCCAGTCTGCCACTTTTTCATACTGCGGCCACTCTACCAGAAGCGATATGTCACTCGTTGTGTATCTTAAGAGATTCATCGTTACTCTTTCCATAGGTTACTGGTATTCTCTGATTCAATGCCTCTCGTGACGAAAAAGTGGCTATCTTAATAGTGCAATACTTCTTCCTCCCAGTTGCTCACACAATTTACTACTTATTTGTGTAGTTTTTGTCTGCCAGAAACTATAATTCACTAGTTTTGTATCATAAAAGAGTCATCGTTTCTCCTCCTAGGGGTTATTCGAGATTTCTTAATCCAAACCGCAAGTAACGAGGCATTGGCTACCTTAAGAGAGTCATAGTTACTCGTCCCAATTGCTCACCCAGTCTGCCACTTTTCCTTACTGCGGCCAGTCTGCCAGAAGCGATATGTCACTCGTTGTGTATCTTAAGAGATTCATCGTTACTCCTTCCATAGGTTACTGGTATTCTCTGAGTCAATACCTCTCTTGACGAAAAGGTGGCTATCTTAATAGTGCAATACTTCTTCCTCCGAGTTGCTCACACAGTTTACTGCTTTTTGTGTAGTTTTTGTCTGCCAGAAACTATAATTCACTAGTTGTGTATCATAAAAGAGTCATCGTTTCTCCTCCTAGGGGTTATTCGAGATATCTTAATCCAAACCGCAAGTAACGAGGCATTGGCTTCCTTAAGAGAGTCATAGTTACTCGTCCCAATTGCTCACCCAGTCTGCCACTTTTTCTTACTGCGGCCAGTCTGCCAGAAGCGATATGTCACTCGTTGTGTATCTTAAGAGATTCATCGTTACTCCTTCCATAGGTTACTGGTATTCTCTGAGTCAATACCTCTCGTGACGAAAAAGTGGCTATCTTAATAGTGCAATACTTCTTCTTCCGAGTTGCTCACACAGTTTACTACTTTTTGTGTAGTTTTTGTCTGCCAGAAACTATAATTCACTAGTTGTGTATCATAAAAGAGTCATCGTTTCTCCTCCTAGGGGTTTTCGAGATTTCTTAATCCAAACCGCAAGTAACGAGGCATTGGGTACCTTAAGAGAGTCATAGTTACTCGTCCCCATTGCTCACCCAGTCTGCCACTTTTTCTTACTGTGGCCAGTCTGCCAGAAGCGATATGTCACTCGTTGTGTATCTTAAGAGATTCATCGTTACTCCTTCCATAGGTTACTGGTATTCTCTGAGTCAATACCTCTCTTGACGAAAAAGTGGCTATCTTAATAGTGCAATACTTCTTCCTCCGAGTTGCTCACACAGTTTACTGCTTTTTGAGTAGTTTTTGTCTGCCAGAAACTATAATTCACTAGTTGTGTATCATAAAAGAGTCATCGTTTCTCCTCCTAGGGGTTATTCGAGATATCTTAATCCAAACCGCAAGTAACGAGCCATTGGCTACCTTAAGAGAGTCATAGTTACTCGTCCCAATTGCTCACCCAGTCTGCCACTTTTCCTTACTGCGGCCAGTCTGCCAGAAGCGATATGTCACTCGTTGTGTATCTTAAGAGATTCATCGTTACTCTTTCCATAGGTTACTGGTATTCTCTGATTCAATGCCTCTCGTGATGAAAAAGTGGCTATCTTAATAGTGCAATACTTCTTCCTCCCAGTTGCTCACACAATTTACTACTTTTTTGTGTAGTTTTTGTCTGCCAGAAACTATAATTCACTAGTTTTGTATCATAAAAGGGTCATCGTTTCTCCTCGTAGGGGTTATTCGAGACCTCTTAATTCAAACCGCAAGTAACGAGGCATTGGCTACCTTAAGAGAGTCATAGTTACTCGTCCCAATTGCTCACCCAGTCTGCCACTTTTTCTTACTGCGGCCAGTCTGCCAGAAGCGATATGTCACTCGTTGTGTATCTTAAGAGATTCATCGTTACTCCTTCCATAGGTTACTGGTATTCTCTGAGTCAATACCTCTCGTGACGAAAAAGTGGCTATCTTAATAGTGCAATACTTCTTCCTCCGAGTTGCTCAGACAGTTTACTACTTTTTGTGTAGTTTTTGTCTGCCAGAAACTATAATTCACTAGTTTTGTATCATAAAAGAGTCATCGTTTCCCCTCCTAGGGGTTTTCGAGATTTCTTAATCCAAACCGCAAGTAACGAGGCATTGGCTACCTTAAGAGAGTCATAGTTACTCGTCCCCATTGCTCACCCAGTCTGCCCCTTTTTCTTACTGTGGCCAGTCTGCCAGAAGCGATATGTCACTCGTTGTGTATCTTAAGAGATTCATCGTTACTCCTTCCATAGGTTACTGGTACTCTCTGAGTCAATACCTCTCTTGACGAAAAGGTGGCTATCTTAATAGTGCAATACTTCTTCCTCCGAGTTGCTCACACAGTTTACTGCTTTTTGTGTAGTTTTTGTCTGCCAGAAACTATAATTCACTAGTTGTGTATCATAAAAGGGTCATCGTTTCTCCTCCTAGGGGTTATTCGAGATATCTTAATCCAAACCGCAAGTAACGAGGCATTGGCTTCCTTAAGAGAGTCATAGTTACTCGTCCCAATTGCTCACCCAGTCTGCCACTTTTTCTTACTGCGGCCAGTCTGCCAGAAGCGATATGTCACTCGTTGTGTATCTTAAGAGATTCATCGTTACTCCTTCCATAGGTTACTGGTATTCTCTGAGTCAATACCTCTCGTGACGAAAAAGTGGCTATCTTAATAGTGCAATACTTCTTCTTCCGAGTTGCTCACACAGTTTACTACTTTTTGTGTAGTTTTTGTCTGCCAGAAACTATAATTCACTAGTTGTGTATCATAAAAGAGTCATCGTTTCTCCTCCTAGGGGTTTTCGAGATTTCTTAATCCAAACCGCAAGTAACGAGGCATTGGGTACCTTAAGAGAGTCATTGTTACTCGTCCCCATTGCTCACCCAGTCTGCCACTTTTTCTTACTGTGGCCAGTCTGCCAGAAGCGATATGTCACTCGTTGTGTATCTTAAGAGATTCATCGTTACTCCTTCCATAGGTTACTGGTATTCTCTGAGTCAATACCTCTCTTGACGAAAAAGTGGCTATCTTAATAGTGCAATACTTCTTCCTCCGAGTTGCTCACACAGTTTACTGCTTTTTGAGTAGTTTTTGTCTGCCAGAAACTATAATTCACTAGTTGTGTATCATAAAAGAGTCATCGTTTCTCCTCCTAGGGGTTATTCGAGATATCTTAATCCAAACCGCAAGTAACGAGCCATTGGCTACCTTAAGAGAGTCATAGTTACTCGTCCCAATTGCTCACCCAGTCTGCCACTTTTCCTTACTGTGGCCAGTCTGCCAGAAGCGATATGTCACTCGTTGTGTATCTTAAGAGATTCATCGTTACTCTTTCCATAGGTTACTGGTATTCTCTGATTCAATGCCTCTCGTGATGAAAAATGGCTATCTTAATAGTGCAATACTTCTTCCTCCCAGTTGCTCACACAATTTACTACTTTTTTGTGTAGTTTTTGTCTGCCAGAAACTATAATTCACTAGTTTTGTATCATAAAAGGGTCATCGTTTCTCCTCGTAGGGGTTATTCGAGACCTCTTAATCCAAACCGCAAGTAACGAGGCATTGGCTACCTTAAGAGAGTCATAGTTACTCGTCCCAATTGCTCACCCAGTCTGCCACTTTTTCTTACTGCGGCCAGTCTGCCAGAAGCGATATGTCACTCGTTGTGTATCTTAAGAGATTCATCGTTACTCCTTCCATAGGTTACTGGTATTCTCTGAGTCAATACCTCTCGTGACGAAAAAGTGGCTATCTTAATAGTGCAATACTTCTTCCTCCGAGTTGCTCAGACAGTTTACTACTTTTTGTGTAGTTTTTGTCTGCCAGAAACTATAATTCACTAGTTTTGTATCATAAAAGAGTCATCGTTTCTCCTCCTAGGGGTTTTCGAGATTTCTTAATCCAAACCGCAAGTAACGAGGCATTGGCTACCTTAAGAGAGTCATAGTTACTCGTCCCCATTGCTCACCCAGTCTGCCCCTTTTTCTTACTGTGGCCAGTCTGCCAGAAGCGATATGTCACTCGTTGTGTATCTTAAGAGATTCATCGTTACTCCTTCCATAGGTTACTGGTATTCTCTGAGTCAATACCTCTCTTGACGAAAAGGTGGCTATCTTAATAGTGCAATACTTCTTCCTCCGAGTTGCTCACACAGTTTACTGCTTTTTGTGTAGTTTTTGTCTGCCAGAAACTATAATTCACTAGTTGTGTATCATAAAAGGGTCATCGTTTCTCCTCCTAGGGGTTATTCGAGATATCTTAATCCAAACCGCAAGTAACGAGGCATTGGCTTCCTTAAGAGAGTCATAGTTACTCGTCCCAATTGCTCACCCAGTCTGCCACTTTTTCTTACTGCGGCCAGTCTGCCAGAAGCGATATGTCACTCGTTGTGTATCTTAAGAGATTCATCGTTACTCCTTCCATAGGTTACTGGTATTCTCTGAGTCAATACCTCTCGTGACGAAAAAGTGGCTATCTTAATAGTGCAATACATCTTCTTCCGAGTTGCTCACACAGTTTACTACTTTTTGTGTAGTTTTTGTCTGCCAGAAACTATAATTCACTAGTTGTGTATCATAAAAGAGTCATCGTTTCTCCTCCTAGGGGTTTTCGAGATTTCTTAATCCAAACCGCAAGTAACGAGGCATTGGGTACCTTAAGAGAGTCATAGTTACTCGTCCCCATTGCTCACCCAGTCTGCCACTTTTTCTTACTGTGGCCAGTCTGCCAGAAGCGATATGTCACTCGTTGTGTATCTTAAGAGATTCATCGTTACTCCTTCCATAGGTTACTGGTATTCTCTGAGTCAATACCTCTCTTGACGAAAAAGTGGCTATCTTAATAGTGCAATACTTCTTCCTCCGAGTTGCTCACACAGTTTACTGCTTTTTGTGTAGTTTTTGTCTGCCAGAAACTATAATTCACTAGTTGTGTATCATAAAAGAGTCATCGTTTCTCCTCCTAGGGGTTATTCGAGATATCTTAATCCAAACCGCAAGTAACGAGCCATTGGCTACCTTAAGAGAGTCATAGTTACTCGTCCCAATTGCTCACCCAGTCTGCCACTTTTCCTTACTGCGGCCAGTCTGCCAGAAGCGATATGTCACTCGTTGTGTATCTTAAGAGATTCATCGTTACTCTTTCCATAGGTTACTGGTATTCTCTGATTCAATGCTTCTCGTGATGAAAAAGTGGCTATCTTAATAGTGCAATACTTCTTCCTCCCAGTTGCTCACACAATTTACTACTTTTTTGTGTAGTTTTTGTCTGCCAGAAACTATAATTCACTAGTTTTGTATCATAAAAGGGTCATCGTTTCTCCTCGTAGGGGTTATTCGAGACCTCTTAATCCAAACCGCAAGTAACGAGGCATTGGCTACCTTAAGAGAGTCATAGTTACTCGTCCCAATTGCTCACCCAGTCTGCCACTTTTTCTTACTGCGGCCAGTCTGCCAGAAGCGATATGTCACTCGTTGTGTATCTTAAGAGATTCATCGTTACTCCTTCCATAGGTTACTGGTATTCTCTGAGTCAATACCTCTCGTGACGAAAAAGTGGCTATCTTAATAGTGCAATACTTCTTCCTCCGAGTTGCTCAGACAGTTTACTACTTCTTGTGTAGTTTTTGTCTGCCAGAAACTATAATTCACTAGTTTTGTATCATAAAAGAGTCATCGTTTCTCCTCCTAGGGGTTTTCGAGATTTCTTAATCCAAACCGCAAGTAACGAGGCATTGGCTACCTTAAGAGAGTCATAGTTACTCGTCCCCATTGCTCACCCAGTCTGCCCCTTTTTCTTACTGTGGCCAGTCTGCCAGAAGCGATATGTCACTCGTTGTGTATCTTAAGAGATTCATCGTTACTCCTTCCATAGGTTACTGGTATTCTCTGAGTCAATACCTCTCTTGACGAAAAGGTGGCTATCTTAATAGTGCAATACTTCTTCCTCCGAGTTGCTCACACAGTTTACTGCTTTTTGTGTAGTTTTTGTCTGCCAGAAACTATAATTCACTAGTTGTGTATCATAAAAGAGTCATCGTTTCTCCTCCTAGGGGTTATTCGAGATATCTTAATCCAAACCGCAAGTAACGAGGCATTGGCTACCTTAAGAGAGTCATAGTTACTCGTCCCAATTGCTCACCCAGTCTGCCACTTTTCCTTACTGCGGCCAGTCTGCCAGAAGCGATATGTCACTCGTTGTGTATCTTAAGAGATTCATCGTTACTCTTTCCATAGGTTACTGGTATTCTCTGATTCAATGCCTCTCGTGACGAAAAAGTGGCTATCTTAATAGTGCAATACTTCTTCCTCCCAGTTGCTCACACAATTTACTACTTATTTGTGTAGTTTTTGTCTGCCAGAAACTATAATTCACTAGTTTTGTATCATAAAAGAGTCATCGTTTCTCCTCCTAGGGGTTATTCGAGATTTCTTAATCCAAACCGCAAGTAATGAGGCATTGGCTACCTTAAGAGAGTCATAGTTACTCGTCCCAATTGCTCACCCAGTCTGCCACTTTTCCTTACTGCGGCCAGTCTGCCAGAAGCGATATGTCACTCGTTGTGTATCTTAAGAGATTCATCGTTACTCCTTCCATAGGTTACTGGTATTCTCTGAGTCAATACCTCTCTTGACGAAAAGGTGGCTATCTTAATAGTGCAATACTTCTTCCTCCGAGTTGCTCACACAGTTTACTGCTTTTTGTGTAGTTTTTGTCTGCCAGAAACTATAATTCACTAGTTGTGTATCATAAAAGAGTCATCGTTTCTCCTCCTAGGGGTTATTCGAGATATCCTAATCCAAACCGCAAGTAACGAGGCATTGGCTACCTTAAGAGAGTCACAGTTACTCGTCCCAATTTCTCACCCAGTCTGCCACTTTTCCTTACTGCGGCCAGTCTGCCAGAAGCGATATGTCACTCGTTGTGTATCTTAAGAGATTCATCGTTACTCTTTCCATAGGTTACTGGTATTCTCTGATTCAATGCCTCTCGTGATGAAAAAGTGGCTATCTTAATAGTGCAATATTTCTTCCTCCCAGTTGCTCACACAATTTACTACTTTTTTGTGTAGTTTTTGTCTGCCAGAAACTATAATTCACTAGTTTTGTATCATAAAAGGGTCATCGTTTCTCCTCGTAGGGGTTATTCGAGACCTCTTAATCCAAACCGCAAGTAACGAGGCATTGGCTATCTTAAGAGAGTCATAGTTACTCGTCCCAATTGCTCACCCAGTCTGCCACTTTTTCTTACTGCGGCCAGTCTGCCAGAAGCGATATGTCACTCGTTGTGTATCTTAAGAGATTCATCGTTACTCCTTCCATAGGTTACTGGTATTCTCTGAGTCAATACCTCTCGTGACGAAAAAGTGGCTATCTTAATAGTGCAATACTTCTTCCTCCGAGTTGCTCACACAGTTTACTACTTTTTGTGTGCTTGCCAGTCTGCCAGAAGCGATATGTCACTAGTTGTGTATCATAAAAGAGTCATCGTTTCTCCTCCTAGAGGTTATTCGAGATTTCTTAATCCAAACCGAAAGTAACGAGGCATTGGCTACCTTAAGAGAGTCATAGTTACTCGTCCCAATTGCTCACCGAGTCTGCCACTTTTCCTTACTGCGGCCAGTCTGCCAGAAGCGATATGTCACTCGTTGTGTATCTTAAGAGATTCATCGTTACTCTTTCCATAGGTTACTGGTATTCTCTGATTCTATGCCTCTCGTGACGAAAAAGTGGCTATCTTAATAGTGCAATACTTCTTCCTCCCAGTTGCTCACACAGTTTACTACTTTTTTGTGTAGTTTTTGTCTGCCAGAAACTATAATTCACTAGTTTTGTATCATAAAAGAGTCATCGTTTCTCCTCCTAGGGGTTATTCGAGACCTCTTAATCCAAACCGCAAGTAACGAGGCATTGGCTACCTTAAGAGAGTCATAGTTACTCGTCCCAATTGCTCACCCAGTCTGCCACTTTTCCTTACTGCGGCCAGTCTGCCAGAAGCGATATGTCACTCGTTGTGTATCTTAAGAGATTCATCGTTACTCTTTCCATAGGTTACTGGTATTCTCTGATTCAATGCCTCTCGTGACGAAAAAGTGGCTATCTTAATAGTGCAATACTTCTTCCTCCCAGTTGCCACACAATTTACTACTTATTTGTGTTGTTTTTGTCTGCCAGAAACTATAATTCACTAGTTTTGTATCATAAAAGAGTCATCGTTTCTCCTCCTAGGGGTTATTCGAGATTTCTTAATCCAAACCGCAAGTAACGAGGCATTGGCTACCTTAAGAGAGTCATAGTTACTCGTCCCAATTGCTCACCCAGTCGGCCACTTTTCCTTACTGCAGCCAGTCTGCCAGAAGCGATATGTCACTCGTTGTGTATCTTAAGAGATTCATCGTTACTCCTTCCATAGGTTACTGGTATTCTCTGAGTCAATACCTCTCTTGACGAAAAGGTGGCTATCTTAATAGTGCAATACTTCTTCCTCCGAGTTGCTCACACAGTTTACTGCTTTTTGTGTAGTTTTTGTCTGCCAGAAACTATAATTCACTAGTTGTGTATCATAAAAGAGTCATCGTTTCTCCTCCTAGGGGTTATTCGAGATATCTTAATCCAAACCGCAAGTAACGAGGCATTGGCTACCTTAAGAGAGTCATAGTTACTCGTCCCAATTGCTCACCCAGTCTGCCACTTTTCCTTACTGCGGCCAGTCTGCCAGAAGCGATATGTCACTCGTTGTGTATCTTAAGAGATTCATCGTTACTCTTTCCATAGGTTACTGGTATTCTCTGATTCAATGCCTCTCGTGATGAAAAAGTGGCTATCTTAATAGTGCAATACTTCTTCCTCCCAGTTGCTCACACAATTTACTACTTTTTTGTGTAGTTTTTGTCTGCCAGAAACTATAATTCACTAGTTTTGTATCATAAAAGGGTCATCGTTTCTCCTCGTAGGGGTTATTCGAGACCTCTTAATCCAAACCGCAAGTAACGAGGCATTGGCTACCTTAAGAGAGTCATAGTTACTCGTCCCAATTGCTCACCCAGTCTGCCACTTTTCCTTACTGCGGCCAGTCTGCCAGAAGCGATATGTCACTCGTTGTGTATCTTAAGAGATTCATCGTTACTCTTTCCATAGGTTACTGGTATTCTCTGATTCAATGCCTCTCGTGACGAAAAAGTGGCTATCTTAATAGTGCAATACTTCTTCCTCCCAGTTGCTCACACAATTTACTACTTATTTGTGTAGTTTTTGTCTGCCAGAAACTATAATTCACTAGTTTTGTATCATAAAAGAGTCATCGTTTCTCCTCCTAGGGGTTATTCGAGATTTCTTAATCCAAACCGCAAGTAATGAGGCATTGGCTACCTTAAGAGAGTCATAGTTACTCGTCCCAATTGCTCACCCAGTCTGCCACTTTTCCTTACTGCGGCCAGTCTGCCAGAAGCGATATGTCACTCGTTGTGTATCTTAAGAGATTCATCGTTACTCCTTCCATAGGTTACTGGTATTCTCTGAGTCAATACCTCTCTTGACGAAAAGGTGGCTATCTTAATAGTGCAATACTTCTTCCTCCGAGTTGCTCACACAGTTTACTGCTTTTTGTGTAGTTTTTGTCTGCCAGAAACTATAATTCACTAGTTGTGTATCATAAAAGAGTCATCGTTTCTCCTCCTAGGGGTTATTCGAGATATCCTAATCCAAACCGCAAGTAACGAGGCATTGGCTACCTTAAGAGAGTCATAGTTACTCGTCCCAATTTCTCACCCAGTCTGCCACTTTTCCTTACTGCGGCCAGTCTGCCAGAAGCGATATGTCACTCGTTGTGTATCTTAAGAGATTCATCGTTACTCCTTCCATAGGTTACTGGTATTCTCTGAGTCAATACCTCTCTTGACGAAAAGGTGGCTATCTTAATAGTGCAATACTTCTTCCTCCGAGTTGCTCACACAGTTTACTGCTTTTTGTGTAGTTTTTGTCTGCCAGAAACTATAATTCACTAGTTGTGTATCATAAAAGAGTCATCGTTTCTCCTCCTAGGGGTTATTCGAGATATCCTAATCCAAACCGCAAGTAACGAGGCATTGGCTACCTTAAGAGAGTCACAGTTACTCGTCCCAATTTCTCACCCAGTCTGCCACTTTTCCTTACTGCGGCCAGTCTGCCAGAAGCGATATGTCACTCGTTGTGTATCTTAAGAGATTCATCGTTACTCTTTCCATAGGTTACTGGTATTCTCTGATTCAATGCCTCTCGTGATGAAAAAGTGGCTATCTTAATAGTGCAATACTTCTTCCTCCCAGTTGCTCACACAATTTACTACTTTTTTGTGTAGTTTTTGTCTGCCAGAAACTATAATTCACTAGTTTTGTATCATAAAAGGGTCATCGTTTCTCCTCGTAGGGGTTATTCGAGACCTCTTAATCCAAACCGCAAGTAACGAGGCATTGGCTATCTTAAGAGAGTCATAGTTACTCGTCCCAATTGCTCACCCAGTCTGCCACTTTTTCTTACTGCGGCCAGTCTGCCAGAAGCGATATGTCACTCGTTGTGTATCTTAAGAGATTCATCGTTACTCCTTCCATAGGTTACTGGTATTCTCTGAGTCAATACCTCTCGTGACGAAAAAGTGGCTATCTTAATAGTGCAATACTTCTTCCTCCGAGTTGCTCACACAGTTTACTACTTTTTGTGTGCTTGCCAGTCTGCCAGAAGCGATATGTCACTAGTTGTGTATCATAAAAGAGTCATCGTTTCTCCTCCTAGAGGTTATTCGAGATTTCTTAATCCAAACCGAAAGTAACGAGGCATTGGCTACCTTAAGAGAGTCATAGTTACTCGTCCCAATTGCTCACCGAGTCTGCCACTTTTCCTTACTGCGGCCAGTCTGCCAGAAGCGATATGTCACTCGTTGTGTATCTTAAGAGATTCATCGTTACTCTTTCCATAGGTTACTGGTATTCTCTGATTCTATGCCTCTCGTGACGAAAAAGTGGCTATCTTAATAGTGCAATACTTCTTCCTCCCAGTTGCTCACACAGTTTACTACTTTTTTGTGTAGTTTTTGTCTGCCAGAAACTATAATTCACTAGTTTTGTATCATAAAAGAGTCATCGTTTCTCCTCCTAGGGGTTATTCGAGACCTCTTAATCCAAACCGCAAGTAACGAGGCATTGGCTACCTTAAGAGAGTCATAGTTACTCGTCCCAATTGCTCACCCAGTCTGCCACTTTTCCTTACTGCGGCCAGTCTGCCAGAAGCGATATGTCACTCGTTGTGTATCTTAAGAGATTCATCGTTACTCTTTCCATAGGTTACTGGTATTCTCTGATTCAATGCCTCTCGTGACGAAAAAGTGGCTATCTTAATAGTGCAATACTTCTTCCTCCCAGTTGCCACACAATTTACTACTTATTTGTGTTGTTTTTGTCTGCCAGAAACTATAATTCACTAGTTTTGTATCATAAAAGAGTCATCGTTTCTCCTCCTAGGGGTTATTCGAGATTTCTTAATCCAAACCGCAAGTAACGAGGCATTGGCTACCTTAAGAGAGTCATAGTTACTCGTCCCAATTGCTCACCCAGTCGGCCACTTTTCCTTACTGCAGCCAGTCTGCCAGAAGCGATATGTCACTCGTTGTGTATCTTAAGAGATTCATCGTTACTCCTTCCATAGGTTACTGGTATTCTCTGAGTCAATACCTCTCTTGACGAAAAGGTGGCTATCTTAATAGTGCAATACTTCTTCCTCCGAGTTGCTCACACAGTTTACTGCTTTTTGTGTAGTTTTTGTCTGCCAGAAACTATAATTCACTAGTTGTGTATCATAAAAGAGTCATCGTTTCTCCTCCTAGGGGTTATTCGAGATATCTTAATCCAAACCGCAAGTAACGAGGCATTGGCTACCTTAAGAGAGTCATAGTTACTCGTCCCAATTGCTCACCCAGTCTGCCACTTTTCCTTACTGCGGCCAGTCTGCCAGAAGCGATATGTCACTCGTTGTGTATCTTAAGAGATTCATCGTTACTCTTTCCATAGGTTACTGGTATTCTCTGATTCAATGCCTCTCGTGATGAAAAAGTGGCTATCTTAATAGTGCAATACTTCTTCCTCCCAGTTGCTCACACAATTTACTACTTTTTTGTGTAGTTTTTGTCTGCCAGAAACTATAATTCACTAGTTTTGTATCATAAAAGGGTCATCGTTTCTCCTCGTAGGGGTTATTCGAGACCTCTTAATCCAAACCGCAAGTAACGAGGCATTGGCTACCTTAAGAGAGTCATAGTTACTCGTCCCAATTGCTCACCCAGTCTGCCACTTTTCCTTACTGCGGCCAGTCTGCCAGAAGCGATATGTCACTCGTTGTGTATCTTAAGAGATTCATCGTTACTCTTTCCATAGGTTACTGGTATTCTCTGATTCAATGCCTCTCGTGACGAAAAAGTGGCTATCTTAATAGTGCAATACTTCTTCCTCCCAGTTGCTCACACAATTTACTACTTATTTGTGTAGTTTTTGTCTGCCAGAAACTATAATTCACTAGTTTTGTATCATAAAAGAGTCATCGTTTCTCCTCCTAGGGGTTATTCGAGATTTCTTAATCCAAACCGCAAGTAATGAGGCATTGGCTACCTTAAGAGAGTCATAGTTACTCGTCCCAATTGCTCACCCAGTCTGCCACTTTTCCTTACTGCGGCCAGTCTGCCAGAAGCGATATGTCACTCGTTGTGTATCTTAAGAGATTCATCGTTACTCCTTCCATAGGTTACTGGTATTCTCTGAGTCAATACCTCTCTTGACGAAAAGGTGGCTATCTTAATAGTGCAATACTTCTTCCTCCGAGTTGCTCACACAGTTTACTGCTTTTTGTGTAGTTTTTGTCTGCCAGAAACTCTAATTCACTAGTTGTGTATCATAAAAGAGTCATCGTTTCTCCTCCTAGGGGTTATTCGAGATATCCTAATCCAAACCGCAAGTAACGAGGCATTGGCTACCTTAAGAGAGTCATAGTTACTCGTCCCAATTTCTCACCCAGTCTGCCACTTTTCCTTACTGCGGCCAGTCTGCCAGAAGCGATATGTCACTCGTTGTGTATCTTAAGAGATTCATCGTTACTCTTTCCATAGGTTACTGGTATTCTCTGATTCAATGCCTCTCGTGATGAAAAAGTGGCTATCTTAATAGTGCAATACTTCTTCCTCCCAGTTGCTCACACAATTTACTACTTTTTTGTGTAGTTTTTGTCTGCCAGAAACTATAATTCACTAGTTTTGTATCATAAAAGGGTCATCGTTTCTCCTCGTAGGGGTTATTCGAGACCTCTTAATCCAAACCGCAAGTAACGAGGCATTGGCTATCTTAAGAGAGTCATAGTTACTCGTCCCAATTGCTCACCCAGTCTGCCACTTTTTCTTACTGCGGCCAGTCTGCCAGAAGCGATATGTCACTCGTTGTGTATCTTAAGAGATTCATCGTTACTCCTTCCATAGGTTACTGGTATTCTCTGAGTCAATACCTCTCGTGACGAAAAAGTGGCTATCTTAATAGTGCAATACTTCTTCCTCCGAGTTGCTCACACAGTTTACTACTTTTTGTGTGCTTGCCAGTCTGCCAGAAGCGATATGTCACTAGTTGTGTATCATAAAAGAGTCATCGTTTCTCCTCCTAGAGGTTATTCGAGATTTCTTAATCCAAACCGAAAGTAACGAGGCATTGGCTACCTTAAGAGAGTCATAGTTACTCGTCCCAATTGCTCACCGAGTCTGCCACTTTTCCTTACTGCGGCCAGTCTGCCAGAAGCGATATGTCACTCGTTGTGTATCTTAAGAGATTCATCGTTACTCTTTCCATAGGTTACTGGTATTCTCTGATTCTATGCCTCTCGTGACGAAAAAGTGGCTATCTTAATAGTGCAATACTTCTTCCTCCCAGTTGCTCACACAGTTTACTACATTTTTGTGTAGTTTTTGTCTGCCAGAAACTATAATTCACTAGTTTTGTATCATAAAAGAGTCATCGTTTCTCCTCCTAGGGGTTATTCGAGACCTCTTAATCCAAACCGCAAGTAACGAGGCATTGGCTACCTTAAGAGAGTCATAGTTACTCGTCCCAATTGCTCACCCAGTCTGCCACTTTTCCTTACTGCGGCCAGTCTGCCAGAAGCGATATGTCACTCGTTGTGTATCTTAAGAGATTCATCGTTACTCTTTCCATAGGTTACTGGTATTCTCTGATTCAATGCCTCTCGTGACGAAAAAGTGGCTATCTTAATAGTGCAATACTTCTTCCTCCCAGTTGCCACACAATTTACTACTTATTTGTGTAGTTTTTGTCTGCCAGAAACTATAATTCACTAGTTTTGTATCATAAAAGAGTCATCGTTTCTCCTCCTAGGGGTTATTCGAGATTTCTTAATCCAAACCGCAAGTAACGAGGCATTGGCTACCTTAAGAGAGTCATAGTTACTCGTCCCAATTGCTCACCCAGTCGGCCACTTTTCCTTACTGCAGCCAGTCTGCCAGAAGCGATATGTCACTCGTTGTGTATCTTAAGAGATTCATCGTTACTCCTTCCATAGGTTACTGGTATTCTCTGAGTCAATACCTCTCTTGACGAAAAGGTGGCTATCTTAATAGTGCAATACTTCTTCCTCCGAGTTGCTCACACAGTTTACTGCTTTTTGTGTAGTTTTTGTCTGCCAGAAACTATAATTCACTAGTTGTGTATCATAAAAGAGTCATCGTTTCTCCTCCTAGGGGTTATTCGAGATATCTTAATCCAAACCGCAAGTAACGAGGCATTGGCTACCTTAAGAGAGTCATAGTTACTCGTCCCAATTGCTCACCCAGTCTGCCACTTTTCCTTACTGCGGCCAGTCTGCCAGAAGCGATATGTCACTCGTTGTGTATCTTAAGAGATTCATCGTTACTCTTTCCATAGGTTACTGGTATTCTCTGATTCAATGCCTCTCGTGATGAAAAAGTGGCTATCTTAATAGTGCAATACTTCTTCCTCCCAGTTGCTCACACAATTTACTACTTTTTTGTGTAGTTTTTGTCTGCCAGAAACTATAATTCACTAGTTTTGTATCATAAAAGGGTCATCGTTTCTCCTCGTAGGGGTTATTCGAGACCTCTTAATCCAAACCGCAAGTAACGAGGCATTGGCTACCTTAAGAGAGTCATAGTTACTCGTCCCAATTGCTCACCCAGTCTGCCACTTTTTCTTACTGCGGCCAGTCTGCCAGAAGCGATATGTCACTCGTTGTGTATCTTAAGAGATTCATCGTTACTCCTTCCATAGGTTACTGGTATTCTCTGAGTCAATACCTCTCGTGACGAAAAAGTGGCTATCTTAATAGTGCAATACTTCTTCCTCCGAGTTGCTCAGACAGTTTACTACTTTTTGTGTAGTTTTTGTCTGCCAGAAACTATAATTCACTAGTTTTGTATCATAAAAGAGTCATCGTTTCTCCTCCTAGGGGTTTTCGAGATTTCTTAATCCAAACCGCAAGTAACGAGGCATTGGCTACCTTAAGAGAGTCATAGTTACTCGTCCCCATTGCTCACCCAGTCTGCCCCTTTTTCTTACTGTGGCCAGTCTGCCAGAAGCGATATGTCACTCGTTGTGTATCTTAAGAGATTCATCGTTACTCCTTCCATAGGTTACTGGTATTCTCTGAGTCAATACCTCTCTTGACGAAAAAGTGGCTATCTTAATAGTGCAATACTTCTTCCTCCGAGTTGCTCACACAGTTTACTGCTTTTTGTGTAGTTTTTGTCTGCCAGAAACTATAATTCACTAGTTGTGTATCATAAAAGAGTCATCGTTTCTCCTCCTAGGGGTTATTCGAGATATCTTAATCCAAACCGCAAGTAACGAGGCATTGGCTACCTTAAGAGAGTCATAGTTACTCGTCCCAATTGCTCACCCAGTCTGCCACTTCTCCTTACTGCGGCCAGTCTGCCAGAAGCGATATGTCACTCGTTGTGTATCTTAAGAGATTCATCGTTAGTCTTTCCATAGGTTACTGGTATTCTCTGAGTCAATACCTCTCGTGACGAAAAAGTGGCTATCTTAATAGTGCAATACTTCTTCCTCCGAGTTGCTCAGACAGTTTACTACTTTTTGTGTAGTTTTTGTCTGCCAGAAACTATAATTCACTAGTTTTGTATCATAAAAGAGTCATCGTTTCTCCTCCTAGGGGTTTTCGAGATTTCTTAATCCAAACCGCAAGTAACGAGGCATTGGCTACCTTAAGAGAGTCATAGTTACTCGTCCCCATTGCTCACCCAGTCTGCCCCTTTTTCTTACTGTGGCCAGTCTGCCAGAAGCGATATGTCACTCGTTGTGTATCTTAAGAGATTCATCGTTACTCCTTCCATAGGTTACTGGTATTCTCTGAGTCAATACCTCTCTTGACGAAAAGGTGGCTATCTTAATAGTGCAATACTTCTTCCTCCGAGTTGCTCCCACAGTTTACTGCTTTTTGTGTAGTTTTTGTCTGCCAGAAACTATAATTCACTAGTTGTGTATCATAAAAGGGTCATCGTTTCTCCTCCTAGGGGTTATTCGAGATATCTTAATCCAAACCGCAAGTAACGAGGCATTGGCTACCTTAAGAGAGTCATAGTTACTCGTCCCAATTGCTCACCCAGTCTGCCACTTCTCCTTACTGCGGCCAGTCTGCCAGAAGCGATATGTCACTCGTTGTGTATCTTAAGAGATTCATCGTTAGTCTTTCCATAGGTTACTGGTATTCTCTGAGTCAATACCTCTCGTGACGAAAAAGTGGCTATCTTAATAGTGCAATACTTCTTCCTCCGAGTTGCTCACACAGTTTACTACTTTTTGTGTAGTTTTTGTCTGCCAGAAACTATAATTCACTAGTTTTGTATCATAAAAGAGTCTTCGTTTCTCCTCCTAGGGGTTTTCCAGATTTCTTAATCCAAACCGCAAGTAACGAGGCATTGGCTACCTTAAGAGAGTCATAGTTACTCGTCCCCATTGCTCACCCAGTCTGCCCCTTTTTCTTACTGTGGCCAGTCTGCCAGAAGCGATATGTCACTCGTTGTGTATCTTAAGAGATTCATCGTTACTCCTTCCATAGGTTACTGGTATTCTCTGAGTCAATACCTCTCTTGACGAAAAGGTGGCTATCTTAATAGTGCAATACTTCTTCCTCCGAGTTGCTCACACAGTTTACTGCTTTTTGTGTAGTTTTTGTCTGCCAGAAACTATAATTCACTAGTTGTGTATCATAAAAGAGTCATCGTTTCTCCTCCTAGGGGTTATTCGAGATATCTTAATCCAAACCGCAAGTAACGAGGCATTGGCTACCTTAAGAGAGTCATAGTTACTCGTCCCAATTGCTCACCCAGTCTGCCACTTTTCCTTACTGCGGCCAGTCTGCCAGAAGCGATATGTCACTCGTTGTGTATCTTAAGAGATTCATCGTTACTCTTTCCATAGGTTACTGGTATTCTCTGATTCAATGCCTCTCGTGACGAAAAAGTGGCTATCTTAATAGTGCAATACTTCTTCCTCCCAGTTGCTCACACAATTTACTACTTATTTGTGTAGTTTTTGTCTGCCAGAAACTATAATTCACTAGTTTTGTATCATAAAAGAGTCATCGTTTCTCCTCCTAGGGGTTATTCGAGATTTCTTAATCCAAACCGCAAGTAATGAGGCATTGGCTACCTTAAGAGAGTCATAGTTACTCGTCCCAATTGCTCACCCAGTCTGCCACTTTTCCTTACTGCGGCCAGTCTGCCAGAAGCGATATGTCACTCGTTGTGTATCTTAAGAGATTCATCGTTACTCCTTCCATAGGTTACTGGTATTCTCTGAGTCAATACCTCTCTTGACGAAAAGGTGGCTATCTTAATAGTGCAATACTTCTTCCTCCGAGTTGCTCACACAGTTTACTGCTTTTTGTGTAGTTTTTGTCTGCCAGAAACTATAATTCACTAGTTGTGTATCATAAAGGAGTCATCGTTTCTCCTCCTAGGGGTTATTCGAGATATCCTAATCCAAACCGCAAGTAACGAGGCATTGGCTACCTTAAGAGAGTCATAGTTACTCGTCCCAATTTCTCACCCAGTCTGCCACTTTTCCTTACTGCGGCCAGTCTGCCAGAAGCGATATGTCACTCGTTGTGTATCTTAAGAGATTCATCGTTACTCTTTCCATAGGTTACTGGTATTCTCTGATTCAATGCCTCTCGTGATGAAAAAGTGGCTATCTTAATAGTGCAATACTTCTTCCTCCCAGTTGCTCACACAATTTACTACTTTTTTGTGTAGTTTTTGTCTGCCAGAAACTATAATTCACTAGTTTTGTATCATAAAAGGGTCATCGTTTCTCCTCGTAGGGGTTATTCGAGACCTCTTAATCCAAACCGCAAGTAACGAGGCATTGGCTATCTTAAGAGAGTCATAGTTACTCGTCCCAATTGCTCACCCAGTCTGCCACTTTTTCATACTGCGGCCAGTCTGCCAGAAGCGATATGTCACTCGTTGTGTATCTTAAGAGATTCATCGTTACTCCTTCCATAGGTTACTGGTATTCTCTGAGTCAATACCTCTCGTGACGAAAAAGTGGCTATCTTAATAGTGCAATACTTCTTCCTCCGAGTTGCTCACACAGTTTACTACTTTTTGTGTGCTTGCCAGTCTGCCAGAAGCGATATGTCACTAGTTGTGTATCATAAAAGAGTCATCGTTTCTCCTCCTAGAGGTTATTCGAGATTTCTTAATCCAAACCGAAAGTAACGAGGCATTGGCTACCTTAAGAGAGTCATAGTTACTCGTCCCAATTGCTCACCGAGTCTGCCACTTTTCCTTACTGCGGCCAGTCTGCCAGAAGCGATATGTCACTCGTTGTGTATATTAAGAGATTCATCGTTACTCTTTCCATAGGTTACTGGTATTCTCTGATTCTATGCCTCTCGTGACGAAAAAGTGGCTATCTTAATAGTGCAATACTTCTTCCTCCCAGTTGCTCACACAGTTTACTACTTTTTTGTGTAGTTTTTGTCTGCCAGAAACTATAATTCACTAGTTTTGTATCATAAAAGAGTCATCGTTTCTCCTCCTAGGGGTTATTCGAGACCTCTTAATCCAAACCGCAAGTAACGAGGCATTGGCTACCTTAAGAGAGTCATAGTTAATCGTCCCAATTGCTCACCCAGTCTGCCACTTTTCCTTACTGCGGCCAGTCTGCCAGAAGCGATATGTCACTCGTTGTGTATCTTAAGAGATTCATCGTTACTCTTTCCATAGGTTACTGGTATTCTCTGATTCAATGCCTCTCGTGACGAAAAAGTGGCTATCTTAATAGTGCAATACTTCTTCCTCCCAGTTGCCACACAATTTACTACTTATTTGTGTAGTTTTTGTCTGCCAGAAACTATAATTCACTAGTTTTGTATCATAAAAGAGTCATCGTTTCTCCTCCTAGGGGTTATTCGAGATTTCTTAATCCAAACCGCAAGTAACGAGGCATTGGCTACCTTAAGAGAGTCATAGTTACTCGTCCTAATTGCTCACCCAGTCGGCCACTTTTCCTTACTGCAGCCAGTCTGCCAGAAGCGATATGTCACTCGTTGTGTATCTTAAGAGATTCATCGTTACTCCTTCCATAGGTTACTGGTATTCTCTGAGTCAATACCTCTCTTGACGAAAAGGTGGCTATCTTAATAGTGCAATACTTCTTCCTCCGAGTTGCTCACACAGTTTACTGCTTTTTGTGTAGTTTTTGTCTGCCAGAAACTATAATTCACTAGTTGTGTATCATAAAAGAGTCATCGTTTCTCCTCCTAGGGGTTATTCGAGATATCTTAATCCAAACCGCAAGTAACGAGGCATTGGCTACCTTAAGAGAGTCATAGTTACTCGTCCCAATTGCTCACCCAGTCTGCCACTTTTCCTTACTGCGGCCAGTCTGCCAGAAGCGATATGTCACTCGTTGTGTATCTTAAGAGATTCATCGTTACTCTTTCCATAGGTTACTGGTATTCTCTGATTCAATGCCTCTCGTGATGAAAAAGTGGCTATCTTAATAGTGCAATACTTCTTCCTCCCAGTTGCTCACACAATTTACTACTTTTTTGTGTAGTTTTTGTCTGCCAGAAACTATAATTCACTAGTTTTGTATCATAAAAGGGTCATCGTTTCTCCTCGTAGGGGTTATTCGAGACCTCTTAATCCAAACCGCAAGTAACGAGGCATTGGCTACCTTAAGAGAGTCATAGTTACTCGTCCCAATTGCTCACCCAGTCCGCCACTTTTTCTTACTGCGGCCAGTCTGCCAGAAGCGATATGTCACTCGTTGTGTATCTTAAGAGATTCATCGTTACTCCTTCCATAGGTTACTGGTATTCTCTGAGTCAATACCTCTCGTGACGAAAAAGTGGCTATCTTAATAGTGCAATACTTCTTCCTCCGAGTTGCTCAGACAGTTTACTACTTTTTGTGTAGTTTTTGTCTGCCAGAAACTATAATTCACTAGTTTTGTATCATAAAAGAGTCATCGTTTCTCCTCCTAGGGGTTTTCGAGATTTCTTAATCCAAACCGCAAGTAACGAGGCATTGGCTACCTTAAGAGAGTCATGGTTACTCGTCCCCATTGCTCACCCAGTCTGCCCCTTTTTCTTACTGTGGCCAGTCTGCCAGAAGCGATATGTCACTCGTTGTGTATCTTAAGAGATTCATCGTTACTCCTTCCATAGGTTACTGGTATTCTCTGAGTCAATACCTCTCTTGACGAAAAAGTGGCTATCTTAATAGTGCAATACTTCTTCCTCCGAGTTGCTCACACAGTTTACTGCTTTTTGTGTAGTTTTTGTCTGCCAGAAACTATAATTCACTAGTTGTGTATCATAAAAGAGTCATCGTTTCTCCTCCTAGGGGTTATTCGAGATATCTTAATCCAAACCGCAAGTAACGAGGCATTGGCTACCTTAAGAGAGTCATAGTTACTCGTCCCAATTGCTCACCCAGTCTGCCACTTTTCCTTACTGCGGCCAGTCTGCCAGAAGCGATATGTCACTCGTTGTGTATCTTAAGAGATTCATCGTTAGTCTTTCCATAGGTTACTGGTATTCTCTGATTCAATGCCTCTCGTGACAAAAAAGTGGCTATCTTAATAGTGCAATACTTCTTCCTCCCAGTTGCTCACACAGTTTACTACTTTTTTGTGTAGTTTTTGTCTGCCAGAAACTATAATTCACTAGTGTTGTATCATAAAAGAGTCATCGTTTCTCCTCCTAGGGGTTATTCGAGACCTCTTAATCCAAACCACAAGTAACGAGGCATTGGCTACCTTAAGAGAGTCATAGTTACTCGTCCCCATTGCTCACCCAGTCTGCCACTTTTTCTTACTGCGGCCAGTCTGCCAGAAGCGATATGTCACTCGTTGTGTATGTTAAGAGATTCATCGTTACTCCTTCCATAGGTTACTGGTATTCTCTGAGTCAATACCTCTCGTGACGAAAAAGTGGCTATCTTAATAGTGCAATACTTCTTCCTCCGAGTTGCTCACACAGTTTACTACTTTTTGTGTGCTTGCCAGCCTGCCAGAAGCGAGATGTCACTAGTTGTGTATCATAAAAGAGTCATCGTTTCTCCTCCTAGAGGTTATTCGAGATTTCTTAATCCAAACCGAAAGTAACGAGGCATTGGCTACCTTAAGAGAGTCATAGTTACTCGTCCCAATTGCTCACCGAGTCTGCCACTTTTCCTTACTGCGGCCAGTCTGCCAGAAGCGATATGTCACTCGTTGTGTATCTTAAGAGATTCATCGTTACTCTTTCCATAGGTTACTGGTATTCTCTGATTCTATGCCTCTCGTGACGAAAAAGTGGCTATCTTAATAGTGCAATACTTCTTCCTCCCAGTTGCTCACACAGTTTACTACTTTTTTGTGTAGTTTTTGTCTGCCAGAAACTATAATTCACTAGTTTTGTATCATAAAAGAGTCATCGTTTCTCCTCCTAGGGGTTATTCGAGACCTCTTAATCCAAACCGCAAGTAACGAGGCATTGGCTACCTTAAGAGAGTCATAGTTACTCGTCCCAATTGCTCACCCAGTCTGCCACTTTTCCTTACTGCGGCCAGTCTGCCAGAAGCGATATGTCACTCGTTGTGTATCTTAAGAGATTCATCGTTACTCTTTCCATAGGTTACTGGTATTCTCTGATTCAATGCCTCTCGTGACGAAAAAGTGGCTATCTTAATAGTGCAATACTTCTTCCTCCGAGTTGCTCAGACAGTTTACTACTTTTTGTGTAGTTTTTGTCTGCCAGAAACTATAATTCACTAGTTGTGTATCATAAAAGAGTCATCGTTTCTCCTCCTAGGGGTTATCGAGATTTCTTAATCCAAACCGCAAGTAACGAGGCATTGGCTACCTTAAGAGAGCCATAGTTACTCGTCCCCATTGCTCACCCAGTCTTCCACTTTTTCTTACTGTGGCCAGTTTGCCAGAAGCGATATGTCACTCGTTGTGTATCTTAAGAGATTCATCGTTACTCCTTCCATAGGTTACTGGTATTCTCTGAGTCAATACCTCTCTTGACGAAAAAGTGGCTATCTTAATAGTGCAATACTTCTTCCTCCGAGTTGCTCACACAGTTTACTACTTTTTGTGTACTTGCCAGTCTGCCAGAAGCGATATGTCACTAGTTGTGTATCATAAAGGAGTCATCGTTTCTCCACCTAGGGGTTATTCGAGATTTCTTAATCCAAACCGCAAGTAACGAGGCATTGGCTACCTTAAGAGAGTCATAGTTACTCGTCCCAATTGCTCACCCAGTCTGCCACTTTTCCTTACTGCGGCCAGTCTGCCAGAAGCGATATGTCACTCGTTGTGTATCTTAAGAGATTCATCGTTACTCTTTCCATAGGTTACTGGTATTCTCTGATTCAATGCCTCTCGTGACGAAAAAGTGGCTATCTTAATAGTGCAATACTTCTTCCTCCCAGTTGCTCACACAGTTTACTACTTTTTTGTGTAGTTTTTGTCTGCCAGAAACTATAATTCACTAGTTTTGTATCATAAAAGAGTCATCGTTTCTCCTCCTAGGGGTTATTCGAGACCTTTTAATCCAAACCGCAAGTAACGAGGCATTGGCTACCTTAAGAGAGTCATAGTTACTCGTCCCAATTGCTCACCCAGTCTGCCACTTTTTCTTACTGCGGCCAGTCTGCCAGAAGCGATATGTCACTCGTTGTGTATCTTAAGAGATTCATCGTTACTCCTTCCGTAGGTTACTGGTATTCTCTGAGTCAATACCTCTCGTGACGAAAAAGTGGCTATCTTAATAGTGCAATACTTCTTCCTCCGAGTTGCTCACACAGTTTACTACTTTTTGTGTACTTGCCAGTCTGCCAGAAGCGATATGTCACTAGTTGTGTATCATAAAAGAGTCATCGTTTCTCCTCCTAGGGGTTATTCGAGATTTCTTAATCCAAACCGCAAGTAACGAGGCATTGGCTACCTTAAGAGAGTCATAGTTACTCGTCCCAATTGCTCACCCAGTCTGCCACTTTTCCTTACTGCGGCCAGTCTGCCAGAAGCGATATGTCACTCGTTGTGTATCTTAAGAGATTCATCGTTACTCTTTCCATAGGTTACTGGTATTCTCTGATTCAATGCCTCTCGTGACGAAAAAGTGGCTATCTTAATAGTGCAATACTTCTTCCTCCCAGTTGCTCACACAATTTACTACTTTTTTGTGTAGTTTTTGTCTGCCAGAAACTATAATTCACTAGTTTTGTATCATAAAAGAGTCATCGTTTCTCCTCCTAGGGGTTATTCGAGACCTCTTAATCCAAACAACAAGTAACGAGGCATTGGCTACCTTAAGAGAGTCATAGTTACTCGTCCCCATTGCTCACCCAGTCTGCCACTTTTTCTTACTGTGGCCAGTCTGCCAGAAGCGATATGTCACTCGTTGTGTATCTTAAGAGATTCATCGTTACTCCTTCCATAGGTTACTGGTATTCTCTGAGTCAATACCTCTCTTGACGAAAGAGTGGCTATCTTAATAGTGCAATACTTCTTCCTCCGAGTTGCTCACACAGTTTACTGCTTTTTGTGTAGTTTTTGTCTGCCAGAAACTATAATTCACTAGTTGTGTATCATAAAAGAGTCATCGTTTCTCCTCCTAGGGGTTATTCGAGATATCTTAATCCAAACCGCAAGTAACGAGGCATTGGCTACCTTAAGAGAGTCATAGTTACTCGTCCCAATTGCTCACCCAGTCTGCCACTTTTCCTTACTGCGGCCAGTCTGCCAGAAGCGATATGTCACTCGTTGTGTATCTTAAGAGATTCATCGTTACTCCTTCCATAGGTTACTGGTATTCTCTGAGTCAATACCTCTCGTGACGAAAAAGTGGCTATCTTAATAGTGCAATACTTCTTCCTCCGAGTTGCTCACACAGTTTACTACTTTTTGTGTACTTGCCAGTCTGCCAGAAGCGATATGTCACTAGTTGTGTATCATAAAAGAGTCATCGTTTCTCCTCCTAGGGGTTATTCGAGATTTCTTAATCCAAACCGCAAGTAACGAGGCATTGGCTACCTTAAGAGAGTCATAGTTACTCGTCCCCATTGCTCACCAAGTCTGCCACTTTTTCTTACTGTGGCCAGTCTGCCAGAAGCGATATGTCACTCGTTGTGTATCTTAAGAGATTCATCGTTACTCCTTCCATAGGTTACTGGTATTCTCTGAGTCAATACCTCTCTTGACGAAAAAGTGGCTAACTTAATAGTGCAATACTTCTTCCTCCGAGTTGCTCACACAGTTTACTGCTCTTTGTGTAGTTTTTGTCTGCCAGAAACTATAATTCACTAGTTGTGTATCATAAAAGAGTCATCGTTTCTCCTCGTAGGGGTTATTCGAGATATCTTAATCCAAACCGCAAGTAACGAGGCATTGGCTACCTTAAGAGAGTCATAGTTACTCGTCCCAATTGCTCACCCAGTCTGCCACTTTTCCTTACTGCGGCCAGTCTGCCAGAAGCGATATGTCACTCGTTGTGTATCTTAAGAGATTCATCGTTACTCTTTCCATAGGTTACTGGTATTCTCTGATTCAATGCCTCTCGTGATGAAAAAGTGGCTATCTTAATAGTGCAATACTTCTTCCTCCCAGTTGCTCACACAATTTAGTACTTTTTTGTGTAGTTTTTGTCTGCCAGAAACTATAATTCACTAGTTTTGTATCATAAAAGAGTCATCGTTTCTCCTCCTAGGGGTTATTCGAGACCTCTTAATCCAAACCGCAAGTAACGAGGCATTGGCTACCTTAAGAGAGTCATAGTTACTCGTCCCAATTGCTCACCCAGTCTGCCACTTTTTCTTACTGCGGCCAGTCTGCCAGAAGCGATATGTCACTCGTTGTGTATCTTAAGAGATTCATCGTTACTCCTTCCGTAGGTTACTGGTATTCTCTGTGTCAAAACCTCTCGTGACGAAAAAGTGGCTATCATAATAGTGCAATACTTCTTCCTCCGAGTTGCTCAGACAGTTTACTACTTTTTGTGTAGTTTTTGTCTGCCAGAAACTATAATTCACTAGTTGTGTATCATAAAAGAGTCATCGTTTCTCCTCCTAGGGGTTTTCGAGATTTCTTAATCCAAACCGCAAGTAACGAGGCATTGGCTACCTTAAGAGAGTCATAGTTACTGGTCCCCATTGCTCACCCAGTCTGCCACTTTTTCTTACTGTGGCCAGTCTGCCAGAAGCGATATGTCACTCGTTGTGTATCTTAAGAGATTCATCGTTACTCCTTCCATAGGTTACTGGTATTCTCTGAGTCAATACCTCTCTTGACGAAAAAGTGGCTATCTTAATAGTGCAATACTTCTTCCTCCGAGTTGCTCACACAGTTTACTGCTTTTTGTGTAGTTTTTGTCTGCCAGAAACTATAATTCACTAGTTGTGTATCATAAAAGAGTCATCGTTTCTCCTCCTAGGGGTTATTCGAGATATCTTAATCCAAACCGCAAGTAACGAGGCATTGGCTACCTTAAGAGAGTCATAGTTACTCGTCCCAATTGCTCACCCAGTCTGCCACTTTTCCTTACTGCGGCCAGTCTGCCAGAAGCGATATGTCACTCATTGTGTATCTTAAGAGATTCATCGTTACTCCTTCCATAGGTTACTGGTATTCTCTGAGTCAATACCTCTCTTGACGAAAAAGTGTCTATCTTAATAGTGCAATACTTCTTCCTCCGAGTTGCTCACACAGTTTACTACTTTTTGTGTACTTGCCAGTCTGCCAGAAGCGATATGTCACTAGTTGTGTATCATAAAAGAGTCATCGTTTCTCCTCCTAGAGGTTATTCGAGATTTCTTAATCCAAACCGCAAGTAACGAGGCATTGGCTACCTTAAGAGAGTCATAGTTACTCGTCCCAATTGCTCACCGAGTCTGCCACTTTTCCTTACTGCGGCCAGTCTGCCAGAAGCGATATGTCACTCGTTGTGTATCTTAAGAGATTCATCGTTACTCTTTCCATAGGTTACTGGTATTCTCTGAGTCAATACCTCTCTTGACGAAAAAGTGGCTACCTTAATAGTGCAATACTTCTTCCTCCGAGTTGCTCACACAGTTTACTGCTTTTTGTGTAGTTTTTGTCTGCCAGAAACTATAATTCACTAGTTGTGTATTATAAAAGAGTCATCGTTTCTCCTCCTAGGGGTTATTCGAGATATCTTAATCCAATCGCAAGTAACGAGGCATTGGCTACCTTAAGAGAGTCATAGTTACTCGTCCCAATTGCTCACCCAGTCTGCCACTTTTCCTTACTGCGGCGAGTCTGCCAGAAGCGATATGTCACTCGTTGTGTATCTTAAGAGATTCATCGTTACTCTTTCCATAGGTTACTGGTATTCTCTGATTTAATGCCTCTCGTGACGAAAACGTGGCTATTTTAATAGTGCAATACTTCTTCCTCCGAGTTGCTCAGACAGTTTACTACTTTTTGTGTAGTTTTTGTCTGCCAGAAACTATAATTCACTAGTTGTGTGTCATAAAAGAGTCATCGTTTCTCCTCCTAGGGGTTTTCGAGATTTCTTAATCCAAACCGCAAGTAACGAGGCATTGGCTACCTTAAGAGAGTCATAGTTACTCGTCCCCATTGCTCACCCAGTCTGCCACTTTTTCTTACTGTGGCCAGTCTGCCAGAAGCGATATGTCACTCGTTGTGTATCTTAAGAGATTCATCGTTACTCCTTCCATAGGTTACTGGTATTCTCTGAGTCAATACCTCTCTTGACGAAAAAGTGGCTATCTTAATAGTGCAATGCTTCTTCCTCCGAGTTGCTCACACAGTTTACTGCTTTTTGTGTAGTTTGTGTCTGCCAGAAACTATAATTCACTAGTTGTGTATCATAAAAGAGTCATCGTTTCTCCTCCTAGGGGTTATTCGAGATATCTTAATCCAAACCGCAAGTAACGAGGCATTGGCTACCTTAAGAGAGTCATAGTTACTCGTCCCAATTGCTCACCCAGTCTGCCACTTTTCCTTACTGCGGCCAGTCTGCCAGAAGCGATATGTCACTCGTTGTGTATCTTAAGAGATTCATCGTTACTCCTTCCATAGGTTACTGGTATTCTCTGAGTCAATACCTCTCGTGACGAAAAAGTGGCTATCTTAATAGTGCAATACTTCTTCCTCCGAGTTGCTCACACAGTTTACTACTTTTTGTGTACTTGCCAGTCTGCCAGAAGCGATATGTCACTAGTTGTGTATCATAAAAGAGTCATCGTTTCTCCTCCTAGAGGTTATTCGAGATTTCTTAATCCAAACCGCAAGTAACGAGGCATTGGCTACCTTAAGAGAGTCATAGTTACTCGTCCCAATTGCTCACCGAGTCTGCCACTTTTCCTTACTGCGGCCAGTCTGCCAGAAGCGATATGTCACTCGTTGTGTATCTTAAGAGATTCATCGTTACTCTTTCCATAGGTTACTGGTATTCTCTGAGTCAATACCTCTCTTGACGAAAAAGTGGCTACCTTAATAGTGCAATACTTCTTCCTCCGAGTTGCTCACACAGTTTACTGCTTTTTGTGTAGTTTTTGTCTGCCAGAAACTATAATTCACTAGTTGTGTATTATAAAAGAGTCATCGTTTCTCCTCCTAGGGGTTATTCGAGATATCTTAATCCAATCGCAAGTAACGAGGCTTTGGCTACCTTAAGAGAGTCATAGTTACTCGTCCCAATTGCTCACCCAGTCTGCCACTTTTCCTTACTGCGGCGAGTCTGCCAGAAGCGATATGTCACTCGTTGTGTATCTTAAGAGATTCATCGTTACTCTTTCCATAGGTTACTGGTATTCTCTGATTCAATGCCTCTCGTGACGAAAACGTGGCTATTTTAATAGTGCAATACTTCTTCCTCCGAGTTGCTCAGACAGTTTACTACTTTTTGTGTAGTTTTTGTCTGCCAGAAACTATAATTCACTAGTTGTGTATCATAAAAGAGTCATCGTTTCTCCTCCTAGGGGTTTTCGAGATTTCTTAATCCAAACCGCAAGTAACGAGGCATTGGCTACCTTAAGAGAGTCATAGTTACTCGTCCCCATTGCTCACCCAGTCTGCCACTTTTTCTTACTGTGGCCAGTCTGCCAGAAGCGATATGTCACTCGTTGTGTATCTTAAGAGATTCATCGTTACTCCTTCCATAGGTTACTGGTATTCTCTGAGTCAATACCTCTCTTGACGAAAAAGTGGCTATCTTAATAGTGCAATGCTTCTTCCTCCGAGTTGCTCACACAGTTTACTGCTTTTTGTGTAGTTTGTGTCTGCCAGAAACTATAATTCACTAGTTGTGTATCATAAAAGAGTCATCGTTTCTCCTCCTAGGGGTTATTCGAGATATCTTAATCCAAACCGCAAGTAACGAGGCATTGGCTACCTTAAGAGAGTCATAGTTACTCGTCCCAATTGCTCACCCAGTCTGCCACTTTTTCATACTGCGGCCACTCTGCCAGAAGCGATATGTCACTCGTTGTGTATCTTAAGAGATTCATCGTTACTCCTTCCGTAGGTTACTGGTATTCTCTGAGTCAATACCTCTCGTGACGAAAAAGTGGCTATCTTAATAGTGCAATACTTCTTCCTCCGAGTTGCTCACACAGTTTACTACTTTTTGTGTACTTGCCAGTCTGCCAGAAGCGATATGTCACTAGTTGTGTATCATAAAAGAGTCATCGTTTCTCCTCCTAGGGGTTATTCGAGATTTCTTAATCCAAACCGCAAGTAACGAGGCATTGGCTACCTTAAGAGAGTCATAGTTACTCGTCCCAATTGCTCACCCAGTCTGCCACTTTTCCTTACTGCGGCCAGTCTGCCAGAAGCGATATGTCACTCGTTGTGTATCTTAAGAGATTCATCGTTACTCTTTCCATAGGTTACTGGTATTCTCTGATTCAATGCCTCTCGTGACGAAAAAGTGGCTATCTTAATAGTGCAATACTTCTTCCTCCCAGTTGCTCACACAATTTACTACTTTTTTGTGTAGTTTTTGTCTGCCAGAAACTATAATTCACTAGTTTTGTATCATAAAAGAGTCATCGTTTCTCCTCCTAGGGGTTATTCGAGACCTCTTAATCCAAACAACAAGTAACGAGGCATTGGCTACCTTAAGAGAGTCATAGTTACTCGTCCCCATTGCTCACCCAGTCTGCCACTTTTTCTTACTGTGGCCAGTCTGCCAGAAGCGATATGTCACTCGTTGTGTATCTTAAGAGATTCATCGTTACTCCTTCCATAGGTTACTGGTATTCTCTGAGTCAATACCTCTCTTGACGAAAAAGTGGCTATCTTAATAGTGCAATACTTCTTCCTCCGAGTTGCTCACACAGTTTACTGCTTTTTGTGTAGTTTTTGTCTGCCAGAAACTATAATTCACTAGTTGTGTATCATAAAAGAGTCATCGTTTCTCCTCCTAGGGGTTATTCGAGATATCTTAATCCAAACCGCAAGTAACGAGGCATTGGCTACCTTAAGAGAGTCATAGTTACTCGTCCCAATTGCTCACCCAGTCTGCCACTTTTCCTTACTGCGGCCAGTCTGCCAGAAGCGATATGTCACTCGTTGTGTATCTTAAGAGATTCATCGTTACTCCTTCCATAGGTTACTGGTATTCTCTGAGTCAATACCTCTCGTGACGAAAAAGTGGCTATCTTAATAGTGCAATACTTCTTCCTCCGAGTTGCTCACACAGTTTACTACTTTTTGTGTACTTGCCAGTCTGCCAGAAGCGATATGTCACTAGTTGTGTATCATAAAAGAGTCATCGTTTCTCCTCCTAGGGGTTATTCGAGATTTCTTAATCCAAACCGCAAGTAACGAGGCATTGGCTACCTTAAGAGAGTCATAGTTACTCGTCCCCATTGCTCACCAAGTCTGCCACTTTTTCTTACTGTGGCCAGTCTGCCAGAAGCGATATGTCACTCGTTGTGTATCTTAAGAGATTCATCGTTACTCCTTCCATAGGTTACTGGTATTCTCTGAGTCAATACCTCTCTTGACGAAAAAGTGGCTAACTTAATAGTGCAATACTTCTTCCTCCGAGTTGCTCACACAGTTTACTGCTCTTTGTGTAGTTTTTGTCTGCCAGAAACTATAATTCACTAGTTGTGTATCATAAAAGAGTCATCGTTTCTCCTCCTAGGGGTTATTCGAGATATCTTAATCCAAACCGCAAGTAACGAGGCATTGGCTACCTTAAGAGAGTCATAGTTACTCGTCCCAATTGCTCACCCAGTCTGCCACTTTTCCTTACTGCGGCCAGTCTGCCAGAAGCGATATGTCACTCGTTGTGTATCTTAAGAGATTCATCGTTACTCTTTCCATAGGTTACTGGTATTCTCTGATTCAATGCCTCTCGTGATGAAAAAGTGGCTATCTTAATAGTGCAATACTTCTTCCTCCCAGTTGCTCACACAATTTAGTACTTTTTTGTGTAGTTTTTGTCTGCCAGAAACTATAATTCACTAGTTTTGTATCATAAAAGAGTCATCGTTTCTCCTCCTAGGGGTTATTCGAGACCTCTTAATCCAAACCGCAAGTAACGAGGCATTGGCTACCTTAAGAGAGTCATAGTTACTCGTCCCAATTGCTCACCCAGTCTGCCACTTTTTCTTACTGCGGCCAGTCTGCCAGAAGCGATATGTCACTCGTTGTGTATCTTAAGAGATTCATCGTTACTCCTTCCGTAGGTTACTGGTATTCTCTGTGTCAAAACCTCTCGTGACGAAAAAGTGGCTATCATAATAGTGCAATACTTCTTCCTCCGAGTTGCTCAGACAGTTTACTACTTTTTGTGTAGTTTTTGTCTGCCAGAAACTATAATTCACTAGTTGTGTATCATAAAAGAGTCATCGTTTCTCCTCCTAGGGGTTTTCGAGATTTCTTAATCCAAACCGCAAGTAACGAGGCATTGGCTACCTTAAGAGAGTCATAGTTACTGGTCCCCATTGCTCACCCAGTCTGCCACTTTTTCTTACTGTGGCCAGTCTGCCAGAAGCGATATGTCACTCGTTGTGTATCTTAAGAGATTCATCGTTACTCCTTCCATAGGTTACTGGTATTCTCTGAGTCAATACCTCTCTTGACGAAAAAGTGGCTATCTTAATAGTGCAATACTTCTTCCTCCGAGTTGCTCACACAGTTTACTGCTTTTTGTGTAGTTTTTGTCTGCCAGAAACTATAATTCACTAGTTGTGTATCATAAAAGAGTCATCGTTTCTCCTCCTAGGGGTTATTCGAGATATCTTAATCCAAACCGCAAGTAACGAGGCATTGGCTACCTTAAGAGAGTCATAGTTACTCGTCCCAATTGCTCACCCAGTCTGCCACTTTTCCTTACTGCGGCCAGTCTGCCAGAAGCGATATGTCACTCATTGTGTATCTTAAGAGATTCATCGTTACTCCTTCCATAGGTTACTGGTATTCTCTGAGTCAATACCTCTCTTGACGAAAAAGTGTCTATCTTAATAGTGCAATACTTCTTCCTCCGAGTTGCTCACACAGTTTACTACTTTTTGTGTACTTGCCAGTCTGCCAGAAGCGATATGTCACTAGTTGTGTATCATAAAAGAGTCATCGTTTCTCCTCCTAGAGGTTATTCGAGATTTCTTAATCCAAACCGCAAGTAACGAGGCATTGGCTACCTTAAGAGAGTCATAGTTACTCGTCCCAATTGCTCACCGAGTCTGCCACTTTTCCTTACTGCGGCCAGTCTGCCAGAAGCGATATGTCACTCGTTGTGTATCTTAAGAGATTCATCGTTACTCTTTCCATAGGTTACTGGTATTCTCTGATTCAATGCCTCTCGTGACGAAAACGTGGCTATTTTAATAGTGCAATACTTCTTCCTCCGAGTTGCTCAGACAGTTTACTACTTTTTGTGTAGTTTTTGTCTGCCAGAAACTATAATTCACTAGTTGTGTATCATAAAAGAGTCATCGTTTCTCCTCCTAGGGGTTTTCGAGATTTCTTAATCCAAACCGCAAGTAACGAGGCATTGGCTACCTTAAGAGAGTCATAGTTACTCGTCCCCATTGCTCACCCAGTCTGCCACTTTTTCTTACTGTGGCCAGTCTGCCAGAAGCGATATGTCACTCGTTGTGTATCTTAAGAGATTCATCGTTACTCCTTCCATAGGTTACTGGTATTCTCTGAGTCAATACCTCTCTTGACGAAAAAGTGGCTATCTTAATAGTGCAATGCTTCTTCCTCCGAGTTGCTCACACAGTTTACTGCTTTTTGTGTACTTGCCAGTCTGCCAGAAGCGATATGTCACTAGTTGTGTATCATAAAAGAGTCATCGTTTCTCCTCCTAGGGGTTATTCGAGATTTCTTAATCCAAACCGCAAGTAACGAGGCATTGGCTACCTTAAGAGAGTCATAGTTACTCGTCCCAATTGCTCACCCAGTCTGCCACTTTTCCTTACTGCGGCCAGTCTGCCAGAAGCGATATGTCACTCGTTGTGTATCTTAAGAGATTCATCGTTACTCTTTCCATAGGTTACTGGTATTCTCTGATTCAATGCCTCTCGTGACGAAAAAGTGGCTATCTTAATAGTGCAATACTTCTTCCTCCCAGTTGCTCACACAATTTACTACTTTTTTGTGTAGTTTTTGTCTGCCAGAAACTATAATTCACTAGTTTTGTATCATAAAAGAGTCATCGTTTCTCCTCCTAGGGGTTATTCGAGACCTCTTAATCCAAACAACAAGTAACGAGGCATTGGCTACCTTAAGAGAGTCATAGTTACTCGTCCCCATTGCTCACCCAGTCTGCCACTTTTTCTTACTGTGGCCAGTCTGCCAGAAGCGATATGTCACTCGTTGTGTATCTTAAGAGATTCATCGTTACTCCTTCCATAGGTTACTGGTATTCTCTGAGTCAATACCTCTCTTGACGAAAAAGTGGCTATCTTAATAGTGCAATACTTCTTCCTCCGAGTTGCTCACACAGTTTACTGCTTTTTGTGTAGTTTTTGTCTGCCAGAAACTATAATTCACTAGTTGTGTATCATAAAAGAGTCATCGTTTCTCCTCCTAGGGGTTATTCGAGATATCTTAATCCAAACCGCAAGTAACGAGGCATTGGCTACCTTAAGAGAGTCATAGTTACTCGTCCCAATTGCTCACCCAGTCTGCCACTTTTCCTTACTGCGGCCAGTCTGCCAGAAGCGATATGTCACTCGTTGTGTATCTTAAGAGATTCATCGTTTCTCCTTCCATAGGTTACTGGTATTCTCTGAGTCAATACCTCTCGTGACGAAAAAGTGGCTATCTTAATAGTGCAATACTTCTTCCTCCGAGTTGCTCACACAGTTTACTACTTTTTGTGTACTTGCCAGTCTGCCAGAAGCGATATGTCACTAGTTGTGTATCATAAAAGAGTCATCGTTTCTCCTCCTAGGGGTTATTCGAGATTTCTTAATCCAAACCGCAAGTAACGAGGCATTGGCTACCTTAAGAGAGTCATAGTTACTCGTCCCCATTGCTCACCAAGTCTGCCACTTTTTCTTACTGTGGCCAGTCTGCCAGAAGCGATATGTCACTCGTTGTGTATCTTAAGAGATTCATCGTTACTCCTTCCATAGGTTACTGGTATTCTCTGAGTCAATACCTCTCTTGACGAAAAAGTGGCTAACTTAATAGTGCAATACTTCTTCCTCCGAGTTGCTCACACAGTTTACTGCTCTTTGTGTAGTTTTTGTCTGCCAGAAACTATAATTCACTAGTTGTGTATCATAAAAGAGTCATCGTTTCTCCTCCTAGGGGTTATTCGAGATATCTTAATCCAAACCGCAAGTAACGAGGCATTGGCTACCTTAAGAGAGTCATAGTTACTCGTCCCAATTGCTCACCCAGTCTGCCACTTTTCCTTACTGCGGCCAGTCTGCCAGAAGCGATATGTCACTCGTTGTGTATCTTAAGAGATTCATCGTTACTCTTTCCATAGGTTACTGGTATTCTCTGATTCAATGCCTCTCGTGATGAAAAAGTGGCTATCTTAATAGTGCAATACTTCTTCCTCCCAGTTGCTCACACAATTTAGTACTTTTTTGTGTAGTTTTTGTCTGCCAGAAACTATAATTCACTAGTTTTGTATCATAAAAGAGTCATCGTTTCTCCTCCTAGGGGTTATTCGAGACCTCTTAATCCAAACCGCAAGTAACGAGGCATTGGCTACCTTAAGAGAGTCATAGTTACTCGTCCCAATTGCTCACCCAGTCTGCCACTTTTTCTTACTGCGGCCAGTCTGCCAGAAGCGATATGTCACTCGTTGTGTATCTTAAGAGATTCATCGTTACTCCTTCCGTAGGTTACTGGTATTCTCTGTGTCAAAACCTCTCGTGACGAAAAAGTGGCTATCATAATAGTGCAATACTTCTTCCTCCGAGTTGCTCAGACAGTTTACTACTTTTTGTGTAGTTTTTGTCTGCCAGAAACTATAATTCACTAGTTGTGTATCATAAAAGAGTCATCGTTTCTCCTCCTAGGGGTTTTCGAGATTTCTTAATCCAAACCGCAAGTAACGAGGCATTGGCTACCTTAAGAGAGTCATAGTTACTGGTCCCCATTGCTCACCCAGTCTGCCACTTTTTCTTACTGTGGCCAGTCTGCCAGAAGCGATATGTCACTCGTTGTGTATCTTAAGAGATTCATCGTTACTCCTTCCATAGGTTACTGGTATTCTCTGAGTCAATACCTCTCTTGACGAAAAAGTGGCTATCTTAATAGTGCAATACTTCTTCCTCCGAGTTGCTCACACAGTTTACTGCTTTTTGTGTAGTTTTTGTCTGCCAGAAACTATAATTCACTAGTTGTGTATCATAAAAGAGTCATCGTTTCTCCTCCTAGGGGTTATTCGAGATATCTTAATCCAAACCGCAAGTAACGAGGCATTGGCTACCTTAAGAGAGTCATAGTTACTCGTCCCAATTGCTCACCCAGTCTGCCACTTTTCCTTACTGCGGCCAGTCTGCCAGAAGCGATATGTCACTCATTGTGTATCTTAAGAGATTCATCGTTACTCCTTCCATAGGTTACTGGTATTCTCTGAGTCAATACCTCTCTTGACGAAAAAGTGTCTATCTTAATAGTGCAATACTTCTTCCTCCGAGTTGCTCACACAGTTTACTACTTTTTGTGTACTTGCCAGTCTGCCAGAAGCGATATGTCACTAGTTGTGTATCATAAAAGAGTCATCGTTTCTCCTCCTAGAGGTTATTCGAGATTTCTTAATCCAAACCGCAAGTAACGAGGCATTGGCTACCTTAAGAGAGTCATAGTTACTCGTCCCAATTGCTCACCGAGTCTGCCACTTTTCCTTACTGCGGCCAGTCTGCCAGAAGCGATATGTCACTCGTTGTGTATCTTAAGAGATTCATCGTTACTCTTTCCATAGGTTACTGGTATTCTCTGAGTCAATACCTCTCTTGACGAAAAAGTGGCTACCTTAATAGTGCAATACTTCTTCCTCCGAGTTGCTCACACAGTTTACTGCTTTTTGTGTAGTTTTTGTCTGCCAGAAACTATAATTCACTAGTTGTGTATTATAAAAGAGTCATCGTTTCTCCTCCTAGGGGTTATTCGAGATATCTTAATCCAATCGCAAGTAACGAGGCATTGGCTACCTTAAGAGAGTCATAGTTACTCGTCCCAATTGCTCACCCAGTCTGCCACTTTTCCTTACTGCGGCGAGTCTGCCAGAAGCGATATGTCACTCGTTGTGTATCTTAAGAGATTCATCGTTACTCTTTCCATAGGTTACTGGTATTCTCTGATTCAATGCCTCTCGTGACGAAAACGTGGCTATTTTAATAGTGCAATACTTCTTCCTCCGAGTTGCTCAGACAGTTTACTACTTTTTGTGTAGTTTTTGTCTGCCAGAAACTATAATTCACTAGTTGTGTATCATAAAAGAGTCATCGTTTCTCCTCCTAGGGGTTTTCGAGATTTCTTAATCCAAACCGCAAGTAACGAGGCATTGGCTACCTTAAGAGAGTCATAGTTACTCGTCCCCATTGCTCACCCAGTCTGCCACTTTTTCTTACTGTGGCCAGTCTGCCAGAAGCGATATGTCACTCGTTGTGTATCTTAAGAGATTCATCGTTACTCCTTCCATAGGTTACTGGTATTCTCTGAGTCAATACCTCTCTTGACGAAAAAGTGGCTATCTTAATAGTGCAATGCTTCTTCCTCCGAGTTGCTCACACAGTTTACTGCTTTTTGTGTAGTTTGTGTCTGCCAGAAACTATAATTCACTAGTTGTGTATCATAAAAGAGTCATCGTTTCTCCTCCTAGGGGTTATTCGAGATATCTTAATCCAAACCGCAAGTAACGAGGCATTGGCTACCTTAAGAGAGTCATAGTTACTCGTCCCAATTGCTCACCCAGTCTGCCACTTTTCCTTACTGCGGCCAGTCTGCCAGAAGCGATATGTCACTCGTTGTGTATCTTAAGAGATTCATCGTTACTCCTTCCATAGGTTACTGGTATTCTCTGAGTCAATACCTCTCGTGACGAAAAAGTGGCTATCTTAATAGTGCAATACTTCTTCCTCCGAGTTGCTCACACAGTTTACTACTTTTTGTGTACTTGCCAGTCTGCCAGAAGCGATATGTCACTAGTTGTGTATCATAAAAGAGTCATCGTTTCTCCTCCTAGAGGTTATTCGAGATTTCTTAATCCAAACCGCAAGTAACGAGGCATTGGCTACCTTAAGAGAGTCATAGTTACTCGTCCCAATTGCTCACCGAGTCTGCCACTTTTCCTTACTGCGGCCAGTCTGCCAGAAGCGATATGTCACTCGTTGTGTATCTTAAGAGATTCATCGTTACTCTTTCCATAGGTTACTGGTATTCTCTGAGTCAATACCTCTCTTGACGAAAAAGTGGCTACCTTAATAGTGCAATACTTCTTCCTCCGAGTTGCTCACACAGTTTACTGCTTTTTGTGTAGTTTTTGTCTGCCAGAAACTATAATTCACTAGTTGTGTATTATAAAAGAGTCATCGTTTCTCCTCCTAGGGGTTATTCGAGATATCTTAATCCAATCGCAAGTAACGAGGCTTTGGCTACCTTAAGAGAGTCATAGTTACTCGTCCCAATTGCTCACCCAGTCTGCCACTTTTCCTTACTGCGGCGAGTCTGCCAGAAGCGATATGTCACTCGTTGTGTATCTTAAGAGATTCATCGTTACTCTTTCCATAGGTTACTGGTATTCTCTGATTCAATGCCTCTCGTGACGAAAACGTGGCTATTTTAATAGTGCAATACTTCTTCCTCCGAGTTGCTCAGACAGTTTACTACTTTTTGTGTAGTTTTTGTCTGCCAGAAACTATAATTCACTAGTTGTGTATCATAAAAGAGTCATCGTTTCTCCTCCTAGGGGTTTTCGAGATTTCTTAATCCAAACCGCAAGTAACGAGGCATTGGCTACCTTAAGAGAGTCATAGTTACTCGTCCCCATTGCTCACCCAGTCTGCCACTTTTTCTTACTGTGGCCAGTCTGCCAGAAGCGATATGTCACTCGTTGTGTATCTTAAGAGATTCATCGTTACTCCTTCCATAGGTTACTGGTATTCTCTGAGTCAATACCTCTCTTGACGAAAAAGTGGCTATCTTAATAGTGCAATGCTTCTTCCTCCGAGTTGCTCACACAGTTTACTGCTTTTTGTGTAGTTTGTGTCTGCCAGAAACTATAATTCACTAGTTGTGTATCATAAAAGAGTCATCGTTTCTCCTCCTAGGGGTTATTCGAGATATCTTAATCCAAACCGCAAGTAACGAGGCATTGGCTACCTTAAGAGAGTCATAGTTACTCCTCCCAATTGCTCACCCAGTCTGCCACTTTTCCTTACTGCGGCCAGTCTGCCAGAAGCGATATGTCACTCGTTGTGTATCTTAAGAGATTCATCGTTACTCCTTCCATAGGTTACTGGTATTCTCTGAGTCAATACCTCTCTTGACGAAAAAGTGGCTATCTTAATAGTGCAATACTTCTTCCTCCGAGTTGCTCACTCAGTTTACTACTTTTTGTGTACATGCCAGTCTGCCAGAAGCGATATGTCACTAGTTGTGTATCATAAAGGAGTCATCGTTTCTCCTCCTAGGGGTCATTCGAGATTTCTTAATCCAAACCGCAAGTAACGAGGCATTGGCTACCTTAAGAGAGTCATAGTTACTCGTCCCAATTGCTCACCCAGTCTGCCACTTTTCCTTACTGCAGCCAGTCTGCCAGAAGCGATATGTCACTCGTTGTGTATCTTAAGAGATTCATCGTTAGTCTTTCCATAGGTTACTGGTATTCTCTGATTCAATGCCTCTCGTGACGAAAAAGTGGCTATCTTAATAGTGCAATACTTCTTCCTCCCAGTTGCTCACACAGTTTACTACTTTTTTCTGTAGTTTTTGTCTGCCAGAAACTATAATTCACTAGTATTGTATCATAAAAGAGTCATCGTTTCTCCTCCTAGGGGTTATTCGAGACCTCTTAATCCAAACCGCAAGTAACGAGGCATTGGCTACCTTAAGAGAGTCATAATTACTCGTCCCCATTGCTCACCCAGTCTGCCACTTTTTCATACTGCGGAGAGTCTGCCAGAAGCGATATGTCAATCGTTGTGTATCTTAAGAGATTCATCGTTACTCCTTCCATAGGTTACTGGTATTCTCTGAGTCAATACCTCTCTTGACGAAAAAGTGGCTATCTTAATAGTGCAATACTTCTTCCTCCGAGTTGCTCACACAGTTTACTGCTTTTTGTGTAGTTTTTGTCTGCCAGAAACTATAATTCACTAGTTGTGTATCATAAAAGAGTCATCGTTTCTCCTCGTAGGGGTTATTCGAGATATCTTAATCCAAACCGCAAGTAACGAGGCATTGGCTACCTTAAGAGAGTCATAGTTACTCGTCCCAATTGCTCACCCAGTCTGCCACTTTTCCTTACTGCGGCCAGTCTGCCAGAAGCGATATGTCACTTGTTGTGTATCTTAAGAGATTCATCGTTACTCCTTCCATAGGTTACTGGTATTCTCTGAGTCAATACCTCTCGTGACGAAAAAGTGGCTATCTTAATAGTGCAATACTTCTTCCTCCCAGTTGCTCACACAGTTTACTACTTTTTGTGTACTTGCCAGTCTGCCAGAAGCGATATGTCACTAGTTGTGTATCATAAAAGAGTCATCGTTTCTCCTCCTAGAGGTTATTCGAGATTTCTTAATCCAAACCGCAAGTAACGAGGCATTGGCTACCTTAAGAGAGTCATAGTTACTCGTCCCAATTGCTCACCGAGTCTGCCACTTTTCCTTACTGCGGCCAATCTGCCAGAAGCGATATGTCACTCGTTGTGTATCTTAAGAGATTCATCGTTACTCTTTCCATAGGTTACTGGTATTCTCTGAGTCAATACCTCTCTTGACGAAAAAGTGGCTACCTTAATAGTGCAATACTTCTTCCTCCGAGTTGCTCACACAGTTTACTGCTTTTTGTGTAGTTTTTGTCTGCCAGAAACTATAATTCACTAGTTGTGTATTATAAAAGGGTCATCGTTTCTCCTCCTAGGGGTTATTCGAGATATCTTAATCCAATCGCAAGTAACGAGGCATTGGCTACCTTAAGAGAGTCATAGTTACTCGTCCCAATTGCTCACCCAGTCTGCCACTTTTCCTTACTGCGGCCAGTCTGCCAGAAGCGATATGTCACTCGTTGTGTATCTTAAGAGATTCATCGTTACTCTTTCCATAGGTTACTGGTATTCTCTGATTCAATGCCTCTCGTGACGAAAACGTGAATATCTTAATAGTGCAATACTTCTTCCTCCAAGTTGCTCAGACAGTTTACTACTTTTTGTGTAGTTTTTGTCTGCCAGAAACTATAATTCACTAGTTGTGTATCATAAAAGAGTCATCGTTTCTCCTCCTAGGGGTTTTCGAGATTTCTTAATCCAAACCGCAAGTAACGAGGCATTGGCTACCTTAAGAGAGTCATAGTTACTCGTCCCCATTGCTCACCCAGTCTGCCACTTTTTCTTACTGTTGCCAGTCTGCCAGAAGCGATATGTCACTCGTTGTGTATCTTAAGAGATTCATCGTTACTCCTTCCATAGGTTACTGGTATTCTCTGAGTCAATACCTCTCTTGACGAAAAAGTGGCTATCTTAATAGTGCAATACTTCTTCCTCCGAGTTGTTCACACAGTTTACTGCTTTTTGTGTAGTTTTTGTCTGCCAGAAACTATAATTCACTAGTTGTGTATCATAAAAGAGTCATCGTTTCTCCTCCTAGGGGTTATTCGAGATATCTTAATCCAAACCGCAAGTAACGAGGCATTGGCTACCTTAAGAGAGTCATAGTTACTCGTCCCAATTGCTCACCCAGTCTGCCACTTTTCCTTACTGCGGCCAGTCTGCCAGAAGCGATATGTCACTCGTTGTGTATCTTAAGAGATTCATCGTTACTCCTTCCATAGGTTACTGGTATTCTCTGAGTCAATACCTCTCTTGACGAAAAAGTGGCTATCTTAATAGTGCAATACTTCTTCCTCCGAGTTGCTCACACAGTTTACTACTTTTTGTGTACTTGCCAGTCTGCCAGAAGCGATATGTCACTAGTTGTGTATCATAAAAGAGTCATCGTTTCTCCTCCTAGAGGTTATTCGAGATTTCTTAATCCAAACCGCAAGTAACGAGGCATTGGCTACCTTAAGAGAGTCATAGTTACTCGTCCCAATTGCTCACCGAGTCTGCCACTTTTCCTTACTGCGGCCAGTCTGCCAGAAGCGATATGTCACTCGTTGTGTATCTTAAGAGATTCATCGTTAGTCTTTCCATAGGTTACTGGTATTCTCTGAGTCAATACCTCTCGTGACGAAAAAGTGGCTACCTTAATAGTGCAATACTTCTTCCTCCGAGTTGCTCACACAGTTTACTGCTTTTTGTGTAGTTTTTGTCTGCCAGAAACTATAATTCACTAGTTGTGTATTATAAAAGAGTCATCGTTTCTCCTCCTAGGGGTTATTCGAGATATCTTAATCCAATAGCAAGTAACGAGGCATTGGCTACCTTAAGAGAGTCATAGTTACTCGTCCCAATTGCTCACCCAGTCTGCCACTTTTCGTTACTGCGGCCAGTCTGCCAGAAGCGATATGTCACTCGTTGTGTATCTTAAGAGATTCATCGTTACTCTTTCCATAGGTTACTGGTATTCTCTGATTCAATGCCTCTCGTGACGAAAACGTGAATATCTTAATAGTGCAATACTTCTTCCTCCGAGTTGCTCAGACAGTTTACTACTTTTTGTGTAGTTTTTGTCTGCCAGAAACTATAATTCACTAGTTGTGTATCATAAAAGAGTCATCGTTTCTCCTCGTAGGGGTTTTCGAGATTTCTTAATCCAAACCGCAAGTAACGAGGCATTGGCTACCTTAAGAGAGTCATAGTTACTCGTCCCCATTGCTCACCCAGTCTGCCACTTTTTCTTACTGTGGCCAGTCTGCCAGAAGCGATATGTCACTCGTTGTGTATCTTAAGAGATTCATCGTTACTCCTTCCATAGGTTACTGGTATTCTCTGAGTCAATACCTCTCTTGACGAAAAAGTGGCTATCTTAATAGTGCAATACTTCTTCCTCCGAGTTGCTCACACAGTTTACTGCTTTTTGTGTAGTTTTTGTCTGCCAGAAACTATAATTCACTAGTTGTGTATCATAAAAGAGTCATCGTTTCTCCTCCTAGGGGTTATTCGAGATATCTTAATCCAAACCGCAAGTAACGAGGCATTGGCTACCTTAAGAGAGTCATAGTTACTCGTCCCAATTGCTCACCCAGTCTGCCACTTTTCCTTACTGCGGCCAGTCTGCCAGAAGCGATATGTCACTCGTTGTGTATCTTAAGAGATTCATCGTTACTCCTTCCATAGGTTACTGGTATTCTCTGAGTCAATACCTCTCTTGACGAAAAAGTGGCTATCTTAATAGTGCAATACTTCTTCCTCCGAGTTGCTCACTCAGTTTACTACTTTTTGTGTACTTGCCAGTCTGCCAGAAGCGATATGTCACTAGTTGTGTATCATAAAGGAGTCATCGTTTCTCCTCCTAGGGGTTATTCGAGATTTCTTAATCCAAACCGCAAGTAACGAGGCATTGGCTACCTTAAGAGAGTCATAGTTACTCGTCCCAATTGCTCACCCAGTCTGCCACTTTTCCTTACTGCAGCCAGTCTGCCAGAAGCGATATGTCACTCGTTGTGTATCTTAAGAGATTCATCGTTAGTCTTTCCATAGGTTACTGGTATTCTCTGATTCAATGCCTCTCGTGACGAAAAAGTGGCTATCTTAATAGTGCAATACTTCTTCCTCCCAGTTGCTCACACAGTTTACTACTTTTTTGTGTAGTTTTTGTCTGCCAGAAACTATAATTCACTAGTTTTGTATCATAAAAGAGTCATCGTTTCTCCTCCTAGGGGTTATTCGAGACCTCTTAATCCAAACCGCAAGTAACGAGGCATTGGCTACCTTAAGAGAGTCATAATTACTCGTCCCCATTGCTCACCCAGTCTGCCACTTTTTCATACTGCGGAGAGTCTGCCAGAAGCGATATGTCAATCGTTGTGTATCTTAAGAGATTCATCGTTACTCCTTCCATAGGTTACTGGTATTCTCTGAGTCAATACCTCTCGTGACGAATAAGTGGCTATCTTAATAGTGCAATACTTCTTCCTCCGAGTTGCTCACACAGTTTACTACTTTTTGTGTACTTGCCAGTCTGCCAGAAGCGATATGTCACTAGTTGTGTATCATAAAGGAGTCATCGTTTCTCCACCTAGGGGTTATTCGAGATTTCTTAATCCAAACCGCAAGTAACGAGGCATTGGCTACTTTAAGAGAGTCATAGTTACTCGTCCCAATTGCTCACCCAGTCTGCCACTTTTCCTTACTGCAGCCAGTCTGCCAGAAGCGATATGTCACTCGTTGTGTATCTTAAGAGATTCATCGTTACTCTTTCCATAGGTTACTGGTATTCTCTGATTCAATGCCTCTCGTGACGAAAAAGTGGCTATCTTAATAGTGCAATACTTCTTCCTCCCAGTTGCTCACACAGTTTACTACTTTTTTGTGTAGTTTTTGTCTGCCAGAAACTATAATTCACTAGTTTTGTATCATAAAAGAGTCATCGTTTCTCCTCCTAGGGGTTATTCGAGACCTCTTAATCCAAACCGCAAGTAACGAGACATTGGCTACCTTAAGAGAGTCATAGTTACTCGTCCCAATTGCTCACCCAGTCTGCCACTTTTCCTTACTGCGGCCAGTCTGCCAGAAGCGATATGTCACTCGTTGTGTATCTTAAGAGATTCATCGTTAGTCTTTCCATAGGTTACTGGTATTCTCTGAGTCAATACCTCTCGTGACGAAAAAGTGGCTACCTTAATAGTGCAATACTTCTTCCTCCGAGTTGCTCACACAGTTTACTGCTTTTTGTGTAGTTTTTGTCTGCCAGAAACTATAATTCACTAGTTGTGTATTATAAAAGAGTCATCGTTTCTCCTCCTAGGGGTTATTCGAGATATCTTAATCCAATAGCAAGTAACGAGGCATTGGCTACCTTAAGAGAGTCATAGTTACTCGTCCCAATTGCTCACCCAGTCTGCCACTTTTCGTTACTGCGGCCAGTCTGCCAGAAGCGATATGTCACTCGTTGTGTATCTTAAGAGATTCATCGTTACTCTTTCCATAGGTTACTGGTATTCTCTGATTCAATGCCTCTCGTGACGAAAACGTGAATATCTTAATAGTGCAATACTTCTTCCTCCGAGTTGCTCAGACAGTTTACTACTTTTTGTGTAGTTTTTGTCTGCCAGAAACTATAATTCACTAGTTGTGTATCATAAAAGAGTCATCGTTTCTCCTCGTAGGGGTTTTCGAGATTTCTTAATCCAAACCGCAAGTAACGAGGCATTGGCTACCTTAAGAGAGTCATAGTTACTCGTCCCCATTGCTCACCCAGTCTGCCACTTTTTCTTACTGTGGCCAGTCTGCCAGAAGCGATATGTCACTCGTTGTGTATCTTAAGAGATTCATCGTTACTCCTTCCATAGGTTACTGGTATTCTCTGAGTCAATACCTCTCTTGACGAAAAAGTGGCTATCTTAATAGTGCAATACTTCTTCCTCCGAGTTGCTCACACAGTTTACTGCTTTTTGTGTAGTTTTTGTCTGCCAGAAACTATAATTCACTAGTTGTGTATCATAAAAGAGTCATCGTTTCTCCTCCTAGGGGTTATTCGAGATATCTTAATCCAAACCGCAAGTAACGAGGCATTGGCTACCTTAAGAGAGTCATAGTTACTCGTCCCAATTGCTCACCCAGTCTGCCACTTTTCCTTACTGCGGCCAGTCTGCCAGAAGCGATATGTCACTCGTTGTGTATCTTAAGAGATTCATCGTTACTCCTTCCATAGGTTACTGGTATTCTCTGAGTCAATACCTCTCTTGACGAAAAAGTGGCTATCTTAATAGTGCAATACTTCTTCCTCCGAGTTGCTCACTCAGTTTACTACTTTTTGTGTACTTGCCAGTCTGCCAGAAGCGATATGTCACTAGTTGTGTATCATAAAGGAGTCATCGTTTCTCCTCCTAGGGGTTATTCGAGATTTCTTAATCCAAACCGCAAGTAACGAGGCATTGGCTACCTTAAGAGAGTCATAGTTACTCGTCCCAATTGCTCACCCAGTCTGCCACTTTTCCTTACTGCAGCCAGTCTGCCAGAAGCGATATGTCACTCGTTGTGTATCTTAAGAGATTCATCGTTAGTCTTTCCATAGGTTACTGGTATTCTCTGATTCAATGCCTCTCGTGACGAAAAAGTGGCTATCTTAATAGTGCAATACTTCTTCCTCCCAGTTGCTCACACAGTTTACTACATTTTTGTGTAGTTTTTGTCTGCCAGAAACTATAATTCACTAGTTTTGTATCATAAAAGAGTCATCGTTTCTCCTCCTAGGGGTTATTCGAGACCTCTTAATCCAAACCGCAAGTAACGAGGCATTGGCTACCTTAAGAGAGTCATAATTACTCGTCCCCATTGCTCACCCAGTCTGCCACTTTTTCATACTGCGGAGAGTCTGCCAGAAGCGATATGTCAATCGTTGTGTATCTTAAGAGATTCATCGTTACTCCTTCCATAGGTTACTGGTATTCTCTGAGTCAATACCTCTCGTGACGAATAAGTGGCTATCTTAATAGTGCAATACTTCTTCCTCCGAGTTGCTCACACAGTTTACTACTTTTTGTGTACTTGCCAGTCTGCCAGAAGCGATATGTCACTAGTTGTGTATCATAAAGGAGTCATCGTTTCTCCACCTAGGGGTTATTCGAGATTTCTTAATCCAAACCGCAAGTAACGAGGCATTGGCTACTTTAAGAGAGTCATAGTTACTCGTCCCAATTGCTCACCCAGTCTGCCACTTTTCCTTACTGCAGCCAGTCTGCCAGAAGCGATATGTCACTCGTTGTGTATCTTAAGAGATTCATCGTTACTCTTTCCATAGGTTACTGGTATTCTCTGATTCAATGCCTCTCGTGACGAAAAAGTGGCTATCTTAATAGTGCAATACTTCTTCCTCCCAGTTGCTCACACAGTTTACTACTTTTTTGTGTAGTTTTTGTCTGCCAGAAACTATAATTCACTAGTTTTGTATCATAAAAGAGTCATCGTTTCTCCTCCTAGGGGTTATTCGAGACCTCTTAATCCAAACCGCAAGTAACGAGGCATTGGCTACCTTAAGAGAGTCATAGTTACTCGTCCCCATTGCTCACCCAGTCTGCCACTTTTTCATACTGCGGCCAGTCTGCCAGAAGCGATATGTCACTCGTTGTGTATCTTAAGAGATTCATCGTTACTCCTTCCATAGGTTACTGGTATTCTCTGAGTCAATACCTCTCGTGACGAAAAAGTGGCTATCTTAATAGTGCAATACTTCTTCCTCCGAGTTGCTCACACAGTTTACTACTTTTTGTGTACTTGCCAGTCTGCCAGAAGCGATATGTCACTAGTTGTGTATCATAAAAGAGTCATCGTTTCTCCTCCTAGGGGTTATTCGAGATTTCTTAATACAAACCGCAAGTAACGAGGCATTGGCTACCTTAAGAGAGTCATAGTTACTCGTCCCAATTGCTCACCCAGTCTGCCACTTTTACTTACTGCGGCCAGTCTGCCAGAAGCGATATGTCACTCGTTGTGTATCTTAAGAGATTCATCGTTACTCTTTCAATAGGTTACTGGTTTTCTCTGATTCAATGCCTCTCGTGACGAAAAAGTGGCTATCTTAATAGTGCAATACTTCTTCCTCCCAGTTGCTCACACAATTTACTACTTTTTTGTGTAGTTTTTGTCTGCCAGAAACTATAATTCACTAGTTTTGTATCATAAAAGAGTCATCGTTTCTCCTCCTAGGGGTTATTCGAGACCTCTTAATCCAAACCGCAAGTAACGAGGCATTGGCTACCTTAAGAGAGTCATAGTTACTCGTCCCAATTGCTCACCCAGTCTGCCACTTTTTCTTACTGCGGCCAGTCTGCCAGAAGCGATATGTCACTCGTTGTGTATCTTAAGAGATTCATCGTTACTCCTTCCATAGGTTACTGGTATTCTCTGAGTCAATATCTCTCGTGACGAAAAAGTGGCTATCTTAATAGTGCAATACTTCTTCTTCCGAGTTGCTCACACAGTTTACCACTTTTTGTGTAGTTTTTGTCTGCCAGAAACTATAATTCACTAGTTGTGTATCATAAAAGAGTCATCGTTTCTCCTCCTAGGGGTTTTCGAGATTTCTTAATCCAAACCGCAAGTAACGAGGCATTGGCTACCTTAAGAGAGTCATAGTTACTCGTCCCAATTGCTCACCCAGTCTGCCACTTTTTCTTACTGCGGCCAGTCTGCCAGAAGCGATATGTCACTCGTTGTGTATCTTAAGAGATTCATCGTTACTCCTTCCATAGGTTACTGGTATTCTCTGAGTCAATACCTCTCGTGACGAAAAAGTGGCTATCTTAATAGTGCAATACTTCTTCCTCCGAGTTGCTCACACAGTTTACTACTTTTTGTGTAGTTTTTGTCTGCCAGAAACTATAATTCACTAGTTGTGTATCATAAAAGAGTCATCGTTTCTCCTCCTAGGGGTTTTCGAGATTTCTTAATCCAAACCGCAAGTAACGAGGCATTGGCTACCTTAAGAGAGTCATAGTTACTCGTCCCAATTGCTCACCCAGTCTGCCACTTTTCCTTACTGTGGCCAGTCTGCCAGAAGCGATATGTCACTCGTTGTGTATCTTAAGAGATTCATCGTTACTCCTTCCATAGGTTACTGGTATTCTCGGAGTCAATACCTCTCTTGACGAAAAAGTGGCTATCTTAATAGTGCAATACTTCTTCCTAAGAGTTGCTCACACAGTTTACTGCTTTTTGTGTAGTTTTTGTCTGCCAGAAACTATAATTCACTAGTTGTGTATCATAAAAGAGTCATCGTTTCTCCTCCTAGGGGTTATTCGAGATATCTTAATCCAAACCGCAAGTAACGAGGCATTGGCTACCTTAAGAGAGTCATAGTTACTCGTCCCAATTGCTCACCCAGTCTGCCACTTTTCTTTACTGCGGCCAGTCTGCCAGAAGCGATATGTCACTCGTTGTGAATCTTAAGAGATTCATCGTTACTCCTTCCATAGGTTACTGGTATTCTCTGAGTCAATACCTCTCTTGACGAAAAAGTGGCTATCTTAATAGTGCAATACTTCTTCCTCCGAGTTGCTCACACAGTTTACTACTTTTTGTGTACTTGCCAGTCTGCCAGAAGCGATATGTCACTAGTTGTGTATCATAAAGGAGTCATCGTTTCTCCTCCTAGGGGTTATTCGAGATTTCTTAATCCAAACCGCAAGTAACGAGGCATTGGCTACCTTAAGAGAGTCATAGTTACTCGTCCCAATTGCTCACCCAGTCTGCCACTTTTACTTTTTGCGGCCAGTCTGCCAGAAGCGATATGTCACTCGTTGTGTATCTTAAGAGATTCATCGTTACTCCTTCCATAGGTTACTGGTATTCTCTGAGTCAATACCTCTCTTGACGAAAAAGTGGCTATCTTAATAGTGCAATACTTCTTCCTCCGAGTTGCTCACACAGTTTACTGCTTTTTGTGTAGTTTTTGTCTGCCAGAAACTATAATTCACTAGTTGTGTATCATAAAAGAGTCATCGTTTCTCCTCCTAGGGGTTATTCGAGATATCTTAATCCAAACCGCAAGTAACGAGGCATTGGCTACCTTAAGAGAGTCATAGTTACTCGTCCCAATTGCTCACCCAGTCTGCCACTTTTTCTTACTGCGGCCAGTCTGCCAGAAGCGATATGTCACTCGTTGTGTATCTTAAGAGATTCATCGTTACTCCTTCCATAGGTTACTGGTATTCTCTGAGTCAATACCTCTCGTGACGAAAAAGTGGCTATCTTAATAGTGCAATACTTCTTCTTCCGAGTTGCTCACACAGTTTACTACTTTTTGTGTAGTTTTTTTCTGCCAGAAACTATAATTCACTAGTTGTGTATCATAAAAGAGTCATCGTTTCTCCTCCTAGGGGTTTTCGAGATTTCTTAATCCAAACCGCAAGTTACGAGGCATTGGCTACCTTAAGAGAGTCATAGTTACTCGTCCCCATTGCTCACCCAGTCTGCCAATTTTTCTTACTGTGGCCAGTCTGCCAGAAGCGATATGTCACTCGTTGTGTATCTTAAGAGATTCATCGTTACTCCTTCCATAGGTTACTGGTATTCTCTGAGTCAATACCTCTCTTGACGAAAAAGTGGCTATCTTAATAGTGCAATACTTCTTCCTCCGAGTTGCTCACACAGTTTACTGCTTTTTGTGTAGTTTTTGTCTGCCAGAAACTATAATTCACTAGTTGTGTAAAATAAAAGAGTCATCGTTTCTCCTCCTAGGGGTTATTCGAGATATCTTAATCCAAACCGCAAGTAACGAGGCATTGGCTACCTTAAGAGAGTCATAGTTACTCGTCCCAATTGCTCACCCAGTCTGCCACTTTTTCTTACTGCGGCCAGTCAGCCAGAAGCGATATGTCACTCGTTGTGTATCTTAAGAGGTTCATCGTTACTCCTTCCATAGGTTACTGGTATTCTCTGAGTCAATACCTCTCGTGACGAAAAAGTGGCTATCTTAATAGTGCAATACTTCTTCCTCCGAGTTGCTCACACAGTTTACTACTTTTTGTGTAGTTTTTGTCTGCCAGAAACTATAATTCACTAGTTGTGTGTCATAAAAGAGTCATCGTTTCTCCTCCTAGGGGTTTTCGAGATTTCTTAATCCAAACCGCAAGTAACGAGGCATTGGCTACCTTAAGAGAGTCATAGTTACTCGTCCCCATTGCTCACCCAGTCTGCCACTTTTTCTTACTGTGGCCAGTCTGCCAGAAGCGATATGTCACTCGTTGTTTATCTTAAGAGATTCATCGTTACTCCTTCCATAGGTTACTGGTATTCTCTGAGTCAATACCTCTCTTGACGAAAAAGTGGCTATCTTAATAGTGCAATACTTCTTCCGCCGAGTTGCTCACACAGTTTACTGCTTTTTGTGTAGTTTTTGTCTGCCAGAAACTATAATTCACTAGTTGTGTATCATAAAAGAGTCATCCTTTCTCCTCCTAGGGGTTATTCGAGATATCTTAATCCAAACCGCAAGTAACGAGGCATTGGCTACCTTAAGAGAGTCATAGTTACTCGTCCCAATTGCTCACCCAGTCTGCCACTTTTCCTTACTGCGGCCAGTCTGCCAGAAGCGATATGTCACTCGTTGTGTATCTTAAGAGATTCATCGTTACTCCTTCCATAGGTTACTGGTATTCTCTGAGTCAATACATCTCTTGACGAAAAAGTGGCTATCTTAATAGTGCAATACTTCTTCCTCCGAGTTGCTCACACAGTTTACTACTTTTTGTGTACTTGCCAGTCTGCCAGAAGCGATATGTCACTAGTTGTGTATCATAAAGGAGTCATCGTTCCTCCTCCTAGGGGTTATTCGAGATTTCTTAATCCAAACCGCAAGTAACGAGGCATTGGCTACCTTAAGAGAGTCATAGTTACTCGTCCCAATTGCTCACCCAGTCTGCCACTTTTCCTTACTGCGGCCAGTCTGCCAGAAGCGATATGTCACTCGTTGTGTATCTTAAGAGATTCATCGTTACTCTTTCCATAGGTTACTGGTATTCTCTGATTCAATGCCTCTCGTGACGAAAAAGTGGCTATCTTAATAGTGCAATACTTCTTCCTCCGAGTTGCTCACACAGTTTACTACTTTTTTGTGTAGTTTTTGTCTGCCAGAAACTATAATTCACTAGTTTTGTATCATAAAAGAGTCATCGTTTCTCCTCATAGGGGTTATTCGAGACCTCTTAATCCAAACCGCAAGTAACGAGACATTGGCTACCTTAAGAGAGTCATAGTTACTCGTCCCCATTGCTCACCCAGTCTGCCACTTTTTCATACTGCGGCCAGTCTGCCAGAAGCGATATGTCACTCGTTGTGTATCTTAAGAGATTCATCGTTACTCCTTCCATAGGTTACTGGTATTCTCTGAGTCAATACCTCTCGTGACGAAAAAGTGGCTATCTTAATAGTGCAATACTTCTTCCTCCGAGTTGCTCACACAGTTTACTACTTTTTGTGTACTTGCCAGTCTGCCAGAAGCGATATGTCACTAGTTGTGTATCATAAAGGAGTCATCGTTCCTCCTCCTAGGGGTTATTCGAGATTTCTTAATCCAAACCGCAAGTAACGAGGCATTGGCTACCTTAAGAGAGTCATAGTTACTCGTCCCAATTGCTCACCCAGTCTGCCACTTTTCCTTACTGCGGCCAGTCTGCCAGAAGCGATATGTCACTCGTTGTGTATCTTAAGAGATTCATCGTTACTCTTTCCATAGGTTACTGGTATTCTCTGATTCAATGCCTCTCGTGACGAAAAAGTGGCTATCTTAATAGTGCAATACTTCTTCCTCCGAGTTGCTCACACAGTTTACTACTTTTTTGTGTAGTTTTTGTCTGCCAGAAACTATAATTCACTAGTTTTGTATCATAAAAGAGTCATCGTTTCTCCTCATAGGGGTTATTCGAGACCTCTTAATCCAAACCGCAAGTAACGAGACATTGGCTACCTTAAGAGAGTCATAGTTACTCGTCCCCATTGCTCACCCAGTCTGCCACTTTTTCATACTGCGGCCAGTCTGCCAGAAGCGATATGTCACTCGTTGTGTATCTTAAGAGATTCATCGTTACTCCTTCCATGGGTTACTGGTATTCTCTGAGTCAATACCTCTCGTGACGAAAAAGTGGCTATCTTAATAGTGCAATACTTCTTCCTCCGAGTTGCTCACACAGTTTACTACTTTTTGTGTACTTGCCAGTCTGCCAGAAGCGATATGTCACTAGTTGTGTATCATAAAAGAGTCATCGTTTCTCCTCCTAGGGGTTATTCGAGATTTCTTAATCCAAACCGCAAGTAACGAGGCATTGGCTACCTTAAGAGAGTCATAGTTACTCGTCCCAATTGCTCACCCAGTCTGCCACTTTTACTTACTGCGGCCAGTCTGCCAGAAGCGATATGTCACTCGTTGTGTATCTTAAGAGATTCATCGTTACTCTTTCAATAGGTTACTGGTATTCTCTGATTCAATGCCTCTCGTGACGAAAAAGTGGCTATCTTAATAGTGCAATACTTCTTCCTCCCAGTTGCTCACACAATGTACTACTTTTTTGTGTAGTTTTTGTCTGCCAGAAACTATAATTCACTAGTTTTGTATCATAAAAGAGTCATCGTTTCTCCTCCTAGGGGTTATTCGAGCCCTCTTAATCCAAACCGCAAGTAACGAGGCATTGGCTACCTTAAGAGAGTCATAGTTACTCGTCCCAATTGCTCACCCAGTCTGCCACTTTTCCTTACTGCGGCCAGTCTGCCAGAAGCGATATGTCTCTCGTTGTGTATCATAAGAGATTCATCGTTACTCCTTCCATAGGTTACTGGTATTCTCTGAGTCAATACCTCTCTTGACGAAAAAGTGGCTATCTTAATAGTGCAATACTTCTTCCTCCGAGTTGCTCACACAGTTTACTGCTTTTTGTGTAGTTTTTGTCTGCCAGAAACTATAATTCACTAGTTGTGTATCATAAAAGAGTCATCGTTTCTCCTCCTAGGGGTTATTCGAGATATCTTAATCCAAACCGCAAGTAACGAGGCATTGGCTACCTTAAGAGAGTCATAGTTACTCGTCCCAATTGCTCACCCAGTCTGCCACTTTTTCTTACTGCGGCCAGTCTGCCAGAAGCGATATGTCACTCGTTGTGTATCTTAAGAGATTCATCGTTACTCCTTCCATAGGTTACTGGTATTCTCTGAGTCAATACCTCTCGTGACGAAAAAGTGGCTATCTTAATAGTGCAATACTTCTTCTTCCGAGTTGCTCACACAGTTTACTACTTTTTGTGTAGTTTTTTTCTGCCAGAAACTATAATTCACTAGTTGTGTATCATAAAAGAGTCATCGTTTCTCCTCCTAAGGGTTTTCGAGATTTCTTAATCCAAACCGCAAGTAACGAGGCATTGGCTACCTTAAGAGAGTCATAGTTACTCGTCCCCATTGCTCACCCAGTCTGCCACTTTTTCTTACTGTGGCCAGTCTGCCAGAAGCGATATGTCACTCGTTGTGTATCTTAAGAGATTCATCGTTACTCCTTCCATAGGTTACTGGTATTCTCTGAGTCAATACCTCTCTTGACGAAAAAGTGGCTATCTTAATAGTGCAATACTTCTTCCTCCGAGTTGCTCACACAGTTTACTGCTTTTTGTGTAGTTTTTGTCTGCCAGAAACTATAATTCACTAGTTGTGTATCATAAAAGAGTCATCGTTTCTCCTCCTAGGGGTTTTCGAGATTTCTTAATCCAAACCGCAAGTAACGAGGCATTGGCTACCTTAAGAGAGTCATAGTTACTCGTCCCAATTGCTCACCCAGTCTGCCACTTTTCCTTACTGTGGCCAGTCTGCCAGAAGCGATATGTCACTCGTTGTGTATCTTAAGAGATTCATCGTTACTCCTTCCATAGGTTACTGGTATTCTCTGAGTCAATACCTCTCGTGACGAAAAAGTGGCTATCTTAATAGTGCAATACTTCTTCCTCCCAGTTGCTCACACAGTTTACTACTTTTTTGTGTAGTTTTTGTCTGCCAGAAACTATAATTCACTAGTTTTGTATCATAAAAGGGTCATCGTTTCTCCTCCTAGGGGTTATTCGAGACCTCTTAATCCAAATCGCAAGTAACGAGGCATTGGCTACCTTAAGAGAGTCATAGTTACTCGTCCCCATTGCTCACCCAGTCTGCCACTTTTTCTTACTGTGGCCAGTCTGCCAGAAGCGATATGTCACTCGTTGTGTATCTTAAGAGATTCATCGTTACTCCTTCCATAGGTTACTGGTATTCTCTGAGTCAATACCTCTCGTGACGAAAAAGTGGCTATCTTAATAGTGCAATACTTCTTCCTCCGAGTTGCTCAGACAGTTTACTACTTTTTGTGTAGTTTTTGTCTGCCAGAAACTATAATTCACTAGTTGTGTATCATAAAAGAGTCATCGTTTCTCCTCCTAGGGGTTTTCGAGATTTCTTAATCCAAACCGCAAGTAACGAGGCATTGGCTACCTTAAGAGAGTCATAGTTACTCGTCCCAATTGCTCACCCAGTCTGCCACTTTTCCTTACTGTGGCCAGTCTGCCAGAAGCGATATGTCACTCGTTGTGTATCTTAAGAGATTCATCGTTACTCCTTCCATAGGTTACTGGTATTCTCTGAGTCAATACCTCTCTTGACGAAAAAGTGGCTATCTTAATAGTGCAATACTTCTTCCTAAGAGTTTCTCACACAGTTTACTGCTTTTTGTGTAGTTTTTGTCTGCCAGAAACTATAATTCACTAGTTGTGTATCATAAAAGAGTCATCGTTTCTCCTCCTAGGGGTTATTCGAGATATCTTAATCCAAACCGCAAGTAACGAGGCATTGGCTACCTTAAGAGAGTCATAGTTACTCGTCCCAATTGCTCACCCAGTCTGCCACTTTTCCTTACTGCGGCCAGTCTGCCAGAAGCGATATGTCACTCGTTGTGAATCTTAAGAGATTCATCGTTACTCCTTCCATAGGTTACTGGTATTCTCTGAGTCAATACCTCTCTTGACGAAAAAGTGGCTATCTTAATAGTGCAATACTTCTTCCTCCGAGTTGCTCACACAGTTTACTACTTTTTGTGTACTTGCCAGTCTGCCAGAAGCGATATGTCACTAGTTGTGTATCATAAAGGAGTCATCGTTTCTCCTCCTAGGGGTTATTCGACATTTCTTAATCCTAACCGCAAGTAACGAGGCATTGGCTACCTTAAGAGAGTCATAGTTACTCGTTCCAATTGCTCACCCAGTCTGCCACTTTTACTTACTGCGGCCAGTCTGCCAGAAGCGATATGTCACTCGTTGTGTATCTTAAGAGATTCATCGTTACTCTTTCCATAGGTTACTGGTATTCTCTGATTCAATGCCTCCCGTGACGAAAAAGTGGCTATCTTAATAGTGCAATACTTCTTCCTCCCAGTTGCTCACACAATTTACTACTTTTTTGTGTAGTTTTTGTCTGCCAGAAACTATAATTCACTAGTTTTGTATCATAAAAGAGTCATCGTTTCTCCTCCTAGGTGTTATTCGAGACCTCTTAATCCAAACCCCAAGTAACGAGGCATTGGCTACCTTAAGAGAGTCATAGTTACTCGTCCCAATTGCTCACCCAGTCTGCCACTTTTCCTTACTGCGGCCAGTCTGCCAGAAGCGATATGTCACTCGATGTGTATCATAAGAGATTCATCGTTACTCCTTCCATAGGTTACTGGTATTCTCTGAGTCAATACCTCTCTTGACGAAAAAGTGGCTATCTTAATAGTGCAATACTTCTTCCTCCGAGTTGCTCACACAGTTTACTGCTTTTTGTGTAGTTTTTGTCTGCCAGAAACTATAATTCACTAGTTGTGTATCATAAAAGAGTCATCGTTTCTCCTCCTAGGGGTTATTCGAGATATCTTAATCCAAACCGCAAGTAACGAGGCATTGGCTACCTTAAGAGAGTCATAGTTACTCGTCCCAATTGCTCACCCAGTCTGCCACTTTTTCTTACTGTGGCCAGTCTGCCAGAAGCGATATGTCACTCGTTGTGTATCTTAAGAGATTCATCGTTACTCCTTCCATAGGTTACTGGTAATCTCTGAGTCAATACCTCTCGTGACGAAAAAGTGGCTATCTTAATAGTGCAATACTTCTTCTTCCGAGTTGCTCACACAGTTTACTACTTTTTGTGTAGTTTTTTTCTGCCAGAAACTATAATTCACTAGTTGTGTATCATAAAAGAGTCATCGTTTCTCCTCCTAGGGGTTATTCGAGACCTCTTAATCCAAACCGCAAGTAACGAGGCATTGGCTACCTTAAGAGAGTCATAGTTACTCGTCCCAATTGCTCACCCAGTCTGCCACTTTTTCTTACTGCGGCCAGTCTGCCAGAAGCGATATGTCACTCGTTGTGTATCTTAAGAGATTCATCGTTACTCCTTCCATAGGTTACTGGTATTCTCTGAGTCAATACCTCTCGTGACGAAAATGTGGCTATCTTAATAGTGCAATACTTCTTCCTCCGAGTTGCTCACACAGTTTACTACTTTTTGTGTACTTGCCAGTCTGCCAGAAGTGATATGTCACTAGTTCTGTATCATAAAAGAGTCATCGTTTCTCCTCCTAGGGGTTATTCGAGATTTCTTAATCCAAACCGCAAGTAACGAGGCATTGGCTACCTTAAGAGAGTCATAGTTACTCGTCCCAATTGCTCACCCAGTCTGCCACTTTTTCTTACTGCGGCCAGTCTGCCAGAAGCGATATGTCACTCGTTGTGTATCTTAAGAGATTCATCGTTACTCCTTCCATAGGTTACTGGTATTCTCTGAGTCAATACCTCTCGTGACGAAAAAGTGGCTATCTTAATAGTGCAATACTTCTTCTTCCGAGTTGCTCACACAGTTTACTACTTTTTGTGTACTTGCCAGTCTGCCAGAAACTATAATTCACTAGTTGTGTATCATAAAAGAGTCATCGTTTCTCCTCCTAGGGGTTTTCGAGATTTCTTAATCCAAACCGCAAGTAACGAGGCATTGGCTACCTTAAGAGAGTCATAGTTACTCGTCCCCATTGCTCACCCAGTCTGCCACTTTTTCTTACTGTGGCCAGTCTGCCAGAAGCGATATGTCACTCGTTGTGTATCTTAAGAGATTCATCGTTACTCCTTCCATAGGTTACTGGTATTCTCTGAGTCAATACCTCTCTTGACGAAAAAGTGGCTATCTTAATAGTGCAATACTTCTTCCTCCGAGTTGCTCACACAGTTTACTGCTTTTTGTGTAGTTTTTGTCTGCCAGAAACTATAATTCACTAGTTTTGTATCATAAAAGAGTCATCGTTTCTCCTCCTAGGGGTTATTCGAGACCTCTTAATCCAAACCGCAAGTAACGAGGCATTGGCTACCTTAAGAGAGTCATAGTTACTCGTCCCAATTGCTAACCCAGTCTGCCACTTTTTCTTACTGCAGCCAGTCTGCCAGAAGCGATATGTCACTCGTTGTGTATCTTAAGATATTCATCGTTACTCCTTCCATAGGTTACTGGTATTCTCTGAGTCAATACCTCTCGTGACGAAAAAGTGGCTATCTTAATAGTGCAATACTTCTTCCTCCGACTTGCTCACACAGTTTACTACTTTTTGTGTAGTTTTTGTCTGCCACAAACTATAATTCACTAGTTGTGTATCATAAAAGAGTCATCGTTTCTCCTCCTAGGGGTTATCGAGATTTCTTAATCCAAACCGCAAGTAACGAGGCATTGGCTACCTTAAGAGAGTCATAGTTACTCGTCCCCATGGCTCACACAGTCTGCCACTTTTTCTTACTGTGGCCAGTCTGCCAGAAGCGATATGTCACTCGTTGTGTATCTTAAGAGATTCATCGTTACTCCTTCCATAGGTAACTGGTATTCTCTGAGTCAATACCTCTCTTGACGAAAAAGTGGCTATCTTAATAGTGCAATACTTCTTCCTCCGAGTTGCTCACACTGTTTACTGCTTTTTGTGTAGTTTTTGTCTGCCAGAAACTATAATTCACTAGTTGTGTATCATAAAAGAGTCATCGTTTCTCCTCCTAGGGGTTATTCGAGATATCTTAATCCAAACCGCAAGTAACGAGGCATTGGCTACCTTAAGAGAGTCATAGTTACTCGTCCCAATTGCTCACCCAGTCTGCCACTTTTCCTTACTGCGGCCAGTCTGCCATAAGCGATATGTCACTCGTTGTGTGTCTTAAGAGATTCATCGTTACTCTTTCCATAGGTTACTGGTATTCTCTGATTCAATGCCTCTCGTGACGAAAAAGTGGCTATCTTAATAGTGCAATACTTCTTCCTCCCAGTTGCTCACACAGTTTACTACTTTTTTGTGTAGTTTTTGTCTGCCAGAAACTATAATTCACTAGTTGTGTATCATAAAAGAGTCATCGTTTCTCCTCCTAGGGGTTTTCGAGATATCTTAATCCAAACCGCAAGTAACGAGGCATTGGCTACCTTAAGAGAGTCATAGTTACTCGTCCCAATTGCTCACCCAGTCTGCCACTTTTCCTTACTGCGGCCAGTCTGCCAGAAGCGATATGTCACTCGTTGTGAATCTTAAGGGATTCATCGTTACTCCTTCCATAGGTTACTGGTATTCTCTGAGTCAATACCTCTCTTGACGAAAAAGTGGCTATCTTAATAGTGCAATACTTCTTCCTCCGAGTTGCTCACACAGTTTACTACTTTTTGTGTACTTGCCAGTCTGCCAGAAGCGATATGTCACTAGTTGTGTATCATAAAGGAGTCATCGTTTCTCCTCCTAGGGGTTATTCGAGATTTCTTAATCCAAACCGCAAGTAACGAGGCATTGGCTACCTTAAGAGAGTCATAGTTACTCGTTCCAATTGCTCACCCAGTCTGCCACTTTTACTTACTGCGGCCAGTCTGCCAGAAGCGATATGTCACTCGTTGTGTATCTTAAGAGATTCATCGTTACTCTTTCCATAGGTTACTGGTATTCTCTGATTCAATGCCTCTCGTGACGAAAAAGTGGCTATCTTAATAGTGCAATACTTCTTCCTCCCAGTTGCTCACACAATTTACTACTTTTTTGTGTAGTTTTTGTCTGCCAGAAACTATAATTCACTAGTTTTGTATCATAAAAGAGTCATCGTTTCTCCTCCTAGGGGTTATTCGAGACCTCTTAATCCAAACCCCAAGTAACGAGGCATTGGCTACCTTAAGAGAGTCATAGTTACTTGTCCCAATTGCTCACCCAGTCTGCCACTTTTCCTTACTGCGGCCAGTCTGCCAGAAGCGATATGTCACTCGTTGTGTATCATAAGAGATTCATCGTTACTCCTTCCATAGGTTACTGGTATTCTCTGAGTCAATACCTCTCTTGACGAAAAAGTGGATATCTTAATAGTGCAATACTTCTTCCTCCGAGTTGCTCACACAGTTTACTGCTTTTTGTGTAGTTTTTGTCTGCCAGAAACTATAATTCGCTAGTTGTGTATCATAAAAGAGACATCGTTTCTCCTCCTAGGGGTTATTCGAGATATCTTAATCCAAACCGCAAGTAACGAGGCATTGGCTACCTTAAGAGAGTCATAGTTACTCGTCCCAATTGCTCACCCAGTCTGCCACTTTTTCTTACTGCGGCCAGTCTGCCAGAAGCGATATGTCACTCGTTGTGTATCTTAAGAGATTCATCGTTACTCCTTCCATAGGTTACTGGTATTCTCTGAGTCAATACCTCTCGTGACGAAAAAGTGGCTATCTTAATAGTGCAATACTTCTTCTTCCGAGTTGCTCACACAGTTTACTACTTTTTGTGTAGTTTTTTTCTGCCAGAAACTATAATTCACTAGTTGTGTATCATAAAAGAGTCATCGTTTCTCCTCCTAGGGGTTTTCGAGATTTCTTAATCCAAACCGCAAGTTACGAGGCATTGGCTACCTTAAGAGAGTCATAGTTACTCGTCCCCATTGCTCACCCAGTCTGCCAATTTTTCTTACTGTGGCCAGTCTGCCAGAAGCGATATGTCACTCGTTGTGTATCTTAAGAGATTCATCGTTACTCCTTCCATAGGTTACTGGTATTCTCTGAGTCAATACCTCTCTTGACGAAAAAGTGGCTATCTTAATAGTGCAATACTTCTTCCTCCGAGTTGCTCACACAGTTTACTGCTTTTTGTGTAGTTTTTGTCTGCCAGAAACTATAATTCACTAGTTGTGTATCATAAAAGAGTCATCGTTTCTCCTCCTAGGGGTTATTCGAGATATCTTAATCCAAACCGCAAGTAACGAGGCATTGGCTACCTTAAGAGAGTCATAGTTACTCGTCCCAATTGCTCACCCAGTCTGCCACTTTTTCTTACTGCGGCCAGTCTGCCAGAAGCGATATGTCACTCGTTGTGTATCTTAAGAGATTCATCGTTACTCCTTCCATAGGTTACTGGTATTCTCTGAGTCAATACCTCTCGTGACGAAAAAGTGGCTATCTTAATAGTGCAATACTTCTTCCTCCGAGTTGCTCACACAGTTTACTACTTTTTGTGTAGTTTTTGTCTGCCAGAAACTATAATTCACTAGTTGTGTATCATAAAAGAGTCATCGTTTCTCCTCCTAGGGGTTTTCGCGATTTCTTAATCCAAACCGCAAGTAACGAGGCATTGGCTACCTTAAGAGAGTCATAGTTACTCGTCCCCATTGCTCACCCAGTCTGCCACTTTTTCTTACTGTGGCCAGTCTGCCAGAAGCGATATGTCACTCGTTGTGTATCTTAAGAGATTCATCGTTACTCCTTCCATAGGTTACTGGTATTCTCTGAGTCAATACCTCTCTTGACGAAAAAGTGGCTATCTTAATAGTGCAATACTTCTTCCTCCGAGTTGCTCACACTGTTTACTGCTTTTTGTGTAGTTTTTGTCTGCCAGAAACTATAATTCACTAGTTGTGTATCATAAAAGAGTCATCGTTTCTCCTCCTAGGGGTTATTCGAGATATCTTAATCCAAACCGCAAGTAACGAGGCATTGGCTACCTTAAGAGAGTCATAGTTACTCGTTCCAATTGCTCACCCAGTCTGCCACTTTTCCTTACTGCGGCCAGTCTGCCAGAAGCGATATGTCACTCGTTGTGTGTCTTAAGAGATTTATCGTTACTCTTTCCATAGGTTACTGGTATTCTCTGATTCAATGCCTCTCGTGACGAAAAAGTGGCTATCTTAATAGTGCAATACTTCTTCCTCCCAGTTGCTCACACAGTTTACTACTTTTTTGTGTAGTTTTTGTCTGCCAGAAACTATAATTCACTAGTTGTGTATCATAAAAGAGTCATCGTTTCTCCTCCTAGGGGTTATTCGAGATATCTTAATCCAAACCGCAAGTAACGAGGCATTGGCTACCTTAAGAGAGTCATAGTTACTCGTCCCAATTGCTCACCCAGTCTGCCACTTTTTCTTACTGCGGCCAGTCTGCCAGAAGCGATATGTCACTCGTTGTGTATCTTAAGAGATTCATCGTTACTCCTTCCATAGGTTACTGGTATTCTCTGAGTCAATACCTCTCGTGACGAAAAAGTGGCTATCTTAATAGTGCAATACTTCTTCCTCCGAGTTGCTCACACAGTTTACTACTTTTTGTGTACTTGCCAGTCTGCCAGAAGCGATATGTCACTAGTTGTGTATCATAAAGGAGTCATCGTTTCTCCTCCTAGGGGTTATTCGAGATTTCTTAATCCAAACCGCAAGTAACGAGGCATTGGCTACCTTAAGAGAGTCATAGTTACTCGTTCCAATTGCTCACCCAGTCTGCCACTTTTACTTACTGCGGCCAGTCTGCCAGAAGCGATATGTCACTCGTTGTGTATCTTAAGAGATTCATCGTTACTCTTTCCATAGGTTACTGGTATTCTCTGATTCAATGCCTCTCGTGACGAAAAAGTGGCTATCTTAATAGTGCAATACTTCTTCCTCCCAGTTGCTCACACAATTTACTACTTTTTTGTGTAGTTTTTGTCTGCCAGAAACTATAATTCACTAGTTTTGTATCATAAAAGAGTCATCGTTTCTCCTCCTAGGGGTTATTCGAGACCTCTTAATCCAAACCCCAAGTAACGAGGCATTGGCTACCTTAAGAGAGTCATAGTTACTCGTCCCAATTGCTCACCCAGTCTGCCACTTTTCCTTACTGCGGCCAGTCTGCCAGAAGCGATATGTCACTCGTTGTGTATCATAAGAGATTCATCGTTACTCCTTCCATAGGTTACTGGTATTCTCTGAGTCAATACCTCTCTTGACGAAAAAGTGGCTATCTTAATAGTGCAATACTTCTTCCTCCGAGTTGCTCACACAGTTTACTGCTTTTTGTGTAGTATTTGTCTGCCAGAAACTATAATTCACTAGTTGTGTATCATAAAAGAGACATCGTTTCTCCTCCTAGGGGTTATTCGAGATATCTTAATCCAAACCGCAAGTAACGAGGCATTGGCTACCTTAAGAGAGTCATAGTTACTCGTCCCAATTGCTCACCCAGTCTGCCACTTTTTCTTACTGCGGCCAGTCTGCCAGAAGCGATATGTCACTCGTTGTGTATCTTAAGAGATTCATCGTTACTCCTTCCATAGGTTACTGGTATTCTCTGAGTCAATACCTCTCGTGACGAAAAAGTGGCTATCTTAATAGTGCAATACTTCTTCTTCCGAGTTGCTCACACAGTTTACTACTTTTTGTGTAGTTTTTTTCTGCCAGAAACTATAATTCACTAGTTGTGTATCATAAAAGAGTCATCGTTTCTCCTCCTAGGGGTTATTCGAGATTTCTTAATCCAAACCGCAAGTTACGAGGCATTGGCTACCTTAAGAGAGTCATAGTTACTCGTCCCCATTGCTCACCCAGTCTGCCAATTTTTCTTACTGTGGCCAGTCTGCCAGAAGCGATATGTCACTCGTTGTGTATCTTAAGAGATTCATTGTTACTCCTTCCATAGGTTACTGGTATTCTCTGAGTCAATACCTCTCTTGACGAAAAAGTGGCTATCTTAATAGTGCAATACTTCTTCCTCCGAGTTGCTCACACAGTTTACTGCTTTTTGTGTAGTTTTTGTCTGCCAGAAACTATAATTCACTAGTTGTGTATCATAAAAGAGTCATCGTTTCTCCTCCTAGGGGTTATTCGAGATTTCTTAATCCAAACCGCAAGTAACGAGGCATTGGCTACCTTAAGAGAGTCATAGTTACTCGTCCCCATTGCTCACCCAGTCTGCCACTTTTCCTTACTGCGGCCAGTCTGCCAGAAGCGATATGTCACTCGTTGTGTATCTTAAGAGATTCATCGTTACTCCTTCCATAGGTTACTGGTATTCTCTGAGTCAATACATCTCTTGACGAAAAAGTGGCTATCTTAATAGTGCAATACTTCTTCCTACGAGTTGCTCACACAGTTTACTACTTTTTGTGTACTTGCCAGTCTGCCAGAAGCGATATGTCACTAGTTGTGTATCATAAAGGAGTCATCGTTCCTCCTCCTAGGGGTTATTCGAGATTTCTTAATCCAAACCGCAAGTAACGAGGCATTGGCTACCTTAAGAGAGTCATAGTTACTCGTCCCAATTGCTCACCCAGTCTGCCACTTTTCCTACTGCGGCCAGTCTGCCAGAAGCGATATGTCACTCGTTGTGTATCTTAAGAGATTCATCGTTACTCTTTCCATAGGTTACTGGTATTCTCTGATTCAATGCCTCTCGTGACGAAAAAGTGGCTATCTTAATAGTGCAATACTTCTTCCTCCGAGTTGCTCACACAGTTTACTACTTTTTTGTGTAGTTTTTGTCTGCCAGAAACTATAATTCACTAGTTTTGTATCATAAAAGAGTCATCGTTTCTCCTCATAGGGGTTATTCGAGACCTCTTAATCCAAACCGCAAGTAACGAGACATTGGCTACCTTAAGAGAGTCATAGTTACTCGTCCCAATTGCTCACCCAGTCTGCCACTTTTTCTTACTGCGGCCAGTGATGCCAGAAGCGATATGTCACTCGTTGTGTATCTTAAGAGATTCATCGTTACTCCTTCCATAGGTTACTGGTATTCTCTGAGTCAATACCTCTCGTGACGAAAAAGTGGCTATCTTAATAGTGCAATACTTCTTCTTCCGAGTTGCTCACACAGTTTACTACTTTTTGTGTACTTGCCAGTCTGCCAGAAACTATAATTCACTAGTTGTGTATCATAAAAGAGTCATCGTTTCTCCTCCTAGGGGTTTTCGAGATTTCTTAATCCAAACCGCAAGTAACGAGGCATTGGCTACCTTAAGAGAGTCATAGTTACTCGTCCCCATTGCTCACCCAGTCTGCCACTTTTTCTTACTGTGGCCAGTCTGCCAGAAGCGATATGTCACTCGTTGTGTATCTTAAGAGATTCATCGTTACTCCTTCCATAGGTTACTGGTATTCTCTGAGTCAATACCTCTCTTGACGAAAAAGTGGCTATCTTAATAGTGCAATACTTCTTCCTCCGAGTTGCTCACACAGTTTACTGCTTTTTGTGTAGTTTTTGTCTGCCAGAAACTATAATTCACTAGTTTTGTATCATAAAAGAGTCATCGTTTCTCCTCCTAGGGGTTATTCGAGACCTCTTAATCCAAACCGCAAGTAACGAGGCATTGGCTACCTTAAGAGAGTCATAGTTACTCGTCCCAATTGCTCACCCAGTCTGCCACTTTTTCTTACTGCGGCCAGTCTGCCAGAAGCGATATGTCACTGGTTGTGTATCTTAAGATATTCATCGTTACTCCTTCCATAGGTTACTGGTATTCTCTGAGTCAATACCTCTCGTGACGAAAAAGTGGCTATCTTAATAGTGCAATACTTCTTCCTCCGACTTGCTCACACAGTTTACTACTTTTTGTGTAGTTTTTGTCTGCCAGAAACTATAATTCACTAGTTGTGTATCATAAAAGAGTCATCGTTTCTCCTCCTAGGGGTTTTCGAGATTTCTTAATCCAAACCGCAAGTAACGAGGCATTGGCTACCTTAAGAGAGTCATAGTTACTCGTCCCCATTGCTCACCCAGTCTGCCACTTTTTCTTACTGTGGCCAGTCTGCCAGAAGCGATATGTCACTCGTTGTGTATCTTAAGAGATTCATCGTTACTCCTTCCATAGGTTAGTGGTATTCTCTGAGTCAATACCTCTCTTGACGAAAAAGTGGCTATCTTAATAGTGCAATACTTCTTCCTCCGAGTTGCTCACACGGTTTACTGCTTTTTGTGTAGTTTTTGTCTGCCAGAAACTATAATTCACTAGTTGTGTATCATAAAAGAGTCATCGTTTCTCCTCCTAGGGGTTATTCGAGATATCTTAATCCAAACCGCAAGTAACGAGGCATTGGCTACCTTAAGAGAGTCATAGTTACTCGTCCCAATTGCTCACCCAGTCTGCCACTTTTTCTTACTGCGGCCAGTCTGCCAGAAGCGATATGTCACTGGTTGTGTATCTTAAGATATTCATCGTTACTCCTTCCATAGGTTACTGGTATTCTCTGAGTCAATACCTCTCGTGACGAAAAAGTGGCTATCTTAATAGTGCAATACTTCTTCCTCCCAGTTGCTCACACAGTTTACTACTTTTTGTGTAGTTTTTGTCTGCCAGAAACTATAATTCACTAGTTGTGTATCATAAAAGAGTCATCGTTTCTCCTCCTAGGGGTTTTCGAGATTTCTTAATCCAAACCGCAAGTAACGAGGCATTGGCTACCTTAAGAGAGTCATAGTTACTCGTCCCCATTGCTCACCCAGTCTGCCACTTTTTCTTACTGTGGCCAGTCTGCCAGAAGCGATATGTCACTCGTTGTGTATCTTAAGAGATTCATCGTTACTCCTTCCATAGGTTACTGGTATTCTCTGAGTCAATACCTCTCTTGACGAAAAAGTGGCTATCTTAATAGTGCAATACTTCTTCCTCCGAGTTGCTCACACGGTTTACTGCTTTTTGTGTAGTTTTTGTCTGCCAGAAACTATAATTCACTAGTTGTGTATCATAAAAGAGTCATCGTTTCTCCTCCTAGGGGTTATTCGAGATATCTTAATCCAAACCGCAAGTAACGAGGCATTGGCTACCTTAAGAGAGTCATAGTTACTCGTCCCAATTGCTCACCCAGTCTGCCACTTTTCCTTACTGCGGCCAGTCTGCCAGAAGCGATATGTCACTCGTTGTGTATCTTAAGAGATTCATCGTTACTCTTTCCATAGGTTACTGGTATTCTCTGATTCAATGCCTCTCGTGACGAAAAAGTGGCTATCTTAATAGTGCAATACTTCTTCCTCCCAGTTGCTCACACAGTTTACTACTTTTTTGTGTAGTTTTTGTCTGCCAGAAACTATAATTCACTAGTTTTGTATCATAAAAGAGTCATCGTTTCTCCTCCTAGGGGTTATTCGAGATTTCTTAATCCAAACCGCAAGTAACGAGGCATTGGCTACCTTAAGAGAGTCATAGTTACTCGTCCCCATTGCTCACCCAGTCTGCCACTTTTTCTTACTGTGGCCAGTCTGCCAGAAGCGATATGTCACTCGTTGTGTATCTTAAGAGATTCATCGTTACTCCTTCCATAGGTTACTGGTATTCTCTGAGTCAATACCTTTCTTGACGAAAAAGTGGCTATCTTAATAGTGCAATACTTCTTCCTCCGAGTTGCTCACACAGTTTACTGCTTTTTGTGTAGTTTTTGTCTGCCAGAAACTATAATTCACTAGTTGTGTATCATAAAAGAGTCATCGTTTCTCCTCCTAGGGGTTTTTCGAGATATCTTAATTCAAACCGCAAGTAACGAGGCATTGGCTACCTTAAGAGAGTCATAGTTACTCGTCCCAATTGCTCACCCAGTCTGCCACTTTTTCTTACTGCGGCCAGTCTGCCAGAAGCGATATGTCACTCGTTGTGTATCTTAAGAGATTCATCGTTACTCCTTCCATAGGTTACTGGTATTCTCTGAGTCAATACCTCTCGTGACGAAAAAGTGGCTATCTTAATAGTGCAATACTTCTTCCTCCGAGTTGCTCACACAGTTTACTACTTTTTGTGTAGTTTTTGTCTGCCAGAAACTATAATTCACTAGTTGTGTATCATAAAAGAGTCATCGTTTCTCCTCCTAGGGGTTTTCGAGATTTCTTAATCCAAACCGCAAGTAACGAGGCATTGGCTACCTTAAGAGAGTCATAGTTACTCTTCCCCATTGCTCACCCAGTCTGCCACTTTTTCTTACTGTGGCCAGTCTGCCAGAAGCGATATGTCACTCGTTGTGTATCTTAAGAGATTCATCGTTACTCCTTCCATAGGTTACTGGTATTCTCTGAGTCAATACCTCTCTTGACGAAAAAGTGGCTATCTTAATAGTGCAATACTTCTTCCTCCGAGTTGCTCACACAGTTTACTGCTTTTTGTGTAGTTTTTGTCTGCCAGAAACTATAATTCACTAGTTGTGTATCATAAAAGAGTCATCGTTTCTCCTCCTAGGGGTTATTCGAGATATCTTAATTCAAACCGCAAGTAACGAGGCATTGGCTACCTTAAGAGAGTCATAATTACTCGTCCCAATTGCTCACCCAGTCTGCCACTTTTTCTTACTGCGGCCAGTCTGCCAGAAGCGATATGTCACTCGTTGTGTATCTTAAGAGATTCATCGTTACTCCTTCCATAGGTTACTGGTATTCTCTGAGTCAATACCTCTCGTGACGAAAAAGTGGCTATCTTAATAGTGCAATACTTCTTCCTCCGAGTTGCTCACACAGTTTACTACTTTTTGTGTACTTGCCAGTCTGCCAGAAGCGATATGTCACTAGTTGTGTATCATAAAGGAGTCATCGTTCCTCCTCCTAGGGGTTATTCGAGATTTCTTAATCCAAACCGCAAGTAACGAGGCATTGGCTACCTTAAGAGAGTCATAGTTACTCGTCCCAATTGCTCACCCAGTCTGCCACTTTTCCTACTGCGGCCAGTCTGCCAGAAGCGATATGTCACTCGTTGTGTATCTTAAGAGATTCATCGTTACTCTTTCCATAGGTTACTGGTATTCTCTGATTCAATGCCTCTCGTGACGAAAAAGTGGCTATCTTAATAGTGCAATACTTCTTCCTCCGAGTTGCTCACACAGTTTACTACTTTTTTGTGTAGTTTTTGTCTGCCAGAAACTATAATTCACTAGTTTTGTATCATAAAAGAGTCATCGTTTCTCCTCGTAGGGGTTATTCGAGACCTCTTAATCCAAACCGCAAGTAACGAGACATTGGCTACCTTAAGAGAGTCATAGTTACTCGTCCCAATTGCTCACCCAGTCTGCCACTTTTTCTTACTGCGGCCAGTGATGCCAGAAGCGATATGTCACTCGTTGTGTATCTTAAGAGATTCATCGTTACTCCTTCCATAGGTTACTGGTATTCTCTGAGTCAATACCTCTCGTGACGAAAAAGTGGCTATCTTAATAGTGCAATACTTCTTCTTCCGAGTTGCTCACACAGTTTACTACTTTTTGTGTACTTGCCAGTCTGCCAGAAACTATAATTCACTAGTTGTGTATCATAAAAGAGTCATCGTTTCTCCTCCTAGGGGTTTTCGAGATTTCTTAATCCAAACCGCAAGTAACGAGGCATTGGCTACCTTAAGAGAGTCATAGTTACTCGTCCCCATTGCTCACCCAGTCTGCCACTTTTTCTTACTGTGGCCAGTCTGCCAGAAGCGATATGTCACTCGTTGTGTATCTTAAGAGATTCATCGTTACTCCTTCCATAGGTTACTGGTATTCTCTGAGTCAATACCTCTCTTGACGAAAAAGTGGCTATCTTAATAGTGCAATACTTCTTCCTCCGAGTTGCTCACACAGTTTACTGCTTTTTGTGTAGTTTTTGTCTGCCAGAAACTATAATTCACTAGTTTTGTATCATAAAAGAGTCATCGTTTCTCCTCCTAGGGGTTATTCGAGACCTCTTAATCCAAACCGCAAGTAACGAGGCATTGGCTACCTTAAGAGAGTCATAGTTACTCGTCCCAATTGCTCACCCAGTCTGCCACTTTTTCTTACTGCGGCCAGTCTGCCAGAAGCGATATGTCACTCGTTGTGTATCTTAAGAGATTCATCGTTACTCCTTCCATAGGTTACTGGTATTCTCTGAGTCAATACCTCTCTTGACGAAAAAGTGGCTATCTTAATAGTGCAATACTTCTTCCTCCGAGTTGCTCACACAGTTTACTGCTTTTTGTGTAGTTTTTGTCTGCCAGAAACTATAATTCACTAGTTTTGTATCATAAAAGAGTCATCGTTTCTCCTCCTAGGGGTTATTCGAGACCTCTTAATCCAAACCGCAAGTAACGAGGCATTGGCTACCTTAAGAGAGTCATAGTTACTCGTCCCAATTGCTCACCCAGTCTGCCACTTTTTCTTACTGCGGCCAGTCTGCCAGAAGCGATATGTCACTGGTTGTGTATCTTAAGATATTCATCGTTACTCCTTCCATAGGTTACTGGTATTCTCTGAGTCAATACCTCTCGTGACGAAAAAGTGGCTATCTTAATAGTGCAATACTTCTTCCTCCGACTTGCTCACACAGTTTACTACTTTTTGTGTAGTTTTTGTCTGCCAGAAACTATAATTCACTAGTTGTGTATCATAAAAGAGTCATCGTTTCTCCTCCTAGGGGTTTTCGAGATTTCTTAATCCAAACCGCAAGTAACGAGGCATTGGCTACCTTAAGAGAGTCATAGTTACTCGTCCCCATTGCTCACCCAGTCTGCCACTTTTTCTTACTGTGGCCAGTCTGCCAGAAGCGATATGTCACTCGTTGTGTATCTTAAGAGATTCATCGTTACTCCTTCCATAGGTTAGTGGTATTCTCTGAGTCAATACCTCTCTTGACGAAAAAGTGGCTATCTTAATAGTGCAATACTTCTTCCTCCGAGTTGCTCACACGGTTTACTGCTTTTTGTGTAGTTTTTGTCTGCCAGAAACTATAATTCACTAGTTGTGTATCATAAAAGAGTCATCGTTTCTCCTCCTAGGGGTTATTCGAGATATCTTAATCCAAACCGCAAGTAACGAGGCATTGGCTACCTTAAGAGAGTCATAGTTACTCGTCCCAATTGCTCACCCAGTCTGCCACTTTTTCTTACTGCGGCCAGTCTGCCAGAAGCGATATGTCACTGGTTGTGTATCTTAAGATATTCATCGTTACTCCTTCCATAGGTTACTGGTATTCTCTGAGTCAATACCTCTCGTGACGAAAAAGTGGCTATCTTAATAGTGCAATACTTCTTCCTCCCAGTTGCTCACACAGTTTACTACTTTTTGTGTAGTTTTTGTCTGCCAGAAACTATAATTCACTAGTTGTGTATCATAAAAGAGTCATCGTTTCTCCTCCTAGGGGTTTTCGAGATTTCTTAATCCAAACCGCAAGTAACGAGGCATTGGCTACCTTAAGAGAGTCATAGTTACTCGTCCCCATTGCTCACCCAGTCTGCCACTTTTTCTTACTGTGGCCAGTCTGCCAGAAGCGATATGTCACTCGTTGTGTATCTTAAGAGATTCATCGTTACTCCTTCCATAGGTTACTGGTATTCTCTGAGTCAATACCTCTCTTGACGAAAAAGTGGCTATCTTAATAGTGCAATACTTCTTCCTCCGAGTTGCTCACACGGTTTACTGCTTTTTGTGTAGTTTTTGTCTGCCAGAAACTATAATTCACTAGTTGTGTATCATAAAAGAGTCATCGTTTCTCCTCCTAGGGGTTATTCGAGATATCTTAATCCAAACCGCAAGTAACGAGGCATTGGCTACCTTAAGAGAGTCATAGTTACTCGTCCCAATTGCTCACCCAGTCTGCCACTTTTCCTTACTGCGGCCAGTCTGCCAGAAGCGATATGTCACTCGTTGTGTATCTTAAGAGATTCATCGTTACTCTTTCCATAGGTTACTGGTATTCTCTGATTCAATGCCTCTCGTGACGAAAAAGTGGCTATCTTAATAGTGCAATACTTCTTCCTCCCAGTTGCTCACACAGTTTACTACTTTTTTGTGTAGTTTTTGTCTGCCAGAAACTATAATTCACTAGTTTTGTATCATAAAAGAGTCATCGTTTCTCCTCCTAGGGGTTATTCGAGATTTCTTAATCCAAACCGCAAGTAACGAGGCATTGGCTACCTTAAGAGAGTCATAGTTACTCGTCCCCATTGCTCACCCAGTCTGCCACTTTTTCTTACTGTGGCCAGTCTGCCAGAAGCGATATGTCACTCGTTGTGTATCTTAAGAGATTCATCGTTACTCCTTCCATAGGTTACTGGTATTCTCTGAGTCAATACCTTTCTTGACGAAAAAGTGGCTATCTTAATAGTGCAATACTTCTTCCTCCGAGTTGCTCACACAGTTTACTGCTTTTTGTGTAGTTTTTGTCTGCCAGAAACTATAATTCACTAGTTGTGTATCATAAAAGAGTCATCGTTTCTCCTCCTAGGGGTTTTTCGAGATATCTTAATTCAAACCGCAAGTAACGAGGCATTGGCTACCTTAAGAGAGTCATAGTTACTCGTCCCAATTGCTCACCCAGTCTGCCACTTTTTCTTACTGCGGCCAGTCTGCCAGAAGCGATATGTCACTCGTTGTGTATCTTAAGAGATTCATCGTTACTCCTTCCATAGGTTACTGGTATTCTCTGAGTCAATACCTCTCGTGACGAAAAAGTGGCTATCTTAATAGTGCAATACTTCTTCCTCCGAGTTGCTCACACAGTTTACTACTTTTTGTGTAGTTTTTGTCTGCCAGAAACTATAATTCACTAGTTGTGTATCATAAAAGAGTCATCGTTTCTCCTCCTAGGGGTTTTCGAGATTTCTTAATCCAAACCGCAAGTAACGAGGCATTGGCTACCTTAAGAGAGTCATAGTTACTCTTCCCCATTGCTCACCCAGTCTGCCACTTTTTCTTACTGTGGCCAGTCTGCCAGAAGCGATATGTCACTCGTTGTGTATCTTAAGAGATTCATCGTTACTCCTTCCATAGGTTACTGGTATTCTCTGAGTCAATACCTCTCTTGACGAAAAAGTGGCTATCTTAATAGTGCAATACTTCTTCCTCCGAGTTGCTCACACAGTTTACTGCTTTTTGTGTAGTTTTTGTCTGCCAGAAACTATAATTCACTAGTTGTGTATCATAAAAGAGTCATCGTTTCTCCTCCTAGGGGTTATTCGAGATATCTTAATTCAAACCGCAAGTAACGAGGCATTGGCTACCTTAAGAGAGTCATAATTACTCGTCCCAATTGCTCACCCAGTCTGCCACTTTTTCTTACTGCGGCCAGTCTGCCAGAAGCGATATGTCACTCGTTGTGTATCTTAAGAGATTCATCGTTACTCCTTCCATAGGTTACTGGTATTCTCTGAGTCAATACCTCTCGTGACGAAAAAGTGGCTATCTTAATAGTGCAATACTTCTTCCTCCGAGTTGCTCACACAGTTTACTACTTTTTGTGTACTTGCCAGTCTGCCAGAAGCGATATGTCACTAGTTGTGTATCATAAAGGAGTCATCGTTCCTCCTCCTAGGGGTTATTCGAGATTTCTTAATCCAAACCGCAAGTAACGAGGCATTGGCTACCTTAAGAGAGTCATAGTTACTCGTCCCAATTGCTCACCCAGTCTGCCACTTTTCCTACTGCGGCCAGTCTGCCAGAAGCGATATGTCACTCGTTGTGTATCTTAAGAGATTCATCGTTACTCTTTCCATAGGTTACTGGTATTCTCTGATTCAATGCCTCTCGTGACGAAAAAGTGGCTATCTTAATAGTGCAATACTTCTTCCTCCGAGTTGCTCACACAGTTTACTACTTTTTTGTGTAGTTTTTGTCTGCCAGAAACTATAATTCACTAGTTTTGTATCATAAAAGAGTCATCGTTTCTCCTCGTAGGGGTTATTCGAGACCTCTTAATCCAAACCGCAAGTAACGAGACATTGGCTACCTTAAGAGAGTCATAGTTACTCGTCCCAATTGCTCACCCAGTCTGCCACTTTTTCTTACTGCGGCCAGTGATGCCAGAAGCGATATGTCACTCGTTGTGTATCTTAAGAGATTCATCGTTACTCCTTCCATAGGTTACTGGTATTCTCTGAGTCAATACCTCTCGTGACGAAAAAGTGGCTATCTTAATAGTGCAATACTTCTTCTTCCGAGTTGCTCACACAGTTTACTACTTTTTGTGTACTTGCCAGTCTGCCAGAAACTATAATTCACTAGTTGTGTATCATAAAAGAGTCATCGTTTCTCCTCCTAGGGGTTTTCGAGATTTCTTAATCCAAACCGCAAGTAACGAGGCATTGGCTACCTTAAGAGAGTCATAGTTACTCGTCCCCATTGCTCACCCAGTCTGCCACTTTTTCTTACTGTGGCCAGTCTGCCAGAAGCGATATGTCACTCGTTGTGTATCTTAAGAGATTCATCGTTACTCCTTCCATAGGTTACTGGTATTCTCTGAGTCAATACCTCTCTTGACGAAAAAGTGGCTATCTTAATAGTGCAATACTTCTTCCTCCGAGTTGCTCACACAGTTTACTGCTTTTTGTGTAGTTTTTGTCTGCCAGAAACTATAATTCACTAGTTTTGTATCATAAAAGAGTCATCGTTTCTCCTCCTAGGGGTTATTCGAGACCTCTTAATCCAAACCGCAAGTAACGAGGCATTGGCTACCTTAAGAGAGTCATAGTTACTCGTCCCAATTGCTCACCCAGTCTGCCACTTTTTCTTACTGCGGCCAGTCTGCCAGAAGCGATATGTCACTCGTTGTGTATCTTAAGATATTCATCGTTACTCCTTCCATAGGTTACTGGTATTCTCTGAGTCAATACCTCTCGTGACGAAAAAGTGGCTATCTTAATAGTGCAATACTTCTTCCTCCGAGTTGCTCACACAGTTTACTACTTTTTGTGTAGTTTTTGTCTGCCAGAAACTATAATTCACTAGTTGTGTATCATAAAAGAGTCATCGTTTCTCCTCCTAGGGGTTTTCGAGATTTCTTAATCCAAACCGCAAGTAACGAGGCATTGGCTACCTTAAGAGAGTCATAGTTACTCGTCCCCATTGCTCACCCAGTCTGCCACTTTTTCTTACTGTGGCCAGTCTGCCAGAAGCGATATGTCACTCGTTGTGTATCTTAAGAGATTCATCGTTACTCCTTCCATAGGTTACTGGTATTCTCTGAGTCAATACCTCTCTTGACGAAAAAGTGGCTATCTTAATAGTGCAATACTTCTTCCTCCGAGTTGCTCACACAGTTTACTGCTTTTTGTGTAGTTTTTGTCTGCCAGAAACTATAATTCACTAGTTGTGTATCATAAAAGAGTCATCGTTTCTCCTCCTAGGGGTTATTCGAGATATCTTAATCCAAACCGCAAGTAACGAGGCATTGGCTACCTTAAGAGAGTCATAGTTACTCGTCCCAATTGCTCACCCAGTCTGCCACTTTTCCTTACTGCGGCCAGTCTGCCAGAAGCGATATGTCACTCGTTGTGTATCTTAAGAGATTCATCGTTACTCTTTCCATAGGTTACTGGTATTCTCTGATTCAATGCCTCTCGTGACGAAAAAGTGGCTATCTTAATAGTGCAATACTTCTTCCTCCCAGTTGCTCACACAGTTTACTACTTTTTTGTGTAGTTTTTGTCTGCCAGAAACTATAATTCACTAGTTTTGTATCATAAAAGAGTCATCGTTTCTCCTCCTAGGGGTTATTCGAGATTTCTTAATCCAAACCGCAAGTAACGAGGCATTGGCTACCTTAAGAGAGTCATAGTTACTCGTCCCCATTGCTCACCCAGTCTGCCACTTTTTCTTACTGTGGCCAGTCTGCCAGAAGCGATATGTCACTCGTTGTGTATCTTAAGAGATTCATCGTTACTCCTTCCATAGGTTACTGGTATTCTCTGAGTCAATACATTTCTTGACGAAAAAGTGGCTATCTTAATAGTGCAATACTTCTTCCTCCGAGTTGCTCACACAGTTTACTGCTTTTTGTGTAGTTTTTGTCTGCCAGAAACTATAATTCACTAGTTGTGTATCATAAAAGAGTCATCGTTTCTCCTCCTAGGGGTTATTCGAGATATCTTAATTCAAACCGCAAGTAACGAGGCATTGGCTACCTTAAGAGAGTCATAGTTACTCGTCCCAATTGCTCACCCAGTCTGCCACTTTTTCTTACTGCGGCCAGTCTGCCAGAAGCGATATGTCACTCGTTGTGTATCTTAAGAGATTCATCGTTACTCCTTCCATAGGTTACTGGTATTCTCTGAGTCAATACCTCTCGTGACGAAAAAGTGGCTATCTTAATAGTGCAATACTTCTTCCTCCGAGTTGCTCACACAGTTTACTACTTTTTGTGTAGTTTTTGTCTGCCAGAAACTATAATTCACTAGTTGTGTATCATAAAAGAGTCATCGTTTCTCCTCCTAGGGGTTTTCGAGATTTCTTAATCCAAACCGCAAGTAACGAGGCATTGGCTACCTTAAGAGAGTCATAGTTACTCTTCCCCATTGCTCACCCAGTCTGCCACTTTTTCTTACTGTGGCCAGTCTGCCAGAAGCGATATGTCACTCGTTGTGTATCTTAAGAGATTCATCGTTACTCCTTCCATAGGTTACTGGTATTCTCTGAGTCAATACCTCTCTGGACGAAAATGTGGCTATCTTAATAGTGCAATACTTCTTCCTCCGAGTTGCTCACACAGTTTACTGCTTTTTGTGTAGTTTTTGTCTGCCAGAAACTATAATTCACTAGTTGTGTATCATAAAAGAGTCATCGTTTCTCCTCCTAGGGGTTATTCGAGATATCTTAATTCAAACCGCAAGTAACGAGGCATTGGCTACCTTAAGAGAGTCATAATTACTCGTCCCAATTGCTCACCCAGTCTGCCACTTTTTCTTACTGCGGCCAGTCTGCCAGAAGCGATATGTCACTCGTTGTGTATCTTAAGAGATTCATCGTTACTCCTTCCATAGGTTACTGGTATTCTCTGAGTCAATACCTCTCGTGACGAAAAAGTGGCTATCTTAATAGTGCAATACTTCTTCCTCCGAGTTGCTCACACAGTTTACTAATTTTTGTGTACTTGCCAGTCTGCCAGAAGCGATATGTCACTAGTTGTGTATCATAAAGGAGTCATCGTTCCTCCTCCTAGGGGTTATTCGAGATTTCTTAATCCAAACCGCAAGTAACGAGGCATTGGCTACCTTAAGAGAGTCATAGTTACTCGTCCCAATTGCTCACAAAGTCTGCCACTTTTCCTTACTGCGGCCAGTCTGCCAGAAGCGATATGTCACTCGTTGTGTATCTTAAGAGATTCATCGTTACTCCTTCCATAGGTTACTGGTATTCTCTGAGTCAATACCTCTCTTGACGAAAAAGTGGCTATCTTAAGAGTGCAATACTTCTTCCTCCGAGTTGCTCACACAGTTTACTGCTTTTTGTGTAGTTTTTGTCTGCCAGAAACTATAATTCACTAGTTGTGTATCATAAAAGAGTCATCGTTTCTCCTCCTAGGGGTTATTCGAGATATCTTAATCCAAACCGCAAGTAACGAGGCATTGGCTACCTTAAGAGAGTCATAGTTACTCGTCCCAATTGCTCACCCAGTCTGCCACTTTTTCTTACTGCGGCCAGTCTGCCAGAAGCGATATGTCACTGGTTGTGTATCTTAAGATATTCATCGTTACTCCTTCCATAGGTTACTGGTATTCTCTGAGTCAATACCTCTCGTGACGAAAAAGTGGCTATCTTAATAGTGCAATACTTCTTCCTCCGACTTGCTCACACAGTTTACTACTTTTTGTGTAGTTTTTGTCTGCCAGAAACTATAATTCACTAGTTGTGTATCATAAAAGAGTCATCGTTTCTCCTCCTAGGGGTTTTCGAGATTTCTTAATCCAAACCGCAAGTAACGAGGCATTGGCTACCTTAAGAGAGTCATAGTTACTCGTCCCCATTGCTCACCCAGTCTGCCACTTTTTCTTACTGTGGCCAGTCTGCCAGAAGCGATATGTCACTCGTTGTGTATCTTAAGAGATTCATCGTTACTCCTTCCATAGGTTACTGGTATTCTCTGAGTCAATACCTCTCTTGACGAAAAAGTGGCTATCTTAATAGTGCAATACTTCTTCCTCCGAGTTGCTCACACAGTTTACTGCTTTTTGTGTAGTTTTTGTCTGCCAGAAACTATAATTCACTAGTTGTGTATCATAAAAGAGTCATCGTTTCTCCTCCTAGGGGTTATTCGAGATATCTTAATCCAAACCGCAAGTAACGAGGCATTGGCTACCTTAAGAGAGTCATAGTTACTCGTCCCAATTGCTCACCCAGTCTGCCACTTTTCCTTACTGCGGCCAGTCTGCCAGAAGCGATATGTCACTCGTTGTGTATCTTAAGAGATTCATCGTTACTCTTTCCATAGGTTACTGGTATTCTCTGATTCAATGCCTCTCGTGACGAAAAAGTGGCTATCTTAATAGTGCAATACTTCTTCCTCCCAGTTGCTCACACAGTTTACTACTTTTTTGTGTAGTTTTTGTCTGCCAGAAACTATAATTCACTAGTTTTGTATCATAAAAGAGTCATCGTTTCTCCTCCTAGGGGTTATTCGAGATTTCTTAATCCAAACCGCAAGTAACGAGGCATTGGCTACCTTAAGAGAGTCATAGTTACTCGTCCCCATTGCTCACCCAGTCTGCCACTTTTTCTTACTGTGGCCAGTCTGCCAGAAGCGATATGTCACTCGTTGTGTATCTTAAGAGATTCATCGTTACTCCTTCCATAGGTTACTGGTATTCTCTGAGTCAATACCTTTCTTGACGAAAAAGTGGCTATCTTAATAGTGCAATACTTCTTCCTCCGAGTTGCTCACACAGTTTACTGCTTTTTGTGTAGTTTTTGTCTGCCAGAAACTATAATTCACTAGTTGTGTATCATAAAAGAGTCATCGTTTCTCCTCCTAGGGGTTATTCGAGATATCTTAATTCTAACCGCAAGTAACGAGGCATTGGCTACCTTAAGAGAGTCATAGTTACTCGTCCCAATTGCTCACCCAGTCTGCCACTTTTTCTTACTGCGGCCAGTCTGCCAGAAGCGATATGTCACTCGTTGTGTATCTTAAGAGATTCATCGTTACTCCTTCCATAGGTTACTGGTATTCTCTGAGTCAATACCTCTCGTGACGAAAAAGTGGCTATCTTAATAGTGCAATACTTCTTCCTCCGAGTTGCTCACACAGTTTACTACTTTTTGTGTAGTTTTTGTCTGCCAGAAACTATAATTCACTAGTTGTGTATCATAAAAGAGTCATCGTTTCTCCTCCTAGGGGTTTTCGAGATTTCTTAATCCAAACCGCAAGTAACGAGGCATTGGCTACCTTAAGAGAGTCATAGTTACTCTTCCCCATTGCTCACCCAGTCTGCCACTTTTTCTTACTGTGGCCAGTCTGCCAGAAGCGATATGTCACTCGTTGTGTATCTTAAGAGATTCATCGTTACTCCTTCCATAGGTTACTGGTATTCTCTGAGTCAATACCTCTCTTGACGAAAAAGTGGCTATCTTAATAGTGCAATACTTCTTCCTCCGAGTTGCTCACACAGTTTACTGCTTTTTGTGTAGTTTTTGTCTGCCAGAAACTATAATTCACTAGTTGTGTATCATAAAAGAGTCATCGTTTCTCCTCCTAGGGGTTATTCGAGATATCTTAATTCAAACCGCAAGTAACGAGGCATTGGCTACCTTAAGAGAGTCATAATTACTCGTCCCAATTGCTCACCCAGTCTGCCACTTTTTCTTACTGCGGCCAGTCTGCCAGAAGCGATATGTCACTCGTTGTGTATCTTAAGAGATTCATCGTTACTCCTTCCATAGGTTACTGGTATTCTCTGAGTCAATACCTCTCGTGACGAAAAAGTGGCTATCTTAATAGTGCAATACTTCTTCCTCCGAGTTGCTCACACAGTTTACTACTTTTTGTGTACTTGCCAGTCTGATAGAAGCGATATGTCACTAGTTGTGTATCATAAAGGAGTCATCGTTCCTCCTCCTAGGGGTTATTCGAGATTTCTTAATCCAAACCGCAAGTAACGAGGCATTGGCTACCTTAAGAGAGTCATAGTTACTCGTCCCAATTGCTCACAAAGTCTGCCACTTTTCCTTACTGCGGCCAGTCTGCCAGAAGCGATATGTCACTCGTTGTGTATCTTAAGAGATTCATCGTTACTCTTTCCATAGGTTACTGGTATTCTCTGATTCAATGCCTCTCGTGACGAAAAAGTGGCTATCTTAATAGTGCAATACTTCTTCCTCCGAGTTGCTCACACAGTTTACTGCTTTTTGTGTAGTTTTTGTCTGCCAGAAACTATAATTCACTAGTTGTGTATCATAAAAGAGTCATCGTTTCTCCTCCTAGGGGTTATTCGAGATATCTTAATCCAAACCGCAAGTAACGAGGCATTGGCTACCTTAAGAGAGTCATAGTTACTCGTCCCAATTGCTCACCCAGTCTGCCACTTTTTCTTACTGCGGCCAGTCTGCCAGAAGCGATATGTCACTCGTTGTGTATCTTAAGAGATTCATCGTTACTCCTTCCATAGGATACTGGTATTCTCTGAGTCAATACCTCTCGTGACGAAAAAGTGGCTATCTTAATAGTGCAATACTTCTTCTTCCGAGTTGCTCACACTGTTTACTACTTTTTGTGTAGTTTTTGTCTGCCAGAAACTATAATTCACTAGTTGTGTATCATAAAAGAGTCATTGTTTCTCCTCCTAGGGGTTTTCGAGATTTCTTAATCCAAACCGCAAGTAACGAGGCATTGGCTACCTTAAGAGAGTCATAGTTACTCGTCCCCATTGCTCACCCAGTCTGCCACTTTTTCTTACTGTGGCCAGTCTGCCAGAAGCGATATGTCACTCGTTGTGTATCTTAAGAGATTCATCGTTACTCCTTCCATAGGTTACTGGTATTCTCTGAGTCAATACCTCTCTTGACGAAAAAGTGGCTATCTTAATAGTGCAATACTTCTTCCTCCGAGTTGCTCACACAGTTTACTGCTTTTTGTGTAGTTTTTGTCTGCCAGAAACTATAATTCACTTGTTTTGTATCATAAAAGAGTCATCGTTTCTCCTCCTAGGGGTTATTCGAGACCTCTTAATCCAAACCGCAAGTAACGAGGCATTGGCTACCTTAAGAGAGTCATAGTTACTCGTCCCAATTGCTCACCCAGTCTGCCACTTTTTCTTACTGCGGCCAGTCTGCCAGAAGCGATATGTCACTCGTTGTGTATCTTAAGAGATTCATCGTTACTCCTTCCATAGGTTACTGATATTCTCTGAGTCAATACCTCTCGTGACGAAAAAGTGGCTATCTTAATAGTGCAATACTTCTTCCTCCGAGTTGCTCACACAGTTTACTACTTTTTGTGTAGTTTTTGTCTGCCAGAAACTATAATTCACTAGTTGTGTATCATAAAAGAGTCATCGTTTCTCTCCTAGTGGTTTTCGAGATTTCTTAATCCAAACCGCAAGTAACGAGGCATTGGCTACCTTAAGAGAGTCATAGTTACTCGTCCCCATTGCTCACCCAGTCTGCCACTTTTTCTTACTGTGGCCAGTCTGCCAGAAGCGATATGTCACTCGTTGTGTATCTTAAGAGATTCATCGTTACTCCTTCCATAGGTTACTGGTATTCTCTGAGTCAATACCTCTCTTGACGAAAAAGTGGCTATCTTAATAGTGCAATACTTCTTCCTCCGAGTTGCTCACACAGTTTACTGCTTTTTGTGTAGTTTTTGTCTGCCAGAAACTATAATTCACTAGTTGTGTATCATAAAAGAGTCATCGTTTCTCCTCCTAGGGGTTATTCGAGATATCTTAATCCAAACCGCAAGTAACGAGGCATTGGCTACCTTAAGAGAGTCATAGTTACTCGTCCCAATTGCTCACCCAGTCTGCCACTTTTCCTTACTGCGGCCAGTCTGCCAGAAGCGATATGTCTTTCGTTGTGTATCTTAAGAGATTCATCGTTACTCTTTCCATAGGTTACTGGTATTCTCTGATTCAATGCCTCTCGTGACGAAAAAGTGGCTATCTTAATAGTGCAATACTTCTTCCTCCCAGTTGCTCACACAATTTACTACTTTTTTGTGTAGCTTTTGTCTGCCAGAAACTATAATTCACTAGTTGTGTATCATAAAAGAGTCATCGTTTCTCCTCCTAGGGGTTATTCGAGACCTCTTAATCCAAACCGCAAGTAACGAGGCATTGGCTACCTTAAGAGAGTCATAGTTACTCGTCCCAATTGCTCACCCAGTCTGAAACTTTTTCTTACTGCGGCCAGTCTGCCAGAAGCGATATGTCACTCGTTGTGTATCTTAAGAGATTCATCGTTACTCCTTCCATAGGTTACTGGTATTCTCTGAGTCAATACCTCTCGTGACGAAAAAGTGGCTATCTTAATAGTGCAATACTTCTTCCTCCGAGTTGTTCACACAGTTTACTACTTTTTGTGTAGTTTTGGTCTGCCAGAAACTATAATTCACTAGTTGTGTATCATAAAAGAGTCATCGTTTCTCCTCCTAGGGGTTTTCGAGATTTCTTAATCCAAACCGCAAGTAACGAGGCATTGGCTACCTTAAGAGAGTCATAGTTACTCGTCCCCATTGCTCACCCAGTCTGCCACTTTTTCTTACTGTGGCCAGTCTGCCAGAAGCGATATGTCACTCGTTGTGTATCTTAAGAGATTCATCGTTACTCCTTCCATAGGTTACTGGTATTCTCTGAGTCAATACCTCTCTTGACGAAAAAGTGGCTATCTTAATAGTGCAATACTTCTTCCTCCGAGTTGCTCACACAGTTTACTGCTTTTTGTGTAGTTTTTGTCTGCCAGAAACTATAATTCACTAGTTGTGTATCATAAAAGAGTCATCGTTTCTCCTCCTAGGGGTTATTCGAGATGTCTTAATCCAAACCGCAAGTAACGAGGCATTGGCTACCTTAAGAGAGTCATAGTTACTCGTCCCAATTGCTCACCCAGTCTGCCACTTTTCCTTACTGCGGCCAGTCTGCCAGAAGCGATATGTCACTCGTTGTGTATCTTAAGAGATACATCGTTACTCTTTCTATAGGTTACTGGTATTCTCTGATTCAATGCCTCTCGTGACGAAAAAGTGGCTATCATAATAGTGCAATACTTCTTCCTCCCAGTTGCTCACACAATTTACTACTTTTTTGTGTAGCTTTTGTCTGCCAGAAACTGTAATTCACTAGTTGTGTATCATAAAAGAGTCATCGTTTCTCCTCCTAGGGGTTATTCGAGACCTCTTAATCCAAACCGCAAGTAACGAGGCATTGGCTACCTTAAGAGAGTCATAGTTACTCGTCCCAATTGCTCACCCAGTCTGCCACTTTTTCTTACTGCGGCCAGTCTGCCAGAAGCGATATGTCACTCGTTGTGTATCTTAAGAGATTCATCGTTACTCCTTCCATAGGTTACTGGTATTCTCTGAGTCAATACCTCTCGTGACGAAAAAGTGGCTATCTTAATAGTGCAATACTTCTTCCTCCGAGTTGCTCACACAGTTTACTACTTTTTGTGTAGTTTTTGTCTGCCAGAAACTATACTTCACTAGTTGTGTATCATAAAAGAGTCATCGTTTCTCCTCCTAGGGGTTTTCGAGATTTCTTAATCCAAACCGCAAGTAACGAGGCATTGGCTACCTTAAGAGAGTCATAGTTACTCGTCCCCATTGCTCACCCAGTCTGCCACTTTTTCTTACTGTGGCCAGTCTGCCAGAAGCGATATGTCACTCGTTGTGTATCTTAAGAGATTCATCGTTACTCCTTCCATAGGTTACTGGTATTCTCTGAGTCAATACCTCTCTTGACGAAAAAGTGGCTATCTTAATAGTGCAATACTTCTTCCTCCGAGTTGCTCACACAGTTTACTGCTTTTTGTGTAGTTTTTGTCTGCCAGAAACTATAATTCACTAGTTGTGTATCATAAAAGAGTCATCGTTTCTCCTCCTAGGGGTTATTCGAGATGTCTTATTCCAAACCGCAAGTAACGAGGCATTGGCTACCTTAAGAGAGTCATAGTTACTCGTCCCAATTGCTCACCCAGTCTGCCACTTTTCCTTACTGCGGCCAGTCTGCCAGAAGCGATATGTCACTCGTTGTGTATCTTAAGAGATTCATCGTTACTCCTTCCATAGGTTACTGGTATTCTCTGAGTCAATACCTCTCTTGACGAAAATGTGGCTATCTTAATAGTGCAATACTTCTTCCTCCGAATTGCTCACACAGTTTACTACTTTTTGTGAACTTGCCAGTCTGCCAGAAGCGATATGTCACTAGTTGTGTATCATGAAGGAGTCATCGTTCCTCCTCCTAGGGGTTATTCGAGATTTCTTAATCCAAACCGCAAGTAACGAGGCATTGGCTACCTTAAGATAGTCATAGTTACTCGTCCCAATTGCTCACCCAGTCTGCCACTTTTCCTTACTGCGGCCAGTCTGCCAGAAGCGATATGTCACTCGTTGTGTATCTTAAGAGATTCATTGTTACTCTTTCCATAGGTTACTGGTATTCTCTGATTCAATGCCTCTCGTGACGAAAAAGTGGCTATCTTAATAGTGCAATACTTCTTCCTCCGAATTGCTCACACAGTTTACTACTTTTTTGTGTAGTTTTTGTCTGCCAGAAACTATAATTCACTAGTTTTGTATCATAAAAGAGTCATCGTTTCTCCTCCTAGGGGTTTTCGAGATTTCTTAATCCAAACCGCAAGTAACGAGGCATTGGCTACCTTAAGAGAGTCATAGTTACTCGTCCCCATTGCTCACCCAGTCTGCCACTTTTTCTTACTGTGGCCAGTCTGCCAGAAGCGATATGTCACTCGTTGTGTATCTTAAGAGATTCATCGTTACTCCTTCCATAGGTTACTGGTATTCTCTGAGTCAATACCTCTCTTGACGAAAAAGTGGCTATCTTAATAGTGCAATACTTCTTCCTCCGAGTTGCTCACACAGTTTACTGCTTTTTGTGTAGTTTTTGTCTGCCAGAAACTATAATTCACTAGTTGTGTATCATAAAAGAGTCATCGTTTCTCCTCCTAGGGGTTATTCGAGATGTCTTATTCCAAACCGCAAGTAACGAGGCATTGGCTACCTTAAGAGAGTCATAGTTACTCGTCCCAATTGCTCACCCAGTCTGCCACTTTTCCTTACTGCGGCCAGTCTGCCAGAAGCGATATGTCACTCGTTGTGTATCTTAAGAGATTCATCGTTACTCCTTCCATAGGTTACTGGTATTCTCTGAGTCAATACCTCTCTTGACGAAAAAGTGGCTATCTTAATAGTGCAATACTTCTTCCTCCGAGTTGCTCACACAGTTTACTGCTTTTTGTGTAGTTTTTGTCTGCCAGAAACTATAATTCACTAGTTGTGTATCATAAAAGAGTCATCGTTTCTCCTCCTAGGGGTTATTCGAGATATCTTAATCCAAACCGCAAGTAACGAGGCATTGGCTACCTTAAGAGAGTCATAGTTACTCGTCCCAATTGCTCACCCAGTCTGCCACTTTTCCTTACTGCGGCCAGTCTGCCAGAAGCGATATGTCACTCGTTGTGTATCTTAAGAGATTCATCGTTACTCCTTCCATAGGTTACTGGTATTCTCTGAGTCAATACCTCTCGTGACGAAAAAGTGGCTATCTTAATAGTGCAATACTTCTTCCTCCGAGTTGCTCACACAGTTTACTACTTTTTGTGTAGTTTTTGTCTGCCAGAAAGTATAATTCACTAGTTGTGTATCATAAAAGAGTCATCGTTTCTCCTCCTAGGGGTTTTCGAGATTTCTTCATCCAAACCGCAAGTAACGAGGCATTGGCTACCTTAAGAGAGTCATAGTTACTCGTCCCCATTGCTCACCCAGTCTGCCACTTTTTCTTACTGTGGCCAGTCTGCCAGAAGCGATATGTCACTCGTTGTGTATCTTAAGAGATTCATCGTTACTCCTTCCATAGGTTACTGGTATTCTCTGAGTCAATACCTCTCTTGACGAAAAAGTGGCTATCTTAATAGTGCAATACTTCTTCCTCCGAGTTGCTCACACAGTTTACTGCTTTTTGTGTAGTTTCTGTCTGCCAGAAACTATAATTCACTAGTTGTGTATCATAAAAGAGTCATCGTTTCTCCTCCTAGGGGTTATTCGAGATGTCTTAATCCAAACCGCAAGTAACGAGGCATTGGCTACCTTAAGAGAGTCATAGTTACTCGTCCCAATTGCTCACCCAGTCTGCCACTTTTCCTTACTGCGGCCAGTCTGCCAGAAGCGATATGTCACTCGTTGTGTATCTTAAGAGATTCATCGTTACTCTTTCCATAGGTTACTGGTATTCTCTGAGTCAATACCTCTCTTGACGAAAAAGTGGCTATCTTAATAGTGCAATACTTCTTCCTCCGAGTTGCTCACACAGTTTACTACTTTTTGTGTACTTGCCAGTCTGCCAGAAGCGATATGTCACTAGTTGTGTATCATAAAGGAGTCATCGTTCCTCCTCCTAGGGGTTATTCGAGATTTCTTAATCCAAACCGCAAGGAACGAGGCATTGGCTACCTTAAGAGAGTCATAGTTACTCGTCCCAAATGCTCACCCAGTCTGCCACTTTTCCTTACTGCGGCCAGTCTGCCAGAAGCGATATGTCACTTGTTGTGTATCTTAAGAGATTCATTGTAACTCTTTCCATAGGTTACTGGTATTCTCTGATTCAATGCCTCTCGTGACGAAAAAGTGGCTATCTTAATAGTGCAATACTTCTTCCTCCGAGTTGCTCACACAGTTTACTACTTTTTTGTGTAGTTTTTGTCTGCCAGAAACTATAATTCACTAGTTTTGTATCATAAAAGAGTCATCGTTTCTCCTCATAGGGGTTATTCGAGACCTCTTAATCCAAACCGCAAGTAACGAGACATTGGCTACCTTAAGAGAGTCATAGTTACTCGTCCCAATTGCTCACCCAGTCTGCCACTTTTCCTTACTGCGGCCAGTCTGCCAGAAGCGATATGTCACTCGTTGTGTATCTTAAGAGATTCATCGTTACTCCTTCCATAGGTTACTGGTATTCTCTGAGTCAATACCTCTCGTGACGAAAAGTGGCTATCTTAATAGTGCAATACTTCTTCATCCGAGTTGCTCACACAGTTTACTACTTTTTGTGTACTTGCCAGTCTGCCAGAAGCGATATGTCACTAGTTGTGTATCATAAAGGAGTCATCGTTCCTCCTCCTAGGGGTTATTCGAGATTTCTTAATCCAAACCGCAAGTAACGAGGCATTGGCTACCTTAAGAGAGTCATAGTTACTCGTCCCAATTGCTCACCCAGTCTGCCACTTTTCCTTACTGCGGCCAGTCTGCCAGAAGCGATATGTCACTCGTTGTGTATCTTAAGAGATTCATTGTTACTCTTTCCATAGGTTACTGGTATTCTCTGATTCAATGCCTCTCGTGACGAAAAAGTGGCTATCTTAATAGTGCAATACTTCTTCCTCCGAGTTGCTCACACAGTTTACTACTTTTTTGTGTAGTTTTTGTCTGCCAGAAACTATAATTCACTATTTTTGTATCATAAAAGAGTCATCGTTTCTCCTCATAGGCGTTATTCGAGACCTCTTAATCCAAACCGCAAGTAACGAGACATTGGCTACCTTAAGAGAGTCATAGTTACTCGTCCCAATTGCTCACCCAGTCTGCCACTTTTCCTTACTGCGGCCAGTCTGCCAGAAGCGATATGTCACTCGTTGTGTATCTTAAGAGATTCATCGTTACTCCTTCCATAGGTTACTGGTATTCTCTGAGTCAATACCGCTCTTGACGAAAAAGTGGCTATCTTAATAGTGCAATACTTCTTCTTCTGAGTTGCTCACACAGTTTACTACTTTTTGTGTACTTGCCAGTCTGCCAGAAACTATAATTCACTAGTTGTGTATCATAAAAGAGTCATCGTTTCTCCTCCTAGGGGTTTTCGAGACTTCTTAATCCAAACCGCAAGTAACGAGGCATTGGCTACCTTAAGAGAGTCATAGTTACTCGTCCCCATTGCTCACCCAGTCTGCCACTTTTTCTTACTGTGGCCAGTCTGCCAGAAGTGATATGTCACTCGTTGTGTATCTTAAGAGATTCATCGTTACTCCTTCCATAGGTTACTGGTATTCTCTGAGTCAATACCTCTCTTGACGAAAAAGTGGCTATCTTAATAGTGCAATACTTCTTCCTCCGAGTTGCTCACACAGTTTACTACTTTTTGTGTAGTTTTTGTCTGCCAGAAACTATAATTCACTAGTTGTGTATCATAAAGGAGTCATCGTTTCACCTCCTAGGGGTTTTCGAGATTTCTTAATCCAAACCGCAAGTAACGAGGCATTGGCTACCTTAAGAGAGTCATAGTTACTCGTCCCAATTGCTCACCCAGTCTGCCACTTTTTCTTACTGTGGCCAGTCTGCCAGAAGCGATATGTCACTCGTTGTGTATCTTAAGAGATTCATCGTTACTCCTTCCATAGGTTACTGGTATTCTCTGATTCAATACCTCTCTTGACGAAAAAGTGGCTATCTTAATAGTGCAATACTTCTTCCTCCGAGTTGCTCACACAGTTTACTGCTTTTTGTGTAGTTTTTGTTTGCCAGAAACTATAATTCACTAGTTGTGTATCATAAAAGAGTCGTCGTTTCTCCTCCTAGGGGTTATTCGAGATATCTTAATCCAAACCGCAAGTAACGAGGCATTGGCTACCTTAAGAGAGTCATAGTTACTCGTCCCAATTGCTCACCCAGTCTGCCACTTTTCCTTACTGCGGCCAGTCTGCCAGAAGCGATATGTCACTCGTTGTGTATCTTAAGAGATTCATCGTTACTCCTTCCATAGGTTACTGGTATTCTCTGAGTCAATACCTCTCTTGACGAAAAAGTGGCTATCTTAATAGTGCAATACTTCTTCCTCCGAGTTGCTCACACAGTTTATTACTTTTTGTGTACTTGCCAGTCTGCCAGAAGCGATATGTCACTAGTTGTGTATCATAAAGGGTCATCGTTTCTCCTCCTAGGGGTTATTCGAGATTTCTTAATCCAAACCGCAAGTAACGAGGCATTGGCTACCTTAAGAGAGTCATAGTTACTCGTCCCAATTGCTCACCCAGTCTGCCACTTTTCCTTACTGCGGCCAGTCTGCCAGAAGCGATATGTCACTCGTTGTGTATCTTAAGAGATTCATCGTTACTCTTTCCATAGGTTACTGGTATTCTCTGAGTCAATACCTCTCTTGACGAAAAAGTGGCTATCTTAATAGTGCAATACTTCTTCCTCCGAGTTGCTCACACAGTTTACTGCTTTTTGTGTAGTTTCTGTCTGCCAGAAACTATAATTCACTAGTTGTGTATCATAAAAGAGTCATCGTTTCTCCTCCTAGGGGTTATTCGAGATGTCTTAATCCAAACCGCAAGTAACGAGGCATTGGCTACCTTAAGAGAGTCATAGTTACTCGTCCCAATTGCTCACCCAGTCTGCCACTTTTCCTTACTGCGGCCAGTCTGCCAGAAGCGATATGTCACTCGTTGTGTATCTTAAGAGATTCATCGTTACTCTTTCCATAGGTTACTGGTATTCTCTGAGTCAATACCTCTCTTGACGAAAAAGTGGCTATCTTAATAGTGCAATACTTCTTCCTCCGAGTTGCTCACACAGTTTACTACTTTTTGTGTACTTGCCAGTCTGCCAGAAGCGATATGTCACTAGTTGTGTATCATAAAGGAGTCATCGTTCCTCCTCCTAGGGGTTATTCGAGATTTCTTAATCCAAACCGCAAGTAACGAGGCATTGGCTACCTTAAGAGAGTCATAGTTACTCGTCCCAAATGCTCACCCAGTCTGCCACTTTTCCTTACTGCGGCCAGTCTGCCAGAAGCGATATGTCACTTGTTGTGTATCTTAAGAGATTCATTGTAACTCTTTCCATAGGTTACTGGTATTCTCTGATTCAATGCCTCTCGTGACGAAAAAGTGGCTATCTTAATAGTGCAATACTTCTTCCTCCGAGTTGCTCACACAGTTTACTACTTTTTTGTGTAGTTTTTGTCTGCCAGAAACTATAATTCACTAGTTTTGTATCATAAAAGAGTCATCGTTTCTCCTCATAGGGGTTATTCGAGACCTCTTAATCCAAACCGCAAGTAACGAGACATTGGCTACCTTAAGAGAGTCATAGTTACTCGTCCCAATTGCTCACCCAGTCTGCCACTTTTCCTTACTGCGGCCAGTCTGCCAGAAGCGATATGTCACTCGTTGTGTATCTTAAGAGATTCATCGTTACTCCTTCCATAGGTTACTGGTATTCTCTGAGTCAATACCTCTCGTGACGAAAAGTGGCTATCTTAATAGTGCAATACTTCTTCATCCGAGTTGCTCACACAGTTTACTACTTTTTGTGTACTTGCCAGTCTGCCAGAAGCGATATGTCACTAGTTGTGTATCATAAAGGAGTCATCGTTCCTCCTCCTAGGGGTTATTCGAGATTTCTTAATCCAAACCGCAAGTAACGAGGCATTGGCTACCTTAAGAGAGTCATAGTTACTCGTCCCAATTGCTCACCCAGTCTGCCACTTTTCCTTACTGCGGCCAGTCTGCCAGAAGCGATATGTCACTCGTTGTGTATCTTAAGAGATTCATTGTTACTCTTTCCATAGGTTACTGGTATTCTCTGATTCAATGCCTCTCGTGACGAAAAAGTGGCTATCTTAATAGTGCAATACTTCTTCCTCCGAGTTGCTCACACAGTTTACTACTTTTTTGTGTAGTTTTTGTCTGCCAGAAACTATAATTCACTATTTTTGTATCATAAAAGAGTCATCGTTTCTCCTCATAGGCGTTATTCGAGACCTCTTAATCCAAACCGCAAGTAACGAGACATTGGCTACCTTAAGAGAGTCATAGTTACTCGTCCCAATTGCTCACCCAGTCTGCCACTTTTCCTTACTGCGGCCAGTCTGCCAGAAGCGATATGTCACTCGTTGTGTATCTTAAGAGATTCATCGTTACTCCTTCCATAGGTTACTGGTATTCTCTGAGTCAATACCTCTCTTGACGAAAAAGTGGCTATCTTAATAGTGCAATACTTCTTCCTCCGAGTTGCTCACACAGTTTATTACTTTTTGTGTACTTGCCAGTCTGCCAGAAGCGATATGTCACTAGTTGTGTATCATAAAGGGTCATCGTTTCTCCTCCTAGGGGTTATTCGAGATTTCTTAATCCAAACCGCAAGTAACGAGGCATTGGCTACCTTAAGAGAGTCATAGTTACTCGTCCCAATTGCTCACCCAGTCTGCCACTTTTCCTTACTGCGGCCAGTCTGCCAGAAGCGATATGTCACTCGTTGTGTATCTTAAGAGATTCATCGTTACTCTTTCCATAGGTTACTGGTATTCTCTGATTCAATGCCTCTCGTGACGAAAAAGTGGCTATCTTAATAGTGCAATACTTCTTCCTCTCAGTTGCTCACACAGTTTACTACTTTTTTGTGTAGTTTTTGTCTGCCAGAAACTATAATTCACTAGTTGTGTATCATAAAAGAGTCATCGTTTCTCCTCCTAGGGGTTATTCGAGATATCTTAATCCAAACCGCAAGTAACGAGGCATTGGCTACCTTAAGAGAGTCATAGTTACTCGTCCCAATTGCTCACCCAGTCTGCCACTTTTCCTTACTGCGGCCAGTCTGCCAGAAGCGATATGTCACTCGTTGTGTATCTTAAGAGATTCATCGTTACTCTTTCCATAGGTTACTGGTATTCTCTGATTCAATGCCTCTCGTGACGAAAAAGTGGCTATCTTAATAGTGCAATACTTCTTCCTCCGTGTTGCTCACACAGTTTACTACTTTTTGTGTACTTGCCAGTCTGCCAGAAGCGATATGTCACTAGTTGTGTATCATAAAGGAGTCATCGTTTCTCCTACTAGGGGTTATTCGAGATTTCTTAATCCAAACCACAAGTAACGAGGCATTGGCTACCTTAAGAGAGTCATAGTTACTCGTCCCAATTGCTCACCCAGTCTGCCACTTTTCCTTACTGCGGCCAGTCTGCCAGAAGCGATATGTCACTCGTTGTGTATCTTAAGAGATTCATCGTTACTCTTTCCATAGGTTACTGGTATTCTCTGAGTCAATACCTCTCTTGACGAAAAAGTGGCTATCTTAATAGTGCAATACTTCTTCCTCCGAGTTGCTCACACAGTTTACTACTTTTTGTGTAGTTTTTGTCTGCCAGAAACTATAATTCACTAGTTGTGTATCATAACGGAGTCATCGTTTCACCTCCTAGGGGTTTTCGAGATTTCTTAATCCAAACCGCAAGTAACGAGGCATTGGCTACCTTAAGAGAGTCATAGTTACTCGTCCCAATTGCTCACCCAGTCTGCCACTTTTTCTTACTGTGGCCAGTCTGCCAGAAGCGATATGTCACTCGTTGTGTATCTTAAGAGATTCATCGTTACTCCTTCCATAGGTTACTGGTATTCTCTGATTCAATACCTCTCTTGACGAAAAAGTGGCTATCTTAATAGTGCAATACTTCTTCCTCCGAGTTGCTCACACAGTTTACTGCTTTTTGTGTAGTTTTTGTTTGCCAGAAACTATAATTCACTAGTTGTGTATCATAAAAGAGTCGTCGTTTCTCCTCCTAGGGGTTATTCGAGATATCTTAATCCAAACCGCAAGTAACGAGGCATTGGCTACCTTAAGAGAGTCATAGTTACTCGTCCCAATTGCTCACCCAGTCTGCCACTTTTCCTTACTGCGGCCAGTCTGCCAGAAGCGATATGTCACTCGTTGTGTATCTTAAGAGATTCATCGTTACTCCTTCCATAGGTTACTGGTATTCTCTGAGTCAATACCTCTCTTGACGAAAAAGTGGCTATCTTAATAGTGCAATACTTCTTCCTCCGAGTTGCTCACACAGTTTATTACTTTTTGTGTACTTGCCAGTCTGCCAGAAGCGATATGTCACTAGTTGTGTATCATAAAGGGTCATCGTTTCTCCTCCTAGGGGTTATTCGAGATTTCTTAATCCAAACCGCAAGTAACGAGGCATTGGCTACCTTAAGAGAGTCATAGTTACTCGTCCCAATTGCTCACCCAGTCTGCCACTTTTCCTTACTGCGGCCAGTCTGCCAGAAGCGATATGTCACTCGTTGTGTATCTTAAGAGATTCATCGTTACTCTTTCCATAGGTTACTGGTATTCTCTGATTCAATGCCTCTCGTGACGAAAAAGTGGCTATCTTAATAGTGCAATACTTCTTCCTCTCAGTTGCTCACACAGTTTACTACTTTTTTGTGTAGTTTTTGTCTGCCAGAAACTATAATTCACTAGTTGTGTATCATAAAAGAGTCATCGTTTCTCCTCCTAGGGGTTATTCGAGATATCTTAATCCAAACCGCAAGTAACGAGGCATTGGCTACCTTAAGAGAGTCATAGTTACTCGTCCCAATTGCTCACCCAGTCTGCCACTTTTCCTTACTGCGGCCAGTCTGCCAGAAGCGATATGTCACTCGTTGTGTATCTTAAGAGATTCATCGTTACTCTTTCCATAGGTTACTGGTATTCTCTGATTCAATGCCTCTCGTGACGAAAAAGTGGCTATCTTAATAGTGCAATACTTCTTCCTCCGTGTTGCTCACACAGTTTACTACTTTTTGTGTACTTGCCAGTCTGCCAGAAGCGATATGTCACTAGTTGTGTATCATAAAGGAGTCATCGTTTCTCCTACTAGGGGTTATTCGAGATTTCTTAATCCAAACCGCAAGTAACGAGGCATTGGCTACCTTAAGAGAGTCATAGTTACTCGTCCCAATTGCTCACCCAGTCTGCCACTTTTCCTTACTGCGGCCAGTCTGCCAGAAGCGATATGTCACTCGTTGTGTATCTTAAGAGATTCATCGTTACTCTTTCCATAGGTTACTGGTATTCTCTGATTCAATACCTCTCGTGACGAGAAAGTGACTATCTTAATAGTGCAATACTTCTTCCTCCGAGTTGCTCACACAGTTTACTACTTTTTTGTGTAGTTTTTGTCTGCCAGAAACTATAATTCACTAGTTTTGTATCATAAAAGAGTCATCGTTTCTCCTCCTAGGGGTTATTCGAGACCTCTTAATCCAAACCGCAAGTAACGAGGCATTGGCTACCTTAAGAGAGTCATAGTTACTCGTCCCAATTGCTCACCCAGTCTGCCACTTTTCCTTACTGCGGCCAGTCTGCCAGAAGCGATATGTCACTCGTTGTGTATCTTAAGAGATTCATCGTTACTCCTTCCATAGGTTACTGGTATTCTCTGAGTCAATACCTCTCGCGACGAAAAAGTGGCTATCTTAATAGTGCAATACTTCTTCCTCCGAGTTGCTCACACAGTTTACTACTTTTTGTGTAGTTTTTGTCTGCCAGAAACTATAATTCACTAGTTGTGTATCATAAAAGAGTCATCGTTTCTCCTCCTAGGGGTTTTCGAGATTTCTTAATCCAAACCGCAAGTAACGAGGCATTGGCTACCTTAAGAGAGTCATAGTTACTCGTCCCTATTGCTCACCCAGTCTGCCACTTTTTCTTACTGTGGCCAGTCTGCCAGAAGCGATATGTCACTCGTTGTGTATCTTAAGAGATTCATCGTTACTCCTTCCATAGGTTACTGGTATTCTCTGAGTCAATACCTCTCTTGACGAAAAAGTGGCTATCTTAATAGTGCAATACTTCTTCCTCCGAGTTGCTCACACAGTTTACTACTTTTTGTGTAGTTTTTGTCTGCCAGAAACTATAATTCACTAGTTGTGTATCATAAAAGAGTCATCGTTTCTCCTCCTAGGGGTTATTCGAGATATCTTAATCCAAACCGCAAGTAACGAGGCATTGGCTACCTTAAGAGAGTCATAGTTACTCGTCCCAATTGCTCACCCAGTCTGCCACTTTTCCTTACTGCGGCCAGTCTGCCAGAAGCGATATGTCACTCGTTGTGTATCTTAAGAGATTCATCGTTACTCTTTCCATAGGTTACTGGTATTCTCTGAGTCAATACCTCTCTTGACGAAAAAGTGGCTATCTTAATAGTGCAATACTTCTTCCTCCGAGTTGCTCACACAGTTTACTACTTTTTGTGTACTTGCCAGTCTGCCAGAAGCGATATGTCACTAGTTGTGTATCATAAAGGAGTCATCGTTTCTCCTCCTAGGGGTTATTCGAGATATCTTAATCCAAACCGCAAGTAACGAGGCATTGGCTACCTTAAGAGAGTCATAGTTACTCGTCCCAATTGCTCACCCAGTCTGCCACTTTTCCTTACTGCGGCCAGTCTGCCAGAAGCGATATGTCACTCGTTGTGTATCTTAAGAGATTCATCGTTACTCTTTCCATAGGTTACTGGTATTCTCTGAGTCAATACCTCTCTTGACGAAAAAGTGGCTATCTTAATAGTGCAATACTTCTTCCTCCGAGTTGCTCACACAGTTTACTACTTTTTGTGTACTTGCCAGTCTGCCAGAAGCGATATGTCACTAGTTGTGTATCATAAAGGAGTCATCGTTTCTCCTCCTAGGGGTTATTCGAGATATCTTAATCCAAACCGCAAGTAACGAGGCATTGGCTACCTTAAGAGAGTCATAGTTACTCGTCCCAATTGCTCACCCAGTCTGCCACTTTTCCTTACTGCGGCCAGTCTGCCAGAAGCGATATGTCACTCGTTGTGTATCTTAAGAGATTCATCGCTACTCTTTCCATAGGTTACTGGTATTCTCTGATTCAATGCCTCCCGTGACGAAAAAGTGGCTATCTTAATAGTGCAATACTTCTTCCTCCGAGTTGCTCACATAGTTTACTACTTTTTGTGTAGTTTTTGTCTGCCAGAAACTATAATTCACTAGTTGTGTAACATAAAAGAGTCATCGTTTCTCCTCCTAGGGGTTTTCGAGATTTTTTAATCCAAACCGCAAGTAACGAGGCATTGGCTACCTTAAGAGAGTCATAGTTACTCGTCCCCATTGCTCACACAGTCTGCCACTTTTTCTTACTGTGGCCAGTCTGCCAGAAGCGATATGTCACTCGTTGTGTATCTTAAGAGATTCATCGTTACTCCTTCCATAGGTTACTGGTATTCTCTGATTCAATACCTCTCTTGACGAAAAAGTGGCTATCTTAATAGTGCAATACTTCTTCCTCCGAGTTGCTCACACTGTTTACTGCTTTTTGTGTAGTTTTTGTTTGCCAGAAACTATAATTCACTAGTTGTGTATCATAAAAGAGTCGTCGTTTCTCCTCCTAGGGGTTATTCGAGATATCTTAATCCAAACCGCAAGTAACGAGGCATTGGCTACCTTAAGAGAGTCATAGTTACTCGTCCCAATTGCTCACCCAGTCTGCCACTTTTCCTTACTGCGGCCAGTCTGCCAGAAGCGATATGTCACTCGTTGTGTATCTTAAGAGATTCATCGTTACTCCTTCCATAGGTTACTGGTATTCTCTGAGTCAATACCTCTCTTGACGAAAAAGTGGCTATCTTAATAGTGCAATACTTCTTCCTCCGAGTTGCTCACACAGTTTATTACTTTTTGTGTACTTGCCAGTCTGCCAGAAGCGATATGTCACTAGTTGTGTATCATAAAGGAGTCATCGTTTCTCCTCCTAGGGGTTATTCGAGATTTCTTAATCCAAACCGCAAGTAACGAGGCATTGGCTACCTTAAGAGAGTCATAGTTACTCGTCCCAATTGCTCACCCAGTCTGCCACTTTTCCTTACTGCGGCCAGTCTGCCAGAAGCGATATGTCACTCGTTGTGTATCTTAAGAGATTCATCGTTACTCTTTCCATAGGTTACTGGTATTCTCTGATTCAATGCCTCTCGTGACGAAAAAGTGGCTATCTTAATAGTGCAATACTTCTTCCTCTCAGTTGCTCACACAGTTTACTACTTTTTTGTGTAGTTTTTGTCTGCCAGAAACTATAATTCACTAGTTGTGTATCATAAAAGAGTCATCGTTTCTCCTCCTAGGGGTTATTCGAGATATCTTAATCCAAACCGCAAGTAACGAGGCATTGGCTACCTTAAGAGAGTCATAGTTACTCGTCCCAATTGCTCACCCAGTCTGCCACTTTTCCTTACTGCGGCCAGTCTGCCAGAAGCGATATGTCACTCGTTGTGTATCTTAAGAGATTCATCGTTACTCTTTCCATAGGTTACTGGTATTCTCTGATTCAATGCCTCTCGTGACGAAAAAGTGGCTATCTTAATAGTGCAATACTTCTTCCTCCGAGTTGCTCACACAGTTTACTACTTTTTGTGTAGTTTTTGTCTGCCAGAAACTATAATTCACTAGTTGTGTATCATAAAAGAGTCATCGTTTCTCCTCCTAGGGGTTTTCGAGATTTCTTAATCCAAACCGCAAGTAACGAGGCATTGGCTACCTTAAGAGAGTCATAGTTACTCGTCCCTATTGCTCACCCAGTCTGCCACTTTTTCTTACTGTGGCCAGTCTGCCAGAAGCGATATGTCACTCGTTGTGTATCTTAAGAGATTTATCGTTACTCCTTCCATAGGTTACTGGTATTCTCTGAGTCAATACCTCTCTTGACGAAAAAGTGGCTATCTTAATAGTGCAATACTTCTTCCTCCGAGTTGCTCACACAGTTTACTGCTTTTTGTGTAGTTTTTGTCTGCCAGAAACTATAATTCACTAGTTGTGTATCATAAAAGAGTCATCGTTTCTCCTCCTAGGGGTTATTCGAGATATCTTAATCCAAACCGCAAGTAACGAGGCATTGGCTACCTTAAGAGAGTCATAGTTACTCGTCCCAATTGCTCACCCAGTCTGCCACTTTTCCTTACTGCGGCCAGTCTGCCAGAAGCGATATATCACTCGTTGTGTATCTTAAGAGATTCATCGTTACTCTTTCCATAGGTTACTGGTATTCTCTGAGTCAATACCTCTCTTGACGAAAAAGTGACTATCTTAATAGTGCAATACTTCTTCCTCCGAGTTGCTCACACAGTTTACTACTTTTTGTGTACTTGCCAGTCTGCCAGAAGCGATATGTCACTAGTTGTGTATCATAAAGGAGTCATCGTTTCTCCTCCTAGGGGTTATTCGAGATATCTTAATCCAAACCGCAAGTAACGAGGCATTGGCTACCTTAAGAGAGTCATAGTTACTCGTCCCAATTGCTCACCCAGTCTGCCACTTTTCCTTACTGCGGCCAGTCTGCCAGAAGCGATATGTCACTCGTTGTGTATCTTAAGAGATTCATCGTTACTCTTTCCATAGGTTACTGGTATTCTCTGATTCAATGCCTCCCGTGACGAAAAAGTGGCTATCTTAATAGTGCAATACTTCTTCCTCCGAGTTGCTCACATAGTTAACTACTTTTTGTGTAGTTTTTGTCTGCCAGAAACTATAATTCACTAGTTGTGTATCATAAAAGAGTCACCGTTTCTCCTCCTAGGGGTTTTCGAGATTTTTTAATCCAAACCGCAAGTAACGAGGCATTGGCTACCTTAAGAGAGTCATAGTTACTCGTCCCCATTGCTCACACAGTCTGCCACTTTTTCTTACTGTGGCCAGTCTGCCACAAGCGATATGTCACTCGTTGTGTATCTTAAGAGATTCATCGTTACTCCTTCCATAGGTTACTGGTATTTTCTGAGTCAATACCTCTCGTGACGAAAAAGGGGCTATCTTAATAGTGCAATACTTCTTCCTCCGAGTTGCTCACACAGTTTACTGCTTTTTGTGTAGTTTTTGTCTGCCAGAAACTATAATTCACTAGTTTTGTATCATAAAAGGGTCATCGTTTCTCCACCTAGGGGTTATTCGAGATATCTTAATCCAAACCGCAAGTAACGAGGCATTGGCTACCTTAAGAGACTCATAGTTACTCGTCCCAATTGCTCACCCAGTCTGCCACTTTTCCTTACTGCGGCCAGTCTGCCAGAAGCGATATGTCACTCGTTGTGTATCTTAAGAGATTCATCGTTACTCTTTCCATAGGTTACTGGTATTCTCTGATTCAATGCCTCTCGTGACGAAAAAGTGGCTATCTTAATAGTGCAATACTTCTTCCTCCCAGTTGCTCACACAATTTACTACTTTTTTGTGTAGTTTTTGTCTGCCAGAAACTATAATTCACTAGTTTTGTATCATAAAAGAGTCATCGTTTCTCCTCCTAGGGGTTATTCGAGATATCTTAATCCAAACCGCAAGTAACGAGGCATTGGCTACCTTAAGAGAGTCATAGTTACTCGTCCCAATTGCTCTTCCAGTCTGCCACTTTTTCTTACTGCGGCCAGTCTGCCAGAAGCGATATGTCACTCGTTGTGTATCTTAAGAGATTCATCGTTACTCCTTCCATAGGTTACTGGTATTCTCTGAGTCAATACCGCTCGTGACGAAAAAGTGGCTATCTTAATAGTGCAATACTTCTTCCTCCCAGTTGCTCACACAGTTTACTACTTTTAGTGTAGTTTTTGTCTGCCAGAAACTATAATTCACTAGTTGTGTATCATAAAAGAGTCATCGTTTCTCCTCCTAGGGTTTTTCGAGATTTCTTAATCCAAACCGCAAGTAACGAGGCATTGGCTACCTTAAGAGAGTCATAGTTACTCGTCCCCATTGCTCACCCAGTCTGCCACTTTTTCGTACTGTGGCCAGTCTGCCAGAAGCGATATGTCACTCGTTGTGTATCTTAAGAGATTCATCGTTACTCCTTCCATAGGTTACTGGTATTCTCTGAGTCAATACCTCTCTTGACGAAAAAGTGGCTATCTTAATAGTGCATTACTTCTTCCTCCCAGTTGCTCACACAATTTACTACTTTTTTGTGTAGTTTTTGTCTGCCAGAAACTATAATTCACTAGTTTTGTATCATAAAAGAGTCATCGTTTCTCGTCCTAGGGGTTATTCGAGATATCTTAATCCAAACCGCAAGTAACGAGGCATTGGCTACCTGAAGAGAGTCATAGTTACTCGTCCTAATTGCTCACCCAGTCTGCCACTTTTTCTTACTGCGGCCAGTCTGCCAGAAGCGATATGTCACTCGTTGTGTATCTTAAGAGATTCATCGTTACTCCTTCCATAGGTTACTGGTATTCTCTGAGTCAATACCTCTCGTGACGAAAAAGTGGCTATCTTAATAGTGCAATACTTCTTCCTCCGAGTTGCTCACACAGTTTACTGCTTTTTGTGTAGTTTTTGTCTGCCAGAAACTATAATTCACTAGTTGTGTATCATAAAAGAGTCATCGTTTCTCCTCCTAGGGCTTTTCGAGATTTCTTAATCCAAACCACAAGTAACGAGGCATTGGCTACCTTAAGAGAGTCATAGTTACTCGTCCCCATTGCTCACCCAGTCTGCCACTTTTTTTTACTGTGGCCAGTCTGCCAGAAGCGATATGTCACTCGTTGTGTATCTTAAGAGATTCATCGTTACTCCTTCCATAGGTTACTGGTATTCTCTGAGTCAATACCTCTCTTGACGAAAAAGTGGCTATCTTAATAGTGCAATACTTCTTCCTCCGAGTTGCTCACACAATTTACTGCTTTTTGTGTAGTTTTTGTCTGCCAGAAACTATAATTCACTAGTTGTGTATCATAAAAGAGTCATCGTTTCTCCTCCTAGGGGTTATTCGAGATATCTTAATCCAAACCGCAAGTAACGAGGCATTGGCTACCTTAAGAGAGTCATAGTTACTCGTCCCAATTGCTCACCCAGTCTGCCACTTCTCCTTACTGCGGCCAGTCTGCCAGAAGCGATATGTCACTCGTTGTGTATCTTAAGAGATTCATCGTTACTCCTTCCATAGGTTACTGGTATTCTCTGAGTCAATACCTCTCTTGACGAAAAAGTGGCTATCTTAATAGTGCAATACTTCTTCCTCCGAGTTGCTCACACAGTTTACTACTTTTTGTGTACTTGCCAGTCTGCCAGAAGCGATATGTCTTTAGTTGTGTATCATAAAGGAGTCATCGTTTCTCCTCCTAGGGGTTATTCGAGATTTCTTAATCCAAACCGCAAGTAACGAGGCATTGGCTACCTTAAGAGAGTCATAGTTACTCGTCCCAATTGCTCACCCAGTCTGCCACTTTTCCTTACTGCGGCCAGTCTGCCAGAAGCGATATGTCACTCGTTGTGTATCTTAAGAGATTCATCGTTACTCTTTCCATAGGTTACTGGTATTCTCTGATTCAATGCCTCTCGTGACGAAAAAGTGGCTATCTTAATAGTGCAATACTTCTTCCTCCGAGTTGCTCACATAGTTTACTACTTTTTGTGTAGTTTTTGTCTGCCAGAAACTATAATTCACTAGTTGTGTATCATAAAAGAGTCATCGTTTCTCCTCCTAGGGGTTTTCGAGATTTTTTAATCCAAACCGCAAGTAACGAGGCATTGGCTACCTTAAGAGAGTCATAGTTACTCGTCCCCATTGCTCACCCAGTCTGCCACTTTTTCTTACCGTGGCCAGTCTGCCAGAAGCGATATGTCACTCGTTGTGTATCTTAAGAGATTCATCGTTAGTCCTTCCATAGGTTACTGGTATTCTCTGAGTCAATACCTCTCTTGACGAAAAAGTGGCTATCTTAATAGTGCAATACTTCTTCCTAAGAGTTGCTCACACAGTTTACTACTTTTTGTGTAGTTTTTGTCTGCCAGAAACTATAATTCACTAGTTGTGTATCATAAAAGAGTCATCGTTTCTCCTCCTAGGGTTTTTCGAGATTTCTTAATCCAAACCGCAAGTAACGAGGCATTGGCTACCTTAAGAGAGTCATAGTTACTCGTCCCCATTGCTCACCCAGTCTGCCACTTTTTCGTACTGTGGCCAGTCTGCCAGAAGCGATATGTCACTCGTTGTGTATCTTAAGAGATTCATCGTTACTCCTTCCATAGGTTACTGGTATTCTCTGAGTCAATACCTCTCTTGACGAAAAGGTGGCTATCTTAATAGTGCAATACTTCTTCCTCCCAGTTGCTCACACAATTTACTACTTTTTTGTGTAGTTTTTGTCTGCCAGAAACTATAATTCACTAGTTTTGTATCATAAAAGAGTCATCGTTTCTCGTCCTAGGGGTTATTCGAGATATCTTAATCCAAACCGCAAGTAACGAGGCATTGGCTACCTTAAGAGAGTCATAGTTACTCGTCCTAATTGCTCACCCAGTCTGCCACTTTTTCTTACTGCGGCCAGTCTGCCAGAAGCGATATTTCACTCGTTGTGTATCTTAAGAGATTCATCGTTACTCCTTCCATAGGTTACTGGTATTCTCTGAGTCAATACCTCTCGTGACGAAAAAGTGGTTATCTTAATAGTGCAATACTTCTTCCTCCGAGTTGCTCACACAGTTTACTACTTTTTGTGTGGTTTTTGTCTGCCAGAAACTATAATTCACTAGTTGTGTATCATAAAAGAGTCATCGTTTCTCCTCCTAGGGCTTTTCGAGATTTCTTAATCCAAACCACAAGTAACGAGGCATTGGCTACCTTAAGAGAGTCATAGTTACTCGTCCCCATTGCTCACCCAGTCTGCCACTTTTTCTTACTGTGGCCAGTCTGCCAGAAGCGATATGTCACTCGTTGTGTATCTTAAGAGATTCATCGTTACTCCTTCCATAGGTTACTGGTATTCTCTGAGTCAATACCTCTCTTGACGAAAAAGTGGCTATCTTAATAGTGCAATACTTCTTCCTCCGAGTTGCTCACACAGTTTACTGCTTTTTGTGTAGTTTTTGTCTGCCAGAAACTATAATTCACTAGTTGTGTATCATAAAAGAGTCATCGTTTCTCCTCCTAGGGGTTATTCGAGATATCTTAATCCAAACCGCAAGTAACGAGGCATTGGCTACCTTAAGAGAGTCATAGTTACTCGTCCCAATTGCTCACCCAGTCTGCCACTTTTCCTTACTGCGGCCAGTCTGCCAGAAGCGATATGTCACTCGTTGTGTATCTTAAGAGATTCATCGTTACTCCTTCCATAGGTTACTGGTATTCTCTGAGTCAATACCTCTCTTGACGAAAAAGTGGATATCTTAATAGTGCAATACTTCTTCCTCCGAGTTGCTCACACAGTTTACTACTTTTTGTGTACTTGCCAGTCTGCCAGAAGCGATATGTCTTTAGTTGTGTATCATAAAGGAGTCATCGTTTCTCCTCCTAGGGGTTATTCGAGATTTCTTAATCCAAACCGCAAGTAACGAGGCATTGGCTACCTTAAGAGAGTCATAGTTACTCGTCCCAATTGCTCACCCAGTCTGCCACTTTTTCTTACTGCGGCCAGTCTGCCAGAAGCGATATGTCACTCGTTGTGTATCTTAAGAGATTCATCGTTACTCTTTCCATAGGTTACTGGTATTCTCTGATTCAATGCCTCTCGTGACGAAAAAGTGGCTATCTTAATAGTGCAATACTTCTTCCTCCCAGTTGCTCACACAATTTACTACTTTTTTGTGTAGTTTTTGTCTGCCAGAAACTATAATTCACTAGTTTTATATCATAAAAGAGTCATCGTTTCTCCTCCTAGGGGTTATTCGAGACCTCTTAATCCAAACCGCAAGTAACGAGGCATTGGCTACCTTAAGAGAGTCATAGTTACTCGTCCCAATTGCTCACCCAGTCTGCCACTTTTTCTTACTGCGGCCAGTCTGCCAGAAGCGATATGTCACTCGTTGTGTATCTTAAGAGATTCATCGTTACTCTTTCCATAGGTTACTGGTATTCTCTGATTCAATGCCTCTCGTGACGAAAAAGTGGCTATCTTAATAGTGCAATACTTCTTCCTCCCAGTTGCTCACACAGTTTACTACTTTTTTGTGTAGTTTTTGTCTGCCAGAAACTATAATTCACTAGTTTTGTATCATAAAAGAGTCATCGTTTCTCCTCCTAGGGGTTATTCGAGATATCTTAATCCAAACCGCAAGTAACGAGGCATTGGCTATCTTAAGAGAGTCATAGTTACTCGTCCCAATTGCTCACCCAGTCTGCCACTTTTTCTTACTGCGGCCAGTCTGCCAGAAGCGATATGTCACTCGTTGTGTATCTTAAGAGATTCATCGTTACTCCTTCCATAGGTTACTGGTATTCTCTGAGTCAATACCTCTCGTGACGAAAAAGTTGCTATCTTAATAGTGCAATACTTCTTCCTCCGAGTTGCTCACACAGTTTACTACTTTTTGTGTAGTTTTTGTCTGCCAGAAACTATAATTCACTAGTTGTGTATCATAAAAGAGTCATCGTTTCTCCTCCTAGCGGTTTTCGAGATTTCTTAATCCAAACCGCAAGTAACGAGGCATTGGCTACCTTAAGAGAGTCATAGTTACTCGCCCCCATTGCTCACCCAGTCTGCCACTTTTTCTTACTGTGGCCAGTCTGCCAGAAGCGATATGTCACTCGTTGTGTATCTTAAGAGATTCATCGTTACTCCTTCCATAGGTTACTGGTATTCTCTGAGTCAATACCTCTCTTGACGAAAAAGTGGCTATCTTAATAGTGCAATACTTCTTCCTCCGAGTTGCTCACACAGTTTACTGCTTTTTGTGTAGTTTTTGTCTGCCAGAAACTATAATTCACTAGTTGTGTATCATAAAAGAGTCATCGTTTCTCCTCCTAGGGGTTATTCGAGATATCTTAATCCAAACCGCAAGTAACGAGGCATTGGCTACCTTAAGAGAGTCATAGATACTCGTCCCAATTGCTCACCCACTCTGCCACTTTTCCTTACTGCGGCCAGTCTGCCAGAAGCGATATGTCACTCGTTGTGTATCTTAAGAGATTCATCGTTACTCTTTCCATAGGTTACTGGTATTCTCTGATTCAATGCCTCTCGTGACGAAAAAGTGGCTATCTTAATAGTGCAATACTTCTTCCTCCCAGTTGCTCACACAATTTACTACTTTTTTGTGTAGTTTTTGTCTGCCAGAAACTATAATTCACTAGTTTTGTATCATAAAAGAGTCATCGTTTCTCCTCCTAGGGGTTATTCGAGATATCTTAATCCAAACCGCAAGTAACGAGGCATTGGCTACCTTAAGAGAGTCATAGTTACTCGTCCCCATTGCTCACCCAGTCTGCCACTTTTTCTTACTGCGGCCAGTCTGCCAGAAGCGATATGTCACTCGTTGTGTATCTTATGAGATCCATCGTTACTCCTTCCATAGGTTACTGGTATTCTCTGAGTCAATACCTCTCGTGACGAAAAAGTGGCTATCTTAATAGTGCAATACTTCTTCCTCCGAGTTGCTCACACAGTTTATTACTTTTTGTGTACTTGCCAGTCTGCCAGAAGCGATATGTCACTAGTTGTGTATCATAAAGGAGTCATCGTTTCTCCTCCTAGGGGTTATTCGAGATTTCTTAATCCAAACCGCAAGTAACGAGGCATTGGCTACCTTAAGAGAGTCATAGTTACTCGTCCCAATTGCTCACCCAGTCTGCCACTTTTCCTTACTGCGGCCAGTCTGCCAGAAGCGATATGTCACTCGTTGTGTATCTTAAGAGATTCATCGTTACTCTTTCCATAGGTTACTGGTATTCTCTGATTCAATGCCTCTCGTGACGAAAAAGTGGCTATCTTAATAGTGCAATACTTCTTCCTCCCAGTTGCTCACACAATTTACTACTTTTTTGTGTAGTTTTTGTCTGCCAGAAACTATAATTCACTAGTTTTATATCATAAAAGAGTCATCGTTTCTCCTCCTAGGGGTTATTCGAGACCTCTTAATCCAAACCGCAAGTAACGAGGCATTGGCTACCTTAAGAGAGTCATAGTTACTCGTCCCAATTGCTCACCCAGTCTGCCACTTTTTCTTACTGCGGCCAGTCTGCCAGAAGCGATATGTCACTCGTTGTGTATCTTAAGAGATTCATCGTTACTCTTTCCATAGGTTACTGGTATTCTCTGATTCAATGCCTCTCGTGACGAAAAAGTGGCTATCTTAATAGTGCAATACTTCTTCCTCCCAGTTGCTCACACAGTTTGCTACTTTTTTGTGTAGTTTTTGTCTGCCAGAAACTATATTTCACTAGTTTTGTATCATAAAAGAGTCATCGTTTCTCCTCCTAGGGGTTATTCGAGATATCTTAATCCAAACCGCAAGTAACGAGGCATTGGCTATCTTAAGAGAGTCATAGTTACTCGTCCCAATTGCTCACCCAGTCTGCCACTTTTTCTTACTGCGGCCAGTCTGCCAGAAGCGATATGTCACTCGTTGTGTATCTTAAGAGATTCATCGTTACTCCTTCCATAGGTTACAGGTATTCTCTGAGTCAATACCTCTCGTGACGAAAAAGTTGCTATCTTAATAGTGCAATACTTCTTCCTCCGAGTTGCTCACACAGTTTACTACTTTTTGTGTAGTTTTTGTCTGCCAGAAACTATAATTCACTAGTTGTGTATCATAAAAGAGTCATCGTTTCTCCTCCTAGCGGTTTTCCAGATTTCTTAATCCAAACCGCAAGTAACGAGGCATTGGCTACCTTAAGAGAGTCACAGTTACTCGCCCCCATTGCTCACCCAGTCTGCCACTTTTTCTTACTGTGGCCAGTCTGCCAGAAGCGATATGTCACTCGTTGTGTATCTTAAGAGATTCATCGTTAGTCCTTCCATAGGTTACTGGTATTCTCTGAGTCAATACCTCTCTTGACGAAAAAGTGGCTATCTTAATAGTGCAATACTTCTTCCTCCGAGTTGCTCACACAGTTTACTGCTTTTTGTGTAGTTTTTGTCTGCCAGAAACTATAATTCACTAGTTGTGTATCATAAAAGAGTCATCGTTTCTCCTCCTAGGGGTTATTCGAGATATCTTAATCCAAACCGCAAGTAACGAGGCATTGGCTACCTTAAGAGAGTCATAGATACTCGTCCCAATTGCTCACCCACTCTGCCGCTTTTCCTTACTGCGGCCAGTCTGCCAGAAGCGATATGTCACTCGTTGTGTATCTTTAGAGATTCATCGTTACTCTTTCCATAGGTTACTGGTATTCTCTGATTCAATGCCTCTCGTGACGAAAAAGTGGCTATCTTAATAGTGCAATACTTCTTCCTCCCAGTTGCTCACACAATTTACTACTTTTTTGTGTAGTTTTTGTCTGCCAGAAACTATAATTCACTAGTTTTGTATCATAAAACAGTCATCGTTTCTCCTCCTAGGGGTTATTCGAGACCTCTTAATCCAAACCGCAAGTAACGAGGCATTGGCTACCTTAAGAGAGTCATAGTTACTCGTCCCAATTGCTCACCCAGTCTGCCACTTTTTCTTACTGCGGCCAGTCTGCCAGAAGCGATATGTCACTCGTCGTGTATCTTAAGAGATTCATCGTTACTCTTTCCATAGGTTACTGGTATTCTCTGATTCAATGCCTCTCGTGACGAAAAAGTGGCTATCTTAATAGTGCAATACTTCTTCCTCCCAGTTGCTCACACAGTTTGCTACTTTTTTGTGTAGTTTTTGTCTGCCAGAAACTATATTTCACTAGTTTTGTATCATAAAAGAGTCATCGTTTCTCCTCCTAGGGGTTATTCGAGATATCTTAATCCAAACCGCAAGTAACGAGGCATTGGCTATCTTAAGAGAGTCATAGTTACTCGTCCCAATTGCTCACCCAGTCTGCCACTTTTTCTTACTGCGGCCAGTCTGCCAGAAGCGATATGTCACTCGTTGTGTATCTTAAGAGATTCATCGTTACTCCTTCCATAGGTTACAGGTATTCTCTGAGTCAATACCTCTCGTGACGAAAAAGTTGCTATCTTAATAGTGCAATACTTCTTCCTCCGAGTTGCTCACACAGTTTACTACTTTTTGTGTAGTTTTTGTCTGCCAGAAACTATAATTCACTAGTTGTGTATCATAAAAGAGTCATCGTTTCTCCTCCTAGCGGTTTTCCAGATTTCTTAATCCAAACCGCAAGTAACGAGGCATTGGCTACCTTAAGAGAGTCACAGTTACTCGCCCCCATTGCTCACCCAGTCTGCCACTTTTTCTTACTGTGGCCAGTCTGCCAGAAGCGATATGTCACTCGTTGTGTATCTTAAGAGATTCATCGTTAGTCCTTCCATAGGTTACTGGTATTCTCTGAGTCAATACCTCTCTTGACGAAAAAGTGGCTATCTTAATAGTGCAATACTTCTTCCTCCGAGTTGCTCACACAGTTTACTGCTTTTTGTGTAGTTTTTGTCTGCCAGAAACTATAATTCACTAGTTGTGTATCATAAAAGAGTCATCGTTTCTCCTCCTAGGGGTTATTCGAGATTTCTTAATCCAAACCGCAAGTAACGAGGCATTGGCTACCTTAAGAGAGTCATAGATACTCGTCCCAATTGCTCACCCACTCTGCCGCTTTTCCTTACTGCGGCCAGTCTGCCAGAAGCGATATGTCACTCGTTGTGTATCTTTAGAGATTCATCGTTACTCTTTCCATAGGTTACTGGTATTCTCTGATTCAATGCCTCTCGTGACGAAAAAGTGGCTATCTTAATAGTGCAATACTTCTTCCTCCCAGTTGCTCACACAATTTACTACTTTTTTGTGTAGTTTTTGTCTGCCAGAAACTATAATTCACTAGTTTTGTATCATAAAACAGTCATCGTTTCTCCTCCTAGGGGTTATTCGAGACCTCTTAATCCAAACCGCAAGTAACGAGGCATTGGCTACCTTAAGAGAGTCATAGTTACTCGTCCCAATTGCTCACCCAGTCTGCCACTTTTTCTTACTGCGGCCAGTCTGCCAGAAGCGATATGTCACTCGTTGTGTATCTTAAGAGATTCATCGTTACTCCTTCCATAGGTTACTGGTATTCTCTGAGTCAATACCTCTCTTGACGAAAAAGTGGCTATCTTAATAGTGCAATACTTCTTCCTCCGAGTTGCTCACACAGTTTACTACTTTTTGTGTAGTTTTTGTCTGCCAGAAACTATAATTCACTAGTTGTGTATCATAAAAGAGTCATCGTTTCTCCTCCTAGGGGTTTTCGAGATTTCTTAATCCAAACCGCAAGTAACGAGGCATTGGCTACCTTAAGAGTGTCATAGTTACTCGTCCCCATTGCTCACCCAGTCTGCCACTTTTTCTTACTGTGGCCAGTCTGCCAGAAGCGATATGTCACTCGTTGTGTATCTGAAGAGGTTCATCGTTAGTCCTTCCATAGGTTACTGGTATTCTCTGAGTCAATACCTCTCTTGACGAAAAAGTGTCTATCTTAATAGTCAATACTTCTTCCTCCGAGTTGCTCACACAGTTTACTGCTTTTTGTGTAGTTTTTGTCTGCCAGAAACTATAATTCACTAGTTTTGCATCATAAAACAGTCATCGTTTCTCCTCCTAGGGGTTTTCGAGATTTCTTAATCCAAACCGCAAGTAACGAGGCATTGGCTACCTTAAGAGAGTCATAGTTACTCGTCCCCATTGCTCACCCAGTCTGCCACTTTTTCTTACTGTGGCCAGTCTGCCAGAAGCGATATGTCACTCGTTGTGTATCTTAAGAGATTCATCGTTACTCCTTCCATAGGTTACTGGTATTCTCTGAGTCAATACCTCTCTTGACGAAAAAGTGGCTATCTTAATAGTGCAATACTTCTTCCTCCGAGTTGCTCACATAGTTTACTGCTTTTTGTGTAGTTTTTGTCTGCCAGAAACTATAATTCACTAGTTGTGTATCATAAAAGAGTCATCGTTTCTCCTCCTAGGGGTTATTCGAGATATCTTAATCCAAACCGCAAGTAACGAGGCATTGGCTACCTTAAGAGAGTCATAGTTACTCGTCCCAATTGCTCACCCAGTCTGCCACTTTTTCTTACTGCGGCCAGTCTGCCAGAAGCGATATGTCACTCGTTGTGTATCTTAAGAGATTCATCGTTACTCTTTCCATAGGTTACTGGTATTCTCTGATTCAATGCCTCTCGTGACGAAAAAGTGGCTATCTTAATAGTGCAATACTTCTTCCTCCCAGTTGCTCACACAATTTACTACTTTTTTGTGTAGTTTTTGTCTGCCAGAAACTATAATTCACTAGTTTTATATCATAAAAGAGTCATCGTTTCTCCTCCTAGGGTTTATTCGAGACCTCTTAATCCAAACCGCAAGTAACGAGGCATTGGCTACCTTAAGAGAGTCATAGTTACTCGTCCCAATTGCTCACCCAGTCTGCCACTTTTTCTTACTGCGGCCAGTCTGCCAGAAGCGATATGTCACTCGTTGTGTATCTTAAGAGTTTCATCGTTACTCTTTCCATAGGTTACTGGTATTCTCTGTTTCAATGCCTCTCGTGACGAAAAAGTGGCTATCTTAATAGTGCAATACTTCTTCCTCCCAGTTGCTCACACAGTTTACTACTTTTTTGTGTAGTTTTTGTCTGCCAGAAACTGTAATTCACTAGTTTTGTATCATAAAAGAGTCATCGTTTCTCCTCCTAGGGGTTATTCGAGATATCTTAATCCAAACCGCAAGTAACGAGGCATTGGCTATCTTAAGAGAGTCATAGTTACTCGTCCCAATTGCTCACCCAGTCTGCCACTTTTTCTTATTGCGGCCAGTCTGCCAGAAGCGATATGTCACTCGTTGTGTATCTTAAGAGATTCATCGTTACTCCTTCCATAGGTTACTGGTATTCTCTGAGTCAATACCTCTCGTGACGAAAAAGTTGCTATCTTAATAGTGCAATACTTCTTCCTCCGAGTTGCTCACACAGTTTACTACTTTTTGTGTAGTTTTTGTCTGCCAGAAACTATAATTCACTAGTTTTGTATGATAAAACAGTCATCGTTTCTCCTCCTAGGGGTTTTCGAGATTTCTTAATCCAAACCGCAAGTAACGAGGCATTGGCTACCTTAAGAGAGTCATAGTTACTCGTCCCCATTGCTCACCCAGTCTGCCACTTTTTCTTACTGTGGCCAGTCTGCCAGAAGCGATATGTCACTCGTTGTGTATCTTAAGAGATTCATCGTTACTCCTTCCATAGGTTACTGGTATTCTCTGAGTCAATACCTCTCTTGACGAAAAAGTGGCTATCTTAATAGTGCAATACTTCTTCCTCCGAGTTGCTCACACAGTTTACTGCTTTTTGTGTAGTTTTTGTCTGCCAGAAACTATAATTCACTAGTTGTGTATCATAAAAGAGTCATCGTTTCTCCTCCTAGGGGTTATTCGAGATATCTTAATCCAAACCGCAAGTAACGAGGCATTGGCTACCTTAAGAGAGTCATAGTTACTCGTCCCAATTGCTCACCCAGTCTGCCACTTTTCCTTACTGCGGCCAGACTGCCAGAAGCGATATGTCACTCGTTGTGTATCTTAAGAGATTCATCGTTACTCTTTCCATAGGTTACTGGTATTCTCTGATTCAATGCCTCTCGTGACGAAAAAGTGGCTATCTTAATAGTGCAATACTTCTTCCTCCCAGTTGCTCACACAATTTACTACTTTTTTGTGTAGTTTTTGTCTGCCAGAAACTATAATTCACTAGTTTTGTATCATAAAAGAGTCATCGTTTCTCCTCCTAGGGGTTATTCGAGACCTCTTAATCCAAACCGCAAGTAACGAGGCATTGGCTACCTTAAGAGAGTCATAGTTACTCGTCCCAATTGCTCACCCAGTCTGCCACTTTTTCTTACTGCGGCCAGTCTGCCAGAAGCGATATGTCACTCGTTGTGTATCTTAAGGGATTCATCGTTACTCTTTCCATAGGTTACTGGTATTCTCTGATACAATGCCTCTCGTGACGAAAAAGTGGCTATCTTAATAGTGCAATACTTCTTCCTCCCAGTTGCTCACACAGTTTACTACTTTTTTGTGTAGTTTTTGTCTGCCAGAAACTATAATTCACTAGTTTTGTATCATAAAAGAGTCATCGTTTCTCCTCCAAGGGGTTATTCGAGATATCTTAATCCAAACCGCAAGTAACGAGGCATTGGCTACCTTAAGAGAGTCATAGTTACTCGTCCCAATTGCTCACCCAGTCTGCCACTTTTTCTTACTGCGGCCAGTCTGCCAGAAGCGATATGTCCCTCGTTGTGTATCTTAAGAGTTTCATCGTTACTCCTTCCATAGGTTACTGGTATTCTCTGAGCCAATACCTCTCGTGACAAAAAAGTGGCTATCTTAATAGTGCAATACTTCTTCCTCCGAGTTGCTCACACAGTTTACTGCTTTTTGTGTAGTTTTTGTCTGCCAGAAACTATAATTCACTAGTTGTGTATCATAAAAGAGTCATCGTTTCTCCTCCTAGGGGTTATTCGAGATATCTTAATCCAAACCGCAAGTAACGAGGCATTGGCTACCTTAAGAGAGTCATAGTTACTCGTCCCAATTGCTCACCCAGACTGCCACTTTTCCTTACTGCGGCCAGTCTGCCAGAAGCGATATGTCACTCGTTGTGTATCTTAAGAGATTCATCGTTACTCTTTCCATAGGTTACTGGTATTCTCTGATTCAATGCCTCTCGTGACGAAAAAGTGGCTATCTTAATAGTGCAATACTTTTTCCTCCCAAATGCTCACACATTTTACTACTTTTTTGTGTAGTTTTTGTCTGCCAGAAACTATAATTCACTAGTTTTGTATCATAAAACAGTCATCGTTTCTCCTCCTAGGGGTTATTCGAGACCTCTTAATCCAAACCGCAAGTAACGAGGCATTGGCTACCTTAAGAGAGTCATAGTTACTCGTCCCAATTGCTCACCCAGTCTGCCACTTTTTCTTACTGCGGCCAGTCTGCCAGAAGCGATATGTCACTCGTTGTGTATCTTAAGAGATTCATCGTTACTCCTTCCATAGGTTACTGGTATTCTCTGAGTCAATACCTCTCTTGACGAAAAAGTGGCTATCTTAATAGTGCAATACTTCTTCCTCCCAGTTGCTCACACAATTTACTACTTTCTTGTGTAGTTTTTGTCTGCCAGAAACTATAATTCACTAGTTTTGTATCATAAAACAGTCATCGTTTCTCCTCCTAGGGGTTATTCGAGACCTCTTAATCCAAACCGCAAGTAACGAGGCATTGGCTACCTTAAGAGAGTCATAGTTACTCGTCCCCATTGCTCACCCAGTCTGCCACTTTTTCTTACCGTGGCCAGTCTGCCAGAAGCGATATGTCACTCGTTGTGTATCTTAAGAGATTCATCGTTAGTCCTTCCATAGGTTACTGGTATTCTCTGAGTCAATACCTCTCTTCACGAAAAAGTGGCTATCTTAATAGTGCAATACTTCTTCCTCCGAGTTGCTCACACAGTTTACTGCTTTTTGTGTAGTTTTTGTCTGCCAGAAACTATAATTCACTAGTTGTGTATCATAAAAGAGTCATCGTTTCTCCTCCTAGGGATTATTCGAGATATCTTAATCCCAACCGCAAGTAACGAGGCATTGGCTACCTTAAGAGAGTCATAGTTACTCGTCCCAATTGCTCACCCAGTCTGCCACTTTTCCTTACTGCGGCCAGTCTGCCAGAAGCGATATGTCACTCGTTGTGTATCTTAAGAGATTCATCGTTAGTCCTTCCATAGGTTACTGGTATTCTCTGAGTCAATACCTCTCTTGACGAAAAAGTGGCTATCTTAATAGTGCAATACTTCTTCCTCCCAGTTGCTCACACAGTTTACTACTTTTTTGTGTAGTTTTTGTCTGCCAGAAACTATAATTCACTAGTTTTGTATCATAAAAGAGTCATCGTTTCTCCTCCTAGGGGTTATTCGAGATATCTTAATCCAAACCGCAAGTAACGAGGCATTGGCTACCTTAAGAGAGTCATAGATACTCGTCCCAATTGCTCACCCAGTCTGCCACTTTTTCTTATTGCGGCCAGTCTGCCAGAAGCGATATGTCACTCGTTGTGTATCTTAAGAGTTTCATCGTTACTCCTTGCATAGGTTACTGGTATTCTCTGAGTCAATACCTCTCGTGACAAAAAAGTGGCTATCTTAATAGTGCAATACTTCTTCCTCCGAGTTGCTCACACAGTTTACTACTTTTTGTGTAGTTTTTGTCTGCCAGAAACTATAATTCACTAGTTGTGTATCATAAAAGAGTCATCGTTTCTCCTCCTAGGGGTTTTCGAGATTTCTTAATCCAAACCGCAAGTAACGAGGCATTGGCTACCTTAAGAGAGTCATAGTTACTCGTCCCCATTGCTCACCCAGTCTGCCACTTTTTCTTACTGTGGCTAGTCTGCCAGAAGCGATATGTCACTCGTTGTGTATCTTAAGAGATTCATCGTTACTCCTTCCATAGGTTACTGGTATTCTCTGAGTCAATACCTCTCTTGACGAAAAAGTGGCTATCTTAATAGTGCAATACTTCTTCCTCCGAGTTGCTCACACAGTTTACTGCTTTTTGTGTAGTTTTTGTCTGCCAGAAACTATAATTCACTAGTTGTGTATCATAAAAGAGTCATCGTTTCTCCTCCTAGGGGTTATTCGAGATATCTTAATCCAAACCGCAAGTAACGAGGCATTGGCTACCTTAAGAGAGTCATAGTTACTCGTCCCAATTGCTCACCCAGTCTGCCACTTTTCCTTACTGCGGCCAGTCTGCCCGAAGCGATATGTCACTCGTTGTGTATCTTAAGAGATTCATCGTTACTCTTTCCATAGGTTACTGGTATTCTCTGATTCAATGCCTCTCGTGACCAAAAAGTGGCTATCTTAATAGTGCAATACTTCTTCCTCCCAGTTGCTCACACAATTTACTACTTTTTTGTGTAGTTTTTGTCTGCCAGAAACTATAATTCACTAGTTTTGTATCATAAAACAGTCATCGTTTCTCCTCCTAGGGGTTATTCGAGACCTCTTAATCCAAACCGCAAGTAACGAGGCATTGGCTACCTTAAGAGAGTCATAGTTACTCGTCCCAATTGCTCACCCAGTCTGCCACTTTTTCTTACTGCGGGCAGTCTGCCAGAAGCGATATGTCACTCGTTGTGTATCTTAAGAGTTTCATCGTTACTCTTTCCATAGGTTACTGGTATTCTCTGTCTCAATGCCTCTCGTGACGAAAAAGTGGCTATCTTAATAGTGCAATACTTCTTCCTCCCAGTTGCTCACACAGTTTACTACTTTTTTGTGTAGTTTTTGTCTGCCAGAAACTGTAATTCACTAGTTTTGTATCATAAAAGAGTCATCGTTTCTCCTCCTAGGGGTTATTCGAGATATCTTAATCCAAACCGCAAGTAACGAGGCATTGGCTATCTTAAGAGAGTCATAGTTACTCGTCCCAATTGCTCACCCAGTCTGCCACTTTTTCTTATTGCGGCCAGTCTGCCAGAAGCGATATGTCACTCGTTGTGTATCTTAAGAGATTCATCGTTACTCCTTCCATAGGTTACTGGTATTCTCTGAGTCAATACCTCTCGTGACGAAAAAGTTGCTATCTTAATAGTGCAATACTTCTTCCTCCGAGTTGCTCACACAGTTTACTACTTTTTGTGTAGTTTTTGTCTGCCAGAAACTATAATTCACTAGTTTTGTATGATAAAGCAGTCATCGTTTCTCCTCCTAGGGGTTTTCGAGATTTCTTAATCCAAACCGCAAGTAACGAGGCATTGGCTACCTTAAGAGAGTCATAGTTACTCGTCCCCATTGCTCACCCAGTCTGCCACGTTTTCTTACTGTGGCCAGTCTGCCAGAAGCGATATGTCACTCGTTGTGTATCTTAAGAGATTCATCGTTACTCCTTCCATAGGTTACTGGTATTCTCTGAGTCAATACCTCTCTTGACGAAAAAGTGGCTATCTTAATAGTGCAATACTTCTTCCTCCGAGTTGCTCACACAGTTTACTGCTTTTTGTGTAGTTTTTGTCTGCCAGAAACTATAATTCACTAGTTGTGTATCATAAAAGAGTCATCGTTTCTCCTCCTAGGGGTTATTCGAGATATCTTAATCCAAACCGCAAGTAACGAGGCATTGGCTACCTTAAGAGAGTCATAGTTACTCGTCCCAATTGCTCACCCAGTCTGCCACTTTTCCTTACTGCGGCCAGACTGCCAGAAGCGATATGTCACTCGTTGTGTATCTTAAGAGATTCATCGTTACTCTTTCCATAGGTTACTGGTATTCTCTGATTCAATGCCTCTCGTGACGAAAAAGTGGCTATCTTAATAGTGCAATACTTCTTCCTCCCAGTTGCTCACACAATTTACTACTTTTTTGTGTAGTTTTTGTCTGCCAGAAACTATAATTCACTAGTTTTGTATCATAAAAGAGTCATCGTTTCTCCTCCTAGGGGTTATTCGAGACCTCTTAATCCAAACCGCAAGTAACGAGGCATTGGCTACCTTAAGAGAGTCATAGTTACTCGTCCCAATTGCTCACCCAGTCTGCCACTTTTTCTTACTGCGGCCAGTCTGCCAGAAGCGATATGTCACTCGTTGTGTATCTTAAGGGATTCATCGTTACTCTTTCCATAGGTTACTGGTATTCTCTGATACAATGCCTCTCGTGACGAAAAAGTGGCTATCTTAATAGTGCAATACTTCTTCCTCCCAGTTGCTCACACAGTTTACTACTTTTTTGTGTAGTTTTTGTCTGCCAGAAACTATAATTCACTAGTTTTGTATCATAAAAGAGTCATCGTTTCTCCTCCAAGGGGTTATTCGAGATATCTTAATCCAAACCGCAAGTAACGAGGCATTGGCTACCTTAAGAGAGTCATAGTTACTCGTCCCAATTGCTCACCCAGTCTGCCACTTTTTCTTACTGCGGCCAGTCTGCCAGAAGCGATATGTCCCTCGTTGTGTATCTTAAGAGTTTCATCGTTACTCCTTCCATAGGTTACTGGTATTCTCTGAGTCAATACCTCTCGTGACAAAAAAGTGGCTATCTTAATAGTGCAATACTTCTTCCTCCGAGTTGCTCACACAGTTTACTGCTTTTTGTGTAGTTTTTGTCTGCCAGAAACTATAATTCACTAGTTGTGTATCATAAAAGAGTCATCGTTTCTCCTCCTAGGGGTTATTCGAGATATCTTAATCCAAACCGCAAGTAACGAGGCATTGGCTACCTTAAGAGAGTCATAGTTACTCGTCCCAATTGCTCACCCAGACTGCCACTTTTCCTTACTGCGGCCAGTCTGCCAGAAGCGATATGTCACTCGTTGTGTATCTTAAGAGATTCATCGTTACTCTTTCCATAGGTTACTGGTATTCTCTGATTCAATGCCTCTCGTGACGAAAAAGTGGCTATCTTAATAGTGCAATACTTCTTCCTCCCAAATGCTCACACATTTTACTACTTTTTTGTGTAGTTTTTGTCTGCCAGAAACTATAATTCACTAGTTTTGTATCATAAAACAGTCATCGTTTCTCCTCCTAGGGGTTATTCGAGACCTCTTAATCCAAACCGCAAGTAACGAGGCATTGGCTACCTTAAGAGAGTCATAGTTACTCGTCCCAATTGCTCACCCAGTCTGCCACTTTTTCTTACTGCGGCCAGTCTGCCAGAAGCGATATGTCACTCGTTGTGTATCTTAAGAGATTCATCGTTACTCCTTCCATAGGTTACTGGTATTCTCTGAGTCAATACCTCTCTTGACGAAAAAGTGGCTATCTTAATAGTGCAATACTTCTTCCTCCCAGTTGCTCACACAATTTACTACTTTCTTGTGTAGTTTTTGTCTGCCAGAAACTATAATTCACTAGTTTTGTATCATAAAACAGTCATCGTTTCTCCTCCTAGGGGTTATTCGAGACCTCTTAATCCAAACCGCAAGTAACGAGGCATTGGCTACCTTAAGAGAGTCATAGTTACTCGTCCCCATTGCTCACCCAGTCTGCCACTTTTTCTTACCGTGGCCAGTCTGCCAGAAGCGATATGTCACTCGTTGTGTATCTTAAGAGATTCATCGTTAGTCCTTCCATAGGTTACTGGTATTCTCTGAGTCAATACCTCTCTTCACGAAAAAGTGGCTATCTTAATAGTGCAATACTTCTTCCTCCGAGTTGCTCACACAGTTTACTGCTTTTTGTGTAGTTTTTGTCTGCCAGAAACTATAATTCACTAGTTGTGTATCATAAAAGAGTCATCGTTTCTCCTCCTAGGGATTATTCGAGATATCTTAATCCCAACCGCAAGTAACGAGGCATTGGCTACCTTAAGAGAGTCATAGTTACTCGTCCCAATTGCTCACCCAGTCTGCCACTTTTCCTTACTGCGGCCAGTCTGCCAGAAGCGATATGTCACTCGTTGTGTATCTTAAGAGATTCATCGTTAGTCCTTCCATAGGTTACTGGTATTCTCTGAGTCAATACCTCTCTTGACGAAAAAGTGGCTATCTTAATAGTGCAATACTTCTTCCTCCCAGTTGCTCACACAGTTTACTACTTTTTTGTGTAGTTTTTGTCTGCCAGAAACTATAATTCACTAGTTTTGTATCATAAAAGAGTCATCGTTTCTCCTCCTAGGGGTTATTCGAGATATCTTAATCCAAACCGCAAGTAACGAGGCATTGGCTACCTTAAGAGAGTCATAGTTACTCGTCCCAATTGCTCACCCAGTCTGCCACTTTTTCTTATTCCGGCCAGTCTGCCAGAAGCGATATGTCACTCGTTGTGTATCTTAAGAGTTTCATCGTTACTCCTTGCATAGGTTACTGGTATTCTCTGAGTCAATACCTCTCGTGACAAAAAAGTGGCTATCTTAATAGTGCAATACTTCTTCCTCCGAGTTGCTCACACAGTTTACTACTTTTTGTGTAGTTTTTGTCTGCCAGAAACTATAATTCACTAGTTGTGTATCATAAAAGAGTCATCGTTTCTCCTCCTAGGGGTTTTCGAGATTTCTTAATCCAAACCGCAAGTAACGAGGCATTGGCTACCTTAAGAGAGTCATAGTTACTCGTCCCCATTGCTCACCCAGTCTGCCACTTTTTCTTACTGTGGCTAGTCTGCCAGAAGCGATATGTCACTCGTTGTGTATCTTAAGAGATTCATCGTTAGTCCTTCCATAGGTTACTGGTATTCTCTGAGTCAATACCTCTCTTGACGAAAAAGTGGCTATCTTAATAGTGCAATACTTCTTCCTCCGAGTTGCTCACACAGTTTACTACTTTTTGTGTACTTGCCAGTCTGCCAGAAGCGATATGTCACTAGTTGTGTATAATAAAAGAGTCATCGTTTCTCCTCCTAGCGGTTTTCGAGATTTCTTAATCCAAACCGCAAGTAACGAGGCATTGGCTACCTTAAGAGAGTCATAGTTACTCGTCCCAATTGCTCACCCAGTCTGCCACTTTTCCTTACTGCGGCCAGTCTGCCAGAAGCGATATGTCACTCGTTGTGTATCTTAAGAGATTCATCGTTAGTCCTTCCATAGGTTACTGGTATTCTCTGAGTCAATACCTCTCTTGACGAAAAAGTGGCTATCTTAATAGTGCAATACTTCTTCCTCCCAGTTGCTCACACAGTTTACTACTTTTTTGTGTGGTTTTGTCTGCCAGAAACTATAATTCACTAGTTTTGTATCATAAAAGAGTCATCGTTTCTCCTCCTAGGGGTTATTCGAGATATCTTAATCCAAACCGCAAGTAACGAGGCATTGGCTACCTTAAGAGAGTCATAGTTACTCGTCCCAATTGCTCACCCAGTCTGCCACTTTTTCTTATTGCGGCCAGTCTGCCAGAAGCGATATGTCACTCGTTGTGTATCTTAAGAGTTTCATCGTTACTCCTTGCATAGGTTACTGGTATTCTCTGAGTCAATACCACTCGTGACAAAAAAGTGGCTATCTTAATAGTGCAATACTTCTTCCTCCGAGTTGCTCACACAGTTTACTACTTTTTGTGTAGTTTTTGTCTGCCAGAAACTATAATTCACTAGTTGTGTATCATAAAAGAGTCATCGTTTCTCCTCCTAGGGGTTATTCGAGATATCTTAATCCAAACCGCAAGTAACGAGGCATTGGCTACCTTAAGAGGGTCATAGTTACTCGTCCCCATTGCTCACCCAGTCTGCCACTTTTTCTTACTGTGGCTAGTCTGCCAGAAGCGATATGTCACTCGTTGTGTATCTTAAGAGATTCATCGTTACTCCTTCCATAGGTTACTGGTATTCTCTGAGTCAATACCTCTCTTGACGAAAAAGTGGCTATCTTAATAGTGCAATACTTCTTCCTCCGAGTTGCTCACACAGTTTACTGCTTTTTGTGTAGTTTTTGTCTGCCAGAAACTATAATTCACTAGTTGTGTATCATAAAAGAGTCATCGTTTCTCCTCCTAGGGGTTATTCGAGATATCTTAATCCAAACCGCAAGTAACGAGGCATTGGCTACCTTAAGAGAGTCATAGTTACTCGTCCCAATTGCTCACCCAGTCTGCCACTTTTCCTTACTGCGGCCAGTCTGCCAGAAGCGATATGTCACTCGTTGTGTATCTTAAGAGATTCATCGTTACTCTTTCCATAGGTTACTGGTATTCTCTGATTCAATGCCTCTCGTGACGAAAAAGTGGCTATCTTAATAGTGCAATACTTCTTCCTCCCAGTTGCTCACACAATTTACTACTTTTTTGTGTAGTTTTTGTCTGCCAGAAACTATAATTCACTAGTTTTGTATCATAAAACAGTCATCGTTTCTCCTCCTAGGGGTTATTCGAGACCTCTTAATCCAAACCGCAAGTAACGAGGCATTGGCTACCTTAAGAGAGTCATAGTTACTCGTCCCAATTGCTCACCCAGTCTGCCACTTTTTCTTACTGCGGCCAGTCTGCCAGAAGCGATATGTCACTCGTTGTGTATCTTAAGAGATTCATCGTTACTCCTTCCATAGGTTACTGGTATTCTCTGAGTCAATACCTCTCTTGACGAAAAAGTGGCTATCTTAATAGTGCAATACTTCTTCCTCCCAGTTGCTCACACAATTTACTACTTTTTTGTGTAGTTTTTGTCTGCCAGAAACTATAATTCACTAGTTTTGTATCATAAAACAGTCATCGTTTCTCCTCCTAGGGGTTATTCGAGACCTCTTAATCCAAACCGCAAGTAACGAGGCATTGGCTACCTTAAGAGAGTCATAGTTACTCGTCCCAATTGCTCACCCAGTCTGCCACTTTTTCTTACTGCGGCCAGTCTGCCAGAAGCGATATGTCACTCGTTGTGTATCTTAAGAGATTCATCGTTACTCCTTCCATAGGTTACTGGTATTCTCTGAGTCAATACCTCTCTTGACGAAAAAGTGGCTATCTTAATAGAGCAATACTTCTTCCACCGAGTTGCTCACACAGTTTACTACTTTTGTGTAGTTTTTGTCTGCCAGAAACTATAATTCACTAGTTGTGTATCATAAAAGAGTCATCGTTTCTCCTCCTAGGGGTTTTCGAGATTTCTTAATCCAAACCGCAAGAAACGAGGCATTGGCTACCTTAAGAGAGTCATAGTTACTCGTCCCCATTGCTCACCCAGTCTGCCACTTTTTCTTACCGTGGCCAGTCTGCCAGAAGCGATATGTCACTCGTTGTGTATCTTAAGAGATTCATCGTTAGTCCTTCCATAGGTTACTGGTATTCTCTGAGTCAATACCTCTCTTGACGAAAAAGTGGCTATCTTAATAGTGCAATACTTCTTCCTCCGAGTTGCTCACACAGTTTACTACTTTTTGTGTACTTGCCAGTCTGCCAGAAGCGATATGTCACTAGTTGTGTATAATAAAAGAGTCATCGTTTCTCCTCCTAGCGGTTTTCGAGATTTCTTAATCCAAACCGCAAGTAACGAGGCATTGGCTACCTTAAGAGAGTCATAGTTACTCGTTCCAATTGCTCACCCAGTCTGCCACTTTTCCTTACTGCGGCCAGTCTGCCAGAAGCGATATGTCACTCGTTGTGTATCTTAAGAGATTCATCGTTAGTCCTTCCATAGGTTACTGGTATTCTCTGAGTCAATACCTCTCTTGACGAAAAAGTGGCTATCTTAATAGTGCAATACTTCTTCCTCCCAGTTGCTCACACAGTTTACTACTTTTTTGTGTAGTTTTTGTCTGCCAGAAACTATAATTCACTAGTTTTGTATCATAAAAGAGTCATCGTTTCTCCTCCTAGGGGTTATTCGAGATATCTTAATCCAAACCGCAAGTAACGAGGCATTGGCTACCTTAAGAGAGTCATAGTTACTCGTCCCAATTGCTCACCCAGTCTGCCACTTTTTCTTATTGCGGCCAGTCTGCCAGAAGCGATATGTCACTCGTTGTGTATCTTAAGAGTTTCATCGTTACTCCTTGCATAGGTTACTGGTATTCTCTGAGTCAATACCTCTCGTGACAAAAAAGTGGCTATCTTAATAGTGCAATACTTCTTCCTCCGAGTTGCTCACACAGTTTACTACTTTTTGTGTTGTTTTTGTCTGCCAGAAACTATAATTCACTAGTTGTGTATCATAAAAGAGTCATCGTTTCTCCTCCTAGGGGTTTTCGAGATTTCTTAATCCAAACCGCAAGTAACGAGGCATTGGCTACCTTAAGAGAGTCATAGTTACTCGTCCCCATTGCTCACCCAGTCTGCCACTTTTTCTTACTGTGGCTAGTCTGCCAGAAGCGATATGTCACTCGTTGTGTATCTTAAGAGATTCATCGTTACTCCTTCCATAGGTTACTGGTATTCTCTGAGTCAATACCTCTCTTGACGAAAAAGTGGCTATCTTAATAGTGCAATACTTCTTCCTCCGAGTTGCTCACACAGTTTACTGCTTTTTGTGTAGTTTTTGTCTGCCAGAAACTATAATTCACTAGTTGTGTATCATAAAAGAGTCATCGTTTCTCCTCCTAGGGGTTATTCGAGATATCTTAATCCAAACCGCAAGTAACGAGGCATTGGCTACCTTAAGAGAGTCATAGTTACTCGTCCCAATTGCTCACCCAGTCTGCCACTTTTCCTTACTGCGGCCAGTCTGCCAGAAGCGATATGTCACTCGTTGTGTATCTTAAGAGATTCATCGTTACTCTTTCCATAGGTTACTGGTATTCTCTGATTCAATGCCTCTCGTGACGAAAAAGTGGCTATCTTAATAGTGCAATACTTCTTCCTCCCAGTTGCTCACACAATTTACTACTTTTTTGTGTAGTTTTTGTCTGCCAGAAACTATAATTCACTAGTTTTGTATCATAAAACAGTCATCGTTTCTCCTCCTAGGGGTTATTCGAGACCTCTTAATCCAAACCGCAAGTAACGAGGCATTGGCTACCTTAAGAGAGTCATAGTTACTCGTCCCAATTGCTCACCCAGTCTGCCACTTTTTCTTACTGTGGCCAGTCTGCCAGAAGCGATATGTCACTCGTTGTGTATCTTAAGAGATTCATCGTTACTCCTTCCATAGGTTACTGGTATTCTCTGAGTCAATACCTCTCTTGACGAAAAAGTGGCTATCTTAATAGTGCAATACTTCTTCCTCCCAGTTGCTCACACAATTTACTACTTTTTTGTGTAGTTTTTGTCTGCCAGAAACTATAATTCACTAGTTTTGTATCATAAAACAGTCATCGTTTCTCCTCCTAGGGGTTATTCGAGACCTCTTAATCCAAACCGCAAGTAACGAGGCATTGGCTACCTTAAGAGAGTCATAGTTACTCGTCCCAATTGCTCACCCAGTCTGCCACTTTTTCTTACTGCGGCCAGTCTGCCAGAAGCGATATGTCACTCGTTGTGTATCTTAAGAGATTCATCGTTACTCCTTCCGTAGGTTACTGGTATTCTCTGAGTCAATACCTCTCTTGACGAAAAAGTGGCTATCTTAATAGTGCAATACTTCTTCCACCGAGTTGCTCACACAGTTTACTACTTTTTGTGTAGTTTTTGTCTGCCAGAAACTATAATTCACTAGTTGTGTATCATAAAAGAGTCATCGTTTCTCCTCCTAGGGGTTTTCGAGATTTCTTAATCCAAACCGCAAGAAACGAGGCATTGGCTACCTTAAGAGAGTCATAGTTACTCGTCCCCATTGCTCACCCAGTCTGCCACTTTTTCTTACCGTGGCCAGTCTGCCAGAAGCGATATGTCACTCGTTGTGTATCTTAAGAGATTCATCGTTAGTCCTTCCATAGGTTACTGGTATTCTCTGAGTCAATACCTCTCTTGACGAAAAAGTGGCTATCTTAATAGTGCAATACTTCTTCCTCCGAGTTGCTCACACTGTTTACTACTTTATGTGTACTTGCCAGTCTGCCAGAAGCGATATGTCACTAGTTGTGTATAATAAAAGAGTCATCGTTTCTCCTCCTAGCGGTTTTCGAGATTTCTTAATCCAAACCGCAAGTAACGAGGCATTGGCTACCTTAAGAGAGTCATAGTTACTCGTCCCAATTGCTCACCCAGTCTGCCACTTTTCCTTACTGCGGCCAGTCTGCCAGAAGCGATATGTCACTCGTTGTGTATCTTAAGAGATTCATCGTTACTCCTTCCATAGGTTACTGGTATTCTCTGAGTCAATACCTCTCGTGACGAAAAAGTGGCTATCTTAATAGTGCAATACTTCTTCCTCCGAGTTGCTCACACAGTTTACTACTTTTTGTGTAGTTTTTGTCTGCCAGAAACTATAATTCACTAGTTGTGTATCATAAAAGAGTCATCGTTTCTCCTCCTAGGGGTTTTCGAGATTTCTTAATCCAAACCGCAAGTAACGAGGCATTGGCTACCTTAAGAGAGTCATAGTTACTCGTCCCCATTGCTCACCCAGTCTGCCACTTTTTCTTACTGGGCCACTCTGCCAGAAGCGATATAACACTCGTTGTGTATCTTAAGAGATTCATCGTTACTCCTTCCATAGGTTACTGGTATTCTCTGAGTCAATACCTCTCTTGACGAAAAAGTGGCTATCTTAATAGTGCAATACTTTTTCCTCCGAGTTGCTCACACAGTTTACTGCTTTTTGTGTAGTTTTTGTCTGCCAGCAACTATAATTCACTAGTTGTGTATCATAAAAGAGTCATCGTTTCTCCTCCTAGGGGTTATTCGAGATATCTTAATCCAAACCGCAAGTAACGAGGCATTGGCTACCTTAAGAGAGTCATAGCTACTCGTCCCAATTGCTCACCCAGTCTGCCACTTTTCCTTACTGCGGCCAGTCTGCCAGAAGCGATATGTCAGTCGTTGTGTATCTTAAGAGATTCATCGTTACTCTTTCCATAGGTTACTGGTATTCTCTGATTCAATGCCTCTCGTGACGAAAAAGTTGCTATCTTAATAGTACAATACTTCTTCCTCCCAGTTGCTCACACAATTTACTACTTTTTTGTGTAGTTTTTGTCTGCCAGAAACTATAATTCACTAGTTTTGTATCATAAAACAGTCATCGTTTCTCCTCTTAGGGGTTATTCGAGACCTCTTAATCCAAACCGCAAGTAACGAGGCATTGGCTACCTTAAGAGAGTCATAGTTACTCGTCGCAATTGCTCACCCAGTCTGCCACTTTTTCTTACTGCGGCCAGTCTGCCAGAAGCGATATGTCACTCGTTGTGTATCTTAAGAGATTCATCGTTACTCCTTCCATAGGTTACTGGTATTCTCTGAGTCAATACCTCTCGTGACGAAAAAGTGGCTATCTTAATAGTGTAATACTTCTTCCTCCGAGTTGCTCACACAGTTTACTACTTTTTGTGTAGTTTTTGTCTGCCAGAAACTATAATTCACTAGTTGTGTATCATAAAAGAGTCATCGTTTCTCCTCCTAGGGGTTTTCGAGATTTCTTAATCTAAACCGCAAGTAACGAGGCATTGACTATCTTAAGAGAGTCATAGTTACTCGTCCCCATTGCTCACCCAGTCTGACACTTTTTCTTACTGTGGCCAGTCTGCCAGAAGCGATATGTCACTCGTTGTGTATCTTAAGAGATTCATCGTTACTCCTTCCATAGGTTACTGGTATTCTCTGAGTCAATACCTCTCTTGACGAAAAAGTGGCTATCTTAATAGTGCAATACTTCTTCCTCCGAGTTGCTCACACAGTTTACTGCTTTTTGTGTAGTTTTTGTCTGCCAGCAACTATAATTCACTAGTTGTGTATCATAAAAGAGTCATCGTTTCTCCTCCTAGGGGTTATTCGAGATATCTTAATCCAAACCGCAAGTAACGAGGCATTGGCTACCTTAAGAGCGTCATAGTTACTCGTCCCAATTGCTCACCCAGTCTGCCACTTTTCCTTACTGCGGCCAGTCTGCCAGAAGCGATATGTCACTCGTTGTGTATCTTAAGAGATTCATCGTTACTCCTTCCATAGGTTACTGGTATTCTCTGAGTCAATACCTCTCTTGACGAAAAAGTGGCTATCTTAATAGTGCAATACTTCTTCCACCGAGTTGCTCACACAGTTTACTACTTTTTGTGTAGTTTTTGTCTGCCAGAAACTATAATTCACTAGTTGTGTATCATAAAAGAGTCATCGTTTCTCCTCCTAGGGGTTTTCGAGATTTCTTAATCCAAACCGCAAGAAACGAGGCATTGGCTACCTTAAGAGAGTCATAGTTACTCGTCCCCATTGCTCACCCAGTCTGCCACTTTTTCTTACCGTGGCCAGTCTGCCAGAAGCGATATGTCACTCGTTGTGTATCTTAAGAGCTTCATCGTTAGTCCTTCCATAGGTTACTGGTATTCTCTGAGTCAATACCTCTCTTGACGAAAAAGTGGCTATCTTAATAGTGCAATACTTCTTCCTCCGAGTTGCTCACACAGTTTGCTACTTTTTGTGTACTTGCCAGTCTGCCAGAAGCGATATGTCACTAGTTGTGTATAATAAAAGAGTCATCGTTTCTCCTCCTAGCGGTTTTCGAGATTTCTTAATCCAAACCGCAAGTAACGAGGCATTGGCTACCTTAAGAGAGTCATAGTTACTCGTCCCAATTGCTCACCCAGTCTGCCACTTTTCCTTACTGCGGCCAGTCTGCCAGAAGCGATATGTCACTCGTTGTGTATCTTAAGAGATTCATCGTTACTCCTTCCATAGGTTACTGGTATTCTCTGAGTCAATACCTCTCGTGACGAAAAAGTGGCTATCTTAATAGTGCAATACTTCTTCCTCCGAGTTGCTCACACAGTTTACTACTTTTTGTGTAGTTTTTGTCTGCCAGAAACTATAATTCACTAGTTGTGTATCATAAAAGAGTCATCGTTTCTCCTCCTAGGGGTTTTCGAGATTTCTTAATCCAAACCGCAAGTAACGAGGCATTGGCTACCTTAAGAGAGTCATAGTTACTCGTCCCCATTGCTCACCCAGTCTGCCACTTTTTCTTACTGGGCCAGTCTGCCAGAAGCGATATGTCACTCGTTGTGTATCTTAAGAGATTCATCGTTACTCCTTCCATAGGTTACTGGTATTCTCTGAGTCAATACCTCTCTTGACGAAAAAGTGGCTATCTTAATAGTGCAATACTTCTTCCTCCGAGTTGCTCACACGGTTTACTGCTTTTTGTGTAGTTTTTGTCTGCCAGCAACTATAATTCACTAGTTGTGTATCATAAAAGAGTCATCGTTTCTCCTCCTAGGGGTTATTCGAGATATCTTAATCCAAACCGCAAGTAACGAGGCATTGGCTACCTTAAGAGAGTCATAGTTACTCGTCCCAATTGCTCACCCAGTCTGCCACTTTTCCTTACTGCGGCCAGTCTGCCAGAAGCGATATGTCACTCGTTGTGTATCTTAAGAGATTCATCGTTACTCTTTCCATAGGTTACTGGTATTCTCTGATTCAATGCCTCTCGTGACGAAAAAGTGGCTATCTTAATAGTACAATACTTCTTCCTCCCAGTTGCTCACACAATTTACTACTTTTTTGTGTAGTTTTTGTCTGCCAGAAACTATAATTCACTAGTTTTGTATCATAAAACAGTCATCGTTTCTCCTCCTAGGGGTTATTCGAGACCTCTTAATCCAAACCGCAAGTAACGAGGCATTGGCTACCTTAAGAGAGTCATAGTTACTCGTCCCAATTGCTCACCCAGTCTGCCACTTTTTCTTACTGCGGCCAGTCTGCCAGAAGCGATATGTCACTCGTTGTGTATCTTAAGAGATTCATCGTTACTCCTTCCATAGGTTACTGGTATTCTCTGAGTCAATACATCTCGTGACGAAAAAGTGGCTATCTTAATAGTGCAATACTTCTTCCTCCGAGTTGCTCACACAGTTTACTACTTTTTTGTGTAGTTTTTGTCTGCCAGAAACTATAATTCACTAGTTGTGTATCATAAAAGAGTCATCGTTTCTCCTCCTAGGGGTTTTCGAGATTTCTTAATCCAAACCGCAAGTAACGAGGCATTGACTATCTTAAGAGAGTCATAGTTACTCGTCCCCATTGCTCACCCAGTCTGACACTTTTTCTTACTGTGGCCAGTCTGCCAGAAGCGATATGTCACTCGTTGTGTATCTTAAGAGATTCATCGTTACTCCTTCCATAGGTTACTGGTATTCTCTGAGTCAATACCTCCCTTGACGAAAAAGTGGCTATCTTAATAGTGCAATACTTCTTCCTCCGAGTTGCTCACACAGTTTACTGCTTTTTGTGTAGTTTTTGTCTGCCAGCAACTATAATTCACTAGTTGTGTATCATAAAAGAGTCATCGTTTCTCCTCCTAGGGGTTATTCGAGATATCTTAATCCAAACCGCAAGTAACGAGGCATTGGCTACCTTAAGAGCGTCATAGTTACTCGTCCCAATTGCTCACCCAGTCTCCCACTTTTCCTTACTGCGGCCAGTCTGCCAGAAGCGATATGTCACTCGTTGTGTATCTTAAGAGATTCATCGTTACTCTTTCCATAGGTTACTGGTATTCTCTGAGTCAATACCTCTCGTGACGAAAAAGTGGCTATCTTAATAGTGCAATACTTCTTCCTCCGAGTTGCTCACACAGTTTACTACTTTTTGTGTAGTTTTTGTCTGCCAGAAACTATAATTCACTAGTTGTGTATCATAAAAGAGTCATCGTTTCTCCTCCTAGGGGTTTTCGAGATTTCTTAATCCAAACCGCAAGTAACGAGGCATTGACTATCTTAAGAGAGTCATAGTTACTCGTCCCCATTGCTCACCCAGTCTGCCACTTTTTCTTACTGTGGCCAGTCTGCCAGAAGCGATATGTCACTCGTTGTGTATCTTAAGAGATTCATCGTTACTCCTTCCATAGGTTACTGGTATTCTCTGAGTCAATACCTCTCTTGACGAAAAAGTGGCTATCTTAATAGTGCAATACTTCTTCCTCCGAGTTGCTCACACAGTTTACTGCTTTTTGTGTAGTTTTTGTCTGCCAGCAACTATAATTCACTAGTTGTGTATCATAAAAGAGTCATCGTTTCTCCTCCTAGGGGTTATTCGAGATATCTTAATCCAAACCGCAAGTAACGAGGCATTGGCTACCTTAAGAGCGTCATAGTTACTCGTCCCAATTGCTCACCCAGTCTGCCACTTTTCCTTACTGCGGCCAGTCTGCCAGAAGCGATATGTCACTCGTTGTGTATCTTAAGAGATTCATCGTTACTCTTTCCATAGGTTACTGGTATTCTCTGAGTCAATACCTCTCGTGACGAAAAAGTGGCTATCTTAATAGTGCAATACTTCTTCCTCCGAGTTGCTCACACAGTTTACTACTTTTTGTGTAGTTTTTGTCTGCCAGAAACTATAATTCACTAGTTGTGTATCATAAAAGAGTCATCGTTTCTCCTCCTAGGGGTTTTCGAGATTTCTTAATCCAAACCGCAAGTAACGAGGCATTGGCTACCTTAAGAGAGTCATAGTTACTCGTCCCCATTGCTCACCCAGTCTGCCACTTTTTCTTACTGGGCCAGTCTGCCAGAAGCGATATGTCACTCGTTGTGTATCTTAAGAGATTCATCTTTACTCCTTCCATAGGTTACTGGTATTCTCTGAGTCAATACCTCTCTTGACGAAAAAGTGGCTATCTTAATAGTGCAATACTTCTTCCTCCGAGTTGCTCACACAGTTTACTGCTTTTTGTGTAGTTTTTGTCTGCCAGCAACTATAATTCACTAGTTGTGTATCATAAAAGAGTTATCGTTTCTCCTCCTAGGGGTTTTCGAGATTTCTTAATCCAAACCGCAAGTAACGAGGCATTGACTATCTTAAGAGAGTCATAGTTACTCGTCCCCATTGCTCACCCAGTCTGACACTTTTTCTTACTGTGGCCAGTCTGCCAGAAGCGATATGTCACTCGTTGTGTATCTTAAGAGATTCATCGTTACTCCTTCCATAGGTTACTGGTATTCTCTGAGTCAATACCTCTCTTGACGAAAAAGTGGCTATCTTAATAGTGCAATACTTCTTCCTCCGAGTTGCTCACACAGTTTACTGCTTTTTGTGTAGTTTTTGTCTGCCAGCAACTATAATTCACTAGTTGTGTATCATAAAAGAGTCATCGTTTCTCCTCCTAGGGGTTATTCGAGATATCTTAATCCAAACCGCAAGTAACGAGGCATTGGCTACCTTAAGAGCGTCATAGTTACTCGTCCCAATTGGTCACCCAGTCTGCCACTTTTCCTTACTGCGGCCAGTCTGCCAGAAGCGATATGTCACTCGTTGTGTATCTTAAGAGATTCATCGTTACTCTTTCCATAGGTTACTGGTATTCTCTGAGTCAATACCTCTCGTGACGAAAAAGTGGCTATCTTAATAGTGCAATACTTCTTCCTCCGAGTTGCTCACACAGTTTACTACTTTTTGTGTAGTTTTTGTCTGCCAGAAACTATAATTCACTAGTTGTGTATCATAAAAGAGTCATCGTTTCTCCTCCTAGGGGTTTTCGAGATATCTTAATCCAAACCGCAAGTAACGAGGCATTGGCTACCTTAAGAGCGTCATAGTTACTCGTCCCAATTGCTCACCCAGTCTGCCACTTTTCCTTACTGCGGCCAGTCTGCCAGAAGCGATATGTCACTCGTTGTGTATCTTAAGAGATTCATCGTTACTCTTTCCATAGGTTACTGGTATTCTCTGAGTCAATACCTCTCGTGACGAAAAAGTGGCTATCTTAATAGTGCAATACTTCTTCCTCCGAGTTGCTCACACAGTTTACTACTTTTTGTGTAGTTTTTGTCTGCCAGAAACTATAATTCACTAGTTGTGTATCATAAAAGAGTCATCGTTTCTCCTCCTAGGGGTTATTCGAGATATCTTAATCCAAACCGCAAGTAACGAGGCATTGGCTACCTTAAGAGCGTCATAGTTACTCGTCCCAATTGCTCACCCAGTCTGCCACTTTTCCTTACTGCGGCCAGTCTGCCAGAAGCGATATGTCACTCGTTGTGTATCTTAAGAGATTCATCGTTACTCTTTCCATAGGTTACTGGTATTCTCTGAGTCAATACCTCTCGTGACGAAAAAGTGGCTATCTTAATAGTGCAATACTTCTTCCTCCGAGTTGCTCACACAGTTTACTACTTTTTGTGTACTTGCCAGTCTGCCAGAAACTATAATTCACTAGTTGTGTATCATAAAAGAGTCATCGTTTCTCCTCCTAGGGGTTTTCGAGATTTCTTAATCCAAACCGCAAGTAACGAGGCATTGGCTACCTTAAGAGAGTCATAGTTACTCGTCCCCATTGCTCACCCAGTCTGCCACTTTTTCTTACTGGGCCAGTCTGCCAGAAGCGATATGTCACTCGTTGTGTATCTTAAGAGATTCATCGTTACTCTTTCCATAGGTTACTGGTATTCTCTGATTCAATGCCTCTCGTGACGAAAAAGTGGCTATCTTAATAGTGCAATACTTCTTCCTCCCAGTTGCTCACACAATTTACTACTTTTTTGTGTAGTTTTTGTCTGCCAGAAACTATAATTCACTAGTTTTGTATCATAAAAGAGTCATCGTTTCTCCTCCTAGGGGTTATTCGAGACCTCTTAATCCAAACCGCAAGTAACGAGGCATTGGCTACCTTAAGAGAGTCATAGTTACTCGTCCCAATTGCTCACCCAGTCTGCAACTTTTTCTTACTGCGGCCAGTCTGCCAGAAGCGATATGTCACTCGTTGTGTATCTTAAGAGATTCATCGTTACTCCTTCCATAGGTTACTGGTATTCTCTGAGTCAATACCTCTCGTGACGAAAAAGTGGCTATCTTAATAGTGCAATACTTCTTCCTCCGAGTTGCTCACACAGTTTACTACTTTTTGTGTAGTTTTTGTCTGCCAGAAACTATAATTCACTAGTTGTGTATCATAAAAGAGTCATCGTTTCTCCTCCTAGGGGTTTTCGAGATTTCTTAATCCAAACCGCAAGTAACGAGGCATTGACTATCTTAAGAGAGTCATAGTTACTCGTCCCCATTGCTCACCCAGTCTGCCACTTTTTCTTACTGTGGCCAGTCTGCCAGAAGCGATATGTCACTCGTTGTGTATCTTAAGAGATTCATCGTTACTCCTTCCATAGGTTACTGGTATTCTCTGAGTCAATACCTCTCTTGACGAAAAAGTGGCTATCTTAATAGTGCAATACTTCTTCCTCCGAGTTGCTCACACAGTTTACTGCTTTTTGTGTAGTTTTTGTCTGCCAGCAACTATAATTCACTAGTTGTGTATCATAAAAGAGTCATCGTTTCTCCTCCTAGGGGTTATTCGAGATATCTTAATCCAAACCGCAAGTAACGAGGCATTGGCTACCTTAAGAGCGTCATAGTTACTCGTCCCAATTGCTCACCCAGTCTGCCACTTTTCCTTACTGCGGCCAGTCTGCCAGAAGCGATATGTCACTCGTTGTGTATCTTAAGAGATTCATCGTTACTCTTTCCATAGGTTACTGGTATTCTCTGAGTCAATACCTCTCGTGACGAAAAAGTGGCTATCTTAATAGTGCAATACTTCTTCCTCCGAGTTGCTCACACAGTTTACTACTTTTTGTGTAGTTTTTGTCTGCCAGAAACTATAATTCACTAGTTGTGTATCATAAAAGAGTCATCGTTTCTCCTCCTAGGGGTTATTCGAGATATCTTAATCCAAACCGCAAGTAACGAGGCATTGGCTACCTTAAGAGCGTCATAGTTACTCGTCCCAATTGATCACCCAGTCTGCCACTTTTCCTTACTGCGGCCAGTCTGCCAGAAGCGATATGTCACTCGTTGTGTATCTTAAGAGATTCATCGTTACTCTTTCCATAGGTTACTGGTATTCTCTGAGTCAATACCTCTCGTGACGAAAAAGTGGCTATCTTAATAGTGCAATACTTCTTCCTCCGAGTTGCTCACACAGTTTACTACTTTTTGTGTACTTGCCAGTCTGCCAGAAACTATAATTCACTAGTTGTGTATCATAAAAGAGTCATCGTTTCTCCTCCTAGGGGTTTTCGAGATTTCTTAATCCAAACCGCAAGTAACGAGGCATTGGCTACCTTAAGAGAGTCATAGTTACTCGTCCCCATTGCTCACCCAGTCTGCCACTTTTTCTTACTGGGCCAGTCTGCCAGAAGCGATATGTCACTCGTTGTGTATCTTAAGAGATTCATCGTTACTCTTTCCATAGGTTACTGGTATTCTCTGATTCAATGCCTCTCGTGACGAAAAAGTGGCTATCTTAATAGTGCAATACTTCTTCCTCCCAGTTGCTCACACAATTTACTACTTTTTTGTGTAGTTTTTGTCTGCCAGAAACTATAATTCACTAGTTTTGTATCATAAAAGAGTCATCGTTTCTCCTCCTAGGGGTTATTCGAGACCTCTTAATCCAAACCGCAAGTAACGAGGCATTGGCTACCTTAAGAGAGTCATAGTTACTCGTCCCAATTGCTCACCCAGTCTGCCACTTTTTCTTACTGCGGCCAGTCTGCCAGAAGCGATATGTCACTCGTTGTGTATCTTAAGAGATTCATCGTTACTCCTTCCATAGGTTACTGGTATTCTCTGAGTCAATACCTCTCGTGACGAAAAAGTGGCTATCTTAATAGTGCAATACTTCTTCCTCCGAGTTGCTCTCACAGTTTACTACTTTTTGTGTAGTTTTTGTCTGCCAGAAACTATAATTCACTAGTTGTGTATCATAAAAGAGTCATCGTTTCTCCTCCTAGGGGTTTTCGAGATTTCTTAATCCAAACCGCAAGTAACGAGGCATTGACTATCTTAAGAGAGTCATAGTTACTCGTCCCCATTGCTCACCCAGTCTGCCACTTTTCCTTACTGCGGCCAGTCTGCCAGAAGCGATATGTCACTCGTTGTGTATCTTAAGAGATTCATCGTTACTCTTTCCATAGGTTACTGCTATTCTCTGATTCAATGCCTCTCGTGACGAAAAAGTGGCTATCTTAATAGTGCAATACTTCTTCCTCCCAGTTGCTCACACAATTTACTAATTTTTTGTGTAGTTTTTGTCTGCCAGAAACTATAATTCACTAGTTTTGTATCATAAAAGAGTCATCGTTTCTCCTCCTAGGGGTTATTCGAGACCTCTTAATCCAAACCGCAAGTAACGAGGCATTGGCTACCTTAAGAGAGTCATAGTTACTCGTCCCAATTGCTCACCCAGTCTGCCACTTTTCCTTACTGCGGCCAGTCTGCCAGAAGCGATATGTCACTCGTTGTGTATCTTAAGAGATTCATCGTTACTCCTTCCATAGGTTACTGGTATTCTCTGAGTCAATACCTCTCGTGACGAAAAAGTGGCTATCTTAATAGTGCAATACTTCTTCCTCCGAGTTGCTCACACAGTTTACTACTTTTTGTGTATTTTTTGTCTGCCAGAAACTATAATTCACTAGTTGTGTATCATAAAAGGGTCATCGTTTCTCCTCCTAGGGGTTTTCGAGATTTCTTAATCCAAACCGCAAGTAACGTGGCATTGGCTACCTTAAGAGAGTCATAGTTACTCGTCCCCATTGCTCACCCAGTCTGCCACTTTTTCTTACTGTGGCCAGTCTGCCAGAAGCGATATGTCACTCGTTGTGTATCTTAAGAGATTCATCGTTACTCCTTCCATAGGTTACTGGTATTCTCTGAGTCAATACCTCTCTTGACGAAAAAGTGGCTATCTTAATAGTGCAATACTTCTTCCTCCGAGTTGCTCACACAGTTTACTGCTTTTTGTGTAGTTTTTGTCTGCCAGCAACTATAATTCACTAGTTGTGTATCATAAAAGAGTCATCGTTTCTCCTCCTAGGGGTTATTCGAGATATCTTACTCCAAACCGCAAGTAACGAGGCATTGGCTACCTTAAGAGAGTCATAGTTACTCGTCCCAATTGCTCACCCAGTCTGCCACTTTTCCTTACTGCGGCCAGTCTGCCAGAAGCGATATGTCACTCGTTGTGTATCTTAAGAGATTCATCGTTACTCCTTCCATAGGTTACTGGTATTCTCTGAGTCAATACCTCTCGTGACGAAAAAGTGGCTATCTTAATAGTGCAATACTTCTTCCTCCGAGTTGCTCACACAGTTTACTACTTTTTGTGTATTTTTTGTCTGCCAGAAACTATAATTCACTAGTTGTGTATCATAAAAGGGTCATCGTTTCTCCTCCTAGGGGTTTTCGAGATTTCTTAATCCAAACCGCAAGTAACGAGGCATTGGCTACCTTAAGAGAGTCATAGTTACTCGTCCCCATTGCTCACCCAGTCTGCCAATTTTTCTTACTGTGGCCAGTCTGCCAGAAGCGATATGTCACTCGTTGTGTATCTTAAGAGATTCATCGTTACTCCTTCCATAGGTTACTGGTATTCTCTGAGTCAATACCTCTCTTGACGAAAAAGTGGCTATCTTAATAGTGCAATACTTCTTCCTCCGAGTTGCTCACACAGTTTACTGCTTTTTGTGTAGTTTTTAACTGCCAGCAACTATAATTCACTAGTTGTGTATCATAAAAGAGTCATCGTTTCTCCTCCTAGGGGTTATTCGAGATATCTTACTCCAAACCGCAAGTAACGAGGCATTGGCTACCTTAAGAGAGTCATAGTTACTCGTCCCAATTGCTCACCCAGTCTGCCACTTTTCCTTACTGCGGCCAGTCTGCCAGAAGCGATATGTCACTCGTTGTGTATCTTAAGAGATTCATCGTTACTCCTTCCATAATTTGCTGTATTCTCTGAGTCAATACCTCTCGTGACGAAAAAGTGGCTATCTTAATAGTGTAATACTTCTTCCTCCGAGTTGCTCACACAGTTTACTACTTTTTGTGTACTTGCCAGTCTGCCAGAAGCGATATGTCACTAGTTGTGTATCATAAAGGAGTCATCGTTTCTCCTCCTTGGGGTTATTCGAGATTTCTTAATCCAAACCGCAAGTAACGAGGCATTGGCTACCTTAAGAGAGTCATAGTTACTCGTCCCCATTGCTCACCCAGTCTGCCACTTTTTCTTACTGCGGCCAGTCTGCCAGAAGCGATATGTCACTCGTTGTGTATCTTAAGAGATTCATCGTTACTCCTTCCATAGGTTACTGGTATTCTCTGAGTCAATACCTCTCGTGATGAAAAAGGGGCTATCTTAATAGTGCAATACTTCTTCCTCCGAGTTGCTCACACAGTTTACTGCTTTTTGTGTAGTTTTTGTCTGCCAGCAACTATAATTCACTAGTTGTGTATCATAAAAGAGTCATCGTTTCTCCTCCTAGGGGTTATTCGAGATATCTTACTCCAAACCGCAAGTAACGAGGCATTGGCTACCTTAAGAGAGTCATAGTTACTCGTCCCAATTGCTCACCCAGTCTGCCACTTTGCCTTACTGCGGCCAGTCTGCCAGAAGCGATATGTCACTCGTTGTGTATCTTAAGAGATTCATCGTTACTCCTTCCATAGGTTACTGGTATTCTCTGAGTCAATACCTCTCGTGACGAAAAAGGGGCTATCTTAATAGTGCAATACTTCTTCCTCCGAGTTGCTCACACAGTTTACTACTTTTTGTGTACTTGCCAGTTTGCCAGAAGCGATATGTCACCAGTTGTGTATAATAAAAGAATCATCGTTTCTCCTCCTAGGGGTTATTCGAGATTTCTTAATCCAAACAGCAAGTAACAAGGCATTGGCTACCTTAAGAGAGTCATAGTTACTCGTCCCAATTGCTCACCCAGTCTGCCACTTTTCCTTACTGCGGCCAGTCTGCCAGAAGCGATATGTCACTCGTTGTGTATCTTAAGAGATTCATCGTTACTCTTTCCATAGGTTACTGGTATTCTCTGATTCAATGCCTCTCGTGACGAAAAAGTGGCTATCTTAATAGTGCAATACTTCTTCCTCCCAGTTGCTCACACAGTTTATTACTTTTTTGTGTAGTTTTTGTCTGCCAGAAACTATAATACACTAGTTGTGTATCATAAAAGAGTCATCGTTTCTCCTCCTAGGGGTTATTCGAGATATCTTAATCCAAACCGCAAGTAACGAGGCATTGGCTACCTTAAGAGAGTCATAGTTACTCGTCCCAATTGCTCACCCAGTCTGCCACTTTTCCTTACTGCGGCCAGTCTGCCAGAAGCGATATGTCGCTCGTTGTGTATCTTAAGAGATTCATCGTTACTCTTTCCATAGGTTACTGGTATTCTCTGATTCAATGCCTCTCGTGACGAAAAAGTGGCTATCTTAATAGTGCAATACTTCTTCCTCCCAGTTGCTCACACAATTTACTACTTTCTTGTGTAGTTTTTGTCTGCCAGAAACTATAATTCACTAGTTTTGTATCATAAAAGAGTCATCGTTTCTCCTCCTAGGGGTTATTCGAGATATCTTAATCCAAACCGCAAGTAACGAGGCATTGGCTACCTTAAGAGCGTCATAGTTACTCGTCCCAATTGGTCACCCAGTCTGCCACTTTTCCTTACTGCGGCCAGTCTGCCAGAAGCGATATGTCACTCGTTGTGTATCTTAAGAGATTCATCGTTACTCTTTCCATAGGTTACTGGTATTCTCTGAGTCAATACCTCTCGTGACGAAAAAGTGGCTATCTTAATAGTGCAATACTTCTTCCTCCGAGTTGCTCACACAGTTTACTACTTTTTGTGTAGTTTTTGTCTGCCAGAAACTATAATTCACTAGTTGTGTATCATAAAAGAGTCATCGTTTCTCCTCCTAGGGGTTTTCGAGATATCTTAATCCAAACCGCAAGTAACGAGGCATTGGCTACCTTAAGAGCGTCATAGTTACTCGTCCCAATTGCTCACCCAGTCTGCCACTTTTCCTTACTGCGGCCAGTCTGCCAGAAGCGATATGTCACTCGTTGTGTATCTTAAGAGATTCATCGTTACTCTTTCCATAGGTTACTGGTATTCTCTGAGTCAATACCTCTCGTGACGAAAAAGTGGCTATCTTAATAGTGCAATACTTCTTCCTCCGAGTTGCTCACACAGTTTACTACTTTTTGTGTAGTTTTTGTCTGCCAGAAACTATAATTCACTAGTTGTGTATCATAAAAGAGTCATCGTTTCTCCTCCTAGGGGTTATTCGAGATATCTTAATCCAAACCGCAAGTAACGAGGCATTGGCTACCTTAAGAGCGTCATAGTTACTCGTCCCAATTGCTCACCCAGTCTGCCACTTTTCCTTACTGCGGCCAGTCTGCCAGAAGCGATATGTCACTCGTTGTGTATCTTAAGAGATTCATCGTTACTCTTTCCATAGGTTACTGGTATTCTCTGAGTCAATACCTCTCGTGACGAAAAAGTGGCTATCTTAATAGTGCAATACTTCTTCCTCCGAGTTGCTCACACAGTTTACTACTTTTTGTGTACTTGCCAGTCTGCCAGAAACTATAATTCACTAGTTGTGTATCATAAAAGAGTCATCGTTTCTCCTCCTAGGGGTTTTCGAGATTTCTTAATCCAAACCGCAAGTAACGAGGCATTGGCTACCTTAAGAGAGTCATAGTTACTCGTCCCCATTGCTCACCCAGTCTGCCACTTTTTCTTACTGGGCCAGTCTGCCAGAAGCGATATGTCACTCGTTGTGTATCTTAAGAGATTCATCGTTACTCTTTCCATAGGTTACTGGTATTCTCTGATTCAATGCCTCTCGTGACGAAAAAGTGGCTATCTTAATAGTGCAATACTTCTTCCTCCCAGTTGCTCACACAATTTACTACTTTTTTGTGTAGTTTTTGTCTGCCAGAAACTATAATTCACTAGTTTTGTATCATAAAAGAGTCATCGTTTCTCCTCCTAGGGGTTATTCGAGACCTCTTAATCCAAACCGCAAGTAACGAGGCATTGGCTACCTTAAGAGAGTCATAGTTACTCGTCCCAATTGCTCACCCAGTCTGCAACTTTTTCTTACTGCGGCCAGTCTGCCAGAAGCGATATGTCACTCGTTGTGTATCTTAAGAGATTCATCGTTACTCCTTCCATAGGTTACTGGTATTCTCTGAGTCAATACCTCTCGTGACGAAAAAGTGGCTATCTTAATAGTGCAATACTTCTTCCTCCGAGTTGCTCACACAGTTTACTACTTTTTGTGTAGTTTTTGTCTGCCAGAAACTATAATTCACTAGTTGTGTATCATAAAAGAGTCATCGTTTCTCCTCCTAGGGGTTTTCGAGATTTCTTAATCCAAACCGCAAGTAACGAGGCATTGACTATCTTAAGAGAGTCATAGTTACTCGTCCCCATTGCTCACCCAGTCTGCCACTTTTTCTTACTGTGGCCAGTCTGCCAGAAGCGATATGTCACTCGTTGTGTATCTTAAGAGATTCATCGTTACTCCTTCCATAGGTTACTGGTATTCTCTGAGTCAATACCTCTCTTGACGAAAAAGTGGCTATCTTAATAGTGCAATACTTCTTCCTCCGAGTTGCTCACACAGTTTACTGCTTTTTGTGTAGTTTTTGTCTGCCAGCAACTATAATTCACTAGTTGTGTATCATAAAAGAGTCATCGTTTCTCCTCCTAGGGGTTATTCGAGATATCTTAATCCAAACCGCAAGTAACGAGGCATTGGCTACCTTAAGAGCGTCATAGTTACTCGTCCCAATTGCTCACCCAGTCTGCCACTTTTCCTTACTGCGGCCAGTCTGCCAGAAGCGATATGTCACTCGTTGTGTATCTTAAGAGATTCATCGTTACTCTTTCCATAGGTTACTGGTATTCTCTGAGTCAATACCTCTCGTGACGAAAAAGTGGCTATCTTAATAGTGCAATACTTCTTCCTCCGAGTTGCTCACACAGTTTACTACTTTTTGTGTAGTTTTTGTCTGCCAGAAACTATAATTCACTAGTTGTGTATCATAAAAGAGTCATCGTTTCTCCTCCTAGGGGTTATTCGAGATATCTTAATCCAAACCGCAAGTAACGAGGCATTGGCTACCTTAAGAGCGTCATAGTTACTCGTCCCAATTGATCACCCAGTCTGCCACTTTTCCTTACTGCGGCCAGTCTGCCAGAAGCGATATGTCACTCGTTGTGTATCTTAAGAGATTCATCGTTACTCTTTCCATAGGTTACTGGTATTCTCTGAGTCAATACCTCTCGTGACGAAAAAGTGGCTATCTTAATAGTGCAATACTTCTTCCTCCGAGTTGCTCACACAGTTTACTACTTTTTGTGTACTTGCCAGTCTGCCAGAAACTATAATTCACTAGTTGTGTATCATAAAAGAGTCATCGTTTCTCCTCCTAGGGGTTTTCGAGATTTCTTAATCCAAACCGCAAGTAACGAGGCATTGGCTACCTTAAGAGAGTCATAGTTACTCGTCCCCATTGCTCACCCAGTCTGCCACTTTTTCTTACTGGGCCAGTCTGCCAGAAGCGATATGTCACTCGTTGTGTATCTTAAGAGATTCATCGTTACTCTTTCCATAGGTTACTGGTATTCTCTGATTCAATGCCTCTCGTGACGAAAAAGTGGCTATCTTAATAGTGCAATACTTCTTCCTCCCAGTTGCTCACACAATTTACTACTTTTTTGTGTAGTTTTTGTCTGCCAGAAACTATAATTCACTAGTTTTGTATCATAAAAGAGTCATCGTTTCTCCTCCTAGGGGTTATTCGAGACCTCTTAATCCAAACCGCAAGTAACGAGGCATTGGCTACCTTAAGAGAGTCATAGTTACTCGTCCCAATTGCTCACCCAGTCTGCCACTTTTTCTTACTGCGGCCAGTCTGCCAGAAGCGATATGTCACTCGTTGTGTATCTTAAGAGATTCATCGTTACTCCTTCCATAGGTTACTGGTATTCTCTGAGTCAATACCTCTCGTGACGAAAAAGTGGCTATCTTAATAGTGCAATACTTCTTCCTCCGAGTTGCTCACACAGTTTACTACTTTTTGTGTAGTTTTTGTCTGCCAGAAACTATAATTCACTAGTTGTGTATCATAAAAGAGTCATCGTTTCTCCTCCTAGGGGTTTTCGAGATTTCTTAATCCAAACCGCAAGTAACGAGGCATTGACTATCTTAAGAGAGTCATAGTTACTCGTCCCCATTGCTCACCCAGTCTGCCACTTTTCCTTACTGCGGCCAGTCTGCCAGAAGCGATATGTCACTCGTTGTGTATCTTAAGAGATTCATCGTTACTCTTTCCATAGGTTACTGCTATTCTCTGATTCAATGCCTCTCGTGACGAAAAAGTGGCTATCTTAATAGTGCAATACTTCTTCCTCCCAGTTGCTCACACAATTTACTAATTTTTTGTGTAGTTTTTGTCTGCCAGAAACTATAATTCACTAGTTTTGTATCATAAAAGAGTCATCGTTTCTCCTCCTAGGGGTTATTCGAGACCTCTTAATCCAAACCGCAAGTAACGAGGCATTGGCTACCTTAAGAGAGTCATAGTTACTCGTCCCAATTGCTCACCCAGTCTGCCACTTTTCCTTACTGCGGCCAGTCTGCCAGAAGCGATATGTCACTCGTTGTGTATCTTAAGAGATTCATCGTTACTCCTTCCATAGGTTACTGGTATTCTCTGAGTCAATACCTCTCGTGACGAAAAAGTGGCTATCTTAATAGTGCAATACTTCTTCCTCCGAGTTGCTCACACAGTTTACTACTTTTTGTGTATTTTTTGTCTGCCAGAAACTATAATTCACTAGTTGTGTATCATAAAAGGGTCATCGTTTCTCCTCCTAGGGGTTTTCGAGATTTCTTAATCCAAACCGCAAGTAACGTGGCATTGGCTACCTTAAGAGAGTCATAGTTACTCGTCCCCATTGCTCACCCAGTCTGCCACTTTTTCTTACTGTGGCCAGTCTGCCAGAAGCGATATGTCACTCGTTGTGTATCTTAAGAGATTCATCGTTACTCCTTCCATAGGTTACTGGTATTCTCTGAGTCAATACCTCTCTTGACGAAAAAGTGGCTATCTTAATAGTGCAATACTTCTTCCTCCGAGTTGCTCACACAGTTTACTGCTTTTTGTGTAGTTTTTGTCTGCCAGCAACTATAATTCACTAGTTGTGTATCATAAAAGAGTCATCGTTTCTCCTCCTAGGGGTTATTCGAGATATCTTACTCCAAACCGCAAGTAACGAGGCATTGGCTACCTTAAGAGAGTCATAGTTACTCGTCCCAATTGCTCACCCAGTCTGCCACTTTTCCTTACTGCGGCCAGTCTGCCAGAAGCGATATGTCACTCGTTGTGTATCTTAAGAGATTCATCGTTACTCCTTCCATAGGTTACTGGTATTCTCTGAGTCAATACCTCTCGTGACGAAAAAGTGGCTATCTTAATAGTGCAATACTTCTTCCTCCGAGTTGCTCACACAGTTTACTACTTTTTGTGTATTTTTTGTCTGCCAGAAACTATAATTCACTAGTTGTGTATCATAAAAGGGTCATCGTTTCTCCTCCTAGGGGTTTTCGAGATTTCTTAATCCAAACCGCAAGTAACGAGGCATTGGCTACCTTAAGAGAGTCATAGTTACTCGTCCCCATTGCTCACCCAGTCTGCCAATTTTTCTTACTGTGGCCAGTCTGCCAGAAGCGATATGTCACTCGTTGTGTATCTTAAGAGATTCATCGTTACTCCTTCCATAGGTTACTGGTATTCTCTGAGTCAATACCTCTCTTGACGAAAAAGTGGCTATCTTAATAGTGCAATACTTCTTCCTCCGAGTTGCTCACACAGTTTACTGCTTTTTGTGTAGTTTTTAACTGCCAGCAACTATAATTCACTAGTTGTGTATCATAAAAGAGTCATCGTTTCTCCTCCTAGGGGTTATTCGAGATATCTTACTCCAAACCGCAAGTAACGAGGCATTGGCTACCTTAAGAGAGTCATAGTTACTCGTCCCAATTGCTCACCCAGTCTGCCACTTTTCCTTACTGCGGCCAGTCTGCCAGAAGCGATATGTCACTCGTTGTGTATCTTAAGAGATTCATCGTTACTCCTTCCATAATTTGCTGTATTCTCTGAGTCAATACCTCTCGTGACGAAAAAGTGGCTATCTTAATAGTGTAATACTTCTTCCTCCGAGTTGCTCACACAGTTTACTACTTTTTGTGTACTTGCCAGTCTGCCAGAAGCGATATGTCACTAGTTGTGTATCATAAAGGAGTCATCGTTTCTCCTCCTTGGGGTTATTCGAGATTTCTTAATCCAAACCGCAAGTAACGAGGCATTGGCTACCTTAAGAGAGTCATAGTTACTCGTCCCCATTGCTCACCCAGTCTGCCACTTTTTCTTACTGCGGCCAGTCTGCCAGAAGCGATATGTCACTCGTTGTGTATCTTAAGAGATTCATCGTTACTCCTTCCATAGGTTACTGGTATTCTCTGAGTCAATACCTCTCGTGATGAAAAAGGGGCTATCCTAATAGTGCAATACTTCTTCCTCCGAGTTGCTCACACAGTTTACTGCTTTTTGTGTAGTTTTTGTCTGCCAGCAACTATAATTCACTAGTTGTGTATCATAAAAGAGTCATCGTTTCTCCTCCTAGGGGTTATTCGAGATATCTTACTCCAAACCGCAAGTAACGAGGCATTGGCTACCTTAAGAGAGTCATAGTTACTCGTCCCAATTGCTCACCCAGTCTGCCACTTTGCCTTACTGCCGTCAGTCTGCCAGAAGCGATATGTCACTCGTTGTGTATCTTAAGAGATTCATCGTTACTCCTTCCATAGGTTACTGGTATTCTCTGAGTCAATACCTCTCGTGACGAAAAAGGGGCTATCTTAATAGTGCAATACTTCTTCCTCCGAGTTGCTCACACAGTTTACTACTTTTTGTGTACTTGCCAGTTTGCCAGAAGCGATATGTCACCAGTTGTGTATAATAAAAGAATCATCGTTTCTCCTCCTAGGGGTTATTCGAGATTTCTTAATCCAAACAGCAAGTAACAAGGCATTGGCTACCTTAAGAGAGTCATAGTTACTCGTCCCAATTGCTCACCCAGTCTGCCACTTTTCCTTACTGCGGCCAGTCTGCCAGAAGCGATATGTCACTCGTTGTGTATCTTAAGAGATTCATCGTTACTCTTTCCATAGGTTACTGGTATTCTCTGATTCAATGCCTCTCGTGACGAAAAAGTGGCTATCTTAATAGTGCAATACTTCTTCCTCCCAGTTGCTCACACAGTTTATTACTTTTTTGTGTAGTTTTTGTCTGCCAGAAACTATAATACACTAGTTGTGTATCATAAAAGAGTCATCGTTTCTCCTCCTAGGGGTTATTCGAGATATCTTAATCCAAACCGCAAGTAACGAGGCATTGGCTACCTTAAGAGAGTCATAGTTACTCGTCCCAATTGCTCACCCAGTCTGCCACTTTTCCTTACTGCGGCCAGTCTGCCAGAAGCGATATGTCGCTCGTTGTGTATCTTAAGAGATTCATCGTTACTCTTTCCATAGGTTACTGGTATTCTCTGATTCAATGCCTCTCGTGACGAAAAAGTGGCTATCTTAATAGTGCAATACTTCTTCCTCCCAGTTGCTCACACAATTTACTACTTTCTTGTGTAGTTTTTGTCTGCCAGAAACTATAATTCACTAGTTTTGTATCATAAAAGAGTCATCGTTTCTCCTCCTAGGGGTTATTCGAGACCTCTTAATCCAAACCGCAAATAACGAGGCATTGGCTACCTTAAGAGAGTCATAGTTACTCGTCCCAATTGCTCACCCAGTCTGCCACTTTTTCTTACTGCGGCCAGTCTGCCAGAAGCGATATGTCACTCGTTGTGTATCTTAAGAGATTCATCGTTACTCCTTCCATAGGTTACTGGTATTCTCTGAGTCAATACTTCTCGTGACGAAAAAGTGGCTATCTTAATAGTGCAATACTTCTTCCTCCGAGTTGCTCACACAGTTTACTACTTTTTGTGTAGTTTTTGTCTGCCAGAAACTATAATTCACTAGTTGTGTATCATAAAAGAGTCATCGTTTCTCCTCCTAGGGGTTTTCGAGATTTCTTAATCCAAATCGCAAGTAACGAGGCATTGGCTACCTTAAGAGAGTCATAGTTACTCGTCCCCATTGCTCACCCAGTCTGCCACTTTTTCTTACTGTGGCCAGTCTGCCAGAAGCGATATGTCACTCGTTGTGTATCTTAAGAGATTCATCGTTACTCCTTCCATAGGTTACTGGTATTCTCTGAGTCAATACCTCTCTTGACGAAAAAGTGGCTATCTTAATAGTGCAATACTTCTTCCTCCGAGTTGCTCACACAGTTTACTGCTTTTTGTGTAGTTTTTGTCTGCCAGAAACTATAATTCACTAGTTGTGTATCATAAAAGAGTCATCGTTTCTCCTCCTAGGGGTTATTCGAGATATCTTAATCCAAACCGCAAGTAACGAGGCATTGGCTACCTTAAGAGAGTCATAGTTACTCGTCCCAATTGCTCACCCAGTCTGCCACTTTTCCTTACTGCGGCCAGTCTGCCAGAAGCGATATGTCACTCGTTGTGTATCTTAAGAGATTCATCGTTACTCCTTCCATAGGTTACTGGTATTCTCTGAGTCAATACCTCTCTTGACGAAAAAGTGGCTATCTTCATAGTGCAATACTTCTTCCTCTGAGTTGCTCACACAGTTTACTACTTTTTGTGTACTTGCCAGTCTGCCAGAAGCGATATGTCACTAGTTGTGTATCATAAAGGAGTCATCGTTTCTCCTCCTAGGGGTTATTCGAGATTTCTTAATCCAAACCGCAAGTAACGAGGCATTGGCTACCTTAAGAGAGTCATAGTTACTCGTCCCAATTGCTCACCCAGTCTGCCACTTTTCCTTACTGCGGCCAGTCTGCCAGAAGCGATATGTCACTCGTTGTGTATCTTAAGAGATTCATCGTTACTCTTTCCATAGGTTACATGTATTCTCTGATTCAATGCCTCTCGTGACGAAAAAGTGGCTATCTTAATAGTGCAATACTTCTTCCTCCCAGTTGCTCACACAGTTTACTACTTTTTTGTGTAGTTTTTGTGTGCCAGAAACTATAATTCACTAGTTTTGTATCATAAAAGAGTCATCATTTCTCCTCCTAGGGGTTATTCGAGACCTCTTAATCCAAACCGCAAGTAACGAGGCATTGGCTACCTTAAGAGGGTCATAGTTACTCGTCCCCATTGCTCACCCAGTCTGCCACTTTTCCTTACTGCGGCCAGTCTGCCAGAAGCGATATGTCACTCGTTGTGTATCTTAAGAGATTCATCGTTACTCCTTCCATAGGTTACTGGTATTCTCTGAGTCAATACCTCTCGTGACGAAAAAGTGGCTATCTTAATAGTGCAATACTTCTTCCTCCCAGTTGCTCACACAGTTTACTACATTTTGTGTACTTGCCAGTCTGCCAGAGGCGATATGTCACAAGTTGTGTATAATAAAAGAGTCATCGTTTCTCCTCCTAGGGGTTATTCGAGATTTCTTAATCCAAACCGCAAGGAACGAGGCATTGGCTACCTTAAGAGAGTCATAGTTACTCGTCCCAATTGCTCACCCAGTCTGCCACTTTTCCTTACTGCGGCCAGTCTGCCAGAAGCGATATGTCACTCGTTGTGTATCTTAAGAGATTCATCGTTACTCTTTCCATAGGTTACTGGTATTCTCTGATTCAATGCCTCTCGTGACGAAAAAGTGGCTATCTTAATAGTGCAATACTTCTTCCTCCGAGTTGCTCACACAGTTTACTACTTTTTGTGTACTTGCCAGTCTGCCAGAAGCGATATGTCACTAGTTGTGTATCATAAAAGAGTCATCGTTTCTCCTCCTAGGGGTTATTCGAGATTTCTTAATCCAAAACGCAAGTAACGAGGTTTTGGCTACCTTAAGAGAGTCATAGTTACTCGTCCCAATTGCTCACCCAGTCTGCCACATTTCCTTACTGCGGCCAGTCTGCCAGAAGCGATATGTCACTCGTTGTGTATCTTAAGAGATTCATCGTTACTCTTTCCATAGGTTACTGGTATTCTCTGATTCAATGCCTCTCGTGACGAAAAAGTGGCTATCTTAATAGTGCAATACTTCTTCCTCCCAGTTGCTCACACAGTTTACTACTTTTTTGTGTTGTTTTTGTCTGCCAGAAACTATAATTCACTAGTTGTGTATCATAAAAGAGTCATCGTTTCTCCTCCTAGGGGTTATTCGAGACCTCTTAATCCAAACCGCAAATAACGAGGCATTGGCTACCTTAAGAGAGTCATAGTTACTCGTCCCAATTGCTCACCCAGTCTGCCACTTTTTCTTACTGCGGCCAGTCTGCCAGAAGCGATATGTCACTCGTTGTGTATCTTAAGAGATTCATCGTTACTCCTTCCATAGGTTACTGGTATTCTCTGAGTCAATACCTCTCGTGACGAAAAAGTGGCTATCTTAATAGTGCAATACTTCTTCCTCCCAGTTGCTCACACAGTTTACTACTTTTTTGTGTAGTTTTTGTGTGCCAGAAACTATAATTCACTAGTTTTGTATCATAAAAGAGTCATCATTTCTCCTCCTAGGGGTTATTCGAGACCTCTTAATCCAAACCGCAAGTAACGAGGCATTGGCTACCTTAAGAGGGTCATAGTTACTCGTCCCCATTGCTCACCCAGTCTGCCACTTTTCCTTACTGCGGCCAGTCTGCCAGAAGCGATATGTCACTCGTTGTGTATCTTAAGAGATTCATCGTTACTCCTTCCATAGGTTACTGGTATTCTCTGAGTCAATACCTCTCGTGACGAAAAAGTGGCTATCTTAATAGTGCAATACTTCTTCCTCCCAGTTGCTCACACAGTTTACTACATTTTGTGTACTTGCCAGTCTGCCAGAGGCGATATGTCACAAGTTGTGTATAATAAAAGAGTCATCGTTTCTCCTCCTAGGGGTTATTCGAGATTTCTTAATCCAAACCGCAAGGAACGAGGCATTGGCTACCTTAAGAGAGTCATAGTTACTCGTCCCAATTGCTCACCCAGTCTGCCACTTTTCCTTACTGCGGCCAGTCTGCCAGAAGCGATATGTCACTCGTTGTGTATCTTAAGAGATTCATCGTTACTCTTTCCATAGGTTACTGGTATTCTCTGATTCAATGCCTCTCGTGACGAAAAAGTGGCTATCTTAATAGTGCAATACTTCTTCCTCCGAGTTGCTCACACAGTTTACTACTTTTTGTGTACTTGCCAGTCTGCCAGAAGCGATATGTCACTAGTTGTGTATCATAAAAGAGTCATCGTTTCTCCTCCTAGGGGTTATTCGAGATTTCTTAATCCAAAACGCAAGTAACGAGGTTTTGGCTACCTTAAGAGAGTCATAGTTACTCGTCCCAATTGCTCACCCAGTCTGCCACATTTCCTTACTGCGGCCAGTCTGCCAGAAGCGATATGTCACTCGTTGTGTATCTTAAGAGATTCATCGTTACTCTTTCCATAGGTTACTGGTATTCTCTGATTCAATGCCTCTCGTGACGAAAAAGTGGCTATCTTAATAGTGCAATACTTCTTCCTCCCAGTTGCTCACACAGTTTACTACTTTTTTGTGTTGTTTTTGTCTGCCAGAAACTATAATTCACTAGTTGTGTATCATAAAAGAGTCATCGTTTCTCCTCCTAGGGGTTATTCGAGACCTCTTAATCCAAACCGCAAATAACGAGGCATTGGCTACCTTAAGAGAGTCATAGTTACTCGTCCCAATTGCTCACCCAGTCTGCCACTTTTTCTTACTGCGGCCAGTCTGCCAGAAGCGATATGTCACTCGTTGTGTATCTTAAGAGATTCATCGTTACTCCTTCCATAGGTTACTGGTATTCTCTGAGTCAATACCTCTCGTGACGAAAAAGTGGCTATCTTAATAGTGCAATACTTCTTCCTCCGAGTTGCTCACACAGTTTACTACTTTTTGTGTAGTTTTTGTCTGCCAGAAACTATAATTCACTAGTTGTGTATCATAAAAGAGTCATCGTTTCTCCTCCTAGGGGTTTTCGAGATTTCTTAATCCAAACCGCAAGTAACGAGGCATTGGCTACCTTAAGAGAGTCATAGTTACTCGTCCCCATTGCTCACCCAGTCTGCCACTTTTTCTTACTGTGGCCAGTCTGCCAGAAGCGATATGTCACTCGTTGTGTATCTTAAGAGATTCATCGTTACTCTTTCCATAGGTTACATGTATTCTCTGATTCAATGCCTCTCGTGACGAAAAAGTGGCTATCTTAATAGTGCAATACTTCTTCCTCCCAGTTGCTCACACAGTTTACTACTTTTTTGTGTAGTTTTTGTGTGCCAGAAACTATAATTCACTAGTTTTGTATCATAAAAGAGTCATCATTTCTCCTCCTAGGGGTTATTCGAGACCTCTTAATCCAAACCGCAAGTAACGAGGCATTGGCTACCTTAAGAGGGTCATAGTTACTCGTCCCCATTGCTCACCCAGTCTGCCACTTTTCCTTACTGCGGCCAGTCTGCCAGAAGCGATATGTCACTCGTTGTGTATCTTAAGAGATTCATCGTTACTCCTTCCATAGGTTACTGGTATTCTCTGAGTCAATACCTCTCGTGACGAAAAAGTGGCTATCTTAATAGTGCAATACTTCTTCCTCCCAGTTGCTCACACAGTTTACTACATTTTGTGTACTTGCCAGTCTGCCAGAGGCGATATGTCACAAGTTGTGTATAATAAAAGAGTCATCGTTTCTCCTCCTAGGGGTTATTCGAGATTTCTTAATCCAAACCGCAAGGAACGAGGCATTGGCTACCTTAAGAGAGTCATAGTTACTCGTCCCAATTGCTCACCCAGTCTGCCACTTTTCCTTACTGCGGCCAGTCTGCCAGAAGCGATATGTCACTCGTTGTGTATCTTAAGAGATTCATCGTTACTCTTTCCATAGGTTACTGGTATTCTCTGATTCAATGCCTCTCGTGACGAAAAAGTGGCTATCTTAATAGTGCAATACTTCTTCCTCCGAGTTGCTCACACAGTTTACTACTTTTTGTGTACTTGCCAGTCTGCCAGAAGCGATATGTCACTAGTTGTGTATCATAAAAGAGTCATCGTTTCTCCTCCTAGGGGTTATTCGAGATTTCTTAATCCAAAACGCAAGTAACGAGGTTTTGGCTACCTTAAGAGAGTCATAGTTACTCGTCCCAATTGCTCACCCAGTCTGCCACATTTCCTTACTGCGGCCAGTCTGCCAGAAGCGATATGTCACTCGTTGTGTATCTTAAGAGATTCATCGTTACTCTTTCCATAGGTTACTGGTATTCTCTGATTCAATGCCTCTCGTGACGAAAAAGTGGCTATCTTAATAGTGCAATACTTCTTCCTCCCAGTTGCTCACACAGTTTACTACTTTTTTGTGTTGTTTTTGTCTGCCAGAAACTATAATTCACTAGTTGTGTATCATAAAAGAGTCATCGTTTCTCCTCCTAGGGGTTATTCGAGACCTCTTAATCCAAACCGCAAATAACGAGGCATTGGCTACCTTAAGAGAGTCATAGTTACTCGTCCCAATTGCTCACCCAGTCTGCCACTTTTTCTTACTGCGGCCAGTCTGCCAGAAGCGATATGTCACTCGTTGTGTATCTTAAGAGATTCATCGTTACTCCTTCCATAGGTTACTGGTATTCTCTGAGACAATACCTCTCGTGACGAAAAAGTGGCTATCTTAATAGTGCAATACTTCTTCCTCCGAGTTGCTCACACAGTTTACTACTTTTTGTGTAGTTTTTGTCTGCCAGAAACTATAATTCACTAGTTGTGTATCATAAAAGAGTCATCGTTTCTCCTCCTAGGGGTTTTCGAGATTTCTTAATCCAAACCGCAAGTAACGAGGCATTGGCTACCTTAAGAGAGTCATAGTTACTCGTCCCCATTGCTCACCCAGTCTGCCACTTTTTCTTACTGTGGCCAGTCTGCCAGAAGCGATATGTCACTCGTTGTGTATCTTAAGAGATTCATCGTTACTCCTTCCATAGGTTACTGGTATTCTCTGAGTCAATACCTCTCTTGACGAAAAAGTGGCTATCTTAATAGTGCAATACTTCTTCCTCCGAGTTGCTCACACAGTTTACTGCTTTTTGTGTAGTTTTTGTCTGCCAGAAACTATAATTCACTAGTTGTGTATCATAAAAGAGTCATCGTTTCTCCTCCTAGGGGTTATTCGAGATATCTTAATCCAAACCGCAAGTAACGAGGCATTGGCTACCTTAAGAGAGTCATAGTTACTCGTCCCAATTGCTCACCCAGTCTGCCACTTTTCCTTACTGCGGCCAGTCTGCCAGAAGCGATATGTCACTCGTTGTGTATCTTAAGAGATTCATCGTTACTCCTTCCATAGGTTACTGGTATTCTCTGAGTCAATACCTCTCTTGACGAAAAAGTGGCTATCTTCATAGTGCAATACTTCTTCCTCTGAGTTGCTCACACAGTTTACTACTTTTTGTGTACTTGCCAGTCTGCCAGAAGCGATATGTCACTAGTTGTGTATCATAAAGGAGTCATCGTTTCTCCTCCTAGGGGTTATTCGAGATTTCTTAATCCAAACCGCAAGTAACGAGGCATTGGCTACCTTAAGAGAGTCATAGTTACTCGTCCCAATTGCTCACCCAGTCTGCCACTTTTCCTTACTGCGGCCAGTCTGCCAGAAGCGATATGTCACTCGTTGTGTATCTTAAGAGATTCATCGTTACTCTTTCCATAGGTTACATGTATTCTCTGATTCAATGCCTCTCGTGACGAAAAAGTGGCTATCTTAATAGTGCAATACTTCTTCCTCCCAGTTGCTCACACAGTTTACTACTTTTTTGTGTAGTTTTTGTGTGCCAGAAACTATAATTCACTAGTTTTGTATCATAAAAGAGTCATCATTTCTCCTCCTAGGGGTTATTCGAGACCTCTTAATCCAAACCGCAAGTAACGAGGCATTGGCTACCTTAAGAGGGTCATAGTTACTCGTCCCCATTGCTCACCCAGTCTGCCACTTTTCCTTACTGCGGCCAGTCTGCCAGAAGCGATATGTCACTCGTTGTGTATCTTAAGAGATTCATCGTTACTCCTTCCATAGGTTACTGGTATTCTCTGAGTCAATACCTCTCGTGACGAAAAAGTGGCTATCTTAATAGTGCAATACTTCTTCCTCCCAGTTGCTCACACAGTTTACTACTTTTTGTGTACTTGCCAGTCTGCCAGAGGCGATATGTCACAAGTTGTGTATAATAAAAGAGTCATCGTTTCTCCTCCTAGGGGTTATTCGAGATTTCTTAATCCAAACCGCAAGGAACGAGGCATTGGCTACCTTAAGAGAGTCATAGTTACTCGTCCCAATTGCTCACCCAGTCTGCCACTTTTCCTTACTGCGGCCAGTCTGCCAGAAGCGATATGTCACTCGTTGTGTATCTTAAGAGATTCATCGTTACTCTTTCCATAGGTTACTGGTATTCTCTGATTCAATGCCTCTCGTGACGAAAAAGTGGCTATCTTAATAGTGCAATACTTCTTCCTCCGAGTTGCTCACACAGTTTACTACTTTTTGTGTACTTGCCAGTCTGCCAGAAGCGATATGTCACTAGTTGTGTATCATAAAAGAGTCATCGTTTCTCCTCCTAGGGGTTATTCGAGATTTCTTAATCCAAAACGCAAGTAACGAGGTTTTGGCTACCTTAAGAGAGTCATAGTTACTCGTCCCAATTGCTCACCCAGTCTGCCACATTTCCTTACTGCGGCCAGTCTGCCAGAAGCGATATGTCACTCGTTGTGTATCTTAAGAGATTCATCGTTACTCTTTCCATAGGTTACTGGTATTCTCTGATTCAATGCCTCTCGTGACGAAAAAGTGGCTATCTTAATAGTGCAATACTTCTTCCTCCCAGTTGCTCACACAGTTTACTACTTTTTTGTGTTGTTTTTGTCTGCCAGAAACTATAATTCACTAGTTGTGTATCACAAAAGAGTCATCGTTTCTCCTCCTAGGGGTTATTCGAGATACCTTAATCCAAACCGCAAGTAACGAGGCATTGGCTACCTTAAGAGAGTCATAGTTACTCGTCCCAATTGCTCACCCAGTCTGCCACTTTTCCTTACTGCGGCCAGTCTGCCAGAAGCGATATGTCACTCGTTGTGTATCTTAAGAGATTCATCGTTACTCCTTCCATAGGTTACTGGTATTCTCTGATTCAATGCCTCTCGTGACGAAAAAGTGGCTATCTTAATAGTGCAATACTTCTTCCTCCGAGTTGCTCACACAGTTTACTACTTTTTTGTGTAGTTTTTGTCTGCCAGAATCTATAATTCACAAGTTTTGTATCATAAAAGAGTCATCGTTTCTCCTCCTAGGGGTTATTCGAGACCTCTTAATCCAAACCGCAAGTAACGAGGCATTGGCTACCTTAAGAGAGTCATAGTTACTCGTCCCCATTGCTCACCCAGTCTGCCACTTTTTCTTACTGCGGCCAGTCTGCCAGAAGCGATATGTCACTCGTTGTGTATCTTAAGAGATTCATCGTTACTCCTTCCATAGGTTACTGGTATTCTCTGAGTCAATACCTCTCGTGACGAAAAAGTGGCTATCTTAATAGTGCAATACTTCTTCCTCCGAGTTGCTCACACAGTTTACTACTTTTTGTGTACTTGCCAGTCTGCCAGAAGCGATATGTCACTAGTTGTGTATAATAAAAGAGTCATCGTTTCTCCTCCTAGGGGTTATTCGAGATTTCTTAATCCAACCCGCAAGTAACGAGGCATTGGCTACCTTAAGAGAGTCATAGTTACTCGTCCCAATTGCTCACCCAGTCTGCCACTTTTCCTTACTGCGGCCAGTCTGCCATAAGCGATATGTCACTCGTTGTGTATCTTAAGAGATTCATCGTTACTCTTTCCATAGGTTACTGGTATTCTCTGATTCAATGCTTCTCGTGACGAAAAAGTGGCTATCTTAATAGTGCAATACTTCTTCCTCCGAGTTGCTCACACAGTTTACTACTTTTTGTGTACTTGCCAGTCTGCCAGAAGCGATATGTCACTAGTTGTGTATCATAAAAGAGTCATCGTTTCTCCTCCTAGGGGTTATTCGAGATTTCTTAACTCAAACCGCAAGTAACGAGGCATTGGCTACCTTAAGAGAGTCATAGTTACTCGTCCCAATTGCTCACCCAGTCTGCCACTTTTTCTTACTGCGGCCAGTCTGCCAGAAGCGATATGTAACTCGTTGTGTATCTTAAGAGATTCATCGTTACTCCTTCCATAGGTTACTGGTATTCTCTGAGTCAATACCTCTCGTGACGAAAAAGTGGCTATCTTAATAGTGCAATACTTCTTCCTCCGAGTTGCTCACACAGTTTACTACTTTTTGTGTACTTGCCAGTCTGCCAGAAGCGATATGTCACTAGTTGTGTATCATAAAAGAGTCATCGTTTCTCCTCCTAGGGGTTATTCGAAATTTCTTAATCCAAACCGCAAGTAACGAGGCATTGGCTACCTTAAGAGAGTCATAGTTACTCGTCCCAATTGCTCACCCAGTCTGCCACTTCTTCTTACTGCGGCCAGTCTGCCAGAAGCGATATGTCACTCGTTGTGTATCTTAAGAGATTCATCGTTACTCTTTCCATAGGTTACTGGTATTCTCTGATTCAATGCCTCTCGTGACGAAAAAGTGGCTATCTTAATAGTGCAATACTTCTTCCTCCCAGTTGCTCACACAGTTTACTACTTTTTTGTGTAGTTTTTGTCGGCCAGAAACTATAATTCACTAGTTTTGTATCATAAAAGAGTCATCGTTTCTCCTCCTAGGTGTTATTCGAGACCTCTTAATCCAAACCGCAAGTAACGAGGCATTGGCTACCTTAAGAGAGTCATAGTTACTCGTCCCAATTGCTCACCCAGTCTGCCACTTTTTCTTACTGCGGCCAGTCTGCCAGAAGCGATATGTCACTCGTTGTGTATCTTAAGAGATTCATCGTTACTCCTTCCATAGGTTACTGGTATTCTCTGAGTCAATACCTCTCTTGACGAAAAAGTGGCTATCTTAATAGTGCAATACTTCTTCCTCCGAGTTGCTCACACAATTTACTACTTTTTGTGTAGTTTTTGTCTGCCAGAAACTATAATTCACTAGTTGTGTATCATAAAAGAGTCATCGTTTCTCCTCCTAGGGGTTATTCGAGATATCTTAATCCAAACCGCAAGTAACGAGTCATTGGCTACCTTAAGAGAGTCATAGTTACTCGTCCCAATTGCTCACCCAGTTTGCCACTTTTCCTTACTGCGGCCAGTCTCCCAGAAGCGATATGTCACTCGTTGTGTATCTTAAGAGATTCATCGTTACTCTTTCCATAGGTTACTGGTATTCTGTGATTCAATGCCTCTCGTGACGAAAAAGTGGCTATCTTAATAGTGCAATACTTCTTCCTCCCAGTTGCTCACACAATTTACTACTTTTTTGTGTAGTTTTTGTCTGCCAGAAACTATAATTCACTAGTTGTTTATCATAAAAGAGTCATCGTTTCTCCTCCTAGGGGTTATTCGAGACCTCTTAATCCAAACCGCAAGTAACGAGGCATTGGCTACCTTAAGAGAGTCATAGTTACTCGTCCCAATTGCTCACACAGTCTGCCACTTTTTCTTACTGCGGCCAGTCTGCCAGAAGCGATATGTCACTCGTTGTGTATCTTAAGAGATTCATCGTTACTCCTTCCATAGGTTACTGGTATTCTCTGAGTCAATACCACTCGTGACGAAAAAGTGGCTATCTTAATAGTGCAATACTTCTTCCTCCCAGTTGCTCACACAGTTTACTACTTTTTTGTGTAGTTTTTGTCGGCCAGAAACTATAATTCACTAGTTTTGTATCATAAAAGAGTCATCGTTTCTCCTCCTAGGGGTTATTCGAGACCTCCTAATCCAAACCGCAAGTACCGAGGCATTGGCTACCTTAAGAGAGTCATAGTTACTCGTCCCAATTGCTCACCCAGTCTGCCACTTTTTCTTACTGCGGCCAGTCTGCCAGAAGCGATATGTCACTCGTTGTGTATCTTAAGAGATTCATCGTTACTCCTTCCATAGGTTACTGGTATTCTCTGAGTCAATACCTCTCGTGACGAAAAAGTGGCTATCTTAATAGTGCAATACTTCTTCCTCCGAGTTGCTCACACAGTTTACTACTTTTTGTGTAGTTTTTGTCTGCCAGAAACTATAATTCACTAGTTGTGTATCATAAAAGAGTCATCGTTTCTCCTCCTAGGGGTTATTCGAGACCTCCTAATCCAAACCGCAAGTACCGAGGCATTGGCTACCTTAAGAGAGTCATAGTTACTCGTCCCAATTGCTCACCCAGTCTGCCACTTTTTCTTACTGCGGCCAGTCTGCCAGAAGCGATATGTCACTCGTTGTGTATCTTAAGAGATTCATCGTTACTCCTTCCATAGGTTACTGGTATTCTCTGAGTCAATACCTCTCTTGACGAAAAAGTGGCTATCTTAATAGTGCAATACTTCTTCCTCCGAGTTGCTCACACAATTTACTACTTTTTGTGTAGTTTTTGTCTGCCAGAAACTATAATTCACTAGTTGTGTATCATAAAAGAGTCATCGTTTCTCCTCCTAGGGGTTATTCGAGATATCTTAATCCAAACCGCAAGTAACGAGTCATTGGCTACCTTAAGAGAGTCATAGTTACTCGTCCCAATTGCTCACCCAGTTTGCCACTTTTCCTTACTGCGGCCAGTCTCCCAGAAGCGATATGTCACTCGTTGTGTATCTTAAGAGATTCATCGTTACTCTTTCCATAGGTTACTGGTATTCTGTGATTCAATGCCTCTCGTGACGAAAAAGTGGCTATCTTAATAGTGCAATACTTCTTCCTCCCAGTTGCTCACACAATTTACTACTTTTTTGTGTAGTTTTTGTCTGCCAGAAACTATAATTCACTAGTTGTTTATCATAAAAGAGTCATCGTTTCTCCTCCTAGGGGTTATTCGAGACCTCTTAATCCAAACCGCAAGTAACGAGGCATTGGCTACCTTAAGAGAGTCATAGTTACTCGTCCCAATTGCTCACACAGTCTGCCACTTTTTCTTACTGCGGCCAGTCTGCCAGAAGCGATATGTCACTCGTTGTGTATCTTAAGAGATTCATCGTTACTCCTTCCATAGGTTACTGGTATTCTCTGAGTCAATACCTCTCGTGACGAAAAAGTGGCTATCTTAATAGTGCAATACTTCTTCCTCCCAGTTGCTCACACAGTTTACTACTTTTTTGTGTAGTTTTTGTCGGCCAGAAACTATAATTCACTAGTTTTGTATCATAAAAGAGTCATCGTTTCTCCTCCTAGGGGTTATTCGAGACCTCCTAATCCAAACCGCAAGTACCGAGGCATTGGCTACCTTAAGAGAGTCATAGTTACTCGTCCCAATTGCTCACCCAGTCTGCCACTTTTTCTTACTGCGGCCAGTCTGCCAGAAGCGATATGTCACTCGTTGTGTATCTTAAGAGATTCATCGTTACTCCTTCCATAGGTTACTGGTATTCTCTGAGTCAATACCTCTCGTGACGAAAAAGTGGCTATCTTAATAGTGCAATACTTCTTCCTCCCAGTTGCTCACACAGTTTACTACTTTTTGTGTACTTGCCAGTCTGCCAGAGGCGATATGTCACAAGTTGTGTATAATAAAAGAGTCATCGTTTCTCCTCCTAGGGGTTATTCGAGATTTCTTAATCCAAACCGCAAGGAACGAGGCATTGGCTACCTTAAGAGAGTCATAGTTACTCGTCCCAATTGCTCACCCAGTCTGCCACTTTTCCTTACTGCGGCCAGTCTGCCAGAAGCGATATGTCACTCGTTGTGTATCTTAAGAGATTCATCGTTACTCTTTCCATAGGTTACTGGTATTCTCTGATTCAATGCCTCTCGTGACGAAAAAGTGGCTATCTTAATAGTGCAATACTTCTTCCTCCGAGTTGCTCACACAGTTTACTACTTTTTGTGTACTTGCCAGTCTGCCAGAAGCGATATGTCACTAGTTGTGTATCATAAAAGAGTCATCGTTTCTCCTCCTAGGGGTTATTCGAGATTTCTTAATCCAAAACGCAAGTAACGAGGTTTTGGCTACCTTAAGAGAGTCATAGTTACTCGTCCCAATTGCTCACCCAGTCTGCCACATTTCCTTACTGCGGCCAGTCTGCCAGAAGCGATATGTCACTCGTTGTGTATCTTAAGAGATTCATCGTTACTCTTTCCATAGGTTACTGGTATTCTCTGATTCAATGCCTCTCGTGACGAAAAAGTGGCTATCTTAATAGTGCAATACTTCTTCCTCCCAGTTGCTCACACAGTTTACTACTTTTTTGTGTTGTTTTTGTCTGCCAGAAACTATAATTCACTAGTTGTGTATCACAAAAGAGTCATCGTTTCTCCTCCTAGGGGTTATTCGAGATACCTTAATCCAAACCGCAAGTAACGAGGCATTGGCTACCTTAAGAGAGTCATAGTTACTCGTCCCAATTGCTCACCCAGTCTGCCACTTTTCCTTACTGCGGCCAGTCTGCCAGAAGCGATATGTCACTCGTTGTGTATCTTAAGAGATTCATCGTTACTCCTTCCATAGGTTACTGGTATTCTCTGAGTCAATACCTCTCTTGACGAAAAAGTGGCTATCTTAATAGTGCAATACTTCTTCCTGCGAGTTGCCTACACAGTTTACAGCTTTTTGTGTAGTTTTTGTCTGCCAGAAACTATAATTCACTAGTTGTGTATCACAAAAGAGTCATCGTTTCTCCTCCTAGGGGTTATTCGAGATATCTTAATCCAAACCGCAAGTAACGAGGCATTGGCAACCTTAAGAGAGTCATAGTTACTCGTCCCAATTGCTCACCTAGTCTGCCACTTTTCCTTACTGCGGCCAGTCTGCCAGAAGCGATATGTCACTCGTTGTGTATCTTAAGAGATTCATCGTTACTCTTTCCATAGGTTACTGGTATTCTCTGATTCAATGCCTCTCGTGACGAAAAAGTGGCTATCTTAATAGTGCAATACTTCTTCCTCCGAGTTGCTCACACAGTTTACTACTTTTTTGTGTAGTTTTTGTCTGCCAGAATCTATAATTCACAAGTTTTGTATCATAAAAGAGTCATCGTTTCTCCTCCTAGGGGTTATTCGAGACCTCTTAATCCAAACCGCAAGTAACGAGGCATTGGCTACCTTAAGAGAGTCATAGTTACTCGTCCCCATTGCTCACCCAGTCTGCCACTTTTTCTTACTGCGGCCAGTCTGCCAGAAGCGATATGTCACTCGTTGTGTATCTTAAGAGATTCATCGTTACTCCTTCCATAGGTTACTAGTATTCTCTGAGTCAATACCTCTCGTGACGAAAAAGTGGCTATCTTAATAGTGCAATACTTCTTCCTCCGAGTTGCTCACACAGTTTACTACTTTTTGTGTACTTGCCAGTCTGCCAGAAGCGATATGTCACTAGTTGTGTATAATAAAAGAGTCATCGTTTCTCCTCCTAGGGGTTATTCGAGATTTCTTAATCCAACCCGCAAGTAACGAGGCATTGGCTACCTTAAGAGAGTCATAGTTACTCGTCCCAATTGCTCACCCAGTCTGCCACTTTTCCTTACTGCGGCCAGTCTGCCATAAGCGATATGTCACTCGTTGTGTATCTTAAGAGATTCATCGTTACTCTTTCCATAGGTTACTGGTATTCTCTGATACAATGCTTCTCGTGACGAAAAAGTGGCTATCTTAATAGTGCAATACTTCTTCCTCCGAGTTGCTCACACAGTTTACTACTTTTTGTGTACTTGCCAGTCTGCCAGAAGCGATATGTCACTAGTTGTGTATCATAAAAGAGTCATCGTTTCTCCTCCTAGGGGTTATTCGAGATTTCTTAACTCAAACCGCAAGTAACGAGGCATTGGCTACCTTAAGAGAGTCATAGTTACTCGTCCCAATTGCTCACCCAGTCTGCCACTTTTTCTTACTGCGGCCAGTCTGCCAGAAGCGATATGTAACTCGTTGTGTATCTTAAGAGATTCATCGTTACTCCTTCCATAGGTTACTGGTATTCTCTGAGTCAATACCTCTCGTGACGAAAAAGTGGCTATCTTAATAGTGCAATACTTCTTCCTCCGAGTTGCTCACACAGTTTACTACTTTTTGTGTACTTGCCAGTCTGCCAGAAGCGATATGTCACTAGTTGTGTATCATAAAAGAGTCATCGTTTCTCCTCCTAGGGGTTATTCGAAATTTCTTAATCCAAACCGCAAGTAACGAGGCATTGGCTACCTTAAGAGAGTCATAGTTACTCGTCCCAATTGCTCACCCAGTCTGCCACTTCTTCTTACTGCGGCCAGTCTGCCAGAAGCGATATGTCACTCGTTGTGTATCTTAAGAGATTCATCGTTACTCTTTCCATAGGTTACTGGTATTCTCTGATTCAATGCCTCTCGTGACGAAAAAGTGGCTATCTTAATAGTGCAATACTTCTTCCTCCCAGTTGCTCACACAGTTTACTACTTTTTTGTGTAGTTTTTGTCGGCCAGAAACTATAATTCACTAGTTTTGTATCATAAAAGAGTCATCGTTTCTCCTCCTAGGTGTTATTCGAGACGTCTTAATCCAAACCGCAAGTAACGAGGCATTGGCTACCTTAAGAGAGTCATAGTTACTCGTCCCAATTGCTCACCCAGTCTGCCACTTTTTCTTACTGCGGCCAGTCTGCCAGAAGCGATATGTCACTCGTTGTGTATCTTAAGAGATTCATCGTTACTCCTTCCATAGGTTACTGGTATTCTCTGAGTCAATACCTCTCTTGACGAAAAAGTGGCTATCTTAATAGTGCAATACTTCTTCCTCCGAGTTGCTCACACAATTTACTACTTTTTGTGTAGTTTTTGTCTGCCAGAAACTATAATTCACTAGTTGTGTATCATAAAAGAGTCATCGTTTCTCCTCCTAGGGGTTATTCGAGATATCTTAATCCAAACCGCAAGTAACGAGTCATTGGCTACCTTAAGAGAGTCATAGTTACTCGTCCCAATTGCTCACCCAGTTTGCCACTTTTCCTTACTGCGGCCAGTCTCCCAGAAGCGATATGTCACTCGTTGTGTATCTTAAGAGATTCATCGTTACTCTTTCCATAGGTTACTGGTATTCTGTGATTCAATGCCTCTCGTGACGAAAAAGTGGCTATCTTAATAGTGCAATACTTCTTCCTCCCAGTTGCTCACACAATTTACTACTTTTTTGTGTAGTTTTTGTCTGCCAGAAACTATAATTCACTAGTTGTTTATCATAAAAGAGTCATCGTTTCTCCTCCTAGGGGTTATTCGAGACCTCTTAATCCAAACCGCAAGTAACGAGGCATTGGCTACCTTAAGAGAGTCATAGTTACTCGTCCCAATTGCTCACACAGTCTGCCACTTTTTCTTACTGCGGCCAGTCTGCCAGAAGCGATATGTCACTCGTTGTGTATCTTAAGAGATTCATCGTTACTCCTTCCATAGGTTACTGGTATTCTCTGAGTCAATACCTCTCGTGACGAAAAAGTGGCTATCTTAATAGTGCAATACTTCTTCCTCCCAGTTGCTCACACAGTTTACTACTTTTTTGTGTAGTTTTTGTCGGCCAGAAACTATAATTCACTAGTTTTGTATCATAAAAGAGTCATCGTTTCTCCTCCTAGGGGTTATTCGAGACCTCCTAATCCAAACCGCAAGTACCGAGGCATTGGCTACCTTAAGAGAGTCATAGTTACTCGTCCCAATTGCTCACCCAGTCTGCCACTTTTTCTTACTGCGGCCAGTCTGCCAGAAGCGATATGTCACTCGTTGTGTATCTTAAGAGATTCATCGTTACTCCTTCCATAGGTTACTGGTATTCTCTGAGTCAATACCTCTCGTGACGAAAAAGTGGCTATCTTAATAGTGCAATACTTCTTCCTCCGAGTTGCTCACACAGTTTACTACTTTTTGTGTAGTTTTTGTCTGCCAGAAACTATAATTCACTAGTTGTGTATCATAAAAGAGTCATCGTTTCTCCTCCTAGGGGTTTTCGAGATTTCTTAATCCAAACCGCAAGTAACGAGGCATTGGCTACCTTAAGAGAGTCATAGTTACTCGTCCCAATTGCTCACCCAGTCTGCCACTTTTTCTTACTGCGGCCAGTCTGCCAGAAGCGATATGTCACTAGTTGTGTATCTTAAGAGATTCGTCGTTACTCCTTCCATAGGTTACTGGTATTCTCTGAGTCAATACCTCTCGTGACGAAAAAGTGGCTATCTTAATAGTGCAATACTTCTTCCTCCGAGTTGCTCACACAGTTTACTACTTTTTGTGTACTTGCCAGTCTGCCAGAAGCGATATGTCACTAGTTGTGTATCATAAAAGAGTCATCGTTTCTCCTCCTAGGGGTTATTCGAAATTTCTTAATCCAAACCGCAAGTACCGAGGCATTGGCTACCTTAAGAGAGTCATAGTTACTCGTCCCAATTGCTCACCCAGTCTGCCACTTTTTCTTACTGCGGCCAGTCTGCCAGAAGCGATATGTCACTCGTTGTGTATCTTAAGAGATTCATCGTTACTCCTTCCATAGGTGACTGGTATTCTCTGAGTCAATACCTCTCGTGACGAAAAAGTGGCTATCTTAATAGTGCAATACTTCTTCCTCCGAGTTGCTCACACAGTTTACTACTTTTTATGTAGTTTTTGTCTGCCAGAAACTATATTTCACTAGTTGTGTATCATAAAAGAGTCATCGTTTCTCCTCCTAGGGGTTATTCGAGACCTCTTAATCCAAACCGCAAGTAACGAGGCATTGGCTACCTTAAGAGAGTCATAGTTACTCGTCCCGATTGCTCACCCAGTCTGCCACTTTTTCTTACTGCGGCCAGTCTGCCAGAAGCGATATGTCACTCGTTGTGTATCTTAAGAGATTCATCGTTACTCCTTCCATAGGTTACTGGTATTCTCTGATACAATGCCTCTCGTGACGAAAAAGTGGCTATCTTAATAGTGCAATACTTCTTCCTCCGAGTTGCTCACACAGTTTACTACTTTTTGTGTACTTGCCAGTCTGCCAGAAGCGATATGTCACTAGTTGTGTATCATAAAAGAGTCATCGTTTCTCCTCCTAGGGGTTATTCGAGATTTCTTAATCCAAAACGCAAGTAACGAGGTTTTGGCTACCTTAAGAGAGTCATAGTTACTCGTCCCAATTGCTCACCCAGTCTGCCACATTTCCTTACTGCGGCCAGTCTGCCAGAAGCGATATGTCACTCGTTGTGTATCTTAAGAGATTCATCGTTACTCTTTCCATAGGTTACTGGTATTCTCTGATTCAATGCCTCTCGTGACGAAAAAGTGGCTATCTTAATAGTGCAATACTTCTTCCTCCCAGTTGCTCACACAGTTTACTACTTTTTTGTGTTGTTTTTGTCTGCCAGAAACTATAATTCACTAGTTGTGTATCACAAAAGAGTCATCGTTTCTCCTCCTAGGGGTTATTCGAGATACCTTAATCCAAACCGCAAGTAACGAGGCATTGGCTACCTTAAGAGAGTCATAGTTACTCGTCCCAATTGCTCACCCAGTCTGCCACTTTTCCTTACTGCGGCCAGTCTGCCAGAAGCGATATGTCACTCGTTGTGTATCTTAAGAGATTCATCGTTACTCCTTCCATAGGTTACTGGTATTCTCTGAGTCAATACCTCTCTTGACGAAAAAGTGGCTATCTTAATAGTGCAATACTTCTTCCTGCGAGTTGCCTACACAGTTTACAGCTTTTTGTGTAGTTTTTGTCTGCCAGAAACTATAATTCACTAGTTGTGTATCACAAAAGAGTCATCGTTTCTCCTCCTAGGGGTTATTCGAGATATCTTAATCCAAACCGCAAGTAACGAGGCATTGGCAACCTTAAGAGAGTCATAGTTACTCGTCCCAATTGCTCACCTAGTCTGCCACTTTTCCTTACTGCGGCCAGTCTGCCAGAAGCGATATGTCACTCGTTGTGTATCTTAAGAGATTCATCGTTACTCTTTCCATAGGTTACTGGTATTCTCTGATTCAATGCCTCTCGTGACGAAAAAGTGGCTATCTTAATAGTGCAATACTTCTTCCTCCGAGTTGCTCACACAGTTTACTACTTTTTTGTGTAGTTTTTGTCTGCCAGAATCTATAATTCACAAGTTTTGTATCATAAAAGAGTCATCGTTTCTCCTCCTAGGGGTTATTCGAGACCTCTTAATCCAAACCGCAAGTAACGAGGCATTGGCTACCTTAAGAGAGTCATAGTTACTCGTCCCCATTGCTCACCCAGTCTGCCACTTTTTCTTACTGCGGCCAGTCTGCCAGAAGCGATATGTCACTCGTTGTGTATCTTAAGAGATTCATCGTTACTCCTTCCATAGGTTACTGGTATTCTCTGAGTCAATACCTCTCGTGACGAAAAAGTGGCTATCTTAATAGTGCAATACTTCTTCCTCCGAGTTGCTCACACAGTTTACTACTTTTTGTGTACTTGCCAGTCTGCCAGAAGCGATATGTCACTAGTTGTGTATAATAAAAGAGTCATCGTTTCTCCTCCTAGGGGTTATTCGAGATTTCTTAATCCAACCCGCAAGTAACGAGGCATTGGCTACCTTAAGAGAGTCATAGTTACTCGTCCCAATTGCTCACCCAGTCTGCCACTTTTCCTTACTGCGGCCAGTCTGCCATAAGCGATATGTCACTCGTTGCGTATCTTAAGAGATTCATCGTTACTCTTTCCATAGGTTACTGGTATTCTCTGATTCAATGCTTCTCGTGACGAAAAAGTGGCTATCTTAATAGTGCAATACTTCTTCCTCCGAGTTGCTCACACAGTTTACTACTTTTTGTGTACTTGCCAGTCTGCCAGAAGCGATATGTCACTAGTTGTGTATCATAAAAGAGTCATCGTTTCTCCTCCTAGGGGTTATTCGAGATTTCTTAACTCAAACCGCAAGTAACGAGGCATTGGCTACCTTAAGAGAGTCATAGTTACTCGTCCCAATTGCTCACCCAGTCTGCCACTTTTTCTTACTGCGGCCAGTCTGCCAGAAGCGATATGTAACTCGTTGTGTATCTTAAGAGATTCATCGTTACTCCTTCCATAGGTTACTGGTATTCTCTGAGTCAATACCTCTCGTGACGAAAAAGTGGCTATCTTAATAGTGCAATACTTCTTCCTCCGAGTTGCTCACACAGTTTACTACTTTTTGTGTACTTGCCAGTCTGCCAGAAGCGATATGTCACTAGTTGTGTATCATAAAAGAGTCATCGTTTCTCCTCCTAGGGGTTATTCGAAATTTCTTAATCCAAACCGCAAGTAACGAGGCATTGGCTACCTTAAGAGAGTCATAGTTACTCGTCCCAATTGCTCACCCAGTCTGCCACTTCTTCTTACTGCGGCCAGTCTGCCAGAAGCGATATGTCACTCGTTGTGTATCTTAAGAGATTCATCGTTACTCTTTCCATAGGTTACTGGTATTCTCTGATTCAATGCCTCTCGTGACGAAAAAGTGGCTATCTTAATAGTGCAATACTTCTTCCTCCCAGTTGCTCACACAGTTTACTACTTTTTTGTGTAGTTTTTGTCGGCCAGAAACTATAATTCACTAGTTTTGTATCATAAAAGAGTCATCGTTTCTCCTCCTAGGTGTTATTCGAGACCTCTTAATCCAAACCGCAAGTAACGAGGCATTGGCTACCTTAATAGAGTCATAGTTACTCGTCCCAATTGCTCACCCAGTCTGCCACTTTTTCTTACTGCGGCCAGTCTGCCAGAAGCGATATGTCACTCGTTGTGTATCTTAAGAGATTCATCGTTACTCCTTCCATAGGTTACTGGTATTCTCTGAGTCAATACCTCTCTTGACGAAAAAGTGGCTATCTTAATAGTGCAATACTTCTTCCTCCGAGTTGCTCACACAATTTACTACTTTTTGTGTAGTTTTTGTCTGCCAGAAACTATAATTCACTAGTTGTGTATCATAAAAGAGTCATCGTTTCTCCTCCTAGGGGTTATTCGAGATATCTTAATCCAAACCGCAAGTAACGAGTCATTGGCTACCTTAAGAGAGTCATAGTTACTCGTCCCAATTGCTCACCCAGTTTGCCACTTTTCCTTACTGCGGCCAGTCTCCCAGAAGCGATATGTCACTCGTTGTGTATCTTAAGAGATTCATCGTTACTCTTTCCATAGGTTACTGGTATTCTGTGATTCAATGCCTCTCGTGACGAAAAAGTGGCTATCTTAATAGTGCAATACTTCTTCCTCCCAGTTGCTCACACAATTTACTACTTTTTTGTGTAGTTTTTGTCTGCCAGAAACTATAATTCACTAGTTGTTTATCATAAAAGAGTCATCGTTTCTCCTCCTAGGGGTTATTCGAGACCTCTTAATCCAAACCGCAAGTAACGAGGCATTGGCTACCTTAAGAGAGTCATAGTTACTCGTCCCAATTGCTCACACAGTCTGCCACTTTTTCTTACTGCGGCCAGTCTGCCAGAAGCGATATGTCACTCGTTGTGTATCTTAAGAGATTCATCGTTACTCCTTCCATAGGTTACTGGTATTCTCTGAGTCAATACCTCTCGTGACGAAAAAGTGGCTATCTTAATAGTGCAATACTTCTTCCTCCCAGTTGCTCACACAGTTTACTACTTTTTTGTGTAGTTTTTGTCGGCCAGAAACTATAATTCACTAGTTTTGTATCATAAAAGAGTCATCGTTTCTCCTCCTAGGGGTTATTCGAGACCTCCTAATCCAAACCGCAAGTACCGAGGCATTGGCTACCTTAAGAGAGTCATAGTTACTCGTCCCAATTGCTCACCCAGTCTGCCACTTTTTCTTACTGCGGCCAGTCTGCCAGAAGCGATATGTCACTCGTTGTGTATCTTAAGAGATTCATCGTTACTCCTTCCATAGGTTACTGGTATTCTCTGAGTCAATACCTCTCGTGACGAAAAAGTGGCTATCTTAATAGTGCAATACTTCTTCCTCCGAGTTGCTCACACAGTTTACTACTTTTTGTGTAGTTTTTGTCTGCCAGAAACTATAATTCACTAGTTGTGTATCATAAAAGAGTCATCGTTTCTCCTCCTAGGGGTTTTCGAGATTTCTTAATCCAAACCGCAAGTAACGAGGCATTGGCTACCTTAAGAGAGTCATAGTTACTCGTCCCAATTGCTCACCCAGTCTGCCACTTTTTCTTACTGCGGCCAGTCTGCCAGAAGCGATATGTCACTAGTTGTGTATCTTAAGAGATTCGTCGTTACTCCTTCCATAGGTTACTGGTATTCTCTGAGTCAATACCTCTCGTGACGAAAAAGTGGCTATCTTAATAGTGCAATACTTCTTCCTCCGAGTTGCTCACACAGTTTACTACTTTTTGTGTACTTGCCAGTCTGCCAGAAGCGATATGTCACTAGTTGTGTATCATAAAAGAGTCATCGTTTCTCCTCCTAGGGGTTATTCGAAATTTCTTAATCCAAACCGCAAGTACCGAGGCATTGGCTACCTTAAGAGAGTCATAGTTACTCGTCCCAATTGCTCACCCAGTCTGCCACTTTTTCTTACTGCGGCCAGTCTGCCAGAAGCGATATGTCACTCGTTGTGTATCTTAAGAGATTCATCGTTACTCCTTCCATAGGTTACTGGTATTCTCTGAGTCAATACCTCTCGTGACGAAAAAGTGGCTATCTTAATAGTGCAATACTTCTTCCTCCGAGTTGCTCACACAGTTTACTACTTTTTGTGTAGTTTTTGTCTGCCAGAAACTATATTTCACTAGTTGTGTATCATAAAAGAGTCATCGTTTCTCCTCCTAGGGGTTATTCGAGACCTCTTAATCCAAACCGCAAGTAACGAGGCATTGGCTACCTTAAGAGAGTCATAGTTACTCGTCCCGATTGCTCACCCAGTCTGCCACTTTTTCTTACTGCGGCCAGTCTGCCAGAAGCGATATGTCACTCGTTGTGTATCTTAAGAGATTCATCGTTACTCCTTCCATAGGTTACTGGTATTCTCTGATACAATGCCTCTCGTGACGAAAAAGTGGCTATCTTAATAGTGCAATACTTCTTCCTCCGAGTTGCTCACACAGTTTACTACTTTTTGTGTACTTGCCAGTCTGCCAGAAGCGATATGTCACTAGTTGTGTATCATAAAAGAGTCATCGTTTCTCCTCCTAGGGGTTATTCGAAATTTCTTAATCCAAACCGCAAGTAACGAGGCATTGGCTACCTTAAGAGAGTCATAGTTACTCGTCCCAATTGCTCACCCAGTCTGCCACTTTTTCTTACTGCGGCCAGTCTGCCAGAAGCGATATGTCACTCGTTGTGTATCTTAAGAGATTCATCGTTACTCCTTCCATAGGTTACTGGTATTCTCTGAGTCAATACCTCTCGTAACGAAAAAGTGGCTATCTTAATAGTGCAATACTTCTTCCTACGAGTTGCTCACACAGTTTACTACTTTTTGTGTACTTGCCAGTCTGCCAAAAGCGATATGTCACTAGTTGTGTATCATAAAGGAGTCATCGTTTCTCCTCCTAGGGGTTATTCGAGATTTCTTAATCCAAACCGCAAGTAACGAGGCATTGGCTACCTTAAGAGAGTCATAGTTACTCGTCCCAATTGCTCACCCAGTCTGCCACTTTTTCTTACTGCGGCCAGTCTGCCAGAAGCGATATGTCACTCGCTGTGTATCTTAAGAGATTCATCGTTACTCTTTCCATAGGTTACTGGTATTCTCTGATTCAATGCCTCTCGTGACGAAAAAGTGGCTATCTTAATAGTGCAATACTTCTTCCTCCCAGTTGCTCACACAGTTTACTACTTTTTTGTGTAGTTTTTGTCGGCCAGAAACTATAATTCACTAGTTTTGTATCATAAAAGAGTCATCGTTTCTCCTCCTAGGGGTTATTCGAGACCTCTTAATCCAAACCGCAAGTAACGAGGCATTGGCTACCTTAAGAGAGTCATAGTTACTCGTCCCAATTGCTCACCCAGTCTGCCACTTTTTCTTACTGCGGCCAGTCTGCCAGAAGCGATATGTCACTCGTTGTGTATCTTAAGAGATTCATCGTTACTCCTTCCATAGGTTACTGGTATTCTCTGAGTCAATACCTCTGTTGACGAAAAAGTGGCTATCTTAATAGTGCAATACTTCTTCCTCCGAGTTGCTCACACAGTTTACTACTTTTTGTGTAGTTTTTGTCTGCCAGAAACTATAATTCACTAGTTGTGTATCATAAAAGAGTCATCGTTTCTCCTCCTAGGGGTTATTCGAGATATCTTAATCCAAACCGCAAGTAACGAGTCATTGGCTACCTTAAGAGAGTCATAGTTACTCGTCCCAATTGCTCACCCAGTCTGCCACTTTTCCTTACTGCGGCCAGTCTGCCAGAAGCGATATGTCACTCGTTGTGTATCTTAAGAGATTCATCGTTACTCTTTCCATAGGTTACTGGTATTCTGTGATTCAATGCCTCTCGTGACGAAAAAGTGGCTATCTTAATAGTGCAATACTTCTTCCTCCCAGTTGCTCACACAATTTACTACTTTTTTGTGTAGTTTTTGTCTGCCAGAAACTATAATTCACTAGTTTTGTATCATAAAAGAGTCATCGTTTCTCCTCCTAGGGGTTATTCGAGACCTCTTAATCCAAACCGCAAGTAACGAGGCATTGGCTACCTTAAGAGAGTCATAGTTACTCGTCCCAATTGCTCACACAGTCTGCCACTTTTTCTTACTGCGGCCAGTCTGCCAGAAGCGATATGTCACTCGTTGTGTATCTTAAGAGTTTCATCGTTACTCCTTCCATAGGTTACTGGTATTCTCTGAGTCAATACCTCTCGTGACGAAAAAGCGGCTATCTTAATAGTGCAATACTTCTTCCTCCGAGTTGCTCACACAGTTTACTACTTTTTGTGTAGTTTTTGTCTGCCAGAAACTATAATTCACTAGTTGTGTATCATAAAAGAGTCATCGTTTCTCCTCCTAGGGGTTTTCGAGATTTCTTAATCCAAACCGCAAGTAACGAGGCATTGGCTACCTTAAGAGAGTCATAGTTACTCGTCCCCATTGCTCACCCAGTCTGCCACATTTCTTACTGTGGCCAGTCTGCCAGAAGCGATATGTCACTCGTTGTGTATCTTAAGAGATTCATCGTTACTCCTTCTGTAGGTTACTGGTATTCTCTGAGTCAATACCTCTCTTGACGAAAAAGTGGCTATCTTAATAGTGCAATACTTCTTCCTCCGAGTTGCTCACACAGTTTACTGCTTCTTGTGTAGTTTTTGTCTGCCAGAAACTATAATTCACTAGTTGTGTATCATAAAAGAGTCATCGTTTCTCCTCCTAGGGGTTATTCGAGATATCTTAATCCAAACCGCAAGTAACGAGGCATTGGCTACCTTAAGAGAGTCATATTTACTCGTCCCAATTGCTCACCCAGTCTGCCACTTTTCCTTACTGCGGCCAGTCTGCCAGAAGCGATATGTCACTCGTTGTGTATCTTAAGAGATTCATCGTTACTCCTTCCATAGGTTACTGGTATTCTCTGAGTCAATACCTCTCGTGACGAAAAAGTTGCTATCTTAATAGTGCAATACTTCTTCCTCCGAGTTGCTCACACAGTTTACTACTTTTTGTGTACTTGCCAGTCTGCCAGAAGTGATATGTCACTAGTTGTGTATTATAAAGGAGTCATCGTTTCTCCTCCTAGGGGTTATTCGAGATTTCTTAATCCAAACCGCAAGTAACGAGGCATTGGCTACCTTAAGAGAGTCATAGTTACTCGTCCCAATTACTCACCCAGTCTGCCACTTTTCCTTACTGCGGCCAGTCTGCCAGAAGCGATATGTCACTCGTTGTGTATCTTAAGAGATTCATCGTTACTCTTTCCATAGGTTACTGGTATTCTCTGATTCAATGCCTCTCGTGACGAAAAAGTGGCTATCTTAATAGTGCAATACTTCTTCCTCCCAGTTGCTCACACAGTTTACTACTTTTTTGTGTAGTTTTTGTCTGCCAGAAACTATAATTCACTAGTTTTGTATCATAAAAGAGTCATCGTTTCTCCTCCTAGGGGTTATTCGAGACCTCTTAATCCAAACCGCAAGTACCGAGGCATTGGCTACCTTAAGAGAGTCATAGTTACTCGTCCCAATTGCTCACCCAGTCTGCCACTTTTTCTTACTGCGGCCAGTCTGCCAGAAGCGATATGTCACTCGTTGTGTATCTTAAGAGATTCATCGTTACTCCTTCCATAGGTTACTGGTATTCTCTGAGTCAATACCTCTCGTGACGAAAGAGTGGCTATCTTAATAGTGCAATACTTCTTCCTCCGAGTTTCTCACACAGTTTACTACTTTTTGTGTACTTGCCAGTCTGCCAGAAGCGATATGTCACTAGTTGTGTATCATAAAAGAGTCATCGTTTCTCCTTCTAGGGGTTATTCGAGATTTCTTAATCCAAACCGCAAGTAACGAGGCATTGGCTACCTTAAGAGAGTCATAGTTACTCGTCCCAATTGCTCACCCAGTCTGCCACTTTTCCTTATTGCGGCCAGTCTGCCAGAAGCGATATGTCACTCGTTGTGTAACTTAAGAGATTCATCGTTACTCTTTCCATAGGTTACTGGTATTCTCTGATTCAATGCCTCTCGTGACGAAAAAGTGGCTATCTTAATAGTGCAATACTTCTTCCTCCCAGTTGCTCACACAATTTACTACTTTTTTTGTAGTTTTTGTCTGCCAGAAACTATAATTCACTAGTTTTGTATCATAAAAGAGTCATCGTTTCTCCTCCTAGGGGTTATTCGAGACCTCTTAATCCAAACCGCAAGTAACGAGGCATTGGCTACCTTAAGTGAGTCATAGTTACTCGTCCCAATTGCTCACCCAGTCTGCCACTTTTCCTTACTGCGGCCAGTCTGCCAGAAGCGATATGTCACTCGTTGTGTATCTTAAGAGATTCATCGTTACTCCTTCCATAGGTTACTGGTATTCTCTGAGTCAATACCCCTCGTGACGAAAAAGTGGCTATCTTAATAGTGCAATACTTCTTCCTCCGAGTTGCTCACACAGTTTACTACTTTTTGTGTAGTTTTTGTCTGCCAGAAACTATAATTCACTAGTTTTGTATCATAAAAGAGTCATCGTTTCTCCTCCTAGGGGTTTTCGAGATTTCTTAATCCAAACCGCAAGTAACGAGGCATTAGCTACCTTAAGAGAGTCATAGTTACTCGTCCCCATTGCTCACCCAGTCTGCCACATTTCTTACTGTGGCCAGTCTGCCAGAAGCGATATGTCACTCGTTGTGTATCTTAAGAGATTCATCGTTACTCCTTCCGTAGGTTACTGGTATTCTCTGAGTCAATACCTCTCTTGACGAAAAAGTGGCTATCTTAATAGTGCAATACTTCTTCCTCCGAGTTGCTCACACAGTTTACTTCTTCTTGTGTAGTTTTTGTCTGCCAGAAACTATAATTCACTAGTTGTGTATCATAAAAGAGTCATCGTTTCTCCTCCTAGGGGTTATTCGAGATATCTTAATCCAAACCGCAAGTAACGAGGCATTGGCTACCTTAAGAGAGTCATATTTACTCGTCCCAATTGCTCACCCAGTCTGCCACTTTTCCTTACTGCGGCCAGTCTGCCAGAAGCGATATGTCACTCGTTGTGTATCTTAAGAGATTCATCGTTACTCCTTCCATAGGTTACTGGTATTCTCTGAGTCAATACCTCTCGTGACGAAAAAGTGGCTATCTTAATAGTGCAATACTTCTTCCTCCGAGTTGCTCACACAGTTTACTACTTTTTGTGTACTTGCCAGTCTGCCAGAAGTGATATGTCACTAGTTGTGTATTATAAAGGAGTCATCGTTTCTCCTCCTAGGGGTTATTCGAGATTTCTTAATCCAAAAAGGAAGTAACGAGGCATTGGCTACCTTAAGAGAGTCATAGTTACTCGTCCCAATTACTCACCCAGTCTGCCACTTTTCCTTACTGCGGCCAGTCTGCCAGAAGCGATATGTCACTCGTTGTGTATCTTAAGAGATTCATCGTTACTCTTTCCATAGGTTACTGGTATTCTCTGATTCAATGCCTCTCGTGACGAAAAAGTGGCTATCTTAATAGTGCAATACTTCTTCCTCCCAGTTGCTCACACAGTTTACTACTTTTTTGTGTAGTTTTTGTCTGCCAGAAACTATAATTCACTAGTTTTGTATCATAAAAGAGTCATCGTTTCTCCTCCTAGGGGTTATTCGAGACCTCTTAATCCAAACCGCAAGTACCGAGGCATTGGCTACCTTAAGAGAGTCATAGTTACTCGTCCCAATTGCTCACCCAGTCTGCCACTTTTTCTTACTGCGGCCAGTCTGCCAGAAGCGATATGTCACTCGTTGTGTATCTTAAGAGATTCATCGTTACTCCTTCCATAGGTTACTGGTATTCTCTGAGTCAATACCTCTCGTGACGAAAAACTGGCTATCTTAATAGTGCAATACTTCTTCCTCCGAGTTTCTCACACAGTTTACTACTTTTTGTGTACTTGCCAGTCTGCCAGAAGCGATATGTCACTAGTTGTGTATCATAAAAGAGTCATCGTTTCTCCTTCTAGGGGTTATTCGAGATTTCTTAATCCAAACCGCAAGTAACGAGGCATTGGCTACCTTAAGAGAGTCATAGTTACTCGTCCCAATTGCTCACCCAGTCTGCCACTTTTCCTTATTGCGGCCAGTCTGCCAGAAGCGATATGTCACTCGTTGTGTATCTTAAGAGATTCATCGTTACTCTTTCCATAGGTTACTGGTATTCTCTGATTCAATGCCTCTCGTGACGAAAAAGTGGCTATCTTAATAGTGCAATACTTCTTCCTCCCAGTTGCTCACACAGTTTACTACTTTTTTGTGTAGTTTTTGTCTGCCAGAAACTATAATTCACTAGTTTTGTATCATAAAAGAGTCATCGTTTCTCCTCCTAGGGGTTATTCGAGACCTCTTAATCCAAACCGCAAGTACCGAGGCATTGGCTACCTTAAGAGAGTCATAGTTACTCGTCCCAATTGCTCACCCAGTCTGCCACTTTTTCTTACTGCGGCCAGTCTGCCAGAAGCGATATGTCACTCGTTGTGTATCTTAAGAGATTCATCGTTACTCCTTCCATAGGTTACTGGTATTCTCTGAGTCAATACCTCTCGTGACGAAAAACTGGCTATCTTAATAGTGCAATACTTCTTCCTCCGAGTTTCTCACACAGTTTACTACTTTTTGTGTACTTGCCAGTCTGCCAGAAGCGATATGTCACTAGTTGTGTATCATAAAAGAGTCATCGTTTCTCCTTCTAGGGGTTATTCGAGATTTCTTAATCCAAACCGCAAGTAACGAGGCATTGGCTACCTTAAGAGAGTCATAGTTACTCGTCCCAATTGCTCACCCAGTCTGCCACTTTTCCTTATTGCGGCCAGTCTGCCAGAAGCGATATGTCACTCGTTGTGTATCTTAAGAGATTCATCGTTACTCTTTCCATAGGTTACTGGTATTCTCTGATTCAATGCCTCTCGTGACGAAAAAGTGGCTATCTTAATAGTGCAATACTTCTTCCTCCCAGTTGCTCACACAATTTACTACTTTTTTTGTAGTTTTTGTCTGCCAGAAACTATAATTCACTAGTTTTGTATCATAAAAGAGTCATCGTTTCTCCTCCTAGGGGTTATTCGAGACCTCTTAATCCAAACCGCAAGTAACGAGGCATTGGCTACCTTAAGTGAGTCATAGTTACTCGTCCCAATTGCTCACCCAGTCTGCCACTTTTCCTTACTGCGGCCAGTCTGCCAGAAGCGATATGTCACTCGTTGTGTATCTTAAGAGATTCATCGTTACTCCTTCCATAGGTTACTGGTATTCTCTGAGTCAATACCCCTCGTGACGAAAAAGTGGCTATCTTAATAGTGCAATACTTCTTCCTCCGAGTTGCTCACACAGTTTACTACTTCTTGTGTAGTTTTTGTCTGCCAGAAACTATAATTCACTAGTTGTGTATCATAAAAGAGTCATCGTTTCTCCTCCTAGGGGTTTTCGAGATTTCTTAATCCAAACCGCAAGTAACGAGGCATTAGCTACCTTAAGAGAGTCATAGTTACTCGTCCCCATTGCTCACCCAGTCTGCCACATTTCTTACTGTGGCCAGTCTGCCAGAAGCGATATGTCACTCGTTGTGTATCTTAAGAGATTCATCGTTACTCCTTCCGTAGGTTACTGGTATTCTCTGAGTCAATACCTCTCTTGACGAAAAAGTGGCTATCTTAATAGTGCAATACTTCTTCCTCCGAGTTGCTCACACAGTTTACTGCTTCTTGTGTAGTTTTTGTCTGCCAGAAACTATAATTCACTAGTTGTGTATCATAAAAGAGTCATCGTTTCTCCTCCTAGGGGTTATTCGAGATATCTTAATCCAAACCGCAAGTAACGAGGCATTGGCTACCTTAAGAGAGTCATATTTACTCGTCCCAATTGCTCACCCAGTCTGCCACTTTTCCTTACTGCGGCCAGTCTGCCAGAAGCGATATGTCACTCGTTGTGTATCTTAAGAGATTCATCGTTACTCCTTCCATAGGTTACTGGTATTCTCTGAGTCAATACCTCTCGTGACGAAAAAGTGGCTATCTTAATAGTGCAATACTTCTTCCTCCGAGTTGCTCACACAGTTTACTACTTTTTGTGTACTTGCCAGTCTGCCAGAAGTGATATGTCACTAGTTGTGTATTATAAAGGAGTCATCGTTTCTCCTCCTAGGGGTTATTCGAGATTTCTTAATCCAAACCGCAAGTAACGAGGCATTGGCTACCTTAAGAGAGTCATAGTTACTCGTCCCAATTACTCACCCAGTCTGCCACTTTTCCTTACTGCGGCCAGTCTGCCAGAAGCGATATGTCACTCGTTGTGTATCTTAAGAGATTCATCGTTACTCTTTCCATAGGTTACTGGTATTCTCTGATTCAATGCCTCTCGTGACGAAAAAGTGGCTATCTTAATAGTGCAATACTTCTTCCTCCCAGTTGCTCACACAGTTTACTACTTTTTTGTGTAGTTTTTGTCTGCCAGAAACTATAATTCACTAGTTTTGTATCATAAAAGAGTCATCGTTTCTCCTCCTAGGGGTTATTCGAGACCTCTTAATCCAAACCGCAAGTACCGAGGCATTGGCTACCTTAAGAGAGTCATAGTTACTCGTCCCAATTGCTCACCCAGTCTGCCACTTTTTCTTACTGCGGCCAGTCTGCCAGAAGCGATATGTCACTCGTTGTGTATCTTAAGAGATTCATCGTTACTCCTTCCATAGGTTACTGGTATTCTCTGAGTCAATACCTCTCGTGACGAAAAACTGGCTATCTTAATAGTGCAATACTTCTTCCTCCGAGTTTCTCACACAGTTTACTACTTTTTGTGTACTTGCCAGTCTGCCAGAAGCGATATGTCACTAGTTGTGTATCATAAAAGAGTCATCGTTTCTCCTTCTAGGGGTTATTCGAGATTTCTTAATCCAAACCGCAAGTAACGAGGCATTGGCTACCTTAAGAGAGTCATAGTTACTCGTCCCAATTGCTCACCCAGTCTGCCACTTTTCCTTATTGCGGCCAGTCTGCCAGAAGCGATATGTCACTCGTTGTGTATCTTAAGAGATTCATCGTTACTCTTTCCATAGGTTACTGGTATTCTCTGATTCAATGCCTCTCGTGACGAAAAAGTGGCTATCTTAATAGTGCAATACTTCTTCCTCCCAGTTGCTCACACAATTTACTACTTTTTTTGTAGTTTTTGTCTGCCAGAAACTATAATTCACTAGTTTTGTATCATAAAAGAGTCATCGTTTCTCCTCCTAGGGGTTATTCGAGACCTCTTAATCCAAACCGCAAGTAACGAGGCATTGGCTACCTTAAGTGAGTCATAGTTACTCGTCCCAATTGCTCACCCAGTCTGCCACTTTTCCTTACTGCGGCCAGTCTGCCAGAAGCGATATGTCACTCGTTGTGTATCTTAAGAGATTCATCGTTACTCCTTCCATAGGTTACTGGTATTCTCTGAGTCAATACCCCTCGTGACGAAAAAGTGGCTATCTTAATAGTGCAATACTTCTTCCTCCGAGTTGCTCACACAGTTTACTACTTTTTGTGTAGTTTTTGTCTGCCAGAAACTATAATTCACTAGTTGTGTATCATAAAAGAGTCATCGTTTCTCCTCCTAGGGGTTTTCGAGATTTCTTAATCCAAACCGCAAGTAACGAGGCATTAGCTACCTTAAGAGAGTCATAGTTACTCGTCCCCATTGCTCACCCAGTCTGCCACATTTCTTACTGTGGCCAGTCTGCCAGAAGCGATATGTCACTCGACTCCTTCCATAGGTTACTGGTATTCTCTGAGTCAATACCTCTCGTGACGAAAAAGTGGCTATCTTAATAGTGCAATACTTCTTCCTCCGAGTTGCTCACACAGTTTACTACTTTTTGTGTACTTGCCAGTCTGCCAGAAGCGATATGTCACTAGTTGTGTATCATAAAGGAGTCATCGTCTCTCCTCATAGGGGTTATTCGAGATTTCTTAATCCAAACCGCAAGTAACGAGGCATTGGCTACCTTAAGAGAGTCATAGTTACTCGTCCCAATTGCTCACCCAGTCTGCCACTTTTCCTTACTTCGGCCAGTCTGCCAGAAGCGATATGTCACTCGTTGTGTATCTTAAGAGATTCATCGTTACTCCTTCCATAGGTTACTGGTATTCTCTGAGTCAATACCTCTCTTGACGAAAAAGTGGCTATCTTAATAGTGCAATACTTCTTCCTCCGAGTTGCTCACACAGTTTACTGCTTTTTGTGTAGTTTTTGTCTGCCAGAAACTATAATTCACTAGTTGTGTATCATAAAAGAGTCATCGTTTCTCCTCCTAGGGGTTATTCGAGATATCTTAATCCAAACCGCAAGTAACGAGGCATTGGCTACCTTAAGAGAGTCATAGTTACTCGTCCCAATTGCTCACCCAGTCTGCCACTTTTCCTTACTGCGGCCAGTCTGCCAGAAGCGATATGTCACTCGTTGTGTATCTTAAGAGATTCATCGTTACTCCTTCCATAGGTTATTGGTATTCTCTGAGTCAATACCCCTCGTGACGAAAAAGTGGCTATCTTAATAGTGCAATACTTCTTCCTCCGAGTTGCTCACACAGTTTACTGCTTCTTGTGTAGTTTTTGTCTGCCAGAAACTATAATTCACTAGTTGTGTATCATAAAAGAGTCATCGTTTCTCCTCCTAGGGGTTATTCGAGATATCTTAATCCAAACCGCAAGTAACGAGGCATTGGCTACCTTAAGAGAGTCATATTTACTCGTCCCAATTGCTCACCCAGTCTGCCACTTTTCCTTACTGCGGCCAGTCTGCCAGAAGCGATATGTCACTCGTTGTGTATCTTAAGAGATTCATCGTTACTCCTTCCATAGGTTACTGGTATTCTCTGAGTCAATACCTCTCGTGACGAAAAACTGGCTATCTTAATAGTGCAATACTTCTTCCTCCGAGTTTCTCACACAGTTTACTACTTTTTGTGTACTTGCCAGTCTGCCAGAAGCGATATGTCACTAGTTGTGTATCATAAAAGAGTCATCGTTTCTCCTTCTAGGGGTTATTCGAGATTTCTTAATCCAAACCGCAAGTAACGAGGCATTGGCTACCTTAAGAGAGTCATAGTTACTCGTCCCAATTGCTCACCCAGTCTGCCACTTTTCCTTATTGCGGCCAGTCTGCCAGAAGCGATATGTCACTCGTTGTGTATCTTAAGAGATTCATCGTTACTCTTTCCATAGGTTACTGGTATTCTCTGATTCAATGCCTCTCGTGACGAAAAAGTGGCTATCTTAATAGTGCAATACTTCTTCCTCCCAGTTGCTCACACAATTTACTACTTTTTTTGTAGTTTTTGTCTGCCAGAAACTATAATTCACTAGTTTTGTATCATAAAAGAGTCATCGTTTCTCCTCCTAGGGGTTATTCGAGACCTCTTAATCCAAACCGCAAGTAACGAGGCATTGGCTACCTTAAGTGAGTCATAGTTACTCGTCCCAATTGCTCACCCAGTCTGCCACTTTTCCTTACTGCGGCCAGTCTGCCAGAAGCGATATGTCACTCGTTGTGTATCTTAAGAGATTCATCGTTACTCCTTCCATAGGTTACTGGTATTCTCTGAGTCAATACCCCTCGTGACGAAAAAGTGGCTATCTTAATAGTGCAATACTTCTTCCTCCGAGTTGCTCACACAGTTTACTACTTTTTGTGTAGTTTTTGTCTGCCAGAAACTATAATTCACTAGTTGTGTATCATAAAAGAGTCATCGTTTCTCCTCCTAGGGGTTTTCGAGATTTCTTAATCCAAACCGCAAGTAACGAGGCATTAGCTACCTTAAGAGAGTCATAGTTACTCGTCCCCATTGCTCACCCAGTCTGCCACATTTCTTACTGTGGCCAGTCTGCCAGAAGCGATATGTCACTCGACTCCTTCCATAGGTTACTGGTATTCTCTGAGTCAATACCTCTCGTGACGAAAAAGTGGCTATCTTAATAGTGCAATACTTCTTCCTCCGAGTTGCTCACACAGTTTACTACTTTTTGTGTACTTGCCAGTCTGCCAGAAGCGATATGTCACTAGTTGTGTATCATAAAGGAGTCATCGTTTCTCCTCATAGGGGTTATTCGAGATTTCTTAATCCAAACCGCAAGTAACGAGGCATTGGCTACCTTAAGAGAGTCATAGTTACTCGTCCCAATTGCTCACCCAGTCTGCCACTTTTCCTTACTTCGTCCAGTCTGCCAGAAGCGATATGTCACTCGTTGTGTATCTTAAGAGATTCATCGTTACTCCTTCCATAGGTTACTGGTATTCTCTGATTCAATACCTCTCTTGACGAAAAAGTGGCTATCTTAATAGTGCAATACTTCTTCCTCCGAGTTGCTCACACAGTTTACTGCTTTTTGTGTAGTTTTTGTCTCCCAGAAACTATAATTCACAAGTTGTGTATCATAAAAGAGTCATCGTTTCTCCTCCTAGGGGTTATTCGAGATATCTTAATCCAAACCGCAAGTAACGAGGCATTGGCTACCTTAAGAGAGTCATAGTTACTCGTCCCAATTGCTCACCCAGTCTGCCACTTTTCCTTACTGCGGCCAGTCTGCCAGAAGCGATATGTCACTCGTTGTGTATCTTAAGAGATTCATCGTTACTCCTTCCATAGGTTACTGGTATTCTCTGAGTCAATACCTCTCGTGACGAAAAAGTGGCTATCTTAATAGTGCAATACTTCTTCCTCCGAGTTTCTCACACAGTTTACTACTTTTTGTGTACTTGCCAGTCTGCCAGAAGCGATATGTCACTAGTTGTGTATCTTAAGAGATTCATCGTTACTCCTTCCATAGGTTACTGGTATTCTCTGAGTCAATACCCCTCGTGACAAAAAAGTGGCTATCTTAATAGTGCAATACTTCTTCCTCCGAGTTGCTCACACAGTTTACTACTTTTTGTGTAGTTTTTGTCTGCCAGAAACTATAATTCACTAGTTGTGTATCATAAAAGAGTCATCGTTTCTCCTCCTAGGGGTTTTCGAGATTTCTTAATCCAAACCGCAAGTAACGAGGCATTAGCTACCTTAAGAGAGTCATAGTTACTCGTCCCCATTGCTCACACAGTCTGCCACTTCTTCTTACTGCGGCCAGTCTGCCAGAAGCGATATGTCACTCGTTGTGTATCTTAAGAGATTCATCGTTACTCCTTCCATAGGTTACTGGTATTCTCTGAGTCAATACCCCTCGTGACAAAAAAGTGGCTATCTTAATAGTGCAATACTTCTTCCTCCGAGTTGCTCACACAGTTTACTACTTTTTGTGTAGTTTTTGTCTGCCAGAAACTATAATTCACTAGTTGTGTATCATAAAAGAGTCATCGTTTCTCCTCCTAGGGGTTTTCGAGATTTCTTAATCCAAACCGCAAGTAACGAGGCATTAGCTACCTTAAGAGAGTCATAGTTACTCGTCCCCATTGCTCACCCAGTCTGCCACATTTCTTACTGTGGCCAGTCTGCCAGAAGCGATATGTCACTCGTTGTGTATCTTAAGAGATTCATCGTTACTCCTTCCATAGGTTACTGGTATTCTCTGAGTCAATACCTCTTTTGACGAAAAAGTGGCTATCTTAATAGTGCAATACTTCTTCCTCCGAGTTGCTCACACAGTTTACTGCTTTTTGTGTAGTTTTTGTCTGCCAGAAACTATAATTCACTAGTTGTGTATCATAAAAGAGTCATCGTTTCTCCTCCTAGGGGTTATTCGAGATATCTTAATCCAAACCGCAAGTAACGAGGCATTGGCTACCTTAAGAGAGTCATAGTTACTCGTCCCAATTGCTCACCCAGTCTGCCACTTTTCTTTACTGCGGCCAGTCTGCCAGAAGCGATATGTCACTAGTTGTGTATCATAAAGGAGTCATCGTTTCTCCTCATAGGGGTTATTCGAGATTTCTTAATCCAAACCGCAAGTAACGAGGCATTGGCTACCTTAAGAGAGTCATAGTTACTCGTCCCATTTGCTCACCCAGTCTGCCACTTTTCCTCACTGCGGCCAGTCTGCCAGAAGCGATATGTCACTCGTTGTGTATCTTAAGAGATTCATCATTACTCCTTCCATAGGTTACTGGTATTCTCTGAGTCAATACCTCTCTTGACGAAAAAGTGGCTATCTTAATAGTGCAATACTTCTTCCTCCGAGTTGCTCACACAGTTTACTGCTTTTTGTGTAGTTTTTGTCTGCCAGAAACTATAATTCACTAGTTGTGTATCATAAAAGAGTCATCGCTTCTCCTCCTAGGGGTTATTCGAGATATCTTAATCCAAACCGCAAGTAACGAGGCATTGGCTACCTTAAGAGAGTCATAGTTACTCGTCCCAATTGCTCACCCAGTCTGCCACTTTTCCTTACTGCGGCCAGTCTGCCAGAAGCGATATGTCACTCGTTGTGTATCTTAAGAGATTCATCGTTACTCCTTCCATAGGTTACTGGTATTCTCTGAGTCAATACCTCTCGTGACGAAAAAGTGGCTATCTTAATAGTGCAATACTTCTTCCTCCAAGTTTCTCACACAGTTTACTACTTTTTGTGTACTTGCCAGTCTGCCAGAAGCGATATGTCACTAGTTGTGTATCATAAAAGAGTCATCGTTTCTCCTCCTAGGGGTTATTCGAGATTTCTTAATCCAAACCGCAAGTAACGAGGCATTGGCTACCTTAAGAGAGTCATAGTTACTCGTCCCAATTGCTCACCCAGTCTGCCACTTTTCCTTACTGCGGCCAGTCTGCCAGAAGCGATATGTCACTCGTTGTGTATCTTAAGAGATTCATCGTTACTCTTTCCATAGGTTACTGGTATTCTCTGATTCAATGCCTCTCGTGACGAAAAAGTGGCTATCTTAATAGTGCAATACTTCTTCCTCCCAGTTGCTCACACAATTTACTACTTTTTTGTGTAGTTTTTGTCTGCCAGAAACTATAATTCACTAGTTTTGTATCATAAAAGAGTCATCGTTTCTCCTCCTAGGGGTTATTCGAGACCTCTTAATCCAAACCGCAAGTAACGAGGCATTGGCTACCTTAAGAGAGTCATAGTTACTCGTCCCAATTGCTCACACAGTCTGCCACTTCTTCTTACTGCGGCCAGTCTGCCAGAAGCGATATGTCACTCGTTGTGTATCTTAAGAGATTCATCGTTACTCCTTCCATAGGTTACTGGTATTCTCTGAGTCAATACCCCTCGTGACGAAAACGTGGCTATCTTAATAGTGCAATACTTCTTCCTCCGAGTTGCTCACACAGTTTACTACTTTTTGTGTAGTTTTTGTCTGCCAGAAACTATAATTCACTAGTTGTGTATCATAAAAGAGTCATCGTTTCTCCTCCTAGGGGTTTTCGAGATTTCTTAATCCAAACCGCAAGTAACGAGGCATTAGCTACCTTAAGAGAGTCATAGTTACTCGTCCCCATTGCTCATCCAGTCTGCCACATTTCTTACTGTGGCCAGTCTGCCAGAAGCGATATGTCACTCGTTGTGTATCTTAAGAGATTCATCGTTACTCCTTCCATAGGTTACTGGTATTCTCTGAGTCAATACCTCTTTTGACGAAAAAGTGGCTATCTTAATAGTGCAATACTTCTTCCTCCGAGTTGCTCACACAGTTTACTGCTTTTTGTGTAGTTTTTGTCTGCCAGAAACTATAATTCACTAGTTGTGTATCATAAAAGAGTCATCGTTTCTCCTCCTAGGGGTTATTCGAGATATCTTAATCCAAACCGCAAGTAACGAGGCATTGGCTACCTTAAGAGAGTCATAGTTACTCGTCCCAATTGCTCACCCAGTCTGCCACTATTCCTTACTGCGGCGTCTGCCAGAAGCGATATGTCACTAGTTGTGTATCATAAAGGAGTCATCGTTTCTCTTCATAGGGGTTATTCGAGATTTCTTAATCCAAACCGCAAGTAACGAGGCATTGGCTACCTTAAGAGAGTCATAGTTACTCGTCCCAATTGCTCACCCAGTCTGCCACTTTTCCTTACTGCGGCCAGTCTGCCAGAAGCGATATGTCACTCGTTGTGTATCTTAAGAGATTCATCGTTACTCCTTCCATAGGTTACTGGTGTTCTCTGAGTCAATACCTCTCTTGACGAAAAAGTGGCTATCTTAATAGTGCAATACTTCTTCCTCCGAGTTGCTCACACAGTTTACTGCTTTTTGTGTAGTTTTTGTCTGCCAGAAACTATAATTCACTGGTTGTGTATCATAAAAGAGTCATCGTTTCTCCTCCTAGGGGTTATTCGAGATATCTTAATCCAAACCGCAAGTAACGAGGCATTGGCTACCTTAAGAGAGTCATAGTTACTCGTCCCAATTGCTCACCCAGTCTGCCACTTTTCCTTACTGCGGCCAGTCTGCCAGAAGCGATATGTCACTCGTTGTGTATCTTAAGAGATTCATCGTTACTCCTTCCATAGGTTACTGGTATTCTCTGAGTCAATACCTCTCTTGACGAAAAAGTGGCTATCTTAATAGTGCAATACTTCTTCCTCCGAGTTGCCCACACAGTTTACTACTTTTTGTGTACTTGCCAGTCTGCCAGAAGCGATATGTCACTAGTTGTGTATCATAAAGGAGTCATCGCTTCTCCTTCTAGGGGTTATTCGAGATTTCTTAATCCAAACCGCAAGTAACGAGGCATGGGCTACCTTAAGAGAGTCATAGTTACTCGTCCCAATTGCTCACCCAGTCTGCCACTTTTCCTCACTGCAGCCAGTCTGCCAGAAGCGATATGTCACTCGTTGTGTATCTTAAGAGATTCATCGTTACTCTTTCCATAGGTTACTGGTATTCTCTGATTCAACGCCTCTCGTAACGAAAAAGTGGCTATCTTAATAGTGCAATACTTCTTCCTCCCAGTTGCTCACACAGTTTACTACTTTTTTGTGTAGTTTTTGTCTGCCAGAAACTATAATTCACTAGTTTTGTATCATAAAAGAGTCATCGTTTCTCCTCCTAGGGGTTATTCGAGACCTCTTAATCCAAACCGCAAGTAACGAGGCATTGGCTACCTTAAGAGAGTCATAGTTACTCGTCCCAATTGCTCACCCAGTCTGCCACTTTTTCTTACTGCGGCCAGTCTGCCAGAAGCGATATGTCACTCGTTGTGTATCTTAAGAGATTCATCGTTACTCCTTCCATAGGTTACTGGTATTCTCTGAGTCAATACCTCTCGTGACGAAAATGTGGCTATCTTAATAGTGCAATACTTCTTCCTCCGAGTTGCTCACACAGTTTACTACTTTTTGTGTACTTGCCAGTCTGCCAGAAGTGATATGTCACTAGTTCTGTATCATAAAAGAGTCATCGTTTCTCCTCCTAGGGGTTATTCGAGATTTCTTAATCCAAACCGCAAGTAACGAGGCATTGGCTACCTTAAGAGAGTCATAGTTACTCGTCCCAATTGCTCACCTAGTCTGCCACTTTTCCTTACTGCGGCCAGTCTGCCAGAAGCGATATGTCACTCGTTGTTTATCTTAAGAGATTCATCGTTACTCTTTCCATAGGTTACTGGTATTCTCTGATTCAATGCCTCTCGTGACGAAAAAGTGGCTATCTTAATAGTGCAATACTTCTTCCTCCCAGTTGCTCACACAGTTTACTACCTTTTTGTGTAGTTTTTGTCTGTCAGAAACTATAATTCACTAGTTTTGTATCATAAAAGAGTCATCGTTTCTCCTCCTATGGGTTATTCGAGACCTCTTAATCCAAACCGCAAGTAACGAGGCATTGGCTACCTTAAGAGAGTCATAGTTACTCGTCCCAATTGCTCACCCAGTCTGCCACATTTTCTTACTGCGGCCAGTCTGCCAGAAGCGATATGTCACTCGTTGTGTATCTTAAGAGATTCATCGTCACTCCTTCCATAGGTTACTGGTATTCTCTGAGTCAATACCTCTCTTGACGAAAAAGTGGCTATCTTAATAGTGCAATACTTCTTCCTCCGAGTTGCTCACACAGTTTACTGCTTTTCGTGTAGTTTTTGTCTGCCAGAAACTATAATTCACTAGTTGTGTATCATAAAAGAGTCATCGTTTCTCCTCCTAGGGGTTTTCGAGATTTCTTAATCCAAACCGCAAGTAACGAGGCATTGGCTACCTTAAGAGAGTCATAGTTACTCGTCCCAATTGCTCTCCCAGTCTGCCACTTTTCCTTACTGCGGCCAGTCTGCCAGAAGCGATATGTCACTAGTTGTGTATCATAAAGGAGTCATCGTTTCTCCTCATAGGGGTTATTCGAGATTTCTTAATCCAAACCGCAAGTAACGAGGCATTGGCTACCTTAAGAGAGTCATAGTTACTCGTCCCAATTGCTCACCCAGTCTGCCACTTTTCCTCACTGCGGCCAGTCTGCCAGAAGCGATATGTCACTCGTTGTGTATCTTAAGAGATTCATCATTACTCCTTCCATAGGTTACTGGTATTCTCTGAGTCAATACCTCTCTTGACGAAAAAGTGGCTATCTTAATAGTGCAATACTTCTTCCTCCGAGTTGCTCACACAGTTTACTGCTTTTTGTGTAGTTTTTGTCTGCCAGAAACTATAATTCACTAGTTGTGTATCATAAAAGAGTCATCGCTTCTCCTCCTAGGGGTTATTCGAGATATCTTAATCCAAACCGCAAGTAACGAGGCATTGGCTACCTTAAGAGAGTCATAGTTACTCGTCCCAATTGCTCACCCAGTCTGCCACTTTTCCTTACTGCGGCCAGTCTGCCAGAAGCGATATGTCACTCGTTGTGTATCTTAAGAGATTCATCGTTACTCCTTCCATAGGTTACTGGTATTCTCTGAGTCAATACCTCTCGTGACGAAAAAGTGGCTATCTTAATAGTGCAATACTTCTTCCTCCAAGTTTCTCACACAGTTTACTACTTTTTGTGTACTTGCCAGTCTGCCAGAAGCGATATGTCACTAGTTGTGTATCATAAAAGAGTCATCGTTTCTCCTCCTAGGGGTTATTCGAGATTTCTTAATCCAAACCGCAAGTAACGAGGCATTGGCTACCTTAAGAGAGTCATAGTTACTCGTCCCAATTGCTCACCCAGTCTGCCACTTTTCCTTACTGCGGCCAGTCTGCCAGAAGCGATATGTCACTCGTTGTGTATCTTAAGAGATTCATCGTTACTCTTTCCATAGGTTACTGGTATTCTCTGATTCAATGCCTCTCGTGACGAAAAAGTGGCTATCTTAATAGTGCAATACTTCTTCCTCCCAGTTGCTCACACAATTTACTACTTTTTTGTGTAGTTTTTGTCTGCCAGAAACTATAATTGACTAGTTTTGTATCATAAAAGAGTCATCGTTTCTCCTCCTAGGGGTTATTCGAGACCTCTTAATCCAAACCGCAAGTAACGAGGCATTGGCTACCTTAAGAGAGTCATAGTTACTCGTCCCAATTGCTCACACAGTCTGCCACTTCTTCTTACTGCGGCCAGTCTGCCAGAAGCGATATGTCACTCGTTGTGTATCTTAAGAGATTCATCGTTACTCCTTCCATAGGTTACTGGTATTCTCTGAGTCAATACCCCTCGTGACGAAAAAGTGGCTATCTTAATAGTGCAATACTTCTTCCTCCGAGTTGCTCACACAGTTTACTACTTTTTGTGTAGTTTTTGTCTGCCAGAAACTATAATTCACTAGTTGTGTATCATAAAAGAGTCATCGTTTCTCCTCCTAGGGGTTTTCGAGATTTCTTAATCCAAACCGAATTAACGAGGCATTAGCTACCTTAAGAGAGTCATAGTTACTCGTCCACATTGCTCATCCAGTCTGCCACATTTCTTACTGTGGCCAGTCTGCCAGAAGCGATATGTCACTCGTTGTGTATCTTAAGAGATTCATCGTTACTCCTTCCATAGGTTACTGGTATTCTCTGAGTCAATACCTCTTTTGACGAAAAAGTGGCTATCTTAATAGTGCAATACTTCTTCCTCCGAGTTGCTCACACAGTTTACTGCTTTTTGTGTAGTTTTTGTCTGCCAGAAACTATAATTCACTAGTTGTGTATCATAAAAGAGTCATCGTTTCTCCTCCTAGGGGTTATTCGAGATATCTTAATCCAAACCGCAAGTAACGAGGCATTGGCTACCTTAAGAGAGTCATAGTTACTCGTCCCAATTGCTCACCCAGTCTGCCACTATTCCTTACTGCGGCGTCTGCCAGAAGCGATATGTCACTAGTTGTGTATCATAAAGGAGTCATCGTTTCTCCTCATAGGGGTTATTCGAGATTTCTTAATCCAAACCGCAAGTAACGAGGCATTGGCTACCTTAAGAGAGTCATAGTTACTCGTCCCAATTGCTCACCCAGTCTGCCACTTTTCCTTACTGCGGCCAGTCTGCCAGAAGCGAAATGTCACTCGTTGTGTATCTTAAGAGATTCATCGTTACTCCTTCCATAGGTTACTGGTATTCTCTGAGTCAATACCTCTCTTGACGAAAAAGTGGCTATCTTAATAGTGCAATACTTCTTCCTCCGAGTTGCTCACACAGTTTACTGCTTTTTGTGTAGTTTTTGTCAGCCAGAAACTATAATTCACTGGTTGTGTATCATAAAAGAGTCATCGTTTCTCCTCCTAGGGGTTATTCGAGATATCTTAATCCAAACCGCAAGTAACGAGGCATTGGCTACCTTAAGAGAGTCATAGTTACTCGTCCCAATTGCTCACCCAGTCTGCCACTTTTCCTTACTGCGGCCAGTCTGCCAGAAGCGATATGTCACTCGTTGTGTATCTTAAGAGATTCATCGTTACTCCTTCCATAGGTTACTGGTATTCTCTGAGTCAATACCTCTCTTGACGAAAAAGTGGCTATCTTAATAGTGCAATACTTCTTCCTCCGAGTTGCCCACACAGTTTACTACTTTTTGTGTACTTGCCAGTCTGCCAGAAGCGATATGTCACTAGTTGTGTATCATAAAGGAGTCATCGCTTCTCCTTCTAGGGGTTATTCGAGATTTCTTAATCCAAACCGCAAGTAACGAGGCATGGGCTACCTTAAGAGAGTCATAGTTACTCGTCCCAATTGCTCACCCAGTCTGCCACTTTTCCTCACTGCAGCCAGTCTGCCAGAAGCGATATGTCACTCGTTGTGTATCTTAAGAGATTCATCGTTACTCTTTCCATAGGTTACTGGTATTCTCTGATTCAACGCCTCTCGTAACGAAAAAGTGGCTATCTTAATAGTGCAATACTTCTTCCTCCCAGTTGCTCACACAGTTTACTACTTTTTTGTGTAGTTTTTGTCTGCCAGAAACTATAATTCACTAGTTTTGTATCATAAAAGAGTCATCGTTTCTCCTCCTAGGGGTTATTCGAGACCTCTTAATCCAAACCGCAAGTAACGAGGCATTGGCTACCTTAAGAGAGTCATAGTTACTCGTCCCAATTGCTCACCCAGTCTGCCACTTTTTCTTACTGCGGCCAGTCTGCCAGAAGCGATATGTCACTCGTTGTGTATCTTAAGAGATTCATCGTTACTCCTTCCATAGGTTACTGGTATTCTCTGAGTCAATACCTCTCGTGACGAAAATGTGGCTATCTTAATAGTGCAATACTTCTTCCTCCGAGTTGCTCACACAGTTTACTACTTTTTGTGTACTTGCCAGTCTGCCAGAAGTGATATGTCACTAGTTCTGTATCATAAAAGAGTCATCGTTTCTCCTCCTAGGGGTTATTCGAGATTTCTTAATCCAAACCGCAAGTAACGAGGCATTGGCTACCTTAAGAGAGTCATAGTTACTCGTCCCAATTGCTCACCCAGTCTGCCACTTTTCCTTACTGCGGCCAGTCTGCCAGAAGCGATATGTCACTCGTTGTTTATCTTAAGAGATTCATCGTTACTCTTTCCATAGGTTACTGGTATTCTCTGATTCAATGCCTCTCGTGACGAAAAAGTGGCTATCTTAATAGTGCAATACTTCTTCCTCCCAGTTGCTCACACAGTTTACTACCTTTTTGTGTAGTTTTTGTCTGTCAGAAACTATAATTCACTAGTTTTGTATCATAAAAGAGTCATCGTTTCTCCTCCTAGGGGTTATTCGAGACCTCTTAATCCAAACCGCAAGTAACGAGGCATTGGCTACCTTAAGAGAGTCATAGTTACTCGTCCCAATTGCTCACCCAGTCTGCCACATTTTCTTACTGCGGCCAGTCTGCCAGAAGCGATATGTCACTCGTTGTGTATCTTAAGAGATTCATCGTCACTCCTTCCATAGGTTACTGGTATTCTCTGAGTCAATACCTCTCTTGACGAAAAAGTGGCTATCTTAATAGTGCAATACTTCTTCCTCCGAGTTGCTCACACAGTTTACTGCTTTTCGTGTAGTTTTTGTCTGCCAGAAACTATAATTCACTAGTTGTGTATCATAAAAGAGTCATCGTTTCTCCTCCTAGGGGTTTTCGAGATTTCTTAATCCAAACCGCAAGTAACGAGGCATTGGCTACCTTAAGAGAGTCATAGTTACTCGTCCCAGTTGCTCACCCAGTCTGCCACTTTTCCTTACTGCGGCCAGTCTGCCAGAAGCGATATGTCACTCGTTGTGTATCTTAAGAGATTCATCGTTACTCTTTCCATAGGTTACTGGTATTCTCTGATTCAATGCCTCTCGTGACGAAAAAGTGGCTATCTTAATAGTGCAATACTTCTTCCTCCCAGTTGCTCACACAATTTACTACTTTTTTGTGTAGTTTTCGTCTGCCAGAAACTATAATTCACTAGTTTTGTATCATAAAAGAGTCATCGTTTCTCCTCCTAGGGGTTATTCGAGTCCTTTTAATCCAAACCGCAAGTAACGAGGCATTGGCTACCTTAAGAGAGTCATAGTTACTCGTCCTAATTGCTCACCCAGTCTGCCACTTTTTCTTACTGCGGCCAGTCTGCCAGAAGCGATATGTCAGTCGTTGTGTATCTTAAGAGATTCATCGTTACTCCTTCCATAGGTTACTGGTATTCTCTGAGTCAATACCTCTCGTGACGAAAAAGTGACTATCTTAATAGTGCAATACTTCTTCCTCCGAGTTGCTCACACAGTTTACTACTTTTTGTGTACTTGCCAGTCTGCCAGAAACTATAATTCACTAGTTGTGTATCATAAAAGAGTCATCGTTTCTCCTCCTAGGGGTTTTCGAGATTTCTTAATCCAAACCGCAATTAACGAGGCATCGGATACCTTAAGAGAGTCACAGTTACTCGTCCCCATTGCTCACCCAGTCTGCCACTTTTTCTTACTGCGGCCAGTCTGCCAGAAGCGATATGTCACTCGTTGTGTATCTTAAGAGATTCATCGTTACTCCTTCCATAGGTTACTGGTATTCTCTGATTCAATGCCTCTCGTGACGAAAAAGTGGCTATCTTAATAGTGCAATACTTCTTCCTCCGAGTTGCTCACACAGTTTACTGCTTTTTGTGTAGTTTTTGTCTGCCAGAAAATATAATTCACTAGTTGTGTATCATAAAAGAGTCATCGTTTCTCCTCCTAGGGGTTATTCGAGATATCTTAATCCAAACCGCAAGTAACGAGGCATTGGCTACCTTAAGAGAGTCATAGTTACTCGTCCCAATTGCTCACCCAGTCTGCCACTTTTCCTTACTGCGGCCAGTCTGCCAGAAGCGATATGTCACTCGTTGTGTATCTTAAGAGATTCATCGTTACTCTTTCCATAGGTTACTGGTATTCTCTGATTCAATGCCTCTCGTGACGAAAAAGTGGCTATCTTAATAGTGCAATACTTCTTCCTCCCAGTTGCTCACACAATTTACTACTTTTTTGTGTAGTTTTCGTCTGCCAGAAACTATAATTCACTAGTTTTGTATCATAAAAGAGTCATCGTTTCTCCTCCTAGGGGTTATTCGAGTCCTTTTAATCCAAACCGCAAGTAACGAGGCATTGGCTACCTTAAGAGAGTCATAGTTACTCGTCCCAATTGCTCACCCAGTCTGCCACTTTTTCTTACTGCGGCCAGTCTGCCAGAAGCGATATGTCAGTCGTTGTGTATCTTAAGAGATTCATCGTTACTCCTTCCATAGGTTACTGGTATTCTGTGAGTCAATACCTCTCGTGACGAAAAAGTGGCTATCTTAATAGTGCAATACTTCTTCCTCCGAGTTGCTCACACAGTTTACTACTTTTTGTGTACTTGCCAGTCTGCCAGAAACTATAATTCACTAGTTGTGTATCATAAAAGAGTCATCGTTTCTCCTCCTAGGGGTTTTCGAGATTTCTTAATCCAAACCGCAATTAACGAGGCATTGGCTACCTTAAGAGAGTCATAGTTACTCGTCCCCATTGCTCACCCAGTCTGCCACTTTTTCTTACTGTGGCCAGTCTGCCAGAAGCGATATGTCACTCGTTGTGTATCTTAAGAGATTCATCGTTACTCCTTCCATAGGTTACTGGTATTCTCTGATTCAATGCCTCTCGTGACGAAAAAGTGGCTATCTTAATAGTGCAATACTTCTTCCTCCGAGTTGCTCACACAGTTTACTGCTTTTCGTGTAGTTTTTGTCTGCCAGAAACTATAATTCACTAGTTGTGTATCATAAAAGAGTCATCGTTTCTCCTCCTAGGGGTTTTCGAGATTTCTTAATCCAAACCGCAAGTAACGAGGCATTGGCTACCTTAAGAGAGTCATAGTTACTCGTCCCAGTTGCTCACCCAGTCTGCCACTTTTCCTTACTGCGGCCAGTCTGCCAGAAGCGATATGTCACTCGTTGTGTATCTTAAGAGATTCATCGTTACTCTTTCCATAGGTTACTGGTATTCTCTGATTCAATGCCTCTCGTGACGAAAAAGTGGCTATCTTAATAGTGCAATACTTCTTCCTCCCAGTTGCTCACACAATTTACTACTTTTTTGTGTAGTTTTCGTCTGCCAGAAACTATAATTCACTAGTTTTGTATCATAAAAGAGTCATCGTTTCTCCTCCTAGGGGTTATTCGAGTCCTTTTAATCCAAACCGCAAGTAACGAGGCATTGGCTACCTTAAGAGAGTCATAGTTACTCGTCCTAATTGCTCACCCAGTCTGCCACTTTTTCTTACTGCGGCCAGTCTGCCAGAAGCGATATGTCAGTCGTTGTGTATCTTAAGAGATTCATCGTTACTCCTTCCATAGGTTACTGGTATTCTCTGAGTCAATACCTCTCGTGACGAAAAAGTGACTATCTTAATAGTGCAATACTTCTTCCTCCGAGTTGCTCACACAGTTTACTACTTTTTGTGTACTTGCCAGTCTGCCAGAAACTATAATTCACTAGTTGTGTATCATAAAAGAGTCATCGTTTCTCCTCCTAGGGGTTTTCGAGATTTCTTAATCCAAACCGCAATTAACGAGGCATCGGATACCTTAAGAGAGTCACAGTTACTCGTCCCCATTGCTCACCCAGTCTGCCACTTTTTCTTACTGCGGCCAGTCTGCCAGAAGCGATATGTCACTCGTTGTGTATCTTAAGAGATTCATCGTTACTCCTTCCATAGGTTACTGGTATTCTCTGATTCAATGCCTCTCGTGACGAAAAAGTGGCTATCTTAATAGTGCAATACTTCTTCCTCCGAGTTGCTCACACAGTTTACTGCTTTTTGTGTAGTTTTTGTCTGCCAGAAAATATAATTCACTAGTTGTGTATCATAAAAGAGTCATCGTTTCTCCTCCTAGGGGTTATTCGAGATATCTTAATCCAAACCGCAAGTAACGAGGCATTGGCTACCTTAAGAGAGTCATAGTTACTCGTCCCAATTGCTCACCCAGTCTGCCACTTTTCCTTACTGCGGCCAGTCTGCCAGAAGCGATATGTCACTCGTTGTGTATCTTAAGAGATTCATCGTTACTCTTTCCATAGGTTACTGGTATTCTCTGATTCAATGCCTCTCGTGACGAAAAAGTGGCTATCTTAATAGTGCAATACTTCTTCCTCCCAGTTGCTCACACAATTTACTACTTTTTTGTGTAGTTTTCGTCTGCCAGAAACTATAATTCACTAGTTTTGTATCATAAAAGAGTCATCGTTTCTCCTCCTAGGGGTTATTCGAGTCCTTTTAATCCAAACCGCAAGTAACGAGGCATTGGCTACCTTAAGAGAGTCATAGTTACTCGTCCCAATTGCTCACCCAGTCTGCCACTTTTTCTTACTGCGGCCAGTCTGCCAGAAGCGATATGTCAGTCGTTGTGTATCTTAAGAGATTCATCGTTACTCCTTCCATAGGTTACTGGTATTCTGTGAGTCAATACCTCTCGTGACGAAAAAGTGGCTATCTTAATAGTGCAATACTTCTTCCTCCGAGTTGCTCACACAGTTTACTACTTTTTGTGTACTTGCCAGTCTGCCAGAAACTATAATTCACTAGTTGTGTATCATAAAAGAGTCATCGTTTCTCCTCCTAGGGGTTTTCGAGATTTCTTAATCCAAACCGCAATTAACGAGGCATTGGCTACCTTAAGAGAGTCATAGTTACTCGTCCCCATTGCTCACCCAGTCTGCCACTTTTTCTTACTGTGGCCAGTCTGCCAGAAGCGATATGTCACTCGTTGTGTATCTTAAGAGATTCATCGTTACTCCTTCCATAGGTTACTGGTATTCTCTGATTCAATGCCTCTCGTGACGAAAAAGTGGCTATCTTAATAGTGCAATACTTCTTCCTCCGAGTTGCTCACACAGTTTACTGCTTTTTGTGTAGTTTTTGTCTGCCAGAAAATATAATTCACTAGTTGTGTATCATAAAAGAGTCATCGTTTCTCCTCCTAGGGGTTATTCGAGATATCTTAATCCAAACCGCAAGTAACGAGGCATTGGCTACCTTAAGAGAGTCATAGTTACTCGTCCCAATTGCTCACCCAGTCTGCCACTTTTCCTTACTGCGGCCAGTCTGCCAGAAGCGATATGTCACTCGTTGTGTATCTTAAGAGATTCATCGTTACTCTTTCCATAGGTTACTGGTATTCTCTGATTCAATGCCTCTCGTGACGAAAAAGTGGCTATCTTAATAGTGCAATACTTCTTCCTCCCAGTTGCTCACACAATTTACTACTTTTTTGTGTAGTTTTCGTCTGCCAGAAACTATAATTCACTAGTTTTGTATCATAAAAGAGTCATCGTTTCTCCTCCTAGGGGTTATTCGAGACCTCTTAATCCAAACCGCAAGTAACGAGGCATTGGCTACCTTAAGAGAGTCATAGTTACTCGTCCCAATTGCTCACCCAGTCTGCCCCTTTTTCTTACTGCGGCCAGTCTGCGAGAAGCGATATGTCACTCGTTGTGTATCTTAAGAGATTCATCGTTAATCCTTCCATAGGTTACTGTTATTCTCTGAGTCAATACCTCTCGTGACGAAAAAGTGGCTATCTTAATAGTGCAATACTTCTTCCTCCGAGTTGCTCACACAGTTTACTACTTTTTGCGTAGTTTTTGTCTGCCAGAAACTATAATTCAATAGTTGTGTATCATAAAAGAGTCATCGTTTCTCCTCCTAGGGTTTTCGAGATTTCTTAATCCAAACCGCAAATAACGAGGCATTGGCTACCTTAAGAGAGTCATAGTTACTCGTCCCCATTGCTCACCCAGTCTGCCACTTTTTCTTACTGTGGCCAGTCTGCCAGAAGCGATATGTCACTCGTTGTGTATCTTAAGAGATTCATCGTTACTCCTTCCATAGGTTACTGGTATTCTCTGAGTCAATACCTCTCTTGACGAAAAAGTGGCTATCTTAATAGTGCAATACTTCTTCCTCCGAGTTGCTCACACAGTTTACTGCTTTTTGTGTTGTTTTTGTCTGCCAGAAACTATAATTCACTAGTTGTGTATCATAAAAGAGTCATCGTTTCTCCTCCTAGGGGTTATTCGAGATATCTTAATCCAAACCGCAAGTAACGAGGCATTGGCTACCTTAAGAGAGTCATAGTTACTCGTCCCAATTGCTCACCCAGTCTGCCACTTTTCCTTACTGCGGCCAGTCTGCCAGAAGCGATATGTCACACGAGTGTATCTTAAGAGATTCATCGTTACTCTTTCCATAGGTTACTGGTATTCTCTGATTCAATGCCTCTCGTGACGAAAAAGTGGCTATCTTAATAGTGCAATACTTCTTCCTCCCAGTTGCTCACACAATTTACTACTTTTTTGTGTAGTTTTCGTCTGCCAGAAACTATAATTCACTAGTTTTGTATCATAAAAGAGTCATCGTTTCTCCTCCTAGGGGTTATTCGAGACCTCTTAATCCAAACCGCAAGTAACGAGGCATTGGCTACCTTAAGAGAGTCATAGTTACTCGTCCCAATTGCTCACCCAGTCTGCCCCTTTTTCTTACTGCGGCCAGTCTGCGAGAAGCGATATGTCACTCGTTGTGTATCTTAAGAGATTCATCGTTAATCCTTCCATAGGTTACTGTTATTCTCTGAGTCAATACCTCTCGTGACGAAAAAGTGGCTATCTTAATAGTGCAATACTTCTTCCTCCGATTTGCTCACACAGTTTACTACTCTTTGTGTAGTTTTTGTCTGCCAGAAACTATAATTCAATAGTTGTGTATCATAAAAGAGTCATCGTTTCTCCTCCTAGGGGTTTTCGAGATTTCTTAATCCAAACCGCAAATAACGAGGCATTGGCTACCTTAAGAGAGTCATAGTTACTCGTCCCCATTGCTCACCCAGTCTGCCACTTTTTCTTACTGTGGCCAGTCTGCCAGAAGCGATATGTCACTCGTTGTGTATGTTAAGAGATTCATCGTTACTCCTTCCATAGGTTACTGGTATTCTCTGAGTCAATACCTCTCTTGACGAAAAAGTGGCTATCTTAATAGTGCAATACTTCTTCCTCCGAGTTGCTCACACAGTTTACTGCTTTTTGTGTAGTTTTTGTCTGCCAGAAACTATAATTCACTAGTTGTGTATCATAAAAGAGTCATCGTTTCTCCTCCTAGGGGTTATTCGAGATATCTTAATCCAAACCGCAAGTAACGAGGCATTGGCTACCTTAAGAGAGTCATAGTTACTCGTCCCAATTGCTCACCCAGTCTGCCACTTTTCCTTACTGCGGCCAGTCTGCCAGAAGCGATATGTCACTCGTTGTGTATCTTAAGAGATTCATCGTTACTCTTTCCATAGGTTACTGGTATTCTCTGATTCAATGCCTCTCGTGACGAAAAAGTGGCTATCTTAATAGTGCAATACTTCTTCCTCCCACTTGCTCACACAATTTACTACTTTTTTGTGTAGTTTTTGTCTGCCAGAAACTATAATTCACTAGTTGTGTGTCATAAAAGAGTCATCGTTTCTCCTCCTAGGGGTTATTCGAGATATCTTAATCCAAACCGCAAGTAACGAGGCATTGGCTACCTTAAGAGAGTCATTGTTACTCGTCCCAATTGCTCGACCAGTCTGCCACTTTTCCTTACTGCGGCCAGTCTGCCAGAAGCGATATGTCACTAGTTGTGTATCTTAAGAGATTCATCGTTACTCCTTCCATAGGTTACTGGTATTCTCTGATTCAATGCCTCTCGTGACGAAAAAGTGGCTATCTTAATAGTGCAATACTTCTTCCTCCGAGTTGCTCACACAGTTTACTGCTTTTTGTGTAGTTTTTGTCTGCCAGAAAATATAATTCACTAGTTGTGTATCATAAAAGAGTCATCGTTTCTCCTCCTAGGGGTTTTCGAGATTTCTTAATCCAAACCGCAATTAACGAGGCATTGGCTACCTTAAGAGAGTCATAGTTACTCGTCCCCATTGCTCACCCAGTCTGCCACTTTTTCTTACTGTGGCCAGTCTGCCAGAAGCGATATGTCACTCGTTGTGTATCTTAAGAGATTCATCGTTACTCCTTCCATAGGTTACTGGTATTCTCTGATTCAATGCCTCTCGTGACGAAAAAGTGGCTATCTTAATAGTGCAATACTTCTTCCTCCGAGTTGCTCACACAGTTTACTGCTTTTTGTGTAGTTTTTGTCTGCCAGAAAATATAATTCACTAGTTGTGTATCATAAAAGAGTCATCGTTTCTCCTCCTAGGGGTTATTCGAGATATCTTAATCCAAACCGCAAGTAACGAGGCATTGGCTACCTTAAGAGAGTCATAGTTACTCGTCCCAATTGCTCACCCAGTCTGCCACTTTTCCTTACTGCGGCCAGTCTGCCAGAAGCGATATGTCACTCGTTGTGTATCTTAAGAGATTCATCGTTACTCTTTCCATAGGTTACTGGTATTCTCTGATTCAATGCCTCTCGTGACGAAAAAGTGGCTATCTTAATAGTGCAATACTTCTTCCTCCCAGTTGCTCACACAATTTACTACTTTTTTGTGTAGTTTTCGTCTGCCAGAAACTATAATTCACTAGTTTTGTATCATAAAAGAGTCATCGTTTCTCCTCCTAGGGGTTATTCGAGACCTCTTAATCCAAACCGCAAGTAACGAGGCATTGGCTACCTTAAGAGAGTCATAGTTACTCGTCCCAATTGCTCACCCAGTCTGCCCCTTTTTCTTACTGCGGCCAGTCTGCGAGAAGCGATATGTCACTCGTTGTGTATCTTAAGAGATTCATCGTTAATCCTTCCATAGGTTACTGTTATTCTCTGAGTCAATACCTCTCGTGACGAAAAAGTGGCTATCTTAATAGTGCAATACTTCTTCCTCCGAGTTGCTCACACAGTTTACTACTTTTTGCGTAGTTTTTGTCTGCCAGAAACTATAATTCAATAGTTGTGTATCATAAAAGAGTCATCGTTTCTCCTCCTAGGGTTTTCGAGATTTCTTAATCCAAACCGCAAATAACGAGGCATTGGCTACCTTAAGAGAGTCATAGTTACTCGTCCCCATTGCTCACCCAGTCTGCCACTTTTTCTTACTGTGGCCAGTCTGCCAGAAGCGATATGTCACTCGTTGTGTATCTTAAGAGATTCATCGTTACTCCTTCCATAGGTTACTGGTATTCTCTGAGTCAATACCTCTCTTGACGAAAAAGTGGCTATCTTAATAGTGCAATACTTCTTCCTCCGAGTTGCTCACACAGTTTACTGCTTTTTGTGTTGTTTTTGTCTGCCAGAAACTATAATTCACTAGTTGTGTATCATAAAAGAGTCATCGTTTCTCCTCCTAGGGGTTATTCGAGATATCTTAATCCAAACCGCAAGTAACGAGGCATTGGCTACCTTAAGAGAGTCATAGTTACTCGTCCCAATTGCTCACCCAGTCTGCCACTTTTCCTTACTGCGGCCAGTCTGCCAGAAGCGATATGTCACACGAGTGTATCTTAAGAGATTCATCGTTACTCTTTCCATAGGTTACTGGTATTCTCTGATTCAATGCCTCTCGTGACGAAAAAGTGGCTATCTTAATAGTGCAATACTTCTTCCTCCCAGTTGCTCACACAATTTACTACTTTTTTGTGTAGTTTTCGTCTGCCAGAAACTATAATTCACTAGTTTTGTATCATAAAAGAGTCATCGTTTCTCCTCCTAGGGGTTATTCGAGACCTCTTAATCCAAACCGCAAGTAACGAGGCATTGGCTACCTTAAGAGAGTCATAGTTACTCGTCCCAATTGCTCACCCAGTCTGCCCCTTTTTCTTACTGCGGCCAGTCTGCGAGAAGCGATATGTCACTCGTTGTGTATCTTAAGAGATTCATCGTTAATCCTTCCATAGGTTACTGTTATTCTCTGAGTCAATACCTCTCGTGACGAAAAAGTGGCTATCTTAATAGTGCAATACTTCTTCCTCCGATTTGCTCACACAGTTTACTACTCTTTGTGTAGTTTTTGTCTGCCAGAAACTATAATTCAATAGTTGTGTATCATAAAAGAGTCATCGTTTCTCCTCCTAGGGGTTTTCGAGATTTCTTAATCCAAACCGCAAATAACGAGGCATTGGCTACCTTAAGAGAGTCATAGTTACTCGTCCCCATTGCTCACCCAGTCTGCCACTTTTTCTTACTGTGGCCAGTCTGCCAGAAGCGATATGTCACTCGTTGTGTATGTTAAGAGATTCATCGTTACTCCTTCCATAGGTTACTGGTATTCTCTGAGTCAATACCTCTCTTGACGAAAAAGTGGCTATCTTAATAGTGCAATACTTCTTCCTCCGAGTTGCTCACACAGTTTACTGCTTTTTGTGTAGTTTTTGTCTGCCAGAAACTATAATTCACTAGTTGTGTATCATAAAAGAGTCATCGTTTCTCCTCCTAGGGGTTATTCGAGATATCTTAATCCAAACCGCAAGTAACGAGGCATTGGCTACCTTAAGAGAGTCATAGTTACTCGTCCCAATTGCTCACCCAGTCTGCCACTTTTCCTTACTGCGGCCAGTCTGCCAGAAGCGATATGTCACTCGTTGTGTATCTTAAGAGATTCATCGTTACTCTTTCCATAGGTTACTGGTATTCTCTGATTCAATGCCTCTCGTGACGAAAAAGTGGCTATCTTAATAGTGCAATACTTCTTCCTCCCACTTGCTCACACAATTTACTACTTTTTTGTGTAGTTTTTGTCTGCCAGAAACTATAATTCACTAGTTGTGTGTCATAAAAGAGTCATCGTTTCTCCTCCTAGGGGTTATTCGAGATATCTTAATCCAAACCGCAAGTAACGAGGCATTGGCTACCTTAAGAGAGTCATTGTTACTCGTCCCAATTGCTCGACCAGTCTGCCACTTTTCCTTACTGCGGCCAGTCTGCCAGAAGCGATATGTCACTAGTTGTGTATCATAAAGGAGTCATCGTTTCTCCTCCTAGGGGTTATTCGAGATTTCTTAATCCAAACCGCAAGTAACGAGACATTGGCTACCTTAAGAGAGTCATAGTTACTCGTCCCAATTGCTCACCCAGTCTGCCACTTTTCCTTACTGCGGCCAGTCTGCCAGAAGCGATATGTCACTCGTTGTGTATCTTAAGAGATTCATAGTTACTCTTTCCATAGGTTAGTGGTAGTCTCTGATTCAATGCCTCTCGTGACGAAAAAGTGGCTATCTTAATAGTGCAATACTTCTTCCTCCGAGTTGCTCACACAGTTTACTGCTTTTTGTGTAGTTTTTGTCTGCCAGAAACTATAATTCACTAGTTGTGTATCATAAAAGAGTCATCGTTTCTCCTCCTAGGAGTTATTCGAGATATCTTAATCCAAACCGCAAGTAACGAGGCATTGGCTACCTTAAGAGAGTCATAGTTACTCGTCCCAATTGCTCACCCAGTCTGCCACTTTTCCTTACTGCGGCCAGTCTGCCAGAAGCGATATGTCACTCGTTGTGTATCTTAAGAGATTCATCGTTACTCCTTCCATAGGTTACTGGTATTCTCTGAGTCAATACCTCTCTTGACGGAAAAGTGGCTATCTTAATAGTGCAATACTTCTTCCTCCGAGTTGCTCACACAGTTTACTTCTTTTTGTGTACTTGCCAGTCTGTCAGAAGCGATATGTCACTAGTTGTGTATCATAAAGGAGTCATCGTTTCTCCTCCTAGGGGTTATTCGAGATTTCTTAATCCAAACCGCAAGTAACGAGGCATTGGCTACCTTAAGAGAGTCATAGTTACTCGTCCCAATTGCTCACCCAGTCTTCCACTTTTCCTTACTGCGGCCAGTCTGCCAGAAGCGATATGTCACTCGTTGTGTATATTAAGAGATTGATCGTTACTCTTTCCATAGGTTACTGGTATTCTCTGATTCAATGCCTCTCGTGACGAAAAAGTGGCTATCTTAATAGTGCAATACTTCTTCCTCCCAGTTGCTCACACAGTTTACTACTTTTTGTTTAGTTTTTGTCTGCCAGAAACTATAATTCACTAGTTGTGTATCATAAAAGAGTCATCGTTTCTCCTCCTAGGGGTTTTCGAGATTTCTTAAACCAAACCGCAAGTAACGAGGCATTGGCTACCTTAAGAGAGTCATAGTTACTCGTCCCCATTGCTCACCCAGTCTGCCACTTTTCCTTACTGCGGCCAGTCTGCCAGAAGCGATATGTCACTCGTTGTGTATCTTAAGAGATTCATCGTTACTCTTTCCATAGGTTACTGGTATTCTCTGATTCAATGCCTCTCGTGACGAAAAAGTGGCTATCTTAATAGTGCAATACTTCTTCCTCCCACTTGCTCACACAATTTACTACTTTTTTGTGTAGTTTTTGTCTGCCAGAAACTATAATTCACTAGTTGTGTGTCATAAAAGAGTCATCGTTTCTCCTCCTAGGGGTTATTCGAGATTTCTTAATCCAAACCGCAAGTAACGAGGCATTGGCTACCTTAAGAGAGTCATTGTTACTCGTCCCAATTGCTCGACCAGTCTGCCACTTTTCCTTACTGCGGCCAGTCTGCCAGAAGCGATATGTCACTAGTTGTGTATCATAAAGGAGTCATCGTTTCTCCTCCTAGGGGTTATTCGAGATTTCTTAATCCAAACCGCAAGTAACGAGACATTGGCTACCTTAAGAGAGTCATAGTTACTCGTCCCAATTGCTCACCCAGTCTGCCACTTTTCCTTACTGCGGCCAGTCTGCCAGAAGCGATATGTCACTCGTTGTGTATCTTAAGAGATTCATAGTTACTCTTTCCATAGGTTAGTGGTAGTCTCTGATTCAATGCCTCTCGTGACGAAAAAGTGGCTATCTTAATAGTGCAATACTTCTTCCTCCGAGTTGCTCACACAGTTTACTGCTTTTTGTGTAGTTTTTGTCTGCCAGAAACTATAATTCACTAGTTGTGTATCATAAAAGAGTCATCGTTTCTCCTCCTAGGAGTTATTCGAGATATCTTAATCCAAACCGCAAGTAACGAGGCATTGGCTACCTTAAGAGAGTCATAGTTACTCGTCCCAATTGCTCACCCAGTCTGCCACTTTTCCTTACTGCGGCCAGTCTGCCAGAAGCGATATGTCACTCGTTGTGTATCTTAAGAGATTCATCGTTACTCCTTCCATAGGTTACTGGTATTCTCTGAGTCAATACCTCTCTTGACGGAAAAGTGGCTATCTTAATAGTGCAATACTTCTTCCTCCGAGTTGCTCACACAGTTTACTTCTTTTTGTGTACTTGCCAGTCTGTCAGAAGCGATATGTCACTAGTTGTGTATCATAAAGGAGTCATCGTTTCTCCTCCTAGGGGTTATTCGAGATTTCTTAATCCAAACCGCAAGTAACGAGGCATTGGCTACCTTAAGAGAGTCATAGTTACTCGTCCCAATTGCTCACCCAGTCTTCCACTTTTCCTTACTGCGGCCAGTCTGCCAGAAGCGATATGTCACTCGTTGTGTATATTAAGAGATTGATCGTTACTCTTTCCATAGGTTACTGGTATTCTCTGATTCAATGCCTCTCGTGACGAAAAAGTGGCTATCTTAATAGTGCAATACTTCTTCCTCCCAGTTGCTCACACAGTTTACTACTTTTTGTTTAGTTTTTGTCTGCCAGAAACTATAATTCACTAGTTGTGTATCATAAAAGAGTCATCGTTTCTCCTCCTAGGGGTTTTCGAGATTTCTTAAACCAAACCGCAAGTAACGAGGCATTGGCTACCTTAAGAGAGTCATAGTTACTCGTCCCCATTGCTCACCCAGTCTGCCACATTTCTTACTGTGGCCAGTCTGCCAGAAGCGATATGTCACTCGTTGTGTATCTTAAGAGATTCATCGTTACTCCTTCCATAGGTTACTGGTATTCTCTGAGTCAATACCTCTCTTGACGAAAAAGTGGCTATCTTAATAGTGCAATACTTCTTCCTCCGAGTTGCTTACACAGTTTACAGCTTCTTGTGTAGTTTTTGTCTGCCAGAAACTATAATTCACTAGTTGTGTATCATAAAAGAATCATCGTTTCTCCTCCTAGGGGTTATTCGAGATATCTTAATCCAAACCGCAAGTAACGAGTCATTGGCTACCTTAAGAGAGTCATATTTACTCGTCCCAATTGCTCACCCAGTCTGCCAATTTTCCTTACTGCGGCCAGTCTGCCAGAAGCGATATGTCACTCGTTGTGTATCTTAAGAGATTCATCGTTACTCCTTCCATAGGTTACTGGTATTCTCTGAGTCAATACCTCTCGTGACGAAAAAGTGGCTATCTTAATAGTGCAATACTTCTTCCTCCGAGTTGATCACACAGTTTACTACTTTTTGTGTACTTGCCAGTCTGCCAGAAGCGATATGTCACTAGTTGTGTATCATAAAAGAGTCATCGTTTCTCCTCCTAGGGGTTATTCGAGATTTCTTATCCAAACCGCAAGTAACGAGGCATTGGCTACCTTAAGAGAGTCATAGTTACTCGTCCCAATTGCTCACCCAGTCTGCCACTTTTCCTTACTGCGGCCAGTCTGCCAGAAGCGATATGTCACTCGTTGTGTATCTTAAGAGATTCATCGTTACTCTTTCCATAGGTTACTGGTATTCTCTGATTCAATGCCTCTCGTGACGAAAAAGTGGCTATCTTAATAGTGCAATACTTCTTCCTCCCAGTTGCTCACACAGTTTACTACTTTTTGTGTAGTTTTTGTCTGCCAGAAACTATAATTCACTAGTTGTGTATCATAAAAGAGTTATCGTTTCTCCTCCTAGGGGTTTTCGAGATTTCTTAATCCAAACCGCAAGTAACGAGGCATTGCCTACCTTAAGAGAGTCATAGTTACTCGTCCCCATTGCTCACCCAGTCTGCCACATTTCTTACTGTGGCCAGTCTGCCAGAAGCGATATGTCACTCGTTGTGTATCTTAAGAGATTCATCGTTACTCCTTCCATAGGTTACTGGTATTCTCTGAGACAATACCTCTCTTGACGAAAAAGTGGCTATCTTAATAGTGCAATACTTCTTCCTCCGAGTTGCTCACACAGTTTACTACTTTTTGTGTAATTGCCAGTCTGCCAGAAGCGATATGTCACTAGTTGTGTATCATAAAGGAGTCATCGTTTCTCCTCATAGGGGTTATTCGAGATTTCTTAATCCAAACCGCAAGTAACGAGGCATTGGCTACCTTAAGAGAGTCATAGTTACTCGTCCCAATTGCTCACCCAGTCTGCCACTTTTCCTTACTTCGGCCAGTCTGCCAGAAGCGATATGTCACTCGTTGTGTATCTTAAGAGATTCATCGTTACTCCTTCCATAGGTTACTGGTATTCTCTGAGTCAATACCTCTCTTGACGAAAAAGTAGCTATCTTAATAGTGCATTACTTCTTCCTCCGAGTTGCTCACACAGTTTACTGCTTTTTGTGTAGTTTTTGTCTGCCAGAAACTATAATTCACTAGTTGTGTATCATAAAAGGGTCATCGTTTCTCCTCCTAGGGGTTATTCGAGATATCTTAATCCAAACCGCAAGTAACGAGGCATTGGCTACCTTAAGAGAGTCATAGTTACTCGTCCCAATTGCTCACCCAGTCTGCCACTTTTCCTTACTGCGGCCAGTCTGCCAGAAGCGATATGTCACTCGTTGTGTATCTTAAGAGATTCATCGTTACTCCTTCCATAGGTTACTGGTATTCTCTGAGTCAATACCTCTCTTGACGAAAAAGTGGCTATCTTAATAGTGCAATACTTCTTCCTCCGAGTTGTTCACACAGTTTACTGCTTTTTGTGTAGTTTTTGTCTGCCAGAAACTATAATTCACTAGTTGTGTATCATAAAAGTGTCATCGTTTCTCCTCCTAGGGGTTATTCGAGATATCTTAATCCAAACCGCAAGTAACGAGGCATTGGCTACCTTAAGAGAGTCATAGTTACTCGTCCCAATTGCTCACCCAGTCTGCCACTTTTCCTTACTGCGGCCAGTCTGCCAGAAGCGATATGTCACTCGTTGTGTATCTTAAGAGATTCATCGTTACTCCTTCCATAGGTTACTGGTGTTCTCTGAGTCAATACCTCTCTTGACGAAAAAGTGGCTATCTTAATAGTGCAATACTTCTTCCTCCGAGTTGCTCACACAGTTTACTACTTTTTGTGTACTTGCCAGTCTGCCAGAAGCGATATGTCACTAGTTGTGTATCATAAAGGAGTCATCGCTTCTCCTTCTAGGGGTTATTCGAGACCTCTTAATCCAAACCGCAAGTAACGAGGCATTGGCTACCTTAAGAGAGTCATAGTTACTCGTCCCAATTGCTCACCCAGTCTGCCACATTTTCTTACTGCGGCCAGTCTGCCAGAAGCGATATGTCACTCGTTGTGTATCTTAAGAGATTCATCGTTACTCCTTCCATAGGTTACTGGTATTCTCTGAGTCAATACCTCTCGTGACGAAAAAGTGGCTATCTTAATAGTGCAATACTTCTTCCTCCGAGTTGCTCACACAGTTTACTACTTTTTGTGTAGTTTTTGTCTGCCAGAAACTATAATTCACTAGTTGTGTATCATAAAAGAGTCATCGTTTCTCCTCCTAGAGGTTATTCGAGATTTCTTAATCCAAACCGCAAGTAACGAGGCATTGGCTACCTTAAGAGAGTCATAGTTACTCGTCCCCATTGCTCACCCAGTCTGCCACTTTTTCTTACTGTGGCCAGTCTGCCAGAAGCGATATGACACTCGTTGTGTATCTTAAGAGATTCATCGTTACTCCTTCCATAGGTTACTGGTATTCTCTGAGTCAATACCTCTCTTGACGAAAAAGTGGCTATCTTAATAGTGCAATACTTCTTCCTCCGAGTTGCTCACACAGTTTACTGTTTTTTGTGTAGTTTTTGTCTGCCAGAAACTATAATTCACTAGTTGTGTATCATAAAAGAGTCATCGTTTCTCCTCCTAGGGGTTATTCGAGATATCTTAATCCAAACCGCAAGTAACGAGGCATTGGCTACCTTAAGAGAGTTATAGTTACTCGTCCCAATTGCTCACCCAGTCTGCCACTTTTCCTTACTGCGGCCAGTCTGCCAGAAGCGATATGTCACTCGTTGTGTATCTTAAGAGATTCATCGTTACTCTTTCCATAGGTTACTGGTATTCTCTGATTCAATGCCTCTCGTGACGAAAAAGTGGCTATCTTAATAGTGCAATACTTCTTCCTCCCAGTTGCTCACACAATTTACTACTTTTTTGTGTAGTTTTCGTCTGCCAGAAACTATAATTCACTAGTTTTGTATCATAAAAGAGTCATCGTTTCTCCTCCTACGGGTTATTCGAGTCCTCTTAATCCAAACCGCAAGTAACGAGGCATTGGCTACCTTAAGAGAGTCATAGTTACTCGTCCCAATTGCTCACCCAGTCTGCCACTTTTTCTTACTGCGGCCAGTCTGCCAGAAGCGATATGTCACTCGTTGTGTATCTTAAGAGATTCATCGTTACTCCTTCCATAGGTTACTGGTATTCTCTGAGTCAATACCTCTCGTGACGAAAAAGTGGCTATCTTAGTAGTGCAATACTTCTTCTTCCGAGTTGCTCACACAGTTTACTACTTTTTGTGTAGTTTTTGTCTGCCAGAAACTATAATTCAATAGTTGTGTATCATAAAAGAGTCATCGTTTCTCCTCCTAGGGGTTTTCGAGATTTCTTAATCCAAACCGCAAATAACGAGGCATTGGCTACCTTAAGAGAGTCATAGTTACTCGTCCCCATTGTTCACCCAGTCTGCCACTTTTTCTTACTGTGGCCAGTCTGATAGAAGCGATATGTCACTCGTTGTGTATCTTAAGAGATTCATCGTTACTCCTTCCATAGGTTACTGGTATTCTCTGATTCAATGCCTCTCGTGACGAAAAAGTGGCTATCTTAATAGTCCAATACTTCTTCCTCCCAGTTGCTCACACAGTTTACTACCTTTTTGTGTAGTTTTTGTCTGCCAGAAACTATAATTCACTAGTTTTGTATCATAAAAGAGTCATCGTTTCTCCTCCTAGGGGTTATTCGAGACCTCTTAATCCAAACCGCAAGTAACGAGGCATTGGCTACCTTAAGAGAGTCATAGTTACTCGTCCCAATTGCTCACCCAGTCTGCCACTTTTTCTTACTGCGGCCAGTCTGCGACAAGCGATATGTCACTCGTTGTGTATCTTAAGAGATTCATCGTTACTCCTTCCATAGGTTACTGTTATTCTCTGAGTCAATACCTCTCGTGACGAAAAAGTGGCTATCTTAATAGTGCAATACTTCTTCCTCCGAGTTGCTCACACAGTTTACTACTTTTTGTGTAGTTTTTGTCTGCCAGAAACTATAATTCAATAGTTGTGTATCATAAAAGAGTCATCGTTTCTCCTCCTAGGGGTTTTCGAGATTTCTTAATCCAAACCGCAAATAACGAGGCATTGGCTACCTTAAGAGAGGCATAGTTACTCGTCCCAATTGCTCACCCAGTCTGCCACTTTTTCTTACTGTGGCCAGTCTGCCAGAAGCGATATGTCACTCGTTGTGTATCTTAAGAGATTCATCGTTACTCCTTTCATAGGTTACTGGTATTCTCTGAGTCAATACCTCTCTTGACGAAAAAGTGGCTATCTTAATAGTGCAATACTTCTTCCTCCGAGTTGCTCACACAGTTTACTGCTTTTTGTGTAGTTTTTGTCTGCCAGAAACTATAATTCACTAGTTGTGTATTATAAAAGAGTCATCGTTTCTCCTCCTAGGGGTTATTCGAGATATCTTAATCCAAACCGCAAGTAACGAGGCATTGGCTACCTTAAGAGAGTCATAGTTACTCGTCCCAATTGCTCACCCAGTCTGCCACTTTTCCTTACTGCTTCCAGTCTGCCAGAAGCGATATGTCACACGTTGTGTATCTTAAGAGATTCATCGTTACTCTTTCCATAGGTTACTGGTATTCTCTGATTCAATGCCTCTCGTGACGAAAAAGTGGCTATCTTAATAGTGCAATACTTCTTCCTCCGAGTTGCTCACACAGTTTACTACTTTTTGTGTACTTGCCAGTCTGCCAGAAGCGATATGTCACTAGTTGTGTATCATAAAAGAGTCATCGTTTCTCCTCCTAGGGGTTATTCGAGATTTCTTATCCAAACCGCAAGTAACGAGGCATTGGCTACCTTAAGAGAGTCATAGTTACTCGTCCCCATTGCTCACCCAGTCTGCCACTTTTTCTTACTGTGGCCAGTCTGCCAGAAGCGATATGACACTCGTTGTGTATCTTAAGAGATTCATCGTTACTCCTTCCATAGGTTACTGGTATTCTCTGAGTCAATACCTCTCTTGACGAAAAAGTGGCTATCTTAATAGTGCAATACTTCTTCCTCCGAGTTGCTCACACAGTTTACTGTTTTTTGTGTAGTTTTTGTCTGCCAGAAACTATAATTCACTAGTTGTGTATCATAAAAGAGTCATCGTTTCTCCTCCTAGGGGTTATTCGAGATATCTTAATCCAAACCGCAAGTAACGAGGCATTGGCTACCTTAAGAGAGTCATAGTTACTCGTCCCAATTGCTCACCCAGTCTGCCACTTTTCCTTACTGCGGCCAGTCTGCCAGAAGCGATATGTCACTCGTTGTGTATCTTAAGAGATTCATCGTTACTCTTTCCATAGGTTACTGGTATTCTCTGATTCAATGCCTCTCGTGACGAAAAAGTGGCTATCTTAATAGTGCAATACTTCTTCCTCCCAGTTGCTCACACAATTTACTACTTTTTTGTGTAGTTTTCGTCTGCCAGAAACTATAATTCACTAGTTTTGTATCATAAAAGAGTCATCGTTTCTCCTCCTACGGGTTATTCGAGTCCTCTTAATCCAAACCGCAAGTAACGAGGCATTGGCTACCTTAAGAGAGTCATAGTTACTCGTCCCAATTGCTCACCCAGTCTGCCACTTTTTCTTACTGCGGCCAGTCTGCCAGAAGCGATATGTCACTCGTTGTGTATCTTAAGAGATTCATCGTTACTCCTTCCATAGGTTACTGGTATTCTCTGAGTCAATACCTCTCGTGACGAAAAAGTGACTATCTTAATAGTGCAATACTTCTTCCTCCGAGTTGCTCACACAGTTTACTACTTTTTGTGTAGTTTTTGTCTGCCAGAAACTATAATTCAATAGTTGTGTATCATAAAAGAGTCATCGTTTCTCCTCCTAGGGGTTTTCGAGATTTCTTAATCCAAACCGCAAATAACGAGGCATTGGCTACCTTAAGAGAGTCATAGTTACTCGTCCCCATTGTTCACCCAGTCTGCCACTTTTTCTTACTGTGGCCAGTCTGATAGAAGCGATATGTCACTCGTTGTGTATCTTAAGAGATTCATCGTTACTCCTTCCATAGGTTACTGGTATTCTCTGATTCAATGCCTCTCGTGACGAAAAAGTGGCTATCTTAATAGTCCAATACTTCTTCCTCCCAGTTGCTCACACAGTTTACTACCTTTTTGTGTAGTTTTTGTCTGCCAGAAACTATAATTCACTAGTTTTGTATCATAAAAGAGTCATCGTTTCTCCTCCTAGGGGTTATTCGAGACCTCTTAATCCAAACCGCAAGTAACGAGGCATTGGCTACCTTAAGAGAGTCATAGTTACTCGTCCCAATTGCTCACCCAGTCTGCCACTTTTTCTTACTGCGGCCAGTCTGCGAGAAGCGATATGTCACTCGTTGTGTATCTTAAGAGATTCATCGTTACTCCTTCCATAGGTTACTGTTATTCTCTGAGTCAATACCTCTCGTGACGAAAAAGTGGCTATCTTAATAGTGCAATACTTCTTCCTCCGAGTTGCTCACACAGTTTACTACTTTTTGTGTAGTTTTTGTCTGCCAGAAACTATAATTCAATAGTTGTGTATCATAAAAGAGTCATCGTTTCTCCTCCTAGGGGTTTTCGAGATTTCTTAATCCAAACCGCAAATAACGAGGCATTGGCTACCTTAAGAGAGGCATAGTTACTCGTCCCCATTGCTCACCCAGTCTGCCACTTTTTCTTACTGTGGCCAGTCTGCCAGAAGCGATATGTCACTCGTTGTGTATCTTAAGAGATTCATCGTTACTCCTTTCATAGGTTACTGGTATTCTCTGAGTCAATACCTCTCTTGACGAAAAAGTGGCTATCTTAATAGTGCAATACTTCTTCCTCCGAGTTGCTCACACAGTTTACTGCTTTTTGTGTAGTTTTTGTCTGCCAGAAACTATAATTCACTAGTTGTGTATCATAAAAGAGTCATCGTTTCTCCTCCTAGGGGTTATTCGAGATATCTTAATCCAAACCGCAAGTAACGAGGCATTGGCTACCTTAAGAGAGTCATAGTTACTCGTCCCAATTGCTCACCCAGTCTGCCACTTTTCCTTACTGCTTCCAGTCTGCCAGAAGCGATATGTCACACGTTGTGTATCTTAAGAGATTCATCGTTACTCTTTCCATAGGTTACTGGTATTCTCTGATTCAATGCCTCTCGTGACGAAAAAGTGGCTATCTTAATAGTGCAATACTTCTTCCTCCGAGTTGCTCACACAGTTTACTACTTTTTGTGTACTTGCCAGTCTGCCAGAAGCGATATGTCACTAGTTGTGTATCATAAAAGAGTCATCGTTTCTCCTCCTAGGGGTTATTCGAGATTTCTTATCCAAACCGCAAGTAACGAGGCATTGGCTACCTTAAGAGAGTCATAGTTACTCGTCCCAATTGCTCACCCAGTCTGCCACTTTTCCTTACTGCGGCCAGTCTGCCAGAAGCGATATGTCACTCGTTGTGTATTTTAAGAGATTGATCGTTACTCTTTCCATAGGTTACTGGTATTCTCTGATTCAATGCCTCTCGTGACGAAAAAGTGGCTATCTTAATAGTGCAATACTTCTTCCTCCCAGTTGCTCACACAGTTTACTACTTTTTGTGTAGTTTTTGTCTGCCAGAAACTATAATTCACTAGTTGTGTATCATAAAAGAGTTATCGTTTCTCCTCCTAGGGGTTTTCGAGATTTCTTAATCCAAACCGCAAGTAACGAGGCATTGCCTACCTTAAGAGAGTCATAGTTACTCGTCCCCATTGCTCACCCAGTCTGCCACATTTCTTACTGTGGCCAGTCTGCCAGAAGCGATATGTCACTCGTTGTGTATCTTAAGAGATTCATCGTTACTCCTTCCATAGGTTACTGGTATTCTCTGAGACAATACCTCTCTTGACGAAAAAGTGGCTATCTTAATAGTGCAATACTTCTTCCTCCGAGTTGCTCACACAGTTTACTACTTTTTGTGTAATTGCCAGTCTGCCAGAAGCGATATGTCACTAGTTGTGTATCATAAAGGAGTCATCGTTTCTCCTCATAGGGGTTATTCGAGATTTCTTAATCCAAACCGCAAGTAACGAGGCATTGGCTACCTTAAGAGAGTCATAGTTACTCGTCCCAATTGCTCACCCAGTCTGCCACTTTTCCTTACTTCGGCCAGTCTGCCAGAAGCGATATGTCACTCGTTGTGTATCTTAAGAGATTCATCGTTACTCCTTCCATAGGTTACTGGTATTCTCTGAGTCAATACCTCTCTTGACGAAAAAGTAGCTATCTTAATAGTGCATTACTTCTTCCTCCGAGTTGCTCACACAGTTTACTGCTTTTTGTGTAGTTTTTGTCTGCCAGAAACTATAATTCACTAGTTGTGTATCATAAAAGGGTCATCGTTTCTCCTCCTAGGGGTTATTCGAGATATCTTAATCCAAACCGCAAGTAACGAGGCATTGGCTACCTTAAGAGAGTCATAGTTACTCGTCCCAATTGCTCACCCAGTCTGCCACTTTTCCTTACTGCGGCCAGTCTGCCAGAAGCGATATGTCACTCGTTGTGTATCTTAAGAGATTCATCGTTACTCCTTCCATAGGTTACTGGTATTCTCTGAGTCAATACCTCTCTTGACGAAAAAGTGGCTATCTTAATAGTGCAATACTTCTTCCTCCGAGTTGCTCACACAGTTTACTGCTTTTTGTGTAGTTTTTGTCTGCCAGAAACTATAATTCACTAGTTGTGTATCATAAAAGTGTCATCGTTTCTCCTCCTAGGGGTTATTCGAGATATCTTAATCCAAACCGCAAGTAACGAGGCATTGGCTACCTTAAGAGAGTCATAGTTACTCGTCCCAATTGCTCACCCAGTCTGCCACTTTTCCTTACTGCGGCCAGTCTGCCAGAAGCGATATGTCACTCGTTGTGTATCTTAAGAGATTCATCGTTACTCCTTCCATAGGTTACTGGTGTTCTCTGAGTCAATACCTCTCTTGACGAAAAAGTGGCTATCTTAATAGTGCAATACTTCTTCCTCCGAGTTGCTCACACAGTTTACTACTTTTTGTGTACTTGCCAGTCTGCCAGAAGCGATATGTCACTAGTTGTGTATCATAAAGGAGTCATCGCTTCTCCTTCTAGGGGTTATTCGAGATTTCTTAATCCAAACCGCAAGTAACGAGGCATTGGCTACCTTAAGAGAGTCATAGTTACTCGTCCCAATTGCTCACCCAGTCTGCCACATTTCCTTACTGCGGCCAGTCTGCCAGAAGCGATATATCACTCGTTGTGTATCTTAAGAGATTCATCGTTACTCCTTCCATAGGTTACTGGTATTCTCTGATTCAATGCCTCTCGTGACGAAAAAGTGGCTATCTTAATAGTGCAATACTTCTTCCTCCCAGTTGCTCACACAGTTTACTACCTTTTTGTGTAGTTTTTGTCTGCCAGAAACTATAATTCACTTGTTTTGTATCATAAAAGAGTCATCGTTTCTCCTCCTAGGGGTTATTCGAGACCTCTTAATCCAAACCGCAAGTAACGAGGCATTGGCTACCTTAAGAGAGTCATAGTTACTCGTCCCAATTGCTCACCCAGTCTGCCACATTTTCTTACTGCGGCCAGTCTGCCAGAAGCGATATGTCACTCGTTGTGTATCTTAAGAGATTCATCGTTACTCCTTCCATAGGTTACTGGTATTCTCTGAGTCAATACCTCTCGTGACGAAAAAGTGGCTATCTTAATAGTGCAATACTTCTTCCTCCGAGTTGCTCACACAGTTTACTACTTTTTGTGTAGTTTTTGTCTGCCAGAAACTATAATTCACTAGTTGTGTATCATAAAAGAGTCATCGTTTCTCCTCCTAGAGGTTATTCGAGATTTCTTAATCCAAACCGCAAGTAACGAGGCATTGGCTACCTTAAGAGAGTCATAGTTACTCGTCCCCATTGCTCACCCAGTCTGCCACTTTTTCTTACTGTGGCCAGTCTGCCAGAAGCGATATGACACTCGTTGTGTATCTTAAGAGATTCATCGTTACTCCTTCCATAGGTTACTGGTATTCTCTGAGTCAATACCTCTCTTGACGAAAAAGTGGCTATCTTAATAGTGCAATACTTCTTCCTCCGAGTTGCTCACACAGTTTACTGTTTTTTGTGTAGTTTTTGTCTGCCAGAAACTATAATTCACTAGTTGTGTATCATAAAAGAGTCATCGTTTCTCCTCCTAGGGGTTATTCGAGATATCTTAATCCAAACCGCAAGTAACGAGGCATTGGCTACCTTAAGAGAGTCATAGTTACTCGTCCCAATTGCTCACCCAGTCTGCCACTTTTCCTTACTGCGGCCAGTCTGCCAGAAGCGATATGTCACTCGTTGTGTATCTTAAGAGATTCATCGTTACTCTTTCCATAGGTTACTGGTATTCTCTGATTCAATGCCTCTCGTGACGAAAAAGTGGCTATCTTAATAGTGCAATACTTCTTCCTCCCAGTTGCTCACACAATTTACTACTTTTTTGTGTAGTTTTCGTCTGCCAGAAACTATAATTCACTAGTTTTGTATCATAAAAGAGTCATCGTTTCTCCTCCTACGGGTTATTCGAGTCCTCTTAATCCAAACCGCAAGTAACGAGGCATTGGCTACCTTAAGAGAGTCATAGTTACTCGTCCCAATTGCTCACCCAGTCTGCCACTTTTTCTTACTGCGGCCAGTCTGCCAGAAGCGATATGTCACTCGTTGTGTATCTTAAGAGATTCATCGTTACTCCTTCCATAGGTTACTGGTATTCTCTGAGTCAATACCTCTCGTGACGAAAAAGTGACTATCTTAATAGTGCAATACTTCTTCCTCCGAGTTGCTCACACAGTTTACTACTTTTTGTGTAGTTTTTGTCTGCCAGAAACTATAATTCAATAGTTGTGTATCATAAAAGAGTCATCGTTTCTCCTCCTAGGGGTTTTCGAGATTTCTTAATCCAAACCGCAAATAACGAGGCATTGGCTACCTTAAGAGAGTCATAGTTACTCGTCCCCATTGTTCACCCAGTCTGCCACTTTTTCTTACTGTGGCCAGTCTGATAGAAGCGATATGTCACTCGTTGTGTATCTTAAGAGATTCATCGTTACTCCTTCCATAGGTTACTGGTATTCTCTGATTCAATGCCTCTCGTGACGAAAAAGTGGCTATCTTAATAGTCCAATACTTCTTCCTCCCAGTTGCTCACACAGTTTACTACCTTTTTGTGTAGTTTTTGTCTGCCAGAAACTATAATTCACTAGTTTTGTATCATAAAAGAGTCATCGTTTCTCCTCCTAGGGGTTATTCGAGACCTCTTAATCCAAACCGCAAGTAACGAGGCATTGGCTACCTTAAGAGAGTCATAGTTACTCGTCCCAATTGCTCACCCAGTCTGCCACTTTTTCTTACTGCGGCCAGTCTGCGAGAAGCGATATGTCACTCGTTGTGTATCTTAAGAGATTCATCGTTACTCCTTCCATAGGTTACTGTTATTCTCTGAGTCAATACCTCTCGTGACGAAAAAGTGGCTATCTTAATAGTGCAATACTTCTTCCTCCGAGTTGCTCACACAGTTTACTACTTTTTGTGTAGTTTTTGTCTGCCAGAAACTATAATTCAATAGTTGTGTATCATAAAAGAGTCATCGTTTCTCCTCCTAGGGGTTTTCGAGATTTCTTAATCCAAACCGCAAATAACGAGGCATTGGCTACCTTAAGAGAGGCATAGTTACTCGTCCCCATTGCTCACCCAGTCTGCCACTTTTTCTTACTGTGGCCAGTCTGCCAGAAGCGATATGTCACTCGTTGTGTATCTTAAGAGATTCATCGTTACTCCTTTCATAGGTTACTGGTATTCTCTGAGTCAATACCTCTCTTGACGAAAAAGTGGCTATCTTAATAGTGCAATACTTCTTCCTCCGAGTTGCTCACACAGTTTACTGCTTTTTGTGTAGTTTTTGTCTGCCAGAAACTATAATTCACTAGTTGTGTATCATAAAAGAGTCATCGTTTCTCCTCCTAGGGGTTATTCGAGATATCTTAATCCAAACCGCAAGTAACGAGGCATTGGCTACCTTAAGAGAGTCATAGTTACTCGTCCCAATTGCTCACCCAGTCTGCCACTTTTCCTTACTGCTTCCAGTCTGCCAGAAGCGATATGTCACACGTTGTGTATCTTAAGAGATTCATCGTTACTCTTTCCATAGGTTACTGGTATTCTCTGATTCAATGCCTCTCGTGACGAAAAAGTGGCTATCTTAATAGTGCAATACTTCTTCCTCCCAGATGCTCACACAATTTACTACTTTTTTGTGTAGTTTTCGTCTGCCAGAAACTATAATTCACTAGTTTTGTATCATAAAAGAGTCATCGTTTCTCCTCCTAGGGGTTATTCGAGACCTCTTAATCCAAACCGCAAGTAACGAGGCATTGGCTACCTTAAGAGAGTCATAGTTACTCGTCCCAATTGCTCACCCAGTCTGCCACTTTTTCTTACTGCGGCCAGTCTGCCAGAAGCGATATGTCACTCGTTGTGTATCTTAAGAGATTCATCGTTACTCCTTCCATAGGTTACTGGTATTCTCTGAGTCAATACCTCTCTTGACGAAAAAGTGGCTATCTTAATAGTGCAATACTTCTTCCTCCGAGTTGCTCACACAGTTTACTGCTTTTTGTGTAGTTTTTGTCTGCCAGAAACTATAATTCACTAGTTGTGTATCATAAATGAGTCATCGTTTCTCCTCCTAGGGGTTATTCGAGATATCTTAATCCAAACCGCAAGTAACAAGGCATTGGCTACCTTAAGAGAGTCATAGTTACTCGTCCCAATTGCTCACCCAGTCTGCCACTTTTCCTTACTGCGGCCAGTCTGCCAGAAGCGATATGTCACTCGTTGTGTATCTTAAGAGATTCATCGTTACTCCTTCCATAGGTTACTGGTATTCTCTGAGTCAATACCTCTCTTGACGAAAAAGTGGCTATCTTAATAGTGCAATACTTCTTCCTCCGAGTTGCTCACACAGTTTACTTCTTTTTGTGTACTTGCCAGTCTGCCAGAAGCGATATGTCACTAGTTGTGTATCATAAAGGAGTCATCGTTTCTCCTCCTAGGGGTTATTCGAGATTTCTTAATCCAAACCGCAAGTAACGAGGCATTGGCTACCTTAAGAGAGTCATAGTTACTCGTCCCAATTGCTCACCCAGTCTTCCACTTTTCCTTACTGCGGCCAGTCTGCCAGAAGCGATATGTCACTCGTTGTGTATTTTAAGAGATTCATCGTTACTCTTTCCATAGGTTACTGGTATTCTCTGATTCAATGCCTCTCGTGACGAAAAAGTGGCTATCTTAATAGTGCAATACTTCTTCCTCCCAGTTGCTCACACAGTTTACTACCTTTTTGTGTAGTTTCTGTCTGCCAGAAACTATAATTCACTAGTTTTGTATCATAAAAGAGTCATCGTTTCTCCTCCTAGGGGTTATTCGAGACCTCTTAATCCAAACCGCAAGTAACGAGGCATTGGCTACCTTAAGAGAGTCATAGTTACTCGTCCCCATTGCTCACCCAGTCTGCCACTTTTTCTTACTGAGGCCAGTCTGCCAGAAGCTATATGTCACTCGTTGTGTATCTTAAGAGATTCATCGTTACTCCTTCCATAGGTTACTGGTATTCTCTGAGTCAATACCTCTCGTGACGAAAAAGTGGCTATCTTAATAGTGCAATACTTCTTCCTCCGAGTTGCTCACACAGTTTACTGCTTTTTGTGTAGTTTTTGTCTGCCAGAAACTATAATTCACTAGTTGTGTATCATAAAAGAGTCATCGTTTCTCCTCCTAGGGGTTATTCGAGATATCTTAATCCAAACCGCAAGTAACGAGGCATTGGCTACCTTAAGAGAGTCATAGTTACTCGTCCCAATTGCTCACCCAGTCTGCCACTTTTCCTTACTGCTTCCAGTCTGCCAGAAGCGATATGTCACACGTTGTGTATCTTAAGAGATTCATCGTTACTCTTTCCATAGGTTACTGGTATTCTCTGATTCAATGCCTCTCGTGACGAAAAAGTGGCTATCTTAATAGTGCAATACTTCTTCCTCCGAGTTGCTCACACAGTTTACTACTTTTTGTGTACTTGCCAGTCTGCCAGAAGCGATATGTCACTAGTTGTGTATCATAAAAGAGTCATCGTTTCTCCTCCTAGGGGTTATTCGAGATTTCTTATCCAAACCGCAAGTAACGAGGCATTGGCTACCTTAAGAGAGTCATAGTTACTCGTCCCAATTGCTCACCCAGTCTGCCACTTTTCCTTACTGCGGCCAGTCTGCCAGAAGCGATATGTCACTCGTTGTGTATTTTAAGAGATTGATCGTTACTCTTTCCATAGGTTACTGGTATTCTCTGATTCAATGCCTCTCGTGACGAAAAAGTGGCTATCTTAATAGTGCAATACTTCTTCCTCCCAGTTGCTCACACAGTTTACTACTTTTTGTGTAGTTTTTGTCTGCCAGAAACTATAATTCACTAGTTGTGTATCATAAAAGTGTTATCGTTTCTCCTCCTAGGGGTTTTCGAGATTTCTTAATCCAAACCGCAAGTAACGAGGCATTGCCTACCTTAAGAGAGTCATAGTTACTCGTCCCCATTGCTCACCCAGTCTGCCACATTTCTTACTGTGGCCAGTCTGCCAGAAGCGATATGTCACTCGTTGTGTATCTTAAGAGATTCATCGTTACTCCTTCCATAGGTTACTGGTATTCTCTGAGACAATACCTCTCTTGACGAAAAAGTGGCTATCTTAATAGTGCAATACTTCTTCCTCCGAGTTGCTCACACAGTTTACTACTTTTTGTGTAATTGCCAGTCTGCCAGAAGCGATATGTCACTAGTTGTGTATCATAAAGGAGTCATCGTTTCTCCTCATAGGGGTTATTCGAGATTTCTTAATCCAAACCGCAAGTAACGAGGCATTGGCTACCTTAAGAGAGTCATAGTTACTCGTCCCAATTGCTCACCCAGTCTGCCACTTTTCCTTACTTCGGCCAGTCTGCCAGAAGCGATATGTCACTCGTTGTGTATCTTAAGAGATTCATCGTTACTCCTTCCATAGGTTACTGGTATTCTCTGAGTCAATACCTCTCTTGACGAAAAAGTAGCTATCTTAATAGTGCATTACTTCTTCCTCCGAGTTGCTCACACAGTTTACTGCTTTTTGTGTAGTTTTTGTCTGCCAGAAACTATAATTCACTAGTTGTGTATCATAAAAGGGTCATCGTTTCTCCTCCTAGGGGTTATTCGAGATATCTTAATCCAAACCGCAAGTAACGAGGCATTGGCTACCTTAAGAGAGTCATAGTTACTCGTCCCAATTGCTCACCCAGTCTGCCACTTTTCCTTACTGCGGCCAGTCTGCCAGAAGCGATATGTCACTCGTTGTGTATCTTAAGAGATTCATCGTTACTCCTTCCATAGGTTACTGGTATTCTCTGAGTCAATACCTCTCTTGACGAAAAAGTGGCTATCTTAATAGTGCAATACTTCTTCCTCCGAGTTGCTCACACAGTTTACTGCTTTTTGTGTAGTTTTTGTCTGCCAGAAACTATAATTCACTAGTTGTGTATCATAAAAGTGTCATCGTTTCTCCTCCTAGGGGTTATTCGAGATATCTTAATCCAAACCGCAAGTAACGAGGCATTGGCTACCTTAAGAGAGTCATAGTTACTCGTCCCAATTGCTCACCCAGTCTGCCACTTTTCCTTACTGCGGCCAGTCTGCCAGAAGCGATATGTCACTCGTTGTGTATCTTAAGAGATTCATCGTTACTCCTTCCATAGGTTACTGGTGTTCTCTGAGTCAATACCTCTCTTGACGAAAAAGTGGCTATCTTAATAGTGCAATACTTCTTCCTCCGAGTTGCTCACACAGTTTACTACTTTTTGTGTACTTGCCAGTCTGCCAGAAGCGATATGTCACTAGTTGTGTATCATAAAGGAGTCATCGCTTCTCCTTCTAGGGGTTATTCGAGATTTCTTAATCCAAACCGCAAGTAACGAGGCATTGGCTACCTTAAGAGAGTCATAGTTACTCGTCCCAATTGCTCACCCAGTCTGCCACATTTCCTTACTGCGGCCAGTCTGCCAGAAGCGATATGTCACTCGTTGTGTATCTTAAGAGATTCATCGTTACTCCTTCCATAGGTTACTGGTATTCTCTGATTCAATGCCTCTCGTGACGAAAAAGTGGCTATCTTAATAGTGCAATACTTCTTCCTCCCAGTTGCTCACACAGTTTACTACCTTTTTGTGTAGTTTTTGTCTGCCAGAAACTATAATTCACTTGTTTTGTATCATAAAAGAGTCATCGTTTCTCCTCCTAGGGGTTATTCGAGACCTCTTAATCCAAACCGCAAGTAACGAGGCATTGGCTACCTTAAGAGAGTCATAGTTACTCGTCCCAATTGCTCACCCAGTCTGCCACATTTTCTTACTGCGGCCAGTCTGCCAGAAGCGATATGTCACTCGTTGTGTATCTTAAGAGATTCATCGTTACTCCTTCCATAGGTTACTGGTATTCTCTGAGTCAATACCTCTCGTGACGAAAAAGTGGCTATCTTAATAGTGCAATACTTCTTCCTCCGAGTTGCTCACACAGTTTACTACTTTTTGTGTAGTTTTTGTCTGCCAGAAACTATAATTCACTAGTTGTGTATCATAAAAGAGTCATCGTTTCTCCTCCTAGAGGTTATTCGAGATTTCTTAATCCAAACCGCAAGTAACGAGGCATTGGCTACCTTAAGAGAGTCATAGTTACTCGTCCCCATTGCTCACCCAGTCTGCCACTTTTTCTTACTGTGGCCAGTCTGCCAGAAGCGATATGACACTCGTTGTGTATCTTAAGAGATTCATCGTTACTCCTTCCATAGGTTACTGGTATTCTCTGAGTCAATACCTCTCTTGACGAAAAAGTGGCTATCTTAATAGTGCAATACTTCTTCCTCCGAGTTGCTCACACAGTTTACTGTTTTTTGTGTAGTTTTTGTCTGCCAGAAACTATAATTCACTAGTTGTGTATCATAAAAGAGTCATCGTTTCTCCTCCTAGGGGTTATTCGAGATATCTTAATCCAAACCGCAAGTAACGAGGCATTGGCTACCTTAAGAGAGTCATAGTTACTCGTCCCAATTGCTCACCCAGTCTGCCACTTTTCCTTACTGCGGCCAGTCTGCCAGAAGCGATATGTCACTCGTTGTGTATCTTAAGAGATTCATCGTTACTCTTTCCATAGGTTACTGGTATTCTCTGATTCAATGCCTCTCGTGACGAAAAAGTGGCTATCTTAATAGTGCAATACTTCTTCCTCCCAGTTGCTCACACAATTTACTACTTTTTTGTGTAGTTTTCGTCTGCCAGAAACTATAATTCACTAGTTTTGTATCATAAAAGAGTCATCGTTTCTCCTCCTACGGGTTATTCGAGTCCTCTTAATCCAAACCGCAAGTAACGAGGCATTGGCTACCTTAAGAGAGTCATAGTTACTCGTCCCAATTGCTCACCCAGTCTGCCACTTTTTCTTACTGCGGCCAGTCTGCCAGAAGCGATATGTCACTCGTTGTGTATCTTAAGAGATTCATCGTTACTCCTTCCATAGGTTACTGGTATTCTCTGAGTCAATACCTCTCGTGACGAAAAAGTGACTATCTTAATAGTGCAATACTTCTTCCTCCGAGTTGCTCACACAGTTTACTACTTTTTGTGTAGTTTTTGTCTGCCAGAAACTATAATTCAATAGTTGTGTATCATAAAAGAGTCATCGTTTCTCCTCCTAGGGGTTTTCGAGATTTCTTAATCCAAACCGCAAATAACGAGGCATTGGCTACCTTAAGAGAGTCATAGTTACTCGTCCCCATTGTTCACCCAGTCTGCCACTTTTTCTTACTGTGGCCAGTCTGATAGAAGCGATATGTCACTCGTTGTGTATCTTAAGAGATTCATCGTTACTCCTTCCATAGGTTACTGGTATTCTCTGATTCAATGCCTCTCGTGACGAAAAAGTGGCTATCTTAATAGTCCAATACTTCTTCCTCCCAGTTGCTCACACAGTTTACTACCTTTTTGTGTAGTTTTTGTCTGCCAGAAACTATAATTCACTAGTTTTGTATCATAAAAGAGTCATCGTTTCTCCTCCTAGGGGTTATTCGAGACCTCTTAATCCAAACCGCAAGTAACGAGGCATTGGCTACCTTAAGAGAGTCATAGTTACTCGTCCCAATTGCTCACCCAGTCTGCCACTTTTCCTTACTGCGGCCAGTCTGCCAGAAGCGATATGTCACTCGTTGTGTATCTTAAGAGATTCATCGTTACTCCTTCCATAGGTTACTGGTATTCTCTGAGTCAATACCTCTCTTGACGAAAAAGTGGCTATCTTAATAGTGCAATACTTCTTCCTCCGAGTTGCTCACACAGTTTACTGCTTTTTGTGTAGTTTTTGTCTGCCAGAAACTATAATTCACTAGTTGTGTATCATAAAAGTGTCATCGTTTCTCCTCCTAGGGGTTATTTGAGATATCTTAATCCAAACCGCAAGTAACGAGGCATTGGCTACCTTAAGAGAGTCATAGTTACTCGTCCCAATTGCTCACCCAGTCTGCCACTTTTCCTTACTGCGGCCAGTCTGCCAGAAGCGATATGTCACTCGTTGTGTATCTTAAGAGATTCATCGTTACTCCTTCCATAGGTTACTGGTGTTCTCTGAGTCAATACCTCTCTTGACGAAAAAGTGGCTATCTTAATAGTGCAATACTTCTTCCTCCGAGTTGCTCACACAGTTTACTACTTTTTGTGTACTTGCCAGTCTGCCAGAAGCGATATGTCACTAGTTGTGTATCATAAAGGAGTCATCGCTTCTCCTTCTAGGGGTTATTCGAGATTTCTTAATCCAAACCGCAAGTAACGAGGCATTGGCTACCTTAAGAGAGTCATAGTTACTCGTCCCAATTGCTCACCCAGTCTGCCACATTTCCTTACTGCGGCCAGTCTGCCAGAAGCGATATGTCACTCGTTGTGTATCTTAAGAGATTCATCGTTACTCCTTCCATAGGTTACTGGTATTCTCTGATTCAATGCCTCTCGTGACGAAAAAGTGGCTATCTTAATAGTGCAATACTTCTTCCTCCTAGTTGCTCACACAGTTTACTACCTTTTTGTGTAGTTTTTGTCTGCCAGAAACTATAATTCACTTGTTTTGTATCATAAAAGAGTCATCGTTTCTCCTCCTAGGGGTTATTCGAGACCTCTTAATCCAAACCGCAAGTAACGAGGCATTGGCTACCTTAAGAGAGTCATAGTTACTCGTCCCAATTGCTCACCCAGTCTGCCACATTTTCTTACTGCGGCCAGTCTGCCAGAAGCGATATGTCACTCGTTGTGTATCTTAAGAGATTCATCGTTACTCCTTCCATAGGTTACTGGTATTCTCTGAGTCAATACCTCTCGTGACGAAAAAGTGGCTATCTTAATAGTGCAATACTTCTTCCTCCGAGTTGCTCACACAGTTTACTACTTTTTGTGTAGTTTTTGTCTGCCAGAAACTATAATTCACTAGTTGTGTATCATAAAAGAGTCATCGTTTCTCCTCCTAGAGGTTATTCGAGATTTCTTAATCCAAACCGCAAGTAACGAGGCATTGGCTACCTTAAGAGAGTCATAGTTACTCGTCCCCATTGCTCACCCAGTCTGCCACTTTTTCTTACTGTGGCCAGTCTGCCAGAAGCGATATGACACTCGTTGTGTATCTTAAGAGATTCATCGTTACTCCTTCCATAGGTTACTGGTATTCTCTGAGTCAATACCTCTCTTGACGAAAAAGTGGCTATCTTAATAGTGCAATACTTCTTCCTCCGAGTTGCTCACACAGTTTACTGTTTTTTGTGTAGTTTTTGTCTGCCAGAAACTATAATTCACTAGTTGTGTATCATAAAAGAGTCATCGTTTCTCCTCCTAGGGGTTATTCGAGATATCTTAATCCAAACCGCAAGTAACGAGGCATTGGCTACCTTAAGAGAGTCATAGTTACTCGTCCCAATTGCTCACCCAGTCTGCCACTTTTCCTTACTGCGGCCAGTCTGCCAGAAGCGATATGTCACTCGTTGTGTATCTTAAGAGATTCATCGTTACTCTTTCCATAGGTTACTGGTATTCTCTGATTCAATGCCTCTCGTGACGAAAAAGTGGCTATCTTAATAGTGCAATACTTCTTCCTCCCAGTTGCTCACACAATTTACTACTTTTTTGTGTAGTTTTCGTCTGCCAGAAACTATAATTCACTAGTTTTGTATCATAAAAGAGTCATCGTTTCTCCTCCTACGGGTTATTCGAGTCCTCTTAATCCAAACCGCAAGTAACGAGGCATTGGCTACCTTAAGAGAGTCATAGTTACTCGTCCCAATTGCTCACCCAGTCTGCCACTTTTTCTTACTGCGGCCAGTCTGCCAGAAGCGATATGTCACTCGTTGTGTATCTTAAGAGATTCATCGTTACTCCTTCCATAGGTTACTGGTATTCTCTGAGTCAATACCTCTCGTGACGAAAAAGTGACTATCTTAATAGTGCAATACTTCTTCCTCCGAGTTGCTCACACAGTTTACTACTTTTTGTGTAGTTTTTGTCTGCCAGAAACTATAATTCAATAGTTGTGTATCATAAAAGAGTCATCGTTTCTCCTCCTAGGGGTTTTCGAGATTTCTTAATCCAAACCGCAAATAACGAGGCATTGGCTACCTTAAGAGAGTCATAGTTACTCGTCCCCATTGTTCACCCAGTCTGCCACTTTTTCTTACTGTGGCCAGTCTGATAGAAGCGATATGTCACTCGTTGTGTATCTTAAGAGATTCATCGTTACTCCTTCCATAGGTTACTGGTATTCTCTGATTCAATGCCTCTCGTGACGAAAAAGTGGCTATCTTAATAGTCCAATACTTCTTCCTCCCAGTTGCTCACACAGTTTACTACCTTTTTGTGTAGTTTTTGTCTGCCAGAAACTATAATTCACTAGTTTTGTATCATAAAAGAGTCATCGTTTCTCCTCCTAGGGGTTATTCGAGACCTCTTAATCCAAACCGCAAGTAACGAGGCATTGGCTACCTTAAGAGAGTCATAGTTACTCGTCCCAATTGCTCACCCAGTCTGCCACTTTTTCTTACTGCGGCCAGTCTGCGAGAAGCGATATGTCACTCGTTGTGTATCTTAAGAGATTCATCGTTACTCCTTCCATAGGTTACTGTTATTCTCTGAGTCAATACCTCTCGTGACGAAAAAGTGGCTATCTTAATAGTGCAATACTTCTTCCTCCGAGTTGCTCACACAGTTTACTACTTTTTGTGTAGTTTTTGTCTGCCAGAAACTATAATTCAATAGTTGTGTATCATAAAAGAGTCATCGTTTCTCCTCCTAGGGGTTTTCGAGATTTCTTAATCCAAACCGCAAATAACGAGGCATTGGCTACCTTAAGAGAGGCATAGTTACTCGTCCCCATTGCTCACCCAGTCTGCCACTTTTTCTTACTGTGGCCAGTCTGCCAGAAGCGATATGTCACTCGTTGTGTATCTTAAGAGATTCATCGTTACTCCTTTCATAGGTTACTGGTATTCTCTGAGTCAATACCTCTCTTGACGAAAAAGTGGCTATCTTAATAGTGCAATACTTCTTCCTCCGAGTTGCTCACACAGTTTACTGCTTTTTGTGTAGTTTTTGTCTGCCAGAAACTATAATTCACTAGTTGTGTATCATAAAAGAGTCATCGTTTCTCCTCCTAGGGGTTATTCGAGATATCTTAATCCAAACCGCAAGTAACGAGGCATTGGCTACCTTAAGAGAGTCATAGTTACTCGTCCCAATTGCTCACCCAGTTTGCCACTTTTCCTTACTGCTTCCAGTCTGCCAGAAGCGATATGTCACACGTTGTGTATCTTAAGAGATTCATCGTTACTCCTTCCATAGGTTACTGGTATTCTCTGATTCAATGCCTCTCGTGACGAAAAAGTGGCTATCTTAATAGTGCAATACTTCTTCCTCCCAGTTGCTCACACAATTTACTACTTTTTTGTGTAGTTTTCGTCTGCCAGAAACTATAATTCACTAGTTTTGTATCATAAAAGAGTCATCGTTTCTCCTCCTAGTGGTTATTCGAGACCTCTTAATCCAAACCGCAAGTAACGAGGCATTGGCTACCTTAAGAGAGTCATAGTTACTCGTCCCAATTGCTCACCCAGTCTGCCACTTTTTCTTACTGCGGCCAGTCTGCCAGAAGCGATATGTCACTCGTTGTGTATCTTAAGAGATTCATCGTTACTCCTTCCATAGGTTACTGGTATTCTCTGAGTCAATACCTCTCTTGACGAAAAAGTGGCTATCTTAATAGTGCAATACTTCTTCCTCCGAGTTGCTCACACAGTTTACTGCTTTTTGTGTAGTTTTTGTCTGCCAGAAACTATAATTCACTAGTTGTGTATCATAAAAGAGTCATCGTTTCTCCTCCTAGGGGTTATTCGAGATATCTTAATCCAAACCGCAAGTAACAAGGCATTGGCTACCTTAAGAGAGTCATAGTTACTCGTCCCAATTGCTCACCCAGTCTGCCACTTTTCCTTACTGCGGCCAGTCTGCCAGAAGCGATATGTCACTCGTTGTGTATCTTAAGAGATTCATCGTTACTCCTTCCATAGGTTACTGGTATTCTCTGAGTCAATACCTCTCTTGACGAAAAAGTGGCTATCTTAATAGTGCAATACTTCTTCCTCCGAGTTGCTCACACAGTTTACTTCTTTTTGTGTACTTGCCAGTCTGCCAGAAGCGATATGTCACTAGTTGTGTATCATAAAGGAGTCATCGTTTCTCCTCCTAGGGGTTATTCGAGATTTCTTAATCCAAACCGCAAGTAACGAGGCATTGGCTACCTTAAGAGAGTCATAGTTACTCGTCCCAATTGCTCACCCAGTCTTCCACTTTTCCTTACTGCGGCCAGTCTGCCAGAAGCGATATGTCACTCGTTGTGTATTTTAAGAGATTCATCGTTACTCTTTCCATAGGTTACTGGTATTCTCTGATTCAATGCCTCTCGTGACGAAAAAGTGGCTATCTTAATAGTGCAATACTTCTTCCTCCCAGTTGCTCACACAGTTTACTACCTTTTTGTGTAGTTTCTGTCTGCCAGAAACTATAATTCACTAGTTTTGTATCATAAAAGAGTCATCGTTTCTCCTCCTAGGGGTTATTCGAGACCTCTTAATCCAAACCGCAAGTAACGAGGCATTGGCTACCTTAAGAGAGTCATAGTTACTCGTCCCCATTGCTCACCCAGTCTGCCACTTTTTCTTACTGAGGCCAGTCTGCCAGAAGCTATATGTCACTCGTTGTGTATCTTAAGAGATTCATCGTTACTCCTTCCATAGGTTACTGGTATTCTCTGAGTCAATACCTCTCGTGACGAAAAAGTGGCTATCTTAATAGTGCAATACTTCTTCCTCCGAGTTGCTCACACAGTTTACTACTTTTTGTGTTCTTGCCAGTCTGCCAGAAACGATATGTCACTAGTTGTGTATCATAAAAGAGTCATCGTTTCTCCTCCTAGGGGTTATTCGAGATATCTTAATCCAAACCGCAAGTAACGAGGCATTGGCTACCTTAAGAGAGTCATAGTTACTCGTCCCAATTGCTCACCCAGTCTGCCACTTTTCCTTACTGCGGCCAGTCTGCCAGAAGCGATATGTCACTCGTTGTGTATCTTAAGAGATTCATCGTTACTCTTTCCATAGGTTACTGGTATTCTCTGATTCAATGCCTCTCGTGACGAAAAAGTGGCTATCTTAATAGTGCAATACTTCTTCCTCCCAGTTGCTCACACAGTTTACTACCTTTTTGTGTAGTTTTTGTCTGCCAGAAACTATAATTCACTTGTTTTGTATCATAAAAGAGTCATCGTTTCTCCTCCTAGGGGTTATTCGAGACCTCTTAATCCAAACCGCAAGTAACGAGGCATTGGCTACCTTAAGAGAGTCATAGTTACTCGTCCCAATTGCTCACCCAGTCTGCCACATTTTCTTACAGCGGCCAGTCTGCCAGAAGCGATATGTCACTCGTTGTGTATCTTAAGAGAATCATCGTTACTCCTTCCATAGGCTACTGGTATTCTCTGAGTCAATACCTCTCTTGACGAAAAAGTAGCTATCTTAATAGTGCATTACTTATTCCTCCGAGTTGCTCACACAGTTTACTGCTTTTTGTGTAGTTTTTGTCTGCCAGAAACTATAATTCACTAGTTTTGTATCATAAAAGAGTCATCGTTTCTCCTCCTAGGGGTTATTCGAGATATCTTAATCCAAACCGCAAGTAACGAGGCATTGGCTACCTTAAGAGAGTCATAGTTACTCGTCCCAATTGCTCACCCAGTCTGCCACTTTTTCTTACTGCGGCCAGTCTGCCAGAAGCGATATGTCACTCGTTGTGTATCTTAAGAGATTCATCGTTACTCCTTCCATAGGTTACTGGTATTCTCTGAGTCAATACCTCTCTTGACGAAAAAGTGGCTATCTTAATAGTGCAATACTTCTTCCTCCGAGTTGCTCACACAGTTTACTGCTTTTTGTGTAGTTTTTGTCTGCCAGAAACTATAATTCACTAGTTGTGTATCATAAAAGAGTCATCGTTTCTCCTCCTAGGGGTTATTCGAGATATCTTAATCCAAACCGCAAGTAACAAGGCATTGGCTACCTTAAGAGAGTCATAGTTACTCGTCCCAATTGCTCACCCAGTCTGCCACTTTTCCTTACTGCGGCCAGTCTGCCAGAAGCGATATGTCACTCGTTGTGTATCTTAAGAGATTCATCGTTACTCCTTCCATAGGTTACTGGTATTCTCTGAGTCAATACCTCTCTTGACGAAAAAGTGGCTATCTTAATAGTGCAATACTTCTTCCTCCGAGTTGCTCACACAGTTTACTTCTTTTTGTGTACTTGCCAGTCTGCCAGAAGCGATATGTCACTAGTTGTGTATCATAAAGGAGTCATCGTTTCTCCTCCTAGGGGTTATTCGAGATTTCTTAATCCAAACCGCAAGTAACGAGGCATTGGCTACCTTAAGAGAGTCATAGTTACTCGTCCCAATTGCTCACCCAGTCTTCCACTTTTCCTTACTGCGGCCAGTCTGCCAGAAGCGATATGTCACTCGTTGTGTATTTTAAGAGATTCATCGTTACTCTTTCCATAGGTTACTGGTATTCTCTGATTCAATGCCTCTCGTGACGAAAAAGTGGCTATCTTAATAGTGCAATACTTCTTCCTCCCAGTTGCTCACACAGTTTACTACCTTTTTGTGTAGTTTCTGTCTGCCAGAAACTATAATTCACTAGTTTTGTATCATAAAAGAGTCATCGTTTCTCCTCCTAGGGGTTATTCGAGACCTCTTAATCCAAACCGCAAGTAACGAGGCATTGGCTACCTTAAGAGAGTCATAGTTACTCGTCCCCATTGCTCACCCAGTCTGCCACTTTTTCTTACTGAGGCCAGTCTGCCAGAAGCTATATGTCACTCGTTGTGTATCTTAAGAGATTCATCGTTACTCCTTCCATAGGTTACTGGTATTCTCTGAGTCAATACCTCTCGTGACGAAAAAGTGGCTATCTTAATAGTGCAATACTTCTTCCTCCGAGTTGCTCACACAGTTTACTACTTTTTGTGTTCTTGCCAGTCTGCCAGAAACGATATGTCACTAGTTGTGTATCATAAAAGAGTCATCGTTTCTCCTCCTAGGGGTTATTCGAGATATCTTAATCCAAACCGCAAGTAACGAGGCATTGGCTACCTTAAGAGAGTCATAGTTACTCGTCCCAATTGCTCACCCAGTCTGCCACTTTTCCTTACTGCGGCCAGTCTGCCAGAAGCGATATGTCACTCGTTGTGTATCTTAAGAGATTCATCGTTACTCTTTCCATAGGTTACTGGTATTCTCTGATTCAATGCCTCTCGTGACGAAAAAGTGGCTATCTTAATAGTGCAATACTTCTTCCTCCCAGTTGCTCACACAGTTTACTACCTTTTTGTGTAGTTTTTGTCTGCCAGAAACTATAATTCACTTGTTTTGTATCATAAAAGAGTCATCGTTTCTCCTCCTAGGGGTTATTCGAGACCTCTTAATCCAAACCGCAAGTAACGAGGCATTGGCTACCTTAAGAGAGTCATAGTTACTCGTCCCAATTGCTCACCCAGTCTGCCACATTTTCTTACAGCGGCCAGTCTGCCAGAAGCGATATGTCACTCGTTGTGTATCTTAAGAGAATCATCGTTACTCCTTCCATAGGCTACTGGTATTCTCTGAGTCAATACCTCTCTTGACGAAAAAGTAGCTATCTTAATAGTGCATTACTTATTCCTCCGAGTTGCTCACACAGTTTACTGCTTTTTGTGTAGTTTTTGTCTGCCAGAAACTATAATTCACTAGTTGTGTATCATAAAAGGGTCATCGTTTCTCCTCCTAGGGGTTATTCGAGATATCTTAATCCAAACCGCAAGTAACGAGGCATTGGCTACCTTAAGAGAGTCATAGTTACTCGTCCCAATTGCTCACCCAGTCTGCCACTTTTCCTTACTGCGGCCAGTCTGCCAGAAGCGATATGTCACTCGTTGTGTATCTTAAGAGATTCATCGTTACTCCTTCCATAGGTTACTGGTATTCTCTGAGTCAATACCTCTCTTGACGAAAAAGTGGCTATCTTAATAGTGCAATACTTCTTCCTCCGAGTTGCTCACACGGTTTACTGCTTTTTGTGTAGTTTTTGTCTGCCAGAAACTATAATTCACTAGTTGTGTATCATAAAAGTGTCATCGTTTCTCCTCCTAGGGGTTATTCGAGATATCTTAATCCAAACCGCAAGTAACGAGGCATTGGCTACCTTAAGAGAGTCATAGTTACTCGTCCCAATTGCTCACCCAGTCTGCCACTTTTCCTTACTGCGGCCAGTCTGCCAGAAGCGATATGTCACTCGTTGTGTATCTTAAGAGATTCATCGTTACTCCTTCCATAGGTTACTGGTGTTCTCTGAGTCAATACCTCTCTTGACGAAAAAGTGGCTATCTTAATAGTGCAATACTTCTTCCTCCGAGTTGCTCACACAGTTTACTACTTTTTGTGTACTTGCCAGTCTGCCAGAAGCGATATGTCACTAGTTGTGTATCATAAAGGAGTCATCGCTTCTCCTTCTAGGGGTTATTCGAGATTTCTTAATCCAAACCGCAAGTAACGAGGCATTGGCTACCTTAAGAGAGTCATAGTTACTCGTCCCAATTGCTCACCCAGTCTGCCACATTTCCTTACTGCGGCCAGTCTGCCAGAAGCGATATGTCACTCGTTGTGTATCTTAAGAGATTCATCGTTACTCCTTCCATAGGTTACTGGTATTCTCTGATTCAATGCCTCTCGTGACGAAAAAGTGGCTATCTTAATAGTGCAATACTTCTTCCTCCCAGTTGCTCACACAGTTTACTACCTTTTTGTGTAGTTTTTGTCTGCCAGAAACTATAATTCACTTGTTTTGTATCATAAAAGAGTCATCGTTTCTCCTCCTAGGGGTTATTCGAGACCTCTTAATCCAAACCGCAAGTAACGAGGCATTGGCTACCTTAAGAGAGTCATAGTTACTCGTCCCAATTGCTCACCCAGTCTGCCACTTTTTCTTACTGCGGCCAGTCTGCCAGAAGCGATATGTCACTCGTTGTGTATCTTAAGAGATTCATCGTTACTCCTTCCATAGGTTACTGGTATTCTCTGAGTCAATACCTCTCGTGACGAAAAAGTGGCTATCTTAATAGTGCAATACTTCTTCCTCCGAGTTGCTCACACAGTTTACTACTTTTTGTGTAGTTTTTGTCTGCCAGAAACTATAATTCACTAGTTGCGTATCATAAAAGGGTCATCGTTTCTCCTCCTAGAGGTTATTCGAGATTTCTTAATCCAAACCGCAAGTAACGAGGCATTGGCTACCTTAAGAGAGTCATAGTTACTCGTCCCCATTGCTCACCCAGTCTGCTACTTTTTCTTACTGTGGCCAGTCTGCCAGAAGCGATATGACACTCGTTGTGTATCTTAAGAGATTCATCGTTACTCCTTCCATAGGTTACTGGTATTCTCTGAGTCAATACCTCTCTTGACGAAAAAGGGGCTATCTTAATAGTGCAATACTTCTTCCTCCGAGTTGCTCACACAGTTTACTGCTTTTTGTGTAGTTTTTGTCTGCCAGAAACTATAATTCACTAGTTGTGTATCATAAAAGAGTCATCGTTTCTCCTCCTAGGGGTTATTCGAGATATCTTAATCCAAACCGCAAGTAACGAGGCATTGGCTACCTTAAGAGAGTCATAGTTACTCGTCCCAATTGCTCACCCAGTCTGCCACTTTTCCTTACTGCGGCCAGTCTGCCAGAAGCGATATGTCACTCGTTGTGTATCTTAAGAGATTCATCGTTACTCTTTCCATAGGTTACTGGTATTCTCTGATTCAATGCCTCTCGTGACGAAAAAGTGGCTATCTTAATAGTGCAATACTTCTTCCTCCCAGTTGCTCACACAATTTACTACTTTTTTGTGTAGTTTTCGTCTGCCAGAAACTATAATTCACTAGTTTTGTATCATAAAAGAGTCATCGTTTCTCCTCCTACGGGTTATTCGAGTCCTCTTAATCCAAACCGCAAGTAACGAGGCATTGGCTACCTTAAGAGAGTCATAGTTACTCGTCCCAATTGCTCACCCAGTCTGCCACTTTTTCTTACTGCGGCCAGTCTGCCAGAAGCGATATGTCACTCGTTGTGTATCTTAAGAGATTCATCGTTACTCCTTCCATAGGTTACTGGTATTCTCTGAGTCAATACCTCTCGTGACGAAAAAGTGACTATCTTAATAGTGCAATACTTCTTCCTCCGAGTTGCTCACACAGTTTACTACTTTTTGTGTAGTTTTTGTCTGCCAGAAACTATAATTCAATAGTTGTGTATCATAAAAGAGTCATCGTTTCTCCTCCTAGGGGTTTTCGAGATTTCTTAATCCAAACCGCAAATAACGAGGCATTGGCTACCTTAAGAGAGTCATAGTTACTCGTCCCCATTGTTCACCCAGTCTGCCACTTTTTCTTACTGTGGCCAGTCTGATAGAAGCGATATGTCACTCGTTGTGTATCTTAAGAGATTCATCGTTACTCCTTCCATAGGTTACTGGTATTCTCTGATTCAATGCCTCTCGTGACGAAAAAGTGGCTATCTTAATAGTCCAATACTTCTTCCTCCCAGTTGCTCACACAGTTTACTACCTTTTTGTGTAGTTTTTGTCTGCCAGAAACTATAATTCACTAGTTTTGTATCATAAAAGAGTCATCGTTTCTCCTCCTAGGGGTTATTCGAGACCTCTTAATCCAAACCGCAAGTAACGAGGCATTGGCTACCTTAAGAGAGTCATAGTTACTCGTCCCAATTGCTCACCCAGTCTGCCACTTTTTCTTACTGCGGCCAGTCTGCGAGAAGCGATATGTCACTCGTTGTGTATCTTAAGAGATTCATCGTTACTCCTTCCATAGGTTACTGTTATTCTCTGAGTCAATACCTCTCGTGACGAAAAAGTGGCTATCTTAATAGTGCAATACTTCTTCCTCCGAGTTGCTCACACAGTTTACTACTTTTTGTGTAGTTTTTGTCTGCCAGAAACTATAATTCAATAGTTGTGTATCATAAAAGAGTCATCGTTTCTCCTCCTAGGGGTTTTCGAGATTTCTTAATCCAAACCGCAAATAACGAGGCATTGGCTACCTTAAGAGAGGCATAGTTACTCGTCCCCATTGCTCACCCAGTCTGCCACTTTTTCTTACTGTGGCCAGTCTGCCAGAAGCGATATGTCACTCGTTGTGTATCTTAAGAGATTCATCGTTACTCCTTCCATAGGTTACTGGTATTCTCTGAGTCAATACCTCTCTTGACGAAAAAGTGGCTATCTTAATAGTGCAATACTTCTTCCTCCGAGTTGCTCACACAGTTTACTGCTTTTTGTGTAGTTTTTGTCTGCCAGAAACTATAATTCACTAGTTGTGTATCATAAAAGAGTCATCGTTTCTCCTCCTAGGGGTTATTCGAGATATCTTAATCCAAACCGCAAGTAACGAGGCATTGGCTACCTTAAGAGAGTCATAGTTACTCGTCCCAATTGCTCACCCAGTCTGCCACTTTTCCTTACTGCTTCCAGTCTGCCAGAAGCGATATGTCACACGTTGTGTATCTTAAGAGATTCATCGTTACTCTTTCCATAGGTTACTGGTATTCTCTGATTCAATGCCTCTCGTGACGAAAAAGTGGCTATCTTAATAGTGCAATACTTCTTCCTCCCAGTTGCTCACACAATTTACTACTTTTTTGTGTAGTTTTCGTCTGCCAGAAACTATAATTCACTAGTTTTGTATCATAAAAGAGTCATCGTTTCTCCTCCTAGGGGTTATTCGAGACCTCTTAATCCAAACCGCAAGTAACGAGGCATTGGCTACCTTAAGAGAGTCATAGTTACTCGTCCCAATTGCTCACCCAGTCTGCCACTTTTTCTTACTGCGGCCAGTCTGCCAGAAGCGATATGTCACTCGTTGTGTATCTTAAGAGATTCATCGTTACTCCTTCCATAGGTTACTGGTATTCTCTGAGTCAATACCTCTCTTGACGAAAAAGTGGCTATCTTAATAGTGCAATACTTCTTCCTCCGAGTTGCTCACACAGTTTACTGCTTTTTGTGTAGTTTTTGTCTGCCAGAAACTATAATTCACTAGTTGTGTATCATAAAAGAGTCATCGTTTCTCCTCCTAGGGGTTATTCGAGATATCTTAATCCAAACCGCAAGTAACAAGGCATTGGCTACCTTAAGAGAGTCATAGTTACTCGTCCCAATTGCTCACCCAGTCTGCCACTTTTCCTTACTGCGGCCAGTCTGCCAGAAGCGATATGTCACTCGTTGTGTATCTTAAGAGATTCATCGTTACTCCTTCCATAGGTTACTGGTATTCTCTGAGTCAATACCTCTCTTGACGAAAAAGTGGCTATCTTAATAGTGCAATACTTCTTCCTCCGAGTTGCTCACACAGTTTACTTCTTTTTGTGTACTTGCCAGTCTGCCAGAAGCGATATGTCACTAGTTGTGTATCATAAAGGAGTCATCGTTTCTCCTCCTAGGGGTTATTCGAGATTTCTTAATCCAAACCGCAAGTAACGAGGCATTGGCTACCTTAAGAGAGTCATAGTTACTCGTCCCAATTGCTCACCCAGTCTTCCACTTTTCCTTACTGCGGCCAGTCTGCCAGAAGCGATATGTCACTCGTTGTGTATTTTAAGAGATTCATCGTTACTCTTTCCATAGGTTACTGGTATTCTCTGATTCAATGCCTCTCGTGACGAAAAAGTGGCTATCTTAATAGTGCAATACTTCTTCCTCCCAGTTGCTCACACAGTTTACTACCTTTTTGTGTAGTTTCTGTCTGCCAGAAACTATAATTCACTAGTTTTGTATCATAGAAGAGTCATCGTTTCTCCTCCTAGGGGTTATTCGAGACCTCTTAATCCAAACCGCAAGTAACGAGGCATTGGCTACCTTAAGAGAGTCATAGTTACTCGTCCCCATTGCTCACCCAGTCTGCCACTTTTTCTTACTGAGGCCAGTCTGCCAGAAGCTATATGTCACTCGTTGTGTATCTTAAGAGATTCATCGTTACTCCTTCCATAGGTTACTGGTATTCTCTGAGTCAATACCTCTCGTGACGAAAAAGTGGCTATCTTAATAGTGCAATACTTCTTCCTCCGAGTTGCTCACACAGTTTACTACTTTTTGTGTTCTTGCCAGTCTGCCAGAAACGATATGTCACTAGTTGTGTATCATAAAAGAGTCATCGTTTCTCCTCCTAGGGGTTATTCGAGATATCTTAATCCAAACCGCAAGTAACGAGGCATTGGCTACCTTAAGAGAGTCATAGTTACTCGTCCCAATTGCTCACCCAGTCTGCCACTTTTCCTTACTGCGGCCAGTCTGCCAGAAGCGATATGTCACTCGTTGTGTATCTTAAGAGATTCATCGTTACTCTTTCCATAGGTTACTGGTATTCTCTGATTCAATGCCTCTCGTGACGAAAAAGTGGCTATCTTAATAGTGCAATACTTCTTCCTCCCAGTTGCTCACACAGTTTACTACCTTTTTGTGTAGTTTTTGTCTGCCAGAAACTATAATTCACTTGTTTTGTATCATAAAAGAGTCATCGTTTCTCCTCCTAGGGGTTATTCGAGACCTCTTAATCCAAACCGCAAGTAACGAGGCATTGGCTACCTTAAGAGAGTCATAGTTACTCGTCCCCATTGCTCACCCAGTCTGCCACATTTTCTTACTGCGGCCAGTCTGCCAGAAGCGATATGTCACTCGTTGTGTATCTTAAGAGAATCATCGTTACTCCTTCCATAGGTTACTGGTATTCTCTGAGTCAATACCTCTCGTGACGAAAAAGTGGCTATCTTAATAGTGCAATACTTCTTCCTCCGAGTTGCTCACACAGTTTACTACTTTTTGTGTAGTTTTTGTCTGCCAGAAACTATAATTCACTAGTTGTGTATCATAAAAGAGTCATCGTTTCTCCTCCTAGGGGTTTTCGAGATTTATTAATCCAAACCGCAAGTAACGAGGCATTGGCTACCTTAAGAGAGTCATAGTTACTCGTCCCCATTGCTCACCCAGTCTGCCACTTTTTCTTACTGTGGCCAGTCTGCCAGAAGCGATATGTCACTCGTTGTGTATCTTAAGAGATTCATCGTTACTCCTTCCATAGCTTACTGGTATTCTCTGAGTCAATACCTCTCTTGACGAAAAAGTGGCTATCTTAATAGTGCAATACTTCTTCCTCCGAGTTGCTCACACAGTTTACTGCTTTTTGTGTAGTTTTTGTCTGCCAGAAACTATAATTCACTAGTTGTGTATCATAAAAGAGTCATCGTTTCTCCTCCTAGGGGTTATTCGAGATATCTTAACCCAAACCGCAAGTAACGAGGCATTGGCTACCTTAAGAGAGTCATAGTTACTCGTCCCAATTGCTCACAAAGTCTGCCACTTTTCCTTACTGCGGCCAGTCTGCCAGAAGCGATATGTCACTCGTTGTGTATCTTAAGAGATTCATCGTTACTCTTTCCATAGGTTACTGGTATTCTCTGATTCAATGCCTCTCGTGACGAAAAAGTGGCTATCTTAATAGTGCAATACTTCTTCCTCCCAGTTGCTCACACAATTTACTACTTTTTTGTGTAGTTTTCGTCTGCCAGAAACTATAATTCACTAGTTTTGTATCATAAAAGAGTCATCGTTTCTCCTCCTAGGGGTTATTCGAGTCCTCTTAATCCAAACCGCAAGTAACGAGGCATTGGCTACCTTAAGAGAGTCATAGTTACTCGTCCCAATTGCTCACCCAGTCTGCCACTTTTTCTTACTGTGGCCAGTCTGCCAGAAGCGATATGTCACTCGTTGTGTATCTTAAGAGATTCATCGTTACTCCTTCCATAGGTTACTGGTATTCTCTGATACAATGCCTCTCGTGACGAAAAAGTGGCTATCTTAATAGTCCAATACTTCTTCCTCCCAGTTGCTCACACAGTTTACTACCTTTTTGTGTAGTTTTTGTCTGCCAGAAACTATAATTCACTAGTTTTGTATCATAAAAGAGTCATCGTTTCTCCTCCTAGGGGTTATTCGAGACCTCTTAATCCAAACCGCAAGTAACGAGGCATTGGCTACCTTAAGAGAGTCATAGTTACTCGTCCCAATTGCTCACCCAGTCTGCCACATTTTCTTACTGCGGCCAGTCTGCCAGAAGCGATATGTCACTCGTTGTGTATCTTAAGAGATTCATCGTTACTCCTTCCATAGGTTACTGGTATTCTCTGAGTCAATACCTCTCGTGACGAAAAAGTGGCTATCTTAATAGTGCAATACTTCTTCCTCCGAGTTGCTCACACAGTTTACTACTTTTTGTGTAGTTTTTGTCTGCCAGAAACTATAATTCACTAGTTGTGTATCATAAAAGAGTCATCGTTTCTCCTCCTAGGGGTTTTCGAGATATCTTAAACCAAACCGCAAGTAACGAGGCATTGGCTACCTTAAGAGAGTCATAGTTACTCGTCCCAATTGCTCACCCAGTCTGCCACTTTTTCTTACTGCGGCCAGTCTGCCAGAAGCGATATGTCACTCGTTGTGTATCTTAAGAGATTCATCGTTACTCCTTCCATAGGTTACTGGTATTCTCTGAGTCAATACCTCTCGTGACGAAAAAGTGACTATCTTAATAGTGCAATACTTCTTCCTCCGAGTTGCTCACACAGTTTACTACTTTTTGTGTAGTTTTTGTCTGCCAGAAACTATAATTCAATAGTTGTGTATCATAAAAGAGTCATCGTTTCTCCTCCTAGGGGTTTTCGAGATTTCTTAATCCAAACCGCAAATAACGAGGCATTGGCTACCTTAAGAGAGTCATAGTTACTCGTCCCCATTGCTCACCCAGTCTGCCACTTTTTCTTACTGTGGCCAGTCTGCCAGAAGCGATATGTCACTCGTTGTGTATCTTAAGAGATTCATCGTTACTCCTTCCATAGGTTACTGGTATTCTCTGATTCAATGCCTCTCGTCACGAAAAAGTGGCTATCTTAATAGTCCAATACTTCTTCCTCCCAGTTGCTCACACAGTTTACTACCTTTTTGTGTAGTTTTTGTCTGCCAGAAACTATAATTCACTAGTTTTGTATCATAAAAGAGTCATCGTTTCTCCTCCTAATGGTTATTCGAGACCTCTTAATCCAAACCTCAAGTAACGAGGCATTGGCTACCTTAAGACAGTCATAGTTACTCGTCCCAATTGCTCACCCAGTCTGCCACATTTTCTTACTGCGGCCAGTCTGCCAGAAGCGATATGTCACTCGTTGTGTATCTTAAGAGATTCATCGTTACTCCTTCCATAGGTTACTGGTATTCTCTGAGTCAATACCTCTATTGACGAAAAAGTGGCTATCTTAATAGTGCAATACTTCTTCCTCCGAGTTGCTCACACAGTTTACTGCTTTTTGTGTAGTTTTTGTCTGCCAGAAACTATAATTCACTAGTTGTGTATCATAAAAGAGTCATCGTTTCTCCTCCTAGGGGTTATTCGAGATATCTTAATCCAAACCGCAAGTAACGAGGCATTGGCTACCTTAAGAGAGTCATAGTTACTCGTCCCAATTGCTCACCCAGTCTGCCACTTTTCCTTACTGCGGCCAGTCTGCCAGAAGCGATATGTCACTCGTTGTGTATCTTAAGGGATTCATCGTTACTCTTTCCATAGGTTACTGGTATTCTCTGATTCAATGCCTCTCGTGACGAAAAAGTGGCTATCTTAATAGTGCAATACTTCTTCCTCCCAGTTGCTCACACAATTTACTACTTTTTTGTGTAGTTTTCGTCTGCCAGAAACTATAATTCACTAGTTTTGTATCATAAAAGAGTCATCGTTTCTCCTCCTAGGGGTTATTCGAGACCTCTTAATCCAAACCGCAAGTAACGAGGCACTGGCTACCTTAAGAGAGTCATAGTTACTCGTCCCAATTGCTCACCCAGTCTGCCACTTTTTCTTACTGCGGCCAGTCTGCCAGAAGCGATATGTCACTCGTTGTGTATCTTAAGAGATTCATCGTTACTCCTTCCATAGGTTACTGGTATTCTCTGAGTCAATACCTCTCGTGACGAAAAAGTGGCTATCTTAATAGTGCAATACTTCTTCCTCCGAGTTGCTCACACAGTTTACTACTTTTTGTGTAGTTTTTGTCTGCCAGAAACTATAATTCAATAGTTGTGTATCATAAAAGAGTCATCGTTTCTCCTCCTAGGGGTTTTCGAGATTTCTTAATCCAAACCGCAAATAACGAGGCATTGGCTACCTTAAGAGAGTCATAGTTACTCGTCCCCATTGCTCACCCAGTCTGCCACTTTTTCTTACTGTGGCCAGTCTGCCAGAAGCAATATGTCACTCGTTGTGTATCTTAAGAGATTCATCGTTACTCCTTCCATAGGTTACTGGTATTCTCTGATTCAATTCCTCTCGTGACGAAAAAGTGGCTATCTTAATAGTCCAATACTTCTTCCTCCCAGTTGCTCACACAGTTTACTGCCTTTTTGTGTAGTTTTTGTCTGCCAGAAACTATAATTCACTAGTTTTGTATCATAAAAGAGTCATCGTTTCTCCTCCTAGGGGTTATTCGAGACCTCTTAATCCAAACCTCAAGTAACGAGGCATTGGCTACCTTAAGAGAGTCATAGTTACTCGTCCCAATTGCTCACCCAGTCTGCCACATTTTCTTACTGCGGCCAGTCTGCCAGAAGCGATATGTCACTCGTTGTGTATCTTAAGAGATTCATCGTTACTCCTTCCATAGGTTACTGGTATTCTCTGAGTCAATACCTCTCGTGACGAAAAAGTGGCTATCTTAATAGTGCAATACTTCTTCCTCCGAGTTGCTCACACAGTTTACTACTTTTTGTGTAGTTTTTGTCTGCCAGAAACTATAATTCACTAGTTGTGTATCATAAAAGAGTCATCGTTTCTCCTCCTAGGGGTTTTCGAGATTTCTTAATCCAAACCGCAAATAACGAGGCATTGGCTACCTTAAGAGAGTCATAGTTACTCGTCCCCATTGCTCACCCAGTCTGCCACTTTTTCTTACTGTGGCCAGTCTGCCAGAAGCGATATGTCACTCGTTGTGTATCTTAAGAGATTCATCGTTACTCCTTCCATAGGTTACTGGTATTCTCTGATTCAATGCCTCTCGTCACGAAAAAGTGGCTATCTTAATAGTCCAATACTTCTTCCTCCCAGTTGCTCACACAGTTTACTACCTTTTTGTGTAGTTTTTGTCTGCCAGAAACTATAATTCACTAGTTTTGTATCATAAAAGAGTCATCGTTTCTCCTCCTAATGGTTATTCGAGACCTCTTAATCCAAACCTCAAGTAACGAGGCATTGGCTACCTTAAGACAGTCATAGTAACTCGTCCCAATTGCTCACCCAGTCTGCCACATTTTCTTACTGCGGCCAGTCTGCCAGAAGCGATATGTCACTCGTTGTGTATCTTAAGAGATTCATCGTTACTCCTTCCATAGGTTACTGGTATTCTCTGAGTCAATACCTCTATTGACGAAAAAGTGGCTATCTTAATAGTGCAATACTTCTTCCTCCGAGTTGCTCACACAGTTTACTGCTTTTTGTGTAGTTTTTGTCTGCCAGAAACTATAATTCACTAGTTGTGTATCATAAAAGAGTCATCGTTTCTCCTCCTAGGGGTTATTCGAGATATCTTAATCCAAACCGCAAGTAACGAGGCATTGGCTACCTTAAGAGAGTCATAGTTACTCGTCCCAATTGCTCACCCAGTCTGCCACTTTTCCTTACTGTGGCCAGTCTGCCAGAAGCAATATGTCACTCGTTGTGTATCTTAAGAGATTCATCGTTACTCCTTCCATAGGTTACTGGTATTCTCTGATTCAATTCCTCTCGTGACGAAAAAGTGGCTATCTTAATAGTCCAATACTTCTTCCTCCCAGTTGCTCACACAGTTTACTGCCTTTTTGTGTAGTTTTTGTCTGCCAGAAACTATAATTCACTAGTTTTGTATCATAAAAGAGTCATCGTTTCTCCTCCTAGGGGTTATTCGAGACCTCTTAATCCAAACCTCAAGTAACGAGGCATTGGCTACCTTAAGAGAGTCATAGTTACTCGTCCCAATTGCTCACCCAGTCTGCCACATTTTCTTACTGCGGCCAGTCTGCCAGAAGCGATATGTCACTCGTTGTGTATCTTAAGAGATTCATCGTTACTCCTTCCATAGGTTACTGGTATTCTCTGAGTCAATACCTCTCGTGACGAAAAAGTGGCTATCTTAATAGTGCAATACTTCTTCCTCCGAGTTGCTCACACAGTTTACTACTTTTTGTGTAGTTTTTGTCTGCCAGAAACTATAATTCACTAGTTGTGTATCATAAAAGAGTCATCGTTTCTCCTCCTAGGGGTTTTCGAGATATCTTAATCCAAACCGCAAGTAACGAGGCATTGGCTACCTTAAGAGAGTCATAGTTACTCGTCCCCATTGCTCACCCAGTCTGCCACTTTTTCTTACTGTGGCCAGTCTGCCAGAAGCGATATGTCACTCGTTGTGTATCTTAAGAGATTCATCGTTACTCCTTCCATAGGTTACTGGTATTCTCTGAGTCAATACCTCTATTGACGAAAAAGTGGCTATCTTAATAGTGCAATACTTCTTCCTCCCAGTTGCTCACACAATTCACTACTTTTTTGTGTAGTTTTCGTCTGCCAGAAACTATAATTCACTAGTTTTGTATCATAAAAGAGTCATCGTTTCTCCTCCTAGGGGTTATTCGAGTCCTCTTAATCCAAACCGCAAGTAACGAGGCACTGGCTACCTTAAGAGAGTCATAGTTACTCGTCCCAATTGCTCACCCAGTCTGCCACTTTTTCTTACTGCGGCCAGTCTGCCAGAAGCGATATGTCACTCGTTGTGTATCTTAAGAGATTCATCGTTACTCCTTCCATAGGTTACTGGTATTCTCTGAGTCAATACCTCTCGTGACGAAAAAGTGGCTATCTTAATAGTGCAATACTTCTTCCTCCGAGTTGCTCACACAGTTTACTACTTTTTGTGTAGTTTTTGTCTGCCAGAAACTATAATTCAATAGTTGTGTATCATAAAAGAGTCATCGTTTCTCCTCCTAGGGGTTTTCGAGATTTCTTAATCCAAACCGCAAATAACGAGGCATTGGCTACCTTAAGAGAGTCATAGTTACTCGTCCCCATTGCTCACCCAGTCTGCCACTTTTTCTTACTGTGGCCAGTCTGCCAGAAGCGATATGTCACTCGTTGTGTATCTTAAGGGATTCATCGTTACTCTTTCCATAGGTTACTGGTATTCTCTGATTCAATGCCTCTCGTGACGAAAAAGTGGCTATCTTAATAGTGCAATACTTCTTCCTCCCAGTTGCTCACACAATTTACTACTTTTTTGTGTAGTTTTCGTCTGCCAGAAACTATAATTCACTAGTTTTGTATCATAAAAGAGTCATCGTTTCTCCTCCTAGGGGTTATTCGAGTCCTCTTAATCCAAACCGCAAGTAACGAGGCACTGGCTACCTTAAGAGAGTCATAGTTACTCGTCCCAATTGCTCACCCAGTCTGCCACTTTTTCTTACTGCGGCTAGTCTGCCAGAAGCGATATGTCACTCGTTGTGTATCTTAAGAGATTCATCGTTACTCCTTCCATAGGTTACTGGTATTCACAGAGTCAATACCTCTCGTGACGAAAAAGTGACTATCTTAATAGTGCAATACTTCTTCCTCCGAGTTGCTCACACAGTTTACTACTTTTTGTGTAGTTTTTGTCTGCCAGAAACTATAATTCAATAGTTGTGTATCATAAAAGAGTCATCGTTTCTCCTCCTAGGGGTTTTCGAGATTTCTTAATCCAAACCGCAAATAACGAGGCATTGGCTACCTTAAGAGAGTCATAGTTACTCGTCCCCATTGCTCACCCAGTCTGCCACTTTTTCTTACTGTGGCCAGTCTGCCAGAAGCAATATGTCACTCGTTGTGTATCTTAAGAGATTCATCGTTACTCCTTCCATAGGTTACTGGTATTCTCTGATTCAATGCCTCTCGTGACGAAAAAGTGGCTATCTTAATAGTCCAATACTTCTTCCTCCCAGTTGCTCACACAGTTTACTACCTTTTTGTGTAGTTTTTGTCTGCCAGAAACTATAATTCACTAGTTTTGTATCATAAAAGAGTCATCGTTTCTCCTCCTAGGGGTTATTCGAGACCTCTTAATCCAAACCGCAAGTAACGAGGCATTGGCTACCTTAAGAGAGTCATAGTTACTCGTCCCAATGGCTCACCCAGTCTGCCACATTTTCTTACTGCGGCCAGTCTGCCAGAAGCGATATGTCACTCGTTGTGTATCTTAAGAGATTCATCGTTACTCCTTCCATAGGTTACTGGTATTCTCTGAGTCAATACCTCTCGTGACGAAAAAGTGGCTATCTTAATAGTGCAATACTTATTCCTCCGAGTTGCTCACACAGTTTACTACTTTTTGTGTAGTTTTTGTCTGCCAGAAACTATAATTCACTAGTTGTGTATCATAAAAGAGTCATCGTTTCTCCTCCTAGGGGTTTTCGAGATTTCTTAATCCAAACCGCAAGTAACGAGGCATTGGCTACCTTAAGAGAGTCATAGTTACTCGTCCCCATTGCTCACCCAGTCTGCCACTTTTTCTTACTGTGGCCAGTCTGCCAGAAGCGATATGTCACTCGTTGTGTATCTTAAGAGATTCATCGTTACTCCTTCCATAGGTTACTGGTATTCTCTGAGTCAATACCTCTCTTGACGAAAAAGTGGCTATCTTAATAGTGCAATACTTCTTCCTCCGAGTTGCTCACACAGTTTACTGCTTTTTGTGTAGTTTTTGTCTGCCAGAAACTATAATTCACTAGTTGTGTATCATAAAAGAGTCATCGTTTCTCCTCCTAGGGGTTATTAGAGATATCTTAATCCAAACCGCAAGTAACGAGGCATTGGCTACCTTAAGAGAGTCATAGTTACTCGTCCCAATTGCTCACCCAGTCTGCCACTTTTCCTTACTGCGGCCAGTCTGCCAGAAGCGATATGTCACTCGTTGTGTATCTTAAGAGATTCATCGTTACTCTTTCCATAGGTTACTGGTATTCTCTGATTCAATGCCTCTCGTGACGAAAAAGTGGCTATCTTAATAGTGCAATACTTCTTCCTCCCAGTTGCTCACACAATTTACTACTTTTTTGTGTAGTTTTCGTCTGCCAGAAACTATAATTCACTAGTTTTGTATCATAAAAGAGTCATCGTTTCTCCTCCTAGGGGTTATTCGAGACCTCTTAATCCAAACCGCAAGTAACGAGGCATTGGCTACCTTAAGAGAGTCATAGTTACTCGTCCCAATTGCTCACCCAGTCTGCCACTTTTTCTTACTGCGGCCAGTCTGCGAGAAGCGATATGTCACTCGTTGTGTATCTTAAGAGATTCATCGTTACTCCTTCCATAGGTTACTGTTATTCTCTGAGTCAATACCTCTCGTGACGAGAAAGTGGCTATCTTAATAGTGCAATACTTCTTCCTCCGAGTTGCTCACACAGTTTACTACTTTTTGTGTAGTTTTTGTCTGCCAGAAACTATAATTCAATAGTTGTGTATCATAAAAGAGTCATCGTTTCTCCTCCTAGGGGTTTTCGAGATTTCTTAATCCAAACCGCAAATAACGAGGCATTGGCTACCTTAAGAGAGTCATAGTTACTCGTCCCCATTGCTCACCCAGTCTGCCACTTTTTCTTACTGTGGCCAGTCTGCCAGAAGCGATATGTCACTCGTTGTGTATCGTAAGAGATTCATCGTCACTCCTTCCATAGGTTACTGGTATTCTCTGAGTCAATACCTCTCTTGACGAAAAAGTGGCTATCTTAATAGTGCAATACTTCTTCCTCCGAGTTGCTCACACAGTTTACTGCTTTTTGTGTAGTTTTTGTCTGCCAGAAACTATAATTCACTAGTTGTGTATCATAAAAGAGTCATCGTTTCTCCTCCTAGGGGTTATTCGAGATATCTTAATCCAAACCGCAAGTAACGAGGCATTGGCTACCTTAAGAGAGTCATAGTTACTCGTCCCAATTGCTCACCCAGTCTGCCACTTTTCCTTACTGCGGCCAGTCTGCCAGAAGCGATATGTCACTCGTTGTGTATCTTAAGAGATTCATCGTTACTCTTTCCATAGGTTACTGGTATTCTCTGATTCAATGCCTCTCGTGACGAAAAAGTGGCTATCTTAATAGTGCAATACTTCTTCCTCCCAGTTGCTCACACAATTTACTACTTTTTTGTGTAGTTTTTGTCTGCCAGAAACTATAATTCACTAGTTGTGTATCATAAAAGAGTCATCGTTTCTCCTCCTAGGGGTTTTCGAGATTTCTTAATCCAAACCGCAAGTAACGAGGCATTGGCTACCTTAAGAGAGTCATAGTTACTCGTCCCCATTGCTCACCCAGTCTGCCACTTTTTCTTACTGTGGCCAGTCTGCCAGAAGCGATATGTCACTCGTTGTGTATCTTAAGAGATTCATCGTTACTCCTTCCATAGGTTACTGGTATTCTCTGAGTCAATACCTCTCTTGACGAAAAAGTGGCTATCTTAATAGTGCAATACTTCTTCCTCCGAGTTGCTCACACAGTTTACTGCTTTTTGTGTAGTTTTTGTCTGCCAGAAACTATAATTCACTAGTTGTGTATCATAAAAGAGTCATCGTTTCTCCTCCTAGGGGTTATTAGAGATATCTTAATCCAAACCGCAAGTAACGAGGCATTGGCTACCTTAAGAGAGTCATAGTTACTCGTCCCAATTGCTCACCCAGTCTGCCACTTTTCCTTACTGCGGCCAGTCTGCCAGAAGCGATATGTCACTCGTTGTGTATCTTAAGAGATTCATCGTTACTCTTTCCATAGGTTACTGGTATTCTCTGATTCAATGCCTCTCGTGACGAAAAAGTGGCTATCTTAATAGTGCAATACTTCTTCCTCCCAGTTGCTCACACAATTTACTACTTTTTTGTGTAGTTTTCGTCTGCCAGAAACTATAATTCACTAGTTTTGTATCATAAAAGAGTCATCGTTTCTCCTCCTAGGGGTTATTCGAGACCTCTTAATCCAAACCGCAAGTAACGAGGCATTGGCTACCTTAAGAGAGTCATAGTTACTCGTCCCAATTGCTCACCCAGTCTGCCACTTTTTCTTACTGCGGCCAGTCTGCGAGAAGCGATATGTCACTCGTTGTGTATCTTAAGAGATTCATCGTTACTCCTTCCATAGGTTACTGTTATTCTCTGAGTCAATACCTCTCGTGACGAAAAAGTGGCTATCTTAATAGTGCAATACTTCTTCCTCCGAGTTGCTCACACAGTTTACTACTTTTTGTGTAGTTTTTGTCTGCCAGAAACTATAATTCAATAGTTGTGTATCATAAAAGAGTCATCGTTTCTCCTCCTAGGGGTTTTCGAGATTTCTTAATCCAAACCGCAAATAACGAGGCATTGGCTACCTTAAGAGAGTCATAGTTACTCGTCCCCATTGCTCACCCAGTCTGCCACTTTTTCTTACTGTGGCCAGTCTGCCAGAAGCGATATGTCACTCGTTGTGTATCTTAAGGGATTCATCGTTACTCTTTCCATAGGTTACTGGTATTCTCTGATTCAATGCCTCTCGTGACGAAAAAGTGGCTATCTTAATAGTGCAATACTTCTTCCTCCCAGTTGCTCACACAATTTACTACTTTTTTGTGTAGTTTTCGTCTGCCAGAAACTATAATTCACTAGTTTTGTATCATAAAAGAGTCATCGTTTCTCCTCCTAGGGGTTATTCGAGTCCTCTTAATCCAAACCGCAAGTAACGAGGCACTGGCTACCTTAAGAGAGTCATAGTTACTCGTCCCAATTGCTCACCCAGTCTGCCACTTTTTCTTACTGCGGCTAGTCTGCCAGAAGCGATATGTCACTCGTTGTGTATCTTAAGAGATTCATCGTTACTCCTTCCATAGGTTACTGGTATTCACAGAGTCAATACCTCTCGTGACGAAAAAGTGACTATCTTAATAGTGCAATACTTCTTCCTCCGAGTTGCTCACACAGTTTACTACTTTTTGTGTAGTTTTTGTCTGCCAGAAACTATAATTCAATAGTTGTGTATCATAAAAGAGTCATCGTTTCTCCTCCTAGGGGTTTTCGAGATTTCTTAATCCAAACCGCAAATAACGAGGCATTGGCTACCTTAAGAGAGTCATAGTTACTCGTCCCCATTGCTCACCCAGTCTGCCACTTTTTCTTACTGTGGCCAGTCTGCCAGAAGCAATATGTCACTCGTTGTGTATCTTAAGAGATTCATCGTTACTCCTTCCATAGGTTACTGGTATTCTCTGATTCAATGCCTCTCGTGACGAAAAAGTGGCTATCTTAATAGTCCAATACTTCTTCCTCCCAGTTGCTCACACAGTTTACTACCTTTTTGTGTAGTTTTTGTCTGCCAGAAACTATAATTCACTAGTTTTGTATCATAAAAGAGTCATCGTTTCTCCTCCTAGGGGTTATTCGAGACCTCTTAATCCAAACCGCAAGTAACGAGGCATTGGCTACCTTAAGAGAGTCATAGTTACTCGTCCCAATGGCTCACCCAGTCTGCCACATTTTCTTACTGCGGCCAGTCTGCCAGAAGCGATATGTCACTCGTTGTGTATCTTAAGAGATTCATCGTTACTCCTTCCATAGGTTACTGGTATTCTCTGAGTCAATACCTCTCGTGACGAAAAAGTGGCTATCTTAATAGTGCAATACTTCTTCCTCCGAGTTGCTCACACAGTTTACTACTTTTTGTGTAGTTTTTGTCTGCCAGAAACTATAATTCACTAGTTGTGTATCATAAAAGAGTCATCGTTTCTCCTCCTAGGGGTTTTCGAGATTTCTTAATCCAAACCGCAAGTAACGAGGCATTGGCTACCTTAAGAGAGTCATAGTTACTCGTCCCCATTGCTCACCCAGTCTGCCACTTTTTCTTACTGTGGCCAGTCTGCCAGAAGCGATATGTCACTCGTTGTGTATCTTAAGAGATTCATCGTTACTCCTTCCATAGGTTACTGGTATTCTCTGAGTCAATACCTCTCTTGACGAAAAAGTGGCTATCTTAATAGTGCAATACTTCTTCCTCCGAGTTGCTCACACAGTTTACTGCTTTTTGTGTAGTTTTTGTCTGCCAGAAACTATAATTCACTAGTTGTGTATCATAAAAGAGTCATCGTTTCTCCTCCTAGGGGTTATTAGAGATATCTTAATCCAAACCGCAAGTAACGAGGCATTGGCTACCTTAAGAGAGTCATAGTTACTCGTCCCAATTGCTCACCCAGTCTGCCACTTTTCCTTACTGCGGCCAGTCTGCCAGAAGCGATATGTCACTCGTTGTGTATCTTAAGAGATTCATCGTTACTCTTTCCATAGGTTACTGGTATTCTCTGATTCAATGCCTCTCGTGACGAAAAAGTGGCTATCTTAATAGTGCAATACTTCTTCCTCCCAGTTGCTCACACAATTTACTACTTTTTTGTGTAGTTTTCGTCTGCCAGAAACTATAATTCACTAGTTTTGTATCATAAAAGAGTCATCGTTTCTCCTCCTAGGGGTTATTCGAGACCTCTTAATCCAAACCGCAAGTAACGAGGCATTGGCTACCTTAAGAGAGTCATAGTTACTCGTCCCAATTGCTCACCCAGTCTGCCACTTTTTCTTACTGCGGCCAGTCTGCGAGAAGCGATATGTCACTCGTTGTGTATCTTAAGAGATTCATCGTTACTCCTTCCATAGGTTACTGTTATTCTCTGAGTCAATACCTCTCGTGACGAGAAAGTGGCTATCTTAATAGTGCAATACTTCTTCCTCCGAGTTGCTCACACAGTTTACTACTTTTTGTGTAGTTTTTGTCTGCCAGAAACTATAATTCAATAGTTGTGTATCATAAAAGAGTCATCGTTTCTCCTCCTAGGGGTTTTCGAGATTTCTTAATCCAAACCGCAAATAACGAGGCATTGGCTACCTTAAGAGAGTCATAGTTACTCGTCCCCATTGCTCACCCAGTCTGCCACTTTTTCTTACTGTGGCCAGTCTGCCAGAAGCGATATGTCACTCGTTGTGTATCGTAAGAGATTCATCGTCACTCCTTCCATAGGTTACTGGTATTCTCTGAGTCAATACCTCTCTTGACGAAAAAGTGGCTATCTTAATAGTGCAATACTTCTTCCTCCGAGTTGCTCACACAGTTTACTGCTTTTTGTGTAGTTTTTGTCTGCCAGAAACTATAATTCACTAGTTGTGTATCATAAAAGAGTCATCGTTTCTCCTCCTAGGGGTTATTCGAGATATCTTAATCCAAACCGCAAGTAACGAGGCATTGGCTACCTTAAGAGAGTCATAGTTACTCGTCCCAATTGCTCACCCAGTCTGCCACTTTTCCTTACTGCGGCCAGTCTGCCAGAAGCGATATGTCACTCGTTGTGTATCTTAAGAGATTCATCGTTACTCTTTCCATAGGTTACTGGTATTCTCTGATTCAATGCCTCTCGTGACGAAAAAGTGGCTATCTTAATAGTGCAATACTTCTTCCTCCCAGTTGCTCACACAATTTACTACTTTTTTGTGTAGTTTTTGTCTGCCAGAAACTATAATTCACTAGTTGTGTATCATAAAAGAGTCATCGTTTCTCCTCCTAGGGGTTTTCGAGATTTCTTAATCCAAACCGCAAGTAACGAGGCATTGGCTACCTTAAGAGAGTCATAGTTACTCGTCCCCATTGCTCACCCAGTCTGCCACTTTTTCTTACTGTGGCCAGTCTGCCAGAAGCGATATGTCACTCGTTGTGTATCTTAAGAGATTCATCGTTACTCCTTCCATAGGTTACTGGTATTCTCTGAGTCAATACCTCTCTTGACGAAAAAGTGGCTATCTTAATAGTGCAATACTTCTTCCTCCGAGTTGCTCACACAGTTTACTGCTTTTTGTGTAGTTTTTGTCTGCCAGAAACTATAATTCACTAGTTGTGTATCATAAAAGAGTCATCGTTTCTCCTCCTAGGGGTTATTAGAGATATCTTAATCCAAACCGCAAGTAACGAGGCATTGGCTACCTTAAGAGAGTCATAGTTACTCGTCCCAATTGCTCACCCAGTCTGCCACTTTTCCTTACTGCGGCCAGTCTGCCAGAAGCGATATGTCACTCGTTGTGTATCTTAAGAGATTCATCGTTACTCTTTCCATAGGTTACTGGTATTCTCTGATTCAATGCCTCTCGTGACGAAAAAGTGGCTATCTTAATAGTGCAATACTTCTTCCTCCCAGTTGCTCACACAATTTACTACTTTTTTGTGTAGTTTTCGTCTGCCAGAAACTATAATTCACTAGTTTTGTATCATAAAAGAGTCATCGTTTCTCCTCCTAGGGGTTATTCGAGACCTCTTAATCCAAACCGCAAGTAACGAGGCATTGGCTACCTTAAGAGAGTCATAGTTACTCGTCCCAATTGCTCACCCAGTCTGCCACTTTTTCTTACTGCGGCCAGTCTGCGAGAAGCGATATGTCACTCGTTGTGTATCTTAAGAGATTCATCGTTACTCCTTCCATAGGTTACTGTTATTCTCTGAGTCAATACCTCTCGTGACGAAAAAGTGGCTATCTTAATAGTGCAATACTTCTTCCTCCGAGTTGCTCACACAGTTTACTACTTTTTGTGTAGTTTTTGTCTGCCAGAAACTATAATTCAATAGTTGTGTATCATAAAAGAGTCATCGTTTCTCCTCCTAGGGGTTTTCGAGATTTCTTAATCCAAACCGCAAATAACGAGGCATTGGCTACCTTAAGAGAGTCATAGTTACTCGTCCCCATTGCTCACCCAGTCTGCCACTTTTTCTTACTGTGGCCAGTCTGCCAGAAGCGATATGTCACTCGTTGTGTATCGTAAGAGATTCATCGTCACTCCTTCCATAGGTTACTGGTATTCTCTGAGTCAATACCTCTCTTGACGAAAAAGTGGCTATCTTAATAGTGCAATACTTCTTCCTCCGAGTTGCTCACACAGTTTACTGCTTTTTGTGTAGTTTTTGTCTGCCAGAAACTATAATTCACTAGTTTTGTATCATAAAAGAGTCATCGTTTCACCTCCTAGGGGTTATTCGAGACCTCTTAATCCAAACCGCAAGTAACGAGGCATTGGCTACCTTAAGAGAGTCATAGTTACTCGTCCCAATTGCTCACCCAGTCTGCCACTTTTCCTTACTGCGGCCAGTCTGCCAGAAGCGATATGTCACTCGTTGTGTATCTTAAGAGATTCATCGTTACTCTTTCCATAGGTTACTGGTATTCTCTGATTCAATGCCTCTCGTGACGAAAAAGTGGCTATCTTAATAGTGCAATACTTCTTCCTCCCAGTTGCTCACACAATTTACTACTTTTTTGTGTAGTTTTTGTCTGCCAGAAACTATAATTCACTAGTTGTGTATCATAAAAGAGTCATCGTTTCTCCTCCTAGGGGTTATTCGAGACCTCTTAATCCAAACCGCAAGTAACGAGGCATTGGCTACCTTAAGAGAGTCATAGTTACTCGTCCCAATTGCTCACCCAGTCTGCCACTTTTTCTTACTGCGGCCAGTCTGCCAGAAGCGATATGTCACTCGTTGTGTATCTTAAGAGATTCATCGTTACTCCTTATATAGGTTACTGGTATTCTCTGAGTCAATACCTCTCGTGACGAAAAAGTGGCTATCTTAATAGTGCAATACTTCTTCCTCCCAGTTGCCCACACAATTTACTACTTTTTTGTGTAGTTTTCGTCTGCCAGAAACTATAATTCACTAGTTTTGTATCATAAAAGAGTCATCGTTTCTCCTCCTAGGGGTTATTCGAGACCTCTTAATCCAAACCGCAAGTAACGAGGCATTGGCTACCTTAAGAGAGTCATTGTTACTCGTCCCAATTGCTCACCCAGTCTGCCACTTTTCCTTACTGCGGCCAGTCTGCCAGAAGCGATATGTCACTCGTTGTGTATCTTAAGAGATTCATCGTTACTCTTTCTATAGGTTACTGGTATTCTCTGATTCAATGCCTCTCGTGACGAAAAAGTGGCTATCTTAATAGTGCAATACTTCTTCCTCCCAGTTGCCCACACAATTTACTACTTTTTTGTGTAGTTTTCGTCTGCCAGAAACTATAATTCACTAGTTTTGTATCATAAAAGAGTCATCGTTTCTCCTCCTAGGGGTTATTCGAGACCTCTTAATCCAAACCGCAAGTAACGAGGCATTGGCTACCTTAAGAGAGTCATAGTTACTCGTCCCAATTGCTCACCCAGTCTGCCACTTTTTCTTACTGCGGCCAGTCTGCCAGAAGCGATATGTCACTCGTTGTGTATCTTAAGAGATTCATCGTTACTCCTTCCATAGGTTACTGGTATTCTCTGAGTCAATACCTCTCGTGACGAAAAAGTGGCTATCTTAATAGTGCAATACTTCTTCCTCCGAGTTGCTCACACAGTTTACTACTTTTTGTGTAGTTTTTGTCTGCCAGAAACTATAATTCACTAGTTGTGTATCATAAAAGAGTCATCGTTTCTCCTCCTAGGGGTTTTCGAGATTTCTTAATCCAAACCGCAAGTAACGAGGCATTGGCTACCTTAAGAGAGTCATAGTTACTCGTCCCCATTGCTCACCCAGTCTGCCACTTTTTCTTACTGCGGCCAGTCTGCCAGAAGCGATATGTCACTCGTTGTGTATCTTAAGAGATTCATCGTTACTCCTTCCATAGGTTACTGGTATTCTCTGAGTCAATACCTCTCTTGACGAAAAAGTGGCTATCTTAATAGTGCAATACTTCTTCCTCCGAGTTGCTCACACAGTTTACTGCTTTTTGTGTAGTTTTTGTCTGCCAGAAACTATAATTCACTAGTTGTGTATCATAAAAGAGTCATCGTTTCTCCTCCTAGGGGTTATTCGAGATATCTTAATCCAAACCGCAAGTAACGAGGCATTGGCTACCTTAAGAGAGTCATAGTTACTCTTCCCAATTGCTCACCCAGTCTGCCACTTTTCCTTACTGCGGCCAGTCTGCCAGAAGCGATATGTCACTCGTTGTGTATCTTAAGAGATTCATCGTTACTCTTTCCATAGGTTACTGGTATTCTCTGATTCAATGCCTCTCGTGACGAAAAAGTGGCTATCTTAATAGTGCAATACTTCTTCCTCCCAGTTGCTCACACAATTTACTACTTTTTTGTGTAGTTTTCGTCTGCCAGAAACTATAATTCACTAGTTTTGTATCATAAAAGAGTCATCGTTTCTCCTCCTAGGGGTTATTCGAGACCTCTTAATCCAAACCGCAAGTAACGAGGCATTGGCTACCTTAAGAGAGTCATAGTTACTCGTCCCAATTGCTCACCCAGTCTGCCACTTTTTCTTACTGCGGCCAGTCTGCGAGAAGCGATATGTCACTCGTTGTGTATCTTAAGAGATTCATCGTTACTCCTTCCATAGGTTACTGTTATTCTCTGAGTCAATACCTCTCGTGACGAAAAAGTGGCTATCTTAATAGTGCAATACTTCTTCCTCCGAGTTGCTCACACAGTTTACTACTTTTTGTGTAGTTTTTGTCTGCCAGAAACTATAATTCAATAGTTGTGTATCATAAAAGAGTCATCGTTTCTCCTCCTAGGGGTTTTCGAGATTTCTTAATCCAAACCGCAAATAACGAGGCATTGGCTACCTTAAGAGAGTCATAGTTACTCGTCCCCATTGCTCACCAAGTCTGCCACTTTTTCTTACTGTGGCCAGTCTGCCAGAAGCGATATGTCACTCGTTGTGTATCGTAAGAGATTCATCGTTACTCCTTCCATAGGTTACTGGTATTCTCTGAGTCAATACCTCTCTTGACGAAAAAGTGGCTATCTTAATAGTGCAATACTTCTTCCTCCGAGTTGCTCACACAGTTTACTGCTTTTTGTGTAGTTTTTGTCTGCCAGAAACTATAATTCAATAGTTGTGTATCATAAAAGAGTCATCGTTTCTCCTCCTAGGGGTTATTCGAGATATCTTAATCCAAACCGCAAGTAACGAGGCATTGGCTACCTTAAGAGAGTCATAGTTACTCGTCCCAATTGCTCACCCAGTCTGCCACTTTTCCTTACTGCGGCCAGTCTGCCAGAAGCGATATGTCACTCGTTGTGTATCTTAAGAGATTCATCGTTACTCTTTCCATAGGTTACTGGTATTCTCTGATTCAATGCCTCTCGTGACGAAAAAGTGGCTATCTTAATAGTGCAATACTTCTTCCTCCCAGTTGCTCACACAATTTACTACTTTTTTGTGTAGTTTTTGTCTGCCAGAAACTATAATTCACTAGTTGTGTATCATAAAAGAGTCATCGTTTCTCCTCCTAGGGGTTATTCGAGATATCTTAATCCAAACCGCAAGTAACGAGGCATTGGCTACCTTAAGAGAGTCATTGTTACTCGTCCCAATTGCTCACCCAGTCTGCCACTTTTCCTTACTGCGGCCAGTCTGCCAGAAGCGATATGTCACTCGTTGTGTATCTTAAGAGATTCATCGTTACTCTTTCCATAGGTTACTGGTATTCTCTGACTCAATGCCTCTCGTGACGAAAAAGTGGCTATCTTAATAGTGCAATACTTCTTCCTCCCAGTTGCTCACACAATTTACTACTTTTTTGTGTAGTTTTTGTCTGCCAGAAACTATAATTCACTAGTTGTGTATCATAAAAGAGTCATCGTTTCTCCTCCTAGGGGTTATTCGAGATATCTTAATCCAAACCGCAAGTAACGAGGCATTGGCTACCTTAAGAGAGTCATTGTTACTCGTCCCAATTGCTCACCCAGTCTGCCACTTTTCCTTACTGCGGCCAGTCTGCCAGAAGCGATATGTCACTCGTTGTGTATCTTAAGAGATTCATCGTTACTCCTTCCATAGGTTACTGGTATTCTCTGAGTCAATACCTCTCGTGACGAAAAAGTGGCTATCTTAATAGTGCAATACTTCTTCCTCCGAGTTGCTCACACAGTACTACTTTTTGTGTAGTTTTTGTCTGCCAGAAACTATAATTCACTAGTTGTGTATCATAAAAGAGTCATCGTTTCTCCTCCTAGGGGTTTTCGAGATTTCTTAATCCAAACCGAGAGTAACGAGGCATTGGCTACCTTAAGAGAGTCATAGTTACTCGTCCCCATTGCTCACCCAGTCTGCCACTTTTTCTTACTGTGGCCAGTCTGCCAGAAGCGATATGTCACTCGTTGTGTATCTTAAGAGATTCATCGTTACTCCTTCCATAGGTTACTGGTATTCTCTGAGTCAATACCTCTATTGACGAAAAAGTGGCTATCTTAATAGTGCAATACTTCTTCCTCCGAGTTGCTCACACAGTTTACTGCTTTTTGTGTAGTTTTTGTCTGCCAGAAACTATAATTCACTAGTTGTGTATCATAAAAGAGTCATCGTTTCTCCTCCTAGGGGTTATTCGAGATATCTTAATCCAAACCGCAAGTAACGAGGCATTGGCTACCTTAAGAGAGTCATAGTTACTCGTCCCAATTGCTCACCCAGTCTGCCACTTTTCCTTACTGAGGCCAGTCTGCCAAAAGCGATATGTCACTCGTTGTGTATCTTAAGAGATTCATCGTTACTCCTTCCATAGGTTACTTGTATTCTCTGAGTCAATACCTCTCTTGACGAAAAAGAGGCTATCTTAATAGTGCAATACTTCTTCCTCCGAGTTGCTCACACAGTTTACTACTTTTTGTGTACTTGCCAGTCTGCCAGAAGCGATATGTCACTAGTTGTGTATCATAAAGGAGTCATCGTTTCTCCTCCTAGGGGTTATTCGAGATTTCTTAATCCAAACCGCAAGTAACGAGGCATTGGCTACCTTAAGAGAGTCATAGTTACTCGTCCCAATTGCTCACCCAGTCTGCCACTTTTCCTTACTGCGGCCAGTCTGCCAGAAGCGATATGTCACTCGTTGTGTATCTTAAGAGATTCATCGTTACTCTTTCCATAGGTTACTGGTATTCTCTGATTCAATGCCTCTCGTGACGAAAAAGTGGCTATCTTAATAGTGCAATACTTCTTCCTCCCAGTTGCTCACACAATTTACTACTTTTTTGTGTAGTTTTCGTCTGCCAGAAACTATAATTCACTAGTTTTGTATCATAAAAGAGTCATCGTTTCTCCTCCTAGGGGTTATTCGAGACCTCTTAATCCAAACCGCAAGTAACGAGGCATTGGCTACCTTAAGAGAGTCATAGTTACTCGTCCCAATTGCTCACCCAGTCTGCCACTTTTTCTTACTGCGGCCAGTCTGCGAGAAGCGATATGTCACTCGTTGTGTATCTTAAGAGATTCATCGTTACTCCTTCCATAGGTTACTGTTATTCTCTGAGTCAATACCTCTCGTGACGAAAAAGTGGCTATCTTAATAGTGCAATACTTCTTCCTCCGAGTTGCTCACACAGTTTACTACTTTTTGTGTAGTTTTTGTCTGCCAGAAACTATAATTCAATAGTTGTGTATCATAAAAGAGTCATCGTTTCTCCTCCTAGGGGTTTTCGAGATTTCTTAATCCAAACCGCAAATAACGAGGCATTGGCTACCTTAAGAGAGTCATAGTTACTCGTCCCCATTGCTCACCCAGTCTGCCACTTTTTCTTACTGTGGCCAGTCTGCCAGAAGCGATATGTCACTCGTTGTGTATCGTAAGAGATTCATCGTTACTCCTTCCATAGGTTACTGGTATTCTCTGAGTCAATACCTCTCTTGACGAAAAAGTGGCTATCTTAATAGTGCAATACTTCTTCCTCCGAGTTGCTCACACAGTTTACTGCTTTTTGTGTAGTTTTTGTCTGCCAGAAACTATAATTCACTAGTTGTGTATCATAAAAGAGTCATCGTTTCTCCTCCTAGGGGTTATTCGAGATATCTTAATCCAAGCCGCAAGTAACGAGGCATTGGCTACCTTAAGAGAGTCATAGTTACTCGTCCCAATTGCACACCCAGTCTGCCACTTTTCCTTACTGCGGCCAGTCTGCCAGAAGCGATATGTCACTCGTTGTGTATCTTAAGAGATTCATCGTTACTCTTTCCATAGGTTACTGGTATTCTCTGATTCAATGCCTCTCGTGACGAAAAAGTGGCTATCTTAATAGTGCAATACTTCTTCCTCCCAGTTGCTCACACAATTTACTACTTTTTTGTGTAGTTTTTGTCTGCCAGAAACTATAATTCACTAGTTGTGTATCATAAAAGAGTCATCGTTTCTCCTCCTAGGGGTTATTCGAGATATCTTAATCCAAACCGCAAGTAACGAGGCATTGGCTACCTTAAGAGAGTCATTGTTACTCGTCCCAATTGCTCACCCAGTCTGCCACTTTTCCTTACTGCGGCCAGTCTGCCAGAAGCGATATGTCACTCGTTGTGTATCTTAAGAGATTCATCGTTACTCTTTCCATAGGTTACTGGTATTCTCTGACTCAATGCCTCTCGTGACGAAAAAGTGGCTATCTTAATAGTGCAATACTTCTTCCTCCCAGTTGCTCACACAATTTACTACTTTTTTGTGTAGTTTTCGTCTGCCAGAAACTATAATTCACTAGTTTTGTATCATAAAAGAGTCATCGTTTCTCCTCCTAGGGGTTATTCGAGACCTCTTAATCCAAACCGCAAGTAACGAGGCATTGGCTACCTTAAGAGAGTCATAGTTACTCGTCCCAATTCCTCACCCAGTCTGCCACTTTTTCTTACTGCGGCCAGTCTGCCAGAAGCGATATGTCACTCGTTGTGTATCTTAAGAGATTCATCGTTACTCCTTCCATAGGTTACTGGTATTCTCTGAGTCAATACCTCTCGTGACGAAAAAGTGGCTATCTTAATAGTGCAATACTTCTTCCTCCGAGTTGCTCACACAGTACTACTTTTTGTGTAGTTTTTGTCTGCCAGAAACTATAATTCACTAGTTGTGTATCATAAAAGAGTCATCGTTTCTCCTCCTAGGGGTTTTCGAGATTTCTTAATCCAAACCGCAAGTAACGAGGCATTGGCTACCTTAAGAGAGTCATAGTTACTCGTCCCCAGTGCTCACCCAGTCTGCCACTTTTTCTTACTGTGGCCAGTCTGCCAGAAGCGATATGTCACTCGTTGTGTATCTTAAGAGATTCATCGTTACTCCTTCCATAGGTTACTGGTATTCTCTGAGTCAATACCTCTATTGACGAAAAAGTGGCTATCTTAATAGTGCAATACTTCTTCCTCCGAGTTGCTCACACAGTTTACTACTTTTTGTGTACTTGCCAGTCTGCCAGAAGCGATATGTCACTAGTTGTGTATCATAAAGGAGTCATCGTTTCTCCTCCTAGGGGTTATTCGAGATTTCTTAATCCAAACCGCAAGTAACGAGGCATTGGCTACCTTAAGAGAGTCATAGTTACTCGTCCCAATTGCTCACCCAGTCTTCCACTTTTCCTTACTGCGGCCAGTCTGCCAGAAGCGATATGTCACTCGTTGTGCATCTTAAGAGATTCATAGTTACTCTTTCCATAGGTTAGTGGTATTCTCTGACTCAATGCCTCTCGTGACGAAAAAGTGGCTATCTTAATAGTGCAATACTTCTTCCTCCCAGTTGCTCACACAATTTACTACTTTTTTGTGTAGTTTTCGTCTGCCAGAAACTATAATTCACTAGTTTTGTATCATAAAAGAGTCATCGTTTCTCCTCCTAGGGGTTATTCGAGACCTCTTAATCCAAACCGCAAGTAACGAGGCATTGGCTACCTTAAGAGAGTCATAGTTACTCGTCCCAATTGCTCACCCAGTCTGCCACTTTTTCTTACTGCGGCCAGTCTGCGAGAAGCGATATGTCACTCGTTGTGTATCTTAAGAGATTCATCGTTACTCCTTCCATAGGTTACTGTTATTCTCTGAGTCAATACCTCTCGTGACGAAAAAGTGGCTATCTTAATAGTGCAATACTTCTTCCTCCGAGTTGCTCACACAGTTTACTACTTTTTGTGTAGTTTTTGTCTGCCAGAAACTATAATTCAATTGTTGTGTATCATAAAAGAGTCATCGTTTCTCCTCCTAGGGGTTTTCGAGATTTCTTAATCCAAACCGCAAATAACGAGGCATTGGCTACCTTAAGAGAGTCATAGTTACTCGTCCCCATTGCTCACCCAGTCTGCCACTTTTTCTTACTGTGGCCAGTCTGCCAGAAGCGATATGTCACTCGTTGTGTATCGTAAGAGATTCATCGTTACTCCTTCCATAGGTTACTGGTATTCTCTGAGTCAATACCTCTCTTGACGAAAAAGTGGCTATCTTAATAGTGCAATACTTCTTCCTCCCAGTTGCTCACACAATTTACTTCTTTTTTGTGTAGTTTTTGTCTGCCAGAAACTATAATTCACTAGTTGTGTATCATAAAAGAGTCATCGTTTCTCCTCCTAGGGGTTATTCGAGATATCTTAATCCAAACCGCAAGTAACGAGGCATTGGCTACCTTAAGAGAGTCATTGTTACTCGTCCCAATTGCTCACCCAGTCTGCCACTTTTCCTTACTGCGGCCAGTCTGCCAGAAGCGATATGTCACTCGTTGTGTATCTTAAGAGATTCATCGTTACTCTTTCCATAGGTTACTGGTATTCTCTGACTCAATGCCTCTCGTGACGAAAAAGTGGCTATCTTAATAGTGCAATACTTCTTCCTCCCAGTTGCTCACACAATTTACTACTTTTTTGTGTAGTTTTCGTCTGCCAGAAACTATAATTCACTAGTTTTGTATCATAAAAGAGTCATCGTTTCTCCTCCTAGGGGTTATTCGAGACCTCTTAATCCAAACCGCAAGTAACGAGGCATTGGCTACCTTAAGAGAGTCATAGTTACTCGTCCCAATTGCTCACCCAGTCTGCCACTTTTTCTTACTGCGGCCAGTCTGCCAGAAGCGATATGTCACTCGTTGTGTATGTTAAGAGATTCATCGTTACTCCTTCCATAGGTTACTGGTATTCTCTGAGTCAATACCTCTCGTGACGAAAAAGTGGCTATCTTAATAGTGCAATACTTCTTCCTCCGAGTTGCTCACACAGTACTACTTTTTGTGTAGTTTTTGTCTGCCAGAAACTATAATTCACTAGTTGTGTATCATAAAAGAGTCATCGTTTCTCCTCCTAGGGGTTTTCGAGATTTCTTAATCCAAACCGCAAGTAACGAGGCATTGGCTACCTTAAGAGAGTCATAGTTACTCGTCCCCATTGCTCACCCAGTCTGCCACTTTTTCTTACTGTGGCCAGTCTGCCAGAAGCGATATGTCACTCGTTGTGTATCTTAAGAGATTCATCGTTACTCCTTCCATAGGTTACTGGTATTCTCTGAGTCAATACCACTATTGACGAAAAAGTGGCTATCTTAATAGTGCAATACTTCTTCCTCCGAGTTGCTCACACAGTTTACTACTTTTTGTGTACTTGCCAGTCTGCCAGAAGCGATATGTCACTAGTTGTGTATCATAAAGGAGTCATCGTTTCTCCTCCTAGGGGTTATTCGAGATTTCTTAATCCAAACCGCAAGTAACGAGGCATTGGCTACCTTAAGAGAGTCATAGTTACTCGTCCCAATTGCTCACCCAGTCTTCCACTTTTCCTTACTGCGGCCAGTCTGCCAGAAGCGATATGTCACTCGTTGTGCATCTTAAGAGATTCATAGTTACTCTTTCCATAGGTTAGTGGTATTCTCTGATTCAATGCCTCTCGTGACGAAAAAGTGGCTATCTTAATAGTGCAATACTTCTTCCTCCCAGTTGCTCACACAGTTTACTACTTTTTTGTGTAGTTTTTGTCTGCCAGAAACTATATTTCACTAGTTTTGTATCATAAAAGAGTCATCGTTTCTCCTCCTAGGGGTTATTCGAGACCTCTTAATCCAAACCGCAAGTAACGAGGCATTGGCTACCTTAAGAGAGTCATAGTTACTCGTCCCCATTGCTCACCCAGTCTGCCACTTTTTCTTACTGAGGCCAGTCTGCCAGAAGCGATATGTCACTCGTTGTGTATCTTAAGAGATTCATCGTTACTCCTTCCATAGGTTACTGGTATTCTCTGAGTCAATACCTCTCGTGACGAAAAAGTGGCTATCTTAATAGTGCAATACTTCTTCCTCCGAGTTGCTCTCACAGTTTACTACTTTTTGTGTTCTTGCCAGTCTGCCAGAAACGATATGTCACTAGTTGTGTATCATAAAAGAGTCATCGTTTCTCCTCCTAGGGGTTATTCGAGATATCTTAATCCAAACCGCAAGTAACGAGGCATTGGCTACCTTAAGAGAGTCATAGTTACTCGTCCCAATTGCTCACCCAGTCTGCCACTTTTTCTTACTGCGGCCAGTCTGCCAGAAGCGATATGTCACTCGTTGTGTATCTTAAGAGATTCATCGTTACTCTTTCCATAGGTTACTGGTATTCTCTGATTCAATGCCTCTCGTGACGAAAAAGTGGCTATCTTAATAGTGCAATACTTCTTCCTCCCAGTTGCTCACACAGTTTACTACTTTTTTGTGTAGTTTTTGTCTGCCAGAAACTATAATTCACTAGTTTTGTATCATGAAAGAGTCATCGTTTCTCCTCCTAGGGGTTATTCGAGACCTCTTAATCCAAACCGCAAGTAACGAGGCATTGGCTACCTTAAGAGAGTCATAGTTACTCGTCCCCATTGCTCACCCAGTCTGCCACTTTTTCTTACTGAGGCCAGTCTGCCAGAAGCGATATGTCACTCGTTGTGTATCTTAAGAGATTCATCGTTACTCCTTCCATAGGTTACTGGTATTCTCTGAGTCAATACCTCTCTTGACGAAAAAGTGGCTATCTTAATAGTGCAATAATTCTTCCTCCGAGTTGCTCACACAGTTTACTACTTTTTGTGTACTTGCCAGTCTGCCAGAAGCGATATGTCACTAGTTGTGTATCATAAAGGAGTCATCGTTTCTCCTCCTAGGGGTTATTCGAGATTTCTTAATCCAAACCGCAAGTAACGAGGCATTGGCTACCTTAAGAGAGTCATAGTTACTCGTCCCAATTGCTCACCCAGTCTGCCACTTTTCCTTACTGCGGCCAGTCTGCCAGAAGCGATATGTCACTCGTTGTGTATCTTAAGAGATTCATAGTTACTCTTTCCATAGGTTAGTGGTATTCTCTGATTCAATGCCTCTCGTGACGAAAAAGTGGCTATCTTAATAGTGCAATACTTCTTCCTCCCAGTTGCTCACACAGTTTACTACTTTTTTGTGTAGTTTTTGTCTGCCAGAAACTATAATTCACTAGTTTTGTATCATAAAAGATTCATCGTTTCTCCTCCTAGGGGTTATTCGAGACCTCTTAATCCAAACCCCAAGTAACGAGGCATTGGCTACATTAAGAGAGTCATAGTTACTCGTCCCCATTGCTCACCCAGTCTGCCACTTTTTCTTACTGTGGCCAGTCTGCCAGAAGCGATATGTCACTCGTTGTGTATCTTAAGAGATTCATCGTTACTCCTTCCATAGGTTACTGGTATTCTCTGAGTCAATACCTCTCTTGACGAAAAAGTGGCTATCTTAATAGTGCAATACTTCTTCCTCCGAGTTGCTCACACAGTTTACTGCTTTTTGTGTAGTTTTTGTCTGCCAGAAACTATAATTCACTAGTTGTGTATCATAAAAGAGTCATCGTTTCTCCTCCTAGGGGTTATTCGAGATATCTTAATCCAAACCGCAAGTAACGAGGCATTGGCTACCTTAAGAGAGTCATAGTTACTCGTCCCAATTGCTCACCCAGTCTGCCACTTTTTCTTACTGCGGCCAGTCTGCCAGAAGCGATATGTCACTCGTTGTGTATCTTAAGAGATTCATCGTTACTCTTTCCATAGGTTACTGGTATTCTCTGATTCAATGCCTCTCGTGACGAAAAAGTGGCTATCTTAATAGTGCAATACTTCTTCCTCCCAGTTGCTCACACAGTTTACTACTTTTTTGTGTAGTTTTTGTCTGCCAGAAACTATAATTCACTAGTTGTGTATCATAAAAGAGTCATCGTTTCTCCTCCTAGGGGTTATTCGAGACCTCTTAATCCAAACCGCAAGTAACGAGGCATTGGCTACCTTAAGAGAGTCATAGTTACTCGTCCCCATTGCTCACCCAGTCTGCCACTTTTTCTTACTGAGGCCAGTCTGCCAGAAGCGATATGTCACTCGTTGTGTATCTTAAGAGATTCATCGTTACTCCTTCCATAGGTTACTGGTATTCTCTGAGTCAATACCTCTCTTGACGAAAAAGTGGCTATCTTAATAGTGCAATAATTCTTCCTCCGAGTTGCTCACACAGTTTACTACTTTTTGTGTACTTGCCAGTCTGCCAGAAGCGATATGTCACTAGTTGTGTATCATAAAGGAGTCATCGTTTCTCCTCCTAGGGGTTATTCGAGATTTCTTAATCCAAACCGCAAGTAACGAGGCATTGGCTACCTTAAGAGAGTCATAGTTACTCGTCCCAATTGCTCACCCAGTCTGCCACTTTTCCTTACTGCGGCCAGTCTGCCAGAAGCGATATGTCACTCGTTGTGTATCTTAAGACATTCATAGTTACTCTTTCCATAGGTTACTGGTATTCTCTGATTCAATGCCTCTCGTGACGAAAAAGTGGCTATCTTAATAGTGCAATACTTCTTCCTCCCAGTTGCTCACACAGTTTACTACTTTTTTGTGTAGTTTTTGTCTGCCAGAAACTATAATTCACTAGTTTTGTATCATAAAAGAGTCATCGTTTCTCTTCCTAGGGGTTATTCGAGACCTCTTAATCCAAACCGCAAGTAACGAGGCATTGGCTACCTTAAGAGAGTCATAGTTACTCGTCCCAATTGCTCACCCAGTCTGCCACTTTTCCTTACTGCGGCCAGTCTGCCAGAAGCGATATGTGACTCGTTGTGTATCTTAAGAGATTCATAGTTACTCTTTCCATAGGTTAGTGGTATTCTCTGATTCAATGCCTCTCGTGACGAAAAAGTGGCTATCTTAATAGTGCAATACTTCTTCCTCCCAGTTGCTCACACAGTTTACTACTTTTTTGTGTAGTTTTTGTCTGCCAGAAACTATAATTCACTAGTTTTGTATCATAAAAGATTCATCGTTTCTCCTCCTAGGGGTTATTCGAGACCTCTTAATCCAAACCGCAAGTAACGAGGCATTGGCTACATTAAGAGAGTCATAGTTACTCGTCCCCATTGCTCACCCAGTCTGCCACTTTTTCTTACTGCGGCCAGTCTGCCAGAAGCGATATGTCACTCGTTGTGTATCTTAAGAGATTCATCGTTACTCCTTCCATAGGTTACTGGTATTCTCTGAGTCAATACCTCTCTTGACGAAAAAGTGGCTATCTTAATAGTGCAATACTTCTTCCTCCGAGTTGCTCACACAGTTTACTGCTTTTTGTGTAGTTTTTGTCTGCCAGAAACTATAATTCACTAGTTGTGTATCATAAAAGAGTCATCGTTTCTCCTCCTAGGAGTTATTCGAGACCTCTTAATCCAAACCGCAAGTAACGAGGCATTGGCTACATTAAGAGAGTCATAGTTACTCGTCCCCATTGCTCACCCAGTCTGCCACTTTTTCTTACTGCGGCCAGTCTGCCAGAAGCGATATGTCACTCGTTGTGTATCTTAAGAGATTCATCGTTACTCCTTCCATAGGTTACTGGTATTCTATGAGTCAATACCTCTCTTGACGGAAAAGTGGCTATCTTAATAGTGCAATACTTCTTCCTCCGAGTTGCTCACACAGTTTACTTCTTTTTGTGTACTTGCCAGTCTGCCAGAAGCGATATGTCACTAGTTGTGTATCATAAAGGAGTCATCGTTTCTCCTCCTAGGGGTTATTCGAGATTTCTTAATCCAAACCGCAAGTAACGAGGCATTGGCTACCTTAAGAGAGTCATAGTTACTCGTCCCAATTGCTCACCCAGTCTTCCACTTTTCCTTACTGCGGCCAGTCTGCCAGAAGCGATATGTCACTCGTTGTGTATTTTAAGAGATTCATCGTTACTCTTTCTATAGGTTACTGGTATTCTCTGATTCAATGCCTCTCGTGACGAAAAAGTGGCTATCTTAATAGTGCAATACTTCTTCCTCCCAGTTGCTCACACAGTTTACTACTTTTTTGTGTAGTTTTTGTCTGCCAGAAACAATAATTCACTAGTTTTGTATCATAAAAGAGTCATCGTTTCTCCTCCTAGGGGTTATTCGAGACCTCTTAATCCAAACCGCAAGTAACGAGGCATTGGCTACCTTAAGAGAGTCATAGTTACTCGTCCCCATTGCTCACCCAGTCTGCCACTTTTTCTTACTGCGGCCAGTCTGCCAGAAGCGATATGTCACTCGTTGTGTATCTTAAGAGATTCATCGTTACTCCTTCCATAGGTTACTGGTATTCTCTGAGTCAATACCTCTCGTGACGAAAAAGTGGCTATCTTAATAGTGCAATACTTCTTCCTCCGAGTTGCTCACACAGTTTACTACTTTTTGTGTTCTTGCCAGTCTGCCAGAAACGATATGTCACTAGTTGTGTATCATAAAAGAGTCATCGTTTCTCCTCCTAGGGGTTATTCGAGATATCTTAATCCAAACCGCAAGTAACGAGGCATTGGCTACCTTAAGAGAGTCATAGTTACTCGTCCCAATTGCTCACCCAGTCTGCCACTTTTTTTTACTGTGGCCAGTCTGCCAGAAGCGATATGTCACTCGTTGTGTATCTTAAGAGATTCATCGTTACTCTTTCCATAGGTTACTGGTATTCTCTGATTCAATGCCTCTCGTGACGAAAAAGTGGCTATCTTAATAGTGCAATACTTCTTCCTCCCAGTTGCTCACACAGTTTACTACTTTTTTGTGTAGTTTTTGTCTGCCAGAAACTATAATTCACTAGTTTTGTATCATAAAAGAGTCATCGTTTCTCCTCCTAGGGGTTATTCGAGACCTCTTAATCCAAACCGCAAGTAACGAGGCATTGGCTACCTTAAGAGAGTCATAGTTACTCGTCCCCATTGCTCACCCAGTCTGCCACTTTTTCTTACTGAGGCCAGTCTGCCAGAAGCGATATGTCACTCGTTGTGTATCTTAAGAGATTCATCGTTACTCCTTCCATAGGTTACTGGTATTCTCTGAGTCAATACCTCTCTTGACGAAAAAGTGGCTATCTTAATAGTGCAATACTTCTTCCTCCGAGTTGCTCACACAGTTTACTACTTTTTGTGTACTTGCCAGTCTGCCAGAAGCGATATGTCACTAGTTGTGTATCATAAAGGAGTCATCGTTTCTCCTCCTAGGGGTTATTCGAGATTTCTTAATCCAAACCGCAAGTAACGAGGCATTGGCTACCTTAAGAGAGTCATAGTTACTCGTCCCAATTGCTCACCCAGTCTGCCACTTTTTCTTTATGCGGCCAGTCTGCCAGAAGCGATATGTCACTCGTTGTGTATCTTAAGAGATTCATCGTTACTCTTTCCATAGGTTACTGGTATTCTCTGATTCAATGCCTCTCGTGACGAAAAAGTGGCTATCTTAATAGTGCAATACTTCTTCCTCCCAGTTGCTCACACAGTTTACTACTTTTTTGTGTAGTTTTTGTCTGCCAGAAACTATAATTCACTAGTTGTGTATCATAAAAGAGTCATCGTTTCTCTTCCTAGGGGTTATTCGAGACCTCTTAATCCAAACCGCAAGTAACGAGGCATTGGCTACCTTAAGAGAGTCATAGTTACTCGTCCCAATTGCTCACCCAGTCTGCCACTTTTCCTTACTGCGGCCAGTCTGCCAGAAGCGATATGTCACTCGTTGTGTATCTTAAGAGATTCATAGTTACTCTTTCCATAGGTTAGTGGTATTCTCTGATTCAATGCCTCTCGTGACGAAAAAGTGGCTATCTTAATAGTGCAATACTTCTTCCTCCCAGTTGCTCACACAGTTTACTACTTTTTTGTGTAGTTTTTGTCTGCCAGAAACTATAATTCACTAGTTTTGTATCATAAAAGATTCATCGTTTCTCCTCCTAGGGGTTATTCGAGACCTCTTAATCCAAACCGCAAGTAACGAGGCATTGGCTACATTAAGAGAGTCATAGTTACTCGTCCCCATTGCTCACCCAGTCTGCCACTTTTTCTTACTGCGGCCAGTCTGCCAGAAGCGATATGTCACTCGTTGTGTATCTTAAGAGATTCATCGTTACTCCTTCCATAGGTTACTGGTATTCTCTGAGTCAATACCTCTCTTGACGAAAAAGTGGCTATCTTAATAGTGCAATACTTCTTCCTCCGAGTTGCTCACACAGTTTACTGCTTTTTGTGTAGTTTTTGTCTGCCAGAAACTATAATTCACTAGTTGTGTATCATAAAAGAGTCATCGTTTCTCCTCCTAGGAGTTATTCGAGATATCTTAATCCAAACCGCAAGTAACGAGGCATTGGCTACCTTAAGAGAGTCATAGATACTCGTCCCAATTGCTCACCCAGTCTGCCACTTTTCCTTACTGCGGCCAGTCTGCCAGAAGCGATATGTCACTCGTTGTGTATCTTAAGAGATTCATCGTTACTCCTTCCATAGGTTACTGGTATTCTCTGAGTCAATACCTCTCTTGACGGAAAAGTGGCTATCTTAATAGTGCAATACTTCTTCCTCCGAGTTGCTCACACAGTTTACTTCTTTTTGTGTACTTGCCAGTCTGCCAGAAGCGATATGTCACTAGTTGTGTATCATAAAGGAGTCATCGTTTCTCCTCCTAGGGGTTATTCGAGATTTCTTAATCCAAACCGCAAGTAACGAGGCATTGGCTACCTTAAGAGAGTCATAGTTACTCGTCCCAATTGCTCACCCAGTCTTCCACTTTTCCTTACTGCGGCCAGTCTGCCAGAAGCGATATGTCACTCGTTGTGTATTTTAAGAGATTCATCGTTACTCTTTCTATAGGTTACTGGTATTCTCTGATTCAATGCCTCTCGTGACGAAAAAGTGGCTATCTTAATAGTGCAATACTTCTTCCTCCCAGTTGCTCACACAGTTTACTACTTTTTTGTGTAGTTTTTGTCTGCCAGAAACAATAATTCACTAGTTTTGTATCATAAAAGAGTCATCGTTTCTCCTCCTAGGGGTTATTCGAGACCTCTTAATCCAAACCGCAAGTAACGAGGCATTGGCTACCTTAAGAGAGTCATAGTTACTCGTCCCCATTGCTCACCCAGTCTGCCACTTTTTCTTACCGAGGCCAGTCTGCCAGAAGCGATATGTCACTCGTTGTGTATCTTAAGAGATTCATCGTTACTCCTTCCATAGGTTACTGGTATTCTCTGAGTCAATACCTCTCTTGACGAAAAAGTGGCTATCTTAATAGTGCAATACTTCTTCCTCCGAGTTGCTCACACAGTTTACTACTTTTTGTGTACTTGCCAGTCTGCCAGAAGCGATATGTCACTAGTTGTGTATCATAAAGGAGTCATCGTTTCTCCTCCTAGGGGTTATTCGAGATTTCTTAATCCAAACCGCAAGTAACGAGGCATTGGCTACCTTAAGAGAGTCATAGTTACTCGTCCCAATTGCTCACCCAGTCTGCCACTTTTCCTTACTGCGGCCAGTCTGCCAGAAGCGATATGTCACTCGTTGTGTATCTTAAGAGATTCATAGTTACTCTTTCCATAGGTTAGTGGTATTCTCTGATTCAATGCCTCTCGTGACGAAAAAGTGGCTATCTTAATAGTGCAATACTTCTTCCTCCCAGTTGCTCACACAGTTTACTACTTTTTTGTGTAGTTTTTGTCTGCCAGAAACTATAATTCACTAGTTTTGTATCATAAAAGATTCATCGTTTCTCCTCCTAGGGGTTATTCGAGACCTCTTAATCGAAACCGCAAGTAACGAGGCATTGGCTACATTAAGAGAGTCATAGTTACTCGTCCCCATTGCTCACCCAGTCTGCCACTTTTTCTTACTGCGGCCAGTCTGCCAGAAGCGATATGTCACTCGTTGTGTATCTTAAGAGATTCATCGTTACTCCTTCCATAGGTTACTGGTATTCTCTGAGTCAATACCTCTCTTGACGAAAAAGTGGCTATCTTAATAGTGCAATACTTCTTCCTCCGAGTTGCTCACACAGTTTACTACTTTTTGTGTACTTGCCAGTCTGCCAGAAGCGATATGTCACTAGTTGTGTATCATAAAGGAGTCATCGTTTCTCCTCCTAGGGGTTATTCGAGATTTCTTAATCCAAACCGCAAGTAACGAGGCATTGGCTACCTTAAGAGAGTCATAGTTACTCGTCACAATTGCTCACCCAGTCTGCCACTTTTCCTTACTGCGGCCAGTCTGCCAGAAGCGATATGTCACTCGTTGTGTATCTTAAGAGATTCATAGTTACTCTTTCCATAGGTTAGTGGTATTCTCTGATTCAATGCCTCTCGTGACGAAAAAGTGGCTATCTTAATAGTGCAATACTTCTTCCTCCCAGTTGCTCACACAGTTTACTACTTTTTTGTGTAGTTTTTGTCTGCCAGAAACTATAATTCACTAGTTTTGTATCATAAAAGATTTATCGTTTCTCCTCCTAGGGGTTATTCGAGACCTCTTAATCCAAACCGCAAGTAACGAGGCATTGGCTACCTTAAGAGAGTCATAGTTACTCGTCCCAATTGCTCACCCAGTCTGCCACTTTTTCTTTATGCGGCCAGTCTGCCAGAAGCGATATGTCACTCGTTGTGTATCTTAAGAGATTCATCGTTACTCTTTCCATAGGTTACTGGTATTCTCTGATTCAATGCCTCTCGTGACGAAAAAGTGGCTATCTTAATAGTGCAATACTTCTTCCTCCCAGTTGCTCACACAGTTTACTACTTTTTTGTGTAGTTTTTGTCTGCCAGAAACTATAATTCACTAGTTTTGTATCATAAAAGAGTCATCGTTTCTCTTCCTAGGGGTTATTCGAGACCTCTTAATCCAAACCGCAAGTAACGAGGCATTGGCTACCTTAAGAGAGTCATAGTTACTCGTCCCAATTGCTCACCCAGTCTGCCACTTTTCCTTACTGCGGCCAGTCTGCCAGAAGCGATATGTGACTCGTTGTGTATCTTAAGAGATTCATAGTTACTCTTTCCATAGGTTAGTGGTATTCTCTGATTCAATGCCTCTCGTGACGAAAAAGTGGCTATCTTAATAGTGCAATACTTCTTCCTCCCAGTTGCTCACACAGTTTACTACTTTTTTGTGTAGTTTTTGTCTGCCAGAAACTATAATTCACTAGTTTTGTATCATAAAAGATTCATCGTTTCTCCTCCTAGGGGTTATTCGAGACCTCTTAATCCAAACCGCAAGTAACGAGGCATTGGCTACATTAAGAGAGTCATAGTTACTCGTCCCCATTGCTCACCCAGTCTGCCACTTTTTCTTACTGCGGCCAGTCTGCCAGAAGCGATATGTCACTCGTTGTGTATCTTAAGAGATTCATCGTTACTCCTTCCATAGGTTACTGGTATTCTCTGAGTCAATACCTCTCTTGACGAATAAGTGGCTATCTTAATAGTGCAATACTTCTTCCTCCGAGTTGCTCACACAGTTTACTGCTTTTTGTGTAGTTTTTGTCTGCCAGAAACTATAATTCACTAGTTGTGTATCATAAAAGAGTCATCGTTTCTCCTCCTAGGAGTTATTCGAGACCTCTTAATCCAAACCGCAAGTAACGAGGCATTGGCTACATTAAGAGAGTCATAGTTACTCGTCCCCATTGCTCACCCAGTCTGCCACTTTTTCTTACTGCGGCCAGTCTGCCAGAAGCGATATGTCACTCGTTGTGTATCTTAAGAGATTCATCGTTACTCCTTCCATAGGTTACTGGTATTCTCTGAGTCAATACCTCTCTTGACGGAAAAGTGGCTATCTTAATATTGCAATACTTCTTCCTCCGAGTTGCTCACACAGTTTACTTCTTTTTGTGTACTTGCCAGTCTGCCAGAAGCGATATGTCACTAGTTGTGTATCATAAAGGAGTCATCGTTTCTCCTCCTAGGGGTTATTCGAGATTTCTTAATCCAAACCGCAAGTAACGAGGCATTGGCTACCTTAAGAGAGTCATAGTTACTCGTCCCAATTGCTCACCCAGTCTTCCACTTTTCCTTACTGCGGCCAGTCTGCCAGAAGCGATATGTCACTCGTTGTGTATTTTAAGAGATTCATCGTTACTCTTTCTATAGGTTACTGGTATTCTCTGATTCAATGCCTCTCGTGACGAAAAAGTGGCTATCTTAATAGTGCAATACTTCTTCCTCCCAGTTGCTCACACAGTTTACTACTTTTTTGTGTAGTTTTTGTCTGCCAGAAACAATAATTCACTAGTTTTGTATCATAAAAGAGTCATCGTTTCTCCTCCTAGGGGTTATTCGAGACCTCTTAATCCAAACCGCAAGTAACGAGGCATTGGCTACCTTAAGAGAGTCATAGTTACTCGTCCCCATTGCTCACCCAGTCTGCCACTTTTTCTTACTGAGGCCAGTCTGCCAGAAGCGATATGTCACTCGTTGTGTATCTTAAGAGATTCATCGTTACTCCTTCCATAGGTTACTGGTATTCTCTGAGTCAATACCTCTCGTGACGAAAAAGTGGCTATCTTAATAGTGCAATACTTCTTCCTCCGAGTTGCTCACACAGTTTACTACTTTTTGTGTTCTTGCCAGTCTGCCAGAAACGATATGTCACTAGTTGTGTATCATAAAAGAGTCATCGTTTCTCCTCCTAGGGGTTATTCGAGATATCTTAATCCAAACCGCAAGTAACGAGGCATTGGCTACCTTAAGAGAGTCATAGTTACTCGTCCCAATTGCTCACCCAGTCTGCCACTTTTTCTTACTGTGGCCAGTCTGCCAGAAGCGATATGTCACTCGTTGTGTATCTTAAGAGATTCATCGTTACTCTTTCCATAGGTTACTGGTATTCTCTGATTCAATGCCTCTCGTGACGAAAAAGTGGCTATCTTAATAGTGCAATACTTCTTCCTCCCAGTTGCTCACACAGTTTACTACTTTTTTGTGTAGTTTTTGTCTGCCAGAAACTATAATTCACTAGTTTTGTATCATAAAAGAGTCATCGTTTCTCCTCCTAGGGGTTATTCGAGACCTCTTAATCCAAACCGCAAGTAACGAGGCATTGGCTACCTTAAGAGAGTCATAGTTACTCGTCCCCATTGCTCACCCAGTCTGCCACTTTTTCTTACTGAGGCCAGTCTGCCAGAAGCGATATGTCACTCGTTGTGTATCTTAAGAGATTCATCGTTACTCCTTCCATAGGTTACTGGTATTCTCTGAGTCAATACCTCTCTTGACGAAAAAGTGGCTATCTTAATAGTGCAATACTTCTTCCTCCGAGTTGCTCACACAGTTTACTACTTTTTGTGTACTTGCCAGTCTGCCAGAAGCGATATGTCACTAGTTGTGTATCATAAAGGAGTCATCGTTTCTCCTCCTAGGGGTTATTCGAGATTTCTTAATCCAAACCGCAAGTAACGAGGCATTGGCTACCTTAAGAGAGTCATAGTTACTCGTCCCCATTGCTCACCCAGTCTGCCACTTTTTCTTACTGCGGCCAGTCTGCCAGAAGCGATATGTCACTCGTTGTGTATCTTAAGAGATTCATCGTTACTCCTTCCATAGGTTACTGGTATTCTCTGAGTCAATACCTCTCTTGACGAAAAAGTGGCTATCTTAATAGTGCAATACTTCTTCCTCCGAGTTGCTCACACAGTTTACTGCTTTTTGTGTAGTTTTTGTCTGCCAGAAACTATAATTCACTAGTTGTGTATCATAAAAGAGTCATCGTTTCTCCTCCTAGGAGTTATTCGAGATATCTTAATCCAAACCGCAAGTAACGAGGCATTAGCTACCTTAAGAGAGTCATAATTACTCGTCCCAATTGCTCACCCAGTCTGCCACTTTTCCTTACTGCGGCCAGTCTGCCAGAAGCGATATGTCACTCGTTGTGTATCTTAAGAGATTCATCGTTACTCCTTCCATAGGTTACTGGTATTCTCTGAGTCAATACCTCTCTTGACGAAAAAGTGGCTATCTTAATAGTGCAATACTTCTTCCTCCGAGTTGCTCACACAGTTTACTACTTTTTGTGTACTTGCCAGTCTGCCAGAAGCGATATGTCACTAGTTGTGTATCATAAAGGAGTCATCGTTTCTCCTCCTAGGGGTTATTCGAGATTTCTTAATCCAAACCGCAAGTAACGAGGCATTGGCTACCTTAAGAGAGTCATAGTTACTCGTCCCAATTGCTCACCCAGTCTTCTACTTTTCCTTACTGCGGCCAGTCTGCCAGAAGCGATATGTCACTCGTTGTGTATTTTAAGAGATTCATCGTTACTCTTTCCATAGGTTACTGGTATTCTCTGATTCAATGCCTCTCGTGACGAAAAAGTGGCTATCTTAATAGTGCAATACTTCTTCCTCCCAGTTGCTCACACAATTTACTACTTTTTTGTGTAGTTTTTGTCTGCCAGAAACTATAATTCACTAGTTTTGTATCATAAAAGATTCATCGTTTCTCCTCCTAGGGGTTATTCGAGACCTCTTAATCCAAACCGCAAGTAACGAGGCATTGGCTACATTAAGAGAGTCATAGTTACTCGTCCCCATTGCTCACCCAGTCTGCCACTTTTTCTTACTGCGGCCAGTCTGCCAGAAGCGATATGTCACTCGTTGTGTATCTTAAGAGATTCATCGTTACTCCTTCCATAGGTTACTGGTATTCTCTGAGTCAATACCTCTCTTGACGAAAAAGTGGCTATCTTAATAGTGCAATACTTCTTCCTCCGAGTTGCTCACACAGTTTACTGCTTTTTGTGTAGTTTTTGTCTGCCAGAAACTATAATTCACTAGTTGTGTATCATAAAAGAGTCATCGTTTCTCCTCCTAGGAGTTATTCGAGATATCTTAATCCAAACCGCAAGTAACGAGGCATTGGCTACCTTAAGAGAGTCATAGTTACTCGTCCCAATTGCTCACCCAGTCTGCCACTTTTCCTTACTGCGGCCAGTCTGCCAGAAGCGATATGTCACTCGTTGTGTATCTTAAGAGATTCATCGTTACTCCTTCCATAGGTTACTGGTATTCTCTGAGTCAATACCTCTCTTGACGGAAAAGTGGCTATCTTAATAGTGCAATACTTCTTCCTCCGAGTTGCTCACACAGTTTACTTCTTTTTGTGTACTTGCCAGTCTGCCAGAAGCGATATGTCACTAGTTGTGTATCATAAAGGAGTCATCGTTTCTCCTCCTAGGGGTTATTCGAGATTTCTTAATACAAACCGCAAGTAACGAGGCATTGGCTACCTTAAGAGAGTCATAGTTACTCGTCCCAATTGCTCACCCAGTCTTCCACTTTTCCTTACTGCGGCCAGTCTGCCAGAAGCGATATGTCACTCGTTGTGTATTTTAAGAGATTCATCGTTACTCTTTCTATAGGTTACAGGTATTCTCTGATTCAATGCCTCTCGTGACGAAAAAGTGGCTATCTTAATAGTGCAATACTTCTTCCTCCCAATTGCTCACACAGTTTACTACTTTTTTGTGTAGTTTTTGTCTGCCAGAAACAATAATTCACTAGTTTTGTATCATAAAAGAGTCATCGTTTCTCCTCCTAGGGGTTATTCGAGACCTCTTAATCCAAACCGCAAGTAACGAGGCATTGGCTACCTTAAGAGAGTCATAGTTACTCGTCCCCATTGCTCACCCAGTCTGCCACTTTTTCTTACTGAGGCCAGTCTGCCAGAAGCGATATGTTACTCGTTGTGTATCTTAAGAGATTCATCGTTACTCCTTCCATAGGTTACTGGTATTCTCTGAGTCAATACCTCTCGTGACGAAAAAGTGGCTATCTTAATAGAGCAATACTTCTTCCTCCGAGTTGCTCACACAGTTTACTACTTTTTGTGTTCTTGCCAGTCTGCCAGAAACGATATGTCACTAGTTGTGTATCATAAAAGAGTCATCGTTTCTCCTCCTAGGGGTTATTCGAGATATCTTAATCCAAACCGCAAGTAACGAGGCATTGGCTACCTTAAGAGAGTCATAGTTACTCGTCCCAATTGCTCACCCAGTCTGCCACTTTTTCTTACTGCGGCCAGTCTGCCAGAAGCGATATGTCACTCGTTGTGTATCTTAAGAGATTCATCGTTACTCTTTCCATAGGTTACTGGTATTCTCTGATTCAATGCCTCTCGTGATGAAAAAGTGGCTATCTTAATAGTGCAATACTTCTTCCTCCCAGTTGCTCACACAGTTTACTACTTTTTTGTGTAGTTTTTGTCTGCCAGAAACTATAATTCACTAGTTTTGTATCATAAAAGAGTCATCGTTTCTCCTCCTAGGGGTTATTCGAGACCTCTTAATCCAAACCGCAAGTAACGAGGCATTGGCTACCTTAAGAGAGTCATAGTTACTCGTCCCCATTGCTCCCCCAGTCTGCCACTTTTTCTTACTGAGGCCAGTCTGCCAGAAGCGATATGTCACTCGTTGTGTATCTTAAGAGATTCATCGTTACTCCTTCCATAGGTTACTGGTATTCTCTGAGTCAATACCTCTCTTGACGAAAAAGTGGCTATCTTAATAGTGCAATACTTCTTCCTCCGAGTTGCTCACACAGTTTACTACTTTTTGTGTACTTGCCAGTCTGCCAGAAGCTATATGTCACTGGTTGTGTATCATAAAGGAGTCATCGTTTCTCCTCCTAGGGGTTATTCGAGATTTCTTAATCCAAACCGCAAGTAACGAGGCATTGGCTACCTTAAGAGAGTCATAGTTACTCGTCCCAATTGCTCACCCAGTCTGCCACTTTTCCTTACTGCGGCCAGTCTGCCAGAAGCGATATGTCACTCGTTGTGTATCTTAAGAGATTCATAGTTACTCTTTCCATAGGTTAGTGGTATTCTCTGATTCAATGCCTCTCGTGACGAAAAAGTGGCTATCTTAATAGTGCAATACTTCTTCCTCCCAGTTGCTCACACAGTTTACTACTTTTTTGTGTAGTTTTTGTCTGCCAGAAACTATAATTCACTAGTTTTGTATCATAAAAGATTCATCGTTTCTCCTCCTAGGGGTTATTCGAGACCTCTTAATCCAAACCGCAAGTAACGAGGCATTGGCTACATTAAGAGAGTCATAGTTACTCGTCCCCATTGCTCACCCAGTCTGCCACTTTTTCTTACTGCGGCCAGTCTGCCAGAAGCGATATGTCACTCGTTGTGTATCTTAAGAGATTCATCGTTACTCCTTCCATAGGTTACTGGTATTCTCTGAGTCAATACCTCTCTTGACGAAAAAGTGGCTATCTTAATAGTGCAATACTTCTTCCTCCGAGTTGCTCACACAGTTTACTGCTTTTTGTGTAGTTTTTGTCTGCCAGAAACTATAATTCACTAGTTGTGTATCATAAAAGAGTCATCGTTTCTCCTCCTATATGTTATTCGAGATATCTTAATCCAAACCGCAAGTAACGAGGCATTGGCTACCTTAAGAGAGTCATAATTACTCGTCCCAATTGCTCACCCAGTCTGCCACTTTTCCTTACTGCGGCCAGTCTGCCAGAAGCGATATGTCACTCGTTGTGTATCTTAAGAGATTCATCGTTACTCCTTCCATAGGTTACTGGTATTCTCTGAGTCAATACCTCTCTTGACGGAAAAGTGGCTATCTTAATAGTGCAATACTTCTTCCTCCGAGTTGCTCACACAGTTTACTTCTTTTTGTGTACTTGCCAGTCTGCCAGAAGCGATATGTCACTAGTTGTGTATCATAAAGGAGTCATCGTTTCTCCTCCTAGGGGTTATTCGAGATTTCTTAATCCAAACCGCAAGTAACGAGGCATTGGCTACCTTAAGAGAGTCATAGTTACTCGTCCCAATTGCTCACCCAGTCTTCCACTTTTCCTTACTGCGGCCAGTCTGCCAGAAGCGATATGTCACTCGTTGTGTATTTTAAGAGATTCATCGTTACTCTTTCCATAGGTTACTGGTATTCTCTGATTCAATGCCTCTCGTGACGAAAAAGTGGCTATCTTAATAGTGCAATACTTCTTCCTCCCAGTTGCTCACACAGTTTACTACTTTTTTGTGTAGTTTTTGTCTGCCAGAAACTATAATTCACTAGTTTTGTATCATAAATGAGTCATCGTTTCTCCTCCTAGGGGTTATTCGAGACCTCTTAATCCAAACCGCAAGTAACGAGGCATTGGCTACCTTAAGAGAGTCATAGTTACTCGTCCCCATTGCTCACCCAGTCTGCCACTTTTTCTTACTGAGGCCAGTCTGCTAGAAGCGATATGTCACTCGTTGTGTATCTTAAGAGATTCATCGTTACTCCTTCCATAGGTTAGTGGTATTCTCTGAGTCAATACCTCTCGTGACGAAAAAGTGGCTATCTTAATAGTGCAATACTTCTTCCTCCGAGTTGCTCACACAGTTTACTACTTTTTGTGTTCTTGCCAGTCTGCCAGAAACGATATGTCACTAGTTGTGTATCATAAAAGAGTCATCGTTTCTCCTCCTAGGGGTTATTCGAGATATCTTAATCCAAACCGCAAGTAACGAGGCATTGGCTACCTTAAGAGAGTCATAGTTACTCGTCCCAATTGCTCACCCAGTCTGCCACTTTTTCTTACTGCGGCCAGTCTGCCAGAAGCGATATGTCACTCGTTGTGTATCTTAAGAGATTCATCGTTACTCCTTCCATAGGTTACTGGTATTCTCTGAGTCAATACCTCTCTTGACGAAAAAGTGGCTATCTTAATAGTGCAATACTTCTTCCTCCGAGTTGCTCACACAGTTTACTACTTTTTGTGTAGTTTTTGTCTGCCAGAAACTATAATTCACTAGTTGTGTATCATAAAAGTGTCATCGTTTCTCCTCCTAGGGGTTATTCGAGATTTCTTAATCCAAACCGCAAGTAACGAGGCATTGGCTACCTTAAGAGAGTCATAGTTACTCGTCCCAATTGCTCACCCAGTCTTCCACTTTTCCTTACTGCGGCCAGTCTGCCAGAAGCGATATGTCACTCGTTGTGTATTTTAAGAGATTCATCGTTACTCTTTCCATAGGTTACTGGTATTCTCTGATTCAATGCCTCTCGTGACGAAAAAGTGGCTATCTTAATAGTGCAATACTTCTTCCACCGAGTTGCTCACACAGTTTACTGCTTTTTGTGTAGTTTTTGTCTGCCAGAAACTATAATTCACTAGTTGTGTATCATAAAAGAGTCATCGTTTCTCCTCCTAGGGGTTATTCGAGATATCTTAATCCAAACCGCAAGTAACGAGGCATTGGCTACCTTAAGAGAGTCATAGTTACTCGTCCCAATTGCTCACCCAGTCTGCCACTTTTCCTTACTGCGGCCAGTCTGCCAGAAGCGATATGTCACTCGTTGTGTATCTTAAGAGATTCATCGTTACTCCTTCCATAGGTTACTGGTATTCTCTGAGTCAATACCTCTCTTGACGAAAAAGTGGCTATCTTAATAGTGCAATACTTCTTCCTCCGAGTTGCTCACACAGTTTACTACTTTTTGTGTACTTGCCAGTCTGCCAGAAGCGATATGTCACTAGTTGTGTATCATAAAGGAGTCATCGTTTCTCCTCCTAGGGGTTATTCGAGATTTCTTAATCCAAACCGCAAGTAACGAGGCATTGGCTACCTTAAGAGAGTCGTAGTTACTCGTCCCAATTGCTCACCCAGGCTGCCACTTTTCCTTACTACGGCCAGTCTGCCAGAAGCGATATGTCACTTGTTGTGTATCTTAAGAGATTCATCGTTACTCTTTCCATAGGTTACTGGTATTCTCTGATTCAATGCCTCTCGTGACGAAAAAGTGGCTATCTTAATAGTGCAATACTTCTTCCTCCCAGTTGCTCACACAGTTTACTACTTTTTTGTGTAGTTTTTGTCTGCCAGAAACTATAATTCACTAGTTGTGTATCATAAAAGAGTCATCGTTTCTCCTCCTAGGGGTTATTCGAGACCTCTTAATCCAAACCGCAAGTAACGAGGCATTGGCTACCTTAAGAGAGTCATAGTTACTCGTCCCCATTGCTCACCCAGTCTGCCACTTTTTCTTACTGCGGCCAGTCTGCCAGAAGCGAGATGTCACTCGTTGTGTATCTTAAGAGATTCATCGTTACTCCTTCCATAGGTTACTGGTATTCTCTGAGTCAATACCTCTCTTGACGAAAAAGTGGCTATCCTAATAGTGCAATACTTCTTCCTCCGAGTTGCTCACACAGTTTACTGTTTGTTGTGTAGTTTTTGTCTGCCAGAAACTATACTTCACTAGTTGTGTATCATAAAAGAGTCATCGTTTCTCCTCCTAGGGGTTATTCGAGATATCTTAATCCAAACCGCAAGTAACGAGGCATTGGCTACCTTAAGAGAGTCATAGTTACTCGTCCCAATTGCTCACCCAGTCTGCCACTTTTTCTTACTGCGGCCAGTCTGCCAGAAGCGATATGTCACTCGTTGTGTATCTTAAGAGATTCATCGTTACTCCTTCCATAGGTTACTGGTATTCTCTGAGTCAATACCTCTCTTGACGAAAAAGTGGCTATCTTAATAGTGCAATACTTCTTCCTCCGAGTTGCTCACACAGTTTACTACTTTTTGTGTAGTTTTTGTCTGCCAGAAACTATAATTCAATAGTTGTGTATCATAAAAGAGTCATCGTTTCTCCTCCTAGGGGTTTTCGAGATTTCTTAATCCAAACCGCAAGTAACGAGGCATTGGCTACCTTAAGAGAGTCATAGTTACTCGTCCCCATTGCTCACCCAGTCTGCCACTTTTTCTTACTGTGGCCAGTCTGCCAGAAGCGATATGTCACTCGTTGTGTATCTTAAGAGATTCATCGTCACTCCTTCCATAGGTTACTGGTATTCTCTGAGTCAATACCTGTCGTGACGAAAAAGTGGCTATCTTAATAGTGCAATACTTCTTCCTCCGAGTTGCTCACACAGTTTACTACTTTTTGTGTAGTTTTTGTCTGCCAGAAACTATAATTAACTATTTGTGTATCATAAAAGAGTCATCGTTTCTCCTCCTAGGGGTTTTCGAGATTTCTTAATCCAAACCGCAAGTCACGAGGCATTGGCTACCTTAAGAGAGTCATAGTTACTCGTCCCCATTGCTCACCCAGTCGGCCACTTTTTCTTACTGTGGCCAGTCTGCCAGAAGCGATATGTCACTCGTTGTGTATCTTAAGAGATTCATCGTTACTCCTTCCATAGGTTACTGGTATTCTCTGAGTCAATACCTCTCTTGACGAAAAAGTGGCTATCTTAATGGTGCAATACTTCTTCCTCCGAGTTGCTCACACAGTTTACTGCTTTTTGTGTAGTTTTTGTCTGCCAGAAACTATAATTCACTAGTTGTGTATCATAAAAGAGTCATCGTTTCTCCTCCTAAGGTTATTCGAGATATCTTAATCCAAACCGCAAGTAACGAGGCATTGGCTACCTTAAGAGAGTCATAGTTACTCGTCCAATTGCTCACCCAGTCTGCCACTTTTCCTTACTGCGGCCAGTCTGCCAGAAGCGAGATGTCACTCGTTGTGTATCTTAAGAGATTCATCGTTACTCCTTCCATAGGTTACTGGTATTCTCTGAGTCAATACCTCTCGTGACGAAAAAGTGGCTATCTTAATAGTGCAATACTTCTTCCTCCGAGTTGCTCACACAGTTTACTACTTTTTGTGTAGTTTTTGTCTGCCAGAAACTATAATTCAATAGTTGTGTATCATAAAAGAGTCATCGTTTCTCCTCCTAGGTGTTATTCGAGATTTCTTAATCCAAACCGCAAATAACGAGGCATTGGCTACCTTAAGAGAGTCATAGTTACTCGTCCCCATTGCTCACCCAGTCTGCCACTTTTTCTTACTGTGGCCAGTCTGCCAGAAGCGATATGTCACTCGTTGTGTATCTTAAGAGATTCATCGTTACTTCTTCCATAGGTTACTGGTATTCTCTGAGTCAATACCTCTCTTGACGAAAAAGTGGCTATCTTAATAGTGCAATACTTCTTCCTCCGAGTTGCTCACACAGTTTACTGCTTTTTGTGTAGTTTTTGTCTGCCAGAAACTATAATTCACTAGTTGTGTATCATAAAAGAGTCATCGTTTCTCCTCCTAGGGGTTATTCGAGATATCTTAATCCAAACCGCAAGTAACGAGGCATTGGCTACCTTAAGAGAGTCATAGTTACTCGTCCCAACTGCTCACCCAGTCTGCCACTTTTCCTTACTGCGGCCAGTCTGCCAGAAGCGATATGTCACTCGTTGTGTATCTTAAGAGATTCATCGTTACTCTTTCCATAGGTTACTGGTATTCTCTGATTCAATGCCTCTCGTGACGAAAAAGTGGCTATCTTAATAGTGCAATACTTCTTCCTCCCAGTTGCTCACACAATTTACTACTTTTTTGTGTAGTTTTTGTCTGCCAGAAACTATAATTCACTAGTTGTGTATCATAAAAGAGTCATCGTTTCTCCTCCTAGGGGTTATTCGAGATATCTTAATCCAAACCACAAGTAACGAGGCATTGGCTACCTTAAGAGAGTCATTGTTACTCGTCCCAATTGCTCACCCAGTCTGCCACTTTTCCTTACTGCGGCCAGTCTGCCAGAAGCGATATGTCACTCGTTGTGTATCTTAAGAGATTCATCGTTACTCTTTCCATAGGTTACTGGTATTCTCTGATTCAATGCCTCTCGTGACGAAAAAGTGGCTATCTTAATAGTGCAATACTTCTTCCTCCCAGTTGCTCACCCAAGTTACTACTTTTTTGTGTAGTTTTCGTCTGCCAGAAACTATAATTCACTAGTTTTGTATCATAAAAGAGTCATCGTTTCTCCTCCTAGGGGTTATTCGAGACCTCTTAATCCAAACCGCAAGTAACGAGGCATTGGCTACCTTAGGGGAGTCATAGTTACTCGTCCCAATTGCTCACCCAGTCTGCCACTTTTTCTTACTGCGGCCAGTCTGCCAGAAGCGATATGTCACTCGTTGTGTATCATAAGAGATTCATCGTTACTCCTTCCATAGGTTACTGGTATTCTCTGAGTCAATACCTCTCGTGACGAATAAGTGGCTATCTTAATAGTGCAATACTTCTTCCTCCGAGTTGCTCACACAGTTTACTACTTGTTGTGTAGTTTTTGTCTGCCAGAAACTATAATTCACTAGTTGTGTATCATAAAAGAGTCATCGTTTCTCCTCCTAGGGGTTTTCGAGATTTCTTAATCCAAACCGCAAGTAACGAGGCATTGGCTACCTTAAGAGAGTCATAGTTACTCGTCCCCATTGCTCACCCAGTCTGCCACTTTTTCTTACTGTGGCCAGTCTGCCAGAAGCGATATGTCACTCGTTGTGTATCTTAAGAGATTCATCGTTACTCCTTCCATAGGTTACTGGTATCCTCTGAGTCAATACCTCTCTTGACGAAAAAGTGGCTATCTTAATAGTGCAATACTTCTTCCTCCGTGTTGCTCACACAGTTTACTGCTTTTTGTGTAGTTTTTGTCTGCCAGAAACTATAATTCACTAGTTGTGTATCATAAAAGAGTCATCGTTTCTCCTCCTAGGGGTTATTCGAGTTATCTTAATCCAAACCGCAAGTAACGAGGCATTGGCTACCTTAAGAGAGTCATAGTTACTCGTCCCAATTGCTCACACAGTCTGCCACTTTTCCTTACTGCGGCCAGTCTGCCAGAAGCGATATGTCACTCGTTGTGTATCTTAAGAGATTCATCGTTACTCCTTCCATAGGTTACTGGTATTCTCGGAGTCAATACCTCTCTTGACGAAAAAGTGGCTATCTTAATAGTGCAATACTTCTTCCTCCGAGTTGCTCACACAGTTTACTACTTTTTGTGTACTTGCCAGTCTGCCAGAAGCGATATGTCACTAGTTGTGTATCATAAAGGAGTCATCGTTTCTCCTCCTAGGGGTTATTCGAGATTTCTTAATCCAAACCGCAAGTAACGAGGCATTGGCTACCTTAAGAGAGTCATAGTTACTCGTCCCAATTGCTCACCCAGTCTGCCACTTTTCCTTACTGCGGCCAGTCTGCCAGAAGCGATATGTCACTCGTTGTGTATCTTAAGAGATTCATAGTTACTCTTTCCATAGGTTAGTGGTATTCTCTGATTCAATGCCTGTCGTGACGAAAAAGTGGCTATCTTAATAGTGCAATACTTCTTCCTCCCAGTTGCTCACACAGTTTACTACTTTTTTGTGTAGTTTTTGTCTGCCAGAAACTATAATTCACTAGTTTTGTATCATAAAAGATTCATCGTTTCTACTCCTAGGGGTTATTCGAGACCTCTTAATCCTAACCGCAAGTAACGATGCATTGGCTACATTAAGAGAGTCATAGTTACTCGTCCCCATTGCTCACCCAGTCTGCCACTTTTTCTTACTGCAGCCAGTCTGCCAGAAGCGATATGTCACTCGTTGTGTATCTTAAGAGATTCATCGTTACTCCTTCCATAGGTTACTGGTATTCTCTGAGTCAATACCTCTCTTGACGAAAAAGTGGCTATCTTAATAGTGCAATACTTCTTCCTCCGAGTTGCTCACACAGTTTACTGCTTTTTGTGTAGTTTTTGTCTGCCAGAAACTGTAATTCACTAGTTGTGTATCATAAAAGAGTCATCGTTTCTCCTCCTAGGAGTTATTCGAGATATCTTAATCCAAACCGCAAGTAACGAGGCATTGGCTACCTTAAGAGAGTCATAGTTACTCGTCCCAATTGCTCACCCAGTCTGCCACTTTTCCTTACTGCGGCCAGTCTGCCAGAAGCGATATGTCACTCGTTGTGTATCTTAAGAGATTCATCGTTACTCCTTCCATAGGTTACTGGTATTCTCTGAGTCAATACCTCTCTTGACGGAAAAGTGGCTATCTTAATAGTGCAATACTTCTTCCTCCGAGTTGCTCACACAGTTTACTTCTTTTTGTGTACTTGCCAGTCTGCCAGAAGCGATATGTCACTAGTTGTGTATCATAAAGGAGTCATCGTTTCTCCTCCTAGGGGTTATTCGAGATTTCTTAATCCAAACCGCAAGTAACGAGGCATTGGCTACCTTAAGAGAGTCATAGTTACTCGTCCCAATTGCTCACCCAGTCTTCCACTTTTCCTTACTGCGGCCAGTCTGTCAGAAGCGATATGTCACTCGTTGTGTATTTTAAGAGATTCATCGTTACTCTTTCCATAGGTTACTGGTATTCTCTGATTCAATGCCTCTCGTGACAAAAAAGTGGCTATCTTAATAGTGCAATACTTCTTCCTCCCAGTTGCTCACACAGTTTACTACTTTTTTGTGTAGTTTTTGTCTGCCAGAAACTATAATTCACTAGTTTTGTATCATAAAAGAGTCATCGTTTCTCCTCCTAGGGGTTATTCGAGACCTCTTAATCCAAACCGCAAGTAACGAGGCATTGGCTACCTTAAGAGAGTCATAGTTACTCGTCCAATTGCTCACCCAGTCTGCCACTTTTCCTTACTGCGGCCAGTCTGCCAGAAGCGAGATGTCACTCGTTGTGTATCTTAAGAGATTCATCGTTACTCCTTCCATAGGTTACTGGTATTCTCTGAGTCAATACCTCTCGTGACGAAAAAGTGGCTATCTTAATAGTGCAATACTTCTTCCTCCGAGTTGCTCACACAGTTTACTACTTTTTGTGTAGTTTTTGTCTGCCAGAAACTATAATTCACTATTTGTGTATCATAAAAGAGTCATCGTTTCTCCTCCTAGGGGTTTTCGAGATTTCTTAATCCAAACCGCAAGTAACGAGGCATTGGTTACCTTAAGAGAGTCATAGTTACTCGTCCCCATTGCTCACCCAGTCGGCCACTTTTTCTTACTGTGGCCAGTCTGCCAGAAGCGATATGTCACTCGTTGTGTATCTTAAGAGATTCATCGTTACTCCTTCCATAGGTTACTGGTATTCTCTGAGTCAATACCTCTCTTGACGAAAAAGTGGCTATCTTAATAGTGCAATACTTCTTCCTCCGAGTTGCTCACACAGTTTACTGCTTTTTGTGTAGTTTTTGTCTGCCAGAAACTATAATTCACTAGTTGTGTATCATAAAAGAGTCATCGTTTCTCCTCCTAAGGTTATTCGAGATATCTTAATCCAAACCGCAAGTAACGAGGCATTGGCTACCTTAAGAGAGTCATAGTTACTCGTCCAATTGCTCACCCAGTCTGCCACTTTTCCTTACTGCGGCCAGTCTGCCAGAAGCGAGATGTCACTCGTTGTGTATCTTAAGAGATTCATCGTTACTCCTTCCATAGGTTACTGGTATTCTCTGAGTCAATATTTCTCGTGACGAAAAAGTGGCTATCTTAATAGTGCAATACTTCTTCCTCCCAGTTGCTCACACAGTTTACTACTTTTTGTGTAGTTTTTGTCTGCCAGAAACTATAATTCAATAGTTGTGTATCATAAAAGAGTCATCGTTTCTCCTCCTAGGGGTTTTCGAGATTTCTTAATCCAAACCGCAAATAACGAGGCATTGGCTACCTTAAGAGAGTCATAGTTACTCGTCCCCATTGCTCACCCAGTCTGCCACTTTTTCTTACTGTGGCCAGTCTGCCAGAAGCGATATGTCACTCGTTGTGTATCTTAAGAGATTCATCGTTACTCCTTCCATAGGTTACTGGTATTCCCTGAGTCAATACCGCTCTTGTCGAAAAAGTGGCTATCTTAATAGTGCAATACTTCTTCCTCCGAGTTGCCCACACAGTTTACTGCTTTTTGTGTAGTTTTTGTCTGCCAGAAACTATAATTCACTAGTTGTGTATCATAAAAGAGTCATCGTTTCTCCTCCTAGGGGTTATTCGAGATATCTTAATCCAAACCGCAAGTAACGAGGCATTGGCTACCTTAAGAGAGTCATAGTTACTCGTCCCAATTGCTCACCCAGTCTGCCACTTTTCCTTACTGCGGCCAGTCTGCCAGAAGCGATATGTCACTCGTTGTGTATCTTAAGAGATTCATCGTTACTCTTTCCATAGGTTACTGGTATTCTCTGATTCAATGCCTCTCGTGACGAAAAAGTGGCTATCTTAATAGTGCAATACTTCTTCCTCCCAGTTGCTCACACAATTTACTACTTTTTTGTGTAGTTTTTGTCTGCCAGAAACTATAATTCACTAGTTGTGTATCATAAAAGAGTCATAGTTTCTCCTCCTAGGGGTTATTCGAGATATCTTAATCCAAACCACAAGTAACGAGGCATTGGCTACCTTAAGAGAGTCATTGTTACTCGTCCCAATTGCTCACCCAGTCTGCCACTTTTCCTTACTGCGGCCAGTCTGCCAGAAGCGATATGTCACTCGTTGTGTATCTTAAGAGATTCATCGTTACTCTTTCCATAGGTTACTGGTATTCTCTGATTCAATGCCTCTCGTGACGAAAAAGTGGCTATCTTAATAGTGCAATACTTCTTCCTCCCAGTTGCTCACACAAGTTACTACTTTTTTGTGTAGTTTTCGTCTGCCAGAAACTATAATTCACTAGTTTTGTATCATAAAAGAGTCATCGTTTCTCCTCCTAGGGGTTATTCGAGACCTCTTAATCCAAACCGCAAGTAACGAGGCATTGGCTACCTTAAGAGAGTCATAGTTACTCGTCCCAATTGCTCACCCAGTCTGCCACTTTTTCTTACTGCGGCCAGTCTGCCAGAAGCGATATGTCACTCGTTGTGTATCTTAAGAGATTCATCGTTACTCCTTCCATAGGTTACTGGTATTCTCTGAGTCAATACCTCTCGTGACGAATAAGTGGCTATCTTAATAGTGCAATACTTCTTCCTCCGAGTTGCTCACACAGTTTACTACTTGTTGTGTAGTTTTTGTCTGCCAGAAACTATAATTCACTAGTTGTGTATCATAAAAGAGTCATCGTTTCTCCTCCTAGGGGTTTTCGAGATTTCTTAATCCAAACCGCAAGTAACGAGGCATTGGCTACCTTAAGAGAGTCATAGTTACTCGTCCCCATTGCTCACCCAGTCTGCCACTTTTTCTTACTGTGGCCAGCCTGCCAGAAGCGATATGTCACTCGTTGTGTATCTTAAGAGATTCATCGTTACTCCTTCCATAGGTTACTGGTATTCTCTGAGTCAATACCTCTCTTGACGAAAAAGTGGCTATCTTAATAGTGCAATACTTCTTCCTCCGTGTTGCTCACACAGTTTACTGCTTTTTGTGTAGTTTTTGTCTGCCAGAAACTATAATTCACTAGTTGTGTATCATAAAAGAGTCATCGTTTCTCCTCCTAGGGGTTATTCGAGATATCTTAATCCAAACCGCAAGTAACGAGGCATTGGCTACCTTAAGAGAGTCATAAGTACTCGTCCCAATTGCTCACACAGTCTGCCACTTTTCCTTACTGCGGCCAGTCTGCCAGAAGCGATATGTCACTCGTTGTGTATCTTAAGAGATTCATCGTTACTCCTTCCATAGGTTACTGGTATTCTCGGAGTCAATACCTCTCTTGACGAAAAAGTGGCTATCTTAATAGTGCAATACTTCTTCCTCCGAGTTGCTCACACAGTTTACTACTTTTTGTGTACTTGCCAGTCTGCCAGAAGCGATATGTCACTAGTTGTGTATCATAAAGGAGTCATCGTTTCTCCTCCTAGGGGTTATTCGAGATTTCTTAATCCAAACCGCAAGTAACGAGGCATTGGCTACCTTAAGAGAGTCATAGTTACTCGTCCCAATTGCTCACCCAGTCTGCCACTTTTCCTTACTGCGGCCAGTCTGCCAGAAGCGATATGTCACTCGTTGTGTATCTTAAGAGATTCATAGTTACTCTTTCCATAGGTTAGTGGTATTCTCTGATTCAATGCCTCTCGTGACGAAAAAGTGGCTATCTTAATAGTGCAATACTTCTTCCTCCCAGTTGCTCACACAGTTTACTACTTTTTTGTGTAGTTTTTGTCTGCCAGAAACTATAATTCACTAGTTTTGTATCATAAAAGATTCATCGTTTCTCCTCCTAGGGGTTATTCGAGACCTCTTAATCCAAACCGCAAGTAACGAGGCATTGGCTACATTAAGAGAGTCATAGTTACTCGTCCCCATTGCTCACCCAGTCTGCCACTTTTTCTTACTGCGGCCAGTCTGCCAGAAGCGATATGTCACTCGTTGTGTATCTTAAGAGATTCATCGTTACTCCTTCCATAGGTTACTGGTATTCTCTGAGTCAATACCTCTCTTGACGAAAAAGTGGCTATCTTAATAGTGCAATACTTCTTCCTCCGAGTTGCTCACACAGTTTACTGCTTTTTGTGTAGTTTTTGTCTGCCAGAAACTGTAATTCACTAGTTGTGTATCATAAAAGAGTCATCGTTTCTCCTCCTAGGAGTTATTCGAGATATCTTAATCCAAACCGCAAGTAACGAGGCATTGGCTACCTTAAGAGAGTCATAGTTACTCGTCCCAATTGCTCACCCAGTCTGCCACTTTTCCTTACTGCGGCCAGTCTGCCAGAAGCGATATGTCACTCGTTGTGTATCTTAAGAGATTCATCGTTACTCCTTCCATAGGTTACTGGTATTCTCTGAGTCAATACCTCTCGTGACGAAAAAGTGGCTATCTTAATAGTGCAATACTTCTTCCTCCGAGTTGCTCACACAGTTTACTACTTTTTGTGTAGTTTTTGTCTGCCAGAAACTATAATTCACTAGTTGTGTATCATAAAAGTGTCATCGTTTCTCCTCCTAGGGGTTATTCGAGATTTCTTAATCCAAACCGCAAGTAACGAGGCATTGGCTACCTTAAGAGAGTCATAGTTACTCGTCCCAATTGCTCACCCAGTCTTCCACTTTTCCTTACTGCGGCCAGTCTGCCAGAAGCGATATGTCACTGTTTGTGTATTTTAAGAGATTCATCGTTACTCTTTCCATAGGTTACTGGTATTCTCTGATTCAATGCCTCTCGTGACAAAAAAGTGGCTATCTTAATAGTGCAATACTTCTTCCTCCCAGTTGCTCACACAGTTTACTACTTTTTTGTGTAGTTTTTGTCTGCCAGAAACTATAATTCACTAGTTTTGTATCATAAAAGAGTCATCGTTTCTCCTCCTAGGGGTTATTCGAGACCTCTTAATCCAAACCGCAAGTAACGAGGCATTGGCTACCTTAAGAGAGTCATAGTTACTCGTCCCCATTGCTCACCCAGTCTGCCACTTTTTCTTACTGAGGCCAGTCTGCCAGAAGCGATATGTCACTCGTTGTGTATCTTAAGAGATTCATCGTTACTCCTTCCATAGGTTACTGGTATTCTCTGAGTCAATACCTCTCGTGACGAAAAAGTGGCTATCTTAATAGTGCAATACTTCTTCCTCCGAGTTGCTCACACAGTTTACTACTTTTTGTGTAGTTTTTGTCTGCCAGAAACTATAATTCACTAGTTGTGTATCATAAAAGTGTCATCGTTTCTCCTCCTAGGGGTTTTCGAGATTTCTTAATCCAAACCGCAAGTAACGAGGCATTGGCTACCTTAAGAGAGTCATAGTTACTCGTCCCAATTGCTCACCCAGTCTGCCACTTTTTCTTACTGCGGCCAGTCTGCCAGAAGCGATATGTCACTCGTTGTGTATCTTAAGAGATTCATCGTTACTCCTTCCATAGGTTACTGGTATTCTCTGAGTCAATACCTCTCTTGACGAAAAAGTGGCTATCTTAATAATGCAATACTTCTTCCTCCGAGTTGCTCACACAGTTTACTGCTTTTTGTGTAGTTTTTGTCTGCCAGAAACTATAATTCACTAGTTGTGTATCATAAAAGAGTCATCGTTTCTCCTCCTAGGGGTTATTCGAGATATCTTAATCCAAACCGCAAGTAACGAGGCATTGGCTACCTTAAGAGAGTCATAGTTACTCGTCCCAATTGCTCACCCAGTCTGCAATTTTTCCTTACTGCGGCCAGTCTGCCAGAAGCGATATGTCACTCGTTGTGTATCTTAAGAGATTCATCGTTACTCGTTCCATAGGTTACTGGTATTCTCTGAGTCAATACCTCTCTTGACGAAAAAGTGGCTATCTTAATAGTGCAATACTTCTTCCTCCGAGTTGCTCACACAGTTTACTACCATTTGTGTAGTTTTTGTCTGCCAGAAACTATAATTCACTAGTTGTGTATCATAAAAGAGTCATCGTTTCTCCTCCTAGGGGTTTTCGAGATTTCTTAATCCAAACCGCAAGTAACGAGGCATTGGCTACCTTAAGAGAGTCATAGTTACTCGTCCCCATTGCTCACCCAGTCTGCCACTTTTTCTTACTGTGGCCAGTCTGCCAGAAGCGATATGTCACTCGTTGTGTATCTTAAGAGATTCATCGTCACTCCTTCCATAGGTTACTGGTATTCTCTGAGTCAATACCTGTCGTGACGAAAAAGTGGCTATCTTAATAGTGCAATACTTCTTCCTCCGAGTTGCTCACACAGTTTACTACTTTTTGTGTAGTTTTTGTCTGCCAGAAACTATAATTCACTAGTTGTGTATCATAAAAGAGTCATCGTTTCTCCTCCTAGGGGTTTTCGAGATTTCTTAATCCAAACCGCAAGTAACGAGGCATTGGCTACCTTAAGAGAGTCATAGTTACTCGTCCCCATTGCTCACCCAGTCGGCCACTTTTTCTTACTGTGGCCAGTCTGCCAGAAGCGATATGTCACTCGTTGTGTATCTTAAGAGATTCATCGTTACTCCTTCCATAGGTTACTGGTATTCTCTGAGTCAATACCTCTCTTGACGAAAAAGTGGCTATCTTAATAGTGCAATACTTCTTCCTCCGAGTTGCTCACACAGTTTACTGCTTTTTGTGTAGTTTTTGTCTGCCAGAAACTATAATTCACTAGTTGTGTATCATAAAAGAGTCATCGTTTCTCCTCCTAGGGGTTATTCGAGATAACTTAATCCAAACCGCAAGTAACGAGGCATTGGCTACCTTAAGAGAGTCATAGTTACTCGTCCCAATTGCTCACCCAGTCTGCCACTTTTCCTTACTGCGGCCAGTCTGCCAGAAGCGATATGTCACTCGTTGTGTATCTTAAGAGATTCATCGTTACTCCTTCCATAGGTTACTGGTATTCTCTGAGTCAATACCTCTCTTGACGAAAAAGTGGCTATCTTAATAATGCAAAACTTCTTCCTCCGAGTTGCTCACACAGTTTACTACTTTTTGTGTACTTGCCAGTCTGCCAGATGCGATTTGTCACTAGTTGTGTATCATAAAGGAGTCATCGTTTCTCCTCCTAGGGGTTATTCGAGATTTCTTAATCCAAACCGCAAGTAACGAGGCATTGGCTACCTTAAGAGAGTCGTAGTTACTCGTCCCAATTGCTCACCCAGTCTGCCACTTTTCCTTACTGCGGCCAGTCTGCCAGAAGCGATATGTCACTCGTTGTGTATCTTAAGAGATTCATCGTTACTCTTTCCATAGGTTACTGGTATTCTCTGATTCAATGCCTCTCGTGACGAAAAAGTGGCTATCTTAATAGTGCAATACTTCTTCCTCCCAGTTGCTCACACAGTTTACTACTTTTTTGTGTAGTTTTTGTCTGCCAGAAACTATAATTCACTAGTTGTGTATCATAAAAGAGTCATCGTTTCTCCTCCTAGGGGTTATTCGAGACCTCTTAATCCAAACCGCAAGTAACGAGGCATTAACTACCTTAAGAGAGTCATAGTTACTCGTCCCAATTGCTCACCCAGTCTGCTACTTTTTCTTACTGCGGCCAGTCTGCCAGAAGCGAGATGTCACTCGTTGTGTATCTTAAGAGATTCATCGTTACTCCTTCCATAGGTTACTGGTATTCTCTGAGTCAATACCTCTCTTGACGAAAAAGTGGCTATCTTAATAGTGCAATACTTCTTCCTCCGAGTTGCTCACACAGTTTACTGCTCTTTGTGTAGTTTTTGTCTGCCTGAAACTATACTTCACTAGTTGTGTATCATAAAAGAGTCATCGTTTCTCCTCCTAGGGGTTATTCGAGATATCTTAATCCAAACCGCAAGTAACGAGGCATTGGCTACCTTAAGAGAGTCATAGTTACTCGTCCCAATTGCTCACCCAGTCTGCCACTTTTTCTTACTGCGGCCAGTCTGCCAGAAGCGATATGTCACTCGTTGTGTATCTTAAGAGATTCATCGTTACTCCTTCCATAGGTTACTGGTATTCTCTGAGTCAATACCTCTCTTAACGAAAAAGTGGCTATCTTAATAGTGCAATACTTCTTCCTCCGAGTTGCTCACACAGTTTACTACTATTTGTGTAGTTTTTGTCTGCCAGAAACTATAATTCACTAGTTTTGTATCATAAAAGAGTCATCGTTTCTCCTCCTAGGGGTTATTCGAGACCTCTTAATCCAAACCGCAAGTAACGAGGCATTGGCTACCTTAAGAGAGTCATAGTTACTCGTCCCAATTGCTCACCCAGTCTGCCACTTTTTCTTACTGCGGCCAGTCTGCCAGAAGCGATATGTCACTCGTTGTGTATCTTAAGAGATTCATCGTTACTCCTTCCATAGGTTACTGGTATTCTCTGAGTCAATACCTCTCTTGACGAAAAAGTGGCTATCTTAATAGTGCAATACTTCTTCGTCCGAGTTGCTCACACAGTTTACTACTTTTTGTGTAGTTTTTGTCTGCCAGAAACTATAATTCACTAGTTGTGTATCATAAAAGAGTCATCGTTTCTCCTCCTAGGGGTTTTCGAGATTTCTTAATCCAAACCGCAAGTAACGAGGCATTGGCTACCTTAAGAGAGTCATAGTTACTCGTCCCCATTGCTCACCCAGTCGGCCACTTTTTCTTATTGTGGCCAGTCTGCCAGAAGCGATATGTCACTCGTTGTGTATCTTAAGAAATTCATCGTCACTCCTTCCATAGGTTACTGGTATTCTCTGAGTCAATACCTGTCGTGACGAAAAAGTGGCTATCTTAATAGTGCAATACTTCTTCCTCCGAGTTGCTCACACAGTTTACTACTTTTTGTGTAGTTTTTGTCTGCCAGAAACTATAATTCACTAGTTGTGTATCATAAAAGAGTCATCGTTTCTCCTCCTAGGGGTTTTCGAGATTTCTTAATCCAAACCGCAAGTAACGAGGCATTGGCTACCTTAAGAGAGTCATAGTTACTCGTCCCCATTGCTCACCCAGTCGGCCACTTTTTCTTACTGTGGCCAGTCTGCCAGAAGCGATATGTCACTCGTTGTGTATCTTAAGAGATTCATCGTTACTCCTTCCATAGGTTACTGGTAGTCTCTGAGACAATACCTCTCTTGACGAAAAAGTGGCTATCTTAATAATGCAAAACTTCTTCCTCCGAGTTGCTCACACAGTTTACTACTTTTTGTGTACTTGCCAGTCTGCCAGATGCGATATGTCACTAGTTGTGTATCATAAAAGAGTCATCGTTTCTCCTCCTAGGGGTTATTCGAGACCTCTTAATCCAAACCGCAAGTAACGAGGCATTGGCTACCTTAAGAGAGTCATAGTTACTCGTCCCAATTGCTCACCCAGTCTGCCACTTTTTCTTACTGCGGCCAGTCTGCCAGAAGCGAGATGTCACTCGTTGTGTATCTTAAGAGATTCATCGTTACTCCTTCCATATGTTACTGGTATTCTCTGAGTCAATACCTCTCGTGACGAAAAAGTGGCTATCTTAATAGTGCAATACTTCTTCCTCCGAGTTGCTCACACAGTTTACTACTTTTTGTGTAGTTTTTGTCTGCCAGAAACTATAATTCACTAGTTGTGTATCATAAAAGAGTCATCGTTTCTCCTCCTAGGGGTTTTCGAGATTTCTTAATCCAAACCGCAAGTAACGAGGCATTGGCTACCTTAAGAGAGTCATAGTTACTCGTTCCCATTGCTCACCCAGTCTGCCACTTTTTCTTACTGTGGCCAGTCTGCCAGAAGCGATATGTCACTCGTTGTGTATCTTAAGAGATTCATCGTTACTCCTTCCATAGGTTACTGGTATTCTCTGAGTCAATACCTCTCTTGACGAAAAAGTGGCTATCTTAATAGTGCAATACTTCTTCCTCCGAGTTGCTCACACAGTTTACTGCTTTTTGTGTAGTTTTTGTCTGCCAGAAACTATAATTCACTAGTTGTGTATCATAAAAGAGTCATCGTTTCTCCTCCTAGGGGTTATTCAAGATATCTTAATCCAAACCGCAAGTAACGAGGCATTGGCTACCTTAAGAAAGTCATAGTTACTCGTCCCAATTGCTCACCCAGTCATCCACTTTTTCTTACTGCGGCCAGTCTGCCAGAAGCGATATGTCACTCGTTGTGTATCTTAAGAGATTCATCGTTACTCCTTCCATAGGTTACTGGTATTCTCTGAGTCAATACCTCTCGTGACGAAAAAGTGGCTATCTTAATAGTGCAATACTTCTTCCTCCCAGTTGCTCACACAGTTTACTACTTTTTGTGTAGTTTTTGTCTGCCAGAAACTATAATTCACTAGTTGTGTATCATAAAAGAGTCATCGTTTCTCCTCCTAGGGGTTTTCGAGATTTCTTAATCCAAACCGCAAGTAACGAGGCATTGGCTACCTTAAGAGAGTTATAGTTACTCGTCCCAATTGCTCACCCAGTCTGCCACTTTTCCTTACTGCGGCCAGTCTGCCAGAAGCGATATGTCACTCGTTGTGTATCTTAAGAGATTCATCGTTACTCGTTCCATAGGTTACTGGTATTCTCTGAGTCAATACCTCTCTTGACGAAAAAGTGGCTATCTTAATAGTGCAATACTTCTTCCTCCGAGTTGCTCACACAGTTTACTACTTTTTGTGTACTTGCCAGTCTGCCAGAAGCGATATGTCACTAGTTGTGTATCATAAAGGAGTCATCGTTTCTCCTCCTAGGGGTTATTCGAGATTTCTTAATCCAAACCGCAAGTAACGAGGCATTGGCTACCTTAAGAGAGTCGTAGTTACTCGTCCCAATTGCTCACCCAGTCTGCCACTTTTCCTTACTGCGGCCAGTCTGCCAGAAGCGATATGTCACTCGTTGTGTATCTTAAGAGATTCATCGTTACTCTTTCCATAGGTTACTGGTATTCTCTGATTCAATGCCTCTCGTGACGAAAAAGTGGCTATCTTAATAGTGCAATACTTCTTCCTCCCAGTTGCTCACACAGTTTACTACTTTTTTGTGTAGTTTTTGTCTGCCAGAAACTATAATTCACTAGTTGTGTATCATAAAAGAGTCATCGTTTCTCCTCCTAGGGGTTATTCGAGACCTCTTAATCCAAACCGCAAGTAACGAGGCATTGGCTACCTTAAGAGAGTCATAGTTACTCGTCCCAATTGCTCACCCAGTCTGCTACTTTTTCTTACTGCGGCCAGTCTGCCAGAAGCGAGATGTCACTCGTTGTGTATCTTAAGAGATTCATCGTTACTCCTTCCATAGGTTACTGGTATTCTCTGAGTCAATACCTCTCTTGACGAAAAAGTGGCTATCTTAATAGTGCAATACTTCTTCCTCCGAGTTGCTCACACAGTTTACTGCTCTTTGTGTAGTTTTTGTCTGCCTGAAACTATACTTCACTAGTTGTGTATCATAAAAGAGTCATCGTTTCTCCTCCTAGGGGTTATTCGAGATATCTTAATCCAAACCGCAAGTAACGAGGCATTGGCTACCTTAAGAGAGTCATAGTTACTCGTCCCAATTGCTCACCCAGTCTGCCACTTTTTCTTACTGCGGCCAGTCTGCCAGAAGCGATATGTCACTCGTTGTGTATCTTAAGAGATTCATCGTTACTCCTTCCATAGGTTACTGGTATTCTCTGAGTCAATACCTCTCTTAACGAAAAAGTGGCTATCTTAATAGTGCAATACTTCTTCCTCCGAGTTGCTCACACAGTTTACTACTATTTGTGTAGTTTTTGTCTGCCAGAAACTATAATTCACTAGTTTTGTATCATAAAAGAGTCATCGTTTCTCCTCCTAGGGGTTATTCGAGACCTCTTAATCCAAACCGCAAGTAACGAGGCATTGGCTACCTTAAGAGAGTCATAGTTACTCGTCCCAATTGCTCACCCAGTCTGCCACTTTTTCTTACTGCGGCCAGTCTGCCAGAAGCGATATGTCACTCGTTGTGTATCTTAAGAGATTCATCGTTACTCCTTCCATAGGTTACTGGTATTCTCTGAGTCAATACCTCTCTTGACGAAAAAGTGGCTATCTTAATAGTGCAATACTTCTTCGTCCGAGTTGCTCACACAGTTTACTACTTTTTGTGTAGTTTTTGTCTGCCAGAAACTATAATTCACTAGTTGTGTATCATAAAAGAGTCATCGTTTCTCCTCCTAGGGGTTTTCGAGATTTCTTAATCCAAACCGCAAGTAACGAGGCATTGGCTACCTTAAGAGAGTCATAGTTACTCGTCCCCATTGCTCACCCAGTCGGCCACTTTTTCTTACTGTGGCCAGTCTGCCAGAAGCGATATGTCACTCGTTGTGTATCTTAAGAAATTCATCGTCACTCCTTCCATAGGTTACTGGTATTCTCTGAGTCAATACCTGTCGTGACGAAAAAGTGGCTATCTTAATAGTGCAATACTTCTTCCTCCGAGTTGCTCACACAGTTTACTACTTTTTGTGTAGTTTTTGTCTGCCAGAAACTATAATTCACTAGTTGTGTATCATAAAAGAGTCATCGTTTCTCCTCCTAGGGGTTTTCGAGATTTCTTAATCCAAACCGCAAGTAACGAGGCATTGGCTACCTTAAGAGAGTCATAGTTACTCGTCCCCATTGCTCACCCAGTCGGCCACTTTTTCTTACTGTGGCCAGTCTGCCAGAAGCGATATGTCACTCGTTGTGTATCTTAAGAGATTCATCGTTACTCCTTCCATAGGTTACTGGTATTCTCTGAGTCAATACCTCTCTTGACGAAAAAGTGGCTATCTTAATAATGCAAAACTTCTTCCTCCGAGTTGCTCACACAGTTTACTACTTTTTGTGTACTTGCCAGTCTGCCAGATGCGATATGTCACTAGTTGTGTATCATAAAAGAGTCATCGTTTCTCCTCCTAGGGGTTATTCGAGACCTCTTAATCCAAACCGCAAGTAACGAGGCATTGGCTACCTTAAGAGAGTCATAGTTACTCGTCCCAATTGCTCACCCAGTCTGCCACTTTTTCTTACTGTGGCCAGTCTGCCAGAAGCGATATGTCACTCGTTGTGTATCTTAAGAGATTCATCGTCACTCCTTCCATAGGTTTTTGGTATTCTCTGAGTCAATACCTGTCGTGACGAAAAAGTGGCTATCTTAATAGTGCAATACTTCTTCCTCCGAGTTGCTCACACAGTTTACTACTTTTTGTGTAGTTTTTGTCTGCCAGAAACTATAATTCACTAGTTGTGTATCATAAAAGAGTCATCGTTTCTCCTCCTAGGGGTTTTCGAGATTTCTTAATCCAAACCGCAAGTAACGAGGCATTGGCTACCTTAAGAGAGTCATAGTTACTCGTCCCCATTGCTCACCCAGTCGGCCACTTTTTCTTACTGTGGCCAGTCTGCCAGAAGCGATATGTCACTCGTTGTGTATCTTAAGAGATTCATCGTTACTCCTTCCATAGGTTACTGGTATTCTCTGAGTCAATACCTCTCTTGACGAAAAAGTGGCTATCTTAATAGTGCAATACTTCTTCCTCCGAGTTGCTCACACAGTTTACTGCTTTTTGTGTAGTTTTTGTCTGCCAGAAACTATAATTCACTAGTTGTGTATCATAAAAGAGTCATCGTTTCTCCTCCTAGGGGTTATTCGAGATAACTTAATCCAAACCGCAAGTAACGAGGCATTGGCTACCTTAAGAGAGTCATAGTTACTCGTCCCAATTGCTCACCCAGTCTGCCACTTTTCCTTACTGCGGCCAGTCTGCCAGAAGCGATATGTCACTCGTTGTGTATCTTAAGAGATTCATCGTTACTCCTTCCATAGGTTTCTGGTATTCTCTGAGTCAATACCTCTCTTGACGAAAAAGTGGCTATCTTAATAATGCAAAACTTCTTCCTCCGAGTTGCTCACACAGTTTACTACTTTTTGTGTACTTGCCAGTCTGCCAGATGCGATATGTCACTAGTTGTGTATCATAAAGGAGTCATCGTTTCTCCTCCTAGGGGTTATTCGAGATTTCTTAATCCAAACCGCAAGTAACGAGGCATTGGCTACCTTAAGAGAGTCGTAGTTACTCGTCCCAATTGCTCACCCAGTCTGCCACTTTTCCTTACTGCGGCCAGTCTGCCAGAAGCGATATGTCACTCGTTGTGTATCTTAAGAGATTCATCGTTACTCTTTCCATAGGTTACTGGTATTCTCTGATTCAATGCCTCTCGTGACGAAAAAGTGGCTATCTTAATAGTGCAATACTTCTTCCTCCCAGTTGCTCACACAGTTTACTACTTTTTTGTGTAGTTTTTGTCTGCCAGAAACTATAATTCACTAGTTGTGTATCATAAAAGAGTCATCGTTTCTCCTCCTAGGGGTTATTCGAGACCTCTTAATCCAAACCGCAAGTAACGAGGCATTGGCTACCTTAAGAGAGTCATAGTTACTCGTCCCAATTGCTCACCCAGTCTGCTACTTTTTCTTACTGCGGCCAGTCTGCCAGAAGCGAGATGTCACTCGTTGTGTATCTTAAGAGATTCATCGTTACTCCTTCCATAGGTTACTGGTATTCTCTGAGTCAATACCTCTCTTGACGAAAAAGTGGCTATCTTAATAGTGCAATACTTCTTCCTCCGAGTTGCTCACACAGTTTACTGCTCTTTGTGTAGTTTTTGTCTGCCTGAAACTATACTTCACTAGTTGTGTATCATAAAAGAGTCATCGTTTCTCCTCCTAGGGGTTATTCGAGATATCTTAATCCAAACCGCAAGTAACGAGGCATTGGCTACCTTAAGAGAGTCATAGTTACTCGTCCCAATTGCTCACCCAGTCTGCCACTTTTTCTTACTGCGGCCAGTCTGCCAGAAGCGATATGTCACTCGTTGTGTATCTTAAGAGATTCATCGTTACTCCTTCCATAGGTTACTGGTATTCTCTGAGTCAATACCTCTCTTAACGAAAAAGTGGCTATCTTAATAGTGCAATACTTCTTCCTCCGAGTTGCTCACACAGTTTACTACTATTTGTGTAGTTTTTGTCTGCCAGAAACTATAATTCACTAGTTTTGTATCATAAAAGAGTCATCGTTTCTCCTCCTAGGGGTTATTCGAGACCTCTTAATCCAAACCGCAAGTAACGTGGCATTGGCTACCTTAAGAGAGTCATAGTTACTCGTCCCAATTGCTCACCCAGTCTGCCACTTTTTCTTACTGCGGCCAGTCTGCCAGAAGCGATATGTCACTCGTTGTGTATCTTAAGAGATTCATCGTTACTCCTTCCATAGGTTACTGGTATTCTCTGAGTCAATACCTCTCTTGACGAAAAAGTGGCTATCTTAATAGTGCAATACTTCTTCGTCCGAGTTGCTCACACAGTTTACTACTTTTTGTGTAGTTTTTGTCTGCCAGAAACTATAATTCACTAGTTGTGTATCATAAAAGAGTCATCGTTTCTCCTCCTAGGGGTTTTCGAGATTTCTTAATCCAAACCGCAAGTAACGAGGCATTGGCTACCTTAAGAGAGTCATAGTTACTCGTCCCCATTGCTCACCCAGTCGGCCACTTTTTCTTACTGTGGCCAGTCTGCCAGAAGCGATATGTCACTCGTTGTGTATCTTAAGAAATTCATCGTCACTCCTTCCATAGGTTACTGGTATTCTCTGAGTCAATACCTGTCGTGACGAAAAAGTGGCTATCTTAATAGTGCAATACTTCTTCCTCCGAGTTGCTCACACAGTTTACTACTTTTTGTGTAGTTTTTGTCTGCCAGAAACTATAATTCACTAGTTGTGTATCATAAAAGAGTCATCGTTTCTCCTCCTAGGGGTTTTCGAGATTTCTTAATCCAAACCGCAAGTAACGAGGCATTGGCTACCTTAAGAGAGTCATAGTTACTCGTCCCCATTGCTCACCCAGTCGGCCACTTTTTCTTACTGTGGCCAGTCTGCCAGAAGCGATATGTCACTCGTTGTGTATCTTAAGAGATTCATCGTTACTCCTTCCATAGGTTACTGGTATTCTCTGAGTCAATACCTCTCTTGACGAAAAAGTGGCTATCTTAATAATGCAAAACTTCTTCCTCCGAGTTGCTCACACAGTTTACTACTTTTTGTGTACTTGCCAGTCTGCCAGATGCGATATGTCACTAGTTGTGTATCATAAAAGAGTCATCGTTTCTCCTCCTAGGGGTTATTCGAGACCTCTTAATCCAAACCGCAAGTAACGAGGCATTGGCTACCTTAAGAGAGTCATAGTTACTCGTCCCAATTGCTCACCCAGTCTGCCACTTTTTCTTACTGCGGCCAGTCTGCCAGAAGCGAGATGTCACTCGTTGTGTATCTTAAGAGATTCATCGTTACTCCTTCCATATGTTACTGGTATTCTCTGAGTCAATACCTCTCGTGACGAAAAAGTGGCTATCTTAATAGTGCAATACTTCTTCCTCCGAGTTGCTCACACAGTTTACTACTTTTTGTGTAGTTTTTGTCTGCCAGAAACTATAATTCACTAGTTGTGTATCATAAAAGAGTCATCGTTTCTCCTCCTAGGGGTTTTCGAGATTTCTTAATCCAAACCGCAAGTAACGAGGCATTGGCTACCTTAAGAGAGTCATAGTTACTCGTTCCCATTGCTCACCCAGTCTGCCACTTTTTCTTACTGTGGCCAGTCTGCCAGAAGCGATATGTCACTCGTTGTGTATCTTAAGAGATTCATCGTTACTCCTTCCATAGGTTACTGGTATTCTCTGAGTCAATACCTCTCTTGACGAAAAAGTGGCTATCTTAATAGTGCAATACTTCTTCCTCCGAGTTGCTCACACAGTTTACTGCTTTTTGTGTAGTTTTTGTCTGCCAGAAACTATAATTCACTAGTTGTGTATCATAAAAGAGTCATCGTTTCTCCTCCTAGGGGTTATTCAAGATATCTTAATCCAAACCGCAAGTAACGAGGCATTGGCTACCTTAAGAAAGTCATAGTTACTCGTCCCAATTGCTCACCCAGTCATCCACTTTTTCTTACTGCGGCCAGTCTGCCAGAAGCGATATGTCACTCGTTGTGTATCTTAAGAGATTCATCGTTACTCCTTCCATAGGTTACTGGTATTCTCTGAGTCAATACCTCTCGTGACGAAAAAGTGGCTATCTTAATAGTGCAATACTTCTTCCTCCGAGTTGCTCACACAGTTTACTACTTTTTGTGTAGTTTTTGTCTGCCAGAAACTATAATTCACTAGTTGTGTATCATAAAAGAGTCATCGTTTCTCCTCCTAGGGGTTTTCGAGATTTCTTAATCCAAACCGCAAGTAACGAGGCATTGGCTACCTTAAGAGAGTTATAGTTACTCGTCCCAATTGCTCACCCAGTCTGCCACTTTTCCTTACTGCGGCCAGTCTGCCAGAAGCGATATGTCACTCGTTGTGTATCTTAAGAGATTCATCGTTACTCGTTCCATAGGTTACTGGTATTCTCTGAGTCAATACCTCTCTTGACGAAAAAGTGGCTATCTTAATAGTGCAATACTTCTTCCTCCGAGTTGCTCACACAGTTTACTACTTTTTGTGTACTTGCCAGTCTGCCAGAAGCGATATGTCACTAGTTGTGTATCATAAAGGAGTCATCGTTTCTCCTCCTAGGGGTTATTCGAGATTTCTTAATCCAAACCGCAAGTAACGAGGCATTGGCTACCTTAAGAGAGTCGTAGTTACTCGTCCCAATTGCTCACCCAGTCTGCCACTTTTCCTTACTGCGGCCAGTCTGCCAGAAGCGATATGTCACTCGTTGTGTATCTTAAGAGATTCATCGTTACTCTTTCCATAGGTTACTGGTATTCTCTGATTCAATGCCTCTCGTGACGAAAAAGTGGCTATCTTAATAGTGCAATACTTCTTCCTCCCAGTTGCTCACACAGTTTACTACTTTTTTGTGTAGTTTTTGTCTGCCAGAAACTATAATTCACTAGTTGTGTATCATAAAAGAGTCATCGTTTCTCCTCCTAGGGGTTATTCGAGACCTCTTAATCCAAACCGCAAGTAACGAGGCATTGGCTACCTTAAGAGAGTCATAGTTACTCGTCCCAATTGCTCACCCAGTCTGCTACTTTTTCTTACTGCGGCCAGTCTGCCAGAAGCGAGATGTCACTCGTTGTGTATCTTAAGAGATTCATCGTTACTCCTTCCATAGGTTACTGGTATTCTCTGAGTCAATACCTCTCTTGACGAAAAAGTGGCTATCTTAATAGTGCAATACTTCTTCCTCCGAGTTGCTCACACAGTTTACTGCTCTTTGTGTAGTTTTTGTCTGCCTGAAACTATACTTCACTATTTGTGTATCATAAAAGAGTCATCGTTTCTCCTCCTAGGGGTTATTCGAGATATCTTAATCCAAACCGCAAGTAACGAGGCATTGGCTACCTTAAGAGAGTCATAGTTACTCGTCCCAATTGCTCACCCAGTCTGCCACTTTTTCTTACTGCGGCCAGTCTGCCAGAAGCGATATGTCACTCGTTGTGTATCTTAAGAGATTCATCGTTACTCCTTCCATAGGTTACTGGTATTCTCTGAGTCAATACCTCTCTTAACGAAAAAGTGGCTATCTTAATAGTGCAATACTTCTTCCTCCGAGTTGCTCACACAGTTTACTACTATTTGTGTAGTTTTTGTCTGCCAGAAACTATAATTCACTAGTTTTGTATCATAAAAGAGTCATCGTTTCTCCTCCTAGGGGTTATTCGAGACCTCTTAATCCAAACCGCAAGTAACGAGGCATTGGCTACCTTAAGAGAGTCATAGTTACTCGTCCCAATTGCTCACCCAGTCTGCCACTTTTTCTTACTGCGGCCAGTCTGCCAGAAGCGATATGTCACTCGTTGTGTATCTTAAGAGATTCATCGTTAGTCCTTCCATAGGTTACTGGTATTCTCTGAGTCAATACCTGTCGTGACGAAAAAGTGGCTATCTTAATAGTGCAGTACTTCTTCCTCCGAGTTGCTCACACAGTTTACTACTTTTTGTGTAGTTTTTGTCTGCCAGAAACTATAATTCACTAGTTGTGTATCATAAAAGAGTCATCGTTTCTCCTCCTAGGGGTTTTCGAGATTTCTTAATCCAAACCGCAAGTAACGAGGCATTGGCTACCTTAAGAGAGTCATAGTTACTCGTCCCCATTGCTCACCCAGTCGGCCACTTTTTCTTACTGTGGCCAGTCTGCCAGAAGCGATATGTCACTCGTTGTGTATCTTAAGAGATTCATCGTTACTCCTTCCATAGGTTACTGGTATTCTCTGAGTCAATACCTCTCTTGACGAAAAAGTGGCTATCTTAATAATGCAAAACTTCTTCCTCCGAGTTGCTCACACAGTTTACTACTTTTTGTGTACTTGCCAGTCTGCCAGATGCGATATGTCACTAGTTGTGTATCATAAAAGAGTCATCGTTTCTCCTCCTAGGGGTTATTCGAGACCTCTTAATCCAAACCGCAAGTAACGAGGCATTGGCTACCTTAAGAGAGTCATAGTTACTCGTCCCAATTGCTCACCCAGTCTGCCACTTTTTCTTACTGCGGCCAGTCTGCCAGAAGCGAGATGTCACTCGTTGTGTATCTTAAGAGATTCATCGTTACTCCTTCCATATGTTACTGGTATTCTCTGAGTCAATACCTCTCGTGACGAAAAAGTGGCTATCTTAATAGTGCAATACTTCTTCCTCCGAGTTGCTCACACAGTTTACTACTTTTTGTGTAGTTTTTGTCTGCCAGAAACTATAATTCACTAGTTGTGTATCATAAAAGAGTCATCGTTTCTCCTCCTAGGGGTTTTCGAGATTTCTTAATCCAAACCGCAAGTAACGAGGCATTGGCTACCTTAAGAGAGTCATAGTTACTCGTTCCCATTGCTCACCCAGTCTGCCACTTTTTCTTACTGTGGCCAGTCTGCCAGAAGCGATATGTCACTCGTTGTGTATCTTAAGAGATTCATCGTTACTCCTTCCATAGGTTACTGGTATTCTCTGAGTCAATACCTCTCTTGACGAAAAAGTGGCTATCTTAATAGTGCAATACTTCTTCCTCCGAGTTGCTCACACAGTTTACTGCTTTTTGTGTAGTTTTTGTCTGCCAGAAACTATAATTCACTAGTTGTGTATCATAAAAGAGTCATCGTTTCTCCTCCTAGGGGTTATTCAAGATATCTTAATCCAAACCGCAAGTAACGAGGCATTGGCTACCTTAAGAAAGTCATAGTTACTCGTCCCAATTGCTCACCCAGTCATCCACTTTTTCTTACTGCGGCCAGTCTGCCAGAAGCGATATGTCACTCGTTGTGTATCTTAAGAGATTCATCGTTACTCGTTCCATAGGTTACTGGTATTCTCTGAGTCAATACCTCTCTTGACGAAAAAGTGGCTATCTTAATAGTGCAATACTTCTTCCTCCGAGTTGCTCACACAGTTTACTACTTTTTGTGTACTTGCCAGTCTGCCAGAAGCGATATGTCACTAGTTGTGTATCATAAAGGAGTCATCGTTTCTCCTCCTAGGGGTTATTCGAGATTTCTTAATCCAAACCGCAAGTAACGAGGCATTGGCTACCTTAAAAGAGTCGTAGTTACTCGTCCCAATTGCTCACCCAGTCTGCCACTTTTCCTTACTGCGGCCAGTCTGCCAGAAGCGATATGTCACTCGTTGTGTATCTTAAGAGATTCATCGTTACTCTTTCCATAGGTTACTGGTATTCTCTGATTCAATGCCTCTCGTGACGAAAAAGTGGCTATCTTAATAGTGCAATACTTCTTCCTCCCAGTTGCTCACACAGTTTACTACTTTTTTGTGTAGTTTTTGTCTGCCAGAAACTATAATTCACTAGTTGTGTATCATAAAAGAGTCATCGTTTCTCCTCCTAGGGGTTATTCGAGACCTCTTAATCCAAACCGCAAGTAACGAGGCATTGGCTACCTTAAGAGAGTCATAGTTACTCGTCCCAATTGCTCACCCAGTCTGCTACTTTTTCTTACTGCGGCCAGTCTGCCAGAAGCGAGATGTCACTCGTTGTGTATCTTAAGAGATTCATCGTTACTCCTTCCATAGGTTACTGGTATTCTCTGAGTCAATACCTCTCTTGACGAAAAAGTGGCTATCTTAATAGTGCAATACTTCTTCCTCCGAGTTGCTCACACAGTTTACTGCTCTTTGTGTAGTTTTTGTCTGCCTGAAACTATACTTCACTAGTTGTGTATCATAAAAGAGTCATCGTTTCTCCTCCTAGGGGTTATTCGAGATATCTTAATCCAAACCGCAAGTAACGAGGCATTGGCTACCTTAAGAGAGTCATAGTTACTCGTCCCAATTGCTCACCCAGTCTGCCACTTTTTCTTACTGCGGCCAGTCTGCCAGAAGCGATATGTCACTCGTTGTGTATCTTAAGAGATTCATCGTTACTCCTTCCATAGGTTACTGGTATTCTCTGAGTCAATACCTCTCTTAACGAAAAAGTGGCTATCTTAATAGTGCAATACTTCTTCCTCCGAGTTGCTCACACAGTTTACTACTATTTGTGTAGTTTTTGTCTGCCAGAAACTATAATTCACTAGTTTTGTATCATAAAAGAGTCATCGTTTCTCCTCCTAGGGGTTATTCGAGACCTCTTAATCCAAACCGCAAGTAACGAGGCATTGGCTACCTTAAGAGAGTCATAGTTACTCGTCCCAATTGCTCACCCAGTCTGCCACTTTTTCTTACTGCGGCCAGTCTGCCAGAAGCGATATGTCACTCGTTGTGTATCTTAAGAGATTCATCGTTACTCCTTCCATAGGTTACTGGTATTCTCTGAGTCAATACCTCTCTTGACGAAAAAGTGGCTATCTTAATAGTGCAATACTTCTTCGTCCGAGTTGCTCACACAGCTTACTACTTTTTGTGTAGTTTTTGTCTGCCAGAAACTATAATTCACTAGTTGTGTATCATAAAAGAGTCATCGTTTCTCCTCCTAGGGGTTTTCGAGATTTCTTAATCCAAACCGCAAGTAACGAGGCATTGGCTACCTTAAGAGAGTCATAGTTACTCGTCCCCATTGCTCACCCAGTCGGCCACTTTTTCTTACTGTGGCCAGTCTGCCAGAAGCGATATGTCACTCGTTGTGTATCTTAAGAAATTCATCGTCACTCCTTCCATAGGTTACTGGTATTCTCTGAGTCAATACCTGTCGTGACGAAAAAGTGGCTATCTTAATAGTGCAATACTTCTTCCTCCGAGTTGCTCACACAGTTTACTACTTTTTGTGTAGTTTTTGTCTGCCAGAAACTATAATTCACTAGTTGTGTATCATAAAAGAGTCATCGTTTCTCCTCCTAGGGGTTTTCGAGATTTCTTAATCCAAACCGCAAGTAACGAGGCATTGGCTACCTTAAGAGAGTTATAGTTACTCGTCCCAATTGCTCACCCAGTCTGCCACTTTTCCTTACTGCGGCCAGTCTGCCAGAAGCGATATGTCACTCGTTGTGTATCTTAAGAGATTCATCATTACTCGTTCCATAGGTTACTGGTATTCTCTGAGTCAATACCTCTCTTGACGAAAAAGTGGCTATCTTAATAGTGCAATACTTCTTCCTCCGAGTTGCTCACACAGTTTACTACTTTTTGTGTACTTGCCAGTCTGCCAGAAGCGATATGTCACTAGTTGTGTATCATAAAGGAGTCATCGTTTCTCCTCCTAGGGGTTATTCGAGATTTCTTAATCCAAACCGCAAGTAACGAGGCATTGGCTACCTTAAGAGAGTCGTAGTTACTCGTCCCAATTGCTCACCCAGTCTGCCACTTTTCCTTACTGCGGCCAGTCTGCCAGAAGCGATATGTCACTCGTTGTGTATCTTAAGAAATTCATCGTCACTCCTTCCATAGGTTACTGGTATTCTCTGAGTCAATACCTGTCGTGACGAAAAAGTGGCTATCTTAATAGTGCAATACTTCTTCCTCCGAGTTGCTCACACAGTTTACTACTTTTTGTGTAGTTTTTGTCTGCCAGAAACTATAATTCACTAGTTGTGTATCATAAAAGAGTCATCGTTTCTCCTCCTAGGGGTTTTCGAGATTTCTTAATCCAAACCGCAAGTAACGAGGCATTGGCTACCTTAAGAGAGTCATAGTTACTCGTCCCCATTGCTCACCCAGTCGGCCACTTTTTCTTACTGTGGCCAGTCTGCCAGAAGCGATATGTCACTCGTTGTGTATCTTAAGAGATTCATCGTTACTCCTTCCATAGGTTACTGGTATTCTCTGAGTCAATACCTCTCTTGACGAAAAAGTGGCTATCTTAATAATGCAAAACTTCTTCCTCCGAGTTGCTCACACAGTTTACTACTTTTTGTGTACTTGCCAGTCTGCCAGATGCGATATGTCACTAGTTGTGTATCATAAAAGAGTCATCGTTTCTCCTCCTAGGGGTTATTCGAGACCTCTTAATCCAAACCGCAAGTAACGAGGCATTGGCTACCTTAAGAGAGTCATAGTTACTCGTCCCAATTGCTCACCCAGTCTGCCACTTTTTCTTACTGCGGCCAGTCTGCCAGAAGCGAGATGTCACTCGTTGTGTATCTTAAGAGATTCATCGTTACTCCTTCCATATGTTACTGGTATTCTCTGAGTCAATACCTCTCGTGACGAAAAAGTGGCTATCTTAATAGTGCAATACTTCTTCCTCCGAGTTGCTCACACAGTTTACTACTTTTTGTGTAGTTTTTGTCTGCCAGAAACTATAATTCACTAGTTGTGTATCATAAAGGGTCATCGTTTCTCCTCCTAGGGGTTTTCGAGATTTCTTAATCCAAACCGCAAGTAACGAGGCATTGGCTACCTTAAGAGAGTCATAGTTACTCGTTCCCATTGCTCACCCAGTCTGCCACTTTTTCTTACTGTGGCCAGTCTGCCAGAAGCGATATGTCACTCGTTGTGTATCTTAAGAGATTCATCGTTACTCCTTCCAGAGGTTACTGGTATTCTCTGAGTCAATACCTCTCTTGACGAAAAAGTGGCTATCTTAATAGTGCAATACTTCTTCCTACGAGTTGCTCACACAGTTTACTGCTTTTTGTGTAGTTTTTGTCTGCCAGAAACTATAATTCACTAGTTGTGTATCATAAAAGAGTCATCGTTTCTCCTCCTAGGGGTTATTCAAGATATCTTAATCCAAACCGCAAGTAACGAGGCATTGGCTACCTTAAGAAAGTCATAGTTACTCGTCCCAATTGCTCACCCAGTCATCCACTTTTTCTTACTGCGGCCAGTCTGCCAGAAGCGATATGTCACTCGTTGTGTATCTTAAGAGATTCATCGTTACTCCTTCCATAGGTTACTGGTATTCTCTGAGTCAATACCTCTCGTGACGAAAAAGTGGCTATCTTAATAGTGCAATACTTCTTCCTCCGAGTTGCTCACACAGTTTACTACTTTTTGTGTAGTTTTTGTCTGCCAGAAACTATAATGCACTAGTTGTGTATCATAAAAGAGTCATCGTTTCTCCTCCTAGGGGTTTTCGAGATTTCTTAATCCAAACCGCAAGTAACGAGGCATTGGCTACCTTAAGAGAGTTATAGTTACTCGTCCCAATTGCTCACCCAGTCTGCCACTTTTCCTTACTGCGGCCAGTCTGCCAGAAGCGATATGTCACTCGTTGTGTATCTTAAGAGATTCATCGTTACTCGTTCCATAGGTTACTGGTATTCTCTGAGTCAATACCTCTCTTGACGAAAAAGTGGCTATCTTAATAGTGCAATACTTCTTCCTCCGAGTTGCTCACACAGTTTACTACTTTTTGTGTACTTGCCAGTCTGCCAGAAGCGATATGTCCCTAGTTGTGTATCATAAAGGAGTCATCGTTTCTCCTCCTAGGGGTTATTCGAGATTTCTTAATCCAAACCGCAAGTAACGAGGCATTGGCTACCTTAAGAGAGTCGTAGTTACTCGTCCCAATTGCTCACCCAGTCTGCCACTTTTCCTTACTGCGGCCAGTCTGCCAGAAGCGATATGTCACTCGTTGTGTATCTTAAGAGATTCATCGTTACTCTTTCCATAGGTTACTGGTATTCTCTGATTCAATGCCTCTCGTGACGAAAAAGTGGCTATCTTAATAGTGCAATACTTCTTCCTCCCAGTTGCTCACACAGTTTACTACTTTTTTGTGTAGTTTTTGTCTGCCAGAAACTATAATTCACTAGTTGTGTATCATAAAAGAGTCATCGTTTCTCCTCCTAGGGGTTATTCGAGACCTCTTAATCCAAACCGCAAGTAACGAGGCATTGGCTACCTTAAGAGAGTCATAGTTACTCGTCCCAATTGCTCACCCAGTCTGCTACTTTTTCTTACTGCGGCCAGTCTGCCAGAAGCGAGATGTCACTCGTTGTGTATCTTAAGAGATTCATCGTTACTCCTTCCTTAGGTTACTGGTATTCTCTGAGTCAATACCTCTCTTGACGAAAAAGTGGCTATCTTAATAGTGCAATACTTCTTCCTCCGAGTTGCTCACACAGTTTACTGCTCTTTGTGCAGTTTTTGTCTGCCTGAAACTATACTTCACTAGTTGTGTATCATAAAAGAGTCATCGTTTCTCCTCCTAGGGGTTATTCGAGATATCTTAATCCAAACCGCAAGTAACGAGGCATTGGCTACCTTAAGAGAGTCATAGTTACTCGTCCCAATTGCTCACCCAGTCTGCCACTTTTTCTTACTGCGGCCAGTCTGCCAGAAGCGATATGTCACTCGTTGTGTATCTTAAGAGATTCATCGTTACTCCTTCCATAGGTTACTGGTATTCTCTGAGTCAATACCTCTCTTAACGAAAAAGTGGCTATCTTAATAGTGCAATACTTCTTCCTCCGAGTTGCTCACACAGTTTACTACTATTTGTGTAGTTTTTGTCTGCCAGAAACTATAATTCACTAGTTGTGTATCATAAAAGAGTCATCGTTTCTCCTCCTAGGGGTTTTCGAGATTTCTTAATCCAAACCGCAAGTAACGAGGCATTGGCTACCTTAAGAGAGTCATAGTTACTCGTCCCCATTGCTCACCCAGTCGGCCAATTTTTCTTACTGTGGCCAGTCTGCCAGAAGCGATATGTCACTCGTGTATCTTAAGAAATTCATCGTCACTCCTTCCATAGGTTACTGGTATTCTCTGAGTCAATACCTGTCGTGACGAAAAAGTGGCTATCTTAATAGTGCAATACTTCTTCCTCCGAGTTGCTCACACAGTTTACTACTTTTTGTGTAGTTTTTGTCTGCCAGAAACTATAATTCACTAGTTGTGTATCATAAAAGAGTCATCGTTTCTCCTCCTAGGGGTTTTCGAGATTTCTTAATCCAAACCGCAAGTAACGAGGCATTGGCTACCTTAAGAGAGTCATAGTTACTCGTCCCCATTGCTCACCCAGTCGGCCACTTTTTCTTACTGTGGCCAGTCTGCCAGAAGCGATATGTCACTCGTTGTGTATCTTAAGAGATTCATCGTTACTCCTTCCATAGGTTACTGGTATTCTCTGAGTCAATACCTCTCTTGACGAAAAAGTGGCTATCTTAATAATGCAAAACTTCTTCCTCCGAGTTGCTCACACAGTTTACTACTTTTTGTGTACTTGCCAGTCTGCCAGATGCGATATGTCACTAGTTGTGTATCATAAAGGAGTCATCGTTTCTCCTCCTAGGGGTTATTCGAGATTTCTTAATCCAAACCGCAAGTAACGAGGCATTGGCTACCTTAAGAGAGTCGTAGATACTCGTCCCAATTGCTCACCCAGTCTGCCACTTTTTCTTACTGCGGCCAGTCTGCCAGAAGCGAGATGTCACTCGTTGTGTATCTTAAGAGATTCATCGTTACTCCTTCCATAGGTTACTGGTATTCTCTGAGTCAATACCTCTCGTGACGAAAAAGTGGCTATCTTAATAGTGCAATACTTCTTCCTCCGAGTTGCTCACACAGTTTACTACTTTTTGTGTAGTTTTTGTCTGCCAGAAACTATAATTCACTAGTTGTGTATCATAAAAGAGTCATCGTTTCTCCTCCTAGGGGTTTTCGAGATTTCTTAATCCAAACCGCAAGTAACGAGGCATTGGCTACCTTAAGAGAGTCATAGTTACTCGTAACCATTGCTCACCCAGTCTGCCACTTTTTCTTACTGTGGCCAGTCTGCCAGAAGAGATATGTCACTCGTTGTGTATCTTAAGAGATTCATCGTTACTCCTTCCATAGGTTACTGGTATTCTCTGAGTCAATACCTCTCTTGACGAAAAAGTGGCTATCTTAATAGTGCAATACTTCTTCCTCCGAGTTGCTCACACAGGTTACTGCTTTTTGTGTAGTTTTTGTCTGCCAGCAACTATAATTCACTAGTTGTGTATCATAAAAGATTTATCGTTTCTCCTCCTAGGGGTTATTCGAGATATCTTAATCCAAACCGCAAGTAACGACGCATTGGCTACCTTAAGAGAGTCATAGTTACTAGTCCCAATTGCTCACCCAGTCATCCACTTTTTCTTACTGCGGCCAGTCTGCCAGAAGCGATATGTCACTCGTTGTGTATCTTAAGAGATTCATCGTTACTCCTTCCATAGGTTACTGGTATTCTCTGAGTCAATACCTCTCTTGACGAAAAAGTGGCTATCTTAATAGTGCAATACTTCTTCCTCCGAGTTGCTCACACAGTTTACTACTTTTTGTGTTCTTGCCAGTCTGCCAGAAGCGATATGTCACTAGTTGTGTATCATAAAGGAGTCATCGTTTCTCCTCGTAGGGGTTATTCGAGATTTCTTAATCCAAACCGCAAGTAACGAGGCATTGGCTACCTTAAGAGAGTCATAGTTACTCGTCCCAATTGCTCACCCAGTCTGCCACTTTTCCTTAATGCGGCCAGTCTGCCAGAAGCGATATGTCACTCGTTGTGTATCTTAAGAGATTCATCGTTACTCTTTCCATAGGTTACTGGTATTCTCTGATTCAATGCCTCTCGTGACGAAAAAGTGGCTATCTTAATAGTGCAATACTTCTTCCTCCCAGTTGCTCACACAGTTTACTACTTTTTTGTGTAGCTTTTGTCTGCCAGAAACTATAATTCACTAGTTTTGTATCATAAAAGAGTCATCGTTTCTCCTCCTAGGGGTTATTCGAGACCTCTTAATCCAAACCGCAAGTAACGAGGCATTGGCTACCTTAAGAGAGTCATAGTTACTCGTCCCCATTGCTCACCCAGTCTGCCACTTTTTCTTACTGCAGCCAGTCTGCCAGAAGCGATATGTCACTCGTTGTGTATCTTAAGAGATTCATCGTTACTCCTTCCATAGGTTACTGGTATTCTCTGAGTCAATACCTCTCGTGACGAAAAAGTGGCTATCTTAATAGTGCAATACTTCTTCCTCCGAGTTGCTCACACAGTTTACTGCTTTTTGTGTAGTTTTTGTCTGCCAGAAACTATAATTCACTAGTTGTGTATCATAAAAGATTCATCGTTTCTCCTCCTAGGGGTTATTCGAGATATCTTAATCCAAACCGCAAGTAACGAGGCATTGGCTACCTTAAGAGAGTCATAGTTACTCGTCCCAATTGCTCACCCAGTCTGCCACTTTTCCTTACTGCGGCCAGTCTGCCAGAAGCGATATGTCACTCGTTGTGTATCTTAAGAGATTCATCGTTACTCCTTCCATAGGTTACTGGTATTCTCTGAGTCAATACCTCTCTTGACGAAAAAGTGGCTATCTTAATAGTGCAATACTTCTTCCTCCGAGTTGCTCACACAGTTTACTGCTTTTTGTGTAGTTTTTGTCTGCCAGAAAATATAATTCACTAGTTGTGTATCATAAAAGAGTCATCGTTTCTCCTCCTAGGGGTTATTCGAGATATCTTAATCCAAACCGCAAGTAACGAGGCATTGGCTACCTTAAGAGAGTCATAGTTACTCGTCCCAATTGCTCACCCAGTCTGCCACTTTTCCTTACTGCGGCCAGTCTGCCAGAAGCGATATGTCACTCGTTATGTATCTTAAGAGATTCATCGTTACTCTTTCCATAGGTAACTGGTATTCTCTTATTCAATGCCTCTCGTGACGAAAAAGTGGCTATCTTAATAGTGCAATACTTCTTCCTCCCAGTTGCTCACACAGTTTACTACTTTTTTGTGTAGCTTTTGTCTGCCAGAAACTATAATTCACTAGTTTTGTATCATAAAAGAGTCATCGTTTCTCCTCCTAGGGGTTTTCGAGATTTCTTAATCCAAACCGCAAGTAACGAGGCATTGGCTACCTTAAGAGAGTCATAGTTACTCGTCCCCATTGCTCACCCAGTCGGCCACTTTTTCTTACTGTGGCCAGTCTGCCAGAAGCGATATGTCACTCGTGTATCTTAAGAAATTCATCGTCACTCCTTCCATAGGTTACTGGTATTCTCTGAGTCAATACCTGTCGTGACGAAAAAGTGGCTATCTTAATAGTGCAATACTTCTTCCTCCGAGTTGCTCACACAGTTTACTACTTTTTGTGTAGTTTTTGTCTGCCAGAAACTATAATTCACTAGTTGTGTATCATAAAAGAGTCATCGTTTCTCCTCCTAGGGGTTTTCGAGATTTCTTAATCCAAACCGCAAGTAACGAGGCATTGGCTACCTTAAGAGAGTCATAGTTACTCGTCCCCATTGCTCACCCAGTCGGCCACTTTTTCTTACTGTGGCCAGTCTGCCAGAAGCGATATGTCACTCGTTGTGTATCTTAAGAGATTCATCGTTACTCCTTCCATAGGTTACTGGTATTCTCTGAGTCAATACCTCTCTTGACGAAAAAGTGGCTATCTTAATAATGCAAAACTTCTTCCTCCGAGTTGCTCACACAGTTTACTACTTTTTGTGTACTTGCCAGTCTGCCAGATGCGATATGTCACTAGTTGTGTATCATAAAGGAGTCATCGTTTCTCCTCCTAGGGGTTATTCGAGATTTCTTAATCCAAACCGCAAGTAACGAGGCATTGGCTACCTTAAGAGAGTCGTAGATACTCGTCCCAATTGCTCACCCAGTCTGCCACTTTTTCTTACTGCGGCCAGTCTGCCAGAAGCGAGATGTCACTCGTTGTGTATCTTAAGAGATTCATCGTTACTCCTTCCATAGGTTACTGGTATTCTCTGAGTCAATACCTCTCGTGACGAAAAAGTGGCTATCTTAATAGTGCAATACTTCTTCCTCCGAGTTGCTCACACAGTTTACTACTTTTTGTGTAGTTTTTGTCTGCCAGAAACTATAATTCACTAGTTGTGTATCATAAAAGAGTCATCGTTTCTCCTCCTAGGGGTTTTCGAGATTTCTTAATCCAAACCGCAAGTAACGAGGCATTGGCTACCTTAAGAGAGTCATAGTTACTCGTAACCATTGCTCACCCAGTCTGCCACTTTTTCTTACTGTGGCCAGTCTGCCAGAAGAGATATGTCACTCGTTGTGTATCTTAAGAGATTCATCGTTACTCCTTCCATAGGTTACTGGTATTCTCTGAGTCAATACCTCTCTTGACGAAAAAGTGGCTATCTTAATAGTGCAATACTTCTTCCTCCGAGTTGCTCACACAGGTTACTGCTTTTTGTGTAGTTTTTGTCTGCCAGCAACTATAATTCACTAGTTGTGTATCATAAAAGATTTATCGTTTCTCCTCCTAGGGGTTATTCGAGATATCTTAATCCAAACCGCAAGTAACGACGCATTGGCTACCTTAAGAGAGTCATAGTTACTAGTCCCAATTGCTCACCCAGTCATCCACTTTTTCTTACTGCGGCCAGTCTGCCAGAAGCGATATGTCACTCGTTGTGTATCTTAAGAGATTCATCGTTACTCCTTCCATAGGTTACTGGTATTCTCTGAGTCAATACCTCTCTTGACGAAAAAGTGGCTATCTTAATAGTGCAATACTTCTTCCTCCGAGTTGCTCACACAGTTTACTACTTTTTGTGTTCTTGCCAGTCTGCCAGAAGCGATATGTCACTAGTTGTGTATCATAAAGGAGTCATCGTTTCTCCTCGTAGGGGTTATTCGAGATTTCTTAATCCAAACCGCAAGTAACGAGGCATTGGCTACCTTAAGAGAGTCATAGTTACTCGTCCCAATTGCTCACCCAGTCTGCCACTTTTCCTTAATGCGGCCAGTCTGCCAGAAGCGATATGTCACTCGTTGTGTATCTTAAGAGATTCATCGTTACTCTTTCCATAGGTTACTGGTATTCTCTGAGTCAATACCTCTCGTGACGAAAAAGTGGCTATCTTAATAGTGCAATACTTCTTCCTCCGAGTTGCTCACACAGTTTACTACTTTTTGTGTACTTGCCAGTCTGCCAGAAGCGATATGTCACTAGTTGTGTATCATAAAGGAGTCATCGTTTCTCCTCCTAGGGGTTATTCGAGATTTCTTAATCCAAACCGCAAGTAACGAGGCATTGGCTACCTTAAGAGAGTCGTAGTTACTCGTCCCAATTGCTCACCCAGTCTGCCACTTTTCCTTACTGCGGCCAGTCTGCCAGAAGCGATATGTCACTCGTTGTGTATCTTAAGAGATTCATCGTTACTCTTTCCATAGGTTACTGGTATTCTCTGATTCAATGCCTCTCGTGACGAAAAAGTGGCTATCTTAATAGTGCAATACTTCTTCCTCCCAGTTGCTCACACAGTTTACTACTTTTTTGTGTAGTTTTTGTCTGCCAGAAACTATAATTCACTAGTTGTGTATCATAAAAGAGTCATCGTTTCTCCTCCTAGGGGTTATTCGAGACCTCTTAATCCAAACCGCAAGTAACGAGGCATTGGCTACCTTAAGAGAGTCATAGTTACTCGTCCCAATTGCTCACCCAGTCTGCTACTTTTTCTTACTGCGGCCAGTCTGCCAGAAGCGAGATGTCACTCGTTGTGTATCTTAAGAGATTCATCGTTACTCCTTCCTTAGGTTACTGGTATTCTCTGAGTCAATACCTCTCTTGACGAAAAAGTGGCTATCTTAATAGTGCAATACTTCTTCCTCCGAGTTGCTCACACAGTTTACTGCTCTTTGTGTAGTTTTTGTCTGCCTGAAACTATACTTCACTAGTTGTGTATCATAAAAGAGTCATCGTTTCTCCTCCTAGGGGTTATTCGAGATATCTTAATCCAAACCGCAAGTAACGAGGCATTGGCTACCTTAAGAGAGTCATAGTTACTCGTCCCAATTGCTCACCCAGTCTGCCACTTTTTCTTACTGCGGCCAGTCTGCCAGAAGCGATATGTCACTCGTTGTGTATCTTAAGAGATTCATCGTTACTCCTTCCATAGGTTACTGGTATTCTCTGAGTCAATACCTCTCTTAACGAAAAAGTGGCTATCTTAATAGTGCAATACTTCTTCCTCCGAGTTGCTCACACAGTTTACTACTATTTGTGTAGTTTTTGTCTGCCAGAAACTATAATTCACTAGTTTTGTATCATAAAAGAGTCATCGTTTCTCCTCCTAGGGGTTATTCGAGACCTCTTAATCCAAACCGCAAGTAAAGAGGCATTGGCTACCTTAAGAGAGTCATAGTTACTCGTCCCAATTGCTCACCCAGTCTGCCACTTTTTCTTACTGCGGCCAGTCTGCCAGAAGCGATATGTCACTCGTTGTGTATCTTAAGAGATTCATCGTTACTCCTTCCATAGGTTACTGGTATTCTCTGAGTCAATACCTCTCTTGACGAAAAAGTGGCTATCTTAATAGTGCAATACTTCTTCCTCCGAGTTGCTCACACAGTTTACTACTTTTTGTGTAGTTTTTGTCTGCCAGAAACTATAATTCACTAGTTGTGTATCATAAAAGAGTCATCGTTTCTCCTCCTAGGGGTTTTCGAGATTTCTTAATCCAAACCGCAAGTAACGAGGCATTGGCTACCTTAAGAGAGTCATAGTTACTCGTCCCCATTGCTCACCCAGTCGGCCACTTTTTCTTACTGTGGCCAGTCTGCCAGAAGCGATATGTCACTCGTGTATCTTAAGAAATTCATCGTCACTCCTTCCATAGGTTACTGGTATTCTCTGAGTCAATACCTCTCTTGACGAAAAAGTGGCTATCTTAATAGTGCAATACTTCTTCCTCCGAGTTGCTCACACAGTTTACTGCTTTTTGTGTAGTTTTTGTCTGCCAGAAAATATAATTCACTAGTTGTGTATCATAAAAGAGTCATCGTTTCTCCTCCTAGGGGTTATTCGAGATATCTTAATCCAAACCGCAAGTAACGAGGCATTGGCTACCTTAAGAGAGTCATAGTTACTCGTCCCAATTGCTCACCCAGTCTGCCACTTTTCCTTACTGCGGCCAGTCTGCCAGAAGTGATATGTCACTCGTTGTGTATCTTAAGAGATTCATCGTTACTCTTTCCATAGGTAACTGGTATTCTCTTATTCAATGCCTCTCGTGACGAAAAAGTGGCTATCTTAATAGTGCAATACTTCTTCCTCCCAGTTGCTCACACAGTTTACTACTTTTTTGTGTAGCTTTTGTCTGCCAGAAACTATAATTCACTAGTTTTGTATCATAAAAGAGTCATCGTTTCTCCTCCTAGGGGTTATTTGAGACCTCTTAATCCAAACCGCAAGTAACGAGGCATTGGCTACCTTAAGAGAGTCATAGTTACTCGTCCCCATTGCTCACCCAATCTGCCACTTTTTCTTACTGCGGCCAGTCTGCCAGAAGCGATATGTCACTCGTTGTGTATCTTAAGAGATTCATCGTTACTCCTTCCATAGGTTACTGGTCTTCTCTGAGTCAATACCTCTCGTGACGAAAAAGTGGCTATCTTAATAGTGCAATACTTCTTCCTCCGAGTTGCTCACACAGTTTACTACTTTTTGTGTAGTTTTTGTCTGCCAGAAACTATAATTCACTAGTTGTGTATCATAAAAGAGTCATCGTTTCTCCTCCTAGGGGTTTTCGAGATTTCTTAATCCAAACCACAAGTAACGGGGCATTGGCTACCTTAAGAGAGTCATAGTTACTCGTCCCCATTGCTCACCCAGTCTGCCACTTTTTCTTACTGTGGCCAGTCTGCCAGAAGCGATATGTCACTCGTTGTGTATCTTAAGAGATTCATCGTTACTCCTTCCATAGGTTACTGGTATTCTCTGAGTCAATACCTCTCTTGACGAAAAAGTGGCTATCTTAATAGTGCAATACTTCTTCCTCCGAGTTGCTCACACAGTTTACTGCTTTTAGTGTAGTTTTTGTCTGCCAGAAACTATAATTCACTAGTTGTGTATCATAAAAGTGTCATCGTTTGTCCTCCTAGGGGTTATTCGAGATTTCTTAATCCAAACCGCAAGTAACGAGGCATTGGCTACCTTAAGAGAGTCATAGTTACTCGTCCCAATTGCTCACCCAGTCTGCCACTTTTCCTTACTGCGGCCAGTCTGCCAGAAGCGATATGTCACTCGTTGTGTATCTTAAGAGATTCATCGTTACTCTTTCCATAGGTTACTGGTATTCTCTGAGTCAATACCTCTCATGACGAAAAAGTGGCTATCTTAATAGTGCAATACTTCTTCCTCCGAGTTGCTCACACAGTTTACTACTTTTTGTGTAGTTTTTGTCTGCCAGAAACTATAATTCACTAGTTGTGTATCATAAAAGAGTCATCGTTTCTCCGCCTAGGGGTTTTCGAGATTTCTTAATCCAAACCGCAAGTAACGAGGCATTGGCTACCTTAAGAGAGTCATAGTTACTCGTCCCCATTGCTCACCCAGTCTGCCACTTTTTCTTACTGTGGCCAGTCTGCCAGAAGCGATATGTCACTCGTTGTGTATCTTAAGAGATTCATCGTTACTCCTTCCATAGGTTACTGGTATTCTCTGAGTCAATACCTCTCTTGACGAAAAAGTGGCTATCTTAATAGTGCAATACTTCTTCCTCCCAGTTGCTCACACAATTTACTACTTTTTTGTGTAGTTTTTGTCTGCCAGAAACTATAATTCACTAGTTTTGTATCATAAAAGAGTCATCGTTTCTCCTCCTAGGGGTTATTCGAGACCTCTTAATCCAAACCGCAAGTAACGAGGCATTGGCTACCTTAAGAGAGTCATAGTTACTCGTCCCAATTGCTCACCCAGTCTGCCACTTTTTCTTACTGCGGCCAGTCTGCCAGAAGCGATATGTCACTCTTTGTGTATCTTAAGAGATTCATCGTTACTCCTTCCATAGGTTACTGGTATTCTCTGAGTCAATACCTCTCGTGACGAAAAAGTGGCCATCTTAATAGTGCAATACTTCTTCCTCCGAGTTGCTCACACAGTTTACTACTTTTTGTGTAGTTTTTGTCTGCCAGAAACTATATTTCACTAGTTGTGTATCATAAAAGAGTCATCGTTTCTCCTCCTAGGGGTTTTCGAGATTTCTTAATCCAAACCGCAAGTAACGAGGCATTGGCTACCTTAAGAGAGTCATAGTTACTCGTCCCCATTGCTCACCCAGTCTGCCACTTTTTCTTACTGTGGCCAGTCTGCCAGAAGCGATATGTCACTCGTTGTGTATCTTAAGAGATTCATCGTTACTCCTTCCATAGGTTACTGGTATTCTCTGAGTCAATACCTCTCTTGACGAAAAAGTGGCTATCTTAATAGTGCAATACTTCTTCCTTCGAGTTGCTCACACAGTTTACTACTTTTTGTGTACTTGCCAGTCTGCCAGAAGCGATATGTCACTAGTTGTGTATCATAAAGGAGTCATCGTTTCTCCTCCTAGGGGTTATTCGAGATTTCTTAATCCAAACCGCAAGTAACGAGGCATTGGCTACCTTAAGAGAGTCATAGTTACTCGTCCCAATTGCTCACCCAGTCTGCCACTTTTTCTTACTGCGGCCAGTCTGCCAGAAGCGATATGTCACTCGTTGTGTATCTTAAGAGATTCATCGTTACTCCTTCCATAGGTTACTGGTCTTCTCTGAGTCAATACCTCTCGTGACGAAAAAGTGGCTATCTTAATAGTGCAATACTTCTTCCTCCGAGTTGCTCACACAGTTTACTACTTTTTGTGTAGTTTTTGTCTGCCAGAAACTATAATTCACTAGTTGTGTATCATAAAAGAGTCATCGTTTCTCCTCCTAGGGGTTTTCGAGATTTCTTAATCCAAACCACAAGTAACGAGGCATTGGCTACCTTAAGAGAGTCATAGTTACTCGTCCCCATTGCTCACCCAGTCTGCCACTTTTTCTTACTGTGGCCAGTCTGCCAGAAGCGATATGTCACTCGTTGTGTATCTTAAGAGATTCATCGTTACTCCTTCCATAGGTTACTGGTATTCTCTGAGTCAATACCTCTCTTGACGAAAAAGTGGCTATCTTAATAGTGCAATACTTCTTCCTCCGAGTTGCTCACACAGTTTACTGCTTTTAGTGTAGTTTTTGTCTGCCAGAAACTATAATTCACTAGTTGTGTATCATAAAAGTGTCATCGTTTGTCCTCCTAGGGGTTATTCGAGATTTCTTAATCCAAACCGCAAGTAACGAGGCATTGGCTACCTTAAGAGAGTCATAGTTACTCGTCCCAATTGCTCACCCAGTCTGCCACTTTTCCTTACTGCGGCCAGTCTGCCAGAAGCGATATGTCACTCGTTGTGTATCTTAAGAGATTCATCGTTACTCTTTCCATAGGTTACTGGTATTCTCTGAGTCAATACCTCTCATGACGAAAAAGTGGCTATCTTAATAGTGCAATACTTCTTCCTCCGAGTTGCTCACACAGTTTACTACTTTTTGTGTAGTTTTTGTCTGCCAGAAACTATAATTCACTAGTTGTGTATCATAAAAGAGTCATCGTTTCTCCGCCTAGGGGTTTTCGAGATTTCTTAATCCAAACCGCAAGTAACGAGGCATTGGCTACCTTAAGAGAGTCATAGTTACTCGTCCCCATTGCTCACCCAGTCTGCCACTTTTTCTTACTGTGGCCAGTCTGCCAGAAGCGATATGTCACTCGTTGTGTATCTTAAGAGATTCATCGTTACTCCTTCCATAGGTTACTGGTATTCTCTGAGTCAATACCTCTCTTGACGAAAAAGTGGCTATCTTAATAGTGCAATACTTCTTCCTCCCAGTTGCTCACACAATTTACTACTTTTTTGTGTAGTTTTTGTCTGCCAGAAACTATAATTCACTAGTTTTGTATCATAAAAGAGTCATCGTTTCTCCTCCTAGGGGTTATTCGAGACCTCTTAATCCAAACCGCAAGTAACGAGGCATTGGCTACCTTAAGAGAGTCATAGTTACTCGTCCCAATTGCTCACCCAGTCTGCCACTTTTTCTTACTGCGGCCAGTCTGCCAGAAGCGATATGTCACTCTTTGTGTATCTTAAGAGATTCATCGTTACTCCTTCCATAGGTTACTGGTATTCTCTGAGTCAATACCTCTCGTGACGAAAAAGTGGCCATCTTAATAGTGCAATACTTCTTCCTCCGAGTTGCTCACACAGTTTACTACTTTTTGTGTAGTTTTTGTCTGCCAGAAACTATATTTCACTAGTTGTGTATCATAAAAGAGTCATCGTTTCTCCTCCTAGGGGTTTTCGAGATTTCTTAATCCAAACCGCAAGTAACGAGGCATTGGCTACCTTAAGAGAGTCATAGTTACTCGTCCCCATTGCTCACCCAGTCTGCCACTTTTTCTTACTGTGGCCAGTCTGCCAGAAGCGATATGTCACTCGTTGTGTATCTTAAGAGATTCATCGTTACTCCTTCCATAGGTTACTGGTATTCTCTGAGTCAATACCTCTCTTGACGAAAAAGTGGCTATCTTAATAGTGCAATACTTCTTCCTTCGAGTTGCTCACACAGTTTACTACTTTTTGTGTACTTGCCAGTCTGCCAGAAGCGATATGTCACTAGTTGTGTATCATAAAGGAGTCATCGTTTCTCCTCCTAGGGGTTATTCGAGATTTCTTAATCCAAACCGCAAGTAACGAGGCATTGGCTACCTTAAGAGAGTCATAGTTACTCGTCCCAATTGCTCACCCAGTCTGCCACTTTTCCTTACTGCGGCCAGTCTGCCAGAAGCGATATGTCACTCTTTGTGTATCTTAAGAAATTCATCGTTACTCTTTCCATAGGTTACTGGTATTCTCTGATTCAATGCCTCTCGTGACGAAAAAGTGGTTATCTTAATAGTGCAATACTTCTTCCTCCCAGTTCCTCACACAGTTTACTACTTTTTTGTGTAGTTTTTGTCTGCCAGAAACTATAATTCACTAGTTGTGTATCATAAAAGAGTCATCGTTTCTCCTCCTAGGGGTTTTCGAGATTTCTTAATCCAAACCGCTAGTAACGAGGCATTGGCTACCTTAAGAGAGTCATAGTTACTCGTCCCCATTGCTCACCCAGTCTGCCACTTTTTCTTACTGTGGCCAGTCTGCCAGAAGCGATATGTCACTCGTTGTGTATCTTAAGAGATTCATCGTTACTCCTTCCATAGGTTACTGGTATTCTCTGAGTCAATACCTCTCTTGACGAAAAAGTGGCTATCTTAATAGTGCAATACTTCTTCCTCCGAGTTGCTCACACAGTTTACTGCTTTTTGTGTAGTTTTTGTCTGCCAGAAACTATAATTCACTAGTTGTGTATCATAAAAGAGTCATCGTTTCTCCTCCTAGGGGTTATTCGAGATTTCTTAATCCAAACCGCAAGTAACGAGGCATTGGCTACCTTAAGAGAGTCATAGTTACTCGTCCCAATTGCTCACCCAGTCTGCCACTTTTCCTTACTGCGGCTAGTCTGCCAGAAGCGATATTTCACTCGTTGTGTATCTTAAGAGATTCATCGTTACTCTTTCCATAGGTTACTGGTATTCTCTGAGCCAATACCTCTCGTGACGAAAAAGTGGCTATCTTAATAGTGCAATACTTCTTCCTCCGAGTTGCTCACACAGTTTACTACTTTTTGTGTAGTTTTTGTCTGCCAGAAACTATAATTCACTAGTTGTGTATCATAAAAGAGTCATCGTTTCTCCACCTAGGGGTTTTCGAGATTTCTTAATCCAAACCGCAAGTAACGAGGCATTGGCTACCTTAAGAGAGTCATAGTTACTCGTCCCCATTGCTCACCCAGTCTGCCACTTTTTCTTACTGTGGCCAGTCTGACAGAAGCGATATGTCACTCGTTGTGTATCTTAAGAGATTCATCGTTACTCCTTCCATAGGTTACTGGTATTCTCTGAGTCAATACTTCTCTTGACGAAAAAGTGGCTATCTTAATAGTGCAATACTTCTTCCTTCGAGTTGCTCACACAGTTTACTACTTTTTGTGTACTTGCCAGTCTGCCAGAAGCGATATGTCACTAGTTGTGTATCATAAAGGAGTCATCGTTTCTCCTCCTAGGGGTTATTCGAGATTTCTTAATCCAAACCGCAAGTAACGAGGCATTGGCTACCTTAAGAGAGTCATAGTTACACGTCCCAATTGCTCACCCAGTCTGCCACTTTTCCTTACTGCGGCCAGTCTGCCAGAAGCGATATGTCACTCTTTGTGTATCTTAAGAGATTCATCGTTACTCTTTCCATAGGTTACTGGTATTCTCTGATTCAATGCCTCTCGTGACGAAAAAGTGGTTATCTTATTAGTGCAATACTTCTTCCTCCCAGTTCCTCACACAGTTTACTACTTTTTTGTGTAGTTTTTGTCTGCCAGAAACTATAATTCACTAGTTGTGTATCATAAAAGAGTCATCGTTTCTCCTCCTAGGGGTTTTCGAGATTTCTTAATCCAAACCGCAAGTAACGAGGCATTGGCTACCTTAAGAGAGTCATAGTTACTCGTCCCAATTGCTCACCCAGTCTGCCACTTTTTCTTACTGTGGCCAGTCTGCCAGAAGCGATATGTCACTCGTTGTGTATCTTAAGAGATTCATCGTTACTCTTTCCATAGGTTACTGGTATTCTCTGAGTCAATACCTCTCTTGACGAAAAAGTGGCTATCTTAATAGTGCAATACTTCTTTCTCCGAGTTGCTCACACAGGTTACTGCTTTTTGTGTAGTTTTTGTCTGCCAGCAACTATAATTCACTAGTTGTGTATCATAAAAGATTTATCGTTTCTCCTCCTAGGGGTTATTCGAGATATCTTAATCCAAACCGCAAGTAACGACGCATTGGCTACCTTAAGAGAGTCATAGTTACTAGTCCCAATTGCTCACCCAGTCATCCACTTTTTCTTACTGCGGCCAGTCTGCCAGAAGCGATATGTCACTCGTTGTGTATCTTAAGAGATTCATCGTTACTCCTTCCATAGGTTACTGGTATTCTCTGAGTCAATACCTCTCTTGACGAAAAAGTGGCTATCTTAATAGTGCAATACTTCTTCCTCCGAGTTGCTCACACAGTTTACTACTTTTTGTGTTCTTGCCAGTCTGCCAGAAGCGATATGTCACTAGTTGTGTATCATAAAGGAGTCATCGTTTCTCCTCGTAGGGGTTATTCGAGATTTCTTAATCCAAACCGCAAGTAACGAGGCATTGGCTACCTTAAGAGAGTCATAGTTACTCGTCCCAATTGCTCACCCAGTCTGCCACTTTTCCTTAATGCGGCCAGTCTGCCAGAAGCGATATGTCACTCGTTGTGTATCTTAAGAGATTCATCGTTACTCTTTCCATAGGTTACTGGTATTCTCTGATTCAATGCCTCTCGTGACGAAAAAGTGGCTATCTTAATAGTGCAATACTTCTTCCTCCCAGTTGCTCACACAGTTTACTACTTTTTTGTGTAGCTTTTGTCTGCCAGAAACTATAATTCACTAGTTTTGTATCATAAAAGAGTCATCGTTTCTCCTCCTAGGGGTTATTCGAGACCTCTTAATCCAAACCGCAAGTAACGAGGCATTGGCTACCTTAAGAGAGTCATAGTTACTCGTCCCCATTGCTCACCCAGTCTGCCACTTTTTCTTACTGCAGCCAGTCTGCCAGAAGCGATATGTCACTCGTTGTGTATCTTAAGAGATTCATCGTTACTCCTTCCATAGGTTACTGGTATTCTCTGAGTCAATACCTCTCGTGACGAAAAAGTGGCTATCTTAATAGTGCAATACTTCTTCCTCCGAGTTGCTCACACAGTTTACTGCTTTTTGTGTAGTTTTTGTCTGCCAGAAACTATAATTCACTAGTTGTGTATCATAAAAGATTCATCGTTTCTCCTCCTAGGGGTTATTCGAGATATCTTAATCCAAACCGCAAGTAACGAGGCATTGGCTACCTTAAGAGAGTCATAGTTACTCGTCCCAATTGCTCACCCAGTCTGCCACTTTTCCTTACTGCGGCCAGTCTGCCAGAAGCGATATGTCACTCGTTGTGTATCTTAAGAGATTCATCGTTACTCCTTCCATAGGTTACTGGTATTCTCTGAGTCAATACCTCTCTTGACGAAAAAGTTGCTATCTTAATAGTGCAATACTTCTTCCTCCGAGTTGCTCACACAGTTTACTGCTTTTTGTGTAGTTTTTGTCTGCCAGAAAATACAATTCACTAGTTGTGTATCATAAAAGAGTCATCGTTTCTCCTCCTAGGGGTTATTCGAGATATCTTAATCCAAACCGCAAGTAACGAGGCATTGGCTACCTTAAGAGAGTCATAGTTACTCGTCCCAATTGCTCACCCAGTCTGCCACTTTTCCTTACTGCGGCCAGTCTGCCAGAAGCGATATGTCACTCGTTGTGTATCTTAAGAGATTCATCGTTACTCTTTCCATAGGTAACTGGTATTCTCTTATTCAATGCCTCTCGTGACGAAAAAGTGGCTATCTTAATAGTGCAATACTTCTTCCTCCCAGTTGCTCACACAGTTTACTACTTTTTTGTGTAGCTTTTGTCTGCCAGAAACTATAATTCACTAGTTTTGTATCATAAAAGAGTCATCGTTTCTCCTCCTAGGGGTTATTTGAGACCTCTTAATCCAAACCGCAAGTAACGAGGCATTGGCTACCTTAAGAGAGTCATAGTTACTCGTCCCCATTGCTCACCCAATCTGCCACTTTTTCTTACTGCGGCCAGTCTGCCAGAAGCGATATGTCACTCGTTGTGTATCTTAAGAGATTCATCGTTACTCCTTCCATAGGTTACTGGTCTTCTCTGAGTCAATACCTCTCGTGACGAAAAAGTGGCTATCTTAATAGTGCAATACTTCTTCCTCCGAGTTGCTCACACAGTTTACTACTTTTTGTGTAGTTTTTGTCTGCCAGAAACTATAATTCACTAGTTGTGTATCATAAAAGAGTCATCGTTTCTCCTCCTAGGGGTTATTCGAGATTTCTTAATCCAAACCACAAGTAACGAGGCATTGGCTACCTTAAGAGAGTCATAGTTACTCGTCCCCATTGCTCACCCAGTCTGCCACTTTTTCTTACTGTGGCCAGTCTGCCAGAAGCGATATGTCACTCGTTGTGTATCTTAAGAGATTCATCGTTACTCCTTCCATAGGTTACTGGTATTCTCTGAGTCAATACCTCTCTTGACGAAAAAGTGGCTATCTTAATAGTGCAATACTTCTTCCTCCGAGTTGCTCACACAGTTTACTGCTTTTAGTGTAGTTTTTGTCTGCCAGAAACTATAATTCACTAGTTGTGTATCATAAAAGTGTCATCGTTTGTCCTCCTAGGGGTTATTCGAGATTTCTTAATCCAAACCGCAAGTAACGAGGCATTGGCTACCTTAAGAGAGTCATAGTTACTCGTCCCAATTGCTCACCCAGTCTGCCACTTTTCCTTACTGCGGCCAGTCTGCCAGAAGCGATATGTCACTCGTTGTGTATCTTAAGAGATTCATCGTTACTCTTTCCATAGGTTACTGGTATTCTCTGAGTCAATACCTCTCGTGACGAAAAAGTGGCTATCTTAATAGTGCAATACTTCTTCCTCCGAGTTGCTCACACAGTTTACTACTTTTTGTGTAGTTTTTGTCTGCCAGAAACTATAATTCACTAGTTGTGTATCATAAAAGAGTCATCGTTTCTCCGCCTAGGGGTTTTCGAGATTTCTTAATCCAAACCGCAAGTAACGAGGCATTGGCTACCTTAAGAGAGTCATAGTTACTCGTCCCCATTGCTCACCCAGTCTGCCACTTTTTCTTACTGTGGCCAGTCTGCCAGAAGCGATATGTCACTCGTTGTGTATCTTAAGAGATTCATCGTTACTCCTTCCATAGGTTACTGGTATTCTCTGAGTCAATACCTCTCTTGACGAAAAAGTGGCTATCTTAATAGTGCAATACTTCTTCCTCCCAGTTGCTCACACAATTTACTACTTTTTTGTGTAGTTTTTGTCTGCCAGAAACTATAATTCACTAGTTTTGTATCATAAAAGAGTCATCGTTTCTCCTCCTAGGGGTTATTCGAGACCTCTTAATCCAAACCGCAAGTAACGAGGCATTGGCTACCTTAAGAGAGTCATAGTTACTCGTCCCAATTGCTCACCCAGTCTGCCACTTTTTCTTACTGCGGCCAGTCTGCCAGAAGCGATATGTCACTCGTTGTGTATCTTAAGAGATTCATCGTTACTCCTTCCATAGGTTACTGGTATTCTCTGAGTCAATACCTCTCGTGACGAAAAAGTGGCTATCTTAATAGTGCAATACTTCTTCTTCCGAGTTGCTCACACAGTTTACTACTTTTTGTGTAGTTTTTGTCTGCCAGAAACTATATTTCACTAGTTGTGTATCATAAAAGAGTCATCGTTTCTCCTCCTAGGGGTTTTCGAGATTTCTTAATCCAAACCGCAAGTAACGAGGCATTGGCTACCTTAAGAGAGTCATAGTTACTCGTCCCCATTGCTCACCCAGTCTGCCACTTTTTCTTACTGTGGCCAGTCTGCCAGAAGCGATATGTCACTCGTTGTGTATCTTAAGAGATTCATCGTTACTCCTTCCATAGGTTACTGGTATTCACTGAGTCAATACCTCGCTTGACGAAAAAGTGGCTATCTTAATAGTGCAATACTTCTTCCTTCGAGTTGCTCACACAGTTTACTACTTTTTGTGTACTTGCCAGTCTGCCAGAAGCGATATGTCACTAGTTGTGTATCATAAAGGAGTCATCGTTTCTCCTCCTAGGGGTTATTCGAGATTTCTTAATCCAAACCGCAAGTAACGAGGCATTGGCTACCTTAAGAGAGTCATAGTTACTCGTCCCCATTGCTCACCCAGTCTGCCACTTTTTCTTACTGTGGCCAGTCTGCCAGAAGCGATATGTCACTCGTTGTGTATCTTAAGAGATTCATCGTTACTCCTTCCATAGGTTACTGGTATTCTCTGAGTCAATACCTCTCTTGACGAAAAAGTGGCTATCTTAATAGTGCAATACTTCTTCTTCCGAGTTGCTCACACAGTTTACTACTTTTTGTGTAGTTTTTGTCTGCCAGAAACTATATTTCACTAGTTGTGTATCATAAAAGAGTCATCGTTTCTCCTCCTAGGGGTTTTCGAGATTTCTTAATCCAAACCGCAAGTAACGAGGCATTGGCTACCTTAAGAGAGTCATAGTTACTCGTCCCCATTGCTCACCCAGTCTGCCACTTTTTCTTACTGTGGCCAGTCTGCCAGAAGCGATATGTCACTCGTTGTGTATCTTAAGAGATTCATCGTTACTCCTTCCATAGGTTACTGGTATTCTCTGAGTCAATACCTCGCTTGACGAAAAAGTGGCTATCTTAATAGTGCAATACTTCTTCCTTCGAGTTGCTCACACAGTTTACTACTTTTTGTGTACTTGCCAGTCTGCCAGAAGCGATATGTCACTAGTTGTGTATCATAAAGGAGTCATCGTTTCTCCTCCTAGGGGTTATTCGAGATTTCTTAATCCAAACCGCAAGTAACGAGGCATTGGCTACCTTAAGAGAGTCATAGTTACTCGTCCCAATTGCTCACCCAGTCTGCCACTTTTCCTTACTGCGGCCAGTCTGCCAGAAGCGATATGTCACACTTTGTGTATCTTAAGAGATTCATCGTTACTCTTTCCATAGGTTACTGGTATTCTCTGATTCAATGCCTCTCGTGACGAAAAAGTGGTTATCTTAATAGTGCAATACTTCTTCCTCCCAGTTCCTCACACAGTTTACTACTTTTTTGTGTAGTTTTTGTCTGCCAGAAACTATAATTCACTAGTTGTGTATCATAAAAGAGTCATCGTTTCTCCTCCTAGGGGTTTTCGAGATTTCTTAATCCAAACCGCTAGTAACGAGGCATTGGCTACCTTAAGAGAGTCATAGTTACTCGTCCCCATTGCTCACCCAGTCTGCCACTTTTTCTTACTGTGGCCAGTCTGCCAGAAGCGATATGTCACTCGTTGTGTATCTTAAGAGATTCATCGTTACTCCTTCCATAGGTTACTGGTATTCTCTGAGTCAATACCTCTCTTGACGAAAAAGTGGCTATCTTAATAGTGCAATACTTCTTCCTCCGAGTTGCTCACACAGTTTACTGCTTTTTGTGTAGTTTTTGTCTGCCAGAAACTATAATTCACTAGTTGTGTATCATAAAAGAGTCATCGTTTCTCCTCCTAGGGGTTATTCGAGATTTCTTAATCCAAACCGCAAGTAACGAGGCATTGGCTACCTTAAGAGAGTCATAGTTACTCGTCCCAATTGCTCACCCAGTCTGCCACTTTTCCTTACTGCGGCTAGTCTGCCAGAAGCGATATTTCACTCGTTGTGTATCTTAAGAGATTCATCGTTACTCTTTCCATAGGTTACTGGTATTCTCTGAGCCAATACCTCTCGTGACGAAAAAGTGGCTATCTTAATAGTGCAATACTTCTTCCTCTGAGTTGCTCACACAGTTTACTACTTTTTGTGTAGTTTTTGTCTGCCAGAAACTATAATTCACTAGTTGTGTATCATAAAAGAGTCATCGTTTCTCCACCTAGGGGTTTTCGAGATTTCTTAATCCAAACCGCAAGTAACGAGGCATTGGCTACCTTAAGAGAGTCATACTTACTCGTCCCCATTGCTCACCCAGTCTGCCACTTTTTCTTACTGTGGCCAGTCTGACAGAAGCGATATGTCACTCGTTGTGTATCTTAAGAGATTCATCGTTACTCCTTCCATAGGTTACTGGTATTCTCTGAGTCAATACTTCTCTTGACGAAAAAGTGGCTATCTTAATAGTGCAATACTTCTTCCTTCGAGTTGCTCACACAGTTTACTACTTTTTGTGTACTTGCCAGTCTGCCAGAAGCGATATGTCACTAGTTGTGTATCATAAAGGAGTCATCGTTTCTCCTCCTAGGGGTTATTCGAGATTTCTTAATCCAAACCGCAAGTAACGAGGCATTGGCTACCTTAAGAGAGTCATAGTTACACGTCCCAATTGCTCACCCAGTCTGCCACTTTTCCTTACTGCGGCCAGTCTGCCAGAAGCGATATGTCACTCTTTGTGTATCTTAAGAGATTCATCGTTACTCTTTCCATAGGTTACTGGTATTCTCTGATTCAATGCCTCTCGTGACGAAAAAGTGGTTGTCTTATTAGTGCAATACTTCTTCCTCCCAGTTCCTCACACAGTTTACTACTTTTTTGTGTAGTTTTTGTCTGCCAGAAACTATAATTCACTAGTTGTGTATCATAAAAGAGTCATCGTTTCTCCTCCTAGGGGTTTTCGAGATTTCTTAATCCAAACCGCAAGTAACGAGGCATTGGCTACCTTAAGAGAGTCATAGTTACTCGTCCCCATTGCTCACCCAGTCTGCCACTTTTTCTTACTGTGGCCAGTCTGCCAGAAGCGATATGTCACTCGTTGTGTATCTTAAGAGATTCATCGTTACTCCTTCCATAGGTTACTGGTATTCTCTGAGTCAATACCTCTCTTGACGAAAAAGTGGCTATCTTAATAGTGCAATACTTCTTCCTCCGAGTTGCTCACACAGTTTACTGCTTTTTGTGTAGTTTTTGTCTGCCAGAAACTATAATTCACTAGTTGTGTATCATAAAAGAGTCATCGTTTCTCCTCCTAGGGGTTATTCGAGATTTCGTAATCCAAAACGCAAGTAACGAGGCATTGGCTACCTTAAGAGAGTCATAGTTACTCGTCCCAATTGCTCACCCAGTCTGCCACTTTTCCTTACTGCGGCTAGTCTGCCAGAAGCGATATGTCACTCGTTGTGTATCTTAAGAGATTCATCGTTACTCTTTCCATAGGTTACTGGTATTCTCTGAGTCAATACCTCTCGTGACGAAAAATTGGCTATCTTAATAGTGCAATACTTCTTCCTCCGAGTTGCTCACACAGTTTACTACTTTTTGTGTAGTTTTTGTCTGCCAGAAACTATAATTCACTAGTTGTGTATCATAAAAGAGTCATCGTTTCTCTTCCTAGGGTTTTTCGAGATTTCTTAATCCAAACCGCAAGTAACGAGGCATTGGCTACCTTAAGAGAGTCATAGTTACTCGTCCCCATTGCTCACCCAGTCTGCCACTTTTTCTTACTGTGGCCAGTCTGCCAGAAGCGATATGTCACTCGTTGTGTATCTTAAGAGATTCATCGTTACTCCTTCCATAGGTTACTGGTATTCTCTGAGTCAATACTTCTCTTGACGAAAAAGTGGCTATCTTAATAGTGCAATACTTCTTCCTCCCAGTTGCTCACACAATTTACTACTTTTTTGTGTAGTTTTTGTCTGCCAGAAACTATAATTCACTAGTTTTGTATCATAAAAGAGTCATCGTTTCTCCTCCTAGGGGTTATTCGAGACCTCTTAATCCAAACCGCAAGTAACGAGGCATTGGCTACCTTAAGAGACTCATAGTTACTCGTCCCAATTGCACACCCAGTCTGCCACTTTTTCTTACTGCGGCCAGTCTGCCAGAAGCGATATGTCACTCGTTGTGTATCTTAAGAGATTCATCGTTACTCCTTCCATAGGTTACTGGTATTCTCTGAGTCAATACCACTCGTGACGAAAAAGTGGCTATCTTAATAGTGCAATCCTTCTTCCTCCGAGTTGCTCACACAGTTTACTACTTTTTGTGTAGTTTTTGTCTGCCAGAAACTATAATTCACTAGTTGTGTATCATAAAAGAGTCATCGTTTCTCCTCCTAGGGGTTATTCGAGATTTCTTAATCCAAACCGCAAGTAACGAGGCATTGGCTACCTTAAGAGAGTCATAGTTACTCGTCCCAATTGCTCACCCAGTCTGCCACTTTTCCTTAATGCGGCTAGTCTGCCAGAAGCGATATGTCACTCGTTGTGTATCTTAAGAGATTCATCGTTACTCTTTCCATAGGTTACTGGTATTCTCTGAGTCAATACCTCTCGTGACGAAAAAGTGGCTATCTTAATAGTGCAATACTTCTTCCTCCGAGTTGCTCACACAGTTTACTACTTTTTGTGTAGTTTTTGTCTGCCAGAAACTATAATTCACTAGTTGTGTATCATAAAAGAGTCATCGTTTCTCCTCCTAGGGGTTTTCGAGATTTCTTAATCCAAACCGCAAGTAACGAGGCATTGGCTACCTTAAGAGAGTCATAGTTACTCGTCCCCATTGCTCACCCAGTCTGCCACCATTTCTTACTGTGGCCAGTCTGCCAGAAGCGATATGTCACTCGTTGTGTATCTTAAGAGATTCATCGTTACTCCTTCCATAGGTTACTGGTATTCTCTGAGTCAATACTTCTCTTGACGAAAAAGTGGCTATCTTAATAGTGCAATACTTCTTCCTCCCAGTTGCTCACACAATTTACTACTTTTTTGTGTAGTTTTTGTCTGCCAGAAACTATAATTCACTAGTTTTGTATCATAAAAGAGTCATCGTTTCTCCTCCTAGGGGTTATTCGAGACCTCTTAATCCAAACCGCAAGTAACGAGGCATTGGCTACCTTAAGAGAGTCATAGTTACTCGTCCCAATTGCTCACCCAGTCTGCCACTTTTTCTTACTGCGGCCAGTCTGCCAGAAGCGATATGTCACTCGTTGTGTATCTTAAGAAATTCATCGTTACTCCTTCCATAGGTTACTGGTATTCTCTGAGTCAATACCTCTCGTGACGAAAAAGTGGCTATCTTAATAGTGCAATACTTCTTCCTCCGAGTTGCTCACACAGTTTACTACTTTTTGTGTAGTTTTTGTCTGCCAGAAACTATATTTCACTAGTTGTGTATCATAAAAGAGTCATCGTTTCTCCTCCTAGGGGTTATTCGAGACCTCTTAATCCAAACCGCAAGTAACGAGGCATTGGCTACCTTAAGAGAGTCATAGTTACTCGTCCCCATTGCTCACCCAGTCTGCCACTTTTTCTTACTGTGGCCAGTCTGACAGAAGCGATATGTCACTCGTTGTGTATCTTAAGAGATTCATCGTTACTCCTTCCATAGGTTACTGGTTTTCTCTGAGTCAATACTTCTCTTGACGAAAAAGTGGCTATCTTAATAGTGCAATACTTCTTCCTTCGAGTTGCTTACACAGTTTACTACTTTTTGTGTACTTGCCAGTCTGCCAGAAGCGATATGTCACTAGTTGTGTATCATAAAGGAGTCATCGTTTCTCCTCCTAGGGGTTATTCGAGATTTCTTAATCAAAACCGCAAGTAACGAGGCATTGGCTACCTTAAGAGAGTCATAGTTACTCGTCCCAATTGCTCACCCAGTCTGCCACTTTTCCTTACTGCGGCCAGTCTGCCAGAAGCGATATGTCACTCTTTGTGTATCTTAAGAGATTCATCGTTACTCTTTCCATAGGTTACTGGTATTCTCTGATTCAATGCCTCTCGTGACGAAAACGTGGTTATCTTAATAGTGTAATACTTCTTCCTCCCAGTTCCTCACACAGTTTACTACTTTTTTGTGTAGTTTTTGTCTGCCAGAAACTATAATTCACTAGTTGTGTATCATAAAAGAGTCATCGTTTCTCCTCCTAGGGGTTTTCGAGATTTCTTAATCCAAACCGCAAGTAACGAGGCATTGGCTACCTTAAGAGAGTCATAGTTACTCGTCCCCATTGCTCACCCAGTCTGCCACTTTTTCTTACTGTGGCCAGTCTGCCAGAAGCGATATGTCACTCGTTGTGTATCTTAAGAGATTCATCGTTACTCCTTCCATAGGTTACTGGTATTCTCTGAGTCAATACCTCTCGTGACGAAAAAGTGGCTATCTTAATAGTGCAATACTTCTTCCTCCGAGTTGCTCACACAGTTTACTGCTTTTTGTGTAGTTTTTGTCTGCCAGAAACTATAATTCACTAGTTGTGTATCATAAAAGAGTCATCGTTTCTCCTCCTAGGGGTTATTCGAGATTTCTTAATCCAAACCGCACGTAACGAGGCATTGGCTACCTTAAGAGAGTCATAGTTACTCGTCCCAATTGCTCACCCAGTCTGCCACTTTTCCTTACTGCTTCTAGTCTGCCAGAAGCGATATGTCACTCGTTGTGTATCTTAAGAGATTCATCGTTACTCTTTCCATAGGTTACTGGTATTCTCTGAGTCAATACCTCTCGTGACGAAAAAGTGGCTATCTTAATAGTGCAATACTTCTTCCTCCGAGTTGCTCACACAGATTACTACTTTTTGTGTAGTTTTTGTCTGCCAGAAACTATAATTCACTAGTTGTGTATCATAAAAGAGTATCGTTTCTCCTCCTAGGGGTTTTCGAGATTTCTTAATCCAAACCGCAAGTAACGAGGCATTGGCTACCTTAAGAGAGTCATAGTTACTCGTCCCCATTGCTCACCCAGTCTGCCACTTTTTCTTACTGTGGCCAGTCTGCCAGAAGCGATATGTCACTCGTTGTGTATCTTAAGAGATTCATCGTTACTCCTTCCATAGGTTACTGGTATTCTCTGAGTCAATACTTCTCTTGACGAAAAAGTGGTTATCTTAATAGTGCAATACTTCTTCCTCCCAGTTGCTCACACAATTTACTACTTTTTTGTGTAGTTTTTGTCTGCCAGAAACTATAATTCACTAGTTTTGTATCATAAAAGAGTCATCGTTTCTCCTCCTAGGGGTTATTCGAGACCTCTTAATCCAAACCGCAAGTAACGAGGCATTGGCTACCTTAAGAGAGTCATAGTTACTCGTCCCAATTGCTCACCCAGTCTGCCACTTTTTCTTACTGCGGCCAGTCTGCCAGAAGCGATATGTCACTCGTTGTGTATCTTAAGAGATTCATCGTTACTCCTTCCATAGGTTACTGGTATTCTCTGAGTCAATACCACTCGTGACGAAAAAGTGGCTATCTTAATAGTGCAATACTTCTTCCTCCGAGTTGCTCACACAGTTTACTACTTTTTGTGTAGTTTTTGTCTGCCAGAAACTATAATTCACTAGTTGTGTATCATAAAAGAGTCATCGTTTCTCCTCCTAGGGGTTATTCGAGATTTCTTAATCCAAACCGCAAGTAACGAGGCATTGGCTACCTTCAGAGAGTCATAGTTACTCGTCCCAATTGCTCACCCAGTCTGCCACTTTTCCTTACTGCGGCTAGTCTGCCAGAAGCGATATGTCACTCGTTGTGTATCTTAAGAGATTCATCGTTACTCTTTCCATAGGTTACTGGTATTCTCTGAGTCAATACCTCTCGTGACGAAAAAGTGGCTATCTTAATAGTGCAATACTTCTTCCTCCGAGTTGCTCACACAGTTTACTACTTTTTGTGTAGTTTTTGTCTGCCAGAAACTATAATTCACTACTTGTGTATCATAAAAGAGTCATCGTTTCTCCTCCTAGGGGTTTTCGAGATTTCTTAATCCAAACCGCAAGTAACGAGGCATTGGCTACCTTAAGAGAGTCATAGTTACTCGTCCCCATTGCTCACCCAGTCTGCCACTTTTTCTTACTGTGGCCAGTCTGCCAGAAGCGATATGTCACTCGTTGTGTATCTTAAGAGATTCATCGTTACTCCTTCCATAGGTTACTGGTATTCTCTGAGTCAATACCTCTCGTGACGAAAAAGTGGCTATCTTAATAGTGCAATACTTCTTCCTCCGAGTTGCTCACACAGTTTACTGCTTTTTGTGTAGTTTTTGTCTGCCAGAAACTATAATTCACTAGTTGTGTATCATAAAAGAGTCATCGTTTCTCCTCCTAGGGGTTATTCGAGATTTCTTAATCCAAACCGCACGTAACGAGGCATTGGCTACCTTAAGAGAGTCATAGTTACTCGTCCCAATTGCTCACCCAGTCTGCCACTTTTCCTTACTGCTTCTAGTCTGCCAGAAGCGATATGTCACTCGTTGTGTATCTTAAGAGATTCATCGTTACTCTTTCCATAGGTTACTGGTATTCTCTGAGTCAATACCTCTCGTGACGAAAAAGTGGCTATCTTAATAGTGCAATACTTCTTCCTCCGAGTTGCTCACACAGATTACTACTTTTTGTGTAGTTTTTGTCTGCCAGAAACTATAATTCACTAGTTGTGTATCATAAAAGAGTATCGTTTCTCCTCCTAGGGGTTTTCGAGATTTCTTAATCCAAACCGCAAGTAACGAGGCATTGGCTACCTTAAGAGAGTCATAGTTACTCGTCCCCATTGCTCACCCAGTCTGCCACTTTTTCTTACTGTGGCCAGTCTGCCAGAAGCGATATGTCACTCGTTGTGTATCTTAAGAGATTCATCGTTACTCCTTCCATAGGTTACTGGTATTCTCTGAGTCAATACTTCTCTTGACGAAAAAGTGGTTATCTTAATAGTGCAATACTTCTTCCTCCCAGTTGCTCACACAATTTACTACTTTTTTGTGTAGTTTTTGTCTGCCAGAAACTATAATTCACTAGTTTTGTATCATAAAAGAGTCATCGTTTCTCCTCCTAGGGGTTATTCGAGACCTCTTAATCCAAACCGCAAGTAACGAGGCATTGGCTACCTTAAGAGAGTCATAGTTACTCGTCCCAATTGCTCACCCAGTCTGCCACTTTTTCTTACTGCGGCCAGTCTGCCAGAAGCGATATGTCACTCGTTGTGTATCTTAAGAGATTCATCGTTACTCCTTCCATAGGTTACTGGTATTCTCTGAGTCAATACCACTCGTGACGAAAAAGTGGCTATCTTAATAGTGCAATACTTCTTCCTCCGAGTTGCTCACACAGTTTACTACTTTTTGTGTAGTTTTTGTCTGCCAGAAACTATAATTCACTAGTTGTGTATCATAAAAGAGTCATCGTTTCTCCTCCTAGGGGTTATTCGAGATTTCTTAATCCAAACCGCAAGTAACGAGGCATTGGCTACCTTCAGAGAGTCATAGTTACTCGTCCCAATTGCTCACCCAGTCTGCCACTTTTCCTTACTGCGGCTAGTCTGCCAGAAGCGATATGTCACTCGTTGTGTATCTTAAGAGATTCATCGTTACTCTTTCCATAGGTTACTGGTATTCTCTGAGTCAATACCTCTCGTGACGAAAAAGTGGCTATCTTAATAGTGCAATACTTCTTCCTCCGAGTTGCTCACACAGTTTACTACTTTTTGTGTAGTTTTTGTCTGCCAGAAACTATAATTCACTACTTGTGTATCATAAAAGAGTCATCGTTTCTCCTCCTAGGGGTTTTCGAGATTTCTTAATCCAAACCGCAAGTAACGAGGCATTGGCTACCTTAAGAGAGTCATAGTTACTCGTCCCCATTGCTCACCCAGTCTGCCACCTTTTCTTACTGTGGCCAGTCTGCCAGAAGCGATATGTCACTCGTTGTGTATCTTAAGAGATTCATCGTTACTCCTTCCATAGGTTACTGGTTTTCTCTGAGTCAATACTTCTCTTGACGAAAAAGTGGCTATCTTAATAGTGCAATACTTCTTCCTCCCAGTTGCTCACACAATTTACTACTTTTTTGTGTAGTTTTTGTCTGCCAGAAACTATAATTCACTAGTTTTGTATCATAAAAGAGTCATCGTTTCTCCTCCTAGGGGTTATTCGAGACCTCTTAATCCAAACCGCAAGTAACGAGGCATTGGCTACCTTAAGAGAGTCATAGTTACTCGTCCCAATTGCTCACCCAGTCTGCCACTTTTTCTTACTGCGGCCAGTCTGCCAGAAGCGATATGTCACTCGTGTATCTTAAGAGATTCATCGTTACTCCTTCCATAGGTTACTGGTATTCTCTGAGTCAATACCTCTCCTGACGAAAAAGTGGCTATCTTAATAGTGCAATACTTCTTCCTCCGAGTTGCTCACACAGTTTACTACTTTTTGTGTAGTTTTTGTCTGCCAGAAACTATATTTCACTAGTTGTGTATCATAAAAGAGTCATCGTTTCTCCTCCTAGGGGTTATTCGAGACCTCTTAATCCAAACCGCAAGTAACGAGGCATTGGCTACCTTAAGAGAGTCATAGTTACTCGTCCCCATTGCTCACCCAGTCTGCCACTTTTTCTTACTGTGGCCAGTCTGACAGAAGCGATATGTCACTCGTTGTGTATCTTAAGAGATTCATCGTTACTCCTTCCATAGGTTACTGGTATTCTCTGGGTCAATACTTCTCTTGACGAAAAAGTGGCTATCTTAATAGTGCAATACTTCTTCCTTCGAGTTGCTTACACAGTTTACTACTTTTTGTGTACTTGCCAGTCTGCCAGAAGCGATATGTCACTAGTTGTGTATCATAAAGGAGTCATCGTTTCTCCTCCTAGGGGTTATTCGAGATTTCTTAATCAAAACCGCAAGTAACGAGGCATTGGCTACCTTAAGAGAGTCATAGTTACTCGTCCCAATTGCTCACCCAGTCTGCCACTTTTCCTTACTGCGGCCAGTCTGCCAGAAGCGATATGTCACTATTTGTGTATCTTAAGAGATTCATCGTTACTCTTTCCATAGGTTACTGGTATTCTCTGATTCAATGCCTCTCGTGACGAAAACGTGGTTATCTTAATAGTGTAATACTTCTTCCTCCCAGTTCCTCACACAGTTTACTACTTTTTTGTGTAGTTTTTGTCTGCCAGAAACTATAATTCACTAGTTGTGTATCATAAAAGAGTCATCGTTTCTCCTCCTAGGGGTTGTTCGAGACCTCTTAATCCAAACCGCAAGTAACGAGGCATTGGCTACCTTAAGAGAGTCATAGTTACTCGTCCCAATTGCTCACCCAGTCTGCCACTTTTCCTTACTGCGGCCAGTCTGCCAGAAGCGATATGTCACTATTTGTGTATCTTAAGAGATTCATCGTTACTCTTTCCATAGGTTACTGGTATTCTCTGATTCAATGCCTCTCGTGACGAAAACGTGGTTATCTTAATAGTGTAATACTTCTTCCTCCCAGTTCCTCACACAGTTTACTACTTTTTTGTGTAGTTTTTGTCTGCCAGAAACTATAATTCACTAGTTGTGTATCATAAAAGAGTCATCGTTTCTCCTCCTAGGGGTTTTCGAGATTTCTTAATCCAAACCGCAAGTAACGAGGCATTGGCTACCTTAAGAGAGTCATAGTTACTCGTCCCCATTGCTCACCCAGTCTGCCACTTTTTCTTACTGTGGCCAGTCTGCCAGAAGCGATATGTCACTCGTTGTGTATCTTAAGAGATTCATCGTTACTCCCTCCATAGGTTACTGGTATTCTCTGAGTCAATACCTCTCGTGACGAAAAAGTGGCTATCTTAATAGTGCAATACTTCTTCCTCCGAGTTGCTCACACAGTTTACTGCTTTTTGTGTAGTTTTTGTCTGCCAGAAACTATAATTCACTAGTTGTGTATCATAAAAGAGTCATCGTTTCTCCTCCTAGGGGTTATTCGAGATTTCTTAATCCAAACCGCAAGTAACGAGGCATTGGCTACCTTAAGAGAGTCATAGTTACTCGTCCCAATTGCTCACCCAGTCTGCCACTTTTCCTTACTGCTTCTAGTCTGCCAGAAGCGATATGTCACTCGTTGTGTATCTTAAGAGATTCATCGTTACTCTTTCCATAGGTTACTGGTATTCTCTGAGTCAATACCTCTCGTGACGAAAAAGTGGCTATCTTAATAGTGCAATACTTCTTCCTCCGAGTTGCTCACACAGATTACTACTTTTTGTGTAGTTTTTGTCTGCCAGAAACTATAATTCACTAGTTGTGTATCATAAAAGAGTCATCGTTTCTCCTCCTAGGGGTTGTTCGAGACCTCTTAATCCAAACCGCAAGTAACGAGGCATTGGCTACCTTAAGAGAGTCATAGTTACTCGTCCCAATTGCTCACCCAGTCTGCCACTTTTTCTTACTGCGGCCAGTCTGCCAGAAGCGATATGTCACTCGTTGTGTATCTTAAGAGATTCATCGTTACTCCTTCCATAGGTTACTGGTATTCTCTGAGTCAATACCTCTCGTGACGAAAAAGTGGCTATCTTAATAGTGCAATACTTCTTCCTCCGAGTTGCTCACACAGTTTACTACTTTTTGTGTAGTTTTTGTCTGCCAGAAACTATATTTCACTAGTTGTGTATCATAAAAGAGTCATCGTTTCTCCTCCTAGGGGTTATTCGAGACCTCTTAATCCAAACCGCAAGTAACGAGGCATTGGCTACCTTAAGAGAGTCATAGTTACTCGTCCCAATTGCTCACCCAGTCTGCCACTTTTCCTTACTGCGGCTAGTCTGCCAGAAGCGATATGTCACTCGTTGTGTATCTTAAGAGATTCATCGTTACTCTTTCCATAGGTTACTGGTATTCTCTGAGTCAATACCTCTCGTGACGAAAAAGTGGCTATCTTAATAGTGCAATACTTCTTCCTCCGAGTTGCTCACACAGTTTACTACTTTTTGTGTAGTTTTTGTCTGCCAGAAACTATAATTCACTACTTGTGTATCATAAAAGAGTCATCGTTTCTCCTCCTAGGGGTTTTCGAGATTTCTTAATCCAAACCGCAAGTAACGAGGCATTGGCTACCTTAAGAGAGTCATAGTTACTCGTCCCCATTGCTCACCCAGTCTGCCACCTTTTCTTACTGTGGCCAGTCTGCCAGAAGCGATATGTCACTCGTTGTGTATCTTAAGAGATTCATCGTTACTCCTTCCATAGGTTACTGGTTTTCTCTGAGTCAATACTTCTCTTGACGAAAAAGTGGCTATCTTAATAGTGCAATACTTCTTCCTCCCAGTTGCTCACACAATTTACTACTTTTTTGTGTAGTTTTTGTCTGCCAGAAACTATAATTCACTAGTTTTGTATCATAAAAGAGTCATCGTTTCTCCTCCTAGGGGTTATTCGAGACCTCTTAATCCAAACCGCAAGTAACGAGGCATTGGCTACCTTAAGAGAGTCATAGTTACTCGTCCCAATTGCTCACCCTGTCTGCCACTTTTTCTTACTGCGGCCAGTCTGCCAGAAGCGATATGTCACTCGTTGTGTATCTTAAGAGATTCATCGTTACTCCTTCCATAGGTTACTGGTATTCTCTGAGTCAATACCTCTCGTGACGAAAAAGTGGCTATCTTAATAGTGCAATACTTCTTCCTCCGAGTTGCTCACACAGTTTACTACTTTTTGTGTAGTTTTTGTCTGCCAGAAACTATATTTCACTAGTTGTGTATCATAAAAGAGTCATCGTTTCTCCTCCTAGGGGTTATTCGAGACCTCTTAATCCAAACCGCAAGTAACGAGGCATTGGCTACCTTAAGAGAGTCATAGTTACTCGTCCCCATTGCTCACCCAGTCTGCCACTTTTTCTTACTGTGGCCAGTCTGACAGAAGCGATATCTCACTCGTTGTGTATCTTAAGAGATTCATCGTTACTCCTTCCATAGGTTACTGGTATTCTCTGGGTCAATACTTCTCTTGACGAAAAAGTGGCTATCTTAATAGTGCAATACTTCTTCCTTCGAGTTGCTTACACAGTTTACTACTTTTTGTGTACTTGCCAGTCTGCCAGAAGCGATATGTCACTAGTTGTGTATCATAAAGGAGTCATCGTTTCTCCTCCTAGGGGTTATTCGAGATTTCTTAATCAAAACCGCAAGTAAGGAGGCATTGGCTACCTTAAGAGAGTCATAGTTACTCGTCCCAATTGCTCACCCAGTCTGCCACTTTTCCTTACTGCGGCCAGTCTGCCAGACGCGATATGTCACTCTTTGTGTATCTTTAGAGATTCATCGTTACTCTTTCCATAGGTTACTGGTATTCTCTGATTCAATGCCTCTCGTGACGAAAACGTGGTTATCTTAATAGTGTAATACTTCTTCCTCCCAGTTCCTCACACAGTTTACTACTTTTTTGTGTAGTTTTTGTCTGCCAGAAACTATAATTCACTAGTTTTGTATCATAAAAGAGTCATCGTTTCTCCTCCTAGGGGTTATTCGAGACCTCTTAATCCAAACCGCAAGTAACGAGGCATTGGCTACCTTAAGAGAGTCATAGTTACTCGTCCCAATTGCTCACCCAGTCTGCCACTTTTTCTTACTGCGGCCAGTCTGCCAGAAGCGATATGTCACTCGTTGTGTATCTTAAGAGATTCATCGTTACTCCTTCCATAGGTTACTGGTATTCTCTGAGTCAATACCACTCGTGACGAAAAAGTGGCTATCTTAATAGTGCAATACTTCTTCCTCCGAGTTGCTCACACAGTTTACTACTTTTTGTGTAGTTTTTGTCTGCCAGAAACTATAATTCACTAGTTGTGTATCATAAAAGAGTCATCGTTTCTCCTCCTAGGGGTTATTCGAGATTTCTTAATCCAAACCGCAAGTAACGAGGCATTGGCTACCTTAAGAGAGTCATAGTTACTCGTCCCAATTGCTCACCCAGTCTGCCACTTTTCCTTACTGCGGCTAGTCTGCCAGAAGCGATATGTCACTCGTTGTGTATCTTAAGAGATTCATCGTTACTCTTTCCATAGGTTACTGGTATTCTCTGAGTCAATACCACTCTTGACGAAAAAGTGGCTATCTTAATAGTGCAATACTTCTTCCTCCGAGTTGCTCACACAGTTTACTACTTTTTGTGTAGTTTTTGTCTGCCAGAAACTATAATTCACTAGTTGTGTATCATAAAAGAGTCATCGTTTCTCCTCCTAGGGGTTTTCGAGATTTCTTAATCCAAACCGCAAGTAACGAGGCATTGGCTACCTTAAGAGAGTCATAGTTACTCGTCCCCATTGCTCACCCAGTCTGCCACCTTTTCTTACTGTGGCCAGTCTGCCAGAAGCGATATGTCACTCGTTGTGTATCTTAAGAGATTCATCGTTACTCCTTCCATAGGTTACTGGTTTTCTCTGAGTCAATACTTCTCTTGACGAAAAAGTGGCTATCTTAATAGTGCAATACTTCTTCCTCCCAGTTGCTCACACAATTTACTACTTTTTTGTGTAGTTTTTGTCTGCCAGAAACTACATTTCACTAGTTGTGTATCATAAAAGAGTCATCGTTTCTCCTCCTAGGGGTTATTCGAGACCTCTTAATCCAAACCGCAAGTAACGAGGCATTGGCTACCTTAAGAGAGTCATAGTTACTCGTCCCCATTGCTCACCCAGTCTGCCACTTTTTCTTACTGTGGCCAGTCTGACAGAAGCGATATGTCACTCGTTGTGTATCTTAAGAGATTCATCGTTACTCCTTCCATAGGTTACTGGTATTCTCTGAGTCAATACTTCTCTTGACGAAAAAGTGGCTATCTTAATAGTGCAATACTTCTTCCTTCGAGTTGCTCACACAGTTTACTACTTTTTGTGTACTTGCCAGTCTGCCAGAAGCGATATGTCACTAGTTGTGTATCATAAAGGAGTCATCGTTTCTCCTCCTAGGGGTTATTCGAGATTTCTTAATCCAAACCGCAAGTAACGAGGCATTGGCTACCTTAAGAGAGTCATAGTTACTCGTCCCAATTGCTCACCCAGTCTGCCACTTTTCCTTACTGCGGCCAGTCTGCCAGAAGCGATATGTCACTCGTTGTGTATCTTAAGAGATTCATCGTTACTCCTTCTATAGGTTACTGGTATTCTCTGAGCCAATACTTCTCTTGACGAAAAAGTGGTTATCTTAATAGTGCAATACTTCTTCCTCCCAGTTGCTCACACAATTTACTACTTTTTTGTGTAGTTTTTGTCTGCCAGAAACTATAATTCACTAGTTTTGTATCATAAAAGAGTCATCGTTTCTCCTCCTAGGGGTTATTCGAGACCTCTTAATCCAAACCGCAAGTAACGAGGCATTGGCTACCTTAAGAGAGTCATAGTTACTCGTCCCAATTGCTCACCCAGTCTGCCACTTTTTCTTACTGCGGCCAGTCTGCCAGAAGCGATATGTCACTCGTTGTGTATCTTAAGAGATTCATCGTTACTCCTTCCATAGGTTACTGGTATTCTCTGAGTCAATACCACTCGTGACGAAAAAGTGGCTATCTTAATAGTGCAATACTTCTTCCTCCGAGTTGCTCACACAGTTTACTACTTTTTGTGTAGTTTTTGTCTGCCAGAAACTATAATTCACTAGTTGTGTATCATAAAAGAGTCATCGTTTCTCCTCCTAGGGGTTATTCGAGATTTCTTAATCCAAACCGCAAGTAACGAGGCATTGGCTACCTTAAGAGAGTCATAGTTACTCGTCCCAATTGCTCACCCAGTCTGCCACTTTTCCTTACTGCGGCTAGTCTGCCAGAAGCGATATGTCACTCGTTGTGTATCTTAAGAGATTCATCGTTACTCTTTCCATAGGTTACTGGTATTCTCTGAGTCAATACCTCTCGTGACGAAAAAGTGGCTATCTTAATAGTGCAATACTTCTTCCTCCGAGTTGCTCACACAGTTTACTACTTTTTGTGTAGTTTTTGTCTGCCAGAAACTATAATTCACTACTTGTGTATCATAAAAGAGTCATCGTTTCTCCTCCTAGGGGTTTTCGAGATTTCTTAATCCAAACCGCAAGTAACGAGGCATTGGCTACCTTAAGAGAGTCATAGTTACTCGTCCCCATTGCTCACCCAGTCTGCCACCTTTTCTTACTGTGGCCAGTCTGCCAGAAGCGATATGTCACTCGTTGTGTATCTTAAGAGATTCATCGTTACTCCTTCCATAGGTTACTGGTTTTCTCTGAGTCAATACTTCTCTTGACGAAAAAGTGGCTATCTTAATAGTGCAATACTTCTTCCTTCGAGTTGCTCACACAGTTTACTACTTTTTGTGTACTTGCCAGTCTGCCAGAAGCGATATGTCACTAGTTGTGTATCATAAAGGAGTCATCGTTTCTCCTCCTAGGGGTTATTCGAGATTTCTTAATCCAAACCGCAAGTAACGAGGCATTGGCTACCTTAAGAGAGTCATAGTTACTCGTCCCAATTGCTCACCCAGTCTGCCACTTTTCCTTACTGCGGCCAGTCTGCCAGAAGCGATATGTCACTCTTTGTGTATCTTAAGAGATTCATCGTTACTCTTTCCATAGGTTACTGGTATTCTCTGATTCAATGCCTCTCGTGACGAAAACGTGGTTATCTTAATAGTGCAATACTTCTTCCTCCCAGTTCCTCACACAGTTTACTACTTTTTTGTGTAGTTTTTGTCTGCCAGAAACTATAATTCACTAGTTGTGTATCATAAAAGAGTCATCGTTTCTCCTCCTAGGGGTTTTCAAGATTTCTTAATCCAAACCGCAAGTAACGAGGCATTGGCTACCTTAAGAGAGTCATAGTTACTCGTCCCCATTGCTCACCCAGTCTGCCACTTTTTCTTACTGTGGCCAGTCTGCCAGAAGCGATATGTCACTCGTTGTGTATCTTAAGAGATTCATCGTTACTCCTTCCATAGGTTACTGGTATTCTCTGAGTCAATACCACTCTTGACGAAAAAGTGGCTATCTTAATAGTGCAATACTTCTTCCTCCGAGTTGCTCACACAGTTTACTGCTTTTTGTGTAGTTTTTGTCTGCCAGAAACTATAATTCACTAGTTGTGTATCATAAAAGAGTCATCGTTTCTCCTCCTAGGGGTTATTCGAGATTTCTTAATCCAAACCGCAAGTAACGAGGCATTGGCTACCTTAAGAGAGTCATAGTTACTCGTCCCAATTGCTCACCCAGTCTGCCACTTTTCCTTACTGCGGCTAGTCTGCCAGAAGCGATATGTCACTCGTTGTGTATCTTAAGAGATTCATCGTTACTCTTTCCATAGGTTACTGGTATTCTCTGAGTCAATACCTCTCGTGACGAAAAAGTGGCTATCTTAATAGTGCAATACTTCTTCCTCCGAGTTGCTCACACAGTTTACTACTTTTTGTGTAGTTTTTGTCTGCCAGAAACTATAATTCACTAGTTGTGTATCATAAAAGAGTCATCGTTTCTCCTCCTAGGGGTTTTCGAGATTTCTTAATCCAAACCGCAAGTAACGAGGCATTGGCTACCTTAAGAGAGTCATAGTTACTCGTCCCCATTGCTCACCCAGTCTGCCACTTTTTCTTACTGTGGCCAGTCTGCCAGAAGCGATATGTCACTCGTTGTGTATCTTAAGAGATTCATCGTTACTCCTTCCATAGGTTACTGGTATTCTCTGAGTCAATACCTCTCTTGACGAAAAAGTGGCTATCTTAATAGTGCAATACTTCTTCCTTCGAGTTGCTCACACAGTTCACTACTTTTTGTGTACTTGCCAGTCTGCCAGAAGCGATATGTCACTAGTTGTGTATCATAAAGGAGTCATCGTTTCTCCTCCTAGGGGTTATTCGAGATTTCTTAATCCAAACCGCAAGTAACGAGGCATTGGCTACCTTAAGAGAGTCATAGTTACTCGTCCCAATTGCTCACCCAGTCTGCCACTTTTCCTTACTGCGGCCAGTCTGCCAGAAGCGATATGTCACTCTTTGTGTATCTTAAGAGATTCATCGTTACTCTTTCCATAGGTTACTGGTATTCTCTGATTCAATGCCTCTCGTGACTAAAAGTGGTTATCTTAATAGTGCAATACTTCTTCCTCCCAGTTGCTCACACAGTTTACTACTTTTTTGTGTAGTTTTTGTCTGCCAGAAACTATAATTCACTAGTTGTGTATCATAAAAGAGTCATCGTTTCTCCTCCTAGGGGTCATTCGAGATTTCTTAATCCAAACCGCAAGTAACGAGGCATTGGCTGCCTTAAGAGAGTCATAGTTACTCGTCCCCATTGCTCACCCAGTCTGCCACTTTTTCTTACTGCGGCCAGTCTGCCAGAAGCGATATGTCACTCGTTGTGTATCTTAAGAGATTCATCGTTACTCCTTCCATAGGTTACTGGTATTCTCTGAGTCAATACCTCTCGTGACGAAAAAGTGGCTATCTTAATAGTGCAATACTTCTTCCTCCGAGTTGCTCACACAGTTTACTACTTTTTGTGTAGTTTTTGTCTGCCAGAAACTATAATTCACTAGTTGTGTATCATAAAAGAGTCATCGTTTCTCCTCCTAGGGGTTTTCGAGATTTCTTAATCCAAACCGCAAGTAACGAGGCATTGGCTACCTTAAGAGAGTCATAGTTACTCGTCCCCGTTGCTCACCCAGTCTGCCACTTTATCTTACTGTGGCCAGTCTGCCAGAAGCGATATGTCACTCGTTGTGTATCTTAAGAGATTCATCGTTACTCCTTCCATAGGTTACTGGTATTCTCTGAGTCAATACCTCTCTTGACGAAAAAGTGTCTATCTTAATAGTGCAATACATTTTCCTCCCAGTTGCTCACACAATTTACTACTTTTTTGTGTAGTTTTTGTCTGCCAGAAACTATAATTCACTAGTTTTGTATCATAAAAGAGTCATCGTTTCTCCTCCTAGGGGTTATTCGAGACCTCTTAATCCAAACCGCAAGTAACGAGGCATTGGCTACCTTAAGAGAGTCATAGTTACTCGTCCCAATTGCTCACCCAGTCTGCCACTTTTTGTTACTGCGGCCAGTCTGCCAGAAGCGATATGTCACTCGTTGTGTATCTTAAGAGATTCACCATTACTCCTTCCATAGGTTACTGGTATTCTCTGAGTCAATACCTCTCGTGACGAAAAAGTGGCTATCTTAATAGTGCAATACTTCTTCCTCCGAGTTGCTCACACAGTTTACTACTTTTTGTGTAGTTTTTGTCTGCTAGAAACTATAATTCACTAGTTGTGTATCATAAAAGAGTCATCGTTTCTCCTCCTAGGGGTTTTCGAGATTTCTTAATCCAAACCGCAAGTAACGAGGCATTGGCTACCTTAAGAGAGTCATAGTTACTCGTCCCCATTGTTCACCCAGTCTGCCACTTTTTCTTACTGTGGCCAGTCTGCCAGAAGCGATATGTCACTCGTTGTGTATCTTAAGAGATTCATCGTTACTCCTTCCATAGGTTACTGGTATTCTCTGAGTCAATACCACTCTTGACGAAAAAGTGGCTATCTTAATAGTGCAATACTTCTTCCTCCGAGTTGCTCACACAGTTTACTACTTTTTGTGTAGTTTTTGTCTGCCAGAAACTATAATTCACTAGTTGTGTATCATAAAAGAGTCATCGTTTCTCCTCCTAGGGGTTTTCGAGATTTCTTAATCCAAACCGCAAGTAACGAGGCATTGGCTACCTTAAGAGAGTCATAGTTACTCGTCCCCATTGCTCACCCAGTCTGCCACCTTTTCTTACTGTGGCCAGTCTGCCAGAAGCGATATGTCACTCGTTGTGTATCTTAAGAGATTCATCGTTACTCCTTCCATAGGTTACTGGTTTTCTCTGAGTCAATACTTCTCTTGACGAAAAAGTGGCTATCTTAATAGTGCAATACTTCTTCCTCCCAGTTGCTCACACAATTTACTACTTTTTTGTGTAGTTTTTGTCTGCCAGAAACTATAATTCACTAGTTTTGTATCATAAAAGTGTCATCGTTTCTCCTCCTAGGGGTTATTCTAGACCTCTTAATCCAAACCGCAAGTAACGAGGCATTGGCTACCTTAAGAGAGTCATAGTTACTCGTCCCAATTAATCACCCAGTGTGCCACTTTTTCTTACTGCGGCCAGTCTGCCAGAAGCGATATGTCACTCGTTGTGTATCTTAAGAGATTCATCGTTACTCCTTCCTTAGGTTACTGGTATTCTCTGAGTCAATACCTCTCTTGACGAAAATGTGGCTATCTTAATAGTGCAATACTTCTTCCTTCGAGTTGCTCACACAGTTTACTACTTTTTGTGTACTTGCCAGTCTGCCAGAAGCGATATGTCACTAGTTGTGTATCATAAAGGAGTCATCGTTTCTCCTCCTAGGGGTTATTCGAGATTTCTTAATCCAAACCGCAAGTAACGAGGCATTGGCTACCTTAAGAGAGTCATAGTTACTCGTCCCAATTGCTCACCCAGTCTGCCACTTTTCCTTACTGCGGCCAGTCTGCCAGAAGCGATATGTCACTCTTTGTGTATCTTAAGAGATTCATCGTTACTCTTTCCATAGGTTACTGGTATTCTCTGATTCAATGCCTCTCGTGACGAAAAAGTGGTTATCTTAATAGTGCAATACTTCTTCCTCCGAGTTGCTAACACAGTTTACTACTTTTTTGTGTAGTTTTTGTCTGCCAGAAACTATAATTCACTAGTTGTGTATCATAAAAGCGTCATCGTTTCTCCTCCTAGTTGTCATTCGAGATTTCTTAATCCAAACCGCAAGTAACGAGGCATTGGCTACCTTAAGAGAGTCATAGTTACTCGTCCCCATTGCTCACCCAGTCTGCCACTTTTTCTTACTGCGGCCAGTCTGCCAGAAGCGATATGTCACTCGTTGTGTATCTTAAGAGATTCATCGTTACTCCTTCCATAGGTTACTGGTATTCTCTGAGTCAATACCTCTCGTGACAAAAAGTGGCTATCTTAATAGTGCAATACTTCTTCCTCCGAGTTGCTCACACAGTTTACTACTTTTTGTGTAGTTTTTGTCTGCCAGAAACTATAATTCACTAGTTGTGTGTCGTAAAGAGTCACCGTTTCTCCTCCTAGGGGTTTTCGAGATTTCTTAATCCAAACCGCAAGTAACGAGGCATTGGCTACCTTAAGAGAGTCATAGTTACTCGTCCCCATTGCTCACCCAGTCTGCCACTTTTTCTTACTGTGGCCAGTCTGCCAGAAGCGATATGTCACTCGTTGTGTATCTTAAGAGATTCATCGTTACTCCTTCCATAGATTACTAGTATTCTCTGAGTCAATACCTCTCTTGACGAAAAAGTGGCTATCTTAATAGTGCAATACTTCTTCCTCCGAGTTGCTCACACAGTTTACTGCTTTTTGTGTAGTTTTTGTCTGCCAGAAACTATAATTCACTAGTTGTGTATCATAAAAGAATCATCGTTTCTCCTCCTAGGGGTTTTCGAGATTTCTTAATCCAAACCGAAAGTAACGAGGCATTGGCTACCTTAAGAGAGTCATAGTTACTCGTCCCCATTGCTCACCCAGTCTGCCACTTTTTCTTACTGTGGCCAGTCTGCCAGAAGCGATATGTCACTCGTTGTGTATCTTAAGAGATTCATCGTTACTCCTTCCATAGGTTACTGGTATTCTCTGAGTCAATACCTCTCTTGACGAAAAGGTGTCTATCTTAATAGTGCAATACATTTTCCTCCCAGTTGCTCACACAATTTACTACTTTTTTGTGTAGTTTTTGTCTGCCAGAAACTATAATTCACTAGTTTTGTATCATAAATGAGTCATCGTTTCTCCTCCTAGGGGTTATTCGAGACCTCTTAATCCAAACCGCAAGTAACGAGGCATTGGCTATCTTAAGAGAGTCATAGTTACTCGTCCCAATTGCTCACCCAGTCTGCCACTTTTTCTTACTGCGGCCAGTCTGCCAGAAGCGATATGTCACTCGTTGTGTATCTTAAGAGATTCACCGTTACTCCTTCCATAGGTTACTGGTATTCTCTGAGTCAATACCTCTCGTGACGAAAAAGTGGCTATCTTAATAGTGCAATACTTCTTCCTCCGAGTTGCTCACACAGTTTACTACTTTTTGTGTAGTTTTTGTCTGCCAGAAACTATAATTCACTAGTTGTGTATCATAAAAGAGTCATCGTTTCTTCTCCTAGGGGTTTTCGAGATTTCTTAATCCAAACCGCAAGTAACGAGGCATTGGCTACCTTAAGAGAGTCATAGATACTCGTCCCCATTGTTCACCCAGTCTGCCACTTTTTCTTACTGTGGCCAGTCTGCCAGAAGCGATATGTCACTCGTTGTGTATCTTAAGAGATTCATCGTTACTCCTTCCATAGGTTACTGGTATTCTCTGAGTCAATACCTCTCTTGACGAAAAAGTGGCTATCTTAATAGTGCAATACTTCTTCCTTCGAGTTGCTCACACAGTTCACTACTTTTTGTGTACTTGCCAGTCTGCCAGAAGCGATATGTCACTAGTTGTGTATCATAAAGGAGTAATCGTTTCTCCTCCTAGGGGTTATTCGAGATTTCTTAATCCAAACCGCAAGTAACGAGGCATTGGCTACCTTAAGAGAGTCATAGTTACTCGTCCCAATTGCTCACCCAGTCTGCCACTTTTCCTTACTGCGGCCAGTCTGCCAGAAGCGATATGTCACTCTTTGTGTATCTTAAGAGATTCATCGTTACTCTTTCCATAGGTTACTGGTATTCTCTGATTCAATGCCTCTCGTGACTAAAAGTGGTTATCTTAATAGTGCAATACTTCTTCCTCCCAGTTGCTCACACAGTTTACTACTTTTTTGTGTAGTTTTTGTCTGCCAGAAACTATAATTCACTAGTTGTGTATCATAAAAGAGTCATCGTTTCTCCTCCTAGGGGTCATTCGAGATTTCTTAATCCAAACCGCAAGTAACGAGGCATTGGCTGCCTTAAGAGAGTCATAGTTACTCGTCCCCATTGCTCACCCAGTCTGCCACTTTTTCTTACTGCGGCCAGTCTGCCAGAAGCGATATGTCACTCGTTGTGTATCTTAAGAGATTCATCGTTACTCCTTCCATAGGTTACTGGTATTCTCTGAGTCAATACCTCTCGTGACGAAAAAGTGGCTATCTTAATAGTGCAATACTTCTTCCTCCGAGTTGCTCACACAGTTTACTACTTTTTGTGTAGTTTTTGTCTGCCAGAAACTATAATTCACTAGTTGTGTATCATAAAAGAGTCATCGTTTCTCCTCCTAGGGGTTTTCGAGATTTCTTAATCCAAACCGCAAGTAACGAGGCATTGGCTACCTTAAGAGAGTCATAGTTACTCGTCCCCACTGCTCACCCAGTCTGCCACTTTTTCTTACTGTGGCCAGTCTGCCAGAAGCGATATGTCACTCGTTGTGTATCTTAAGAGATTCATCGTTACTCCTTCCATAGGTTACTGGTATTCTCTGAGTCAATACCTCTCTTGACGAAAAAGTGTCTATCTTAATAGTGCAATACATTTTCCTCCCAGTTGCTCACACAATTTACTACTTTTTTGTGTAGTTTTTGTCTGCCAGAAACTATAATTCACTAGTTTTGTATCATAAAAGAGTCATCGTTTCTCCTCCTAGGGGTTATTCGAGACCTCTTAATCCAAACCGCAAGTAACGAGGCATTGGCTACCTTAAGAGAGCCATAGTTACTCGTCCCAATTGCTCACCCAGTCTGCCACTTTTTCTTACTGCGGCCAGTCTGCCAGAAGCGATATGTCACTCGTTGTGTATCTTAAGAGATTCACCATTACTCCTTCCATAGGTTACTGGTATTCTCTGAGTCAATACCTCTCGTGACGAAAAAGTGGCTATCTTAATAGTGCAATACTTCTTCCTCCGAGTTGCTCACACAGTTTACTACTTTTTGTGTAGTTTTTGTCTGCTAGAAACTATAATTCACTAGTTGTGTATCATAAAAGAGTCATCGTTTCTCCTCCTAGGGGTTTTCGAGATTTCTTAATCCAAACCGCAAGTAACGAGGCATTGGCTACCTTAAGAGAGTCATAGTTACTCGTCCCCATTGTTCACACAGTCTGCCACTTTTTCTTACTGTGGCCAGTCTGCCAGAAGCGATATGTCACTCGTTGTGTATCTTAAGAGATTCATCGATACTTCTTCCATAGGTTACTGGTATTCTCTGAGTCAATACCACTCTTGACGAAAAAGTGGCTATCTTAATAGTGCAATACTTCTTCCTCCGAGTTGCTCACACAGTTTACTACTTTTTGTGTAGTTTTTGTCTGCCAGAAACTATAATTCACTAGTTGTGTATCATAAAAGAGTCATCGTTTCTCCTCCTAGGGGTTTTCGAGATTTCTTAATCCAAACCGCAAGTAACGAGGCATTGGCTACCTTAAGAGAGTCATAGTTACTCGTCCCCATTGCTCACCCAGTCTGCCACCTTTTCTTACTGTGGCCAGTCTGCCAGAAGCGATATGTCACTCGTTGTGTATCTTAAGAGATTCATCGTTACTCCTTCCATAGGTTACTGGTTTTCTCTGAGTCAATACTTCTCTTGACGAAAAAGTGGCTATCTTAATAGTGCAATACTTCTTCCTCCCAGTTGCTCACACAATTTACTACTTTTTTGTGTAGTTTTTGTCTGCCAGAAACTATAATTAACTAGTTTTGTATCATAAAAGAGTCATCGTTTCTCCTCCTAGGGGTTATTCGAGACCTCTTAATCCAAACCGCAAGTAACGAGGCATTGGCTACCTTAAGAGAGTCATAGTTACTCGTCCCAATTAATCACCCAGTCTGCCACTTTTTCTTACTGCGGCCAGTCTGCCAGAAGCGATATGTCACTCGTTGTGTATCTTAAGAGATTCATCGTTACTCCTTCCATAGGTTACTGGTATTCTCTGAGTCAATACCTCTCGTGACGAAAAAGTGGCTATCTTAATAGTGCAATACTTCTTCCTCCGAGTTGCTCACACAGTTTACTACTTTTTGTGTAGTTTTTGTCTGCCAGAAACTATATTTCACTAGTTGTGTATCATAAAAGAGTCATCGTTTCTCCTCCTAGGGGTTATTCGAGACCTCTTAATCCAAACCGCAAGTAACGAGGCATTGGCTACCTTAAGAGAGTCATAGTTACTCGTCCCCATTGCTCACCCAGTCTGCCACTTTTTCTTACTGTGGCCAGTCTGACAGAAGCGATATGTCACTCGTTGTGTATCTTAAGAGATTCATCGTTACTCCTTCCATAGGTTACTGGTATTCTCTGAGTCAATACTTCTCTTGACGAAAAAGTGGCTATCTTAATAGTGCAATACTTCTTCCTTCGAGTTGCTCACACAGTTTACTACTTTTTGTGTACTTGCCAGTCTGCCAGAAGCGATATGTCACTAGTTGTGTATCATAAAGGAGTCATCGTTTCTCCTCCTAGGGGTTATTCGAGATTTCTTAATCCAAACCGCAAGTAACGAGGCATTGGCTACATTAAGAGAGTCATAGTTACTCGTCCCAATTGCTCACCCAGTCTGCCACTTTTCCTTACTGCGGCCAGTCTGCCAGAAGCGATATGTCACTCGTTGTGTATCTTAAGAGATTCATCGTTACTCCTTCTATAGGTTACTGGTATTCTCTGAGTCAATACTTCTCTTGACGAAAAAGTGGTTATCTTAATAGTGCAATACTTCTTCCTCCCAGTTGCTCACACAATTTACTACTTTTTTGTGTAGTTTTTGTCTGCCAGAAACTATAATTCACTAGTTTTGTATCATAAAAGAGTCATCGTTTCTCCTCCTAGGGGTTATTCGAGACCTCTTAATCCAAACCGCAAGTAACGAGGCATTGGCTATCTTAAGAGAGTCATAGTTACTCGTCCCAATTGCTCACCCAGTCTGCCACTTTTTCTTACTGCGGCCAGTCTGCCAGAAGCGATATGTCACTCGTTGTGTATCTTAAGAGATTCATCGTTACTCCTTCCATAGGTTACTGGTATTCTCTGAGTCAATACCACTCGTGACGAAAAAGTGGCTATCTTAATAGTGCAATACTTCTTCCTCCGAGTTGCTCACACAGTTTACTACTTTTTGTGTAGTTGTTGTCTGCCAGAAACTATAATTCACTAGTTGTGTATCATAAAAGAGTCATCGTTTCTCCTCCTAGGGGTTATTCGAGATTTCTTAATCCAAACCGCAAGTAACGAGGCATTGGCTACCTTAAGAGAGTCATAGTTACTCGTCCCAATTGCTCACCCAGTCTGCCACTTTTCCTTACTGCGGCTAGTCTGCCAGAAGCGATATGTCACTCGTTGTGTATCTTAAGAGATTCATCGTTACTCTTTCCATAGGTTACTGGTATTCTCTGGGTCAATACCTCTCGTGACGAAAAAGTGGCTATCTTAATAGTGCAATACTTCTTCCTCCGAGTTGCTCACACAGTTTACTACTTTTTGTGTAGTTTTTGTCTGCCAGAAACTATAATTCACTAGTTGTGTATCATAAAAGAGTCATCGTTTCTCCTCCTAGGGGTTTTCGAGATTTCTTAATCCAAACCGCAAGTAACGAGGCATTGGCTACCTTAAGAGAGTCATAGTTACTCGTCCCCATTGCTCACCCAGTCTGCCACCTTTTCTTACTGTGGCCAGTCTGCCAGAAGCGATATGTCACTCGTTGTGTATCTTAAGAGATTCATCGTTACTCCTTCCATAGGTTACTGGTTTTCTCTGAGTCAATTATTCTCTTGACGAAAAAGTGGCTATCTTAATAGTGCAATACTTCTTCCTCCCAGTTGCTCACACAATTTACTACTTTTTTGTGTAGTTTTTGTCTGCCAGAAACTATAATTCACTAGTTTTGTATCATAAAAGAATCATCGTTTCTCCTCCTAGGGGTTATTCGAGACCTCTTAATCCAAACCGCAAGTAACGAGGCATTGGCTACCTTAAGAGAGTCATAGTTACTCGTCCCCATTGCTCACCCAGTCTGCCACTTTTTCTTACTGTGGCCAGTCTGACAGAAGCGATATGTCACTCGTTGTGTATCTTAAGAGATTCATCGTTACTCCTTCCATAGGTTACTGGTATTCTCTGAGTCAATACCACTCTTGACGAAAAAGTGGCTATCTTAATAGTGCAATACTTCTTCCTCCGAGTTGCTCACACAGTTTACTGCTTTTTGTGTAGTTTTTGTCTGCCAGAAACTATAATTCACTAGTTGTGTATCATAAAAGAGTCATCGTTTCTCCTCCTAGGGGTTATTCGAGATTTCTTAATCCAAACCGCAAGTAACGAGGCATTGGCTACCTTAAGAGAGTCATAGTTACTCGTCCCAATTGCTCACCCAGTCTGCCACTTTTCCTTACTGCGGCCAGTCTGCCAGAAGCGATATGTCACTCGTTGTGTATCTTAAGAGATTCATCGTTACTCTTTCCATAGGTTACTGGTATTCTCTGAGTCAATACCTCTCGTGACGAAAAAGTGGCTATCTTAATAGTGCAATACTTCTTCCTTCGAGTTGCTCACACAGTTTACTACATTTTGTGTACTTGCCAGTCTGCCAGAAGCGATATGTCACTAGTTGTGTATCATAAAGGAGTCATCGTTTCTCCTCCTAGGGGTTATTCGAGATTTCTTAATCCAAACCGCAAGTAACGAGGCATTGACTACCTTAAGAGAGTCATAGTTACTCGTCCCAATTGCTCACCCAGTCTGCCACTTTTCCTTACTGCGGCCAGTCTGCCAGAAGCGATATGTCACTCTTTGTGTATCTTAAGAGATTCATCGTTACTCTTTCCATAGGTTACTGGTATTCTCTGATTCAATGCCTCTCGTGACGAAAACGTGGTTATCTTAATAGTGCAATACTTCTTCCTCCCAGTTCCTCACACAGTTTACTACTTTTTGTGTAGTTTTTGTCTGCCAGAAACTATAATTCACTAGTTGTGTATCATAAAAGAGTCATCGTTTCTCCTCCTAGGGGTTTTCGAGATTTCTTAATCCAAACCGCAAGTAACGAGGCATTGGCTACCTTAAGAGAGTCATAGTTACTCGTCCCCATTGCTCACCCAGTCTGCCACTTTTTCTTACTGTGGCCAGTCTGCCAGAAGCGATATGTCACTCGTTGTGTATCTTAAGAGATTCATCGTTACTCCTTCCATAGGTTACTGGTATTCTCTGAGTCAATACCACTCTTGACGAAAAAGTGGCTATCTTAATAGTGCAATACTTCTTCCTCCGAGTTGCTCACACAGTTTACTGCTTTTTGTGTAGTTTTTGTCTGCCAGAAACTATAATTCACTAGTTGTGTATCATAAAAGAGTCATCGTTTCTCCTCCTAGGGGTTATTCGAGATTTCTTAATCCAAACCGCAAGTAACGAGGCATTGGCTACCTTAAGAGAGTCATAGTTACTCGTCCCAATTGCTCACCCAGTCTGCCACTTTTCCTTACTGCGGCCAGTCTGCCAGAAGCGATATGTCACTCGTTGTGTATCTTAAGAGATTCATCGTTACTCTTTCCATAGGTTACTGGTATTCTCTGAGTCAATACCTCTCGTGACGAAAAAGTGGCTATCTAAATAGTGCAATACTTCTTCCTCCGAGTTGCTCACACAGTTTACTACTTTTTGTTTAGTTTTTGTCTGCCAGAAACTATAATTCACTAGTTGTGTATCATAAAAGAGTCATCGTTTCTCCTCCTAGGGGTTTTCGAGATTTCTTAATCCAAACCGCAAGTAACGAGGCATTGGCTACCTTAAGAGAGTCATAGTTACTCGTCCCCATTGCTCACCCAGTCTGCCACTTTTTCTTACTGTGGCCAGTCTGCCAGAAGCGATATGTCACTCGTTGTGTATCTTAAGAGATTCATCGTTACTCCTTCCATAGGTTACTGGTATTCTCTGAGTCAATACTTCTCTTGACGAAAAAGTGGCTATCTTGATAGTGCAATACTTCTTCCTCCCAGTTGCTCACACAATTTACTACTTTTTTGTGTAGTTTTTGTCTGCCAGAAACTATAATTCACTAGTTTTGTATCATAAAAGAGTCATCGTTTCTCCTCCTAGGGGTTATTCGAGACCTCTTAATCCAAACCGCAAGTAACGAGGCATTGGCTACCTTAAGAGAGTCATAGTTACTCGTCCCAATTGCTCACCCAGTCTGCCACTTTTTCTTACTGCGGCCAGTCTGCCAGAAGCGATATGTCACTCGTTGTGTATCTTAAGAGATTCATCGTTACTCCTTCCATAGGTTACTGGTATTCTCTGAGTCAATACCACTCCTGACGAAAAAGTGGCTATCTTAATAGTGCAATACTTCTTCCTCCGAGTTGCTCACACAGTTTACTACTTTTTGTGTAGTTTTTGTCTGCCAGAAACTATAATTCACTAGTTGTGTATCATAAAAGAGTCATCGTTTCTCCTCCTAGGGGTTATTCGAGATTTCTTAATCCAAACCGCAAGTAACGAGGCATTGGCTACCTTAAGAGAGTCATAGTTACTCGTCCCAATTGCTCACCCAGTCTGCCACTTTTCCTTACTGCGGCTAGTCTGCCAGAAGCGATATGTCACTCGTTGTGTATCTTAAGAGATTCATCGTTACTCTTTCCATAGGTTACTGGTATTCTCTGAGTCAATACCTCTCGTGACGAAAAAGTGGCTATCTTAATAGTGCAATACTTCTTCCTCCGAGTTGCTCACACAGTTTACTACTTTTTGTGTAGTTTTTGTCTGCCAGAAACTATAATTCACTAGTTGTGTATCATAAAAGAGTCATCGTTTCTCCTCCTAGGGGTTTTCGAGATTTCTTAATCCAAACCGCAAGTAACGAGGCATTGGCTACCTTAAGAGAGTCATAGTTACTCGTCCCCATTGCTCACCCAGTCTGCCACCTTTTCTTACTGTGGCCAGTCTGCCAGAAGCGATATGTCACTCGTTGTGTATCTTAAGAGATTCATCGTTACTCCTTCCATAGGTTACTGGTATTCACTGAGTCAATACCTCTCGTGACGAAAAAGTGGCTACCTTAATAGTGCAATACTTCTTCCTCCGAGTTGCTCACACAGTTTACTACTTTTTGTGTAGTTTTTGTCTGCCAGAAACTATATTTCACTAGTTGTGTATCATAAAAGAGTCATCGTTTCTCCTCCTAGGGGTTTTCGAGATTTCTTAATCCAAACCGCAAGTAACGAGGCATTGGCTACCTTAAGAGAGTCATAGTTACTCGTCCCCATTGCTCACCCAGTCTGCCACTTTTTCTTACTGTGGCCAGTCTGCCAGAAGCGATATGTCACTCGTTGTGTATCTTAAGAGATTCATCGTTACTCCTTCCATAGGTTACTTGTATTCTCTGAGTCAATACCTCTCTTGACGAAAAAGTGGCTATCTTAATAGTGCAATACTTCTTCCTCCCAGTTGCTCACACAATTTACTACTTTTTTGTGTAGTTTTTGTCTGCCAGAAACTATAATTCACTAGTTGTGTATCATAAAGGAGTCATCGTTTCTCCTCCTAGGGGTTATTCGAGATTTCTTAATCCAAACCGCAAGTAACGAGGCATTGGCTACCTTAAGAGAGTCATAGTTACTCGTCCCAATTGCTCACCCAGTCTGCCACTTTTCCTTACTGCGGCCAGTCTGCCAGAAGCGATATGTCACTCTTTGTGTATCTTAAGAGATTCATCGTTACTCTTTCCATAGGTTACTGGTATTCTCTGATTCAATGCCTCTCGTGACGAAAAAGTGGTTATCTTAATAGTGCAATACTTCTTCCTCCGAGTTGCTCACACAGTTTACTACTTTTTTGTGTAGTTTTTGTCTGCCAGAAACTATAATTCACTAGTTGTGTATCATAAAAGCGTCATCGTTTCTCCTCCTAGTTGTCATTCGAGATTTCTTAATCCAAACCGCAAGTAACGAGGCATTGGCTACCTTAAGAGAGTCATAGTTACTCGTCCCCATTGCTCACCCAGTCTGCCACTTTTTCTTACTGCGGCCAGTCTGCCAGAAGCGATATGTCACTCGTTGTGTATCTTAAGAGATTCATCGTTACTCCTTCCATAGGTTACTGGTATTCTCTGAGTCAATACCTCTCGTGACGAAAAAGTGGCTATCTTAATAGTGCAATACTTCTTCCTCCGAGTTGCTCACACAGTTTACTACTTTTTGTGTAGTTTTTGTCTGCCAGAAACTATAATTCACTAGTTGTGTATCATAAAAGAGTCACCGTTTCTCCTCCTAGGGGTTTTCGAGATTTCTTAATCCAAACCGCAAGTAACGAGGCATTGGCTACCTTAAGAGAGTCATAGTTACTCGTCCCCATTGCTCACGCAGTCTGCCACTTTTTCTTACTGTGGCCAGTCTGCCAGAAGCGATATGTCACTCGTTGTGTATCTTAAGAGATTCATCGTTACTCCTTCCATAGATTACTAGTATTCTCTGAGTCAATACCTCTCTTGACGAAAAAGTGGCTATCTTAATAGTGCAATACTTCTTCCTCCGAGTTGCTCACACAGTTTACTGCTTTTTGTGTAGTTTTTGTCTGCCAGAAACTATAATTCACTAGTTGTGTGTCATAAAAGGGTCATTGTTTCTCCTCCTAGGGGTTATTCGAGATTTCTTAATCCAAACCGCAAGTAACGAGGCATTGGCTACCTTAAGAAAGTCATAGTTACTCGTCCCAATTGCTCACCCAGTCTGCCACTTTTCCTTACTGCGGCCAGTCTGCCAGAAGCGATATGTCACTCGTTGTGTATCTTAAGAGATTCATCGTTACTCTTTCCATAGGTTACTGCTATTCTCTGAGTCAATACCTCTCGTGACGAAAAAGTGGCTATCTTAATAGTGCAATACTTCTTCCTCCGAGTTGCTCACACAGTTTACTACTTTTTGTGTAGTTTTTGTCTGCCAGAAACTATAATTCACTAGTTGTGTATCATAAAAGAGTCATCGTTTCTCCTCCTAGGGATTTTCGAGATTTCTTAATCCAAACCGAAAGTAACGAGGCATTGGCTACCTTAAGAGAGTCATAGTTACTCGTCCCCATTGCTCACCCAGTCTGCCACTTTTTCTTACTGTGGCCAGTCTGCCAGAAGCGATATGTCACTCGTTGTGTATCTTAAGAGATTCATCGTTACTCCTTCCATAGGTTACTGGTATTCTCTGAGTCAATACCTCTCTTGACGAAAAAGTGTCTATCTTAATAGTGCAATACATTTTCCTCCCAGTTGCTCACACAATTTACTACTTTTTTGTGTAGTTTTTGTCTGCCAGAAACTATAATTCACTAGTTTTGTATCATAAAAGAGTCATCGTTTCTCCTCCTAGGGGTTATTCGAGACCTCTTAATCCAAACCGCAAGTAACGAGGCATTGGCTATCTTAAGAGAGTCATAGTTACTCGTCCCAATTGCTCACCCAGTCTGCCACTTTTTCTTACTGCGGCCAGTCTGCCAGAAGCGATATGTCACTCGTTGTGTATCTTAAGAGATTCACCGTTACTCCTTCCGTAGGTTACTGGTATTCTCTGAGTCAATACCTCTCGTGACGAAAAAGTGGCTATCTTAATAGTGCAATACTTCTTCCTCCGAGTTGCTCACACAGTTTACTACTTTTTGTGTAGTTTTTGTCTGCCAGAAACTATAATTCACTAGTTGTGTATCATAAAAGAGTCATCGTTTCTCCTCCTAGGGGTTTTCGAGATTTCTTAATCCAAACCGCAAGTAACGAGGCATTGGCTACCTTAAGAGAGTCATAGTTACTCGTCCCCATTGTTCACCCAGTCTGCCACTTTTTCTTACTGTGGCCAGTCTGCCAGAAGCGATATGTCACTCGTTGTGTATCTTAAGAGATGCATCGTTACTCCTTCCATAGGTTACTGGTATTCTCTGAGTCAATACCTCTCTTGACGAAAAAGTGGCTATCTTAATAGTGCAATACTTCTTCCTTCGAGTTGCTCACACAGTTCACTACTTTTTGTGTACTTGCCAGTCTGCCAGAAGCGATATGTCACTAGTTGTGTATCATAAAGGAGTCATCGTTTCTCCTCCTAGGGGTTATTCGAGATTTCTTAATCCAAACCGCAAGTAACGAGGCATTGGCTACCTTAAGAGAGTCATAGTTACTCGTCCCAATTGCTCACCCAGTCTGCCACTTTTCCTTACTGCGGCCAGTCTGCCAGAAGCGATATGTCACTCTTTGTGTATCTTAAGAGATTCATCGTTACTCTTTCCATAGGTTACTGGTATTCTCTGATTCAATGCCTCTCGTGACGAAAAAGTGGTTATCTTAATAGTGCAATACTTCTTCCTCCCAGTTGCTCACACAGTTTACTACTTTTTTGCGTAGTTTTTGTCTGCCAGAAACTATAATTCACTAGTTGTGTATCATAAAAGAGTCATCGTTTCTCCTCCTAGGGGTCATTCGAGATTTCTTAATCCAAACCGCAAGTAACGAGGCATTGGCTGCCTTAAGAGAGTCATAGTTACTCGTCCCCATTGCTCACCCAGTCTGCCACTTTTTCTTACTGCGGCCAGTCTGCCAGAAGCGATATGTCACTCGTTGTGTATCTTAAGAGATTCATCGTTACACCTTCCATAGGTTACTGGTATTCTCTGAGTCAATACCTCTCGTGACGAAAAGTGGCTATCTTAATAGTGCAATACTTCTTCCTCCGAGTTGCTCACACAGTTTACTACTTTTTGTGTAGTTTTTGTCTGCCAGAAACTATAATTCACTAGTTGTGTATCATAAAAGAGTCATCGTTTCTCCTCCTAGGGGTTTTCGAGATTTCTTAATCCAAACCGCAAGTAACGAGGCATTGGCTACCTTAAGAGAGTCATAGTTACTCGTCCCCATTGCTCACCCAGTCTGCCACTTTTTCTTACTGTGGCCAGTCTGCCAGAAGCGATATGTCACTCGTTGTGTATCTTAAGAGATTCATCGTTACTCCTTCCATAGGTTACTGGTATTCTCTGAGTCAATACCTCTCTTGACGAAAAAGTGTCTATCTTAATAGTGCAATACATTTTCCTCCCAGTTGCTCACACAATTTACTACTTTTTTGTGTAGTTTTTGTCTGCCAGAAACTATAATTCACTAGTTTTGTATCATAAAAGAGTCATCGTTTCTCCTCCTAGGGGTTATTCGAGACCTCTTAATCCAAACCGCAAGTAACGAGGCATTGGCTATCTTAAGAGAGTCATAGTTACTCGTCCCAATTGCTCACCCAGTCTGCCACTTTTTCTTACTGCGGCCAGTCTGCCAGAAGCGATATGTCACTCGTTGTGTATCTTAAGAGATTCACCGTTACTCCTTCCGTAGGTTACTGGTATTCTCTGAGTCAATACCTCTCGTGACGAAAAAGTGGCTATCTTAATAGTGCAATACTTCTTCCTCCGAGTTGCTCACACAGTTTACTACTTTTTGTGTAGTTTTTGTCTGCCAGAAACTATAATTCACTAGTTGTGTATCATAAAAGAGTCATCGTTTCTCCTCCTAGGGGTTTTCGAGATTTCTTAATCCAAACCGCAAGTAACGAGGCATTGGCTACCTTAAGAGAGTCATAGTTACTCGTCCCCATTGTTCACCCAGTCTGCCACTTTTTCTTACTGTGGCCAGTCTGCCAGAAGCGATATGTCACTCGTTGTGTATCTTAAGAGATGCATCGTTACTCCTTCCATAGGTTACTGGTATTCTCTGAGTCAATACCTCTCTTGACGAAAAAGTGGCTATCTTAATAGTGCAATACTTCTTCCTTCGAGTTGCTCACACAGTTCACTACTTTTTGTGTACTTGCCAGTCTGCCAGAAGCGATATGTCACTAGTTGTGTATCATAAAGGAGTCATCGTTTCTCCTCCTAGGGGTTATTCGAGATTTCTTAATCCAAACCGCAAGTAACGAGGCATTGGCTACCTTAAGAGAGTCATAGTTACTCGTCCCAATTGCTCACCCAGTCTGCCACTTTTCCTTACTGCGGCCAGTCTGCCAGAAGCGATATGTCACTCTTTGTGTATCTTAAGAGATTCATCGTTACTCTTTCCATAGGTTACTGGTATTCTCTGATTCAATGCCTCTCGTGACGAAAAAGTGGTTATCTTAATAGTGCAATACTTCTTCCTCCCAGTTGCTCACACAGTTTACTACTTTTTTGCGTAGTTTTTGTCTGCCAGAAACTATAATTCACTAGTTGTGTATCATAAAAGAGTCATCGTTTCTCCTCCTAGGGGTCATTCGAGATTTCTTAATCCAAACCGCAAGTAACGAGGCATTGGCTGCCTTAAGAGAGTCATAGTTACTCGTCCCCATTGCTCACCCAGTCTGCCACTTTTTCTTACTGCGGCCAGTCTGCCAGAAGCGATATGTCACTCGTTGTGTATCTTAAGAGATTCATCGTTACACCTTCCATAGGTTACTGGTATTCTCTGAGTCAATACCTCTCGTGACGAAAAGTGGCTATCTTAATAGTGCAATACTTCTTCCTCCGAGTTGCTCACACAGTTTACTACTTTTTGTGTAGTTTTTGTCTGCCAGAAACTATAATTCACTAGTTGTGTATCATAAAAGAGTCATCGTTTCTCCTCCTAGGGGTTTTCGAGATTTCTTAATCCAAACCGCAAGTAACGAGGCATTGGCTACCTTAAGAGAGTCATAGTTACTCGTCCCCATTGCTCACCCAGTCTGCCACTTTTTCTTACTGTGGCCAGTCTGCCAGAAGCGATATGTCACTCGTTGTGTATCTTAAGAGATTCATCGTTACTCCTTCCATAGGTTACTGGTATTCTCTGAGTCAATACCTCTCTTGACGAAAAAGTGTCTATCTTAATAGTGCAATACATTTTCCTCCCAGTTGCTCACACAATTTACTACTTTTTTGTGTAGTTTTTGTCTGCCAGAAACTATAATTCACTAGTTTTGTATCATAAAAGAGTCATCGTTTCTCCTCCTAGGGGTTATTCGAGACCTCTTAATCCAAACCGCAAGTAACGAGGCATTGGCTACCTTAAGAGAGTCATAGTTACTCGTCCCAATTGCTCACCCAGTCTGCCACTTTTTCTTACTTCGGCCAGTCTGCCAGAAGCGATATGTCACTCGTTGTGTATCTTAAGAGATTCACCGTTACTCCTTCCATAGGTTACTGGTATTCTCTGAGTCAATACCTCTCGTGACGAAAAAGTGGCTATCTTAATAGTGCAATACTTCTTCCTTCGAGTTGCTCACACAGTTCACTACTTTTTGTGTACTTGCCAGTCTGCCAGAAGCGATATGTCACTAGTTGTGTATCATAAAGGAGTCATCGTTTCTCCTCCTAGGGGTTATTCGAGATTTCTTAATCCAAACCGCAAGTAACGAGGCATTGGCTACCTTAAGAGAGTCATAGTTACTCGTCCCAATTGCTCACCCAGTCTGCCACTTTTCCTTACTGCGGCCAGTCTGCCCGAAGCGATATGTCACTCGTTGTGTATCTTAAGAGATTCATCGTTACTCTTTCCATAGGTTACTGGTATTCTCTGATTCAATGCCTCTCGTGACGAAAAAGTGGTTATCTTAATAGTGCAATACTTCTTCCTCCCAGTTGCTCACACAGTTTACTACTTTTTTGTGTAGTTTTTGTCTGCCAGAAACTATAATTCACTAGTTTTGTATCATAAAAGAGTCATCGTTTCTCCTCCTAGGGGTTATTCGAGACCTCTTAATCCAAACCGCAAGTAACGAGGCATTGGCTACTTTAAGAGAGTCATAGTTACTCGTCCCAATTGCTCACCCAGTCTGCCACTTTTTCTTACTGCGGCCAGTCTGCCAGAAGCGATATGTCACTCGTTGTGTATCTTAAGAGATTCATCGTTACTCCTTCCATAGGTTACTGGTATTCTCTGAGTCAATACCTCTCGTGACGAAAAAGTGGCTATCTTAATAGTGCAATACTTCTTCCTCCGAGTTGCTCACACAGTTTACTACTTTTTGTGTACTTGCCAGTCTGCCAGAAGCGATATGTCACTAGTTGTGTATCATAAAGGAGTCATCGTTTCTCCTCCTAGGGGTTATTCGAGATTTCTTAATCCAAACCGCAAGTAACGAGGCATTGGCTACCTTAAGAGAGTCATAGTTACTCGTCCCCATTGCTCACCCAGTCTGCCACTTTTTCTTACTGCGGTTAGTCTGCCCGATGCGATATGTCACTCGTTGTGTATCTTAAGAGATTCATCGTTACTCTTTCCATAGGTTACTGGTATTCTCTGATTCAATGCCTCTCGTGACGAAAAAGTGGTTATCTTAATAGTGCAATACTTCTTCCTCCGAGTTGCTCACACAGTTTACTACTTTTTTGTGTAGTTTTTGTCTGCCAGAAACTATAATTTACTAGTTTTGTATCATAAAAGAGTCATCGTTTCTCCTCCTAGGGGTTATTCGAGACCTCTTAATCCAAACCGCAAGTAACGAGGCATTGGCTACCTTAAGAGAGTCATAGTTACTCGTCCCAATTGCTCACCCAGTCTGCCACTTTTTCTTACTGCGGCCAGTCTGCCAGAAGCGATATGTCACTCGTTGTGTATCTTAAGAGATTCATCGTTACTCTTTCCATAGGTTACTGGTATTCTCTGAGTCAATACCTCTCGTGACGAAAAAGTGGCTATCTTAATAGTGCAATACTTCTTCCTCCGAGTTGCTCACACAGTTTACTACTTTTTGTGTAGTTTTTGTCTGCCAGAAACTATAATTCACTAGTTGTGTATCATAAAAGGGTCATCGTTTCTCCTCCTAGGGGTTTTCGAGATTTCTTAATCCAAACCGCAAGTAACGAGGCATTGGCTACCTTAAGAGAGTCATAGTTACTCGTCCCCATTGCTCACCCAGTCTGCCACTTTTTCTTACTGTGGCCAGTCTGCCAGAAGCGATATGTCACTAGTTGTGTATCATAAAGGAGTCATCGTTTCTCCTCCTAGGGGTTATTCGAGATTTCTTAATCCAAACCGCAAGTAACGAGGCATTGGCTACCTTAAGAGAGTCATAGTTACTCGTCCCAATTGCTCACCCAGTCTGCCACTTTTCCTTACTGCGGCCAGTCTGCCCGAAGCGATATGTCACTCGTTGTGTATCTTAAGAGATTCATCGTTACTCTTTCCATAGGTTACTGGTATTCTCTGATTCAATGCCTCTCGTGACGAAAAAGTGGTTATCTTAATAGTGCAATACTTCTTCCTCCCAGTTGCTCACACAGTTTACTACTTTTTTGTGTAGTTTTTGTCTGCCAGAAACTATAATTCACTAGTTTTGTATCATAAAAGAGTCATCGTTTCTCCTCCTAGGGGTTATTCGAGACCTCTTAATCCAAACCGCAAGTAACGAGGCATTGGCTACTTTAAGAGAGTCATAGTTACTCGTCCCAATTGCTCACCCAGTCTGCCACTTTTTCTTACTGCGGCCAGTCTGCCAGAAGCGATATGTCACTCGTTGTGTATCTTAAGAGATTCATCGTTACTCCTTCCATAGGTTACTGGTATTCTCTGAGTCAATACCTCTCGTGACGAAAAAGTGGCTATCTTAATAGTGCAATACTTCTTCCTCCGAGTTGCTCACACAGTTTACTACTTTTTGTGTACTTGCCAGTCTGCCAGAAGCGATATGTCACTAGTTGTGTATCATAAAGGAGTCATCGTTTCTCCTCCTAGGGGTTATTCGAGATTTCTTAATCCAAACCGCAAGTAACGAGGCATTGGCTACCTTAAGAGAGTCATAGTTACTCGTCCCCATTGCTCACCCAGTCTGCCACTTTTTCTTACTGCGGTTAGTCTGCCCGATGCGATATGTCACTCGTTGTGTATCTTAAGAGATTCATCGTTACTCTTTCCATAGGTTACTGGTATTCTCTGATTCAATGCCTCTCGTGACGAAAAAGTGGTTATCTTAATAGTGCAATACTTCTTCCTCCGAGTTGCTCACACAGTTTACTACTTTTTTGTGTAGTTTTTGTCTGCCAGAAACTATAATTTACTAGTTTTGTATCATAAAAGAGTCATCGTTTCTCCTCCTAGGGGTTATTCGAGACCTCTTAATCCAAACCGCAAGTAACGAGGCATTGGCTACCTTAAGAGAGTCATAGTTACTCGTCCCAATTGCTCACCCAGTCTGCCACTTTTTCTTACTGCGGCCAGTCTGCCAGAAGCGATATGTCACTCGTTGTGTATCTTAAGAGATTCATCGTTACTCTTTCCATAGGTTACTGGTATTCTCTGAGTCAATACCTCTCGTGACGAAAAAGTGGCTATCTTAATAGTGCAATACTTCTTCCTCCGAGTTGCTCACACAGTTTACTACTTTTTGTGTAGTTTTTGTCTGCCAGAAACTATAATTCACTAGTTGTGTATCATAAAAGGGTCATCGTTTCTCCTCCTAGGGGTTTTCGAGATTTCTTAATCCAAACCGCAAGTAACGAGGCATTGGCTACCTTAAGAGAGTCATAGTTACTCGTCCCCATTGCTCACCCAGTCTGCCACTTTTTCTTACTGTGGCCAGTCTGCCAGAAGCGATATGTCACTCGTTGTGTATCTTAAGAGATTCATCGTTACTCCTTCCATAGGTTACTGGTATTCTCTGAGTCAATACCTCTCGTGACGAAAAAGTGGCTATCTTAATAGTGCAATACTTCTTCCTCCGAGTTGCTCACACAGTTTACTACTTTTTGTGTAGTTTTTGTCTGCCAGAAACTATAATTCACTAGTTTTGTATCATAAAAGAGTCATCATTTCTCCTCCTAGGGGTTATTCGAGACCTCTTAATCCAAACCGCAAGTAACGAGGCATTGGCTACCTTAAGAGAGTCATAGTTACTCGTCCCAATTGCTCACCCAGTCTGCCACTTTTTCTTGCTGCGGCCAGTCTGCCAGAAGCGATATGTCACTCGTTGTGTATCTTAAGAGATTCATCGTTACTCCTTCCATAGGTTACTGGTATTCTCTGAGTCAATACCTCTCGTGACGAAAAAGTGGCTATCTTAATAGTGCAATACTTCTTCCTCCGATTTTCTCACACAGATTGTTACTTTTTGTGTTGTTTTTGTCTGCCAGAAACTATAATTCACTAGTTGTGTATCATAAAAGAGTCATCGTTTCTCCTCCTAGGGGTTTTCGAGATTTCTTAATCCAAACCGCAAGTAACGAGGCATTGGCTACGTTAAGAGAGTCATAGTTACTCGTCCCAATTGCTCACCCAGTCTGCCACTTTTCCTTACGGCGGCCAGTCTGCCAGAAGCGATATGTCACTCGTTGTGTATCTTAAGAGATTCATCGTTACTCCTTCCATAGGTTACTGGTATTCTCTGAGTCAATACCTCTCGTGACGAAAAAGTGGCTATCTTAATAGTGCAATACTTCTTCCTCCGAGTTGCTCACACAGTTTACTACTTTTTGTGTAGTTTTTGTCTGCCAGAAACTATAATTCACTAGTTGTGTATAATAAAAGAGTCATCGTTTCTCCTCCTAGGGGTTTTCGAGATTTCTTAATCCAAACCGCAAGTAACGAGGCATTGGCTGCCTTAAGAGAGTCATAGTTACTCGTCCCAATTGCTCACCCAGTCTGCCACTTTTCCTTACTGTGGCCAGTCTGCCAGAAGCGATATGTCACTCGTTGTGTATCTTAAGAGATTCATCGTTACTCCTTCCATAGGTTACTGGTATTCTCTGGGTCAATACCTCTCGTGACGAAAAAGTGGCTATCTTAATAGTGCAATACTTCTTCCTCCGAGTTGCTCACACAGTTTACTACTTTTTGTGTAGTTTTTGTCTGCCAGAAACTATAATTCACTAGTTGTGTATAATAGAAGAATCATCGTTTCTCCTCCTAGGGGTTTTCGAGATTTCTTAATCCAAACCGCAAGTAACGAGGCATTGGCTACCTTAAGAGAGTCATAGTTACTCGTCCCATTTGCTCACCCAGTCTGCCACTTTTCTTTACTGTGGCCAGTCTGCCAGAAGCGATATGTCACTCGTTGTGTATCTTAAGAGATTCATCGTTACTCCTTCCATAGGTTACTGGTATTCTCTGAGTCAATACCTCTCTTGACGATAAAGTGGCTATCTTAATAGTGCAATACTTCTTCCTCCGAGTTGCTCACACAGTTTACTGCTTTTTGTGTAGTTTTTGTCTGCCAGAAACTATAATTCACTAGTTGTGTATCATAAAAGAGTCATCGTTTCTCCTCCTAGGGGTTATTCGAGATATCTTAATCCAAACCGTAAGTAACGAGGCATTGGCTACCTTAAGAGAGCCATAGTTACTCGTCCCAATTGCTCACCCAGTCTGCCACTTTTTCTTACTGCGGCCAGTCTGCCAGAAGCGATATGTCACTCGTTGTGTATCTTAAGAGATTCATCGTTACTCCTTCCATAGGTTACTGGTATTCTCTGAGTCAATACCTCTTGTGACGAAAAAGTGGCTATCTTAATAGTGCAATACTTCTTCCTCCGAGTTGCTCACACAGTTTACTGCTTTTTGTGTAGTTTTTGTCTGACAGAAACTATAATTCACTAGTTGTGTATCATAAAAGAGTCATCGTTTCTCCTCCTAGGGGTTATTCGAGATATCTTAATCCAAACCGCAAGTAACGAGGCATTGGCTACCTTAAGAGAGTCATAGTTACTCGTCCCCATTGCTCACCCAGTCTGCCACTTTTTCTTACTGTGGCCAGTCTGCCAGAAGCGATATGTCACTCGTTGTGTATCTTAAGAGATTCATCGTTACCCTTCCATGGGTTACTGGTATTCTCTGAGTCAATACCTCTCTTGACGAAAAAGTGGCTATCTTAATAGTGCAATACTTCTTCCTCCGAGATGCTCACACAGTTTACTGCTTTTTGTGTCGTTTTTGTCTGCCAGAAACTATAATTCACTAGTTGTGTATCATAAAAGGGTCATCGTTTCTCCTCCTAGGGGTTATTCGAGACCTCTTAATCCAAACCGCAAGTAACGAGGCATTGGCTACCTTAAGAGAGTCATAGTTACTCGTCCCAATTGCTCACCCAGTCTGCCACTTTTTCTTACTGTGGCCAGTCTGCCAGAAGCGATATGTCACTCGTTGTGTATCTTAAGAGATTCATCGTTACCCTTCCATGGGTTACTGGTATTCTCTGAGTCAATACCTCTCTTGACGAAAAAGTGGCTATCTTAATAGTGCAATACTTCTTCCTCCGAGATGCTCACACAGTTTACTGCTTTTTGTGTCGTTTTTGTCTGCCAGAAACTATAATTCACTAGTTGTGTATCATAAAAGGGTCATCGTTTCTCCTCCTAGGGGTTATTCGAGACCTCTTAATCCAAACCGCAAGTAACGAGGCATTGGCTACCTTAAGAGAGTCATAGTTACTCGTCCCAATTGCTCACCCAGTCTGCCACTTTTTCTTACTGCGGCCAGTCTGCCAGAAGCGATATGTCACTCGTTGTGTATCTTAAGAGATTCATCGTTACTCCTTCCATAGGTTACTGGTATTCTCTGAGTCAATACCTCTCGTGACGAAAAAGTGGCTATCTTAATAGTGCAATACTTCTTCCTCCGAGTTGCTCACACAGTTTACTACTTTTTGTGTAGTTTTTGTCTGCCAGAAACTATAATTCACTAGTTGTGTATCATAAAAGAGTCATCGTTTCTCCTCATAGGGGTTTTCGAGATATCTTAATCCAAACCGCAAGTAACAAGGCATTGGCTACCTTAAGAGAGTCATAGTTACTCGTCCCCATTGCTCACCCAGTCTGCCACTTTTTCTTACTGTGGCCTGTCTGCCAGGAGCGATATGTCACTCGTTGTGTATCTTAAGAGATTCATCGTTACTCCTTCCATAGGTTACTGGTATTCTCTGAGTCAATACCTCTCTTGACGAAAAAGTGGCTACCTTAATAGTGCAATACTTCTTCCTTCGAGTTGCTCACACAGTTTACTACTTTTTGTGTACTTGCCAGTCTGCCAGAAGCGATATGTCACTAGTTGTGTATCATAAAGGAGTCATCGTTTCTCCTCCTAGGGGTTATTCGAGATTTCTTAATCCAAACCGCAAGTAACGAGGCATTGGCTACCTTAAGAGAGTCATAGTTACTCGTCCCAATTGCTCACCCAGTCTGCTACTTTTCCTTACTGCGGCCAGTCTGCCAGAAGCGATATGTCACTCGTTGTGTATCTTAAGAGATTCATCGTTACTCTTTCCATAGGTTACTGGTATTCTCTGATTCAATGCCTCTCGTGACGAAAAAGTGGTTATCTTAATAGTGCAATACTTCTTCCTCCCAGTTGCTCACACAGTTTACTACTTTTTTGTGTAGTTTTTGTCTGCCAGAAACTATAATTCACTAGTTTTGTATCACAAAAGAGTCATCGTTTCTCCTCCTAGGGGTTATTCGAGACCTCTTAATCCAAACCGCAAGTAACGAGGCATTGGCTACCTTAAGAGAGTCATAGTTACTCGTCCCCATTGCTCACCCAGTCTGCCACTTTTTCTTACTGCTGCCAGTCTGCCAGAAGCGATATGTCACTCGTTGTGTATCTTAAGAGATTCATCGTTACTCTTTCCATAGGTTACTGGTATTCTCTGATTCAATACCTCTCGTGACGAAGAAGTGGCTATCTTAATAGTGCAATACTTCTTCCTCCGAGTTGCTCACACAGTTTACTACATTTTGTGTAGTTTTTGTCTGCCAGAAACTATAATTCACTAGTTGTGTATCATAAAAGAGTCATCGTTTCTCCTCCTAGGGGTTATTCGAGATATCTTAATCCAAACCGCATGTAACGAGGCATTGGCTACCTTAAGAGAGTCATAGTTACTCGTCCCAATTGCTCACCCAGTCTGCCACTTTTCCTTACTGCGGCCAGTCTGCCAGAAGCGATATGTCACTCGTTGTGTATCTTAAGAGATTCATCGTTACTCTTTCCATAGGTTACTGGTATTCTCTGATTCAATGCCTCTCGTGACGAAAAAGTGGCTATCTTAATAGTGCAATACTTCTTCCTCCCAGTTGCTCACACAATTTACTACTTTTTTGTGTAGTTTTTGTCTGCCAGAAACTATAATTCACTAGTTTTGTATCAATAAAAGAGACATCGTTTCTCCCCCTAGGGGTTATTCGAGACCTCTTAATCCAAACCGCAAGTAACGAGGCATTGGCTACCTTAAGAGAGTCATAGTTACTCGTCCCAATTGCTCACCCAGTCTGCCACTTTTTCTTACTGTGGCCAGTCTGCCAGAAGCGATATGTCACTCGTTGTGTATCTTAAGAGATTCATCGTTACTCCTTCCATAGGTTACTGGTATTCTCTGAGTCAATACCTCTCGTGACGAAAAAGTGGCTATCTTAATAGTGCAATACATCTTCCTCCGAGTTGCTCACACAGTTTACTGCTTTTTGTGTAGTTTTTGTCTGCCAGAAACTATAATTCACTAGTTGTGTATCATAAAAGAGTCATCGTTTCTCCTCCTAGGGGTTATTCGAGATATCTTAATCCAAACCGCAAGTAACGAGGCATTGGCTACCTTAAGAGAGTCATAGTTACTCGTCCCAATTGCTCACCCAGTCTGCCACTTTTCCTTACTGCGGCCAGTCTGCCAGAAGCGATATGTCACTCGTTGTGTATCTTAAGAGATTCATCGTTACTCTTTCCATAGGTTACTGGTATTCTCTGATTCAATGCCTCTCGTGACGAAAAAGTGGCTATCTTAATAGTGCAATACTTCTTCCTCCCAGTTGCTCACACAATTTACTACTTTTTTGTGTAGTTTTTGTCTGCCAGAAACTATAATTCACTAGTTTTGTATCATAAAAGAGTCATCGTTTCTCCTCCTAGGGGTTATTCGAGACCTCTTAATCCAAACCGCAAGTAACGAGGCATTGGCTACCTTAAGAGAGTCATAGTTACTCGTCCCAATTGCTCACCCAGTCTGCCACTTTTTCTTACTGCGGCCAGTCTGCCAGAAGCGATATGTCACTAGTTGTGTATCATAAAGGAGTCATCGTTTCTCCTCCTAGGGGTTATTCGAGATTTCTTAATCCAAACCGCAAGTAACGAGGCATTGGCTACCTTAAGAGAGTCATAGTTACTCGTCCCAATTGCTCACCCAGTCTGCCACTTTTCCTTACGGCGGCCAGTCTGCCAGAAGCGATATGTCACTCGTTGTGTATCTTAAGAGATTCATCGTTACTCCTTCCATAGGTTACTGGTATTCTCTGAGTCAATACCTCTCGTGACGAAAAAGTGGCTATCTTAATAGTGCAATACTTCTTCCTCCGAGTTGCTCACACAGTTTACTACTTTTTTGTGTAGTTTTTGTCTGCCAGAAACTATAATTCACTAGTTGTGTATAATAAAAGAGTCATCGTTTCTCCTCCTAGGGGTTTTCGAGATTTCTTAATCCAAACCGCAAGTAACGAGGCATTGGCTGCCTTAAGAGAGTCATAGTTACTCGTCCCAATTGCTCACCCAGTCTGCCACTTTTCCTTACTGTGGCCAGTCTGCCAGAAGCGATATGTCACTCGTTGTGTATCTTAAGAGATTCATCGTTACTCCTTCCATAGGTTACTGGTATTCTCTGAGTCAATACCTCTCGTGACGAAAAAGTGGCTATCCTAATAGTGCAATACTTCTTCCTCCGAGTTGCTCACACAGTTTACTACTTTTTGTGTAGTTTTTGTCTGCCAGAAACTATAATTCACTAGTTGTGTATAATAAAAGAGTCATCGTTTCTCCTCCTAGGGGTTTTCGAGATTTCTTAATCCAAACCGCAAGTAACGAGGCATTGGCTACCTTAAGAGAGTCATAGTTACTCGTCCCCATTGCTCACCCAGTCTGCCACTTTTTCTTACTGTGGCCAGTGTGCCAGAAGCGATATGTCACTCGTTGTGTATCTTAAGAGATTCATCGTTACTCCTTCCATAGGTTACTGGTATTCTCTTAGTCAATACCTCTCTTGACGAAAATGTGGCTATCTTAATAGTGCAATACTTCTTCCTCCGAGTTGCTCACACAGTTTACTGCTTTTTTGTAGTTTTTGTCTGCCAGAAACTATAATTCACTAGTTGTGTATCATAAAAGAGTCATCGTTTCTCCTCCTAGGGGTTATTCGAGATATCTTAATCCAAACCGCAAGTAACGAGGCATTGGCTACCTTAGGAGAGTCATAGTTACTCGTCCCAATTGCTCACCAAGTCTGCCACTTTTCCTTACTGCGGCCAGTCTGCCAGAAGCGATATGTCACTCGTTGTGTATCTTAAGAGATTCATCGTTACTCCTTCCATAGGTTACTGGTATTCTCTAAGTCAATACCTCTCGTGACGAAAAAGTGGCTATCTTAATAGTGCAATACTTCTTCCTCCGAGTTGCTCACACAGTTTACTGCTTTTTGTGTAGTTTTTGTCTGCCAGAAACTATAATTCACTAGTTGTGTATCATAAAAGAGTCATCGTTTCTCCTCCTAGGGGTTATTCGAGATATCTTAATCCAAACCGCAAGTAACGAGGCATTGGCTACCTTAAGAGAGTCATAGTTACTCGTCCCAATTGCTCACCCAGTCTGCCACTTTTCCTTACTGCGGCCAGTCTGCCAGAAGCGATATGTCACTCGTTGTGTATCTTAAGAGATTCATCGTTACTCTTTCCATAGGTTACTGGTATTCTCTGATTCAATGCCACTCGTGACGAAAAAGTGGCTATCTTAATAGTGCAATACTTCTTCCTCCCAGTTGCTCACACAGTTTACTACTTTTTTGTGTAGTTTTTGTCTGCCAGAAACTATAATTCACTAGTTTTGTATCATAAAAGAGTCATCGTTTCTCCTCCTAGGGGTTATTCGAGACCTCTTAATCCAAACCGCAAGTAACGAGGCATTGGCTACCTTAAGAGAGTCATAGTTACTCGTCCCAATTGCTCACCCAGTCTGCCACTTTTTCTTACTGCGGCCAGTCTGCCAGAAGCGATATGTCACTCGTTGTGTATCTTAAGAGATTCATCGTTACTCCTTCCATAGGTTACTGGTATTCTCTGAGTCAATACCTCTCGTGACGAAAAATTGGCTATCTTAATAGTGCAATACTTCTTCCTCCGAGTTGCTCACACAGTTTACTACTTTTTTGTGTAGTTTTTGTCTGCCAGAAACTATAATTCACTAGTTGTGTATAATAAAAGAGTCATCGTTTCTCCTCCTAGGGGTTTTCGAGATATCTTAATCCAAATCGCAAGTAACGAGGCATTGGCTGCCTTAAGAGAGTCATAGTTACTCGTCCCAATTGCTCACCCAGTCTGCCACTTTTCCTTACTGTGGCCAGTCTGCCAGAAGCGATATGTCACTCGTTGTGTATCTTAAGAGATTCATCGTTACTCCTTCCATAGGTTACTGGTATTCTCTGAGTCAATACCTCTCGTGACGAAAAAGTGGCTATCTTAATAGTGCAATACTTCTTCCTCCGAGTTGCTCACACAGTTTACTACTTTTTGTGTAGTTTTTGTCTGCCAGAAACTATAATTCACTAGTTGTGTATAATAAAAGAGTCATCGTTTCTCCTCCTAGGGGTTTTCGAGATTTCTTAATCCAAACCGCAAGTAACGAGGCATTGGCTACCTTAAGAGAGTCATAGTTACTCGTCCCAATTGCTCACCCAGTCTGCCACTTTTTCTTACTGCGGCCAGTCTGCCAGAAGCGATATGTCACTCGTTGTGTATCTTAAGAGATTCATCGTTACTCCTTCCATAGGTTACTGGTATTCTCTGAGTCAATACCTCTCGTGACGAAAAAGTGGCTATCTTAATAGTGCAATACTTCTTCCTCCGAGTTGCTCACACAGATTACTACTTTTTGTGTTGTTTTTGTCTGCCAGAAACTATAATTCACTAGTTGTGTATCATAAAAGAGTCATCGTTTCTCCTCCTAGGGGTTTTCGAGATTTCTTAATCCAAACCGCAAGTAACGAGGCATTGGCTACCTTAAGAGAGTCATAGTTACTCGTCCCCATTGCTCACCCACTCTGCCACTTTTTCTTACTGTGGCCAGTCTGCCAGAAGCGATATGTCACTCGTTGTGTATCTTAAGAGATTCATCGTTACTCCTTCCATAGGTTACTGGTATTCTCTGAGTCAATATCTCTCTTGACGAAAATGTGGCTATCTTAATAGTGCAATACTTCTTCCTCCCAGTTGCTCACACAGTTTACTGCTTTTTGTGTAGTTTTTGTCTGCCAGAAACTATAATTCACTAGTTGTGTATCATAAAAGAGTCATCGTTTCTCCTCCTAGGGGTTATTCGAGATATCTTAATCCAAACCGCAAGTAACGAGGCATTGGCTACCTTAAGAGAGTCATAATTACTCGTCCCAATTGCTCACCCAGTCTGCCACTTTTCCTTACTGCGGCCAGTCTGCCAGAAGCGATATGTCACTCGTTGTGTATCTTAAGAGATTCATCGTTACTCTTTCCATAGGTTACTGGTATTCTCTGATTCAATGCCTCTCGTGACGAAAAAGTGGCTATCTTAATAGTGCAATACTTCTTCCTCCCAGTTGCTCACACAATTTACTACTTTTTTGTGTAGTTTTTGTCTGCCAGAAACTATAATTCACTAGTTTTGTATCATAAAAGAGTCATCGTTTCTCCTCCTAGGGGTTATTCGAGACCTCTTAATCCAAACCGCAAGTAACGAGGCATTGGCTACCTTAAGAGAGTCATAGTTACTCGTCCCAATTGCTCACCCAGTCTGCCACTTTTTCTTACTGCGGCCAGTCTGCCAGAAGCGATATGTCACTAGTTGTGTATCATAAAGGAGTCATCGTTTCTCCTCCTAGGGGTTATTCGAGATTTCTTAATCCAAACCGCAAGTAACGAGGCATTGGCTTCCTTAAGAGAGTCATAGTTACTCGTCCCAATTGCTCACCCAGTCTGCCACTTTTCCTTACGGCGGCCAGTCTGCCAGAAGCGATATGTCACTCGTTGTGTATCTTAAGAGATTCATCGTTACTCCTTCCATAGGTTACTGGTATTCTCTGAGTCAATACCTCTCGTGACGAAAAAGTGGCTATCTTAATAGTGCAATACTTCTTCCTCCGAGTTGCTCACACAGTTTACTACTTTTTGTGTAGTTTTTGTCTGCCAGAAACTATAATTCACTAGTTGTGTATAATAAAAGAGTCATCGTTTCTCCTCCTAGGGGTTTTCGAGATTTCTTAATCCAAACCGCAAGTAACGAGGCATTGGCTGCCTTAAGAGAGCCATAGTTACTCGTCCCAATTGCTCACCCAGTCTGCCACTTTTCCTTACTGTGGCCAGTCTGCCAGAAGCGATATGTCACTCGTTGTGTATCTTAAGAGATTCATCGTTACTCCTTCCATAGGTTACTGGTATTCTCTGAGTCAATACCTCTCGTGACGAAAAAGTGGCTATCTTAATAGTGCAATACTTCTTCCTCCGAGTTGCTCACACAGTTTACTACTTTTTGTGTAGTTTTTGTCTGCCAGAAACTATAATTCACTAGTTGTGTATAATAAAAGAGTCATCGTTTCTCCTCCTAGGGGTTTTCGAGATTTCTTAATCCAAACCGCATGTAACGAGGCATTGGCTACCTTAAGAGAGTCATAGTTACTCGTCCCAATTGCTCACCCAGTCTGCCACTTTTCCTTACTGTGGCCAGTCTGCCAGAAGCGATATGTCACTCGTTGTGTATCTTAAGTGATTCATCGTTACTCCTTCCATAGGTTACTGGTATTCTCTGAGTCAATACCTCTCTTGACGATAAAGTGGCTATCTTAATAGTGCAATACTTCTTCCTCCGAGTTGCTCACACAGTTTACTGCTTTTTGTGTAGTTTTTGTCTGCCAGAAACTATAATTCACTAGTTGTGTATCATAAAAGAGTCATCGTTTCTCCTCCTAGGGGTTATTCGAGATATCTTAAAACAAACCTTAAGTAACGAGGCATTGGCTACCTTAAGAGAGTCATAGTTACTCGTCCCAATTGCTCACCCAGTCTGCCACTTTTTCTTACTGCGGCCAGTCTGCCAGAAGCGATATGTCACTCGTTGTGTATCTTAAGAGATTCATCGTTACTCCTTCCATAGGTTACTGGTATTCTCTGAGTCAATACCTCTCGTGACGAAAAAGTGGCTATCTTAATAGTGCAATACTTCTTCCTCCGAGTTGCTCACACAGTTTACTACTTTTTGTGTAGTTTTTGTCTGCCAGAAACTATAATTCACTAGTTGTGTATCATAAAAGAGTCATCGTTTCTCCTCCTAGGGGTTTTCGAGATTTCTTAATCCAAACCGCAAGTAACGAGGCATTGGCTACCTTAAGAGAGTCATAGTTACTTGTCCCCATTGCTCACCCAGTCTGCCACTTTTTCTTACTGTGGCCAGTCTGCCAGAAGCGATATGTCACTCGTTGTGTATCTTAAGAGATTCATCGTTACTCCTTCCATAGGTTACTGGTATTCTCTGAGTCAATACCTCTCTTGACGAAAAAGTGGCTATCTTAATAGTGCAATACTTCTTCCTCCGAGTTGCTCACACAGTTTACTGCTTTTTGTGTAGTTTTTGTCTGCCAGAAACTATAATTCACTAGTTGTGTATCATAAAAGAGTCATCGTGTCTCCTCCTAGGGGTTATTCGAGATATCTTAATCCAAACCGCAAGTAACGAGGCATTGGCTACCTTAAGAGAGTCATAGTTACTCGTCCCAATTGCTCACCCAGTCTGCCACTTTTCCTTACTGCGGCCAGTCTGCCAGAAGCGATATGTCACTCGTTGTGTATCTTAAGAGATTCATCGTTACTCCTTCCATAGGTTACTGGTATTCTCTGAGTCAATACTTCTCGTGACGAAAAAGTGGCTATCTTAATAGTGCAATACTTCTTCCTCCGAGTTGCTCACACAGTATACTACTTTTTGTGTAGTTTTTGTCTGCCAGAAACTATAATTCACTAGTTGTGTATAATAAAAGAGTCATCGTTTCTCCTCCTAGGGGTTTTCGAGATTTCTTAATCCAAACCGCAAGTAACGAGGCATTGGCTACCTTAAGAGAGTCATAGTTACTCGTCCCAATTGCTCACCCAGTCTGCCACTTTTCCTTACTGTGGCCAGTCTGCCAGAAGCGATATGTCACTCGTTGTGTATCTTAAGAGATTCATCGTTACTCCTTCCATAGGTTACTGGTATTCTCTGAGTCAATACCTCTCTTGACGATAAAGTGGCTATCTTAATAGTGCAATACTTCTTCCTCCGAGTTGCTCACACAGTTTACTGCTTTTTGTGTAGTTTTTGTCTGCCAGAAACTATAATTCACTAGTTGTGTATCATAAAAGAGTCATCGTTTCTCCTCCTAGGGGTTATTCGAGATATCTTAATCCAAACCGTAAGTAACGAGGCATTGGCTACCTTAAGAGAGTCATAGTTACTCGTCCCAATTGCTCACCCAGTCTGCCACTTTTTCTTACTGTGGCCAGTCTGCCAGAAGCGATATGTCACTCGTTGTGTATCTTAAGAGATTCATCGTTACTCCTTCCATAGGTTACTGGTATTCTCTGAGTCAATACCTTTCTTGACGATAAAGTGGCTATCTTAATAGTGCAATACTTCTTCCTCCGAGTTGCTCACACAGTTTACTGCTTTTTGCGTAGTTTTTGTCTGCCAGAAACTATAATTCACTAGTTGTGTATCATAAAAGAGTCATCGTTTCTCCTCCTAGGGGTTATTCGAGATTTCTTAATCCAAACCGCAAGTAACGAGGCATTGGCTACCTTAAGAGAGTCATAGTTACTCGTCCCCATTGCTCACCCAGTCTGCCACTTTTTCTTACTGTGGCCAGTCTGCCAGTTGCGATATGTCACTCGTTGTGTATCTTAAGAGATTCATCGTTACTCCTTCCATAGGTTACTGGTATTCTCTGAGTCAATACCTCTCTTGACGAAAAAGTGGCTATCTTAATAGTGCAATACTTCTTCCTCCGAGTTGCTCACACAGTTTACTGCTTTTTGTGTAGTTTTTGTCTGCCAGAAACTATAATTCACTAGTTGTGTATCATAAAAGGGTCATCGTTTCTCCTCCTAGGGGTTATTCGAGGTATCTTAATCCAAACCGCAAGTAACGAGGCATTGGCTACCTTAAGAGAGTCATAGTTACTCGTCCCAATTGCTCACCCAGTCTGCCACTTTTCCTTACTGCGGCCAGTCTGCCAGAAGCGATATGTCACTCGTTGTGTATCTTAAGAGATTCATCGTTACTCCTTCCATAGGTTACTGGTATTCTCTGAGTCAATACTTCTCGGGACGAAAAAGTGGCTATCTTAATAGTGCAATACTTCTTCCTCCGAGTTGCTCACACAGTATACTACTTTTTGTGTAGTTTTTGTCTGCCAGAAACTATAATTCACTAGTTGTGTATAATAAAAGAGTCATCGTTTCTCCTCCTAGGGGTTTTCGAGATTTCTTAATCCAAACCGCAAGTAACGAGGCATTGGCTGCCTTAAGAGAGTCATAGTTACTCGTCCCAATTGCTCACCCAGTCTGCCACTTTTCCTTACTGTGGCCAGTCTGCCAGAAGCGATATGTCACTCGTTGTGTATCTTAAGAGATTCATCGTTACTCCTTCCATAGGTTACTGGTATTCTCTGAGTCAATACCTCTCTTGACGAAAAAGTGGCTATCTTAATAGTGCAATACTTCTTCCTCCGAGTTGCTCACACAGTTTACTGCTTTTTGTGTAGTTTTTGTCTGCCAGAAACTATAATTCACTAGTTGTGTATCATAAAAGAGTCATCGTTTCTCCTCCTAGGGGTTATTCGAGATATCTTAATCCAAACCGCAAGTAACGAGGCATTGGCTACCTTAAGAGAGTCATAGTTACTCGTCCCAATTGCTCACCCAGTCTGCCACTTTTCCTTACTGCGGCCAGTCTGCCAGAAGCGATATGTCACTCGTTGTGTATCTTAAGAGATTCATCGTTACTCCTTCCATAGGTTACTGGTATTCTCTGAGTCAATACTTCTCGTGACGAAAAAGTGGCTATCTTAATAGTGCAATACTTCTTCCTCCGAGTTGCTCACACAGTATACTACTTTTTGTGTAGTTTTTGTCTGCCAGAAACTATAATTCACTAGTTGTGTATAATAAAAGAGTCATCGTTTCTCCTCCTAGGGGTTTTCGAGATTTCTTAATCCAAACCGCAAGTAACGAGGCATTGGCTACCTTAAGAGAGTCATAGTTACTCGTCCCAATTGCTCACCCAGTCTGCCACTTTTCCTTACTGTGGCCAGTCTGCCAGAAGCGATATGTCACTCGTTGTGTATCTTAAGAGATTCATCGTTACTCCTTCCATAGGTTACTGGTATTCTCTGAGTCAATACCTCTCTTGACGATAAAGTGGCTATCTTAATAGTGCAATACTTCTTCCTCCGAGTTGCTCACACAGTTTACTGCTTTTTGTGTAGTTTTTGTCTGCCAGAAACTATAATTCACTAGTTGTGTATCATAAAAGAGTCATCGTTTCTCCTCCTAGGGGTTATTCGAGATATCTTAATCCAAACCGTAAGTAACGAGGCATTGGCTACCTTAAGAGTGTCATAGTTACTCGTCCCAATTGCTCACCCAGTCTGCCACTTTTTCTTACTGTGGCCAGTCTGCCAGAAGCGATATGTCACTCGTTGTGTATCTTAAGAGATTCATCGTTACTCCTTCCATAGGTTACTGGTATTCTCTGAGTCAATACCTCTCTTGACGATAAAGTGGCTATCTTAATAGTGCAATACTTCTTCCTCCGAGTTGCTCACACAGTTTACTGCTTTTTGCGTAGTTTTTGTCTGCCAGAAACTATAATTCACTAGTTGTGTATCATAAAAGAGTCATCGTTTCTCCTCCTAGGGGTTATTCGAGATATCTTAATCCAAACCGTAAGTAACGAGGCATTGGCTACCTTAAGAGAGTCATAGTTACTCGTCCCAATTGCTCACCCAGTCTGCCACTTTTTCTTACTGCGGCCAGTCTGCCAGAGGCGATATGTCACTCGTTGTGTATCTTAAGAGATTCATCGTTACTCCTTCCATAGGTTACTGGTATTCTCTGAGTCAATACCTCTCGTGAGGAAAAAGTGGCTATCTTAATAGTGCAATACTTCTTCCTCCGAGTTGCTCACACAGTTTACTACTTTTTGTGTAGTTTTTGTCTGCCAGAAACTATAATTCACTAGTTGTGTATCATAAAAGAGTCATCGTTTCTCCTCCTAGGGGTTATTCGAGATTTCTTAATCCAAACCGCAAGTAACGAGGCATTGGCTACCTTAAGAGAGTCATAGTTACTCGTCCCCATTGCTCACCCAGTCTGCCACTTTTTCTTACTGTGGCCAGTCTGCCAGTTGCGATATGTCACTCGTTGTGTATCTTAAGAGATTCATCGTTACTCCTTCCATAGGTTACTGGTATTCTCTGAGTCAATACTTCTCTTGACGAAAAAGTGGCTATCTTAATAGTGCAATACTTCTTCCTCCGAGTTGCTCACACAGTTTACTGCTTTTTGTGTAGTTTTTGTCTGCCAGAAACTATAATTCACTAGTTGTGTATCATAAAAGGGTCATCGTTTCTCCTCCTAGGGGTTATTCGAGATATCTTAATCCAAACCGCAAGTAACGAGGCATTGGCTACCTTAAGAGAGTCATAGTTACTCGTCCCAATTGCTCACCCAGTCTGCCACTTTTCCTTACTGCGGCCAGTCTGCCAGAAGCGATATGTAACTCGTTGTGTATCTTAAGAGATTCATCGTTACTCCTTCCATAGGTTACTGGTATTCTCTGAGTCAATACTTCTCGGGACGAAAAAGTGGCTATCTTAATAGTGCAATACTTCTTCCTCCGAGTTGCTCACACAGTATACTACTTTTTGTGTAGTTTTTGTCTGCCAGAAACTACAATTCACTAGTTGTGTATAATAAAAGAGTCATCGTTTCTCCTCCTAGGGGTTTTCGAGATTTCGTAATCCAAACCGCAAGTAACGAGGCATTGGCTACCTTAAGAGAGTCATAGTTACTCGTCCCAATTGCTCACCCAGTCTGCCACTTTTCCTTACTGTGGCCAGTCTGCCAGAAGCGATATGTCACTCGTTGTGTTTCTTAAGAGATTCATCGTTACTCCTTCCATAGGTTACTGGTATTCTCTGAGTCAATACCTCTCTTGACGATAAAGTGGCTATCTTAATAGTGCAATACTTCTTCCTCCGAGTTGCTCACACAGTTTACTGCTTTTTGTGTAGTTTTTGTCTGCCAGAAACTATAATTCACTAGTTGTGTATCATAAAAGAGTCATCGTTTCTCCTCCTAGGGGTTAATCGAGATATCTTAATCCAAACCGTAAGTAACGAGGCATTGGCTACCTTAAGAGAGTCATAGTTACTCGTCCCAATTGCTCACCCAGTCTGCCATTTTTTCTTACTGCGGCCAGTCTGCCAGAAGCGATATGTCACTCGTTGTGTATCTTAAGAGATTCATCGTTACTCCTTCCATAGGTTACTGGTATTCTCTGAGTCAATACTTCTCGTGACGAAAAAGTGGCTATCTTAATAGTGCAATACTTCTTCCTCCGAGTTGCTCACACAGTTTACTACTTTTTGTGTAGTTTTTGTCTGCCAGAGACTATAATTCACTAGTTGTGTATCATAAAAGAGTCATCGTTTCTCCTCCTAGGGGTTATTCGAGATTTCTTAATCCAAACCGCAAGTAACGAGGCATTGGCTACCTTAAGAGAGTCATAGTTACTCGTCCCCATTGCTCACCCAGTCTGCCACTTTTTCTTACTGTGGCCAGTCTGCCAGTTGCGATATGTCACTCGTTGTGTATCTTAAGAGATTCATCGTTACTCCTTCCATAGGTTACTGGTATTCTCTGAGTCAATACCTCTCTTGACGAAAAAGTGGCTATCTTAATAGTGCAATACTTCTTCCTCCGAGTTGCTCACACAGTTTACTGCTTTTTGTGTAGTTTTTGTCTGCCAGAAACTATAATTCACTAGTTGTGTATCATAAAAGAGTCATCGTTTCTCCTCCTAGGGGTTATTCGAGATATCTTAATCCAAACCGCAAGTAACGAGGCATTGGCTACCTTAAGAGAGTCATAGTTACTCGTCCCAATTGCTCACCCAGTCTGCCACTTTTCCTTACTGCGGCCAGTCTGCCAGAAGCGATATGTCACTCGTTGTGTATCTTAAGAGATTCATCGTTACTCTTTCCATAGGTTACTGGTATTCTCTGATTCAATGCCTCTCGTGACGAAAAAGTGGCTATCTTAATAGTGCAATACTTCTTCCTCCCAGTTGCTCACACAATTTACTACTTTTTTGTGTAGTTTTTGTCTGCCAGAAACTATAATTCACTAGTTGTGTATCATAAAAGAGTCATCGTTTCTCCTCCTAGGGGTTTTCGAGATTTCTTAATCCAAACCGCAAGTAACGAGGCATTGGCTACCTTAAGAGAGTCATAGTTACTCGTCCCCATTGCTCACCCAGTCTGCCACTTTTTCTTACTGTGGCCAGTCTGCCAGAAGCGATATGTCACTCGTTGTGTATCTTAAGAGATTCATCGTTACTCCTTCCATGGGTTACTGGTATTCTCTCAGTCAATACCTCTCTTGACGAAAAAGTGGCTATCTTAATAGTGCAATACTTCTTCCTCCGAGTTGCTCACACAGTTTACTGCTTTTTGTGTAGTTTTTGTCTGCCAGAAACTATAATTCACTAGTTGTGTATCATAAAAGAGTCATCGTTTCTCCTCCTAGGGGTTATTCGAGATATCTTAATCCAAACCGCAAGTAACGAGGCATTGGCTACCTTAAGAGAGTCATAGTTACTCGTCCCCATTGCTCACCCAGTCTGCCACTTTTTCTTACTGTGGCCAGTCTGCCAGTTGCGATATGTCACTCGTTGTGTATCTTAAGAGATTCATCGTTACTCCTTCCATAGGTTACTGGTATTCTCTGAGTCAATACCTCTCTTGACGAAAAAGCGGCTATCTTAATAGTGCAATACTTCTTCCTCCGAGTTGCTCACACAGTTTACTGCTTTTTGTGTAGTTTTTGTCTGCCAGAAACTATAATTCACTAGTTGTGTATCATAAAAGAGTCATCGTTTCTCCTCCTAGGGGTTATTCGAGATATCTTAATCCAAACCGCAAGTAACGAGGCATTGGCTACCTTAAGAGAGTCATAGTTACTCGTCCCAATTGCTCACCCAGTCTGCCACTTTTCCTTACTGCGGCCAGTCTGCCAGAAGCGATATGTCACTCGTTGTGTATCTTAAGAGATTCATCGTTACTCTTTCCATAGGTTACTGGTATTCTCTGATTCAATGCCTCTCGTGACGAAAAAGTGGCTATCTTAATAGTGCAATACTTCTTCCTCCCAGTTGCTCACACAATTTACTACTTTTTTGTGTAGTTTTTGTCTGCCAGAAACTATAATTCACTAGTTGTGTATCATAAAAGAGTCATCGTTTCTCCTCCTAGGGGTTTTCGAGATTTCTTAATCCAAACCGCAAGTAACGAGGCATTGGCTACCTTAAGAGGGTCATAGTTACTCGTCCCCATTGCTCACCCAGTCTGCACTTTTTCTTACTGTGGCCAGTCTGCCAGAAGCGATATGTCACTCGTTGTGTATCTTAAGAGATTCATCGTTACTCCTTCCATGGGTTACTGGTATTCTCTGAGTCAATACCTCTCTTGACGAAAAAGTGGCTATCTTAATAGTGCAATACTTCTTCCTCCGAGTTGCTCACACAGTTTACTGCTTTTTGTGTAGTTTTTGTCTGCCAGAAACTATAATTCACTAGTTGTGTATCATAAAAGAGTCATCGTTTCTCCTCCTAGGGGTTATTCGAGATATCTTAATCCAAACCGCAAGTAACGAGGCATTGGCTACCTTAAGAGAGTCATAGTTACTCGTCCCCATTGCTCACGCAGTCTGCCACTTTTCCTTACTGCGGCCAGTCTGCCAGAAGCGATATGTCACTCGTTGTGTATCTTAAGAGATTCATCGTTACTCCTTCCATAGGTTACTGGTATTCTCTGAGTCAATACCTCTCTTGACGAAAAAGTGGCTATCTTAATAGTGCAATACTTCTTCCTCCGAATTGCTCAAACAGTTTACTGCTTTTTGTGTAGTTTTTGTCAGCCAGAAACTATAATTCACTAGTTGTGTATCATAAAAGAGTCATCGTTTCTCCTCCTAGGGGTTATTCGAGATATCTTAATCCAAACCGCAAGTAACGAGGCATTGGCTACCTTAAGAGAGTCATAGTTACTCGTCCCAATTGCTCACCCAGTCTGCCACTTTTCCTTACTGCGGCCAGTCTGCCAGAAGCGATATGTCACTCGTTGTGTATCTTAAGAGATTCATCGTTACTCCTTCCATAGGTTACTGGTATTCTCTGAGTCAATACCTCTCGTGACGAAAAAGTGGCTATCTTAATAGTGCAATACTTCTTCCTCCGAGTTGCTCACACAGTTTACTACTTTTTGTGTAGTTTTTGTCTGCCAGAAACTATAATTCACTAGTTGTGTATCATAAAAGAGTCATCGTTTCTCCTCCTACGGGTTTTCGAGATTTCTTAATCCAAACCGCAAGTAACGAGGCATTGGCTACCTTAAGAGAGTCATAGTTACTCGTCCCTATTGCTCACCCAGTCTGCCACTTTTTCTTACTGTGGCCAGTCTGCCAGAAGCGATATGTCACTCGTTGTGTATCTTAAGAGATTCATCGTTACTCCTTCCATAGGTTACTGGTATTCTCTGAGTCAATACCTCTCTTGACGAAAAAGTGGCTATCTTAATAGTGCAATACTTCTTCCTCCGAGTTGCTCACACAGTTTACTGCTTTTTGTGTAGTTTTTGTCTGCCAGCAACTATAATTCACTAGTTGTGTATCATAAAAGAGTCATCGTTTCTCCTCCTAGGGGTTATTCGAGACCTCTTAATCCAAACCGCAAGTAACGAGGCATTGGCTACCTTAAGAGAGTCATAGTTACTCGTCCCAATTGCTCACCCAGTCTGCCACTTTTCCTTACTGCGGCCAGTCTGCCAGAAGCGATATGTCACTCGTTGTGTATCTTAAGAGATTCATCGTTACTCCTTCCATAGGTTACTGGTATTCTCTGAGTCAATACCTCTCTTGACGAAAAAGTGGCTATCTTAATAGTGCAATACTTCTTCCTCCGAATTGCTCAAACAGTTTACTGCTTTTTGTGTAGTTTTTGTCAGCCAGAAACTATAATTCACTAGTTGTGTATCATAAAAGAGTCATCGTTTCTCCTCCTAGGGGTTATTCGAGATATCTTAATCCAAACCGCAAGTAACGAGGCATTGGCTACCTTAAGAGAGTCATAGTTACTCGTCCCAATTGCTCACCCAGTCTGCCACTTTTCCTTACTGCGGCCAGTCTGCCAGAAGCGATATGTCACTCGTTGTGTATCTTAAGAGATTCATCGTTACTCCTTCCATAGGTTACTGGTATTCTCTGAGTCAATACCTCTCGTGACGAAAAAGTGGCTATCTTAATAGTGCAATACTTCTTCCTCCGAGTTGCTCACACAGTTTACTACTTTTTGTGTAGTTTTTGTCTGCCAGAAACTATAATTCACTAGTTGTGTATCATAAAAGAGTCATCGTTTCTCCTCCTACGGGTTTTCGAGATTTCTTAATCCAAACCGCAAGTAACGAGGCATTGGCTACCTTAAGAGAGTCATAGTTACTCGTCCCTATTGCTCACCCAGTCTGCCACTTTTTCTTACTGTGGCCAGTCTGCCAGAAGCGATATGTCACTCGTTGTGTATCTTAAGAGATTCATCGTTACTCCTTCCATAGGTTACTGGTATTCTCTGAGTCAATACCTCTCTTGACGAAAAAGTGGCTATCTTAATAGTGCAATACTTCTTCCTCCGAGTTGCTCACACAGTTTACTGCTTTTTGTGTAGTTTTTGTCTGCCAGCAACTATAATTCACTAGTTGTGTATCATAAAAGAGTCATCGTTTCTCCTCCTAGGGGTTATTCGAGACCTCTTAATCCAAACCGCAAGTAACGAGGCATTGGCTACCTTAAGAGAGTCATAGTTACTCGTCCCAATTGCTCACCCAGTCTGCCACTTTTCCTTACTGCGGCCAGTCTGCCAGAAGCGATATGTCACTCGTTGTGTATCTTAAGAGATTCATCGTTACTCCTTCCATAGGTTACTGGTATTCTCTGAGTCAATACCTCTCGTGATGAAAAAGTGGCTATCTTAATAGTGCAATACTTCTTCCTCCGAGTTGCTCAAACAGTTTACTGCTTTTTGTGTAGTTTTTGTCAGCCAGAAACTACTATAATTCACTAGTTGTGTATCATAAAAGAGTCATCGTTTCTCCTCCTAGGGGTTATTCGAGATATCTTAATCCAAACCGCAAGTAACGAGGCATTGGCTACCTTAAGAGAGTCATAGTTACTCGTCGCAATTGCTCACCCAGTCTGCCACTTTTTCTTACTGTGGCCAGTCTGCCAGAAGCGATATGTCACTCGTTGTGTATCTTAAGAGATTCATCGTTACTCCTTCCATAGGTTACTGGTATTCTCTGAGTCAATACCTCTCTTGACGAAAAAGTGGCTATCTTAATAGTGCAATACTTCTTCCTCCGAGTTGCTCACACCGTTTACTGCTTTTTGTGTAGTTTTTGTCTGCCAGAAACTATAATTCACTAGTTGTGTATCATAAAAGAGTCATCGTTTCTCCTCCCAGGGGTTATTCGAGATATCTTAATCCAAACCGCAAGTAACGAGGCATTGGCTACCTTAAGAGAGTCATAGTTACTCGTCCCTATTGCTCACCCAGTCTGCCACTTTTTCTTACTGTGGCCAGTCTGCCAGAAGCGATATGTCACTCGTTGTGTATCTTAAGAGATTCATCGTTACTCCTTCCATAGGTTACTGGTATTCTCTGAGTCAATACCTCTCTTGACGAAAAAGTGGCTATCTTAATAGTGCAATACTTCTTCCTCCGAGTTGCTCACACAGTTTACTGCTTTTTGTGTAGTTTTTGTCTGCCAGCAACTATAATTCACTAGTTGTGTATCATAAAAGAGTCATCGTTTCTCCTCCTAGGGGTTATTCGAGACCTCTTAATCCAAACCGCAAGTAACGAGGCATTGGCTACCTTAAGAGAGTCATAGTTACTCGTCCCAATTGCTCACCCAGTCTGCCACTTTTCCTTACTGCGGCCAGTCTGCCAGAAGCGATATGTCACTCGTTGTGTATCTTAAGAGATTCATCGTTACTCCTTCCATAGGTTACTGGTATTCTCTGAGTCAATACCTCTCGTGATGAAAAAGTGGCTATCTTAATAGTGCAATACTTCTTCCTCCGAGTTGCTCAAACAGTTTACTGCTTTTTGTGTAGTTTTTGTCAGCCAGAAACTACTATAATTCACTAGTTGTGTATCATAAAAGAGTCATCGTTTCTCCTCCTAGGGGTTATTCGAGATATCTTAATCCAAACCGCAAGTAACGAGGCATTGGCTACCTTAAGAGAGTCATAGTTACTCGTCGCAATTGCTCACCCAGTCTGCCACTTTTTCTTACTGTGGCCAGTCTGCCAGAAGCGATATGTCACTCGTTGTGTATCTTAAGAGATTCATCGTTACTCCTTCCATAGGTTACTGGTATTCTCTGAGTCAATACCTCTCTTGACGAAAAAGTGGCTATCTTAATAGTGCAATACTTCTTCCTCCGAGTTGCTCACACCGTTTACTGCTTTTTGTGTAGTTTTTGTCTGCCAGAAACTATAATTCACTAGTTGTGTATCATAAAAGAGTCATCGTTTCTCCTCCCAGGGGTTATTCGAGATATCTTAATCCAAACCGCAAGTAACGAGGCATTGGCTACCTTAAGAGAGTCATAGTTACTCGTCCCTATTGCTCACCCAGTCTGCCACTTTTTCTTACTGTGGCCAGTCTGCCAGAAGCGATATGTCACTCGTTGTGTATCTTAAGAGATTCATCGTTACTCCTTCCATAGGTTACTGGTATTCTCTGAGTCAATACCTCTCTTGACGAAAAAGTGGCTATCTTAATAGTGCAATACTTCTTCCTCCGAGTTGCTCACACAGTTTACTGCTTTTTGTGTAGTTTTTGTCTGCCAGCAACTATAATTCACTAGTTGTGTATCATAAAAGAGTCATCGTTTCTCCTCCTAGGGGTTATTCGAGATATCTTAATCCAAACCGCAAGTAACGAGGCATTGGCTACCTTAAGAGAGTCATAGTTACTCGTCGCAATTGCTCACCCAGTCTGCCACTTTTTCTTATTGCGGCCAGTCTGCCTGAAGCGATATGTCACTCGTTGTGTATCTTAAGAGATTCATCGTTACTCCTTCCATAGGTTACTGGTATTCTCTGAGTCAATACCTCTCGTGACGAAAAAGTGGCTATCTTAATAGTGCAATACTTCTTCCTCCCAGTTGCTCACACAGTTTACTACTTTTTGTGTAGTTTTTGTCTGCCAGAAATTATAATTCACTAGTTGTGTATCATAAAAGAGTCATCGTTTCTCCTCCCAGGGGTTATTCGAGATATCTTAATCCAAACCGCAAGTAACGAGGCTTTGGCTACCTTAAGAGAGTCATAGTTACTCGTCCCAATTGCTCACCCAGTCTGCCACTTTTCCTTACTGCGGCCAGTCTGCCAGAAGCGATATGTCACACGTTGTGTATCTTAAGAGATTCATCGTTACTCCTCCCATAGGTTACTGGTATTCTCTGAGTCAATACCTCTCGTGATGAAAAAGTGGCTATCTTAATAGTGCAATACTTCTTCCTCCGAGTTGCTCACACAGTTTACTACTTTTTGTGTAGTTTTTGTCTGCCAGAAACTATAATTCACTAGTTGTGTATCATAAAAGAGTCATCGTTTCTCCTCCTAGGGGTTTTCGAGATTTCTTAATCCAAACCGCAAGTAACGAGGCATTGGCTACCTTAAGAGAGTCATAGTTACTCGTCCCTATTGCTCACCCAGTCTGCCACTTTTTCTTACTGTGGCCAGTCTGCCAGAAGCGATATGTCACTCGTTGTGTATCTTAAGAGATTCATCGTTACTCCTTCCATAGGTTACTGGTATTCTCTGAGTCAATACCTCTCTTGACGAAAAAGTGGCTATCTTAATAGTGCAATACTTCTTCCTCCGAGTTGCTCACACAGTTTACTGCTTTTTGTGTAGTTTTTGTCTGCCAGAAACTATAATTCACTAGTTGTGTATCATAAAAGAGTCATCGTTTCTCCTCCTAGGGGTTATTCGAGATATCTTAATCCAAACCGCAAGTAACGAGGCATTGGCTACCTTAAGAGAGTCATAGTTACTCGTCCCAATTGCTCACCCAGTCTGCCACTTTTTCTTACTGTGGCCAGTCTGCCAGAAGCGATATGTCACTCGTTGTGTATCTTAAGAGATTCATCGTTACTCCTTCCATAGGTTACTGGTATTCTCTGAGTCAATACCTCTCTTGACGAAAAAGTGGCTATCTTAATAGTGCAATACTTCTTCCTCCGAGTTGCTCACACAGTTTACTGCTTTTTGTGTAGTTTTTGTCTGCCAGAAACTATAATTCACTAGTTGTGTATCATAAAAGAGTCATCGTTTCTCCTCCTAGGGGTTATTCGAGATATCTTAATCCAAACCGCAAGTAACGAGGCATTGGCTACCTTAAGAGAGTCATAGTTACTCGTCGCAATTGCTCACCCAGTCTGCCACTTTTTCTTACTGCGGCCAGTCTGCCTGAAGCGATATGTCACTCGTATTGTATCTTAAGAGATTCATCGTTACTCCTTCCATAGGTTACTGGTATTCTCTGAGTCAATACCTCTCGTGACGAAAAAGTGGCTATCTTAATAGTGCAATACTTCTTCCTCCCAGTTGCTCACACAGTTTACTACTTTTTGTGTAGTTTTTGTCTGCCAGAAACTATAATTCACTAGTTGTGTATCATAAAAGAGTCATCGTTTCTCCTCCCAGGGGTTATTCGAGATATCTTAATCCAAACCGCAAGTAACGAGGCATTGGCTACCTTAAGAGAGTCATAGTTACTCGTCCCAATTGCTCACCCAGTCTGCCACTTTTCCTTACTCCGGCCAGTCTGCCAGAAGCGATATGTCACTCGTTGTGTATCTTAAGAGATTCATCGTTACTCCTTCCATAGGTTACTGGTATTCTCTGAGTCAATACCTCTCGTGACGAAAAAGTGGCTATCTTAATAGTGCAATACTTCTTCCTCCGAGTTGCTCACACAGTTTACTACTTTTTGTGTAGTTTTTGTCTGCCAGAAACTATAATTCACTAGTTGTGTATCATAAAAGAGTCATCGTTTCTCCTCCTAGGGGTTATTCGAGATATCTTAATCCAAAGCGCAAGTAACGAGGCATTGGCTACCTTAAGAGAGTCATAGTTACTCGTCCCTATTGCTCACCCAGTCTGCCACTTTTTCTTACTGTGGCCAGTCTGCCAGAAGCGATATGTCACTCGTTGTGTATCTTAAGAGATTCATCGTTACTCCTTCCATAGGTTACTGGTATTCTCTGAGTCAATACCTCTCTTGACGAAAAAGTGGCTATCTTAATAGTGCAATACTTCTTCCTCCGAGTTGCTCACACAGTTTACTGCTTTTTGTGTAGTTTTTGTCTGCCAGCAACTATAATTCACTAGTTGTGTATCATAAAAGAGTCATCGTTTCTCCTCCTAGGGGTTATTCGAGATATCTTAATCCAAACCGCAAGTAACGAGGCATTGGCTACCTTAAGAGAGTCATAGTTACTCGTCGCAATTGCTCACCCAGTCTGCCACTTTTTCTTACTGCGGCCAGTCTGCCTGAAGCGATATGTCACTCGTTGTGTATCTTAAGAGATTCATCGTTACTCCTTCCATAGGTTACTTTTATTCTCTGAGTCAATACCTCTCGTGACGAAAAAGTGGCTATCTTAATAGTGCAATACTTCTTCCTCCCAGTTGCTCACACAGTTTACTACTTTTTGTGTAGTTTTTGTCTGCCAGAAACTATAATTCACTAGTTGTGTATCATAAAAGAGTCATCGTTTCTCCTCCCAGGGGTTATTCGAGATATCTTAATCCAAACCGCAAGTAACGAGGCTTTGGCTACCTTAAGAGAGTCATAGTTACTCGTCCCAATTGCTCACCCAGTCTGCCACTTTTCCTTACTGCGGCCAGTCTGCCAGAAGCGATATGTCACACGTTGTGTATCTTAAGAGATTCATCGTTACTCCTTCCATAGGTTACTGGTATTCTCTGAGTCAATACCTCTCGTGATGAAAAAGTGGCTATCTTAATAGTGCAATACTTCTTCCTCCGAGTTGCTCACACAGTTTACTACTTTTTGTGTAGTTTTTGTCTGCCAGAAACTATAATTCACTAGTTGTGTATCATAAAAGAGTCATCGTTTCTCCTCCTAGGGGTTTTCGAGATTTCTTAATCCAAACCGCAAGTAACGAGGCATTGGCTACCTTAAGAGAGTCATAGTTACTCGTCCCTATTGCTCACCCAGTCTGCCACTTTTTCTTACTGTGGCCAGTCTGCCAGAAGCGATATGTCACTCGTTGTGTATCTTAAGAGATTCATCGTTACTCCTTCCATAGGTTACTGGTATTCTCTGACTCAATACCTCTCTTGACGAAAAAGTGGCTATCTTAATAGTGCAATACTTCTTCCTCCGAGTTGCTCACACAGTTTACTGCTTTTTGTGTAGTTTTTGTCTGCCAGAAACTATAATTCACTAGTTGTGTATCATAAAAGAGTCATCGTTTCTCCTCCTAGGGGTTATTCGAGATATCTTAATCCAAACCGCAAGTAACGAGGCATTGGCTACCTTAAGAGAGTCATAGTTACTCGTCCCAATTGCTCACCCAGTCTGCCACTTTTTCTTACTGTGGCCAGTCTGCCAGAAGCGATATGTCACTCGTTGTGTATCTTAAGAGATTCATCGTTACTCCTTCCATAGGTTACTGGTATTCTCTGAGTCAATACCTCTCTTGACGAAAAAGTGGCTATCTTAATAGTGCAATACTTCTTCCTCCGAGTTGCTCACACAGTTTACTGCTTTTTGTGTAGTTTTTGTCTGCCAGAAACTATAATTCACTAGTTGTGTATCATAAAAGAGTCATCGTTTCTCCTCCTAGGGGTTATTCGAGATATCTTAATCCAAACCGCAAGTAACGAGGCATTGGCTACCTTAAGAGAGTCATAGTTACTCGTCGCAATTGCTCACCCAGTCTGCCACTTTTTCTTACTGCGGCCAGTCTGCCTGAAGCGATATGTCACTCGTATTGTATCTTAAGAGATTCATCGTTACTCCTTCCATAGGTTACTGGTATTCTCTGAGTCAATACCTCTCGTGACGAAAAAGTGGCTATCTTAATAGTGCAATACTTCTTCCTCCCAGTTGCTCACACAGTTTACTACTTTTTGTGTAGTTTTTGTCTGCCAGAAACTATAATTCACTAGTTGTGTATCATAAAAGAGTCATCGTTTCTCCTCCCAGGGGTTATTCGAGATATCTTAATCCAAACCGCAAGTAACGAGGCATTGGCTACCTTAAGAGAGTCATAGTTACTCGTCCCAATTGCTCACCCAGTCTGCCACTTTTCCTTACTCCGGCCAGTCTGCCAGAAGCGATATGTCACTCGTTGTGTATCTTAAGAGATTCATCGTTACTCCTTCCATAGGTTACTGGTATTCTCTGAGTCAATACCTCTCGTGACGAAAAAGTGGCTATCTTAATAGTGCAATACTTCTTCCTCCGAGTTGCTCACACAGTTTACTACTTTTTGTGTAGTTTTTGTCTGCCAGAAACTATAATTCACTAGTTGTGTATCATAAAAGAGTCATCGTTTCTCCTCCTAGGGGTTTTCGAGATTTATTAATCCAAACCGCAAGTAACGCGGCATTGGCTACCTTAAGAGAGTCATAGTTACTCGTCCCTATTGCTCACCCAGTCTGCCACTTTTTCTTACTGTGGCCAGTCTGCCAGAAGCGATATGTCACTCGTTGTGTATCTTAAGAGATTCATCGTTACTCCTTCCATAGGTTACTGGTATTCTCTGAGTCAATACCTCTCTTGACGAAAAAGTGGCTATCTTAATAGTGCAATACTTCTTCCTCCGAGTTGCTCACACAGTTTACTGCTTTTTGTGTAGTTTTTGTCTGCCAGAAACTATAATTCACTAGTTGTGTATCATAAAAGAGTCATCGTTTCTCCTCCTAGGGGTTATTCGAGATATCTTAATCCAAACCGCAAGTAACGAGGCATTGGCTACCTTAAGAGAGTCATAGTTACTCGTCGCAATTGCTCACCCAGTCTGCCACTTTTTCTTACTGCGGCCAGTCTGTCTGAAGCGATATGTCACTCGTTGTGTATCTTAAGAGATTCATCGTTACTCCTTCCATAGGTTACTGGTATTCTCTGAGTCAATACCTCTCGTGACGAAAAAGTGGCTATCTTAATAGTGCAATACTTCTTCCTCCCAGTTGCTCACACAGTTTACTACTTTTTGTGTAGTTTTTGTCTGCCAGAAACTATAATTCACTAGTTGTGTATCATAAAAGAGTCATCGTTTCTCCTCCTAGGGGTTTTCGAGATTTCTTAATCCAAACCGCAAGTAACGAGGCATTGGCTACCTTAAGAGAGTCATAGTTACTCGTCAGCATTGCTCACCCAGTCTGCCACTTTTTCTTACTGTGGCCAGTCTGCCAGAAGCGATATGTCACTCGTTGTGTATCTTAAGAGATTCATCGTTACTCCTTCCATAGGTTACTGGTATTCTCTGAGTCAATACCTCTCTTGACGAAAAAGTGGCTATCTTAATAGTGCAATACTTCTTCCTCCGAGTTGCTCACACAGTTTACTGCTTTTTGTGTAGTTTTTGTCTGCCAGAAACTATAATTCACTAGTTGTGTATCATAAAAGAGTCATCGTTTCTCCTCCTAGGGGTTATTCGAGATATCTTAATCCAAACCGCAAGTAACGAGGCATTGGCTACCTTAAGAGAGTCATAGTTACTCGTCCCAATTGCTCACCCAGTCTGCCACTTTTCCTTACTGCGGCCAGTCTGCCAGAAGCGATATGTCACTCGTTGTGTATCTTATGAGATTCATCGTTACTCCTTCCATAGGTTACTGGTATTCTTTGAGTCAATACCTCTCTTGACGAAAAAGTGGCTATCTTAATAGTGCAATACTTCTTCCTCCGAGTTGCTCACACAGTTTACTGCTTTTTGTGTAGTTTTTGTCTGCCAGAAACTATAATTCACTAGTTGTGTATCATAAAAGAGTCATCGTTTCTCCTCCCAGGGGTTATTCGAGATATCTTAATCCAAACCGCAAGTAACGAGGCTTTGGCTACCTTAAGAGAGTCATAGTTACTCGTCCCAATTGCTCACCCAGTCTGCCACTTTTCCTTACTGCGGCCAGTCTGCCAGAAGCGATATGTCACACGTTGTGTATCTTAAGAGATTCATCGTTACTCCTTCCATAGGTTACTGGTATTCTCTGAGTCAATACCTCTCGTGATGAAAAAGTGGCTATCTTAATAGTGCAATACTTCTTCGTCCGAGTTGCTCACACAGTTTACTACTTTTTGTGTAGTTTTTGTCTGCCAGAAACTATAATTCACTAGTTGTGTATCATAAAAGAGTCATCGTTTCTCCTCCTAGGGGTTTTCGAGATTTCTTAATCCAAACCGCAAGTAACGAGGCATTGGCTACCTTAAGAGAGTCATAGTTACTCGTCCCTATTGCTCACCCAGTCTGCCACTTTTTCTTACTGTGGCCAGTCTGCCAGAAGCGATATGTCACTCGTTGTGTATCTTAAGAGATTCATCGTTACTCCTTCCATAGGTTACTGGTATTCTCTGAGTCAATACCTCTCTTGACGAAAAAGTGGCTATCTTAATAGTGCAATACTTCTTCCTCCGAGTTGCTCACACAGTTTACTGCTTTTTGTGTAGTTTTTGTCTGCCAGAAACTATAATTCACTAGTTGTGTATCATAAAAGAGTCATCGTTTCTCCTCCCAGGGGTTATTCGAGATATCTTAATCCAAACCGCAAGTAACGAGGCTTTGGCTACCTTAAGAGAGTCATAGTTACTCGTCCCAATTGCTCACCCAGTCTGCCACTTTTCCTTACTGCGGCCAGTCTGCCAGAAGCGATATGTCACACGTTGTGTATCTTAAGAGATTCATCGTTACTCCTTCCATAGGTTACTGGTATTCTCTGAGTCAATACCTCTCGTGATGAAAAAGTGGCTATCTTAATAGTGCAATACTTCTTCCTCCGAGTTGCTCACACAGTTTACTACTTTTTGTGTAGTTTTTGTCTGCCAGAAACTATAATTCACTAGTTGTGTATCATAAAAGAGTCATCGTTTCTCCTCCTAGGGGTTTTCGAGATTTCTTAATCCAAACCGCAAGTAACGAGGCATTGGCTACCTTAAGAGAGTCATAGTTACTCGTCCCTATTGCTCACCCAGTCTGCCACTTTTTCTTACTGTGGCCAGTCTGCCAGAAGCGATATGTCACTCGTTGTGTATCTTAAGAGATTCATCGTTACTCCTTCCATAGGTTACTGGTATTCTCTGAGTCAATACCTCTCTTGACGAAAAAGTGGCTATCTTAATAGTGCAATACTTCTTCCTCCGAGTTGCTCACACAGTTTACTGCTTTTTGTGTAGTTTTTGTCTGCCAGAAACTATAATTCACTAGTTGTGTATCATAAAAGAGTCATCGTTTCTCCTCCTAGGGGTTATTCGAGATATCTTAATCCAAACCGCAAGTAACGAGGCATTGGCTACCTTAAGAGAGTCATAGTTACTCGTCCCAATTGCTCACCCAGTCTGCCACTTTTTCTTACTGTGGCCAGTCTGCCAGAAGCGATATGTCACTCGTTGTGTATCTTAAGAGATTCATCGTTACTCCTTCCATAGGTTACTGGTATTCTCTGAGTCAATACCTCTCTTGACGAAAAAGTGGCTATGTTAATAGTGCAATACTTCTTCCTCCGAGTTGCTCACACAGTTTACTGATTTTTGTGTAGTTTTTGTCTGCCAGAAACTATAATTCACTAGTTGTGTATCATAAAAGAGTCATCGTTTCTCCTCCTAGGGGTTATTCGAGATATCTTAATCCAAACCGCAAGTAACGAGGCATTGGCTACCTTAAGAGAGTCATAGTTACTCGTCGCAATTGCTCACCCAGTCTGCCACTTTTTCTTACTGCGGCCAGTCTGCCTGAAGCGATATGTCACTCGTTGTGTATCTTAAGAGATTCATCGTTACTCCTTCCATAGGTTACTGGTATTCTCTGAGTCAATACCTCTCGTGACGAAAAAGTGGCTATCTTAATAGTGCAATACTTCTTCCTCCGAGTTGCTCACACAGTTTACTACTTTTTGTGTAGTTTTTGTCTGCCAGAAACTATAATTCACTAGTTGTGTATCATAAAAGAGTCATCGTTTCTCCTCCTAGGGGTTTTCGAGATTTCTTAATCCAAACCGCAAGTAACGAGGCATTGGCTACCTTAAGAGAGTCATAGTTACTCGTCCCTATTGCTCACCCAGTCTGCCACTTTTTCTTACTGTGGCCAGTCTGCCAGAAGCGATATGTCACTCGTTGTGTATCTTAAGAGATTCATCGTTACTCCTTCCATAGGTTACTGGTATTCTCTGACTCAATACCTCTCTTGACGAAAAAGTGGCTATCTTAATAGTGCAATACTTCTTCCTCCGAGTTGCTCACACAGTTTACTGCTTTTTGTGTAGTTTTTGTCTGCCAGAAACTATAATTCACTAGTTGTGTATCATAAAAGAGTCATCGTTTCTCCTCCTAGGGGTTATTCGAGATATCTTAATCCAAACCGCAAGTAACGAGGCATTGGCTACCTTAAGAGAGTCATAGTTACTCGTCCCAATTGCTCACCCAGTCTGCCACTTTTTCTTACTGTGGCCAGTCTGCCAGAAGCGATATGTCACTCGTTGTGTATCTTAAGAGATTCATCGTTACTCCTTCCATAGGTTACTGGTATTCTCTGAGTCAATACCTCTCTTGACGAAAAAGTGGCTATCTTAATAGTGCAATACTTCTTCCTCCGAGTTGCTCACACAGTTTACTGCTTTTTGTGTAGTTTTTGTCTGCCAGAAACTATAATTCACTAGTTGTGTATCATAAAAGAGTCATCGTTTCTCCTCCTAGGGGTTATTCGAGATATCTTAATCCAAACCGCAAGTAACGAGGCATTGGCTACCTTAAGAGAGTCATAGTTACTCGTCGCAATTGCTCACCCAGTCTGCCACTTTTTCTTACTGCGGCCAGTCTGCCTGAAGCGATATGTCACTCGTATTGTATCTTAAGAGATTCATCGTTACTCCTTCCATAGGTTACTGGTATTCTCTGAGTCAATACCTCTCGTGACGAAAAAGTGGCTATCTTAATAGTGCAATACTTCTTCCTCCCAGTTGCTCACACAGTTTACTACTTTTTGTGTAGTTTTTGTCTGCCAGAAACTATAATTCACTAGTTGTGTATCATAAAAGAGTCATCGTTTCTCCTCCCAGGGGTTATTCGAGATATCTTAATCCAAACCGCAAGTAACGAGGCTTTGGCTACCTTAAGAGAGTCATAGTTACTCGTCCCAATTGCTCACCCAGTCTGCCACTTTTCCTTACTGCGGCCAGTCTGCCAGAAGCGATATGTCACACGTTGTGTATCTTAAGAGATTCATCGTTACTCCTTCCATAGGTTACTGGTATTCTCTGAGTCAATACCTCTCGTGATGAAAAAGTGGCTATCTTAATAGTGCAATACTTCTTCCTCCGAGTTGCTCACACAGTTTACTACTTTTTGTGTAGTTTTTGTCTGCCAGAAACTATAATTCACTAGTTGTGTATCATAAAAGAGTCATCGTTTCTCCTCCTAGGGGTTTTCGAGATTTATTAATCCAAACCGCAAGTAACGCGGCATTGGCTACCTTAAGAGAGTCATAGTTACTCGTCCCTATTGCTCACCCAGTCTGCCACTTTTTCTTACTGTGGCCAGTCTGCCAGAAGCGATATGTCACTCGTTGTGTATCTTAAGAGATTCATCGTTACTCCTTCCATAGGTTACTGGTATTCTCTGAGTCAATACCTCTCTTGACGAAAAAGTGGCTATCTTAATAGTGCAATACTTCTTCCTCCGAGTTGCTCACACAGTTTACTGCTTTTTGTGTAGTTTTTGTCTGCCAGAAACTATAATTCACTAGTTGTGTATCATAAAAGAGTCATCGTTTCTCCTCCTAGGGGTTATTCGAGATATCTTAATCCAAACCGCAAGTAACGAGGCATTGGCTACCTTAAGAGAGTCATAGTTACTCGTCCCAATTGCTCACCCAGTCTGCCACTTTTTCTTACTGTGGCCAGTCTGCCAGAAGCGATATGTCACTCGTTGTGTATCTTAAGAGATTCATCGTTACTCCTTCCATAGGTTACTGGTATTCTCTGAGTCAATACCTCTCGTGACGAAAAAGTGGCTATCTTAATAGTGCAATACTTCTTCCTCCCAGTTGCTCACACAGTTTACTACTTTTTGTGTAGTTTTTGTCTGCCAGAAACTATAATTCACTAGTTGTGTATCATAAAAGAGTCATCGTTTCTCCTCCTAGGGGTTTTCGAGATTTCTTAATCCAAACCGCAAGTAACGAGGCATTGGCTACCTTAAGAGAGTCATAGTTACTCGTCAGCATTGCTCACCCAGTCTGCCACTTTTTCTTACTGTGGCCAGTCTGCCAGAAGCGATATGTCACTCGTTGTGTATCTTAAGAGATTCATCGTTACTCCTTCCATAGGTTACTGGTATTCTCTGAGTCAATACCTCTCTTGACGAAAAAGTGGCTATCTTAATAGTGCAATACTTCTTCCTCCGAGTTGCTCACACAGTTTACTGCTTTTTGTGTAGTTTTTGTCTGCCAGAAACTATAATTCACTAGTTGTGTATCATAAAAGAGTCATCGTTTCTCCTCCTAGGGGTTTTCGAGATTTCTTAATCCAAACCGCAAGTAACGAGGCATTGGCTACCTTAAGAGAGTCATAGTTACTCGTCCCAATTGCTCACCCAGTCTGCCACTTTTCCTTACTGCGGCCAGTCTGCCAGAAGCGATATGTCACTCGTTGTGTATCTTATGAGATTCATCGTTACTCCTTCCATAGGTTACTGGTATTCTTTGAGTCAATACCTCTCTTGACGAAAAAGTGGCTATCTTAATAGTGCAATACTTCTTCCTCCGAGTTGCTCACACAGTTTACTGCTTTTTGTGTAGTTTTTGTCTGCCAGAAACTATAATTCACTAGTTGTGTATCATAAAAGAGTCATCGTTTCTCCTCCCAGGGGTTATTCGAGATATCTTAATCCAAACCGCAAGTAACGAGGCTTTGGCTACCTTAAGAGAGTCATAGTTACTCGTCCCAATTGCTCACCCAGTCTGCCACTTTTCCTTACTGCGGCCAGTCTGCCAGAAGCGATATGTCACACGTTGTGTATCTTAAGAGATTCATCGTTACTCCTTCCATAGGTTACTGGTATTCTCTGAGTCAATACCTCTCGTGATGAAAAAGTGGCTATCTTAATAGTGCAATACTTCTTCGTCCGAGTTGCTCACACAGTTTACTGATTTTTGTGTAGTTTTTGTCTGCCAGAAACTATAATTCACTAGTTGTGTATCATAAAAGAGTCATCGTTTCTCCTCCTAGGGGTTTTCGAGATTTCTTAATCCAAACCGCAAGTAACGAGGCATTGGCTACCTTAAGAGAGTCATAGTTACTCGTCCCTATTGCTCACCCAGTCTGCCACTTTTTCTTACTGTGGCCAGTCTGCCAGAAGCGATATGTCACTCGTTGTGTATCTTAAGAGATTCATCGTTACTCCTTCCATAGGTTACTGGTATTCTCTGAGTCAATACCTCTCTTGACGAAAAAGTGGCTATCTTAATAGTGCAATACTTCTTCCTCCGAGTTGCTCACACAGTTTACTGCTTTTTGTGTAGTTTTTGTCTGCCAGAAACTATAATTCACTAGTTGTGTATCATAAAAGAGTCATCGTTTCTCCTCCCAGGGGTTATTCGAGATATCTTAATCCAAACCGCAAGTAACGAGGCTTTGGCTACCTTAAGAGAGTCATAGTTACTCGTCCCAATTGCTCACCCAGTCTGCCACTTTTCCTTACTGCGGCCAGTCTGCCAGAAGCGATATGTCACACGTTGTGTATCTTAAGAGATTCATCGTTACTCCTTCCATAGGTTACTGGTATTCTCTGAGTCAATACCTCTCGTGATGAAAAAGTGGCTATCTTAATAGTGCAATACTTCTTCCTCCGAGTTGCTCACACAGTTTACTACTTTTTGTGTAGTTTTTGTCTGCCAGAAACTATAATTCACTAGTTGTGTATCATAAAAGAGTCATCGTTTCTCCTCCTAGGGGTTTTCGAGATTTCTTAATCCAAACCGCAAGTAACGAGGCATTGGCTACCTTAAGAGAGTCATAGTTACTCGTCCCTATTGCTCACCCAGTCTGCCACTTTTTCTTACTGTGGCCAGTCTGCCAGAAGCGATATGTCACTCGTTGTGTATCTTAAGAGATTCATCGTTACTCCTTCCATAGGTTACTGGTATTCTCTGAGTCAATACCTCTCTTGACGAAAAAGTGGCTATCTTAATAGTGCAATACTTCTTCCTCCGAGTTGCTCACACAGTTTACTGCTTTTTGTGTAGTTTTTGTCTGCCAGAAACTATAATTCACTAGTTGTGTATCATAAAAGAGTCATCGTTTCTCCTCCTAGGGGTTATTCGAGATATCTTAATCCAAACCGCAAGTAACGAGGCATTGGCTACCTTAAGAGAGTCATAGTTACTCGTCCCAATTGCTCACCCAGTCTGCCACTTTTTCTTACTGTGGCCAGTCTGCCAGAAGCGATATGTCACTCGTTGTGTATCTTAAGAGATTCATCGTTACTCCTTCCATAGGTTACTGGTATTCTCTGAGTCAATACCTCTCTTGACGAAAAAGTGGCTATGTTAATAGTGCAATACTTCTTCCTCCGAGTTGCTCACACAGTTTACTGATTTTTGTGTAGTTTTTGTCTGCCAGAAACTATAATTCACTAGTTGTGTATCATAAAAGAGTCATCGTTTCTCCTCCTAGGGGTTATTCGAGATATCTTAATCCAAACCGCAAGTAACGAGGCATTGGCTACCTTAAGAGAGTCATAGTTACTCGTCGCAATTGCTCACCCAGTCTGCCACTTTTTCTTACTGCGGCCAGTCTGCCTGAAGCGATATGTCACTCGTTGTGTATCTTAAGAGATTCATCGTTACTCCTTCCATAGGTTACTGGTATTCTCTGAGTCAATACCTCTCGTGACGAAAAAGTGGCTATCTTAATAGTGCAATACTTCTTCCTCCGAGTTGCTCACACAGTTTACTACTTTTTGTGTAGTTTTTGTCTGCCAGAAACTATAATTCACTAGTTGTGTATCATAAAAGAGTCATCGTTTCTCCTCCTAGGGGTTTTCGAGATTTCTTAATCCAAACCGCAAGTAACGAGGCATTGGCTACCTTAAGAGAGTCATAGTTACTCGTCCCTATTGCTCACCCAGTCTGCCACTTTTTCTTACTGTGGCCAGTCTGCCAGAAGCGATATGTCACTCGTTGTGTATCTTAAGAGATTCATCGTTACTCCTTCCATAGGTTACTGGTATTCTCTGAGTCAATACCTCTCTTGACGAAAAAGTGGCTATCTTAATAGTGCAATACTTCTTCCTCCGAGTTGCTCACACAGTTTACTGCTTTTTGTGTAGTTTTTGTCTGCCAGAAACTATAATTCACTAGTTGTGTATCATAAAAGAGTCATCGTTTCTCCTCCTAGGGGTTATTCGAGATATCTTAATCCAAACCGCAAGTAACGAGGCATTGGCTACCTTAAGAGAGTCATAGTTACTCGTCCCAATTGCTCACCCAGTCTGCCACTTTTTCTTACTGTGGCCAGTCTGCCAGAAGCGATATGTCACTCGTTGTGTATCTTAAGAGATTCATCGTTACTCCTTCCATAGGTTACTGGTATTCTCTGAGTCAATACCTCTCTTGACGAAAAAGTGGCTATGTTAATAGTGCAATACTTCTTCCTCCGAGTTGCTCACACAGTTTACTGATTTTTGTGTAGTTTTTGTCTGCCAGAAACTATAATTCACTAGTTGTGTATCATAAAAGAGTCATCGTTTCTCCTCCTAGGGGTTATTCGAGATATCTTAATCCAAACCGCAAGTAACGAGGCATTGGCTACCTTAAGAGAGTCATAGTTACTCGTCGCAATTGCTCACCCAGTCTGCCACTTTTTCTTACTGCGGCCAGTCTGCCTGAAGCGATATGTCACTCGTTGTGTATCTTAAGAGATTCATCGTTACTCCTTCCATAGGTTACTGGTATTCTCTGAGTCAATACCTCTCGTGACGAAAAAGTGGCTATCTTAATAGTGCAATACTTCTTCCTCCCAGTTGCTCACACAGTTTACTACTTTTTGTGTAGTTTTTGTCTGCCAGAAACTATAATTCACTAGTTGTGTATCATAAAAGAGTCATCGTTTCTCCTCCCAGGGGTTATTCGAGATATCTTAATCCAAACCGCAAGTAACGAGGCATTGGCTACCTTAAGAGAGTCATAGTTACTCGTCCCAATTGCTCACCCAGTCTGCCACTTTTCCTTACTCCGGCCAGTCTGCCAGAAGCGATATGTCACTCGTTGTGTATCTTAAGAGATTCATCGTTACTCCTTCCATAGGTTACTGGTATTCTCTGAGTCAATACCTCTCGTGACGAAAAAGTGGCTATCTTAATAGTGCAATACTTCTTCCTCCGAGTTGCTCACACAGTTTACTACTTTTTGTGAAGTTTTTGTCTGCCAGAAACTATAATTCACTAGTTGTGTATCATAAAAGAGTCATCGTTTCTCCTCCTAGGGGTTTTCGAGATTTATTAATCCAAACCGCAAGTAACGCGGCATTGGCTACCTTAAGAGAGTCATAGTTACTCGTCCCTATTGCTCACCCAGTCTGCCACTTTTTCTTACTGTGGCCAGTCTGCCAGAAGCGATATGTCACTCGTTGTGTATCTTAAGAGATTCATCGTTACTCCTTCCATAGGTTACTGGTATTCTCTGAGTCAATACCTCTCTTGACGAAAAAGTGGCTATCTTAATAGTGCAATACTTCTTCCTCCGAGTTGCTCACACAGTTTACTGCTTTTTGTGTAGTTTTTGTCTGCCAGAAACTATAATTCACTAGTTGTGTATCATAAAAGAGTCATCGTTTCTCCTCCTAGGGGTTATTCGAGATATCTTAATCCAAACCGCAAGTAACGAGGCATTGGCTACCTTAAGAGAGTCATAGTTACTCGTCGCAATTGCTCACCCAGTCTGCCACTTTTTCTTACTGCGGCCAGTCTGCCTGAAGCGATATGTCACTCGTTGTGTATCTTAAGAGATTCATCGTTACTCCTTCCATAGGTTACTGGTATTCTCTGAGTCAATACCTCTCGTGACGAAAAAGTGGCTATCTTAATAGTGCAATACTTCTTCCTCCGAGTTGCTCACACAGTTTACTACTTTTTGTGTAGTTTTTGTCTGCCAGAAACTATAATTCACTAGTTGTGTATCATAAAAGAGTCATCGTTTCTCCTCCTAGGGGTTTTCGAGATTTCTTAATCCAAACCGCAAGTAACGAGGCATTGGCTACCTTAAGAGAGTCATAGTTACTCGTCCCTATTGCTCACCCAGTCTGCCACTTTTTCTTACTGTGGCCAGTCTGCCAGAAGCGATATGTCACTCGTTGTGTATCTTAAGAGATTCATCGTTACTCCTTCCATAGGTTACTGGTATTCTCTGAGTCAATACCTCTCTTGACGAAAAAGTGGCTATCTTAATAGTGCAATACTTCTTCCTCCGAGTTGCTCACACAGTTTACTGCTTTTTGTGTAGTTTTTGTCTGCCAGAAACTATAATTCACTAGTTGTGTATCATAAAAGAGTCATCGTTTCTCCTCCTAGGGGTTATTCGAGATATCTTAATCCAAACCGCAAGTAACGAGGCATTGGCTACCTTAAGAGAGTCATAGTTACTCGTCCCAATTGCTCACCCAGTCTGCCACTTTTTCTTACTGTGGCCAGTCTGCCAGAAGCGATATGTCACTCGTTGTGTATCTTAAGAGATTCATCGTTACTCCTTCCATAGGTTACTGGTATTCTCTGAGTCAATACCTCTCTTGACGAAAAAGTGGCTATGTTAATAGTGCAATACTTCTTCCTCCGAGTTGCTCACACAGTTTACTGATTTTTGTGTAGTTTTTGTCTGCCAGAAACTATAATTCACTAGTTGTGTATCATAAAAGAGTCATCGTTTCTCCTCCTAGGGGTTATTCGAGATATCTTAATCCAAACCGCAAGTAACGAGGCATTGGCTACCTTAAGAGAGTCATAGTTACTCGTCGCAATTGCTCACCCAGTCTGCCACTTTTTCTTACTGCGGCCAGTCTGCCTGAAGCGATATGTCACTCGTTGTGTATCTTAAGAGATTCATCGTTACTCCTTCCATAGGTTACTGGTATTCTCTGAGTCAATACCTCTCGTGACGAAAAAGTGGCTATCTTAATAGTGCAATACTTCTTCCTCCCAGTTGCTCACACAGTTTACTACTTTTTGTGTAGTTTTTGTCTGCCAGAAACTATAATTCACTAGTTGTGTATCATAAAAGAGTCATCGTTTCTCCTCCCAGGGGTTATTCGAGATATCTTAATCCAAACCGCAAGTAACGAGGCATTGGCTACCTTAAGAGAGTCATAGTTACTCGTCCCAATTGCTCACCCAGTCTGCCACTTTTCCTTACTCCGGCCAGTCTGCCAGAAGCGATATGTCACTCGTTGTGTATCTTAAGAGATTCATCGTTACTCCTTCCATAGGTTACTGGTATTCTCTGAGTCAATACCTCTCGTGACGAAAAAGTGGCTATCTTAATAGTGCAATACTTCTTCCTCCGAGTTGCTCACACAGTTTACTACTTTTTGTGAAGTTTTTGTCTGCCAGAAACTATAATTCACTAGTTGTGTATCATAAAAGAGTCATCGTTTCTCCTCCTAGGGATTTTCGAGATTTATTAATCCAAACCGCAAGTAACGCGGCATTGGCTACCTTAAGAGAGTCATAGTTACTCGTCCCTATTGCTCACCCAGTCTGCCACTTTTTCTTACTGTGGCCAGTCTGCCAGAAGCGATATGTCACTCGTTGTGTATCTTAAGAGATTCATCGTTACTCCTTCCATAGGTTACTGGTATTCTCTGAGTCAATACCTCTCGTGACGAAAAAGTGGCTATCTTAATAGTGCAATACTTCTTCCTCCCAGTTGCTCACACAGTTTACTACTTTTTGTGTAGTTTTTGTCTGCCAGAAACTATAATTCACTAGTTGTGTATCATAAAAGAGTCATCGTTTCTCCTCCCAGGGGTTATTCGAGATATCTTAATCCAAACCGCAAGTAACGAGGCATTGGCTACCTTAAGAGAGTCATAGTTACTCGTCCCAATTGCTCACCCAGTCTGCCACTTTTCCTTACTCCGGCCAGTCTGCCAGAAGCGATATGTCACTCGTTGTGTATCTTAAGAGATTCATCGTTACTCCTTCCATAGGTTACTGGTATTCTCTGAGTCAATACCTCTCGTGACGAAAAAGTGGCTATCTTAATAGTGCAATACTTCTTCCTCCGAGTTGCTCACACAGTTTACTACTTTTTGTGTAGTTTTTGTCTGCCAGAAACTATAATTCACTAGTTGTGTATCATAAAAGAGTCATCGTTTCTCCTCCTAGGGGTTTTCGAGATTTATTAATCCAAACCGCAAGTAACGCGGCATTGGCTACCTTAAGAGAGTCATAGTTACTCGTCCCTATTGCTCACCCAGTCTGCCACTTTTTCTTACTGTGGCCAGTCTGCCAGAAGCGATATGTCACTCGTTGTGTATCTTAAGAGATTCATCGTTACTCCTTCCATAGGTTACTGGTATTCTCTGAGTCAATACCTCTCTTGACGAAAAAGTGGCTATCTTAATAGTGCAATACTTCTTCCTCCGAGTTGCTCACACAGTTTACTGCTTTTTGTGTAGTTTTTGTCTGCCAGAAACTATAATTCACTAGTTGTGTATCATAAAAGAGTTATCGTTTCTCCTCCTAGGGGTTATTCGAGATATCTTAATCCAAACCGCAAGTAACGAGGCATTGGCTACCTTAAGAGAGTCATAGTTACTCGTCGCAATTGCTCACCCAGTCTGCCACTTTTTCTTACTGCGGCCAGTCTGTCTGAAGCGATATGTCACTCGTTGTGTATCTTAAGAGATTCATCGTTACTCCTTCCATAGGTTACTGGTATTCTCTGAGTCAATACCTCTCGTGACGAAAAAGTGGCTATCTTAATAGTGCAATACTTCTTCCTCCCAGTTGCTCACACAGTTTACTACTTTTTGTGTAGTTTTTGTCTGCCAGAAACTATAATTCACTAGTTGTGTATCATAAAAGAGTCATCGTTTCTCCTCCTAGGGGTTTTCGAGATTTCTTAATCCAAACCGCAAGTAACGAGGCATTGGCTACCTTAAGAGAGTCATAGTTACTCGTCAGCATTGCTCACCCAGTCTGCCACTTTTTCTTACTGTGGCCAGTCTGCCAGAAGCGATATGTCACTCGTTGTGTATCTTAAGAGATTCATCGTTACTCCTTCCATAGGTTACTGGTATTCTCTGAGTCAATACCTCTCTTGACGAAAAAGTGGCTATCTTAATAGTGCAATACTTCTTCCTCCGAGTTGCTCACACAGTTTACTGCTTTTTGTGTAGTTTTTGTCTGCCAGAAACTATAATTCACTAGTTGTGTATCATAAAAGAGTCATCGTTTCTCCTCCTAGGGGTTATTCGAGATATCCTAATCCAAACCGCAAGTAACGAGGCATTGGCTACCTTAAGAGAGTCATAGTTACTCGTCCCAATTGCTCACCCAGTCTGCCACTTTTCCTTACTGCGGCCAGTCTGCCAGAAGCGATATGTCACTCGTTGTGTATCTTATGAGATTCATCGTTACTCCTTCCATAGGTTACTGGTATTCTTTGAGTCAATACCTCTCTTGACGAAAAAGTGGCTATCTTAATAGTGCAATACTTCTTCCTCCGAGTTGCTCACACAGTTTACTGCTTTTTGTGTAGTTTTTGTCTGCCAGAAACTATAATTCACTAGTTGTGTATCATAAAAGAGTCATCGTTTCTCCTCCTAGGGGTTATTCGAGATATCTTAATCCAAACCGCAAGTAACGAGGCATTGGCTACCTTAAGAGAGTCATAGTTACTCGTCCCAATTGATCACCCAGTCTGCCACTTTTCCTTACTGCGGCCAGTCTGCCAGAAGCGATATGTCACTCGTTGTGTATCTTATGAGATTCATCGTTACTCCTTCCATAGGTTACTGGTATTCTCTGAGTCAATACCTCTCTTGACGAAAAAGTGGCTATCTTAATAGTGCAATACTTCTTCCTCCGAGTTGCTCACACAGTTTACTACTTTTTGTGTACTTGCCAGTCTGCCAGAAGCGATATGTCACTAGTTGTGTATCATAAAGGAGTCATCGTTTCTCCTCCTAGGGGTTATTCGTGATTTCTTAATCCAAACCGCAAGTAACGAGGCATTGGCTACCTTAAGAGAGTCATAGTTACTCGTCGCAATTGCTCACCCAGTCTGCCACTTTTTCTTACTGTGGCCAGTCTGCCAGAAGCGATATGTCACTCGTTGTGTATCTTAAGAGATTCATCGTTACTCCTTCCATAGGTTACTGGTATTCTCTGAGTCAATACCTCTCTTGACGAAAAAGTGGCTATCTTAATAGTGCAATACTTCTTCCTCCGAGTTGCTCACACAGTTTACTGCTTTTTGTGTAGTTTTTGTCTGCCAGAAACTATAATTCACTAGTTGTGTATCATAAAAGAGTCATCGTTTCTCCTCCTAGGGGTTATTCGAGATATCTTAATCCAAACCGCAAGTAACGAGGCATTGGCTACCTTAAGAGAGTCATAGTTTCTCGTCCCAATTGCTCACCCAGTCTGCCACTTTTTCTTACTGCGGCCAGTCTGCCTGAGGCGATATGTCACTCGTTGTGTATCTTAAGAGATTCATCGTTACTCCTTCCATAGGTTACTGGTATTCTCTGAGTCAATACCTCTCGTGACGAAAAAGTGACTATCTTAATAGTGCAATACTTCTTCCTCCCAGTTGCTCACACAGTTTACTACTTTTTGTGTACTTGCCAGTCTGCCAGAAGCGATATGTCACTAGTTGTGTATCATAAAGGAGTCATCGTTTCTCCTCCTAGGGGTTATTCGTGATTTCTTAATCCAAACCGCAAGTAACGAGGCATTGGCACCCTTAAGAGAGTCATAGTTACTCGTCCCAATTGCTCACCCAGTCTGCCACTTTTTCTTACTGTGGCCAGTCTGCCAGAAGCGATATGTCACTCGTTGTGTATCTTAAGAGATTCATCGTTACTCCTTCCATAGGTTACTGGTATTCTCTGAGTCAATACCTCTCTTGACGAAAATGTGGCTATCTTAATAGTGCAATACTTCTTCCTCCGAGTTGCTCACACAGTTTACTACTTTTTGTGTAGTTTTTGTCTGCCAGAAACTATAATTCACTAGTTGTGTATCATAAAAGAGTCATCGTTTCTCCTCCTAGGGGTTATTCGAGATATCTTAATCCAAACCGCAAGTAACGAGGCATTGGCTACCTTAAGAGAGTCATAGTTACTCGTCCCAATTGCTCACCCAGTCTGCCACATTTTCTTACTGCGGCCAGTCTGCCTGAAGCGATATGTCACTCGTTGTGTATCTTAAGAGATTCATCGTTACTCCTTCCATAGGTTACTGGTATTCTCTGAGTCAATACCTCTCGTGACGAAAAAGTGGCTATCTTAATAGTGCAATACTTCTTCCTCCCAGTTGCTCACACAGTTTACTACTTTTTGAGTAGTTTTTGTCTGCCAGAAACTATAATTCACTAGTTGTGTATCATAAAAGAGTCATCGTTTCTCCTCCTAGGGGTTTTCGAGATTTCTTAATCCAAACCGCAAGTAACGAGGCATTGGCTACCTTAAGAGAGTCATAGTTACTCGTCAGCATTGCTCACCCAGTCTGCCACTTTTTCTTACTGTGGCCAGTCTGCCAGAAGCGATATGTCACTCGTTGTGTATCTTAAGAGATTCATCGTTACTCCTTCCATAGGTTACTGGTATTCTCTGAGTCAATACCTCTCTTGACGAAAAAGTGGCTATCTTAATAGTGCAATACTTCTTCCTCCGAGTTTCTCACACAGTTTACTGCTTTTTGTGTAGTTTTTGTCTGCCAGAAACTATAATTCACTAGTTGTGTATCATAAAAGAGTCATCGTTTCTCCTCCTAGGGGTTATTCGAGATATCTTAATCCAAACCGCAAGTAACGAGGCATTGGCTACCTTAAGAGAGTCATAGTTACTCGTCCCAATTGCTCACCTAGTCTGCCACTTTTCCTTACTGCGGTCAGTCTGCCAGAAGCGATATGTCACTCGTTGTGTATCTTAAGAGATTCATCGTTACTCCTTCCATAGGTTACTGGTACTCTCTGAGTCAATACCTCTCTTGACGAAAAAGTGGCTATCTTAATAGTGCAATACTTCTTCCTCCGAGTTGCTCACACAGTTTACTACTTTTTGTGTACTTGCCAGTCTGCCAGAAGCGATATGTCACTAGTTGTGTATCATAAAGGAGTCATCGTTTCTCCTCCTAGGGGTTATTCGAGATTTCTTAATCCAAACCGCAAGTAACGAGGCATTGGCTACCTTAAGAGAGTCATAGTTACTCGTCCCCATTGCTCACCCAGTCTGCCACTTTTTCTTACTGTGGCCAGTCTGCCAGAAGCGATATGTCACTCGTTGTGTATCTTAAGAGATTCATCGTTACTCCTTCCATAGGTTACTGGTATTCTCTGAGTCAATACCTCTCTTGACGAAAAAGTGGCTATCTTAATAGTGCAATACTTCTTCCTCCGAGTTGCTCACACAGTTTAATGCTTTTTGTGTAGTTTTTGTCTGCCAGAAACTATAATTCACTAGTTGTGTATCATAAAAGAGTCATCGTTTCTCCTCCTAGGGGTTTTCGAGATTTCTTAATCCAAACCGCAAGTAACGAGGCATTGGCTACCTTAAGAGAGTCATAGTTACTCGTCAGCATTGCTCACCCAGTCTGCCACTTTTTCTTACTGTGGCCAGTCTGCCAGAAGAGATATGTCACTCGTTGTGTATCTTAAGAGATTCATCGTTACTCCTTCCATAGGTTACTGGTATTCTCTGAGTCAATACCTCTCTTGACGAAAAAGTGGCTATCTTAATAGTGCAATACTTCTTCCTCCGAGTTGCTCACACAGTTTACTGCTTTTTGTGTAGTTTTTGTCTGCCAGAAACTATAATTCACTAGTTGTGTATCATAAAAGAGTCATCGTTTCTCCTCCTAGGGGTTATTCGAGATATCTTAATCCAAACCGCAAGTAACGAGGCATTGGCTACCTTAAGAGAGTCATAGTTACTCGTCCCAATTGCTCACCCAGTCTTGCCACTTTTCCTTACTGCGGCCAGTCTGCCAGAAGCGATATGTCACTCGTTGTGTATCTTAAGAGATTCATCGTTACTCCTTCCATAGGTTACTGGTACTCTCTGAGTCAATACCTCTCTTGACGAAAAAGTGGCTATCTTAATAGTGCAATACTTCTTCCTCCGAGTTGCTCACACAGTTTACTACTTTTTGTGTACTTGCCAGTCTGCCAGAAGCGATATGTCACTAGTTGTGTATCATAAAGGAGTCATCGTTTCTCCTCCTAGGGGTTATTCGAGATTTCTTAATCCAAACCGCAAGTAACGAGGCATTGGCTACCTTAAGAGAGTCATAGTTACTCGTCCCCATTGCTCACCCAGTCTGCCACTTTTTCTTACTGTGGCCAGTCTGCCAGAAGCGATATGTCACTCGTTGTGTATCTTAAGAGATTCATCGTTACTCCTTCCATAGGTTACTGGTATTCTCTGAGTCAATACCTCTCTTGACGAAAAAGTGGCTATCTTAATAGTGCAATACTTCTTCCTCCGAGTTGCTCACACAGTTTAATGCTTTTTGTGTAGTTTTTGTCTGCCAGAAACTATAATTCACTAGTTGTGTATCATAAAAGAGTCATCGTTTCTCCTCCTAGGGGTTATTCGAGATAACTTAATCCAAACCGCAAGTAACGAGGCATTGGCTACCTTAAGAGAGTCATAGTTACTCGTCCCAATTGCTCACCCAGTCTGCCACTTTTCCTTACTGCGGCCAGTCTGCCAGAAGCGATATGTCACTCGTTGTGTATCCTAAGAGATTCATCGTTACTCCTTCCATAGGTTACTGGTATTCTCTGAGTCAATACCTCTCGTGACGAAAAAGTGGCAATCTTAATAGTGCAATACTTCTTCCTCCGAGTTGCTCACACAGTTTACTACTTTTTGTGTAGTTTTTGTCTGCCAGAAACTATAATTCACTAGTTGTGTATCATAAAAGAGTCATCGTTTCTCCTCCTAGGGGTTTTCGAGATTTCTTAATCCAAACCGCAAGTAACGAGGTATTGGCTACCTTAAGAGAGTCATAGTTACTCGTCCCTATTGCTCACCCAGTCTGCCACTTTTTCTTACTGTGGCCAGTCTGCCAGAAGCGATATGTCACTCGTTGTGTATTTTAAGAGATTCATCGTTACTCCTTCCATAGGTTACTGGTATTCTCTGAGTCAATACCTCTCTTGACGAAAAAGTGGCTATCTTAATAGTGCAATACTTCTTCCTCCGAGTTGCTCACACAGTTTACTGCTTTTTGTGTAGTTTTTGTCTGCCAGAAACTATAATTCACTAGTTGTGTATCATAAAAGAGTCATCGTTTCTCCTCCTAGGGGTTATTCGAGATATCTTAATCCAAACCGCAAGTAACGAGGCATTGGCTACCTTAAGAGAGTCATAGTTACTCGTCCCAATTGCTCACCCAGTCTGCCACTTTTCCATACTGCGGCCAGTCTGCCAGAAGCAATATGTCACTCGTTGTGTATCTTAAGAGATTCATCGTTACTCTTTCCATAGGTTACTGGTATTGTCTGATTCAATGCCTCTCGTGACGAAAAAGTGGCTATCTTAATAGTGCAATACTTCTTCATCCCAGTTGCTCACACAGTTTACTACTTTTTTTGTGTAGTTTTTGTCTGCCAGAAACTATAATTCACTAGTTTTGTATCATAAAAGAGTCATCGTTTCTCCTCCTAGGGGTTATTCGAGACCTCTTAATCCAAACCGCAAGTAACGAGGCATTGGCTACCTTAAGAGAGTCATAGTTACTCGTCCCAATTGCGCACCGAGTCTGCCACTTTTTCTTACTGCGGCCAGTCTGCCAGAAGCGATACGTCACTCGTTGTGTATCTTAAGAGATTCATCGTTACTCCTTCCATAGGTTACTGGTATTCTCTGAGTCAATACTTCTCGTGACGAAAAAGTGGCTATCTTAATAGTGCAATACTTCTTCCTCCGAGTTGCTCACACAGTTTACTGCTTTTTGTGTAGTTTTTGTCTGCCAGAAACTATAATTCACTAGTTGTGTATTATAAAAGAGTCATCGTTTCTCCTCCTAGGGGTTTTCGAGATTTCTTAATCCAAACCGCAAGTAACGAGGCATTGGCTACCTTAAGAGAGTCATAGTTACTCGTCCCCATTGCTCACCCAGTCTGCCACTTTTTCTTACTGTGGCCAGTCTGCCAGAAGCGATATGTCACTCGTTGTGTATCTTAAGAGATTCATCGTTACTCCTTCCTTAGGTTACTGGTATTCTCTGAGTCAATACCTCGCTTGACGAAAAAGTGGCTATCTTAATAGTGCAATACTTCTTCCTCCGAGTTGCCCACACAGTTTACTACTTTTTGTGTACTTGCCAGTCTGCCAGAAGCGATATGTCACTAGTTGTGTATCATAAAAGAGTCATCGTTTCTCCTCCTAGGGGTTATTCGAGATTTCTTAATCCAAACCGCAAGTAACGAGGCATTGGCTACCTTAAGAGAGTCATAGTTATTTGTCCCAATTGCTCACCCAGTCTTGCCACTTTTCCTTACTGCGGCCAGTCTGCCAGAAGCGATATGTCACTCGTTGTGTATCTTAAGAGATTCATCGTTACTCTTTCCATAGGTTTCTGGTATTCTCTGATTCAATACCTCTCGTGACGAAAAAGTGGCTATCTTAATAGTGCAATACTTCTTCCTCCGAGTTGCTCACACAGTTTACTACTTTTTGTGTAGTTTTTGTCTGCCAGAAACTATAATTCACTAGTTGTGTATCATAAAAGAGTCATCGTTTCTCCTCCTAGAGGTTTTCGAGATTTCTTAATCCAAACCGCAAGTAACGAGGCATTGGCTACCTTAAGAGAGTCATAGTTACTCGTCCCTATTGCTCACCCAGTCTGCCACTTTTTCTTACTGTGGCCAGTCTGCCAGAAGCGATATGTCACTCGTTGTGTATCTTAAGAGATTCGTCGTTACTCCTTCCATAGGTTACTGGTATTCTCTGAGTCAATACCTCTCTTGACGAAAAAGTGGCTATCTTAATAGTGCAATACTTCTTCCTCCGAGTTGCTCACACAGTTTACTACTTTTTGTGTAGTTTTTGTCTGCCAGAAACTATAATTCACTAGTTGTGTATCATAAAAGAGTCATCGTTTCTCCTCCTAGGGGTTATTCGAGATATCTTAATCCAAACCGCAAGTAACGAGGCATTGGCTACCTTAAGAGAGTCATAGTTACTCGTCCCAATTGCTCACCCAGTCTGCCACTTTTTCGTACTGTGGCCAGTCTGCCAGAAGCGATATGTCACTCGTTGTGTATCTTAAGAGATTCATCGTTACTCCTTCCATAGGTTACTGGTATTCTCTGAGTCAATACCTCTCTTGACGAAAAAGTGGCTATCTTAATAGTGCAATACTTCTTCCTCCGAGTTGCTCACACAGTTTACTGCTTTTTGTGTAGTTTTTGTCTGCCAGAAACTATAATTAACTTGTTGTGTATCATAAAAGAGTCATCGTTTCTCCTCCCAGGGGTTATTCGAGATATCTTAATCCAAACCGCAAGTAACGAGGCATTGGCTACCTTAAGAGAGTCATAGTTACTCGTCCCAATTGCTCACCCAGTCTGCCACTTTTCCTTACTGCGGCCAGTCTGCCAGAAGCGATATGTCACTCGTTGTGTATCTTAAGAGATTCATCGTTACTCTTTCCATAGGTTACTGGTATTCTCTGTTTCAATGCCTCTCGTGACGAAAAAGTGGCTATCTTAATAGTGCAATACTTCTTCCTCCCAGTTGCTCACACAGTTTACTACTTTTTTTGTGTAGTTTTTGTCTGCCAGAAACTATAATTCACTAGTTTTGTATCATAAAAGAGTCATCGTTTCTCCTCCTAGGGGTTATTCGAGACCTCTTAATCCAAACCGCAAGTAACGAGGCATTGGCTACCTTAAGAGAGTCATAGTTACTCGTCCCAATTGCTCACCCAGTCTGCCACTTTTTCTTACTGCGGCCAGTCTGCCAGGAGCGATACGTCACTCGTTGTGTATCTTAAGAGATTCATCGTTACTCCTTCCATAGGTTACTGGTATTCTCTGAGTCAATACCTCTCGTGACGAAAAAGTGGCTATCTTAATAGTGCAATACTTCTTCCTCCGAGTTGCTCACACAGTTTACTACTTTTTGTGTAGTTTTTGTCTGCCAGAAACTATAATTCACTAGTTGTGTATCATAAAAGAGTCATCGTTTCTCCTCCTAGGGGTTATTCGAGACCTCTTAATCCAAACCGCAAGTAACGAGGCATTGGCTACCTTAAGAGAGTCATAGTTACTCGTCCCCATTGCTCACCCAGTCTGCCACTTTTTCTTACTGTGGCCAGTCTGCCACAAGCGATATGTCACTCGTTGTGTATCGTAAGAGATTCATCGTTACTCCTTCCATAGGTTACTGGTATTCTCTGAGTCAATACCTCTCTTGACGAAAAAGTGGCTATCTTAATAGTGCAATACTTCTTCCTCCGAGTTGCCCACACAGTTTACTACTTTTTGTGTACTTGCCAATCTGCCAGAAGCGATATGTCACTAGTTGTGTATCATAAAAGAGTCATCGTTTCTCCTCCTAGGGGTTATCGAGATTTCTTAATCCAAACCGCAAGTAACGAGGCATTGGCTACCTTAAGAGAGTCATAGTTACTCGTCCCAATTGCTCACCCAGTCTTGCCACTTTTCCTTACTGCGGCCAGTCTGCCAGAAGCGATATGTCACTCGTTGTGTATCTTAAGAGATTCATCGTTACTCTTTCCATAGGTTACTGGTATTCTCTGATTCAATACCTCTCGTGACGAAAAAGTGGCTATCTTAATAGTGCAATACTTCTTCCTCCGAGTTGCTCACACAGTTTACTACTTTTTGTGTAGTTTTTGTCTGCCAGAAACTATAATTCACTAGTTGTGTATCATAAAAGAGTCATCGTTTCTCCTCCTAGAGGTTTTCGAGATTTCTTAATCCAAACCGCAAGTAACGAGGCATTGGCTACCTTAAGAGAGTCATAGTTACTCGTCCCTATTGCTCACCCAGTCTGCCACTTTTTCTTACTGTGGCCAGTCTGCCAGAAGCGATATGTCACTCGTTGTGTATCTTAAGAGATTCATCGTTACTCCTTCCATAGGTTACTGGTATTCTCTGAGTCAATACCTCTCTTGACGAAAAAGTGGCTATCTTAATAGTGCAATACTTCTTCCTCCGAGTTGCTCACACAGTTTACTACTTTTTGTGTAGTTTTTGTCTGCCAGAAACTATAATTCACTAGTTGTGTATCATAAAAGAGTCATCGTTTCTCCTCCTAGGGGTTATTCGAGATATCTTAATCCAAACCGCAAGTAACGAGGCATTGGCTACCTTAAGAGAGTCATAGTTACTCGTCCCAATTGCTCACCCAGTCTGCCACTTTTTCTTACTGTGGCCAGTCTGCCAGAAGCGATATGTCACTCGTTGTGTATCTTAAGAGATTCATCGTTACTCCTTCCATAGGTTACTGGTATTCTCTGAGTCAATACCTCTCTTGACGAAAAAGTGGCTATCTTAATAGTGCAATACTTCTTCCTCCCAGTTGCTCACACAGTTTACTACTTTTTTTGTGTAGTTTTTGTCTGCCAGAAACTATAATTCACTAGTTTTGTATCATAAAAGAGTCATCGTTTCTCCTCCTAGGGGTTATTCGAGACCTCTTAATCCAAACCGCAAGTAACGAGGCATTGGCTACCTTAAGAGAGTCATAGTTACTCGTTCCAATTGCTCACCCAGTCTGCCACTTTTTCTTACTGCGGCCAGTCTGCCAGGAGCGATACGTCACTCGTTGTGTATCTTAAGAGATTCATCGTTACTCCTTCCATAGGTTACTGGTATTCTCTGAGTCAATACCTCTCGTGAAGAAAAAGTGGCTATCTTAATAGTGCAATACTTCTTCCTCCGAGTTGCTCACACAGATTACTACTTTTTGTGTAGTTTTTGCCTGCCAGAAACTATAATTCACTAGTTGTGTATCATAAAAGAGTCATCGTTTCTCCTCCTAGGGGTTTTCGAGATTTCTTAATCCAAACCGCAAGTAACGAGGCATTGGCTACCTTAAGAGAGTCATAGTTACTCGTCCCCATTGCTCACCCAGTCTGCCACTTTTTCTTACTGCGGCCAGTCTGCCAGAAGCGATATGTCACTCGTTGTGTATCTTAAGAGATTCATCGTTACTCCTTCCATAGGTTACTGGTATTCTCTGAGTCAATACCTCTCTTGACGAAAAAGTGGCTATCTTAATAGTGCAATACTTCTTCCTCCGAGTTGCCCACACAGTTTACTACTTTTTGTGTACTTGCCAATCTGCCAGAAGCGATATGTCACTAGTTGTGTATCATAAAAGAGTCATCGTTTTTCCTCCTAGGGGTTATCGAGATTTCTTAATCCAAACCGCAAGTAACGAGGCATTGGCTACCTTAAGAGAGTCATAGTTACTCGTCCCAATTGCTCACCCAGTCTTGCCACTTTTCCTTACTGCGGCCAGTCTGCCAGAAGCGATATGTCACTCGTTGTGTATCTTAAGAGATTCATCGTTACTCTTTCCATAGGTTACTGGTATTCTCTGATTCAATACCTCTCGTGACGAAAAAGTGGCTATCTTAATAGTGCAATACTTCTTCCTCCGAGTTGCTCACACAGTTTACTACTTTTTGTGTAGTTTTTGTCTGCCAGAAACTATAATTCACTAGTTGTGTATCATAAAAGAGTCATCGTTTCTCCTCCTAGGGGTTTTCGAGATTTCTTAATCCAAACCGCAAGTAACGAGGCATTGGCTACCTTAAGAGAGTCATAGTTACTCGTCCCTATTGCTCACCCAGTCTGCCACTTTTTCTTACTATGGCCAGTCTGCCAGAAGCGATATGTCACTCGTTGTGTATCTTAAGAGATTCATCGTTACTCCTTCCATAGGTTACTGGTATTCTCTGAGTCAATACCTCTCTTGACGAAAAAGTGGCTATCTTAATAGTGCAATACTTCTTCCTCCGAGTTGCTCACACAGTTTACTACTTTTTGTGTAGTTTTTGTCTGCCAGAAACTATAATTCACTAGTTGTGTATCATAAAAGAGTCATCGTTTCTCCTCCTAGGGGTTATTCGAGATATCTTAATCCAAACCGCAAGTAACGAGGCATTGGCTACCTTAAGAGAGTCATAGTTACTCGTCCCAATTGCTCACCCAGTCTGCCACTTTTTCTTACTGTGGCCAGTCTGCCAGAAGCGATATGTCACTCGTTGTGTATCTTAAGAGATTCATCGTTACTCCTTCCATAGGTTACTGGTATTCTCTGAGTCAATACCTCTCTTGACGAAAAAGTGGCTATCTTAATAGTGCAATACTTCTTCCTCCCAGTTGCTCACACAGTTTACTACTTTTTTTGTGTAGTTTTTGTCTGCCAGAAACTATAATTCACTAGTTTTGTATCATAAAAGAGTCATCGTTTCTCCTCCTAGGGGTTATTCGAGACCTCTTAATCCAAACCGCAAGTAACGAGGCATTGGCTACCTTAAGAGAGTCATAGTTACTCGTTCCAATTGCTCACCCAGTCTGCCACTTTTTCTTACTGCGGCCAGTCTGCCAGGAGCGATACGTCACTCGTTGTGTATCTTAAGAGATTCATCGTTACTCCTTCCATAGGTTACTGGTATTCTCTGAGTCAATACCTCTCGTGAAGAAAAAGTGGCTATCTTAATAGTGCAATACTTCTTCCTCCGAGTTGCTCACACAGATTACTACTTTTTGTGTAGTTTTTGCCTGCCAGAAACTATAATTCACTAGTTGTGTATCATAAAAGAGTCATCGTTTCTCCTCCTAGGGGTTTTCGAGATTTCTTAATCCAAACCGCAAGTAACGAGGCATTGGCTACCTTAAGAGAGTCATAGTTACTCGTCCCCATTGCTCACCCAGTCTGCCACTTTTTCTTACTGCGGCCAGTCTGCCAGAAGCGATATGTCACTCGTTGTGTATCTTAAGAGATTCATCGTTACTCCTTCCATAGGTTACTGGTATTCTCTGAGTCAATACCTCTCTTGACGAAAAAGTGGCTATCTTAATAGTGCAATACTTCTTCCTCCGAGTTGCCCACACAGTTTACTACTTTTTGTGTACTTGCCAATCTGCCAGAAGCGATATGTCACTAGTTGTGTATCATAAAAGAGTCATCGTTTTTCCTCCTAGGGGTTATCGAGATTTCTTAATCCAAACCGCAAGTAACGAGGCATTGGCTACCTTAAGAGAGTCATAGTTACTCGTCCCAATTGCTCACCCAGTCTTGCCACTTTTCCTTACTGCGGCCAGTCTGCCAGAAGCGATATGTCACTCGTTGTGTATCTTAAGAGATTCATCGTTACTCTTTCCATAGGTTACTGGTATTCTCTGATTCAATACCTCTCGTGACGAAAAAGTGGCTATCTTAATAGTGCAATACTTCTTCCTCCGAGTTGCTCACACAGTTTACTACTTTTTGTGTAGTTTTTGTCTGCCAGAAACTATAATTCACTAGTTGTGTATCATAAAAGAGTCATCGTTTCTCCTCCTAGGGGTTTTCGAGATTTCTTAATCCAAACCGCAAGTAACGAGGCATTGGCTACCTTAAGAGAGTCATAGTTACTCGTCCCTATTGCTCACCCAGTCTGCCACTTTTTCTTACTATGGCCAGTCTGCCAGAAGCGATATGTCACTCGTTGTGTATCTTAAGAGATTCATCGTTACTCCTTCCATAGGTTACTGGTATTCTCTGAGTCAATACCTCTCTTGACGAAAAAGTGGCTATCTTAATAGTGCAATACTTCTTCCTCCGAGTTGCTCACACAGTTTACTGCTTTTTGTGTAGTTTTTGTCTGCCAGAAACTATAATTCACTAGTTGTGTATCATAAAAGAGTCATCGTTTCTCCTCCTAGGGGTTATTCGAGATATCTTAATCCAAACCGCAAGTAACGAGGCATTGGCTACCTTAAGAGAGTCGTAGTTACTCGTCCCAATTGCTCACCCAGTCTGCCACTTTTTCTTACTGTGGCCAGTCTGCCAGAAGCGATACGTCACTCGTTGTGTATCTTAAGAGATTCATCGTTACTCCTTCCATAGGTTACTGGTATTCTCTGAGTCAATACCTCTCTTGACGAAAAAGTGGCTATCTTAATAGTGCAATACTTCTTCCTCCGAGTTGCTCACACAGTTTACTGCTTTTTGTGTAGTTTTTGTCTGCCAGAAACTATAATTCACTAGTTGTGTATCATAAAAGAGTCATCGTTTCTCCTCCTAGGGGTTATTCGAGATATCTTAATCCAAACCGCAAGTAACGAGGCATTGGCTACCTTAAGAGAGTCATAGTTACTCGTCCCAATTGCTCACCCAGTCTGCCACTTTTCCTTTCGGCGGCCAGTCTGCCAGAAGCGATATGTCACTCGTTGTGTATCTTAAGAGATTCATCGTTACTCTTTCCATAGGTTACTGGTATTCTCTGATTCAATGCCTCTCGTGACGAAAAAGTGGCTATCTTTGTAGTGCAATACTTCTTCCTCCCAGTTGCTCACACAGTTTACTACTTTTTTTGTGTAGTTTTTGTCTGCCAGAAACTATAATTCACTAGTTTTGTATCATAAAAGAGTCATCGTTTCTCCTCCTAGGGGTTATTCGAGACCTCTTAATCCAAACCGCAAGTAACGAGGCATTGGCTACCTTAAGAGAGTCATAGTTACTCGTCCCAATTGCTCACGCAGTCTGCCACTTTTTCTTACTGCGGCCAGTCTGCCAGAAGCGATATGTCACTCGTTGTGTATCTTAAGAGATTCATCGTTACTCCTTCCATAGGTTACTGGTATTCTCTGAGTCAATACCTCTCGTGACGAAAAAGTGGCTATCTTAATAGTGCAATACTTCTTCCTCCGAGTTGCTCACACAGTTTACTACTTGTTGTGTAGTTTTTGTCTGCCAGAAACTATAATTCACTAGTTGTGTATCATAAAAGAGTCATCGTTTCTCCTCCTAGGGGTTTTCGAGATTTCTTAATCCAAACCGCAAGTAACGAGGCATAGGCTACCTTAAGAGAGTCATAGTTACTCGTCCCCATTGCTCATCCAGTCTGCCACTTTTTCTTACTGTGGCCAGTCTGCCAGAAGCGATATGTCACTCGTTGTGTATCTTAAGAGATTCATCGTTACTCCTTCCATAGGTTACTGGTATTCTATGAGTCAATACCTCTCTTGACGAAAAAGTGGCTATCTTAATAGTGCAATACTTCTTCCTCCGAGTTGCTCATACAGTTTACTACTTTTTGTGTACTTGCCAGTCTGCCAGAAGCGGTATGTCACTAGTTGTGTATCATAAAAGAGTCATCGTTTCTCCTCCTAAGGGTTATTCGAGATTTCTTAATCCAAACCGCAAGTAACGAGGCATTGGCTACCTTAAGAGAGTCATAGTTACTCGTCCCAATTGCTCACCCAGTCTTGCCACTTTTCCTTACTGCGGCCAGTCTGCCAGAAACGATATGTCACTCGTTGCGTATCTTAAGAGATTCATCGTTACTCTTTCCATAGGTTACTGGTATTCTCTGATTCAATGCCTCTCGTGACGAAAAAGTGGCTATCTTAATAGTGCAATACTTCTTCCTCCCAGTTGCTCACACAGTTTACTACTTTTTTGTATAGTTTTTGTCTGCCAGAAACTATAATTCACTAGTTTTGTATCATAAAAGAGTCATCGTTTCTCCTCCTAGGGGTTATTCGAGACCTCTTAATCCAAACCGCAAGTAACGAGGCATTGGCTACCTTAAGAGAGTCATAGTTACTCGTCCCAATTGCTCACCCAGTCTGCCACTTTTTCTTACTGCGGCCAGTCTGCCAGAAGCGATATGTCACTCGTTGTGTATCTTAAGAGATTCATCGTTACTCCTTCCATAGGTTACTGGTATTCTCTGAGTCAATACCTCTCGTGACGAAAAAGCGGCTATCTTAATAGTGCAATACTTCTTCCTCCGAGTTGCTCACACAGTTTACTACTTTTTTGTGTAGTTTTTGTCTGCCAGAAACTATAATTCACTAGTTTTGTATCATAAAAGAGTCATCGTTTCTCCTCCTAGGGGTTATTCGAGACCTCTTAATCGAAACCGCAAGTAACGAGGCATTGGCTACCTTAAGAGAGTCATAGTTACTCGTCCCCATTGCTCACCCAGTCTGCCACTTTTCCTTACTGCGGCCAGTCTGCCAGAAGCGATATGTCACTCGTTGTGTATCTTAAGAGATTCATCGATACTCTTTCCATAGGTTACTGGTATTCTCTGATTCAATGCCTCTCGTGACGAAAAAGTGGCTATCTTTGTAGTGCAATACTTCTTCCTCCGAGTTGCTCACACAGTTTACTACTTTTTGTGTACTTGCCAGTCTGCCAGAAGCGATATGTCACTAGTTGTGTATCATAAAAGAGTCATCGTTTCTCCTCCTAGGGGTTATTCGAGATTTCTTAATCCAAACCGCAAGTAACGAGGCATTGGCTACCTTAAGAGAGTCATAGTTACTCGTCCCAATTGCTCACCCAGTCTGCCACTTTGTCTTACTGCGGTCAGTCTGCCAGAAGCGATATGTCACTCGTTGTGTATCTTAAGAGATTCATCGTTACTCCTTCCATAGGTTACTGGTATTCTCTGAGTCAATACCTCTCTTGACGAAAAAGTGGCTATCTTAATAGTGCAATACTTCTTCCTCCGAGTTGCTCACACAGTTTACTACTTGTTGTGTAGTTTTTGTCTGCCAGAAACTAAAATTCACTAGTTGTGTTTCATAAAAGAGTCATCGTTTCTCCTCCTAGGGGTTTTCGAGATTTCTTAATCCAAACCGCAAGTAACGAGGCATAGGCTACCCTAAGAGAGTCATAGTTACTGGTCCCCATTGCTCACCCAGTCTGCAACTTTTTCTTACTGTGGCCAGTCTGCCAGAAGCGATATGTCACTCGTTGTGTATCTTAAGAGATTCATCGTTACTCCTTCCATAGGTTACTGGTATTCTCTGAGTCAATACCTCTCTTGACGAAAAAGTGGCTATCTTAATAGTGCAATACTTCTTCCTCCGAGTTGCTCACACAGTTTACTACTTTTTGTGTACTTGCCAGTCTGCCAGAAGCGATATGTCACTAGTTGTGTATCATAAAAGAGTCATCATTTCTCCTCCTAGGGGTTATTCGAGATTTCTTAATCCAAACCGCAAGTAACGAGGCATTGGCTGCCTTAAGAGAGTCATAGTTACTCGTCCCAATTGCTCACCCAGTCTTGCCACTTTTCCTTACTGCGGCAAGTCTGCCAGAAGCGATATGTCACTCGTTGTGTATCTTAAGAGATTCATTGTTACTCCTTCCATAGGTTACTGGTATTCTCTGAGTCAATACCTTTCGTGACGAAAAAGCGGCTATCTTAATAGTGCAATACTTCTTCCTCCGAGTTGCTCACACAGTTTACTGCTTTTTGTGTAGTTTTTGTCTGCCAGAAACTATAATTCACTAGTTGTGTATCATAAAAGAGTCATCGTTTCTCCTCCTAGGGGTTATTCGAGATATCTTAATCCAAACCGCAAGTAACGAGGCATTGGCTACCTTAAGAGAGTCATAGTTACTCGTCCCAATTGCTCACCCAGTCTGCCACTTTTCCTTACTGCGGCCAGTCTGCCAGAAGCGATATGTCACTCGTTGTGTATCCTAAGAGATTCATCGTTACTCCTTCCATAGGTTACTGGTATTCTCTGAGTCAATACCTCTCGTGACGAAAAAGTGGCTATCTTAATAGTGCAATACTTCTTCCTCCGAGTTGCTCACACAGTTTACTACTTTTTGTGTAGTTTTTGTCTGCCAGAAACTATAATTCACTAGTTGTGTATCATAAAAGTGTCATCGTTTCTCCTCCTAGAGGTTTTCGAGATTTCTTAATCCAAACCGCAAGTAACGAGGCATTGGCTACCTTAAGAGAGTCATAGTTACTCGTCCCTATTGCTCACCCAGTCTGCCACTTTTTCTTACTGTGGCCAGTCTGCCAGAAGCGATATGTCACTCGTTGTGTATCTTAAGAGATTCGTCGTTACTCCTTCCATAGGTTACTGGTATTCTCTGAGTCAATACCTCTCTTGACGAAAAAGTGGCTATCTTAATAGTGCAATACTTCTTCCTCCGAGTTGCCCACACAGTTTACTACTTTTTGTGTACTTGCCAATCTGCCAGAAGCGATATGTCACTAGTTGTGTATCATAAAAGAGTCATCGTTTCTCCTCCTAGGGGTTATCGAGATTTCTTAATCCAAACCGCAAGTAACGAGGCATTGGCTACCTTAAGAGAGTCATAGTTACTCGTCCCAATTGCTCACCCAGTCCTGCCACTTTTCCTTACTGCGGCCAGTCTGCCAGAAGCGATATGTCACTCGTTGTGTATCTTAAGAGATTCATCGTTACTCTTTCCATAGGTTACTGGTATTCTCTGATTCAATACATCTCGTGACGAAAAAGTGGCTATCTTAATAGTGCAATACTTCTTCCTCCGAGTTGCTCACACAGTTTACTACTTTTTGTGTAGTTTTTGTCTGCCAGAAACTATAATTCACTAGTTGTGTATCATAAAAGAGTCATCGTTTCTCCTCCTAGAGGTTTTCGAGATTTCTTAATCCAAACCGCAAGTAACGAGGCATTGGCTACCTTAAGAGAGTCATAGTTACTCGTCCCTATTGCTCACCCAGTCTGCCACTTTTTCTTACTGTGGCCAGTCTGCCAGAAGCGATATGTCACTCGTTGTGTATCTTAAGAGATTCGTCGTTACTCCTTCCATAGGTTACTGGTATTCTCTGAGTCAATACCTCTCTTGACGAAAAAGTGGCTATCTTAATAGTGCAATACTTCTTCCTCCGAGTTGCTCACACAGTTTACTACTTTTTGTGTAGTTTTTGTCTGCCAGAAACTATAATTCACTAGTTGTGTATCATAAAAGAGTCATCGTTTCTCCTCCTAGGGGTTATTCGAGATATCTTAATCCAAACCGCAAGTAACGAGGCATTGGCTACCTTAAGAGAGTCATAGTTACTCGTCCCAATTGCTCACCCAGTCTGCCACTTTTTCTTACTGTGGCCAGTCTGCCAGAAGCGATATGTCACTCGTTGTGTATCTTAAGAGATTCATCGTTACTCCTTCCATAGGTTACTGGTATTCTCTGAGTCAATACCTCTCTTGACGAAAAAGTGGCTATCTTAATAGTGCAATACTTCTTCCTCCCAGTTGCTCACACAGTTTACTACTTTTTTTGTGTAGTTTGTGTCTGCCAGAAACTATAATTCACTAGTTTTGTATCATAAAAGAGTCATCGTTTCTCCTCCTAGGGGTTATTCGAGACCTCTTAATCCAAACCGCAAGTAACGAGGCATTGGCTACCTTAAGAGAGTCATAGTTACTCGTCCCAATTGCTCACCCAGTCTGCCACTTTTTCTTACTGCGGCCAGTCTGCCAGGAGCGATACGTCACTCGTTGTGTATCTTAAGAGATTCATCGTTACTCCTTCCATAGGTTACTGGTATTCTCTGAGTCAATACCTCTCGTGACGAAAAAGTGGCTATCTTAATAGTGCAATACTTCTTCCTCCGAGTTGCTCACACAGATTACTACTTTTTGTGTAGTTTTTGTCTGCCAGAAACTATAATTCACTAGTTGTGTATCATAAAAGAGTCATCGTTTCTCCTCCTAGGGGTTTTCGAGATTTCTTAATCCAAACCGCAAGTAACGAGGCATTGGCTACCTTAAGAGAGTCATAGTTACTCGTCCCCATTGCTCACCCAGTCTGCCACTTTTTCTTACTGCGGCCAGTCTGCCAGAAGCGATATGTCACTCGTTGTGTATCTTAAGAGATTCATCGTTACTCCTTCCATAGGTTACTGGTATTCTCTGAGTCAATACCTCTCTTGACGAAAAAGTGGCTATCTTAATAGTGCAATACTTCTTCCTCCGAGTTGCCCACACAGTTTACTACTTTTTGTGTACTTGCCAATCTGCCAGAAGCGATATGTCACTAGTTATGTATCATAAAAGAGTCATCGTTTCTCCTCCTAGGGGTTATCGAGATTTCTTAATCCAAACCGCAAGTAACGAGGCATTGGCTACCTTAAGAGAGTCATAGTTACTCGTCCCAATTGCTCACCCAGTCTTGCCACTTTTCCTTACTGCGGCCAGTCTGCCAGAAGCTATATGTCACTCGTTGTGTATCTTAAGAGATTCATCGTTACTCTTTCCATAGGTTACTGGTATTCTCTGATTCAATACCTCTCGTGACGAAAAAGTGGCTATCTTAATAGTGCAATACTTCTTCCTCCGAGTTGCTCACACAGTTTACTACTTTTTGTGTAGTTTTTGTCTGCCAGAAACTATAATTCACTAGTTGTGTATCATAAAAGAGTCATCGTTTCTCCTCCTAGGGGTTTTCGAGATTTCTTAATCCAAACCGCAAGTAACGAGGCATTGGCTACCTTAAGAGAGTCATAGTTACTCGTCCCTATTGCTCACCCAGTCTGCCACTTTTTCTTACTATGGCCAGTCTGCCAGAAGCGATATGTCACTCGTTGTGTATCTTAAGAGATTCATCGTTACTCCTTCCATAGGTTACTGGTATTCTCTGAGTCAATACCTCTCTTGACGAAAAAGTGGCTATCTTAATAGTGCAATACTTCTTCCTCCGAGTTGCTCACACAGTTTACTGCTTTTTGTGTAGTTTTTGTCTGCCAGAAACTATAATTCACTAGTTGTGTATCATAAAAGAGTCATCGTTTCTCCTCCTAGGGGTTATTCGAGATATCTTAAACCAAACCGCAAGTAACGAGGCATTGGCTACCTTAAGAGAGTCATAGTTACTCGTCCCAATTGCTCACCCAGTCTGCCACTTTTCCTTTCGGCGGCCAGTCTGCCAGAAGCGATATGTCACTCGTTGTGTATCTTAAGAGATTCATCGTTACTCTTTCCATAGGTTACTGGTATTCTCTGATTCAATGCCTCTCGTGACGAAAAAGTGGCTATCTTTGTAGTGCAATACTTCTTCCTCCCAGTTGCTCACACAGTTTACTACTTTTTTTGTGTAGTTTTTGTCTGCCAGAAACTATAATTCACTAGTTTTGTATCATAAAAGAGTCATCGTTTCTCCTCCTAGGGGTTATTCGAGACCTCTTAATCCAAACCGCAAGTAACGAGGCATTGGCTACCTTAAGAGAGTCATAGTTACTCGTCCCAATTGCTCACCCAGTCTGCCACTTTTTCTTACTGCGGCCAGTCTGCCAGGAGCGATACGTCACTCGTTGTGTATCTTAAGAGATTCATCGTTACTCCTTCCATAGGTTACTGGTATTCTCTGAGTCAATACCTCTCGTGACGAAAAAGTGGCTATCTTAATAGTGCAATACTTCTTCCTCCGAGTTGCTCACACAGATTACTACTTTTTGTGTAGTTTTTGTCTGCCAGAAACTATAATTCACTAGTTGTGTATCATAAAAGAGTCATCGTTTCTCCTCCTAGGGGTTTTCGAGATTTCTTAATCCAAACCGCAAGTAACGAGGCATTGGCTACCTTAAGAGAGTCATAGTTACTCGTCCCCATTGCTCACCCAGTCTGCCACTTTTTCTTACTGCGGCCAGTCTGCCAGAAGCGATATGTCACTCGTTGTGTATCTTAAGAGATTCATCGTTACTCCTTCCATAGGTTACTGGTATTCTCTGAGTCAATACCTCTCTTGACGAAAAAGTGGCTATCTTAATAGTGCAATACTTCTTCCTCCGAGTTGCCCACACAGTTTACTACTTTTTGTGTACTTGCCAATCTGCCAGAAGCGATATGTCACTAGTTATGTATCATAAAAGAGTCATCGTTTCTCCTCCTAGGGGTTATCGAGATTTCTTAATCCAAACCGCAAGTAACGAGGCATTGGCTACCTTAAGAGAGTCATAGTTACTCGTCCCAATTGCTCACCCAGTCTTGCCACTTTTCCTTACTGCGGCCAGTCTGCCAGAAGCTATATGTCACTCGTTGTGTATCTTAAGAGATTCATCGTTACTCTTTCCATAGGTTACTGGTATTCTCTGATTCAATACCTCTCGTGACGAAAAAGTGGCTATCTTAATAGTGCAATACTTCTTCCTCCGAGTTGCTCACACAGTTTACTACTTTTTGTGTAGTTTTTGTCTGCCAGAAACTATAATTCACTAGTTGTGTATCATAAAAGAGTCATCGTTTCTCCTCCTAGGGGTTTTCGAGATTTCTTAATCCAAACCGCAAGTAACGAGGCATTGGCTACCTTAAGAGAGTCATAGTTACTCGTCCCTATTGCTCACCCAGTCTGCCACTTTTTCTTACTATGGCCAGTCTGCCAGAAGCGATATGTCACTCGTTGTGTATCTTAAGAGATTCATCGTTACTCCTTCCATAGGTTACTGGTATTCTCTGAGTCAATACCTCTCTTGACGAAAAAGTGGCTATCTTAATAGTGCAATACTTCTTCCTCCGAGTTGCTCACACAGTTTACTGCTTTTTGTGTAGTTTTTGTCTGCCAGAAACTATAATTCACTAGTTGTGTATCATAAAAGAGTCATCGTTTCTCCTCCTAGGGGTTATTCGAGATATCTTAATCCAAACCGCAAGTAACGAGGCATTGGCTACCTTAAGAGAGTCATAGTTACTCGTCCCAATTGCTCACCCAGTCTGCCACTTTTCCTTTCGGCGGCCAGTCTGCCAGAAGCGATATGTCACTCGTTGTGTATCTTAAGAGATTCATCGTTACTCTTTCCATAGGTTACTGGTATTCTCTGATTCAATGCCTCTCGTGACGAAAAAGTGGCTATCTTTGTAGTGCAATACTTCTTCCTCCCAGTTGCTCACACAGTTTACTACTTTTTTTGTGTAGTTTTTGTCTGCCAGAAACTATAATTCACTAGTTTTGTATCATAAAAGAGTCATCGTTTCTCCTCCTAGGGGTTATTCGAGACCTCTTAATCCAAACCGCAAGTAACGAGGCATTGGCTACCTTAAGAGAGTCATAGTTACTCGTCCCAATTGCTCACCCAGTCTGCCACTTTTTCTTACTGCGGCCAGTCTGCCAGGAGCGATACGTCACTCGTTGTGTATCTTAAGAGATTCATCGTTACTCCTTCCATATGTTACTGGTATTCTCTGAGTCAATACCTCTCGTGACGAAAAAGTGGCTATCTTAATAGTGCAATACTTCTTCCTCCGAGTTGCTCACACAGTTTACTACTTTTTGTGTAGTTTTTGTCTGCCAGAAACTATAATTCACTAGTTGTGTATCATAAAAGAGTCATCGTTTCTCCTCCTAGGGGTTATTCGAGACCTCTTAATCCAAACCGCAAGTAACGAGGCATTGGCTACCTTAAGAGAGTCATAGTTACTCGTCCCCATTGCTCACCCAGTCTGCCACTTTTTCTTACTGTGGCCAGTCTGCCAGAAGCGATATGTCACTCGTTGTGTATCTTAAGAGATTCATCGTTACTCCTTCCATAGGTTACTGGTATTCTCTGAGTCAATACCTCTCTTGACGAAAAAGTGGCTATCTTAATAGTGCAATACTTCTTCCTCCGAGTTGCCCACACAGTTTACTACTTTTTGTGTACTTGCCAATCTGCCAGAAGCGATATGTCACTAGTTGTGTATCATAAAAGAGTCATCGTTTCTCCTCCTAGGGGTTATCGAGATTTCTTAATCCAAACCGCAAGTAACGAGGCATTGGCTACCTTAAGAGAGTCATAGTTACTCGTCCCAATTGCTCACCCAGTCTTGCCACTTTTCCTTACTGCGGCCAGTCTGCCAGAAGCGATATGTCACTCGTTGTGTATCTTAAGAGATTCATCGTTACTCTTTCCATAGGTTACTGGTATTCTCTGATTCAATACCTCTCGTGACGAAAAAGTGGCTATCTTAATAGTGCAATACTTCTTCCTCCGAGTTGCTCACACAGTTTACTACTTTTGGTGTAGTTTTTGTCTGCCAGAAACTATAATTCACTAGTTGTGTATCATAAAAGAGTCATCGTTTCTCCTCCTAGAGGTTTTCGAGATTTCTTAATCCAAACCGCAAGTAACGAGGCATTGGCTACCTTAAGAGAGTCATAGTTACTCGTCCCTATTGCTCACCCAGTCTGCCACTTTTTCTTACTGTGGCCAGTCTGCCAGAAGCGATATGTCACTCGTTGTGTATCTTAAGAGATTCGTCGTTACTCCTTCCATAGGTTACTGGTATTCTCTGAGTCAATACCTCTCTTGACGAAAAAGTGGCTATCTTAATAGTGCAATACTTCTTCCTCCGAGTTGCTCACACAGTTTACTACTTTTTGTGTAGTTTTTGTCTGCCAGAAACTATAATTCACTAGTTGTGTATCATAAAAGAGTCATCGTTTCTCCTCCTAGGGGTTATTCGAGATATCTTAATCCAAACCGCAAGTAACGAGGCATTGGCTAACTTAAGAGAGTCATAGTTACTCGTCCCAATTGCTCACCCAGTCTGCCACTTTTTCTTACTGTGGCCAGTCTGCCAGAAGCGATATGTCACTCGTTGTGTATCTTAAGAGATTCATCGTTACTCCTTCCATAGGTTACTGGTATTCTCTGAGTCAATACCTCTCTTGACGAAAAAGTGGCTATCTTAATAGTGCAATACTTCTTCCTCCCAGTTGCTCACACAGTTTACTACATTTTTGTGTAGTTTTTGTCTGCCAGAAACTATAATTCACTAGTTTTGTATCATAAAAGAGTCATCGTTTCTCCTCCTAGGGGTTATTCGAGACCTCTTAATCCAAACCGCAAGTAACGAGGCATTGGCTACCTTAAGAGAGTCATAGTTACTCGTCCCAATTGCTCACCCAGTCTGCCACTTTTTCTTACTGCGGCCAGTCTGCCAGGAGCGATACGTCACTCGTTGTGTATCTTAAGAGATTCATCGTTACTCCTTCCATAGGTTACTGGTATTCTCTGAGTCAATACCTCTCGTGACGAAAAAGTGGCTATCTTAATAGTGCAATACTTCTTCCTCCGAGTTGCTCACACAGATTACTACTTTTTGTGTAGTTTTTTGTCTGCCAGAAACTATAATTCACTAGTTGTGTATCATAAAAGAGTCATCGTTTCTCCTCCTAGGGGTTTTCGAGATTTCTTAAAACAAACCGCAAGTAACGAGGCATTGGCTACCTTAAGAGAGTCATAGTTACTCGTCCCCATTGCTCACCCAGTCTGCCACTTTTTCTTACTGCGGCCAGTCTGCCAGAAGCGATATGTCACTCGTTGTGTATCTTAAGAGATTCATCGTTACTCCTTCCATAGGTTACTGGTATTCTCTGAGTCAATACCTCTCTTGACGAAAAAGTGGCTATCTTAATAGTGCAATACTTCTTCCTCCGAGTTGCCCACACAGTTTACTACTTTTTGTGTACTTGCCAATCTGCCAGAAGCGATATGTCACTAGTTATGTATCATAAAAGAGTCATCGTTTCTCCTCCTAGGGGTTATCGAGATTTCTTAATCCAAACCGCAAGTAACGAGGCATTGGCTACCTTAAGAGAGTCATAGTTACTCGTCCCAATTGCTCACCCAGTCTTGCCACTTTTCCTTACTGCGGCCAGTCTGCCAGAAGCGATATGTCACTCGTTGTGTATCTTAAGAGATTCATCGTTACTCTTTCCATAGGTTACTGGTATTCTCTGATTCAATACCTCTCGTGACGAAAAAGTGGCTATCTTTATAGTGCAATACTTCTTCGTCCGAGTTGCTCACACAGTTTACTACTTTTTGTGTAGTTTTTGTCTGCCAGAAACTATAATTCACTAGTTGTGTATCATAAAAGAGTCATCGTTTCTCCTCCTAGGGGTTTTCGAGATTTCTTAATCCAAACCGCAAGTAACGAGGCATTGGCTACCTTAAGAGAGTCATAGTTACTCGTCCCTATTGCTCACCCAGTCTGCCACTTTTTCTTACTATGGCCAGTCTGCCAGAAGCGATATGTCACTCGTTGTGTATCTTAAGAGATTCATCGTTACTCCTTCCATAGGTTACTGGTATTCTCTGAGTCAATACCTCTCTTGACGAAAAAGTGGCTATCTTAATAGTGCAATACTTCTTCCTCCGAGTTGCTCACACAGTTTACTGCTTTTTGTGTAGTTTTTGTCTGCCAGAAACTATAATTCACTAGTTGTGTATCATAAAAGAGTCATCGTTTCTCCTCCTAGGGGTTATTCGAGATATCTTAATCCAAACCGCAAGTAACGAGGCATTGGCTACCTTAAGAGAGTCATAGTTACTCGTCCCAATTGCTCACCCAGTCTGCCACTTTTCCTTTCGGCGGCCAGTCTGCCAGAAGCGATATGTCACTCGTTGTGTATCTTAAGAGATTCATCGTTACTCTTTCCATAGGTTACTGGTATTCTCTGATTCAATGCCTCTCGTGACGAAAAAGTGGCTATCTTTGTAGTGCAATACTTCTTCCTCCCAGTTGCTCACACAGTTTACTACTTTTTTTGTGTAGTTTTTGTCTGCCAGAAACTATAATTCACTAGTTTTGTATCATAAAAGAGTCATCGTTTATCCTCCTAGGGGTTATTCGAGACCTCTTAATCCAAACCGCAAGTAACGAGGCATTGGCTACCTTAAGAGAGTCATAGTTACTCGTCCCAATTGCTCACCCAGTCTGCCACTTTTTCTTACTGCGGCCAGTCTGCCAGAAGCGATATGTCACTCGTTGTGTATCTTAAGAGATTCATCGTTACTCCTTCCATAGGTTACTGGTATTCTCTGAGTCAATACCTCTCGTGACGAAAAAGTGGCTATCTTAATAGTGCAATACTTCTTCCTCCGAGTTGCTCACACAGTTTACTACTTGTTGTGTAGTTTTTGTCTGCCAGAAACTATAATTCACTAGTTGTGTATCATAAAAGAGTCATCGTTTCTCCTCCTAGGGGTTTTCGAGATTTCTTAATCCAAACCGCAAGTAACGAGGCATTGGCTTCCTTAAGAGAGTCATAGTTACTCGTCCCAATTGCTCACCCAGTCTGCCACTTTTTCTTACTGTGGCCAGTCTGCCAGAAGCGATATGTCACTCGTTGTGTATCTTAAGAGATTCATCGTTACTCCTTCCATAGGTTACTGGTATTCTCTGAGTCAATACCTCTCTTGACGAAAAAGTGGCTATCTTAATAGTGCAATACTTCTTCCTCCCAGTTGCTCACACAGTTTACTACTTTTTTTGTGTAGTTTTTGTCTGCCAGAAACTATAATTCACTAGTTTTGTATCATAAAAGAGTCATCGTTTCTCCTCCTAGGGGTTATTCGAGACCTCTTAATCCAAACCGCAAGTAACGAGGCATTGGCTACCTTAAGAGAGTCATAGTTACTCGTCCCAATTGCTCACCCAGTCTGCCACTTTTTCTTACTGCGGCCAGTCTGCCAGGAGCGATACGTCACTCGTTGTGTATCTTAAGAGATTCATCGTTACTCCTTCCATAGGTTACTGGTATTCTCTGAGTCAATACCTCTCGTGACGAAAAAGTGGCTATCTTAATAGTGCAATACTTCTTCCTCCGAGTTGCTCACACAGATTACTACTTTTTGTGTAGTTTTTGTCTGCCAGAAACTATAATTCACTAGTTGTGTATCATAAAAGAGTCATCGTTTCTCCTCCTAGGGGTTTTCGAGATTTCTTAATCCAAACCGCAAGTAACGAGGCATTGGCTACCTTAAGAGAGTCATAGTTACTCGTCCCCATTGCTCACCCAGTCTGCCACTTTTTCTTACTGCGGCCAGTCTGCCAGAAGCGATATGTCACTCGTTGTGTATCTTAAGAGATTCATCGTTACTCCTTCCATAGGTTACTGGTATTCTCTGAGTCAATACCTCTCTTGACGAAAAAGTGGCTATCTTAATAGTGCAATACTTCTTCCTCCGAGTTGCCCACACAGTTTACTACTTTTTGTGTACTTGCCAATCTGCCAGAAGCGATATGTCACTAGTTATGTATCATAAAAGAGTCATCGTTTCTCCTCCTAGGGGTTATCGAGATTTCTTAATCCAAACCGCAAGTAACGAGGCATTGGCTACCTTAAGAGAGTCATAGTTACTCGTCCCAATTGCTCACCCAGTCTTGCCACTTTTCCTTACTGCGGCCAGTCTGCCAGAAGCGATATGTCACTCGTTGTGTATCTTAAGAGATTCATCGTTACTCTTTCCATAGGTTACTGGTATTCTCTGATTCAATGCCTCTCGTGACGAAAAAGTGGCTATCTTTGTAGTGCAATACTTCTTCCTCCCAGTTGCTCACACAGTTTACTACTTTTTTTGTGTAGTTTTTGTCTGCCAGAAACTATAATTCACTAGTTTTGTATCATAAAAGAGTCATCGTTTCTCCTCCTAGGGGTTATTCGAGACCTCTTAATCCAAACCGCAAGTAACGAGGCATTGGCTACCTTAAGAGAGTCATAGTTACTCGTCCCAATTGCTCACCCAGTCTGCCACTTTTTCTTACTGCGGCCAGTCTGCCAGAAGCGATATGTCACTCGTTGTGTATCTTAAGAGATTCATCGTTACTCCTTCCATAGGTTACTGGTATTCTCTGAGTCAATACCTCTCGTGACGAAAAAGTGGCTATCTTAATAGTGCAATACTTCTTCCTCCGAGTTGCTCACACAGTTTACTACTTGTTGTGTAGTTTTTGTCTGCCAGAAACTATAATTCACTAGTTGTGTATCATAAAAGAGTCATCGTTTCTCCTCCTAGGGGTTTTCGAGATTTCTTAATCCAAACCGCAAGTAACGAGGCATAGGCTACCTTAAGAGAGTCATAGTTACTCGTCCCCATTGCTCACCCAGTCTGCCACTTTTTCTTACTGTGGCCAGTCTGCCAGAAGCGATATGTCACTCGTTGTGTATCTTAAGAGATTCATCGTTACTCCTTCCATAGGTTACTGGTATTCTCTGAGTCAATACCTCTCTTGACGAAAAAGTGGCTATCTTAATAGTGCAATACTTCTTCCTCCGAGTTGCTCATACAGTTTACTACTTTTTGTGTACTTGCCAGTCTGCCAGAAGCGGTATGTCACTAGTTGTGTATCATAAAAGAGTCATCGTTTCTCCTCCTAGGGGTTATTCGAGATTTCTTAATCCAAACCGCAAGTAACGAGGCATTGGCTACCTTAAGAGAGTCATAGTTACTCGTCCCAATTGCTCACCCAGTCTTGCCACTTTTCCTTACTGCGGCCAGTCTGCCAGAAACGATATGTCACTCGTTGTGTATCTTAAGAGATTCATCGTTACTCTTTCCATAGGTTACTGGTATTCTCTGATTCAATGCCTCTCGTGACGAAAAAGTGGCTATCTTAATAGTGCAATACTTCTTCCTCAGAGTTGCTCACACAGTTTACTACTTTTTTGTATAGTTTTTGTCTGCCAGAAACTATAATTCACTAGTTTTGTATCATAAAAGAGTCATCGTTTCTCCTCCTAGGGGTTATTCGAGACCTCTTAATCCAAACCGCAAGTAACGAGGCATTGGCTACCTTAAGAGAGTCATAGTTACTCGTCCCAATTGCTCACCCAGTCTGCCACTTTTTCTTACTGCGGCCAGTCTGCCAGAAGCGATATGTCACTCGTTGTGTATCTTAAGAGATTCATCGTTACTCCTTCCATAGGTTACTGGTATTCTCTGAGTCAATACCTCTCGTGACGAAAAAGCAGCTATCTTAATAGTGCAATACTTCTTCCTCCGAGTTGCTCACACAGTTTACTACTTTTTTGTGTAGTTTTTGTCTGCCAGAAACTATAATTCACTAGTTTTGTATCATAAAAGAGTCATCGTTTCTCCTCCTAGGGGTTATTCGAGACCTCTTAATCCAAACCGCAAGTAACGAGGCATTGGCTACCTTAAGAGAGTCATAGTTACTCGTCCCAATTGCTCACCCAGTCTGCCACTTTTTCTTACTGCGGCCAGTCTGCCAGAAGCGATATGTCACTCGTTGTGTATCTTAAGAGATTCATCGTTACTCCTTCCATAGGTTACTGGTATTCTCTGAGTCAATACCTCTCGTGACGAAAAAGCAGCTATCTTAATAGTGCAATACTTCTTCCTCCGAGTTGCTCACACAGTTTACTACTTTTTTGTGTAGTTTTTGTCTGCCAGAAACTATAATTCACTAGTTTTGTATCATAAAAGAGTCATCGTTTCTCCTCCTAGGGGTTATTCGAGACCTCTTAATCCAAACCGCAAGTAACGAGGCATTGGCTACCTTAAGAGAGTCATAGTTACTCGTCCCCATTGCTCACCCAGTCTGCCACTTTTCCTTACTGCGGCCAGTCTGCCAGAAGCGATATGTCACTCGTTGTGTATCTTAAGAGATTCATCGTTACTCTTTCCATAGGTTACTGGTATTCTCTGATTCAATGCCTCTCGTGACGAAAAAGTGGCTATCTTTGTAGTGCAATACTTCTTCCTCCGAGTTGCTCACACAGTTTACTACTTTTTGTGTACTTGCCAGTCTGCCAGAAGCGATATGTCACTAGTTGTGTATCATAAAAGAGTCATCGTTTCTCCTCCTAGGGGTTATTCGAGATTTCTTAATCCAAACCGCAAGTAACGAGGCATTGGCTACCTTAAGAGAGTCATAGTTACTCGTCCCAATTGCTCACCCAGTCTGCCACTTTGTCTTACTGCGGTCAGTCTGCCAGAAGCGATATGTCACTCGTTGTGTATCTTAAGAGATTCATCGTTACTCCTTCCATAGGTTACTGGTATTCTCTGAGTCAATACCTCTCTTGACGAAAAAGTGGCTATCTTAATAGTGCAATACTTCTTCCTCCGAGTTGCTCACACAGTTTACTACTTGTTGTGTAGTTTTTGTCTGCCAGAAACTATAATTCACTAGTTGTGTTTCATAAAAGAGTCATCGTTTCTCCTCCTAGGGGTTTTCGAGATTTCTTAATCCAAACCGCAAGTAACGAGGCATAGGCTACCTTAAGAGAGTCATAGTTACTCGTCCCCATTGCTCACCCAGTCTGCCACTTTTTCTTACTGTGGCCAGTCTGCCAGAAGCGATATGTCACTCGTTGTGTATCTTAAGAGATTCATCGTTACTCCTTCCATAGGTTACTGGTATTCTCTGAGTCAATACCTCTCTTGACGAAAAAGTGGCTATCTTAATAGTGCAATACTTCTTCCTCCGAGTTGCTCACACAGTTTACTACTTTTTGTGTACTTGCCAGTCTGCCAGAAGCGATATGTCACTAGTTGTGTATCATAAAAGAGTCATCATTTCTCCTCCTAGGGGTTATTCGAGATTTCTTAATCCAAACCGCAAGTAACGAGGCATTGGCTACCTTAAGAGAGTCATAGTTACTCGTCCCAATTGCTCACCCAGTCTTGCCACTTTTCCTTACTGCGGCCAGTCTGCCAGAAGCGATATGTCACTCGTTGTGTATCTTAAGAGATTCATCGTTACTCCTTCCATAGGTTACTGGTATTCTCTGAGTCAATACCTTTCGTGACGAAAAAGCGGCTATCTTAATAATGCAATACTTCTTCCTCCGAGTTGCTCACACAGTTTACTGTTTTTTGTGTAGTTTTTGTCTGCCAGAAACTATAATTCACTAGTTGTGTATCATAAAAGAGTCATCGTTTCTCCTCCTAGGGGTTATTCGAGATATCTTAATCCAAACCGCAAGTAACGAGGCATTGGCTACCTTAAGAGAGTCATAGTTACTCGTCCCAATTGCTCACCCAGTCTGCCACTTTTCCTTACTGCGGCCAGTTGGCCAGAAGCGATATGTCACTCGTTGTGTATCCTGAGAGATTCATCGTTACTCCTTCCATAGGTTACTGGTATTCTCTGAGTCAATACCTCTCGTGACGAAAAAGTGGCTATCTTAATAGTGCAATACTTCTTCCTCCGAGTTGCTCACACAGATTACTACTTTTTGTGTAGTTTCTGTCTGCCAGAAACTATAATTCACTAGTTGTGTATCATAAAAGAGTCATCGTTTCTCCTCCTAGGGGTTTTCGAGATTTCTTAATCCAAACCGCAAGTAACGAGGCATTGGCTACCTTAAGAGAGTCATAGTTACTCGTCCCAATTGCTCACCCAGTCTGCCACTTTTCCTTACTGCGGCCAGTCTGCCAGAAGCGATATGTCACTCGTTGTGTATCTTAAGAGATTCATCGTTACTCTTTCCATAGGTTACTGGTATTCTCTGATTCAATGCCTCTCGTGACGAAAAAGTGGCTATCTTTGTAGTGCAATACTTCTTCCTCCCAGTTGCTCACACAGTTTACTACTTTTTTTGTGTAGTTTTTGTCTGCCAGAAACTATAATTCACTAGTTTTGTATCATAAAAGAGTCATCGTTTCTCCTCCTAGGGGTTATTCGAGACCTCTTAATCCAAACCGCAAGTAACGAGGCATTGGCTACCTTAAGAGAGTCGTAGTTACTCGTCCCAATTGCTCACCCAGTCTGCCACTTTTTCTTACTGCGGCCAGTCTGCCAGAAGCGATATGTCACTCGTTGTGTATCTTAAGAGATTCATCGTTACTCCTTCCATAGGTTACTGGTATTCTCTGAGTCAATACCTCTCTTGACGAAAAAGTGGCTATCTTAATAGTGCAATACTTCTTCCTCCGAGTTGCTCACACAGTTTACTACTTGTTGTGTAGTTTTTGTCTGCCAGAAACTATAATTCACTAGTTGTGTTTCATAAAAGAGTCATCGTTTCTCCTCCTAGGGGTTTTCGAGATTTCTTAATCCAAACCGCAAGTAACGAGGCATAGGCTACCTTAAGAGAGTCATAGTTACTCGTCCCCATTGCTCACCCAGTCTGCCACTTTTTCTTACTGTGGCCAGTCTGCCAGAAGCGATATGTCACTCGTTGTGTATCTTAAGAGATTCATCGTTACTCCTTCCATAGGTTACTGGTATTCTCTGAGTCAATACCTCTCTTGACGAAAAAGTGGCTATCTTAATAGTGCAATACTACTTCCTCCGAGTTGCTCACACAGTTTACTACTTTTTGTGTACTTGCCAGTCTGCCAGAAGCGATATGTCACTAGTTGTGTATCATAAAAGAGTCATCATTTCTCCTCCTAGGGGTTATTCGAGATTTCTTAATCCAAACCGCAAGTAACGAGGCTTTGGCTACCTTAAGAGAGTCATAGTTACTCGTCCCAATTGCTCACCCAGTCTTGCCACTTTTCCTTACTGCGGCCAGTCTGCCAGAAGCGATATGTCACTCGTTGTGTATCTTAAGAGATTCATCGTTACTCCTTCCATAGGTTACTGGTATTCTCTGAGTCAATACCTCTCGTGACGAAAAAGCGGCTATCTTAATAGTGCAATACTTCTTCCTCCGAGTTGCTCACACAGTTTACTGCTTTTTGTGTAGTTTTTGTCTGCCAGAAACTATAATTCACTAGTTGTGTATCATAAAAGAGTCATCGTTTCTCCTCCTAGGGGTTATTCGAGATATCTTAATCCAAACCGCAAGTAACGAGGCATTGGTTACCTTAAGAGAGTCATAGTTACTCGTCCCAATTGCTCACCCAGTCTGCCACTTTTCCTTACTGCGGCCAGTCTGCCAGAAGCGATATGTCACTCGTTGTGTATCCTAAGAGATTCATCGTTACTCCTTCCATAGGTTACTGGTATTCTCTGAGTCAATACCTCTCGTGACGAAAAAGTGGCTATCTTAATAGTGCAATACTTCTTCCTCCGAGTTGCTCACACAGTTTACTGCTTTTTGTGTAGTTTCTGTCTGCCAGAAACTATAATTCACTAGTTGTGTATCATAAAAGAGTCATCGTTTCTCCTCCTAGGGGTTTTCGAGATTTCTTAATCCAAACCGCAAGTAACGAGGCATTGGCTACCTTAAGAGAGTCATAGTTACTCGTCCCAATTGCTCACCCAGTCTGCCACTTTTCCTTACTGCGGCCAGTCTGCCAGAAGCGATATGTCACTCGTTGTGTATCTTAAGAGATTCATCGTTACTCTTTCCATAGGTTACTGGTATTCTCTGATTCAATGCCTCTCGTGACGAAAAAGTGGCTATCTTTGTAGTGCAATACTTCTTCCTCCCAGTTGCTCACACAGTTTACTACTTTTTTTGTGTAGTTTTTGTCTGCCAGAAACTATAATTCACTAGTTTTGTATCATAAAAGAGTCATCGTTTCTCCTCCTAGGGGTTATTCGAGACCACTTAATCCAAACCGCAAGTAACGAGGCATTGGCTACCTTAAGAGAGTCATAGTTACTCATCCCAATTGCTCACCCAGTCTGCCACTTTTTCTTACTGCGGCCAGTCTGCCAGAAGCGATATGTCACTCGTTGTGTATCTTAAGAGATTCATCGTTACTCCTTCCATAGGTTACTGGTATTCTCTGAGTCAATACCTCTCGTGACGAAAAAGTGGCTATCTTAATAGTGCAATACTTCTTCCTCCGAGTTGCTCACACAGTTTACTACTTGTTGTGTAGTTTTTGTCTGCCAGAAACTATAATTCACTAGTTGTGTATCATAAAAGAGTCATCGTTTCTCCTCCTAGGGGTTTTCGAGATTTCTTAATCGAAACCGCAAGTAACGAGACATAGGCTACCTTAAGAGAGTCATAGTAACTCTTCCCCATTGCTCACCCAGTCTGCCACTTTTTCTTACTGTGGCCAGTCTGCCAGAAGCGATATGTCACTCGTTGTGTATCTTAAGAGTTTCATCGTTACTCCTTCCATAGGTTACTGGTATTCTCTGAGTCAATACCTCTCTTGACGAAATAGTGGCTATCTTAATAGTGCAATACTTCTTCCTCCGAGTTGCTCACACAGTTTACTACTTTTTGTGTACTTGCCAGTCTGCCAGAAGCGGTATGTCACTAGTTGTGTATCATAAAAGAGTCATCGTTTCTCCTCCTAGGGGTTATTCGAGATTTCTTAATCCAAACCGCAAGTAACGAGGCATTGGCTACCTTAAGAGAGTCATAGTTACTCGTCCCCATTGCTCACCCAGTCTGCCACTTTTTCTTACTGTGGCCAGTCTGCCAGAAGCGATATGTCACTCGTTGTGTATCTTAAGAGATTCATCGTTACTCCTTCCATAGGTTACTGGTATTCTCTGAGTCAATACCTCTCTTGACGAAAAAGTGGCTATCTTAATAGTGCAATACTTCATCCTCCGAGTTGCTCACACAGTTTACTGCTTTTTGTGTAGTTTTTGTCTGCCAGAAACTATAATTCACTAGTTGTGTATCATAAAAGAGTCATCGTTTCTCCTCCTAGGGGTTATTCGAGATATCTTAATCCAAACCGCAAGTAACGAGGCATTGGCTACCTTAAGAGAGTCATAGTTACTCGTCCCAATTGCTCACCCAGTCTGCCACTTTTCCTTACTGCGGCCAGTCTGCCAGAAGCGATATGTCACTCGTTGTGTATCCTAAGAGATTCATCGTTACTCCTTCCATAGGTTACTGGTATTCTCTGAGTCAATACCTCTCGTGACGAAAAAGTTGCTATCTTAATAGTGCAATACTTCTTCCTCCGAGTTGCTCACACAGTTTACTGCTTTTTGTGTAGTTTTTGTCTGCCAGAAACTATAATTCACTAGTTGTGTATCATAAAAGAGTCATCGTTTCTCCTCCTAGGGGTTATTCGAGATATCTTAACCCAAACCGCAAGTAACGAGGCATTGGCTACCTTAAGAGAGTCATAGTTACTCGTCCCAATTGCTCACCCAGTCTTGCCACTTTTCCTTACTGCGGCCAGTCTGCCAGAAGCGATATGTCACTCGTTGTGTATCTTAAGAGATTCATCGTTACTCCTTCCATAGGTTACTGGTATTCTCTGAGTCAATACCTCTCGTGACGAAAAAGCGGCTATCTTAATAGTGCAATACTTCTTCCTCCGAGTTGCTCACACAGTTTACTGCTTTTTGTGTAGTTTTTGTCTGCCAGAAACTATAATTCACTAGTTGTGTATCATAAAAGAGTCTTCGTTTCTCCTCCTAGGGGTTATTCGAGATATCTTAATCCAAACCGCAAGTAACGAGGCATTGGCTACCTTAAGAGAGTCATAGTTACTCGTCCCAATTGCTCACCCAGTCTGCTACTTTTCCTTACTGCGGCCAGTCTGCCAGAAGCGATATGTCACTCGTTGTGTATCCTAAGAGATTCATCGTTACTCCTTCCATAGGTTACTGGTATTCTCTGAGTCAATACCTCTCGTGACGAAAAAGTGGCTATCTTAATAGTGCAATACTTCTTCCTCCGAGTTGCTCACACAGTTTACTGCTTTTTGTGTAGTTTTTGTCTGCCAGAAACTATAATTCACTAGTTGTGTATCATAAAAGAGTCATCGTTTCTCCTCCTAGGGGTTTTCGAGATTTCTTAATCCAAACCGCAAGTAACGAGGCATTGGCTACCTTAAGAGAGTCATAGTTACTCGTCCCAATTGCTCACTCAGTCTGCCACTTTTTCTTACTGTGGCCAGTCTGCCAGAAGCGATATGTCACTCGTTGTGTATCTTAAGAGATTCATCGTTACTCCTTCCATAGGTTACTGGTATTCTCTGAGTCAATACCTCTCTTGACGAAAAAGTGGCTATCTTAATAGTGCAATACTTCTTCCTCCGAGTTGCTCACACAGTTTACTACTTTTTGTGTACTTGCCAGTCTGCCAGAAGCGATATGTCACTAGTTGTGTATCATAAAAGAGTCATCGTTTCTCCTCCTAGGGGTTATTCGAGATATCTTAATCCAAACCGCAAGTAACGAGGCATTGGCTACCTTAAGAGAGTCATAGTTACTCGTCCCAATTGCTCACCCAGTCTTGCCACTTTTCCTTACTGCGGCCAGTCTGCCAGAAGCGATATGTCACTCGTTGTGTATCTTAAGAGATTCATCGTTACTCCTTCCATAGGTTACTGGTATTCTCTGAGTCAATACCTCTCGTGACGAAAAAGCGGCTATCTTAATAGTGCAATACTTCTTCCTCCGAGTTGCTCACACAGTTTACTGCTTTTTGTGTAGTTTTTGTCTGCCAGAAACTATAATTCACTAGTTGTGTATCATAAAAGAGTCATCGTTTCTCCTCCTAGGGGTTATTCGAGATATCTTAATCCAAACCGCAAGTAACGAGGCATTGGCTACCTTAAGAGAGTCATAGTTACTCGTCCCAATTGCTCACCCAGTCTGCTACTTTTTCTTACTGTAACCAGTCTGCCAGAAGCGATATGTCACTCGTTGTGTATCTTAAGAGATTCATCGTTACTCCTTCCATAGTTTACTGGTATTCTCTGAGTCAATACCTCTCTTGACGAAAAAGTGGCTATCTTAATAGTGCAATACTTCTTCCTCCGACTTGCTCACACAGTTTACTGCTTTTTGTGTAGTTTTTGTCTGCCAGAAACTATAATTCACTAGTTGTGTATCATAAAAGAGTCATCGTTTCTCCTCCTAGGGGTTATTCGAGATATCTTAATCCAAACCGCAAGTAACGAGGCATTGGCTACCTTAAGAGAGTCATAGTTACTCGTCCCAATTGCTCACCCAGTCTGCCACTTTTCCTTACTGCGGCCAGTCTGCCAGAAGCGATATGTCACTCGTTGTGTATCTTAAGAGATTCATCGTTACTCTTTCCATAGGTTACTGGTATTCTCTGATTCAATGCCTCTCGTGACGAAAAAGTGGCTATCTTAATAGTGCAATACTTCTTCCTCCCAGTTGCTCACACAGTTTACTACTTTTTTTGTGTAGTTTTTGTCTGCCAGAAACTATAATTCACTAGTTTTGTATCATAAAAGAGTCATCGTTTCTCCTCCTAGGGGTTATTCGAGACCTCTTAATCCAAACCGCAAGTAACGAGGCATTGGCTACCTTAAGAGAGTCATAGTTACTCGTCCCAATTGCTCACCCAGTCTGCCACTTTTTCTTACTGCGGCCAGTCTGCCAGAAGCGATATGTCACTCGTTGTGTATCTTAAGAGATTCATCGTTACTCCTTCCATAGGTTACTGGTATTCTCTGAGTCAATACCTCTCGTGACGAAAAAGTGGCTATCTTAATAGTGCAATACTTCTTCCTCCGAGTTGCTCACACAGTTTACTACTTTTTGTGTAGTTTTTGTCTGCCAGAAACTATAATTCACTAGTTGTGTATCATAAAAGAGTCATCGTTTCTCCTCCTAGGGGTTTTCGAGATTTCTTAATCCAAACCGCAAGTAACGAGGCATTGGCTACCTTAAGAGAGTCATAGTTACTCGTCCCCATTGCTCACCCAGTCTGCCACTTTTTCTTACTGTGGCCAGTCTGCCAGAAGCGATATGTCACTCGTTGTGTATCTTAAGAGATTCATCGTTACTCCTTCCATAGGTTACTGGTATTCTCTGAGTCAATACCTCTCTTGACGAAAAAGTGGCTAGCTTAATAGTGCAATACTTCTTCCTCCGAGTTGCCCACACAGTTTACTACTTTTTGTGTACTTGCCAGTCTGCCAGAAGCGATATGTCACTAGTTGTGTATCATAAAAGAGTCATCGTTTCTCCTCCTAGGGGTTATTCGAGATTTCTTAATCCAAACCGCAAGTAACGAGGCATTGGCTACCTTAAGAGAGTCATAGTTACTCGTCCCAATTGCTCACCCAGTCTTGCCACTTTTCCTTACTGCGGCCAGTCTGCCAGAAGCGATATGTCACTCGTTGTGTATCTTAAGAGATTCATCGTTACTCCTTCCATAGGTTACTGGTATTCTCTGAGTCAATACCTCTCTTGACGAAAAAGTGGCTATCTTAATAGTGCAATACTTCTTCCTCCAAGTTGCTCACACAGTTTACTGCTTTTTGTGTAGTTTTTGTCTGCCAGAAACTATAATTCACTAGTTGTGTATCATAAAAGAGTCACCGTTTCTCCTCCTAGGGGTTATTCGAGATATCTTAATCCAAACCGCAAGTAACGAGGCATTGGCTACCTTAAGAGAGTCATAGTTACTCGTCCCAATTGCTCACCCAGTCTGCTAATTTTTCTTACTGTAACCAGTCTGCCAGAAGCGATATGTCACTCGTTGTGTATCTTAAGAGATTCATCGTTACTCCTTCCATAGGTTACTGGTATTCTCTGAGTCAATACGTCTCTTGACGAAAAAGTGGCTATCTTAATAGTGCAATACTTCTTCCTCCGAGTTGCTCACACAGTTGACTACTTTTTGTGTACTTGCCAGTCTGCCAGAAGCGATATGTCACTAGTTGTGTATCATAAAAGAGTCATCGTTTCTCCTCCTAGGGGTTATTCGAGATATCTTAATCCAAACCGCAAGTAACGAGGCATTGGCTACCTTAAGAGAGTCATAGTTACTCGTCCCAATTGCTCACCCAGTCTTGCCACTTTTCCTTACTGCGGCCAGTCTGCCAGAAGCGATATGTCACTCGTTGTGTATCTTAAGAGATTCATCGTTCTCCTTCCATATGTTACTGGTATTCTCTGAGTCAATACCTCTCGTGACGAAAAAGCGGCTATCTTAATAGTGCAATACTTCTTCCTCCGAGTTGCTCACACAGTTTACTGCTTTTTGTGTAGTTTTTGTCTGCCAGAAACTATAATTCACTAGTTGTGTATCATAAAAGAGTCTTCGTTTCTCCTCCTAGGGGTTTTCGAGATTTCTTAATCCAAACCGCAAGTAACGAGGCATTGGCTACCTTAAGAGAGTCATAGTTACTCGTCCCAATTGCTCACCCAGTCTGCTACTTTTTCTTACTGTAACCAGTCTGCCAGAAGCGATATGTCACTCGTTGTGTATCTTAAGAGATTCATCGTTACTCCTTCCATAGTTTACTGGTATTCTCTGAGTCAATACCTCTCTTGACGAAAAAGTGGCTATCTTAATAGTGCAATACTTCTTCCTCCGACTTGCTCACACAGTTTACTGCTTTTTGTGTAGTTTTTGTCTGCCAGAAACTATAATTCACTAGTTGTGTATCATAAAAGAGTCATCGTTTCTCCTCCTAGGGGTTATTCGAGATATCTTAATCCAAACCGCAAGTAACGAGGCAATGGCTACCTTAAGAGAGTCATAGTTACTCGTCCCAATTGCTCACCCAGTCTGCCACTTTTCCTTACTGCGGCCAGTCTGCCAGAAGCGATATGTCACTCGTTGTGTATCTTAAGAGATTCATCGTTACTCTTTCCATAGGTTACTGGTATTCTCTGATTCAATGCCTCTCGTGACGAAAAAGTGGCTATCTTAATAGTGCAATACTTCTTCCTCCCAGTTGCTCACACAGTTTACTACTTTTTTTGTGTAGTTTTTGTCTGCCAGAAACTATAATTCACTAGTTTTGTATCATAAAAGAGTCATCGTTTCTCCTCCTAGGGGTTATTCGAGACCTCTTAATCCAAACCGCAAGTAACGAGGCATTGGCTACCTTAAGAGAGTCATAGTTACTCGTCCCAATTGCTCACCCAGTCTGCCACTTTTTCTTACTGCGGCCAGTCTGCCAGAAGCGATATGTCACTCGTTGTGTATCTTAAGAGATTCATCGTTACTCCTTCCATAGGTTACTGGTATTCTCTGAGTCAATACCTCTCTTGACGAAAAAGTGGCTATCTTAATAGTGCAATACTTCTTCCTCCGAGTTGCCCACACAGTTTACTACTTTTTGTGTACTTGCCAGTCTGCCAGAAGCGATATGTCACTAGTTGTGTATCATAAAAGAGTCATCGTTTCTCCTCCTAGGGGTTATTCGAGATTTCTTAATCCAAACCGCAAGTAACGAGGCATTGGCTACCTTAAGAGAGTCATAGTTACTCGTCCCAATTGCTCACCCAGTCTTGCCACTTTTCCTTACTGCGGCCAGTCTGCCAGAAGCGATATGTCACTCGTTGTGTATCTTAAGAGATTCATCGTTACTCCTTCCATAGGTTACTGGTATTCTCTGAGTCAATACCTCTCTTGACGAAAAAGTGGCTATCTTAATAGTGCAATACTTCTTCCTCCAAGTTGCTCACACAGTTTACTGCTTTTTGTGTAGTTTTTGTCTGCCAGAAACTATAATTCACTAGTTGTGTATCATAAAAGAGTCACCGTTTCTCCTCCTAGGGGTTATTCGAGATATCTTAATCCAAACCGCAAGTAACGAGGCATTGGCTACCTTAAGAGAGTCATAGTTACTCGTCCCAATTGCTCACCCAGTCTGCTAATTTTTCTTACTGTAACCAGTCTGCCAGAAGCGATATGCCACTCGTTGTTTATCTTAAGAGATTCATCGTTACTCCTTCCATAGGTTACTGGTATTCTCTGAGTCAATACCTCTCTTGACGAAAAAGTGGCTATCTTAATAGTGCAATACTTCTTCCTCCGAGTTGCTCACACAGTTGACTACTTTTTGTGTACTTGCCAGTCTGCCAGAAGCGATATGTCACTAGTTGTGTATCATAAAAGAGTCATCGTTTCTCCTCCTAGGGGTTATTCGAGATATCTTAATCCAAACCGCAAGTAACGAGGCATTGGCTACCTTAAGACAGTCATAGTTACTCGTCCCAATTGCTCACCCAGTCTTGCCACTTTTCCTTACTGCGGCCAGTCTGCCAGAAGCGATATGTCACTCGTTGTGTATCTTAAGAGATTCATCGTTCTCCTTCCATATGTTACTGGTATTCTCTGAGTCAATACCTCTCGTGACGAAAAAGCGGCTATCTTAATAGTGCAATACTTCTTCCTCCGAGTTGCTCACACAGTTTACTGCTTTTTGTGTAGTTTTTGTCTGCCAGAAACTATAATTCACTAGTTGTGTATCATAAAAGAGTCTTCGTTTCTCCTCCTAGGGGTTTTCGAGATTTCTTAATCCAAACCGCAAGTAACGAGGCATTGGCTACCTTAAGAGAGTCATAGTTACTCGTCCCAATTGCTCACCCAGTCTGCTACTTTTTCTTACTGTAACCAGTCTGCCAGAAGCGATATGTCACTCGTTGTGTATCTTAAGAGATTCATCGTTACTCCTTCCATAGTTTACTGGTATTCTCTGAGTCAATACCTCTCTTGACGAAAAAGTGGCTATCTTAATAGTGCAATACTTCTTCCTCCGACTTGCTCACACAGTTTACTGCTTTTTGTGTAGTTTTTGTCTGCCAGAAACTATAATTCACTAGTTGTGTATCATAAAAGAGTCATCGTTTCTCCTCCTAGGGGTTATTCGAGATATCTTAATCCAAACCGCAAGTAACGAGGCATTGGCTACCTTAAGAGAGTCATAGTTACTCGTCCCAATTGCTCACCCAGTCTGCCACTTTTCCTTACTGCGGCCAGTCTGCCAGAAGCGATATGTCACTCGTTGTGTATCTTAAGAGATTCATCGTTACTCTTTCCATAGGTTACTGGTATTCTCTGAGTCAATGCCTCTCGTGACGAAAAAGTGGCTATCTTAATAGTGCAATACTTCTTCCTCCCAGTTGCTCACACAGTTTACTACTTTTTTTGTGTAGTTTTTGTCTGCCAGAAACTATAATTCACTAGTTTTGTATCATAAAAGAGTCATCGTTTCTCCTCCTAGGGGTTATTCGAGACCTCTTAATCCAAACCGCAAGTAACGAGGCATTGGCTACCTTAAGAGAGTCATAGTTACTCGTCCCAATTGCTCACCCAGTCTGCCACTTTTTCTTACTGCGGCCAGTCTGCCAGAAGCGATATGTCACTCGTTGTGTATCTTAAGAGATTCATCGTTACTCCTTCCATAGGTTACTGGTATTCTCTGAGTCAATACCTCTCGTGACGAAAAAGTGGCTATCTTAATAGTGCAATACTTCTTCCTCCGAGTTGCTCACACAGTTTACTACTTTTTGTGTAGTTTTTGTCTGCCAGAAACTATAATTCACTAGTTGTGTATCATAAAAGAGTCATCGTTTCTCCTCCTAGGGGTTTTCGAGATTTCTTAATCCAAACCGCAAGTAACGAGGCATTGGCTACCTTAAGAGAGTCATAGTTACTCGTCCCCATTGCTCACCCAGTCTGCCACTTTTTCTTACTGTGGCCAGTCTGCCAGAAGCGATATGTCACTCGTTGTGTATCTTAAGAGATTCATCGTTACTCCTTCCATAGGTTACTGGTATTCTCTGAGTCAATACCTCTCTTGACGAAAAAGTGGCTATCTTAATAGTGCAATACTTCTTCCTCCAAGTTGCTCACACAGTTTACTGCTTTTTGTGTAGTTTTTGTCTGCCAGAAACTATAATTCACTAGTTGTGTATCATAAAAGAGTCACCGTTTCTCCTCCTAGGGGTTATTCGAGATATCTTAATCCAAACCGCAAGTAACGAGGCATTGGCTACCTTAAGAGAGTCATAGTTACTCGTCCCAATTGCTCACCCAGTCTGCTAATTTTTCTTACTGTAACCAGTCTGCCAGAAGCGATATGTCACTCGTTGTGTATCTTAAGAGATTCATCGTTACTCCTTCCATAGGTTACTGGTATTCTCTGAGTCAATACGTCTCTTGACGAAAAAGTGGCTATCTTAATAGTGCAATACTTCTTCCTCCGAGTTGCTCACACAGTTGACTACTTTTTGTGTACTTGCCAGTCTGCCAGAAGCGATATGTCACTAGTTGTGTATCATAAAAGAGTCATCGTTTCTCCTCCTAGGGGTTATTCGAGATATCTTAATCCAAACCGCAAGTAACGAGGCATTGGCTACCTTAAGAGAGTCATAGTTACTCGTCCCAATTGCTCACCCAGTCTTGCCACTTTTCCTTACTGCGGCCAGTCTGCCAGAAGCGATATGTCACTCGTTGTGTATCTTAAGAGATTCATCGTTCTCCTTCCATATGTTACTGGTATTCTCTGAGTCAATACCTCTCGTGACGAAAAAGCGGCTATCTTAATAGTGCAATACTTCTTCCTCCGAGTTGCTCACACAGTTTACTGCTTTTTGTGTAGTTTTTGTCTGCCAGAAACTATAATTCACTAGTTGTGTATCATAAAAGAGTCTTCGTTTCTCCTCCTAGGGGTTTTCGAGATTTCTTAATCCAAACCGCAAGTAACGAGGCATTGGCTACCTTAAGAGAGTCATAGTTACTCGTCCCAATTGCTCACCCAGTCTGCTACTTTTTCTTACTGTAACCAGTCTGCCAGAAGCGATATGTCACTCGTTGTGTATCTTAAGAGATTCATCGTTACTCCTTCCATAGTTTACTGGTATTCTCTGAGTCAATACCTCTCTTGACGAAAAAGTGGCTATCTTAATAGTGCAATACTTCTTCCTCCGACTTGCTCACACAGTTTACTGCTTTTTGTGTAGTTTTTGTCTGCCAGAAACTATAATTCACTAGTTGTGTATCATAAAAGAGTCATCGTTTCTCCTCCTAGGGGTTATTCGAGATATCTTAATCCAAACCGCAAGTAACGAGGCAATGGCTACCTTAAGAGAGTCATAGTTACTCGTCCCAATTGCTCACCCAGTCTGCCACTTTTCCTTACTGCGGCCAGTCTGCCAGAAGCGATATGTCACTCGTTGTGTATCTTAAGAGATTCATCGTTACTCTTTCCATAGGTTACTGGTATTCTCTGATTCAATGCCTCTCGTGACGAAAAAGTGGCTATCTTAATAGTGCAATACTTCTTCCTCCCAGTTGCTCACACAGTTTACTACTTTTTTTGTGTAGTTTTTGTCTGCCAGAAACTATAATTCACTAGTTTTGTATCATAAAAGAGTCATCGTTTCTCCTCCTAGGGGTTATTCGAGACCTCTTAATCCAAACCGCAAGTAACGAGGCATTGGCTACCTTAAGAGAGTCATAGTTACTCGTCCCAATTGCTCACCCAGTCTGCCACTTTTTCTTACTGCGGCCAGTCTGCCAGAAGCGATATGTCACTCGTTGTGTATCTTAAGAGATTCATCGTTACTCCTTCCATAGGTTACTGGTATTCTCTGAGTCAATACCTCTCGTGACGAAAAAGTGGCTATCTTAATAGTGCAATACTTCTTCCTCCGAGTTGCTCACACAGTTTACTACTTTTTGTGTAGTTTTTGTCTGCCAGAAACTATAATTCACTAGTTGTGTATCATAAAAGAGTCATCGTTTCTCCTCCTAGGGGTTTTCGAGATTTCTTAATCCAAACCGCAAGTAACGAGGCATTGGCTACCTTAAGAGAGTCATAGTTACTCGTCCCCATTGCTCACCCAGTCTGCCACTTTTTCTTACTGTGGCCAGTCTGCCAGAAGCGATATGTCACTCGTTGTGTATCTTAAGAGATTCATCGTTACTCCTTCCATAGGTTACTGGTATTCTCTGAGTCAATACCTCTCTTGACGAAAAAGTGGCTATCTTAATAGTGCAATACTTCTTCCTCCGAGTTGCCCACACAGTTTACTACTTTTTGTGTACTTGCCAGTCTGCCAGAAGCGATATGTCACTAGTTGTGTATCATAAAAGAGTCATCGTTTCTCCTCCTAGGGGTTATTCGAGATTTCTTAATCCAAACCGCAAGTAACGAGGCATTGGCTACCTTAAGAGAGTCATAGTTACTCGTCCCAATTGCTCACCCAGTCTTGCCACTTTTCCTTACTGCGGCCAGTCTGCCAGAAGCGATATGTCACTCGTTGTGTATCTTAAGAGATTCATCGTTACTCCTTCCATAGGTTACTGGTATTCTCTGAGTCAATACCTCTCTTGACGAAAAAGTGGCTATCTTAATAGTGCAATACTTCTTCCTCCAAGTTGCTCACACAGTTTACTGCTTTTTGTGTAGTTTTTGTCTGCCAGAAACTATAATTCACTAGTTGTGTATCATAAAAGAGTCACCGTTTCTCCTCCTAGGGGTTATTCGAGATATCTTAATCCAAACCGCAAGTAACGAGGCATTGGCTACCTTAAGAGAGTCATAGTTACTCGTCCCAATTGCTCACCCAGTCTGCTAATTTTTCTTACTGTAACCAGTCTGCCAGAAGCGATATGCCACTCGTTGTTTATCTTAAGAGATTCATCGTTACTCCTTCCATAGGTTACTGGTATTCTCTGAGTCAATACCTCTCTTGACGAAAAAGTGGCTATCTTAATAGTGCAATACTTCTTCCTCCGAGTTGCTCACACAGTTGACTACTTTTTGTGTACTTGCCAGTCTGCCAGAAGCGATATGTCACTAGTTGTGTATCATAAAAGAGTCATCGTTTCTCCTCCTAGGGGTTATTCGAGATATCTTAATCCAAACCGCAAGTAACGAGGCATTGGCTACCGTAAGAGAGTCATAGTTACTCGTCCCAATTGCTCACCCAGTCTTGCCACTTTTCCTTACTGCGGCCAGTCTGCCAGAAGCGATATGTCACTCGTTGTGTATCTTAAGAGATTCATCGTTCTCCTTCCATATGTTACTGGTATTCTCTGAGTCAATACCTCTCGTGACGAAAAAGCGGCTATCTTAATAGTGCAATACTTCTTCCTCCGAGTTGCTCACACAGTTTACTGCTTTTTGTGTAGTTTTTGTCTGCCAGAAACTATAATTCACTAGTTGTGTATCATAAAAGAGTCTTCGTTTCTCCTCCTAGGGGTTTTCGAGATTTCTTAATCCAAACCGCAAGTAACGAGGCATTGGCTACCTTAAGAGAGTCATAGTTACTCGTCCCAATTGCTCACCCAGTCTGCTACTTTTTCTTACTGTAACCAGTCTGCCAGAAGCGATATGTCACTCGTTGTGTATCTTAAGAGATTCATCGTTACTCCTTCCATAGTTTACTGGTATTCTCTGAGTCAATACCTCTCTTGACGAAAAAGTGGCTATCTTAATAGTGCAATACTTCTTCCTCCGACTTGCTCACACAGTTTACTGCTTTTTGTGTAGTTTTTGTCTGCCAGAAACTATAATTCACTAGTTGTGTATCATAAAAGAGTCATCGTTTCTCCTCCTAGGGGTTATTCGAGATATCTTAATCCAAACCGCAAGTAACGAGGCATTGGCTACCTTAAGAGAGTCATAGTTGTTGTTGTTGTTGTCTTCAGTCCTGAGACTGGTTTGATGCAGCTCTCCATGCTACTCTATCCTGTGCAAGCTGCTTCATCTCCCAGTACCTACTGCAACCTACATCCTTCTGAATCTGCTTAGTGTACTCATCTCTCGGTCTCCCTCTACGATTTTTACCCTCCACGCTGCCCTCCAATGCTAAATTTGTGATCCCTTGATGCCTCAAAACATGTCCTACCAACCGATCCCTTCTTCTAGTCAAGTTGTGCCACAAACTTCTCTTCTCCCCAATCCTATTCAATACCTCCTCATTAGTTACGTGATCTATCCACCTTATCTTCAGTATTCTTCTGTAGCACCACATTTCGAAAGCTTCTATTCTCTTCTTGTCCAGACTAGTTATCGTCCATGTTTCACTTCCATACATGGCTACACTCCAAACAAATACTTTCAGAAACGACTTCCTGATACATAAATCTATATTTGATGTTAACAAATTTCTCTTCTTCAGAAACGCTTTCCTTGCCATTGCCAGTCTACATTTTATATCCTCTCTACTTCGACCATCATCAGTTATTTTACTTCCTAAATAGCAAAACTCCTTTACTACTTTAAGTGTCTCATTTCCTAATCTAATTCCCTCAGCATCACCCGATTTAATTTGACTACATTCCATTATCCTCGTTTTGCTTTTGTTAATGTTCATCTTATATCCTCCTTTCAAGACACTGTCCATTCCGTTCAACTGCTCTTCCAAGTCCTTTGCCGTCTCTGACAGAATTACAATGTCATCGGCGAACCTCAAAGTTTTTACTTCGTCTCCTTGAATTTTAGTACCTACTCCAAATTTTTCTTTTATTTCCTTTACTGCTTGCTCAATATACAGATTGAATAACATCGGGGAGAGGCTACAACCCTGTCTCACTCCTTTCCCAACCACTGCTTCCCTTTCATGCCCCTCGACTCTTATTACTGCCATCTGGTTTCTGTACAAATTATAAATAGCCTTTCGCTCCCTGTATTTTACCCCTGCCACCTTTAGAATTTGAAAAAGAGTATTCCAGTCAACATTGTCAAAAGCTTTCTCTAAGTCTACAAATGCTAGAAACGTAGGTTTGCCTTTTCTTAATCTTTCTTCTAAGATAAGTCGTAAGGTCAGTATTGCCTCACGTGTTCCAACATTTCGACGGAATCCAAACTGATCCTCCCCGAGGTCTGCATCTACCAGTTTTTCCATTCGTCTGTAAAGAATTCGCGTTAGTATTTTGCAGCCGTGGCTTATTAAACTGATAGTTCGGTAATTTTCACATCTGTCAGCACCTGCTTTCTTTGGGATTGGAATTATTATATTCTTCTTGAAGTCTGAGGGTATTTCGCCTGTCTCATACATCTTGTTCACCAGCTGGTAGAGTTTTGTCATGACTGGCTCTCCCAATGCCGTCAGTAGTTCTAACGGAATGTTGTCTACTCCGGGGGCCTTGTTTCGACTCAGGTCTTTCAGTGCTCTGTCAAACTCTTCACGCAGTATCGTATCTCCCATTTCGTCTTCATCTACATCCTCTTCTATTTCCATAATATTGTCCTCAAGTACATCGCCCTTGTATAAACCTTCTATATACTCCTTCCACCTTTCTGCCTTCCCTTCTTTGCTTAGAACTGGGCTGCCATCTGAGCTCTTGATATTCATACACGTGGTTCTCTTCTCTCCAAAGGTCTCTTTAATTTTCCTGTAGGCAGTATCTATCTTACCCCTAGTGAGATAAGCTTCTACATCCTTACATTTGTCCTCTAGCCATCCCTGTTTAGCCATTTTGCACTTCCTGTCGATCTCATTTTTGAGACGTTTGTATTCCTTTTTGCCTGCTTCATTTACTGCATTTTTATATTTTCTCCTTTCATCAATTAGATTCAATATTTCTTCTGTTACCCAAGGATTTCTAGCAGCCCTCGTCTTTGTACCTACTTTATCCTCTGCTGCCTTCACTACTACATCCCTCAGAGCTCCCCATTCTTCTTCTACTGTTTTTCTTTCCTCCATTCCTGTCAATTGTTCCCTTATGCTCTCCCTGAAACTCTCTACAACCTCTGGTTCTTTCAGTTTATCCAGGTCCCATCTCCTTAATTTCCCACATTTTTGCAGTTTCTTCAGTTTTAATCTACAGGTCATAACCAATAGATTGTGGTCAGAGTCCACATCTGCCCCTGGAAATGTCTTACAACTTAAAACCTGGTTCCTAAATCTCTGTCTTACCATTATATAATCTATCTGATACCTTTTAGTATCTCCAGGGTTCTTCCACGTATACAACCTTCTTTCATGATTCTTAAACCAAGTGTTAGCTATGATTAAGTTGTGCTCTGTGCAAAATTCTACTAGGCGGCTTCCTCTTTCATTTCTTAGCCCCAATCCATATTCACCTACTATGTTTCCTTCTCTCCCTTTTCCTACACTCGAATTCCAGTCACCCATTACTATTAAATTTTCGTCTCCCTTCACTATCTGAATAATTTCTTTTATTTCATCGTACATTTCTTCAATTTCTTCATCATCTGCAGAGCTAGTTGGCATATAAACTTGTACTACTGTAGTAGGTGTGGGCTTCGTATCTATCTTGGCCACAATAATGCGTTCATTATGCTGTTTGTAGTAGCTTACCCGCATTCCTATTTTCCTATTCATTATTAAACCTACTCCTGCATTACCCCTATTTGATTTTGTGTTTATAACCCTGTAGTCACCTGACCAGAAGTCTTGTTCCTCCTGCCACCGAACTTCACTAATTCCCACTATATCTAACTGTAACCTATCCATTTCCCTTTTTAAATTTTCTAACCTACCTGCCCGATTAAGGGATCTGACATTCCACGCTCCGATCCGTAGAACGCCAGTTTTCTTTCTCGAGTTACTCGTCCCAATTGCTCACCCAGTCTGCCACTTTTCCTTACTGCGGCCAGTCTGCCAGAAGCGATATGTCACTCGTTGTGTATCTTAAGAGATTCATCGTTACTCTTTCCATAGGTTACTGGTATTCTCTGAGTCAATGCCTCTCGTGACGAAAAAGTGGCTATCTTAATAGTGCAATACTTCTTCCTCCCAGTTGCTCACACAGTTTACTACTTTTTTTGTGTAGTTTTTGTCTGCCAGAAACTATAATTCACTAGTTTTGTATCATAAAAGAGTCATCGTTTCTCCTCCTAGGGGTTATTCGAGACCTCTTAATCCAAACCGCAAGTAACGAGGCATTGGCTACCTTAAGAGAGTCATAGTTACTCGTCCCAATTGCTCACCCAGTCTGCCACTTTTTCTTACTGCGGCCAGTCTGCCAGAAGCGATATGTCACTCGTTGTGTATCTTAAGAGATTCATCGTTACTCCTTCCATAGGTTACTGGTATTCTCTGAGTCAATACCTCTCGTGACGAAAAAGTGGCTATCTTAATAGTGCAATACTTCTTCCTCCGAGTTGCTCACACAGTTTACTACTTTTTGTGTAGTTTTTGTCTGCCAGAAACTATAATTCACTAGTTGTGTATCATAAAAGAGTCATCGTTTCTCCTCCTAGGGGTTTTCGAGATTTCTTAATCCAAACCGCAAGTAACGAGGCATTGGCTACCTTAAGAGAGTCATAGTTACTCGTCCCCATTGCTCACCCAGTCTGCCACTTTTTCTTACTGTGGCCAGTCTGCCAGAAGCGATATGTCACTCGTTGTGTATCTTAAGAGATTCATCGTTACTCCTTCCATAGGTTACTGGTATTCTCTGAGTCAATACCTCTCTTGACGAAAAAGTGGCTATCTTAATAGTGCAATACTTCTTCCTCCGAGTTGCCCACACAGTTTACTACTTTTTGTGTACTTGCCAGTCTGCCAGAAGCGATATGTCACTCGTTGTGTATCTTAAGAGATTCATCGTTACTCCTTCCATAGGTTACTGGTATTCTCTGAGTCAATACCTCTCTTGACGAAAAAGTGGCTATCTTAATAGTGCAATACTTCTTCCTCCAAGTTGCTCACACAGTTTACTGCTTTTTGTGTAGTTTTTGTCTGCCAGAAACTATAATTCACTAGTTGTGTATCATAAAAGAGTCACCGTTTCTCCTCCTAGGGGTTATTCGAGATATCTTAATCCAAACCGCAAGTAACGAGGCATTGGCTACCTTAAGAGAGTCATAGTTACTCGTCCCAATTGCTCACCCAGTCTGCTAATTTTTCTTACTGTAACCAGTCTGCCAGAAGCGATATGTCACTCGTTGTGTATCTTAAGAGATTCATCGTTACTCCTTCCATAGGTTACTGGTATTCTCTGAGTCAATACGTCTCTTGACGAAAAAGTGGCTATCTTAATAGTGCAATACTTCTTCCTCCGAGTTGCTCACACAGTTGACTACTTTTTGTGTACTTGCCAGTCTGCCAGAAGCGATATGTCACTAGTTGTGTATCATAAAAGAGTCATCGTTTCTCCTCCTAGGGGTTATTCGAGATATCTTAATCCAAACCGCAAGTAACGAGGCATTGGCTACCTTAAGAGAGTCATAGTTACTCGTCCCAATTGCTCACCCAGTCTTGCCACTTTTCCTTACTGCGGCCAGTCTGCCAGATGCGATATGTCACTCGTTGTGTATCTTAAGAGATTCATCGTTCTCCTTCCATATGTTACTGGTATTCTCTGAGTCAATACCTCTCGTGACGAAAAAGCGGCTATCTTAATAGTGCAATACTTCTTCCTCCGAGTTGCTCACACAGTTTACTGCTTTTTGTGTAGTTTTTGTCTGCCAGAAACTATAATTCACTAGTTGTGTATCATAAAAGAGTCTTCGTTTCTCCTCCTAGGGGTTATTCGAGATATCTTAATCCAAACCGCAAGTAACGAGGCATTGGCTACCTTAAGAGAGTCATAGTTACTCGTCCCAATTGCTCACCCAGTCTGCCACTTTTCCTTACTGCGGCCAGTCTGCCAGAAGCGATATGTCACTCGTTGTGTATCCTAAGAGATTCATCGTTACTCCTTCCATAGGTTACTGGTATTATCTGAGTCAATACCTCTCGTGACGAAAAAGTGGCTATCTTAATAGTGCAATACTTCTTCCTCCGAGTTGCTCACACAGTTTACTGCTTTTTGTGTAGTTTTTGTCTGCCAGAAACTATAATTCACTAGTTGTGTATCATAAAAGAGTCATCGTTTCTCCTCCTAGGGGTTTTCGAGATTTCTTAATCCAAACCGCAAGTAACGAGGCATTGGCTACCTTAAGAGAGTCATAGTTACTCGTCCCAATTGCTCACCCAGTCTGCCACTTTTTCTTACTGTGGCCAGTCTGCCAGAAGCGATATGTCACTCGTTGTGTATCTTAAGAGATTCATCGTTACTCCTTCCATAGGTTACTGGTATTCTCTGAGTCAATACCTCTCGTGACGAAAAAGCGGCTATCTTAATAGTGCAATACTTCTTCCTCCGAGTTGCTCACACAGTTTACTGCTTTTTGTGTAGTTTTTGTCTGCCAGAAACTATAATTCACTAGTTGTGTATCATAAAAGAGTCATCGTTTCTCCTCCTAGGGGTTTTCGAGATTTCTTAATCCAAACCGCAAGTAACGAGGCATTGGCTACCTTAAGAGAGTCATAGTTACTAGTCCCTATTGCTCACCCAGTCTGCCACTTTTTCTTACTGTGGCCAGTCTGCCAGAAGCGATATGTCACTCGTTGTGAATTAAGAGATTCATCGTTACTCCTTCCATAGGTTACTGGTATTCTCTGAGTCAATACCTCTCTTGACGAAAAAGTGGCTATCTTAATAGTGCAATACTTCTTCCTCCAAGTTGCTCACACAGTTTACTGCTTTTTGTGTAGTTTTTGTCTGCCAGAAACTATAATTCACTAGTTGTGTATCATAAAAGAGTCATCGTTTCTCCTCCTAGGGGTTATTCGAGATATCTTAATCCAAACCGCAAGTAACGAGGCATTGGCTACCTTAAGAGAGTCATAGTTACTCGTCCCAATTGCTCACCCAGTCTGCCACTTTTCCTTACTGCGGCCAGTCTGCCAGAAGCGATATGTCACTCGTTGTGTATCCTAAGAGATTCATCGTTACTCCTTCCATAGGTTACTGGTATTCTCTGAGTCAATACCTCTCGTGACGAAAAAGTGGCTATCTTAATAGTGCAATACTTCTTCGTCCGAGTTGCTCACACAGTTTACTGCTTTTTGTGTAGTTTTTGTCTGCCAGAAACTATAATTCACTAGTTGTGTATCATAAAAGAGTCATCGTTTCTCCTCCTAGGGGTTATTCGAGATATCTTAATCCAAACCGCAAGTAACGAGGCATTGGCTACCTTAAGAGAGTCATAGTTACTCGTCCCAATTGCTCACCCAGTCTGCTACATTTTCTTACTGTGGCCAGTCTGCCAGAAGCGATATGTCACTCGTTGTGTATCTTAAGAGATTCATCGTTACTCCTTCCATAGGTTACTGGTATTCTCTGAGTCAATACCTCTCTTGACGAAAAAGTGGCTATCTTAATAGTGCAATACTTCTTCCTCCGAGTTGCTCACACAGTTTACTGCTTTTTGTGTAGTTTTTGTCTGCCAGAAACTATAATTCACTAGTTGTGTATCATAAAAGAGTCATCGTTTCTCCTCCTAGGGGTTATTCGAGATATCTTAATCCAAACCGCAAGTAACGAGGCATTGGCTACCTTAAGAGAGTCATAGTTACTCGTCCCAATTGCTCACCCAGTCTGCCACTTTTCCTTACTGCGGCCAGTCTGCCAGAAGCGATATGTCACTCGTTGTGTATCTTAAGAGATTCATCGTTACTCTTTCCATAGGTTACTGGTATTCTCTGATTCAATGCCTCTCGTGACGAAAAAGTGGCTATCTTAATAGTGCAATACTTCTTCCTCCCAGTTGCTCACACAGTTTACTACTTTTTTTGTGTAGTTTTTGTCTGCCAGAAACTATAATTCACTAGTTTTGTATCATAAAAGAGTCATCGTTTCTCCTCCTAGGGGTTATTCGAGACCTCTTAATCCAAACCGCAAGTAACGAGGCATTGGCTACCTTAAGAGAGTCATAGTTACTCGTCCCAATTGCTCACCCAGTCTGCCACTTTTTCTTACTGCGGCCAGTCTGCCAGAAGCGATATGTCACTCGTTGTGTATCTTAAGAGATTCATCGTTACTCCTTCCATAGGTTACTGGTATTCTCTGAGTTAATACCTCTCGTGACGAAAAAGTGGCTATCTTAATAGTGCAATACTTCTTCCTCCGAGTTGCTCACACAGTTTACTACGTTTTGTGTAGTTTTTGTCTGCCAGAAACTATAATTCACTAGTTGTGTATCATAAAAGAGTCATCGTTTCTCCTCCTAGGGGTTTTCGAGATTTCTTAACCCAAACCGCAAGTAACGAGGCATTGGCTACCTTAAGAGAGTCATAGTTACTCGTCCCCATTGCTCACCCAGTCTGCCACTTTTTCTTACTGTGGCCAGTCTGCCAGAAGCGATATGTCACTCGTTGTGTATCTTAAGAGATTCATCGTTACTCCTTCCATAGGTTACTGGTATTCTCTGATTCAATGCCTCTCGTGACGAAAAAGTGGCTATCTTAATAGTGCAATACTTCTTCCTCCAAGTTGCTCACACAGTTTACTACTTTTTGTGTAGTTTTTGTCTGCCAGAAACTATAATTCACTAGTTGTGTATCATAAAAGAGTCATCGTTTCTCCTCCTAGGGGTTATTCGAGATATCTTAATCCAAACCGCAAGTAACGAGGCATTGGCTACCTTAAGAGAGTCATAGTTACTCGTCCCAATTGCTCACCCAGTCTGCCACTTTTTCTTACTGTGGCCAGTCTGCCAGAAGCGATATGTCACTCGTTGTGTATCTTAAGAGATTCATCGTTACTCTTTCCATAGGTTACTGGTATTCTCTGATTCAATGCCTCTCGTGACAAAAAGTGGCTACCTTAATAGTGCAATACTTCTTCCTCCCAGTTGCTCACACAGTTTACTACTTTTCTTGTGTAGTTTTTGTCTGCCAGAAACTATAATTCACTAGTTTTGTATCATAAAAGAGTCATCGTTTCTCCTCCTAGGGGTTATTCGAGACCTCTTAATCCAAACCGCAAGTAACGAGGCATTGGCTACCTTAAGAGAGTCATAGTTACTCGTCCCAATTGCTCACCCAGTCTGCCACTTTTTCTTACTGCGGCCAGTCTGCCAGAAGCGATATGTCACTCGTTGTGTATCTTAAGAGATTCATCGTTACTCCTTCCATAGGTTACTGGTATTCTCTGAGTCAATACCTCTCGTGACGAAAAAGTGGCTATCTTAATAGTGCAATACTTCTTCCTCCGAGTTGCTCACACAGTTTACCACTTTTTGTGTAGTTTTTGTCTGCCAGAAACTATAATTCACTAGTTGTGTATCATAAAAGAGTCATCGTTTCTCCTCCTAGGGGTTTTCGAGATTTCTTAATCCAAACCGCAAGTAACGAGGCATTGGCTACCTTAAGAGAGTCATAGTTACTCGTCCCCATTGCTCACCCAGTCTGCCACTTTTTCTTACTGTGGCCAGTCTGCCAGAAGCGATATGTCACTCGTTGTGTATCTTAAGAGATTCATCGTTACTCCTTCCATAGGTTACTGGTATTCCCTGAGTCAATACCTCTCTTGACGAAAAAGTGGCTATCTTAATAGTGCAATACTTCTTCCTCCGAGTTGCCCACACAGTTTACTACTTTTTGTGTACTTGCCAGTCTGCCAGAAGCGATATGTCACTAGTTGTGTATCATAAAAGAGTCATCGTTTCTCCTCCTAGGGGTTATTCGAGATATCTTAATCCAAACCGCAAGTAACGAGGCATTGGCTACCTTAAGAGAGTCATAGTTACTCGTCCCAATTGCTCACCCAGTCTGCCACTTTTCCTTACTGCGGCCAGTCTGCCAGAAGCGATATGTCACTCGTTGTGTATCTTAAGAGATTCATCGTTACTCTTTCCATAGGTTACTGGTATTCTCTGATTCAATGCCTCTCGTGACGAAAAAGTGGCTATCTTAATAGTGCAATACTTCTTCCTCCCAGTTACTCACACAGTTTACTACTTTTTTGTATAGTTTTTGTCTGCCAGAAACTATAATTCACTAGTTTTGTATCATAAAAGAGTCATCGTTTCTCCTCCTAGGGGTTATTCGAGACCTCTTAATCCAAACCGCAAGTAACGAGGCATTGGCTACCTTAAGAGAGTCATAGTTACTCGTCCCCATCGCTCACCCAGTCTGCCACTTTTTCTTACTGTGGCCAGTCTGCCAGAAGCGATATGTCACTCGTTGTGTATCTTAAGAGATTCATCGTTACTCCTTCCATAGGTTACTGGTATTCTCTGAGTCAATACCTCTCGTGACGAAAAAGTGGCTATCTTAATAGTGCAATACTTCTTCCTCCGAGTTGCTCACACAGTTTACCACTTTTTGTGTAGTTTTTGTCTGCCAGAAACTATAATTCACTAGTTGTGTATCATAAAAGAGTCATCGTTTCTCCTCCTAGGGGTTTTCGAGATTTATTAATCCAAACCGCAAGTAACGAGGCATTGGCTACCTTAAGAGAGTCATAGTTACTCGTCCCCATTGCTCACCCAGTCTGCCACTTTTTCTTACTGTGGCCATTCTGCCAGAAGCGATATGTCACTCGTTGTGTATCTTAAGAGATTCATCGTTACTCCTTCCATAGGTTACTGGTATTCTCTGAGTCAATACCTCTCTTGACGAAAAAGTGGCTATCTTAATAGTGCAATACTTCTTCCTCCGAGTTGCCCACACAGTTTACTACTTTTTGTGTACTTGCCAGTCTGCCAGAAGCGATATGTCACTAGTTGTGTATCATAAAAGAGTCATCGTTTCTCCTCCTAGGGGTTATTCGAGATTTCTTAATCCAAACCGCAAGTAACGAGGCATTGGCTACCTTAAGAGAGTCATAGTTACTCGTCCCAATTGCTCACCCAGTCTGCCACTTTTTCTTACTGTGGCCAGTCTGCCAGAAGCGATATGTCACTCGTTGTGTATCTTAAGAGATTCATCGTTACTCCTTCCAAAGGTTACTGGTATTCTCTGAGTCAATACCTCTCTTGACAAAAAAGTGGCTATCTTAATAGTGCAATACTTCTTCCTCCGAGTTGCTCACACAGTTTACTGCTTTTTGTGTAGTTTTTGTCTGCCAGAAACTATAATTCACTAGTTGTGTATCATAAAAGAGTCATCGTTTCTCCTCATAGGGGTTATTCGAGATATCTTAATCCAAACCGCAAGTAACGAGGCATTGGCTACCTTAAGAGAGTCATAGTTACTCGTCCCAATTGCTCACCCAGTCTGCCACTTTTCCTTACTGCGGCCAGTCTGCCAGAAGCGATATGTCACTCGATTTGTATCTTAAGAGATTCATCGTTACTCCTTCCATAGGTTACTGGTATTCTCTGAGTCAATACCTCTCTTGAAGGAAAAGTGGCTATCTTAATAGTGCAATACTTCTTCCTCCGAGTTGCTCACACAGTTTACTGCTTTTTGTGTAGTTTTTGTCTGCCAGAAACTATAATTCACTAGTTGTGTATCATAAAAGAGTCATCGTTTCTCCTCCTAGGGGGTATTCGAGACCTCTTAATCCAAACCGCAAGTAACGAGGCATTGGCTACCTTAAGAGAGTCATAGTTACTCGTCCCAATTGCTCACCCAGTCTGCCACTTTTTCTTACTGTGTCCCAGTCTGCCAGAAGCGATATGTCACTCGTTGTGTATCTTAAGAGATTCATCGTTACTCCTTCCATAGGTTACTGGTATTCTCTGAGTCAATACCTCTCGTGACGAAAAAGCGGCTATCTTAATACTGCAATACTTCTTCCTCCCAGTTGCTCACACAGTTTACTACTTTTTTTGTGTAGTTTTTGTCTGCCAGAAACTATAATTCACTAGTTTTGTATCATAAAAGAGTCATCGTTTCTCCTCCTAGGGGTTATTCGAGACCTCTTAATCCAAACCGCAAGTAACGAGGCATTGGCTACCTTAAGAGAGTCCTAGTTACTCGTCCCAATTGCTCACCCAGTCTGCTACTTTTTCTTACTGCGGACAGTCTGCCAGAAGCGATATGTCACTCGTTGTGTATCTTAAGAGATTCATCGTTACTCCTTCCATAGGTTACTGGTATTCTCTGAGTCAATACCTCTCGTGACGAAAAAGCGGCTATCTTAATAGTGCAATACTTCTTCCTCCGAGTTGCTCACACAGTTTACTACTTTTTTGTGTAGTTTTTGTCTGCCTGAAACTATAATTCACTAGTTTTGTATCATAAAAGAGTCATCGTTTCTCCTCCTAGGGGTTTTTCGAGACCTCTTAATCCAAACCGCAAGTAACGAGTCATTGGCTACCTTAAGAGAGTCATAGTTACTCGTCCCCATTGCTCACCCAGTCTGCCACTTTTTCTTACTGCGGCCAGTCTGCCAGAAGCGATATGTCACTCATTGTGTATCTTAAGAGATTCATCGTTACTCTTTCCATAGGTTACTGGTATTCTGTAGTTCAATGCCTCTCGTGACGAAAAAGTGGCTATCTTAATAGTGCAATACTTCTTCCTCCGAGTTGCTCACACAGTTTACTACTTTTTTTGTGTAGTTTTTGTCTGCCAGAAACTATAATTCACTAGTTTTGTATCATAAAAGAGTCATCGTTTCTCCTCCTAGGGGTTATTCGAGACCTCTTAATCCAAACCGCAAGTAACGAGGCATTGGCTACCTTAAGAGAGTCATAGTTACTCGTCCCAATTGCTCACCCAGTCTGCTACTTTTTCTTACTGCGGCCAGTCTGCCAGAAGCGATATGTCACTCGTTGTGTATCTTAAGAGATTCATCGTTACTCCTTCCATAGGTTACTGGTATTCTCTGAGTCAATACCTCTCGTGACGAAAAAGTGGCTATCTTAATAGTGCAATACTTCTTCCTCCGAGTTGCTCACACAGTTTACTACTTTTTGTGTACTTGCCAGTCTGCCAGAAGCGATATGTCACTAGTTGTGTATCATAAAAGAGTCATCGTTTATCCTCCTAGGGGTTATTCGAGATTTCTTAATCCAAACCGCAAGTAACGAGGCATTGGCTACCTTAAGAGTGTCATAGTTACTCGTCCCAATTGCTCACCCAGTCTGCCACTTTTCCTTACTGCGGCCAGTCCGCCAGAAGCGATATGTCACTCGTTGTGTATCTTAAGAGATTCATCGTTACTCCTTCCATAGGTTACTGGTATTCTCTGAGTCAATACCTCTCGTGACGAAAAAGTGGCTATCTTAATAGTGCAATACTTCTTCCTCCGAGTTGCTCACACAGTTTACTACTTTTTATGTACTTGCCAGTCTGCCAGAAGCGATATGTCACTAGTTGTGTATCATAAAAGAGTCATCGTTTCTCCTCCTAGGGGTTTTCGAGATTTCTTAATCCAAACCGCAAGTAACGAGGCATTGGCTACCTTAAGAGAGTCATAGTTACTCGTCCCCATTGCTCACCCAGTCTGCCAATTTTTCTTACTGTGGCCAGTCTGCCAGAAGCGATATGTCACTCGATTTGTATCTTAAGAGATTCATCGTTACTCCTTCCATAGGTTACTGGTATTCTCTGAGTCAATACCTCTCTTGAAGGAAAAGTGGCTATCTTAATAGTGCAATACTTCTTCCTCCGAGTTGCTCACACAGTTTACTGCTTTTTGTGTAGTTTTTGTCTGCCAGAAACTATAATTCACTAGTTGTGTATCATAAAAGAGTCATCGTTTCTCCTCCTAGGGGTTATTCGAGATATCTTAATCCAAACCGCAAGTAACGAGGCATTGGCTACCTTAAGAGAGTCATAGTTACTCGTCCCAATTGCTCACCCAGACTGCCACTTTTTCTTACTGTGGCCAGTCTGCCAGAAGCGATATGTCACTCGTTGTGTATCTTAAGAGATTCATCGTTACTCCTTCCATAGGTTACTGGTATTCTCTGAGTCAATACCTCTCTTGACGAAAAAGTGGCTATCTTAATAGTGCAATACTTCTTCCTCCGAGTTGCTCACACAGTTTACTGCTTTTTGTGTAGTTTTTGTCTGCCAGAAACTATAATTCACTAGTTTTGCATCATAAAAGAGTCATCGATTCTCCTCCTAGGGGTTATTCGAGACCTCTTAATCCAAACCGCAAGTAACGAGGCATTGGCTACCTTAAGAGAGTCATAGTTACTCGTCCCAATTGCTCACCCAGTCTGCCACTTTTTCTTACTGCGGCGAGTCTGCCAGAAGCGAAATGTCACTCGTTGTGTATCTTAAGAGATTCATCGTTACTCCTTCCATAGGTTACTGGTATTCTCTGAGTCAATACCTCTCGTGACGAAAAAGTGGCTATCTTAATAGTGCAATACTTCTTCCTCCGAGTTGCTCACACAGTTTACTACTTTTTGTGTAGTTTTTGTCTGCCAGAAACTATAATTCACTAGTTGTGTATCATAAAAGAGTCATCGTTTCTCCTCCTAGGGGTTTTCGAGATTTCTTAATCCAAACCGCAAGTAACGAGGAATTGGCTACCTTAAGAGAGTCATTGTTACTCGTCCCAATTGCTCACCCAGTCTGCCACTTTTCCTTACTGCGGCCAGTCTGCCAGAAGCGATATGTCACTCGTTGTGTATCTTAAGAGATTCATCGTTACTCCTTCCATAGGTTACTGGTATTCTCTGAGTCAATACCTCTCGTGACGAAAAAGTGGCTATCTTAATAGTGCAATACTTCTTCCTCCGAGTTGCTCACACAGTTTACTACTTTTTGTGTAGTTTTGTCTGCCAGAAACTATAATTCACTAGTTGTGTATCATAAAAGAGTCATCGTTTCTCCTCCTAGGGGTTTTCGAGATTTCTTAATCCAAACCGCAAGTAACGAGGCATTGGCTACCTTAAGAGAGTCATCGTTACTCGTCCCCATTGCTCACCCAGTCTGCCACTTTTCCTTACTGCGGACAGTCTGCCAGAAGCGATATGTCACTCGTTGTGTATCTTAAGAGATTCATCGTTACTCTTTCCATAGCTTACTGGTATTCTCTGATTCAATGCCTCTCGTGACGAAAAAGTGGCTATCTTAATAGTGCAATACTTCTTCCTCCCAGTTGCTCACACAGTTTACTACTTTTTTGTATAGTTTTTGTCTGCCAGAAACTATAATTCACTAGTTTTGTATCATAAAAGAGTCATCGTTTCTCCTCCTAGGGGTTATTCGAGACCTCTTAATCCAAACCGCAAGTAACGAGGCATTGGCTACCTTAAGAGAGTCATAGTTACTCGTCCCAATTGCTCACCCAGTCTGCCACTTTTTCTTACTGCGGCCAGTCTGCCAGAAGCGATATGTCACTCGTTGTGTATCTTAAGAGATTCATCGTTACTCCTTCCATAGGTTACTGGTATTCTCTGAGTCAATACCTCTCGTGACGAAAAAGGGGCTATCTTAATAGTGCAATACTTCTTCCTCCCAGTTGCTCACACAGTTTACTACTTTTTTGTGTAGTTTTTGACTGCCAGAAACTATAATTCACTAGTTTTGTATCATAAAAGAGTCATCGTTTCTCCTCCTAGGGATTATTCGAGACCTCTTAATCCAAACCGCAAGTAACGAGGCATTGGCTACCTTAAGAGAGTCATAGTTACTCGTCCCCATTGCTCACCCAGTCTGCCACTTTTTCTTACTGCGGCCAGTCTGCCAGAAGCGATATGTCACTCGTTGTGTATCTTAAGAGATTCATCGTTACTCCTTCCATAGGTTACTGGTATTCTCTGAGTCAATACCTCTCGTGACGAAAAAGCGGCTATCTTAATAGTGCAATACTTCTTCCTCCGAGTTGCTCACACAGTTTACTACTTTTTTGTGTAGTTTTTGTCTGCCAGAAACTATAATTCACTAGTTTTGTATCATAAAAGAGTCATCGTTTCTCCTCCTAGGGGTTTTTCGAGACCTCTTAATCCAAACCGCAAGTAACGAGGCATTGGCTACCTTAAGAGAGTCATAGTTACTCGTCCCAATTGCTCACCCAGACTGCCACTTTTTCTTACTGCGGCCAGTCTGCCAGAAGCGATATGTCACTCGTTGTGTATCTTAAGAGATTCATCGTTACTCCTTCCATAGGTTACTGGTATTCTCTGAGTCAATACCTCTCGTGACGAAAAAGCGGCTATCTTAATAGTGCAATACTTCTTCCTCCGAGTTGCTCACACAGTTTACTACTTTTTGTGTACTTGCCAGTCTGCCAGAAGCGATATGTCACTAGTTGTGTATCATAAAAGAGTCATCGTTTCTCCTCCTAGGGGTTATTCGAGATTTCTTAATCCAAACCGCAAGTAACGAGGCATTGGCTACCTTAAGAGAGTCATTGTTACTCGTCCCAATTGCTCACCCAGTCTGCCACTTTTCCTTACTGCGGCCAGTCTGCCAGAAGCGATATGTCACTCGTTGTGTATCTTAAGAGATTCATCGTTACTCCTTCCATAGGTTACTGGTATTCTCTGAGTCAATACCTCTCGTGACGAAAAAGTGGCTATCTTAATAGTGCAATACTTCTTCCTCCGAGTTGCTCACACAGTTTACTACTTTTTGTGTAGTTTTGTCTGCCAGAAACTATAATTCACTAGTTGTGTATCATAAAAGAGTCATTGTTTCTCCTCCTAGGGGTTTTCGAGATTTCTTAATCCAAACCGCAAGTAACGAGGCATTGGCTACCTTAAGAGAGTCATCGTTACTCGTCCCCATTGCTCACCCAGTCTGCCACTTTTCCTTACTGCGGACAGTCTGCCAGAAGCGATATGTCACTCGTTGTGTATCTTAAGAGATTCATCGTTACTCTTTCCATAGCTTACTGGTATTCTCTGATTCAATGCCTCTCGTGACGAAAAAGTGGCTATCTTAATAGTGCAATACTTCTTCCTCCCAGTTGCTCACACAGTTTACTACTTTTTTGTATAGTTTTTGTCTGCCAGAAACAATAATTCACTAGTTTTGTATCATAAAAGAGTCATCGTTTCTCCTCCTAGGGGTTATTCGAGACCTCTTAATCCAAACCGCAAGTAACGAGGCATTGGCTACCTTAAGAGAGTCATAGTTACTCGTCCCAATTGCTCACCCAGTCTGCCACTTTTTCTTACTGCGGCCAGTCTGCCAGAAGCGATATGTCACTCGTTGTGTATCTTAAGAGATTCATCGTTACTCCTTCCATAGGTTACTGGTATTCTCTGAGTCAATACCTCTCGTGACGAAAAAGGGGCTATCTTAATAGTGCAATACTTCTTCCTCCCAGTTGCTCACACAGTTTACTACTTTTTTGTGTAGTTTTTGACTGCCAGAAACTATAATTCACTAGTTTTGTATCATAAAAGAGTCATCGTTTCTCCTCCTAGGGGTTATTCGAGACCTCTTAATCCAAACCGCAAGTAACGAGGCATTGGCTACCTTAAGAGAGTCATAGTTACTCGTCCCCATTGCTCACCCAGTCTGCCACTTTTTCTTACTGCGGCCAGTCTGCCAGAAGCGATATGTCACTCGTTGTGTATCTTAAGAGATTCATCGTTACTCTTTCCATAGGTTACTGGTATTCTCTGATTCAATGCCTCTCGTGACGAAAAAGTGGCTATCTTAATAGTGCAATACTTCTTCCTCCGAGTTGCTCACACAGTTTACTACTTTTTTTGTGTAGTTTTTGTCTGCCAGAAACTATAATTCACTAGTTTTGTATCATAAAAGAGTCATCGTTTCTCCTCCTAGGGGTTATTCGAGACCTCTTAATCCAAACCGCAAGTAACGAGGCATTGGCTACCTTAAGAGTGTCATAGTTACTCGTCCCAATTGCTCACCCAGTCTGCTACTTTTTCTTACTGCGGACAGTCTGCCAGAAGCGATATGTCACTCGTTGTGTATCTTAAGAGATTCATCGTTACTCCTTCCATAGGTTACTGGTATTCTCTGAGTCAATACCTCTCGTGACGAAAAAGCGGCTATCTTAATAGTGCAATACTTCTTCCTCCGAGTTGCTCACACAGTTTACTACTTTTTTGTGTAGTTTTTGTCTGCCAGAAACTATAATTCACTAGTTTTGTATCATAAAAGAGTCATCGTTTCTCCTCCTAGGGGTTTTTCGAGACCTCTTAATCCAAACCGCAAGTAACGAGGCATTGGCTACCTTAAGAGAGTCATAGTTACTCGTCCCAATTGCTCACCCAGACTGCCACTTTTTCTTACTGCGGCCAGTCTGCCAGAAGCGATATGTCACTCGTTGTGTATCTTAAGAGATTCATCGTTACTCCTTCCATAGGTTACTGGTATTCTCTGAGTCAATACCTCTCGTGACGAAAAAGCGGCTATCTTAATAGTGCAATACTTCTTCCTCCGAGTTGCTCACACAGTTTACTACTTTTTTGTGTAGTTTTTGTCTGCCGAAAACTATAATTCACTAGTTTTGTATCATAAAAGAGTCATCGTTTCTCCTCCTAGGGGTTTTTCGAGACCTCTTAATCCAAACCGCAAGTAACGAGGCATTGGCTACCTTAAGAGGGTCATAGTTACTCGTCGCCATTGCTCACCCAGTCTGCCACTTTTCCTTACTGCGGCCAGTCTGCCAGAAGCGATATGTCACTCGTTGTGTATCTTAAGAGATTCATCGTTACTCCTTCCATAGGTTACTGGTATTCTCTCAGTCAATACCTCTCGTGACGAAAAAGTGGCTATCTTAATAGTGCAATACTTCTTCCTCCGAGTTGCTCACACAGTTTACTACTTTTTGTGTACTTGCCAGTCTGCCAGAAGCGATATGTCACTAGTTGTGTATCATAAAAGAGTCATCGTTTCTCCTCCTAGGGGTTATTCGAGATTTCTTAATCCAAACCGCAAGTAACGAGGCATTGGCTACCTTAAGAGAGTCATAGTTACTCGTCCCAATTGCTCACCCAGTCTGCCACTTTTCTTTACTGCGGCCAGTCTGCCAGAAGCGATATGTCACTCGTTGTGTATCTTAAGAGATTCATCGTTACTCCTTCCATAGGTTACTGGTATTCTCTGAGTCAATACCTCTCGTGACGAAAAAGTGGCTATCTTAATAGTGCAATACTTCTTCCTCCGAGTTGCTCACACAGTTTACTACTTTTTATGTACTTGCCAGTCTGCCAGAAGCGATATGTCACTAGTTGTGTATCATAAAAGAGTCATCGTTTCTCCTCCTAGGGGTTTTCGAGATTTCTTAATCCAAACCGCAAGTAACGAGGCATTGGCTACCTTAAGAGAGTCATAGTTACTCGTCCCCATTGCTCACCCAGTCTGCCACTTTTTCTTACTGTGGCCAGTCTGCCAGAAGCGATATGTCACTCGATTTGTATCTTAAGAGATTCATCGTTACTCCTTCCATAGGTTACTGGTATTCTCTGAGTCAATACCTCTCTTGACGAAAAAGTGGCTATCTTAATAGTGCAATACTTCTTCCTCCGAGTTGCTCACACAGTTTACTGCTTTTTGTGTAGTTTTTGTCTGCCAGAAACTATAATTCACTAGTTGTGTATCATAAAAGAGTCATCGTTTCTCCTCCTAGGGGTTATTCGAGATATCTTAATCCAAACCGCAAGTAACGAGGCATTGGCTACCTTAAGAGAGTCATAGTTACTCGTCCCAATTGCTCACCCAGACTGCCACTTTTCTTACTGTGGCCAGTCTGCCAGAAGCGATATGTCACTCGTTGTGTATCTTAAGAGATTCATCGTTACTCCTTCCATAGGTTACTGGTATTCTCTGAGTCAATACCTGTCTTGACGAAAAAGTGGCTATCTTAATAGTGCAATACTTCTTCCTCCGAGTTGCTCACACAGTTTACTGCTTTTTGTGTAGTTTTTGTCTGCCAGAAACTATAATTCACTAGTTTTGCATCATAAAAGAGTCATCGATTCTCCTCCTAGGGGTTATTCGAGACCTCTTAATCCAAACCGCAAGTAACGAGGCATTGGCTACCTTAAGAGAGTCATAGTTACTCGTCCCAATTGCTCACCCAGTCTGCCACTTTTTCTTACTGCGGCGAGTCTGCCAGAAGCGAAATGTCACTCGTTGTGTATCTTAAGAGATTCATCGTTACTCCTTCCATAGGTTACTGGTATTCTCTGAGTCAATACCTCTCGTGACGAAAAAGTGGCTATCTTAATAGTGCAATACTTCTTCCTCCGAGTTGCTCACACAGTTTACTACTTTTTGTGTACTTGCCAGTCTGCCAGAAGCGATATGTCACTAGTTGTGTATCATAAAAGAGTCATCGTTTCTCCTCCTAGGGGTTATTCGAGATTTCTTAATCCAAACCGCAAGTAACGAGGCATTGGCTACCTTAAGAGAGTCATAGTTACTCGTCCCAATTGCTCACCCAGTCTGCCACTTTTCTTTACTGCGGCCAGTCCGCCAGAAGCGATATGTCACTCGTTGTGTATCTTAAGAGATTCATCGTTACTCCTTCCATAGGTTACTGGTATTCTCTGAGTCAATACCTCTCGTGACGAAAAAGTGGCTATCTTAATAGTGCAATACTTCTTCCTCCGAGTTGCTCACACAGTTTACTACTTTTTATGTACTTGCCAGTCTGCCAGAAGCGATATGTCACTAGTTGTGTATCATAAAAGAGTCATCGTTTCTCCTCCTAGGGGTTTTCGAGATTTCTTAATCCAAACCGCAAGTAACGAGGCATTGGCTACCTTAAGAGAGTCATAGTTACTCGTCCCCATTGCTCACCCAGTCTGCCACTTTTTCTTACTGTGGCCAGTCTGCCAGAAGCGATATGTCACTCGATTTGTATCTTAAGAGATTCATCGTTACTCCTTCCATAGGTTACTGGTATTCTCTGAGTCAATACCTCTCTTGACGAAAAAGTGGCTATCTTAATAGTGCAATACTTCTTCCTCCGAGTTGCTCACACAGTTTACTGCTTTTTGTGTAGTTTTTGTCTGCCAGAAACTATAATTCACTAGTTGTGTATCATAAAAGAGTCATCGTTTCTCCTCCTAGGGGTTATTCGAGATATCTTAATCCAAACCGCAAGTAACGAGGCATTGGCTACCTTAAGAGAGTCATAGTTACTCGTCCCAATTGCTCACCCAGACTGCCACTTTTTCTTACTGTGGCCAGTCTGCCAGAAGCGATATGTCACTCGTTGTGTATCTTAAGAGATTCATCGTTACTCCTTCCATAGGTTACTGGTATTCTCTGAGTCAATACCTGTCTTGACGAAAAAGTGGCTATCTTAATAGTGCAATACTTCTTCCTCCGAGTTGCTCACACAGTTTACTGCTTTTTGTGTAGTTTTTGTCTGCCAGAAACTATAATTCACTAGTTTTGCATCATAAAAGAGTCATCGATTCTCCTCCTAGGGGTTATTCGAGACCTCTTAATCCAAACCGCAAGTAACGAGGCATTGGCTACCTTAAGAGAGTCATAGTTACTCGTCCCAATTGCTCACCCAGTCTGCCACTTTTTCTTACTGCGGCGAGTCTGCCAGAAGCGAAATGTCACTCGTTGTGTATCTTAAGAGATTCATCGTTACTCCTTCCATAGGTTACTGGTATTCTCTGAGTCAATACCTCTCGTGACGAAAAAGTGGCTATCTTAATAGTGCAATACTTCTTCCTCCGAGTTGCTCACACAGTTTACTACTTTTTGTGTAGTTTTTGTCTGCCAGAAACTATAATTCACTAGTTGTGTATCATAAAAGAGTCATCGTTTCTCCTCCTAGGGGTTTTCGAGATTTCTTAATCCAAACCGCAAGTAACGAGGAATTGGCTACCTTAAGAGAGTCATAGTTACTCGTCCCCATTGCTCACCCAGTCTGCCACTTTTTCTTACTGTGGCCAGTCTGCCAGAAGCGATATGTCACTCGTTGTGTATCTTAAGAGATTCATCGTTACTCCTTCCATAGGTTACTGGTATTCTCTGAGTCAATACCTCTCTTGACGAAAAAGTGGCTATCTTAATAGTGCAATACTTCTTCCTCCGAGTTGCTCACACAGTTTACTACTTTTTGTGTACTTGCCAGTCTGCCAGAAGCGATATGTCACTAGTTGTGTATCATAAAAGAGTCATCGTTTCTCCTCCTAGGGGTTATTCGAGATTTCTTAATCCAAACCGCAAGTAACGAGGCATTGGCTACCTTAAGAGAGTCATAGTTACTCGTCCCAATTGCTCACCCAGTCTGCCACTTTTCCTTACTGCGGACAGTCTGCCAGAAGCGATATGTCAATCGTTGTGTATCTTAAGAGATTCATCGTTACTCTTTCCATAGGTTACTGGTATTTTCTGATTCAATGCCTCTCGTGACGTAAAAGTGGCTATCTTAATAGTGCAATACTTCTTCCTCCCAGTTGCTCACACAATTTACTAATTTTTTGTGTAGTTTTTGTCTGCCAGAAACTATAATTCACTAGTTTTGTATCATAAAAGAGTCATCGTTTCTCCTCCTAGGGGTTATTCGAGACCTCTTAATCCAAACCGCAAGTAACGAGGCATTGGCTACCTTAAGAGAGTCATAGTTACTCGTCCCCATTGCTCACCCAGTCTGCCACTTTTTCTTACTGTGGCCAGTCTGCCAGAAGCGATATGTCACTCGTTGTGTATCTTAAGAGATTCATCGTTACTCCTTCCATAGGTTACTGGTATTCTCTGAGTCAATACCTCTCGTGACGAAAAAGTGGCTATCTTAATAGTGCAATACTTCTTCCTCCGAGTTGCTCACACAGTTTACTACTTTTTGTGTAGTTTTTGTCTGCCAGAAACTATAATTCACTAGTTGTGTATCATAAAAGAGTCATCGTTTCTCCTCCTAGGGGTTTTCGAGATTTCTTAATCCAAACCGCAAGTAACGAGGAATTGGCTACTTTAAGAGAGTCATAGTTACTCGTCCCCATTGCTCACCCAGTCTGCCACTTTTTCTTACTGTGGCCAGTCTGCCAGAAGCGATATGTCACTCGTTGTGTATCTTAAGAGATTCATCGTTACTCCTTCCATAGGTTACTGGTATTCTCTGAGTCAATACCTCTCTTGACGAAAAAGTGGCTATCTTAATAGTGCAATACTTCTTCCTCCGAGTTGCTCACACAGTTTACTGCTTTTTGTGTAGTTTTTGTCTGCCAGAAACTATAATTCACTAGTTTTGCATCATAAAAGAGTCATCGATTCTCCTCCTAGGGGTTATTCGAGACCTCTTAATCCAAACCGCAAGTAACGAGGCATTGGCTACCTTAAGAGAGTCATAGTTACTCGTCCCAATTGCTCACCCAGTCTGCCACTTTTTCTTACTGCGGCGAGTCTGCCAGAAGCGAAATGTCACTCGTTGTGTATCTTAAGAGATTCATCGTTACTCCTTCCATAGGTTACTGGTATTCTCTGAGTCAATACCTCTCGTGACGAAAAAGTGGCTATCTTAATAGTGCAATACTTCTTCCTCCGAGTTGCTCACACAGTTTACTACTTTTTGTGTAGTTTTTGTCTGCCAGAAACTATAATTCACTAGTTGTGTATCATAAAAGAGTCATCGTTTCTCCTCCTAGGGGTTTTCGAGATTTCTTAATCCAAACCGCAAGTAACGAGGAATTGGCTACCTTAAGAGAGTCATAGTTACTCGTCCCCATTGCTCACCCAGTCTGCCACTTTTTCTTACTGTGGCCAGTCTGCCAGAAGCGATATGTCACTCGTTGTGTATCTTAAGAGATTCATCGTTACTCCTTCCATAGGTTACTGGTATTCTCTGAGTCAATACCTCTCTTGACGAAAAAGTGGCTATCTTAATAGTGCAATACTTCTTCCTCCGAGTTGCTCACACAGTTTACTACTTTTTGTGTACTTGCCAGTCTGCCAGAAGCGATATGTCACTAGTTGTGTATCATAAAAGAGTCATCGTTTCTCCTCCTAGGGGTTATTCGAGATTTCTTAATCCAAACCGCAAGTAACGAGGCATTGGCTACCTTAAGAGAGTCATAGTTACTCGTCCCAATTGCTCACCCAGTCTGCCACTTTTCCTTACTGCGGACAGTCTGCCAGAAGCGATATGTCAATCGTTGTGTATCTTAAGAGATTCATCGTTACTCTTTCCATAGGTTACTGGTATTTTCTGATTCAATGCCTCTCGTGACGTAAAAGTGGCTATCTTAATAGTGCAATACTTCTTCCTCCCAGTTGCTCACACATTTTACTAATTTTTTGTGTAGTTTTTGTCTGCCAGAAACTATAATTCACTAGTTTTGTATCATAAAAGAGTCATCGTTTCTCCTCCTAGGGGTTATTCGAGACCTCTTAATCCAAACCGCAAGTAACGAGGCATTGGCTACCTTAAGAGAGTCATAGTTACTCGTCCCAATTGCTCACCCAGTCTGCCACTTTTTCTTACTGCGGCCAGTCTGCCAGAAGCGATATGTCACTCGTTGTGTATCTTAAGAGATTCATCGTTACTCCTTCCATAGGTTACTGGTATTCTCTGAGTAAATACCTCTCGTGACGAGAAAGTGGCTATCTTAATAGTGCAATACTTCTTCCTCCGAGTTGCTCACACAGTTTACTACTTTTTGTGTACTTGCCAGTCTGCCAGAAGCGATATGTCACTAGTTGTGTATCATAAAAGAGTCATCGTTTCTCCTCCTAGGGGTTATTCGAGATTTCTTAATCCAAACCGCAAGTAACGAGGCATTGGCTACCTTAAGAGAGTCATTGTTACTCGTCCCAATTGCTCACCCAGTCTGCCACTTTTCCTTACTGCGGCCAGTCTGCCAGAAGCGATATGTCACTCGTTGTGTATCTTAAGAGATTCATCGTTACTCCTTCCATAGGTTACTGGTATTCTCTGAGTCAATACCTCTCGTGACGAAAAAGTGGCTATCTTAATAGTGCAATACTTCTTCCTCCGAGTTGCTCACACAGTTTACTACTTTTTATGTACTTGCCAGTCTGCCAGAAGCGATATGTCACTAGTTGCGTATCATAAAAGAATCATCGTTTCTCCTCCTAGGGGTTTTCGAGATTTCTTAATCCAAACCGCAAGTAACGAGGCATTGGCTACCTTAAGAGAGTCATAGTTACTCGTCCCCATTGCTCACCCAGTCTGCCACTTTTTCTTACTGTGGCCAGTCTGCCAGAAGCGATATGTCACTCGATTTGTATCTTAAGAGATTCATCGTTACTCCTTCCATAGGTTACTGGTATTCTCTGAGTCAATACCTCTCTTGACGAAAAAGTGGCTATCTTAATAGTGCAATACTTCTTCCTCCGAGTTGCTCACACAGTTTACTGCTTTTTGTGTAGTTTTTGTCTGCCAGAAACTATAATTCACTAGTTGTGTATCATAAAAGAGTCATCGTTTCTCCTCCTAGGGGTTATTCGAGATATCTTAATCCAAACCGCAAGTAACGAGGCATTGGCTACCTTAAGAGAGTCATAGTAACTCGTCCCAATTGCTCACCCAGACTGCCACTTTTTCTTACTGCGGCCAGTCTGCCAGAAGCCATATGTCACTCGTTGTGTATCTTAAGAGATTCATCGTTACTCCTTCCATAGGTTACTGGTATTCTCTGAGTCAATACCTCTCTTGACGAAAAAGTGGCTATCTTAATAGTGCAATACTTCTTCCTCCGAGTTGCTCACACAGTTTACTGCTTTTTGTGTAGTTTTTGTCTGCCAGAAACTATAATTCACTAGTTTTGCATCATAAAAGAGTCATCGATTCTCCTCCTAGGGGTTATTCGAGACCTCTTAATCCAAACCGCAAGTAACGAGGCATTGGCTACCTTAAGAGAGTCATAGTTACTCGTCCCAATTGCTCACCCAGTCTGCCACTTTTTCTTACTGCGGCGAGTCTGCCAGAAGCGAAATGTCACTCGTTGTGTATCTTAAGAGATTCATCGTTACTCCTTCCATAGGTTACTGGTATTCTCTGAGTCAATACCTCTCGTGACGATAAAGTGGCTATCTTAATAGTGCAATACTTCTTCCTCCGAGTTGCTCACACAGTTTACTACTTTTTGTGTAGTTTTTGTCTGCCAGAAACTATAATTCACTAGTTGTGTATCATAAAAGAGTCATCGTTTCTCCTCCTAGGGGTTTTCGAGATTTCTTAATCCAAACCGCAAGTAACGAGGAATTGGCTACCTTAAGAGAGTCATAGTTACTCGTCCCCATTGCTCACCCAGTCTGCCACTTTTTCTTACTGTGGCCAGTCTGCCAGAAGCGATATGTCACTCGTTGTGTATCTTAAGAGATTCATCGTTACTCCTTCCATAGGTTACTGGGATTCTCTGAGTCAATACCTCTCGTGACGAAAAAGCGGCTATCTTAATAGTGCAATACTTCTTCCTCCCAGTTGCTCACACAGTTTACTACTTTTTTGTGTAGTTTTTGACTGCCAGAAACTATAATTCACTAGTTTTGTATCATAAAAGAGTCATCGTTTCTCCTCCTAGGGGTTATTCGAGACCTCTTAATCCAAACCGCAAGTAACGAGGCATTGGCTACCTTAAGAGAGTCATAGTTACTCGTCCCCATTGCTCACCCAGTCTGCCACTTTTTCTTACTGCGGCCAGTCTGCCAGAAGCGATATGTCACTCGTTGTGTATCTTAAGAGATTCATCGTTACTCTTTCCATAGGTTACTGGTATTCTCTGATTCAATGCCTCTCGTGACGAAAAAGTGGCTATCTTAATAGTGCAATACTTCTTCCTCCGAGTTGCTCACACAGTTTACTACTTTTTTTGTGTAGTTTTTGTCTGCCAGAAACTATAATTCACTAGTTTTGTATCATAAAAGAGTCATCGTTTCTCCTCCTAGGGGTTATTCGAGACCTCTTAATCCAAACCGCAAGTAACGAGGCATTGGCTACCTTAAGAGTGTCATAGTTACTCGTCCCAATTGCTCACCCAGTCTGCTACTTTTTCTTACTGCGGACAGTCTGCCAGAAGCGATATGTCACTCGTTGTGTGTCTTAAGAGATTCATCGTTACTCCTTCCATAGGTTACTGGTATTCTCTGAGTCAATACCTCTCGTGACGAAAAAGCGGCTATCTTAATAGTGCAATACTTCTTCCTCCGAGTTGCTCACACAGTTTACTACTTTTTTGTGTAGTTTTTGTCTGCCAGAAACTATAATTCACTAGTTTTGTATCATAAAAGAGTCATCGTTTCTCCTCCTAGGGGTTTTTCGAGACCTCTTAATCCAAACCGCAAGTAACGAGGCATTGGCTACCTTAAGAGAGTCATAGTTAGTCGTCCCCATTGCTCACCCAGTCTGCCACTTTTTCTTACTGCGGCCAGTCTGCCAGAAGCGATATGTCACTCGTTGTGTATCTTAAGAGATTCATCGTTACTCTTTCCATAGGTTACTGGTATTCTCTGATTCAATGCCTCTCGTGACGAAAAAGTGGCTATCTTAATAGTGCAATACTTCTTCCTCCGAGTTGCTCACACAGTTTACTACTTTTTAGTGTAGTTTTTGTCTGCCAGAAACTATAATTCACTAGTTTTGTATCATAAAAGAGTCATCGTTTCTCCTCCTAGGCGTTATTCGAGACCTCTTAATCCAAACCGCAAGTAACGAGGCATTGGCTACCTTAAGAGAGTCATAGTTACTCGTCCCAATTGCTCACCAAGCCTGCTACTTTTTCTTACTGCGGCCAGTCTGCCAGAAGCCATATGTCACTCGTTGTGTATCTTAAGAGATTCATCGTTACTCCTTCCATAGGTTACTGGTATTCTCTGAGTCAATACCTCTCGTGACGAAAAAGCGGCTATCTTAATAGTGCAATACTTCTTCCTCCGAGTTGCTCACACAGTTTACTACTTTTTTGTGTAGTTTTTGTCTGCCAGAAACTATAATTCACTAGTTTTGTATCATAAAAGAGTCATCGTTTCTCCTCCTAGGGGTTTTTCGAGACCTCTTAATCCAAACCGCTAGTAACGAGGCATTGGCTACCTTAAGAGAGTCATAGTTACTCGTCCCCATTGCTCACCCAGTCTGCCACTTTTTCTTACTGCGGCCAGTCTGCCAGAAGCGATATGTCACTCGTTGTGTATCTTAAGAGATTCATCGTTACTCCTTCCATAGGTTACTGGTATTCTCTCAGTCAATACCTCTCGTGACGAAAAAGTGGCTATCTTAATAGTGCAATACTTCTTCCTCCGAGTTGCTCACACAGTTTACTACTTTTTGTGTAGTTTTGTCTGCCAGAAACTATAATTCACTAGTTGTGTATCATAAAAGAGTCATCGTTTCTCCTCCTAGGGGTTTTCGAGATTTCTTAATCCAAACCGCAAGTAACGAGGCATTGGCTACCTTAAGAGAGTCATAGTTACTCGTCCCAATTGCTCACCCAGTCTGCCAATTTTCCTTACTACGGCCAGTCTGCCAGAAGCGATATGTCACTCGTTGTGTATCTTAAGAGATTCATCGTTACTCCTTCCATAGGTTACTGGTATTCTCTGAGTCAATACCTCTCGTGACGAAAAAGTGGCTATCTTAATAGTGCAATACTTCTTCCTCCGAGTTGCTCACACAGTTTACTACTTTTTGTGTAGTTTTGTCTGCCAGAAACTATAATTCACTAGTTGTGTATCATAAAAGAGTCATCGTTTCTCCTCCTAGGGGTTTTCGAGATTTCTTAATCCAAACCGCAAGTAACGAGGCATTGGCTACCTTAAGAGAGTCATAGTTACTCGTCCCCATTGCTCACCCAGTCTGCCACTTTTTCTTACTGTGGCCAGTCTGCCAGAAGCGATATGTCACTCGATTTGTATCTTAAGAGATTCATCGTTACTCCTTCCATAGGTTACTGGTATTCTCTGAGTCAATACCTCTCGTGACGAGAAAGTGGCTATCTTAATAGTGCAATACTTCTTCCTCCGAGTTGCTCACACAGTTTACTACTTTTTGTGTACTTGCCAGTCTGCCAGAAGCGATATGTCACTAGTTGTGTATCATAAAAGAGTCATCGTTTCTCCTCCTAGGGGTTATTCGAGATTTCTTAATCCAAACCGCAAGTAACGAGGCATTGGCTACCTTAAGAGAGTCATTGTTACTCGTCCCAATTGCTCACCCAGTCTGCCACTTTTCCTTACTGCGGCCAGTCTGCCAGAAGCGATATGTCACTCGTTGTGTATCTTAAGAGATTCATCGTTACTCCTTCCATAGGTTACTGGTATTCTCTGAGTCAATACCTCTCGTGACGAAAAAGTGGCTATCTTAATAGTGCAATACTTCTTCCTCCGAGTTGCTCACACAGTTTACTACTTTTTATGTACTTGCCAGTCTGCCAGAAGCGATATGTCACTAGTTGCGTATCATAAAAGAATCATCGTTTCTCCTCCTAGGGGTTTTCGAGATTTCTTAATCCAAACCGCAAGTAACGAGGCATTGGCTACCTTAAGAGAGTCATAGTTACTCGTCCCCATTGCTCACCCAGTCTGCCACTTTTTCTTACTGTAGGCCAGTCTGCCAGAAGCGATATGTCACTCGATTTGTATCTTAAGAGATTCATCGTTACTCCTTCCATAGGTTACTGGTATTCTCTGAGTCAATACCTCTCTTGACGAAAAAGTGGCTATCTTAATAGTGCAATACTTCTTCCTCCGAGTTGCTCACACAGTTTACTGCTTTTTGTGTAGTTTTTGTCTGCCAGAAACTATAATTCACTAGTTGTGTATCATAAAAGAGTCATCGTTTCTCCTCCTAGGGGTTATTCGAGATATCTTAATCCAAACCGCAAGTAACGAGGCATTGGCTACCTTAAGAGAGTCATAGTAACTCGTCCCAATTGCTCACCCAGACTGCCACTTTTTCTTACTGCGGCCAGTCTGCCAGAAGCCATATGTCACTCGTTGTGTATCTTAAGAGATTCATCGTTACTCCTTCCATAGGTTACTGGTATTCTCTGAGTCAATACCTCTCTTGACGAAAAAGTGGCTATCTTAATAGTGCAATACTTCTTCCTCCGAGTTGCTCACACAGTTTACTGCTTTTTGTGTAGTTTTTGTCTGCCAGAAACTATAATTCACTAGTTTTGCATCATAAAAGAGTCATCGATTCTCCTCCTAGGGGTTATTCGAGACCTCTTAATCCAAACCGCAAGTAACGAGGCATTGGCTACCTTAAGAGAGTCATAGTTACTCGTCCCAATTGCTCACCCAGTCTGCCACTTTTTCTTACTGCGGCGAGTCTGCCAGAAGCGAAATGTCACTCGTTGTGTATCTTAAGAGATTCATCGTTACTCCTTCCATAGGTTACTGGTATTCTCTGAGTCAATACCTCTCGTGACGATAAAGTGGCTATCTTAATAGTGCAATACTTCTTCCTCCGAGTTGCTCACACAGTTTACTACTTTTTGTGTAGTTTTTGTCTGCCAGAAACTATAATTCACTAGTTGTGTATCATAAAAGAGTCATCGTTTCTCCTCCTAGGGGTTTTCGAGATTTCTTAATCCAAACCGCAAGTAACGAGGAATTGGCTACCTTAAGAGAGTCATAGTTACTCGTCCCCATTGCTCACCCAGTCTGCCACTTTTTCTTACTGTGGCCAGTCTGCCAGAAGCGATATGTCACTCGTTGTGTATCTTAAGAGATTCATCGTTACTCCTTCCATAGGTTACTGGGATTCTCTGAGTCAATACCTCTCGTGACGAAAAAGCGGCTATCTTAATAGTGCAATACTTCTTCCTCCCAGTTGCTCACACAGTTTACTACTTTTTTGTGTAGTTTTTGACTGCCAGAAACTATAATTCACTAGTTTTGTATCATAAAAGAGTCATCGTTTCTCCTCCTAGGGGTTATTCGAGACCTCTTAATCCAAACCGCAAGTAACGAGGCATTGGCTACCTTAAGAGAGTCATAGTTACTCGTCCCCATTGCTCACCCAGTCTGCCACTTTTTCTTACTGCGGCCAGTCTGCCAGAAGCGATATGTCACTCGTTGTGTATCTTAAGAGATTCATCGTTACTCTTTCCATAGGTTACTGGTATTCTCTGATTCAATGCCTCTCGTGACGAAAAAGTGGCTATCTTAATAGTGCAATACTTCTTCCTCCGAGTTGCTCACACAGTTTACTACTTTTTTTGTGTAGTTTTTGTCTGCCAGAAACTATAATTCACTAGTTTTGTATCATAAAAGAGTCATCGTTTCTCCTCCTAGGGGTTATTCGAGACCTCTTAATCCAAACCGCAAGTAACGAGGCATTGGCTACCTTAAGAGTGTCATAGTTACTCGTCCCAATTGCTCACCCAGTCTGCTACTTTTTCTTACTGCGGACAGTCTGCCAGAAGCGATATGTCACTCGTTGTGTGTCTTAAGAGATTCATCGTTACTCCTTCCATAGGTTACTGGTATTCTCTGAGTCAATACCTCTCGTGACGAAAAAGCGGCTATCTTAATAGTGCAATACTTCTTCCTCCGAGTTGCTCACACAGTTTACTACTTTTTTGTGTAGTTTTTGTCTGCCAGGAACTATAATTCACTAGTTTTGTATCATAAAAGAGTCATCGTTTCTCCTCCTAGGGGTTTTTCGAGACCTCTTAATCCAAACCGCAAGTAACGAGGCATTGGCTACCTTAAGAGAGTCATAGTTAGTCGTCCCCATTGCTCACCCAGTCTGCCACTTTTTCTTACTGCGGCCAGTCTGCCAGAAGCGATATGTCACTCGTTGTGTATCTTAAGAGATTCATCGTTACTCTTTCCATAGGTTACTGGTATTCTCTGATTCAATGCCTCTCGTGACGAAAAAGTGGCTATCTTAATAGTGCAATACTTCTTCCTCCGAGTTGCTCACACAGTTTACTACTTTTTAGTGAAGTTTTTGTCTGCCAGAAACTATAATTCACTAGTTTTGTATCATAAAAGAGTCATCGTTTCTCCTCCTAGGCGTTATTCGAGACCTCTTAATCCAAACCGCAAGTAACGAGGCATTGGCTACCTTAAGAGAGTCATAGTTACTCGTCCCAATTGCTCACCAAGTCTGCTACTTTTTCTTACTGCGGCCAGTCTGCCAGAAGCCATATGTCACTCGTTGTGTATCTTAAGAGATTCATCGTTACTCCTTCCATAGGTTACTGGTATTCTCTGAGTCAATACCTCTCGTGACGAAAAAGCGGCTATCTTAATAGTGCAATACTTCTTCCTCCGAGTTGCTCACACAGTTTACTACTTTTTTGTGTAGTTTTTGTCTGCCAGAAACTATAATTCACTAGTTTTGTATCATAAAAGAGTCATCGTTTCTCCTCCTAGGGGTTTTTCGAGACCTCTTAATCCAAACCGCTAGTAACGAGGCATTGGCTACCTTAAGAGAGTCATAGTTACTCGTCCCCATTGCTCACCCAGTCTGCCACTTTTTCTTACTGCGGCCAGTCTGCCAGAAGCGATATGTCACTCGTTGTGTATCTTAAGAGATTCATCGTTACTCCTTCCATAGGTTACTGGTATTCTCTCAGTCAATACCTCTCGTGACGAAAAAGTGGCTATCTTAATAGTGCAATACTTCTTCCTCCGAGTTGCTCACACAGTTTACTACTTTTTGTGTAGTTTTGTCTGCCAGAAACTATAATTCACTAGTTGTGTATCATAAAAGAGTCATCGTTTCTCCTCCTAGGGGTTTTCGAGATTTCTTAATCCAAACCGCAAGTAACGAGGCATTGGCTACCTTAAGAGAGTCATAGTTACTCGTCCCAATTGCTCACCCAGTCTGCCAATTTTCCTTACTACGGCCAGTCTGCCAGAAGCGATATGTCACTCGTTGTGTATCTTAAGAGATTCATCGTTACTCCTTCCATAGGTTACTGGTATTCTCTGAGTCAATACCTCTCGTGACGAAAAAGTGGCTATCTTAATAGTGCAATACTTCTTCCTCCGAGTTGCTCACACAGTTTACTACTTTTTGTGTAGTTTTGTCTGCCAGAAACTATAATTCACTAGTTGTGTATCATAAAAGAGTCATCGTTTCTCCTCCTAGGGGTTTTCGAGATTTCTTAATCCAAACCGCAAGTAACGAGGCATTGGCTACCTTAAGAGAGTCATAGTTACTCGTCCCCATTGCTCACCCAGTCTGCCACTTTTTCTTACTGTGGCCAGTCTGCCAGAAGCGATATGTCACTCGTTGTGTATCTTAAGAGATTCATCGTTACTCCTTCCATAGGTTACTGGTATTCTCTGAGTCAATACCTCTCTTGACGAAAAAGTGGCTATCTTAATAGTGCAATACTTCTTCCTCCGAGTTGCTCACACAGTTTACTGCTTTATGTGTAGTTTTTGTCTGCCAGAAACTATAATTCACTAGTTTTGCATCATAAAAGAGTCATCGATTCTCCTCCTAGGGGTTATTCGAGACCTCTTAATCCAAACCGCAAGTAACGAGGCATTGGCTACCTTAAGAGAGTCATAGTTACTCGTCCCAATTGCTCACCCAGTCTGCCACTTTTTCTTACTGCGGCGAGTCTGCCAGAAGCGATATGTCACTCGTTGTGTATCTTAAGAGATTCATCGTTACTCCTTCCATAGGTTACTGGTATTCTCTGAGTCAATACCTCTCGTGACGAAAAAGTGGCTATCTTAATAGTGCAATACTTCTTCCTCCGAGTTGCTCACACAGTTTACTGCTTTTTGTGTAGTTTTTGTCTGCCAGAAACTATAATTCACTAGTTTTGCATCATAAAAGAGTCATCGATTCTCCTCCTAGGGGTTATTCGAGACCTCTTAATCCAAACCGCAAGTAACGAGGCATTGGCTACCTTAAGAGAGTCATAGTTACTCGTCCCAATTGCTCACACAGTCTGCCACTTTTTCTTACTGCGGCGAGTCTGCCAGAAGCGATATGTCACTCGTTGTGTATCTTAAGAGATTCATCGTTACTCCTTCCATAGGTTACTGGTATTCTCTGAGTCAATACCTCTCTTGACGAAAAAGTGGCTATCTTAATAGTGCAATACTTCTACCTCCCAGTTGCTCACACAGTTTATTACTTTTTTGTGTAGTTTTTGTCTGCCAGAAACTATAATTCACTAGTTTTGTATCATAAAAGAGTCATCGTTTCTCCTCCTAGGGGTTATTCGAGACCTCTTAATCCAAACCGCAAGTAACGAGGCATTGGCTACCTTAAGAGAGTCATAGTTACTCGTCCCAATTGCTCACCCAGTCTGCCACTTTTTCTTACTGCGGCCAGTCTGCCAGAAGCGATATGTCACTCGTTGTGTATCTTAAGAGATTCATCGTTACTCCTTCCATAGGTTACTGGTATTCTCTGAGTCAATACCTCTCGTGACGAAAAAGTGGCTATCTTAATAGTGCAATACTTCTTCCTCCGAGTTGCTCACACAGTTTACTACTTTTTGTGTACTTGCCAGTCTGCCAGAAGCGATATGTCACTAGTTGTGTATCATAAAAGAGTCATCGTTTCTCCTCCTAGGGGTTATTCGAGATTTCTTAATCCAAACCGCAAGTAACGAGGCATTGGCTACCTTAAGAGAGTCATTGTTACTCGTCCCAATTGCTCACCCAGTCTGCCACTTTTCCTTACTGCGGCCAGTCTGCCAGAAGCGATATGTCACTCGTTGTGTATCTTAAGAGATTCATCGTTACTCCTTCCATAGGTTACTGGTATTCTCTGAGTCAATACCTCTCGTGACGAAAAAGTGGCTATCTTAATAGTGCAATACTTCTTCCTCCGAGTTGCTCACACAGTTTACTACTTTTTGTGTAGTTTTGTCTGCCAGAACCTATAATTCACTAGTTTTGTATCATAAAAGAGTCATCGTTTCTCCTCCTAGGGGTTATTCGAGACCTCTTAATCCAAACCGCAAGTAACGAGGCATTGGCTACCTTAAGAGTGTCATAGTTACTCGTCCCAATTGCTCACCCAGTCTGCTACTTTTTCTTACTGCGGACAGTCTGCCAGAAGCGATATGTCACTCGTTGTGTATCTTAAGAGATTCATCGTTACTCCTTCCATAGGTTACTGGTATTCTCTGAGTCAATACCTCTCGTGACGAAAAAGCGGCTATCTTAATAGTGCAATACTTCTTCCTCCGAGTTGCTCACACAGTTTACTACTTTTTTGTGTAGTTTTTGTCTGCCAGAAACTATAATTCACTAGTTTTGTATCATAAAAGAGTCATCGTTTCTCCTCCTAGGGGTTTTTCGAGACCTCTTAATCCAAACCGCAAGTAACGAGGCATTGGCTACCTTAAGAGAGTCATAGTTAGTCGTCCCCATTGCTCACCCAGTCTGCCACTTTTTCTTACTGCGGCCAGTCTGCCAGAAGCGATATGTCACTCGGTGTGTATCTTAAGAGATTCATCGTTACTCTTTCCATAGGTTACTGGTATTCTCTGATTCAATGCCTCTCGTGACGAAAAAGTGGCTATCTTAATAGTGCAATACTTCTTCCTCCGAGTTGCTCACACAGTTTACTACTTTTTTTGTGTAGTTTTTGTCTGCCAGAAACTATAATTCACTAGTTTTGTATCATAAAAGAGTCATCGTTTCTCCTCCTAGGGGTTATTCGAGACCTCTTAATCCAAACCGCAAGTAACGAGGCATTGGCTACCTTAAGAGAGTCATAGTTACTCGTCCCAATTGCTCACCAAGTCTGCTACTTTTTCTTACTGCGGCCAGTCTGCCAGAAGCCATATGTCACTCGTTGTGTATCTTAAGAGATTCATCGTTACTCCTTCCATAGGTTACTGGTATTCCCTGAGTCAATACCTCTCGTGACGAAAAAGCGGCTATCTTAATAGTGCAATACTTTTTCCTCCGAGTTGCTCACACAGTTTACTACTTTTTTGTGTAGTTTTTGTCTGCCAGAAACTATAATTCACTAGTTTTGTATCATAAAAGAGTCATCGTTTCTCCTCCTAGGGGTTTTTCGAGACCTCTTAATCCAAACCGCTAGTAACGAGGCATTGGCTACCTTAAGAGAGTCATAGTTACTCGTCCCCATTGCTCACCCAGTCTGCCACTTTTTCTTACTGCGGCCAGTCTGCCAGAAGCGATATGTCACTCGTTGTGTATCTTAAGAGATTCATCGTTACTCCTTCCATAGGTTACTGGTATTCTCTCAGTCAATACCTCTCGTGACGAAAAAGTGGCTATCTTAATAGTGCAATACTTCTTCCTCCGAGTTGCTCACACAGTTTACTACTTTTTGTGTACTTGCCAGTCTGCCAGAAGCGATATGTCACTATTTGTGTATCATAAAAGAGTCATCGTTTCTCCTCCTAGGGGTTATTCGAGATTTCTTAATCCAAACCGCAAGTAATGAGGCATTGGCTACCTTAAGAGAGTCATAGTTACTCGTCCCAATTGCTCACCCAGTCTGCCACTTTTCCTTACTACGGCCAGTCTGCCAGAAGCGATATGTCACTCGTTGTGTATCTTAAGAGATTCATCGTTACTCCTTCCATAGGTTACTGGTATTCTCTGAGTCAATACCTCTCGTGACGAAAAAGTGGCTATCTTAATAGTGCAATACTTCTTCCTCCGAGTTGCTCACACAGTTTACTACTTTTTGTGTAGTTTTGTCTGCCAGAAACTATAATTCACTAGTTGTGTATCATAAAAGAGTCATCGTTTCTCCTCCTAGGGGTTTTCGAGATTTCTTAATCCAAACCGCAAGTAACGAGGCATTGGCTACCTTAAGAGAGTCATAGTTACTCGTCCCCATTGCTCACCCAGTCTGCCACTTTTTCTTACTGCGGCCAGTCTGCCAGAAGCGATATGTCACTCGTTGTGTATCTTAAGAGATTCATCGTTACTCTTTCCATAGGTTACTGGTATTCTCTGATTCAATGCCTCTCGTGACGAAAAAGTGGCTATCTTAATAGTGCAATACTTCTTCCTCCGAGTTGCTCATACAGTTTACTACTTTTTTTGTGTAGTTTTTGTCTGCCAGAAACTATAATTCACTAGTTTTGTATCATAAAAGAGTCATCGTTTCTCCTCCTAGGGGTTATTCGAGACCTCTTAATCCAAACCGCAAGTAACGAGGCATTGGCTACCTTAAGAGAGTCATAGTTACTCGTCCCAATTGCTCACCAAGTCTGCTACTTTTTCTTACTGCGGCCAGTCTGCCAGAAGCCATATGTCACTCGTTGTGTATCTTAAGAGATTCATCGTTACTCCTTCCATAGGTTACTGGTATTCTCTGAGTCAATACCTCTCGTGACGAAAAAGCGGCTATCTTAATAGTGCAATACTTCTTCCTCCGAGTTGCTCACACAGTTTACTACTTTTTTGTGTACTTTTTGTCTGCCAGAAACTATAATTCACTAGTTGTGTATCATAAAAGAGTCATCGTTTCTCCTCCTAGGGGTTTTCGAGATTTCTTAATCCAAACCGCAAGTAACGAGGCATTGGCTACCTTAAGAGAGTCATAGTTACTCGTCCCCATTGCTCACCCAGTCTGCCACTTTTTCTTACTGCGGCCAGTCTGCCAGAAGCGATATGTCACTCGTTGTGTATCTTAAGAGATTCATCGTTACTCTTTCCATAGGTTACTGGTATTCTCTGATTCAATGCCTCTCGTGACGAAAAAGTGGCTATCTTAATAGTGCAATACTTCTTCCTCCGAGTTGCTCATACAGTTTACTACTTTTTTTGTGTAGTTTTTGTCTGCCAGAAACTATAATTCACTAGTTTTGTATCATAAAAGAGTCATCGTTTCTCCTCCTAGGGGTTATTCGAGACCTCTTAATCCAAACCGCAAGTAACGAGGCATTGGCTACCTTAAGAGAGTCATAGTTACTCGTCCCAATTGCTCACCAAGTCTGCTACTTTTTCTTACTGCGGCCAGTCTGCCAGAAGCCATATGTCACTCGTTGTGTATCTTAAGAGATTCATCGTTACTCCTTCCATAGGTTACTGGTATTCTCTGAGTCAATACCTCTCGTGACGAAAAAGTGGCTATCTTAATAGTGCAATACTTCTTCCTCCGAGTTGCTCACACAGTTTACTACTTTTTGTGTACTTGCCAGTCTGCCAGAAGCGATATGTCACTAGTTGTGTATCATAAAAGAGTCATCGTTTCTCCTCCTAGGGGTTATTCGAGATTTCTTAATCCAAACCGCAAGTAACGAGGCATTGGCTACCTTAAGAGAGTCATAGTTACTCGTCCCAATTGCTCACCCAGTCTGCCACTTTTCCTTACTACGGCCAGTCTGCCAGAAGCGATATGTCACTCGTTGTGTATCTTAAGAGATTCATCGTTACTCCTTCCATAGGTTACTGGTATTCTCTGAGTCAATACCTCTCGTGACGAAAAAGTGGCTATCTTAATAGTGCAATACTTCTTCCTCCGAGTTGCTCACACAGTTTACTACTTTTTGTGTAGTTTTGTCTGCCAGAAACTATAATTCACTAGTTGTGTATCATAAAAGAGTCATCGTTTCTCCTCCTAGGGGTTTTCGAGATTTCTTAATCCAAACCGCAAGTAACGAGGCATTGGCTACCTTAAGAGAGTCATAGTTACTCGTCCCCATTGCTCACCCAGTCTGCCACTTTTTCTTACTGTGGCCAGTCTGCCAGAAGCGATATGTCACTCGATTTGTATCTTAAGAGATTCATCGTTACTCCTTCCATAGGTTACTGGTATTCTCTGAGTCAATACCTCTCTTGACGAAAAAGTGGCTATCTTAATAGTGCAATACTTCTTCCTCCGAGTTGCTCACACAGTTTACTGCTTTTTGTGTAGTTTTTGTCTGCCAGAAACTATAATTCACTAGTTGTGTATCATAAAAGAGTCATCGTTTCTCCTCCTAGGGGTTATTCGAGATATCTTAATCCAAACCGCAAGTAACGAGGCATTGGCTACCTTAAGAGAGTCATAGTTACTCGTCCCAATTGCTCACCCAGACTGCCACTTTTTCTTACTGTGGCCAGTCTGCCAGAAGCGATATGTCACTCGTTGTGTATCTTAAGAGATTCATCGTTACTCCTTCCATAGGTTACTGGTATTCTCTGAGTCAATACCTCTCGTGACGAAAAAGTGGCTATCTTAATAGTGCAATACTTCTTCCTCCGAGTTGCTCACACAGTTTACTACTTTTTGTGTACTTGCCAGTCTCCCAGAAGCGATATGTCACTAGTTGTGTATCATAAAAGAGTCATCGTTTCTCCTCCTAGGGGTTATTCGAGATTTCTTAATCCAAACCGCAAGTAACGAGGCATTGGCTACCTTAAGAGAGTCATTGTTACTCGTCCCAATTGCTCACCCAGTCTGCCACTTTTCCTTACTGCGGCCAGTCTGCCAGAAGCGATATGTCACTCGTTGTGTATCTTAAGAGATTCATCGTTACTCCTTCCATAGGTTACTGGTATTCTCTGAGTCAATACCTCTCGTGACGAAAAAGTGGCTATCTTAATAGTGCAATACTTCTTCCTCCGAGTTGCTCACACAGTTTACTACTTTTTGTGTAGTTTTGTCTGCCAGAAACTATAATTCACTAGTTGTGTATCATAAAAGAGTCATCGTTTCTCCTCCTAGGGGTTTTCGAGATTTCTTAATCCAAACCGCAAGTAACGAGGCATTGGCTACCTTAAGAGAGTCATAGTTACTCGTCCCCATTGCTCACCCAGTCTGCCACTTTTTCTTACTGTGGCCAGTCTGCCAGAAGCGATATGTCACTCGATTTGTATCTTAAGAGATTCATCGTTACTCCTTCCATAGGTTACTGGTATTCTCTGAGTCAATACCTCTCTTGACGAAAAAGTGGCTATCTTAATAGTGCAATACTTCTTCCTCCGAGTTGCTCACACAGTTTACTGCTTTTTGTGTAGTTTTTGTCTGCCAGAAACTATAATTCACTAGTTGTGTATCATAAAAGAGTCATCGTTTCTCCTCCTAGGGGTTATTCGAGATATCTTAATCCAAACCGCAAGTAACGAGGCATTGGCTACCTTAAGAGAGTCATAGTTACTCGTCCCAATTGCTCACCCAGTCTGCCACTTTTTCTTACTGTGGCCAGTCTGCCAGAAGCGATATGTCACTCGTTGTGTATCTTAAGAGATTCATCGTTACTCCTTCCATAGGTTACTGGTATTCTCTGAGTCAATACCTCTCTTGACGAAAAAGTGGCTATCTTAATAGTGCAATACTTCTTCCTCCGAGTTGCTCACACAGTTTACTACTTTTTGTGTACTTGCCAGTCTGCCAGAAGCGATATGTCACTAGTTGTGTATCATAAAAGAGTCATCGTTTCTCCTCCTAGGGGTTATTCGAGATTTCTTAATCCAAACCGCAAGTAATGAGGCATTGGCTACCTTAAGAGAGTCATTGTTACTCGTCCCAATTGCTCACCCAGTCTGCCACTTTTCCTTACTGCGGCCAGTCTGCCAGAAGCGATATGTCACTCGTTGTGTATCTTAAGAGATTCATCGTTACTCCTTCCATAGGTTACTGGTATTCTCTGAGTCAATACCTCTCGTGACGAAAAAGTGGCTATCTTAATAGTGCAATACTTCTTCCTCCGAGTTGCTCACACAGTTTACTACTTTTTGTGTAGTTTTGTCTGCCAGAAACTATAATTCACTAGTTGTGTATCATAAAAGAGTCATCGTTTCTCCTCCTAGGGGTTTTCGAGATTTCTTAATCCAAACCGCAACTAACGAGGCATTGGCTACCTTAAGAGAGTCATAGTTACTCGTCCCCATTGCTCACCCAGTCTGCCACATTTTCTTACTGTGGCCAGTCTACCAGAAGCGATATGTCACTCGATTTGTATCTTAAGAGATTCATCGTTACTCCTTCCATAGGTTACTGGTATTCTCTGAGTCAATACCTCTCTTGACGAAAAAGTGGCTATCTTAATAGTGCAATACTTCTTCCTCCGAGTTGCTCACACAGTTTACTGCTTTTTGTGTAGTTTTTGTCTGCCAGAAACTATAATTCACTAGTTGTGTATCATAAAAGTGTCATCGTTTCTCCTCCTAGGGGTTATTCGAGATATCTTAATCCAAACCGCAAGTAACGAGGCATTGGCTACCTTAAGAGAGTCATAGTTACTCGTCCCAATTGCTCACCCAGTCTGCCACTTTTTCTTACTGTGGCCAGTCTGCCAGAAGCGATATGTCACTCGTTGTGTATCTTAAGAGATTCATCGTTACTCCTTCCATAGGTTACTGGTATTCTCTGAGTCAATACCTCTCTTGACGAAAAAGTGGCTATCTTAATAGTGCAATACTTCTTCCTCCGAGTTGCTCACACAGTTTACTGCTTTTTGTGTAGTTTTTGTCTGCCAGAAACTATAATTCACTAGTTGTGTATCATAAAAGTGTCATCGTTTCTCCTCCTAGGGGTTATTCGAGATATCTTAATCCAAACCGCAAGTAACGAGGCATTGGCTACCTTAAGAGAGTCATAGTTACTCGTCCCAATTGCTCACCCAGTCTGCCACTTTTTCTTACTGTGGCCAGTCTGCCAGAAGCGATATGTCACTCGTTGTGTATCTTAAGAGATTCATCGTTACTCCTTCCATAGTTTACTGGTATTCTCTGAGTCAATACCTCTCTTGACGAAAAAGTGGCTATCTTAATAGTGCAATACTTCTTCCTCCGAGTTGCTCACACAGTTTACTGCTTTTTGTGTAGTTTTTGTCTGCCAGAAACTATAATTCACTAGTTTTGCATCATAAAAGAGTCATCGTTTCTCCTCCTAGGGGTTATTCGAGACCTCTTAATCCAAACCGCAAGTAACGAGGCATTGGCTACCTTAAGAGAGTCATAGTTACTCGTCCCAATTGCTCACCCAGTCTGCCACTTTTTCTTACTGTGGCCAGTCTGCCAGAAGCGATATGTCACTCGTTGTGTATCTTAAGAGATTCATCGTTACTCCTTCCATAGGTTACTGGTATTCTCTGAGTCAATACCTCTCTTGACGAAAAAGTGGCTATCTTAATAGTGCAATACTTCTTCCTCCGAGTTGCTCACACAGTTTACTACTTTTTGTGTACTTGCCAGTCTGCCAGAAGCGATATGTCACTAGTTGTGTATCATAAAAGAGTCATCGTTTCTCCTCCTAGGGGTTATTCGAGATATCTTAATCCAAACCGCAAGTAACGAGGCATTGGCTACCTTAAGAGAGTCATAGTTACTCGTCCCAATTGCTCACCCAGTCTGCCACTTTTTCTTACTGCGGCCAGTCTGCCAGAAGCGATATGTCACTCGTTGTGTATCTTAAGAGATTCATCGTTACTCCTTCCATAGGTTACTGGTATTCTCTGAGTCAATACCTCTCATGACGAAAAAGTGGCTATCTTAATAGTGCAATACTTCTTCCTCCGAGTTGCTCACACAGTTTACTACTTTTTGTGTACTTGCCAGTCTGCCAGAAGCGATATGTCACTAGTTGTGTATCATAAAAGAGTCATCGTTTCTCCTCCTAGGGTTTATTCGAGATTTCTTAATCCAAACCGCAAGTAACGAGGCATTGGCTACCTTAAGAGAGTCATTGTTACTCGTCCCAATTGCTCACCCAGTCTGCCACTTTTCCTTACTGTGGCCAGTCTGCCAGAAGCGATATGTCACTCGTTGTGTATCTTAAGAGATTCATCGTTACTCCTTCCATAGGTTACTGGTATTCTCTGAGTCAATACCTCTCGTGACGAAAAAGTGGCTATCTTAATAGTGCAATACTTCTTTCTCCGAGTTGCTCACACAGTTTACTACTTTTTGTGTAGTTTTGTCTGCCAGAAACTATAATTCACTAGTTGTGTATCATAAAAGAGTCATCGTTTCTCCTCCTAGGGGTTTTCGAGATTTCTTAATCCAAACCGCAAGTAACGAGGCATTGGCTACCTTAAGAGAGTCATAGTTACTCGTCCCCATTGCTTACCCAGTCTGCCACTTTTTCTTACTGTGGCCAGTCTGCCAGAAGCGATATGTCACTCGATTTGTATCTTAAGAGATTCATCGTTACTCCTTCCATAGGTTACTGGTATTCTCTGAGTCAATACCTCTCTTGACGAAAAAGTGGCTATCTTAATAGTGCAATACTTCTTCCTCCGAGTTGCTCACACAGTTTACTGCTTTTTGTGTAGTTTTTGTCTGCCAGAAACTATAATTCACTAGTTTTGCATCATAAAAGAGTCATCGTTTCTCCTCCTAGGGGTTATTCGAGACCTCTTAATCCAAACCGCAAGTAACGAGGCATTGGCTACCTTAAGAGAGTCATAGTTACTCGTCCCAATTGCTCACCCAGTCTGCCACTTTTTCTTACTGTGGCCAGTCTGCCAGAAGCGATATGTCACTCGTTGTGTATCTTAAGAGATTCATCGTTACTCCTTCCATAGGTTACTGGTATTCTCTGAGTCAATACCTCTCTTGACGAAAAAGTGGCTATCTTAATAGTGCAATACTTCTTCCTCCGAGTTGCTCACACAGTTTACTACTTTTTGTGTACTTGCCAGTCTGCCAGAAGCGATATGTCACTAGTTGTGTATCATAAAAGAGTCATCGTTTCTCCTCCTAGGGGTTATTCGAGATTTCTTAATCCAAACCGCAAGTAACGAGGCATTGGCTACCTTAAGAGAGTCATTGTTACTCGTCCCAATTGCTCACCCAGTCTGCCACTTTTCCTTACTGCGGCCAGTCTGCCAGAAGCGATATGTCACTCGTTGTGTATCTTAAGAGATTCATCGTTACTCCTTCCATAGGTTACTGGTATTCTCTGAGTCAATACCTCTCGTGACGAAAAAGTGGCTATCTTAATAGTGCAATACTTCTTCCTCCGAGTTGCTCACACAGTTTACTACTTTTTGTGTACTTGCCAGTCTGCCAGAAGCGATATGTCACTAGTTGTGTATCATAAAAGAGTCATCGTTTCTCCTCCTAGGGGTTATTCGAGATTTCTTAATCCAAACCGCAAGTAACGAGGCATTGGCTACCTTAAGAGAGTCATTGTTACTCGTCCCAATTGCTCACCCAGTCTGCCACTTTTCCTTACTGCGGCCAGTCTGCCAGAAGCGATATGTCACTCGTTGTGTATCTTAAGAGATTCATCGTTACTCCTTCCATAGGTTACTGGTATTCTCTGAGTCAATACCTCTCGTGACGAAAAAGTGGCTATCTTAATAGTGCAATACTTCTTCCTCCGAGTTGCTCACACAGTTTACTACTTTTTGTGTAGTTTTGTCTGCCAGAAACTATAATTCACTAGTTGTGTATCATAAAAGAGTCATCGTTTCTCCTCCTAGGGGTTTTCGAGATTTCTTAATCCAAACCGCAAGTAACGAGGCATTGGCTACCTTAAGAGAGTCATAGTTACTCGTCCCCATTGCTCACCCAGTCTGCCACTTTTTCTTACTGTGGCCAGTCTGCCAGAAGCGATATGTCACTCGATTTGTATCTTAAGAGATTCATCGTTACTCCTTCCATAGGTTACTGGTATTCTCTGAGTCAATACCTCTCTTGACGAAAAAGTGGCTATCTTAATAGTGCAATACTTCTTCCTCCGAGTTGCTCACACAGTTTACTGCTTTTTGTGTAGTTTTTGTCTGCCAGAAACTATAATTCACTAGTTGTGTATCATAAAAGAGTCATCGTTTCTCCTCCTAGGGGTTATTCGAGATATCTTAATCCAAACCGCAAGTAACGAGGCATTGGCTACCTTAAGAGAGTCATAGTTACTCGTCCCAATTGCTCACCCAGTCTGCCACTTTTTCTTACTGTGGCCAGTCTGCCAGAAGCGATATGTCACTCGTTGTGTATCTTAAGAGATTCATCGTTACTCCTTCCATAGGTTACTGGTATTCTCTGAGTCAATACCTCTCTTGACGAAAAAGTGGCTATCTTAATAGTGCAATACTTCTTCCTCCGAGTTGCTCACACAGTTTACTGCTTTTTGTGTAGTTTTTGTCTGCCAGAAACTATAATTCACTAGTTTTGCATCATAAAAGAGTCATCGTTTCTCCTCCTAGGGGTTATTCGAGACCTCTTAATCCAAACCGCAAGTAACGAGGCATTGGCTACCTTAAGAGAGTCATAGTTACTCGTCCCAATTGCTCACCCAGTCTGCCACTTTTTCTTACTGTGGCCAGTCTGCCAGAAGCGATATGTCACTCGTTGTGTATCTTAAGAGATTCATCGTTACTCCTTCCATAGGTTACTGGTATTCTCGGAGTCAATACCTCTCGTGACGAAAAAGTGGCTATCTTAATAGTGCAATACTTCATCCTCCGAGTTACTCACACAGTTTACTACTTTTTGTGTAGTTTTGTCTGCCAGAAACTATAATTCACTAGTTGTGTATCATAAAAGAGTCATCGTTTCTCCTCCTAGGGGTTTTCGAGATTTCTTAATCCAAACCGCAACTAACGAGGCATTGGCTACCTTAAGACAGTCATAGTTACTCGTCCCCATTGCTCACCCAGTCTGCCACTTTTTCTTACTGTGGCCAGTCTACCAGAAGCGATATGTCACTCGATTTGTATCTTAAGAGATTCATCGTTACTCCTTCCATAGGTTACTGGTATTCTCTGAGTCAATACCTCTCTTGACGAAAAAGTGGCTATCTTAATAGTGCAATACTTCTTCCTCCGAGTTGCTCACACAGTTTACTGCTTTTTGTGTAGTTTTTGTCTGCCAGAAACTATAATTCACTAGTTGTGTATCATAAAAGAGTCATCGTTTCTCCTCCTAGGGGTTATTCGAGATATCTTAATCCAAACCGCAAGTAACGAGGCATTGGCTACCTTAAGAGAGTCATAGTTACTCGTCCCAATTGCTCACCCAGTCTGCCACTTTTTCTTACTGTGGCCAGTCTGCCAGAAGCGATATGTCACTCGTTGTGTATCTTAAGAGATTCATCGTTACTCCTTCCATAGTTTACTGGTATTCTCTGAGTCAATACCTCTCTTGACGAAAAAGTGGCTATCTTAATAGTGCAATACTTCTTCCTCCGAGTTGCTCACACAGTTTACTGCTTTTTGTGTAGTTTTTGTCTGCCAGAAACTATAATTCACTAGATTTGCATCATAAAAGAGTCATCGTTTCTCCTCCTAGGGGTTATTCGAGACCTCTTAATCCAAACCGGAAGTAACGAGGCATTGGCTACCTTAAGAGAGTCATAGTTACTCGTCCCAATTGCTCACCCAGTCTGCCACTTTTTCTTACTGTGGCCAGTCTGCCAGAAGCGATATGTCACTCGTTGTGTATCTTAAGAGATTCATCGTTACTCCTTCCATAGGTTACTGGTATTCTCTGAGTCAATACCTCTCTTGACGAAAAAGTGGCTATCTTAATAGTGCAATACTTCTTCCTCCGAGTTGCTCACACAGTTTACTACTTTTTGTGTAGTTTTGTCTGCCAGAAACTATAATTCACTAGTTGTGTATCATAAAAGAGTCATCGTTTCTCCTCCTAGGGGTTTTCGAGATTTCTTAATCCAAACCGCAAGTAACGAGGCATTGGCTACCTTAAGAGAGTCATAGTTACTCGTCCCCATTGCTCACCCAGTCTGCCACTTTTTCTTACTGTGGCCAGTCTACCAGAAGCGATATGTCACTCGATTTGTATCTTAAGAGATTCATCGTTACTCCTTCCATAGGTTACTGGTATTCTCTGAGTCAATACCTCTCTTGACGAAAAAGTGGCTATCTTAATAGTGCAATACTTCTTCCTCCGAGTTGCTCACACAGTTTACTGCTTTTTGTGTAGTTTTTGTCTGCCAGAAACTATAATTCAATAGTTTTGCACCATAAAAGAGTCATCGTTTCTCCTCCTAGGGGTTATTCGAGACCTCTTAATCCAAACCGCAAGTAACGAGGCATTGGCTACCTTCAGAGAGTCATAGTTACTCGTCCCAATTGCTCACCCAGTCTGCCACTTTTTCTTACTGCGGCGAGTCTGCCAGAAGCGATATGTCACTCGTTGTGTATCTTAAGAGATTCATCGTTACTCCTTCCATAGGTTACTGGTATTCTCTGAGTCAATACCTCTCTTGGCGAAAAAGTGGCTATCTTAATAGTGCAATACTTCTTCCTCCGAGTTGCTCACACAGTTTACTACTTTTTGTGTACTTGCCAGTCTGCCAGAAGCGATATGTCACTAGTTGTGTATCATAATAGAGTCATCGTTTCTCCTCCTAGGGGTTATTCGAGATTTCTTAATCCAAACCGCAAGTAACGAGGCATTGGCTACCTTAAGAGAGTCATAGTTACTCGTCCCAATTGCTCACCCAGTCTGCCACTTTTCCTTACTGCGGACAGTCTGCCAGAAGCGATATGTCACTCGTTGTGTATCTTAAGAGATTCATCGTTACTCTTTCCATAGGTTACTGGTATCCTCTGATTCAATGCCTCTCGTGACGAAAAAGTGGCTATCTTAATAGTGCAATACTTCTTCCTCCCAGTTGCTCACACAGTTTACTACTTTTTTGTATAGTTTTTGTCTGCCAGAAACTATAATTCACTAGTTTTGTATCATAAAAGAGTCATCGTTTCTCCTCCTAGGGGTTATTCGAGACCTCTTAATCCAAACCGCAAGTAACGAGGCATTGGCTACCTTAAGAGAGTCATAGTTACTCGTCCCCATTGCTCACCCAGTCTGCCACTTTTTCTTACTGCGGCCAGTCTGCCAGAAGCGATATGTCACTCGTTGTGTATCTTAAGAGATTCATCGTTACTCCTTCCATAGGTTACTGGTATTCTCTGAGGCAATACATCTCGTGACGAAAAAGTGGCTATCTTAATAGTGCAATACTTCTTCCTCCGAGTTGCTCACACAGTTTACTACTTTTTGTGTAGTTTTTGTCTGCCAGAAACTATAATTCACTAGTTGTGTATCATAAAAGAGTCATCGTTTCTCCTCCTAGGGGTTTTCGAGATTTCTTAATCCAAACCGCAAGTAACGAGGCATTGGCTACCTTAAGAGAGTCAGAGTTACTCGTCCCCATTGCTCACCCAGTCTGCCACTTTTTCTTACCGTGGCCAGTCTGCCAGAAGCGATATGTCACTCGTTGTGTATCTTAAGAGATTCATCGTTACTCCTTCCATAGGTTACTGGTATTCTCTGAGTCAATACCTCTCTTGACGAAAAAGTGGCTATCTTAATAGTGCAATACTTCTTCCTCCGAGTTGCTCACACAGTTTACTGCTTTTTGTGTAGTTTTTGTCTGCCAGAAACTATAATTCACTAGTTGTGTATCATAAAAGAGTCATCGTTTCTCCTCCTCGGGGTTATTCGAGATATCTTAATCCAAACCGCAAGTAACAAGGCATTGGCTACCTTAAGAGAGTCATAGTTACTCGTCCCAATTGCTCACCCAGTCTGCCACTTTTCCTTAATGCGGCCAGTCTGCCAGAAGCGATATGTCACTCGTTGTGTATCTTAAGAGATTCATCGTTACTCTTTCCATAGGTTACTGGTATTCTCTGATTCAATGCCTCTCGTGACGAAAAAGTGGCTATCTTAATAGTGCAATACTCCTTCCTCCCAGTTGCTCACACAGTTTACAACTTTTTTGTGTAGTTTTTGTCTGCAAGAAACTATAATTCACTAGTTTTGTATCATAAAAGAGTCATCGTTTCTCCTCCTAGGGGTTATTCGAGACCTCTTAATCCAAACCGCAAGTAACGAGGCATTGGCTACCTTAAGAGAGTCATAGTTACTCGACCCAATTGCTCACCTAGTCTGCCACTTTTTCTTACTGCGGCCAGTCTGCCAGAAGCGATATGTCACTCGTTGTGTATCTTAAGAGATTCATCGTTACTCCTTCCATAGGTTACTGGTATTCTCTGAGTCAATACCTCTCGTGACGAAAAAGTGGCTATCTTAATAGTGCAATACTTTTCCTCCGAGTTGCTCACACAGTTTACTGCTTTTTGTGTAGTTTTTGTCTGCCAGAAACTATAATTCACTAGTTTTGCACCATAAAAGAGTCATCGTTTCTCCTCCTAGGGGTTATTCGAGACCTCTTAATCCAAACCGCAAGTAACGAGGCATTGGCTACCTTAAGAGAGTCATAGTTACTCGTCCCAATTGCTCACCCAGTCTGCCACTTTTTCTTACTGCGGCGAGTCTGCCAGAAGCGATATGTCACTCGTTGTGTATCTTAAGAGATTCATCGTTACTCCTTCCATAGGTTACTGGTATTCTCTGAGTCAATACCTCTCTTGGCGAAAAAGTGGCTATCTTAATAGTGCAATACTTCTTCCTCCGAGTTGCTCACACAGTTTACTACTTTTTGTGTACTTGCCAGTCTGCCAGAAGCGATATGTCACTAGTTGTGTATCATAAAAGAGTCATCGTTTCTCCTCCTAGGGGTTATTCGAGATTTCTTAATCCAAACCGCAAGTAACGAGGCATTGGCTACCTTAAGAGAGTCATAGTTACTCGTCCCAATTGCTCACCCAGTCTGCCACTTTTCCTTACTGCGGACAGTCTGCCAGAAGCGATATGTCACTCGTTGTGTATCTTAAGAGATTCATCGTTACTCTTTCCATAGGTTACTGGTATTCTCTGATTCAATGCCTCTCGTGACGAAAAAGTGGCTATCTTAATAGAGCAATACTTCTTCCTCCCAGTTGCTCACACAGTTTACTACTTTTTTGTATAGTTTTTGTCTGCCAGAAACTATAATTCACTAGTTTTGTATCATAAAAGAGTCATCGTTTCTCCTCCTAGGGGTTATTCGAGGCCTCTTAATCCAAACCGCATGTAACGAGGCATTGGCTACCTTAAGAGAGTCATAGTTACTCGTCCCCATTGCTCACCCAGTCTGCCACTTTTTCTTACTGCGGCCAGTCTGCCAGAAGCGATATGTCACTCGTTGTATATCTTAAGAGATTCATCGTTACTCCTTCCATAGGTTACTGGTATTCTCTGAGTCAATACCTCTCGTGACGAAAAAGTGGCTATCTTAATAGTGCAATACTTCTTCCTCCGAGTTGCTCACACAGTTTACTACTTTTTTGTGTAGTTTTTGTCTGCCAGAAACTATAATTCACTAGTTTTGTATCATAAAAGAGTCATCGTTTCCCCTCCTAGGGGTTATTCGAGACCTCTGAAACCAAACCGCAAGTAACGAGGCATTGGCTACCTTAAGAGAGTCATAGTTACTCGTCCCCATTGCTCACCCAGTCTGCCACTTTTTCTTACTGCGGCCAGTCTGCCAGAAGCGATATGTCACTCGTTGTGTATCTTAAGAGATTCATCGTTACTCCTTCCATAGGTTACTGGTATTCTCTGAGTCAATACATCTCGTGACGAAAAAGTGACTATCTTAATAGTGCAATACTTCTTCCTCCGAGTTGCTCACACAGTTTACTGCTTTTTGTGTAGTTTTTGTCTGCCAGAAACTATAATTCACTAGTTGTGTATCATAAAAGAGTCATCGTTTCTCCTCCTAGGGGTTTTCGAGATTTCTAAATCCAAACCGCAAGTAACGAGGCATTGGCTACCTTAAGAGAGTCAGAGTTACTCGTCCCCATTGCTCACCCAGTCTGCCACTTTTTCTTACCGTGGCCAGTCTGCCAGAAGCGATATGTCACTCGTTGTGTATCTTAAGAGATTCATCGTTACTCCTTCCATAGGTTACTGGTATTCTCTGAGTCAATACCTCTCTTGACGAAAAAGTGGCTATCTTAATAGTGCAATACTTCTTCCTCCGAGTTGCTCACACAGTTTACTGCTTTTTGTGTAGTTTTTGTCTGCCAGAAACTATAATTCACTAGTTGTGTATCATAAAAGAGTCATCGTTTCTCCTCCTCGGGGTTATTCGAGATATCTTAATCCAAACCGCAAGTAACAAGGCATTGGCTACCTTAAGAGAGTCATAGTTACTCGTCCCAATTGCTCACCCAGTCTGCCACTTTTCCTTACTGCGGCCAGTCTGCCAGAAGCGATATGTCACTCGTTGTGTATCTTAAGAGATTCATCGTTACTCTTTCCATAGGTTACTGGTATTCTCTGATTCAATGCCTCTCGTGACGAAAAAGTGGCTATCTTAATAGTGCAATACTTCTTCCTCCCAGTTGCTCACACAGTTTACAACTTTTTTGTGTAGTTTTTGTCTGCAAGAAACTATAATTCACTAGTTTTGTATCATAAAAGAGTCATCGTTTCTCCTCCTAGGGGTTATTCGAGACCTCTTAATCCAAACCGCAAGTAACGAGGCATTGGCTACCTTAAGAGAGTCATAGTTACTCGACCCAATTGCTCACCTAGTCTGCCACTTTTTCTTACTGCGGCCAGTCTGCCAGAAGCGATATGTCACTCGTTGTGTATCTTAAGAGATTCATCGTTACTCCTTCCATAGGTTACTGGTATTCTCTGAGTCAATACCTCTCGTGACGAAAAAGTGGCTATCTTAATAGTGCAATACTTCTTCCTCCGAGTTGCTCACACAGTTTACTGCTTTTTGTGTAGTTTTTGTCTGCCAGAAACTATAATTCACTAGTTTTGCACCATAAAAGAGTCATCGTTTCTCCTCCTAGGGGTTATTCGAGACCTCTTAATCCAAACCGCAAGTAACGAGGCATTGGCTACCTTAAGAGAGTCATAGTTACTCGTCCCAATTGCTCACCCAGTCTGCCACTTTTTCTTACTGCGGCGAGTCTGCCAGAAGCGATATATCACTCGTTGTGTATGTTAAGAGATTCATCATTACTCCTTCCATAGGTTACTGGTATTCTCTGAGTCAATACCTCTCTTGGCGAAAAAGTGGCTATCTTAATAGTGCAATACTTCTTCCTCCGAGTTGCTCACACAGTTTACTACTTTTTGTGTACTTGCCAGTCTGCCAGAAGCGATATGTCACTAGTTGTGTATCATAAAAGAGTCATCGTTTCTCCTCCTAGGGGTTATTCGAGATTTCTTAATCCAAACCGCAAGTAACGAGGCATTGGCTACCTTAAGAGAGTCATAGTTACTCGTCCCAATTGCTCACCCAGTCTGCCACTTTTCCTTACTGCGGACAGTCTGCCAGAAGCGATATGTCACTCGTTGTGTATCTTAAGAGATTCATCGTTACTCTTTCCATAGGTTACTGGTATTCTCTGATTCAATGCCTCTCGTGACGAAAAAGTGGCTATCTTAATAGTGCAATACTTCTTCCTCCCAGTTGCTCACACAGTTTACTACTTTTTTGTATAGTTTTTGTCTGCCAGAAACTATAATTCACTAGTTTTGTATCATAAAAGAGTCATCGTTTCTCCTCCTAGGGGTTATTCGAGACCTCTTAATCCAAACCGCAAGTAACGAGGCATTGGCTACCTTAAGAGAGTCATAGTTACTCGTCCCAATTGCTCACCCAGTCTGCCACTTTTTCTTACTGCGGCCAGTCTGCCAGAAGCGATATGTCACTCGTTGTATATCTTAAGAGGTTCATCGTTACTCCTTCCATAGGTTACTGGTATTCTCTGAGTCAATACCTCTCGTGACGAAAAAGTGGCTATCTTAATAGTGCAATACTTCTTCCTCCCAGTTGCTCACACAGTTTACTACTTTTTTGTGTAGTTTTTGTCTGCCAGAAACTATAATTCACTAGTTTTGTATCATAAAAGAGTCATCGTTTCCCCTCCTAGGGGTTATTCGAGACCTCTGAAACCAAACCGCAAGTAACGAGGCATTGGCTACCTTAAGAGAGTCATAGTTACTCGTCCCCATTGCTCACCCAGTCTGCCACTTTTTCTTACTGCGGCCAGTCTGCCAGAAGCGATATGTCACTCGTTGTGTATCTTAAGAGATTCATCGTTACTCCTTCCATAGGTTACTGGTATTCTCTGAGTCAATACATCTCGTGACGAAAAAGTGGCTATCTTAATAGTGCAATACTTCTTCCTCCGAGTTGCTCACACAGTTTACTACTCTTTGTGTAGTTTTTGTCTGCCAGAAACTATAATTCACTAGTTGTGTATCATAAAAGAGTCATCGTTTCTCCTCCTAGGGGTTTTCGAGATTTCTTAATCCAAACCGCAAGTAACGAGGCATTGGCTACCTTAAGAGAGTCAGAGTTACTCGTCCCCATTGCTCACCCAGTCTGCAACTTTTTCTTACCGTGGCCAGTCTGCCAGAAGCGATATGTCACTCGTTGTGTATCTTAAGAGATTCATCGTTACTCCTTCCATAGGTTACTGGTATTCTCTGAGTCAATACCTCTCTTGACGAAAAAGTGGCTATCTTAATAGTGCAATACTTCTTCCTCCGAGTTGCTCACACAGTTTACTGCTTTTTGTGTAGTTTTTGTCTGCCAGAAACTATAATTCACTAGTTGTGTATCATAAAAGAGTCATCGTTTCTCCTCCTCGGGGTTATTCGAGATATCTTAATCCAAACCGCAAGTAACGAGGCATTGGCTACCTTAAGAGAGTCATAGTTACTCGTCCCAATTGCTCACCCAGTCTGCCACTTTTCCTTACTGCGGCCAGTCTGCCAGAAGCGATATGTCACTCGTTGTGTATCTTAAGAGATTCATCGTTACTCTTTCCATAGGTTACTGGTATTCTCTGATTCAATGCCTCTCGTGACGAAAAAGTGGCTATCTTAATAGTGCAATACTTCTTCCTCCCAGTTGCTCACACAGTTTACAACTTTTTTGTGTAGTTTTTGTCTGCAAGAAACTATAATTCACTAGTTTTGTATCATAAAAGAGTCATCGTTTCTCCTCCTAGGGGTTATTCGAGACCTCTTAATCCAAACCGCAAGTAACGAGGCATTGGCTACCTTAAGAGAGTCATAGTTACTCGACCCAATTGCTCACCCAGTCTGCCACTTTTTCTTACTGCGGCCAGTCTGCCAGAAGCGATATGTCACTCGTTGTGTATCTTAAGAGATTCATCGTTACTCCTTCCATAGGTTACTGGTATTCTCTGAGTCAATACCTCTCGTGACGAAAAAGTGGCTATCTTAATAGTGCAATACTTCTTCCTCCGAGTTGCTCACACAGTTTACTACTTTTTGTGTACTTGCCAGTCTGCCAGAAGCGATATGTCACTAGTTGTGTGTCATAAAAGAGTCATCGTTTCTCCTCCTAGGGGTTATTCGAGATTTCTTAATCCAAACCGCAAGTAACGAGGCATTGGCTACCTTAAGAGAGTCATAGTTACTCGTCCCAATTGCTCACCCAGTCTGCCACTTTTCCTTACTGCGGACAGTCTGCCAGAAGCGATATGTCACTCGTTGTGTATCTTAAGAGATTCATCGTTACTCTTTCCATAGGTTACTGGTATTCTCTGATTCAATGCCTCTCGTGACGAAAAAGTGGCTATCTTAATAGTGCAATACTTCTTCCTCCCAGTTGCTCACACAGTTTACTACTTTTTTGTATAGTTTTTGTCTGCCAGAAACTATAATTCACTAGTTTTGTATCATAAAAGAGTCATCGTTTCTCCTCCTAGGGGTTATTCGAGACCTCTTAATCCAAACCGCAAGTAACGAGGCATTGGCTACCTTAAGAGAGTCATAGTTACTCGTCCCAATTGCTCACCCAGTCTGCCACTTTTTCTTACCGCGGCCAGTCTGCCAGAAGCGATATGTCACTCGTTGTGTATCTTAAGAGATTCATCGTTACTCCTTCCATAGGTTACTGGTATTCTCTGAGTCAATACCTCTCGTGACGAAAACGTGGCTATCTTAATAGTGCAATACTTCTTCCTCCGAGTTGCTCACACAGTTTACTACTTTTTTGTGTAGTTTTTGTCTGCCAGAAACAATAATTCACTATTTTTGTATCATAAAAGAGTCATCGTTTCTCCTCCTAGGGGTTATTCGAGACCTCTGAAACCAAACCGCAAGTAACGAGGCATTGGCTACCTTAAGAGAGTCATAGTTACTCGTCCCCATTGCTCACCCAGTCTGCCACTTTTTCTTACTGCGGCCAGTCTGCCAGAAGCGATATGTCACTCGTTGTGTATCTTAAGAGATTCATCGTTACTCCTTCCATAGGTTACTGGTATTCTCTGAGTCAATAGATCTCGTGACGAAAAAGTGGCTATCTTAATAGTGCAATACTTCTTCCTCCGAGTTGCTCACACAGTTTACTACTTTTTGTGAAGTTTTTGTCTGCCAGAAACTATAATTCACTAGTTGTGTATCATAAAAGATTCATCGTTTCTCCTCCTAGGGGTTTTCGAGATTTCTTAATCCAAACCGCAAGTAACGAGGCATTGGCTACCTTAAGAGAGTCATAGTTACTCGTCCCCATTGCTCACCCAGTCTGCCACATTTTCTTACTGTGGCCAGTCTGCCAGAAGCGATATGTCACTCGTTGTGTATCTTAAGAGATTCATCGTTACTCCTTCCATATGTTACTGGTATTCTCTGAGTCAATACCTCTCTTGACGAAAAAGTGGCTATCTTAATAGTGCAATACTTCTTCCTCCGAGTTGCTCACACAGTTTACTGCTTTTTGTGTAGTTTTTGTCTGCCAGAAACTATAATTCACTAGTTGTGTATCATAAAAGAGTCATCGTTTCTCCTCCTAGGGGTTATTCGAGATATCTTAATCCAAACCGCAAGTAACGAGGCATTGGCTACCTTAAGAGAGTCATAGTTACTCGTCCCAATTGCTCACCCAGTCTGCCACTTTTTCTTACTGTGGCCAGTCTGCCAGAAGCGATATGTCACTCGTTGTGTATCTTAAGAGATTCATCGTTACTCCTTCCATAGGTTACTGGTATTCTCTGAGTCAATACCTCTCTTGACGAAAAAGTGGCTATCTTAATAGTGCAATACTTCTTCCTCCGAGTTGCTCACACAGTTTACTACTTTTTGTGTACTTGCCAGTCTGCCAGAAGCGATATGTCACTAGTTGTGTATCATAAAAGAGTCATCGTTTCTCCTCCTAGGGGTTATTCGAGATTTCTTAATCCAAACCGCAAGTATCGAGGCATTGGCTACCTTAAGAGAGTCATAGTTACTCGTCCCAATTGCTCACCCAGTCTGCCACTTTTCCTTACTGCGGCCAGTCTGCCAGAAGCGATATGTCACTCGTTGTGTATCTTAAGAGATTCATCGTTACTCTTTCCATAGGTTACTGGTATTCTCTGATTCAATGCCTCTCGTGACGAAAAAGTGGCTATCTTAATAGTGCAATACTTCTTCCTCCGAGTTGCTCACACAGTTTACTACTTTTTTGTGTGGTTTTTGTCTGCCAGAAACAATAATTCACTAGTTTTGTATCATAAAAGAGTCATCGTTTCGCCTCCTAGGGGTTATTCGAGACCTCTGAAACCAAACCGCAAGTAACGAGGCATTGGCTACCTTAAGAGAGTCATAGTTACTCGTCCCCATTGCTCACCCAGTCTGCCACTTTTTCTTACTGCGGCCAGTCTGCCAGAAGCGATATGTCACTCGTTGTGTATCTTAAGAGATTCATCGTTACTCCTTCCATAGGTTACTGGTATTCTCTGAGTCAATACATCTCGTGACGAGAAAGTGGCTATCTTAATAGTGCAATACTTCTTCCTCCGAGTTGCTCACACAGTTTACTACTTTTTGTGTAGTTTTTGTCTGCCAGAAACTATAATTCACTAGTTGTGTATCATAAAAGAGTCATCGTTTCTCCTCCTAGGGGTTTTCGAGATTTCTTATTCCAAACCGCAAGTAACGAGGCATTGGCTACCTTAAGAGAGTCATAGTTACTCGTCAACATTGCTCACCCAGTCTGCCACTTTTTCTTACTGTGGCCAGTCTGCCAGAAGCGATATGTCACTCGTTGTGTATCTTAAGAGATTCATCGTTACTCCTTCCATAGGTTACTGGTATTCTCTGAGTCAATAGCTCTCTTGACGAAAAAGTGGCTATCTTAATAGTGCAATACTTCTTCCTCCGAGTTGCTCACACAGTTTACTGCTTTTTGTGTAGTTTGTGTCTGCCAGAAACTATAATTCACTAGTTGTGTATCATAAAAGAGTCATCGTTTCTCCTCCTAGGGGTTATTGGAGATATCTTAATCCAAACCGCAAGTAACGAGGCATTGGCTACCTTAAGAGAGTCATAGTTACTCGTCCCAATTGCTCACCCAGTCTGCCACTTTTTCTTACTGTGGCCAGTCTGCCAGAAGCGATATGTCACTCGTTGTGTATCTTAAGAGATTCATCGTTACTCCTTCCATAGGTTACTGGTATTCTCTGAGTCAATACCTCTCGTGACGAAAAAGTGGCTATCTTAATAGTGCAATACTTCTTCCTCCGAGTTGCTCACACAGTTTACTACTTTTTGTGTAGTTTTTGTCTGCCAGAAACTATAATTCACTAGCTGTGTATCATAAAAGAGTCATCGTTTCTCCTCCTAGGGGTTATTCGAGACCTCTTAATCCAAACCGCAAGTAACGAGGCATTGGCTACCTTAAGAGAGTCATAGTTACTCGTCCCCATTGCTCACCCAGTCTGCCACTTTTCCTTACTGCGGCCAGTCTGCCAGAAGCGATATGTCACTCGTTGTGTATCTTAAGAGATTCATCGTTACTCCTTCCATAGGTTACTGATATTCTCTGAGTCAATACCTCTCGTGACGAAAAAGTGGCTATCTTAATAGTGCAATACTTCTTCCTCCGAGTTGCTCACACAGTTTACTACTTTTTGTGTAGTTTTTGTCTGCCAGAGACTATAATTCACTAGTTTTGTATCATAAAAGAGTCATCGTTTCTCCTCCTAGGGGTTATTCGAGACCTCTGAATCCAAACCGCAAGTAACGAGGCATTGGCTACCTTAAGAGAGTCATGGTTACTCGTCCCCATTACTCACCCAGTCTGTCACTTTTTCTTACTGTGGCCAGTCTGCCAGAAGCGATATGTCACTCGTTGTGTATCTTAAGAGATTCATCGTTACTCCTTCCATAGGTTACTGATATTCTCTGAGTCAATACCTCTCGTGACGAAAAAGTGGCTATCTTAATAGTGCAATACTTCTTCCTCCGAGTTGCTCACACAGTTTACTACTTTTTGTGTAGTTTTTGTCTGCCAGAAACTATAAGTCACAAGTTGTGTATCATAAAAGAGTCATCGTTTCTCCTCCTAGGGGTTTTCGAGATTTCTTAATCCAAACCGCAAGTAACGAGGCATTGGCTACCTTAAGAGAGTCATAGTTACTCGTCCCAATTGCTCATCCAATCTGCCACTTTTCCTTACTGCGGCCAGTCTGCCAGAAGCGATATGTCACTCGTTGTGTATCTTAAGAGATTCATCGTTACTCCTTCCATAGGTTACTGGTATTCTCTGAGTCAAAACCTCTCGTGACGAAAAAGTGGCTATCTTAATAGTGCAATACTTCTTCCTCCGAGTTGCTCACACAGTTTACTACTTTTTGTGTACTTGCCAGTCTGCCAGAAGCGATATGTCACTAGTTGTGTATCATAAAAGAGTCATCGTTTCTCCTCCTAGGGGTTTTCGAGATTTCTTAATCCAAACCGCAAGTAACGAGGCATTGGCTACCTTAAGAGAGTCATAGTTACTCGTCCCCATTGCTCACCCAGTCTGCCACTTTTTCTTACTGTGGCCAGTCTGCCAGAAGCGATATGTCACTCGTTGTGTATCTTAAGAGATTCATCGTTACTCCTTCCATAGGTTACTGGTATTCTCTGAGTCAATACCTCTCTTGACGAAAAAGTGGCTATCTTAATAGTGCAATACTTCTTCCTCTGAGTTGCTCACACAGTTTATTGCTTTTTGTGTAGTTTTTGTCAGCCAGAAACTATAATTCACTAGTTGTGTATCATAAAAGAGTCATCGTTTCTCCTCCTAGGGGTTATTCGAGATATCTTAATCCAAACCGCAAGTAACGAGGCATTGGCTACCTTAAAAGAGTCATAGTTACTCGTCCCAATTGCTCACCCAGTCTGCCACTTTTTCTTACTGTGGCCAGTCCGCCAGAAGCGATATGTCACTCGTTGTGTATTTTAAGAGATTCATCGTTACTCCTTCCATAGGTTACTGGTATTCTCTGAGTCAATACCTCTCTTGACGAAAAAGTGGCTATCTTAATAGTGCAATACTTCTTCCTCCGAGTTGCTCACACAGTTTACTGCTTTTTGTGTAGTTTTTGTCTGCCAGAAACTATAATTCACTAGTTGTGTATCATAAAAGAGTCATCGTTTCTCCTCCTAGGAGTTATTCGAGATATCTTAATCCAAACCGCAAGTAACGAGGCATTGGCTACCTTAAGAGAGTCATAGTTACTCGTCCCAATTGCTCACCCAGTCTGCCACTTTTCCTTACTGCGGCCAGTCTGCCAGAAGCGATATGTCACTCGTTGTGTATCTTAAGAGATTCATCGTTACTCTTTCCATGGGTTACTGGTATTCTCTGATTCAATGCCTCTCGTGACGAAAAAGTGGCTATCTTAATAGTGCAATACTTCTTCCTCCCAGTTGCTCACACAGTTTACTACTTTTTGTGTAGTTTTTGTCTGCCAGAAACTATAATTCACTAGTTTTGTATCATAAAATAGTCATCGTTTCTCCTCCTAGGGGTTATTCGAGACCTCTTAATCCAAACCGCAAGTAACGAGGCATTGGCTACCTTAAGAGAGTCATAGTTACTCGTCCCAATTGCTCACCCAGTCTGCCACTTTTTCTTACTGTGGCCAGTCTGCCAGAAGCGATATGTCACTCGTTGTGTATCTTAAGAGATTCATCGTTACTCCTTCCATAGGTTACTGGTATTCTCTGAGTCAATACCTCTCTTGACGAAAATGTGGCTATCTTAATAGTGCAATACTTCTTCCTCCGAGTTGCTCACACAGTTTACTGCTTTTTGTGTAGTTTTTGTCTGCCAGAAACTATAATTCACTAGTTTTGTATCATAAAATAGTCATCGTTTCTCCTCCTAGGGGTTATTCGAGACCTCTTAATCCAAACCGCAAGTAACGAGGCATTGGCTACCTTAAGAGAAACATAGTTACTCGTCCCAATTGCTCACCCAGTCTGCCACTTTTTCTTACTGTGGCCAGTCTGCCAGAAGCGATATGTCACTCGTTGTGTATCTTAAGAGATTCATCGTTACTCCTTCCATAGGTTACTGGTATTCTCTGAGTCAATACCTCTCGTGACGAAAAAGTGGCTATCTTAATAGTGCAATACTTCTCCTCCCAGTTGCTCACACAGTTTACTACTTTTTTGTGTAGATTTTGTCTGCCAGAAACTATAATTCACTAGTTTTGTATCATAAAAGAGTCATCGTTTCTCCTCCTAGGGGTTATTCGAGACCTCTGAATCCAAACCGCAAGCAACGAGGCATTGGCTACCTTAAGAGAGTCAGAGTTACTCGTCCCCTTTGCTCACCCAGTCTGCCACTTTTTCTTACTGCGGCCAGTCTGCCAGAAGCGATATGTCACTCGTTGTGTATCTTAAGAGATTCATCGTTACTCCTTCCATAGGTTACTGGTATTCTCTGAGTCAATACCTCTCTTGACGAAAATGTGGCTATCTTAATAGTGCAATACTTCTTCCTCCGAGTTGCTCACACAGTTTACTGCTTTTTGTGTAGTTTTTGTCTGCCAGAAACTATAATTCACTAGTTGTGTATCATAAAAGAGTCATCGTTTCTCCTCCTAGGGGTTATTCGAGATATCTTAATCCAAACCGCAAGTAACGAGGCATTGGCTACCTTAAGAGAGTCATAGTTACTCGTCCCAATTGCTCACCCAGTCTGCCACTTTTCCTTACTGCGGCCAGTCTGCCAGAAGCGATATGTCACTCGTTGTGTATCTTAAGAGATTCATCGTTACTCTTTCCATAGGTTACTGGTATTCTCTGATTCAATGCCTCTCGTGACGAAAAAGTGGCTATCTTAATAGTGCAATACTTCTTCCTCCCAGTTGCTCACACAGTTTACTACTTTTTGTGTAGTTTTTGTCTGCCAGAAACTATAATTCACTAGTTGTGTATCATAAAAGAGTCATCGTTTCTCCTCCTAGGGGTTTTCGAGATTTCTTAATCCAAACCGCAAGTAACGAGGCATTGGCTACCTTAAGAGAGTCATAGTTACTCGTCCCCATTGCTCACCCAGTCTGCCACTTTTTCTTATTGTGGCCAGTCTGCCAGAAGCGATATGTCACTCGTTGTGTATCTTAAGAGATTCATCGTTACTCCTTCCATAGGTTACTGGTATTCTCTGAGTCAATACCTCTCTTGACGAAAATGTGGCTATCTTAATAGTGCAATACTTCTTCCTCCGAGTTGCTCACACAGTTTACTGCTTTTTGTGTAGTTTTTGTCTGCCAGAAACTATAATTCACTAGTTGTGTATCATAAAAGAGTCATCGTTTCTCCTCCTAGGGGTTATTCGAGATATCTTAATCCAAACCGTAAGTAACGAGGCATTGGCTACCTTAAGAGAGTCATAGTTACTCGTCCCAATTGCTCACCCAGTCTGCCACTTTTCCTTACTGCGGCCAGTCTGCCAGAAGCGATATGTCACTCGTTGTGTATCTTAAGAGATTCATCGTTACTCTTTCCATAGGTTACTGGTATTCTCTGATTCAATACCTCTCGTGACGAAAAAGTGGCTATCTTAATAGTGCAATACTTCTCCTCCCAGTTGATCACACAGTTTACTACTTTTTTGTGTAGTTTTTGTCTGCCAGAAACTATAATTCACTAGTTTTGTATCATAAAAGAGTCATCGTTTCTCCTCCTAGGGGTTATTCGAGACCTCTGAATCCAAACCGCAAGCAACGAGGCATTGGCTACCTTAAGAGAGTCATAGTTACTCGTCCCCATTGCTCACCCAGTCTGCCACTTTTTCTTACTGCGGCCAGTCTGCCAGAAGCGATATGTCACTCGTTGTGTATCTTAAGAGATTCATCGTTACTCCTTCCATAGGTTACTGATATTCTCTGAGTCAATACCTCTCGTGACGAAAAAGTGGCTATCTTAATAGTGCAATACTTCTTCCTCCGAGTTGCTCACACAGTTTACTACTTTTTGTGTAGTTTTTGTCTGCCAGAAACTATAAGTCACTAGTTGTGTATCATAAAAGAGTCATCGTTTCTCCTCCTAGGGGTTTTCGAGATTTCTTAATCCAAACCGCAAGTAACGAGGCATTGGCTACCTTAAGAGAGTCATAGTTACTCGTCCCAATTGCTCATCCAGTCTGCCACTTTTCCTTACTGCGGCCAGTCTGCCAGAAGCGATATGTCACTCGTTGTGTATCTTAAGAGATTCATCGTTACTCCTTCCATAGGTTATTGGTATTCTCTGAGTCAAAACCTCTCGTGACGAAAAAGTGTCTATCTTAATAGTGCAATACTTCTTCCTCCGAGTTGCTCACACAGTTTACTACTTTTTGTGTAGTTTTTGTCTGCCAGAAACTATAATTCACTAGTTGTGTATCATAAAACAGTCATCGTTTCTCCTCCTAGGGGTTATTCGAGATTTCTTAATCCAAACCGCAACTAACGAGGCATTGGCTACCTTAAGAGAGTCGTAGTTGTGTGTGTGTGTGTGTGTTTGAGGTTTACGGGCGCTAAACAGCGTGGTCATCAGCGCCCAAGCGCATAGAAACAGGAACACAGGCGGTGAAGGGACGAAGACGGACGCCGAACAAGGAGAACGGCTAAAAGACACAGGCCTGATGCAGTTCCAAATGCGCACATACAGAGGCAAAACAAGAGGAGAAGAAACACACTAAAAAAGGAAAGGAAACACAAGGAAAAGAGAACAGATACCGAAGTGAAACAAGGAGGTAATCGTGACTGGCGGACCTCTTACCTAAAAACTGGGTGAGCCAGTCACCCAGCAGCACATTAAAACCTTCTCCCTAAAATCCGAGGCAACAGATTGGACAGGACACAAAACCGTAAAACCTTAACCACAGTCGCTGCGTCGTCTTGCAAAATAGAGGGCAAATCCGGTGGCAAGGAAACCACCGCCCTCTGGTCAGAGAATAAAAGACAGTCAAGTAAAATGTGGCGGACAGTAATCTGGACGCCACAAGCACTGCAGATTGGGGGGTCCTCCCGCCGGAGTAAAAAACCATGCGTGAAGGGACTGTGTCCAATGCGGAGGCGAGTGAGGAGAACCTCATCCCGCCTGTATGACTGGTAGGACGTACGCCATGGTCGCGTAGTGGCCTTTACCAGACGCAGCTTATTGTCAGAAACTGCCAACCACTCCTCTTCCCATTGATGCATAACACGAAAACGCAAAAGGGAGGTTACAGCATGGAGGGGGACGGCACATTCAACAACGTGAGGGAGGGAACATGCATCTTTGGCAGCCACATCCGCCAGTTCGTTGCCCCTAATACCCACGTGCCCCGGCACCCAGCAGAAAGAAACCTCCTTCCCCTGCCGTTGCAGGTGGAGTAGGGCATCATGGATGTTCTGGACGACCGTATCCGCTGGGTACAAGTGTTGAATGGTCTGAAGGGCACTCAGGGAGTCAGAACAGATGAGGAACTTAATACTGGGAACACATCTCATCTGCTCCAATGCCCGCAGTATTGCAAACAATTCGGCATCGAGGATGGTAAACACCGCAGGAAGCCGTAACTTGACGACTCGATCAGGGAAAACAACAGCACAACCAACAGTGTCCCCCTGTTTAGAGCCATCTGTGAATACAGGTACATGGTCCGGATGCTGGTTTAAAATATCGTAAAATAAGGAGGTAAAAACAAACGCCGGAGTGCAGTTCCTCCGGTTCTCCGACAAGTCTAAGAGGACGCTGGGCCTCTGGAGCAACCAGGGAGGCAGGCGAGTAAAACCTTGTCGTTGGGGGGCCACACGCTCCACACCAAGGGACTCAAGCAAATGCTTGGCACGAATCCCAAATGGTTTTGTTGCCCTGGGACGACTGGAAAAGAGACGTTCCATAGGCGGTCGGGCAACGGTAGGGTACGCAGGGGAGGTAGGACAGGCAAGGAAATGACACACCCGTCGCACCATGAGGAGTTTCCGCCGGATGGCGAGCGGCGGTTCCACTGCTTCAGCACACAGGCTGGGGATGGGACTGGTACGGAAGGCACCAGTGGCCAGCCTGATACCCTCATGGTGTACTGCGTCAAGGATCTTCAGATACGAAGGCCTTGCTGACCCATACACGGTGCAAGCATAGTCAAGACGCGATCGGACGAAAGCCCTATAAAACTGCAGCAGACGCGCCCGATCTGCTCCCCAGGACCGATGGCTCAGACACTTCAAAATATTCAGTGCCTTCAGGGCCCGCACCTTGAGGTCTTTAAGGTGAGGCAACCACGACAACTTGGAATCAAAAGTGAGGCCCAGGAACCTCACAGTGTCTCTAAAAGGAAGAACGGTGTCCCTCAGACGCAATTCAGGGGAGGTAAAAAGACGCCGAGAACGATTAAAATGAACACACACAGATTTGTCTGCAGAAAAGGTAAAACCCGTCTTTGCAGTCCATGCCTCTAAGCGCTTTATCGTAAGCTGTAACTGCCGACTAGCACTGACAAGACTGGAGGAAGAACAGAAAACAGCAAAATCGTCCACAAACAAGGAGCATTGGGCAGGACTCCGGATAGTGGACGTGATACTGTTAATAGCAACGGCAAAGAGGGTGACACTTAAAACGCTGCCCTGAGGAACACCATTCTCCTGCACGTACAAATCCGATAGCACATTACCAACCCGATACCGAAAGAGGCGGTGAGAAAGAAAGGACCGAATGAAGATGGGGAGACGGCCACGAAAGCCCCACTCATGGAGTTGATTGAGGATAAGGCGGCGCCAAGTAGTGTCATACGCCTTATTAATGTCAAAGAAGACCCCTAGACAATGCTGGTTACGTAGAAAGGCCTGCTGGATGGCGGCCTCAAGCAGGGTCAAGTTGTCTATAGTGGAACGACATCTCCGAAAGCCACACTGAGAGGGGCTAAGGAGTTGCCTGGTCTCGAGCAGCCAAACCAGGCGGCGGTTGACCATGCGTTCCAACGTCTTCCCAACACAGCTCGTCAAGGCAATACTCCGATAACTACTGGGATGCGTTCGGTCCTTCCCTGGTTTGAGGAGGGGAATCAAAATTGCCTCCCTCCACGAGTCAGGGTACGTGCCAGATAACCATATCATATTGAAACAGTTCAGGAGAACTTCCTTGGATGGCAGCGACAGGTGCCGCAGCATGCTGTACCGGATTTGATCATGACCAGGCGCAGTATCATGAGCCACAGACAGCGCAGAATCCAGTTCCCACATTGTGAAGGGGCAGTTATAGGGTTCAGAATTTAGAGACCGGAAGTCCAAGTGACCCCTTTCGACGGCAGTGCGGTAGCGGCAGAAATCTGGATCACAGTTAATAGTGGCGGTAGATTCCGCAAAATGCATGGCCAGTGTCTGGGCAATGTCTCTCGGCGCCGTGAGGAGACATCCCTGATGCAGCAATGCCGTGACAGGTAGCTGGCTGAGTTTCCCGGAAATCCTCCTGATAGCTTCCCATACTTTCGTAGAACTAGTGGAGCGAGAGATGGAATTCAAGAACGATTGCCATGACCGTCGTTTGCTCTCTTTAATCACCCGCCGCGCTCTGGCCCTTGCCACTCGAAAGGCCGCAAGATTGTCACCTGAGGGACGGCACTTGAAGCGGCGCAGTGCTGCACGGCGGGCGCGGATGGCTGAGTGGCACTCAGTGGTCCACCAAGGGACAGGACGCCTCTTGGGATGACCGGATGACCGTGGGATGGACAATTCAGCAGCATGAGAGATCACGGCTGCAACATGGTCTACCCATTCGTGGACGCTGGCACGGTGTTCCAAAACAGCCAGTTGGCTGAAAAGTGTCCAGTCAGCTCTGCAAAGGTGCCACCGGGGCGGCACTGGTAATGCCACAGCCTCATCCAGGAGGCGAATCCAGAGGGGGAAGTGGTCACTAGAATGGAGGTCAGCTGCAGCCTCCCACAGAGCAGAATCCGCGAGTGCTGGAGAGCAAAAGGAAAGGTCAATAGCCGATGACGATCCGGAAGCAGTACAGAAATGAGTGGGAGCACCAGAGTTGAGGAGGCACAGTTCTTCAGACATCATGACGCTTTCCAGAATGCGACCCCTGGGGCAAGTAGTCCGAGAGCCCCATAAGACATTATGAGCGTTGAAGTCCCCCAGAAGAAGAAACGGGCGAGGGAGTTGGCTAATAAGGTCCATGAGAGCCTCAGTGTCTATCGCATCCGGAGGTGGTAAATAAACAGAACAGACTGTGAGCCTCCGACCCACAAGAATGTCAACTGCAACTGCTTGCAAGTCGGTGACGAGAGGGAGCTCAGATGAGGGGTGCACATCACGGACAAAAACTGCAACACCACCCTTTGCCCTTTGCCCCGTCAGATCATCTTTTCGATATGCGGTATAGCCGCGTAAAGAAGGAGAATCAGTGGCCCGAAAATGTGTCTCTTGGAGACATAAGCACAAGGGGCACTCTCGTATGAGGAGTTGTAATTCGGCCACATGCGTCCTGAAACCATTCAGGTTCCACTGTAATATGGGAGCCAGTGATCAGGGTGGTTGAACTTTCACCCTGCCTCTGTGCTTTGGAGGAGAGACCGTACTGGCCGGAGATTTATTCCTGGGGCGAGAAGATCGCCCCCGGTCGACATCAATGTCCATAAGATCCGATGACGACCCACGGGAGATGTCAGACAGCACGATGGCATCATCATCGGACCGACGCTGACTAGTCTCCTCAGGTGGCAGAACCTTCATCTTCTGAGGCTTTGTCTTGGGGGGCTTGGAATGCAGAGCCTTGTCAACAGTTGGAGGTTGACTCGCCTGGGCAGAAGGCGCCATATGGGGGGAGGCAGGAAGTACCTCAATGTCAGCAACCACGGCCTTGTCCGATGTAGCGGGGAGAGCCGCAGATTGCAAAACAACCGCAGCAGCACAAGTGCACTGGCAAGCGCAGGTTTTAGTGCTAACACTAGCAACCTCCGTTTGTGTAGCAACAGTGGCCAGTTGTGCCGGTTTTTTGAGAGCGGAAGCGAAAGATGTGGAAAACACAGGAGGTTGCATGGCCCTAAAGATCTTCTTGGCCTCACCATAGGGGATGCGCTTAGATGTTTTAATCTCCTGTACCTTCCGCTCTTCGAGATAGATGGGGCAGATCCGGCTCCAGACAGGGTGACTCCCAGAGCAATTCACGCACTTCACAGGCGATGAACAATCGGCTCCGTCATGGGCAGGCTGACCACATTTACCACACGTGGCTATTCCATTGCACCCCAACGTAGTATGCCCAAAGCGCTGACATTTAAAACAGCGCATTGGGTTGGGGAAATATGGCCGTACGGACAAACGTAAGAAACCCGCTTTAACATGCTCCGGCAGTCTCGGGCAACTGAATGTGAGAATAAACGAGTCAGATTTGACGAGGTCCCCATTGACTCGTTTCATAATGTGCTGCACGTCAACAATTCCTTCGTCAGCCCACTCAGATTTTAGCACGTCTATGGGGATATCCACCAAGTCCCTACACGTCACAACACCCTTACTATAGTTCAAAGTGGAGTGGAGATCGGTCTCGACAGCGTACTCTCCTAGACAATTTGCTTTCCGAAGGGCAGCGACTTGACGGGAACTAGAAGTTTCAACTAACAGAGTCCCATTGCGCAGTCGCTTTACAGATTTCAGTGTTCCTGCAATTCCCTCAAGACCCTTGTGGATGTAAAAGGGAGAGACCCTCTCAAAGCTACCCTCCTTCCTTTTAATAATCAAAAACACATTCTGATTATCAGCATGTGCTCCGTTACTACATTCTGTTAAATCTCTAGCAACACCAGGCGCTGGAGGACTCGCAGCGCGTAGCCGCTTTTTCGATTGGGTGTGTTTTCCTACCAGCGGCCCACCCAAGCCACTGGTAGGGGGAAATGTAGAGGTCGAAGGGTCCATTGTGGTCCCACGAGCAGCTAGGGAACTAAAAGTCCGCTCAGACAGAGCCCCGCGTGCCTGAGTAAGCCTTATACAACTGGGGTGCGGCAGGTGCCCCAGAGGTTGCCCGCTTGCGACTGTTCCACCCCAACAGCCATGCATCTTCTAGGCGCGGAGCACACCGAAAGATTGAGGGGTTTTTATAGAGGTTGGCCTTCCTCGCAATCCAGGCGGTCAAGCCAAGATTACCATTCCCCGCAGCACACAACATTTCACCGCCGCGCCGTACGGTGGTCGCTGAAGCATGTCCGGGGGTTACGGTGACAGGACACTGGCGGCGCAGACCAGTCCCCAGCTCAGGACCCCGGGGTCGCCAAGCCCGTACTCAGCAAGTGAATGCTGAGCCCCTGGGGGGAGTCATAGTTACTCGTCCCAATTGCTCACCCAGTCTTGCCACTTTTCCTTACTGCGGCCAGTCTGCCAGAAGCGATATGTCACTCGTTGTGTATCTTAAGAGATTCATCGTTACTCCTTCCATAGGTTACTGGTATTCTCTGAGTCAATACCTGTCGTGACGAAAAAGTGGCTATCTTAATAGTGCAATACTTCTTCCTCCGAGTTGCTCACACAGTTTACTACTTTTTGTGTACTTGCCAGTCTGCCAGAAGCGATATGTCACTAGTTGTGTATCATAAAAGAGTCATCGTTTCTCCTCCTAGGGGTTATTCGAGATTTCTTAATCCAAACCGCAAGTAACGAGGCATTGGCTACCTTAAGAGAGTCATAGTTACTAGTCCCAATTGCTCACCCAGTCTGCCACTTTTCCTTACTGCGGCCAGTCTGCCAGAAGCGATATGTCACTCGTTGTGTATCTTAAGAGATTCATCGTTACTCTTTCCATAGGTTACTGGTATTCTCTGATTCAATGCCTCTCGTGACGAAAAAGTGGCTACCTTAATAGTGCAATACTTCTTCCTCCCAGTTGCTCACACAGTTTACTACTTTTTTGTATAGTTTTTGTCTGCCAGAAACTATAATTCACTAGTTTTGTATCATAAAAGAGTCATCGTTTCTCCTCCTAGGGGTTATTCGAGACCTCTTAATCCAAACCGCAAGTAACGAGGCATTGGCTACCTTAAGAGAGTCATAGTTACTCGTCCCTATTGCTCACCAAGTCTGCCACTTTTTCTTACTGCGGCCAGTCTGCCAGAAGCGATATGTCACTCGTTGTGTATCTTAAGAGATTCATCGTTACTCTTTCCATAGGTTACTGGTATTCTCTGATTCAATGCCTCTCGTGACGAAAAAGTGGCTATCTTAATAGTGCAATACTTCTTCCTCCGAGTTGCTCACACAGTTTACTACTTTTTTGTGTAGTTTTTGTCTGCCAGAAACAATAATTCACTAGTTTTGTATCATATAAGAGTCATCGTTTCTCCTCCTAGGGGTTATTCGAGACCTCTGAAACCAAACCGCAAGTAACGAGGCATTGGCTACCTTAAGAGAGTCATAGTTACTCGTCCCCATTGCTCACCCAGTCTGCCACTTTTTCTTACTGCGGCCAGTCTGCCAGAAGCGATATGTCACTCGTTGTGTATCTTAAGAGATTCATCGTTACTCCTTCCATAGGTTACTGGTATTCTCTGAGTCAATACATCTCGTGACGAGAAAGTGGCTATCTTAATAGTGCAATACTTCTTCCTCCGAGTTGCTCACACAGTTTACTACTTTTTGTGTAGTTTTTGTCTGCCAGAAACTATAATTCACTAGTTGTGTATCATAAAAGAGTCATCGTTTCTCCTCCTAGGGGTTTTCGAGATTTCTTATTCCAAACCGCAAGTAACGAGGCATTGGCTATCTTAAGAGAGTCATAGTTACTCGTCCCCATTGCTCACCCAGTCTGCCACTTTTTCTTACTGTGGCCAGTCTGCCAGAAGCGATATGTCACTCGTTGTGTATCTTAAGAGATTCATCGTTACTCCTTCCATAGGTTACTGGTATTCTCTGAGTCAATAGCTCTCTTGACGAAAAAGTGGCTATCTTAATAGTGCAATACTTCTTCCTCCGAGTTGCTCACACAGTTTACTGCTTTTTGTGTAGTTTGTGTCTGCCAGAAACTATAATTCACTAGTTGTGTATCATAAAAGAGTCATCGTTTCTCCTCCTAGGGGTTATTCGAGATATCTTAATCCAAACCGCAAGTAACGAGGCATTGGCTACCTTAAGAGAGTCATAGTTACTCGTCCCAATTGCTCACCCAGTCTGCCACTTTTTCTTACTGTGGCCAGTCTGCCAGAAGCGATATGTCACTCGTTGTGTATCTTAAGAGATTCATCGTTACTCCTTCCATAGGTTACTGGTATTCTCTGAGTCAATACCTCTCGTGACGAAAAAGTGGCTATCTTAATAGTGCAATACTTCTTCCTCCGAGTTGCTCACACAGTTTACTACTTTTTGTGTAGTTTTTGTCTGCCAGAAACTATAATTCACTAGCTGTGTATCATAAAAGGGTCATCGTTTCTCCTCCTAGGGGTTATTCGAGACCTCTTAATCCAAACCGCAAGTAACGTGGCATTGGCTACCTTAAGAGAGTCATAGTTACTCGTCCCCATTGCTCACCCAGTCTGCCACTTTTTCTTACTGCGGCCAGTCTGCCAGAAGCGATATGTCACTCGTTGTGTATCTTAAGAGATTCATCGTTACTCCTTCCATAGGTTACTGATATTCTCTGAGTCAATACCTCTCGTGACGAAAAAGTGGCTATCTTAATAGTGCAATACTTCTTCCTCCGAGTTGCTCACACAGTTTACTACTTTTTGTGTAGTTTTTGTCTGCCAGAAACTATAATTCACTAGTTTTGTATCATAAAAGAGTCATCGTTTCTCCTCCTAGGGGTTATTCGAGACCTCTGAATCCAAACCGCAAGTAACGAGGCATTGGCTACCTTAAGAGAGTCATGGTTACTCGTCCCCATTGCTCACCCAGTCTGCCACTTTTTCTTACTGTGGCCAGTCTGCCAGAAGCGATATGTCACTCGTTGTGTATCTTAAGAGATTCATCGTTACTCCTTCCATAGGTTACTGATATTCTCTGAGTCAATACCTCTCGTGACGAAAAAGTGGCTATCTTAATAGTGCAATACTTCTTCCTCCGAGTTGCTCACACAGTTTACTACTTTTTGTGTAGTTTTTGTCTGCCAGAAACTATAATTCACAAGTTGTGTATCATAAAAGAGTCATCGTTTCTCCTCCTAGGGGTTTTCGAGATTTCTTAATCCAAACCGCAAGTAACGAGGCATTGGCTACCTTAAGAGAGTCATAGTTACTCGTCCCAATTGCTCATCCAATCTGCCACTTTTCCTTACTGCGGCCAGTCTGCCAGAAGCGATATGTCACTCGTTGTGTATCTTAAGAGATTCATCGTTACTCCTTCCATAGGTTACTGGTATTCTCTGAGTCAAAACCTCTCGTGACGAAAAAGTGGCTATCTTAATAGTGCAATACTTCTTCCTCCGAGTTGCTCACACAGTTTACTACTTTTTGTGTACTTGCCAGTCTGCCAGAAGCGATATGTCACTAGTTGTGTATCATAAAAGAGTCATCGTTTCTCCTCCTAGGGGTTTTCGAGATTTCTTAATCCAAACCGCAAGTAACGAGGCATTGGCTACCTTAAGAGAGTCATAGTTACTCGTCCCCATTGCTCACCCAGTCTGCCACTTTTTCTTACTGTGGCCAGTCTGCCAGAAGCGATATGTCACTCGTTGTGTATCTTAAGAGATTCATCGTTACTCCTTCCATAGGTTACTGGTATTCTCTGAGTCAATACCTCTCTTGACGAAAAAGTGGCTATCTTAATAGTGCAATACTTCTTCCTCCGAGTTGCTCACACAGTTTATTGCTTTTTGTGTAGTTTTTGTCAGCCAGAAACTATAATTCACTAGTTGTGTATCATAAAAGAGTCATCGTTTCTCCTCCTAGGGGTTATTCGAGATATCTTAATCCAAACCGCAAGTAACGAGGCATTGGCTACCTTAAAAGAGTCATAGTTACTCGTCCCAATTGCTCACCCAGTCTGCCACTTTTTCTTACTGTGGCCAGTCCGCCAGAAGCGATATGTCACTCGTTGTGTATTTTAAGAGATTCATCGTTACTCCTTCCATAGGTTACTGGTATTCTCTGAGTCAATACCTCTCTTGACGAAAAAGTGGCTATCTTAATAGTGCAATACTTCTTCCTCCGAGTTGCTCACACAGTTTACTGCTTTTTGTGTAGTTTTTGTCTGCCAGAAACTATAATTCACTAGTTGTGTATCATAAAAGAGTCATCGTTTCTCCTCCTAGGAGTTATTCGAGATATCTTAATCCAAACCGCAAGTAACGAGGCATTGGCTACCTTAAGAGAGTCATAGTTACTCGTCCCAATTGCTCACCCAGTCTGCCACTTTTCCTTACTGCGGCCAGTCTGCCAGAAGCGATATGTCACTCGTTGTGTATCTTAAGAGATTCATCGTTACTCTTTCCATGGGTTACTGGTATTCTCTGATTCAATGCCTCTCGTGACGAAAAAGTGGCTATCTTAATAGTGCAATACTTCTTCCTCCCAGTTGCTCACACAGTTTACTACTTTTTGTGTAGTTTTTGTCTGCCAGAAACTATAATTCACTAGTTTTGTATCATAAAATAGTCATCGTTTCTCCTCCTAGGGGTTATTCGAGACCTCTTAATCCAAACCGCAAGTAACGAGGCATTGGCTACCTTAAGAGAGTCATAGTTACTCGTCCCAATTGCTCACCCAGTCTGCCACTTTTTCTTACTGTGGCCAGTCTGCCAGAAGCGATATGTCACTCGTTGTGTATCTTAAGAGATTCATCGTTACTCCTTCCATAGGTTACTGGTATTCTCTGAGTCAATACCTGTCGTGACGAAAAAGTGGCTATCTTAATAATGCAATACTTCTTCCTCCGAGTTGCTCACACAGTTTACTACTTTTTGTGTACTTGCCAGTCTGCCAGAAGCGATATGTCACTAGTTGTGTATCATGAAAGAGTCATCGTTTCTCCTCCTAGGGGTTATTCATGATTTCTTAATCCAAACCGCAAGTAACGAGGCATTGGCTACCTTAAGAGAGTCATAGTTACTAGTCCCAATTGCTCACCCAGTCTGCCACTTTTCCTTACTGCGGCCAGTCTGCCAGAAGCGATATTTCACTCGTTGTGTATCTTAAGAGATTCATCGTTACTCTTTCCATAGGTTACTGGTATTCTCTGATTCAATGCCTCTCGTGACGAAAAAGTGGCTATCTTAATAGTGCAATACTTCTTCCTCCCAGTTGCTCACACAGTTTACTACTTTTTGTGTAGTTTTTGTCTGCCAGAAACTATAATTCACTAGTTGTGTATCATAAAAGAGTCATCGTTTCTCCTCCTAGGGGTTTTCGAGATTTCTTAATCCAAACCGCAAGTAACGAGGCATTGGCTACCTTAAGAGAGTCATAGTTACTCGTCCCCATTGCTCACCCAGTCTGCCACTTTTTCTTATTGTGGCCAGTCTGCCAGAAGCGATATGTCACTCGTTGTGTATCTTAAGAGATTCATCGTTACTCCTTCCATAGGTTACTGGTATTCTCTGAGTCAATACCTCTCTTGACGAAAAAGTGGCTATCTTAATAGTGCAATACTTCTTCCTCCGAGTTGCTCACACAGTTTACTGCTTTTTGTGTAGTTTTTGTCTGCCAGAAACTATAATTCACTAGTTGTGTATCATAAAAGAGTCATCGTTTCTCCTCCTAGGGGTTATTCGAGATATCTTAATCCAAACCGTAAGTAACGAGGCATTGGCTACCTTAAGAGAGTCATAGTTACTCGTCCCAATTGCTCACCCAGTCTGCCACTTTTCCTTACTGCGGCCAGTCTGCCAGAAGCGATATGTCACTCGTTGTGTATCTTAAGAGATTCATCGTTACTCTTTCCATAGGTTACTGGTATTCTCTGATTCAATACCTCTCGTGACGAAAAAGTGGCTATCTTAATAGTGCAATACTTCTCCTCCCAGTTGATCACACAGTTTACTACTTTTTTGTGTAGTTTTTGTCTGCCAGAAACTATAATTCACTAGTTTTGTATCATAAAAGAGTCATCGTTTCTCCTCCTAGGGGTTATTCGAGACCTCTGAATCCAAACCGCAAGCAACGAGGCATTGGCTACCTTAAGAGAGTCATAGTTACTCGTCCCCATTGCTCACCCAGTCTGCCACTTTTTCTTACTGCGGCCATTCTGCCAGAAGCGCTATGTCACTCGTTGTGTATCTTAAGAGATTCATCGTTACTCCTTCCATAGGTTACTGATATTCTCTGAGTCAATACCTCTCGTGACAAAAAAGTGGCTATCTTAATAGTGCAATACTTCTTCCTCCGAGTTGCTCACACAGTTTACTACTTTTTGTGTAGTTTTTGTCTGCCAGAAACTATAATTCACAAGTTGTGTATCATAAAAGAGTCATCGTTTCTCCTCCTAGGGGTTTTCGAGATTTCTTAATCCAAACCGCAAGTAACGAGGCATTGGCTACCTTAAGAGAGTCATAGTTACTCGTCCCAATTGCTCATCCAATCTGCCACTTTTCCTTACTGCGGCCAGTCTGCCAGAAGCGATATGTCACTCGTTGTGTATCTTAAGAGATTCATCGTTACTCCTTCCATAGGTTACTGGTATTCTCTGAGTCAAAACCTCTCGTGACGAAAAAGTGGCTATCTTAATAGTGCAATACTTCTTCCTCCGAGTTGCTCACACAGTTTACTACTTTTTGTGTACTTGCCAGTCTGCCAGAAGCGATATGTCACTAGTTGTGTATCATAAAAGAGTCATCGTTTCTCCTCCTAGGGGTTTTCGAGATTTCTTAATCCAAACCGCAAGTAACGAGGCATTGGCTACCTTAAGAGAGTCATAGTTACTCGTCCCCATTGCTCACCCAGTCTGCCACTTTTTCTTACTGTGGCCAGTCTGCCAGAAGCGATATGTCACTCGTTGTGTATCTTAAGAGATTCATCGTTACTCCTTCCATAGGTTACTGGTATTCTCTGAGTCAATACCTCTCTTGACGAAAAAGTGGCTATCTTAATAGTGCAATACTTCTTCCTCCGAGTTGCTCACACAGTTTATTGCTTTTTGTGTAGTTTTTGTCAGCCAGAAACTATAATTCACTAGTTGTGTATCATAAAAGAGTCATCGTTTCTCCTCCTAGGGGTTATTCGAGATATCTTAATCCAAACCGCAAGTAACGAGGCATTGGCTACCTTAAAAGAGTCATAGTTACTCGTCCCAATTGCTCACCCAGTCTGCCACTTTTTCTTACTGTGGCCAGTCCGCCAGAAGCGATATGTCACTCGTTGTGTATTTTAAGAGATTCATCGTTACTCCTTCCATAGGTTACTGGTATTCTCTGAGTCAATACCTCTCTTGACGAAAAAGTGGCTATCTTAATAGTGCAATACTTCTTCCTCCGAGTTGCTCACACAGTTTACTGCTTTTTGTGTAGTTTTTGTCTGCCAGAAACTATAATTCACTAGTTGTGTATCATAAAAGAGTCATCGTTTCTCCTCCTAGGAGTTATTCGAGATATCTTAATCCAAACCGCAAGTAACGAGGCATTGGCTACCTTAAGAGAGTCATAGTTACTCGTCCCAATTGCTCACCCAGTCTGCCACTTTTTCTTACTGTGGCCAGTCTGCCAGAAGCGATATGTCACTCGTTGTGTATCTTAAGAGATTCATCGTTACTCCTTCCATAGGTTACTGGTATTCTCTGAGTCAATACCTGTCGTGACGAAAAAGTGGCAATCTTAATAGTGCAATACTTCTTCCTCCGAGTTGCTCACACAGTTTACTACTTTTTGTGTACTTGCCAGTCTGCCAGAAGCGATATGTCACTAGTTGTGTATCATGAAAGAGTCATCGTTTCTCCTCCTAGGGGTTATTCATGATTTCTTAAACCAAACCGCAAGTAACGAGGCATTGGCTACCTTAAGAGAGTCATAGTTACTAGTCCCAATTGCTCACCCAGTCTGCCACTTTTCCTTACTGCGGCCAGTCTGCCAGAAGCGATATGTCACTCGTTGTGTATCTTAAGAGATTCATCGTTACTCTTTCCATAGGTTACTGGTATTCTCTGATTCAATGCCTCTCGTGACGAAAAAGTGGCTATCTTAATAGTGCAATACTTCTTCCTCCCAGTTGCTCACACAGTTTACTACATTTTTGTATAGTTTTTGTCTGCCAGAAACTATAATTCACTAGTTTTGTATCATAAAAGAGTCATCGTTTCTCCTCCTAGGGGTTATTCGAGACCTCTTAATCCAAACCGCAAGTAACGAGGCATTGGCTACCTTAAGAGAGTCATAGTTACTCGTCCCTATTGCTCACCAAGTCTGCCACTTTTTCTTACTGCGGCCAGTCTGCCAGAAGCGATATATCACTCGTTGTGTATCTTAGGAGATTCATCGTTACTCCTTCCATAGGTTACTGGTATTCTCTGAGTCAATACCTCTCGTGACGAAAAAGTGGCTATCTTAATAGTGCAATACTTCTCCTCCCAGTTGCTCACACAGTTTACTACTTTTTTGTGTAGATTTTGTCTGCCAGAAACTATAATTCACTAGTTTTGTATCATAAAAGAGTCATCGTTTCTCCTCCTAGGGGTTATTCGAGACCTCTGAATCCAAACCGCAAGCAACGAGGCATTGGCTACCTTAAGAGAGTCATAGTTACTCGTCCCCTTTGCTCACCCAGTCTGCCACTTTTTCTTACTGCGGCCAGTCTGCCAGAAGCGATATGTCACTCGTTGTGTATCTTAAGAGATTCATCGTTACTCCTTCCATAGGTTACTGGTATTCTCTGAGTCAATACCTCTCGTGACGAAAAAGTGGCTATCTTAATATTGCAATACTTCTTCCTCCGAGTTGCTCACACAGTTTACTACTTTTTGTGTAGTTTTTGTCTGCCAGAAACTATAATTCACTAGTTGTGTATCATAAAAGAGTCATCGCTTCTCCTCCTAGGGGTTTTCGAGATTTCTTAATCCAAACCGCAAGTAACGAGGCATTGGCTACCTTAAGAGAGTCATAGTTACTCGTCCCCATTGCTCACCCAGTCTGCCACTTTTTCTTATTGTGGCCAGTCTGCCAGAAGCGATATGTCACTCGTTGTGTATCTTAAGAGATTCATCGTTACTCCTTCCATAGGTTACTGGTATTCTCTGAGTCAATACCTCTCTTGACGAAAAAGTGGCTATCTTAATAGTGCAATACTTCTTCCTCCGAGTTGCTCACACAGTTTACTGCTTTTTGTGTAGTTTTTGTCTGCCAGAAACTATAATTCACTAGTTGTGTATCATAAAAGAGTCATCGTTTCTCCTCCTAGGGGTTATTCGAGATATCTTAATCCAAACCGTAAGTAACGAGGCATTGGCTACCTTAAGAGAGTCATAGTTACTCGTCCCAATTGCTCACCCAGTCTGCCACTTTTCCTTACTGCGGCCAGTCTGCCAGAAGCGATATGTCACTCGTTGTGTATCTTAAGAGATTCATCGTTACTCTTTCCATAGGTTACTGGTATTCTCTGATTCAATACCTCTCGTGACGAAAAAGTGGCTATCTTAATAGTGCAATACTTCTCCTCCCAGTTGATCACACAGTTTACTACTTTTTTGTGTAGTTTTTGTCTGCCAGAAACTATAATTCACTAGTTTTGTATCATAAAAGAGTCATCGTTTCTCCTCCTAGGGGTTATTCGAGACCTCTGAATCCAAACCGCAAGCAACGAGGCATTGGCTACCTTAAGAGAGTCATAGTTACTCGTCCCCATTGCTCACCCAGTCTGCCACTTTTTCTTACTGCGGCCAGTCTGCCAGAAGCGATATGTCACTCGTTGTGTATCTTAAGAGATTCATCGTTACTCCTTCCATAGGTTACTGATATTCTCTGAGTCAATACCTCTCGTGACAAAAAAGTGGCTATCTTAATAGTGCAATACTTCTTCCTCCGAGTTGCTCACACAGTTTACTACTTTTTGTGTAGTTTTTGTCTGCCAGAAACTATAAGTCACTAGTTGTGTATCATAAAAGAGTCATCGTTTCTCCTCCTAGGGGTTTTCGAGATTTCTTAATCCAAACCGCAAGTAACGAGGCATTGGCTACCTTAAGAGAGTCATAGTTACTCGTCCCAATTGCTCATCCAGTCTGCCACTTTTCCTTACTGCGGCCAGTCTGCCAGAAGCGATATGTCACTCGTTGTGTATCTTAAGAGATTCATCGTTACTCCTTCCATAGGTTATTGGTATTCTCTGAGTCAAAACCTCTCGTGACGAAAAAGTGTCTATCTTAATAGTTCAATACTTCTTCCTCCGAGTTGCTCACACAGTTTACTACTTTTTGTGTAGTTTTTGTCTGCCAGAAACTATAATTCACTAGTTGTGTATCATAAAAGAGTCATCGTTTCTCCTCCTAGGGGTTATTCGAGATTTCTTAATCCAAACCGCAACTAACGAGGCATTGGCTACCTTAAGAGAGTCATAGTTACTCGTCCCAATTGCTCACCCAGTCTTGCCCCTTTTCCTTACTGCGGCCAGTCTGCCAGAAGCGATATGTCACTCGTTGTGTATCTTAAGAGATTCATCGTTACTCCTTCCATAGGTTACTGGTATTCTCTGAGTCAATACCTGTCGTGACGAAAAAGTGGCTATCTTAATAGTGCAATACTTCTTCCTCCGAGTTGCTCACACAGTTTACTACTTTTTGTGTACTTTCCAGTCTGCCAGAAGCGATATGTCACTAGTTGTGTATCATAAAAGAGTCATCGTTTCTCCTCCTAGGGGTTATTCGAGATTTCTTAATCCAAACCGCAAGTAACGAGGCATTGGCTACCTTAAGAGAGTCATAGTTACTAGTCCCAATTGCTCACCCAGTCTGCCACTTTTCCTTACTGCGGCCAGTCTGCCAGAAGCGATATGTCACTCGTTGTGTATCTTAAGAGATTCATCGTTACTCTTTCCATAGGTTACTGGTATTCTCTGATTCAATGCCTCTCGTGACGAAAAAGTGGCTATCTTAATAGTGCAATACTTCTTCCTCCCAGTTGCTCACACAGTTTACTACTTTTTTGTATAGTTTTTGTCTGCCAGAAACTATAATTCACTAGTTTTGTATCATAAAAGAGTCATCGTTTCTCCTCCTAGGGGTTATTCGAGACCTCTTAATCCAAACCGCAAGTAACGAGGCATTGGCTACCTTAAGAGAGTCATAGTTACTCGTCCCTATTGCTCACCAAGTCTGCCACTTTTTCTTACTGCGGCCAGTCTGCCAGAAGCGATATGTCACTCGTTGTGTATCTTAAGAGATTCATCGTTACTCCTTCCATAGGTTACTGGTATTCTCTGAGTCAATACCTCTCTTGACGAAAATGTGGCTATCTTAATAGTGCAATACTTCTTCCTCCGAGTTGCTCACACAGTTTACTGCTTTTTGTGTAGTTTTTGTCTGCCAGAAACTATAATTCACTAGTTGTGTATCATAAAAGAGTCATCGTTTCTCCTCCTAGGGGTTATTCGAGATATCTTAATCCAAACCGCAAGTAACGAGGCATTGGCTACCTTAAGAGAGTCATAGTTACTCGTCCCAATTGCTCACCCAGTCTGCCACTTTTCCTTACTGCGGCCAGTCTGCCAGAAGCGATATGTCACTCGTTGTGTATCTTAAGAGATTCATCGTTACTCTTTCCATAGGTTACTGGTATTCTCTGATTCAATGCCTCTCGTGACGAAAAAGTGGCTATCTTAATAGTGCAATACTTCTTCCTCCCAGTTGCTCACACAGTTTACTACTTTTTGTGTAGTTTTTGTCTGCCAGAAACTATAATTCACTAGTTGTGTATCATAAAAGAGTCATCGTTTCTCCTCCTAGGGGTTTTCGAGATTTCTTAATCCAAACCGCAAGTAACGAGGCATTGGCTACCTTAAGAGAGTCATAGTTACTCGTCCCCATTGCTCACCCAGTCTGCCACTTTTTCTTACTGTGGCCAGTCTGCCAGAAGCGATATGTCACTCGTTGTGTATCTTAAGAGATTCATCGTTACTCCTTCCATAGGTTACTGGTATTCTCTGAGTCAATACCTCTCTTGACGAAAAAGTGGCTATCTTAATAGTGCAATACTTCTCCTCCCAGTTGATCACACAGTTTACTACTTTTTTGTGTAGTTTTTGTCTGCCAGAAACTATAATTCACTAGTTTTGTATCATAAAAGAGTCATCGTTTCTCCTCCTAGGGTTATTCGAGACCTCTGAATCCAAACCGCAAGCAACGAGGCATTGGCTACCTTAAGAGAGTCATAGTTACTCGTCCCCATTGCTCACCCAGTCTGCCACTTTTTCTTACTGCGGCCAGTCTGCCAGAAGCGATATGTCACTCGTTGTGTATCTTAAGAGATTCATCGTTACTCCTTCCATAGGTTACTGATATTCTCTGAGTCAATACCTCTCGTGACGAAAAAGTGGCTATCTTAATAGTGCAATACTTCTTCCTCCGAGTTGCTCACACAGTTTACTACTTTTTGTGTAGTTTTTGTCTGCCAGAAACTATAATTCACTAGTTGTGTATCATAAAAGAGTCATCGTTTCTCCTCCTAGGGGTTTTCGAGATTTCTTAATCCAAACCGCAAGTAACGAGGCATTGGCTACCTTAAGAGAGTCATAGTTACTCGTCCCAATTGCTCATCCAGTCTGCCACTTTTCCTTACTGCGGCCAGTCTGCCAGAAGCGATATGTCACTCGTTGTGTATCTTAAGAGATTCATCGTTACTCCTTCCATAGGTTACTGGTATTCTCTGAGTCAATACCTCTCTTGACGAAAAAGTGGCTATCTTAATAGTGCAATACTTCTTCCTCCGAGTTGCTCACACAGTTTATTGCTTTTTGTGTAGTTTTTGTCTGCCAGAAACTATAATTCACTAGTTGTGTATCATAAAAGAGTCATCGTTTCTCCTCCTAGGGGTTATTCGAGATATCTTAATCCAAACCGCAAGTAACGAGGCATTGGCTACCTTAAAAGAGTCATAGTTACTCGTCCCAATTGCTCACCCAGTCTGCCACTTTTTCTTACTGTGGCCAGTCCGCCAGAAGCGATATGTCACTCGTTGTGTATTTTAAGAGATTCATCGTTACTCCTTCCATAGGTTACTGGTATTCTCTGAGTCAATACCTCTCTTGACGAAAAAGTGGCTATGTTAATAGTGCAATACTTCTTCCTCCGAGTTGCTCACACAGTTTACTGCTTTTTGTGTAGTTTTTGTCTGCCAGAAACTATAATTACTAGTTGTGTATCATAAAAGAGTCATCGTTTCTCCTCCTAGGAGTTATTCGAGATATCTTAATCCAAACCGCAAGTAACGAGGCATTGGCTACCTTAAGAGAGTCATAGTTACTCGTCCCAATTGCTCACCCAGTCTGCCACTTTTCCTTACTGCGGCCAGTCTGCCAGAAGCGATATGTCACTCGTTGTGTATCTTAAGAGATTCATCGTTACTCTTTCCATGGGTTACTGGTATTCTCTGATTCAATGCCTCTCGTGACGAAAAAGTGGCGATCTTAATAGTGCAATACTTCTTCCTCCCAGTTGCTCACACAGTTTACTACTTTTTTGTGTAGTTTTTGTCTGCCAGAAACTATAATTCACTAGTTTTGTATCATAAAATAGTCATCGTTTCTCCTCCTAGGGGTTATTCGAGACCTCTTAATCCAAACCGCAAGTAACGAGGCATTGGCTACCTTAAGAGAGTCATAGTTACTCGTCCCAATTGCTCACCCAGTCTGCCACTTTTTCTTACTGCGGCCAGTCTGCCAGAAGCGATATCTCACTCGTTGTGTATCTTAAGAGATTCATCGTTACTCCTTCCATAGGTTACTGGTATTCTCTGAGTCAATACCTGTCGTGACGAAAAAGTGGCTATCTTAATAGTGCAATACTTCTTCCTCCGAGTTGCTCACACAGTTTACTACTTTTTGTGTACTTGCCAGTCTGCCAGAAGCGATATGTCACTAGTTGTGTATCATAAAAGAGTCATCGTTTCTCCTCCTAGGGGTTATTCGAGATTTCTTAATCCAAACCGCAAGTAACGAGGCATTGGCTACCTTAAGAGAGTCATAGTTACTAGTCCCAATTGCTCACCCAGTCTGCCACTTTTCCTTACTGCGGCCAGTCTGCCAGAAGCGATATGTCACTCGTTGTGTATCTTAAGAGATTCATCGTTACTCTTTCCATAGGTTACTGGTATTCTCTGATTCAATGCCTCTCGTGACGAAAAAGTGGCTATCTTAATAGTGCAATACTTCTTCCTCCCAGTTGCTCACACAGTTTACTACTTTTTGTGTAGTTTTTGTCTGCCAGAAACTATAATTCACTAGTTGTGTATCATAAAAGAGTCATCGTTTCTCCTCCTAGGGGTTTTCGAGATTTCTTAATCCAAACCGCAAGTAACGAGGCATTGGCTACCTTAAGAGAGTCATAGTTACTCGTCCCCATTGCTCACCCAGTCTGCCACTTTTTCTTACTGTGGCCAGTCTGCCAGAAGCGATATGTCACTCGTTGTGTATCTTAAGAGATTCATCGTTACTCCTTCCATAGGTTACTGGTATTCTCTGAGTCAATACCTCTCTTGACGAAAAAGTGGCTATCTTAATAGTGCAATACTTCTCCTCCCAGTTGATCACACAGTTTACTACTTTTTTGTGTAGTTTTTGTCTGCCAGAAACTATAATTCACTAGTTTTGTATCATAAAAGAGTCATCGTTTCTCCTCCTAGGGGTTATTCGAGACCTCTGAATCCAAACCGCAAGCAACAAGGCATTGGCTACCTTAAAAGAGTCATAGTTACTCGTCCCAATTGCTCACCCAGTCTGCCACTTTTTCTTACTGTGGCCAGTCCGCCAGAAGCGATATGTCACTCGTTGTGTATTTTAAGAGATTCATCGTTACTCCTTCCATAGGTTACTGGTATTCTCTGAGTCAATACCTGTCGTGACGAAAAAGTGGCTATCTTAATAGTGCAATACTTCTTCCTCCGAGTTGCTCACACAGTTTACTACTTTTTGTGTACTTGCCAGTCTGCCAGAAGCGATATGTCACTAGTTGTGTATCATAAAAGAGTCATCGTTTCTCCTCCTAGGGGTTATTCGAGATTTCTTAATCCAAACCGCAAGTAACGAGGCATTGGCTACCTTAAGAGAGTCATAGTTACTAGTCCCAATTGCTCACCCAGTCTGCCACTTTTCCTTACTGCGGCCAGTCTGCCAGAAGCGATATGTCACTCGTTGTGTATCTTAAGAGATTCATCGTTACTCTTTCCATAGGTTACTGGTATTCTCTGATTCAATGCCTCTCGTGACGAAAAAGTGGCTATCTTAATAGTGCAATACTTCTTCCTCCCAGTTGCTCACACAGTTTACTACTTTTTGTGTAGTTTTTGTCTGCCAGAAACTATAATTCACTAGTTGTGTATCATAAAAGAGTCATCGTTTCTCCTCCTAGGGGTTTTCGAGATTTCTTAATCCAAACCGCAAGTAACGAGGCATTGGCTACCTTAAGAGAGTCATAGTTACTCGTCCCCATTGCTCACCCAGTCTGCCACTTTTTCTTACTGTGGCCAGTCTGCCAGAAGCGATATGTCACTCGTTGTGTATCTTAAGAGATTCATCGTTACTCCTTCCATAGGTTACTGGTATTCTCTGAGTCAATACCTCTCTTGACGAAAAAGTGGCTATCTTAATAGTGCAATACTTCTCCTCCCAGTTGATCACACAGTTTACTACTTTTTTGTGTAGTTTTTGTCTGCCAGAAACTATAATTCACTAGTTTTGTATCATAAAAGAGTCATCGTTTCTCCTCCTAGGGGTTATTCGAGACCTCTGAATCCAAACCGCAAGCAACGAGGCATTGGCTACCTTAAGAGAGTCATAGTTACTCGTCCCCATTGCTCACCCAGTCTGCCACTTTTTCTTACTGCGGGCAGTCTGCCAGAAGCGATATGTCACTCGTTGTGTATCTTAAGAGATTCATCGTTACTCCTTCCATAGGTTACTGATATTCTCTGAGTCAATACCTCTCGTGACGAAAAAGTGGCTATCTTAATAGTGCAATACTTCTTCCTCCGAGTTGCTCACACAGTTTACTACTTTTTGTGTAGTTTTTGTCTGCCAGAAACTATAATTCACTAGTTGTGTATCATAAAAGAGTCATCGTTTCTCCTCCTAGGGGTTTTCGAGATTTCTTAATCCAAACCGCAAGTAACGAGGCATTGGCTACCTTAAGAGAGTCATAGTTACTCGTCCCAATTGCTCATCCAGTCTGCCACTTTTCCTTACTGCGGCCAGTCTGCCAGAAGCCATATGTCACTCGTTGTGTATCTTAAGAGATTCATCGTTACTCCTTCCATAGGTTACTGGTATTCTCTGAGTCAATACCTCTCTTGACGAAAAAGTGGCTATCTTAATAGTGCAATACTTCTTCCTCCGAGTTGCTCACACAGTTTATTGCTTTTTGTGTAGTTTTTGTCTGCCAGAAACTATAATTCACTAGTTGTGTATCATAAAAGAGTCATCGTTTCTCCTCCTAGGGGTTATTCGAGATATCTTAATCCAAACCGCAAGTAACGAGGCATTGGCTACCTTAAAAGAGTCATAGTTACTCGTCCCAATTGCTCACCCAGTCTGCCACTTTTTCTTACTGTGGCCAGTCCGCCAGAAGCGATATGTCACTCGTTGTGTATTTTAAGAGATTCATCGTTACTCCTTCCATAGGTTACTGGTATTCTCTGAGTCAATACCTGTCGTGACGAAAAAGTGGCTATCTTAATAGTGCAATACTTCTTCCTCCCAGTTGCTCACACAGTTTACTACTTTTTTGTGTAGTTTTTGTCTGCCAGAAACTATAATTCACTAGTTTTGTATCATAAAATAGTCATCGTTTCTCCTCCTAGGGGTTATTCGAGACCTCTTAATCCAAACCGCAAGTAACGAGGCATTGGCTACCTTAAGAGAGTCATAGTTACTCGTCCCAATTGCTCACCCAGTCTGCCACTTTTTCTTACTGCGGCCAGTCTGCCAGAAGCGATATCTCACTCGTTGTGTATCTTTAGAGATTCATCGTTACTCCTTCCATAGGTTACTGGTATTCTCTGAGTCAATACCTGTCGTGACGAAAAAGTGGCTATCTTAATAGTGCAATACTTCTTCCTCCGAGTTGCTCACACAGTTTACTACTTTTTGTGTACTTGCCAGTCTGCCAGAAGCGATCTGTCACTAGTTGTGTATCATAAAAGAGTCATCGTTTCTCCTCCTAGGGGTTATTCGAGATTTCTTAATCCAAACCGCAAGTAACGAGGCATTGGCTACCTTAAGAGAGTCATAGTTACTAGTCCCAATTGCTCACCCAGTCTGCCACTTTTCCTTACTGCGGCCAGTCTGCCAGAAGCGATATGTCACTCGTTGTGTATCTTAAGAGATTCATCGTTACTCTTTCCATAGGTTACTGGTATTCTCTGATTCAATGCCTCTCGTGACGAAAAAGTGGCTATCTTAATAGTGCAATACTTCTTCCTCCCAGTTGCTCACACAGTTTACTACTTTTTTGTATAGTTTTTGTCTGCCAGAAACTATAATTCACTAGTTTTGTATCATAAAAGAGTCATCGTTTCTCCTCCTAGGGGTTATTCGAGACCTCTTAATCCAAACCGCAAGTAACGAGGCATTGGCTACCTTAAGAGAGTCATAGTTACTCGTCCCTATTGCTCACCAAGTCTGCCACTTTTTCTTACTGCGGCCAGTCTGCCAGAAGCGATATATCACTCGTTGTGTATCTTAAGAGATTCATCGTTACTCCTTCCATAGGTTACTGGTATTCTCTGAGTCAATACCTCTCGTGACGAAAAAGTGGCTATCTTAATAGTGAAATACTTCTCCTCCCAGTTGCTCACACAGTTTACTACTTTTTTGTGTAGATTTTGTCTGCCAGAAACTATAATTCACTAGTTTTGTATCATAAAAGAGTCATCGTTTCTCCTCCTAGGGGTTATTCGAGACCTCTGAATCCAAACCGCAAGCAACGAGGCATTGGCTACCTTAAGAGAGTCATAGTTACTCGTCCCCTTTGCTCACCCAGTCTGCCACTTTTTCTTACTGCGGCCAGTCTGCCAGAAGCGATATGTCACTCGTTGTGTATCTTAAGAGATTCATCGTTACTCCTTCCATAGGTTACTGGTATTCTCTGAGTCAATACCTCTCTTGACGAAAATGTGGCTATCTTAATAGTGCAATACTTCTTCCTCCGAGTTGCTCACACAGTTTACTGCTTTTTGTGTAGTTTTTGTCTGCCAGAAACTATAATTCACTAGTTGTGTATCATAAAAGAGTCATCGTTTCTCCTCCTAGGGGTTATTCGAGATATCTTAATCCAAACCGCAAGTAACGAGGCATTGGCTACCTTAAGAGAGTCATAGTTACTCGTCCCTATTGCTCACCCAGTCTGCCACTTTTCCTTACTGCGGCCAGTCTGCCAGAAGCGATATGTCACTCGTTGTGTATCTTAAGAGATTCATCGTTACTCTTTCCATAGGTTACTGGTATTCTCTGATTCAATGCCTCTCGTGACGAAAAAGTGGCTATCTTAATAGTGCAATACTTCTTCCTCCCAGTTGCTCACACAGTTTACTACTTTTTGTGTAGTTTTTGTCTGCCAGAAACTATAATTCACTAGTTGTGTATCATAAAAGAGTCATCGTTTCTCCTCCTAGGGGTTTTCGAGATTTCTTAATCCAAACCGCAAGTAACGAGGCATTGGCTACCTTAAGAGAGTCATAGTTACTCGTCCCCATTGCTCACCCAGTCTGCCACTTTTTCTTATTGTGGCCAGTCTGCCAGAAGCGATATGTCACTCGTTGTGTATCTTAAGAGATTCATCGTTACTCCTTCCATAGGTTACTGGTATTCTCTGAGTCAATACCTCTTTTGACGAAAAAGTGGCTACCTTAATAGTGCAATACTTCTTCCTCCGAGTTGCTCACACAGTTTACTGCTTTTTGTGTAGTTTTTGTCTGCCAGAAACTATAATTCACTAGTTGTGTATCATAAAAGAGTCATCGTTTCTCCTCCTAGGGGTTATTCGAGATATCTTAATCCAAACCGCAAGTAACGAGGCATTGGCTACCTTAAGAGAGTCATAGTTACTCGTCCCAATTGCTCACCCAGTCTGCCACTTTTCCTTAATGCGGCCAGTCTGCCAGAAGCGATATGTCACTCGTTGTGTATCTTAAGAGATTCATCGTTACTCTTTCCATAGGTTACTGGTATTCTCTGATTCAATACCTCTCGTGACGAAAAAGTGGCTATCTTAATAGTGCAATACTTCTTCCTCCGAGTTGCTCACACAGTTTACTACTTTTTGTGTAGTTTTTGTCTGCCAGAAACTATAATTCACTAGTTGTGTATCATAAAAGAGTCATCGTTTCTCCTCCTAGGGGTTTTCGAGATTTCTTAATCCAAACCGCAAGTAACGAGGCATTGGCTACCTTAAGAGAGTCATAGTTACTCGTCCCAATTGCTCATCCAGTCTGCCACTTTTCCTTACTGCGGCCAGTCTGCCAGAAGCGATATGTCACTCGTTGTGTATCTTAAGAGATTCATCGTTACTCCTTCCATAGGTTATTGGTATTCTCTGAGTCAAAACCTCTCGTGACGAAAAAGTGTCTATCTTAATAGTTCAATACTTCTTCCTCCGAGTTGCTCACACAGTTTACTACTTTTTGTGTAGTTTTTGTCTGCCAGAAACTATAATTCACTAGTTGTGTATCATAAAAGAGTCATCGTCTCTCCTCCTAGGGGTTATTCGAGATTTCTTAATCCAAACCGCAAGTAACGAGGCATTGGCTACCTTAAGAGAGTCATAGTTACTCGTCCCAATTGCTCACCCAGTCTTGCCACTTTTCCTTACTGCGGCCAGTCTGCCAGAAGTGATATGTCACTCGTTGTGTATCTTAAGAGATTCATCGTTACTCCTTCCATAGGTTACTGGTATTCTCTGAGTCAATACCTGTCGTGACGAAAAAGTGGCTATCTTAAAAGTGCAATACTTCTTCCTCCGAGTTGCTCACACAGTTTACTACTTTTTGTGTACTTGCCAGTCTGCCAGAAGCGATATGTCACTAGTTGTGTATCATAAAAGAGTCATCGTTTCTCCTCCTAGGGGTTATTCGAGATTTCTTAATCCAAACCGCAAGTAACGAGGCATTGGCTACCTTAAGAGAGTCATATTTACTAGTCCCAATTGCTCACCCAGTCTGCCACTTTTCCTTACTGCGGCCAGTCTGCCAGAAGCGATATGTCACTCGTTGTGTATCTTAAGAGATTCATCGTTACTCTTTCCATAGGTTACTGGTATTCTCTGATTCAATGCCTCTCGTGACGAAAAAGTGGCTATCTTAATAGTGCAATACTTCTTCCTCCCAGTTGCTCACACAGTTTACTACATTTTTGTATAGTTTTTGTCTGCCAGAAACTATAATTCACTAGTTTTGTATCATAAAAGAGTCATCGTTTCTCCTCCTAGGGGTTATTCGAGACCTCTTAATCCAAACCGCAAGTAACGAGGCATTGGCTACCTTAAGAGAGTCATAGTTACTCGTCCCTATTGCTCACCAAGTCTGCCACTTTTTCTTACTGCGGCCAGTCTGCCAGAAGCGATATGTCACTCGTTGTGTATCTTAAGAGATTCATCGTTACTCCTTCCATAGGTTACTGGTATTCTCTGAGTCAATACCTCTCTTGACGAAAATGTGGCTATCTTAATAGTGCAATACTTCTTCCTCCGAGTTGCTCACAGAGTTTACTGCTTTTTGTGTAGTTTTTGTCTGCCAGAAACTATAATTCACTAGTTGTGTATCATAAAAGAGTCATCGTTTCTCCTCCTAGGGGTTATTCGAGATATCTTAATCCAAACCGCAAGTAACGAGGCATTGGCTACCTTAAGAGAGTCATAGTTACTCGTCCCAATTGCTCACCCAGTCTGCCACTTTTCCTTACTGCGGCCAGTCTGCCAGAAGCGATATGTCACTCGTTGTGTATCTTAAGAGATTCATCGTTACTCTTTCCATAGGTTACTGGTATTCTCTGATTCAATGCCTATCGTGACGAAAAAGTGGCTATCTTAATAGTGCAATACTTCTTCCTCCCAGTTGCTCACACAGTTTACTACTTTTTGTGTAGTTTTTGTCTGCCAGAAACTATAATTCACTAGTTGTGTATCATAAAAGAGTCATCGTTTCTCCTCCTAGGGGTTATTCGAGATATCTTAATCCAAACCGCAAGTAACGAGGCATTGGCTACCTTAAAAGAGTCATAGTTACTCGTCCCAATTGCTCACCCAGTCTGCCACTTTTTCTTACTGTGGCCAGTCCGCCAGAAGCGATATGTCACTCGTTGTGTATTTTAAGAGATTCATCGTTACTCCTTCCATAGGTTACTGGTATTCTCTGAGTCAATACCTGTCGTGACGAAAAAGTGGCTATCTTAATAGTGCAATACTTCTTCCTCCCAGTTGCTCACACAGTTTACTACTTTTTTGTGTAGTTTTTGTCTGCCAGAAACTATAATTCACTAGTTTTGTATCATAAAATAGTCATCGTTTCTCCTCCTAGGGGTTATTCGAGACCTCTTAATCCAAACCGCAAGTAACGAGGCATTGGCTACCTTAAGAGAGTCATAGTTACTCGTCCCAATTGCTCACCCAGTCTGCCACTTTTTCTTACTGCGGCCAGTCTGCCAGAAGCGATATCTCACTCGTTGTGTATCTTTAGAGATTCATCGTTACTCCTTCCATAGGTTACTGGTATTCTCTGAGTCAATACCTGTCGTGACGAAAAAGTGGCTATCTTAATAGTGCAATACTTCTTCCTCCGAGTTGCTCACACAGTTTACTACTTTTTGTGTACTTGCCAGTCTGCCAGAAGCGATCTGTCACTAGTTGTGTATCATAAAAGAGTCATCGTTTCTCCTCCTAGGGGTTATTCGAGATTTCTTAATCCAAACCGCAAGTAACGAGGCATTGGCTACCTTAAGAGAGTCATAGTTACTAGTCCCAATTGCTCACCCAGTCTGCCACTTTTCCTTACTGCGGCCAGTCTGCCAGAAGCGATATGTCACTCGTTGTGTATCTTAAGAGATTCATCGTTACTCTTTCCATAGGTTACTGGTATTCTCTGATTCAATGCCTCTCGTGACGAAAAAGTGGCTATCTTAATAGTGCAATACTTCTTCCTCCCAGTTGCTCACACAGTTTACTACATTTTTGTATAGTTTTTGTCTGCCAGAAACTATAATTCACTAGTTTTGTATCATAAAAGAGTCATCGTTTCTCCTCCTAGGGGTTATTCGAGACCTCTTAATCCAAACCGCAAGTAACGAGGCATTGGCTACCTTAAGAGAGTCATAGTTACTCGTCCCTATTGCTCACCAAGTCTGCCACTTTTTCTTACTGCGGCCAGTCTGCCAGAAGCGATATGTCACTCGTTGTGTATCTTAAGAGATTCATCGTTACTCCTTCCATAGGTTACTGGTATTCTCTGAGTCAATACCTCTCTTGACGAAAATGTGGCTATCTTAATAGTGCAATACTTCTTCCTCCGAGTTGCTCACAGAGTTTACTGCTTTTTGTGTAGTTTTTGTCTGCCAGAAACTATAATTCACTAGTTGTGTATCATAAAAGAGTCATCGTTTCTCCTCCTAGGGGTTATTCGAGATATCTTAATCCAAACCGCAAGTAACGAGGCATTGGCTACCTTAAGAGAGTCATAGTTACTCGTCCCAATTGCTCACCCAGTCTGCCACTTTTCCTTACTGCGGCCAGTCTGCCAGAAGCGATATGTCACTCGTTGTGTATCTTAAGAGATTCATCGTTACTCTTTCCATAGGTTACTGGTATTCTCTGATTCAATGCCTATCGTGACGAAAAAGTGGCTATCTTAATAGTGCAATACTTCTTCCTCCCAGTTGCTCACACAGTTTACTACTTTTTGTGTAGTTTTTGTCTGCCAGAAACTATAATTCACTAGTTGTCTATCATAAAAGAGTCATCGTTTCTCCTCCTAGGGGTTTTCGAGATTTCTTAATCCAAACCGCAAGTAACGAGGCATTGGCTACCTTAAGAGAGTCATAGTTACTCGTCCCCATCGCTCACCCAGTCTGCCACTTTTTCTTACTGTGGCCAGTCTGCCAGAAGCGATATGTCACTCGTTGTGTATCTTAAGAGATTCATCGTTACTCCTTCCATAGGTTACTGGTATTCTCTGAGTCAATACCTCTCTTGACGAAAAAGTGGCTATCTTAATAGTGCAATACTTCTCCTCCCAGTTGATTACACAGTTTACTACTTTTTTGTGTAGTTTTTGTCTGCCAGAAACTATAATTCACTAGTTTTGTATCATAAAAGAGTCATCGTTTCTCCTCCTAGTGGTTATTCGAGACCTCTGAATCCAAACCGCAAGCAACGAGGCATTGGCTACCTTAAGAGAGTCATAGATACTCGTCCCCATTGCTCACCCAGTCTGCCACTTTTTCTTACTGCGGCCAGTCTGCCAGAAGCGATATGTCACTCGTTGTGTATCTTAAGAGATTCATCGTTACTCCTTCCATAGGTTACTGATATTCTCTGAGTCAATACCTCTCGTGACGAAAAAGTGGCTATCTTAATAGTGCAATACTTCTTCCTCCGAGTTGCTCACACAGTTTACTGCTTTTTGTGTAGTTTTTGTCTGCCAGAAACTATAATTCACTAGTTGTGTATCATAAAAGAGTCATTGTTTCTCCTCCTAGGGGTTTTCGAGATTTCTTAATCCAAACCGCAAGTAACGAGGCATTGGCTACCTTAAGAGAGTCATAGTTACTCGTCCCAATTGCTCATCCAGTCTGCCACTTTTCCTTACTGCGGCCAGTCTGCCAGAAGCGATATGTCACTCGTTGTGTATCTTAAGAGATTCATCGTTACTCCTTCCATAGGTTACTGGTATTCTCTGAGTCAATACCTCTCTTGACGAAAAAGTGGCTATCTTAATAGTGCAATACTTCTTCCTCCGAGTTGCTCACACAGTTTACTGCTTTTTGTGTAGTTTTCGTCTGCCAGAAACTATAATTTACTAGTTGTGTATCATAAAAGAGTCATCGTTTCTCCTCCTAGGGGTTATTCGAGATATCTTAATCCAAACCGCAAGTAACGAGGCATTGGCTACCTTAAGAGAGTCATAGTTACTAGTCCCAATTGCTCACCCAGTCTGCCACTTTTCCTTACTGCGGCCAGTCTGCCAGAAGCGATATGTCACTCGTTGTGTATCTTAAGAGATTCATCGTTACTCTTTCCATAGGTTACTGGTGTTCTCTGATTCAATGCCTCTCGTGACGAAAAAGTGGTTATCTTAATAGTGCAATACTTCTTCCTCCCAGTTGCTCACACAGTTTACTACTTTTTTGTATAGTTTTTGTCTGCCAGAAACTATAATTCACTAGTTTTGTATCATAAAAGAGTCATCGTTTCTCCTCCTAGGGGTTATTCGAGACCTCTTAATCCAAACCGCAAGTAACGAGGCATTGGCTACCTTAAGAGAGTCATAGTTACTCGTCCCTATTGCTCACCAAGTCTGCCACTTTTTCTTACTGCGGCCAGTCTGCCAGAAGCGATATGTCACTCGTTGTGTATCTTAAGAGATTCATCGTTACTCCTTCCATGGGTTACTGGTATTCTCTGAGTCAATACCTCTCTTGACGAAAAAGTGGCTATCTTAATAGTTCAATACTTCTTCCTCCGAGTTGCTCACACAGTTTACTACTTTTTGTGTAGTTTTTGTCTGCCAGAAACTATAATTCACTAGTTGTGTATCATAAAAGAGTCATCGTTTCTCCTCCTAGGGGTTTTCAAGATTTCTTAATCCAAACCGCAAGTAACGAGGCATTGGCTACCTTAAGAGAGTCATAGTTACTCGTCCCAATTGCTCATCCAGTCTGCCACTTTTCCTTACTGCGGCCAGTCTGCCAGAAGCGATATGTCACCCGTTGTGTATCTTAAGAGATTCATCGTTACTCCTTCCATAGGTTATTGGTATTCTCTGAGTCAAAACCTCTCGTGACGAAAAAGTGTCTATCTTAATAGTTCAATACTTCTTCCTCCGAGTTGCTCACACAGTTTACTACTTTTTGTGTAGTTTTTGTCTGCCAGAAACTATAATTCACTAGTTTTGTATCATAAAAGAGTCATCGTTTCTCCTCCTAGGGGTTATTCGAGACCTCTGAATCCAAACCGCAAGCAACGAGGCATTGGCTACCTTAAGAGAGTCATAGTTACTCGTCCCCATTGCTCACCCAGTCTGCCACTTTTTCTTACTGCGGCCAGTCTGCCAGAAGCGATATGTCACTCGTTGTGTATCTTAAGAGATTCATCGTTACTCCTTCCATAGGTTACTGATATTCTCTGAGTCAATACCTCTCGTGACGAAAAAGTGGCTATCTTAATAGTGCAATACTTCTTCCTCCGAGTTGCTCACACAGTTTACTACTTTTTGTGTACTTGCCAGTCTGCCAGAAGCGATATGTCACTAGTTGTGTATCATAAAAGAGTCATCGTTTCTCCTCCTAGGGGTTATTCGAGATTTCTTAATCCAAACCGCAAGTAAAGAGGCATTGGCTACCTTAAGAGAGTCATAGTTACTAGTCCCAATTGCTCACCCAGTCTGCCACTTTTCCTTACTGCGGCCAGTCTGCCAGAAGCGATATGTCACTCGTTGTGTATCTTAAGAGATTCATCGTTACTCTATCCATAGGTTACTGGTATTCTCTGATTCAATGCCTCTCGTGACGAAAAAGTGGCTATCTTAATAGTGCAATACTTCTTCCTCCCAGTTGCTCACACAGTTTACTACATTTTTGTATAGTTTTTGTCTGCCAGAAACTATAATTCACTAGTTTTGTATCATAAAAGAGTCATCGTTTCTCCTCCTAGGGGTTATTCGAGACCTCTTAATCCAAACCGCAAGTAACGAGGCATTGGCTACCTTAAGAGAGTCATAGTTACTCGTCCCTATTGCTCACCAAGTCTGCCACTTTTTCTTACTGCGGCCAGTCTGCCAGAAGCGATATGTCACTCGTTGTGTATCTTAAGAGATTCATCGTTACTCCTTCCATAGGTTACTGGTATTCTCTGAGTCAATACCTCTCTTGACGAAAATTGGCTATCTTAATAGTGCAATACTTCTTCCTCCGAGTTGCTCACAGAGTCTACTGCTTTTTGTGTAGTTTTTGTCTGCCAGAAACTATAATTCACTAGTTGTGTATCATAAAAGAGTCATCGTTTCTCCTCCTAGGGGTTATTCGAGATATCTTAATCCAAACCGCAAGTAACGAGGCATTGGCTACCTTAAGAGAGTCATAGTTACTCGTCCCAATTGCTCACCCAGTCTGCCACTTTTCCTTACTGCGGCCAGTCTGCCAGAAGCGATATGTCACTCGTTGTGTATCTTAAGAGATTCATCGTTACTCTTTCCATAGGTTACTGGTATTCTCTGATTCAATGCCTATCGTGACGAAAAAGTGGCTATCTTAATAGTGCAATACTTCTTCCTCCCAGTTGCTCACACAGTTTACTACTTTTTGTGTAGTTTTTGTCTGCCAGAAACTATAATTCACTAGTTGTGTATCATAAAAGAGTCATCGTTTCTCCTCCTAGGGGTTTTCGAGATTTCTTAATCCAAACCGCAAGTAACGAGGCATTGGCTACCTTAAGAGAGTCATAGTTACTCGTCCCCATCGCTCACCCAGTCTGCCACTTTTTCTTACTGTGGCCAGTCTGCCAGAAGCGATATGTCACTCGTTGTGTATCTTAAGAGATTCATCGTTACTCCTTCCATAGGTTACTGGTATTCTCTGAGTCAATACCTCTCTTGACGAAAAAGTGGCTATCTTAATAGTGCAATACTTCTCCTCCCAGTTGATTACACAGTTTACTACTTTTTTGTGTAGTTTTTGTCTGCCAGAAACTATAATTCACTAGTTTTGTATCATAAAAGAGTCATCGTTTCTCCTCCTAGTGGTTATTCGAGACCTCTGAATCCAAACCGCAAGCAACGAGGCATTGGCTACCTTAAGAGAGTCATAGATACTCGTCCCCATTGCTCACCCAGTCTGCCACTTTTTCTTACTGCGGCCAGTCTGCCAGAAGCGATATGTCACTCGTTGTGTATCTTAAGAGATTCATCGTTACTCCTTCCATAGGTTACTGATATTCTCTGAGTCAATACCTCTCGTGACGAAAAAGTGGCTATCTTAATAGTGCAATACTTCTTCCTCCGAGTTGCTCACACAGTTTACTGCTTTTTGTGTAGTTTTTGTCTGCCAGAAACTATAATTCACTAGTTGTGTATCATAAAAGAGTCATCGTTTCTCCTCCTAGGGGTTTTCGAGATTTCTTAATCCAAACCGCAAGTAACGAGGCATTGGCTACCTTAAGAGAGTCATAGTTACTCGTCCCAATTGCTCATCCAGTCTGCCACTTTTCCTTACTGCGGCCAGTCTGCCAGAAGCGATATGTCACTCGTTGTGTATCTTAAGAGATTCATCGTTACTCCTTCCATAGGTTACTGGTATTCTCTGAGTCAATACCTCTCTTGACGAAAAAGTGGCTATCTTAATAGTGCAATACTTCTTCCTCCGAGTTGCTCACACAGTTTACTGCTTTTTGTGTAGTTTTCGTCTGCCAGAAACTATAATTTACTAGTTGTGTATCATAAAAGAGTCATCGTTTCTCCTCCTAGGGGTTATTCGAGATATCTTAATCCAAACCGCAAGTAACGAGGCATTGGCTACCTTAAGAGAGTCATAGTTACTAGTCCCAATTGCTCACCCAGTCTGCCACTTTTCCTTACTGTGGCCAGTCTGCCAGAAGCGATATGTCACTCGTTGTGTATCTTAAGAGATTCATCGTTACTCTTTCCATAGGTTACTGGTATTCTCTGATTCAATGCCTCTCGTGACGAAAAAGTGGTTATCTTAATAGTGCAATACTTCTTCCTCCCAGTTGCTCACACAGTTTACTACTTTTTTGTATAGTTTTTGTCTGCCAGAAACTATAATTCACTAGTTTTGTATCATAAAAGAGTCATCGTTTCTCCTCCTAGGAGTTATTCGAGACCTCTTAATCCAAACCGCAAGTAACGAGGCATTGGCTACCTTAAGAGAGTCATAGTTACTCGTCCCTATTGCTCACCAAGTCTGCCACTTTTTCTTACTGCGGCCAGTCTGCCAGAAGCGATATGTCACTCGTTGTGTATCTTAAGAGATTCATCGTTACTCCTTCCATGGGTTACTGGTATTCTCTGAGTCAATACCTCTCTTGACGAAAAAGTGGCTATCTTAATAGTTCAATACTTCTTCCTCCGAGTTGCTCACACAGTTTACTACTTTTTGTGTAGTTTTTGTCTGCCAGAAACTATAATTCACTAGTTGTGTATCATAAAAGAGTCATCGTTTCTCCTCCTAGGGGTTTTCAAGATTTCTTAATCCAAACCGCAAGTAACGAGGCATTGGCTACCTTAAGAGAGTCATAGTTACTCGTCCCAATTGCTCATCCAGTCTGCCACTTTTCCTTACTGCGGCCAGTCTGCCAGAAGCGATATGTCACTCGTTGTGTATCTTAAGAGATTCATCGTTACTCCTTCCATAGGTTATTGGTATTCTCTGAGTCAAAACCTCTCGTGACGAAAAAGTGTCTATCTTAATAGTTCAATACTTCTTCCTCCGAGTTGCTCACACAGTTTACTACTTTTTGTGTAGTTTTTGTCTGCCAGAAACTATAATTCACTAGTTTTGTATCATAAAAGAGTCATCGTTTCTCCTCCTAGGGGTTATTCGAGACCTCTGAATCCAAACCGCAAGCAACGAGGCATTGGCTACCTTAAGAGAGTCATAGTTACTCGTCCCCATTGCTCACAGAGTCTGCCACTTTTTCTTACTGCGGCCAGTCTGCCAGAAGCGATATGTCACTCGTTGTGTATCTTAAGAGATTCATCGTTACTCCTTCCATAGGTTACTGGTATTCTCTGAGTCAATACCTCTCTTGACGAAAATGTGGCTATCTTAATAGTGCAATACTTCTTCCTCCGAGTTGCTCACAGAGTCTACTGCTTTTTGTGTAGTTTTTGTCTGCCAGAAACTATAATTCACTAGTTGTGTATCATAAAAGAGTCATCGTTTCTCCTCCTAGGGGTTATTCGAGATATCTTAATCCAAACCGCAAGTAACGAGGCATTGGCTACCTTAAGAGAGTCATAGTTACTCGTCCCAATTGCTCACCCAGTCTGCCACTTTTCCTTACTGCGGCCAGTCTGCCAGAAGCGATATGTCACTCGTTGTGTATCTTAAGAGATTCATCGTTACTCTTTCCATAGGTTACTGGTATTCTCTGATTCAATGCCTATCGTGACGAAAAAGTGGCTATCTTAATAGTGCAATACTTCTTCCTCCCAGTTGCTCACACAGTTTACTACTTTTTGTGTAGTTTTTGTCTGCCAGAAACTATAATTCACTAGTTGTGTATCATAAAAGAGTCATCGTTTCTCCTCCTAGGGGTTTTCGAGATTTCTTAATCCAAACCGCAAGTAACGAGGCATTGGCTACCTTAAGAGAGTCATAGTTACTCGTCCCCATCGCTCACCCAGTCTGCCACTTTTTCTTACTGTGGCCAGTCTGCCAGAAGCGATATGTCACTCGTTGTGTATCTTAAGAGATTCATCGTTACTCCTTCCATAGGTTACTGGTATTCTCTGAGTCAATACCTCTCTTGACGAAAAAGTGGCTATCTTAATAGTGCAATACTTCTCCTCCCAGTTGATTACACAGTTTACTACTTTTTTGTGTAGTTTTTGTCTGCCAGAAACTATAATTCACTAGTTTTGTATCATAAAAGAGTCATCGTTTCTCCTCCTAGTGGTTATTCGAGACCTCTGAATCCAAACCGCAAGCAACGAGGCATTGGCTACCTTAAGAGAGTCATAGATACTCGTCCCCATTGCTCACCCAGTCTGCCACTTTTTCTTACTGCGGCCAGTCTGCCAGAAGCGATATGTCACTCGTTGTGTATCTTAAGAGATTCATCGTTACTCCTTCCATAGGTTACTGATATTCTCTGAGTCAATACCTCTCGTGACGAAAAAGTGGCTATCTTAATAGTGCAATACTTCTTCCTCCGAGTTGCTCACACAGTTTACTGCTTTTTGTGTAGTTTTTGTCTGCCAGAAACTATAATTCACTAGTTGTGTATCATAAAAGAGTCATCGTTTCTCCTCCTAGGGGTTTTCGAGATTTCTTAATCCAAACCGCAAGTAACGAGGCATTGGCTACCTTAAGAGAGTCATAGTTACTCGTCCCAATTGCTCATCCAGTCTGCCACTTTTCCTTACTGCGGCCAGTCTGCCAGAAGCGATATGTCACTCGTTGTGTATCTTAAGAGATTCATCGTTACTCCTTCCATAGGTTACTGGTATTCTCTGAGTCAATACCTCTCTTGACGAAAAAGTGGCTATCTTAATAGTGCAATACTTCTTCCTCCGAGTTGCTCACACAGTTTACTGCTTTTTGTGTAGTTTTCGTCTGCCAGAAACTATAATTTACTAGTTGTGTATCATAAAAGAGTCATCGTTTCTCCTCCTAGGGGTTATTCGAGATATCTTAATCCAAACCGCAAGTAACGAGGCATTGGCTACCTTAAGAGAGTCATAGTTACTAGTCCCAATTGCTCACCCAGTCTGCCACTTTTCCTTACTGTGGCCAGTCTGCCAGAAGCGATATGTCACTCGTTGTGTATCTTAAGAGATTCATCGTTACTCTTTCCATAGGTTACTGGTATTCTCTGATTCAATGCCTCTCGTGACGAAAAAGTGGTTATCTTAATAGTGCAATACTTCTTCCTCCCAGTTGCTCACACAGTTTACTACTTTTTTGTATAGTTTTTGTCTGCCAGAAACTATAATTCACTAGTTTTGTATCATAAAAGAGTCATCGTTTCTCCTCCTAGGAGTTATTCGAGACCTCTTAATCCAAACCGCAAGTAACGAGGCATTGGCTACCTTAAGAGAGTCATAGTTACTCGTCCCTATTGCTCACCAAGTCTGCCACTTTTTCTTACTGCGGCCAGTCTGCCAGAAGCGATATGTCACTCGTTGTGTATCTTAAGAGATTCATCGTTACTCCTTCCATGGGTTACTGGTATTCTCTGAGTCAATACCTCTCTTGACGAAAAAGTGGCTATCTTAATAGTTCAATACTTCTTCCTCCGAGTTGCTCACACAGTTTACTACTTTTTGTGTAGTTTTTGTCTGCCAGAAACTATAATTCACTAGTTGTGTATCATAAAAGAGTCATCGTTTCTCCTCCTAGGGGTTTTCAAGATTTCTTAATCCAAACCGCAAGTAACGAGGCATTGGCTACCTTAAGAGAGTCATAGTTACTCGTCCCAATTGCTCATCCAGTCTGCCACTTTTCCTTACTGCGGCCAGTCTGCCAGAAGCGATATGTCACTCGTTGTGTATCTTAAGAGATTCATCGTTACTCCTTCCATAGGTTATTGGTATTCTCTGAGTCAAAACCTCTCGTGACGAAAAAGTGTCTATCTTAATAGTTCAATACTTCTTCCTCCGAGTTGCTCACACAGTTTACTACTTTTTGTGTAGTTTTTGTCTGCCAGAAACTATAATTCACTAGTTTTGTATCATAAAAGAGTCATCGTTTCTCCTCCTAGGGGTTATTCGAGACCTCTGAATCCAAACCGCAAGCAACGAGGCATTGGCTACCTTAAGAGAGTCATAGTTACTCGTCCCCATTGCTCACAGAGTCTGCCACTTTTTCTTACTGCGGCCAGTCTGCCAGAAGCGATATGTCACTCGTTGTGTATCTTAAGAGATTCATCGTTACTCCTTCCATAGGTCACTGATATTCTCTGAGTCAATACCTCTCGTGACGAAAAAGTGGCTATCTTAATAGTGCAATACTTCTTCCTCCGAGTTGCTCACACAGTTTACTACTTTTTCTGTACTTGCCAGTCTGCCAGAAGCGATATGTCACTAGTTGTGTATCATAAAAGAGTCATCGTTTCTCCTCCTAGGGGTTATTCGAGATTTCTTAATCCAAACCGCAAGTAACGAGGCATTGGCTACCTTAAGAGAGTCATAGTTACTAGTCCCAATTGCTCACCCAGTCTGCCACTTTTCCTTACTGCGGCCAGTCTGCCAGAAGCGATATGTCACTCGTTGTGTATCTTAAGAGATTCATCGTTACTCTTTCCATAGGTTACTGGTATTCTCTGATTCAATGCCTCTCGTGACGAAAAAGTGGCTATCTTAATAGTGCAATACTTCTTCCTCCCAGTTGCTCACACAGTTTACTACATTTTTGTATAGTTTTTGTCTGCCAGAAACTATAATTCACTAGTTTTGTATCATAAAAGAGTCATCGTTTCTCCTCCTAGGGGTTATTCGAGACCTCTTAATCCAAACCGCAAGTAACGAGGCATTGGCTACCTTAAGAGAGTCATAGTTACTCGTCCCTATTGCTCACCAAGTCTGCCACTTTTTCTTACTGCGGCCAGTCTGCCAGAAGCGATATGTCACTCGTTGTGTATCTTAAGAGATTCATCGTTACTCCTTCCATAGGTTACTGGTATTCTCTGAGTCAATACCTCTCTTGACGAAAATGTGGCTATCTTAATAGTGCAATACTTCTTCCTCCGAGTTGCTCACAGAGTTTACTGCTTTTTGTGTAGTTTTTGTCTGCCAGAAACTATAATTCACTAGTTGTGTATCATAAAAGAGTCATCGTTTCTCCTCCTAGGGGTTATTCGAGATATCTTAATCCAAACCGCAAGTAACGAGGCATTGGCTACCTTAAGAGAGTCATAGTTACTCGTCCCAATTGCTCACCCAGTCTGCCACTTTTCCTTACTGCGGCCAGTCTGCCAGAAGCGATATGTCACTCGTTGTGTATCTTAAGAGATTCATCGTTACTCTTTCCATAGGTTACTGGTATTCTCTGATTCAATGCCTATCGTGACGAAAAAGTGGCTATCTTAATAGTGCAATACTTCTTCCTCCCAGTTGCTCACACAGTTTACTACTTTTTGTGTAGTTTTTGTCTGCCAGAAACTATAATTCACTAGTTGTGTATCATAAAAGAGTCATCGTTTCTCCTCCTAGGGGTTTTCGAGATTTCTTAATCCAAACCGCAAGTAACGAGGCATTGGCTACCTTAAGAGAGTCATAGTTACTCGTCCCCATCGCTCACCCAGTCTGCCACTTTTTCTTACTGTGGCCAGTCTGCCAGAAGCGATATGTCACTCGTTGTGTATCTTAAGAGATTCATCGTTACTCCTTCCATAGGTTACTGGTATTCTCTGAGTCAATACCTCTCTTGACGAAAATGTGGCTATCTTAATAGTGCAATACTTCTTCCTCCGAGTTGCTCACAGAGTTTACTGCTTTTTGTGTAGTTTTTGTCTGCCAGAAACTATAATTCACTAGTTGTGTATCATAAAAGAGTCATCGTTTCTCCTCCTAGGGGTTATTCGAGATATCTTAATCCAAACCGCAAGTAACGAGGCATTGGCTACCTTAAGAGAGTCATAGTTACTCGTCCCAATTGCCCACCCAGTCTGCCACTTTTCCTTACTGCGGCCAGTCTGCCAGAAGCGATATGTCACTCGTTGTGTATCTTAAGAGATTCATCGTTACTCTTTCCATAGGTTACTGGTATTCTCTGATTCAATGCCTATCGTGACGAAAAAGTGGCTATCTTAATAGTGCAATACTTCTTCCTCCCAGTTGCTCACACAGTTTACTACTTTTTGTGTAGTTTTTGTCTGCCAGAAACTATAATTCACTAGTTGTGTATCATAAAAGAGTCATCGTTTCTCCTCCTAGGGGTTTTCGAGATTTCTTAATCCAAACCGCAAGTAACGAGGCATTGGCTACCTTAAGAGAGTCATAGTTACTCGTCCCCATCGCTCACCCAGTCTGCCACTTTTTCTTACTGTGGCCAGTCTGCCAGAAGCGATATGTCACTCGTTGTGTATCTTAAGAGATTCATCGTTACTCCTTCCATAGGTTACTGGTATTCTCTGAGTCAATACCTCTCTTGACGAAAAAGTGGCTATCTTAATAGTGCAATACTTCTCCTCCCAGTTGATTACACAGTTTACTACTTTTTTGTGTAGTTTTTGTCTGCCAGAAACTATAATTCACTAGTTTTGTATCATAAAAGAGTCATCGTTTCTCCTCCTAGTGGTTATTCGAGACCTCTGAATCCAAACCGCAAGCAACGAGGCATTGGCTACCTTAAGAGAGTCATAGATACTCGTCCCCATTGCTCACCCAGTCTGCCACTTTTTCTTACTGCGGCCAGTCTGCCAGAAGCGATATGTCACTCGTTGTGTATCTTAAGAGATTCATCGTTACTCCTTCCATAGGTTACTGGTATTCTCTGATTCAATGCCTATCGTGACGAAAAAGTGGCTATCTTAATAGTGCAATACTTCTTCCTCCCAGTTGCTCACACAGTTTACTACTTTTTGTGTAGTTTTTGTCTGCCAGAAACTATAATTCACTAGTTGTGTATCATAAAAGAGTCATCGTTTCTCCTCCTAGGGGTTTTCGAGATTTCTTAATCCAAACCGCAAGTAACGAGGCATTGGCTACCTTAAGAGAGTCATAGTTACTCGTCCCCATCGCTCACCCAGTCTGCCACTTTTTCTTACTGTGGCCAGTCTGCCAGAAGCGATATGTCACTCGTTGTGTATCTTAAGAGATTCATCGTTACTCCTTCCATAGGTTACTGGTATTCTCTGAGTCAATACCTCTCTTGACGAAAATGTGGCTATCTTAATAGTGCAATACTTCTTCCTCCGAGTTGCTCACAGAGTTTACTGCTTTTTGTGTAGTTTTTGTCTGCCAGAAACTATAATTCACTAGTTGTGTATCATAAAAGAGTCATCGTTTCTCCTCCTAGGGGTTATTCGAGATATCTTAATCCAAACCGCAAGTAACGAGGCATTGGCTACCTTAAGAGAGTCATAGTTACTCGTCCCAATTGCCCACCCAGTCTGCCACTTTTCCTTACTGCGGCCAGTCTGCCAGAAGCGATATGTCACTCGTTGTGTATCTTAAGAGATTCATCGTTACTCTTTCCATAGGTTACTGGTATTCTCTGATTCAATGCCTATCGTGACGAAAAAGTGGCTATCTTAATAGTGCAATACTTCTTCCTCCCAGTTGCTCACACAGTTTACTGCTTTTTGTGTAGTTTTTGTCTGCCAGAAACTATAATTCACTAGTTGTGTATCATAAAAGAGTCATCGTTTCTCCTCCTAGGGGTTTTCGAGATTTCTTAATCCAAACCGCAAGTAACGAGGCATTGGCTACCTTAAGAGAGTCATAGTTACTCGTCCCAATTGCTCATCCAGTCTGCCACTTTTCCTTACTGCGGCCAGTCTGCCAGAAGCGATATGTCACTCGTTGTGTATCTTAAGAGATTCATCGTTACTCCTTCCATAGGTTACTGGTATTCTCTGAGTCAATACCTCTCTTGACGAAAAAGTGGCTATCTTAATAGTGCAATACTTCTTCCTCCGAGTTGCTCACACAGTTTACTGCTTTTTGTGTAGTTTTCGTCTGCCAGAAACTATAATTTACTAGTTGTGTATCATAAAAGAGTCATCGTTTCTCCTCCTAGGGGTTATTCGAGATATCTTAATCCAAACCGCAAGTAACGAGGCATTGGCTACCTTAAGAGAGTCATAGTTACTAGTCCCAATTGCTCACCCAGTCTGCCACTTTTCCTTACTGTGGCCAGTCTGCCAGAAGCGATATGTCACTCGTTGTGTATCTTAAGAGATTCATCGTTACTCTTTCCATAGGTTACTGGTATTCTCTGATTCAATGCCTCTCGTGACGAAAAAGTGGTTATCTTAATAGTGCAATACTTCTTCCTCCCAGTTGCTCACACAGTTTACTACTTTTTTGTATAGTTTTTGTCTGCCAGAAACTATAATTCACTAGTTTTGTATCATAAAAGAGTCATCGTTTCTCCTCCTAGGAGTTATTCGAGACCTCTTAATCCAAACCGCAAGTAACGAGGCATTGGCTACCTTAAGAGAGTCATAGTTACTCGTCCCTATTGCTCACCAAGTCTGCCACTTTTTCTTACTGCGGCCAGTCTGCCAGAAGCGATATGTCACTCGTTGTGTATCTTAAGAGATTCATCGTTACTCCTTCCATGGGTTACTGGTATTCTCTGAGTCAATACCTCTCTTGACGAAAAAGTGGCTATCTTAATAGTTCAATACTTCTTCCTCCGAGTTGCTCACACAGTTTACTACTTTTTGTGTAGTTTTTGTCTGCCAGAAACTATAATTCACTAGTTGTGTATCATAAAAGAGTCATCGTTTCTCCTCCTAGGGGTTTTCAAGATTTCTTAATCCAAACCGCAAGTAACGAGGCATTGGCTACCTTAAGAGAGTCATAGTTACTCGTCCCAATTGCTCATCCAGTCTGCCACTTTTCCTTACTGCGGCCAGTCTGCCAGAAGCGATATGTCACTCGTTGTGTATCTTAAGAGATTCATCGTTACTCCTTCCATAGGTTATTGGTATTCTCTGAGTCAAAACCTCTCGTGACGAAAAAGTGTCTATCTTAATAGTTCAATACTTCTTCCTCCGAGTTGCTCACACAGTTTACTACTTTTTGTGTAGTTTTTGTCTGCCAGAAACTATAATTCACTAGTTTTGTATCATAAAAGAGTCATCGTTTCTCCTCCTAGGGGTTATTCGAGACCTCTGAATCCAAACCGCAAGCAACGAGGCATTGGCTACCTTAAGAGAGTCATAGTTACTCGTCCCCATTGCTCACAGAGTCTGCCACTTTTTCTTACTGCGGCCAGTCTGCCAGAAGCGATATGTCACTCGTTGTGTATCTTAAGAGATTCATCGTTACTCCTTCCATAGGTCACTGATATTCTCTGAGTCAATACCTCTCGTGACGAAAAAGTGGCTATCTTAATAGTGCAATACTTCTTCCTCCGAGTTGCTCACACAGTTTACTACTTTTTCTGTACTTGCCAGTCTGCCAGAAGCGATATGTCACTAGTTGTGTATCATAAAAGAGTCATCGTTTCTCCTCCTAGGGGTTATTCGAGATTTCTTAATCCAAACCGCAAGTAACGAGGCATTGGCTACCTTAAGAGAGTCATAGTTACTAGTCCCAATTGCTCACCCAGTCTGCCACTTTTCCTTACTGCGGCCAGTCTGCCAGAAGCGATATGTCACTCGTTGTGTATCTTAAGAGATTCATCGTTACTCTTTCCATAGGTTACTGGTATTCTCTGATTCAATGCCTCTCGTGACGAAAAAGTGGCTATCTTAATAGTGCAATACTTCTTCCTCCCAGTTGCTCACACAGTTTACTACATTTTTGTATAGTTTTTGTCTGCCAGAAACTATAATTCACTAGTTTTGTATCATAAAAGAGTCATCGTTTCTCCTCCTAGGGGTTATTCGAGACCTCTTAATCCAAACCGCAAGTAACGAGGCATTGGCTACCTTAAGAGAGTCATAGTTACTCGTCCCTATTGCTCACCAAGTCTGCCACTTTTTCTTACTGCGGCCAGTCTGCCAGAAGCGATATGTCACTCGTTGTGTATCTTAAGAGATTCATCGTTACTCCTTCCATAGGTTACTGGTATTCTCTGAGTCAATACCTCTCTTGACGAAAATGTGGCTATCTTAATAGTGCAATACTTCTTCCTCCGAGTTGCTCACAGAGTTTACTGCTTTTTGTGTAGTTTTTGTCTGCCAGAAACTATAATTCACTAGTTGTGTATCATAAAAGAGTCATCGTTTCTCCTCCTAGGGGTTATTCGAGATATCTTAATCCAAACCGCAAGTAACGAGGCATTGGCTACCTTAAGAGAGTCATAGTTACTCGTCCCAATTGCTCACCCAGTCTGCCACTTTTCCTTACTGCGGCCAGTCTGCCAGAAGCGATATGTCACTCGTTGTGTATCTTAAGAGATTCATCGTTACTCTTTCCATAGGTTACTGGTATTCTCTGATTCAATGCCTATCGTGACGAAAAAGTGGCTATCTTAATAGTGCAATACTTCTTCCTCCCAGTTGCTCACACAGTTTACTACTTTTTGTGTAGTTTTTGTCTGCCAGAAACTATAATTCACTAGTTGTGTATCATAAAAGAGTCATCGTTTCTCCTCCTAGGGGTTTTCGAGATTTCTTAATCCAAACCGCAAGTAACGAGGCATTGGCTACCTTAAGAGAGTCATAGTTACTCGTCCCCATCGCTCACCCAGTCTGCCACTTTTTCTTACTGTGGCCAGTCTGCCAGAAGCGATATGTCACTCGTTGTGTATCTTAAGAGATTCATCGTTACTCCTTCCATAGGTTACTGGTATTCTCTGAGTCAATACCTCTCTTGACGAAAATGTGGCTATCTTAATAGTGCAATACTTCTTCCTCCGAGTTGCTCACAGAGTTTACTGCTTTTTGTGTAGTTTTTGTCTGCCAGAAACTATAATTCACTAGTTGTGTATCATAAAAGAGTCATCGTTTCTCCTCCTAGGGGTTATTCGAGATATCTTAATCCAAACCGCAAGTAACGAGGCATTGGCTACCTTAAGAGAGTCATAGTTACTCGTCCCAATTGCCCACCCAGTCTGCCACTTTTCCTTACTGCGGCCAGTCTGCCAGAAGCGATATGTCACTCGTTGTGTATCTTAAGAGATTCATCGTTACTCTTTCCATAGGTTACTGGTATTCTCTGATTCAATGCCTATCGTGACGAAAAAGTGGCTATCTTAATAGTGCAATACTTCTTCCTCCCAGTTGCTCACACAGTTTACTACTTTTTGTGTAGTTTTTGTCTGCCAGAAACTATAATTCACTAGTTGTGTATCATAAAAGAGTCATCGTTTCTCCTCCTAGGGGTTTTCGAGATTTCTTAATCCAAACCGCAAGTAACGAGGCATTGGCTACCTTAAGAGAGTCATAGTTACTCGTCCCCATCGCTCACCCAGTCTGCCACTTTTTCTTACTGTGGCCAGTCTGCCAGAAGCGATATGTCACTCGTTGTGTATCTTAAGAGATTCATCGTTACTCCTTCCATAGGTTACTGGTATTCTCTGAGTCAATACCTCTCTTGACGAAAAAGTGGCTATCTTAATAGTGCAATACTTCTCCTCCCAGTTGATTACACAGTTTACTACTTTTTTGTGTAGTTTTTGTCTGCCAGAAACTATAATTCACTAGTTTTGTATCATAAAAGAGTCATCGTTTCTCCTCCTAGTGGTTATTCGAGACCTCTGAATCCAAACCGCAAGCAACGAGGCATTGGCTACCTTAAGAGAGTCATAGATACTCGTCCCCATTGCTCACCCAGTCTGCCACTTTTTCTTACTGCGGCCAGTCTGCCAGAAGCGATATGTCACTCGTTGTGTATCTTAAGAGATTCATCGTTACTCCTTCCATAGGTTACTGATATTCTCTGAGTCAATGCCTCTCGTGACGAAAAAGTGGTTATCTTAATAGTGCAATACTTCTTCCTCCCAGTTGCTCACACAGTTTACTGCTTTTTGTGTAGTTTTCGTCTGCCAGAAACTATAATTTACTAGTTGTGTATCGTAAAAGAGTCATCGTTTCTCCTCCTAGGGGTTATTCGAGATATCTTAATCCAAACCGCAAGTAACGAGGCATTGGCTACCTTAAGAGAGTCATAGTTACTAGTCCCAATTGCTCACACAGTCTGCCACTTTTCCTTACTGCGGCCAGTCTGCCAGAAGCGATATGTCACTCGTTGTGTATCTTAAGAGATTCATCGTTACTCTTTCCATAGGTTACTGGTATTCTCTGATTCAATGCCTCTCGTGACGAAAAAGTGGTTATCTTAATAGTGCAATACTTCTTCCTCCCAGTTGCTCACACAGTTTACTACTTTTTTGTATAGTTTTTGTCTGCCAGAAACTATAATTCACTAGTTTTGTATCATAAAAGAGTCATCGTTTCTCCTCCTAGGAGTTATTCGAGACCTCTTAATCCAAACCGCAAGTAACGAGGCATTGGCTACCTTAAGAGAGTCATAGTTACTCGTCCCTATTGCTCACCAAGTCTGCCACTTTTTCTTACTGCGGCCAGTCTGCCAGAAGCGATATGTCACTCGTTGTGTATCTTAAGAGATTCATCGTTACTCCTTCCATGGGTTACTGGTATTCTCTGAGTCAATACCTCTCTTGACGAAAAAGTGGCTATCTTAATAGTTCAATACTTCTTCCTCCGAGTTGCTCACACAGTTTACTACTTTTTGTGTAGTTTTTGTCTGCCAGAAACTATAATTCACTAGTTGTGTATCATAAAAGAGTCATCGTTTCTCCTCCTAGGGGTTTTCAAGATTTCTTAATCCAAACCGCAAGTAACGAGGCATTGGCTACCTTAAGAGAGTCATAGTTACTCGTCCCAATTGCTCATCCAGTCTGCCACTTTTCCTTACTGCGGCCAGTCTGCCAGAAGCGATATGTCACTCGTTGTGTATCTTAAGAGATTCATCGTTACTCCTTCCATAGGTTATTGGTATTCTCTGAGTCAAAACCTCTCGTGACGAAAAAGTGTCTATCTTAATAGTTCAATACTTCTTCCTCCGAGTTGCTCACACAGTTTACTACTTTTTGTGTAGTTTTTGTCTGCCAGAAACTATAATTCACTAGTTTTGTATCATAAAAGAGTCATCGTTTCTCCTCCTAGGGGTTATTCGAGACCTCTGAATCCAAACCGCAAGCAACGAGGCATTGGCTACCTTAAGAGAGTCATAGTTACTCGTCCCCATTGCTCACCCAGTCTGCCACTTTTTCTTACTGCGGCCAGTCTGCCAGAAGCGATATGTCACTCGTTGTGTATCTTAAGAGATTCATCGTTACTCCTTCCATAGGTTACTGATATTCTCTGAGTCAATACCTCTCGTGACGAAAAAGTGGCTATCTTAATAGTGCAATACTTCTTCCTCCGAGTTGCTCACACAGTTTACTACTTTTTCTGTACTTGCCAGTCTGCCAGAAGCGATATGTCACTAGTTGTGTATCATAAAAGAGTCATCGTTTCTCCTCCTAGGGGTTATTCGAGATTTCTTAATCCAAACCGCAAGTAACGAGGCATTGGCTACCTTAAGAGAGTCATAGTTACTAGTCCCAATTGCTCACCCAGTCTGCCACTTTTCCTTACTGCGTCCAGTCTGCCAGAAGCGATATGTCACTCGTTGTGTATCTTAAGAGATTCATCGTTACTCTTTCCATAGGTTACTGGTATTCTCTGATTCAATGCCTCTCGTGACGAAAAAGTGGCTATCTTAATAGTGCAATACTTCTTCCTCCCAGTTGCTCACACAGTTTACTACATTTTTGTATAGTTTTTGTCTGCCAGAAACTATAATTCACTAGTTTTGTATCATAAAAGAGTCATCGTTTCTCCTCCTAGGGGTTATTCGAGACCTCTTAATCCAAACCGCAAGTAACGAGGCATTGGCTACCTCAAGAGAGTCATAGTTACTCGTCCCTATTGCTCACCAAGTCTGCCACTTTTTCTTACTGCGGCCAGTCTGCCAGAAGCGATATGTCACTCGTTGTGTATCTTAAGAGATTCATCGTTACTCCTTCCATAGGTTACTGGTATTCTCTGAGTCAATACCTCTCTTGACGAAAATGTGGCTATCTTAATAGTGCAATACTTCTTCCTCCGAGTTGCTCACAGAGTTTACTGCTTTTTGTGTAGTTTTTGTCTGCCAGAAACTATAATTCACTAGTTGTGTATCATAAAAGAGTCATCGTTTCTCCTCCTAGGGGTTATTCGAGATATCTTAATCCAAACCGCAAGTAACGAGGCATTGGCTACCTTAAGAGAGTCATAGTTACTCGTCCCAATTGCCCACCCAGTCTGCCACTTTTCCTTACTGCGGCCAGTCTGCCAGAAGCGATATGTCACTCGTTGTGTATCTTAAGAGATTCATCGTTACTCTTTCCATAGGTTACTGGTATTCTCTGATTCAATGCCTATCGTGACGAAAAAGTGGCTATCTTAATAGTGCAATACTTCTTCCTCCCAGTTGCTCACACAGTTTACTACTTTTTGTGTAGTTTTTGTCTGCCAGAAACTATAATTCACTAGTTGTGTATCATAAAAGAGTCATCGTTTCTCCTCCTAGGGGTTTTCGAGATTTCTTAATCCAAACCGCAAGTAACGAGGCATTGGCTACCTTAAGAGAGTCATAGTTACTCGTCCCCATCGCTCACCCAGTCTGCCACTTTTTCTTACTGTGGCCAGTCTGCCAGAAGCGATATGTCACTCGTTGTGTATCTTAAGAGATTCATCGTTACTCCTTCCATAGGTTACTGGTATTCTCTGAGTCAATACCTCTCTTGACGAAAAAGTGGCTATCTTAATAGTGCAATACTTCTCCTCCCAGTTGATTACACAGTTTACTACTTTTTTGTGTAGTTTTTGTCTGCCAGAAACTATAATTCACTAGTTTTGTATCATAAAAGAGTCATCGTTTCTCCTCCTAGTGGTTATTCGAGACCTCTGAATCCAAACCGCAAGCAACGAGGCATTGGCTACCTTAAGAGAGTCATAGATACTCGTCCCCATTGCTCACCCAGTCTGCCACTTTTTCTTACTGCGGCCAGTCTGCCAGAAGCGATATGTCACTCGTTGTGTATCTTAAGAGATTCATCGTTACTCCTTCCATAGGTTACTGATATTCTCTGAGTCAATACCTCTCGTGACGAAAAAGTGGCTATCTTAATAGTGCAATACTTCTTCCTCCGAGTTGCTCACACAGTTTACTGCTTTTTGTGTAGTTTTTGTCTGCCAGAAACTATAATTCACTAGTTGTGTATCATAAAAGAGTCATCGTTTCTCCTCCTAGGGGTTTTCGAGATTTCTTAATCCAAACCGCAAGTAACGAGGCATTGGCTACCTTAAGAGAGTCATAGTTACTCGTCCCAATTGCTCATCCAGTCTGCCACTTTTCCTTACTGCGGCCAGTCTGCCAGAAGCGATATGTCACTCGTTGTGTATCTTAAGAGATTCATCGTTACTCCTTCCATAGGTTACTGGTATTCTCTGAGTCAATACCTCTCTTGACGAAAAAGTGGCTATCTTAATAGTGCAATACTTCTTCCTCCGAGTTGCTCACACAGTTTACTGCTTTTTGTGTAGTTTTCGTCTGCCAGAAACTATAATTTACTAGTTGTGTATCATAAAAGAGTCATCGTTTCTCCTCCTAGGGGTTATTCGAGATATCTTAATCCAAACCGCAAGTAACGAGGCATTGGCTACCTTAAGAGAGTCATAGTTACTAGTCCCAATTGCTCACCCAGTCTGCCACTTTTCCTTACTGCGGCCAGTCTGCCAGAAGCGATATGTCACTCGTTGTGTATCTTAAGAGATTCATCGTTACTCTTTCCATAGGTTACTGGTATTCTCTGATTCAATGCCTCTCGTGACGAAAAAGTGGTTATCTTAATAGTGCAATACTTCTTCCTCCCAGTTGCTCACACAGTTTACTACTTTTTTGTATAGTTTTTGTCTGCCAGAAACTATAATTCACTAGTTTTGTATCATAAAAGAGTCATCGTTTCTCCTCCTAGGGGTTATTCGAGACCTCTTAATCCAAACCGCAAGTAACGAGGCATTGGCTACCTTAAGAGAGTCATAGTTACTCGTCCCTATTGCTCACCAAGTCTGCCACTTTTTCTTACTGCGGCCAGTCTGCCAGAAGCGATATGTCACTCGTTGTGTATCTTAAGAGATTCATCGTTACTCCTTCCATGGGTTACTGGTATTCTCTGAGTCAATACCTCTCTTGACGAAAAAGTGGCTATCTTAATAGTTCAATACTTCTTCCTCCGAGTTGCTCACACAGTTTACTACTTTTTGTGTAGTTTTTGTCTGCCAGAAACTATAATTCACTAGTTGTGTATCATAAAAGAGTCATCGTTTCTCCTCCTAGGGGTTTTCAAGATTTCTTAATCCAAACCGCAAGTAACGAGGCATTGGCTACCTTAAGAGAGTCATAGTTACTCGTCCCAATTGCTCATCCAGTCTGCCACTTTTCCTTACTGCGGCCAGTCTGCCAGAAGCGATATGTCACTCGTTGTGTATCTTAAGAGATTCATCGTTACTCCTTCCATAGGTTATTGGTATTCTCTGAGTGAAAACCTCTCGTGACGAAAAAGTGTCTATCTTAATAGTTCAATACTTCTTCCTCCGAGTTGCTCACACAGTTTACTACTTTTTGTGTAGTTTTTGTCTGCCAGAAACAATAATTCACTAGTTTTGTATCATAAAAGAGTCATCGTTTCTCCTCCTAGGGGTTATTCGAGACCTCTGAATCCAAACCGCAAGCAACGAGGCATTGGCTACCTTAAGAGAGTCATAGTTACTCGTCCCCATTGCTCACCCAGTCTGCCACTTTTTCTTACTGCGGCCAGTCTGCCAGAAGCGATATGTCACTCGTTGTGTATCTTAAGAGATTCATCGTTACTCCTTCCATAGGTTACTGATATTCTCTGAGTCAATACCTCTCGTGACGAAAAAGTGGCTATCTTAATAGTGCAATACTTCTTCCTCCGAGTTGCTCACACAGTTTACTACTTTTTGTGTAATTTTTGTCTGCCAGAAACTATAATTCACTAGTTGTGTGTCATAAAAGAGTCATCGTTTCTCCTCCTAGGGGTTTTCGAGATTTCTTAATCCAAACCGCAAGTAACGAGGCATTGGCTACCTTAAGAGAGTCATAGTTACTCGTCCCAATTGCTCATCCAGTCTGCCACTTTTCCTTACTGCGGCCAGTCTGCCAGAAGCGATATGTCACTCGTTGTGTATCTTAAGAGATTCATCGTTACTCATTCCATAGGTTACTGGTATTCTCTGAGTCAAAACCTCTCGTGACGAAAAAGTGTCTATCTTAATAGTGCAATACTTCTTCCTCCGAGTTAATCACACAGTTTACTACTTTTTGTGTAGTTTTTGTCTGCCAGAAACTATAATTCACTAGTTGTGTATCATAAAAGAGTCATCGTTTCTCCTCCTAGGGGTTTTCGAGATTTCTTAATCCAAACCGCAAGTAACGAGGCATTGGCTACCTTAAGAGAGTCATAGTTACTCGTCCCCATTGCTCACCCAGTCTGCCACTTTTTCTTACTGTGGCCAGTCTGCCAGAAGCGATATGTCACTCGTTGTGTATCTTAAGAGATTCATCGTTACTCCTTCCATAGGTTACTGGTATTCTCTGAGTCAATACCTCTCTTGACGAAAAAGTGGCTATCTTAATAGTGCAATACTGCTTCCTCCGAGTTGCTCACACAGTTTACTGCTTTTTGTGTAGTTTTTGTCTGCCAGAAACTATAATTCACTAGTTGTGTATCATAAAAGAGTCATCGTTTCTCCTCCTAGGGGTTATTCGAGACCTCTTAATCCAAACCGCAAGTAACGATGCATTGGCTACCTTAAGAGAGTCATAGTTACTCGTCCCAATTGCTCACCCAGTCTGCCACTTTTTCTTACTGTGGCCAGTCTGCCAGAAGCGATATGTCACTCGTTGTGTATCTTAAGAGATTCATCGTTACTCCTTCCATAGGTTACTGGTATTCTCTGAGTCAATACCTCTCTTGTCGAAAATGTGGCTATCTTAATAGTGCAATACTTCTTCCTCCGAGTTGCTCACACAGTTTACTGCTTTTTGTGTAGTTTTTGTCTGCCAGAAACTATAATTCACTAGTTGTGTATCATAAAAGAGTCATCGTTTCTCCTCCTAGGGGTTATTCGAGATATCTTAATCCAAACCGCAAGTAACGAGGCATTGGCTACCTTAAGAGAGTCATAGTTACTCGTCCCAATTGCTCACCCAGTCTGCCACTTTTCCTTATGCGGCCAGTCTGCCAGAAGCGATATGTCACTCGTTGTGTATCTTAAGAGATTCATCGTTACTCTTTCCATAGGTTACTGGTATTCTCTGATTCAATGCCTCTCGTGACGAAAAAGTGGCTATCTCAATAGTGCAATACTTCTTCCTCCCAGTTGCTCACACAGTTTACTACTTTTTGTGTAGTTTTTGTCTGCCAGAAACTATAATTCACTAGTTGTGTATCATAAAAGAGTCATCGTTTCTCCTCCTAGGGGTTTTCGAGATTTCTTAATCCAAACCGCAAGTAACGAGGCATTGGCTACCTTAAGAGGGTCATAGTTACACGTCCCCATTGCTCACCCAGTCTGCCACTTTTTCTTACTGTTGCCAGTCTGCCAGAAGCGATATGTCACTCGTTGTGTATCTTAAGAGATTCATCGTTACTCCTTCCATAGGTTACTGGTATTCTCTGAGTCAATACCTCTCTTGACGAAAAAGTGGCTATCTTAATAGTGCAATACTTCTTCCTCCGAGTTGCTCACACAGTTTACTGCTTTTTGTGTAGTTTTTGTCTGCCAGAAACTATAATTCACTAGTTGTGTATCATAAAGGAGTCATCGTTTCTCCTCCTAGGGGTTATTCGAGATATCTTAATCCAAACCGCAAGTAACGAGGCATTGGCTACCTTAAGAGAGTCATAGTTACTCGTCCCAATTGCTCACCCAGTCTGCCACTTTTCCTTACTGCGGCCAGTCTGCCAGAAGCGATAAGTCACTCGTTGTGTATCTTAAGAGATTCATCGTTACTCTTTCCATAGGTTACTGGTATTCTCTGATTCAATACCTCTCGTGACGAAAAAGTGGCTATCTTAATAGTGCAATACTTCTCCTCCCAGTTGCTCACACAGTTTACTACTTTTTTGTGTAGTTTTTGTCTGCCAGAAACTATAATTCACTAGTTTTGTATCATAAAAGAGTCATCGCTTCTCCTCCTAGGGGTTATTCGAGACCTCTGAATCCAAACCGCAAGCAACGAGGCATTGGCTACCTTAAGAGAGTCATAGTTACTCGTCCCCATTGCTCACCCAGTCTGCCACTTTTTCTTACTGCGGCCAGTCTGCTAGAAGCGATATGTCACTCGTTGTGTATCTTAAGAGATTCATCGTTACTCCTTCCATAGGTTACTGATATTCTCTGAGTCAATACCTCTCGTGACGAAAAAGTGGCTATCTTAATAGTGCAATACTTCTTCCTCCGAGTTGCTCACACAGTTTACTACTTTTTGTGTAGTTTTTGTCTGCCAGAAACTATAATTCACTAGTTGTGTATCATAAAAGAGTCATTGTTTCTCCTCCTAGGGGTTTTCGAGATTTCTTAATCCAAACCGCAAGTAACGAGGCATTGGCTACCTTAAGAGAGTCATAGTTACTCGTCCCCATTGCTCACCCAGTCTGCCACTTTTTCATACTGTGGCCAGTCTGCCAGAAGCGATATGTCACTCGTTGTGTATCTTAAGAGATTCATCGTTACTCCTTCCATAGGTTACTGGTATTCTCTGAGTCAATACCTCTCTTAACGAAAATGTGGCTATCTTAATAGTGCAATACTTCTTCCTCCGAGTTGCTCACACAGTTTACTGCTTTTTGTGTAGTTTTTGTCTGCCAGAAACTATAATTCACTAGTTGTGTATCATAAAAGAGTCATCGTTTCTCCTCCTAGGGGTTATTCGAGATATCTTAATCCAAACCGCAAGTAACGAGGCATTGGCTACCTTAAGAGAGTCATAGTTACTCGTCCCAATTGCTCACCCAGTCTGCCACTTTTCCTTACTGCGGCCAGTCTGCCAGAAGCGATATGTCACTCGTTGTGTATCTTAAGAGATTCATCGTTACTCTTTCCATAGGTTACTGGTATTCTCTGATTCAATGCCTCTCGTGACGAAAAAGTGGCTATCTTAATAGTGCAATACTTCTTCCTCCCAGTTGCTCACACAGTTTACTACTTTTTTGTGTAGTTTTTGTCTGCCAGAAACTATAATTCACTAGTTTTGTATCATAAAAGAGTCATCGTTTCTCCTCCTAGGGGTTATTCGAGACCTCTTAATCCAAACCGCAAGTAACGATGCATTGGCTACCTTAAGAGAGTCATAGTTACTCGTCCCAATTGCTCACCCAGTCTGCCACTTTTTCTTACTGTGGCCAGTCTGCCAGAAGCGATATGTCACTCGTTGTGTATCTTAAGAGATTCATCGTTACTCCTTCCATAGGTTACTGGTATTCTCTGAGTCAATACCTCTCTTGACGAAAATGCGGCTATCTTAGTAGTGCAATACTTCATCCTCCGAGTTGCTCACACAGTTTACTGCTTTTTGTGTAGTTTTTGTCTGCCAGAAACTATAATTCACTAGTTGTGTATCATAAAAGAGTCATCGTTTCTCCTCCTAGGGGTTATTCGAGATATCTTAATCCAAACCACAAGTAACGAGGCATTGGCTACCTTAAGAGAGTCATAGTTACTCGTCCCAATTGCTCACCCAGTCTGCCACTTTTCCTTACTGCGGCCAGTCTGCCAGAAGCGATATGTCACTCGTTGTGTATCTTAAGAGATTCATCGTTACTCTTTCCATAGGTTTCTGGTATTCTCTGATTCAATACCTCTCGTGACGGAAAAGTGGCTATCTTAATAGTGCAATACCTCTTCCTCCCAGTTGCTCACACAGTTTACTACTTTTTGTGTAGTTTTTGTCTGCCAGAAACTATAATTCACTAGTTGTGTATCATAAAAGAGTCATCGTTTCTCCTCCTAGGGGTTTTCGAGATTTCTTAATCCAAACCGCAAGTAACGAGGCATTGGCTACCTTAAGAGAGTCATAGTTACTCGTCCCCATTGCTCACCCAGTCTGCCACTTTTTCTTACTGTGGCCAGTCTGCCAGAAGCGATATGTCACTCGTTGTGTATCTTAAGAGATTCATCGTTACTCCTTCCATAGGTTACTGGTATTCTCTGAGTCAATACCTCTCTTGACGAAAAAGTGGCTATCTTAATAGTGCAATACTTCTTCCTCCGAGTTGCTCACACAGTTTACTGCTTTTTGTGTAGTTTTTGTCTGCCAGAAACTATAATTCACTAGTTGTGTATCATAAAAGAGTCATCGTTTCTCCTCCTAGGGGTTATTCGAGATATCTTAATCCAAACCGCAAGTAACGAGGCATTGGCTACCTTAAGAGAGTCATAGTCACTCGTCCCCATTGCTCACCCAGTCTGCCACTTTTTCTTACTGTGGCCAGTCTGCCAGAAGCGATATGTCACTCGTTGTGTATCTTAAGAGATTCATCGTTACTCTTTCCATAGGTTACTGGTATTCTCTGATTCAATGCCTCTCGTGACGAAAAAGTGGCTATCTTAATAGTGCAATACTTCTTCCTCCCAGTTGCTCACACAGTTTACTACTTTTTTGTGTAGTTTTTGTCTGCCAGAACCTATAATTCACTAGTTTTGTATCATAAAAGAGTCATCGTTTCTCCTCCTAGGGGTTATTCGAGACCTCTTAATCCAAACCGCAAGTAACGATGCATTGGCTACCTTAAGAGAGTCATAGTTACTCGTCCCAATTGCTCACCCAGTCTGCCACTTTTTCTTACTGTGGCCAGTCTGCCAGAAGCGATATGTCACTCGTTGTGTATCTTAAGAGATTCATCGTTACTCCTTCCATAGGTTACTGGTATTCTCTGAGTCAATACCTCTCTTGACGAAAATGCGGCTATCTTAGTAGTGCAATACTTCATCCTCCGAGTTGCTCACACAGTTTACTGCTTTTTGTGTAGTTTTTGTCTGCCAGAAACTATAATTCACTAGTTGTGTATCATAAAAGAGTCATCGTTTCTCCTCCTAGGGGTTATTCGAGATATCTTAATCCAAACCACAAGTAACGAGGCATTGGCTACCTTAAGAGAGTCATAGTTACTCGTCCCAATTGCTCACCCAGTCTGCCACTTTTCCTTACTGCGGCCAGTCTGCCAGAAGCGATATGTCACTCGTTGTGTATCTTAAGAGATTCATCGTTACTCTTTCCATAGGTTACTGGTATTCTCTGATTCAATACCTCTCGTGACGGAAAAGTGGCTATCTTAATAGTGCAATACCTCTTCCTCCCAGTTGCTCACACAGTTTACTACTTTTTGTGTAGTTTTTGTCTGCCAGAAACTATAATTCACTAGTTGTGTATCATAAAAGAGTCATCGTTTCTCCTCCTAGGGGTTTTCGAGATATCTTAATCCAAACCGCAAGTAACGAGGCATTGGCTACCTTAAGAGAGTCATAGTTACTCGTCCCCATTGCTCACCCAGTCTGCCACTTTTTCTTACTGTGGCCAGTCTGCCAGAAGCGATATGTCACTCGTTGTGTATCTTAAGAGATTCATCGTTACTCCTTCCATAGGTTACTGGTATTCTCTGAGTCAATACCTCTCTTGACGAAAAAGTGGCTATCTTAATAGTGCAATACTTCTTCCTCCGAGTTGCTCACACAGTTTACTGCTTTTTGTGTAGTTTTTGTCTGCCAGAAACTATAAATCACTAGTTGTGTATCATAAAAGAGTCATCGTTTCTCCTCCTAGGGGTTATTCGAGATATCTTAATCCAAACCGCAAGTAACGAGGCATTGGCTACCTTAAGAGAGTCATAGTCACTCGTCCCCATTGCTCACCCAGTCTGCCACTTTTTCTTACTGTGGCGAGTCTGCCAGAAGCGATATGTCACTCGTTGTGTATCTTAAGAGATTCATCGTTACTCTTTCCATAGGTTACTGGTATTCTCTGATTCAATGCCTCTCGTGACGAAAAAGTGGCTATCTTAATAGTGCAATACTTCTTCCTCCCAGTTGCTCACACAGTTTACTACTTTTTTGTGTAGTTTTTGTCTGCCAGAAACTATAATTCACTAGTTTTGTATCATAAAAGAGTCATCGTTTCTCCTCCTAGGGGTTATTCGAGACCTCTTAATCCAAACCGCAAGTAACGATGCATTGGCTACCTTAAGAGAGTCATAGTTACTCGTCCCAATTGCTCACCCAGTCTGCCACTTTTCCTTACTGCGGCCAGTCTGCCAGAAGCGATATGTCACTCGTTGTGTATCTTAAGAGATTCATCGTTACTCTTTCCATAGGTTACTGGTATTCTCTGATTCAATACCTCTCGTGACGGAAAAGTGGCTATCTTAATAGTGCAATACCTCTTCCTCCCAGTTGCTCACACAGTTTACTACTTTTTGTGTAGTTTTTGTCTGCCAGAAACTATAATTCACTAGTTGTGTATCATAAAAGAGTCATCGTTTCTCCTCCTAGGGGTTTTCGAGATTTCTTAATCCAAACCGCAAGTAACGAGGCATTGGCTACCTTAAGAGAGTCATAGTTACTCGTCCCCATTGCTCACCCAGTCTGCCACTTTTTCTTACTGTGGCCAGTCTGCCAGAAGCGATATGTCACTCGTTGTGTATCTTAAGAGATTCATCGTTACTCCTTCCATAGGTTACTGGTATTCTCTGAGTCAATACCTCTCTTGACGAAAAAGTGGCTATCTTAATAGTGCAATACTTCTTCCTCCGAGTTGCTCACACAGTTTACTGCTTTTTGTGTAGTTTTTGTCTGCCAGAAACGATAATTCACTAGTTGTGTATCATAAAAGAGTCATCGTTTCTCCTCCTAGGGGTTTTCGAGATTTCTTAATCCAAACCGCAAGTAACGAGGCATTGGCTACCTTAAGAGAGTCATAGTTACTCGTCCCCATTGCTCACCCAGTCTGCCACTTTTTCTTACTGTGGCCAGTCTGCCAGAAGCGATATGTCACTCGTTGTGTATCTTAAGAGATTCATCGTTACTCTTTCCATAGGTTACTGGTATTCTCTGATTCAATGCCTCTCGTGACGAAAAAGTGGCTATCTTAATAGTGCAATACTTCTTCCTCCCAGTTGCTCACACAGTTTACTACTTTTTTGTGTAGTTTTTGTCTGCCAGAAACTACAATTCACTAGTTTTGTATCATAAAAGAGTCATCGTTTCTCCTCCTAGGGGTTATTCGAGACCTCTTAATCCAAACCGCAAGTAACGATGCATTGGCTACCTTAAGAGAGTCATAGTTACTCGTCCCAATTGCTCACCCAGTCTGCCACTTTTTCTTACTGTGGCCAGTCTGCCAGAAGCGATATGTCACTCGTTGTGTATCTTAAGAGATTCATCGTTACTCCTTCCATAGGTTACTGGTATTCTCTGATTCAATAACTCTCGTGACGGAAAAGTGGCTATCTTAATAGTGCAATACCTCTTCCTCCCAGTTGCTCACACAGTTTACTACTTTTTGTGTAGTTTTTGTCTGCCAGAAACTATAATTCACTAGTTGTGTATCATAAAAGAGTCATCGTTTCTCCTCCTAGGGGTTTTCGAGATTTCTTAATCCAAACCGCAAGTAACGAGGCATTGGCTACCTTAAGAGAGTCATAGTTACTCGTCCCCATTGCTCACCCAGTCTGCCACTTTTTCTTACTGTGGCCAGTCTGCCAGAAGCGATATGTCACTCGTTGTGTATCTTAAGAGATTCATCGTTACTCCTTCCATAGGTTACTGGTATTCTCTGAGTCAATACCTCTCGTGACGAAAAAGTGGCTATCTTAATAGTGCAATACTTCTTCCTCCGAGTTGCTCACACAGTTTACTGCTTTTTGTGTAGTTTTTGTCTGCCAGAAACTATAATTCACTAGTTGTGTATCATAAAGGAGTCATCGTTTCTCCTCCTAGGGGTTATTCGAGATATCTTAATCCAAACCGCAAGTAACGAGGCATTGCCTACCTTAAGAGAGTCATAGTTACTCGTCCCAATTGCTCACCCAGTCTGCCACTTTTTCTTACTGTGGCCAGTCTGCCAGAAGCGATATGTCACTCGTTGTGTATCTTAAGAGATTCATCGTTACTCCTTCCATAGGTTACTGGTATTCTCTGATTCAATAACTCTCGTGACGGAAAAGTGGCTATCTTAATAGTGCAATACCTCTTCCTCCCAGTTGCTCACACAGTTTACTACTTTTTGTGTAGTTTTTGTCTGCCAGAAACTATAATTCACTAGTTGTGTATCATAAAAGAGTCATCGTTTCTCCTCCTAGGGGTTTTCGAGATTTCTTAATCCAAACCGCAAGTAACGAGGCATTGGCTACCTTAAGAGAGTCATAGTTACTCGTCCCCATTGCTCACCCAGTCTGCCACTTTTTCTTACTGTGGCCAGTCTGCCAGAAGCGATATGTCACTCGTTGTGTATCTTAAGAGATTCATCGTTACTCCTTCCATAGGTTACTGGTATTCTCTGAGTCAATACCTCTCGTGACGAAAAAGTGGCTATCTTAATAGTGCAATACTTCTTCCTCCGAGTTGCTCACACAGTTTACTGCTTTTTGTGTAGTTTTTGTCTGCCAGAAACTATAATTCACTAGTTGTGTATCATAAAGGAGTCATCGTTTCTCCTCCTAGGGGTTATTCGAGATATCTTAATCCAAACCGCAAGTAACGAGGCATTGGCTACCTTAAGAGAGTCATAGTTACTCGTCCCAATTGCTCACCCAGTCTGCCACTTTTCCTTACTGCGGCCAGTCTGCCAGAAGCGATATGTCACTCGTTGTGTATCTTAAGAGATTCATCGTTACTCTTTCCATAGGTTACTGGTATTCTCTGATTCAATACCTCTCGTGACGAAAAAGTGGCTATCTTAATAGTGCAATACTTCTCCTCCCAGTTGCTCACACAGTTTACTACTTTTTTGTGTAGTTTTTGTCTGCCAGAAACTATAATTCACTAGTTTTGTATCATAAAAGAGTCATCGTTTCTCCTCCTAGGGGTTATTCGAGACCTCTGAATCCAAACCGCAAGCAACGGGGCATTGGCTACCTTAAGAGAGTCATAGTTACTCGTCCCCATTGCTCACCCAGTCTGCCACTTTTCCTTACTGCGGCCAGTCTGCCAGAAGCGATATGTCACTCGTTGTGTATCTTAAGAGATTCATCGTTACTCTTTCCATAGGTTACTGGTATTCTCTGATTCAATACCTCTCGTGACGAAAAAGTGGCTATCTTAATAGTGCAATACTTCTCCTCCCAGTTGCTCACACAGTTTACTACTTTTTTGTGTAGTTTTTGTCTGCCAGAAACTATAATTCACTAGTTTTGTATCATAAAAGAGTCATCGTTTCTCCTCCTAGGGGTTATTCGAGACCTCTGAATCCAAACCGCAAGCAACGAGGCATTGGCTACCTTAAGAGAGTCATAGTTACTCGTCCCCATTGCTCACCCAGTCTGCCACTTTTTCTTACTGCGGCCAGTCTGCTAGAAGCGATATGTCACTCGTTGTGTATCTTAAGAGATTCATCGTTACTCCTTCCATAGTTTACTGATATTCTCTGAGTCAATACCTCTCGTGACGAAAAAGTGGCTATCTTAATAGTGCAATACTTCTTCCTCCGAGTTGCTCACACAGTTTACTACTTTTTGTGTAGTTTTTGTCTGCCAGAAACTATAATTCACTAGTTGTGTATCATAAAAGAGTCATCGTTTCTCCTCCTAGGGGTTTTCGAGATTTCTTAATCCAAACCGCAAGTAACGATGCATTGGCTACCTTAAGAGAGTCATAGTTACTCGTCCCAATTGCTCACCCAGTCTGCCACTTTTTCTTACTGTGGCCAGTCTGCCAGAAGCGATATGTCACTCGTTGTGTATCTTAAGAGATTCATCGTTACTCCTTCCATAGGTTACTGGTATTCTCTGAGTCAATACCTCTCTTGACGAAAATGCGGCTATCTTAGTAGTGCAATACTTCTTCCTCCGAGTTGCTCACACAGTTTACTGCTTTTTGTGTAGTTTTTGTCTGCCAGAAACTATAATTCACTAGTTGTGTATCATAAAAGAGTCATCGTTTCTCCTCCTAGGGGTTATTCGAGATATCTTAATCCAAACCGCAAGTAACGAGGCATTGGCTACCTTAAGAGAGTCATAGTTACTCGTCCCAATTGCTCACCCAGTCTGCCACTTTTCCTTACTGCGGCCAGTCTGCCAGAAGCGATATGTCACTCGTTGTGTATCTTAAGAGATTCATCGTTACTCTTTCCATAGGTTACTGGTATTCTCTGATTCAATACCTCTCGTGACGGAAAAGTGGCTATCTTAATAGTGCAATACCTCTTCCTCCCAGTTGCTCACACAGTTTACTACTTTTTGTGTAGTTTTTGTCTGCCAGAAACTATAATTCACTAGTTGTGTATCATAAAAGAGTCATCGTTTCTCCTCCTAGGGGTTTTCGAGATTTCTTAATCCAAACCGCAAGTAACGAGGCATTGGCTACCTTAAGAGAGTCATAGTTACTCGTCCCCATTGCTCACCCAGTCTGCCACTTTTTCTTACTGTGGCCAGTCTGCCAGAAGCGATATGTCACTCGTTGTGTATCTTAAGAGATTCATCGTTACTCCTTCCATAGGTTACTGGTATTCTCTGAGTCAATACCTCTCTTGACGATAAAGTGGCTATCTTAATAGTGCAATACTTCTTCCTCCGAGTTGCTCACACAGTTTACTGCTTTTTGTGTAGTTTTTGTCTGCCAGAAACTATAATTCACTAGTTGTGTATCATAAAAGAGTCATCGTTTCTCCTCCTAGGGGTTATTCGAGATATCTTAATCCAAACCGTAAGTAACGAGGCATTGGCTACCTTAAGAGAGTCATAGTTACTCGTCCCCATTGCTCACCCAGTCTGCCACTTTTTCTTACTGTGGCCAGTCTGCCAGAAGCGATATGTCACTCGTTGTGTATCTTAAGAGATTCATCGTTACTCCTTCCATAGGTTACTGGTATTCTCTGAGTCAATACCTCTCGTGACGAAAAAGTGGCTATCTTAATAGTGCAATACTTCTTCCTCCGAGTTGCTCACACAGTTTACTGCTTTTTGTGTAGTTTTTGTCTGCCAGAAACTATAATTCACTAGTTGTGTATCATAAAAGAGTCATCGTTTCTCCTCCTAGGGGTTATTCGAGATATCTTAATCCAAACCGCAAGTAACGAGGCATTGGCTACCTTAAGAGAGTCATAGTTACTCGTCCCCATTGCTCACCCAGTCTGCCACTTTTTCTTACTGTGGCCAGTCTGCCAGAAGCTATATGTCACTCGTTGTGTATCTTAAGAGATTCATCGTTACTCCTTCCATAGGTTACTGGTATTCTCTGAGTCAATACCTCTCTTGACGAAAAAGTGGCTATGTTAATAGTGCAATACTTCTTCCTCCGAGTTGCTCACACAGTTTACTACTTTTTGTGTAGTTTTTGTCTGCCAGAAACTATAATTCACTAGTTGTGTATCATAAAAGAGTCATCGTTTCTCCTCCTAGGGGTTATTCGAGATATCTTAATCCAAACCGCAAGTAACGAGGCATTGGCTACCTTAAGAGAGTCATAGTTACTCGTCCCAATTGCTCACCCAGTCTGCCACTTTTTCTTACTGCGGCCAGTCTGCCAGAAGCGATATGTCACTCGTTGTGTATCTTAAGAGATTCATCGTTACTCTTTCCATAGGTTACTGGTATTCTCTGAGTCAATACATTTCGTGACGAAAAAGTGGCTATCTTAATAGTGCAATACTTCTTCCTCCGAGTTGCTCACACAGTTTACTACTTTTTGTGTTGTTTTTGTCTGCCAGAAACTATAATTCACTAGTTGTGTATCATAAAAGAGTCATCGTTTCTCCTCCTAGGGGTTATTCGAGATATCTTAATCCAAACCGCAAGTAACGAGGCATTGGCTACCTTAAGAGAGTCATAGTTACTCGTCCCAATTGCTCACCCAGTCTGCCACTTTTCCTTACTGCGGCCAGTCTGCCAGAAGCGATAAGTCACTCGTTGTGTATCTTAAGAGATTCACCGTTACTCTTTCCATAGGTTACTGGTATTCTCTGATTCAATGCCTCTCGTGACGAAAAAGTGGCTATCTTAATAGTGCAATACTTCTTCCTCCCAGTTGCTCACACAGTTTACTACTTTTTTGTGTAGTTTTTGTCTGCCAGAAACTATAATTCACTAGTTTTGTATCATAAAAGAGTCATCGTTTCTCCTCCTAGGGGTTATTCGAGACCTCTTAATCCAAACCGCAAGTAACGAGGCATTGGCTACCTTAAGAGAGTCATAGTTACTCGTCCCAATTGCTCACCCAGTCTGCCACTTTTTCTTACTGCGGCCAGTCTGCCAGAAGCGATATGTCACTCGTTGTGTATCTTAAGAGATTCATCGTTACTCCTTCCATAGGTTACTGGTATTCTCTGAGTCAATACCTCTCGTGACGAAAAAGTGGCTATCTTAATAGTGCAATACTTCTTCCTCCGAGTTGCTCACACAGTTTACTACTTTTTGTGTACTTGCCAGTCTGCCAGAAGCGATATGTCACTAGTTGTGTATCATAAAAGAGTCATCGTTTCTCCTCCTAGGGGTTATTCGAGATTTCTTAATCCAAACCGCAAGTAACGAGGCATTGGCTACCTTAAGAGAGTCATAGTTACTCGTCCCCATTGCTCACCCAGTCTGCCACTTTTTCTTACTGCGGCCAGTCTGCCAGAAGCGATATGTCACTCGTTGTGTATCTTAAGAGATTCATCGTTAATCCTTCCATAGGTTACTGATATTCTCTGAGTCAATACCTCTCGTGACGAAAAAGTGACTATCTTAATAGTGCAATACTTCTTCCTCCGAGTTGCTCACACAGTTTACTACTTTTTGTGTAGTTTTTGTCTGCCAGAAACTATAATTCACTAGTTGTGTATCATAAAAGAGTCATCGTTTCTCCTCCTAGGGGTTTTCGCGATTTCTTAATCCAAACCGCAAGTAACGAGGCATTGGCTACCTTAAGAGAGTCATAGTTACTCGTCCCAATTGCTCATCCAGTCTGCCACTTTTCCTTACTGCGGCCAGTCTGCCAGAAGCGATATGTCACTCGTTGTGTATCTTAAGAGATTCATCGTTACTCCTTCCATAGGTTACTGGTATTCTCTGAGTCAATACCTCTCTTGACGAAAAAGTGGCTATGTTAATAGTGCAATACTTCTTCCTCCGAGTTGCTCACACAGTTTACTGCTTTTTGTGTAGTTTTTGTCTGCCAGAAACTATAATTCACTAGTTGTGTATCATAAAAGAGTCATCGTTTCTCCTGCTAGGGGTTATTCGAGATATCTTAATCCAAACCGCAAGTAACGAGGCATTGGCTACCTTAAGAGAGTCATAGTTACTCGTCCCAATTGCTCACCCAGTCTGCCACTTTTCCTTACTGCGGCCAGTCTGCCAGAAGCGATAAGTCACTCGTTGTGTATCTTAAGAGATTCATCGTTACTCTTTCCATAGGTTACTGGTATTCTCTGATTCAATGCTTCTCGTGACGAAAAAGTGGCTATCTTAATAGTGCAATACTTCTTCCTCCCAGTTGCTCACACAATTTACTACTTTTTTGTATAGTTTTTGTCTGCCAGAAACTATAATTCACTAGTTTTGTATCATAAAAGAGTCATCGTTTCTCCTCCTAGGGGTTATTCGAGATTTCTTAATCCAAACCGCAAGTAACGAAGCATTGGCTACCTTAAGAGAGTCATAGTTACTCGTCCCAATTGCTCACCCAGTCTGCCAGTTTTCCTTACTGCGGCCAGTCTGCCAGAAGTGATATGTCACTCGTTGTGTATCTTAAGAGATTCATCGTTACTCTTTCCATAGGTTACTGGTATTCTCTGGTTCAATGCCTCTCGTGACGAAAAAGTGGCTATCTTAATAGTGCAATACTTCTTCCTCCAAGTTGCTCAAACAGTTTACTACTTTTTTGTATAGTTTTTGTCTGCCAGAAACTATAATTCACTAGTTTTGTATCATAAAAGAGTCATCGTTTCTCCTCCTAGGGGTTATTCGAGACCTCTTAATCCAAACCGCAAGTAACGATGCATTGGCTACCTTAAGAGAGTCATAGTTACTCGTCCCAATTGCTCACCCACTCTGCCACTTTTTCTTACTGTGGCCAGTCTGCCAGAAGCGATATGTCACTCGTTGTGTATCTTAAGAGATTCATCGTTACTCCTTCCATAGGTTACTGGTATTCTCTGATTCAATACCTCTCGTGACGGAAAAGTGGCTATCTTAATAGTGCAATACCTCTTCCTCCCAGTTGCTCACACAGTTTACTACTTTTTGTGTAGTTTTTGTCTGCCAGAAACTATAATTCACTAGTTGTGTATCATAAAAGAGTCATCGTTTCTCCTCCTAGGGGTTTTCGAGATTTCTTAATCCAAACCGCAAGTAACGAGGCATTGGCTACCTTAAGAGAGTCATAGTTACTCGTCCCCATTGCTCACCCAGTCTGCCACTTTTTCTTACTGTGGCCAGTCTGCCAGAAGCGATATGTCACTCGTTGTGTATCTTAAGAGATTCATCGTTACTCCTTCCATAGGTTACTGGTATTCTCTGAGTCAATACCTCTCGTGACGAAAAAGTGGCTATCTTAATAGTGCAATACTTCTTCCTCCGAGTTGCTCACACAGTTTACTGCTTTTTGTGTAGTTTTTGTCTGCCAGAAACTATAATTCACTAGTTGTGTATCATAAAAGAGTCATCGTTTCTCCTCCTAGGGGTTATTCGAGATATCTTAATCCAAACCGCAAGTAACGAGGCATTGGCTACCTTAAGAGAGTCATAGTTACTCGTCCCAATTGCTCACCCAGTCTGCCACTTTTTCTTACTGCGGCCAGTCTGCCAGAAGCGATATGTCACTCGTTGTGTATCTTAAGAGATTCATCGTTACTCTTTCCATAGGTTACTGGTATTCTCTGAGTCAATACCTTTCGTGACGAAAAAGTGGCTATCTTAATAGTGCAATACTTCTTCCTCCGAGTTGCTCACACAGTTTACTACTTTTTGTGTTGTTTTTGTCTGACAGAAACTATAATTCACTAGTTGTGTATCATAAAAGAGTCATCGTTTCTCCTCCTAGGGGTTATTCGAGATATCTTAATCCAAACCGCAAGTAATGAGGCATTGGCTACCTTAAGAGAGTCATAGTTACTCGTCCCAATTGCTCACCCAGTCTGCCACTTTTCCTTACTGCGGCCAGTCTGCCAGAAGCGATAAGTCACTCGTTGTGTATCTTAAGAGATTCATCGTTACTCTTTCCATAGGTTACTGGTATTCTCTGATTCAATGCCTCTCGTGACGAAAAAGTGGCTATCTTAATAGTGCAATACTTCTTCCTCCCAGTTGCTCACACAGTTTACTACTTTTTTGTGTAGTTTTTGTCTGCCAGAAACTATAATTCACTAGTTTTGTATCATAAAAGAGTCATCGTTTCTCCTCCTAGGGGTTATTCGAGACCTCTTAATCCAAACCGCAAGTAACGAGGCATTGGCTACCTTAAGAGAGTCATAGTTACTCGTCCCAATTGCTCACCCAGTCTGCCACTTTTTCTTACTGCGGCCAGTCTGCCAGAAGCGATATGTCACTCGTTGTGTATCTTAAGAGATTCATCGTTACTCCTTCCATAGGTTACTGGTATTCTCTGAGTCAATACCTCTCGTGACGAAAAAGTGGCTATCTTAATAGTGCAATACTTCTTCCTCCGAGTTGCTCACACAGTTTACTGCTTTTTGTGTACTTGCCAGTCTGCCAGAAGCGATATGTCACTAGTTGTGTATCATAAAAGAGTCATCGTTTCTCCTCCTAGGGGTTATTCGAGATTTCTTAATCCAAACCGCAAGTAACGAGGCATTGGCTACCTTAAGAGAGTCATAGTTACTCGTCCCCATTGCTCACCCAGTCTGCCACTTTTTCTTACTGCGGCCAGTCTGCCAGAAGCGATATGTCACTCGTTGTGTATCTTAAGAGATTCATCGTTACTCCTTCCATAGGTTACTGATATTCTCTGAGTCAATACCTCTCGTGACGAAAAAGTGACTATCTTAATAGTGCAATACTTCTTCCTCCGAGTTGCTCACACAGTTTACTACTTTTTGTGTAGTTTTTGTCTGCCAGAAACTATAATTCACTAGTTGTGTATCATAAAAGAGTCATCGTTTCTCCTCCTAGGGGTTTTCGAGATTTCTTAATCCAAACCGCAAGTAACGAGGCATTGGCTACCTTAAGAGAGTCATAGTTACTCGTCCCAATTGCTCATCCAGTCTGCCACTTTTCCTTACTGCGGCCAGTCTGCCAGAAGCGATATGTCACTCGTTGTGTATCTTAAGAGATTCATCGTTACTCCTTCCATAGGTTACTGGTATTCTCTGAGTCAATACCTCTCTTGACGAAAAAGTGGCTATGTTAATAGTGCAATACTTCTTCCTCCGAGTTGCTCACACAGTTTACTGCTTTTTGTGTAGTTTTTGTCTGCCAGAAACTATAATTCACTAGTTGTGTATCATAAAAGAGTCATCGTTTCTCCTGCTAGGGGTTATTCGAGATATCTTAATCCAAACCGCAAGTAACGAGGCATTGGCTACCTTAAGAGAGTCATAGTTACTCGTCCCAATTGCTCACCCAGTCTGCCACTTTTCCTTACTGCGGCCAGTCTGCCAGAAGCGATAAGTCACTCGTTGTGTATCTTAAGAGATTCATCGTTACTCTTTCCATAGGTTACTGGTATTCTCTGATTCAATGCTTCTCGTGACGAAAAAGTGGCTATCTTAATAGTGCAATACTTCTTCCTCCCAGTTGCTCACACAGTTTACTACTTTTTTGTATAGTTTTTGTCTGCCAGAAACTATAATTCACTAGTTTTGTATCATAAAAGAGTCATCGTTTCTCCTCCTAGGGGTTATTCGAGATTTCTTAATCCAAACCGCAAGTAACGAAGCATTGGCTACCTTAAGAGAGTCATAGTTACTCGTCCCAATTGCTCACCCAGTCTGCCAGTTTTCCTTACTGCGGCCAGTCTGCCAGAAGTGATATGTCACTCGTTGTGTATCTTAAGAGATTCATCGTTACTCTTTCCATAGGTTACTGGTATTCTCTGGTTCAATGCCTCTCGTGACGAAAAAGTGGCTATCTTAATAGTGCAATACTTCTTCCTCCAAGTTGCTCAAACAGTTTACTACTTTTTTGTATAGTTTTTGTCTGCCAGAAACTATAATTCACTAGTTTTGTATCATAAAAGAGTCATCGTTTCTCCTCCTAGGGGTTATTCGAGATATCTTAATCCAAACCGCAAGTAACGAGGCATTGGCTACCTTAAGAGAGTCATAGTTACTCGTCCCAATTGCTCACCCAGTCTGCCACTTTTTCTTACTGCGGCCAGTCTGCCAGAAGCGATATGTCACTCGTTGTGTATCTTAAGAGATTCATCGTTACTCCTTCCATAGGTTACTGGTATTCTCTGAGTCAATACCTCTCGTGACGAAAAAGTGGCTATCTTAATAGTGCAATACTTCTTCCTCCCAGTTGCTCACACAGTTTACTACTTTTTGCGTAGTTTTTGTCTGCCAGAAACTATAATTCACTAGTTTTGTATCATAAAAGAGTCATCGTTTCTCCTCCTAGTGGTTATTCGAGACCTCTGAATCCAAACCGCAAGTAACGAGGCATTGGCTACCTTAAGAGAGTCATAGTTACTCGTCCCCATTGCTCACCCAGTCTGCCACTTTTTCTTACTGCGGCCAGTCTGCCAGAAGCGGTATGTCACTCGTTGTGTATCTTAAGAGATTCTTCGTTACTCCTTCCATAGGTTACTGATATTCTCTGAGTCAATACCTCTCATGACGAAAAAGTGGCTATCTTAATAGTGCAATACTTCTTCCTCCGAGTTGCTCACACAGTTTACTACTTTTTGTGTAGTTTTTGTCTGCCAGAAACTATAATTCACTAGTTGTGTATCATAAAAGAGTCATAGTTTCTCCTCCTAGGGTTTTTCGAGATTTCTTAATCCAAACCGCAAGTAACGAGGCATTGGCTACCTTAAGAGAGTCATAGTTACTCGTCCCAATTGCTCATCCAGTCTGCCACTTTTCCTTACTGCGGCCAGTCTGCCAGAAGCGATATGTCACTCGTTGTGTATCTTAAGAGATTCATCGTTACTCCTTCCATAGGTTACTGGTATTCTCTGAGTCAATACCTCTCGTGACGAAAAAGTGGCTATCTTAATAGTGCAATACTTCTTCCTCCGAGTTGCTCACACAGTTTACTACTTTTTGTGTAGTTTTTGTCTGCCAGAATCTATAATTCACTAGTTGTGTATCATAAAAGAGTCATCGTTTCTCCTCCTAGGGGTTTTCGAGATTTCTTAATCCAAACCGCAAGTAACGAGGCATTGGCTACCTTAAGAGAGTCATAGTTACTCGTCCCCATTGCTCACCCAGTCTGCCACTTTTTCTTACTGCGGCCAGTCTGCCAGAAGCGATATGTCACTCGTTGTGTATCTTAAGAGATTCATCGTTACTCTTTCCATAGGTTACTGGTATTCTCTGATTCAATGCCTCTCGTAACGAAAAAGTGGCTATCTTAATAGTGCAATACTTCTTCCTCCCAGTTGCTCACACAGTTTACTACATTTTTGTATAGTTTTTGTCTGCCAGAAACTATAATTCACTAGTTGTGTATCATAAAAGAGTCATCGTTTCTCCTCCTAGGGGTTATTCGAGACCTCTTAATCCAAACCGCAAGTAACGAGGCATTGGCTACCTTAAGAGAGTCATAGTTACTCGTCCCTATTGCTCACCAAGTCTGCCACTTTTTCTTACTGCGGCCAGTCTGCCAGAAGCGATATGTCACTCGTTGTGTATCTTAAGAGATTCATCGTTACTCCTTCCATAGGTTACTGGTATTCTCTGAGTCAATACCTCTCTTGACGAAAATGTGGCTATCTTAATAGTGCAATACTTCTTCCTCCGAGTTGCTCACACAGTTTACTGCTTTTTGTGTAGTTTTTGTCTGCCAGAAACTATAATTCACTAGTTGGGTATCATAAAAGAGTCATCGTTTCTCCTGCTAGGGGTTATTCGAGATATCTTAATCCAAACCGCAAGTAACGAGGCATTGGCTACCTTAAGAGAGTCATAGTTACTCGTCCCAATTGCTCACCCAGTCTGCCACTTTTCCTTACTGCGGCCAGTCTGCCAGAAGCGATAAGTCACTCGTTGTGTATCTTAAGAGATTCATCGTTACTCTTTCCATAGGTTACTGGTATTCTCTGATTCAATGCTTCTCGTGACGAAAAAGTGGCTATCTTAATAGTGCAATACTTCTTCCTCCCAGTTGCTCACACAGTTTACTACTTTTTTGTATAGTTTTTGTCTGCCAGAAACTATAATTCACTAGTTTTGTATCATAAAAGAGTCATCGTTTCTCCTCCTAGGGGTTATTCGAGATTTCTTAATCCAAACCGCAAGTAACGAAGCATTGGCTACCTTAAGAGAGTCATAGTTACTCGTCCCAATTGCTCACCCAGTCTGCCAGTTTTCCTTACTGCGGCCAGTCTGCCAGAAGTGATATGTCACTCGTTGTGTATCTTAAGAGATTCATCGTTACTCTTTCCATAGGTTACTGGTATTCTCTGGTTCAATGCCTCTCGTGACGAAAAAGTGGCTATCTTAATAGTGCAATACTTCTTCCTCCAAGTTGCTCAAACAGTTTACTACTTTTTTGTATAGTTTTTGTCTGCCAGAAACTATAATTCACTAGTTTTGTATCATAAAAGAGTCATCGTTTCTCCTCCTAGGGGTTATTCGAGACCTCTTAATCCAAACCGCAAGTAACGAGGCATTGGCTACCTTAAGAGAGTCATAGTTACTCGTCCCAATTGCTCACCCAGTCTGCCACTTTTTCTTACTGCGGCCAGTCTGCCAGAAGCGATATGTCACTCGTTGTGTATCTTAAGAGATTCATCGTTACTCCTTCCATAGGTTACTGGTATTCTCTGAGTCAATACCTCTCGTGACGAAAAAGTGGCTATCTTAATAGTGCAATACTTCTTCCTCCCAGTTGCTCACACAGTTTACTACTTTTTGTGTAGTTTTTGTCTGCCAGAAACTATAATTCACTAGTTTTGTATCATAAAAGAGTCATCGTTTCTCCTCCTAGTGGTTATTCGAGACCTCTGAATCCAAACCGCAAGTAACGAGGCATTGGCTACCTTAAGAGAGTCATAGTTACTCGTCCCCATTGCTCACCCAGTCTGCCACTTTTTCTTACTGCGGCCAGTCTGCCAGAAGCGGTATGTCACTCGTTGTGTATCTTAAGAGATTCTTCGTTACTCCTTCCATAGGTTACTGATATTCTCTGAGTCAATACCTCTCGTGACGAAAAAGTGGCTATCTTAATAGTGCAATACTTCTTCCTCCGAGTTGCTCACACAGTTTACTACTTTTTGTGTAGTTTTTGTCTGCCAGAAACTATAATTCACTAGTTGTGTATCATAAAAGAGTCATAGTTTCTCCTCCTAGGGTTTTTCGAGATATCTTAATCCAAACCGCAAGTAACGAGGCATTGGCTACCTTAAGAGAGTCATAGTTACTCGTCCCAATTGCTCATCCAGTCTGCCACTTTTCCTTACTGCGGCCAGTCTGCCAGAAGCGATATGTCACTCGTTGTGTATCTTAAGAGATTCATCGTTACTCCTTCCATAGGTTACTGGTATTCTCTGAGTCAATACCTCTCGTGACGAAAAAGTGGCTATCTTAATAGTGCAATACTTCTTCCTCCGAGTTGCTCACACAGTTTACTACTTTTTGTGTAGTTTTTGTCTGCCAGAATCTATAATTCACTAGTTGTGTATCATAAAAGAGTCATTGTTTCTCCTCCTAGGGGTTTTCGAGATTTCTTAATCCAAACCGCAAGTAACGAGGCATTGGCTACCTTAAGAGAGTCATAGTTACTCGTCCCCATTGCTCACCCAGTCTGCCACTTTTTCTTACTGCGGCCAGTCTGCCAGAAGCGATATGTCACTCGTTGTGTATCTTAAGAGATTCATCGTTACTCTTTCCATAGGTTACTGGTATTCTCTGATTCAATGCCTCTCGTAACGAAAAAGTGGCTATCTTAATAGTGCAATACTTCTTCCTCCCAGTTGCTCACACAGTTTACTACATTTTTGTATAGTTTTTGTCTGCCAGAAACTATAATTCACTAGTTTTGTATCATAAAAGAGTCATCGTTTCTCCTCCTAGGGGTTATTCGAGACCTCTTAATCCAAACCGCAAGTAACGAGGCATTGGCTACCTTAAGAGAGTCATAGTTACTCGTCCCAATTGCTCATCCAGTCTGCCACTTTTCCTTACTGCGGCCAGTCTGCCAGAAGCGATATGTCACTCGTTGTGTATCTTAAGAGATTCATCGTTACTCCTTCCATAGGTTACTGGTATTCTCTGAGTCAATACCTCTCGTGACGAAAAAGTGGCTATCTTAATAGTGCAATACTTCTTCCTCCGAGTTGCTCACACAGTTTACTACTTTTTGTGTAGTTTTTGTCTGCCAGAATCTATAATTCACTAGTTGTGTATCATAAAAGAGTCATCGTTTCTCCTCCTAGGGGTTTTCGAGATTTCTTAATCCAAACCGCAAGTAACGAGGCATTGGCTACCTTAAGAGAGTCATAGTTACTCGTCCCCATTGCTCACCCAGTCTGCCACTTTTTCTTACTGCGGCCAGTCTGCCAGAAGCGATATGTCACTCGTTGTGTATCTTAAGAGATTCATCGTTACTCTTTCCATAGGTTACTGGTATTCTCTGATTCAATGCCTCTCGTAACGAAAAAGTGGCTATCTTAATAGTGCAATACTTCTTCCTCCCAGTTGCTCACACAGTTTACTACATTTTTGTATAGTTTTTGTCTGCCAGAAACTATAATTCACTAGTTTTGTATCATAAAAGAGTCATCGTTTCTCCTCCTAGGGGTTATTCGAGACCTCTTAATCCAAACCGCAAGTAACGAGGCATTGGCTACCTTAAGAGAGTCATAGTTACTCGTCCCTATTGCTCACCAAGTCTGCCACTTTTTCTTACTGCGGCCAGTCTGCCAGAAGCGATATGTCACTCGTTGTGTATCTTAAGAGATTCATCGTTACTCCTTCCATAGGTTACTGGTATTCTCTGAGTCAATACCTCTCTTGACGAAAATGTGGCTATCTTAATAGTGCAATACTTCTTCCTCCGAGTTGCTCACACAGTTTACTGCTTTTTGTGTAGTTTTTGTCTGCCAGAAACTATAATTCACTAGTTGTGTATCATAAAAGAGTCATCGTTTCTCCTGCTAGGGGTTATTCGAGATATCTTAATCCAAACCGCAAGTAACGAGGCATTGGCTACCTTAAGAGAGTCATAGTTACTCGTCCCAATTGCTCACCCAGTCTGCCACTTTTCCTTACTGCGGCCAGTCTGCCAGAAGCGATAAGTCACTCGTTGTGTATCTTAAGAGATTCATCGTTACTCTTTCCATAGGTTACTGGTATTCTCTGATTCAATGCTTCTCGTGACGAAAAAGTGGCTATCTTAATAGTGCAATACTTCTTCCTCCCAGTTGCTCACACAGTTTACTACTTTTTTGTATAGTTTTTGTCTGCCAGAAACTATAATTCACTAGTTTTGTATCATAAAAGAGTCATCGTTTCTCCTCCTAGGGGTTATTCGAGATTTCTTAATCCAAACCGCAAGTAACGAAGCATTGGCTACCTTAAGAGAGTCATAGTTACTCGTCCCAATTGCTCACCCAGTCTGCCAGTTTTCCTTACTGCGGCCAGTCTGCCAGAAGTGATATGTCACTCGTTGTGTATCTTAAGAGATTCATCGTTACTCTTTCCATAGGTTACTGGTATTCTCTGGTTCAATGCCTCTTGTGACGAAAATGTGGCTATCTTAATAGTGCAATACTTCTTCCTCCAAGTTGCTCAAACAGTTTACTACTTTTTTGTATAGTTTTTGTCTGCCAGAAACTATAATTCACTAGTTTTGTATCATAAAAGAGTCATCGTTTCTCCTCCTAGGGGTTATTCGAGACCTCTTAATCCAAACCGCAAGTAACGAGGCATTGGCTACCTTAAGAGAGTCATAGTTACTCGTCCCAATTGCTCACCCAGTCTGCCACTTTTTCTTACTGCGGCCAGTCTGCCAGAAGCGATATGTCACTCGTTGTGTATCTTAAGAGATTCATCGTTACTCCTTCCATAGGTTACTGGTATTCTCTGAGTCAATACCTCTCGTGACGAAAAAGTGGCTATCTTAATAGTGCAATACTTCTTCCTCCCAGTTGCTCACACAGTTTACTACTTTTTGTGTAGTTTTTGTCTGCCAGAAACTATAATTCACTAGTTTTGTATCATAAAAGAGTCATCGTTTCTCCTCCTAGTGGTTATTCGAGACCTCTGAATCCAAACCGCAAGTAACGAGGCATTGGCTACCTTAAGAGAGTCATAGTTACTCGTCCCCATTGCTCACCCAGTCTGCCACTTTTTCTTACTGCGGCCAGTCTGCCAGAAGCGATATGTCACTCGTTGTGTATCTTAAGAGATTCTTCGTTACTCCTTCCATAGGTTACTGATATTCTCTGAGTCAATACCTCTCGTGACGAAAAAGTGGCTATCTTAATAGTGCAATACTTCTTCCTCCGAGTTGCTCACACAGTTTACTACTTTTTGTGTAGTTTTTGTCTGCCAGAAACTATAATTCACTAGTTGTGTATCATAAAAGAGTCATAGTTTCTCCTCCTAGGGTTTTTCGAGATTTCTTAATCCAAACCGCAAGTAACGAGGCATTGGCTACCTTAAGAGAGTCATAGTTACTCGTCCCAATTGCTCATCCAGTCTGCCACTTTTCCTTACTGCGGCCAGTCTGCCAGAAGCGATATGTCACTCGTTGTGTATCTTAAGAGATTCATCGTTACTCCTTCCATAGGTTACTGGTATTCTCTGAGTCAATACCTCTCGTGACGAAAAAGTGGCTATCTTAATAGTGCAATACTTCTTCCTCCGAGTTGCTCACACAGTTTACTACTTTTTGTGTAGTTTTTGTCTGCCAGAATCTATAATTCACTAGTTGTGTATCATAAAAGAGTCATCGTTTCTCCTCCTAGGGGTTTTCGAGATTTCTTAATCCAAACCGCAAGTAACGAGGCATTGGCTACCTTAAGAGAGTCATAGTTACTCGTCCCCATTGCTCACCCAGTCTGCCACTTTTTCTTACTGCGGCCAGTCTGCCAGAAGCGATATGTCACTCGTTGTGTATCTTAAGAGATTCATCGTTACTCTTTCCATAGGTTACTGGTATTCTCTGATTCAATGCCTCTCGTAACGAAAAAGTGGCTATCTTAATAGTGCAATACTTCTTCCTCCCAGTTGCTCACACAGTTTACTACATTTTTGTATAGTTTTTGTCTGCCAGAAACTATAATTCACTAGTTTTGTATCATAAAAGAGTCATCGTTTCTCCTCCTAGGGGTTATTCGAGACCTCTTAATCCAAACCGCAAGTAACGAGGCATTGGCTACCTTAAGAGAGTCATAGTTACTCGTCCCTATTGCTCACCAAGTCTGCCACTTTTTCTTACTGCGGCCAGTCTGCCAGAAGCGATATGTCACTCGTTGTGTATCTTAAGAGATTCATCGTTACTCCTTCCATAGGTTACTGGTATTCTCTGAGTCAATACCTCTCTTGACGAAAATGTGGCTATCTTAATAGTGCAATACTTCTTCCTCCGAGTTGCTCACACAGTTTACTGCTTTTTGTGTAGTTTTTGTCTGCCAGAAACTATAATTCACTAGTTGTGTATCATAAAAGAGTCATCGTTTCTCCTCCTAGGGGTTATTCGAGATATCTTAATCCAAACCGCAAGTAACGAGGCATTGGCTACCTTAAGAGAGTCATAGTTACTCGTCCCAATTGCTCACCCAGTCTGCCACTTTTCCTTACTGCGGCCAGTCTGCCAGAAGCGATATGTCACTCGTTGTGTATCTTAAGAGATTCATCGTTACTCTTTCCATAGGTTACTGGTATTCTCTGATTCAATGCCTCTCGTGACGAAAAAGTGGCTATCTTAATAGTGCAATACTTCTTCCTCCCAGTTGCTCACACAGTTTACTACTTTTTGTGTAGTTTTTGTCTGCCAGAAACTATAATTCACTAGTTGTGTATCATAAAAGAGTCATCGTTTCTCCTCCTAGGGGTTTTCGAGATTTCTTAATCCAAACCGCAAGTAACGAGGCATTGGCTACCTTAAGAGAGTCATAGTTACTCGTCCCCATCGCTCACCCAGTCTGCCACTTTTTCTTACTGTGGCCAGTCTGCCAGAAGCGATATGTCACTCGTTGTGTATCTTAAGAGATTCATCGTTACTCCTTCCATAGGTTACTGGTATTCTCTGAGTCAATACCTCTCTTGACGAAAAAGTGGCTATCTTAATAGTGCAATACTTCTCCTCCCAGTTGATTACACAGTTTACTACTTTTTTGTGTAGTTTTTGTCTGCCAGAAACTATAATTCACTAGTTTTGTATCATAAAAGAGTCATCGTTTCTCCTCCTAGTGGTTATTCGAGACCTCTGAATCCAAACCGCAAGCAACGAGGCATTGGCTACCTTAAGAGAGTCATAGTTACTCGTCCCCATTGCTCACCCAGTCTGCCACTTTTTCTTACTGCGGCCAGTCTGCCAGAAGCGATATGTCACTCGTTGTGTATCTTAAGAGATTCATCGTTACTCCTTCCATAGGTTACTGATATTCTCTGAGTCAATACCTCTCGTGACGAAAAAGTGGCTATCTTAATAGTGCAATACTTCTTCCTCCGAGTTGCTCACACAGTTTACTACTTTTTGTGTAGTTTTTTTCTGCCAGAAACTATAATTCACTAGTTGTGTATCATAAAAGAGTCATCGTTTCTCCTCCTAGGGGTTTTCGAGATTTCTTAATCCAAACCGCAAGTAACGAGGCATTGGCTACCTTAAGAGAGTCATAGTTACTCGTCCCAATTGCTCATCCAGTCTGCCACTTTTCCTTACTGCGGCCAGTCTGCCAGAAGCGATATGTCACTCGTTGTGTATCTTAAGAGATTCATCGTTACTCCTTCCATAGGTTATTGGTATTCTCTGAGTCAAAACCTCTCGTGATGAAAAAGTGTCTATCTTAATAGTTCAATACTTCTTCCTCCGAGTTGCTCACACAGTTTACTACTTTTTGTGTAGTTTTTGTCTGCCAGAAACTATAATTTACTAGTTGTGTATCATAAAAGAGTCATCGTTTCTCCTCCTAGGGGTTTTCGAGATTTCTTAATCCAAACCGCAAGTAACGAGGCATTGGCTACCTTAAGAGAGTCATAGTTACTCGTCCCCATTGCTCACCCAGTCTGCCACTTTTTCTTACTGTGGCCAGTCTGCCAGAAGCGATATGTCACTCGTTGTGTATCTTAAGAGATTCATCGTTACTCCTTCCATAGGTTACTGGTATTCTCTGAGTCAATACCTCTCTTGACGAAAAAGTGGCTATCTTAATAGTGCAATACTTCTTCCTCCGAGTTGCTCACACAGTTTACTGCTTTTTGTGTAGTTTTCGTCTGCCAGAAACTATAATTTACTAGTTGTGTATCATAAAAGAGTCATCGTTTCTCCTCCTAGGGGTTATTCGAGATATCTTAATCCAAACCGCAAGTACCGAGGCATTGGCTACCTTAAGAGAGTCATAGTTACTAGTCCCAATTGCTCACCCAGTCTGCCACTTTTCTTTACTGCGGCCAGTCTGCCAGAAGCGATATGTCACTCGTTGTGTATCTTAAGAGATTCATCGTTACTCTTTCCATAGGTTACTGGTATTCTCTGATTCAATGCCTCTCGTGACGAAAAAGTGGTTATCTTAATAGTGCAATACTTCTTCCTCCCAGTTGCTCACACAGTTTACTACTTTTTTGTATAGTTTTTGTCTGCCAGAAACTATAATTCACTAGTTTTGTATCATAAAAGAGTCATCGTTTCTCCTCCTAGGGGTTATTCGAGACCTCTTAATCCAAACCGCAAGTAACGAGGCATTGGCTACCTTAAGAGAGTCATAGTTACTCGTCCCTATTGCTCACCAAGTCTGCCACTTTTTCTTACTGCGGCCAGTCTGCCAGAAGCGATATGTCACTCGTTGTGTATCTTAAGAGATTCATCGTTACTCCTTCCATGGGTTACTGGTATTCTCTGAGTCAATACCTCTCTTGACGAAAAAGTGGCTATCTTAATAGTTCAATACTTCTTCCTCCGAGTTGCTCACACAGTTTACTACTTTTTGTGTAGTTTTTGTCTGCCAGAAACTATAATTCACTAGTTGTGTATCATAAAAGAGTCATAGTTTCTCCTCCTAGGGTTTTTCGAGATTTCTTAATCCAAACCGCAAGTAACGAGGCATTGGCTACCTTAAGAGAGTCATAGTTACTCGTCCCAATTGCTCATCCAGTCTGCCACTTTTCCTTACTGCGGCCAGTCTGCCAGAAGCGATATGTCACTCGTTGTGTATCTTAAGAGATTCATCGTTACTCCTTCCATAGGTTACTGGTATTCTCTGAGTCAATACCTCTCGTGACGAAAAAGTGGCTATCTTAATAGTGCAATACTTCTTCCTCCGAGTTGCTCACACAGTTTACTACTTTTTGTGTAGTTTTTGTCTGCCAGAATCTATAATTCACTAGTTGTGTATCATAAAAGAGTCATCGTTTCTCCTCCTAGGGGTTTTCGAGATTTCTTAATCCAAACCGCAAGTAACGAGGCATTGGCTACCTTAAGAGAGTCATAGTTACTCGTCCCCATTGCTCACCCAGTCTGCCACTTTTTCTTACTGCGGCCAGTCTGCCAGAAGCGATATGTCACTCGTTGTGTATCTTAAGAGATTCATCGTTACTCTTTCCATAGGTTACTGGTATTCTCTGATTCAATGCCTCTCGTAACGAAAAAGTGGCTATCTTAATAGTGCAATACTTCTTCCTCCCAGTTGCTCACACAGTTTACTACATTTTTGTACAGTTTTTGTCTGCCAGAAACTATAATTCACTAGTTTTGTATCATAAAAGAGTCATCGTTTCTCCTCCTAGGGGTTATTCGAGACCTCTTAATCCAAACCGCAAGTAACGAGGCATTGGCTACCTTAAGAGAGTCATAGTTACTCGTCCCTATTGCTCACCAAGTCTGCCACTTTTTCTTACTGCGGCCAGTCTGCCAGAAGCGATATGTCACTCGTTGTGTATCTTAAGAGATTCATCGTTACTCCTTCCATAGGTTACTGGTATTCTCTGAGTCAATACCTCTCTTGACGAAAATGTGGCTATCTTAATAGTGCAATACTTCTTCCTCCGAGTTGCTCACACAGTTTACTGCTTTTTGTGTAGTTTTTGTCTGCCAGAAACTATAATTAACTAGTTGTGTATCATAAAAGAGTCATCGTTTCTCCTCCTAGGGGTTATTCGAGATATCTTAATCCAAACCGCAAGTAACGAGGCATTGGCTACCTTAAGAGAGTCATAGTTACTCGTCCCAATTGCTCACCCAGTCTGCCACTTTTCCTTACTGCGGCCAGTCTGCCAGAAGCGATATGTCACTCGTTGTGTATCTTAAGAGATTCATCGTTACTCTTTCCATAGGTTACTGGTATTCTCTGATTCAATGCCTCTCGTGACGAAAAAGTGGCTATCTTAATAGTGCAATACTTCTTCCTCCCAGTTGCTCACACAGTTTACTACTTTTTGTGTAGTTTTTGTCTGCCAGAAACTATAATTCACTAGTTGTGTATCATAAAAGAGTCATCGTTTCTCCTCCTAGGGGTTTTCGAGATTTCTTAATCCAAACCGCAAGTAACGAGGCATTGGCTACCTTAAGAGAGTCATAGTTACTCGTCCCCATCGCTCACCCAGTCTGCCACTTTTTCTTACTGTGGCCAGTCTGCCAGAAGCGATATGTCACTCGTTGTGTATCTTAAGAGATTCATCGTTACTCCTTCCATAGGTTACTGGTATTCTCTGAGTCAATACCTCTCTTGACGAAAAAGTGGCTATCTTAATAGTGCAATACTTCTCCTCCCAGTTGATTACACAGTTTACTACTTTTTTGTGTAGTTTTTGTCTGCCAGAAACTATAATTCACTAGTTTTGTATCATAAAAGAGTCATCGTTTCTCCTCCTAGTGATTATTCGAGACCTCTGAATCCAAACCGCAAGCAACGAGGCATTGGCTACCTTAAGAGAGTCATAGTTACTCGTCCCCATTGCTCACCCAGTCTGCCACTTTTTCATACTGTGGCCAGTCTGCCAGAAGCGATATGTCACTCGTTGTGTATCTTAAGAGATTCATCGTTACTCCTTCCATAGGTTACTGATATTCTCTGAGTCAATACCTCTCGTGACGAAAAAGTGGCTATCTTAATAGTGCAATACTTCTTCCTCCGAGTTGCTCACACAGTTTACTACTTTTTGTGTAGTTTTTGTCTGCCAGAAACTATAATTCACTAGTTGTGTATCATAAAAGAGTCATCGTTTCTCCTCCTAGGGGTTTTCGAGATTTCTTAATCCAAACCGCAAGTAACGAGGCATTGGCTACCTTAAGAGAGTCATAGTTACTCGTCCCAATTGCTCATCCAGTCTGCCACTTTTCCTTACTGCGGCCAGTCTGCCAGAAGCGATATGTCACTCGTTGTGTATCTTAAGAGATTCATCGTTACTCCTTCCATAGGTTATTGGTATTCTCTGAGTCAAAACCTCTCGTGACGAAAAAGTGTCTATCTTAATAGTTCAATACTTCTTCCTCCGAGTTGCTCACACAGTTTACTACTTTTTGTGTAGTTTTTGTCTGCCAGAAACTATAATTCACTAGTTGTGTATCATAAAAGAGTCATCGTTTCTCCTCCTAGGGGTTTTCGAGATTTCTTAATCCAAACCGCAAGTAACGAGGCATTGGCTACCTTAAGAGAGTCATAGTTACTCGTCCCCATTGCTCACCCAGTCTGCCACTTTTTCTTACTGTGGCCAGTCTGCCAGAAGCGATATGTCACTCGTTGTGTATCTTAAGAGATTCATCGTTACTCCTTCCATAGGTTACTGGTATTCTCTGAGTCAATACCTCTCTTGACGAAAAAGTGGCTATCTTAATAGTGCAATACTTCTTCCTCCGAGTTGCTCACACAGTTTACTGCTTTTTGTGTAGTTTTCGTCTGCCAGAAACTATAATTTACTAGTTGTGTATCATAAAAGAGTCATCGTTTCTCCTCCTAGGGGTTATTCGAGATATCTTAATCCAAACCGCAAGTACCGAGGCATTGGCTACCTTAAGAGAGTCATAGTTACTAGTCCCAATTGCTCACCCAGTCTGCCACTTTTCCTTACTGCGGCCAGTCTGCCAGAAGCGATATGTCACTCGTTGTGTATCTTAAGAGATTCATCGTTACTCTTTCCATAGGTTACTGGTATTCTCTGATTCAATGCCTCTCGTGACGAAAAAGTGGCTATCTTAATAGTTCAATACTTCTTCCTCCGAGTTGCTCACACAGTTTACTACTTTTTGTGTAGTTTTTGTCTGCCAGAAACTATAATTCACTAGTTGTGTATCATAAAAGAGTCATAGTTTCTCCTCCTAGGGTTTTTCGAGATTTCTTAATCCAAACCGCAAGTAACGAGGCATTGGCTACCTTAAGAGAGTCATAGTTACTCGTCCCAATTGCTCATCCAGTCTGCCACTTTTCCTTACTGCGGCTAGTCTGCCAGAAGCGATATGTCACTCGTTGTGTATCTTAAGAGATTCATCGTTACTCCTTCCATAGGTTACTGGTATTCTCTGAGTCAATACCTCTCTTGACGAAAAAGTGGCTATCTTAATAGTTCAATACTTCTTCCTCCGAGTTGCTCACACAGTTTACTACTTTTTGTGTAGTTTTTGTCTGCCAGAAACTATAATTCACTAGTTGTGTATCATAAAAGAGTCATAGTTTCTCCTCCTAGGGTTTTTCGAGATTTCTTAATCCAAACCGCAAGTAACGAGGCATTGGCTACCTTAAGAGAGTCATAGTTACTCGTCCCCATTGCTCACCCAGTCTGCCACTTTTTCTTACTGTGGCCAGTCTGCCAGAAGCGATATGTCACTCGTTGTGTATCTTAAGAGATTCATCGTTACTCCTTCCATAGGTTACTGGTATTCTCTGAGTCAATACCTCTCTTGACGAAAAAGTGGCTATCTTAATAGTGCAATACTTCTTCCTCCGAGTTGCTCACACAGTTTACTGCTTTTTGTGTAGTTTTCGTCTGCCAGAAACTATAATTTACTAGTTGTGTATCATAAAAGAGTCATCGTTTCTCCTCCTAGGGGTTATTCGAGATATCTTAATCCAAACCGCAAGTAACGAGGCATTGGCTACCTTAAGAGAGTCATAGTTACTAGTCCCAATTGCTCACCCAGTCTGCCACTTTTCCTTACTGCGGCCAGTCTGCCAGAAGCGATATGTCACTCGTTGTGTATCTTAAGAGATTCATCGTTACTCTTTCCATAGGTTACTGGTATTCTCTGATTCAATGCCTCTCGTGACGAAAAAGTGGTTATCTTAATAGTGCAATACTTCTTCCTCCCAGTTGCTCACACAGTTTACTACTTTTTTGTATAGTTTTTGTCTGCCAGAAACTATAATTCACTAGTTTTGTATCATAAAAGAGTCATCGTTTCTCCTCCTAGGGGTTATTCGAGACCTCTTAATCCAAACCGCAAGTAACGAGGCATTGGCTACCTTAAGAGAGTCATAGTTACTCGTCCCTATTGCTCACCAAGTCTGCCACTTTTTCTTACTGCGGCCAGTCTGCCAGAAGCGATATGTCACTCGTTGTGTATCTTAAGAGATTCATCGTTACTCCTTCCATGGGTTACTGGTATTCTCTGAGTCAATACCTCTCTTGACGAAAAAGTGGCTATCTTAATAGTTCAATACTTCTTCCTCCGAGTTGCTCACACAGTTTACTACTTTTTGTGTAGTTTTTGTCTGCCAGAAACTATAATTCACTAGTTGTGTATCATAAAAGAGTCATAGTTTCTCCTCCTAGGGTTTTTCGAGATTTCTTAATCCAAACCGCAAGTAACGAGGCATTGGCTACCTTAAGAGAGTCATAGTTACTCGTCCCAATTGCTCATCCAGTCTGCCACTTTTCCTTACTGCGGCCAGTCTGCCAGAAGCGATATGTCACTCGTTGTGTATCTTAAGAGATTCATCGTTACTCCTTCCATAGGTTACTGGTATTCTCTGAGTCAATACCTCTCTTGACGAAAAAGTGGCTATCTTAATAGTTCAGTACTTCTTCCTCCGAGTTGCTCACACAGTTTACTACTTTTTGTGTAGTTTTTGTCTGCCAGAAACTATAATTCACTAGTTGTGTATCATAAAAGAGTCATAGTTTCTCCTCCTAGGGTTTTTCGAGATTTCTTAATCCAAACCGCAAGTAACGAGGCATTGGCTACCTTAAGAGAGTCATAGTTACTCGTCCCCATTGCTCACCCAGTCTGCCACTTTTTCTTACTGTGGCCAGTCTGCCAGAAGCGATATGTCACTCGTTGTGTATCTTAAGAGATTCATCGTTACTCCTTCCATAGGTTACTGGTATTCTCTGAGTCAATACCTCTCTTGACGAAAAAGTGGCTATCTTAATAGTGCAATACTTCTTCCTCCGAGTCGCTCACACAGTTTACTGCTTTTTGTGTAGTTTTCGTCTGCCAGAAACTATAATTTACTAGTTGTGTATCATAAAAGAGTCATCGTTTCTCCTCCTAGGGGTTATTCGAGATATCTTAATCCAAACCGCAAGTACCGAGGCATTGGCTACCTTAAGAGAGTCATAGTTACTAGTCCCAATTGCTCACCCAGTCTGCCACTTTTCCTTACTGCGGCCAGTCTGCCAGAAGCGATATGTCACTCGTTGTGTATCTTAAGAGATTCATCGTTACTCTTTCCATAGGTTACTGGTATTCTCTGATTCAATGCCTCTCGTGACGAAAAAGTGGTTATCTTAATAGTGCAATACTTCTTCCTCCCAGTTGCTCACACAGTTTACTACTTTTTTGTATAGTTTTTGTCTGCCAGAAACTATAATTCACTAGTTTTGTATCATAAAAGAGTCATCGTTTCTCCTCCTAGGGGTTATTCGAGACCTCTTAATCCAAACCGCAAGTAACGAGGCATTGGCTACCTTAAAAGAGTCATAGTTACTCGTCCCTATTGCTCACCAAGTCTGCCACTTTTTCTTACTGCGGCCAGTCTGCCAGAAGCGATATGTCACTCGTTGTGTATCTTAAGAGATTCATCGTTACTCCTTCCATGGGTTACTGGTATTCTCTGAGTCAATACCTCTCTTGACGAAAAAGTGGCTATCTTAATAGTTCAATACTTCTTCCTCCGAGTTGCTCACACAGTTTACTACTTTTTGTGTAGTTTTTGTCTGCCAGAAACTATAATTCACTAGTTGTGTATCATAAAAGAGTCATAGTTTCTCCTCCTAGGGTTTTTCGAGATTTCTTAATCCAAACCGCAAGTAACGAGGCATTGGCTACCTTAAGAGAGTCATAGTTACTCGTCCCTATTGCTCACCAAGTCTGCCACTTTTTCTTACTGCGGCCAGTCTGCCAGAAGCGATATGTCACTCGTTGTGTATCTTAAGAGATTCATCGTTACTCCTTCCATAGGTTACTGGTATTCTCTGAGTCAATACCTCTCTTGACGAAAATGTGGCTATCTTAATAGTGCAATACTTCTTCCTCCGAGTTGCTCACACAGTTTACTGCTTTTTGTGTAGTTTTTGTCTGCCAGAAACTATAATTCACTAGTTGTGTATCATAAAAGAGTCATCGTTTCTCCTCCTAGGGGTTATTCGAGATATCTTAATCCAAACCGCAAGTAACGAGGAATTGGCTACCTTAAGAGAGTCATAGTTACTCGTCCCAATTGCTCACCCAGTCTGCCACTTTTCCTTACTGCGGCCAGTCTGCCAGAAGCGATATGTCACTCGTTGTGTATCTTAAGAGATTCATCGTTACTCTTTCCATAGGTTACTGGTATTCTCTGATTCAATGCCTCTCGTGACGAAAAAGTGGCTATCTTAATAGTGCAATACTTCTTCCTCCCAGTTGCTCACACAGTTTACTACTTTTTGTGTAGTTTTTGTCTGCCAGAAACTATAATTCACTAGTTGTGTATCATAAAAGAGTCATCGTTTCTCCTCCTAGGGGTTTTCGAGATTTCTTAATCCAAACCGCAAGTAACGAGGCATTGGCTACCTTAAGAGAGTCATAGTTACTCGTCCCCATCGCTCACCCAGTCTGCCACTTTTTCTTACTGTGGCCAGTCTGCCAGAAGCGATATGTCACTCGTTGTGTATCTTAAGAGATTCATCGTTACTCCTTCCATAGGTTACTGGTATTCTCTGAGTCAATACCTCTCTTGACGAAAAAGTGGCTATCTTAATAGTGCAATACTTCTCCTCCCAGTTGATTACACAGTTTACTACTTTTGTGTGTAGTTTTTGTCTGCCAGAAACTATAATTCACTAGTTTTGTATCATAAAAGAGTCATCGTTTCTCCTCCTAGTGATTATTCGAGACCTCTGAATCCAAACCGCAAGCAACGAGGCATTGGCTACCTTAAGAGAGTCATAGTTACTCGTCCCCATTGCTCACCCAGTCTGCCACTTTTTCATACTGTGGCCAGTCTGCCAGAAGCGATATGTCACTCGTTGTGTATCTTAAGAGATTCATCGTTACTCCTTCCATAGGTTACTGATATTCTCTGAGTCAATACCTCTCGTGACGAAAAAGTGGCTATCTTAATAGTGCAATACTTCTTCCTCCGAGTTGCTCACACAGTTTACTACTTTTTGTGTAGTTTTTGTCTGCCAGAAACTATAATTCACTAGTTGTGTATCATAAAAGAGTCATCGTTTCTCCTCCTAGGGGTTTTCGAGATTTCTTAATCCAAACCGCAAGTAACGAGGCATTGGCTACCTTAAGAGAGTCATAGTTACTCGTCCCAATTGCTCATCCAGTCTGCCACTTTTCCTTACTGCGGCCAGTCTGCCAGAAGCGATATGTCACTCGTTGTGTATCTTAAGAGATTCATCGTTACTCCTTCCATAGGTTATTGGTATTCTCTGAGTCAAAACCTCTCGTGACGAAAAAGTGTCTATCTTAATAGTTCAATACTTCTTCCTCCGAGTTGCTCACACAGTTTACTACTTTTTGTGTAGTTTTTGTCTGCCAGAAACTATAATTCACTAGTTGTGTATCATAAAAGAGTCATCGTTTCTCCTCCTAGGGGTTTTCGAGATTTCTTAATCCAAACCGCAAGTAACGAGGCATTGGCTACCTTAAGAGAGTCATAGTTACTCGTCCCCATTGCTCACCCAGTCTGCCACTTTTTCTTACTGTGGCCAGTCTGCCAGAAGCGATATGTCACTCGTTGTGTATCTTAAGAGATTCATCGTTACTCCTTCCATAGGTTACTGGTATTCTCTGAGTCAATACCTCTCTTGACGAAAAAGTGGCTATCTTAATAGTGCAATACTTCTTCCTCCGAGTTGCTCACACAGTTTACTGCTTTTTGTGTAGTTTTCGTCTGCCAGAAACTATAATTTACTAGTTGTGTATCATAAAAGAGTCATCGTTTCTCCTCCTAGGGGTTATTCGAGATATCTTAATCCAAACCGCAAGTACCGAGGCATTGGCTACCTTAAGAGAGTCATAGTTACTAGTCCCAATTGCTCACCCAGTCTGCCACTTTTCCTTACTGCGGCCAGTCTGCCAGAAGCGATATGTCACTCGTTGTGTATCTTAAGAGATTCATCGTTACTCTTTCCATAGGTTACTGGTATTCTCTGATTCAATGCCTCTCGTGACGAAAAAGTGGTTATCTTAATAGTGCAATACTTCTTCCTCCCAGTTGCTCACACAGTTTACTACTTTTTTGTATAGTTTTTGTCTGCCAGAAACTATAATTCACTAGTTTTGTATCATAAAAGAGTCATCGTTTCTCCTCCTAGGGGTTATTCGAGACCTCTTAATCCAAACCGCAAGTAACGAGGCATTGGCTACCTTAAGAGAGTCATAGTTACTCGTCCCTATTGCTCACCAAGTCTGCCACTTTTTCTTACTGCGGCCAGTCTGCCAGAAGCGATATGTCACTCGTTGTGTATCTTAAGAGATTCATCGTTACTCCTTCCATGGGTTACTGGTATTCTCTGAGTCAATACCTCTCTTGACGAAAAAGTGGCTATCTTAATAGTTCAATACTTCTTCCTCCGAGTTGCTCACACAGTTTACTACTTTTTGTGTAGTTTTTGTCTGCCAGAAACTATAATTCACTAGTTGTGTATCATAAAAGAGTCATAGTTTCTCCTCCTAGGGTTTTTCGAGATTTCTTAATCCAAACCGCAAGTAACGAGGCATTGGCTACCTTAAGAGAGTCATAGTTACTCGTCCCAATTGCTCATCCAGTCTGCCACTTTTCCTTACTGCGGCCAGTCTGCCAGAAGCGATATGTCACTCGTTGTGTATCTTAAGAGATTCATCGTTACTCCTTCCATAGGTTACTGGTATTCTCTGAGTCAATACCTCTCTTGACGAAAAAGTGGCTATCTTAATAGTTCAATACTTCTTCCTCCGAGTTGCTCACACAGTTTACTACTTTTTGTGTAGTTTTTGTCTGCCAGAAACTATAATTCACTAGTTGTGTATCATAAAAGAGTCATAGTTTCTCCTCCTAGGGTTTTTCGAGATTTCTTAATCCAAACCGCAAGTAACGAGGCATTGGCTACCTTAAGAGAGTCATAGTTACTCGTCCCCATTGCTCACCCAGTCTGCCACTTTTTCTTACTGTGGCCAGTCTGCCAGAAGCGATATGTCACTCGTTGTGTATCTTAAGAGATTCATCGTTACTCCTTCCATAGGTTACTGGTATTCTCTGAGTCAATACCTCTCTTGACGAAAAAGTGGCTATCTTAATAGTGCAATACTTCTTCCTCCGAGTTGCTCACACAGTTTACTGCTTTTTGTGTAGTTTTCGTCTGCCAGAAACTATAATTTACTAGTTGTGTATCATAAAAGAGTCATCGTTTCTCCTCCTAGGGGTTATTCGAGATATCTTAATCCAAACCGCAAGTACCGAGGCATTGGCTACCTTAAGAGAGTCATAGTTACTAGTCCCAATTGCTCACCCAGTCTGCCACTTTTCCTTACTGCGGCCAGTCTGCCAGAAGCGATATGTCACTCGTTGTGTATCTTAAGAGATTCATCGTTACTCTTTCCATAGGTTACTGGTATTCTCTGATTCAATGCCTCTCGTGACGAAAAAGTGGTTATCTTAATAGTGCAATACTTCTTCCTCCCAGTTGCTCACACAGTTTACTACTTTTTTGTATAGTTTTTGTCTGCCAGAAACTATAATTCACTAGTTTTGTATCATAAAAGAGTCATCGTTTCTCCTCCTAGGGGTTATTCGAGACCTCTTAATCCAAACCGCAAGTAACGAGGCATTGGCTACCTTAAGAGAGTCATAGTTACTCGTCCCTATTGCTCACCAAGTCTGCCACTTTTTCTTACTGCGGCCAGTCTGCCAGAAGCGATATGTCACTCGTTGTGTATCTTAAGAGATTCATCGTTACTCCTTCCATGGGTTACTGGTATTCTCTGAGTCAATACCTCTCTTGACGAAAAAGTGGCTATCTTAATAGTTCAATACTTCTTCCTCCGAGTTGCTCACACAGTTTACTACTTTTTGTGTAGTTTTTGTCTGCCAGAAACTATAATTCACTAGTTGTGTATCATAAAAGAGTCATAGTTTCTCCTCCTAGGGTTTTTCGAGATTTCTTAATCCAAACCGCAAGTAACGAGGCATTGGCTACCTTAAGAGAGTCATAGTTACTCGTCCCTATTGCTCACCAAGTCTGCCACTTTTTCTTACTGCGGCCAGTCTGCCAGAAGCGATATGTCACTCGTTGTGTATCTTAAGAGATTCATCGTTACTCCTTCCATAGGTTACTGGTATTCTCTGAGTCAATACCTCTCTTGACGAAAATGTGGCTATCTTAATAGTGCAATACTTCTTCCTCCGAGTTGCTCACACAGTTTACTGCTTTTTGTGTAGTTTTTGTCTGCCAGAAACTATAATTCACTAGTTGTGTATCATAAAAGAGTCATCGTTTCTCCTCCTAGGGGTTATTCGAGATATCTTAATCCAAACCGCAAGTAACGAGGAATTGGCTACCTTAAGAGAGTCATAGTTACTCGTCCCAATTGCTCACCCAGTCTGCCACTTTTCCTTACTGCGGCCAGTCTGCCAGAAGCGATATGTCACTCGTTGTGTATCTTAAGAGATTCATCGTTACTCTTTCCATAGGTTACTGGTATTCTCTGATTCAATGCCTCTCGTGACGAAAAAGTGGCTATCTTAATAGTGCAATACTTCTTCCTCCCAGTTGCTCACACAGTTTACTACTTTTTGTGTAGTTTTTGTCTGCCAGAAACTATAATTCACTAGTTGTGTATCATAAAAGAGTCATCGTTTCTCCTCCTAGGGGTTTTCGAGATTTCTTAATCCAAACCGCAAGTAACGAGGCATTGGCTACCTTAAGAGAGTCATAGTTACTCGTCCCCATCGCTCACCCAGTCTGCCACTTTTTCTTACTGTGGCCAGTCTGCCAGAAGCGATATGTCACTCGTTGTGTATCTTAAGAGATTCATCGTTACTCCTTCCATAGGTTACTGGTATTCTCTGAGTCAATACCTCTCTTGACGAAAAAGTGGCTATCTTAATAGTGCAATACTTCTCCTCCCAGTTGATTACACAGTTTACTACTTTTGTGTGTAGTTTTTGTCTGCCAGAAACTATAATTCACTAGTTTTGTATCATAAAAGAGTCATCGTTTCTCCTCCTAGTGATTATTCGAGACCTCTGAATCCAAACCGCAAGCAACGAGGCATTGGCTACCTTAAGAGAGTCATAGTTACTCGTCCCCATTGCTCACCCAGTCTGCCACTTTTTCATACTGTGGCCAGTCTGCCAGAAGCGATATGTCACTCGTTGTGTATCTTAAGAGATTCATCGTTACTCCTTCCATAGGTTACTGATATTCTCTGAGTCAATACCTCTCGTGACGAAAAAGTGGCTATCTTAATAGTGCAATACTTCTTCCTCCGAGTTGCTCACACAGTTTACTACTTTTTGTGTAGTTTTTGTCTGCCAGAAACTATAATTCACTAGTTGTGTATCATAAAAGAGTCATCGTTTCTCCTCCTAGGGGTTTTCGAGATTTCTTAATCCAAACCGCAAGTAACGAGGCATTGGCTACCTTAAGAGAGTCATAGTTACTCGTCCCAATTGCTCATCCAGTCTGCCACTTTTCCTTACTGCGGCCAGTCTGCCAGAAGCGATATGTCACTCGTTGTGTATCTTAAGAGATTCATCGTTACTCCTTCCATAGGTTATTGGTATTCTCTGAGTCAAAACCTCTCGTGACGAAAAAGTGTCTATCTTAATAGTTCAATACTTCTTCCTCCGAGTTGCTCACACAGTTTACTACTTTTTGTGTAGTTTTTGTCTGCCAGAAACTATAATTCACTAGTTGTGTATCATAAAAGAGTCATCGTTTCTCCTCCTAGGGGTTTTCGAGATTTCTTAATCCAAACCGCAAGTAACGAGGCATTGGCTACCTTAAGAGAGTCATAGTTACTCGTCCCCATTGCTCACCCAGTCTGCCACTTTTTCTTACTGTGGCCAGTCTGCCAGAAGCGATATGTCACTCGTTGTGTATCTTAAGAGATTCATCGTTACTCCTTCCATAGGTTACTGGTATTCTCTGAGTCAATACCTCTCTTGACGAAAAAGTGGCTATCTTAATAGTGCAATACTTCTTCCTCCGAGTTGCTCACACAGTTTACTGCTTTTTGTGTAGTTTTCGTCTGCCAGAAACTATAATTTACTAGTTGTGTATCATAAAAGAGTCATCGTTTCTCCTCCTAGGGGTTATTCGAGATATCTTAATCCAAACCGCAAGTACCGAGGCATTGGCTACCTTAAGAGAGTCATAGTTACTAGTCCCAATTGCTCACCCAGTCTGCCACTTTTCCTTACTGCGGCCAGTCTGCCAGAAGCGATATGTCACTCGTTGTGTATCTTAAGAGATTCATCGTTACTCTTTCCATAGGTTACTGGTATTCTCTGATTCAATGCCTCTCGTGACGAAAAAGTGGTTATCTTAATAGTGCAATACTTCTTCCTCCCAGTTGCTCACACAGTTTACTACTTTTTTGTATAGTTTTTGTCTGCCAGAAACTATAATTCACTAGTTTTGTATCATAAAAGAGTCATCGTTTCTCCTCCTAGGGGTTATTCGAGACCTCTTAATCCAAACCGCAAGTAACGAGGCATTGGCTACCTTAAGAGAGTCATAGTTACTCGTCCCTATTGCTCACCAAGTCTGCCACTTTTTCTTACTGCGGCCAGTCTGCCAGAAGCGATATGTCACTCGTTGTGTATCTTAAGAGATTCATCGTTACTCCTTCCATGGGTTACTGGTATTCTCTGAGTCAATACCTCTCTTGACGAAAAAGTGGCTATCTTAATAGTTCAATACTTCTTCCTCCGAGTTGCTCACACAGTTTACTACTTTTTGTGTAGTTTTTGTCTGCCAGAAACTATAATTCACTAGTTGTGTATCATAAAAGAGTCATAGTTTCTCCTCCTAGGGTTTTTCGAGATTTCTTAATCCAAACCGCAAGTAACGAGGCATTGGCTACCTTAAGAGAGTCATAGTTACTCGTCCCAATTGCTCATCCAGTCTGCCACTTTTCCTTACTGCGGCCAGTCTGCCAGAAGCGATATGTCACTCGTTGTGTATCTTAAGAGATTCATCGTTACTCCTTCCATAGGTTACTGGTATTCTCTGAGTCAATACCTCTCGTGACGAAAAAGTGGCTATCTTAATAGTGCAATACTTCTTCCTCCGAGTTGCTCACACAGTTTACTACTTTTTGTGTAGTTTTTGTCTGCCAGAATCTATAATTCACTAGTTGTGTATCATAAAAGAGTCATCGTTTCTCCTCCTAGGGGTTTTCGAGATTTCTTAATCCAAACCGCAAGTAACGAGGCATTGGCTACCTTAAGAGAGTCATAGTTACTCGTCCCCATTGCTCACCCAGTCTGCCCCTTTTTCTTACTGCGGCCAGTCTGCCAGAAGCGATATGTCACTCGTTGTGTATCTTAAGAGATTCATCGTTACTCTTTCCATAGGTTACTGGTATTCTCTGATTCAATGCCTCTCGTAACGAAAAAGTGGCTATCTTAATAGTGCAATACTTCTTCCTCCCAGTTGCTCACACAGTTTACTACATTTTTGTATAGTTTTTGTCTGCCAGAAACTATAATTCACTAGTTTTGTATCATAAAAGAGTCATCGTTTCTCCTCCTAGGGGTTATTCGAGACCTCTTAATCCAAACCGCAAGTAACGAGGCATTGGCTACCTTAAGAGAGTCATAGTTACTCGTCCCTATTGCTCACCAAGTCTGCCACTTTTTCTTACTGCGGCCAGTCTGCCAGAAGCGATATGTCACTCGTTGTGTATCTTAAGAGATTCATCGTTACTCCTTCCATAGGTTACTGGTATTCTCTGAGTCAATACCTCTCTTGACGAAAATGTGGCTATCTTAATAGTGCAATACTTCTTCCTCCGAGTTGCTCACACAGTTTACTGCTTTTTGTGTAGTTTTGGTCTGCCAGAAACTATAATTCACTAGTGTGTATCATAAAAGAGTCATCGTTTCTCCTCCTAGGGGTTATTCGAGATATCTTAATCCAAACCGCAAGTAACGAGGCATTGGCTACCTTAAGAGAGTCATAGTTACTCGTCCCAATTGCTCACCCAGTCTGCCACTTTTCCTTACTGCGGCCAGTCTGCCAGAAGCGATATGTCACTCGTTGTGTATCTTAAGAGATTCATCGTTACTCTTTCCATAGGTTACTGGTATTCTCTGATTCAATGCCTCTCGTGACGAAAAAGTGGCTATCTTAATAGTGCAATACTTCTTCCTCCGAGTTGCTCACACAGTTTACTACTTTTTGTGTAGTTTTTGTCTGCCAGAAACTATAATTCACTAGTTGTGTATCATAAAAGAGTCATCGTTTCTCCTCCTAGGGGTTTTCGAGATTTCTTAATCCAAACCGCAAGTAACGAGGCATTGGCTACCTTAAGAGAGTCATAGTTACTCGTCCCAATTGCTCATCCAGTCTGCCACTTTTCCTTACTGCGGCCAGTCTGCGAGAAGCGATATGTCACTCGTTGTGTATCTTAAGAGATTCATCGTTACTCCTTCCATAGGTTATTGGTATTCTCTGAGTCAAAACCTCTCGTGACGAAAAAGTGTCTATCTTAATAGTTCAATACTTCTTCCTCCGAGTTGCTCACACAGTTTACTACTTTTTGTGTAGTTTTTGTCTGCCAGAAACTATAATTCACTAGTTGTGTATCATAAAAGAGTCATCGTTTCTCCTCCTAGGGGTTTTCGAGATTTCTTAATCCAAACCGCAAGTAACGAGGCATTGGCTACCTTAAGAGAGTCATAGTTACTCGTCCCCATTGCTCACCCAGTCTGCCACTTTTTCTTACTGTGGCCAGTCTGCCAGAAGCGATATGTCACTCGTTGTGTATCTTAAGAGATTCATCGTTACTCCTTCCATAGGTTACTGGTATTCTCTGAGTCAATACCTCTCTTGACGAAAAAGTGGCTATCTTAATAGTGCAATACTTCTTCCTCCGAGTTGCTCACACAGTTTACTGCTTTTTGTGTAGTTTTCGTCTGCCAGAAACTATAATTCACTAGTTTTGTATCATAAAAGAGTCATCGTTTCTCCTCCTAGGGGTTATTCGAGATATCTTAATCCAAACCGCAAGTACCGAGGCATTGGCTACCTTAAGAGAGTCATAGTTACTAGTCCCAATTGCTCACCCAGTCTGCCACTTTTCCTTACTGCGGCCAGTCTGCCAGAAGCGATATGTCACTCGTTGTGTATCTTAAGAGATTCATCGTTACTCTTTCCATAGGTTACTGGTATTCTCTGATTCAATGCCTCTCGTGACGCAAAAGTGGTTATCTTAATAGTGCAATACTTCTTCCTCCCAGTTGCTCACACAGTTTACTACTTTTTTGTATAGTTTTTGTCTGCCAGAAACTATAATTCACTAGTTTTGTATCATAAAAGAGTCATCGTTTCTCCTCCTAGGGGTTATTCGAGACCTCTTAATCCAAACCGCAAGTAACGAGGCATTGGCTACCTTAAGAGAGTCATAGTTACTCGTCCCTATTGCTCACCAAGTCTGCCACTTTTTCTTACTGCGGCCAGTCTGCCAGAAGCGATATGTCACTCGTTGTGTATCTTAAGAGATTCATCGTTACTCCTTCCATGGGTTACTGGTATTCTCTGAGTCAATACCTCTCTTGACGAAAAAGTGGCTATCTTAATAGTTCAATACTTCTTCCTCCGAGTTGCTCACACAGTTTACTACTTTTTGTGTAGTTTTTGTCTGCCAGAAACTATAATTCACTAGTTGTGTATCATAAAAGAGTCATCGTTTCTCCTCCTAGGGGTTTTCGAGATTTCTTAATCCAAACCGCAAGTAACGAGGCATTGGCTACCTTAAGAGAGTCATAGTTACTCGTCCCAATTGCTCATCCAGTCTGCCACTTTTCCTTACTGCGGCCAGTCTGCCAGAAGCGATATGTCACTCGTTGTGTATCTTAAGAGATTCATCGTTACTCCTTCCATAGGTTATTGGTATTCCCTGAGTCAAAACCTCTCGTGACGAAAAAGTGTCTATCTTAATAGTTCAATACTTCTTCCTCCGAGTTGCTCACACAGTTTACTACTTTTTGTGTATTTTTTGTCTGCCAGAAACTATAATTCACTAGTTTTGTATCATAAAAGAGTCATCGTTTCTCCTCCTAGGGGTTATTCGAGACCTCTGAATCCAAACCGCAAGCAACGAGGCATTGGCTACCTTAAGAGAGTCATAGTTACTCGTCCCCATTGCTCACCCAGTCTGCCACTTTTTCTTACTGCGGCCAGTCTGCCAGAAGCGATATGTCACTCGTTGTGTATCTTAAGAGATTCATCGTTACTCCTTCCATAGGTTACTGATATTCTCTGAGTCAATACCTCTCGTGACGAAAAAGTGGCTATCTTAATAGTGCAATACTTCTTCTTCCGAGTTGCTCACACAGTTTACTACTTTTTGTCTAATTTTTGTCTGCCAGAAACTATAATTCACTAGTTGTGTGTCATAAAAGAGTCATCGTTTCTCCTCCTAGGGGTTTTCGAGATTTCTTAATCCAAACCGCAAGTAACGAGGCATTGGCTACCTTAAGAGAGTCATAGTTACTCGTCCCAATTGCTCATCCAGTCTGCCACTTTTCCTTACTGCGGCCAGTCTGCCAGAAGCGATATGTCACTCGTTGTGTATCTTAAGAGATTCATCGTTACTCATTCCATAGGTTACTGGTATTCTCTGAGTCAAAACCTCTCGTGACGAAAAAGTGTCTATCTTAATAGTGCAATACTTCTTCCTCCGAGTTAATCACACAGTTTACTACTTTTTGTGTAGTTTTTGTCTGCCAGAAACTATAATTCACTAGTTGTGTATCATAAAAGAGTCATCGTTTCTCCTACTAGGGGTTTTCGAGATTTCTTAATCCAAACCGCAAGTAACGAGGCATTGGCTACCTTAAGAGAGTCATAGTTACTCGTCCCCATTGCTCACCCAGTCTGCCACTTTTTCTTACTGTGGCCAGTCTGCCAGAAGCGATATGTCACTCGTTGTGTATCTTAAGAGATTCATCGTTACTCCTTCCATAGGTTACTGGTATTCTCTGAGTCAATACCTCTCTTGACGAAAAAGTGGCTATCTTAATAGTGCAATACTGCTTCCTCCAAGATGCTCACACAGTTTACTGCTTTTTGTGTAGTTTTTGTCTGCCAGAAACTATAATTCACTAGTTGTGTATCATAAAAGAGTCATCGTTTCTCCTCCTAGGGGTTATTCGAGACCTCTTAATCCAAACCGCAAGTAACGATGCATTGGCTACCTTAAGAGAGTCATAGTTACTCGTCCCAATTGCTCACCCAGTCTGCCACTTTTTCTTACTGTGGCCAGTCTGCCAGAAGCGATATGTCACTCGTTGTGTATCTTAAGAGATTCATCGTTACTCCTTCCATAGGTTACTGGTATTCTCTGAGTCAATACCTCTCTTGTCGAAAATGTGGCTATCTTAATAGTGCAATACTTCTTCCTCCGAGTTGCTCACACAGTTTACTGCTTTTTGTGTAGTTTTTGTCTGCCAGAAACTATAATTCACTAGTTGTGTATCATAAAAGAGTCATCGTTTCTCCTCCTAGGGGTTATTCGAGATATCTTAATCCAAACCGCAAGTAACGAGGCATAGGCTACCTTAAGAGAGTCATAGTTACTCGTCCCAATTGCTCACCCAGTCTGCCACTTTTCCTTACTGCGGCCAGTCTGCCAGAAGCGATATGTCACTCGTTGTGTATCTTAAGAGATTCATCGTTACTCTTTCCATAGGTTACTGGTATTCTCTGATTCAATGCCTCTCGTGACGAAAAAGTGGCTATCTTAATAGTGCAATACTTCTTCCTCCCAGTTGCTCACACAGTTTACTACTTTTTGTGTAGTTTTTGTCTGCCAGAAACTATAATTCACTAGTTGTGTATCATAAAAGAGTCATCGTTTCTCCTCCTAGGGGTTTTCGAGATTTCTTAATCCAAACCGCAAGTAACGAGGCATTGGCTACCTTAAGAGAGTCATAGTTACACGTCCCCATTGCTCACCCAGTCTGCCACTTTTTCTTACTGTTGCCAGTCTGCCAGAAGCGATATGTCACTCGTTGTGTATCTTAAGAGATTCATCGTTACTCCTTCCATAGGTTACTGGTATTCTCTGAGTCAATACCTCTCTTGACGAAAAAGTGGCTATCTTAATAGTGCAATACTTCTTCCTCCGAGTTGCTCACACAGTTTACTGCTTTTTGTGTAGTTTTTGTCTGCCAGAAACTATAATTCACTAGTTGTGTATCATAAAGGAGTCATCGTTTCTCCTCCTAGGGGTTATTCGAGATATCTTAATCCAAACCGCAAGTAACGAGGCATTGGCTACCTTAAGAGAGTCATAGTTACTCGTCCCAATTGCTCACCCAGTCTGCCACTTTTCCTTACTGCGGCCAGTCTGCCAGAAGCGATATGTCACTCGTTGTGTATCTTAAGAGATTCATCGTTACTCTTTCCATAGGTTACTGGTATTCTCTGATTCAATACCTCTCGTGACGAAATAGTGGCTATCTTAATAGTGCAATACTTCTCCTCCCAGTTGCTCACACAGTTTACTACTTTTTTGTGTAGTTTTTGTCTGCCAGAAACTATAATTCACTAGTTTTGTATCATAAAAGAGTCATCGTTTCTCCTCCTAGGGGTTTTCGAGATTTCTTAATCCAAACCGCAAGTAACGAGGCATTGGCTACCTTAAGAGAGTCATAGTTACTCGTCCCCATTGCTCACCCAGTCTGCCACTTTTTCTTACTGCGGCCAGTCTGCTAGAAGCGATATGTCACTCGTTGTGTATCTTAAGAGATTCATCGTTACTCCTTCCATAGGTTACTGATATTCTCTGAGTCAATACCTCTCGTGACGAAAAAGTGGCTATCTTAATAGTGCAATACTTCTTCCTCCGAGTTGCTCACACAGTTTACTACTTTTTGTGTAGTTTTTGTCTGCCAGAAACTATAATTCACTAGTTGTGTATCATAAAAGAGTCATCGTTTCTCCTCCTAGGGGTTTTCGAGATTTCTTAATCCAAACCGCAAGTAACGAGGCATTGGCTACCTTAAGACAGTCATAGTTACTCGTCCCCATTGCTCACCCAGTCTGCCACTTTTTCATACTGTGGCCAGTCTGCCAGAAGCGATATGTCACTCGTTGTGTATCTGAAGAGATTCATCGTTACTCCTTCCATAGGTTACTGGTATTCTCTGAGTCAATACCTCTCTTGACGAAAATGTGGCTATCTTAATAGTGCAATACTTCTTCCTCCGAGTTGCTCACACAGTTTACTGCATTTTGTGTAGTTTTTGTCTGCCAGAAACTATAATTCACTAGTTGTGTATCATAAAAGAGTCATCGTTTCTCCTGCTAGTGGTTATTCGAGATATCTTAATCCAAACCGCAAGTAACGAGGCATTGGCTACCTTAAGAGAGTCATAATTACTCGTCCCAATTGCTCACCCAGTCTGCCACTTTTTCTTACTGCGGCCAGTCTGCCAGAAGCGATATGTCACTCGTTGTGTATCTTAAGAGATTCATCGTTACTCTTTCCATAGGTTACTGGTATTCTCTGATTCAATGCCTCTCGTGACGAAAAAGTGGCTATCTTAATAGTGCAATACTTCTTCCTCCCAGTTGCTCACACAGTTTACTACTTTTTTGTGTAGTTTTTGTCTGCCAGAAACTATAATTCACTAGTTTTGTATCATAAAAGAGTCATCGTTTCTCCTCCTAGGGGTTATTCGAGATATCTTAATCCAAACCGCAAGTAACGATGCATTGGCTACCTTAAGAGAGTCATAGTTACTCGTCCCAATTGCTCACCCAGTCTGCCACTTTTTCTTACTGTGGCCAGTCTGCCAGAAGCGATATGTCACTCGTTGTGTATCTTAAGAGATTCATCGTTACTCCTTCCATAGGTTACTGGTATTCTCTGAGTCAATACCTCTCTTGACGAAAATGCGGCTATCTTAGTAGTGCAATACTTCTTCCTCCGAGTTGCTCACACAGTTTACTGCTTTTTGTGTAGTTTTTGTCTGCCAGAAACTATAATTCACTAGTTGTGTATCATAAAAGAGTCATCGTTTCTCCTCCTAGGGGTTATTCGAGATATCTTAATCCAAATCGCAAGTAACGAGGCATTGGCTACCTTAAGAGAGTCATAGTTACTCGTCCCAATTGCTCACCCAGTCTGCCACTTTTCCTTACTGCGGCCAGTCTGCCAGAAGCGATATGTCACTCGTTCTGTATCTTAAGAGATTCATCGTTACTCTTTCCATAGGTTACTGGTATTCTCTGATTCAATACCTCTCGTGACGGAAAAGTGGCTATCTTAATAGTGCAATACCTCTTCCTCCCAGTTGCTCACACAGTTTACTACTTTTTGTGTAGTTTTTGTCTGCCAGAAACTATAATTCACTAGTTGTGTATCATAAAAGAGTCATCGTTTCTCCTCCTAGGGGTTTTCGAGATTTCTTAATCCAAACCGCAAGTAACGAGGCATTGGCTACCTTAAGAGAGTCATAGTTACTCGTCCCCATTGCTCACCCAGTCTGCCACTTTTTCTTACTGTGGCCAGTCTGCCAGAAGCGATATGTCACTCGTTGTGTATCTTAAGAGATTCATCGTTACTCCTTCCATAGGTTACTGGTATTCTCTGAGTCAATACCTCTCTTGACGAAAAAGTGGCTATCTTAATAGTGCAATACTTCTTCCTCCGAGTTGCTCACACAGTTTACTGCTTTTTGTGTAGTTTTTGTCTGCCAGAAACTATAATTCACTAGTTGTGTATCATAAAAGAGTCATCGTTTCTCCTCCTAGGGGTTATTCGAGATATCTTAATCCAAACCGCAAGTAACGAGGCATTGGCTACCTTAAGAGAGTCATAGTTACTCGTCCCCATTGCTCACCCAGTCTGCCACTTTTTCTTACTGTGGCCAGTCTGCCAGAAGCGATATGTCATTCGTTGTGTATCTTAAGAGATTCATCGTTACTCTTTCCATAGGTTACTGGTATTCTCTGATTCAATGCCTCTCGTGACGAAAAAGTGGCTATCTTAATAGTGCAATACTTCTTCCTCCCAGTTGCTCACACAGTTTACTACTTTTTTGTGTAGTTTTTGTCTGCCAGAAACTATAATTCACTAGTTTTGTATCATAAAAGAGTCATCGTTTCTCCTCCTAGGGGTTATTCGAGACCTCTTAATCCAAACCGCAAGTAACGATGCATTGGCTACCTTAAGAGAGTCATAGTTACTCGTCCCAATTGCTCACCCAGTCTGCCACTTTTTCTTACTGTGGCCAGTCTGCCAGAAGCGATATGTCACTCGTTGTGTATCTTAAGAGATTCATCGTTACTCCTTCCATAGGTTACTGGTATTCTCTGATTCAATACCTCTCGTGACGGAAAAGTGGCTATCTTAATAGTGCAATACCTCTTCCTCCCAGTTGCTCACACAGTTTACTACTTTTTGTGTAGTTTTTGTCTGCCAGAAACTATAATTCACTAGTTGTGTATCATAAAAGAGTCATCGTTTCTCCTCCTAGGGGTTTTCGAGATTTCTTAATCCAAACCGCAAGTAACGAGGCATTGGCTACCTTAAGAGAGTCATAGTTACTCGTCCCCATTGCTCACCCAGTCTGCCACTTTTTCTTACTGTGGCCAGTCTGCCAGAAGCGATATGTCACTCGTTGTGTATCTTAAGAGATTCATCGTTACTCCTTCCATAGGTTACTGGTATTCTCTGAGTCAATACCTCTCGTGACGAAAAAGTGGCTATCTTAATAGTGCAATACTTCTTCCTCCGAGTTGCTCACACAGTTTACTGCTTTTTGTGTAGTTTTTGTCTGCCAGAAACTATAATTCACTAGTTGTGTATCATAAAAGAGTCATCGTTTCTCCTCCTAGGGGTTATTCGAGATATCTTAATCCAAACCGCAAGTAACGAGGCATTGGCTACCTTAAGAGAGTCATAGTTACTCGTCCCCATTGCTCACCCAGTCTGCCACTTTTTCTTACTGTGGCCAGTCTGCCAGAAGCTATATGTCACTCGTTGTGTATCTTAAGAGATTCATCGTTACTCCTTCCATAGGTTACTGGTATTCTCTGAGTCAATACCTCTCTTGACGAAAAAGTGGCTATGTTAATAGTGCAATACTTCTTCCTCCGAGTTGCTCACACAGTTTACTACTTTTTGTGTAGTTTTTGTCTGCCAGAAACTATAATTCACTAGTTGTGTATCATAAAAGAGTCATCGTTTCTCCTCCTAGGGGTTATTCGAGATATCTTAATCCAAACCGCAAGTAACGAGGCATTGGCTACCTTAAGAGAGTCATAGTTACTCGTCCCAATTGCTCACCCAGTCTGCCACTTTTTCTTACTGCGGCCAGTCTGCCAGAAGCGATATGTCACTCGTTGTGTATCTTAAGAGATTCATCGTTACTCTTTCCATAGGTTACTGGTATTCTCTGAGTCAATACCTTTCGTGACGAAAAAGTGGCTATCTTAATAGTGCAATACTTCTTCCTCCGAGTTGCTCACACAGTTTACTACTTTTTGTGTTGTTTTTGTCTGCCAGAAACTATAATTCACTAGTTGTGTATCATAAAAGAGTCATCGTTTCTCCTCCTAGGGGTTATTCGAGATATCTTAATCCAAACCGCAAGTAACGAGGCATTGGCTACCTTAAGAGAGTCATAGTTACTCGTCCCAATTGCTCACCCAGTCTGCCACTTTTCCTTACTGCGGCCAGTCTGCCAGAAGCGATAAGTCACTCGTTGTGTATCTTAAGAGATTCATCGTTACTCTTTCCATAGGTTACTGGTATTCTCTGATTCAATGCCTCTCGTGACGAAAAAGTGGCTATCTTAATAGTGCAATACTTCTTCCTCCCAGTTGCTCACACAGTTTACTACTTTTTTGTGTAGTTTTTGTCTGCCAGAAACTATAATTCACTAGTTTTGTATCATAAAAGAGTCATCGTTTCTCCTCCTAGGGGTTATTCGAGACCTCTTAATCCAAACCGCAAGTAACGAGGCATTGGCTACCTTAAGAGAGTCATAGTTACTCGTCCCAATTGCTCACCCAGTCTGCCACTTTTTCTTACTGCGGCCAGTCTGCCAGAAGCGATATGTCACTCGTTGTGTATCTTAAGAGATTCATCGTTACTCCTTCCATAGGTTACTGGTATTCTCTGAGTCAATACCTCTCGTGACGAAAAAGTGGCTATCTTAATAGTGCAATACTTCTTCCTCCGAGTTGCTCACACAGTTTACTACTTTTTGTGTACTTGCCAGTCTGCCAGAAGCGATATGTCACTAGTTGTGTATCATAAAAGAGTCATCGTTTCTCCTCCCAGGGGTTATTCGAGATTTCTTAATCCAAACCGCAAGTAACGAGGCATTGGCTACCTTAAGAGAGTCATAGTTACTCGTCCCCATTGCTCACCCAGTCTGCCACTTTTTCTTACTGCGGCCAGTCTGCCCGAAGCGATATGTCACTCGTTGTGTATCTTAAGAGATTCATCGTTACTCCTTCCATAGGTTACTGATATTCTCTGAGTCAATACCTCTCGTGACGAAAAAGTGACTATCTTAATAGTGCAATACTTCTTCCTCCGAGTTGCTCACACAGTTTACTACTTTTTGTGTAGTTTTTGTCTGCCAGAAACTATAATTCACTAGTTGTGTATCATAAAAGAGTCATCGTTTCTCCTCCTAGGGGTTTTCGAGATTTCTTAATCCAAACCGCAAGTAACGAGGCATTGGCTACCTTAAGAGAGTCATAGTTACTCGTCCCAATTGCTCATCCAGTCTGCCACTTTTTCTTACTGCGGCCAGTCTGCCAGAAGCGATATGTCACTCGTTGTGTATCTTAAGAGATTCATCGTTACTCCTTCCATAGGTTACTGGTATTCTCTGAGTCAATACCTCTCTTGACGAAAAAGTGGCTATGTTAATAGTGCAATACTTCTTCCTCCGAGTTGCTCACACAGTTTACTGCTTTTTGTGTAGTTTTTGTCTGCCAGAAACTATAATTCACTAGTTGTGTATCATAAAAGAGTCATCGTTTCTCCTCCTAGGGGTTATTCGAGATATCTTAATCCAAACCGCAAGTAACGAGGCATTGGCTACCTTAAGAGAGTCATAGTTACTCGTCCCAATTGCTCACCCAGTCTGCCACTTTTTCTTACTGCGGCCAGTCTGCCAGAAGCGATATGTCACTCGTTGTGTATCTTAAGAGATTCATCGTTACTCTTTCCATAGGTTACTGGTATTCTCTGAGTCAATACCTTTCGTGACGAAAAAGTGGCTATCTTAATAGTGCAATACTTCTTCCTCCGAGTTGCTCACACAGTTTACTACTTTTTGTGTTGTTTTTGTCTGCCAGAAACTATAATTCACTAGTTGTGTATCATAAAAGAGTCATCGTTTCTCCTCCTAGGGGTTATTCGAGATATCTTAATCCAAACCGCAAGTAACGAGGCATTGGCTACCTTAAGAGAGTCATAGTTACTCGTCCCAATTGCTCACCCAGTCTGCCACTTTTCCTTACTGCGGCCAGTCTGCCAGAAGCGATAAGTCACTCGTTGTGTATCTTAAGAGATTCATCGTTACTCTTTCCATAGGTTACTGGTATTCTCTGATTCAATGCCTCTCGTGACGAAAAAGTGGCTATCTTAATAGTGCAATACTTCTTCCTCCCAGTTGCTCACACAGTTTACTACTTTTTTGTGTAGTTTTTGTCTGCCAGAAACTATAATTCACTAGTTTTGTATCATAAAAGAGTCATCGTTTCTCCTCCTAGGGGTTATTCGAGACCTCTTAATCCAAACCGCAAGTAACGAGGCATTGGCTACCTTAAGAGAGTCATAGTTACTCGTCCCAATTGCTCACCCAGTCTGCCACTTTTTCTTACTGCTGCCAGTCTGCCAGAAGCGATATGTCACTCGTTGTGTATCTTAAGAGATTCATCGTTACTCCTTCCATAGGTTACTGGTATTCTCTGAGTCAATACCTCTCGTGACGAAAAAGTGGCTATCTTAATAGTGCAATACTTCTTCCTCCGAGTTGCTCACACAGTTTACTACTTTTTGTGTACTTGCCAGTCTGCCAGAAGCGATATGTCACTAGTTGTGTATCATAAAAGAGTCATCGTTTCTCCTCCCAGGGGTTATTCGAGATTTCTTAATCCAAACCGCAAGTAACGAGGCATTGGCTACCTTAAGAGAGTCATAGTTACTCGTCCCCATTGCTCACCCAGTCTGCCACTTTTTCTTACTGCGGCCAGTCTGCCCGAAGCGATATGTCACTCGTTGTGTATCTTAAGAGATTCATCGTTACTCCTTCCATAGGTTACTGATATTCTCTGAGTCAATACCTCTCGTGACGAAAAAGTGACTATCTTAATAGTGCAATACTTCTTCCTCCGAGTTGCTCACACAGTTTACTACTTTTTGTGTAGTTTTTGTCTGCCAGAAACTATAATTCACTAGTTGTGTATCATAAAAGAGTCATCGTTTCTCCTCCTAGGGGTTTTCGAGATTTCTTAATCCAAACCGCAAGTAACGAGGCATTGGCTACCTTAAGAGAGTCATAGTTACTCGTCCCAATTGCTCATCCAGTCTGCCACTTTTTCTTACTGCGGCCAGTCTGCCAGAAGCGATATGTCACTCGTTGTGTATCTTAAGAGATTCATCGTTACTCCTTCCATAGGTTACTGGTATTCTCTGAGTCAATACCTCTCTTGACGAAAAAGTGGCTATGTTAATAGTGCAATACTTCTTCCTCCGAGTTGCTCACACAGTTTACTGCTTTTTGTGTAGTTTTTGTCTGCCAGAAACTATAATTCACTAGTTGTGTATCATAAAAGAGTCATCGTTTCTCCTCCTAGGGGTTATTCGAGATATCTTAATCCAAACCGCAAGTAACGAGGCATTGGCTACCTTAAGAGAGTCATAGTTACTCGTCCCAATTGCTCACCCAGTCTGCCACTTTTTCTTACTGCGGCCAGTCTGCCAGAAGCGATATGTCACTCGTTGTGTATCTTAAGAGATTCATCGTTACTCTTTCCATAGGTTACTGGTATTCTCTGAGTCAATACCTTTCGTGACGAAAAAGTGGCTATCTTAATAGTGCAATACTTCTTCCTCCGAGTTGCTCACACAGTTTACTACTTTTTGTGTTGTTTTTGTCTGCCAGAAACTATAATTCACTAGTTGTGTATCATAAAAGAGTCATCGTTTCTCCTCCTAGGGGTTATTCGAGATATCTTAATCCAAACCGCAAGTAACGAGGCATTGGCTACCTTAAGAGAGTCATAGTTACTCGTCCCAATTGCTCACCCAGTCTGCCACTTTTCCTTACTGCGGCCAGTCTGCCAGAAGCGATAAGTCACTCGTTGTGTATCTTAAGAGATTCATCGTTACTCTTTCCATAGGTTACTGGTATTCTCTGATTCAATGCCTCTCGTGACGAAAAAGTGGCTATCTTAATAGTGCAATACTTCTTCCTCCCAGTTGCTCACACAGTTTACTACTTTTTTGTGTAGTTTTTGTCTGCCAGAAACTATAATTCACTAGTTTTGTATCATAAAAGAGTCATCGTTTCTCCTCCTAGGGGTTATTCGAGACCTCTTAATCCAAACCGCAAGTAACGAGGCATTGGCTACCTTAAGAGAGTCATAGTTACTCGTCCCAATTGCTCACCCAGTCTGCCACTTTTTCTTACTGCGGCCAGTCTGCCAGAAGCGATATGTCACTCGTTGTGTATCTTAAGAGATTCATCGTTACTCCTTCCATAGGTTACTGGTATTCTCTGAGTCAATACCTCTCGTGACGAAAAAGTGGCTATCTTAATAGTGCAATACTTCTTCCTCCGAGTTGCTCACACAGTTTACTACTTTTTGTGTAGTTTTTGTCTGCCAGAAACTATAATTCACTAGTTGTGTATCATAAAAGAGTCATCGTTTCTCCTCCTAGGGGTTTTCGAGATTTCTTAATCCAAACCGCAAGTAACGAGGCATTGGCTACCTTAAGAGAGTCATAGTTACTCGTCCCAATTGCTCATCCAGTCTGCCACTTTTTCTTACTGCGGCCAGTCTGCCAGAAGCGATATGTCACTCGTTGTGTATCTTAAGAGATTCATCGTTACTCCTTCCATAGGTTACTGGTATTCTCTGAGTCAATACCTCTCTTGACGAAAAAGTGGCTATGTTAATAGTGCAATACTTCTTCCTCCGAGTTGCTCACACAGTTTACTGCTTTTTGTGTAGTTTTTGTCTGCCAGAAACTATAATTCACTAGTTGTGTATCATAAAAGAGTCATCGTTTCTCCTCCTAGGGGTTATTCGAGATATCTTAATCCAAACCGCAAGTAACGAGGCATTGGCTACCTTAAGAGAGTCATAGTTACTCGTCCCAATTGCTCACCCAGTCTGCCACTTTTTCTTACTGCGGCCAGTCTGCCAGAAGCGATATGTCACTCGTTGTGTATCTTAAGAGATTCATCGTTACTCTTTCCATAGGTTACTGGTATTCTCTGAGTCAATACCTTTCGTGACGAAAAAGTGGCTATCTTAATAGTGCAATACTTCTTCCTCCGAGTTGCTCACACAGTTTACTACTTTTTGTGTTGTTTTTGTCTGCCAGAAACTATAATTCACTAGTTGTGTATCATAAAAGAGTCATCGTTTCTCCTCCTAGGGGTTATTCGAGATATCTTAATCCAAACCGCAAGTAACGAGGCATTGGCTACCTTAAGAGAGTCATAGTTACTCGTCCCAATTGCTCACCCAGTCTGCCACTTTTCCTTACTGCGGCCAGTCTGCCAGAAGCGATAAGTCACTCGTTGTGTATCTTAAGAGATTCATCGTTACTCTTTCCATAGGTTACTGGTATTCTCTGATTCAATGCCTCTCGTGACGAAAAAGTGGCTATCTTAATAGTGCAATACTTCTTCCTCCCAGTTGCTCACACAGTTTACTACTTTTTTGTGTAGTTTTTGTCTGCCAGAAACTATAATTCACTAGTTTTGTATCATAAAAGAGTCATCGTTTCTCCTCCTAGGGGTTATTCGAGACCTCTTAATCCAAACCGCAAGTAACGAGGCATTGGCTACCTTAAGAGAGTCATAGTTACTCGTCCCAATTGCTCACCCAGTCTGCCACTTTTTCTTACTGCTGCCAGTCTGCCAGAAGCGATATGTCACTCGTTGTGTATCTTAAGAGATTCATCGTTACTCCTTCCATAGGTTACTGGTATTCTCTGAGTCAATACCTCTCGTGACGAAAAAGTGGCTATCTTAATAGTGCAATACTTCTTCCTCCGAGTTGCTCACACAGTTTACTACTTTTTGTGTACTTGCCAGTCTGCCAGAAGCGATATGTCACTAGTTGTGTATCATAAAAGAGTCATCGTTTCTCCTCCCAGGGGTTATTCGAGATTTCTTAATCCAAACCGCAAGTAACGAGGCATTGGCTACCTTAAGAGAGTCATAGTTACTCGTCCCCATTGCTCACCCAGTCTGCCACTTTTTCTTACTGCGGCCAGTCTGCCCGAAGCGATATGTCACTCGTTGTGTATCTTAAGAGATTCATCGTTACTCCTTCCATAGGTTACTGATATTCTCTGAGTCAATACCTCTCGTGACGAAAAAGTGACTATCTTAATAGTGCAATACTTCTTCCTCCGAGTTGCTCACACAGTTTACTACTTTTTGTGTAGTTTTTGTCTGCCAGAAACTATAATTCACTAGTTGTGTATCATAAAAGAGTCATCGTTTCTCCTCCTAGGGGTTTTCGAGATTTCTTAATCCAAACCGCAAGTAACGAGGCATTGGCTACCTTAAGAGAGTCATAGTTACTCGTCCCAATTGCTCATCCAGTCTGCCACTTTTTCTTACTGCGGCCAGTCTGCCAGAAGCGATATGTCACTCGTTGTGTATCTTAAGAGATTCATCGTTACTCCTTCCATAGGTTACTGGTATTCTCTGAGTCAATACCTCTCTTGACGAAAAAGTGGCTATGTTAATAGTGCAATACTTCTTCCTCCGAGTTGCTCACACAGTTTACTGCTTTTTGTGTAGTTTTTGTCTGCCAGAAACTATAATTCACTAGTTGTGTATCATAAAAGAGTCATCGTTTCTCCTCCTAGGGGTTATTCGAGATATCTTAATCCAAACCGCAAGTAACGAGGCATTGGCTACCTTAAGAGAGTCATAGTTACTCGTCCCAATTGCTCACCCAGTCTGCCACTTTTTCTTACTGCGGCCAGTCTGCCAGAAGCGATATGTCACTCGTTGTGTATCTTAAGAGATTCATCGTTACTCTTTCCATAGGTTACTGGTATTCTCTGAGTCAATACCTTTCGTGACGAAAAAGTGGCTATCTTAATAGTGCAATACTTCTTCCTCCGAGTTGCTCACACAGTTTACTACTTTTTGTGTTGTTTTTGTCTGCCAGAAACTATAATTCACTAGTTGTGTATCATAAAAGAGTCATCGTTTCTCCTCCTAGGGGTTATTCGAGATATCTTAATCCAAACCGCAAGTAACGAGGCATTGGCTACCTTAAGAGAGTCATAGTTACTCGTCCCAATTGCTCACCCAGTCTGCCACTTTTCCTTACTGCGGCCAGTCTGCCAGAAGCGATAAGTCACTCGTTGTGTATCTTAAGAGATTCATCGTTACTCTTTCCATAGGTTACTGGTATTCTCTGATTCAATGCCTCTCGTGACGAAAAAGTGGCTATCTTAATAGTGCAATACTTCTTCCTCCCAGTTGCTCACACAGTTTACTACTTTTTTGTGTAGTTTTTGTCTGCCAGAAACTATAATTCACTAGTTTTGTATCATAAAAGAGTCATCGTTTCTCCTCCTAGGGGTTATTCGAGACCTCTTAATCCAAACCGCAAGTAACGAGGCATTGGCTACCTTAAGAGAGTCATAGTTACTCGTCCCAATTGCTCACCCAGTCTGCCACTTTTTCTTACTGCGGCCAGTCTGCCAGAAGCGATATGTCACTCGTTGTGTATCTTAAGAGATTCATCGTTACTCCTTCCATAGGTTACTGGTATTCTCTGAGTCAATACCTCTCGTGACGAAAAAGTGGCTATCTTAATAGTGCAATACTTCTTCCTCCGAGTTGCTCACACAGTTTACTACTTTTTGTGTACTTGCCAGTCTGCCAGAAGCGATATGTCACTAGTTGTGTATCATAAAAGAGTCATCGTTTCTCCTCCCAGGGGTTATTCGAGATTTCTTAATCCAAACCGCAAGTAACGAGGCATTGGCTACCTTAAGAGAGTCATAGTTACTCGTCCCCATTGCTCACCCAGTCTGCCACTTTTTCTTACTGCGGCCAGTCTGCCCGAAGCGATATGTCACTCGTTGTGTATCTTAAGAGATTCATCGTTACTCCTTCCATAGGTTACTGATATTCTCTGAGTCAATACCTCTCGTGACGAAAAAGTGACTATCTTAATAGTGCAATACTTCTTCCTCCGAGTTGCTCACACAGTTTACTACTTTTTGTGTAGTTTTTGTCTGCCAGAAACTATAATTCACTAGTTGTGTATCATAAAAGAGTCATCGTTTCTCCTCCTAGGGGTTTTCGAGATTTCTTAATCCAAACCGCAAGTAACGAGGCATTGGCTACCTTAAGAGAGTCATAGTTACTCGTCCCAATTGCTCATCCAGTCTGCCACTTTTTCTTACTGCGGCCAGTCTGCCAGAAGCGATATGTCACTCGTTGTGTATCTTAAGAGATTCATCGTTACTCCTTCCATAGGTTACTGGTATTCTCTGAGTCAATACCTCTCTTGACGAAAAAGTGGCTATGTTAATAGTGCAATACTTCTTCCTCCGAGTTGCTCACACAGTTTACTGCTTTTTGTGTAGTTTTTGTCTGCCAGAAACTATAATTCACTAGTTGTGTATCATAAAAGAGTCATCGTTTCTCCTGCTAGGGGTTATTCGAGATATCTTAATCCAAACCGCAAGTAACGAGGCATTGGCTACCTTAAGAGAGTCATAGTTACTCGTCCCAATTGCTCACCCAGTCTGCCACTTTTCCTTACTGCGGCCAGTCTGCCAGAAGTGATATGTCACTCGTTGTGTATCTTAAGAGATTCATCGTTACTCTTTCCATAGGTTACTGGTATTCTCTGGTTCAATGCCTCTCGTGACGAAAAAGTGGCTATCTTAATAGTGCAATACTTCTTCCTCCAAGTTGCTCAAACAGTTTACTACTTTTTTGTATAGTTTTTGTCTGCCAGAAACTATAATTCACTAGTTTTGTATCATAAAAGAGTCATCGTTTCTCCTCCTAGGGATTATTCGAGACCTCTTAATCCAAACCGCAAGTAACGAGGCATTGGCTACCTTAAGAGAGTCATAGTTACTCGTCCCAATTGCTCACCCAGTCTGCCACTTTTTCTTACTGCTGCCAGTCTGCCAGAAGCGATATGTCACTCGTTGTGTATCTTAAGAGATTCATCGTTACTCCTTCCATAGGTTACTGGTATTCTCTGAGTCAATACCTCTCGTGACGAAAAAGTGGCTATCTTAATAGTGCAATACTTCTTCCTCCCAGTTGCTCACACAGTTTACTACTTTTTGTGTAATTTTTGTCTGCCAGAAACTATAATTCACTAGTTTTGTATCATAAAAGAGTCATCGTTTCTCCTCCTAGTGGTTATTCGAGACCTCTGAATCCAAACCGCAAGTAACGAGGCATTGGCAACCTTAAGAGAGTCATAGTTACTCGTCCCCATTGCTCACCCAGTCTGCCACTTTTTCTTACTGCGGCCAGTCTGCCAGAAGCGATATGTCACTCGTTGTGTATCTTAAGAGATTCTTCGTTACTCCTTCCATAGGTTACTGATATTCTCTGAGTCAATACCTCTCGTGACGAAAAAGTGGCTATCTTAATAGTGCAATACTTCTTCCTCCGAGTTGCTCACACAGTTTACTACTTTTTGTGTAGTTTTTGTCTGCCAGAAACTATAATTCACTAGTTGTGTATCATAAAAGAGTCATAGTTTCTCCTCCTAGGGTTTTTCGAGATTTCTTAATCCAAACCGCAAGTAACGAGGCATTGGCTACCTTAAGAGAGTCATAGTTACTCGTCCCAATTGCCCATCCAGTCTGCCACTTTTCCTTACTGCGGCCAGTCTGCCAGAAGCGATATGTCACTCGTTGTGTATCTTAAGAGATTCATCGTTACTCCTTCCATAGGTTACTGGTATTCTCTGAGTCAATACCTCTCGTGACGAAAAAGTGGCTATCTTAATAGTGCAATACTTCTTCCTCCGAGTTGCTCACACAGTTTACTACTTTTTGTGTAGATTTTGTCTGCCAGAATCTATAATTCACTAGTTGTGTATCATAAAAGAGTCATCGTTTCTCCTCCTAGGGGTTTTCGAGATTTCTTAATCCAAACCGCAAGTAACGAGGCATTGGCTACCTTAAGAGAGTCATAGTTACTCGTCCCCATTGCTCACCCAGTCTGCCACTTTTTCTTACTGTGGCCAGTCTGCCAGAAGCGATATGTCACTCGTTGTGTATCTTAAGAGATTCATCGTTACTCCTTCCATAGGTTACTGGTATTCTCTGAGTCAATACCTCTCTTGACGAAAAAGTGGCTATCTTAATAGTGCAATACTTCTTCCTCCGAGTTGCTCACACAGTTTACTGCTTTTTGTGTAGTTTTTGTCTGCCAGAAACTATAATTCACTAGTTGTGTATCATAAAAGAGTAATCGTTTCTCCTCCTAGGGGTTATTCGAGATATCTTAATCCAAACCGCAAGTAACGAGGCATTGGCTACCTTAAGAGAGTCATAGTTACTCGTCCCAATTGCTCACCCAGTCTGCCACTTTTTCTTACTGTGGCCAGTCTGCCAGAAGCGATATGTCACTCGTTGTGTATCTTAAGAGATTCATCGTTACTCCTTCCATAGGTTACTGATATTCTCTGAGTCAATACCTCTCGTGACGAAAAAGTGGCTATCTTAATAGTGCAATACTTCTTCCTCCCAGTTGCTCACACAGTTTACTACTTTTTGTGTAATTTTTGTCTGCCAGAAACTATAATTCACTAGTTTTGTATCATAAAAGAGTCATCGTTTCTCCTCCTAGTGGTTATTCGAGACCTCTGAATCCAAACCGCAAGTAACGAGGCATTGGCTACCTTAAGAGAGTCATAGTTACTCGTCCCCATTGCTCACCCAGTCTGCCACTTTTTCTTACTGCGGCCAGTCTGCCAGAAGCGATATGTCACTCGTTGTGTATCTTAAGAGATTCTTCGTTACTCCTTCCTTAGGTTACTGATATTCTCTGAGTCAATACCTCTCGTGACGAAAAAGTGGCTATCTTAATAGTGCAATACTTCTTCCTCCGAGTTGCTCACACAGTTTACTACTTTTTGTGTAGTTTTTGTCTGCCAGAAACTATAATTCACTAGTTGTGTATCATAAAAGAGTCATAGTTTCTCCTCCTAGGGTTTTTCGAGATTTCTTAATCCAAACCGCAAGTAACGAGGCATTGGCTACCTTAAGAGAGTCATAGTTACTCGTCCCAATTGCCCATCCAGTCTGCCACTTTTCCTTACTGCGGCCAGTCTGCCAGAAGCGATATGTCACTCGTTGTGTATCTTAAGAGATTCATCGTTACTCCTTCCATAGGTTACTGGTATTCTCTGAGTCAATACCTCTCGTGACGAAAAAGTGGCTATCTTAATAGTGCAATACTTCTTCCTCCGAGTTGCTCACACAGTTTACTACTTTTTGTGTAGTTTTTGTCTGCCAGAATCTATAATTCACTAGTTGTGTATCATAAAAGAGTCATCGTTTCTCCTCCTAGGGGTTTTCGAGATTTCTTAATCCAAACCGCAAGTAACGAGGCATTGGCTACCTTAAGAGAGTCATAGTTACTCGTCCCCATTGCTCACCCAGTCTGCCACTTTTTCTTACTGTGGCCAGTCTGCCAGAAGCGATATGTCACTCGTTGTGTATCTTAAGAGATTCATCGTTACTCCTTCCATAGGTTACTGGTATTCTCTGAGTCAATACCTCTCTTGACGAAAAAGTGGCTATCTTAATAGTGCAATACTTCTTCCTCCGAGTTGCTCACACAGTTTACTGCTTTTTGTGTAGTTTTTGTCTGCCAGAAACTATAATTCACTAGTTGTGTATCATAAAAGAGTAATCGTTTCTCCTCCTAGGGGTTATTCGAGATATCTTAATCCAAACCGCAAGTAACGAGGCATTGGCTACCTTAAGAGAGTCATAGTTACTCGTCCCAATTGCTCACCCAGTCTGCCACTTTTCCTTACTGCGGCCAGTCTGCCAGAAGCGATATGTCACTCGTTGTGTATCTTAAGAGATTCATCGTTACTCTTTCCATAGGTTACTGGTATTCTCTGATTCAATGCCTCTCGTGACGAAAAAGTGGCTATCTTAATAGTGCTATACTTCTTCCTCCCAGTTGCTCACACAGTTTACTACTTTTTTGTGTAGTTTGTGTCTGCCAGAAACTATAATTCACTAGTTTTGTATCATAAAAGAGTCATCGTTTCTCCTCCTAGGGGTTATTCGAGACCTCTTAATCCAAACCGCAAGTAACGAGGCATTGGCTACCTTAAGAGAGTCATAGTTACTCGTCCCAATTGCTCACCCAGTCTGCCACTTTTTCTTGCTGCGGCCAGTCTGCCAGAAGCGATATGTCACTCGTTGTGTATCTTAAGAGATTCATCGTTACTCCTTCCATAGGTTACTGGTATTCTCTGAGTCAATACCTCTCGTGACGAAAAAGTGGCTATCTTAATAGTGCAATACTTCTTCCTCCGAGTTGCTCACTCAGTTTACTACTTTTTGTGTAGTTTTTTTCTGCCAGAAACTATAATTCACTAGTTGTGTATCATAAAAGAGTCATCGTTTCTCCTCCTAGGGGTTTTCGAGATTTCTTAATCCAAACCGCAAGTAACGAGGCATTGGCTACCTTAAGAGAGTCATAGTTACTCGTCCCAATTGCTCACCCAGTCTGCCACTTTTTCTTGCTGCGGCCAGTCTGCCAGAAGCGATATGTCACTCGTTGTGTATCTTAAGAGATTCATCGTTACTCCTTCCATAGGTTACTGGTATTCTCTGAGTCAATACCTCTCGTGACGAAAAAGTGGCTATCTTAATAGTGCAATACTTCTTCCTCCGATTTTCTCACACAGATTGCTACTTTTTGTGTTGTTTTTGTCTGCCAGAAACTATAATTCACTAGTTGTGTATCATAAAAGAGTCATCGTTTCTCCTCCTAGGGGTTTTCGAGATTTCTTAATCCAAACCGCAAGTAACGAGGCATTGGCTACCTTAAGAGAGTCATAGTTACTCGTCCCAATTGCTCACCCAGTCTGCCACTTTTCCTTATGGCGGCCAGTCTGCCAGAAGCGATATGTCACTCGTTGTGTATCTTAAGAGATTCATCGTTACTCCTTCCATAGGTTACTGGTATTCTCTGAGTCAATACCTCTCGTGACGAAAAAGTGGCTATCTTAATAGTGCAATACTTCTTCCTCCGAGTTGCTCACACAGTTTACTACTTTTTGTGTAGTTTTTGTCTGCCAGAAACTATAATTCACTAGTTGTGTATAATAAAAGAGTCATCGTTTCTCCTCCTAGGGGTTTTCGAGATTTCTTAATCCAAACCGCAAGTAACGAGGCATTGGCTGCCTTAAGAGAGTCATAGTTACTCGTCCCAATTGCTCACCCAGTCTGCCACTTTTCCTTACTGTGGCCAGTCTGCCAGAAGCGATATGTCACTCGTTGTGTATCTTAAGAGATTCATCGTTACTCCTTCCATAGGTTACTGGTATTCTCTGAGTCAATACCTCTCGTGACGAAAAAGTGGCTATCTTAATAGTGCAATACTTCTTCCTCCGAGTTGCACACACAGTTTACTACTTTTTGTGTAGTTTTTGTCTGCCAGAAACTATAATTCACTAGTTTTGTATAATAGAAGAATCATCGTTTCTCCTCCTAGGGGTTTTCGAGATTTCTTAATCCAAACCGCAAGTAACGAGGCATTGGCTACCTTAAGAGAGTCATAGTTACTCGTCCCATTTGCTCACCCAGTCTGCCACTTTTCTTTACTGTGGCCAGTCTGCCAGAAGCGATATGTCACTCGTTGTGTATCTTAAGAGATTCATCGTTACTCCTTCCATAGGTTACTGGTATTCTCTGAGTCAATACCTCTCTTGACGATAAAGTGGCTATCTTAATAGTGCAATACTTCTTCCTCCGAGTTGCTCACACAGTTTACTGCTTTTTGTGTAGTGTTTGTCTGCCAGAAACTATAATTCACTAGTTGTGTATCATAAAAGAGTCATCGTTTCTCCTCCTAGGGGTTATTCGAGATATCTTAATCCAAACCGTAAGTAACGAGGCATTGGCTACCTTAAGAGAGTCATAGTTACTCGTCCCAATTGCTCACCCAGTCTGCCACTTTTTCTTACTGCGGCCAGTCTGCCAGAAGCGATATGTCACTCGTTGTGTATCTTAAGAGATTCATCGTTACTCCTTCCATAGGTTACTGGTATTCTCTGAGTCAATACCTCTTGTGACGAAAAAGTGGCTATCTTAATAGTGCAATACTTCTTCCTCCGAGTTGCTCACACAGTTTACTACTTTTTGTGTAGTTTTTGTCTGCCAGAAACTATAATTCACTAGTTTTGTATCATAAAAGAGTCATCGTTTCTCCTCCTAGGGGTTATTCGAGATTTCTTAATCCAAACCGCAAGTAACGAGGCATTGGCTACCTTAAGAGAGTCATAGTTACTCGTCCCGATTGCTCACCCAGTCTGCCACTTTTTCTTACTGTGGCCAGTCTGCCAGTTGCGATATGTCACTCGTTGTGTATCTTAAGAGATTCATCGTTACTCCTTCCATAGGTTACTGGTATTCTCTGAGTCAATACCTCTCTTGACGAAAAAGTGGCTATCTTAATAGTGCAATACTTCTTCCTCCGAGTTGCTCACACTGTTTACTGCTTTTTGTGTAGTTTTTGTCTGACAGAAACTATAATTCACTAGTTGTGTATCATAAAAGAGTCATCGTTTCTCCTCCTAGGGGTTATTCGAGATATCTTAATCCAAACCGCAAGTAACGAGGCATTGGCTACCTTAAGAGAGTCATAGTTACTCGTCCCAATTGCTCACCCAGTCTGCCACTTTTCCTTACTGCGGCCAGTCTGCCAGAAGCGATATGTCACTCGCTGTGTATCTTAAGAGATTCATCGTTACTCTTTCCATAGGTTACTGGTATTCTCTGATTCAATGCCTCTCATGACGAAAAAGTGGCTATCTTAATAGTGCAATACTTCTTCCTCCCAGTTGCTCACACTATTTACTACTTTTTTGTGTAGTTTTTGTCTGCCAGAAACTATAATTCACTAGTTTTGTATCATAAAAGAGTCATCGTTTCTCCTCCTAGGGGTTATTCGAGACCTCTTAATCCAAACCGCAAGTAACGAGGCATTGGCTATCTTAAGAGAGTCATAGTTACTCGTCCCAATTGCTCACCCAGTCTGCCACTTTTTCTTACTGCGGCCAGTCTGCCAGAAGCGATATGTCACTAGTTGTGTATCATAAAGGAGTCATCGTTTCTCCTCCTAGGGGTTATTCGAGATTTCTTAATCCAAACCGCAAGTAACGAGGCATTGGCTACCTTAAGAGAGTCATAGTTACTCGTCCCAATTGCTCACCCAGTCTGCCACTTTTCCTTACGGCGGCCAGTCTGCCAGAAGCGATATGTCACTCGCTGTGTATCTTAAGAGATTCATCGTTACTCTTTCCATAGGTTACTGGTATTCTCTGATTCAATGCCTCTCATGACGAAAAAGTGGCTATCTTAATAGTGCAATACTTCTTCCTCCCAGTTGCTCACACAATTTACTACTTTTTTGTGTAGTTTTTGTCTGCCAGAAACTATAATTCACTAGTTGTGTATCATAAAAGGGTCATCGTATCTCCTCCTAGGGGTTTTCGAGATTTCTTAATCCAAACCGCAAGTAACGAGGCATTGGCTACCTTAAGAGAGTCATAGTTACTCGTCCCCATTGCTCACCCAGTCTGCCACTTTTTCTTACTGTGGCCAGTCTGCCAGAAGCGATATGTCACTCGTTGTGTATCTTAAGAGATTCATCGTTACCCTTCCATGGGTTACTGGTATTATCTGAGTCAATACCTCTCTTGACGAAAAAGTGGCTATCTTAATAGTGCAATACTTCTTCCTCCGAGATGCTCACACAGTTTACTGCTTTTTGTGTCGTTTTTGTCTGCCAGAAACTATAATTCACTAGTTGTGTATCATAAAAGGGTCATCGTTTCTCCTCCTAGGGGTTATTCGAGACCTCTTAATCCAAACCGCAAGTAACGAGGCATTGGCTACCTTAAGAGAGTCATAGTTACTCGTCCCAATTGCTCACCCAGTCTGCCACTTTTTCTTACTGCGGCCAGTCTGCCAGAAGCGATATGTCACTCGTTGTGTATCTTAAGAGATTCATCGTTACTCCTTCCATAGGTTACTGGTATTCTCTGAGTCAATACCTCTCGTGACGAAAAAGTGGCTATCTTAATAGTGCAATACTTCTTCCTCCGAGTTGCTCACACAGTTTACTACTTTTTGTGTAGTTTTTGTCTGCCAGAAACTATAATTCACTAGTTGTGTATCATAAAAGAGTCATCGTTTCTCCTCATAGGGGTTTTCGAGATATCTTAATCCAAACCGCAAGTAACAAGGCATTGGCTACCTTAAGAGAGTCATAGTTACTCGTCCCCATTGCTCACCCAGTCTGCCACTTTTTCTTACTGTGGCCAGTCTGCCAGGAGCGATATGTCACTCGTTGTGTATCTTAAGAGATTCATCGTTACTCCTTCCATAGGTTACTGGTATTCTCTGAGTCAATACCTCTCTTGACGAAAAAGTGGCTATCTTAATAGTGCAATACTTCTTCCTTCGAGTTGCTCACACAGTTTACTACTTTTTGTGTACTTGCCAGTCTGCCAGAAGCGATATGTCACTAGTTGTGTATCATAAAGGAGTCATCGTTTCTCCTCCTAGGGGTTATTCGAGATTTCTTAATCCAAACCGCAAGTAACGAGGCATTGGCTACCTTAAGAGAGTCATAGTTACTCGTCCCAATTGCTCACCCAGTTTGCCACTTTTCCTTACTGCGGCCAGCCTGCCAGAAGCGATATGTCACTCGTTGTGTATCTTAAGAGATTCATCGTTACTCTTTCCATAGGTTACTGGTATTCTCTGATTCAATGCCTCTCGTGACGAAAAAGTGGTTATCTTAATAGTGCAATACTTCTTCCTCCCAGTTGCTCACACAGTTTACTACTTTTTTGTGTAGTTTTTGTCTGCCAGAAACTATAATTCACTAGTTTTGTATCATAAAAGAGTCATCGTTTCTCCTCCTAGGGGTTATTCGAGACCTCTTAATCCAAACCGCAAGTAACGAGGCATTGGCTACCTTAAGAGAGTCATAGTTACTCGTCCCAATTGCTCACCCAGTCTGCCACTTTTTCTTACTGCTGCCAGTCTGCCAGAAGCGATATGTCACTCGTTGTGTATCTTAAGAGATTCATCGTTACTCCTTCCATAGGTTACTGGTATTCTCTGAGTCAATACCTCTCGTGACGAAGAAGTGGCTATCGTAATAGTGCAATACTTCTTCCTCCGAGTTGCTCACACAGTTTACTACTTTTTGTGTAGTTTTTGTCTGCCAGAAACTATAATTCACTAGTTGTGTATCATAAAAGAGTCATCGTTTCTCCTCCTAGGGGTTATTCGAGATATCTTAATCCAAACCGCAAGTAACGAGGCATTGGCTACCTTAAGAGAGTCATAGTTACTCGTCCCAATTGCTCACCCAGTCTGCCACTTTTCCTTACTGCGGCCAGTCTGCCAGAAGCGATATGTCACTCGTTGTGTATCTTAAGAGATTCATCGTTACTCTTTCCATAGGTTACTGGTATTCTCTGATTCAATGCCTCTCGTGACGAAAAAGTGGCTATCTTAATAGTGCAATACTTCTTCCTCCCAGTTGCTCACACAATTTACTACTTTTTTGTGTAGTTTTTGTCTGCCAGAAACTATAATTCACTAGTTTTGTATCAATAAAAGAGTCATCGTTTCTCCCCCTAGGGGTTATTCGAGACCTCTTAATCCAAACCGCAAGTAACGAGGCATTGGCTACCTTAAGAGAGTCATAGTTACTCGTCCCAATTGCTCACCCAGTCTGCCACTTTTTCTTACTGTGGCCAGTCTGCCAGAAGCGATATGTCACTCGTTGTGTATCTTAAGAGATTCATCGTTACTCCTTCCATAGGTTACTGGTATTCTCTGAGTCAATACCTCTCGTGACGAAAAAGTGGCTATCTTAATAGTGCAATACATCTTCCTCCGAGTTGCTCACACAGTTTACTGCTTTTTGTGTAGTTTTTGTCTGCCAGAAACTATAATTCACTAGTTGTGTATCATAAAAGAGTCATCGTTTCTCCTCCTAGGGGTTATTCGAGATATCTTAATCCAAACCGCAAGTAACGAGGCATTGGCTACCTTAAGAGAGTCATAGTTACTCGTCCCAATTGCTCACCCAGTCTGCCACTTTTCCTTACTGCGGCCAGTCTGCCAGAAGCGATATGTCACTCGTTGTGTATCTTAAGAGATTCATCGTTACTCTTTCCATAGGTTACTGGTATTCTCTGATTCAATGCCTCTCGTGACGAAAAAGTGGCTATCTTAATAGTGCAATACTTCTTCCTCCCAGTTGCTCACACAATTTACTACTTTTTTGTGTAGTTTTTGTCTGCCAGAAACTATAATTCACTAGTTTTGTATCATAAAAGAGTCATCGTTTCTCCTCCTAGGGGTTATTCGAGACCTCTTAATCCAAACCGCAAGTAACGAGGCATTGGCTACCTTAAGAGAGTCATAGTTACTCGTCCCAATTGCTCACCCAGTCTGCCACTTTTTCTTACTGCGGCCAGTCTGCCAGAAGCGATATGTCACTAGTTGTGTATCATAAAGGAGTCATCGTTTCTCCTCCTAGGGGTTATTCGAGATTTCTTAATCCAAACCGCAAGTAACGAGGCATTGGCTACCTTAAGAGAGTCATGGTTACTCGTCCCAATTGCTCACCCAGTCTGCCACTTTTCCTTACGGCGGCCAGTCTGCCAGAAGCGATATGTCACTCGTTGTGTATCTTAAGAGATTCATCGTTACTCCTTCCATAGGTTACTGGTATTCTCTGAGTCAATACCTCTCGTGACGAAAAAGTGGCTATCTTAATAGTGCAATACTTCTTCCTCCGAGTTGCTCACACAGTTTACTACTTTTTTGTGTAGTTTTTGTCTGCCAGAAACTATAATTCACTAGTTGTGTATAATAAAAGAGTCATCGTTTCTCCTCCTAGGGGTTTTCGAGATTTCTTAATCCAAACCGCAAGTAACGAGGCATTGGCTGCCTTAAGAGAGTCATAGTTACTCGTCCCAATTGCTCACCCAGTCTGCCACTTTTCCTTACTGTGGCCAGTCTGCCAGAAGCGATATGTCACTCGTTGTGTATCTTAAGAGATTCATCGTTACTCCTTCCATAGGTTACTGGTATTCTCTGAGTCAATACCTCTCGTGACGAAAAAGTGGCTATCTTAATAGTGCAATACTTCTTCCTCCCAGTTGCTCACACAGTTTACTACTTTTTGTGTTGTTTTTGTCTGCCAGAAACTATAATTCACTAGTTGTGTATCATAAAAGAGTCATCGTTTCTCCTCCTAGGGGTTATTCGAGACCTCTTAATCCAAACCGCAAGTAACGAGGCATTGGCTACCTTAAGAGAGTCATAGTTACTCGTCCCAATTGCTCACCCAGTCTGCCACTTTTTCTTACTGCTGCCAGTCTGCCAGAAGCGATATGTCACTCGTTGTGTATCTTAAGAGATTCATCGTTACTCCTTCCATAGGTTACTGGTATTCTCTGAGTCAATACCTCTCGTGACGAAGAAGTGGCTATCGTAATAGTGCAATACTTCTTCCTCCGAGTTGCTCACACAGTTTACTACTTTTTGTGTAGTTTTTGTCTGCCAGAAACTATAATTCACTAGTTGTGTATCATAAAAGAGTCATCGTTTCTCCTCCTAGGGGTTATTCGAGATATCTTAATCCAAACCGCAAGTAACGAGGCATTGGCTACCTTAAGAGAGTCATAGTTACTCGTCCCAATTGCTCACCCAGTCTGCCACTTTTCCTTACTGCGGCCAGTCTGCCAGAAGCGATATGTCACTCGTTGTGTATCTTAAGAGATTCATCGTTACTCTTTCCATAGGTTACTGGTATTCTCTGATTCAATGCCTCTCGTGACGAAAAAGTGGCTATCTTAATAGTGCAATACTTCTTCCTCCCAGTTGCTCACACAATTTACTACTTTTTTGTGTAGTTTTTGTCTGCCAGAAACTATAATTCACTAGTTTTGTATCAATAAAAGAGTCATCGTTTCTCCCCCTAGGGGTTATTCGAGACCTCTTAATCCAAACCGCAAGTAACGAGGCATTGGCTACCTTAAGAGAGTCATAGTTACTCGTCCCAATTGCTCACCCAGTCTGCCACTTTTTCTTACTGTGGCCAGTCTGCCAGAAGCGATATGTCACTCGTTGTGTATCTTAAGAGATTCATCGTTACTCCTTCCATAGGTTACTGGTATTCTCTGAGTCAATACCTCTCGTGACGAAAAAGTGGCTATCTTAATAGTGCAATACATCTTCCTCCGAGTTGCTCACACAGTTTACTGCTTTTTGTGTAGTTTTTGTCTGCCAGAAACTATAATTCACTAGTTGTGTATCATAAAAGAGTCATCGTTTCTCCTCCTAGGGGTTATTCGAGATATCTTAATCCAAACCGCAAGTAATGAGGCATTGGCTACCTTAAGAGAGTCATAGTTACTCGTCCCAATTGCTCACCCAGTCTGCCACTTTTTCTTACTGTGGCCAGTCTGCCAGAAGCGATATGTCACTCGTTGTGTATCTTAAGAGATTCATCGTTACTCTTTCCATAGGTTACTGGTATTCTCTGATTCAATGCCTCTCGTGACGAAAAAGTGGCTATCTTAATAGTGCAATACTTCTTCCTCCCAGTTGCTCACACAATTTACTACTTTTTTGTGTAGTTTTTGTCTGCCAGAAACTATAATTCACTAGTTTTGTATCATAAAAGAGTCATCGTTTCTCCTCCTAGGGGTTATTCGAGACCTCTTAATCCAAACCGCAAGTAACGAGGCATTGGCTACCTTAAGAGAGTCATAGTTACTCGTCCCAATTGCTCACCCAGTCTGCCACTTTTTCTTACTGCGGCCAGTCTGCCAGAAGCGATATGTCACTAGTTGTGTATCATAAAGGAGTCATCGTTTCTCCTCCTAGGGGTTATTCGAGATTTCTTAATCCAAACCGCAAGTAACGAGGCATTGGCTACCTTAAGAGAGTCATAGTTACTCGTCCCAATTGCTCACCCAGTCTGCCACTTTTCCTTACGGCGGCCAGTCTGCCAGAAGCGATATGTCACTCGTTGTGTATCTTAAGAGATTCATCGTTACTCCTTCCATAGGTTACTGGTATTCTCTGAGTCAATACCTCTCGTGACGAAAAAGTGGCTATCTTAATAGTGCAATACTTCTTCCTCCGAGTTGCTCACACAGTTTACTACTTTTTTGTGTAGTTTTTGTCTGCCAGAAACTATAATTCACTAGTTGTGTATAATAAAAGAGTCATCGTTTCTCCTCCTAGGGGTTTTCGAGATTTCTTAATCCAAACCGCAAGTAACGAGGCATTGGCTGCCTTAAGAGAGTCATAGTTACTCGTCCCAATTGCTCACCCAGTCTGCCACTTTTCCTTACTGTGGCCAGTCTGCCAGAAGCGATATGTCACTCGTTGTGTATCTTAAGAGATTCATCGTTACTCCTTCCATAGGTTACTGGTATTCTCTGAGTCAATACCTCTCGTGACGAAAAAGTGGCTATCTTAATAGTGCAATACTTCTTCCTCCGAGTTGCTCACACAGTTTACTACTTTTTGTGTAGTTTTTGTCTGCCAGAAACTATAATTCACTAGTTGTGTATAATAAAAGAGTCATCGTTTCTCCTCCTAGGGGTTTTCGAGATTTCTTAATCCAAACCGCAAGTAACGAGGCATTGGCTACCTTAAGAGAGTCATAGTTACTCGTCCAATTGCTCACCCAGTCTGCCACTTTTCCTTACTGTGGCCAGTCTGCCAGAAGCGATATGTCACTCGTTGTGTATCTTAAGAGATTCATCGTTACTCCTTCCATAGGTTACTGGTATTCTCTGAGTCAATACCTCTCTTGACGATAAAGTGGCTATCTTAATAGTGCAATACTTCTTCCTCCGAGTTGCTCACACAGTTTACTGCTTTTTGTGTAGTTTTTGTCTGCCAGAAACTATAATTCACTAGTTGTGTATCATAAAAGAGTCATCGTTTCTCCTCCTAGGGGTTATTCGAGATATCTTAATCCAAACCGTAGGTAACGAGGCATTGGCTACCTTAAGAGAGTCATAGTTACTCGTCCCAATTGCTCACCCAGTCTGCCACTTTTTCTTACTGCGGTCAGTCTGCCAGAAGCGATATGTCACTCGTTGTGTATCTTAAGAGATTCATCGTTACTCCTTCCATAGGTTACTGGTATTCTCTGAGTCAATACCTCTCGTGACGAAAAAGTGGCTATCTTAATAGTGCAATACTTCTTCCTCCGAGTTGCTCACACAGTTTACTACTTTTTGTGTAGTTTTTGTCTGCCAGAAACTATAATTCACTAGTTGTGTATCATAAAAGAGTCATCGTTTCTCCTCCTAGGGGTTATTCGAGATATCTTAATCCAAACCGCAAGTAACGAGGCATTGGCTACCTTAAGAGAGTCATAGTTACTCGTCCCAATTGCTCACCCAGTCTGCCACTTTTCCTTACTGCGGCCAGTCTGCCAGAAGCGATATGTCACTCGTTGTGTATCTTAAGAGATTCATCGTTACTCTTTCCATAGGTTACTGGTATTCTCTGATTCAATGCCTCTCGTGACGAAAAAGTGGCTATCTTAATAGTGCAATACTTCTTCCTCCCAGTTGCTCACACAATTTACTACTTTTTTGTGTAGTTTTTGTCTGCCAGAAACTATAATTCACTAGTTTTGTATCAATAAAAGAGTCATCGTTTCTCCCCCTAGGGGTTATTCGAGACCTCTTAATCCAAACCGCAAGTAACGAGGCATTGGCTACCTTAAGAGAGTCATAGTTACTCGTCCCAATTGCTCACCCAGTCTGCCACTTTTTCTTACTGTGGCCAGTCTGCCAGAAGCGATATGTCACTCGTTGTGTATCTTAAGAGATTCATCGTTACTCCTTCCATAGGTTACTGGTATTCTCTGAGTCAATACCTCTCGTGACGAAAAAGTGGCTATCTTAATAGTGCAATACATCTTCCTCCGAGTTGCTCACACAGTTTACTGCTTTTTGTGTAGTTTTTGTCTGCCAGAAACTATAATTCACTAGTTGTGTATCATAAAAGAGTCATCGTTTCTCCTCCTAGGGGTTATTCGAGATATCTTAATCCAAACCGCAAGTAACGAGGCATTGGCTACCTTAAGAGAGTCATAGTTACTCGTCCCAATTGCTCACCCAGTCTGCCACTTTTCCTTACTGCGGCCAGTCTGCCAGAAGCGATATGTCACTCGTTGTGTATCTTAAGAGATTCATCGTTACTCTTTCCATAGGTTACTGGTATTCTCTGATTCAATGCCTCTCGTGACGAAAAAGTGGCTATCTTAATAGTGCAATACTTCTTCCTCCGAGTTGCTCACACAATTTACTACTTTTTTGTGTAGTTTTTGTCTGCCAGAAACTATAATTCACTAGTTTTGTATCATAAAAGAGTCATCGTTTCTCCTCCTAGGGGTTATTCGAGACCTCTTAATCCAAACCGCAAGTAACGAGGCATTGGCTACCTTAAGAGAGTCATAGTTACTCGTCCCAATTGCTCACCCAGTCTGCCACTTTTTCTTACTGCGGCCAGTCTGCCAGAAGCGATATGTCACTAGTTGTGTATCATAAAGGAGTCATCGTTTCTCCTCCTAGGGGTTATTCGAGATTTCTTAATCCAAACCGCAAGTAACGAGGCATTGGCTACCTTAAGAGAGTCATAGTTACTCGTCCCAATTGCTCACCCAGTCTGCCACTTTTCCTTACGGCGGCCAGTCTGCCAGAAGCGATATGTCACTCGTTGTGTATCTTAAGAGATTCATCGTTACTCCTTCCATAGGTTACTGGTATTCTCTGAGTCAATACCTCTCGTGACGAAAAAGTGGCTATCTTAATAGTGCAATACTTCTTCCTCCGAGTTGCTCACACAGTTTACTACTTTTTTGTGTAGTTTTTGTCTGCCAGAAACTATAATTCACTAGTTGTGTATAATAAAAGAGTCATCGTTTCTCCTCCTAGGGGTTTTCGAGATTTCTTAATCCAAACCGCAAGTAACGAGGCATTGGCTGCCTTAAGAGAGTCATAGTTACTCGTCCCAATTGCTCACCCAGTCTGCCACTTTTCCTTACTGTGGCCAGTCTGCCAGATGCGATATGTCACTCGTTGTGTATCTTAAGAGATTCATCGTTACTCCTTCCATAGGTTACTGGTATTCTCTGAGTCAATACCTCTCGTGACGAAAAAGTGGCTATCTTAATAGTGCAATACTTCTTCCTCCGAGTTGCTCACACAGTTTACTACTTTTTGTGTAGTTTTTGTCTGCCAGAAACTATAATTCACTAGTTGTGTATAATAAAAGAGTCATCGTTTCTCCTCCTAGGGGTTTTCGAGATTTCTTAATCCAAACCGCAAGTAACGAGGCATTGGCTACCTTAAGAGAGTCATAGTTACTCGTCCCAATTGCTCACCCAGTCTGCCACTTTTTCTTACTGCTGCCAGTCTGCCAGAAGCGATATGTCACTCGTTGTGTATCTTAAGAGATTCATCGTTACTCCTTCCATAGGTTACTGGTATTCTCTGAGTCAATACCTCTCGTGACGAAGAAGTGGCTATCTTAATAGTGCAATACTTCTTCCTCCGAGTTGCTCACACAGTTTACTACTTTTTGTGTAGTTTTTGTCTGCCAGAAACTATAATTCACTAGTTGTGTATCATAAAAGAGTCATCGTTTCTCCTCCTAGGGGTTATTCGAGATATCTTAATCCAAACCGCAAGTAACGAGGCATTGGCTACCTTAAGAGAGTCATAGTTACTCGTCCCAATTGCTCACCCAGTCTGACACTTTTCCTTACTGCGGCCAGTCTGCCAGAAGCGATATGTCACTCGTTGTGTATCTTAAGAGATTCATCGTTACTCTTTCCATAGGTTACTGGTATTCTCTGATTCAATGCCTCTCGTGACGAAAAAGTGGCTATCTTAATAGTGCAATACTTCTTCCTCCCAGTTGCTCACACAATTTACTACTTTTTTGTGTAGTTTTTGTCTGCCAGAAACTATAATTCACTAGTTTTGTATCATAAAAGAGTCATCGTTTCTCCTCCTAGGGGTTATTCGAGACCTCTTAATCCAAACCGCAAGTAACGAGGCATTGGCTACCTTAAGAGAGTCATAGTTACTCGTCCCAATTGCTCACCCAGTCTGCCACTTTTTCTTACTGCGGCCAGTCTGCCAGAAGCGATATGTCACTAGTTGTGTATCATAAAGGAGTCATCGTTTCTCCTCCTAGGGGTTATTCGAGATTTCTTAATCCAAACCGCAAGTAACGAGGCATTGGCTACCTTAAGAGAGTCATAGTTACTCGTCCCAATTGCTCACCCAGTCTGCCACTTTTCCTTACGGCGGCCAGTCTGCCAGAAGCGATATGTCACTCGTTGTGTATCTTAAGAGATTCATCGTTACTCCTTCCATAGGTTACTGGTATTCTCTGAGTCAATACCTCTCGTGACGAAAAAGTGGCTATCTTAATAGTGCAATACTTCTTCCTCCGAGTTGCTCACACAGTTTACTACTTTTTTGTGTAGTTTTTGTCTGCCAGAAACTATAATTCACTAGTTGTGTATAATAAAAGAGTCATCGTTTCTCCTCCTAGGGGTTTTCGAGATTTCTTAATCCAAACCGCAAGTAACGAGGCATTGGCTACCTTAAGAGAGTCATAGTTACTCGTCCCAATTGCTCACCCAGTCTGCCACTTTTCCTTACTGTGGCCAGTCTGCCAGAAGCGATATGTCACTCGTTGTGTATCTTAAGAGATTCATCGTTACTCCTTCCATAGGTTACTGGTATTCTCTGAGTCAATACCTCTCGTGACGAAAAAGTGGCTATCTTAATAGTGCAATACTTCTTCCTCCGAGTTGCTCACACAGTTTACTACTTTTTGTGTAGTTTTTGTCTGCCAGAAACTATAATTCACTAGTTGTGTATAATAAAAGAGTCATCGTTTCTCCTCCTAGGGGTTTTCGAGATTTCTTAATCCAAACCGCAAGTAACGAGGCATTGGCTACCTTAAGAGAGTCATAGTTACTCGTCCCAATTGCTCACCCAGTCTGCCACTTTTTCTTACTGCGGCCAGTCTGCCAGAAGCGATATGTCACTCGTTGTGTATCTTAAGAGATTCATCGTTACTCCTTCCATAGGTTACTGGTATTCTCTGAGTCAATACCTCTCGTGACGAAAAAGTGGCTATCTTAATAGTGCAATACTTCTTCCTCCGAGTTGCTCACACAGATTAGTACTTTTTGTGTTGTTTTTGTCTGCCAGAAACTATAATTCACTAGTTGTGTATCATAAAAGAGTCATCGTTTCTCCTCCTAGGGGTTTTCGAGATTTCTTAATCCAAACCGCAAGTAACGAGGCATTGGCTACCTTAAGAGAGTCATAGTTACTCGTCCCCATTGCTCACCCAGTCTGCCACTTTTTCTTACTGCTGCCAGTCTGCCAGAAGCGATATGTCACTCGTTGTGTATCTTAAGAGATTCATCGTTACTCCTTCCATAGGTTACTGGTATTCTCTGAGTCAATAACTCTCGTGACGAAGAAGTGGCTATCTTAATAGTGCAATACTTCTTCCTCCGAGTTGCTCACACAGTTTACTACTTTTTGTGTAGTTTTTGTCTGCCAGAAACTATAATTCACTAGTTGTGTATCATAAAAGAGTCATCGTTTCTCCTCCTAGGGGTTATTCGAGATATCTTAATCCAAACCGCAAGTAACGAGGCATTGGCTACCTTAAGAGAGTCATAGTTACTCGTCCCAATTGCTCACCCAGTCTGACACTTTTCCTTACTGCGGCCAGTCTGCCAGAAGCGATATGTCACTCGTTGTGTATCTTAAGAGATTCATCGTTACTCTTTCCATAGGTTACTGGTATTCTCTGATTCAATGCCTCTCGTGACGAAAAAGTGGCTATCTTAATAGTGCAATACTTCTTCCTCCCAGTTGCTCACACAATTTACTACTTTTTTGTGTAGTTTTTGTCTGCCAGAAACTATAATTCACTAGTTTTGTATCAATAAAAGAGTCATCGTTTCTCCCCCTAGGGGTTATTCGAGACCTCTTAATCCAAACCGCAAGTAACGAGGCATTGGCTACCTTAAGAGAGTCATAGTTACTCGTCCCAATTGCTCACCCAGTCTGCCACTTTTTCTTACTGTGGCCAGTCTGCCAGAAGCGATATGTCACTCGTTGTGTATCTTAAGAGATTCATCGTTACTCCTTCCATAGGTTACTGGTATTCTCTGAGTCAATACCTCTCGTGACGAAAAAGTGGCTATCTTAATAGTGCAATACATCTTCCTCCGAGTTGCTCACACAGTTTACTGCTTTTTGTGTAGTTTTTGTCTGCCAGAAACTATAATTCACTAGTTGTGTATCATAAAAGAGTCATCGTTTCTCCTCCTAGGGGTTATTCGAGATATCTTAATCCAAACCGCAAGTAACGAGGCATTGGCTACCTTAAGAGAGTCATAGTTACTCGTCCCAATTGCTCACCCAGTCTGCCACTTTTCCTTACTGCGGCCAGTCTGCCAGAAGCGATATGTCACTCGTTGTGTATCTTAAGAGATTCATCGTTACTCTTTCCATAGGTTACTGGTATTCTCTGATTCAATGCCTCTCGTGACGAAAAAGTGGCTATCTTAATAGTGCAATACTTCTTCCTCCCAGTTGCTCACACAATTTACTACTTTTTTGTGTAGTTTTTGTCTGCCAGAAACTATAATTCACTAGTTTTGTATCATAAAAGAGTCATCGTTTCTCCTCCTAGGGGTTATTCGAGACCTCTTAATCCAAACCGCAAGTAACGAGGCATTGGCTACCTTAAGAGAGTCATAGTTACTCGTCCCAATTGCTCACCCAGTCTGCCACTTTTCCTTACTGCGGCCAGTCTGCCAGAAGCGATATGTCACTAGTTGTGTATCATAAAGGAGTCATCGTTTCTCCTCCTAGGGGTTATTCGAGATTTCTTAATCCAAACAGCAAGTAACGAGGCATTGGCTACCTTAAGAGAGTCATAGTTACTCGTCCCAATTGCTCACCCAGTCTGCCACTTTTCCTTACGGCGGCCAGTCTGCCAGAAGCGATATGTCACTCGTTGTGTATCTTAAGAGATTCATCGTTACTCCTTCCATAGGTTACTGGTATTCTCTGAGTCAATACCTCGCGTGACGAAAAAGTGGCTATCTTAATAGTGCAATACTTCTTCCTCCGAGTTGCTCACACAGTTTACTACTTTTTTGTGTAGTTTTTGTCTGCCAGAAACTATAATTCACTAGTTGTGTATAATAAAAGAGTCATCGTTTCTCCTCCTAGGGGTTTTCGAGATTTCTTAATCCAAACCGCAAGTAACGAGGCATTGGCTGCCTTAAGAGAGTCATAGTTACTCGTCCCAATTGCTCACCCAGTCTGCCACTTTTCCTTACTGTGGCCAGTCTGCCAGAAGCGATATGTCACTCGTTGTGTATCTTAAGAGATTCATCGTTACTCCTTCCATAGGTTACTGGTATTCTCTGAGTCAATACCTCTCGTGACGAAAAAGTGGCTATCTTAATAGTGCAATACTTCTTCCTCCGAGTTGCTCACACAGTTTACTACTTTTTGTGTAGTTTTTGTCTGCCAGAAACTATAATTCACTAGTTGTGTATAATAAAAGAGTCATCGTTTCTCCTCCTAGGGGTTTTCGAGATTTCTTAATCCAAACCGCAAGTAACGAGGCATTGGCTACCTTAAGAGAGTCATAGTTACTCGTCCCAATTGCTCACCCAGTCTGCCACTTTTCCTTACTGTGGCCAGTCTGCCAGAAGCGATATGTCACTCGTTGTGTATCTTAAGAGATTCATCGTTACTCCTTCCATAGGTTACTGGTATTCTCTGAGTCAATACCTCTCTTGACGATAAAGTGGCTATCTTAATAGTGCAATACTTCTTCCTCCGAGTTGCTCACACAGTTTACTGCTTTTTGTGTAGTTTTTGTCTGCCAGAAACTATAATTCACTAGTTGTGTATCATAAAAGAGTCATCGTTTCTCCTCCTAGGGGTTATTCGAGATATCTTAATCCAAACCGTAAGTAACGAGGCATTGGCTACCTTAAGAGAGTCATAGTTACTCGTCCCAATTGCTCACCCAGTCTGCCACTTTTTCTTACTGCGGCCAGTCTGCCAGAAGCGATATGTCACTCGTTGTGTATCTTAAGAGATTCATCGTTACTCCTTCCATAGGTTACTGGTATTCTCTGAGTCAATACCTCTCGTGACGACAAAGTGGCTATCTTAATAGTGCAATACTTCTTCCTCCCAGTTGCTCACACAGATTACTACTTTTTGTGTTGTTTTTGTCTGCCAGAAACTATAATTCACTAGTTGTGTATCATAAAAGAGTCATCGTTTCTCCTCCTAGGGGTTTTCGAGATTTCTTAATCCAAACCGCAAGTAACGAGGCATTGGCTACCTTAAGAGAGTCATAGTTACTCGTCCCCATTGCTCACCCAGTCTGCCACTTTTTCTTACTGTGGCCAGTGTGCCAGAAGCGATATGTCACTCGTTGTGTATCTTAAGAGATTCATCGTTACTCCTTCCATAGGTTACTGGTATTCTCTTAGTCAATACCTCTCTTGACGAAAATGTGGCTATCTTAATAGTGCAATACTTCTTCCTCCGAGTTGCTCACACAGTTTACTGCTTTTTGTGTAGTTTTTGTCTGCCAGAAACTATAATTCACTAGTTGTGTATCATAAAAGAGTCATCGTTTCTCCTCCTAGGGGTTATTCGAGATATCTTAATCCAAACCGCAAGTAACGAGGCATTGGCTACCTTAAGAGAGTCATAGTTACTCGTCCCAATTGCTCACCAAGTCTGCCACTTTTCCTTACTGCGGCCAGTCTGCCAGAAGCGATATGTCACTCGTTGTGTATCTTAAGAGATTCATCGTTACTCTTTCCATAGGTTACTGGTATTCTCTGATTCAATGCCACTCGTGACGAAAAAGTGGCTATCTTAATAGTGCAATACTTCTTCCTCCCAGTTGCTCACACAGTTTACTACTTTTTTGTGTAGTTTTTGTCTGCCAGAAACTATAATTCACTAGTTTTGTATCATAAAAGAGTCATCGTTTCTCCTCCTAGGGGTTATTCGAGACCTCTTTATCCAAACCGCAAGTAACGAGGCATTGGCTACCTTAAGAGAGTCATAGTTACTCGTCCCAATTGCTCACCCAGTCTGCCACTTTTTCTTACTGCGGCCAGTCTGCCAGAAGCGATATGTCACTCGTTGTGTATCTTAAGAGATTCATCGTTACTCCTTCCATAGGTTACTGGTATTCTCTGAGTCAATACCTCTCGTGACGAAAAAGTGGCTATCTTAATAGTGCAATACTTCTTCCTCCGAGTTGCTCACACAGTTTACTACTTTTTTGTGTAGTTTTTGTCTGCCAGAAACTATAATTCACTAGTTGTGTTTAATAAAAAGTCATCGTTTCTCCTCCTAGGGGTTTTCGAGATTTCTTAATCCAAACCGCAAGTAACGAGGCATTGGCTGCCTTAAGAGAGTCATAGTTACTCGTCCCAATTGCTCACCCAGTCTGCCACTTTTCCTTACTGTGGCCAGTCTGCCAGAAGCGATATGTCACTCGTTGTGTATCTTAAGAGATTCATCGTTACTCCTTCCATAGGTTACTGGTATTCTCTGAGTCAATACCTCTCGTGACGAAAAAGTGGCTATCTTAATAGTGCAATACTTCTTCCTCCGAGTTGCTCACACAGTTTACTGCTTTTTGTGTAGTTTTTGTCTGCCAGAAACTATAATTCACTAGTTGTGTATCATAAAAGAGTCATCGTTTCTCCTCCTAGGGGTTATTCGAGATATCTTAATCCAAACCGCAAGTAACGAGGCATTGGCTACCTTAAGAGAGTCATAGTTACTCGTCCCAATTGCTCACCCAGTCTGCCACTTTTCCTTACTGCGGCCAGTCTGCCAGAAGCGATATGTCACTCGTTGTGTATCTTAAGAGATTCATCGTTACTCTTTCCATAGGTTACTGGTATTCTCTGATTCAATGCCACTCGTGACGAAAAAGTGGCTATCTTAATAGTGCAATACTTCTTCCTCCCAGTTGCTCACACAGTTTACTACTTTTTTGTGTAGTTTTTGTCTGCCAGAAACTATAATTCACTAGTTTTGTATCATAAAAGAGTCATCGTTTCTCCTCCTAGGGGTTATTCGAGACCTCTTAATCCAAACCGCAAGTAACGAGGCATTGGCTACCTTAAGAGAGTCATAGTTACTCGTCCCAATTGCTCACCCAGTCTGCCACTTTTTCTTACTGCGGCCAGTCTGCCAGAAGCGATATGTCACTCGTTGTGTATCTTAAGAGATTCATCGTAACTCCTTCCATAGGTTACTGGTATTCTCTGAGTCAATACCTCTCGTGACGAAAAATTGGCTATCTTAATAGTGCAATACTTCTTCCTCCGAGTTGCTCACACAGTTTACTACTTTTTTGTGTAGTTTTTGTCTGCCAGAAACTATAATTCACTAGTTGTGTATAATAAAAGAGTCATCGTTTCTCCTCCTAGGGGTTTTCGAGATTTCTTAATCCAAACCGCAAGTAACGAGGCATTGGCTGCCTTAAGAGAGTCATAGTTACTCGTCCCAATTGCTCACCCAGTCTGCCACTTTTCCTTACTGTGGCCAGTCTGCCAGAAGCGATATGTCACTCGTTGTGTATCTTAAGAGATTCATCGTTACTCCTTCCATAGGTTACTGGTATTCTCTGAGTCAATACCTCTCGTGACGAAAAAGTGGCTATCTTAATAGTGCAATACTTCTTCCTCCGAGTTGCTCACACAGTTTACTACTTTTTGTGTAGTTTTTGTCTGCCAGAAACTATAATTCACTAGTTGTGTATAATAAAAGAGTCATCGTTTCTCCTCCTAGGGGTTTTCGAGATTTCTTAATCCAAACCGCAAGTAACGAGGCATTGGCTACCTTAAGAGAGTCATAGTTACTCGTCCCAATTGCTCACCCAGTCTGCCACTTTTCCTTACTGTGGCCAGTCTGCCAGAAGCGATATGTCACTCGTTGTGTATCTTAAGAGATTCATCGTTACTCCTTCCATAGGTTACTGGTATTCTCTGAGTCAATACCTCTCTTGACGATAAAGTGGCTATCTTAATAGTGCAATACTTCTTCCTCCGAGTTGCTCACACAGTTTACTGCTTTTTGTGTAGTTTTTGTCTGCCAGAAACTATAATTCACTAGTTGTGTATCATAAAAGAGTCATCGTTTCTCCTCCTAGGGGTTATTCGAGATATCTTAATCCAAACCGTAAGTAACGAGGCATTGGCTACCTTAAGAGAGTCATAGTTACTCGTCCCAATTGCTCACCCAGTCTGCCACTTTTTCTTACTGCGGCCAGTCTGCCAGAAGCGATATGTCACTCGTTGTGTATCTTAAGAGATTCATCGTTACTCCTTCCATAGGTTACTGGTATTCTCTGAGTCAATACCTCTCGTGACGAAAAAGTGGCTATCTTAATAGTGCAATACTTCTTCCTCCGAGTTGCTCACACAGATTACTACTTTTTGTGTTGTTTTTGTCTGCCAGAAACTATAATTCACTAGTTGTGTATCATAAAAGAGTCATCGTTTCTCCTCCTAGGGGTTTTCGAGATTTCTTAATCCAAACCGCAAGTAACGAGGCATTGGCTACCTTAAGAGAGTCATAGTTACTCGTCCCCATTGCTCACCCAGTCTGCCACTTTTTCTTACTGTGGCCAGTCTGCCAGAAGCGATATGTCACTCGTTGTGTATCTTAAGAGATTCATCGTTACTCCTTCCATAGGTTACTGGTATTCTCTGAGTCAATACCTCTCTTGACGAAAATGTGGCTATCTTAATAGTGCAATACTTCTTCCTCCGAGTTGCTCACACAGTTTACTGCTTTTTGTGTAGTTTTTGTCTGCCAGAAACTATAATTCACTAGTTGTGTATCATAAAAGAGTCATCGTTTCTCCTCCTAGGGGTTATTCGACATATCTTAATCCAAACCGCAAGTAACGAGGCATTGGCTACCTTAAGAGAGTCATAGTTACTCGTCCCAATTGCTCACCCAGTCTGCCACTTTTCCTTACTGCGGCCAGTCTGCCAGAAGCGATATGTCACTCGTTGTGTATCTTAAGAGATTCATCGTTACTCCTTCCATAGGTTACTGGTATTCTCTGAGTCAATACCTCTCGTGACGAAAAAGTGGCTATCTTAATAGTGCAATACTTCTTCCTCCGAGTTGCTCACACAGTTTACTACTTTTTTGTGTAGTTTTTGTCTGCCAGAAACTATAATTCACTAGTTGTGTATAATAAAAAGTCATCGTTTCTCCTCCTAGGGGTTTTCGAGATTTCTTAATCCAAACCGCAAGTAACGAGGCATTGGCTGCCTTAAGAGAGTCATAGTTACTCGTCCCAATTGCTCACCCAGTCTGCCACTTTTCCTTACTGTGGCCAGTGTGCCAGAAGCGATATGTCACTCGTTGTGTATCTTAAGAGATTCATCGTTACTCCTTCCATAGGTTACTGGTATTCTCTGAGTCAATACCTCTCGTGACGAAAAAGTGGCTATCTTAATAGTGCAATACTTCTTCCTCCGAGTTGCTCACACAGTTTACTGCTTTTTGTGTAGTTTTTGTCTGCCAGAAACTATAATTCACTAGTTGTGTATCATAAAAGAGTCATCGTTTCTCCTCCTAGGGGTTATTCGAGATTTCTTAATCCAAACCGCAAGTAACGAGGCATTGGCTGCCTTAAGAGAGTCATAGTTACTCGTCCCAATTGCTCACCCAGTCTGCCACTTTTCCTTACTGCGGCCAGTCTGCCAGAAGCGATATGTCACTCGTTGTGTATCTTAAGAGATTCATCGTTACTCTTTCCATAGGTTACTGGTATTCTCTGATTCAATGCCACTCGTGACGAAAAAGTGGCTATCTTAATAGTGCAATACTTCTTCCTCCCAGTTGCTCACACAGTTTACTACTTTTTTGTGTAGTTTTTGTCTGCCAGAAACTATAATTCACTAGTTTTGTATCATAAAAGAGTCATCGTTTCTCCTCCTAGGGGTTATTCGAGACCTCTTTATCCAAACCGCAAGTAACGAGGCATTGGCTACCTTAAGAGAGTCATAGTTACTCGTCCCAATTGCTCACCCAGTCTGCCACTTTTTCTTACTGCGGCCAGTCTGCCAGAAGCGATATGTCACTCGTTGTGTATCTTAAGAGATTCATCGTTACTCCTTCCATAGGTTACTGGTATTCTCTGAGTCAATACCTCTCGTGACGAAAAAGTGGCTATCTTAATAGTGCAATACTTCTTCCTCCGAGTTGCTCACACAGTTTACTACTTTTTTGTGTAGTTTTTGTCTGCCAGAAACTATAATTCACTAGTTGTGTATAATAAAAAGTCATCGTTTCTCCTCCTAGGGGTTTTCGAGATTTCTTAATCCAAACCGCAAGTAACGAGGCATTGGCTGCCTTAAGAGAGTCATAGTTACTCGTCCCAATTGCTCACCCAGTCTGCCACTTTTCCTTACTGTGGCCAGTCTGCCAGAAGCGATATGTCACTCGTTGTGTATCTTAAGAGATTCATCGTTACTCTTTCCATAGGTTACTGGTATTCTCTGATTCAATGCCACTCGTGACGAAAAAGTGGCTATCTTAATAGTGCAATACTTCTTCCTCCCAGTTGCTCACACAGTTTACTACTTTTTTGTGTAGTTTTTGTCTGCCAGAAACTATAATTCACTAGTTTTGTATCATAAAAGAGTCATCGTTTCTCCTCCTAGGGGTTATTCGAGACCTCTTAATCCAAACCGCAAGTAACGAGGCATTGGCTACCTTAAGAGAGTCATAGTTACTCGTCCCAATTGCTCACCCAGTCTGCCACTTTTTCTTACTGCGGCCAGTCTGCCAGAAGCGATATGTCACTCGTTGTGTATCTTAAGAGATTCATCGTTACTCCTTCCATAGGTTACTGGTATTCTCTGAGTCAATACCTCTCTTGACGAAAATGTGGCTATCTTAATAGTGCAATACTTCTTCCTCCGAGTTGCTCACACAGTTTACTGCTTTTTGTGTAGTTTTTGTCTGCCAGAAACTATAATTCACTAGTTGTGTATCATAAAAGAGTCATCGTTTCTCCTCCTAGGGGTTATTCGACATATCTTAATCCAAACCGCAAGTAACGAGGCATTGGCTACCTTAAGAGAGTCATAGTTACTCGTCCCAATTGCTCACCCAGTCTGCCACTTTTCCTTACTGCGGCCAGTCTGCCAGAAGCGATATGTCACTCGTTGTGTATCTTAAGAGATTCATCGTTACTCCTTCCATAGGTTACTGGTATTCTCTGAGTCAATACCTCTCGTGACGAAAAAGTGGCTATCTTAATAGTGCAATACTTCTTCCTCCGAGTTGCTCACACAGTTTACTACTTTTTTGTGTAGTTTTTGTCTGCCAGAAACTATAATTCACTAGTTGTGTATAATAAAAAGTCATCGTTTCTCCTCCTAGGGGTTTTCGAGATTTCTTAATCCAAACCGCAAGTAACGAGGCATTGGCTGCCTTAAGAGAGTCATAGTTACTCGTCCCAATTGCTCACCCAGTCTGCCACTTTTCCTTACTGTGGCCAGTGTGCCAGAAGCGATATGTCACTCGTTGTGTATCTTAAGAGATTCATCGTTACTCCTTCCATAGGTTACTGGTATTCTCTGAGTCAATACCTCTCGTGACGAAAAAGTGGCTATCTTAATAGTGCAATACTTCTTCCTCCGAGTTGCTCACACAGTTTACTGCTTTTTGTGTAGTTTTTGTCTGCCAGAAACTATAATTCACTAGTTGTGTATCATAAAAGAGTCATCGTTTCTCCTCCTAGGGGTTATTCGAGATTTCTTAATCCAAACCGCAAGTAACGAGGCATTGGCTACCTTAAGAGAGTCATAGTTACTCGTCCCAATTGCTCACCCAGTCTGCCACTTTTCCTTACTGCGGCCAGTCTGCCAGAAGCGATATGTCACTCGTTGTGTATCTTAAGAGATTCATCGTTACTCTTTCCATAGGTTACTGGTATTCTCTGATTCAATGCCACTCGTGACGAAAAAGTGGCTATCTTAATAGTGCAATACTTCTTCCTCCCAGTTGCTCACACAGTTTACTACTTTTTTGTGTAGTTTTTGTCTGCCAGAAACTATAATTCACTAGTTTTGTATCATAAAAGAGTCATCGTTTCTCCTCCTAGGGGTTATTCGAGACCTCTTTATCCAAACCGCAAGTAACGAGGCATTGGCTACCTTAAGAGAGTCATAGTTACTCGTCCCAATTGCTCACCCAGTCTGCCACTTTTTCTTACTGCGGCCAGTCTGCCAGAAGCGATATGTCACTCGTTGTGTATCTTAAGAGATTCATCGTTACTCCTTCCATAGGTTACTGGTATTCTCTGAGTCAATACCTCTCGTGACGAAAAAGTGGCTATCTTAATAGTGCAATACTTCTTCCTCCGAGTTGCTCACACAGTTTACTACTTTTTTGTGTAGTTTTTGTCTGCCAGAAACTATAATTCACTAGTTGTGTATAATAAAAAGTCATCGTTTCTCCTCCTAGGGGTTTTCGAGATTTCTTAATCCAAACCGCAAGTAACGAGGCATTGGCTGCCTTAAGAGAGTCATAGTTACTCGTCCCAATTGCTCACCCAGTCTGCCACTTTTCCTTACTGTGGCCAGTCTGCCAGAAGCGATATGTCACTCGTTGTGTATCTTAAGAGATTCATCGTTACTCTTTCCATAGGTTACTGGTATTCTCTGATTCAATGCCACTCGTGACGAAAAAGTGGCTATCTTAATAGTGCAATACTTCTTCCTCCCAGTTGCTCACACAGTTTACTACTTTTTTGTGTAGTTTTTGTCTGCCAGAAACTATAATTCACTAGTTTTGTATCATAAAAGAGTCATCGTTTCTCCTCCTAGGGGTTATTCGAGACCTCTTAATCCAAACCGCAAGTAACGAGGCATTGGCTACCTTAAGAGAGTCATAGTTACTCGTCCCAATTGCTCACCCAGTCTGCCACTTTTTCTTACTGCGGCCAGTCTGCCAGAAGCGATATGTCACTCGTTGTGTATCTTAAGAGATTCATCGTAACTCCTTCCATAGGTTACTGGTATTCTCTGAGTCAATACCTCTCGTGACGAAAAATTGGCTATCTTAATAGTGCAATACTTCTTCCTCCGAGTTGCTCACACAGTTTACTACTTTTTTGTGTAGTTTTTGTCTGCCAGAAACTATAATTCACTAGTTGTGTATAATAAAAGAGTCATCGTTTCTCCTCCTAGGGGTTTTCGAGATTTCTTAATCCAAACCGCAAGTAACGAGGCATTGGCTGCCTTAAGAGAGTCATAGTTACTCGTCCCAATTGCTCACCCAGTCTGCCACTTTTCCTTACTGTGGCCAGTCTGCCAGAAGCGATATGTCACTCGTTGTGTATCTTAAGAGATTCATCGTTACTCCTTCCATAGGTTACTGGTATTCTCTGAGTCAATACCTCTCGTGACGAAAAAGTGTCTATCTTAATAGTGCAATACTTCTTCCTCCGAGTTGCTCACACAGTTTACTACTTTTTGTGTAGTTTTTGTCTGCCAGAAACTATAATTCACTAGTTGTGTATAATAAAAGAGTCATCGTTTCTCCTCCTAGGGGTTTTCGAGATTTCTTAATCCAAACCTCAAGTAACGAGGCATTGGCTACCTTAAGAGAGTCATAGTTACTCGTCCCAATTGCTCACCCAGTCTGCCACTTTTCCTTACTGTGGCCAGTCTGCCAGAAGCGATATGTCACTCGTTGTGTATCTTAAGAGATTCATCGTTACTCCTTCCATAGGTTACTGGTATTCTCTGAGTCAATACCTCTCTTGACGATAAAGTGGCTATCTTAATAGTGCAATACTTCTTCCTCCGAGTTGCTCACACAGTTTACTGCTTTTTGTGTAGTTTTTGTCTGCCAGAAACTATAATTCACTAGTTGTGTATCATAAAAGAGTCATCGTTTCTCCTCCTAGGGGTTATTCGAGATATCTTAATCCAAACCGTAAGTAACGAGGCATTGGCTACCTTAAGAGAGTCATAGTTACTCGTCCCAATTGCTCACCCAGTCTGCCACTTTTTCTTACTGCGGCCAGTCTGCCAGAAGCGATATGTCACTCGTTGTGTATCTTAAGAGATTCATCGTTACTCCTTCCATAGGTTACTGGTATTCTCTGAGTCAATACCTCTCGTGACGAAAAAGTGGCTATCTTAATAGTGCAATACTTCTTCCTCCGAGTTGCTCACACAGATTACTACTTTTTGTGTTGTTTTTGTCTGCCAGAAACTATAATTCACTAGTTGTGTATCATAAAAGAGTCATCGTTTCTCCTCCTAGGGGTTTTCGAGATTTCTTAATCCAAACCGCAAGTAACGAGGCATTGGCTACCTTAAGAGAGTCATAGTTACTCGTCCCCATTGCTCACCCAGTCTGCCACTTTTTCTTACTGTGGCCAGTCTGCCAGAAGCGATATGTCACTCGTTGTGTATCTTAAGAGATTCATCGTTACTCCTTCCATAGGTTACTGGTATTCTCTGAGTCAATACCTCTCTTGACGAAAATGTGGCTATCTTAATAGTGCAATACTTCTTCCTCCGAGTTGCTCACACAGTTTACTGCTTTTTGTGTAGTTTTTGTCTGCCAGAAACTATAATTCACTAGTTGTGTATCATAAAAGAGTCATCGTTTCTCCTCCTAGGGGTTATTCGACATATCTTAATCCAAACCGCAAGTAACGAGGCATTGGCTACCTTAAGAGAGTCATAGTTACTCGTCCCAATTGCTCACCCAGTCTGCCACTTTTCCTTACTGCGGCCAGTCTGCCAGAAGCGATATGTCACTCGTTGTGTATCTTAAGAGATTCATCGTTACTCCTTCCATAGGTTACTGGTATTCTCTGAGTCAATACCTCTCGTGACGAAAAAGTGGCTATCTTAATAGTGCAATACTTCTTCCTCCGAGTTGCTCACACAGTTTACTACTTTTTTGTGTAGTTTTTGTCTGCCAGAAACTATAATTCACTAGTTGTGTATAATAAAAAGTCATCGTTTCTCCTCCTAGGGGTTTTCGAGATTTCTTAATCCAAACCGCAAGTAACGAGGCATTGGCTGCCTTAAGAGAGTCATAGTTACTCGTCCCAATTGCTCACCCAGTCTGCCACTTTTCCTTACTGTGGCCAGTCTGCCAGAAGCGATATGTCACTCGTTGTGTATCTTAAGAGATTCATCGTTACTCCTTCCATAGGTTACTGGTATTCTCTGAGTCAATACCTCTCGTGACGAAAAAGTGGCTATCTTAATAGTGCAATACTTCTTCCTCCGAGTTGCTCACACAGTTTACTGCTTTTTGTGTAGTTTTTGTCTGCCAGAAACTATAATTCACTAGTTGTGTATCATAAAAGAGTCATCGTTTCTCCTCCTAGGGGTTATTCGAGATATCTTAATCCAAACCGCAAGTAACGAGGCATTGGCTACCTTAAGAGAGTCATAGTTACTCGTCCCAATTGCTCACCCAGTCTGCCACTTTTCCTTACTGCGGCCAGTCTGCCAGAAGCGATATGTCACTCGTTGTGTATCTTAAGAGATTCATCGTTACTCTTTCCATAGGTTACTGGTATTCTCTGATTCAATGCCACTCGTGACGAAAAAGTGGCTATCTTAATAGTGCAATACTTCTTCCTCCCAGTTGCTCACACAGTTTACTACTTTTTTGTGTAGTTTTTGTCTGCCAGAAACTATAATTCACTAGTTTTGTATCATAAAAGAGTCATCGTTTCTCCTCCTAGGGGTTATTCGAGACCTCTTAATCCAAACCGCAAGTAACGAGGCATTGGGTACCTTAAGAGAGTCATAGTTACTCGTCCCAATTGCTCACCCAGTCTGCCACTTTTTCTTACTGCGGCCAGTCTGCCAGAAGCGATATGTCACTCGTTGTGTATCTTAAGAGATTCATCGTAACTCCTTCCATAGGTTACTGGTATTCTCTGAGTCAATACCTCTCGTGACGAAAAATTGGCTATCTTAATAGTGCAATACTTCTTCCTCCGAGTTGCTCACACAGTTTACTACTTTTTAGTGTAGTTTTTGTCTGCCAGAAACTATAATTCACTAGTTGTGTATAATAAAAGAGTCATCGTTTCTCCTCCTAGGGGTTTTCGAGATTTCTTAATCCAAACCGCAAGTAACGAGGCATTGGCTGCCTTAAGAGAGTCATAGTTACTCGTCCCAATTGCTCACCCAGTCTGCCACTTTTCCTTACTGTGGCCAGTCTGCCAGAAGCGATATGTCACTCGTTGTGTATCTTAAGAGATTCATCGTTACTCCTTCCATAGGTTACTGGTATTCTCTGAGTCAATACCTCTCGTGACGAAAAAGTGGCTATCTTAATAGTGCAATACTTCTTCCTCCGAGTTGCTCACACAGATTACTACTTTTTGTGTTGTTTTTGTCTGCCAGAAACTATAATTCACTAGTTGTGTATCATAAAAGAGTCATCGTTTCTCCTCCTAGGGGTTTTCGAGATTTCTTAATCCAAACCGCAAGTAACGAGGCATTGGCTACCTTAAGAGAGTCATAGTTACTCGTCCCCATTGCTCACCCAGTCTGCCACTTTTTCTTACTGTGGCCAGTCTGCCAGAAGCGATATGTCACTCGTTGTGTATCTTAAGAGATTCATCGTTACTCCTTCCATAGGTTACTGGTATTCTCTGAGTCAATACCTCTCTTGACGAAAATGTGGCTATCTTAATAGTGCAATACTTCTTCCTCCGAGTTGCTCACACAGTTTACTGCTTTTTGTGTAGTTTTTGTCTGCCAGAAACTATAATTCACTAGTTGTGTATCATAAAAGAGTCATCGTTTCTCCTCCTAGGGGTTATTCGACATATCTTAATCCAAACCGCAAGTAACGAGGCATAGGCTACCTTAAGAGAGTCATAGTTACTCGTCCCAATTGCTCACCCAGTCTGCCACTTTTCCTTACTGCGGCCAGTCTGCCAGAAGCGATATGTCACTCGTTGTGTATCTTAAGAGATTCATCGTTACTCTTTCCATAGGTTACTGGTATTCTCTGATTCAATGCCTCTCGTGACGAAAAAGTGGCTATCTTAATAGTGCAATACTTCTTCCTCCCAGTTGCTCACACAATTTACTACTTTTTTGTGTAGTTTTTGTCTGCCAGAAACTATAATTCACTAGTTTTGTATCATAAAAGAGTCATCGTTTCTCCTCCTAGGGGTTATTCGAGACCTCTTAATCCAAACCGCAAGTAACGAGGCATTGGCTACCTTAAGAGAGTCATAGTTACTCGTCCCAATTGCTCACCCAGTCTGCCACTTTTTCTTACTGCGGCCAGTCTGCCAGAAGCGATATGTCACTAGTTGTGTATCATAAAGGAGTCATCGTTTCTCCTCCTAGGGGTTATTCGAGATTTCTTAATCCAAACCGCAAGTAACGAGGCATTGGCTACCTTAAGAGAGTCATAGTTACTCGTCCCAATTGCTCACCCAGTCTGCCACTTTTCCTTACGGCGGCCAGTCTGCCAGAAGCGATATGTCACTCGTTGTGTATCTTAAGAGATTCATCGTTACTCCTTCCATAGGTTACTGGTATTCTCTGAGTCAATACCTCTCGTGACGAAAAAGTGGCTATCTTAATAGTGCAATACTTCTTCCTCCGAGTTGCTCACACAGTTTACTACTTTTTGTGTAGTTTTTATCTGCCAGAAACTATAATTCACTAGTTGTGTATAATAAAAGAGTCATCGTTCCTCCTCCTAGGGGTTTTCGAGATTTCTTAATCCAAACCGCAAGTAACGAGGCATTGGCTGCCTTAAGAGAGCCATAGTTACTCGTCCCAATTGCTCACCCAGTCTGCCACTTTTCCTTACTGTGGCCAGTCTGCCAGAAGCGATATGTCACTCGTTGTGTATCTTAAGAGATTCATCGTTACTCCTTCCATAGGTTACTGGTATTCTCTGAGTCAATACCTCTCGTGACGAAAAAGGGGCTATCTTAATAGTGCAATACTTCTTCCTCCGAGTTGCTCACACAGTTTACTACTTTTTGTGTAGTTTTTGTCTGCCAGAAACTATAATTCACTAGTTGTGTATAATAAAAGAGTCATCGTTTCTCCTCCTAGGGGTTTTCGAGATTTCTTAATCCAAACCGCATGTAACGAGGCATTGGCTACCTTAAGAGAGTCATAGTTACTCGTCCCAATTGCTCACCCAGTCTGCCACTTTTCCTTACTGTGGCCAGTCTGCCAGAAGCGATATGTCACTCGTTGTGTATCTTAAGAGATTCATCGTTACTCCTTCCATAGGTTACTGGTATTCTCTGAGTCAATACCTCTCTTGACGATAAAGTGGCTATCTTAATAGTGCAATACTTCTTCCTCCGAGTTGCTCACACAGTTTACTGCTTTTTGTGTAGTTTTTGTCTGCCAGAAACTATAATTCACTAGTTGTGTATCATAAAAGAGTCATCGTTTCTCCTCCTAGGGGTTATTCGAGATATCTTAATCCAAACCTTAAGTAACGAGGCATTGGCTACCTTAAGAGAGTCATAGTTACTCGTCCCAATTGCTCACCCAGTCTGCCACTTTTTCTTACTGCGGCCAGTCTGCCAGAAGCGATATGTCACTCGTTGTGTATCTTAAGAGATTCATCGTTACTCCTTCCATAGGTTACTGGTATTCTCTGAGACAATACCTCTCGTGACGAAAAAGTGGCTATCTTAATAGTGCAATACTTCTTCCTCCGAGTTGCTCACACAGTTTACTACTTTTTGTGTAGTTTTTGTCTGCCAGAAACTATAATTCACTAGTTGTGTATCATAAAAGAGTCATCGTTTCACCTCCTAGGGGTTTTCGAGATTTCTTAATCCAAACCGCAAGTAACGAGGCATTGGCTACCTTAAGAGAGTCATAGTTACTCGTCCCCATTGCTCACCCAGTCTGCCACTTTTTCTTACTGTGGCCAGTCTGCCAGAAGCGATATGTCACTCGTTGTGTATCTTAAGAGATTCATCGTTACTCCTTCCATAGGTTACTGGTATTCTCTGAGTCAATACCTCTCTTGACGAAAAAGTGGCTATCTTAATAGTGCAATACTTCTTCCTCCGAGTTGCTCACACAGTTTACTGCTTTTTGTGTAGTTTTTGTCTGCCAGAAACTATAATTCACTAGTTGTGTATCATAAAAGAGTCATCGTTTCTCCTCCTAGGGGTTATTCGAGATATCTTAATCCAAACCGCAAGTAACGAGGCATTGGCTACCTTAAGAGAGTCATAGTTACTCGTCCCAATTGCTCACCCAGTCTGCCACTTTTCCTTACTGCGGCCAGTCTGCCAGAAGCGATATGTCACTCGTTGTGTATCTTAAGAGATTCATCGTTACTCCTTCCATAGGTTACTGGTATTCTCTGAGTCAATACTTCTCGTGACGAAAAAGTGGCTATCTTAATAGTGCAATACTTCTTCCTCCGAGTTGCTCACACAGTATACTACTTTTTGTGTAGTTTTTGTCTGCCAGAAACTATAATTCACTAGTTGTGTATAATAAAAGAGTCATCGTTTCTCCTCCTAGGGGTTTTCGAGATTTCTTAATCCAAACCGCAAGTAACGAGGCATTGGCTACCTTAAGAGAGTCATAGTTACTCGTCCCAATTGCTCACCCAGTCTGCCACTTTTCCTTACTGTGGCCAGTCTGCCAGAAGCGATATGTCACTCGTTGTGTATCTTAAGAGATTCATCGTTACTCCTTCCATAGGTTACTGGTATTCTCTGAGTCAATACCTCTCTTGACGATAAAGTGGCTATCTTAATAGTGCAATACTTCTTCCTCCGAGTTGCTCACACAGTTTAATGCTTTTTGTGTAGTTTTTGTCTGCCAGAAACTATAATTCACTAGTTGTGTATCATAAAAGAGTCATCGTTTCTCCTCCTAGGGGTTATTCAAGATATCTTAATCCAAACCGTAAGTAACGAGGCATTGGCTACCTTAAGAGAGTCATAGTTACTCGTCCCAATTGCTCACCCAGTCTGCCACTTTTTCTTACTGTGGCCAGTCTGCCAGAAGCGATATGTCACTCGTTGTGTATCTTAAGAGATTCATCGTTACTCCTTCCATAGGTTACTGGTATTCTCTGAGTCAATACCTCTCTTGACGATAAAGTGGCTATCTTAATAGTGCAATACTTCTTCCTCCGAGTTGCTCACACAGTTTACTGCTTTTTGCGTAGTTTTTGTCTGCCAGAAACTATAATTCACTAGTTGTGTATCATAAAAGAGTCATCGTTTCTCCTCCTAGGGGTTATTCGAGATATCTTAATCCAAACCGTAAGTAACGAGGCATTGGCTACCTTAAGAGAGTCATAGTTACTCGTCCCAATTGCTCACCCAGTCTGCCACTTTTCCTTACTGCGGCCAGTCTGCCAGAAGCGATATGTCACTCGTTGTGTATCTTAAGAGATTCATCGTTACTCCTTCCATTGGTTACTGGTATTCTCTGAGTCAATACCTCTCGTGACGAAAAAGTGGCTATCTTAATAGTGCAATACTTCTTCCTCCGAGTTGCTCACACAGTTTACTACTTTTTTGTGTAGTTTTTGTCTGCCAGAAACTATAATTCACTAGTTGTGTATAATAAAAAGTCATCGTTTCTCCTCCTAGGGGTTTTCGAGATTTCTTAATCCAAACCGCAAGTAACGAGGCATTGGCTGCCTTAAGAGAGTCATAGTTACTCGTCCCAATTGCTCACCCAGTCTGCCACTTTTCCTTACTGTGGCCAGTCTGCCAGAAGCGATATGTCACTCGTTGTGTATCTTAAGAGATTCATCGTTATTCCTTCCATAGGTTACTGGTATTCTCTAAGTCAATACCTCTCGTGACGAAAAAGTGGCTATCTTAATAGTGCAATACTTCTTCCTCTGAGTTGCTCACACAGTTTACTGCTTTTTGTGTAGTTTTTGTCTGCCAGAAACTATAATTCACTAGTTGTGTATCATAAAAGAGTCATCGTTTCTCCTCCTAGGGGTTATTCGAGATATCTTAATCCAAACCGCAAGTAACGAGGCATTGGCTACCTTAAGAGAGTCATAGTTACTCGTCCCAATTGCTCACCCAGTCTGCCACTTTTCCTTACTGCGGCCAGTCTGCCAGAAGCGATATGTCACTCGTTGTGTATCTTAAGAGATTCATCGTTACTCTTTCCATAGGTTACTGGTATTCTCTGATTCAATGCCACTCGTGACGAAAAAGTGGCTATCTTAATAGTGCAATACTTCTTCCTCCCAGTTGCTCACACAGTTAACTACTTTTTTGTGTAGTTTTTGTCTGCCAGAAACTATAATTCACTAGTTTTGTATCATAAAAGAGTCATCGTTTCTCCTCCTTGGGGTTATTCGAGACCTCTTAATCCAAACCGCAAGTAACGAGGCATTGGCTACCTTAAGAGAGTCATAGTTACTCGTCCCAATTGCTCACCCAGTCTGCCACTTTTTCTTACTGCGGCCAGTCTGCCAGAAGCGATATGTCACTCGTTGTGTATCTTAAGAGATTCATCGTTACTCCTTCCATAGGTTACTGGTATTCTCTGAGTCAATACCTCTCGTGACGAAAAATTGGCTATCTTAATAGTGCAATACTTCTTCCTCCGAGTTGCTCACACAGTTTACTACTTTTTTGTGTAGTTTTTGTCGGCCAGAAACTATAATTCACTAGTTGTGTATAATAAAAGAGTCATCGTTTCTCCTCCTAGGGGTTTTCGAGATTTCTTAATCCAAACCGCAAGTAACGAGGCATTGGCTGCCTTAAGAGAGTCATAGTTACTCGTCCCAATTGCTCACCCAGTCTGCCACTTTTCCTTACTGTGGCCAGTCTGCCAGAAGCGATATGTCACTCGTTGTGTATCTTAAGAGATTCATCGTTACTCCTTCCATAGGTTACTGGTATTCTCTGAGTCAATACCTCTCGTGACGAAAAAGTGGCTATCTTAATAGTGCAATACTTCTTCCTCTGAGTTGCTCACACAGTTTACTGCTTTTTGTGTAGTTTTTGTCTGCCAGAAACTATAATTCACTAGTTGTGTATCATAAAAGAGTCATCGTTTCTCCTCCTAGGGGTTATTCGAGATATCTTAATCCAAACCGCAAGTAACGAGGCATTGGCTACCTTAAGAGAGTCATAGTTACTCGTCCCAATTGCTCACCCAGTCTGCCACTTTTCCTTACTGCGGCCAGTCTGCCAGAAGCGATATGTCACTCGTTGTGTATCTTAAGAGATTCATCGTTACTCTTTCCATAGGTTACTGGTATTCTCTGATTCAATGCCACTCGTGACGAAAAAGTGGCTATCTTAATAGTGCAATACTTCTTCCTCCCAGTTGCTCACACAGTTTACTACTTTTTTGTGTAGTTTTTGTCTGCCAGAAACTATAATTCACTAGTTTTGTATCATAAAAGAGTCATCGTTTCTCGTCCTAGGGGTTATTCGAGACCTCTTAATCCAAACCGCAAGTAACGAGGCATTGGCTACCTTAAGAGAGTCATAGTTACTCGTCCCAATTGCTCACCCAGTCTGCCACTTTTTCTTACTGCGGCCAGTCTGCCAGAAGCGATATGTCACTCGTTGTGTATCTTAAGAGATTCATCGTTACTCCTTCCATAGGTTACTGGTATTCTCTGAGTCAATACCTCTCGTGACGAAAAATTGGCTATCTTAATAGTGCAATACTTCTTCCTCCGAGTTGCTCACACAGTTTACTACTTTTTTGTGTAGTTTTTGTCTGCCAGAAACTATAATTCACTAGTTGTGTATAATAAAAGAGTCATCGTTTCTCCTCCTAGGGGTTTTCGAGATTTCTTAATCCAAACCGCAAGTAACGAGGCATTGGCTGCCTTAAGAGAGTCATAGTTACTCGTCCCAATTGCTCACCCAGTCTGCCACTTTTCCTTACTGTGGCCAGTCTGCCAGAAGCGATATGTCACTCGTTGTGTATCTTAAGAGATTCATCGTTACTCCTTCCATAGGTTACTGGTATTCTCTGAGTCAATACCTCTCGTGACGAAAAAGTGGCTATCTTAATAGTGCAATACTTCTTCCTCCGAGTTGCTCACACAGTTTACTACTTTTTGTGTAGTTTTTGTCTGCCAGAAACTATAATTCACTAGTTGTGTATAATAAAAGAGTCATCGTTTCTCCTCCTAGGGGTTTTCGAGATTTCTTAATCCAAACCGCAAGTAACGAGGCATTGGCTACCTTAAGAGAGTCATAGTTACTCGTCCCAATTGCTCACCCAGTCTGCCACTTTTCCTTACTGTGGCCAGTCTGCCAGAAGCGATATGTCACTCGTTGTGTATCTTAAGAGATTCATCGTTACTCCTTCCATAGGTTACTGGTATTCTCTGAGTCAATACCTCTCGTGACGAAAAAGTGGCTATCTTAATAGTGCAATACTTCTTCCTCCGAGTTGCTCACACAGTTTACTACTTTTTGTGTAGTTTTTGTCTGCCAGAAACTATAATTCACTAGTTGTGTATCATAAAAGAGTCATCGTTTCTCCTCCTAGGGGTTTTCGAGATTTCTTAATCCAAACCGCAAGTAACGAGGCATTGGCTGCCTTAAGAGAGCCATAGTTACTCGTCCCAATTGCTCACCCAGTCTGCCACTTTTCCTTACTGTGGCCAGTCTGCCAGAAGCGATATGTCACTCGTTGTGTATCTTAAGAGATTCATCGTTACTCCTTCCATAGGTTACTGGTATTCTCTGAGTCAATACCTCTTGTGACGAAAAAGTGGCTATCTTAATAGTGCAATACTTCTTCCTCCGAGTTGCTCACACAGTTTACTACTTTTTGTGTAGTTTTTGTCTGCCAGAAACTATAATTCACTAGTTGTGTATAATAAAAGAGTCATCGTTTCTCCTCCTAGGGGTTTTCGAGATTTCTTAATCCAAACCGCATGTAACGAGGCATTGGCTACCTTAAGAGAGTCATAGTTACTCGTCCCAATTGCTCACCCAGTCTGCCACTTTTCCTTACTGTGGCCAGTCTGCCAGAAGCGATATGTCACTCGTTGTGTATCTTAAGAGATTCATCGTTACTCCTTCCATAGGTTACTGGTATTCTCTGAGTCAATACCTCTCGTGACGAAAAAGTGGCTATCTTAATAGTGCAATACTTCTTCCTCCGAGTTGCTCACACAGTTTACTACTTTTTGTGTAGTTTTTGTCTGCCAGAAACTATAATTCACTAGTTGTGTATCATAAAAGAGTCATCGTTTCTCCTCCTAGGGGTTTTCGAGATTTCTTAATCCAAACCGCAAGTAACGAGGCATTGGCTACCTTAAGAGAGTCATAGTTACTCGTCCCCATTGCTCACCCAGTCTGCCACTTTTTCTTACTGTGGCCAGTCTGCCAGAAGCGATATGTCACTCGTTGTGTATCTTAAGAGATTCATCGTTACTCCTTCCATAGGTTACTGGTATTCTCTGAGTCAATACCTCTCTTGACGAAAAAGTGGCTATCTTAATAGTGCAATACTTCTTCCTCCGAGTTGCTCACACAGTTTACTGCTTTTTGTGTAGTTTTTGTCTGCCAGAAACTATAATTCACTAGTTGTGTATCATAAAAGAGTCATCGTTTCTCCTCCTAGGGGTTATTCGAGATATCTTAATCCAAACCGCAAGTAACGAGGCATTGGCTACCTTAAGAGAGTCATAGTTACTCGTCCCAATTGCTCACCCAGTCTGCCACTTTTCCTTACTGCGGCCAGTCTGCCAGAAGCGATATGTCACTCGTTGTGTATCTTAAGAGATTCATCGTTACTCTTTCCATAGGTTACTGGTATTCTCTGATTCAATGCCACTCGTGACGAAAAAGTGGCTATCTTAATAGTGCAATACTTCTTCCTCCCAGTTGCTCACACAGTTTACTACTTTTTTGTGTAGTTTTTGTCTGCCAGAAACTATAATTCACTAGTTTTGTATCATAAAAGAGTCATCGTTTCTCCTCCTTGGGGTTATTCGAGACCTCTTAATCCAAACCGCAAGTAACGAGGCATTGGCTACCTTAAGAGAGTCATAGTTACTCGTCCCAATTGCTCACCCAGTCTGCCACTTTTTCTTACTGCGGCCAGTCTGCCAGAAGCGATATGTCACTCGTTGTGTATCTTAAGAGATTCATCGTTACTCCTTCCATAGGTTACTGGTATTCTCTGAGTCAATACCTCTCGTGACGAAAAATTGGCTATCTTAATAGTGCAATACTTCTTCCTCCGAGTTGCTCACACAGTTTACTACTTTTTTGTGTAGTTTTTGTCGGCCAGAAACTATAATTCACTAGTTGTGTATAATAAGAGAGTCATCGTTTCTCCTCCTAGGGGTTTTCGAGATTTCTTAATCCAAACCGCAAGTAACGAGGCATTGGCTGCCTTAAGAGAGTCATAGTTACTCGTCCCAATTGCTCACCCAGTCTGCCACTTTTCCTTACTGTGGCCAGTCTGCCAGAAGCGATATGTCACTCGTTGTGTATCTTAAGAGATTCATCGTTACTCCTTCCATAGGTTACTGGTATTCTCTGAGTCAATACCTCTCGTGACGAAAAAGTGGCTATCTTAATAGTGCAATACTTCTTCCTCTGAGTTGCTCACACAGTTTACTGCTTTTTGTGTAGTTTTTGTCTGCCAGAAACTATAATTCACTAGTTGTGTATCATAAAAGAGTCATCGTTTCTCCTCCTAGGGGTTATTCGAGATATCTTAATCCAAACCGCAAGTAACGAGGCATTGGCTACCTTAAGAGAGTCATAGTTACTCGTCCCAATTGCTCACCCAGTCTGCCACTTTTCCTTACTGCGGCCAGTCTGCCAGAAGCGATATGTCACTCGTTGTGTATCTTAAGAGATTCATCGTTACTCTTTCCATAGGTTACTGGTATTCTCTGATTCAATGCCACTCGTGACGAAAAAGTGGCTATCTTAATAGTGCAATACTTCTTCCTCCCAGTTGCTCACACAGTTTACTACTTTTTTGTGTAGTTTTTGTCTGCCAGAAACTATAATTCACTAGTTTTGTATCATAAAAGAGTCATCGTTTCTCGTCCTAGGGGTTATTCGAGACCTCTTAATCCAAACCGCAAGTAACGAGGCATTGGCTACCTTAAGAGAGTCATAGTTACTCGTCCCAATTGCTCACCCAGTCTGCCACTTTTTCTTACTGCGGCCAGTCTGCCAGAAGCGATATGTCACTCGTTGTGTATCTTAAGAGATTCATCGTTACTCCTTCCATAGGTTACTGGTATTCTCTGAGTCAATACCTCTCGTGACGAAAAATTGGCTATCTTAATAGTGCAATACTTCTTCCTCCGAGTTGCTCACACAGTTTACTACTTTTTTGTGTAGTTTTTGTCTGCCAGAAACTATAATTCACTAGTTGTGTATAATAAAAGAGTCATCGTTTCTCCTCCTAGGGGTTTTCGAGATTTCTTAATCCAAACCGCAAGTAACGAGGCATTGGCTGCCTTAAGAGAGTCATAGTTACTCGTCCCAATTGCTCACCCAGTCTGCCACTTTTCCTTACTGTGGCCAGTCTGCCAGAAGCGATATGTCACTCGTTGTGTATCTTAAGAGATTCATCGTTACTCCTTCCATAGGTTACTGGTATTCTCTGAGTCAATACCTCTCGTGACGAAAAAGTGGCTATCTTAATAGTGCAATACTTCTTCCTCCGAGTTGCTCACACAGTTTACTACTTTTTGTGTAGTTTTTGTCTGCCAGAAACTATAATTCACTAGTTGTGTATAATAAAAGAGTCATCGTTTCTCCTCCTAGGGGTTTTCGAGATTTCTTAATCCAAACCGCAAGTAACGAGGCATTGGCTACCTTAAGAGAGTCATAGTTACTCGTCCCAATTGCTCACCCAGTCTGCCACTTTTCCTTACTGCGGCCAGTCTGCCAGAAGCGATATGTCACTCGTTGTGTATCTTAAGAGATTCATCGTTACTCCTTCCATAGGTTACTGGTATTCTCTGAGTCAATACCTCTCGTGACGAAAAAGTGGCTATCTTAATAGTGCAATACTTCTTCCTCCGAGTTGCTCACACAGTTTACTACTTTTTGTGTAGTTTTTGTCTGCCAGAAACTATAATTCACTAGTTGTGTATCATAAAAGAGTCATCGTTTCTCCTCCTAGGGGTTTTCGAGATTTCTTAATCCAAACCGCAAGTAACGAGGCATTGGCTGCCTTAAGAGAGCCATAGTTACTCGTCCCAATTGCTCACCCAGTCTGCCACTTTTCCTTACTGTGGCCAGTCTGCCAGAAGCGATATGTCACTCGTTGTGTATCTTAAGAGATTCATCGTTACTCCTTCCATAGGTTACTGGTATTCTCTGAGTCAATACCTCTTGTGACGAAAAAGTGGCTATCTTAATAGTGCAATACTTCTTCCTCCGAGTTGCTCACACAGTTTACTACTTTTTGTGTAGTTTTTGTCTGCCAGAAACTATAATTCACTAGTTGTGTATAATAAAAGAGTCATCGTTTCTCCTCCTAGGGGTTTTCGAGATTTCTTAATCCAAACCGCATGTAACGAGGCATTGGCTACCTTAAGAGAGTCATAGTTACTCGTCCCAATTGCTCACCCAGTCTGCCACTTTTCCTTACTGTGGCCAGTCTGCCAGAAGCGATATGTCACTCGTTGTGTATCTTAAGAGATTCATCGTTACTCCTTCCATAGGTTACTGGTATTCTCTGAGTCAATACCTCTCGTGACGAAAAAGTGGCTATCTTAATAGTGCAATACTTCTTCCTCCGAGTTGCTCACACAGTTTACTACTTTTTGTGTAGTTTTTGTCTGCCAGAAACTATAATTCACTAGTTGTGTATCATAAAAGAGTCATCGTTTCTCCTCCTAGGGGTTTTCGAGATTTCTTAATCCAAACCGCAAGTAACGAGGCATTGGCTACCTTAAGAGAGTCATAGTTACTCGTCCCCATTGCTCACCCAGTCTGCCACTTTTTCTTACTGTGGCCAGTCTGCCAGAAGCGATATGTCACTCGTTGTGTATCTTAAGAGATTCATCGTTACTCCTTCCATAGGTTACTGGTATTCTCTGAGTCAATACCTCTCTTGACGAAAAAGTGGCTATCTTAATAGTGCAATACTTCTTCCTCCGAGTTGCTCACACAGTTTACTGCTTTTTGTGTAGTTTTTGTCTGCCAGAAACTATAATTCACTAGTTGTGTATCATAAAAGAGTCATCGTTTCTCCTCCTAGGGGTTATTCGAGATATCTTAATCCAAACCGCAAGTAACGAGGCATTGGCTACCTTAAGAGAGTCATAGTTACTCGTCCCAATTGCTCACCCAGTCTGCCACTTTTCCTTACTGCGGCCAGTCTGCCAGAAGCGATATGTCACTCGTTGTGTATCTTAAGAGATTCATCGTTACTCTTTCCATAGGTTACTGGTATTCTCTGATTCAATGCCACTCGTGACGAAAAAGTGGCTATCTTAATAGTGCAATACTTCTTCCTCCCAGTTGCTCACACAGTTTACTACTTTTTTGTGTAGTTTTTGTCTGCCAGAAACTATAATTCACTAGTTTTGTATCATAAAAGAGTCATCGTTTCTCCTCCTTGGGGTTATTCGAGACCTCTTAATCCAAACCGCAAGTAACGAGGCATTGGCTACCTTAAGAGAGTCATAGTTACTCGTCCCAATTGCTCACCCAGTCTGCCACTTTTTCTTACTGCGGCCAGTCTGCCAGAAGCGATATGTCACTCGTTGTGTATCTTAAGAGATTCATCGTTACTCCTTCCATAGGTTACTGGTATTCTCTGAGTCAATACCTCTCGTGACGAAAAATTGGCTATCTTAATAGTGCAATACTTCTTCCTCCGAGTTGCTCACACAGTTTACTACTTTTTTGTGTAGTTTTTGTCGGCCAGAAACTATAATTCACTAGTTGTGTATAATAAAAGAGTCATCGTTTCTCCTCCTAGGGGTTTTCGAGATTTCTTAATCCAAACCGCAAGTAACGAGGCATTGGCTGCCTTAAGAGAGTCATAGTTACTCGTCCCAATTGCTCACCCAGTCTGCCACTTTTCCTTACTGTGGCCAGTCTGCCAGAAGCGATATGTCACTCGTTGTGTATCTTAAGAGATTCATCGTTACTCCTTCCATAGGTTACTGGTATTCTCTGAGTCAATACCTCTCGTGACGAAAAAGTGGCTATCTTAATAGTGCAATACTTCTTCCTCTGAGTTGCTCACACAGTTTACTGCTTTTTGTGTAGTTTTTGTCTGCCAGAAACTATAATTCACTAGTTGTGTATCATAAAAGAGTCATCGTTTCTCCTCCTAGGGGTTATTCGAGATATCTTAATCCAAACCGCAAGTAACGAGGCATTGGCTACCTTAAGAGAGTCATAGTTACTCGTCCCAATTGCTCACCCAGTCTGCCACTTTTCCTTACTGCGGCCAGTCTGCCAGAAGCGATATGTCACTCGTTGTGTATCTTAAGAGATTCATCGTTACTCTTTCCATAGGTTACTGGTATTCTCTGATTCAATGCCACTCGTGACGAAAAAGTGGCTATCTTAATAGTGCAATACTTCTTCCTCCCAGTTGCTCACACAGTTTACTACTTTTTTGTGTAGTTTTTGTCTGCCAGAAACTATAATTCACTAGTTTTGTATCATAAAAGAGTCATCGTTTCTCGTCCTAGGGGTTATTCGAGACCTCTTAATCCAAACCGCAAGTAACGAGGCATTGGCTACCTTAAGAGAGTCATAGTTACTCGTCCCAATTGCTCACCCAGTCTGCCACTTTTTCTTACTGCGGCCAGTCTGCCAGAAGCGATATGTCACTCGTTGTGTATCTTAAGAGATTCATCGTTACTCCTTCCATAGGTTACTGGTATTCTCTGAGTCAATACCTCTCGTGACGAAAAATTGGCTATCTTAATAGTGCAATACTTCTTCCTCCGAGTTGCTCACACAGTTTACTACTTTTTTGTGTAGTTTTTGTCTGCCAGAAACTATAATTCACTAGTTGTGTATAATAAAAGAGTCATCGTTTCTCCTCCTAGGGGTTTTCGAGATTTCTTAATCCAAACCGCAAGTAACGAGGCATTGGCTGCCTTAAGAGAGTCATAGTTACTCGTCCCAATTGCTCACCCAGTCTGCCACTTTTCCTTACTGTGGCCAGTCTGCCAGAAGCGATATGTCACTCGTTGTGTATCTTAAGAGATTCATCGTTACTCCTTCCATAGGTTACTGGTATTCTCTGAGTCAATACCTCTCGTGACGAAAAAGTGGCTATCTTAATAGTGCAATACTTCTTCCTCCGAGTTGCTCACACAGTTTACTACTTTTTGTGTAGTTTTTGTCTGCCAGAAACTATAATTCACTAGTTGTGTATAATAAAAGAGTCATCGTTTCTCCTCCTAGGGGTTTTCGAGATTTCTTAATCCAAACCGCAAGTAACGAGGCATTGGCTACCTTAAGAGAGTCATAGTTACTCGTCCCAATTGCTCACCCAGTCTGCCACTTTTCCTTACTGTGGCCAGTCTGCCAGAAGCGATATGTCACTCGTTGTGTATCTTAAGAGATTCATCGTTACTCCTTCCATAGGTTACTGGTATTCTCTGAGTCAATACCTCTCGTGACGAAAAAGTGGCTATCTTAATAGTGCAATACTTCTTCCTCCGAGTTGCTCACACAGTTTACTACTTTTTGTGTAGTTTTTGTCTGCCAGAAACTATAATTCACTAGTTGTGTATCATAAAAGAGTCATCGTTTCTCCTCCTAGGGGTTTTCGAGATTTCTTAATCCAAACCGCAAGTAACGAGGCATTGGCTGCCTTAAGAGAGCCATAGTTACTCGTCCCAATTGCTCACCCAGTCTGCCACTTTTCCTTACTGTGGCCAGTCTGCCAGAAGCGATATGTCACTCGTTGTGTATCTTAAGAGATTCATCGTTACTCCTTCCATAGGTTACTGGTATTCTCTGAGTCAATACCTCTTGTGACGAAAAAGTGCCTATCTTAATAGTGCAATACTTCTTCCTCCGAGTTGCTCACACAGTTTACTACTTTTTGTGTAGTTTTTGTCTGCCAGAAACTATAATTCACTAGTTGTGTATAATAAAAGAGTCATCGTTTCTCCTCCTAGGGGTTTTCGAGATTTCTTAATCCAAACCGCATGTAACGAGGCATTGGCTACCTTAAGAGAGTCATAGTTACTCGTCCCAATTGCTCACCCAGTCTGCCACTTTTCCTTACTGTGGCCAGTCTGCCAGAAGCGATATGTCACTCGTTGTGTATCTTAAGAGATTCATCGTTACTCCTTCCATAGGTTACTGGTATTCTCTGAGTCAATACCTCTCGTGACGAAAAAGTGGCTATCTTAATAGTGCAATACTTCTTCCTCCGAGTTGCTCACACAGTTTACTACTTTTTGTGTAGTTTTTGTCTGCCAGAAACTATAATTCACTAGTTGTGTATCATAAAAGAGTCATCGTTTCTCCTCCCAGGGGTTTTCGAGATTTCTTAATCCAAACCGCAAGTAACGAGGCATTGGCTACCTTAAGAGAGTCATAGTTACTCGTCCCCATTGCTCACCCAGTCTGCCACTTTTTCTTACTGTGGCCAGTCTGCCAGAAGCGATATGTCACTCGTTGTGTATCTTAAGAGATTCATCGTTACTCCTTCCATAGGTTACTGGTATTCTCTGAGTCAATACCTCTCTTGACGAAAAAGTGGCTATCTTAATAGTGCAATACTTCTTCCTCCGAGTTGCTCACACAGTTTACTGCTTTTTGTGTAGTTTTTGTCTGCCAGAAACTATAATTCACTAGTTGTGTATCATAAAAGAGTCATCGTTTCTCCTCCTAGGGGTTATTCGAGATATCTTAATCCAAACCGCAAGTAACGAGGCATTGGCTACCTTAAGAGAGTCATAGTTACTCGTCCCAATTGCTCACCCAGTCTGCCACTTTTCCTTACTGCGGCCAGTCTGCCAGAAGCGATATGTCACTCGTTGTGTATCTTAAGAGATTCATCGTTACTCTTTCCATAGGTTACTGGTATTCTCTGATTCAATGCCACTCGTGACGAAAAAGTGGCTATCTTAATAGTGCAATACTTCTTCCTCCCAGTTGCTCACACAGTTTACTACTTTTTTGTGTAGTTTTTGTCTGCCAGAAACTATAATTCACTAGTTTTGTATCATAAAAGAGTCATCGTTTCTCCTCCTTGGGGTTATTCGAGACCTCTTAATCCAAACCGCAAGTAACGAGGCATTGGCTACCTTAAGAGAGTCATAGTTACTCGTCCCAATTGCTCACCCAGTCTGCCACTTTTTCTTACTGCGGCCAGTCTGCCAGAAGCGATATGTCACTCGTTGTGTATCTTAAGAGATTCATCGTTACTCCTTCCATAGGTTACTGGTATTCTCTGAGTCAATACCTCTCGTGACGAAAAATTGGCTATCTTAATAGTGCAATACTTCTTCCTCCGAGTTGCTCACACAGTTTACTACTTTTTTGTGTAGTTTTTGTCGGCCAGAAACTATAATTCACTAGTTGTGTATAATAAAAGAGTCATCGTTTCTCCTCCTAGGGGTTTTCGAGATTTCTTAATCCAAACCGCAAGTAACGAGGCATTGGCTGCCTTAAGAGAGTCATAGTTACTCGTCCCAATTGCTCACCCAGTCTGCCACTTTTCCTTACTGTGGCCAGTCTGCCAGAAGCGATATGTCACTCGTTGTGTATCTTAAGAGATTCATCGTTACTCCTTCCATAGGTTACTGGTATTCTCTGAGTCAATACCTCTCGTGACGAAAAAGTGGCTATCTTAATAGTGCAATACTTCTTCCTCTGAGTTGCTCACACAGTTTACTGCTTTTTGTGTAGTTTTTGTCTGCCAGAAACTATAATTCACTAGTTGTGTATCATAAAAGAGTCATCGTTTCTCCTCCTAGGGGTTATTCGAGATATCTTAATCCAAACCGCAAGTAACGAGGCATTGGCTACCTTAAGAGAGTCATAGTTACTCGTCCCAATTGCTCACCCAGTCTGCCACTTTTCCTTACTGCGGCCAGTCTGCCAGAAGCGATATGTCACTCGTTGTGTATCTTAAGAGATTCATCGTTACTCTTTCCATAGGTTACTGGTATTCTCTGATTCAATGCCACTCGTGACGAAAAAGTGGCTATCTTAATAGTGCAATACTTCTTCCTCCCAGTTGCTCACACAGTTTACTACTTTTTTGTGTAGTTTTTGTCTGCCAGAAACTATAATTCACTAGTTTTGTATCATAAAAGAGTCATCGTTTCTCGTCCTAGGGGTTATTCGAGACCTCTTAATCCAAACCGCAAGTAACGAGGCATTGGCTACCTTAAGAGAGTCATAGTTACTCGTCCCAATTGCTCACCCAGTCTGCCACTTTTTCTTACTGCGGCCAGTCTGCCAGAAGCGATATGTCACTCGTTGTGTATCTTAAGAGATTCATCGTTACTCCTTCCATAGGTTACTGGTATTCTCTGAGTCAATACCTCTCGTGACGAAAAATTGGCTATCTTAATAGTGCAATACTTCTTCCTCCGAGTTGCTCACACAGTTTACTACTTTTTTGTGTAGTTTTTGTCTGCCAGAAACTATAATTCACTAGTTGTGTATAATAAAAGAGTCATCGTTTCTCCTCCTAGGGGTTTTCGAGATTTCTTAATCCAAACCGCAAGTAACGAGGCATTGGCTGCCTTAAGAGAGTCATAGTTACTCGTCCCAATTGCTCACCCAGTCTGCCACTTTTCCTTACTGTGGCCAGTCTGCCAGAAGCGATATGTCACTCGTTGTGTATCTTAAGAGATTCATCGTTACTCCTTCCATAGGTTACTGGTATTCTCTGAGTCAATACCACTCGTGACGAAAAAGTGGCTATCTTAATAGTGCAATACTTCTTCCTCCGAGTTGCTCACACAGTTTACTACTTTTTGTGTAGTTTTTGTCTGCCAGAAACTATAATTCACTAGTTGTGTATAATAAAAGAGTCATCGTTTCTCCTCCTAGGGGTTTTCGAGATTTCTTAATCCAAACCGCAAGTAACGAGGCATTGGCTACCTTAAGAGAGTCATAGTTACTCGTCCCAATTGCTCACCCAGTCTGCCACTTTTCCTTACTGTGGCCAGTCTGCCAGAAGCGATATGTCACTCGTTGTGTATCTTAAGAGATTCATCGTTACTCCTTCCATAGGTTACTGGTATTCTCTGAGTCAATACCTCTCGTGACGAAAAAGTGGCTATCTTAATAGTGCAATACTTCTTCCTCCGAGTTGCTCACACAGTTTACTACTTTTTGTGTAGTTTTTGTCTGCCAGAAACTATAATTCACTAGTTGTGTATCATAAAAGAGTCATCGTTTCTCCTCCTAGGGGTTTTCGAGATTTCTTAATCCAAACCGCAAGTAACGAGGCATTGGCTGCCTTAAGAGAGCCATAGTTACTCGTCCCAATTGCTCACCCAGTCTGCCACTTTTCCTTACTGTGGCCAGTCTGCCAGAAGCGATATGTCACTCGTTGTGTATCTTAAGAGATTCATCGTTACTCCTTCCATAGGTTACTGGTATTCTCTGAGTCAATACCTCTTGTGACGAAAAAGTGGCTATCTTAATAGTGCAATACTTCTTCCTCCGAGTTGCTCACACAGTTTACTACTTTTTGTGTAGTTTTTGTCTGCCAGAAACTATAATTCACTAGTTGTGTATAATAAAAGAGTCATCGTTTCTCCTCCTAGGGGTTTTCGAGATTTCTTAATCCAAACCGCATGTAACGAGGCATTGGCTACCTTAAGAGAGTCATAGTTACTCGTCCCAATTGCTCACCCAGTCTGCCACTTTTCCTTACTGTGGCCAGTCTGCCAGAAGCGATATGTCACTCGTTGTGTATCTTAAGAGATTCATCGTTACTCCTTCCATAGGTTACTGGTATTCTCTGAGTCAATACCTCTCGTGACGAAAAAGTGGCTATCTTAATAGTGCAATACTTCTTCCTCCGAGTTGCTCACACAGTTTACTACTTTTTGTGTAGTTTTTGTCTGCCAGAAACTATAATTCACTAGTTGTGTATCATAAAAGAGTCATCGTTTCTCCTCCTAGGGGTTTTCGAGATTTCTTAATCCAAACCGCAAGTAACGAGGCATTGGCTACCTTAAGAGAGTCATAGTTACTCGTCCCCATTGCTCACCCAGTCTGCCACTTTTCCTTACTGCGGCCAGTCTGCCAGAAGCGATATGTCACTCGTTGTGTATCTTAAGAGATTCATCGTTACTCCTTCCATAGGTTACTGGTATTCTCTGAGTCAATACTTCTCGTGACGAAAAAGTGGCTATCTTAATAGTGCAATACTTCTTCCTCCGAGTTGCTCACACAGTATACTACTTTTTGTGTAGTTTTTGTCTGCCAGAAACTATAATTCACTAGTTGTGTATAATAAAAGAGTCATCGTTTCTCCTCCTAGGGGTTTTCGAGATTTCTTAATCCAAACCGCAAGTAACGAGGCATTGGCTACCTTAAGAGAGTCATAGTTACTCGTCCCAATTGCTCACCCAGTCTGCCACTTTTCCTTACTGTGGCCAGTCTGCCAGAAGCGATATGTCACTCGTTGTGTATCTTAAGAGATTCATCGTTACTCCTTCCATAGGTTACTGGTATTCTCTGAGTCAATACCTCTCTTGACGATAAAGTGGCTATCTTAATAGTGCAATACTTCTTCCTCCGAGTTGCTCACACAGTTTACTGCTTTTTGTGTAGTTTTTGTCTGCCAGAAACTATAATTCACTAGTTGTGTATCATAAAAGAGTCATCGTTTCTCCTCCTAGGGGTTATTCGAGATATCTTAATCCAAACCGTAAGTAACGAGGCATTGGCTACCTTAAGAGAGTCATAGTTACTCGTCCCAATTGCTCACCCAGTCTGCCACTTTTTCTTACTGTGGCCAGTCTGCCAGAAGCGATATGTCACTCGTTGTGTATCTTAAGAGATTCATCGTTACTCCTTCCATAGGTTACTGGTATTCTCTGAGTCAATACCTCTCTTGACGATAAAGTGGCTATCTTAATAGTGCAATACTTCTTCCTCCGAGTTGCTCACACAGTTTACTGCTTTTTGCGTAGTTTTTGTCTGCCAGAAACTATAATTCACTAGTTGTGTATCATAAAAGAGTCATCGTTTCTCCTCCTAGGGGTTATTCGAGATATCTTAATCCAAACCGTAAGTAACGAGGCATTGGCTACCTTAAGAGAGTCATAGTTACTCGTCCCAATTGCTCACCCAGTCTGCCACTTTTTCTTACTGCGGCCAGTCTGCCAGAAGCGATATGTCACTCGTTGTGTATCTTAAGAGATTCATCGTTACTCCTTCCATAGGTTACTGGTATTCTCTGAGTCAATACCTCTCGTGAGGAAAAAGTGGCTATCTTAATAGTGCAATACTTCTTCCTCCGAGTTGCTCACACAGTTTACTACTTTTTGTGTAGTTTTTGTCTGCCAGAAACTATAATTCACTAGTTGTGTATCATAAAAGAGACATCGTTTCTCCTCCTAGGGGTTATTCGAGATTTCTTAATCCAAACCGCAAGTAACGAGGCATTGGCTACCTTAAGAGAGTCATAGTTACTCGTCCCCATTGCTCACCCAGTCTGCCACTTTTTCTTACTGTGGCCAGTCTGCCAGTTGCGATATGTCACTCGTTGTGTATCTTAAGAGATTCATCGTTACTCCTTCCATAGGTTACTGGTATTCTCTGAGTCAATACCTCTCTTGACGAAAAAGTGGCTATCTTAATAGTGCAATACTTCTTCCTCCGAGTTGCTCACACAGTTTACTGCTTTTTGTGTAGTTTTTGTCTGCCAGAAACTATAATTCACTAGTTGTGTATCATAAAAGAGTCATCGTTTCTCCTCCTAGGGGTTATTCGAGATATCTTAATCCAAACCGCAAGTAACGAGGCATTGGCTACCTTAAGAGAGTCATAGTTACTCGTCCCAATTGCTCACCCAGTCTGCCACTTTTCCTTACTGCGGCCAGTCTGCCAGAAGCGATATGTCACTCGTTGTGTATCTTAAGAGATTCATCGTTACTCCTTCCATAGGTTACTGGTATTCTCTGAGTCAATACTTCTCGGGACGAAAAAGTGGCTATCTTAATAGTGCAATACTTCTTCCTCCGAGTTGCTCACACAGTTTACTGCTTTTTGTGTAGTTTTTGTCTGCCAGAAACTATAATTCACTAGTTGTGTATCATAAAAGAGTCATCGTTTCTCCTCCTAGGGGTTAATCGAGATATCTTAATCCAAACCGTAAGTAACGAGGCATTGGCTACCTTAAGAGAGTCATAGTTACTCGTCCCAATTGCTCACCCAGTCTGCCATTTTTTCTTACTGCGGCCAGTCTGCCAGAAGCGATATGTCACTCGTTGTGTATCTTAAGAGATTCATCGTTACTCCTTCCATAGGTTACTGGTATTCTCTGTGTCAATACTTCTCGTGGTGAAAAAAGTGGCTATCTTAATAGTGCAATACTTCTTCCTCCGAGTTGCTCACACAGTTTACTACTTTTTGTGTAGTTTTTGTCTGCCAGAAACTATAATTCACTAGTTGTGTATCATAAAAGAGTCATCGTTTCTCCTCCTAGGGGTTATTCGAGATTTCTTAATCCAAACCGCAAGTAACGAGGCATTGGCTACCTTAAGAGAGTCATAGTTACTCGTCCCCATTGCTCACCCAGTCTGCCACTTTTTCTTACTGTGGCCAGTCTGCCAGTTGCGATATGTCACTCGTTCTGTATCTTAAGAGATTCATCGTTACTCCTTCCATAGGTTACTGGTATTCTCTGAGTCAATACCTCTCTTGACGAAAAAGTGGCTATCTTAATAGTGCAATACTTCTTCCTCCGAGTTGCTCACACAGTTTACTGCTTTTTGTGTAGTTTTTGTCTGCCAGAAACTATAATTCACTAGTTGTGTATCATAAAAGAGTCATCGTTTCTCCTCCTAGGGGTTATTCGAGATATCTTAATCCAAACCGCAAGTAACGAGGCATTGGCTACCTTAAGAGAGTCATAGTTACTCGTCCCAATTGCTCACCCAGTCTGCCACTTTTCCTTACTGCAGCCAGTCTGCCAGAAGCGATATGTCACTCGTTGTGTATCTTAAGAGATTCATCGTTACTCTTTCCATAGGTTACTGGTATTCTCTGATTCAATGCCTCTCGTGACGAAAAAGTGGCTATCTTAATAGTGCAATACTTCTTCCTCCCAGTTGCTCACACAATTTACTACTTTTCTGTGTAGTTTTTGTCTGCCAGAAACTATAATTCACTAGTTGTGTATCATAAAAGAGTCATCGTTTCTCCTCCTAGGGGTTTTCGAGATTTCTTAATCCAAACCGCAAGTAACGAGGCATTGGCTACCTTAAGAGAGTCATAGTTACTCGTCCCCATTGCTCACCCAGTCTGCCACTTTTTCTTACTGTGGCCAGTCTGCCAGAAGCGATATGTCACTCGTTGTGTATCTTAAGAGATTCATCGTTACTCCTTCCATGGGTTACTGGTATTCTCTCAGTCAATACCTCTCTTGACGAAAAAGTGGCTATCTTAATAGTGCAATACTTCTTCCTCCGAGTTGCTCACACAGTTTACTGCTTTTTGTGTAGTTTTTGTCTGCCAGAAACTATAATTCACTAGTTGTGTATCATAAAAGAGTCATCGTTTCTCCTCCTAGGGGTTATTCGAGATATCTTAATCCAAACCGCAAGTAACGAGGCATTGGCTACCTTAAGAGAGTCATAGTTACTCGTCCCCATTGCTCACCCAGTCTGCCACTTTTTCTTACTGTGGCCAGTCTGCCAGTTGCGATATGTCACTCGTTGTGTATCTTAAGAGATTCATCGTTACTCCTTCCATAGGTTACTGGTATTCTCTGAGTCAATACCTCTCTTGACGAAAAAGCGGCTATCTTAATAGTGCAATACTTCTTCCTCCGAGTTGCTCACACAGTTTACTGCTTTTTGTGTAGTTTTTGTCTGCCAGAAACTATAATTCACTAGTTGTGTATCATAAAAGAGTCATCGTTTCTCCTCCTAGGGGTTATTCGAGATATCTTAATCCAAACCGCAAGTAACGAGGCATTGGCTACCTTAAGAGAGTCATAGTTACTCGTCCCAATTGCTCACCCAGTCTGCCACTTTTCCTTACTGCGGCCAGTCTGCCAGAAGCGATATGTCACTCGTTGTGTATCTTAAGAGATTCATCGTTACTCCTTCCATAGGTTACTGGTATTCTCTGAGTCAATACTTCTCGTGACGAAAAAGTGGCTATCTTAATAGTGCAATACTTCTTCCTCCGAGTTGCTCACACAGTATACTACTTTTTGTGTAGTTTTTGTCTGCCAGAAACTATAATTCACTAGTTGTGTATAATAAAAGAGTCATCGTTTCTCCTCCTAGGGGTTTTCGAGATTTCTTAATCCAAACCGCAAGTAACGAGGCATTGGCTACCTTAAGAGAGTCATAGTTACTCGTCCCAATTGCTCACCCAGTCTGCCACTTTTCCTTACTGTGGCCAGTCTGCCAGAAGCGATATGGCACTCGTTGTGTATCTTAAGAGATTCATCGTTACTCCTTCCATAGGTTACTGGTATTCTCTGAGTCAATACCTCTCTTGACGATAAAGTGGCTATCTTAATAGTGCAATACTTCTTCCTCCGAGTTGCTCACACAGTTTACTGCTTTTTGTGTAGTTTTTGTCTGCCAGAAACTATAATTCACTAGTTGTGTATCATAAAAGAGTCATCGTTTCTCCTCCTAGGGGTTATTCGAGATATCTTAATCCAAACCGTAAGTAACGAGGCATTGGCTACCTTAAGAGAGTCATAGTTACTCGTCCCAATTGCTCACCCAGTCTGCCACTTTTTCTTACTGTGGCCAGTCTGCCAGAAGCGATATGTCACTCGTTGTGTATCTTAAGAGATTCATCGTTACTCCTTCCATAGGTTACTGGTATTCTCTGAGTCAATACCTCTCTTGACGATAAAGTGGCTATCTTAATAGTGCAATACTTCTTCCTCCGAGTTGCTCACACAGTTTACTGCTTTTTGCGTAGTTTTTGTCTGCCAGAAACTATAATTCACTAGTTGTGTATCATAAAAGAGTCATCGTTTCTCCTCCTAGGGGTTATTCGAGATATCTTAATCCAAACCGTAAGTAACGAGGCATTGGCTACCTTAAGAGAGTCATAGTTACTCGTCCCAATTGCTCACCCAGTCTGCCACTTTTTCTTACTGCGGCCAGTCTGCCAGAAGCGATATGTCACTCGTTGTGTATCTTAAGAGATTCATCGTTACTCCTTCCATAGGTTACTGGTATTCTCTGAGTCAATACCTCTCGTGAGGAAAAAGTGGCTATCTTAATAGTGCAATACTTCTTCCTCCGAGTTGCTCACACAGTTTACTACTTTTTGTGTAGTTTTTGTCTGCCAGAAACTATAATTCACTAGTTGTGTATCATAAAAGAGACATCGTTTCTCCTCCTAGGGGTTATTCGAGATTTCTTAATCCAAACCGCAAGTAACGAGGCATTGGCTACCTTAAGAGAGTCATAGTTACTCGTCCCCATTGCTCACCCAGTCTGCCACTTTTTCTTACTGTGGCCAGTCTGCCAGTTGCGATATGTCACTCGTTGTGTATCTTAAGAGATTCATCGTTACTCCTTCCATAGGTTACTGGTATTCTCTGAGTCAATACCTCTCTTGACGAAAAAGTGGCTATCTTAATAGTGCAATACTTCTTCCTCCGAGTTGCTCACACAGTTTACTGCTTTTTGTGTAGTTTTTGTCTGCCAGAAACTATAATTCACTAGTTGTGTATCATAAAAGAGTCATCGTTTCTCCTCCTAGGGGTTATTCGAGATATCTTAATCCAAACCGCAAGTAACGAGGCATTGGCTACCTTAAGAGAGTCATAGCTACTCGTCCCAATTGCTCACCCAGTCTGCCACTTTTCCTTACTGCGGCCAGTCTGCCAGAAGCGATATGTCACTCGTTGTGTATCTTAAGAGATTCATCGTTACTCCTTCCATAGGTTACTGGTATTCTCTGAGTCAATACTTCTCGGGACGAAGAAGTGGCTATCTTAATAGTGCAATACTTCTTCCTCCGAGTTGCTCACACAGTTTACTGCTTTTTGTGTAGTTTTTGTCTGCCAGAAACTATAATTCACTAGTTGTGTATCATAAAAGAGTCATCGTTTCTCCTCCTAGGGGTTAATCGAGATATCTTAATCCAAACCGTAAGTAACGAGGCATTGGCTACCTTAAGAGAGTCATAGTTACTCGTCCCAATTGCTCACCCAGTCTGCCATTTTTTCTTACTGCGGCCAGTCTGCCAGAAGCGATATGTCACTCGTTGTGTATCTTAAGAGATTCATCGTTACTCCTTCCATAGGTTACTGGTATTCTCTGTGTCAATACTTCTCGTGGTGAAAAAAGTGGCTATCTTAATAGTGCAATACTTCTTCCTCCGAGTTGCTCACACAGTTTACTACTTTTTGTGTAGTTTTTGTCTGCCAGAAACTATAATTCACTAGTTGTGTATCATAAAAGGGTCATCGTTTCTCCTCCTAGGGGTTATTCGAGATTTCTTAATCCAAACCGCAAGTAACGAGGCATTGGCTACCTTAAGAGAGTCATAGTTACTCGTCCCCATTGCTCACCCAGTCTGCCACTTTTTCTTACTGTGGCCAGTCTGCCAGTTGCGATATGTCACTCGTTGTGTATCTTAAGAGATTCATCGTTACTCCTTCCATAGGTTACTGGTATTCTCTGAGTCAATACCTCTCTTGACGAAAAAGTGGCTATCTTAATAGTGCAATACTTCTTCCTCCGAGTTGCTCACACAGTTTACTGCTTTTTGTGTAGTTTTTGTCTGCCAGAAACTATAATTCACTAGTTGTGTATCATAAAAGAGTCATCGTTTCTCCTCCTAGGGGTTATTCGAGATATCTTAATCCAAACCGCAAGTAACGAGGCATTGGCTACCTTAAGAGAGTCATAGTTACTCGTCCCAATTGCTCACCCAGTCTGCCACTTTTCCTTACTGCAGCCAGTCTGCCAGAAGCGATATGTCACTCGTTGTGTATCTTAAGAGATTCATCGTTACTCTTTCCATAGGTTACTGGTATTCTCTGATTCAATGCCACTCGTGACGAAAAAGTGGCTATCTTAATAGTGCAATACTTCTTCCTCCCAGTTGCTCACACAATTTACTACTTTTCTGTGTAGTTTTTGTCTGCCAGAAACTATAATTCACTAGTTGTGTATCATAAAAGAGTCATCGTTTCTCCTCCTAGGGGTTTTCGAGATTTCTTAATCCAAACCGCAAGTAACGAGGCATTGGCTACCTTAAGAGAGTCATAGTTACTCGTCCCCATTGCTCACCCAGTCTGCCACTTTTTCTTACTGTGGCCAGTCTGCCAGAAGCGATATGTCACTCGTTGTGTATCTTAAGAGATTCATCGTTACTCCTTCCATGGGTTACTGGTATTCTCTCAGTCAATACCTCTCTTGACGAAAAAGTGGCTATCTTAATAGTGCAATACTTCTTCCTCCGAGTTGCTCACACAGTTTACTGCTTTTTGTGTAGTTTTTGTCTGCCAGAAACTATAATTCACTAGTTGTGTATCATAAAAGAGTCATCGTTTCTCCTCCTAGGGGTTATTCGAGATATCTTAATCCAAACCGCAAGTAACGAGGCATTGGCTACCTTAAGAGAGTCATAGTTACTCGTCCCCATTGCTCACCCAGTCTGCCACTTTTTCTTACTGTGGCCAGTCTGCCAGTTGCGATATGTCACTCGTTGTGTATCTTAAGAGATTCATCGTTACTCCTTCCATAGGTTACTGGTATTCTCTGAGTCAATACCTCTCTTGACGAAAAAGCGGCTATCTTAATAGTGCAATACTTCTTCCTCCGAGTTGCTCACACAGTTTACTGCTTTTTGTGTAGTTTTTGTCTGCCAGAAACTATAATTCACTAGTTGTGTAGCATAAAAGAGTCATCGTTTCTCCTCCTAGGGGTTATTCGAGATATCTTAATCCAAACCGCAAGTAACGAGGCATTGGCTACCTTAAGAGAGTCATAGTTACTCGTCCCAATTGCTCACCCAGTCTGCCACTTTTCCTTACTGCGGCCAGTCTGCCAGAAGCGATATGTCACTCGTTGTGTATCTTAAGAGATTCATCGTTACTCTTTCCATAGGTTACTGGTATTCTCTGATTCAATGCCTCTCGTGACGAAAAAGTGGCTATCTTAATAGTGCAATACTTCTTCCTCCGAGTTGCTCACACAGTTTACTGCTTTTTGTGTAGTTTTTGTCTGCCAGCAACTATAATTCACTAGTTGTGTATCATAAAAGAGTCATCGTTTCTCCTCCTAGGGGTTTTCGAGATATCTTAATCCAAACCGCAAGTAACGAGGCATTGGGTACCTTAAGAGAGTCATAGTTACTCGTCGCAATTGCTCACCCAGTCTGCCACTTTTTCTTACTGCGGCCAGTCTGCCTGAAGCGATATGTCACTCGTTGTGTATCTTAAGAGATTCATCGTTACTCCTTCCATAGGTTACTGGTATTCTCTGAGTCAATACCTCTCGTGACGAAAAAGTGGCTATCTTAATAGTGCAATACTTCTTCCTCCCAGTTGCTCACACAGTTTACTACTTTTTGTGTAGTTTTTGTCTGCCAGAAACTATAATTCACTAGTTGTGTATCATAAAAGAGTCATCGTTTCTCCTCCCAGGGGTTATTCGAGATATCTTAATCCAAACCGCAAGTAACGAGGCTTTGGCTACCTTAAGAGAGTCATAGTTACTCGTCCCAATTGCTCACCCAGTCTGCCACTTTTCCTTACTGCGGCCAGTCTGCCAGAAGCGATATGTCACTCGTTGTGTATCTTAAGAGATTCATCGTTACTCCTTCCATAGGTTACTGGTATTCTCTGAGTCAATACCTCTCGTGATGAAAAAGTGGCTATCTTAATAGTGCAATACTTCTTCCTCCGAGTTGCTCAAACAGTTTACTGCTTTTTGTGTAGTTTTTGTCAGCCAGAAACTATAATTCACTAGTTGTGTATCATAAAAGAGTCATCGTTTCTCCTCCTAGGGGTTATTCGAGATATCTTAATCCAAACCGCAAGTAACGAGGCATTGGCTACCTTAAGAGAGTCATAGTTACTCGTCGCAATTGCTCACCCAGTCTGCCACTTTTTCTTACTGTGGCCAGTCTGCCAGAAGCGATATTTCACTCGTTGTGTATCTTAAGAGATTCATCGTTACTCCTTCCATAGGTTACTGGTATTCTCTGAGTCAATACATCTCTTGACGAAAAAGTGGCTATCTTAATAGTGCAATACTTCTTCCTCCGAGTTGCTCACACCGTTTACTGCTTTTTGTGTAGTTTTTGTCTGCCAGAAACTATAATTCACTAGTTGTGTATCATAAAAGTGTCATCGTTTCTCCTCCCAGGGGTTATTCGAGATATCTTAATCCAAACCGCAAGTAACGAGGCATTGGCTACCTTAAGAGAGTCATAGTTACTCGTCCCAATTGCTCACCCAGTCTGCCACTTTTCCTTACTGCGGCCAGTCTGCCAGAAGCGATATGTCACTCGTTGTGTATCTTAAGAGATTCATCGTTACTCCTTCCATAGGTTACTGGTATTCTCTGAGTCAATACCTCTCGTGACGAAAAAGTGGCTATCTTAATAGTGCAATATTTCTTCCTCCGCGTTGCTCACACAGTTTACTACTTTTTGTGTAGTTTTTGTCTGCCAGAAACTATAATTCACTAGTTGTGTATCATAAAAGAGTCATCGTTTCTCCTCCTAGGGGTTTTCGAGATTTCTTAATCCAAACCGCAAGTAACGAGGCATTGGCTACCTTAAGAGAGTCATAGTTACTCGTCCCAATTGCTCACCCAGTCTGCCACTTTTTCTTACTGCGGCCAGTCTGCCAGAAGCGATATGTCACTCTTTGTGTATCTTAAGAGATTCATCGTTACTCCTTCCATAGGTTACTGGTATTCTCTGAGTCAATACTTCTCTTGACGAAAAAGTGGCTATCTTAATAGTGCAATACTTCTTCCTCCGAGTTGCTCACACAGTTTACTGCTTTTTGTGTAGTTTTTGTCTGCCAGCAACTATAATTCACTAGTTGTGTATCATAAAAGAGTCATCGTTTCTCCTCCTAGGGGTTATTCGAGATATCTTAATCCAAACCGCAAGTAACGAGGCATTGGCTACCTTAAGAGAGTCATAGTTACTCGTCGCAATTGCTCACCCAGTCTGCCACTTTTTCTTACTGCGGCCAGTCTGCCTGAAGCGATATGTCACTCGTTGTGTATCTTAAGAGATTCATCGTTACTCCTTCCATAGGTTACTGGTATTCTCTGAGTCAATACCTCTCGTGACGAAAAAGTGGCTATCTTAATAGTGCAATACTTCTTCCTCCCAGTTGCTCACACAGTTTACTACTTTTTGTGTAGTTTTTGTCTGCCAGAAACTATAATTCACTAGTTGTGTATCATAAAAGAGTCATCGTTTCTCCTCCCAGGGGTTATTCGAGATATCTTAATCCAAACCGCAAGTAACGAGGCTTTGGCTACCTTAAGAGAGTCATAGTTACTCGTCCCAATTGCTCACCCAGTCTGCCACTTTTCCTTACTGCGGCCAGTCTGCCAGAAGCGATATGTCACTCGTTGTGTATCTTAAGAGATTCATCGTTACTCCTTCCATAGGTTACTGGTATTCTCTGAGTCAATACCTCTCGTGATGAAAAAGTGGCTATCTTAATAGTGCAATACTTCTTCCTCCGAGTTGCTCACACAGTTTACTACTTTTTGTGTAGTTTTTGTCTGCCAGAAACTATAATTCACTAGTTGTGTATCATAAAAGAGTCATCGTTTCTCCTCCTAGGGTTTATTCGAGATTTCTTAATCCAAACCGCAAGTAACGAGGCATTGGCTACCTTAAGAGAGTCATAGTTACTCGTCCCTATTGCTCACCCAGTCTGCCACTTTTTCTTACTGTGGCCAGTCTGCCAGTTGCGATATGTCACTCGTTGTGTATCTTAAGAGATTCATCGTTACTCCTTCCATAGGTTACTGGTATTCTCTGAGTCAATACCTCTCTTGACGAAAAAGTGGCTATCTTAATAGTGCAATACTTCTTCCTCCGAGTTGCTCACACAGTTTACTGCTTTTTGTGTAGTTTTTGTCTGCCAGAAACTATAATTCACTAGTTGTGTATCATAAAAGAGTCATCGTTTCTCCTCCTAGGGGTTATTCCAGATATCTTAATCCAAACCGCAAGTAACGAGGCATTGGCTACCTTAAGAGAGTCATAGTTACTCGTCCCAATTGCTCACCCAGTCTGCCACTTTTCCTTACTGCGGCCAGTCTGCCAGAAGCGATATGTCACTCGTTGTGTATCTTAAGAGATTCATCGTTACTCTTTCCATAGGTTACTGGTATTCTCTGATTCAATGCCTCTCGTGACGAAAAAGTGGCTATCTTAATAGTGCAATACTTCTTCCTCCCAGTTGCTCACACAATTTACTACTTTTCTGTGTAGTTTTTGTCTGCCAGAAACTATAATTCACTAGTTGTGTATCATAAAAGAGTCATCGTTTCTCCTCCTAGGGGTTTTCGAGATTTCTTAATCCAAACCGCAAGTAACGAGGCATTGGCTACCTTAAGAGAGTCATAGTTACTCGTCCCCATTGCTCACCCAGTCTGCCACTTTTTCTTACTGTGGCCAGTCTGCCAGAAGCGATATGTCACTCGTTGTGTATCTTAAGAGATTCATCGTTACTCCTTCCATGGGTTACTGGTATTCTCTCAGTCAATACCTCTCTTGACGAAAAAGTGGCTATCTTAATAGTGCAATACTTCTTCCTCCGAGTTGCTCACACAGTTTACTGCTTTTTGTGTAGTTTTTGTCTGCCAGAAACTATAATTCACTAGTTGTGTATCATAAAAGAGTCATCGTTTCTCCTCCTAGGGGTTATTCGAGATATCTTAATCCAAACCGCAAGTAACGAGGCATTGGCTACCTTAAGAGAGTCATAGTTACTCGTCCCAATTGCTCACCCAGTCTGCCACTTTTCCTTACTGCGGCCAGTCTGCCAGAAGCGATATGTCACTCGTTGTGTATCTTAAGAGATTCATCGTTACTCTTTCCATAGGTTACTGGTATTCTCTGATTCAATGCCTCTCGTGACGAAAAAGTGGCTATCTTAATAGTGCAATACTTCTTCCTCCGAGTTGCTCACACAGTTTACTGCTTTTTGTGTAGTTTTTGTCTGCCAGCAACTATAATTCACTAGTTGTGTATCATAAAAGAGTCATCGTTTCTCCTCCTAGGGGTTATTCGAGATATCTTAATCCAAACCGCAAGTAACGAGGCATTGGCTACCTTAAGAGAGTCATAGTTACTCGTCGCAATTGCTCACCCAGTCTGCCACTTTTTCTTACTGCGGCCAGTCTGCCTGAAGCGATATGTCACTCGTTGTGTATCTTAAGAGATTCATCGTTACTCCTTCCATAGGTTACTGGTATTCTCTGAGTCAATACCTCTCGTGACGAAAAAGTGGCTATCTTAATAGTGCAATACTTCTTCCTCCCAGTTGCTCACACAGTTTACTACTTTTTGTGTAGTTTTTGTCTGCCAGAAACTATAATTCACTAGTTGTGTATCATAAAAGAGTCATCGTTTCTCCTCCCAGGGGTTATTCGAGATATCTTAATCCAAACCGCAAGTAACGAGGCTTTGGCTACCTTAAGAGAGTCATAGTTACTCGTCCCAATTGCTCACCCAGTCTGCCACTTTTCCTTACTGCGGCCAGTCTGCCAGAAGCGATATGTCACTCGTTGTGTATCTTAAGAGATTCATCGTTACTCCTTCCATAGGTTACTGGTATTCTCTGAGTCAATACCTCTCGTGATGAAAAAGTGGCTATCTTAATAGTGCAATACTTCTTCCTCCGAGTTGCTCAAACAGTTTACTGCTTTTTGTGTAGTTTTTGTCAGCCAGAAACTATAATTCACTAGTTGTGTATCATAAAAGAGTCATCGTTTCTCCTCCTAGGGGTTATTCGAGGTATCTTAATCCAAACCGCAAGTAACGAGGCATTGGCTACCTTAAGAGAGTCATAGTTACTCGTCGCAATTGCTCACCCAGTCTGCCACTTTTTCTTACTGTGGCCAGTCTGCCAGAAGCGATATGTCACTCGTTGTGTATCTTAAGAGATTCATCGTTACTCCTTCCATAGGTTACTGGTATTCTCTGAGTCAATACCTCTCTTGACGAAAAAGTGGCTATCTTAATAGTGCAATACTTCTTCCTCCGAGTTGCTCACACCGTTTACTGCTTTTTGTGTAGTTTTTGTCTGCCAGAAACTATAATTCACTAGTTGTGTATCATAAAAGAGTCATCGTTTCTCCTCCCAGGGGTTATTCGAGATATCTTAATCCAAACCGCAAGTAACGAGGCATTGGCTACCTTAAGAGAGTCATAGTTACTCGTCCCAATTGCTCACCCAGTCTGCCACTTTTCCTTACTGCGGCCAGTCTGCCAGAAGCGATATGTCACTCGTTGTGTATCTTAAGAGATTCATCGTTACTCCTTCCATAGGTTACTGGTATTCTCTGAGTCAATACCTCTCGTGACGAAAAAGTGGCTATCTTAATAGTGCAATACTTCTTCCTCCGAGTTGCTCACACAGTTTACTACTTTTTGTGTAGTTTTTGTCTGCCAGAAACTATAATTCACTAGTTGTGTATCATAAAAGAGTCATCGTTTCTCCTCCTAGGGGTTTTCGAGATTTCTTAATCCAGCCGCAAGTAACGAGGCATTGGCTACCTTAAGAGAGTCATAGTTACTCGTCCCTATTGCTCACCCAGTCTGCCACTTTTTCTTACTGTGGCCAGTCTGCCAGAAGCGATATGTCACTCGTTGTGTATCTTAAGAGATTCATCGTTACTCCTTCCATGGGTTACTGGTATTCTCTCAGTCAATACCTCTCTTGACGAAAAAGTGGCTATCTTAATAGTGCAATACTTCTTCCTCCGAGTTGCTCACACAGTTTACTGCTTTTTGTGTAGTTTTTGTCTGCCAGAAACTATAATTCACTAGTTGTGTATCATAAAAGAGTCATCGTTTCTCCTCCTAGGGGTTATTCGAGATATCTTAATCCAAACCGCAAGTAACGAGGCATTGGCTACCTTAAGAGAGTCATAGTTACTCGTCCCAATTGCTCACCCAGTCTGCCACTTTTCCTTACTGCGGCCAGTCTGCCAGAAGCGATATGTCACTCGTTGTGTATCTTAAGAGATTCATCGTTACTCTTTCCATAGGTTACTGGTATTCTCTGATTCAATGCCTCTCGTGACGAAAAAGTGGCTATCTTAATAGTGCAATACTTCTTCCTCCGAGTTGCTCACACAGTTTACTGCTTTTTGTGTAGTTTTTGTCTGCCAGCAACTATAATTCACTAGTTGTGTATCATAAAAGAGTCATCGTTTCTCCTCCTAGGGGTTATTCGAGATATCTTAATCCAAACCGCAAGTAACGAGGCATTGGCTACCTTAAGAGAGTCATAGTTACTCGTCGCAATTGCTCAGCCAGTCTGCCACTTTTTCTTACTGCGGCCAGTCTGCCTGAAGCGATATGTCACTCGTTGTGTATCTTAAGAGATTCATCGTTACTCCTTCCATAGGTTACTGGTATTCTCTGAGTCAATACCTCTCGTGACGAAAAAGTGGCTATCTTAATAGTGCAATACTTCTTCCTCCCAGTTGCTCACACAGTTTACTACTTTTTGTGTAGTTTTTGTCTGCCAGAAACTATAATTCACTAGTTGTGTATCATAAAAGAGTCATCGTTTCTCCTCCCAGGGGTTATTCGAGATATCTTAATCCAAACCGCAAGTAACGAGGCTTTGGCTACCTTAAGAGAGTCATAGTTACTCGTCCCAATTGCTCACCCAGTCTGCCACTTTTCCTTACTGCGGCCAGTCTGCCAGAAGCGATATGTCACTCGTTGTGTATCTTAAGAGATTCATCGTTACTCCTTCCATAGGTTACTGGTATTCTCTGAGTCAATACCTCTCGTGATGAAAAAGTGGCTATCTTAATAGTGCAATACTTCTTCCTCCGAGTTGCTCAAACAGTTTACTGCTTTTTGTGTAGTTTTTGTCAGCCAGAAACTATAATTCACTAGTTGTGTATCATAAAAGAGTCATCGTTTCTCCTCCTAGGGGTTATTCGAGATATCTTAATCCAAACCGCAAGTAACGAGGCATTGGCTACCTTAAGAGAGTCATAGTTACTCGTCGCAATTGCTCACCCAGTCTGCCACTTTTTCTTACTGTGGCCAGTCTGCCAGAAGCGATATGTCACTCGTTGTGTATCTTAAGAGATTCATCGTTACTCCTTCCATAGGTTACTGGTATTCTCTGAGTCAATACCTCTCTTGACGAAAAAGTGGCTATCTTAATAGTGCAATACTTCTTCCTCCGAGTTGCTCACACCGTTTACTGCTTTTTGTGTAGTTTTTGTCTGCCAGAAACTATAATTCACTAGTTGTGTATCATAAAAGAGTCATCGTTTCTCCTCCCAGGGGTTATTCGAGATATCTTAATCCAAACCGCAAGTAACGAGGCATTGGCTACCTTAAGAGAGTCATAGTTACTCGTCCCAATTGCTCACCCAGTCTGCCACTTTTCCTTACTGCGGCCAGTCTGCCAGAAGCGATATGTCACTCGTTGTGTATCTTAAGAGATTCATCGTTACTCCTTCCATAGGTTACTGGTATTCTCTGAGTCAATACCTCTCGTGACGAAAAAGTGGCTATCTTAATAGTGCAATACTTCTTCCTCCGAGTTGCTCACACAGTTTACTACTTTTTGTGTAGTTTTTGTCTGCCAGAAACTATAATTCACTAGTTGTGTATCATAAAAGAGTCATCGTTTCTCCTCCTAGGGGTTATCGAGATTTCTTAATCCAAACCGCAAGTAACGAGGCATTGGCTACCTTAAGAGAGTCATAGTTACTCGTCCCTATTGCTCACCCAGTCTGCCACTTTTTCTTACTGTGGCCAGTCTGCCAGAAGCGATATGTCACTCGTTGTGTATCTTAAGAGATTCATCGTTACTCCTTCCATAGGTTACTGGTATTCTCTGAGTCAATACCTCTCTTGACGAAAAAGTGGCTATCTTAATAGTGCAATACTTCTTCCTCCGAGTTGCTCACACAGTTTACTGCTTTTTGTGTAGTTTTTGTCTGCCAGCAACTATAATTCACTAGTTGTGTATCATAAAAGAGTCATCGTTTCTCCTCCTAGGGGTTATTCGAGATATCTTAATCCAAACCGCAAGTAACGAGGCATTGGCTACCTTAAGAGAGTCATAGTTACTCGTCGCAATTGCTCACCCAGTCTACCACTTTTTCTTACTGCGGCCAGTCTGCCTGAAGCGATATGTCACTCGTTGTGTATCTTAAGAGATTCATCGTTACTCCTTCCATAGGTTACTGGTATTCTCTGAGTCAATACCTCTCGTGACGAAAAAGTTGCTATCTTAATAGTGCAATACTTCTTCCTCCCAGTTGCTCACACAGTTTACTACTTTTTGTGTAGTTTTTGTCTGCCAGAAACTATAATTCACTAGTTGTGTATCATAAAAGAGTCATCGTTTCTCCTCCCAGGGGTTATTCGAGATATCTTAATCCAAACCGCAAGTAACGAGGCTTTGGCTACCTTAAGAGAGTCATAGTTACTCGTCCCAATTGCTCACCCAGTCTGCCACTTTTCCTTACTGCGGCCAGTCTGCCAGAAGCGATATGTCACTCGTTGTGTATCTTAAGAGATTCATCGTTACTCCTTCCATAGGTTACTGGTATTCTCTGAGTCAATACCTCTCGTGATGAAAAAGTGGCTATCTTAATAGTGCAATACTTCTTCCTCCGAGTTGCTCACACAGTTTACTACTTTTTGTGTAGTTTTTGTCTGCCAGAAACTATAATTCACTAGTTGTGTATCATAAAAGAGTCATCGTTTCTCCTCCTAGGGGTTTTCGAGATTTCTTAATCCAAACCGCAAGTAACGAGGCATTGGCTACCTTAAGAGAGTCATAGTTACTCGTCCCTATTGCTCACCCAGTCTGCCACTTTTTCTTACTGTGGCCAGTCTGCCAGAAGCGATATGTCACTCGTTGTGTATCTTAAGAGATTCATCGTTACTCCTTCCATAGGTTACTGGTATTCTCTGAGTCAATACCTCTCTTGACGAAAAAGTGGCTATCTTAATAGTGCAATACTTCTTCCTCCGAGTTGCTCACACAGTTTACTGCTTTTTGTGTAGTTTTTGTCTGCCAGAAACTATAATTCACTAGTTGTGTATCATAAAAGAGTCATCGTTTCTCCTCCTAGGGGTTATTCGAGATATCTTAATCCAAACCGCAAGTAACGAGGCATTGGCTACCTTAAGAGAGTCATAGTTACTCGTCCCAATTGCTCACCCAGTCTGCCAATTTTTCTTACTGTGGCCAGTCTGCCAGAAGCGATATGTCACTCGTTGTGTATCTTAAGAGATTCATCGTTACTCCTTCCATAGGTTACTGGTATTCTCTGAGTCAATACCTCTCTTGACGAAAAAGTGGCTATCTTAATAGTGCAATACTTCTTCCTCCGAGTTGCTCACACAGTTTACTGCTTTTTGTGTAGTTTTTGTCTGCCAGAAACTATAATTCACTAGTTGTGTATCATAAAAGAGTCATCGTTTCTCCTCCTAGGGGTTATTCGAGATATCTTAATCCAAACCGCAAGTAACGAGGCATTGGCTACCTTAAGAGAGTCATAGTTACTCGTCGCAATTGCTCACCCAGTCTGCCACTTTTTCTTACTGCGGCCAGTCTGCCTGAAGCGATATGTCACTCGTTGTGTATCTTAAGAGATTCATCGTTACTCCTTCCATAGGTTACTGGTATTCTCTGAGTCAATACCTCTCGTGACGAAAAAGTGGCTATCTTAATAGTGCAATACTTCTTCCTCCGAGTTGCTCACACAGTTTACTACTTTTTGTGTAGTTTTTGTCTGCCAGAAACTATAATTCACTAGTTGTGTATCATAAAAGAGTCATCGTTTCTCCTCCCAGGGTTTATTCGAGATATCTTAATCCAAACCGCAAGTAACGAGGCATTGGCTACCTTAAGAGAGTCATAGTTACCCGTCCCAATTGCTCACCCAGTCTGCCACTTTTCCTTACTGCGGCCAGTCTGCCAGAAGCGATATGTCACTCGTTGTGTATCTTAAGAGATTCATCGTTACTCCTTCCATAGGTTACTGGTATTCTCTGAGTCAATACCTCTCGTGACGAAAAAGTGGCTATCTTAATAGTGCAATACTTCTTCCTCCGAGTTGCTCACACAGTTTACTACTTTTTGTGTAGTTTTTGTCTGCCAGAAACTATAATTCACTAGTTGTGTATCATAAAAGAGTCATCGTTTCTCCTCCCAGGGGTTATTCGAGATATCTTAATCCAAACCGCAAGTAACGAGGCATTGGCTACCTTAAGAGAGTCATAGTTACCCGTCCCAATTGCTCACCCAGTCTGCCACTTTTCCTTACTGCGGCCAGTCTGCCAGAAGCGATATGTCACTCGTTGTGTATCTTAAGAGATTCATCGTTACTCCTTCCATAGGTTACTGGTATTCTCTGAGTCAATACCTCTCGTGACGAAAAAGTGGCTATCTTAATAGTGCAATACTTCTTCCTCCGAGTTGCTCACACAGTTTACTACTTTTTGTGTAGTTTTTGTCTGCCAGAAACTATAATTCACTAGTTGTGTATCATAAAAGAGTCATCGTTTCTCCTCCTAGGGGTTTTCGAGATTTATTAATCCAAACCGCAAGTAACGCGGCATTGGCTACCTTATGAGAGTCATAGTTACTCGTCCCTATTGCTCACCCAGTCTGCCACTTTTTCTTACTGTGGCCAGTCTGCCAGAAGCGATATGTCACTCGTTGTGTATCTTAAGAGATTCATCGTTACTCCTTCCATAGGTTACTGGTATTCTCTGAGTCAATACCTCTCTTGACGAAAAAGTGGCTATCTTAATAGTCCAATACTTCTTCCTCCGAGTTGCTCACACAGTTTACTGCTTTTTGTGTAGTTTTTGTCTGCCAGAAACTATAATTCACTAGTTGTGTATCATAAAAGAGTCATCGTTTCTCCTCCTAGGGGTTATTCGAGATATCTTAATCCAAACCGCAAGTAACGAGGCATTGGCTACCTTAAGAGAGTCATAGTTACTCGTCGCAATTGCTCACCCAGTCTGCCACTTTTTCTTACTGCGGCCAGTCTGTCTGAAGCGATATGTCACTCGTTGTGTATCTTAAGAGATTCATCGTTACTCCTTCCATAGGTTACTGGTATTCTCTGAGTCAATACCTCTCGTGACGAAAAAGTGGCTATCTTAATAGTGCAATACTTCTTCCTCCCAGTTGCTCACACAGTTTACTACTTTTTGTGTAGTTTTTGTCTGCCAGAAACTATAATTCACTAGTTGTGTATCATAAAAGAGTCATCGTTTCTCCTCCTAGGGGTTTTCGAGATTTCTTAATCCAAACCGCAAGTAACGAGGCATTGGCTACCTTAAGAGAGTCATAGTTACTCGTCAGCATTGCTCACCCAGTCTGCCACTTTTTCTTACTGTGGCCAGTCTGCCAGAAGCGATATGTCACTCGTTGTGTATCTTAAGAGATTCATCGTTACTCCTTCCATAGGTTACTGGTATTCTCTGAGTCAATACCTCTCTTGACGAAAAAATGGCTATCTTAATAGTGCAATACTTCTTCCTCCGAGTTGCTCACACAGTTTACTGCTTTTTGTGTAGTTTTTGTCTGCCAGAAACTATAATTCACTAGTTGTGTATCATAAAAGAGTCATCGTTTCTCCTCCTAGGGGTTATTCGAGATATCCTAATCCAAACCGCAAGTAACGAGGCATTGGCTACCTTAAGAGAGTCATAGTTACTCGTCGCAATTGCTCACCCAGTCTGCCACTTTTTCTTACTGCGGCCAGTCTGCCTGAAGCGATATGTCACTCGTTGTGTATCTTAAGAGATTCATCGTTACTCCTTCCATAGGTTACTGGTATTCTCTGAGTCAATACCTCTCGTGACGAAAAAGTGGCTATCTTAATAGTGCAATACTTCTTCCTCCCAGTTGCTCACACAGTTTACTACTTTTTGTGTAGTTTTTGTCTGCCAGAAACTATAATTCACTAGTTGTGTATCATAAAAGAGTCATCGTTTCTCCTCCCAGGGGTTATTCGAGATATCTTAATCCAAACCGCAAGTAACGAGGCATTGGCTACCTTAAGAGAGTCATAGTTACTCGTCCCAATTGCTCACCCAGTCTACCACTTTTCCTTACTGCGGCCAGTCTGCCAGAAGCGATATGTCACTCGTTGTGTATCTTAAGAGATTCATCGTTACTCCTTCCATAGGTTACTGGTATTCTCTGAGTCAATACCTCTCGTGACGAAAAAGTGGCTATCTTAATAGTGCAATACTTCTTCCTCCCAGTTGCTCACACAGTTTACTACTTTTTGTGTAGTTTTTGTCTGCCAGAAACTATAATTCACTAGTTGTGTATCATAAAAGAGTCATCGTTTCTCCTCCTAGGGGTTTTCGAGATTTCTTAATCCAAACCGCAAGTAACGAGGCATTGGCTACCTTAAGAGAGTCATAGTTACTCGTCAGCATTGCTCACCCAGTCTGCCACTTTTTCTTACTGTGGCCAGTCTGCCAGAAGCGATATGTCACTCGTTGTGTATCTTAAGAGATTCATCGTTACTCCTTCCATAGGTTACTGGTATTCTCTGAGTCAATACCTCTCTTGACGAAAAAGTGGCTATCTTAATAGTGCAATACTTCTTCCTCCGAGTTGCTCACACAGTTTACTGCTTTTTGTGTAGTTTTTGTCTGCCAGAAACTATAATTCACTAGTTGTGTATCATAAAAGAGTCATCGTTTCTCCTCCTAGGGGTTATTCGAGATATCCTAATCCAAACCGCAAGTAACGAGGCATTGGCTACCTTAAGAGAGTCATAGTTACTCGTCCCAATTGCTCACCCAGTCTGCCACATTTCCTTACTGCGGCCAGTCTGCCAGAAGCGATATGTCACTCGTTGTGTATCTTATGAGATTCATCGTTACTCCTTCCATAGGTTACTGGTATTCTTTGAGTCAATACCTCTCTTGACGAAAAAGTGGCTATCTTAATAGTGCAATACTTCTTCCTCCGAGTTGCTCACACAGTTTACTGCTTTTTGTGTAGTTTTTGTCTGCCAGAAACTATAATTCACTAGTTGTGTATCATAAAAGAGTCATCGTTTCTCCTCCTAGGGGTTATTCGAGATATCTTAATCCAAACCGCAAGTAACGAGGCATTGGCTACCTTAAGAGAGTCATAGTTACTCGTCCCAATTGATCACCCAGTCTGCCACTTTTCCTTACTGCGGCCAGTCTGCCAGAAGCGATATGTCACTCGTTGTGTATCTTATGAGATTCATCGTTACTCCTTCCATAGGTTACTGGTATTCTCTGAGTCAATACCTCTCTTGACGAAAAAGTGGCTATCTTAATAGTGCAATACTTCTTCCTCCGAGTTGCTCACAAAGTTTACTACTTTTTGTGTACTTGCCAGTCTGCCAGAAGCGATATGTCACTAGTTGTGTATCATAAAGGAGTCATCGTTTCTCCTCCTAGGGGTTATTCGTGATTTCTTAATCCAAACCGCAAGTAACGAGGCATTGGCTACCTTAAGAGAGTCATAGTTACTCGTCGCAATTGCTCACCCAGTCTGCCACTTTTTCTTACTGTGGCCAGTCTGCCAGAAGCGATATGTCACTCGTTGTGTATCTTAAGAGATTCATCGTTACTCCTTCCATAGGTTACTGGTATTCTCTGAGTCAATACCTCTCTTGACGAAAAAGTGGCTATCTTAATAGTGCAATACTTCTTCCTCCGAGTTGCTCACACAGTTTACTGCTTTTTGTGTAGTTTTTGTCTGCCAGAAACTATAATTCACTAGTTGTGTATCATAAAAGAGTCATCGTTTCTCCTCCTAGGGGTTATTCGAGATATCTTAATCCAAACCGCAAGTAACGAGGCATTGGCTACCTTAAGAGAGTCATAGTTACTCGTCCCAATTGCTCACCCAGTCTGCCACTTTTTCTTACTGCGGCCAGTCTGCCAGAAGCGATATGTCACTCGTTGTGTATCTTAAGAGATTCATCGTTACTCCTTCCATAGGTTACTGGTATTCTCTGAGTCAATACCTCTCTTGACGAAAAAGTGGCTATCTTAATAGTGCAATACTTCTTCCTCCGAGTTGCTCACACAGTTTACTGCTTTTTGTGTAGTTTTTGTCTGCCAGAAACTATAATTCACTAGTTGTGTATCATAAAAGAGTCATCGTTTCTCCTCCTAGGGGTTATTCGAGATATCTTAATCCAAACCGCAAGTAACGAGGCATTGGCTACCTTAAGAGAGTCATAGTTACTCGTCGCAATTGCTCACCCAGTCTGCCACTTTTTCTTACTGCGACCAGTCTGCCTGAAGCGATATGTCACTCGTTGTGTATCTTAAGAGATTCATCGTTACTCCTTCCATAGGTTACTGGTATTCTCTGAGTCAATACCTCTCGTGACGAAAAAGTGGCTATCTTAATAGTGCAATACTTCTTCCTCCCAGTTGCTCACACAGTTTACTACTTTTTGTGTAGTTTTTGTCTGCCAGAAACTATAATTCACTAGTTGTGTATCATAAAAGAGTCATCGTTTCTCCTCCCAGGGGTTATTCGAGATATCTTAATCCAAACCGCAAGTAACGAGGCATTGGCTACCTTAAGAGAGTCATAGTTACTCGTCCCAATTGCTCACCCAGTCTGCCACTTTTCCTTACTGCGGCCAGTCTGCCAGAAGCGATATGTCACTCGTTGTGTATCTTAAGAGATTCATCGTTACTCCTTCCATAGGTTACTGGTATTCTCTGAGTCAATACCTCTCGTGACGAAAAAGTGGCTATCTTAATAGTGCAATACTTCTTCCTCCCAGTTGCTCACACAGTTTACTACTTTTTGTGTAGTTTTTGTCTGCCAGAAACTATAATTCACTAGTTGTGTATCATAAAAGAGTCATCGTTTCTCCTCCTAGGGGTTTTCGAGATTTCTTAATCCAAACCGCAAGTAACGAGGCATTGGCTACCTTAAGAGAGTCATAGTTACTCGTCAGCATTGCTCACCCAGTCTGCCACTTTTTCTTACTGTGGCCAGTCTGCCAGAAGCGATATGTCACTCGTTGTGTATCTTAAGAGATTCATCGTTACTCCTTCCATAGGTTACTGGTATTCTCTGAGTCAATACCTCTCTTGACGAAAAAGTGGCTATCTTAATAGTGCAATACTTCTTCCTCCGAGTTGCTCACACAGTTTACTGCTTTTTGTGTAGTTTTTGTCTACCAGAAACTATAATTCACTAGTTGTGTATCATAAAAGAGTCATCGTTTCTCCTCCTAGGGGTTATTCGAGATATCCTAATCCAAACCGCAAGTAACGAGGCATTGGCTACCTTAAGAGAGTCATAGTTACTCGTCCCAATTGCTCACCCAGTCTGCCACATTTCCTTACTGCGGCCAGTCTGCCAGAAGCGATATGTCACTCGTTGTGTATCTTATGAGATTCATCGTTACTCCTTCCATAGGTTACTGGTATTCTTTGAGTCAATACCTCTCTTGACGAAAAAGTGGCTGTCTTAATAGTGCAATACTTCTTCCTCCGAGTTGCTCACACAGTTTACTGCTTTTTGTGTAGTTTTTGTCTGCCAGAAACTATAATTCACTAGTTGTGTATCATAAAAGAGTCATCGTTTCTCCTCCTAGGGGTTATTCGAGATATCTTAATACAAACCGCAAGTAACGAGGCATTGGCTACCTTAAGAGAGTCATAGTTACTCGTCCCAATTGATCACCCAGTCTGCCACTTTTCCTTACTGCGGCCAGTCTGCCAGAAGCGATATGTCACTAGTTGTGTATCTTATGAGATTCATCGTTACTCCTTCCATAGGTTACTGGTATTCTCTGAGTCAATACCTCTCTTGACGAAAAAGTGGCTATCTTAATAGTGCAATACTTCTTCCTCCGAGTTGCTCACACAGTTTACTACTTTTTGTGTACTTGCCAGTCTGCCAGAAGCGATATGTCACTAGTTGTGTATCATAAAGGAGTCATCGTTTCTCCTCCTAGGGGTTATTCGTGATTTCTTAATCCAAACCGCAAGTAACGAGGCATTGGCTACCTTAAGAGAGTCATAGTTACTCGTCGCAATTGCTCACCCAGTCCGCCACTTTTTCTTACTGTGGCCAGTCTGCCAGAAGCGATATGTCACTCGTTGTGTATCTTAAGAGATTCATCGTTACTCCTTCCATAGGTTACTGGTATTCTCTGAGTCAATACCTCTCTTGACGAAAAAGTGGCTATCTTAATAGTGCAATACTTCTTCCTCCGAGTTGCTCACACAGTTTACTGCTTTTTGTGTAGTTTTTGTCTGCCAGAAACTATAATTCACTAGTTGTGTATCATAAAAGAGTCATCGTTTCTCCTCCTAGGGGTTATTCGAGATATCTTAATCCAAACCGCAAGTAACGAGGCATTGGCTACCTTAAGAGAGTCATAGTTACTCGTCCCAATTGCTCACCCAGTCTGCCACTTTTTCTTACTGCGGCCAGTCTGCCTGAGGCGATATGTCACTCGTTGTGTATCTTAAGAGATTCATCGTTACTCCTTCCATAGGTTACTGGTATTCTCTGAGTCAATACCTCTCGTGACGAAAAAGTGGCTATCTTAATAGTGCAATACTTCTTCCTCCCAGTTGCTCACACAGTTTACTACTTTTTGTGTACTTGCCAGTCTGCCAGAAGCGATATGTCACTAGTTGTGTATCATAAAGGAGTCATCGTTTCTCCTCCTAGGGGTTATTCGTGATTTCTTAATCCAAACCGCAAGTAACGAGGCATTGGCACCCTTAAGAGAGTCATAGTTACTCGTCCCAATTGCTCACCCAGTCTGCCACTTTTTCTTACGGTGGCCAGTCTGCCAGAAGCGATATGTCACTCGTTGTGTATCTTATGAGATTCATCGTTACTCCTTCCATAGGTTACTGGTATTCTTTGAGTCAATACCTCTCTTGACGAAAAAGTGGCTATCTTAATAGTGCAATACTTCTTCCTCCGAGTTGCTCACACAGTTTACTGCTTTTTGTGTAGTTTTTGTCTGCCAGAAACTATAATTCACTAGTTGTGTATCATAAAAGAGTCATCGTTTCTCCTCCTAGGGGATTTTCGAGATATCTTAATCCAAACCGCAAGTAACGAGGCATTGGCTACCTTAAGAGAGTCATAGTTACTCGTCCCAATTGATCACCCAGTCTGCCACTTTTCCTTACTGCGGCCAGTCTGCCAGAAGCGATATGTCACTCGTTGTGTATCTTATGAGATTCATCGTTACTCCTTCCATAGGTTACTGGTATTCTCTGAGTCAATACCTCTCTTGACGAAAAAGTGGCTATCTTAATAGTGCAATACTTCTTCCTCCGAGTTGCTCACACAGTTTACTACTTTTTGTGTACTTGCCAGTCTGCCAGAAGCGATATGTCACTAGTTGTGTATCATAAAGGAGTCATCGTTTCTCCTCCTAGGGGTTATTCGTGATTTCTTAATCCAAACCGCAAGTAACGAGGCATTGGCTACCTTAAGAGAGTCATAGTTACTCGTCGCAATTGCTCACCCAGTCTGCCACTTTTTCTTACTGTGGCCAGTCTGCCAGAAGCGATATGTCACTCGTTGTGTATCTTAAGAGATTCATCGTTACTCCTTCCATAGGTTACTGGTATTCTCTGAGTCAATATCTCTCTTGACGAAAAAGTGGCTATCTTAATAGTGCAATACTTCTTCCTCCGAGTTGCTCACACAGTTTACTGCTTTTTGTGTAGTTTTTGTCTGCCAGAAACTATAATTCACTAGTTGTGTATCATAAAAGAGTCATCGTTTCTCCTCCTAGGGGTTATTCGAGATATCTTAATCCAAACCGCAAGTAACGAGGCATTGGCTACCTTAAGAGAGTCATAGTTACTCGTCCCAATTGCTCACCCAGTCTGCCACTTTTTCTTACTGCGGCCAGTCTGCCTGAGGCGATATGTCACTCGTTGTGTATCTTAAGAGATTCATCGTTACTCCTTCCATAGGTTACTGGTATTCTCTGAGTCAATACCTCTCGTGACGAAAAAGTGGCTATCTTAATAGTGCAATACTTCTTCCTCCCAGTTGCTCACACAGTTTACTACTTTTTGTGTACTTGCCAGTCTGCCAGAAGCGATATGTCACTAGTTGTGTATCATAAAGGAGTCATCGTTTCTCCTCCTAGGGGTTATTCGTGATTTCTTAATCCAAACCGCAAGTAACGAGGCATTGGCACCCTTAAGAGAGTCATAGTTACTCGTCCCAATTGCTCACCCAGTCTGCCACTTTTTCTTACTGTGGCCAGTCTGCCAGAAGCGATATGTCACTCGTTGTGTATCTTAAGAGATTCATCGTTACTCCTTCCATAGGTTACTGTTATTCTCTGAGTCAATACCTCTCTTGACGAAAATGTGGCTATCTTAATAGTGCAATACTTCTTCCTCCGAGTTGCTCACACAGTTTACTGCTTTTTGTGTAGTTTTTGTCTGCCAGAAACTATAATTCACTAGTTGTGTATCATAAAAGAGTCATCGTTTCTCCTCCTAGGGGTTATTCGAGATATCTTAATCCAAACTGCAAGTAACGAGGCATTGGCTACCTTAAGAGAGTCATAGTTACTCGTCCCAATTGCTCACATAGTCTGCCACATTTTCTTACTGCGGCCAGTCTGCCTGAAGCGATATGTCACTCGTTGTGTATCTTAAGAGATTCATCGTTACTCCTTCCATAGGTTACTGGTATTCTCTGAGTCAATACCTCTCGTGACGAAAAAGTGGCTATCTTAATAGTGCAATACTTCTTCCTCCCAGTTGCTCACACAGTTTACTACTTTTTGAGTAGTTTTTGTCTGCCAGAAACTATAATTCACTAGTTGTGTATCATAAAAGAGTCATCGTTTCTCCTCCTAGGGGTTTTCGAGATTTCTTAATCCAAACCGCAAGTAACGAGGCATTGGCTACCTTAAGAGAGTCATAGTTACTCGTCGCAATTGCTCACCCAGTCTGCCACTTTTTCTTACTGTGGCCAGTCTGCCAGAAGCGATATGTCACTCGTTGTGTATCTTAAGAGATTCATCGTTACTCCTTCCATAGGTTACTGGTATTCTCTGAGTCAATACCTCTCTTGACGAAAAAGTGGCTATCTTAATAGTGCAATACTTCTTCCTCCCAGTTGCTCACACAGTTTACTACTTTTTTTGTGTAGTTTTTGTCTGCCAGAAACTATAATTCACTAGTTTTGTATCATAAAAGAGTCATCGTTTCTCCTCCTAGGGGTTATTCGAGACCTCTTAATCCAAACCGCAAGTAACGAGGCATTGGCTACCTTAAGAGAGTCATAGTTACTCGTCCCAATTGCTCACCGAGTCTGCCACTTTTTCTTACTGCGGCCAGTCTGCCAGAAGCGATACGTCACTCGTTGTGTATCTTAAGAGATTCATCGTTACTCCTTCCATAGGTTACTGGTATTCTCTGAGTCAATACCTCTCGTGACGAAAAAGTGGCTATCTTAATAGTGCAATACTTCTTCCTCCGAGTTGCTCACACAGTTTACTGCTTTTTGTGTAGTTTTTGTCTGCCAGAAACTATAATTCACTAGTTGTGTATTATAAAAGAGTCATCGTTTCTCCTCCTAGGGGTTTTCGAGATTTCTTAATCCAAACCGCAAGTAACGAGGCATTGGCTACCTTAAGAGAGTCATAGTTACTCGTCCCCATTGCTCACCCAGTCTGCCACTTTTTCTTACTGTGGCCAATCTGCCAGAAGCGATATGTCACTCGTTGTGTATCTTAAGAGATTCATCGTTACTCCTTCCATAGGTTACTGGTATTCTCTGAGTCAATACCTCTCTTGACGAAAAAGTGGCTATCTAAATAGTGCAATACTTCTTCCTCCGAGTTGCCCACACAGTTTACTACTTTTTGTGTACTTGCCAGTCTGCCAGAAGCGATATGTCACTAGTTGTGTATCATAAAAGAGTCATCGTTTCTCCTCCTAGGGGTTATTCGAGATTTCTTAATCCAAACCGCAAGTAACGAGGCATTGGCTACCTTAAGAGAGTCATAGTTACTTGTCCCAATTGCTCACCCAGTCTTGCCACTTTTCCTTACTGCGGCCAGTCTGCCAGAAGCGATATGTCACTCGTTGTGTATCTTAAGAGATTCATCGTTACTCTTTCCATAGGTTTCTGGTATTCTCTGATTCAATACCTCTCGTGACGAAAAAGTGGCTATCTTAATAGTGCAATACTTCTTCCTCCGAGTTGCTCACACAGTTTACAACTTTTTGTGTAGTTTTTGTCTGCCAGAAACTATAATTCACTAGTTGTGTATCATAAAAGAGTCATCGTTTCTCCTCCTAGAGGTTTTCGAGATTTCTTAATCCAAACCGCAAGTAACGAGGCATTGGCTACCTTAAGAGAGTCATAGTTACTCGTCCCTATTGCTCACCCAGTCTGCCACTTTTTCTTACTGTGGCCAGTCTGCCAGAAGCGATATGTCACTCGTTGTGTATCTTAAGAGATTCGTCGTTACTCCTTCTATAGGTTACTGGTATTCTCTGAGTCAATACCTCTCTTGACGAAAAAGTGGCTATCTTAATAGTGCAATACTTCTTCCTCCGAGTTGCTCACACAGTTTACTACTTTTTGTGTAGTTTTTGTCTGCCAGAAACTATAATTCACTAGTTGTGTATCATAAAAGAGTCATCGTTTCTCCTCCTAGGGGTTATTCGAGATATCTTAATCCAAACCGCAAGTAACGAGGCATTGGCTACCTTAAGAGAGTCATAGTTACTCGTCCCAATTGCTCACCCAGTCTGCCACTTTTTCTTACTGTGGCCAGTCTGCCAGAAGCGATATGTCACTCGTTGTGTATCTTAAGAGATTCATCGTTACTCCTTCCATAGGTTACTGGTATTCTCTGAGTCAATACCTCTCTTGACGAAAAAGTGGCTATCTTAATAGTGCAATACTTCTTCCTCCGAGTTGCTCACACAGTTTACTGCTTTTTGTGTAGTTTTTGTCTGCCAGAAACTATAATTAACTTGTTGTGTATCATAAAAGAGTCATCGTTTCTCCTCCTAGGGGTTATTCGAGATATCTTAATCCAAACCGCAAGTAACGAGGCATTGGCTACCTTAAGAGAGTCATAGTTACTCGTCCCAATTGCTCACCCAGTCTGCCACTTTTCCTTACTGCGGCCAGTCTGCCAGAAGCGATATGTCACTCGTTGTGTATCTTAAGAGATTCATCGTTACTCTTTCCATAGGTTACTGGTATTCTCTGATTCAATGCCTCTCGTGACGAAAAAGTGGCTATCTTAATAGTGCAATACTTCTTCCTCCCAGTTGCTCACACAGTTTACTACTTTTTTGTGTAGTTTTTGTCTGCCAGAAACTATAATTCACTAGTTTTGTATCATAAAAGAGTCATCGTTTCTCCTCCTAGGGGTTATTCGAGACCTCTTAATCCAAACCGCAAGTAACGAGGCATTGGCTACCTTAAGAGAGTCATAGTTACGCGTCCCCATTGCTCACCCAGTCTGCCACTTTTTCTTACTGTGGCCAGTCTGCCAGAAGCGATATGTCACTCGTTGTGTATCTTAAGAGATTCATCGTTACTCCTTCCATAGGTTACTGGTATTCTCTGAGTCAATACCTCTCTTGACGAAAAAGTGGCTATCTTAATAGTGCAATACTTCTTCCTCCGAGTTGCCCACACAGTTTACTACTTTTTGTGTACTTGCCAATCTGCCAGAAGCGATATGTCACTAGTTGTGTATCATAAAAGAGTCATCGTTTCTCCTCCTAGGGGTTATCGAGATTTCTTAAACCAAACCGCAAGTAACGAGGCATTGGCTACCTTAAGAGAGTCATAGTTACTCGTCCCAATTGCTCACCCAGTCTTGCCACTTTTCCTTACTGCGGCCAGTCTGCCAGAAGCGATATGTCACTCGTTGTGTATCTTAAGAGATTCATCGTTACTCTTTCCATAGGTTACTGGTATTCTCTGATTCAATACCTCTCGTGACGAAAAAGTGGCTATCTTAATAGTGCAATACTTCTTCCTCCGAGTTGCTCACACAGTTTACTACTTTTTGTGTAGTTTTTGTCTGCCAGAAACTATAATTCACTAGTTGTGTATCATAAAAGAGTCATCGTTTCTCCTCCTAGAGGTTTTCGAGATTTCTTAATCCAAACCGCAAGTAACGAGGCATTGGCTACCTTAAGAGAGTCATAGTTACTCGTCCCAATTGCTCACCCAGTCTGCCACTTTTTCTTACTGTGGCCAGTCTGCCAGAAGCGATATGTCACTCGTTGTGTATCTTAAGAGATTCATCGTTACTCCTTCCATAGGTTACTGGTATTCTCTGAGTCAATACCTCTCTTGACGAAAAAGTGGCTATCTTAATAGTGCAATACTTCTTCCTCCGAGTTGCTCACACAGTTTACTACTTTTTGTGTAGTTTTTGTCTGCCAGAAACTATAATTCACTAGTTGTGTATCATAAAAGAGTCATCGTTTCTCCTCATAGGGGTTATTCGAGATATCTTAATCCAAACCGCAAGTAACGAGGCATTGGCTATCTTAAGAGAGTCATAGTTACTCGTCCCAATTGCTCACCCAGTCTGCCACTTTTTCTTACTGTGGCCAGTCTGCCAGAAGCGATATGTCACTCGTTGTGTATCTTAAGAGATTCATCGTTACTCCTTCCATAGGTTACTGGTATTCTCTGAGTCAATACCTCTCTTGACGAAAAAGTGGCTATCTTAATAGTGCAATACTTCTTCCTCCGAGTTGCTCACACAGTTTACTGCTTTTTGTGTAGTTTTTGTCTGCCAGAAACTATAATTAACTTGTTGTGTATCATAAAAGAGTCATCGTTTCTCCTCCTAGGGGTTATTCGAGATATCTTAATCCAAACCGCAAGTAACGAGGCATTGGCTACCTTAAGAGAGTCATAGTGACTCGTCCCAATTGCTCACCCAGTCTGCCACTTTTCCTTACTGCGGCCAGTCTGCCAGAAGCGATATGTCACTCGTTGTGTATCTTAAGAGATTCATCGTTACTCTTTCCATAGGTTACTGGTATTCTCTGATTCAATGCCTCTCGTGACGAAAAAGTGGCTATCTTAATAGTGCAATACTTCTTCCTCCCAGTTGCTCACACAGTTTACTACTTTTTTTGTGTAGTTTTTGTCTGCCAGAAACTATAATTCACTAGTTTTGTATCATAAAAGATTCATCGTTTCTCCTCCTAGGGGTTATTCGAGACCTCTTAATCCAAACCGCAAGTAACGAGGCATTGGCTACCTTAAGAGAGTCATAGTTACTCGTCCCAATTGCTCACCCAGTCTGCCACTTTTTCTTACTGCGGCCAGTCTGCCAGGAGCGATACGTCACTCGTTGTGTATCTTAAGAGATTCATCGTTACTCCTTCCATAGGTTACTGGTATTCTCTGAGTCAATACCTCTCTTGACGAAAAAGTGGCTATCTTAATAGTGCAATACTTCTTCCTCCGAGTTGCCCACACAGTTTACTACTTTTTGTGTACTTGCCAATCTGCCAGAAGCGATATGTCACTAGTTGTGTATCATAAAAGAGTCATCGTTTCTCCTCCTAGGGGTTATCGAGATTTCTTAATCCAAACCGCAAGTAACGAGGCATTGGCTACCTTAAGAGAGTCATAGTTACTCGTCCCAATTGCTCACCCAGTCTTGCCACTTTTCCTTACTGCGGCCAGTCTGCCAGAAGCGATATGTCACTCGTTGTGTATCTTAAGAGATTCATCGTTACTCTTTCCATAGGTTACTGGTATTCTCTGATTCAATACCTCTCGTGACGAAAAAGTGGCTATCTTAATAGTGCAATACTTCTTCCTCCGAGTTGCTCACACAGTTTACTACTTTTTGTGTAGTTTTTGTCTGCCAGAAACTATAATTCACTAGTTGTGTATCATAAAAGTGTCATCGTTTCTCCTCCTAGGGGTTTTCGAGATTTCTTAATCCAAACCGCAAGTAACGAGGCATTGGCTACCTTAAGAGAGTCATAGTTACTCGTCCCTATTGCTCACCCAGTCTGCCACTTTTTCTTACTATGGCCAGTCTGCCAGAAGCGATATGTCACTCGTTGTGTATCTTAAGAGATTCATCGTTACTCCTTCCATAGGTTACTGGTATTCTCTGAGTCAATACCTCTCTTGACGAAAAAGTGGCTATCTTAATAGTGCAATACTTCTTCCTCCGAGTTGCTCACACAGTTTACTGCTTTTTGTGTAGTTTTTGTCTGCCAGAAACTATAATTCACTAGTTGTGTATCATAAAAGAGTCATCGTTTCTCCTCCTAGGGGTTATTCGAGATTTCTTAATCCAAACCGCAAGTAACGAGGCATTGGCTACCTTAAGAGAGTCATAGTTACTCGTCCCCATTGCTCACCCAGTCTGCCACTTTTTCTTACTGTGGCCAATCTGCCAGAAGCGATATGTCACTCGTTGTGTATCTTAAGAGATTCATCGTTACTCCTTCCATAGGTTACTGGTATTCTCTGAGTCAATACCTCTCTTGACGAAAAAGTGGCTATCTAAATAGTGCAATACTTCTTCCTCCGAGTTGCCCACACAGTTTACTACTTTTTGTGTACTTGCCAGTCTGCCAGAAGCGATATGTCACTAGTTGTGTATCATAAAAGAGTCATCGTTTCTCCTCCTAGGGGTTATTCGAGATTTCTTAATCCAAACCGCAAGTAACGAGGCATTGGCTACCTTAAGAGATTCATAGTTACTTGTCCCAATTGCTCACCCAGTCTTGCCACTTTTCCTTACTGCGGCCAGTCTGCCAGAAGCGATATGTCACTCGTTGTGTATCTTAAGAGATTCATCGTTACTCTTTCCATAGGTTTCTGGTATTCTCTGATTCAATACCTCTCGTGACGAAAAAGTGGCTATCTTAATAGTGCAATACTTCTTCCTCCGAGTTGCTCACACAGTTTACAACTTTTTGTGTAGTTTTTGTCTGCCAGAAACTATAATTCACTAGTTGTGTATCATAAAAGAGTCATCGTTTCTCCTCCTAGAGGTTTTCGAGATTTCTTAATCCAAACCGCAAGTAACGAGGCATTGGCTACCTTAAGAGAGTCATAGTTACTCGTCCCTATTGCTCACCCAGTCTGCCACTTTTTCTTACTGTGGCCAGTCTGCCAGAAGCGATATGTCACTCGTTGTGTATCTTAAGAGATTCGTCGTTACTCCTTCTATAGGTTACTGGTATTCTCTGAGTCAATACCTCTCTTGACGAAAAAGTGGCTATCTTAATAGTGCAATACTTCTTCCTCCGAGTTGCTCACACAGTTTACTACTTTTTGTGTAGTTTTTGTCTGCCAGAAACTATAATTCACTAGTTGTGTATCATAAAAGAGTCATCGTTTCTCCTCCTAGGGGTTATTCGAGATATCTTAATCCAAACCGCAAGTAACGAGGCATTGGCTACCTTAAGAGAGTCATAGTTACTCGTCCCAATTGCTCACCCAGTCTGCCACTTTTTCTTACTGTGGCCAGTCTGCCAGAAGCGATATGTCACTCGTTGTGTATCTTAAGAGATTCATCGTTACTCCTTCCATAGGTTACTGGTATTCTCTGAGTCAATACCTCTCTTGACGAAAAAGTGGCTATCTTAATAGTGCAATACTTCTTCCTCCGAGTTGCTCACACAGTTTACTGCTTTTTGTGTAGTTTTTGTCTGCCAGAAACTATAATTAACTTGTTGTGTATCATAAAAGAGTCATCGTTTCTCCTCCTAGGGGTTATTCGAGACCTCTTAATCCAAACCGCAAGTAACGAGGCATTGGCTACCTTAAGAGAGTCATAGTTACTCGTCCCAATTGCTCACCCAGTCTGCCACTTTTTCTTACTGCGGCCAGTCTGCCAGGAGCGATACGTCACTCGTTGTGTATCTTAAGAGATTCATCGTTACTCCTTCCATAGGTTACTGGTATTCTCTGAGTCAATACCTCTCGTGACGAAAAAGTGGCTATCTTAATAGTGCAATACTTCTTCCTCCGAGTTGCTCACACAGTTTACTGCTTTTTGTGTAGTTTTTGTCTGCCAGAAACTATAATTCACTAGTTGTGTATCATAAAAGAGTCATCGTTTCTCCTCCTAGGGGTTATTCGAGACCTCTTAATCCAAACCGCAAGTAACGAGGCATTGGCTACCTTAAGAGAGTCATAGTTACTCGTCCCCATTGCTCACCCAGTCTGCCACTTTTTCTTACTGTGGCCAGTCTGCCAGAAGCGATATGTCACTCGTTGTGTATCTTAAGAGATTCATCGTTACTCCTTCCATAGGTTACTGGTATTCTCTGAGTCAATACCTCTCTTGACGAAAAAGTGGCTATCTTAATAGTGCAATACTTCTTCCTCCGAGTTGCCCACACAGTTTACTACTTTTTGTGTACTTGCCAATCTGCCAGAAGCGATATGTCACTAGTTGTGTATCATAAAAGAGTCATCGTTTCTCCTCCTAGGGGTTATCGAGATTTCTTAATCCAAACCGCAAGTAACGAGGCATTGGCTACCTTAAGAGAGTCATAGTTACTCGTCCCAATTGCTCACCCAGTCTTGCCACTTTTCCTTACTGCGGCCAGTCTGCCAGAAGCGATATGTCACTCGTTGTGTATCTTAAGAGATTCATCGTTACTCTTTCCATAGGTTACTGGTATTCTCTGATTCAATACCTCTCGTGACGAAAAAGTGGCTATCTTAATAGTGCAATACTTCTTCCTCCGAGTTGCTCACACAGTTTACTACTTTTTGTGTAGTTTTTGTCTGCCAGAAACTATAATTCACTAGTTGTGTATCATAAAAGAGTCATCGTTTCTCCTCCTAGAGGTTTTCGAGATTTCTTAATCCAAACCGCAAGTAACGAGGCATTGGCTACCTTAAGAGAGTCATAGTTACTCGTCCCAATTGCTCACCCAGTCTGCCACTTTTTCTTACTGTGGCCAGTCTGCCAGAAGCGATATGTCACTCGTTGTGTATCTTAAGAGATTCATCGTTACTCTTTCCATAGGTTACTGGTATTCTCTGAGTCAATACCTCTCTTGACGAAAAAGTGGCTATCTTAATAGTGCAATACTTCTTCCTCCGAGTTGCTCACACAGTTTACTGCTTTTTGTGTAGTTTTTGTCTGCCAGAAACTATAATTCACTAGTTGTGTATCATAAAAGAGTCATCGTTTCTCCTCCTAGGGGTTATTCGAGATATCTTAATCCAAACCGCAAGTAACGAGGCATTGGCTACCTTAAGAGAGTCATAGTTACTCGTCCCAATTGCTCACCCAGTCTGCCACTTTTCCTTTCGGCGGCCAGTCTGCCAGAAGCGATATGTCACTCGTTGTGTATCTTAAGAGATTCATCGTTACTCTTTCCATAGGTTACTGGTATTCTCTGATTCAATGCCTCTCGTGACGAAAAAGTGGCTATCTTTGTAGTGCAATACTTCTTCCTCCCAGTTGCTCACACAGTTTACTACTTTTTTTGTGTAGTTTTTGTCTGCCAGAAACTATAATTCACTAGTTTTGTATCATAAAAGATTCATCGTTTCTCCTCCTAGGGGTTATTCGAGACCTCTTAATCCAAACCGCAAGTAACGAGGCATTGGCTACCTTAAGAGAGTCATAGTTACTCGTCCCAATTGCTCACCCAGTCTGCCACTTTTTCTTACTGCGGCCAGTCTGCCAGAAGCGATATGTCACTCGTTGTGTATCTTAAGAGATTCATCGTTACTCCTTCCATAGGTTACTGGTATTCTCTGAGTCAATACCTCTCGTGACGAAAAAGTGGCTATCTTAATAGTGCAATACTTCTTCCTCCGAGTTGCTCACACAGTTTACTACTTGTTGTGTAGTTTTTGTCTGCCAGAAACTATAATTCACTAGTTGTGTATCATAAAAGAGTCATCGTTTCTCCTCCTAGGGGTTTTCGAGATTTCTTAATCCAAACCGCAAGTAACGAGGCATAGGCTACCTTAAGAGAGTCATAGTTACTCGTCCCCATTGCTCACCCAGTCTGCCACTTTTTCTTACTGTGGCCAGTCTGCCAGAAGCGATATGTCACTCGTTGTGTATCTTAAGAGATTCATCGTTACTCCTTCCATAGGTTACTGGTATTCTCTGAGTCAATACCTCTCTTGACGAAAAAGTGGCTATCTTAATAGTGCAATACTTCTTCCTCCGAGTTGCTCATACAGTTTACTACTTTTTGTGTACTTGCCAGTCTGCCAGAAGCGGTATGTCACTAGTTGTGTATCATAAAAGAGTCATCGTTTCTCCTCCTAGGGGTTATTCGAGATTTCTTAATCCAAACCGCAAGTAACGAGGCATTGGCTACCTTAAGAGAGTCATAGTTACTCGTCCCAATTGCTCACCCAGTCTTGCCACTTTTCCTTACTGCGGCCAGTCTGCCAGAAACCATATGTCACTCGTTGTGTATCTTAAGAGATTCATCGTTACTCTTTCCATAGGTTACTGGTATTCTCTGATTCAATGCCTCTCGTGACGAAAAAGTGGCTATCTTAATAGTGCAATACTTCTTCCTCCCAGTTGCTCACACAGTTTACTACTTTTTTGTATAGTTTTTGTCTGCCAGAAACTATAATTCACTAGTTTTGTATCATAAAAGAGTCATCGTTTCTCCTCCTAGGGGTTATTCGAGACCTCTTAATCCAAACCGCAAGTAACGAGGCATTGGCTACCTTAAGAGAGTCATAGTTACTCGTCCCAATTGCTCACCCAGTCTGCCACTTTTTCTTACTGCGGCCAGTCTGCCAGAAGCGATATGTCACTCGTTGTGTATCTTAAGAGATTCATCGTTACTCCTTCCATAGGTTACTGGTATTCTCTGAGTCAATACCTCTCGTGACGAAAAAGCGGCTATCTTAATAGTGCAATACTTCTTCCTCCGAGTTGCTCACACAGTTTACTACTTTTTTGTGTAGTTTTTGTCTGCCAGAAACTATAATTCACTAGTTTTGTATCATAAAAGAGTCATCGTTTCTCCTCCTAGGGGTTATTCGAGACCTCTTAATCCAAACCGCAAGTAACGAGGCATTGGCTACCTTAAGAGAGTCATAGTTACTCGTCCCCATTGCTCACCCAGTCTGCCACTTTTCCTTACTGCGGCCAGTCTGCCAGAAGCGATATGTCACTCGTTGTGTATCTTAAGAGATTCATCGTTACTCTTTCCATAGGTAACTGGTATTCTCTGATTCAATGCCTCTCGTGACGAAAAAGTGGCTATCTTTGTAGTGCAATACTTCTTCCTCCGAGTTGCTCACACAGTTTACTACTTTTTGTGTACTTGCCAGACTGCCAGAAGCGATATGTCACTAGCTGTGTATCATAAAAGAGTCATCGTTTCTCCTCCTAGGGGTTATTCGAGATTTCTTAATCCAAACCACAAGTAACGAGGCATTGGCTACCTTAAGAGAGTCATAGTTACTCGTCCCAATTGCTCACCCAGTCTGCCACTTTGTCTTACTGCGGTCAGTCTGCCAGAAGCGATATGTCACTCGTTGTGTATCTTAAGAGATTCATCGTTACTCCTTCCATAGGTTACTGGTATTCTCTGAGTCAATACCTCTCTTGACGAAAAAGTGGCTATCTTAATAGTGCAATACTTCTTCCTCCGAGTTGCTCACACAGTTTACTGCTTTTTGTGTAGTTTTTGTCTGCCAGAAACAATAATTCACTAGTTGTGTATCATAAAAGAGTCATCGTTTCTCCTCCTAGGGGTTATTCGAGATTTCTTAATCCAAACCGCAAGTAACGAGGCATTGGCTACCTTAAGAGAGTCATAGTTACTCGTCCCAATTGCTCACCCAGTCTTGCCACTTTTCCTTACTGCGGCCAGTCTGCCAGAAACCATATGTCACTCGTTGTGTATCTTAAGAGATTCATCGTTACTCTTTCCATAGGTTACTGGTATTCTCTGATTCAATGCCTCTCGTGACGAAAAAGTGGCTATCTTAATAGTGCAATACTTCTTCCTCCCAGTTGCTCACACAGTTTACTACTTTTTTGTATAGTTTTTGTCTGCCAGAAACTATAATTCACTAGTTTTGTATCATAAAAGAGTCATCGTTTCTCCTCCTAGGGGTTATTCGAGACCTCTTAATCCAAACCGCAAGTAACGAGGCATTGGCTACCTTAAGAGAGTCATAGTTACTCGTCCCAATTGCTCACCCAGTCTGCCACTTTTTCTTACTGCGGCCAGTCTGCCAGAAGCGATATGTCACTCGTTGTGTATCTTAAGAGATTCATCGTTACTCCTTCCATAGGTTACTGGTATTCTCTGAGTCAATACCTCTCGTGACGAAAAAGCGGCTATCTTAATAGTGCAAAACTTCTTCCTCCGAGTTGCTCACACAGTTTACTACTTTTTTGTGTAGTTTTTGTCTGCCAGAAACTATAATTCACTAGTTTTGTATCATAAAAGAGTCATCGTTTCTCCTCCTAGGGGTTATTCGAGACCTCTTAATCCAAACCGCAAGTAACGAGGCATTGGCTACCTTAAGAGAGTCATAGTTACTCGTCCCCATTGCTCACCCAGTCTGCCACTTTTCCTTACTGCGGCCAGTCTGCCAGAAGCGATATGTCACTCGTTGTGTATCTTAAGAGATTCATCGTTACTCTTTCCATAGGTAACTGGTATTCTCTGATTCAATGCCTCTCGTGACGAAAAAGTGGCTATCTTTGTAGTGCAATACTTCTTCCTCCGAGTTGCTCACACAGTTTACTACTTTTTGTGTACTTGCCAGACTGCCAGAAGCGATATGTCACTAGTTGTGTATCATAAAAGAGTCATCGTTTCTCCTCCTAGGGGTTATTCGAGATTTCTTAATCCAAACCACAAGTAACGAGGCATTGGCTACCTTAAGAGAGTCATAGTTACTCGTCCCAATTGCTCACCCAGTCTGCCACTTTGTCTTACTGCGGTCAGTCTGCCAGAAGCGATATGTCACTCGTTGTGTATCTTAAGAGATTCATCGTTACTCCTTCCATAGGTTACTGGTATTCTCTGAGTCAATACCTCTCTTGACGAAAAAGTGGCTATCTTAATAGTGCAATACTTCTTCCTCCGAGTTGCTCACACAGTTTACTGCTTTTTGTGTAGTTTTTGTCTGCCAGAAACAATAATTCACTAGTTGTGTATCATAAAAGAGTCATCGTTTCTCCTCCTAGGGGTTATTCGAGATATCGTAATCCAAACCGCAAGTAACGAGGCATTGGCTACCTTAAGAGAGTCATAGTTACTCGTCCCAATTGCTCACCCAGTCTTGCCACTTTTCCTTACTGCGGCCAGTCTGCCAGAAGCGATATGTCACTCGTTGTGTATCTTAAGAGATTCATCGTTACTCCTTCCATAGGTTACTGGTATTCTCTGAGTCAATACCTCTCGTGACGAAAAAGCGGCTATCTTAATAGTGCAATACTTCTTCCTCCGAGTTGCTCACACAGTTTACTGCTTTTTGTGTAGTTTTTGTCTGCCAGAAACTATAATTCACTAGTTGTGTATCATAAAAGAGTCTTCGTTTCTCCTCCTAGGGGTTATTCGAGATATCTTAATCCAAACCGCAAGTAACGAGGCATTGGCTACCTTAAGAGAGTCATAGTTACTCGTCCCAATTGCTCACCCAGTCTGCTACTTTTCCTTACTGCGGCCAGTCTGCCAGAAGCGATATGTCACTCGTTGTGTATCCTAAGAGATTCATCGTTACTCCTTCCATAGGTTACTGGTATTCTCTGAGTCAATACCTCTCGTGACGAAAAAGTGGCTATCTTAATAGTGCAATACTTCTTCCTCCGAGTTGCTCACACAGTTTACTGCTTTTTGTGTAGTTTTTGTCTGCCAGAAACTATAATTCACTAGTTGTGTATCATAAAAGAGTCATCGTTTCTCCTCCTAGGGGTTATTCGAGACCTCTTAATCCAAACCGCAAGTAACGAGGCATTGGCTACCTTAAGAGAGTCATAGTTACTCGTCCCAATTGCTCACCCAGTCTGCCACTTTTTCTTACTGCGGCCAGTCTGCCAGAAGCGATATGTCACTCGTTGTGTATCTTAAGAGATTCATCGTTACTCCTTCCATAGGTTACTGGTATTCTCTGAGTCAATACCTCTCGTGACGAAAAAGTGGCTATCTTAATAGTGCAATACTTCTTCCTCCGAGTTGCTCACACAGTTTACTACTTTTTGTGTAGTTTTTGTCTGCCAGAAACTATAATTCACTAGTTGTGTATCATAAAAGAGTCATCGTTTCTCCTCCTAGGGGTTTTCGAGATTTCTTAATCCAAACCGCAAGTAACGAGGCATTGGCTACCTTAAGAGAGTCATAGTTACTCGTCCCCATTGCTCACCCAGTCTGCCACTTTTTCTTACTGTGGCCAGTCTGCCAGAAGCGATATGTCACTCGTTGTGTATCTTAAGAGATTCATCGTTACTCCTTCCATAGGTTACTGGTATTCTCTGAGTCAATACCTCTCTTGACGAAAAAGTGGCTATCTTAATAGTGCAATACTTCTTCCTCCGAGTTGTCCACACAGTTTACTACTTTTTGTGTACTTGCCAGTCTGCCAGAAGCGATATGTCACTAGTTGTGTATCATAAAAGAGTCATCGTTTCTCCTCCTAGGGGTTATTCGAGATTTCTTAATCCAAACCGCAAGTAACGAGGCATTGGCTACCTTAAGAGAGTCATAGTTACTCGTCCCAATTGCTCACCCAGTCTTGCCACTTTTCCTTACTGCGGCCAGTCTGCCTGAAGCGATATGTCACTCGTTGTGTATCTTAAGAGATTCATCGTTACTCTTTCCATAGGTTACTGGTATTCTCTGATTCAATACCTCTCGTGACGAAAAAGTGGCTATCTTAATAGTGCAATACTTCTTCCTCCCAGTTGCTCACACAGTTTACTACTTTTTGTGTAGTTTTTGTCTGCCAGAAACTATAATTCACTAGTTGTGTATCATAAAAGAGTCATCGTTTCTCCTCCTAGGGGTTTTCGAGATTTCTTAATCCAAACCGCAAGTAACGAGGCATTGGCTACCTTAAGAGAGTCATAGTTACTCGTCCCAATTGCTCACCCAGTCTGCCACTTTTTCTTACTGTGGCCAGTCTGCCAGAAGCGATATGTCACTCGTTGTGTATCTTAAGAGATTCATCGTTACTCCTTCCATAGGTTACTGGTATTCTCTGAGTCAATACCTCTCTTGACGAAAAAGTGGCTATCTTAATAGTGCAATACTTCTTCCTCCAAGTTGCTCACACAGTTTACTGCTTTTTGTGTAGTTTTTGTCTGCCAGAAACTATAATTCACTAGTTGTGTATCATAAAAGAGTCATCGTTTCTCCTCCTAGGGGTTATTCGAGATATCTTAATCCAAACCGCAAGTAACGAGGCATTGGCTACCTTAAGAGAGTCATAGTTACTCGTCCCAATTGCTCACCCAGTCTGCCACTTTTTCTTACTGTGGCCAGTCTGCCAGAAGCGATATGTCACTCGTTGTGTATCTTAAGAGATTCATCGTTACTCCTTCCATAGGTTACTGGTATTCTCTGAGTCAATACCTCTCTTGACGAAAAAGTGGCTATCTTAATAGTGCAATACTTCTTCCTCCGAGTTGCTCACACAGTTTACTACTTTTTGTGTACTTGCCAGTCTGCCAGAAGCGATATGTCACTAGTTGTGTATCATAAAAGAGTCATCGTTTCTCCTCCTAGGGGTTATTCGAGATTTCTTAATCCAAACCGCAAGTAACGAGGCATTGGCTACCTTAAGAGAGTCATAGTTACTCGTCCCAATTGCTCACCCAGTCTTGCCACTTTTCCTTACTGCGGCCAGTCTGCCAGAAGCGATATGTCACTCGTTGTGTATCTTAAGAAATCCATCGTTACTCCTTCCATATGTTACTGGTATTCTCTGAGTCAATACCTCTCGTGACGAAAAAGCGGCTATCTTAATAGTGCAATACTTCTTCCTCCGAGTTGCTCACACAGTTTACTGCTTTTTGTGTAGTTTTTGTCTGCCAGAAACTATAATTCACTAGTTGTGTATCATAAAAGAGTCTTCGTTTCTCCTCCTAGGGGTTATTCGAGATATCTTAATCCAAACCGCAAGTAACGAGGCATTGGCTACCTTAAGAGAGTCATAGTTACTCGTCCCAATTGCTCACCCAGTCTGCTACTTTTCCTTACTGCGGCCAGTCTGCCAGAAGCGATATGTCACTCGTTGTGTATCCTAAGAGATTCATCGTTACTCCTTCCATAGGTTACTGGTATTCTCTGAGTCAATACCTCTCGTGACGAAAAAGTGGCTATCTTAATAGTGCAATACTTCTTCCTCCGAGTTGCTCACACAGTTTACTGCTTTTTGTGTAGTTTTTGTCTGCCAGAAACTATAATTCACTAGTTGTGTGTCATAAAAGAGTCATCGTTTCTCCTCCTAGGGGTTTTCGAGATTTCTTAATCCAAACCGCAAGTAACGAGGCATTGGCTACCTTAAGAGAGTCATAGTTACTCGTCCCAATTGCTCACCCAGTCTGCCACTTTTTCGTACTGTGGCCAGTCTGCCAGAAGCGATATGTCACTCGTTGTGTATCTTAAGAGATTCATCGTTACTCCTTCCATAGGTTACTGGTATTCTCTGAGTCAATACCTCTCATGACGAAAAAGTGGCTATCTTAATAGTGCAATACTTCTTCCTCCGAGTTGCTCACACAGTTTACTACTTTTTGTGTACTTGCCAGTCTGCCAGAAGCGATATGTCACTAGTTGTGTATCATAAAAGAGTCATCGTTTCTCCTCCTAGGGGTTATTCGAGATTTCTTAATCCAAACCGCAAGTAACGAGGCATTGGCTACCTTAAGAGAGTCATAGTTACTCGTCCCAATTGCTCACCCAGTCTTGCCACTTTTCCTTACTGCGGCCAGTCTGCCAGAAGCGATATGTCACTCGTTGTGTATCTTAAGAGATTCATCGTTACTCCTTCCATAGGTTACTGGTATTCTCTGAGTCAATACCTCTCGTGACGAAAAAGCGGCTATCTTAATAGTGCAATACTTCTTCCTCCGAGTTGCTCACACAGTTTACTGCTTTTTGTGTAGTTTTTGTCTGCCAGAAACTATAATTCATAGTTGTGTATCATAAAAGAGTCATCGTTTCTCCTCCTAGGGGTTATTCGAGATATCTTAATCCAAACCGCAAGTAACGAGGCATTGGCTACCTTAAGAGAGTCATAGTTACTCGTCCCCATTGCTCACCCAGTCTGCCACTTTTCCTTACTGCGGCCAGTCTGCCAGAAGCGATATGTCACTCGTTGTGTATCTTAAGAGATTCATCGTTACTCTTTCCATAGGTTACTGGTATTCTCTGATTCAATGCCTCTCGTGACGAAAAAGTGGCTATCTTAATAGTGCAATACTTCTTCCTCCCAGTTGCTCACACAGTTTACTACTTTTTTTGTGTAGTTTTTGTCTGCCAGAAACTATAATTCACTAGTTTTGTATCATAAAAGAGTCATCGTTTCTCCTCCTAGGGGTTATTCGAGACCTCTTAATCCAAACCGCAAGTAACGAGGCATTGGCTACCTTAAGAGAGTCATAGTTACTCGTCCCAATTGCTCACCCAGTCTGCCACTTTTTCTTACTGCGGCCAGTCTGCCAGAAGCGATATGTCACTCGTTGTGTATCTTAAGAGATTCATCGTTACTCCTTCCATAGGTTACTGGTATTCTCTGAGTCAATACCTCTCGTGACGAAAAAGTGGCTATCTTAATAGTGCAATACTTCTTCCTCCGAGTTGCTCACACAGTTTACTACTTTTTGTGTAGTTTTTGTCTGCCAGAAACTATAATTCACTAGTTGTGTATCATAAAAGAGTCATCGTTTCTCCTCCTAGGGGTTTTCGAGATTTCTTAATCCAAACCGCAAGTAACGAGGCATTGGCTACCTTAAGAGAGTCATAGTTACTCGTCCCCATTGCTCACCCAGTCTGCCACTTTTTCTTACTGTGGCCAGTCTGCCAGAAGCGATATGTCACTCGTTGTGTATCTTAAGAGATTCATCGTTACTCCTTCCATAGGTTACTGGTATTCTCTGAGTCAATACCTCTCTTGACGAAAAAGTGGCTATCTTAATAGTGCAATACTTCTTCCTCCGAGTTGTCCACACAGTTTACTACTTTTTGTGTACTTGCCAGTCTGCCAGAAGCGATATGTCACTAGTTGTGTATCATAAAAGAGTCATCGTTTCTCCTCCTAGGGGTTATTCGAGATTTCTTAATCCAAACCGCAAGTAACGAGGCATTGGCTACCTTAAGAGAGTCATAGTTACTCGTCCCAATTGCTCACCCAGTCTTGCCACTTTTCCTTACTGCGGCCAGTCTGCCTGAAGCGATATGTCACTCGTTGTGTATCTTAAGAGATTCATCGTTACTCTTTCCATAGGTTACTGGTATTCTCTGATTCAATACCTCTCGTGACGAAAAAGTGGCTATCTTAATAGTGCAATACTTCTTCCTCCCAGTTGCTCACACAGTTTACTACTTTTTGTGTAGTTTTTGTCTGCCAGAAACTATAATTCACTAGTTGTGTATCATAAAAGAGTCATCGTTTCTCCTCCTAGGGGTTTTCGAGATTTCTTAATCCAAACCGCAAGTAACGAGGCATTGGCTACCTTAAGAGAGTCATAGTTACTCGTCCCAATTGCTCACCCAGTCTGCCACTTTTTCTTACTGTGGCCAGTCTGCCAGAAGCGATATGTCACTCGTTGTGTATCTTAAGAGATTCATCGTTACTCCTTCCATAGGTTACTGGTATTCTCTGAGTCAATACCTCTCTTGACGAAAAAGTGGCTATCTTAATAGTGCAATACTTCTTCCTCCAAGTTGCTCACACAGTTTACTGCTTTTTGTGTAGTTTTTGTCTGCCAGAAACTATAATTCACTAGTTGTGTATCATAAAAGAGTCATCGTTTCTCCTCCTAGGGGTTATTCGAGATATCTTAATCCAAACCGCAAGTAACGAGGCATTGGCTACCTTAAGAGAGTCATAGTTACTCGTCCCAATTGCTCACCCAGTCTGCCACTTTTTCTTACTGTGGCCAGTCTGCCAGAAGCGATATGTCACTCGTTGTGTATCTTAAGAGATTCATCGTTACTCCTTCCATAGGTTACTGGTATTCTCTGAGTCAATACCTCTCTTGACGAAAAAGTGGCTATCTTAATAGTGCAATACTTCTTCCTCCGAGTTGCTCACACAGTTTACTACTTTTTGTGTACTTGCCAGTCTGCCAGAAGCGATATGTCACTAGTTGTGTATCATAAAAGAGTCATCGTTTCTCCTCCTAGGGGTTATTCGAGATTTCTTAATCCAAACCGCAAGTAACGAGGCATTGGCTACCTTAAGAGAGTCATAGTTACTCGTCCCAATTGCTCACCCAGTCTTGCCACTTTTCCTTACTGCGGCCAGTCTGCCAGAAGCGATATGTCACTCGTTGTGTATCTTAAGAAATTCATCGTTACTCCTTCCATATGTTACTGGTATTCTCTGAGTCAATACCTCTCGTGACGAAAAAGCGGCTATCTTAATAGTGCAATACTTCTTCCTCCGAGTTGCTCACACAGTTTACTGCTTTTTGTGTAGTTTTTGTCTGCCAGAAACTATAATTCACTAGTTGTGTATCATAAAAGAGTCTTCGTTTCTCCTCCTAGGGGTTATTCGAGATATCTTAATCCAAACCGCAAGTAACGAGGCATTGGCTACCTTAAGAGAGTCATAGTTTCTCGTCCCAATTGCTCACCCAGTCTGCCACTTTTCCTTACTGCGGCCAGTCTGCCAGAAGCGATATGTCACTCGTTGTGTATCCTAAGAGATTCATCGTTACTCCTTCCATAGGTTACTGGTATTCTCTGAGTCAATACCTCTCGTAACGAAAAAGTGGCTATCTTAATAGTGCAATACTTCTTCCTCCGAGTTGCTCACACAGTTTACTGCTTTTTGTGTAGTTTTTGTCTGCCAGAAACTATAATTCACTAGTTGTGTATCATAAAAGAGTCATCGTTTCTCCTCCTAGGGATTTTCGAGATTTCTTAATCCAAACCGCCAGTAACGAGGCATTGGCTACCTTAAGAGAGTCATAGTTACTCGTCCCAATTGCTCACCCAGTCTGCCACTTTTTCTTACTGTGGCCAGTCTGCCAGAAGCGATATGTCACTCGTTGTGTATCTTAAGAGATTCATCGTTACTCCTTCCATAGGTTACTGGTATTCTCTGAGTCAATACCTCTCTTGACGAAAAAGTGGCTATCTTAATAGTGCAATACTTCTTCCTCCGAGTTGCTCACACAGTTTACTACTTTTTGTGTACTTGCCAGTCTGCCAGAAGCGATATGTCACTAGTTGTGTATCATAAAAGAGTCATCGTTTCTCCTCCTAGGGGTTATTCGAGATTTCTTAATCCAAACCGCAAGTAACGAGGCATTGGCTACCTTAAGAGAGTCATAGTTACTCGTCCCAATTGCTCACCCAGTCTTGCCACTTTTCCTTACTGCGGCCAGTCTGCCAGAAGCGATATGCCACTCGTTGTGTATCTTAAGAGATTCATCGTTACTCCTTCCATAGGTTACTGGTATTCTCTGAGTCAATACCTCTCGTGACGAAAAAGCGGCTATCTTAATAGTGCAATACTTCTTCCTCCGAGTTGCTCACACAGTTTACTGCTTTTTGTGTAGTTTTTGTCTGCCAGAAACTATAATTCACTAGTTGTGTATCATAAAAGAGTCATCGTTTCTCCTCCTAGGGGTTTTCGAGATTTCTTAATCCAAACCGCAAGTAACGAGGCATTGGCTACCTTAAGAGAGTCATAGTTACTAGTCCCTATTGCTCACCCAGTCTGCCACTTTTTCTTACTGTGGCCAGTCTGCCAGAAGCGATATGTCACTCGTTGTGTATCTTAAGAGATTCATCGTTACTCCTTCCATAGGTTACTGGTATTCTCTGAGTCAATACCTCTCTTGACGAAAAAGTGGCTATCTTAATAGTGCAATACTTCTTCCTCCAAGTTGCTCACACAGTTTACTGCTTTTTGTGTAGTTTTTGTCTGCCAGAAACTATAATTCACTAGTTGTGTATCATAAAAGAGTCATCGTTTCTCCTCCTAGGGGTTATTCGAGATATCTTAATCCAAACCGCAAGTAACGAGGCATTGGCTACCTTAAGAGAGTCATAGTTACTCGTCCCAATTGCTCACCCAGTCTGCCACTTTTCCTTACTGCGGCCAGTCTGCCAGAAGCGATATGTCACTCGTTGTGTATCCTAAGAGATTCATCGTTACTCCTTCCATAGGTTACTGGTATTCTCTGAGTCAATACCTCTCGTGACGAAAAAGTGGCTATCTTAATAGTGCAATACTTCTTCCTCCGAGTTGCTCACACAGTTTACTGCTTTTTGTGTAGTTTTTGTCTGCCAGAAACTATAATTCACTAGTTGTGTATCATAAAAGAGTCATCGTTTCTCCTCCTAGGGGTTATTCGAGATATCTTAATCCAAACCGCAAGTAACGAGGCATTGGCTACCTTAAGAGAGTCATAGTTACTCGTCCCAATTGCTCGCCCAGTCTGCTACTTTTTCTTACTGTGGCCAGTCTGCCAGAAGCGATATGTCACTCGTTGTGTATCTTAAGAGATTCATCGTTACTCCTTCCATAGGTTACTGGTATTCTCTGAGTCAATACCTCTCTTGACGAAAAAGTGGCTATCTTAATAGTGCAATACTTCTTCCTCCGAGTTGCTCACACAGTTTACTGCTTTTTGTGTAGTTTTTGTCTGCCAGAAACTATAATTCACTAGTTGTGTATCATAAAAGAGTCATCGTTTCTCCTCCTAGGGGTTATTCGAGATATCTTAATCCAAACCGCAAGTAACGAGGCATTGGCTACCTTAAGAGAGTCATAGTTACTCGTCCCAATTGCTCACCCAGTCTGCCACTTTTCCTTACTGCGGCCAGTCTGCCAGAAGCGATATGTCACTCGTTGTGTATCTTAAGAGATTCATCGTTACTCTTTCCATAGGTTACTGGTATTCTCTGATTCAATGCCTCTCGTGACGAAAAAGTGGCTATCTTAATAGTGCAATACTTCTTCCTCCCAGTTGCTCACACAGTTTACTACTTTTTTTGTGTAGTTTTTGTCTGCCAGAAACTATAATTCACTAGTTTTGTATCATAAAAGAGTCATCGTTTCTCCTCCTAGGGGTTATTCGAGACCTCTTAATCCAAACCGCAAGTAACGAGGCATTGGCTACCTTAAGAGAGTCATAGTTACTCGTCCCAATTGCTCACCCAGTCTGCCACATTTTCTTACTGCGGCCAGTCTGCCAGAAGCGATATGTCACTCGTTGTGTATCTTAAGAGATTCATCGTTACTCCTTCCATAGGTTACTGGTATTCTCTGAGTCAATACCTCTCGTGACGAAAAAGTGGCTATCTTAATAGTGCAATACTTCTTCCTCCGAGTTGCTCACACAGTTTACTACGTTTTGTGTAGTTTTTGTCTGCCAGAAACTATAATTCACTAGTTGTGTATCATAAAAGAGTCATCGTTTCTCCTCCTAGGGGTTTTCGAGATTTCTTAATCCAAACCGCAAGTAACGAGGCATTGGCTACCTTAAGAGGGTCATAGTTACTCGTCCACATTGCTCACCCAGTCTGCCACTTTTTCTTACTGTGGCCAGTCTGCCAGAAGCGATATGTCACTCGTTGTGTATCTTAAGAGATTCATCGTTACTCCTTCCATAGGTTACTGGTATTCTCTGAGTCAATACCTCTCTTGACGAAAAAGTGGCTATCTTAATAGTGCAATACTTCTTCCTCCGAGTTGCCCACACAGTTTACTACTTTTTGTGTACTTGCCAGTCTGCCAGAAGCGATATGTCACTGGTTGTGTATCATAAAAGAGTCATCGTTTCTCCTCCTAGGGGTTATTCGAGATTTCTTAATCCAAACCGCAAGTAACGAGGCATTGGCTACCTTAAGAGAGTCATAGTTACTCGTCCCAATTGCTCACCCAGTCTTGCCACTTTTCCTTACTGCGGCCAGTCTGCCAGAAGCGATATGTCACTCGTTGTGTATCTTAAGAGATTCATCGTTACTCTTTCCATAGGTTACTGGTATTCTCTGATTCAATACCTCTCGTGACGAAAAAGTGGCTATCTTAATAGTGCAATACTTCTTCCTCCGAGTTGCTCACACAGTTTACTACTTTTTGTGTAGTTTTTGTCTGCCAGAAACTATAATTCACTAGTTGTGTATCATAAAAGAGTCATCGTTTCTCCACCTAGGGGTTTTCGAGATTTCTTAATCCAAACCGCAAGTAACGAGGCATTGGCTACCTTAAGAGAGTCATAGTTACTAGTCCCTATTGCTCACCCAGTCTGCCACTTTTTCTTACTGTGGCCAGTCTGCCAGAAGCGATATGTCACTCGTTGTGTATCTTAAGAGATTCATCGTTACTCCTTCCATAGGTTACTGGTATTCTCTGAGTCAATACCTCTCTTGACGAAAAAGTGGCTATCTTAATAGTGCAATACTTCTTCCTCCAAGTTGCTCACACAGTTTACTGCTTTTTGTGTAGTTTTTGTCTGCCAGAAACTATAATTCACTAGTTGTGTATCATAAAAGAGTCATCGTTTCTCCTCCTAGGGGTTATTCGAGATATCTTAATCCAAACCGCAAGTAACGAGGCATTGGCTACCTTAAGAGAGTCATAGTTACTCGTCCCAATTGCTCACCCAGTCTGCCACTTTTTCTTACTGTGGCCAGTCTGCCAGACGCGATATGTCACTCGTTGTGTATCTTAAGAGATTCATCGTTACTCCTTCCATAGGTTACTGGTATTCTCTGAGTCAATACCTCTCTTGACGAAAAAGTGGCTATGTTAATAGTGCAATACTTCTTCCTCCGAGTTGCTCACACAGTTTACTGCTTTTTGTGTAGTTTTTGTCTGCCAGAAACTATAATTCACTAGTTGTGTATCATAAAAGAGTCATCGTTTCTCCTCCTAGGGGTTATTCGAGATATCTTAATCCAAACCGCAAGTAACGAGGCATTGGCTACCTTAAGAGAGTCATAGTTACTCGTCCCAATTGCTCACCCAGTCTGCCAATTTACCTTACTGCGGCCAGTCTGCCAGAAGCGATATGTCACTCGTTTTGTATCTTAAGAGATTCATCGTTACTCTTTCCATAGGTTACTGGTATTCTCTGATTCAATGCCTCTCGTGACGAAAAAGTGGCTACCTTAATAGTGCAATACTTCTTCCTCCCAGTTGCTCACACAGTTTACTACTTTTCTTGTGTAGTTTTTGTCTGGCAGAAACTATAATTCACTAGTTTTGTATCATAAAAGAGTCATCGTTTCTCCTCCTAGGGGTTATTCGAGACCTCTTAATCCAAACCGCAAGTAACGAGGCATTGGCTACCTTAAGAGAGTCATAGTTACTCGTCCCAATTGCTCACCCAGTCTGCCACTTTTTCTTACTGCAGCCAGTCTGCCAGAAGCGATATGTCACTCGTTTTGTATCTTAAGAGATTCATCGTTACTCTTTCCATAGGTTACTGGTATTCTCTGATTCAATGCCTCTCGTGACGAAAAAGTGGCTACCTTAATAGTGCAATACTTCTTCCTCCCAGTTGCTCACACAGTTTACTACTTTTCTTGTGTAGTTTTTGTCTGGCAGAAACTATAATTCACTAGTTTTGTATCATAAAAGAGTCATCGTTTCTCCTCCTAGGGGTTATTCGAGACCTCTTAATCCAAACCGCAAGTAACGAGGCATTGGCTACCTTAAGAGAGTCATAGTTACTCGTCCCAATTGGTCACCCAGTCTGCCACTTTTTCTTACTGCGGCCAGTCTGCCAGAAGCGATATGTCACTCGTTGTGTATCTTAAGAGATTCATCGTTACTCCTTCCATAGGTTACTGGTATTCTCTGAGTCAATACCTCTCGTGACGAAAAAGTGGCTATCTTAATAGTGCAATACTTCTTCCTCCGAGTTGCTCACACAGTTTACTGCTTTTTGTGTAGTTTTTGTCTGCCAGAAACTATAATTCACTAGTTGTGTATCATAAAAGAGTCATCGTTTCTCCTCCTAGGGGTTTTCGAGATTTCTTAATCCAAACCGCAAGTAACGAGGCATTGGCTACCTTAAGAGAGTCATAGTTACTAGTCCCTATTGCTCACCCAGTCTGCCACTTTTTCTTACTGTGGCCAGTCTGCCAGAAGCGATATGTCACTCGTTGTGTATCTTAAGAGATTCATCGTTACTCCTTCCATAGGTTACTGGTATTCTCTGAGTCAATACCTCTCTTGACGAAAAAGTGGCTATCTTAATAGTGCAATACTTCTTCCTCCAAGTTGCTCACACAGTTTACTGCTTTTTGTGTAGTTTTTGTCTGCCAGAAACTATAATTCACTAGTTGTGTATCATAAAAGAGTCATCGTTTCTCCTCCTAGGGGTTATTCGAGATATCTTAATCCAAACCGCAAGTAACGAGGCATTGGCTACCTTAAGAGAGTCATAGTTACTCGTCCCAATTGCTCACCCAGTCTGCCACTTTTCCTTACTGCGGCCAGTCTGCCAGAAGCGATATGTCACTCGTTGTGTATCCTAAGAGATTCATCGTTACTCCTTCCATAGGTTACTGGTATTCTCTGAGTCAATACCTCTCGTGACGAAAAAGTGGCTATCTTAATAGTGCAATACTTCTTCCTCCGAGTTGCTCACACAGTTTACTGCTTTTTGTGTAGTTTTTGTCTGCCAGAAACTATAATTCACTAGTTGTGTATCATAAAAGAGTCATCGTTTCTCCTCCTAGGGGTTATTCGAGATATCTTAATCCAAACCGCAAGTAACGAGGCATTGGCTACCTTAAGAGAGTCATAGTTACTCGTCCCAATTGCTCACCCAGTCTGCTACTTTTTCTTACTGTGGCCAGTCTGCCAGAAGCGATATGTCACTCGTTGTGTATCTTAAGAGATTCATCGTTACTCCTTCCATAGGTTACTGGTATTCTCTGAGTCAATACCTCTCTTGACGAAAAAGTGGCTATCTTAATAGTGCAATACTTCTTCCTCCGAGTTGCTCACACAGTTTACTGCTTTTTGTGTAGTTTTTGTCTGCCAGAAACTATAATTCACTAGTTGTGTATCATAAAAGAGTCATCGTTTCTCCTCCTAGGGGTTATTCGAGATATCTTAATCCAAACCGCAAGTAACGAGGCATTGGCTACCTTAAGAGAGTCATAGTTACTCGTCCCAATTGCTCACCCAGTCTGCCACTTTTCCTTACTGCGGCCAGTCTGCCAGAAGCGATATGTCACTCGTTGTGTATCTTAAGAGATTCATCGTTACTCTTTCCATAGGTTACTGGTATTCTCTGATTCAATGCCTCTCGTGACGAAAAAGTGGCTATCTTAATAGTGCAATACTTCTTCCTCCCAGTTGCTCACACAGTTTACTACTTTTTTTGTGTAGTTTTTGTCTGCCAGAAACTATAATTCACTAGTTTTGTATCATAAAAGAGTCATCGTTTCTCCTCCTAGGGGTTATTCGAGACCTCTTAATCCAAACCGCAAGTAACGAGGCATTGGCTACCTTAAGAGAGTCATAGTTACTCGTCCCAATTGCTCACCCAGTCTGCCACTTTTTCTTACTGCGGCCAGTCTGCCAGAAGCGATATGTCACTCGTTGTGTATCTTAAGAGATTCATCGTTACTCCTTCCATAGGTTACTGGTATTCTCTGAGTCAATACCTCTCGTGACGAAAAAGTGGCTATCTTAATAGTGCAATACTTCTTCCTCCGAGTTGCTCACACAGTTTACTACGTTTTGTGTAGTTTTTGTCTGCCAGAAACTATAATTCACTAGTTGTGTATCATAAAAGAGTCATCGTTTCTCCTCCTAGGGGTTTTCGAGATTTCTTAATCCAAACCGCAAGTAACGAGGCATTGGCTACCTTAAGAGGGTCATAGTTACTCGTCCCCATTGCTCACCCAGTCTGCCACTTTTTCTTACTGTGGCCAGTCTGCCAGAAGCGATATGTCACTCGTTGTGTATCTTAAGAGATTCATCGTTACTCCTTCCATAGGTTACTGGTATTCTCTGAGTCAATACCTCTCTTGACGAAAAAGTGGCTATCTTAATAGTGCAATACTTCTTCCTCCGAGTTGCCCACACAGTTTACTACTTTTTGTGTACTTGCCAGTCTGCCAGAAGCGATATGTCACTGGTTGTGTATCATAAAAGAGTCATCGTTTCTCCTCCTAGGGGTTATTCGAGATTTCTTAATCTAAACCGCAAGTAACGAGGCATTGGCTACCTTAAGAGAGTCATAGTTACTCGTCCCAATTGCTCACCCAGTCTTGCCACTTTTCCTTACTGCGGCCAGTCTGCCAGAAGCGATATGTCACTCGTTGTGTATCTTAAGAGATTCATCGTTACTCTTTCCATAGGTTACTGGTATTCTCTGATTCAATACCTCTCGTGACGAAAAAGTGGCTATCTTAATAGTGCAATACTTCTTCCTCCGAGTTGCTCACACAGTTTACTACTTTTTGTGTAGTTTTTGTCTGCCAGAAACTATAATTCACTAGTTGTGTATCATAAAAGAGTCATCGTTTCTCCACCTAGGGGTTTTCGAGATTTCTTAATCCAAACCGCAAGTAACGAGGCATTGGCTACCTTAAGAGAGTCATAGTTACTAGTCCCTATTGCTCACCCAGTCTGCCACTTTTTCTTACTGTGGCCAGTCTGCCAGAAGCGATATGTCACTCGTTGTGTATCTTAAGAGATTCATCGTTACTCCTTCCATAGGTTACTGGTATTCTCTGAGTCAATACCTCTCTTGACGAAAAAGTGGCTATCTTAATAGTGCAATACTTCTTCCTCCAAGTTGCTCACACAGTTTACTGCTTTTTGTGTAGTTTTTGTCTGCCAGAAACTATAATTCACTAGTTGTGTATCATAAAAGAGTCATCTTTTCTCCTCCTAGGGGTTATTCGAGATATCTTAATCCAAACCGCAAGTAACGAGGCATTGGCTACCTTAAGAGAGTCATAGTTACTCGTCCCAATTGCTCACCCAGTCTGCCACTTTTTCTTACTGTGGCCAGTCTGCCAGACGCGATATGTCACTCGTTGTGTATCTTAAGAGATTCATCGTTACTCCTTCCATAGGTTACTGGTATTCTCTGAGTCAATACCTCTCTTGACGAAAAAGTGGCTATGTTAATAGTGCAATACTTCTTCCTCCGAGTTGCTCACACAGTTTACTGCTTTTTGTGTAGTTTTTGTCTGCCAGAAACTATAATTCACTAGTTGTGTATCATAAAAGAGTCATCGTTTCTCCTCCTAGGGGTTATTCGAGATATCTTTATCCAAACCGCAAGTAACGAGGCATTGGCTACCTTAAGAGAGTCATAGTTACTCGTCCCAATTGCTCACCCAGTCTGCCAATTTACCTTACTGCGGCCAGTCTGCCAGAAGCGATATGTCACTCGTTGTGTATCTTAAGAGATTCATCGTTACTCTTTCCATAGGTTACTGGTATTCTCTGATTCAATGCCTCTCGTGACGAAAAAGTGGCTATCTTAATAGTGCAATACTTCTTCCTCCCAGTTGCTCACACAGTTTACTACTTTTTTTGTGTAGTTTTTGTCTGCCAGAAACTATAATTCACTAGTTTTGTATCATAAAAGAGTCATCGTTTCTCCTCCTAGGGGTTATTCGAGACCTCTTAATCCAAACCGCAAGTAACGAGGCATTGGCTACCTTAAGAGAGTCATAGTTACTCGTCCCAATTGCTCACCCAGTCTGCCACTTTTTCTTACTGCGGCCAGTCTGCCAGAAGCGATATGTCACTCGTTTTGTATCTTAAGAGATTCATCGTTACTCTTTCCATAGGTTACTGGTATTCTCTGATTCAATGCCTCTCGTGACGAAAAAGTGGCTAACTTAATAGTGCAATACTTCTTCCTCCCAGTTGCTCACACAGTTTACTACTTTTCTTGTGTAGTTTTTGTCTGGCAGAAACTATAATTCACTAGTTTTGTATCATAAAAGAGTCGTCGTTTCTCCTCCTAGGGGTTATTCGAGACCTCTTAATCCAAACCGCAAGTAACGAGGCATTGGCTACCTTAAGAGAGTCATAGTTACTCGTCCCAATTGGTCACCCAGTCTGCCACTTTTTCTTACTGCGGCCAGTCTGCCAGAAGCGATATGTCACTCGTTGTGTATCTTAAGAGATTCATCGTTACTCCTTCCATAGGTTACTGGTATTCTCTGAGTCAATACCTCTCGTGACGAAAAAGTGGCTATCTTAATAGTGCAATACTTCTTCCTCCGAGTTGCTCACACAGTTTACTGCTTTTTGTGTAGTTTTTGTCTGCCAGAAACTATAATTCACTAGTTGTGTATCATAAAAGAGTCATCGTTTCTCCTCCTAGGGGTTATTCGAGATATCTTAATCCAAACCGCAAGTAACGAGGCATTGGCTACCTTAAGAGAGTCATAGTTACTCATCCCAATTGCTCACCCACTCTGCTACTTTTTCTTACTGTGGCCAGTCTGCCAGAAGCGATATGTCACTCGTTGTGTATCTTAAGAGATTCATCGTTACTCCTTCCATAGGTTACTGGTATTCTCTGAGTCAATACCTCTCTTGACGAAAAAGTGGCTATCTTAATAGTGCAATACTTCTTCCTCCGAGTTGCTCACACAGTTTACTGCTTTTTGTGTAGTTTTTGTCTGCCAGAAACTATAATTCACTAGTTGTGTATCATAAAAGAGTCATCGTTTCTCCTCCTAGGGGTTATTCGAGATATCTTAATCCAAACCGCAAGTAACGAGGCATTGGCTACCTTAAGAGAGTCATAGTTACTCGTCCCAATTGCTCACCCAGTCTGCCACTTTTCCTTACTGCGGCCAGTCTGCCAGAAGCGATATGTCACTCGTTGTGTATCTTAAGAGATTCATCGTTACTCTTTCCATAGGTTACTGGTATTCTCTGATTCAATGCCTCTCGTGACGAAAAAGTGGCTATCTTAATAGTGCAATACTTCTTCCTCCCAGTTGCTCACACAGTTTACTACTTTTTTTGTGTAGTTTTTGTCTGCCAGAAACTATAATTCACTAGTTTTGTATCATAAAAGAGTCATCGTTTCTCCTCCTAGGGGTTATTCGAGACCTCTTAATCCAAACCGCAAGTAACGAGGCATTGGCTACCTTAAGAGAGTCATAGTTACTCGTCCCAATTGCTCACCCAGTCTGCCACTTTTTCTTACTGCGGCCAGTCTGCCAGAAGCGATATGTCACTCGTTGTGTATCTTAAGAGATTCATCGTTACTCCTTCCATAGGTTACTGGTATTCTCTGAGTCAATACCTCTCGTGACGAAAAAGTGGCTATCTTAATAGTGCAATACTTCTTCCTCCGAGTTGCTCACACAGTTTACTACGTTTTGTGTAGTTTTTGTCTGCCAGAAACTATAATTCACTAGTTGTGTATCATAAAAGAGTCATCGTTTCTCCTCCTAGGGGTTTTCGAGATTTCTTAATCCAAACCGCAAGTAACGAGGCATTGGCTACCTTAAGAGGGTCATAGTTACTCGTCCCCATTGCTCACCCAGTCTGCCACTTTTTCTTACTGTGGCCAGTCTGCCAGAAGCGATATGTCACTCGTTGTGTATCTTAAGAGATTCATCGTTACTCCTTCCATAGGTTACTGGTATTCTCTGAGTCAATACCTCTCTTGACGAAAAAGTGGCTATCTTAATAGTGCAATACTTCTTCCTCCGAGTTGCCCACACAGTTTACTACTTTTTGTGTACTTGCCAGTCTGCCAGAAGCGATATGTCACTGGTTGTGTATCATAAAAGAGTCATCGTTTCTCCTCCTAGGGGTTATTCGAGATTTCTTAATCCAAACCGCAAGTAACGAGGCATTGGCTACCTTAAGAGAGTCATAGTTACTAGTCCCTATTGCTCACCCAGTCTGCCACTTTTTCTTACTGTGGCCAGTCTGCCAGAAGCGATATGTCACTCGTTGTGTATCTTAAGAGATTCATCGTTACTCCTTCCATAGGTTACTGGTATTCTCTGAGTCAATACCTCTCTTGACGAAAAAGTGGCTATCTTAATAGTGCAATACTTCTTCCTCCAAGTTGCTCACACAGTTTACTGCTTTTTGTGTAGTTTTTGTCTGCCAGAAACTATAATTCACTAGTTGTGTATCATAAAAGAGTCATCGTTTCTCCTCCTAGGGGTTATTCGAGATATCTTAATCCAAACCGCAAGTAACGAGGCATTGGCTACCTTAAGAGAGTCATAGTTACTCGTCCCAATTGCTCACCCAGTCTGCCACTTTTTCTTACTGTGGCCAGTCTGCCAGACGCGATATGTCACTCGTTGTGTATCTTAAGAGATTCATCGTTACTCCTTCCATAGGTTACTGGTATTCTCTGAGTCAATACCTCTCTTGACGAAAAAGTGGCTATGTTAATAGTGCAATACTTCTTCCTCCGAGTTGCTCACACAGTTTACTGCTTTTTGTGTAGTTTTTGTCTGCCAGAAACTATAATTCACTAGTTGTGTATCATAAAAGAGTCATCGTTTCTCCTCCTAGGGGTTATTCGAGATATCTTAATCCAAACCGCAAGTAACGAGGCATTGGCTACCTTAAGAGAGTCATAGTTACTCGTCCCAATTGCTCACCCAGTCTGCCAATTTACCTTACTGCGGCCAGTCTGCCAGAAGCGATATGTCACTCGTTTTGTATCTTAAGAGATTCATCGTTACTCTTTCCATAGGTTACTGGTATTCTCTGATTCAATGCCTCTCGTGACGAAAAAGTGGCTACCTTAATAGTGCAATACTTCTTCCTCCCAGTTGCTCACACAGTTTACTACTTTTCTTGTGTAGTTTTTGTCTGGCAGAAACTATAATTCACTAGTTTTGTATCATAAAAGAGTCATCGTTTCTCCTCCTAGGGGTTATTCGAGACCTCTTAATCCAAACCGCAAGTAACGAGGCATTGGCTACCTTAAGAGAGTCATAGTTACTCGTCCCAATTGCTCACCCAGTCTGCCACTTTTTCTTACTGCGGCCAGTCTGCCAGAAGCGATATGTCACTCGTTTTGTATCTTAAGAGATTCATCGTTACTCTTTCCATAGGTTACTGGTATTCTCTGATTCAATGCCTCTCGTGACGAAAAAGTGGCTAACTTAATAGTGCAATACTTCTTCCTCCCAGTTGCTCACACAGTTTACTACTTTTCTTGTGTAGTTTTTGTCTGGCAGAAACTATAATTCACTAGTTTTGTATCATAAAAGAGTCATCGTTTCTCCTCCTAGGGGTTATTCGAGACCTCTTAATCCAAACCGCAAGTAACGAGGCATTGGCTACCTTAAGAGAGTCATAGTTACTCGTCCCAATTGGTCACCCAGTCTGCCACTTTTTCTTACTGCGGCCAGTCTGCCAGAAGCGATATGTCACTCGTTGTGTATCTTAAGAGATTCATCGTTACTCCTTCCATAGGTTACTGGTATTCTCTGAGTCAATACCTCTCGTGACGAAAAAGTGGTTATCTTAATAGTGCAATACTTCTTCCTCCGAGTTGCTCACACAGTTTACTGCTTTTTGTGTAGTTTTTGTCTGCCAGAAACTATAATTCACTAGTTGTGTATCATAAAAGAGTCATCGTTTCTCCTCCTAGGGGTTATTCGAGATATCTTAATCCAAACCGCAAGTAACGAGGCATTGGCTACCTTAAGAGAGTCATAGTTACTCGTCCCAATTGCTCACCCACTCTGCTACTTTTTCTTACTGTGGCCAGTCTGCCAGAAGCGATATGTCACTCGTTGTGTATCTTAAGAGATTCATCGTTACTCCTTCCATAGGTTACTGGTATTCTCTGAGTCAATACCTCTCTTGACGAAAAAGTGGCTATCTTAATAGTGCAATACTTCTTCCTCCGAGTTGCTCACACAGTTTACTGCTTTTTGTGTAGTTTTTGTCTGCCAGAAACTATAATTCACTAGTTGTGTATCATAAAAGAGTCATCGTTTCTCCTCCTAGGGGTTATTCGAGATATCTTAATCCAAACCGCAAGTAACGAGGCATTGGCTACCTTAAGAGAGTCATAGTTACTCGTCCCAATTGCTCACCCAGTCTGCCACTTTTCCTTACTGCGGCCAGTCTGCCAGAAGCGATATGTCACTCGTTGTGTATCTTAAGAGATTCATCGTTACTCTTTCCATAGGTTACTGGTATTCTCTGATTCAATGCCTCTCGTGACGAAAAAGTGGCTATCTTAATAGTGCAATACTTCTTCCTCCCAGTTGCTCACACAGTTTACTACTTTTTTTGTGTAGTTTTTGTCTGCAAGAAACTATAATTCACTAGTTTTGTATCATAAAAGAGTCATCGTTTCTCCTCCTAGGGGTTATTCGAGACCTCTTAATCCAAACCGCAAGTAACGAGGCATTGGCTACCTTAAGAGAGTCATAGTTACTCGTCCCAATTGCTCACCCAGTCTGCCACTTTTTCTTACTGCGGCCAGTCTGCCAGAAGCGATATGTCACTCGTTGTGTATCTTAAGAGATTCATCGTTACTCCTTCCATAGGTTACTGGTATTCTCTGAGTCAATACCTCTCGTGACGAAAAAGTGGCTATCTTAATAGTGCAATACCTCTTCCTCCGAGTTGCTCACACAGTTTACTACGTTTTGTGTAGTTTTTGTCTGCCAGAAACTATAATTCACTAGTTGTGTATCATAAAAGAGTCATCGTTTCTCCTCCTAGGGGTTATTCGAGATATCTTAATCCAAACCGCAAGTAACGAGGCATTGGCTACCTTAAGAGAGTCATAGTTACTCGTCCCAATTGCTCACCCAGTCTGCCAATTTACCTTACTGCGGCCAGTCTGCCAGAAGCGATATGTCACTCGTTTTGTATCTTAAGAGATTCATCGTTACTCTTTCCATAGGTTACTGGTATTCTCTGATTCAATGCCTCTCGTGACGAAAAAGTGGCTACCTTAATAGTGCAATACTTCTTCCTCCCAGTTGCTCACACAGTTTACTACTTTTCTTGTGTAGTTTTTGTCTGGCAGAAACTATAATTCACTAGTTGTGTATCATAAAAGAGTCATCGTTTCTCCTCCTAGGGGTTATTCGAGACCTCTTAATCCAAACCGCAAGTAACGAGGCATTGGCTACCTTAAGAGAGTCATAGTTACTCGTCCCAATTGCTCACCCAGTCTGCCACTTTTTCTTACTGCGGCCAGTCTGCCAGAAGCGATATGTCACTCGTTTTGTATCTTAAGAGATTCATCGTTACTCTTTCCATAGGTTACTGGTATTCTCTGATTCAATGCCTCTCGTGACGAAAAAGTGGCTAACTTAATAGTGCAATACTTCTTCCTCCCAGTTGCTCACACAGTTTACTACTTTTCTTGTGTAGTTTTTGTCTGGCAGAAACTATAATTCACTAGTTTTGTATCATAAAAGAGTCATCGTTTCTCCTCCTAGGGGTTATTCGAGACCTCTTAATCCAAACCGCAAGTAACGAGGCATTGGCTACCTTAAGAGAGTCATAGTTACTCGTCCCAATTGGTCACCCAGTCTGCCACTTTTTCTTACTGCGGCCAGTCTGCCAGAAGCGATATGTCACTCGTTGTGTATCTTAAGAGATTCATCGTTACTCCTTCCATAGGTTACTGGTATTCTCTGAGTCAATACCTCTCGTGACGAAAAAGTGGCTATCTTAATAGTGCAATACTTCTTCCTCCGAGTTGCTCACACAGTTTACTGCTTTTTGTGTAGTTTTTGTCTGCCAGAAACTATAATTCACTAGTTGTGTATCATAAAAGAGTCATCGTTTCTCCTCCTAGGGGTTATTCGAGATATCTTAAACCAAACCGCAAGTAACGAGGCATTGGCTACCTTAAGAGAGTCATAGTTACTCGTCCCAATTGCTCACCCACTCTGCTACTTTTTCTTACTGTGGCCAGTCTGCCAGAAGCGATATGTCACTCGTTGTGTATCTTAAGAGATTCATCGTTACTCCTTCCATAGGTTACTGGTATTCTCTGAGTCAATACCTCTCTTGACGAAAAAGTGGCTATCTTAATAGTGCAATACTTCTTCCTCCGAGTTGCTCACACAGTTTACTGCTTTTTGTGTAGTTTTTGTCTGCCAGAAACTATAATTCACTAGTTGTGTATCATAAAAGAGTCATCGTTTCTCCTCCTAGGGGTTATTCGAGATATCTTAATCCAAACCGCAAGTAACGAGGCATTGGCTACCTTAAGAGAGTCATAGTTACTCGTCCCAATTGCTCACCCAGTCTGCCACTTTTCCTTACTGCGGCCAGTCTGCCAGAAGCGATATGTCACTCGTTGTGTATCTTAAGAGATTCATCGTTACTCTTTCCATAGGTTACTGGTATTCTCTGATTCAATGCCTCTCGTGACGAAAAAGTGGCTATCTTAATAGTGCAATACTTCTTCCTCCCAGTTGCCCACACAGTTTACTACTTTTTGTGTACTTGCCAGTCTGCCAGAAGCGATATGTCACTGGTTGTGTATCATAAAAGAGTCATCGTTTCTCCTCCTAGGGGTTATTCGAGATTTCTTAATCCAAACCGCAAGTAACGAGGCATTGGCTACCTTAAGAGAGTCATAGTTACTCGTCCCAATTGCTCACCCAGTCTTGCCACTTGTCCTTACTGCGGCCAGTCTGCCAGAAGCGATATGTCACTCGTTGTGTATCTTAAGAGATTCATCGTTACTCTTTCCATAGGTTACTGGTATTCTCTGATTCAATACCTCTCGTGACGAAAAAGTGGCTATCTTAATAGTGCAATACTTCTTCCTCCGAGTTGCTCACACAGTTTACTACTTTTTGTGTAGTTTTTGTCTGCCAGAAACTATAATTCACTAGTTGTGTATCATAAAAGAGTCATCGTTTCTCCACCTAGGGGTTTTCGAGATTTCTTAATCCAAACCGCAAGTATCGAGGCATTGGCTACCTTAAGAGAGTCATAGTTACTAGTCCCTATTGCTCACCCAGTCTGCCACTTTTTCTTACTGTGGCCAGTCTGCCAGAAGCGATATGTCACTCGTTGTGTATCTTAAGAGATTCATCGTTACTCCTTCCATAGGTTACTGGTATTCTCTGAGTCAATACCTCTCTTGACGAAAAAGTGGCTATCTTAATAGTGCAATACTTCTTCCTCCAAGTTGCTCACACAGTTTACTGCTTTTTGTGTAGTTTTTGTCTGCCAGAAACTATAATTCACTAGTTGTGTATCATAAAAGAGTCATCGTTTCTCCTCCTAGGGGTTATTCGAGATATCTTAATCCAAACCGCAAGTAACGAGGCATTGGCTACCTTAAGAGAGTCATAGTTACTCGTCCCAATTGCTCACCCAGTCTGCCACTTTTTCTTACTGTGGCCAGTCTGCCAGACGCGATATGTCACTCGTTGTGTATCTTAAGAGATTCATCGTTACTCCTTCCATAGGTTACTGGTATTCTCTGAGTCAATACCTCTCTTGACGAAAAAGTGGCTATGTTAATAGTGCAATACTTCTTCCTCCGAGTTGCTCACACAGTTTACTGCTTTTTGTGTAGTTTTTGTCTGCCAGAAACTATAATTCACTAGTTGTGTATCATAAAAGAGTCATCGTTTCTCCTCCTAGGGGTTATTCGAGATATCTTAATCCAAACCGCAAGTAACGAGGCATTGGCTACCTTAAGAGAGTCATAGTTACTCGTCCCAATTGCTCACCCAGTCTGCCAATTTACCTTACTGCGGCCAGTCTGCCAGAAGCGATATGTCACTCGTTTTGTATCTTAAGAGATTCATCGTTACTCTTTCCATAGGTTACTGGTATTCTCTGATTCAATGCCTCTCGTGACGAAAAAGTGGCTACCTTAATAGTGCAATACTTCTTCCTCCCAGTTGCTCACAAAGTTTACTACTTTTCTTGTGTAGTTTTTGTCTGGCAGAAACTATAATTCACTAGTTTTGTATCATAAAAGAGTCATCGTTTCTCCTCCTAGGGGTTATTCGAGACCTCTTAATCCAAACCGCAAGTAACGAGGCATTGGCTACCTTAAGAGAGTCATAGTTACTCGTCCCAATTGCTCACCCAGTCTGCCACTTTTTCTTACTGCGGCCAGTCTGCCAGAAGCGATATGTCACTCGTTGTGTATCTTAAGAGATTCATCGTTACTCCTTCCATAGGTTACTGGTATTCTCTGAGTCAATACCTCTCGTGACGAAAAAGTGGCTATCTTAATAGTGCAATACTTCTTCCTCCGAGTTGCTCACACAGTTTACCACTTTTTGTGTAGTTTTTGTCTGCCAGAAACTATAATTCACTAGTTGTGTATCATAAAAGAGTCATCGTTTCTCCTCCTAGGGGTTTTCGAGATTTCTTAATCCAAACCGCAAGTAACGAGGCATTGGCTACCTTAAGAGAGTCATAGTTACTCGTCCCCATTGCTCACCCAGTCTGCCACTTTTTCTTACTGTGGCCAGTCTGCCAGAAGCGATATGTCACTCGTTGTGTATCTTAAGAGATTCATCGTTACTCCTTCCATAGGTTACTGGTATTCTCTGAGTCAATACCTCTCTTGACGAAAAAGTGGCTATCTTAATAGTGCAATACTTCCTCCTCCGAGTTGCCCACACAGTTTACTACTTTTTGTGTACTTGCCAGTCTGCCAGAAGCGATATGTCACTAGTTGTGTATCATAAAAGAGTCATCGTTTCTCCTCCTAGGGGTTATTCGAGATATCTTAATCCAAACCGCAAGTAACGAGGCATTGGCTACCTTAAGAGAGTCATAGTTACTCGTCCCAATTGCTCACCCAGTCTGCCACTTTTCCTTACTGCGGCCAGTCTGCCAGAAGCGATATGTCACTCGTTGTGTATCTTAAGAGATTCATCGTTACTCTTTCCATAGGTTACTGGTATTCTCTGATTCAATGCCTCTCGTGACGAAAAAGTGGCTATCTTAATAGTGCAATACTTCTTCCTCCCAGTTGCTCACACAGTTTACTACTTTTTTGTATAGTTTTTGTCTGCCAGAAACTATAATTCACTAGTTTTGTATCATAAAAGAGTCATCATTTCTCCTCCTAGGGGTTATTCGAGACCTCTTAATCCAAACCGCAAGTAACGAGGCATTGGCTACCTTAAGAGAGTCATAGTTACTCGTCCCAATTGCTCACCCAGTCTTGCCACTTTTCCTTACTGCGGCCAGTCTGCCAGAAGCGATATGTCACTCGTTGTGTATCTTAAGAGATTCATCGTTACTCCTTCCATAGGTTACTGGTATTCTCTGAGTCAATACCTCTCTTGACGAAAAAGTGGCTATCTTAATAGTGCAATACTTCTTCCTCCAAGTTGCTCACACAGTTTACTGCTTTTTGTGTAGTTTTTGTCTGCCAGAAACTATAATTCACTAGTTGTGTATCATAAAAGAGTCATCGTTTCTCCTCCTAGGGGTTATTCGAGATATCTTAATCCAAACCGCAAGTAACGAGGCATTGGCTACCTTAAGAGAGTCATAGTTACTCGTCCCAATTGCTCACCCAGTCTGCCACTTTTTCTTACTGTGGCCAGTCTGCCAGACGCGATATGTCACTCGTTGTGTATCTTAAGAGATTCATCGTTACTCCTTCCATAGGTTACTGGTATTCTCTGAGTCAATACCTCTCTTGACGAAAAAGTGGCTATGTTAATAGTGCAATACTTCTTCCTCCGAGTTGCTCACACAGTTTACTGCTTTTTGTGTAGTTTTTGTCTGCCAGAAACTATAAATCACTAGTTGTGTATGATAAAAGAGTCATCGTTTCTCCTCCTAGGGGTTATTCGAGATATCTTAATCCAAACCGCAAGTAACGAGGCATTGGCTACCTTAAGAGAGTCATAGTTACTCGTCCCAATTGCTCACCCAGTCTGCCAATTTACCTTACTGCGGCCAGTCTGCCAGAAGCGATATGTCACTCGTTTTGTATCTTAAGAGATTCATCGTTACTCTTTCCATAGGTTACTGGTATTCTCTGATTCAATGCCTCTCGTGACGAAAAAGTGGCTACCTTAATAGTGCAATACTTCTTCCTCCCAGTTGCTCACACAGTTTACTACTTTTCTTGTGTAGTTTTTGTCTGGCAGAAACTATAATTCACTAGTTTTGTATCATAAAAGAGTCATCGTTTCTCCTCCTAGGGGTTATTCGAGACCTCTTAATCCAAACCGCAAGTAACGAGGCATTGGCTACCTTAAGAGAGCCATAGTTACTCGTCCCAATTGCTCACCCAGTCTTGCCACTTTTCCTTACTGCGGCCACTCTGCCAGAAGCGATATGTCACTCGTTGTGTATCTTAAGAGATTCATCGTTACTCCTTCCATAGGTTACTGGTATTCTCTGAGTCAATACCTCTCTTGACGAAAAAGTGGCTATCTTAATAGTGCAATACTTCTTCCTCCAAGTTGCTCACACAGTTTACTGCTTTTTGTGTAGTTTTTGTCTGCCAGAAACTATAATTCACTAGTTGTGTATCATAAAAGAGTCATCGTTTCTCCTCCTAGGGGTTATTCGAGATATCTTAATCCAAACCGCAAGTAACGAGGCATTGGCTACCTTAAGAGAGTCATAGTTACTCGTCCCAATTGCTCACCCAGTCTGCCACTTTTTCTTACTGTGGCCAGTCTGCCAGACGCGATATGTCACTCGTTGTGTATCTTAAGAGATTCATCGTTACTCCTTCCATAGGTTACTGGTATTCTCTGAGTCAATACCTCTCTTGACGAAAAAGTGGCTATGTTAATAGTGCAATACTTCTTCCTCCGAGTTGCTCACACAGTTTACTGCTTTTTGTGTAGTTTTTGTCTGCCAGAAACTATAATTCACTAGTTGTGTATCATAAAAGAGTCATCGTTTCTCCTCCTAGGGGTTATTCGAGATATCTTAATCCAAACCGCAAGTAACGAGACATTGGCTACCTTAAGAGAGTCATAGTTACTCGTCCCAATTGCTCACCCAGTCTGCCACTTTTCCTTACTGTTGCCAGTCTGCCAGAAGCGATATGTCACTCGTTGTGTATCTTAAGAGATTCATCGTTACTCTTTCCATAGGTTACTGGTATTCTCTGATTCAATGCCTCTCGTGACGAAAAAGTGGCTATCTTAATAGTGCAATACTTCTTCCTCCCAGTTGCTCACACAGTTTACTACTTTTTGTATAGTTTTTGTCTGCCAGAAAATATAATTCACTAGTTTTGTATCATAAAAGAGTCATCGTTTCTCCTCCTAGGGGTTATTCGAGACCTCTTAATCCAAACCGCAAGTAACGAGGCATTGGCTACCTTAAGAGAGTCATAGTTACTCGTCCCAATTGCTCACCCAGTCTTGCCACTTTTCCTTACTGCGGCCAGTCTGCCAGAAGCGATATGTCACTCGTTGTGTATCTTAAGAGATTCATCGTTACTCCTTCCATAGGTTACTGGTATTCTCTGAGTCAATACCTCTCTTGACGAAAAAGTGGCTATCTTAATAGTGCAATACTTCTTCCTCCAAGTTGCTCACACAGTTTACTGCTTTTTGTGTAGTTTTTGTCTGCCAGAAACTATAATTCACTAGTTGTGTATCATAAAAGAGTCATCGTTTCTCCTCCTAGGGGTTATTCGAGATATCTTAATCCAAACCGCAAGTAACGAGGCATTGGCTACCTTAAGAGAGTCATAGTTACTCGTCCCAATTGCTCACCCAGTCTGCCACTTTTTCTTACTGTGGCCAGTCTGCCAGACGCGATATGTCACTCGTTGTGTATCTTAAGAGATTCATCGTTACTCCTTCCATAGGTTACTGGTATTCTCTGAGTCAATACCTCTCTTGACGAAAAAGTGGCTATGTTAATAGTGCAATACTTCTTCCTCCGAGTTGCTCACACAGTTTACTGCTTTTTGTGTAGTTTTTGTCTGCCAGAAACTATAATTCACTAGTTGTGTATCATAAAAGAGTCATCGTTTCTCCTCCTAGGGGTTATTCGAGATATCTTAATCCAAACCGCAAGTAACGAGGCATTGGCTACCTTAAGAGAGTCATAGTTACTCGTCCCAATTGCTCACCCAGTCTGCCACTTTTCCTTACTGCGGCCAGTCTGCCAGAAGCGATATGTCACTCGTTGTGTATCTTAAGAGATTCATCGTTACTCTTTCCATAGGTTACTGGTATTCTCTGATTCAATGCCTCTCGTGACGAAAAAGTGGCTATCTTAATAGTGCAATACTTCTTCCTCCCAGTTGCTCACACAGTTTACTACTTTTTTGTATAGTTTTTGTCTGCCAGAAACTATAATTCACTAGTTTTGTATCATAAAAGAGTCATCGTTTCTCCTCCAAGGGGTTATTCGAGACCTCTTAATCCAAACCGCAAGTAACGAGGCATTGGCTACCTTAAGAGAGTCATAGTTACTCGTCCCAATTGCTCACCCAGTCTTGCCACTTTTCCTTACTGCGGCCAGTCTGCCAGAAGCGATATGTCACTCGTTGTGTATCTTAAGAGATTCATCGTTACTCCTTCCATAGGTTACTGATATTCTCTGAGTCAATACCTCTCTTGACGAAAAAGTGGCTATCTTAATAGTGCAATACTTCTTCCTCCAAGTTGCTCACACAGTTTACTGCTTTTTGTGTAGTTTTTGTCTGCCAGAAACTATAATTCACTAGTTGTGTATCATAAAAGAGTCATCGTTTCTCCTCCTAGGGGTTATTCGAGATATCTTAATCCAAACCGCAAGTAACGAGGCATTGGCTACCTTAAGAGAGTCATAGTTACTCGTCCCAATTGCTCACCCAGTCTGCCACTTTTTCTTACTGTGGCCAGTCTGCCAGACGCGATATGTCACTCGTTGTGTATCTTAAGAGATTCATCGTTACTCCTTCCATAGGTTACTGGTATTCTCTGAGTCAATACCTCTCTTGACGAAAAAGTGGCTATGTTAATAGTGCAATACTTCTTCCTCCGAGTTGCTCACACAGTTTACTGCTTTTTGTGTAGTTTTTGTCTGCCAGAAACTATAATTCACTAGTTGTGTATCATAAAAGAGTCATCGTTTCTCCTCCTAGGGGTTATTCGAGATATCTTAATCCAAACCGCAAGTAACGAGGCATTGGCTACCTTAAGAGAGTCATAGTTACTCGTCCCAATTGCTCACCCAGTCTGCCAATTTACCTTACTGCGGCCAGTCTGCCAGAAGCGATATGTCACTCGTTTTGTATCTTAAGAGATTCATCGTTACTCTTTCCATAGGTTACTGGTATTCTCTGATTCAATGCCTCTCGTGACGAAAAAGTGGCTACCTTAATAGTGCAATACTTCTTCCTCCCAGTTGCTCACACAGTTTACTACTTTTCTTGTGTAGTTTTTGTCTGGCAGAAACTATAATTCACTAGTTTTGTATCATAAAAGAGTCATCGTTTCTCCTCCTAGGGGTTATTCGAGACCTCTTAATCCAAACCGCAAGTAACGAGGCATTGGCTACCTTAAGAGAGTCATACTTACTCGTCCCAATTGCTCACCCAGTCTGCCACTTTTTCTTACTGCGGCCAGTCTGCCAGAAGCGATATGTCACTCGTTGTGTATCTTAAGAGATTCATCGTTACTCTTTCCATAGGTTACTGGTATTCTCTGAGTCAATACCTCTCTTGACGAAAAAGTGGCTATGTTAATAGTGCAATACTTCTTCCTCCGAGTTGCTCACACAGTTTACTGCTTTTTGTGTAGTTTTTGTCTGCCAGAAACTATAATTCACTAGTTGTGTATCATAAAAGAGTCATCGTTTCTCCTCCTAGGGGTTATTCGAGATATCTTAATCCAAACCGCAAGTAACGAGGCATTGGCTACCTTAAGAGAGTCATAGTTACTCGTCCCAATTGCTCACCCAGTCTGCCACTTTTCCTTACTGCGGCCAGTCTGCCAGAAGCGATATGTCACTCGTTGTGTATCTTAAGAGATTCATCGTTACTCTTTCCATAGGTTACTGGTATTCTCTGATTCAATGCCTCTCGTGACGAAAAAGTGGCTATCTTAATAGTGCAATACTTCTTCCTCCCAGTTGCTCACACAGTTTACTACTTTTTTGTATAGTTTTTGTCTGCCAGAAACTATAATTCACTAGTTTTGTATCATAAAAGAGTCATCGTTTCTCCTCCAAGGGGTTATTCGAGACCTCTTAATCCAAACCGCAAGTAACGAGGCATTGGCTACCTTAAGAGAGTCATAGTTACTCGTCCCAATTGCTCACCCAGTCTTGCCACTTTTCCTTACTGCGGCCAGTCTGCCAGAAGCGATATGTCACTCGTTGTGTATCTTAAGAGATTCATCGTTACTCCTTCCATAGGTTACTGATATTCTCTGAGTCAATACCTCTCTTGACGAAAAAGTGGCTATCTTAATAGTGCAATACTTCTTCCTCCAAGTTGCTCACACAGTTTACTGCTTTTTGTGTAGTTTTTGTCTGCCAGAAACTATAATTCACTAGTTGTGTATCATAAAAGAGTCATCGTTTCTCCTCCTAGGGGTTATTCGAGATATCTTAATCCAAACCGCAAGTAACGAGGCATTGGCTACCTTAAGAGAGTCATAGTTACTCGTCCCAATTGCTCACCCAGTCTGCCACTTTTTCTTACTGTGGCCAGTATGCCAGACGCGATATGTCACTCGTTGTGTATCTTAAGAGATTCATCGTTACTCCTTCCATAGGTTACTGGTATTCTCTGAGTCAATACCTCTCGTGACGAAAAAGCGGCTATCTTAATAGTGCAATACTTCTTCCTCCGAGTTGCTCACACAGTTTACTACTTTTTTGTGTAGTTTTTGTCTGCCAGAAACTATAATTCACTAGTTTTGTATCATAAAAGAGTCATCGTTTCTCCTCCTAGGGGTTATTCGAGATATCTTAATCCAAACCGCAAGTAACGAGGCATTGGCTACCTTAAGAGAGTCATAGTTACTCGTCCCAATTGCTCACCCAGTCTTGCCACTTTTCCTTACTGCGGCCAGTCTGCCAGAAGCGATATGTCACTCGTTGTGTATCTTCAGAGATTCATCGTTACTCCTTCCATAGGTTACTGATATTCTCTGAGTCAATACCTCTCTTGACGAAAAAGTGGCTATCTTAATAGTGCAATACTTCTTCCTCCAAGTTGCTCACACAGTTTACTGCTTTTTGTGTAGTTTTTGTCTGCCAGAAACTATAATTCACTAGTTGTGTATCATAAAAGAGTCATCGTTTCTCCTCCTAGGGGTTATTCGAGATATCTTAATCCAAACCGCAAGTAACGAGGCATTGGCTACCTTAAGAGAGTCATAGTTACTCGTCCCAATTGCTCACCCAGTCTGCCACTTTTTCTTACTGTGGCCAGTCTGCCAGACGCGATATGTCACTCGTTGTGTATCTTAAGAGATTCATCGTTACTCCTTCCATAGGTTACTGGTATTCTCTGAGTCAATACCTCTCTTGACGAAAAAGTGGCTATGTTAATAGTGCAATACTTCTTCCTCCGAGTTGCTCACACAGTTTACTGCTTTTTGTGTAGTTTTTGTCTGCCAGAAACTATAATTCACTAGTTGTGTATCATAAAAGAGTCATCGTTTCTCCTCCTAGGGGTTATTCGAGATATCTTAATCCAAACCGCAAGTAACGAGGCATTGGCTACCTTAAGAGAGTCATAGTTACTCGTCCCAATTGCTCACCCAGTCTGCCAATTTACCTTACTGCGGCCAGTCTGCCAGAAGCGATATGTCACTCGTTTTGTATCTTAAGAGATTCATCGTTACTCTTTCCATAGGTTACTGGTATTCTCTGATTCAATGCCTCTCGTGACGAAAAAGTGGCTACCTTAATAGTGCAATACTTCTTCCTCCCAGTTGCTCACACAGTTTACTACTTTTCTTGTGTAGTTTTTGTCTGGCAGAAACTATAATTCACTAGTTTTGTATCATAAAAGAGTCATCGTTTCTCCTCCTAGGGGTTATTCGAGACCTCTTAATCCAAACCGCAAGTAACGAGGCATTGGCTACCTTAAGAGAGTCATAGTTACTCGTCCCAATTGCTCACCCAGTCTGCCACTTTTTCTTACTGCGGCCAGTCTGCCAGAAGCGATATGTCACTCGTTGTGTATCTTAAGAGATTCATCGTTACTCCTTCCATAGGTTACTGGTATTCTCTGAGCCAATACCTCTCGTGACGAAAAAGTGGCTATCTTAATAGTGCAATACTTCTTCCTCCGAGTTGCTCACACAGTTTACCACTTTTTGTGTAGTTTTTGTCTGCCAGAAACTATAATTCACTAGTTGTGTATCATAAAAGAGTCATCGTTTCTCCTCCTAGGGGTTTTCGAGATTTCTTAATCCAAACCGCAAGTAACGAGGCATTGGCTACCTTAAGAGAGTCATAGTTACTCGTCCCCATTGCTCACCCAGTCTGCCACTTTTTCTTACTGTGGCCAGTCTGCCAGAAGCGATATGTCACTCGTTGTGTATCTTAAGAGATTCATCGTTACTCCTTCCATAGGTTACTGGTATTCTCTGAGTCAATACCTCTCTTGACGAAAAAGTGGCTATCTTTATAGTGCAATACTTCTTCCTCCGAGTTGCTCACACAGTTTACTACTTTTTGTGTACTTGCCAGTCTGCCAGAAGCGATATGTCACTAGTTGTGTATCATAAAAGAGTCATCGTTTCTCCTCCTAGGGGTTATTCGAGATATCTTAATCCAAACCGCAAGTAACGAGGCATTGGCTACCTTAAGAGAGTCATACTTACTCGTCCCAATTGCTCACCCAGTCTGCCACTTTTCCTTACTGCGGCCAGTCTGCCAGAAGCGATATGTCACTCGCTGTGTATCTTAAGAGATTCATCGTTACTCTTTCCATAGGTTACTGGTATTCTCTGATTCAATGCCTCTCGTGACGAAAAAGTGGCTATCTTAATAGTGCAATACTTCTTCCTCCGTGTTGCTCACACAGTTTACTACTTTTTTGTATAGTTTTTGTCTGCCAGAAACTATAATTCACTAGTTTTGTATCATAAAAGAGTCATCGTTTCTCCTCCTAGGGGTTATTCGAGACCTCTTAATCCAAACCGCAAGTAACGAGGCATTGGCTACCTTAAGAGAGTCATAGTTACTCGTCCCAATTGGTCACCCAGTCTGCCACTTTTTCTTACTGCGGCCAGTCTGCCAGAAGCGATATGTCACTCGTTGTGTATCTTAAGAGATTCATCGTTACTCCTTCCATAGGTTACTGGTATTCTCTGAGTCAATACCTCTCGTGACGAAAAAGTGGCTATCTTAATAGTGCAATACTTCTTCCTCCGAGTTGCTCACACAGTTTACCACTTTTTGTGTAGTTTTTGTCTGCCAGAAACTATAATTCACTAGTTGTGTATCATAAAAGAGTCATCGTTTCTCCTCCTAGGGGTTTTCGAGATTTCTTAATCCAAACCGCAAGTAACGAGGCATTGGCTACCTTAAGAGAGTCATAGTTACTCGTCCCCATTGCTCACACAGTCTGCCACTTTTTCTTACTGTGGCCAGTCTGCCAGAAGCGATATGTCACTCGTTGTGTATCTTAAGAGATTCATCGTTACTCCTTCCATAGGTTACTGGTATTCTCTGAGTCAATACCTCTCTTGACGAAAAAGTGGCTATCTTAATAGTGCAATACTTCTTCCTCCGAGTTGCCCACACAGTTTACTACTTTTTGTGTACTTGTCAGTCTGCCAGAAGCGATATGTCACTAGTTGTGTATCATAAAAGAGTCATCGTTTCTCCTCCTAGGGGTTATTCGAGATTTCTTAATCCAAACCGCAAGTAACGAGGCATTGGCTACCTTAAGAGAGTCATAGTTACTCGTCCCAATTGCTCACCCAGTCTGCCACTTTTTCTTACTGTGGCCAGTCTGCCAGAAGCGATATGTCACTCGTTGTGTATCTTAAGAGATTCATCGTTACTCCTTCCAAAGGTTACTGGTATTCTCTGAGTCAATACCTCTCTTGACAAAAAAGTGGCTATCTTAATAGTGCAATACTTCTTCCTCCGAGTTGCTCACACAGTTTACTGCTTTTTGTGTAGTTTTTGTCTGCCAGAAACTATAATTCACTAGTTGTGTATCATAAAAGAGTCATCGTTTCTCCTCATAGGGGTTATTCGAGATATCTTAATCCAAACCGCAAGTAACGAGGCATTGGCTACCTTAAGAGAGTCATAGTTACTCGTCCCAATTGCTCACCCAGTCTGCCACTTTTCCTTACTGCGGCCAGTCTGCCAGAAGCGATATGTCACTCGTTGTGTATCTTAAGAGATTCATCGTTACTCTTTCCATAGGTTACTGGTATTCTCTGATTCAATGCCTCTCGTGACGAAAAAGTGGCTATCTTAATAGTGCAATACTTCTTCCTCCCAGTTGCTCACACAGTTTACTACTTTTTTGTATAGTTTTTGTCTGCCAGAAACTATAATTCACTAGTTTTGTATCATAAAAGAGTCATCGTTTCTCCTCCTAGGGGGTATTCGAGACCTCTTAATCCAAACCGCAAGTAACGAGGCATTGGCTACCTTAAGAGAGTCATAGTTACTCGTCCCAATTGCTCACCCAGTCTGCCACTTTTTCTTACTGTGTCCCAGTCTGCCAGAAGCGATATGTCACTCGTTGTGTATCTTAAGAGATTCATCGTTACTCCTTCCATAGGTTACTGGTATTCTCTGAGTCAATACCTCTCGTGACGAAAATTCGGCTATCTTAATACTGCAATACTTCTTCCTCCCAGTTGCTCACACAGTTTACTACTTTTTTTGTGTAGTTTTTGTCTGCCAGAAACTATAATTCACTAGTTTTGTATCATAAAAGAGTCATCGTTTCTCCTCCTAGGGGTTATTCGAGACCTCTTAATCCAAACCGCAAGTAACAAGGCATTGGCTACCTTAAGAGAGTCCTAGTTACTCGTCCCAATTGCTCACCCAGTCTGCTACTTTTTCTTACTGCGGACAGTCTGCCAGAAGCGATATGTCACTCGTTGTGTATCTTAAGAGATTCATCGTTACTCTTTCCATAGGTTACTGGTATTCTGTAGTTCAATGCCTCTCGTGACGAAAAAGTGGCTATCTTAATAGTGCAATACTTCTTCCTCCGAGTTGCTCACACAGTTTACTACTTTTTTTGTGTAGTTTTTGTCTGCCAGAAACAATAATTCACTAGTTTTGTATCATAAAAGAGTCATCGTTTCTCCTCCTAGGGGTTATTCGAGACCTCTTAATCCAAACCGCAAGTAACGAGGCATTGGCTACCTTAAGAGAGTCATAGTTACTCGTCCCAATTGCTCACCCAGTCTGCTACTTTTTCTTACTGCGGCCAGTCTGCCAGAAGCGATATGTCACTCGTTGTGTATCTTAAGAGATTCATCGTTACTCCTTCCATAGGTTACTGGTATTCTCTGAGTCAATACCTCTCGTGACGAAAAAGCGGCTATCTTAATAGTGCAATACTTCTTCCTCCGAGTTGCTCACACAGTTTACTACTTTTTTGTGTAGTTTTTGTCTGCCAGAAACTATAATTCACTAGTTTTGTATCATAAAAGAGTCATCGTTTCTCCTCCTAGGGGTTTTTCCAGACCTCTTAATCCAAACCGCAAGTAACGAGGCATTGGCTACCTTAAGAGAGTCATAGTTACTCGTCGCCATTGCTCACCCAGTCTGCCACTTTTTCTTACTGCGGACAGTCTGCCAGAAGCGATATGTCACTCGTTGTGTATCTTAAGAGATTCATCGTTACTCCTTCCATAGGTTACTGGTATTCTCTCAGTCAATACCTCTCGTGACGAAAAAGTGGCTATCTTAATAGTGCAATACTTCTTCCTCCGAGTTGCTCACACAGTTTACTACTTTTTGTGTACTTGCCAGTCTGCCAGAAGCGATATGTCACTCGATTTGTATCTTAAGAGATTCATCGTTACTCCTTCCATAGGTTACTGGTATTCTCTGAGTCAATACCTCTCTTGAAGGAAAAGTGGCTATCTTAATAGTGCAATACTTCTTCCTCCGAGTTGCTCACACAGTTTACTGCTTTTTGTGTAGTTTTTGTCTGCCAGAAACTATAATTCACTAGTTGTGTATCATAAAAGAGTCATCGTTTCTCCTCCTAGGGGTTATTCGAGATATCTTAATCCAAACCGCAAGTAACGAGGCATTGGCTACCTTAAGAGAGTCATAGTTACTCGTCCCAATTGCTCACCCAGACTGCCACTTTTCTTACTGTGGCCAGTCTGCCAGAAGCGATATGTCACTCGTTGTGTATCTTAAGAGATTCATCGTTACTCCTTCCATAGGTTACTGGTATTCTCTGAGTCAATACCTCTCTTGACGAAAAAGTGGCTATCTTAATAGTGCAATACTTCTTCCTCCGAGTTGCTCACACAGTTTACTGCTTTTTGTGTAGTTTTTGTCTGCCAGAAACTATAATTCACTAGTTTTGCATCATAAAAGAGTCATCGATTCTCCTCCTAGGGGTTATTCGAGACCTCTTAATCCAAACCGCAAGTAACGAGGCATTGGCTACCTTAAGAGAGTCATAGTTACTCGTCCCAATTGCTCACCCAGTCTGCCACTTTTTCTTACTGCGGCGAGTCTGCCAGAAGCGAAATGTCAATCGTTGTGTATCTTAAGAGATTCATCGTTACTCCTTCCATAGGTTACTGGTATTCTCTGAGTCAATACCTCTCGTGACGAAAAAGTGGCTATCTTAATAGTGCAATACTTCTTCCTCCGAGTTGCTCACACAGTTTACTACTTTTTGTGTAGTTTTTGTCTGGCAGAAACTATAATTCACTAGTTGTGTATCATAAAAGAGTCATCGTTTCTCCTCCTAGGGGTTTTCGAGATTTCTTAATCCAAACCGCAAGTAACGAGGAATTGGCTACCTTAAGAGAGTCATAGTTACTCGTCCCCATTGCTCACCCAGTCTGCCACTTTTTCTTACTGTGGCCAGTCTGCCAGAAGCGATATGTCACTCGTTGTGTATCTTAAGAGATTCATCGTTACTCCTTCCATAGGTTACTGGTATTCTCTGAGTCAATACCTCTCTTGACGAAAAAGTGGCTATCTTAATAGTGCAATACTTCTTCCTCCGAGTTGCTCACACAGTTTACTGCTTTTTGTGTAGTTTTTGTCTGCCAGAAACTATAATTCACTAGTTGTGTATCATAAAAGAGTCATCGTTTCTCCTCCTAGGGGTTATTCGAGATTTCTTAATCCAAACCGCAAGTAACGAGGCATTGGCTACCTTAAGAGAGTCATAGTTACTCGTCCCAATTGCTCACCCAGTCTGCCACTTTTCCTTACTGCGGACAGTCTGCCAGAAGCGATATGTCAATCGTTGTGTATCTTAAGAGATTCATCGTTACTCTTTCCATAGGTTACTGGTATTTTCTGATTCAATGCCTCTCGTGACGTAAAAGTGGCTATCTTAATAGTGCAATACTTCTTCCTCCCAGTTGCTCACACAATTTACTGCTTTTTTGTGTAGTTTTTGTCTGCCAGAAACTATAATTCACTAGTTTTGTATCATAAAAGGGTCATCGTTTCTCCTCCTAGGGGTTATTCGAGACCTCTTAATCCAAACCGCAAGTAACGAGGCATTGGCTACCTTAAGAGAGTCATAGTTACTCGTCCCAATTGGTCACCCAGTCTGCCACTTTTTCTTACTGCGGCCAGTCTGCCAGAAGCGATATGTCACTCGTTGTGTATCTTAAGAGATTCATCGTTACTCCTTCCATAGGTTACTGGTATTCTCTGAGTCAATACCTCTCGTGACGAAAAAGTGGCTATCTTAATAGTGCAATACTTCTTCCTCCGAGTTGCTCACACAGTTTACTACTTTTTGTGTACTTGCCAGTCTGCCAGAAGCGATATGTCACTAGTTGTGTATCATAAAAGAGTCATCGTTTCTCCTCCTAGGGGTTATTCGAGATTTCTTAATCCAAACCGCAAGTAACGAGGCATTGGCTACCTTAAGAGAGTCATAGTTAGTCGTCCCCATTGCTCACCCAGTCTGCCACTTTTTCTTACTGCGGACAGTCTGCCAGAAGCGATATGTCAATCGTTGTGTATCTTAAGAGATTCATCGTTACTCCTTCCATAGGTTACTGGTATTCTCTGAGTCAAAACCTCTCGTGACGAAAAAGCGGCTATCTTAATAGTGCAATACTTCTTCCTCCGAGTTGCTCACACAGTTTACTACTTTTTTGTGTAGTTTTTGTCTGCCAGAAACTATAATTCACTAGTTTTGTATCATAAAAGAGTCATCGTTTCTCCTCCTAGGGGTTTTTCGAGACCTCTTAATCCAAACCGCAAGTAACGAGGCATTGGCTACCTTAAGAGAGTCATAGTTAGTCGTCCCCATTGCTCACCCAGTCTGCCACTTTTTCTTACTGCGGCCAGTCTGCCAGAAGCGATATGTCACTCGTTGTGTATCTTAAGAGATTCATCGTTACTCCTTCCATAGGTTACTGGTATTCTCTGAGTCAATACCTCTCGTGACGAAAAAGCGGCTATCTTAATAGTGCAATACTTCTTCCTCCGAGTTGCTCACACAGTTTACTACTTTTTTGTGTAGTTTTTGTCTGCCAGAAACTATAATTCACTAGTTTTGTATCATAAAAGAGTCATCGTTTCTCCTCCTAGGGGTTTTTCGAGACTTCTTAATCCAAACCGCAAGTAACGAGGCATTGGCTACCTTAAGAGTGTCATAGTTACTCGTCGCCATTGCTCACCCAGTCTGCCACTTTTTCTTACTGCGGCCAGTCTGCCAGAAGCGATATGTCACTCGTTGTGTATCTTAAGAGATTCATCGTTACTCCTTCCATAGGTTACTGGTATTCTCTGAGTCAATACCTCTCGTGACGAAAAAGTGGCTATCTTAATAGTGCAATACTTCTTCCTCCGAGTTGCTCACACAGTTTACTACTTTTTATGTACTTGCCAGTCTGCCAGAAGCGATATGTCACTAGTTGTGTATCATAAAAGAGTCATCGTTTCTCCTCCTAGGGGTTTTCGAGATTTCTTAATCCAAACCGCAAGTAACGAGGCATTGGCTACCTTAAGAGAGTCATAGTTACTCGTCCCCATTGCTCACCCAGTCTGCCACTTTTTTTTACTGTGGCCAGTCTGCCAGAAGCGATATGTCACTCGATTTGTATCTTAAGAGATTCATCGTTACTCCTTCCATAGGTTACTGGTATTCTCTGAGTCAATACCTCTCTTGACGAAAAAGTGGCTATCTTAATAGTGCAATACTTCTTCCTCCGAGTTGCTCACACAGTTTACTGCTTTTTGTGTAGTTTTTGTCTGCCAGAAACCATAATTCACTAGTTGTGTATCATAAAAGAGTCATCGTTTCTCCTCCTAGGGGTTATTCGAGATATCTTAATCCAAACCGCAAGTAACGAGGCATTGGCTACCTTAAGAGAGTCATAGTTACTCGTCCCAATTGCTCACCCAGACTGCCACTTTTTCTTACTGTGGCCAGTCTGCCAGAAGCGATATGTCACTCGTTGTGTATCTTAAGAGATTCATCGTTACTCCTTCCATAGGTTACTGGTATTCTCTGAGTCAATACCTCTCTTGACGAAAAGTGGCTATCTTAATAGTGCAATACTTCTTCCTCCGAGTTGCTCACACAGTTTACTGCTTTTTGTGTAGTTTTTGTCTGCCAGAAACTATAATTCACTAGTTTTGCATCATAAAAGAGTCATCGATTCTCCTCCTAGGGGTTATTCGAGACCTCTTAATCCAAACCGCAAGTAACGAGGCATTGGCTACCTTAAGAGAGTCATAGTTACTCGTCCCAATTGCTCACCCAGTCTGCCACTTTTTCTTACTGCGGCGAGTCTGCCAGAAGCGAAATGTCACTCGTTGTGTATCTTAAGAGATTCATCGTTACTCCTTCCATAGGTTACTGGTATTCTCTGAGTCAATACCTCTCGTGACGAAAAAGTGGCTGTCTTAATAGTGCAATACTTCTTCCTCCGAGTTGCTCACACAGTTTACTACTTTTTGTGTAGTTTTTGTCTGCCAGAAACTATAATTCACTAGTTGTGTATCATAAAAGAGTCATCGTTTCTCCTCTTAGGGGTTTTCGAGATTTCTTAATCCAAACCGCAAGTAACGAGGAATTGGCTACCTTAAGAGAGTCATAGTTACTCGTCCCCATTGCTCACCCAGTCTGCCACTTTTTCTTACTGTGGCCAGTCTGCCACAAGCGATATGTCACTCGTTGTGTATCTTAAGAGATTCATCGTTAATCCTTCCATAGGTTACTGGTATTCTCTGAGTCAATACCTCTCTTGACGAAAAAGTGGCTATCTTAATAGTGCAATACTTCTTCCTCCGAGTTGCTCACACAGTTTACTACTTTTTGTGTACTTGCCAGTCTGCCAGAAGCGATATGTCACTAGTTGTGTATCATAAAAGAGTCATCGTTTCTCCTCCTAGGGGTTATTCGAGATTTCTTAATCCAAACCGCAAGTAACGAGGCATTGGCTACCTTAAGAGAGTCATAGTTACTCGTCCCAATTGCTCACCCAGTCTGCCACTTTTCCTTACTGCGGACAGTCTGCCAGAAGCGATATGTCAATCGTTGTGTATCTTAAGAGATTCATCGTTACTCTTTCCATAGGTTACTGGTATTTTCTGATTCAATGCCTCTCGTGACGTAAAAGTGGCTATCTTAATAGTGCAATACTTCTTCTTCCCAGTTGCTCACACAATTTACTACTTTTTTGTGTAGTTTTTGTCTGCCAGAAACTATAATTCACTAGTTTTGTATCATAAAAGTGTCATCGTTTCTCCTCCTAGGGGTTATTCGAGACCTCTTAATCCAAACCGCAAGTAACGAGGCATTGGCTACCTTAAGAGAGTCATAGTTACTCGTCCCAATTGCTCACAAAGTCTGCCACTTTTTCTTACTGCGGCCAGTCTGCCAGAAGCGATATGTCACTCGTTGTGTATCTTAAGAGATTCATCGTTACTCCTTCCATAGGTTACTGATATTCTCTGAGTCAATACCTCTCGTGACGAAAAAGTGGCTACCTTAATAGTGCAATACTTCTTCCTCCGAGTTGCTCACACAGTTTACTACTTTTTGTGTACTTGCCAGTCTGCCAGAAGCGATATGTCACTAGTTGTGTATCATAAAAGAGTCATCGTTTCTCCTCCTAGGGGTTATTCGAGATTTCTTAATCCAAACCGCAAGTAACGAGGCATTGGCTACCTTAAGAGAGTCATAGTTACTCGTCCCAATTGCTCACCCAGTCTGCCACTTTTCCTTACTGCGGCCAGTCTGCCAGAAGCGATATGTCACTCGTTGTGTATCTTAAGAGATTCATCGTTACTCCTTCCATAGGTTACTGGTATTCTCTGAGTCAATACCTCTCGTGACGAAAAAGTGGCTATCTTAATAGTGCAATACTTCTTCCTCCGAGTTGCTCACACAGTTTACTACTTTTTGTGTAGTTTTGTCTGCCAGAAACTATAATTCACTAGTTGTGTATCATAAAAGAGTCATCGTTTCTCCTCCTAGGGGTTATTCGAGATTTCTTAATCCAAACGGCAAGTAACGAGGCATTGGCTACCTTAAGAGAGTCATCGTTACTCGTCCCCATTGCTCACCCAGTCTGCCACTTTTCCTTACTGCGGACAGTCTGCCAGAAGCGATATGTCACTCGTTGTGTATCTTAAGAGATTCATCGTTACTCTTTCCATAGCTTACAGGTATTCTCTGATTCAATGCCTCTCGTGACGAAAAAGTGGCTACCTTAATAGTGCAATACTTCTTCCTCCCAGTTGCTCACACAGTTTACTACTTTTTTGTATAGTTTTTGTCTGCCAGAAACTATAATTCACTAGTTTTGTATCATAAAAGAGTCATCGTTTCTCCTCCTAGGGGTTATTCGAGACCTCTTAATCCAAACCGCAAGTAACGAGGCATTGGCTACCTTAAGAGAGTCATAGTTACTCGTCCCAATTGCTCACCCAGTCTGCCACTTTTTCTTACTGCGGCCAGTCTGCCAGAAGCGATATGTCACTCGTTGTGTATCTTAAGAGATTCATCGTTACTCCTTCCATAGGTTACTGGTATTCTCTGAGTCAATACCTCTCGTGACGAAAAAGCGGCTATCTTAATAGTGCAATACTTCTTCCTCCCAGTTGCTCACACAGTTTACTACTTTTTTGTGTAGTTTTTGACTGCCAGAAACTATAATTCACTAGTTTTGTATCATAAAAGAGTCATCGTTTCTCCTCCTAGGGGTTATTGGAGACCTCTTAATCCAAACCGCAAGTAACGAGGCATTGGCTACCTTAAGAGAGTCATAGTTACTCGTCCCCATTGCTCACCCAGTCTGCCACTTTTTCTTACTGCGGCCAGTCTGCCAGAAGCGATATGTCACTCGTTGTGTATCTTAAGAGATTCATCGTTACTCTTTCCATAGGTTACTGGTATTCTCTGATTCAATGCCTCTCGTGACGAAAAAGTGGCTATCCTAATAGTGCAATACTTCTTCCTCCGAGTTGCTCACACAGTTTACTACTTTTTTTGTGTAGTTTTTGTCTGCCAGAAACTATAATTCACTAGTTTTGTATCATAAAAGAGTCATCGTTTCTCCTCCTAGGGGTTATTCGAGACCTCTTAATCCAAACCGCAAGTAACGAGGCATTGGCTACCTTAAGAGTGTCATAGTTACTCGTCCCAATTGCTCACCCAGTCTGCTACTTTTTCTTACTGCGGACAGTCTGCCAGAAGCGATATGTCACTCGTTGTGTATCTTAAGAGATTCATCGTTACTCCTTCCATAGGTTACTGGTATTCTCTGAGTCAATACCTCTCGTGACGAAAAAGCGGCTATCTTAATAGTGCAATACTTCTTCCTCCGAGTTGCTCACACAGTTTACTACTTTTTTGTGTAGTTTTTGTCTGCCAGAAACTATAATTCACTAGTTTTGTATCATAAAAGAGTCATCGTTTCTCCTCCTAGGGGTTATTCGAGATTTCTTAATCCAAACCGCAAGTAACGAGGCATTGGCTACCTTAAGAGAGTCATAGTTACTCGTCCCAATTGCTCACCCAGTCTGCCACTTTTCCTTACTACGGCCAGTCTGCCAGAAGCGATATGTCACTCGTTGTGTATCTTAAGAGATTCATCGTTACTCCTTCCATAGGTTACTGGTATTCTCTGAGTCAATACCTCTCTTGACGAAAAAGTGGCTATCTTAATAGTGCAATACTTCTTCCTCCGAGTTGCTCACACAGTTTACTGCTTTTTGTGTAGTTTTTGTCTGCCAGAAACTATAATTCACTAGTTGTGTATCATAAAAGAGTCATCGTTTCTCCTCCTAGGGGTTATTCGAGATATCTTAATCCAAACCGCAAGTAACGAGGCATTGGCTACCTTAAGAGAGTCATAGTTACTCGTCCCAATTGCTCACCCAGACTGCCACTTTTTCTTACTGTGGCCAGTCTGCCAGAAGCGATATGTCACTCGTTGTGTATCTTAAGAGATTCATCGTTACTCCTTCCATAGGTTACTGGTATTCTCTGAGTCAATACCTCTCGTGACGAAAAAGTGGCTATCTTAATAGTGCAATACTTCTTCCTCCGAGTTGCTCACACAGTTTACTACTTTTTGTGTAGTTTTGTCTGCCAGAAACTATAATTCACTAGTTGTGTATCATAAAAGAGTCATCGTTTCTCCTCCTAGGGGTTATTCGAGATTTCTTAATCCAAACGGCAAGTAACGAGGCATTGGCTACCTTAAGAGAGTCATCGTTACTCGTCCCCATTGCTCACCCAGTCTGCCACTTTTCCTTACTGCGGACAGTCTGCCAGAAGCGATATGTCACTCGTTGTGTATCTTAAGAGATTCATCGTTACTCTTTCCATAGCTTACAGGTATTCTCTGATTCAATGCCTCTCGTGACGAAAAAGTGGCTACCTTAATAGTGCAATACTTCTTCCTCCCAGTTGCTCACACAGTTTACTACTTTTTTGTATAGTTTTTGTCTGCCAGAAACTATAATTCACTAGTTTTGTATCATAAAAGAGTCATCGTTTCTCCTCCTAGGGGTTATTCGAGACCTCTTAATCCAAACCGCAAGTAACGAGGCATTGGCTACCTTAAGAGAGTCATAGTTACTCGTCCCAATTGCTCACCCAGTCTGCCACTTTTTCTTACTGCGGCCAGTCTGCCAGAAGCGATATGTCACTCGTTGTGTATCTTAAGAGATTCATCGTTACTCCTTCCATAGGTTACTGGTATTCTCTGAGTCAATACCTCTCGTGACGAAAAAGCGGCTATCTTAATAGTGCAATACTTCTTCCTCCCAGTTGCTCACACAGTTTACTACTTTTTTGTGTAGTTTTTGACTGCCAGAAACTATAATTCACTAGTTTTGTATCATAAAAGAGTCATCGTTTCTCCTCCTAGGGGTTATTGGAGACCTCTTAATCCAAACCGCAAGTAACGAGGCATTGGCTACCTTAAGAGAGTCATAGTTACTCGTCCCCATTGCTCACCCAGTCTGCCACTTTTTCTTACTGCGGCCAGTCTGCCAGAAGCGATATGTCACTCGTTGTGTATCTTAAGAGATTCATCGTTACTCTTTCCATAGGTTACTGGTATTCTCTGATTCAATGCCTCTCGTGACGAAAAAGTGGCTATCCTAATAGTGCAATACTTCTTCCTCCGAGTTGCTCACACAGTTTACTACTTTTTTTGTGTAGTTTTTGTCTGCCAGAAACTATAATTCACTAGTTTTGTATCATAAAAGAGTCATCGTTTCTCCTCCTAGGGGTTATTCGAGACCTCTTAATCCAAACCGCAAGTAACGAGGCATTGGCTACCTTAAGAGTGTCATAGTTACTCGTCCCAATTGCTCACCCAGTCTGCTACTTTTTCTTACTGCGGACAGTCTGCCAGAAGCGATATGTCACTCGTTGTGTATCTTAAGAGATTCATCGTTACTCCTTCCATAGGTTACTGGTATTCTCTGAGTCAATACCTCTCGTGACGAAAAAGCGGCTATCTTAATAGTGCAATACTTCTTCCTCCGAGTTGCTCACACAGTTTACTACTTTTTTGTGTAGTTTTTGTCTGCCAGAAACTATAATTCACTAGTTTTGTATCATAAAAGAGTCATCGTTTCTCCTCCTAGGGGTTTTTCGAGACCTCTTAATCCAAACCGCAAGTAACGAGGCATTGGCTACCTTAAGAGAGTCATAGTTAGTCGTCCCCATTGCTCACCCAGTCTGCCACTTTTTCTTACTGCGGCCAGTCTGCCAGAAGCGATATGTCACTCGTTGTGTATCTTAAGAGATTCATCGTTACTCTTTCCATAGGTTACTGGTATTCTCTGATTCAATGCCTCTCGTGACGAAAAAGTGGCTATCTTAATAGTGCAATACTTCTTCCTCCGAGTTGCTCACACAGTTTACTACTTTTTTTGTGTAGTTTTTGTCTGCCAGAAACTATAATTCACTAGTTTTGTATCATAAAAGAGTCATCGTTTCTCCTCCTAGGGGTTATTCGAGACCTCTTAATCCAAACCGCAAGTAACGAGGCATTGGCTACCTTAAGAGAGTCATAGTTACTCGTCCCAATTGCTCACCAAGTCTGCTACTTTTTCTTACTGCGGCCAGTCTGCCAGAAGCCATATGTCACTCGTTGTGTATCTTAAGAGATTCATCGTTACTCCTTCCATAGGTTACTGGTATTCTCTGAGTCAATACCTCTCGTGACGAAAAAGCGGCTATCTTAATAGTGCAATACTTCTTCCTCCGAGTTGCTCACACAGTTTACTACTTTTTTGTGTAGTTTTTGTCTGCCAGAAACTATAATTCACTAGTTTTGTATCATAAAAGAGTCATCGTTTCTCCTCCTAGGGGTTTTTCGAGACCTCTTAATCCAAACCGCTAGTAACGAGGCATTGGCTACCTTAAGAGAGTCATAGTTACTCGTCCCCATTGCTCACCCAGTCTGCCACTTTTTCTTACTGCGGCCAGTCTGCCAGAAGCGATATGTCACTCGTTGTGTATCTTAAGAGATTCATCGTTACTCCTTCCATAGGTTACTGGTATTCTCTCAGTCAATACCTCTCGTGACGAAAAAGTGGCTATCTTAATAGTGCAATACTTCTTCCTCCGAGTTGCTCACACAGTTTACTACTTTTTGTGTACTTGCCAGTCTGCCAGAAGCGATATGTCACTAGTTGTGTATCATAAAAGAGTCATCGTTTCTCCTCCTAGGGGTTATTCGAGATTTCTTAATCCAAACCGCAAGTAACGAGGCATTGGCTACCTTAAGAGAGTCATAGTTACTCGTCCCAATTGCTCACCCAGTCTGCCACTTTTCCTTACTACGGCCAGTCTGCCAGAAGCGATATGTCACTCGTTGTGTATCTTAAGAGATTCATCGTTACTCCTTCCATAGGTTACTGGTATTCTCTGAGTCAATACCTCTCTTGACGAAAAAGTGGCTATCTTAATAGTGCAATACTTCTTCCTCCGAGTTGCTCACACAGTTTACTGCTTTTTGTGTAGTTTTTGTCTGCCAGAAACTATAATTCACTAGTTGTGTATCATAAAAGAGTCATCGTTTCTCCTCCTAGGGGTTATTCGAGATATCTTAATCCAAACCGCAAGTAACGAGGCATTGGCTACCTTAAGAGAGTCATAGTTACTCGTCCCAATTGCTCACCCAGACTGCCACTTTTTCTTACTGTGGCCAGTCTGCCAGAAGCGATATGTCACTCGTTGTGTATCTTAAGAGATTCATCGTTACTCCTTCCATAGGTTACTGGTATTCTCTGAGTCAATACCTCTCTTGACGAAAAAGTGGCTATCTTAATAGTGCAATACTTCTTCCTCCGAGTTGCTCACACAGTTTACTGCTTTTTGTGTAGTTTTTGTCTGCCAGAAACTATAATTCACTAGTTTTGCATCATAAAAGAGTCATCGATTCTCCTCCTAGGGGTTATTCGAGACCTCTTAATCCAAACCGCAAGTAACGAGGCATTGGCTACCTTAAGAGAGTCATAGTTACTCGTCCCAATTGCTCACCCAGTCTGCCACTTTTTCTTACTGCGGCGAGTCTGCCAGAAGCGATATGTCACTCGTTGTGTATCTTAAGAGATTCATCGTTACTCCTTCCATAGGTTACTGGTATTCTCTGAGTCAATACCTCTCGTGACGAAAAAGTGGCTATCTTAATAGTGCAATACTTCTTCCTCCGAGTTGCTCACACAGTTTACTGCTTTTTGTGTAGTTTTTGTCTGCCAGAAACTATAATTCACTAGTTTTGCATCATAAAAGAGTCATCGATTCTCCTCCTAGGGGTTATTCGAGACCTCTTAATCCAAACCGCAAGTAACGAGGCATTGGCTACCTTAAGAGAGTCATAGTTACTCGTCCCAATTGCTCACCCAGTCTGCCACTTTTTCTTACTGCGGCGAGTCTGCCAGAAGCGATATGTCACTCGTTGTGTATCTTAAGAGATTCATCGTTACTCCTTCCATAGGTTACTGGTATTCTCTGAGTCAATACCTCTCTTGACGAAAAAGTGGCTATCTTAATAGTGCAATACTTCTTCCTCCGAGTTGCTCACACTGTTTACTACTTTTTGTGTACTTGCCAGTCTGCCAGAAGCGATATGTCACTTGTTGTGTATCATAAAAGTGTCATCGTTTCTCCTCCTAGGGGTTATTCGAGATTTCTTAATCCAAACCGCAAGTAACGAGGCATTGGCTACCTTAAGAGAGTCATAGTTACTCGTCCCAATTGCTCACCCAGTCTGCCACTTTTCCTTACTGCGGACAGTCTGCCAGAAGCGATATGTCACTCGTTGTGTATCTTAAGAGATTCATCGTTACTCTTTCCATAGGTTACTGGTATTCTCTGATTCAATGCCTCTCGTGACGAAAAAGTGGCTATCTTAATAGTGCAATACTTCTTCCTCCCAGTTGCTCACACAGTTTACTACTTTTTTGTGTAGTTTTTGTCTGCCAGAAACTATAATTCACTAGTTTTGTATCATAAAAGAGTCATCGTTTCTCCTCCTAGGGGTTATTCGAGACCTCTTAATCCAAACCGCAAGTAACGAGGCATTGGCTACCTTAAGAGAGTCATAGTTACTCGTCCCAATTGCTCACCCAGTCTGCCACTTTTTCTTACTGCGGCCAGTCTGCCAGAAGCGATATGTCACTCGTTGTGTATCTTAAGAGATTCATCGTTACTCCTTCCATAGGTTACTGGTATTCTCTGAGTCAATACCTCTCGTGACGAAAAAGTGGCTATCTTAATAGTGCAATACTTCTTCCTCCGAGTTGCTCACACAGTTTACTACTTTTTGTGTACTTGCCAGTCTGCCAGAAGCGATATGTCACTAGTTGTGTATCATAAAAGAGTCATCGTTTCTCCTCCTAGGGGTTATTCGAGATTTCTTAATCCAAACCGCAAGTAACGAGGCATTGGCTACCTTAAGAGAGTCATTGTTACTCGTCCCAATTGCTCACCCAGTCTGCCACTTTTCCTTACTGCGGCCAGTCTGCCAGAAGCGATATGTCACTCGTTGTGTATCTTAAGAGATTCATCGTTACTCCTTCCATAGGTTACTGGTATTCTCTGAGTCAATACCTCTCGTGACGAAAAAGTGGCTATCTTAATAGTGCAATACTTCTTCCTCCGAGTTGCTCACACAGTTTACTACTTTTTGTGTAGTTTTGTCTGCCAGAAACTATAATTCACTAGTTTTGTATCATAAAAGAGTCATCGTTTCTCCTCCTAGGGGTTATTCGAGACCTCTTAATCCAAACCGCAAGTAACGAGGCATTGGCTACCTTAAGAGTGTCATAGTTACTCGTCCCAATTGCTCACCCAGTCTGCTACTTTTTCTTACTGCGGACAGTCTGCCAGAAGCGATATGTCACTCGTTGTGTATCTTAAGAGATTCATCGTTACTCCTTCCATAGGTTACTGGTATTCTCTGAGTCAATACCTCTCGTGACGAAAAAGCGGCTATCTTAATAGTGCAATACTTCTTCCTCCGAGTTGCTCACACAGTTTACTACTTTTTTGTGTAGTTTTTGTCTGCCAGAAACTATAATTCACTAGTTTTGTATCATAAAAGAGTCATCGTTTCTCCTCCTAGGGGTTTTTCGAGACCTCTTAATCCAAACCGCAAGTAACGAGGCATTGGCTACCTTAAGAGAGTCATAGTTAGTCGTCCCCATTGCTCACCCAGTCTGCCACTTTTTCTTACTGCGGCCAGTCTGCCAGAAGCGATATGTCACTCGTTGTGTATCTTAAGAGATTCATCGTTACTCTTTCCATAGGTTACTGGTATTCTCTGATTCAATGCCTCTCGTGACGAAAAAGTGGCTATCTTAATAGTGCAATACTTCTTCCTCCCAGTTGCTCACACAGTTTACTACTTTTTGTGTAGTTTTTGTATGCCAGAAACTATAATTCACTAGTTGTGTATCATAAAAGAGTCATCGTTTCTCCTCCTAGGGGTTATTCGAGATTTCTTAATCCAAACCGCAAGTAACGAGGCATTGGCTACCTTAAGAGAGTCATAGTTACTCGTCCCAATTGCTCACCCAGTCTGCCACTTTTCCTTACTACGGCCAGTCTGCCAGAAGCGATATGTCACTCGTTGTGTATCTTAAGAGATTCATCGTTACTCCTTCCATAGGTTACTGGTATTCTCTGAGGCAATACCTCTCGTGACGAAAAAGTGGCTATCTTAATAGTGCAATACTTCTTCCTCCGAGTTGCTCACACAGTTTACTACTTTTTGTGTAGTTTTGTCTGCCAGAAACTATAATTCACTAGTTGTGTATCATAAAAGAGTCATCGTTTCTCCTCCTAGGGGTTTTCGAGATTTCTTAATCCAAACCGCAAGTAACGAGGCATTGGCTACCTTAAGAGAGTCATAGTTACTCGTCCCCATTGCTCACCCAGTCTGCCACTTTTTCTTACTGTGGCCAGTCTGCCAGAAGTGATATGTCACTCGATTTGTATCTTAAGAGATTCATCGTTACTCCTTCCATAGGTTACTGGTATTCTCTGAGTCAATACCTCTTGTGACGAAAAAGTGGCTATCTTAATAGTGCAATACTTCTTCCTCCGAGTTGCTCACACAGTTTACTACTTTTTGTGTAGTTTTGTCTGCCAGAAACTATAATTCACTAGTTTTGTATCATAAAAGAGTCATCGTTTCTCCTCCTAGGGGTTATTCGAGACCTCTTAATCCAAACCGCAAGTAACGAGGCATTGGCTACCTTAAGAGTGTCATAGTTACTCGTCCCAATTGCTCACCCAGTCTGCTACTTTTTCTTACTGCGGACAGTCTGCCAGAAGCGATATGTCACTCGTTGTGTATCTTAAGAGATTCATCGTTACTCCTTCCATAGGTTACTGGTATTCTCTGAGTCAATACCTCTCGTGACGAAAAAGCGGCTATCTTAATAGTGCAATACTTCTTCCTCCGAGTTGCTCACACAGTTTACTACTTTTTTGTGTAGTTTTTGTCTGCCAGAAACTATAATTCACTAGTTTTGTATCATAAAAGAGTCATCGTTTCTCCTCCTAGGGGTTTTTCGAGACCTCTTAATCCAAACCGCAAGTAACGAGGCATTGGCTACCTTAAGAGAGTCATAGTTAGTCGTCCCCATTGCTCACCCAGTCTGCCACTTTTTCTTACTGCGGCCAGTCTGCCAGAAGCGATATGTCACTCGTTGTGTATCTTAAGAGATTCATCGTTACTCTTTCCATAGGTTACTGGTATTCTCTGATTCAATGCCTCTCGTGACGAAAAAGTGGCTATCTTAATAGTGCAATACTTCTTCCTCCGAGTTGCTCACACAGTTTACTACTTTTTTTGTGTAGTTTTTGTCTGCCAGAAACTATAATTCACTAGTTTTGTATCATAAAAGAGTCATCGTTTCTCCTCCTAGGGGTTATTCGAGACCTCTTAATCCAAACCGCAAGTAACGAGGCATTGGCTACCTTAAGAGAGTCATAGTTACTCGTCCCAATTGCTCACCAAGTCTGCTACTTTTTCTTACTGCGGCCAGTCTGCCAGAAGCCATATGTCACTCGTTGTGTATCTTAAGAGATTCATCGTTACTCCTTCCATAGGTTACTGGTATTCTCTGAGTCAATACCTCTCGTGACGAAAAAGCGGCTATCTTAATAGTGCAATACTTCTTCCTCCGAGTTGCTCACACAGTTTACTACTTTTTTGTGTAGTTTTTGTCTGCCAGAAACTATAATTCACTAGTTTTGTATCATAAAAGAGTCATCGTTTCTCCTCCTAGGGGTTTTTCGAGACCTCTTAATCCAAACCGCAAGTAACGAGGCATTGGCTACCTTAAGAGAGTCATAGTTAGTCGTCCCCATTGCTCACCCAGTCTGCCACTTTTTCTTACTGCGGCCAGTCTGCCAGAAGCGATATGTCACTCGTTGTGTATCTTAAGAGATTCATCGTTACTCTTTCCATAGGTTACTGGTATTCTCTGATTCAATGCCTCTCGTGACGAAAAAGTGGCTATCTTAATAGTGCAATACTTCTTCCTCCGAGTTGCTCACACAGTTTACTACTTTTTTTGTGTAGTTTTTGTCTGCCAGAAACTATAATTCACTAGTTTTGTATCATAAAAGAGTCATCGTTTCTCCTCCTAGGGGTTATTCGAGACCTCTTAATCCAAACCGCAAGTAACGAGGCATTGGCTACCTTAAGAGAGTCATAGTTACTCGTCCCAATTGCTCACCAAGTCTGCTACTTTTTCTTACTGCGGCCAGTCTGCCAGAAGCCATATGTCACTCGTTGTGTATCTTAAGAGATTCATCGTTACTCCTTCCATAGGTTACTGGTATTCTCTGAGTCAATACCTCTCGTGACGAAAAAGCGGCTATCTTAATAGTGCAATACTTCTTCCTCCGAGTTGCTCACACAGTTTACTACTTTTTTGTGTAGTTTTTGTCTGCCAGAAACTATAATTCACTAGTTTTGTATCATAAAAGAGTCATCGTTTCTCCTCCTAGGGGTTTTTCGAGACCTCTTAATCCAAACCGCTAGTAACGAGGCATTGGCTACCTTAAGAGAGTCATAGTTACTCGTCCCCATTGCTCACCCAGTCTGCAACTTTTTCTTACTGCGGCCAGTCTGCCAGAAGCGATATGTCACTCGTTGTGTATCTTAAGAGATTCATCGTTACTCCTTCCATAGGTTACTGGTATTCTCTGATTCAATGCCTCTCGTGACGAAAAAGTGGCTATCTTAATAGTGCAATACTTCTTCCTCCCAGTTGCTCACACAGTTTACTACTTTTTGTGTAGTTTTTGTATGCCAGAAACTATAATTCACTAGTTGTGTATCATAAAAGAGTCATCGTTTCTCCTCCTAGGGGTTATTCGAGATTTCTTAATCCAAACCGCAAGTAACGAGGCATTGGCTACCTTAAGAGAGTCATAGTTACTCGTCCCAATTGCTCACCCAGTCTGCCACTTTTCCTTACTACGGCCAGTCTGCCAGAAGCGATATGTCACTCGTTGTGTATCTTAAGAGATTCATCGTTACTCCTTCCATAGGTTACTGGTATTCTCTGAGGCAATACCTCTCGTGACGAAAAAGTGGCTATCTTAATAGTGCAATACTTCTTCCTCCGAGTTGCTCACACAGTTTACTACTTTTTGTGTAGTTTTGTCTGCCAGAAACTATAATTCACTAGTTGTGTATCATAAAAGAGTCATCGTTTCTCCTCCTAGGGGTTTTCGAGATTTCTTAATCCAAACCGCAAGTAACGAGGCATTGGCTACCTTAAGAGAGTCATAGTTACTCGTCCCCATTGCTCACCCAGTCTGCCACTTTTTCTTACTGTGGCCAGTCTGCCAGAAGCGATATGTCACTCGATTTGTATCTTAAGAGATTCATCGTTACTCCTTCCATAGGTTACTGGTATTCTCTGAGTCAATACCTCTCTTGACGAAAAAGTGGCTATCTTAATAGTGCAATACTTCTTCCTCCGAGTTGCTCACACAGTTTACTGCTTTTTGTGTAGTTTTTGTCTGCCAGAAACTATAATTCACTAGTTGTGTATCATAAAAGAGTCATCGTTTCTCCTCCTAGGGGTTATTCGAGATATCTTAATCCAAACCGCAAGTAACGAGGCATTGGCTACCTTAAGAGAGTCATAGTTACTCGTCCCAATTGCTCACCCAGACTGCCACTTTTTCTTACTGTGGCCAGTCTGCCAGAAGCGGTATGTCACTCGTTGTGTATCTTAAGAGATTCATCGTTACTCCTTCCATAGGTTACTGGTATTCTCTGAGTCAATACCTCTCTTGACGAAAAAGTGGCTATCTTAATAGTGCAATACTTCTTCCTCCGAGTTGCTCACACAGTTTACTGCTTTTTGTGTAGTTTTTGTCTGCCAGAAACTATAATTCACTAGTTTTGCATCATAAAAGAGTCATCGATTCTCCTCCTAGGGGTTATTCGAGACCTCTTAATCCAAACCGCAAGTAACGAGGCATTGGCTACCTTAAGAGAGTCATAGTTACTCGTCCCAATTGCTCACCCAGTCTGCCACTTTTTCTTACTGCGGCGAGTCTGCCAGAAGCGATATGTCACTCGTTGTGTATCTTAAGAGATTCATCGTTACTCCTTCCATAGGTTACTGGTATTCTCTGAGTCAATACCTCTCGTGACGAAAAAGTGGCTATCTTAATAGTGCAATACTTCTTCCTCCGAGTTGCTCACACAGTTTACTGCTTTTTGTGTAGTTTTTGTCTGCCAGAAACTATAATTCACTAGTTTTGCATCATAAAAGAGTCATCGATTCTCCTCCTAGGGGTTATTCGAGACCTCTTAATCCAAACCGCAAGTAACGAGGCATTGGCTACCTTAAGAGAGTCATAGTTACTCGTCCCAATTGCTCACCCAGTCTGCCACTTTTTCTTACTGCGGCGAGTCTGCCAGAAGCGATATGTCACTCGTTGTGTATCTTAAGAGATTCATCGTTACTCCTTCCATAGGTTACTGGTATTCTCTGAGTCAATACCTCTCTTGACGAAAAAGTGGCTATCTTAATAGTGCAATACTTCTTCCTCCGAGTTGCTCACACAGTTTACTACTTTTTGTGTACTTGCCAGTCTGCCAGAAGCGATATGTCACTAGTTGTGTATCATAAAAGAGTCATCGTTTCTCCTCCTAGGGGTTATTCGAGATTTCTTAATCCAAACCGCAAGTAACGAGGCATTGGCTACCTTAAGAGAGTCATAGTTACTCGTCCCAATTGCTCACCCAGTCTGCCACTTTTCCTTACTGCGGACAGTCTGCCAGAAGCGATATGTCACTCGTTGTGTATCTTAAGAGATTCATCGTTACTCTTTCCATAGGTTACTGGTATTCTCTGATTCAATGCCTCTCGTGACGAAAAAGTGGCTATCTTAATAGTGCAATACTTCTTCCTCCCAGTTGCTCACACAGTTTACTACTTTTTTGTGTAGTTTTTGTCTGCCAGAAACTATAATTCACTAGTTTTGTATCATAAAAGAGTCATCGTTTCTCCTCCTAGGGGTTATTCGAGACCTCTTAATCCAAACCGCAAGTAACGAGGCATTGGCTACCTTAAGAGAGTCATAGTTACTCGTCCCAATTGCTCACCCAGTCTGCCACTTTTTCTTACTGCGGCCAGTCTGCCAGAAGCGATATGTCACTCGTTGTGTATCTTAAGAGATTCATCGTTACTCCTTCCATAGGTTACTGGTATTCTCTGAGTCAATACCTCTCGTGACGAAAAAGTGGCTATCTTAATAGTGCAATACTTCTTCCTCCGAGTTGCTCACACAGTTTACTACTTTTTGTGTACTTGCCAGTCTGCCAGAAGCGATATGTCACTAGTTGTGTATCATAAAAGAGTCATCGTTTCTCCTCCTAGGGGTTATTCGAGATTTCTTAATCCAAACCGCAAGTAACGAGGCATTGGCTACCTTAAGAGAGTCATTGTTACTCGTCCCAATTGCTCACCCAGTCTGCCACTTTTCCTTACTGCGGCCAGTCTGCCAGAAGCGATATGTCACTCGTTGTGTATCTTAAGAGATTCATCGTTACTCCTTCCATAGTTTACTGGTATTCTCTGAGTCAATACCACTCTTGACGAAAAAGTGGCTTTTTTAATAGTGCAATACTTCTTCCTCCGAGTTGCTCACACAGTTTACTGCTTTTTGTGTAGTTTTTGTCTGCCAGAAACTATAATTCACTAGTTTTGCACCATAAAAGAGTCATCGTTTCTCCTCCTAGGGGTTATTCGAGACCTCTTAATCCAAACCGCAAGTAACGAGGCATTGGCTACCTTAAGAGAGTCATAGTTACTCGTCCCAATTGCTCACCCAGTCTGCCACTTTTTCTTACTGCGGCGAGTCTGCCAGAAGCGATATGTCACTCGTTGTGTATCTTAAGAGATTCATCGTTACTCCTTCCATAGGTTACTGGTATTCTCTGAGTCAATACCTCTCTTGGCGAAAAAGTGGCTATCTTAATAGTGCAATACTTCTTCCTCCGAGTTGCTCACACAGTTTACTACTTTTCGTGTACTTGCCAGTCTGCCAGAAGCGATATGTCACTAGTTGTGTATCATAAAAGAGTCATCGTTTCTCCTCCTAGGGGTTATTCGAGATTTCTTAATCCAAACCGCAAGTAACGAGGCATTGGCTACCTTAAGAGAGTCATAGTTACTCGTCCCAATTGCTCACCCAGTCTGCCACTTTTCCTTACTACGGCCAGTCTGCCAGAGGCGATATGTCACTCGTTGTGTATCTTAAGAGATTCATCGTTACTCCTTCCATAGGTTACTGGTATTCTCTGAGTCAATACCTCTCGTGACGAAAAAGTGGCTATCTTAATAGTGCAATACTTCTTCCTCCGAGTTGCTCACACAGTTTACTACTTTTTGTGTAGTTTTTGTCTGCCAGAAACTATAATTCACTAGTTGTGTATCATAAAAGAGTCATCGTTTCTCCTCCTAGGGGTTTTCGAGATTTCTTAATCCAAACCGCAAGTAACGAGGCATTGGCTACCTTAAGAGGGTCATAGTTACTCGTCCCCATTGCTCACCCAGTCTGCCACTTTTTCTTACTGTGGCCAGTCTGCCAGAAGCGATATGTCACTCGATTTGTATCTTAAGAGATTCATCGTTACTCCTTCCATAGGTTACTGGTATTCTCTGAGTCAATACCTCTCTTGACGAAAAAGTGGCTATCTTAATAGTGCAATACTTCTTCCTCCGAGTTGCTCACACAGTTTACTGCTTTTTGTGTAGTTTTTGTCTGCCAGAAACTATAATTCACTAGTTGTGTATCATAAAAGAGTCATCGTTTCTCCTCCTAGGGGTTATTCGAGATATCTTAAACCAAACCGCAAGTAACGAGGCATTGGCTACCTTAAGAGAGTCATAGTTACTCGTCCCCATTGCTCACCCAGACTGCCACTTTTTCTTACTGTGGCCAGTCTGCCAGAAGCGGTATGTCACTCGTTGTGTATCTTAAGAGATTCATCGTTACTCCTTCCATAGGTTACTGGTATTCTCTGAGTCAATACCTCTCTTGACGAAAAAGTGGCTATCTTAATAGTGCAATACTTCTTCCTCCGAGTTGCTCACACAGTTTACTGCTTTTTGTGTAGTTTTTGTCTGCCAGAAACTATAATTCACTAGTTTTGCATCATAAAAGAGTCATCGATTCTCCTCCTAGGGGTTATTCGAGACCTCTTAATCCAAACCGCAAGTAACGAGGCATTGGCTACGTTAAGAGAGTCATAGTTACTCGTCCCAATTGCTCACCCAGTCTGCCACTTTTTCTTACTGCGGCGAGTCTGCCAGAAGCGATATGTCACTCGTTGTGTATCTTAAGAGATTCATCGTTACTCCTTCCATAGGTTACTGGTATTCTCTGAGTCAATACCTCTCGTGACGAAAAAGTGGCTATCTTAATAGTGCAATACTTCTTCCTCCGAGTTGCTCACACAGTTTACTGCTTTTTGTGTAGTTTTTGTCTGCCAGAAACTATAATTCACTAGTTTTGCATCATAAAAGAGTCATCGATTCTCCTCCTAGGGGTTATTCGAGACCTCTTAATCCAAACCGCAAGTAACGAGGCATTGGCTACCTTAAGAGAGTCATAGTTACTCGTCCCAATTGCTCACCCAGTCTGCCACTTTTTCTTACTGCGGCGAGTCTGCCAGAAGCGATATGTCACTCGTTGTGTATCTTAAGAGATTCATCGTTACTCCTTCCATAGGTTACTGGTATTCTCTGAGTCAATACCTCTCTTGACGAAAAAGTGGCTATCTTAATAGTGCAATACTTCTTCCTCCGAGTTGCTCACACAGTTTACTACTTTTTGTGTACTTGCCAGTCTGCCAGAAGCGATATGTCACTAGTTGTGTATCATAAAAGAGTCATCGTTTCTCCTCCTAGGGGTTATTCGAGATTTCTTAATCCAAACCGCAAGTAACGAGGCATTGGCTACCTTAAGAGAGTCATAGTTACTCGTCCCAATTGCTCACCCAGTCTGCCACTTTTCCTTACTGCGGACAGTCTGCCAGAAGCGATATGTCACTCGTTGTGTATCTTAAGAGATTCATCGTTACTCTTTCCATAGGTTACTGGTATTCTCTGATTCAATGCCTCTCGTGACGAAAAAGTGGCTATCTTAATAGTGCAATACTTCTTCCTCCCAGTTGCTCACACAGTTTACTACTTTTTTGTGTAGTTTTTGTCTGCCAGAAACTATAATTCACTAGTTTTGTATCATAAAAGAGTCATCGTTTCTCCTCCTAGGGGTTATTCGAGACCTCTTAATCCAAACCGCAAGTAACGAGGCATTGGCTACCTTAAGAGAGTCATAGTTACTCGTCCCAATTGCTCACCCAGTCTGCCACTTTTTCTTACTGCGGCCAGTCTGCCAGAAGCGATATGTCACTCGTTGTGTATCTTAAGAGATTCATCGTTACTACTTCCATAGGTTACTGGTATTCTCTGAGTCAATACCTCTCGTGACGAAAAAGTGGCTATCTTAATAGTGCAATACTTCTTCCTCCGAGTTGCTCACACAGTTTACTACTTTTTGTGTACTTGCCAGTCTGCCAGAAGCGATATGTCACTAGTTGTGTATCATAAAAGAGTCATCGTTTCTCCTCCTAGGGGTTATTCGAGACCTCTTAATCCAAACCGCAAGTAACGAGGCATTGGCTACCTTAAGAGAGTCATTGTTACTCGTCCCAATTGCTCACCCAGTCTGCCACTTTTCCTTACTGCGGCCAGTCTGCCAGAAGCGATATGTCACTCGTTGTGTATCTTAAGAGATTCATCGTTACTCCTTCCATAGTTTACTGGTATTCTCTGAGTCAATACCACTCTTGACGAAAAAGTGGCTATCTTAATAGTGCAATACTTCTTCCTCCGAGTTGCTCACACAGTTTACTGCTTTTTGTGTAGTTTTTGTCTGCCAGAAACTATAATTCACTAGTTTTGCACCATAAAAGAGTCATCGTTTCTCCTCCTAGGGGTTATTCGAGACCTCTTAATCCAAACCGCAAGTAACGAGGCATTGGCTACCTTAAGAGAGTCATAGTTACTCGTCCCAATTGCTCACCCAGTCTGCCACTTTTTCTTACTGCGGCGAGTCTGCCAGAAGCGATATGTCACTCCTTGTGTATCTTAAGAGATTCATCGTTACTCCTTCCATAGGTTACTGGTATTCTCTGAGTCAATACCTCTCTTGGCGAAAAAGTGGCTATCTTAATAGTGCAATACTTCTTCCTCCGAGTTGCTCACACAGTTTACTACTTTTTGTGTACTTGCCAGTCTGCCAGAAGCGATATGTCACTAGTTGTGTATCATAAAAGAGTCATCGTTTCTCCTCCTAGGGGTTATTCGAGATTTCTTAATCCAAACCGCAAGTAACGAGGCATTGGCTACCTTAAGAGAGTCATAGTTACTCGTCCCAATTGCTCACCCAGTCTGCCACTTTTCCTTACTGCGGACAGTCTGCCAGAAGCGATATGTCACTCGTTGTGTATCTTAAGAGATTCATCGTTACTCTTTCCATAGGTTACTGGTATTCTCTGATTCAATGCCTCTCGTGACGAAAAAGTGGCTATCTTAATAGTGCAATACTTCTTCCTCCCAGTTGCTCACACAGTTTACTACTTTTTTGTATAGTTTTTGTCTGCCAGAAACTATAATTCACTAGTTTTGTATCATAAAAGGGTCATCGTTTCTCCTCCTAGGGGTTATTCGAAACCTCTTAATCCAAACCGCAAGTAACGAGGCATTGGCTACCTTAAGAGAGTCATAGTTACTCGTCCCCATTGCTCACCCAGTCTGCCACTTTTTCTTACTGCGGCCAGTCTGCCAGAAGCGATATGTCACTCGTTGTGTATCTTAAGAGATTCATCGTTACTCCTTCCATAGGTTACTGGTATTCTCTGAGTCAATACCTCTCTTGACGAAAAAGTGGCTATCTTAATAGTGCAATACTTCTTCCTCCGAGTTGCTCACACAGTTTACTGCTTTTTGTGTAGTTTTTGTCTGCCAGAAACTATAATTCACTAGTTGTGTATCATAAAAGAGTCATCGTTTCTCCTCCTCGGGGTTATTCGAGATATCTTAATCCAAACCGCAAGTAACAAGGCATTGGCTACCTTAAGAGAGTCATAGTTACTCGTCCCAATTGCTCACCCAGTCTGCCACTTTTCCTTACTGCGGCCAGTCTGCCAGAAGCGATATGTCACTCGTTGTGTATCTTAAGAGATTCATCGTTACTCTTTCCATAGGTTACTGGTATTCTCTGATTCAATGCCTCTCGTGACGAAAAAGTGGCTATCTTAATAGTGCAATACTTCTTCCTCCCAGTTGCTCACACAGTTTACAACTTTTTTGTGTAGTTTTTGTCTGCAAGAAACTATAATTCACTAGTTTTGTATCATAAAAGAGTCATCGTTTCTCCTCCTAGGGGTTATTCGAGACCTCTTAATCCAAACCGCAAGTAACGAGGCATTGGCTACCTTAAGAGAGTCATAGTTACTCGACCCAATTGCTCACCTAGTCTGCCACTTTTTCTTACTGCGGCCAGTCTGCCAGAAGCGATATGTCACTCGTTGTGTATCTTAAGAGATTCATCGTTACTCCTTCCATAGGTTACTGGTATTCTCTGAGTCAATACCTCTCGTGACGAAAAAGTGGCTATCTTAATAGTGCAATACTTCTTCCTCCGAGTTGCTCACACAGTTTACTGCTTTTTGTGTAGTTTTTGTCTGCCAGAAACTATAATTCACTAGTTTTGCACCATAAAAGAGTCATCGTTTCTCCTCCTAGGGGTTATTCGAGACCTCTTAATCCAAACCGCAAGTAACGAGGCATTGGCTACCTTAAGAGAGTCATAGTTACTCGTCCCAATTGCTCACCCAGTCTGCCACTTTTCCTTACTGCGGACAGTCTGCCAGAAGCGATATGTCACTCGTTGTGTATCTTAAGAGATTCATCGTTACTCTTTCCATAGGTTACTGGTATTCTCTGATTCAATGCCTCTCGTGACGAAAAAGTGGCTATCTTAATAGTGCAATACTTCTTCCTCCCAGTTGCTCACACAGTTTACTACCTTTTTGTATAGTTTTTGTCTGCCAGAAACTATAATTCACTAGTTTTGTATCATAAAAGAGTCATCGTTTCTCCTCCTAGGGGTTATTCGAGACCTCTTAATCCAAACCGCAAGTAACGAGGCATTGGCTACCTTAAGAGAGTCATAGTTACTCGTCCCAATTGCTCACCCAGTCTGCCACTTTTTCTTACTGTGGCCAGTCTGCCAGAAGCGATATGTCACTCGTTGTATATCTTAAGAGATTCATCGTTACTCCTTCCATAGGTTACTGGTATTCTCTGAGTCAATACCTCTCGTGACGAAAAAGTGGCTATCTTAATAGTGCAATACTTCTTCCTCCCAGTTGCTCACACAGTTTACTACTTTTTTGTGTAGTTTTTGTCTGCCAGAAACTATAATTCACTAGTTTTGTATCATAAAAGAGTCATTGTTTCCCCTCCTAGGGGTTATTCGAGACCTCTGAAACCAAACCGCAAGTAACGAGGCATTGGCTACCTTAAGAGAGTCATAGTTACTCGTCCCCATTGCTCACCCAGTCTGCCACTTTTTCTTACTGCGGCCAGTCTGCCAGAAGCGATATGTCACTTGTTGTGTATCTTAAGAGATTCATCGTTACTCCTTCCATAGGTTACTGGTATTCTCTGAGTCAATACACCTCGTGACGAAAAAGTGGCTATCTTAATAGTGCAATACTTCTTCCTCCGAGTTGCTCACACAGTTTACTACTTTTTGTGTAGTTTTTGTCTGCCAGAAACTATAATTCACTAGTTGTGTATCATAAAAGAGTCATCGTTTCTCCTCCTAGGGGTTTTCGAGATTTCTTAATCCAAACCGCAAGTAACGAGGCATTGGCTACCTTAAGAGAGTCAGAGTTACTCGTCCCCATTGCTCACCCAGTCTGCCACTTTTTCTTACCGTGGCCAGTCTGCCAGAAGCGATATGTCACTCGTTGTGTATCTTAAGAAATTCATCGTTACTCCTTCCATAGGTTACTGGTATTCTCTGAGTCAATACCTCTCTTGACGAAAAAGTGGCTATCTTAATAGTGCAATACTTCTTCCTCCGAGTTGCTCACACAGTTTACTGCTTTTTGTGTAGTTTTTGTCTGCCAGAAACTATAATTCACTAGTTGTGTATCATAAAAGAGTCATCGTTTCTCCTCCTCGGGGTTATTCGAGATATCTTAATCCAAACCGCAAGTAACAAGGCATTGGCTACCTTAAGAGAGTCATAGTTACTCGTCCCAATTGCTCACCCAGTCTGCCACTTTTCCTTACTGCGGCCAGTCTGCCAGAAGCGATATGTCACTCGTTGTGTATCTTAAGAGATTCATCGTTACTCTTTCCATAGGTTACTGGTATTCTCTGATTCAATGCCTCTCGTGACGAAAAAGTGGCTATCTTAATAGTGCAATACTTCTTCCTCCGAGTTGCTCACACAGTTTACAACTTTTTTGTGTAGTTTTTGTCTGCAAGAAACTATAATTCACTAGTTTTGTATCATAAAAGAGTCATCGTTTCTCCTCCTAGGGGTTATTCGAGACCTCTTAATCCAAACCGCAAGTAACGAGGCATTGGCTACCTTAAGAGAGTCATAGTTACTCGACCCAATTGCTCACCTAGTCTGCCACTTTTTCTTACTGCGGCCAGTCTGCCAGAAGCGATATGTTACTCGTTGTGTATCTTAAGAGATTCATCGTTACTCCTTCCATAGGTTACTGGTATTCTCTGAGTCAATACCTCTCGTGACGAAAAAGTGGCTATCTTAATAGTGCAATACTTCTTCCTCCGAGTTGCTCACACAGTTTACTGCTTTTTGTGTAGTTTTTGTCTGCCAGAAACTATAATTCACTAGTTTTGCACCATAAAAGAGTCATCGTTTCTCCTCCTAGGGGTTATTCGAGACCTCTTAATCCAAACCGCAAGTAACGAGGCATTGGCTACCTTAAGAGAGTCATAGTTACTCGTCCCAATTGCTCACCCAGTCTGCCACTTTTTCTTACTGCGGCGAGTCTGCCAGAAGCGATATGTCACTCGTTGTGTATCTTAAGAGATTCATCATTACTCCTTCCATAGGTTACTGGTATTCTCTGAGTCAATACCTCTCTTGGCGAAAAAGTGGCTATCTTAATAGTGCAATACTTCTTCCTCCGAGTTGCTCACACAGTTTACTACTTTTTGTGTACTTGCCAGTCTGCCAGAAGCGATATGTCACTAGTTGTGTATCATAAAAGAGTCATCGTTTCTCCTCCTAGGGGTTATTCGAGATTTCTTAATCCAAACCGCAAGTAACGAGGCATTGGCTACCTTAAGAGAGTCATAGTTACTCGTCCCAATTGCTCACCCAGTCTGACACTTTTCCTTACTGCGGACAGTCTGCCAGAAGCGATATGTCACTCGTTGTGTATCTTAAGAGATTCATCGTTACTCTTTCCATAGGTTACTGGTATTCTCTGATTCAATGCCTCTCGTGACGAAAAAGTGGCTATCTTAATAGTGCAATACTTCTTCCTCCCAGTTGCTCACACAGTTTACTACTTTTTTGTATAGTTTTTGTCTGCCAGAAACTATAATTCACTAGTTTTGTATCATAAAAGAGTCATCGTTTCTCCTCCTAGGGGTTATTCGAGACCTCTTAATCCAAACCGCAAGTAACGAGGCATTGGCTACCTTAAGAGAGTCATAGTTACTCGTCCCAATTGCTCACCCAGTCTGCCACTTTTTCTTACTGCGGCCAGTCTGCCAGAAGCGATATGTCACTCGTTGTATATCTTAAGAGATTCATCGTTACTCCTTCCAAATGTTACTGGTATTCTCTGAGTCAATACCTCTCGTGACGAAAAAGTGGCTATCTTAATAGTGCAATACTTCTTCCTCCCAGTTGCTCACACAGTTTACTACTTTTTTGTGTAGTTTTTGTCTGCCAGAAACTATAATTCACTAGTTTTGTATCATAAAAGAGTCATCGTTTCCCCTCCTAGGGGTTATTCGAGACCTCTGAAACCAAACCGCAAGTAACGAGGTATTGGCTACCTTAAGAGAGTCATAGTTACTCGTCCCCATTGCTCACCCAGTCTGCCACTTTTTCTTACTGCGGCCAGTCTGCCAGAAGCGATATGTCACTCGTTGTGTATCTTAAGAGATTCATCGTTACTCCTTCCATAGGTTACTGGTATTCTCTGAGTCAATACATCTCGTGACGAAAAAGTGGCTATCTTAATAGTGCAATACTTCTTAATCCGAGTTGCTCACACAGTTTACTACTTTTTGTGTAGTTTTTGTCTGCCAGAAACTATAATTCACTAGTTGTGTATCATAAAAGAGTCATCGTTTCTCCTCCTAGGGGTTTTCGAGATTTCTTAATCCAAACCGCAAGTAACGAGGCATTGGCTACCTTAAGAGAGTCAGAGTTACTCGTCCCCATTGCTCACCCAGTCTGCAACTTTTTCTTACCGTGGCCAGTCTGCCAGAAGCGATATGTCACTCGTTGTGTATCTTAAGAGATTCATCGTTACTCCTTCCATAGGTTACTGGTATTCTCTGAGTCAATACCTCTCTTGACGAAAAAGTGGCTATCTTAATAGTGCAATACTTCTTCCTCCGAGTTGCTCACACAGTTTACTGCTTTTTGTGTAGTTTTTGTCTGCCAGAAACTATAATTCACTAGTTGTGTATCATAAAAGAGTCATCGTTTCTCCTCCTCGGGGTTATTCGAGATATCTTAATCCAAACCGCAAGTAACGAGGCATTGGCTACCTTAAGAGAGTCATAGTTACTCGTCCCAATTGCTCACCCAGTCTGCCACTTTTCCTTACTGCGGCCAGTCTGCCAGAAGCGATATGTCACTCGTTGTGTATCTTAAGAGATTCATCGTTACTCTTTCCATAGGTTACTGGTATTCTCTGATTCAATGCCTCTCGTGACGAAAAAGTGGCTATCTTAATAGTGCAATACTTCTTCCTCCCAGTTGCTCACACAGTTTACAACTTTTTTGTGTAGTTTTTGTCTGCAAGAAACTATAATTCACTAGTTTTGTATCATAAAAGAGTCATCGTTTCTCCTCCTAGGGGTTATTCGAGACCTCTTAATCCAAACCGCAAGTAACGAGGCATTGGCTACCTTAAGAGAGTCATAGTTACTCGACCCAATCGCTCACCCAGTCTGCCACTTTTTCTTACTGCGGCCAGTCTGCCAGAAGCGATATGTCACTCGTTGTGTATCTTAAGAGATTCATCGTTACTCCTTCCATAGGTTACTGGTATTCTCTGAGTCAATACCTCTCGTGACGAAAAAGTGGCTATCTTAATAGTGCAATACTTCTTCCTCCGAGTTGCTCACACAGTTTACTACTTTTTGTGTAGTTTTTGTCTGCCAGAAACTATAATTCACTAGTTGTGTATCATAAAAGAGTCATCGTTTCTCCTCCTAGGGGTTATTCGAGACCTCTGAAACCAAACCGCAAGTAGCGAGGCATTGGCTACCTTAAGAGAGTCATAGTTACTCGTCCCCATTGCTCACCCAGTCTGCCACTTTTTCTTACTGCGGCCAGTCTGCCAGAAGCGATATGTCACTCGTTGTGTATCTTAAGAGATTCATCGTTACTCCTTCCATAGGTTACTGGTATTCTCTGAGTCAATACCTCTCGTGACGAAAAAGTGGCTATCTTAATAGTGCAATACTTCTTCCTCCGAGTTGCTCACACAGTTTACTACTTTTTGTGTAGTTTTTGTCTGCCAGAAACTATAATTCACTAGCTGTGTATCATAAAAGAGTCATCGTTTCTCCTCCTAGGGGTTATTCGAGATTTCTTAATCCAAACCGCAAGTAACGAGGCATTGGCTACCTTAAGAGAGTCATAGTTACTCGTCCCAATTGCTCACCCAGTCTGCCACTTTTCCTTACTGCGGCCAGTCTGCCAGAAGCGATATGTCACTCGTTGTGTATCTTAAGAGATTCATCGTTACTCTTTCCATAGGTTACTGGTATTCTCTGATTCAATGCCTCTCGTGACGAAAAAGTGGCTATCTTAATAGAGCAATACTTCTTCCTCCCAGTTGCTCACACACTTTACTACTTTTTTGTATAGTTTTTGTCTGCCAGAAACTATAATTCACTAGTTTTGTATCATAAAATAGTCATCGTTTCTCCTCCTAGGGGTTATTCGAGACCTCTTAATCCAAACCGCAAGTAACGAGGCATTGGCTACCTTAAGAGAGTCATAGTTACTCGTCCCAATTGCTCACCCAGTCTGCCACTTTTTCTTACAGCGGCCAGTCTGCCAGAAGCGATATGTCACTCGTTGTGTATCTTAAGAGATTCACCGTTACTCCTTCCATAGGTTACTGGTATTCTCTGAGTCAATACCTCTCGTGACGAAAAAGTGGCTATCTTAATAGTGCAATACTTCTTCCTCCGAGTTGCTCACACAGTTTACTACTTTTTGTGTAGTTTTTGTCTGCCAGAAACTATAATTCACTAGTTTTGTATCATAAAAGAGTCATCGTTTCTCCTCCTAGGGGTTATTCGAGACCTCTGAATCCAAACCGCAAGTAACGAGGCATTGGCTACCTTAAGAGAGTCATGGTTACTCGTCCCCATTGCTCACCCAGTCTGCCACTTTTTCTTACTGTGGCCAGTCTGCCAGAAGCGATATGTCACTCGTTGTGTATCTTAAGAGATTCATCGTTACTCCTTCCATAGGTTACTGATATTCTCTGAGTCAATACCTCTCGTGACGAAAAAGTGGCTATCTTAATAGTGCAATACTTCTTCCTCCGAGTTGCTCACACAGTTTACTACATTTTGTGTAGTTTTTGTCTGCCAGAAACTATATTTCACAAGTTGTGTATCATAAAAGAGTCATCGTTTCTCCTCCTAGGTGTTTTCGAGATTTCTTAATCCAAACCGCAAGTAACGAGGCGTTGGCTACCTTAAGAGAGTCATAGTTACTCGTCCCAATTGCTCATCCAGTCTGCCACTTTTCCTTACTGCGGCCAGTCTGCCAGAAGCGATATGTCACTCGTTGTGTATCTTAAGAGATTCATCGTTACTCCTTCCATAGGTTACTGGTATTCTCTGAGTCAAAACCTCTCGTGACGAAAAAGTGGCTATCTTAATAGTGCAATACTTCTTCCTCCGAGTTGCTCACACAGTTTACTACTTTTTGTGTACTTGCCAGTCTGCCAGAAGCGATATGTCACTAGTTGTGTATCATAAAAGAGTCATCGTTTCTCCTCCTAGGGGTTTTCGAGATTTCTTAATCCAAACCGCAAGTAACGAGGCATTGGCTACCTTAAGAGAGTCATAGTTACTCGTCCCCATTGCTCACCCAGTCTGCCACTTTTTCGTACTGTGGCCAGTCTGCCAGAAGCGATATGTCACTCGTTGTGTATCTTAAGAGATTCATCGTTACTCCTTCCATAGGTTACTGGTATTCTCTGAGTCAATACCTCTCTTGACGAAAAAGTGGCTATCTTAATAGTGCAATACTTCTTCCTCCGAGTTGCTCACACAGTTTATTGCTTTTTGTGTAGTTTTTGTCTGCCAGAAACTATAATTCACTAGTTGTGTATCTTAAAAGAGTCATCGTTTCTCCTCCTAGGGGTTATTCGAGATATCTTAATCCAAACCGCAAGTAACGAGGCATTGGCTACCTTAAAAGAGTCATAGTTACTCGTCCCAATTGCTCACCCAGTCTGCCACTTTTTCTTACTGTGGCCAGTCCGCCAGAAGCGATATGTCACTCGTTGTGTATTTTAAGAGATTCATCGTTACTCCTTCCATAGGTTACTGGTATTCTCTGAGTCAATACCTCTCTTGACGAAAAAGTGGCTATCTTAATAGTGCAATACTTCTTCCTCCGAGTTGCTCACACAGTTTACTACTTTTTGTGTAGTTTTTGTCTGCCAGAAACTATAATTCACTAGTTGTGTATCATAAAAGAGTCATCGTTTCTCCTAATAGGGGTTTTCGAGATTTCTTATTCCAAACCGCAAGTAACGAGGCATTGGCTACCTTAAGAGAGTCATAGTTACTCGTCCCCATTGCTCACCCAGTCTGCCACTTTTTCTTACTGTGGCCAGTCTGCCAGAAGCGATATGTCACTCGTTGTGTATCTTAAGAGATTCATCGTTACTCCTTCCATAGGTTACTGGTATTCTCTGAGTCAATACCTCTCTTGACGAAAAAGTGGCTATCTTAATAGTGCAATACTTCTTCCTCCGAGTTGCTCACACAGTTTACTGCTTTTTGTGTAGTTTGTGTCTGCCAGAAACTATAATTCACTAGTTGTGTATCATAAAAGAGTCATCGTTTCTCCTCCTAGGGGTTATTCGAGATATCTTAATCCAAACCGCAAGTAACGAGGCATTGGCTACCTTAAGAGAGTCATAGTTACTCGTCCCAATTGCTCACCCAGTCTGCCACTTTTTCTTACTGTGGCCAGTCTGCCAGAAGCGATATGTCACTCGTTGTGTATCTTAAGAGATTCATCGTTACTCCTTCCATAGGTTACTGGTATTCTCTGAGTCAATACCTCTCGTGACGAAAAAGTGGCTATCTTAATAGTGCAATACTTCTTCGTCCGAGTTGCTCACACAGTTTACTACTTTTTGTGTAGTTTTTGTCTGCCAGAAACTATAATTCACTAGCTGTGTATCATAAAAGAGTCATCGTTTCTCCTCCTAGGGGTTATTCGAGATTTCTTAATCCAAACCGCAAGTAACGAGGCATTGGCTACCTTAAGAGAGTCATAGTTACTCGTCCCAATTGCTCACCCAGTCTGCCACTTTTCCTTACTGCGGCCAGTCTGCCAGAAGCGATATGTCACTCGTTGTGTATCTTAAGAGATTCATCGTTACTCTTTCCATAGGTTACTGGTATTCTCTGATTCAATGCCTCTCGTGACGAAAAAGTGGCTATCTTAATAGAGCAATACTTCTTCCTCCCAGTTGCTCACACACTTTACTACTTTTTTGTATAGTTTTTGTCTGCCAGAAACTATAATTCACTAGTTTTGTATCATAAAAGAGTCATCGTTTCTCCTCCTAGGGGTTATTCGAGACCTCTTAATCCAAACCGCAAGTAACGAGGCATTGGCTACCTTAAGAGAGTCATAGTTACTCGTCCCAATTGCTCACCCAGTCTGCCACTTTTTCTTACAGCGGCCAGTCTGCCAGAAGCGATATGTCACTCGTTGTGTATCTTAAGAGATTCATCGTTACTCCTTCCATAGGTTACTGGTATTCTCTGAGTCAATTCCTCTCGTGACGAAAAAGTGGCTATCTTAATAGTGCAATACTTCTTCCTCCCAGTTGCTCACACAGTTTACTACTTTTTTGTGTAGTTTTTGTCTGCCAGAAACTATAATTCACTAGTTTTGTATCATAAAAGAGTCATCGTTTCTCCTCCTAGGGGTTATTCGAGACCTCTGAATCCAAACCGCAAGTAACGAGGCATTGGCTACCTTAAGAGAGTCATAGTTACTCGTCCCCATTGCTCACCCAGTCTGCCACTTTTTCTTACTGCGGCCAGTCTGCCAGAAGCGATATGTCACTCGTTGTGTATCTTAAGAGATTCATCGTTACTCCTTCCATAGGTTACTGATATTCTCTGAGTCAATACCTCTCGTGACGAAAAAGTGGCTATCTTAATAGTGCAATACTTCTTCCTCCGAGTTGCTCACACAGTTTACTACTTTTTGTGTAGTTTTTGTCTGCCAGAAACTATAATTCACTAGTTTTGTATCATAAAAGAGTCATCGTTTCTCCTCCTAGGGGTTATTCGAGACCTCTGAATCCAAACCGCAAGTAACGAGGCATTGGCTACCTTAAGAGAGTCATGGTTACTCGTCCCCATTGCTCACCCAGTCTGCCACTTTTTCTTACTGTGGCCAGTCTGCCAGAAGCGATATGTCACTCGTTGTGTATCTTAAGAGATTCATCGTTACTCCTTCCATAGGTTACTGATATTCTCTGAGTCAATACCTCTCGTGACGAAAAAGTGGCTATCTTAATAGTGCAATACTTCTTCCTCCGAGTTGCTCACACAGTTTACTACTTTTTGTGTAGTTTTTGTCTGCCAGAAACTATAATTCACAAGTTGTGTATCATAAAAGAGTCATCGTTTCTCCTCCTAGGGGTTTTCGAGATTTCTTAATCCAAACCGCAAGTAACGAGGCATTGGCTACCTTAAGAGAGTCATAGTTACTCGTCCCAATTGCTCATCCAGTCTGCCACTTTTCCTTACTGCGGCCAGTCTGCCAGAAGCGATATGTCACTCGTTGTGTATCTTAGGAGATTCATCGTTACTCCTTCCATAGGTTACTGGTATTCTCTGAGTCAAAACCTCTCGTGACGAAAAAGTGGCTTTCTTAATAGTGCAATACTTCTTCCTCCGAGTTGCTCACACAGTTTACTACTTTTTGTGTACTTGCCAGTCTGCCAGAAGCGATATGTCACTAGTTGTGTATCATAAAAGAGTCATCGTTTCTCCTCCTAGGGGTTTTCGAGATTTCTTAATCCAAACCGCAAGTAACGAGGCATTGGCTACCTTAAGAGAGTCATAGTTACTCGTCCCCATTGCTCACCCAGTCTGCCACTTTTTCTTACTGTGGCCAGTCTGCCAGAAGCGATATGTCACTCGTTGTGTATCTTAAGAGATTCATCGTTACTCCTTCCATAGGTTACTGGTATTCTCTGAGTCAATACCTCTCTTGACGAAAAAGTGGCTATCTTAATAGTGCAATACTTCTTCCTCCGAGTTGCTCACACAGTTTATTGCTTTTTGTGTAGTTTTTGTCTGCCAGAAACTATAATTCACTAGTTGTGTATCTTAAAAGAGTCATCGTTTCTCCTCCTAGGGGTTATTCGAGATATCTTAATCCAAACCGCAAGTAACGAGGCATTGGCTACCTTAAAAGAGTCATAGTTACTCGTCCCAATTGCTCACCCAGTCTGCCACTTTTTCTTACTGTGGCCAGTCCGCCAGAAGCGATATGTCACTCGTTGTGTATTTTAAGAGATTCATCGTTACTCCTTCCATAGGTTACTGGTATTCTCTGAGTCAATACCTCTCTTGACGAAAAAGTGGCTATCTTAATAGTGCAATACTTCTTCCTCCGAGTTGCTCACACAGTTTACTACTTTTTGTGTAGTTTTTGTCTGCCAGAAACTATAATTCACTAGTTGTGTATCATAAAAGAGTCATCGTTTCTCCTCCTAGGGGTTTTCGAGATTTCTTATTCCAAACCGCAAGTAACGAGGCATTGGCTACCTTAAGAGAGTCATAGTTACTCGTCCCCATTGCTCACCCAGTCTGCCACTTTTTCTTACTGTGGCCAGTCTGCCAGAAGCGATATGTCACTCGTTGTGTATCTTAAGAGATTCATCGTTACTCCTTCCATAGGTTACTGGTATTCTCTGAGTCAATACCTCTCTTGACGAAAAAGTGGCTATCTTAATAGTGCAATACTTCTTCCTCCGAGTTGCTCACACAGTTTACTGCTTTTTGTGTAGTTTGTGTCTGCCAGAAACTATAATTCACTAGTTGTGTATCATAAAAGAGTCATCGTTTCTCCTCCTAGGGGTTATTCGAGATATCTTAATCCAAACCGCAAGTAACGAGGCATTGGCTACCTTAAGAGAGTCATAGTTACTCGTCCCAATTGCTCACCCAGTCTGCCACTTTTTCTTACTGTGGCCAGTCTGCCAGAAGCGATATGTCACTCGTTGTGTATCTTAAGAGATTCATCGTTACTCCTTCCATAGGTTACTGGTATTCTCTGAGTCAATACCTCTCGTGACGAAAAAGTGGCTATCTTAATAGTGCAATACTTCTTCGTCCGAGTTGCTCACACAGTTTACTACTTTTTGTGTAGTTTTTGTCTGCCAGAAACTATAATTCACTAGCTGTGTATCATAAAAGAGTCATCGTTTCTCCTCCTAGGGGTTATTCGAGATTTCTTAATCCAAACCGCAAGTAACGAGGCATTGGCTACCTTAAGAGAGTCATAGTTACTCGTCCCAATTGCTCACCCAGTCTGCCACTTTTCCTTACTGCGGCCAGTCTGCCAGAAGCGATATGTCACTCGTTGTGTATCTTAAGAGATTCATCGTTACTCTTTCCATAGGTTACTGGTATTCTCTGATTCAATGCCTCTCGTGACGAAAAAGTGGCTATCTTAATAGAGCAATACTTCTTCCTCCCAGTTGCTCACACACTTTACTACTTTTTTGTATAGTTTTTGTCTGCCAGAAACTATAATTCACTAGTTTTGTATCATAAAAGAGTCATCGTTTCTCCTCCTAGGGGTTATTCGAGACCTCTTAATCCAAACCGCAAGTAACGAGGCATTGGCTACCTTAAGAGAGTCATAGTTACTCGTCCCAATTGCTCACCCAGTCTGCCACTTTTTCTTACAGCGGCCAGTCTGCCAGAAGCGATATGTCACTCGTTGTGTATCTTAAGAGATTCATCGTTACTCCTTCCATAGGTTACTGGTATTCTCTGAGTCAATTCCTCTCGTGACGAAAAAGTGGCTATCTTAATAGTGCAATACTTCTTCCTCCCAGTTGCTCACACAGTTTACTACTTTTTTGTGTAGTTTTTGTCTGCCAGAAACTATAATTCACTAGTTTTGTATCATAAAAGAGTCATCGTTTCTCCTCCTAGGGGTTATTCGAGACCTCTGAATCCAAACCGCAAGTAACGAGGCATTGGCTACCTTAAGAGAGTCATGGTTACTCGTCCCCATTGCTCACCCAGTCTGCCACTTTTTCTTACTGTGGCCAGTCTGCCAGAAGCGATATGTCACTCGTTGTGTATCTTAAGAGATTCATCGTTACTCCTTCCATAGGTTACTGATATTCTCTGAGTCAATACCTCTCGTGACGAAAAAGTGGCTATCTTAATAGTGCAATACTTCTTCCTCCGAGTTGCTCACACAGTTTACTACTTTTTGTGTAGTTTTTGTCTGCCAGAAACTATAATTCACAAGTTGTGTATCATAAAAGAGTCATCGTTTCTCCTCCTAGGGGTTTTCGAGATTTCTTAATCCAAACCGCAAGTAACGAGGCATTGGCTACCTTAAGAGAGTCATAGTTACTCGTCCCAATTGCTCATCCAGTCTGCCACTTTTCCTTACTGCGGCCAGTCTGCCAGAAGCGATATGTCACTCGTTGTGTATCTTAGGAGATTCATCGTTACTCCTTCCATAGGTTACTGGTATTCTCTGAGTCAAAACCTCTCGTGACGAAAAAGTGGCTTTCTTAATAGTGCAATACTTCTTCCTCCGAGTTGCTCACACAGTTTACTACTTTTTGTGTACTTGCCAGTCTGCCAGAGGCGATATGTCACTCGTTGTGTATCTTAAGAGATTCATCGTTACTCCTTCCATAGGTTACTGATATTCTCTGAGTCAATACCTCTCGTGACAAAAAAGTGGCTATCTTAATAGTGCAATACTTCTTCCTCCGAGTTGCTCACACAGTTTACTACTTTTTGTGTAGTTTTTGTCTGCCAGAAACTATATTTCACAAGTTGTGTATCATAAAAGAGTCATCGTTTCTCCTCCTAGGTGTTTTCGAGATTTCTTAATCCAAACCGCAAGTAACGAGGCGTTGGCTACCTTAAGAGAGTCATAGTTACTCGTCCCAATTGCTCATCCAGTCTGCCACTTTTCCTTACTGCGGCCAGTCTGCCAGAAGCGATATGTCACTCGTTGTGTATCTTAAGAGATTCATCGTTACTCCTTCCATAGGTTACTGGTATTCTCTGAGTCAAAACCTCTCGTGACGAAAAAGTGGCTATCTTAATAGTGCAATACTTCTTCCTCCGAGTTGCTCACACAGTTTACTACTTTTTGTGTACTTGCCAGTCTGCCAGAAGCGATATGTCACTAGTTGTGTATCATAAAAGAGTCATCGTTTCTCCTCCTAGGGGTTTTCGAGATTTCTTAATCCAAACCGCAAGTAACGAGGCATTGGCTACCTTAAGAAAGTCATAGTTACTCGTCCCCATTGCTCACCCAGTCTGCCACTTTTTCGTACTGTGGCCAGTCTGCCAGAAGCGATATGTCACTCGTTGTGTATCTTAAGAGATTCATCGTTACTCCTTCCATAGGTTACTGGTATTCTCTGAGTCAATACCTCTCTTGACGAAAAAGTGGCTATCTTAATAGTGCAATACTTCTTCCTCCGAGTTGCTCACACAGTTTATTGCTTTTTGTGTAGTTTTTGTCTGCCAGAAACTATAATTCACTAGTTGTGTATCTTAAAAGAGTCATCGTTTCTCCTCCTAGGGGTTATTCGAGATATCTTAATCCAAACCGCAAGTAACGAGGCATTGGCTACCTTAAAAGAGTCATAGTTACTCGTCCCAATTGCTCACCCAGTCTGCCACTTTTTCTTACTGTGGCCAGTCCGCCAGAAGCGATATGTCACTCGTTGTGTATTTTAAGAGATTCATCGTTACTCCTTCCATAGGTTACTGGTATTCTCTGAGTCAATACCTCTCTTGACGAAAAAGTGGCTATCTTAATAGTGCAATACTTCTTCCTCCGAGTTGCTCACACAGTTTACTACTTTTTGTGTAGTTTTTGTCTGCCAGAAACTATAATTCACTAGTTGTGTATCATAAAAGAGTCATCGTTTCTCCTAATAGGGGTTTTCGAGATTTCTTATTCCAAACCGCAAGTAACGAGGCATTGGCTACCTTAAGAGAGTCATAGTTACTCGTCCCCATTGCTCACCCAGTCTGCCACTTTTTCTTACTGTGGCCAGTCTGCCAGAAGCGATATGTCACTCGTTGTGTATCTTAAGAGATTCATCGTTACTCCTTCCATAGGTTACTGGTATTCTCTGAGTCAATACCTCTCTTGACGAAAAAGTGGCTATCTTAATAGTGCAATACTTCTTCCTCCGAGTTGCTCACACAGTTTACTGCTTTTTGTGTAGTTTGTGTCTGCCAGAAACTATAATTCACTAGTTGTGTATCATAAAAGAGTCATCGTTTCTCCTCCTAGGGGTTATTCGAGATATCTTAATCCAAACCGCAAGTAACGAGGCATTGGCTACCTTAAGAGAGTCATAGTTACTCGTCCCAATTGCTCACCCAGTCTGCCACTTTTTCTTACTGTGGCCAGTCTGCCAGAAGCGATATGTCACTCGTTGTGTATCTTAAGAGATTCATCGTTACTCCTTCCATAGGTTACTGGTATTCTCTGAGTCAATACCTCTCGTGACGAAAAAGTGGCTATCTTAATAGTGCAATACTTCTTCGTCCGAGTTGCTCACACAGTTTACTACTTTTTGTGTAGTTTTTGTCTGCCAGAAACTATAATTCACTAGCTGTGTATCATAAAAGAGTCATCGTTTCTCCTCCTAGGGGTTATTCGAGATTTCTTAATCCAAACCGCAAGTAACGAGGCATTGGCTACCTTAAGAGAGTCATAGTTACTCGTCCCAATTGCTCACCCAGTCTGCCACTTTTCCTTACTGCGGCCAGTCTGCCAGAAGCGATATGTCACTCGTTGTGTATCTTAAGAGATTCATCGTTACTCTTTCCATAGGTTACTGGTATTCTCTGATTCAATGCCTCTCGTGACGAAAAAGTGGCTATCTTAATAGAGCAATACTTCTTCCTCCCAGTTGCTCACACACTTTACTACTTTTTTGTATAGTTTTTGTCTGCCAGAAACTATAATTCACTAGTTTTGTATCATAAAAGAGTCATCGTTTCTCCTCCTAGGGGTTATTCGAGACCTCTTAATCCAAACCGCAAGTAACGAGGCATTGGCTACCTTAAGAGAGTCATAGTTACTCGTCCCAATTGCTCACCCAGTCTGCCACTTTTTCTTACAGCGGCCAGTCTGCCAGAAGCGATATGTCACTCGTTGTGTATCTTAAGAGATTCATCGTTACTCCTTCCATAGGTTACTGGTATTCTCTGAGTCAATTCCTCTCGTGACGAAAAAGTGGCTATCTTAATAGTGCAATACTTCTTCCTCCCAGTTGCTCACACAGTTTACTACTTTTTTGTGTAGTTTTTGTCTGCCAGAAACTATAATTCACTAGTTTTGTATCATAAAAGAGTCATCGTTTCTCCTCCTAGGGGTTATTCGAGACCTCTGAATCCAAACCGCAAGTAACGAGGCATTGGCTACCTTAAGAGAGTCATAGTTACTCGTCCCCATTGCTCACCCAGTCTGCCACTTTTTCTTACTGCGGCCAGTCTGCCAGAAGCGATATGTCACTCGTTGTGTATCTTAAGAGATTCATCGTTACTCCTTCCATAGGTTACTGATATTCTCTGAGTCAATACCTCTCGTGACGAAAAAGTGGCTATCTTAATAGTGCAATACTTCTTCCTCCGAGTTGCTCACACAGTTTACTACTTTTTGTGTAGTTTTTGTCTGCCAGAAACTATAATTCACTAGTTTTGTATCATAAAAGAGTCATCGTTTCTCCTCCTAGGGGTTATTCGAGACCTCTGAATCCAAACCGCAAGTAACGAGGCATTGGCTACCTTAAGAGAGTCATGGTTACTCGTCCCCATTGCTCACCCAGTCTGCCACTTTTTCTTACTGTGGCCAGTCTGCCAGAAGCGATATGTCACTCGTTGTGTATCTTAAGAGATTCATCGTTACTCCTTCCATAGGTTACTGATATTCTCTGAGTCAATACCTCTCGTGACGAAAAAGTGGCTATCTTAATAGTGCAATACTTCTTCCTCCGAGTTGCTCACACAGTTTACTACTTTTTGTGTAGTTTTTGTCTGCCAGAAACTATAATTCACAAGTTGTGTATCATAAAAGAGTCATCGTTTCTCCTCCTAGGGGTTTTCGAGATTTCTTAATCCAAACCGCAAGTAACGAGGCATTGGCTACCTTAAGAGAGTCATAGTTACTCGTCCCAATTGCTCATCCAGTCTGCCACTTTTCCTTACTGCGGCCAGTCTGCCAGAAGCGATATGTCACTCGTTGTGTATCTTAGGAGATTCATCGTTACTCCTTCCATAGGTTACTGGTATTCTCTGAGTCAAAACCTCTCGTGACGAAAAAGTGGCTTTCTTAATAGTGCAATACTTCTTCCTCCGAGTTGCTCACACAGTTTACTACTTTTTGTGTACTTGCCAGTCTGCCAGAAGCGATATGTCACTAGTTGTGTATCATAAAAGAGTCATCGTTTCTCCTCCTAGGGGTTTTCGAGATTTCTTAATCCAAACCGCAAGTAACGAGGCATTGGCTACCTTAAGAGAGTCATAGTTACTCGTCCCCATTGCTCACCCAGTCTGCCACTTTTTCTTACTGTGGCCAGTCTGCCAGAAGCGATATGTCACTCGTTGTGTATCTTAAGAGATTCATCGTTACTCCTTCCATAGGTTACTGGTATTCTCTGAGTCAATACCTCTCTTGACGAAAAAGTGGCTATCTTAATAGTGCAATACTTCTTCCTCCGAGTTGCTCACACAGTTTATTGCTTTTTGTGTAGTTTTTGTCTGCCAGAAACTATAATTCACTAGTTGTGTATCTTAAAAGAGTCATCGTTTCTCCTCCTAGGGGTTATTCGAGATATCTTAATCCAAACCGCAAGTAACGAGGCATTGGCTACCTTAAAAGAGTCATAGTTACTCGTCCCAATTGCTCACCCAGTCTGCCACTTTTTCTTACTGTGGCCAGTCCGCCAGAAGCGATATGTCACTCGTTGTGTATTTTAAGAGATTCATCGTTACTCCTTCCATAGGTTACTGGTATTCTCTGAGTCAATACCTCTCTTGACGAAAAAGTGGCTATCTTAATAGTGCAATACTTCTTCCTCCGAGTTGCTCACACAGTTTACTACTTTTTGTGTAGTTTTTGTCTGCCAGAAACTATAATTCACTAGTTGTGTATCATAAAAGAGTCATCGTTTCTCCTCCTAGGGGTTTTCGAGATTTCTTATTCCAAACCGCAAGTAACGAGGCATTGGCTACCTTAAGAGAGTCATAGTTACTCGTCCCCATTGCTCACCCAGTCTGCCACTTTTTCTTACTGTGGCCAGTCTGCCAGAAGCGATATGTCACTCGTTGTGTATCTTAAGAGATTCATCGTTACTCCTTCCATAGGTTACTGGTATTCTCTGAGTCAATACCTCTCTTGACGAAAAAGTGGCTATCTTAATAGTGCAATACTTCTTCCTCCGAGTTGCTCACACAGTTTACTGCTTTTTGTGTAGTTTGTGTCTGCCAGAAACTATAATTCACTAGTTGTGTATCATAAAAGAGTCATCGTTTCTCCTCCTAGGGGTTATTCGAGATATCTTAATCCAAACCGCAAGTAACGAGGCATTGGCTACCTTAAGAGAGTCATAGATACTCGTCCCAATTGCTCACCCAGTCTGCCACTTTTTCTTACTGTGGCCAGTCTGCCAGAAGCGATATGTCACTCGTTGTGTATCTTAAGAGATTCATCGTTACTCCTTCCATAGGTTACTGGTATTCTCTGAGTCAATACCTCTCGTGACGAAAAAGTGGCTATCTTAATAGTGCAATACTTCTTCGTCCGAGTTGCTCACACAGTTTACTACTTTTTGTGTAGTTTTTGTCTGCCAGAAACTATAATTCACTAGCTGTGTATCATAAAAGAGTCATCGTTTCTCCTCCTAGGGGTTATTCGAGATTTCTTAATCCAAACCGCAAGTAACGAGGCATTGGCTACCTTAAGAGAGTCATAGTTACTCGTCCCAATTGCTCACCCAGTCTGCCACTTTTCCTTACTGCGGCCAGTCTGCCAGAAGCGATATGTCACTCGTTGTGTATCTTAAGAGATTCATCGTTACTCTTTCCATAGGTTACTGGTATTCTCTGATTCAATGCCTCTCGTGACGAAAAAGTGGCTATCTTAATAGAGCAATACTTCTTCCTCCCAGTTGCTCACACACTTTACTACTTTTTTGTATAGTTTTTGTCTGCCAGAAACTATAATTCACTAGTTTTGTATCATAAAAGAGTCATCGTTTCTCCTCCTAGGGGTTATTCGAGACCTCTTAATCCAAACCGCAAGTAACGAGGCATTGGCTACCTTAAGAGAGTCATAGTTACTCGTCCCAATTGCTCACCCAGTCTGCCACTTTTTCTTACAGCGGCCAGTCTGCCAGAAGCGATATGTCACTCGTTGTGTATCTTAAGAGATTCATCGTTACTCCTTCCATAGGTTACTGGTATTCTCTGAGTCAATTCCTCTCGTGACGAAAAAGTGGCTATCTTAATAGTGCAATACTTCTTCCTCCCAGTTGCTCACACAGTTTACTACTTTTTTGTGTAGTTTTTGTCTGCCAGAAACTATAATTCACTAGTTTTGTATCATAAAAGAGTCATCGTTTCTCCTCCTAGGGGTTATTCGAGACCTCTGAATCCAAACCGCAAGTAACGAGGCATTGGCTACCTTAAGAGAGTCATGGTTACTCGTCCCCATTGCTCACCCAGTCTGCCACTTTTTCTTACTGTGGCCAGTCTGCCAGAAGCGATATGTCACTCGTTGTGTATCTTAAGAGATTCATCGTTACTCCTTCCATAGGTTACTGGTATTCTCTGAGTCAATACCTCTCTTGACGAAAAAGTGGCTATCTTAATAGTGCAATACTTCTTCCTCCGAGTTGCTCACACAGTTTACTACTTTTTGTGTAGTTTTTGTCTGCCAGAAACTATAATTCACTAGCTGTGTATCATAAAAGAGTCATCGTTTCTCCTCCTAGGGGTTATTCGAGATTTCTTAATCCAAACCGCAAGTAACGAGGCATTGGCTACCTTAAGAGAGTCATAGTTACTCGTCCCAATTGCTCACCCAGTCTGCCACTTTTCCTTACTGCGGCCAGTCTGCCAGAAGCGATATGTCACTCGTTGTGTATCTTAAGAGATTCATCGTTACTCTTTCCATAGGTTACTGGTATTCTCTGATTCAATGCCTCTCGTGACGAAAAAGTGGCTATCTTAATAGAGCAATACTTCTTCCTCCCAGTTGCTCACACACTTTACTACTTTTTTGTATAGTTTTTGTCTGCCAGAAACTATAATTCACTAGTTTTGTATCATAAAAGAGTCATCGTTTCTCCTCCTAGGGGTTATTCGAGACCTCTTAATCCAAACCGCAAGTAACGAGGCATTGGCTACCTTAAGAGAGTCATAGTTACTCGTCCCAATTGCTCACCCAGTCTGCCACTTTTTCTTACAGCGGCCAGTCTGCCAGAAGCGATATGTCACTCGTTGTGTATCTTAAGAGATTCATCGTTACTCCTTCCATAGGTTACTGGTATTCTCTGAGTCAATTCCTCTCGTGACGAAAAAGTGGCTATCTTAATAGTGCAATACTTCTTCCTCCCAGTTGCTCACACAGTTTACTACTTTTTTGTGTAGTTTTTGTCTGCCAGAAACTATAATTCACTAGTTTTGTATCATAAAAGAGTCATCGTTTCTCCTCCTAGGGGTTATTCGAGACCTCTGAATCCAAACCGCAAGTAACGAGGCATTGGCTACCTTAAGAGAGTCATAGTTACTCGTCCCCATTGCTCACCCAGTCTGCCACTTTTTCTTAGTGCGGCCAGTCTGCCAGAAGCGATATGTCACTCGTTGTGTATCTTAAGAGATTCATCGTTACTCCTTCCATAGGTTACTGATATTCTCTGAGTCAATACCTCTCGTGACGAAAAAGTGGCTATCTTAATAGTGCAATACTTCTTCCTCCGAGTTGCTCACACAGTTTACTACTTTTTGTGTAGTTTTTGTCTGCCAGAAACTATAATTCACTAGTTTTGTATCATAAAAGAGTCATCGTTTCTCCTCCTAGGGGTTATTCGAGACCTCTGAATCCAAACCGCAAGTAACGAGGCATTGGCTACCTTAAGAGAGTCATGGTTACTCGTCCCCATTGCTCACCCAGTCTGCCACTTTTTCTTACTGTGGCCAGTCTGCCAGAAGCGATATGTCACTCGTTGTGTATCTTAAGAGATTCATCGTTACTCCTTCCATAGGTTACTGATATTCTCTGAGTCAATACCTCTCGTGACGAAAAAGTGGCTATCTTAATAGTGCAATACTTCTTCCTCCGAGTTGCTCACACAGTTTACTACTTTTTGTGTAGTTTTTGTCTGCCAGAAACTATAATTCACAAGTTGTGTATCATAAAAGAGTCATCGTTTCTCCTCCTAGGGGTTTTCGAGATTTCTTAATCCAAACCGCAAGTAACGAGGCATTGGCTACCTTAAGAGAGTCATAGTTACTCGTCCCAATTGCTCATCCAGTCTGCCACTTTTCCTTACTGCGGCCAGTCTGCCAGAAGCGATATGTCACTCGTTGTGTATCTTAAGAGATTCATCGTTACTCCTTCCATAGGTTACTGGTATTCTCTGAGTCAAAACCTCTCGTGACGAAAAAGTGGCTATCTTAATAGTGCAATACTTCTTCCTCCGAGTTGCTCACACAGTTTACTACTTTTTGTGTACTTGCCAGTCTGCCAGAAGCGATATGTCACTAGTTGTGTATCATAAAAGAGTCATCGTTTCTCCTCCTAGGGGTTATTCATGATTTCTTAATCCAAACCGCAAGTAACGAGGCATTGGCTACCTTAAGAGAGTCATAGTTACTAGTCCCAATTGCTCACCCAGTCTGCCACTTTTCCTTACTGCGGCCAGTCTGCCAGAAGCGATATGTCACTCGTTGTGTATCTTAAGAGATTCATCGTTACTCTTTCCATAGGTTACTGGTATTCTCTGATTCAATGCCTCTCGTGACGAAAAAGTGGCTATCTTAATAGTGCAATACTTCTTCCTCCCAGTTGCTCACACAGTTTACTACATTTTTGTATAGTTTTTGTCTGCCAGAAACTATAATTCACTAGTTTTGTATCATAAAAGAGTCATCGTTTCCCCTCCTAGGGGTTATTCGAGACCTCTTAATCCAAACCGCAAGTAACGAGGCATTGGCTACCTTAAGAGAGTCATAGTTACTCGTCCCTATTGCTCACCAAGTCTGCCACTTTTTCTTACTGCGGCCAGTCTGCCAGAAGCGATATATCACTCGTTGTGTATCTTAAGAGATTCATCGTTACTCCTTCCATAGGTTACTGGTATTCTCTGAGTCAATACCTCTCGTGACGAAAAAGTGGCTATCTTAATAGTGCAATACTTCTCCTCCCAGTTGCTCACACAGTTTACTACTTTTTTGTGTAGATTTTGTCTGCCAGAAACTATAATTCACTAGTTTTGTATCATAAAAGAGTCATCGTTTCTCCTCCTAGGGGTTATTCGAGACCTCTGAATCCAAACCGCAAGCAACGAGGCATTGGCTACTTTAAGAGAGTCATAGTTACTCGTCCCCTTTGCTCACCCAGTCTGCCACTTTTTCTTACTGCGGCCAGTCTGCCAGAAGCGATATGTCACTCGTTGTGTATCTTAAGAGATTCATCGTTACTCCTTCCATAGGTTACTGGTATTCTCTGAGTCAATACCTCTCTTGACGAAAATGTGGCTATCTTAATAGTGCAATACTTCTTCCTCCGAGTTGCTCACACAGTTTACTGCTTTTTGTGTAGTTTTTGTCTGCCAGAAACTATAATTCACTAGTTGTGTATCATAAAAGAGTCATCGTTTCTCCTCCTAGGGGTTATTCGAGATATCTTAATCCAAACCGCAAGTAACGAGGCATTGGCTACCTTAAGAGAGTCATAGTTACTCGTCCCAATTGCTCACCCAGTCTGCCACTTTTCCTTACTGCGGCCAGTCTGCCAGAAGCGATATGTCACTCGTTGTGTATCTTAAGAGATTCATCGTTACTCTTTCCATAGGTTACTGGTATTCTCTGATTCAATGCCTCTCGTGACGAAAAAGTGGCTATCTTAATAGTGCAATACTTCTTCCTCCGAGTTGCTCACACAGTTTACTACTTTTTGTGTAGTTTTTGTCTGCCAGAAACTATAATTCACTAGTTGTGTATCATAAAAGAGTCATCGTTTCTCCTCCTAGGGGTTTTCGAGATTTCTTAATCCAAACCGCAAGTAACGAGGCATTGGCTACCTTAAGAGAGTCATAGTTACTCGTCCCCATTGCTCACCCAGTCTGCCACTTTTTCTTATTGTGGCCAGTCTGCCAGAAGCGATATGTCACTCGTTGTGTATCTTAAGAGATTCATCGTTACTCCTTCCATAGGTTACTGGTATTCTCTGAGTCAATACCTCTTTTGACGAAAAAGTGGCTATCTTAATAGTGCAATACTTCTTCCTCCGAGTTGCTCACACAGTTTACTGCTTTTTGTGTAGTTTTTGTCTGCCAGAAACTATAATTCACTAGTTGTGTATCATAAAAGAGTCATCGTTTCTCCTCCTAGGGGTTATTCGAGATATCTTAATCCAAACCGTAAGTAACGAGGCATTGGCTACCTTAAGAGAGTCATAGTTACTCGTCCCAATTGCTCACCCAGTCTGCCACTTTTCCTTACTGCGGCCAGTGTGCCAGAAGCGATATGTCACTCGTTGTGTATCTTAAGAGATTCATCGTTACTCTTTCCATAGGTTACTGGTATTCTCTGATTCAATACCTCTCGTGACGAAAAAGTGGCTATCTTAATAGTGCAATACTTCTCCTCCCAGTTGATCACACAGTTTACTACTTTTTTGTGTAGTTTTTGTCTGCCAGAAACTATAATTCACTAGTTTTGTATCATAAAAGAGTCATCGTTTCTCCTCCTAGGGGTTATTCGAGACCTCTGAATCCAAACCGCAAGCAATGAGGCATTGGCTACCTTAAGAGAGTCATAGTTACTCGTCCCCATTGCTCACCCAGTCTGCCACTTTTTCTTACTGCGGCCAGTCTGCCAGAAGCGATATGTCACTCGTTGTGTATCTTAAGAGATTCATCGTTACTCCTTCCATAGGTTACTGATATTCTCTGAGTCAATACCTCTCGTGACGAAAAAGTGGCTATCTTAATAGTGCAATACTTCTTCCTCCGAGTTGCTCACACAGTTTACTACTTTTTGTGTAGTTTTTGTCTGCCAGATACTATAAGTCACTAGTTGTGTATCATAAAAGAGTCATCGTTTCTCCTCCTAGGGGTTTTCGAGATTTCTTAATCCAAACCGCAAGTAACGAGGCATTGGCTACCTTAAGAGAGTCATAGTTACTCGTCCCAATTGCTCATCCAGTCTGCCACTTTTCCTTACTGCGGCCAGTCTGCCAGAAGCGATATGTCACTCGTTGTGTATCTTAAGAGATTCATCGTTACTCCTTCCATAGGTTATTGGTATTCTCTGAGTCAAAACCTCTCGTGACGAAAAAGTGTCTATCTTAATAGTTCAATACTTCTTCCTCCGAGTTGCTCACACAGTTTACTACTTTTTGTGTAGTTTTTGTCTGCCAGAAACTATAATTCACTAGTTGTGTATCATAAAAGAGTCATCGTTTCTCCTCCTAGGGGTTATTCGAGATTTCTTAATCCAAACCGCAACTAACGAGGCATTGGCTACCTTAAGAGAGTCATAGTTACTCGTCCCAATTGCTCACCCAGTCTTGCCACTTTTCCTTACTGCGGCCAGTCTGCCAGAAGCGATATGTCACTCGTTGTGCATCTTAAGAGATTCATCGTTACTCCTTCCATAGGTTACTGGTATTCTCTGAGTCAATACCTGTCGTGACGAAAAAGTGGCTATCTTAATAGTGCAATACTTCTTCCTCCGAGTTGCTCACACAGTTTACTACTTTTTGTGTACTTGCCAGTCTGCCAGAAGCGATATGTCACTAGTTGTGTATCATAAAAGAGTCATCGTTTCTCCTCCTAGGGGTTATTCGAGATTTCTTAATCCAAACCGCAAGTAACGAGGCATTGGCTACCTTAAGAGAGTCATAGTTACTAGTCCCAATTGCTCACCCAGTTTGCCACTTTTCCTTACTGCGGCCAGTCTGCCAGAAGCGATATGTCACTCGTTGTGTATCTTAAGAGATTCATCGTTACTCTTTCCATAGGTTACTGGTATTCTCTGATTCAATGCCTCTCGTGACGAAAAAGTGGCTATCTTAATAGTGCAATACTTCTTCCTCCCAGTTGCTCACACAGTTTACTACTTTTTTGTATAGTTTTTGTCTGCCAGAAACTATAATTCACTAGTTTTGTATCATAAAAGAGTCATCGTTTCTCCTCCTAGGGGTTATTCGAGATATCTTAATCCAAACCGCAAGTAACGAGGCATTGGCTACCTTAAGAGAGTCATAGTTACTCGTCCCAATTGCTCACCCAGTCTGCCACTTTTTCTTACTGCGGCCAGTCTGCCAGAAGCGATATGTCACTCGTTGTGTATCTTAAGAGATTCATCGTTACTCTTTCCATAGGTTACTGGTATTCTCTGATTCAATGCCTCTCGTGACGAAAAAGTGGCTATCTTAATAGTGCAATACTTCTTCCTCCCAGTTGCTCACACAGTTTACTACTTTTTGTGTAGTTTTTGTCTGCCAGAAACTATAATTGACTAGTTGTGTATCATAAAAGAGTCATCGTTTCTCCTCCTAGGGGTTTTCGAGATTTCTTAATCCAAACCGCAAGTAACGAGGCATTGGCTACCTTAAGAGAGTCATAGTTACTCGTCCCCATTGCTCAACCAGTCTGCCACTTTTTCTTACTGTGGCCAGTCTGCCAGAAGCGATATGTCACTCGTTGTGTATCTTAAGAGATTCATCGTTACTCCTTCCATAGGTTACTGGTATTCTCTGAGTCAATACCTCTCTTGACGAAAAAGTGGCTATCTTAATAGTGCAATACTTTTCCTCCCAGTTGATCACTCAGTTTACTACTTTTTTGTGTAGTTTTTGTCTGCCAGAAACTATAATTCACTAGTTTTGTATCATAAAAGAGTCATCGTTTCTCCTCCTAGGGGTTATTCGAGACCTCTGAATCCAAACCGCAAGCAACGAGGCATTGGCTACCTTAAGAGAGTCATAGTTACTCGTCCCCATTGCTAACCCAGTCTGCCACTTTTTCTTACTGCGGCCAGTCTGCCAGAAGCGATATGTCACTCGTTGTGTATCTTAAGAGATTCATCGTTACTCCTTCCATAGGTTACTGATATTCTCTGAGTCAATACCTCTCGTGACGAAAAAGTGGCTATCTTAATAGTGCAATACTTCTTCCTCCGAGTTGCTCACACAGTTTACTACTTTTTGTGTAGTTTTTGTCTGCCAGAAACTATAATTCACTAGTTGTGTATCATAAAAGAGTCATCGTTTCTCCTCCTAGGGGTTTTCGAGATTTCTTAATCCAAACCGCAAGTAACGAGGCATTGGCTACCTTAAGAGAGTCATAGTTACTCGTCCCAATTGCTCATCCAGTCTGCCACTTTTCCTTACTGCGGCCAGTCTGCCAGAAGCGATATGTCACTCGTTGTGTATCTTAAGAGATTCATCGTTACTCCTTCCATAGGTTACTGGTATTCTCTGAGTCAATACCTCTCTTGACGAAAAAGTGGCTATCTTAATAGTGCAATACTTCTTCCTCCGAGTTGCTCACACAGTTTATTGCTTTTTGTGTAGTTTTTGTCTGCCAGAAACTATAATTCACTAGTTGTGTATCATAAAAGAGTCATCGTTTCTCCTCCTAGGGGTTATTGGAGATATCTTAATCCAAACCGCAAGTAACGAGGCATTGGCTACCTTAAAAGAGTCATAGTTACTCGTCCCAATTGCTCACCCAGTCTGCCACTTTTTCTTACTGTGGCCAGTCCGCCAGAAGCGATATGTCACTCGTTGTGTATTTTAAGAGATTCATCGTTACTCCTTCCATAGGTTACTGGTATTCTCTGAGTCAATACCTCTCTTGACGAAAAAGTGGCTATCTTAATAGTGCAATACTTCTTCCTCCCAGTTGCTCACACAGTTTACTACTTTTTTGTGTAGTTTTTGTCTGCCAGAAACTATAATTCACTAGTTTTGTATCATAAAATAGTCATCGTTTCTCCTCCTAGGGGTTATTCGAGACCTCTTAATCCAAACCGCAAGTAACGAGGCATTGGCTACCTTAAGAGAGTCATAGTTACTCGTCCCAATTGCTCACCCAGTCTGCCACTTTTTCTTACTGCGGCCAGTCTGCCAGAAGCGATATCTCACTCGTTGTGTATCTTAAGAGATTCATCGTTACTCCTTCCATAGGTTACTGGTATTCTCTGAGTCAATACCTCTCGTGACGAAAAAGTGGCTATCTTAATAGTGCAATACTTCTTCCTCCGTGTTGCTCACACAGTTTACTACTTTTTGTGTACTTGCCAGTCTGCCAGAAGCGATATGTCACTAGTTGTGTATCATAAAAGAGTCATCGTTTCTCCTCCTAGGGGTTATTCGAGATTTCTTAATCCAAACCGCAAGTAACGAGGCATTGGCTACCTTAAGAGAGTCATAGTTACTAGTCCCAATTGCTCACCCAGTCTGCCACTTTTCCTTACTGCGGCCAGTCTGCCAGAAGCGATATGTCACTCGTTGTGTATCTTAAGAGATTCATCGTTACTCTTTCCATAGGTTACTGGTATTCTCTGATTCAATGCCTCTCGTGACGAAAAAGTGGCTATCTTAATAGTGCAATACTTCTTCCTCCCAGTTGCTCACACAGTTTACTACTTTTTTGTATAGTTTTTGTCTGCCAGAAACTATAATTCACTAGTTTTGTATCATAAAAGAGTCATCGTTTCTCCTCCTAGGGGTTATTCGAGACCTCTTAATCCAAACCGCAAGTAACGAGGCATTGGCTACCTTAAGAGAGTCATAGTTACTCGTCCCTATTGCTCACCAAGTCTGCCACTTTTTCTTACTGCGGCCAGTCTGCCAGAAGCGATATATCACTCGTTGTGTATCTTAAGAGATTCATCGTTACTCCTTCCATAGGTTACTGGTATTCTCTGAGTCAATACCTCTCGTGACGAAAAAGTGGCTATCTTAATAGTGCAATACTTCTCCTCCCAGTTGCTCACACAGTTTACTACTTTTTTGTGTAGATTTTGTCTGCCAGAAACTATAATTCACTAGTTTTGTATCATAAAAGAGTCATCGTTTCTCCTCCTAGGGGTTATTCGAGACCTCTGAATCCAAACCGCAAGCAACGAGGCATTGGCTACCTTAAGAGAGTCATAGTTACTCGTCCCCTTTGCTCACACAGTCTGCCACTTTTTCTTACTGCGGCCAGTCTGCCAGAAGCGATATGTCACTCGTTGTGTATCTTAAGAGATTCATCGTTACTCCTTCCATAGGTTACTGGTATTCTCTGAGTCAATACCTCTCTTGACGAAAATGTGGCTATCTTAATAGTGCAATACTTCTTCCTCCGAGTTGCTCACACAGTTTACTGCTTTTTGTGTAGTTTTTGTCTGCCAGAAACTATAATTCACTAGTTGTGTATCATAAAAGAATCATCGTTTCTCCTCCTAGGGGTTATTCGAGATATCTTAATCCAAACCGCAAGTAACGAGGCATTGGCTACCTTAAGAGAGTCATAGTTACTCGTCCCAATTGCTCACCCAGTCTGCCACTTTTCCTTACTGCGGCCAGTCTGCCAGAAGCGATATGTCACTCGTTGTGTATCTTAAGAGATTCATCGTTACTCTTTCCATAGGTTACTGGTATTCTCTGATTCAATGCCTCTCGTGACGAAAAAGTGGCTATCTTAATAGTGCAATACCTCTTCCTCCCAGTTGCTCACACAGTTTACTACTTTTTGTGTAGTTTTTGTCTGCCAGAAACTATAATTCACTAGTTGTGTATCATAAAAGAGTCATCGTTTCTCCTCCTAGGGGTTTTCGAGATTTCTTAATCCAAACCGCAAGTAACGAGGCATTGGCTACCTTAAGAGAGTCATAGTTACTCGTCCCCATTGCTCACCCAGTCTGCCACTTTTTCTTATTGTGGCCAGTCTGCCAGAAGCGATATGTCACTCGTTGTGTATCTTAAGAGATTCATCGTTACTCCTTCCATAGGTTACTGGTATTCTCTGAGTCAATACCTCTCTTGACGAAAAAGTGGCTATCTTAATAGTGCAATACTTCTTCCACCGAGTTGCTCACACAGTTTACTGCTTTTTGTGTAGTTTTTGTCTGCCAGAAACTATAATTCACTAGTTGTGTATCATAAAAGAGTCATCGTTTCTCCTCCTAGGGGTTTTCGAGATTTCTTAATCCAAACCGCAAGTAACGAGGCATTGGCTACCTTAAGAGAGTCATAGTTACTCGTCCCAATTGCTCATCCAGTCTGCCACTTTTCCTTACTGCGGCCAGTCTGCCAGAAGCGATATGTCACTCGTTGTGTATCTTAAGAGATTCATCGTTACTCCTTCCATAGGTTATTGGTATTCTCTGAGTCAAAACCTCTCGTGACGAAAAAGTGTCTATCTTAATAGTTCAATACTTCTTCCTTCGAGTTGCTCACACAGTTTACTACTTTTTGTGTAGTTTTTGTCTGCCAGAAACTATAATTCACTAGTTGTGTATCATAAAAGAGTCATCGTTTCTCCTCCTAGGGGTTATTCGAGATTTCTTAATCCAAACCGCAAGTAACGAGGCATTGGCTACCTTAAGAGAGTCATAGTTACTCGTCCCAATTGCTCACCCAGTCTTGCCACTTTTCCTTACTGCGGCCAGTCTGCCAGAAGTGATATGTCACTCGTTGTGTATCTTAAGAGATTCATCGTTACTCCTTCCATAGGTTACTGGTATTCTCTGAGTCAATACCTGTCGTGACGAAAAAGTGGCTATCTTAATAGTGCAATACTTCTTCCTCCGAGTTGCTCACACAGTTTACTACTTTTTGTGTACTTGCCAGTCTGCCAGAAGCGATATGTCACTAGTTGTGTATCATAAAAGAGTCATCGTTTCTCCTCCTAGGGGTTATTCGAGATTTCTTAATCCAAACCGCAAGTAACGAGGCATTGGCTACCTTAAGAGAGTCATAGTTACTAGTCCCAATTGCTCACCCAGTCTGCCACTTTTCCTTACTGCGGCCAGTCTGCCAGAAGCGATATGTCACTCGTTGTGTATCTTAAGAGATTCATCGTTACTCTTTCCATAGGTTACTGGTATTCTCTGATTCAATGCCTCTCGTGACGAAAAAGTGGCTATCTTAATAGTGCAATACTTCTTCCTCCCAGTTGCTCACACAGTTTACTACATTTTTGTATAGTTTTTGTCTGCCAGAAACTATAATTCACTAGTTTTGTATCATAAAAGAGTCATCGTTTCTCCTCCTAGGGGTTATTCGAGACCTCTTAATCCAAACCGCAAGTAACGAGGCATTGGCTACCTTAAGAGAGTCATAGTTACTCGTCCCTATTGCTCACCAAGTCTGCCACTTTTTCTTACTGCGGCCAGTCTGCCAGAAGCGATATGTCACTCGTTGTGTATCTTAAGAGATTCATCGTTACTCCTTCCATAGGTTACTGGTATTCTCTGAGTCAATACCTCTCTTGACGAAAATGTGGCTATCTTAATAGTGCAATACTTCTTCCTCCGAGTTGCTCACACAGTTTACTGCTTTTTGTGTAGTTTTTGTCTGCCAGAAACTATAATTCACTAGTTGTGTATCATAAAAGAGTCATCGTTTCTCCTCCTAGGGGTTATTCGAGATATCTTAATCCAAACCGCAAGTAACGAGGCATTGGCTACCTTAAGAGAGTCATAGTTACTCGTCCCAATTGCTCACCCAGTCTGCCACTTTTCCTTACTGCGGCCAGTCTGCCAGAAGCGATATGTCACTCGTTGTGTATCTTAAGAGATTCATCGTTACTCTTTCCATAGGTTACTGGTATTCTCTGATTCAATGCCTCTCGTGACGAAAAAGTGTCTATCTTAATAGTGCAATACTTCTTCCTCCCAGTTGCTCACACAGTTTACTACTTTTTGTGTAGTTTTTGTCTGCCAGAAACTATAATTCACTAGTTGTGTATCATAAAAGAGTCATCGTTTCTCCTCCTAGGGGTTTTCGAGATTTCTTAATCCAAACCGCAAGTAACGAGGCATTGGCTACCTTAAGAGAGTCATAGTTACTCGTCCCCATCGCTCACCCAGTCTGCCACTTTTTCTTACTGTGGCCAGTCTGCCAGAAGCGATATGTCACTCGTTGTGTATCTTAAGAGATTCATCGTTACTCCTTCCATAGGTTACTGGTATTCTCTGAGTCAATACCTCTCTTGACGAAAAAGTGGCTATCTTAATAGTGCAATACTTCTCCTCCCAGTTGATTACACAGTTTACTACTTTTTTGTATAGTTTTTGTCTGCCAGAAACTATAATTCACTAGTTTTGTATCATAAAAGCGTCATCGTTTCTCCTCCTAGTGGTTATTCGAGACCTCTGAATCCAAACCGCAAGCAACGAGGCATTGGCTACCTTAAGAGAGTCATAGTTACTCGTCCCCATTGCTCACCCAGTCTGCCACTTTTTCTTACTGCGGCCAGTCTGCCAGAAGCGATATGTCACTCGTTGTGTATCTTAAGAGATTCATCGTTACTCCTTCCATAGGTTACTGATATTCTCTGAGTCAATACCTCTCGTGACGAAAAAGTGGCTATCTTAATAGTGCAATACTTCTTCCTCCGAGTTGCTCACACAGTTTACTACTTTTTGTGTAGTTTTTGTCTGCCAGAAACTATAATTCACTAGTTGTGTATCATAAAAGAGTCATCGTTTCTCCTCCTAGGGGTTTTCGAGATTTCTTAATCCAAACCGCAAGTAACGAGGCATTGGCTACCTTAAGAGAGTCCTAGTTACTCGTCCCAATTGCTCATCCAGACTGCCACTTTTCCTTACTGCGGCCAGTCTGCCAGAAGCGATATGTCACTCGTTGTGTATCTTAAGAGATTCATCGTTACTCCTTCCATAGGTTATTGGTATTCTCTGAGTCAAAACCTCTCGTGACGAAAAAGTGTCTATCTTAATAGTTCAATACTTCTTCCTCCGAGTTGCTCACACAGTTTACTACTTTTTGTGTAGTTTTTGTCTGCCAGAAACTATAATTCACTAGTTGTGTATCATAAAAGTGTCATCGTTTCTCCTCCTAGGGGTTTTCGAGATTTCTTAATCCAAACCGCAAGTAACGAGGCATTGGCTACCTTAAGAGAGTCATAGTTACTCGTCCCAATTGCTCACCCAGTCTGCCACTTTTTCTTACTGTGGCCAGTCTGCCAGAAGCGATATGTCACTCGTTGTGTATCTTAAGAGATTCATCGTTACTCCTTCCATAGGTTACTGGTATTCTCTGAGTCAATACCTCTCTTGACGAAAAAGTGGCTATCTTAATAGTGCAATACTTCTTCCTCCGAGTTGCTCACACAGTTTACTGCTTTTTGTGTAGTTTTCGTCTGCCAGAAGCTATAATTTACTAGTCGTGTATCATAAAAGAGTCATCGTTTCTCCTCCTAGGGGTTATTCGAGATATCTTAATCCAAACCGCAAGTAACGAGGCATTGGCTACCTTAAGAGAGTCATAGTTACTAGTCCCAATTGCTCACCCAGTCTGCCACTTTTCCTTACTGCGGCCAGTCTGCCAGAAACGATATGTCACTCGTTGTGTATCTTAAGAGATTCATCGTTACTCTTTCCATAGGTTACTGGTATTCTCTGATTCAATGCCTCTCGTGACGAAAAAGTGGTTATCTTAATAGTGCAATACTTCTTCCTCCCAGTTGCTCACACAGTTTACTACTTTTTTGTATAGTTTTTGTCTGCCAGAATCTATAATTCACTAGTTTTGTATCATAAAAGAGTCATCGTTTCTCCTCCTAGGGGTTATTCGAGACCTCTTAATCCAAACCGCAAGTAACGAGGCATTGGCTACCTTAAGAGAGTCATAGTTACTCGTCCCTATTGCTCACCAAGTCTGCCACTTTTTCTTACTGCGGCCAGTCTGCCAGAAGCGATATGTCACTCGTTGTGTATCTTAAGAGATTCATCGTTACTCCTTCCATGGGTTACTGGTATTCTCTGAGTCTATACCTCTCTTGACGAAAAAGTGGCTATCTTAATAGTTCAATACTTCTTCCTCCGAGTTGCTCACACAGTTTACTACTTTTTGTGTAGTTTTTGTCTGCCAGAAACTATAATTCACTAGTTGTGTATCATAAAAGAGTCATCGTTTCTCCTCCTAGGGGTTTTCGAGATTTCTTAATCCAAACCGCAAGTAACGAGGCATTGGCTACCTTAAGAGAGTCATAGTTACTCGTCCCAATTGCTCATCCAGTCTGCCACTTTTCCTTACTGCGGCCAGTCTGCCAGAAGCGATATGTCACTCGTTGTGTATCTTAAGAGATTCATCGTTACTCCTTCCATAGGTTATTGGTATTCTCTGAGTCAAAACCTCTCGTGACGAAAAAGTGTCTATCTTAATAGTTCAATACTTCTTCCTCCGAGTTGCTCACACAGTTTACTACTTTTTGTGTAGTTTTTGTCTGCCAGAAACTATAATTCACTAGTTTTGTATCATAAAAGAGTCATCGTTTCTCCTTCTAGGGGTTATTCGAGACCTCTGAATCCAAACCGCAAGCAACGAGGCATTGGCTACCTTAAGAGAGTCATAGTTACTCGTCCCCATTGCTCACCCAGTCTGCCACTTTTTCTTACTGCGGCCAGTCTGCCAGAAGCGATATGTCACTCGTTGTGTATCTTAAGAGATTCATCGTTACTCCTTCCATAGGTTACTGATATTCTCTGAGTCAATACCTCTCGTGACGAAAAAGTGGCTATCTTAATAGTGCAATACTTCTTCCTCCGAGTTGCTCACACAGTTTACTGCTTTTTGTGTAGTTTTCGTCTGCCAGAAGCTATAATTTACTAGTTGTGTATCATAAAAGAGTCATCGTTTCTCCTCCTAGGGGTTATTCGAGATATCTTAATCCAAACCGCAAGTAACGAGGCATTGGCTACCTTAAGAGAGTCATAGTTACTAGTCCCAATTGCTCACCCAGTCTGCCACTTTTCCTTACTGCGGCCAGTCTGCCAGAAACGATATGTCACTCGTTGTGTATCTTAAGAGATTCATCGTTACTCTTTCCATAGGTTACTGGTATTCTCTGATTCAATGCCTCTCGTGACGAAAAAGTGGTTATCTTAATAGTGCAATACTTCTTCCTCCCAGTTGCTCACACAGTTTACTACTTTTTTGTATAGTTTTTGTCTGCCAGAATCTATAATTCACTAGTTTTGTATCATAAAAGAGTCATCGTTTCTCCTCCTAGGGGTTATTCGAGACCTCTTAATCCAAACCGCAAGTAACGAGGCATTGGCTACCTTAAGAGAGTCATAGTTACTCGTCCCTATTGCTCACCAAGTCTGCCACTTTTTCTTACTGCGGCCAGTCTGCCAGAAGCGATATGTCACTCGTTGTGTATCTTAAGAGATTCATCGTTACTCCTTCCATGGGTTACTGGTATTCTCTGAGTCTATACCTCTCTTGACGAAAAAGTGGCTATCTTAATAGTTCAATACTTCTTCCTCCGAGTTGCTCACACAGTTTACTACTTTTTGTGTAGTTTTTGTCTGCCAGAAACTATAATTCACTAGTTGTGTATCATAAAAGAGTCATCGTTTCTCCTCCTAGGGGTTTTCGAGATTTCTTAATCCAAACCGCAAGTAACGAGGCATTGGCTACCTTAAGAGAGTCATAGTTACTCGTCCCAATTGCTCATCCAGTCTGCCACTTTTCCTTACTGCGGCCAGTCTGCCAGAAGCGATATGTCACTCGTTGTGTATCTTAAGAGATTCATCGTTACTCCTTCCATAGGTTATTGGTATTCTCTGAGTCAAAACCTCTCGTGACGAAAAAGTGTCTATCTTAATAGTTCAATACTTCTTCCTCCGAGTTGCTCACACAGTTTACTACTTTTTGTGTAGTTTTTGTCTGCCAGAAACTATAATTCACTAGTTTTGTATCATAAAAGAGTCATCGTTTCTCCTCCTAGGGGTTATTCGAGACCTCTGAATCCAAACCGCAAGCAACGAGGCATTGGCTACCTTAAGAGAGTCATAGTTACTCGTCCCCATTGCTCACCCAGTCTGCCACTTTTTCTTACTGCGGCCAGTCTGCCAGAAGCGATATGTCACTCGTTGTGTATCTTAAGAGATTCATCGTTACTCCTTCCATAGGTTACTGATATTCTCTGAGTCAATACCTCTCGTGACGAAAAAGTGGCTATCTTAATAGTGCAATACTTCTTCCTCCGAGTTGCTCACACAGTTTACTACTTTTTGTGAAATTTTTGTCTGCCAGAAACTATAATTCACTAGTTGTGTGTCATAAAAGAGTCATCGTTTCTCCTCCTAGGGGTTTTCGAGATTTCTTAATCCAAACCGCAAGTAACGAGGCATTGGCTACCTTAAGAGAGTCATAGTTACTCGTCCCAATTGCTCATCCAGTCTGCCACTTTTCCTTACTGCGGCCAGTCTGCCAGAAGCGATATGTCACTCGTTGTGTATCTTAAGAGATTCATCGTTACTCATTCCATAGGTTACTGGTATTCTCTGAGTCAAAACCTCTCGTGACGAAAAAGTGTCTATCTTAATAGTGCAATACTTCTTCCTCCGAGTTAATCACACAGTTTACTACTTTTTGTGTAGTTTTTGTCTGCCAGAAACTATAATTCACTAGTTGTGTATCATAAAAGGGTCATCGTTTCTCCTCCTAGGGGTTTTCGAGATTTCTTAATCCAAACCGCAAGTAACGAGGCATTGGCTACCTTAAGAGAGTCATAGTTACTCGTCCCCATTGCTCACCCAGTCTGCCACTTTTTCTTACTGTGGCCAGTCTGCCAGAAGCGATATGTCACTCGTTGTGTATCTTAAGAGATTCATCGTTACTCCTTCCATAGGTTACTGGTATTCTCTGAGTCAATACCTCTCTTGACGAAAAAGTGGTTATCTTAATAGTGCAATACTGCTTCCTCCGAGTTGCTCACACAGTTTACTGCTTTTTGTGTAGTTTTTGTCTGCCAGAAACTATAATTCACTAGTTGTGTATCATAAAAGAGTCATCGTTTCTCCTCCTAGGGGTTTTCGAGATTTCTTAATCCAAACCGCAAGTAACGAGGCATTGGCTACCTTAAGAGAGTCATAGTTACACGTCCCCAATGCTCACCCAGTCTGCCACTTTTTCTTACTGTTGCCAGTCTGCCAGAAGCGATATGTCACTCGTTGTGTATCTTAAGAGATTCATCGTTACTCCTTCCATAGGTTACTGGTATTCTCTGAGTCAATACCTCTCTTGACGAAAAAGTGGCTATCTTAATAGTGCAATACTTCTTCCTCCGAGTTGCTCACACAGTTTACTACTTTTTGTGTAGTTTTTGTCTGCCAGAAACTATAATTCACTAGTTGTGTATCATAAAGGAGTCATCGTTTCTCCTCCTAGGGGTTATTCGAGATATCTTAATCCAAACCGCAAGTAACGAGGCATTGGCTACCTTAAGAGAGTCATAGTTACTCGTCCCAATTGCTCACCCAGTCTGCCACTTTTCCTTACTGCGGCCAGTCTGCCAGAAGCGATATGTCACTCGTTGTGTATCTTAAGAGATTCATCGTTACTCTTTCCATAGGTTACTGGTATTCTCTGATTCAATACCTCTCGTGACGAAAAAGTGGCTATCTTAATAGTGCAATACTTCTCCTCCCAGTTGCTCACACAGTTTACTACTTTTTTGTGTAGTTTTTGTCTGCCAGAAACTATAATTCACTAGTTTTGTATCATAAAAGAGTCATCGTTTCCCCTCCTAGGGGTTATTCGAGACCTCTGAATCCAAACCGCAAGCAACGAGGCATTGGCTACCTTAAGAGAGTCATAGTTACTCGTCCCCATTGCTCACCCAGTCTGCCACTTTTTCTTACTGCGGCCAGTCTGCTAGAAGCGATATGTCACTCGTTGTGTATCTTAAGAGATTCATCGTTACTCCTTCCATAGGTTACTGATATTCTCTGAGTCAATACCTCTCGTGACGAAAAAGTGGCTATCTTAATAGTGCAATACTTCTTCCTCCGAGTTGCTCACACAGTTTACTACTTTTTGTGTAGTTTTTGTCTGCCAGAAACTATAATTCACTAGTTGTGTATCATAAAAGAGTCATCGTTTCTCCTCCTAGGGGTTTTCGAGATTTCTTAATCCAAACCGCAAGTAACGAGGCATTGGCTACCTTAAGAGAGTCATAGTTACTCGTCCCCATTGCTCACCCAGTCTGCCACTTTTTCATACTGTGGCCAGTCTGCCAGAAGCGATATGTCACTCGTTGTGTATCTTAAGAGATTCATCGTTACTCCTTCCATAGGTTACTGGTATTCTCTGAGTCAATACCTCTCTTGACGAAAATGTGGCTATCTTAATAGTGCAATACTTCTTCCTCCGAGTTGCTCACACAGTTTACTGCTTTTTGTGTAGTTTTTGTCTGCCAGAAACTATAATTCACTAGTTGTGTATCATAAAAGAGTCATCGTTTCTCCTCCTAGGGGTTATTCGAGATATCTTAATCCAAACCGCAAGTAACGAGGCATTGGCTACCTTAAGAGAGTCATAGTTACTCGTCCCAATTGCTCACCCAGTCTGCCACTTTTCCTTACTGCGGCCAGTCTGCCAGAAGCGATATGTCACTCGTTGTGTATCTTAAGAGATTCATCGTTACACTTTCCATAGGTTACTGGTATTCTCTGATTCAATGCCTCTCGTGACGAAAAAGTGGTTATCTTAATAGTGCAATACTTCTTCCTCCCAGTTGCTCACACAGTTTACTACTTTTTTGTATAGTTCTTGTCTGCCAGAAACTATAATTCACTAGTTTTGTATCATAAAAGAGTCATCGTTTCTCCTCCTAGGGGTTATTCGAGACCTCTTAATCCAAACCGCAAGTAACGAGGCATTGGCTACCTTAAGAGAGTCATAGTTACTCGTCCCTATTGCTCACCAAGTCTGCCACTTTTTCTTACTGCGGCCAGTCTGCCAGAAGCGATATGTCACTCGTTGTGTATCTTAAGAGATTCATCGTTACTCCTTCCATGGGTTACTGGTATTCTCTGAGTCAATACCTCTCTTGACGAAAAAGTGGCTATCTTAATAGTTCAATACTTCTTCCTCCGAGTTGCTCACACAGTTTACTACTTTTTGTGTAGTTTTTGTCTGCCAGAAACTATAATTCACTAGTTGTGTATCATAAAAGAGTCATCGTTTCTCCTCCTAGGGGTTTTCGAGATTTCTTAATCCAAACCGCAAGTAACGAGGCATTGGCTACCTTAAGAGAGTCATAGTTACTCGTCCCAATTGCTCATCCAGTCTGCCACTTTTCCTTACTGCGGCCAGTCTGCCAGAAGCGATATGTCACTCGTTGTGTATCTTAAGAGATTCATCGTTACTCCTTCCATAGGTTATTGGTATTCTCTGAGTCAAAACCTCTCGTGACGAAAAAGTGTCTATCTTAATAGTTCAATACTTCTTCCTCCGAGTTGCTCACACAGTTTACTACTTTTTGTGTAGTTTTTGTCTGCCAGAAACTATAATTCACTAGTTTTGTATCATAAAAGAGTCATCGTTTCTCCTCCTAGGGGTTATTCGAGACCTCTGAATCCAAACCGCAAGCAACGAGGCATTGGCTACCTTAAGAGAGTCATAGTTACTCGTCCCCATTGCTCACCCAGTCTGCCACTTTTTCTTACTGCGGCCAGTCTGCCAGAAGCGATATGTCACTCGTTGTGTATCTTAAGAGATTCATCGTTACTCCTTCCATAGGTTACTGATATTCTCTGAGTCAATACCTCTCGTGACGAAAAAGTGGCTATCTTAATAGTGCAATACTTCTTCCTCCGAGTTGCTCACACAGTTTACTACTTTTTGTGTAATTTTTGTCTGCCAGAAACTATAATTCACTAGTTGTGTGTCATAAAAGAGTCATCGTTTCTCCTCCTAGGGGTTTTCGAGATTTCTTAATCCAAACCGCAAGTAACGAGGCATTGGCTACCTTAAGAGAGTCATAGTTACTCGTCCCAATTGCTCATCCAGTCTGCCACTTTTCCTTACTGCGGCCAGTCTGCCAGAAGCGATATGTCACTCGTTGTGTATCTTAAGAGATTCATCGTTACTCATTCCATAGGTTACTGGTATTCTCTGAGTCAATACCTCTCGTGACGAAAAAGTGGCTATCTTAATAGTGCAATACTTCTTCCTCCGAGTTAATCACACAGTTTACTACTTTTTGTGTAGTTTTTGTCTGCCAGAAACTATAATTCACTAGTTGTGTATCATAAAAGAGTCATCGTTTCTCCTCCTAGGGGTTTTCGAGATTTCTTAATCCAAACCGCAAGTAACGAGGCATTGGCTACCTTAAGAGAGTCATAGTTACTCGTCCCCATTGCTCACCCAGTCTGCCACTTTTTCTTACTGTGGCCAGTCTGCCAGAAGCGATATGTCACTCGTTGTGTATCTTAAGAGATTCATCGTTACTCCTTCCATAGGTTACTGGTATTCTCTGAGTCAATACCTCTCTTGACGAAAAAGTGGCTATCTTAATAGTGCAATACTGCTTCCTCCGAGTTGCTCACACAGTTTACTGCTTTTTGTGTAGTTTTTGTCTGCCAGAAACTATAATTCACTAGTTGTGTATCATAAAAGAGTCATCGTTTCTCCTCCTAGGGGTTTTCGAGATTTCTTAATCCAAACCGCAAGTAACGAGGCATTGGCTACCTTAAGAGAGTCATAGTTACACGTCCCCAATGCTCACCCAGTCTGCCACTTTTTCTTACTGTTGCCAGTCTGCCAGAAGCGATATGTCACTCGTTGTGTATCTTAAGAGATTCATCGTTACTCCTTCCATAGGTTACTGGTATTCTCTGAGTCAATACCTCTCTTGACGAAAAAGTGGCTATCTTAATAGTGCAATACTTCTTCCTCCGAGTTGCTCACACAGTTTACTGCTTTTTGTGTAGTTTTTGTCTGCCAGAAACTATAATTCACTAGTTGTGTATCATAAAGGAGTCATCGTTTCTCCTCCTAGGGGTTATTCGAGATATCTTAATCCAAACCGCAAGTAACGAGGCATTGGCTACCTTAAGAGAGTCATAGTTACTCGTCCCAATTGCTCACCCAGTCTGCCACTTTTCCTTACTGCGGCCAGTCTGCCAGAAGCGATATGTCACTCGTTGTGTATCTTAAGAGATTCATCGTTACTCTTTCCATAGGTTACTGGTATTCTCTGATTCAATACCTCTCGTGACGAAAAAGTGGCTATCTTAATAGTGCAATACTTCTCCTCCCAGTTGCTCACACAGTTTACTACTTTTTTGTGTAGTTTTTGTCTGCCAGAAACTATAATTCACTAGTTTTGTATCATAAAAGAGTCATCGTTTCTCCTCGTAGGGGTTATTCGAGACCTCTGAATCCAAACCGCAAGCAACGAGGCATTGGCTACCTTAAGAGAGTCATAGTTACTCGTCCCCATTGCTCACCCAGTCTGCCACTTTTTCTTACTGCGGCCAGTCTGCTAGAAGCGATATGTCACTCGTTGTGTATCTTAAGAGATTCATCGTTACTCCTTCCATAGGTTACTGATATTCTCTGAGTCAATACCTCTCGTGACGAAAAAGTGGCTATCTTAATAGTGCAATACTTCTTCCTCCGAGTTGCTCACACAGTTTACTACTTTTTGTGTAGTTTTTGTCTGCCAGAAACTATAATTCACTAGTTGTGTATCATAAAAGAGTCATCGTTTCTCCTCCTAGGGGTTTTCGAGATTTCTTAATCCAAACCGCAAGTAACGAGGCATTGGCTACCTTAAGAGAGTCATAGTTACTCGTCCCCATTGCTCACCCAGTCTGCCACTTTTTCATACTGTGGCCAGTCTGCCAGAAGCGATATGTCACTCGTTGTGTATCTTAAGAGATTCATCGTTACTCCTTCCATAGGTTACTGGTATTCTCTGAGTCAATACCTCTCTTGACGAAAATGTGGCTATCTTAATAGTGCAATACTTCTTCCTCCGAGTTGCTCACTCAGTTTACTGCTTTGTGTGTAGTTTTTGTCTGCCAGAAACTATAATTCACTAGTTGTGTATCATAAAAGAGTCATCGTTTCTCCTCCTAGGGGTTATTCGAGATATCTTAATCCAAACCGCAAGTAACGAGGCATTGGCTACCTTAAGAGAGTCATAGTTACTCGTCCCAATTGCTCACCCAGTCTGCCACTTTTCCTTACTGCGGCCAGTCTGCCAGAAGCGATATGTCACTCGTTGTGTATCTTAAGAGATTCATCGTTACTCTTTCCATAGGTTACTGGTATTCTCTGATTCAATGCCTCTCGTGACGATAAAGTGGCTATCTTAATAGTGCAATACTTCTTCCTCCCAGTTGCTCACACAGTTTACTACTTTTTAGTGTAGTTTTTGTCTGCCAGAAACTATAATTCACTAGTTTTGTATCATAAAAGAGTCATCGTTTCTCCTCCTAGGGGTTATTCGAGACCTCTTAATCCAAACCGCAAGTAACGATGCATTGGCTACCTTAAGAGAGTCATAGTTACTCGTCCCAATTGCTCACCCAGTCTGCCACTTTTTCTTACTGTGGCCAGTCTGCCAGAAGCGATATGTCACTCGTTGTGTATCTTAAGAGATTCATCGTTACTCCTTCCATAGGTTACTGGTATTCTCTGAGTCAATACCTCTCTTGACGAAAATGCGGCTATCTTAGTAGTGCAATACTTCTTCCTCCGAGTTGCTCACACAGTTTACTGCTTTTTGTGTAGTTTTTGTCTGCCAGAAACTATAATTCACTAGTTGTGTATCATAAAAGAGTCATCGTTTCTCCTCCTAGGGGTTATACGAGATATCTTAATCCAAACCGCAAGTAACGAGGCATTGGCTACCTTAAGAGAGTCATAGTTACTCGTCCCAATTGCTCACCCAGTCTGCCACTTTTCCTTACTGCGGCCAGTCTGCCAGAAGCGATATGTCACTCGTTGTGTATCTTAAGAGATTCATCGTTACTCTTTCCATAGGTTACTGGTATTCTCTGATTCAATACCTCTCGTGACGGAAAAGTGGCTATCTTAATAGTGCAATACCTCTTCCTCCCAGTTGCTCACACAGTTTACTACTTTTTGTGTAGTTTTTGTCTGCCAGAAACTATAATTCACTAGTTGTGTATCATAAAAGAGTCATCGTTTCTCCTCCTAGGGGTTTTCGAGATTTCTTAATCCAAACCGCAAGTAACGAGGCATTGGCTACCTTAAGAGAGTCATAGTTACTCGTCCCCATTGCTCACCCAGTCTGCCACTTTTTCTTACTGTGGCCAGTCTGCCAGAAGCGATATGTCACTCGTTGTGTATCTTAAGAGATTCATCGTTACTCCTTCCATAGGTTACTGGTATTCTCTGAGTCAATACCTCTCTTGACGAAAAAGTGGCTATCTTAATAGTGCAATACTTCTTCCTCCGAGTTGCTCACACAGTTTACTGCTTTTTGTGTAGTTTTTGTCTGCCAGAAACTATAATTCACTAGTTGTGTGTCATAAAAGAGTCATCGTTTCTCCTCCTAGGGGTTATTCGAGATATCTTAATCCAAACCGCAAGTAACGAGGCATTGGCTACCTTAAGAGAGTCATAGTTACTCGTCCCCATTGCTCACCCAGTCTGCCACTTTTTCTTACTGTGGCCAGTCTGCCAGAAGCGATATGTCACTCGTTGTGTATCTTAAGAGATTCATCGTTACTCTTTCCATAGGTTACTGGTATTCTCTGATTCAATGCCTCTCGTGACGAAAAAGTGGCTATCTTAATAGTGCAATACTTCTTCCTCCCAGTTGCTCACACAGTTTACTACTTTTTTGTGTAGTTTTTGTCTGCCAGAAACTATAATTCACTAGTTTTGTATCATAAAAGAGTCATCGTTTCTCCTCCTAGGGGTTATTCGAGACCTCTTAATCCAAACCGCAAGTAACGATGCATTGGCTACCTTAAGAGAGTCATAGTTACTCGTCCCAATTGCTCACCCAGTCTGCCACTTTTTCTTACTGTGGCCAGTCTGCCAGAAGCGATATGTCACTCGTTGTGTATCTTAAGAGATTCATCGTTACTCCTTCCATAGGTTACTGGTATTCTCTGATTCAATACCTCTCGTGACGGAAAAGTGGCTATCTTAATAGTGCAATACCTCTTCCTCCCAGTTGCTCACACAGTTTACTACTTTTTGTGTAGTTTTTGTCTGCCAGAAACTATAATTCACTAGTTGTGTATCATAAAAGAGTCATCGTTTCTCCTCCTAGGTGTTTTCGAGATTTCTTAATCCAAACCGCAAGTAACGAGGCATTGGCTACCTTAAGAGAGTCATAGTTACTCGTCCCCATTGCTCACCCAGTCTGCCACTTTTTCTTACTGTGGCCAGTCTGCCAGAAGCGATATGTCACTCGTTGTGTATCTTAAGAGATTCATCGTTACTCCTTCCATAGGTTACTGGTATTCTCTGAGTCAATACCTCTCGTGACGAAAAAGTGGCTATCTTAATAGTGCAATACTTCTTCCTCCGAGTTGCTCACACAGTTTACTGCTTTTTGTGTAGTTTTTGTCTGCCAGAAACTATAATTCACTAGTTGTGTATCATAAAAGAGTCATCGTTTCTCCTCCTAGGGGTTATTCGAGATATCTTAATCCAAACCGCAAGTAACGAGGCATTGGCTACCTTAAGAGAGTCATAGTTACTCGTCCCCATTGCTCACCCAGTCTGCCACTTTTTCTTACTGTGGCCAGTCCGCCAGAAGCTATATGTCACTCGTTGTGTATCTTAAGAGATTCATCGTTACTCCTTCCATAGGTTACTGGTATTCTCTGAGTCAATACCTCTCTTGACGAAAAAGTGGCTATGTTAATAGTGCAATACTTCTTCCTCCGAGTTGCTCACACAGTTTACTACTTTTTGTGTAGTTTTTGTCTGCCAGAAACTATAATTCACTAGTTGTGTATCATAAAAGAGTCATCGTTTCTCCTCCTAGGGGTTATTCGAGATATCTTAATCCAAACCGCAAGTAACGAGGCATTGGCTACCTTAAGAGAGTCATAGTTACTCGTCCCCATTGCTCACCCAGTCTGCCACTTTTTCTTACTGTGGCCAGTCCGCCAGAAGCTATATGTCACTCGTTGTGTATCTTAAGAGATTCATCGTTACTCCTTCCATAGGTTACTGGTATTCTCTGAGTCAATACCTCTCTTGACGAAAAAGTGGCTATGTTAATAGTGCAATACTTCTTCCTCCGAGTTGCTCACACAGTTTACTACTTTTTGTGTTGTTTTTGTCTGCCAGAAACTATAATTCACTAGTTGTGTATCATAAAAGAGTCATCGTTTCTCCTCCTAGGGGTTATTCGAGATATCTTAATCCAAACCGCAAGTAACGAGGCATTGGCTACCTTAAGAGAGTCATAGTTACTCGTCCCAATTGCTCACCCAGTCTGCCACTTTTCCTTACTGCGGCCAGTCTGCCAGAAGCGATAAGTCACTCGTTGTGTATCTTAAGAGATTCATCGTTACTCTTTCCATAGGTTACTGGTATTCTCTGATTCAATGCCTCTCGTGACGAAAAAGTGGCTATCTTAATAGTGCAATACTTCTTCCTCCCAGTTGCTCACACAGTTTACTACTTTTTTGTGTAGTTTTTGTCTGCCAGAAACTATAATTCACTAGTTTTGTATCATAAAAGAGTCATCGTTTCTCCTCCTAGGGGTTATTCGAGACCTCTTAATCCAAACCGCAAGTAACGAGGCATTGGCTACCTTAAGAGAGTCATAGTTACTCGTCCCCATTGCTCACCCAGTCTGCCACTTTTTCTTACTGCGGCCAGTCTGCCAGAAGCGATATGTCACTCGTTGTGTATCTTAAGAGATTCATCGTTACTCCTTCCATAGGTTACTGGTATTCTCTGAGTCAATACCTCTCGTGACGAAAAAGTGGCTATCTTAATAGTGCAATACTTCTTCCTCCGAGTTGCTCACACAGTTTACTGCTTTTTGTGTAGTTTTTGTCTGCCAGAAACTATAATTCACTAGTTGTGTATCATAAAAGAGTCATCGTTTCTCCTCCTAGGGGTTATTCGAGATATCTTAATCCAAACCGCAAGTAACGAGGCATTGGCTACCTTAAGAGAGTCATAGTTACTCGTCCCCATTGCTCACCCAGTCTGCCACTTTTTCTTACTGTGGCCAGTCCGCCAGAAGCTATATGTCACTCGTTGTGTATCTTAAGAGATTCATCGTTACTCCTTCCATAGGTTACTGGTATTCTCTGAGTCAATACCTCTCTTGACGAAAAAGTGGCTATGTTAATAGTGCAATACTTCTTCCTCCGAGTTGCTCACACAGTTTACTACTTTTTGTGTAGTTTTTGTCTGCCAGAAACTATAATTCACTAGTTGTGTATCATAAAAGAGTCATCGTTTCTCCTCCTAGGGGTTATTCGAGATATATTAATCCAAACCGCAAGTAACGAGGCATTGGCTACCTTAAGAGAGTCATAGTTACTCGTCCCAATTGCTCATCCAGTCTGCCACTTTTCCTTACTGCGGCCAGTCTGCCAGAAGCGATATGTCACTCGTTGTGTATCTTAAGAGATTCATCGTTACTCCTTCCATAGGTTATTGGTATTCTCTGAGTCAAAACCTCTCGTGACGAAAAAGTGTCTATCTTAATAGTTCAATACTTCTTCCTCCGAGTTGCTCACACAGTTTACTACTTTTTGTGTAGTTTTTGTCTGCCAGAAACTATAATTCACTAGTTTTGTATCATAAAAGAGTCATCGTTTCTCCTCCTAGGGGTTATTCGAGACCTCTGAATCCAAACCGCAAGCAACGAGGCATTGGCTACCTTAAGAGAGTCATAGTTACTCGTCCCCATTGCTCACCCAGTCTGCCACTTTTTCTTACTGCGGCCAGTCTGCCAGAAGCGATATGTCACTCGTTGTGTATCTTAAGAGATTCATCGTTACTCCTTCCATAGGTTACTGATATTCTCTGAGTCAATACCTCTCGTGACGAAAAAGTGGCTATCTTAATAGTGCAATACTTCTTCCTCCGAGTTGCTCACACAGTTTACTACTTTTTGTGTAATTTTTGTCTGCCAGAAACTATAATTCACTAGTTGTGTGTCATAAAAGAGTCATCGTTTCTCCTCCTAGGGGTTTTCGAGATTTCTTAATCCAAACCGCAAGTAACGAGGCATTGGCTACCTTAAGAGAGTCATAGTTACTCGTCCCAATTGCTCATCCAGTCTGCCACTTTTCCTTACTGCGGCCAGTCTGCCAGAAGCGATATGTCACTCGTTGTGTATCTTAAGAGATTCATCGTTACTCATTCCATAGGTTACTGGTATTCTCTGAGTCAATACCTCTCGTGACGAAAAAGTGGCTATCTTAATAGTGCAATACTTCTTCCTCCGAGTTAATCACACAGTTTACTACTTTTTGTGTAGTTTTTGTCTGCCAGAAACTATAATTCACTAGTTGTGTATCATAAAAGAGTCATCGTTTCTCCTCCTAGGGGTTTTCGAGATTTCTTAATCCAAACCGCAAGTAACGAGGCATTGGCTACCTTAAGAGAGTCATAGTTACTCGTCCCCATTGCTCACCCAGTCTGCCACTTTTTCTTACTGTGGCCAGTCTGCCAGAAGCGATATGTCACTCGTTGTGTATCTTAAGAGATTCATCGTTACTCCTTCCATAGGTTACTGGTATTCTCTGAGTCAATACCTCTCTTGACGAAAAAGTGGCTATCTTAATAGTGCAATACTGCTTCCTCCGAGTTGCTCACACAGTTTACTGCTTTTTGTGTAGTTTTTGTCTGCCAGAAACTATAATTCACTAGTTGTGTATCATAAAAGAGTCATCGTTTCTCCTCCTAGGGGTTTTCGAGATTTCTTAATCCAAACCGCAAGTAACGAGGCATTGGCTACCTTAAGAGAGTCATAGTTACACGTCCCCAATGCTCACCCAGTCTGCCACTTTTTCTTACTGTTGCCAGTCTGCCAGAAGCGATATGTCACTCGTTGTGTATCTTAAGAGATTCATCGTTACTCCTTCCATAGGTTACTGGTATTCTCTGAGTCAATACCTCTCTTGACGAAAAAGTGGCTATCTTAATAGTGCAATACTTCTTCCTCCGAGTTGCTCACACAGTTTACTGCTTTTTGTGTAGTTTTTGTCTGCCAGAAACTATAATTCACTAGTTGTGTATCATAAAGGAGTCATCGTTTCTCCTCCTAGGGGTTATTCGAGATATCTTAATCCAAACCGCAAGTAACGAGGCATTGGCTACCTTAAGAGAGTCATAGTTACTCGTCCCAATTGCTCACCCAGTCTGCCACTTTTCCTTACTGCGGCCAGTCTGCCAGAAGCGATATGTCACTCGTTGTGTATCTTAAGAGATTCATCGTTACTCTTTCCATAGGTTACTGGTATTCTCTGATTCAATACCTCTCGTGACGAAAAAGTGGCTATCTTAATAGTGCAATACTTCTCCTCCCAGTTGCTCACACAGTTTACTACTTTTTTGTGTAGTTTTTGTCTGCCAGAAACTATAATTCACTAGTTTTGTATCATAAAAGAGTCATCGTTTCTCCTCGTAGGGGTTATTCGAGACCTCTGAATCCAAACCGCAAGCAACGAGGCATTGGCTACCTTAAGAGAGTCATAGTTACTCGTCCCCATTGCTCACCCAGTCTGCCACTTTTTCTTACTGCGGCCAGTCTGCTAGAAGCGATATGTCACTCGTTGTGTATCTTAAGAGATTCATCGTTACTCCTTCCATAGGTTACTGATATTCTCTGAGTCAATACCTCTCGTGACGAAAAAGTGGCTATCTTAATAGTGCAATACTTCTTCCTCCGAGTTGCTCACACAGTTTACTACTTTTTGTGTAGTTTTTGTCTGCCAGAAACTATAATTCACTAGTTGTGTATCATAAAAGAGTCATCGTTTCTCCTCCTAGGGGTTTTCGAGATTTCTTAATCCAAACCGCAAGTAACGAGGCATTGGCTACCTTAAGAGAGTCATAGTTACTCGTCCCCATTGCTCACCCAGTCTGCCACTTTTTCATACTGTGGCCAGTCTGCCAGAAGCGATATGTCACTCGTTGTGTATCTTAAGAGATTCATCGTTACTCCTTCCATAGGTTACTGGTATTCTCTGAGTCAATACCTCTCTTGACGAAAATGTGGCTATCTTAATAGTGCAATACTTCTTCCTCCGAGTTGCTCACTCAGTTTACTGCTTTGTGTGTAGTTTTTGTCTGCCAGAAACTATAATTCACTAGTTGTGTATCATAAAAGAGTCATCGTTTCTCCTCCTAGGGGTTATTCGAGATATCTTAATCCAAACCGCAAGTAACGAGGCATTGGCTACCTTAAGAGAGTCATAGTTACTCGTCCCAATTGCTCACCCAGTCTGCCACTTTTCCTTACTGCGGCCAGTCTGCCAGAAGCGATATGTCACTCGTTGTGTATCTTAAGAGATTCATCGTTACTCTTTCCATAGGTTACTGGTATTCTCTGATTCAATGCCTCTCGTGACGATAAAGTGGCTATCTTAATAGTGCAATACTTCTTCCTCCCAGTTGCTCACACAGTTTACTACTTTTTAGTGTAGTTTTTGTCTGCCAGAAACTATAATTCACTAGTTTTGTATCATAAAAGAGTCATCGTTTCTCCTCCTAGGGGTTATTCGAGACCTCTTAATCCAAACCGCAAGTAACGATGCATTGGCTACCTTAAGAGAGTCATAGTTACTCGTCCCAATTGCTCACCCAGTCTGCCACTTTTTCTTACTGTGGCCAGTCTGCCAGAAGCGATATGTCACTCGTTGTGTATCTTAAGAGATTCATCGTTACTCCTTCCATAGGTTACTGGTATTCTCTGAGTCAATACCTCTCTTGACGAAAATGCGGCTATCTTAGTAGTGCAATACTTCTTCCTCCGAGTTGCTCACACAGTTTACTGCTTTTTGTGTAGTTTTTGTCTGCCAGAAACTATAATTCACTAGTTGTGTATCATAAAAGAGTCATCGTTTCTCCTCCTAGGGGTTATACGAGATATCTTAATCCAAACCGCAAGTAACGAGGCATTGGCTACCTTAAGAGAGTCATAGTTACTCGTCCCAATTGCTCACCCAGTCTGCCACTTTTCCTTACTGCGGCCAGTCTGCCAGAAGCGATATGTCACTCGTTGTGTATCTTAAGAGATTCATCGTTACTCTTTCCATAGGTTACTGGTATTCTCTGATTCAATACCTCTCGTGACGGAAAAGTGGCTATCTTAATAGTGCAATACCTCTTCCTCCCAGTTGCTCACACAGTTTACTACTTTTTGTGTAGTTTTTGTCTGCCAGAAACTATAATTCACTAGTTGTGTATCATAAAAGAGTCATCGTTTCTCCTCCTAGGGGTTTTCGAGATTTCTTAATCCAAACCGCAAGTAACGAGGCATTGGCTACCTTAAGAGAGTCATAGTTACTCGTCCCCATTGCTCACCCAGTCTGCCACTTTTTCTTACTGTGGCCAGTCTGCCAGAAGCGATATGTCACTCGTTGTGTATCTTAAGAGATTCATCGTTACTCCTTCCATAGGTTACTGGTATTCTCTGAGTCAATACCTCTCTTGACGAAAAAGTGGCTATCTTAATAGTGCAATACTTCTTCCTCCGAGTTGCTCACACAGTTTACTGCTTTTTGTGTAGTTTTTGTCTGCCAGAAACTATAATTCACTAGTTGTGTGTCATAAAAGAGTCATCGTTTCTCCTCCTAGGGGTTATTCGAGATATCTTAATCCAAACCGCAAGTAACGAGGCATTGGCTACCTTAAGAGAGTCATAGTTACTCGTCCCCATTGCTCACCCAGTCTGCCACTTTTTCTTACTGTGGCCAGTCTGCCAGAAGCGATATGTCACTCGTTGTGTATCTTAAGAGATTCATCGTTACTCTTTCCATAGGTTACTGGTATTCTCTGATTCAATGCCTCTCGTGACGAAAAAGTGGCTATCTTAATAGTGCAATACTTCTTCCTCCCAGTTGCTCACACAGTTTACTACTTTTTTGTGTAGTTTTTGTCTGCCAGAAACTATAATTCACTAGTTTTGTATCATAAAAGAGTCATCGTTTCTCCTCCTAGGGGTTATTCGAGACCTCTTAATCCAAACCGCAAGTAACGATGCATTGGCTACCTTAAGAGAGTCATAGTTACTCGTCCCAATTGCTCACCCAGTCTGCCACTTTTTCTTACTGTGGCCAGTCTGCCAGAAGCGATATGTCACTCGTTGTGTATCTTAAGAGATTCATCGTTACTCCTTCCATAGGTTACTGGTATTCTCTGATTCAATACCTCTCGTGACGGAAAAGTGGCTATCTTAATAGTGCAATACCTCTTCCTCCCAGTTGCTCACACAGTTTACTACTTTTTGTGTAGTTTTTGTCTGCCAGAAACTATAATTCACTAGTTGTGTATCATAAAAGAGTCATCGTTTCTCCTCCTAGGTGTTTTCGAGATTTCTTAATCCAAACCGCAAGTAACGAGGCATTGGCTACCTTAAGAGAGTCATAGTTACTCGTCCCCATTGCTCACCCAGTCTGCCACTTTTTCTTACTGTGGCCAGTCTGCCAGAAGCGATATGTCACTCGTTGTGTATCTTAAGAGATTCATCGTTACTCCTTCCATAGGTTACTGGTATTCTCTGAGTCAATACCTCTCGTGACGAAAAAGTGGCTATCTTAATAGTGCAATACTTCTTCCTCCGAGTTGCTCACACAGTTTACTGCTTTTTGTGTAGTTTTTGTCTGCCAGAAACTATAATTCACTAGTTGTGTATCATAAAAGAGTCATCGTTTCTCCTCCTAGGGGTTATTCGAGATATCTTAATCCAAACCGCAAGTAACGAGGCATTGGCTACCTTAAGAGAGTCATAGTTACTCGTCCCCATTGCTCACCCAGTCTGCCACTTTTTCTTACTGTGGCCAGTCCGCCAGAAGCTATATGTCACTCGTTGTGTATCTTAAGAGATTCATCGTTACTCCTTCCATAGGTTACTGGTATTCTCTGAGTCAATACCTCTCTTGACGAAAAAGTGGCTATGTTAATAGTGCAATACTTCTTCCTCCGAGTTGCTCACACAGTTTACTACTTTTTGTGTAGTTTTTGTCTGCCAGAAACTATAATTCACTAGTTGTGTATCATAAAAGAGTCATCGTTTCTCCTCCTAGGGGTTATTCGAGATATCTTAATCCAAACCGCAAGTAACGAGGCATTGGCTACCTTAAGAGAGTCATAGTTACTCGTCCCCATTGCTCACCCAGTCTGCCACTTTTTCTTACTGTGGCCAGTCCGCCAGAAGCTATATGTCACTCGTTGTGTATCTTAAGAGATTCATCGTTACTCCTTCCATAGGTTACTGGTATTCTCTGAGTCAATACCTCTCTTGACGAAAAAGTGGCTATGTTAATAGTGCAATACTTCTTCCTCCGAGTTGCTCACACAGTTTACTACTTTTTGTGTTGTTTTTGTCTGCCAGAAACTATAATTCACTAGTTGTGTATCATAAAAGAGTCATCGTTTCTCCTCCTAGGGGTTATTCGAGATATCTTAATCCAAACCGCAAGTAACGAGGCATTGGCTACCTTAAGAGAGTCATAGTTACTCGTCCCAATTGCTCACCCAGTCTGCCACTTTTCCTTACTGCGGCCAGTCTGCCAGAAGCGATAAGTCACTCGTTGTGTATCTTAAGAGATTCATCGTTACTCTTTCCATAGGTTACTGGTATTCTCTGATTCAATGCCTCTCGTGACGAAAAAGTGGCTATCTTAATAGTGCAATACTTCTTCCTCCCAGTTGCTCACACAGTTTACTACTTTTTTGTGTAGTTTTTGTCTGCCAGAAACTATAATTCACTAGTTTTGTATCATAAAAGAGTCATCGTTTCTCCTCCTAGGGGTTATTCGAGACCTCTTAATCCAAACCGCAAGTAACGAGGCATTGGCTACCTTAAGAGAGTCATAGTTACTCGTCCCCATTGCTCACCCAGTCTGCCACTTTTTCTTACTGCGGCCAGTCTGCCAGAAGCGATATGTCACTCGTTGTGTATCTTAAGAGATTCATCGTTACTCCTTCCATAGGTTACTGGTATTCTCTGAGTCAATACCTCTCGTGACGAAAAAGTGGCTATCTTAATAGTGCAATACTTCTTCCTCCGAGTTGCTCACACAGTTTACTGCTTTTTGTGTAGTTTTTGTCTGCCAGAAACTATAATTCACTAGTTGTGTATCATAAAAGAGTCATCGTTTCTCCTCCTAGGGGTTATTCGAGATATCTTAATCCAAACCGCAAGTAACGAGGCATTGGCTACCTTAAGAGAGTCATAGTTACTCGTCCCCATTGCTCACCCAGTCTGCCACTTTTTCTTACTGTGGCCAGTCCGCCAGAAGCTATATGTCACTCGTTGTGTATCTTAAGAGATTCATCGTTACTCCTTCCATAGGTTACTGGTATTCTCTGAGTCAATACCTCTCTTGACGAAAAAGTGGCTATGTTAATAGTGCAATACTTCTTCCTCCGAGTTGCTCACACAGTTTACTACTTTTTGTGTAGTTTTTGTCTGCCAGAAACTATAATTCACTAGTTGTGTATCATAAAAGAGTCATCGTTTCTCCTCCTAGGGGTTATTCGAGATATATTAATCCAAACCGCAAGTAACGAGGCATTGGCTACCTTAAGAGAGTCATAGTTACTCGTCCCAATTGCTCACCCAGTCTGCCACTTTTTCTTACTGCGGCCAGTCTGCCAGAAGCGATATGTCACTCGTTGTGTATCTTAAGAGATTCATCGTTACTCTTTCCATAGGTTACTGGTATTCTCTGAGTCAATACCTTTCGTGACGAAAAAGTGGCTATCTTAATAGTGCAATACTTCTTCCTCCGAGTTGCTCACACAGTTTACTACTTTTTGTGTTGTTTTTGTCTGCCAGAAACTATAATTCACTAGTTGTGTATCATAAAAGAGTCATCGTTTCTCCTCCTAGGGGTTATTCGAGATATCTTAATCCAAACCGCAAGTAACGAGGCATTGGCTACCTTAAGAGAGTCATAGTTACTCGTCCCAATTGCTCACCCAGTCTGCCACTTTTCCTTACTGCGGCCAGTCTGCCAGAAGCGATAAGTCACTCGTTGTGTATCTTAAGAGATTCATCGTTACTCTTTCCATAGGTTACTGGTATTCTCTGATTCAATGCCTCTCGTGACGAAAAAGTGGCTATCTTAATAGTGCAATACTTCTTCCTCCCAGTTGCTCACACAGTTTACTACTTTTTTGTGTAGTTCTTGTCTGCCAGAAACTATAATTCACTAGTTTTGTATCATAAAAGAGTCATCGTTTCTCCTCCTAGGGGTTATTCGAGACCTCTTAATCCAAACCGCAAGTAACGAGGCATTGGCTACCTTAAGAGAGTCATAGTTACTCGTCCCAATTGCTCACCCAGTCTGCCACTTTTTCTTACTGCGGCCAGTCTGCCAGAAGCGATATGTCACTCGTTGTGTATCTTAAGAGATTCATCGTTACTCCTTCCATAGGTTACTGGTATTCTCTGAGTCAATACCTCTCGTGACGAAAAAGTGGCTATCTTAATAGTGCAATACTTCTTCCTCCGAGTTGCTCACACAGTTTACTACTTTTTGTGTACTTGCCAGTCTGCCAGAAGCGATATGTCACTAGTTGTGTATCATAAAAGAGTCATCGTTTCTCCTCCTAGGGGTTATTCGAGATTTCTTAATCCAAACCGCAAGTAACGAGGCATTGGCTACCTTAAGAGAGTCATAGTTACTCGTCCCCATTGCTCACCCAGTCTGCCACTTTTTCTTACTGCGGCCAGTCTGCCAGAAGCGATATGTCACTCGTTGTGTATCTTAAGAGATTCATCGTTACTCCTTCCATAGGTTACTGATATTCTCTGAGTCAATACCTCTCGTGACGAAAAAGTGACTATCTTAATAGTGCAATACTTCTTCCTCCGAGTTGCTCACACAGTTTACTACTTTTTGTGTAGTTTTTGTCTGCCAGAAACTATAATTCACTAGTTGTGTATCATAAAAGAGTCATCGTTTCTCCTCCTAGGGGTTTTCGAGATTTCTTAATCCAAACCGCAAGTAACGAGGCATTGGCTACCTTAAGAGGGTCATAGTTACTCGTCCCAATTGCTCATCCAGTCTGCCACTTTTCCTTACTGCGGCCAGTCTGCCAGAAGCGATATGTCACTCGTTGTGTATCTTAAGAGATTCATCGTTACTCGTTCCATAGGTTACTGGTATTCTCTGAGTCAATACCTCTCTTGACGAAAAAGTGGCTATGTTAATAGTGCAATACTTCTTCCTCCGAGTTGCTCACACAGTTTACTGCTTTTTGTGTAGTTTTTGTCTGCCAGAAACTATAATTCACTAGTTGTGTATCATAAAAGAGTCATCGTTTCTCCTGCTAGGGGTTATTCGAGATATCTTAATCCAAACCGCAAGTAACGAGGCATTGGCTACCTTAAGAGAGTCATAGTTACTCGTCCCAATTGCTCACCCAGTCTGCCACTTTTCCTTACTGCGGCCAGTCTGCCAGAAGCGATAAGTCACTCGTTGTGTATCTTAAGAGATTCATCGTTACTCTTTCCATAGGTTACTGGTATTCTCTGATTCAATGCTTCTCGTGACGAAAAAGTGGCTATCTTAATAGTGCAATACTTCTTCCTCCCAGTTGCTCACACAGTTTACTACTTTTTTGTATAGTTTTTGTCTGCCAGAAACTATAATTCACTAGTTTTGTATCATAAAAGAGTCATCGTTTCTCCTCCTAGGGGTTATTCGAGATTTCTTAATCCAAACCGCAAGTAACGAAGCATTGGCTACCTTAAGAGAGTCATAGTTACTCGTCCCAATTGCTCACCCAGTCTGCCAGTTTTCCTTACTGCGGCCAGTCTGCCAGAAGTGATATGTCACTCGTTGTGTATCTTAAGAGATTCATCGTTACTCTTTCCATAGGTTACTGGTATTCTCTGGTTCAATGCCTCTCGTTACGAAAAAGTGGCTATCTTAATAGTGCAATACTTCTTCCTCCAAGTTGCTCAAACAGTTTACTACTTTTTTGTATAGTTTTTGTCTGCAAGAAACTATAATTCACTAGTTTTGTATCATAAAAGAGTCATCGTTTCTCCTCCTAGGGGTTATTCGAGACCTCTTAATCCAAACCGCAAGTAACGAGGCATTGGCTACCTTAAGAGAGTCATAGTTACTCGTCCCAATTGCTCACCCAGTCTGCCACTTTTTCTTACTGCGGCCAGTCTGCCAGAAGCGATATGTCACTCGTTGTGTATCTTAAGAGATTCATCGTTACTCCTTCCATAGGTTACTGGTATTCTCTGAGTCAATACCTCTCGTGACGAAAAAGTGGCTATCTTAATAGTGCAATACTTCTTCCTCCCAGTTGCTCACACAGTTTACTACTTTTTGTGTAGTTTTTGTCTGCCAGAAACTATAATTCACTAGTTTTGTATCATAAAAGAGTCATCGTTTCTCCTCCTAGTGGTTATTCGAGACCTCTGAATCCAAACCGCAAGTAACGAGGCATTGGCTACCTTAAGAGGGTCATAGTTACTCGTCCCCATTGCTCACCCAGTCTGCCACTTTTTCTTACTGCGGCCAGTCTGCCAGAAGCGATATGTCACTCGTTGTGTATCTTAAGAGATTCTTAGTTACTCCTTCCATAGGTTACTGATATTCTCTGAGTCAATACCCCTCGTGACGAAAAAGTGGCTATCTTAATAGTGCAATACTTCTTCCTCCGAGTTGCTCACACAGTTTACTACTTTTTGTGTAGTTTTTGTCTGCCAGAAACTATAATTCACTAGTTGTGTATCATAAAAGAGTCATAGTTTCTCCTCCTAGGGTTTTTCGAGATTTCTTAATCCAAACCGCAAGTAACGAGGCATTGGCTACCTTAAGAGAGTCATAGTTACTCGTCCCAATTGCTCATCCAGTCTGCCACTTTTCCTTACTGCGGCCAGTCTGCCAGAAGCGATATGTCACTCGTTGTGTATCTTAAGAGATTCATCGTTACTCCTTCCATAGGTTACTGGTATTCTCTGAGTCAATACCTCTCGTGACGAAAAAGTGGCTATCTTAATAGTGCAATACTTCTTCCTCCGAGTTGCTCACACAGTTTACTACTTTTTGTGTAGTTTTTGTCTGCCAGAATCTATAATTCACTAGTTGTGTATCATAAAAGAGTAATCGTTTCTCCTCCTAGGGGTTATTCGAGATATCTTAATCCAAACCGCAAGTAAGGAGGCATTGGCTACCTTAAGAGAGTCATAGTTACTCGTCCCAATTGCTCACCCAGTCTGCCACTTTTCCTTACTGCGGCCAGTCTGCCAGAAGCGATATGTCACTCGTTGTGTATCTTAAGAGATTCATCGTTACTCTTTCCATAGGTTACTGGTATTCTCTGATTCAATGCCTCTCGTGACGAAAAAGTGGCTATCTTAATAGTGCTATACTTCTTCCTCCCAGTTGCTCACACAGTTTACTACTTTTTTGTGTACTTTGTGTCTGCCAGAAACTATAATTCACTAGTTTTGTATCATAAAAGAGTCATCGTTTCTCCTCCTAGAGGTTATTCGAGACCTCTTAATCCAAACCGCAAGTAACGAGGCATTGGCTACCTTAAGAGAGTCATAGTTACTCGTCCCAATTGCTCACCCAGTCTGCCACTTTTTCTTGCTGCGGCCAGTCTGCCAGAAGCGATATGTCACTCGTTGTGTATCTTAAGAGATTCATCGTTACTCCTTCCATAGGTTACTGGTATTCTCTGAGTCAATACCTCTCTTGACGAAAAAGTGGCTATGTTAATAGTGCAATACTTCTTCCTCCGAGTTGCTCACACAGTTTACTGCTTTTTGTGTAGTTTTTGTCTGCCAGAAACTATAATTCACTAGTTGTGTATCATAAAAGAGTCATCGTTTCTCCTCCTAGGGTTTATTCGAGATATCTTAATCCAAACCGCAAGTAACGAGGCATTGGCTACCTTAAGAGAGTCATAGTTACTCGTCCCAATTGCTCACCCAGTCTGCCACTTTTCCTTACTGCGGCCAGTCTGCCAGAAGCGATATGTCACTCGTTGTGTATCTTAAGAGATTCATCGTTACTCTTTCCATAGGTTACTGGTATTCTCTGGTTCAATGCCTCTCGTTACGAAAAAGTGGCTATCTTAATAGTGCAATACTTCTTCCTCCAAGTTGCTCAAACAGTTTACTACTTTTTTGTATAGTTTTTGTCTGCAAGAAACTATAATTCACTAGTTGTGTATCATAAAAGAGTCATCGTTTCTCCTCCTAGGGGTTATTCGAGACCTCTTAATCCAAACCGCAAGTAACGAGGCATTGGCTACCTTAAGAGAGTCATAGTTACTCGTCCCAATTGCTCACCCAGTCTGCACTTTTTCTTACTGCGGCCAGTCTGCCAGAAGCGATATGTCACTCGTTGTGTATCTTAAGAGATTCATCGTTACTCCTTCCATAGGTTACTGGTATTCTCTGAGTCAATACCTCTCGTGACGAAAAAGTGGCTATCTTAATAGTGCAATACTTCTTCCTCCCAGTTGCTCACACAGTTTACTACTTTTTGTGTAGTTTTTGTCTGCCAGAAACTATAATTCACTAGTTTTGTATCATAAAAGAGTCATCGTTTCTCCTCCTAGTGGTTATTCGAGACCTCTGAATCCAAACCGCAAGTAACGAGGCATTGGCTACCTTAAGAGGGTCATAGTTACTCGTCCCCATTGCTCACCCAGTCTGCCACTTTTTCTTACTGCGGCCAGTCTGCCAGAAGCGATATGTCACTCGTTGTGTATCTTAAGAGATTCTTCGTTACTCCTTCCATAGGTTACTGATATTCTCTGAGTCAATACCCCTCGTGACGAAAAAGTGGCTATCTTAATAGTGCAATACTTCTTCCTCCGAGTTGCTCACACAGTTTACTACTTTTTGTGTAGTTTTTGTCTGCCAGAAACTATAATTCTCTAGTTGTGTATCATAAAAGAGTCATAGTTTCTCCTCCTAGGGTTTTTCGAGATTTCTTAATCCAAACCGCAAGTAACGAGGCATTGGCTACCTTAAGAGAGTCATAGTTACTCGTCCCAATTGCTCATCCAGTCTGCCACTTTTCCTTACTGCGGCCAGTCTGCCAGAAGCGATATGTCACTCGTTGTGTATCTTAAGAGATTCATCGTTACTCCTTCCATAGGTTACTGGTATTCTCTGAGTCAATACCTCTCGTGACGAAAAAGTGGCTATCTTAATAGTGCAATACTTCTTCCTCCGAGTTGCTCACACAGTTTACTACTTTTTGTGTAGTTTTTGTCTGCCAGAATCTATAATTCACTAGTTGTGTATCATAAAAGAGTAATCGTTTCTCCTCCTAGGGGTTATTCGAGATATCTTAATCCAAACCGCAAGTAAGGAGGCATTGGCTACCTTAAGAGAGTCATAGTTACTCGTCCCAATTGCTCACCCAGTCTGCCACTTTTCCTTACTGCGGCCAGTCTGCCAGAAGCGATATGTCACTCGTTGTGTATCTTAAGAGATTCATCGTTACTCTTTCCATAGGTTACTGGTATTCTCTGATTCAATGCCTCTCGTGACGAAAAAGTGGCTATCTTAATAGTGCTATACTTCTTCCTCCCAGTTGCTCACACAGTTTACTACTTTTTTGTGTAGTTTGTGTCTGCCAGAAACTATAATTCACTAGTTTTGTATCATAAAAGAGTCATCGTTTCTCCTCCTAGAGGTTATTCGAGACCTCTTAATCCAAACCGCAAGTAACGAGGCATTGGCTACCTTAAGAGAGTCATAGTTACTCGTCCCAATTGCTCACCCAGTCTGCCACTTTTTCTTGCTGCGGCCAGTCTGCCAGAAGCGATATGTCACTCGTTGTGTATCTTAAGAGATTCATCGTTACTCCTTCCATAGGTTACTGGTATTCTCTGAGTCAATACCTCTCTTGACGAAAAAGTGGCTATGTTAATAGTGCAATACTTCTTCCTCCGAGTTGCTCACACAGTTTACTGCTTTTTGTGTAGTTTTTGTCTGCCAGAAACTATAATTCACTAGTTGTGTATCATAAAAGAGTCATCGTTTCTCCTCCTAGGGTTTATTCGAGATATCTTAATCCAAACCGCAAGTAACGAGGCATTGGCTACCTTAAGAGAGTCATAGTTACTCGTCCCAATTGCTCACCCAGTCTGCCACTTTTCCTTACTGCGGCCAGTCTGCCAGAAGCGATATGTCACTCGTTGTGTATCTTAAGAGATTCATCGTTACTCTTTCCATAGGTTACTGGTATTCTCTGATTCAATGCCTCTCGTGACGAAAAAGTAGCTATCTTAATAGTGCAATACTTCTTCCTCGCAGTTGCTCACACAGTTTACTACTTTTTTGTGTAGTTCCTGTCTGCCAGAAACTATAATTCACTAGTTTTGTATCATAAAAGAAACATCGTTTTTCCTCCTAGGGGTTATTCGAGACCTTTTAATCCAAACCGCAAGTGACGAGGCATTGGCTACCTTAAGAGAGTCATAGTTACTCGTCCCCATTGCTCACCCAGTCTGCCACTTTTTCTTACTGCGGCCAGTCTGCCAGAAGCGATATGTCACTCGTTGTGTATCTTAAGAGATTCATCGTTACTCCTTCCATAGGTTACTGGTATTCTCTGAGTCAATACCTCTCGTGACGAAAAAGTGGCTATCTTAATAGTGCAATACTTCTTCCTCCGAGTTGCTCACTCAGTTTACTACTTTTTGTGTAGTTTTTGTCTGCCAGAAACTATAATTCACTAGTTGTGTATCATAAAAGAGTCAATGTTTCTCCTCCTAGGGGTTTTCGAGATTTCTTAATCCAAACCGCAAGTAACGAGGCATTGGCTACCTTAAGAGAGTCATAGTTACTCGTCCCCATTGCTCACCCAGTCTGCCACTTTTTCTTACTGTGGCCAGTCTGCCAGAAGCGATATGTCACTCGTTGTGTATCTTAAGAGATTCATCGTTACTCCTTCCATAGGTTACTGGTATTCTCTGAGGTAATACCTCTCTTGACGAAAAAGTGGCTATCTTAATAGTGCAATACTTCTTCCTCCGAGTTGCTCACACAGTTTACTGCTTTTTATGTAGTTTTTGTCTGCCAGAAACTATAATTCACTAGTTGTGTATCATAAAAGAGTCATCGTTTCTCCTCCTAGGGGTTATTCGAGATATCTTAATCCAAACCGCAAGTAACGAGGCATTGGCTACCTTAAGAGAGTCATAGTTACTCGTCCCAATTGCTCACCCAGTCTGCCACTTTTCCTTACTGCGGCCAGTCTGCCAGAAGCGATATGTCACTCGTTGTGTATCTTAAGAGATTCATCGTTACTCTTTCCATAGGTTACTGGTATTCTCTGATTCAATGCCTCTCGTGACGAAAAAGTGGCTATCTTAATAGTGCTATACTTCTTCCTCCCAGTTGCTCACACAGTTTACTACTTTTTTGTGTAGTTTGTGTCTGCCAGAAACTATAATTCACTAGTTTTGTATCATAAAAGAGTCATCGTTTCTCCTCCTAGGGGTTATTCGAGACCTCTTAATCCAAACCGCAAGTAACGAGGCATTGGCTACCTTAAGAGAGTCATAGTTACTCGTCCCAATTGCTCACCCAGTCTGCCACTTTTTCTTGCTGCGGCCAGTCTGCCAGAAGCGATATGTCACTCGTTGTGTATCTTAAGAGATTCATCGTTACTCCTTCCATAGGTTACTGGTATTCTCTGAGTCAATACCTCTCTTGACGAAAAAGTGGCTATGTTAATAGTGCAATACTTCTTCCTCCAAGTTGCTCACACAGTTTACTGCTTTTTGTGTAGTTTTTGTCTGCCAGAAACTATAATTCACTAGTTGTGTATCATAAAAGAGTAATCGTTTCTCCTCCTAGGGGTTATTCGAGATATCTTAATCCAAACCGCAAGTAACGAGGCATTGGCTACCTTAAGAGAGTCATAGTTACTCGTCCCAATTGCTCACCCAGTCTGCCACTTTTCCTTACTGCGGCCAGTCTGCCAGAAGCGATATGTCACTCGTTGTGTATCTTAAGAGATTCTTCGTTACTCTTTCCATAGGTTACTGGTATTCTCTGATTCAATGCCTCTCGTGACGAAAAAGTGGCTATCTTAATAGTGCTATACTTCTTCCTCCCAGTTGCTCACACAGTTTACTACTTTTTTGTGTAGTTTGTGTCTGCCAGAAACTATAATTCACTAGTTTTGTATCATAAAAGAGTCATCGTTTCTCCTCCTAGGGGTTATTCGAGACCTCTTAATCCAAACCGCAAGTAACGAGGTTTTGGCTACCTTAAGAGAGTCATAGTTACTCGTCCCAATTGCTCACCCAGTCTGCCACTTTTTCTTGCTGCGGCCAGTCTGCCAGAAGCGATATGTCACTCGTTGTGTATCTTAAGAGATTCATCGTTACTCCTTCCATAGGTTACTGGTATTCTCTGAGTCAATACCTCTCTTGACGAAAAAGTGGCTATGTTAATAGTGCAATACTTCTTCCTCCGAGTTGCTCACACAGTTTACTGCTTTTTGTGTAGTTTTTGTCTGCCAGAAACTATAATTCACTAGTTGTGTATCATAAAAGAGTCATCGTTTCTCCTCCTAGGGTTTATTCGAGATATCTTAATCCAAACCGCAAGTAACGAGGCATTGGCTACCTTAAGAGAGTCATAGTTACTCGTCCCAATTGCTCACCCAGTCTGCCACTTTTCCTTACTGCGGCCAGTGTGCCAGAAGCGATATGTCACTCGTTGTGTATCTTAAGAGATTCATCGTTACTCTTTCCATAGGTTACTGGTATTCTCTGATTCAATGCCTCTCGTGACGAAAAAGTAGCTATCTTAATAGTGCAATACTTCTTCCTCGCAGTTGCTCACACAGTTTACTACTTTTTTGTGTAGTTTCTGTCTGCCAGAAACTATAATTCACTAGTTTTGTATCATAAAAGAGTCATCGTTTTTCCTCCTAGGGGTTATTCGAGACCTTTTAATCCAAACCGCAAGTGACGACGCATTGGCTACCTTAAGAGAGTCATAGTTACTCGTCCCCATTGCTCACCCAGTCTGCCACTTTTTCTTACTGCGGCCAGTCTGCCAGAAGCGATATGTCACTCGTTGTGTATCTTAAGAGATTCATCGTTACTCCTTCCATAGGTTACTGGTATTCTCTGAGTCAATACCTCTCGTGACGAAAAAGTGGCTATCTTAATAGTGCAATACTTCTTCCTCCGAGTTGCTCACTCAGTTTACTACTTTTTGTGTAGTTTTTGTCTGCCAGAAACTATAATTCACTAGTTGTGTATCATAAAAGAGTCATCGTTTCTCCTCCTAGGGGTTTTCGAGATTTCTTAATCCAAACCGCAAGTAACGAGGCATTGGCTACCTTAAGAGAGTCATAGTTACTCGTCCCCATTGCTCACCCAGTCTGCCACTTTTTCTTACTGGGGCCAGTCTGCCAGAAGCGATATGTCACTCGTTGTGTATCTTAAGAGATTCATCGTTACTCCTTCCATAGGTTACTGGAATTCTCTGAGGTAATACCTCTCTTGACGAAAAAGTGGCTATCTTAATAGTGCAATACTTCTTCCTCCGAGTTGCTCACACAGTTTACTGCTTTTTATGTAGTTTTTGTCTGCCAGAAACTATAATTCACTAGTTGTGTATCATAAAAGAGTCATCGTTTCTCCTCCTAGGGGTTATTCGAGATATCTTAATCCAAACCGCAAGTAACGAGGCATTGGCTACCTTAAGAGAGTCATAGTTACTCGTCCCAATTGCTCACCCAGTCTGCCACTTTTCCTTACTGCGGCCAGTCTGCCAGAAGCGATATGTCACTCGTTGTGTATCTTAAGAGATTCATCGTTACTCTTTCCATAGGTTACTGGTATTCTCTGATTCAATGCCTCTCGTGACGAAAAAGTGGCTATCTTAATAGTGCTATACTTTTTCCTCCCAGTTGCTCACACAGTTTACTACTTTTTTGTGTAGTTTGTGTCTGCCAGAAACTATAATTCACTAGTTTTGTATCATAAAAGAGTCATCGTTTCTCCTCCTAGGGGTTATTCGAGACCTCTTAATCCAAACCGCAAGTAACGAGGCATTGGCTACCTTAAGAGAGTCATAGTTACTCGTCCCAATTGCTCACCCAGTCTGCCACTTTTTCTTGCTGCGGCCAGTCCGCCAGAAGCGATATGTCACTCGTTGTGTATCTTAAGAGATTCATCGTTACTCCTTCCATAGGTTACTGGTATTCTCTGAGTCAATACCTCTCTTGACGAAAAAGTGGCTATGTTAATAGTGCAATACTTCTTCCTCCGAGTTGCTCACACAGTTTACTGCTTTTTGTGTAGTTTTTGTCTGCCAGAAACTATAATTCACTAGTTGTGTATCATAAAAGAGTCATCGTTTCTCCTCCTAGGGTTTATTCGAGATATCTTAATCCAAACCGCAAGTAACGAGGCATTGGCTACCTTAAGAGAGTCATAGTTACTCGTCCCAATTGCTCACCCAGTCTGCCACTTTTCCTTACTGCGGCCAGTCTGCCAGAAGCGATATGTCACTCGTTGTGTATCTTAAGAGATTCATCGTTACTCTTTCCATAGGTTACTGGTATTCTCTGATTCAATGCCTCTCGTGACGAAAAAGTAGCTATCTTAATAGTGCAATACTTCTTCCTCGCAGTTGCTCACACAGTTTACTACTTTTTTGTGTAGTTTATGTCTGCCAGAAACTATAATTCACTAGTTGTGTATCATAAAAGAGTCATCGTTTCTCCTCCTAGGGGTTTTCGAGACCTTTTAATCCAAACCGCAAGTGACGAGGCATTGGCTACCTTAAGAGAGTCATCGTTACTCGTCCCCATTGCTCACCCAGTCTGCCACTTTTTCTTACTGCGGCCAGTCTGCCAGAAGCGATATGTCACTCGTTGTGTATCTTAAGAGATTCATCGTTACTCCTTCCATAGGTTACTGGTATTCTCTGAGTCAATACCTGTCGTGACGAAAAAGTGGCTATCTTAATAGTGCAATACTTCTTCCTCCGAGTTGCTCACACAGTTTACTACTTTTTGTGTAGTTTTTGTCTGCCAGAAATTATAATTCACTAGTTGTGTATCATAAAAGAGTCATCGTTTCTCCTCCTAGGGGTTTTCGAGATTTCTTAATCCAAACCGCAAGTAACGAGGCATTGGCTACCTTAAGAGAGTCATAGTTACTCGTCCCAATTGCTCACCCAGTCTGCCACTTTTCCTTACTGCGGCCAGTCTGCCAGAAGCGATATGTCACTCGTTGTGTATCTTAAGAGATTCATCGATACTCCTTCCATAGGTTACTGGTATTCTCTGAGTCAATACCTATCGTGACGAAAAAGTGGCTATCTTAATAGTGCAATACTTCTTCCTCCCAGTTGCTCACACAGTTTACTACTTTTTGTGTAGTTTTTGTCTGCCAGAAACTATAATTCACTAGTTTTGTATCATAAAAGAGTCATCGTTTCTCCTCCTAGGGGTTATTCGAGACCTCTGAATCCAAACCGCAAGTAACGAGGCATTGGCTACCTTAAGAGAGTCATAGTTACTCGTCCCCATTGCTCACCCAGTCTGCCACTTTTTCTTACTGCGGCCAGTCTGCCAGAAGCGATATGTCACTCGTTGTGTATCTTAAGAGATTCATCGTTACTCCTTCCATAGGTTACTGATATTCTCTGAGTCAATACCTCTCGTGACGAAAAAATGGCTATCTTAATAGTGCAATACTTCTTCCTCCGAGTTGCTCACACAGTTTACTACTTTTTGTGTACTTGCCAGTCTGCCAGAAGCGATATGTCACTAGTTGTGTATCATAAAAGAGTCATCGTTTCTCCTCCTAGGGGTTATTCGAGATTTCTTAATCCAAACCGCAAGTAACGAGGCATTGGCTACCTTAAGAGAGTCATAGTTACTCGTCCCAATTGCTCATCCAGTCTGCCACTTTTCCTTACTGCGGCCAGTCTGCCAGAAGCGATATGTCACTCGTTGTGTATCTTAAGAGATTCATCGTTACTCTTTCCATAGGTTACTGGTATTCTCTGATTCAATGCCTCTCGTGACGAAAAAGTAGCTATCTTAATAGTGCAATACTTCTTCCTCGCAGTTGCTCACACAGTTTACTACTTTTTTGTGTAGTTTCTGTCTGCCAGAAACTATAATTCACTAGTTTTGTATCATAAAAGAGTCATCGTTTTTCCTCCTAGGGGTTATTCGAGACCTTTTAATCCAAACCGCAAGTGACGACGCATTGGCTACCTTAAGAGAGTCATAGTTACTCGTCCCCATTGCTCACCCAGTCTGCCACTTTTTCTTACTGCGGCCAGTCTGCCAGAAGCGATATGTCACTCGTTGTGTATCTTAAGAGATTCATCGTTACTCCTTCCATAGGTTACTGGTATTCTCTGAGTCAATACCTCTCGTGACGAAAAAGTGGCTATCTTAATAGTGCAATACTTCTTCCTCCGAGTTGCTCACTCAGTTTACTACTTTTTGTGTAGTTTTTGTCTGCCAGAAACTATAATTCACTAGTTGTGTATCATAAAAGAGTCATCGTTTCTCCTCCTAGGGGTTTTCGAGATTTCTTAATCCAAACCGCAAGTAACGAGGCATTGGCTACCTTAAGAGAGTCATAGTTACTCGTCCCCATTGCTCACCCAGTCTGCCACTTTTTCTTACTGGGGCCAGTCTGCCAGAAGCGATATGTCACTCGTTGTGTATCTTAAGAGATTCATCGTTACTCCTTCCATAGGTTACTGGAATTCTCTGAGGTAATACCTCTCTTGACGAAAAAGTGGCTATCTTAATAGTGCAATACTTCTTCCTCCGAGTTGCTCACACAGTTTACTGCTTTTTATGTAGTTTTTGTCTGCCAGAAACTATAATTCACTAGTTGTGTATCATAAAAGAGTCATCGTTTCTCCTCCTAGGGGTTATTCGAGATATCTTAATCCAAACCGCAAGTAACGAGGCATTGGCTACCTTAAGAGAGTCATAGTTACTCGTCCCAATTGCTCACCCAGTCTGCCACTTTTCCTTACTGCGGCCAGTCTGCCAGAAGCGATATGTCACTCGTTGTGTATCTTAAGAGATTCATCGTTACTCTTTCCATAGGTTACTGGTATTCTCTGATTCAATGCCTCTCGTGACGAAAAAGTGGCTATCTTAATAGTGCTATACTTTTTCCTCCCAGTTGCTCACACAGTTTACTACTTTTTTGTGTAGTTTGTGTCTGCCAGAAACTATAATTCACTAGTTTTGTATCATAAAAGAGTCATCGTTTCTCCTCCTAGGGGTTATTCGAGACCTCTTAATCCAAACCGCAAGTAACGAGGCATTGGCTACCTTAAGAGAGTCATAGTTACTCGTCCCAATTGCTCACCCAGTCTGCCACTTTTTCTTGCTGCGGCCAGTCCGCCAGAAGCGATATGTCACTCGTTGTGTATCTTAAGAGATTCATCGTTACTCCTTCCATAGGTTACTGGTATTCTCTGAGTCAATACCTCTCTTGACGAAAAAGTGGCTATGTTAATAGTGCAATACTTCTTCCTCCGAGTTGCTCACACAGTTTACTGCTTTTTGTGTAGTTTTTGTCTGCCAGAAACTATAATTCACTAGTTGTGTATCATAAAAGAGTCATCGTTTCTCCTCCTAGGGTTTATTCGAGATATCTTAATCCAAACCGCAAGTAACGAGGCATTGGCTACCTTAAGAGAGTCATAGTTACTCGTCCCAATTGCTCACCCAGTCTGCCACTTTTCCTTACTGCGGCCAGTCTGCCAGAAGCGATATGTCACTCGTTGTGTATCTTAAGAGATTCATCGTTACTCTTTCCATAGGTTACTGGTATTCTCTGATTCAATGCCTCTCGTGACGAAAAAGTAGCTATCTTAATAGTGCAATACTTCTTCCTCGCAGTTGCTCACACAGTTTACTACTTTTTTGTGTAGTTTATGTCTGCCAGAAACTATAATTCACTAGTTGTGTATCATAAAAGAGTCATCGTTTCTCCTCCTAGGGGTTTTCGAGACCTTTTAATCCAAACCGCAAGTGACGAGGCATTGGCTACCTTAAGAGAGTCATCGTTACTCGTCCCCATTGCTCACCCAGTCTGCCACTTTTTCTTACTGCGGCCAGTCTGCCAGAAGCGATATGTCACTCGTTGTGTATCTTAAGAGATTCATCGTTACTCCTTCCATAGGTTACTGGTATTCTCTGAGTCAATACCTGTCGTGACGAAAAAGTGGCTATCTTAATAGTGCAATACTTCTTCCTCCGAGTTGCTCACACAGTTTACTACTTTTTGTGTAGTTTTTGTCTGCCAGAAATTATAATTCACTAGTTGTGTATCATAAAAGAGTCATCGTTTCTCCTCCTAGGGGTTTTCGAGATTTCTTAATCCAAACCGCAAGTAACGAGGCATTGGCTACCTTAAGAGAGTCATAGTTACTCGTCCCAATTGCTCACCCAGTCTGCCACTTTTCCTTACTGCGGCCAGTCTGCCAGAAGCGATATGTCACTCGTTGTGTATCTTAAGAGATTCATCGATACTCCTTCCATAGGTTACTGGTATTCTCTGAGTCAATACCTATCGTGACGAAAAAGTGGCTATCTTAATAGTGCAATACTTCTTCCTCCCAGTTGCTCACACAGTTTACTACTTTTTGTGTAGTTTTTGTCTGCCAGAAACTATAATTCACTAGTTTTGTATCATAAAAGAGTCATCGTTTCTCCTCCTAGGGGTTATTCGAGACCTCTGAATCCAAACCGCAAGTAACGAGGCATTGGCTACCTTAAGAGAGTCATAGTTACTCGTCCCCATTGCTCACCCAGTCTGCCACTTTTTCTTACTGCGGCCAGTCTGCCAGAAGCGATATGTCACTCGTTGTGTATCTTAAGAGATTCATCGTTACTCCTTCCATAGGTTACTGATATTCTCTGAGTCAATACCTCTCGTGACGAAAAAGTGGCTATCTTAATAGTGCAATACTTCTTCCTCCGAGTTGCTCACACAGTTTACTACTTTTTGTGTACTTGCCAGTCTGCCAGAAGCGATATGTCACTAGTTGTGTATCATAAAAGAGTCATCGTTTCTCCTCCTAGGGGTTATTCGAGATTTCTTAATCCAAACCGCAAGTAACGAGGCATTGGCTACCTTAAGAGAGTCATAGTTACTCGTCCCAATTGCTCATCCAGTCTGCCACTTTTCCTTACTGCGGCCAGTCTGCCAGAAGCGATATGTCACTCGTTGTGTATCTTAAGAGATTCATCGTTACTCCTTCCATAGGTTACTGGTATTCTCTGAGTCAATACCTCTCGTGACGAAAAAGTGGCTATCTTAATAGTGCAATACTTCTTCCTCCGAGTTGCTCACACAGTTTACTACTTTTTGTGTAGTTTTTGTCTGCCAGAAACTATAATTCACTAGTTGTGTATCATAAAAGAGTCATCGTTTCTCCTCCTAGGGGTTTTCGAGATTTCTTAATCCAAACCGCAAGTAACTTGGCATTGGCTACCTTAAGAGAGTCATAGTTACTCGTCCCCATTGCTCACCCAGTCTGCCACTTTTTCTTACTGTGGCCAGTCTGCCAGAAGCGATATGTCACTCGTTGTGTATCTTAAGAGATTCATCGTTACTCCTTCCATAGGTTACTGGTATTCTCTGAGGTAATACCTCTCTTGACGAAAAAGTGGCTATCTTAATAGTGCAATACTTCTTCCTCCGAGTTGCTCACACAGTTTACTGCTTTTTATGTAGTTTTTGTCTGCCAGAAACTATAATTCACTAGTTGTGTATCATAAAAGAGTCATCGTTTCTCCTCCTAGGGTTTATTCGAGATTTCTTAATCAAAACCGCAAGTATCGAGGCATTGGCTACCTTAAGAGAGTCATAGTTACTCGTCCCCATTGCTCACCCAGTCTGCCACTTTTTCTTACTGTGGCCAGTCTGCCAGAAGCGATATGTCACTCGTTGTGTATCTTAAGAGATTCATCGTTACTCCTTCCATAGGTTACTGGTATTCTCTGAGGTAATACCTCTCTTGACGAAAAAGTGGCTATCTTAATAGTGCAATACTTCTTCCTCCCAGTTGCTCACACAGTTTACTACTTTTTTGTGTAGTTTTTGTCTGCCAGAAACTATAATTCACTAGTTTTATATCATAAAAGAGTCATCGTTTCTCCTCCTAGGGGTTATTCGAGACCTCTTAATCCAAACCGCAAGTAACGAGGCATTGGCTACCTTAAGAGAGTCATAGTTACTCGTCCCAATAGCTCACCCAGTCTGCCACATTTTCTTACTGCGGCCAGTCTGCCAGAAGCGATATATCACTCGTTGTGTATCTTAAGAGATTCATCGTTACTCCTTCCATAGGTTACTGGTATTCTCTGAGTCAATACCTCTCGTGACGAAAAAGTGGCTATCTTAATAGTGCAATTCTTCTTCCTCCGAGTTGCTCACACAGTTTACTACTTTTTGTGTAGTTTTTGTCTGCCACAAATTATAATTCACTAGTTGTGTATCATAAAAGAGTCATCGTTTCTCCTCCTAGGGGTTTTCGAGATTTCTTAATCCAAACCGCAAGTAACGAGGCATTGGCTACCTTAAGAGAGTCATAGTTACTCGTCCCAATTGCTCACCCAGTCTGCCACTTTTTCTTACTGCGGCCAGTCTGCCAGAAGCGATATGTCACTCGTTGTGTATCTTAAGAGATTCATCGATACTCCTTCCATAGGTTACTGGTATTCTCTGAGTCAATACCTATCGTGACGAAAAAGTGGCTATCTTAATAGTGCAATACTTCTTCCTCCCAGTTGCTCACACAGTTTACTACTTTTTGTGTAGTTTTTGTCTGCCAGAAACTATAATTCACTAGTTTTGTATCATAAAAGAGTCATCGTTTCTCCTCCTAGGGGTTATTCGAGACCTCTGAATCCAAACCGCAAGTAACGAGGCATTGGCTACCTTAAGAGAGTCATAGTTACTCGTCCCCATTGCTCACCCAGTCTGCCACTTTTTCTTACTGCGGCCAGTCTGCCAGAAGCGATATGTCCCTCGTTGTGTATCTTAAGAGATTCATCGTTACTCCTTCCATAGGTTACTGATATTCTCTGAGTCAATACCTCTCGTGACGAAAAAGTGGCTATCTTAATAGTGCAATACTTCTTCCTCCGAGTTGCTCACACAGTTTACTACTTTTGTGTAGTTTTTGTCTGCCAGAAACTATAATTCACTAGTTGTGTATCATAAAAGAGTCATCGTTTCTCCTCCTAGGGGTTTTCGAGATTTCTTAATCCAAACCGCAAGTAACGAGGCATTGGCTACCTTAAGAGAGTCATAGTTACTCGTCCCAATTGCTCATCCAGTCTGCCACTTTTCCTTACTGCGGCCAGTCTGCCAGAAGCGATATGTCACTCGTTGTGTATCTTAAGAGATTCATCGTTACTCCTTCCATAGGTTACTGGTATTCTCTGAGTCAATACCTCTCGTGACGAAAAAGTGGCTATCTTAATAGTGCAATACTTCTTCCTCCGAGTTGCTCACACAGTTTACTACTTTTTGTGTAGTTTTTGTCTGCCAGAAACTATAATTCACTAGTTGTGTATCATAAAAGAGTCATCGTTTCTCCTCCTAGGGGTTTTCGAGATTTCTTAATCCAAACCGCAAGTAACTTGGCATTGGCTACCTTAAGAGAGTCATAGTTACTCGTCCCCATTGCTCACCCAGTCTGCCACTTTTTCTTACTGTGGCCAGTCTGCCAGAAGCGATATGTCACTCGTTGTGTATCTTAAGAGATTCATCGTTACTCCTTCCATAGGTTACTGGTATTCTGTGAGGTAATACCTCTCTTGACGAAAAAGTGGCTATCTTAATAGTGCAATACTTCTTCCTCCGAGTTGCTCACACAGTTTACTGCTTTTTATGTAGTTTTTGTCTGCCAGAAACTATAATTCACTAGTTGTGTATCATAAAAGAGTCATCGTTTCTCCTCCTAGGGTTTATTCGAGATTTCTTAATCCAAACCGCAAGTATCGAGGCATTGGCTACCTTAAGAGAGTCATAGTTACTCGTCCCCATTGCTCACCCAGTCTGCCACTTTTTCTTACTGTGGCCAGTCTGCCAGAAGCGATATGTCACTCGTTGTGTATCTTAAGAGATTCATCGTTACTCCTTCCATAGGTTACTGGTATTCTCTGAGGTAATACCTCTCTTGACGAAAAAGTGGCTATCTTAATAGTGCAATACTTCTTCCTCCCAGTTGCTCACACAGTTTACTACTTTTTTGTGTAGTTTTTGTCTGCCAGAAACTATAATTCACTAGTTTTATATCATAAAAGAGTCATCGTTTCTCCTCCTAGGGGTTATTCGAGACCTCTTAATCCAAACCGCAAGTAACGAGGCATTGGCTACCTTAAGAGTGTCATAGTTACTCGTCCCAATAGCTCACCCAGTCTGCCACATTTTCTTACTGCGGCCAGTCTGCCAGAAGCGATATGTCACTCGTTGTGTATCTTAAGAGATTCATCGTTACTCCTTCCATAGGTTACTGGTATTCTCTGAGTCAATACCTCTCGTGACGAAAAAGTGGCTATCTTAATAGTGCAATTCTTCTTCCTCCGAGTTGCTCACACAGTTTACTACTTTTTGTGTAGTTTTTGTCTGCCACAAATTATAATTCACTAGTTGTGTATCATAAAAGAGTCATCGTTTCTCCTCCTAGGGGTTTTCGAGATTTCTTAATCCAAACCGCAAGTAACGAGGCATTGGCTACCTTAAGAGAGTCATAGTTACTCGTCCCAATTGCTCACCCAGTCTGCCACTTTTTCTTACTGCGGCCAGTCTGCCAGAAGCGATATGTCACTCGTTGTGTATCTTAAGAGATTCATCGATACTCCTTCCATAGGTTACTGGTATTCTCTGAGTCAATACCTATCGTGACGAAAAAGTGGCTATCTTAATAGTGCAATACTTCTTCCTCCCAGTTGCTCACACAGTTTACTACTTTTTGTGTAGTTTTTGTCTGCCAGAAACTATTATTCACTAGTTTTGTATCATAAAAGAGTCATCGTTTCTCCTCCTAGGGGTTATTCGAGACCTCTGAATCCAAACCGCAAGTAACGAGGCATTGGCTACCTTAAGAGAGTCATAGTTACTCGTCCCCATTGCTCACCCAGTCTGCCACTTTTCCTTACTGCGGCCAGTCTGCCAGAAGCGATATGTCACTCGTTGTGTATCTTAAGAGATTCATCGTTACTCCTTCCATAGGTTACTGATATTCTCTGAGTCAATACCTCTCGTGACGAAAAAGTGGCTATCTTAATAGTGCAATACTTCTTCCTCCGAGTTGCTCACACAGTTTACTACTTTTTGTGTACTTGCCAGTCTGCCAGAAGCGATATGTCACTAGTTGTGTATCATAAAAGAGTCATCGTTTCTCCTCCTAGGGGTTATTCGAGATTTCTTAATCCAAACCGCAAGTAACGAGGCATTGGCTAACTTAAGAGAGTCATAGTTACTCGTCCCAATTGCTCACCCAGTCTGCCACATTTCCTTACTGCGGCCAGTCTGCCAGAAGCGATATGTCACTCGTTGTGTATCTTAAGAGATTCATCGTTACTCTTTCCATAGGTTACTGGTATTCTCTGATTCAATGCCTCTCGTGACGAAAAAGTGGCTATCTTAATAGTGCAATACTTCTTCCTCCAAGATGCTCAAACAGTTTAATACTTTTTTGTATAGTTTTTGTCTGCCAGAAACTATAATTCACTAGTTTTGTATCATAAAAGACTCATCGTTTCTCCTCCTAGGGGTTATTAGAGACCTCTGAATCCAAACCGCAAGTAACGAGGCATTGGCTACCTTAAGAGAGTCATAGTTACTCGTCCCCATTGCTCACCCAGTCTGCCACTTTTTCTTACTGCGGCCAGTCTGCCAGAAGCGATATGTCACTCGTTGTGTATCTTAAGAGATTCATCGTTACTCCTTCCATAGGTTACTGATATTCTCTGAGTCAATACCTCTCGTGACGAAAAAGTGGCTATCTTAATAGTGCAATACTTCTTCCTCCGAGTTGCTCACACAGTTTACTACTTTTTGTGTAGTTTTTGTCTGCCAGAAACTATAATTCACTAGTTGTGTATCATAAAAGAGTCATCGTTTCTCCTCCTAGGGGTTTTCGAGATTTCTTAATCCAAACCGCAAGTAACGAGGCATTGGCCGCCTTAAGAGAGTCATAGTTACTCGTCCCAATTGCTCATCCAGTCTGCCACTTTTCCTTACTGCGGCCAGTCTGCCAGAAGCGATATGTCACTCGTTGTGTATCTTAAGAGATTCATCGTTACTCCTTCCATAGGTTACTGGTATTCTCTGAGTCAATACCTCTCGTGACGAAAAAGTGGCTATCTTAATAGTGCAATACTTCGTCCTCCGAGTTGCTCACACAGTTTACTACTTTTTGTGTAGTTTTTGTCTGCCAGAAACTATAATTCACTAGTTGTGTATCATAAAAGATTCATCGTTTCTCCTCCTAGGGGTTTTCGAGATTTCTTAATCCAAACCGCAAGTAACTTGGCATTGGCTACCTTAAGAGAGTCATAGTTACTCGTCCCCATTGCTCACCCAGTCTGCCACTTTTTCTTACTGTGGCCAGTCTGCCAGAAGCGATATGTCACTCGTTGTGTATCTTAAGAGATTCATCGTTACTCCTTCCATAGGTTACTGGTATTCTCTGAGTCAATACCTATCTCGACGAAAAAGTGGCTATCTTAATAGTGCAATACTTCTTCCTCCGAGTTGCTCACACAGTTTACTGCTTTTTGTGTAGTTTTTGTCTGCCAGAAACTATAATTCACTAGTTGTGTATCATAAAAGAGTAATCGTTTCTCCTCCTAGGGGTTATTCGAGATATCTTAATCAAAACCGCAAGTAACGAGGCATTGGCTACCTTAAGAGAGTCATAGTTACTCGTCCCCATTGCTCACCCAGTCTGCCACTTTTCCTTACTGCGGCCAGTCTGCCAGAAGCGATATGTCACTCGTTGTGTATCTTAAGAAATTCATCGTTACTCTTTCCATAGGTTACTGGTATTCTCTGATTCAATGCCTCTCGTGACGAAAAAGGGGCTATCTTAATAGTGCTATACTTCTTCCTCCCAGTTGCTCACACAGTTTACTACTTTTTTGTGTAGTTTTTGTCTGCCAGAAACTATAATTCACTAGTTTTGTATCATAAAAGAGTCATCGTTTCTCCTCCTAGGGGTTATTCGAGACCTCTTAATCCAAACCGCAAGTAACGAGGCATTGGCTACCTTAAGAGAGTCATAGTTACTCGTCCCAATTGCTCACCCAGTCTGCCACTTTTTCTTACTGCGGCCAGTCTGCCAGAAGCGATATGTCACTCGTTGTGTATCTTAAGAGATTCATCGTTACTCCTTCCATAGGTTACTGGTATTCTCTGAGTCAATACCTGTCGTGACGAAAAAGTGGCTATCTTAATAGTGCAATACTTCTTCCTCCGAGTTGCTCACACAGTTTACTACTTTTTGTGTAGTTTTTGTCTGCCAGAAACTATAATTCACTAGCTGTGTATAATAAAAGAGTCATCGTTTCTCCTCCTAGGGGTTATTCGAGATTTCTTAATCCAAACCGCAAGTAATGAGGCATTGGCTACCTTAAGAGAGTCATAGTTACTCGTCCCAATTGCTCACCCAGTCTGCCACTTTTCCTTACTGCGGCCAGTCTGCCAGAAGCGATATGTCACTCGTTGTGTATCTTAAGAGATTCATCGTTACTCTTTCCATAGGTTACTGGTATTCTCTGATTCAATGCCTCTCGTGACGAAAAAGTGGCTATCTTAATAGTACAATACTTCTTCCTCCGAGTTGCTCACACAGTTTACTACTTTTTGTGTACTTGCCAGTCTGCCAGAAGCGATATGTCACTAGTTGTGTATCATAAAAGAGTCATCGTTTCTCCTCCTAGGGGTTATTCGAGATTTCTTAATCCAAACCGCAAGTAACGAGGCATTGGCTACCTTAAGAGAGTCATAGTTACTCGTCCCAATTGCTCACCCAGTCTGCCACTTTTCCTTACTGCGGCCAGTCTGCCAGAAGCGATATGTCACTCGTTGTGTATCTTAAGAGATTCATCGTTACTCTTTCCATAGGTTACTGGTATTCTCTGATTCAATGCTTCTCGTGACGAAAAAGTGGCTATCTTAATAGTGCAATACTTCTTCCTCCCAGTTGCTCACACAGTTTACTACTTTTTTGTGTAGTTTTTGTCTGCCAGAAACTATAATTCACTAGTTTTGTATCATAAAAGAGTCATCGTTTCTCCTCCTAGGGGTTATTCGAGACCTCTTAATCCAAACCGCAAGTAACGAGGCATTGGCTACCTTAAGAGAGTCATAGTTACTCGTCAAAATTGCTCACCCAGTCTGCCACTTTTTCTTACTGCGGCCAGTCTGCCAGAAGCGATATGTCACTCGTTGTGTATCTTAAGAGATTCATCGTTACTCCTTCCATAGGTTACTGGTATTCTCTGAGTCAATACCTCTCGTGACGAAAAAGTGGCTATTTTAATAGTGCAATACTTCTTCCTCCGAGTTGCTCACACAGTTTACTACTTTTTGTGTAGTTTTTGTCTGCCAGAAACTATAATTCACTAGTTGTGTATCATAAAAGAGTCATCGTTTCTCCTCCTAGGGGTTTTCGAGATTTCTTAATCCAAACCGCAAGTAACGAGGCATTGGCTACCTTAAGAGAGTCATAGTTACTCGTCCCCATTGCTCACCCAGTCTGCCACTTTGTCTTACTGTGGCCAGTCTGCCAGAAGCGATATGTCACTCGTTGTGTATCTTAAGAGATTCATCGTTACTCCTTCCATAGGTTACTGGTATTCTCTGATTCAATACCTCTCTTGACGAAAAAGTGGCCATCTTAATAGTGCAATACTTCTTCCTCCGAGTTGCTCACACAGTTTACTGCTTTTTGTGTAGTTTTTGTCTGCCAGAAACTATAATTCACTAGTTGTGTATCATAAAAGAGTCATCGTTTCTCCTCCTAGGGGTTATTCGAGATATCTTAATCCAAACCGCAAGTAACGAGGCATTGGCTACATTAAGAGAGTCATAGTTACTCGTCCCCATTGCTCACCCAGTCTGCCACTTTTTCTTACTGTGGCCAGTCTGCCAGAAGCGATATGTCACTCGTTGTGTATCTTAAGAGATTCATCGTTACTCCTTCCATAGGTTACTGGTATTCTCTGAGTCAATACCTCTCTTGACGAAAAAGTGGCTATCTTAATAGTGCAATACTTCTTCCTCCGAGTTGCTCACACAGTTTACTGCTTTTTGTGTAGTTTTTGTCTGCCAGAAACTATAATTCACTAGTTGTGTAGCATAAAAGAGTCATCGTTTCTCCTCCTAGGGGTTATTCGAGATATCTTAATCCAAACCGCAAGTAACGAGGCATTGGCTACCTTAAGAGAGTCATAGTTACTCGTCCCAATTGCTCACCCAGTCTGCCACTTTTCCTTACTGCGGCCAGTCTGCCAGAAGCGATATGTCACTCGTTGTGTATCTTAAGAGATTCATCGTTACTCTTTCCATAGGTTACTGGTATTCTCTGATTCAATGCCTCTCGTGACGAAAAAGTGGCTATCTTAATAGTGCAATACTTCTTCCTCCCAGTTGCTCACACAGTTTACTACATTTTTGTATAGTTTTTGTCTGCCAGAAACTATAATTCACTAGTTTTGTATCATAAAAGAGTCATCGTTTCTCCTCCTAGGGGTTATTCGAGACCTCTTAATCCAAACCGCAAGTAACGAGGCATTGGCTACCTTAAGAGAGTCATAGTTACTCGTCCCCATTGCTCACCCAGTCTGCCACTTTTTCTTACTGCGGCCAGTCTGCCAGAAGCGATATGTCACTCGTTGTGTATCTTAAGAGATTCATCGTTACTCCTTCCATAGGTTACTGGTATTCTCTGAGTCAATACCTCTCGTGACGAAAAAGTGGCTATTTTAATAGTGCAATACTTCTTCCTCCGAGTTGCTCACACAGTTTACTACTTTTTGTGTAGTTTTTGTCTGCCAGAAACTATAATTCACTAGTTGTGTATCATAAAAGAGTCATCGTTTCTCCTCCTAGGGGTTTTCGAGATTTCTTAATCCAAACCGCAAGTAACGAGGCATTGGCTACCTTAAGAGAGTCATAGTTACTCGTCCCCATTGCTCACCCAGTCTGCCACTTTTTCTTACTGTGGCCAGTCTGCCAGAAGCGATATGTCACTCGTTGTGTATCTTAAGAGATTCATCGTTACTCCTTCCATAGGTTACTGGTATTATCTGAGTCAATACCTCTCTTGACGAAAAAGTGGCTATCTTAATAGTGCAATACTTCTTCCTCCGAGTTGCTCACACAGTTTACTGCATTTTGTGTAGTTTTTGTCTGCCAGAAACTATAATTCACTAGTTGTGTATCATAAAAGAGTCATCGTTTCTCCTCCTAGGGGTTATTCGAGATATATTAATCCAAACCGCAAGTAACGAGGCATTGGCTACCTTAAGAGAGTCATAGTTACTCGTCCCAATTGCTCACCCAGTCTGCCATTTTCCTTACTGCGGCCAGTCTGCCAGAAGCGATATGTCACTCGTTGTGTATCTTAAGAGATTCATCGTTACTCTTTCCATAGGTTACTGGTATTCTCTGATTCAATGCCTCTCGTGACGAAAAAGTGGCTATCTTAATAGTGCAATACTTCTTCCTCCCAGTTGCTCACACAGTTTACTACTTTTTTGTGTAGTTTTTGTCTGCCAGAAACTATAATTCACTAGTTTTGTATCATAAAAGAGTCATCGTTTCTCCTCCTAGGGGTTATTCGAGACCTCTTAATCCAAACCGCAAGTAACGAGGCATTGGCTACCTTAAGAGAGTCATAGTTACTCGTCAAAATTGCTCACCCAGTCTGCCACTTTTTCTTACTGTGGCCAGTCTGCCAGAAGCGATATGTCACTCGTTGTGTATCTTAAGAGATTCATCGTTACTCCTTCCATAGGTTACTGGTATTCTCTGAGTCAATACCTCTCGTGACGAAAAAGTGGCTATTTTAATAGTGCAATACTTCTTCCTCCGAGTTGCTCACACAGTTTACTACTTTTTGTGTAGTTTTTGTCTGCCAGAAACTATAATTCACTAGTTGTGTATCATAAAAGAGTCATCGTTTCTCCTCCTAGGGGTTTTCGAGATTTCTTAATCCAAACCGCAAGTAACGAGGCATTGGCTACCTTAAGAGAGTCATAGTTACTCGTCCCCATTGCTCACGCAGTCTGCCACTTTGTCTTACTGTGGCCAGTCTGCCAGAAGCGATATGTCACTCGTTGTGTATCTTAAGAGATTCATTGTTACTCCTTCCATAGGTTACTGGTATTCTCTGATTCAATACCTCTCTTGACGAAAAAGTGGCCATCTTAATAGTGCAATACTTCTTCCTCCGAGTTGCTCACACAGTTTACTGCTTTTTGTGTAGTTTTTGTCTGCCAGAAACTATAATTCACTAGTTGTGTATCATAAAAGAGTCATCGTTTCTCCTCCTAGGGGTTATTCGAGATATCTTAATCCAAACCGCAAGTAACGAGGCATTGGCTACATTAAGAGAGTCATAGTTACTCGTCCCCATTGTTCAGCCAGTCTGCCACTTTTCCTTACTGCGGCCAGTCTGCCAGAAGCGATATGTCACTCGTTGTGTATCTTAAGAGATTCATCGTTACTCTTTCCATAGGTTACTGGTATTCTCTGATTCAATGCCTCTCGTGACGAAAAAGTGGCTATCTTAATAGTGCAATACTTCTTCCTCCCAGTTGCTCACACAGTTTACTACTTTTTTGTGTAGTTTTTATTCTGCCAGAAACTGTAATTCACTAGTTTTGTATCATAAAAGAGTCATCGTTTCTCCTCCTAGGGGTTATTCGAGACCTCTTAATCCAAACCGCAAGTAACGAGGCATTGGCTACCTTAAGAGAGTCATAGTTACTCGTCCCAATTGCTCACCCAGTCTGCCACTTTTTCTTACTGCAGCCAGTCAGCCAGAGGCGATATGTCACTCGTTGTGTATCTTAAGAGATTCATCGTTACTCCTTCCATAGGTTACTGGTATTCTCTGAGTCAATACCTCTCGTGACGAAAAAGTGGCTATCTTAATAGTGCAATACTTCTTCCTCCCAGTTGCTCACACAGTTTACTACTTTTTGTGTAGTTTTTGTCTGCCAGAAACTATAATTCACTAGTTTTGTATCATAAAAGAGTCATCGTTTCTCCTCCTAGTGGTTATTCGAGACCTCTGAATCCAAACCGCAAGTAACGAGGCATTGGCTACCTTAAGAGGGTCATAGTTACTCGTCCCCATTGCTCACCCAGTCTGCCACTTTTTCTTACTGCGGCCAGTCTGCCAGAAGCGATATGTCACTCGTTGTGTATCTTAAGAGATTCTTCGTTACTCCTTCCATAGGTTACTGATATTCTCTGAGTCAATACCCCTCGTGACGAAAAAGTGGCTATCTTAATAGTGCAATACTTCTTCCTCCGAGTTGCTCACACAGTTTACTACTTTTTGTGTAGTTTTTGTCTGCCAGAAACTATAATTCTCTAGTTGTGTATCATAAAAGAGTCATAGTTTCTCCTCCTAGGGTTTTTCGAGATTTCTTAATCCAAACCGCAAGTAACGAGGCATTGGCTACCTTAAGAGAGTCATAGTTACTCGTCCCAATTGCTCATCCAGTCTGCCACTTTTCCTTACTGCGGCCAGTCTGCCAGAAGCGATATGTCACTCGTTGTGTATCTTAAGAGATTCATCGTTACTCCTTCCATAGGTTACTGGTATTCTCTGAGTCAATACCTCTCGTGACGAAAAAGTGGCTATCTTAATAGTGCAATACTTCTTCCTCCGAGTTGCTCACACAGTTTACTACTTTTTGTGTAGTTTTTGTCTGCCAGAATCTATAATTCACTAGTTGTGTATCATAAAAGAGTAATCGTTTCTCCTCCTAGGGGTTATTCGAGATATCTTAATCCAAACCGCAAGTAAGGAGGCATTGGCTACCTTAAGAGAGTCATAGTTACTCGTCCCAATTGCTCACCCAGTCTGCCACTTTTCCTTACTGCGGCCAGTCTGCCAGAAGCGATATGTCACTCGTTGTGTATCTTAAGAGATTCATCGTTACTCTTTCCATAGGTTACTGGTATTCTCTGATTCAATGCCTCTCGTGACGAAAAAGTGGCTATCTTAATAGTGCTATACTTCTTCCTCCCAGTTGCTCACACAGTTTACTACTTTTTTGTGTAGTTTGTGTCTGCCAGAAACTATAATTCACTAGTTTTGTATCATAAAAGAGTCATCGTTTCTCCTCCTAGAGGTTATTCGAGACCTCTTAATCCAAACCGCAAGTAACGAGGCATTGGCTACCTTAAGAGAGTCATAGTTACTCGTCCCAATTGCTCACCCAGTCTGCCACTTTTTCTTGCTGCGGCCAGTCTGCCAGAAGCGATATGTCACTCGTTGTGTATCTTAAGAGATTCATCGTTACTCCTTCCATAGGTTACTGGTATTCTCTGAGTCAATACCTCTCTTGACGAAAAAGTGGCTATGTTAATAGTGCAATACTTCTTCCTCCGAGTTGCTCACACAGTTTACTGCTTTTTGTGTAGTTTTTGTCTGCCAGAAACTATAATTCACTAGTTGTGTATCATAAAAGAGTCATCGTTTCTCCTCCTAGGGTTTATTCGAGATATCTTAATCCAAACCGCAAGTAACGAGGCATTGGCTACCTTAAGAGAGTCATAGTTACTCGTCCCAATTGCTCACCCAGTCTGCCACTTTTCCTTACTGCGGCCAGTCTGCCAGAAGCGATATGTCACTCGTTGTGTATCTTAAGAGATTCATCGTTACTCTTTCCATAGGTTACTGGTATTCTCTGATTCAATGCCTCTCGTGACGAAAAAGTAGCTATCTTAATAGTGCAATACTTCTTCCTCGCAGTTGCTCACACAGTTTACTACTTTTTTGTGTAGTTCCTGTCTGCCAGAAACTATAATTCACTAGTTTTGTATCATAAAAGAAACATCGTTTTTCCTCCTAGGGGTTATTCGAGACCTTTTAATCCAAACCGCAAGTGACGAGGCATTGGCTACCTTAAGAGAGTCATAGTTACTCGTCCCCATTGCTCACCCAGTCTGCCACTTTTTCTTACTGCGGCCAGTCTGCCAGAAGCGATATGTCACTCGTTGTGTATCTTAAGAGATTCATCGTTACTCCTTCCATAGGTTACTGGTATTCTCTGAGTCAATACCTCTCGTGACGAAAAAGTGGCTATCTTAATAGTGCAATACTTCTTCCTCCGAGTTGCTCACTCAGTTTACTACTTTTTGTGTAGTTTTTGTCTGCCAGAAACTATAATTCACTAGTTGTGTATCATAAAAGAGTCAATGTTTCTCCTCCTAGGGGTTTTCGAGATTTCTTAATCCAAACCGCAAGTAACGAGGCATTGGCTACCTTAAGAGAGTCATAGTTACTCGTCCCCATTGCTCACCCAGTCTGCCACTTTTTCTTACTGTGGCCAGTCTGCCAGAAGCGATATGTCACTCGTTGTGTATCTTAAGAGATTCATCGTTACTCCTTCCATAGGTTACTGGTATTCTCTGAGGTAATACCTCTCTTGACGAAAAAGTGGCTATCTTAATAGTGCAATACTTCTTCCTCCGAGTTGCTCACACAGTTTACTGCTTTTTATGTAGTTTTTGTCTGCCAGAAACTATAATTCACTAGTTGTGTATCATAAAAGAGTCATCGTTTCTCCTCCTAGGGGTTATTCGAGATATCTTAATCCAAACCGCAAGTAACGAGGCATTGGCTACCTTAAGAGAGTCATAGTTACTCGTCCCAATTGCTCACCCAGTCTGCCACTTTTCCTTACTGCGGCCAGTCTGCCAGAAGCGATATGTCACTCGTTGTGTATCTTAAGAGATTCATCGTTACTCTTTCCATAGGTTACTGGTATTCTCTGATTCAATGCCTCTCGTGACGAAAAAGTGGCTATCTTAATAGTGCTATACTTCTTCCTCCCAGTTGCTCACACAGTTTACTACTTTTTTGTGTAGTTTGTGTCTGCCAGAAACTATAATTCACTAGTTTTGTATCATAAAAGAGTCATCGTTTCTCCTCCTAGGGGTTATTCGAGACCTCTTAATCCAAACCGCAAGTAACGAGGCATTGGCTACCTTAAGAGAGTCATAGTTACTCGTCCCAATTGCTCACCCAGTCTGCCACTTTTTCTTGCTGCGGCCAGTCTGCCAGAAGCGATATGTCACTCGTTGTGTATCTTAAGAGATTCATCGTTACTCCTTCCATAGGTTACTGGTATTCTCTGAGTCAATACCTCTCTTGACGAAAAAGTGGCTATGTTAATAGTGCAATACTTCTTCCTCCAAGTTGCTCACACAGTTTACTGCTTTTTGTGTAGTTTTTGTCTGCCAGAAACTATAATTCACTAGTTGTGTATCATAAAAGAGTAATCGTTTCTCCTCCTAGGGGTTATTCGAGATATCTTAATCCAAACCGCAAGTAACGAGGCATTGGCTACCTTAAGAGAGTCATAGTTACTCGTCCCAATTGCTCACCCAGTCTGCCACTTTTCCTTACTGCGGCCAGTCTGCCAGAAGCGATATGTCACTCGTTGTGTATCTTAAGAGATTCTTCGTTACTCTTTCCATAGGTTACTGGTATTCTCTGATTCAATGCCTCTCGTGACGAAAAAGTGGCTATCTTAATAGTGCTATACTTCTTCCTCCCAGTTGCTCACACAGTTTACTACTTTTTTGTGTAGTTTGTGTCTGCCAGAAACTATAATTCACTAGTTTTGTATCATAAAAGAGTCATCGTTTCTCCTCCTAGGGGTTATTCGAGACCTCTTAATCCAAACCGCAAGTAACGAGGTTTTGGCTACCTTAAGAGAGTCATAGTTACTCGTCCCAATTGCTCACCCAGTCTGCCACTTTTTCTTGCTGCGGCCAGTCTGCCAGAAGCGATATGTCACTCGTTGTGTATCTTAAGAGATTCATCGTTACTCCTTCCATAGGTTACTGGTATTCTCTGAGTCAATACCTCTCTTGACGAAAAAGTGGCTATGTTAATAGTGCAATACTTCTTCCTCCGAGTTGCTCACACAGTTTACTGCTTTTTGTGTAGTTTTTGTCTGCCAGAAACTATAATTCACTAGTTGTGTATCATAAAAGAGTCATCGTTTCTCCTCCTAGGGTTTATTCGAGATATCTTAATCCAAACCGCAAGTAACGAGGCATTGGCTACCTTAAGAGAGTCATAGTTACTCGTCCCAATTGCTCACCCAGTCTGCCACTTTTCCTTACTGCGGCCAGTGTGCCAGAAGCGATATGTCACTCGTTGTGTATCTTAAGAGATTCATCGTTACTCTTTCCATAGGTTACTGGTATTCTCTGATTCAATGCCTCTCGTGACGAAAAAGTAGCTATCTTAATAGTGCAATACTTCTTCCTCGCAGTTGCTCACACAGTTTACTACTTTTTTGTGTAGTTTCTGTCTGCCAGAAACTATAATTCACTAGTTTTGTATCATAAAAGAGTCATCGTTTTTCCTCCTAGGGGTTATTCGAGACCTTTTAATCCAAACCGCAAGTGACGACGCATTGGCTACCTTAAGAGAGTCATAGTTACTCGTCCCCATTGCTCACCCAGTCTGCCACTTTTTCTTACTGCGGCCAGTCTGCCAGAAGCGATATGTCACTCGTTGTGTATCTTAAGAGATTCATCGTTACTCCTTCCATAGGTTACTGGTATTCTCTGAGTCAATACCTCTCGTGACGAAAAAGTGGCTATCTTAATAGTGCAATACTTCTTCCTCCGAGTTGCTCACTCAGTTTACTACTTTTTGTGTAGTTTTTGTCTGCCAGAAACTATAATTCACTAGTTGTGTATCATAAAAGAGTCATCGTTTCTCCTCCTAGGGGTTTTCGAGATTTCTTAATCCAAACCGCAAGTAACGAGGCATTGGCTACCTTAAGAGAGTCATAGTTACTCGTCCCCATTGCTCACCCAGTCTGCCACTTTTTCTTACTGGGGCCAGTCTGCCAGAAGCGATATGTCACTCGTTGTGTATCTTAAGAGATTCATCGTTACTCCTTCCATAGGTTACTGGAATTCTCTGAGGTAATACCTCTCTTGACGAAAAAGTGGCTATCTTAATAGTGCAATACTTCTTCCTCCGAGTTGCTCACACAGTTTACTGCTTTTTATGTAGTTTTTGTCTGCCAGAAACTATAATTCACTAGTTGTGTATCATAAAAGAGTCATCGTTTCTCCTCCTAGGGGTTATTCGAGATATCTTAATCCAAACCGCAAGTAACGAGGCATTGGCTACCTTAAGAGAGTCATAGTTACTCGTCCCAATTGCTCACCCAGTCTGCCACTTTTCCTTACTGCGGCCAGTCTGCCAGAAGCGATATGTCACTCGTTGTGTATCTTAAGAGATTCATCGTTACTCTTTCCATAGGTTACTGGTATTCTCTGATTCAATGCCTCTCGTGACGAAAAAGTGGCTATCTTAATAGTGCTATACTTTTTCCTCCCAGTTGCTCACACAGTTTACTACTTTTTTGTGTAGTTTGTGTCTGCCAGAAACTATAATTCACTAGTTTTGTATCATAAAAGAGTCATCGTTTCTCCTCCTAGGGGTTATTCGAGACCTCTTAATCCAAACCGCAAGTAACGAGGCATTGGCTACCTTAAGAGAGTCATAGTTACTCGTCCCAATTGCTCACCCAGTCTGCCACTTTTTCTTGCTGCGGCCAGTCCGCCAGAAGCGATATGTCACTCGTTGTGTATCTTAAGAGATTCATCGTTACTCCTTCCATAGGTTACTGGTATTCTCTGAGTCAATACCTCTCTTGACGAAAAAGTGGCTATGTTAATAGTGCAATACTTCTTCCTCCGAGTTGCTCACACAGTTTACTGCTTTTTGTGTAGTTTTTGTCTGCCAGAAACTATAATTCACTAGTTGTGTATCATAAAAGAGTCATCGTTTCTCCTCCTAGGGTTTATTCGAGATATCTTAATCCAAACCGCAAGTAACGAGGCATTGGCTACCTTAAGAGAGTCATAGTTACTCGTCCCAATTGCTCACCCAGTCTGCCACTTTTCCTTACTGCGGCCAGTCTGCCAGAAGCGATATGTCACTCGTTGTGTATCTTAAGAGATTCATCGTTACTCTTTCCATAGGTTACTGGTATTCTCTGATTCAATGCCTCTCGTGACGAAAAAGTAGCTATCTTAATAGTGCAATACTTCTTCCTCGCAGTTGCTCACACAGTTTACTACTTTTTTGTGTAGTTTATGTCTGCCAGAAACTATAATTCACTAGTTGTGTATCATAAAAGAGTCATCGTTTCTCCTCCTAGGGGTTTTCGAGACCTTTTAATCCAAACCGCAAGTGACGAGGCATTGGCTACCTTAAGAGAGTCATCGTTACTCGTCCCCATTGCTCACCCAGTCTGCCACTTTTTCTTACTGCGGCCAGTCTGCCAGAAGCGATATGTCACTCGTTGTGTATCTTAAGAGATTCATCGTTACTCCTTCCATAGGTTACTGGTATTCTCTGAGTCAATACCTGTCGTGACGAAAAAGTGGCTATCTTAATAGTGCAATACTTCTTCCTCCGAGTTGCTCACACAGTTTACTACTTTTTGTGTAGTTTTTGTCTGCCAGAAATTATAATTCACTAGTTGTGTATCATAAAAGAGTCATCGTTTCTCCTCCTAGGGGTTTTCGAGATTTCTTAATCCAAACCGCAAGTAACGAGGCATTGGCTACCTTAAGAGAGTCATAGTTACTCGTCCCAATTGCTCACCCAGTCTGCCACTTTTCCTTACTGCGGCCAGTCTGCCAGAAGCGATATGTCACTCGTTGTGTATCTTAAGAGATTCATCGATACTCCTTCCATAGGTTACTGGTATTCTCTGAGTCAATACCTATCGTGACGAAAAAGTGGCTATCTTAATAGTGCAATACTTCTTCCTCCCAGTTGCTCACACAGTTTACTACTTTTTGTGTAGTTTTTGTCTGCCAGAAACTATAATTCACTAGTTTTGTATCATAAAAGAGTCATCGTTTCTCCTCCTAGGGGTTATTCGAGACCTCTGAATCCAAACCGCAAGTAACGAGGCATTGGCTACCTTAAGAGAGTCATAGTTACTCGTCCCCATTGCTCACCCAGTCTGCCACTTTTTCTTACTGCGGCCAGTCTGCCAGAAGCGATATGTCACTCGTTGTGTATCTTAAGAGATTCATCGTTACTCCTTCCATAGGTTACTGATATTCTCTGAGTCAATACCTCTCGTGACGAAAAAGTGGCTATCTTAATAGTGCAATACTTCTTCCTCCGAGTTGCTCACACAGTTTACTACTTTTTGTGTACTTGCCAGTCTGCCAGAAGCGATATGTCACTAGTTGTGTATCATAAAAGAGTCATCGTTTCTCCTCCTAGGGGTTATTCGAGATTTCTTAATCCAAACCGCAAGTAACGAGGCATTGGCTACCTTAAGAGAGTCATAGTTACTCGTCCCAATTGCTCATCCAGTCTGCCACTTTTCCTTACTGCGGCCAGTCTGCCAGAAGCGATATGTCACTCGTTGTGTATCTTAAGAGATTCATCGTTACTCTTTCCATAGGTTACTGGTATTCTCTGATTCAATGCCTCTCGTGACGAAAAAGTAGCTATCTTAATAGTGCAATACTTCTTCCTCGCAGTTGCTCACACAGTTTACTACTTTTTTGTGTAGTTTCTGTCTGCCAGAAACTATAATTCACTAGTTTTGTATCATAAAAGAGTCATCGTTTTTCCTCCTAGGGGTTATTCGAGACCTTTTAATCCAAACCGCAAGTGACGACGCATTGGCTACCTTAAGAGAGTCATAGTTACTCGTCCCCATTGCTCACCCAGTCTGCCACTTTTTCTTACTGCGGCCAGTCTGCCAGAAGCGATATGTCACTCGTTGTGTATCTTAAGAGATTCATCGTTACTCCTTCCATAGGTTACTGGTATTCTCTGAGTCAATACCTCTCGTGACGAAAAAGTGGCTATCTTAATAGTGCAATACTTCTTCCTCCGAGTTGCTCACTCAGTTTACTACTTTTTGTGTAGTTTTTGTCTGCCAGAAACTATAATTCACTAGTTGTGTATCATAAAAGAGTCATCGTTTCTCCTCCTAGGGGTTTTCGAGATTTCTTAATCCAAACCGCAAGTAACGAGGCATTGGCTACCTTAAGAGAGTCATAGTTACTCGTCCCCATTGCTCACCCAGTCTGCCACTTTTTCTTACTGGGGCCAGTCTGCCAGAAGCGATATGTCACTCGTTGTGTATCTTAAGAGATTCATCGTTACTCCTTCCATAGGTTACTGGAATTCTCTGAGGTAATACCTCTCTTGACGAAAAAGTGGCTATCTTAATAGTGCAATACTTCTTCCTCCGAGTTGCTCACACAGTTTACTGCTTTTTATGTAGTTTTTGTCTGCCAGAAACTATAATTCACTAGTTGTGTATCATAAAAGAGTCATCGTTTCTCCTCCTAGGGGTTATTCGAGATATCTTAATCCAAACCGCAAGTAACGAGGCATTGGCTACCTTAAGAGAGTCATAGTTACTCGTCCCAATTGCTCACCCAGTCTGCCACTTTTCCTTACTGCGGCCAGTCTGCCAGAAGCGATATGTCACTCGTTGTGTATCTTAAGAGATTCATCGTTACTCTTTCCATAGGTTACTGGTATTCTCTGATTCAATGCCTCTCGTGACGAAAAAGTGGCTATCTTAATAGTGCTATACTTTTTCCTCCCAGTTGCTCACACAGTTTACTACTTTTTTGTGTAGTTTGTGTCTGCCAGAAACTATAATTCACTAGTTTTGTATCATAAAAGAGTCATCGTTTCTCCTCCTAGGGGTTATTCGAGACCTCTTAATCCAAACCGCAAGTAACGAGGCATTGGCTACCTTAAGAGAGTCATAGTTACTCGTCCCAATTGCTCACCCAGTCTGCCACTTTTTCTTGCTGCGGCCAGTCCGCCAGAAGCGATATGTCACTCGTTGTGTATCTTAAGAGATTCATCGTTACTCCTTCCATAGGTTACTGGTATTCTCTGAGTCAATACCTCTCTTGACGAAAAAGTGGCTATGTTAATAGTGCAATACTTCTTCCTCCGAGTTGCTCACACAGTTTACTGCTTTTTGTGTAGTTTTTGTCTGCCAGAAACTATAATTCACTAGTTGTGTATCATAAAAGAGTCATCGTTTCTCCTCCTAGGGTTTATTCGAGATATCTTAATCCAAACCGCAAGTAACGAGGCATTGGCTACCTTAAGAGAGTCATAGTTACTCGTCCCAATTGCTCACCCAGTCTGCCACTTTTCCTTACTGCGGCCAGTCTGCCAGAAGCGATATGTCACTCGTTGTGTATCTTAAGAGATTCATCGTTACTCTTTCCATAGGTTACTGGTATTCTCTGATTCAATGCCTCTCGTGACGAAAAAGTAGCTATCTTAATAGTGCAATACTTCTTCCTCGCAGTTGCTCACACAGTTTACTACTTTTTTGTGTAGTTTATGTCTGCCAGAAACTATAATTCACTAGTTGTGTATCATAAAAGAGTCATCGTTTCTCCTCCTAGGGGTTTTCGAGACCTTTTAATCCAAACCGCAAGTGACGAGGCATTGGCTACCTTAAGAGAGTCATCGTTACTCGTCCCCATTGCTCACCCAGTCTGCCACTTTTTCTTACTGCGGCCAGTCTGCCAGAAGCGATATGTCACTCGTTGTGTATCTTAAGAGATTCATCGTTACTCCTTCCATAGGTTACTGGTATTCTCTGAGTCAATACCTGTCGTGACGAAAAAGTGGCTATCTTAATAGTGCAATACTTCTTCCTCCGAGTTGCTCACACAGTTTACTACTTTTTGTGTAGTTTTTGTCTGCCAGAAATTATAATTCACTAGTTGTGTATCATAAAAGAGTCATCGTTTCTCCTCCTAGGGGTTTTCGAGATTTCTTAATCCAAACCGCAAGTAACGAGGCATTGGCTACCTTAAGAGAGTCATAGTTACTCGTCCCAATTGCTCACCCAGTCTGCCACTTTTCCTTACTGCGGCCAGTCTGCCAGAAGCGATATGTCACTCGTTGTGTATCTTAAGAGATTCATCGATACTCCTTCCATAGGTTACTGGTATTCTCTGAGTCAATACCTATCGTGACGAAAAAGTGGCTATCTTAATAGTGCAATACTTCTTCCTCCCAGTTGCTCACACAGTTTACTACTTTTTGTGTAGTTTTTGTCTGCCAGAAACTATAATTCACTAGTTTTGTATCATAAAAGAGTCATCGTTTCTCCTCCTAGGGGTTATTCGAGACCTCTGAATCCAAACCGCAAGTAACGAGGCATTGGCTACCTTAAGAGAGTCATAGTTACTCGTCCCCATTGCTCACCCAGTCTGCCACTTTTTCTTACTGCGGCCAGTCTGCCAGAAGCGATATGTCACTCGTTGTGTATCTTAAGAGATTCATCGTTACTCCTTCCATAGGTTACTGATATTCTCTGAGTCAATACCTCTCGTGACGAAAAAGTGGCTATCTTAATAGTGCAATACTTCTTCCTCCGAGTTGCTCACACAGTTTACTACTTTTTGTGTACTTGCCAGTCTGCCAGAAGCGATATGTCACTAGTTGTGTATCATAAAAGAGTCATCGTTTCTCCTCCTAGGGGTTATTCGAGATTTCTTAATCCAAACCGCAAGTAACGAGGCATTGGCTACCTTAAGAGAGTCATAGTTACTCGTCCCAATTGCTCATCCAGTCTGCCACTTTTCCTTACTGCGGCCAGTCTGCCAGAAGCGATATGTCACTCGTTGTGTATCTTAAGAGATTCATCGTTACTCCTTCCATAGGTTACTGGTATTCTCTGAGTCAATACCTCTCGTGACGAAAAAGTGGCTATCTTAATAGTGCAATACTTCTTCCTCCGAGTTGCTCACACAGTTTACTACTTTTTGTGTAGTTTTTGTCTGCCAGAAACTATAATTCACTAGTTGTGTATCATAAAAGAGTCATCGTTTCTCCTCCTAGGGGTTTTCGAGATTTCTTAATCCAAACCGCAAGTAACTTGGCATTGGCTACCTTAAGAGAGTCATAGTTACTCGTCCCCATTGCTCACCCAGTCTGCCACTTTTTCTTACTGTGGCCAGTCTGCCAGAAGCGATATGTCACTCGTTGTGTATCTTAAGAGATTCATCGTTACTCCTTCCATAGGTTACTGGTATTCTCTGAGGTAATACCTCTCTTGACGAAAAAGTGGCTATCTTAATAGTGCAATACTTCTTCCTCCGAGTTGCTCACACAGTTTACTGCTTTTTATGTAGTTTTTGTCTGCCAGAAACTATAATTCACTAGTTGTGTATCATAAAAGAGTCATCGTTTCTCCTCCTAGGGTTTATTCGAGATTTCTTAATCAAAACCGCAAGTATCGAGGCATTGGCTACCTTAAGAGAGTCATAGTTACTCGTCCCCATTGCTCACCCAGTCTGCCACTTTTTCTTACTGTGGCCAGTCTGCCAGAAGCGATATGTCACTCGTTGTGTATCTTAAGAGATTCATCGTTACTCCTTCCATAGGTTACTGGTATTCTCTGAGGTAATACCTCTCTTGACGAAAAAGTGGCTATCTTAATAGTGCAATACTTCTTCCTCCCAGTTGCTCACACAGTTTACTACTTTTTTGTGTAGTTTTTGTCTGCCAGAAACTATAATTCACTAGTTTTATATCATAAAAGAGTCATCGTTTCTCCTCCTAGGGGTTATTCGAGACCTCTTAATCCAAACCGCAAGTAACGAGGCATTGGCTACCTTAAGAGAGTCATAGTTACTCGTCCCAATAGCTCACCCAGTCTGCCACATTTTCTTACTGCGGCCAGTCTGCCAGAAGCGATATATCACTCGTTGTGTATCTTAAGAGATTCATCGTTACTCCTTCCATAGGTTACTGGTATTCTCTGAGTCAATACCTCTCGTGACGAAAAAGTGGCTATCTTAATAGTGCAATTCTTCTTCCTCCGAGTTGCTCACACAGTTTACTACTTTTTGTGTAGTTTTTGTCTGCCACAAATTATAATTCAATAGTTGTGTATCATAAAAGAGTCATCGTTTCTCCTCCTAGGGGTTTTCGAGATTTCTTAATCCAAACCGCAAGTAACGAGGCATTGGCTACCTTAAGAGAGTCATAGTTACTCGTCCCAATTGCTCACCCAGTCTGCCACTTTTTCTTACTGCGGCCAGTCTGCCAGAAGCGATATGTCACTCGTTGTGTATCTTAAGAGATTCATCGATACTCCTTCCATAGGTTACTGGTATTCTCTGAGTCAATACCTATCGTGACGAAAAAGTGGCTATCTTAATAGTGCAATACTTCTTCCTCCCAGTTGCTCACACAGTTTACTACTTTTTGTGTAGTTTTTGTCTGCCAGAAACTATAATTCACTAGTTTTGTATCATAAAAGAGTCATCGTTTCTCCTCCTAGGGGTTATTCGAGACCTCTGAATCCAAACCGCAAGTAACGAGGCATTGGCTACCTTAAGAGAGTCATAGTTACTCGTCCCCATTGCTCACCCAGTCTGCCACTTTTTCTTACTGCGGCCAGTCTGCCAGAAGCGATATGTCCCTCGTTGTGTATCTTAAGAGATTCATCGTTACTCCTTCCATAGGTTACTGATATTCTCTGAGTCAATACCTCTCGTGACGAAAAAGTGGCTATCTTAATAGTGCAATACTTCTTCCTCCGAGTTGCTCACACAGTTTACTACTTTTGTGTAGTTTTTGTCTGCCAGAAACTATAATTCACTAGTTGTGTATCATAAAAGAGTCATCGTTTCTCCTCCTAGGGGTTTTCGAGATTTCTTAATCCAAACCGCAAGTAACGAGGCATTGGCTACCTTAAGAGAGTCATAGTTACTCGTCCCAATTGCTCATCCAGTCTGCCACTTTTCCTTACTGCGGCCAGTCTGCCAGAAGCGATATGTCACTCGTTGTGTATCTTAAGAGATTCATCGTTACTCCTTCCATAGGTTACTGGTATTCTCTGAGTCAATACCTCTCGTGACGAAAAAGTGGCTATCTTAATAGTGCAATACTTCTTCCTCCGAGTTGCTCACACAGTTTACTACTTTTTGTGTAGTTTTTGTCTGCCAGAAACTATAATTCACTAGTTGTGTATCATAAAAGAGTCATCGTTTCTCCTCCTAGGGGTTTTCGAGATTTCTTAATCCAAACCGCAAGTAACTTGGCATTGGCTACCTTAAGAGAGTCATAGTTACTCGTCCCCATTGCTCACCCAGTCTGCCACTTTTTCTTACTGTGGCCAGTCTGCCAGAAGCGATATGTCACTCGTTGTGTATCTTAAGAGATTCATCGTTACTCCTTCCATAGGTTACTGGTATTCTGTGAGGTAATACCTCTCTTGACGAAAAAGTGGCTATCTTAATAGTGCAATACTTCTTCCTCCGAGTTGCTCACACAGTTTACTGCTTTTTATGTAGTTTTTGTCTGCCAGAAACTATAATTCACTAGTTGTGTATCATAAAAGAGTCATCGTTTCTCCTCCTAGGGTTTATTCGAGATTTCTTAATCCAAACCGCAAGTATCGAGGCATTGGCTACCTTAAGAGAGTCATAGTTACTCGTCCCCATTGCTCACCCAGTCTGCCACTTTTTCTTACTGTGGCCAGTCTGCCAGAAGCGATATGTCACTCGTTGTGTATCTTAAGAGATTCATCGTTACTCCTTCCATAGGTTACTGGTATTCTCTGAGGTAATACCTCTCTTGACGAAAAAGTGGCTATCTTAATAGTGCAATACTTCTTCCTCCCAGTTGCTCACACAGTTTACTACTTTTTTGTGTAGTTTTTGTCTGCCAGAAACTATAATTCACTAGTTTTATATCATAAAAGAGTCATCGTTTCTCCTCCTAGGGGTTATTCGAGACCTCTTAATCCAAACCGCAAGTAACGAGGCATTGGCTACCTTAAGAGTGTCATAGTTACTCGTCCCAATAGCTCACCCAGTCTGCCACATTTTCTTACTGCGGCCAGTCTGCCAGAAGCGATATGTCACTCGTTGTGTATCTTAAGAGATTCATCGTTACTCCTTCCATAGGTTACTGGTATTCTCTGAGTCAATACCTCTCGTGACGAAAAAGTGGCTATCTTAATAGTGCAATTCTTCTTCCTCCGAGTTGCTCACACAGTTTACTACTTTTTGTGTAGTTTTTGTCTGCCACAAATTATAATTCACTAGTTGTGTATCATAAAAGAGTCATCGTTTCTCCTCCTAGGGGTTTTCGAGATTTCTTAATCCAAACCGCAAGTAACGAGGCATTGGCTACCTTAAGAGAGTCATAGTTACTCGTCCCAATTGCTCACCCAGTCTGCCACTTTTTCTTACTGCGGCCAGTCTGCCAGAAGCGATATGTCACTCGTTGTGTATCTTAAGAGATTCATCGATACTCCTTCCATAGGTTACTGGTATTCTCTGAGTCAATACCTATCGTGACGAAAAAGTGGCTATCTTAATAGTGCAATACTTCTTCCTCCCAGTTGCTCACACAGTTTACTACTTTTTGTGTAGTTTTTGTCTGCCAGAAACTATTATTCACTAGTTTTGTATCATAAAAGAGTCATCGTTTCTCCTCCTAGGGGTTATTCGAGACCTCTGAATCCAAACCGCAAGTAACGAGGCATTGGCTACCTTAAGAGAGTCATAGTTACTCGTCCCCATTGCTCACCCAGTCTGCCACTTTTCCTTACTGCGGCCAGTCTGCCAGAAGCGATATGTCACTCGTTGTGTATCTTAAGAGATTCATCGTTACTCCTTCCATAGGTTACTGATATTCTCTGAGTCAATACCTCTCGTGACGAAAAAGTGGCTATCTTAATAGTGCAATACTTCTTCCTCCGAGTTGCTCACACAGTTTACTACTTTTTGTGTACTTGCCAGTCTGCCAGAAGCGATATGTCACTAGTTGTGTATCATAAAAGAGTCATCGTTTCTCCTCCTAGGGGTTATTCGAGATTTCTTAATCCAAACCGCAAGTAACGAGGCATTGGCTAACTTAAGAGAGTCATAGTTACTCGTCCCAATTGCTCACCCAGTCTGCCACATTTCCTTACTGCGGCCAGTCTGCCAGAAGCGATATGTCACTCGTTGTGTATCTTAAGAGATTCATCGTTACTCTTTCCATAGGTTACTGGTATTCTCTGATTCAATGCCTCTCGTGACGAAAAAGTGGCTATCTTAATAGTGCAATACTTCTTCCTCCAAGATGCTCAAACAGTTTAATACTTTTTTGTATAGTTTTTGTCTGCCAGAAACTATAATTCACTAGTTTTGTATCATAAAAGACTCATCGTTTCTCCTCCTAGGGGTTATTAGAGACCTCTGAATCCAAACCGCAAGTAACGAGGCATTGGCTACCTTAAGAGAGTCATAGTTACTCGTCCCCATTGCTCACCCAGTCTGCCACTTTTTCTTACTGCGGCCAGTCTGCCAGAAGCGATATGTCACTCGTTGTGTATCTTAAGAGATTCATCGTTACTCCTTCCATAGGTTACTGATATTCTCTGAGTCAATACCTCTCGTGACGAAAAAGTGGCTATCTTAATAGTGCAATACTTCTTCCTCCGAGTTGCTCACACAGTTTACTACTTTTTGTGTAGTTTTTGTCTGCCAGAAACTATAATTCACTAGTTGTGTATCATAAAAGAGTCATCGTTTCTCCTCCTAGGGGTTTTCGAGATTTCTTAATCCAAACCGCAAGTAACGAGGCATTGGCCGCCTTAAGAGAGTCATAGTTACTCGTCCCAATTGCTCATCCAGTCTGCCACTTTTCCTTACTGCGGCCAGTCTGCCAGAAGCGATATGTCACTCGTTGTGTATCTTAAGAGATTCATCGTTACTCCTTCCATAGGTTACTGGTATTCTCTGAGTCAATACCTCTCGTGACGAAAAAGTGGCTATCTTAATAGTGCAATACTTCTTCCTCCGAGTTGCTCACACAGTTTACTACTTTTTGTGTAGTTTTTGTCTGCCAGAAACTATAATTCACTAGTTGTGTATCATAAAAGATTCATCGTTTCTCCTCCTAGGGGTTTTCGAGATTTCTTAATCCAAACCGCAAGTAACTTGGCATTGGCTACCTTAAGAGAGTCATAGTTACTCGTCCCCATTGCTCACCCAGTCTGCCACTTTTTCTTACTGTGGCCAGTCTGCCAGAAGCGATATGTCACTCGTTGTGTATCTTAAGAGATTCATCGTTACTCCTTCCATAGGTTACTGGTATTCTCTGAGTCAATACCTATCTCGACGAAAAAGTGGCTATCTTAATAGTGCAATACTTCTTCCTCCGAGTTGCTCACACAGTTTACTGCTTTTTGTGTAGTTTTTGTCTGCCAGAAACTATAATTCACTAGTTGTGTATCATAAAAGAGTAATCGTTTCTCCTCCTAGGGGTTATTCGAGATATCTTAATCAAAACCGCAAGTAACGAGGCATTGGCTACCTTAAGAGAGTCATAGTTACTCGTCCCCATTGCTCACCCAGTCTGCCACTTTTCCTTACTGCGGCCAGTCTGCCAGAAGCGATATGTCACTCGTTGTGTATCTTAAGAAATTCATCGTTACTCTTTCCATAGGTTACTGGTATTCTCTGATTCAATGCCTCTCGTGACGAAAAAGGGGCTATCTTAATAGTGCTATACTTCTTCCTCCCAGTTGCTCACACAGTTTACTACTTTTTTGTGTAGTTTTTGTCTGCCAGAAACTATAATTCACTAGTTTTGTATCATAAAAGAGTCATCGTTTCTCCTCCTAGGGGTTATTCGAGACCTCTTAATCCAAACCGCAAGTAACGAGGCATTGGCTACCTTAAGAGAGTCATAGTTACTCGTCCCAATTGCTCACCCAGTCTGCCACTTTTTCTTACTGCGGCCAGTCTGCCAGAAGCGATATGTCACTCGTTGTGTATCTTAAGAGATTCATCGTTACTCCTTCCATAGGTTACTGGTATTCTCTGAGTCAATACCTGTCGTGACGAAAAAGTGGCTATCTTAATAGTGCAATACTTCTTCCTCCGAGTTGCTCACACAGTTTACTACTTTTTGTGTAGTTTTTGTCTGCCAGAAACTATAATTCACTAGCTGTGTATAATAAAAGAGTCATCGTTTCTCCTCCTAGGGGTTATTCGAGATTTCTTAATCCAAACCGCAAGTAATGAGGCATTGGCTACCTTAAGAGAGTCATAGTTACTCGTCCCAATTGCTCACCCAGTCTGCCACTTTTCCTTACTGCGGCCAGTCTGCCAGAAGCGATATGTCACTCGTTGTGTATCTTAAGAGATTCATCGTTACTCTTTCCATAGGTTACTGGTATTCTCTGATTCAATGCCTCTCGTGACGAAAAAGTGGCTATCTTAATAGTACAATACTTCTTCCTCCGAGTTGCTCACACAGTTTACTACTTTTTGTGTACTTGCCAGTCTGCCAGAAGCGATATGTCACTAGTTGTGTATCATAAAAGAGTCATCGTTTCTCCTCCTAGGGGTTATTCGAGATTTCTTAATCCAAACCGCAAGTAACGAGGCATTGGCTACCTTAAGAGAGTCATAGTTACTCGTCCCAATTGCTCACCCAGTCTGCCACTTTTCCTTACTGCGGCCAGTCTGCCAGAAGCGATATGTCACTCGTTGTGTATCTTAAGAGATTCATCGTTACTCTTTCCATAGGTTACTGGTATTCTCTGATTCAATGCTTCTCGTGACGAAAAAGTGGCTATCTTAATAGTGCAATACTTCTTCCTCCCAGTTGCTCACACAGTTTACTACTTTTTTGTGTAGTTTTTGTCTGCCAGAAACTATAATTCACTAGTTTTGTATCATAAAAGAGTCATCGTTTCTCCTCCTAGGGGTTATTCGAGACCTCTTAATCCAAACCGCAAGTAACGAGGCATTGGCTACCTTAAGAGAGTCATAGTTACTCGTCAAAATTGCTCACCCAGTCTGCCACTTTTTCTTACTGCGGCCAGTCTGCCAGAAGCGATATGTCACTCGTTGTGTATCTTAAGAGATTCATCGTTACTCCTTCCATAGGTTACTGGTATTCTCTGAGTCAATACCTCTCGTGACGAAAAAGTGGCTATTTTAATAGTGCAATACTTCTTCCTCCGAGTTGCTCACACAGTTTACTACTTTTTGTGTAGTTTTTGTCTGCCAGAAACTATAATTCACTAGTTGTGTATCATAAAAGAGTCATCGTTTCTCCTCCTAGGGGTTTTCGAGATTTCTTAATCCAAACCGCAAGTAACGAGGCATTGGCTACCTTAAGAGAGTCATAGTTACTCGTCCCCATTGCTCACCCAGTCTGCCACTTTGTCTTACTGTGGCCAGTCTGCCAGAAGCGATATGTCACTCGTTGTGTATCTTAAGAGATTCATCGTTACTCCTTCCATAGGTTACTGGTATTCTCTGATTCAATACCTCTCTTGACGAAAAAGTGGCCATCTTAATAGTGCAATACTTCTTCCTCCGAGTTGCTCACACAGTTTACTGCTTTTTGTGTAGTTTTTGTCTGCCAGAAACTATAATTCACTAGTTGTGTATCATAAAAGAGTCATCGTTTCTCCTCCTAGGGGTTATTCGAGATATCTTAATCCAAACCGCAAGTAACGAGGCATTGGCTACATTAAGAGAGTCATAGTTACTCGTCCCCATTGCTCACCCAGTCTGCCACTTTTTCTTACTGTGGCCAGTCTGCCAGAAGCGATATGTCACTCGTTGTGTATCTTAAGAGATTCATCGTTACTCCTTCCATAGGTTACTGGTATTCTCTGAGTCAATACCTCTCTTGACGAAAAAGTGGCTATCTTAATAGTGCAATACTTCTTCCTCCGAGTTGCTCACACAGTTTACTGCTTTTTGTGTAGTTTTTGTCTGCCAGAAACTATAATTCACTAGTTGTGTAGCATAAAAGAGTCATCGTTTCTCCTCCTAGGGGTTATTCGAGATATCTTAATCCAAACCGCAAGTAACGAGGCATTGGCTACCTTAAGAGAGTCATAGTTACTCGTCCCAATTGCTCACCCAGTCTGCCACTTTTCCTTACTGCGGCCAGTCTGCCAGAAGCGATATGTCACTCGTTGTGTATCTTAAGAGATTCATCGTTACTCTTTCCATAGGTTACTGGTATTCTCTGATTCAATGCCTCTCGTGACGAAAAAGTGGCTATCTTAATAGTGCAATACTTCTTCCTCCCAGTTGCTCACACAGTTTACTACATTTTTGTATAGTTTTTGTCTGCCAGAAACTATAATTCACTAGTTTTGTATCATAAAAGAGTCATCGTTTCTCCTCCTAGGGGTTATTCGAGACCTCTTAATCCAAACCGCAAGTAACGAGGCATTGGCTACCTTAAGAGAGTCATAGTTACTCGTCCCCATTGCTCACCCAGTCTGCCACTTTTTCTTACTGCGGCCAGTCTGCCAGAAGCGATATGTCACTCGTTGTGTATCTTAAGAGATTCATCGTTACTCCTTCCATAGGTTACTGGTATTCTCTGAGTCAATACCTCTCGTGACGAAAAAGTGGCTATTTTAATAGTGCAATACTTCTTCCTCCGAGTTGCTCACACAGTTTACTACTTTTTGTGTAGTTTTTGTCTGCCAGAAACTATAATTCACTAGTTGTGTATCATAAAAGAGTCATCGTTTCTCCTCCTAGGGGTTTTCGAGATTTCTTAATCCAAACCGCAAGTAACGAGGCATTGGCTACCTTAAGAGAGTCATAGTTACTCGTCCCCATTGCTCACCCAGTCTGCCACTTTTTCTTACTGTGGCCAGTCTGCCAGAAGCGATATGTCACTCGTTGTGTATCTTAAGAGATTCATCGTTACTCCTTCCATAGGTTACTGGTATTATCTGAGTCAATACCTCTCTTGACGAAAAAGTGGCTATCTTAATAGTGCAATACTTCTTCCTCCGAGTTGCTCACACAGTTTACTGCATTTTGTGTAGTTTTTGTCTGCCAGAAACTATAATTCACTAGTTGTGTATCATAAAAGAGTCATCGTTTCTCCTCCTAGGGGTTATTCGAGATATATTAATCCAAACCGCAAGTAACGAGGCATTGGCTACCTTAAGAGAGTCATAGTTACTCGTCCCAATTGCTCACCCAGTCTGCCATTTTCCTTACTGCGGCCAGTCTGCCAGAAGCGATATGTCACTCGTTGTGTATCTTAAGAGATTCATCGTTACTCTTTCCATAGGTTACTGGTATTCTCTGATTCAATGCCTCTCGTGACGAAAAAGTGGCTATCTTAATAGTGCAATACTTCTTCCTCCCAGTTGCTCACACAGTTTACTACTTTTTTGTGTAGTTTTTGTCTGCCAGAAACTATAATTCACTAGTTTTGTATCATAAAAGAGTCATCGTTTCTCCTCCTAGGGGTTATTCGAGACCTCTTAATCCAAACCGCAAGTAACGAGGCATTGGCTACCTTAAGAGAGTCATAGTTACTCGTCAAAATTGCTCACCCAGTCTGCCACTTTTTCTTACTGTGGCCAGTCTGCCAGAAGCGATATGTCACTCGTTGTGTATCTTAAGAGATTCATCGTTACTCCTTCCATAGGTTACTGGTATTCTCTGAGTCAATACCTCTCGTGACGAAAAAGTGGCTATTTTAATAGTGCAATACTTCTTCCTCCGAGTTGCTCACACAGTTTACTACTTTTTGTGTAGTTTTTGTCTGCCAGAAACTATAATTCACTAGTTGTGTATCATAAAAGAGTCATCGTTTCTCCTCCTAGGGGTTTTCGAGATTTCTTAATCCAAACCGCAAGTAACGAGGCATTGGCTACCTTAAGAGAGTCATAGTTACTCGTCCCCATTGCTCACGCAGTCTGCCACTTTGTCTTACTGTGGCCAGTCTGCCAGAAGCGATATGTCACTCGTTGTGTATCTTAAGAGATTCATTGTTACTCCTTCCATAGGTTACTGGTATTCTCTGATTCAATACCTCTCTTGACGAAAAAGTGGCCATCTTAATAGTGCAATACTTCTTCCTCCGAGTTGCTCACACAGTTTACTGCTTTTTGTGTAGTTTTTGTCTGCCAGAAACTATAATTCACTAGTTGTGTATCATAAAAGAGTCATCGTTTCTCCTCCTAGGGGTTATTCGAGATATCTTAATCCAAACCGCAAGTAACGAGGCATTGGCTACATTAAGAGAGTCATAGTTACTCGTCCCCATTGTTCAGCCAGTCTGCCACTTTTCCTTACTGCGGCCAGTCTGCCAGAAGCGATATGTCACTCGTTGTGTATCTTAAGAGATTCATCGTTACTCTTTCCATAGGTTACTGGTATTCTCTGATTCAATGCCTCTCGTGACGAAAAAGTGGCTATCTTAATAGTGCAATACTTCTTCCTCCCAGTTGCTCACACAGTTTACTACTTTTTTGTGTAGTTTTTATTCTGCCAGAAACTGTAATTCACTAGTTTTGTATCATAAAAGAGTCATCGTTTCTCCTCCTAGGGGTTATTCGAGACCTCTTAATCCAAACCGCAAGTAACGAGGCATTGGCTACCTTAAGAGAGTCATAGTTACTCGTCCCAATTGCTCACCCAGTCTGCCACTTTTTCTTACTGCAGCCAGTCAGCCAGAGGCGATATGTCACTCGTTGTGTATCTTAAGAGATTCATCGTTACTCCTTCCATAGGTTACTGGTATTCTCTGAGTCAATACCTCTCGTGACGAAAAAGTGGCTATCTTAATAGTGCAATACTTCTTCCTCCGAGTTGCTCACACAGTTTACTACTTTTTGTGTAGTTTTTGTCTGCCAGAAACTATAATTCACTAGTTGTGTATCATAAAAGAGTCATCGTTTCTCCTCCTAGGGGTTTTCGAGATTTCTTAATCCAAACCGCAAGTAACGAGGCATTGGCTACCTTAAGAGAGTCATAGTTACTCGTCCCCATTGCTCACCCAGTCTGCCACTTTTTCTTACTGTGGCCCGTCTGCCAGAAGCGATATGTCACTCGTTGTGTATCTTAAGAGATTCATCGTTACTCCTTCCATAGGTTACTGGTATTCTCTGAGTCAATACCTCTCTTGACGAAAAAGTGGCTATCTTAATAGTGCAATACTTCTTCCTCCGAGTTGCTCACACAGTTTACTACTTTTTGTGTACTTGCCAGTCTGCCAGAAGCGATATGTCACTAGTTGTATATCATAAAAGAGTCATCGTTTCTCCTCCTAGGGGTTATTCGAGATTTCTTAATCCAAACCGCAAGTAACGAGGCATTGGCTACCTTAAGAGAGTCATAGTTACTCGTCCCAATTGCTCACCCAGTCTGCCACTTTTCCTTACTGCGGCCAGTCTGCCAGAAGCGATATGTCACTCGTTGTGTATCTTAAGAGATTCATCGTTACTCTTTCCATAGGTTATTGGTATTCTCTGATTCAATGCCTCTCGTGACGAAAAAGTGGCTATCTTAATAGTGCAATACTTCTTCCTCCCAGTTGCTCACACAGTTTACTACTTTTTTGTATAGTTTTTGTCTGCCAGAAACTATAATTCACTAGTTTTGTATCATAAAAGAGTCATCGTTTCTCCTCCTAGGGGTTATTCGAGACCTCTTAATCCAAACCGCAAGTAACGAGGCATTGGCTACCTTAAGAGAGTCATAGTTACTCGTCCCAATTGCTCACGCAGTCTGCCACTATTTCTTACTGCGGCCAGTCTGCCAGAAGCGATATGTCACTCGTTGTGTATCTTAAGAGATTCATCGTTACTCCTTCCATAGGTTACTGGTATTCTCTGAGTCAATACCTCTCGTGACGAAAAAGTGGCTATCTTAATAGTGCAATACTTCTTCCTCCGAGTTGCTCACACAGTTTACTACTTTTTGTGTACTTGCCAGTCTGCCAGAAGCGATATGTCACTAGTTGTGTATCATAAAAGAGTCATCGTTTCTCCTCCTAGGGATTATTCGAGATTTCTTAATCAAAACCGCAAGTAACGAGGCATTGGCTACCTTAAGAGAGTCATAGTTACTCGTCCCAATTGCTCACCCAGTCTGCCACTTTTCCTTACTGCGGCCAGTCTGCCAGAAGCGATATGTCACTCGTTGTGTATCTTAAGAGATTCATCGTTACTCTTTCCATAGGTTACTGGTATTCTCTGATTCAATGCCTCTCGTGACGAAAAAGTGGCTATCATAATAGTGCAATACTTCTTCCTCCCAGTTGCTCACACAGTTTACTACTTTTTTGTGTAGTTTTTGTCTGCCAGAAACTATAATTCACTAGTTTTGTATCATAAAAGTGTCATCGTTTCTCCTCCTAGGGGTTATTCGAGACCTCTTAATCCAAACCGCAAGTAACGAGGCATTGGCTACCTTAAGAGAGTCATAGTTACTCGTCCCAATTGCTCACCCAGTCTGCCACTGTTTTTTACTGCGGCCAGTCTGCCGGAAGCGATATGTCACTCGTTGTGTATCTTAAGAGATTCATCGTTACTCCTTCCATAGGTTACTGGTATTCTCTGAGTCAATACCCCTCGTGACGAAAAAGTGGCTATCTTAATAGTGCAATACTTCTTCCTCCGAGTTGCTCACACAGTTTACTACTTTTTGTGTAGTTTTTGTCTGCCAGAAACTATAATTCACTAGTTGTGTATCATAAAAGAGTCATCGTTTCTCCTCCTAGGGGTTTTCGAGATTTCTTAATCTAAACCGCAAGTAACGAGGCATTGGCTACCTTAAGAGAGTCATAGTTACTCGTCCCAATTGCTCACCCAGTCTGCCACTTTTTCTTACTGTGGCCAGTCTGCCGGAAGCGATATGTCACTTGTTGTGTATCTTAAGAGATTCATCGTTACTCCTTCCATAGGTTACAGGTATTCTCTGAGTCAATACCTCTCTTGACGAAAAAGTGGCTATCTTAATAGTGCAATACTTCTTCCTCCGAGTTGCTCACACAGTTTACTACTTTTTGTGTTCTTGCCAGACTGCCAGAAGCGATATGTCACTAGTTGTGTATCATAAAAGAGTCATCGTTTCCCTCCTAGGGGTTATTCGAGACTTCTTAATCCAAACCGCAAGTAACGAGGCATTGGCTACCTTAAGAGAGTCATAGTTACTCGTCCCAATTGCTCACCCAGTCTGCCACTTTTTCTTACTGCGGCCAGTCTTCCAGAAGCGATATGTCACTCGTTGTGTATCTTAAGAGATTCATCGTTACTCCTTCCATAGGTTACTGGTATTCTCTGAGTCAATACCTCTCGTGACGAAAAAGTGGCTATCTTAATAGTGCAATACTTCTTCCTCCGAGTTGCTCACACAGTTTACTACTTTTTGTGTAGTTTTTGTCTGCCAGAAACTATAATTCACTAGTTGTGTATCATAAAAGTGTCATCGTTTCTCCTCCTAGCGGTTTTCGAGATTTCTTAATCCAAACCGCAAGTAACGAGGCATTGGCTACCTTAAGAGAGTCATAGTTACTCGTCCCCATTGCTCACCCAGTCTGCCACTTTTTCTTACTGTGGCCAGTCTGCCAGAAGCGATATGTCACTCGTTGTGTATCTTAAGAGATTCATCGTTACTCCTTCCATAGGTTACTGGTATTCTCTGAGTCAATACCTCTCGTGACGAAAAAGTGGCTATCTTAATAGTGCAATACTTCTTCCTCCGAGTTGCTCACACAGTTTACTGCTTTTTGTGTAGTTTTTGTCTGCCAGAAACTATAATTCACTAGTTGTGTATCATAAAAGAGTCATCGTTTCTCCTCCTAGGGTTTATTCGAGATATCTTAATCCAAACAGCAAGTAACGAGGCATTGGCTACCTTAAGAGAGTCATAGTTACTCGTCCCAATTGCTCACCCAGTCTGCCACTTTTCCTTACTGCGGCCAGTCTGCCAGAAGCGATATGTCACTCTTTGTGTATCTTAAGAGATTCATCGTTACTCCTTCCATAGGTTACTGGTATTCTCTGAGTCAATACCTCTCATGACGAAAAAGTGACTATCTTAATAGTGCAATACTTCTTCCTCCGAGTTGCTCACACAGTTTACTACTTTTTGTGTACTTGCCAGTCTGCCAGAAGCGATATGTCACTAGTTGTGTATCATAAAAGAGTCATCGTTTCTCCTCCTAGGGGTTATTCGAGATTTCTTCATCCAAACCGCAAGTAACGAGGCATTGGCTACCTTAAGAGAGTCATAGTTACTCGTCCCAATTGCTCACCCAGTCTGCCACTTTTCCTTACTGCGGCCAGTCTGCCAGAAGCGATATGTCACTCGTTGTGTATCTTAAGAGATTCATCGTTACTCTTTCCATAGGTTACTGGTATTCTCTGATTCAATGCCTCTCGTGACGAAAAAGTGGCTATCTTAATAGTGCAATACTTCTTCCTCCCAGTTGCTCACACAGTTTACTACTTTTTTGTGTAGTTTTTGTCTGCCAGAAACTATAATTCACTAGTTTTGTATCATAAAAGAGTCATCGTTTCTCCTCCTAGGGGTTATTCGAGACCTCTTAATCCAAACCGCAAGTAACGAGGCATTGGCTACCTTAAGAGAGTCAAAGTTACTCGTCCCAATTGCTCACCCAGTCTGCCACTTTTTCTTACTGCGGCCAGTCTTCCAGAAGCGATATGTCACTCGTTGTGTATCTTAAGAGATTCATCGTTACTCCTTCCATAGGTTACTGGTATTCTCTGAGTCAATACCTCTCGTGACGAAAAAGTGGCTATCTTAATAGTGCAATACTTCTTCCTCCGAGTTGCTCACACAGTTTACTACTTTTTGTGTAGTTTTTGTCTGCCAGAAACTATAATTCACTAGTTGTGTATCATAAAAGTGTCATCGTTTCTCCTCCTAGCGGTTTTCGAGATTTCTTAATCCAAACCGCAAGTAACGAGGCATTGGCTACCTTAAGAGAGTCATAGTTACTCGTCCCCATTGCTCACCCAGTCTGCCACATTTTCTTACTGTGGCCAGTCTGCCAGAAGCGATATGTCACTCGTTGTGTATCTTAAGAGATTCATCGTTACTCCTTCCATAGGTTACTGGTATTCTCTGAGTCAATACCTCTCGTGACGAAAAAGTGGCTATCGTAATAGTGCAATACTTCTTCCTCCGAGTTGCTCACACAGTTTACTGCTTTTTGTGTAGTTTTTGTCTGCCAGAAACTATAATTCACTAGTTGTGTATCATAAAAGAGTCATCGTTTCTCCTCCTAGGGCTTATTCGAGATATCTTAATCCAAACAGCAAGTAACGAGGCATTGGCTACCTTAAGAGAGTCATAGTTACTCGTCCCAATTGCTCACCCAGTCTGCCACTTTTCCTTACTGCGGCCAGTCTGCCAGAAGCGATATGTCACTCGTTGTGTATCTTAAGAAATTCATCGTTACTCCTTCCATAGGTTACTGGTATTCTCTGAGTCAATACCTCTCGTGACGAAAAAGTGGCTATCGTAATAGTGCAATACTTCTTCCTCCGAGTTGCTCACACAGTTTACTACTTTTTGTGTACTTGCCAGTCTGCCAGAAGCGATATGTCACTTGTTGTGTATCATAAAAGAGTCATCGTTTCTCCTCCTAGGGGTTATTCGAGATTTCTTCATCCAAACCGCAAGTAACGAGGCATTGGCTACCTTAAGAGAGTCATAGTTACTCGTCCCAATTGCTCACCCAGTCTGCCACTTTTCCTTACTGCGGCCAGTCTGCCAGAAGCGATATGTCACTCGTTGTGTATCTTAAGAGATTCATCGTTACTCCTTCCATAGGTTACTGGTATTCTCTGAGTCAATACCTCTCATGACGAAAAAGTGACTATCTTAATAGTGCAATACTTCTTCCTCCGAGTTGCTCACACAGTTTACTACTTTTTGTGTACTTGCCAGTCTGCCAGAAGCGATATGTCACTAGTTGTGTATCATAAAAGAGTCATCGTTTCTCCTCCTAGGGGTTATTCGAGATTTCTTCATCCAAACCGCAAGTAACGAGGCATTGGCTACCTTAAGAGAGTCATAGTTACTCGTCCCAATTGCTCACCCAGTCTGCCACTTTTCCTTACTGCGGCCAGTCTGCCAGAAGCGATATGTCACTCGTTGTGTATCTTAAGAGATTCATCGTTACTCTTTCCATAGGTTACTGGTATTCTCTGATTCAATGCCTCTCGTGACGAAAAAGTGGCTATCTTAATAGTGCAATACTTCTTCCTCCCAGTTGCTCACACAGTTTACTACTTTTTTGTGTAGTTTTTGTCTGCCAGAAACTATAATTCACTAGTTTTGTATCATAAAAGAGTCATCGTTTCTGGTCCTAGGGGTTATTCGAGACCTCTTAATCCAAACCGCAAGTAACGAGGCATTGGCTACCTTAAGAGAGTCATAGTTACTCGTCCCCATTGCTCACCCAGTCTGCCACTTTTTCTTACTGTGGCCAGTCTGCCAGAAGCGATATGTCACTCGTTGTGTATCTTAAGAGATTCATCGTTACTCCTTCCATAGGTTACTGGTATTCTCTGAGTCAATACCTCTCGTGACGAAAAAGTGGCTATCTTAACAGTGCAATACTTCTTCCTCCGAGTTGCTCACACAGTTTACTGCTTTTTGTGTAGTTTTTGTCTGCCAGAAACTATAATTCACTAGTTGTGTATCATAAAAGAGTCATCGTTTCTCCTCCTAGGGTTTATTCGAGATATCTTAATCCAAACAGCAAGTAACGAGGCATTGGCTACCTTAAGAGAGTCATAGTTACTCGTCCCAATTGCTCACCCAGTCTGCCACTTTTCCTTACTGCGGCCAGTCTGCCAGAAGCGATATGTCACTCGTTGTGTATCTTAAGAGATTCATCGTTACTCCTTCCATAGGTTACTGGTATTTTCTGAGTCAATACCTCTCTTGACGAAAAAGTGACTATCTTAATAGTGCAATACTTCTTCCTCCGAGTTGCTCACACAGTTTACTACTTTTTGTGTACTTGCCAGTCTGCCAGAAGCGATATGTCACTAGTTGTGTATCATAAAAGAGTCATCGTTTCTCCTCCTAGGGGTTATTCGAGATTTCTTAATCCAAACCGCAAGTAACGAGGCATTGGCTACCTTAAGAGAGTCATAGTTACTCGTCCCAATTGCTCACCCAGTCTGCCACTTTTTCTTACTGCGGCCAGTCTTCCAGAAGCGATATGTCACTCGTTGTGTATCTTAAGAGATTCATCGTTACTCCTTCCATAGGTTACTGGTATTCTCTGAGTCAATACCTCTCGTGACGAAAAAGTGGCTATCTTAATAGTGCAATACTTCTTCCTCCGAGTTGCTCACACAGTTTACTACTTTTTGTGTAGTTTTTGTCTGCCAGAAACTATAATTCACTAGTTGTGTATCATAAAAGTGTCATCGTTTCTCCTCCTAGCGGTTTTCGAGATTTCATAATCCAAACCGCAAGTAACTAGGCATTGGCTACCTTAAGAGAGTCATAGTTACTCGTCCCCTTTGCTCACCCAGTCTGCCACTTTTTCTTACTGTGGCCAGTCTGCCAGAAGCGATATGTCACTCGTTGTGTATCTTAAGAGATTCATCGTTACTCCTTCCATAGGTTACTGGTATTCTCTGAGTCAATACCTCTCGTGACGAAAAAGTGGCTATCGTAATAGTGCAATACTTCTTCCTCCGAGTTGCTCACACAGTTTACTGCTTTTTGTGTAGTTTTTGTCTGCCAGAAACTATAATTCACTAGTTGTGTATCATAAAAGAGTCATCGTTTCTCCTCCTAGGGCTTATTCGAGATATCTTAATCCAAACAGCAAGTAACGAGGCATTGGCTACCTTAAGAGAGTCATAGTTACTCGTCCCAATTGCTCACCCAGTCTGCCACTTTTCCTTACTGCGGCCAGTCTGCCAGAAGCGATATGTCACTCGTTGTGTATCTTAAGAGATTCATCGTTACTCCTTCCATAGGTTACTGGTATTCTCTGAGTCAATACCTCTCGTGACGAAAAAGTGGCTATCGTAATAGTGCAATACTTCTTCCTCCGAGTTGCTCACACAGTTTACTACTTTTTGTGTACTTGCCAGTCTGCCAGAAGCGATATGTCACTTGTTGTGTATCATAAAAGAGTCATCGTTTCTCCTCCTAGGGGTTATTCGAGATTTCTTCATCCAAACCGCAAGTAACGAGGCATTGGCTACCTTAAGAGAGTCATAGTTACTCGTCCCAATTGCTCACCCAGTCTGCCACTTTTCCTTACTGCGGCCAGTCTGCCAGAAGCGATATGTCACTCGTTGTGTATCTTAAGAGATTCATCGTTACTCCTTCCATAGGTTACTGGTATTCTCTGAGTCAATACCTCTCATGACGAAAAAGTGACTATCTTAATAGTGCAATACTTCTTCCTCCGAGTTGCTCACACAGTTTACTACTTTTTGTGTACTTGCCAGTCTGCCAGAAGCGATATGTCACTAGTTGTGTATCATAAAAGAGTCATCGTTTCTCCTCCTAGGGGTTATTCGAGATTTCTTCATCCAAACCGCAAGTAACGAGGCATTGGCTACCTTAAGAGAGTCATAGTTACTCGTCCCAATTGCTCACCCAGTCTGCCACTTTTCCTTACTGCGGCCAGTCTGCCAGAAGCGATATGTCACTCGTTGTGTATCTTAAGAGATTCATCGTTACTCTTTCCATAGGTTACTGGTATTCTCTGATTCAATGCCTCTCGTGACGAAAAAGTGGCTATCTTAATAGTGCAATACTTCTTCCTCCCAGTTGCTCACACAGTTTACTACTTTTTTGTGTAGTTTTTGTCTGCCAGAAACTATAATTCACTAGTTTTGTATCATAAAAGAGTCATCGTTTCTGGTCCTAGGGGTTATTCGAGACCTCTTAATCCAAACCGCAAGTAACGAGGCATTGGCTACCTTAAGAGAGTCATAGTTACTCGTCCCCATTGCTCACCCAGTCTGCCACTTTTTCTTACTGTGGCCAGTCTGCCAGAAGCGATATGTCACTCGTTGTGTATCTTAAGAGATTCATCGTTACTCCTTCCATAGGTTACTGGTATTCTCTGAGTCAATACCTCTCGTGACGAAAAAGTGGCTATCTTAACAGTGCAATACTTCTTCCTCCGAGTTGCTCACACAGTTTACTGCTTTTTGTGTAGTTTTTGTCTGCCAGAAACTATAATTCACTAGTTGTGTATCATAAAAGAGTCATCGTTTCTCCTCCTAGGGTTTATTCGAGATATCTTAATCCAAACAGCAAGTAACGAGGCATTGGCTACCTTAAGAGAGTCATAGTTACTCGTCCCAATTGCTCACCCAGTCTGCCACTTTTCCTTACTGCGGCCAGTCTGCCAGAAGCGATATGTCACTCGTTGTGTATCTTAAGAGATTCATCGTTACTCCTTCCATAGGTTACTGGTATTTTCTGAGTCAATACCTCTCTTGACGAAAAAGTGACTATCTTAATAGTGCAATACTTCTTCCTCCGAGTTGCTCACACAGTTTACTACTTTTTGTGTACTTGCCAGTCTGCCAGAAGCGATATGTCACTAGTTGTGTATCATAAAAGAGTCATCGTTTCTCCTCCTAGGGGTTATTCGAGATTTCTTAATCCAAACCGCAAGTAACGAGGCATTGGCTACCTTAAGAGAGTCATAGTTACTCGTCCCAATTGCTCACCCAGTCTGCCACTTTTTCTTACTGCGGCCAGTCTTCCAGAAGCGATATGTCACTCGTTGTGTATCTTAAGAGATTCATCGTTACTCCTTCCATAGGTTACTGGTATTCTCTGAGTCAATACCTCTCGTGACGAAAAAGTGGCTATCTTAATAGTGCAATACTTCTTCCTCCGAGTTGCTCACACAGTTTACTACTTTTTGTGTAGTTTTTGTCTGCCAGAAACTATAATTCACTAGTTGTGTATCATAAAAGTGTCATCGTTTCTCCTCCTAGCGGTTTTCGAGATTTCATAATCCAAACCGCAAGTAACTAGGCATTGGCTACCTTAAGAGAGTCATAGTTACTCGTCCCCTTTGCTCACCCAGTCTGCCACTTTTTCTTACTGTGGCCAGTCTGCCAGAAGCGATATGTCACTCGTTGTGTATCTTAAGAGATTCATCGTTACTCCTTCCATAGGTTACTGGTATTCTCTGAGTCAATACCTCTCTTGACGAAAAAGTGGCTATCTTAATAGTGCAATACTTCTTCCTCCGAGTTGCTCACACAGTTTACTGCTTTTTGTGTAGTTTTTGTCTGCCAGAAACTATAATTCACTAGTTGTGTATCATAAAAGAGTCATCGTTTCTCCTCCTAGGGGTTATTCGAGATTTCTTAATCCAAACCGCAAGTAACGAGGCATTGGCTACCTTAAGAGAGTCATAGTTACTCGTCCCAATTGCTCACCCAGTCTGCCACTTTTCCTTACTGCGGCCAGTCTGCCAGAAGCGATATGTCACTCGTTGTGTATCTTAAGAGATTCATCGTTACTCTTTCCATAGGTTACTGGTATTCTCTGATTCAATGCCTCTCGTGACGAAAAAGTGGCTATCTTAATAGTGCAATACTTCTTCCTCCCAGTTGCTCACACAGTTTACTAAATTTTTGTGTAGTTTTTGTCTGCCAGAAAGTATAATTCACTAGTTTTGTATCATAAAAGAGTCATCGTTTCTCCTCCTAGGGGTTATTCGAGACCTCTTAATCCAAACCGCAAGTAACGAGGCATTGGCTACCTTAAGAGAGTCATAGTTACTCGTCCCAATTGCTCACCCAGTCTGCCACTTTTTCTTACTGCGGCCAGTCTGCCAGAAGCGATATGTCACCCGTTGTGTATCTTAAGAGATTCATCGTTACTCCTTCCATAGGTTACTGTTATTCTCTGAGTCAATACCTCTCGTGACGAAAAAGTGGCTATCTTAATAGTGCAATACTTCTTCCTCCGAGTTGCTCACACAGTTTACTACTTTTTGTGTAGTTTTTGTCTGCCAGAAACTATAATTCACTAGTTGTGTATCATAAAAGAGTCATCGTTTCTCCTCCTAGCGGTTTTCGAGATTTCTTAATCCAAACCGCAAGTATCGAGGCATTGGCTACCTTAAGAGAGTCATAGTTACTCGTCCCCATTGCTCACCCAGTCTGCCACTTTTTCTTACTGTGGCCAGTCTGCCAGAAGCGATATGTCACTCGTTGTGTATCTTAAGAGATTCATCGTTACTCCTTCCATAGGTTACTGGTATTCTCTGAGTCAATACCTCTCTTGACGAAAAAGTGGCTATCTTAATAGTGCAATACTTCTTCCTCCGAGTTGCTCACACAGTTTACTGCTTTTTGTGTAGTTTTTGTCTGCCAGAAACTATAATTCACTAGTTGTGTATCATAAAAGAGTCATCGTTTCTCCTCCTAGGGGTTATTCGAGATTTCTTAATCCAAACCGCAAGTAACGAGGCATTGGCTACCTTAAGAGAGTCATAGTTACTCGTCCCAATTGCTCACCCAGTCTGCCACTTTTCCTTACTGCGGCCAGTCTGCCAGAAGCGATATGTCACTCGTTGTGTATCTTAAGAGATTCATCGTTACTCTTTCCATAGGTTACTGGTATTCTCTGATTCAATGCCTCTCGTGACGAAAAAGTGGCTATCTTAATAGTGCAATACTTCTTCCTCCCAGTTGCTCACACAGTTTACTACTTTTTTGTGTAGTTTTTGTCTGCCAGAAACTATAATTCACTAGTTTTGTATCATAAAAGTGTCATCGTTTCTCCTCCTAGGGGTTATTCGAGACCTCTTAATCCAAACCGCAAGTAACGAGGCATTGGCTACCTTAAGAGAGTCATAGTTACTCGTCCCAATTGCTCACCCAGTCTGCCACTGTTTTTTACTGCGGCCAGTCTGCCGGAAGCGATATGTCACTCGTTGTGTATCTTAAGAGATTCATCGTTACTCCTTCCATAGGTTACTGGTATTCTCTGAGTCAATACCCCTCGTGACGAAAAAGTGGCTATCTTAATAGTGCAATAATTCTTCCTCCGAGTTGCTCACACAGTTTACTACTTTTTGTGTAGTTTTTGTCTGCCAGAAACTATAATTCACTAGTTGTGTATCATAAAAGAGTCATCGTTTCTCCTCCTAGGGGTTTTCGAGATTTCTTAATCCAAACCGCAAGTAACAAGGCATTGGCTACCTTAAGAGAGTCATAGTTACTCGTCCCAATTGCTCACCCAGTCTGCCACTTTTTCTTACTGTGGCCAGTCTGCCGGAAGCGATATGTCACTTGTTGTGTATCTTAAGAGATTCATCGTTACTCCTTCCATAGGTTACAGGTATTCTCTGAGTCAATACCTCTCTTGACGAAAAAGTGGCTATCTTAATAGTGCAATACTTCTTCCTCCGAGTTGCTCACACAGTTTACTACTTTTTGTGTTCTTGCCAGACTGCCAGAAGCGATATGTCACTAGTTGTGTATCATAAAAGAGTCATCGTTTCCCTCCTAGGGGTTATTCGAGATTTCTTAATCCAAACCGCAAGTAACGAGGCATTGGCTACCTTAAGAGAGTCATAGTTACTCGTCCCAATTGCTCACCCAGTCTGCCACTTTTTCTTACTGCGGCCAGTCTTCCAGAAGCGATATGTCACTCGTTGTGTATCTTAAGAGATTCATCGTTACTCCTTCCATAGGTTACTGGTATTCTCTGAGTCAATACCTCTCGTGACGAAAAAGTGGCTATCTTAATAGTGCAATACTTCTTCCTCCGAGTTGCTCACACAGTTTACTACTTTTTGTGTAGTTTTTGTCTGCCAGAAACTATAATTCACTAGTTGTGTATCATAAAAGTGTCATCGTTTCTCCTCCTAGCGGTTTTCGAGATTTCTTAATCCAAACCGCAAGTAACGAGGCATTGGCTACCTAAAGAGAGTCATAGTTACTCGTCCCCATTGCTCACCCAGTCTGCCACTTTTTCTTACTGTGGCCAGTCTGCCAGAAGCGATATGTCACTCGTTGTGTATCTTAAGAGATTCATCGTTACTCCTTCCATAGGTTACTGGTATTCTCTGAGTCAATACCTCTCGTGACGAAAAAGTGGCTATCTTAATAGTGCAATACTTCTTCCTCCGAGTTGCTCACACAGTTTACTGCTTTTTGTGTAGTTTTTGTCTGCCAGAAACTATAATTCACTAGTTGTGTATCATAAAAAAGTCATCGTTTCTCCTCCTAGGGTTTATTCGAGATATCTTAATCCAAACAGCAAGTAACGAGGCATTGGCTACCTTAAGAGAGTCATAGTTACTCGTCCCAATTGCTCACCCAGTCTGCCACTTTTCCTTACTGCGGCCAGTCTGCCAGAAGCGATATGTCACTCGTTGTGTATCTTAAGAGATTCATCGTTACTCCTTCCATAGGTTACTGGTATTCTCTGAGTCAATACCTCTCATGACGAAAAAGTGACTATCTTAATAGTGCAATACTTCTTCCTCCGAGTTGCTCACACAGTTTACTACTTTTTGTGTACTTGCCAGTCTGCCAGAAGCGATATGTCACTAGTTGTGTATCATAAAAGAGTCATCGTTTCTCCTCCTAGGGGTTATTCGAGATTTCTTCATCCAAACCGCAAGTAACGAGGCATTGGCTACCTTAAGAGAGTCATAGTTACTCGTCCCAATTGCTCACCCAGTCTGCCACTTTTCCTTACTGCGGCCAGTCTGCCAGAAGCGATATGTCACTCGTTGTGTATCTTAAGAGATTCATCGTTACTCTTTCCATAGGTTACTGGTATTCTCTGATTCAATGCCTCTCGTGACGAAAAAGTGGCTATCTTAATAGTGCAATACTTCTTCCTCCCAGTTGCTCACACAGTTTACTACTTTTTTGTGTAGTTTTTGTCTCCCAGAAACTATAATTCACTAGTTTTGTATCATAAAAGAGTCATCGTTTCTCCTCCTAGGGGTTATTCGAGACCTCTTAATCCAAACCGCAAGTAACGAGGCATTGGCTACCTTAAGAGAGTCAAAGTTACTCGTCCCAATTGCTCACCCAGTCTGCCACTTTTTCTTACTGCGGCCAGTCTTCCAGAAGCGATATGTCACTCGTTGTGTATCTTAAGAGATTCATCGTTACTCCTTCCATAGGTTACTGGTATTCTCTGAGTCAATACCTCTCGTGACGAAAAAGTGGCTATCTTAATAGTGCAATACTTCTTCCTCCGAGTTGCTCACACAGTTTACTACTTTTTGTGTAGTTTTTGTCTGCCAGAAACTATAATTCACTAGTTGTGTATCATAAAAGAGTCATCGTTTCTCCTCCTAGGGTTTATTCGAGATATCTTAATCCAAACAGCAAGTAACGAGGCATTGGCTACCTTAAGAGAGTCATAGTTACTCGTCCCAATTGCTCACCCAGTCTGCCACTTTTCCTTACTGCGGCCAGTCTGCCAGAAGCGATATGTCACTCGTTGTGTATCTTAAGAGATTCATCGTTACTCCTTCCATAGGTTACTGGTATTCTCTGAGTCAATACCTCTCGTGACGAAAAAGTGGCTATCGTAATAGTGCAATACTTCTTCCTCCGAGTTGCTCACACAGTTTACTACTTTTTGTGTACTTGCCAGTCTGCCAGAAGCGATATGTCACTAGTTGTGTATCATAAAAGAGTCATCGTTTCTCCTCCTAGGGGTTATTCGAGATTTCTTCATCCAAACCGCAAGTAACGAGGCATTGGCTACCTTAAGAGAGTCATAGTTACTCGTCCCAATTGCTCACCCAGTCTGCCACTTTTCCTTACTGCGGCCAGTCTGCCAGAAGCGATATGTCACTCGTTGTGTATCTTAAGAGATTCATCGTTACTCCTTCCATAGGTTACTGGTATTCTCTGAGTCAATACCTCTCATGACGAAAAAGTGACTATCTTAATAGTGCAATACTTCTTCCTCCGAGTTGCTCACACAGTTTACTACTTTTTGTGTACTTGCCAGTCTGCCAGAAGCGATATGTCACTAGTTGTGTATCATAAAAGAGTCATCGTTTCTCCTCCTAGGGGTTATTCGAGATTTCTTCATCCAAACCGCAAGTAACGAGGCATTGGCTACCTTAAGAGAGTCATAGTTACTCGTCCCAATTGCTCACCCAGTCTGCCACTTTTCCTTACTGCGGCCAGTCTGCCAGAAGCGATATGTCACTCGTTGTGTATCTTAAGAGATTCATCGTTACTCTTTCCATAGGTTACTGGTATTCTCTGATTCAATGCCTCTCGTGACGAAAAAGTGGCTATCTTAATAGTGCAATACTTCTTCCTCCCAGTTGCTCACACAGTTTACTACTTTTTTGTGTAGTTTTTGTCTGCCAGAAACTATAATTCACTAGTTTTGTATCATAAAAGAGTCATCGTTTCTCCTCCTAGGGGTTATTCGAGACCTCTTAATCCAAACCGCAAGTAACGAGGCATTGGCTACCTTAAGAGAGTCAAAGTTACTCGTCCCAATTGCTCACCCAGTCTGCCACTTTTTCTTACTGCGGCCAGTCTTCCAGAAGCGATATGTCACTCGTTGTGTATCTTAAGAGATCCATCGTTACTCCTTCCATAGGTTACTGGTATTCTCTGAGTCAATACCTCTCGTGACGAAAAAGTGGCTATCTTAATAGTGCAATACTTCTTCCTCCGAGTTGCTCACACAGTTTACTACTTTTTGTGTAGTTTTTGTCTGCCAGAAACTATAATTCACTAGTTGTGTATCATAAAAGTGTCATCGTTTCTCCTCCTAGCGGTTTTCGAGATTTCTTAATCCAAACCGCAAGTAACGAGGCATTGGCTACCTCAAGAGAGTCATAGTTACTCGTCCCCATTGCTCACCCACTCTGCCACTTTTTCTTACTGTGGCCAGTCTGCCAGAAGCGATATGTCACTCGTTGTGTATCTTAAGAGATTCATCGTTACTCCTTCCATAGGTTACTGGTATTCTCTGATTCAATGCCTCTCGTGACGAAAAAGTGGCTATCTTAATAGTGCAATACTTCTTCCTCCCAGTTGCTCACACAGTTTACTACTTTTTTGTGTAGTTTTTGTCTGCCAGAAACTATAATTCACTAGTTTTGTATCATAAAAGTGTCGTCGTTTCTCCTCCTAGGGGTTATTCGAGACCTCTTAATCCAAACCGCAAGTAACGAGGCATTGGCTACCTTAAGAGAGTCATAGTTACTCGTCCCAATTGCTCACCCAGTCTGCCACTGTTTTTTACTGCGGCCAGTCTGCCGGAAGCGATATGTCACTCGTTGTGTATCTTAAGAGATTCATCGTTACTCCTTCCATAGGTTACTGGTATTCTCTGAGTCAATACCCCTCGTGACGAAAAAGTGGCTATCTTAATAGTGCAATACTTCTTCCTCCGAGTTGCTCACACAGTTTACTACTTTTTGTGTAGTTTTTGTCTGCCAGAAACTATAATTCACTAGTTGTGTATCATAAAAGAGTCATCGTTTCTCCTCCTAGGGGTTTTCGAGATTTCTTAATCCAAACCGCAAGTAACAAGGCATTGGCTACCTTAAGAGAGTCATAGTTACTCGTCCCAATTGCTCACCCAGTCTGCCATTTTTTCTTACTGTGGCCAGTCTGCCGGAAGCGATATGTCACTTGTTGTGTATCTTAAGAGATTCATCGTTACTCCTTCCATAGGTTACAGGTATTCTCTGAGTCAATACCTCTCTTGACGAAAAAGTGGCTATCTTAATAGTGCAATACTTCTTCCTCCGAGTTGCTCACACAGTTTACTACTTTTTGTGTTCTTGCCAGACTGCCAGAAGCGATATGTCACTAGTTGTGTATCATAAAAGAGTCATCGTTTCCCTCCTAGGGGTTATTCGAGGTTTCTTAATCCAAACCGCAAGTAACGAGGCATTGGCTACCTTAAGAGAGTCATAGTTACTCGTCCCAATTGCTCACCCAGTCTGCCACTTTTTCTTACTGCGGCCAGTCTTCCAGAAGCGATATGTCACTCGTTGTGTATCTTAAGAGATTCATCGTTACTCCTTCCATAGGTTACTGGTATTCTCTGAGTCAATACCTCTCGTGACGAAAAAGTGGCTATCTTAATAGTGCAATACTTCTTCCTCCGAGTTGCTCACACAGTTTACTACTTTTTGTGTAGTTTTTGTCTGCCAGAAACTATAATTCACTAGTTGTGTATCATAAAAGTGTCATCGTTTCTCCTCCTAGCGGTTTTCGAGATTTCTTAATCCAAACCGCAAGTAACGAGGCATTGGCTACCTAAAGAGAGTCATAGTTACTCGTCCCCATTGCTCACCCAGTCTGCCACTTTTTCCTACTGTGGCCAGTCTGCCAGAAGCGATATGTCACTCGTTGTGTATCTTAAGAGATTCATCGTTACTCCTTCCATAGGTTACTGGTATTCTCTGAGTCAATACCTCTCGTGACGAAAAAGTGGCTATCTTAATAGTGCAATACTTCTTCCTCCGAGGTGCTCACACAGTTTACTGCTTTTTGTGTAGTTTTTGTCTGCCAGAAACTATAATTCACTAGTTGTGTATCATAAAAGAGTCATCGTTTCTCCTCCTAGGGTTTATTCGAGATATCTTAATCCAAACAGCAAGTAACGAGGCATTGGCTACCTTAAGAGAGTCATAGTTACTCGTCCCAATTGCTCACCCAGTCTGCCACTTTTCCTTACTGCGGCCAGTCTGCCAGAAGCGATATGTCACTCGTTGTGTATCTTAAGAGATTCATCGTTACTCCTTCCATAGGTTACTGGTATTCTCTGAGTCAATACCTCTCATGACGAAAAAGTGACTATCTTAATAGTGCAATACTTCTTCCTCCGAGTTGCTCACACAGTTTACTACTTTTTGTGTACTTGCCAGTCTGCCAGAAGCGATATGTCACTAGTTGTGTATCATAAAAGAGTCATCGTTTCTCCTCCTAGGGGTTATTCGAGATTTCTTCATCCAAACCGCAAGTAACGAGGCATTGGCTACCTTAAGAGAGTCATAGTTACTCGTCCCAATTGCTCACCCAGTCTGCCACTTTTCCTTACTGCGGCCAGTCTGCCAGAAGCGATATGTCACTCGTTGTGTATCTTAAGAGATTCATCGTTACTCTTTCCATAGGTTACTGGTATTCTCTGATTCAATGCCTCTCGTGACGAAAAAGTGGCTATCTTAATAGTGCAATACTTCTTCCTCCCAGTTGCTCACACAGTTTACTACTTTTTTGTGTAGTTTTTGTCTCCCAGAAACTATAATTCACTAGTTTTGTATCATAAAAGAGTCATCGTTTCTCCTCCTAGGGGTTATTCGAGACCTCTTAATCCAAACCGCAAGTAACGAGGCATTGGCTACCTTAAGAGAGTCAAAGTTACTCGTCCCAATTGCTCACCCAGTCTGCCACGTTTTCTTACTGCGGCCAGTCTTCTAGAAGCGATATGTCACTCGTTGTGTATCTTAAGAGATTCATCGTTACTCCTTCCATAGGTTACTGGTATTCTCTGAGTCAATACCTCTCGTGACGAAAAAGTGGCTATCTTAATAGTGCAATACTTCTTCCTCCGAGTTGCTCACACAGTTTACTACTTTTTGTGTAGTTTTTGTCTGCCAGAAACTATAATTCACTAGTTGTGTATCATAAAAGTGTCATCGTTTCTCCTCCTAGCGGTTTTCGAGATTTCTTAATCCAAACCGCAAGTAACGAGGCATTGGCTACCTTAAGAGAGTCATAGTTACTCGTCCCCATTGCTCACCCAGTCTGCCACTTTTTCTTACTGTGGCCAGTCTGCCAGAAGCGATATGTCACTCGTTGTGTATCTTAAGAGATTCATCGTTACTCCTTCCATAGGTTACTGGTATTCTCTGAGTCAATACCTCTCGTGACGAAAAAGTGGCTATCGTAATAGTGCAATACTTCTTCCTCCGAGTTGCTCACACAGTTTACTGCTTTTTGTGTAGTTTTTGTCTGCCAGAAACTATAATTCACTAGTTGTGTATCATAAAAGAGTCATCGTTTCTCCTCCTAGGGTTTATTCGAGATATCTTAATCCAAACAGCAAGTAACGAGGCATTGGCTACCTTAAGAGAGTCATAGTTACTCGTCCCAATTGCTCACCCAGTCTGCCACTTTTCCTTACTGCGGCCAGTCTGCCAGAAGCGATATGTCACTCGTTGTGTATCTTAAGAGATTCATCGTTACTCCTTCCATAGGTTACTGGTATTCTCTGAGTCAATACCTCTCGTGACGAAAAAGTGGCTATCGTAATAGTGCAATACTTCTTCCTCCGAGTTGCTCACACAGTTTACTACTTTTTGTGTACTTGCCAGTCTGCCAGAAGCGATATGTCACTAGTTGTGTATCATAAAAGAGTCATCGTTTCTCCTCCTAGGGGTTATTCGAGATTTCTTCATCCAAACCGCAAGTAACGAGGCATTGGCTACCTTAAGAGAGTCATAGTTACTCGTCCCAATTGCTCACCCAGTCTGCCACTTTTCCTTACTGCGGCCAGTCTGCCAGAAGCGATATGTCACTCGTTGTGTATCTTAAGAGATTCATCGTTACTCCTTCCATAGGTTACTGGTATTCTCTGAGTCAATACCTCTCATGACGAAAAAGTGACTATATTAATAGTGCAATACTTCTTCCTCCGAGTTGCTCACACAGTTTACTACTTTTTGTGTACTTGCCAGTCTGCCAGAAGCGATATGTCACTAGTTGTGTATCATAAAAGAGTCATCGTTTCTCCTCCTAGGGGTTATTCGAGATTTCTTCATCCAAACCGCAAGTAACGAGGCATTGGCTACCTTAAGAGAGTCATAGTTACTCGTCCCAATTGCTCACCCAGTCTGCCACTTTTCCTTACTGCGGCCAGTCTGCCAGAAGCGATATGTCACTCGTTGTGTATCTTAAGAGATTCATCGTTACTCTTTCCATAGGTTACTGGTATTCTCTGATTCAATGCCTCTCGTGACGAAAAAGTGGCTATCTTAATAGTGCAATACTTCTTCCTCCCAGTTGCTCACACAGTTTACTACTTTTTTGTGTAGTTTTTGTCTGACAGAAACTATAATTCACTAGTTTTGTATCATAAAAGAGTCATCGTTTCTCCTCCTAGGGGTTATTCGAGACCTCTTAATCCAAACCGCAAGTAACGAGGCATTGGCTACCTTAAGAGAGTCAAAGTTACTCGTCCCAATTGCTCACCCAGTCTGCCACTTTTTCTTACTGCGGCCAGTCTTCCAGAAGCGATATGTCACTCGTTGTGTATCTTAAGAGATCCATCGTTACTCCTTCCATAGGTTACTGGTATTCTCTGAGTCAATACCTCTCGTGACGAAAAAGTGGCTATCTTAATAGTGCAATACTTCTTCCTCCGAGTTGCTCACACAGTTTACTACTTTTTGTGTAGTTTTTGTCTGCCAGAAACTATAATTCACTAGTTGTGTATCATAAAAGTGTCATCGTTTCTCCTCCTAGCGGTTTTCGAGATTTCTTAATCCAAACCGCAAGTAACGAGGCATTGGCTACCTCAAGAGAGTCATAGTTACTCGTCCCCATTGCTCACCCACTCTGCCACTTTTTCTTACTGTGGCCAGTCTGCCAGAAGCGATATGTCACTCGTTGTGTATCTTAAGAGATTCATCGTTACTCCTTCCATAGGTTACTGGTATTCTCTGAGTCAATACCTCTCGTGACGAAAAAGTGGCTATCTTAATAGTGCAATACTTCTTCCTCCGAGTTGCTCACACAGTTTACTGCTTTTTGTGTAGTTTTTGTCTGCCAGAAACTATAATTCACTAGTTGTGTATCATAAAAGAGTCATCGTTTCTCCTCCTAGGGTTTATTCGAGATATCTTAATCCAAACAGCAAGTAACGAGGCATTGGCTACCTTAAGAGAGTCATAGTTACTCGTCCCAATTGCTCACCCAGTCTGCCACTTTTCCTTACTGCGGCCAGTCTGCCAGAAGCGATATGTCACTCGTTGTGTATCTTAAGAGATTCATCGTTACTCCTTCCATAGGTTACTGGTATTCTCTGAGTCAATACCTCTCTTGACGAAAAAGTGACTATCTTAATAGTGCAATACTTCTTCCTCCGAGTTGCTCACACAGTTTACTACTTTTTGTGTACTTGCCAGTCTGCCAGAAGCGATATGTCACTAGTTGTGTATCATAAAAGAGTCATCGTTTCTCCTCCTAGGGGTTATTCGAGATTTCTTAATCCAAACCGCAAGTAACGAGGCATTGGCTACCTTAAGAGAGTCATAGTTACTCGTCCCAATTGCTCACCCAGTCTGCCACTTTTTCTTACTGCGGCCAGTCTTCCAGAAGCGATATGTCACTCGTTGTGTATCTTAAGAGATTCATCGTTACTCCTTCCATAGGTTACTGGTATTCTCTGAGTCAATACCTCTCGTGACGAAAAAGTGGCTATCTTAATAGTGCAATACTTCTTCCTCCGAGTTGCTCACACAGTTTACTACTTTTTGTGTAGTTTTTGTCTGCCAGAAACTATAATTCACTAGTTGTGTATCATAAAAGTGTCATCGTTTCTCCTCCCAGCGGTTTTCGAGATTTCATAATCCAAACCGCAAGTAACTAGGCATTGGCTACCTTAAGAGAGTCATAGTTACTCGTCCCCATTGCTCACCCAGTCTGCCACTTTTTCTTACTGTGGCCAGTCTGCCAGAAGCGATATGTCACTCGTTGTGTATCTTAAGAGATTCATCGTTACTCCTTCCATAGGTTACTGGTATTCTCTGAGTCAATACCTCTCTTGACGAAAAAGTGGCTATCTTAATAGTGCAATACTTCTTCCTCCGAGTTGCTCACACAGTTTACTGCTTTTTGTGTAGTTTTTGTCTGCCAGAAACTATAATTCACTAGTTGTGTATCATAAAAGAGTCATCGTTTATCCTCCTAGGGGTTATTCGAGATTTCTTAATCCAAACCGCAAGTAACGAGGCATTGGCTACCTTAAGAGAGTCATAGTTACTCGTCCCAATTGCTCACCCAGTCTGCCACTTTTCCTTACTGCGGCCAGTCTGCCAGAAGCGATATGTCACTCGTTGTGTATCTTAAGAGATTCATCGTGACTCTTTCCATAGGTTACTGGTATTCTCTGATTCAATGCCTCTCGTGACGAAAAAGTGGCTATCTTAATAGTGCAATACTTCTTCCTCCCAGTTGCTCACACAGTTTACTAAATTTTTGTGTAGTTTTTGTCTGCCAGAAACTATAATTCACTAGTTTTGTATCATAAAAGTGTCATCGTTTCTCCTCCTAGGGGTTATTCGAGACCTCTTAATCCAAACCGCAAGTAACGAGGCATTGGCTACCTTAAGAGAGTCATAGTTACTCGTCCCAATTGCTCACCCAGTCTGCCACTTTTTCTTACTGCGGCCAGTCTGCCAGAAGCGATATGTCACCCGTTGTGTATCTTAAGAGATTCATCGTTACTCCTTCCATAGGTTACTGTTATTCTCTGAGTCAATACCTCTCGTGACGAAAAAGTGGCTATCTTAATAGTGCAATACTTCTTCCTCCGAGTTGCTCACACAGTTTACTACTTTTTGTGTAGTTTTTGTCTGCCAGAAACTATAATTCACTAGTTGTGTATCATAAAAGAGTCATCGTTTCTCCTCCTAGCGGTTTTCGAGATTTCTTAATCCAAACCGCAAGTATCGAGGCATTGGCTACCTTAAGAGAGTCATAGTTACTCGTCCCCATTGCTCACCCAGTCTGCCACTTTTTCTTACTGTGGCCAGTCTGCCAGAAGCGATATGTCACTCGTTGTGTATCTTAAGAGATTCATCGTTACTCCTTCCATAGGTTACTGGTATTCTCTGAGTCAATACCTCTCTTGACGAAAAAGTGGCTATCTTAATAGTGCAATACTTCTTCCTCCGAGTTGCTCACACAGTTTACTGCTTTTTGTGTAGTTTTTGTCTGCCAGAAACTATAATTCACTAGTTGTGTATCATAAAAGAGTCATCGTTTCTCCTCCTAGGGGTTATTCGAGATATCTTAATCCAAACCGCAAGTAACGAGGCATTGGCTACCTTAAGAGAGTCATAGTTACTCGTCCCAATTGCTCACCCAGTCTGCCACTTTTCCTTACTGCGGCCAGTCTGCCAGAAGCGATATGTCACTCGTTGTGTATCTTAAGAGATTCATCGTTACTCCTTCCATAGGGTACTGGTATTCTCTGAGTCAATACCTCTCTTGACGAAAAAGTGGCTATCTTAATAGTGCAATACTTCTTCCTCCGATTGCTCACACAGTTTACTACTTTTTGTGTACTTGCCAGTCTGCCAGAAGCGATATGTCACTAGTTGTGTATCATAAAAGAGTCATCGTTTCTCCTCCTAGGGGTTATTCGAGATTTCTTAATCCAAACCGCAAGTAACGAGGCATTGGCTACCTTAAGAGAGTCATAGTTACTCGTCCCAATTGCTCACCCAGTCTGCCACTTTTCCTTACTGCGGCCAGTCTGCCAGAAGCGATATGTCACTCGTTGTGTATCTTAAGAGATTCATCGTTACTCTTTCCATAGGTTACTGGTATTCTCTGATTCAATGCCTCTCGTGACGAAAAAGTGGCTATCTTAATAGTGCAATACTTTTTCCTCCCAGTTGCTCACACAGTTTACTACTTTTTTGAGTAGTTTTTGTCTGCCAGAAACTATAATTCACTAGTTTTGTATCATAAAAGAGTCATCGTTTCTCCTCCTAGGGGTTATTCGAGACCTCTTAATCCAAACCGCAAGTAACGAGGCATTGGCTACCTTAAGAGAGTCATAGTTACTCGTCCCAATTGCTCACCCAGTCTGCCACTTTTTCTTACTGCGGCCAGTCTGCCAGAAGCGATATGTCACTCGTTGTGTATCTTAAGAGATTCATCGTTACTCCTTCCATAGGTTGCTGGTATTCTCTGAGTCAATACCTCTCGTGACGAAAAAGTGGCTATCTTAATAGTGCAATACTTCTTCCTCCGAGTTGCTCACACAGTTTACTGCTTTTTGTGTAGTTTTTGTCTGCCAGAAACTATAATTCACTAGTTGTGTATCATAAAAGAGTCATCGTTTCTCCTCCTAGGGGTTATTCGAGATATCTTAATCCAAACCGCAAGTAACGAGGCATTGGCTACCTTAAGAGAGTCATAGTTACTCGTCCCAATTGCTCACCCAGTCTGCCACTTTTCCTTACTGCGGCCAGTCTGCCAGAAACGATATGACACTCGTTGTGTATCTTAAGAGATTCATCGTTACTCCTTCCATAGGGTACTGGTATTCTCTGAGTCAATACCTCTCTTGACGAAAAAGTGGCTATCTTAATAGTGCAATACTTCTTCCTCCGATTGCTCACACAGTTTACTACTTTTTGTGTACTTGCCAGTCTGCCAGAAGCGATATGTCACTAGTTGTGTATCATAAAAGAGTCATCGTTTCTCCTCCTAGGGGTTATTCGAGATTTCTTAATCCAAACCGCAAGTAACGAGGCATTGGCTACCTTAAGAGAGTCATAGTTACTCGTCCCAATTGCTCACCCAGTCTGCCACTTTTCCTTACTGCGGCCAGTCTGCCAGAAGCGATATGTCACTCGTTGTGTATCTTAAGAGATTCATCGTTACTCTTTCCATAGGTTACTGGTATTCTCTGATTCAATGCCTCTCGTGACGAAAAAGTGGCTATCTTAATAGTGCAATACTTCTTCCTCCCAGTTGCTCACACAGTTTACTACTTTTTTGAGTAGTTTTTGTCTGCCAGAAACTATAATTCACTAGTTTTGTATCATAAAAGAGTCATCGTTTCTCCTCCTAGGGGTTATTCGAGACCTCTTAATCCAAACCGCAAGTAACGAGGCATTGGCTACCTTAAGAGAGTCATAGTTACTCGTCCCAATTGCTCACCCAGTCTGCCACTTTTTCTTACTGCGGCCAGTCTGCCAGAAGCGATATGTCACTCGTTGTGTATCTTAAGAGATTCATCGTTACTCCTTCCATAGGTTACTGGTATTCTCTGAGTCAATACCTCTCGTGACGAAAAAGTGGCTATCTTAATAGTGCAATACTTCTTCCTCCGAGTTGCTCACACAGTTTACTACTTTTTGTGTAGTTTTTGTCTGCCAGAAACTATAATTCACTTGTTGTGTATCATAAAAGAGTCATCGTTTCTCCTCCTAGGGGTTTTCGATATTTCTTAATCCAAACCGCAAGTAACGAGGCATTGGCTACCTTAAGAGAGTCATAGTTACTCGTCCCCATTGCTCATCCAGTCTGCCACTTTTTCTTACTGTGGCCAGTCTGCCAGAAGCGATATGTCACTCGTTGTGTATCTTAAGAGATTCATCGTTACTCCTTCCATAGGTTACTGGTATTCTCTGAGTCAATACCTCTCTTGACGAAAAAGTGGCTATCTTAATAGTGCAATACTTCTTCCTCCGAGTTGCTCACACAGTTTACTGCTTTTTGTGTAGTTTTTGTCTGCCAGAAACTATAATTCACTAGTTGTGTATCATAAAAGAGTCATCATTTCTCCTCCTAGGGGTTATTCGAGATATCTTAATCCAAACCGCAAGTAACGAGGCATTGGCTACCTTAAGAGAGTCATAGTTACTCGTCCCAATTGCTCACCCAGTCTGCCACTTTTCCTTACTGCGGCCAGTCTGCCAGAAACGATATGACACTCGTTGTGTATCTTAAGAGATTCATCGTTACTCCTTCCATAGGGTACTGGTATTCTCTGAGTCAATACCTCTCTTGACGAAAAAGTGGCTATCTTAATAGTGCAATACTTCTTCCTCCGATTGCTCACACAGTTTACTACTTTTTGTGTACTTGCCAGTCTGCCAGAAGCGATATGTCACTAGTTGTGTATCATAAAAGAGTCATCGTTTCTCCTCCTAGGGGTTATTCGAGATTTCTTAATCCAAACCGCAAGTAACGAGGCATTGGCTACCTTAAGAGAGTCATAGTTACTCGTCCCAATTGCTCACCCAGTCTGCCACTTTTCCTTACTGCGGCCAGTCTGCCAGAAGCGATATGTCACTCGTTGTGTATCTTAAGAGATTCATCGTTACTCTTTCCATAGGTTACTGGTATTCTCTGATTCAATGCCTCTCGTGACGAAAAAGTGGCTATCTTAATAGTGCAATACTTCTTCATCCCAGTTGCTCACACAGTTTACTACTTTTTTGAGTAGTTTTTGTCTGCCAGAAACTATAATTCACTAGTTTTGTATCATAAAAGAGTCATCGTTTCTCCTCCTAGGGGTTATTCGAGACCTCTTAATCCAAACCGCAAGTAACGAGGCATTGGCTACCTTAAGAGAGTCATAGTTACTCGTCCCAATTGCTCACCCAGTCTGCCACTTTTTCTTACTGCGGCCAGTCTGCCAGAAGCGATATGTCACTCGTTGTGTATCTTAAGAGATTCATCGTTACTCCTTCCATAGTTTACTGGTATTCTCTGAGTCAATACCTCTCGTGACGAAAAAGTGGCTATCTTAATAGTGCAATACTTCTTCCTCCGAGTTGCTCACACAGTTTACTACTTTTTGTGTAGTTTTTGTCTGCCAGAAACTATAATTCACTAGTTGTGTATCATAAAAGAGTCATCGTTTCTCCTCCTAGGGGTTTTCGATATTTCTTAATCCAAACCGCAAGTAACGAGGCATTGGCTACCTTAAGAGAGTCATAGTTACTCGTCCCCATTGCTCATCCAGTCTGCCACTTTTTCTTACTGTGGCCAGTCTGCCAGAAGCGATATGTCACTCGTTGTGTATCTTAAGAGATTCATCGTTACTCCTTCCATAGGTTACTGGTATTATCTGAGTCAATACCTCTCGTGACGAAAAAGTGGCTATCTTAATAGTGCAATACTTCTTCCTCCCAGTTGCTCACACAGTTTACTACTTTTTGTGTAGTTTTTGTCTGCCAGAAACTATAATTCACTAGTTGTGTATCATAAAAGAGTCATCGTTTCTCCTTCTAGGGGTTTTCGAGATTTCTTAATCCAAACCGCAAGTAACGAGGCATTGGCTACCTTAAGAGAGTCATAGTTACTCGACCCCATTGCTCACCCAGTCTGCCACTTTTTCTTACTGTGGCCAGTCTGCCAGAAGCGATATGTCACTCGTTGTGTATCTTAAGAGATTCATCGTTACTCCTTCCATAGGTTACTGGTATTCTCTGAGTCAATACCTCTCATGACGAAAAAGTGGCTACCTTAATAGTGCAATACTTCTTCCTCCGAGTTGCTCACACAGTTTACTACTTTTTGTGTACTTGCCAGTCTGCCAGAAGCGATATGTCACTAGTTGTGTATCATAAAAGAGTCATCGTTTCTCCTCCTAGGGGTTATTCGAGATTTCTTAATCCAAACCGCAAGTAACGAGGCATTGGCTACCTTAAGAGAGTCATAGTTACTCGTCCCAATAGCTCACCCAGTCTGACACTTTTCCTTACTGCGGCCAGTCTGCCAGAAGCGATATGTCACTCGTTGTGTATCTTAAGAGATTCATCGTTACTCTTTCCATAGGTTACTGGTATTCTCTGATTCAATGCCTCTCGTGACGAAAAAGTGGCTATCTTAATAGTGCAATACTTCTTCCTCCCAGTTGCTCACACAGTTTACTACTTTTTTGTGTAGTTTTTGTGTGCCAGAAACTATAATTCACTAGTTGTGTATCATAAAAGAGTCATCGTTTCTCCTCCTAGGGGTTATTCGGGACCTCTTAATCCAAACCGCAAGTAACGAGGCATTGGCTACCTTAAGATAGTCATAGTTACTCGTTCCAATTGCTCACCCAGTCTGCCACTTTTTCTTACTGCGGCCAGTCTGCCAGAAGCGATATGTCACTCGTTGTGTATCTTAAGAGATTCATCGTTACTCCTTCCATAGGTTACTGATATTCTCTGAGTCAATACCTCTCTTGACGAAAAAGTGGCTATCTTAATAGTGCAATACTTCTTCCTCCGAGTTGCTCACACAGTTTACTACTTTTTGTGTACTTGCCAGTCTGCCAGAAGCGATATGTCACTAGTTGTGTATCATAAAAGAGTCATCGTTTCTCCTCCTAGGGGTTATTCGAGATTTCTTAATCCAAACCGCAAGTAACGAGGCATTGGCTACCTTAAGAGAGTCATAGTTACTCGTCCCCATTGCTCACCCAGTCTGCCACTTTTTCTTACTGTGGCCAGTCTGCCAGAAGCGATATGTCACTCGTTGTGTATCTTAAGAGATTCATCGTTACTCCTTCCATAGGTTACTGGTATTCTCTGAGTCAATACCTCTCGTGACGAAAAAGTGGCTATCTTAATAGTGCAATACTTCTTCCTCCGAGTTGCTCACACAGTTTACTACTTTTTGTGTACTTGCCAGTCTGCCAGAAGCGATATGTCACTAGTTGTGTATCATAAAAGAGTCATCGTTTCTCCTCCTAGGGGTTATTCGAGATTTCTTAATCCAAACCACAAGTAACGATGCATTGGCTACCTTAAGAGAGTCATAGTTACTCGTCCCAATTGCTCACCCAGTCTGCCACTTTTCCTTACTGCGGCCAGTCTGCCAGAAGCGATATGTCACTCGTTGTGTATCTTAAGAGATTCATCGTTACTCTTTCCATAGGTTACTGGTATTCTCTGATTCAATGCCTCTCGTGACGAAAAAGTGGCTATCTTAATAGTGCAATACTTCTTCCTCCCAGTTGCTCACACAGTTTACTACTTTTTTGTGTAGTTTTTGTCTGCCAGAAACTATAATTCACTAGTTGTGTATCATAAAAGAGTCATCGTTTCTCCTCCTAGGGGTTATTCGAGATTTCTTAATCCAAACCGCAAGTAACGAGGCATTGGCTACCTTAAGAGAGTCATAGTTACTCGTCCCAATTGCTCACCCAGTCTGCCACTTTTCCTTACTGCGGCCAGTCTGCCAGAAGCGATATGTCCCTCGTTGTGTATCTTAAGAGATTCATCGTTACTCCTTCCATAGGTTACTGATATTCTCTGAGTCAATACCTCTCTTGACGAAAAAGTGGCTATCTTAATAGTGCAATACTTCTTCCTCCGAGTTGCTCACACAGTTTACTACTTTTTGTGTACTTGCCAGTCTGCCAGAAGCGATATGTCACTAGTTGTGTATCATAAAAGAGTCATCGTTTCTCCTCCTAGGTGTTATTCGAGATTTCTTAATCCAAACCACAAGTAACGAGGCATTGGCTACCTTAAGAGAGTCGTAGTTACTCGTCCCCATTGCTCACCCAGTCTGCCACTTTTTCTTACTGTGGCCAGTCTGCCAGAAGCGATATGTCACTCGTTGCGTATCTTAAGAGATTCATCGTTACTCCTTCCATAGGTTACTGGTATTCTCTGAGTCAATACCTTTCGTGACGAAAAAGTGGCTATCTTAATAGTGCAATACTTCTTCCTCCGAGTTGCTCACACAGTTTACTACTTTTTGTGTACTTGCCAGTCTGCCAGAAGCGATATGTCACTAGTTGTGTATCATAAAAGAGTCATCGTTTCTCCTCCTAGGGGTTATTCGAGATTTCTTAATCCAAACCACAAGTAACGATGCATTGGCTACCTTAAGAGAGTCATAGTTACTCGTCCCAATTGCTCACCCAGTCTGCCACTTTTCCTTACTGCGGCCAGTCTGCCAGAAGCGATATGTCACTCGTTGTGTATCTTAAGAGATTCATCGTTACTCTTTCCATAGGTTACTGGTATTCTCTGTTTCAATGCCACTCGTGACGAAAAAGTGGCTATCTTAATAGTGCAATACTTCTTCCTCCCAGTTGCTCACACAGTTTACTACTTTTTTGTGTAGTTTTTGTCTGCCAGAAACTATAATTCACTAGTTTTGTATCATAAAAGAGTCATCGTTTCTCCTCCTAGAGGTTATTCGAGACCTCTTAATCCAAACCGCAAGTAACGAGGCATTGGCTACCTTAAGAGAGTCATAGTTACTCGTCCCCATTGCTCACCCAGTCTGCCACTTTTTCTTACTGTGACCAGCCTGCCAGAAGCGATATGCCACTCGTTGTGTATCTTAAGAGATTCATCGTTACTCGTTCCATAGGTTACTGGTATTCTCTGAGTCAATACCTCTCTTGACGAAAAAGTGGCTATCTTAATAGTGCAATACTTCTTCCTCCGAGTTGCTCACACAGTTTACTGCTTTTTGTGTAGTTTTTGTCTGCCAGAAACTATAATTCACTAGTTGTGTATCATAAAAGAGTCATCATTTCTCCTCCTAGGGGTTATTCGAGATATCTTAATCCAAACCGCAAGTAACGAGGCATTGGCTACCTTAAGAGAGTCATAGTTACTCGTCCCAATTGCTCACCCAGTCTGCCACTTTTCCTTACTGCGGCCAGTCTGCCAGAAACGATATGACACTCGTTGTGTATCTTAAGAGATTCATCGTTACTCCTTCCATAGGGTACTGGTATTCTCTGAGTCAATACCTCTCTTGACGAAAAAGTGGCTATCTTAATAGTGCAATACTTCTTCCTCCGATTGCTCACACAGTTTACTACTTTTTGTGTACTTGCCAGTCTGCCAGAAGCGATATGTCACTAGTTGTGTATCATAAAAGCGTCATCGTTTCTCCTCCTAGGGGTTATTCGAGATTTCTTAATCCAAACCGCAAGTAACGAGCCATTGGCTACCTTAAGAGAGTCATAGTTACTCGTCCCAATTGCTCACCCAGTCTGCCACTTTTCCTTACTGCGGCCAGTCTGCCAGAAGCGATATGTCACTCGTTGTGTATCTTAAGAGATTCATCGTTACTCTTTCCATAGGTTACTGGTATTCTCTGATTCAATGCCTCTCGTGACGAAAAAGTGGCTATCTTAATAGTGCAATACTTCTTCCTCCCAGTTGCTCACACAGTTTACTACTTTTTTGAGTAGTTTTTGTCTGCCAGAAACTATAATTCACTAGTTTTGTATCATAAAAGAGTCATCGTTTCTCCTCCTAGGGGTTATTCGAGACCTCTTAATCCAAACCGCAAGTAACGAGGCATTGGCTACCTTAAGAGAGTCATAGTTACTCGTCCCAATTGCTCACCCAGTCTGCCACTTTTTCTTACTGCGGCCAGTCTGCCAGAAGCGATATGTCACTCGTTGTGTATCTTAAGAGATTCATCGTTACTCCTTCCATAGTTTACTGGTATTCTCTGAGTCAATACCTCTCGTGACGAAAAAGTGGCTATCTTAATAGTGCAATACTTCTTCCTCCGAGTTGCTCACACAGTTTACTACTTTTTGTGTAGTTTTTGTCTGCCAGAAACTATAATTCACTAGTTGTGTATCATAAAAGAGTCATCGTTTCTCCTCCTAGGGGTTTTCGATATTTCTTAATCCAAACCGCAAGTAACGAGGCATTGGCTACCTTAAGAGAGTCATAGTTACTCGTCCCCATTGCTCATCCAGTCTGCCACTTTTTCTTACTGTGGCCAGTCTGCCAGAAGCGATATGTCACTCGTTGTGTATCTTAAGAGATTCATCGTTACTCCTTCCATAGGTTACTGGTATTATCTGAGTCAATACCTCTCGTGACGAAAAAGTGGCTATCTTAATAGTGCAATACTTCTTCCTCCCAGTTGCTCACACAGTTTACTACTTTTTGTGTAGTTTTTGTCTGCCAGAAACTATAATTCACTAGTTGTGTATCATAAAAGAGTCATCGTTTCTCCTTCTAGGGGTTTTCGAGATTTCTTAATCCAAACCGCAAGTAACGAGGCATTGGCTACCTTAAGAGAGTCATAGTTACTCGACCCCATTGCTCACCCAGTCTGACACTTTTTCTTACTGTGGCCAGTCTGCCAGAAGCGATATGTCACTCGTTGTGTATCTTAAGAGATTCATCGTTACTCCTTCCATAGGTTACTGGTATTCTCTGAGTCAATACCTCTCATGACGAAAAAGTGGCTACCTTAATAGTGCAATACTTCTTCCTCCGAGTTGCTCACACAGTTTACTACTTTTTGTGTACTTGCCAGTCTGCCAGAAGCGATATGTCACTAGTTGTGTATCATAAAAGAGTCATCGTTTCTCCTCCTAGGGGTTATTCGAGATTTCTTAATCCAAACCGCAAGTAACGAGGCATTGGCTACCTTAAGAGAGTCATAGTTACTCGTCCCAATAGCTCACCCAGTCTGACACTTTTCCTTACTGCGGCCAGTCTGCCAGAAGCGATATGTCACTCGTTGTGTATCTTAAGAGATTCATCGTTACTCTTTCCATAGGTTACTGGTATTCTCTGATTCAATGCCTCTCGTGACGAAAAAGTGGCTATCTTAATAGTGCAATACTTCTTCCTCCCAGTTGCTCACACAGTTTACTACTTTTTTGTGTAGTTTTTGTGTGCCAGAAACTATAATTCACTAGTTGTGTATCATAAAAGAGTCATCGTTTCTCCTCCTAGGGGTTATTCGAGATTTCTTAATCCAAACCGCAAGTAACGAGGCATTGGCTACCTTAAGAGAGTCATAGTTACTCGTCCCAATTGCTCACCCAGTCTGCCACTTTTCCTTACTGCGGCCAGTCTGCCAGAAGCGATATGTCACTCGTTGTGTATCTTAAGAGATTCATCGTTACTCTTTCCATAGGTTACTGGTATTCTCTGATTCAATGCCACTCGTGACGAAAAAGTGGCTATCTTAATAGTGCAATACTTCTTCCTCCCAGTTGCTCACACAGTTTACTAGTTTTTTGTGTAGTTTTTGTCTGCCAGAAACTATAATTCACTAGTTTTGTATCATAAAAGAGTCATCGTTTCTCCTCCTAGGGTTTATTCGGGACCTCTTAATCCAAACCGCAAGTAACGAGGCATTGGCTACCTTAAGATAGTCATAGTTACTCGTTCCAATTGCTCACCCAGTCTGCCACTTTTTCTTACTGCGGCCAGTCTGCCAGAAGCGATATGTCACTCGTTGTGTATCTTAAGAGATTCATCGTTACTCCTTCCATAGGTTACTGGTATTCTCTGAGTCTATACCTCTCGTGACGAAAAAGTGGCTATCTTAATAGTGCAATACTTCTTCCTCCGAGTTGCTCACACAGTTTACTACTTTTTGTGTACTTGCCAGTCTGCCAGAAGCGATATGTCACTAGTTGTGTATCATAAAAGAGTCATCGTTTCTCCTCCTAGGGGTTATTCGAGATTTCTTAATCCAAACCGCAAGTAACGAGGCATTGGCTACCTTAAGAGAGTCATAGTTACTCGTCCCAATTGCTCACCCAGTCTGCCACTTTTCCTTACTGCGGCCAGTCTGCCAGAAGCGATATGTCACTCGTTGTGTATCTTAAGAGATTCATCGTTACTCCTTCCATAGGTTACTGATATTCTCTGAGTCAATACCTCTCTTGACGAAAAAGTGGCTATCTTAATAGTGCAATACTTCTTCCTCCGAGTTGCTCACACAGTTTACTACTTTTTGTGTACTTGCCAGTCTGCCAGAAGCGATATGTCACTAGTTGTGTATCATAAAAGAGTCATCGTTTCTCCTCCTAGGGGTTATTCGAGATTTCTTAATCCAAACCACAAGTAACGAGGCATTGGCTACCTTAAGAGAGTCGTAGTTACTCGTCCCCATTGCTCACCCAGTCTGCCACTTTTTCTTACTGTGGCCAGTCTGCCAGAAGCGATATGTCACTCGTTGCGTATCTTAAGAGATTCATCGTTACTCCTTCCATAGGTTACTGGTATTCTCTGAGTCAATACCTTTCGTGACGAAAAAGTGGCTATCTTAATAGTGCAATACTTCTTCCTCCGAGTTGCTCACACTGTTTACTACTTTTTGTGTACTTGCCAGTCTGCCAGAAGCGATATGTCACTAGTTGTGTATCATAAAAGAGTCATCGTTTCTCCTCCTAGGGGTTATTCGAGATTTCTTAATCCAAACCACAAGTAACGATGCATTGGCTACCTTAAGAGAGTCATAGTTACTCGTCCCAATTGCTCACCCAGTCTGCCACTTTTCCTTACTGCGGCCAGTCTGCCAGAAGCGATATGTCACTCGTTGTGTATCTTAAGAGATTCATCGTTACTCTTTCCATAGGTTACTGGTATTCTCTGTTTCAATGCCACTCGTGACGAAAAAGTGGCTATCTTAATAGTGCAATACTTCTTCCTCCCAGTTGCTCACACAGTTTACTACTTTTTTGTGTAGTTTTTGTCTGCCAGAAACTATAATTCACTAGTTTTGTATCATAAAAGAGTCATCGTTTCTCCTCCTAGAGGTTATTCGAGACCTCTTAATCCAAACCGCAAGTAACGAGGCATTGGCTACCTTAAGAGAGTCATAGTTACTCGTCCCCATTGCTCACCCAGTCTGCCACTTTTTCTTACTGTGACCAGCCTGCCAGAAGCGATATGCCACTCGTTGTGTATCTTAAGAGATTCATCGTTACTCGTTCCATAGGTTACTGGTATTCTCTGAGTCAATACCTCTCTTGACGAAAAAGTGGCTATCTTAATAGTGCAATACTTCTTCCTCCGAGTTGCTCACACAGTTTACTGCTTTTTGTGTAGTTTTTGTCTGCCAGAAACTATAATTCACTAGTTGTGTATCATAAAAGAGTCATCATTTCTCCTCCTAGGGGTTATTCGAGATATCTTAATCCAAACCGCAAGTAACGAGGCATTGGCTACCTTAAGAGAGTCATAGTTACTCGTCCCAATTGCTCACCCAGTCTGCCACTTTTCCTTACTGCGGCCAGTCTGCCAGAAACGATATGACACTCGTTGTGTATCTTAAGAGATTCATCGTTACTCCTTCCATAGGGTACTGGTATTCTCTGAGTCAATACCTCTCTTGACGAAAAAGTGGCTATCTTAATAGTGCAATACTTCTTCCTCCGATTGCTCACACAGTTTACTACTTTTTGTGTACTTGCCAGTCTGCCAGAAGCGATATGTCACTAGTTGTGTATCATAAAAGAGTCATCGTTTCTCCTCCTAGGGGTTATTCGAGATTTCTTAATCCAAACCGCAAGTAACGAGCCATTGGCTACCTTAAGAGAGTCATAGTTACTCGTCCCAATTGCTCACCCAGTCTGCCACTTTTCCTTACTGCGGCCAGTCTGCCAGAAGCGATATGTCACTCGTTGTGTATCTTAAGAGATTCATCGTTACTCTTTCCATAGGTTACTGGTATTCTCTGATTCAATGCCTCTCGTGACGAAAAAGTGGCTATCTTAATAGTGCAATACTTCTTCCTCCCAGTTGCTCACACAGTTTACTACTTTTTTGAGTAGTTTTTGTCTGCCAGAAACTATAATTCACTAGTTTTGTATCATAAAAGAGTCATCGTTTCTCCTCCTAGGGGTTATTCGAGACCTCTTAATCCAAACCGCAAGTAACGAGGCATTGGCTACCTTAAGAGAGTCATAGTTACTCGTCCCAATTGCTCACCCAGTCTGCCACTTTTTCTTACTGCGGCCAGTCTGCCAGAAGCGATATGTCACTCGTTGTGTATCTTAAGAGATTCATCGTTACTCCTTCCATAGTTTACTGGTATTCTCTGAGTCAATACCTCTCGTGACGAAAAAGTGGCTATCTTAATAGTGCAATACTTCTTCCTCCGAGTTGCTCACACAGTTTACTACTTTTTGTGTAGTTTTTGTCTGCCAGAAACTATAATTCACTAGTTGTGTATCATAAAAGAGTCATCGTTTCTCCTCCTAGGGGTTTTCGATATTTCTTAATCCAAACCGCAAGTAACGAGGCATTGGCTACCTTAAGAGAGTCATAGTTACTCGTCCCCATTGCTCATCCAGTCTGCCACTTTTTCTTACTGTGGCCAGTCTGCCAGAAGCGATATGTCACTCGTTGTGTATCTTAAGAGATTCATCGTTACTCCTTCCATAGGTTACTGGTATTATCTGAGTCAATACCTCTCGTGACGAAAAAGTGGCTATCTTAATAGTGCAATACTTCTTCCTCCCAGTTGCTCACACAGTTTACTACTTTTTGTGTAGTTTTTGTCTGCCAGAAACTATAATTCACTAGTTGTGTATCATAAAAGAGTCATCGTTTCTCCTTCTAGGGGTTTTCGAGATTTCTTAATCCAAACCGCAAGTAACGAGGCATTGGCTACCTTAAGAGAGTCATAGTTACTCGACCCCATTGCTCACCCAGTCTGCCACTTTTTCTTACTGTGGCCAGTCTGCCAGAAGCGATATGTCACTCGTTGTGTATCTTAAGAGATTCATCGTTACTCCTTCCATAGGTTACTGGTATTCTCTGAGTCAATACCTCTCATGACGAAAAAGTGGCTACCTTAATAGTGCAATACTTCTTCCTCCGAGTTGCTCACACAGTTTACTACTTTTTGTGTACTTGCCAGTCTGCCAGAAGCGATATGTCACTAGTTGTGTATCATAAAAGAGTCATCGTTTCTCCTCCTAGGGGTTATTCGAGATTTCTTAATCCAAACCGCAAGTAACGAGGCATTGGCTACCTTAAGAGAGTCATAGTTACTCGTCCCAATAGCTCACCCAGTCTGACACTTTTCCTTACTGCGGCCAGTCTGCCAGAAGCGATATGTCACTCGTTGTGTATCTTAAGAGATTCATCGTTACTCTTTCCATAGGTTACTGGTATTCTCTGATTCAATGCCTCTCGTGACGAAAAAGTGGCTATCTTAATAGTGCAATACTTCTTCCTCCCAGTTGCTCACACAGTTTACTACTTTTTTGTGTAGTTTTTGTGTGCCAGAAACTATAATTCACTAGTTGTGTATCATAAAAGAGTCATCGTTTCTCCTCCTAGGGGTTATTCGAGATTTCTTAATCCAAACCGCAAGTAACGAGGCATTGGCTACCTTAAGAGAGTCATAGTTACTCGTCCCAATTGCTCACCCAGTCTGCCACTTTTCCTTACTGCGGCCAGTCTGCCAGAAGCGATATGTCACTCGTTGTGTATCTTAAGAGATTCATCGTTACTCTTTCCATAGGTTACTGGTATTCTCTGATTCAATGCCACTCGTGACGAAAAAGTGGCTATCTTAATAGTGCAATACTTCTTCCTCCCAGTTGCTCACACAGTTTACTAGTTTTTTGTGTAGTTTTTGTCTGCCAGAAACTATAATTCACTAGTTTTGTATCATAAAAGAGTCATCGTTTCTCCTCCTAGGGTTTATTCGGGACCTCTTAATCCAAACCGCAAGTAACGAGGCATTGGCTACCTTAAGATAGTCATAGTTACTCGTTCCAATTGCTCACCCAGTCTGCCACTTTTTCTTACTGCGGCCAGTCTGCCAGAAGCGATATGTCACTCGTTGTGTATCTTAAGAGATTCATCGTTACTCCTTCCATAGGTTACTGATATTCTCTGAGTCAATACCTCTCTTGACGAAAAAGTGGCTATCTTAATAGTGCAATACTTCTTCCTCCGAGTTGCTCACACAGTTTACTACTTTTTGTGTACTTGCCAGTCTGCCAGAAGCGATATGTCACTAGTTGTGTATCATAAAAGAGTCATCGTTTCTCCTCCTAGGGGTTATTCGAGATTTCTTAATCCAAACCGCAAGTAACGAGGCATTGGCTACCTTAAGAGAGTCATAGTTACTCGTCCCCATTGCTCACCCAGTCTGCCACTTTTTCTTACTGTGGCCAGTCTGCCAGAAGCGATATGTCACTCGTTGTGTATCTTAAGAGATTCATCGTTACTCTTTCCATAGGTTACTGGTATTCTCTGATTCAATGCCTCTCGTGACGAAAAAGTGGCTATCTTAATAGTGCAATACTTCTTCCTCCCAGTTGCTCACACAGTTTACTACTTTTTTGTGTAGTTTTTGTCTGCCAGAAACTATAATTCACTAGTTGTGTATCATAAAAGAGTCATCGTTTCTCCTCCTAGGGGTTATTCGAGATTTCTTAATCCAAACCGCAAGTAACGAGGCATTGGCTACCTTAAGAGAGTCATAGTTACTCGTCCCAATTGCTCACCCAGTCTGCCACTTTTCCTTACTGCGGCCAGTCTGCCAGAAGCGATATGTCACTCGTTGTGTATCTTAAGAGATTCATCGTTACTCCTTCCATAGGTTACTGATATTCTCTGAGTCAATACCTCTCTTGACGAAAAAGTGGCTATCTTAATAGTGCAATACTTCTTCCTCCGAGTTGCTCACACAGTTTACTACTTTTTGTGTACTTGCCAGTCTGCCAGAAGCGATATGTCACTAGTTGTGTATCATAAAAGAGTCATCGTTTCTCCTCCTAGGGGTTATTCGAGATTTCTTAATCCAAACCGCAAGTAACGAGGCATTGGCTACCTTAAGAGAGTCGTAGTTACTCGTCCCCATTGCTCACCCAGTCTGCCACTTTTTCTTACTGTGGCCAGTCTGCCAGAAGCGATATGTCACTCGTTGCGTATCTTAAGAGATTCATCGTTACTCCTTCCATAGGTTACTGGTATTCTCTGAGTCAATACCTTTCGTGACGAAAAAGTGGCTATCTTAATAGTGCAATACTTCTTCCTCCGAGTTGCTCACACAGTTTACTACTTTTTGTGTACTTGCCAGTCTGCCAGAAGCGATATGTCACTAGTTGTGTATCATAAAAGAGTCATCGTTTCTCCTCCTAGGGGTTATTCGAGATTTCTTAATCCAAACCACAAGTAACGATGCATTGGCTACCTTAAGAGAGTCATAGTTACTCGTCCCAATTGCTCACCCAGTCTGCCACTTTTCCTTACTGCGGCCAGTCTGCCAGAAGCGATATGTCACTCGTTGTGTATCTTAAGAGATTCATCGTTACTCTTTCCATAGCTTACTGGTATTCTCTGTTTCAATGCCACTCGTGACGAAAAAGTGGCTATCTTAATAGTGCAATACTTCTTCCTCCCAGTTGCTCACACAGTTTACTACTTTTTTGTGTAGTTTTTGTCTGCCAGAAACTATAATTCACTAGTTTTGTATCATAAAAGAGTCATCGTTTCTCCTCCTAGAGGTTATTCGAGACCTCTTAATCCAAACCGCAAGTAACGAGGCATTGGCTACCTTAAGAGAGTCATAGTTACTCGTCCCCATTGCTCACCCAGTCTGCCACTTTTTCTTACTGTGACCAGCCTGCCAGAAGCGATATGCCACTCGTTGTGTATCTTAAGAGATTCATCGTTACTCGTTCCATAGGTTACTGGTATTCTCTGAGTCAATACCTCTCTTGACGAAAAAGTGGCTATCTTAATAGTGCAATACTTCTTCCTCCGAGTTGCTCACACAGTTTACTGCTTTTTGTGTAGTTTTTGTCTGCCAGAAACTATAATTCACTAGTTGTGTATCATAAAAGAGTCATCGTTTCTCCTCCTAGGGGTTATTCGAGACCTCTTAATCCAAACCGCAAGTAACGAGGCATTGGCTTCCTTAAGAGAGTCATAGTTACTCGTCCCAATTGCTCACCCAGTCTGCCACTTTTTCTTACTGCGGCCAGTCTGCCAGAAGCGATATGTCACTCGTTGTGTATCTTAAGAGATTCATCGTTACTCCTTCCATAGGTTACTGGTATTCTCTGATTCAATGCCACTCGTGACGAAAAAGTGGCTATCTTAATAGTGCAATACTTCTTCCTCCCAGTTGCTCACACAGTATACTACTTTTTGTGTAGTTTTTGTCTGCCAGAAACTATAATTCACTAGCTGTGTATCATAAAAGAGTCATCGTTTCTCCTCCTAGGGGTTTTCGAGATTTCTTAATCCAAACCGCAAGTAACGAGTCATTTTCTACCTTAAGAGAGTCATAGTTACTCGTCCCCATTGCTCACCTAGTCTGCCACTTTTTCTTACTGTGGCCAGTCTGCCAGAAGCGATATGTCACTCGTTGTGTATCTTAAGAGATTCATCGTTACTCCTTCCATAGGTTACTGGTATTCTCTGAGTCAATACCTCTCTTGACGAAAAAGTGGCTATCTTAATAGTGCAATACTTCTTCCTCCGAGTTTCTCACACAGTTTACTGCTTTTTGTGTAGTTTTTGTCTGCCAGAAACTATAATTCACTAGTTGTGTATCATAACAGAGTCATCGTTTCTCCTCCTAGGGGTTTTCGAGATTTCTTAATCCAAACCGCAAGTAACGAGGCATTGGCTACCTTAAGAGAGTCATAGTTACTCGTCCCAATTGCTCACCCAGTCTGCCACTTTTTCTTACTGCGGCCAGTCTGCCAGAAGCGATATGTTACTCGTTGTGTATCTTAAGAGATTCATCGTTACTCCTTCCATAGGTTACTGGTATTCTCTGAGTCAATACCTCTCGTGACGAAAAAGTGGCTATCTTAATAGTGCAATACTTCTTCCTCCGAGTTGCTCACACAGTTTACTACTTATTGTGTAGTTTTTGTCTGCCAGAAACTATAATTCACTAGTTGTGTATCATAAAAGAGTCATCGTTACTCCTCCTAGGGGTTTTCGAGATTTCTTAATCCAAACCGCAAGTAACGAGGCATTGGCTACCTTAAGAGAGTCATAGTTACTCGTCCCCATTGCTCACCCAGTCTGCCACTTTTTCTTACTGTGGCCAGTCTGCCAGAAGCGATATGTCACTCGTTGTGTATCTTAAGAGATTCATCGTTACTCCTTCCATAGGTTACTGGTATTACCTGAGTCAATACCTCTCGTGACGAAAAAGTGGCTATCTTAATAGTGCAATACTTCTTCCTCCGAGTTGCTCACACAGTTTACTACTTTTTGTGTACTTGCCAGTCTGCCAGAAGCGATATGTCACTAGTTGTGTATCATAAAAGAGTCATCGTTTCTCCTCCTAGGGGTTATTCGAGATTTCTTAATCCAAACCACAAGTAACGATGCATTGGCTACCTTAAGAGAGTCATAGTTACTCGTCCCAATTGCTCACCCAGTCTGCCACTTTTCCTTACTGCGGCCAGTCTGCCAGAAGCGATATGTCACTCGTTGTGTATCTTAAGAGATTCATCGTTACTCTTTCCATAGGTTACTGGTATTCTCTGTTTCAATGCCACTCGTGACGAAAAAGTGGCTATCTTAATAGTGCAATACTTCTTCCTCCCAGTTGCTCACACAGTTTACTACTTTTTTATGTAGTTTTTGTCTGCCAGAAACTATAATTCACTAGTTGTGTATCATAAAAGAGTCATCGTTTCTCCTCCTAGGGGTTATTCGAGATTTCTTAATCCAAACCACAAGTAACGATGCATTGGCTACCTTAAGAGAGTCATAGTTACTCGTCCCAATTGCTCACCCAGTCTGCCACTTTTCCTTACTGCGGCCAGTCTGCCAGAAGCGATATGTCACTCGTTGTGTATCTTAAGAGATTCATCGTTACTCTTTCCATAGGTTACTGGTATTCTCTGAGTCAATACCTCTCGTGACGAAAAAGTGGCTATCTTAATAGTGCAATACTTCTTCCTCCGAGTTGCTCACACAGTTTACTGCTTTTTGTGTAGTTTTTGTCTGCCAGAAACTATAATTCACTAGTTTTGTATCATAAAAGAGTCATCGTTTCTCCTCCCAGCGGTTATTCGAGACCTCTTAATCCAAACCGCAAGTAACGAGGCATTGGCTACCTTAAGAGAGTCATAGTTACTCTACCCAATTGCTCACCCAGTCTGCCACTTTTTCTTACTGCGGCCAGTGTGCCAGAAGCGATATGTCACTCGTTGTGTATCTTAAGAGATTCATCGTTACTCCTTCCATAGGTTACTGGTATTCTCTGAGTCAATACCTCTCGTGACGAAAAAGTGGCTATCTTAATAGTGCAATACTTCTTCCTCCGAGTTGCTCACACAGTTTACTGCTTTTTGTGTAGTTTTTGTCTGCCAGAAACTATAATTCACTAGTTGTGTATCATAAAAGAGTCATCGTTTCTCCTCCTAGGGGTTATTCGAGATTTCTTAATCCAAACCACAAGTAACGATGCATTGGCTACCTTAAGAGAGTCATAGTTACTCGTCCCAATTGCTCACCCAGTCTGCCACTTTTCCTTACTGCGGCCAGTCTGCCAGAAGCGATATGTCACTCGTTGTGTATCTTAAGAGATTCATCGTTACTCTTTCCATAGGTTACTGGTATTCTCTGTTTCAATGCCACTCGTGACGAAAAAGTGGCTATCTTAATAGTGCAATACTTCTTCCTCCCAGTTGCTCACACAGTTTACTAGTTTTTTGTGTAGTTTTTGTCTGCCAGAAACTATAATTCACTAGTTTTGTATCATAAAAGAGTCATCGTTTCTCCTCCTAGGGTTTATTCGGGACCTCTTAATCCAAACCGCAAGTAACGAGGCATTGGCTACCTTAAGATAGTCATAGTTACTCGTTCCAATTGCTCACCCAGTCTGCCACTTTTTCTTACTGCGGCCAGTCTGCCAGAAGCGATATGTCACTCGTTGTGTATCTTAAGAGATTCATCGTTACTCCTTCCATAGGTTACTGATATTCTCTGTGTCAATACCTCTCTTGACGAAAAAGTGGCTATCTTAATAGTGCAATACTTCTTCCTCCGAGTTGCTCACACAGTTTACTACTTTTTGTGTACTTGCCAGTCTGCCAGAAGCGATATGTCACTAGTTGTGTATCATAAAAGAGTCATCGTTTCTCCTCCTAGGGGTTATTCGAGATTTCTTAATCCAAACCGCAAGTAACGAGGCATTGGCTACCTTAAGAGAGTCATAGTTACTCGTCCCCATTGCTCACCCAGTCTGCCACTTTTTCTTACTGTGGCCAGTCTGCCAGAAGCGATATGTCACTCGTTGTGTATCTTAAGAGATTCATCGTTACTCCTTCCATAGGTTACTGGTATTCTCTGAGTCAATACCTCTCGTGACGAAAAAGTGGCTATCTTAATAGTGCAATACTTCTTCCTCCGAGTTGCTCACACAGTTTACTACTTTTTGTGTACTTGCCAGTCTGCCAGAAGCGATATGTCACTAGTTGTGTATCTTAAAAGAGTCATCGTTTCTCCTCCTAGGGGTTATTCGAGATTTCTTAATCCAAACCACAAGTAACGATGCATTGGCTACCTTAAGAGAGTCATAGTTACTCGTCCCAATTGCTCACCCAGTCTGCCACTTTTCCTTACTGCGGCCAGTCTGCCAGAAGCGATATGTCACTCGTTGTGTATCTTAAGAGATTCATCGTTACTCTTTCCATAGGTTACTGGTATTCTCTGATTCAATGCCTCTCGTGACGAAAAAGTGGCTATCTTAATAGTGCAAAACTTCTTCCTCCCAGTTGCTCACACAGTTTACTACTTTTTTGTGTAGTTTTTGTCTGCCAGAAACTATAATTCACTAGTTGTGTATCATAAAAGAGTCATCGTTTCTCCTCCTAGGGGTTATTCGAGATTTCTTAATCCAAACCGCAAGTAACGAGGCATTGGCTACCTTAAGAGAGTCATAGTTACTCGTCCCAATTGCTCACCCAGTCTGCCACTTTTCCTTACTGCGGCCAGTCTGCCAGAAGCGATATGTCACTCGTTGTGTATCTTAAGAGATTCATCGTTACTCTTTCCATAGGTTACTGGTATTCTCTGATTCAATGCCACTCGTAACGAAAAAGTGGCTATCTTAATAGTGCAATACTTCTTCCTCCGAGTTGCTCACACAGTTTACTACTTTTTGTGTACTTGCCAGTCTGCCAGAAGCGATATGTCACTAGTTGTGTATCATAAAAGAGTCATCGTTTCTCCTCCTAGGGGTTATTCGAGATTTCTTAATCCAAACCGCAAGTAACGAGGCATTGGCTACCTTAAGAGAGTCATAGTTACTCGTCCCCATTGCTCACCCAGTCTGCCACTTTTTCTTACTGTGGCCAGTCTGCCAGAAGCGATATGTCACTCGTTGTGTATCTTAAGAGATTCATCGTTACTCCTTCCATAGGTTACTGGTATTCTCTGAGTCAATACCTCTCGTGACGAAAAAGTGGCTATCTTAATAGTGCAATACTTCTTCCTCCGAGTTGCTCACACAGTTTACTACTTTTTGTGTACTTGCCAGTCTGCCAGAAGCGATATGTCACTAGTTGTGTATCATAAAAGAGTCATCGTTTCTCCTCCTAGGGGTTATTCGAGATTTCTTAATCCAAACCACAAGTAACGATGCATTGGCTACCTTAAGAGAGTCATAGTTACTCGTCCCAATTGCTCACCCAGTCTGCCACTTTTCCTTACTGCGGCCAGTCTGCCAGAAGCGATATGTCACTCGTTGTGTATCTTAAGAGATTCATCGTTACTCTTTCCATAGGTTACTGGTATTCTCTGTTTCAATGCCACTCGTGACGAAAAAGTGGCTATCTTAATAGTGCAATACTTCTTCCTCCCAGTTGCTCACACAGTTTACTACTTTTTTGTGTAGTTTTTGTCTGCCAGAAACTATAATTCACTAGTTTTGTATCATAAAAGAGTCATCGTTTCTCCTCCTAGGGGTTATTCGAGACCTCTTAATCCAAACCGCAAGTAACGAGGCATTGGCTACCTTAAGAGAGTCATAGTTACTCGTCCCCATTGCTCACCCAGTCTGCCACTTTTTCTTACTGTGGCCAGCCTGCCAGAAGCGATATGCCACTCGTTGTGTATCTTAAGAGATTCATCGTTACTCGTTCCATAGGTTACTGGTATTCTCTGAGTCAATACCTCTCTTGACGAAAAAGTGGCTATCTTAATAGTGCAATACTTCTTCCTCCGAGTTGCTCACACAGTTTACTGCTTTTTGTGTAGTTTTTGTCTGCCAGAAACTATAATTCACTAGTTGTGTATCATAAAAGAGTCATCGTTTCTCCTCCTAGGGGTTATTCGAGACCTCTTAATCCAAACCGCAAGTAACGAGGCATTGGCTTCCTTAAGAGAGTCATAGTTACTCGTCCCAATTGCTCACCCAGTCTGCCACTTTTTCTTACTGCGGCCAGTCTGCCAGAAGCGATATGTCACTCGTTGTGTATTTTAAGAGATTCATCGTTACTCCTTCCATAGGTTACTGGTATTCTCTGATTCAATGCCACTCGTGACGAAAAAGTGGCTATCTTAATAGTGCAATACTTCATCCTCCCAGTTGCTCACACAGTATACTACTTTTTGTGTAGTTTTTGTCTGCCAGAAACTATAATTCACTAGTTGTGTATCATAAAAGAGTCATCGTTTCTCCTCCTAGGGGTTTTCGAGATTTCTTAATCCAAACCGCAAGTAACGAGTCATTTTCTACCTTAAGAGAGTCATAGTTACTCGTCCCCATTGCTCACCTAGTCTGCCACTTTTTCTTACTGTGGCCAGTCTGCCAGAAGCGATATGTCACTCGTTGTGTATCTTAAGAGATTCATCGTTACTCCTTCCATAGGTTACTGGTATTCTCTGAGTCAATACCTCTCGTGACGAAAAAGTGGCTATCTTAATAGTGCAATACTTCTTCCTCCGAGTTGCTCACACAGTTTACTGCTTTTTGTGTAGTTTTTGTCTGCCAGAAACTATAATTCACTAGTTGTGTATCATAAAAGAGTCATCGTTTCTCCTCCTAGGGGTTTTCGAGATTTCTTAATCCAAACCGCAAGTAACGAGTCATTTTCTACCTTAAGAGAGTCATAGTTACTCGTCCCCATTGCTCACCTAGTCTGCCACTTTTTCTTACTGTGGCCAGTCTGCCAGAAGCGATATGTCACTCGTTGTGTATCTTAAGAGATTCATCGTTAGTCCTTCCATAGGTTACTGATATTCTCTGAGTCAATACCTCTCTTGACGAAAAAGTGGCTATCTTAATAGTGCAATACTTCTTCCTCCGAGTTGCTCACACAGTTTACTACTTTTTGTGTACTTGCCAGTCTGCCAGAAGCGATATGTCACTAGTTGTGTATCATAAAAGAGTCATCGTTTCTCCTCCTAGGGGTTATTCGAGATTTCTTAATCCAAACCGCAAGTAACGAGGCATTGGCTACCTTAAGAGAGTCATAGTTACTCGTCCCCATTGCTCACCCAGTCTGCCACTTTTTCTTACTGTGGCCAGTCTGCCAGAAGCGATATGTCACTCGTTGTGTATCTTAAGAGATTCATCGTTACTCCTTCCATAGGTTACTGGTATTCTCTGAGTCAATACCTCTCGTGACGAAAAAGTGGCTTTCTTAATAGTGCAATACTTCTTCCTCCGAGTTGCTCACACAGTTTACTACTTTTTGTGTACTTGCCAGTCTGCCAGAAGCGATATGTCACTAGTTGTGTATCTTAAAAGAGTCATCGTTTCTCCTCCTAGGGGTTATTCGAGATTTCTTAATCCAAACCACAAGTAACGATGCATTGGCTACCTTAAGAGAGTCATAGTTACTCGTCCCAATTGCTCACCCAGTCTGCCACTTTTCCTTACTGCGGCCAGTCTGCCAGAAGCGATATGTCACTCGTTGTGTATCTTAAGAGATTCATCGTTACTCTTTCCATAGGTTACTGGTATTCTCTGTTTCAATGCCACTCGTGACGAAAAAGTGGCTATCTTAATAGTGCAATACTTCTTCCTCCCAGTTGCTCACACAGTTTACTACTTTTTTGTGTAGTTTTTGTCTGCCAGAAACTATAATTCACTAGTTTTGTATCATAAAAGAGTCATCGTTTCTCCTCCTAGGGGTTATTCGAGACCTCTTAATCCAAACCGCAAGTAACGAGGCATTGGCTACCTTAAGAGAGTCATAGTTACTCGTCCCCATTGCTCACCCAGTCTGCCACTTTTTCTTACTGTGGCCAGCCTGCCAGAAGCGATATGCCACTCGTTGTGTATCTTAAGAGATTCATCGTTACTCGTTCCATAGGTTACTGGTATTCTCTGAGTCAATACCTCTCTTGACGAAAAAGTGGCTATCTTAATAGTGCAATACTTCTTCCTCCGAGTTGCTCACACAGTTTACTGCTTTTTGTGTAGTTTTTGTCTGCCAGAAACTATAATTCACTAGTTGTGTATCATAAAAGAGTCATCGTTTCTCCTCCTAGGGGTTATTCGAGACCTCTTAATCCAAACCGCAAGTAACGAGGCATTGGCTTCCTTAAGAGAGTCATAGTTACTCGTCCCAATTGCTCACCCAGTCTGCCACTTTTTCTTACTGCGGCCAGTCTGCCAGAAGCGATATGTCACTCGTTGTGTATTTTAAGAGATTCATCGTTACTCCTTCCATAGGTTACTGGTATTCTCTGATTCAATGCCACTCGTGACGAAAAAGTGGCTATCTTAATAGTGCAATACTTCATCCTCCCAGTTGCTCACACAGTATACTACTTTTTGTGTAGTTTTTGTCTGCCAGAAACTATAATTCACTAGTTGTGTATCATAAAAGAGTCATCGTTTCTCCTCCTAGGGGTTTTCGAGATTTCTTAATCCAAACCGCAAGTAACGAGTCATTTTCTACCTTAAGAGAGTCATAGTTACTCGTCCCCATTGCTCACCTAGTCTGCCACTTTTTCTTACTGTGGCCAGTCTGCCAGAAGCGATATGTCACTCGTTGTGTATCTTAAGAGATTCATCGTTACTCCTTCCATAGGTTACTGGTATTCTCTGAGTCAATACCTCTCGTGACGAAAAAGTGGCTATCTTAATAGTGCAATACTTCTTCCTCCGAGTTGCTCACACAGTTTACTGCTTTTTGTGTAGTTTTTGTCTGCCAGAAACTATAATTCACTAGTTGTGTATCATAAAAGAGTCATCGTTTCTCCTCCTAGGGGTTTTCGAGATTTCTTAATCCAAACCGCAAGTAACGAGTCATTTTCTACCTTAAGAGAGTCATAGTTACTCGTCCCCATTGCTCACCTAGTCTGCCACTTTTTCTTACTGTGGCCAGTCTGCCAGAAGCGATATGTCACTCGTTGTGTATCTTAAGAGATTCATCGTTAGTCCTTCCATAGGTTACTGATATTCTCTGAGTCAATACCTCTCTTGACGAAAAAGTGGCTATCTTAATAGTGCAATACTTCTTCCTCCGAGTTGCTCACACAGTTTACTACTTTTTGTGTACTTGCCAGTCTGCCAGAAGCGATATGTCACTAGTTGTGTATCATAAAAGAGTCATCGTTTCTCCTCCTAGGGGTTATTCGAGATTTCTTAATCCAAACCGCAAGTAACGAGGCATTGGCTACCTTAAGAGAGTCATAGTTACTCGTCCCCATTGCTCACCCAGTCTGCCACTTTTTCTTACTGTGGCCAGTCTGCCAGAAGCGATATGTCACTCGTTGTGTATCTTAAGAGATTCATCGTTACTCCTTCCATAGGTTACTGGTATTCTCTGAGTCAATACCTCTCGTGACGAAAAAGTGGCTTTCTTAATAGTGCAATACTTCTTCCTCCGAGTTGCTCACACAGTTTACTACTTTTTGTGTACTTGCCAGTCTGCCAGAAGCGATATGTCACTAGTTGTGTATCTTAAAAGAGTCATCGTTTCTCCTCCTAGGGGTTATTCGAGATTTCTTAATCCAAACCACAAGTAACGATGCATTGGCTACCTTAAGAGAGTCATAGTTACTCGTCCCAATTGCTCACCCAGTCTGCCACTTTTCCTTACTGCGGCCAGTCTGCCAGAAGCGATATGTCACTCGTTGTGTATCTTAAGAGATTCATCGTTACTCTTTCCATAGGTTACTGGTATTCTCTGTTTCAATGCCACTCGTGACGAAAAAGTGGCTATCTTAATAGTGCAATACTTCTTCCTCCCAGTTGCTCACACAGTTTACTACTTTTTTGTGTAGTTTTTGTCTGCCAGAAACTATAATTCACTAGTTTTGTATCATAAAAGAGTCATCGTTTCTCCTCCTAGGGGTTATTCGAGACCTCTTAATCCAAACCGCAAGTAACGAGGCATTGGCTACCTTAAGAGAGTCATAGTTACTCGTCCCCATTGCTCACCCAGTCTGCCACTTTTTCTTACTGTGGCCAGCCTGCCAGAAGCGATATGCCACTCGTTGTGTATCTTAAGAGATTCATCGTTACTCGTTCCATAGGTTACTGGTATTCTCTGAGTCAATACCTCTCTTGACGAAAAAGTGGCTATCTTAATAGTGCAATACTTCTTCCTCCGAGTTGCTCACACAGTTTACTGCTTTTTGTGTAGTTTTTGTCTGCCAGAAACTATAATTCACTAGTTGTGTATCATAAAAGAGTCATCGTTTCTCCTCCTAGGGGTTATTCGAGACCTCTTAATCCAAACCGCAAGTAACGAGGCATTGGCTTCCTTAAGAGAGTCATAGTTACTCGTCCCAATTGCTCACCCAGTCTGCCACTTTTTCTTACTGCGGCCAGTCTGCCAGAAGCGATATGTCACTCGTTGTGTATCTTAAGAGATTCATCGTTACTCCTTCCATAGGTTACTGGTAATCTCTGATTCAATGCCACTCGTGACGAAAAAGTGGCTATCTTAATAGTGCAATACTTCTTCCTCCCAGTTGCTCACACAGTATACTACTTTTTGTGTAGTTTTTGTCTGCCAGAAACTATAATTCACTAGTTGTGTATCATAAAAGAGTCATCGTTTCTCCTCCTAGGGGTTTTCGAGGTTTCTTAATCCAAACCGCAAGTAACGAGTCATTTTCTACCTTAAGAGAGTCATAGTTACTCGTCCCCATTGCTCACCTAGTCTGCCACTTTTTCTTACTGTGGCCAGTCTGCCAGAAGCGATATGTCACTCGTTGTGTATCTTAAGAGATTCATCGTTACTCCTTCCATAGGTTACTGGTATTCTCTGAGTCAATACCTCTCTTGACGAAAAAGTGGCTATCTTAATAGTGCAATACTTCTTCCTCCGAGTTGCTCACACAGTTTACTGCTTTTTGTGTAGTTTTTGTCTGCCAGAAACTATAATTCACTAGTTGTGTATCATAAAAGAGTCCTCGTTTCTCCTCCTAGGGGTTTTCGAGATTTCTTAATCCAAACCGCAAGTAACGAGGCATTGGCTACCTTAAGAGAGTCATAGTTACTCGTCCCAATTGCTCACCCAGTCTGCCACTTTTTCTTACTGCGGCCAGTCTGCCAGAAGCGATATGTCACTCGTTGTGTATCTTAAGAGATTCATCGTTACTCCTTCCATAGGTTACTGGTATTCTCTGAGTCAATACCTCTCGTGACGAAAAAGTGGCTATCTTAATAGTGCAATACTTCTTCCTCCGAGTTGCTCACACAGTTTACTACTTATTGTGTAGTTTTTGTCTGCCAGAAACTATAATTCACTAGTTGTGTATCATAAAAGAGTCATCGTTTCTCCTCCTAGGGGTTTTCGAGATTTCTTAATCCAAACCGCAAGTAACGAGGCATTGGCTACCTTAAGAGAGTCATAGTTACTCGTCCCCATTGCTCACCCAGTCTGCCACTTTTTCTTACTGTGGCCAGTCTGCCAGAAGCGATATGTCACTCGTCGTGTATCTTAAGAGATTCATCGTTACTCCTTCCATAGGTTACTGGTATTCTCTGAGTCAATACCTCTCGTGACGAAAAAGTGGCTATCTTAATAGTGCAATACTTCTTCCTCCGAGTTGCTCACACAGTTTACTACTTTTTGTGTACTTGCCAGTCTGCCAGAAGCGATATGTCACTAGTTGTGTATCATAAAAGAGTCATCGTTTCTCCTCCTAGGGGTTATTCGAGATTTCTTAATCCAAACCACAAGTAACGATGCATTGGCTACCTTAAGAGAGTCATAGTTACTCGTCCCAATTGCTCACCCAGTCTGCCACTTTTCCTTACTGCGGCCAGTCTGCCAGAAGCGATATGTCACTCGTTGTGTATCTTAAGAGATTCATCGTTACTCTTTCCATAGGTTACTGGTATTCTCTGTTTCAATGCCACTCGTGACGAAAAAGTGGCTATCTTAATAGTGCAATACTTCTTCCTCCCAGTTGCTCACACAGTTTACTACTTTTTTATGTAGTTTTTGTCTGCCAGAAACTATAATTCACTAGTTTTGTATCATAAAAGAGTCATCGTTTCTCCTCCTAGGGGTTATTCGAGACCTCTTAATCCAAACCGCAAGTAACGAGGCATTGGCTACCTTAAGAGAGTCATAGGTACTCGTCCCAATTGCTCACCCAGTCTGCCACTTTTTCTTACTGTGGCCAGCCTGCCAGAAGCGATATGACACTCGTTGTGTATCTTAAGAGATTCATCGTTACTCCTTCCATAGGTTACTGGTATTCTCTGAGTCAATACCTCTCTTGACGAAAAAGTGGCTATCTTAATAGTGCAATACTTCTTCCTCCGAGTTGTTCACACAGTTTACTGCTTTTTGTGTAGTTTTTGTCTGCCAGAAACTATAATTCACTAGTTGTGTATCATAAAAGAGTCATCGTTTCTCCTCCTAGGGGTTTTCGAGATTTCTTAATCCAAACCGCAAGTAACGAGGCATTGGCTACCTTAAGAGAGTCATAGTTACTCGTCCCAATTGCTCACCCAGTCTGCCACTTTTCCTTACTGCGGCCAGTCTGCCAGAAGCGATATGTCACTCGTTGTGTATCTTAAGAGATTCATCGTTACTCTTTCCATAGGTTACTGGTATTCTCTGATTCAATGCCTCTCGTGACGAAAAAGTGGCTATCTTAATAGTGCAATACTTCTTCCTCCCAGTTGCTCACAGAGTTTACTACTTTTTTGTGTAGTTTTAGTCTGCCAGAAACTATAATTCACTAGTTTTGTATCATAAAAGAGTCATCGTTTCTCCTCCTAGGGGTTATTCGAGACCTCTTAATCCAAACCGCAAGTAACGAGGTATTGGCTACCTTAAAAGAGTCATAGTTACTCGTCCCAATTGCTCACCCAGTCTGCCACTTTTTCTTACTGCGGCCAGTCTGCCAGAAGCGATATGTCACTCGTTATGTATCTTAAGAGATTCATCGTTACTCCTTCCATAGGTTACTGGTATTCTCTGAGTCAATACCTCTCTTGACGAAAAAGGGGCTATCTTAATAGTGCAATACTTCTTCCTCCCAGTTGCTCACACGGTTTACTGCTTTTTGTGTAGTTTTTGTCTGCCAGAAACTATAATTCACTAGTTGTGTATCATAAAAGAGTCATCGTTTCTCCTCCTAGGGGTTATTCGAGATATCTTAATCCAAACCGCAAGTAACGAGGCATTGGCTACCTTAAGAGAGTCATAGTTACTCGTCCCAATTGCTCACCCAGTCTGCCACTTTTCCTTACTGTGGGCAGTCTGCCAGAAGCGATATGTCACTCGTTGTGTATCTTAAGAGATTCATCGTTACTCTTTCCATAGGTTACTGGTATTCTCTGAATCAATACCTCTCGTGACGAAAAAGTGGCTATCTTAATAGTGCAATACTTCTTCCTCCCAGTTGCTCACAGAGTTTACTACTTTTTTGTGTAGTTTTTGTCTGCCAGAAACTATAATTCATTAGTTTTGTATCATAAAAGAGTCATCGTTTCTCCTCCTAGCGGTTATTCGAGACCTCTTAATCCAAACCGCAAGTAACGAGGCATTGGCTACCTTAAGAGAGTCATAGTTACTCGTCCCAATTGCTCACCCAGTCTGCCACTTTTTCTTACTGCGGCCAGTCTGCCAGAAGCGATATGTCACTCGTTGTGTATCTTAAGAGATTCATCGTTACTCCTTCCATAGGTTACTGGTATTCTCTGAGTCAATACCTCTCGTGACGAAAAAGTGGATATCTTAATAGTGCAATACTTCTTCCTCCGAGTTGCTCACACAGTTTACTGCTTTTTGTGTAGTTTTTGTCTGCCAGAAACTATAATTCACTAGTTGTGTATCATAAAAGAGTCATCGTTTCTCCTCCTAGGGGTTATTCGAGACCTCTTAATCCAAACCGCAAGTAACGAGGCATTGGCTACCTTAAGAGAGTCATAGTTACTCGTCCCAATTGCTCACCCAGTCTGCCACTTTTTCTTACAGCGGCCAGTCTGCCAGAAGCGATATGTCACTCGTTGTGTATCTTAAGAGATTCATCGTTACTCCTTCCATAGGTTACTGGTATTCTCTGATTCAATGCCACTCGTGACGAAAAAGTGGCTATCTTAATAGTGCAATACTTCTTCCTCCCAGTTGCTCACACAGTATACTACTTTTTGTGTAGTTTTTGTCTGCCAGAAACTATAATTCACTAGTTGTGTATCATAAAAGAGTCAGCGTTTCTCCTCCTAGGGGTTTTCGAGATTTCTTAATCCAAACCGCAAGTAACGAGTCATTTTCTACCTTAAGAGAGTCATAGTTACTCGTCCCCATTGCTCACCTAGTCTGCCACTTTTTCTTACTGTGGCCAGTCTGCCAGAAGCGATATGTCACTCGTTGTGTATCTGAAGAGATTCATCGTTACTCCTTCCATAGGTTACTGGTATTCTCTGAGTCAATACCTCTCTTGACGAAAAAGTGGCTATCTTAATAGTGCAATACTTCTTCCTCCGAGTTGCTCACACAGTTTACTGCTTTTTGTGTAGTTTTTGTCTGCCAGAAACTATAATTCACTAGTTTTGTATCATAAAAGAGTCATCGTTTCTCCTCCTAGGGGTTATTCGAGATTTCTTAATCCAAACCACAAGTAACGATGCATTGGCTACCTTAAGAGAGTCATAGTTACTCGTCCCAATTGCTCACCCAGTCTGCCACTTTTCCTTACTGCGGCCAGTCTGCCAGAAGCGATATGTCACCCGTTGTGTATCTTAAGAGATTCATCGTTACTCTTTCCATAGGTTACTGGTATTCTCTGTTTCAATGCCACTCGTGACGAAAAAGTGGCTATCTTAATAGTGCAATACTTCTTCCTCCCAGTTGCTCACACAGTTTACTACTTTTTTGTGTAGTTTTTGTCGGCCAGAAACTATAATTCACTAGTTTTGTATCATAAAAGAGTCATCGTTTCTCCTCCTAGGGGTTATTCGAGACCTCTTAATCCAAACCGCAAGTAACGAGGCATTGGCTACCTTAAGAGAGTCATAGTTACTCGTCCCCATTGCTCACCCAGTCTGCCACTTTTTCTTACTGTGGCCAGCCTGCCAGAAGCGATATGCCACTCGTTGTGTATCTTAAGAGATTCATCGTTACTCCTTCCATAGGTTACTGGTATTCTCTGATTCAATGCCACTCGTGACGAAAAAGTGGCTATCTTAATAGTGCAATACTTCTTCCTCCCAGTTGCTCACACAGTATACTACTTTTTGTGTAGTTTTTGTCTGCCAGAAACTATAATTCACTAGTTGTGTATCATAAAAGAGTCAGCGTTTCTCCTCCTAGGGGTTTTCGAGATTTCTTAATCCAAACCGCAAGTAACGAGTCATTTTCTACCTTAAGAGAGTCATAGTTACTCGTCCCCATTGCTCACCTAGTCTGCCACTTTTTCTTACTGTGGCCAGTCTGCCAGAAGCGATATGTCACTCGTTGTGTATCTGAAGAGATTCATCGTTACTCCTTCCATAGGTTACTGGTATTCTCTGAGTCAATACCTCTCTTGACGAAAAAGTGGCTATCTTAATAGTGCAATACTTCTTCCTCCGAGTTGCTCACACAGTTTACTGCTTTTTGTGTAGTTTTTGTCTGCCAGAAACTATAATTCACTAGTTGTGTATCATAAAAGAGTCAACGTTTCTCCTCCTAGGGGTTTTCGAGATTTCTTAATCCAAACCGCAAGTAACGAGGCATTGGCTACCTTAAGAGAGTCATAGTTACTCGTCCCAATTGCTCACCCAGTCTGCCACTTATTCTTACTGCGGCCAGTCTGCCAGAAGCGATATGTCACTCGTTGTGTATCTTAAGAGATTCATCGTTACTCCTTCCATAGGTTACTGGTATTCTCTGAGTCAATACCTCTCGTGACGAAAAAGTGGCTATCTTAATAGTGCAATACTTCTTCCTCCGAGTTGCTCACACAGTTTACTACTTATTGTGTAGTTTTTGTCTGCCAGAAACTATAATTCACTAGTTGTGTATCATAAAAGAGTCATCGTTACTCCTCGTAGGGGTTTTCGAGATTTCTTAATCCAAACCGCAAGTAACGAGGCATTGGCTACCTTAAGAGAGTCATAGTTACTCGTCCCCATTGCTCACCCAGTCTGCCACTTTTTCTTACTGTGGCCAGTCTGCCAGAAGCGATATGTCACTCGTTGTGTATCTTAAGAGATTCATCGTTACTCCTTCCATAGGTTACTGGTATTCTCTGAGTCAATACCTCTCGTGACGAAAAAGTGGCTATCTTAATAGTGCAATACTTCTTCCTCCGAGTTGCTCACACAGTTTACTACTTTTTGTGTACTTGCCAGTCTGCCAGAAGCGATATGTCACTAGTTGTGTATCATAAAAGAGTCATCGTTTCTCCTCCTAGGGGTTATTCGAGATTTCTTAATCCAAACCACAAGTAACGATGCATTGGCTACCTTAAGAGAGTCATAGTTACTCGTCCCAATTGCTCACCCAGTCTGCCACTTTTCCTTACTGCGGCCAGTCTGCCAGAAGCGATATGTCACTCGTTGTGTATCTTAAGAGATTCATCGTTACTCTTTCCATAGGTTACTGGTATTCTCTGTTTCAATGCCACTCGTGACGAAAAAGTGGCTATCTTAATAGTGCAATACTTCTTCCTCCCAGTTGCTCACACAGTTTACTACTTTTTTATGTAGTTTTTGTCTGCCAGAAACTATAATTCACTAGTTTTGTATCATAAAAGAGTCATCGTTTCTCCTCCTAGGGGTTATTCGAGACCTCTTAATCCAAACCGCAAGTAACGAGGCATTGGCTACCTTAAGAGAGTCATAGGTACTCGTCCCAATTGCTCACCCAGTCTGCCACTTTTTCTTACTGCGGCCAGTCTGCCAGAAGCGATATGACACTCGTTGTGTATCTTAAGAGATTCATCGTTACTCCTTCCATAGGTTACTGGTATTCTCTGAGTCAATACCTCTCGTGACGAAAAAGTGGCTATCTTAATAGTGCAATACTTCTTCCTCCGAGTTGCTCACACATTTTACTACTTTTTGTGTAGTTTTTGTCTGCCAGAAACTATAATTCACTAGTTGTGTATCATAAAAGAGTCATCGTTTCTCCTCCTAGGGGTTTTCGAGATTTCTTATTCCAAACCGCAAGTAACGAGGCATTGGCTACCTTAAGAGAGTCATAGTTACTCGTCCCCATTGCTCACCCAGTCTGCCACTTTTTCTTACTGTGGCCATCCTGCCAGAAGCGATATGCCACTCGTTGTGTATCTTAAGAGATTCATCGTTACTCCTTCCATAGGTTACTGGTATTCTCTGAGTCAATACCTCTCTTGACGAAAAAGTGGCTATCTTAATAGTGCAATACTTCTTCCTCCGAGTTGCTCACACAGTTTACTGCTTTTTGTGTAGTTTTTGTCTGCCAGAAACTATAATTCACTAGTTGTGTATCATAAAAGAGTCATCGTTTCTCCTCCTAGGGGTTTTCGAGATTTCTTAATCCAAACCGCAAGTAACGAGGCATTGGCTACCTTAAGAGAGTCATAGTTACTCGTCCCAATTGCTCACCCAGTCTGCCACTTTTCCTTACTGCGGCCAGTCTGCCAGAAGCGATATGTCACTCGTTGTGTATCTTAAGAGATTCATCGTTACTCTTTCCATAGGTTACTGGTATTCTCTGATTCAATGCCTCTCGTGACGAAAAAGTGGCTATCTTAATAGTGCAATACTTCTTCCTCCCAGTTGCTCACAGAGTTTACTACTTTTTTGTGTAGTTTTAGTCTGCCAGAAACTATAATTCACTAGTTTTGTATCATAAAAGAGTCATCGTTTCTCCTCCTAGGGGTTATTCGAGACCTCTTAATCCAAACCGAGGGTAACGAGGCATTGGCTACCTTAAGAGAGTCATAGTTACTCGTCCCAATTGCTCACCCAGTCTGCCACTTTTTCTTACTGCGGCCAGTCTGCCAGAAGCGATATGTCACTCGTTGTGTATCTTAAGAGATTCATCGTTACTCTTTCCATAGGTTACTGGTATTCTCTGAGTCAATACCTCTCTTGACGAAAAAGGGGCTATCTTAATAGTGCAATACTTCTTCCTCCCAGTTGCTCACACGGTTTACTGCTTTTTGTGTAGTTTTTGTCTGCCAGAAACTATAATTCACTAGTTGTGTATCATAAAAGAGTCATCGTTTCTCCTCCTAGGGGTTATTCGAGATATCTTAATCCAAACCGCAAGTAACGAGGCATTGGCTACCTTAAGAGAGTCATAGTTACTCGTCCCAATTGCTCACCCAGTCTGCCACTTTTCCTTACTGCGGGCAGTCTGCCAGAAGCGATATGTCACTCGTTGTGTATCTTAAGAGATTCATCGTTACTCTTTCCATAGGTTACTGGTATTCTCTGAATCAATGCCTCTCGTGACGAAAAAGTGGCTATCTTAATAGTGCAATACTTCTTCCTCCCAGTTGCTCACAGAGTTTACTACTTTTTTGTGTAGTTTTTGTCTGCCAGAAACTATAATTCACTAGTTTTGTATCATAAAAGAGTCATCGTTTCTCCTCCTAGCGGTTATTCGAGACCTCTTAATCCAAACCGCAAGTAACGAGGCATTGGCTACCTTAAGAGAGTCATAGTTACTCGTCCCAATTGCTCACCCAGTCTGCCACTTTTTCTTACTGCGGCCAGTCTGCCAGAAGCGATATGTCACTCGTTGTGTATCTTAAGAGATTCATCGTTACTCCTTCCATAGGTTACTGGTATTCTCTGAGTCAATACCTCTCGTGACGAAAAAGTGGCTATCTTAATAGTGCAATACTTCTTCCTCCGAGTTGCTCACACAGTTTACTGCTTTTTGTGTAGTTTTTGTCTGCCAGAAACTATAATTCACTAGTTGTGTATCATAAAAGAGTCATCGTTTCTCCTCCTATGGGTTATTCGAGATATCTTAATCCAAACCGCAAGTAACGAGGCATTGGCTACCTTAAGAGAGTCATAGTTACTCGTCCCAATTGCTCACCCAGTCTGCCACTTTTCCTTACTGCGGGCAGTCTGCCAGAAGCGATATGTCACTCGTTGTGTATCTTAAGAGATTCATCGTTACTCCTTCCATAGGTTACTGGTATTCTCTGAGTAAATACCTCTCTTGACGAAAAAGTGGCTATCTTAATAGTGCAATACTTCTTCCTCCTAGTTGCTGACACAGTTTACTACTCTTTGTGTACTTGCCAGTCTGCCAGAAGCGATATGTCACTAGTTGTGTATCATAAAAGAGTCATCGTTTCTCCTCCTAGGGGTTATTCGAGATTTCTTAATCCAAACCGCAAGTAACGAGGCATTGGCTACCTTAAGAGAGTCATAGTTACTCGTCCCCATTGCTCACCCAGTCTGCCACTTTTTCTTACTGTGGCCATCCTGCCAGAAGCGATATGCCACTCGTTGTGTATCTTAAGAGATTCATCGTTACTCCTTCCATAGGTTACTGGTATTCTCTGAGTCAATACCTCTCTTGACGAAAAAGTGGCTATCTTAATAGTGCAATACTTCTTCCTCCGAGTTGCTCACACAGTTTACTGCTTTTTGTGTAGTTTTTGTCTGCCAGAAACTATAATTCACTAGTTGTGTATCATAAAAGAGTCATCGTTTCTCCTCCTAGGGGTTTTCGAGATTTCTTATTCCAAACCGCAAGTAACGAGGCATTGGCTACCTTAAGAGAGTCATAGTTACTCGTCCCCATTGCTCACCCAGTCTGCCACTTTTTCTTACTGTGGCCATCCTGCCAGAAGCGATATGCCACTCGTTGTGTATCTTAAGAGATTCATCGTTACTCCTTCCATAGGTTACTGGTATTCTCTGAGTCAATACCTCTCTTGACGAAAAAGTGGCTATCTTAATAGTGCAATACTTCTTCCTCCGAGTTGCTCACACAGTTTACTGCTTTTTGTGTAGTTTTTGTCTGCCAGAAACTATAATTCACTAGTTGTGTATCATAAAAGAGTCATCGTTTCTCCTCCTAGGGGTTTTCGAGATTTCTTAATCCAAACCGCAAGTAACGAGGCATTGGCTACCTTAAGAGAGTCATAGTTACTCGTCCCAATTGCTCACCCAGTCTGCCACTTTTCCTTACTGCGGCCAGTCTGCCAGAAGCGATATGTCACTCGTTGTGTATCTTAAGAGATTCATCGTTACTCTTTCCATAGGTTACTGGTATTCTCTGATTCAATGCCTCTCGTGACGAAAAAGTGGCTATCTTAATAGTGCAATACTTCTTCCTCCCAGTTGCTCACAGAGTTTACTACTTTTTTGTGTAGTTTTAGTCTGCCAGAAACTATAATTCACTAGTTTTGTATCATAAAAGAGTCATCGTTTCTCCTCCTAGGGGTTATTCGAGACCTCTTAATCCAAACCGAGGGTAACGAGGCATTGGCTACCTTAAGAGAGTCATAGTTACTCGTCCCAATTGCTCACCCAGTCTGCCACTTTTTCTTACTGCGGCCAGTCTGCCAGAAGCGATATGTCACTCGTTGTGTATCTTAAGAGATTCATCGTTACTCTTTCCATAGGTTACTGGTATTCTCTGAGTCAATACCTCTCTTGACGAAAAAGGGGCTATCTTAATAGTGCAATACTTCTTCCTCCCAGTTGCTCACACGGTTTACTGCTTTTTGTGTAGTTTTTGTCTGCCAGAAACTATAATTCACTAGTTGTGTATCATAAAAGAGTCATCGTTTCTCCTCCTAGGGGTTATTCGAGATATCTTAATCCAAACCGCAAGTAACGAGGCATTGGCTACCTTAAGAGAGTCATAGTTACTCGTCCCAATTGCTCACCCAGTCTGCCACTTTTCCTTACTGCGGGCAGTCTGCCAGAAGCGATATGTCACTCGTTGTGTATCTTAAGAGATTCATCGTTACTCTTTCCATAGGTTACTGGTATTCTCTGAATCAATGCCTCTCGTGACGAAAAAGTGGCTATCTTAATAGTGCAATACTTCTTCCTCCCAGTTGCTCACAGAGTTTACTACTTTTTTGTGTAGTTTTTGTCTGCCAGAAACTATAATTCACTAGTTTTGTATCATAAAAGAGTCATCGTTTCTCCTCCTAGGGGTTATTCGAGACCTCTTAATCCAAACCGCAAGTAACGAGGCATTGGCTACCTTAAGAGAGTCATAGTTACTCGTCCCAATTGCTCACCCAGTCTGCCACTTTTTCTTACTGCGGCCAGTCTGCCAGAAGCGATATGTCACTCGTTGTGTATCTTAAGAGATTCATCGTTACTCCTTCCATAGGTTACTGGTATTCTCTGAGTCAATACCTCTCGTGACGAAAAAGTGGCTATCTTAATAGTGCAATACTTCTTCCTCCGAGTTGCTCACACAGTTTACTGCTTTTTGTGTAGTTTTTGTCTGCCAGAAACTATAATTCACTAGTTGTGTATCATAAAAGAGTCATCGTTTCTCCTCCTATGGGTTATTCGAGATATCTTAATCCAAACCGCAAGTAACGAGGCATTGGCTACCTTAAGAGAGTCATAGTTACTCGTCCCAATTGCTCACCCAGTCTGCCACTTTTCCTTACTGCGGGCAGTCTGCCAGAAGCGATATGTCACTCGTTGTGTATCTTAAGAGATTCATCGTTACTCCTTCCATAGGTTACTGGTATTCTCTGAGTAAATACCTCTCTTGACGAAAAAGTGGCTATCTTAATAGTGCAATACTTCTTCCTCCTAGTTGCTGACACAGTTTACTACTCTTTGTGTACTTGCCAGTCTGCCAGAAGCGATATGTCACTAGTTGTGTATCATAAAAGAGTCATCGTTTCTCCTCCTAGGGGTTATTCGAGATTTCTTAATCCAAACCGCAAGTAACGAGGCATTGGCTACCTTAAGAGAGTCATAGTTACTCGTCCCAATTGCTCACCCAGTCTGCCACTTTTCCTTATTGCGGCCAGTCTGCTAGAAGCGATATGTCACTCGTTGTGTATCTTAAGAGATTCATCGCTACTCTTTCCATAGGTTACTGGTATTCTCTGATTCAATGCCTCTCGTGACGAAAAAGTGGCTATCTTAATAGTGCAATACTTCTTCCTCCCAGTTGCTCACACAGTTTACTACTTTTTTGTGTAGTTTTTGTCTGCCAGAAACTATAATTCAGTAGTTTTGTATCATAAAAGAGTCATCGTTCTCCTCCTAGGGGTTATTCGAGACCTCTTAATGCAAACCGCAAGTAACGAGGCATTGGCTACCTTAAGAGAGTCATAGTTACTCGTCCCAATTGCTCACCCAGTCTGCCACTTTTTCTTACTGCGGCCAGTCTGCCAGAAGCGATATGTCACTCGTTGTGTATCTTAAGAGATTCATCGTTACTCCTTCCATAGGTTACTGGTATTCTCTGAGTCAATACCTCTCGTGACGAAAAAGTGGCTATCTTAATAGTGCAATACTTCTTCCTCCGAGTTGCTCACACAGTTTACTGCTTTTTGTGTAGTTTTTGTCTGCCAGAAACTATAATTCACTAGTTGTGTATCATAAAAGAGTCATCGTTTCTCCTCCTATGGGTTATTCGATATATCTTAATCCAAACCGCAAGTAACGAGGCATTGGCTACCTTAAGAGAGTCATAGTTACTCGTCCCAATTGCTCACCCAGTCTGCCACTTTTCCTTACTGCGGGCAGTCTGCCAGAAGCGATATGTCACTCGTTGTGTATCTTAAGAGATTCATCGTTACTCCTTCCATAGGTTACTGGTATTCTCTGAGTAAATACCTCTCTTGACGAAAAAGTGGCTATCTTAATAGTGCAATACTTCTTCCTCCGAGTTGCTCACACAGTTTACTACTTTTTGTGTACTTGCCAGTCTGCCAGAAGCGATATGTCACTAGTTGTGTATCATAAAAGAGTCATCGTTTCTCCTCCTAGGGGTTATTCGAGATTTCTTAATCCAAACCGCAAGTAACGAGGCATTGGCTACCTTAAGAGAGTCATAGTTACTCGTCCCAATTGCTCACCCAGTCTGCCACTTTTCCTTACTGCGGCCAGTCTGCCAGAAGCGATATGTCACTCGTTGTGTATCTTAAGAGATTCATCGCTACTCTTTCCATAGGTTACTGGTATTCTCTGATTCAATGCCTCGCGTGACGAAAAAGTGGCTATCTTAATAGTGCAATACTTCTTCCTCCCAGTTGCTCACACAGTTTACTACTTTTTTGTGTAGTTTTTGTCTGCCAGAAACTATAATTCACTAGTTTTGTATCATAAAAGAGTCATCGTTCTCCTCCTAGGGGTTATTCGAGACCTCTTAATGCAAACCGCAAGTAACGAGGCATTGGCTACCTTAAGAGAGTCATAGTTACTCGTCCCAATTGCTCACCCAGTCTGCCACTTTTTCTTACTGCGGCCAGTCTGCCAGAAGCGATATGTCACTCGTTGTGTATCTTAAGAGATTCATCGCTACTCTTTCCATAGGTTACTGGTATTCTCTGATTCAATGCCTCTCGTGACGAAAAAGTGGCTATCTTAATAGTGCAATACTTCTTCCTCCCAGTTGCTCACACAGTTTACTACTTTTTGTGTAGTTTTTGTCTGCCAGAAACTATAATTCACTAGTTTTGTATCATAAAAGAGTCATCGTTTCTCCTCCTAGGGGTTATTCGAGACCTCTTAATCCAAATCGCAAGTAACGAGGCATTGGCTACCTTAAGAGAGTCATAGTTACTCGTCCCCATTGCTCACCCAGTCTGCCACTTTTTCTTACTGCGGCCAGTCTGCCAGAGGCGATATGTCACTCGTTGTGTATCTTAAGAGATTCATCGTTACTCTTTCCATAGGTTACTGGTATTCTCTGATTCAATGACACTCGTGACGAAAAAGTGGCTATCTTAATAGTGCAATACTTCTTCCTCCCAGTTGCTCACACAGTTTACTGCTTTTTGTGTAGTTTTTGTCTGCCAGAAACTATAATTCACTAGTTGTGTATCATAGAAGAGTCATCGTTTCTCCTCCTAGGGGTTTTCGAGATTTCTTAATCCAAACCGCAAGTAACGAGGCATTGGCTACCTTAAGAGAGTCATAGTTACTCGTCCCAATTGCTCACCCAGTCTGTCACTTTTTCTTACTGCGGCCAGTCTGCCAGAAGCGATATGTCACTCGTTGTGTATCTTAAGAGATTCATCGTTACTCCTTCCATAGGTTACTGGTATTCTCTGAGTCAATACCTCTCGTGACGAAAAAGTGGCTATCTTAATAGTGCAATACTTCTTCCTCCGAGTTGCTCACACAGTTTACTACTTATTGTGTAGTTTTTGTCTGCCAGAAACTATAATTCACTAGTTGTGTATCATAAAAGAGTCATCGTTACTCCTCCTAGGGGTTTTCGACATTTCTTAATCCAAACCGCAAGTAACGAGGCATTGGCTACCTTAAGAGAGTCATAGTTACTCGTCCCCATTGCTCACCCAGTCTGCCACTTTTTCTTACTGTGGCCAGTCTGCCAGAAGCGATATGTCACTCGTTGTGTATCTTAAGAGATTCATCGTTACTCCTTCCATAGGTTACTGGTATTCTCTGAGTCAATACCTCTCGTGACGAAAAAGTGGCTATCTTAATAGTGCAATACTTCTTCCTCCGAGTTGCTCACACAGTTTACTACTTATTGTGTAGTTTTTGTCTGCCAGAAACTATAATTCACTAGTTGTGTATCATAAAAGAGTCATCGTTTCTCCTCCTATGTGTTATTCGAGATATCTTAATCCAAACCGCAAGTAACGAGGCATTGGCTACCTTAAGAGAGTCATAGTTACTCGTCCCAATTGCTCACCCAGTCTGCCACTTTTCCTTACTGCGGGCAGTCTGCCAGAAGCGATATGTCACTCGTTGTGTATCTTAAGAGATTCATCGTTACTCCTTCCATAGGTTACTGGTATTCTCTGAGTAAATACCTCTCTTGACGAAAAAGTGGCTATCTTAATAGTGCAATACTTCTTCCTCCGAGTTGCTCACACAGTTTACTACTTTTTGTGTACTTGCCAGTCTGCCAGAAGCGATATGTCACTAGTTGTGTATCATTAAAGAGTCATCGTTTCTCCTCCTAGGGGTTATTCGAGATTTCTTAATCCAAACCGCAAGTAACGAGGCATTGGCTACCTTAAGAGAGTCATAGTTACTCGTCCCAATTGCTCACCCAGTCTGCCACTTTTCCTTACTGCGGCCAGTCTGCCAGAAGCGATATGTCACTCGTTGTGTATCTTAAGAGATTCATCGCTACTCTTTCCATAGGTTACTGGTATTCTCTGATTCAATGCCTCTCGTGACGAAAAAGTGGCTATCTTAATAGTGCAATACTTCTTCCTCCGAGTTGCTCACACAGTTTACTACTTATTGTGTAGTTTTTGTCTGCCAGAAACTATAATTCACTAGTTGTGTATCATAAAAGAGTCATCGTTACTCCTCCTAGGGGTTTTCGAGATTTCTTAATCCAAACCGCAAGTAACGAGGCATTGGCTACCTTAAGAGAGTCATAGTTACTCGTCCCCATTGCTCACCCAGTCTGCCACTTTTTCTTACTGTGGCCAGTCTGCCGGAAGCGATATGTCACTCGTTGTGTATCTTAAGAGATTCATCGTTACTCCTTCCATAGGTTACTGGTATTCTCTGAGTCAATACCTCTCGTGACGAAAAAGTGGCTATCTTAATAGTGCAATACTTCTTCCTCCGAGTTGCTCACACAGTTTAATACTTTTTGTGTACTTGCCAGTCTGCCAGAAGCGATATGTCACTAGTTGTGTATCATAAAAGAGTCATCGTTTCTCCTCCTAGGGGTTATTCGAGATTTCTTAATCCAAACCACAAGTAACGATGCATTGGCTACCTTAAGAGAGTCATAGTTACTCGTCCCAATTGCTCACCCAGTCTGCCACTTTTCCTTACTGCGGCCAGTCTGCCAGAAGCGATATGTCAATCGTTGTGTATCTTAAGAGATTCATCGTTACTCTTTCCATAGGTTACTGGTATTCTCTGTTCCAATGCCACTCGTGACGAAAAAGTGGCTATCTTAATAGTGCAATACTTCTTCCTCCCAGTTGCTCACACAGTTTACTACTTTTTTGTGTAGTTTTCGTCTGCCAGAAACTATAATTCACTAGTTGTGTATCATAAAAGAGTCATCGTTTCTCCTCCTAGGGGTTATTCGAGACCTCTTAATCCAAACCGCAAGTAACGAGGCATTGGCTACCTTAAGAGAGTCATAGTTACTCGTCCCAATTGCACACCCAGTCTGCCACTTTTTCTTACTGCGGCCAGTCTGCCAGAAGCGATATGACACTCGTTGTGTATCTTAAGAGATTCATCGTTACTCCTTCCATAGGTTACTGGTATTCTCTGAGTCAATACCTCTCGTGACGAAAAAGTGGCTATCTTAATAGTGCAATACTTCTTCCTCCGAGTTGCTCACACAGTTTACTACTTTTTGTGTAGTTTTTGTCTGCCAGAAACTATAATTCACTAGTTGTGTATCATAAAAGAGTCATCGTTTCTCCTCCTAGGGGTTTTCGAGATTTCTTATTCCAAACCGCAAGTAACGAGGCATTGGCTACCTTAAGAGAGTCATAGTTACTCGTCCCCATTGCTCACCCAGTCTGCCACTTTTTCTTACTGTGGCCAGTCTGCCAGAAGCGATATGTCACTCGTTGTGTATCTTAAGAGATTCATCGTTACTCCTTCCATAGGTTACTGGTATTCTCTGAGTCAATACCTCTCTTGACGAAAAAGTGGCTATCTAAATAGTGCAATACTTCTTCCTCCGAGTTGCTCACACAGTTTACTGCTTTTTGTGTAGTTTTTGTCTGCCAGAAACTATAATTCACTAGTTGTGTATCATAAAAGAGTCATCGTTTCTCCTCCTAGGGGTTTTCGAGATTTCTTAATCCAAACCGCAAGTAACGAGGCATTGGCTACCTTAAGAGAGTCATAGTTACTCGTCCCAATTGCTCACCCAGTCTGCCACTTTTCCTTACTGCAGCCAGTCTGCCAGAAGCGATATGTCACTCGTTGTGTATCTTAAGAGATTCATCGTTACTCTTTCCATAGGTTACTGGTATTCTCTGATTCAATGCCTCTCGTGACGAAAAAGTGGCTATCTTAATAGTGCAATACTTCTTCCTCCCAGTTGCTCACACAGTTTACTACTTTTTTGTGTAGTTTTAGTCTGCCAGAAACTATAATTCACTAGTTTTGTATCATAAAAGAGTCATCGTTTCTCCTCCTAGGGGTTATTCGAGACCTCTTAATCCAAACCGCAAGTAACGAGGCATTGGCTACCTTAAGAGAGTCATAGTTAATCGTCCCAATTGCTCACCCAGTCTGCCACTTTTCCTTACTGCGGGCAGTCTGCCAGAAGCGATATGTCACTCGTTGTGTATCTTAAGAGATTCATCGTTACTCCTTCCATAGGTTACTGGTATTCTCTGAGTAAATACCTCTCTTGACGAAAAAGTGGCTATCTTAATAGTGCAATACTTCTTCCTCCTAGTTGCTCACACAGTTTACTACTTTTTGTGTACTTGCCAGTCTGCCAGAAGCGATATGTCACTAGTTGTGTATCATAAAAGAGTCATCGTTTCTCCTCCTAGGGGTTATTCGAGATTTCTTAATCCAAACCACAAGTAACGATGCATTGGCTACCTTAAGAGAGTCATAGTTACTCGTCCCAATTGCTCACCCAGTCTGCCACTTTTCCTTACTGCGGCCAGTCTGCCAGAAGCGATATGTCAATCGTTGTGTATCTTAAGAGATTCATCGTTACTCTTTCCATAGGTTACTGGTATTCTCTGTTTCAATGCCACTCGTGACGAAAAAGTGGCTATCTTAATAGTGCAATACTTCTTCCTCCCAGTTGCTCACAGAGTTTACTACTTTTTTGTGTAGTTTTTGTCTGCCAGAAACTATAATTCACTAGTTGTGTATCATAAAAGAGTCATCGTTTCTCCTCCTAGGGGTTATTCGAGACCTCTTAATCCAAACCGCAAGTAACGAGGCATTGGCTACCTTAAGAGAGTCATAGTTACTCGTCCCAATTGCACACCCAGTCTGCCACTTTTTCTTACTGCGGCCAGTCTGCCAGAAGCGATATGACACTCGTTGTGTATCTTAAGAGATTCATCGTTACTCCTTCCATAGGTTACTGGTATTCTCTGAGTCAATACCTCTCGTGACGAAAAAGTGGCTATCTTAATAGTGCAATACTTCTTCCTCCGAGTTGCTCACACAGTTTACTACTTTTTGTGTAGTTTTTGTCTGCCAGAAACTACAATTCACTAGTTGTGTATCATAAAAGAGTCATCGTTTCTCCTCCTAGGGGTTTTCGAGATTTCTTATTCCAAACCGCAAGTAACGAGGCATTGGCTACCTTAAGAGAGTCATAGTTACTCGTCCCCATTGCTCACCCAGTCTGCCACTTTTTCTTACTGTGGCCAGTCTGCCAGAAGCGATATGTCACTCGTTGTGTATCTTAAGAGATTCATCGTTACTCCTTCCATAGGTTACTGGTATTCTCTGAGTCAATACCTCTCTTGACGAAAAAGTGGCTATCTTAATAGTGCAATACTTCTTCCTCCGAGTTGCTCACACAGTTTACTGCTTTTTGTGTAGTTTTTGTCTGCCAGAAACTATAATTCACTAGTTGTGTATCATAAAAGAGTCATCGTTTCTCCTCCTAGGGGTTTTCGAGATTTCTTAATCCAAACCGCAAGTAACGAGGCATTGGCTACCTTAAGAGAGTCATAGTTACTCGTCCCAATTGCTCACCCAGTCTGCCACTTTTCCTTACTGCAGCCAGTCTGCCAGAAGCGATATGTCACTCGTTGTGTATCTTAAGAGATTCATCGTTACTCTTTCCATAGGTTACTGGTATTCTCTGAGTCAATGCCTCTCGTGACGAAAAAGTGGCTATCTTAATAGTGCAATACTTCTTCCTCCCAGTTGCTCACACAGTTTACTACTTTTTTGTGTAGTTTTAGTCTGCCAGAAACTATAATTCACTAGTTTTGTATCATAAAAGAGTCATCGTTTCTCCTCCTAGGGGTTATTCGAGACCTCTTAATCCAAACCGCAAGTAACGAGGCATTGGCTACCTTAAGAGAGTCATAGTTAATCGTCCCAATTGCTCACCCAGTCTGCCACTTTTTCTTACTGCGGCCAGTCTGCCAGAAGCGATATGTCACTCGTTGTGTATCTTAAGAGATTCATCGTTACTCCTTCCATAGGTTACTGGTATTCTCTGAGTCAATACCTCTCGTGACGAAAAAGTGGCTATCTTAATAGTGCAATACTTCTTCCTCCGAGTTGCTCACACAGTTTACTACTTTTTGTGTAGTTTTTGTCTGCCAGAAACTATAATTGACTAGTTGTGTATCATAAAAGAGTCATCGTTTCTCCTCCTAGGGGTTTTCGAGATTTCTTAATCCAAACCGCAAGTAACGAGGCATTGGCTACCTTAAGAGAGTCATAGTTACTCGTCCCCATTGCTCACGCAGTCTTCCACTTTTTCTTACTGTGGCCAGTCTGCCAGAAGCGATATGTCACTCGTTGTGTATCTTAAGAGATTCATCGTTACTCCTTTCATAGGTTACTGGTATTCTCTGAGTCAATACCTCTCTTGACGAATAAGGGGCTATCTTAATAGTGCAATACTTCTTCCTCCCAGTTGCTCACACGGTTTACTGCTTTTTGTGTAGTTTTTGTCTGCCAGAAACTATAATTCACTAGTTGTATATCATAAAAGAGTCATCGTTTCTCCTCCTAGGGGTTTTCGAGATATCTTAATCCAAACCGCAAGTAACGAGGCATTGGCTACCTTAAGAGAGTCATAGTTACTCGTCCCAATTGCTCACCCAGTCTGCCACTTTTCCTTACTGCGGCCAGTCTGCCAGAAGCGATATGTCACTCGTTGTGTATCTTAAGAGATTCATCGTTACTCTTTCCATAGGTTACTGGTATTCTCTGAATCAATGCCTCTCGTGACGAAAAAGTGGCTATCTTAATAGTGCAATACCTCTTCCTCCCAGTTGCTCACAGAGTTTACTACTTTTTTGTGTAGTTTTTGTCTGCCAGAAACTATAATTCACTAGTTTTGTATCATAAAAGAGTCATCGTTTCTCCTCCTAGCGGTTATTCGAGACCTCTTAATCCAAACCGCAAGTAACGAGGCATTGGCTACCTTAAGAGAGTCATAGTTACTCGTCCCAATTGCTCACCCAGTCTGCCACTTTTTCTTACTGCGGCCAGTCTGCCAGAAGCGATATGTCACTCGTTGTGTATCTTAAGAGATTCATCGTTACTCGTTCCATAGGTTACTGGTATTCTCTGAGTCAATACCTCTCGTGACGAAAAAGTAGCTATCTTAATAGTGCAATACTTCTTCCTCCGAGTTGCTCACACAGTTTACTACTTTTTGTGTAGTTTTTGTCTGCCAGAAACTATAATTCACTAGTTGTGTATCATAAAAAAGTCATCGTTTCTCCTCCTAGTGGTTTTCGAGATTTCTTAATCCAAACCGCAAGTAACGAGGCATTGGCTACCTTAAGAGAGTCATAGTTACTCGTCCCCATTGCTCACCCAGTCTGCCACTTTTTCTTACTGTGGCCAGTCTGCCAGAAGCGATATGTCACTCGTTGTGTATCTTAAGAGATTCATCGTTACTCCTTCCATAGGTTACTGGTATTCTCTGGTTCAATGCCTCTCGTGACGAAAAAGTGGCTATCTTAATAGTGCAATACTTCTTCCTCCCAGTTGCTCACACAGTTTACTACTTTTTTGTGTAGTTTTAGTCTGCCAGAAACTATAATTCACTAGTTTTGTATCATAAAAGAGTCATCGTTTCTCCTCCTAGGGGTTATTCGAGACCTCTTAATCCAAACCGCAAGTAACGAGGCATTGGCTACCTTAAGAGAGTCATAGTTACTCGTCCCAATTGCTCACCCAGTCTGCCACTTTTCCTTACTGCGGGCAGTCTGCCAGAAGCGATATGTCACTCGTTGTGTATCTTAAGAGATTCATCGTTACTCTTTCCATAGGTTACTGGTATTCTCTGTTTCAATGCCACTCGTGACGAAAAAGTGGCTATCTTAATAGTGCAATACTTCTTCCTCCCAGTTGCTCACACAGTTTACTACTTTTTTGTGTAGTTTTTGTCTGCCAGAAACTATAATTCACTAGTTGTGTATCATAAAAGAGTCATCGTTTCTCCTCCTAGGGGTTATTCGAGACCTCTTAATCCAAACCGCAAGTAACGAGGCATTGGCTATCTTAAGAGAGTCATAGTTACTCGTCCCAATTGCACACCCAGTCTGCCACTTTTTCTTACTGCGGCCAGTCTGCCAGAAGCGATATGACACTCGTTGTGTATCTTAAGAGATTCATCGTTACTCCTTCCATAGGTTACTGGTATTCTCTGAGTCAATACCTCTCGTGACGAAAAAGTGGCTATCTTAATAGTGCAATACTTCTTCCTCCGAGTTGCTCACACAGTTTACTACTTTTTGTGTAGTTTTTGTCTGCCAGAAACTATAATTCACTAGTTGTGTATCATAAAAGAGTCATCGTTTCTCCTCCTAGGGGTTTTCGAGATTTCTTATTCCAAACCGCAAGTAACGAGGCATTGGCTACCTTAAGAGAGTCATAGTTACTCGTCCCCATTGCTCACCCAGTCTGCCACTTTTTCTTACTGTGGCCAGTCTGCCAGAAGCGATATGTCACTCGTTGTGTATCTTAAGAGATTCATCGTTACTCCTTCCATAGGTTACTGGTATTCTCTGAGTCAATACCTCTCTTGACGAAAAAGTGGCTATCTTAATAGTGCAATACTTCTTCCTCCGAGTAGCTCACACAGTTTACTGCTTTTTGTGTAGTTTTTGTCTGCCAGAAACTATAATTCACTAGTTGTGTATCATAAAAGAGTCATCGTTTCTCCTCCTAGGGGTTTTCGAGATTTCTTAATCCAAACCGCAAGTAACGAGGCATTGGCTACCTTAAGAGAGTCATAGTTACTCGTCCCAATTGCTCACCCAGTCTGCCACTTTTCCTTACTGCAGCCAGTCTGCCAGAAGCGATATGTCACTCGTTGTGTATCTTAAGAGATTCATCGTTACTCTTTCCATAGGTTACTGGTATTCTCTGATTCAATGCCTCTCGTGACGAAAAAGTGGCTATCTTAATAGTGCAATACTTCTTCCTCCCAGTTGCTCACACAGTTTACTACTTTTTTTGTGTACTTGCCAGTCTGCCAGAAGCGATATGTCACTAGTTGTGTATCATTAAAGAGTCATCGTTTCTCCTCCTAGGGGTTATTCGAGATTTCTTAATCCAAACCGCAAGTAACGAGGCATTGGCTACCTTAAGAGAGTCATAGTTACTCGTCCCAATTGCTCACCCAGTCTGCCACTTTTCCTTACTGCGGCCAGTCTGCCAGAAGCGATATGTCACTCGTTGTGTATCTTAAGAGATTCATCGCTACTCTTTCCATAGGTTACTGGTATTCTCTGATTCAATGCCTCTCGTGACGAAAAAGTGGCTATCTTAATAGTGCAATACTTCTTCCTCCAAGTTGCTCACACAGTTTACTACTTATTGTGTAGTTTTGGTCTGCCAGAAACTATAATTCACTAGTTGTGTATCATAAAAGAGTCATCGTTACTCCTCCTAGGGGTTTTCGAGATTTCTTAATCCAAACCGCAAGTAACGAGGCATTGGCTACCTTAAGAGAGTCATAGTTACTCGTCCCCATTGCTCACCCAGTCTGCCACTTTTTCTTACTGTGGCCAGTCTGCCGGAAGCGATATGTCACTCGTTGTGTATCTTAAGAGATTCATCGTTACTCCTTCCATAGGTTACTGGTATTCTCTGAGTCAATACCTCTCGTGACGAAAAAGTGGCTATCTTAATAGTGCAATACTTCTTCCTCCGAGTTGCTCACACAGTTTACTACTTTTTGTGTACTTGCCAGTCTGCCAGAAGCGATATGTCACTAGTTGTGTATCATAAAAGAGTCATCGTTTCTCCTCCTAGGGGTTATTCGAGATTTCTTAATCCAAACCACAAGTAACGATGCATTGGCTACCTTAAGAGAGTCATAGTTACTCGTCCCAATTGCTCACCCAGTCTGCCACTTTTCCTTACTGCGGCCAGTCTGCCAGAAGCGATATGTCAATCGTTGTGTATCTTAAGAGATTCATCGTTACTCTTTCCATAGGTTACTGGTATTCTCTGTTTCAATGCCACTCGTGACGAAAAAGTGGCTATCTTAATAGTGCAATACTTCTTCCTCCCAGTTGCTCACAGAGTTTACTACTTTTTTGTGTAGTTCTTGTCTGCCAGAAACTATAATTCACTAGTTGTGTATCATAAAAGAGTCATCGTTTCTCCTCCTAGGGGTTATTCGAGACCTCTTAATCCAAACCGCAAGTAACGAGGCATTGGCTACCTTAAGAGAGTCATAGTTACTCGTCCCAATTGCACACCCAGTCTGCCACTTTTTCTTACTGCGGCCAGTCTGCCAGAAGCGATATGACACTCGTTGTGTATCTTAAGAGATTCATCGTTACTCCTTCCATAGGTTACTGGTATTCTCTGAGTCAATACCTCTCGTGACGAAAAAGTGGCTATCTTAATAGTGCAATACTTCTTCCTCCGAGTTGCTCACACAGTTTACTACTTTTTGTGTAGTTTTTGTCTGCCAGAAACTATAATTCACTAGTTGTGTATCATAAAAGAGTCATCGTTTCTCCTCCTAGGGGTTTTCGAGATTTCTTATTCCAAACCGCAAGTAACGAGGCATTGGCTACCTTAAGAGAGTCATAGTTACTCGTCCCCATTGCTCACCCAGTCTGCCACTTTTTCTTACTGTGGCCAGTCTGCCAGAAGCGATATGTCACTCGTTGTGTATCTTAAGAGATTCATCGTTACTCCTTCCATAGGTTACTGGTATTCTCTGAGTCAATACCTCTCTTGACGAAAAAGTGGCTATCTTAATAGTGCAATACTTCTTCCTCCGAGTTGCTCACACAGTTTACTGCTTTTTGTGTAGTTTTTGTCTGCCAGAAACTATAATTCACTAGTTGTGTATCATAAAAGAGTCATCGTTTCTCCTCCTAGGGGTTTTCGAGATTTCTTAATCCAAACCGCAAGTAACGAGGCATTGGCTACCTTAAGAGAGTCATAGTTACTCGTCCCAATTGCTCACCCAGTCTGCCACTTTTCCTTACTGCGGCCAGTCTGCCAGAAGCGATATGTCACTCGTTGTGTATCTTAAGAGATTCATCGTTACTCGTTCCATAGGTTACTGGTATTCTCTGAGTCAATACCTCTCGTGACGAAAAAGTGGCTATCTTAATAGTGCAATACTTCTTCCTCCGAGTTGCTCACACAGTTTACTACTTTTTGTGTAGTTTTTGTCTGCCAGAAACTATAATTCACTAGTTGTGTATCATAAAAAAGTCATCGTTTCTCCTCCTAGTGGTTTTCGAGATTTCTTAATCCAAACCGCAAGTAACGAGGCATTGGCTACCTTAAGAGAGTCATAGTTACTCCTCCCCATTGCTCACCCAGTCTGCCACTTTTTCTTACTGTGGCCAGTCTGCCAGAAGCGATATGTCACTCGTTGTGTATCTTAAGAGATTCATCGTTACTCCTTCCATAGGTTACTGGTATTCTCTGGTTCAATGCGTCTCGTGACGAAAAAGTGGCTATCTTAATAGTGCAATACTTCTTCCTCCCAGTTGCTCACACAGTTTACTACTTTTTGTGTAGTTTTTGTCTGCCAGAAACTATAATTCACTAGTTGTGTATCATAAAAAAGTCATCGTTTCTCCTCCTAGTGGTTTTCGAGATTTCTTAATCCAAACCGCAAGTAACGAGGCATTGGCTACCTTAAGAGAGTCATAGTTACTCCTCCCCATTGCTCACCCAGTCTGCCACTTTTTCTTACTGTGGCCAGTCTGCCAGAAGCGATATGTCACTCGTTGTGTATCTTAAGAGATTCATCGTTACTCCTTCCATAGGTTACTGGTATTCTCTGGTTCAATGCGTCTCGTGACGAAAAAGTGGCTATCTTAATAGTGCAATACTTCTTCCTCCCAGTTGCTCACACAGTTTACTACTTTTTTGTGTAGTTTTTGTCTGCCAGAAACTATAATTCACTAGTTGTGTATCATAAAATAGTCATCGTTTCTCCTCCTAGGGGTTTTCGAGATTTCTTAATCCAAACCGCAAGTAACGAGGCATTGGCTACCTTAAGAGAGTCATAGTTACTCGTCCCCATTGCTCACCCAGTCTGCCACTTTTTCTTACTGTGGCCAGTCTGCCAGAAGCGATATGTCACTCGTTGTGTATCTTAAGAGATTCATCGTTACTCCTTCCATAGGTTACTGGTATTCTCTGAGTCAATACCTCTCGTGACGAAAAAGTGGCTATCTTAATAGTGCAATACTTCTTCCTCCGAGTTGCTCACACAGTTTACTACTTTTTGTGTAGTTTTTGTCTGCCAGAAACTATAATTCACTAGTTGTGTATCATAAAAGAGTCATCGTTTCTCCTCCTAGGGGTTTTCGAGATTTCTTAATCCAAACCGCAAGTAACGAGGCATTGGCTACCTTAAGAGAGTCATAGTTACTCGTCCCCATTGCTCACGCAGTCTGCCACTTTTTCTTACTGTGGCCAGTCTGCCAGAAGCGATATGTCACTCGTTGTGTATCTTAAGAGATTCATCGTTACTCCTTCCATAGGTTACTGGTATTCTCTGAGTCAATACCTCTCTTGACGAATAAGGGGCTATCTTAATAGTGCAATACTTCTTCCTCCCAGTTGCTCACACGGTTTACTGCTTTTTGTGTAGTTTTTGTCTGCCAGAAACTATAATTCACTAGTTGTGTATCATAAAAGAGTCATCGTTTCTCCTCCTAGGGGTTATTCGAGATATCTTAATCCAAACCGCAAGTAACGAGGCATTGGCTACCTTAAGAGAGTCATAGTTACTCGTCCCAATTGCTCACCCAGTCTGCCACTTTTCCTTACTGCGGCCAGTCTGCCAGAAGCGATATGTCACTCGTTGTGTATCTTAAGAGATTCATCGTTACTCTTTCCATAGGTTACTGGTATTCTCTGAATCAATGCCTCTCGTGACGAAAAAGTGGCTATCTTAATAGTGCAATACTTCTTCCTCCCAGTTGCTCACAGAGTTTACTACTTTTTTGTGTAGTTTTTGTCTCCCAGAAACTATAATTCACTAGTTTTGTATCATAAAAGAGTCATCGTTTCTCCTCCTAGCTGTTATTCGAGACCTCTTAATCCAAACCGCAAGTAACGAGGCATTGGCTACCTTAAGAGAGTCATAGTTACTCGTCCCAATTGCTCACCCAGTCTGCCACTTTTTCTTACTGCGGCCAGTCTGCCAGAAGCGATATGTCACTCGTTGTGTATCTTAAGAGATTCATCGTTACTCCTTCCATAGGTTACTGGTATTCTCTGAGTCAATACCTCTCGTGACGAAAAAGTGGCTATCTTAATAGTGCAATACTTCTTCCTCCGAGTTTCTCACACAGTTTACTGCTTTTTGTGTAGTTTTTGTCTGCCAGAAACTATAATTCACTAGTTGTGTATCATAAAAGAGTCATCGTTTCTCCTCCTATGGGTTATTTGAGATATCTTAATCCAAACCGCAAGTAACGAGGCATTGGCTACCTTAAGAGAGTCATAGTTACTCGTCCCAATTGCTCACCCAGTCTGCCACTTTTCCTTACTGCGGGCAGTCTGCCAGAAGCGATATGTCACTCGTTGTGTATCTTAAGAGATTCATCGTTACTCCTTCCATAGGTTACTGGTATTCTCTGATTCAATGCCTCTCGTGACGAAAAAGTGGCTATCTTAATAGTGCAATACTTCTTCCTCCCAGTTGCTCACACAGTTTACTACTTTTTTGTGTAGTTTTTGTTTGCCAGGAACTATAATTCACTAGTTTTGTATAATAAAAGAGTCATCGTTCTCCTCCTAAGGGTTATTCGAGACCTCTTAATGCAAACCGCAAGTAACGAGGCATTGGCTACCTTAAGAGAGTCATAGTTACTCGTCCCAATTGCTCACCCAGTCTGCCACTTTTTCTTACTGCGGCCAGTCTGCCAGAAGCGATATATCACTCGTTGTGTATCTTAAGAGATTCATCGCTACTCTTTCCATAGGTTACTGGTATTCTCTGATTCAATGCCTCTCGTGACGAAAAAGTGGCTATCTTAATAGTGCAATACTTCTTCCTCCCAGTTGCTCACACAGTTTACTACTTTTTGTGTAGTTTTTGTCTGCCAGAAACTATAATTCACTAGTTTTGTATCATAAAAGAGTCATCGTTTCTCCTCCTAGGGGTTATTCGAGACCTCGTAATCCAAATCGCAAGTAACGAGGCATTGGCTACCTTAAGAGAGTCATAGTTACTCGTCCCCATTGCTCACCCAGTCTGCCACTTTTTCTTACTGCGGCCAGTCTGCCACAAGCGATATGTCACTCGTTGTGTATCTTAAGAGATTCATCGTTACTCTTTCCATAGGTTACTGGTATTCTCTGATTCAATGCCACTCGTGACGAAAAAGTGGCTATCTTAATAGTGCAATACTTCTTCCTCCCAGTTGCTCACACAGTTTACTACTTTTTTGTGTAGTTTTTGTCTGCCAAAAACTATAATTCACTAGTTGTGTATCATAAAAGAGTCATCGTTTCTCCTCCTAGGGGTTATTCGAGATATCTTAATCCAAACCGCAAGTAACGAGGCATTGGCTACCTTAAGAGAGTCATAGTTACTCGTCCCAATTGCTCACCCAGTCTGCCACTTTTCCTTACTGCGGCCAGTCTGCCAGAAGCGATATGTCACTCGTTGTGTATCTTAAGAGATTCATCGTTACTCTTTCCATAGGTTACAGGTATTCTCTGATTCAATGCCTCTCGTGACGAAAAAGTGGCTATCTTAATAGTGCAATACTTCTTCCTCCCAGTTGCTCACACAGTTTACTACTTTTTGTGTAGTTTTTGTCTGACAGAAACTATAATTCACTAGTTGTGTATCATAAAAGAGTCATCGTTTCTCCTCCTAGGGGTTTTCGAGATTTCGTAATCCAAACCGCAAGTAACGAGGCATTGGCTACCTTAAGAGAGTCATAGTTACTCGTCCCCATTGCTCACCCAGTCTGCCACTTTTTCTTACTGTGGCCAGTCTGCCAGAAGCGATATGTCACTCGTTGTGTATCTTAAGAGATTCATCGTTACTCCTTCCATAGGTTACTGGTATTCTCTGATTCAATGCCTCTCGTGACGAAAAAGTGGCTATCTTAATAGTGCAATACTTCTTCCTCCCAGTTGCTCACACAGTTTACTACTTTTTTGTGTAGTTTTTGTCTGCCAGAAACTATAATTCACTAGTTTTGTATCATAAAAGAGTCATCGTTTCTCCTCCTAGGGGTTATTCGAGACCTCTTAATCCAAACCGCAAGTAACGAGGCATTGGCTACCTTAAGAGAGTCATAGTTACTCGTCCCAATTGCTCACCCAGTCTGCCACTTTTTCTTACTGCGGCCAGTCTGCCAGAAGCGATATGACACTCGTTGTGTATCTTAAGAGATTCATCGTTACTCCTTCCATAGGTTACTGGTATTCTCTGAGTCAATACCTCTCGTGACGAAAAAGTGGCTATCTTAATAGTGCAATACTTCTTCCTCCGAGTTGCTCACACAGTTTACTACTTTTGTGTAGTTTTTGTCTGCCAGAAACTATAATTCACTAGTTGTGTATCATAAAAGAGTCATCGTTTCTCCTCCTAGGGTTTTTCGAGATTTCGTAATCCAAACCGCAAGTAACGAGGCATTGGCTACCTTAAGAGAGTCATAGTTACTCGTCCCCATTGCTCACCCAGTCTGCCACTTTTTCTTACTGTGGCCAGTCTGCCAGAAGCGATATGTCACTCGTTGTGTATCTTAAGAGATTCATCGTTACTCCTACCATAGGTTATTGGTATTCTCTGATTCAATGCCTCTCGTGACGAAAAAGTGGCTATCTTAATAGTGCAATACTTCTTCCTCCCAGTTGCTCACACAGTTTACTACTTTTTTGTGTAGTTTTTGTCTGCCAGAAACTATAATTCACTAGTTTTGTATCATAAAAGAGTCATCGTTTCTCCTCCTAGGGGTTATTCGAGACCTCTTAATCCAAACCGCAAGTAACGAGGCATTGGCTACCTTAAGAGAGTCATAGTTACTCGTCCCAATTGCTCACCCAGTCTGCCACTTTTTCTTACTGCGGCCAGTCTGCCAGAAGCGATATGACACTCGTTGTGTATCTTAAGAGATTCATCGTTACTCCTTCCATAGGTTACTGGTATTCTCTGAGTCAATACCTCTCGTGACGAAAAAGTGGCTATCTTAATAGTGCAATACTTCTTCCTCCGAGTTGCTCACACAGTTTACTACTTTTGTGTAGTTTTTGTCTGCCAGAAACTATAATTCACTAGTTGTGTATCATAAAAGAGTCATCGTTTCTCCTCCTAGGGGTTTTCGAGATTTCGTAATCCAAACCGCAAGTAACGAGGCATTGGCTACCTTAAGAGAGTCATAGTTACTCGTCCCCATTGCTCACCCAGTCTGCCACTTTTTCTTACTGTGGCCAGTCTGCCAGAAGCGATATGTCACTCGTTGTGTATCTTAAGAGATTCATCGTTACTCCTTCCATAGGTTACTGGTATTCTCTGATTCAATGCCTCTCGTGACGAAAAAGTGGCTATCTTAATAGTGCAATACTTCTTCCTCCCAGTTGCTCACACAGTTTACTACTTTTGTGTAGTTTTTGTCTGCCAGAAACTATAATTCACTAGTTGTGTATCATAAAAGAGTCATCGTTTCTCCTCCTAGGGGTTTTCGAGATTTCGTAATCCAAACCGCAAGTAACGAGGCATTGGCTACCTTAAGAGAGTCATAGTTACTCGTCCCCATTGCTCACCCAGTCTGCCACTTTTTCTTACTGTGGCCAGTCTGCCAGAAGCGATATGTCACTCGTTGTGTATCTTAAGAGATTCATCGTTACTCCTTCCATAGGTTACTGGTATTCTCTGATTCAATGCCTCTCGTGACGAAAAAGTGGCTATCTTAATAGTGCAATACTTCTTCCTCCCAGTTGCTCACACAGTTTACTACTTTTTTGTGTAGTTTTTGTCTGCCAGAAACTATAATTCACTAGTTTTGTATCATAAAAGAGTCATCGTTTCTCCTCCTAGGGGTTATTCGAGACCTCTTAATCCAAACCGCAAGTAACGAGGCATTGGCTACCTTAAGAGAGTCATAGTTACTCGTCCCAATTGCTCACCCAGTCTGCCACTTTTCCTTACTGCGGCCAGTCTGCCAGAAGCGATATGTCACTCGTTGTGTATCTTAAGAGATTCATCGTTACTCTTTCCATAGGTTACAGGTATTCTCTGATTCAATGCCTCTCGTGACGAAAAAGTGGCTATCTTAATACTGCAATACTTCTTCCTCCCAGTTGCTCACACAGTTTACTACTTTTTGTGTAGTTTTTGTCTGCCAGAAACTATAATTCACTAGTTGTGTATCATAAAAGAGTCATCGTTTCTCCTCCTAGGGGTTATTCGAGACCTCTTAATCCAAACCGCAAGTAACGAGGCATTGGCTACCTTAAGAGAGTCATAGTTAATCGTCCCAATTGCTCACCCAGTCTGCCACTTTTTCTTACTGCGGCCAGTCTGCCAGAAGCGATATGACACTCGTTGTGTATCTTAAGAGATTCATCGTTACTCCTTCCATAGGTTACTGGTATTCTCTGAGTCAATACCTCTCGTGACGAAAAAGTGGCTATCTTAATAGTGCAATACTTCTTCCTCCGAGTTGCTCACACAGTTTACTACTTTTGTGTAGTTTTTGTCTGCCAGAAACTATAATTCACTAGTTGTGTATCATAAAAGAGTCATCGTTTCTCCTCCTAGGGGTTATTCGAGATATCTTAATCCAAACCGCAAGTAACGAGGCATTGGCTACCTTAAGAGAGTCATAGTTACTCGTCCCAATTGCTCACCCACTCTGCCACTTTTCCTTACTGCGGCCAGTCTGCCAGAAGCGATATGTCACTCGTTGTGTATCTTAAGAGATTCATCGTTACTCTTTCCATAGGTTACAGGTATTCTCTGATTCAATGCCTCTCGTGACGAAAAAGTGGCTATCTTAATAGTGCAATACTTCTTCCTCCCAGTTGCTCACACAGTTTACTACTTTTTGTGTAGTTTTTGTCTGCCAGAAACTATAATTCACTAGTTGTGTATCATAAAAGAGTCATCGTTTCTCCTCCTAGGGGTTTTCGAGATTTCGTAATCCAAACCGCAAGTAACGAGGCATTGGCTACCTTAAGAAAGTCATAGTTACTCGTCCCAATTGCTCACCCAGTCTGCCACTTTTCCTTACTGCGGCCAGTCTGCCAGAAGCGATATGTCACTCGTTGTGTATCTTAAGAGATTCATCGTTACTCTTTCCATAGGTTACAGGTATTCTCTGATTCAATGCCTCTCGTGACGAAAAAGTGGCTATCTTAATAGTGCAATACTTCTTCCTCCCAGTTGCTCACACAGTTTACTACTTTTTGTGTAGTTTTTGTCTGCCAGAAACTATAATTCACTAGTTGTGTATCATAAAAGAGTCATCGTTTCTCCTCCTAGGGGTTTTCGAGATTTCGTAATCCAAACCGCAAGTAACGAGGCATTGGCTACCTTAAGAGAGTCATAGTTACTCGTCCCCATTGCTCACCCAGTCTGCGACTTTTTCTTACTGTGGCCAGTCTGCCAGAAGCGATATGTCACTCGTTGTGTATCTTAAGAGATTCATCGTTACTCCTTCCATAGGTTACTGGTATTCTCTGATTCAATGCCTCTCGTGACGAAAAAGTGGCTATCTTAATAGTGCAATACTTCTTCCTCCCAGTTGCTCACACAGTTTACTACTTTTTTGTGTAGTTTTTGTCTGCCAGAAACTATAATTCACTAGTTTTGTATCATAAAAGAGTCATCGTTTCTCCTCCTAGGGGTTATTCGAGACCTCTTAATCCAAACCGCAAGTAACGAGGCATTGGCTACTTTAAGAGAGTCATAGTTACTCGTCCCAATTGCTCACCCAGTCTGCCACTTTTTCTTACTGCAGCCAGTCTGCCAGAAGCGATATGACACTCGTTGTGTATCTTAAGAGATTCATCGTTACTCCTTCCATAGGTTACTGGTATTCTCTGAGTCAATACCTCTCGTGACGAAAAAGTGGCTATCTTAATAGTGCAATACTTCTTCCTCCGAGTTGCTCACACAGTTTACTACTTTTGTGTAGTTTTTGTCTGCCAGAAACTATAATTCACTAGTTGTGTATCATAAAAGAGTCATCGTTTCTCCTCCTAGGGGTTTTCGAGATTTCGTAATCCAAACCGCAAGTAACGAGGCATTGGCTACCTTAAGAGAGTCATAGTTACTCGTCCCCATTGTCACCCAGTCTGCCACTTTTTCTTACTGTGGCCAGTCTGCCAGAAGCGATATGTCACTCGTTGTGTATCTTAAGAGATTCATCGTTACTCCTTCCATAGGTTACTGGTATTCTCTGATTCAATGCCTCTCGTGACGAAAAAGTGGCTATCTTAATAGTGCAATACTTCTTCCTCCCAGTTGCTCACACAGTTTACTACTTTTTTGTGTAGTTTTTGTCTGCCAGAAACTATAATTCACTAGTTTTGTATCATAAAAGAGTCATCGTTTCTCCTCCTAGGGGTTATTCGAGACCTCTTAATCCAAACCGCAAGTAACGAGGCATTGGCTACCTTAAGAGAGTCATAGTTACTCGTCCCAATTGCTCACCCAGTCTGCCACTTTTTCTTACTGCGGCCAGTCTGCCAGAAGCGATATGACACTCGTTGTGTATCTTAAGAGATTCATCGTTACTCCTTCCATAGGTTACTGGTATTCTCTGAGTCAATACCTCTCGTGACGAAAAAGTGGCTATCTTAATAGTGCAATACTTCTTCCTCCGAGTTGCTCACACAGTTTACTACTTTTGTGTAGTTTTTGTCTGCCAGAAACTATAATTCACTAGTTGTGTATCATAAAAGAGTCATCGTTTCTCCTCCTAGGGGTTATTCGAGATATCTTAATCCAAACCGCAAGTAACGAGGCATTGGCTACCTTAAGAGAGTCATAGTTACTCGTCCCAATTGCTCTCCCAGTCTGCCACTTTTCCTTACTGCGACCAGTCTGCCAGAAGCGATATGTCACTCGTTGTGTATCTTAAGAGATTCATCGTTACTCTTTCCATAGGTTACTGGTATTCTCTGATTCAATGCCTCTCGTGACGAAAAAGTGGCTATCTTAATAGTGCAATACTTCTTCCTCCCAGTTGCTCACACAGTTTACTACTTTTTGTGTAGTTTTTGTCTGCCAGAAACTATAATTCACTAGTTGTGTATCATAAAAGAGTCATCGTTTCTCCTCCTAGGGGTTTTCGAGATTTCTTAATCCAAACCGCAAGTAACGAGGCATTGGCTACCTTAAGAGAGTCATAGTTACTCGTCCCCATTGCTCACCCAGTCTGCCACTTTTTCTTACTGTGGCCAGTCTGCCAGAAGCGATATGTCACTCGTTGTGTATCTTAAGAGATTCATCGTTACTCCTTCCATAGGTTACTGGTATTCTCTGATTCAATGCCTCTCGTGACGAAAAAGTGGCTATCTTAATAGTGCAATACTTCTTCCTCCCAGTTGCTCACACAGTTTACTACTTTTTTGTGTAGTTTTTGTCTGCCAGAAACTATAATTCACTAGTTTTGTATCATAAAAGAGTCATCGTTTCTCCTCCTAGGGGTTATTCGAGACCTCTTAATCCAAACCGCAAGTAACGAGGCATTGGCTACCTTAAGAGAGTCATAGTTACTCGTCCCAATTGCTCACCCAGTCTGCCACTTTTTCTTACTGCGGCCAATCTGCCAGAAGCGATATGACACTCGTTGTGTATCTTAAGAGATTCATCGTTACTCCTTCCATAGGTTACTGGTATTCTCTGAGTCAATACCTCTCGTGACGAAAAAGTGGCTATCTTAATAGTGCAATACTTCTTCCTCCGAGTTGCTCACACAGTTTACTACTTTTGTGTAGTTTTTGTCTGCCAGAAACTATAATTCACTAGTTGTGTATCATAAAAGAGTCATCGTTTCTCCTCCTAGGGGTTTTCGAGATTTCGTAATCCAAACCGCAAGTAACGAGGCATTGGCTACCTTAAGAGAGTCATAGTTACTCGTCCCCATTGCTCACTCAGTCTGCCACTTTTTCTTACTGTGGCCAGTCTGCCCGAAGCGATATGTCACTCGTTGTGTATGTTAAGAGATTCATCGTTACTCCTTCCATAGGTTACTGGTATTCTCTGAGTCAATACCACTTGTGACGAAAAAGTGGCTATCTTAATAGTGCAATACTTCTTCCTCCGAGTTGCTCACACAGTTTACTACTTTTTGTGTAGTTTTTGTCTGCCAGAAACTATAATTCACTAGTTGTGTATCATAAAAGAGTCATCGTTTCTCCTCCTAGGGGTTATTCGAGATATCTTAATCCAAACCGCAAGTAACGAGGCATTGGCTACCTTAAGAGAGTCATAGTTACTCGTCCCAATTGCTCACCCAGTCTGCCACTTTTCCTTACTGCGGCCAGTCTGCCAGAAGCGATATGTCACTCGTTGTGTATCTTAAGAGATTCATCGTTACTCCTTCCATAGGTTACTGGTATTCTCTGATTCAATGCCTCTCGTGACGAAAAAGTGGCTATCTTAATAGTGCAATACTTCTTCCTCCCAGTTGCTCACACAGTTTACTACTTTTTTGTGTAGTTTTTGTCTGCCAGAAACTATAATTCACTAGTTTTGTATCATAAAAGAGTCATCGTTTCTCCTCCTAGGGGTTATTCGAGACCTCTTAATCCAAACCGCAAGTAACGAGGCATTGGCTACCTTAAGAGAGTCATAGTTACTCGTCCCAATTGCTCACCCAGTCTGCCACTTTTCCTTACTGCGGCCAGTCTGCCAGAAGCGATATGTCACTCGTTGTGTATCTTAAGAGATTCATCGTTACTCTTTCCATAGGTTACAGGTATTCTCTGATTCAATGCCTCTCGTGACGAAAAAGTGGCTATCTTAATAGTGCAATACTTCTTCCTCCCAGTTGCTCACACAGTTTACTACTTTTTGTGTAGTTTTTGTCTGCCAGAAACTATAATTCACTAGTTGTGTATCATAAAAGAGTCATCGTTTCTCCTCCTAGGGGTTATTCGAGACCTCTTAATCCAAACCGCAAGTAACGAGGCATTGGCTACCTTAAGAGAGTCATAGTTAATCGTCCCAATTGCTCACCCAGTCTGCCACTTTTTCTTACTGCGGCCAGTCTGCCAGAAGCGATATGACACTCGTTGTGTATCTTAAGAGATTCATCGTTACTCCTTCCATAGGTTACTGGTATTCTCTGAGTCAATACCTCTCGTGACGAAAAAGTGGCTATCTTAATAGTGCAATACTTCTTCCTCCGAGTTGCTCACACAGTTTACTACTTTTGTGTAGTTTTTGTCTGCCAGAAACTATAATTCACTAGTTGTGTATCATAAAAGAGTCATCGTTTCTCCTCCTAGGGGTTATTCGAGATATCTTAATCCAAACCGCAAGTAACGAGGCATTGGCTACCTTAAGAGAGTCATAGTTACTCGTCCCAATTGCTCACCCACTCTGCCACTTTTCCTTACTGCGGCCAGTCTGCCAGAAGCGATATGTCACTCGTTGTGTATCTTAAGAGATTCATCGTTACTCTTTCCATAGGTTACAGGTATTCTCTGATTCAATGCCTCTCGTGACGAAAAAGTGGCTATCTTAATAGTGCAATACTTCTTCCTCCCAGTTGCTCACACAGTTTACTACTTTTTGTGTAGTTTTTGTCTGCCAGAAACTATAATTCACTAGTTGTGTATCATAAAAGAGTCATCGTTTCTCCTCCTAGGGGTTTTCGAGATTTCGTAATCCAAACCGCAAGTAACGAGGCATTGGCTACCTTAAGAGAGTCATAGTTACTCGTCCCAATTGCTCACCCAGTCTGCCACTTTTCCTTACTGCGGCCAGTCTGCCAGAAGCGATATGTCACTCGTTGTGTATCTTAAGAGATTCATCGTTACTCTTTCCATAGGTTACAGGTATTCTCTGATTCAATGCCTCTCGTGACGAAAAAGTGGCTATCTTAATAGTGCAATACTTCTTCCTCCCAGTTGCTCACACAGTTTACTACTTTTTGTGTAGTTTTTGTCTGCCAGAAACTATAATTCACTAGTTGTGTATCATAAAAGAGTCATCGTTTCTCCTCCTAGGGGTTTTCGAGATTTCGTAATCCAAACCGCAAGTAACGAGGCATTGGCTACCTTAAGAGAGTCATAGTTACTCGTCCCCATTGCTCACCCAGTCTGCGACTTTTTCTTACTGTGGCCAGTCTGCCAGAAGCGATATGTCACTCGTTGTGTATCTTAAGAGATTCATCGTTACTCCTTCCATAGGTTACTGGTATTCTCTGATTCAATGCCTCTCGTGACGAAAAAGTGGCTATCTTAATAGTGCAATACTTCTTCCTCCCAGTTGCTCACACAGTTTACTACTTTTTTGTGTAGTTTTTGTCTGCCAGAAACTATAATTCACTAGTTTTGTATCATAAAAGAGTCATCGTTTCTCCTCCTAGGGGTTATTCGAGACCTCTTAATCCAAACCGCAAGTAACGAGGCATTGGCTACCTTAAGAGAGTCATAGTTACTCGTCCCAATTGCTCACCCAGTCTGCCACTTTTTCTTACTGCAGCCAGTCTGCCAGAAGCGATATGACACTCGTTGTGTATCTTAAGAGATTCATCGTTACTCCTTCCATAGGTTACTGGTATTCTCTGATTCAATGCCTCTCGTGACGAAAAAGTGGCTATCTTAATAGTGCAATACTTCTTCCTCCGAGTTGCTCACACAGTTTACTACTTTTGTGTAGTTTTTGTCTGCCAGAAACTATAATTCACTAGTTGTGTATCATAAAAGAGTCATCGTTTCTCCTCCTAGGGGTTATTCGAGATATCTTAATCCAAACCGCAAGTAACGAGGCATTGGCTACCTTAAGAGAGTCATAGTTACTCGTCCCCATTGCTCACCCAGTCTGCCACTTTTTCTTACTGTGGCCAGTCTGCCAGAAGCGATATGTCACTCGTTGTGTATCTTAAGAGATTCATCGTTACTCCTTCCATAGGTTACTGGTATTCTCTGATTCAATGCCTCTCGTGACGAAAAAGTGGCTATCTTAATAGTGCAATACTTCTTCCTCCCAGTTGCTCACACAGTTTACTACTTTTTTGTGTAGTTTTTGTCTGCCAGAAACTATAATTCACTAGTTTTGTATCATAAAAGAGTCATCGTTTCTCCTCCTAGTGGTTATTCGAGACCTCTTAATCCAAACCGCAAGTAACGAGGCATTGGCTACCTTAAGAGAGTCATAGTTACTCGTCCCAATTGCTCACCCAGTCTGCCACTTTTTCTTACTGCGGCCAGTCTGCCAGAAGCGATATGACACTCGTTGTGTATCTTAAGAGATTCATCGTTACTCCTTCCATAGGTTACTGGTATTCTCTGAGTCAATACCTCTCGTGACGAAAAAGTGGCTATCTTAATAGTGCAATACTTCTTCCTCCGAGTTGCTCACACAGTTTACTACTTTTGTGTAGTTTTTGTCTGCCAGAAACTATAATTCACTAGTTGTGTATCATAAAAGAGTCATCGTTTCTCCTCCTAGGGGTTATTCGAGATATCTTAATCCAAACCGCAAGTAACGAGGCATTGGCTACCTTAAGAGAGTCATAGTTACTCGTCCCAATTGCTCTCCCAGTCTGCCACTTTTCCTTACTGCGACCAGTCTGCCAGAAGCGATATGTCACTCGTTGTGTATCTTAAGAGATTCATCGTTACTCTTTCCATAGGTTACTGGTATTCTCTGATTCAATGCCTCTCGTGACGAAAAAGTGGCTATCTTAATAGTGCAATACTTCTTCCTCCCAGTTGCTCACACAGTTTACTACTTTTTGTGTAGTTTTTGTCTGCCAGAAACTATAATTCACTAGTTGTGTATCATAAAAGAGTCATCGTTTCTCCTCCTAGGGGTTTTCGAGATTTCTTAATCCAAACCGCAAGTAACGAGGCATTGGCTACCTTAAGAGAGTCATAGTTACTCGTCCCCATTGCTCACCCAGTCTGCCACTTTTTCTTACTGTGGCCAGTCTGCCAGAAGCGATATGTCACTCGTTGTGTATCTTAAGAGATTCATCGTTACTCCTTCCATAGGTTACTGGTATTCTCTGATTCAATGCCTCTCGTGACGAAAAAGTGGCTATCTTAATAGTGCAATACTTCTTCCTCCCAGTTGCTCACACAGTTTACTACTTTTTTGTGTAGTTTTTGTCTGCCAGAAACTATAATTCACTAGTTTTGTATCATAAAAGAGTCATCGTTTCTCCTCCTAGGGGTTATTCGAGACCTCTTAATCCAAACCGCAAGTAACGAGGCATTGGCTACCTTAAGAGAGTCATAGTTACTCGTCCCAATTGCTCACCCAGTCTGCCACTTTTTCTTACTGCGGCCAATCTGCCAGAAGCGATATGACACTCGTTGCGTATCTTAAGAGATTCATCGTTACTCCTTCCATAGGTTACTGGTATTCTCTGAGTCAATACCTCTCGTGACGAAAAAGTGGCTATCTTAATAGTGCAATACTTCTTCCTCCGAGTTGCTCACACAGTTTACTACTTTTGTGTAGTTTTTGTCTGCCAGAAACTATAATTCACTAGTTGTGTATCATAAAAGAGTCATCGTTTCTCCTCCTAGGGGTTTTCGAGATTTCGTAATCCAAACCGCAAGTAACGAGGCATTGGCTACCTTAAGATAGTCATAGTTACTCGTCCCCATTGCTCACCCAGTCTGCCACTTTTTCTTACTGTGGCCAGTCTGCCAGAAGCGATATGTCACTCGTTGTGTATCTTAAGAGATTCATCGTTACTCCTTCCATAGGTTACTGGTATTCTCTGATTCAATGCCTCTCGTGACGAAAAAGTGGCTATCTTAATAGTGCAATACTTCTTCCTCCCAGTTGCTCACACAGTTTACTACTTTTGTGTAGTTTTTGTCTGCCAGAAACTATAATTCACTAGTTGTGTATCATAAAAGAGTCATCGTTTCTCCTCCTAGGGGTTTTCGAGATTTCGTAATCCAAACCGCAAGTAACGAGGCATTGGCTACCTTAAGAGAGTCATAGTTACTCGTCCCCATTGCTCACCCAGTCTGCCACTTTTTCTTACTGTGGCCAGTCTGCCAGAAGCGATATGTCACTCGTTGTGTATCTTAAGAGATTCATCGTTACTCCTTCCATAGGTTACTGGTATTCTCTGATTCAATGCCTCTCGTGACGAAAAAGTGGCTATCTTAATAGTGCAATACTTCTTCCTCCCAGTTGCTCACACAGTTTACTACTTTTTTGTGTAGTTTTTGTCTGCCAGAAACTATAATTCACTAGTTTTGTATCATAAAAGAGTCATCGTTTCTCCTCCTAGGGGTTATTCGAGACCTCTTAATCCAAACCGCAAGTAACGAGGCATTGGCTACCTTAAGAGAGTCATAGTTACTCGTCCCAATTGCTCACCCAGTCTGCCACTTTTTCTTACTGCGGCCAGTCTGCCAGAAGCGATATGACACTCGTTGTGTATCTTAAGAGATTCATCGTTACTCCTTCCATAGGTTACTGGTATTCTCTGAGTCAATACCTCTCGTGACGAAAAAGTGGCTATCTTAATAGTGCAATACTTCTTCCTCCGAGTTGCTCACACAGTTTACTACTTTTGTGTAGTTTTTGTCTGCCAGAAACTATAATTCACTAGTTGTGTATCATAAAAGAGTCATCGTTTCTCCTCCTAGGGGTTATTCGAGATATCTTAATCCAAACCGCAAGTAACGAGGCATTGGCTACCTTAAGAGAGTCATAGTTACTCGTCCCAATTGCTCTCCAAGTCTGCCACTTTTCCTTACTGCGACCAGTCTGCCAGAAGCGATATGTCACTCGTTGTGTATCTTAAGAGATTCATCGTTACTCTTTCCATAGGTTACTGGTATTCTCTGATTCAATGCCTCTCGTGACGAAAAAGTGGCTATCTTAATAGTGCAATACTTCTTCCTCCCAGTTGCTCACACAGTTTACTACTTTTTTGTGTAGTGTTTGTCTGCCAGAAACTATAATTCACTAGTTTTGTATCATAAAAGAGTCATCGTTTCTCCTCCTAGGGGTTATTCGAGACCTCTTAATCCAAACCGCAAGTAACGAGGCATTGGCTACCTTAAGAGAGTCATAGTTACTCGTCCCAATTGCTCACCCAGTCTGCCACTTTTTCTTACTGCGGCCAGTCTGCCAGAAGCGATATGTCACTCGTTGTGTATCTTAAGAGATTCATCGTTACTCCTTCCATAGGTTACTGGTATTCTCTGAGTCAATACCTCTCGTGACGAAAAAGTGGCTATCTTAATAGTGCAATACTTCTTCCTCCGAGTTGCTCACACAGTTTACTACTTTTTGTGTAGTTTTTGTCTGCCAGAAACTATAATTCACTAGTTGTGTATCATAAAAGAGTCATCGTTTCTCCTCCTAGGGTTTTTCGAGATTTCTTAATCCAAACCGCAAGTAACGAGGCATTGGCTACCTTAAGAGAGTCATAGTTACTCGTCCCCATTGCTCACTCAGTCTGCCACTTTTTCTTACTGTGGCCAGTCTGCCCGAAGCGATATGTCACTCGTTGTGTATGTTAAGAGATTCATCGTTACTCCTTCCATAGGTTACTGGTATTCTCTGAGTCAATACCACTCGTGACGAAAAAGTGGCTATCTTAATAGTGCAATACTTCTTCCTCCGAGTTGCTCACACAGTTTACTACTTTTTGTGTAGTTTTTGTCTGCCAGAAACTATAATTCACTAGTTGTGTATCATAAAAGAGTCATCGTTTCTCCTCCTAGGGGTTATTCGAGATATCTTAATCCAAACCGCAAGTAACGAGGCATTGGCTACCTTAAGAGAGTCATAGTTACTCGTCCCCATTGCTCACCCAGTCTGCCACTTTTTCTTACTGTGGCCAGTCTGCCAGAAGCGATATGTCACTCGTTGTGTATCTTAAGAGATTCATCGTTACTCCTTCCATAGGTTACTGGTATTCTCTGATTCAATGCCTCTCGTGACGAAAAAGTGGCTATCTTAATAGTGCAATACTTCTTCCTCCCAGTTGCTCACACAGTTTACTACTTTTTTGTGTAGTTTTTGTCTGCCAGAAACTATAATTCACTAGTTTTGTATCATAAAAGAGTCATCGTTTCTCCTCCTAGGGGTTATTCGAGACCTCTTAATCCAAACCGCAAGTAACGAGGCATTGGCTACCTTAAGAGAGTCATAGTTACTCGTCCCAATTGCTCACCCAGTCTGCCACTTTTTCTTACTGCGGCCAGCCTGCCAGAAGCGATATGACACTCGTTGTGTATCTTAAGAGATTCATCGTTACTCCTTCCATAGGTTACTGGTATTCTCTGAGTCAATACCTCTCGTGACGAAAAAGTGGCTATCTTAATAGTGCAATACTTCTTCCTCCCAGTTGCTCACACAGTTTACTAATTTTTTGTGTAGTGTTTGTCTGCCAGAAACTATAATTCACTAGTTTTGTATCATAAAAGAGTCATCGTTTCTCCTCCTAGGGGTTATTCGAGACCTCTTAATCCAAACCGCAAGTAACGAGGCATTGGCTACCTTAAGAGAGTCATAGTTACTCGTCCCAATTGCTCACCCAGTCTGCCACTTTTTCTTACTGCGGCCAGTCTGCCAGAAGCGATATGTCACTCGTTGTGTATCTTAAGAGATTCATCGTTACTCCTTCCATAGGTTACTGGTATTCTCTGAGTCAATACCTCTCGTGACGAAAAAGTGGCTATCTTAATAGTGCAATACTTCTTCCTCCGAGTTGCTCACACAGTTTACTACTTTTTGTGTAGTTTTTGTCTGCCAGAAACTATAATTCACTAGTTGTGTATCATAAAAGAGTCATCGTTTCTCCTCCTAGGGTTTTTCGAGATTTCTTAATCCAAACCGCAAGTAACGAGGCATTGGCTACCTTAAGAGAGTCATAGTTACTCGTCCCCATTGCTCACTCAGTCTGCCACTTTTTCTTACTGTGGCCAGTCTGCCCGAAGCGATATGTCACTCGTTGTGTATGTTAAGAGATTCATCGTTACTCCTTCCATAGGTTACTGGTATTCTCTGAGTCAATACCACTCGTGACGAAAAAGTGGCTATCTTAATAGTGCAATACTTCTTCCTCCGAGTTGCTCACACAGTTTACTACTTTTTGTGTAGTTTTTGTCTGCCAGAAACTATAATTCACTAGTTGTGTATCATAAAAGAGTCATCGTTTCTCCTCCTAGGGGTTATTCGAGATATCTTAATCCAAACCGCAAGTAACGAGGCATTGGCTACCTTAAGAGAGTCATAGTTACTCGTCCTAATTGCTCACCCAGTCTGCCACATTTCCTTACTGCGGCCAGTCTACCAGAAGCGATATGTCACTCATTGTGTATCTTAAGAGATTCATCGTTACTCCTTCCATAGGTTACTGGTATTCTCTGAGTCAATACCTCTCTTGACGAAAAAGTGGCTATCTTAATAGTGCAATACTTCTTCCTCCGAGTTGCTCACACAGTTTACTACTTTTTGTGTACTTGCCAGTCTGCCAGAAGCGATATGTCACTAGTTGTGTATCATAAAAGAGTCATCGTTTCTCCTCCTAGGGGTTATTCGAGATTTCTTAATCCAAACCGCAAGTAACGAGGCATTGGCTACCTTAAGAGAGTCATAGTTACTCGTCCCAATTGCTCACCCAGTCTGCCACTTTTCCTTACTGCGGCCAGTCTGCCAGAAGCGATATGTCACTCGTTGTGTATCTTAAGAGATTCATCGTTACTCTTTCCATAGGTTACTGGTATTCTCTGATTCAATGCCTCTCGTGACGAAAAAGTGGCTATCTTAATAGTGCAATACTTCTTCCTCCCAGTTGCTCACACAGTTTACTACTTTTTGTGTAGTTTTTGTATGCCAGAAACTATAATTCACTAGTTGTGTATCATAAAAGAGTCATCGTTTCTCCTCCTAGGGGTTTTCGAGATTTCTTAATCCAAACCGCAAGTAACGAGGCATTGGCTACCTTAAGAGAGTCATAGTTACTCGTCCCCATTGCTCACCCAGTCTGCCACTTTTTCTTACTGTGGCCAGTCTGCCAGAAGCGATATGTCACTCGTTGTGTATCTTAAGAGATTCATCGTTACTCCTTCCATAGGTTACTGGTATTCTCTGATTCAATGCCTCTCGTGACGAAAAAGTGGCTATCTTAATAGTGCAATACTTCTTCCTCCCAGTTGCTCACACAGTTTACTACTTTTTGTGTAGTTTTTGTCTGCCAGAAACTATAATTCACTAGTTGTGTATCATAAAAGAGTCATCGTTTCTCCGCCTAGGGGTTTTCGAGATTTCTTAATCCAAACCGCAAGTAACGAGGCATTGGCTACCTTAAGAGAGTCATAGTTACTCGTCCCCATTGCTCACCCAGTCTGCCACTTTTTCTTACTGTGGCCAGTCTGCCAGAAGCGATATGTCACTCGTTGTGTATCTTAAGAGATTCATCGTTACTCCTTCCATAGGTTACTGGTATTCTCTGATTCAATGCCTCTCGTGACGAAAAAGTGGCTATCTTAATAGTGCAATACTTCTTCCTCCCAGTTGCTCACACAGTTTACTACTTTTTTGTGTAGTTTTTGTCTGCCAGAAACTATAATTCACTAGTTTTGTATCATAAAAGAGTCATCGTTTCTCCTCCTAGGGGTTATTCGAGACCTCTTAATCCAAACCGCAAGTAACGAGGCATTGGCTACCTTAAGAGAGTCATAGTTACTCGTCCCAATTGCTCACCCAGTCTGCCACTTTTTCTTACTGCGGCCAGTCTGCCAAAAGCGATATGTCACTCGTTGTGTATCTTAAGAGATTCATCGTTACTCCTTCCATAGGTTACTGGTATTCTCTGAGTCAACACCTCTCGTGACGAAAAAGTGGCTATCTTAATAGTGCAATACTTCTTCCTCCGAGTTGCTCACACAGTTTACTACTTTTTGTGTAGTTTTTGTCTGCCAGAAACTATAATTCACTAGTTGTGTATCATAAAAGAGTCATCGTTTCTCCTCCTAGGGGTTTTCGAGATTTCTTAATCCAAACCGCAAGTAACGAGGCATTGGCTACCTTAAGAGAGTCATAGTTACTCGTCCCCATTGCTCACCCAGTCTGCCACTTTTTCTTACTGTGGCCAGTCTGCCAGAAGCGATATGTCACTCGTTGTGTATGTTAAGAGATTCATCGTTACTCCTTCCATAGGTTACTGGTATTCTCTGAGTCAGTACCACTCGTGACGAAAAAGTGGCTATCTTAATAGTGCAATACTTCTTCCTCCGAGTTGCTCACACAGTTTACTACTTTTGTGTAGTTTTTGTCTGCCAGAAACTATAATTCACTAGTTGTGTATCATAAAAGAGTCATCGTTTCTCCTCCTAGGGGTTATTCGAGATATCTTAATCCAAACCGCAAGTAACGAGGCATTGGCTACCTTAAGAGAGTCATAGTTACTCGTCCTAATTGCCCACCCAGTCTGCCACATTTCCTTACTGCGGCCAGTCTGCCAGAAGCGATATGTCACTCGTTGTGTATCTTAAGAGATTCATCGTTACTCCTTCCATAGGTTACTGGTATTCTCTGAGTCAATACCTCTCTTGACGAAAAAGTGGCTATCTTAATAGTGCAATACTTCTTCCTCCGAGTTGCTCACACAGTTTACTACTTTTTGTGTACTTGCCAGTCTGCCAGAAGCGATATGTCACTAGTTGTGTATCATAAAAGAGTCATCGTTTCTCCTCCTAGGGGTTATTCGAGATTTCTTAATCCAAACCGCAAGTAACGAGGCATTGGCTACCTTAAGAGAGTCATAGTTACTCGTCCCAATTGCTCACCCAGTTTGCCACTTTTCCTTACTGCGGCCAGTCTGACAGAAGCGATATGTCACTCGTTGTGTATCTTAAGAGATTCATCGTTACTCTTTCCATAGGTTACTGGTATTCTCTGATTCAATGCCTCTCGTGACGAAAAAGTGGCTATCTTAATAGTGCAATACTTCTTCCTCCCAGTTGCTCACACAGTTTACTACTTTTTGTGTAGTTTTTGTATGCCAGATCTATAATTCACTAGTTGTGTATCATAAAAGAGTCATCGTTTCTCCTCCTAGGGGTTTTCGAGATTTCTTAATCCAAACCGCAAGTAACGAGGCATTGGCTACCTTAAGAGAGTCATAGTTACTCGTCCCCATTGCTCACCCAGTCTGCCACTTTTTCTTACTGTGGACAGTCTGCCAGAAGCGATATGTCACTCGTTGTGTATCTTAAGAGATTCATCGTTACTCCTTCCATAGGTTACTGGTATTCTCTGATTCAATGCCTCTCGTGACGAAAAAGTGGCTATCTTAATAGTGCAATACTTCTTCCTCCCAGTTGCTCACACAGTTTACTACTTTTTGTGTAGTTTTTGTCTGCCAGAAACTATAATTCACTAGTTGTGTATCATAAAAGAGTCATCGTTTCTCCTCCTAGGGGTTTTCGAGATTTCTTAATCCAAACCGCAAGTAACGAGGCATTGGCTACCTTAAGAGAGTCATAGTTACTCGTCCCCATTGCTCACCCAGTCTGCCACTTTTTCTTACTGTGGCCAGTCTGCCAGAAGCGATATGTCACTCGTTGTGTATCTTAAGAGATTCATCGTTACTCCTTCCATAGGTTACTGGTATTCTCTGATTCAATATCTCGTGACGAAAAAGTGGCTATCTTAATAGTGCAATACTTCTTCCTCCCAGTTGCTCACACAGTTTACTACTTTTTTGTGTAGTTTTTGTCTGCCAGAAACTATAATTCACTAGTTTTGTATCATAAAAGAGTCATCGTTTCTCCTCCTAGGGGTTATTCGAGACCTCTTAATCCAAACCGCAAGTAACGAGGCATTGGCTACCTTAAGAGAGTCATAGTTACTCGTCCCAATTGCTCACCCAGTCTGCCACTTTTTCTTACTGCGGCCAGTCTGCCAGAAGCGATATGTCACTCGTTGTGTATCTTAAGAGATTCATCGTTACTCCTTCCATAGGTTACTGGTATTCTCTGAGTCAATACCTCTCGTGACGAAAAAGTGGCTATCTTAATAGTGCAATACTTCTTCCTCCGAGTTGCTCACACAGTTTACTACTTTTTGTGTAGTTTTTGTCTGCCAGAAACTATAATTCACTAGTTGTGTATCATAAAAGAGTCATCGTTTCTCCTTCTAGGGGTTTTCGAGATTTCTTAATCCAAACCGCAAGTAACGAGGCATTGGCTACCTTAAGAGAGTCATAGTTACTCGTCCCCATTGCTCACCCAGTCTGCCACTTTTTCTTACTGTGGCCAGTCTGCCAGAAGCGATATGTCACTCGTTGTGTATGTTAAGAGATTGATCGTTACTCCTTCCATAGGTTACTGGTATTCTCTGAGTCAATACCACTCGTGACGAAAAAATGGCTATCTTAATAGTGCAATACTTCTTCCTCCGAGTTTCTCACACAGTTTACTACTTTTTGTGTAGTTTTTGTCTGCCAGAAACTATAATTCACTAGTTGTGTATCATAAAAGAGTCATCGTTTCTCCTCCTAGGGGTTATTCGAGATATCTTAATCCAAACCGCAAGTAACGAGGCATTGGCTACCTTAAGAGAGTCATAGTTACTCGTCCTAATTGCTCACCCAGTCTGCCACATTTCCTTACTGCGGCCAGTCTGCCAGAAGCGATATGTCACTCGTTGTGTATCTTAAGAGATTCATCGTTACTCCTTCCATAGGTTACTGGTATTCTCTGAGTCAATACCTCTCTTGACGAAAAAGTGGCTATCTTAATAGTGCAATACTTCTTCCTCCCAGTTGCTCACACAGTTTACTACTTTTTGTGTACTTGCCAGTCTGCCAGAAGCGATATGTCACTAGTTGTGTATCATAAAAGAGTCATCGTTTCTCCTCCTAGGGGTTATTCGAGATTTCTTAATCCAAACCGCAAGTAACGAGGCATTGGCTACCTTAAGAGAGTCATAGTTACTCGTCCCAATTGCTCACCCAGTCTGCCACTTTTCCTTACTGCGGCCAGTCTGCCAGAAGCGATATGTCACTCGTTGTGTATCTTAAGAGATTCATCGTTACTCTTTCCATAGGTTACTGGTATTCTCTGATTCAATGCCTCTCGTGACGAAAAAGTGGCTATCTTAATAGTGCAATACTTCTTCCTCCCAGTTGCTCACACAGTTTACTACTTTTTGTGTAGTTTTTGTCTGCCAGAAACTATAATTCACTAGTTGTGTATCATAAAAGAGTCATCGTTTCTCCTCCTAGGGGTTTTCGAGATTTCTTAATCCAAACCGCAAGTAACGAGGCATTGGCTACCTTAAGAGAGTCATAGTTACTCGTCCCCATTGCTCACCCAGTCTGCCACTTTTTCTTACTGTGGCCAGTCTGCCAGAAGCGATATGACACTCGTTGTGTATCTTAAGAGATTCATCGTTACTCCTTCCATAGGTTACTGGTATTCTCTGAGTCAATACCTCTCGTGACGAAAAAGTGGCTATCTTAATAGTGCAATACTTCTTCCTCCGAGTTGCTCACACAGTTTACTACTTTTGTGTAGTTTTTGTCTGCCAGAAACTATAATTCACTAGTTGTGTATCATAAAAGAGTCATCGTTTCTCCTCCTAGGGGTTTTCGAGATTTCGTAATCCAAACCGCAAGTAACGAGGCATTGGCTACCTTAAGAGAGTCATAGTTACTCGTCCCCATTGCTCACCCAGTCTGCCACTTTTTCTTACTGTGGCCAGTCTGCCAGAAGCGATATGTCACTCGTTGTGTATCTTAAGAGATTCATCGTTACTCCTTCCATAGGTTACTGGTATTCTCTGATTCAATGCCTCTCGTGACGAAAAAGTGGCTATCTTAATAGTGCAATACTTCTTCCTCCCAGTTGCTCACACAGTTTACTACTTTTTTGTGTAGTTTTTGTCTGCCAGAAACTATAATTCACTAGTTTTGTATCATAAAAGAGTCATCGTTTCTCCTCCTAGGGGTTATTCGAGACCTCTTAATCCAAACCGCAAGTAACGAGGCATTGGCTACCTTAAGAGAGTCATAGTTACTCGTCCCCATTGCTCACCCAGTCTGCCACTTTTTCTTACTGTGGCCAGTCTGCCAGAAGCGATATGACACTCGTTGTGTATCTTAAGAGATTCATCGTTACTCCTTCCATAGGTTACTGGTATTCTCTGAGTCAATACCTCTCGTGACGAAAAAGTGGCTATCTTAATAGTGCAATACTTCTTCCTCCGAGTTGCTCACACAGTTTACTACTTTTGTGTAGTTTTTGTCTGCCAGAAACTATAATTCACTAGTTGTGTATCATAAAAGAGTCATCGTTTCTCCTCCTAGGGGTTTTCGAGATTTCGTAATCCAAACCGCAAGTAACGAGGCATTGGCTACCTTAAGAGAGTCATAGTTACTCGTCCCCATTGCTCACCCAGTCTGCCACTTTTTCTTACTGTGGCCAGTCTGCCAGAAGCGATATGTCACTCGTTGTGTATCTTAAGAGATTCATCGTTACTCCTTCCATAGGTTACTGGTATTCTCTGATTCAATGCCTCTCGTGACGAAAAAGTGGCTATCTTAATAGTGCAATACTTCTTCCTCCCAGTTGCTCACACAGTTTACTACTTTTTTGTGTAGTTTTTGTCTGCCAGAAACTATAATTCACTAGTTTTGTATCATAAAAGAGTCATCGTTTCTCCTCCTAGGGGTTATTCGAGACCTCTTAATCCAAACCGCAAGTAACGAGGCATTGGCTACCTTAAGAGAGTCATAGTTACTCGTCCCAATTGCTCACCCAGTCTGCCACTTTTTCTTACTGCGGCCAGTCTGCCAGAAGCGATATGACACTCGTTGTGTATCTTAAGAGATTCATCGTTACTCCTTCCATAGGTTACTGGTATTCTCTGAGTCAATACCTCTCGTGACGAAAAAGTGGCTATCTTAATAGTGCAATACTTCTTCCTCCGAGTTGCTCACACAGTTTACTACTTTTGTGTAGTTTTTGTCTGCCAGAAACTATAATTCGCTAGTTGTGTATCATAAAAGAGTCATCGTTTCTCCTCCTAGGGGTTATTCGAGATATCTTAATCCAAACCGCAAGTAACGAGGCATTGGCTACCTTAAGAGAGTCATAGTTACTCGTCCTAATTGCTCACCCAGTCTGCCACATTTCCTTACTGCGGCCAGTCTGCCAGAAGCGATATGTCACTCGTTGTGTATCTTAAGAGATTCATCGTTACTCCTTCCATAGGTTACTGGTATTCTCTGAGTCAATACCTCTCTTGACGAAAAAGTGGCTATCTTAATAGTGCAATACTTCTTCCTCCCAGTTGCTCACACAGTTTACTACTTTTTGTGTACTTGCCAGTCTGCCAGAAGCGATATGTCACTAGTTGTGTATCATAAAAGAGTCATCGTTTCTCCTCCTAGGGGTTATTCGAGATTTCTTAATCCAAACCGCAAGTAACGAGGCATTGGCTACCTTAAGAGAGTCATAGTTACTCGTCCCAATTGCTCACCCAGTCTGCCACTTTTCCTTACTGCGGCCAGTCTGCCAGAAGCGATATGTCACTCGTTGTGTATCTTAAGAGATTCATCGTTACTCTTTCCATAGGTTACTGGTATTCTCTGATTCAATGCCTCTCGTGACGAAAAAGTGGCTATCTTAATAGTGCAATACTTCTTCCTCCCAGTTGCTCACACAGTTTACTACTTTTTGTGTAGTTTTTGTCTGCCAGAAACTATAATTCACTAGTTGTGTATCATAAAAGAGTCATCGTTTCTCCTCCTAGGGGTTTTCGAGATTTCTTAATCCAAACCGCAAGTAACGAGGCATTGGCTACCTTAAGAGAGTCATAGTTACTCGTCCCCATTGCTCACCCAGTCTGCCACTTTTTCTTACTGTGGCCAGTCTGCCAGAAGCGATATGACACTCGTTGTGTATCTTAAGAGATTCATCGTTACTCCTTCCATAGGTTACTGGTATTCTCTGAGTCAATACCTCTCGTGACGAAAAAGTGGCTATCTTAATAGTGCAATACTTCTTCCTCCCAGTTGCTCACACAGTTTACTACTTTTGTGTAGTTTTTGTCTGCCAGAAACTATAATTCACTAGTTTTGTATCATAAAAGAGTCATCGTTTCTCCTCCTAGGGGTTATTCGAGACCTCTTAATCCAAACCGCAAGTAACGAGGCATTGGCTACCTTAAGAGAGTCATAGTTACTCGTCCCAATTGCTCACCCAGTCTGCCACTTTTTCTTACTGCGGCCAGTCTGCCAGAAGCGATATGACACTCGTTGTGTATCTTAAGAGATTCATCGTTACTCCTTCCATAGGTTACTGGTATTCTCTGAGTCAATACCTCTCGTGACGAAAAAGTGGCTATCTTAATAGTGCAATACTTCTTCCTCCGAGTTGCTCACACAGTTTACTACTTTTGTGTAGTTTTTGTCTGCCAGAAACTATAATTCGCTAGTTGTGTATCATAAAAGAGTCATCGTTTCTCCTCCTAGGGGTTATTCGAGATATCTTAATCCAAACCGCAAGTAACGAGGCATTGGCTACCTTAAGAGAGTCATAGTTACTCGTCCCAATTGCTCTCCCAGTCTGCCACTTTTCCTTACTGCGACCAGTCTGCCAGAAGCGATATGTCACTCGTTGTGTATCTTAAGAGATTCATCGTTACTCTTTCCATAGGTTACTGGTATTCTCTGATTCAATGCCTCTCGTGACGAAAAAGTGTCTATCTTAATAGTGCAATACTTCTTCCTCCCAGTTGCTCACACAGTTTACTACTTTTTTGTGTAGTGTTTGTCTGCCAGAAACTATAATTCACTAGTTTTGTATCATAAAAGAGTCATCGTTTCTCCTCCTAGGGGTTTTTCGAGACCTCTTAATCCAAACCGCAAGTAACGAGGCATTGGCTACCTTAAGAGAGTCATAGTTACTCGTCCCAATTGCTCACCCAGTCTGCCACTTTTTCTTACTGCGGCCAGTCTGCCAGAAGCGATATGTCACTCGTTGTGTATCTTAAGAGATTCATCGTTACTCCTTCCATAGGTTACTGGTATTCTCTGAGTCAATACCTCTCGTGACGAAAAAGTGGCTATCTTAATAGTGCAATACTTCTTCCTCCGAGTTGCTCACACAGTTTACTACTTTTTGTGTAGTTTTTGTCTGCCAGAAACTATAATTCACTAGTTGTGTATCATAAAAGAGTCATCGTTTCTCCTCCTAGGGGTTTTCGAGATTTCTTAATCCAAACCGCAAGTAACGAGGCATTGGCTACCTTAAGAGAGTCATAGTTACTCGTCCCCATTGCTCACCCAGTCTGCCACTTTTTCTTACTGTGGCCAGTCTGCCCGAAGCGATATGTCACTCGTTGTGTATGTTAAGAGATTCATCGTTACTCCTTCCATAGGTTACTGGTATTCTCTGAGTCAGTACCACTCGTGACGAAAAAGTGGCTATCTTAATAGTGCAATACTTCTTCCTCCGAGTTGCTCACACAGTTTACTACTTTTTGTGTAGTTTTTGTCTGCCAGAAACTATAATTCACTAGTTGTGTATCATAAAAGAGTCATCGTTTCTCCTCCTAGGGGTTATTCGAGATATCTTAATCCAAACCGCAAGTAACGAGGCATTGGCTACCTTAAGAGAGTCATAGTTACTCGTCCTAATTGCTCACCCAGTCTGCCACATTTCCTTACTGCGGCCAGTCGGCCAGAAGCGATATGTCACTCGTTGTGTATCTTAAGAGATTCATCGTTACTCCTTCCATAGGTTACTGGTATTCTCTGAGTCAATACCTCTCTTGACGAAAAAGTGGCTATCTTAATAGTGCAATACTTCTTCCTCCGAGTTGCTCACACAGTTTACTACTTTTTGTGTACTTGCCAGTCTGCCAGAAGCGATATGTCACTAGTTGTGTATCATAAAAGAGTCATCGTTTCTCCTCCTAGGGGTTATTCGAGATTTCTTAATCCAAACCGCAAGTAACGAGGCATTGGCTACCTTAAGAGAGTCATAGTTACTCGTCCCAATTGCTCACCCAGTCTGCCACTTTTCCTTACTGCGGCCAGTCTGCCAGAAGCGATATGTCACTCGTTGTGTATCTTAAGAGATTCATCGTTACTCTTTCCATAGGTTACTGGTATTCTCTGATTCAATGCCTCTCGTGACGAAAAAGTGGCTATCTTAATAGTGCAATACTTCTTCCTCCCAGTTGCTCACACAGTTTACTACTTTTTGTGTAGTTTTTGTATGCCAGAAACTATAATTCACTAGTTGTGTATCATAAAAGAGTCATCGTTTCTCCTCCTAGGGGTTTTCGAGATTTCTTAATCCAAACCGCAAGTAACGAGGCATTGGCTACCTTAAGAGAGTCATAGTTACTCGTCCCCATTGCTCACCCAGTCTGCCACTTTTTCTTACTGTGGACAGTCTGCCAGAAGCGATATGTCACTCGTTGTGTATCTTAAGAGATTCATCGTTACTCCTTCCATAGGTTACTGGTATTCTCTGATTCAATGCCTCTCGTGACGAAAAAGTGGCTATCTTAATAGTGCAATACTTCTTCCTCCCAGTTGCTCACACAGTTTACTACTTTTTGTGTAGTTTTTGTCTGCCAGAAACTATAATTCACTAGTTGTGTATCATAAAAGAGTCATCGTTTCTCCTCCTAGGGGTTTTCGAGATTTCTTAATCCAAACCGCAAGTAACGAGGCATTGGCTACCTTAAGAGAGTCATAGTTACTCGTCCCCATTGCTCACCCAGTCTGCCACTTTTTCTTACTGTGGCCAGTCTGCCAGAAGCGATATGTCACTCGTTGTGTATGTTAAGAGATTCATCGTTACTCCTTCCATAGGTTACTGGTATTCTCTGAGTCAATACCACTCGTGACGAAAAAGTGGCTATCTTAATAGTGCAATACTTCTTCCTCCGAGTTGCTCACACAGTTTACTACTTTTTGTGTAGTTTTTGTCTGCCAGAAACTATAATTCACTAGTTGTGTATCATAAAAGAGTCATCGTTTCTCCTCCTAGGGGTTATTCGAGATATCTTAATCCAAACCGCAAGTAACGAGGCATTGGCTACCTTAAGAGAGTCATAGTTACTCGTCCTAATTGCTCACCCAGTCTGCCACATTTCTTTACTGCGGCCAGTCTGCCAGAAGCGATATGTCACTCGTTGTGTATCTTAAGAGATTCATCGTTACTCCTTCCATAGGTTACTGGTATTCTCTGAGTCAATACCTCTCTTGACGAAAAAGTGGCTATCTTAATAGTGCAATACTTCTTCCTCCGAGTTGCTCACACAGTTTACTACTTTTTGTGTACTTGCCAGTCTGCCAGAAGCGATATGTCACTAGTTGTGTATCATAAAAGAGTCATCGTTTCTCCTCCTAGGGGTTATTCGAGATTTCTTAATCCAAACCGCAAGTAACGAGGCATTGGCTACCTTAAGAGAGTCATAGTTACTCGTCCCAATTGCTCACCCAGTCTGCCACTTTTCCTTACTGCGGCCAGTCTGCCAGAAGCGATATGTCACTCGTTGTGTATCTTAAGAGATTCATCGTTACTCTTTCCATAGGTTACTGGTATTCTCTGATTCAATGCCTCTCGTGACGAAAAAGTGGCTATCTTAATAGTGCAATACTTCTTCCTCCCAGTTGCTCACACAGTTTACTACTTTTTGTGTAGTTTTTGTATGCCAGAAACTATAATTCACTAGTTGTGTATCATAAAAGAGTCATCGTTTCTCCTCCTAGGGGTTTTCGAGATTTCTTAATCCAAACCGCAAGTAACGAGGCATTGGCTACCTTAAGAGAGTCATAGTTACTCGTCCCCATTGCTCACCCAGTCTGCCACTTTTTCTTACTGTGGACAGTCTGCCAGAAGCGATATGTCACTCGTTGTGTATCTTAAGAGATTCATCGTTACTCCTTCCATAGGTTACTGGTATTCTCTGATTCAATGCCTCTCGTGACGAAAAAGTGGCTATCTTAATAGTGCAATACTTCTTCCTCCGAGTTGCTCACACAGTTTACTACTTTTTGTGTAGTTTTTGTCTGCCAGAAACTATAATTCACTAGTTGTGTATCATAAAAGAGTCATCGTTTCTCCTCCTAGGGGTTTTCGAGATTTCTTAATCCAAACCGCAAGTAACGAGGCATTGGCTACCTTAAGAGAGTCATAGTTACTCGTCCCCATTGCTCACCCAGTCTGCCACTTTTTCTTACTGTGGCCAGTCTGCCAGAAGCGATATGTCACTCGTTGTGTATCTTAAGAGATTCATCGTTACTCCTTCCATAGGTTACTGGTATTCTCTGATTCAATGCCTCTCGTGACGAAAAAGTGGCTATCTTAATAGTGCAATACTTCTTCCTCCCAGTTGCTCACACAGTTTACTACTTTTTTGTGTAGTTTTTGTCTGCCAGAAACTATAATTCACTAGTTTTGTATCATAAAAGAGTCATCGTTTCTCCTCCTAGGGGTTATTCGAGACCTCTTAATCCAAACCGCAAGTAACGAGGCATTGGCTACCTTAAGAGAGTCATAGTTACTCGTCCCAATTGCTCACCCAGTCTGCCACTTTTTCTTACTGCGGCCAGTCTGCCAGAAGCGATATGTCACTCGTTGTGTATCTTAAGAGATTCATCGTTACTCCTTCCATAGGTTACTGGTATTCTCTGAGTCAATACCTCTCGTGACGAAAAAGTGGCTATCTTAATAGTGCAATACTTCTTCCTCCGAGTTGCTCACACAGTTTACTACTTTTTGTGTAGTTTTTGTCTGCCAGAAACTATAATTCACTAGTTGTGTATCATAAAAGAGTCATCGTTTCTCCTCCTAGGGGTTATTCGAGATATCTTAATCCAAACCGCAAGTAACGAGGCATTGGCTACCTTAAGAGAGTCATAGTTACTCGTCCTAATTGCTCACCCAGTCTGCCACATTTCCTTACTGCGGCCAGTCTGCCAGAAGCGATATGTCACTCGTTGTGTATCTTAAGAGATTCATCGTTACTCCTTCCATAGGTTACTGGTATTCTCTGAGTCAATACCTCTCTTGACGAAAAAGTGGCTATCTTAATAGTGCAATACTTCTTCCTCCGAGTTGCTCACACAGTTTACTACTTTTTGTGTACTTGCCAGTCTGCCAGAAGCGATATGTCACTAGTTGTGTATCATAAAAGAGTCATCGTTTCTCCTCCTAGGGGTTATTCGAGATTTCTTAATCCAAACCGCAAGTAACGAGGCATTGGCTACCTTAAGAGAGTCATAGTTACTCGTCCCAATTGCTCACCCAGTCTGCCACTTTTCCTTACTGCGGCCAGTCTGCCAGAAGCGATATGTCACTCGTTGTGTATCTTAAGAGATTCATCGTTACTCTTTCCATAGGTTACTGGTATTCTCTGATTCAATGCCTCTCGTGACGAAAAAGTGGCTATCTTAATAGTGCAATACTTCTTCCTCCCAGTTGCTCACACAGTTTACTACTTTTTGTGTAGTTTTTGTCTGCCAGAAACTATAATTCACTAGTTGTGTATCATAAAAGAGTCATCGTTTCTCCTCCTAGGGGTTTTCGAGATTTCTTAATCCAAACCGCAAGTAACGAGGCATTGGCTACCTTAAGAGAGTCATAGTTACTCGTCCCCATTGCTCACCCAGTCTGCCACTTTTTCTTACTGTGGCCAGTCTGCCAGAAGCGATATGTCACTCGTTGTGTATCTTAAGAGATTCATCGTTACTCCTTCCATAGGTTACTGGTATTCTCTGATTCAATGCCTCTCGTGACGAAAAAGTGGCTATCTTAATAGTGCAATACTTCTTCCTCCCAGTTGCTCACACAGTTTACTACTTTTTGTGCAGTTTTTGTCTGCCAGAAACTATAATTCACTAGTTGTGTATCATAAAAGAGTCATCGTTTCTCCTCCTAGGGGTTTTCGAGATTTCTTAATCCAAACCACAAGTAACGAGGCATTGGCTACCTTAAGAGAGTCATAGTTACTCGTCCCCATTGCTCACCCAGTCTGCCACTTTTTCTTACTGTGGCCAGTCTGCCAGAAGCGATATGTCACTCGTTGTGTATCTTAAGAGATTCATCGTTACTCCTTCCATAGGTTACTGGTATTCTCTGATTCAATGCCTCTCGTGACGAAAAAGTGGCTATCTTAATAGTGCAATACTTCTTCCTCCCAGTTGCTCACACAGTTTACTACTTTTTTGTGTAGTTTTTGTCTGCCAGAAACTATAATTCACTAGTTTTGTATCATAAAAGAGTCATCGTTTCTCCTCCTAGGGGTTATTCGAGACCTCTTAATCCAAACCGCAAGTAACGAGGCATTGGCTACCTTAAGAGAGTCATAGTTACTCGTCCCAATTGCTCACCCAGTCTGCCACTTTTTCTTACTGCGGCCAGTCTGCCAGAAGCGATATGTCACTCGTTGTGTATCTTAAGAGATTCATCGTTACTCCTTCCATAGGTTACTGGTATTCTCTGAGTCAATACCTCTCGTGACGAAAAAGTGGCTATCTTAATAGTGCAATACTTCTTCCTCCGAGTTGCACACACAGTTTACTACTTTTTGTGTAGTTTTTGTCTGCCAGAAACTATAATTCACTAGTTGTGTATCATAAAAGAGTCATCGTTTCTCCTCCTAGGGGTTTTCGAGATTTCTTAATCCAAACCGCAAGTAACGAGGCATTGGCTACCTTAAGAGAGTCATAGTTACTCGTCCTAATTGCTCACCCAGTCTGCCACATTTCCTTACTGCGGCCAGTCTGCCAGAAGCGATATGTCACTCGTTGTGTATCTTAAGAGATTCATCGTTACTCCTTCCATAGGTTACTGGTATTCTCTGAGTCAATACCTCTCTTGACGAAAAAGTGGCTATCTTAATAGTGCAATACTTCTTCCTCCGAGTTGCTCACACAGTTTACTACTTTTTGTGTACTTGCCAGTCTGCCAGAAGCGATATGACACTAGTTGTGTATCATAAAAGAGTCATCGTTTCTCCTCCTAGGGGTTATTCGAGATTTCTTAGTCCAAAAAGCAAGTAACGAGGCATTGGCTACCTTAAGAGAGTCATAGTTACTCGTCCCAATTGCTCACCCAGTCTGCCACTTTTCCTTACTGCGGCCAGTCTGCCAGAAGCGATATGTCACTCGTTGTGTATCTTAAGAGATTCATCGTTACTCTTTCCATAGGTTACTGGTATTCTCTGATTCAATGCCTCTCGTGACGAAAAAGTGGCTATCTTAATAGTGCAATACTTCTTCCTCCGAGTTGCTCACACAGTTTACTACTTTTTGTGTAGTTTTTGTCGGCCAGAAACTATAATTCACTAGTTGTGTATCATAAAAGAGTCATCGTTTCTCCTCCTAGGGGTTTTCGAGATTTCTTAATCCAAACCGCAAGTAACGAGGCATTGGCTACCTTAAGAGAGTCATAGTTACTCGTCCCCATTGCTCACCCAGTCTGCCACTTTTTCTTACTGTGGCCAGTCTGCCAGAAGCGATATGTCACTCGTTGTGTATCTTAAGAGATTCATCGTTACTCCTTCCATAGGTTACTGGTATTCTCTGATTCAATGCCTCTCGTGACGAAAAAGTGGCTATCTTAATAGTGCAATACTTCTTCCTCCCAGTTGCTCACACAGTTTACTACTTTTTTGTGTAGTTTTTGTCTGCCAGAAACTATAATTCACTAGTTTTGTATCATAAAAGAGTCATCGTTTCTCCTCCTAGGGGTTATTCGAGACCTCTTAATCCAAACCGCAAGTAACGAGGCATTGGCTACCTTAAGAGAGTCATAGTTACTCGTCCCAATTGCTCACCCAGTCTGCCACTTTTTCTTACTGCGGCCAGTCTGCCAGAAGCGATATGTCACTCGTTGTGTATCTTAAGAGATTCATCGTTACTCCTTCCATAGGTTACTGGTATTCTCTGAGTCAATACCTCTCGTGACGAAAAAGTGGCTATCTTAATAGTGCAATTCTTCTTCCTCCGAGTTGCTCACACAGTTTACTACTTTTTGTGTAGTTTTTGTCTGCCAGAAACTATAATTCACTAGTTGTGTATCATAAAAGAGTCATCGTTTCTCCTCCTAGGGGTTTTCGAGATTTCTTAATCCAAACCGCAAGTAACGAGGCATTGGCTACCTTAAGAGAGTCATAGTTACTCGTCCCCATTGCTCACCCAGTCTGCCACTTTTTCTTACTGTGGCCAGTCTGCCAGAAGCGATATGTCACTCGTTGTGTATGATAAGAGATACATCGTTACTCCTTCCATAGGTTACTGGTATTCTCTGAGTCAATACCACTCGTGACGAAAAAATGGCTATCTTAATAGTGCAATACTTCTTCCTCCGAGTTGCTCACACAGTTTACTACTTTTTGTGTAGTTTTTGTCTGCCAGAAACTATAATTCACTAGTTGTGTATCATAAAAGAGTCATCGTTTCTCCTCCTAGGGGTTATTCGAGATATCTTAATCCAAACCGCAAGTAACGAGGCATTGGCTACCTTAAGAGAGTCATAGTTACTCGTCCTAATTGCTCACCCAGTCTGCCACATTTCCTTACTGCGGCCAGTCTGCCAGAAGCGATATGTCACTCGTTGTGTATCTTAAGAGATTCATCGTTACTCCTTCCATAGGTTACTGGTATTCTCTGAGTCAGTACCTCTCTTGACGAAAAAGTGGCTATCTTAATAGTGCAATACTTCTTCCTCCGAGTTGCTCACACAGTTTACTACTTTTTGTGTACTTGCCAGTCTGCTAGAAGCGATATGTCACTAGTTGTGTATCATAAAAGAGTCATCGTTTCTCCTCCTAGGGGTTATTCGAGATTTCTTAATCCAAACCGCAAGTAACGAGGCATTGGCTACCTTAAGAGAGTCATAGTTACTCGTCCCAATTGCTCACCCAGTCTGCCACTTTTCCTTACTGCGGCCAGTCTGCCAGAAGCGATATGTCACTCGTTGTGTATCTTAAGAGATTCATCGTTACTCTTTCCATAGGTTACTGGTATTCTCTGATTCAATGCCTCTCGTGACGAAAATGTGGCTATCTTAATAGTGCAATACTTCTTCCTCCCAGTTGCTCACACAGTTTACTACTTTTTGTGTAGTTTTTGTCTGCCAGAAACTATAATTCACTAGTTGTGTATCATAAAAGAGTCATCGTTTCTCCTCCTAGGGGTTTTCGAGATTTCTTAATCCAAACCGCAAGTAACGAGGCATTGGCTACCTTAAGAGAGTCATAGTTACTCGTCCCCATTGCTCACCCAGTCTGCCACTTTTTCTTACTGTGGCCAGTCTGCCAGAAGCGATATGTCACTCGTTGTGTATCTTAAGAGATTCATCGTTACTCCTTCCATAGGTTACTGGTATTCTCTGATTCAATGCCTCTCGTGACGAAAAAGTGGATATCTTAATAGTGCAATACTTCTTCCTCCCAGTTGCTCACACAGTTTACTACTTTTTGTGTAGTTTTTGTCTGCCAGAAACTATAATTCACTAGTTGTGTATCATAAAAGAGTCATCGTTTCTCCTCCTAGGGGTTTTCGAGATTTCTTAATCCAAACCGCAAGTAACGAGGCATTGGCTACCTTAAGAGAGTCATAGTTACTCGTCCCCATTGCTCACCCAGTCTGCCACTTTTTCTTACTGTGGCCAGTCTGCCAGAAGCGATATGTCACTCGTTGTGTATCTTAAGAGATTCATCGTTACTCCTTCCATAGGTTACTGGTATTCTCTGATTCAATGCCACTCGTGACGAAAAAGTGGCTATCTTAATAGTGCAATACTTCTTCCTCCCAGTTGCTCACACAGTTTACTACTTTTTTGTGTAGTTTTTGTCTGCCAGAAACTATAATTCACTAGTTTTGTATCATAAAAGAGTCATCGTTTCTCCTCCTAGGGGTTATTCGAGACCTCTTAATCCAAACCGCAAGTAACGAGGCATTGGCTACCTTAAGAGAGTCATAGTTACTCGTCCCAATTGCTCACCCAGTCTGCCACTTTTTCTTACTGCGGCCAGTCTGCCAGAAGCGATATGTCACTCGTTGTGTATCTTAAGAGATTCATCGTTACTCCTTCCATAGGTTACTGGTATTCTCTGAGTCAATACCTCTCGTGACGAAAAAGTGGCTATCTTAATAGTGCAATACTTCTTCCTCCGAGTTGCTCACACAGTTTACTACTTTTTGTGTAGTTTTTGTCTGCCAGAAACTATAATTCACTAGTTGTGTATCATAAAAGAGTCATCGTTTCTCCTCCTAGGGGTTTTCGAGATTTCTTAATCCAAACCGCAAGTAACGAGGCATTGGCTACCTTAAGAGAGTCATAGTTACTCGTCCCCATTGCTCACCCAGTCTGCCACTTTTTCTTACTGTGGCCAGTCTGCCAGAAGCGATATGTCACTCGTTGTGTATGTTAAGAGATTGATCGTTACTCCTTCCATAGGTTACTGGTATTCTCTGAGTCAATACCACTCGTGACGAAAAAATGGCTATCTTAATAGTGCAATACTTCTTCCTCCGAGTTGCTCACACAGTTTACTACTTTTTGTGTAGTTTTTGTCTGCCAGAAACTATAATTCACTAGTTGTGTATCATAAAAGAGTCATCGTTTCTCCTCCTAGGGGTTATTCGAGATATCTTAATCCAAACCGCAAGTAACGAGGCATTGGCTACCTTAAGAGAGTCATAGTTACTCGTCCTAATTGCTCACCCAGTCTGCCACATTTCCTTACTGCGGCCAGTCTGCCAGAAGCGATATGTCACTCGTTGTGTATCTTAAGAGATTCATCGTTACTCCTTCCATAGGTTACTGGTATTCTCTGAGTCAGTACCTCTCTTGACGAAAAAGTGGCTATCTTAATAGTGCAATACTTCTTCCTCCGAGTTGCTCACACAGTTTACTACTTTTTGTGTACTTGCCAGTCTGCCAGAAGCGATATGTCACTAGTTGTGTATCATAAAAGAGTCATCGTTTCTCCTCCTAGGGGTTATTCGAGATTTCTTAATCCAAACCGCAAGTAACGAGGCATTGGCTACCTTAAGAGAGTCATAGTTACTCGTCCCAATTGCTCACCCAGTCTGCCACTTTTCCTTACTGCGGCCAGTCTGCCAGAAGCGATATGTCACTCGTTGTGTATCTTAAGAGATTCATCGTTACTCTTTCCATAGGTTACTGGTATTCTCTGATTCAATGCCTCTCGTGACGAAAAAGTGGCTATCTTAATAGTGCAATACTTCTTCCTCCCAGTTGCTCATACAGTTTACTACTTTTTGTGTAGTTTTTGTCTGCCAGAAACTATAATTCACTAGTTGTGTATCATAAAAGAGTCATCGTTTCTCCTCCTAGGGGTTTTCGAGATTTCTTAATCCAAACCGCAAGTAACGAGGCATTGGCTACCTTAAGAGAGTCATAGTTACTCGTCCCCATTGCTCACCCAGTCTGCCACTTTTTCTTACTGTGGCCAGTCTGCCAGAAGCGATATGTCACTCGTTGTGTATCTTAAGAGATTCATCGTTACTCCTTCCATAGGTTACTGGTATTCTCTGATTCAATGTCTCTCGTGACGAAAAAGTGGCTATCTTAATAGTGCAATACTTCTTCCTCCCAGTTGCTCACACAGTTTACTACTTTTTGTGTAGTTTTTGTCTGCCAGAAACTATAATTCACTAGTTGTGTATCATAAAAGAGTCATCGTTTGTCCTCCTAGGGGTTTTCGAGATTTCTTAATCCAAACCGCAAGTAACGAGGCATTGGCTACCTTAAGAGAGTCATAGTTACTCGTCCCCATTGCTCACCCAGTCTGCCACTTTTTCTTCCTGTGGCCAGTCTGCCAGAAGCGATATGTCACTCGTTGTGTATCTTAAGAGATTCATCGTTACTCCTTCCATAGGTTACTGGTATTCTCTGATTCAATGCCACTCGTGACGAAAAAGTGGCTATCTTAATAGTGCAATACTTCTTCCTCCCAGTTGCTCACACAGTTTACTACTTTTTTGTGTAGTTTTTGTCTGCCAGAAACTATAATTCACTAGTTTTGTATCATAAAAGAGTCATCGTTTCTCCTCCTAGGGGTTATTCGAGACCTCTTAATCCAAACCGCAAGTAACGAGGCATTGGCTACCTTAAGAGAGTCATAGTTACTCGTCCCAATTGCTCACCCAGTCTGCCACTTTTTCTTACTGCGGCCAGTCTGCCAGAAGCGATATGTCACTCGTTGTGTATCTTAAGAGATTCATCGTTACTCCTTCCATAGGTTACTGGTATTCTCTGAGTCAATACCTCTCGTGACGAAAAAGTGGCTATCTTAATAGTGCAATACTTCTTCCTCCGAGTTGCTCACACAGTTTACTACTTTTTGTGTAGTTTTTGTCTGCCAGAAACTATAATTCACTAGTTGTGTATCATAAAAGAGTCATCGTTTCTCCTCCTAGGGGTTTTCGAGATTTCTTAATCCAAACCGCAAGTAACGAGGCATTGGCTACCTTAAGAGAGTCATAGTTACTCGTCCCCATTGCTCACCCAGTCTGCCACTTTTTCTTACTGTGGCCAGTCTGCCAGAAGCGATATGTCACTCGTTGTGTATGTTAAGAGATTGATCGTTACTCCTTCCATAGGTTACTGGTATTCTCTGAGTCAATACCACTCGTGACGAAAAAATGGCTATCTTAATAGTGCAATACTTCTTCCTCCGAGTTGCTCACACAGTTTACTACTTTTTGTGTAGTTTTTGTCTGCCAGAAACTATAATTCACTAGTTGTGTATCATAAAAGAGTCATCGTTTCTCCTCCTGAGGGTTATTCGAGATATCTTAATCCAAACCGCAAGTAACGAGGCATTGGCTACCTTAAGAGAGTCATAGTTACTCGTCCTAATTGCTCACCCAGTCTGCCACATTTCCTTACTGCGGCCAGTCTGCCAGAAGCGATATGTCACTCGTTGTGTATCTTAAGAGATTCATCGTTACTCCTTCCATAGGTTACTGGTATTCTCTGAGTCAGTACCTCTCTTGACGAAAAAGTGGCTATCTTAATAGTGCAATACTTCTTCCTCCGAGTTGCTCACACAGTTTACTACTTTTTGTGTACTTGCCAGTCTGCCAGAAGCGATATGTCACTAGTTGTGTATCATAAAAGAGTCATCGTTTCTCCTCCTAGGGGTTATTCGAGATTTCTTAATCCAAACCGCAAGTAACGAGGCATTGGCTACCTTAAGAGAGTCATAGTTACTCGTCCCAATTGCTTACCCAGTCTGCCACTTTTCCTTACTGCGGCCAGTCTGCCAGAAGCGATATGTCACTCGTTGTGTATCTTAAGAGATTCATCGTTACTCTTTCCATAGGTTACTGGTATTCTCTGATTCAATGCCTCTCGTGACGAAAAAGTGGCTATCTTAATAGTGCAATACTTCTTCCTCCCAGTTGCTCACACAGTTTACTACTTTTTGTGTAGTTTTTGTCTGCCAGAAACTATAATTCACTAGTTGTGTATCATAAAAGTGTCATCGTTTCTCCTCGTAGGGGTTTTCGAGATTTCTTAATCCAAACCGCAAGTAACGAGGCATTGGCTACCTTAAGAGAGTCATAGTTACTCGTCCCCATTGCTCACCCAGTCTGCCACTTTTTCTTACTGTGGCCAGTCTGCCAGAAGCGATATGTCACTCGTTGTGTATCTTAAGAGATTCATCGTTACTCCTTCCATAGGTTACTGGTATTCTCTGATTCAATGCCTCTCGTGACGAAAAAGTGGCTATCTTAATAGTGCAATACTTCTTCCTCCCAGTTGCTCACACAGTTTACTACTTTTTGTGTAGTTTTTGTCTGCCAGAAACTATAATTCACTAGTTGTGTATCATAAAAGAGTCATCGTTTGTCCTCCTAGGGGTTTTCGAGATTTCTTAATCCAAACCGCAAGTAACGAGGCATTGGCTACCTTAAGAGAGTCATAGTTACTCGTCCCCATTGCTCACCCAGTCTGCCACTTTTTCTTACTGTGGCCAGTTTGCCAGAAGCGATATGTCACTCGTTGTGTATCTTAAGAGATTCATCGTTACTCCTTCCATAGGTTACTGGTATTCTCTGATTCAATGCCTCTCGTGACGAAAAAGTGGCTATCTTAATAGTGCAATACTTCTTCCTCCCAGTTGCTCACACAGTTTACTACTTTTTTGTGTAGTTTTTGTCTGCCAGAAACTATAATTCACTAGTTTTGTATCATAAAAGAGTCATCGTTTCTCCTCCTAGGGGTTATTCGAGACCTCTTAATCCAAACCGCAAGTAACGAGGCATTGGCTACCTTAAGAGAGTCATAGTTACTCGTCCCAATTGCTCACCCAGTCTGCCACTTTTTCTTACTGCGGCCAGTCTGCCAGAAGCGATATGTCACTCGTTGTGTATCTTAAGAGATTCATCGTTACTCCTTCCATAGGTTACTGGTATTCTCTGAGTCAATACCTCTTGTGACGAAAAAGTGGCTATCTTAATAGTGCAATACTTCTTCCTCCGAGTTGCTCACACAGTTTACTACTTTTTGTGTAGTTTTTGTCTGCCAGAAACTATAATTCACTAGTTGTGTATCATAAAAGAGTCATCGTTTCTCCTCCTAGGGGTTTTCGAGATTTCTTAATCCAAACCGCAAGTAACGAGGCATTGGCTACCTTAAGAGAGTCATAGTTACTCGTCCTAATTGCTCACCCAGTCTGCCACATTTCCTTACTGCGGCCAGTCTGCCAGAAGCGATATGTCACTCGTTGTGTATCTTAAGAGATTCATCGTTACTCCTTCCATAGGTTACTGGTATTCTCTGAGTCAATACCTCTCTTGACGAAAAAGTGGCTATCTTAATAGTGCAATACTTCTTCCTCCGAGTTGCTCACACAGTTTACTACTTTTTGTGTACTTGCCAGTCTGCCAGAAGCGATATGTCACTAGTTGTGTATCATAAAAGAGTCATCGTTTCTCCTCCTAGGGGTAATTCGAGATTTCTTAATCCAAACCGCAAGTAACGAGGCATTGGCTACCTTAAGAGAGTCATAGTTACTCGTCCCAATTGCTCACCCAGTCTGCCACTTTTCCTTACTGCGGCCAGTCTGCCAGAAGCGATATGTCACTCGTTGTGTATCTTAAGAGATTCATCGTTACTCTTTCCATAGGTTACTGGTATTCTCTGATTCAATGCCTCTCGTGACGAAAAAGTGGCTATCTTAATAGTGCAATACTTCTTCCTCCTAGTTGCTCACACAGTTTACTACTTTTTGTGTAGTTTTTGTCTGCCAGAAACTATAATTCACTAGTTGTGTATCATAAAAGAGTCATCGTTTCTCCTCCTAGGGGTTTTCGAGATTTCTTAATCCAAACCGCAAGTAACGAGGCATTGGCTACCTTAAGAGAGTCATAGTTACTCGTCCCCATTGCTCACCCAGTCTGCCACTTTTTCTTACTGTGGCCAGTCTGCCAGAAGCGATATGTCACTCGTTGTGTATCTTAAGAGATTCATCGTTACTCCTTCCATAGGTTACTGGTATTCTCTGATTCAATGCCTCTCGTGACGAAAAAGTGGCTATCTTAATAGAGCAATACTTCTTCCTCCCAGTTGCTCACACAGTTTACTACTTTTTTGTGTAGTTTTTGTCTGCCAGAAACTATAATTCACTAGTTTTGTATCATAAAAGAGTCATCGTTTCTCCTCCTAGGGGTTATTCGAGACCTCTTAATCCAAACCGCAAGTAACGAGGCATTGGCTACCTTAAGAGAGTCATAGTTACTCGTCCCAATTGCTCACCCAGTCTGCCACTTTTTCTTACTGCGGCCAGTCTGCCAGAAGCGATATGTCACTCGTTGTGTATCTTAAGAGATTCATCGTTACTCCTTCCATAGGTTACTGGTATTCTCTGAGTCAATACCTCTCGTGACGAAAAAGTGGCTATCTTAATAGTGCAATTCTTCTTCCTCCGAGTTGCTCACACAGTTTACTACTTTTTGTGTAGTTTTTGTCTGCCAGAAACTATAATTCACTAGTTGTGTATCATAAAAGAGTCATCGTTTCTCCTCCTAGGGGTTTTCGAGATTTCTTAATCCAAACCGCAAGTAACGAGGCATTGGCTACCTTAAGAGAGTCATAGTTACTCGTCCCCATTGCTCACCCAGTCTGCCACTTTTTCTTACTGTGGCCAGTCTGCCAGAAGCGATATGTCACTCGTTGTGTATCTTAAGAGATTCATCGTTACTCCTTCCATAGGTTACTGGTATTCTCTGATTCAATGCCTCTCGTGACGAAAAAGTGGCTATCTTAATAGAGCAATACTTCTTCCTCCCAGTTGCTCACACAGTTTACTACTTTTTTGTGTAGTTTTTGTCTGCCAGAAACTATAATTCACTAGTTTTGTATCATAAAAGAGTCATCGTTTCTCCTCCTAGGGGTTATTCGAGACCTCTTAATCCAAACCGCAAGTAACGAGGCATTGGCTACCTTAAGAGAGTCATAGTTACTCGTCCCAATTGCTCACCCAGTCTGCCACTTTTTCTTACTGCGGCCAGTCTGCCAGAAGCGATATGTCACTCGTTGTGTATCTTAAGAGATTCATCGTTACTCCTTCCATAGGTTACTGGTATTCTCTGAGTCAATACCTCTCGTGACGAAAAAGTGGCTATCTTAATAGTGCAATTCTTCTTCCTCCGAGTTGCTCACACAGTTTACTACTTTTTGTGTAGTTTTTGTCTGCCAGAAACTATAATTCACTAGTTGTGTATCATAAAAGAGTCATCGTTTCTCCTCCTAGGGGTTTTCGAGATTTCTTAATCCAAACCGCAAGTAACGAGGCATTGGCTACCTTAAGAGAGTCATAGTTACTCGTCCCCATTGCTCACCCAGTCTGCCACTTTTTCTTACTGTGGCCAGTCTGCCAGAAGCGATATGTCACTCGTTGTGTATCTTAAGAGATTCATCGTTACTCCTTCCATAGGTTACTGGTATTCTCTGATTCAATGCCTCTCGTGACGAAAAAGTGGCTATCTTAATAGTGCAATACTTCTTCCTCCCAGTTGCTCACACAGTTTACTACTTTTTGTGTAGTTTTTGTCTGCCAGAAACTATAATTCACTAGTTGTGTATCATAAAAGAGTCATCGTTTGTCCTCCTAGGGGTTTTCGAGATTTCTTAATCCAAACCGCAAGTAACGAGGCATTGGCTACCTTAAGAGAGTCATAGTTACTCGTCCCCATTGCTCACCCAGTCTGCCACTTTTTCTTACTGTGGCCAGTTTGCCAGAAGCGATATGTCACTCGTTGTGTATCTTAAGAGATTCATCGTTACTCCTTCCATAGGTTACTGGTATTCTCTGATTCAATGCCTCTCGTGACGAAAAAGTGGCTATCTTAATAGTGCAATACTTCTTCCTCCCAGTTGCTCACACAGTTTACTACTTTTTTGTGTAGTTTTTGTCTGCCAGAAACTATAATTCACTAGTTTTGTATCATAAAAGAGTCATCGTTTCTCCTCCTAGGGGTTATTCGAGACCTCTTAATCCAAACCGCAAGTAACGAGGCATTGGCTACCTTAAGAGAGTCATAGTTACTCGTCCCAATTGCTCACCCAGTCTGCCACTTTTTCTTACTGCGGCCAGTCTGCCAGAAGCGATATGTCACTCGTTGTGTATCTTAAGAGATTCATCGTTACTCCTTCCATAGGTTACTGGTATTCTCTGAGTCAATACCTCTTGTGACGAAAAAGTGGCTATCTTAATAGTGCAATACTTCTTCCTCCGAGTTGCTCACACAGTTTACTACTTTTTGTGTAGTTTTTGTCTGCCAGAAACTATAATTCACTAGTTGTGTATCATAAAAGAGTCATCGTTTCTCCTCCTAGGGGTTTTCGAGATTTCTTAATCCAAACCGCAAGTAACGAGGCATTGGCTACCTTAAGAGAGTCATAGTTACTCGTCCTAATTGCTCACCCAGTCTGCCACATTTCCTTACTGCGGCCAGTCTGCCAGAAGCGATATGTCACTCGTTGTGTATCTTAAGAGATTCATCGTTACTCCTTCCATAGGTTACTGGTATTCTCTGAGTCAATACCTCTCTTGACGAAAAAGTGGCTATCTTAATAGTGCAATACTTCTTCCTCCGAGTTGCTCACACAGTTTACTACTTTTTGTGTACTTGCCAGTCTGCCAGAAGCGATATGTCACTAGTTGTGTATCATAAAAGAGTCATCGTTTCTCCTCCTAGGGGTAATTCGAGATTTCTTAATCCAAACCGCAAGTAACGAGGCATTGGCTACCTTAAGAGAGTCATAGTTACTCGTCCCAATTGCTCACCCAGTCTGCCACTTTTCCTTACTGCGGCCAGTCTGCCAGAAGCGATATGTCACTCGTTGTGTATCTTAAGAGATTCATCGTTACTCTTTCCATAGGTTACTGGTATTCTCTGATTCAATGCCTCTCGTGACGAAAAAGTGGCTATCTTAATAGTGCAATACTTCTTCCTCCTAGTTGCTCACACAGTTTACTACTTTTTGTGTAGTTTTTGTCTGCCAGAAACTATAATTCACTAGTTGTGTATCATAAAAGAGTCATCGTTTCTCCTCCTAGGGGTTTTCGAGATTTCTTAATCCAAACCGCAAGTAACGAGGCATTGGCTACCTTAAGAGAGTCATAGTTACTCGTCCCCATTGCTCACCCAGTCTGCCACTTTTTCTTACTGTGGCCAGTCTGCCAGAAGCGATATGTCACTCGTTGTGTATCTTAAGAGATTCATCGTTACTCCTTCCATAGGTTACTGGTATTCTCTGATTCAATGCCTCTCGTGACGAAAAAGTGGCTATCTTAATAGAGCAATACTTCTTCCTCCCAGTTGCTCACACAGTTTACTACTTTTTTGTGTAGTTTTTGTCTGCCAGAAACTATAATTCACTAGTTTTGTATCATAAAAGAGTCATCGTTTCTCCTCCTAGGGGTTATTCGAGACCTCTTAATCCAAACCGCAAGTAACGAGGCATTGGCTACCTTAAGAGAGTCATAGTTACTCGTCCCAATTGCTCACCCAGTCTGCCACTTTTTCTTACTGCGGCCAGTCTGCCAGAAGCGATATGTCACTCGTTGTGTATCTTAAGAGATTCATCGTTACTCCTTCCATAGGTTACTGGTATTCTCTGAGTCAATACCTCTCGTGACGAAAAAGTGGCTATCTTAATAGTGCAATTCTTCTTCCTCCGAGTTGCTCACACAGTTTACTACTTTTTGTGTAGTTTTTGTCTGCCAGAAACTATAATTCACTAGTTGTGTATCATAAAAGAGTCATCGTTTCTCCTCCTAGGGGTTTTCGAGATTTCTTAATCCAAACCGCAAGTAACGAGGCATTGGCTACCTTAAGAGAGTCATAGTTACTCGTCCCCATTGCTCACCCAGTCTGCCACTTTTTCTTACTGTGGCCAGTCTGCCAGAAGCGATATGTCACTCGTTGTGTATCTTAAGAGATTCATCGTTACTCCTTCCATAGGTTACTGGTATTCTCTGAGTCAGTACCTCTCTTGACGAAAAAGTGGCTATCTTAATAGTGCAATACTTCTTCCTCCGAGTTGCTCACACAGTTTACTACTTTTTGTGTACTTGCCAGTCTGCCAGAAGCGATATGTCACTAGTTGTGTATCATAAAAGAGTCATCGTTTCTCCTCCTAGGGGTTATTCGAGATTTCTTAATCCAAACCGCAAGTAACGAGGCATTGGCTACCTTAAGAGAGTCATAGTTACTCGTCCCAATTGCTTACCCAGTCTGCCACTTTTCCTTACTGCGGCCAGTCTGCCAGAAGCGATATGTCACTCGTTGTGTATCTTAAGAGATTCATCGTTACTCTTTCCATAGGTTACTGGTATTCTCTGATTCAATGCCTCTCGTGACGAAAAAGTGGCTATCTTAATAGTGCAATACTTCTTCCTCCCAGTTGCTCACACAGTTTACTACTTTTTGTGTAGTTTTTGTCTGCCAGAAACTATAATTCACTAGTTGTGTATCATAAAAGAGTTATCGTTTCTCCTCGTAGGGGTTTTCGAGATTTCTTAATCCAAACCGCAAGTAACGAGGCATTGGCTACCTTAAGAGAGTCATAGTTACTCGTCCCCATTGCTCACCCAGTCTGCCACTTTTTCTTACTGTGGCCAGTCTGCCAGAAGCGATATGTCACTCGTTGTGTATCTTAAGAGATTCATCGTTACTCCTTCCATAGGTTACTGGTATTCTCTGATTCAATGCCTCTCGTGACGAAAAAGTGGCTATCTTAATAGTGCAATACTTCTTCCTCCCAGTTGCTCACACAGTTTACTACTTTTTGTGTAGTTTTTGTCTGCCAGAAACTATAATTCACTAGTTGTGTATCATAAAAGAGTCATCGTTTGTCCTCCTAGGGGTTTTCGAGATTTCTTAATCCAAACCGCAAGTAACGAGGCATTGGCTACCTTAAGAGAGTCATAGTTACTCGTCCCCATTGCTCACCCAGTCTGCCACTTTTTCTTACTGTGGCCAGTTTGCCAGAAGCGATATGTCACTCGTTGTGTATCTTAAGAGATTCATCGTTACTCCTTCCATAGGTTACTGGTATTCTCTGATTCAATGCCTCTCGTGACGAAAAAGTGGCTATCTTAATAGTGCAATACTTCTTCCTCCCAGTTGCTCACACAGTTTACTACTTTTTTGTGTAGTTTTTGTCTGCCAGAAACTATAATTCACTAGTTTTGTATCATAAAAGAGTCATCGTTTCTCCTCCTAGGGGTTATTCGAGACCTCTTAATCCAAACCGCAAGTAACGAGGCATTGGCTACCTTAAGAGAGTCATAGTTACTCGTCCCAATTGCTCACCCAGTCTGCCACTTTTTCTTACTGCGGCCAGTCTGCCAGAAGCGATATGTCACTCGTTGTGTATCTTAAGAGATTCATCGTTACTCCTTCCATAGGTTACTGGTATTCTCTGAGTCAATACCTCTTGTGACGAAAAAGTGGCTATCTTAATAGTGCAATACTTCTTCCTCCGAGTTGCTCACACAGTTTACTACTTTTTGTGTAGTTTTTGTCTGCCAGAAACTATAATTCACTAGTTGTGTATCATAAAAGAGTCATCGTTTCTCCTCCTAGGGGTTTTCGAGATTTCTTAATCCAAACCGCAAGTAACGAGGCATTGGCTACCTTAAGAGAGTCATAGTTACTCGTCCTAATTGCTCACCCAGTCTGCCACATTTCCTTACTGCGGCCAGTCTGCCAGAAGCGATATGTCACTCGTTGTGTATCTTAAGAGATTCATCGTTACTCCTTCCATAGGTTACTGGTATTCTCTGAGTCAATACCTCTCTTGACGAAAAAGTGGCTATCTTAATAGTGCAATACTTCTTCCTCCGAGTTGCTCACACAGTTTACTACTTTTTGTGTACTTGCCAGTCTGCCAGAAGCGATATGTCACTAGTTGTGTATCATAAAAGAGTCATCGTTTCTCCTCCTAGGGGTAATTCGAGATTTCTTAATCCAAACCGCAAGTAACGAGGCATTGGCTACCTTAAGAGAGTCATAGTTACTCGTCCCAATTGCTCACCCAGTCTGCCACTTTTCCTTACTGCGGCCAGTCTGCCAGAAGCGATATGTCACTCGTTGTGTATCTTAAGAGATTCATCGTTACTCTTTCCATAGGTTACTGGTATTCTCTGATTCAATGCCTCTCGTGACGAAAAAGTGGCTATCTTAATAGTGCAATACTTCTTCCTCCTAGTTGCTCACACAGTTTACTACTTTTTGTGTAGTTTTTGTCTGCCAGAAACTATAATTCACTAGTTGTGTATCATAAAAGAGTCATCGTTTCTCCTCCTAGGGGTTTTCGAGATTTCTTAATCCAAACCGCAAGTAACGAGGCATTGGCTACCTTAAGAGAGTCATAGTTACTCGTCCCCATTGCTCACCCAGTCTGCCACTTTTTCTTACTGTGGCCAGTCTGCCAGAAGCGATATGTCACTCGTTGTGTATCTTAAGAGATTCATCGTTACTCCTTCCATAGGTTACTGGTATTCTCTGATTCAATGCCTCTCGTGACGAAAAAGTGGCTATCTTAATAGAGCAATACTTCTTCCTCCCAGTTGCTCACACAGTTTACTACTTTTTTGTGTAGTTTTTGTCTGCCAGAAACTATAATTCACTAGTTTTGTATCATAAAAGAGTCATCGTTTCTCCTCCTAGGGGTTATTCGAGACCTCTTAATCCAAACCGCAAGTAACGAGGCATTGGCTACCTTAAGAGAGTCATAGTTACTCGTCCCAATTGCTCACCCAGTCTGCCACTTTTTCTTACTGCGGCCAGTCTGCCAGAAGCGATATGTCACTCGTTGTGTATCTTAAGAGATTCATCGTTACTCCTTCCATAGGTTACTGGTATTCTCTGAGTCAATACCTCTCGTGACGAAAAAGTGGCTATCTTAATAGTGCAATTCTTCTTCCTCCGAGTTGCTCACACAGTTTACTACTTTTTGTGTAGTTTTTGTCTGCCAGAAACTATAATTCACTAGTTGTGTATCATAAAAGAGTCATCGTTTCTCCTCCTAGGGGTTTTCGAGATTTCTTAATCCAAACCGCAAGTAACGAGGCATTGGCTACCTTAAGAGAGTCATAGTTACTCGTCCCCATTGCTCACCCAGTCTGCCACTTTTTCTTACTGTGGCCAGTCTGCCAGAAGCGATATGTCACTCGTTGTGTATGTTAAGAGATTCATCGTTACTCCTTCCATAGGTTACTGGTATTCTCTGAGTCAATACCACTCGTGACGAAAAAGTGGCTATCTTAATAGTGCAATACTTCTTCCTCCGAGTTGCTCACACAGTTTACTACTTTTTGTGTAGTTTTTGTCTGCCAGAAACTATAATTCACTAGTTGTGTATCATAAAAGAGTCATCGTTTCTCCTCCTAGGGGTTATTCGAGATATCTTAATCCAAACCGCAAGTAACGAGGCATTGGCTACCTTAAGAGAGTCATAGTTACTCGTCCTAATTGCTCACCCAGTCTGCCACATTTCCTTACTGCGGCCAGTCTGCCAGAAGCGATATGTCACTCGTTGTGTATCTTAAGAGATTCATCGTTACTCCTTCCATAGGTTACTGGTATTCTCTGAGTCAATACCTCTCTTGACGAAAAAGTGGCTATCTTCATAGTGCAATACTTCTTCCTCCGAGTTGCTCACACAGTTTACTACTTTTTGTGTACTTGCCAGTCTGCCAGAAGCGATATGTCACTAGTTGTGTATCATAAAAGAGTCATCGTTTCTCCTCCTAGGGGTTATTCGAGATTTCTTAATCCAAACCGCAAGTAACGAGGCATTGGCTACCTTAAGAGAGTCATAGTTACTCGTCCCAATTGCTCACCCAGTCTGCCACTTTTCCTTACTGCGGCCAGTCTGCCAGAAGCGATATGTCACTCGTGTATCTTAAGAGATTCATCGCTACTCTTTCCATAGGTTACTGGTATTCTCTGATTCAATGCCTCTCGTGACGAAAAAGTGGCTATCTTAATAGTGCAATACTTCTTCCTCCCAGTTGCTCACACAGTTTACTACTTTTTTGTGTAGTTTTTGTCTGCCAGAAACTATAATTCACTAGTGTTGTATCAGAAAAGAGTCATCGTTTCTCCTCCTAGGCGTTATTCGAGACCTCTTAGTCCAAACCGCAAGTAACGAGGCATTGGCTACCTTAAGAGAGTCATAGTTACTCGTCCCCATTGCTCACCCAGTCTGCCACTTTTTCTTACTGCGGAAAGTCTGCCAGAAGCGATATGACACTCGTTGTGTATCTTAAGAGATTCATCGTTACTCCTTCCATAGGTTACTGGTATACTCTGAGACAATACCTCTCGTGACGAAAAAGTGGCTATCTTAATAGTGCAATACTTCTTCCTCCGAGTTGCTCACACAGTTTACTACTTTTGTGTAGTTTTTGTCTGCCAGAAACTATAATTCACTAGTTGTGTATCATAAAAGAGTCATCGTTTCTCCTCCTAGGGGTTATTCGAGATATCTTAATCCAAACCGCAAGTAACGAGGCATTGGGTACCTTAAGAGAGTCATAGTTACTCGTCCCAATTGCTCACCCAGTCTGCCACTTTTCCTTACTGCGGCCAGTCTGCCAGAAGCGATATGTCACTCGTTGTGTATCTTAAGAGATTCATCGTTACTCTTTCCATAGGTTACTGGTATTCTCTGATTCAATGCCTCTCGTGACGAAAAAGTGGCTATTTTAATAGTGCAATACTTCTTCCCCCCAGTTGCTCACACAGTTTACTGCTTTTTGTGTAGTTTTTGTCTGCCAGAAACTATAATTCACTAGTTGTGTATCATAAAAGAGTCATCGTTTCTCCTCCTAGGGGTTTTCGAGATTTCTTAATCCAAACCGCAAGTAACGAGGCATTGGCTACCTTAATAGAGTCATAGTTACTCGTCCCCATTGCTCACCCAGTTTGCCACTTTTTCTTACTGTGGCCAGTCTGCCAGAAGCGATATGTCACTCGTTGTGTATCTTAAGAGATTCATCGTTACTCCTTCCATAGGTTACTGGTATTCTCTGATTCAATGCCTCTCGTGACGAAAAAGTGGCTATCTTAATAGTGCAATACTTCTTCCTCCCAGTTGCTCACACAGTTTACTACTTTTTTGTGTAGTTTTTGTCTGCCAGAAACTATAATTCACTAGTTTTGTATCATAAAAGAGTCATCGTTTCTCCTCCTAGAGGTTATTCGAGACCTCTTAATCCAAACCGCAAGTAACGAGGCATTGGCTACCTTAAGAGAGTCATAGTTACTCGTCCCAATTGCTCACCCAGTCTGCCACTTTTTCTTACTGCGGCCAGTCTGCCAGAAGCGATATGTCACTCGTTGTGTATCTTAAGAGATTCATCGTTACTCCTTCCATAGGTTACTGGTATTCTCTGAGTCAATACCTCTCTTGACGAAAAAGTGGCTATCTTAATAGTGCAATACTTCTTCCTCTGAGTTGCTCACACAGTTTACTACTTTTTGTGTACTTGCCAGTCTGCCAGAAGCGATATGTCACTAGTTGTGTATCATAAAAGGGTCATCGTTTCTCCTCCTAGGGGTTATTCGAGCTTTCTTAATCCAAACCGCAAGTAACGAGGCATTGGCTACCTTAAGAGAGTCATAGTTACTCGTCCCAATTGCTCACCCAGTCTGCCACTTTTCCTTACTGCGGCCAGTCTCCAGAAGCGATATGTCAATCGTTGTGTATCTTAAGAGATTCATCGTTACTCCTTCCATAGGTTACTGGTATTCTCTGATTCAATGCCTCTCGTGACGAAAAAGTGGCTATCTTAATAGTGCAATACTTCTTCCTCCCAGTTGCTCACACAGTTTACTACTTTTTTGTGTAGTTTTTGTCTGCCAGAAACTATAATTCACTAGTTTTGTATCATAAAAGAGTCATCGTTTCTCCTCCTAGGGGTTATTCGAGACCTCTTAATCCAAACCGCAAGTAACGAGGCATTGGCTACCTTAAGAGAGTCATAGTTACTCGTCCCAATTGCTCACCCAGTCTGCCACTTTTTCTTACTGCGGCCAGTCTGCCAGAAGCGATATGACACTCGTTGTGTATCTTAAGAGATTCATCGTTACTCCTTCCATAGGTTACTGGTATTCTCTGAGTCAATACCTCTCGTGACGAAAAAGTGGCTATCTTAATAGTGCAATACTTCTTCCTCCGAGTTGCTCACACAGTTTACTACTTTTGTGTAGTTTTTGTCTGCCAGAAACTATAATTCACTAGTTGTGTATCATAAAAGAGTCATCGTTTCTCCTCCTAGGGGTTATTCGAGATATCTTAATCCAAACCGCAAGTAACGAGGCATTGGCTACCTTAAGAGAGTCATAGTTACTCGTCCTAATTGCTCACCCAGTCTGCCACATTTCCTTACTGCGGCCAGTCTGCCAGAAGCGATATGTCACTCGTTGTGTATCTTAAGAGATTCATCGTTACTCCTTCCATAGGTTACTGGTATTCTCTGAGTCAATACCTCTCTTGACGAAAAAGTGGCTATCTTCATAGTGCAATACTTCTTCCTCCGAGTTGCTCACACAGTTTACTACTTTTTGTGTACTTGCCAGTCTGCCAGAAGCGATATGTCACTAGTTGTGTATCATAAAAGAGTCATCGTTTCTCCTCCTAGGGGTTATTCGAGATTTCTTAATCCAAACCGCAAGTAACGAGGCATTGGCTACCTTAAGAGAGTCATAGTTACTCGTCCCAATTGCTCACCCAGTCTGCCACTTTTCCTTACTGCGGCCAGTCTGCCAGAAGCGATATGTCACTCGTGTATCTTAAGAGATTCATCGCTACTCTTTCCATAGGTTACTGGTATTCTCTGATTCAATGCCTCTCGTGACGAAAAAGTGGCTATCTTAATAGTGCAATACTTCTTCCTCCCAGTTGCTCACACAGTTTACTACTTTTTTGTGTAGTTTTTGTCTGCCAGAAACTATAATTCACTAGTGTTGTATCATAAAAGAGTCATCGTTTCTCCTCCTAGGCGTTATTCGAGACCTCTTAGTCCAAACCGCAAGTAACGAGGCATTGGCTACCTTAAGAGAGTCATAGTTACTCGTCCCCATTGCTCACCCAGTCTGCCACTTTTTCTTACTGCGGCCAGTCTGCCAGAAGCGATATGTCACTCGTTGTGTATCTTAAGAGATTCATCGTTACTCTTTCCATTGGTTACTGGTATTCTCTGATTCAATGCCACTCGTGACGAAAAAGTGGCTATCTTAATAGTGCAATACTTCTTCCTCCCAGTTGCTCACACAGTTTACTACTTTTTTGTTTAGTTTTTGTCTGCCAGAAACTATAATTCACTAGTTTTGTATCATAAAAGAGTCATCGTTTCTCCTCCTAGGGGTTATTCGAGACCTCTTAATCCAAACCGCAAGTTACGAGGCATTGGCTACCTTAAGAGAGTCATAGTTACTCGTCCCAATTGCTCACCCAGTCTGCCACTTTTTCTTACTGCGGAAAGTCTGCCAGAAGCGATATGACACTCGTTGTGTATCTTAAGAGATTCATCGTTACTCCTTCCATAGGTTACTGGTATACTCTGAGACAATACCTCTCGTGACGAAAAAGTGGCTATCTTAATAGTGCAATACTTCTTCCTCCGAGTTGCTCACACAGTTTACTACTTTTGTGTAGTTTTTGTCTGCCAGAAACTATAATTCACTAGTTGTGTATCATAAAAGAGTCATCGTTTCTCCTCCTAGGGGTTATTCGAGATATCTTAATCCAAACCGCAAGTAACGAGGCATTGGCTACCTTAAGAGAGTCATAGTTACTCGTCCCAATTGCTCACCCAGTCTGCCACTTTTCCTTACTGCGGCCAGTCTGCCAGAAGCGATATGTCACTCGTTGTGTATCTTAAGAGATTCATCGTTACTCTTTCCATAGGTTACTGGTATTCTCTGATTCAATGCCTCTCGTGACGAAAAAGTGGCTATTTTAATAGTGCAATACTTCTTCCCCCCAGTTGCTCACACAGTTTACTGCTTTTTGTGTAGTTTTTGTCTGCCAGAAACTATAATTCACTAGTTGTGTATCATAAAAGAGTCATCGTTTCTCCTCCTAGGGGTTTTCGAGATTTCTTAATCCAAACCGCAAGTAACGAGGCATTGGCTACCTTAATAGAGTCATAGTTACTCGTCCCCATTGCTCACCCAGTTTGCCACTTTTTCTTACTGTGGCCAGTCTGCCAGAAGCGATATGTCACTCGTTGTGTATCTTAAGAGATTCATCGTTACTCCTTCCATAGGTTACTGGTATTCTCTGATTCAATGCCTCTCGTGACGAAAAAGTGGCTATCTTAATAGTGCAATACTTCTTCCTCCCAGTTGCTCACACAGTTTACTACTTTTTTGTGTAGTTTTTGTCTGCCAGAAACTATAATTCACTAGTTTTGTATCATAAAAGAGTCATCGTTTCTCCTCCTAGAGGTTATTCGAGACCTCTTAATCCAAACCGCAAGTAACGAGGCATTGGCTACCTTAAGAGAGTCATAGTTACTCGTCCCAATTGCTCACCCAGTCTGCCACTTTTTCTTACTGCGGCCAGTCTGCCAGAAGCGATATGTCACTCGTTGTGTATCTTAAGAGATTCATCGTTACTCCTTCCATAGGTTACTGGTATTCTCTGAGTCAATACCTCTCTTGACGAAAAAGTGGCTATCTTAATAGTGCAATACTTCTTCCTCTGAGTTGCTCACACAGTTTACTACTTTTTGTGTACTTGCCAGTCTGCCAGAAGCGATATGTCACTAGTTGTGTATCATAAAAGGGTCATCGTTTCTCCTCCTAGGGGTTATTCGAGCTTTCTTAATCCAAACCGCAAGTAACGAGGCATTGGCTACCTTAAGAGAGTCATAGTTACTCGTCCCAATTGCTCACCCAGTCTGCCACTTTTCCTTACTGCGGCCAGTCTGCCAGAAGCGATATGTCAATCGTTGTGTATCTTAAGAGATTCATCGTTACTCCTTCCATAGGTTACTGGTATTCTCTGATTCAATGCCTCTCGTGACGAAAAAGTGGCTATCTTAATAGTGCAATACTTCTTCCTCCCAGTTGCTCACACAGTTTACTACTTTTTTGTGTAGTTTTTGTCTGCCAGAAACTATAATTCACTAGTTTTGTATCATAAAAGAGTCATCGTTTCTCCTCCTAGGGGTTATTCGAGACCTCTTAATCCAAACCGCAAGTAACGAGGCATTGGCTACCTTAAGAGAGTCATAGTTACTCGTCCCAATTGCTCACCCAGTCTGCCACTTTTTCTTACTGCGGCCAGTCTGCCAGAAGCGATATGACACTCGTTGTGTATCTTAAGAGATTCATCGTTACTCCTTCCATAGGTTACTGGTATTCTCTGAGTCAATACCTCTCGTGACGAAAAAGTGGCTATCTTAATAGTGCAATACTTCTTCCTCCGAGTTGCTCACACAGTTTACTACTTTTGTGTAGTTTTTGTCTGCCAGAAACTATAATTCACTAGTTGTGTATCATAAAAGAGTCATCGTTTCTCCTCCTAGGGGTTATTCGAGATATCTTAATCCAAACCGCAAGTAACGAGGCATTGGCTACCTTAAGAGAGTCATAGTTACTCGTCCCAATTGCTCACCCAGTCTGCCACTTTTCCTTACTGCGGCCAGTCTGCCAGAAGCGATATGTCACTCGTTGTGTATCTTAAGAGATTCATCGTTACTCTTTCCATAGGTTACTGGTATTCTCTGATTCAATGCCTCTCGTGACGAAAAAGTGGCTATTTTAATAGTGCAATACTTCTTCCCCCCAGTTGCTCACACAGTTTACTGCTTTTTGTGTAGTTTTTGTCTGCCAGAAACTATAATTCACTAGTTGTGTATCATAAAAGAGTCATCGTTTCTCCTCCTAGGGGTTTTCGAGATTTCTTAATCCAAACCGCAAGTAACGAGGCATTGGCTACCTTAATAGAGTCATAGTTACTCGTCCCCATTGCTCACCCAGTTTGCCACTTTTTCTTACTGTGGCCAGTCTGCCAGAAGCGATATGTCACTCGTTGTGTATCTTAAGAGATTCATCGTCACTCCTTCCATAGGTTACTGGTATTCTCTGATTCAATGCCTCTCGTGACGAAAAAGTGGCTATCTTAATAGTGCAATACTTCTTCCTCCCAGTTGCTCACACAGTTTACTACTTTTTTGTGTAGTTTTTGTCTGCCAGAAACTATAATTCACTAGTTTTGTATCATAAAAGAGTCATCGTTTCTCCTCCTAGAGGTTATTCGAGACCTCTTAATCCAAACCGCAAGTAACGAGGCATTGGCTACCTTAAGAGAGTCATAGTTACTCGTCCCAATTGCTCACCCAGTCTGCCACTTTTTCTTACTGCGGCCAGTCTGCCAGAAGCGATATGTCACTCGTTGTGTATCTTAAGAGATTCATCGTTACTCCTTCCATAGGTTACTGGTATTCTCTGAGTCAATACCTCTCTTGACGAAAAAGTGGCTATCTTAATAGTGCAATACTTCTTCCTCTGAGTTGCTCACACAGTTTACTACTTTTTGTGTACTTGCCAGTCTGCCAGAAGCGATATGTCACTAGTTGTGTATCATAAAAGGGTCATCGTTTCTCCTCCTAGGGGTTATTCGAGCTTTCTTAATCCAAACCGCAAGTAACGAGGCATTGGCTACCTTAAGAGAGTCATAGTTACTCGTCCCAATTGCTCACCCAGTCTGCCACTTTTCCTTACTGCGGCCAGTCTGCCAGAAGCGATATGTCAATCGTTGTGTATCTTAAGAGATTCATCGTTACTCCTTCCATAGGTTACTGGTATTCTCTGATTCAATGCCTCTCGTGACGAAAAAGTGGCTATCTTAATAGTGCAATACTTCTTCCTCCCAGTTGCTCACACAGTTTACTACTTTTTTGTGTAGTTTTTGTCTGCCAGAAACTATAATTCACTAGTTTTGTATCATAAAAGAGTCATCGTTTCTCCTCCTAGGGGTTATTCGAGACCTCTTAATCCAAACCGCAAGTAACGAGGCATTGGCTACCTTAAGAGAGTCATAGTTACTCGTCCCAATTGCTCACCCAGTCTGCCACTTTTTCTTACTGCGGCCAGTCTGCCAGAAGCGATATGACACTCGTTGTGTATCTTAAGAGATTCATCGTTACTCCTTCCATAGGTTACTGGTATTCTCTGAGTCAATACCTCTCGTGACGAAAAAGTGGCTATCTTAATAGTGCAATACTTCTTCCTCCGAGTTGCTCACACAGTTTACTACTTTTGTGTAGTTTTTGTCTGCCAGAAACTATAATTCACTAGTTGTGTATCATAAAAGAGTCATCGTTTCTCCTCCTAGGGGTTATTCGAGATATCTTAATCCAAACCGCAAGTAACGAGGCATTGGCTACCTTAAGAGAGTCATAGTTACTCGTCCCAATTGCTCACCCAGTCTGCCACTTTTCCTTACTGCGGCCAGTCTGCCAGAAGCGATATGTCACTCGTTGTGTATCTTAAGAGATTCATCGTTACTCTTTCCATAGGTTACTGGTATTATCTGATTCAATGCCTCTCGTGACGAAAAAGTGGCTATCTTAATAGTGCAATACTTCTTCCTCCCAGTTGCTCACACAGTTGACTACTTTTTGTGTAGTTTTTGTCTGCCAGAAACTATAATTCACTAGTTGTGTATCATAAAAGAGTCATCGTTTCTCCTCCTAGGGGTTTTCGAGATTTCTTAATCCAAACTGCAAGTAACGAGGCATTTGCTACCTTAAGAGAGTCATAGTTACTCGTCCCCATTGCTCACCCAGTCTTCCACTTTTTCTTACTGTGGCCAGTCTGCCAGAAGCGATATGTCACTCGTTGTGTATCTTAAGAGATTCATCGTTACTCCTTCCATAGGTTACTGGTATTCTCTGATTCAATGCCTCTCGTGACGAAAAAGTGGCTATCTTAATAGTGCAATACTTCTTCCTCCCAGTTGCTCACACAGTTTACTACTTTTTTGTGTAGTTTTTGTCTGCCAGAAACTATAATTCACTAGTTTTGTATCATAAAAGAGTCATCGTTTCTCCTCCTAGGGGTTATTCGAGACCTCTTAATCCAAACCGCAAGTAACGAGGCATTGGCTACCTTAAGAGAGTCATAGTTACTCGTCCCAATTGCTCACCCAGTCTGCCACTTTTTCTTACTGCGGCCAGTCTGCCAGAAGCGATATGTCACTCGTTGTGTATCTTAAGAGATTCATCGTTACTCCTTCCATAGGTTACTGGTATTCTCTGAGTCAATACCTCTCGTGACGAAAAAGTGGCTATCTTAATAGTGCAATACTTCTTCCTCCGAGTTGCTCACACAGTTTACTACTTTTTGTGTAGTTTTTGTCTGCCAGAAACTATAATTCACTAGTTGTGTATCATAAAAGAGTCATCGTTTCTCCTCCTAGGGGTTTTCGAGATTTCTTAATCCAAACCGCAAGTGTCGAGGCATTGGCTACCTTAAGAGAGTCATAGTTACTCGTCCCCATTGCTCACCCAGTCTGCCACTTTTTCTTACTGCGGCCGGTCTGCCAGATGCGATATGTCACTCGTTGTGTATCTTAAGAGATTCATCGTTACTCCTTCCATAGGTTACTGGTATTCTCTGAGTCAATACCTCTCGTGACGAAAAAGTGGCTATCTTAATAGTGCAATACTTCTTCCTCCCAGTTGCTCACACAGTTTACTACTTTTTGTGTAGTTTTTGTCTGCCAGAAACTATAATTCACTAGTTGTGTATCATAAAAGAGTCATCGTTTCTCCTCCTAGGGGTTATTCGAGATATCTTAATCCAAACCGCAAGTAACGAGGCATTGGCTACCTTAAGAGAGTCATAGTTACTCGTCCCAATTGCTCACCCAGTCTGCCACTTTTTCTTACTGCGGCCAGTCTGCCAGAAGCGATATGTCACTCGTTGTGTATCTTAAGAGATTCATCGTTACTCCTTCCATAGGTTACTGGTATTCTCTGATTCAATGCCTCTCATGACGAAAAAGTGGCTATCTTAATAGTGCAATACTTCTTCCTCCCAGTTGCTCACACAGTTTACTACTTTTTTGTGTAGTTTTTGTCTGCCAGAAACTATAATTCACTAGTTTTGTATCATAAAAGAGTCATCGTTTCTCCTCCTAGGGGTTATTCGAGACCTCTTAATCCAAACCGCAAGTAACGAGGCATTGGCTACCTTAAGAGAGTCATAGTTACTCGTCCCAATTGCTCACCCAGTCTGCCACTTTTTCTTACTGCGGCCAGTCTGCCAGAAGCGATATGTCACTCGTTGTGTATCTTAAGAGATTCATCGTTACTCCTTCCATAGGTTACTGGTATTCTCTGAGTCAATACCTCTCGTGACGAAAAAGTGGCTATCTTAATAGTGCAATACTTCTTCCTCCGAGTTGCTCACACAGTTTACTACTTTTTGTGTAGTTTTTGTCTGCCAGAAACTATAATTCACTAGTTGTGTATCATAAAATAGTCATCGTTTCTCCTCCTAGGGGTTTTCGAGATTTCTTAATCCAAACCGCAAGTAACGAGGCATTGGCTACCTTAAGAGAGTCATAGTTACTCGTCCCCATTGCTCACCCAGTCTGCCACTTTTTCTTACTGTGGCCAGTCTGCCAGAAGCGATATGTCACTCGTTGTGTATCTTAAGAGATTCATCGTTACTCCTTCCATAGGTTACTGGTATTCTCTGAGTCAATACCTCTCGTGACGAAAAAGTGGCTATCTTAATAGTGCAATACTTCTTCCTCCGAGTTGCTCACACAGTTTACTACTTTTTGTGTAGTTTTTGTCTGCCAGAAACTATAATTCACTAGTTGTGTATCATAAAAGCGTCATCGTTTCTCCTCCTAGGGGTTTTCGAGATTTCTTAATCCAAACCGCAAGTAACGAGGCATTGGCTACCTTAAGAGAGTCATAGTTACTCGTCCCCATTGCTCACCCACTCTGCCACTTTTTCTTACTGCGGCCGGTCTGCCAGATGCGATATGTCACTCGTTGTGTATCTTAAGAGATTCATCGTTACTCCTTCCATAGGTTACTGGTATTCTCTGAGTCAATACCTCTCGTGACGAAAAAGTGGCTATCTTAATAGTGCAATACTTCTTCCTCCCAGTTGCTCACACAGTTTACTACTTTTTGTGTAGTTTTTGTCTGCCAGAAACTATAATTCACTAGTTGTGTATCATAAAAGAGTCATCGTTTCTCCTCCTAGGGGTTATTCGAGCTTTCTTAATCCAAACCGCAAGTAACGAGGCATTGGCTACCTTAAGAGAGTCATAGTTACTCGTCCCAATTGCTCACCCAGTCTGCCACTTTTCCTTACTGCGGCCAGTCTGCCAGAAGCGATAAGTCACTCGTTGTGTATCTTAAGAGATTCATCGCTACTCTTTCCATAGGTTACTGGTATTCTCTGATTCAATGCCTCTCGTGACGAAAAAGTGGCTATCTTAATAGTGCAATACTTCTTCCTCCCAGTTGCTCACACAGTTTACTACTTTTTTGTGTAGTTTTTGTCTGCCAGAAACTATAATTCACTAGTTTTGTATCATAAAAGAGTCATCGTTTCTCCTCCTAGGGGTTATACGAGACCTCTTAATCCAAACCGCAAGTAACGAGGCATTGGCTACCTTAAGAGAGTCATAGTTACTCGTCCCAATTGCTCACCCAGTCTGCCACTTTTTCTTACTGCGGCCAGTCTGCCAGAAGCGATATGTCACTCGTTGTGTATCTTAAGAGATTCATCGCTACTCTTTCCATAGGTTACTGGTATTCTCTGATTCAATGCCTCTCGTGACGAAAAAGTGGCTATCTTAATAGTGCAATACTTCTTCCTCCCAGTTGCTCACACGGTTTACTACTTTTTTGTGTAGTTTTTGTCTGCCAGAAACTATAATTCACTAGTTTTTTATCATAAAAGAGTCATCGTTTCTCCTCCTAGGGGTTATTCGAGACCTCTTAATCCAAACCGCAAGTAACGAGGCATTGGCTACCTTAAGAGAGTCATAGTTACTCGTCCCCATTGCTCACCCAGTCTGCCACTTTTTCTTACTGCGGCCAGTCTGCCAGAAGCGATATGTCACTCGTTGTGTATCTTAAGAGATTCATCGTTACTCCTTCCATAGGTTACTGGTATTCTCTGAGTCAATACCTCTCGTGACGAAAAAGTGGCTATCTTAATAGTGCAATACTTCTTCCTCCGAGTTGCTCACACAGTTTACTACTTTTGTGTAGTTTTTGTCTGCCAGAAACTATAATTCACTAGTTGTGTATCATAAAAGAGTCATCGTTTCTCCTCCTAGGGGTTATTCGAGATATCTTAATCCAAACCGCAAGTAACGAGGCATTGGCTACCTTAAGAGAGTCATAGTTACTCGTCCCAATTGCTCACCCAGTCTGCCACTTTTCCTTACTGCGGCCAGTCTGCCAGAAGCGATATGTCACTCGTTGTGTATCTTAAGAGATTCATCGTTACTCTTTCCATAGGTTACTGGTATTCTCTGATTCAATGCCTCTCGTGACGAAAAAGTGGCTATCTTAATAGTGCAATACTTCTTCCTCCCAGTTGCTCACACAGTTTACTACTTTTTGTGTAGTTTTTGTCTGCCAGAAACTATAATTCACTAGTTGTGTATCATAAAAGAGTCATCGTTTCTCCTCCTAGGGGTTTTCGAGATTTCTTAATCCAAACCGCAAGTAACGAGGCATTTGCTACCTTAAGAGAGTCATAGTTACTCGTCCCCATTGCTCACCCAGTCTGCCACTTTTTCTTACTGTGGCCAGTCTGCCAGAAGCGATATGTCACTCGTTGTGTATCTTAAGAGATTCATCGTTACTCCTTCCATAGGTTACTGGTATTCTCTGATTCAATGCCTCTCGTGACGAAAAAGTGGCTATCTTAATAGTGCAATACTTCTTCCTCCCAGTTGCTCACACAGTTTACTACTTTTTTGTGTAGTTTTTGTTTGCCAGAAACTATAATTCACTAGTTTTGTATCATAAAAGAGTCATCGTTTCTCCTCCTAGGGGTTATTCGAGACCTCTTAATCCAAACCGCAAGTAACGAGGCATTGGCTACCTTAAAAGAGTCATAGTTACTCGTCCCAATTGCTCACCCAGTCTGCCACTTTTTCTTACTGCGGCCAGTCTGCCAGAAGCGATATGTCACTCGTTGTGTATCTTAAGAGATTCATCGTTACTCCTTACATAGGTTACTGGTATTCTCTGAGTCAATACCTCTCGTGACGAAAAAGTGGCTATCTTAATAGTGCAATACTTCTTCCTCCGAGTTGCTCACACAGTTTACTACTTTTTGTGTAGTTTTTGTCTGCCAGAAACTATAATTCACTAGTTGTGTATCATAAAAGAGTCATCGTTTCTCCTCCTAGGGGTTTTCGAGATTTCTTAATCCAAACCGCAAGTAACGAGGCATTGGCTACCTTAAGAGAGTCATAGTTACTCGTCCCCATTGCTCACCAAGTCTGCCACTTTTTCTTACTGTGGCCAGTCTGCCAGAAGCGATATGTCACTCGTTGTGTATCTTAAGAGATTCATCGTTACTCCTTCCATAGGTTACTGGTATTCTCTGAGTCAATACCTCTCGTGACGAAAAAGTGGCTATCTTAATAGTGCAATACTTCTTCCTCCGAGTTGCTCACACAGTTTACTACTTTTTGTGTAGTTTTTGTCTGCCAGAAACTATAATTCACTAGTTGTGTATCATAAAAGAGTCATCGCTTCTCCTCCTAGGGGTTTTCGAGATTTCTTAATCCAAACCGCAAGTAACGAGGCATTTGCTACCTTAAGAGAGTCATAGTTACTCGTCCCCATTGCTCACCCAGTCTGCCACTTTTTCTTACTGTGGCCAGTCTGCCAGAAGCGATATGTCACTCGTTGTGTATCTTAAGAGATTCATCGTTACTCCTTCCATAGGTTACTGGTATTCTCTGATTCAATGCCTCTCGTGACGAAAAAGTGGCTATCTTAATAGTGCAATACTTCTTCCTCCCAGTTGCTCACACAGTTTACTACTTTTTTGTGTAGTTTTTGTCTGCCAGAAACTATAATTCACTAGTTTTGTATCATAAAAGAGTCATCGTTTCTCCTCCTAGGGGTTATTCGAGACCTCTTAATCCAAACCGCAAGTAACGAGGCATTGGCTACCTTAAAAGAGTCATAGTTACTCGTCCCAATTGCTCACCCAGTCTGCCACTTTTTCTTACTGCGGCCAGTCTGCCAGAAGCGATATGTCACTCGTTGTGTATCTTAAGAGATTCATCGTTACTCCTTCCATAGGTTACTGGTATTCTCTGAGTCAATACCTCTCGTGACGAAAAAGTGGCTATCTTAATAGTGCAATACTTCTTCCTCCGAGTTGCTCACACAGTTTACTACTTTTTGTGTAGTTTTTGTCTGCCAGAAACTATAATTCACTAGTTGTGTATCATAAAAGAGTCATCGTTTCTCCTCCTAGGGGTTTTCGAGATTTCTTAATCCAAACCGCAAGTAACGAGGCATTGGCTACCTTAAGAGAGTCATAGTTACTCGTCCCCATTGCTCACCCAGTCTGCCACTTTTTCTTACTGTGGCCAGTCTGCCAGAAGCGATATGTCACTCGTTGTGTATCTTAAGAGATTCATCGTTACTCCTTCCATAGGTTACTGGTATTCTCTGAGTCAATACCTCTCGTGACGAAAAAGTGGCTATCTTAATAGTGCAATACTTCTTCCTCCGAGTTGCTCACACAGTTTACTACTTTTTGTGTAGTTTTTGTCTGCCAGAAACTATAATTCACTAGTTGTGTATCATAAAAGCGTCATCGTTTCTCCTCCTAGGGGTTTTCGAGATTTCTTAATCCAAACCGCAAGTAACGAGGCATTGGCTACCTTAATAGAGTCATAGTTACTCGTCCCCATTGCTCACCCAGTTTGCCACTTTTTCTTACTGTGGCCAGTCTGCCAGAAGCGATATGTCACTCGTTGTGTATCTTAAGAGATTCATCGTTACTCCTTCCATAGGTTACTGGTATTCTCTGATTCAATGCCTCTCGTGACGAAAAAGTGGCTATGTTAATAGTGCAATACTTCTTCCTCCCAGTTGCTCACACAGTTTACTACTTTTTTGTGTAGTTTTTGTCTGCCAGAAACTATAATTCACTAGTTTTGTATCATAAAAGAGTCATCGTTTCTCCTCCTAGAGGTTATTCGAGACCTCTTAATCCAAACCGCAAGTAACGAGGCATTGGCTACCTTAAGAGAGTCATAGTTACTCGTCCCAATTGCTCACCCAGTCTGCCACTTTTTCTTACTGTGGCCAGTCTGCCAGAAGCGATATGTCACTCGTTGTGTATCTTAAGAGATTCATCGTTACTCCTTCCATAGGTTACTGGTATTCTCTGATTCAATGCCTCTCGTGACGAAAAAGTGGCTATCTTAATAGTGCAATACTTCTTCCTCCCAGTTGCTCACACAGTTTACTACTTTTTTGTGTAGTTTTTGTCTGCCAGAAACTATAATTCACTAGTTTTGTATCATAAAAGAGTCATCGTTTCTCCTCCTAGGGGTTATTCGAGACCTCTTAATCCAAACCGCAAGTAACGAGGCATTGGCTACCTTAAGAGAGTCATAGTTACTCGTCCCAATTGCTCACCCAGTCTGCCACTTTTTCTTACTGCGGCCAGTCTGCCAGAAGCGATATGTCACTCGTTGTGTATCTTAAGAGATTCATCGTTACTCCTTCCATAGGTTACTGGTATTCTCTGAGTCAATACCTCTCGTGACGAAAAAGTGGCTATCTTAATAGTGCAATACTTCTTCCTCCGAGTTGCTCACACAGTTTACTACTTTTTGTGTAGTTTTTGTCTGCCAGAAACTATAATTCACTAGTTGTGTATCATAAAAGAGTCATCGTTTCTCCTCCTAGGGGTTTTCGAGATTTCTTAATCCAAACCGCAAGTAACGAGGCATTGGCTACCTTAAGAGAGTCATAGTTACTCGTCCCCATTGCTCACCCAGTCTGCCACTTTTTCTTACTGTCGCCAGTCTGCCAGAAGCGATATGTCACTCGTTGTGTATCTTAAGAGATTCATCGTTACTCCTTCCATAGGTTACTTGTATTCTCTGAGTCAATACCTCTCGTGACGAAAAAGTGGCTATCTTAATAGTGCAATACTTCTTCCTCCGAGTTGCTCACACAGTTTACTACTTTTTGTGTAGTTTTTGTCTGCCAGAAACTATAATTCACTAGTTGTGTATCATAAAAGCGTCATCGTTTCTCCTCCTAGGGGTTTTCGAGATTTCTTAATCCAAACCGCAAGTAACGAGGCATTGGCTACCTTAAGAGAGTCATAGTTACTCGTCCCCATTGCTCACCCAGTCTGCCACTTTTTCTTACTGTGGCCAGTCTGCCAGATGCGATATGTCACTCGTTGTGTATCTTAAGAGATTCATCGTTACTCCTTCCATAGGTTACTGGTATTCTCTGAGTCAATACCTCTCGTGACGAAAAAGTGGCTATCTTAATAGTGCAATACTTCTTCCTCCCAGTTGCTCACACAGTTTACTAGTTTTTGTGTAGTTTTTGTCTGCCAGAAACTATAATTCACTAGTTGTGTATCATAAAAGAGTCATCGTTTCTCCTCCTAGGGGTTATTCGAGATATCTTAATCCAAACCGCAAGTAACGAGGCATTGGCTACCTTAAGAGAGTCATAGTTACTCGTCCCAATTGCTCACCCAGTCTGCCACTTTTTCTTACTGCGGCCAGTCTGCCAGAAGCGATATGTCACTCGTTGTGTATCTTAAGAGATTCACCGTTACTCCTTCCATAGGTTACTGGTATTCTCTGAGTCAATACCTCTCTTGACGAAAAAGTGGCTATCTTAATAGTGCAATACTTCTTCCTCTGAGTTGCTCACACAGTTTACTACTTTTTGTGTACTTGCCAGTCTGCCAGAAGCGATATGTCACTAGTTGTGTATCATAAAAGGGTCATCGTTTCTCCTCCTAGGGGTTATTCGAGATATCTTAATCCAATCCGCAAGTAACGAGGCATTGGCTACCTTAAGAGAGTCATAGTTACTCGTCCCAATTGCTCACCCAGTCTGCCACTTTTTCTTACTGCGGCCAGTCTGCCAGAAGCGATATGTCACTCGTTGTGTATCTTAAGAGATTCATCGTTACTCCTTCCATAGGTTACTGGTATTCTCTGATTCAATGCCTCTCATGACGAAAAAGTGGCTATCTTAATAGTGCAATACTTCTTCCTCCCAGTTGCTCACACAGTTTACTACTTTTTTGTGTAGTTTTTGTCTGCCAGAAACTATAATTCACTAGTTTTGTATCATAAAAGAGTCATCGTTTCTCCTCCTAGGGGTTATTCGAGACCTCTTAATCCAAACCGCGAGTAACGAGGCATTGGCTACCTTAAGAGAGTCATAGTTACTCGTCCCAATTGCTCACCCAGTCTGCCACTTTTTCTTACTGCGGCCAGTCTGCCAGAAGCGATATGTCACTCGTTGTGTATCTTAAGAGATTCATCGTTACTCCTTCCATAGGTTACTGGTATTCTCTGAGTCAATACCTCTCGTGACGAAAAAGTGGCTATCTTAATAGTGCAATACTTCTTCCTCCGAGTTGCTCACACAGTTTACTACTTTTTGTGTAGTTTTTGTCTGCCAGAAACTATAATTCACTAGTTGTGTATCATAAAATAGTCATCGTTTCTCCTCCTAGGGGTTTTCGAGATTTCTTAATCCAAACCGCAAGTAACGAGGCATTGGCTACCTTAAGAGAGTCATAGTTACTCGTCCCCATTGCTCACCCAGTCTGCCACTTTTTCTTACTGTGGCCAGTCTGCCAGAAGCGATATGTCACTCGTTGTGTATCTTAAGAGATTCATCGTTACTCCTTCCATAGGTTACTGGTATTCTCTGAGTCAATACCTCTCGTGACGAAAAAGTGGCTATCTTAATAGTGCAATACTTCTTCCTCCCAGTTGCTCACACAGTTTACTACTTTTTGTGTAGTTTTTGTCTGCCAGAAACTATAATTCACTAGTTGTGTATCATAAAAGCGTCATCGTTTCTCCTCCTAGGGGTTTTCGAGATTTCTTAATCCAAACCGCAAGTAACGAGGCATTGGCTACCTTAAGAGAGTCATAGTTACTCGTCCCCATTGCTCACCCACTCTGCCACTTTTTCTTACTGCGGCCGGTCTGCCAGATGCGATATGTCACTCGTTGTGTATCTTAAGAGATTCATCGTTACTCCTTCCATAGGTTACTGGTATTCTCTGAGTCAATACCTCTCGTGACGAAAAAGTGGCTATCTTAATAGTGCAATACTTCTTCCTCCCAGTTGCTCACACAGTTTACTACTTTTTGTGTAGTTTTTGTCTGCCAGAAACTATAATTCACTAGTTGTGTATCATAAAAGAGTCATCGTTTCTCCTCCTAGGGGTTATTCGAGCTTTCTTAATCCAAACCGCAAGTAACGAGGCATTGGCTACCTTAAGAGAGTCATAGTTACTCGTCCCAATTGCTCACCCAGTCTGCCACTTTTCCTTACTGCGGCCAGTCTGCCAGAAGCGATAAGTCACTCGTTGTGTATCTTAAGAGATTCATCGCTACTCTTTCCATAGGTTACTGGTATTCTCTGATTCAATGCCTCTCGTGACGAAAAAGTGGCTATCTTAATAGTGCAATACTTCTTCCTCCCAGTTGCTCACACAGTTTACTACTTTTTTGTGTAGTTTTTGTCTGCCAGAAACTATAATTCACTAGTTTTGTATCATAAAAGAGTCATCGTTTCTCCTCCTAGGGGTTATTCGAGACCTCTTAATCCAAACCGCAAGTAACGAGGCATTGGCTACCTTAAGAGAGTCATAGTTACTCGTCCCAATTTTTCACCCAGTCTGCCACTTTTTCTTACTGCGGCCAGTCTGCCAGAAGCGATATGTCACTCGTTGTGTATCTTAAGAGATTCATCGCTACTCTTTCCATAGGTTACTGGTATTCTCTGATTCAATGCCTCTCGTGACGAAAAAGTGGCTATCTTAATAGTGCAATACTTCTTCCTCCCAGTTGCTCACACGGTTTACTACTTTTTTGTGTAGTTTTTGTCTGCCAGAAACTATAATTCACTAGTTTTTTATCATAAAAGAGTCATCGTTTCTCCTCCTAGGGGTTATTCGAGACCTCTTAATCCAAACCGCAAGTAACGAGGCATTGGCTACCTTAAGAGAGTCATAGTTACTCGTCCCCATTGCTCACCCAGTCTGCCACTTTTTCTTACTGCGGCCAGTCTGCCAGAAGCGATATGTCACTCGTTGTGTATCTTAAGAGATTCATCGTTACTCCTTCCATAGGTTACTGGTATTCTCTGAGTCAATACCTCTCGTGACGAAAAAGTGGCTATCTTAATAGTGCAATACTTCTTCCTCCGAGTTGCTCACACAGTTTACTACTTTTGTGTAGTTTTTGTCTGCCAGAAACTATAATTCACTAGTTGTGTATCATAAAAGAGTCATCGTTTCTCCTCCTAGGGGTTATTCGAGATATCTTAATCCAAACCGCAAGTAACGAGGCATTGGCTACCTTAAGAGAGTCATAGTTACTCGTCCCAATTGCTCACCCAGTCTGCCACTTTTCCTTACTGCGGCCAGTCTGCCAGAAGCGATATGTCACTCGTTGTGTATCTTAAGAGATTCATCGTTACTCTTTCCATAGGTTACTGGTATTCTCTGATTCAATGCCTCTCGTGACGAAAAAGTGGCTATCTTAATAGTGCAATACTTCTTCCTCCCAGTTGCTCACACAGTTTACTACTTTTTGTGTAGTTTTTGTCTGCCAGAAACTATAATTCACTAGTTGTGTATCATAAAAGAGTCATCGTTTCTCCTCCTAGGGGTTTTCGAGATTTCTTAATCCAAACCGCAAGTAACGAGGCATTTGCTACCTTAAGAGAGTCATAGTTACTCGTCCCCATTGCTCACCCAGTCTGCCACTTTTTCTTACTGTGGCCAGTCTGCCAGAAGCGATATGTCACTCGTTGTGTATCTTAAGAGATTCATCGTTACTCCTTCCATAGGTTACTGGTATTCTCTGATTCAATGCCTCTCGTGACGAAAAAGTGGCTATGTTAATAGTGCAATACTTCTTCCTCCCAGTTGCTCACACAGTTTACTACTTTTTTGTGTAGTTTTTGTCTGCCAGAAACTATAATTCACTAGTTTTGTATCATAAAAGAGTCATTGTTTCTCCTCCTAGGGGTTATTCGAGACCTCTTAATCCAAACCGCAAGTAACGAGGCATTGGCTACCTTAAAAGAGTCATAGTTACTCGTCCCAATTGCTCACCCAGTCTGCCACTTTTTCTTACTGCGGCCAGTCTGCCAGAAGCGATATGTCACTCGTTGTGTATCTTAAGAGATTCATCGTTACTCCTTCCATAGGTTACTGGTATTCTCTGAGTCAATACCTCTCGTGACGAAAAAGTGGCTATCTTAATAGTGCAATACTTCTTCCTCCGAGTTGCTCACACAGTTTACTACTTTTTGTGTAGTTTTTGTCTGCCAGAAACTATAATTCACTAGTTGTGTATCATAAAAGAGTCATCGTTTCTCCTCCTAGGGGTTTTCGAGATTTCTTAATCCAAACCGCAAGTAACGAGGCATTGGCTACCTTAAGAGAGTCATAGTTACTCGTCCCCATTGCTCACCCAGTCTGCCACTTTTTCTTACTGTGGCCAGTCTGCCAGAAGCGATATGTCACTCGTTGTGTATCTTAAGAGATTCATCGTTACTCCTTCCATAGGTTACTGGTATTCTCTGAGTCAATACCTCTCGTGACGAAAAAGTGGCTATCTTAATAGTGCAATACTTCTTCCTCCGAGTTGCTCACACAGTTTACTACTTTTTGTGTAGTTTTTGTCTGCCAGAAACTATAATTCACTAGTTGTGTATCATAAAAGAGTCATCGTTTCTCCTCCTAGGGGTTTTCGAGATTTCTTAATCCAAACCGCAAGTAACGAGGCATTTGCTACCTTAAGAGAGTCATAGTTACTCGTCCCCATTGCTCACCCAGACTGCCACTTTTTCTTACTGTGGCCAGTCTGCCAGAAGCGATATGTCACTCGTTGTGTATCTTAAGAGATTCATCGTTACTCCTTCCATAGGTTACTGGTATTCTCTGATTCAATGCCTCTCGTGACGAAAAAGTGGCTATCTTAATAGTGCAATACTTCTTCCTCCCAGTTGCTCACACAGTTTACTACTTTTTTGTGTAGTTTTTGTCTGCCAGAAACTATAATTCACTAGTTTTGTATCATAAAAGAGTCATCGTTTCTCCTCCTAGGGGTTATTCGAGACCTCTTAATCCAAACCGCAAGTAACGAGGCATTGGCTACCTTAAAAGAGTCATAGTTACTCGTCCCAATTGCTCACCCAGTCTGCCACTTTTTCTTACTGCGGCCAGTCTGCCAGAAGCGATATGTCACTCGTTGTGTATCTTAAGAGATTCATCGTTACTCCTTCCATAGGTTACTGGTATTCTCTGAGTCAATACCTCTCGTGACGAAAAAGTGGCTATCTTAATAGTGCAATACTTCTTCCTCCGAGTTGCTCACACAGTTTACTACTTTTTGTGTAGTTTTTGTCTGCCAGAAACTATAATTCACTAGTTGTGTATCATAAAAGAGTCATCGTTTCTCCTCCTAGGGGTTTTCGAGATTTCTTAATCCAAACCGCAAGTAACGAGGCATTGGCTACCTTAAGAGAGTCATAGTTACTCGTCCCCATTGCTCACCCAGTCTGCCACTTTTTCTTACTGTGGCCAGTCTGCCAGAAGCGATATGTCACTCGTTGTGTATCTTAAGAGATTCATCGTTACTCCTTCCATAGGTTACTGGTATTCTCTGAGTCAATACCTCTCGTGACGAAAAAGTGGCTATCTTAATAGTGCAATACTTCTTCCTCCGAGTTGCTCACACAGTTTACTACTTTTTGTGTAGTTTTTGTCTGCCAGAAACTATAATTCACTAGTTGTGTATCATAAAAGAGTCATCGTTTCTCCTCCTAGGGGTTTTCGAGATTTCTTAATCCAAACCGCAAGTAACGAGGCATTTGCTACCTTAAGAGAGTCATAGTTACTCGTCCCCATTGCTCACCCAGACTGCCACTTTTTCTTACTGTGGCCAGTCTGCCAGAAGCGATATGTCACTCGTTGTGTATCTTAAGAGATTCATCGTTACTCCTTCCATAGGTTACTGGTATTCTCTGATTCAATGCCTCTCGTGACGAAAAAGTGGCTATCTTAATAGTGCAATACTTCTTCCTCCCAGTTGCTCACACAGTTTACTACTTTTTTGTGTAGTTTTTGTCTGCCAGAAACTATAATTCACTAGTTTTGTATCATAAAAGAGTCATCGTTTCTCCTCCTAGGGGTTATTCGAGACCTCTTAATCCAAACCGCAAGTAACGAGGCATTGGCTACCTTAAAAGAGTCATAGTTACTCGTCCCAATTGCTCACCCAGTCTGCCACTTTTTCTTACTGCGGCCAGTCTGCCAGAAGCGATATGTCACTCGTTGTGTATCTTAAGAGATTCATCGTTACTCCTTCCATAGGTTACTGGTATTCTCTGAGTCAATACCTCTCGTGACGAAAAAGTGGCTATCTTAATAGTGCAATACTTCTTCCTCCGAGTTGCTCACACAGTTTACTACTTTTTGTGTAGTTTTTGTCTGCCAGAAACTATAATTCACTAGTTGTGTATCATAAAAGCGTCATTATTTCTCCTCCTAGGGGTTTTCGAGATTTCTTAATCCAAACCGCAAGTAACGAGGCATTGGCTACCTTAATAGAGTCATAGTTACTCGTCCCCATTGCTCACCCAGTTTGCCACTTTTTCTTACTGTGGCCAGTCTGCCAGAAGCGATATGTCACTCGTTGTGTATCTTAAGAGATTCATCGTTACTCCTTCCATAGGTTACTGGTATTCTCTGAGTCAATGCCTCTCGTGACGAAAAAGTGGCTATGTTAATAGTGCAATACTTCTTCCTCCCAGTTGCTCACACAGTTTACTACTTTTTTGTGTAGTTTTTGTCTGCCAGAAACTATAATTCACTAGTTTTGTATCATAAAAGAGTCATCGTTTCTCCTCCTAGAGGTTATTCGAGACCTCTTAATCCAAACCGCAAGTAACGAGGCATTGGCTACCTTAAGAGAGTCATAGTTACTCGTCCCAATTGCTCACCCAGTCTGCCACTTTTTCTTACTGTGGCCAGTCTGCCAGAAGCGATATGTCACTCGTTGTGTATCTTAAGAGATTCATCGTTACTCCTTCCATAGGTTACTGGTATTCTCTGATTCAATGCCTCTCGTGACGAAAAAGTGGCTATCTTAATAGTGCAATACTTCTTCCTCCCAGTTGCTCACACAGTTTACTACTTTTTTGTGTAGTTTTTGTCTGCCAGAAACTATAATTCACTAGTTTTGTATCATAAAAGAGTCATCGTTTCTCCTCCTAGGGGTTATTCGAGACCTCTTAATCCAAACCGCAAGTAACGAGGCATTGGCTACCTTAAGAGAGTCATAGTTACTTGTCCCAATTGCTCACCCAGTCTGCCACTTTTTCTTACTGCGGCCAGTCTGCCAGAAGCGATATGTCACTCGTTGTGTATCTTAAGAGATTCATCGTTACTCCTTCCATAGGTTACTGGTATTCTCTGAGTCAATACCTCTCGTGACGAAAAAGTGGCTATCTTAATAGTGCAATACTTCTTCCTCCGAGTTGCTCACACAGTTTACTACTTTTTGTGTAGTTTTTGTCTGCCAGAAACTATAATTCACTAGTTGTGTATCATAAAAGAGTCATCGTTTCTCCTCCTAGGGGTTTTCGAGATTTCTTAATCCAAACCGCAAGTAACGAGGCATTGGCTACCTTAAGAGAGTCATAGTTACTCGTCCCCATTGCTCACCCAGTCTGCCACTTTTTCTTACTGTCGCCAGTCTGCCAGAAGCGATATGTCACTCGTTGTGTATCTTAAGAGATTCATCGTTACTCCTTCCATAGGTTACTGGTATTCTCTGAGTCAATACCTCTCGTGACGAAAAAGTGGCTATCTTAATAGTGCAATACTTCTTCCTCCGAGTTGCTCACACAGTTTACTACTTTTTGTGTAGTTTTTGTCTGCCAGAAACTATAATTCACTAGTTGTGTATCATAAAAGCGTCATCGTTTCTCCTCCTAGGGGTTTTCGAGATTTCTTAATCCAAACCGCAAGTAACGAGGCATTGGCTACCTTAAGAGAGTCATAGTTACTCGTCCCCATTGCTCACCCAGTCTGCCACTTTTTCTTACTGCGGCCAGTCTGCCAGATGCGATATGTCACTCGTTGTGTATCTTAAGAGATTCATCGTTACTCCTTCCATAGGTTACTGGTATTCTCTGAGTCAATACCTCTCGTGACGAAAAAGTGGCTATCTTAATAGTGCAATACTTCTTCCTCCCAGTTGCTCACACAGTTTACTAGTTTTTGTGTAGTTTTTGTCTGCCAGAAACTATAATTCACTAGTTGTGTATCATAAAAGAGTCATCGTTTCTCCTCCTAGGGGTTATTCGAGATATCTTAATCCAAACCGCAAGTAACGAGGCATTGGCTACCTTAAGAGAGTCATAGTTACTCGTCCCAATTGCTCACCCAGTCTGCCACTTTTTCTTACTGCGGCCAGTCTGCCAGAAGCGATATGTCACTCGTTGTGTATCTTAAGAGATTCATCGTTACTCCTTCCATAGGTTACTGGTATTCTCTGAGTCAATACCTCTCTTGACGAAAAAGTGGCTATCTTAATAGTGCAATACTTTTTTCTCTGAGTTGCTCACACAGTTTACTACTTTTTGTGTACTTGCCAGTCTGCCAGAAGCGATATGTCACTAGTTGTGTATCATAAAAGGGTCATCGTTTCTCCTCCTAGGGGTTATTCGAGCTTTCTTAATCCAAACCGCAAGTAACGAGGCATTGGCTACCTTAAGAGAGTCATAGTTACTCGTCCCAATTGCTCACCCAGTCTGCCACTTTTCCTTACTGCGGCCAGTCTGCCAGAAGCGATATGTCACTCGTTGTGTATCTTAAGAGATTCATCGCTACTCTTTCCATAGGTTACTGGTATTCTCTGATTCAATGCCTCTCGTGACGAAAAAGTGGCTATCTTAATAGTGCAATACTTCTTCCTCCCAGTTGCTCACACAGTTTACTACTTTTTTGTGTAGTTTTTGTCTGCCAGAAACTATAATTCACTAGTTTTGTATCATAAAAGAGTCATCGTTTCTCCTCCTAGGGGTTATTCGAGACCTCTTAATCCAAACCGCAAGTAACGAGGCATTGGCTACCTTAAGAGAGTCATAGTTACTCGTCCCAATTGCTCACCCAGTCTGCCACTTTTTCTTACTGCGGCCAGTCTGCCAGAAGCGATATGTCACTCGTTGTGTATCTTAAGAGATTCATCGTTACTCCTTCCATAGGTTACTGGTATTCTCTGAGTCAATACCTCTCGTGACGAAAAAGTGGCTATCTTAATAGTGCAATACTTCTTCCTCCGAGTTGCTCACACAGTTTACTACTTTTTGTGTAGTTTTTGTCTGCCAGAAACTATAATTCACTAGTTGTGTATCATAAAAGAGTCATCGTTTCTCCTCCTAGGGGTTTTCGAGATTTCTTAATCCAAACCGCAAGTAACGAGGCATTGGCTACCTTAAGAGAGTCATAGTTACTCGTCCCCATTGCTCACCCAGTCTGCCACTTTTTCTTACTGTGGCCAGTCTGCCAGAAGCGATATGTCACTCGTTGTGTATCTTAAGAGATTCATCGTTACTCCTTCCATAGGTTACTGGTATTCTCAGAGTCAATACCTCTCGTGACGAAAAAGTGGCTATCTTAATAGTGCAATACTTCTTCCTCCCAGTTGCTCACACAGTTTACTACTTTTTGTGTAGTTTTTGTCTGCCAGAAACTATAATTCACTAGTTGTGTATCATAAAAGAGTCATCGTTTCTCCTCCTAGGGGTTATTCGAGATATCTTAATCCAAACCGCAAGTAACGAGGCATTGGCTACCTTAAGAGAGTCATAGTTACTCGTCCCAATTGCTCACCCAGTCTGCCACTTTTTCTTACTGCGGCCAGTCTGCCAGAAGCGATATGTCACTCGTTGTGTATCTTAAGAGATTCATCGTTACTCCTTCCATAGGTTACTGGTATTCTCTGAGTCAATACCTCTCTTGACGAAAAAGTGGCTATCTTAATAGTGCAATACTTCTTCCTCTGAGTTGCTCACACAGTTTACTACTTTTTGTGTACTTGCCAGTCTGCCAGAAGCGATATGTCACTAGTTGTGTATCATAAAAGGGTCATCGTTTCTCCTCCTAGGGGTTATTCGAGCTTTCTTAATCCAAACCGCAAGTAACGAGGCATTGGCTACCTTAAGAGAGTCATAGTTATTCGTCCCAATTGCTCACCCAGTCTGCCACTTTTCCTTACTGTGGCCAGTCTGCCAGAAGCGATATGTCACTCGTTGTGTATCTTAAGAGATTCATCGTTACTCCTTCCATAGGTTACTGGTATTCTCTGAGTCAATACCTCTCTTGACGAAAAAGTGGCTATCTTAATAGTGCAATACTTCTTTCTCTGAGTTGCTCACACAGTTTACTACTTTTTGTGTACTTGCCAGTCTGCCAGAAGCGATATGTCACTAGTTGTGTATCATAAAAGGGTCATCGTTTCTCCTCCTAGGGGTTATTCGAGCTTTCTTAATCCAAACCGCAAGTAACGAGGCATTGGCTACCTTAAGAGAGTCATAGTTACTCGTCCCAATTGCTCACCCAGTCTGCCACTTTTCCTTACTGCGGCCAGTCTGCCAGAAGCGATATGTTACTCGTTGTGTATCTTAAGAGATTCATCGCTACTCTTTCCATAGGTTACTGGTATTCTCTGATTCAATGCCTCTCGTGACGAAAAAGTGGCTATCTTAATAGTGCAATACTTCTTCCTCCCAGTTGCTCACACAGTTTACTACTTTTTTGTGTAGTTTTTGTCTGCCAGAAACTATAATTCACTAGTTTTGTATCATAAAAGAGTCATCGTTTCTCCTCCTAGGGGTTATTCGAGACCTCTTAATCCAAACCGCAAGTAACGAGGCATTGGCTACCTTAAGAGAGTCATAGTTACTCGTCCCAATTGCTCACCCAGTCTGCCACTTTTTCTTACTGCGGCCAGTCTGCCAGAAGCGATATGTCACTCGTTGTGTATCTTAAGAGATTCATCGTTACTCCTTCCATAGGTTACTGGTATTCTCTGAGTCAATACCTCTCGTGACGAAAAAGTGGCTATCTTAATAGTGCAATACTTCTTCCTCCGAGTTGCTCACACAGTTTACTACTTTTTGTGTAGTTTTTGTCTGCCAGAAACTATAATTCACTAGTTGTGTATCATAAAAGAGTCATCGTTTCTCCTCCTAGGGGTTTTCGAGATTTCTTAATCCAAACCACAAGTAACGAGGCATTGGCTACCTTAAGAGAGTCATAGTTACTCGTCCCCATTGCTCACCCAGTCTGCCACTTTTTCTTACTGTGGCCAGTCTGCCAGAAGCGATATGTCACTCGTTGTGTATCTTAAGAGATTCATCGTTACTCCTTCCATAGGTTACTGGTATTCTCTGAGTCAATACCTCTCGTGACGAAAAAGTGGCTATCTTAATAGTGCAATACTTCTTCCTCCCAGTTGCTCACACAGTTTACTACTTTTTGTGTAGTTTTTGTCTGCCAGAAACTATAATTCACTAGTTGTGTATCATAAAAGAGTCATCGTTTCTCCTCCTAGGGGTTATTCGAGATATCTTAATCCAAACCGCAAGTAACGAGGCATTGGCTACCTTAAGAGAGTCATAGTTACTCGTCCCAATTGCTCACCCAGTCTGCCACTTTTTCTTACTGCGGCCAGTCTGCCAGAAGCGATATGTCACTCGTTGTGTATCTTAAGAGATTCATCGTTACTCCTTCCATAGGTTACTGGTATTCTCTGAGTCAATACCTCTCTTGACGAAAAAGTGGCTATCTTAATAGTGCAATACTTCTTCCTCTGAGTTGCTCACACAGTTTACTACTTTTTGTGTACTTGCCAGTCTGCCAGAAGCGATATGTCACTAGTTGTGTATCATAAAAGGGTCATCGTTTCTCCTCCTAGGGGTTATTCGAGCTTTCTTAATCCAAACCGCAAGTAACGAGGCATTGGCTACCTTAAGAGAGTCATAGTTACTCGTCCCAATTGCTCACCCAGTCTGCCACTTTTCCTTACTGTGGCCAGTCTGCCAGAAGCGATATGTCACTCGTTGTGTATCTTAAGAGATTCATCGCTACTCTTTCCATAGGTTACTGGTATTCTCTGATTCAATGCCTCTCGTGACGAAAAAGTGGCTATCTTAATAGTGCAATACTTCTTCCTCCCAGTTGCTCACACAGTTTACTACTTTTTTGTGTAGTTTTTGTCTGCCAGAAACTATAATTCACTAGTTTTGTATCATAAAAGAGTCATCGTTTCTCCTCCTAGGGGTTATTCGAGACCTCTTAATCCAAACCGCAAGTAACGAGGCATTGGCTACCTTAAGAGAGTCATAGTTACTCGTCCCAATTGCTCACCCAGTCTGCCACTTTTTCTTACTGCGGCCAGTCTGCCAGAAGCGATATGTCACTCGTTGTGTATCTTAAGAGATTCATCGTTACTCCTTCCATAGGTTACTGGTATTCTCTGAGTCAATACCTCTCGTGACGAAAAAGTGGCTATCTTAATAGTGCAATACTTCTTCCTCCGAGTTGCTCACACAGTTTACTACTTTTTGTGTAGTTTTTGTCTGCCAGAAACTATAATTCACTAGTTGTGTATCATAAAAGAGTCATCGTTTCTCCTCCTAGGGGTTTTCGAGATTTCTTAATCCAAACCGCAAGTAACGAGGCATTGGCTACCTTAAGAGAGTCATAGTTACTCGTCCCCATTGCTCACCCAGTCTGCCACTTTTTCTTACTGTGGCCAGTCTGCCAGAAGCGATATGTCACTCGTTGTGTATCTTAAGAGATTCATCGTTACTCCTTCCATAGGTTACTGGTATTCTCTGAGTCAATACCTCTCGTGACGAAAAAGTGGCTATCTTAATAGTGCAATACTTCTTCCTCCGAGTTGCTCACACAGTTTACTACTTTTTGTGTAGTTTTTGTCTGCCAGAAACTATAATTCACTAGTTGTGTATCATAAAAGCGTCATCGTTTCTCCTCCTAGGGGTTTTCGAGATTTCTTAATCCAAACCGCAAGTAACGAGGCATTGGCTACCTTAATAGAGTCATAGTTACTCGTCCCCATTGCTCACCCAGTTTGCCACTTTTTCTTACTGTGGCCAGTCTGCCAGAAGCGATATGTCACTCGTTGTGTATCTTAAGAGATTCATCGTTACTCCTTCCATAGGTTACTGGTATTCTCTGATTCAATGCCTCTCGTGACGAAAAAGTGGCTATCTTAATAGTGCAATACTTCTTCCTCCGAGTTGCTCACACAGTTTACTACTTTTTGTGTAGTTTTTGTCTGCCAGAAACTATAATTCACTAGTTGTGTATCATAAAAGAGTCATCGTTTCTCCTCCTAGGGGTTTTCGAGATTTCTTAATCCAAACCGCAAGTAACGAGGCATTGGCTACCTTAAGAGAGTCATAGTTACTCGTCCCCATTGCTCACCCAGTCTGCCACTTTTTCTTACTGTGGCCAGTCTGCCAGAAGCGATATGTCACTCGTTGTGTATCTTAAGAGATTCATCGTTACTCCTTCCATAGGTTACTGGTATTCTCTGAGTCAATACCTCTCGTGACGAAAAAGTGGCTATCTTAATAGTGCAATACTTCTTCCTCCGAGTTGCTCACACAGTTTACTACTTTTTGTGTAGTTTTTGTCTGCCAGAAACTATAATTCACTAGTTGTGTATCATAAAAGCGTCATCGTTTCTCCTCCTAGGGGTTTTCGAGATTTCTTAATCCAAACCGCAAGTAACGAGGCATTGGCTACCTTAATAGAGTCATAGTTACTCGTCCCCATTGCTCACCCAGTTTGCCACTTTTTCTTACTGCGGCCAGTCTGCCAGAAGCGATATGTCACTCGTTGTGTATCTTAAGAGATTCATCGTTACTCCTTCCATAGGTTACTGGTATTCTCTGAGTCAATACCTCTCTTGACGAAAAAGTGGCTATCTTAATAGTGCAATACTTCTTCCTCTGAGTTGCTCACACAGTTTACTACTTTTTGTGTACTTGCCAGTCTGCCAGAAGCGATATGTCACTAGTTGTGTATCATAAAAGGGTCATCGTTTCTCCTCCTAGGGGTTATTCGAGCTTTCTTAATCCAAACCGCAAGTAACGAGGCATTGGCTACCTTAAGAGAGTCATAGTTACTCGTCCCAATTGCTCACCCAGTCTGCCACTTTTCCTTACTGCGGCCAGTCTGCCAGAAGCGATATGTCACTCGTTGTGTATCTTAAGAGATTCATCGCTACTCTTTCCATAGGTTACTGGTATTCTCTGATTCAATGCCTCTCGTGACGAAAAAGTGGCTATCTTAATAGTGCAATACTTCTTCCTCCCAGTTGCTCACACAGTTTACTACTTTTTTGTGTAGTTTTTGTCTGCCAGAAACTATAATTCACTAGTTTTGTATCATAAAAGAGTCATCGTTTCTCCTCCTAGGGGTTATTCGAGACCTCTTAATCCAAACCGCAAGTAACGAGGCATTGGCTACCTTAAGAGAGTCATAGTTACTCGTCCCAATTGCTCACCCAGTCTGCCACTTTTTCTTACTGCGGCCAGTCTGCCAGAAGCGATATGTCACTCGTTGTGTATCTTAAGAGATTCATCGTTACTCCTTCCATAGGTTACTGGTATTCTCTGAGTCAATACCTCTCGTGACGAAAAAGTGGCTATCTTAATAGTGCAATACTTCTTCCTCCGAGTTGCTCACACAGTTTACTACTTTTTGTGTAGTTTTTGTCTGCCAGAAACTATAATTCACTAGTTGTGTATCATAAAAGAGTCATCGTTTCTCCTCCTAGGGGTTTTCGAGATTTCTTAATCCAAACCGCAAGTAACGAGGCATTGGCTACCTTAAGAGAGTCATAGTTACTCGTCCCCATTGCTCACCCAGTCTGCCACTTTTTCTTACTGTGGCCAGTCTGCCAGAAGCGATATGTCACTCGTTGTGTATCTTAAGAGATTCATCGTTACTCCTTCCATAGGTTACTGGTATTCTCTGAGTCAATACCTCTCGTGACGAAAAAGTGGCTATCTTAATAGTGCAATACTTCTTCCTCCCAGTTGCTCACACAGTTTACTACTTTTTGTGTAGTTTTTGTCTGCCAGAAACTATAATTCACTAGTTGTGTATCATAAAAGAGTCATCGTTTCTCCTCCTAGGGGTTATTCGAGATATCTTAATCCAAACCGCAAGTAACGAGGCATTGGCTACCTTAAGAGAGTCATAGTTACTCGTCCCAATTGCTCACCCAGTCTGCCACTTTTTCTTACTGCGGCCAGTCTGCCAGAAGCGATATGTCACTCGTTGTGTATCTTAAGAGATTCATCGTTACTCCTTCCATAGGTTACTGGTATTCTCTGAGTCAATACCTCTCTTGACGAAAAAGTGGCTATCTTAATAGTGCAATACTTCTTCCTCTGAGTTGCTCACACAGTTTACTACTTTTTGTGTACTTGCCAGTCTGCCAGAAGCGATATGTCACTAGTTGTGTATCATAAAAGGGTCATCGTTTCTCCTCCTAGGGGTTATTCGAGCTTTCTTAATCCAAACCGCAAGTAACGAGGCATTGGCTACCTTAAGAGAGTCATAGTTACTCGTCCCAATTGCTCACCCAGTCTGCCACTTTTCCTTACTGTGGCCAGTCTGCCAGAAGCGATATGTCACTCGTTGTGTATCTTAAGAGATTCATCGCTACTCTTTCCATAGGTTACTGGTATTCTCTGATTCAATGCCTCTCGTGACGAAAAAGTGGCTATCTTAATAGTGCAATACTTCTTCCTCCCAGTTGCTCACACAGTTTACTACTTTTTTGTGTAGTTTTTGTCTGCCAGAAACTATAATTCACTAGTTTTGTATCATAAAAGAGTCATCGTTTCTCCTCCTAGGGGTTATTCGAGACCTCTTAATCCAAACCGCAAGTAACGAGGCATTGGCTACCTTAAGAGAGTCATAGTTACTCGTCCCAATTGCTCACCCAGTCTGCCACTTTTTCTTACTGCGGCCAGTCTGCCAGAAGCGATATGTCACTCGTTGTGTATCTTAAGAGATTCATCGTTACTCCTTCCATAGGTTACTGGTATTCTCTGAGTCAATACCTCTCGTGACGAAAAAGTGGCTATCTTAATAGTGCAATACTTCTTCCTCCGAGTTGCTCACACAGTTTACTACTTTTTGTGTAGTTTTTGTCTGCCAGAAACTATAATTCACTAGTTGTGTATCATAAAAGAGTCATCGTTTCTCCTCCTAGGGGTTTTCGAGATTTCTTAATCCAAACCGCAAGTAACGAGGCATTGGCTACCTTAAGAGAGTCATAGTTACTCGTCCCCATTGCTCACCCAGTCTGCCACTTTTTCTTACTGTGGCCAGTCTGCCAGAAGCGATATGTCACTCGTTGTGTATCTTAAGAGATTCATCGTTACTCCTTCCATAGGTTACTGGTATTCTCTGAGTCAATACCTCTCGTGACGAAAAAGTGGCTATCTTAATAGTGCAATACTTCTTCCTCCGAGTTGCTCACACAGTTTACTACTTTTTGTGTAGTTTTTGTCTGCCAGAAACTATAATTCACTAGTTGTGTATCATAAAAGCGTCATCGTTTCTCCTCCTAGGGGTTTTCGAGATTTCTTAATCCAAACCGCAAGTAACGAGGCATTGGCTACCTTAATAGAGTCATAGTTACTCGTCCCCATTGCTCACCCAGTTTGCCACTTTTTCTTACTGTGGCCAGTCTGCCAGAAGCGATATGTCACTCGTTGTGTATCTTAAGAGATTCATCGTTACTCCTTCCATAGGTTACTGGTATTCTCTGATTCAATGCCTCTCGTGACGAAAAAGTGGCTATCTTAATAGTGCAATACTTCTTCCTCCGAGTTGCTCACACAGTTTACTACTTTTTGTGTAGTTTTTGTCTGCCAGAAACTATAATTCACTAGTTGTGTATCATAAAAGAGTCATCGTTTCTCCTCCTAGGGGTTTTCGAGATTTCTTAATCCAAACCGCAAGTAACGAGGCATTGGCTACCTTAAGAGAGTCATAGTTACTCGTCCCCATTGCTCACCCAGTCTGCCACTTTTTCTTACTGTGGCCAGTCTGCCAGAAGCGATATGTCACTCGTTGTGTATCTTAAGAGATTCATCGTTACTCCTTCCATAGGTTACTGGTATTCTCTGAGTCAATACCTCTCGTGACGAAAAAGTGGCTATCTTAATAGTGCAATACTTCTTCCTCCGAGTTGCTCACACAGTTTACTACTTTTTGTGTAGTTTTTGTCTGCCAGAAACTATAATTCACTAGTTGTGTATCATAAAAGCGTCATCGTTTCTCCTCCTAGGGGTTTTCGAGATTTCTTAATCCAAACCGCAAGTAACGAGGCATTGGCTACCTTAATAGAGTCATAGTTACTCGTCCCCATTGCTCACCCAGTTTTCCACTTTTTCTTACTGCGGCCAGTCTGCCAGAAGCGATATGTCACTCGTTGTGTATCTTAAGAGATTCATCGTTACTCCTTCCATAGGTTACTGGTATTCTCTGAGTCAATACCTCTCTTGACGAAAAAGTGGCTATCTTAATAGTGCAATACTTCTTCCTCTGAGTTGCTCACACAGTTTACTACTTTTTGTGTACTTGCCAGTCTGCCAGAAGCGATATGTCACTAGTTGTGTATCATAAAAGGGTCATCGTTTCTCCTCCTAGGGGTTATTCGAGCTTTCTTAATCCAAACCGCAAGTAACGAGGCATTGGCTACCTTAAGAGAGTCATAGTTACTCGTCCCAATTGCTCACCCAGTCTGCCACTTTTCCTTACTGCGGCCAGTCTGCCAGAAGCGATATGTCACTCGTTGTGTATCTTAAGAGATTCATCGCTACTCTTTCCATAGGTTACTGGTATTCTCTGATTCAATGCCTCTCGTGACGAAAAAGTGGCTATCTTAATAGTGCAATACTTCTTCCTCCCAGTTGCTCACACAGTTTACTACTTTTTTGTGTAGTTTTTGTCTGCCAGAAACTATAATTCACTAGTTTTGTATCATAAAAGATTCATCGTTTCTCCTCCTAGGGGTTATTCGAGACCTCTTAATCCAAACCGCAAGTAACGAGGCATTGGCTACCTTAAGAGAGTCATAGTTACTCGTCCCAATTGCTCACCCAGTCTGCCACTTTTTCTTACTGCGGCCAGTCTGCCAGATGCGATATGTCACTCGTTGTGTATCTTAAGAGATTCATCGTTACTCCTTCCATAGGTTACTGGTATTCTCTGAGTCAATACCTCTCGTGACGAAAAAGTGGCTATCTTAATAGTGCAATACTTCTTCCTCCCAGTTGCTCACACAGTTTACTACTTTTTGTGTAGTTTTTGTCTGCCAGAAACTATAATTCACTAGTTGTGTATCATAAAAGAGTCATCGTTTCTCCTCCTAGGGGTTTTCGAGATTTCTTAATCCAAACCGCAAGTAACGAGGCATTTGCTACCTTAAGAGAGTCATAGTTACTCGTCCCCATTGCTCACCCAGTCTGCCACTTTTTCTTACTGTGGCCAGTCTGCCAGAAGCGATATGTCACTCGTTGTGTATCTTAAGAGATTCATCGTTACTCCTTCCATAGGTTACTGGTATTCTCTGATTCAATGCCTCTCGTGACGAAAAAGTGGCTATCTTAATAGTGCAATACTTCTTCCTCCCAGTTGCTCACACAGTTTACTACTTTTTTGTGTAGTTTTTGTCTGCCAGAAACTATAATTCACTAGTTTTGTATCATAAAAGAGTCATCGTTTCTCCTCCTAGGGGTTATTCGAGACCTCTTAATCCAAACCGCAAGTAACAAGGCATTGGCTACCTTAAGAGAGTCATAGTTACTCGTCCCAATTGCTCACCCAGTCTGCCACTTTTTCTTACTGCGGAGAGTCTGCCAGAAGCGATATGTCACTCGTTGTGTATCTTAAGAGATTCATCGTTACTCCTTCCATAGGTTACTGGTATTCTCTGAGTCAATACCTCTCGTGACGAAAAAGTGGCTATCTTAATAGTGCAATACTTCTTCCTCCGAGTTGCTCACACAGTTTACTACTTTTTGTGTAGTTTTTGTCTGCCAGAAACTATAATTCACTAGTTGTGTATCATAAAAGAGTCATCGTTTCTCCTCCTAGGGGTTTTCGAGATTTCTTAATCCAAACCGCAAGTAACGAGGCATTGGCTACCTTAAGAGAGTCATAGTTACTCGTCCCCATTGCTCACCCAGTCTGCCACTTTTTCTTACTGTGGCCAGTCTGCCAGAAGCGATATGTCACTCGTTGTGTATCTTAAGAGATTCATCGTTACTCCTTCCATAGGTTACTGGTATTCTCTGAGTCAATACCTCTCGTGACGAAAAAGTGGCTATCTTAATAGTGCAATACTTCTTCCTCCGAGTTGCTCACACAGTTTACTACTTTTTGTGTAGTTTTTGTCTGCCAGAAACTATAATTCACTAGTTGTGTATCATAAAAGCGTCATCGTTTCTCCTCCTAGGGGTTTTCGAGATTTCTTAATCCAAACCGCAAGTAACGAGGCATTGGCTACCTTAATAGAGTCATAGTTACTCGTCCCCATTGCTCACCCAGTTTGCCACTTTTTCTTACTGTGGCCAGTCTGCCAGAAGCGATATGTCACTCGTTGTGTATCTTAAGAGATTCATCGTTACTCCTTCCATAGGTTACTGGTATTCTCTGATTCAATGCCTCTCGTGACGAAAAAGTGGCTATCTTAATAGTGCAATACTTCTTCCTCCGAGTTGCTCACACAGTTTACTACTTTTTGTGTAGTTTTTGTCTGCCAGAAACTATAATTCACTAGTTGTGTATCATAAAAGAGTCATCGTTTCTCCTCCTAGGGGTTTTCGAGATTTCTTAATCCAAACCGCAAGTAACGAGGCATTGGCTACCTTAAGAGAGTCATAGTTACTCGTCCCCATTGCTCACCCAGTCTGCCACTTTTTCTTACTGTGGCCAGTCTGCCAGAAGCGATATGTCACTCGTTGTGTATCTTAAGAGATTCATCGTTACTCCTTCCATAGGTTACTGGTATTCTCTGAGTCAATACCTCTCGTGACGAAAAAGTGGCTATCTTAATAGTGCAATACTTCTTCCTCCGAGTTGCTCACACAGTTTACTACTTTTTGTGTAGTTTTTGTCTGCCAGAAACTATAATTCACTAGTTGTGTATCATAAAAGCGTCATCGTTTCTCCTCCTAGGGGTTTTCGAGATTTCTTAATCCAAACCGCAAGTAACGAGGCATTGGCTACCTTAATAGAGTCATAGTTACTCGTCCCCATTGCTCACCCAGTTTGCCACTTTTTCTTACTGCGGCCAGTCTGCCAGAAGCGATATGTCACTCGTTGTGTATCTTAAGAGATTCATCGTTACTCCTTCCATAGGTTACTGGTATTCTCTGAGTCAATACCTCTCTTGACGAAAAAGTGGCTATCTTAATAGTGCAATACTTCTTCCTCTGAGTTGCTCACACAGTTTACTACTTTTTGTGTACTTGCCAGTCTGCCAGAAGCGATATGTCACTAGTTGTGTATCATAAAAGGGTCATCGTTTCTCCTCCTAGGGGTTATTCGAGCTTTCTTAATCCAAACCGCAAGTAACGAGGCATTGGCTACCTTAAGAGAGTCATAGTTACTCGTCCCAATTGCTCACCCAGTCTGCCACTTTTCCTTACTGCGGCCAGTCTGCCAGAAGCGATATGTCACTCGTTGTGTATCTTAAGAGATTCATCGCTACTCTTTCCATAGGTTACTGGTATTCTCTGATTCAATGCCTCTCGTGACGAAAAAGTGGCTATCTTAATAGTGCAATACTTCTTCCTCCCAGTTGCTCACACAGTTTACTACTTTTTTGTGTAGTTTTTGTCTGCCAGAAACTATAATTCACTAGTTTTGTATCATAAAAGATTCATCGTTTCTCCTCCTAGGGGTTATTCGAGACCTCTTAATCCAAACCGCAAGTAACGAGGCATTGGCTACCTTAAGAGAGTCATAGTTACTCGTCCCAATTGCTCACCCAGTCTGCCACTTTTTCTTACTGCGGCCAGTCTGCCAGAAGCGATATGTCACTCGTTGTGTATCTTAAGAGATTCATCGTTACTCTTTCCATAGGTTACTGGTATTCTCTGATTCAATGCCTCTCGTGACGAAAAAGTGGCTATCTTAATAGTGCAATACTTCTTCCTCCCAGTTGCTCACACAGTTTACTACTTTTTGTGTAGTTTTTGTCTGCCAGAAACTATAATTCACTAGTTGTGTATCATAAAAGTGTCATCGTTTCTCCTCCTAGGGGTTTTCGAGATTTCTTAATCCAAACCGCAAGTAACGAGGCATTTGCTACCTTAAGAGAGTCATAGTTACTCGTCCCCATTGCTCACCCAGTCTGCCACTTTTTCTTACTGTGGCCAGTCTGCCAGAAGCGATATGTCACTCGTTGTGTATCTTAAGAGATTCATCGTTACTCCTTCCATAGGTTACTGGTATTCTCTGATTCAATGCCTCTCGTGACGAAAAAGTGGCTATCTTAATAGTGCAATACTTCTTCCTCCCAGTTGCTCACACAGTTTACTACTTTTTTGTGTAGTTTTTGTCTGCCAGAAACTATAATTCACTAGTTTTGTATCATAAAAGAGTCATCGTTTCTCCTCCTAGGGGTTATTCGAGACCTCTTAATCCAAACCGCAAGTAACAAGGCATTGGCTACCTTAAGAGAGTCATAGTTACTCGTCCCAATTGCTCACCCAGTCTGCCACTTTTTCTTACTGCGGAGAGTCTGCCAGAAGCGATATGTCACTCGTTGTGTATCTTAAGAGATTCATCGTTACTCCTTCCATAGGTTACTGGTATTCTCTGAGTCAATACCTCTCGTGACGAAAAAGTGGCTATCTTAATAGTGCAATACTTCTTCCTCCGAGTTGCTCACACAGTTTACTACTTTTTGTGTAGTTTTTGTCTGCCAGAAACTATAATTCACTAGTTTTGTATCATAAAAGAGTCATCGTTTCTCCTCCTAGGGGTTATTCGAGACCTCTTAATCCAAACCGCAAGTAACGAGGCATTGGCTACCTTAAGAGAGTCATAGTTACTCGTCCCAATTGCTCACCCAGTCTGCCACTTTTTCTTACTGCGGCCAGTCTGCCAGAAGCGATATGTCACTCGTTGTGTATCTTAAGAGATTCATCGCTACTCTTTCCATAGGTTACTGGTATTCTCTGATTCAATGCCTCTCGTGACGAAAAAGTGGCTATCTTAATAGTGCAATACTTCTTCCTCCCAGTTGCTCACACAGTTTACTACTTTTTTGTGTAGTTTTTGTCTGCCAGAAACTATAATTCACTAGTTTTTTATCATAAAAGAGTCATCGTTTCTCCTCCTAGGGGTTATTCGAGACCTCTTAATCCAAACCGCAAGTAACGAGGCATTGGCTACCTTAAGAGAGTCATAGTTACTCGTCCCAATTGCTCACCCAGTCTGCCACTTTTCCTTACTGCGGCCACTCTGCCAGAAGCGATATGTCACTCGTTGTGTATCTTAAGAGATTCATCGTTACTCCTTCCATAGGTTACTTGTATTCTCTGAGTCAATACCTCTCGTGACGAAAAAGTGGCTATCTTAATAGTGCAATACTTCTTCCTCCCAGTTGCTCACACAGTTTACTACTTTTTGTGTAGTTTTTGTCTTCCAGAAACTATAATTCACTAGTTGTGTATCATAAAAGAGTCATCGTTTCTCCTCCTAGGGGTTTTCGAGATTTCTTAATCCAAACCGCAAGTAACGAGGCATTGGCTACCTTAAGAGAGTCATAGTTACTCGTCCCCATTGCCCACCCAGTCTGCCACTTTTTCTTACTGTGGCCAGTCTGCCAGAAGCGATATGTCACTCGTTGTGTATCTTAAGAGATTCATCGTTACTCCTTCCATAGGTTACTGGTATTCTCTGAGTCAATACCTCTCTTGACGAAAAAGTGGCTATCTTAATAGTGCAATACTTCTTCCTCCCAGTTGCTCACACAGTTTACTACTTTTTTGTGTAGTTTTTGTCTGCCAGAAACTATAATTCACTAGTTTTGTATCATAAAAGAGTCATCGTTTCTCCTCCTAGGGGTTATTCGAGACCTCTTAATCCAAACCGCAAGTAACGAGGCATTGGCTACCTTAAGAGAGTCATAGTTACTCGTCCCAATTGCTCACCCAGTCTGCCACTTTTTCTTACTGCGGCCAATCTGCCAGAAGCGATATGTCACTCGTTGTGTATCTTAAGAGATTCATCGTTACTCCTTCCATAGGTTACTGGTATTCTCTGAGACAATACCTCTCGTGACGAAAAAGTGGCTATCTTAATAGTGCATTACTTCTTCCTCCCAGTTGCTCACACAGTTTACTGCTTTTTGTGTAGTTTTTGTCTGCCAGAAACTATAATTCACTAGTTGTGTATCATAAAAGAGTCATCGTTTCTCCTCCTAGGCGTTTTCGAGATTTCTTAATCCAAACCGCAAGTAACGAGGCATTGGCTACCTTAAGAGAGTCATAGTTACTCGTCCCCATTGCTCACCCAGTCTGCCACTTTTTCTTACTGTGTCCCAGTCTGCCAGAAGCGATATGTCACTCGTTGTGTATCTTAAGAGATTCATCGTTAGTCCTTCCATAGGTTACTGGTATTCTCTGAGTCAATACCTCTCTTGACGAAAAAGTGGCTATCTTAATAGTGCAATACTTCTTCCTCCGAGTTGCTCACACAGTTTACTGCTTTTTGTGTAGTTTTTGTCTGCCAGAAACTATAATTCACTAGTTTTGTATCATAAAAGAGTCATCGTTTCTCCTCCTAGGGGTTATTCGAGATATCTTAATCCAAACCGCAAGTAACGAGGCATTGGCTACCTTAAGAGAGTCATAGGTACTCGTCCCAATTGCTCACCCAGTCTGCCACTTTTCCTTACTGCGGCCAGTCTGCCAGAAGCGATATGTCACTCGTTGTGTATCTTAAGAGATTCATCGTTACTCTTTCCATAGGTTACTGGTATTCTCTGATTCAATGCCTCTCGTGACGAAAAAGTGGCTATCTTAATAGTGCAATACTTCTTCCGCCCAGTTGCTCACACAGTTTACTACTTTTTGTGTAGTTTTTGTCTGCCAGAAACTATAATTCACTAGTTGTGTATCATAAAAGAGTCATCGTTTCTCCTCCTAGGGGTTTTCGAGATTTCTTAATCCAAACCGCAAGTAACGAGGCATTGGCTACCTTATGAGAGTCATAGTTACTCGTCCCCATTGCTCACCCAGTCTTCCACTTTTTCTTACTGTGTCCAGTCTGCCAGAAGCGATATGTCACTCGTTGTGTATCTTAAGAGATTCATCGTTACTCCTTCCATAGGTTACTGGTATTCTCTGAGTCAATACCTCTCTTGACGAAAAAGTGGCTATCTTAATAGTGCAATACTTCTCCCTCCCAGTTGCTCACACAGTTTACTACTTTTTTGTGTAGTTTTTGTCTGCCAGAAACTATAATTCACTAGTTTTGTATCATAAAAGAGTCATCGTTTCTCCTCCTAGGGGTTATTCGAGACCTCTTAATCCAAACCGCAAGTAACGAGGCATTGGCTACCTTAAGAGAGTCATAGTTACTCGTCCCAATTGCTCACCCAGTCTGCCACTTTTTTTACTGCGGCCAATCTGCCAGAAGCGATATGTCACTCGTTGTGTATCTTAAGAGATTCATCGTTACTCCTTCCATAGGTTACTGGTATTCTCTGAGCCAATACCTCTCGTGACGAAAAAGTGGCTATCTTAATAGTGCAATACTTCTTCCTCCAAGTTGCTCACACAGTTTACTACTTTTTGTGTAGTCTTTATCTGCCAGAAACGATAATACACTAGTTGTGTATCATAAAAGAGTCATCGTTTCTCCTCCTAGGGGTTTTCGAGATTTCTTAATCCAAACCGCAAGTAACGAGGCATTGGCTACCTTAAGAGAGTCATAGTTACTCGTCCCCATTGCTCACCCAGTCTGCCACATTTTCTTACTGTGTCCCAGTCTGCGAGAAGCGATATGTCACTCGTTGTGTATCTTAAGAGATTGATCGTTACTCCTTCCATAGGTTACTGGTATTCTCTGAGTCAATACCTCTCTTGACGAAAAAGTGGCTATCTTAATAGTGCAATACTTCTTCCTCCGCGTTGCTCACACAGTTTACTGCTTTTTGTGTAGTTTTTGTCTGCCAGAAACTATAATTCACTAGTTGTGTATCATAAAAGAGTCATCGTTTCTCCTCCTAGGGGTTATTCGAGATATCTTAATCCAAACCGCAAGTAACGAGGCATTGGCTACCTTAAGAGAGTCATAGTTACTCGTCCCAATTGCTCACCCAGTCTGCCACTTTTCCTTACTGCGGCCAGTCTGCCAGAAGCGATATGTCACTCGTTGTGTATCTTAAGAGATTCATCGTTACTCTTTCCATAGGTTACTGGTATTCTCTGATTCAATGCCTCTTGTGACGAAAAAGTGGCTATCTTAACAGTGCAATACCTCTTCCTCCGAGTTGCTCACACAGTTTACAGCTTTTTGTGTAGTTTTTGTCTGCCAGAAACTATAATTCACTAGTTGTGTATCATAAAAGAGTCATCGTTTCTCCTCCTAGGGGTTATTCGAGATATCTTAATCCAAACCGCAAGTAACGAGACATTGGCTACCTTAAGAGAGTCATAGTTACTCGTCCCAATTGCTCACCCAGTCTGCCACTTTTCCTTACTGCGGCCAGTCTGCCAGAAGCGATATGTCACTCGTTGTGTATCTTAAGAGATTTATCGTTACTCTTTCCATAGGTTACTGGTATTCTCTGATTCAATGCCTCTTGTGACGAAAAAGTGGCTATCTTAATAGTGCAATACTTCTTCCTCCCAGTTGCTCACACAGTTTACTACTTTTTTGTGTAGTTTTTGTCTGCCAGAAACTATAATTCACTAGTTTTGTATCATAAACGAGTCATCGTTTCTCCTCCTAGGTGTTATTCGAGACCTCTTAATCCAAACCGCAAGTAACGAGGCATTGGCTACCTTAAGAGAGTCATAGTTACTCGTCCCCATTGCCCACCCAGTCTGCCACTTTTTCTTACTGTGGCCAGTCTGCCAGAAGCGATATGTCACTCGTTGTGTATCTTAAGAGATTCATCGTTACTCCTTCCATAGGTTACTGGTATTCTCTGAGTCAATACCTCTCTTGACGAAAAAGTGGCTATCTTAATAGTGCAATACTTCTTCCTCCCAGTTGCTCACACAGTTTACTACTTTTTTGTGTAGTTTTTGTCTGCCAGAAACTATAATTCACTAGTTTTGTATCATAAAAGAGTCATCGTTTCTCCTCCTAGGGGTTATTCGAGACCTCTTAATCCAAACCGCAAGTAACGAGGCATTGGCTACCTTAAGAGAGTCATAGTTACTCGTCCCAATTGCTCACCCAGTCTGCCACTTTTTCTTACTGCGGCCAATCTGCCAGAAGCGATATGTCACTCGTTGTGTATCTTAAGAGATTCATCGTTACTCCTTCCATAGGTTACTGGTATTCTCTGAGACAATACCTCTCGTGACGAAAAAGTGGCTATCTTAATAGTGCATTACTTCTTCCTCCCAGTTGCTCACACAGTTTACTGCTTTTTGTGTAGTTTTTGTCTGCCAGAAACTATAATTCACTAGTTGTGTATCATAAAAGAGTCATCGTTTCTCCTCCTAGGCGTTTTCGAGATTTCTTAATCCAAACCGCAAGTAACGAGGCATTGGCTACCTTATGAGAGTCATAGTTACTCGTCCCCATTGCTCACCCAGTCTTCCACTTTTTCTTACTGTGTCCAGTCTGCCAGAAGCGATATGTCACTCGTTGTGTATCTTAAGAGATTCATCGTTACTCCTTCCATAGGTTACTGGTATTCTCTGAGTCAATACCTCTCTTGACGAAAAAGTGGCTATCTTAATAGTGCAATACTTCTCCCTCCCAGTTGCTCACACAGTTTACTACTTTTTTGTGTAGTTTTTGTCTGCCAGAAACTATAATTCACTAGTTTTGTATCATAAAAGGGTCATCGTTTCTCCTCCTAGGGGTTATTCGAGACCTCTTAATCCAAACCGCAAGTAACGAGGCATTGGCTACCTTAAGAGAGTCATAGTTACTCGTCCCAATTGCTCACCCAGTCTGCCACTTTTTTTACTGCGGCCAATCTGCCAGAAGCGATATGTCACTCGTTGTGTATCTTAAGAGATTCATCGTTACTCCTTCCATAGGTTACTGGTATTCTCTGAGCCAATACCTCTCGTGACGAAAAAGTGGCTATCTTAATAGTGCAATACTTCTTCCTCCAAGTTGCTCACACAGTTTACTACTTTTTGTGTAGTCTTTATCTGCCAGAAACGATAATACACTAGTTGTGTATCATAAAAGAGTCATCGTTTCTCCTCCTAGGGGTTTTCGAGATTTCTTAATCCAAACCGCAAGTAACGAGGCATTGGCTACCTTAAGAGAGTCATAGTTACTCGTCCCCATTGCTCACCCAGTCTGCCACTTTTTCTTACTGTGTCCCAGTCTGCGAGAAGCGATATGTCACTCGTTGTGTATCTTAAGAGATTGATCGTTACTCCTTCCATAGGTTACTGGTATTCTCTGAGTCAATACCTCTCTTGACGAAAAAGTGGCTATCTTAATAGTGCAATACTTCTTCCTCCGCGTTGCTCACACAGTTTACTGCTTTTTGTGTAGTTTTTGTCTGCCAGAAACTATAATTCACTAGTTGTGTATCATAAAAGAGTCATCGTTTCTCCTCCTAGGGGTTATTCGAGATATCTTAATCCAAACCGCAAGTAACGAGGCATTGGCTACCTTAAGAGAGTCATAGTTACTCGTCCCAATTGCTCACCCAGTCTGCCACTTTTCCTTACTGCGGCCAGTCTGCCAGAAGCGATATGTCACTCGTTGTGTATCTTAAGAGATTCATCGTTACTCTTTCCATAGGTTACTGGTATTCTCTGATTCAATGCCTCTTGTGACGAAAAAGTGGCTATCTTAATAGTGCAATACTTCTTCCTCCGAGTTGCTCACACAGTTTACAGCTTTTTGTGTAGTTTTTGTCTGCCAGAAACTATAATTCACTAGTTGTGTATCATAAAAGAGTCATCGTTTCTCCTCCTAGGGGTTATTCGAGATATCTTAATCCAAACCGCAAGTAACGAGGCATTGGCTACCTTAAGAGAGTCATAGTTACTCGTCCCAATTGCTCACCCAGTCTGCCACTTTTCCTTACTGCGGCCAGTCTGCCAGAAGCGATATGTCACTCGTTGTGTATCTTAAGAGATTCATCGTTACTCTTTCCATAGGTTACTGGTATTCTCTGATTCAATGCCTCTTGTGACGAAAAAGTGGCTATCTTAATAGTGCAATACTTCTTCCTCCCAGTTGCTCACACAGTTTACTACTTTTTTGTGTAGTTTTTGTCTGCCAGAAACTATAAGTCACTAGTTGTGTATCATAAACGAGTCATCGTTTCTCCTCCTAGGTGTTATTCGAGACCTCTTAATCCAAACCGCAAGTAACGAGGCATTGGCTACCTTAAGAGAGTCATAGTTACTCGTCCCCATTGCCCACCCAGTCTGCCACTTTTTCTTACTGTGGCCAGTCTGCCAGAAGCGATATGTCACTCGTTGTGTATCTTAAGAGATTCATCGTTACTCCTTCCATAGGTTACTGGTATTCTCTGAGTCAATACCTCTCTTGACGAAAAAGTGGCTATCTTAATAGTGCAATACTTCTTCCTCCCAGTTGCTCACACAGTTTACTACTTTTTTGTGTAGTTTTTGTCTGCCAGAAACTATAATTCACTAGTTTTGTATCATAAAAGAGTCATCGTTTCTCCTCCTAGGGGTTATTCGAGACCTCTTAATCCAAACCGCAAGTAACGAGGCATTGGCTACCTTAAGAGAGTCATAGTTACTCGTCCCAATTGCTCACCCAGTCTGCCACTTTTTCTTACTGCGGCCAATCTGCCAGAAGCGATATGTCACTCGTTGTGTATCTTAAGAGATTCATCGTTACTCCTTCCATAGGTTACTGGTATTCTCTGAGACAATACCTCTCGTGACGAAAAAGTGGCTATCTTAATAGTGCATTACTTCTTCCTCCCAGTTGCTCACACAGTTTACTGCTTTTTGTGTAGTTTTTGTCTGCCAGAAACTATAATTCACTAGTTGTGTATCATAAAAGAGTCATCGTTTCTCCTCCTAGGCGTTTTCGAGATTTCTTAATCCAAACCGCAAGTAACGAGGCATTGGCTACCTTAAGAGAGTCATAGTTACTCGTCCCCATTGCTCACCCAGTCTGCCACTTTTTCTTACTGTGTCCCAGTCTGCCAGAAGCGATATGTCACTCGTTGTGTATCTTAAGAGATTCATCGTTACTCCTTCCATAGGTTACTGGTATTCTCTGAGTCAATACCTCTCTTGACGAAAAAGTGGCTATCTTAATAGTGCAATACTTCTTCCTCCGAGTTGCTCACACAGTTTACTGCTTTTTGTGTAGTTTTTGTCTGCCAGAAACTATAATTCACTAGTTTTGTATCATAAAAGAGTCATCGTTTCTCCTCCTAGGGGTTATTCGAGATATCTTAATCCAAACCGCAAGTAACGAGGCATTGGCTACCTTAAGAGAGTCATAGTTACTCGTCCCAATTGCTCACCCAGTCTGCCACTTTTCCTTACTGCGTCCAGTCTGCCAGAAGCGATATGTCACTCGTTGTGTATCTTAAGAGATTCATCGTTACTCTTTCCATAGGTTACTGGTATTCTCTGATTCAATGCCTCTCGTGACGAAAAAGTGGCTATCTTAATAGTGCAATACTTCTTCCTGACAGTTGCTCACACAGTTTACTACTTTTTGTGTAGTTTTTGTCTGCCAGAAACTATAATTCACTAGTTGTGTATCATAAAAGAGTCATCGTTTCTCCTCCTAGGGGTTTTCGAGATTTCTTAATCCAAACCGCAAGTAACGAGGCATTGGCTACCTTAAGAGAGTCATAGTTACTCGTCCCCATTGCTCACTCAGTCTTCCACTTTTTCTCACTGTGTCCAGTCTGCCAGAAGCGATATGTCACTCGTTGTGTATCTTAAGAGATTCATCGTTACTCCTTCCATAGGTTACTGGTATTCTCTGAGTCAATACCTCTCTTGACGAAAAAGTGGCTATCTTAATAGTGCAATACTTCTCCCTCCCAGTTGCTCACACAGTTTACTACTTTTTTGTGTAGTTTTTGTCTGCCAGAAACTATAATTCACTAGTTTTGTATCATAAAAGAGTCATCGTTTCTCCTCCTAGGGGTTATTCGAGACCTCTTAATCCAAACCGCAAGTAACGAGGCATTGGCTACCTTAAGAGAGTCATAGTTACTCGTCCCAATTGCTCACCCAGTCTGCCACTTTTTTTACTGCGGCCAATCTGCCAGAAGCGATATGTCACTCGTTGTGTATCTTAAGAGATTCATCGTTACTCCTTCCATAGGTTACTGGTATTCTCTGAGCCAATACCTCTCGTGACGAAAAAGTGGCTATCTTAATAGTGCAATACTTCTTCCTCCAAGTTGCTCACACAGTTTACTACTTTTTGTGTAGTCTTTATCTGCCAGAAACGATAATACACTAGTTGTGTATCATAAAAGAGTCATCGTTTCTCCTCCTAGGGGTTTTCGAGATTTCTTAATCCAAACCGCAAGTAACGAGGCATTGGCTACCTTAAGAGAGTCATAGTTACTCGTCCCCATTGCTCACCCAGTCTGCCACTTTTTCTTACTGTGTCGCAGTCTGCGAGAAGCGATATGTCACTCGTTGTGTATCTTAAGAGATTGATCGTTACTCCTTCCATAGGTTACTGGTATTCTCTGAGTCAATACCTCTCTTGACGAAAAAGTGGCTATCTTAATAGTGCAATACTTCTTCCTCCGAGTTGCTCACACAGTTTACTGCTTTTTGTGTAGTTTTTGTCTGCCAGAAACTATAATTCACTAGTTGTGTATCATAAAAGAGTCATCGTTTCTCCTCCTAGGGGTTATTCGAGATATCTTAATCCAAACCGCAAGTAACGAGGCATTGGCTACCTTAAGAGAGTCATAGTTACTCGTCCCAATTGCTCACCCAGTCTGCCACTTTTCCTTACTGCGGCCAGTCTGCCAGAAGCGATATGTCACTCGTTGTGTATCTTAAGAGATTCATCGTTACTCTTTCCATAGGTTACTGGTATTCTCTGATTCAATGCCTCTTGTGACGAAAAAGTGGCTATCTTAATAGTGCAATACTTCTTCCTCCGAGTTGCTCACACAGTTTACAGCTTTTTGTGTAGTTTTTGTCTGCCAGAAACTATAATTCACTAGTTGTGTATCATAAAAGAGTCATCGTTTCTCCTCCTAGGGGTTATTCGAGATATCTTAATCCAAACCGCAAGTAACGAGGCATTGGCTACCTTAAGAGAGTCATAGTTACTCGTCCCCATTGCTCACCCAGTCTTCCACTTTTTCTTACTGTGGCCAGTCTGCCAGAAGCGTTATGTCACTCGTTGTGTATCTTAAGAGATTCATCGTTACTCCTTCCATAGGTTACTGGTATTCTCTGAGTCAATACCTCTCTTGACGAAAAAGTGGCTATCTTAATAGTGCAATACTTCTTCCTCCGAGTTGCTCACACAGTTTACAGCTTTTTGTGTAGTTTTTGTCTGCCAGAAACTATAATTCACTAGTTGTGTATCATAAAAGAGTCATCGTTTCTCCTCCTAGGGGTTATTCGAGATATCTTAATCCAAACCGCAAGTAACGAGGCATTGGCTACCTTAAGAGAGTCATAGTTACTCGTCCCCATTGCTCACCCAGTCTGCCACTTTTTCTTACTGTGGCCAGTCTGCCAGAAGCGATATGTCACTCGTTGTGTATCTTAAGAGATTCATCGTTACTCCTTCCATAGGTTACTGGTATTTTCTGAGTCAATACCTCTCTTGACGAAAAAGTGGCTATCTTAATAGTGCAATACTTCTTCCTCCGAGTTGCTCACACAGTTTACTACTTTTTGTGTACTTGCCAGTCTGCCAGAAGCGATATGTCACTAGTTGTGTATCATAAAAGAGTCATCGTTTCTCCTCCTAGGGGTTATTCGAGATTTCTTAATCCAAACCGCAAGTAACGAGGCATTGGCTACCTTAAGAGAGTCATATTTACTCGTCCCAATTGCTCACCCAGTCTGCCACTTTTCCTTACTGCGGCCAGTCTGCCAGAAGCGATATGTCACTCGTTGTGTATCTTAAGAGATTCATCGTTACTCCTTCCATAGGTTACTGGTATTTTCTGAGTCAATACCTCTCTTGACGAAAAAGTGGCTATCTTAATAGTGCAATACTTCTTCCTCCGAGTTGCTCACACAGTTTACTACTTTTTGTGTACTTGCCAGTCTGCCAGAAGCGATATGTCACTAGTTGTGTATCATAAAAGAGTCATCGTTTCTCCTCCTAGGGGTTTTCGAGATTTCTTAATCCAAACCGCAAGTAACGAGGCATTGGCTACCTTAAGAGAGTCATAGTTACTCGTCCCAATTGCTCACCCAGTCTGCCACTTTTCCTTACTGCGGCCAGTCTGCCAGAAGCGATATGTCACTCGTTGTGTATCTTAAGAGATTCATCGTTACTCTTTCCATAGGTTACTGGTATTCTCTGATTCAATGCCTCTCGTGACGAAAAAGTGGCTATCTTAATAGTGCAATACTTCTTCCTCCCAGTTGCTCACACAGTTAACTACTTTTTTGTGTAGTTTTTGTCTGCCAGAAACTATAATTCACTAGTTTTGTATCATAAAAGAGTCATCGTTTCTCCTCCTAGGTGTTATTCGAGACCTCTTAATCCAAACCGCAAGTAACGAGGCATTGGCTACCTTAAGAGAGTCATAGTTACTCGTCCCAATTGCTCACCCAGTCTGCCACTTTTTCTTACTGCGGCCAGTCTGCCAGATGCGATATGTCACTCGCTGTGTATCTTAAGAGATTCATCGTTACTCCTTCCATAGGTTACTGGTATTCTCTGAGTCAATACCTCTCTTGACGAAAAAGTGGCTATCTTAATAGTGCAATACTTCTTCCTCCAAGTTGCTCACACAGTTTACTACTTTTTTGTGTAGTTTTTGTCTGCCAGAAACTATAATTCACTAGTTTTGTATCATAAAAGAGTCATCGTTTCTCCTCCTAGGGGTTATTCGAGACCTCTTAATCCAAACCGCAAGTAACGAGGCATTGGCTACCTTAAGAGAGTCATAGTTACTCGTCCCAATTGCTCACCCAGTCTGCCACTTTTTCTTACTGCGGCCAATCTGCCAGTAGCGATATGTCACTCGTTGTGTATCTTAAGAGATTCATCGTTACTCCTTCCATAGGTTACTGGTATTCTCTGAGTCAATACCTCTCGTGACGAAAAAGTGGCTATCTTAATAGTGCAATACTTCTTCCTCCAAGTTGCTCACACAGTTTACTACTTTTTGTGTAGTTTTTGTCTGCCAGAAACGATAATTCACTAGTTGTGTATCATAAAAGAGTCATCGTTTCTCCTCCTAGGAGTTTTCGAGATTTCTTAATCCAAACCGCAAGTAACGAGGCATTGGCTACCTTAAGAGAGTCATAGTTACTCGTCCCCATTGCTCACCCAGTCTGCCACTTTTTCTTACTGTGTCCCAGTCTGCCAGAAGCGATATGTCACTCGTTGTGTATCTTGAGAGATTCATCGTTACTCCTTCCATAGGTTACTGGTATTCTCTGAGTCAATACCTCTCTTGACGAAAAAGTGGCTATCTTAATAGTGCAATACTTCTTCCTCCGAGTTGCTCACACAGTTTACTACTTTTTGTGTAGTTTTTGTCTGCCAGAAACTATAATTCACTAGTTGTGTATCATAAAAGAGTCATCGTTTCTCCTCCTAGGGGTTATTCGAGATATCTTAATCCAAACCGCAAGTAACGAGGCATTGGCTACCTTAAGAGAGTCATAGTTACTCGTCCCAATTGCTCACCCAGTCTGCCACTTTTCCTTACTGCGGCCAGTCTGCCAGAAGCGATATGTCACTCGTTGTGTATCTTAAGAGATTCATCGTTACTCTTTCCATAGGTTACTGGTATTCTCTGATTCAATGCCTCTCGTGACGAAAAAGTGGCTATCTTAATAGTGCAATACTTCTTCCTCCCAGTTGCTCACACAGTTTACTACTTTTTTGTGTAGTTTTTGTCTGCCAGAAACTATAATTCACTAGTTTTGTATCATAAAAGAGTCATCGTTTCTCCTCCTAGGGGTTATTCGAGACCTCTTAATCCAAACCGCAAGTAACGAGGCATTGGCTACCTTAAGAGAGTCATAGTTACTCGTCCCAATTGCTCACCCAGTCTGCCACTTTTCCTTACTGCGGCCAGTCTGCCAGAAGCGATATGTCACTCGTTGTGTGTCTTAAGAGATTCATCGTTACTCCTTCCATAGGTTACTGGTATTCTCTGAGTCAATACCTCTCGTGACGAAAAAGTGGCTATCTTAATAGTGCAATACTTCTTCCTCCGAGTTGCTCACACAGTTTACTACTTTTTGTGTAGTTTTTGTCTGCCAGAAACTATAATTCACTAGTTGTGTATCATAAAAGAGTCATCGTTTCTCCTCCTAGGGATTTTCGAGATTTCTTAATCCAAACCGCAAGTAACGAGCCATTGGCTACCTTAAGAGAGTCATAGTTACTCGTCCCCATTGCTCACCCAGTCTGCCACTTTTTCTTACTGTGGCCAGTCTGCCAGAAGCGATATGTCACTCGTTGTGTATCTTAAGAGATTCATCGTTACTCCTTCCAAAGGTTACTGGTATTCTCTGAGTCAATACCTCTCATGACGAAAAAGTGGCTATCTTAATAGTGCAATACTTCTTCCTCCGAGTTGCTCACACAGTTTACTGGTTTTTGTGTAGTTTTTGTCTGCCAGAAACTATAATTCACTAGTTTTGTATCATAAAAGAGTCATCGTTTCTCCTCCTAGGGGTTATTCGAGATATCTTAATCCAAACGGCAAGTAACGAGGCATTGGCTACCTTAAGAGAGTCATAGTTACTCGTCCCAATTGCTCACCCAGTCTGCCACTTTTCTTTACCGCGGCCAGTCTGCCAGAAGCGATATGTCACTCGTTGTGTATCTTAAGAGATTCATCGTTACTCTTTCCATAGGTTACTGGTATTCTCTGATTCAATGCCTCTCGTGACGAAAAAGTGGCTATCTTAATAGTGCAATACTTCTTCCTCCCAGTTGCTCACACAGTTTACTACTTTTTTGTGTAGTTTTTGTCTGCCAGAAACTATAATTCACTAGTTTTGTATCATAAAAGAGTCATCGTTTCTCCTCCTAGGGGTTATTCGAGACCTCTTAATCCAAACCGCAAGTAACGAGGCATTGGCTACCTTAAGAGAGTCATAGTTACTCGTCCCAATTGCTCACCCAGTCTGCCACTTTTCCTTACTGCGGCCAGTCTGCCAGAAGCGATATGTCACTCGTTGTGTATCTTAAGAGATTCATCGTTACTCCTTCCATAGGTTACTGGTATTCTCTGAGTCAATACCTCTCGTGACGAAAAAGTGGCTATCTTAATAGTGCAATACTTCTTCCTCCGAGTTGCTCACACAGTTTACTACTTTTTGTGTAGTTTTTGTCTGCCAGAAACTATAATTCACTAGTTGTGTATCATAAAAGAGTCATCGTTTCTCCTCCTAGGGGTTTTCGAGATTTCTTAATCCAAACCGCAAGTAACGAGCCATTGGCTACCTTAAGAGAGTCATAGTTACTCGTCCCCATTGCTCACCCAGTCTGCCACTTTTTCTTACTGTGGCCAGTCTGCCAGAAGCGATATGTCACTCGTTGTGTATCTTAAGAGATTCATCGTTACTCCTTCCAAAGGTTACTGGTATTCTCTGAGTCAATACCTCTCATGACGAAAAAGTGGCTATCTTAATAGTGCAATACTTCTTCCTCCGAGTTGCTCACACAGTTTACTGGTTTTTGTGTAGTTTTTGTCTGCCAGAAACTATAATTCACTAGTTTTGTATCATAAAAGAGTCATCGTTTCTCCTCCTAGGGGTTATTCGAGATATCTTAATCCAAACGGCAAGTAACGAGGCATTGGCTACCTTAAGAGAGTCATAGTTACTCGTCCCAATTGCTCACCCAGTCTGCCACTTTTCTTTACCGCGGCCAGTCTGCCAGAAGCGATATGTCACTCGTTGTGTATCTTAAGAGATTCATCGTTACTCCTTCCATAGGTTACTGGTATTTTCTGAGTCAATACCTCTCTTGACGAAAAAGTGGCTATCTTAATAGTGCAATACTTCTTCCTCCGAGTTGCTCACACAGTTTACTACTTTTTGTGTACTTGCCAGTCTGCCAGAAGCGATATGTCACTAGTTGTGTATCATAAAAGAGTCATCGTTTCTCCTCCTAGGGGTTATTCGAGATTTCTTAATCCAAACCGCAAGTAACGAGGCATTGGCTACCTTAAGAGAGTCATAGTTACTCGTCCCAATTGCTCACCCAGTCTGCCACTTTTCCTTACTGCGGCCAGTCTGCCAGAAGCGATATGTCACTCGTTGTGTATCTTAAGAGATTCATCGTTACTCCTTCCATAGGTTACTGGTATTTTCTGAGTCAATACCTCTCTTGACGAAAAAGTGGCTATCTTAATAGTGCAATACTTCTTCCTCCGAGTTGCTCACACAGTTTACTACTTTTTGTGTACTTGCCAGTCTGCCAGAAGCGATATGTCACTAGTTGTGTATCATAAACGAGTCATCGTTTCTCCTCCTAGGGTTTTCGAGATTTCTTAATCCAAACCGCAAGTAACGAGGCATTGGCTACCTTAAGAGAGTCATAGTTACTCGTCCCAATTGCTCACCCAGTCTGCCACTTTTCCTTACTGCGGCCAGTCTGCCAGAAGCGATATGTCACTCGTTGTGTATCTTAAGAGATTCATCGTTACTCTTTCCATAGGTTACTGGTATTCTCTGATTCAATGCCTCTCGTGACGAAAAAGTGGCTATCTTAATAGTGCAATACTTCTTCCTCCCAGTTGCTCACAGAGTTAACTACTTTTTTGTGTAGTTTTTGTCTGCCAGAAACTATAATTCACTAGTTTTGTATCATAAAAGAGTCATCGTTTCTCCTCCTAGGTGTTATTCGAGACCTCTTAATCCAAACCGCAAGTAACGAGGCATTGGCTACCTTAAGAGAGTCATAGTTACTCGTCCCAATTGCTCACCCAGTCTGCCACTTTTTCTTACTGCGGCCAGTCTGCCAGATGCGATATGTCACTCGCTGTGTATCTTAAGAGATTCATCGTTACTCCTTCCATAGGTTACTGGTATTCTCTGAGTCAATACCTCTCGTGACGAAAAAGTGGCTATCTTAATAGTGCAATACTTCTTCCACCCAGTTGCTCACACAGTTTACTACTTTTTGTGTAGTTTTTGTCTGCCAGAAACTATAATTCACTAGTTGTGTATCATTAAAAGAGTCATCGTTTCTCCTCCTAGGGGTTTTCGAGATTTCTTAATCCAAACCGCAAGTAACGAGGCATTGGCTACCTTAAGAGAGTCATAGTTACTCGTCCCCATTGCTCACCCAGTCTGCCACTTTTTCTTACTGTGGCCAGTCTGCCAGAAGCGATATGTCACTCGTTGTGTATCTTAAGAGATTCATCGTTACTCCTTATATAGGTTACTGGTATTCTCTGAGTCAATACCTCTCTTGACGAAAAAGTGGCTATCTTAATAGTGCAATACTTCTTCCTCCAAGTTGCTCACACAGTTTACTACTTTTTTGTGTAGTTTTTGTGTGCCAGAAACTATAATTCACTAGTTTTGTATCATAAAAGAGTCATCGTTTCTCCTCCTAGGGGTTATTCGAGACCTCTTAATCCAAACCGCAAGTAACGAGGCATTGGCTACCTTAAGAGAGTCATAGTTACTCGTCCCAATTGCTCACCCAGTCTGCCACTTTTTCTTACTGCGGCCAATCTGCCAGAAGCGATATGTCACTCGTTGTGTATCTTAAGATATTCATCGTTACTCCTTCCATAGGTTACTGGTATTCTCTGAGTCAATACCTCTCGTGACGAAAAAGTGGCTATCTTAATAGTGCAATACTTCTTCCTCCAAGTTGCTCACACAGTTTACTACTTTTTGTGTAGTTTTTGTCTGCCAGAAACGATAATTCACTAGTTGTGTATCATAAAAGAGTCATCGTTTCTCCTCCTAGGAGTTTTCGAGATTTCTTAATCCAAACCGCAAGTAACGAGGCATTGGCTACCTTAAGAGAGTCATAGTTACTCGTCCCCATTGCTCACCCAGTCTGCCACTTTTTCTTACTGTGTCCCAGTCTGCCAGAAGCGATATGTCACTCGTTGTGTATCTTGAGAGATTCATCGTTACTCCTTCCATAGGTTACTGGTATTCTCTGAGTCAATACCTCTCTTGACGAAAAAGTGGCTATCTTAATAGTGCAATACTTCTTCCTCCGAGTTGCTCACACAGTTTACAGCTTTTTGTGTAGTTTTTGTCTGCCAGAAACTATAATTCACTAGTTGTGTATCATAAAAGAGTCATCGTTTCTCCTCCTAGGGGTTATTCGAGATATCTTAATCCAAACCGCAAGTAACGAGGCATTGGCTACCTTAAGAGAGTCATAGTTACTCGTCCCAATTGCTCACCCAGTCTGCCACTTTTCCTTACTGCGGCCAGTCTGCCAGAAGCGATATGTCACTCGTTGTGTATCTTAAGAGATTCATCGTTACTCTTTCCATAGGTTACTGGTATTCTCTGATTCAATGCCTCTCGTGACGAAAAAGTGGCTATCTTAATAGTGCAATACTTCTTCCTCCCAGTTGCTCACACAGTTTACTACTTTTTTGTGTAGTTTTTGTCTGCCAGAAACTATAATTCACTAGTTTTGTATCATAAAAGAGTCATCGTTTCTCCTCCTAGGGGTTATTCGAGACCTCTTAATCCAAACCGCAAGTAACGAGGCATTGGCTACCTTAAGAGAGTCATAGTTACTCGTCCCAATTGCTCACCCAGTCTGCCACTTTTTCTTACTGCGGCCAGTCTGCCAGAAGCGATATGTCACTCGTTGTGTATCTTAAGAGATTCATCGTTACTCCTTCCATAGGTTACTGGTATTCTCTGAGTCAATACCTCTAGTGACGAAAAAGTGGCTATCTTAATAGTGCAATACTTCTTCCTCCGAGTTGCTCACACAGTTTACTACTTTTTGTGTACTTGCCAGTCTGCCAGAAGCGATATGTCACTAGTTGTGTATCATAAAAGAGTCATCGTTTCTCCTCCTGGGGGTTATTCGAGATTTCTTAATCCAAACCGCAAGTAACGAGGCATTGGCTACCTTAAGAGAGTCATAGTTACTCGTCCCAATTGCTCACCCAGTCTGCCACTTTTCCTTACTGCGGCCAGTCTGCCAGAAGCGATATGTCACTCGTTGTGTATCTTAAGAGATTCATCGTTACTCCTTCCATAGGTTACTGGTATTTTCTGAGTCAATACCTCTCTTGACGAAAAAGTGGCTATCTTAATAGTGCAATACTTCTTCCTCCGAGTTGCTCACACAGTTTACTACTTTTTGTGTACTTGCCAGTCTGCCAGAAGCGATATGTCACTAGTTGTGTATCATAAAAGAGTCATCGTTTCTCCTCCTAGGGGTTTTCGAGATTTCTTAATCCAAACCGCAAGTAACGAGGCATTGGCTACCTTAAGAGAGTCATAGTTACTCGTCCCAATTGCTCACCCAGTCTGCCACTTTTCCTTACTGCGGCCAGTCTGCCAGAAGCGATATGTCACTCGTTGTGTATCTTAAGAGATTCATCGTTACTCTTTCCATAGGTTACTGGTATTCTCTGATTCAATGCCTCTCGTGACGAAAAAGTGGCTATCTTAATAGTGCAATACTTCTTCCTCCCAGTTGCTCACAGAGTTAACTACTTTTTTGTGTAGTTTTTGTCTGCCAGAAACTATAATTCACTAGTTTTGTATCATAAAAGAGTCATCGTTTCTCCTCCTAGGTGTTATTCGAGACCTCTTAATCCAAACCGCAAGTAACGAGGCATTGGCTACCTTAAGAGAGTCATAGTTACTCGTCCCAATTGCTCACCCAGTCTGCCACTTTTTCTTACTGCGGCCAGTCTGCCAGATGCGATATGTCACTCGCTGTGTATCTTAAGAGATTCATCGTTACTCCTTCCATAGGTTACTGGTATTCTCTGAGTCAATACCTCTCGTGACGAAAAAGTGGCTATCTTAATAGTGCAATACTTCTTCCACCCAGTTGCTCACACAGTTTACTACTTTTTGTGTAGTTTTTGTCTGCCAGAAACTATAATTCACTAGTTGTGTATCATTAAAAGAGTCATCGTTTCTCCTCCTAGGGGTTTTCGAGATTTCTTAATCCAAACCGCAAGTAACGAGGCATTGGCTACCTTAAGAGAGTCATAGTTACTCGTCCCCATTGCTCACCCAGTCTGCCACTTTTTCTTACTGTGGCCAGTCTGCCAGAAGCGATATGTCACTCGTTGTGTATCTTAAGAGATTCATCGTTACTCCTTATATAGGTTACTGGTATTCTCTGAGTCAATACCTCTCTTGACGAAAAAGTGGCTATCTTAATAGTGCAATACTTCTTCCTCCAAGTTGCTCACACAGTTTACTACTTTTTTGTGTAGTTTTTGTCTGCCAGAAACTATAATTCACTAGTTTTGTATCATAAAAGAGTCATCGTTTCTCCTCCTAGGGGTTATTCGAGACCTCTTAATCCAAACCGCAAGTAACGAGGCATTGGCTACCTTAAGAGAGTCATAGTTACTCGTCCCAATTGCTCACCCAGTCTGCCACTTTTTCTTACTGCGGCCAATCTGCCAGAAGCGATATGTCACTCGTTGTGTATCTTAAGATATTCATCGTTACTCCTTCCATAGGTTACTGGTATTCTCTGAGTCAATACCTCTCGTGACGAAAAAGTGGCTATCTTAATAGTGCAATACTTCTTCCTCCAAGTTGCTCACACAGTTTACTACTTTTTGTGTAGTTTTTGTCTGCCAGAAACGATAATTCACTAGTTGTGTATCATAAAAGAGTCATCGTTTCTCCTCCTAGGAGTTTTCGAGATTTCTTAATCCAAACCGCAAGTAACGAGGCATTGGCTACCTTAAGAGAGTCATAGTTACTCGTCCCCATTGCTCACCCAGTCTGCCACTTTTTCTTACTGTGTCCCAGTCTGCCAGAAGCGATATGTCACTCGTTGTGTATCTTGAGAGATTCATCGTTACTCCTTCCATAGGTTACTGGTATTCTCTGAGTCAATACCTCTCTTGACGAAAAAGTGGCTATCTTAATAGTGCAATACTTCTTCCTCCGAGTTGCTCACACAGTTTACCGCTTTTTGTGTAGTTTTTGTCTGCCAGAAACTATAATTCACTAGTTGTGTATCATAAAAGAGTCATCGTTTCTCCTCCTAGGGGTTATTCGAGATATCTTAATCCAAACCGCAAGTAACGAGGCATTGGCTACCTTAAGAGAGTCATAGTTACTCGTCCCAATTGCTCACCCAGTCTGCCACTTTTCCTTACTGCGGCCAGTCTGCCAGAAGCGATATGTCACTCGTTGTGTATCTTAAGAGATTCATCGTTACTCTTTCCATAGGTTACTGGTATTCTCTGATTCAATGCCTCTCGTGACGAAAAAGTGGCTATCTTAATAGTGCAATACTTCTTCCTCCCAGTTGCTCACACAGTTTACTACATTTTTGTGTAGTTTTTGTCTGCCAGAAACTATAATTCACTAGTTTTGTATCATAAAAGAGTCATCGTTTCTCCTCCTAGGGGTTATTCGAGACCTCTTAATCCAAACCGCAAGTAACGAGGCATTGGCTACCTTAAGAGAGTCATAGTTACTCGTCCCAATTGCTCACCCAGTCTGCCACTTTTTCTTACTGCGGCCAGTCTGCCAGAAGCGATATGTCACTCGTTGTGTATCTTAAGAGATTCATCGTTACTCCTTCCATAGGTTACTGGTATTCTCTGAGTCAATACCTCTCGTGACGAAAAAGTGGCTATCTTAATAGTGCAATACTTCTTCCTCCGAGTTGCTCACACAGTTTACTACTTTTTGTGTAGTTTTTGTCTGCCAGAAACTATAATTCACTAGTTGTGTATCATAAAAGAGTCATCGTTTCTCCTCCTAGGGGTTTTCGAGATTTCTTAATCCAAACCGCAAGTAACGAGCCATTGGCTACCTTAAGAGAGTCATAGTTACTCGTCCCCATTGCTCACCCAGTCTGCCACTTTTTCTTACTGTGGCCAGTCTGCCAGAAGCGATATGTCACTCGTTGTGTATCTTAAGAGATTCATCGTTACTCCTTCCATAGGTTACTGGTATTCTCTGAGTCAATACCTCTCTTGACGAAAAAGTGGCTATCTTAATAGTGCAATACTTCTTCCTCCGAGTTGCTCACACAGTTTACTGCTTTTTGTGTAGTTTTTGTCTGCCAGAAACTATAATTCACTAGTTGTGAATCATAAAAGAGTCATCGTTTCTCCTCCTAGGGGTTATTCGAGATATCTTAATCCAAACCGCAAGTAACGAGGCATTGGCTACCTTAAGAGAGTCATAGTTACTCGTCCCCATTGCTCACCCAGTCTGCCACTTTTTCTTACTGTGGCCAGTCTGCCAGAAGCGATATGTCACTCGTTGTGTATCTTAAGAGATTCATCGTTACTCCTTCCATAGGTTACTGGTATTCTCTGAGTCAATACCTCTCTTGACGAAAAAGTGGCTATCTTAATAGTGCAATACTTCTTCCTCCGAGTTGCTCACACAGTTTACTACTTTTTGTGTAGTTTTTGTCTGCCAGAAACTATAATTCACTAGTTTTGTATCATAAAAGAGTCATCGTTTCTCCTCCTAGGGGTTATTCGAGATATCTTAATCCAAACGGCAAGTAACGAGGCATTGGCTACCTTAAGAGAGTCATAGTTACTCGTCCCAATTGCTCACCCAGTCTGCCACTTTTCCTTACTGCGGCCAGTCTGCCAGAAGCGATATGTCACTCGTTGTGTATCTTAAGAGATTCATCGTTACTCCTTCCATAGGTTACTGGTATTTTCTGAGTCAATACCTCTCTTGACGAAAAAGTGGCTATCTTAATAGTGCAATACTTCTTCCTCCGAGTTGCTCACACAGTTTACTACTTTTTGTGTACTTGCCAGTCTGCCAGAAGCGATATGTCACTAGTTGTGTATCATAAAAGAGTCATCGTTTCTCCTCCTAGGGGTTATTCGAGATTTCTTAATCCAAACCGCAAGTAACGAGGCATTGGCTACCTTAAGAGAGTCATAGTTACTCGTCCCAATTGCTCACCCAGTCTGCCACTTTTCCTTACTGCGGCCAGTCTGCCAGAAGCGATATGTCACTCGTTGTGTATCTTAAGAGATTCATCGTTACTCTTTCCATAGGTTACTGGTATTCTCTGATTCAATGCCTCTCGTGACGAAAAAGTGGCTATCTTAATAGTGCAATACTTCTTCCTGCCAGTTGCTCACACAGTTTACTACTTTTTTGTGTAGTTTTTGTCTGCCAGAAACTATAATTCACTAGTTTTGTATCATAAAAGAGTCATCGTTTCTCCTCCTAGGTGTTATTCGAGACCTCTTAATCCAAACCGCAAGTAACGAGGCATTGGCTACCTTAAGAGAGTCATAGTTACTCGTCCCAATTGCTCACCCAGTCTGCCACTTTTTCTTACTGCGGCCAGTCTGCCAGATGCGATATGTCACTCGTTGTGTATCTTGAGAGATTCATCGTTACTCCTTCCATAGGTTACTGGTATTCTCTGAGTCAATACCTCTCTTGACGAAAAAGTGGCTATCTTAATAGTGCAATACTTCTTCCTACGAGTTGCTCACACAGTTTACCGCTTTTTGTGTAGTTTTTGTCTGCCAGAAACTATAATTCACTAGTTGTGTATCATAAAAGAGTCATCGTTTCTCCTCCTAGGGGTTATTCGAGATATCTTAAACCAAACCGCAAGTAACGAGGCATTGGCTACCTTAAGAGAGTCATAGTTACTCGTCCCAATTGCTCACCCAGTCTGCCACTTTTCCTTACTGCGGCCAGTCTGCCAGAAGCGATATGTCACTCGTTGTGTATCTTAAGAGATTCATCGTTACTCTTTCCATAGGTTACTGGTATTCTCTGATTCAATGCCTCTCGTGACGAAAAAGTGGCTATCTTAATAGTGCAATACTTCTTCCTCCCAGTTGCTCACACAGTTTACTACTTTTTTGTGTAGTTTTTGTCTGCCAGAAACTATAATTCACTAGTTTTGTATCATAAAAGAGTCATCGTTTCTCCTCCTAGGGGTTATTCGAGACCTCTTAATCCAAACCGCAAGTAACGAGGCATTGGCTACCTTAAGAGAGTCATAGTTACTCGTCCCAATTGCTCACCCAGTCTGCCACTTTTCCTTACTGCGGCCAGTCTGCCAGAAGCGATATGTCACTCGTTGTGTATCTTAAGAGATTCATCGTTACTCCTTCCATAGGTTACTGGTATTCTCTGAGTCAATACCTCTCGTGACGAAAAAGTGGCTATCTTAATAGTGCAATACTTCTTCCTCCGAGTTGCTCACACAGTTTACTACTTTTTGTGTAGTTTTTGTCTGCCAGAAACTATAATTCACTAGTTGTGTATCATAAAAGAGTCATCGTTTCTCCTCCTAGGGGTTTTCGAGATTTCTTAATCCAAACCGCAAGTAACGAGCCATTGGCTACCTTAAGAGAGTCATAGTTACTCGTCCCCATTGCTCACCCAGTCTGCCACTTTTTCTTACTGTGGCCAGTCTGCCAGAAGCGATATGTCACTCGTTGTGTATCTTAAGAGATTCATCGTTACTCCTTCCATAGGTTACTGGTATTCTCTGAGTCAATACCTCTCTTGACGAAAAAGTGGCTATCTTAATAGTGCAATACTTCTTCCTCCGAGTTGCTCACACAGTTTACTGCTTTTTGTGTAGTTTTTGTCTGCCAGAAACTATAATTCACTAGTTGTGAATCATAAAAGAGTCATCGTTTCTCCTCCTAGGGGTTATTCGAGATATCTTAATCCAAACCGCAAGTAACGAGGCATTGGCTACCTTAAGAGAGTCATAGTTACTCGTCCCCATTGCTCACCCAGTCTGCCACTTTTTCTTACTGTGGCCAGTCTGCCAGAAGCGATATGTCACTCGTTGTGTATCTTAAGAGATTCATCGTTACTCCTTCCATAGGTTACTGGTATTTTCTGAGTCAATACCTCTCTTGACGAAAAAGTGGCTATCTTAATAGTGCAATACTTCTTCCTCCGAGTTGCTCACACAGTTTACTACTTTTTGTGTACTTGCCAGTCTGCCAGAAGCGATATGTCACTAGTTGTGTATCATAAAAGAGTCATCGTTTCTCCTCCTAGGGGTTATTCGAGATTTCTTAATCCAAACCGCAAGTAACGAGGCATTGGCTACCTTAAGAGAGTCATAGTTACTCGTCCCAATTGCTCACCCAGTCTGCCACTTTTCCTTACTGCGGCCAGTCTGCCAGAAGCGATATGTCACTCGTTGTGTATCTTAAGAGATTCATCGTTACTCCTTCCATAGGTTACTGGTATTTTCTGAGTCAATACCTCTCTTGACGAAAAAGTGGCTATCTTAATAGTGCAATACTTCTTCCTCCGAGTTGCTCACACAGTTTACTACTTTTTGTGTACTTGCCAGTCTGCCAGAAGCGATATGTCACTAGTTGTGTATCATAAAAGAGTCATCGTTTCTCCTCCTAGGGGTTATTCGAGATTTCTTAATCCAAACCGCAAGTAACGAGGCATTGGCTACCTTAAGAGAGTCATAGTTACTCGTCCCAATTGCTCACCCAGTCTGCCACTTTTCCTTACTGCGGCCAGTCTGCCAGAAGCGATATGTCACTCGTTGTGTATCTTAAGAGATTCATCGTTACTCTTTCCATAGGTTACTGGTATTCTCTGATTCAATGCCTCTCGTGACGAAAAAGTGGCTATCTTAATAGTGCAATACTTCTTCCTGCCAGTTGCTCACACAGTTTACTACTTTTTTGTGTAGTTTTTGTCTGCCAGAAACTATAATTCACTAGTTTTGTATCATAAAAGAGTCATCGTTTCTCCTCCTAGGTGTTATTCGAGACCTCTTAATCCAAACCGCAAGTAACGAGGCATTGGCTACCTTAAGAGAGTCATAGTTACTCGTCCCAATTGCTCACCCAGTCTGCCACTTTTTCTTACTGCGGCCAGTCTGCCAGATGCGATATGTCACTCGTTGTGTATCTTGAGAGATTCATCGTTACTCCTTCCATAGGTTACTGGTATTCTCTGAGTCAATACCTCTCTTGACGAAAAAGTGGCTATCTTAATAGTGCAATACTTCTTCCTCCGAGTTGCTCACACAGTTTACCGCTTTTTGTGTAGTTTTTGTCTGCCAGAAACTATAATTCACTAGTTGTGTATCATAAAAGAGTCATCGTTTCTCCTCCTAGGGGTTATTCGAGATATCTTAAACCAAACCGCAAGTAACGAGGCATTGGCTACCTTAAGAGAGTCATAGTTACTCGTCCCCATTGCTCACCCAGTCTGCCACTTTTTCTTACTGTGGCCAGTCTGCCAGAAGCGATATGTCACTCGTTGTGTATCTTAAGAGATTCATCGTTACTCCTTCCATAGGTTACTGGTATTCTCTGAGTCAATACCTCTCTTGACGAAAAAGTGGCTATCTTAATAGTGCAATACTTCTTCCTCCGAGTTGCTCACACAGTTTACTACTTTTTGTGTAGTTTTTGTCTGCCAGAAACTATAATTCACTAGTTTTGTATCATAAAAGAGTCATCGTTTCTCCTCCTAGGGGTTATTCGAGATATCTTAATCCAAACGGCAAGTAACGAGGCATTGGCTACCTTAAGAGAGTCATAGTTACTCGTCCCAATTGCTCACCCAGTCTGCCACTTTTCCTTACTGCGGCCAGTCTGCCAGAAGCGATATGTCACTCGTTGTGTATCTTAAGAGATTCATCGTTACTCCTTCCATAGGTTACTGGTATTTTCTGAGTCAATACCTCTCTTGACGAAAAAGTGGCTATCTTAATAGTGCAATACTTCTTCCTCCGAGTTGCTCACACAATTTACTACTTTTTGTGTACTTGCCAGTCTGCCAGAAGCGATATGTCACTAGTTGTGTATCATAAAAGAGTCATCGTTTCTCCTCCTAGGGGTTATTCGAGATTTCTTAATCCAAACCGCAAGTAACGAGGCATTGGCTACCTTAAGAGAGTCATAGTTACTCGTCCCAATTGCTCACCCAGTCTGCCACTTTTCCTTACTGCGGCCAGTCTGCCAGAAGCGATATGTCACTCGTTGTGTATCTTAAGAGATTCATCGTTACTCTTTCCATAGGTTACTGGTATTCTCTGATTCAATGCCTCTCGTGACGAAAAAGTGGCTATCTTAATAGTGCAATACTTCTTCCTGCCAGTTGCTCACACAGTTTACTACTTTTTTGTGTAGTTTTTGTCTGCCAGAAACTATAATTCACTAGTTTTGTATCATAAAAGAGTCATCGTTTCTCCTCCTAGGTGTTATTCGAGACCTCTTAATCCAAACCGCAAGTAACGAGGCATTGGCTACCTTAAGAGAGTCATAGTTACTCGTCCCAATTGCTCACCCAGTCTGCCACTTTTTCTTACTGCGGCCAGTCTGCAAGATGCGATATGTCACTCGTTGTGTATCTTGAGAGATTCATCGTTACTCCTTCCATAGGTTACTGGTATTCTCTGAGTCAATACCTCTCTTGACGAAAAAGTGGCTATCTTAATAGTGCAATACTTCTTCCTCCGAGTTGCTCACACAGTTTACCGCTTTTTGTGTAGTTTTTGTCTGCCAGAAACTATAATTCACTAGTTGTGTATCATAAAAGAGTCATCGTTTCTCCTCCTAGGGGTTATTCGAGATATCTTAAACCAAACCGCAAGTAACGAGGCATTGGCTACCTTAAGAGAGTCATAGTTACTCGTCCCAATTGCTCACCCAGTCTGCCACTTTTCCTTACTGCGGCCAGTCTGCCAGAAGCGATATGTCACTCGTTGTGTATCTTAAGAGATTCATCGTTACTCTTTCCATAGGTTACTGGTATTCTCTGATTCAATGCCTCTCGTGACGAAAAAGTGGCTATCTTAATAGTGCAATACTTCTTCCTCCCAGTTGCTCACACAGTTTACTACTTTTTTGTGTAGTTTTTGTCTGCCAGAAACTATAATTCACTAGTTTTGTATCATAAAAGAGTCATCGTTTCTCCTCCTAGGGGTTATTCGAGACCTCTTAATCCAAACCGCAAGTAACGAGGCATTGGCTACCTTAAGAGAGTCATAGTTACTCGTCCCAATTGCTCACCCAGTCTGCCACTTTTCCTTACTGCGGCCAGTCTGCCAGAAGCGATATGTCACTCGTTGTGTATCTTAAGAGATTCATCGTTACTCCTTCCATAGGTTACTGGTATTCTCTGAGTCAATACCTCTCGTGACGAAAAAGTGGCTATCTTAATAGTGCAATACTTCTTCCTCCGAGTTGCTCACACAGTTTACTACTTTTTGAGTAGTTTTTGTCTGCCAGAAACTATAATTCACTAGTTGTGTATCATAAAAGAGTCATCGTTTCTCCTCCTAGGGGTTTTCGAGATTTCTTAATCCAAACCGCAAGTAACGAGCCATTGGCTACCTTAAGAGAGTCATAGTTACTCGTCCCCATTGCTCACCCAGTCTGCCACTTTTTCTTACTGTGGCCAGTCTGCCAGAAGCGATATGTCACTCGTTGTGTATCTTAAGAGATTCATCGTTACTCCTTCCATAGGTTACTGGTATTCTCTGAGTCAATACCTCTCTTGACGAAAAAGTGGCTATCTTAATAGTGCAATACTTCTTCCTCCGAGTTGCTCACACAGTTTACTGCTTTTTGTGTAGTTTTTGTCTGCCAGAAACTATAATTCACTAGTTGTGAATCATAAAAGAGTCATCGTTTCTCCTCCTAGGGGTTATTCGAGATATCTTAATCCAAACCGCAAGTAACGAGGCATTGGCTACCTTAAGAGAGTCATAGTTACTCGTCCCCATTGCTCACCCAGTCTGCCACTTTTTCTTACTGTGGCCAGTCTGCCAGAAGCGATATGTCACTCGTTGTGTATCTTAAGAGATTCATCGTTACTCCTTCCATAGGTTACTGGTATTCTCTGAGTCAATACCTCTCTTGACGAAAAAGTGGCTATCTTAATAGTGCAATACTTCTTCCTCCGAGTTGCTCACACAGTTTACTACTTTTTGTGTAGTTTTTGTCTGCCAGAAACTATAATTCACTAGTTTTGTATCATAAAAGAGTCATCGTTTCTCCTCGTAGGGGTTATTCGAGATATCTTAATCCAAACGGCAAGTAACGAGGCATTGGCTACCTTAAGAGAGTCATAGTTACTCGTCCCAATTGCTCACCCAGTCTGCCACTTTTCCTTACTGCGGCCAGTCTGCCAGAAGCGATATGTCACTCGTTGTGTATCTTAAGAGATTCATCGTTACTCCTTCCATAGGTTACTGGTATTTTCTGAGTCAATACCTCTCTTGACGAAAAAGTGGCTATCTTAATAGTGCAATACTTCTTCCTCCGAGTTGCTCACACAGTTTACTACTTTTTGTGTACTTGCCAGTCTGCCAGAAGCGATATGTCACTAGTTGTGTATCATAAAAGAGTCATCGTTTCTCCTCCTAGGGGTTATTCGAGATTTCTTAATCCAAACCGCAAGTAACGAGGCATTGGCTACCTTAAGAGAGTCATAGTTACTCGTCCCAATTGCTCACCCAGTCTGCCACTTTTCCTTACTGCGGCCAGTCTGCCAGAAGCGATATGTCACTCGTTGTGTATCTTAAGAGATTCATCGTTACTCTTTCCATAGGTTACTGGTATTCTCTGATTCAATGCCTCTCGTGACGAAAAAGTGGCTATCTTAATAGTGCAATACTTCTTCCTGCCAGTTGCTCACACAGTTTACTACTTTTTTGTGTAGTTTTTGTCTGCCAGAAACTATAATTCACTAGTTTTGTATCATAAAAGAGTCATCGTTTCTCCTCCTAGGTGTTATTCGAGACCTCTTAATCCAAACCGCAAGTAACGAGGCATTGGCTACCTTAAGAGAGTCATAGTTACTCGTCCCAATTGCTCACCCAGTCTGCCACTTTTTCTTACTGCGGCCAGTCTGCCAGATGCGATATGTCACTCGTTGTGTATCTTGAGAGATTCATCGTTACTCCTTCCATAGGTTACTGGTATTCTCTGAGTCAATACCTCTCTTGACGAAAAAGTGGCTATCTTAATAGTGCAATACTTCTTCCTCCGAGTTGCTCACACAGTTTACCGCTTTTTGTGTAGTTTTTGTCTGCCAGAAACTATAATTCACTAGTTGTGTATCATAAAAGAGTCATCGTTTCTCCTCCTAGGGGTTATTCGAGATATCTTAAACCAAACCGCAAGTAACGAGGCATTGGCTACCTTAAGAGAGTCATAGTTACTCGTCCCAATTGCTCACCCAGTCTGCCACTTTTCCTTACTGCGGCCAGTCTGCCAGAAGCGATATGTCACTCGTTGTGTATCTTAAGAGATTCATCGTTACTCTTTCCATAGGTTACTGGTATTCTCTGATTCAATGCCTCTCGTGACGAAAAAGTGGCTATCTTAATAGTGCAATACTTCTTCCTCCCAGTTGCTCACACAGTTTACTACTTTTTTGTGTAGTTTTTGTCTGCCAGAAACTATAATTCACTAGTTTTGTATCATAAAAGAGTCATCGTTTCTCCTCCTAGGGGTTATTCGAGACCTCTTAATCCAAACCGCAAGTAACGAGGCATTGGCTACCTTAAGAGAGTCATAGTTACTCGTCCCAATTGCTCACCCAGTCTGCCACTTTTCCTTACTGCGGCCAGTCTGCCAGAAGCGATATGTCACTCGTTGTGTATCTTAAGAGATTCATCGTTACTCCTTCCATAGGTTACTGGTATTCTCTGAGTCAATACCTCTCGTGACGAAAAAGTGGCTATCTTAATAGTGCAATACTTCTTCCTCCGAGTTGCTCACACAGTTTACTACTTTTTGTGTAGTTTTTGTCTGCCAGAAACTATAATTCACTAGTTGTGTATCATAAAAGAGTCATCGTTTCTCCTCCTAGGGGTTTTCGAGATTTCTTAATCCAAACCGCAAGTAACGAGCCATTGGCTACCTTAAGAGAGTCATAGTTACTCGTCCCCATTGCTCACCCAGTCTGCCACTTTTTCTTACTGTGGCCAGTCTGCCAGAAGCGATATGTCACTCGTTGTGTATCTTAAGAGATTCATCGTTACTCCTTCCATAGGTTACTGGTATTCTCTGAGTCAATACCTCTCTTGACGAAAAAGTGGCTATCTTAATAGTGCAATACTTCTTCCTCCGAGTTGCTCACACAGTTTACTGCTTTTTGTGTAGTTTTTGTCTGCCAGAAACTATAATTCACTAGTTGTGAATCATAAAAGAGTCATCGTTTCTCCTCCTAGGGGTTATTCGAGATATCTTAATCCAAACCGCAAGTAACGAGGCATTGGCTACCTTAAGAGAGTCATAGTTACTCGTCCCCATTGCTCACCCAGTCTGCCACTTTTTCTTACTGTGGCCAGTCTGCCAGAAGCGATATGTCACTCGTTGTGTATCTTAAGAGATTCATCGTTACTCCTTCCATAGGTTACTGGTATTTTCTGAGTCAATACCTCTCTTGACGAAAAAGTGGCTATCTTAATAGTGCAATACTTCTTCCTCCGAGTTGCTCACACAGTTTACTACCTTTTGTGTACTTGCCAGTCTGCCAGAAGCGATATGTCACTAGTTGTGTATCATAAAAGAGTCATCGTTTCTCCTCCTAGGGGTTATTCGAGATTTCTTAATCCAAACCGCAAGTAACGAGGCATTGGCTACCTTAAGAGAGTCATAGTTACTCGTCCCAATTGCTCACCCAGTCTGCCACTTTTCCTTACTGCGGCCAGTCTGCCAGAAGCGATATGTCACTCGTTGTGTATCTTAAGAGATTCATCGTTACTCTTTCCATAGGTTACTGGTATTCTCTGATTCAATGCCTCTCGTGACGAAAAAGTGGCTATCTTAATAGTGCAATACTTCTTCCTCCCAGTTGCTCACACAGTTTACTACTTTTTTGTGTAGTTTTTGTCTGCCAGAAACTATAATTCACTAGTTTTGTATCATAAAAGAGTCATCGTTTCTCCTCCTAGGTGTTATTCGAGACCTCTTAATCCAAACCGCAAGTAACGAGGCATTGGCTACCTTAAGAGAGTCATAGTTACTCGTCCCAATTGCTCACCCAGTCTGCCACTTTTTCTTACTGCGGCCAGTCTGCCAGATGCGATATGTCACTCTTTGTGTATCTTAAGAGATTCATCGTTACTCCTTCCATAGGTTACTGGTATTCTCTGAGTCAATACCTCTCGTGACGAAAAAGTGGCTATCTTAATAGTGCAATACTTCTTCCACCCAGTTGCTCACACAGTTTACTACTTTTTGTGTAGTTTTTGTCTGCCAGAAACTATAATTCACTAGTTGTGTATCATTAAAAGAGTCATCGTTTCTCCTCCTAGGGGTTTTCGAGATTTCTTAATCCAAACCGCAAGTAACGAGGCATTGGCTACCTTAAGAGAGTCATAGTTACTCGTCCCCATTGCTCACCCAGTCTGCCACTTTTTCTTACTGTGTCCCAGTCTGCCAGAAGCGATATGTCACTCGTTGTGTATCTTGAGAGATTCATCGTTACTCCTTCCATAGGTTACTGGTATTCTCTGAGTCAATACCTCTCTTGACGAAAAAGTGGCTATCTTAATAGTGCAATACTTCTTCCTCCGAGTTGCTCACACAGTTTACTGCTTTTTGTGTAGTTTTTGTCTGCCAGAAACTATAATTCACTAGTTGTGTATCATAAAAGAGTCATCGTTTCTCCTCCTAGGGGTTATTCGAGATATCTTAATCCAGACCGCAAGTAACGAGGCATTGGCTACCTTAAGAGAGTCATAGTTACTCGTCCCAATTGCTCACCCAGTCTGCCACTTTTCCTTACTGCGGCCAGTCTGCCAGAAGCGATATGTCACTCGTTGTGTATCTTAAGAGATTCATCGTTACTCTTTCCATAGGTTACTGGTATTCTCTGATTTAATGCCTCTCGTGACGAAAAAGTGGCTATCTTAATAGTGCAATACTTCTTCCTCCCAGTTGCTCACACAGTTTACTACTTTTTTGTGTAGTTTTTGTCTGCCAGAAACTATAATTCACTAGTTTTGTATCATAAAAGAGTCATCGTTTCTCCTCCTAGGGGTTATTCGAAACCTCTTAATCCAAACCGCAAGTAACGAGGCATTGGCTACCTTAAGAGAGTCATAGTTACTCGTCCCAATTGCTCACCCAGTCTGCCACTTTTTCTTACTGCGGCCAGTCTGCCAGAAGCGATATGTCACTCGTTGTGTATCTTAAGAGATTCATCGTTACTCCTTCCATAGGTTACTGGTATTCTCTGAGTCAATACCTCTAGTGACGAAAAAGTGGCTATCTTAATAGTGCAATACTTCTTCCTCCGAGTTGCTCACACAGTTTACTACTTTTTGTGTAGTTTTTGTCTGCCAGAAACTATAATTCACTAGTTGTGTATCATAAAAGAGTCATCGTTTCTCCTCCTAGGGGTTTTCGAGATTTCTTAATCCAAACCGCAAGTAACGAGCCATTGGCTACCTTAAGAGAGTCATAGTTACTCGTCCCCATTGCTCACCCAGTCTGCCACTTTTTCTTACTGTGGCCAGTCTGCCAGAAGCGATATGTCACTCGTTGTGTATCTTAAGAGATTCATCGTTACTCCTTCCATAGGTTACTGGTATTCTCTGAGTCAATACCTCTCTTGACGAAAAAGTGGCTATCTTAATAGTGCAATACTTCTTCCTCCGAGTTGCTCACACAGTTTACTACTTTTTGTGTACTTGCCAGTCTGCCAGAAGCGATATGTCACTAGTTGTGTATCATAAAAGAGTCATCGTTTCTCCTCCTAGGGGTTATTCGAGATTTCTTAATCCAAACCGCAAGTAACGAGGCATTGGCTACCTTAAGAGAGTCATAGTTACTCGTCCCAATTGTTCACCCAGTCTGCCACTTTTCCTTACTGCGGCCAGTCTGCCAGAAGCGATATGTCACTCGTTGTGTATCTTAAGAGATTCATCGTTACTCCTTCCATAGGTTACTGGTATTCTCTGAGTCAATACCTCTCGTGACGAAAAAGTGGCTATCTTAATAGTGCAATACTTCTTCCTCCGAGTTGCTCACACAGTTTACTACTTTTTGTGTACTTGCCAGTCTGCCAGAAGCGATATGTCACTAGTTGTGTATCATAAAAGAGTCATCGTTTCTCCTCCTAGGGGTTATTCGAGATTTCTTAATCCAAACCGCAAGTAACGAGGCATTGGCTACCTTAAGAGAGTCATAGTTACTCGTCCCAATTGCTCACCCAGTCTGCCAATTTTCCTTACTGCGGCCAGTCTGCCAGAAGCGATATGTCACTCGTTGTGTATCTTAAGAGATTCATCGTTACTCTTTCCATAGGTTACTGGTATTCTCTGATTCAATGCCTCTCGTGACGAAAAAGTGGCTATCTTAATAGTGCAATACTTCTTCCTGCCAGTTGCTCACACAGTTTACTACTTTTTTGTGTAGTTTTTGTCTGCCAGAAACTATAATTCACTAGTTTTGTATCATAAAAGAGTCATCGTTTCTCCTCCTAGGTGTTATTCGAGACCTCTTAATCCAAACCGCAAGTAACGAGGCATTGGCTACCTTAAGAGAGTCATAGTTACTCGTCCCAATTGCTCACCCAGTCTGCCACTTTTTCTTACTGCGGCCAGTCTGCCAGATGCGATATGTCACTCGTTGTGTATCTTGAGAGATTCATCGTTACTCCTTCCATAGGTTACTGGTATTCTCTGAGTCAATACCTCTCTTGACGAAAAAGTGGCTATCTTAATAGTGCAATACTTCTTCCTCCGAGTTGCTCACACAGTTTACCGCTTTTTGTGTAGTTTTTGTCTGCCAGAAACTATAATTCACTAGTTGTGTATCATAAAAGAGTCATCGTTTCTCCTCCTAGGGGTTATTCGAGATATCTTAAACCAAACCGCAAGTAACGAGGCATTGGCTACCTTAAGAGAGTCATAGTTACTCGTCCCCATTGCTCACCCAGTCTGCCACTTTTTCTTACTGTGGCCAGTCTGCCAGAAGCGATATGTCACTCGTTGTGTATCTTAAGAGATTCATCGTTACTCCTTCCATAGGTTACTGGTATTCTCTGAGTCAATACCTCTCTTGACGAAAAAGTGGCTATCTTAATAGTGCAATACTTCTTCCTCCGAGTTGCTCACACAGTTTACTACTTTTTGTGTAGTTTTTGTCTGCCAGAAACTATAATTCACTAGTTTTGTATCATAAAAGAGTCATCGTTTCTCCTCCTAGGGGTTATTCGAGATATCTTAATCCAAACGGCAAGTAACGAGGCATTGGCTACCTTAAGAGAGTCATAGTTACTCGTCCCAATTGCTCACCCAGTCTGCCACTTTTCCTTACTGCGGCCAGTCTGCCAGAAGCGATATGTCACTCGTTGTGTATCTTAAGAGATTCATCGTTACTCCTTCCATAGGTTACTGGTATTTTCTGAGTCAATACCTCTCTTGACGAAAAAGTGGCTATCTTAATAGTGCAATACTTCTTCCTCCGAGTTGCTCACACAATTTACTACTTTTTGTGTACTTGCCAGTCTGCCAGAAGCGATATGTCACTAGTTGTGTATCATAAAAGAGTCATCGTTTCTCCTCCTAGGGGTTATTCGAGATTTCTTAATCCAAACCGCAAGTAACGAGGCATTGGCTACCTTAAGAGAGTCATAGTTACTCGTCCCAATTGCTCACCCAGTCTGCCACTTTTCCTTACTGCGGCCAGTCTGCCAGAAGCGATATGTCACTCGTTGTGTATCTTAAGAGATTCATCGTTACTCTTTCCATAGGTTACTGGTATTCTCTGATTCAATGCCTCTCGTGACGAAAAAGTGGCTATCTTAATAGTGCAATACTTCTTCCTGCCAGTTGCTCACACAGTTTACTACTTTTTTGTGTAGTTTTTGTCTGCCAGAAACTATAATTCACTAGTTTTGTATCATAAAAGAGTCATCGTTTCTCCTCCTAGGTGTTATTCGAGACCTCTTAATCCAAACCGCAAGTAACGAGGCATTGGCTACCTTAAGAGAGTCATAGTTACTCGTCCCAATTGCTCACCCAGTCTGCCACTTTTTCTTACTGCGGCCAGTCTGCCAGATGCGATATGTCACTCGTTGTGTATCTTGAGAGATTCATCGTTACTCCTTCCATAGGTTACTGGTATTCTCTGAGTCAATACCTCTCTTGACGAAAAAGTGGCTATCTTAATAGTGCAATACTTCTTCCTCCGAGTTGCTCACACAGTTTACCGCTTTTTGTGTAGTTTTTGTCTGCCAGAAACTATAATTCACTAGTTGTGTATCATAAAAGAGTCATCGTTTCTCCTCCTAGGGGTTATTCGAGATATCTTAAACCAAACCGCAAGTAACGAGGCATTGGCTACCTTAAGAGAGTCATAGTTACTCGTCCCAATTGCTCACCCAGTCTGCCACTTTTCCTTACTGCGGCCAGTCTGCCAGAAGCGATATGTCACTCGTTGTGTATCTTAAGAGATTCATCGTTACTCTTTCCATAGGTTACTGGTATTCTCTGATTCAATGCCTCTCGTGACGAAAAAGTGGCTATCTTAATAGTGCAATACTTCTTCCTCCCAGTTGCTCACACAGTTTACTACTTTTTTGTGTAGTTTTTGTCTGCCAGAAACTATAATTCACTAGTTTTGTATCATAAAAGAGTCATCGTTTCTCCTCCTAGGGGTTATTCGAGACCTCTTAATCCAAACCGCAAGTAACGAGGCATTGGCTACCTTAAGAGAGTCATAGTTACTCGTCCCAATTGCTCACCCAGTCTGCCACTTTTCCTTACTGCGGCCAGTCTGCCAGAAGCGATATGTCACTCGTTGTGTATCTTAAGAGATTCATCGTTACTCCTTCCATAGGTTACTGGTATTCTCTGAGTCAATACCTCTCGTGACGAAAAAGTGGCTATCTTAATAGTGCAATACTTCTTCCTCCGAGTTGCTCACACAGTTTACTACTTTTTGTGTAGTTTTTGTCTGCCAGAAACTATAATTCACTAGTTGTGTATCATAAAAGAGTCATCGTTTCTCCTCCTAGGGGTTTTCGAGATTTCTTAATCCAAACCGCAAGTAACGAGCCATTGGCTACCTTAAGAGAGTCATAGTTACTCGTCCCCATTGCTCACCCAGTCTGCCACTTTTTCTTACTGTGGCCAGTCTGCCAGAAGCGATATGTCACTCGTTGTGTATCTTAAGAGATTCATCGTTACTCCTTCCATAGGTTACTGGTATTCTCTGAGTCAATACCTCTCTTGACGAAAAAGTGGCTATCTTAATAGTGCAATACTTCTTCCTCCGAGTTGCTCACACAGTTTACTGCTTTTTGTGTAGTTTTTGTCTGCCAGAAACTATAATTCACTAGTTGTGAATCATAAAAGAGTCATCGTTTCTCCTCCTAGGGGTTATTCGAGATATCTTAATCCAAACCGCAAGTAACGAGGCATTGGCTACCTTAAGAGAGTCATAGTTACTCGTCCCCATTGCTCACCCAGTCTGCCACTTTTTCTTACTGTGGCCAGTCTGCCAGAAGCGATATGTCACTCGTTGTGTATCTTAAGAGATTCATCGTTACTCCTTCCATAGGTTACTGGTATTCTCTGAGTCAATACCTCTCTTGACGAAAAAGTGGCTATCTTAATAGTGCAATACTTCTTCCTCCGAGTTGCTCACACAGTTTACTACTTTTTGTGTAGTTTTTGTCTGCCAGAAACTATAATTCACTAGTTTTGTATCATAAAAGAGTCATCGTTTCTCCTCGTAGGGGTTATTCGAGATATCTTAATCCAAACGGCAAGTAACGAGGCATTGGCTACCTTAAGAGAGTCATAGTTACTCGTCCCAATTGCTCACCCAGTCTGCCACTTTTCCTTACTGCGGCCAGTCTGCCAGAAGCGATATGTCACTCGTTGTGTATCTTAAGAGATTCATCGTTACTCCTTCCATAGGTTACTGGTATTTTCTGAGTCAATACCTCTCTTGACGAAAAAGTGGCTATCTTAATAGTGCAATACTTCTTCCTCCGAGTTGCTCACACAGTTTACTACTTTTTGTGTACTTGCCAGTCTGCCAGAAGCGATATGTCACTAGTTGTGTATCATAAAAGAGTCATCGTTTCTCCTCCTAGGGGTTATTCGAGATTTCTTAATCCAAACCGCAAGTAACGAGGCATTGGCTACCTTAAGAGAGTCATAGTTACTCGTCCCAATTGCTCACCCAGTCTGCCACTTTTCCTTACTGCGGCCAGTCTGCCAGAAGCGATATGTCACTCGTTGTGTATCTTAAGAGATTCATCGTTACTCTTTCCATAGGTTACTGGTATTCTCTGATTCAATGCCTCTCGTGACGAAAAAGTGGCTATCTTAATAGTGCAATACTTCTTCCTGCCAGTTGCTCACACAGTTTACTACTTTTTTGTGTAGTTTTTGTCTGCCAGAAACTATAATTCACTAGTTTTGTATCATAAAAGAGTCATCGTTTCTCCTCCTAGGTGTTATTCGAGACCTCTTAATCCAAACCGCAAGTAACGAGGCATTGGCTACCTTAAGAGAGTCATAGTTACTCGTCCCAATTGCTCACCCAGTCTGCCACTTTTTCTTACTGCGGCCAGTCTGCCAGATGCGATATGTCACTCGTTGTGTATCTTGAGAGATTCATCGTTACTCCTTCCATAGGTTACTGGTATTCTCTGAGTCAATACCTCTCTTGACGAAAAAGTGGCTATCTTAATAGTGCAATACTTCTTCCTCCGAGTTGCTCACACAGTTTACCGCTTTTTGTGTAGTTTTTGTCTGCCAGAAACTATAATTCACTAGTTGTGTATCATAAAAGAGTCATCGTTTCTCCTCCTAGGGGTTATTCGAGATATCTTAAACCAAACCGCAAGTAACGAGGCATTGGCTACCTTAAGAGAGTCATAGTTACTCGTCCCAATTGCTCACCCAGTCTGCCACTTTTCCTTACTGCGGCCAGTCTGCCAGAAGCGATATGTCACTCGTTGTGTATCTTAAGAGATTCATCGTTACTCTTTCCATAGGTTACTGGTATTCTCTGATTCAATGCCTCTCGTGACGAAAAAGTGGCTATCTTAATAGTGCAATACTTCTTCCTCCCAGTTGCTCACACAGTTTACTACTTTTTTGTGTAGTTTTTGTCTGCCAGAAACTATAATTCACTAGTTTTGTATCATAAAAGAGTCATCGTTTCTCCTCCTAGGGGTTATTCGAGACCTCTTAATCCAAACCGCAAGTAACGAGGCATTGGCTACCTTAAGAGAGTCATAGTTACTCGTCCCAATTGCTCACCCAGTCTGCCACTTTTCCTTACTGCGGCCAGTCTGCCAGAAGCGATATGTCACTCGTTGTGTATCTTAAGAGATTCATCGTTACTCCTTCCATAGGTTACTGGTATTCTCTGAGTCAATACCTCTCGTGACGAAAAAGTGGCTATCTTAATAGTGCAATACTTCTTCCTCCGAGTTGCTCACACAGTTTACTACTTTTTGTGTAGTTTTTGTCTGCCAGAAACTATAATTCACTAGTTGTGTATCATAAAAGAGTCATCGTTTCTCCTCCTAGGGGTTTTCGAGATTTCTTAATCCAAACCGCAAGTAACGAGCCATTGGCTACCTTAAGAGAGTCATAGTTACTCGTCCCCATTGCTCACCCAGTCTGCCACTTTTTCTTACTGTGGCCAGTCTGCCAGAAGCGATATGTCACTCGTTGTGTATCTTAAGAGATTCATCGTTACTCCTTCCATAGGTTACTGGTATTCTCTGAGTCAATACCTCTCTTGACGAAAAAGTGGCTATCTTAATAGTGCAATACTTCTTCCTCCGAGTTGCTCACACAGTTTACTGCTTTTTGTGTAGTTTTTGTCTGCCAGAAACTATAATTCACTAGTTGTGAATCATAAAAGAGTCATCGTTTCTCCTCCTAGGGGTTATTCGAGATATCTTAATCCAAACCGCAAGTAACGAGGCATTGGCTACCTTAAGAGAGTCATAGTTACTCGTCCCCATTGCTCACCCAGTCTGCCACTTTTTCTTACTGTGGCCAGTCTGCCAGAAGCGATATGTCACTCGTTGTGTATCTTAAGAGATTCATCGTTACTCCTTCCATAGGTTACTGGTATTTTCTGAGTCAATACCTCTCTTGACGAAAAAGTGGCTATCTTAATAGTGCAATACTTCTTCCTCCGAGTTGCTCACACAGTTTACTACCTTTTGTGTACTTGCCAGTCTGCCAGAAGCGATATGTCACTAGTTGTGTATCATAAAAGAGTCATCGTTTCTCCTCCTAGGGGTTATTCGAGATTTCTTAATCCAAACCGCAAGTAACGAGGCATTGGCTACCTTAAGAGAGTCATAGTTACTCGTCCCAATTGCTCACCCAGTCTGCCACTTTTCCTTACTGCGGCCAGTCTGCCAGAAGCGATATGTCACTCGTTGTGTATCTTAAGAGATTCATCGTTACTCTTTCCATAGGTTACTGGTATTCTCTGATTCAATGCCTCTCGTGACGAAAAAGTGGCTATCTTAATAGTGCAATACTTCTTCCTCCCAGTTGCTCACACAGTTTACTACTTTTTTGTGTAGTTTTTGTCTGCCAGAAACTATAATTCACTAGTTTTGTATCATAAAAGAGTCATCGTTTCTCCTCCTAGGTGTTATTCGAGACCTCTTAATCCAAACCGCAAGTAACGAGGCATTGGCTACCTTAAGAGAGTCATAGTTACTCGTCCCAATTGCTCACCCAGTCTGCCACTTTTTCTTACTGCGGCCAGTCTGCCAGATGCGATATGTCACTCTTTGTGTATCTTAAGAGATTCATCGTTACTCCTTCCATAGGTTACTGGTATTCTCTGAGTCAATACCTCTCGTGACGGAAAATGGCTATCTTAATAGTGCAATACTTCTTCCACCCAGTTGCTCACACAGTTTACTACTTTTTGTGTAGTTTTTGTCTGCCAGAAACTATAATTCACTAGTTGTGTATCATTAAAAGAGTCATCGTTTCTCCTCCTAGGGGTTTTCGAGATTTCTTAATCCAAACCGCAAGTAACGAGGCATTGGCTACCTTAAGAGAGTCATAGTTACTCGTCCCCATTGCTCACCCAGTCTGCCACTTTTTCTTACTGTGTCCCAGTCTGCCAGAAGCGATATGTCACTCGTTGTGTATCTTGAGAGATTCATCGTTACTCCTTCCATAGGTTACTGGTATTCTCTGAGTCAATACCTCTCTTGACGAAAAAGTGGCTATCTTAATAGTGCAATACTTCTTCCTCCGAGTTGCTCACACAGTTTACTGCTTTTTGTGTAGTTTTTGTCTGCCAGAAACTATAATTCACTAGTTGTGTATCATAAAAGAGTCATCGTTTCTCCTCCTAGGGGTTATTCGAGATATCTTAATCCAGACCGCAAGTAACGAGGCATTGGCTACCTTAAGAGAGTCATAGTTACTCGTCCCAATTGCTCACCCAGTCTGCCACTTTTCCTTACTGCGGCCAGTCTGCCAGAAGCGATATGTCACTCGTTGTGTATCTTAAGAGATTCATCGTTACTCTTTCCATAGGTTACTGGTATTCTCTGATTTAATGCCTCTCGTGACGAAAAAGTGGCTATCTTAATAGTGCAATACTTCTTCCTCCCAGTTGCTCACACAGTTTACTACTTTTTTGTGTAGTTTTTGTCTGCCAGAAACTATAATTCACTAGTTTTGTATCATAAAAGAGTCATCGTTTCTCCTCCTAGGGGTTATTCGAAACCTCTTAATCCAAACCGCAAGTAACGAGGCATTGGCTACCTTAAGAGAGTCATAGTTACTCGTCCCAATTGCTCACCCAGTCTGCCACTTTTTCTTACTGCGGCCAGTCTGCCAGAAGCGATATGTCACTCGTTGTGTATCTTAAGAGATTCATCGTTACTCCTTCCATAGGTTACTGGTATTCTCTGAGTCAATACCTCTCGTGACGAAAAAGTGGCTATCTTAATAGTGCAATACTTCTTCCTCCGAGTTGCTCACACAGTTTACTACTTTTTGTGTAGTTTTTGTCTGCCAGAAACTATAATTCACTAGTTGTGTATCATAAAAGAGTCATCGTTTCTCCTCCTAGGGGTTTTCGAGATTTCTTAATCCAAACCGCAAGTAACGAGCCATTGGCTACCTTAAGAGAGTCATAGTTACTCGTCCCCATTGCTCACCCAGTCTGCCACTTTTTCTTACTGTGGCCAGTCTGCCAGAAGCGATATGTCACTCGTTGTGTATCTTAAGAGATTCATCGTTACTCCTTCCATAGGTTACTGGTATTCTCTGAGTCAATACCTCTCTTGACGAAAAAGTGGCTATCTTAATAGTGCAATACTTCTTCCTCCGAGTTGCTCACACAGTTTACTACTTTTTGTGTACTTGCCAGTCTGCCAGAAGCGATATGTCACTAGTTGTGTATCATAAAAGAGTCATCGTTTCTCCTCCTAGGGGTTATTCGAGATTTCTTAATCCAAACCGCAAGTAACGAGGCATTGGCTACCTTAAGAGAGTCATAGTTACTCGTCCCAATTGCTCACCCAGTCTGCCACTTTTTCTTACTGCGGCCAGTCTGCCAGATGCGATATGTCACTCGTTGTGTATCTTGAGAGATTCATCGTTACTCCTTCCATAGGTTACTGGTATTCTCTGATTCAATGCCTCTCGTGACGAAAAAGTGGCTATCTTAATAGTGCAATACTTCTTCCTCCGAGTTGCTCACACAGTTTACTGCTTTTTGTGTAGTTTTTGTCTGCCAGAAACTATAATTCACTAGTTGTGAATCATAAAAGAGTCATCGTTTCTCCTCCTAGGGGTTATTCGAGATATCTTAATCCAAACCGCAAGTAACGAGGCATTGGCTACCTTAAGAGAGTCATAGTTACTCGTCCCCATTGCTCACCCAGTCTGCCACTTTTTCTTACTGTGGCCAGTCTGCCAGAAGCGATATGTCACTCGTTGTGTATCTTAAGAGATTCATCGTTACTCCTTCCATAGGTTACTGGTATTTTCTGAGTCAATACCTCTCTTGACGAAAAAGTGGCTATCTTAATAGTGCAATACTTCTTCCTCCGAGTTGCTCACACAGTTTACTACCTTTTGTGTACTTGCCAGTCTGCCAGAAGCGATATGTCACTAGTTGTGTATCATAAAAGAGTCATCGTTTCTCCTCCTAGGGGTTATTCGAGATTTCTTAATCCAAACCGCAAGTAACGAGGCATTGGCTACCTTAAGAGAGTCATAGTTACTCGTCCCAATTGCTCACCCAGTCTGCCACTTTTCCTTACTGCGGCCAGTCTGCCAGAAGCGATATGTCACTCGTTGTGTATCTTAAGAGATTCATCGTTACTCTTTCCATAGGTTACTGGTATTCTCTGATTCAATGCCTCTCGTGACGAAAAAGTGGCTATCTTAATAGTGCAATACTTCTTCCTCCCAGTTGCTCACACAGTTTACTACTTTTTTGTGTAGTTTTTGTCTGCCAGAAACTATAATTCACTAGTTTTGTATCATAAAAGAGTCATCGTTTCTCCTCCTAGGTGTTATTCGAGACCTCTTAATCCAAACCGCAAGTAACGAGGCATTGGCTACCTTAAGAGAGTCATAGTTACTCGTCCCAATTGCTCACCCAGTCTGCCACTTTTTCTTACTGCGGCCAGTCTGCCAGATGCGATATGTCACTCTTTGTGTATCTTAAGAGATTCATCGTTACTCCTTCCATAGGTTACTGGTATTCTCTGAGTCAATACCTCTCGTGACGGAAAATGGCTATCTTAATAGTGCAATACTTCTTCCACCCAGTTGCTCACACAGTTTACTACTTTTTGTGTAGTTTTTGTCTGCCAGAAACTATAATTCACTAGTTGTGTATCATTAAAAGAGTCATCGTTTCTCCTCCTAGGGGTTTTCGAGATTTCTTAATCCAAACCGCAAGTAACGAGGCATTGGCTACCTTAAGAGAGTCATAGTTACTCGTCCCCATTGCTCACCCAGTCTGCCACTTTTTCTTACTGTGTCCCAGTCTGCCAGAAGCGATATGTCACTCGTTGTGTATCTTGAGAGATTCATCGTTACTCCTTCCATAGGTTACTGGTATTCTCTGAGTCAATACCTCTCTTGACGAAAAAGTGGCTATCTTAATAGTGCAATACTTCTTCCTCCGAGTTGCTCACACAGTTTACTGCTTTTTGTGTAGTTTTTGTCTGCCAGAAACTATAATTCACTAGTTGTGTATCATAAAAGAGTCATCGTTTCTCCTCCTAGGGGTTATTCGAGATATCTTAATCCAGACCGCAAGTAACGAGGCATTGGCTACCTTAAGAGAGTCATAGTTACTCGTCCCAATTGCTCACCCAGTCTGCCACTTTTCCTTACTGCGGCCAGTCTGCCAGAAGCGATATGTCACTCGTTGTGTATCTTAAGAGATTCATCGTTACTCTTTCCATAGGTTACTGGTATTCTCTGATTTAATGCCTCTCGTGACGAAAAAGTGGCTATCTTAATAGTGCAATACTTCTTCCTCCCAGTTGCTCACACAGTTTACTACTTTTTTGTGTAGTTTTTGTCTGCCAGAAACTATAATTCACTAGTTTTGTATCATAAAAGAGTCATCGTTTCTCCTCCTAGGGGTTATTCGAAACCTCTTAATCCAAACCGCAAGTAACGAGGCATTGGCTACCTTAAGAGAGTCATAGTTACTCGTCCCAATTGCTCACCCAGTCTGCCACTTTTTCTTACTGCGGCCAGTCTGCCAGAAGCGATATGTCACTCGTTGTGTATCTTAAGAGATTCATCGTTACTCCTTCCATAGGTTACTGGTATTCTCTGAGTCAATACCTCTCGTGACGAAAAAGTGGCTATCTTAATAGTGCAATACTTCTTCCTCCGAGTTGCTCACACAGTTTACTACTTTTTGTGTAGTTTTTGTCTGCCAGAAACTATAATTCACTAGTTGTGTATCATAAAAGAGTCATCGTTTCTCCTCCTAGGGGTTTTCGAGATTTCTTAATCCAAACCGCAAGTAACGAGCCATTGGCTACCTTAAGAGAGTCATAGTTACTCGTCCCCATTGCTCACCCAGTCTGCCACTTTTTCTTACTGTGGCCAGTCTGCCAGAAGCGATATGTCACTCGTTGTGTATCTTAAGAGATTCATCGTTACTCCTTCCATAGGTTACTGGTATTCTCTGAGTCAATACCTCTCTTGACGAAAAAGTGGCTATCTTAATAGTGCAATACTTCTTCCTCCGAGTTGCTCACACAGTTTACTACTTTTTGTGTACTTGCCAGTCTGCCAGAAGCGATATGTCACTAGTTGTGTATCATAAAAGAGTCATCGTTTCTCCTCCTAGGGGTTATTCGAGATTTCTTAATCCAAACCGCAAGTAACGAGGCATTGGCTACCTTAAGAGAGTCATAGTTACTCGTCCCAATTGCTCACCCAGTCTGCCACTTTTTCTTACTGCGGCCAGTCTGCCAGATGCGATATGTCACTCGTTGTGTATCTTGAGAGATTCATCGTTACTCCTTCCATAGGTTACTGGTATTCTCTGAGTCAATACCTCTCTTGACGAAAAAGTGGCTATCTTAATAGTGCAATACTTCTTCCTCCCAGTTGCTCACACAGTTTACTACTTTTTTGTGTAGTTTTTGTCTGCCAGAAACTATAATTCACTAGTTTTGTATCATAAAAGAGTCATCGTTTCTCCTCCTAGGTGTTATTCGAAACCTCTTAATCCAAACCGCAAGTAACGAGGCATTGGCTACCTTAAGAGAGTCATAGTTACTCGTCCCAATTGCTCACCCAGTCTGCCACTTTTTCTTACTGCGGCCAGTCTGCCAGAAGCGATATGTCACTCGTTGTGTATCTTAAGAGATTCATCGTTACTCCTTCCATAGGTTACTGGTATTCTCTGAGTCAATACCTCTCGTGACGAAAAAGTGGCTATCTTAATAGTGCAATACTTCTTCCTCCGAGTTGCTCACACAGTTTACTACTTTTTGTGTAGTTTTTGTCTGCCAGAAACTATAATTCACTAGTTGTGTATCATAAAAGAGTCATCGTTTCTCCTCCTAGGGGTTTTCGAGATTTCTTAATCCAAACCGCAAGTAACGAGCCATTGGCTACCTTAAGAGAGTCATAGTTACTCGTCCCCATTGCTCACCCAGTCTGCCACTTTTTCTTACTGTGGCCAGTCTGCCAGAAGCGATATGTCACTCGTTGTGTATCTTAAGAGATTCATCGTTACTCCTTCCATAGGTTACTGGTATTCTCTGAGTCAATACCTCTCTTGACGAAAAAGTGGCTATCTTAATAGTGCAATACTTCTTCCTCCGAGTTGCTCACACAGTTTACTACTTTTTGTGTAGTTTTTGTCTGCCAGAAACTATAATTCACTAGTTTTGTATCATAAAAGAGTCATCGTTTCTCCTCCTAGGGGTTATTCGAGATATCTTAATCCAAACGGCAAGTAACGAGGCATTGGCTACCTTAAGAGAGTCATAGTTACTCGTCCCAATTGCTCACCCAGTCTGCCACTTTTCCTTACTGCGGCCAGTCTGCCAGAAGCGATATGTCACTCGTTGTGTATCTTAAGAGATTCATCGTTACTCCTTCCATAGGTTACTGGTATTTTCTGAGTCAATACCTCTCTTGACGAAAAAGTGGCTATCTTAATAGTGCAATACTTCTTCCTCCGAGTTGCTCACACAATTTACTACTTTTTGTGTACTTGCCAGTCTGCCAGAAGCGATATGTCACTAGTTGTGTATCATAAAAGAGTCATCGTTTCTCCTCCTAGGGGTTATTCGAGATTTCTTAATCCAAACCGCAAGTAACGAGGCATTGGCTACCTTAAGAGAGTCATAGTTACTCGTCCCAATTGCTCACCCAGTCTGCCACTTTTCCTTACTGCGGCCAGTCTGCCAGAAGCGATATGTCACTCGTTGTGTATCTTAAGAGATTCATCGTTACTCTTTCCATAGGTTACTGGTATTCTCTGATTCAATGCCTCTCGTGACGAAAAAGTGGCTATCTTAATAGTGCAATACTTCTTCCTGCCAGTTGCTCACACAGTTTACTACTTTTTTGTGTAGTTTTTGTCTGCCAGAAACTATAATTCACTAGTTTTGTATCATAAAAGAGTCATCGTTTCTCCTCCTAGGTGTTATTCGAGACCTCTTAATCCAAACCGCAAGTAACGAGGCATTGGCTACCTTAAGAGAGTCATAGTTACTCGTCCCAATTGCTCACCCAGTCTGCCACTTTTTCTTACTGCGGCCAGTCTGCCAGATGCGATATGTCACTCGTTGTGTATCTTGAGAGATTCATCGTTACTCCTTCCATAGGTTACTGGTATTCTCTGAGTCAATACCTCTCTTGACGAAAAAGTGGCTATCTTAATAGTGCAATACTTCTTCCTCCGAGTTGCTCACACAGTTTACCGCTTTTTGTGTAGTTTTTGTCTGCCAGAAACTATAATTCACTAGTTGTGTATCATAAAAGAGTCATCGTTTCTCCTCCTAGGGGTTATTCGAGATATCTTAAACCAAACCGCAAGTAACGAGGCATTGGCTACCTTAAGAGAGTCATAGTTACTCGTCCCAATTGCTCACCCAGTCTGCCACTTTTCCTTACTGCGGCCAGTCTGCCAGAAGCGATATGTCACTCGTTGTGTATCTTAAGAGATTCATCGTTACTCTTTCCATAGGTTACTGGTATTCTCTGATTCAATGCCTCTCGTGACGAAAAAGTGGCTATCTTAATAGTGCAATACTTCTTCCTCCCAGTTGCTCACACAGTTTACTACTTTTTTGTGTAGTTTTTGTCTGCCAGAAACTATAATTCACTAGTTTTGTATCATAAAAGAGTCATCGTTTCTCCTCCTAGGGGTTATTCGAGACCTCTTAATCCAAACCGCAAGTAACGAGGCATTGGCTACCTTAAGAGAGTCATAGTTACTCGTCCCAATTGCTCACCCAGTCTGCCACTTTTCCTTACTGCGGCCAGTCTGCCAGAAGCGATATGTCACTCGTTGTGTATCTTAAGAGATTCATCGTTACTCCTTCCATAGGTTACTGGTATTCTCTGAGTCAATACCTCTCGTGACGAAAAAGTGGCTATCTTAATAGTGCAATACTTCTTCCTCCGAGTTGCTCACACAGTTTACTACTTTTTGTGTAGTTTTTGTCTGCCAGAAACTATAATTCACTAGTTGTGTATCATAAAAGAGTCATCGTTTCTCCTCCTAGGGGTTTTCGAGATTTCTTAATCCAAACCGCAAGTAACGAGCCATTGGCTACCTTAAGAGAGTCATAGTTACTCGTCCCCATTGCTCACCCAGTCTGCCACTTTTTCTTACTGTGGCCAGTCTGCCAGAAGCGATATGTCACTCGTTGTGTATCTTAAGAGATTCATCGTTACTCCTTCCATAGGTTACTGGTATTCTCTGAGTCAATACCTCTCTTGACGAAAAAGTGGCTATCTTAATAGTGCAATACTTCTTCCTCCGAGTTGCTCACACAGTTTACTGCTTTTTGTGTAGTTTTTGTCTGCCAGAAACTATAATTCACTAGTTGTGAATCATAAAAGAGTCATCGTTTCTCCTCCTAGGGGTTATTCGAGATATCTTAATCCAAACCGCAAGTAACGAGGCATTGGCTACCTTAAGAGAGTCATAGTTACTCGTCCCCATTGCTCACCCAGTCTGCCACTTTTTCTTACTGTGGCCAGTCTGCCAGAAGCGATATGTCACTCGTTGTGTATCTTAAGAGATTCATCGTTACTCCTTCCATAGGTTACTGGTATTCTCTGAGTCAATACCTCTCTTGACGAAAAAGTGGCTATCTTAATAGTGCAATACTTCTTCCTCCGAGTTGCTCACACAGTTTACTACTTTTTGTGTAGTTTTTGTCTGCCAGAAACTATAATTCACTAGTTTTGTATCATAAAAGAGTCATCGTTTCTCCTCGTAGGGGTTATTCGAGATATCTTAATCCAAACGGCAAGTAACGAGGCATTGGCTACCTTAAGAGAGTCATAGTTACTCGTCCCAATTGCTCACCCAGTCTGCCACTTTTCCTTACTGCGGCCAGTCTGCCAGAAGCGATATGTCACTCGTTGTGTATCTTAAGAGATTCATCGTTACTCCTTCCATAGGTTACTGGTATTTTCTGAGTCAATACCTCTCTTGACGAAAAAGTGGCTATCTTAATAGTGCAATACTTCTTCCTCCGAGTTGCTCACACAGTTTACTACTTTTTGTGTACTTGCCAGTCTGCCAGAAGCGATATGTCACTAGTTGTGTATCATAAAAGAGTCATCGTTTCTCCTCCTAGGGGTTATTCGAGATTTCTTAATCCAAACCGCAAGTAACGAGGCATTGGCTACCTTAAGAGAGTCATAGTTACTCGTCCCAATTGCTCACCCAGTCTGCCACTTTTCCTTACTGCGGCCAGTCTGCCAGAAGCGATATGTCACTCGTTGTGTATCTTAAGAGATTCATCGTTACTCTTTCCATAGGTTACTGGTATTCTCTGATTCAATGCCTCTCGTGACGAAAAAGTGGCTATCTTAATAGTGCAATACTTCTTCCTGCCAGTTGCTCACACAGTTTACTACTTTTTTGTGTAGTTTTTGTCTGCCAGAAACTATAATTCACTAGTTTTGTATCATAAAAGAGTCATCGTTTCTCCTCCTAGGTGTTATTCGAGACCTCTTAATCCAAACCGCAAGTAACGAGGCATTGGCTACCTTAAGAGAGTCATAGTTACTCGTCCCAATTGCTCACCCAGTCTGCCACTTTTTCTTACTGCGGCCAGTCTGCCAGATGCGATATGTCACTCGTTGTGTATCTTGAGAGATTCATCGTTACTCCTTCCATAGGTTACTGGTATTCTCTGAGTCAATACCTCTCTTGACGAAAAAGTGGCTATCTTAATAGTGCAATACTTCTTCCTCCGAGTTGCTCACACAGTTTACCGCTTTTTGTGTAGTTTTTGTCTGCCAGAAACTATAATTCACTAGTTGTGTATCATAAAAGAGTCATCGTTTCTCCTCCTAGGGGTTATTCGAGATATCTTAAACCAAACCGCAAGTAACGAGGCATTGGCTACCTTAAGAGAGTCATAGTTACTCGTCCCAATTGCTCACCCAGTCTGCCACTTTTCCTTACTGCGGCCAGTCTGCCAGAAGCGATATGTCACTCGTTGTGTATCTTAAGAGATTCATCGTTACTCTTTCCATAGGTTACTGGTATTCTCTGATTCAATGCCTCTCGTGACGAAAAAGTGGCTATCTTAATAGTGCAATACTTCTTCCTCCCAGTTGCTCACACAGTTTACTACTTTTTTGTGTAGTTTTTGTCTGCCAGAAACTATAATTCACTAGTTTTGTATCATAAAAGAGTCATCGTTTCTCCTCCTAGGGGTTATTCGAGACCTCTTAATCCAAACCGCAAGTAACGAGGCATTGGCTACCTTAAGAGAGTCATAGTTACTCGTCCCAATTGCTCACCCAGTCTGCCACTTTTCCTTACTGCGGCCAGTCTGCCAGAAGCGATATGTCACTCGTTGTGTATCTTAAGAGATTCATCGTTACTCCTTCCATAGGTTACTGGTATTCTCTGAGTCAATACCTCTCGTGACGAAAAAGTGGCTATCTTAATAGTGCAATACTTCTTCCTCCGAGTTGCTCACACAGTTTACTACTTTTTGTGTAGTTTTTGTCTGCCAGAAACTATAATTCACTAGTTGTGTATCATAAAAGAGTCATCGTTTCTCCTCCTAGGGGTTTTCGAGATTTCTTAATCCAAACCGCAAGTAACGAGCCATTGGCTACATTAAGAGAGTCATAGTTACTCGTCCCCATTGCTCACCCAGTCTGCCACTTTTTCTTACTGTGGCCAGTCTGCCAGAAGCGATATGTCACTCGTTGTGTATCTTAAGAGATTCATCGTTACTCCTTCCATAGGTTACTGGTATTCTCTGAGTCAATACCTCTCTTGACGAAAAAGTGGCTATCTTAATAGTGCAATACTTCTTCCTCCGAGTTGCCCACACAGTTTACTGCTTTTTGTGTAGTTTTTGTCTGCCAGAAACTATAATTCACTAGTTGTGAATCATAAAAGAGTCATCGTTTCTCCTCCTAGGGGTTATTCGAGATATCTTAATCCAAACCGCAAGTAACGAGGCATTGGCTACCTTAAGAGAGTCATAGTTACTCGTCCCCATTGCTCACCCAGTCTGCCACTTTTTCTTACTGTGGCCAGTCTGCCAGAAGCGATATGTCACTCGTTGTGTATCTTAAGAGATTCATCGTTACTCCTTCCATAGGTTACTGGTATTTTCTGAGTCAATACCTCTCTTGACGAAAAAGTGGCTATCTTAATAGTGCAATACTTCTTCCTCCGAGTTGCTCACACAGTTTACTACCTTTTGTGTACTTGCCAGTCTGCCAGAAGCGATATGTCACTAGTTGTGTATCATAAAAGAGTCATCGTTTCTCCTCCTAGGGGTTATTCGAGATTTCTTAATCCAAACCGCAAGTAACGAGGCATTGGCTACCTTAAGAGAGTCATAGTTACTCGTCCCAATTGCTCACCCAGTCTGCCACTTTTCCTTACTGCGGCCAGTCTGCCAGAAGCGATATGTCACTCGTTGTGTATCTTAAGAGATTCATCGTTACTCTTTCCATAGGTTACTGGTATTCTCTGATTCAATGCCTCTCGTGACGAAAAAGTGGCTATCTTAATAGTGCAATACTTCTTCCTCCCAGTTGCTCACACAGTTTACTACTTTTTTGTGTAGTTTTTGTCTGCCAGAAACTATAATTCACTAGTTTTGTATCATAAAAGAGTCATCGTTTCTCCTCCTAGGTGTTATTCGAGACCTCTTAATCCAAACCGCAAGTAACGAGGCATTGGCTACCTTAAGAGAGTCATAGTTACTCGTCCCAATTGCTCACCCAGTCTGCCACTTTTTCTTACTGCGGCCAGTCTGCCAGATGCGATATGTCACTCTTTGTGTATCTTAAGAGATTCATCGTTACTCCTTCCATAGGTTACTGGTATTCTCTGAGTCAATACCTCTCGTGACGAAAAAGTGGCTATCTTAATAGTGCAATACTTCTTCCACCCAGTTGCTCACACAGTTTACTACTTTTTGTGTAGTTTTTGTCTGCCAGAAACTATAATTCACTAGTTGTGTATCATTAAAAGAGTCATCGTTTCTCCTCCTAGGGGTTTTCGAGATTTCTTAATCCAAACCGCAAGTAACGAGGCATTGGCTACCTTAAGAGAGTCATAGTTACTCGTCCCCATTGCTCACCCAGTCTGCCACTTTTTCTTACTGTGTCCCAGTCTGCCAGAAGCGATATGTCACTCGTTGTGTATCTTGAGAGATTCATCGTTACTCCTTCCATAGGTTACTGGTATTCTCTGAGTCAATACCTCTCTTGACGAAAAAGTGGCTATCTTAATAGTGCAATACTTCTTCCTCCGAGTTGCTCACACAGTTTACTGCTTTTTGTGTAGTTTTTGTCTGCCAGAAACTATAATTCACTAGTTGTGTATCATAAAAGAGTCATCGTTTCTCCTCCTAGGGGTTATTCGAGATATCTTAATCCAGACCGCAAGTAACGAGGCATTGGCTACCTTAAGAGAGTCATAGTTACTCGTCCCAATTGCTCACCCAGTCTGCCACTTTTCCTTACTGCGGCCAGTCTGCCAGAAGCGATATGTCACTCGTTGTGTATCTTAAGAGATTCATCGTTACTCTTTCCATAGGTTACTGGTATTCTCTGATTTAATGCCTCTCGTGACGAAAAAGTGGCTATCTTAATAGTGCAATACTTCTTCCTCCCAGTTGCTCACACAGTTTACTACTTTTTTGTGTAGTTTTTGTCTGCCAGAAACTATAATTCACTAGTTTTGTATCATAAAAGAGTCATCGTTTCTCCTCCTAGGGGTTATTCGAAACCTCTTAATCCAAACCGCAAGTAACGAGGCATTGGCTACCTTAAGAGAGTCATAGTTACTCGTCCCAATTGCTCACCCAGTCTGCCACTTTTTCTTACTGCGGCCAGTCTGCCAGAAGCGATATGTCACTCGTTGTGTATCTTAAGAGATTCATCGTTACTCCTTCCATAGGTTACTGGTATTCTCTGAGTCAATACCTCTCGTGACGAAAAAGTGGCTATCTTAATAGTGCAATACTTCTTCCTCCGAGTTGCTCACACAGTTTACTACTTTTTGTGTAGTTTTTGTCTGCCAGAAACTATAATTCACTAGTTGTGTATCATAAAAGAGTCATCGTTTCTCCTCCTAGGGGTTTTCGAGATTTCTTAATCCAAACCGCAAGTAACGAGCCATTGGCTACCTTAAGAGAGTCATAGTTACTCGTCCCCATTGCTCACCCAGTCTGCCACTTTTTCTTACTGTGGCCAGTCTGCCAGAAGCGATATGTCACTCGTTGTGTATCTTAAGAGATTCATCGTTACTCCTTCCATAGGTTACTGGTATTCTCTGAGTCAATACCTCTCTTGACGAAAAAGTGGCTATCTTAATAGTGCAATACTTCTTCCTCCGAGTTGCTCACACAGTTTACCGCTTTTTGTGTAGTTTTTGTCTGCCAGAAACTATAATTCACTAGTTGTGTATCATAAAAGAGTCATCGTTTCTCCTCCTAGGGGTTATTCGAGATATCTTAAACCAAACCGCAAGTAACGAGGCATTGGCTACCTTAAGAGAGTCATAGTTACTCGTCCCAATTGCTCACCCAGTCTGCCACTTTTCCTTACTGCGGCCAGTCTGCCAGAAGCGATATGTCACTCGTTGTGTATCTTAAGAGATTCATCGTTACTCTTTCCATAGGTTACTGGTATTCTCTGATTCAATGCCTCTCGTGACGAAAAAGTGGCTATCTTAATAGTGCAATACTTCTTCCTCCCAGTTGCTCACACAGTTTACTACTTTTTTGTGTAGTTTTTGTCTGCCAGAAACTATAATTCACTAGTTTTGTATCATAAAAGAGTCATCGTTTCTCCTCCTAGGGGTTATTCGAGACCTCTTAATCCAAACCGCAAGTAACGAGGCATTGGCTACCTTAAGAGAGTCATAGTTACTCGTCCCAATTGCTCACCCAGTCTGCCACTTTTCCTTACTGCGGCCAGTCTGCCAGAAGCGATATGTCACTCGTTGTGTATCTTAAGAGATTCATCGTTACTCCTTCCATAGGTTACTGGTATTCTCTGAGTCAATACCTCTCGTGACGAAAAAGTGGCTATCTTAATAGTGCAATACTTCTTCCTCCGAGTTGCTCACACAGTTTACTACTTTTTGTGTAGTTTTTGTCTGCCAGAAACTATAATTCACTAGTTGTGTATCATAAAAGAGTCATCGTTTCTCCTCCTAGGGGTTTTCGAGATTTCTTAATCCAAACCGCAAGTAACGAGCCATTGGCTACCTTAAGAGAGTCATAGTTACTCGTCCCCATTGCTCACCCAGTCTGCCACTTTTTCTTACTGTGGCCAGTCTGCCAGAAGCGATATGTCACTCGTTGTGTATCTTAAGAGATTCATCGTTACTCCTTCCATAGGTTACTGGTATTCTCTGAGTCAATACCTCTCTTGACGAAAAAGTGGCTATCTTAATAGTGCAATACTTCTTCCTCCGAGTTGCTCACACAGTTTACTGCTTTTTGTGTAGTTTTTGTCTGCCAGAAACTATAATTCACTAGTTGTGAATCATAAAAGAGTCATCGTTTCTCCTCCTAGGGGTTATTCGAGATATCTTAATCCAAACCGCAAGTAACGAGGCATTGGCTACCTTAAGAGAGTCATAGTTACTCGTCCCCATTGCTCACCCAGTCTGCCACTTTTTCTTACTGTGGCCAGTCTGCCAGAAGCGATATGTCACTCGTTGTGTATCTTAAGAGATTCATCGTTACTCCTTCCATAGGTTACTGGTATTTTCTGAGTCAATACCTCTCTTGACGAAAAAGTGGCTATCTTAATAGTGCAATACTTCTTCCTCCGAGTTGCTCACACAGTTTACTACTTTTTGTGTACTTGCCAGTCTGCCAGAAGCGATATGTCACTAGTTGTGTATCATAAAAGAGTCATCGTTTCTCCTCCTAGGGGTTATTCGAGATTTCTTAATCCAAACCGCAAGTAACGAGGCATTGGCTACCTTAAGAGAGTCATAGTTACTCGTCCCAATTGCTCACCCAGTCTGCCACTTTTCCTTACTGCGGCCAGTCTGCCAGAAGCGATATGTCACTCGTTGTGTATCTTAAGAGATTCATCGTTACTCTTTCCATAGGTTACTGGTATTCTCTGATTCAATGCCTCTCGTGACGAAAAAGTGGCTATCTTAATAGTGCAATACTTCTTCCTCCCAGTTGCTCACACAGTTTACTACTTTTTTGTGTAGTTTTTGTCTGCCAGAAACTATAATTCACTAGTTTTGTATCATAAAAGAGTCATCGTTTCTCCTCCTAGGTGTTATTCGAGACCTCTTAATCCAAACCGCAAGTAACGAGGCATTGGCTACCTTAAGAGAGTCATAGTTACTCGTCCCAATTGCTCACCCAGTCTGCCACTTTTTCTTACTGCGGCCAGTCTGCCAGATGCGATATGTCACTCGTTGTGTATCTTAAGAGATTCATCGTTACTCCTTCCATAGGTTACTGGTATTCTCTGAGTCAATACCTCTCGTGACGAAAAAGTGGCTATCTTAATAGTGCAATACTTCTTCCACCCAGTTGCTCACACAGTTTACTACTTTTTGTGTAGTTTTTGTCTGCCAGAAACTATAATTCACTAGTTGTGTATCATTAAAAGAGTCATCGTTTCTCCTCCTAGGGGTTTTCGAGATTTCTTAATCCAAACCGCAAGTAACGAGCCATTGGCTACCTTAAGAGAGTCATAGTTACTCGTCCCCATTGCTCACCCAGTCTGCCACTTTTTCTTACTGTGTCCCAGTCTGCCAGAAGCGATATGTCACTCGTTGTGTATCTTGAGGGATTCATCGTTACTCCTTCCATAGGTTACTGGTATTCTCTGAGTCAATACCTCTCTTGACGAAAAAGTGGCTATCTTAATAGTGCAATACTTCTTCCTCCGAGTTGCTCACACAGTTTACTGCTTTTTGTGTAGTTTTTGTCTGCCAGAAACTATAATTCACTAGTTGTGTATCATAAAAGAGTCATCGTTTCTCCTCCTAGGGGTTATTCGAGATATCTTAATCCAGACCGCAAGTAACGAGGCATTGGCTACCTTAAGAGAGTCATAGTTACTCGTCCCAATTGCTCACCCAGTCTGCCACTTTTCCTTACTGCGGCCAGTCTGCCAGAAGCGATATGTCACTCGTTGTGTATCTTAAGAGATTCATCGTTACTCTTTCCATAGGTTACTGGTATTCTCTGATTCAATGCCTCTCGTGACGAAAAAGTGGCTATCTTAATAGTGCAATACTTCTTCCTCCCAGTTGCTCACACAGTTTACTACTTTTTTGTGTAGTTTTTGTCTGCCAGAAACTATAATTCACTAGTTTTGTATCATAAAAGAGTCATCGTTTCTCCTCCTAGGGGTTATTCGAAACCTCTTAATCCAAACCGCAAGTAACGAGGCATTGGCTACCTTAAGAGAGTCATAGTTACTCGTCCCAATTGCTCACCCAGTCTGCCACTTTTTCTTACTGCGGCCAGTCTGCCAGAAGCGATATGTCACTCGTTGTGTATCTTAAGAGATTCATCGTTACTCCTTCCATAGGTTACTGGTATTCTCTGAGTCAATACCTCTCGTGACGAAAAAGTGGCTATCTTAATAGTGCAATACTTCTTCCTCCGAGTTGCTCACACAGTTTACTACTTTTTGTGTACTTGCCAGTCTGCCAGAAGCGATATGTCACTAGTTGTGTATCATAAAAGAGTCATCGTTTCTCCTCCTAGGGGTTATTCGAGATTTCTTAATCCAAACCGCAAGTAACGAGGCATTGGCTACCTTAAGAGAGTCATAGTTACTCGTCCCAATTGCTCACCCAGTCTGCCACTTTTCCTTACTGCGGCCAGTCTGCCAGAAGCGATATGTCACTCGTTGTGTATCTTAAGAGATTCATCGTTACTCTTTCCATAGGTTACTGGTATTCTCTGATTCAATGCCTCTCGTGACGAAAAAGTGGCTATCTTAATAGTGCAATACTTCTTCCTCCCAGTTGCTCACACAGTTTACTACTTTTTTGTGTAGTTTTTGTCTGCCAGAAACTATAATTCACTAGTTTTGTATCATAAAAGAGTCATCGTTTCTCCTCCTAGGTGTTATTCGAGACCTCTTAATCCAAACCGCAAGTAACGAGGCATTGGCTACCTTAAGAGAGTCATAGTTACTCGTCCCAATTGCTCACCCAGTCTGCCACTTTTTCTTACTGCGGCCAGTCTGCCAGATGCGATATGTCACTCGTTGTGTATCTTAAGAGATTCATCGTTACTCCTTCCATAGGTTACTGGTATTCTCTGAGTCAATACCTCTCGTGACGAAAAAGTGGCTATCTTAATAGTGCAATACTTCTTCCACCCAGTTGCTCACACAGTTTACTACTTTTTGTGTAGTTTTTGTCTGCCAGAAACTATAATTCACTAGTTGTGTATCATTAAAAGAGTCATCGTTTCTCCTCCTAGGGGTTTTCGAGATTTCTTAATCCAAACCGCAAGTAACGAGCCATTGGCTACCTTAAGAGAGTCATAGTTACTCGTCCCAATTGCTCACCCAGTCTGCCACTTTTCCTTACTGCGGCCAGTCTGCCAGAAGCGATATGTCACTCGTTGTGTATCTTAAGAGATTCATCGTTACTCTTTCCATAGGTTACTGGTATTCTCTGATTCAATGCCTCTCGTGACGAAAAAGTGGCTATCTTAATAGTGCAATACTTCTTCCTCCCAGTTGCTCACACAGTTTACTACTTTTTTGTGTAGTTTTTGTCTGCCAGAAACTATAATTCACTAGTTTTGTATCATAAAAGAGTCATCGTTTCTCCTCCTAGGTGTTATTCGAGACCTCTTAATCCAAACCGCAAGTAACGAGGCATTGGCTACCTTAAGAGAGTCATAGTTACTCGTCCCAATTGCTCACCCAGTCTGCCACTTTTTCTTACTGCGGCCAGTCTGCCAGATGCGATATGTCACTCGTTGTGTATCTTAAGAGATTCATCGTTACTCCTTCCATAGGTTACTGGTATTCTCTGAGTCAATACCTCTCGTGACGAAAAAGTGGCTATCTTAATAGTGCAATACTTCTTCCACCCAGTTGCTCACACAGTTTACTACTTTTTGTGTAGTTTTTGTCTGCCAGAAACTATAATTCACTAGTTGTGTATCATTAAAAGAGTCATCGTTTCTCCTCCTAGGGGTTTTCGAGATTTCTTAATCCAAACCGCAAGTAACGAGCCATTGGCTACCTTAAGAGAGTCATAGTTACTCGTCCCCATTGCTCACCCAGTCTGCCACTTTTTCTTACTGTGTCCCAGTCTGCCAGAAGCCATATGTCACTCGTTGTGTATCTTGAGAGATTCATCGTTACTCCTTCCATAGGTTACTGGTATTCTCTGAGTCAATACCTCTCTTGACGAAAAAGTGGCTATCTTAATAGTGCAATACTTCTTCCTCCGAGTTGCTCACACAGTTTACTGCTTTTTGTGTAGTTTTTGTCTGCCAGAAACTATAATTCACTAGTTGTGTATCATAAAAGAGTCATCGTTTCTCCTCCTAGGGGTTATTCGAGATATCTTAATCCAGACCGCAAGTAACGAGGCATTGGCTACCTTAAGAGAGTCATAGTTACTCGTCCCAATTGCTCACCCAGTCTGCCACTTTTCCTTACTGCGGCCAGTCTGCCAGAAGCGATATGTCACTCGTTGTGTATCTTAAGAGATTCATCGTTACTCTTTCCATAGGTTACTGGTATTCTCTGATTCAATGCCTCTCGTGACGAAAAAGTGGCTATCTTAATAGTGCAATACTTCTTCCTCCCAGTTGCTCACACAGTTTACTACTTTTTTGTGTAGTTTTTGTCTGCCAGAAACTATAATTCACTAGTTTTGTATCATAAAAGAGTCATCGTTTCTCCTCCTAGGGGTTATTCGAAACCTCTTAATCCAAACCGCAAGTAACGAGGCATTGGCTACCTTAAGAGAGTCATAGTTACTCGTCCCAATTGCTCACCCAGTCTGCCACTTTTTCTTACTGCGGCCAGTCTGCCAGAAGCGATATGTCACTCGTTGTGTATCTTAAGAGATTCATCGTTACTCCTTCCATAGGTTACTGGTATTCTCTGAGTCAATACCTCTCGTGACGAAAAAGTGGCTATCTTAATAGTGCAATACTTCTTCCTCCGAGTTGCTCACACAGTTTACTACTTTTTGTGTACTTGCCAGTCTGCCAGAAGCGATATGTCACTAGTTGTGTATCATAAAAGAGTCATCGTTTCTCCTCCTAGGGGTTATTCGAGATTTCTTAATCCAAACCGCAAGTAACGAGGCATTGGCTACCTTAAGAGAGTCATAGTTACTCGTCCCAATTGCTCACCCAGTCTGCCACTTTTCCTTACTGCGGCCAGTCTGCCAGAAGCGATATGTCACTCGTTGTGTATCTTAAGAGATTCATCGTTACTCTTTCCATAGGTTACTGGTATTCTCTGATTCAATGCCTCTCGTGACGAAAAAGTGGCTATCTTAATAGTGCAATACTTCTTCCTCCCAGTTGCTCACACAGTTTACTACTTTTTTGTGTAGTTTTTGTCTGCCAGAAACTATAATTCACTAGTTTTGTATCATAAAAGAGTCATCGTTTCTCCTCCTAGGTGTTATTCGAGACCTCTTAATCCAAACCGCAAGTAACGAGGCATTGGCTACCTTAAGAGAGTCATAGTTACTCGTCCCAATTGCTCACCCAGTCTGCCACTTTTTCTTACTGCGGCCAGTCTGCCAGATGCGATATGTCACTCGTTGTGTATCTTAAGAGATTCATCGTTACTCCTTCCATAGGTTACTGGTATTCTCTGAGTCAATACCTCTCGTGACGAAAAAGTGGCTATCTTAATAGTGCAATACTTCTTCCACCCAGTTGCTCACACAGTTTACTACTTTTTGTGTAGTTTTTGTCTGCCAGAAACTATAATTCACTAGTTGTGTATCATTAAAAGAGTCATCGTTTCTCCTCCTAGGGGTTTTCGAGATTTCTTAATCCAAACCGCAAGTAACGAGCCATTGGCTACCTTAAGAGAGTCATAGTTACTCGTCCCAATTGCTCACCCAGTCTGCCACTTTTCCTTACTGCGGCCAGTCTGCCAGAAGCGATATGTCACTCGTTGTGTATCTTAAGAGATTCATCGTTACTCTTTCCATAGGTTACTGGTATTCTCTGATTCAATGCCTCTCGTGACGAAAAAGTGGCTATCTTAATAGTGCAATACTTCTTCCTCCCAGTTGCTCACACAGTTTACTACTTTTTTGTGTAGTTTTTGTCTGCCAGAAACTATAATTCACTAGTTTTGTATCATAAAAGAGTCATCGTTTCTCCTCCTAGGTGTTATTCGAGACCTCTTAATCCAAACCGCAAGTAACGAGGCATTGGCTACCTTAAGAGAGTCATAGTTACTCGTCCCAATTGCTCACCCAGTCTGCCACTTTTTCTTACTGCGGCCAGTCTGCCAGATGCGATATGTCACTCGTTGTGTATCTTAAGAGATTCATCGTTACTCCTTCCATAGGTTACTGGTATTCTCTGAGTCAATACCTCTCGTGACGAAAAAGTGGCTATCTTAATAGTGCAATACTTCTTCCACCCAGTTGCTCACACAGTTTACTACTTTTTGTGTAGTTTTTGTCTGCCAGAAACTATAATTCACTAGTTGTGTATCATTAAAAGAGTCATCGTTTCTCCTCCTAGGGGTTTTCGAGATTTCTTAATCCAAACCGCAAGTAACGAGCCATTGGCTACCTTAAGAGAGTCATAGTTACTCGTCCCCATTGCTCACCCAGTCTGCCACTTTTTCTTACTGTGTCCCAGTCTGCCAGAAGCGATATGTCACTCGTTGTGTATCTTGAGAGATTCATCGTTACTCCTTCCATAGGTTACTGGTATTCTCTGAGTCAATACCTCTCTTGACGAAAAAGTGGCTATCTTAATAGTGCAATACTTCTTCCTCCGAGTTGCTCACACAGTTTACTGCTTTTTGTGTAGTTTTTGTCTGCCAGAAACTATAATTCACTAGTTGTGTATCATAAAAGAGTCATCGTTTCTCCTCCTAGGGGTTATTCGAGATATCTTAATCCAGACCGCAAGTAACGAGGCATTGGCTACCTTAAGAGAGTCATAGTTACTCGTCCCAATTGCTCACCCAGTCTGCCACTTTTCCTTACTGCGGCCAGTCTGCCAGAAGCGATATGTCACTCGTTGTGTATCTTAAGAGATTCATCGTTACTCTTTCCATAGGTTACTGGTATTCTCTGATTCAATGCCTCTCGTGACGAAAAAGTGGCTATCTTAATAGTGCAATACTTCTTCCTCCCAGTTGCTCACACAGTTTACTACTTTTTTGTGTAGTTTTTGTCTGCCAGAAACTATAATTCACTAGTTTTGTATCATAAAAGAGTCATCGTTTCTCCTCCTAGGGGTTATTCGAAACCTCTTAATCCAAACCGCAAGTAACGAGGCATTGGCTACCTTAAGAGAGTCATAGTTACTCGTCCCAATTGCTCACCCAGTCTGCCACTTTTTCTTACTGCGGCCAGTCTGCCAGAAGCGATATGTCACTCGTTGTGTATCTTAAGAGATTCATCGTTACTCCTTCCATAGGTTACTGGTATTCTCTGAGTCAATACCTCTCGTGACGAAAAAGTGGCTATCTTAATAGTGCAATACTTCTTCCTCCGAGTTGCTCACACAGTTTACTACTTTTTGTGTAGTTTTTGTCTGCCAGAAACTATAATTCACTAGTTGTGTATCATAAAAGAGTCATCGTTTCTCCTCCTAGGGGTTTTCGAGATTTCTTAATCCAAACCGCAAGTAACGAGCCATTGGCTACCTTAAGAGAGTCATAGTTACTCGTCCCCATTGCTCACCCAGTCTGCCACTTTTTCTTACTGTGGCCAGTCTGCCAGAAGCGATATGTCACTCGTTGTGTATCTTAAGAGATTCATCGTTACTCCTTCCATAGGTTACTGGTATTCTCTGAGTCAATACCTCTCTTGACGAAAAAGTGGCTATCTTAATAGTGCAATACTTCTTCCTCCGAGTTGCTCACACAGTTTACTGCTTTTTGTGTAGTTTTTGTCTGCCAGAAACTATAATTCACTAGTTGTGTATCATAAAAGAGTCATCGTTTCTCCTCCTAGGGGTTATTCGAGATATCTTAATCCAGACCGCAAGTAACGAGGCATTGGCTACCTTAAGAGAGTCATAGTTACTCGTCCCAATTGCTCACCCAGTCTGCCACTTTTCCTTACTGCGGCCAGTCTGCCAGAAGCGATATGTCACTCGTTGTGTATCTTAAGAGATTCATCGTTACTCTTTCCATAGGTTACTGGTATTCTCTGATTCAATGCCTCTCGTGACGAAAAAGTGGCTATCTTAATAGTGCAATACTTCTTCCTCCCAGTTGCTCACACAGTTTACTACTTTTTTGTGTAGTTTTTGTCTGCCAGAAACTATAATTCACTAGTTTTGTATCATAAAAGAGTCATCGTTTCTCCTCCTAGGGGTTATTCGAAACCTCTTAATCCAAACCGCAAGTAACGAGGCATTGGCTACCTTAAGAGAGTCATAGTTACTCGTCCCAATTGCTCACCCAGTCTGCCACTTTTTCTTACTGCGGCCAGTCTGCCAGAAGCGATATGTCACTCGTTGTGTATCTTAAGAGATTCATCGTTACTCCTTCCATAGGTTACTGGTATTCTCTGAGTCAATACCTCTCGTGACGAAAAAGTGGCTATCTTAATAGTGCAATACTTCTTCCTCCGAGTTGCTCACACAGTTTACTACTTTTTGTGTAGTTTTTGTCTGCCAGAAACTATAATTCACTAGTTGTGTATCATAAAAGAGTCATCGGTTCTCCTCCTAGGGGTTTTCGAGATTTCTTAATAAAAACCGCAAGTAACGAGCCATTGGCTACCTTAAGAGAGTCATAGTTACTCGTCCCCATTGCTCACCCAGTCTGCCACTTTTTCTTACTGTGGCCAGTCTGCCAGAAGCGATATGTCACTCGTTGTGTATCTTAAGAGATTCATCGTTACTCCTTCCATAGGTTACTGGTATTCTCTGAGTCAATACCTCTCTTGACGAAAAAGTGGCTATCTTAATAGTGCAATACTTCTTCCTCCGAGTTGCTCACACAGTTTACTGCTTTTTGTGTAGTTTTTGTCTGCCAGAAACTATAATTCACTAGTTTTGTATCATAAAAGAGTCATCGTTTCTCCTCCTAGGGGTTATTCGAGATATCTTAATCCAAACGGCAAGTAACGAGGCATTGGCTACCTTAAGAGAGTCATAGTTACTCGTCCCAATTGCTCACCCAGTCTGCCACTTTTCCTTACTGCGGCCAGTCTGCCAGAAGCGATATGTCACTCGTTGTGTATCTTAAGAGATTCATCGTTACTCCTTCCATAGGTTACTGGTATTCTCTGAGTCAATACCTCTCTTGACGAAAAAGTGGCTATCTTAATAGTGCAATACTTCTTCCTCCGAGTTGCTCACACAGTTTACTACTTTTTGTGTACTTGCCAGTCTGCCAGAAGCGATATGTCACTAGTTGTGTATCATAAAAGAGTCATCGTTTCTCCTCCTAGGGGTTATTCGAGATTTCTTAATCCAAACCGCAAGTAACGAGGCATTGGCTACCTTAAGAGAGTCATAGTTACTCGTCCCAATTGCTCACCCAGTCTGCCACTTTTCCTTACTGCGGCCAGTCTGCCAGAAGCGATATGTCACTCGTTGTGTATCTTAAGAGATTCATCGTTACTCTTTCCATAGGTTACTGGTATTCTCTGATTCAATGCCTCTCGTGACGAAAAAGTGGCTATCTTAATAGTGCAATACTTCTTCCTCCCAGTTGCTCACACAGTTTACTACTTTTTTGTGTAGTTTTTGTCTGCCAGAAACTATAATTCACTAGTTTTGTATCATAAAAGAGTCATCGTTTCTCCTCCTAGGTGTTATTCGAGACCTCTTAATCCAAACCGCAAGTAACGAGGCATTGGCTACCTTAAGAGAGTCATAGTTACTCGTCCCAATTGCTCACCCAGTCTGCCACTTTTTCTTACTGCGGCCAGTCTGCCAGAAGCGATATGTCACTCGTTGTGTATCTTAAGAGATTCATCGTTACTCTTTCCATAGGTTACTGGTATTCTCTGATTCAATGCCTCTCGTGACGAAAAAGTGGCTATCTTAATAGTGCAATACTTCTTCCTCCCAGTTGCTCACACAGTTTACTACTTTTTTGTGTAGTTTTTGTCTGCCAGAAACTATAATTCACTAGTTTTGTATCATAAAAGAGTCATCGTTTCTCCTCCTAGGTGTTATTTGAGACCTCTTAATCCAAACCGCAAGTAACGAGGCATTGGCTACCTTAAGAGAGTCATAGTTACTCGTCCCAATTGCTCACCCAGTCTGCCACTTTTTCTTACTGCGGCCAGTCTGCCAGATGCGATATGTCACTCGTTGTGTATCTTAAGAGATTCATCGTTACTCCTTCCATAGGTTACTGGTATTCTCTGAGTCAATACCTCTCGTGACGAAAAAGTGGCTATCTTAATAGTGCAATACTTCTTCCACCCAGTTGCTCACACAGTTTACTACTTTTTGTGTAGTTTTTGTCTGCCAGAAACTATAATTCACTAGTTTTGTATCATTAAAAGAGTCATCGTTTCTCCTCCTAGGGGTTTTCGAGATTTCTTAATACAAACCGCAAGTAACGAGGCATTGGCTACCTTAAGAGAGTCATAGTTACTCGTCCCCATTGCTCACCCAGTCTGCCACTTTTTCTTACTGTGGCCAGTCTGCCAGAAGCGATATGTCACTCGTTGTGTATCTTAAGAGATTCATCGTTACTCCTTCCATAGGTTACTGGTATTCTCTGAGTCAATACCTCTCTTGACGAAAAAGTGGCTATCTTAATAGTGCAATACTTCTTCCTCTCAGTTGCTCACACAGTTTACTACTTTTTTGTGTAGTTTTTGTCTGCCAGAAACTATAATTCACTAGTTTTGTATCATAAAAGAGTCATCGTTTCTCCTCCTAGGGGTTATTCGAGACCTCTTAATCCAAACCGCAAGTAACGAGGCATTGGCTACCTTAAGAGAGTCATAGTTACTCGTCCCAATTGCTCACCCAGTCTGCCACTTTTTCTTACTGCGGCCAATCTGCCAGAAGCGATATGTCACTCGTTGTGTATCTTAAGAGATTCATCGTTACTCCTTCCATAGGTTACTGGTATTCTCTGAGTCAATACCTCTCTTGACGAAAAAGTGGCTATCTTAATAGTGCAATACTTCTTCCTCCCAGTTGCTCACACAGTTTACTACTTTTTTGTGTAGTTTTTGTCTGCCAGAAACTATAATTCACTAGTTTTGTATCATAAAAGAGTCATCGTTTCTCCTCCTAGGGGTTATTCGAGACCTCTTAATCCAAACCGCAAGTAACGAGGCATTGGCTACCTTAAGAGAGTCATAGTTACTCGTCCCAATTGCTCACCCAGTCTGCCACTTTTTCTTACTGCGGCCAATCTGCCAGAAGCGATATGTCACTCGTTGTGTATCTTAAGAGATTCATCGTTACTCCTTCCATAGGTTACTGGTATTCTCTGAGTCAATACCTCTCGTGACGAAAAAGTGGCTATCTTAATAGTGCAATACTTCTTCCTCCAAGTTGCTCACACAGTTTACTACTTTTTGTGTAGTTTTTGTCTGCCGGAAACTATAATTCACTAGTTTTGTATCATTAAAAGAGTCATCGTTTCTCCTCCTAGGGGTTATTCGAAACCTCTTAATCCAAACCGCAAGTAACGAGGCATTGGCTACCTTAAGAGAGTCATAGTTACTGGTCCCAATTGCTCACCCAGTCTGCCACTTTTTCTTACTGCGGCCAGTCTGCCAGAAGCGATATGTCACTCGTTGTGTATCTTAAGAGATTCATCGTTACTCCTTCCATAGGTTACTGGTATTCTCTGAGTCAATACCTCTCGTGACGAAAAAGTGGCTATCTTAATAGTGCAATACTTCTTCCTCCGAGTTGCTCACACAGTTTACTACTTTTTGTGTAGTTTTTGTCTGCCAGAAACTATAATTCACTAGTTGTGTATCATAAAAGAGTCATCGTTTCTCCTCCTAGGGGTTTTCGAGATTTCTTAATAAAAACCGCAAGTAACAAGCCATTGGCTACCTTAAGAGAGTCATAGTTACTCGTCCCCATTGCTCACCCAGTCTGCCACTTTTTCTTACTGTGGCCAGTCTGCCAGAAGCGATATGTCACTCGTTGTGTATCTTAAGAGATTCATCGTTACTCCTTCCATAGGTTACTGGTATTCTCTGAGTCAATACCTCTCTTGACGAAAAAGTGGCTATCTTAATAGTGCAATACTTCTTCCTCCGAGTTGCTCACACAGTTTACTGCTTTTTGTGTAGTTTTTGTCTGCCAGAAACTATAATTCACTAGTTTTGTATCATAAAAGAGTCATCGTTTCTCCTCCTAGGGGTTATTCGAGATATCTTAATCTAAACGGCAAGTAACGAGGCATTGGCTACCTTAAGAGAGTCATAGTTACTCGTCCCAATTGCTCACCCAGTCTGCCACTTTTCCTTACTGCGGCCAGTCTGCCAGAAGCGATATGTCACTCGTTGTGTATCTTAAGAGATTCATCGTTACTCCTTCCATAGGTTACTGGTATTCTCTGAGTCAATACCTCTCTTGACGAAAAAGTGGCTATCTTAATAGTGCAATACTTCTTCCTCCGAGTTGCTCACACAGTTTACTACTTTTTGTGTACTTGCCAGTCTGCCAGAAGCGATATGTCACTAGTTGTGTATCATAAAAGAGTCATCGTTTCTCCTCCTAGGGGTTATTCGAGATTTCTTAATCCAAACCGCAAGTAACGAGGCATTGGCTACCTTAAGAGAGTCATAGTTACTCGTCCCAATTGCTCACCCAGTCTGCCACTTTTCCTTACTGCGGCCAGTCTGCCAGAAGCGATATGTCACTCGTTGTGTATCTTAAGAGATTCATCGTTACTCTTTCCATAGGTTACTGGTATTCTCTGATTCAATGCCTCTCGTGACGAAAAAGTGGCTATCTTAATAGTGCAATACTTCTTCCTCCCAGTTGCTCACACAGTTTACTACTTTTTTGTGTAGTTTTTGTCTGCCAGAAACTATAATTCACTAGTTTTGTATCATAAAAGAGTCATCGTTTCTCCTCCTAGGTGTTATTCGAGACCTCTTAATCCAAACCGCAAGTAACGAGGCATTGGCTACCTTAAGAGAGTCATAGTTACTCGTCCCAATTGCTCACCCAGTCTGCCACTTTTTCTTACTGCGGCCAGTCTGCCAGAAGCGATATGTCACTCGTTGTGTATCTTAAGAGATTCATCGTTACTCTTTCCATAGGTTACTGGTATTCTCTGATTCAATGCCTCTCGTGACGAAAAAGTGGCTATCTTAATAGTGCAATACTTCTTCCTCCCAGTTGCTCACACAGTTTACTACTTTTTTGTGTAGTTTTTGTCTGCCAGAAACTATAATTCACTAGTTTTGTATCATAAAAGAGTCATCGTTTCTCCTCCTAGGTGTTATTTGAGACCTCTTAATCCAAACCGCAAGTAACGAGGCATTGGCTACCTTAAGAGAGTCATAGTTACTCGTCCCAATTGCTCACCCAGTCTGCCACATTTTCTTACTGCGGCCAGTCTGCCAGATGCGATATGTCACTCGTTGTGTATCTTAAGAGATTCATCGTTACTCCTTCCATAGGTTACTGGTATTCTCTGAGTCAATACCTCTCGTGACGAAAAAGTGGCTATCTTAATAGTGCAATACTTCTTCCACCCAGTTGCTCACACAGTTTACTACTTTTTGTGTAGTTTTTGTCTGCCAGAAACTATAATTCACTAGTTTTGTATCATTAAAAGAGTCATCGTTTCTCCTCCTAGGGGTTTTCGAGATTTCTTAATACAAACCGCAAGTAACGAGGCATTGGCTACCTTAAGAGAGTCATAGTTACTCGTCCCCATTGCTCACCCAGTCTGCCACTTTTTCTTACTGTGGCCAGTCTGCCAGAAGCGATATGTCACTCGTTGTGTATCTTAAGAGATTCATCGTTACTCCTTCCATAGGTTACTGGTATTCTCTGAGTCAATACCTCTCTTGACGAAAAAGTGGCTATCTTAATAGTGCAATACTTCTTCCTCCCAGTTGCTCACACAGTTTACTACTTTTTTGTGTAGTTTTTGTCTGCCAGAAACTATAATTCACTAGTTTTGTATCATAAAAGAGTCATCGTTTCTCCTCCTAGGGGTTATTCGAGACCTCTTAATCCAAACCGCAAGTAACGAGGCATTGGCTACCTTAAGAGAGTCATAGTTACTCGTCCCAATTGCTCACCCAGTCTGCCACTTTTTCTTACTGCGGCCAATCTGCCAGAAGCGATATGTCACTCGTTGTGTATCTTAAGAGATTCATCGTTACTCCTTCCATAGGTTACTGGTATTCTCTGAGTCAATACCTCTCGTGACGAAAAAGTGGCTATCTTAATAGTGCAATACTTCTTCCTCCAAGTTGCTCACACAGTTTACTACTTTTTGTGTAGTTTTTGTCTGCCAGAAACGATAATTCACTAGTTGTGTATCATAAAAGAGTCATCGTTTCTCCTCCTAGGAGTTTTCGAGATTTCTTAATCCAAACCGCAAGTAACGAGGCATTGGCTACCTTAAGAGAGTCATAGTTACTCGTCCCCATTGCTCACCCAGTCTGCTACTTTTTCTTACTGTGTCCCAGTCTGCCAGAAGCGATATGTCACTCGTTGTGTATCTTGAGAGATTCATCGTTACTCCTTCCATAGGTTACTGGTATTCTCTGAGTCAATACCTCTCTTGACGAAAAAGTGGCTATCTTAATAGTGCAATACTTCTTCCTCCGAGTTGCTCACACAGTTTACTGCTTTTTGTGTAGTTTTTGTCTGCCAGAAACTATAATTCACTAGTTGTGTATCATAAAAGAGTCATCGTTTCTCCTCCTAGGGGTTATTCGAGATATCTTAATCCAGACCGCAAGTAACGAGGCATTGGCTACCTTAAGAGAGTCATAGTTACTCGTCCCAGTTGCTCACCCAGTCTGCCACTTTTCCTTACTGCGGCCAGTCTGCCAGAAGCGATATGTCACTCGTTGTGTATCTTAAGAGATTCATCGTTACTCTTTCCATAGGTTACTGGTATTCTCTGATTCAATGCCTCTCGTGACGAAAAAGTGGCTATCTTAATAGTGCAATACTTCTTCCTCCCAGTTGCTCACACAGTTTACTACTTTTTTGTGTAGTTTTTGTCTGCCAGAAACTATAATTCACTAGTTTTGTATCATAAAAGAGTCATCGTTTCTCCTCCTAGGGGTTATTCGAGACCTCTTAATCCAAACCGCAAGTAACGAGGCATTGGCTACCTTAAGAGAGTCATAGTTACTCGTCCCAATTGCTCACCCAGTCTGCCACTTTTTCTTACTGCGGCCAGTCTGCCAGAAGCGATATGTCACTCGTTGTGTATCTTAAGAGATTCATCGTTACTCCTTCCATAGGTTACTGGTATTCTCTGAGTCAATACCTCTCGTGACGAAAAAGTGGCTATCTTAATAGTGCAATACTTCTTCCTCCGAGTTGCTCACACAGTTTACTACTTTTTGTGTAGTTTTTGTCTGCCAGAAACTATAATTCACTAGTTGTGTATCATAAAAGAGTCATCGTTTCTCCTCCTAGGGGTTTTCGAGATTTCTTAATCCAAACCGCAAGTAACGAGCCATTGGCTACCTTAAGAGAGTCATAGTTACTCGTCCCCATTGCTCACCCAGTCTGCCACTTTTTCCTACTGTGGCCAGTCTGCCAGAAGCGATATGTCACTCGTTGTGTATCTTAAGAGATTCATCGTTACTCCTTCCATAGGTTACTGGTATTCTCTGAGTCAATACCTCTCTTGACGAAAAAGTGGCTATCTTAATAGTGCAATACTTCTTCCTCCGAGTTGCTCACACAGTTTACTGCTTTTTGTGTAGTTTTTGTCTGCCAGAAACTATAATTCACTAGTTTTGTATCATAAAAGAGTCATCGTTTCTCCTCCTAGGGGTTATTCGAGATATCTTAATCCAAACGGCAAGTAACGAGGCATTGGCTACCTTAAGAGAGTCATAGTTACTCGTCCCAATTGCTCACCCAGTCTGCCACTTTTCCTTACTGCGGCCAGTCTGCCAGAAGCGATATGTCACTCGTTGTGTATCTTAAGAGATTAATCGTTACTCCTTCCATAGGTTACTGGTATTCTCTGAGTCAATACCTCTCTTGACGAAAAAGTGGCTATCTTAATAGTGCAATACTTCTTCCTCCGAGTTGCTCACACAGTTTACTACTTTTTGTGTACTTGCCAGTCTGCCAGAAGCGATATGTCACTAGTTGTGTATCATAAAAGAGTCATCGTTTCTCCTCCTAGGGGTTATTCGAGATTTCTTAATCCAAACCGCAAGTAACGAGGCATTGGCTACCTTAAGAGAGTCATAGTTACTCGTCCCAATTGCTCACCCAGTCTGCCACTTTTCCTTACTGCGGCCAGTCTGCCAGAAGCGATATGTCACTCGTTGTGTATCTTAAGAGATTCATCGTTACTCTTTCCATAGGTTACTGGTATTCTCTGATTCAATGCCTCTCGTGACGAAAAAGTGGCTATCTTAATAGTGCAATACTTCTTCCTCCCAGTTGCTCACACAGTTTACTACTTTTTTGTGTAGTTTTTGTCTGCCAGAAACTATAATTCACTAGTTTTGTATCATAAAAGAGTCATCGTTTCTCCTCCTAGGGGTTATTCGAGACCTCTTAATCCAAACCGCAAGTAACGAGGCATTGGCTACCTTAAGAGAGTCATAGTTACTCGTCCCAATTGCTCACCCAGTCTGCCTTTTTTTCTTACTGCGGCCAATCTGCCAGAAGCGATATGTCACTCGTTGTGTATCTTAAGAGATTCATCGTTACTCCTTCCATAGGTTACTGGTATTCTCTGAGTCAATACCTCTCGTGACGAAAAAGTGGCTATCTTAATAGTGCAATACTTCTTCCTCCAAGTCGCTCACACAGTTTACTACTTTTTGTGTAGTTTTTGTCTGCCAGAAACGATAATTCACTAGTTGTGTATCATAAAAGAGTCATCGTTTCTCCTCCTAGGGGTTTTCGAGATTTCTTAATCCAAACCGCAAGTAACGAGGCATTGGCTACCTTAAGAGAGTCATAGTTACTCGTCCCCATTGCTCACCCAGTCTGCCACTTTTTCTTACTGTGTCCCAGTCTGCCAGAAGCGATATGTCACTCGTTGTGTATTTTAAGTGATTCATCGTTACTCCTTCCATAGGTTACTGGTATTCTCTGAGTCAATACCTCTCTTGACGAAAAAGTGGCTATCTTAATAGTGCAATACTTCTTCCTCCGAGTTGCTCACACAGTTTACTGCTTTTTGTGTAGTTTTTGTCTGCCAGAAACTATAATTCACTAGTTGTGTATCATAAAAGAGTCATCGTTTCTCCTCCTAGGGGTTATTCGAGATATCTTAATCCAAACCGCAAGTAACGAGGCATTGGCTACCTTAAGAGAGTCATAGTTACTCGTCCCAATTGCCCACCCAGTCTGCCACTTTTCCTTACTGCGGCCAGTCTGCCAGAAGCGATATGTCACTCGTTGTGTATCTTAAGAGATTCATCGTTACTCCTTCCATAGGTTACTGGTATTCTCTGAGTCAATACCTCTCTTGACGAAAAAGTGGCTATCTTAATAGTGCAATACTTCTTCCTCCGAGTTGCTCACACAGTTTACTGCTTTTTGTGTAGTTTTTGTCTGCCAGAAACTATAATTCACTAGTTGTGTATCATAAAAGAGTCATCGTTTCTCCTCCTAGGGGTTATTCGAGATATCTTAATCCAAACCGCAAGTAACGAGGCATTGGCTACCTTAAGAGAGTCATAGTTACTCGTCCCAATTGCTCACCCAGTCTGCCACTTTTCCTTACTGCGGCCAGTCTGCCAGAAGCGATATGTCACTCGTTGTGTATCTTAAGAGATTCATCGTTACTCTTTCCATAGGTTACTGGTATTCTCTGATTCAATGCCTCTCGTGACGAAAGAGTGGCTATCTTAATAGTGCAATACTTCTTCCTCCCAGTTGCTCACACAGTTTACTACTTTTTTGTGTAGTTTTAGTCTGCCAGAAACTATAATTCACTAGTTTTGTATCATAAAAGAGTCATCGTTTCTCCTCCTAGGGGTTATTCGAGACCTCTTAATCCAAACCGCAAGTAACGAGGCATTGGCTACCTTAAGAGAGTCATAGTTACTCGTCCCAATTGCTCACCCAGTCTGCCACTTTTTCTTACTGCGGCCAGTCTGCCAGAAGCGATATGTCACTCGTTGTGTATCTTAAGAGATTCATCGTTACTCCTTCCATAGGTTACTGGTATTCTCTGAGTCAATACCTCTCGTGACGAAAAAGTGGCTATCTTAATAGTGCAATACTTCTTCCTCCAAGTTGCTCACACAGTTTACTACTTTTTGTGTAGTTTTTGTCTGCCAGAAACTATAATTCACTAGTTGTGTATCATAAAAGAGTCATCGTTTCTCCTCCTAGGGGTTATCGAGATTTCTTAATCCAAACCGCAAGTAACGAGCCATTGGCTACCTTAAGAGAGTCATAGTTACTCGTCCCCATTGCTCACCCAGTCTGCCACTTTTTCTTACTGTGGCCAGTCTGCCAGAAGCGATATGTCACTCGTTGTGTATCTTAAGAGATTCATCGTTACTCCTTCCATAGGTTACTGGTATTCTCTGAGTCAATACCTCTCTTAACGAAAAAGTGGCTATCTTAATAGTGCAATACTTCTTCCTCCGAGTTGCTCACACAGTTTACTGCTTTTTGTGTAGTTTTTGTCTGCCAGAAACTATAATTCACTAGTTTTGTATCATAAAAGAGTCATCGTTTCTCCTCCTAGGGGTTATTCGAGATATCTTAATCCAAACGGCAAGTAACGAGGCATTGGCTACCTTAAGAGAGTCATAGTTACTCGTCCCAATTGCTCACCCAGTCTGCCACTTTTCCTTACTGCGGCCAGTCTGCCAGAAGCGATATGTCACTCGTTGTGTATCTTAAGAGATTCATCGTTACTCCTTCCATAGGTTACTGGTATTCTCTGAGTCAATACCTCTCGTGACGAAAAAGTGGCTATCTTAATAGTGCAATACTTCTTCCTCCCAGTTGCTCACACAGTTTACTACTTTTTGTGTAGTTTTTGTCTGCCAGAAACTATAATTCACTAGTTGTGTATCATTAAAAGAGTCATCGTTTCTCCTCCTAGGGGTTTTCGAGATTTCTTAATCCAAACCGCAAGTAACGAGGCATTGGCTACCTTAAGAGAGTCATAGTTACTCGTCCCCATTGCTCACCCAGTCTGCCACTTTTTCTTACTGTGGCCAGTCTGCCAGAAGCGATATGTCACTCGTTGTGTATCTTAAGAGATTCATCGTTACTCCTTCCATAGGTTACTGGTATTCTCTGAGTTAATACCTCTCTTGACGAAAAAGTGGCTATCTTAATAGTGCAATACTTCTTCCTCCCAGTTGCTCACACAGTTTACTACTTTTTTGTGTAGTTTTTGTCTGCCAGAAACTATAATTCACTAGTTTTGTATCATAAAAGAGTCATCGTTTCTCCTCCTAGGGGTTATTCGAGACCTCTTAATCCAAACCGCAAGTAACGAGGCATTGGCTACCTTAAGAGAGTCATAGTTACTCGTCCCCATTGCTCACCCAGTCTGCCACTTTTTCTTACTGTGTCCCAGTCTGCCCTAAGCGATATGTCACTCGTTGTGTATCTTAAGAGATTCATCGTTACTCCTTCCATAGGTTACTGGTATTCTCTGAGTCAATACCTCTCGTGACGAAAAAGTGGCTATCTTAATAGTGCAATACTTCTTCCTCCCAGTTGCTCACACAGTTTACTACTTTTTGTGTAGTTTTTGTCTGCCAGAAACTATAATTCACTAGTTGTGTATCATTAAAAGAGTCATCGTTTCTCCTCCTAGCGGTTTTCGAGATTTCTTAATCCAAACCGCAAGTAACGAGGCATTGGCTATCTTAAGAGAGTCATAGTTACTCGTCCCCATTGCTCACCCAGTCTGCCACTTTTTCTTACTGTGGCCAGTCTGCCAGAAGCGATATGTCACTCGTTGTGTAACTTAAGAGATTCATCGTTACTCCTTCCATAGGTTACTGGTATTCTCTGAGTCAATACCTCTCTTGACGAAAAAGTGGCTATCTTAATAGTGCAATACTTCTTCCTCCCAGTTGCTCACACAGTTTACTACTTTTTTGTGTAGTTTTTGTCTGCCAGAAACTATAATTCACTAGTTTTGTATCATAAAAGAATCATCGTTTCTCCTCCTAGGGGTTATTCGAGACCTCTTAATCCAAACCGCAAGTAACGAGGCATTGGCTACCTTAAGAGAGTCATAGTTACTCGTCCCAATTGCTCACCCAGTCTGCCTTTTTTTCTTACTGCGGCCAATCTGCCAGAAGCGATATGTCACTCGTTGTGTATCTTAAGAGATTCATCGTTACTCCTTCCATAGGTTACTGGTATTCTCTGAGTCAATACCTCTCGTGACGAAAAAGTGGCTATCTTAATAGTGCAATACTTCTTCCTCCAAGTTGCTCACACAGTTTACTACTTTTTGTGTAGTTTTTGTCTGCCAGAAACGATAATTCACTAGTTGTGTATCATAAAAGAGTCATCGTTTCTCCTCCTAGGGGTTTTCGAGATTTCTTAATCCAAACCGCAAGTAACGAGCCATTGGCTACCTTAAGAGAGTCATAGTTACTCGTCCCCATTGCTCACCCAGTCTGCCACTTTTTCTTACTGTGTCCCAGTCTGCCAGAAGCGATATGTCACTCGTTGTGTATCTTAAGAGGTTCATCGTTACTCCTTCCATAGGTTACTGGTATTCTCTGAGTCAATACCTCTCTTGACGAAAAAGTGGCTATCTTAATAGTGCAATACTTCTTCCTCCGAGTTGCTCACACAGTTTACTGCTTTTTGTGTAGTTTTTGTCTGCCAGAAACTATAATTCACTAGTTGTGTATCATAAAAGAGTCATCGTTTCTCCTCCTAGGGGTTATTCGAGATATCTTAATCCAAACCGCAAGTAACGAGGCATTGGCTACCTTAAGAGAGTCATAGTTACTCGTCCTAATTGCTCACCCAGTCTGCCACTTTTCCTTACTGCGGCCAGTCTGCCAGATGCGATATGTCACTCGTTGTGTATCTTAAGAGATTCATCGTTACTCCTTCCATAGGTTACTGGTATTCTCTGAGTCAATACCTCTCTTGACGAAAAAGTGGCTATCTTAATAGTGCAATACTTCTTCCTCCGAGTTGCTCACACAGTTTACTGCTTTTTGTGTAGTTTTTGTCTGCCAGAAACTATAATTCACTAGTTGTGTATCATAAAAGAGTCATCGTTTCTCCTCCTAGGGGTTATTCGAGATATCTTAATCCAAACCGCAAGTAACGAGGCATTGGCTACCTTAAGAGAGTCATAGTTACTCGTCCCAATTGCTCACCCAGTCTGCCACTTTTCCTTACTGCGGCCAGTCTGCCAGAAGCGATATGTCACTCGTTGTGTATCTTAAGAGATTCATCGTTACTCTTTCCATAGGTTACTGGTATTCTCTGATTCAATACCTCTCGTGACGAAAAAGTGGATATCTTAATAGTGCAATACTTCTTCCTCCCAGTTGCTCACACAGTTTACTACTTTTTTGTGTAGTTTTAGTCTGCCAGAAACTATAATTCACTAGTTTTGTATCATAAAAGAGTCATCGTTTCTCCTCCTAGGGGTTATTCGAGACCTCTTAATCCAAACCGCAAGTAACGAGGCATTGGCTACCTTAAGAGAGTCATAGTTACTCGTCCCAATTGCTCACCCAGTCTGCCACTTTTTCTTACTGCGGCCAGTCTGCCAGAAGCGATATGTCACTCGTTGTGTATCTTAAGAGATTCATCGTTACTCCTTCCATAGGTTACTGGTATTCTCTGAGTCAATACCTCTCGTGACGAAAAAGTGGCTATCTTAATAGTGCAATACTTCTTCCTCCGAGTTGCTCACACAGTTTACTACTTTTTGTGTAGTTTTTGTCTGCCAGAAACTATAATTCACTAGTTGTGTATCATAAAAGAGTCATCGTTTCTCCTCCTAGGGGTTTTCGAGATTTCTTAATCCAAACCGCAAGTAACGAGCCATTGGCTACCTTAAGAGAGTCATAGTTACTCGTCCCCATTGCTCACCCAGTCTGCCACTTTTTCTTACTGTGGCCAGTCTGCCAGAAGCGATATGTCACTCGTTGTGTATCTTAAGAGATTCATCGTTACTCCTTCCATAGGTTACTGGTATTCTCTGAGTCAATACCTCTCTTGACGAAAAAGTGGCTATCTTAATAGTGCAATACTTCTTCCTCCCAGTTGCTCACACAGTTTACTACTTTTTTGTGTAGTTTTTGTCTGCCAGAAACTATAATTCACTAGTTTTGTATCATAAAAGAGTCATCGTTTCTCCTCCTAGGGGTTATTCGAGACCTCTTAATCCAAACCGCAAGTAACGAGGCATTGGCTACCTTAAGAGAGTCATAGTTACTCGTCCCCATTGCTCACCCAGTCTGCCACTTTTTCTTACTGTGTCCCAGTCTGCCAGAAGCGATATGTCACTCGTTGTGTATCTTAAGAGATTCATCGTTACTCCTTCCATAGGTTACTGGTATTCTCTGAGTCAATACCTCTCGTGACGAAAAAGTGGCTATCTTAATAGTGCAATACTTCTTCCTCCCAGTTGCTCACACAGTTTACTACTTTTTGTGTAGTTTTTGTCTGCCAGAAACTATAATTCACTAGTTGTGTATCATTAAAAGAGTCATCGTTTCTCCTCCTAGCGGTTTTCGAGATTTCTTAATCCAAACCGCAAGTAACGAGGCATTGGCTATCTTAAGAGAGTCATAGTTACTCGTCCCCATTGCTCACCCAGTCTGCCACTTTTTCTTACTGTGGCCAGTCTGCCAGAAGCGATATGTCACTCGTTGTGTATCTTAAGAGATTCATCGTTACTCCTTCCATAGGTTACTGGTATTCTCTGAGTCAATACCTCTCGTGACGAAAAAGTGGCTATCTTAATAGTGCAATACTTCTTCCTCCCAGTTGCTCACACAGTTTACTACTTTTTGTGTAGTTTTTGTCTGCCAGAAACTATAATTCACTAGTTTTGTATCATAAAAGAGTCATCGTTTCTCCTCCTAGGGGTTATTCGAGATATCTTAATCCAAACGGCAAGTAACGAGGCATTGGCTACCTTAAGAGAGTCATAGTTACTCGTCCCAATTGCTCACCCAGTCTGCCACTTTTCCTTACTGCGGCCAGTCTGCCAGAAGCGATATGTCACTCGTTGTGTATCTTAAGAGATTCATCGTTACTCCTTCCATAGGTTACTGGTATTCTCTGAGTCAATACCTCTCGTGACGAAAAAGTGGCTATCTTAATAGTGCAATACTTCTTCCTCCCAGTTGCTCACACAGTTTACTACTTTTTGTGTAGTTTTTGTCTGCCAGAAACTATAATTCACTAGTTGTGTATCATTAAAAGAGTCATCGTTTCTCCTCCTAGGGGTTTTCGAGATTTCTTAATCCAAACCGCAAGTAACGAGGCATTGGCTACCTTAAGAGAGTCATAGTTACTCGTCCCCATTGCTCACCCAGTCTGCCACTTTTTCTTACTGTGGCCAGTCTGCCAGAAGCGATATGTCACTCGTTGTGTATCTTAAGAGATTCATCGTTACTCCTTCCATAGGTTACTGGTATTCTCTGAGTTAATACCTCTCTTGACGAAAAAGTGGCTATCTTAATAGTGCAATACTTCTTCCTCCCAGTTGCTCACACAGTTTACTACTTTTTTGTGTAGTTTTTGTCTGCCAGAAACTATAATTCACTAGTTTTGTATCATAAAAGAGTCATCGTTTCTCCTCCTAGGGGTTATTCGAGACCTCTTAATCCAAACCGCAAGTAACGAGGCATTGGCTACCTTAAGAGAGTCATAGTTACTCGTCCCCATTGCTCACCCAGTCTGCCACTTTTTCTTACTGTGTCCCAGTCTGCCCTAAGCGATATGTCACTCGTTGTGTATCTTAAGAGATTCATCGTTACTCCTTCCATAGGTTACTGGTATTCTCTGAGTCAATACCTCTCGTGACGAAAAAGTGGCTATCTTAATAGTGCAATACTTCTTCCTCCCAGTTGCTCACACAGTTTACTACTTTTTGTGTAGTTTTTGTCTGCCAGAAACTATAATTCACTAGTTGTGTATCATTAAAAGAGTCATCGTTTCTCCTCCTAGCGGTTTTCGAGATTTCTTAATCCAAACCGCAAGTAACGAGGCATTGGCTATCTTAAGAGAGTCATAGTTACTCGTCCCCATTGCTCACCCAGTCTGCCACTTTTTCTTACTGTGGCCAGTCTGCCAGAAGCGATATGTCACTCGTTGTGTAACTTAAGAGATTCATCGTTACTCCTTCCATAGGTTACTGGTATTCTCTGAGTCAATACCTCTCTTGACGAAAAAGTGGCTATCTTAATAGTGCAATACTTCTTCCTCCCAGTTGCTCACACAGTTTACTACTTTTTTGTGTAGTTTTTGTCTGCCAGAAACTATAATTCACTAGTTTTGTATCATAAAAGAATCATCGTTTCTCCTCCTAGGGGTTATTCGAGACCTCTTAATCCAAACCGCAAGTAACGAGGCATTGGCTACCTTAAGAGAGTCATAGTTACTCGTCCCAATTGCTCACCCAGTCTGCCTTTTTTTCTTACTGCGGCCAATCTGCCAGAAGCGATATGTCACTCGTTGTGTATCTTAAGAGATTCATCGTTACTCCTTCCATAGGTTACTGGTATTCTCTGAGTCAATACCTCTCGTGACGAAAAAGTGGCTATCTTAATAGTGCAATACTTCTTCCTCCAAGTTGCTCACACAGTTTACTACTTTTTGTGTAGTTTTTGTCTGCCAGAAACGATAATTCACTAGTTGTGTATCATAAAAGAGTCATCGTTTCTCCTCCTAGGGGTTTTCGAGATTTCTTAATCCAAACCGCAAGTAACGAGCCATTGGCTACCTTAAGAGAGTCATAGTTACTCGTCCCCATTGCTCACCCAGTCTGCCACTTTTTCTTACTGTGTCCCAGTCTGCCAGAAGCGATATGTCACTCGTTGTGTATCTTAAGAGGTTCATCGTTACTCCTTCCATAGGTTACTGGTATTCTCTGAGTCAATACCTCTCTTGACGAAAAAGTGGCTATCTTAATAGTGCAATACTTCTTCCTCCGAGTTGCTCACACAGTTTACTGCTTTTTGTGTAGTTTTTGTCTGCCAGAAACTATAATTCACTAGTTGTGTATCATAAAAGAGTCATCGTTTCTCCTCCTAGGGGTTATTCGAGATATCTTAATCCAAACCGCAAGTAACGAGGCATTGGCTACCTTAAGAGAGTCATAGTTACTCGTCCTAATTGCTCACCCAGTCTGCCACTTTTCCTTACTGCGGCCAGTCTGCCAGATGCGATATGTCACTCGTTGTGTATCTTAAGAGATTCATCGTTACTCCTTCCATAGGTTACTGGTATTCTCTGAGTCAATACCTCTCTTGACGAAAAAGTGGCTATCTTAATAGTGCAATACTTCTTCCTCCGAGTTGCTCACACAGTTTACTGCTTTTTGTGTAGTTTTTGTCTGCCAGAAACTATAATTCACTAGTTGTGTATCATAAAAGAGTCATCGTTTCTCCTCCTAGGGGTTATTCGAGATATCTTAATCCAAACCGCAAGTAACGAGGCATTGGCTACCTTAAGAGAGTCATAGTTACTCGTCCCAATTGCTCACCCAGTCTGCCACTTTTCCTTACTGCGGCCAGTCTGCCAGAAGCGATATGTCACTCGTTGTGTATCTTAAGAGATTCATCGTTACTCTTTCCATAGGTTACTGGTATTCTCTGATTCAATACCTCTCGTGACGAAAAAGTGGATATCTTAATAGTGCAATACTTCTTCCTCCCAGTTGCTCACACAGTTTACTACTTTTTTGTGTAGTTTTAGTCTGCCAGAAACTATAATTCACTAGTTTTGTATCATAAAAGAGTCATCGTTTCTCCTCCTAGGGGTTATTCGAGACCTCTTAATCCAAACCGCAAGTAACGAGGCATTGGCTACCTTAAGAGAGTCATAGTTACTCGTCCCAATTGCTCACCCAGTCTGCCACTTTTTCTTACTGCGGCCAGTCTGCCAGAAGCGATATGTCACTCGTTGTGTATCTTAAGAGATTCATCGTTACTCCTTCCATAGGTTACTGGTATTCTCTGAGTCAATACCTCTCGTGACGAAAAAGTGGCTATCTTAATAGTGCAATACTTCTTCCTCCGAGTTGCTCACACAGTTTACTACTTTTTGTGTAGTTTTTGTCTGCCAGAAACTATAATTCACTAGTTGTGTATCATAAAAGAGTCATCGTTTCTCCTCCTAGGGGTTTTCGAGATTTCTTAATCCAAACCGCAAGTAACGAGCCATTGGCTACCTTAAGAGAGTCATAGTTACTCGTCCCCATTGCTCACCCAGTCTGCCACTTTTTCTTACTGTGGCCAGTCTGCCAGAAGCGATATGTCACTCGTTGTGTATCTTAAGAGATTCATCGTTACTCCTTCCATAGGTTACTGGTATTCTCTGAGTCAATACCTCTCTTGACGAAAAAGTGGCTATCTTAATAGTGCAATACTTCTTCCTCCCAGTTGCTCACACAGTTTACTACTTTTTTGTGTAGTTTTTGTCTGCCAGAAACTATAATTCACTAGTTTTGTATCATAAAAGAGTCATCGTTTCTCCTCCTAGGGGTTATTCGAGACCTCTTAATCCAAACCGCAAGTAACGAGGCATTGGCTACCTTAAGAGAGTCATAGTTACTCGTCCCCATTGCTCACCCAGTCTGCCACTTTTTCTTACTGTGTCCCAGTCTGCCAGAAGCGATATGTCACTCGTTGTGTATCTTAAGAGATTCATCGTTACTCCTTCCATAGGTTACTGGTATTCTCTGAGTCAATACCTCTCGTGACGAAAAAGTGGCTATCTTAATAGTGCAATACTTCTTCCTCCCAGTTGCTCACACAGTTTACTACTTTTTGTGTAGTTTTTGTCTGCCAGAAACTATAATTCACTAGTTGTGTATCATTAAAAGAGTCATCGTTTCTCCTCCTAGCGGTTTTCGAGATTTCTTAATCCAAACCGCAAGTAACGAGGCATTGGCTATCTTAAGAGAGTCATAGTTACTCGTCCCCATTGCTCACCCAGTCTGCCACTTTTTCTTACTGTGGCCAGTCTGCCAGAAGCGATATGTCACTCGTTGTGTAACTTAAGAGATTCATCGTTACTCCTTCCATAGGTTACTGGTATTCTCTGAGTCAATACCTCTCTTGACGAAAAAGTGGCTATCTTAATAGTGCAATACTTCTTCCTCCCAGTTGCTCACACAGTTTACTACTTTTTTGTGTAGTTTTTGTCTGCCAGAAACTATAATTCACTAGTTTTGTATCATAAAAGAGTCATCGTTTCTCCTCCTAGGGGTTATTCGAGACCTCTTAATCCAAACCGCAAGTAACGAGGCATTGGCTACCTTAAGAGAGTCATAGTTACTCGTCCCAATTGCTCACCCAGTCTGCCTTTTTTTCTTACTGCGGCCAATCTGCCAGAAGCGATATGTCACTCGTTGTGTATCTTAAGAGATTCATCGTTACTCCTTCCATAGGTTACTGGTATTCTCTGAGTCAATACCTCTCGTGACGAAAAAGTGGCTATCTTAATAGTGCAATACTTCTTCCTCCAAGTTGCTCACAGAGTTTACTACTTTTTGTGTAGTTTTTGTCTGCCAGAAACGATAATTCACTAGTTGTGTATCATAAAAGAGTCATCGTTTCTCCTCCTAGGGGTTTTCGAGATTTCTTAATCCAAACCGCAAGTAACGAGCCATTGGCTACCTTAAGAGAGTCATAGTTACTCGTCCCCATTGCTCACCCAGTCTGCCACTTTTTCTTACTGTGTCCCAGTCTGCCAGAAGCGATATGTCACTCGTTGTGTATCTTAAGAGGTTCATCGTTACTCCTTCCATAGGTTACTGGTATTCTCTGAGTCAATACCTCTCTTGACGAAAAAGTGGCTATCTTAATAGTGCAATACTTCTTCCTCCGAGTTGCTCACACAGTTTACTGCTTTTTGTGTAGTTTTTGTCTGCCAGAAACTATAATTCACTAGTTGTGTATCATAAAAGAGTCATCGTTTCTCCTCCTAGGGGTTATTCGAGATATCTTAATCCAAACCGCAAGTAACGAGGCATTGGCTACCTTAAGAGAGTCATAGTTACTCGTCCTAATTGCTCACCCAGTCTGCCACTTTTCCTTACTGCGGCCAGTCTGCCAGATGCGATATGTCACTCGTTGTGTATCTTAAGAGATTCATCGTTACTCCTTCCATAGGTTACTGGTATTCTCTGAGTCAATACCTCTCTTGACGAAAAAGTGGCTATCTTAATAGTGCAATACTTCTTCTTGCGAGTTGCTCACACAGTTTACTGCTTTTTGTGTAGTTTTTGTCTGCCAGAAACTATAATTCACTAGTTGTGTATCATAAAAGAGTCATCGTTTCTCCTCCCAGGGGTTATTCGAGATATCTTAATCCAAACCGCAAGTAACGAGGCATTGGCTACCTTAAGAGAGTCATAGTTACTCGTCCCAATTGCTCACCCAGTCTGCCACTTTTCCTTACTGCGGCCCGTCTGCCAGAAGCGATATGTCACTCGTTGTGTATCTTAAGAGATTCATCGTTACTCTTTCCATAGGTTACTGGTATTCTCTGATTCAATACCTCTCGTGACGAAAAAGTGGATATCTTAATAGTGCAATACTTCTTCCTCCCAGTTGTTCACACAGTTTACTACTTTTTTGTGTAGTTTTAGTCTGCCAGAAACTATAATTCACTAGTTTTGTATCATAAAAGAGTCATCGTTTCTCCTCCTAGGGGTTATTCGAGACCTCTTAATCCAAACCGCAAGTAACGAGGCATTGGCTACCTTAAGAGAGTCATAGTTACTCGTCCCAATTGCTCACCCAGTCTGCCACTTTTTCTTACTGCGGCCAGTCTGCCAGAAGCGATATGTCACTCGTTGTGTATCTTAAGAGATTCATCGTTACTCCTTCCATAGGTTACTGGTATTCTCTGAGTCAATACCTCTCGTGACGAAAAAGTGGCTATCTTAATAGTGCAATACTTCTTCCTCCGAGTTGCTCACACAGTTTACTACTTTTTGTGTAGTTTTTGTCTGCCAGAAACTATAATTCACTAGTTGTGTATCATAAAAGAGTCATCGTTTCTCCTCCTAGGGGTTTTCGAGATTTCTTAATCCAAACCGCAAGTAACGAGCCATTGGCTACCTTAAGAGAGTCATAGTTACTCGTCCCCATTGCTCACCCAGTCTGCCACTTTTTCTTACTGTGGCCAGTCTGCCAGAAGCGATATGTCACTCGTTGTGTATCTTAAGAGATTCATCGTTACTCCTTCCATAGGTTACTGGTATTCTCTGAGTCAATACCTCTCTTCACGAAAAAGTGGCTATCTTAATAGTGCAATACTTCTTCCTCCGAGTTGCTCACACAGTTTACTGCTTTTTGTGTAGTTTTTGTCTGCCAGAAACTATAATTCACTAGTTTTGTATCATAAAAGAGTCATCGTTTCTCCTCCTAGGGGTTATTCGAGATATCTTAATCCAAACGGCAAGTAACGAGGCATTGGCTACCTTAAGAGAGTCATAGTTACTCGTCCCAATTGCTCACCCAGTCTGCCACTTTTCCTTACTGCGGCCAGTCTGCCAGAAGCGATATGTCACTCGTTGTGTATCTTAAGAGATTCATCGTTACTCCTTCCATAGGTTACTGGTATTCTCTGAGTCAATACCTCTTGTGACGAAAAAGTGTCTATCTTAATAGTGCAATACTTCTTCCTCCCAGTTGCTCACACAGTTTACTACTTTTTTGTGTAGTTTTTGTCTGCCAGAAACTATAATTCACTAGTTTTGTATCATAAAAGAGTCATCGTTTCTCCTCCTAGGGGTTATTCGAGACCTCTTAATCCGAACCGCAAGTAACGAGGCATTGGCTACCTTAAGAGAGTCATAGTTACTCGTCCCCATTGCTCACCCAGTCTGCCACTTTTTCTTACTGTGTCCCAGTCTGCCAGAAGCGATATGTCACTCGTTGTGTATCTTAAGAGATTCATCGTTACTCCTTCCATAGGTTACTGGTATTCTCTGAGTCAATACCTCTCTTGACGAAAAAGTGGCTATCTTAATAGTGCAATACTTCTTCCTCCGAGTTGCTCACACAGTTTACTGCTTTTTGTGTAGTTTTTGTCTGCCAGAAACTATAATTCACTAGTTGTGTATCATAAAAGAGTCATCGTTTCTCCTCCTAGGGGTTATTCGAGATATCTTAATCCAAACCGCAAGTAACGAGGCATTGGCTACCTTAAGAGAGTCATAGTTACTCGTCCCAATTGCTCACCCAGTCTGCCACTTTTCCTTACTGCGGCCAGTCTGCCAGAAGCGATATGTCACTCGTTGTGTATCTTAAGAGATTCATCGTTACTCCTTCCATAGGTTACTGGTATTCTCTGGTTCAATGCCTCTCGTGACGAAAAAGTGGCTATCTTAATAGTGCAATACTTCTTCCTCCGAGTTGCTCACACAGTTTACTGCTTTTTGTGTAGTTTTTGTCTGCCAGAAACTATAATTCACTAGTTGTGAATCATAAAAGAGTCATCGTTTCTCCTCCTAGGGGTTATTCGAGATATCTTAATCCAAACCGCAAGTAACGAGGCATTGGCTACCTTAAGAGAGTCATAGTTACTCGTCCCAATTGCTCACCCAGTCTGCCACTTTTCCTTACTGCGGCCAGTCTGCCAGAAGCGATATGTCACTCGTTGTGTATCTTAAGAGATTCATCGTTACTCTTTCCATAGGTTACTGGTATTCTCTGATTCAATGCCTCTCGTGACGAAAAAGTGGCTATCTTAATAGTGCAATACTTCTTCCTCCCAGTTGCTCACACAGTTTACTACTTTTTTGTGTAGTTTTAGTCTGCCAGAAACTATAATTCACTAGTTTTGTATCATAAAAGAGTCATCGTTTCTCCTCCTAGGGGTTATTCGAGACCTCTTAATCCAAACCGCAAGTAACGAGGCATTGGCTACCTTAAGAGAGTCATAGTTACTCGTCCCAATTGCTCACCCAGTCTGCCACTTTTTCTTACTGCGGCCAGTCTGCCAGAAGCGATATGTCACTCGTTGTGTATCTTAAGAGATTCATCGTTACTCCTTCCATAGGTTACTGGTATTCTCTGAGTCAATACCTCTCGTGACGAAAAAGTGGCTATCTTAATAGTGCAATACTTCTTCCTCCGAGTTGCTCACACAGTTTACTACTTTTTGTGTAGTTTTTGTCTGCCAGAAACTATAATTCACTAGTTGTGTATCATAAAAGAGTCATCGTTTCTCCTCCTAGGGGTTTTCGAGATTTCTTAATCCAAACCGCAAGTAACGAGCCATTGGCTACCTTAAGAGAGTCATAGTTACTCGTCCCCATTGCTCACCCAGTCTGCCACTTTTTCTTACTGTGGCCAGTCTGCCAGAAGCGATATGTCACTCGTTGTGTATCTTAAGAGATTCATCGTTACTCCTTCCATAGGTTACTGGTATTCTCTGAGTCAATACCTCTCTTGACGAAAAAGTGGCTATCTTAATAGTGCAATACTTCTTCCTCCGAGTTGCTCACACAGTTTACTGCTTTTTGTGTAGTTTTTGTCTGCCAGAAACTATAATTCACTAGTTTTGTATCATAAAAGAGTCATCGTTTCTCCTCCTAGGGGTTATTCGAGATATCTTAATCCAAACGGCAAGTAACGAGGCATTGGCTACCTTAAGAGAGTCATAGTTACTCGTCCCAATTGCTCACCCAGTCTGCCACTTTTCCTTACTGCGGCCAGTCTGCCAGAAGCGATATGTCACTCGTTGTGTATCTTAAGAGATTCATCGTTACTCCTTCCATAGGTTACTGGTATTCTCTGAGTCAATACCTCTCTTGACGAAAAAGTGGCTATCTTAATAGTACAATACTTCTTCCTCCGAGTTGCTCACACAGTTTACTACTTTTTGTGTACTTGCCAGTCTGCCAGAAGCGATATGTCACTAGTTGTGTATCATAAAAGAGTCATCGTTTCTCCTCCTAGGGGTTATTCGAGATTTCTTAATCCAAACCGCAAGTAACGAGGCATTGGCTACCTTAAGAGAGTCATAGTTACTCGTCCCAATTGCTCACCCAGTCTGCCACTTTTCCTTACTGCGGCCAGTCTGCCAGAAGCGATATGTCACTCGTTGTGTATCTTAAGAGATTCATCGTTACTCTTCCATAGGTTACTGGTATTCTCTGATTCAATGCCTCTCGCGACGAAAAAGTGGCTATCTTAATAGTGCAATACTTCTTCCTCCGAGTTGCTCACACAGTTTAGTGCTTTTTGTGTAGTTTTTGTCTGCCAGAAACTATAATTCACTAGTTGTGTATCATAAAAGAGTCATCGTTTCTCCTCCTAGGGGTTATTCGAGATATCTTAATCCAAACCGCAAGTAACGAGGCATTGGCTACCTTAAGAGAGTCATAGTTACTCGTCCCAATTGCTCACCCAGTCTGCCACTTTTCCTTACTGCGGCCAGTCTGCCAGAAGCGATATGTCACTCGTTGTGTATCTTAAGAGATTCATCGTTACTCTTTCCATAGGTTACTGGTATTCTCTGATTCAATGCCTCTCGTGACGAAAAAATGGCTATCTTAATAGTGCAATACTTCTTCCTCCCAGTTGCTCACACAGTTTACTACTTTTTTGTGTAGTTTTTGTCTGCCAGAAACTATAATTCACTAGTTTTGTATCATAAAAGAGTCATCGTTTCTCCTCCTAGGGGTTATTCGAGACCTCTTAATCCAAACCGCAAGTAACGAGGCATTGGCTACCTTAAGAGAGTCATAGTTACTCGTCCCAATTGCTCACCCAGTCTGCCACTTTTTCTTACTGCGGCCAGTCTGCCAGATGCGATATGTCACTCGTTGTGTATCTTAAGAGATTCATCGTTACTCCTTCCATAGGTTACTGGTATTCTCTGAGTCAATACCTCTCGTGACGAAAAAGTGGCTATCTTAATAGTGCAATACTTCTTCCTCCCAGTTGCTCACACAGTTTACTACTTTTTGTGTAGTTTTTGTCTGCCAGAAACTATAATTCACTAGTTGTGTATCATTAAAAGAGTCATCGTTTCTCCTCCTAGGGGTTTTCGAGACTTCTTAATCCAAACCGCAAGTAACGAGGCATTGGCTACCTTAAGAGAGTCATAGTTACTCGTCCCCATTGCTCACCCAGTCTGCCACTTTTTCTTACTGTGGCCAGTCTGCCAGAAGCGATATGTCACTCGTTGTGTATCTTAAGAGATTCATCGTTACTCCTTCCATAGGTTACTGGTATTCTCTGAGTCAATACCTCTCTTGACGAAAAAGTGGCTATCTTAATAGTGCAATACTTCTTCCTCCCAGTTGCTCACACAGTTTACTACTTTTTTGTGTAGTTTTTGTCTGCCAGAAACTATAATTCACTAGTTTTGTATCATAAAAGAGTCATCGTTTCTCCTCCTAGGGGTTATTCGAGACCTCTTAATCCAAACCGCAAGTAACGAGGCATTGGCTACCTTAAGAGAGTCATAGTTACTCGTCCCCATTGCTCACCCAGTCTGCCACTTTTTCTTACTGTGTCCCAGTCTGCCAGAAGCGATATGTCACTCGTTGTGTATCTTAAGAGATTCATCGTTACTCCTTCCATAGGTTACTGGTATTCTCTGAGTCAATACCTCTCTTGACGAAAAAGTGGCTATCTTAATAGTGCAATACTTCTTCCTCCGAGTTGCTCACACAGTTTACTGCTTTTTGTGTAGTTTTTGTCTGCCAGAAACTATAATTCACTAGTTGTGTATCATAAAAGAGTCATCGTTTCTCCTCCTAGGGGTTATTCGAGATATCTTAATCCAAACCGCAAGTAACGAGGCATTGGCTACCTTAAGAGAGTCATAGTTACTCGTCCCAATTGCTCACCCAGTCTGCCACTTTTCCTTACTGCGGCCAGTCTGCCAGAAGCGATATGTCACTCGTTGTGTATCTTAAGAGATTCATCGTTTCTCTTTCCATAGGTTACTGGTATTCTCTGATTCAATGCCTCTCGTGACGAAAAAGTGGCTATCTTAATAGTGCAATACTTGTTCCTCCCAGTTGCTCACACAGTTTACTACTTTTTGTGTAGTTTTTGTCTGCCAGAAACTATAATTCACTAGTTGTGTATCATAAAAGAGTCATCGTTTCTCCTCCTAGGGGTTTTCGAGATTTCTTAATCCAAACCGCAAGTAACGAGGCATTGGCTACCTTAAGAGAGTCATAGTTACTCGTCCCCATTGCTCACCCAGTCTTCCACTTTTTCTTACTGTGGCCAGTCTGCCAGAAGCGATATGTCACTCGTTGTGTATCTTAAGAGATTCATCGTTACTCCTTCCATAGGTTACTGGTATTCTCTGAGTCAATACCTCTCTTGACGAAAAAGTGGCTATCTTAATAGTGCAATACTTCTTCCTCCGAGTTGCTCACACAGTTTACTGCTTTTTGTGTAGTTTTTGTCTGCCAGAAACTATAATTCACTAGTTTTGTATCATAAAAGAGTCATCGTTTCTCCTCCTAGGGGTTATTCGAGATATCTTAATCCAAACGGCAAGTAACGAGGCATTGGCTACCTTAAGAGAGTCATAGTTACTCGTCCCAATTGCTCACCCAGTCTGCCACTTTTCCTTACTGCGGCCAGTCTGCCAGAAGCGATATGTCACTCGTTGTGTATCTTAAGAGATTCATCGTTACTCCTTCCATAGGATACTGGTATTCTCTGAGTCAATACCTCTCTTGACGAAAAAGTGGCTATCTTAATAGTACAATACTTCTTCCTCCGAGTTGCTCACACAGTTTACTACTTTTTGTGTACTTGCCAGTCTGCCAGAAGCGATATGTCACTAGTTACTGGTTATTCGAGACCTCTTAATCCAAACCGCAAGTAACGAGGCATTGGCTACCTTAAGAGAGTCATAGTTACTCGTCCCAATTGCTCACCCAGTCTGCCACTTTTCCTTACTGTGGCCAGTCTGCCAGAAGCGATATGTCACTCGTTGTGTACCTTAAGAGATTCATCGTTACTCCTTCCATAGGTTACTGGTATTCTCTGAGTCAATACCTCTCTTGACGAAAAAGTGGCTATCTTAATAGTGCAATATTTCTTCCTCCGAGTTGCTCACACAGTTTACTGCTTTTTGTGTAGTTTTTGTCTGCCAGAAACTATAATTCACTAGTTGTGTATCATAAAAGAGTCATCGTTTCTCCTCCTAGGTGTTATTCGAGACCTCTTAATCCAAACCGCAAGTAACGAGGCATTGGCTACCTTAAGAGAGTCATAGTTACTCGTCCCAATTGCTCACCCAGTCTGCCACTTTTCCTTACTGTGGCCAGTCTGCCAGAAGCGATATGTCACTCGTTGTGTACCTTAAGAGATTCATCGTTACTCCTTCCATAGGTTACTGGTATTCTCTGAGTCAATACCTCTCTTGACGAAAAAGTGGCTATCTTAATAGTGCAATACTTCTTCCTCCGAGTTGCTCACACAGTTTACTGCTTTTTGTGTAGTTTTTGTCTGCCAGAAACTATAATTCACTAGTTTTGTATCATAAAAGAGTCATCGTTTCTCCTCCTAGGGGTTATTCGAGATATCTTAATCCAAACGGCAAGTAACGAGGCATTGGCTACCTTAAGAGAGTCATAGTTACTCGTCCCAATTGCTCACCCAGTCTGCCACTTTTCCTTACTGCGGCCAGTCTGCCAGAAGCGATATGTCACTCGTTGTGTATCTTAAGAGATTCATCGTTACTCCTTATATAGGTTACTGGTATTCTCTGAGTCAATACCTCTCTTGACGAAAAAGTGGCTATCTTAATAGTGCAATACTTCTTCCTCCGAGTTGCTCACACAGTTTACTACTTTTTGTGTACTTGCCAGTCTGCCAGAAGCGATATGTCACTAGTTGTGTATCATAAAAGAGTCATCGTTTCTCCTCCTAGGGGTTATTCGAGATTTCTTAATCCAAACCGCAAGTAACAAGGCATTGGCTACCTTAAGAGAGTCATAGTTACTCGTCCCAATTGCTCACCCAGTCTGCCACTTTTCCTTACTGCGGCCAGTCTGCCAGAAGCGATATGTCACTCGTTGTGTATCTTAAGAGATTCATCGTTACTCTTTCCATAGGTTACTGGTATTCTCTGATTCAATGCCTCTCGTGACGAAAAAGTGGCTATCTTAATAGTGCAATACTTCTTCCTCCCAGTTGCTCACACAGTTTACTACTTTTTTGTGTAGTTTTTGTCTGCCAGAAACTATAATTCACTAGTTGTGTATCATAAAAGAGTCATCGTTTCTCCTCCTAGGTGTTATTCGAGACCTCTTAATCCAAACCGCAAGTAACGAGGCATTGGCTACCTTAAGAGAGTCATAGTTACTCGTCCCAATTGCTCACCCAGTCTGCCACTTTTTCTTACTGCGGCCAGTCTGCCAGATGCGATATGTCACTCGTTGTGTATCTTAAGAGATTCATCGTTACTCCTTCCATAGGTTACTGGTATTCTCTGAGTCAATACCTCTCGTGACGAAAAAGTGGCTATCTTAATAGTGCAATACTTCTTCCTCCCAGTTGCTCACACAGTTTACTACTTTTTGTGTAGTTTTTGTCTGCCAGAAACTATAATTCACTAGTTGTGTATCATTAAAAGAGTCATCGTTTCTCCTCCTAGGGGTTTTCGAGATTTCTTAATCCAAACCGCAAGTAACGAGGCATTGGCTACCTTAAGAGAGTCATAGTTACTCGTCCCCATTGCTCACCCAGTCTGCCACTTTTTCTTACTGTGGCCAGTCTGCCAGAAGCGATATGTCACTCGTTGTGTATCTTAAGAGATTCATCGTTACTCCTTCCATAGGTTACTGGTATTCTCTGAGTCAATACCTCTCTTGACGAAAAAGTGGCTATCTTAATAGTGCAATACTTCTTCCTCCCAGTTGCTCACACAGTTTACTACTTTTTTGTGTAGTTTTTGTCTGCCAGAAACTATAATTCACTAGTTTTGTATCATAAAAGAGTCATCGTTTCTCCTCCTAGGGGTTATTCGAGACCTCTTAATCCAAACCGCAAGTAACGAGGCATTGGCTACCTTAAGAGAGTCATAGTTACTCGTCCCAATTGCTCACCCAGTCTGCCACTTTTTCTTACTGCGGCCAATCTGCCAGAAGCGATAAGTCACTCGTTGTGTATCTTAAGAGATTCATCGTTACTCCTTCCATAGGTTACTGGTATTCTCTGAGTCAATACCTCTCGTGACGAAAAAGTGGCTATCTTAATAGTGCAATACTTCTTCCTCCAAGTTGCTCACACAGTTTACTACTTTTTGTGTAGTTTTTGTCTGCCAGAAACGATAATTCACTAGTTGTGTATCATAAAAGAGTCATCGTTTCTCCTCCTAGGGGTTTTCGAGATTTCTTAATCCAAACCGCAAGTAACGAGGCATTGGCTACCTTAAGAGAGTCATAGTTACTCGTCCCCATTGCTCACCCAGTCTGCCACTTTTTTTTACTGTGTCCCAGTCTGCCAGAAGCGATATGTCACTCGTTGTGTATCTTAAGAGATTCATCGTTACTCCTTCCATAGGTTACTGGTATTCTCTGAGTCAATACCTCTCTTGACGAAAAAGTGGCTATCTTAATAGTGCAATACTTCTTCCTCCGAGTTGCTCACACAGTTTACTGCTTTTTGTGTAGTTTTTGTCTGCCAGAAACTATAATTCACTAGTTGTGTATCTTAAAGAGTCATCGTTTCTCCTCCTAGGGGTTATTCGAGATATCTTAATCCAAACCGCAAGTAACGAGGCATTGGCTACCTTAAGAGAGTCATAGTTACTCGTCCCAATTGCTCACCCAGTCTGCCACTTTTCCTTACTGCGGCCAGTCTGCCAGAAGCGATATGTCACTCGTTGTGTATCTTAAGAGATTCATCGTTACTCTTTCCATAGGTTACTGGTATTCTCTGATTCAATGCCTCTCGTGACGAAAAAGTGGCTATCTTAATAGTGCAGTACTTCTTCCTCCCAGTTGCTCACACAGTTTACTGCTTTTTGTGTAGTTTTTGTCTGCCAGAAACTATAATTCACTAGTTGTGTATCATAAAAGAGTCATCGTTTCTCCTCCTAGGGGTTTTCGAGATCTCTTAATCCAAACCGCAAGTAACGAGGCATTGGCTACCTTAAGAGAGTCATAGTTACTCGTCCCAATTGCTCACCCAGTCTGCCACTTTTTCTTACTGTGTCCCAGTCTGCCAGAAGCGATATGTCACTCGTTGTGTATCTTAAGAGATTCATCGTTACTCCTTCCATAGGTTACTGGTATTCTCTGAGTCAATACCTCTCTTGACGAAAAAGTGGCTATCTTAATAGTGCAATACTTCTTCCTCCCAGTTGCTCACACAGTTTACTACTTTTTGTGTAGTTTTTGTCTGCCAGAAACTATAATTCACTAGTTGTGTATCATTAAAAGAGTCATCGTTTCTCCTCCTAGGGGTTTTCGAGATTTCTTAATCCAAACCGCAAGTAACGAGGCATTGGCTACCTTAAGAGAGTCATAGTTACTCGTCCCCATTGCTCACCCAGTCTGCCACTTTTTCTTACTGTGGCCAGTCTGCCAGAAGCGATATGTCACTCGTTGTGTATCTTAAGAGATTCATCGTTACTCCTTCCATAGGTTACTGGTATTCTCTGAGTCAATACCTCTCTTGACGAAAAAGTGGCTATCTTAATAGTGCAATACTTCTTCCTCCCAGTTGCTCACACAGTTTACTACTTTTTTGTGTAGTTTTTGTCTGCCAGAAACTATAATTCACTAGTTTTGTATCATAAAAGAGTCATCGTTTCTCCTCCTAGGGGTTATTCGAGACCTCTTAATCCAAACCGCAAGTAACGAGGCATTGGCTACCTTAAGAGAGTCATAGTTACTCGTCCCAATTGCTCACCCAGTCTGCCACTTTTTCTTACTGCGGCCAATCTGCCAGAAGCGATAAGTCACTCGTTGTGTATCTTAAGAGATTCATCGTTACTCCTTCCATAGGTTACTGGTATTCTCTGAGTCAATACCTCTCGTGACGAAAAAGTGGCTATCTTAATAGTGCAATACTTCTTCCTCCAAGTTGCTCACACAGTTTACTACTTTTTGTGTAGTTTTTGTCTGCCAGAAACGATAATTCACTAGTTGTGTATCATAAAAGAGTCATCGTTTCTCCTCCTAGGGGTTTTCGAGATTTCTTAATCCAAACCGCAAGTAACGAGGCATTGGCTACCTTAAGAGAGTCATAGTTACTCGTCCCCATTGCTCACCCAGTCTGCCACTTTTTCTTACTGTGTCCCAGTCTGCCAGAAGCGATATGTCACTCGTTGTGTATCTTAAGAGATTCATCGTTACTCCTTCCATAGGTTACTGGTATTCTCTGAGTCAATACCTCTCTTGACGAAAAAGTGGCTATCTTAATAGTGCAATACTTCTTCCTCCGAGTTGCTCACACAGTTTACTGCTTTTTGTGTAGTTTTTGTCTGCCAGAAACTATAATTCACTAGTTGTGTATCTTAAAGAGTCATCGTTTCTCCTCCTAGGGGTTATTCGAGATATCTTAATCCAAACCGCAAGTAACGAGGCATTGGCTACCTTAAGAGAGTCATAGTTACTCGTCCCAATTGCTCACCCAGTCTGCCACTTTTCCTTACTGCGGCCAGTCTGCCAGAAGCGATATGTCACTCGTTGTGTATCTTAAGAGATTCATCGTTACTCTTTCCATAGGTTACTGGTATTCTCTGATTCAATGCCTCTCGTGACGAAAAAGTGGCTATCTTAATAGTGCAGTACTTCTTCCTCCCAGTTGCTCACACAGTTTACTGCTTTTTGTGTAGTTTTTGTCTGCCAGAAACTATAATTCACTAGTTGTGTATCATAAAAGAGTCATCGTTTCTCCTCCTAGGGGTTTTCGAGATCTCTTAATCCAAACCGCAAGTAACGAGGCATTGGCTACCTTAAGAGAGTCATAGTTACTCGTCCCCATTGCTCACCCAGTCTTCCACTTTTTCTTACTGTGGCCAGTGTGCCAGAAGCGATATGTCACTCGTTGTGTATCTTAAGAGATTCATCGTTACTCCTTCCATAGGTTACTGGTATTCTCTGAGTCAATACCTCTCTTGACGAAAAAGTGGCTATCTTAATAGTGCAATACTTCTTCCTCCCAGTTGCTCACACAGTTTACTACTTTTTTGTGTAGTTTTTGTCTGCCAGAAACTATAATTCACTAGTTTTGTATCATAAAAGAGTCATCGTTTCTCCTCCTAGGGGTTATTCGAGACCTCTTAATCCAAACCGCAAGTAACGAGGCATTGGCTACCTTAAGAGAGTCATAGTTACTCGTCCCAATTGCTCACCCAGTCTGCCACTTTTTCTTACTGCGGCCAATCTGCCAGATGCGATATGTCACTCGTTGTGTATCTTAAGAGATTCATCGTTACTCCTTCCATAGGTTACTGGTATTCTCTGAGTCAATACCTCTCGTGACGAAAAAGTGGCTATCTTAATAGTGCAATACTTCTTCCTCCAAGTTGCTCACACAGTTTACTACTTTTTGTGTAGTTTTTGTCTGCCAGAAACGATAATACACTAGTTGTGTATCATAAAAGAGTCATCGTTTCTCCTCCTAGGGGTTTTCGAGATTTCTTAATCCAAACCGCAAGTAACGAGGCATTGGCTACCTTAAGAGAGTCATAGTTACTCGTCCCCATTGCTCACCCAGTCTGCCACTTTTTCTTACTGTGTCCCAGTCTGCCAGAAGCGATATGTCACTCGTTGTGTATCTTAAGAGATTCATCGTTACTCCTTCCATAGGTTACTGGTATTCTCTGAGTCAATACCTCTCTTGACGAAAAAGTGGCTATCTTAATAGTGCAATACTTCTTCCTCCCAGTTGCTCACACAGTTTACTACTTTTTTGTGTAGTTTTTGTCTGCCAGAAACTATAATTCACTAGTTTTGTATCATAAAAGAGTCATCGTTTCTCCTCCTAGGGGTTATTCGAGACCTCTTAATCCAAACCGCAAGTAACGAGGCATTGGCTACCTTAAGAGAGTCATAGTTACTCGTCCCCATTGCTCACCCAGTCTTCCACTTTTTCTTACTGTGGCCAGTCTACCAGAAGCGATATGTCACTCGTTGTGTATCTTAAGAGATTCATCGTTACTCCTTCCATAGGTTACTGGTATTCTCTGAGTCAATACCTCTCTTGACGAAAAAGTGGCTATCTTAATAGTGCAATACTTCTTCCTCCCAGTTGCTCACACAGTTTACTACTTTTTTGTGTAGTTTTTGTCTGCCAGAAACTATAATTCACTAGTTTTGTATCATAAAAGAGTCATCGTTTCTCCTCCTAGGGGTTATTCGAGACCTCTTAATCCAAACCGCAAGTAACGAGGCATTGGCTACCTTAAGAGAGTCATAGTTACTCGTCCCAATTGCTCACCCAGTCTGCCACTTTTTCTTACTGCGGCCAATCTGCCAGATGCGATATGTCACTCGTTGTGTATCTTAAGAGATTCATCGTTACTCCTTCCATAGGTTACTGGTATTCTCTGAGTCAATACCTCTCGTGACGAAAAAGTGGCTATCTTAATAGTGCAATACTTCTTCCTCCAAGTTGCTCACACAGTTTACTACTTTTTGTGTAGTTTTTGTCTGCCAGAAACGATAATACACTAGTTGTGTATCATAAAAGAGTCATCGTTTCTCCTCCTAGGGGTTTTCGAGATTTCTTAATCCAAACCGCAAGTAACGAGGCATTGGCTACCTTAAGAGAGTCATAGTTACTCGTCCCCATTGCTCACCCAGTCTGCCACTTTTTCTTACTGTGTCCCAGTCTGCCAGAAGCGATATGTCACTCGTTGTGTATCTTAAGAGATTCATCGTTACTCCTTCCATAGGTTACTGGTATTCTCTGAGTCAATACCTCTCTTGACGAAAAAGTGGCTATCTTAATAGTGCAATACTTCTTCCTCCGAGTTGCTCACACAGTTTACTGCTTTTTGTGTAGTTTTTGTCTGCCAGAAACTATAATTCACTAGTTGTGTATCATAAAAGAGTCATCGTTTCTCCTCCTAGGGGTTATTCGAGATATCTTAATCCAAACCGCAAGTAACGAGGCATTGGCTACCTTAAGAGAGTCATAGTTACTCGTCCCAATTGCTCACCCAGTTGCCACTTTTCCTTACTGCGGCCAGTCTGCCAGAAGCGATATGTCACTCGTTGTGTATCTTAAGAGATTCATCGTTACTCTTTCCATAGGTTACTGGTATTCTCTGATTCAATGCCTCTCGTGACGAAAAAGTGGCTATCTTAATAGTGCAATACTTCTTCCTCCCAGTTGCTCACACAGTTTACTACTTTTTGTGTAGTTTTTGTCTGCCAGAAACTATAATTCACTAGTTGTGTATCATAAAAGAGTCATCGTTTCTCCTCCTAGGGGTTTTCGAGATTTCTTAATCCAAACCGCAAGTAACGAGGCATTGGCTACCTTAAGAGAGTCATAGTTACTCGTCCCCATTGCTCACCCAGTCTTCCACTTTTTCTTACTGTGGCCAGTCTGCCAGAAGCGATATGTCACTCGTTGTGTATCTTAAGAGATTCATCGTTACTCCTTCCATAGGTTACTGGTATTCTCTGAGTCAATACCTCTCTTGACGAAAAAGTGGCTATCTTAATAGTGCAATACTTCTTCCTCCCAGTTGCTCACACAGTTTACTACTTTTTTGTGTAGTTTTTGTCTGCCAGAAACTATAATTCACTAGTTTTGTATCATAAAAGAGTCATCGTTTCTCCTCCTAGGGGTTATTCGAGACCTCTTAATCCAAACCGCAAGTAACGAGGCATTGGCTACCTTAAGAGAGTCATAGTTACTCGTCCCAATTGCTCACCCAGTCTGCCACTTTTTCTTACTGCGGCCAATCTGCCAGATGCGATATGTCACTCGTTGTGTATCTTAAGAGATTCATCGTTACTCCTTCCATAGGTTACTGGTATTCTCTGAGTCAATACCTCTCGTGACGAAAAAGTGGCTATCTTAATAGTGCAATACTTCTTCCTCCAAGTTGCTCACACAGTTTACTACTTTTTGTGTAGTTTTTGTCTGCCAGAAACGATAATACACTAGTTGTGTATCATAAAAGAGTCATCGTTTCTCCTCCTAGGGGTTTTCGAGATTTCTTAATCCAAACCGCAAGTAACGAGGCATTGGCTACCTTAAGAGAGTCATAGTTACTCGTCCCCATTGCTCACCCAGTCTGCCACTTTTTCTTACTGTGTCCCAGTCTGCCAGAAGCGATATGTCACTCGTTGTGTATCTTAAGAGATTCATCGTTACTCCTTCCATAGGTTACTGGTATTCTCTGAGTCAATACCTCTCTTGACGAAAAAGTGGCTATCTTAATAGTGCAATACTTCTTCCTCCCAGTTGCTCACACAGTTTACTACTTTTTTGTGTAGTTTTTGTCTGCCAGAAACTATAATTCACTAGTTTTGTATCATAAAAGAGTCATCGTTTCTCCTCCTAGGGGTTATTCGAGACCTCTTAATCCAAACCGCAAGTAACGAGGCATTGGCTACCTTAAGAGAGTCATAGTTACTCGTCCCAATTGCTCACCCAGTCTGCCACTTTTTCTTACTGCGGCCAGTCTGCCAGAAGCGATATGTCACTCGTTGTGTATCTTAAGAGATTCATCGTTACTCCTTCCATAGGTTACTGGTATTCTCTGAGTCAATACCTCTCGTGACGAAAAAGTGGCTATCTTAATAGTGCAATACTTCTTCCTCCGAGTTGCTCACACAGTTTACTACTTTTTGTGAAGTTTTTGTCTGCCAGAAACTATAATTCACTAGTTGTGTATCATAAAAGAGTCATCGTTTCTCCTCCTAGGGGTTTTCGAGATTTCTTAATCCAAACCGCAAGTAACGAGGCATTGGCTACCTTAAGAGAGTCATAGTTACTCGTCCCCATTGCTCACCCAGTCTGCCACTTTTTCTTAGTGTGGCCAGTCTGCCAGAAGCGATATGTCACTCGTTGTGTATCTTAAGAGATTCATCGTTACTCCTTCCATAGGTTACTGGTATTCTCTGAGTCAATACCTCTCTTGACGAAAAAGTGGCTATCTTAATAGTGCAACACTTCTTCCTCCGAGTTGCTCACACAGTTTACTGCTTTTTGGGTAGTTTTTGTTTGCCAGAAACTATAATTCACTAGTTTTGTATCATAAAAGAGTCATCGTTTCTCCTCCTAGGGGTTATTCGACATATCTTAATACAAACCGCAAGTAACGAGGCATTGGCTACCTTAAGAGAGTCATAGTTACTCGTCCCAATTGCTCACCCAGTCTGCCACTTTTCCTTACTGTGGCCAGTCTGCCAGAAGCGATATGTCACTCGTTGTGTATCTTAAGAGATTCATCGTTACTCCTTCCATAGGTTCTGGTATTCTCTGAGTCAATACCTCTGTTGACGAAAAAGTGGCTATCTTAATAGTGCAATACTTCTTCCTCCGAGTTGCTCACACAGTTTACTACTTTTTGTGTACTTGCCAGTCTGCCAGAAGCGATATGTCACTAGTTGTGTATCATAAAAGAGTCATCGTTTCTCCTCCTAGGGGTTATTCGAGATTTCTTAATCCAAACCGCAAGTAACGAGGCATTGGCTACCTTAAGAGAGTCATAGTTACTCGTCCCAATTGCTCACCCAGTCTGCCACTTTTCCTTACTGCGGCCAGTCTGCCAGAAGCGATATGTCACTCGTTGTGTATCTTAAGAGATTCATCGTTACTCTTTCCATAGGTTACTGGTATTCTCTGATTCAATGCCTCTCGTGACGAAAAAGTGGCTATCTTAATAGTGCAATACTTCTTCCTCCCAGTTGCTCACACAGTTTACTACTTTTTGTGTAGTTTTTGTCTGCCAGAAACTATAATTCACTAGTTGTGTATCATAAAAGAGTCATCGTTTCTCCTCCTAGGGGTTTTCGAGATTTCTTAATCCAAACCGCAAGTAACGAGGCATTGGCTACCTTAAGAGAGTCATAGTTACTCGTCCCCATTGCTCACCCAGTCTTCCACTTTTTCTTACTGTGGCCAGTCTGCCAGAAGCGATATGTCACTCGTTGTGTATCTTAAGAGATTCATCGTTACTCCTTCCATAGGTTACTGGTATTCTCTGAGTCAATACCTCTCTTGACGAAAAAGTGGCTATCTTAATAGTGCAATACTTCTTCCTCCCAGTTGCTCACACAGTTTACTACTTTTTTGTGTAGTTTTTGTCTGCCAGAAACTATAATTCACTAGTTTTGTATCATAAAAGCGTCATCGTTTCTCCTCCTAGGGGTTATTCGAGACCTCTTAATCCAAACCGCAAGTAACGAGGCATTGGCTACCTTAAGAGAGTCATAGTTACTCGTCCCAATTGCTCACCCAGTCTGCCACTTTTTCTTACTGCGGCCAATCTGCCAGAAGCGATATGTCACTCGTTGTGTATCTTAAGAGATTCATCGTTACTCCTTCCATAGGTTACTGGTATTCTCTGAGTCAATACCTCTCGTGACGAAAAAGTGGCTATCTTAATAGTGCAATACTTCTTCCTCCAAGTTGCTCACACAGTTTACTACTTTTTGTGTAGTTTTTGTCTGCCAGAAACGATAATACACTAGTTGTGTATCATAAAAGAGTCATCGTTTCTCCTCCTAGGGGTTTTCGAGATTTCTTAATCCAAACCGCAAGTAACGAGGCATTGGCTACCTTAAGAGAGTCATAGTTACTCGTCCCCATTGCTCACCCAGTCTGCCACTTTTTCTTACTGTGTCCCAGTCTGCCAGAAGCGATATGTCACTCCTTGTGTATCTTAAGAGATTCATCGTTACTCCTTCCATAGGTTACTGGTATTCTCTGAGTCAATACCTCTCTTGACTAAAAAGTGGCTATCTTAATAGTGCAATACTTCTTCCTCCGAGTTGCTCACACAGTTTACTGCTTTTTGTGTAGTTTTTGTCTGCCAGAAACTATAATTCACTAGTTGTGTATCATAAAAGAGTCATCGTTTCTCCTCCTAGGGGTTATTCGAGATATCTTAATCCAAACCGCAAGTAACGAGGCATTGGCTACCTTAAGAGAGTCATAGTTACTCGTCCCAATTGCTCACCCAGTCTGCCACTTTTCCTTACTGCGGCCAGTCTGCCAGAAGCGATATGTCACTCGTTGTGTATCTTAAGAGATTCATCGTTACTCTTTCCATAGGTTACTGGTATTCTCTGATTCAATGCCTCTCGTGACGAAAAAGTGGCTATCTTAATAGTGCAATACTTCTTCCTCCCAGTTGCTCACACAGTTTACTACTTTTTTGTGTAGTTTTTGTCTGCCAGAAACTATAATTCACTAGTTTTGTATCATAAAAGAGTCATCGTTTCTCGTCCTAGGGGTTATTCGAGACCTCTTAATCCAAACCGCAAGTAACGAGGCATTGGCTACCTTAAGAGAGTCATAGTTACTCGTCCCAATTGCTCACCCAGTCTGCCACATTTTCTTACTGCGGCCAGTCTGCCAGAAGCGATATGTCACTCGTTGTGTATCTTAAGAGATTCATCGTTACTCCTTCCATAGGTTACTGGTATTCTCTGAGTCAATACGTCTCGTGACGAAAAAGTGGCTATCTTAATAGTGCAATACTTCTTCCTCCGAGTTGCTCACACAGTTTACTACTTTTTTGTAGTTTTTGTCTGCCAGAAACTATAATTCACTAGTTGTGTATCATAAAAGAGTCATCGTTTCTCCTCCTAGGGGATTTCGGGATTTCTTAATCCAAACCGCAAGTAACGAGGCATTGGCTACCTTAAGAGAGTCATAGTTACTCGTCCCCATTGCTCACCCAGTCTGCCACTTCTTCTTACTGTGGCCAGTCTGCCAGAAGCGATATGTCACTCGTTGTGTATCTTAAGAGATTCATCGTTACTCCTTCCATAGGTTACTGGTATTCTCTGAGTCAATACCTCTCTTGACGAAAAAGTGGCTATCTTAATAGTGCAATACTTCTTCCTCCGAGTTGCTCACACAGTTTACTACTTTTTGTGTACTTGCCAGTCTGCCAGAAGCGATTTGTCACTAGTTGTGTATCATAAAAGAGTCATCGTTTCTCCTCCTAGGGGTTATTCGAGATTTCTTAATCCAAACCGCAAGTAACGAGGCATTGGCTACCTTAAGAGAGTCATAGTTACTCGTCCCAATTGCTCACCCAGTCTGCCACTTTTCCTTACTTCGGCCAGTCTGCCAGAAGCGATATGTCACTCGTTGTGTATCTTAAGAGATTCATCGTTACTCCTTCCATAGGTTACTGGTATTCTCTGAGTCAATACCTCTCGTGACGAAAAAGTGGCTATCTTAATAGAGCAATTCTTCTTCCTCCGAGTTGCTCACACAGTTTACTACTTTTTGTGTAGTTTTTGTCTGCCAGAAACTATAATTCACTAGTTGTGTATCATAAAAGAGTCATCGTTTCTCCACCTCGGGGTTATTCGAGACCTCTTAATCCAAACCGCAAGTAACGAGGCATTGGCTACCTTAAGAGAGTCATAGTTACTCGTCCCAATTGCTCACCCAGTCTGCCACTTTTTCTTACTGCGGCCAATCTGCCAGAAGCGATATGTCACTCGTTGTGTATCTTAAGAGATTCATCGTTACTCCTTCCATAGGTTACTGGTATTCTCTGAGTCAATACCTCTCGTGACGAAAAAGTGGCTATCTTAATAGTGCAATACTTCTTCCTCCGAGTTGCTCACACAGTTTACTACTTTTTGTGTAGTTTTTGTCTGCCAGAAACTATAATTCACTAGTTGTGTATCATAAAAGAGTCATCGTTTCTCCTCCTAGGGGTTATTCGAGACCTCTTAATACAAACCGCAAGTAACGAGGCATTGGCTACCTTAAGAGAGTCATAGTTACTCGTCCCCATTGCTCACCCAGTCTGCCACTTTTTCTTACTGTGTACCAGTCTGCCAGAAGCGATATGTCACTCGTTGTGTATCTTAAGAGATTCATCGTTACTCCTTCCATAGGTTACTGGTATTCTCTGAGTCAATACCTCTCGTGACGAAAAAGTGGCTATCTTAATAGTGCAATACTTCTTCCTCCGAGTTGCTCACACAGTTTACTACTTATTGTGTAGTTTTTGTCTGCCAGAAACTATAATTCACTAGTTGTGTATCATAAAAGAGTCATCGTTTCTCCTCCTAGGGGTTTCCGAGATTTCTTAATCCAAACCGCAAGTAACGAGGCATTGGCTACCTTAAGAGAGTCATAGTTACTCGTCCCCATTGCTCACCCAGTCTTCCACTTTTTCTTACTGTGGCCAGTCTGCCAGAAGCGATATGTCACTCGTTGTGTATCTTAAGAGATTCATCGTTACTCCTTCCATAGGTTACTGGTATTCTCTGAGTCAATACCTCTCTTGACGAAAAAGTGGCTATCTTAATAGTGCAATACTTCTTCCTCCGAGTTGCTCACACAGTTTACTACTTTTTGTGTACTTGCCAGTCTGCCAGAAGCGATATGTCACTAGTTGTGTATCATAAAAGGGTCATCGTTTCTCCTCCTAGGGGTTATTCGAGATTTCTTAATCCAAACCGCAAGTAACGAGGCATTGGCTACCTTAAGAGAGTCATAGTTACTCGTCCCAATTGCTCACCCAGTCTGCCACTTTTCCTTACTGCGGCCAGTCTGCCACAAGCGATATGTCACTCGTTGTGTATCTTAAGAGATTCATCGCTACTCTTTCCATAGGTTACTGGTATTCTCTGATTCAATGCCTCTCGTGAGGAAAAAGTGGCTACCTTAATAGTGCAATACTTCCTCCTCCCAGTTGCTCACACAGTTTACTGCTTTTTGTGTAGTTTTTGTCTGCCAGAAACTATAATTCACTAGTTGTGTATCATAAAAGAGTCATCGTTTCTCCTCCTAGGGGTTATTCGAGATATCTTAGTCCAAACCGCAAGTAACGAGGCATTGGCTACCTAAAGAGAGTCATAGTTACTCGTCCCCATTGCTCACCCAGTCTGCCACTTTTTCTTACTGTGTCCCAGTCTGCCAGAAGCGATATGCCACTCGTTGTGTATCTTAAGAGATTCATCGTTACTCCTTCCATAGGTTACTGGTATTCTCTGAGTCAATACTTCTCTTGACGAAAAAGTGGCGATCTTAATAGTGCAATACTTCTTCCTCCGAGATGCTCACACAGTTGACTAGTTTTTGTGTAGTTTTTGTCTGCCAGAAACTATAATTCACTAGTTGTGTATCATAAAAGAGTCATCGTTTCTCCTCCTAGGGGTTATTCGAGACCTCTTAATCCAAACCGCAAGTAACAAGGCATTGGCTACCTTAAGAGAGTCATAGTTACTCGTCCCAATTGCTCACCCAGTCTGCCACTTTTCCTTACTGCGGCCAGTCTGCCAGAAGCGATATGTCACTCGTTGTGTATCCTAAGAGATTCATCGTTACTCCTTCCATAGGTTACTGGTATTCTCTGAGTCAATACCTCTCGTGACGAAAATGTGGCTATCTTAATAGTGCAATACTTCTTCCTCCGAGTTGCTCACACAGTTTACTACTTTTTGTGTACTTGCCAGTCTCCCAGAAGCGATTTGTCACTAGTTGTGTATCATAAAAGAGTCATCGTTTCTCCTCCTAGGGGTTATTCGAGATTTCTTAATCCAAACCGCAAGTAACGAGGCATTGGCTACCTTAAGAGAGTCATAGTTACTCGTCCCAATTGCTCACCCAGTCTGCCACTTTTCCTTACTGCGGCCAGTCTGCCAGAAGCGATATGTCACTCGTTGTGTATCTTAAGAGATTCATCGTTACTCCTTCCATAGGTTACTGGTATTCTCTGAGTCAATACCTCTCGTGACGAAAAAGTGGCTATCTTAATAGAGCAATTCTTCTTCCTCCGAGTTGCTCACACAGTTTACTACTTTTTGTGTAGTTTTTGTCTGCCAGAAACTATAATTCACTAGTTGTGTATCATAAAAGAGTCATCGTTTCTCCTCCTCGGGGTTATTCGAGACCTCTTAATCCAAACCGCAAGTAACGAGGCATTGGCTACCTTAAGAGAGTCATAGTTACTCGTCCCAATTGCTCACCCAGTCTGCCACTTTTTCTTACTGCGGCCAAACTGCCAGAAGCGATATGTCACTCGTTGTGTATCTTAAGAGATTCATCGTTACTCCTTCCATAGGTTACTGGTATTCTCTGAGTCAATACCTCTCGTGACGAAAAAGTGGCTATCTTAATAGTGCAATACTTCTTCCTCCGAGTTGCTCACACAGTTTACTACTTTTTGTGTAGTTTTTGTCTGCCAGAAACTATAATTCACTAGTTGTGTATCATAAAAGAGTCATCGTTTCTCCTCCTAGGGGTTATTCGAGACCTCTTAATCCAAACCGCAAGTAACGAGGCATTGGCTACCTTAAGAGAGTCATAGTTACTCGTCCCCATTGCTCACCCAGTCTTCCACTTTTTCTTACTGTGGCCAGTCTGCCAGAAGCGATATGTCACTCGTTGTGTATCTTAAGAGATTCATCGTTACTCCTTCCATAGGTTACTGGTATTCTCTGAGTCAATACCTCTCGTGACGAAAAAGTGGCTATCTTAATAGTGCAATACTTCTTCCTCCGAGTTGCTCACACAGTTTACTACTTTTTGTGTAGTTTTTGTCTGCCAGAAACGATAATACACTAGTTGTGTATCATAAAAGAGTCATCGTTTCTCCTCCTAGGGGTTTTCGAGATTTCTTAATCCAAACCGCAAGTAACGAGGCATTGGCTACCTTAAGAGAGTCATAGTTACTCGTCCCCATTGCTCACCCAGTCTGCCACTTTTTCTTACTGTGTCCCAGTCTGCCAGAAGCGATATGTCACTCGTTGTGTATCTTAAGAGATTCATCGTTACTCCTTCCATAGGTTACTGGTATTCTCTGAGTCAATACCTCTCTTCACGAAAAAGTGGCTATCTTAATAGTGCAATACTTCTTCCTCCCAGTTGCTCACACAGTTTACTACTTTTTTGTGTAGTTTTTGTCTGCCAGAAACTATAATTCACTAGTTTTGTATCATAAAAGAGTCATCGTTTCTCCTCCTAGGGGTTATTCGAGACCTCTTAATCCAAACCGCAAGTAACGAGGCATTGGCTACCTTAAGAGAGTCATAGTTACTCGTCCCAATTGCTCACCCAGTCTGCCACTTTTTCTTACTGCGGCCAATCTGCCAGAAGCGATATGTCACTCGTTGTGTATCTTAAGAGATTCATCGTTACTCCTTCCATAGGTTACTGGTATTCTCTGAGTCAATACCTCTCGTGACGAAAAAGTGGCTATCTTAATAGTGCAATACTTCTTCCTCCAAGTTGCTCACACAGTTTACTACTTTTTGTGTAGTTTTTGTCTGCCAGAAACGATAATACACTAGTTGTGTATCATAAAAGAGTCATCGTTTCTCCTCCTAGGGGTTTTCGAGATTTCTTAATCCAAACCGCAAGTAACGATGCATTGGCTACCTTAAGAGAGTCATAGTTACTCGTCCCCATTGCTCACCCAGTCTGCCACTTTTTCTTACTGTGTCCTAGTCTGCCAGAAGCGATATGTCACTCGTTGTGTATCTTAAGAGATTCATCGTTACTCCTTCCATAGGTTACTGGTATTCTCTGAGTCAATACCTCTCTTGACGAAAAAGTGGCTATCTTAATAGTGCAATACTTCTTCCTCCGAGTTGCTCACACAGTTTACTGCTTTTTGTGTAGTTTTTGTCTGCCAGAAACTATAATTCACTAGTTGTGTATCATAAAAGAGTCATCGTTTCTCCTCCTAGGGGTTATTCGAGATATCTTAATCCAAACCGCAAGTAACGAGGCATTGGCTACCTTAAGAGAGTCATAGTTACTCGTCCCCATTGCTCACCCAGTCTTCCACTTTTTCTTACTGTGGCCAGTCTGCCAGAAGCGATATGTCACTCGTTGTGTATCTTAAGAGATTCATCGTTACTCCTTCCATAGGTTACTGGTATTCTCTGAGTCAATACCTCTCTTGACGAAAAAGTGGCTATCTTAATAGTGCAATACTTCTTCCTCCGAGTTGCTCACACAGTTTACTGCTTTTTGTGTAGTTTTTGTCTGCCAGAAACTATAATTCACTAGTTTTGTATCATAAAAGAGTCATCGTTTCTCCTCCTAGGGGTTATTCGAGATATCTTAATCCAAACCGCAAGTAACGAGGCATTGGCTACCTTAAGAGAGTCATAGTTACTCGTCCCCATTGCTCACCCAGTCTTCCACTTTTTCTTACTGTGGCCAGTCTGCCAGAAGCGATATGTCACTCGTTGTGTATCTTAAGAGATTCATCGTTACTCCTTCCATAGGTTACTGGTATTCTCTGAGTCAATACCTCTCTTCACGAAAAAGTGGCTATCTTAATAGTGCAATACTTCTTCCTCCAAGTTGCTCACACAGTTTACTACTTTTTGTGTAGTTTTTGTCTGCCAGAAACGATAATACACTAGTTGTGTATCATAAAAGAGTCATCGTTTCTCCTCCTAGGGGTTTTCGAGATTTCTTAATCCAAACCGCAAGTAACGATGCATTGGCTACCTTAAGAGAGTCATAGTTACTCGTCCCCATTGCTCACCCAGTCTGCCACTTTTTCTTACTGTGTCCTAGTCTGCCAGAAGCGATATGTCACTCGTTGTGTATCTTAAGAGATTCATCGTTACTCCTTCCATAGGTTACTGGTATTCTCTGAGTCAATACCTCTCTTGACGAAAAAGTGGCTATCTTAATAGTGCAATACTTCTTCCTCCGAGTTGCTCACACAGTTTACTGCTTTTTGTGTAGTTTTTGTCTGCCAGAAACTATAATTCACTAGTTGTGTATCATAAAAGAGTCATCGTTTCTCCTCCTAGGGGTTATTCGAGATATCTTAATCCAAACCGCAAGTAACGAGGCATTGGCTACCTTAAGAGAGTCATAGTTACTCGTCCCAATTGCTCACCCAGTCTGCCACTTTTCCTTACTGCGGCCAGTGTGCCAGAAGCGATATGTCACTCGTTGTGTATCTTAAGAGATTCATCGTTACTCCTTCCATAGGTTACTGGTATTCTCTGAGTCAATACCTCTCTTGACGAAAAAGTGGCTATCTTAATAGTGCAATACTTCTTCCTCCGAGTTGCTCACACAGTTTACTACTTTTTGTGTACTTGCCAGTCTGCCAGAAGCGATATGTCACTAGTTGTGTATCATAAAAGAGTCATCGTTTCTCCTCCTAGGGGTTATTCGAGATTTCTTAATCCAAACCGCAAGTAACGAGGCATTGGCTACCTTAAGAGAGTCATAGTTACTTGTCCCAATTGCTCACCCAGTCTGCCACTTTTCCTTACTGCGGCCAGTCTGCCACAAGCGATATGTCACTCGTTGTGTATCTTAAGAGATTCATCGCTACTCTTTCCGTAGGTTACTGGTATTCTCTGATTCAATGCCTCTTGTGAGGAAAAAGTGGCTATCTTAATAGTGCAATACTTCCTCCTCCCAGTTGCTCACACAGTTTACTGCTTTTTGTGTAGTTTTTGTCTGCCAGAAACTATAATTCACTAGTTTTGTATCATAAAAGAGTCATAGTTCCTCCTCCTAGGGTTTATTCGAGACCTCTTAATCCAAACCGCAAGTAACGAGGCATTGGCTACCTTAAGAGAGTCATAGTTACTCGTCCCAATTGCTCACCCAGTCTGCCACTTTTTCTTACTGCGGCCAGTCTGCCAGAAGCGATATGTCACTCGTTGAGTATCTTAAGAGATTCATCGTTACTCCTTCCATAGGTTACTGGTATTCTCTGAGTCAATACCTCTCGTGACGAAAAAGTGGCTATCTTAATAGTGCAATACTTCTTCCTCCGAGTTGCTCACACAGTTTACTACTTTTTGTGTAGTTTTTGTCTGCCAGAAACTATAATTCACTAGTTGTGTATCATAAAAGAGTCATCGTTTCTCCTCCTAGGGGTTATTCGAAACCTCTTAATCCAAACCGCAAGTAACGAGGCATTGGCTACCTTAAGAGAGTCATAGTTACTCGTCCCAATTGCTCACCCAGTCTGCCACTTTTCCTTACTGCGGCCAGTCTGCCAGAAGCGATATGTCACTCGTTGTGTATCCTAAGAGATTCATCGTTACTCCTTCCATAGTTTACTGGTATTCTCTAAGTCAATACATCTCTTGACGAAAAAGTGGCTATCTTAATAGTGCAATACTACTTCCTCCGAGTTGCTCACACAGTTTACTACTTTTTGTGTACTTGCCAGTCTGCCAGAAGCGATATGTCACTAGTTGTGTATCATAAAAGAGTCATCGTTTCTCCTCCTAGGGGTTATTCGAGATTTCTTAATCCAAACCGCAAGTAACGAGGCATTGGCTACCTTAAGAGAGTCATAGTTACTCGTCACCATTGCTCACCCAGTCTGCCACTTTTTCTTACTGTGTCCCAGTCTGCCAGAAGCGATATGCCACTCGTTGTGTATCTTAAGAGATTCATCGTTACTCCTTCCATAGGTAACTGGTATTCTCTGAGTCAATACCTCTCTTGACGAAAAAGTGGCTATCTTAATAGTGCAATACTTCTTCCTCCGAGTTGCTCACACAGTTTACTGCTTTTTGTGTAGTTTTTGTCTGCCAGAAACTATAATTCACTAGTTGTGTGTCATAAAAGAGTCATCGTTTCTCCTCCTAGGGGTTATTCGAGACCTCTTAATCCAAACCGCAAGTAACAAGGCATTGGCCACCTTAAGAGAGTCATAGTTACTCGTCCCAATTGCGCACCCAGTCTGCCACTTTTCCTTACTGCGGCCAGTCTGCCAGAAGCGATATGTCACTCGTTGTGTATCCTAAGAGATTCATCGTTACTCCTTCCATAGGTTACTGGTATTCTCTGAGTCAATACCTCTCGTGACGAAAATGTGGCCATCTTAATAGTGCAATACTTCTTCCTCCGAGTTGCTCACACAGTTTACTACTTTTTGTGTACTTGCCAGTCTGCCAGAAGCGATTTGTCACTAGTTGTGTATCTTAATAGAGTCATCGTTTCTCCTCCTAGGGGTTATTCGAGATTTCTTAATCCAAACCGCAAGTAACGAGGCATTGGCTACCTTAAGAGAGTCATAGTTACTCGTCCCAATTGCTCACCCAGTCCGCCACTTTTCCTTACTGCGGCCAGTCTGCCAGAGGCGATATGTCACTCGTTGTGTATCTTAAGAGATTCGTCGTTACTCCTTCCATAGGTTACTGGTATTCTCTGAGTCAATACCTCTCGTGACGAAAAAGTGGCTATCTTAATAGAGCAATACTTCTTCCTCCGAGTTGCTCACACAGTTTACTACTTTATGTGTAGTTTTTGTCTGCCAGAAACTATAATTCACTAGTTGTGTATCATAAAAGAGTCATCGTTTCTCCTCCCCGGGGTTATTCGAGACCTCTTAATCCAAACCGCAAGTAACGAGGCATTGGCTACCTTAAGAGAGTCATAGTTACTCGTCCCAATTGCTCACCCAGTCTGCCACTTTTTCTTACTGCGGCCAGTCTGCCAGAAGCGATATGTCACTCGTTGTGTATCTTAAGAGATTCATCGTTACTTCTTCCATAGGTTACTGGTATTCTCTGAGTCAATACCTCTCGTGACGAAAAAGTGGCTATCTTAATAGTGCAATACTTCTTCCTCCGAGTTGCTCACACAGTTTACTACTTTTTGTGTAGTTTTTGTCTGCCAGAAACTATAATTCACTAGTTGTGTATCATAAAAGAGTCATCGTTTCTCCTCCTAGGGGTTATTCGAGACCTCTTAATCCATACCGCAAGTAACGAGGCATTGGCTACCTTAAGAGAGTCATAGTTACTCGTCCCCATTGCTCACCCAGTCTGCCACTTTTTCTTACTGTGGCCAGTCTGCCAGAAGCGATATGTCACTCGTTGTGTATCTTAAGAGATTCATCGTTACTCCTTCCATAGGTTACTGGTATTCTCTGAGTCAATACCTCTCGTGACGAAAAAGTGGCTATCTTAATAGTGCAATACTTCTTCCTCCAAGTTGCTCACACAGTTTACTACTTTTTGTGTAGTTTTTGTCTGCCAGAAACGATAATACACTAGTTGTGTATCATAAAAGAGTCATCGTTTCTCCTCCTAGGGGTTTTCGAGATTTCTTAATCCAAACCGCAAGTAACGAGGCATTGGCTACCTTAAGAGAGTCATAGTTACTCGTCCCCATTGCTCACCCAGTCTGCCACTTTTTCTTACTGTGTCCCAGTCTGCCAGAAGCGATATGTCACTCGTTGTGTATCTTAAGAGATTCATCGTTACTCCTTCCATAGGTTACTGGTATTCTCTGAGTCAATACCTCTCTTGACGAAAAAGTGGCTATCTTAATAGTGCAATACTTCTTCCTCCGAGTTGCTCACACAGTTTACTGCTTTTTGTGTAGTTTTTGTCTGCCAGAAACTATAATTCACTAGTTGTGTCTCATAAAAGAGTCATCGTTTCTCTTCCTAGGGGTTATTCGAGATATCTTAATCCAAACCGCAAGTAACGAGGCATTGGCTACCTTAAGAGAGTCATAGTTACTCGTCCCAATTGCTCACCCAGTCTGCCACTTTTCCTTACTGCGGCCAGTCTGCCAGAAGCGATATGTCACTCGTTGTGTATCTTAAGAGATTCATCGTTACTCCTTCCATAGGTTACTGGTATTCTCTGAGACAATACCTCTCGTGACGAAAAAGTGGCTATCTTAATAGAGCAATACTTCTTCCTCCGAGTTGCTCACACAGTTTACTACTTTTTGTGTAGTTTTTGTCTGCCAGAAACTATAATTCACTAGTTGTGTATCATAAAAGAGTCATCGTTTCTCCTCCTAGGGGTTATTCGAGACCTCTTAATCCAAACCGCAAGTAACGAGGCATTGGCTACCTTAAGAGAGTCATAGTTACTCGTCCCCATTGCTCACCCAGTCTGCCACTTTTTCTTACTGCGGCCAGTCTGCCAGAAGCGATATGTCACTCGTTGTGTATCTTAAGAGATTCATCGTTACTCCTTCCATAGGTTACTGGTATTCTCTGAGTCAATACCTCTCGTGACGAAAAAGTGGCTATCTTAATAGTGCAATACGTCTTCCTCCAAGTTGCTCACACAGTTTACTACTTTTTGTGTAGTTTTTGTCTGCCAGAAACGATAATACACTAGTTGTGTATCATAAAAGAGTCATCGTTTCTCCTCCTAGGGGTTTTCGAGATTTCTTAATCCAAACCGCAAGTAACGAGGCATTGGCTACCTTAAGAGAGTCATAGTTACTCGTCCCCATTGCTCACCCAGACTGCCACTTTTTCTTACTGTGTCCCAGTCTGCCAGAAGCGATATGTCACTCGTTGTGTATCTTAAGAGATTCATCGTTACTCCTTCCATAGGTTACTGGTATTCTCTGAGTCAATACCTCTCTTGACGAAAAAGTGGCTATCTTAATAGTGCAATACTTCTTCCTCCGAGTTGCTCACACAGTTTACTGCTTTTTGTGTAGTTTTTGTCTGCCAGAAACTATAATTCACTAGTTGTGTATCATAAAAGAGTCATCGTTTCTCCTCCTAGGGGTTATTCGAGATTTCTTAATCCAAACCGCAAGTAACGAGGCATTGGCTACCTTAAGAGAGTCATAGTTACTCGTCCCAATTGCTCACCCAGTCTGCCACTTTTCCTTACTGCGGCCAGTCTGCCAGAAGCGATATGTCACTCGTTGCGTATCTTAAGAGATTCATCGTTACTCCTTCCATAGGTTACTGGTATTCTCTGAGTCAATACCTCTCTTGACGAAAAAGTGGCTATCTTAATAGTGCAATACTTCTTCCTCCGAGTTGCTCACACATTTTACTGCTTTTTGTGTAGTTTTTGTCTGCCAGAAACTATAATTCACTAGTTTTGTATCATAAAAGAGTCATCGTTTCTCCTCCTAGGGGTTATTCGAGATATCTTAATCCAAACCGCAAGTAACGAGGCATTGGCTACCTTAAGAGAGTCATAGTTACTCGTCACCATTGCTCACCCAGTCTGCCACTTTTTCTTACTGTGTCCCAGTCTGCCAGAAGCGATATGCCACTCGTTGTGTATCTTAAGAGATTCATCGTTACTCCTTCCATAGGTTACTGGTATTCTCTGAGTCAATACCTCTCTTGACGAAAAAGTGGCTATCTTAATAGTGCAATACTTCTTCCTCCGAGTTGCTCACACAGTTTACTGCTTTTTGTGTAGTTTTTGTCTGCCAGAAACTATAATTCACTAGTTGTGTATCATAAAAGAGTCATCGTTTCTCCTCCTAGGGGTTATTCGAGACCTCTTAAACCAAACCGCAAGTAACAAGGCATTGGCCACCTTAAGAGAGTCATAGTTACTCGTCCCAATTGCGCACCCAGTCTGCCACTTTTCCTTACTGCGGCCAGTCTGCCAGAAGCGATATGTCACTCGTTGTGTATCCTAAGAGATTCATCGTTACTCCTTCCATAGGTTACTGGTATTCTCTGAGTCAATACCTCTCGTGACGAAAATGTGGCCATCTTAATAGTGCAATACTTCTTCCTCCGAGTTGCTCACACAGTTTACTACTTTTTGTGTACTTGCCAGTCTGCCAGAAGCGATTTGTCACTAGTTGTGTATCATAAAAGAGTCATCGTTTCTCCTCCTAGGGGTTATTCGAGATTTCTTAATCCAAACCGCAAGTAACGAGGCATTGGCTACCTTAAGAGAGTCATAGTTACTCGTCCCCATTGCTCACCCAGTCTGCCACTTTTTCTTACTGCGGCCAGTCTGCCAGAAGCGATATGTCACTCGTTGTGTATCTTAAGAGATTCATCGTTACTTCTTCCATAGGTTACTGGTATTCTCTGAGTCAATACCTCTCGTGACGAAAAAGTGGCTATCTTAATAGTGCAATACTTCTTCCTCCGAGTTGCTCACACAGTTTACTACTTTTTGTGTAGTTTTTGTCTGCCAGAAACTATAATTCACTAGTTGTGTATCATAAAAGAGTCATCGTTTCTCCTCCTAGGGGTTATTCGAGACCTCTTAATCCAAACCGCAAGTAACGAGGCATTGGCTACCTTAAGAGAGTCATAGTTACTCGTCCCCATTGCTCACCCAGTCTGCCACTTTTTCTTACTGTGGCCAGTCTGCCAGAAGCGATATGTCACTCGTTGTGTATCTTAAGAGATTCATCGTTACTCCTTCCATAGGTTACTGGTATTCTCTGAGTCAATACCTCTCGTGACGAAAAAGTGGCTATCTTAATAGTGCAATACGTCTTCCTCCAAGTTGCTCACACAGTTTACTACTTTTTGTGTAGTTTTTGTCTGCCAGAAACGATAATACACTAGTTGTGTATCATAAAAGAGTCATCGTTTCTCCTCCTAGGGGTTTTCGAGATTTCTTAATCCAAACCGCAAGTAACGAGGCATTGGCTACCTTAAGAGAGTCATAGTTACTCGTCCCCATTGCTCACCCAGACTGCCACTTTTTCTTACTGTGTCCCAGTCAGCCAGAAGCGATATGTCACTCGTTGTGTATCTTAAGAGATTCATCGTTACTCCTTCCATAGGTTACTGGTATTCTCTGAGTCAATACCTCTCTTGACGAAAAAGTGGCTATCTTAATAGTGCAATACTTCTTCCTCCGAGTTGCTCACACAGTTTACTGCTTTTTGTGTAGTTTTTGTCTGCCAGAAACTATAATTCACTAGTTGTGTATCATAAAAGAGTCATCGTTTCTCCTCCTAGGGGTTATTCGAGATTTCTTAATCCAAACCGCAAGTAACGAGGCATTGGCTACCTTAAGAGAGTCATAGTTACTCGTCCCAATTGCTCACCCAGTCTGCCACTTTTCCTTACTGCGGCCAGTCTGCCAGAAGCGATATGTCACTCGTTGCGTATCTTAAGAGATTCATCGTTACTCCTTCCATAGGTTACTGGTATTCTCTGAGTCAATACCTCTCTTGACGAAAAAGTGGCTATCTTAATAGTGCAATACTTCTTCCTCCGAGTTGCTCACACATTTTACTGCTTTTTGTGTAGTTTTTGTCTGCCAGAAACTATAATTCACTAGTTTTGTATCATAAAAGAGTCATCGTTTCTCCTCCTAGGGGTTATTCGAGATATCTTAATCCAAACCGCAAGTAACGAGGCATTGGCTACCTTAAGAGAGTCATAGTTACTCGTCACCATTGCTCACCCAGTCTGCCACTTTTTCTTACTGTGTCCCAGTCTGCCAGAAGCGATATGCCACTCGTTGTGTATCTTAAGAGATTCATCGTTACTCCTTCCATAGGTTACTGGTATTCTCTGAGTCAATACCTCTCTTGACGAAAAAGTGGCTATCTTAATAGTGCAATACTTCTTCCTCCGAGTTGCTCACACAGTTTACTGCTTTTTGTGTAGTTTTTGTCTGCCAGAAACTATAATTCACTAGTTGTGTATCATAAAAGAGTCATCGTTTCTCCTCCTAGGGGTTATTCGAGACCTCTTAAACCAAACCGCAAGTAACAAGGCATTGGCCACCTTAAGAGAGTCATAGTTACTCGTCCCAATTGCGCACCCAGTCTGCCACTTTTCCTTACTGCGGCCAGTCTGCCAGAAGCGATATGTCACTCGTTGTGTATCCTAAGAGATTCATCGTTACTCCTTCCATAGGTTACTGGTATTCTCTGAGTCAATACCTCTCGTGACGAAAATGTGGCCATCTTAATAGTGCAATACTTCTTCCTCCGAGTTGCTCACACAGTTTACTACTTTTTGTGTACTTGCCAGTCTGCCAGAAGCGATTTGTCACTAGTTGTGTATCATAAAAGAGTCATCGTTTCTCCTCCTAGGGGTTATTCGAGATTTCTTAATCCAAACCGCAAGTAACGAGGCATTGGCTACCTTAAGAGAGTCATAGTTACTCGTCCCAATTGCTCACCCAGTCCGCCACTTTTCCTTACTGCGGCCAGTCTGCCAGAGGCGATATGTCACTCGTTGTGTATCTTAAGAGATTCGTCGTTACTCCTTCCATAGGTTACTGGTATTCTCTGAGTCAATACCTCTCGTGACGAAAAAGTGGCTATCTTAATAGAGCAATACTTCTTCCTCCGAGTTGCTCACACAGTTTACTACTTTATGTGTAGTTTTTGTCTGCCAGAAACTATAATTCACTAGTTGTGTATCATAAAAGAGTCATCGTTTCTCCTCCCCGGGGTTATTCGAGACCTCTTAATCCAAACCGCAAGTAACGAGGCATTGGCTACCTTAAGAGAGTCATAGTTACTCGTCCCAATTGCTCACCCAGTCTGCCACTTTTTCTTACTGCGGCCAGTCTGTCAGAAGCGATATGTCACTCGTTGTGTATCTTAAGAGATTCATCGTTACTTCTTCCATAGGTTACTGGTATTCTCTGAGTCAATACCTCTCGTGACGAAAAAGTGGCTATCTTAATAGTGCAATACTTCTTCCTCCGAGTTGCTCACACAGTTTACTACTTTTTGTGTAGTTTTTGTCTGCCAGAAACTATAATTCACTAGTTGTGTATCATAAAAGAGTCATCGTTTCTCCTCCTAGGGGTTATTCGAGACCTCTTAATCCATACCGCAAGTAACGAGGCATTGGCTACCTTAAGAGAGTCATAGTTACTCGTCCCCATTGCTCACCCAGTCTGCCACTTTTTCTTATTGTGGCCAGTCTGCCAGAAGCGATATGTCACTCGTTGTGTATCTTAAGAGATTCATCGTTACTCCTTCCATAGGTTACTGGTATTCTCTGAGTCAATACCTCTCGTGACGAAAAAGTGGCTATCTTAATAGTGCAATACTTCTTCCTCCAAGTTGCTCACACAGTTTACTACTTTTTGTGTAGTTTTTGTCTGCCAGAAACGATAATACACTAGTTGTGTATCATAAAAGAGTCATCGTTTCTCCTCCTAGGGGTTTTCGAGATTTCTTAATCCAAACCGCAAGTAACGAGGCATTGGCTACCTTAAGAGAGTCATAGTTACTCGTCCCCATTGCTCACCCAGTCTGCCACTTTTTCTTACTGTGTCCCAGTCTGCCAGAAGCGATATGTCACTCGTTGTGTATCTTAAGAGATTCATCGTTACTCCTTCCATAGGTTACTGGTATTCTCTGAGTCAATACCTCTCTTGACGAAAAAGTGGCTATCTTAATAGTGCAATACTTCTTCCTCCGAGTTGCTCACACAGTTTACTGCTTTTTGTGTAGTTTTTGTCTGCCAGAAACTATAATTCACTAGTTGTGTCTCATAAAAGAGTCATCGTTTCTCTTCCTAGGGGTTATTCGAGATATCTTAATCCAAACCGCAAGTAACGAGGCATTGGCTACCTTAAGAGAGTCATAGTTACTCGTCCCAATTGCTCACCCAGTCTGCCACTTTTCCTTACTGCGGCCAGTCTGCCAGAAGCGATATGTCACTCGTTGTGTATCTTAAGAGATTCATCGTTACTCCTTCCATAGGTTACTGGTATTCTCTGAGACAATACCTCTCGTGACGAAAAAGTGGCTATCTTAATAGAGCAATACTTCTTCCTCCGAGTTGCTCACACAGTTTACTACTTTTTGTGTAGTTTTTGTCTGCCAGAAACTATAATTCACTAGTTGTGTATCATAAAAGAGTCATCGTTTCTCCTCCTAGGGGTTATTCGAGACCTCTTAATCCAAACCGCAAGTAACGAGGCATTGGCTACCTTAAGAGAGTCATAGTTACTCGTCCCCATTGCTCACCCAGTCTGCCACTTTTTCTTACTGCGGCCAGTCTGCCAGAAGCGATATGTCACTCGTTGTGTATCTTAAGAGATTCATCGTTACTTCTTCCATAGGTTACTGGTATTCTCTGAGTCAATACCTCTCGTGACGAAAAAGTGGCTATCTTAATAGTGCAATACTTCTTCCTCCGAGTTGCTCACACAGTTTACTACTTTTTGTGTAGTTTTTGTCTGCCAGAAACTATAATTCACTAGTTGTGTATCATAAAAGAGTCATCGTTTCTCCTCCTAGGGGTTATTCGAGACCTCTTAATCCAAACCGCAAGTAACGAGGCATTGGCTACCTTAAGAGAGTCATAGTTACTCGTCCCCATTGCTCACCCAGTCTGCAACTTTTTCTTACTGTGGCCAGTCTGCCAGAAGCGATATGTCACTCGTTGTGTATCTTAAGAGATTCATCGTTACTCCTTCCATAGGTTACTGGTATTCTCTGAGTCAATACCTCTCGTGACGAAAAAGTGGCTATCTTAATAGTGCAATACGTCTTCCTCCAAGTTGCTCACACAGTTTACTACTTTTTGTGTAGTTTTTGTCTGCCAGAAACGATAATACACTAGTTGTGTATCATAAAAGAGTCATCGTTTCTCCTCCTAGGGGTTTTCGAGATTTCTTAATCCAAACCGCAAGTAACGAGGCATTGGCTACCTTAAGAGTGTCATAGTTACTCGTCCCCATTGCTCACCCAGACTGCCACTTTTTCTTACTGTGTCCCAGTCTGCCAGAAGCGATATGTCACTCGTTGTGTATCTTAAGAGATTCATCATTACTCCTTCCATAGGTTACTGGTATTCTCTGAGTCAATACCTCTCTTGACGAAAAAGTGGCTATCTTAATAGTGCAATACTTCTTCCTCCGAGTTGCTCACACAGTTTACTGCTTTTTGTGTAGTTTTTGTCTGCCAGAAACTATAATTCACTAGTTGTGTATCATAAAAGAGTCATCGTTTCTCCTCCTAGGGGTTATTCGAGATTTCTTAATCCAAACCGCAAGTAACGAGGCATTGGCTACCTTAAGAGAGTCATAGTTACTCGTCCCAATTGCTCACCCAGTCTGCCACTTTTCCTTACTGCGGCCAGTCTGCCAGAAGCGATATGTCACTCGTTGCGTCTCTTAAGAGATTCATCGTTACTCCTTCCATAGGTTACTGGTATTCTCTGAGTCAATACCTCTCTTGACGAAAAAGTGGCTATCTTAATAGTGCAATACTTCTTCCTCCGAGTTGCTCACACATTTTACTGCTTTTTGTGTAGTTTTTGTCTGCCAGAAAGTATAATTCACTAGTTTTGTATCATAAAAGAGTCATCGTTTCTCCTCCTAGGGGTTATTCGAGATATCTTAATCCAAACCGGAAGTAACGAGGCATTGGCTACCTTAAGAGAGTCATAGTTACTCGTCACCATTGCTCAACCAGTCTGCCACTTTTTCTTACTGTGTCCCAGTCTGCCAGAAGCGATATGCCACTCGTTGTGTATCTTAAGAGATTCATCGTTACTTCTTCCATAGGTTACTGGTATTCTCTGAGTCAATACCTCTCGTGACGAAAAAGTGGCTATCTTAATAGTGCAATACTTCTTCCTCCGAGTTGCTCACACAGTTTACTACTTTTTGTGTAGTTTTTGTCTGCCAGAAACTATAATTCACTAGTTGTGTATCATAAAAGAGTCATCGTTTCTCCTCCTAGGGGTTATTCGAGACCTCTTAATCCAAACCGCAAGTAACGAGGCATTGGCTACCTTAAGAGAGTCATAGTTACTCGTCCCCATTGCTCACCCAGTCTGCAACTTTTTCTTACTGTGGCCAGTCTGCCAGAAGCGATATGTCACTCGTTGTGTATCTTAAGAGATTCATCGTTACTCCTTCCATAGGTTACTGGTATTCTCTGAGTCAATACCTCTCGTGACGAAAAAGTGGCTATCTTAATAGTGCAATACGTCTTCCTCCAAGTTGCTCACACAGTTTACTACTTTTTGTGTAGTTTTTGTCTGCCAGAAACGATAATACACTAGTTGTGTATCATAAAAGAGTCATCGTTTCTCCTCCTAGGGGTTTTCGAGATTTCTTAATCCAAACCGCAAGTAACGAGGCATTGGCTACCTTAAGAGAGTCATAGTTACTCGTCCCCATTGCTCACCCAGACTGCCACTTTTTCTTACTGTGTCCCAGTCTGCCAGAAGCGATATGTCACTCGTTGTGTATCTTAAGAGATTCATCATTACTCCTTCCATAGGTTACTGGTATTCTCTGAGTCAATACCTCTCTTGACGAAAAAGTGGCTATCTTAATAGTGCAATACTTCTTCCTCCGAGTTGCTCACACAGTTTACTGCTTTTTGTGTAGTTTTTGTCTGCCAGAAACTATAATTCACTAGTTGTGTATCATAAAAGAGTCATCGTTTCTCCTCCTAGGGGTTATTCGAGATTTCTTAATCCAAACCGCAAGTAACGAGGCATTGGCTACCTTAAGAGAGTCATAGTTACTCGTCCCAATTGCTCACCCAGTCTGCCACTTTTCCTTACTGCGGCCAGTCTGCCAGAAGCGATATGTCACTCGTTGCGTCTCTTAAGAGATTCATCGTTACTCCTTCCATAGGTTACTGGTATTCTCTGAGTCAATACCTCTCTTGACGAAAAAGTGGCTATCTTAATAGTGCAATACTTCTTCCTCCGAGTTGCTCACACATTTTACTGCTTTTTGTGTAGTTTTTGTCTGCCAGAAAGTATAATTCACTAGTTTTGTATCATAAAAGAGTCATCGTTTCTCCTCCTAGGGGTTATTCGAGATATCTTAATCCAAACCGGAAGTAACGAGGCATTGGCTACCTTAAGAGAGTCATAGTTACTCGTCACCATTGCTCACCCAGTCTGCCACTTTTTCTTACTGTGTCCCAGTCTGCCAGAAGCGATATGCCACTCGTTGTGTATCTTAAGAGATTCATCGTTACTCCTTCCATAGGTTACTGGTATTCTCTGAGTCAATACCTCTCTTGACGAAAAAGTGGCTATCTTAATAGTGCAATACTTCTTCCTCCGAGTTGCTCACACAGTTTACTGCTTTTTGTGTAGTTTTTGTCTGCCAGAAACTATAATTCACTAGTTGTGTATCATAAAAGAGTCATCGTTTCTCCTCCTAGGGGTTATTCGAGACCTCTTAATCCAAACCGCAAGTAACAAGGCATTGGCTACCTTAAGAGAGTCATAGTTACTCGTCCCAATTGCGCACCCAGTCTGCCACTTTTCCTTACTGCGGCCAGTCTGCCAGAAGCGATATGTCACTCGTTGTGTATCTTAAGAGATTCATCGTTACTCCTTCCATAGGTTACTGGTATTCTCTGAGTCAATACCTCTCGTGACGAAAAAGTGGCTATCTTAATAGAGCAATACTTCTTCCTCCGAGTTGCTCACACAGTTTACTACTTTTTGTGTAGTTTTTGTCTGCCAGAAACTATAATTCACTAGTTGTGTATCATAAAAGAGTCATCGTTTCTCCTCCTAGGGGTTATTCGAGACCTCTTAATCCAAACCGCAAGTAACGAGGCATTGGCTACCTTAAGAGAGTCATAGTTACTCGTCCCAATTGCTCACCCAGTCTGCCACTTTTTCTTACTGCGGCCAGTCTGCCAGAAGCGATATGTCACTCGTTGTGTATCTTAAGAGATTCATCGTTACTTCTTCCATAGGTTACTGGTATTCTCTGAGTCAATACCTCTCGTGACGAAAAAGTGGCTATCTTAATAGTGCAATACTTCTTCCTCCGAGTTGCTCACACAGTTTACTACTTTTTGTGTAGTTTTTGTCTGCCAGAAACTATAATTCACTAGTTGTGTATCATAAAAGAGTCATCGTTTCTCCTCCTAGGGGTTATTCGAGACCTCTTAATCCAAACCGCAAGTAACGAGGCATTGGCTACCTTAAGAGAGTCACAGTTACTCGTCCCCATTGCTCACCCAGTCTGCCACTTTTTCTTACTGTGGCCAGTCTGCCAGATGCGATATGTCACTCGTTGTGTATCTTAAGAGATTCATCGTTACTCCTTCCATAGGTTACTGGTATTCTCTGAGTCAATACCTCTCTTGACGAAAAAGTGGCTATCTTAATAGTGCAATACTTCTTCCTCCGAGTTGCTCACACAGTTTACTGCTTTTTGTGTAGTTTTTGTCTGCCAGAAACTATAATTCACTAGTTTTGTATCATAAAAGAGTCATCGTTTCTCCTCCTAGGGGTTATTCGAGATATCTTAATCCAAACCGCAAGTAACGAGGCATTGGCTACCTTAAGAGAGTCATAGTTACTCGTCTCAATTGCTCACCCAGTCTGCCACTTTTCCTTACTGCGGCCAGTCTGCCAGAAGCGATATGTCACTCGTTGTGCATCTTAAGAGATTCATCGTTACTCCTTCCATAGGTTACTGGTATTCTCTGAGTCAATACCTCTCTTGACGAAAAAGTGGCTATCTTAATAGTGCAATACTTCTTCCTCCGATTGCTCACACAGTTTACTACTTTTTGTGTACTTGCCAGTCTGCCAGAAGCGATATGTTACTAGTTGTGTATCATAAAAGAGTCATCGTTTCTCCTCCTAGGGGTTATTCGAGATTTCTTAATCCAAACCGCAAGTAACGAGGCATTGGCTACCTTAAGAGAGTCATAGTTACTCGTCCCAATTGCTCACCCAGTCTGCCACTTTTCCTTACTGCGGCCAGTCTGCCAGAAGCGATATGTCACTCGTTGTGTATCTTAAGAGATTCATCTCTACTCTTTCCATAGGTTACTGGTATTCTCTGATTCAATGCCTCTCGTGACGAAAAAGTGGCTATCTTAATAGTGCAATACTTCTTCCTCCCAGTTGCTCACACAGTTTACTACTTTTTTGTGTAGTTTTTGTCTGCCAGAAACTAGAATTCACTAGTTTTGTATCATAAAAGTGTCATCGTTTCTCCTCCTAGGGGTTATTCGAGACCTCTTAATCCAAACCGCAAGTAACGAGGCATTGGCTACCTTAAGAGAGTCATAGTTACTCGTCCCAATTGCTCACCCAGTCTCCCACTTTTTCTTACTGCGGCCAGTCTGTCAGAAGCGATATGTCACTCGTTGTGTATCTTAAGAGATTCATCGTTACTCCTTCCATAGGTTACTGGTATTCTCTGTTCAATACCTCTCGTGACGAAAGAGTGGCTATCTTAATAGTGCAATACTTCTTCCTCCGAGTTGCTCACACAGTTTACTACTTTTTGTGTAGTTTTTGTCTGCCAGAAACTATAATTCACTAGTTGTGTATCATAAAAGAGTCATCGTTTCTCCTCCTAGGGGTTATTCGAGACCTCTTAATCCAAACCGCAAGTAACGAGGCATTGGCTACCTTAAGAGAGTCATAGTTACTCGTCCCCATTGCTCACCCAGTCTGCCACTTTTTCTTACTGTGGCCAGTCTGCCAAAAGCGATATGTCACTCGTTGTGTATCTTAAGAGATTCATCGTTACTCCTTCCATAGGTTACTGGTATTCTCTGAGTCAATACCTCTCTTGACGAAAAAGTGGCTATCTTAATAGTGCAATACTTCTTCCTCCGAGTTGCTCACACAGTTTACTGCTTTTTGTGTAGTTTTTGTCTGCCAGAAACTATAATTCACTAGTTTTGTATCATAAAAGAGTCATCGTTTCTCCTCCTAGGGGTTATTCGAGATATCTTAATCCAAACCGCAAGTAACGAGGCATTGGCTACCTTAAGAGAGTCATAGTTACTCGTCCCAATTGCTCACCCAGTCTGCCACTTTTCCTTACTGCGGCCAGTCTGCCAGAAGCGATATGTCACTCGTTGTGTATCTTAAGAGATTCATCTCTACTCTTTCCATAGGTTACTGGTATTCTCTGATTCAATGCCTCTCGTGACGAAAAAGTGGCTATCTTAATAGTGCAATACTTCTTCCTCCCAGTTGCTCACACAGTTTACTACTTTTTTGTGTAGTTTTTGTCTGCCAGAAACTATAATTCACTAGTTTTGTATCATAAAAGAGTCATCGTTTCTCCTCCTAGGGGTTATTCGAGACCTCTTAATCCAAACCGCAAGTAACGAGGCATTGGCTACCTTAAGAGAGTCATAGTTACTCGTCCCAATTGCTCACCCAGTCTGCCACTTTTTCTTACTGCGGCCAGTCTGTCAGAAGCGATATGTCACTCGTTGTGTATCTTAAGAGATTCATCGTTACTCCTTCCATAGGTTACTGGTATTCTCTGTTCAATACCTCTCGTGACGAAAGAGTGGCTATCTTAATAGTGCAATACTTCTTCCTCCGAGTTGCTCACACAGTTTACTACTTTTTGTGTAGTTTTTGTCTGCCAGAAACTATAATTCACTAGTTGTGTATCATAAAAGAGTCATCGTTTCTCCTCCTAGGGGTTATTCGAGACCTCTTAATCCAAACCGCAAGTAACGAGGTATTGGCTACCTTAAGAGAGTCATAGTTACTCGTCCCCATTGCTCACCCAGTCTGCCACTTTTTCTTACTGTGGCCAGTCTGCCAGAAGCGATATGTCACTCGTTGTGTATCTTAAGAGATTCATCGTTACTCCTTCCATAGGTTACTGGTATTCTCTGAGTCAATACCTCTCTTGACGAAAAAGTGGCTATCTTAATAGTGCAATACTTCTTCCTCCGAGTTGCTCACACAGTTTACTGCTTTTTGTGTAGATTTTGTCTGCCAGAAACTATAATTCACTAGTTTTGTATCATAAAAGAGTCATCGTTTCTCCTCCTAGGGGTTATTCGAGATATCTTAATCCAAACCGCAAGTAACGAGGCATTGGCTACCTTATGAGAGTCATAGTTACTCGTCCCAATTGCTCACCCAGTCTGCCACTTTTCCTTACTGCGGCCAGTCTGCCAGAAGCGATATGTCACTCGTTGTGTATCTTAAGAGATTCATCGTTACTCCTTCCATAGGTTACTGGTATTCTCTGAGTCAATACCTCTCTTGACGAAAAAGTGGGTATCTTAATAGTGCAATACTTCTTCCTCCGAGTTGCTCACACAGTTTACTACTTTTTGTGTACTTGGCAGTCTGCCAGAAGCGATATGTCACTAGTTGTGTATCATAAAAGAGTCATCGTTTCTCCTCCTAGGGGTTATTCGAGATTTCTTAATCCAAACCGCAAGTAACGAGGCATTGGCTACCTTAAGAGAGTCATAGTTACTCGTCCCAATTGCTCACCCAGTCTGCCACTTTTCCTTACTGCGGCCAGTCTGCCAGAAGCGATATGTCACTCGTTGTGAATCTTAAGAGATTCATCGTTACTCTTTCCATAGGTTACTGGTATTCTCTGAGTCAATACATCTTTTGACGAAAAAGTGGCTATCTTAATAGTGCAATACTTCTTCCTCCGAGTTGCTCACACAGTTTACTGCTTTTTGTGTAGTTTTTGTCTGCCAGAAACTATAATTCACAAGTTTTGTATCATAAAAGTGTCATCGTTTCTCCTCCTAGGGGTTATTCGAGATATCTTAATCCAAACCGCAAGTAACGAGGCATTGGCTACCTTAAGAGAGTCATAGTTACTCGTCCCCATTGCTCACTTAGTCTGCCACTTTTTCTTACTGTGTCCCAGTCTGCCAGAAGCGATATGCCACTCGTTGTGTATCCTAAGAGATTCATCGTTACTCCTTCCATAGTTTACTGGTATTCTCCAAGTCAATACATCTCTTGACGAAAAAGTGGCTATCTTAATAGTGCAATACTACTTCCTCCGAGTTGCTCACACAGTTTACTACTTTTTGTGTACTTTCCAGTCTGCCAGAAGCGATATGTCACTAGTTGTGTATCATAAAAGAGTCATCGTTTCTCCTCCTAGGGGTTATTCGAGATTTCTTAATCCAAACCGCAAGTAACGAGGCATTGGCTACCTTACGAGAGTCATAGTTACTCGTCCCAATTGCTCACCCAGTCTGCCACTTTTTCTTACTGCGGCCAGTCTGCCAGAAGCGATATGTCACTCGTTGTGTATCTTAAGAGATTCATCGTTACTTCTTCCATAGGTTACTGGTATTCTCTGAGTCAATACCTCTCGTGACGAAAAAGTGGCTATCTTAATAGTGCAATACTTCTTCCTCCGAGTTGCTCACACAGTTTACTACTTTTTGTGTAGTTTTTGTCTGCCAGAAACTATAATTCACTAGTTGTGTATCATAAAAGAGTCATCGTTTCTCCTCCTAGGGGTTATTCGAGACCTCTTAATCCAAACCGCAAGTAACGAGGCATTGGCTACCTTAAGAGAGTCATAGTTACTCGTCCCAATTGCTCACCCAGTCTGCCACTTTTCCTTACTGCGGCCAGTCTGCCAGAAGCGATATGTCACTCGTTGTGTATCCTAAGAGATTCATCGTTACTCCTTCCATAGTTTACTGGTATTCTCCAAGTCAATACATCTCTTGACGAAAAAGTGGCTATCTTAATAGTGCAATACTACTTCCTCCGAGTTGCTCACACAGTTTACTACTTTTTGTGTACTTGCCAGTCTGCCAGAAGCGATATGTCACTAGTTGTGTATCATAAAAGAGTCATCGTTTCTCCTCCTAGGGGTTATTCGAGATTTCTTAATCCAAACCGCAAGTAACGAGGCATTGGCTACCTTACGAGAGTCATAGTTACTCGTCCCAATTGCTCACCCAGTCTGCCACTTTTTCTTACTGCGGCCAGTCTGCCAGAAGCGATATGTCACTCGTTGTGTATCTTAAGAGATTCATCGTTACTTCTTCCATAGGTTACTGGTATTCTCTGAGTCAATACCTCTCGTGACGAAAAAGTGGCTATCTTAATAGTGCAATACTTCTTCCTCCGAGTTGCTCACACAGTTTACTACTTTTTGTGTAGTTTTTGTCTGCCAGAAACTATAATTCACTAGTTGTGTATCATAAAAGAGTCATCGTTTCTCCTCCTAGGGGTTATTCGAGACCTCTTAATCCAAACCGCAAGTAACGAGGCATTGGCTACCTTAAGAGAGTCACAGTTACTCGTCCCCATTGCTCACCCAGTCTGCCACTTTTTCTTACTGTGGCCAGTCTGCCAGATGCGATATGTCACTCGTTGTGTATCTTAAGAGATTCATCGTTACTCCTTCCATAGGTTACTGGTATTCTCTGAGTCAATACCTCTCTTGACGAAAAAGTGGCTATCTTAATAGTGCAATACTTCTTCCTCCGAGTTGCTCACACAGTTTACTGCTTTTTGTGTAGTTTTTGTCTGCCAGAAACTATAATTCACTAGTTTTGTATCATAAAAGAGTCATCGTTTCTCCTCCTAGGGGTTATTCGAGATATCTTAATCCAAACCGCAAGTAACGAGGCATTGGCTACCTTAAGAGAGTCATAGTTACTCGTCTCAATTGCTCACCCAGTCTGCCACTTTTCCTTACTGCGGCCAGTCTGCCAGAAGCGATATGTCACTCGTTGTGCATCTTAAGAGATTCATCGTTACTCCTTCCATAGGTTACTGGTATTCTCTGAGTCAATACCTCTCTTGACGAAAAAGTGGCTATCTTAATAGTGCAATACTTCTTCCTCCGATTGCTCACACAGTTTACTACTTTTTGTGTACTTGCCAGTCTGCCAGAAGCGATATGTTACTAGTTGTGTATCATAAAAGAGTCATCGTTTCTCCTCCTAGGGGTTATTCGAGATTTCTTAATCCAAACCGCAAGTAACGAGGCATTGGCTACCTTAAGAGAGTCATAGTTACTCGTCCCAATTGCTCACCCAGTCTGCCACTTTTCCTTACTGCGGCCAGTCTGCCAGAAGCGATATGTCACTCGTTGTGTATCTTAAGAGATTCATCTCTACTCTTTCCATAGGTTACTGGTATTCTCTGATTCAATGCCTCTCGTGACGAAAAAGTGGCTATCTTAATAGTGCAATACTTCTTCCTCCCAGTTGCTCACACAGTTTACTACTTTTTTGTGTAGTTTTTGTCTGCCAGAAACTAGAATTCACTAGTTTTGTATCATAAAAGTGTCATCGTTTCTCCTCCTAGGGGTTATTCGAGACCTCTTAATCCAAACCGCAAGTAACGAGGCATTGGCTACCTTAAGAGAGTCATAGTTACTCGTCCCAATTGCTCACCCACTCTCCCACTTTTTCTTACTGCGGCCAGTCTGTCAGAAGCGATATGTCACTCGTTGTGTATCTTAAGAGATTCATCGTTACTCCTTCCATAGGTTACTGGTATTCTCTGTTCAATACCTCTCGTGACGAAAGAGTGGCTATCTTAATAGTGCAATACTTCTTCCTCCGAGTTGCTCACACAGTTTACTACTTTTTGTGTAGTTTTTGTCTGCCAGAAACTATAATTCACTAGTTGTGTATCATAAAAGAGTCATCGTTTCTCCTCCTAGGGGTTATTCGAGACCTCTTAATCCAAACCGCAAGTAACGAGGCATTGGCTACCTTAAGAGAGTCATAGTTACTCGTCCCCATTGCTCACCCAGTCTGCCACTTTTTCTTACTGTGGCCAGTCTGCCAAAAGCGATATGTCACTCGTTGTGTATCTTAAGAGATTCATCGTTACTCCTTCCATAGGTTACTGGTATTCTCTGAGTCAATACCTCTCTTGACGAAAAAGTGGCTATCTTAATAGTGCAATACTTCTTCCTCCGAGTTGCTCACACAGTTTACTGCTTTTTGTGTAGTTTTTGTCTGCCAGAAACTATAATTCACTAGTTTTGTATCATAAAAGAGTCATCGTTTCTCCTCCTAGGGGTTATTCGAGATATCTTAATCCAAACCGCAAGTAACGAGGCATTGGCTACCTTAAGAGAGTCATAGTTACTCGTCCCAATTGCTCACCCAGTCTGCCACTTTTCCTTACTGCGGCCAGTCTGCCAGAAGCGATATGTCACTCGTTGTGTATCTTAAGAGATTCATCTCTACTCTTTCCATAGGTTACTGGTACTCTCTGATTCAATGCCTCTCGTGACGAAAAAGTGGCTATCTTAATAGTGCAATACTTCTTCCTCCCAGTTGCTCACACAGTTTACTACTTTTTTGTGTAGTTTTTGTCTGCCAGAAACTATAATTCACTAGTTTTGTATCATAAAAGAGTCATCGTTTCTCCTCCTAGGGGTTATTCGAGACCTCTTAATCCAAACCGCAAGTAACGAGGCATTGGCTACCTTAAGAGAGTCATAGTTACTCGTCCCAATTGCTCACCCAGTCTGCCACTTTTTCTTACTGTGGCCAGTCTGTCAGAAGCGATATGTCACTCGTTGTGTATCTTAAGAGATTCATCGTTACTCCTTCCATAGGTTACTGGTATTCTCTGTTCAATACCTCTCGTGACGAAAGAGTGGCTATCTTAATAGTGCAATACTTCTTCCTCCGAGTTGCTCACACAGTTTACTACTTTTTGTGTACTTGGCAGTCTGCCAGAAGCGATATGTCAGTAGTTGTGTATCATAAAAGAGTCATCGTTTCTCCTCCTAGGGGTTATTCGAGATTTCTTAATCCAAACCGCAAGTAACGAGGCATTGGCTACCTTAAGAGAGTCATAGTTACTCGTCCCAATTGCTCACCCAGTCTGCCACTTTTCCTTACTGCGGCCAGTCTGCCAGAAGCGATATGTCACTCGTTGTGAATCTTAAGAGATTCATCGTTACTCTTTCCATAGGTTACTGGTATTCTCTGAGTCAATACATCTTTTGACGAAAAAGTGGCTATCTTAATAGTGCAATACTTCTTCCTCCGAGTTGCTCACACAGTTTACTGCTTTTTGTGTAGTTTTTGTCTGCCAGAAACTATAATTCACAAGTTTTGTATCATAAAAGTGTCATCGTTTCTCCTCCTAGGGGTTATTCGAGATATCTTAATCCAAACCGCAAGTAACGAGGCATTGGCTACCTTAAGAGAGTCATAGTTACTCGTCCCCATTGCTCACTTAGTCTGCCACTTTTTCTTACTGTGTCCCAGTCTGCCAGAAGCGATATGTCACTCGTTGTGTATCTTAAGAGATTCATCGTTACTCCTTCCATAGGTTACTGGTATTCTCTGTTCAATACCTCTCGTGACGAAAGAGTGGCTATCTTAATAGTGCAATACTTCTTCCTCCGAGTTGCTCACACAGTTTACTTCTTTTTGTGTAGTTTTTGTCTGCCAGAAACTATAATTCACTAGTTGTGTATCATAAAAGAGTCATCGTTTCTCCTCCTAGGGGTTATTCGAGACCTCTTAATCCAAACCGCAAGTAACGAGGCATTGGCTACCTTAAGAGAGTCATAGTTACTCGTCCCAATTGCTCACCCAGTCTGCCACTTTTTCTTACTGCGGCCAGTCTGTCAGAAGCGATATGTCACTCGTTGTGTATCTTAAGAGATTCATCGTTACTCCTTCCATAGGTTACTGGTATTCTCTGTTCAATACCTCTCGTGACGAAAGAGTGGCTATCTTAATAGTGCAATACTTCTTCCTCCGAGTTGCTCACACAGTTTACTACTTTTTGTGTAGTTTTTGTCTGCCAGAAACTATAATTCACTAGTTGTGTATCATAAGAGAGTCATCGTTTCTCCTCCTAGGGGTTATTCGAGATATATTAATCCAAACCGCAAGTAACGAGGCATTGGCTACCTTAAGAGAGTCATAGTTACTCGTCCCAATTGCTCATCCAGTCTGCCACTTTTCCTTACTGCGGCCAGTCTGCCAGAAGCGATATGTCACTCTTTGTGTATCTTAAGAGATTCATCGTTACTCCTTCCATAGGTTACTGGTATTCTCTGAGTCAATACCTCTCGTGACGAAAAAGTGGCTATCTTAATAGTGCAATACTTCTTCCTCCGAGTTGCTCACACAGTTTACTGCTTTTTGTGTAGTTTTTGTCTGCCAGAAACTATAATTCACTAGTTGTGTATCATAAAAGAGTCATCGTTTCTCCTCCTAGGGGTTATTCGAGACCTCTTAATCCAAACCGCAAGTAACAAGGCATTGGCTACCTTAAGAGAGTCATAGTTACTCGTCCCAATTGCGCACCCAGTCTGCCACTTTTCCTTACTGCGGCCAGTCTGCCAGGAGCGATATGTCACTCGTTGTGTATCTTAAGAGATTCATCGTTACTCCTTCCATAGGTTACTGGTATTCTCTGAGTCAATACCTCTCGTGACGAAAAAGTGGCTATCTTAATAGAGAAATACTTCTTCCTCCGAGTTGCTCACACAGTTTACTACTTTTTGTGTAGTTTTTGTCTGCCAGAAACTATAATTCACTAGTTGTGTATCATAAAAGAGTCATCGTTTCTCCTCCTAGGGGTTATTCGAGACCTCTTAATCCAAACCGCAAGTAACGAGGCATTGGCTACCTTAAGAGAGTCATAGTTACTCGTCCCAATTGCTCACCCAGTCTGCCACTTTTTCTTACTGCGGCCAGTCTGCCAGAAGCGATATGTCACTCGTTGTGTATCTTAAGAGATTCATCGTTACTTCTTCCATAGGTTACTGGTATTCTCTGAGTCAATACCTCTCGTGACGAAAAAGTGGCTATCTTAATAGTGCAATACTTCTTCCTCCGAGTTGCTCACACAGTTTACTACTTTTTGTGTAGTTTTTGTCTGCCAGAAACTATAATTCACTAGTTGTGTATCATAAAAGAGTCATCGTTTCTCCTCCTAGGGGTTATTCGAGACCTCTTAATCCAAACCGCAAGTAACGAGGCATTGGCTACCTTAAGAGAGTCACAGTTACTCGTCCCCATTGCTCACCCAGTCTGCCACTTTTTCTTACTGTGGCCAGTCTGCCAGATGCGATATGTCACTCGTTGTGTATCTTAAGAGATTCATCGTTACTCCTTCCATAGGTTACTGCTATTCTCTGAGTCAATACCTCTCTTGACGAAAAAGTGGCTATCTTAATAGTGCAATACTTCTTCCTCCGAGTTGCTCACACAGTTTACTGCTTTTTGTGTAGTTTTTGTCTGCCAGAAACTATAATTCACTAGTTTTGTATCATAAAAGAGTCATCGTTTCTCCTCCTAGGGGTTATTCGAGATATCTTAATCCAAACCGCAAGTAACGAGGCATTGGCTACCTTAAGAGAGTCATAGTTACTCGTCTCAATTGCTCACCCAGTCTGCCACATTTCCTTACTGCGGCCAGTCTGCCAGAAGCGATATGTCACTCGTTGTGCATCTTAAGAGATTCATCGTTACTCCTTCCATAGGTTACTGGTATTCTCTGAGTCAATACCTCTCTTGACGAAAAAGTGGCTATCTTAATAGTGCAATACTTCTTCCTACGATTGCTCACACAGTTTACTACTTTTTGTGTACTTGCCAGTCTGCCAGAAGCGATATGTTACTAGTTGTGTATCATAAAAGAGTCATCGTTTCTCCTCCTAGGGGTTATTCGAGATTTCTTAATCCAAACCGCAAGTAACGAGGCATTGGCTACCTTAAGAGAGTCATAGTTACTCGTCCCAATTGCTCACCCAGTCTGCCACTTTTCCTTACTGCGGCCAGTCTGCCAGAAGCGATATGTCACTCGTTGTGTATCTTAAGAGATTCATCTCTACTCTTTCCATAGGTTACTGGTATTCTCTGATTCAATGCCTCTCGTGACGAAAAAGTGGCTATCTTAATAGTGCAATACTTCTTCCTCCCAGTTGCTCACACAGTTTACTACTTTTTTGTGTAGTTTTTGTCTGCCAGAAACTATAATTCACTAGTTTTGTATCATAAAAGTGTCATCGTTTCTCCTCCTAGGGGTTATTCGAGACCTCTTAATCCAAACCGCAAGTAACGAGGCATTGGCTACCTTAAGAGAGTCATAGTTACTCGTCCCAATTGCTCACCCAGTCTCCCACTTTTTCTTACTGCGGCCAGTCTGTCAGAAGCGATATGTCACTCGTTGTGTATCTTAAGAGATTCATCGTTACTCCTTCCATAGGTTACTGGTATTCTCTGTTCAATACCTCTCGTGACGAAAGAGTGGCTATCTTAATAGTGCAATACTTCTTCCTCCGAGTTGCTCACACAGTTTACTACTTTTTGTGTAGTTTTTGTCTGCCAGAAACTATAATTCACTAGTTGTGTATCATAAAAGAGTCATCGTTTCTCCTCCTAGGGGTTATTCGAGACCTCTTAATCCAAACCGCAAGTAACGAGGTATTGGCTACCTTAAGAGAGTCATAGTTACTCGTCCCCATTGCTCACCCAGTCTGCCACTTTTTCTTACTGTGGCCAGTCTGCCAGAAGCGATATGCCACTCGTTGTGTATCTTAAGAGATTCATCGTTACTCCTTCCATAGGTTACTGGTATTCTCTGAGTCAATACCTCTCTTGACGAAAAAGTGGCTATCTTAATAGTGCAATACTTCTTCCTCCGAGTTGCTCACACAGTTTACTGCTTTTTGTGTAGTTTTTGTCTGCCAGAAACTATAATTCACTAGTTGTGTATCATAAAAGAGTCATAGTTTCTCCTCCTAGGGTTTATTCGAGACCTCTTAATCCAAACCGCAAGTAACGAGGCATTGGCTACCTTAAGAGAGTCATAGTTACTCGTCCCAATTGCTCACCCAGTCTGCCACTTTTTCTTACTGCGGCCAGTCTGCCAGAAGCGATATGTCACTCGTTGAGTATCTTAAGAGATTCATCGTTACTCCTTCCATAGGTTACTGGTATTCTCTGAGTCAATACCTCTCGTGACGAAAAAGTGGCTATCTTAATAGTGCAATACTTCTTCCTCCGAGTTGCTCACACAGTTTACTACTTTTTGTGTAGTTTTTGTCTGCCAGAAACTATAATTCACTAGTTGTGTATCATAAAAGATTCATCGTTTCTCCTCCTAGGGGTTATTCGAGACCTCTTAATCCAAACCGCAAGTAACGAGGCATTGGCTACCTTAAGAGAGTCATAGTTACTCGTCCCAATTGCTCACCCAGTCTGCCACTTTTTCTTACTGCGGCCAGTCTGCCAGAAGCGATATGTCACTCGTTGTGTATCTTAAGAGATTCATCGTTACTTCTTCCATAGGTTACTGGTATTCTCTGAGTCAATACCTCTCGTGACGAAAAAGTGGCTATCTTAATAGTGCAATACTTCTTCCTCCGAGTTGCTCACACAGTTTACTACTTTTTGTGTAGTTTTTGTCTGCCAGAAACTATAATTCACTAGTTTCGTATCATAAAAGAGTCATCGTTTCTCCTCCTAGGGGTTATTCGAGACCTCTTAATCCAAACCGCAAGTAACGAGGCATTGGCTACCTTAAGAGAGTCACAGTTACTCGTCCCCATTGCTCACCCAGTCTGCCACTTTTTCTTACTGTGGCCAGTCTGCCAGATGCGATATGTCACTCGTTGTGTATCTTAAGAGATTCATCGTTACTCCTTCCATAGGTTACTGCTATTCTCTGAGTCAATACCTCTCTTGACGAAAAAGTAGCTATCTTAATAGTGCAATACTTCTTCCTCCGAGTTGCTCACACAGTTTACTGCTTTTTGTGTAGTTTTTGTCTGCCAGAAACTATAATTCACTAGTTTTGTATCATAAAAGAGTCATCGTTTCTCCTCCTAGGGGTTATTCGAGATATCTTAATCCAAACCGCAAGTAACGAGGCATTGGCTACCTTAAGAGAGTCATAGTTACTCGTCTCAATTGCTCACCCAGTCTGCCACTTTTCCTTACTGCGGCCAGTCTGCCAGAAGCGATATGTCACTCGTTGTGCATCTTAAGAGATTCATCGTTACTCCTTCCATAGGTTACTGGTATTCTCTGAGTCAATACCTCTCTTGACGAAAAAGTGGCTATCTTAATAGTGCAATACTTCTTCCTACGATTGCTCACACAGTTTACTACTTTTTGTGTACTTGCCAGTCTGCCAGAAGCGATATGTTACTAGTTGTGTATCATAAAAGAGTCATCGTTTCTCCTCCTAGGGGTTATTCGAGATTTCTTAATCCAAACCGCAAGTAACGAGGCATTGGCTACCTTAAGAGAGTCATAGTTACTCGTCCCAATTGCTCACCCAGTCTGCCACTTTTCCTTACTGCGGCCAGTCTGCCAGAAGCGATATGTCACTCGTTGTGTATCTTAAGAGATTCATCTCTACTCTTTCCATAGGTTACTGGTATTCTCTGATTCAATGCCTCTCGTGACGAAAAAGTGGCTATCTTAATAGTGCAATACTTCTTCCTCCCAGTTGCTCACACAGTTTACTACTTTTTTGTGTAGTTTTTGTCTGCCAGAAACTATAATTCACTAGTTTTGTATCATAAAAGTGTCATCGTTTCTCCTCCTAGGGGTTATTCGAGACCTCTTAATCCAAACCGCAAGTAACGAGGCATTGGCTACCTTAAGAGAGTCATAGTTACTCGTCCCAATTGCTCACCCAGTCTCCCACTTTTTCTTACTGCGGCCAGTCTGTCAGAAGCGATATGTCACTCGTTGTGTATCTTAAGAGATTCATCGTTACTCCTTCCATAGGTTACTGGTATTCTCTGTTCAATACCTCTCGTGACGAAAGAGTGGCTATCTTAATAGTGCAATACTTCTTCCTCCGAGTTGCTCACACAGTTTACTACTTTTTGTGTAGTTTTTGTCTGCCAGAAACTATAATTCACTAGTTGTGTATCATAAAAGAGTCATCGTTTCTCCCCCTAGGGGTTATTCGAGACCTCTTAATCCAAACCGCAAGTAACGAGGTATTGGCTACCTTAAGAGAGTCATAGTTACTCGTCCCCATTGCTCACCCAGTCTGCCACTTTTTCTTACTGTGGCCAGTCTGCCAGAAGCGATATGCCACTCGTTGTGTATCTTAAGAGATTCATCGTTACTCCTTCCATAGGTTACTGGTATTCTCTGAGTCAATACCTCTCTTGACGAAAAAGTGGCTATCTTAATAGTGCAATACTTCTTCCTCCGAGTTGCTCACACAGTTTACTGCTTTTTGTGTAGTTTTTGTCTGCCAGAAACTATAATTCACTAGTTGTGTATCATAAAAGAGTCATAGTTTCTCCTCCTAGGGTTTATTCGAGACCTCTTAATCCAAACCGCAAGTAACGAGGCATTGGCTACCTTAAGAGAGTCATAGTTACTCGTCCCAATTGCTCACCCAGTCTGCCACTTTTTCTTACTGCGGCCAGTCTGCCAGAAGCGATATGTCACTCGTTGAGTATCTTAAGAGATTCATCGTTACTCCTTCCATAGGTTACTGGTATTCTCTGAGTCAATACCTCTCGTGACGAAAAAGTGGCTATCTTAATAGTGCAATACTTCTTCCTCCGAGTTGCTCACACAGTTTACTACTTTTTGTGTAGTTTTTGTCTGCCAGAAACTATAATTCACTAGTTGTGTATCATAAAAGAGTCATCGTTTCTCCTCCTAGGGGTTATTCGAGACCTCTTAATCCAAACCGCAAGTAACGAGGCACTGGCTACCTTAAGAGAGTCATAGTTACTCGTCCCAATTGCTCACCCAGTCTGCCACTTTTCCTTACTGCAGCCAGTCTGCCAGAAGCGATATGTCACTCGTTGTGTATCCTAAGAGATTCATCGTTACTCCTTCCATAGTTTACTGGTATTCTCTGAGTCAATACATCTCTTGACCAAAAAGTGGCTATCTTAATAGTGCAATACTACTTCCTCCGAGTTGCTCACACAGTTTACTACTTTTTGTGTACTTGCCAGTCTGCCAGAAGCGATATGTCACTAGTTGTGTATCATAAAAGAGTCATCGTTTCTCCTCCTAGGGGTTATTCGAGATTTCGTAATCCAAACCGCAAGTAACGAGGCATTGGCTACCTTAAGAGAGTCATAGTTACTCGTCCCAATTGCTCACCCAGTCTGCCACTTTTCCTTACTGCGGCCAGTCTGCCAGAAGCGATATGTCACTCGTTGTGTATCTTAAGAGATTCATCGCTACTCTTTCCATAGGTTACTGGTATTCTCTGATTCAATGCCTCTCGTGACGAAAAAGTGGCTATCTTAATAGTGCAATACTTCTTCCTCCCAGTTGCTCACACAGTTTACTACTTTTTTGTGTAGTTTTTGTCTGCCAGAAACTATAATTCACTAGTTTTGTATCATAAAAGAGTCATCGTTTCTCCTCCTAGGGGTTATTCGAGACCTCTTAATCCAAACCGCAAGTAACGAGGCATTGGCTACCTTAAGAGAGTCATAGTTACTCGTCCCAATTGCTCACCCAGTCTGCCACTTTTTCTTACTGCGGCCAGTCTGTCAGAAGCGATATGTCACTCGTTGTGTATCTTAAGAGATTCATCGTTACTCCTTCCATAGGTTACTGGTATTCTCTGTTCAATACCTCTCGTGACGAAAGAGTGGCTATCTTAATAGTGCAATACTTCTTCCTCCGAGTTGCTCACACAGTTTACTTCTTTTTGTGTAGTTTTTGTCTGCCAGAAACTATAATTCACTAGTTGTGTATCATAAAAGAGTCATCGTTTCTCCTCCTAGGGGTTATTCGAGACCTCTTAATCCAAACCGCAAGTAACGAGGCATTGGCTACCTTAAGAGAGTCATAGTTACTCGTCCCAATTGCTCACCCAGTCTGCCACTTTTTCTTACTGCGGCCAGTCTGTCAGAAGCGATATGTCACTCGTTGTGTATCTTAAGAGATTCATCGTTACTCCTTCCATAGGTTACTGGTATTCTCTGTTCAATACCTCTCGTGACGAAAGAGTGGCTATCTTAATAGTGCAATACTTCTTCCTCCGAGTTGCTCACACAGTTTACTACTTTTTGTGTAGTTTTTGTCTGCCAGAAACTATAATTCACTAGTTGTGTATCATAAGAGAGTCATCGTTTCTCCTCCTAGGGGTTATTCGAGATATATTAATCCAAACCGCAAGTAACGAGGCATTGGCTACCTTAAGAGAGTCATAGTTACTCGTCCCAATTGCTCACCCAGTCTGCCACTTTTCCTTACTGCGGCCAGTCTGCCAGAAGCGATATGTCACTCTTTGTGTATCTTAAGAGATTCATCGTTACTCCTTCCATAGGTTACTGGTATTCTCTGAGTCAATACCTCTCGTGACGAAAAAGTGGCTATCTTAATAGTGCAATACTTCTTCCTCCGAGTTGCTCACACAGTTTACTGCTTTTTGTGTAGTTTTTGTCTGCCAGAAACTATAATTCACTAGTTGTGTATCATAAAAGAGTCATCGTTTCTCCTCCTAGGGGTTATTCGAGACCTCTTAATCCAAACCGCAAGTAACAAGGCATTGGCTACCTTAAGAGAGTCATAGTTACTCGTCCCAATTGCGCACCCAGTCTGCCACTTTTCCTTACTGCGGCCAGTCTGCCAGAAGCGATATGTCACTCGTTGTGTATCTTAAGAGATTCATCGTTACTCCTTCCATAGGTTACTGGTATTCTCTGAGTCAATACCTCTCGTGACGAAAAAGTGGCTATCTTAATAGAGCAATACTTCTTCCTCCGAGTTGCTCACACAGTTTACTACTTTTTGTGTAGTTTTTGTCTGCCAGAAACTATAATTCACTAGTTGTGTATCATAAAAGAGTCATCGTTTCTCCTCCTAGGGGTTATTCGAGACCTCTTAATCCAAACCGCAAGTAACGAGGCATTGGCTACCTTAAGAGAGTCATAGTTACTCGTCCCAATTGCTCACCCAGTCTGCCACTTTTTCTTACTGCGGCCAGTCTGCCAGAAGCGATATGTCACTCGTTGTGTATCTTAAGAGATTCATCGTTACTTCTTCCATAGGTTACTGGTATTCTCTGAGTCAATACCTCTCGTGACGAAAAAGTGGCTATCTTAATAGTGCAATACTTCTTCCTCCGAGTTGCTCACACAGTTTACTACTTTTTGTGTAGTTTTTGTCTGCCAGAAACTATAATTCACTAGTTGTGTATCATAAAAGAGTCATCGTTTCTCCTCCTAGGGGTTATTCGAGACCTCTTAATCCAAACCGCAAGTAACGAGGCATTGGCTACCTTAAGAGAGTCACAGTTACTCGTCCCCATTGCTCACCCAGTCTGCCACTTTTTCTTACTGTGGCCAGTCTGCCAGATGCGATATGTCACTCGTTGTGTATCTTAAGAGATTCATCGTTACTCCTTCCATAGGTTACTGCTATTCTCTGAGTCAATACCTCTCGTGACGAAAAAGTGGCTATCTTAATAGTGCAATACTTCTTCCTCCGAGTTGCTCACACAGTTTACTGCTTTTTGTGTAGTTTTTGTCTGCCAGAAACTATAATTCACTAGTTTTGTATCATAAAAGAGTCATCGTTTCTCCTCCTAGGGGTTATTCGAGATATCTTAATCCAAACCGCAAGTAACGAGGCATTGGCTACCTTAAGAGAGTCATAGTTACTCGTCTCAATTGCTCACCCAGTCTGCCACTTTTCCTTACTGCGGCCAGTCTGCCAGAAGCGATATGTCACTCGTTGTGTATCTTAAGAGATTCATCGTTACTCCTTCCATAGGTTACTGGTATTCTCTGAGTCAATACCTCTCTTGACGAAAAAGTGGCTATCTTATCAGTGCAATACTTCTTCCTACGATTGCTCACACAGTTTACTACTTTTTGTGTACTTGCCAGTCTGCCAGAAGCGATATGTTACTAGTTGTGTATCATAAAAGAGTCATCGTTTCTCCTCCTAGGGGTTATTCGAGATTTCTTAATCCAAACCGCAAGTAACGAGGCATTGGCTACCTTAAGAGAGTCATAGTTACTCGTCCCAATTGCTCACCCAGTCTGCCACTTTTCCTTACTGCGGCCAGTCTGCCAGAAGCGATATGTCACTCGTTGTGTATCTTAAGAGATTCATCTCTACTCTTTCCATAGGTTACTGGTATTCTCTGATTCAATGCCTCTCGTGACGAAAAAGTGGCTATCTTAATAGTGCAATACTTCTTCCTCCCAGTTGCTCACACAGTTTACTACTTTTTTGTGTAGTTTTTGTCTGCCAGAAACTATAATTCACTAGTTTTGTATCATAAAAGAGTCATCGTTTCTCCTCCTAGGGGTTATTCGAGACCTCTTAATCCAAACCGCAAGTAACGAGGCATTGGCTACCTTAAGAGAGTCATAGTTACTCGTCCCAATTGCTCACCCAGTCTCCCACTTTTTCTTACTGCGGCCAGTCTGTCAGAAGCGATATGTCACTCGTTGTGTATCTTAAGAGATTCATCGTTACTCCTTCCATAGGTTACTGGTATTCTCTGTTCAATACCTCTCGTGACGAAAGAGTGGCTATCTTAATAGTGCAATACTTCTTCCTCCGAGTTGCTCACACAGTTTACTACTTTTTGTGTAGTTTTTGTCTGCCAGAAACTATAATTCACTAGTTGTGTATCATAAAAGAGTCATCGTTTCTCCTCCTAGGGGTTATTCGAGACCTCTTAATCCAAACCGCAAGTAACGAGGTATTGGCTACCTTAAGAGAGTCATAGTTACTCGTCCCCATTGCTCACCCAGTCTGCCACTTTTTCTTACTGTGGCCAGTCTGCCAGAAGCGATATGTCACTCGTTGTGTATCTTAAGAGATTCATCGTTACTTCTTCCATAGGTTACTGGTATTCTCTGAGTCAATACCTCTCGTGACGAAAAAGTGGCTATCTTAATAGTGCAATACTTCTTCCTCCGAGTTGCTCACACAGTTTACTACTTTTTGTGTAGTTTTTGTCTGCCAGAAACTATAATTCACTAGTTGTGTATCATAAAAGAGTCATCGTTTCTCCTCCTAGGGGTTATTCGAGACCTCTTAATCCAAACCGCAAGTAACGAGGCATTGGCTACCTTAAGAGAGTCATAGTTACTCGTCCCCATTGCTCACCCAGTCTGCCACTTTTTCTTACTGTGGCCAGTCTGCCAAAAGCGATATGTCACTCGTTGTGTATCTTAAGAGATTCATCGTTACTCCTTCCATAGGTTACTGGTATTCTCTGAGTCAATACCTCTCGTGACGAAAAAGTGGCTATCTTAATAGTGCAATACTTCTTCCTCCGAGTTGCTCACACAGTTTACTGCTTTTTGTGTAGTTTTTGTCTGCCAGAAACTATAATTCACTAGTTGTGTATCATAAAAGAGTCATCGTTTCTCCTCCTAGGGGTTATTCGAGACCTCTTAATCCAAACCGCAAGTAACAAGGCATTGGCTACCTTAAGAGAGTCATAGTTACTCGTCCCAATTGCGCACCCAGTCTGCCACTTTTCCTTACTGCGGCCAGTCTGCCAGAAGCGATATGTCACTCGTTGTGTATCTTAAGAGATTCATCGTTACTCCTTCCATAGGTTACTGGTATTCTCTGAGTCAATACCTCTCGTGACGAAAAAGTGGCTATCTTAATAGAGCAATACTTCTTCCTCCGAGTTGCTCACACAGTTTACTACTTTTTGTGTAGTTTTTGTCTGCCAGAAACTATAATTCACTAGTTGTGTATCATAAAAGAGTCATCGTTTCTCCTCCTAGGGGTTATTCGAGACCTCTTAATCCAAACCGCAAGTAACGAGGCATTGGCTACCTTAAGAGAGTCATAGTTACTCGTCCCAATTGCTCACCCAGTCTGCCACTTTTTCTTACTGCGGCCAGTCTGCCAGAAGCGATATGTCACTCGTTGTGTATCTTAAGAGATTCATCGTTACTTCTTCCATAGGTTACTGGTATTCTCTGAGTCAATACCTCTCGTGACGAAAAAGTGGCTATCTTAATAGTGCAATACTTCTTCCTCCGAGTTGCTCACACAGTTTACTACTTTTTGTGTAGTTTTTGTCTGCCAGAAACTATAATTCACTAGTTGTGTATCATAAAAGAGTCATCGTTTCTCCTCCTAGGGGTTATTCGAGACCTCTTAATCCAAACCGCAAGTAACGAGGCATTGGCTACCTTAAGAGAGTCACAGTTACTCGTCCCCATTGCTCACCCAGTCTGCCACTTTTTCTTACTGTGGCCAGTCTGCCAGATGCGATATGTCACTCGTTGTGTATCTTAAGAGATTCATCGTTACTCCTTCCATAGGTTACTGGTATTCTCTGAGTCAATACCTCTCTTGACGAAAAAGTGGCTATCTTAATAGTGCAATACTTCTTCCTCCGAGTTGCTCACACAGTTTACTGCTTTTTGTGTAGTTTTTGTCTGCCAGAAACTATAATTCACTAGTTTTGTATCATAAAAGAGTCATCGTTTCTCCTTCTAGGGGTTATTCGAGATATCTTAATCCAAACCGCAAGTAACGAGGCATTGGCTACCTTAAGAGAGTCATAGTTACTCGTCTCAATTGCTCACCCAGTCTGCCACTTTTCCTTACTGCGGCCAGTCTGCCAGAAGCGATATGTCACTCGTTGTGTATCTTAAGAGATTCATCGTTACTCCTTCCATAGGTTACTGGTATTCTCTGAGTCAATACCTCTCTTGACGAAAAAGTGGCTATCTTAATAGTGCAATACTTCTTCCTACGATTGCTCACACAGTTTACTACTTTTTGTGTACTTGCCAGTCTGCCAGAAGCGATATGTTACTAGTTGTGTATCATAAAAGAGTCATCGTTTCTCCTCCTAGGGGTTATTCGAGATTTCTTAATCCAAACCGCAAGTAACGAGGCATTGGCTACCTTAAGAGAGTCATAGTTACTCGTCCCAATTGCTCACCCAGTCTGCCACTTTTCCTTACTGCGGCCAGTCTGCCAGAAGCGATATGTCACTCGTTGTGTATCTTAAGAGATTCATCTCTACTCTTTCCATAGGTTACTGGTATTCTCTGATTCAATGCCTCTCGTGACGAAAAAGTGGCTATCTTAATAGTGCAATACTTCTTCCTCCCAGTTGCTCACACAGTTTACTACTTTTTTGTGTAGTTTTTGTCTGCCAGAAACTATAATTCACTAGTTTTGTATCATAAAAGTGTCATCGTTTCTCCTCCTAGGGGTTATTCGAGACCTCTTAATCCAAACCGCAAGTAACGAGGCATTGGCTACCTTAAGAGAGTCATAGTTACTCGTCCCAATTGCTCACACAGTCTCCCACTTTTTCTTACTGCGGCCAGTCTGTCAGAAGCGATATGTCACTCGTTGTGTATCTTAAGAGATTCATCGTTACTCCTTCCATAGGTTACTGGTATTCTCTGTTCAATACCTCTCGTGACGAAAGAGTGGCTATCTTAATAGTGCAATACTTCTTCCTCCGAGTTGCTCAAACAGTTTACTACTTTTTGTGTAGTTTTTGTCTGCCAGAAACTATAATTCACTAGTTGTGTATCATAAAAGAGTCATCGTTTCTCCTCCTAGGGGTTATTCGAGACCTCTAAATCCAAACCGCAAGTAACGAGGTATTGGCTACCTTAAGAGAGTCATAGTTACTCGTCCCCATTGCTCACCCAGTCTGCCACTTTTTCTTACTGTGGCCAGTCTGCCAGAAGCGATATGTCACTCGTTGTGTATCTTAAGAGATTCATCGTTACTTCTTCCATAGGTTACTGGTATTCTCTGAGTCAATACCTCTCGTGACGAAAAAGTGGCTATCTTAATAGTGCAATACTTCTTCCTCCGAGTTGCTCACACAGTTTACTACTTTTTGTGTAGTTTTTGTCTGCCAGAAACTATAATTCACTAGTTGTGTATCATAAAAGAGTCATCGTTTCTCCTCCTAGGGGTTATTCGAGACCTCTTAATCCAAACCGCAAGTAACGAGGCATTGGCTACCTTAAGAGAGTCATAGTTACTCGTCCCCATTGCTCACCCAGTCTGCCACTTTTTCTTACTGTGGCCAGTCTGCCAAAAGCGATATGTCACTCGTTGTGTATCTTAAGAGATTCATCGTTACTCCTTCCATAGGTTACTGGTATTCTCTGAGTCAATACCTCTCTTGACGAAAAAGTGGCTATCTTAATAGTGCAATACTTCTTCCTCCGAGTTGCTCACACAGTTTACTGCTTTTTGTGTAGTTTTTGTCTGCCAGAAACTATAATTCACTAGTTTTGTATCATAAAAGAGTCATCGTTTCTCCTCCTAGGGGTTATTCGAGATATCTTAATCCAAACCGCAAGTAACGAGGCATTGGCTACCTTAAGAGAGTCATAGTTACTCGTCCCAATTGCTCACCCAGTCTGCCACTTTTTCTTACTGCGGCCAGTCTGTCAGAAGCGATATGTCACTCGTTGTGTATCTTAAGAGATTCATCGTTACTCCTTCCATAGGTTACTGGTATTCTCTGTTCAATACCTCTCGTGACGAAAGAGTGGCTATCTTAATAGTGCAATACTTCTTCCTCCGAGTTGCTCACACAGTTTACTACTTTTTGTGTAGTTTTTGTCTGCCAGAAACTATAATTCACTAGTTGTGTATCATAAAAGAGTCATCGTTTCTCCTCCTAGGGGTTATTCGAGACCTCTTAATCCAAACCGCAAGTAACGAGGTATTGGCTACCTTAAGAGAGTCATAGTTACTCGTCCCCATTGCTCACCCAGTCTGCCACTTTTTCTTACTGTGGCCAGTCTGCCAGAAGCGATATGTCACTCGTTGTGTATCTTAAGAGATTCATCGTTACTCCTTCCATAGGTTACTGGTATTCTCTGAGTCAATACCTCTCTTGACGAAAAAGTGGCTATCTTAATAGTGCAATACTTCTTCCTCCGAGTTGCTCACACAGTTTACTGCTTTTTGTGTAGATTTTGTCTGCCAGAAACTATAATTCACTAGTTTTGTATCATAAAAGAGTCATCGTTTCTCCTCCTAGGGGTTACTCGAGATATCTTAATCCAAACCGCAAGTAACGAGGCATTGGCTACCTTATGAGAGTCATAGTTACTCGTCCCAATTGCTCACCCAGTCTGCCACTTTTCCTTACTGCGGCCAGTCTGCCAGAAGCGATATGTCACTCGTTGTGTATCTTAAGAGATTCATCGTTACTCCTTCCATAGGTTACTGGTATTCTCTGAGTCAATACCTCTCTTGACGAAAAAGTGGGTATCTTAATAGTGCAATACTTCTTCCTCCGAGTTGCTCACACAGTTTACTACTTTTTGTGTACTTGGCAGTCTGCCAGAAGCGATATGTCACTAGTTGTGTATCATAAAAGAGTCATCGTTTCTCCTCCTAGGGGTTATTCGAGATTTCTTAATCCAAACCGCAAGTAACGAGGCATTGGCTACCTTAAGAGAGTCATAGTTACTCGTCCCAATTGCTCACCCAGTCTGCCACTTTTCCTTACTGCGGCCAGTCTGCCAGAAGCGATATGTCACTCGTTGTGAATCTTAAGAGATTCATCGTTACTCTTTCCATAGGTTACTGGTATTCTCTGAGTCAATACATCTTTTGACGAAAAAGTGGCTATCTTAATAGTGCAATACTTCTTCCTCCGAGTTGCTCACACAGTTTACTGCTTTTTGTGTAGTTTTTGTCTGCCAGAAACTATAATTCACAAGTTTTGTATCATAAAAGTGTCATCGTTTCTCCTCCTAGGGGTTATTCGAGATATCTTAATCCAAACCGCAAGTAACGAGGCATTGGCTACCTTAAGAGAGTCATAGTTACTCGTCCCCATTGCTCACCCAGTCTGCCACTTTTTCTTACTGTGTCCCAGTCTGCCAGAAGCGATATGCCACTCGTTGTGTATCTTAAGAGATTCATCGTTACTCCTTCCATAGGTTACTGGTATTCTCTGAGTCAATACCTCTCTTGACGAAAAAGTGGCTATCTTAATAGTGCAATACTTCTTCCTCCGAGTTGCTCACACAGTTTACTGCTTTTTGTGTAGTTTTTGTCTGCCAGAAACTATAATTCACTAGTTGTGTATCATAAAAGAGTCATAGTTTCTCCTCCTAGGGTTTATTCGAGACCTCTTAATCCAAACCGCAAGTAACGAGGCATTGGCTACCTTAAGAGAGTCATAGTTACTCGTCCCAATTGCTCACCCAGTCTGCCACTTTTTCTTACTGCGGCCAGTCTGCCAGAAGCGATATGTCACTCGTTGAGTATCTTAAGAGATTCATCGTTACTCCTTCCATAGGTTACTGGTATTCTCTGAGTCAATACCTCTCGTGACGAAAAAGTGGCTATCTTAATAGTGCAATACTTCTTCCTCCGAGTTGCTCACACAGTTTACTACTTTTTGTGTAGTTTTTGTCTGCCAGAAACTATAATTCACTAGTTGTGTATCATAAAAGAGTCATCGTTTCTCCTCCTAGGGGTTATTCGAGACCTCTTAATCCAAACCGCAAGTAACGAGGTATTGGCTACCTTAAGAGAGTCATAGTTACTCGTCCCCATTGCTCACCCAGTCTGCCACTTTTTCTTACTGTGGCCAGTCTGCCAGAAGCGATATGTCACTCGTTGTGTATCTTAAGAGATTCATCGTTACTCCTTCCATAGGTTACTGGTATTCTCTGAGTCAATACCTCTCTTGACGAAAAAGTGGCTATCTTAATAGTGCAATACTTCTTCCTCCGAGTTGCTCACACAGTTTACTGCTTTTTGTGTAGATTTTGTCTGCCAGAAACTATAATTCACTAGTTTTGTATCATAAAAGAGTCATCGTTTCTCCTCCTAGGGGTTATTCGAGATATCTTAATCCAAACCGCAAGTAACGAGGCATTGGCTACCTTATGAGAGTCATAGTTACTCGTCCCAATTGCTCACCCAGTCTGCCACTTTTCCTTACTGCGGCCAGTCTGCCAGAAGCGATATGTCACTCGTTGTGTATCTTAAGAGATTCATCGTTACTCCTTCCATAGGTTACTGGTATTCTCTGAGTCAATACCTCTCTTGACGAAAAAGTGGGTATCTTAATAGTGCAATACTTCTTCCTCCGAGTTGCTCACACAGTTTACTACTTTTTGTGTACTTGGCAGTCTGCCAGAAGCGATATGTCACTAGTTGTGTATCATAAAAGAGTCATCGTTTCTCCTCCTAGGGGTTATTCGAGATTTCTTAATCCAAACCGCAAGTAACGAGGCATTGGCTACCTTAAGAGAGTCATAGTTACTCGTCCCAATTGCTCACCCAGTCTGCCACTTTTTCTTACTGTGTCCCAGTCTGCCAGAAGCGATATGCCACTCGTTGTGTATCTTAAGAGATTCATCGTTACTCCTTCCATAGGTTACTGGTATTCTCTGAGTCAATACCTCTCTTGACGAAAAAGTGGCTATCTTAATAGTGCAATACTTCTTCCTCCGAGTTGCTCATACAGTTTACTACTTTTTGTGTAGTTTTTGTCTGCCAGAAACTATAATTCACTAGTTGTGTATCATAAAAGAGTCATCGTTTCTCCTCCTAGGGGTTATTCGAGACCTCTTAATCCAAACCGCAAGTAACGAGGTATTGGCTACCTTAAGAGAGTCATAGTTACTCGTCCCCATTGCTCACCCAGTCTGCCACTTTTTCTTACTGTGGCCAGTCTGCCAGAAGCGATATGTCACTCGTTGTGTATCTTAAGAGATTCATCGTTACTCCTTCCATAGGTTACTGGTATTCTCTGAGTCAATACCTCTCTTGACGAAAAAGTGGCTATCTTAATAGTGCAATACTTCTTCCTCCGAGTTGCTCACACAGTTTACTGCTTTTTGTGTAGATTTTGTCTGCCAGAAACTATAATTCACTAGTTTTGTATCATAAAAGAGTCATCGTTTCTCCTCCTAGGGGTTATTCGAGATATCTTAATCCAAACCGCAAGTAACGAGGCATTGGCTACCTTATGAGAGTCATAGTTACTCGTCCCAATTGCTCACCCAGTCTGCCACTTTTCCTTACTGCGGCCAGTCTGCCAGAAGCGATATGTCACTCTTTGTGTATCTTAAGAGATTCATCGTTACTCCTTCCATAGGTTACTGGTATTCTCTGAGTCAATACCTCTCGTGACGAAAAAGTGGCTATCTTAATAGTGCAATACTTCTTCCTCCGAGTTGCTCACACAGTTTACTGCTTTTTGTGTAGTTTTTGTCTGCCAGAAACTATAATTCACTAGTTGTGTATCATAAAAGAGTCATCGTTTCTCCTCCTAGGGGTTATTCGAGACCTCTTAATCCAAACCGCAAGTAACAAGGCATTGGCTACCTTAAGAGAGTCATAGTTACTCGTCCCAATTGCGCACCCAGTCTGCCACTTTTCCTTACTGCGGCCAGTCTGCCAGAAGCGATATGTCACTCGTTGTGTATCTTAAGAGATTCATCGTTACTCCTTCCATAGGTTACTGGTATTCTCTGAGTCAATACCTCTCGTGACGAAAAAGTGGCTATCTTAATAGAGCAATACTTCTTCCTCCGAGTTGCTCACACAGTTTACTACTTTTTGTGTAGTTTTTGTCTGCCAGAAACTATAATTCACTAGTTGTGTATCATAAAAGAGTCATCGTTTCTCCTCCTAGGGGTTATTCGAGACCTCTTAATCCAAACCGCAAGTAACGAGGCATTGGCTACCTTAAGAGAGTCATAGTTACTCGTCCCAATTGCTCACCCAGTCTGCCACTTTTTCTTACTGCGGCCAGTCTGCCAGAAGCGATATGTCACTCGTTGTGTATCTTAAGAGATTCATCGTTACTTCTTCCATAGGTTACTGGTATTCTCTGAGTCAATACCTCTCGTGACGAAAAAGTGGCTATCTTAATAGTGCAATACTTCTTCCTCCGAGTTGCTCACACAGTTTACTACTTTTTGTGTAGTTTTTGTCTGCCAGAAACTATAATTCACTAGTTGTGTATCATAAAAGAGTCATCGTTTCTCCTCCTAGGGGTTATTCGAGACCTCTTAATCCAAACCGCAAGTAACGAGGCATTGGCTACCTTAAGAGAGTCACAGTTACTCGTCCCCATTGCTCACACAGTCTGCCACTTTTTCTTACTGTGGCCAGTCTGCCAGATGCGATATGTCACTCGTTGTGTATCTTAAGAGATTCATCGTTACTCCTTCCATAGGTTACTGGTATTCTCTGAGTCAATACCTCTCTTGACGAAAAAGTGGCTATCTTAATAGTGCAATACTTCTTCCTCCGAGTTGCTCACACAGTTTACTGCTTTTTGTGTAGTTTTTGTCTGCCAGAAACTATAATTCACTAGTTTTGTATCATAAAAGAGTCATCGTTTCTCCTCCTAGGGGTTATTCGAGATATCTTAATCCAAACCGCAAGTAACGAGGCATTGGCTACCTTAAGAGAGTCATAGTTACTCGTCTCAATTGCTCACCCAGTCTGCCACTTTTCCTTACTGCGGCCAGTCTGCCAGAAGCGATATGTCACTCGTTGTGCATCTTAAGAGATTCATCGTTACTCCTTCCATAGGTTACTGGTATTCTCTGAGTCAATACCTCTCTTGACGAAAAAGTGGCTATCTTAATAGTGCAATACTTCTTCCTACGATTGCTCACACAGTTTACTACTTTTTGTGTACTTGCCAGTCTGCCAGAAGCGATATGTTACTAGTTGTGTATCATAAAAGAGTCATCGTTTCTCCTCCTAGGGGTTATTCGAGATTTCTTAATCCAAACCGCAAGTAACGAGGCATTGGCTACCTTAAGAGAGTCATAGTTACTCGTCCCAATTGCTCACCCAGTCTGCCACTTTTCCTTACTGCGGCCAGTCTGCCAGAAGCGATATGTCACTCGTTGTGTATCTTAAGAGATTCATCTCTACTCTTTCCATAGGTTACTGGTATTCTCTGATTCAATGCCTCTCGTGACGAAAAAGTGGCTATCTTAATAGTGCAATACTTCTTCCTCCCAGTTGCTCACACAGTTTACTACTTTTTTGTGTAGTTTTTGTCTGCCAGAAACTATAATTCACTAGTTTTGTATCATAAAAGTGTCATCGTTTCTCCTCCTAGGGGTTATTCGAGACCTCTTAATCCAAACCGCAAGTAACGAGGCATTGGCTACCTTAAGAGAGTCATAGTTACTCGTCCCAATTGCTCACCCAGTCTGCCACTTTTTCTTACTGCGGCCAGTCTGTCAGAAGCGATATGTCACTCGTTGTGTATCTTAAGAGATTCATCGTTACTCCTTCCATAGGTTACTGGTATTCTCTGTTCAATACCTCTCGTGACGAAAGAGTGGCTATCTTAATAGTGCAATACTTCTTCCTCCGAGTTGCTCACACAGTTTACTACTTTTTGTGTAGTTTTTGTCTGCCAGAAACTATAATTCACTAGTTGTGTATCATAAAAGAGTCATCGTTTCTCCTCCTAGGGGTTATTCGAGACCTCTTAATCCAAACCGCAAGTAACGAGGTATTGGCTACCTTAAGAGAGTCATAGTTACTCGTCCCCATTGCTCACCCAGTCTGCCACTTTTTCTTACTGTGGCCAGTCTGCCAGAAGCGATATGTCACTCGTTGTGTATCTTAAGAGATTCATCGTTACTTCTTCCATAGGTTATTGGTATTCTCTGAGTCAATACCTCTCGTGACGAAAAAGTGGCTATCTTAATAGTGCAATACTTCTTCCTCCGAGTTGCTCACACAGTTTACTACTTTTTGTGTAGTTTTTGTCTGCCAGAAACTATAATTCACTAGTTGTGTATCATAAAAGAGTCATCGTTTCTCCTCCTAGGGGTTATTCGAGACCTCTTAATCCAAACCGCAAGTAACGAGGCATTGGCTACCTTAAGAGAGTCATAGTTACTCGTCCCCATTGCTCACCCAGTCTGCCACTTTTTCTTACTGTGGCCAGTCTGCCAAAAGCGATATGTCACTCGTTGTGTATCTTAAGAGATTCATCGTTACTCCTTCCATAGGTTACTGGTATTCTCTGAGTCAATACCTCTCTTGACGAAAAAGTGGCTATCTTAATAGTGCAATACTTCTTCCTCCGAGTTGCTCACACAGTTTACTGCTTTTTGTGTAGTTTTTGTCTGCCAGAAACTATAATTCACTAGTTTTGTATCATAAAAGAGTCATCGTTTCTCCTCCTAGGGGTTATTCGAGATATCTTAATCCAAACCGCAAGTAACGAGGCATTGGCTACCTTAAGAGAGTCATAGTTACTCGTTCCAATTGCTCACCCAGTCTGCCACTTTTCCTTACTGCGGCCAGTCTGCCAGAAGCGATATGTCACTCGTTGTGTATCTTAAGAGATTCATCTCTACTCTTTCCATAGGTTACTGGTATTCTCTGATTCAATGCCTCTCGTGACGAAAAAGTGGCTATCTTAATAGTGCAATACTTCTTCCTCCCAGTTGCTCACACAGTTTACTACTTTTTTGTGTAGTTTTTGTCTGCCAGAAACTATAATTCACTAGTTTTGTATCATAAAAGAGTCATCGTTTCTCCTCCTAGGGGTTATTCGAGACCTCTTAATCCAAACCGCAAGTAACGAGGCATTGGCTACCTTAAGAGAGTCATAGTTACTCGTCCCAATTGCTCACCCAGTCTGCCACTTTTTCTTACTGCGGCCAGTCTGTCAGAAGCGATATGTCACTCGTTGTGTATCTTAAGAGATTCATCGTTACTCCTTCCATAGGTTACTGGTATTCTCTGTTCAATACCTCTCGTGACGAAAGAGTGGCTATCTTAATAGTGCAATACTTCTTCCTCCGAGTTGCTCACACAGTTTACTACTTTTTGTGTAGTTTTTGTCTGCCAGAAACTATAATTCACTAGTTGTGTATCATAAAAGAGTCATCGTTTCTCCTCCTAGGGGTTATTCGAGACCTCTTAATCCAAACCGCAAGTAACGAGGTATTGGCTACCTTAAGAGAGTCATAGTTACTCGTCCCCATTGCTCACCCAGTCTGCCACTTTTTCTTACTGTGGCCAGTCTGCCAGAAGCGATATGTCACTCGTTGTGTATCTTAAGAGATTCATCGTTACTCCTTCCATAGGTTACTGGTATTCTCTGAGTCAATACCTCTCTTGACGAAAAAGTGGCTATCTTAATAGTGCAATACTTCTTCCTCCGAGTTGCTCACACAGTTTACTGCTTTTTGTGTAGATTTTGTCTGCCAGAAACTATAATTCACTAGTTTTGTATCATAAAAGAGTCATCGTTTCTCCTCCTAGGGGTTACTCGAGATATCTTAATCCAAACCGCAAGTAACGAGGCATTGGCTACCTTATGAGAGTCATAGTTACTCGTCCCAATTGCTCACCCAGTCTGCCACTTTTCCTTACTGCGGCCAGTCTGCCAGAAGCGATATGTCACTCGTTGTGTATCTTAAGAGATTCATCGTTACTCCTTCCATAGGTTACTGGTATTCTCTGAGTCAATACCTCTCTTGACGAAAAAGTGGGTATCTTAATAGTGCAATACTTCTTCCTCCGAGTTGCTCACACAGTTTACTACTTTTTGTGTACTTGGCAGTCTGCCAGAAGCGATATGTCACTAGTTGTGTATCATAAAAGAGTCATCGTTTCTCCTCCTAGGGGTTATTCGAGATTTCTTAATCCAAACCGCAAGTAACGAGGCATTGGCTACCTTAAGAGAGTCATAGTTACTCGTCCCAATTGCTCACCCAGTCTGCCACTTTTCCTTACTGCGGCCAGTCTGCCAGAAGCGATATGTCACTCGTTGTGAATCTTAAGAGATTCATCGTTACTCTTTCCATAGGTTACTGGTATTCTCTGAGTCAATACATCTTTTGACGAAAAAGTGGCTAGCTTAATAGTGCAATACTTCTTCCTCCGAGTTGCTCACACAGTTTACTGCTTTTTGTGTAGTTTTTGTCTGCCAGAAACTATAATTCACAAGTTTTGTATCATAAAAGTGTCATCGTTTCTCCTCCTAGGGGTTATTCGAGATATCTTAATCCAAACCGCAAGTAACGAGGCATTGGCTACCTTAAGAGAGTCATAGTTACTCGTCCCCATTGCTCACCCAGTCTGCCACTTTTTCTTACTGTGTCCCAGTCTGCCAGAAGCGATATGCCACTCGTTGTGTATCTTAAGAGATTCATCGTTACTCCTTCCATAGGTTACTGGTATTCTCTGAGTCAATACCTCTCTTGACGAAAAAGTGGCTATCTTAATAGTGCAATACTTCTTCCTCCGAGTTGCTCACACAGTTTACTGCTTTTTGTGTAGTTTTTGTCTGCCAGAAACTATAATTCACTAGTTGTGTATCATAAAAGAGTCATAGTTTCTCCTCCTAGGGTTTATTCGAGACCTCTTAATCCAAACCGCAAGTAACGAGGCATTGGCTACCTTAAGAGAGTCATAGTTACTCGTCCCAATTGCTCACCCAGTCTGCCACTTTTTCTTACTGCGGCCAGTCTGCCAGAAGCGATATGTCACTCGTTGAGTATCTTAAGAGATTCATCGTTACTCCTTCCATAGGTTACTGGTATTCTCTGAGTCAATACCTCTCGTGACGAAAAAGTGGCTATCTTAATAGTGCAATACTTCTTCCTCCGAGTTGCTCACACAGTTTACTACTTTTTGTGTAGTTTTTGTCTGCCAGAAACTATAATTCACTAGTTGTGTATCATAAAAGAGTCATCGTTTCTCCTCCTAGGGGTTATTCGAGACCTCTTAATCCAAACCGCAAGTAACGAGGTATTGGCTACCTTAAGAGAGTCATAGTTACTCGTCCCAATTGCTCACCCAGTCTGCCACTTTTCCTTACTGCGGCCAGTCTGCCAGAAGCGATATGTCACTCGTTGTGAATCTTAAGAGATTCATCGTTACTCTTTCCATAGGTTACTGGTATTCTCTGAGTCAATACATCTTTTGACGAAAAAGTGGCTATCTTAATAGTGCAATACTTCTTCCTCCGAGTTGCTCACACAGTTTACTGCTTTTTGTGTAGTTTTTGTCTGCCAGAAACTATAATTCACAAGTTTTGTATCATAAAAGTGTCATCGTTTCTCCTCCTAGGGGTTATTCGAGATATCTTAATCCAAACCGCAAGTAACGAGGCATTGGCTACCTTAAGAGAGTCATAGTTACTCGTCCCCATTGCTCACCCAGTCTGCCACTTTTTCTTACTGTGTCCCAGTCTGCCAGAAGCGATATGCCACTCGTTGTGTATCTTAAGAGATTCATCGTTACTCCTTCCATAGTTTACTGGTATTCTCTGAGTCAATACCTCTCTTGACGAAAAAGTGGCTATCTTAATAGTGCAATACTTCTTCCTCCGAGTTGCTCACACAGTTTACTGCTTTTTGTGTAGTTTTTGTCTGCCAGAAACTATAATTCACTAGTTGTGTATCATAAAAGAGTCATAGTTTCTCCTCCTAGGGTTTATTCGAGACCTCTTAATCCAAACCGCAAGTAACGAGGCATTGGCTACCTTAAGAGAGTCATAGTTACTCGTCCCAATTGCTCACCCAGTCTGCCACTTTTTCTTACTGCGGCCAGTCTGCCAGAAGCGATATGTCACTCGTTGAGTATCTTAAGAGATTCATCGTTACTCCTTCCATAGGTTACTGGTATTCTCTGAGTCAATACCTCTCGTGACGAAAAAGTGGCTATCTTAATAGTGCAATACTTCTTCCTCCGAGTTGCTCACACAGTTTACTACTTTTTGTGTAGTTTTTGTCTGCCAGAAACTATAATTCACTAGTTGTGTATCATAAAAGAGTCATCGTTTCTCCTCCTAGGGGTTATTCGAGACCTCTTAATCCAAACCGCAAGTAACGAGGTATTGGCTACCTTAAGAGAGTCATAGTTACTCGTCCCCATTGCTCACCCAGTCTGCCACTTTTTCTTACTGTGGCCAGTCTGCCAGAAGCGATATGTCACTCGTTGTGTATCTTAAGAGATTCATCGTTACTCCTTCCATAGGTTACTGGTATTCTCTGAGTCAATACCTCTCTTGACGAAAAAGTGGCTATCTTAATAGTGCAATACTTCTTCCTCCGAGTTGCTCACACAGTTTACTGCTTTTTGTGTAGATTTTGTCTGCCAGAAACTATAATTCACTAGTTTTGTATCATAAAAGAGTCATCGTTTCTCCTCCTAGGGGTTATTCGAGATATCTTAATCCAAACCGCAAGTAACGAGGCATTGGCTACCTTATGAGAGTCATAGTTACTCGTCCCAATTGCTCACCCAGTCTGCCACTTTTCCTTACTGCGGCCAGTCTGCCAGAAGCGATATGTCACTCGTTGTGTATCTTAAGAGATTCATCGTTACTCCTTCCATAGGTTACTGGTATTCTCTGAGTCAATACCTCTCTTGACGAAAAAGTGGGTATCTTAATAGTGCAATACTTCTTCCTCCGAGTTGCTCACACAGTTTACTACTTTTTGTGTACTTGGCAGTCTGCCAGAAGCGATATGTCACTAGTTGTGTATCATAAAAGAGTCATCGTTTCTCCTCCTAGGGGTTATTCGAGATTTCTTAATCCAAACCGCAAGTAACGAGGCATTGGCTACCTTAAGAGAGTCATAGTTACTCGTCCCAATTGCTCACCCAGTCTGCCACTTTTTCTTACTGTGTCCCAGTCTGCCAGAAGCGATATGCCACTCGTTGTGTATCTTAAGAGATTCATCGTTACTCCTTCCATAGGTTACTGGTATTCTCTGAGTCAATACCTCTCTTGACGAAAAAGTGGCTATCTTAATAGTGCAATACTTCTTCCTCCGAGTTGCTCACACAGTTTACTGCTTTTTGTGTAGTTTTTGTCTGCCAGAAACTATAATTCACTAGTTGTGTATCATAAAAGAGTCATAGTTTCTCCTCCTAGGGTTTATTCGAGACCTCTTAATCCAAACCGCAAGTAACGAGGCATTGGCTACCTTAAGAGAGTCATAGTTACTCGTCCCAATTGCTCACCCAGTCTGCCACTTTTTCTTACTGCGGCCAGTCTGCCAGAAGCGATATGTCACTCGTTGAGTATCTTAAGAGATTCATCGTTACTCCTTCCATAGGTTACTGGTATTCTCTGAGTCAATACCTCTCGTGACGAAAAAGTGGCTATCTTAATAGTGCAATACTTCTTCCTCCGAGTTGCTCACACAGTTTACTACTTTTTGTGTAGTTTTTGTCTGCCAGAAACTATAATTCACTAGTTGTGTATCATAAAAGAGTCATCGTTTCTCCTCCTAGGGGTTATTCGAGACCTCTTAATCCAAACCGCAAGTAACGAGGCATTGGCTACCTTAGGAGAGTCATAGTTACTCGTCCCAATTGCTCACCCAGTCTGCCACTTTTCCTTACTGCGGCCAGTCTGCCAGAAGCGATATGTCACTCGTTGTGTATCCTAAGAGATTCATCGTTACTCCTTCCATAGTTTACTGGTATTCTCTGAGTCAATACATCTCTTGACGAAAAAGTGGCTATCTTAATAGTGCAATACTACTTCCTCCGAGTTGCTCACACAGTTTACTACTTTTTGTGTACTTGCCAGTCTGCCAGAAGCGATATGTCACTAGTTGTGTATCATAAAAGAGTCATCGTTTCTCCTCCTAGGGGTTATTCGAGATTTCTTAATCCAAACCGCAAGTAACGAGGCATTGGCTACCTTAAGAGAGTCATAGTTACTCGTCCCAATTGCTCACCCAGTCTGCCACTTTTCCTTACTGCGGCCAGTCTGCCAGAAGCGATATGTCACTCGTTGTGTATCTTAAGAGATTCATCGCTACTCTTTCCATAGGTTACTGGTATTCTCTGATTCAATGCCTCTCGTGACGAAAAAGTGGCTATCTTAATAGTGCAATACTTCTTCCTCCCAGTTGCCCACACAGTTTACTACTTTTTTGTGTAGTTTTTGTCTGCCAGAAACTATAATTCACTAGTTTTGTATCATAAAAGAGTCATCGTTTCTCCTCCTAGGGGTTATTCGAGACCTCTTAATCCAAACCGCAAGTAACGAGGCATTGGCTACCTTAAGAGAGTCATAGTTACTCGTCCCAATTGCTCACCCAGTCTGCCACTTTTTCTTACTGCGGCCAGTCTGTCAGAAGCGATATGTCACTCGTTGTGTATCTTAAGAGATTCATCGTTACTCCTTCCATAGGTTACTGGTATTCTCTGTTCAATACCTCTCGTGACGAAAGAGTGGCTATCTTAATAGTGCAATACTTCTTCCTCCGAGTTGCTCACACAGTTTACTTCTTTTTGTGTAGTTTTTGTCTGCCAGAAACTATAATTCACTAGTTGTGTATCATAAAAGAGTCATCGTTTCTCCTCCTAGGGGTTATTCGAGACCTCTTAATCCAAACCGCAAGTAACGAGGCATTGGCTACCTTAAGAGAGTCATAGTTACTCGTCCCAATTGCTCACCCAGTCTGCCACTTTTTCTTACTGCGGCCAGTCTGTCAGAAGCGATATGTCACTCGTTGTGTATCTTAAGAGATTCATCGTTACTCCTTCCATAGGTTACTGGTATTCTCTGTTCAATACCTCTCGTGACGAAAGAGTGGCTATCTTAATAGTGCAATACTTCTTCCTCCGAGTTGCTCACACAGTTTACTACTTTTTGTGTAGTTTTTGTCTGCCAGAAACTATAATTCACTAGTTGTGTATCATAAGAGAGTCATCGTTTCTCCTCCTAGGGGTTATTCGAGATATATTAATCCAAACCGCAAGTAACGAGGCATTGGCTACCTTAAGAGAGTCATAGTTACTCGTCCCAATTGCTCACCCAGTCTGCCACTTTTCCTTACTGCGGCCAGTCTGTCAGAAGCGATATGTCACTCTTTGTGTATCTTAAGAGATTCATCGTTACTCCTTCCATAGGTTACTGGTATTCTCTGAGTCAATACCTCTCGTGACGAAAAAGTGGCTATCTTAATAGTGCAATACTTCTTCCTCCGAGTTGCTCACACAGTTTACTACTTTTTGTGTACTTGCCAGTCTGCCAGAAGCGATATGTCACTAGTTGTGTATCATAAAAGTGTCATCGTTTCTCCTCCTAGGGGTTATTCGAGATTTCTTAATCCAAACCGCAAGTAACGAGGCATTGGCTACCTTAAGAGAGTCATAGTTACTCGTCCCAATTGCTCACCCAGTCTGCCACTTTTCCTTACTGCGGCCAGTCTGCCAGAAGCGATATGTCACTCGTTGTGAATCTTAAGAGATTCATCGTTACTCTTTCCATAGGTTATTGGTATTCTCTGAGTCAATGCCTCTCGTGACGAAAAAGTGGCTATCTTAATAGTGCAATACTTCTTCCTCCCAGTTGCTCACACAGTTTACTACTTTTTGTGTAGTTTTTGTCTGCCAGAAACTATAATTCACTAGTTGTGTATCATAAAAGAGTCATCGTTTCTCCTCCTAGGGGTTATTCGAGACCTCTTAATCCAAACCGCAAGTAACGAGGCATTGGTTACCTTAAGAGAGTCATAGTTACTCGTCCCAATTGCTCACCCAGTCTGCCACTTTTCCTTACTGCGGCCAGTCTGCCAGAAGCGATATGTCACTCGTTGTGTATCCTAAGAGATTCATCGTTACTCCTTCCATAGTTTACTGGTATTCTCTGAGTCAATACATCTCATGACGAATAAGTGGCTATCTTAATAGTGCAATACTACTTCCTCCGAGTTGCTCACACAGTTTACTACTTTTTGTGTACTTGCCAGTCTGCCAGAAGCGATATGTCACTAGTTGTGTATCATAAAAGAGTCATCGTTTCTCCTCCTAGGGGTTATTCGAGATTTCTTAATCCAAACCGCAAGTAACGAGGCATTGGCTACCTTAAGAGAGTCATAGTTACTCGTCCCAATTGCTCACCCAGTCTGCCACTTTTCCTTACTGCGGCCAGTCTGCCAGAAGCGATATGTCACTCGTTGTGTATCTTAAGAGATTCATCGCTACTCTTTCCATAGGTTACTGGTATTCTCTGATTCAATGCCTCTCGTGACGAAAAAGTGGCTATCTTAATAGTGCAATACTTCTTCCTCCCAGTTGCTTACACAGTTTACTACTTTTTTGTGTAGTTTTTGTCTGCCAGAAACTATAATTCACTAGTTTTGTATCATAAAAGAGTCATCGTTTCTCCTCCTAGGGGTTATTCGAGACCTCTTAATCCAAACCGCAAGTAACGAGGCATTGGCTACCTTAAGAGAGTCATAGTTACTCGTCCCAATTGCTCACCCAGTCTGCCACTTTTTCTTACTGCGGCCAGTCTGTCAGACGCGATATGTCACTCGTTGTGTATCTTAAGAGATTCATCGTTACTCCTTCCATAGGTTACTGGTATTCTCTGTTCAATACCTCTCGTGACGAAAGAGTGGCTATCTTAATAGTGCAATACTTCTTCCTCCGAGTTGCTCACACAGTTTACTTCTTTTTGTGTAGTTTTTGTCTGCCAGAAACTATAATTCACTAGTTGTGTATCATAAAAGAGTCATCGTTTCTCCTCCTAGGGGTTATTCGAGACCTCTTAATCCAAACCGCAAGTAACGAGGCATTGGCTACCTTAAGAGAGTCATAGTTACTCGTCCCAATTGCTCACCCAGTCTGCCACTTTTTCTTACTGCGGCCAGTCTGTCAGAAGCGATATGTCACTCGTTGTGTATCTTAAGAGATTCATCGTTACTCCTTCCATAGGTTACTGGTATTCTCTGTTCAATACCTCTCGTGACGAAAGAGTGGCTATCTTAATAGTGCAATACTTCTTCCTCCGAGTTGCTCACACAGTTTACTACTTTTTGTGTAGTTTTTGTCTGCCAGAAACTATAATTCACTAGTTGTGTATCATAAAAGAGTCATCGTTTCTCCTCCTAGGGGTTATTCGAGACCTCTTAATCCATACCGCAAGTAACGAGGCATTGGCTACCTTAAGAGAGTCATAGTTACTCGTCCCAATTGCTCACCCAGTCTGCCACTTTTCCTTACTGCGGCCAGTCTGCCAGAAGCGATATGTCACTCGTTGTGTATCTTAAGAGATTCATCGTTACTCCTTCCATAGGTTACTGGTATTCTCTGAGTCAATACCTCTCGTGACGAAAAAGTGGCTATCTTAATAGTGCAATACTTCTTCCTCCGAGTTGCTCACACAGTTTACTACTTTTTGTGTACTTGCCAGTCTGCCAGAAGCGATATGTCACTAGTTGTGTATCATAAAAGAGTCATCGTTTCTCCTCCTAGGGGTTATTCGAGATTTCTTAATCCAAACCGCAAGTAACGAGGCATTGGCTACCTTAAGAGAGTCATAGTTACTCGTCCCAATTGCTCACCCAGTCTGCCACTTTTCCTTACTGCGGCGTCTGCCAGAAGCGATATGTCACTCGTTGTGAATCTTAAGAGATTCATCGTTACTCTTTCCATAGGTTATTGGTATTCTCTGATTCAATGCCTCTCGTGACGAAAAAGTGGCTATCTTAATAGTGCAATACTTCTTCCTCCGAGTTGCTCACACAGTTTACTACTTTTTTGTGTAGTTTTTGTCTGCCAGAAACTATAATTCACTAGTTTCGTATCATAAAAGAGTCATCGTTTCTCCTCCTAGGGGATATTCGAGATCTCTTAATCCAAACCGCAAGTAACGAGGCATTGGCTACCTTAAGAGAGTCATAGTTACTCGTCCCAATCACTCACCCAGTCTGCCACATTTTCTTACTGCGGCCAGTCTGCCAGAAGCGATATGTCACTCGTTGTGTATCTTAAGAGATTCATCGTTACTCCTTCCATAGGTTACTGGTATTCTCTGAGTCAATACCTCTCGTGACGAAAAAGTGGCTATCTTAATAGTGCAATACTTCTTCCTCCAAGTTGCTCACACAGTTTACTACTTTTTGTGTAGTTTTTGTCTGCCAGAAACGATAATACACTAGTTGTGTATCATAAAAGAGTCATCGTTTCTCCTCCTAGGGGTTTTCGAGATTTCTTAATCCAAACCGCAAGTAACGAGGCATTGGCTACCTTAAGAGAGTCATAGTTACTCGTCCCCATTGCTCACCCTGACTGCCACTTTTTCTTACTGTGTCCCAGTCTGCCAGAAGCGATATGTCACTCGTTGTGTATCTTAAGAGATTCATCGTTACTCCTTCCTTAGGTTACTGGTATTCTCTGAGTCAATACCTCTCTTGACGAAAAAGTGGCTATCTTAATAGTGCAATACTTCTTCCTCCGAGTTGCTCACACAGTTTACTGCTTTTTGTGTAGTTTTTGTCTGCCAGAAACTATAATTCACTAGTTGTGTATCATAAAAGAGTCATCGTTTCTCCTCCTAGGGGTTATTCGAGATTTCTTAATCCAAACCGCAAGTAACGAGGCATTGGCTACCTTAAGAGAGTCATAGTTACTTGTCCCAATTGCTCACCCAGTCTGCCACTTTTCCTTACTGCGGCCAGTCTGCCAGAAGCGATATGTCACTCGTTGTGTATCTTAAGAGATTCATCGTTACTCCTTCCATAGGTTACTGGTATTCTCTGAGTCAATACCTCTCTTGACGAAAAAGTGGCTATCTTAATAGTGCAATACTTCTTCCTCCGAGTTGCTCACACATTTTACTGCTTTTGTGTAGTTTTTGTCTGCCAGAAACTATAATTCACTAGTTTCGTATCATAAAAGAGTCATCGTTTCTCCTCCTAGGGGATATTCGAGATCTCTTAATCCAAACCGCAAGTAACGAGGCATTGGCTACCTTAAGAGAGTCATAGTTACTCGTCCCAATCACTCACCCAGTCTGCCACATTTTCTTACTGCGGCCAGTCTGCCAGAAGCGATATGTCACTCGTTGTGTATCTTAAGAGATTCATCGTTACTCCTTCCATAGGTTACTGGTATTCTCTGAGTCAATACCTCTCTTGACGAAAAAGTGGCTATCTTAATAGTGCAATACTTCTTCCTCCGAGTTGCTCACACATTTTACTGCTTTTGTGTAGTTTTTGTCTGCCAGAAACTATAATTCACTAGTTTTGTATCATAAAAGAGTCATCGTTTCTCCTCCTAGGGGTTATTCGAGATATCTTAATCCAAACCGCAAGTAACGAGGCATTGGCTACCTTAAGAGAGTCATAGTTACTCGTCCCAATTGCTCACCCGGTCTGCAACTTTTTCTTACTGTGTCCCAGTCTGCCAGAAGCGATATGTCACTCGTTGTGTATCTTAAGAGATTCATCGTTACTCCTTCCATAGGTTACTGGTATTCTCTGAGTCAATACCTCTCGTGACGAAAAAGTGGCTATCTTAATAGTGCAATAGTTCTTCCTCCGAGTTGCTCACACAGTTTACTACTTTTTGTGTAGTTTTTGTCTGCCAGAAACTATAATTCACTAGTTGTGTATCATAAAAGAGTCATCGTTTCTCCTCCTAGGGGTTATTCGAGACCTCTTAATCCAAACCGCAAGTAACAAGGCATTGGCTACCTTAAGAGAGTCATAGTTACTCGTCCCAATTGCGCACCCAGCCTGCCACTTTTCCTTACTGCGGCCAGTCTGCCAGAAGCGATATGTCACTCGTTGTGTATCCTAAGAGATTCATCGTTACTCCTTCCATAGGTTACTGGTATTCTCTGAGTCAATACCTCTCGTGACGAAAAAGTGGCTATCTTAATAGTGCAATACTTCTTCCTCCGAGTTGCTCACACAGTTTACTACTTTTTGTGTACTTGCCAGTCTGTCAGAAGCGATTTGTCACTAGTTGTGTATCATAAAAGAGTCATCGTTTCTCCTCCTAGGGGTTATTCGAGATTTCTTAATCCAAACCGCAAGTAACGAGGCATTGGCTACCTTAAGAGAGTCATAGTTACTCGTCCCAATTGCTCACCCAGTCTGCCACTTTTCCTTACTGCGGCCAGTCTGCCAGAAGCGATATGTCACTCGTTGTGTATCTTAAGAGATTCATCGTTACTCCTTCCATAGGTTACTGGTATTCTCTGAGTCAATACCTCGCGTGACGAAAAAGTGGCTATCTTAATAGAGCAATACTTCTTCCTCCGAGTTGCTCACACAGTTTACTACTTTTTGTGTAGTTTTTGTCTGCCAGAAACTATAATTCACTAGTTGTGTATCATAAAAGAGTCATCGTTTCTCCTCCTAGGGGTTATTCGAGACCTCTTAATCCAAACCGCAAGTAACGAGGCATTGGCTACCTTAAGAGAGTCATAGTTACTCGTCCCAATTGCTCACCCAGTCTGCCACTTTTCCTTACTGCGGCCAGTCTGCCAGAAGCGATATGTCACTCGTTGTGTATCTTAAGAGATTCATCTCTACTCTTTCCATAGGTTACTGGTATTCTCTGATTCAATGCCTCTCGTGACGAAAAAGTGGCTATCTTAATAGTGCAATACTTCTTCCTCCGAGTTGCTCACACAGTTTACTGCTTTTTGTGTAGATTTTGTCTGCCAGAAACTATAATTCACTAGTTTTGTATCATAAAAGAGTCATCGTTTCTCCTCCTAGGGGTTATTCGAGATTTCTTAATCCAAACCGCAAGTAACGAGGCATTGGCTACCTTAAGAGAGTCATAGTTACTCGTCCCAATTGCTCACCCAGTCTGCCACCTTTCCTTACTGCGGCCAGTCTGCCAGAAGCGATATGTCACTCGTTGTGAATCTTAAGAGATTCATCGTTACTCTTTCCATAGGTTACTGGTATTCTCTGAGTCAATACATCTCTTGACGAAAAAGTGGCTATCTTAATAGTGCAATACTTCTTCCTCCGAGTTGCTCACACAGTTTACTGCTTTTTGTGTAGTTTTTGTCTGCCAGAAACTATAATTCACTAGTTTTGTATCATAATAGTGTCATCGTTTCTCCTCCTAGGGGTTATTCGAGATATCTTAATCAAAACCGCAAGTAACGAGGCATTGGCTACCTTAAGAGAGTCATAGTTACTCGTCCCAATTGCTCACCCAGTCTGCCACTTTTTCTTACTGCGGCCAGTCTGCCAGAAGCGATATGTCACTCGTTGTGTATCTTAAGAGATTCATCGTTACTCCTTCCATAGGTTACTGGTATTCTCTGTTCAATACCTCTCGTGACGAAAGAGTGGCTATCTTAATAGTGCAATACTTCTTCCTCCGAGTTGCTCACACAGTTTACTTCTTTTTGTGTAGTTTTTGTCTGCCAGAAACTATAATTCACTAGTTGTGTATCATAAAAGAGTCATCGTTTCTCCTCCTAGGGGTTATTCGAGACCTCTTAATCCAAACCGCAAGTAACGAGGCATTGGCTACCTTAAGAGAGTCATAGTTACTCGTCCCAATTGCTCACCCAGTCTGCCACTTTTTCTTACTGCGGCCAGTCTGTCAGAAGCGATATGTCACTCGTTGTGTATCTTAAGAGATTCATCGTTACTCCTTCCATAGGTTACTGGTATTCTCTGTTCAATACCTCTCGTGACGAAAGAGTGGCTATCTTAATAGTGCAATACTTCTTCCTCCGAGTTGCTCACACAGTTTACTACTTTTTGTGTAGTTTTTATCTGCCAGAAACTATAATTCACTAGTTGTGTATCATAAAAGAGTCATCGTTTCTCCTCCTAGGGGTTATTCAAGATATCTTAATCCAAACCGCAAGTAACGAGGCATTGGCTACCTTAAGAGAGTCATAGTTACTCGTCCCAATTGCTCACCCAGTCTGCCACTTTTCCTTACTGCGGCCAGTCTGCCAGAAGCGATATGTCACTCTTTGTGTATCTTAAGAGATTCATCGTTACTTCTTCCATAGGTTACTGGTATTCTCTGAGTCAATACCTCTCTTGACGAAAAAGTGGCTATCTTAATAGTGCAATACTTCTTCCTCCGAGTTGCTCACACAGTTTACTACTTTTTGTGTACTTGCCAGTCTGCCAGAAGCGATATGTCACTAGTTGTGTATCATAAAAGAGTCATCGTTTCTCCTCCTAGGGGTTATTCGAGATTTCTTAATCCAAACCGCAAGTAACGAGGCATTGGCTACCTTAAGAGAGTCATAGTTACTCGTCCCAATTGCTCACCCAGACTGCCACTTTTCCTTACTGCGGCCAGTCTGCCAGAAGCGATATGTCACTCGTTGTGAATCTTAAGAGATTCATCGTTAGTCTTTCCATAGGTTATTGGTATTCTCTGATTCAATGCCTCTCGTGACGAAAAAGTGGCTATCTTAATAGTGCAATACTTCTTCCTCCGAGTTGCTCACACAGTTTACTACTTTTTTGTGTAGTTTTTGTCTGCCAGAAACTATAATTCACTAGTTTCGTATCATAAAAGAGTCATCGTTTCTCCTCCTAGGGGATATTCGAGATCTCTTAATCCAAACCGCAAGTAACGAGGCATTGGCTACCTTAAGAGAGTCATAGTTACTCGTCCCAATTGCTCACCCAGTCTGCCACATTTTCTTACTGCGGCCAGTCTGCCAGAAGCGATATGTCACTCGTTGTGTATCTTAAGAGATTCATCGTTTATCCTTCCATAGGTTACTGGTATTCTCTGAGTCAATACATCTCTTGACGAAAAAGTGGCTATCTTAATAGTGCAATACTTCTTCCTCCGAGTTGCTCACACAGTTTACTGCTTTTTGTGTAGTTTTTGTCTGCCAGAAACTATAAATCACTTGTTTTGTATCATAAAAGTGTCATCGTTTCTCCTCCTAGGGGTTATTCGAGATATCTTAATCCAAACCGCAAGTAACAAGGCATTGGCTACCTTAAGAGAGTCATAGTTACTCGTCCCCATTGCTCACCCAGTCTGCCACTTTTTCTTACTGTGTCCCAGTCTGCCAGAAGCGATATGCCACTCGTTGTGTATCTTAAGAGATTCATCGTTACTCCTTCCATAGGTTACTGGTATTCTCTGAGTCAATACCTCTCTTGACGAAAAAGTGGCTATCTTAATAGTGCAATACTTCTTCCTCCGAGTTGCTCACACAGTTTACTGCTTTTTGTGTAGTTTTTGTCTGCCAGAAACTATAATTCACTAGTTGTGTATCATAAAAGAGTCATCGTTTCTCCTCCTAGGGTTTATTCGAGACCTCTTAATCCAAACCGCAAGTAACGAGGCATTGGCTACCTTAAGAGAGTCATAGTTACTCGTCCCAATTGCTCACCCAGTCTGCCACTTTTCCTTACTGCGGCCAGTCTGCCAGAAGCGATATGTCACTCGTTGTGTATCCTAAGAGATTCATCGTTACTCCTTCCATAGTTTACTGGTATTCTCTGAGTCAATACATCTCTTGACGAAAAAGTGGCTATCTTAATAGTGCAATACTTCTTCCTCCGAGTTGCTCACACAGTTTACTACTTTTTGTGTACTTGCCAGTCTGCCAGAAGCGATATGTCACTAGTTGTGTATCATAAAAGAGTCATCGTTTCTCCTCCTAGGGGTTATTCGAGATTTCTTAATCCAAACCGCAAGTAACGAGGCATTGGCTACCTTAAGAGAGTCATAGTTACTCGTCCCCATTGCTCACCCAGTCTGCCACTTTTTCTTACTGTGTCCCAGTCTGCCAGAAGCGATATGCCACTCGTTGTGTATCTTAAGAGATTCATCGTTACTCGTTCCATAGGTTACTGGTATTCTCTGAGTCAATACCTCTCTTGACGAAAAAGTGGCTATCTTAATAGTGCAATACTTCTTCCTCCGAGTTGCTCACACAGTTTACTGCTTTTTGTGTAGTTTTTGTCTGCCAGAAACTATAATTCACTAGTTGTGTATCATAAAAGAGTCATAGTTTCTCCTCCTAGGGTTTATTCGAGACCTCTTAATCCAAACCGCAAGTAACGAGGCATTGGCTACCTTAAGAGAGTCATAGTTACTCGTCCCAATTGCTCACCCAGTCTGCCACTTTTTCTTACTGCGGCCAGTCTGCCAGAAGCGATATGTCACTCGTTGTGTATCTTAAGAGATTCATCGTTACTCCTTCCATACTTTACTGGTATTCTCTGAGTCAATACCTCTCGTGACGAAAAAGTGGCTATCTTAATAGTGCAATACTTCTTCCTCCGAGTTGCTCACACAGTTTACTACTTTTTGTGTAGTTTTTGTCTGCCAGAAACTATAATTCACTAGTTGTGTATCATAAAAGAGTCATCGTTTCTCCTCCTAGGGGTTATTCGAGACCTCTTAATCCAAACCGCAAGTAACGAGGCATTGGCTACCTTAAGAGAGTCATAGTTACTCGTCCCAATTGCTCACCCAGTCTGCCACTTTTCCTTACTGCGGCCAGTCTGCCAGAAGCGATATGTCACTCGTTGTGTATCCTAAGAGATTCATCGTTACTCCTTCCATAGTTTACTGGTATTCTCTGAGTCAATACATCTCTTGACGAAAAAGTGGCTATCTTAATAGTGCAATACTTCTTCCTCCGAGTTGCTCACACAGTTTACTACTTTTTGTGTACTTGCCAGTCTGCCAGAAGCGATATGTCACTAGTTGTGTATCATAAAAGAGTCATCGTTTCTCCTCCTAGGGGTTATTCGAGATTTCTTAATCCAAACCGCAAGTAACGAGGCATTGGCTACCTTAAGAGAGTCATAGTTACTCGTCCCAATTGCTCACCCAGTCTGCCACTTTTCCTTACTGCGGCCAGTCTGCCAGAAGCGATATGTCACTCGTTGTGTATCTTAAGAGATTCATCGCTACTCTTTCCATTGGTTACTGGTATTCTCTGATTGAATGCCTCTCGTGACGAAAAAGTGGCTATCTTAACAGTGCAATACTTCTTCCTCCGAGTTGCTCACACAGTTTACTGCTTTTTGTGTAGTTTTTGTCTGCCAGAAACTATAATTCACTAGTTGTGTATCATAAAAGAGTCATAGTTTCTCCTCCTAGGGTTTATTCGAGACCTCTTAATCCAAACCGCAAGTAACGAGGCATTGGCTACCTTAAGAGAGTCATAGTTACTCGTCCCAATTGCTCACCCAGTCTGCCACTTTTCCTTACTGCGGCCAGTCTGCCAGAAGCGATATGTCACTCGTTGTGTATCTTAAGAGATTCATCGCTACTCTTTCCATAGGTTACTGGTATTCTCTGATTCAATGCCTCTCGTGACGAAAAAGTGGCTATCTTAATAGTGCAATACTTCTTCCTCCGAGTTGCTCACACAGTTTACTACTTTTTTGTGTAGTTTTTGTCTGCCAGAAACTATAATTCACTAGTTTTGTATCATAAAAGAGTCATCGTTTCTCCTCCTAGGGGTTATTCGAGATCTCTTAATCCAAACCGCAAGTAACGAGGCATTGGCTACCTTAAGAGAGTCATAGTTACTCGTCCCAATTGCTCACCCAGTCTGCCACATTTTCTTACTGCGGCCAGTCTGCCAGAAGCGATATGTCACTCGTTGTGTATCTTAAGAGATTCATCGTTACTCCTTCCATAGGTTACTGGTATTCTCTGAGTCAATACATCTCTTGACGAAAAAGTGGCTATCTTAATAGTGCAATACTTCTTCCTCCGAGTTGCTCACACAGTTTACTGCTTTTTGTGTAGTTTTTGTCTGCCAGAAACTATAATTCACTAGTTTTGTATTATAAAAGTGTCATCGTTTCTCCTCCTAGGGGTTATTCGAGATATCTTAATCCAAACCGCAAGTAACGAGGCATTGGCTACCTTAAGAGAGTCATAGTTACTCGTCCCCATTGCTCACCCAGTCTGCCACTTTTTCTTACTGTGTCCCAGTCTGCCAGAAGCGATATGCCACTCGTTGTGTATCTTAAGAGATTCATCGTTACTCGTTCCATAGGTTACTGGTATTCTCTGAGTCAATACCTCTCTTGACGAAAAAGTGGCTATCTTAATAGTGCAATACTTCTTCCTCCGAGTTGCTCACACAGTTTACTGCTTTTTGTGTAGTTTTTGTCTGCCAGAAACTATAATTCACTAGTTGTGTATCATAAAAGAGTCATAGTTTCTCCTCCTAGGGTTTATTCGAGACCTCTTAATCCAAACCGCAAGTAACGAGGCATTGGCTACCTTAAGAGAGTCATAGTAACTCGTCCCAATTGCTCACCCAGTCTGCCACTTTTTCTTACTGCGGCCAGTCTGCCAGAAGCGATATGTCACTCGTTGTGTATCTTAAGAGATTCATCGCTACTCTTTCCATAGGTTACTGGTATTCTCTGATTCAATGCCTCTCGTGACGAAAAAGTGGCTATCTTAATAGTGCAATACTTCTTCCTCCGAGTTGCTCACACAGTTTACTACTTTTTTGTGTAGTTTTTGTCTGCCAGAAACTATAATTCACTAGTTTTGTATCATAAAAGAGTCATCGTTTCTCCTCCTAGGGGTTATTCGAGATCTCTTAATCCAAACCGCAAGTAACGAGGCATTGGCTACCTTAAGAGAGTCATAGTTACTCGTCCCAATTGCTCACCCAGTCTGCCACATTTTCTTACTGCGGCCAGTCTGCCAGAAGCGATATGTCACTCGTTGTGTATCTTAAGAGATTCATCGTTACTCCTTCCATAGGTTACTGGTATTCTCTGAGTCAATACATCTCTTGACGAAAAAGTGGCTATCTTAATAGTGCAATACTTCTTCCTCCGAGTTGCTCACACAGTTTACTGCTTTTTGTGTAGTTTTTGTCTGCCAGAAACTATAATTCACTAGTTTTGTATTATAAAAGTGTCATCGTTTCTCCTCCTAGGGGTTATTCGAGATATCTTAATCCAAACCGCAAGTAACGAGGCATTGGCTACCTTAAGAGAGTCATAGTTACTCGTCCCCATTGCTCACCCAGTCTGCCACTTTTTCTTACTGTGTCCCAGTCTGCCAGAAGCGATATGCCACTCGTTGTGTATCTTAAGAGATTCATCGTTACTCGTTCCATAGGTTACTGGTATTCTCTGAGTCAATACCTCTCTTGACGAAAAAGTGGCTATCTTAATAGTGCAATACTTCTTCCTCCGAGTTGCTCACACAGTTTACTGCTTTTTGTGTAGTTTTTGTCTGCCAGAAACTATAATTCACTAGTTGTGTATCATAAAAGAGTCATAGTTTCTCCTCCTAGGGTTTATTCGAGACCTCTTAATCCAAACCGCAAGTAACGAGGCATTGGCTACCTTAAGAGAGTCATAGTTACTCGTCCCAATTGCTCACCCAGTCTGCCACTTTTTCTTACTGCGGCCAGTCTGCCAGAAGCGATATGTCACTCGTTGTGTATCTTAAGAGATTCATCGTTACTCCTTCCGTACTTTACTGGTATTCTCTGAGTCAATACCTCTCGTCACGAAAAAGTGGCTATCTTAATAGTGCAATACTTCTTCCTCCGAGTTGCTCACACAGTTTACTACTTTTTGTGTAGTTTTTGTCTGCCAGAAACTATAATTCACTTGTTGTGTATCATAAAAGAGTCATCGTTTCTCCTCCTAGGGGTTATTCGAGACCTCTTAATCCAAACCGCAAGTAACGAGGCATTGGCTACCTTAAGAGAGTCATAGTTACTCGTCCCAATTGCTCACCCAGTCTGCCACTTTTCCTTACTGCGGCCAGTCTGCCAGAAGCGATATGTCACTCGTTGTGTATCCTAAGAGATTCATCGTTACTCCTTCCATAGTTTACTGGTATTCTCTGAGTCAATACATCTCTTGACGAAAAAGTGGCTATCTTAATAGTGCAATACTTCTTCCTCCGAGTTGCTCACACAGTTTACTACTTTTTGTGTACTTGCCAGTCTGCCAGAAGCGATATGTCACTAGTTGTGTATCATAAAAGAGTCATCGTTTCTCCTCCTAGGGGTTATTCGAGATTTCTTAATCCAAACCGCAAGTAACGAGGCATTGGCTACCTTAAGAGAGTCATAGTTACTCGTCCCAATTGCTCACCCAGTCTGCCACTTTTCCTTACTGCGGCCAGTCTGCCAGAAGCGATATGTCACTCGTTGTGTATCTTAAGAGATTCATCGCTACTCTTTCCATAGGTTACTGGTATTCTCTGATTGAATGCCTCTCGTGACGAAAAAGTGGCTATCTTAACAGTGCAATACTTCTTCCTCCGAGTTGCTCACACAGTTTACTGCTTTTTGTGTAGTTTTTGTCTGCCAGAAACTATAATTCACTAGTTGTGTATCATAAAAGAGTCATAGTTTCTCCTCCTAGGGTTTATTCGAGACCTCTTAATCCAAACCGCAAGTAACGAGGCATTGGCTACCTTAAGAGAGTCATAGTTACTCGTCCCAATTGCTCACCCAGTCTGCCACTTTTCCTTACTGCGGCCAGTCTGCCAGAAGCGATATGTCACTCGTTGTGTATCTTAAGAGATTCATCGCTACTCTTTCCATAGGTTACTGGTATTCTCTGATTCAATGCCTCTCGTGACGAAAAAGTGGCTATCTTAATAGTGCAATACTTCTTCCTCCGAGTTGCTCACACAGTTTACTGCTTTTTGTGTAGTTTTTGTCTGCCAGAAACTATAATTCACTAGTTGTGTATCATAAAAGAGTCATAGTTTCTCCTCCTAGGGTTTATTCGAGACCTCTTAATCCAAACCGCAAGTAACGAGGCATTGGCTACCTTAAGAGAGCCATAGTTACTCGTCCCAATTGCTCACCCAGTCTGCCACTTTTTCTTACTGCGGCCAGTCTGCCAGAAGCGATATGTCACTCGTTGTGTATCTTAAGAGATTCATCGTTACTCCTTCCATAGGTTACTGGTATTCTCTGAGTCAATACCTCTCGTGACGAAAAAGTGGCTATCTTAATAGTGCAATACTTCTTCCTCCGAGTTGCTCACACAGTTTACTACTTTTTGTGTAGTTTTTGTCTGCCAGAAACTATAATTCACTAGTTGTGTATCATAAAAGAGAAATCGTTTCTCCTCCTAGGGGTTATTCGAGACCTCTTAATCCAAACCGCAAGTTACGAGGCATTGGCTACCTTAAGAGAGTCATAGTTACTCGTCCCAATTGCTCACCCAGTCTGCCAGTTTTCCTTACTGCGGCCAGTCTGCCAGAAGCGATATGTCACTCGTTGTGTATCCTAAGAGTTTCATCGTTACTCCTTCCATAGTTTACTGGTATTCTCTGAGTCAATACATCTCTTGACGAAAAAGTGGCTATCTTAATATTGCAATACTTCTTCCTCCGAGTTGCTCACACAGTTTAGTACTTTTTGTGTACTTGCCAGTCTGCCAGAAGCGATATGTCACTAGTTGTGTATCATAAAAGAGTCATCGTTTCTCCTCCTAGGGGTTATTCGAGATTTCTTAATCCAAACCGCAAGTAACGAGGCATTGGCTACCTTAAGAGAGTCATAGTTACTCGTCCCAATTGCTCACCCAGTCTGCCACTTTTCCTTACTGCGGCCAGTCTGCCAGAAGCGATATGTCACTCGTTGTGTATCTTAAGAGATTCATCGCTACTCTTTCCATAGGTTACTGGTATTCTCTGATTCAATGCCTCTCGTGACGAAAAAGTGGCTATCTTAATAGTGCAATACTTCTTCCTCCGAGTTGCTCACACAGTTTACTGCTTTTTGTGTAGTTTTTGTCTGCCAGAAACTATAATTCACTAGTTGTGTATCATAAAAGAATCATAGTTTCTCCTCCTAGGGTTTATTCGAGACCTCTTAATTCAAACCGCAAGTAACGAGGCATTGGCTACCTTAAGAGAGTCATAGTTACTCGTCCCAATTGCTCACCCAGTCTGCCACTTTTTCTTACTGCGGCCAGTCTGCCAGAAGCGATATGTCACTCGTTGTGTATCTTAAGAGATTCATCGTTACTCCTTCCATAGGTTACTGGTATTCTCTGAGTCAATACCTCTCGTGACGAAAAAGTGGCTATCTTAATAGTGCAATACTTCTTCCTCCGAGTTGCTCACACAGTTTACTACTTTTTGTGTAGTTTTTGTCTGCCAGAAACTATAATTCACTACTTGTGTATCATAAAAGAGTCATCGTTTCTCCTCCTAGGGGTTATTCGAGACCTCTTAATCCAAACCGCAAGTAACGAGGCATTGGCTACCTTAAGAGAGTCATAGTTACTCGTCCCCATTGCTCACCCAGTCTGCCACTTTTTCTTACTGTGGCCAGTCTGCCAGAAGCGATATGTCACTCGTTGTGTATCTTAAGAGATTCATCGCTACTCTTTCCATAGGTTACTGGTATTCTCTGATTCAATACCTCTCGTGACGAAAAAGTGGCTATCTTAATAGTGCAATACTTCTTCCTCCGAGTTGCTCACACAGTTTACTGCTTTTTGTGTAGTTTTTGTCTGCCAGAAACTATAATTCACTAGTTGTGTATCATAAAAGAGTCATAGTTTCTCCTCCTAGGGTTTATTCGAGACCTCTTAATCCAAACCGCAAGTAACGAGGCATTGGCTACCTTAAGAGAGCCAAAGTTACTCGTCCCAATTGCTCACCCAGTCTGCCACTTTTTCTTACTGCGGCCAGTCTGCCAGAAGCGATATGTCACTCGTTGTGTATCTTAAGAGATTCATCGTTACTCCTTCCATACTTTACTGGTATTCTCTGAGTCAATACCTCTCGTGACGAAAAAGTGGCTATCTTAATAGTGCAATACTTCTTCCTCCGGGTTGCTCACACAGTTTACTACTTTTTGTGTAGTTTTTGTCTGCCAGAAACTATAATTCACTAGTTGTGTATCATAAAAGAGTCATCGTTTCTCCTCCTAGGGGTTATTCGAGACCTCTTAATCCAAACCGCAAGTAACGAGGCGTTGGCTACCTTATGAGAGTCATAGTTGCTCGTCCCAATTGCTCACCCAGTCTGCCACTTTTCCTTACTGCGGCCAGTCTGCCAGAAGCGATATGTCACTCGTTGTGTATCCTAAGAGATTCATCGTTACTCCTTCCATAGTTTACTGGTATTCTCTGAGTCAATACATCTCTTGACGAAAAAGTGGCTATCTTAATAGTGCAATACTTCTTCCTCCGAGTTGCTCACACAGTTTACTACTTTTTGTGTACTTGCCAGTCTGCCAGAAGCGATATGTCACTAGTTGTGTATCATAAAAGAGTCATCGTTTCTCCTCCTAGGGGTTATTCGAGATTTCTTAATCCAAACCGCAAGTAACGAGGCATTGGCTACCTTAAGAGAGTCATAGTTACTCGTCCCAATTGCTCACCCAGTCTGCCACTTTTCCTTACTGCGGCCAGTCTGCCAGAAGCGATATGTCACTCGTTGTGTATCTTAAGAGATTCATCGCTACTCTTTCCATAGGTTACTGGTATTCTCTGATTGAATGCCTCTCGTGACGAAAAAGTGGCTATCTTAACAGTGCAATACTTCTTCCTCCGAGTTGCTCACACAGTTTACTGCTTTTTGTGTAGTTTTTGTCTGCCAGAAACTATAATTCACTAGTTGTGTATCATAAAAGAGTCATAGTTTCTCCTCCTAGGGTTTATTCGAGACCTCTTAATCCAAACCGCAAGTAACGAGGCATTGGCTACCTTAAGAGAGTCATAGTTACTCGTCCCAATTGCTCACCCAGTCTGCCACTTTTCCTTACTGCGGCCAGTCTGCCAGAAGCGATATGTCACTCGTTGTGTATCTTAAGAGATTCATCGCTACTCTTTCCATAGGTTACTGGTATTCTCTGATTCAATGCCTCTCGTGACGAAAAAGTGGCTATCTTAATAGTGCAATACTTCTTCCTCCGAGTTGCTCACACAGTTTACTGCTTTTTGTGTAGTTTTTGTCTGCCAGAAACTATAATTCACTAGTTGTGTATCATAAAAGAGTCATAGTTTCTCCTCCTAGGGTTTATTCGAGACCTCTTAATCCAAACCGCAAGTAACGAGGCATTGGCTACCTTAAGAGAGCCATAGTTACTCGTCCCAATTGCTCACCCAGTCTGCCACTTTTTCTTACTGCGGCCAGTCTGCCAGAAGCGATATGTCACTCGTTGTGTATCTTAAGAGATTCATCGTTACTCCTTCCATAGGTTACTGGTATTCTCTGAGTCAATACCTCTCGTGACGAAAAAGTGGCTATCTTAATAGTGCAATACTTCTTCCTCCGAGTTGCTCACACAGTTTACTACTTTTTGTGTAGTTTTTGTCTGCCAGAAACTATAATTCACTAGTTGTGTATCATAAAAGAGAAATCGTTTCTCCTCCTAGGGGTTATTCGAGACCTCTTAATCCAAACCGCAAGTTACGAGGCATTGGCTACCTTAAGAGAGTCATAGTTACTCGTCCCAATTGCTCACCCAGTCTGCCAGTTTTCCTTACTGCGGCCAGTCTGCCAGAAGCGATATGTCACTCGTTGTGTATCCTAAGAGTTTCATCGTTACTCCTTCCATAGTTTACTGGTATTCTCTGAGTCAATACATCTCTTGACGAAAAAGTGGCTATCTTAATATTGCAATACTTCTTCCTCCGAGTTGCTCACACAGTTTAGTACTTTTTGTGTACTTGCCAGTCTGCCAGAAGCGATATGTCACTAGTTGTGTATCATAAAAGAGTCATCGTTTCTCCTCCTAGGGGTTATTCGAGATTTCTTAATCCAAACCGCAAGTAACGAGGCATTGGCTACCTTAAGAGAGTCATAGTTACTCGTCCCAATTGCTCACCCAGTCTGCCACTTTTCCTTACTGCGGCCAGTCTGCCAGAAGCGATATGTCACTCGTTGTGTATCTTAAGAGATTCATCGCTACTCTTTCCATAGGTTACTGGTATTCTCTGATTGAATGCCTCTCGTGACGAAAAAGTGGCTATCTTAACAGTGCAATACTTCTTCCTCCGAGTTGCTCACACAGTTTACTGCTTTTTGTGTAGTTTTTGTCTGCCAGAAACTATAATTCACTAGTTGTGTATCATAAAAGAGTCATAGTTTCTCCTCCTAGGGTTTATTCGAGACCTCTTAATCCAAACCGCAAGTAACGAGGCATTGGCTACCTTAAGAGAGCCATAGTTACTCGTCCCAATTGCTCACCCAGTCTGCCACTTTTTCTTACTGCGGCCAGTCTGCCAGAAGCGATATGTCACTCGTTGTGTATCTTAAGAGATTCATCGTTACTCCTTCCATAGGTTACTGGTATTCTCTGAGTCAATACCTCTCGTGACGAAAAAGTGGCTATCTTAATAGTGCAATACTTCTTCCTCCGAGTTGCTCACACAGTTTACTACTTTTTGTGTAGTTTTTGTCTGCCAGAAACTATAATTCACTAGTTGTGTATCATAAAAGAGAAATCGTTTCTCCTCCTAGGGGTTATTCGAGACCTCTTAATCCAAACCGCAAGTTACGAGGCATTGGCTACCTTAAGAGAGTCATAGTTACTCGTCCCAATTGCTCACCCAGTCTGCCAGTTTTCCTTACTGCGGCCAGTCTGCCAGAAGCGATATGTCACTCGTTGTGTATCCTAAGAGTTTCATCGTTACTCCTTCCATAGTTTACTGGTATTCTCTGAGTCAATACATCTCTTGACGAAAAAGTGGCTATCTTAATATTGCAATACTTCTTCCTCCGAGTTGCTCACACAGTTTAGTACTTTTTGTGTACTTGCCAGTCTGCCAGAAGCGATATGTCACCAGTTGTGTATCATAAAAGAGTCATCGTTTCTCCTCCTAGGGGTTATTCGAGATTTCTTAATCCAAACCGCAAGTAACGAGGCATTGGCTACCTTAAGAGAGTCATAGTTACTCGTCCCAATTGCTCACCCAGTCTGCCACTTTTCCTTACTGCGGCCAGTCTGCCAGAAGCGATATGTCACTCGTTGTGTATCTTAAGAGATTCATCGCTACTCTTTCCATAGGTTACTGGTATTCTCTGATTCAATGCCTCTCGTGACGAAAAAGTGGCTATCTTAATAGTGCAATACTTCTTCCTCCGAGTTGCTCACACAGTTTACTGCTTTTTGTGTAGTTTTTGTCTGCCAGAAACTATAATTCACTAGTTGTGTATCATAAAAGAATCATAGTTTCTCCTCCTAGGGTTTATTCGAGACCTCTTAATTCAAACCGCAAGTAACGAGGCATTGGCTACCTTAAGAGAGTCATAGTTACTCGTCCCAATTGCTCACCCAGTCTGCCACTTTTTCTTACTGCGGCCAGTCTGCCAGAAGCGATATGTCACTCGTTGTGTATCTTAAGAGATTCATCGTTACTCCTTCCATAGGTTACTGGTATTCTCTGAGTCAATACCTCTCGTGACGAAAAAGTGGCTATCTTAATAGTGCAATACTTCTTCCTCCGAGTTGCTCACACAGTTTACTACTTTTTGTGTAGTTTTTGTCTGCCAGAAACTATAATTCACTAGTTGTGTATCATAAAAGAGTCATCGTTTCTCCTCCTAGGGGTTATTCGAGACCTCTTAATCCAAACCGCAAGTAACGAGGCATTGGCTACCTTAAGAGAGTCATAGTTACTCGTCCCCATTGCTCACCCAGTCTGCCACTTTTTCTTACTGTGGCCAGTCTGCCAGAAGCGATATGTCACTCGTTGTGTATCTTAAGAGATTCATCGTTACTCCTTCCATAGGTTACTGGTATTCTCTGAGTCAATACCTCTCTTGACGAAAAAGTGGCTATCTTAATAGTGCAATACTTCTTCCTCCGAGTTGCTCACACAGTTTACTGCTTTTTGTGTAGTTTTTGTCTGCCAGAAACTATAATTCACTAGTTTTGTATCATAAAAGAGTCATCGTTTCTCCTCCTAGGGGTTATTCGAGATATCTTAATCCAAACCGCAAGTAACGAGGCATTGGCTACCTTAAGAGAGTCATAGTTACTCGTCCCAATTGCTCACCCAGTCTGCCACTTTTCCTTACTGCGGCCAGTCTGCCAGAAGCGATATGTCACTCGTTGTGTATCTTAAGAGATTCATCGTTACTCCTTCCATAGGTTACTGGTATTCTCTGAGTCAATACCTCTCTTGACGAAAAAGTGGCTATCTTAATAGTGCAATACTTCTTCCTCCGAGTTGCTCACACAGTTTACTACTTTTTGTGTAGTTTTTGTCTGCCAGAAACGATAATACACTAGTTGTGTATCATAAAAGAGTCATCGTTTCTCCTCCTAGGGGTTATTCGAGATTTCTTAATCCAAACCGCAAGTAACGAGGCATTGGCTACCTTAAGAGAGTCATAGTTACTCGTCCCAATTGCTCACCCAGTCTGCCACTTTTCCTTACTGCGGCCAGTCTGCCAGAAGCGATATGTCACTCGTTGTGAATCTTAAGAGATTCATCGTTACTCTTTCCATAGGTTACTGGTATTCTCTGATTCAATGCCTCTCGTGACGAAAAAGTGGCTATCTTAATAGTGCAATACTTCTTCCTCCGAGTTGCTCACACAGTTTACTACTTTTTTGTGTAGTTTTTGTCTGCCAGAAACTATAATTCACTAGTTTTGTATCATAAAAGAGTCATCGTTTCTCCTCCTAGGGGTTATTCGAGATCTCTTAATCCAAACCGCAAGTAACGAGGCATTGGCTACCTTAAGAGAGTCATAGTTACTCGTCCCAATTGCTCACCCAGTCTGCCACATTTTCTTACTGCGGCCAGTCTGCCAGAAGCGATATGTCACTCGTTGTGTATCTTAAGAGATTCATCGTTACTCCTTCCATAGGTTACTGGTATTCTCTGAGTCAATACATCTCTTGACGAAAAAGTGGCTATCTTAATAGTGCAATACTTCTTCCTCCGAGTTGCTCACACAGTTTACTACTTTTTGTGTACTTGCCAGTCTGCCAGAAGCGATATGTCACTAGTTGTGTATCATAAAAGAGTCATCGTTTGTCCTCCTAGGGGTTATTCGAGATTTCTTAATCCAAACCGCAAGTAACGAGGCATTGGCTACCTTAAGAGAGTCATAGTTACTCGTCCCAATTGCTCACCCAGTCTGCCACTTTTCCTTACTGCGGCCAGTCTGCCAGAAGCGATATGTCACTCGTTGTGTATCTTAAGAGATTCATCGCTACTCTTTCCATAGGTTACTGGTATTCTCTGATTGAATGCCTCTCGTGACGAAAAAGTGGCTATCTTAACAGTGCAATACTTCTTCCTCCGAGTTGCTCACACAGTTTACTGCTTTTTGTGTAGTTTTTGTCTGCCAGAAACTATAATTCACTAGTTGTGTATCATAAAAGAGTCATAGTTTCTCCTCCTAGGGTTTATTCGAGACCTCTTAATCCAAACCGCAAGTAACGAGGCATTGGCTACCTTAAGAGAGTCATAGTTACTCGTCCCAATTGCTCACCCAGTCTGCCACTTTTCCTTACTGCGGCCAGTCTGCCAGAAGCGATATGTCACTCGTTGTGTATCTTAAGAGATTCATCGCTACTCTTTCCATAGGTTACTGGTATTCTCTGATTCAATGCCTCTCGTGACGAAAAAGTGGCTATCTTAATAGTGCAATACTTCTTCCTCCGAGTTGCTCACACAGTTTACTGCTTTTTGTGTAGTTTTTGTCTGCCAGAAACTATAATTCACTAGTTGTGTATCATAAAAGAGTCATAGTTTCTCCTCCTAGGGTTTATTCGAGACCTCTTAATCCAAACCGCAAGTAACGAGGCATTGGCTACCTTAAGAGAGCCATAGTTACTCGTCCCAATTGCTCACCCAGTCTGCCACTTTTTCTTACTGCGGCCAGTCTGCCAGAAGCGATATGTCACTCGTTGTGTATCTTAAGAGATTCATCGTTACTCCTTCCATAGGTTACTGGTATTCTCTGAGTCAATACCTCTCGTGACGAAAAAGTGGCTATCTTAATAGTGCAATACTTCTTCCTCCGAGTTGCTCACACAGTTTACTACTTTTTGTGTAGTTTTTGTCTGCCAGAAACTATAATTCACTAGTTGTGTATCATAAAAGAGAAATCGTTTCTCCTCCTAGGGGTTATTCGAGACCTCTTAATCCAAACCGCAAGTTACGAGGTATTGGCTACCTTAAGAGAGTCATAGTTACTCGTCCCAATTGCTCACCCAGTCTGCCAGTTTTCCTTACTGCGGCCAGTCTGCCAGAAGCGATATGTCACTCGTTGTGTATCCTAAGAGTTTCATCGTTACTCCTTCCATAGTTTACTGGTATTCTCTGAGTCAATACATCTCTTGACGAAAAAGTGGCTATCTTAATATTGCAATACTTCTTCCTCCGAGTTGCTCACACAGTTTACTACTTTTTGTGTACTTGCCAGTCTGCCAGAAGCGATATGTCACCAGTTGTGTATCATAAAAGAGTCATCGTTTCTCCTCCTAGGGGTTATTCGAGATTTCTTAATCCAAACCGCAAGTAACGAGGCATTGGCTACCTTAAGAGAGTCATAGTTACTCGTCCCAATTGCTCACCCAGTCTGCCACTTTTCCTTACTGCGGCCAGTCTGCCAGAAGCGATATGTCACTCGTTGTGTATCTTAAGAGATTCATCGCTACTCTTTCCATAGGTTACTTGTATTCTCTGATTGAATGCCTCTCGTGACGAAAAAGTGGCTATCTTAATACTGCAATACTTCTTCCTCCGAGTTGCTCACACAGTTTACTGCTTTTTGTGTAGTTTTTGTCTGCCAGAAACTATAATTCCCTAGTTGTGTATCATAAAAGAGTCATAGTTTCTCCTCCTAGGGTTTATTCGAGACCTCTTAATCCAAACCGCAAGTAACGAGGCATTGGCTACCTTAAGAGAGTCATAGTTACTCGTCCCAATTGCTCACCCAGTCTGCCACTTTTCCTTACTGCGGCCAGTCTGCCAGAAGCGATATGTCACTCGTTGTGTATCTTTAGAGATTCATCGCTACTCTTTCCATAGGTTACTGGTATTCTCTGATTCAATGCCTCTCGTGACGAAAAAGTGGCTATCTTAATAGTGCAATACTTCTTCCTCCGAGTTGCTCACACAGTTTACTACTTTTTGTGTAGTTTTTGTCTGCCAGAAACTATAATTCACTAGTTGTGTATCATAAAAGAGTCATAGTTTCTCCTCCTAGGGTTTATTCGAGACCTCTTAATCCAAACCGCAAGTAACGAGGCATTGGCTACCTTAAGAGAGTCATAGTTACTCGTCCCAATTGCTCACCCAGTCTGCCACTTTTCCTTACTGCGGCCAGTCTGCCAGAAGCGATATGTCACTCGTTGTGTATCCTAAGAGATTCATCGTTACTCCTTCCATAGTTTACTGGTATTCTCTGAGTCAATACATCTCTTGACGAAAAAGTGGCTATCTTAATAGTGCAATACTTCTTCCTCCGAGTTGCTCACACAGTTTACTACATTTTTGTGTACTTGCCAGTCTGCCAGAAGCGATATGTCACTAGTTGTGTATCATAAAAGAGTCATCGTTTCTCCTCCTAGCGGTTATTCGAGATTTCTTAATCCAAACCGCAAGTAACGAGGCATTGGCGACCTTAAGAAAGTCATAGTTACTCGTCCCAATTGCTCACCCAGTCTGCCACTTTTCCTTACTGCGGCCAGTCTGCCAGAAGCGATATGTCACTCGTTGTGTATCTTAAGAGATTCATCGCTACTCTTTCCATAGGTTACTGGTATTCTCTGATTCAATGCCTCTCGTGACGAAAAAGTGGCTATCTTAATAGTGCAATACTTCTTCCTCCGAGTTGCTCACACAGTTTACTGCTTTTTGTGTAGTTTTTGTCTGCCAGAAACTATAATTCACTAGTTGTGTATCATAAAAGAGTCATAGTTTCTCCTCCTAGGGTTTATTCGAGACCTCTTAATCCAAACCGCAAGTAACGAGGCATTGGCTACCTTAAGAGAGTCATAGTTACTCGTCCCAATTGCTCACCCAGTCTGCCACTTTTCCTTACTGCGGCCAGTCTGCCAGAAGCGATATGTCAATCGTTGTGTATCATAAGAGATTCATCGCTACTCTTTCCATAGGTTACTGGTATTCTCTGATTGAATGCCTCTCGTGACGAAAAAGTGGCTATCTTAATAGTGCAATACTTCTTCCTCCGAGTTGCTCACACAGTTTACTACTTTTTGTGTAGTTTTTGTCTGCCAGAAACTATAATTCACTAGTTTTGTATCATAAAAGAGTCATCGTTTCTCCTCCTAGGGGTTATTCGAGACCTCTTAATCCAAACCGCAAGTAACGAGGCATTGGCTACCTTAAGAGAGTCATAGTTACTCGTCCCAATTGCTCACCCAGTCTGCCACTTTTCCTTACTGCGGCCAGTCTGCCAGAAGCGATATGTCACTCGTTGTGTATCCAAAGAGATTCATCGTTACTCCTTCCATAGTTTACTGGTATTCTCTGAGTCAATACATCTCTTGACGAAAAAGTGGCTATCTTAATAGTGCAATACTTCTTCCTCCGAGTTGCTCACACAGTTTACTACTTTTTGTGTACTTGCCAGTCTGCCAGAAGCGATATGTCACTAGTTGTGTATCATAAAAGAGTCATCGTTTCTCCTCCTAGGGGTTATTCGAGATTTCTTAATCCAAACCGCAAGTAACGAGGCATTGGCTACCTTAAGAGAGTCATAGTTACTCGTCCCAATTGCTCACCCAGTCTGCCACTTTTCCTTACTGCGGCCAGTCTGCCAGAAGCGATATGTCACTCGTTGTGTATCTTAAGAGATTCATCGCTACTCTTTCCATAGGTTACTGGTATTCTCTGATTCAATGCCTCTCGTGACGAAAAAGTGGCTATCTTAATAGTGCAATACTTCTTCCTCCGAGTTGCTCACACAGTTTACTGCTTTTTGTGTAGTTTTTGTCTGCCAGAAACTATAATTCACTAGTTGTGTATCATAAAAGAGTCATAGTTTCTCCTCCTAGGGTTTATTCGAGACCTCTTAATCCAAACCGCAAGTAACGAGGCATTGGCTACCTTAAGAGAGTCATAGTTACTCGTCCCAATTGCTCACCCAGTCTGCCACTTTTCCTTACTGCGGCCAGTCTGCCAGAAGCGATATGTCAATCGTTGTGTATCATAAGAGATTCATCGCTACTCTTTCCATAGGTTACTGGTATTCTCTGATTGAATGCCTCTCGTGACGAAAAAGTGGCTATCTTAATAGTGCAATACTTCTTCCTCCGAGTTGCTCACACAGTTTACTACTTTTTGTGTAGTTTTTGTCTGCCAGAAACTATAATTCACTAGTTGTGTAACATAAAAGAGTCATAGTTTCTCCTCCTAGGGTTTATTCGAGACCTCTTAATCCAAACCGCAAGTAACGAGGCATTGGCTACCTTAAGAGAGTCATAGTTACTCGTCCCAATTGCTCACCCAGTCTGCCACTTTTTCTTACTGCGGCCAGTCTGCTAGAAGCGATATGTCACTCGTTGTGTATCTTAAGAGATTCATCGTTACTCCTTCCATAGGTTACTGGTATTCTCTGAGTCAATACCTCTCGTGACGAAAAAGTGGCTATCTTAATAGTGCAATACTTCTTCCTCCGAGTTGCTCACACAGTTTACTACTTTTTGTGTAGTTTTTGTCTGCCAGAAACTATAATTCACTAGTTGTGTATCATAAAAGAGTCATCGTTTCTCCTCCTAGGGGTTATTCGAGACCTCTTAATCCAAACCGCAAGTAACGAGGCATTGGCTACCTTAAGAGAGTCATAGTTACTCGTCCCAATTGCTCACCCAGTCTGCCACTTTTCCTTACTGCGGCCAGTCTGCCAGAAGCGATATGTCACTCGTTGTGTATCCTAAGAGATTCATCGTTACTCCTTCCATAGGTTACTGGTATTCTCTGAGTCAATACCTCTCGTGACGAAAAAGTGGCTATCTTAATAGTGCAATACTTCTTCCTCCCAGTTGCTCACACAGTTTACTACTTTTTTGTGTAGTTTTTGTCTGCCAGAAACTATAATTCACTAGTTTTGTATCATAAAAGAGTCATCGTTTCTCCTCCTAGGGGTTATTCGAGACCTCTTAATCCAAACCGCAAGTAACGAGGCATTGGCTACCTTAAGAGAGTCATAGTTACTCGTCCCAATTGCTCACCCAGTCTGCCACTTTTCCTTACTGCGGCCAGTCTGCCAGAAGCGATATGTCACTCGTTGTGTATCCTAAGAGATTCATCGTTACTCCTTCCATAGGTTACTGGTATTCTCTGTTCAATACCTCTCGTGACGAAAGAGTGGCTATCTTAATAGTGCAATACTTCTTCCTCCGAGTTGCTCACACAGTTTACTACTTTTTGTGTAGTTTTTGTCTGCCAGAAACTATAATTCACTAGTTGTGTATCATAAAAGAGTCATCTTTTCTCCTCCTAGGGGTTATTCGAGACCTCTTAATCCAAACCGCAAGTAACGAGGCATTGGCTACCTTAAGAGAGTCATAGTTACTCGTCCCCATTGCTCACCCAGTCTGCCACTTTTTCTTACTGTGGCCAGTCTGCCAGAAGCGATATGTCACTCGTTGTGTATCTTAAGAGATTCATCGTTACTCCTTCCATAGGTTACTGGTATTCTCTGAGTCAATACCTCTCTTGACGAAAAAGTGGCTATCTTAATAGTGCAATACTTCTTCCTCCGAGTTGCTCACACAGTTTACTGCTTTTTGTGTAGTTTTTGTCTGCCAGAAACTATAATTCACTAGTTTTGTATCATAAAAGAGTCATCGTTTCTCCTCCTAGGGGTTATTCGAGATATCTTAATCCAAACCGCAAGTAACGAGGCATTGGCTACCTTAAGAGAGTCATAGTTACTCGTCCCAATTGCTCACCCAGTCTGCCACTTTTCCTTACTGCGGCCAGTCTGCCAGAAGCGATATGTCACTCGTTGTGTATCTTAAGAGATTCATCGTTACTCCTTCCATAGGTTACTGGTATTCTCTGAGTCAATACCTCTCTTGACGAAAAAGTGGCTATCTTAATAGTGCAATACTTCTTCCTCCGAGTTGCTCACACAGTTTACTACTTTTTGTGTACTTGCCAGTCTGCCAGACGCGATATGTCACTAGTTGTGTATCATAAAAGAGTCATCGTTTCTCCTCCTAGCGGTTATTCGAGATTTCTTAATCCAAACCGCAAGTAACGAGGCATTGGCTGCCTTAAGAGAGTCATAGTTACTCGTCCCAATTGCTCACCCAGTCTGCCACTTTTCCTTACTGCGGCCAGTCTGCCAGAAGCGATATGTCACTCGTTGTGAATCTTAAGAGATTCATCGTTACTCTTTCCATAGGTTACTGGTATTCTCTGATTCAATGCCTCTCGTGACGAAAAAGTGGCTATCTTAATAGTGCAATACTTCTTCCTCCGAGTTGCTCACACAGTTTACTACTTTTTTGTGTAGTTTTTTTCTGCCAGAAACTATAATTCACTAGTTTTGTATCATAAAAGAGTCATCGTTTCTCCTCCTAGGGGTTATTCGAGATCTCTTAATCCAAACCGCAAGTAACGAGGCATTGGCTACCTTAAGAGAGTCATAGTTACTCGTCCCAATTGCTCACCCAGTCTGCCACATTTTCTTACTGCGGCCAGTCTGCCAGAAGCGATATGTCACTCGTTGTGTATCTTAAGAGATTCATCGTTACTCCTTCCATAGGTTACTGGTATTCTCTGAGTCAATACCTCTCGTGACGAAAAAGTGGCTATCTTAATAGTGCAATTCTTCTTCCTCCGAGTTGCTCACACAGTTTACTACTTTTTGTGTAGTTTTTGTCTGCCAGAAACTATAATTCACTAGTTGTGTATCATAAAAGAGTCATCGTTTCTCCTCCTAGGGGTTATTCGAGATATCTTAATCCAAACCGCAAGTAACGAGGCATTGGCTACCTTAAGAGAGTCATAGTTACTCGTCCCAATTGCTCACCCAGTATGCCACTTTTCCTTACTGCAGCCAGTCTGCCAGAAGCGATATGTCACTCGTTGTGTATCCTAAGAGATTCATCGTTACTCCTTCCATAGTTTACTGGTATTCTCTGAGTCAATACCTCTCATGACGAAAAAGTGGCTATCTTAATAGTGCAATACTTCTTCTTCCGAGTTGCTCACACAGTTTACTACTTTTTGTGTAGTTTTTGTCTGCCAGAAACTATAATTCACTAGTTGTGTATCATAAAAGAGTCATCGTTTCTCCTCCTAGGGGTTATTCGAGACCTCTTAATCCAAACCGCAAGTAACGAGGCATTGGCTACCTTAAGAGAGTCATAGTTACTCGTCCCAATTGCTCACCCAGTCTGCCACTTTTTCTTACTGCGGCCAGTCTGCCAGAAGCGATATGTCACTCGTTGTGCATCTTAAGAGATTCATCGTTACTTCTTCCATAGGTTACTGGTATTCTCTGAGTCAATACCTCTCGTGACGAAAAAGTGGCTATCTTAATAGTGCAATACTTCTTCCTCCGAGATGCTCACACAGTTTACTACTTTTTGTGTAGTTTTTGTCGGCCAGAAACTATAATTCACTAGTTGTGTATCATAAAAGAGTCATCGTTTCTCCTCCTAGGGGTTATTTGAGACCTCTTAATCCAAACCGCAAGTAACGAGGCATTGGCTACCTTAAGAGAGTCATAGTTACTCGTCCCAATTGCTCACCCAGTCTGCCACTTTTTCTTACTGCGGCCAGTCTGCCAGAAGCGATATGTCACTCGTTGTGTATCTTAAGAGATTCATCGTTACTCCTTCCATAGGTTACTGGTATTCTCTGAGTCAATACCTCTCGTGACGAAAAAGTGGCTATCTTAATAGTGCAATACTTCTTCCTCCGAGTTGCTCACACAGTTTACTTCTTTTTGTGTAGTTTTTGTCTGCCAGAAACTATAACTCACTAGTTTTGTATCATAAAAGAGTCATCGTTTCTCCTCCTAGGGGTTTTCCAGATTTCTTAATCCAAACCGCAAGTAACGAGGCATTGGCTACCTTAAAAGAGTCATAGTTACTCGTCCCCATTGCTCACCCAGTCTGCCACTTTTTCTTACTGTGTCCCAGTCTGCCAGAAGCGATATGTCACTCGTTGTGTATCTTAAGAGATTCATCGTTACTCCTTCCATAGGTTACTGGTATTCTCTGAGTCTATACCACTCTTGACGAAAATGTGGCTATCTTAATAGTGCAATACTTCTTCCTCCGAGTTGCTCACACAGTTTACTGCTTTTTGTGTAGTTTTTGTCTGCCAGAAACTATAATTCACTAGTTGTGTATCATAAAAGAGTCATCGTTTCTCCTCCTAGGGGTTATTCGAGATATCTTAATCCAAACCGCAAGTAACGAGGCATTGGCTACCTTAAGACAGTCATAGTTACTCGTCCCAATTGCTCACCCAGTCTGCCACTTTTCCTTACTGCGGCCAGTCTGCCAGAAGCGATATGTCACTCGTTGTGTATCTTAAGAGATTCATCGTTACTCTTTCCGTAGGTTACTGGTATTCTCTGATTCAATGCCTCTCGTGACGAAAAAGTGGCTATCTTAATAGTGCAATACTTCTTCCTCCAAGTTGCTCACACAGTTTATTACTTTTTTGTGTAGTTTTTGTCTGCCAGAAACTATAATTCACTAGTTTTGTATCATAAAAGAGTCATCGTTTCTCCTCCTAGGGGTTATTCGAGACCTATTAATCCAAACCGCAAGTAACGAGGCATTGGCTACCTTAAGAGAGTTATAGTTACTCGTCCCAATTGCTCACCCTGTCTGCCACTTTTTCTTACTGCGGCCAGTCTGCCAGAAGCGATATGTCACTAGTTGTGTATCATAAAGGAGTCATCGTTTCTCCTCCTAGGGGTTATTCGAGATTTCTTAATCCAAACCGCAAGTAACGAGGCATTGGCTACCTTAAGAGAGTCATAGTTACTCGTCCCAATTGCTCACCCAGTCTGCCACTTTTCCTTACTGCGGCCAGTCTGCCAGAAGCGATATGTCACTCGTTGTGTATCTTAAGAGATTCATCGCTACTCTTTCCATAGGTTACTGGTATTCTCTGATTCAATGCCTCTCGTGACGAAAAAGTGGCTATCTTACTAGTGCAATACTTCTTCCTCCCAGTTGCTCACACAGTTTACTACTTTTTTGTGTAGTTTTTGTCTGCCAGAAACTATAATTCACTAGTTTTGTATCATAAAAGAGTCATCGTTTCTCCTCCTAGGGGTTATTCGAGACCTCTTAATCCAAACCGCAAGTAACGAGGCATTGGCTACCTTAAGAGAGTCATAGTTACTCGTCCCCATTGCTCACCCAGTCTGCCACTTTTTCTTACTGCGGCCAGTCTGCCAGAAGCGATATGTCACTCTTTGTGTATCTTAAGAGATTCATCGTTACTCCTTCCATAGGTTACTGGTATTCTCTGAGTCAATACCCCTCGTGACGAAAAAGTGGCTATCTTAATAGTGCAATACTTCTTCCTCCGAGTTGCTCACACAGTTTACTACTTTTTGTGTAGTTTTTGTCTGCCAGGAACTATAATTCACTAGTTGTGTATCATAAAAGAGTCATCGTTTCTCCTCCTAGGGGTTATTCGAGACCTCTTAATCCAAACCGCAAGTAACGAGGCATTGGCTACCTTAAGAGAGTCATAGTTACTCGTCCCAATTGCTCACCCAGTCTGCCACTTTTCCTTACTGCGGCCAGTCTGCCAGAAGCGATATGTCACTAGTTGTGTATCATAAAAGAGTCATCGTTTCTCCTCCTAGGGGTTATTCGAGGTTTCTTAATCAAAACCGCAAGTAACGAGGCATTGGCTACCTTAAGAGAGTCATAGTTACTCGTCCCAATTGCTCACCCAGTCTGCCACTTTTCCTTACTGCGGCCAGTCTGCCAGAAGCGATATGTCACTCGTTGTGTATCTTAAGAGATTCATCGCTACTCTTTCCATAGGTTACTGGTATTCTCTGAGTCAATACCTCTCGTGACGAAAAAGTGGCTATCTTAATAGTGCAATTCTTCTTCCTCCGAGTTGCTCACACAGTTTACTACTTTTTGTGTAGTTTTTGTCTGCCAGAAACTATAATTCACTAGTTGTGTATCATAAAAGAGTCATCGTTTCTCCTCCTAGGGGTTATTCGAGATATCTTAATCCAAACCGCAAGTAACGAGGCATTGGCTACCTTAAGAGAGTCATAGTTACTCGTCCCAATTGCTCACCCAGTCTGCCACTTTTCCTTACTGCAGCCAGTCTGCCAGAAGCAATATGTCACTCGTTGTGTATCCTAAGAGATTCATCGTTACTCCTTCCATAGTTTACTGGTATTCTCTGAGTCAATACCTCTCATGACGAAAAAGTGGCTATCTTAATAGTGCAATACTTCTTCTTCCGAGTTGCTCACACAGTTTACTACTTTTTGTGTAGTTTTTGTCTGCCAGAAACTATAATTCACTAGTTGTGTATCATAAAAGAGTCATCGTTTCTCCTCCTAGGGGTTATTCGAGACCTCTTAATCCAAACCGCAAGTAACGAGGCATTGGCTACCTTAAGAGATTCATAGTTACTCGTCCCAATTGCTCACCCAGTCTGCCACTTTTTCTTACTGCGGCCAGTGTGCCAGAAGCGATATGTCACTCGTTGTGCATCTTAAGAGATTCATCGTTACTTCTTCCATAGGTTACTGGTATTCTCTGAGTCAATACCTCTCGTGACGAAAAAGTGGCTATCTTAATAGTGCAATACTACTTCCTCCGAGATGCTCACACAGTTTACTACTTTTTGTGTAGTTTTTGTCGGCCAGAAACTATAATTCACTAGTTGTGTATCATAAAAGAGTCATCGTTTCTCCTCCTAGGGGTTATTTGAGACCTCTTAATCCAAACCGCAAGTAACGAGGCATTGGCTACCTTAAGAGAGTCATAGTTACTCGTCCCAATTGCTCACCCAGTCTGCCACTTTTTCTTACTGCGGCCAGTCTGCCAGAAGCGATATGTCACTCGTTGTGTATCTTAAGAGATTCATCGTTACTCCTTCCATAGGTTACTGGTATTCTCTGAGTCAATACCTCTCGTGACGAAAAAGTGGCTATCTTAATAGTGCAATACTTCTTCCTCCAAGTTGCTCACACAGTTTACTACTTTTTTGTGTAGTTTTTGTCTGCCAGAAACTATAATTCACTAGTTTTGTATCATAAAAGAGTCATCGTTTCTCCTCCTAGGGGTTATTCGAGACCTCTTAATCCAAACCGCAAGTAACGAGGCATTGGCTACCTTAAGAGAGTTATAGTTACTCGTCCCAATTGCTCACCCAGTCTGCCACTTTTTCTTACTGCGGCCAGTCTGCCAGAAGCGATATGTCACTAGTTGTGTATCATAAAGGAGTCATCGTTTCTCCTCCTAGGGGTTATTCGAGATTTCTTAATCCAAACCGCAAGTAACGAGGCATTGGCTACCTTAAGAGAGTCATAGTTACTCGTCCCAATTGCTCACCCAGTCTGCCACTTTTCCTTACTGCGGCCAGTCTGCCAGAAGCGATATGTCACTCGTTGTGTATCTTAAGAGATTCATCGCTACTCTTTCCATAGGTTACTGGTATTCTCTGATTCAATGCCTCTCGTGACGAAAAAGTGGCTATCTTACTAGTGCAATACTTCTTCCTCCCAGTTGCTCACACAGTTTACTACTTTTTTGTGTAGTTTTTGTCTGCCAGAAACTATAATTCACTAGTTTTGTATCATAAAAGAGTCATCGTTTCTCCTCCTAGGGGTTATTCGAGACCTCTTAATCCAAACCGCAAGTAACGAGGCATTGGCTACCTTAAGAGAGTCATAGTTACTCGTCCCCATTGCTCACCCAGTCTGCCACTTTTTCTTACTGCGGCCAGTCTGCCAGAAGCGATATGTCACTCTTTGTGTATCTTAAGAGATTCATCGTTACTCCTTCCATAGGTTACTGGTATTCTCTGAGTCAATACCCCTCGTGACGAAAAAGTGGCTATCTTAATAGTGCAATACTTCTTCCTCCGAGTTGCTCACACAGTTTACTACTTTTTGTGTAGTTTTTGTCTGCCAGGAACTATAATTCACTAGTTGTGTATCATAAAAGAGTCATCGTTTCTCCTCCTAGGGGTTATTCGAGACCTCTTAATCCAAACCGCAAGTAACGAGGCATTGGCTACCTTAAGAGAGTCATAGTTACTCGTCCCAATTGCTCACCCAGTCTGCCACTTTTCCTTACTGCGGCCAGTCTGCCAGAAGCGATATGTCACTAGTTGTGTATCATAAAAGAGTCATCGTTTCTCCTCCTAGGGGTTATTCGAGATTTCTTAATCAAAACCGCAAGTAACGAGGCATTGGCTACCTTAAGAGAGTCATAGTTACTCGTCCCAATTGCTCACCCAGTCTGCCACTTTTCCTTACTGCGGCCAGTCTGCCAGAAGCGATATGTCACTCGTTGTGTATCTTAAGAGATTCATCGCTACTCTTTCCATAGGTTAATGGTATTCTCTGATTCAATGCCTCTCGTGACGAAAAAGTGGCTATCTTAATAGTGCAATACTTCTTCCTCCCAGTTGCTCACACAGTTTACTACTTTTTTGTGTAGTTTTTGTCTGCCAGAAACTATAATTCACTAGTTTTGTATCATAAAAGAGTCATCTTTTCTCCTCCTAGGGGTTATTCGAGACCTCTTAATCCAAACCGCAAGTAACGAGGCATTGGCTACCTTAAGAGAGTCATAGTTACTCGTCCCAATTGCTCACCCAGTCTGCCACTTTTTCTTACTGCGGCGAGTCTGCCAGAAGCGATATGTCACTCGTTGTGTATCTTAAGAGATTCATCGTTACTCCTTCCATAGGTTACTGGTATTCTCTGAGTCAATACCTCTCGTGACGAAAAAGTGGCTATCTTAATAGTGCAATACTTCTTCCTCCGAGTTGTTCACACAGTTTACTACTTTTTGTGGAGTTTTTGTCTGCCAGAAACTATAATTCACTAGTTGTGTATCATAAAAGAATCATCGTTTCTCCTCCTAGGGGTTTTCAAGATTTCTTAATCCAAACCGCAAGTAACGAAGCATTGGCTACCTTAAGAGAGTCATAGTTACTCGTCCCCATTGCTCACCCAGTCTGCCACTTTTTCTTACTGTGGCCAGTCTGCCAGAAGCGATATGTCACTCGTTGTGTATCTTAAGAGATTCATCGTTACTCCTTCCATAGGTTACTGGTATTCTCTGAGTCAATACCTCTTGACGAAAAAGTGGCTATCTTAATAGTGCAATACTTCTTCCTCCGAGTTGCTCACACAGTTTACTGCTTTTTGTGTAGTTTTTGTCTGCCAGAAACTATAATTCACTAGGTGTGTATCATAAAAGAGTCATCGTTTCTCCTCCTAGGGGTTATTCGAGATATCTTAGTCCAAACCGCAAGTAACGAGGCATTGGCTACCTTAAGAAAGTCATAGTTACTCGTCCCAATTGCTCACCCAGTCTGCCACTTTTCCTTACTGCGGCCAGTCTGCCAGAAGCGATATGTCACTCGTTGTGTATCTTAAGAGATTCATCGTTACTCTTTCCATAGGTTACTGGTATTCTCTGATTCAATGCCACTCGTGACGAAAAAGTGGCTATCTTAATAGTGCAATACTTCTTCCTCCCAGTTGCTCACACAGTTTACTACATTTTTGTGTAGTTTTTGTCTGCCAGAAACTATAATTCACTAGTTTTGTATCATAAAAGTGTCATCGTTTATCCTCCTAGGGGTTATTCGAGATATCTTAATCCAAACCGCAAGTAACGAGGCATTGGCTACCTTAAGAGAGTCATAGTTACTCGTCCCCATTGCTCACCCAGTCTGCCACTTTTTCTTACTGTGTCCCAGTCTGCCAGAAGCGATATGCCACTCGTTGAGTATCTTAAGAGATTGATCGTTACTCCTTCCATAGGTTACTGGTATTCTCTGAGTCAATACCTCTCGTGACGAAAATGTGGCTATCTTAATAGTGCAATACTTCTTCCTCCGAGTTGCTCACACAGTTTACTGCTTTTTGTGTAGTTTTTGTCTGCCAGAAACTATAATTCACTAGTTTTGTATCATAAAAGAGTCATCGTTTCTCCTCCTAGGGGTTATTCGAGACCTCTTAATCCAAACCGCAAGTAACGAGGCATTGGCTACCTTAAGAGAGTCATAGTTACTCGTCCCAATTGCTCACCCAGTCTGCCACTTTTTCTTACTGCGGCCAGTCTGCCAGAAGCGATATGTCACTCGTTGTGTATCTTAAGAGATTCATCGTTACTCCTTCCATAGGTTACTGGTATTCTCTGAGTCAATACCTCTCTTGACGAAAAAGTGGCTATCTTAATAGTGCAATACTTCTTCCTCCGAGTTGCTCACACAGTTTACTACTTTTTGTGTAGTTTTTGTCTGCCAGAAACTATAACTCACTATTTGTGTATCATAAAAGAGTCATCGTTTCTCCTCCTAGGGGTTTTCGAGATTTCTTAATCCAAACCGCAAGTAACGAGGCATTGGCTACCTTAAAAGAGTCATAGTTACTCGTCCCCATTGCTCACCCAGTCTGCCACTTTTTCTTACTGTGTCCCAGTCTGCCAGAAGCGATGTGTCACTCGTTGTGTATCTTAAGAGATTCATCGTTACTCCTTCCATAGGTTACTGGTATTCTCTGAGTCTATACCTCTCTTGACGAAAATGTGGCTATCTTAATAGTGCAATACTTCTTCCTCCGAGTTGCTCACACAGTTTACTGCTTTTTGTGTAGTTTTTGTCTGCCAGAAACTATAATTCACTAGTTGTGTATCATAAAAGAGTCATCGTTTCTCCTCCTAGGGGTTATTCGAGATATCTTAATCCAAACCGCAAGTAACGAGGCATTGGCTACCTTAAGACAGTCATAGTTACTCGTCCCAATTGCTCACCCAGTCTGCCACTTTTCCTTACTGCGGCCAGTCTGCCAGAAGCGATATGTCACTCGTTGTGTATCTTAAGAGATTCATCGTTACTCTTTCCGTAGGTTACTGGTATTCTCTGATTCAATGCCTCTCGTGACGAAAAAGTGGCTATCTTAATAGTGCAATACTTCTTCCTCCAAGTTGCTCACACAGTTTACTACTTTTTTGTGTAGTTTTTGTCTGCCAGAAACTATAATTCACTAGTTTTGTATCATAAAAGAGTCATCGTTTCTCCTCCTAGGGGTTATTCGAGGTTTCTTAATCAAAACCGCAAGTAACGAGGCATTGGCTACCTTAAGAGAGTCATAGTTACTCGTCCCAATTGCTCACCCAGTCTGCCACTTTTCCTTACTGCGGCCAGTCTGCCAGAAGCGATATGTCACTCGTTGTGTATCTTAAGAGATTCATCGCTACTCTTTCCATAGGTTACTGGTATTCTCTGAGTCAATACTTCTCGTGACGAAAAAGTGGCTATCTTAATAGTGCAATTCTTCTTCCTCCGAGTTGCTCACACAGTTTACTACTTTTTGTGTAGTTTTTGTCTGCCAGAAACTATAATTCACTAGTTGTGTATCATAAAAGAGTCATCGTTTCTCCTCCTAGGGGTTATTCGAGATATCTTAATCCAAACCGCAAGTAACGAGGCATTGGCTACCTTAAGAGAGTCATAGTTACTCGTCCCAATTGCTCACCCAGTCTGCCACTTTTCCTTACTGCAGCCAGTCTGCCAGAAGCAATATGTCACTCGTTGTGTATCCTAAGAGATTCATCGTTACTCCTTCCATAGTTTACTGGTATTCTCTGAGTCAATACCTCTCATGACGAAAAAGTGGCTATCTTAATAGTGCAATACTTCTTCTTCCGAGTTGCTCACACAGTTTACTACTTTTTGTGTAGTTTTTGTCTGCCAGAAACTATAATTCACTAGTTGTGTATCATAAAAGAGTCATCGTTTCTCCTCCTAGGGGTTATTCGAGACCTCTTAATCCAAACCGCAAGTAACGAGGCATTGGCTACCTTAAGAGAGTCATAGTTACTCGTCCCAATTGCTCACCCAGTCTGCCACTTTTTCTTACTGCGGCCAGTCTGCCAGAAGCGATATGTCACTCGTTGTGCATCTTAAGAGATTCATCGTTACTTCTTCCATAGGTTACTGGTATTCTCTGAGTCAATACCTCTCGTGACGAAAAAGTGGCTATCTTAATAGTGCAATACTTCTTCCTCCGAGATGCTCACACAGTTTACTACTTTTTGTGTAGTTTTTGTCGGCCAGAAACTATAATTCACTAGTTGTGTATCATAATAGAGTCATCGTTTCTCCTCCTAGGGGTTATTTGAGACCTCTTAATCCAAACCGCAAGTAACGAGGCATTGGCTACCTTAAGAGAGTCATAGTTACTCGTCCCAATTGCTCACCCAGTCTGCCACTTTTTCTTACTGCGGCCAGTCTGCCAGAAGCGATATGTCACTTGTTGTGTATCTTAAGAGATTCATCGTTACTCCTTCCATAGGTTACTGGTATTCTCTGAGTCAATACCTCTCGTGACGAAAAAGTGGCTATCTTAATAGTGCAATACTTCTTCCTCCGAGTTGCTCACACAGTTTACTTCTTTTTGTGTAGTTTTTGTCTGCCAGAAACTATAACTCACTAGTTGTGTATCATAAAAGAGTCATCGTTTCTCCTCCTAGGGGTTTTCGAGATTTCTTAATCCAAACCGCAAGTAACGAGGCATTGGCTACCTTAAAAGAGTCATAGTTACTCGTCCCCATTGCTCACCCAGTCTGCCACTTTTTCTTACTGTGTCCCAGTCTGCCAGAAGCGATACGTCACTCGTTGTGTATCTTAAGAGATTCATCGTTACTCCTTCCATAGGTTACTGGTATTCTCTGAGACTATACCTCTCTTGACGAAAATGTGGCTATCTTAATAGTGCAATACTTCTTCCTCCGAGTTGCTCACACAGTTTACTGCTTTTTGTGTAGTTTTTGTCTGCCAGAAACTATAATTCACTAGTTGTGTATCATAAAAGAGTCATCGTTTCTCCTCCTAGGGGTTATTCGAGATATCTTAATCCAAACCGCAAGTAACGAGGCATTGGCTACCTTAAGACAGTCATAGTTACTCGTCCCAATTGCTCACCCAGTCTGCCACTTTTCCTTACTGCGGCCAGTCTGCCAGAAGCGATATGTCACTCGTTGTGTATCTTAAGAGATTCATCGTTACTCTTTCCGTAGGTTACTGGTATTCTCTGATTCAATGCCTCTCGTGACGAAAAAGTGGCTATCTTAATAGTGCAATACTTCTTCCTCCAAGTTGCTCACACAGTTTACTACTTTTTTGTGTAGTTTTTGTCTGCCAGAAAATATAATTCACTAGTTTTGTATCATAAAAGAGTCATCGTTTCTCCTCCTAGGGGTTATTCGAGACCTCTTAATCCAAACCGCAAGTAACGAGGCATTGGCTACCTTAAGAGAGTTATAGTTACTCGTCCCAATTGCTCACCCAGTCTGCCACTTTTTCTTACTGCGGCCAGTCTGCCAGAAGCGATATGTCACTAGTTGTGTATCATAAAGGAGTCATCGTTTCTCCTCCTAGGGGTTATTCGAGATTTCTTAATCCAAACCGCAAGTAACGAGGCATTGGCTACCTTAAGAGAGTCATAGTTACTCGTCCCAATTGCTCACCCAGTCTGCCACTTTTCCTTACTGCGGCCAGTCTGCCAGAAGCGATATGTCACTCGTTGTGTATCTTAAGAGATTCATCGCTACTCTTTCCATAGGTTACTGGTATTCTCTGATTCAATGCCTCTCGTGACGAAAAAGTGGCTATCTTACTAGTGCAATACTTCTTCCTCCCAGTTGCTCACACAGTTTACTACTTTTTTGTGTAGTTTTTGTCTGCCAGAAACTATAATTCACTAGTTTTGTATCATAAAAGAGTCATCGTTTCTCCTCCTAGGGGTTATTCGAGACCTCTTAATCCAAACCGCAAGTAACGAGGCATTGGCTACCTTAAGAGAGTCATAGTTACTCGTCCCCATTGCTCACCCAGTCTGCCACTTTTTCTTACTGCGGCCAGTCTGCCAGAAGCGATATGTCACTCTTTGTGTATCTTAAGAGATTCATCGTTACTCCTTCCATAGGTTACTGGTATTCTCTGAGTCAATACCCCTCGTGACGAAAAAGTGGCTATCTTAATAGTGCAATACTTCTTCCTCCGAGTTGCTCACACAGTTTACTACTTTTTGTGTAGTTTTTGTCTGCCAGGAACTATAATTCACTAGTTGTGTATCATAAAAGAGTCATCGTTTCTCCTCCTAGGGGTTATTCGAGACCTCTTAATCCAAACCGCAAGTAACGAGGCATTGGCTACCTTAAGAGAGTCATAGTTACTCGTCCCAATTGCTCACCCAGTCTGCCACTTTTCCTTACTGCGGCCAGTCTGCCAGAAGCGATATGTCACTAGTTGTGTATCATAAAAGAGTCATCGTTTCTCCTCCTAGGGGTTATTCGAGATTTCTTAATCAAAACCGCAAGTAACGAGGCATTGGCTACCTTAAGAGAGTCATAGTTACTCGTCCCAATTGCTCACCCAGTCTGCCACTTTTCCTTACTGCGGCCAGTCTGCCAGAAGCGATATGTCACTCGTTGTGTATCTTAAGAGATTCATCGCTACTCTTTCCATAGGTTACTGGTATTCTCTGATTCAATGCCTCTCGTGACGAAAAAGTGGCTATCTTAATAGTGCAATACTTCTTCCTCCCAGTTGCTCACACAGTTTACTACTTTTTTGTGTAGTTTTTGTCTGCCAGAAACTATAATTCACTAGTTTTGTATCATAAAAGAGTCATCTTTTCTCCTCCTAGGGGTTATTCGAGACCTCTTAATCCAAACCGCAAGTAACGAGGCATTGGCTACCTTAAGATAGTCATAGTTACTCGTCCCAATTGCTCACCCAGTCTGCCACTTTTTCTTACTGCGGCGAGTCTGCCAGAAGCGATATGTCACTCGTTGTGTATCTTAAGAGATTCATCGTTACTCCTTCCATAGGTTACTGGTATTCTCTGAGTCAATACCTCTCGTGACGAAAAAGTGGCTATCTTAATAGTGCAATACTTCTTCCTCCGAGTTGTTCACACAGTTTACTACTTTTTGTGGAGTTTTTGTCTGCCAGAAACTATAATTCACTAGTTGTGTATCATAAAAGAATCATCGTTTCTCCTCCTAGGGGTTTTCAAGATTTCTTAATCCAAACCGCAAGTAACGAAGCATTGGCTACCTTAAGAGAGTCATAGTTACTCGTCCCCATTGCTCACCCAGTCTGCCACTTTTTCTTACTGTGGCCAGTCTGCCAGAAGCGATATGTCACTCGTTGTGTATCTTAAGAGATTCATCGTTACTCCTTCCATAGGTTACTGGTATTCTCTGAGTCAATACCTCTTGACGAAAAAGTGGCTATCTTAATAGTGCAATACTTCTTCCTCCGAGTTGCTCACACAGTTTACTGCTTTTTGTGTAGTTTTTGTCTGCCAGAAACTATAATTCACTAGGTGTGTATCATAAAAGAGTCATCGTTTCTCCTCCTAGGGGTTATTCGAGATATCTTAGTCCAAACCGCAAGTAACGAGGCATTGGCTACCTTAAGAAAGTCATAGTTACTCGTCCCAATTGCTCACCCAGTCTGCCACTTTTCCTTACTGCGGCCAGTCTGCCAGAAGCGATATGTCACTCGTTGTGTATCTTAAGAGATTCATCGTTACTCTTTCCATAGGTTACTGGTATTCTCTGATTCAATGCCACTCGTGACGAAAAAGTGGCTATCTTAATAGTGCAATACTTCTTCCACCCAGTTGCTCACACAGTTTACTACATTTTTGTGTAGTTTTTGTCTGCCAGAAACTATAATTCACTAGTTTTGTATCATAAAAGTGTCATCGTTTATCCTCCTAGGGGTTATTCGAGATATCTTAATCCAAACCGCAAGTAACGAGGCATTGGCTACCTTAAGAGAGTCATAGTTACTCGTCCCCATTGCTCACCCAGTCTGCCACTTTTTCTTACTGTGTCCCAGTCTGCCAGAAGCGATATGCCACTCGTTGAGTATCTTAAGAGATTGATCGTTACTCCTTCCATAGGTTACTGGTATTCTCTGAGTCAATACCTCTCGTGACGAAAATGTGGCTATCTTAATAGTGCAATACTTCTTCCTCCGAGTTGCTCACACAGTTTACTGCTTTTTGTGTAGTTTTTGTCTGCCAGAAACTATAATTCACTAGTTTTGTATCATAAAAGAGTCATCGTTTCTCCTCCTAGGGGTTATTCGAGACCTCTTAATCCAAACCGCAAGTAACGAGGCATTGGCTACCTTAAGAGAGTCATAGTTACTCGTCCCAATTGCTCACCCAGTCTGCCACTTTTTCTTACTGCGGCCAGTCTGCCAGAAGCGATATGTCACTCGTTGTGTATCTTAAGAGATTCATCGTTACTCCTTCCATAGGTTACTGGTATTCTCTGAGTCAATACCTCTCTTGACGAAAAAGTGGCTATCTTAATAGTGCAATACTTCTTCCTCCGAGTTGCTCACACAGTTTACTACTTTTTGTGTACTTGCCAGTCTGCCAGACGCGATATGTCACTAGTTGTGTATCATAAAAGAGTCATCGTTTCTCCTCCTAGCGGTTATTCGAGATTTCTTAATCCAAACCGCAAGTAACGAGGCATTGGCTACCTTAAGAGAGTCATAGTTACTCGTCCCCATTGCTCACCCAGTCTGCCACTTTTTCTTACTGTGTCCCAGTCTGCCAGAAGCGATATGTCACTCGTTGTGTATCTTAAGAGATTCATCGTTACTCCTTCCATGGGTTACTGGTATTCTCTGAGTCAATACCTCTCTTGACGAAAATGTGGCTATCTTAACAGTGCAATACTTCTTCCTCCGAGTTGCTCACACAGTTTACTGCTTTTTGTGTAGTTTTTGTCTGCCAGAAACTATAATTCACTAGTTGTGTATCATAAAAGAGTCATCGTTTCACCTCCTAGGGGTTATTCGAGATATCTTAATCCAAACCGCAAGTAACGAGGCTTTGGCTACCTTAAGACAGTCATAGTTACTCGTCCCAATTGCTCACCCAGTCTGCCACTTTTCCTTACTGCGGCCAGTCTGCCAGAAGCGATATGTCACTCGTTGTGTATCTTAAGAGATTCATCGTTACTCTTTCCGTAGGTTACTGGTATTCTCTGATTCAATGCCTCTCGTGACGAAAAAGTGGCTATCTTAATAGTGCAATACTTCTTCCTCCAAGTTGCTCACACAGTTTACTACTTTTTTGTGTAGTTTTTGTCTGCCAGAAACTATAATTCACTAGTTTTGTATCATAAAACAGTCATCGTTTCTCCTCCTAGGGGTTATTCGAGACCTCTTTATCCAAACCGCAAGTAACGAGGCATTGGCTACCTTAAGAGAGTCATAGTTACTCGTCCCAATTGCTCACCCAGTCTGCCACTTTTTCTTACTGCGGCCAGTCTGCCAGAAGCGATATGTCACTCGTTGTGTATCTTAAGAGATTCATCGTTACTCCTTCCATAGGTTACTGGTATTCTCTGAGTCAATACCTCTCGTGACGAAAAAGTGGCTATCTTCATAGTGCAATACTTCTTCCTCCGAGTTGCTCACACAGTTTACTACTTTTTGTGTAGTTTTTGTCTGCCAGAAACTATAACTCACTAGTTGTGTATCATAAAAGAGTCATCGTTTCTCCTCCTAGGGGTTTTCGAGATTTCTTAATCCAAACCGCAAGTAACGAGGCATTGGCTACCTTAAAAGAGTCATAGTTACTCGTCCCCATTGCTCACCCAGTCTGCCACTTTTTCTTACTGTGTCCCAGTCTGCCAGAAGCGATATGTCACTCGTTGTGTATCTTAAGAGATTCATCGTTACTCCTTCCATAGGTTACTGGTATTCTCTGAGTCTATACCTCTCTTGACGAAAATGTGGCTATCTTAATAGTGCAATACTTCTTCCTCCGAGTTGCTCACACAGTTTACTGCTTTTTGTGTAGTTTTTGTCTGCCAGAAACTATAATTCACTAGTTGTGTATCATAAAAGAGTCATCGTTTCTCCTCCTAGGGGTTATTCGAGATATCTTAATCCAAACCGCAAGTAACGAGGCATTGGCTACCTTAAGACAGTCATAGTTACTCGTCCCAATTGCTCACCCAGTCTGCCACTTTTCCTTACTGCGGCCGGTCTGCCAGAAGCGATATGTCACTCTTTGTGTATCTTAAGAGATTCATCGTTACTCCTTCCATAGGTTACTGGTATTCTCTGAGTCAATACCCCTCGTGACGAAAAAGTGGCTATCTTAATAGTGCAATACTTCTTCCTCCGAGTTGCTCACACAGTTTACTACTTTTTGTGTAGTTTTTGTCTGCCAGGAACTATAATTCACTAGTTGTGTATCATAAAAGAGTCATCGTTTCTCCTCCTAGGGGTTATTCGAGACCTCTTAATCCAAACCGCAAGTAACGAGGCATTGGCTACCTTAAGAGAGTCATAGTTACTCGTCCCAATTGCTCACCCAGTCTGCAACTTTTCCTTACTGCGGCCAGTCTGCCAGAAGCGATATGTCACTAGTTGTGTATCATAAAAGAGTCATCGTTTCTCCTCCTAGGGGTTATTCGAGATTTCTTAATCAAAATCGCAAGTAACGAGGCATTGGCTACCTTAAGAGAGTCATAGTTACTCGCCCCAATTGCTCACCCAGTCTGCCACTTTTCCTTACTGCAGCCAGTCTGCCAGAAGCGATATGTCACTCGTTGTGTATCTTAAGAGATTCATCGCTACTCTTTCCATAGGTTACTGGTATTCTCTGATTCAATGCCTCTCGTGACGAAAAAGTGGCTATCTTAATAGTGCAATACTTCTTCCTCCCAGTTGCTCACACAGTTTACTACTTTTTGTGTAGTTTTTGTCTGCCAGAAACTATAATTCACTAGTTTTGTATCATAAAAGAGTCATCGTTTCCCCTCCTAGGGGTTATTCGAGACCTCTTAATCCAAACCGCAAGTAACGAGGCATTGGCTACCTTAAGAGAGTCATAGTTACTCGTCCCAATTCCTCACCCAGTCTGCCACTTTTTCTTACTGCGGCGAGTCTGCCAGAAGCGATATGTCACTCGTTGTGTATCTTAAGAGATTCATCGTTACTCCTTCCATAGGTTACTGGTATTCTCTGAGTCAATACCTCTTGACGAAAAAGTGGCTATCTTAATAGTGCAATACTTCTTCCTCCGAGTTGCTCACACAGTTTACTGCTTTTTGTGTAGTTTTTGTCTGCCAGAAACTATAATTCACTAGGTGTGTATCATAAAAGAGTCATCGTTTCTCCTCCTAGGGGTTATTCGAGATATCTTAGTCCAAACCGCAAGTAACGAGGCATTGGCTACCTTAAGAGAGTCATAGTTACTCGTCCCAATTGCTCACCCAGTCTGCCACTTTTCCTTACTGCGGCCAGTCTGCCAGAAGCGATATGTCACTCGTTGTGTATCTTAAGAGATTCATCGTTACTCTTTCCATAGGTTACTGGTATTCTCTGATTCAATGCCACTCGTGACGAAAAAGTGGCTATCTTAATAGTGCAATACTTCTTCCTCCCAGTTGCTCACACAGTTTACTACTTTTTTGTGTAGTTTTTGTCTGCCAGAAACTATAATTCACTAGTTTTGTATCATAAAAGTGTCATCGTTTATCCTCCTAGGGGTTATTCGAGATATCTTAATCCAAACCGCAAGTAACGAGGCATTGGCTACCTTAAGAGAGTCATAGTTACTCGTCCCCATTGCTCACCCAGTCTGCCACTTTTTCTTACTGTGTCCCAGTCTGCCAGAAGCGATATGCCACTCGTTGAGTATCTTAAGAGATTGATCGTTACTCCTTCCATAGGTTACTGGTATTCTCTGAGTCAATACCTCTCGTGACGAAAATGTGGCTATCTTAATAGTGCAATACTTCTTCCTCCAAGTTGCTCACACAGTTTACTACTTTTTTGTGTAGTTTTTGTCTGCCAGAAACTATAATTCACTAGTTTTGTATCATAAAAGAGTCATCGTTTCTCCTCCTAGGGGTTATTCGAGACCTCTTAATCCAAACCGCAAGTAACGAGGCATTGGCTACCTTAAGAGAGTCATAGTTACTCGTCCCAATTGCTCACCCAGTCTGCCACTTTTTCTTACTGCGGCCAGTCTGCCAGAAGCGATATGTCACTCGTTGTGTATCTTAAGAGATTCATCGTTACTCCTTCCATAGGTTACTGGTATTCTCTGAGTCAATACCTCTCGTGACGAAAAAGTGGCTATCTTAATAGTGCAATACTTCTTCCTCCAAGTTGCTCACACAGTTTACTACTTTTTGTGTAGTTTTTGTCTGCCTGAAACTATAATTCACTAGTTGTGTATCATAAAAGAGTCATCGTTTCTCCTCCTAGGGGTTTTCGAGATTTCTTAATCCAAACCGCAAGTAACGAGGCATTGGCTACCTTAAGAGAGTCATAGTTACTCGTCCCCATTGCTCACCCAGTCTGCCACTTTTTCTTACTGTGTCCCAGTCTGCCAGAAGCGATATGTCACTCGTTGTGTATCTTAAGAGATTCATCGTTACTCCTTCCATAGGTTACTGGTATTCTCTGAGTCAATACCTCTCTTGACGAAAAAGAGGCTATCTTAATAGTGCAATACTTCTTCCTCCGAGTTGCTCACACAGTTAACTGCTTTTTGTGTAGTTTTTGTCTGCCAGAAACTATAATTCACTAGTTGTGAATCATAAAAGAGTCATCGTTTCTCCTCCTAGGGGTTATTCGAGATATCTTAATCCAAACCGCAAGTAATGAGGCATTGGCTACCTTAAGACAGTCATAGTTACTCGTCCCAATTGCTCACCCAGTCTGCCACTTTTCCTTACTGCGGCCAGTCTGCCAGAAGCGATATGTCACTCGTTGTGTATCTTAAGAGATTCATCGTTACTCCTTCCGTAGGTTACTGGTATTCTCTGATTCAATGCCTCTCGTGACGAAAAAGTGGCTATCTTAATAGTGCAATACTTCTTCCTCCAAGTTGCTCACACAGTTTACTACTTTTTTGTGTAGTTTTTGTCTGCCAGAAACTATAATTCACAAGTTTTGTATCATAAAAGAGTCATCGTTTCTCCTCCTAGGGGTTATTCGAGACCTCTTAATCCAAACCGCAAGTAACGAGGCATTGGCTACCTTAAGAGAGTCATAGTTACTCGTCCCAATTGCTCACCCAGTCTGCCACTTTTTCTTACTGCGGCCAGTCTGCCAGAAGCGATATGTCACTAGTTGTGTATCATAAAGGAGTCATCGTTTCTCCTCCTAGGGGTTATTCGAGATTTCTTAATCCAAACCGCAAGTAACGAGGCATTGGCTACCTTAAGAGTGTCATAGTTACTCGTCCCAATTGCTCACCCAGTCTGCCACTTTTCCTTACTGCGGCCAGTCTGCCAGAAGCGATATGTCACTCGTTGTGTATCTTAAGAGATTCATCGCTACTCTTTCCATAGGTTACTGGTATTCTCTGATTCAATGCCTCTCGTGACGAAAAAGTGGCTATCTTAATAGTGCAATACTTCTTCCTCCCAGTTGCTCACACAGTTTACTACTTTTTTGTGTAGTTTTTGTCTGCCAGAAACTATAATTCACTAGTTTTGTATCATAAAAGAGTCATCGTTTCTCCTCCTAGGGGTTATTCGAGACCTCTTAATCCAAACCGCAAGTAACGAGGCATTGGCTACCTTAAGAGAGTCATAGTTACTCGTCCCAATTGCTCACCCAGTCTGCCACTTTTTCTTACTGCGGCCAGTCTGCCAGAAGCGATATGTCACTCGTTGTGTATCTTAAGAGATTCATCGTTACTCCTTCCATAGGTTACTGGTATTCTCTGAGTCAATACCCCTCGTGACGAAAAAGTGGCTATCTTAATAGTGCAATACTACTTCCTCCGAGTTGCTCACACAGTTTACTACTTTTTGTGTAGTTTTTGTCTGCCAGGAACTATAATTCACTAGTTGTGTATCATAAAAGAGTCATCGTTTCTCCTCCTAGGGGTTATTCGAGACCTCTTAATCCAAACCGCAAGTAATGAGGCATTGGCTACCTTAAGAGAGTCATAGTTACTCGTCCCAATTGCTCACCCAGTCTGCCACTTTTCCTTACTGCGGCCAGTATGCCAGAAGCGATATGTCACTAGTTGTGTATCATAAAAGAGTCATCGTTTCTCCTCCTAGGGGTTATTCGAGATTTCTTAATCCAAACCGCAAGTAACGAGGCATTGGCTACCTTAAGAGAGTCATAGTTACTCGTCCCAATTGCTCACCCAGTCTGCCACTTTTCCTTACTGCGGCCAGTCTGCCAGAAGCGATATGTCACCCGTTGTGTATCTTAAGAGATTCATCGCTACTCTTTCCATAGGTTACTGGTATTCTCTGATTCAATGCCTCTCGTGACGAAAAAGTGGCTATCTTAATAGTGCAATACTTCTTCCTCCCAGTTGCTCACACAGTTTACTACTTTTTCGTGTAGTTTTTGTCTGCCAGAAACTATAATTCACTAGTTTTGTATCATAAAAGAGTCATCGTTTCTCCTCCTAGGGATTATTCGAGACCTCTTAATCCAAACCGCAAGTAACGAGGCATTGGCTACCTTAAGAGAGTCATAGTTACTCGTCCCAATTGCTCACCCAGTCTGCCACTTTTTCTTACTGCGGCCAGTCTGCCAGAAGCGATATGTCACTCGTTGTGTATCTTAAGAGATTCATCGTTACTCCTTCCATAGGTTACTGGTATTCTCTGAGTCAATACCTCTCGTGACGAAAACGTGGCTATCTTAATAGTGCAATACTTCTTCCTCCGAGTTGTTCACACAGTTTACTACTTTTTGTGGAGTTTTTGTCTGCCAGAAACTATAATTCACTAGTTGTGTATCATAAAAGAATCATCGTTTCTCCTCCTAGGGGTTTTCAAGATTTCTTAATCCAAACCGCAAGTAACGAGGCATTGGCTACCTTAAGAGAGTCATAGTTACTCGTCCCCATTGCTCACCCAGTCTGCCACTTTTTCTTACTGTGGCCAGTCTGCCAGAAGCGTTATGTCACTCGTTGTGTATCTTAAGAGATTCATCGTTACTCCTGCCATAGGTTACTGGTATTCTCTGAGTCAATACCTCTCGTGACGAAAAAGTGGCTATCTTAATAGTGCAATACTTCTTCCTCCGAGTTGCTCACACAGTTTACTGCTTTTTGTGTAGTTTTTGTCTGCCAGAAACTATAATTCACTAGGTGTGTATCATAAAAGAGTCATCGTTTCTCCTCCTAGGGGTTATTCGAGATATCTTAGTCCAAACCGCAAGTAACGAGGCATTGGCTACCTTAAGAGAGTCATAGTTACTCGTCCCAATTGCTCACCCAGTCTGCCACTTTTCCTTACTGCGGCCAGTCTGCCAGAAGCGATATGTCACTCGTTGTGTATCTTAAGAGATTCATCGTTACTCTTTCCATAGGTTACTGGTATTCTCTGATTCAATGCCACTCGTGACGAAAAAGTGGCTATCTTAATAGTGCAATACTCCTTCCTCCCAGTTGCTCACACAGTTTACTACTTTTTTGTGTAGTTTTTGTCTGCCAGAAACTATAATTCACTAGTTTTGTATCATAAAAGAGTCATCGTTTCTCCTCCTAGGGGTTATTCGAGATCTCTTAATCCAAACCGCAAGTAACGAGGCATTGGCTACCTTAAGAGAGTCATAGTGCTCGTCCCAATTGCTCACCCAGTCTGCCACATTTTCTTACTGCGGCCAGTCTGCCAGAAGCGATATGTCACTCGTTGTGTATCTTAAGAGATTCATCGTTACTCCTTCCATAGGTTACTGGTATTCTCTGAGTCAATACATCTCTTGACGAAAAAGTGGCTATCTTAATAGTGCAATACTTCTTCCTCCGAGTTGCTCACACAGTTTACTGCTTTTTGTCTGCCACAAACTATAATTCACTAGTTTTGTATCATAAAAGTGTCATCGTTTATCCTCCTAGGGGTTATTCGAGATATCTTAATCCAAACCGCAAGTAACGAGGCATTGGCTACCTTAAGAGAGTCATAGTTACTCGTCCCCATTGCTCACCCAGTCTGCCACTTTTTCTTACTGTGTCCCAGTCTGCCAGAAGCGATATGCCACTCGTTGTGTATCTTAAGAGATTCATCGTTACTCCTTCCATAGGTTACTGGTATTCTCTGAGTCAATACCTCTCTTGACGAAAAAGTGGCTATCTTAATAGTGCAATACTTCTTCCTCCGAGTTGCTCACACAGTTTACTGCTTTTTGTGTAGTTTTTGTCTGCCAGAAACTATAATTCACTAGTTGTGTATCATAAAAGAGTCATAGTTTCTCCTCCTAGGGTTTATTCGAGACCTCTTAATCCAAACCGCAAGTAACGAGGCATTGGCTACCTTAAGAGAGTCATAGTTACTCGTCCCAATTGCTCACCCAGTCTGCCACTTTTTCTTAATGTGGCCAGTCTGCCAGAAGAGTTATGTCACTCGTTGTGTATCTTAAGAGATTCATCGTTACTCCTGCCATAGGTTACTGGTATTCTCTGAGTCAATACCTCTCGTGACGAAAAAGTGGCTATCTTAATAGTGCAATACTTCTTCCTCCGAGTTGCTCACACAGTTTACTGCTTTTTGTGTAGTTTTTGTCTGCCAGAAACTATAATTCACTAGGTGTGTATCATAAAAGAGTCATCGTTTCTCCTCCTAGGGGTTATTCGAGATATCTTAGTCCAAACCGCAAGTAACGAGGCATTGGCTACCTTAAGAGAGTCATAGTTACTCGTCCCAATTGCTCACCCAGTCTGCCACTTTTCCTTACTGCGGCCAGTCTGCCAGAAGCGATATGTCACTCGTTGTGTATCTTAAGAGATTCATCGTTACTCTTTCCATAGGTTACTGGTATTCTCTGATTCAATGCCACTCGTGACGAAAAAGTGGCTATCTTAATAGTGCAATACTTCTTCCTCCCAGTTGCTCACACAGTTTACTACTTTTTTGTGTAGTTTTTGTCTGCCAGAAACTATAATTCACTAGTTTTGTATCATAAAAGAGTCATAGTTTCTCCTCCTAGGGTTTATTCGAGACCTCTTAATCCAAACCGCAAGTAACGAGGCATTGGCTACCTTAAGAGAGTCATAGTTACTCGTCCCAATTGCTCACCCAGTCTGCCACTTTTTCTTACTGCGGCCAGTCTGCCAGAAGCGATATGTCACTCGTTGTGTATCTTAAGAGATTGATCGTTACTCCTTCCATAGGTTACTGGTATTCTCTGAGTCAATACCTCTCGTGACGAAAATGTGGCTATCTTAATAGTGCAATACTTCTTCCTCCGAGTTGCTCACACAGTTTACTACTTTTTGTGTAGTTTTTGTCTGCCAGAAACTATAATTCACTAGTTGTGTATCATAAAAGAGTCATCGTTTCTCCTCCTAGGGGTTATTCGAGATATCTTAATCCAAACCACAAGTAACGAGCCATTGGCTACCTTAAGAGAGTCATAGTTACTCGTCCCAATTGCTCACCCAGTCTGCCACTTTTCCTTACTGCGGCCAGTCTGCCAGAAGCGATATGTCACTCGTTGTGTATCCTAAGAGATTCATCGTTACTCCTTCCATAGTTTACTGGTATTCTCTGAGTCAATACCTCTCGTGACGAAAAAGTGGCTATCTTAATAGTGCAATACTTCTTCTTCCGAGTTGCTCACACAGTTTACTACTTTTTGTGAAGTTTTTGTCTGCCAGAAACTATAATTCACTAGTTGTGTATCATAAAAGAGTCATCGTTTCTCCTCTTAGGGGTTATTCGAGACCTCTTAATCCAAACCGCAAGTAACGAGGCATTGGCTACCTTAAGAGAGTCATAGTTACTCGTCCCAATTGCTCACCCAGTCTGCCACTTTTTCTTACTGCGGCCAGTCTGCCAGAAGCGATATGTCACTCGTTGTGTATCTTAAGAGATTCATCGTTACTTCTTCCATAGGTTACTGGTATTCTCTGAGTCAATACCTCTCGTGACGAAAAAGTGGCTATCTTAATAGTGCAATACTTCTTCCTCCGAGTTGCTCACACAGTTTACTACTTTTTGTGTAGTTTTTGTCGGCCAGAAACTATAATTCACTAGTTGTGTATCATAAAAGAGTCATCGTTTCTCCTCCTAAGGGTTATTTGAGACCTCTTAATCCAAACCGCAAGTAACGAGGCATTGGCTACCTTAAGAGAGTCATAGTTACTCGTCCCAATTGCTCACCCAGTCTGCCACTTTTTCTTACTGCGGCCAGTCTGCCAGAAGCGATATGTCACTCGTTGTGTATCTTAAGAGATTCATCGTTACTCCTTCCATAGGTTACTGGTATTCTCTGAGTCAATACCTCTCGTGACGAAAAAGTGGCTATCTTAATAGTGCAATACTTCTTCCTCCGAGTTGCTCACACAGTTTACTGCTTTTTGTGTAGTTTTTGTCTGCCAGAAACTATAATTCACTAGTTGTGTATCATAAAAGAGTCATCGTTTCTCCTCCTAGGGGTTATTCGAGATATCTTAATCCAAACGGCAAGTAACGAGGCATTGGCTACCTTAAGAGAGTCATAGTTACTCGTCCCAATTGCTCACCCAGTCTGCCACTTTTCCTTACTGCGGCCAGTCTGCCAGAAGCGATATGTCACTCGTTGTGTATCTTAAGAGATTCATCGTTACTCTTTCCATAGGTTACTGGTATTCTCTGATTCAATGCCTCTCGTGACGAAAAAGTGGCTATCTTAATAGTGCAATACTTCTTCCTCCAAGTTGCTCACACAGTTTACTACTTTTTTGTGTAGTTTTTGTCTGCCAGAAACTATAATTCACTAGTTTTGTATCATAAAAGAGTCATCGTTTCTCCTCCTAGGGGTTATTCGAGACCTCTTAATCCAAACCGCAAGTAACGAGGAATTGGCTACCTTAAGAGAGTCATAGTTACTCGTCCCAATTGCTCACCCAGTCTGCCCGTTTTTCTTACTGCGGCCAGTCTGCCAGAAGCGATATGTCACTAGTTGTGTATCATAAAGGAGTCATCGTTTCTCCTCCTAGGGGTTATTCGAGATTTCTTAATCCAAACCGCAAGTAACGAGGCATTGGCTACCTTAAGAGAGTCATAGTTACTCGTCCCAATTGCTCACCCAGTCTGCCACTTTTCCTAACTGCGGCCAGTCTGCCAGAAGCGATATGTCACTCGTTGTGTATCTTAAGAGATTCATCGCTACTCTTTCCATAGGTTACTGGTATTCTCTGATTCAATGCCTCTCGTGACGAAAAAGTGGCTATCTTAATAGTGCAATACTTCTTCCTCCCAGTTGCTCACACAGTTTACTACTTTTTTGTGTAGTTTTTGTCTGCCAGAAACTATAATTCACTAGTTTTGTATCATAAAAGAGTCATCGTTTCTCCTCCTAGGGGTTATTCGAGACCTCTTAATCAAAACCGCAAGTAACGAGGCATTAGCTACCTTAAGAGAGTCATAGTTACTCGTCCCAATTGCTCACCCAGTCTGCCACTTTTTCTTACTGCGGCCAGTCTGCCAGAAGCGATATGTCACTCGTTGTGTATCTTAAGAGATTCATCGTTACTCCTTCTATAGGTTACTGGTATTCTCTGAGTCAATACCTCTCGTGACGAAAAAGTGGCTATCTTAATAGTGCAATACTTCTTCCTCCGAGTTGCTCACACAGTTTACTACTTTTTGTGTAGTTTTTGTCTGCCAGAAACTATAATTCACTAGTTGTGTATCATAAAAGAGTCATCGTTTCTCCTCCTACGGGTTATTCGAGACCTCTTAATCCAAACCGCAAGTAACGAGGCATTGGCTACCTTAAGAGAGTCATAGTTCCTCGTCCCAATTTGCTCACCCAGTCTGCCACTTTTCCTTACTGCGGCCAGTCTGCCAGAAGCGATATGTCACTAGTTGTGTATCATAAAAGAGTCATCGTTTCTCCTCCTAGGGGTAATTCGAGATTTCTTAATCCAAACCGCAAGTAACGAGGCATTGGCTACCTTAAGAGAGTCATAGTTACTCGTCCCAATTGCTCACCCAGTCTGCCACTTTTCCTTACTGCGGCCAGTCTGCCAGAAGCGATGTGTCACTCGTTGTGTATCTTAAGAGATTCATCGCTACTCTTTCCATAGGTTACTGGTATTCTCTGATTCAATGCCTCTCGTGACGAAAAAGTGGCTATCTTAATAGTGCAATACTTCTTCCTCCCAGTTGCTCACACAGTTAACTACTTTTTTGTGTAGTTTTTGTCTGCCAGAAACTATAATTCACTAGTTTTGTATCATAAAAGAGTCATCGTTTCTCCTCCTAGGGGTTATTCGAGACCTCTTAATCCAAACCGCAAGTAACGAGGCATTGGCTACCTTAAGAGAGTCATAGTTACTCGTCCCAATTGCTCACCCAGTCTGCCACTTTTTCTTACTGCGGCCAGTCTGCCAGAAGCGATATGTCACTAGTTGTGTATCATAAAGGAGTCATCGTTTCTCCTCCTAGGGGTTATTCGAGATTTCTTAATCCAAACCGCAAGTAACGAGGCATTGGCTACCTTAAGAGAGTCATAGTTACTCGTCCCAATTGCTCACCCAGTCTGCCACTTTTCCTAACTGCGGCCAGTCTGCCAGAAGCGATATGTCACTCGTTGTGTATCCTAAGAGATTCATCGTTACTCCTTCCATAGTTTACTGGTATTCTCTGAGTCAATACCTCTCGTGACGAAAAAGTGGCTATCTTAATAGTGCAATACTTCTTCTTCCGAGTTGCTCACACAGTTTACTACTTTTTGTGAAGTTTTTGTCTGCCAGAAACTATAATTCACTAGTTGTGTATCATAAAAGAGTCATCGTTTCTCCTCTTAGGGGTTATTCGAGACCTCTTAATCCAAACCGCAAGTAACGAGGCATTGGCTACCTTAAGAGAGTCATAGTTACTCGTCCCAATTGCTCACCCAGTCTGCCACTTTTTCTTACTGCGGCCAGTCTGCCAGAAGCGATATGTCACTCGTTGTGTATCTTAAGAGATTCATCGTTACTTCTTCCATAGGTTACTGGTATTCTCTGAGTCAATACCTCTCGTGACGAAAATGTGGCTATCTTAATAGTGCAATACTTCTTCCTCCGAGTTGCTCACACAGTTTACTACTTTTTGTGTAGTTTTTGTCTGCCAGAAACTATAATTCACTAGTTGTGTATCATAAAAGAGTCATCGTTTCTCCTCCTAGGGGTTATTCGAGATATCTTAATCCAAACCACAAGTAACGAGCCATTGGCTACCTTAAGAGAGTCATAGTTACTCGTCCCAATTGCTCACCCAGTCTGCCACTTTTCCTTACTGCGGCCAGTCTGCCAGAAGCGATATGTCACTCGTTGTGTATCCTAAGAGATTCATCGTTACTCCTTCCATAGTTTACTGGTATTCTCTGAGTCAATACCTCTCGTGACGAAAAAGTGGCTATCTTAATAGTGCAATACTTCTTCTTCCGAGTTGCTCACACAGTTTACTACTTTTTGTGAAGTTTTTGTCTGCCAGAAACTATAATTCACTAGTTGTGTATCATAAAAGAGTCATCGTTTCTCCTCTTAGGGGTTATTCGAGACCTCTTAATCCAAACCGCAAGTAACGAGGCATTGGCTACCTTAAGAGAGTCATAGTTACTCGTCCCAATTGCTCACCCAGTCTGCCACTTTTTCTTACTGCGGCCAGTCTGCCAGAAGCGATATGTCACTCGTTGTGTATCTTAAGAGATTCATCGTTACTTCTTCCATAGGTTACTGGTATTCTCTGAGTCAATACCTCTCGTGACGAAAAAGTGGCTATCTTAATAGTGCAATACTTCTTCCTCCGAGTTGCTCACACAGTTTACTACTTTTTGTGTAGTTTTTGTCGGCCAGAAACTATAATTCACTAGTTGTGTATCATAAAAGAGTCATCGTTTCTCCTCCTAAGGGTTATTTGAGACCTCTTAATCCAAACCGCAAGTAACGAGGCATTGGCTACCTTAAGAGAGTCATAGTTACTCGTCCCAATTGCTCACCCAGTCTGCCACTTTTTCTTACTGCGGCCAGTCTGCCAGAAGCGATATGTCACTCGTTGTGTATCTTAAGAGATTCATCGTTACTCCTTCCATAGGTTACTGGTATTCTCTGAGTCAATACCTCTCGTGACGAAAAAGTGGCTATCTTAATAGTGCAATACTTCTTCCTCCGAGTTGCTCACACAGTTTACTACTTTTTGTGTAGTTTTTGTCTGCCAGAAACTATAATTCACTAGTTGTGTATCATAAAAGAGTCATCGTTTCTCCTCCTAGGGGTTTTCGAGATTTCTTAATCCAAACCGCAAGTAACGAGGCATTGGCTACCTTAAGAGAGTCATAGTTACTCGTCCCCATTGCTCACCCAGTCTGCCACTTTTTCTTACTGTGTCCCAGTCTGCCAGAAGCGATATGTCACTCGTTGTGTATCTTAAGAGATTCATCGTTACTCCTTCCATAGGTTACTGGTATTCTCTGAGTCAATACCTCTCTTGACGAAAAAGTGGCTATCTTAATAGTGCAATACTTCTTCCTCCGAGTTGCTCACACAGTTTACTGCTTTTTGTGTAGTTTTTGTCTGCCAGAAACTATAATTCACTAGTTGTGTATCATAAAAGAGTCATCGTTTCTCCTCCTAGGGGTTATTCGAGATATCTTAATCCAAACCGCAAGTAACGAGGCATTGGCTACCTTAAGAGAGTCATAGTTACTCGTCCCAATTGCTCACCCAGTCTGCCACTTTTCCTTACTGCGGCCAGTCTGCCAGAAGCGATATGTCACTCGTTGTGTATCTTAAGAGATTCATCGTTACTCTTTCCATAGGTTACTGGTATTCTCTGATTCAATGCCTCTCGTGACGAAAAAGTGGCTATCTTAATAGTGCAATACTTCTTCCTCCAAGTTGCTCACACAGTTTACTACTTTTTTGTGTAGTTTTTGTCTGCCAGAAACTATAATTCACTAGTTTTGTATCATAAAAGAGTCATCGTTTCTCCTCCTAGGGGTTATTCGAGACCTCTTAATCCAAACCGCAAGTAACGAGGCATTGGCTACCTTAAGAGAGTCATAGTTACTCGTCCCAATTGCTCACCCAGTCTGCCACTTTTTCTTACTGCGGCCAGTCTGCCAGAAGCGATATGTCACTAGTTGTGTATCATAAAGGAGTCATCGTTTCTCCTCCTAGGGGTTATTCGAGATTTCTTAATCCAAACCGCAAGTAACGAGGCATTGGCTACCTTAAGAGAGTCATAGTTACTCGTCCCAATTGCTCACCCAGTCTGCCACTTTTCCTAACTGCGGCCAGTCTGCCAGAAGCGATATGTCACTCGTTGTGTATCTTAAGAGATTCATCGCTACTCTTTCCATAGGTTACTGGTATTCTCTGATTCAATGCCTCTCGTGACGAAAAAGTGGCTATCTTAATAGTGCAATACTTCTTCCTCCCACTTGCTCACACAGTTTACTACTTTTTTGTGTAGTTTTTGTCTGCCAGAAACTATAATTCACTAGTTTTGTATCATAAAAGAGTCATCGTTTCTCCTCCTAGGGGTTATTCGAGACCTCTTAATCCAAACCGCAAGTAACGAGGCATTAGCTACCTTAAGAGAGTCATAGTTACTCGTCCCAATTGCTCACCCAGTCTGCCACTTTTTCTTACTGCGGCCAGTCTGCCAGAAGCGATATGTCACTCGTTGTGTATCTTAAGAGATTCATCGTTACTCCTTCTATAGGTTACTGGTATTCTCTGAGTCAATACCTCTCGTGACGAAAAAGTGGCTATCTTAATAGTGCAATACTTCTTCCTCCGAGTTGCTCACACAGTTTACTACTTTTTGTGTAGTTTTTGTCTGCCAGAAACTATAATTCACTAGTTGTGTATCATAAAAGAGTCATCGTTTCTCCTCCTACGGGTTATTCGAGACCTCTTAATCCAAACCGCAAGTAACGAGGCATTGGCTACCTTAAGAGAGTCATAGTTACTCGTCCCAATTGCTCACCCAGTCTGCCACTTTTCCTTACTGCGGCCAGTCTGCCAGAAGCGATATGTCACTAGTTGTGTATCATAAAAGAGTCATCGTTTCTCCTCCTAGGGGTAATTCGAGATTTCTTAATCCAAACCGCAAGTAACGAGGCATTGGCTACCTTAAGAGAGTCATAGTTACTCGTCCCAATTGCTCACCCAGTCTGCCACTTTTCCTTACTGCGGCCAGTCTGCCAGAAGCGATATGTCACTCGTTGTGTATCTTAAGAGATTCATCGTTACTCCTTCCATAGGTTACTGGTATTCTCTGAGTCAATACCTCTCGTGACGAAAAAGTGGCTATCTTATTAGTGCAATACTTCTTCCTCCGAGTTGTTCACACAGTTTACTACTTTTTGTGTAGTTTTTGTCTGCCAGAAACTATAATTCACTAGTTGTGTATCATAAAAAAATCATCGTTTCACCTCCTAGGGGTTTTCAAGATTTCTTAATCCAAACCGCAAGTAACGAGGCATTGGCTACCTTAAGAGAGTCATAGTTACTCGTCCCCATTGCTCACCCAGTCTGCCACTTTTTCTTACTGTGGCCAGTCTGCCAGAAGCGATATGTCACTCGTTGTGTATCTTAAGAGATTCATCGTTACTCCTTCCATAGGTTACTGGTATTCTCTGAGTCAATACCTCTCTTGACGAAAAAGTGGCTATCTTAATAGTGCAATACTTCTTCCTCCGAGTTGCTCACACAGTTTACTGCTTTTTGTGTAGTTTTTGTCTGCCAGAAACTATAATTCACTAGTTGTGTATCATAAAAGAGTCATCGTTTCTCCTCCTAGGGGTTATTCGAGATATCTTAGTCCAAACCGCAAGTAACGAGGCATTGGCTACCTTAAGAGAGTCATAGTTACTCGTCCCAATTGCTCACCCAGTCTGCCACTTTTCCTTACTGCGGCCAGTCTGCCAGAAGCGATATGTCACTCGTTGTGTATCTTAAGAGATTCATCGTTACTCTTTCCATAGGTTACTGGTATTCTCTGATTCAATGCCACTCGTGACGAAAAAGTGGCTATCTTAATAGTGCAATACTTCTTCCTCCCAGTTGCTCACACAGTTTACTACTTTTTTGTGTAGTTTTTGTCTGCCAGAAACTATAATTCACTAGTTTTGTATCATAAAAGAGTCATCGTTTCTCCTCCTAGGGGTTATTCGAGACCTCTTAATCCAAACCGCAAGTAACGAGGCATTGGCTACCTTAAGAGAGTCATAGTTACTCGTCCCAATTGCTCACCCAGTCTGCCACTTTTTCTTACTGCGGCCAGTCTGCCAGAAGCGATATGTCACTCGTTGTGTACCTTAAGAGATTCATCGTTACTCCTTCCATAGGTTACTGGTATTCTCTGAGTCAATACCTCTCGTGACGAAAAAGTAACTATCTTAATAGTGCAATACTTCTTCCTCCGAGTTGCTCACACAGTTTACTACTTTTTGTGTAGTTTTTGTCTGCCAGAAACTATAATTCACTAGTTGTGTATCATAAAAGAGTCATCGTTTCTCCTCCTAGGGGTTATTCGAGACCTCTTAATCCAAACCGCAAGTAACGAGGCATTGGCTACCTTAAGAGAGTCATAGTTACTCGTCCCAATTGCTCACCCAGTCTGCCACTTTTCCTTACTGCGGCCAGTCTGCCAGAAGCGATATGTCACTCATTGTTTATCCTAAGAGATTCATCGTTACTCCTTCCATAGTTTACTGGTATTCTCTGAGTCAATACATCTCTTGACGAAAAAGTGGCTATCTTAGTAGTGCAATACTTCTTCCTCCGAGTTGCTCACACAGTTTACTACTTTTTGTGTACTTGCCAGTCTGCCAGAAGCGATATGTCACTAGTTGTGTATCATAAAAGAGTCATCGTTTCTCCTCCTAGGGGTTATTCGAGATTTCTTAATCCAAACCGCAAGTAACGAGGCATTGGCTACCTTAAGAGAGTCATAGTTACTCGTCCCAATTGCTCACCCAGTCTGCCACTTTTCCTTACTGCGGCCAGTCTGCCAGAAGCGATATGTCACTCGTTGTGTATCTTAAGAGATTCATCGCTACTCTTTCCATAGGTTACTGGTATTCTCTGATTCAATGCCTCTCGTGACGAAAAAGTGGCTATCTTAATAGTGCAATACTTCTTTCCCCGAGTTGCTCACACAGTTTACTGCTTTTTGTGTAGTTTTTGTCTACCAGAAACTATAATTCACTAGTTGTGTATCATAAAAGAGTCATCATTTCTCCTCCTAGGGGTTATTCGAGACCTCTTAATCCTAACCGCAAGTAACGAGGCATTGGCTACCTTAAGAGAGTCATAGTTACTCGTCCCAATTGCTCACCCAGTCTGCCACTTTTTCTTACTGCGGCCAGTCTGCCAGAAGCGATATGTCACTCGTTGTGTATCTTAAGAGATTCATCGTTACTTCTTCCATAGGTTACTGGTATTCTCTGAGTCAATACCTCTCGTGACGAAAAAGTGGCTATCTTAATAGTGCAATACATCTTCCTCCGAGTTGCTCACACAGTTTACTACTTTTTGTGTAGTTTTTGTCTGCCAGAAACTATAATTCACTAGTTGTGTATCATAAAAGAGTCATCGTTTCTCCTCCTAGGGGTTATTCGAGACTTCTTAATCCAAACCGCAAGTAACGAGGCATTGGCTACCTTAAGAGAGTCATAGTTACTCGTCCCAATTGCTCACCCAGTCTGCCACTTTTTCTTACTGCGGCCAGTCTGCCAGAAGCGATATGTCACTCGTTGTGTATCTTAAGAGATTCATCGTTACTCCTTCCATAGGTTACTGGTATTCTCTGAGTCAATACCTCTCGTGACGAAAAAGTGGCTATCTTAATAGTGCAATACTTCTTCCTCCGAATTGCTCACACAGTTTACTACTTTTTGTGTAGTTTTTGTCTGCCAGAAACTATAATTCACTAGTTGTGTATCATAAAAGAGTCATCGTTTCTCCTCCTAGGGGTTTTCGAGATTTCTTAATCCAAACCGCAAGTAACGAGGCATTGGCTACCTTAAGAGAGTCATAGTTACTCGTCCCAATTGCTCACCCAGTCTGCCACTTTACCTTACTGCAGCCAGTCTGCCAGAAGCGATATGTCACTCGTTGTGTATCTTAAGAGATTCATCGCTACTCTTTCCATAGGTTACTGGTATTCTCTGATTCAATGCCTCTCGTGACGAAAAAGTGGCTATCTTAATAGTGCAATACTTCTTCCTCCTAGTTGCTCACACAGTTTACTACTTTTTTGTGTAGTTTTTGTCTGCCAGAAACTATAATTCACTAGTTTTGTATCATAAAAGAGTCATCGTTTCTCCTCCTAGGGGTTATTCGAGACCTCTTAATCCAAACCCCTAGTAACGAGGCATTGGCTACCTTAAGAGAGTCATAGTTACTCGTCCCAATTGCTCACCCAGTCTGCCAATTTTCCTTACTGCGGCCAGTCTGCCAGAAGCGATATGTCACTCGTTGTGTATCTTAAGAGATTCATCGTTACTCCTTCCATAGGTTACTGGTATTCTCTGAGTCAATACCTCTCTTGACGAAAAAGTGGCTATCTTAATAGTGCAATACTTCTTCCTCCGAGTTGCTCACACAGTTTACTACTTTTTGTGTAGTTTTTGTCTGCCAGAAACTATAATTCACTAGTTGTGTATCATAAAAGAGTCATCGTTTCTCCTCCTAGGGGTTATTCGAGATATCTTAGTCCAAACCTCAAGTAACGAGGCATTGGCTACCTTAAGAGAGTCATAGTTACTCGTCCCAATTGCTCACCCAGTCTGCCACTTTTCCTTACTGCGGCCAGTCTGCCAGAACCGATATGTCACTCGTTGTGTATCTTAAGAGATTCATCGTTACTCTTTCCATAGGTTACTGGTATTCTCTGAGTCAATGCCTCTCGTGACGAAAAGGTGGCTATCTTAATAGTGCAATACTTCTTCCTCCCAGTTGCTCACACAGTTTACTACTTTTTTGTGTAGTTTTTGTCTGCCAGAAACTATAATTCACTAGTTGTGTATCATAAAAGAGTCATCGTTTCTCCTCCTAGGGGTTATTCGAGATATCTTAGTCCAAACCGCAAGTAACGAGGCATTGGCTACCTTAAGAGAGTCATAGTTACTCGTCCCAATTGCTCACCTAGTCTGCCACTTTTTTTTACTGCGGCAGTCTGCCAGAAGCGATATGTCACTCGTTGTGTATCTTAAGAGATTCATCGTTACTCCTTCTATAGGTTACTGGTTTTCTCTGAGTCAATACCTCTCTTGACGAAAAAGTGGCTATCTTAATAGTGCAATACTTCTTCCTCCGAGTTGCTCACACAGTTTACTACTTTTTGTGTACTTGCCAGTCTGCCAGAAGCGATATGTCACTAGTTGTGTATCATAAAAGAGTCATCGTTTCTGCTCCTAGGGGTTATTCGAGATTTCTTAATCCAAACCGCAAGTAACGAGGCATTGGCTACCTTAAGAGAGTCATAGTTACTCGTCCCAATTGCTCACCCAGTCTGCCACATTTCCTTACTGCGGCCAGTCTGCCAGAAGCGATATGTCACTCGTTGTGTATCTTAAGAGATTCATCGCTACTCTTTCCATAGGTTACTGGTATTCTCTGATTCAATGCCTCTCGTGACGAAAAAGTGGCTATCTTAATAGTGCAATACTTCTTCCTCCGAGCTGCTCACACAGTTTACTACTTTTTGTGTAGTTTTTGTCTGCCAGAAACTATAATTCACTAGTTGTGTATCATAAAAGAGTCATCGTTTCTCCTCCTAGGGGTTATTCGAGACCTCTTAATCCAAACTGCAAGTAACGAGGCATTGGCTACCTTAAGAGAGTCATAGTTACTCGTCCCAATTGCTCACCCAGTCTGCCACTTTTTTTTACTGCGGCAGTCTACCAGAAGCGATATGTCACTCGTTGTGTATCTTAAGAGATTCATCGTTACTCCTTCCATAGGTTACTGGTATTCTCTGAGTCAATACCTCTCTTGACGAAAAAGTGGCTATCTTAATAGTGCAATACTTCTTCCTCCGAGTTGCTCACACAGTTTACTACTTTTTGTGTACTTGCCAGTCTGCCAGAAGCGATATGTCACTAGTTGTGTATCATAAAAGAGTCATCGTTTCTCCTCCTAGGGGTTATTCGAGATTTCTTAATCCAAACCGCAAGTAACGAGGCATTGGCTACCTTAAGAGAGTCATTGTTACTCGTCCCAATTGCTCACCCAGTCTGCCACTTGTCCTTACTGCGGCCAGTCTGCCAGAAGCGATATGTCACTCGTTGTGTATCTTAAGAGATTCATCGCTACTCTTTCCATAGGTTACTGGTATTCTCTGATTCAATGCCTCTCGTGACGAAAAAGTGGCTATCTTAATAGTGCAATACTTCTTCCTCCCAGTTGCTTACACAGTTTACTACTTTTTGTGTAGTTTTTGTCTGCCAGAAACTATAATTCACTAGTTGTGTATCATAAAAGAGTCATCGTTTCTCCTCCTAGGGGTTATTCGAGACCTCTTAATCCAAACCGCAAGTAACGAGGCATTGGCTACCTTAAGAGAGTCATAGTTACTCGTCCCAATTGCTCACCCAGTCTGCCACTTTTCCTTACTGCGGCCAGTCTGCCAAAAGCGATATGTCACTCGTTGTGTATCCTAAGAGATTCATCGTTACTCCTTCCATAGTTTAGGGGTATTCTCTGAGTCAATACATCACTTGACGAAAAAGTGGCTATCTTAATAGTGCAATACTTCTTCCTCCGAGTTGCTCACACAGTTTACTACTTTTTGTGTACTTGCCAATCTGCCAGAAGCGATATGTCACTAGTTGTGTATCATAAAAGAGTCATCGTTTCTCCTCCTAGCGGTTATTCGAGATTTCTTAATCCAAACCGCAAGTAACGAGGCATTGGCTACCTTAAGAGAGTCATAGTTACTCGTCCCAATTGCTCACCCAGTCTGCCACTTTTCCTTACTGCGGCCAGTCTGCCAGAAGCGATATGTCACTCGTTGTGTATATTAAGAGAGTCATCGCTACTCTTTCCATAGGTTACTGGTATTCTCTGATTCAATGCCTCTCGTGACGAAAAAGTGGCTATCTTAATAGTGCAATACTTCTTCCTCCGAGTTGCTCACACAGTTTACTACTTTTTTGTGTAGTTTTTGTCTGCCAGAAACTATAATTCACTAGTTTTTTATCATAAAAGAGTCATCGTTTCTCCTCCTAGGGGTTATTCGAGACCTCTTAATCCAAACCATAAGTAACGAGGCATTGGCTACCTTAAGAGAGTCATAGTTACTCGTCCCAATTGCTCACCCAGTCTGCCACTTTTTCTTACTGCGGCCAGTCTGCCAGAAGCGATATGTCACTCGTTGTGTATCTTAAGAGATTCATCGTTACTCCTTCCATAGGTTACTGGTATTCTCTGAGTCAATACCTCTCGTGACGAAAAAGTGGCTATCTTAATAGTGCAATACTTCTTCCTCCGAGTTGCTCACACAGTTTACTACTTTTTGTGTAGTTTTTGTCTGCCAGAAACTATAATTCACTAGTTGTGTATCATAAAAGAGTCATCGTTTCTCCTCCTAGGGGTTTTCGAGATTTCTTAATCCAAACCGCAAGTAACGAGGCATTGGCTACCTTAAGAGAGTCATAGTTACTCGTCCCAATTGCTCACCCAGTCTGCCACTTTTCCTTACTGCGGCCAGTCTGCCAGAAGCGATATGTCACTCGTTGTGTATCTTAAGAGATTCAGCGCTACTCTTTCCATAGGTTACTGGTATTCTCTGATTCAATGCCTCTCGTGACGAAAAAGTGGCTATCTTAATAGTGCAATACTTCTTCCTCCGAGCTGCTCACACAGTTTACTACTTTTTGTGTAGTTTTTGTCTGCCAGAAACTATAATTCACTAGTTGTGTATCATAAAAGAGTCATCGTTTCTCCTCCTAGGGGTTATTCGAGACCTCTTAATCCAAACTGCAAGTAACGAGGCATTGGCTACCTTAAGAGAGTCATAGTTACTCGTCCCAATTGCTCACCCAGTCTGCCACATTTTCTTACTGCGGCAGTCTGCCAGAAGCGATATGTCACTCGTTGTGTATCTTAAGAGATTCATCGTTACTCCTTCCATAGGTTACTGGTATTCTCTGAGTCAATACCTCTCTTGACGAAAAAGTGGCTATCTTAATAGTGCAATACTTCTTCCTCCGAGTTGCTCACACAGTTTACTACTTTTTGTGTACTTGCCAGTCTGCCAGAAGCGATATGTCACTAGTTGTGTATCATAAAAGAGTCATCGTTTCTCCTCCTAGGGGTTATTCAAGATTTCTTAATCCAAACCGCAAGTAACGAGGCATTGGCTACCTTAAGAGAGTCATAGTTACTCGTCCCAATTGCTCACCCAGTCTGCCACTTGTCCTTACTGCGGCCAGTCTGCCAGAAGCGATATGTCACTCGTTGTGTATCTTAAGAGATTCATCGCTACTCTTTCCATAGGTTACTGGTATTCTCTGATTCAATGCCTCTCGTGACGAAAAAGTGGCTATCTTAATAGTGCAATACTTCTTCCTCCGAGCTGCTCACACAGTTTACTACTTTTTGTGTAGTTTTTGTCTGCCAGAAACTATAATTCACTAGTTGTGTATCATAAAAGAGTCATCGTTTCTCCTCCTAGGGGTTTTCGAGATTTCTTAATCCAAACCGCAAGTAACGAGGCATTGGCTACCTTAAGAGAGTCATAGTTACTCGTCCCAATTGCTCACCCAGTCTGCCACTTTTCCTTACTGCGGCCAGTCTGCCAGAAGCGATATGTCACTCGTTGTGTATCATAAGAGATTCAGCGCTACTCTTTCCATAGGTTACTGGTATTCTCTGATTCAATGCCTCTCGTGACGAAAAAGTGGCTATCTTAATAGTGCAATACTTCTTCCTCCGAGCTGCTCACACAGTTTACTACTTTTTGTGTAGTTTTTGTCTGCCAGAAACTATAATTCACTAGTTGTGTATCATAAAAGAGTCATCGTTTCTCCTCCTAGGGGTTATTCGAGACCTCTTAATCCAAACTGCAAGTAACGAGGCATTGGCTACCTTAAGAGAGTCATAGTTACTCGTCCCAATTGCTCACCCAGTCTGCCACATTTTCTTACTGCGGCAGTCTGCCAGAAGCGATATGTCACTCGTTGTGTATCTTAAGAGATTCATCGTTACTCCTTCCATAGGTTACTGGTATTCTCTGAGTCAATACCTCTCTTGACGAAAAAGTGGCTATCTTAATAGTGCAATACTTCTTCCTCCGAGTTGCTCACACAGTTTACTACTTTTTGTGTACTTGCCAGTCTGCCAGAAGCGATATGTCACTAGTTGTGTATCATAAAAGAGTCATCGTTTCTCCTCCTAGGGGTTATTCAAGATTTCTTAATCCAAACCGCAAGTAACGAGGCATTGGCTACCTTAAGAGAGTCATAGTTACTCGTCCCAATTGCTCACCCAGTCTGCCACTTGTCCTTACTGCGGCCAGTCTGCCAGAAGCGATATGTCACTCGTTGTGTATCTTAAGAGATTCATCGCTACTCTTTCCATAGGTTACTGGTATTCTCTGATTCAATGCCTCTCGTGACGAAAAAGTGGCTATCTTAATAGTGCAATACTTCTTCCTCCGAGCTGCTCACACAGTTTACTACTTTTTGTGTAGTTTTTGTCTGCCAGAAACTATAATTCACTAGTTGTGTATCATAAAAGAGTCATCGTTTCTCCTCCTAGGGGTTATTCGAGACCTCTTAATCCAAACTGCAAGTAACGAGGCATTGGCTACCTTAAGAGAGTCATAGTTACTCGTCCCAATTGCTCACCCAGTCTGCCACTTTTTCTTACTGCGGCAGTCTACCAGAAGCGATATGTCACTCGTTGTGTATCTTAAGAGATTCATCGTTACTCCTTCCATAGGTTACTGGTATTCTCTGAGTCAATACCTCTCTTGACGAAAAAGTGGCTATCTTAATAGTGCAATACTTCTTCCTCCGAGTTGCTCACACAGTTTACTACTTTTTGTGTACTTGCCAGTCTGCCAGAAGCGATATGTCACTAGTTGTGTATCATAAAAGAGTCATCGTTTCTCCTCCTAGGGGTTATTCGAGATTTCTTAATCCAAACCGCAAGTAACGAGGCATTGGCTACCTTAAGAGAGTCATTGTTACTCGTCCCAATTGCTCACCCAGTCTGCCACTTGTCCTTACTGCGGCCAGTCTGCCAGAAGCGATATGTCACTCGTTGTGTATCTTAAGAGATTCATCGCTACTCTTTCCATAGGTTAGTGGTATTCTCTGATTCAATGCCTCTCGTGACGAAAAAGTGGCTATCTTAATAGTGCAATACTTCTTCCTCCCAGTTGCTTACACAGTTTACTACTTTTTGTGTAGTTTTTGTCTGCCAGAAACTATAATTCACTAGTTGTGTATCATAAAAGAGTCATCGTTTCTCCTCCTAGGGGTTATTCGAGACCTCTTAATCCAAACCGCAAGTAACGAGGCATTGGCTACCTTAAGAGAGTCATAGTTACTCGTCCCAATTGCTCACCCAGTCTGCCACTTTTCCTTACTGCGGCCAGTCTGCCAAAAGCGATATGTCACTCGTTGTGTATCCTAAGAGATTCATCGTTACTCCTTCCATAGTTTAGGGGTATTCTCTGAGTCAATACATCACTTGACGAAAAAGTGGCTATCTTAATAGTGCAATACTTCTTCCTCCGAGTTGCTCACACAGTTTACTACTTTTTGTGTACTTGCCAATCTGCCAGAAGCGATATGTCACTAGTTGTGTATCATAAAAGAGTCATCGTTTCTCCTCCTAGCGGTTATTCGAGATTTCTTAATCCAAACCGCAAGTAACGAGGCATTGGCTACCTTAAGAGAGTCATAGTTACTCGTCCCAATTGCTCACCCAGTCTGCCACTTTTCCTTACTGCGGCCAGTCTGCCAGAAGCGATATGTCACTCGTTGTGTATATTAAGAGAGTCATCGCTACTCTTTCCATAGGTTACTGGTATTCTCTGATTCAATGCCTCTCGTGACGAAAAAGTGGCTATCTTAATAGTGCAATACTTCTTCCTCCGAGTTGCTCACACAGTTTACTACTTTTTTGTGTAGTTTTTGTCTGCCAGAAACTATAATTCACTAGTTTTTTATCATAAAAGAGTCATCGTTTCTCCTCCTAGGGGTTATTCGAGACCTCTTAATCCAAACCATAAGTAACGAGGCATTGGCTACCTTAAGAGAGTCATAGTTACTCGTCCCAATTGCTCACCCAGTCTGCCACTTTTTCTTACTGCGGCCAGTCTGCCAGAAGCGATATGTCACTCGTTGTGTATCTTAAGAGATTCATCGTTACTCCTTCCATAGGTTACTGGTATTCTCTGAGTCAATACCTCTTGTGACGAAAAAGTGGCTATCTTAATAGTGCAATACTTCTTCCTCCGAGTTGCTCACACAGTTTACTACTTTTTGTGTAGTTTTTGTCTGCCAGAAACTATAATTCACTAGTTGTGTATCATAAAAGAGTCATCGTTTCTCCTCCTAGGGGTTTTCGAGATTTCTTAATCCAAACCGCAAGTAACGAGGCATTGGCTACCTTAAGAGAGTCATAGTTACTCGTCCCAATTGCTCACCCAGTCTGCCACTTTTCCTTACTGCGGCCAGTCTGCCAGAAGCGATATGTCACTCGTTGTGTATCTTAAGAGATTCAGCGCTACTCTTTCCATAGGTTACTGGTATTCTCTGATTCAATGCCTCTCGTGACGAAAAAGTGGCTATCTTAATAGTGCAATACTTCTTCCTCCGAGCTGCTCACACAGTTTACTACTTTTTGTGTAGTTTTTGTCTGCCAGAAACTAAAATTCACTAGTTGTGTATCATAAAAGAGTCATCGTTTCTCCTCCTAGGGGTTATTCGAGACCTCTTAATCCAAACTGCAAGTAACGAGGCATTGGCTACCTTAAGAGAGTCATAGTTACTCGTCCCAATTGCTCACCCAGTCTGCCACATTTTCTTACTGCGGCAGTCTGCCAGAAGCGATATGTCACTCGTTGTGTATCTTAAGAGATTCATCGTTACTCCTTCCATAGGTTACTGGTATTCTCTGAGTCAATACCTCTCTTGACGAAAAAGTGGCTATCTTAATAGTGCAATACTTCTTCCTCCGAGTTGCTCACACAGTTTACTACTTTTTGTGTACTTGCCAGTCTGCCAGAAGCGATATGTCACTAGTTGTGTATCATAAAAGAGTCATCGTTTCTCCTCCTAGGGGTTATTCAAGATTTCTTAATCCAAACCGCAAGTAACGAGGCATTGGCTACCTTAAGAGAGTCATAGTTACTCGTCCCAATTGCTCACCCAGTCTGCCACTTGTCCTTACTGCGGCCAGTCTGCCAGAAGCGATATGTCACTCGTTGTGTATCTTAAGAGATTCATCGCTACTCTTTCCATAGGTTACTGGTATTCTCTGATTCAATGCCTCTCGTGACGAAAAAGTGGCTATCTTAATAGTGCAATACTTCTTCCTCCCAGTTGCTCACACAGTTTACTACTTTTTGTGTAGTTTTTGTCTGCCAGAAACTATAATTCACTAGTTGTGTATCATAAAAGAGTCATCGTTTCTCCTCCTAGGGGTTATTCGAGACCTCTTAATCCAAACCGCAAGTAACGAGGCATTGGCTACCTTAAGAGAGTCATAGTTACTCGTCCCAATTGCTCACCCAGTCTGCCACTTTTCCTTACTGCGGCCAGTCTGCCAAAAGCGATATGTCACTCGTTGTGTATCCTAAGAGATTCATCGTTACTCCTTCCATAGTTTACTGGTATTCTCTGAGTCAATACATCTCTTGACGAAAAAGTGGCTATCTTAATAGTGCAATACTTCTTCCTCCGAGTTGCTCACACAGTTTACTACTTTTTGTGTACTTGCCAATCTGCCAGAAGCGATATGTCACTCGTTGTGTATCTTAAGAGAGTCATCGCTACTCTTTCCATAGGTTACTGGTATTCTCTGATTCAATGCCTCTCGTGACGAAAAAGTGGCTATCTTAATAGTGCAATACTTCTTCCTCCGAGTTGCTCACACAGTTTACTACTTTTTTGTGTAGTTTTTGTCTGCCAGAAACTATAATTCACTAGTTTTGTATCATAAAAGAGTCATCGTGTCTCCTCCTAGGGGTTATTCGAGACCTCTTAATCCAAACCATAAGTAACGAGGCATTGGCTACCTTAAGAGAGTCATAGTTACTCGTCCCAATTGCTCACCCAGTCTGCCACATTTTCTTACTGCGGCAGTCTGCCAGAAGCGATATGTCACTCGTTGTGTATCTTAAGAGATTCATCGTTACTCCTTCCATAGGTTACTGGTATTCTCTGAGTCAATACCTCTCGTGACGAAAAAGTGGCTATCTTAATAGTGCAATACTTCTTCCTCCGAGTTGCTCACACAGTATACTACTTTTTGTGTAGTTTTTGTCTGCCAGAAACTATAATTCACTAGTTGTGTATCATAAAAGAGTCATCGTTTCTCCGCCTAGGGGTTTTCGAGATTTCTTAATCCAAACCGCAAGTAACGAGGCATTGGCTACCTTAAGAGAGTCATAGTTACTCGTCCCCATTGCTCACCCAGTCTGCCACTTTTTCTTACTGTGGCCAGTCTGCCAGAAGCGATATGTCACTCGTTGTGTATCTTAAGAGATTCATCGTTACTCCTTCCATAGGTTACTGGTATTCTCTGAGTCAAAACCTCTCTTGACGAAAAAGTGGCTATCTTAATAGTGCAATACTTCTTCCTCCGAGTTGCTCACACAGTTTACTGCTTTTTGTGTAGTTTTTGTCTGCCAGAAACTATAATTCACTAGTTGTGTATCATAAAAGAGTCATCGTTTCTCCTCCTAGGGGTTATTCGAGATATCTTAGTCCAAACCGCAAGTAACGAGGCATTGGCTACCTTAAGAGAGTCATAGTTACTCGTCCCAATTGCTCACCCAGTCTGCCACTTTTCCTTACTGCGGCCAGTCTGCCAGAAGCGATATGTCACTCGTTGTGTATCTTAAGAGATTCATCGTTACTCTTTCCATAGGTTACTGGTATTCTCTGATTCAATGCCTCTCGTGACGAAAAAGTGGCTATCTTAATAGTGCAATACTTCTTCCTCCCAGTTGCTCCCACAGTTTACTACTTTTTTGTGTAGTTTTTGTCTGCCAGAAACTATAATTCACTAGTTTTGTATCATAAAAGAGTCATCGTTTCTCCTCCTAGGGGTTATTCGAGACCTCTTAATCCAAACCGCAAGTAACGAGGCATTGGCTACCTTAAGAGAGTCATAGTTACTCGTCCCAATTGCTCACCCAGTCTGCCACTTTTTGTTACTGCGGCCAGTCTGCCAGAAGCAATATGTCACTCGTTGTGTATCATAAGAGATTCATCGTTACTCCTTCCATAGGTTACTGGTATTCTCTGAGTCAATACCTCTCTTGACGAAAAAGTGGCTATCTTATTAGTGCAATACTTCTTCCTCCGAGTTGCTCACACAGTTTACTACTTTTTGTGTAGTATTTGTCTGCCAGAAACTATAATTCACTAGTTTTGTATCATAAAAGAGTCATCGTTTCTCCTCCTAGGGGTTATTCGAGGTTTCTTAATCCAAACCGCAAGTAACGAGGCATTGGCTACCTTAAGAGAGTCATAGTTACTCGTCCCAATTGCTCACCCAGTCTGCCACTTTTCCTTACTGCGGCCAGTCTGCCAGAAGCGATATGTCACTCGTAGTGTATCTTAAGAGAGTCATCGCTACTCTTTCCATAGGTTACTGGTATTCTCTCATTCAATGCCTCTCGTGACGAAAAAGTGGCTATCTTAATAGTGCAATACTTCTTCCTCCCACTTGCTCACACAGTTTACTACTTTTTTGTGTAGTTTTTGTCTGCCAGAAACTATAATTCACTAGTTTTGTATCATAAAAGAGTCATCGTTTCTCCTCCTAGGGGTTATTCGAGACCTCTTAATCCAAACCGCAAGTAACGAGGCATTGGCTACCTTAAGAGAGTCATAGTTACTCGTCCCAATTGCTCACCCAGTCTGCCACTTTTTCTTACTGCGGCCAGTCTGCCAGAAGCGATATGTCACTCGTTGTGTATCTTAAGAGATTCATCGTTACTCCTTCCATAGGTTACTGGTATTCTCTGAGTCAATACCTCTCGTGACGAAAGAGTGGCTATCTCAATAGTGCAATACTTCTTCCTCCGAGTTGCTCACACAGTTTACCGCTTTTTGTGTAGTTTTTGTCTGCCAGAAACTATAATTCACTAGTTGTGTATCATAAAAGAGTCATCGTTTCTCCTCCTAGGGGTTTTCGAGATTTCTTAATCCAAACCGCAAGTAACGAGGCATTGGCTACCTTAAGAGAGTCATAGTTACTCGTCCCCATTGCTCACCCAGTCTGCCACTTTTTCTTACTGTGGCCAGTCTGCCAGAAGCGATATGTCACTCGTTGTGTATCTTAAGAGATTCATCGTTACTCCTTCCATAGGTTACTGGTATTCTCTGAGTCAATACCTCTCTTGACGAAAAAGGGGCTATCTTAATAGTGCAATACTTCTTCCTCCGAGTTGCTCACACAGTTTACTGCTTTTTGTGTAGTTTTTGTCTGCCAGAAACTATAATTCACTAGTTGTGTATCATAAAAGAGTCATCGTTTCTCCTCCTAGGGGTTATTCGAGATATCTTAATCCAAACCGCAAGTAACGAGGCATTGGCTACCTTAAGAGAGTCATAGTTACTCGTCCCAATTGCTCACCCAGTCTGCCACTTTTTCTTACTGCGGCCAGTCTGCCAGAAGCGATATGTCACTCGTTGTGTATCTTAAGAGATTCATCGTTACTCCTTCCATAGGTTACTGGTATTCTCTGAGTCAAAACCTCTCTTGACGAAAAAGTGGCTATCTTAATAGTGCAATACTTCTTCCTCCGAGTTGCTCACACAGTTTACTGCTTTTTGTGTAGTTTTTGTCTGCCAGAAACTATAATTCACTAGTTGTGTATCATAAAAGAGTCATCGTTTCTCCTCCTAGGGGTTATTCGAGATATCTTAGTCCAAACCGCAAGTAACGAGGCATTGGCTACCTTAAGAGAGTCATAGTTACTCGTCCCAATTGCTCACCCAGTCTGCCACTTTTCCTTACTGCGGCCAGTCTGCCAGAAGCGATATGTCACTCGTTGTGTATCTTAAGAGATTCATCGTTACTCTTTCCATAGGTTACTGGTATTCTCTGATTCAATGCCTCTCGTGACGAAAAAGTGGCTATCTTAATAGTGCAATACTTCTTCCTCCCAGTTGCTCCCACAGTTTACTACTTTTTTGTGTAGTTTTTGTCTGCCAGAAACTATAATTCACTAGTTCTGTATCATAAAAGAGTCATCGTTTCTCCTCCTAGGGGTTATTCGAGACCTCTTAATCCAAACCGCAAGTAACGAGGCATTGGCTACCTTAAGAGAGTCATAGTTACTCGTCCCAATTGCTCACCCAGTCTGCCACTTTTTGTTACTGCGGCCAGTCTGCCAGAAGCGATATGTCACTCGTTGTGTATCATAAGAGATTCATCGTTACTCCTTCCATAGGTTACTGGTATTCTCTGAGTCAATACCTCTCTTGACGAAAAAGTGGCTATCTTAATAGTGCAATACTTCTTCCTCCGAGTTGCTCACACAGTTTACTACTTTTTGTGTAGTTTTTGTCTGCCAGAAACTATAATTCACTAGTTTTGTATCATAAAAGAGTCATCGTTTCTCCTCCTAGGGGTTATTCGAGTTTTCTTAATCCAAACCGCAAGTAACGAGGCATTGGCTACCTTAAGAGAGTCATAGTTACTCGTCCCAATTGCTCACCCAGTCTGCCACTTTTCCTTACTGCGGCCAGTCTGCCAGAAGCGATATGTCACTCGTAGTGTATCTTAAGAGAGTCATCGCTACTCTTTCCATAGGTTACTGGTATTCTCTGATTCAATGCCTCTCGTGACGAAAAAGTGGCTATCTTAATAGTGCAATACTTCTTCCTCCCACTTGCTCACACAGTTTACTACTTTTTTGTGTAGTTTTTGTCTGCCAGAAACTATAATTCACTAGTTTTGTATCATAAAAGAGTCATCGTTTCTCCTCCTAGGGGTTATTCGAGACCTCTTAATCCAAACCGCAAGTAACGAGGCATTGGCTACCTTAAGAGAGTCATAGTTACTCGTCCCAATTGCTCACCCAGTCTGCCACTTTTTCTTACTGCGGCCAGTCTGCCAGAAGCGATATGTCACTCGTTGTGTATCTTAAGAGATTCATCGTTACTCCTTCCATAGGTTACTGGTATTCTCTGAGTCAATACCTCTCGTGACGAAAGAGTGGCTATCTCAATAGTGCAATACTTCTTCCTCCGAGTTGCTCACACAGTTTACCGCTTTTTGTGTAGTTTTTGTCTGCCAGAAACTATAATTCACTAGTTGTGTATCATAAAAGAGTCATCGTTTCTCCTCCTAGGGGTTTTCGAGGTTTCTTAATCCAAACCGCAAGTAACGAGGCATTGGCTACCTTAAGAGAGTCATAGTTACTCGTCCCCATTGCTCACCCAGTCTGCCACTTTTTCTTACTGTGGCCAGTCTGCCAGAAGCGATATGTCACTCGTTGTGTATCTTAAGAGATTCATCGTTACTCCTTCCATAGGTTACTGGTATTCTCTGAGTCAATACCTCTCTTGACGAAAAAGGGGCTATCTTAATAGTGCAATACTTCTTCCTCCGAGTTGCTCACACAGTTTACTGCTTTTTGTGTAGTTTTTGTCTGCCAGAAACTATAATTCACTAGTTGTGTATCATAAAAGAGTCATCGTTTCTCCTCCTAGGGGTTATTCGAGATATCTTAGTCCAAACCGCAAGTAACGAGGCATTGGCTACCTTAAGAGAGTCATAGTTACTCGTCCCCATTGCTCACCCAGTCTGCCACTTTTTCTTACTGTGGCCAGTCTGCCAGAAGCGATATGTCACTCGTTGTGTATCTTAAGAGATTCATCGTTACTCCTCCCATAGGTTACTGGTATTCTCTGAGTCAATACCTCTCTTGACGAAAAAGTGGCTATCTTAATAGTGCAATACTTCTTCCTCCGAGTTGCTCACACAGTTTACTGCTTTTTGTGTAGCTTTTGTCTGCCAGAAACTATAATTCACTAGTTGTGTATCATAAAAGAGTCATCGTTTCTCCTCCTAGGGGTTATTCGAGATATCTTAATCCAAACCGCAAGTAACGAGGCATTGGCTACCTTAAGAGAGTCATAGTTACTCGTCCCAATTGCTCACCCAGTCTGCCACTTTTCCTTACTGCGGCCAGTCTGCCAGAAGCGATATGTCACTCGTTGTGTATCTTAAGAGATTCATCGTTACTCTTTCCATAGGTTACTGGTATTCTCTGATTCAATGCCTCTCGTGACGAAAAAGTGGCTATCTTAATAGTGCAATACTTCTTCCTCCCAGTTGCTCACACAGTTTACTACTTTTTTGTGTAGTTTTTGTCTGCCAGAAACTATAATTCACTAGTTTTGTATCATAAAAGAGTCATCGTTTCTCCTCCTAGGGGTTATTCGAGACCTCTTAATCCAAACCGCAAGTAAGGAGGCATTGGCTACCTTAAGAGAGTCATAGTTACTCGTCCCAATTGCTCACCCAGTCTGCCACTTTTTCTTACTGCGGCCAGTCTGCCAGAAGCGATATGTCACTCGTTGTGTATCTTAAGAGATTCATCGTTACTCCTTCCATAGGTTACTGGTATTCTCTGAGTCAATACCTCTCTTGACGAAAAAGTGGCTATCTTAATAGTGCAATACTTCTTCCTCCGAGTTGCTCACACAGTTTACTACTTTTTGTGTAGTTTTTGTCTTCCAGAAACTATAATTCACTTGTTTTGTATCATAAAAGGGTCATCGTTTCTCCTCCTAGGGGTTATTCGAGATTTCTTAATCCAAACCGCAAGTAACGAGGCATTGGCTACCTTAAGAGAGTCATAGTTACTCGTCCCAATTGCTCACACAGTCTGCCACTTTTCCTTACTGCGGCCAGTCTGCCAGAAGCGATATGTCACTCGTTGTGTATCTTAAGAGAGTCATCGCTACTCTTTCCATAGGTTACTGGTATTCTCTGATTCAATGCCTCTCGTGACGAAAAAGTGGCTATCTTAATAGTGCAATACTTCTTCCTCCCAGTTGCTCACACAGTTTACTACTTTTTTGTGTAGTTTTTGTCTGCCAGAAACTATAATTCACTAGTTTTGTATCATAAAAGAGTCATCGTTTCTCCTCCTAGGGGTTATTCGAGACCTCTTAATCCAAACCGCTAGTAACGAGGCATTGGCTACCTTAAGAGAGTCATAGTTACTCGTCCCAATTGCTCACCCAGTCTGCCACTTTTCCTTACTGCGGCCAGTCTGCCAGAAGCGATATGTCACTCGTTGTGTATCTTAAGAGATTCATCGTTACTCCTTCCATAGGTTACTGGTATTCTCTGAGTCAATACCTCTCGTGACGAAAAAGTGGCTATCTTAATAGTGCAATACTTCTTCCTCCGAGTTGCTCACACAGTTTACTACTTTTTGTGTAGTTTTTGTCTGCCAGAAACTATAATTCACTAGTTGTGTATCATAAAAGAGTCATCGTTTCTCCTCCTAGGGGTTATTCGAGATTTCTTAATCCAAACCGTAAGTAACGAGGCATTGGCTACCTTAAGAGAGTCATAGTTACTCGTCCCAATTGCTCACCTAGTCTGCCACTTTTTCTTACTGCGGCAGTCTGCCAGAAGCGATATGTCACTCGTTGTGTATCTTAAGAGATTCATCGTTACTCCTTCCATAGGTTACTGGTATTCTCTGAGTCAATACCTCTCGTGACGAAAAAGTGGCTATCTTAATAGTGCAATACTTCTTCCTCCGAGTTGCTCACACAGTTTACTACTTTTTGTGTACTTGCCAGTCTGCCAGAAGCGATATGTCACTAGTTGTGTATCATAAAAGAGTCATCGTTTCTGCTCCTAGGGGTTATTCGAGATTTCTTAATCCAAACCGCAAGTAACGAGGCATTGGCTACCTTAAGAGAGTCATAGTTACTCGTCCCAATTGCTCACCCAGTCTGCCACTTTTCCTTACTGCGGCCTGTCTGCCAGAAGCGATATGTCACTCGTTGTGTATCTTAAGAGATTCATCGCTACTCTTTCCATAGGTTACTGGTATTCTCTGATTCAATGCCTCTCGTGACGAAAAAGTGGCTATCTTAATAGTGCAATACTTCTTCCTCCGAGCTGCTCACACAGTTTACTACTTTTTGTGTAGTTTTTGTCTGCCAGAAACTATAATTCACTAGTTGTGTATCATAAAAGAGTCATCGTTTCTCCTCCTAGGGGTTATTCGAGACCTCTTAATCCAAACTGCAAGTAACGAGGCATTGGCTACCTTAAGAGAGTCATAGTTACTCGTCCCAATTGCTCACCCAGTCTGCCACTTTTTCTTACTGCGGCCAGTCTGCCAGAAGCGATATGTCACTCGTTGTGTATCTTAAGAGATTCATCGTTACTCCTTCCATAGGTTACTGGTATTCTCTGAGTCAATACCTCTCGTGACGAAAAAGTGGCTATCTTAATAGTGCAATACTTCTTCCTCCGAGTTGCTCACACAGTTTACTACTTTTTGTGTAGTTTTTGTCTGCCAGAAACTATAATTCACTAGTTGTGTATCATAAAAGAGTCATCGTTTCTCCTCCTAGGGGTTATTCGAGATTTCTTAATCCAAACCGTAAGTAACGAGGCATTGGCTACCTTAAGAGAGTCATAGTTACTCGTCCCAATTGCTCACCTAGTCTGCCACTTTTTCTTACTGCGGCAGTCTGCCAGAAGCGATATGTCACTCGTTGTGTATCTTAAGAGATTCATCGTTACTCCTTCCATAGGTTACTGGTATTCCCTGAGTCAATACCTCTCTTGACGAAAAAGTGGCTATCTTAATAGTGCAATACTTCTTCCTCCGAGTTGCTCACACAGTTTACTACTTTTTGTGTACTTGCCAGTCTGCCAGAAGCGATATGTCACTAGTTGTGTATCATAAAAGAGTCATCGTTTCTGCTCCTAGGGGTTATTCGAGATTTCTTAATCCAAACCGCAAGTAACGAGGCATTGGCTACCTTAAGAGAGTCATAGTTACTCGTCCCAATTGCTCACCCAGTCTGCCACTTTTCCTTACTGCGGCCTGTCTGCCAGAAGCGATATGTCACTCGTTGTGTATCTTAAGAGATTCATCGCTACTCTTTCCATAGGTTACTGGTATTCTCTGATTCAATGCCTCTCGTGACGAAAAAGTGGCTATCTTAATAGTGCAATACTTCTTCCTCCGAGCTGCTCACACAGTTTACTACTTTTTGTGTAGTTTTTGTCTGCCAGAAACTATAATTCACTAGTTGTGTATCATAAAAGAGTCATCGTTTCTCCTCCTAGGGGTTATTCGAGACCTCTTAATCCAAACTGCAAGTAACGAGGCATTGGCTACCTTAAGAGAGTCATAGTTACTCGTCCCAATTGCTCACCCAGTCTGCCACTTTTTCTTACTGCGGCAGTCTGCCAGAAGCGATATGTCACTCGTTGTGTATCTTAAGAGATTCATCGTTACTCCTTCCATAGGTTACTGGTATTCTCTGAGTCAATACCTCTCTTGACGAAAAAGTGGCTATCTTAATAGTGCAATACTTCTTCCTCCGAGTTGCTCACACAGTTTACTACTTTTTGTGTACTTGCCAGTCTGCCAGAAGCGATATGTCACTAGTTGTGTATCATAAAAGAGTCATCGTTTCTCCTCCTAGGGGTTATTCGAGATTTCTTAATCCAAACCGCAAGTAACGAGGCATTGGCTACCTTAAGAGAGTCATAGTTACTCGTCCCAATTGCTCACCCAGTCTGCCACTTGTCCTTACTGCGGCCAGTCTGCCAGAAGCGATATGTCACTCGTTGTGTATCTTAAGACATTCATCGCTACTCTTTAAATAGGTTACTGGTATTCTCTGATTCAATGCCTCTCGTGACGAAAAAGTGGCTATCTTAATAGTGCAATACTTCTTCCTCCCAGTTGCTCACACAGTTTACTACTTTTTGTGTAGTTTTTGTCTGCCAGAAACTATAATTCACTAGTTGTGTATCATAAAAGAGTCATCGTTTCTCCTCCTAGGGGTTATTCGAGACCTCTTAATCCAAACCGCAAGTAACGAGGCATTGGCTACCTTAAGAGAGTCATAGTTACTCGTCCCAATTGCTCACCCAGTCTGCCACTTTTCCTTACTGCGGCCAGTCTGCCAAAAGCGATATGTCACTCGTTGTGTATCCTAAGAGATTCATCGTTACTCCTTCCATAGTTTACTGGTATTCTCTGAGTCAATACATCTCTTGACGAAAAAGTGTCTATCTTAATAGTGCAATACTTCTTCCTCCGAGTTGCTCACACAGTTTACTACTTTTTGTGTACTTGCCAATCTGCCAGAAGCGATATGTCACTAGTTGTGTATCATAAAAGAGTCATCGTTTCTCCTCCTAGCGGTTATTCGAGATTTCTTAATCCAAACCGCAAGTAACGAGGCATTGGCTACCTTAAGAGAGTCATAGTTACTCGTCCCCATTGCTCACCCAGTCTGCCACTTTTTCTTACTGTGGCCAGTCTGCCAGAAGCGATATGTCACTCGTTGTGTATCTTAAGAGATTCATCGTTACTCCTTCCATAGGTTACTGGTATTCTCTGAGTCAAAACCTCTCTTGACGAAAAAGTGGCTATCTTAATAGTGCAATACTTCTTCCTCCCAGTTGCTCACACAGTTTACTACTTTTTTGTGTAGTTTTTGTCTGCCAGAAACTATAATTCACTAGTTCTGTATCATAAAAGAGTCATCGTTTCTCCTCCTAGGGGTTATTCGAGACCTCTTAATCCAAACCGCAAGTAACGAGGCATTGGCTACCTTAAGAGAGTCATAGTTACTCGTCCCAATTGCTCACCCAGTCTGCCACTTTTTCTTACTGCGGCCAGTCTGCCAGAAGCGATATGTCACTCGTTGTGTATCATAAGAGATTCATCGTTACTCCTTCCATAGGTTACTGGTATTCTCTGAGTCAATACCTCTCTTGACGAAAAAGTGGCTATCTTAATAGTGCAATACTTCTTCCTCCGAGTTGCTCACACAGTTTACTACTTTTTGTGTAGTTTTTGTCTGCCAGAAACTATAATTCACTAGTTTTGTATCATAAAAGAGTCATCGTTTCTCCTCCTAGGGGTTATTCGAGGTTTCTTAATCCAAACCGCAAGTAACGAGGCATTGGCTACCTTAAGAGAGTCATAGTTACTCGTCCCAATTGCTCACCCAGTCTGCCACTTTTCCTTACTGCGGCCAGTCTGCCAGAAGCGATATGTCACTCGTTGTGTATCTTAAGAGAGTCATCGCTACTCTTTCCATAGGTTACTGGTATTCTCTCATTCAATGCCTCTCGTGACGAAAAAGTGGCTATCTTAATAGTGCAATACTTCTTCCTCCCACTTGCTCACACAGTTTACTACTTTTTTGTGTAGTTTTTGTCTGCCAGAAACTATAATTCACTAGTTTTGTATCATAAAAGAGTCATCGTTTCTCCTCCTAGGGGTTATTCGAGACCTCTTAATCCAAACCGCAAGTAACGAGGCATTGGCTACCTTAAGAGAGTCATAGTTACTCGTCCCAATTGCTCACCCAGTCTGCCACTTTTTCTTACTGCGGCCAGTCTGCCAGAAGCGATATGTCACTCGTTGTGTATCTTAAGAGATTCATCGTTACTCCTTCCATAGGTTACTGGTATTCTCTGAGTCAATACCTCTCGTGACGAAAGAGTGGCTATCTCAATAGTGCAATACTTCTTCCTCCCAGTTGCTCACACAGTTTACCGCTTTTTGTGTAGTTTTTGTCTGCCAGAAACTATAATTCACTAGTTGTGTATCATAAAAGAGTCATCGTTTCTCCTCCTAGGGGTTATTCGAGATATCTTAGTCCAAACCGCAAGTAACGAGGCATTGGCTACCTTAAGAGAGTCATAGTTACTCGTCCCAATTGCTCACCCAGTCTGCCACTTTTTCTTACTGCGGCCAGTCTGCCAGAAGCGATATGTCACTCGTTGTGTATCTTAAGAGATTCATCGTTACTCCTTCCATAGGTTACTGGTATTCTCTGAGTCAATACCTCTCTTGACGAAAAAGTGGCTATCTTAATAGTGCAATACTTCTTCCTCCGAGTTGCTCACACAGTTTACTACTTTTTGTGTAGTTTTTGTCTGCCAGAAACTATAATTCACTAGTTTTGTATCATAAAAGAGTCATCGTTTCTCCTCCTAGGGGTTATTCGAGATTTCTTAATCCAAACCGCAAGTAACGAGGCATTGGCTACCTTAAGAGAGTCATAGTTACTCGTCCCCATTGCTCACCCAGTCTGCCACTTTTTCTTACTGTGGCCAGTCTGCCAGAAGCGATATCTCACTCGTTGTGTATCTTAAGAGATTCATCGTTACTCCTCCCATAGGTTACTGGTATTCTCTGAGTCAATACCTCTCTTGACGAAAAAGTGGCTATCTTAATAGTGCAATACTTCTTCCTCCGAGTTGCTCACACCGTTTACTGCTTTTTGTGTAGCTTTTGTCTGCCAGAAACTATAATTCACTAGTTGTGTATCATAAAAGAGTCATCGTTTCTCCTCCTAGGGGTTATTCGAGATATCTTAATCCAAACCGCAAGTAACGAGGCATTGGCTACCTTAAGAGAGTCATAGTTACTCGTCCCAATTGCTCACCCAGTCTGCCACTTTTCCTTACTGCGGCCAGTCTGCCAGAAGCGATATGTCACTCGTTGTGTATCTTAAGAGATTCATCGTTACTCTTTCCATAGGTTACTGGTATTCTCTGATTCAATGCCTCTCGTGACGAAAAAGTGGCTATCTTAATAGTGCAATACTTCTTCCTTCGAGTTGCTCACACAGTTTACTACTTTTTGTGTAGTTTTTGTCTGCCAGAAACTATAATTCACTAGTTTTGTATCATAAAAGAGTCATCGTTTCTCCTCCTAGGGGTTATTCGAGACCTCTTAATCCAAACCGCAAGTAACGAGGCATTGGCTACCTTAAGAGAGTCATAGTTGCTCGTCCCAAATGCTCACCCAGTCTGCCACGTTTTCTTACTGCGGCCAGTCTGCCAGAAGCGATATGTCACTCGTTGTGTATCTTAAGAGATTCATCGTTACTCTTTCCATAGGTTACTGGTATTCTCTGATTCAATGCCTCTCGTGACGAAAAAGTTGCTATCTTAATAGTGCAATACTTCTTCCTCCCAGTTGCTCACACAGTTTACTACTTTTTTGTGTAGTTTTTGTCTGCCAGAAACTATAATTCACTAGTTTTGTATCATAAAAGAGTCATCGTTTCTCCTCCTAGGGGTTATTCGAGATATCTTAATCCAAACCGCAAGTAACGAGGCATTGGCTACCTTAAGAGAGTCATAGTTACTCGTCCCAATTGCTCACCCAGTCTGCCACTTTTTCTTACTGCGGCCAGTCTGCCAGAAGCGATATGTCACTCGTTGTGTATCTTAAGAGATTCATCGTTACTCCTTCCATAGGTTACTAGTATTCTCTGAGTCAATACCTCTCTTGACGAAAAAGTGGCTATCTTAATAGTGCAATACTTCTTCCTCCGAGTTGCTCACACAGTTTACTACTTTTTGTGTAGTTTTTGTCTGCCAGAAACTATAATTCACTAGTTTTGTATCATAAAAGAGTCATCGTTTCTCCTCCTAGGGGTTATTCGAGATTTCTTAATCCAAACCGCAAGTAACGAGGCATTGGCTACCTTAAGAGTGTCATGGTTACTCGTCCCAATTGCTCACCCAGTCTGCCACTTTTCCTTACTGCGGCCAGTCTGCCAGAAGCGATTTGTCACTCGTTGTGTATCTTAAGAGATTCATCGTTACTCTTTCCATAGGTTACTGGTATTCTCTGATTCAATGCCTCTCGTGACGAAAAAGTGGCTATCTTAATAGTGCAATACTTCTCCCTCCCAGTTGCTCACACAGTTTACTACTTTTTTGTGTAGTTTTAGTCTGCCAGAAACTATAATTCACTAGTTTTGTATCATAAAAGAGTCATCGTTTCTCCTCCTAGGGGTTATTCGAGACCTCTTAATCCAAACCGCAAGTAACGAGGCATTGGCTACCTTAAGAGAGTCATAGTTACTCGTCCCAATTGCTCACCCAGTCTGCCACTTTTTCTTACTGCGGCCAGTCTGCCAGAAGCGATATGTCACTCGTTGTGTATCTTAAGAGATTCATCGTTACTCCTTCCATAGGTTACTGGTATTCTCTGAGTCAATACCTCTCTTGACGAAAAAGTGGCTATCTTAATAGTGCAATACTTCTTCCTCCGAGTTGCTCACACAGTTTACTACTTTTTGTGTAGTTTTTGTCTGCCAGAAACTATAATTCACTAGTTTTGTATCATAAAAGAGTCATCGTTTCTCCTCCTAGGGGTTATTTGAGATTTCTTAATCCAAACCGCAAGTAACGAGGCATTGGCTACCTTAAGAGAGTCATAGTTACTCGTCCCCATTGCTCACCCAGTCTGCCACTTTTTCTTACTGTGGCCAGTCTGCCAGAAGCGATATGTCACTCGTTGTGTATCTTAAGAGATTCATCGTTACTCCTTCCATAGGTTACTGGTATTCTCTGAGTCAATACCTCTCTTGACGAAAAAGTGGCTATCTTAATAGTGCAATACTTCTTCCTCCGAGTTGCTCACACAGTTTACTGCTTTTTGTGTAGTTTTTGTCTGCCAGAAACTATAATTCACTAGTTGTGTATCATAAAAGAGTCATCGTTTCTCCTCCTAGGGGTTATTCGAGATATCTTAGTCCAAACCGCAAGTAACGAGGCATTGGCTACCTTAAGAGAGTCATAGTTACTCGTCCCAATTGCTCACCCAGTCTGCCACTTTTCCTTACTGCGGCCAGTCTGCCAGAAGCGATATGTCACTCGTTGTGTATCTTAAGAGATTCATCGTTACTCTTTCCATAGGTTACTGGTATTCTCTGATTCAATGCCTCTCGTGACGAAAAAGTGGCTATCTTAATAGTGCAATACTTCTTCCTCCCAGTTGCTCACACAGCTTACTACTTTTTTGTGTAGTTTTTGTCTGCCAGAAACTATAATTCACTAGTTTTGTATCATAAAAGAGTCATCGTTTCTCCTCCTAGGGGTTATTCGAGACCTCTTAATCCAAACCGCAAGTAACGAGGCATTGGCTACCTTAAGAGAGTCATAGTTACTCGTCCCAATTGCTCACCCAGTCTTTCACTTTTTCTTACTGCGGCCAGTCTGCCAGAAGCGATATGTCACTCGTTGTGTATCTTAAGAGATTCATCGTTACTCCTTCCATAGGTTACTGGTATTCTCTGAGTCAATACCTCTCTTGACGAAAAAGTGGCTATCTTAATAGTGCAATACTTCTTCCTCCGAGTTGCTCACACAGTTTACTACTTTTTGTGTAGTTTTTGTCTGCCAGAAACTATAATTCACTAGTTTTGTATCATAAAAGAGTCATCGTTTCTCCTCCTAGGGGTTATTCGAGATTTCTTAATCCAAACCGCAAGTAACGAGGCATTGGCTACCTTAAGAGAGTCATAGTTACTCGTCCCAATTGCTCACACAGTCTGCCACTTTTCCTTACTGCGGCCAGTCTGCCAGAAGCGATATGTCACTCGTTGTGTATCTTAAGAGAGTCATCGCTACTCTTTCCATAGGTTACTGGTATTCTCTCATTCAATGCCTCTCGTGACGAAAAAGTGGCTATCTTAATAGTGCAATACTTCTTCCTCCCAGTTGCTCACACAGTTTACTACTTTTTTGTGTAGTTTTTGTCTGCCAGAAACTATAATTCACTAGATTTGTATCATAAAAGAGTCATCGTTTCTCCTCCTAGGGGTTATTCGAGACCTCTTAATCCAAACCGCAAGTAACGAGGCATTGGCTACCTTAAGAGAGTCATAGTTACTCGTCCCAAATGCTCACCCAGTCTGCCACTTTTTCTTACTGCGGCCAGTCTGCCAGAAGCGATATGTCACTCGTTGTGTTTTTAAGAGATTCATCGTTACTCTTTCCATAGGTTACTGGTATTCTCTGATTCAATGCCTCTCGTGACGAAAAAGTGGCTATCTTAATAGTGCAATACTTCTTCCTCCCAGTTGCTCACACAGTTTACTACTTTTTTGTGTAGTTTTTGTCTGCCAGAAACTATAATTCACTAGTTTTGTATCATAAAAGAGTCATCGTTTCTCCTCCTAGGGGTTATTCGAGATATCTTAATCCAAACCGCAAGTAACGAGGCATTGGCTACCTTAAGAGAGTCATAGTTACTCGTCCCAATTGCTCACCCAGTCTGCCACTTTTTCTTACTGCGGCCAGTCTGCCAGAAGCGATATGTCACTCGTTGTGTATCTTAAGAGATTCATCGTTACTCCTTCCATAGGTTACTGGTATTCTCTGAGTCAATACCTCTCTTGACGAAAAAGTGGCTATCTTAATAGTGCAATACTTCTTCCTCCGAGTTGCTCACACAGTTTACTACTTTTTGTGTAGTTTTTGTCTGCCAGAAACTATAATTCACTAGTTTTGTATCATAAAAGAGTCATCGTTTCTCCTCCTAGGGGTTATTCGAGATTTCTTAATCCAAACCGCAAGTAACGAGGCATTGGCTACCTTAAGAGAGTCATAGTTACTCGTCCCAATTGCTCACCCAGTCTGCCACTTTTCCTTACTGCGGCCAGTCTGCCAGAAGCGATTTGTCACTCGTTGTGTATCTTGAAGAGATTCATCGTTACTCTTTCCATAGGTTACTAGTATTCTCTGATTCAATGCCTCTCGTGACGAAAAAGTGGCTATCTTAATAGTGCAATACTTCTTCCTCCGAGTTGCTCACACAGTTTACTACTTTTTGTGTAGTTTTTGTCTGCCAGAAACTATAATTCACTAGTTGTGTATCATAAAAGAGTCATCGTTTCTCCTCCTAGGGGTTATTCGAGATATCTTAGTCCAAACGGCAAGTAACGAGGCATTGGCTACCTTAAGAGAGTCATAGTTACTCGTCCCAATTGCTCACCCAGTCTGCCACTTTTCCTTACTGCGGCCAGTCTGCCAGAAGCGATATGTCACTCGTTGTGTATCTTAAGAGATTCATCGTTACTCTTTCCATAGGTTACTGGAATTCTCTGATTCAATGTCTCTCGTGACGAAAAAGTGGCTATCTTAATAGTGCAATACTTCTTCCTCCCAGTTGCTCACACAGTTTACTACTTTTTTGTGTAGTTTTTGTCTGCCAGAAACTATAATTCACTAGTTTTGTATCATAAAAGATTCATCGTTTCTCCTCCTAGGGGTTATTCGAGACCTCTTAATCCAAACCGCAAGTAACGAGGCATTGGCTACCTTAAGAGAGTCATAGTTACTCGTCCCAATTGCTCACCCAGTCTGCCACTTTTCCTTACTGCGGCCAGTCTGCCAGAAGCGATATGTCACTCGTTGTGTATCTTAAGAGATTCATCGTTACTCTTTCCATAGGTTACTGGTATTCTCTGATTCAATGCCTCTCGTGACGAAAAAGTGTCTATCTTAATAGTGCAATACTTCTTCCTCCCAGTTGCTCACACAGTTTACTACATTTTTGTGTAGTTTTTGTCTGCCAGAAACTATAATTCACTAGTTTTGTATCATAAAAGAGTCATCGTTTGTCCTCCTAGGGGTTATTCGAGATATCTTAATCCAAACCGCAAGTAACGAGGCATTGGCTACCTTAAGAGAGTCATAGTTACTCGTCCCAATTGCTCACCCAGTCTGCCACTTTTTCTTACTGCGGCCAGTCTGCCAGAAGCGATATGTCACTCGTTGTGTATCTTAAGAGATTCATCGTTACTCCTTCCATAGGTTACTGGTATTCTCTGAGTCAATACCTCTCTTGACGAAAAAGTGGCTATCTTAATAGTGCAATACTTCTTCCTCCGAGTTGCTCACACAGTTTACTACTTTTTGTGTAGTTTTTGTCTGCCAGAAACTATAATTCACTAGTTTTGTATCATAAAAGAGTCATCGTTTCTCCTCCTAGGGGTTATTCGAGATTTCTTAATCCAAACCGCAAGTAACGAGGCATTGGCTACCTTAAGAGAGTCATAGTTACTCGTCCCAATTGCTCACCCAGTCTGCCACTTTTCCTTACTGCGGCCAGTCTGCCAGAAGCGATATGTCACTCGTTGTGTATCTTAAGAGATTCATCGCTACTCTTTCATAGGTTACTGGTATTCTCTGATTCAATGCCTCTCGTGACGAAAAAGTGGCTATCTTAATAGTGCAATACTTCTTCCTCCCAGTTGCTCACACAGTTTACTACTTTTTTGTGTAGTTTTTGTCTGCCAGAAACTATAATTCACTAGTTTTGTATCATAAAAGATTCATCGTTTCTCCTCCTAGGGGTTATTCGAGACCTCTTAATCCAAACCGCAAGTAACGAGGCATTGGCTACCTTAAGAGAGTCATAGTTACTCGTCCCAATTGCTCACCCAGTCTGCCACTTTTCCTTACTGCGGCCAGTCTGCCAGAAGCGATATGTCACTCGTTGTGTATCTTAAGAGATTCATCGTTACTCTTTCCATAGGTTACTGGTATTCTCTGATTCAATGCCTCTCGTGACGAAAAAGTGTCTATCTTAATAGTGCAATACTTCTTCCTCCCAGTTGCTCACACAGTTTACTACATTTTTGTGTAGTTTTTGTCTGCCAGAAACTATAATTCACTAGTTTTGTATCATAAAAGAGTCATCGTTTGTCCTCCTAGGGGTTATTCGAGATATCTTAATCCAAACCGCAAGTAACGAGGCATTGGCTACCTTAAGAGAGTCATAGTTACTCGTCCCAATTGCTCACCCAGTCTGCCACTTTTTCTTACTGCGGCCAGTCTGCCAGAAGCGATATGTCACTCGTTGTGTATCTTAAGAGATTCATCGTTACTCCTTCCATAGGTTACTGGTATTCTCTGAGTCAATACCTCTCTTGACGAAAAAGTGGCTATCTTAATAGTGCAATACTTCTTCCTCCGAGTTGCTCACACAGTTTACTACTTTTTGTGTAGTTTTTGTCTGCCAGAAACTATAATTCACTAGTTTTGTATCATAAAAGAGTCATCGTTTCTCCTCCTAGGGGTTATTCGAGATTTCTTAATCCAAACCGCAAGTAACGAGGCATTGGCTACCTTAAGAGAGTCATAGTTACTCGTCCCAATTGCTCACCCAGTCTGCCACTTTTCCTTACTGCGGCCAGTCTGCCAGAAGCGATATGTCACTCGTTGTGTATCTTAAGAGATTCATCGCTACTCTTTCATAGGTTACTGGTATTCTCTGATTCAATGCCTCTCGTGACGAAAAAGTGGCTATCTTAATAGTGCAATACTTCTTCCTCCCAGTTGCTCACACAGTTTACTACTTTTTTGTGTAGTTTTTGTCTGCCAGAAACTATAATTCACTAGTTTTGTATCATAAAAGAGTCATCGTTTCTCCTCCTAGGGGTTATTCGAGACCTCTTAATCCAAACCGCAAGTAACGAGGCATAGGCTACCTTAAGAGAGTCATAGTTACTCGTCCCAATTGCTCACCCAGTCTGCCACTTTTTCTTACTGCGGCCAGTCTGCCAGAAGCGATATGTCACTCGTTGTGTATCTTAAGAGATTCATCGTTACTCCTTCCATAGGTTACTGGTATTCTCTGAGTCAATACCTCTCGTGACGAAAAAGTGGCTATCTTAATAGTGCAATACTTCTTCCTCCGAGTTGCTCACACAGTTTACTACTTTTTGTGTAGTTTTTGTCTGCCAGAAACTATAATTCACTAGTTGTGTATCATAAAAGAGTCATCGTTTCTCCTCCTAGGGGTTTTCGAGATTTCTTAATCCAAACCGCAAGTAACGAGGCATTGGCTACCTTAAGAGAGTCATAGTTACTCGTCCCCATTGCTCACCCAGTCTGCCACTTTTTCTTACTGTGGCCAGTCTGCCAGTAGCGATATGTCACTCGTTGTGTATCTTAAGAGATTCATCGTTACTCCTTCCATAGGTTACTGGTATTCTCTGAGTCAATACCTCTCTTGACGAAAAAGTGGCTATCTTAATAGTGCAATACTTCTTCCTCCGTGTTGCTCACACAGTTTACCGCTTTTTGTGTAGTTTTTGTCTGCCAGAAACTATAATTCACTAGTTGTGTATCATAAAAGAGTCATCGTTTCTCCTCCTAGGGGTTATTCGAGATATCTTAGTCCAAACCGCAAGTAACGAGGCATTGGCTACCTTAAGAGAGTCATAGTTACTCGTCCCAATTGCTCACCCAGTCTGCCACTTTTCCTTACTGCGGCCAGTCTGCCAGAAGCGATATGTCACTCGTTGTGTATCTTAAGAGATTCATCGTTACTCTTTCCATAGGTTACTGGAATTCTCTGATTCAATGTCTCTCGTGACGAAAAAGTGGCTATCTTAATAGTGCAATACTTCTTCCTCCCAGTTGCTCACACAGTTTACTACTTTTTTGTGTAGTTTTTGTCTGCCAGAAACTATAATTCACTAGTTTTGTATCATAAAAGATTCATCGTTTCTCCTCCTAGGGGTTATTCGAGACCTCTTAATCCAAACCGCAAGTAACGAGGCATTGGCTACCTTAAGAGAGTCATAGTTACTCGTCCCAATTGCTCACCCTGTCTGCCACTTTTTCTTACTGCGGCCAGTCTGCCAGAAGCGATATGTCACTCGTTGTGTATCTTAAGAGATTCATCGTTACTCCTTCCATAGGTTACTGGTATTCTCTGAGTCAATACCTCTCTTGACGAAAAAGTGGCTATCTTAATAGTGCAATACTTCTTCCTCCGAGTTGCTCACACAGTTTACTACTTTTTGTGTAGTTTTTGTCTGCCAGAAACTATAATTCACTAGTTTTGTATCATAAAAGGGTCATCGTTTCTCCTCCTAGGGGTTATTCGAGATTTCTTAATCCAAACCGCAAGTAACGAGGCATTGGCTACCTTAAGAGAGTCATAGTTACTCGTCCCAATTGCTCACCCAGTCTGCCACTTTTCCTTACTGCGGCCAGTCTGCCAGAAGCGATATGTCACTCGTTGTGTATCTTAAGAAATTCATCGTTACTCTTTCCATAGGTTACTGGTATTCTCTGATTCAATGCCTCTCGTGACGAAAAAGTGGCTATCTTAATAGTGCAATACTTCTTCCTCCCAGTTGCTCACACAGTTTACTACTTTTTTGTGTAGTTTTTGTCTGCCAGAAACTATAATTCACTAGTTTTGTATCATAAAAGAGTCATCGTTTCTCCTCCTAGGGGTTATTCGAGACCTCTTAATCCAAACCGCAAGTAACGAGGCATAGGCTACCTTAAGAGAGTCATAGTTACTCGTCCCAATTGCTCACCCAGTCTGCCACTTTTTCTTACTGCGGCCAGTCTGCCAGAAGCGATATGTCACTCGTTGTGTATCTTAAGAGATTCATCGTTACTCCTTCCATAGGTTACTGGTATTCTCTGAGTCAATACCTCTCGTGACGAAAAAGTGGCTATCTTAATAGTGCAATACTTCTTCCTCCGAGTTGCTCACACAGTTTACTACTTTTTGTGTAGTTTTTGTCTGCCAGAAACTATAATTCACTAGTTGTGTATCATAAAAGAGTCATCGTTTCTCCTCCTAGGGGTTTTCGAGATTTCTTAATCCAAACCGCAAGTAACGAGGCATTGGCTACCTTAAGAGAGTCATAGTTACTCGTCCCCATTGCTCACCCAGTCTACCACTTTTTCTTACTGTGGCCAGTCTGCCAGTAGCGATATGTCACTCGTTGTGTATCTTAAGAGATTCATCGTTACTCCTTCCATAGGTTACTGGTATTCTCTGAGTCAATACCTCTCTTGACGAAAAAGTGGCTATCTTAATAGTGCAATACTTCTTCCTCCGTGTTGCTCACACAGTTTACCGCTTTTTGTGTAGTTTTTGTCTGCCAGAAACTATAATTCACTAGTTGTGTATCATAAAAGAGTCATCGTTTCTCCTCCTAGGGGTTATTCGAGATATCTTAGTCCAAACCGCAAGTAACGAGGCATTGGCTACCTTAAGAGAGTCATAGTTACTCGTCCCAATTGCTCACCCAGTCTGCCACTTTTCCTTACTGCGGCCAGTCTGCCAGAAGCGATATGTCACTCGTTGTGTATCTTAAGAGATTCATCGTTACTCTTTCCATAGGTTACTGGAATTCTCTGATTCAATGTCTCTCGTGACGAAAAAGTGGCTATCTTAATAGTGCAATACTTCTTCCTCCCAGTTGCTCACACAGTTTACTACTTTTTTGTGTAGTTTTTGTCTGCCACAAACTATAATTCACTAGTTTTGTATCATAAAAGATTCATCGTTTCTCCTCCTAGGGGTTATTCGAGACCTCTTAATCCAAACCGCAAGTAACGAGGCATTGGCTACCTTAAGAGAGTCATAGTTACTCGTCCCAATTGCTCACCCAGTCTGCCACTTTTTCTTACTGCGGCCAGTCTGCCAGAAGCGATATGTCACTCGTTGTGTATCTTAAGAGATTCATCGTTACTCCTTCCATAGGTTACTGGTATTCTCTGAGTCAATACCTCTCGTGACGAAAAAGTGGCTATCTTAATAGTGCAATACTTCTTCCTCCGAGTTGCTCACACAGTTTACTACGTTTTGTGTAGTTTTTGTCTGCCAGAAACTATAATTCACTAGTTGTGTATCATAAAAGAGTCATCGTTTCTCCTCCTAGGGGTTTTCGAAATTTCTTAATCCAAACCGCAAGTAACGAGGCATTGGCTACCTTAAGAGAGTCATAGTTACTCGTCCCCATTGCTCATCCAGTCTGCCACTTTTCCTTACTGTGGCCAGTCTGCCAGAAGCGATATGTCACTCGTTGTGTATCTTAAGAGATTCATCGTTACTCCTTCCATAGGTTACTGGTATTCTCTGAGTCAATACCTCTCTTGACGAAAAAGTGGCTATCTTAATAGTGCAATACTTCTTCCTCCGAGTTGCTCACACAGTTTACTGCTTTTTGTGTAGTTTTTGTCTGCCAGAAACTATAATTCACTAGTTGTGTATCATAAAAGAGTCATCGTTTCTCCTCCTAGGGGTTATTCGAGATATCTTAGTCCAAAACGCAAGTAACGAGGCATTGGCTACCTTAAGAGAGTCATAGTTACTCGTCCCAATTGCTCACCCAGTCTGCCACTTTTCCTTACTGCGGCCAGTCTGCCAGAAGCGATATGTCACTCGTTGTGTATCTTAAGAGATTCATCGTTACTCTTTCCATAGCTTACTGGTATTCTCTGATTCAATGCCTCTCGTGACGAAAATGTGGCTATCGTAATAGTGCAATACTTCTTCCTCCCAGTTGCTCACACAGTTTACTACTTTTTTGTGTAGTTTTTGTCTGCCAGAAACTATAATTCACTAGTTTTGTATCATAAAAGAGTCATCGTTTCTCCTCCTAGGGGTTATTCGAGACCTCTTAATCCAAACCGCAAGTAACGAGGCATTGGCTACCTTAAGAGAGTCATAGTTACTCGTCCCAATTGCTCACCCAGTCTGCCACTTTTCCTTACTGCGGCCAGTCTGCCAGAAGCGATATGTCACTCGTTGTGTATCTTAAGAGATTCATCGTTACTCTTTCCATAGGTTACTGGAATTCTCTGATTCAATGTCTCTCGTGACGAAAAAGTGGCTATCTTAATAGTGCAATACTTCTTCCTCCCAGTTGCTCACACAGTTTACTACTTTTTTGTGTAGTTTTTGTCTGCCACAAACTATAATTCACTAGTTTTGTATCATAAAAGATTCATCGTTTCTCCTCCTAGGGGTTATTCGAGACCTCTTAATCCAAACCGCAAGTAACGAGGCATTGGCTACCTTAAGAGAGTCATAGTTACTCGTCCCAATTGCTCACCCAGTCTGCCACTTTTTCTTACTGCGGCCAGTCTGCCAGAAGCGATATGTCACTCGTTGTGTATCTTAAGAGATTCATCGTTACTCCTTCCATAGGTTACTGGTATTCTCTGAGTCAATACCTCTCGTGACGAAAAAGTGGCTATCTTAATAGTGCAATACTTCTTCCTCCGAGTTGCTCACACAGTTTACTACGTTTTGTGTAGTTTTTGTCTGCCAGAAACTATAATTCACTAGTTGTGTATCATAAAAGAGTCATCGTTTCTCCTCCTAGGGGTTTTCGAAATTTCTTAATCCAAACCGCAAGTAACGAGGCATTGGCTACCTTAAGAGAGTCATAGTTACTCGTCCCCATTGCTCATCCAGTCTGCCACTTTTCCTTACTGTGGCCAGTCTGCCAGAAGCGATATGTCACTCGTTGTGTATCTTAAGAGATTCATCGTTACTCCTTCCATAGGTTACTGGTATTCTCTGAGTCAATACCTCTCTTGACGAAAAAGTGGCTATCTTAATAGTGCAATACTTCTTCCTCCGAGTTGCTCACACAGTTTACTGCTTTTTGTGTAGTTTTTGTCTGCCAGAAACTATAATTCACTAGTTGTGTATCATAAAAGAGTCATCGTTTCTCCTCCTAGGGGTTATTCGAGATATCTTAGTCCAAACCGCAAGTAACGAGGCATTGGCTACCTTAAGAGAGTCATAGTTACTCGTCCCAATTGCTCACCCAGTCTGCCACTTTTCCTTACTGCGGCCAGTCTGCCAGAAGCGATATGTCACTCGTTGTGTATCTTAAGAGATTCATCGTTACTCTTTCCATAGCTTACTGGTATTCTCTGATTCAATGCCTCTCGTGACGAAAATGTGGCTATCGTAATAGTGCAATACTTCTTCCTCCCAGTTGCTCACACAGTTTACTACTTTTTTGTGTAGTTTTTGTCTGCCAGAAACTATAATTCACTAGTTTTGTATCATAAAAGAGTCATCGTTTCTCCTCCTAGGGGTTATTCGAGACCTCTTAATCCAAACCGCAAGTAACGAGGCATTGGCTACCTTAAGAGAGTCATAGTTACTCGTCCCAATTGCTCACCCAGTCTGCCACTTTTTCTTACTGCTGCCAGTCTGCCAGAAGCGATATGTCACTCGTTGTGTATCTTAAGAGATTCATCGTTACTCCTTCCATAGGTTACTGGTATTCTCTGAGTCAATACCTCTCTTGACGAAAAAGTGGCTATCTTAATAGTGCAATACTTCTTCCTCCGAGTTGCTCACACAGTTTACTGCTTTTTGTGTAGTTTTTGTCTGCCAGAAACTATAATTCACTAGTTTTGTATCATAAAAGAGTCATCGTTTCTCCTCCTAGGGGTTATTCGAGACCTCTTAATACAAACCGCAAGTAACGAGGCATTGGCTACCTTAAGAGAGTCATAGTTACTCGTCCCAATTGCTCACCCAGTCTGCCACTTTTTCTTACTGCGGCCAGTCTGCCAGAAGCGATATGTCACTCGTTGTGTATCTTAAGAGATTCATCGTTACTCCTTCCATAGGTTACTGGTATTCTCTGAGTCAATACCTCTCGTGACGAAAAAGTGGCTATCTTAATAGTGCAATACTTCTTCCTCCGAGTTGCTCACACAGTTTACTACTTTTTGTGTAGTTTTTGTCTGCCAGAAACTAAAATTCACTTGTTTTGTATCATAAAAGAGTCATCGTTTCTCCTCCTAGGCGTTATTCGAGACCTCTTAATCCAAACCGCAAGTAACGAGTCATTGGCTACCTTAAGAGAGTCATAGTTACTCGTCCCAATTGCTCACCCAGTCTGACACTTTTCCTTACTGCAGCCAGTCTGCCAGAAGCGATATGTCACTCGTTGTGTATCTTAAGAGATTCATCGTTACTCCTTCCATAGGTTACTGGTATTCTCTGAGTCAATACCTCTCTTGACGAAAAAGCGGCTATCTTAATAGTGCAATACTTCTTCCTCCGAGTTGCTCACACAGTTTACTACTTTTTGTGTACTTGCCAGTCTGCCAGAAGCGATATGTCACTAGTTGTGTATCATAAAAGAGTCATCGTTTCTCCTCCTAGGGGTTATTCGAGATTTCTTAATCCAAACCGCAAGTAACGAGGCATTGGCTACCTTAAGAGAGTCATAATTACTCGTCCCAATTGCTCACCCAGTCTGCCACTTTTCCTTACTGCGGCCAGTCTGCCAGAAGCGATATGTCACTCGTTGTGTATCTTAAGAGATTCATCGCTACTCTTTCCATAGGTTACTGGTATTCTCTGATTTAATGCCTCTCGTGACGAAAAAGTGGCTATCTTAATAGTGCAATACTTCTTCCTCCCAGTTGCTCACACAGTTTACTACGTTTTTGTGTAGTTTTTGTCTGCCAGAAACTATAATTCACTGTGTTTTGCATCATAAAAGAGTCATCGTTTCTCCTCCTAGGGTTTATTCGAGACCTCTTAATCCAAACCGCAAGTAACGAGGCATTGGCTACCTTAAGAGAGTCATAGTTACTCGTCCCAATTGCTCACCCAGTCTGCCACCTTTTCTTACTGCGGCCAGTCTGCCAGAAGCGATATGTCACTCGTTGTGTATCTTAAGAGATTCATCGTTACTCCTTCCATAGGTTACTGGTATTCTCTGAGTCAATACCTCTCGTGACGAAAAAGTGGCTATCTTAATAGTGCAATACTTCTTCCTCCGAGTTGCTCACACAGTTTACTACTTTTTGTGTAGTTTTTGTCTGCCAGAAACTATAATTCACTAGTTGTGTATCATAAAAGAGTCATCGTTTCTCCTCCTAGGGGTTTTCGAAATTTCTTAATCCAAACCGCAAGTAACGAGGCATTGGCTACCTTAAGAGAGTCATAGTTACTCGTCCCCATTGCTCATCCAGTCTGCCACTTTTCCTTACTGTGGCCAGTCTGCCAGAAGCGATATGTCACTCGTTGTGTATCTTAAGAGATTCATCGTTACTCCTTCCATAGGTTACTGGTATTCTCTGAGTCAATACCTCTCTTGACGAAAAAGTGGCTATCTTAATAGTGCAATACTTCTTCCTCCGAGTTGCTCACACAGTTTACTGCTTTTTGTGTAGTTTTTGTCTGCCAGAAACTATAATTCACTAGTTGTGTATCATAAAACAGTCATCGTTTCTCCTCCTAGGGGTTATTCGAGATATCTTAGTCCAAACCGCAAGTAACGAGGCATTGGCTACCTTAAGAGAGTCATAGTTACTCGTCCCAATTGCTCACCCAGTCTGCCACTTTTCCTTACTGCGGCCAGTCTGCCAGAAGCGATATGTCACTCGTTGTGTATCTTAAGAGATTCATCGTTACTCTTTCCATAGGTTACTGGTATTCTCTGATTCAATGCCTCTCGTGACGAAAATGTGTCTATCTCAATAGTGCAATACTTCTTCCTCCCAGTTGCTCACACAGTTTACTACTTTTTTGTGTAGTTTTTGTCTCCCAGAAACTATAATTCACTAGTTTTGTATCATAAAAGGGTCATCGTTTCTCCTCCTAGGGGTTATTCGAGACCTCTTAATCCAAACCGCAAGTAACGAGGCATTGGCTACCTTAAGAGAGTCATAGTTACTCGTCCCAATTGCTCACCCAGTCTGCCACTTTTTCTAACTGCGGCCAGTCTGCCAGAAGCGATATGTCACTCGTTGTGTATCTTAAGAGATTCATCGTTACTCCTTCCATAGGTTACTGGTATTCTCTGAGTCAATACCTCTCTTGACGAAAAAGTGGCTATCTTAATAGTGCAATACTTCTTCCTCCGAGTTGCTCACACAGTTTACTGCTTTTTGTGTAGTTTTTGTCTGCCAGAAACTATAATTCACTAGTTTTGTATCATAAGAGAGTCATCGTTTCTCCTCCTAGGGGTTATTCGAGATATCTTAATCCAAACCGCAAGTAACGAGGCATTGGCTACCTTAAGAGAGTCATAGTTACTCGTCCCCATTGCTCACCCAGTCTGCCACTTTTTCTTACTGTGTCCCAGTCTGCCAGAAGCGATATGCCACTCGTTGTGTATCCTAAGAGATTCATCGTTACTCCTTCCAGAGGTTACTGGTATTCTCTGAGTCAATACCTCTCTTGACGAAAAAGTGGCTATCTTAATAGTGCAATACTTCTTCCTCCGAGTTGCTCACACAGTTTACTGCTTTTTGTGTAGTTTTTGTCTGCCAGAAACTATAATTCACTACTTGTGTATCATAAAAGAGTCATCGTTTCTCCTCCTAGGGGTTATTCGAGACCTCTTAATACAAACCGCAAGTAACGAGGCATTGGCTACCTTAAGAGAGTCATAGTTACTCGTCCCAATTGCTCACCCAGTCTGCCACTTTTTCTTACTGCGGCCAGTCTGCCAGAAGCGATATGTCACTCGTTGTGTATCTTAAGAGATTCATCGTTACTCCTTCCATAGGTTACTGGTATTCTCTGAGTCAATACCTCTCGTGACGAAAAAGTGGCTATCTTAATAGTGCAATACTTCTTCCTCCGAGTTGCTCACACAGTTTACTACTTTTTGTGTAGTTTTTGTCTGCCAGAAACTAAAATTCACTAGTTGTGTATCATAAAAGAGTCATCGTTTCTCCTCCTAGGGGTTATTCGAGACCTCTTAATCCAAACCGCAAGTAACGAGGCATTGGCTACCTTAAGAGAGTCATAGTTACTCGTCCCAATTGCTCACCCAGTCTGCCACTTTTCCTTACTGTGGCCAGTCTGCCAGAAGCGATATGTCACTCGTTGTGTATCTTAAGAGATTCATCGTTACTCCTTCCATAGGTTACTGGTATTCTCTGAGTCAATACCTCTCTTGACGAAAAAGTGGCTATCTTAATAGTGCAATACTTCTTCCTCCGAGTTGCTCACACAGTTTACTGCTTTTTGTGTAGTTTTTGTCTGCCAGAAACTATAATTCACTAGTTGTGTATCATAAAAGAGTCATCGTTTCTCCTCCTAGGGGTTATTCGAGATATCTTAGTCCAAACCGCAAGTAACGAGGCATTGGCTACCTTAAGAGAGTCATAGTTACTCGTCCCAATTGCTCACCCAGTCTGCCACTTTTCCTTACTGCGGCCAGTCTGCCAGAAGCGATATGTCACTCGTTGTGTATCTTAAGAGATTCATCGTTACTCTTTCCATAGCTTACTGGTATTCTCTGATTCAATGCCTCTCGTGACGAAAATGTGGCTATCGTAATAGTGCAATACTTCTTCCTCCCAGTTGCTCACACAGTTTACTACTTTTTTGTGTAGTTTTTGTCTGCCAGAAACTATAATTCACTAGTTTTGTATCATAAAAGAGTCATCGTTTCTCCTCCTAGGGGTTATTCGAGACCTCTTAATCCAAACCGCAAGTAACGAGGCATTGGCTACCTTAAGAGAGTCATAGTTACTCGTCCCAATTGCTCACCCAGTCTGCCACTTTTTCTTACTGCTGCCAGTCTGCCAGAAGCGATATGTCACTCGTTGTGTATCTTAAGAGATTCATCGTTACTCCTTCCATAGGTTACTGGTATTCTCTGAGTCAATACCTCTCTTGACGAAAAAGTGGCTATCTTAATAGTGCAATACTTCTTCCTCCGAGTTGCTCACACAGTTTACTGCTTTTTGTGTAGTTTTTGTCTGCCAGAAACTATAATTCACTAGTTTTGTATCATAAAAGAGTCATCGTTTCTCCTCCTAGGGGTTATTCGAGACCTCTTAATACAAACCGCAAGTAACGAGGCATTGGCTACCTTAAGAGAGTCATAGTTACTCGTCCCAATTGCTCACCCAGTCTGCCACTTTTTCTTACTGCGGCCAGTCTGCCAGAAGCGATATGTCACTCGTTGTGTATCTTAAGAGATTCATCGTTACTCCTTCCATAGGTTACTGGTATTCTCTGAGTCAATACCTCTCGTGACGAAAAAGTGGCTATCTTAATAGTGCAATACTTCTTCCTCCGAGTTGCTCACACAGTTTACTACTTTTTGTGTAGTTTTTGTCTGCCAGAAACTAAAATTCACTTGTTTTGTATCATAAAAGAGTCATCGTTTCTCCTCCTAGGCGTTATTCGAGACCTCTTAATCCAAACCGCAAGTAACGAGTCATTGGCTACCTTAAGAGAGTCATAGTTACTCGTCCCAATTGCTCACCCAGTCTGACACTTTTCCTTACTGCAGCCAGTCTGCCAGAAGCGATATGTCACTCGTTGTGTATCTTAAGAGATTCATCGTTACTCCTTCCATAGGTTACTGGTATTCTCTGAGTCAATACCTCTCTTGACGAAAAAGCGGCTATCTTAATAGTGCAATACTTCTTCCTCCGAGTTGCTCACACAGTTTACTACTTTTTGTGTACTTGCCAGTCTGCCAGAAGCGATATGTCACTAGTTGTGTATCATAAAAGAGTCATCGTTTCTCCTCCTAGGGGTTATTCGAGATTTCTTAATCCAAACCGCAAGTAACGAGGCATTGGCTACCTTAAGAGAGTCATAATTACTCGTCCCAATTGCTCACCCAGTCTGCCACTTTTCCTTACTGCGGCCAGTCTGCCAGAAGCGATATGTCACTCGTTGTGTATCTTAAGAGATTCATCGCTACTCTTTCCATAGGTTACTGGTATTCTCTGATTTAATGCCTCTCGTGACGAAAAAGTGGCTATCTTAATAGTGCAATACTTCTTCCTCCCAGTTGCTCACACAGTTTACTACGTTTTTGTGTAGTTTTTGTCTGCCAGAAACTATAATTCACTGTGTTTTGCATCATAAAAGAGTCATCGTTTCTCCTCCTAGGGTTTATTCGAGACCTCTTAATCCAAACCGCAAGTAACGAGGCATTGGCTACCTTAAGAGAGTCATAGTTACTCGTCCCAATTGCTCACCCAGTCTGCCACCTTTTCTTACTGCGGCCAGTCTGCCAGAAGCGATATGTCACTCGTTGTGTATCTTAAGAGATTCATCGTTACTCCTTCCATAGGTTACTGGTATTCTCTGAGTCAATACCTCTCGTGACGAAAAAGTGGCTATCTTAATAGTGCAATACTTCTTCCTCCGAGTTGCTCACACAGTTTACTACTTTTTGTGTAGTTTTTGTCTGCCAGAAACTATAATTCACTAGTTGTGTATCATAAAAGAGTCATCGTTTCTCCTCCTAGGGGTTTTCGAAATTTCTTAATCCAAACCGCAAGTAACGAGGCATTGGCTACCTTAAGAGAGTCATAGTTACTCGTCCCCATTGCTCATCCAGTCTGCCACTTTTCCTTACTGTGGCCAGTCTGCCAGAAGCGATATGTCACTCGTTGTGTATCTTAAGAGATTCATCGTTACTCCTTCCATAGGTTACTGGTATTCTCTGAGTCAATACCTCTCTTGACGAAAAAGTGGCTATCTTAATAGTGCAATACTTCTTCCTCCGAGTTGCTCACACAGTTTACTGCTTTTTGTGTAGTTTTTGTCTGCCAGAAACTATAATTCACTAGTTGTGTATCATAAAACAGTCATCGTTTCTCCTCCTAGGGGTTATTCGAGATATCTTAGTCCAAACCGCAAGTAACGAGGCATTGGCTACCTTAAGAGAGTCATAGTTACTCGTCCCAATTGCTCACCCAGTCTGCCACTTTTCCTTACTGCGGCCAGTCTGCCAGAAGCGATATGTCACTCGTTGTGTATCTTAAGAGATTCATCGTTACTCTTTCCATAGGTTACTGGTATTCTCTGATTCAATGCCTCTCGTGACGAAAATGTGTCTATCTCAATAGTGCAATACTTCTTCCTCCCAGTTGCTCACACAGTTTACTACTTTTTTGTGTAGTTTTTGTCTCCCAGAAACTATAATTCACTAGTTTTGTATCATAAAAGGGTCATCGTTTCTCCTCCTAGGGGTTATTCGAGACCTCTTAATCCAAACCGCAAGTAACGAGGCATTGGCTACCTTAAGAGAGTCATAGTTACTCGTCCCAATTGCTCACCCAGTCTGCCACTTTTTCTAACTGCGGCCAGTCTGCCAGAAGCGATATGTCACTCGTTGTGTATCTTAAGAGATTCATCGTTACTCCTTCCATAGGTTACTGGTATTCTCTGAGTCAATACCTCTCTTGACGAAAAAGTGGCTATCTTAATAGTGCAATACTTCTTCCTCCGAGTTGCTCACACAGTTTACTGCTTTTTGTGTAGTTTTTGTCTGCCAGAAACTATAATTCACTAGTTTTGTATCATAAGAGAGTCATCGTTTCTCCTCCTAGGGGTTATTCGAGATATCTTAATCCAAACCGCAAGTAACGAGGCATTGGCTACCTTAAGAGAGTCATAGTTACTCGTCCCCATTGCTCACCCAGTCTGCCACTTTTTCTTACTGTGTCCCAGTCTGCCAGAAGCGATATGCCACTCGTTGTGTATCCTAAGAGATTCATCGTTACTCCTTCCAGAGGTTACTGGTATTCTCTGAGTCAATACCTCTCTTGACGAAAAAGTGGCTATCTTAATAGTGCAATACTTCTTCCTCCGAGTTGCTCACACAGTTTACTGCTTTTTGTGTAGTTTTTGTCTGCCAGAAACTATAATTCACTACTTGTGTATCATAAAAGAGTCATCGTTTCTCCTCCTAGGGGTTATTCGAGACCTCTTAATACAAACCGCAAGTAACGAGGCATTGGCTACCTTAAGAGAGTCATAGTTACTCGTCCCAATTGCTCACCCAGTCTGCCACTTTTTCTTACTGCGGCCAGTCTGCCAGAAGCGATATGTCACTCGTTGTGTATCTTAAGAGATTCATCGTTACTCCTTCCATAGGTTACTGGTATTCTCTGAGTCAATACCTCTCGTGACGAAAAAGTGGCTATCTTAATAGTGCAATACTTCTTCCTCCGAGTTGCTCACACAGTTTACTACTTTTTGTGTAGTTTTTGTCTGCCAGAAACTAAAATTCACTAGTTGTGTATCATAAAAGAGTCATCGTTTCTCCTCCTAGGGGTTATTCGAGACCTCTTAATCCAAACCGCAAGTAACGAGGCATTGGCTACCTTAAGAGAGTCATAGTTACTCGTCCCAATTGCTCACCCAGTCTGACACTTTTCCTTACTGCAGCCAGTCTGCCAGAAGCGATATGTCACTCGTTGTGTATCTTAAGAGATTCATCGTTACTCTTTCCATAGGTTACTGGTATTCTCTGATTCAATGCCTCTCGTGACGAAAATGTGTCTATCTCAATAGTGCAATACTTCTTCCTCCCAGTTGCTCACACAGTTTACTACTTTTTTGTGTAGTTTTTGTCTCCCAGAAACTATAATTCACTAGTTTTGTATCATAAAAGGGTCATCGTTTCTCCTCCTAGGGGTTATTCGAGACCTCTTAATCCAAACCGCAAGTAACGAGGCATTGGCTACCTTAAGAGAGTCATAGTTACTCGTCCCAATTGCTCACCCAGTCTGCCACTTTTTCTAACTGCGGCCAGTCTGCCAGAAGCGATATGTCACTCGTTGTGTATCTTAAGAGATTCATCGTTACTCCTTCCATAGGTTACTGGTATTCTCTGAGTCAATACCTCTCTTGACGAAAAAGTGGCTATCTTAATAGTGCAATACTTCTTCCTCCGAGTTGCTCACACAGTCTACTGCTTTTTGTGTAGTTTTTGTCTGCCAGAAACTATAATTCACTAGTTTTGTATCATAAAAGGGTCATCGTTTCTCCTCCTAGGGGTTATTCGAGACCTCTTAATCCAAACCGCAAGTAACGAGGCATTGGCTACCTTAAGAGAGTCATAGTTACTCGTCCCAATTGCTCACCCAGTCTGCCACTTTTTCTTACTGCGGCCAGTCTGCCAGAAGCGATATGTCACTCGTTGTGTATCTTAAGAGATTCATCGTTACTCCTTCCATAGGTTACTGGTATTCTCTGAGTCAATACCTCTCGTGACGAAAAAGTGGCTATCTTAATAGTGCAATACTTCTTCCTCCGAGTTGCTCACACAGTTTACTACTTTTTGTGTAGTTTTTGTCTGCCAGAAACTAAAATTCACTAGTTGTGTATCATAAAAGAGTCATCGTTTCTCCTCCTAGGGGTTATTCGAGACCTCTTAATCCAAACCGCAAGTAACGAGGCATTGGCTACCTTAAGAGAGTCATAGTTACTCGTCCCAATTGCTCACCCAGTCTGACACTTTTCCTTACTGCAGCCAGTCTGCCAGAAGCGATATGTCACTCGTTGTGTATCTTAAGAGATTCATCGTTACTCCTTCCATAGGTTACTGGTATTCTCTGAGTCAATACCTCTCTTGACGAAAAAGTGGCTATCTTAATAGTGCAATACTTCTTCCTCCGAGTTGCTCACACAGTTTACTACTTTTTGTGTACTTGCCAGTCTGCCTGAAGCGATATGTCACTAGTTGTGTATCATAAAAGAGTCATCGTTTCTCCTCCTAGGGGTTATTCGAGATTTCTTAATCCAAACCGCAAGTAACGAGGCATTGGCTACCTTAAGAGAGTCATAATTACTCGTCCCAATTGCTCACCCAGTCTGCCACTTTTCCTTACTGCGGCCAGTCTGCCAGAAGCGATATGTCACTCGTTGTGTATCTTAAGAGATTCATCGCTACTCTTTCCATAGGTTACTGGTATTCTCTGATTCAATGCCTCTCGTGACGAAAAAGTGGCTATCTTAATAGTGCAATACTTCTTCCTCCCAGTTGCTCACACAGTTTACTACCTTTTTTTTGTAGTTTTTGTCTGCCAGAAACTATAATTCACTGTGTTTTGCATCATAAAAGAGTCATCGTTTCTCCTCCTAGGGTTTATTCGAGACCTCTTAATCCAAACCGCAAGTAACGAGGCATTGGCTACCTTAAGAGAGTCATAGTTACTCGTCCCAATTGCTCACCCAGTCTGCCACTTTTTCTTACTGCGGCCAGTCTGCCAGAAGCGATATGTCACTCGTTGTGTATCTTAAGAGATTCATCGTTACTCCTTCCATAGGTTACTGGTATTCTCTGAGTCAATACCTCTCGTGACGAAAAAGTGGCTATCTTAATAGTGCAATACTTCTTCCTCCGAGTTGCTCACACAGTTTACTACTGTTTGTGTAGTTTTTGTCTGCCAGAAACTATAATTCACTAGTTGTGTATCATAAAAGAGTCATCGTTTCTCCTCGTAGGGGTTTTCGAGATTTCTTAATCCAAACCGCAAGTAACGAGGCATTGGCTACCTTAAGAGAGTCATAGTTACTCGTCCCCATTGCTCACCCAGTCTGCCACTTTTTCTTACTGTGGCCAGTCTGCCAGAAGCGATATGTCACTCGTTGTGTATCTTAAGAGATTCATCGTTACTCCTTCCATAGGTTACTGGTATTCTCTGAGTCAATACCTCTCGTGACGAAAAAGTGGCTATCTTAATAGTGCAATACTTCTTCCTCCGAGTTGCTCACACAGTTTACTACTTTTTGTGTAGTTTTTGTCTGCCAGAAACTATAATTCACTAGTTGTGAATCATAAAAGAGTCATCGTTTCTCCTCCTAGGGGTTATTCGAGATTTCTTAATCCAAACCGCAAGTAACGAGGCATTGGCTACCTTAAGAGAGTCATAGTTACTCGTCCCCATTGCTCACCCAGTCTGCCACTTTTTCTTACTGTGGCCAGTCTGCCAGAAGCGATATGTCACTCGTTGTGTATCTTAAGAGATTCATCGTTACTCCTTCCATAGGTTACTGGTATTCTCTGAGTCAATACCTCTCTTGACGAAAAAGTGGCTATCTTAATAGTGCAATACTTCTTCCTCCGAGTTGCTCACACAGTTTACTACTTTTTGTGTAGTTTTTGTCTGCCAGAAACTATAATTCACTAGTTGTGTATCATAAAAGAGTCATCGTTTCTCCTCCTAGGGGTTTTCGAAATTTCTTAATCCAAACCGCAAGTAACGAGGCATTGGCTACCTTAAGAGAGTCATAGTTACTCGTCCCCATTGCTCATCCAGTCTGCCACTTTTCCTTACTGTGGCCAGTCTGCCAGAAGCGATATGTCACTCGTTGTGTATCTTAAGAGATTCATCGTTACTCCTTCCATAGGTTACTGGTATTCTCTGAGTCAATACCTCTCTTGACGAAAAAGTGGCTATCTTAATAGTGCAATACTTCTTCCTCCGAGTTGCTCACACAGTTTACTGCTTTTTGTGTAGTTTTTGTCTGCCAGAAACTATAATTCACTAGTTGTGTATCATAAAACAGTCATCGTTTCTCCTCCTAGGGGTTATTCGAGATATCTTAGTCCAAACCGCAAGTAACGAGGCATTGGCTACCTTAAGAGAGTCATAGTTACTCGTCCCAATTGCTCACCCAGTCTGCCACTTTTCCTTACTGCGGCCAGTCTGCCAGAAGCGATATGTCACTCGTTGTGTATCTTAAGAGATTCATCGTTACTCTTTCCATAGGTTACTGGTATTCTCTGATTCAATGCCTCTCGTGACGAAAATGTGTCTATCTCAATAGTGCAATACTTCTTCCTCCCAGTTGCTCACACAGTTTACTACTTTTTTGTGTAGTTTTTGTCTCCCAGAAACTATAATTCACTAGTTTTGTATCATAAAAGGGTCATCGTTTCTCCTCCTAGGGGTTATTCGAGACCTCTTAATCCAAACCGCAAGTAACGAGGCATTGGCTACCTTAAGAGAGTCATAGTTACTCGTCCCAATTGCTCACCCAGTCTGCCACTTTTTCTAACTGCGGCCAGTCTGCCAGAAGCGATATGTCACTCGTTGTGTATCTTAAGAGATTCATCGTTACTCCTTCCATAGGTTACTGGTATTCTCTGAGTCAATACCTCTCTTGACGAAAAAGTGGCTATCTTAATAGTGCAATACTTCTTCCTCCGAGTTGCTCACACAGTTTACTGCTTTTTGTGTAGTTTTTGTCTGCCAGAAACTATAATTCACTAGTTTTGTATCATAAGAGAGTCATCGTTTCTCCTCCTAGGGGTTATTCGAGATATCTTAATCCAAACCGCAAGTAACGAGGCATTGGCTACCTTAAGAGAGTCATAGTTACTCGTCCCCATTGCTCACCCAGTCTGCCACTTTTTCTTACTGTGTCCCAGTCTGCCAGAAGCGATATGCCACTCGTTGTGTATCCTAAGAGATTCATCGTTACTCCTTCCAGAGGTTACTGGTATTCTCTGAGTCAATACCTCTCTTGACGAAAAAGTGGCTATCTTAATAGTGCAATACTTCTTCCTCCGAGTTGCTCACACAGTTTACTGCTTTTTGTGTAGTTTTTGTCTGCCAGAAACTATAATTCACTACTTGTGTATCATAAAAGAGTCATCGTTTCTCCTCCTAGGGGTTATTCGAGACCTCTTAATACAAACCGCAAGTAACGAGGCATTGGCTACCTTAAGAGAGTCATAGTTACTCGTCCCAATTGCTCACCCAGTCTGCCACTTTTTCTTACTGCGGCCAGTCTGCCAGAAGCGATATGTCACTCGTTGTGTATCTTAAGAGATTCATCGTTACTCCTTCCATAGGTTACTGGTATTCTCTGAGTCAATACCTCTCGTGACGAAAAAGTGGCTATCTTAATAGTGCAATACTTCTTCCTCCGAGTTGCTCACACAGTTTACTACTTTTTGTGTAGTTTTTGTCTGCCAGAAACTAAAATTCACTAGTTGTGTATCATAAAAGAGTCATCGTTTCTCCTCCTAGGGGTTATTCGAGACCTCTTAATCCAAACCGCAAGTAACGAGGCATTGGCTACCTTAAGAGAGTCATAGTTACTCGTCCCAATTGCTCACCCAGTCTGACACTTTTCCTTACTGCAGCCAGTCTGCCAGAAGCGATATGTCACTCGTTGTGTATCTTAAGAGATTCATCGTTACTCCTTCCATAGGTTACTGGTATTCTCTGAGTCAATACCTCTCTTGACGAAAAAGTGGCTATCTTAATAGTGCAATACTTCTTCCTCCGAGTTGCTCACACAGTTTACTACTTTTTGTGTACTTGCCAGTCTGCCTGAAGCGATATGTCACTAGTTGTGTATCATAAAAGAGTCATCGTTTCTCCTCCTAGGGGTTATTCGAGATTTCTTAATCCAAACCGCAAGTAACGAGGCATTGGCTACCTTAAGAGAGTCATAATTACTCGTCCCAATTGCTCACCCAGTCTGCCACTTTTCCTTACTGCGGCCAGTCTGCCAGAAGCGATATGTCACTCGTTGTGTATCTTAAGAGATTCATCGCTACTCTTTCCATAGGTTACTGGTATTCTCTGATTCAATGCCTCTCGTGACGAAAAAGTGGCTATCTTAATAGTGCAATACTTCTTCCTCCCAGTTGCTCACACAGTTTACTACCTTTTTTTTGTAGTTTTTGTCTGCCAGAAACTATAATTCACTGTGTTTTGCATCATAAAAGAGTCATCGTTTCTCCTCCTAGGGTTTATTCGAGACCTCTTAATCCAAACCGCAAGTAACGAGGCATTGGCTACCTTAAGAGAGTCATAATTACTCGTCCCAATTGCTCACCCAGTCTGCCACTTTTCCTTACTGCGGCCAGTCTGCCAGAAGCGATATGTCACTCGTTGTGTATCTTAAGAGATTCATCGTTACTCCTTCCATAGGTTACTGGTATTCTCTGAGTCAATACCTCTCGTGACGAAAAAGTGGCTATCTTAATAGTGCAATACTTCTTCCTCCGAGTTGCTCACACAGTTTACTACTGTTTGTGTAGTTTTTGTCTGCCAGAAACTATAATTCACTAGTTGTGTATCATAAAAGAGTCATCGTTTCTCCTCGTAGGGGTTTTCGAGATTTCTTAATCCAAACCGCAAGTAACGAGGCATTGGCTACCTTAAGAGAGTCATAGTTACTCGTCCCCATTGCTCACCCAGTCTGCCACTTTTTCTTACTGTGGCCAGTCTGCCAGAAGCGATATGTCACTCGTTGTGTATCTTAAGAGATTCATCGTTACTCCTTCCATAGGTTACTGGTATTCTCTGAGTCAATACCTCTCTTGACGAAAAAGTGGCTATCTTAATAGTGCAATACTTCTTCCTCCGAGTTGCTCACACAATTTACTGCTTTTTGTGTAGTTTTTGTCTGCCAGAAACTATAATTCACTAGTTGTGTATCATAAAAGAGTCATCGTTTCTCCTCCTAGGGGTTATTCGAGATATCTTAGTCCAAACCGCAAGTAACGAGGCATTGGGTACCTTAAGAGAGTCATAGTTACTCGTCCCAATTGCTCACCCAGTCTGCCACTTTTCCTTACTGCGGCCAGTCTGCTAGAAGCGATATGTCACTCGTTGTGTATCTTAAGAGATTCATCGTTACTCCTTCCATAGGTTACTGGTATTCTCTGAGTCAATACCTCTCGTGACGAAAAAGTGGCTATCTTAATAGTGCAATACTTCTTCCTCCGAGTTGCTCACACAGTTTACTACTTTTTGTGTAGTTTTTGTCTGCCAGAAACTATAATTCACTAGTTGTGAATCATAAAAGAGTCATCGTTTCTCCTCCTAGGGGTTATTCGAGATTTCTTAATCCAAACCGCAAGTAACGAGGCATTGGCTACCTTAAGAGGGTCATAGTTACTCGTCCCCATTGCTCACCCAGTCTGCCACTTTTTCTTACAGTGGCCAGTCTGCCAGAAGCGATATGTCACTCGTTGTGTATCTTAAGAGATTCATCGTTACTCCTTCCATAGGTTACTGGTATTCTCTGAGTCAATACCTCTCTTGACGAAAAAGTGGCTATCTTAATAGTGCAATACTTCTTCCTCCGAGTTGCTCACACAGTTTACCGCTTTTTGTGTAGTTTTTGTCTGCCAGAAACTATAATTCACTAGTTGTGTATCATAAAAGAGTCATCGTTTCTCCTCCTAGGGGTTATTCGAGATATCTTAGTCCAAACCGCAATTAACGAGGCATTGGCTACCTTAAGAGAGTCATAGTTACTCGTCCCAATTGCTCACCCAGTCTGCCACTTTTCCTTACTGCGGCCAGTCTGCCAGAAGCGATATGTCACTCGTTGTGTATCTTAAGAGATTCATCGTTACTCTTTCCATAGGTTACTGGTATTCTCTGATTCAATGCCTCTCGTGACGAAAATGTGGCTATCTTAATAATGCAATACTTCTTCCTCCCAGTTGCTCACACAGTTTACTACTTTTTTGTGTAGTTTTTGTCTGCCAGAAACTATAATTCACTAGTTTTGTATCATAAAAGAGTCATCGTTTCTCCTCCTAGGGGTTATTCGAGACCTCTTAATCCAAACCGCAAGTAACGAGGCATTGGCTACCTTAAGAGAGTCATAGTTACTCGTCCCAATTGCTCACCCAGTCTGCCACTTTTTCTTACTGCGGCCAGTCTGCCAGAAGCGATATGTCACTCGTTGTGTATCTTAAGAGATTCATCGTTACTCCTTCCATAGGTTACTGGTATTCTCTGAGTCAATACCTCTCGTGACGAAAAAGTGGCTATCTTAATAGTGCAATACTTCTTCCTCCGAGTTGCTCACACAGTTTACTACTTTTTGTGTAGTTTTTGTCTGCCAGAAACTATAATTCACTAGTTGTGTATCATAAAAGAGCCATCGTTACTCCTCCTAGGGGTTTTCGAGATTTCTTAATCCAAACCGCAAGTAACGAGGCATTGGCTACCTTAAGAGAGTCATAGTTACTCGTCCCCATTGCTCACCCAGTCTGCCACTTTTTCTTACTGTGGCCAGTCTGCCAGAAGCGATATGTCACTCGTTGTGTATCTTAAGAGATTCATCGTTACTCCTTCCATAGGTTACTGGTATTCTCTGAGTCAATACCTCTCTTGACGAAAAAGTGGCTATCTTAATAGTGCAATACTTCTTCCTCCCAGTTGCTCACACAGTTTACTGCTTTTTGTGTAGTTTTTGTCTGCCAGAAACTATAATTCACTAGTTGTGTATCATAAAAGAGTCATCGTTTCTCCTCCTAGGGGTTATTCGAGACCTCTTAATCCAAACCGCAAGTAACGAGGCATTGGCTACCTTAAGAGAGTCATAGTTACTCGTCCCAATTGCTCACCCAGTCTGACACTTTTCCTTACTGCGGCCAGTCTGCCAGAAGCGATATGTCACTCGTTGTGTATCTTAAGAGATTCATCGTTACTCCTTCCATAGGTTACTGGTATTCTCTGAGTCAATACCTCTCGTGACGAAAAAGTGGCTATCTTAATAGTGCAACACTTCTTCCTCCGAGTTGCTCACACAGTTTACTACTTTTTGTGTAGTTTTTGTCTGCCAGAAACTATAATTCACTAGTTGTGTATCATAAAAGAGTCATTGTTTCTCCTCCTAGGGGTTATTCGAGACCTCTTAATCCAAACCGCAAGTAACGAGGCATTGGCTACCTTAAGAGAGTCATAGTTACTCGTCCCAATTGCTCACCCAGTCTGCCACTTTTTCTTACTGCGGCCAGTCTGCCAGAAGCGATATGTCACTCGTTGTGTATCTTAAGAGATTCATCGTTACTTCTTCCATAGGTTACTGGTATTCTCTGAGTCAATACCTCTCGTGACGAAAAAGTGGCTATCTTAATAGTGCAATACTTCTTCCTCCGAGTTGCTCACACAGTTTACTACTTTTTGTGTAGTTTTTGTCTGCCAGAAACTATAATTCACTAGTTGTGTATCATAAAAGAGTCATCGTTTCTCCCCCTAGGGGTTATTCGAGACCTCTGAATCCAAACCGCAAGTAACGAGGCATTGGCTACCTTAAGAGAGTCATAGTTACTCGTCCCAATTGCTCACCCAGTCTGCCACATTTTCTTACTGCGGCCAGTCTGCCAGAAGCGATATGTCACTCGTTGTGTATCTTAAGAGCTTCATCGTTACTCCTTCCATAGGTTACTGGTATTCTCTGAGTCAATACCTCTCGTGACGAAAAAGTGGCTATCTTAATAGTGCAATACTTCTTCCTCCGAGTTGCTCACACAGTTTACTACTTTTTGTGTAGTTTTTGTCTGCCAGAAACTATAATTCACAAGTTGTGTATCATAAAAGAGTCATCGTTTCTCCTCCTAGGGGTTTTCGAGATTTCTTAATCCAAACCGCAAGTAACGAGGCATTGGCTACCTTAAGAGAGTCATAGTTACTCGTCCCCATTGCTCACCCAGTCTGCCACTTTTTCTTACTGTGTCCCAGTCTGCCAGAAGCGATATGTCACTCGTTGTGTATCTTAAGAGATTCATCGTTACTCCTTCCATAGGTTACTGGTATTCTCTGAGTCAATACCTCTCTTGACGAAAAAGTGGCTATCTTAATAGTGCAATACTTCTTCCTCCGAGTTGCTCACACAGTTTACTGCTTTTTGTGTAGTTTTTGTCTGCCAGAAACTATAATTCACTAGTTGTGTCTCATAAAAGAGTCATCGTTTCTCCTCCTAGGGGTTATTCGAGATATCTTAGTCCAAACCGGAAGTAACGAGGCATTGGCTACCTTAAGAGAGTCATAGTTACTCGTCCCAATTGCTCACCCAGTCTGCCACTTTTTCTTACTGCGGCCAGTCTGCCAGAAGCGATATGTCACTCGTTGTGTATCTTAAGAGATTCATCGTTACTCCTTCCATAGGTTACTGGTATTCTCTGAGTCAATACCTCTCGTGACGAAAAAGTGGCTATCTTAATAGTGCAATACTTCTTCCTCCGAGTTGCTCACACAGTTTACTACTTTTTGTGTAGTTTTTGTCTGCCAGAAACTATAATTCACTAGTTGTGTATCATAAAAGAGTCATCGTTTCTCCTCCTAGGGGTTTTCGAGATTTCTTAATCCAAACCGCAAGTAACGAGGCATAGGCTACCTTAAGAGAGTCATAGTTACTCGTCCCCATTGCTCACCCAGTCTGCCACTTTTTCTTACTGTGTCCCAGTCTGCCAGAAGCGATATGTCACTCGTTGTGTATCTTAAGAGATTCATCGTTACTCCTTCCATAGGTTACTGGTATTCTCTGAGTCAATACCTCTCTTGACGAAAAAGTGGCTATCTTAATAGTGCAATACTTCTTCCTCCAAGTTGCTCACACAGTTTACTGCTTTTTGTGTAGTTTTTGTTTGCCAGAAACTATAATTCACTAGTTGTGTATCATAAAAGAGTCATCGTTTCTCCTCCTAGGGGTTATTCGAGATATCTTAATCCAAACCGCAAGTAACGAGGCATTGGCTACCTTAAGAGAGTCATAGTTACTCGTCCCAATTGCTCACCCAGTCTGCCACTTTTTCTTACTGCGGCCAGTCTGCCAGAAGCGATATGTCACTCGTTGTGTATCTTAAGAGATTCATCGTTACTCCTTCCATAGGTTACTGGTATTCTCTGAGTCAATACCTCTCTTGACGAAAAAGTGGCTATCTTAATAGTGCAATACTTCTTCCTCCGAGTTGCTCACACAGTTTACCGCTTTTTGTGTAGTTTTTTTCTGCCAGAAACTATAATTCACTAGTTGTGTATCATAAAAGAGTCATCGTTTCTCCTCCTAGGGGTTATTCGAGATATCTTAGTCCAAACCGCAATTAACGAGGCATTGGCTACCTTAAGAGAGTCATAGTTACTCGTCCCAATTGCTCACCCAGTCTGCCACTTTTCCTTACTGCGGCCAGTCTGCCAGAAGCGATATGTCACTCGTTGTGTATCTTAAGAGATTCATCGTTACTCTTTCCATAGGTTACTGGTATTCTCTGATTCAATGCCTCTCGTGACGAAAATGTGGCTATCTTAATAATGCAATACTTCTTCCTCCCAGTTGCTCACACAGTTTACTACTTTTTTGTGTAGTTTTTGTCTGCCAGAAACTATAATTCACTAGTTTTGTATCATAAAAGAGTCATCGTTTCTCCTCCTAGGGGTTATTCGAGACCTCTTAATCCAAACCGCAAGTAACGAGGCATTGGCTACCTTAAGAGAGTCATAGTTACTCGTCCCAATTGCTCACCCAGTCTGCCACTTTTTCTTACTGCGGCCAGTCTGCCAGAAGCGATATGTCACTCGTTGTGTATCTTAAGAGATTCATCGTTACTCCTTCCATAGGTTACTGGTATTCTCTGAGTCAATACCTCTCGTGACGAAAAAGTGGCTATCTTAATAGTGCAATACTTCTTCCTCCGAGTTGCTCACACAGTTTACTACTTTTTGTGTAGTTTTTGTCTGCCAGAAACTATAATTCACTAGTTGTGTATCATAAAAGAGCCATCGTTACTCCTCCTAGGGGTTATTCGAGATTTCTTAATCCAAACCGCAAGTAACGAGGCATTGGCTACCTTAAGAGAGTCATAGTTACTCGTCCCCATTGCTCACCCAGTCTGCCACTTTTTCTTACTGTGGCCAGTCTGCCAGAAGCGATATGTCACTCGTTGTGTATCTTAAGAGATTCATCGTTACTCCTTCCATAGGTTACTGGTATTCTCTGAGTCAATACCTCTCTTGACGAAAAAGTGGCTATCTTAATAGTGCAATACTTCTTCCTCCCAGTTGCTCACACAGTTTACTGCTTTTTGTGTAGTTTTTGTCTGCCAGAAACTATAATTCACTAGTTGTGTATCATAAAAGAGTCATCGTTTCTCCTCCTAGGGGTTATTCGAGACCTCTTAATCCAAACCGCAAGTAACGAGGCATTGGCTACCTTAAGAGAGTCATAGTTACTCGTCCCAATTGCTCACCCCGTCTGACACTTTTCCTTACTGCGGCCAGTCTGCCAGAAGCGATATGTCACTCGTTGTGTATCTTAAGAGATTCATCGTTACTCCTTCCATAGGTTACTGGTATTCTCTGAGTCAATACCTCTCGTGACGAAAAAGTGGCTATCTTAATAGTGCAATACTTCTTCCTCCGAGTTGCTCACACAGTTTACTACTTTTTGTGTAGTTTTTGTCTGCCAGAAACTATAATTCACTAGTTGTGTATCATAAAAGAGTCATTGTTTCTCCTCCTAGGGGTTATTCGAGACCTCTTAATCCAAACCGCAAGTAACGAGGCATTGGCTACCTTAAGAGAGTCATAGTTACTCGTCCCAATTGCTCACCCAGTCTGCCACTTTTTCTTACTGCGGCCAGTCTGCCAGAAGCGATATGTCACTCGTTGTGTATCTTAAGAGATTCATCGTTTCTTCTTCCATAGGTTACTGGTATTCTCTGAGTCAATACCTCTCGTGACGAAAAAGTGGCTATCTTAATAGTGCAATACTTCTTCCTCCGAGTTGCTCACACAGTTTACTACTTTTTGTGTAGTTTTTGTCTGCCAGAAACTATAATTCACTAGTTGTGTATCATAAAAGAGTCATCGTTTCTCCTCCTAGGGGTTATTCGAGACCTCTGAATCCAAACCGCAAGTAACGAGGCATTGGCTACCTTAAGAGAGTCATAGTTACTCGTCCCAATTGCTCACCCAGTCTGCCACATTTTCTTACTGCGGCCAGTCTGCCAGAAGCGATATGTCACTCGTTGTGTATCTTAAGAGCTTCATCGTTACTCCTTCCATAGGTTACTGGTATTCTCTGAGTCAATACCTCTCGTGACGAAAAAGTGGCTATCTTAATAGTGCAATACTTCTTCCTCCGAGTTGCTCACACAGTTTACTACTTTTTGTGTAGTTTTTGTCTGCCAGAAACTATAATTCACAAGTTGTGTATCATAAAAGAGTCATCGTTTCTCCTCCTAGGGGTTTTCGAGATTTCTTAATCCAAACCGCAAGTAACGAGGCATTGGCTACCTTAAGAGAGTCATAGTTACTCGTCCCCATTGCTCACCCAGTCTGCCACTTTTTCTTACTGTGTCCCAGTCTGCCAGAAGCGATATGTCACTCGTTGTGTATCTTAAGAGATTCATCGTTACTCCTTCCATAGGTTACTGGTATTCTCTGAGTCAATACCTCTCGTGACGAAAAAGTGGCTATCTTAATAGTGCAATACTTCATCCTCCGAGTTGCTCACACAGTTTACTACTTTTTGTGTAGTTTTTGTCTGCCAGAAACTATAATTCACTAGTTGTGTATCATAAAAGAATCATCGTTTCTCCTCCTAGGGGTTATTCGAGATATCTTAATCCAAACCGCAAGTAACGAGGCATTGGCTACCTTAAGAGAGTCATAGTTACTCGTCCCCATTGCTCACCCAGTCTGCCACTTTTTCTTACTGTGTCCCAGTCTGCCAGAAGCGATATGTCACTCGTTGTGTATCTTAAGAGATTCATCGTTACTCCTTCCATAGGTTACTGGTATTCTCTGAGTCAATACCTCTCTTGACGAAAAAGTGGCTATCTTAATAGTGCAATACTTCTTCCTCCGAGTTGCTCACACAGTTTACTGCTTTTTGTGTAGTTTTTGTCTGCCAGAAACTATAATTCACTAGTTGTGTATCATAAAAGTGTCATCGTTTCTCCTCCTAGGTGTTATTCGAGATATCTTAGTCCAAACCGGAAGTAACGAGGCATTGGCTACCTTAAGAGAGTCATAGTTACTCGTCCCAATTGCTCACCCAGTCTGCCACTTTTTCTTACTGCGGCCAGTCTGCCAGAAGCGATATGTCACTCGTTGTGTATCTTAAGAGATTCATCGTTACTCCTTCCATAGGTTACTGGTATTCTCTGAGTCAATACCTCTCGTGACGAAAAAGTGGCTATCTTAATAGTGCAATACTTCTTCCTCCGAGTTGCTCACACAGTTTACTACTTTTTGTGTAGTTTTTGTCTGCCAGAAACTATAATTCACTAGTTGTGTATCATAAAAGAGTCATCGTTTCTCCTCCTAGGGGTTTTCGAGATTTCTTAATCCAAACCGCAAGTAACGAGGCATAGGCTACCTTAAGAGAGTCATAGTTACTCGTCCCCATTGCTCACCCAGTCTGCCACTTTTTCTTACTGTGTCCCAGTCTGCCAGAAGCGATATGTCACTCGTTGTGCATCTTAAGAGATTCATCGTTACTCCTTCCATAGGTTACTGGTATTCTCCGAGTCAATACTTCTCTTGACGAAAAAGTGGCTATCTTAATAGTGCAATACTTCTTCCTCCAAGTTGCTCACACAGTTTACTGCTTTTTGTGTAGTTTTTGTCTGCCAGAAACTATAATTCACTAGTTGTGTATCATAAAAGAGTCATCGTTTCTCCTCCTAGGGGTTATTCGAGACCTCTTAATCCAAACCGCAAGTAACGAGGCATTGGCTACCTTAAGAGAGTCATAGTTACTCGTCCCAATTGCTCACCCAGTCTGACACTTTTCCTTACTGCGGCCAGTCTGCCAGAAGCGATATGTCACTCGTTGTGTATCTTAAGAGATTCATCGTTACTCCTTCCATAGGTTACTGGTATTCTCTGAGTCAATACCTCTCGTGACGAAAAAGTGGCTATCTTAATAGTGCAATACTTCTTCCTCCGAGTTGCTCACACAGTTTACTACTTTTTGTGTAGTTTTTGTCTGCCAGAAACTATAATTCACTAGTTGTGTATCATAAAAGAGTCATTGTTTCTCCTCCTAGGGGTTATTCGAGACCTCTTAATCCAAACCGCAAGTAACGAGGCATTGGCTACCTTAAGAGAGTCATAGTTACTCGTCCCAATTGCTCACCCAGTCTGCCACTTTTTCTTACTGCGGCCAGTCTGCCAGAAGCGATATGTCACTCGTTGTGTATCTTAAGAGATTCATCGTTACTTCTTCCATAGGTTACTGGTATTCTCTGAGTCAATACCTCTCGTGACGAAAAAGTGGCTATCTTAATAGTGCAATACTTCTTCCTCCGAGTTGCTCACACAGTTTACTACTTTTTGTGTAGTTTTTGTCTGCCAGAAACTATAATTCACTAGTTGTGTATCATAAAAGAGTCATCGTTTCTCCTCCTAGGGGTTTTCGAGATTTCTTAATCCAAACCGCAAGTAACGAGGCATTGGCTACCTTAAGAGAGTCATAGTTACTCGTCCCCATTGCTCACCCAGTCTGCCACTTTTTCTTACTGTGTCCCAGTCTGCCAGAAGCGATATGTCACTCGTTGTGTATCTTAAGAGATTCATCGTTACTCCTTCCATAGGTTACTGGTATTCTCTGAGTCAATACCTCTCTTGACGAAAAAGTGGCTATCTTAATAGTGCAATACTTCTTCCTCCCAGTTGCGCACACAGTTTACTGCTTTTTGTGTAGTTTTTGTCTGCCAGAAACTATAATTCACTAGTTGTGTATCATAAAAGAGTCATCGTTTCTCCTCCTAGGGGTTATTCGAGACCTCTTAATCCAAACCGCAAGTAACGAGGCATTGGCTACCTTAAGAGAGTCATAGTTATTCGTCCCAATTGCTCACCCAGTCTGACACTTTTCCTTACTGCGGCCAGTCTGCCAGAAGCGATATGTCACTCGTTGTGTATCTTAAGAGATTCATCGTTACTCCTTCCATAGGTTACTGGTATTCTCTGAGTCAATACCTCTCGTGACGAAAAAGTGGCTATCTTAATAGTGCAATACTTCCTCCTCCGAGTGGCTCACACAGTTTACTACTTTTTGTGTAGTTTTTGTCTGCCAGAAACTATAATTCACTAGTTGTGTATCATAAAAGAGTCATTGTTTCTCCTCCTAGGGGTTATTCGAGACCTCTTAATCCAAACCGCAAGTAACGAGGCATTGGCTACCTTAAGAGAGTCATAGTTACTCGTCCCAATTGCTCACCCAGTCTGCCACTTTTTCTTACTGCGGCCAGTCTGCCAGAAGCGATATGTCACTCGTTGTGTATCTTAAGAGATTCATCGTTACTTCTTCCATAGGTTACTGGTATTCTCTGAGTCAATACCTCTCGTGACGAAAAAGTGGCTATCTTAATAGTGCAATACTTCTTCCTCCGAGTTGCTCACACAGTTTACTACTTTTTGTGTAGTTTTTGTCTGCCAGAAACTATAATTCACTAGTTGTGTATCATAAAAGAGTCATCGTTTCTCCTCCTAGGGGTTATTCGAGACCTCTTAATCCAAACCGCAAGTAACGAGGCATTGGCTACCTTAAGAGAGTCATAGTTACTCGTCCCAATTGCTCACCCAGTCTGCCACATTTTCTTACTGCGGCCAGTCTGCCAGAAGCGATATGTCACTCGTTGTGTATCTTAAGAGATTCATCGTTACTCCTTCCATAGGTTACTGGTATTCTCTGAGTCAATACCTCTCGTGACGAAAAAGTGGCTATCTTAATAGTGCAATACTTCTTCCTCCGAGTTGCTCACACAGTTTACTACTTTTTGTGTAGTTTTTGTCTGCCAGAAACTATAATTCACTAGTTGTGTATCATAAAAGAGTCATCGTTTCTCCTCCTAGGGGTTTTCGAGATTTCTTAATCCAAACCGCAAGTAACGAGGCATTGGCTACCTTAAGAGAGTCATAGTTACTCGTCCCCATTGCTCACCCAGTCTGCCACTTTTTCTTACTGTGTCCCAGTCTGCCAGAAGCGATATGTCACTCGTTGTGTATCTTAAGAGATTCATCGTTACTCCTTCCATAGGTTACTGGTATTCTCTGAGTCAATACCTCTCTTGACGAAAAAGTGGCTATCTTAATAGTGCAATACTTCTTCCTCCGAGTTGCTCACACAGTTTACTGCTTTTTGTGTAGTTTTTGTCTGCCAGAAACTATAATTCACTAGTTGTGTATCATAAAAGAGTCATCGTTTCTCCTCCTAGGGGTTATTCGAGATATCTTAGTCCAAACCGGAAGTAACGAGGCATTGGCTACCTTAAGAGAGTCATAGTTACTCGTCCCAATTGCTCACCCAGTCTGCCACTTTTTCTTACTGCGGCCAGTCTGCCAGAAGCGATATGTCACTCGTTGTGTATCTTAAGAGATTCATCGTTACTCCTTCCATAGGTTACTGGTATTCTCTGAGTCAATACCTCTCGTGACGAAAAAGTGGCTATCTTAATAGTGCAATACTTCTTCCTCCGAGTTGCTCACACAGTTTACTACTTTTTGTGTAGTTTTTGTCTGCCAGAAACTATAATTCACTAGTTGTGTATCATAAAAGAGTCATCGTTTCTCCTCCTAGGGGTTTTCGAGATTTCTTAATCCAAACCGCAAGTAACGAGGCATTGGCTACCTTAAGAGAGTCATAGTTACTCGTCCCCATTGCTCACCCAGTCTGCCACTTTTTCTTACTGTGTCCCAGTCTGCCAGAAGCGATATGTCACTCGTTGTGTATCTTAAGAGATTCATCGTTACTCCTTCCATAGGTTACTGGTATTCTCTGAGTCAATACCTCTCTTGACGAAAAAGTGGCTATCTTAATAGTGCAATACTTCTTCCTCCGAGTTGCTCACACAGTTTACTGCTTTTTGTGTAGTTTTTGTCTGCCAGAAACTATAATTCACTAGTTGTGTATCATAAAAGAGTCATCGTTTCTCCTCCTAGGGGTTATTCGAGATATCTTAGTCCAAACCGGAAGTAACGAGGCATTGGCTACCTTAAGAGAGTCATAGTTACTCGTCCCAATTGCTCACCCAGTCTGCCACTTTTTCTTACTGCGGCCAGTCTGCCAGAAGCGATATGTCACTCGTTGTGTATCTTAAGAGATTCATCGTTACTCCTTCCATAGGTTACTGGTATTCTCTGAGTCAATACCTCTCGTGACGAAAAAGTGGCTATCTTAATAGTGCAATACTTCTTCCTCCGAGTTGCTCACACAGTTTACTACTTTTTGTGTAGTTTTTGTCTGCCAGAAACTATAATTCACTAGTTGTGTATCATAAAAGAGTCATCGTTTCTCCTCCTAGGGGTTTTCGAGATTTCTTAATCCAAACCGCAAGTAACGAGGCATTGGCTACCTTAAGAGAGTCATAGTTACTCGTCCCCATTGCTCACCCAGTCTGCCACTTTTTCTTACTGTGTCCCAGTCTGCCAGAAGCGATATGTCACTCGTTGTGTATCTTAAGAGATTCATCGTTACTCCTTCCATAGGTTACTGGTATTCTCTGAGTCAATACCTCTCTTGACGAAAAAGTGGCTATCTTAATAGTGCAATACTTCTTCCTCCGAGTTGCTCACACAGTTTACTGCTTTTTGTGTAGTTTTTGTCTGCCAGAAACTATAATTCACTAGTTGTGTATCATAAAAGAGTCATCGTTTCTCCTCCTAGGGGTTATTCGAGATATCTTAGTCCAAACCGGAAGTAACGAGGCATTGGCTACCTTAAGAGAGTCATAGTTACTCGTCCCAATTGCTCACCCAGTCTGCCACTTTTTCTTACTGCGGCCAGTCTGCCAGAAGCGATATGTCACTCGTTGTGTATCTTAAGAGATTCATCGTTACTCCTTCCATAGGTTACTGGTATTCTCTGAGTCAATACCTCTCGTGACGAAAAAGTGGCTATCTTAATAGTGCAATACTTCTTCCTCCGAGTTGCTCACACAGTTTACTACTTTTTGTGTAGTTTTTGTCTGCCAGAAACTATAATTCACTAGTTGTGTATCATAAAAGAGTCATCGTTTCTCCTCCTAGGGGTTTTCGAGATTTCTTAATCCAAACCGCAAGTAACGAGGCATAGGCTACCTTAAGAGAGTCATAGTTACTCGTCCCCATTGCTCACCCAGTCTGCCACTTTTTCTTACTGTGTCCCAGTCTGCCAGAAGCGATATGTCACTCGTTGTGTATCTTAAGAGATTCATCGTTACTCCTTCCATAGGTTACTGGTATTCTCTGAGTCAATACCTCTCTTGACGAAAAAGTGGCTATCTTAATAGTGCAATACTTCTTCCTCCGAGTTGCTCACACAGTTTACTGCTTTTTGTGTAGTTTTTGTCTGCCAGAAACTATAATTCACTAGTTGTGTATCATAAAAGAGTCATCGTTTCTCCTCCTAGGGGTTATTCGAGATATCTTAATCCAAACCGCAAGTAACGAGGCATTGGCTACCTTAAGAGAGTCATAGTTACTCGTCCCAATTGCTCACCCAGTCTGCCACTTTTTCTTACTGCGGCCAGTCTGCCAGAAGCGATATGTCACTCGTTGTGTATCTTAAGGGATTCATCGTTACTCCTTCCATAGGTTACTGGTATTCTCTGATTCAATGCCTCTCGTGACGAAAAAGTGGCTATCTTAATAGTGCAATACTTCTTCCTCCCAGTTGCTCACACAGTTTACTACTTTTTTGTGTAGTTTTTGTCTGCCAGAAACTATAATTCACTAGTTTTGTATCATAAAAGAGTCATCGTTTCTCCTCCTAGGGGTCATTCTAGACCTCTTAATCCAAACCGCAAGTAACGAGGCATTGGCTACCTTAAGAGAGTCATAGTTACTCGTCCCCATTGCTCACCCAGTCTGCCACTTTTTCTTACTGTGGCCAGTCTGCCAGAAGCGATATGTCACTCGTTGTGTATCTTAAGAGATTCATCGTTACTCCTTCCATAGGTTACTGGTATTCTCTGAGGCAATACCTCTCTTGGCGAAAAAGTGGCTATCTTAATAGTGCAATACTTCTTCCTCTGAGTTGCTCACACAGTTTACTGCTTTTTGTGTAGTTTTTGTCTGCCAGAAACTATAATTCACTAGTTGTGTATCATAAATGAGTCATCGTTTCTCCTCCTAGGGGTTATTCGAGATATCTTAGTCCAAACCGCAAGTAACGAGGCATTGGCTACCTTAAGAGAGTCATAGTTACTCGTCCCAATTGCTCACCCAGTCTGCCACTTTTTCTTACTGTGGCCAGTCTGCCAGAAGCGATATGTCACTCGTTGTGTATCTTAAGAGATTCATCGTTACTCCTTCCATAGGTTACTGGTATTCTCTGAGTCAATACCTCTCTTGACGAAAAAGTGGCTATCTTAATAGTGCAATACTTCTTCCTCCCAGTTGGTCACACAGTTTACTGCTTTTTGTGTAGTTTTTGTCTGCCAGAAACTATAATTCACTAGTTGTGTATCATAAAAGAGTCATCGTTTCTCCTCCTAGGGGTTATTCGAGACCTCTTAATCCAAACCGCAAGTAACGAGGCATTGGCTACCTTAAGAGAGTCATAGTTACTCGTCCCAATTGCTCACCCAGTCTGACACTTTTCCTTACTGCGGCCAGTCTGCCAGAAGCGATATGTCACTCGTTGTGTATCTTAAGAGATTCATCGTTACTCCTTCCATAGGTTACTGGTATTCTCTGAGTCAATACCTCTCGTGACGAAAAAGTGGCTATCTTAATAGTGCAATACTTCTTCCTCCGAATTGCTCACACAGTTTTCTACTTTTTGTGTAGTTTTTGTCTGCCAGAAACTATAATTCACTAGTTGTGTATCATAAAAGAGTCATTGTTTCTCCTCCTAGGGGTTATTCGAGACCTCTTAATCCAAACCGCAAGTAACGAGGCATTGGCTACCTTAAGAGAGTCATAGTTACTCGTCCCAATTGCTCACCCAGTCTGCCACTTTTTCTTACTGCGGCCAGTCTGCCAGAAGCGATATGTCACTCGTTGTGTATCTTAAGAGATTCATCGTTACTTCTTCCATAGGTTACTGGTATTCTCTGAGTCAATACCTCTCGTGACGAAAAAGTGGCTATCTTAATAGTGCAATACTTCTTCCTCCGAGTTGCTCACACAGTTTACTACTTTTTGTGTAGTTTTTGTCTGCCAGAAACTATAATTCACTAGTTGTGTATCATAAAAGAGTCATCGTTTCTCCTCCTAGGGGTTTTCGAGATTTCTTAATCCAAACCGCAAGTAACGAGGCATTGGCTACCTTAAGAGAGTCATAGTTACTCGTCCCCATTGCTCACCCAGTCTGCCACTTTTTCTTACTGTGTCCCAGTCTGCCAGAAGCGATATGTCACTCGTTGTGTATCTTAAGAGATTCATCGTTACTCCTTCCATAGGTTACTGGTATTCTCTGAGTAAATACCTCTCTTGACGAAAAAGTGGCTATCTTAATAGTGCAATACTTCTTCCTCCGAGTTGCTCACACGGTTTACTGCTTTTTGTGTAGTTTTTGTCTGCCAGAAACTAGAATTCACTAGTTGTGTATCATAAAAGAGTCATCGTTTCTCCTCCTAGGGGTTATTCGAGATATCTTAGTCCAAACCGGAAGTAACGAGGCATTGGCTACCTTAAGAGAGTCATAGTTACTCGTCCCAATTGCTCACCCAGTCTGCCACTTTTTCTTACTGCGGCCAGTCTGCCAGAAGCGATATGTCACTCGTTGTGTATCTTAAGAGATTCATCGTTACTCCTTCCATAGGTTACTGGTATTCTCTGAGTCAATACCTCTCGTGACGAAAAAGTGGCTATCTTAATAGTGCAATACTTCTTCCTCCGAGTTGCTCACACAGTTTACTACTTTTTCTGTAGTTTTTGTCTGCCAGAAACTATAATTCACTAGTTGTGTATCATAAAAGAGTCATCGTTTCTCCTCCTAGGGGTTTTCGAGATTTCTTAATCCAAACCGCAAGTAACGAGGCATAGGCTACCTTAAGAGAGTCATAGTTACTCGTCCCCATTGCTCACCCAGTCTGCCACTTTTTCTTACTGTGTCCCAGTCTGCCAGAAGCGATATGTCACTCGTTGTGTATCTTAAGAGATTCATCGTTACTCCTTCCATAGGTTACTGGTATTCTCTGAGTCAATACCTCTCTTGACGAAAAAGTGGCTATCTTAATAGTGCAATACTTCTTCCTCCGAGTTGCTCACACAGTTTACTGCTTTTTGTGTAGTTTTTGTCTGCCAGAAACTATAATTCACTAGTTGTGTATCATAAAAGAGTCATCGTTTCTCCTCCTAGGGGTTATTCGAGATATCTTAATCCAAACCGCAAGTAACGAGGCATTGGCTACCTTCAGAGAGTCATAGTTACTCGTCCCAATTGCTCACCCAGTCTGCCACTTTTTCTTACTGCGGCCAGTCTGCCAGAAGCGATATGTCACTCGTTGTGTATCTTAAGAGATTCATCGTTACTCCTTCCATAGGTTACTGGTATTCTCTGATTCAATGCCTCTCTTGACGAAAAAGTGGCTATCTTAATAGTGCAATACTTCTTCCTCCGAGTGGCTCACACAGTTTACTACTTTTTGTGTAGTTTTTGTCTGCCAGAAACTATAATTCACTAGTTTTGTATCATAAAAGAGTCATCGTTTCTCCTCCTAGGGGTTATTCGAGATTTCTTAATCCAAACCGCAAGTAACGAGGCATTGGCTACCTTAAGAGAGTCATAGTTACTCGTCCCCATTGCTCACCCAGTCTGCCACTTTTTCTTACTGTGGCCAGTATGCCAGAAGCGATATGTCACTCGTTGTGTATCTTAAGAGATTCATCGTTACTCCTTCCATAGGTTACTGGTATTCTCTGAGGCAATACCTCTCTTGGCGAAAAAGTGGCTATCTTAATAGTGCAATACTTCTTCCTCTGAGTTGCTCACACAGTTTACTGCTTTTTGTGTAGTTTTTGTCTGCCAGAAACTATAATTCACTAGTTGTGTATCATAAATGAGTCATCGTTTCTCCTCCTAGGGGTTATTCGAGATATCTTAGTCCAAACCGCAAGTAACGAGGCATTGGCTACCTTAAGAGAGTCATAGTTACTCGTCCCAATTGCTCACCCAGTCTGCCACTTTTTCTTACTGTGGCCAGTCTGCCAGAAGCGATATGTCACTCGTTGTGTATCTTAAGAGATTCATCGTTACTCCTTCCATAGGTTACTGGTATTCTCTGAGTCAATACCTCTCTTGACGAAAAAGTGGCTATCTTAATAGTGCAATACTTCTTCCTCCCAGTTGGTCACACAGTTTACTGCTTTTTGTGTAGTTTTTGTCTGCCAGAAACTATAATTCACTAGTTGTGTATCATAAAAGAGTCATCGTTTCTCCTCCTAGGGGTTATTCGAGACCTCTTAATCCAAACCGCAAGTAACGAGGCATTGGCTACCTTAAGAGAGTCATAGTTACTCGTCCCAATTGCTCACCCAGTCTGACACTTTTCCTTACTGCGGCCAGTCTGCCAGAAGCGATATGTCACTCGTTGTGTATCTTAAGAGATTCATCGTTACTCCTTCCATAGGTTACTGGTATTCTCTGAGTCAATACCTCTCGTGACGAAAAAGTGGCTATCTTAATAGTGCAATACTTCTTCCTCCGAGTTGCTCACACAGTTTACTACTTTTTGTGTAGTTTTTGTCTGCCAGAAACTATAATTCACTAGTTGTGTATCATAAAAGAGTCATTGTTTCTCCTCCTAGGGGTTATTCGAGACCTCTTAATCCAAACCGCAAGTAACGAGGCATTGGCTACCTTAAGAGAGTCATAGTTACTCGTCCCAATTGCTCACCCAGTCTGCCACTTTTTCTTACTGCGGCCAGTCTGCCAGAAGCGATATGTCACTCGTTGTGTATCTTAAGAGATTCATCGTTACTTCTTCCATAGGTTACTGGTATTCTCTGAGTCAATACCTCTCGTGACGAAAAAGTGGCTATCTTAATAGTGCAATACTTCTTCCTCCGAGTTGCTCACACAGTTTACTACTTTTTGTGTAGTTTTTGTCTGCCAGAAACTATAATTCACTAGTTGTGTATCATAAAAGAGTCATCGTTTCTCCTCCTAGGGGTTATTCGAGACCTCTTAATCCAAACCGCAAGTAACGAGGCATTGGCTACCTTAAGAGAGTCATAGTTACTCGTCCCAATTGCTCACCCAGTCTGCCACATTTTCTTACTGCGGCCAGTCTGCCAGAAGCGATATGTCACTCGTTGTGTATCTTAAGAGATTCATCGTTACTCCTTCCATAGGTTACTGGTATTCTCTGAGTCAATACCTCTCGTGACGAAAAAGTGGCTATCTTAATAGTGCAATACTTCTTCCTCCGAGTTGCTCACACAGTTTACTACTTTTTGTGTAGTTTTTGTCTGCCAGAAACTATAATTCACTAGTTGTGTATCATAAAAGAGTCATCGTTTCTCCTCCTAGGGGTTTTCGAGATTTCTTAATCCAAACCGCAAGTAACGAGGCATTGGCTACCTTAAGAGAGTCATAGTTACTCGTTCCCATTGCTCACCCAGTCTGCCACTTTTTCTTACTGTGTCCCAGTCTGCCAGAAGCGATATGTCACTCGTTGTGTATCTTAAGAGATTCATCGTTACTCCTTCCATAGGTTACTGGTATTCTCTGAGTCAATACCTCTCTTGACGAAAAAGTGGCTATCTTAATAGTGCAATACTTCTTCCTCCGAGTTGCTCACACAGTTTACTGCTTTTTGTGTAGTTTTTGTCTGCCAGAAACTAGAACTCACTAGTTGTGTATCATAAAAGAGTCATCGTTTCTCCTCCTAGGGGTTATTCGAGATATCTTAGTCCAAACCGGAAGTAACGAGGCATTGGCTACCTTAAGAGAGTCATAGTTACTCGTCCCAATTGCTCACCCAGTCTGCCACTTTTTCTTACTGCGGCCAGTCTGCCAGAAGCGATATGTCACTCGTTGTGTATCTTAAGAGATTCATCGTTACTCCTTCCATAGGTTACTGGTATTCTCTGAGTTAATACCTCTCGTGACGAAAAAGTGGCTATCTTAATAGTGCAATACTTCTTCCTCCGAGTTGCTCACACAGTTTACTACTTTTTGTGTAGTTTTTGTCTGCCAGAAACTATAATTCACTAGTTTTGTATCATAAAAGAGTCATCGTTTCTCCTCCTAGGGGTTTTCGAGATTTCTTAATCCAAACCGCAAGTAACGAGGCATAGGCTACCATAAGAGAGTCATAGTTACTCGTCCCCATTGCTCACCCAGTCTGCCACTTTTTCTTACTGTGTCCCAGTCTGCCAGAAGCGATATGTCACTCGTTGTGTATCTTAAGAGATTCATCGTTACTCCTTCCATAGGTTACTGGTATTCTCTGAGTCAATACCTCTCTTGACGAAAAAGTGGCTATCTTAATAGTGCAATACTTCTTCCTCCGAGTTGCTCACACAGTTTACTGCTTTTTGTGTAGTTTTTGTCTGCCAGAAACTATAATTCACTAGTTGTGTATCATAAAAGAGTCATCGTTTCTCCTCCTAGGGGTTATTCAAGATATCTTAATCCAAACCGCAAGTAACGAGGCATTGGCTACCTTGAGAGAGTCATAGTTACTCGTCCCAATTGCTCACCCAGTCTGCCACTTTTTCTTACTGCGGCCAGTCTGCCAGAAACGATATGTCACTCGTTGTGTATCTTAAGAGATTCATCGTTACTCCTTCCATAGGTTACTGGTATTCTCTGATTCAATGCCTCTCGTGACGAAAAAGTGGCTATCTTAATAGTGCAATACTTCTTCCTCCCAGGTGCTCACACAGTTTACTACTTTTTTGTGTAGTTTTTGTCTGCCAGAAACTATAATTCACTAGTTTTGTATCATAAAAGAGTCATCGTTTCTCCTCCTAGGGGTTATTCGAGACCTCTTAATCCAAACCGCAAGTAACGAGGCATTGGCTACCTTAAGAGAGTCATAGTTACTCGTCCCAATTGCTCACCCAGTCTGCCACATTTTCTTACTGCGGCCAGTCTGCCAGAAGCGATATGTCACTCGTTGTGTATCTTAAGAGATTCATCGTTACTCCTTCCATAGGTTACTGGTATTCTCTAAGTCAATACCTCTCGTGACGAAAAAGTGGCTATCTTAATAGTGCAATACTTCTTCCTCCGAGTTGCTCACACAGTTTACTACTTTTTGTGTAGTTTTTGTCTGCCAGAAACTATAATTCACTAGTTGTGTATCATAAAAGAGTCATCGTTTCTCCTCCTAGGGGTTTTCGAGATTTCTTAATCCAAACCGCAAGTAACGAGGCATTGGCTACCTTAAGAGAGTCATAGTTACTCGTTCCCATTGCTCACCCAGTCTGCCACTTTTTCTTACTGTGTCCCAGTCTGCCAGAAGCGATATGTCACTCGTTGTGTATCTTAAGAGATTCATCGTTACTCCTTTCATAGGTTACTGGTATTCTCTGAGTCAATACCTCTCTTGACGAAAAAGTGGCTATCTTAATAGTGCAATACTTCTTCCTCCGAGTTGCTCACACAGTTTACTACTTTTTGTGTAGTTTTTGTCTGCCAGAAACTATAATTCACTAGTTGTGTATCATAAAAGAGTCATCGTTTCTCCTCCTAGGGGTTATTCGAGACCTCTTAATCCAAACCGCAAGTAACGAGGCATTGGCTACCTTAAGAGAGTCATAGTTACTCGTCCCAATTGCTCACCCAGTCTGCCACATTTTCTTACTGCGGCCAGTCTGCCAGAAGCGATATGTCACTCGTTGTGTATCTTAAGAGATTCATCGTTACTCCTTCCATAGGTTACTGGTATTCTCTGAGTCAATACCTCTCGTGACGAAAAAGTGGCTATCTTAATAGTGCAATACTTCTTCCTCCGAGTTGCTCACACAGTTTACTACTTTTTGTGTAGTTTTTGTCTGCCAGAAACAATAATTCACTAGTTGTGTATCATAAAAGAGTCATCGTTTCTCCTCCTAGGGGTTTTCGAGATTTCTTAATCCAAACCGCAAGTAACGAGGCATTGGCTACCTTAAGAGAGTCATAGTTACTCGTTCCCATTGCTCACCCAGTCTGCCACTTTTTCTTACTGTGTCCCAGTCTGCCTGAAGCGATATGTCACTCGTTGTGTATCTTAAGAGATTCATCGTTACTCCTTCCATAGGTTACTGGTATTCTCTGAGTCAATACCTCTCTTGACGAAAAAGTGGCTATCTTAATAGTGCAATACTTCTTCCTCCGAGTTGCTCACACAGTTTACTGCTTTTTGTGTAGTTTTTGTCTGCCAGAAACTAGAACTCACTAGTTGTGTATCATAAAAGAGTCATCGTTTCTCCTCCTAGGGGTTATTCGAGATATCTTAGTCCAAACCGGAAGTAACGAGGCATTGGCTACCTTAAGAGAGTCATAGTTACTCGTCCCAATTGCTCACCCAGTCTGCCACTTTTTCTTACTGCGGCCAGTCTGCCAGAAGCGATATGTCACTCGTTGTGTATCTTAAGAGATTCATCGTTACTCCTTCCATAGGTTACTGGTATTCTCTGAGTTAATACCTCTCGTGACGAAAAAGTGGCTATCTTAATAGTGCAATACTTCTTCCTCCGAGTTGCTCACACAGTTTACTACTTTTTGTGTAGTTTTTGTCTGCCAGAAACTATAATTCACTAGTTTTGTATCATAAAAGAGTCATCGTTTCTCCTCCTAGGGGTTTTCGAGATTTCTTAATCCAAACCGCAAGTAACGAGGCATAGGCTACCATAAGAGAGTCATAGTTACTCGTCCCCATTGCTCACCCAGTCTGCCACTTTTTCTTACTGTGTCCCAGTCTGCCAGAAGCGATATGTCACTCGTTGTGTATCTTAAGAGATTCATCGTTACTCCTTCCATAGGTTACTGGTATTCTCTGATTCAATGCCTCTCGTGACGAAAAAGTGGCTATCTTAATAGTGCAATACTTCTTCCTCCCAGTTGCTCACACAGTTTACTACTTTTTTGTGTAGTTTTTGTCTGCCAGAAACTATAATTCACTAGTTTTGTATCATAAAAGAGTCATCGTTTCTCCTCCTAGGGGTTATTCGAGACCTCTTAATCCAAACCGCAAGTAACGAGGCATTGGCTACCTTAAGAGAGTCATAGTTACTCGTCCCAATTGCTCACCCAGTCTGCCACATTTTCTTACTGCGGCCAGTCTGCCAGAAGCGATATGTCACTCGTTGTGTATCTTAAGAGATTCATCGTTACTCCTTCCATAGGTTACTGGTATTCTCTGAGTCAATACCTCTCGTGACGAAAAAGTGGCTATCTTAATAGTGCAATACTTCTTCCTCCGAGTTGCTCACACAGTTTACTACTTTTTGTGTAGTTTTTGTCTGCCAGAAACTATAATTCACTAGTTGTGTATCATAAAAGAGTCATCGTTTCTCCTCCTAGGGGTTTTCGAGATTTCTTAATCCAAACCGCAAGTAACGAGGCATTGGCTACCTTAAGAGAGTCATAGTTACTCGTTCCCATTGCTCACCCAGTCTGCCACTTTTTCTTACTGTGTCCCAGTCTGCCAGAAGCGATATGTCACTCGTTGTGTATCTTAAGAGATTCATCGTTACTCCTTCCATAGGTTACTGGTATTCTCTGAGTCAATACCTCTCTTGACGAAAAAGTGGCTATCTTAATAGTGCAATACTTCTTCCTCCGAGTTGCTCACACAGTTTACTGCTTTTTGTGTAGTTTTTGTCTGCCAGAAACTAGAACTCACTAGTTGTGTATCATAAAAGAGTCATCGTTTCTCCTCCTAGGGGTTATTCGAGATATCTTAGTCCAAACCGGAAGTAACGAGGCATTGGCTACCTTAAGAGAGTCATAGTTACTCGTCCCAATTGCTCACCCAGTCTGCCACTTTTTCTTACTGCGGCCAGTCTGCCAGAAGCGATATGTCACTCGTTGTGTATCTTAAGAGATTCATCGTTACTCCTTCCATAGGTTACTGGTATTCTCTGAGTTAATACCTCTCGTGACGAAAAAGTGGCTATCTTAATAGTGCAATACTTCTTCCTCCGAGTTGCTCACACAGTTTACTACTTTTTGTGTAGTTTTTGTCTGCCAGAAACTATAATTCACTAGTTTTGTATCATAAAAGAGTCATCGTTTCTCCTCCTAGGGGTTTTCGAGATTTCTTAATCCAAACCGCAAGTAGCGAGGCATAGGCTACCATAAGAGAGTCATAGTTACTCGTCCCCATTGCTCACATAGTCTGCCACTTTTTCTTACTGTGTCCCAGTCTGCCAGAAGCGATATGTCACTCGTTGTGTATCTTAAGAGATTCATCGTTACTCCTTCCATAGGTTACTGGTATTCTCTGAGTCAATACCTCTCTTGACGAAAAAGTGGCTATCTTAATAGTGCAATACTTCTTCCTCCGAGTTGCTCACACAGTTTACTGCTTTTTGTGTAGTTTTTGTCTGCCAGAAACTATAATTCACTAGTTGTGTATCATAAAAGAGTCATCGTTTCTCCTCCTAGGGGTTATTCAAGATATCTTAATCCAAACCGCAAGTAACGAGGCATTGGCTACCTTGAGAGAGTCATAGTTACTCGTCCCAATTGCTCACCCAGTCTGCCACTTTTTCTTACTGCGGCCAGTCTGCCAGAAGCGACATGTCACTCGTTGTGTATCTTAAGAGATTCATCGTTACTCCTTCCATAGGTTACTGGTATTCTCTGATTCAATGCCTCTCGTGACGAAAAAGTGGCTATCTTAATAGTGCAATACTTCTTCCTCCCAGTTGCTCACACAGTTTACTACTTTTTTGTGTAGTTTTTGTCTGCCAGAAACTATAATTCACTAGTTTTGTATCATAAAAGAGTCATCGTTTCTCCTCCTAGGGGTTATTCGAGACCTCTTAATCCAAACCGCAAGTAACGAGGCATTGGCTACCTTAAGAGAGTCATAGTTACTCGTCCCAATTGCTCACCCAGTCTGCCACATTTTCTTACTGCGGCCAGTCTGCCAGAAGCGATATGTCACTCGTTGTGTATCTTAAGAGATTCATCGTTACTCCTTCCATAGGTTACTGGTATTCTCTGAGTCAATACCTCTCGTGACGAAAAAGTGGCTATCTTATTAGTGCAATACTTCTTCCTCCGAGTTGCTCACACAGTTTACTACTTTTTGTGTAGTTTTTGTCTGCCAGAAACTATAATTCACTAGTTGTGTATCATAAAAGAGTCATCGTTTCTCCTCCTAGGGGTTTTCGAGATTTCTTAATCCAAACCGCAAGTAACGAGGCATTGGCTACCTTAAGAGAGTCATAGTTACTCGTTCCCATTGCTCACCCAGTCTGCCACTTTTTCTTACTGTGTCCCAGTCTGCCAGAAGCGATATGTCACTCGTTGTGTATCTTAAGAGATTCATCGTTACTCCTTCCATAGGTTACTGGTATTCTCTGAGTCAATACCTCTCTTGACGAAAAAGTGGCTATCTTAATAGTGCAATACTTCTTCCTCCGAGTTGCTCACACAGTTTACTGCTTTTTGTGTAGTTTTTGTCTGCCAGAAACTAGAACTCACTAGTTGTGTATCATAAAAGAGTCATCGTTTCTCCTCCTAAGGGTTATTCGAGATATCTTAGTCCAAACCGGAAGTAACGAGGCATTGGCTACCTTAAGAGAGTCATAGTTACTCATCCCAATTGCTCACCCAGTCTGCCACTTTTTCTTACTGCGGCCAGCCTGCCAGAAGCGATATGTCACTCGTTGTGTATCTTAAGAGATTCATCGTTACTCCTTCCATAGGTTACTGGTATTCTCTGAGTTAATACCTCTCGTGACGAAAAAGTGGCTATCTTAATAGTGCAATACTTCTTCCTCCGAGTTGCTCACACAGTTTACTACTTTTTGTGTAGTTTTTGTCTGCCAGAAACTATAATTCACTAGTTTTGTATCATAAAAGAGTCATCGTTTCTCCTCCTAGGGGTTTTCGAGATTTCTTAATCCAAACCGCAAGTAACGAGGCATTGGCTACCTTGAGAGAGTCATAGTTACTCATCCCAATTGCTCACCCAGTCTGCCACTTTTTCTTACTGCGGCCAGTCTGCCAGAAGCGATATGTCACTCGTTGTGTATCTTAAGAGATTCATCGTTACTCCTTCCATAGGTTACTGGTATTCTCTGATTCAATGCCTCTCGTGACGAAAAAGTGGCTATCTTAATAGTGCAATACTTCTTCCTCCCAGTTGCTCACACAGTTTACTACTTTTTTGTGTAGTTTTTGTCTGCCAGAAACTATAATTCACTAGTTTTGTATCATAAAAGAGTCATCGTTTCTCCTCCTAGGGGTTATTCGAGACCTCTTAATCCAAACCGCAAGTAACGAGGCATTGGCTACCTTAAGAGAGTCATAGTTACTCGTCCCAATTGCTCACCCAGTCTGCCACATTTTCTTACTGCGGCCAGTCTGCCAGAAGCGATATGTCACTCGTTGTGTATCTTAAGAGATTCATCGTTACTCCTTCCATAGGTTACTGGTATTCTCTGAGTCAATACCTCTCGTGACGAAAAAGTGGCTATCTTAATAGTGCAATACTTCTTCCTCCGAGTTGCTCACACAGTTTACTACTTTTTGTGTAGTTTTTGTCTGCCAGAAACTATAATTCACTAGTTGTGTATCATAAAAGAGTCATCGTTTCTCCTCCTAGGGGTTTTCGAGATTTCTTAATCCAAACCGCAAGTAACGAGGCATTGGCTACCTTTAGAGAGTCATAGTTACTCGTTCCCATTGCTCACCCAGTCTGCCACTTTTTCTTACTGTGTCCCAGTCTGCCAGAAGCGATATGTCACTCGTTGTGTATCTTAAGAGATTCATCGTTACTCCTTCCATAGGTTACTGGTATTCTCTGAGTCAATACCTCTCTTGACGAAAAAGTGGCTATCTTAATAGTGCAATACTTCTTCCTCCGAGTTGCTCACACAGTTTACTGCTTTTTGTGTAGTTTTTGTCTGCCAGAAACTAGAACTCACTAGTTGTGTATCATAAAAGAGTCATCGTTTCTCCTCCTAGGGGTTATTCGAGATATCTTAGTCCAAACCGGAAGTAACGAGGCATTGGCTACCTTAAGAGAGTCATAGTTACTCGTCCCAATTGCTCACCCAGTCTGCCACTTTTTCTTACTGCGGCCAGTCTGCCAGAAGCGATATGTCACTCGTTGTGTATCTTAAGAGATTCATCGTTACTCCTTCCATAGGTTACTGGTATTCTCTGAGTTAATACCTCTCGTGACGAAAAAGTGGCTATCTTAATAGTGCAATACTTCTTCCTCCGAGTTGCTCACACAGTTTACTACTTTTTGTGTAGTTTTTGTCTGCCAGAAACTATAATTCACTAGTTTTGTATCATAAAAGAGTCATCGTTTCTCCTCCTAGGGGTTTTCGAGATTTCTTAATCCAAACCGCAAGTAACGAGGCATAGGCTACCATAAGAGAGTCATAGTTACTCGTCCCCATTGCTCACCCAGTCTGCCACTTTTTCTTACTGTGTCCCAGTCTGCCAGAAGCGATATGTCACTCGTTGTGTATCTTAAGAGATTCATCGTTACTCCTTCCATAGGTTACTGGTATTCTCTGAGTCAATACCTCTCTTGACGAAAAATTGGCTATCTTAATAGTGCAATACTTCTTCCTCCGAGTTGCTCACACAGTTTACTGCTTTTTGTGTAGTTTTTGTCTGCCAGAAACTATAATTCACTAGTTGTGTATCATAAAAGAGTCATCGTTTCTCCTCCTAGGGGTTATTCAAGATATCTTAATCCAAACCGCAAGTAACGAGGCATTGGCTACCTTGAGAGAGTCATAGTTACTCGTCCCAATTGCTCACCCAGTCTGCCACTTTTTCTTACTGCGGCCAGTCTGCCAGAAGCGATATGTCACTCGTTGTGTATCTTAAGAGATTCATCGTTACTCCTTCCATAGGTTACTGGTATTCTCTGATTCAATGCCTCTCGTGACGAAAAAGTGGCTATCTTAATAGTGCAATACTTCTTCCTCCAAGTTGCTCACACAGTTTACTACTTTTTTGTGTAGTTTTTGTCTGCCAGAAACTATAATTCACTAGTTTTGTATCATAAAAGAGTCATCGTTTCTCCTCCTAGGGGTTATTCGAGACCTCTTAATCCAAACCGCAAGTAACGAGGCATTGGCTACCTTAAGAGAGTCATAGTTACTCGTCCCAATTGCTCACCCAGTCTGCCACATTTTCTTACTGCGGCCAGTCTGCCAGAAGCGATATGTCACTCGTTGTGTATCTTAAGAGATTCATCGTTACTCCTTCCATAGGTTACTGGTATTCTCTGAGTCAATACCTCTCGTGACGAAAAAGTGGCTATCTTAATAGTGCAATACTTCTTCCTCCGAGTTGCTCACACAGTTTACTACTTTTTGTGTAGTTTTTGTCTGCCAGAAACTATAATTCACTAGTTGTGTATCATAAAAGAGTCATCGTTTCTCCTCCTAGGGGTTTTCGAGATTTCTTAATCCAAACCGCAAGTAACGAGGCATTGGCTACCTTAAGAGAGTCATAGTTACTCGTTCCCATTGCTCACCCAGTCTGCCACTTTTTCTTACTGTGTCCCAGTCTGCCAGAAGCGATATGTCACTCGTTGTGTATCTTAAGAGATTCATCGTTACTCCTTCCATAGGTTACTGGTATTCTCTGAGTCAATACCTCTCTTGACGAAAAAGTGGCTATCTTAATAGTGCAATACTTCTTCCTCCGAGTTGCTCACACAGTTTACTGCTTTTTGTGTAGTTTTTGTCTGCCAGAAACTAGAACTCACTAGTTGTGTATCATAAAAGAGTCATCGTTTCTCCTCCTAGGGGTTATTCGAGATATCTTAGTCCAAACCGGAAGTAACGAGGCATTGGCTACCTTAAGAGAGTCATAGTTACTCGTCCCAATTGCTCACCCAGTCTGCCACCTTTTCTTACTGCGGCCAGTCTGCCAGAAGCGATATGTCACTCGTTGTGTATCTTAAGAGATTCATCGTTACTCCTTCCATAGGTTACTGGTATTCTCTGAGTTAATACCTCTCGTGACGAAAAAGTGGCTATCTTAATAGTGCAATACTTCTTCCTCCGAGTTGCTCACACAGTTTACTACTTTTTGTGTAGTTTTTGTCTGCCAGAAACTATAATTCACTAGTTTTGTATCATAAAAGAGTCATCGTTTCTCCTCCTAGGGGTTTTCGAGATTTCTTAATCCAAACCGCAAGTAACGAGGCATAGGCTACCATAAGAGAGTCATAGTTACTCGTCCCCATTGCTCACCCAGTCTGCCACTTTTTCTTACTGTGTCCCAGTCTGCCAGAAGCGATATGTCACTCGTTGTGTATCTTAAGAGATTCATCGTTACTCCTTCCATAGGTTACTGGTATTCTCTGAGTCAATACCTCTCTTGACGAAAAAGTGGCTATCTTAATAGTGCAATACTTCTTCCTCCGAGTTGCTCACACAGTTTACTGCTTTTTGTGTAGTTTTTGTCTGCCAGAAACTATAATTCACTAGTTGTGTATCATAAAAGAGTCATCGTTTCTCCTCCTAGGGGTTATTCAAGATATCTTAATCCAAACCGCAAGTAACGAGGCATTGGCTACCTTGAGAGAGTCATAGTTACTCGTCCCAATTGCTCACCCAGTCTGCCACTTTTTCTTACTGCGGCCAGTCTGCCAGAAGCGATATGTCACTCGTTGTGTATCTTAAGAGATTCATCGTTACTCCTTCCATAGGTTACTGGTATTCTCTGATTCAATGCCTCTCGTGACGAAAAAGTGGCTATCTTAATAGTGCAATACTTCTTCCTCCCAGTTGCTCACACAGTTTACTACTTTTTTGTGTAGTTTTTGTCTGCCAGAAACTATAATTCACTAGTTTTGTATCATAAAAGAGTCATCGTTTCTCCTCCTAGGGGTTATTCGAGACCTCTTAATCCAAACCGCAAGTAACGAGGCATTGGCTACCTTAAGAGAGTCATAGTTACTCGTCCCAATTGCTCACCCAGTCTGCCACATTTTCTTACTGCGGCCAGTCTGCCAGAAGCGATATGTCACTCGTTGTGTATCTTAAGAGATTCATCGTTACTCCTTCCATAGGTTACTGGTATTCTCTGAGTCAATACCTCTCGTGACGAAAAAGTGGCTATCTTAATAGTGCAATACTTCTTCCTCCGAGTTGCTCACACAGTTTACTACTTTTTGTGTAGTTTTTGTCTGCCAGAAACTATAATTCACTAGTTGTGTATCATAAAAGAGTCATCGTTTCTCCTCCTAGGGGTTTTCGAGATTTCTTAATCCAAACCGCAAGTAACGAGGCATTGGCTACCTTAAGAGAGTCATAGTTACTCGTTCCCATTGCTCACCCAGTCTGCCACTTTTTCTTACTGTGTCCCAGTCTGCCAGAAGCGATATGTCACTCGTTGTGTATCTTAAGAGATTCATCGTTACTCCTTCCATAGGTTACTGGTATTCTCTGAGTCAATACCTCTCTTGACGAAAAAGTGGCTATCTTAATAGTGCAATACTTCTTCCTCCGAGTTGCTCACACAGTTTACTGCTTTTTGTGTAGTTTTTGTCTGCCAGAAACTATAATTCACTAGTTGTGTATCATAAAAGAGTCATCGTTTCTCCTCCTAGGGGTTATTCGAGATATCTTAATCCAAACCGCAAGTAACGAGGCATTGGCTACCTTAAGAGAGTCATAGTTACTCGTCCCAATTGCTCACCCAGTCTGCCACTTTTCCTTACTGCGGCCAGTCTGCCAGAAGCGATATGTCACTCGTTGTGTATCTTAAGAGATTCATCGTTACTCTTTCCATAGGTTACTGGTATTCTCTGATTCAATGCCTCTCGTGACGAAAAAGTGGCTATCTTAATAGTGCAATACTTCTTCCTCCCAGTTGCTCACACAGTTTACTACTTTTTTGTGTAGTTTTTGTCTGCCAGAAACTATAATTCACTAGTTTTGTATCATAAAAGAGTCATCGTTTCTCCTCCTAGGGGTTATTCGAGACCTCTTAATCCAAACCGCAAGTAACGAGGCATTGGCTACCTTAAGAGAGTCATAGTTACTCGTCCCAATTGCTCACCCAGTCTGCCACATTTTCTTACTGCGGCCAGTCTGCCAGAAGCGATATGTCACTCGTTGTGTATCTTAAGAGATTCATCGTTACTCCTTCCATAGGTTACTGGTATTCTCTGAGTCAATACCTCTCGTGACGAAAAAGTGGCTATCTTAATAGTGCAATACTTCTTCCTCCGAGTTGCTCACACAGTTTACTACTTTTTGTGTAGTTTTTGTCTGCCAGAAACTATAATTCACTAGTTGTGTATCATAAAAGAGTCATCGTTTCTCCTCCTAGGGGTTTTCGAGATTTCTTAATCCAAACCGCAAGTAACGAGGCATTGGCTACCTTAAGAGAGTCATAGTTACTCGTTCCCATTGCTCACCCAGTCTGCCACTTTTTCTTACTGTGTCCCAGTCTGCCAGAAGCGATATGTCACTCGTTGTGTATCTTAAGAGATTCATCGTTACTCCTTCCATAGGTTACTGGTATTCTCTGAGTCAATACCTCTCTTGACGAAAAAGTGGCTATCTTAATAGTGCAATACTTCTTCCTCCGAGTTGCTCACACAGTTTACTGCTTTTTGTGTAGTTTTTGTCTGCCAGAAACTAGAACTCACTAGTTGTGTATCATAAAAGAGTCATCGTTTCTCCTCCTAGGGGTTATTCGAGATATCTTAGTCCAAACCGGAAGTAACGAGGCATTGGCTACCTTAAGAGAGTCATAGTTACTCGTCCCAATTGCTCACCCAGTCTGCCACTTTTTCTTACTGCGGCCAGTCTGCCAGAAGCGATATGTCACTCGTTGTGTATCTTAAGAGATTCATCGTTACTCCTTCCATAGGTTACTGGTATTCTCTGAGTTAATACCTCTCGTGACGAAAAAGTGGCTATCTTAATAGTGCAATACTTCTTCCTCCGAGTTGCTCACACAGTTTACTACTTTTTGTGTAGTTTTTGTCTGCCAGAAACTATAATTCACTAGTTTTGTATCATAAAAGAGTCATCGTTTCTCCTCCTAGGGGTTTTCGAGATTTCTTAATCCAAACCGCAAGTAACGAGGCATAGGCTACCATAAGAGAGTCATAGTTACTCGTCCCCATTGCTCACCCAGTCTGCCACTTTTTCTTACTGTGTCCCAGTCTGCCAGAAGCGATATGTCACTCGTTGTGTATCTTAAGAGATTCATCGTTACTCCTTCCATAGGTTACTGGTATTCTCTGAGTCAATACCTCTCTTGACGAAAAAGTGGCTATCTTAATAGTGCAATACTTCTTCCTCCGAGTTGCTCACACAGTTTACTGCTTTTTGTGTAGTTTTTGTCTGCCAGAAACTATAATTCACTAGTTGTGTATCATAAAAGAGTCATCGTTTCTCCTCCTAGGGGTTATTCAAGATATCTTAATCCAAACCGCAAGTAACGAGGCATTGGCTACCTTGAGAGAGTCATAGTTACTCGTCCCAATTGCTCACCCAGTCTGCCACTTTTTCTTACTGCGGCCAGTCTGCCAGAAGCGATATGTCACTCGTTGTGTATCTTAAGAGATTCATCGTTACTCCTTCCATAGGTTACTGGTATTCTCTGATTCAATGCCTCTCTTGACGAAAAAGTGGCTATCTTAATAGTGCAATACTTCTTCCTCCGAGTTGCTCACACAGTTTACTACTTTTTTGTGTAGTTTTTGTCTGCCAGAAACTATAATTCACTAGTTTTGTATCATAAAAGAGTCATCGTTTCTCCTCCTAGGGGTTATTCGAGACCTCTTAATCCAAACCGCAAGTAACGAGGCATTGGCTACCTTAAGAGAGTCATAGTTACTCGTCCCAATTGCTCACCCAGTCTGCCACTTTTTCTTACTGCGGCCAGTCTGCCAGAAGCGATATGTCACTCGTTGTGTATCTTAAGAGATTCATCGTTACTCCTTCCTTAGGTTACTGGTATTCTCTGAGTCAATACCTCTCTTGACGAAAAAGTGGCTATCTTAATTGTGCAATACTTCTTCCTCCGAGTTGCTCACACAGTTTACTACTTTTTGTGTAGTTTTTGTCTGCCAGAAACTATAATTCACTAGTTTTGTATCATAAAAGAGTCATCGTTTCTCCTCCTAGGGGTTTTCGAGATTTCTTAATCCAAACCGCAAGTAACGAGGCATAGGCTACCATAAGAGAGTCATAGTTACTCGTCCCCATTGCTCACCCAGTCTGCCACTTTTTCTTACTGTGTCCCAGTCTGCCAGAAGCGATATGTCACTCGTTGTGTATCTTAAGAGATTCATCGTTACTCCTTCCATAGGTTACTGGTATTCTCTGAGTCAATACCTCTCTTGACGAAAAAGTGGCTATCTTAATAGTGCAATACTTCTTCCTCCGAGTTGCTCACACAGTTTACTGCTTTTTGTGTAGTTTTTGTCTGCCAGAAACTATAATTCACTAGTTGTGTATCATAAAAGAGTCATCGTTTCTCCTCCTAGGGGTTATTCAAGATATCTTAATCCAAACCGCAAGTAACGAGGCATTGGCTACCTTGAGAGAGTCATAGTTACTCGTCCCAATTGCTCACCCAGTCTGCCACTTTTTCTTACTGCGGCCAGTCTGCCAGAAGCGATATGTCACTCGTTGTGTATCTTAAGAGATTCATCGTTACTCCTTCCATAGGTTACTGGTATTCTCTGATTCAATGCCTCTCTTGACGAAAAAGTGGCTATCTTAATAGTGCAATACTTCTTCCTCCGAGTTGCTCACACAGTTTACTACTTTTTTGTGTAGTTTTTGTCTGCCAGAAACTATAATTCACTAGTTTTGTATCATAAAAGAGTCATCGTTTCTCCTCCTAGGGGTTATTCGAGACCTCTTAATCCAAACCGCAAGTAACGAGGCATTGGCTACCTTAAGAGAGTCATAGTTACTCGTCCCAATTGCTCACCCAGTCTGCCACTTTTTCTTACTGCGGCCAGTCTGCCAGAAGCGATATGTCACTCGTTGTGTATCTTAAGAGATTCATCGTTACTCCTTCCTTAGGTTACTGGTATTCTCTGAGTCAATACCTCTCTTGACGAAAAAGTGGCTATCTTAATTGTGCAATACTTCTTCCTCCGAGTGGCTCACACAGTTTACTACTTTTTGTGTAGTTTTTGTCTGCCAGAAACTATAATTCACTAGTTTTGTATCATAAAAGAGTCATCGTTTCTCCTCCTAGGGGTTATTCGAGATTTCTTAATCCAAACCGCAAGTAACGAGGCATTGGCTACCTTAAGAGAGTCATAGTTACTCGTCCCCATTGCTCACCCAGTCTGCCACTTTTTCTTACTGTGGCCAGTCTGCCAGAAGCGATATGTCACTCGTTGTGTATCTTAAGAGATTCATCGTTACTCCTTCCATAGGTTACTGGTATTCTCTGAGGCAATACCTCTCTTGGCGAAAAAGTGGCTATCTTAAGAGTGCAATACTTCTTCCTCTGAGTTGCTCACACAGTTTACTGCTTTTTGTGTAGTTTTTGTCTGCCAGAAACTATAATTCACTAGTTGTGTATCATAAATGAGTCATCGTTTCTCCTCCTAGGGGTTATTCGAGATATCTTAGTCCAAACCGCAAGTAACGAGGCATTGGCTACCTTAAGAGAGTCATAGTTACTCGTCCCAATTGCTCACCCAGTCTGCCACTTTTCCTTACTGCGGCCTGTCTGCCAGAAGCGATATGTCACTCGTTGTGTATCTTAAGAGATTCATCGTTACTCTTTCCATAGGTTACTGGTATTCTCTGATACAATGCCTCTCGTGACGAAAAAGTGGCTATCTTAATAGTGCAATACTTCTTCCTCCGAGTTGCTCACACAGTTTACTACTTTTTGTGTAGTTTTTGTCTGCCAGAAACTATAATTCACTAGTTGTGTATCATAAAAGAGTCATCGTTTCTCCTCCTAGGGGTTATTCGAGACCTCTTAATCCAAACCGCAAGTAACGAGGCATTGGCTACCTTAAGAGAGTCATAGTTACTCGTCCCAATTGCTCACCCAGTCTGCCACTTTTTCTTACTGCGGCCAGTCTGCCAGAAGCGATATGTCACTCGTTGTGTATCTTAAGAGATTCATCGTTACTTCTTCCATAGGTTACTGGTATTCTCTGAGTCAATACCTCTCGTGACGAAAAAGTGGCTATCTTAATAGTGCAATACTTCTTCCTCCGAGTTGCTCACACCGTTTACTACTTTTTGTGTAGTTTTTGTCTGCCAGAAACTATAATTCACTAGTTGTGTATCATAAAAGAGTCATCGTTTCTCCTCCTAGGGGTTATTCGAGACCTCTTAATTCAAACCGCAAGTAACGAGGCATTGGCTACCTTAAGAGATTCATAGTTACTCGTCCCAATTGCTCACCCAGTCTGCCACTTTTTCTTACTGCGGCCAGTCTGCCTGAAGCGATATGTCACTCGTTGTGTATCTTAAGAGATTCATCGTTACTCCTTCCATAGGTTACTGGTATTCTCTGAGTCAATACCTCTCTTGACGAAAAAGTGGCTATCTTAATAGTGCAATACTTCTTCCTCCGAGTTGCTCACACAGTTTACTGCTTTTTGTGTAGTTTTTGTCTGCCAGAAACTAGAACTCACTAGTTGTGTATCATAAAAGAGTCATCGTTTCTCCTCCTAGGGGTTATTCGAGATATCTTAGTCCAAACCGGAAGTAACGAGGCATTGGCTACCTTAAGAGAGTCATAGTTACTCGTCCCAATTGCTCACCCAGTCTGCCACTTTTTCTTACTGCGGCCAGTCTGCCAGAAGCGATATGTCACTCGTTGTGTATCTTAAGAGATTCATCGTTACTCCTTCCATAGGTTACTGGTATTCTCTGAGTCAATACCTCTCGTGACGAAAAAGTGGCTATCTTAATAGTGCAATACTTCTTCCTCCGAGTTGCTCACACAGTTTACTACTTTTTGTGTAGTTTTTGTCTGCCAGAAACTATAAGTCACTAGTTGTGTATCATAAAAGAGTCATCGTTTCTCCTCCTAGGGGTTTTCGAGATTTCTTAATCCAAACCGCAAGTAACGAGACATTGGCTACCATAAGAGAGTCATAGTTACTCGTCCCCATTGCTCACCCAGTCTGCCACTTTTTCTTACTGTGTCCCAGTCTGCCAGAAGCGATATGTCACTCGTTGTGTATCTTAAGAGATTCATCGTTACTCCTTCCATAGGTTACTGGTATTCTCTGAGTCAATACCTCTCTTGACGAAAAAGTGGCTATCTTAATAGTGCAATACTTCTTCCTCCGAGTTGCTCACACAGTTTACTGCTTTTTGTGTAGTTTTTGTCTGCCAGAAACTATAATTCACTAGTTGTGTATCATAAAAGAGTCATCGTTTCTCCTCCTAGGGGTTATTCGAGATATCTTAATCCAAACCGCAAGTAACGAGGCATTGGCTACCTTGAGAGAGTCATAGTTACTCGTCCCAATTGCTCACCCAGTCTGCCACTTTTTCTTACTGCGGCCAGTCTGCCAGAAGCGATATGTCACTCGTTGTGTATCTTAAGAGATTCATCGTTACTCCTTCCATAGGTTACTGGTATTCTCTGATTCAATGCCTCTCGTGACGAAAAAGTGGCTATCTTAATAGTGCAATACTTCTTCCTCCCAGTTGCTCACACAGTTTACTACTTTTTTGTGTAGTTTTTGTCTGCCAGAAACTATAATTCACTAGTTTTGTATCATAAAAGAGTCATCGTTTCTCCTCCTAGGGGTTATTCGAGACCTCTTAATCCAAACCGCAAGTAACGAGGCATTGGCTACCTTAAGAGAGTCATAGTTACTCGTCCCAATTGCTCACCCAGTCTGCCACTTTTTCTTACTGCGGCCAGTCTGCCAGAAGCGATATGTCACTCGTTGTGTATCTTAAGAGATTCATCGTTACTCCTTCCATAGGTTACTGGTATTCTCTGAGTCAATACCTCTCTTGACGAAAAAGTGGCTATCTTAATTGTGCAATACTTCTTCCTCCGAGTGGCTCACACAGTTTACTACTTTTTGTGTAGTTTTTGTCTGCCAGAAACTATAATTCACTAGTTTTGTATCATAAAAGAGTCATCGTTTCTCCTCCTAGGGGTTATTCGAGATTTCTTAATCCAAACCGCAAGTAACGAGGCATTGGCTACCTTAAGAGAGTCATAGTTACTCGTCCCCATTGCTCACCCAGTCTGCCACTTTTTCTTACTGTGGCCAGTCTGCCAGAAGCGATATGTCACTCGTTGTGTATCTTAAGAGATTCATCGTTACTCCTTCCATAGGTTACTGGTATTCTCTGAGTCAATACCTCTCTTGGCGAAAAAGTGGCTATCTTAATAGTGCAATACTTCTTCCTCTGAGTTGCTCACACAGTTTACTGCTTTTTGTGTAGTTTTTGTCTGCCAGAAACTATAATTCACTAGTTGCGTATCATAAATGAGTCATCGTTTCTCCTCCTAGGGGTTATTCGAGATATCTTAGTCCAAACCGCAAGTAACGAGGCATTGGCTACCTTAAGAGAGTCATAGTTACTCGTCCCAATTGCTCACCCAGTCTGCCACTTTTCCTTACTGCGGCCTGTCTGCCAGAAGCGATATGTCACTCGTTGTGTATCTTAAGAGATTCATCGTTACTCTTTCCATAGGTTACTGGTATTCTCTGATTCAATGCCTCTCGTGACGAAAAAGTGGCTATCTTAATAGTGCAATACTTCTTCCTCCGAGTTGCTCACACAGTTTACTACTTTTTGTGTAGTTTTTGTCTGCCAGAAACTATAATTCACTAGTTGTGTATCATAAAAGAGTCATCGTTTCTCCTCCTAGGGGTTATTCGAGACCTCTTAATCCAAACCGCAAGTAACGAGGCATTGGCTACCTTAAGAGAGTCATAGTTACTCGTCCCAATTGCTCACCCAGTCTGCCACTTTTTCTTACTGCGGCCAGTCTGCCAGAAGCGATATGTCACTCGTTGTGTATCTTAAGAGATTCATCGTTACTTCTTCCATAGGTTACTGGTATTCTCTGAGTCAATACCTCTCGTGACGAAAAAGTGGCTATCTTAATAGTGCAATACTTCTTCCTCCGAGTTGCTCACACCGTTTACTACTTTTTGTGTAGTTTTTGTCTGCCAGAAACTATAATTCACTAGTTGTGTATCATAAAAGAGTCATCGTTTCTCCTCCTAGGGGTTATTCGAGACCTCTTAATCCAAACCGCAAGTAACGAGGCATTGGCTACCTTAAGAGATTCATAGTTACTCGTCCCAATTGCTCACCCAGTCTGCCACTTTTTCTTACTGCGGCCAGTCTGCCAGAAGCGATATGTCACTCGTTGTGTATCTTAAGAGATTCATCGTTACTCCTTCCATAGGTTACTGGTATTCTCTGAGTCAATACCTCTCGTGACGAAAAAGTGGCTATCTTAATAGTGCAATACTTCTTCCTCCGAGTTGCTCACACAGTTTACTACTTTTGGTGTAGTTTTTGTCTGCCAGAAATTATAATTCACTAGTTGTGTATCATAAAAGAGTCATCGTTTCTCCTCCTAGGGGTTTTCGAGATTTCTTAATCCAAACCGCAAGTAACGAGGCATTGGCTACCTTAAGAGAGTCATAGTTACTCGTCCCCATTGCTCACCCAGTCTGCCACTTTTTCTTACTGTGTCCCAGTCTGCCAGAAGCGATATGTCACTCGTTGTGTATCTTAAGAGATTCATCGTTACTCCTTCCATAGGTTACTGGTATTCTCTGAGTCAATACCTCTCTTGACGAAAAAGTGGCTATCTTAATAGTGCAATACTTCTTCCTTCGAGTTGCTCACACAGTTTACTGCTTTTTGTGTAGTTTTTGTCTGCCAGAAACTATAATTCACTAGTTGTGTATCATAAAAGAGTCATCGTTTCTCCTCCTAGGTGTTATTCGAGATATCTTAATCCAAACCGCAAGTAACGAGGCATTGGCTACCTTAAGAGAGTCATAGTTACTCGTCCCAATTGCTCACCCAGTCTGCCACTTTTCCTTACTGCGGCCAGTCTGCCAGAAGCGATATGTCACTTGTTGTGTATCTTAAGAGATTCATCGTTACTCTTTCCATAGGTTACTGGTATTCTCTGATTCAATGCCTCTCGTGACGAAAAAGTGGCTATCTTAATAGTGCAATACTTCTTCCTCCCAGTTGCTCACACAGTTTACTACTTTTTTGTGTAGTTTTTGCCTGCCAGAAACTATAATTCACTAGTTTTGTATCATAAAAGAGTCATCGTTTCTCCTCCTAGGGGTTATTCGAGACCTCTTAATCCAAACCGGAAGTAACGAGGCATTGGCTACCTTAAGAGAGTCATAGTTACTCGTCCCAATTGCTCACCCAGTCTGCCACTTTTTGTTACTGCGGCCAGTCTGCCAGAAGCGATATGTCACTCGTTGTGTATCTTAAGAGATTCATCGTCACTCCTTCCATAGGTTACTGGTATTCTCTGAGTCAATACCTCTCTTGACGAAAAAGTGGCTATCTTAATAGTGCAATACTTCTTCCTCCGAGTTGCTCACACAGTTTACTACTTTTTGTGTAGTTTTTGTCTGCCAGAAACTATAATTCACTAGTTTTGTATCATAAAATAGTCATCGTTTCTCCTCCTAGGGGTTATTCGAGATTTCTTAATCCAAACCGCAAGTAACGAGGCATTGGCTACCTTAAGAGAGTCATAGGTACTCGTCCCAATTGCTCACCCAGTCTGCCACTTTTCCTTACTGCGGCCAGTCTGCCAGAAGCGATATGTCACTCGTTGTGTATCTTAAGAGATTCATCGCTACTCTTTCCATAAGTTACTGGTATTCTCTGATTCAATGCCTCTCGTGACGAAAAAGTGGCTATCTTAATAGTGCAATACTTCTTCCTCCGAGTTGCTCACACAGTTTACTACTTTTTGTGTAGTTTTTGTCTGCCAGAAACTATAATTCACTAGTTGTGTATCATAAAAGAGTCATCGTTTCTCCTCCTAGGGGTTATTCGAGACCTCTTAATCCAAACCGCTAGTAACGAGGCATTGGCTACCTTAAGAGAGTCATAGTTACTCGTCCCTATTGCTCACCCAGTCTGCCACTTTTTCTTACTGTTGCCAGTCTGCCAGAAGCGATATGTCACTCGTTGTGTATCTTAAGAGATTCATCGTTACTCCTTCCATAGGTTACTGGTATTCTCTGAGTCAATACCTCTCGTGACGAAAAAGTGGCTATCTTAATAGTGCAATACTTCTTCCTCCGAGTTGCTCACACAGTTTACTGCTTTTTGTGTAGTTTTTGTCTGCCAGAAACTATAATTCACTAGTTGTGTATCATAAATGAGTCATCGTTTCTCCTCCTAGGGGTTATTCGAGATATCTTAGTCCAAACCGCAAGTAACGAGGCATTGGCTACCTTAAGAGAGTCATTGTTACTCGTCCCAATTGCTCACCCAGTCTGCCACTTTTCCTTACTGCGGCCTGTCTGCCAGAAGCGATATGTCACTCGTTGTGTATCTTAAGAGATTCATCGTTACTCTTTCCATAGGTTACTGGTATTCTCTGATTCAATGCCTCTCGTGACGAAAAAGTGGCTATCTTAATAGTGCAATACTTCTTCCTCCGAGTTGCTCACACAGTTTACTACTTTTTGTGTAGTTTTTGTCTGCCAGAAACTATAATTCACTAGTTGTGTATCATAAAAGAGTCATCGTTTCTCCTCCTAGGGGTTATTCGAGACCTCTTAATCCAAACCGCAAGTAACGAGGCATTGGCTACCTTAAGATTGTCATAGTTACTCGTCCCAATTGCTCACCCAGTCTGCCACTTTTTCTTACTGCGGCCAGTCTGCCAGAAGCGATATGTCACTCGTTGTGTATCTTAAGAAATTCATCGTTACTTCTTCCATAGGTTACTGGTATTCTCTGAGTCAATACCTCTCGTGACGAAAAAGTGGCTATCTTAATAGTGCAATACTTCTTCCTCCGAGTTGCTCACACCGTTTACTACTTTTTGTGTAGTTTTTGTCTGCCAGAAACTATAATTCACTAGTTGTGTATCATAAAAGAGTCATCGTTTCTCCTCCTAGGGGTTATTCGAGACCTCTTAATCCAAACCGCTAGTAACGAGGCATTGGCTACCTTAAGAGATTCATAGTTACTCGTCCCAATTGCTCACCCAGTCTGCCACTTTTTCTTACTGCGGCCAGTCTGCCAGAAGCGATATGTCACTCGTTGTGTATCTTAAGAGATTCATCGTTACTCCTTCCATAGGTTACTGGTATTCTCTGAGTCAATACCTCTCGTGACGAAAAAGTGGCTATCTTAATAGTGCAATACTTCTTCCTCCGAGTTGCTCACACAGTTTACTACTTTTTGTGTAGTTTTTGTCTGCCAGAAACTATAATTCACTAGTTTTGTATCATAAAAGAGTCATCGTTTCTCCTCCTAGGGGTTATTCGAGATTTCTTAATCCAAACCGCAAGTAACGAGGCATTGGCTACCTTAAGAGAGTCATAGGTACTCGTCCCAATTGCTCACCCAGTCTGCCACTTTTCCTTACTGGGGCCAGTCTGCCAGAAGCGATATGTCACTCGTTGTGTATCTTAAGAGATTCATCGCTACTCTTTCCATAAGTTACTGGTATTCTCTGATTCAATGCCTCTCGTGACGAAAAAGTGGCTATCTTAATAGTGCAATACTTCTTCCTCCGAGTTGCTCACACAGTTTACTACTTTTTGTGTAGTTTTTGTCTGCCAGAAACTATAATTCACTAGTTGTGTATCATAAAAGAGTCATCGTTTCTCCTCCTAGGGGTTTTGGAGATTTCTTAATCCAAACCGCAAGTAACGAGGCATTGGCTACCTTAAGAGAGTCATAGTTACTCGTCCCTATTGCTCACCCAGTCTGCCACTTTTTCTTACTGTTGCCAGTCTGCCAGAAGCGATATGTCACTCGTTGTGTATCTTAAGAGATTCATCGTTACTCCTTCCATAGGTTACTGGTATTCTCTGAGTCAATACCTCTCGTGACGAAAAAGTGGCTATCTTAATAGTGCAATACTTCTTCCTCCGAGTTGCTCACACAGTTTACTGCTTTTTGTGTAGTTTTTGTCTGCCAGAAACTATAATTCACTAGTTGTGTATCATAAATGAGTCATCGTTTCTCCTCCTAGGGGTTATTCGAGATATCTTAGTCCAAACCGCAAGTAACGAGGCATTGGCTACCTTAAGAGAGTCATAGTTACTCGTCCCAATTGCTCACCCAGTCTGCCACTTTTCCTTACTGCGGCCTGTCTGCCAGAAGCGATATGTCACTCGTTGTGTATCTTAAGAGATTCATCGTTACTCTTTCCATAGGTTACTGGTATTCTCTGATTCAATGCCTCTCGTGACGAAAAAGTGGCTATCTTAATAGTGCAATACTTCTTCCTCCGAGTTGCTCACACAGTTTACTACTTTTTGTGTAGTTTTTGTCTGCCAGAAACTATAATTCACTAGTTGTGTATCATAAAAGAGTCATCGTTTCTCCTCCTAGGGGTTATTCGAGACCTCTTAATCCAAACCGCAAGTAACGAGGCATTGGCTACCTTAAGAGAGTCATAGTTACTCGTCCCAATTGCTCACCCAGTCTGCCACTTTTTCTTACTGCGGCCAGTCTGCCAGAAGCGATATGTCACTCGTTGTGTATCTTAAGAGATTCATCGTTACTCCTTCCATAGGTTACTGGTATTCTCTGAGTCAATACCTCTCGTGACGAAAAAGTGGCTATCTTAATAGTGCAATACTTCTTCCTCCGAGTTGCTCACACAGTTTACTACTTTTGGTGTAGTTTTTGTCTGCCAGAAATTATAATTCACTAGTTGTGTATCATAAAAGAGTCATCGTTTCTCCTCCTAGGGGTTTTCGAGATTTCTTAATCCAAACCGCAAGTAACGAGGCATTGGCTACCTTAAGAGAGTCATAGTTACTCGTCCCCATTGCTCACCCAGTCTGCCACTTTTTCTTACTGTGTCCCAGTCTGTCAGAAGCGATATGTCACTCGTTGTGTATCTTAAGAGATTCATCGTTACTCCTTCCATAGGTTACTGGTATTCTCTGAGTCAATACCTCTCTTGACGAAAAAGTGGCTATCTTAATAGTGCAATACTTCTTCCTCCGAGTTGCTCACACAGTTTACTGCTTTTTGTGTAGTTTTTGTCTGCCAGAAACTATAATTCACTAGTTGTGTATCATAAAAGAGTCATCGTTTCTCCTCCTAGGGGTTATTCGAGATATCTTAATCCAAACCGCAAGTAACGAGGCATTGGCTACCTTAAGAGAGTCATAGTTACTCGTCCCAATTGCTCACCCAGTCTGCCACTTTTCCTTACTGCGGCCAGTCTGCCAGAAGCGATATGTCACTCGTTGTGTATCTTAAGAGATTCATCGTTACTCTTTCCATAGGTTACTGGTATTCTCTGATTCAATGCCTCTCGTGACGAAAAAGTGGCTATCTTAATAGTGCAATACTTCTTCCTCCGAGTTGCTCACACAGTTTACTACTTTTTGAGTAGTTTTTGTCTGCCAGAAACTATAATTCACTAGTTTTGTATCATAAAAGAGTCATCGTTTCTCCTCCTAGGGGTTATTCGAGATATCTTAGTCCAAACAGCAAGTAACGAGGCATTGGCTACCTTAAGAGAGTCATAGTTACTCGTCCCCATTGCTCACCCAGTCTGCCACATTTTCTTACTGTGGCCAGTCTGCCAGAAGCGATATGTCACTCGTTGTGTATCTTAAGAGATTCATCGTTACTCCTTCCATAGGTTACTGGTATTCTCTGAGTCAATACCTCTCTTGGCGAAAAAGTGGTTATCTTAATAGTGCAATACTTCTTCCTCTGAGTTGCTCACACAGTTTACTGCTTTTTGTGTAGTTTTTGTCTGCCAGAAACTATAATTCACTAGTTGTGTATCATAAATGAGTCATCGTTTCTCCTCCTAGGGGTTATTCGAGATATCTTAGTCCAAACCGCAAGTAACGAGGCATTGGCTACCTTAAGAGAGTCATAGTTACTCGTCCCAATTGCTCACCCAGTCTGCCACTTTTCCTTACTGCGGCCTGTCTGCCAGAAGCGATATGTCACTCGTAGTGTATCTTAAGAGATTCATCGTTACTCTTTCCATAGGTTACTGGTATTCTCTGATTCAATGCCTCTCGTGACGAAAAGTGGCTATCTTAATAGCGCAATACTTCTTCCTCCCAGTTGCTCACACAGTTTACTACTTTTTTGTGTAGTTTTTGCCTGCCAGAAACTATAATTCACTAGTTTTGTATCATAAAAGAGTCATCGTTTCTCCTCCTAGGGGTTATTCGAGACCTCTTAATCCAAACCGCAAGTAATGAGGCATTGGCTACCTTAAGAGAGTCATAGTTACTCGTCCCAATTGCTCACCCAGTCTGCCACTTTTTCTTAATGCGGCCAGTCTGCCAGAAGCGATATGTCACTCGTTGTGTATCTTAAGAGATTCATCGTTACTCTTTCCATAGGTTACTGGTATTCTCTGATTCAATGCCTCTCGTGACGAAAAAGTGGCTATCTTAATAGTGCAATACTTCTTCCTCCGAGTTGCTCACACAGTTTACTACTTTTTGTGTAGTTTTTGTCTGCCAGACTCTATAATTCACTAGTTGTGTATCATAAAAGAGTCATCGTTTCTCCTCCTAGGGGTTATTCGAGACCTCTTAATCCAAACCGCAAGTAACGAGGCATTGGCTACCTTAAGAGAGTCATAGTTACTCGTCCCAATTGCTCACCCAGTCTGCCACATTTTCTTACTGCGGCCAGTCTGCCAGAAGCGATATGTCACTCGTTGTGTATCTTAAGAAATTCATCGTTACTTCTTCCATAGGTTACTGGTATTCTCTGAGTCAATACCTCTCGTGACGAAAAAGTGGCTATCTTAATAGTGCAATACTTCTTCCTCCGAGTTGCTCACACCGTTTGCTACTTTTTGTGTAGTTTTTGTCTGCCAGAAACTATAATTCACTAGTTGTGTATCATAAAAGAGTCATCGTTTCTCCTCCTAGGGGTTATTCGAGACCTCTTAATCCAAACCGCAAGTAACGAGGCATTGGCTACCTTAAGAGATTCATAGTTACTCGTCCCAATTGCTCACCCAGTCTGCCACTTTTTCTTACTGCGGCCAGTCTGCCAGAAGCGATATGTCACTCGTTGTGTATCTTAAGAGATTCATCGTTACTCCTTCCATAGGTTACTGGTATTCTCTGAGTCAATACCTCTCTTGACGAAAAAGTGGCTATCTTAATAGTGCAATACTTCTTCCTCCGAGTTGCTCACACAGTTTACTGCTTTTTGTGTAGTTTTTGTCTGCCAGAAACTATAATTCACTAGTTGTGTATCATAAAAGAGTCATCGTTTCTCCTCCTAGGGGTTATTCGAGATATCTTAATCCAAACCGCAAGTAACGAGGCATTGGCTACCTTAAGAGAGTCATAGTTACTCGTCCCAATTGCTCACCCAGTCTGCCACTTTTCCTTACTGCGGCCAGTCTGCCAGAAGCGATATGTCACTCGTTGTGTATCTTAAGAGATTCATCGTTACTCTTTCCATAGGTTACTGGTATTCTCTGATTCAATGCCTCTCGTGACGAAAAAGTGGCTATCTTAATAGTGCAATACTTCTTCCTCCCAGTTGCTCACACAGTTTACTACTTTTTTGTGTAGTTTTTGTCTGCCAGAAACTATAATTCACTAGTTTTGTATCATAAAAGAGTCATCGTTTCTCCTCCTAGGGGTTATTCGAGACCTCTTAATCCAAACCGGAAGTAACGAGGCATTGGCTACCTTAAGAGAGTCATAGTTACTCGTCCCAATTGCTCACCCAGTCTGCCACTTTTTCTTACTGCGGCCAGTCTGCCAGAAGCGATATGTCACTCGTTGTGTATCTTAAGAGATTCATCGTCACTCCTTCCATAGGTTTCTGGTATTCTCTGAGTCAATACCTCTCTTGACGAAAAAGTGGCTATCTTAATAGTGCAATACTTCTTCCTCCGAGTTGCTCACACAGTTTACTACTTTTTGTGTAGTTTTTGTCTGCCAGAAACTATAATTCACTAGTTTTGTATCATAAAAGTGTCATCGTTTCTCCTCCTAGGGGTTATTCGAGATTTCTTAATCCAAACCGCAAGTAACGAGGCATTGGCTACCTTAAGAGAGTCATAGTTACTCGTCCCAATTGCTCACCCAGTCTGCCACTTTTTCTTACTGCGGCCAGTCTGCCAGAAGCGATATGTCACTCGTTGTGTATCTTAAGAGATTCATCGTTACTCCTTCCATAGGTTACTGGTATTCTCTGAGTCAATACCTCTCTTGACGAAAAAGTGGCTATCTTAATAGTGCAATACTTCTTCCTCCGAGTTGCTCACACAGTTTACTGCTTTTTGTGTAGTTTTTGTCTGCCAGAAACTATAATTCACTAGTTGTGTATCATAAAAGAGTCATCGTTTCTCCTCCTAGGGGTTATTCGAGATATCTTAATCCAAACCGCAAGTAACGAGGCATTGGCTACCTTAAGAGAGTCATAGTTACTCGTCCCAATTGCTCACCCAGTCTGCCACTTTTCCTTACTGCGGCCAGTCTGCCAGAAGCGATATGTCACTCGTTGTGTATCTTAAGAGATTCATCGTTACTCTTTCCATAGGTTACTGGTATTCTCTGATTCAATGCCTCTCGTGACGAAAAAGTGGCTATCTTAATAGTGCAATACTTCTTCCTCCCAGTTGCTCACACAGTTTACTACTTTTTTGTGTAGTTTTTGTCTGCCAGAAACTATAATTCACTAGTTTTGTATCATAAAAGAGTCATCGTTTCTCCTCCTAGGGGTTATTCGAGACCTCTTAATCCAAACCGGAAGTAACGAGGCATTGGCTACCTTAAGAGAGTCATAGTTACTCGTCCCAATTGCTCACCCAGTCTGCCACTTTTTCTTACTGCGGCCAGTCTGCCAGAAGCGATATGTCACTCGTTGTGTATCTTAAGAGATTCATCGTCACTCCTTCCATAGGTTTCTGGTATTCTCTGAGTCAATACCTCTCTTGACGAAAAAGTGGCTATCTTAATAGTGCAATACTTCTTCCTCCGAGTTGCTCACACAGTTTACTACTTTTTGTGTAGTTTTTGTCTGCCAGAAACTATAATTCACTAGTTTTGTATCATAAAAGTGTCATCGTTTCTCCTCCTAGGGGTTATTCGAGATTTCTTAATCCAAACCGCAAGTAACGAGGCATTGGCTACCTTAAGAGAGTCATAGTTACTCGTCCCCATTGCTCACCCAGTCTGCCACTTTTTCTTACTGTGTCCCAGTCTGTCAGAAGCGATATGTCACTCGTTGTGTATCTTAAGAGATTCATCGTTACTCCTTCCATAGGTTACTGGTATTCTCTGAGTCAATACCTCTCTTGACGAAAAAGTGGCTATCTTAATAGTGCAATACTTCTTCCTCCGAGTTGCTCACACAGTTTACTGCTTTTTGTGTAGTTTTTGTCTGCCAGAAACTATAATTCACTAGTTGTGTATCATAAAAGAGTCATCGTTTCTCCTCCTAGGGGTTATTCGAGATATCTTAATCCAAACCGCAAGTAACGAGGCATTGGCTACCTTAAGAGAGTCATAGTTACTCGTCCCAATTGCTCACCCAGTCTGCCACTTTTCCTTACTGCGGCCAGTCTGCCAGAAGCGATATGTCACTCGTTGTGTATCTTAAGAGATTCATCGTTACTCTTTCCATAGGTTACTGGTATTCTCTGATTCAATGCCTCTCGTGACGAAAAAGTGGCTATCTTAATAGTGCAATACTTCTTCCTCCCAGTTGCTCACACAGTTTACTACTTTTTTGTGTAGTTTTTGTCTGCCAGAAACTATAATTCACTAGTTTTGTATCATAAAAGAGTCATCGTTTCTCCTCCTAGGGGTTATTCGAGACCTCTTAATCCAAACCGGAAGTAACGAGGCATTGGCTACCTTAAGAGAGTCATAGTTACTCGTCCCAATTGCTCACCCAGTCTGCCACTTTTTCTTACTGCGGCCAGTCTGCCAGAAGCGATATGTCACTCGTTGTGTATCTTAAGAGATTCATCGTCACTCCTTCCATAGGTTTCTGGTATTCTCTGAGTCAATACCTCTCTTGACGAAAAAGTGGCTATCTTAATAGTGCAATACTTCTTCCTCCGAGTTGCTCACACAGTTTACTACTTTTTGTGTAGTTTTTGTCTGCCAGAAACTATAATTCACTAGTTTTGTATCATAAAAGTGTCATCGTTTCTCCTCCTAGGGGTTATTCGAGATTTCTTAATCCAAACCGCAAGTAACGAGGCATTGGCTACCTTAAGAGAGTCATAGTTACTCGTCCCAATTGCTCACCCAGTCTGCCACTTTTCCTTACTGCGGCCAGTCTGCCAGAAGCGATATGTCACTCGTTGTGTATCTTAAGAGATTCATCGCTACTCTTTCCATAAGATACTGGTATTCTCTGATTCAATGCCTCTCGTGACGAAAAAGTGGCTATCTTAATAGTGCAATACTTCTTCCTCCGAGTTGCTCACACAGTTTACTACTTTTTGTGTAGTTTTTGTCTGCCAGAAACTATAATTCACTAGTTGTGTATCATAAAAGAGTCATCGTTTCTCCTCCTAGGGGTTTTGGAGATTTCTTAATCCAAACCGCAAGTAACGAGGCATTGGCTACCTTAAGAGAGTCATAGTTACTCGTCCCTATTGCTCACCCAGTCTGCCACTTTTTCTTACTGTTGCCAGTCTGCCAGAAGCGATATGTCACTCGTTGTGTATCTTAAGAGATTCATCGTTACTCCTTCCATAGGTTACTGGTATTCTCTGAGTCAATACCTCTCGTGACGAAAAAGTGGCTATCTTAATAGTGCAATACTTCCTCCTCCGAGTTGCTCACACAGTTTACTACTTTTTGTGTAGTTTTTGTCTGCCAGAAACTATAATTCACTAGTTTTGTATCATAAAAGAGTCATCGTTTCTCCTCCTAGGGGTTATTCGAGATATCTTAGTCCAAACCGCAAGTAACGAGGCATTGGCTACCTTAAGAGAGTCATAGTTACTCGTCCCCATTGCTCACCCAGTCTGCCACATTTTCTTACTGTGGCCAGTCTGCCAGAAGCGATATGTCACTCGTTGTGTATCTTAAGAGATTCATCGTTACTCCTTCCATAGGTTACTGGTATTCTCTGAGTCAATACCTCTCTTGGCGAAAAAGTGGCTATCTTAATAGTGCAATACTTCTTCCTCTGAGTTGCTCACACAGTTTACTGCTTTTTGTTTAGTTTTTGTCTGCCAGAAACTATAATTCACTAGTTGTGTATCATAAATGAGTCATCGTTTCTCCTCCTAGGGGTTATTCGAGATATCTTAGTCCAAACCGCAAGTAACGAGGCATTGGCTACCTTAAGAGAGTCATAGTTACTCGTCCCAATTGCTCACCCAGTCTGCCACTTTTCCTTACTGCGGCCTGTCTGCCAGAAGCGATATGTCACTCGTAGTGTATCTTAAGAGATTCATCGTTACTCTTTCCATAGGTTACTGGTATTCTCTGAGTCAATACCTCTCTTGACGAAAAAGTGGCTATCTTAATAGTGCAATACTTCCTCCTCCGAGTTGCTCACACAGTTTACTACTTTTTGTGTAGTTTTTGTCTGCCAGAAACTATAATTCACTAGTTTTGTATCATAAAAGAGTCATCGTTTCTTTTCCTAGGGGTTATTCGAGACCTCTTAATCCAAACCGCAAGTAATGAGGCATTGGCTACCTTAAGAGAGTCATAGTTACTCGTCCCAATTGCTCACCCAGTCTGCCACTTTTTCTTAATGCGGCCAGTCTGCCAGAAGCGATATGTCACTCGTTGTGTATCTTAAGAGATTCATCGTTACTCCTTCCATAGGTTACTGGTATTCTCTGAGTCAATACCTCTCTTGACGAAAAAGTGGCTATCTTAATAGTGCAATACTTCTTCCTCCGAGTTACTCACACAGTTTACTGCTTTTTGTGTAGTTTTTGTCTGCCAGAAACTATAATTCACTAGTTTTGTATCATAAAAGAGTCATCGTTTCTCCTCCTAGGGGTTATTCGAGATATCTTAATCCAAACCGCAAGTAACGAGGCATTGGTTACCTTAAGAGAGTCATAGTTACTCGTCCCCATTGCTCACCCAGTCTGCCACTTTTTCTTACTGCGGCCAGTCTGCCAGAAGCGATATGCCACTCGTTGTGTATCTTAAGAGATTCATCGTTACTCCTTCCATAGGTTACTGGTATTCTCTGAGTCAATACCTCTCTTGACGAAAAAGTGGCTATCTTAATAGTGCAATACTTCTTCCTCCGAGTTGCTCACACAGTTTGCTGCTTTTTGTGTAGTTTTTGTCTGCCAGAAACTATAATTCACTAGTTGTGTACCATAAAAGAGTCATCGTTTCTCCTCCTAGGGGTTATTCGAGACCTCTTAATACAAACCGCAAGTAACGAGGCATTGGCTACCTTAAGAGAGTCATAGTTACTCGTCCCCATTGCTCACCCAGTCTGCCACTTTTTCTTACTGCGGCCAGTCTGCCAGAAGCGATATGCCACTCGTTGTGTATCTTGAGAGATTCATCGTTACTCCTTCCATAGGTTACTGGTATTCTCTGAGTCAATACCTCTCTTGACGAAAAAGTGGCTATCTTAATAGTGCAATACTTCTTCCTCCGAGTTGCTCACACAGTTTACTACTTTTTGTGTAGTTTTTGTCTGCCAGAAACTATAATTCACTAGTTGTGTACCATAAAAGAGTCATCGTTTCTCCTCCTAGGGGTTATTCGAGACCTCTTAATCCAAACCGCAAGTAACGAGGCATTGGCTACCTTAAGAGAGTCATAGTTACTCGTCCCAATTGCTCACCCAGTCTGCCACTTTTTCTTACTGCGGCCAGTCTACCAGAAGCGATATGTCACTCGTTGTGTATCTTAAGAGATTCATCGTTACTCCTTCCATAGGTTACTGGTATTCTCTGAGTCAATACCTCTCGTGACGAAAAAGTGGCTATCTTAATAGTGCAATACTTCTTCCTCCGAGTTGCTCACACAGTTTACTACTTTTTGTGTAGTTTTTGTCTGCCAGAAACTATAATTCACTAGTTGTGTATCATAAAAGAGTCATCGTTTCTCCTCCTAGGGGTTTTCTAGATTTCTTAATCCAAACCGCAAGTAACGAGGCATTGGCTACCTTAAGAGAGTCATAGTTACTCGTCCCCATTGCTCACCCAGTCTGCCACTTTTTCTTACTGTGGCCAGTCTGCCAGAAGCGATATGTCACTCGTTGTGTATCTTAAGAGATTCATCGTTACTCCTTCCATAGGTTACTGGTATTCTCTGAGTCAATACCTCTCGTGACGAAAAAGTGGCTATCTTAATAGTGCAATACTTCTTCCTCCGAGTTGCTCACACAGTTTACTGCTTTTTGTGTAGTATTTGTCTGCCAGAAACTATAATTCATTAGTTTTGTATCATAAAAGAGTCATCGTTTCTCCTCCTAGGGGTTATTCGAGATATCTTAATCCAAACCGCAAGTAACGAGGCATTGGCTACCTTAAGAGAGTCATAGTTACTCGTCCAATTGCTCACCCAGTCTGCCACTTTTTCTTACTGCGGCCAGTCTGCCAGAAGCGATATGCCACTCGTTGTGTATCTTAAGAGATTCATCGTTACTCCTTCCATAGGTTACTGGTATTCTCTGAGTCAATACCTCTCTTGACGAAAAAGTGGCTATCTTAATAGTGCAATACTTCTTCCTCCGAGTTGCTCACACAGTTTACTACTTTTTGTGTAGTTTTTGTCTGCCAGAAACTATAATTCACTAGTTGTGTACCATAAAAGAGTCATCGTTTCTCCTCCTAGGGGTTATTCGAGACCTCTTAATCCAAACCGCAAGTAACGAGGCATTGGCTACCTTAAGAGAGTCATAGTTACTCGTCCCCATTGCTCACCCAGTCTGCCACATTTTCTTACTGTGGCCAGTCTGCCAGAAGCGATATGTCACTCGTTGTGTATCTTAAGAGATTCATCGTTACTCCTTCCATAGGTTACTGGTATTCTCTGAGTCAATACCTCTCTTGGCGAAAAAGTGGCTATCTTAATAGTGCAATACTTCTTCCTCTGAGTTGCTCACACAGTTTACTGCTTTTTGTGTAGTTTTTGTCTGCCAGAAACTATAATTCACTAGTTGTGTATCATAAATGAGTCATCGTTTCTCCTCCTAGGGGTTATTCGAGATATCTTAGTCCAAACCGCAAGTAACGAGGCATTGGCTACCTTAAGAGAGTCATAGTTACTCGTCCCAATTGCTCACCCAGTCTGCCACTTTTCCTTACTGCGGCCTGTCTGCCAGAAGCGATATGTCACTCGTTGTGTATCTTAAGAGATTCATCGTTACTCTTTCCATAGGTTACTGGTATTCTCTGATTCAATGCCTCTCGTGACGAAAAAGTGGCTATCTTAATAGTGCAATACTTCTTCCTCCCAGTTGCTCACACAGTTTACTACTTTTTTGTGTAGTTTTTGTCTGCCAGAAACTATAATTCACTAGTTTTGTATCATAAAAGAGTCATCGTTTCTCCTCCTAGGGGTTATTCGAGACCTCTTAATCCAAACCGCAAGTAACGAGGCATTGGCTACCTTAAGAGAGTCATAGTTACTCGTCCCAATTGCTCACCCAGTCTGCCACTTTTTCTTACTGCGGCCAGTCTGCCAGAAGCGATATGTCACTCGTTGTGTATCTTAAGAGATTCATCGTTACTCCTTCCATAGGTTACTGGTATTCTCTGAGTCAATACCTCTCTTGACGAAAAAGTGGCTATCTTAATAGTGCAATACTTCTTCCTCCGAGTTGCTCACACAGTTTACTGCTTTTTGTGTAGTTTTTGTCTGCCAGAAACTATAATTCACTAGTTTTGTATCATAAAAGAGTCATCGTTTCTCCTCCTAGGGGTTATTCGAGATATCTGAATCCAAACCGCAAGTAACGAGGCATTGGCTACCTTAAGAGAGTCATAGTTACTCGTCCCCATTGCTCACCCAGTCTGCCACTTTTTCTTACTGCGGCCAGTCTGCCAGAAGCGATATGCCACTCGTTGTGTATCTTAAGAGATTCATCGTTACTCCTTCCATAGGTTACTGGTATTCTCTGAGTCAATATCTCTCTTGACGAAAAAGTGGCTATCTTAATAGTGCAATACTTCTTCCTCCGAGTTGCTCACACAGTTTGCTGCTTTTTGTGTAGTTTTTGTCTGCCAGAAACTATAATTCACTAGTTGTGTACCATAAAAGAGTCATCGTTTCTCCTCCTAGGGGTTATTCGAGACCTCTTAATCCAAACCGCAAGTAACGAGGCATTGGCTACCTTAAGAGAGTCATAGTTACTCGTCCCAATTGCTCACCCAGTCTGCCACTTTTTCTTACTGCGGCCAGTCTGCCAGAAGCGATATGTCACTCGTTGTGTATCTTAAGAGATTCATCGTTACTCCTTCCATAGGTTACTGGTATTCTCTGAGTCAATACCTCTCGTGACGAAAAAGTGGCTATCTTAATAGTGCAATACTTCTTCCTCCGAGTTGCTCACACAGTTTACTACTTTTTGTGTAGTTTTTGTCTGCCAGAAACTATAATTCACTAGTTGTGTACCATAAAAGAGTCATCGTTTCTCCTCCTAGGGGTTATTCGAGACCTCTTAATCCAAACCGCAAGTAACGAGGCATTGGCTACCTTAAGAGAGTCATAGTTACTCGTCCCAATTGCTCACCCAGTCTGCCACTTTTCCTTACTGCGGCCAGTCTGCCAGAAGCGATATGTCACTCGTTGTGTATCTTAAGAGATTCATCGTTACTCTTTCCATAGGTTACTGGTATTCTCTGAGTCAATACCTCTCGTGACGAAAAAGTGCTATCTTAATAGTGCAATACTTCTTCCTCCGAGTTGCTCACACAGTTTACTACTTTTTGTGTAGTTTTTGTCTGCCAGAAACTATAATTCACTAGTTGTGTATCATAAAAGAGTCATCGTTTCTCCTCCTAGGGGTTTTCTAGATTTCTTAATCCAAACCGCAAGTAACGAGGCATTGGCTAGCTTAAGAGAGTCATAGTTACTCGTCCCCATTGCTCACCCAGTCTGCCACTATTTCTTACTGTGGCCAGTCTGCCAGAAGCGATATGTCACTCGTTGTGTATCTTAAGAGATTCATCGTTACTCCTTCCATAGGTTACTGGTATTCTCTGAGTCAATACCTCTCGTGACGAAAAAGTGGCTATCTTAATAGTGGAATACTTCTTCCTCCGAGTTGCTCACACAGTTTACTGCTTTTTGTGTAGTTTTTGTCTGCCAGAAACTATAATTCACTAGTTTTGTATCATAAAAGAGTCATCGTTTCTCCTCCTAGGGGTTATTCGAGATATCTTAGTCCAGACCGCAAGTAACGAGGCATTGGCTACCTTAAGAGAGTCATAGTTACTCGTCCCAATTGCTCACCCAGTCTGCCACTTTTCCTTACTGCGGCCAGTCTGCCAGAAGCGATATGTCACTCGTTGTGATTCTTAAGAGATTCATCGTTACTCTTTCCATAGGTTACTGGTATTCTCTGATTCAATGCCTCTCGTGACGAAAAAGTGGCTATCTTAATAGTGCAATACTTCTTCCTCCCAGTTGCTCACACAGTTTACTACTTTTTTGTGTAGTTTTTGTCTGCCAGAAACTATAATTCACTAGTTTTGTATCATAAAAGAGTCATCGTTTCTCCTCCTAGGGGTTATTCGAGACCTCTTAATCCAAACCGCAAGTAACGAGGCATTGGCTACCTTAAGAGAGTCATAGTTACTCGTCCCAATTGCTCACCCAGTCTGCCACTTTTTCTTACTGCGGCCAGTCTGCCAGAAGCGATATGTCACTCGTTGTGTATCTTAAGAGATTCATCGTTACTCCTTCCATAGGTTACTGGTATTCTCTGAGTCAATACCTCTCTTGACGAAAAAGTGGCTATCTTAATAGTGCAATACTTCCTCCTCCGAGTTGCTCACACAGTTTACTACTTTTTGTGTAGTTTTTGTCTGCCAGAAACTATAATTCACTAGTTTTGTATCATAAAAGAATCATCGTTTCTCCTCCTAGGGGTTATTCGAGATATCTTAGTCCAAACCGCAAGTAACGAGGCATTGGCTACCTTAAGAGAGTCATAGTTACTCGTCCCAATTGCTCACCCAGTCTGCCACTTTTCCTTACTGCGGCCAGTCTGCCAGAAGCGATATGTCACTCGTTGTGTATCTTAAGAGATTCATCGCTACTCTTTCCATAGGTTACTGGTATTCTCTGATTCAATGCCTCTCGTGACGAAAAAGTGGCTATCTTAATAGTGCAATACTTCTTCCTCCGAGTTGCTCACACAGTTTACTACTTTTTGTGTAGTTTTTGTCTGCCAGAAACTATAATTCACTAGTTGTGTATCATAAAAGAGTCATCGTTTCTCCTCCTAGGGATTTTCTAGATTTCTTAATCCAAACCGCAAGTAACGAGGCATTGGCTACCTTAAGAGAGTCATAGTTACTCGTCCCCATTGCTCACCCAGTCTGCCACTTTTTCTTACTGTGGCCAGTCTGCCAGAAGCGATATGTCACTCGTTGTGTATCTTAAGAGATTCATCGTTACTCCTTCCATAGGTTACTGGTATTCTCTGAGTCAATACCTCTCGTGACGAAAAAGTGGCTATCTTAATAGTGCAATACTTCTTCCTCCGAGTTGCTCACACAGTTTACTGCTTTTTGTGTAGTTTTTGTCTGCCAGAAACTATAATTCACTAGTTGTGTATCATAAAAGAGTCATCGTTTCTCCTCCTAGGGGTTATTCGAGATATCTTAGTCCAGACCGCAAGTAACGAGGCATTGGCTACCTTAAGAGAGTCATAGTTACTCGTAACAATTGCTCACCCAGTCTGCCACTTTTCCTTACTGCGGCCAGTCTGCCAGAAGCGATATGTCACTCGTTGTGTATCTTAAGAGATTCATCGTTACTCCTTCCATAGGTTACTGGTATTCTCTGAGTCAATACCTCTCGTGACGAAAAAGTGGCTATCTTAATAGTGCAATACTTCTTCCTCCGAGTTGCTCACACAGTTTACTACTTTTTGTGTAGTTTTTGTCTGCCAGAAACTATAATTCACTAGTTGTGTATCATAAAAGAGTCATCGTTTCTCCTCCTAGGGGTTTTCTAGATTTCTTAATCCAAACCGCAAGTAACGAGGCATTGGCTACCTTAAGAGAGTCATAGTTACTCGTCCCCATTGCTCACCCAGTCTGCCACTTTTTCTTACTGTGGCCAGTCTGCCAGAAGCGATATGTCACTCGTTGTGTATCTTAAGAGATTCATCGTTACTCCTTCCATAGGTTACTGGTATTCTCTGAGTCAATACCTCTCGTGACGAAAAAGTGGCTATCTTAATAGTGCAATACTTCTTCCTCCGAGTTGCTCACACAGTTTACTGCTTTTTGTGTAGTTTTTGTCTGCCAGAAACTATAATTCACTAGTTGTGTATCATAAAAGAGTCATCGTTTCTCCTTCTAGGGGTTATTCGAGATATCTTAGTCCAGACCGCAAGTAACGAGGCATTGGCTACCTTAAGAGAGTCATAGTTACTCGTCCCAATTGCTCACCCAGTCTGCCACTTTTCCTTACTGCGGCCAGTCTGCCAGAAGCGATATGTCACTCGTTGTGTATCTTAAGAGATTCATCGTTACTCTTTCCATAGGTTACTGGTATTCTCTGATTCAATGTCTCTCGTGACGAAAAAGTGGCTATCTTAATAGTGCAATACTTCTTCCTCCGAGTTGCTCACACAGTTTACTACTTTTTGTGTAGTTTTTGTCTGCCAGAAACTATAATTCACTAGTTTTGTATCATAAAAGATTCATCGTTTCTCCTCCTAGGGGTTATTCGAGATATCTTAGTCCAAACCGCAAGTAACGAGGCATTGGCTACCTTAAGAGAGTCATAGTTACTCGTCCCAATTGCTCACCCAGTCTGCCACTTTTCCTTACTGCGGCCAGTCTGCCAGAAGCGATATGTCACTCGTTGTGTATCTTAAGAGATTCATCGCTACTCTTTCCATAGGTTACTGGTATTCTCTGATTCAATGCCTCTCGTGACGAAAAAGTGGCTATCTTAATAGTGCAATACTTCTTCCTCCGAGTTGCTCACACAGTTTACTACTTTTTGTGTAGTTTTTGTCTGCCAGAAACTATAATTCACTAGTTTTGTATCATAAAAGATTCATCGTTTCTCCTCCTAGGGGTTATTCGAGATATCTTAGTCCAGACCGCAAGTAACGAGGCATTGGCTACCTTAAGAGAGTCATAGTTACTCGTCCCAATTGCTCACCCAGTCTGCCACTTTTCCTTACTGCGGCCAGTCTGCCAGAAGCGATATGTCACTCGTTGTGTATCTTAAGAGATTCATCGTTACTCTTTCCATAGGTTACTGGTATTCTCTGATTCAATGCCTCTCGTGACGAAAAAGTGGCTATCTTAATAGTGCAATACTTCTTCCTCCCAGTTGCTCACACAGTTTACTACTTTTTTGTGTAGTTTTTGTCTTCCAGAAACTATAATTCACTAGTTTTGTATCATAAAAGAGTCATCGTTTCTCCTCCTAGGGGTTATTCGAGACCTCTTAATCCAAACCGCAAGTAACGAGGCATTGGCTACCTTAAGAGAGTCATAGTTACTCGTCCCAATTGCTCACCCAGTCTGCCACTTTTTCTTACTGCGGCCAGTCTGCCAGAAGCGATATGTCACTCGTTGTGTATCTTAAGAGATTCATCGTTACTCTTTCCATAGGTTACTGGTATTCTCTGATTCAATGTCTCTCGTGACGAAAAAGTGGCTATCTTAATAGTGCAATACTTCTTCCTCCGAGTTGCTCACACAGTTTACTACTTTTTGTGTAGTTTTTGTCTGCCAGAAACTATAATTCACTAGTTTTGTATCATAAAAGATTCATCGTTTCTCCTCCTAGGGGTTATTCGAGATATCTTAGTCCAAACCGCAAGTAACGAGGCATTGGCTACCTTAAGAGAGTCATAGTTACTCGTCCCAATTGCTCACCCAGTCTGCCACTTTTCCTTACTGCGGCCAGTCTGCCAGAAGCGATATGTCACTCGTTGTGTATCTTAAGAGATTCATCGCTACTCTTTCCATAGGTTACTGGTATTCTCTGATTCAATGCCTCTCGTGACGAAAAAGTGGCTATCTTAATAGTGCAATACTTCTTCCTCCGAGTTGCTCACACAGTTTACTACTTTTTGTGTAGTTTTTGTCTGCCAGAAACTATAATTCACTAGTTTTGTATCATAAAAGATTCATCGTTTCTCCTCCTAGGGGTTATTCGAGATATCTTAGTCCAGACCGCAAGTAACGAGGCATTGGCTACCTTAAGAGAGTCATAGTTACTCGTCCCAATTGCTCACCCAGTCTGCCACTTTTCCTTACTGCGGCCAGTCTGCCAGAAGCGATATGTCACTCGTTGTGTATCTTAAGAGATTCATCGTTACTCTTTCCATAGGTTACTGGTATTCTCTGATTCAATGCCTCTCGTGACGAAAAAGTGGCTATCTTAATAGTGCAATACTTCTTCCTCCCAGTTGCTCACACAGTTTACTACTTTTTTGTGTAGTTTTTGTCTTCCAGAAACTATAATTCACTAGTTTTGTATCATAAAAGAGTCATCGTTTCTCCTCCTAGGGGTTATTCGAGACCTCTTAATCCAAACCGCAAGTAACGAGGCATTGGCTACCTTAAGAGAGTCATAGTTACTCGTCCCAATTGCTCACCCAGTCTGCCACTTTTTCTTACTGCGGCCAGTCTGCCAGAAGCGATATGTCACTCGTTGTGTATCTTAAGAGATTCATCGTTACTCCTTCCATAGGTTACTGGTATTCTCTGAGTCAATACCTCTCTTGACGAAAAAGTGGCTATCTTAATAGTGCAATACTTCTTCCTCCGAGTTGCTCACACAGTTTACTACTTTTTGTGTAGTTTTTGTCTGCCAGAAACTATGATTCACTAGTTTTGTATCATAAAAGAGTCATCGTTTCTCCTCCTAGGGGTTATTCGAGATTTCTTAGTCCAAACCGCAAGTAACGAGGCATTGGCTACCTTAAGAGAGTCATAGTTACTCGTCCCAATTGCTCACCCAGTCTGCCACTTTTCCTTACTGCGGCCAGTCTGCCAGAAGCGATATGTCACTCGTTGTGTATCTTAAGAGATTCATCGCTACTCTTTCCATAGGTTACTGGTATTCTCTGATTCAATGCCTCTCGTGACGAAAAAGTGGCTATCTTAATAGTGCAATACTTCTTCCTCCGAGTTGCTCACACAGTTTACTACTTTTTGTGTAGTTTTTGTCTGCCAGAAACTATAATTAACTAGTTGTGTATCAAAAAAGAGTCATCGTTTCTCCTCCTAGGGGTTTTCTAGATTTCTTAATCCAAACCGCAAGTAACGAGGCATTGGCTACCTTAAGAGAGTCATAGTTACTCGTCCCCATTGCTCACCCAGTCTGCCACTTTTTCTTACTGTGGCCAGTCTGCCAGAAGCGATATGTCACTCGTTGTGTATCTTAAGAGATTCATCGTTACTCCTTCCATAGGTTACTGGTATTCTCTGAGTCAATACCTCTCGTGACGAAAAAGTGGCTATCTTAATAGTGCAATACTTCTTCCTCCAAGTTGCTCACACAGTTTACTGCTTTTTGTGTAGTTTTTGTCTGCCAGAAACTATAATTCACTAGTTGTGTATCATAAAAGAGTCATCGTTTCTCCTCCTAGGGGTTATTCGAGATATCTTAGTCCAGACCGCAAGTAACGAGGCATTGGCTACCTTAAGAGAGTCATAGTTACTCGTCCCAATTGCTCACCCAGTCTGCCACTTTTCCTTACTGCGGCCAGTCTGCCAGAAGCGATATGTCACTCGTTGTGTATCTTAAGAGATTCATCGTTACTCTTTCCATAGGTTACTGGTATTCTCTGATTCAATGCCTCTCGTGACGAAAAAGTGGCTATCTTAATAGTGCAATACTTCTTCCTCCCAGTTGTTCACACAGTTTACTACTTTTTTGTGTAGTTTTTGTCTGCCAGAAACTATAATTCACTAGTTTTGTATCATAAAAGAGTCATCGTTTCTCCTCCTAGGGGTTATTCGAGACCTCTTAATCCAAACCGCAAGTAACGAGGCATTGGCTACCTTAAGAGAGTCATAGTTACTCGTCCCAATTGCTCACCCAGTCTGCCACTTTTTCTTACTGCGGCCAGTCTGCCAGAAGCGATATGTCACTCGTTGTGTATCTTAAGAGATTCATCGTTACTCCTTCCATAGGTTACTGGTATTCTCTGAGTCAATACCTCTCTTGACGAAAAAGTGGCTATCTTAATAGTGCAATACTTCTTCCTCCGAGTTGCTCACACAGTTTACTACTTTTTGTGTAGTTTTTGTCTGCCAGAAACTATAATTCACTAGTTGTGTATCATAAAAGAGTCATCGTTTCTCCTCCTAGGGGTTATTCGAGATATCTTAGTCCAAACCGCAAGTAACGAGGCATTGGCTACCTTAAGAGAGTCATAGTTACTCGTCCCAATTGCTCACCCAGTCTGCCACTTTTCCTTACTGCGGCCAGTCTGCCAGAAGCGATATGTCACTCGTTGTGTATCTTAAGAGATTCATCGCTACTCTTTCCATAGGTTACTGGTATTCTCTGATTCAATGCCTCTCGTGACGAAAAAGTGGCTATCTTAATAGTGCAATACTTCTTCCTCCGAGTTGCTCACACAGTTTACTGCTTTTTGTGTAGTTTTTGTCTGCCAGAAACTATAATTCACTAGTTTTGTATCATAAAAGATTCATCGTTTCTCCTCCTAGGGGTTATTCGAGATATCTTAGTCCAGACCGCAAGTAACGAGGCATTGGCTACCTTAAGAGAGTCATAGTTACTCGTCCCAATTGCTCACCCAGTCTGCCACTTTTCCTTACTGCGGCCAGTCTGCCAGAAGCGATATGTCACTCGTTGTGTATCTTAAGAGATTCATCGTTACTCTTTCCATAGGTTACTGGTATTCTCTGATTCAATGCCTCTCGTGACGAAAAAGTGGCTATCTTAATAGTGCAATACTTCTTCCTCCCAGTTGCTCACACAGTTTACTACTTTTTTGTGTAGTTTTTGTCTGCCAGAAACTATAATTCACTAGTTTTGTATCATAAAAGAGTCATCGTTTCTCCTCCTAGGGGTTATTCGAGACCTCTTAATCCAAACCGCAAGTAACGAGGCATTGGCTACCTTAAGAGAGTCATAGTTACTCGTCCCAATTGCTCACCCAGTCTGCCACTTTTTCTTACTGCGGCCAGTCTGCCAGAAGCGATATGTCACTCGTTGTGTATCTTAAGAGATTCATCGTTACTCCTTCCATAGGTTACTGGTATTCTCTGAGTCAAAACCTCTCTTGACGAAAAAGTGGCTATCTTAATAGTGCAATACTTCTTCCTCCGAGTTGCTCACACAGTTTACTACTTTTTGTGTAGTTTTTGTCTGCCAGAAACTATGATTCACTAGTTTTGTATCATAAAAGAGTCATCGTTTCTCCTCCTAGGGGTTATTCGAGATTTCTTAGTCCAAACCGCAAGTAACGAGGCATTGGCTACCTTAAGAGAGTCATAGTTACTCGTCCCAATTGCTCACCCAGTCTGCCACTTTTCCTTACTGCGGCCAGTCTGCCAGAAGCGATATGTCACTCGTTGTGTATCTTAAGAGATTCATCGCTACTCTTTCCATAGGTTACTGGTATTCTCTGATTCAATGCCTCTCGTGACGAAAAAGTGGCTATCTTAATAGTGCAATACTTCTTCCTCCGAGTTGCTCACACAGTTTACTACTTTTTGTGTAGTTTTTGTCTGCCAGAAACTATAATTAACTAGTTGTGTATCAAAAAAGAGTCATCGTTTCTCCTCCTAGGGGTTTTCTAGATTTCTTAATCCAAACCGCAAGTAACGAGGCATTGGCTACCTTAAGAGAGTCATAGTTACTCGTCCCCATTGCTCACCCAGTCTGCCACTTTTTCTTACTGTGGCCAGTCTGCCAGAAGCGATATGTCACTCGTTGTGTATCTTAAGAGATTCATCGTTACTCCTTCCATAGGTTACTGGTATTCTCTGAGTCAATACCTCTCGTGACGAAAAAGTGGCTATCTTAATAGTGCAATACTTCTTCCTCCGAGTTGCTCACACAGTGTACTGCTTTTTGTGTAGTTTTTGTCTGCCAGAAACTATAATTCACTAGTTGTGTATCATAAAAGAGTCATCGTTTCTCCTCCTAGGGGTTATTCGAGATATCTTAGTCCAGACCGCAAGTAACGAGGCATTGGCTACCTTAAGAGAGTCATAGTTACTCGTCCCAATTGCTCACCCAGTCTGCCACTTTTTCTTACTGCGGCCAGTCTGCCAGAAGCGATATGTCACTCGTTGTGTATCTTAAGAGATTCATCGTTACTCTTTCCATAGGTTACTGGTATTCTCTGATTCAATGCCTCTCGTGACGAAAAAGTGGCTATCTTAATAGTGCAATACTTCTTCCTCCCAGTTGTTCACACAGTTTACTACTTTTTTGTGTAGTTTTTGTCTGCCAGAAACTATAATTCACTAGTTTTGTATCATAAAAGAGTCATCGTTTCTCCTCCTAGGGGTTATTCGAGACCTCTTAATCCAAACCGCAAGTAACGAGGCATTGGCTACCTTAAGAGAGTCATAGTTACTCGTCCCAATTGCTCACCCAGTCTGCCACTTTTTCTTACTGCGGCCAGTCTGCCAGAAGCGATATGTCACTCGTTGTGTATCTTAAGAGATTCATCGTTACTCCTTCCATAGGTTACTGGTATTCTCTGAGTCAATACCTCTCTTGACGAAAAAGTGGCTATCTTAATAGTGCAATACTTCTTCCTCCGAGTTGCTCACACAGTTTACTACTTTTTGTGTAGTTTTTGTCTGCCAGAAACTATAATTCACTAGTTTTGTATCATAAAAGAGTCATCGTTTCTCCTCCTAGGGGTTATTCGAGATATCTTAGTCCAAACCGCAAGTAACGAGGCATTGGCTACCTTAAGAGAGTCATAGTTACTCGTCCCCATTGCTCACCCAGTCTGCCACTTTTTCTTACTGTGGCCAGTCTGCCAGAAGCGATATGTCACTCGTTGTGTATCTTAAGAGATTCATCGTTACTCCTTCCATAGGTTACTGGTATTCTCTGAGTCAATACCTCTCGTGACGAAAAAGTGGCTATCTTAATAGTGCAATACTTCTTCCTCCGAGTTGCTCACACAGTTTACTGCTTTTTGTGTAGTTTCTGTCTGCCAGAAACTATAATTCACTAGTTGTGTATCATAAAAGAGTCATCGTTTCTCCTTCTAGGGGTTATTCGAGATATCTTAGTCCAGACCGCAAGTAACGAGGCATTGGCTACCTTAAGAGAGTCATAGTTACTCGTCCCAATTGCTCACCCAGTCTGCCACTTTTCCTTACTGCGGCCAGTCTGCCAGAAGCGATATGTCACTCGTTGTGTATCTTAAGAGATTCATCGTTACTCTTTCCATAGGTTACTGGTATTCTCTGATTCAATGTCTCTCGTGACGAAAAAGTGGCTATCTTAATAGTGCAATACTTCTTCCTCCGAGTTGCTCACACAGTTTACTACTTTTTGTGTAGTTTTTGTCTGCCAGAAACTATAATTCACTAGTTTTGTATCATAAAAGATTCATCGTTTCTCCTCCTAGGGGTTATTCGAGATATCTTAGTCCAAACCGCAAGTAACGAGGCATTGGCTACCTTAAGAGAGTCATAGTTACTCGTCCCAATTGCTCACCCAGTCTGCCACTTTTTCTTACTGCGGCCAGTCTGCCAGAAGCGATATGTCACTCGTTGTGTATCTTAAGAGATTCATCGTTACTCCTTCCATAGGTTACTGGTATTCTCTGAGTCAATACCTCTCTTGACGAAAAAGTGGCTATCTTAATAGTGCAATACTTCTTCCTCCGAGTTGCTCACACAGTTTACTACTTTTTGTGTAGTTTTTGTCTGCCAGAAACTATGATTCACTAGTTTTGTATCATAAAAGAGTCATCGTTTCTCCTCCTAGGGGTTATTCGAGATTTCTTAGTCCAAACCGCAAGTAACGAGGCATTGGCTACCTTAAGAGAGTCATAGTTACTCGTCCCAATTGCTCACCCAGTCTGCCACTTTTCCTTACTGCGGCCAGTCTGCCAGAAGCGATATGTCACTCGTTGTGTATCTTAAGAGATTCATCGCTACTCTTTCCATAGGTTACTGGTATTCTCTGATTCAATGCCTCTCGTGACGAAAAAGTGGCTATCTTAATAGTGCAATACTTCTTCCTCCGAGTTGCTCACACAGTTTACTACTTTTTGTGTAGTTTTTGTCTGCCAGAAACTATAATTAACTAGTTGTGTATCATAAAAGAGTCATCGTTTCTCCTCCTAGGGGTTTTCTAGATTTCTTAATCCAAACCGCAAGTAACGAGGCATTGGCTACCTTAAGAGAGTCATAGTTACTCGTCCCCATTGCTCACCCAGTCTGCCACTTTTTCTTACTGTGGCCAGTCTGCCAGAAGCGATATGTCACTCGTTGTGTATCTTAAGAGATTCATCGTTACTCCTTCCATAGGTTACTGGTATTCTCTGAGTCAATACCTCTCGTGACGAAAAAGTGGCTATCTTAATAGTGCAATACTTCTTCCTCCGATTTGCTCACACAGTTTACTGCTTTTTGTGTAGTTTTTGTCTGCCAGAAACTATAATTCACTAGTTGTGTATCATAAAAGAGTCATCGTTTCTCCTCCTAGGGGTTATTCGAGATATCTTAGTCCAGACCGCAAGTAACGAGGCATTGGCTACCTTAAGAGAGTCATAGTTACTCGTCCCAATTGCTCACCCAGTCTGCCACTTTTCCTTACTGCGGCCAGTCTGCCAGAAGCGATATGTCACTCGTTGTGTATCTTAAGAGATTCATCGTTACTCTTTCCATAGGTTACTGGTATTCTCTGATTCAATGCCTCTCGTGACGAAAAAGTGGCTATCTTAATAGTGCAATACTTCTTCCTCCCAGTTGTTCACACAGTTTACTACTTTTTTGTGTAGTTTTTGTCTGCCAGAAACTATAATTCACTAGTTTTGTATCATAAAAGAGTCATCGTTTCTCCTCCTAGGGGTTATTCGAGACCTCTTAATCCAAACCGCAAGTAACGAGGCATTGGCTACCTTAAGAGAGTCATAGTTACTCGTCCCAATTGCTCACCCAGTCTGCCACTTTTTCTTACTGCGGCCAGTCTGCCAGAAGCGATATGTCACTCGTTGTGTATCTTAAGAGATTCATCGTTACTCCTTCCATAGGTTACTGGTATTCTCTGAGTCAATACCTCTCTTGACGAAAAAGTGGCTATCTTAATAGTGCAATACTTCTTCCTCCGAGTTGATCACACAGTTTACTACTTTTTGTGTAGTTTTTGTCTGCCAGAAACTATAATTCACTAGTTTTGTATCATAAAAGAGTCATCGTTTCTCCTCCTAGGGGTTATTCGAGATATCTTAGTCCAAACCGCAAGTAACGAGGCATTGGCTACCTTAAGAGAGTCATAGTTACTCGTCCCAATTGCTCACCCAGTCTGCCACTTTTCCTTACTGCGGCCAGTCTGCCAGAAGCGATATGTCACTCGTTGTGTATCTTAAGAGATTCATCGCTACTCTTTCCATAGGTTACTGGTATTCTCTGATTCAATGCCTCTCGTGACGAAAAAGTGGCTATCTTAATAGTGCAATACTTCTTCCTCCGAGTTGCTCACACAGTTTACTACTTTTTGTGTAGTTTTTGTCTGCCAGAAACTATAATTAACTAGTTGTGTATCATAAAAGAGTCATCGTTTCTCCTCCTAGGGGTTTTCTAGATTTCTTAATCCAAACCGCAAGTAACGAGGCATTGGCTACCTTAAGAGAGTCATAGTTACTCGTCCCCATTGCTCACCCAGTCTGCCACTTTTTCTTACTGTGGCCAGTCTGCCAGAAGCGATATGTCACTCGTTGTGTATCTTAAGAGATTCATCGTTACTCCTTCCATAGGTTACTGGTATTCTCTGATTCAATACCTCTCGTGACGAAAAAGTGGCTATCTTAATAGTGCAATACTTCTTCCTCCGAGTTGCTCACACAGTTTACTGCTTTTTGTGTAGTTTTTGTCTGCCAGAAACTATAATTCACTAGTTGTGTATCATAAAAGAGTCATCGTTTCCCCTCCTAGGGTTTATTCGAGATATCTTAGTCCAGACCGCAAGTAACGAGGCATTGGCTACCTTAAGAGAGTCATAGTTACTCGTCCCAATTGCTCACCCAGTCTGCCACTTTTCCTTACTGCGGCCAGTCTGCCAGAAGCGATATGTCACTCGTTGTGTATCTTAAGAGATTCATCGTTACTCTTTCCATAGGTTACTGGTATTCTCTGATTCAATGCCTCTCGTGACGAAAAAGTGGCTATCTTAATAGTGCAATACTTCTTCCTCCGAGTTGCTCACACAGTTTACTGCTTTTTGTGTAGTTTTTGTCTGCCAGAAACTATAATTCACTAGTTTTGTATCATAAAAGAGTCATCGTTTCTCCTCCTAGGGGTTATTCGAGACCTCTTAATCCAAACCGCAAGTAACGAGGCATTGGCTACCTTAAGAGAGTCATAGTTACTCGTCCCAATTGCTCACCCAGTCTGCCACTTTTTCTTACTGCGGCCAGTCTGCCAGAAGCGATATGTCACTCGTTGTGTATCTTAAGAGATTCATCGTTACTCCTTCCATAGGTTACTGGTATTCTCTGAGTCAATACCTCTCTTGACGAAAAAGTGGCTATCTTAATAGTGCAATACTTCTTCCTCCGAGTTGCTCACACAGTTTACTACTTTTTGTGTAGTTTTTGTCTGCCAGAAACTATAATTCACTAGTTTTGTATCATAAAAGAGTCATCGTTTCTCCTCCTAGGGGTTATTCGAGATATCTTAGTCCAAACCGCAAGTAACGAGGCATTGGCTACCTTAAGAGAGTCATAGTTACTCGTCCCAATTGCTCACCCAGTCTGCCACTTTTCCTTACTGCGGCCAGTCTGCCAGAAGCGATATGTCACTCGTTGTGTATCTTAAGAGATTCATGGCTACTCTTTCCATAGGTTACTGGTATTCTCTGATTCAATGCCTCTCGTGACGTAAAAGTGGCTATCTTAATAGTGCAATACTTCTTCCTCCGAGTTGCTCACACAGTTTACTACTTTTTGTGTAGTTTTTGTCTGCCAGAAACTATAATTAACTAGTTGTGTATCATAAAAGAGTCATCGTTTCTCCTCCTAGGGGTTTTCTAGATTTCTTAATCCAAACCGCAAGTAACGAGGCATTGGCTACCTTAAGAGAGTCATAGTTACTCGTCCCCATTGCTCACCCAGTCTGCCACTTTTTCTTACTGTGGCCAGTCTGCCAGAAGCGATATGTCACTCGTTGTGTATCTTAAGAGATTCATCGTTACTCCTTCCATAGGTTACTGGTATTCTCTGATTCAATGTCTCTCGTGACGAAAAAGTGGCTATCTTAATAGTGCAATACTTCTTCCTCCGAGTTGCTCACACAGTTTACTGCTTTTTGTGTAGTTTTTGTCTGCCAGAAACTATAATTCACTAGTTGTGTATCATAAAAGAGTCATCGTTTCTCCTCCTAGGGGTTATTCGAGATATCTTAGTCCAAACCGCAAGTAACGAGGCATTGGCTACCTTAAGAGAGTCATAGTTACTCGTCCCAATTGCTCACCCAGTCTGCCACTTTTCCTTACTGCGGCCAGTCTGCCAGAAGCGATATGTCACTCGTTGTGTATCTTAAGAGATTCATCGTTACTCTTTCCATAGGTTACTGGTATTCTCTGATTCAATGCCTCTCGTGACGAAAAAGTGGCTATCTTAATAGTGCAATACTTCTTCCTCCCAGTTGTTCACACAGTTTACTACTTTTTTGTGTAGTTTTTGTCTGCCAGAAACTATAATTCATTAGTTTTGTATCATAAAAGAGTCATCGTTTCTCCTCCTAGGGGTTTTCTAGATTTCTTAATCCAAACCGCAAATAACGAGGCATTGGCTACCTTAAGAGAGTCATAGTTACTCGTCCCCATTGCTCACCCAGTCTGCCACTTTTTCTTACTGTGGCCAGTCTGCCAGAAGCGATATGTCACTCGTTGTGTATCTTAAGAGATTCATCGTTACTCCTTCCATAGGTTACTGGTATTCTCTGATTCAATACCTCTCGTGACGAAAAAGTGGCTATCTTAATAGTGCAATACTTCTTCCTCCGAGTTGCTCACACAGTTTACTGCTTTTTGTGTAGTTTTTGTCTGCCAGAAACTATAATTCACTAGTTGTGTATCATAAAAGAGTCATCGTTTCTCCTCCTAGGGGTTATTCGAGATATCTTAGTCCAGACCGCAAGTAACGAGGCATTGGCTACCTTAAGAGAGTCATAGTTACTCGTCCCAATTGCTCACCCAGTCTGCCACTTTTCCTTACTGCGGCCAGTCTGCCAGAAGCGATATGTCACTCGTTGTGTATCTTAAGAGATTCATCGTTACTCTTTCCATAGGTTACTGGTATTCTCTGATTCAATGCCTCTCGTGACGAAAAAGTGGCTATCTTAATAGTGCAATACTTCTTCCTCCCAGTTGTTCACACAGTTTACTACTTTTTTGTGTAGTTTTTGTCTGCCAGAAACTATAATTCACTAGTTTTGTATCATAAAAGAGTCATCGTTTCTCCTCCTAGGGGTTATTCGAGATATCTTAGTCCAAACCGCAAGTAACGAGGCATTGGCTACCTTAAGAGAGTCATAGTTACTCGTCCCAATTGCTCACCCAGTCTGCCACTTTTCCTTACTGCGGCCAGTCTGCCAGAAGCGATATGTCACTCGTTGTGTATCTTAAGAGATTCATGGCTACTCTTTCCATAGGTTACTGGTATTCTCTGATTCAATGCCTCTCGTGACGTAAAAGTGGCTATCTTAATAGTGCAATACTTCTTCCTCCGAGTTGCTCACACAGTTTACTACTTTTTGTGTAGTTTTTGTCTGCCAGAAACTATAATTAACTAGTTGTGTATCATAAAAGAGTCATCGTTTCTCCTCCTAGGGGTTTTCTAGATTTCTTAATCCAAACCGCAAGTAACGAGGCATTGGCTACCTTAAGAGAGTCATAGTTACTCGTCCCCATTGCTCGCCCAGTCTGCCACTTTTTCTTACTGTGGCCAGTCTGCCAGAAGCGATATGTCACTCGTTGTGTATCTTAAGAGATTCATCGTTACTCCTTCCATAGGTTACTGGTATTCTCTGACTCAATACCTCTCGTGACGAAAAAGTGGCTATCTTAATAGTGCAATACTTCTTCCTCCGAGTTGCTCACACAGTTTACTGCTTTTTGTGTAGTTTTTGTCTGCCAGAAACTATAATTCACTAGTTGTGTATCATAAAAGAGTCATCGTTTCTCCTCCTAGGGGTTATTCGAGATATCTTAGTCCAGACCGCAAGTAACGAGGCATTGGCTACCTTAAGAGAGTCATAGTTACTCGTCCCAATTGCTCACCCAGTCTGCCACTTTTCCTTACTGCGGCCAGTCTGCCAGAAGCGATATGTCACTCGTTGTGTATCTTAAGAGATTCATCGTTACTCTTTCCATAGGTTACTGGTATTCTCTGATTCAATGCCTCTCGTGACGAAAAAGTGGCTATCTTAATAGTGCAATACTTCTTCCTCCCAGTTGTTCACACAGTTTACTACTTTTTTGTGTAGTTTTTGTCTACCAGAAACTATAATTCACTAGTTGTGTATCATAAAAGAGTCATCGTTTCTCCTCCTAGGGGTTATTCGAGACCTCTTAATCCAAACCGCAAGTAACGAGGCATTGGCTACCTTAAGAGAGTCATAGTTACTCGTCCCAATTGCTCACCCAGTCTGCCACTTTTCCTTACTGCGGCCAGTCTGCCAGAAGCGATATGTCACTCGTTGTGTATCTTAAGAGATTCATGGCTACTCTTTCCATAGGTTACTGGTATTCTCTGATTCAATGCCTCTCGTGACGAAAAAGTGGCTATCTTAATAGTGCAATACTTCTTCCTCCGAGTTGCTCACACAGTTTACTACTTTTTGTGTAGTTTTTGTCTGCCAGAAACTATAATTCACTAGTTGTGTATCATAAAAGAGTCATCGTTTCTCCTCCTAGGGGTTTTCTAGATTTCTTAATCCAAACCGCAAGTAACGAGGCATTGGCTACCTTAAGAGAGTCATAGTTACTCGTCCCCATTGCTCACCCAGTCTGCCACTTTTTCTTACTGTGGCCAGTCTGCCAGAAGCGATATGTCACTCGTTGTGTATCTTAAGAGATTCATCGTTACTCTTTCCATAGGTTACTGGTATTCTCTGATTCAATACCTCTCGTGACGAAAAAGTGGCTATCTTAATAGTGCAATACTTCTTCCTCCGAGTTGCTCACACAGTTTACTGCTTTTTGTGTAGTTTTTGTCTGCCAGAAACTATAATTCACTAGTTGTGTATCATAAAAGAGTCATCGTTTCTCCTCCTAGGGGTTATTCGAGATATCTTAGTCCAGACCACAAGTAACGAGGCATTGGCTACCTTAAGAGAGTCATAGTTACTCGTCCCAATTGCTCACCCAGTCTGCCACTTTTCCTTACTGCGGCCAGTCTGCCAGAAGCGATATGTCACTCGTTGTGTATCTTAAGAGATTCATCGTTACTCTTTCCATAGGTTACTGGTATTCTCTGATTCAATGCCTCTCGTGACGAAAAAGTGGCTATCTTAATAGTGCAATACTTCTTCCTCCCAGTTGTTCACACAGTTTACTACTTTTTTGTGTAGTTTTTGTCTGCCAGAAACTATAATTAACTAGTTTTGTATCATAAAAGAGTCATCGTTTCTCCTCCTAGGGGTTATTCGAGACCTCTTAATCCAAACCGCAAGTAACGAGGCATTGGCTACCTTAAGAGAGTCATAGTTACTCGTCCCAATTGCTCACCCAGTCTGCCACTTTTTCTTACTGCGGCCAGTCTGCCAGAAGCGATATGTCACTCGTTGTGTATCTTAAGAGATTCATCGTTACTCCTTCCATAGGTTACTGGTATTCTCTGAGTCAATACCTCTCTTGACGAAAAAGTGGCTATCTTAATAGTGCAATACTTCTTCCTCCGAGTTGCCCACACAGTTTACTACTTTTTGTGTAGTTTTTGTCTGCCAGAAACTATAATTCACTAGTTTTGTATCATAAAAGAGTCATCGTTTCTCCTCCTAGGGGTTATTCGAGATATCTTAGTCCAAACCGCAAGTAACGAGGCATTGGCTACCTTAAGAGAGTCATAGTTACTCGTCCCAATTGCTCACCCAGTCTGCCACTTTTCCTTACTGCGGCCAGTCTGCCAGAAGCGATATGTCACTCGTTGTGTATCTTAAGAGATTCATGGCTACTCTTTCCATAGGTTACTGGTATTCTCTGATTCAATGCCTCTCGTGACGTAAAAGTGGCTATCTTAATAGTGCAATACTTCTTCCTCCGAGTTGCTCACACAGTTTACTACTTTTTGTGTAGTTTTTGTCTGCCAGAAACTATAATTAACTAGTTGTGTATCATAAAAGAGTCATCGTTTCTCCTCCTAGGGGTTTTCTAGATTTCTTAATCCAAACCGCAAGTAACGAGGCATTGGCTACCTTAAGAGAGTCATAGTTACTCGTCCCCATTGCTCACCCAGTCTGCCACTTTTTCTTACTGTGGCCAGTCTGCCAGAAGCGATATGTCACTCGTTGTGTATCTTAAGAGATTCATCGTTACTCCTTCCATAGGTTACTGGTATTCTCTGATTCAATACCTCTCGTGACGAAAAAGTGGCTATCTTAATAGTGCAATACTTCTTCCTCCGAGTTGCTCACACAGTTTACTGCTTTTTGTGTAGTTTTTGTCTGCCAGAAACTATAATTCACTAGTTGTGTATGATAAAAGAGTCATCGTTTCTCCTCCTAGGGGTTATTCGAGATATCTTAGTCCAGACCGCAAGTAACGAGGCATTGGCTACCTTAAGAGAGTCATAGTTACTCGTCCCAATTGCTCACCCAGTCTGCCACTTTTCCTTACTGCGGCCAGTCTGCCAGAAGCGATATGTCACTCGTTGTGTATCTTAAGAGATTCATGGCTACTCTTTCCATAGGTTACTGGTATTCTCTGATTCAATGCCTCTCGTGACGTAAAAGTGGCTATCTTAATAGTGCAATACTTCTTCCTCCCAGTTGTTCACACAGTTTACTACTTTTTTGTGTAGTTTTTGTCTGCCAGAAACTATAATTCACTAGTTTTGTATCATAAAAGAGTCATCGTTTCTCCTCCTAGGGGTTATTCGAGACCTCTTAATCCAAACCGCAAGTAACGAGGCATTGGCTACCTTAAGAGAGTCATAGTTACTCGTCCCAATTGCTCACCCAGTCTGCCACTTTTTCTTACTGCGGCCAGTCTGCCAGAAGCGATATGTCACTCGTTGTGTATCTTAAGAGATTCATCGTTACTCCTTCCATAGCTTACTGGTATTCTCTGAGTCAATACCTCTCTTGACGAAAAAGTGGCTATCTTAATAGTGCAATACTTCTTCCTCCGACTTGCTCACACAGTTTACTACTTTTTGTGTAGTTTTTGTCTGCCAGAAACTATAATTCACTAGTTTTGTATCATAAAAGAGTCATCGTTTCTCCTCCTAGGGGTTATTCGAGATATCTTAGTCCAAACCGCAAGTAACGAGGCATTGGCTACCTTAAGAGAGTCATAGTTACTCGTCCCAATTGCTCACCCAGTCTGCCACTTTTCCTTACTGCAGCCAGTCTGCCAGAAGCGATATGTCACTCGTTGTGTATCTTAAGAGATTCATCGCTACTCTTTCCATAGGTTACTGGTATTCTCTGATTCAATGCCTCTCGTGACGAAAAAGTGGCTATCTTAATAGTGCAATACTTCTTCCTCCGAGTTGCTCACACAGTTTACTACTTTTTGTGTAGTTTTTGTCTGCCAGAAACTATAATTAACTAGTTGTGTATCATAAAAGAGTCATCGTTTCTCCTCCTAGGGGTTTTCTAGATTTCTTATCCAAACCGCAAGTAACGAGGCATTGGCTACCTTAAGAGAGTCATAGTTACTCGTCCCCATTGCTCACCCAGTCTGCCACTTTTTCTTACTGTGGCCAGTCTGCCAGAAGCGATATGTCACTCGTTGTGTATCTTAAGAGATTCATCGTTACTCCTTCCATAGGTTACTGGTATTCTCTGAGTCAATACCTCTCTTGACGAAAAAGTGGCTATCTTAATAGTGCAATACTTCTTCCTCCGAGTTGCTCACACAGTTTACTACTTTTTGTGTAGTTTTTGTCTGCCAGAAACTATAATTCACTAGTTTTGTATTATAAAAAAGTCATCGTTTCTCCTCCTAGGGGTTATTCGAGATATCTCAGTCCAAACCGCAAGTAACGAGGCATTGGCTACCTTAAGAGAGTCATAGTTACTCGTCCCAATTGCTCACCCAGTCTGCCACTTTTCCTTACTGCGGCCAGTCTGCCAGAAGCGATATGTCACTCGTTGTGTATCTTAAGAGATTCATCGCTACTCTTTCCATAGGTTACTGGAATTCTCTGATTCAATGCCTCTCGTGACGAAAAAGTGGCTATCTTAATAGTGCAATACTTCTTCCTCCCAGTTGCTCACACAGTTTACTACTTTTTTGTGTAGTTTTTGTCTGCCAGAAACTATAATTCACTAGTTTTGTATCATAAAAGAGTCATCGTTTCTCCTCCTAGGGGTTATTCGAGACCTCTTAATCCAAACCGCAAGTAACGAGGCATTGGCTACCTTAAGAGAGTCATAGTTACTCGTCCCAATTGCTCACCCAGTCTGCCACTTTTTCTTACTGCGGCCAGTCTGCCAGAAGCGATATGTCACTCGTTGTGTATCTTAAGAGTTTCATCGTTACTCCTTCCATAGGTTACTGGTATTCTCTGAGTCAATACCTCTCGTGACGAAAAAGTGGCTATGTTAATAGTGCAATACTTCTTCCTCCGAGTTGCTCACACAGTTTACTACTTTTTGTGTAGTTTTTGTCTGCCAGAAACTATAATTCACTAGTTGTGTATCATAAAAGAGTCATCGTTACTCCTCCTAGGGGTTATTCGAGACCTCTTAATCCAAACCGCAAGTAACGAGGCATTGGCAACCTTAAGAGAGTCATAGTTACTCGTCCCAATTGCTCACCCAGTCTGCCACTTTTCCTTACTGCGGCCAGTCTGCCAGAAGCGATATGGCACTCGTTGTGTATCTTAAGAGATTCATCGTTACTCCTTCCATAGGTTACTGGTATTCTCTGAGTCAATACCTCTCTTGACGAAAAAGTGTCTATCTTAATAGTGCAATACTTCTTCCTCCGAGTTGCTCACACAGTTTACTACTTTTTGTGTACTTGCCAGTCTGCCAGAAGCGATATGTCACTAGTTGTGTATCATAAAAGAGTCATCGTTTCTCCTCCTAGGGGTTATTCGAGATTTCTTAATCCAAACCGCAAGTAACGAGGCATTGGCTACCTTAAGAGAGTCATAGTTACTCGTCCCAATTGCTCACCCAGTCTGCCACTTTTCCTTACTGCGGCCCGTCTGCCAGAAGCAATATGTCACTCGTTGTGTATCTTAAGAGATTCATCGCTAGTCTTTCCATAGGTTACTGGTATTCTCTGATTCAATGCCTCTCGTGACGAAAAAGTGGCTATCTTAATAGTGCAATACTTCTTCCTCCCAGTTGCTCACACAGTTTACTACTTTTTTGTGTAGTTTTTGTCTGCCAGAAACTATAATTCACTAGTTTTGTATCATAAAAGAGTCATCGTTTCTCCTCCTAGGGGTTATTCGAGACCTCTTAATCCAAACCGCAAGTAACGAGGCATTGGCTACCTTAAGAGAGTCATAGTTACTCGTCCCAATTGCTCACCCAGTCTGCCACTTTTTCTTACTGCGGCCAGTCTGCCAGAAGCGATATGTCACTCGTTGTGTATCTTAAGAGATTCGTCGTTACTCTTTCCATAGGTTACTGGTATTCTGTGAGTCAATACCTCTCTTGACGAAAAAGTGGCTATCTTAATAGTGCAATACTTCTTCCTCCGAGTTGCTCACACAGTTTACTGGTTTTTGTGTAGTTTTTGTCTGCCAGAAACTATAATTCACTAGTTGTGTATCATAAAAGAGTCATCGTTTCTCCTCCTAGGGGTTATTCGAGATATCTTAGTCCAAACCGCAAGTAACGAGGCATTGGCTACCTTAAGAGAGTCATAGTTACTCGTCCCAATTGCTCACCCAGTCTGCCACTTTTCCTTACTGCGGCCAGTCTGCCAGAAGCGATATGTCACTCGTTGTGTATCTTAAGAGATTCATCGTTACTCTTTCCATAGGTTACTGGTATTCTCTGATTCAATGCCTCTCGTGACGGAAAAGTGGCTATCTTAATAGTGCAATACTTCTTCCTCCCAGTTGCTCACACAGTTTACTACTTTTTTGTGTAGTTTTTGTCTGCCAGAAACTATAATTAACTAGTTTTGTATCATAAAAGAGTCATCGTTTCTCCTCCTAGGGGTTATTCGAGACCTCTTAATCCAAACCGCAAGTAACGAGGCATTGGCTACCTTAAGAGAGTCATAGTTACTCGTCCCAATTGCTCACCCAGTCTGCCACTTTTTCTTACTGCGGCCAGTCTGCCAGAAGCGATATGTCACTCGTTGTGTATCTTAAGAGATTCATCGTTACTCGTTCCATAGGTTACTGGTATTCTCTGAGTCAATACCTCTCTTGACGAAAAAGTGGCTATCTTAATAGTGCAATACTTCTTCCTCCAAGTTGCTCACACAGTTTACTGCTTTTTGTGTAGTTTTTGTCTGCCAGAAACTATAATTCACTAGTTTTGTATCATAAAAGAGTCATCGTTTCTCCTCCTAGGGGTTATTCGAGATATCTTAATCCAAACCGCAAGTAACGAGGCATTGGCTACCTTAAGAGAGTCATAGTTACTCGTCCCCATTGCTCACCCAGTCTGCCACTTTTTCTTACTGTGTCCCAGTCTGCCAGAAGCGATATGCCACTCGTTGTTTATCTTAAGAGATTCATCGTTACTCCTTCCATAGGTTACTGGTATTCTCTGAGTCAATACCTCTCTTGACGAAAAAGTGGCTATCTTAATAGTGCAATACTTCTTCCTCCGATTTGCTCACACAGTTTACTGCTTTTTGTGTAGTTTTTGTCTACCAGAAACTATAATTCACTAGTTGTGTATCATAAAAGAGTCATCGTTTCTCCTCCTAGGGGTTATTCGAGACCTCTTAATCCAAACTGCAAGTAACGAGGCATTGGCTACCTTAAGGGAGTCATAGTTATTCGTCCCAATTGCTCACCCAGTCTGCCACTTTTTCTTACTGTGGCCAGTCTGCCAGAAGCGATATGTCACTCGTTGTGTATCTTAAGAGATTCATCGTTACTCCTTCCATAGGTTACTGGTATTCTCGTAGTCAATACCTCTCGTGACGAAAAAGTGGCTATCTTAATAGTGCAATACTTCTTCCTCCCAGTTGCTCACACAGTTTACTACTTTTTTGTGTAGTTTTTGTCTGCCAGAAACTATAATTCACTAGTTTTGTATCATAAAAGAGTCATCGTTTCTCCTCCTAGGGGTTATTCGAGACCTCTTAATCCAAACCGCAAGTAACGAGGCATTGGCTACCTTAAGAGAGTCATAGTTACTCGTCCCAATTGCTCACCCAGTCTGCCACTTTTTCTTACTGCGGCCAGTCTGCCAGAAGCGATATGTCACTCGTTGTGTATCTTAAGAGATTCATCGTTACTCCTTCCATAGGTTACTGGTATTCTGTGAGTCAATACCTCTCTTGACGAAAAAGTGGCTATCTTAATAGTGCAATACTTCTTCCTCCGAGTTGCTCACACAGTTTACTGCTTTTTGTGTAGTTTTTGTCTGCCAGAAACTATAATTCACTAGTTGTGTATCATAAAAGAGTCATCGTTTCTCCTCCTAGGGGTTATTCGAGATATCTTAGTCCAAACCGCAAGTAACGAGGCATTGGCTACCTTAAGAGAGTCATAGTTACTCGTCCCAATTGCTCACCCAGTCTGCCACTTTTCCTTACTGCGGCCAGTCTGCCAGAAGCGATATGTCACTCGTTGTGTATCTTAAGAGATTCATCGTTACTCTTTCCATAGGTTACTGGTATTCTCTGATTCAATGCCTCTCGTGACGGAAAAGTGGCTATCTTAATAGTGCAATACTTCTTCCTCCCAGTTGCTCACACAGTTTACTACTTTTTTGTGTAGTTTTTGTCTGCCAGAAACTATAATTAACTAGTTTTGTATCATAAAAGAATCATCGTTTCTCCTCCTAGGGGTTATTCGAGACCTCTTAATCCAAACTGCAAGTAACGAGGCATTGGCTACCTTAAGGGAGTCATAGTTATTCGTCCCAATTGCTCACCCAGTCTGCCACTTTTTCTTACTGTGGCCAGTCTGCCAGAAGCGATATGTCACTCGTTGTGTATCTTAAGAGATTCATCGTTACTCCTTCCATAGGTTACTGGTATTCCCTGAGTCAATACCTCTCGTGACGAAAAAGTGGCTATCTTAATAGTGCAATACTTCTTCCTCCGAGTTGCTCACACAGTTTACTACTTTTTGTGTAGTTTTTGTCTGCCAGAAACTATAATTCACTAGTTGTGTATCATAAAAGAGTCATCGTTTCTCCTCCTAGGGGTTATTCGAGACCTCTTAATCCAAACCGCAAGTAACGAGGCAGTGGCTACCTTAAGAGTGTCATAGTTACTCGTCCCAATTGCTCACCCAGTCTGCCACTTTTCCTTACTGCGGCCAGTCTGCCAGAAGCGATATGTCACTCGTTGTGTATCTTAAGAGATTCATCGTTACTCCTTCCATAGGTTACTGGTATTCTCTGAGTCAATACCTCTCTTGACGAAAAAGTGGCTATCTTAATAGTGCAATACTTCTTCCTCCGAGTTGCTCACACAGTTTACTGCTTTTTGTGTAGTTTTTGTCTGCCAGAAACTGTAATTCACTAGTTGTGTATCATAAAAGAGTCATCGTTTCTCCTCCTAGGGGTTTTCTAGATTTCTTAATCCAAACCGCAAGTAACGAGGCATTGGCTACCTTAAGAGAGTCATAGTTACTCGTCCCCATTGCTCACCCAGTCTGCCACTTTTTCTTACTGTGGCCAGTCTGCCAGAAGCGATATGTCACTCGTTGTGTATCTTTAGAGATTCATCGTTACTCCTTCCATAGGTTACTGGTATTCTCTGAGTCAATACCTCTCGTGACGAAAAAGTGGCTATCTTAATAGTGCAATACTTCTTACTCCGAGTTGCTCACACAGTTTACTGCTTTTTGTGTAGTTTTTGTCTGCCAGAAGCTATAATTCACTAGTTGTGTATCATAAAAGAGTCATCGTTTCTCCTCCTAGGGGTTATTCGAGATATCTTAGTCCAGACCGCAAGTAACGAGGCATTGGCTACCTTAAGAGAGTCATAGTTACTCGTCCCAATTGCTCACCCAGTCTGCCACTTTTCCTTACTGCGGCCAGTCTGCCAGAAGCGATATGTCACTCGTTGTGTATCTTAAGAGATTCATCGTTACTCTTTCCATAGGTTACTGGTATTCTCTGATTCAATGCCTCTCGTGACGAAAAAGTGGCTATCTTAATAGTGCAATACTTCTTCCTCAGAGTTGTTCACACAGTTTACTACTTTTTTGTGTAGTTTTTGTCTGCCAGAAACTATAATTCACTAGTTTTGTATCATAAAAGAGTCATCGTTTCTCCTCCTAGGGGTTATTCGAGACCTCTTAATCCAAACCGCAAGTAACGAGGCATTGGCTACCTTAAGAGAGTCATAGTTACTCGTCCCAATTGCTCACCCAGTCTGCCACTTTTTCCTACTGCGGCCAGTCTGCCAGAAGCGATATGTCACTCGTTGTGTATCTTAAGAGTTTCATCGTTACTCCTTCCATAGGTTACTGGTATTCTCTGAGTCAATACCTCTCGTGACGAAAAAGTGGCTATGTTAATAGTGCAATACTTCTTCCTCCGAGTTGCTCACACAGTTTACTACTTTTTGTGTAGTTTTTGTCTGCCAGAAACTATAATTCACTAGTTGTGTATCATAAAAGAGTCATCGTTTCTCCTCCTAGGGGTTTTCGAGATTTCTTAATCCAAACCGCAAGTAACGAGGCATTGGCTACCTTAAGAGAGTCATAGTTACTCGTCCCCATTGCTCACCCAGTCTGCCACTTTTTCTTACTGCGGCCAGTCTGCCAGAAGCGATATGTCACTCGTTGTGTATCTTAAGAGATTCATCGTTACTCCTTCCATAGGTTACTGGTATTCTCTGAGTCAATACCTCTCTTGACGAAAAAGTGGCTATCTTAATAGTGCAATACTTCTTCCTCCGAGTTGCTCACACAGTTTACTACTTTTTGTGTAGTTTTTGTCTGCCAGAAACTATAATTCACTAGTTTTGTATCATAAAAGAGTCATCGTTTCTCCTCCTAGGGGTTATTCGAGATATCTTAGTCCAAACCGCAAGTAACGAGGCATTGGCTACCTTAAGAGAGTCATAGTTACTCGTCCCAATTGCTCACCCAGTCTGCCACTTTTCCTTACTGCGGCCAGTCTGCCAGAAGCGATATGTCACTCGTTGTGTATCTTAAGAGATTCATGGCTACTCTTTCCATAGGTTACTGGTATTCTCTGATTCAATGCCTCTCGTGACGTAAAAGTGGCTATCTTAATAGTGCAATACTTCTTCCTCCCAGTTGCTCACACAGTTTACTACTTTTTTGTGTAGTTTTTGTCTGCCAGAAACTATAATTAACTAGTTTTGTATCATAAAAGAATCATCGTTTCTCCTCCTAGGGGTTATTCGAGACCTCTTAATCCAAACTGCAAGTAACGAGGCATTGGCTACCTTAAGGGAGTCATAGTTATTCGTCCCAATTGCTCACCCAGTCTGCCACTTTTTCTTACTGTGGCCAGTCTGCCAGAAGCGATATGTCACTCGTTGTGTATCTTAAGAGATTCATCGTTACTCCTTCCATAGGTTACTGGTATTCCCTGAGTCAATACCTCTCGTGACGAAAAAGTGGCTATCTTAATAGTGCAATACTTCTTCCTCCGAGTTGCTCACACAGTTTACTACTTTTTGTGTAGTTTTTGTCTGCCAGAAACTATAATTCACTAGTTGTGTATCATAAAAGAGTCATCGTTTCTCCTCCTAGGGGTTATTCGAGACCTCTTAATCCAAACCGCAAGTAACGAGGCAGTGGCTACCTTAAGAGTGTCATAGTTACTCGTCCCAATTGCTCACCCAGTCTGCCACTTTTCCTTACTGCGGCCAGTCTGCCAGAAGCGATATGTCACTCGTTGTGTATCTTAAGAGATTCATCGTTACTCCTTCCATAGGTTACTGGTATTCTCTGAGTCAATACCTCTCTTGACGAAAAAGTGGCTATCTTAATAGTGCAATACTTCTTCCTCCGAGTTGCTCACACAGTTTACTGCTTTTTGTATAGTTTTTGTCTGCCAGAAACTATAATTCACTAGTTGTGTATCATAAAAGAGTCATCGTTTCTCCTCCTAGGGGTTATTCGAGATATCTTAGTCCAAACCGCAAGTAACGAGGCATTGGCTACCTTAAGAGAGTCATAGTTACTCGTCCCAATTGCTCACCCAGTCTGCCACTTTTCCTTACTGCGGCCAGTCTGCCAGAAGCGATATGTCACTCGTTGTGTATCTTAAGAGATTCATCGTTACTCCTTCCATAGGTTACTGGTATTCTCTGATTCAATGCCTCTCGTGACGAAAAAGTGGCTATCTTAATAGTGCAATACTTCTTACTCCGAGTTGCTCACACAGTTTACTGCTTTTTGTGTAGTTTTTGTCTGCCAGAAGCTATAATTCACTAGTTGTGTATCATAAAAGAGTCATCGTTTCTCCTCCTAGGGGTTATTCGAGATATCTTAGTCCAGACCGCAAGTAACGAGGCATTGGCTACCTTAAGAGAGTCATAGTTACTCGTCCCAATTGCTCACCCAGTCTGCCACTTTTCCTTACTGCGGCCAGTCTGCCAGAAGCGATATGTCACTCGTTGTGTATCTTAAGAGATTCATCGTTACTCTTTCCATAGGTTACTGGTATTCTCTGATTCAATGCCTCTCGTGACGAAAAAGTGGCTATCTTAATAGTGCAATACTTCTTCCTCAGAGTTGTTCACACAGTTTACTACTTTTTTGTGTAGTTTTTGTCTGCCAGAAACTATAATTCACTAGTTTTGTATCATAAAAGAGTCATCGTTTCTCCTCCTAGGGGTTATTCGAGACCTCTTAATCCAAACCGCAAGTAACGAGGCATTGGCTACCTTAAGAGAGTCATAGTTACTCGTCCCAATTGCTCACCCAGTCTGCCACTTTTTCCTACTGCGGCCAGTCTGCCAGAAGCGATATGTCACTCGTTGTGTATCTTAAGAGTTTCATCGTTACTCCTTCCATAGGTTACTGGTATTCTCTGAGTCAATACCTCTCGTGACGAAAAAGTGGCTATGTTAATAGTGCAATACTTCTTCCTCCGAGTTGCTCACACAGTTTACTACTTTTTGTGTAGTTTTTGTCTGCCAGAAACTATAATTCACTAGTTGTGTATCATAAAAGAGTCATCGTTTCTCCTCCTAGGGGTTTTCGAGATTTCTTAATCCAAACCGCAAGTAACGAGGCATTGGCTACCTTAAGAGAGTCATAGTTACTCGTCCCCATTGCTCACCCAGTCTGCCACTTTTTCTTACTGCGGCCAGTCTGCCAGAAGCGATATGTCACTCGTTGTGTATCTTAAGAGATTCATCGTTACTCCTTCCATAGGTTACTGGTATTCTCTGAGTCAATACCTCTCTTGACGAAAAAGTGTCTATCTTAATAGTGCAATACTTCTTCCTCCGAGTTGCTCACACAGTTTACTACTTTTTGTGTACTTGCCAGTCTGCCAGAAGCGATATGTCACTAGTTGTGTATCATAAAAGAGTCATCGTTTCTCCTCCTAGGGGTTATTCGAGATTTCTTAATCCAAACCGCAAGTAACGAGGCATTGGCTACCTTAAGAGAGTCATAGTTACTCGTCCCAATTGCTCACCCAGTCTGCCACTTTTCCTTACTGCGGCCCGTCTGCCAGAAGCAATATGTCACTCGTTGTGTATCTTAAGAGATTCATCGCTAGTCTTTCCATAGGTTACTGGTATTCTCTGATTCAATGCCTCTCGTGACGAAAAAGTGGCTATCTTAATAGTGCAATACTTCTTCCTCCCAGTTGCTCACACAGTTTACTACTTTTTTGTGTAGTTTTTGTCTGCCAGAAACTATAATTCACTAGTTTTGTATCATAAAAGAGTCATCGTTTCTCCTCCTAGGGGTTATTCGAGACCTCTTAATCCAAACCGCAAGTAACGAGGCATTGGCTACCTTAAGAGAGTCATAGTTACTCGTCCCAATTGCTCACCCAGTCTGCCACTTTTTCTTACTGCGGCCAGTCTGCCAGAAGCGATATGTCACTCGTTGTGTATCTTAAGAGATTCGTCGTTACTCTTTCCATAGGTTACTGGTATTCTGTGAGTCAATACCTCTCTTGACGAAAAAGTGGCTATCTTAATAGTGCAATACTTCTTCCTCCGAGTTGCTCACACAGTTTACTGGTTTTTGTGTAGTTTTTGTCTGCCAGAAACTATAATTCACTAGTTGTGTATCATAAAAGAGTCATCGTTTCTCCTCCTAGGGGTTATTCGAGATATCTTAGTCCAAACCGCAAGTAACGAGGCATTGGCTACCTTAAGAGAGTCATAGTTACTCGTCCCAATTGCTCACCCAGTCTGCCACTTTTCCTTACTGCGGCCAGTCTGCCAGAAGCGATATGTCACTCGTTGTGTATCTTAAGAGATTCATCGTTACTCTTTCCATAGGTTACTGGTATTCTCTGATTCAATGCCTCTCGTGACGGAAAAGTGGCTATCTTAATAGTGCAATACTTCTTCCTCCCAGTTGCTCACACAGTTTACTACTTTTTTGTGTAGTTTTTGTCTGCCAGAAACTATAATTAACTAGTTTTGTATCATAAAAGAGTCATCGTTTCTCCTCCTAGGGGTTATTCGAGACCTCTTAATCCAAACCGCAAGTAACGAGGCATTGGCTACCTTAAGAGAGTCATAGTTACTCGTCCCAATTGCTCACCCAGTCTGCCACTTTTTCTTACTGCGGCCAGTCTGCCAGAAGCGATATGTCACTCGTTGTGTATCTTAAGAGATTCATCGTTACTCGTTCCATAGGTTACTGGTATTCTCTGAGTCAATACCTCTCTTGACGAAAAAGTGGCTATCTTAATAGTGCAATACTTCTTCCTCCAAGTTGCTCACACAGTTTACTGCTTTTTGTGTAGTTTTTGTCTGCCAGAAACTATAATTCACTAGTTTTGTATCATAAAAGAGTCATCGTTTCTCCTCCTAGGGGTTATTCGAGATATCTTAATCCAAACCGCAAGTAACGAGGCATTGGCTACCTTAAGAGAGTCATAGTTACTCGTCCCCATTGCTCACCCAGTCTGCCACTTTTTCTTACTGTGTCCCAGTCTGCCAGAAGCGATATGCCACTCGTTGTTTATCTTAAGAGATTCATCGTTACTCCTTCCATAGGTTACTGGTATTCTCTGAGTCAATACCTCTCTTGACGAAAAAGTGGCTATCTTAATAGTGCAATACTTCTTCCTCCGATTTGCTCACACAGTTTACTGCTTTTTGTGTAGTTTTTGTCTACCAGAAACTATAATTCACTAGTTGTGTATCATAAAAGAGTCATCGTTTCTCCTCCTAGGGGTTATTCGAGACCTCTTAATCCAAACTGCAAGTAACGAGGCATTGGCTACCTTAAGGGAGTCATAGTTATTCGTCCCAATTGCTCACCCAGTCTGCCACTTTTTCTTACTGTGGCCAGTCTGCCAGAAGCGATATGTCACTCGTTGTGTATCTTAAGAGATTCATCGTTACTCCTTCCATAGGTTACTGGTATTCTCGTAGTCAATACCTCTCGTGACGAAAAAGTGGCTATCTTAATAGTGCAATACTTCTTCCTCCCAGTTGCTCACACAGTTTACTACTTTTTTGTGTAGTTTTTGTCTGCCAGAAACTATAATTCACTAGTTTTGTATCATAAAAGAGTCATCGTTTCTCCTCCTAGGGGTTATTCGAGACCTCTTAATCCAAACCGCAAGTAACGAGGCATTGGCTACCTTAAGAGAGTCATAGTTACTCGTCCCAATTGCTCACCCAGTCTGCCACTTTTTCTTACTGCGGCCAGTCTGCCAGAAGCGATATGTCACTCGTTGTGTATCTTAAGAGATTCATCGTTACTCCTTCCATAGGTTACTGGTATTCTGTGAGTCAATACCTCTCTTGACGAAAAAGTGGCTATCTTAATAGTGCAATACTTCTTCCTCCGAGTTGCTCACACAGTTTACTGCTTTTTGTGTAGTTTTTGTCTGCCAGAAACTATAATTCACTAGTTGTGTATCATAAAAGAGTCATCGTTTCTCCTCCTAGGGGTTATTCGAGATATCTTAGTCCAAACCGCAAGTAACGAGGCATTGGCTACCTTAAGAGAGTCATAGTTACTCGTCCCAATTGCTCACCCAGTCTGCCACTTTTCCTTACTGCGGCCAGTCTGCCAGAAGCGATATGTCACTCGTTGTGTATCTTAAGAGATTCATCGTTACTCTTTCCATAGGTTACTGGTATTCTCTGATTCAATGCCTCTCGTGACGGAAAAGTGGCTATCTTAATAGTGCAATACTTCTTCCTCCCAGTTGCTCACACAGTTTACTACTTTTTTGTGTAGTTTTTGTCTGCCAGAAACTATAATTAACTAGTTTTGTATCATAAAAGAATCATCGTTTCTCCTCCTAGGGGTTATTCGAGACCTCTTAATCCAAACTGCAAGTAACGAGGCATTGGCTACCTTAAGGGAGTCATAGTTATTCGTCCCAATTGCTCACCCAGTCTGCCACTTTTTCTTACTGTGGCCAGTCTGCCAGAAGCGATATGTCACTCGTTGTGTATCTTAAGAGATTCATCGTTACTCCTTCCATAGGTTACTGGTATTCCCTGAGTCAATACCTCTCGTGACGAAAAAGTGGCTATCTTAATAGTGCAATACTTCTTCCTCCGAGTTGCTCACACAGTTTACTACTTTTTGTGTAGTTTTTGTCTGCCAGAAACTATAATTCACTAGTTGTGTATCATAAAAGAGTCATCGTTTCTCCTCCTAGGGGTTATTCGAGACCTCTTAATCCAAACCGCAAGTAACGAGGCAGTGGCTACCTTAAGAGTGTCATAGTTACTCGTCCCAATTGCTCACCCAGTCTGCCACTTTTCCTTACTGCGGCCAGTCTGCCAGAAGCGATATGTCACTCGTTGTGTATCTTAAGAGATTCATCGTTACTCCTTCCATAGGTTACTGGTATTCTCTGAGTCAATACCTCTCTTGACGAAAAAGTGGCTATCTTAATAGTGCAATACTTCTTCCTCCGAGTTGCTCACACAGTTTACTGCTTTTTGTGTAGTTTTTGTCTGCCAGAAACTGTAATTCACTAGTTGTGTATCATAAAAGAGTCATCGTTTCTCCTCCTAGGGGTTTTCTAGATTTCTTAATCCAAACCGCAAGTAACGAGGCATTGGCTACCTTAAGAGAGTCATAGTTACTCGTCCCCATTGCTCACCCAGTCTGCCACTTTTTCTTACTGTGGCCAGTCTGCCAGAAGCGATATGTCACTCGTTGTGTATCTTTAGAGATTCATCGTTACTCCTTCCATAGGTTACTGGTATTCTCTGAGTCAATACCTCTCGTGACGAAAAAGTGGCTATCTTAATAGTGCAATACTTCTTACTCCGAGTTGCTCACACAGTTTACTGCTTTTTGTGTAGTTTTTGTCTGCCAGAAGCTATAATTCACTAGTTGTGTATCATAAAAGAGTCATCGTTTCTCCTCCTAGGGGTTATTCGAGATATCTTAGTCCAGACCGCAAGTAACGAGGCATTGGCTACCTTAAGAGAGTCATAGTTACTCGTCCCAATTGCTCACCCAGTCTGCCACTTTTCCTTACTGCGGCCAGTCTGCCAGAAGCGATATGTCACTCGTTGTGTATCTTAAGAGATTCATCGTTACTCTTTCCATAGGTTACTGGTATTCTCTGATTCAATGCCTCTCGTGACGAAAAAGTGGCTATCTTAATAGTGCAATACTTCTTCCTCAGAGTTGTTCACACAGTTTACTACTTTTTTGTGTAGTTTTTGTCTGCCAGAAACTATAATTCACTAGTTTTGTATCATAAAAGAGTCATCGTTTCTCCTCCTAGGGGTTATTCGAGACCTCTTAATCCAAACCGCAAGTAACGAGGCATTGGCTACCTTAAGAGAGTCATAGTTACTCGTCCCAATTGCTCACCCAGTCTGCCACTTTTTCCTACTGCGGCCAGTCTGCCAGAAGCGATATGTCACTCGTTGTGTATCTTAAGAGTTTCATCGTTACTCCTTCCATAGGTTACTGGTATTCTCTGAGTCAATACCTCTCGTGACGAAAAAGTGGCTATGTTAATAGTGCAATACTTCTTCCTCCGAGTTGCTCACACAGTTTACTACTTTTTGTGTAGTTTTTGTCTGCCAGAAACTATAATTCACTAGTTGTGTATCATAAAAGAGTCATCGTTTCTCCTCCTAGGGGTTTTCGAGATTTCTTAATCCAAACCGCAAGTAACGAGGCATTGGCTACCTTAAGAGAGTCATAGTTACTCGTCCCCATTGCTCACCCAGTCTGCCACTTTTTCTTACTGCGGCCAGTCTGCCAGAAGCGATATGTCACTCGTTGTGTATCTTAAGAGATTCATCGTTACTCCTTCCATAGGTTACTGGTATTCTCTGAGTCAATACCTCTCTTGACGAAAAAGTGGCTATCTTAATAGTGCAATACTTCTTCCTCCGAGTTGCTCACACAGTTTACTACTTTTTGTGTAGTTTTTGTCTGCCAGAAACTATAATTCACTAGTTTTGTATCATAAAAGAGTCATCGTTTCTCCTCCTAGGGGTTATTCGAGATATCTTAGTCCAAACCGCAAGTAACGAGGCATTGGCTACCTTAAGAGAGTCATAGTTACTCGTCCCAATTGCTCACCCAGTCTGCCACTTTTCCTTACTGCGGCCAGTCTGCCAGAAGCGATATGTCACTCGTTGTGTATCTTAAGAGATTCATGGCTACTCTTTCCATAGGTTACTGGTATTCTCTGATTCAATGCCTCTCGTGACGTAAAAGTGGCTATCTTAATAGTGCAATACTTCTTCCTCCCAGTTGCTCACACAGTTTACTACTTTTTTGTGTAGTTTTTGTCTGCCAGAAACTATAATTAACTAGTTTTGTATCATAAAAGAATCATCGTTTCTCCTCCTAGGGGTTATTCGAGACCTCTTAATCCAAACTGCAAGTAACGAGGCATTGGCTACCTTAAGGGAGTCATAGTTATTCGTCCCAATTGCTCACCCAGTCTGCCACTTTTTCTTACTGTGGCCAGTCTGCCAGAAGCGATATGTCACTCGTTGTGTATCTTAAGAGATTCATCGTTACTCCTTCCATAGGTTACTGGTATTCCCTGAGTCAATACCTCTCGTGACGAAAAAGTGGCTATCTTAATAGTGCAATACTTCTTCCTCCGAGTTGCTCACACAGTTTACTACTTTTTGTGTAGTTTTTGTCTGCCAGAAACTATAATTCACTAGTTGTGTATCATAAAAGAGTCATCGTTTCTCCTCCTAGGGGTTATTCGAGACCTCTTAATCCAAACCGCAAGTAACGAGGCAGTGGCTACCTTAAGAGTGTCATAGTTACTCGTCCCAATTGCTCACCCAGTCTGCCACTTTTCCTTACTGCGGCCAGTCTGCCAGAAGCGATATGTCACTCGTTGTGTATCTTAAGAGATTCATCGTTACTCCTTCCATAGGTTACTGGTATTCTCTGAGTCAATACCTCTCTTGACGAAAAAGTGGCTATCTTAATAGTGCAATACTTCTTCCTCCGAGTTGCTCACACAGTTTACTGCTTTTTGTATAGTTTTTGTCTGCCAGAAACTATAATTCACTAGTTGTGTATCATAAAAGAGTCATCGTTTCTCCTCCTAGGGGTTATTCGAGATATCTTAGTCCAAACCGCAAGTAACGAGGCATTGGCTACCTTAAGAGAGTCATAGTTACTCGTCCCAATTGCTCACCCAGTCTGCCACTTTTCCTTACTGCGGCCAGTCTGCCAGAAGCGATATGTCACTCGTTGTGTATCTTAAGAGATTCATCGTTACTCCTTCCATAGGTTACTGGTATTCTCTGATTCAATGCCTCTCGTGACGAAAAAGTGGCTATCTTAATAGTGCAATACTTCTTACTCCGAGTTGCTCACACAGTTTACTGCTTTTTGTGTAGTTTTTGTCTGCCAGAAGCTATAATTCACTAGTTGTGTATCATAAAAGAGTCATCGTTTCTCCTCCTAGGGGTTATTCGAGATATCTTAGTCCAGACCGCAAGTAACGAGGCATTGGCTACCTTAAGAGAGTCATAGTTACTCGTCCCAATTGCTCACCCAGTCTGCCACTTTTCCTTACTGCGGCCAGTCTGCCAGAAGCGATATGTCACTCGTTGTGTATCTTAAGAGATTCATCGTTACTCTTTCCATAGGTTACTGGTATTCTCTGATTCAATGCCTCTCGTGACGAAAAAGTGGCTATCTTAATAGTGCAATACTTCTTCCTCAGAGTTGTTCACACAGTTTACTACTTTTTTGTGTAGTTTTTGTCTGCCAGAAACTATAATTCACTAGTTTTGTATCATAAAAGAGTCATCGTTTCTCCTCCTAGGGGTTATTCGAGACCTCTTAATCCAAACCGCAAGTAACGAGGCATTGGCTACCTTAAGAGAGTCATAGTTACTCGTCCCAATTGCTCACCCAGTCTGCCACTTTTTCCTACTGCGGCCAGTCTGCCAGAAGCGATATGTCACTCGTTGTGTATCTTAAGAGTTTCATCGTTACTCCTTCCATAGGTTACTGGTATTCTCTGAGTCAATACCTCTCGTGACGAAAAAGTGGCTATGTTAATAGTGCAATACTTCTTCCTCCGAGTTGCTCACACAGTTTACTACTTTTTGTGTAGTTTTTGTCTGCCAGAAACTATAATTCACTAGTTGTGTATCATAAAAGAGTCATCGTTTCTCCTCCTAGGGGTTTTCGAGATTTCTTAATCCAAACCGCAAGTAACGAGGCATTGGCTACCTTAAGAGAGTCATAGTTACTCGTCCCCATTGCTCACCCAGTCTGCCACTTTTTCTTACTGCGGCCAGTCTGCCAGAAGCGATATGTCACTCGTTGTGTATCTTAAGAGATTCATCGTTACTCCTTCCATAGGTTACTGGTATTCTCTGAGTCAATACCTCTCTTGACGAAAAAGTGGCTATCTTAATAGTGCAATACTTCTTCCTCCGAGTTGCTCACACAGTTTACTACTTTTTGTGTAGTTTTTGTCTGCCAGAAACTATAATTCACTAGTTTTGTATCATAAAAGAGTCATCGTTTCTCCTCCTAGGGGTTATTCGAGATATCTTAGTCCAAACCGCAAGTAACGAGGCATTGGCTACCTTAAGAGAGTCATAGTTACTCGTCCCAATTGCTCACCCAGTCTGCCACTTTTCCTTACTGCGGCCAGTCTGCCAGAAGCGATATGTCACTCGTTGTGTATCTTAAGAGATTCATGGCTACTCTTTCCATAGGTTACTGGTATTCTCTGATTCAATGCCTCTCGTGACGTAAAAGTGGCTATCTTAATAGTGCAATACTTCTTCCTCCGAGTTGCTCACACAGTTTACTACTTTTTGTGTAGTTTTTGTCTGCCAGAAACTATAATTAACTAGTTGTGTATCATAAAAGAGTCATCGTTTCTCCTCCTAGGGGTTTTCTAGATTTCTTAATCCAAACCGCAAGTAACGAGGCATTGGCTACCTTAAGAGAGTCATAGTTACTCGTCCCCATTGCTCACCCAGTCTGCCACTTTTTCTTACTGTGGCCTGTCTGCCAGAAGCGATATGTCACTCGTTGTGTACCTTAAGAGATTCATCGTTACTCCTTCCATAGGTTACTGGTATTCTCTGATTCAATACCTCTCGTGACGAAAAAGTGGCTATCTTAATAGTGCAATACTTCTTCCTCCGAGTTGCTCACACAGTTTACTGCTTTTTGTGTAGTTTTTGTCTGCCAGAAACTATAATTCACTAGTTGTGTATGATAAAAGAGTCATCGTTTCTCCTCCTAGGGGTTATTCGAGATATCTTAGTCCAGACCGCAAGTAACGAGGCATTGGCTACCTTAAGAGAGTCATAGTTACTCGTCCCAATTGCTCACCCAGTCTGCCACTTTTTCTTACTGCGGCCAGTCTGCCAGAAGCGATATGTCACTCGTTGTGTATCTTAAGAGATTCATCGTTACTCCTTCCATAGGTTACTGGTATTCTCTGAGTCAATACCTCTCTTGACGAAAAAGTGTCTATCTTAATAGTGCAATACTTCTTCCTCCGAGTTGCTCACACAGTTTACTAGTTTTTGTGTACTTGCCAGTCTGCCAGAAGCGATATGTCACTAGTTGTGTATCATAAAAGAGTCATCGTTTCTCCTCCTAGGGGTTATTCGAGATTTCTTAATCCAAACCGCAAGTAACGAGGCATTGGCTACCTTAAGAGAGTCATAGTTACTCGTCCCAATTGCTCACCCAGTCTGCCACTTTTCCTTACTGCGGCCAGTCTGCCAGAAGCAATATGTCACTCGTTGTGTATCTTAAGAGATTCATCGCTACTCTTTCCATAGGTTACTGGTATTCTCTGATTCAATGCCTCTCGTGACGAAAAAGTGGCTATCTTAATAGTGCAATACTTCTTCCTCCCAGTTGCTCACACAGTTTACTGCTTTTTGTGTAGTTTTTGTCTGCCAGAAACTATAATTCACTAGTTTTGTATCATAAAAGAGTCATCGTTTCTCCTCCTAGGGGTTATTCGAGACCTCTTAATCCAAACCGCAAGTAACGAGGCATTGGCTACCTTAAGAGAGTCATAGTTACTCGTCCCAATTGCTCACCCAGTCTGCCACTTTTTCTTACTGCGGCCAGTCTGCCAGAAGCGATATGTCACTCGTTGTGTATCTTAAGAGATTCATCGTTACTCCTTCCATAGGTTACTGGTATTCTGTGAGTCAATACCTCTCTTGACGAAAAAGTGGCTATCTTAATAGTGCAATACTTCTTCCTCCGAGTTGCTCACACAGTTTACTGCTTTTTGAGTAGTTTTTGTCTGCCAGAAACTATAATTCACTAGTTGTGTATCATAAAAGAGTCATCGTTTCTCCTCCTAGGGGTTATTCGAGATATCTTAGTCCAAACCGCAAGTAACGAGGCATTGGCTACCTTAAGAGAGTCATAGTTACTCGTCCCAATTGCTCACCCAGTCTGCCACTTTTCCTTACTGCGGCCAGTCTGCCAGAAGCGATATGTCACTCGTTGTGTATCTTAAGAGATTCATCGTTACTCTTTCCATAGGTTACTGGTATTCTCTGATTCAATGCCTCTCGTGACGGAAAAGTGGCTATCTTAATAGTGCAATACTTCTTCCTCCCAGTTGCTCACACAGTTTACTACTTTTTTGTGTAGTTTTTGTCTGCCAGAAACTATAATTAACTAGTTTTGTATCATAAAAGAATCATCGTTTCTCCTCCTAGGGGTTATTCGAGACCTCTTAATCCAAACTGCAAGTAACGAGGCATTGGCTACCTTAAGGGAGTCATAGTTATTCGTCCCAATTGCTCACCCAGTCTGCCACTTTTTCTTACTGTGGCCAGTCTGCCAGAAGCGATATGTCACTCGTTGTGTATCTTAAGAGATTCATCGTTACTCCTTCCATAGGTTACTGGTATTCCCTGAGTCAATACCTCTCGTGACGAAAAAGTGGCTATCTTAATAGTGCAATACTTCTTCCTCCGAGTTGCTCACACAGTTTACTACTTTTTGTGTAGTTTTTGTCTGCCAGAAACTATAATTCACTAGTTGTGTATCATAAAAGAGTCATCGTTTCTCCTCCTAGGGGTTATTCGAGACCTCTTAATCCAAACCGCAAGTAACGAGGCAGTGGCTACCTTAAGAGTGTCATAGTTACTCGTCCCAATTGCTCACCCAGTCTGCCACTTTTCCTTACTGCGGCCAGTCTGCCAGAAGCGATATGTCACTCGTTGTGTATCTTAAGAGATTCATCGTTACTCCTTCCATAGGTTACTGGTATTCTCTGAGTCAATACCTCTCTTGACGAAAAAGTGGCTATCTTAATAGTGCAATACTTCTTCCTCCGAGTTGCTCACACAGTTTACTGCTTTTTGTATAGTTTTTGTCTGCCAGAAACTATAATTCACTAGTTGTGTATCATAAAAGAGTCATCGTTTCTCCTCCTAGGGGTTATTCGAGATATCTTAGTCCAAACCGCAAGTAACGAGGCATTGGCTACCTTAAGAGAGTCATAGTTACTCGTCCCAATTGCTCACCCAGTCTGCCACTTTTCCTTACTGCGGCCAGTCTGCCAGAAGCGATATGTCACTCGTTGTGTATCTTAAGAGATTCATCGTTACTCCTTCCATAGGTTACTGGTATTCTCTGATTCAATGCCTCTCGTGACGAAAAAGTGGCTATCTTAATAGTGCAATACTTCTTCCTCCCAGTTGTTCACACAGTTTACTGCTTTTTGTGTAGTTTTTGTCTGCCAGAAACTGTAATTCACTAGTTGTGTATCATAAAAGAGTCATCGTTTCTCCTCCTAGGGGTTTTCTAGATTTCTTAATCCAAACCGCAAGTAACGAGGCATTGGCTACCTTAAGAGAGTCATAGTTACTCGTCCCCATTGCTCACCCAGTCTGCCACTTTTTCTTACTGTGGCCAGTCTGCCAGAAGCGATATGTCACTCGTTGTGTATCTTTAGAGATTCATCGTTACTCCTTCCATAGGTTACTGGTATTCTCTGAGTCAATACCTCTCGTGACGAAAAAGTGGCTATCTTAATAGTGCAATACTTCTTACTCCGAGTTGCTCACACAGTTTACTGCTTTTTGTGTAGTTTTTGTCTGCCAGAAGCTATAATTCACTAGTTGTGTATCATAAAAGAGTCATCGTTTCTCCTCCTAGGGGTTATTCGAGATATCTTAGTCCAGACCGCAAGTAACGAGGCGTTGGCTACCTTAAGAGAGTCATAGTTACTCGTCCCAATTGCTCACCCAGTCTGCCACTTTTCCTTACTGCGGCCAGTCTGCCAGAAGCGATATGTCACTCGTTGTGTATCTTAAGAGATTCATCGTTACTCTTTCCATAGGTTACTGGTATTCTCTGATTCAATGCCTCTCGTGACGAAAAAGTGGCTATCTTAATAGTGCAATACTTCTTCCTCAGAGTTGTTCACACAGTTTACTACTTTTTTGTGTAGTTTTTGTCTGCCAGAAACTATAATTCACTAGTTTTGTATCATAAAAGAGTCATCGTTTCTCCTCCTAGGGGTTATTCGAGACCTCTTAATCCAAACCGCAAGTAACGAGGCATTGGCTACCTTAAGAGAGTCATAGTTACTCGTCCCAATTGCTCACCCAGTCTGCCACTTTTTCCTACTGCGGCCAGTCTGCCAGAAGCGATATGTCACTCGTTGTGTATCTTAAGAGTTTCATCGTTACTCCTTCCATAGGTTACTGGTATTCTCTGAGTCAATACCTCTCGTGACGAAAAAGTGGCTATGTTAATAGTGCAATACTTCTTCCTCCGAGTTGCTCACACAGTTTACTACTTTTTGTGTAGTTTTTGTCTGCCAGAAACTATAATTCACTAGTTGTGTATCATAAAAGAGTCATCGTTTCTCCTCCTAGGGGTTTTCGAGATTTCTTAATCCAAACCGCAAGTAACGAGGCATTGGCTACCTTAAGAGAGTCATAGTTACTCGTCCCAATTGCTCACCCAGTCTGCCACTTTTTCTTACTGCGGCCAGTCTGCCAGAAGCGATATGTCACTCGTTGTGTATCTTAAGAGATTCATCGTTACTCCTTCCATAGGTTACAGGTATTCTCTGAGTCAATACCTCTCTTGACGAAAAAGTGGCTATCTTAATAGTGCAATACTTCTTCCTCCGAGTTGCTCACACAGTTTACTACTTTTTGTGTAGTTTTTGTCTGCCAGAAACTATAATTCACTAGTTTTGTATCATAAAAGAGTCATCGTTTCTCCTCCTAGGGGTTATTCGAGATATCTTAGTCCAAACCGCAAGTAACGAGGCATTGGCTACCTTAAGAGAGTCATAGTTACTCGTCCCAATTGCTCACCCAGTCTGCCACTTTTCCTTACTGCGGCCAGTCTGCCAGAAGCGATATGTCACTCGTTGTGTATCTTAAGAGATTCATGGCTACTCTTTCCATAGGTTACTGGTATTCTCTGATTCAATGCCTCTCGTGACGTAAAAGTGGCTATCTTAATAGTGCAATACTTCTTCCTCCGAGTTGCTCACACAGTTTACTACTTTTTGTGTAGTTTTTGTCTGCCAGAAACTATAATTAACTAGTTGTGTATCATAAAAGAGTCATCGTTTCTCCTCCTAGGGGTTTTCTAGATTTCTTAATCCAAACCGCAAGTAACGAGGCATTGGCTACCTTAAGAGAGTCATAGTTACTCGTCCCCATTGCTCACCCAGTCTGCCACTTTTTCTTACTGTGGCCTGTCTGCCAGAAGCGATATGTCACTCGTTGTGTACCTTAAGAGATTCATCGTTACTCCTTCCATAGGTTACTGGTATTCTCTGATTCAATACCTCTCGTGACGAAAAAGTGGCTATCTTAATAGTGCAATACTTCTTCCTCCGAGTTGCTCACACAGTTTACTGCTTTTTGTGTAGTTTTTGTCTGCCAGAAACTATAATTCACTAGTTGTGTATGATAAAAGAGTCATCGTTTCTCCTCCTAGGGGTTATTCGAGATATCTTAGTCCAGACCGCAAGTAACGAGGCATTGGCTACCTTAAGAGAGTCATAGTTACTCGTCCCAATTGCTCACCCAGTCTGCCACTTTTTCTTACTGCGGCCAGTCTGCCAGAAGCGATATGTCACTCGTTGTGTATCTTAAGAGATTCATCGTTACTCCTTCCATAGGTTACTGGTATTCTCTGATTCAATGCCTCTCGTGACGAAAAAGTGGCTATCTTAATAGTGCAATACTTCTTCCTTCCAGTTGTTCACACAGTTTACTGCTTTTTGTGTAGTTTTTGTCTGCCAGAAACTGTAATTCACTAGTTGTGTATCATAAAAGAGTCATCGTTTCTCCTCCTAGGGGTTTTCTAGATTTCTTAATCCAAACCGCAAGTAACGAGGCATTGGCTACCTTAAGAGAGTCATAGTTACTCGTCCCCATTGCTCACCCAGTCTGCCACTTTTTCTTACTGTGGCCAGTCTGCCAGAAGCGATATGTCACTCGTTGTGTATCTTTAGAGATTCATCGTTACTCCTTCCATAGGTTACTGGTATTCTCTGAGTCAATACCTCTCGTGACGAAAAAGTGGCTATCTTAATAGTGCAATACTTCTTACTCCGAGTTGCTCACACAGTTTACTGCTTTTTGTGTAGTTTTTGTCTGCCAGAAGCTATAATTCACTAGTTGTGTATCATAAAAGAGTCATCGTTTCTCCTCCTAGGGGTTATTCGAGATATCTTAGTCCAGACCGCAAGTAACGAGGCGTTGGCTACCTTAAGAGAGTCATAGTTACTCGTCCCAATTGCTCACCCAGTCTGCCACTTTTCCTTACTGCGGCCAGTCTGCCAGAAGCGATATGTCACTCGTTGTGTATCTTAAGAGATTCATCGTTACTCTTTCCATAGGTTACTGGTATTCTCTGATTCAATGCCTCTCGTGACGAAAAAGTGGCTATCTTAATAGTGCAATACTTCTTCCTCAGAGTTGTTCACACAGTTTACTACTTTTTTGTGTAGTTTTTGTCTGCCAGAAACTATAATTCACTAGTTTTGTATCATAAAAGAGTCATCGTTTCTCCTCCTAGGGGTTATTCGAGACCTCTTAATCCAAACCGCAAGTAACGAGGCATTGGCTACCTTAAGAGAGTCATAGTTACTCGTCCCAATTGCTCACCCAGTCTGCCACTTTTTCCTACTGCGGCCAGTCTGCCAGAAGCGATATGTCACTCGTTGTGTATCTTAAGAGTTTCATCGTTACTCCTTCCATAGGTTACTGGTATTCTCTGAGTCAATACCTCTCGTGACGAAAAAGTGGCTATGTTAATAGTGCAATACTTCTTCCTCCGAGTTGCTCACACAGTTTACTACTTTTTGTGTAGTTTTTGTCTGCCAGAAACTATAATTCACTAGTTGTGTATCATAAAAGAGTCATCGTTTCTCCTCCTAGGGGTTTTCGAGATTTCTTAATCCAAACCGCAAGTAACGAGGCATTGGCTACCTTAAGAGAGTCATAGTTACTCGTCCCCATTGCTCACCCAGTCTGCCACTTTTTCTTACTGCGGCCAGTCTGCCAGAAGCGATATGTCACTCGTTGTGTATCTTAAGAGATTCATCGTTACTCCTTCCATAGGTTACTGGTATTCTCTGAGTCAATACCTCTCTTGACGAAAAAGTGGCTATCTTAATAGTGCAATACTTCTTCCTCCGAGTTGCTCACACAGTTTACTACTTTTTGTGTAGTTTTTGTCTGCCAGAAACTATAATTCACTAGTTTTGTATCATAAAAGAGTCATCGTTTCTCCTCCTAGGGGTTATTCGAGATATCTTAGTCCAAACCGCAAGTAACGAGGCATTGGCTACCTTAAGAGAGTCATAGTTACTCGTCCCAATTGCTCACCCAGTCTGCCACTTTTCCTTACTGCGGCCAGTCTGCCAGAAGCGATATGTCACTCGTTGTGTATCTTAAGAGATTCATGGCTACTCTTTCCATAGGTTACTGGTATTCTCTGATTCAATGCCTCTCGTGACGTAAAAGTGGCTATCTTAATAGTGCAATACTTCTTCCTCCGAGTTGCTCACACAGTTTACTACTTTTTGTGTAGTTTTTGTCTGCCAGAAACTATAATTAACTAGTTGTGTATCATAAAAGAGTCATCGTTTCTCCTCCTAGGGGTTTTCTAGATTTCTTAATCCAAACCGCAAGTAACGAGGCATTGGCTACCTTAAGAGAGTCATAGTTACTCGTCCCCATTGCTCACCCAGTCTGCCACTTTTTCTTACTGTGGCCTGTCTGCCAGAAGCGATATGTCACTCGTTGTGTACCTTAAGAGATTCATCGTTACTCCTTCCATAGGTTACTGGTATTCTCTGATTCAATACCTCTCGTGACGAAAAAGTGGCTATCTTAATAGTGCAATACTTCTTCCTCCGAGTTGCTCACACAGTTTACTGCTTTTTGTGTAGTTTTTGTCTGCCAGAAACTATAATTCACTAGTTGTGTATGATAAAAGAGTCATCGTTTCTCCTCCTAGGGGTTATTCGAGATATCTTAGTCCAGACCGCAAGTAACGAGGCATTGGCTACCTTAAGAGAGTCATAGTTACTCGTCCCAATTGCTCACCCAGTCTGCCACTTTTTCTTACTGCGGCCAGTCTGCCAGAAGCGATATGTCACTCGTTGTGTATCTTAAGAGATTCATCGTTACTCCTTCCATAGGTTACTGGTATTCTCTGATTCAATGCCTCTCGTGACGAAAAAGTGGCTATCTTAATAGTGCAATACTTCTTCCTTCCAGTTGTTCACACAGTTTACTGCTTTTTGTGTAGTTTTTGTCTGCCAGAAACTGTAATTCACTAGTTGTGTATCATAAAAGAGTCATCGTTTCTCCTCCTAGGGGATTTCTAGATTTCTTAATCCAAACCGCAAGTAACGAGGCATTGGCTACCTTAAGAGAGTCATAGTTACTCGTCCCCATTGCTCACCCAGTCTGCCACTTTTTCTTACTGTGGCCAGTCTGCCAGAAGCGATATGTCACTCGTTGTGTATCTTTAGAGATTCATCGTTACTCCTTCCATAGGTTACTGGTATTCTCTGAGTCAATACCTCTCGTGACGAAAAAGTGGCTATCTTAATAGTGCAATACTTCTTCCTCCGAGTTGCTCACACAGTTTACTGCTTTTTGTGTAGTTTTTGTCTGCCAGAAGCTATAATTCACTAGTTGTGTATCATAAAAGAGTCATCGTTTCTCCTCCTAGGGGTTATTCGAGATATCTTAGTCCAGACCGCAAGTAACGAGGCATTGGCTACCTTAAGAGAGTCATAGTTACTCGTCCCAATTGCTCACCCAGTCTGCCACTTTTCCTTACTGCGGCCAGTCTGCCAGAAGCGATATGTCACTCGTTGTGTATCTTAAGAGATTCATCGTTACTCTTTCCATAGGTTACTGGTATTCTCTGATTCAATGCCTCTCGTGACGAAAAAGTGGCTATCTTAATAGTGCAATACTTCTTCCTCCCAGTTGTTCACACAGTTTACTACTTTTTTGTGTAGTTTTTGTCTGCCAGAAACTATAATTCACTAGTTTTGTATCATAAAAGAGTCATCGTTTCTCCTCCTAGGGGTTATTCGAGACCTCTTAATCCAAACCGCAAGTAACGAGGCATTGGCTACCTTAAGAGAGTCATAGTTACTCGTCCCAATTGCTCACCCAGTCTGCCACTTTTTCCTACTGCGGCCAGTCTGCCGGAAGCGATATGTCACTCGTTGTGTATCTTAAGAGTTTCATCGTTACTCCTTCCATAGGTTACTGGTATTCTCTGAGTCAATACCTCTCGTGACGAAAAAGTGGCTATGTTAATAGTGCAATACTTCTTCCTCCGAGTTGCTCACACAGTTTACTACTTTTTGTGTAGTTTTTGTCTGCCAGAAACTATAATTCACTAGTTGTGTATCATAAAAGAGTCATCGTTTCTCCTCCTAGGGGTTATTCGAGATATCTTAATCCAAACCGCAAGTAACGAGGCATTGGCTACCTTAAGAGAGTCATAGTTACTCGTCCCCATTGCTCACCCAGTCTGCCACTTTTTCTTACTGCGGCCAGTCTGCCAGAAGCGATATGTCACTCGTTGTGTATCTTAAGAGATTCATCGTTACTCCTTCCATAGGTTACTGGTATTCTCTGAGTCAATACCTCTCTTGACGAAAAAGTGGCTATCTTAATAGTGCAATACTTCTTCCTCCGAGTTGCTCACACAGTTTACTACTTTTTGTGTAGTTTTTGTCTGCCAGAAACTATAATTCACTAGTTTTGTATCATAAAAGAGTCATCGTTTCTCCTCCTAGGGGTTATTCGAGATATCTTAGTCCAAACCGCAAGTAACGAGGCATTGGCTACCTTAAGAGAGTCATAGTTACTCGTCCCAATTGCTCACCCAGTCTGCCACTTTTCCTTACTGCGGCCAGTCTGCCAGAAGCGATATGTCACTCGTTGTGTATCTTAAGAGATTCATGGCTACTCTTTCCATAGGTTACTGGTATTCTCTGATTCAATGCCTCTCGTGACGTAAAAGTGGCTATCTTAATAGTGCAATACTTCTTCCTCCGAGTTGCTCACACAGTTTACTACTTTTTGTGTAGTTTTTGTCTGCCAGAAACTATAATTAACTAGTTGTGTATCATAAAAGAGTCATCGTTTCTCCTCCTAGGGGTTTTCTAGATTTCTTAATCCAAACCGCAAGTAACGAGGCATTGGCTACCTTAAGAGAGTCATAGTTACTCGTCCCCATTGCTCACCCAGTCTGCCACTTTTTCTTACTGTGGCCAGTCTGCCAGAAGCGATATGTCACTCGTTGTGTATCTTAAGAGATTCATCGTTACTCCTTCCATAGGTTACTGGTATTCTCTGATTCAATACCTCTCGTGACGAAAAAGTGGCTATCTTAATAGTGCAATACTTCTTCCTCCGAGTTGCTCACACAGTTTACTGCTTTTTGTGTAGTTTTTGTCTGCCAGAAACTATAATTCACTAGTTGTGTATGATAAAAGAGTCATCGTTTCTCCTCCTAGGGGTTATTCGAGATATCTTAGTCCAGACCGCAAGTAACGAGGCATTGGCTACCTTAAGAGAGTCATAGTTACTCGTCCCAATTGCTCACCCAGTCTGCCACTTTTCCTTACTGCGGCCAGTCTGCCAGAAGCGATATGTCACTCGTTGTGTATCTTAAGAGATTCATCGTTACTCTTTCCATAGGTTACTGGTATTCTCTGATTCAATGCCTCTCGTGACGAAAAAGTGGCTATCTTAATAGTGCAATACTTCTTCCTCCCAGTTGTTCACACAGTTTACTACTTTTTTGTGTAGTTTTTGTCTGCCAGAAACTATAATTCACTAGTTTTGTATCATAAAAGAGTCATCGTTTCTCCTCCTAGGGGTTATTCGAGACCTCTTAATCCAAACCGCAAGTAACGAGGCATTGGCTACCTTAAGAGAGTCATAGTTACTCGTCCCAATTGCTCACCCAGTCTGCCACTTTTTCTTACTGCGGCCAGTCTGCCAGAAGCGATATGTCACTCGTTGTGTATCTTAAGAGATTCATCGTTACTCCTTCCATAGGTTACTGGTATTCTCTGAGTCAATACCTCTCTTGACGAAAAAGTGGCTATCTTAATAGTGCAATACTTCTTCCTCCGAGTTCCTCACACAGTTTACTACTTTTTGTGTAGTTTTTGTCTGCCAGAAACTATAATTCACTAGTTTTGTATCATAAAAGAGTCATCGTTTCTCCTCCTAGGGGTTATTCGAGATATCTTAGTCCAAACCGCAAGTAACGAGGCATTGGCTACCTTAAGAGAGTCATAGTTACTCGTCCCAATTGCTCACCCAGTCTGCCACTTTTCCTTACTGCGGCCAGTCTGCCAGAAGCGATATGTCACTCGTTGTGTATCTTAAGAGATTCATCGCTACTCTTTCCATAGGTTACTGGTATTCTCTGATTCAATGCCTCTCGTGACGAAAAAGTGGCTATCTTAATAGTGCAATACTTCTTCCTCCGAGTTGCTCACACAGTTTACTACTTTTTGTGTAGTTTTTGTCTGCCAGAAACTATAATTAACTAGTTGTGTATCATAAAAGAGTCATCGTTTCTCCTCCTAGGGGTTTTCTAGATTTCTTATCCAAACCGCAAGTAACGAGGCATTGGCTACCTTAAGAGAGTCATAGTTACTCGTCCCCATTGCTCACCCAGTCTGCCACTTTTTCTTACTGCGGCCAGTCTGCCAGAAGCGATATGTCACTCGTTGTGTATCTTAAGAGATTCATCGTTACTCCTTCCATAGGTTACTGGTATTCTCTGAGTCAATACCTCTCTTGACGAAAAAGTGGCTATCTTAATAGTGCAATACTTCTTCCTCCGAGTTGCTCACACAGTTTACTACTTTTTGTGTAGTTTTTGTCTGCCAGAAACTATAATTCACTAGTTTTGTATCATAAAAGAGTCATCGTTTCTCCTCCTAGGGGTTATTCGAGATATCTTAGTCCAAACCGCAAGTAACGAGGCATTGGCTACCTTAAGAGAGTCATAGTTACTCGTCCCAATTGCTCACCCAGTCTGCCACTTTTCCTTACTGCGGCCAGTCTGCCAGAAGCGATATGTCACTCGTTGTGTATCTTAAGAGATTCATCGCTACTCTTTCCATAGGTTACTGGTATTCTCTGATTCAATGCCTCTCGTGACGAAAAAGTGGCTATCTTAATAGTGCAATACTTCTTCCTCCGAGTTGCTCACACAGTTTACTACTTTTTGTGTAGTTTTTGTCTGCCAGAAACTATAATTAACTAGTTGTGTATCATAAAAGAGTCATCGTTTCTCCTCCTAGGGGTTTTCTAGATTTCTTATCCAAACCGCAAGTAACGAGGCATTGGCTACCTTAAGAGAGTCATAGTTACTCGTCCCCATTGCTCACCCAGTCTGCCACTTTTTCTTACTGTGGCCAGTCTGCCAGAAGCGATATGTCACTCGTTGTGTATCTTAAGAGATTCATCGTTACTCCTTCCATAGGTTACTGGTATTCTCTGAGTCAATACCTCTCGTGACGAAAAAGTGGCTATCTTAATAGTGCAATACTTCTTCCTCCGAGTTGCTCACACAGTTTACTACTTTTTGTGTAGTTTTTGTCTGCCAGAAACTATAATTCACTAGTTGTGTATCATAAAAGAGTCATCGTTTCTCCTCCTAGGGGTTATTCGAGATATCTTAGTCCAGACCGCAAGTAACGAGGCATTGGCTACCTTAAGAGAGTCATAGTTACTCGTCCCAATTGCTCACCCAGTCTGCCACTTTTCCTTACTGCGGCCAGTCTGCCAGAAGCGATATGTCACTCGTTGTGTATCTTAAGAGATTCATCGTTATTCTTTCCATAGGTTACTGGTATTCTCTGATTCAATGCCTCTCGTGACGAAAAAGTGGCTATCTTAATAGTGCAATACTTCTTCCTCCCAGTTGTTCACACAGTTTACTACTTTTTTGTGTAGTTTTTGTCTGCCAGAAACTATAATTCACTAGTTTTGTATCATAAAAGAGTCATCGTTTCTCCTCCTAGGGGTTATTCGAGACCTCTTAATCCAAACCGCAAGTAACGAGGCATTGGCTACCTTAAGAGAGTCATAGTTACTCGTCCCAATTGCTCACCCAGTCTGCCACTTTTTCTTACTGCGGCCAGTCTGCCAGAAGCGATATGTCACTCGTTGTGTATCTTAAGAGATTCATCGTTACTCCTTCCATAGGTTACTGGTATTCTCTGAGTCAATACCTCTCTTGACGAAAAAGTGGCTATCTTAATAGTGCAATACTTCTTCCTCCGAGTTGCTCACACAGTTTACTACTTTTTGTGTAGTTTTTGTCTGCCAGAAACTATAATTCACTAGTTTTGTATTATAAAAAAGTCATCGTTTCTCCTCCTAGGGGTTATTCGAGATATCTCAGTCCAAACCGCAAGTAACGAGGCATTGGCTACCTTAAGAGAGTCATAGTTACTCGTCCCAATTGCTCACCCAGTCTGCCACTTTTCCTTACTGCGGCCAGTCTGCCAGAAGCGATATGTCACTCGTTGTGTATCTTAAGAGATTCATCGCTACTCTTTCCATAGGTTACTGGAATTCTCTGATTCAATGCCTCTCGTGACGAAAAAGTGGCTATCTTAATAGTGCAATACTTCTTCCTCCCAGTTGCTCACACAGTTTACTACTTTTTTGTGTAGTTTTTGTCTGCCAGAAACTATAATTCACTAGTTTTGTATCATAAAAGAGTCATCGTTTCTCCTCCTAGGGGTTATTCGAGACCTCTTAATCCAAACCGCAAGTAACGAGGCATTGGCTACCTTAAGAGAGTCATAGTTACTCGTCCCAATTGCTCACCCAGTCTGCCACTTTTTCTTACTGCGGCCAGTCTGCCAGAAGCGATATGTCACTCGTTGTGTATCTTAAGAGTTTCATCGTTACTCCTTCCATAGGTTACTGGTATTCTCTGAGTCAATACCTCTCGTGACGAAAAAGTGGCTATGTTAATAGTGCAATACTTCTTCCTCCGAGTTGCTCACACAGTTTACTACTTTTTGTGTAGTTTTTGTCTGCCAGAAACTATAATTCACTAGTTGTGTATCATAAAAGAGTCATCGTTTCTCCTCCTAGGGGTTATTCGAGACCTCTTAATCCAAACCGCAAGTAACGAGGCATTGGCAACCTTAAGAGAGTCATAGTTACTCGTCCCAATTGCTCACCCAGTCTGCCACTTTTCCTTACTGCGGCCAGTCTGCCAGAAGCGATATGTCACTCGTTGTGTATCTTAAGAGATTCATCGTTACTCCTTCCATAGGTTACTGGTATTCTCTGAGTCAATACCTCTCTTGACGAAAAAGTGTCTATCTTAATAGTGCAATACTTCTTCCTCCGAGTTGCTCACACAGTTTACTACTTTTTGTGTACTTGCCAGTCTGCCAGAAGCGATATGTCACTAGTTGTGTATCATAAAAGAGTCATCGTTTCTCCTCCTAGGGGTTATTCGAGATTTCTTAATCCAAACCGCAAGTAACGAGGCATTGGCTACCTTAAGAGAGTCATAGTTACTCGTCCCAATTGCTCACCCAGTCTGCCACTTTTCCTTACTGCGGCCAGTCTGCCAGAAGCAATATGTCACTCGTTGTGTATCTTAAGAGATTCATCGCTACTCTTTCCATAGGTTACTGGTATTCTCTGATTCAATGCCTCTCGTGACGAAAAAGTGGCTATCTTAATAGTGCAATACTTCTTCCTCCCAGTTGCTCACACAGTTTACTACTTTTTTGTGTAGTTTTTGTCTGCCAGAAACTATAATTCACTAGTTTTGTATCATAAAAGAGTCATCGTTTCTCCTCCTAGGGGTTATTCGAGACCTCTTAATCCAAACCGCAAGTAACGAGGCATTGGCTACCTTAAGAGAGTCATAGTTACTCGTCCCAATTGCTCACCCAGTCTGCCACTTTTTCTTACTGCGGCCAGTCTGCCAGAAGCGATATGTCACTCGTTGTGTATCTTAAGAGATTCATCGTTACTCCTTCCATAGGTTACTGGTATTCTGTGAGTCAATACCTCTCTTGACGAAAAAGTGGCTATCTTAATAGTGCAATACTTCTTCCTCCGAGTTGCTCACACAGTTTACTGCTTTTTGTGTAGTTTTTGTCTGCCAGAAACTATAATTCACTAGTTGTGTATCATAAAAGAGTCATCGTTTCTCCTCCTAGGGGTTATTCGAGATATCTTAGTCCAAACCGCAAGTAACGAGGCATTGGCTACCTTAAGAGAGTCATAGTTACTCGTCCCAATTGCTCACCCAGTCTGCCACTTTTCCTTACTGCGGCCAGTCTGCCAGAAGCGATATGTCACTCGTTGTGTATCTTAAGAGATTCATCGTTACTCTTTCCATAGGTTACTGGTATTCTCTGATTCAATGCCTCTCGTGACGAAAAAGTGGCTATCTTAATAGTGCAATACTTCTTCCTCCCAGTTGTTCACACAGTTTACTACTTTTTTGTGTAGTTTTTGTCTGCCAGAAACTATAATTCACTAGTTTTGTATCATAAAAGAGTCATCGTTTCTCCTCCTAGGGGTTATTCGAGACCTCTTAATCCAAACCGCAAGTAACGAGGCATTGGCTACCTTAAGAGAGTCATAGTTACTCGTCCCAATTGCTCACCCAGTCTGCCACTTTTTCTTACTGCGGCCAGTCTGCCAGAAGCGATATGTCACTCGTTGTGTATCTTAAGAGATTCATCGTTACTCCTTCCATAGGTTACTGGTATTCTCTGAGTCAATACCTCTCTTGACGAAAAAGTGGCTATCTTAATAGTGCAATACTTCTTCCTCCGAGTTGCTCACACAGTTTACTACTTTTTGTGTAGTTTTTGTCTGCCAGAAACTATAATTCACTAGTTTTGTATTATAAAAAAGTCATCGTTTCTCCTGCTAGGGGTTATTCGAGATATCTCAGTCCAAACCGCAAGTAACGAGGCATTGGCTACCTTAAGAGAGTCATAGTTACTCGTCCCAATTGCTCACCCAGTCTGCCACTTTTCCTTACTGCGGCCAGTCTGCCAGAAGCGATATGTCACTCGTTGTGTATCTTAAGAGATTCATCGTTACTCCTTCCATAGGTTACTGGTATTCTCTGAGTCAATACCTCTCTTGACGAAAAAGTGTCTATCTTAATAGTGCAATACTTCTTCCTCCGAGTTGCTCACACAGTTTACTACTTTTTGTGTACTTGCCAGTCTGCCAGAAGCGATATGTCACTAGTTGTGTATCATAAAAGAGTCATCGTTTCTCCTCCTAGGGGTTATTCGAGATTTCTTAATCCAAACCGCAAGTAACGAGGCATTGGCTACCTTAAGAGAGTCATAGTTACTCGTCCCAATTGCTCACCCAGTCTGCCACTTTTCCTTACTGCGGCCAGTCTGCCAGAAGCAATATGTCACTCGTTGTGTATCTTAAGAGATTCATCGCTACTCTTTCCATAGGTTACTGGTATTCTCTGATTCAATGCCTCTCGTGACGAAAAAGTGGCTATCTTAATAGTGCAATACTTCTTCCTCCCAGTTGCTCACACAGTTTACTACTTTTTTGTGTAGTTTTTGTCTGCCAGAAACTATAATTCACTAGTTTTGTATCATAAAAGAGTCATCGTTTCTCCTCCTAGGGGTTATTCGAGACCTCTTAATCCAAACCGCAAGTAACGAGGCATTGGCTACCTTAAGAGAGTCATAGTTACTCGTCCCAATTGCTCACCCAGTCTGCCACTTTTTCTTACTGCGGCCAGTCTGCCAGAAGCGATATGTCACTCGTTGTGTATCTTAAGAGATTCATCGTTACTCCTTCCATAGGTTACTGGTATTCTGTGAGTCAATACCTCTCTTGACGAAAAAGTGGCTATCTTAATAGTGCAATACTTCTTCCTCCGAGTTGCTCACACAGTTTACTGCTTTTTGTGTAGTTTTTGTCTGCCAGAAACTATAATTCACTAGTTGTGTATCATAAAAGAGTCATCGTTTCTCCTCCTAGGGGTTATTCGAGATATCTTAGTCCAAACCGCAAGTAACGAGGCATTGGCTACCTTAAGAGAGTCATAGTTACTCGTCCCAATTGCTCACCCAGTCTGCCACTTTTCCTTACTGCGGCCAGTCTGCCAGAAGCGATATGTCACTCGTTGTGTATCTTAAGAGATTCATCGTTACTCTTTCCATAGGTTACTGGTATTCTCTGATTCAATGCCTCTCGTGACGGAAAAGTGGCTATCTTAATAGTGCAATACTTCTTCCTCCCAGTTGCTCACACAGTTTACTACTTTTTTGTGTAGTTTTTGTCTGCCAGAAACTATAATTAACTAGTTTTGTATCATAAAAGAGTCATCGTTTCTCCTCCTAGGGGTTATTCGAGACCTCTTAATCCAAACCGCAAGTAACGAGGCATTGGCTACCTTAAGAGAGTCATAGTTACTCGTCCCAATTGCTCACCCAGTCTGCCACTTTTTCTTACTGCGGCCAGTCTGCCAGAAGCGATATGTCACTCGTTGTGTATCTTAAGAGATTCATCGTTACTCGTCCCATAGGTTACTGGTATTCTCTGAGTCAATACCTCTCTTGACGAAAAAGTGGCTATCTTAATAGTGCAATACTTCTTCCTCCAAGTTGCTCACACAGTTTACTGCTTTTTGTGTAGTTTTTGTCTGCCAGAAACTATAATTCACTAGTTTTGTATCATAAAAGAGTCATCGTTTCTCCTCCTAGGGGTTATTCGAGATATCTTAATCCAAACCGCAAGTAACGAGGCATTGGCTACCTTAAGAGAGTCATAGTTACTCGTCCCCATTGCTCACCCAGTCTGCCACTTTTTCTTACTGTGTCCCAGTCTGCCAGAAGCGATATGCCACTCGTTGTTTATCTTAAGAGATTCATCGTTACTCCTTCCATAGGTTACTGGTATTCTCTGAGTCAATACCTCTCTTGACGAAAAAGTGGCTATCTTAATAGTGCAATACTTCTTCCTCCGATTTGCTCACACAGTTTACTGCTTTTTGTGTAGTTTTTGTCTACCAGAAACTATAATTCACTAGTTGTGTATCATAAAAGAGTCATCGTTTCTCCTCCTAGGGGTTATTCGAGACCTCTTAATCCAAACTGCAAGTAACGAGGCATTGGCTACCTTAATGGAGTCATAGTTATTCGTCCCAATTGCTCACCCAGTCTGCCACTTTTTCTTACTGTGGCCAGTCTGCCAGAAGCGATATGTCACTCGTTGTGTATCTTAAGAGATTCATCGTTACTCCTTCCATAGGTTACTGGTATTCTCTGAGTCAATACCTCTCGTGACGAAAAAGTGGCTATCTTAATAGTGCAATACTTCTTCCTCCGAGTTGCTCACACAGTTTACTACTTTTTGTGTAGTTTTTGTCTGCCAGAAACTATAATTCACTAGTTGTGTATCATAAAAGAGTCATCGTTTCTCCTCCTAGGGGTTATTCGAGACCTCTTAATCCAAACCGCAAGTAACGAGGCATTGGCTACCTTAAGAGAGTCATAGTTACTCGTCCCCATTGCTCACCCAGTCTGCCACTTTTTCTTACTGTGGCCAGTCTGCCAGAAGCGATATGTCACTCGTTGTGTATCTTAAGAGATTCATCGTTACTCCTTCCATAGGTTACTGGTATTCTCTGAGTCAATACCTCTCGTGACGAAAAAGTGGCTATCTTAATAGTGCAATACTTCTTCCTCCGAGTTGCTCACACAGTTTACTGCTTTTTGTGTAGTTTTTGTCTGCCAGAAGCTATAATTCACTAGTTGTGTATCATAAAAGAGTCATCGTTTCTCCTCCTAGGGGTTATTCGAGATATCTTAGTCCAGACCGCAAGTAACGAGGCATTGGCTACCTTAAGAGAGTCATAGTTACTCGTCCCAATTGCTCACCCAGTCTGCCACTTTTCCTTACTGCGGCCAGTCTGCCAGAGGCGATATGTCACTCGTTGTGTATCTTAAGAGATTCATCGTTACTCTTTCCATAGGTTACTGGTATTCTCTGATTCAATGCTTCTCGTGACGAAAAAGTGGCTATCTTAATAGTGCAATACTTCTTCCTCCCAGTTGTTCACACAGTTTACTACTTTTTTGTGTAGTTTTTGTCTGCCAGAAACTATAATTCACTAGTTTTGTATCATAAAAGAGTCATCGTTTCTCCTCCTAGGGGTTATTCGAGACCTCTTAATCCAAACCGCAAGTAACGAGGCATTGGCTACCTTAAGAGAGTCATAGTTACTCGTCCCAATTGCTCACCCAGTCTGCCACTTTTTCTTACTGCGGCCAGTCTGCCAGAAGCGATATGTCACTCGTTGTGTATCTTAAGAGATTCATCGTTACTCCTTCCATAGGTTACTGGTATTCTCTGAGTCAATACCTCTCTTGACGAAAAAGTGGCTATCTTAATAGTGCAATACTTCTTCCTCCGAGTTGCTCACACAGTTTACTACTTTTTGTGTAGTTTTTGTCTGCCAGAAACTATAATTCACTAGTTTTGTATTATAAAAAAGTCATCGTTTCTCCTCCTAGGGGTTATTCGAGATATCTCAGTCCAAACCGCAAGTAACGAGGCATTGGCTACCTTAAGAGAGTCATAGTTACTCGTCCCAATTGCTCACCCAGTCTGCCACTTTTCCTTACTGCGGCCAGTCTGCCAGAAGCGATATGTCACTCGTTGTGTATCTTAAGAGATTCATCGTTACTCTTTCCATAGGTTACTGGTATTCTCTGATTCAATGCCTCTCGTGACGAAAAAGTGGCTATCTTAATAGTGCAATACTTCTTCCTCCCAGTTGTTCACACAGTTTACTACTTTTTTGTGTAGTTTTTGTCTGCCAGAAACTATAATTCACTAGTTTTGTATCATAAAAGAGTCATCGTTTCTCCTCCTAGGGGTTATTCGAGACCTCTTAATCCAAACCGCAAGTAACGAGGCATTGGCTACCTTAAGAGAGTCATAGTTACTCGTCCCAATTGCTCACCCAGTCTGCCACTTTTTCTTACTGCGGCCAGTCTGCCAGAAGCGATATGTCACTCGTTGTGTATCTTAAGAGATTCATCGTTACTCCTTCCATAGGTTACTGGTATTCTCTGAGTCAATACCTCTCTTGACGAAAAAGTGGCTATCTTAATAGTGCAATACTTCTTCCTCCGAGTTGCTCACACAGTTTACTACTTTTTGTGTAGTTTTTGTCTGCCAGAAACTATAATTCACTAGTTTTGTATTATAAAAAAGTCATCGTTTCTCCTGCTAGGGGTTATTCGAGATATCTCAGTCCAAACCGCAAGTAACGAGGCATTGGCTACCTTAAGAGAGTCATAGTTACTCGTCCCAATTGCTCACCCAGTCTGCCACTTTTCCTTACTGCGGCCAGTCTGCCAGAAGCGATATGTCACTCGTTGTGTATCTTAAGAGATTCATCGCTACTCTTTCCATAGGTTACTGGAATTCTCTGATTCAATGCTTCTCGTGACGAAAAAGTGGCTATCTTAATAGTGCAATACTTCTTCCTCCCAGTTGCTCACACAGTTTACTACTTTTTTGTGTAGTTTTTGTCTGCCAGAAACTATAATTCACTAGTTTTGTATCATAAAAGAGTCATCGTTTCTCCTCCTAGGGGTTATTCGAGACCTCTTAATCCAAACCGCAAGTAACGAGGCATTGGCTACCTTAAGAGAGTCATAGTTACTCGTCCCAATTGCTCACCCAGTCTGCCACTTTTTCTTACTGCGGCCAGTCTGCCAGAAGCGATATGTCACTCGTTGTGTATCTTAAGAGTTTCATCGTTACTCCTTCCATAGGTTACTGGTATTCTCTGAGTCAATACCTCTCGTGACGAAAAAGTGGCTATGTTAATAGTGCAATACTTCTTCCTCCGAGTTGCTCACACAGTTTACTACTTTTTGTGTAGTTTTTGTCTGCCAGAAACTATAATTCACTAGTTGTGTATCATAAAAGAGTCATCGTTTCTCCTCCTAGGGGTTATTCGAGACCTCTTAATCCAAACCGCAAGTAACGAGGCATTGGCAACCTTAAGAGAGTCATAGTTACTCGTCCCAATTGCTCACCCAGTCTGCCACTTTTCCTTACTGCGGCCAGTCTGCCAGAAGCGATATGTCACTCGTTGTGTATCTTAAGAGATTCATCGTTACTCCTTCCATAGGTTACTGGTATTCTCTGAGTCAATACCTCTCTTGACGAAAAAGTGTCTATCTTAATAGTGCAATACTTCTTCCTCCGAGTTGCTCACACAGTTTACTACTTTTTGTGTACTTGCCAGTCTGCCAGAAGCGATATGTCACTAGTTGTGTATCATAAAAGAGTCATCGTTTCTCCTCCTAGGGGTTATTCGAGATTTCTTAATCCAAACCGCAAGTAACGAGGCATTGGCTACCTTAAGAGAGTCATAGTTACTCGTCCCAATTGCTCACCCAGTCTGCCACTTTTCCTTACTGCGGCCAGTCTGCCAGAAGCAATATGTCACTCGTTGTGTATCTTAAGAGATTCATCGCTACTCTTTCCATAGGTTACTGGTATTCTCTGATTCAATGCCTCTCGTGACGAAAAAGTGGCTATCTTAATAGTGCAATACTTCTTCCTCCCAGTTGCTCACACAGTTTACTACCTTTTTGTGTAGTTTTTGTCTGCCAGAAACTATAATTCACTAGTTTTGTATCATAAAAGAGTCATCGTTTCTCCTCCTAGGGGTTATTCGAGACCTCTTAATCCAAACCGCAAGTAACGAGGCATTGGCTACCTTAAGAGAGTCATAGTTACTCGTCCCAATTGCTCACCCAGTCTGCCACTTTTTCTTACTGCGGCCAGTCTGCCAGAAGCGATATGTCACTCGTTGTGTATCTTAAGAGATTCATCGTTACTCCTTCCATAGGTTACTGGTATTCTGTGAGTCAATACCTCTCTTGACGAAAAAGTGGCTATCTTAATAGTGCAATACTTCTTCCTCCGAGTTGCTCACACAGTTTACTGCTTTTTGTGTAGTTTTTGTCTGCCAGAAACTATAATTCACTAGTTGTGTATCATAAAAGAGTCATCGTTTCTCCTCCTAGGGGTTATTCGAGATATCTTAGTCCAAACCGCAAGTAACGAGGCATTGGCTACCTTAAGAGAGTCATAGTTACTCGTCCCAATTGCTCACCCAGTCTGCCACTTTTCCTTACTGCGGCCAGTCTGCCAGAAGCGATATGTCACTCGTTGTGTATCTTAAGAGATTCATCGTTACTCTTTCCATAGGTTACTGGTATTCTCTGATTCAATGCCTCTCGTGACGGAAAAGTGGCTATCTTAATAGTGCAATACTTCTTCCTCCCAGTTGCTCACACAGTTTACTCCTTTTTTGTGTAGTTTTTGTCTGCCAGAAACTATAATTAACTAGTTTTGTATCATAAAAGAGTCATCGTTTCTCCTCCTAGGGGTTATTCGAGACCTCTTAATCCAAACCGCAAGTAACGAGGCATTGGCTACCTTAAGAGAGTCATAGTTACTCGTCCCAATTGCTCACCCAGTCTGCCACTTTTTCTTACTGCGGCCAGTCTGCCAGAAGCGATATGTCACTCGTTGTGTATCTTAAGAGATTCATCGTTACTCGTCCCATAGGTTACTGGTATTCTCTGAGTCAATACCTCTCTTGACGAAAAAGTGGCTATCTTAATAGTGCAATACTTCTTCCTCCAAGTTGCTCACACAGTTTACTGCTTTTTGTGTAGTTTTTGTCTGCCAGAAACTATAATTCACTAGTTTTGTATCATAAAAGAGTCATCGTTTCTCCTCCTAGGGGTTATTCGAGATATCTTAATCCAAACCGCAAGTAACGAGGCATTGGCTACCTTAAGAGAGTCATAGTTACTCGTCCCCATTGCTCACCCAGTCTGCCACTTTTTCTTACTGTGTCCCAGTCTGCCAGAAGCGATATGCCACTCGTTGTTTATCTTAAGAGATTCATCGTTACTCCTTCCATAGGTTACTGGTATTCTCTGAGTCAATACCTCTCTTGACGAAAAAGTGGCTATCTTAATAGTGCAATACTTCTTCCTCCGATTTGCTCACACAGTTTACTGCTTTTTGTGTAGTTTTTGTCTACCAGAAACTATAATTCACTAGTTGTGTATCATAAAAGAGTCATCGTTTCTCCTCCTAGGGGTTATTCGAGACCTCTTAATCCAAACTGCAAGTAACGAGGCATTGGCTACCTTAATGGAGTCATAGTTATTCGTCCCAATTGCTCACCCAGTCTGCCACTTTTTCTTACTGTGGCCAGTCTGCCAGAAGCGATATGTCACTCGTTGTGTATCTTAAGAGATTCATCGTTACTCCTTCCATAGGTTACTGGTATTCTCTGAGTCAATACCTCTCGTGACGAAAAAGTGGCTATCTTAATAGTGCAATACTTCTTCCTCCGAGTTGCTCACACAGTTTACTACTTTTTGTGTAGTTTTTGTCTGCCAGAAACTATAATTCACTAGTTGTGTATCATAAAAGAGTCATCGTTTCTCCTCCTAGGGGTTATTCGAGACCTCTTAATCCAAACCGCAAGTAACGAGGCATTGGCTACCTTAAGAGAGTCATAGTTACTCGTCCCCATTGCTCACCCAGTCTGCCACTTTTTCTTACTGTGGCCAGTCTGCCAGAAGCGATATGTCACTCGTTGTGTATCTTAAGAGATTCATCGTTACTCCTTCCATAGGTTACTGGTATTCTCTGAGTCAATACCTCTCGTGACGAAAAAGTGGCTATCTTAATAGTGCAATACTTCTTCCTCCGAGTTGCTCACACAGTTTACTGCTTTTTGTGTAGTTTTTGTCTGCCAGAAGCTATAATTCACTAGTTGTGTATCATAAAAGAGTCATCGTTTCTCCTCCTAGGGGTTATTCGAGATATCTTAGTCCAGAACGCAAGTAACGAGGCATTGGCTACCTTAAGAGAGTCATAGTTACTCGTCCCAATTGCTCACCCAGTCTGCCACTTTTCCTTACTGCGGCCAGTCTGCCAGAAGCGATATGTCACTCGTTGTGTATCTTAAGAGATTCATCGTTACTCTTTCCATAGGTTACTGGTATTCTCTGATTCAATGCTTCTCGTGACGAAAAAGTGGCTATCTTAATAGTGCAATACTTCTTCCTCCCAGTTGTTCACACAGTTTACTACTTTTTTGTGTAGTTTTTGTCTGCCAGAAACTATAATTCACTAGTTTTGTATCATAAAAGAGTCATCGTTTCTCCTCCTAGGGGTTATTCGAGACCTCTTAATCCAAACCGCAAGTAACGAGGCATTGGCTACCTTAAGAGAGTCATAGTTACTCGTCCCAATTGCTCACCCAGTCTGCCACTTTTTCTTACTGCGGCCAGTCTGCCAGAAGCGATATGTCACTCGTTGTGTATCTTAAGAGATTCATCGTTACTCCTTCCATAGGTTACTGGTATTCTCTGAGTCAATACCTCTCTTGACGAAAAAGTGGCTATCTTAATAGTGCAATACTTCTTCCTCCGAGTTGCTCACACAGTTTACTACTTTTTGTGTAGTTTTTGTCTGCCAGAAACTATAATTCACTAGTTTTGTATTATAAAAAAGTCATCGTTTCTCCTCCTAGGGGTTATTCGAGATATCTCAGTCCAAACCGCAAGTAACGAGGCATTGGCTACCTTAAGAGAGTCATAGTTACTCGTCCCAATTGCTCACCCAGTCTGCCACTTTTCCTTACTGCGGCCAGTCTGCCAGAAGCGATATGTCACTCGTTGTGTATCTTAAGAGATTCATCGCTACTCTTTCCATAGGTTACTGGAATTCTCTGATTCAATGCCTCTCGTGACGAAAAAGTGGCTATCTTAATAGTGCAATACTTCTTCCTCCCAGTTGCTCACACAGTTTACTACTTTTTTGTGTAGTTTTTGTCTGCCAGAAACTATAATTCACTAGTTTTGTATCATAAAAGAGTCATCGTTTCTCCTCCTAGGGGTTATTCGAGACCTCTTAATCCAAACCGCAAGTAACGAGGCATTGGCTACCTTAAGAGAGTCATAGTTACTCGTCCCAATTGCTCACCCAGTCTGCCACTTTTTCTTACTGCGGCCAGTCTGCCAGAAGCGATATGTCACTCGTTGTGTATCTTAAGAGTTTCATCGTTACTCCTTCCATAGGTTACTGGTATTCTCTGAGTCAATACCTCTCGTGACGAAAAAGTGGCTATGTTAATAGTGCAATACTTCTTCCTCCGAGTTGCTCACACAGTTTACTACTTTTTGTGTAGTTTTTGTCTGCCAGAAACTATAATTCACTAGTTGTGTATCATAAAAGAGTCATCGTTTCTCCTCCTAGGGGTTATTCGAGACCTCTTAATCCAAACCGCAAGTAACGAGGCATTGGCAACCTTAAGAGAGTCATAGTTACTCGTCCCAATTGCTCACCCAGTCTGCCACTTTTCCTTACTGCGGCCAGTCTGCCAGAAGCGATATGTCACTCGTTGTGTATCTTAAGAGATTCATCGTTACTCCTTCCATAGGTTACTGGTATTCTCTGAGTCAATACCTCTCTTGACGAAAAAGTGTCTATCTTAATAGTGCAATACTTCTTCCTCCGAGTTGCTCACACAGTTTACTACTTTTTGTGTACTTGCCAGTCTGCCAGAAGCGATATGTCACTAGTTGTGTATCATAAAAGAGTCATCGTTTCTCCTCCTAGGGGTTATTCGAGATTTCTTAATCCAAACCGCAAGTAACGAGGCATTGGCTACCTTAAGAGAGTCATAGTTACTCGTCCCAATTGCTCACCCAGTCTGCCACTTTTCCTTACTGCGGCCAGTCTGCCAGAAGCAATATGTCACTCGTTGTGTATCTTAAGAGATTCATCGCTACTCTTTCCATAGGTTACTGGTATTCTCTGATTCAATGCCTCTCGTGACGAAAAAGTGGCTATCTTAATAGTGCAATACTTCTTCCTCCCAGTTGCTCACACAGTTTACTACTTTTTTGTGTAGTTTTTGTCTGCCAGAAACTATAATTCACTAGTTTTGTATCATAAAAGAGTCATCGTTTCTCCTCCTAGGGGTTATTCGAGACCTCTTAATCCAAACCGCAAGTAACGAGGCATTGGCTACCTTAAGAGAGTCATAGTTACTCGTCCCAATTGCTCACCCAGTCTGCCACTTTTTCTTACTGCGGCCAGTCTGCCAGAAGCGATATGTCACTCGTTGTGTATCTTAAGAGATTCATCGTTACTCCTTCCATAGGTTACTGGTATTCTCTGAGTCAATACCTCTCTTGACGAAAAAGTGGCTATCTTAATAGTGCAATACTTCTTCCTCCGAGTTGCTCACACAGTTTACTGCTTTTTGTGTAGTTTTTGTCTGCCAGAAACTATAATTCACTAGTTGTGTATCATAAAAGAGTCATCGTTTCTCCTCCTAGGGGTTATTCGAGATATCTTAGTCCAAACCGCAAGTAACGAGGCATTGGCTACCTTAAGAGAGTCATAGTTACTCGTCCCAATTGCTCACCCAGTCTGCCACTTTTCCTTACTGCGGCCAGTCTGCCAGAAGCGATATGTCACTCGTTGTGTATCTTAAGAGATTCATCGTTACTCTTTCCATAGGTTACTGGTATTCTCTGATTCAATGCCTCTCGTGACGGAAAAGTGGCTATCTTAATAGTGCAATACTTCTTCCTCCCAGTTGCTCACACAGTTTACTACTTTTTTGTGTAGTTTTTGTCTGCCAGAAACTATAATTAACTAGTTTTGTATCATAAAAGAGTCATCGTTTCTCCTCCTAGGGGTTATTCGAGACCTCTTAATCCAAACCGCAAGTAACGAGGCATTGGCTACCTTAAGAGAGTCATAGTTACTCGTCCCAATTGCTCACCCAGTCTGCCACTTTTTCTTACTGCGGCCAGTCTGCCAGAAGCGATATGTCACTCGTTGTGCATCTTAAGAGATTCATCGTTACTCGTTCCATAGGTTACTGGTATTCTCTGAGTCAATACCTCTCTTGACGAAAAAGTGGCTATCTTAATAGTGCAATACTTCTTCCTCCAAGTTGCTCACACAGTTTACTGCTTTTTGTGTAGTTCTTGTCTGCCAGAAACTATAATTCACTAGTTTTGTATCATAAAAGAGTCATCGTTTCTCCTCCTAGGGGTTATTCGAGATATCTTAATCCAAACCGCAAGTAACGAGGCATTGGCTACCTTAAGAGAGTCATAGTTACTCGTCCCCATTGCTCACCCAGTCTGCCACTTTTTCTTACTGTGTCCCAGTCTGCCAGAAGCGATATGCCACTCGTTGTTTATCTTAAGAGATTCATCGTTACTCCTTCCATAGGTTACTGGTATTCTCTGAGTCAATACCTCTCTTGACGAAAAAGTGGCTATCTTAATAGTGCAATACTTCTTCCTCCGATTTGCTCACACAGTTTACTGCTTTTTGTGTAGTTTTTGTCTACCAGAAACTATAATTCACTAGTTGTGTATCATAAAAGAGTCATCGTTTCTCCTCCTAGGGGTTATTCGAGACCTCTTAATCCAAACTGCAAGTAACGAGGCATTGGCTACCTTAAGGGAGTCATAGTTATTCGTCCCAATTGCTCACCCAGTCTGCCACTTTTTCTTACTGTGGCCAGTCTGCCAGAAGCGATATGTCACTCGTTGTGTATCTTAAGAGATTCATCGTTACTCCTTCCATAGGTTACTGGTATTCTCTGAGTCAATACCTCTCGTGACGAAAAAGTGGCTATCTTAATAGTGCAATACTTCTTCCTCCGAGTTGCTCACACAGTTTACTGCTTTTTGTGTAGTTTTTGTCTGCCAGAAGCTATAATTCACTAGTTGTGTATCATAAAAGAGTCATCGTTTCTCCTCCTAGGGGTTATTCGAGATATCTTAGTCCAGACCGCAAGTAACGAGGCATTGGCTACCTTAAGAGAGTCATAGTTACTCGTCCCAATTGCTCACCCAGTCTGCCACTTTTCCTTACTGCGGCCAGTCTGCCAGAAGCGATATGTCACTCGTTGTGTATCTTAAGAGATTCATCGTTACTCTTTCCATAGGTTACTGGTATTCTCTGATTCAATGCCTCTCGTGACGAAAAAGTGGCTATCTTAATAGTGCAATACTTCTTCCTCCCAGTTGTTCACACAGTTTACTACTTTTTTGTGTAGTTTTTGTCTGCCAGAAACTATAATTCACTAGTTTTGTGTCATAAAAGAGTCATCGTTTCTCCTCCTAGGGGTTATTCGAGACCTCTTAATCCAAACCGCAAGTAACGAGGCATTGGCTACCTTAAGAGAGTCATAGTTACTCGTCCCAATTGCTCACCCAGTCTGCCACTTTTTCTTACTGCGGCCAGTCTGCCAGAAGCGATATGTCACTCGTTGTGTATCTTAAGAGTTTCATCGTTACTCCTTCCATAGGTTACTGGTATTCTCTGAGTCAATACCTCTCGTGACGAAAAAGTGGCTATGTTAATAGTGCAATACTTCTTCCTCCGAGTTGCTCACACAGTTTACTACTTTTTGTGTAGTTTTTGTCTGCCAGAAACTATAATTCACTAGTTGTGTATCATAAAAGAGTCATCGTTTCTCCTCCTAGGGGTTTTCGAGATTTCTTAATCCAAACCGCAAGTAACGAGGCATTGGCTACCTTAAGAGAGTCATAGTTACTCGTCCCCATTGCTCACCCAGTCTGCCACTTTTCCTTACTGCGGCCAGTCTGCCAGAAGCAATATGTCACTCGTTGTGTATCTTAAGAGATTCATCGTTACTCTTTCCATAGGTTACTGGTATTCTCTGATTCAATGCCTCTCGTGACGAAAAAGTGGCTATCTTAATAGTGCAATACTTCTTCCCCCCCAGTTGCTCACACAGTTTACTACTTTTTTGTGTAGTTTTTGTCTGCCAGAAACTATAATTCACTAGTTTTGTATCATAAAAGAGTCATCGTTTCTCCTCCTAGGGGTTATTCGAGACCTCTTAATCCAAACCGCAAGTAACGAGGCATTGGCTACCTTAAGAGAGTCATAGTTACTCGTCCCAATTGCTCACCCAGTCTGCCACTTTTTCTTACTGCGGCCAGTCTGCCAGAAGCGATATGTCACTCGTTGTGTATCTTAAGAGATTCATCGTTAGTCCTTCCATAGGTTACTGGTATTCTCTGAGTCAATACCTCTCTTGACGAAAAAGTGGCTATCTTAATAGTGCAATACTTCTTCCTCCGAGTTGCTCACACAGTTTACTGCTTCTTGTGTAGTTTTTGTCTGCCAGAAACTATAATTCACTAGTTTTGTATCATAAAAGAGTCATCGTTTCTCCTCCTAGGGGTTATTCGAGATATCTTAATCCAAACCGCAAGTAACGAGGCATTGGCTACCTTAAGAGAGTCATAGTTACTCATCCCCATTGCTCACCCAGTCTGCCACTTTTTCTTACTGTGTCCCAGTCTGCCAGAAGCGATATGCCACTCGTTGTTTATCTTAAGAGATTCATCGTTACTCCTTCCATAGGTTACTGGTATTCTCTGAGTCAATACCTCTCTTGACGAAAAAGTGGCTATCTTAATAGTGCAATACTTCTTCCTCCGATTTGCTCACACAGTTTACTACTTTTTGTGTACTTGCCAGTCTGCCAGAAGCGATATGTCACTAGTTGTGTATCATAAAAGAGTCATCGTTTCTCCTCCTAGGGGTTATTCGAGATTTCTTAATCCAAACCGCAAGTAACGAGGCATTGGCTACCTTAAGAGAGTCATAGTTACTCGTCCCAATTGCTCACCCAGTCTGCCACTTTTCCTTACTGCGGCCAGTCTGCCAGAAGCAATATGTCACTCGTTGTGTATCTTAAGAGATTCATCGCTACTCTTTCCATAGGTTACTGGTATTCTCTGATTCAATGCCTCTCGTGACGAAATAGTGGCTATCTTAATAGTGCAATACTTCTTCCTCCGAGTTGCTCACACAGTTTACTACTTTTTTGTGTAGTTTTTGTCTGCCAGAAACTATAATTCACTAGTTTTGTATCATAAAAGAGTCATCGTTTCTCCTCCTAGGGGTTATTCGAGACCTCTTAATCCAAACCGCAAGTAACGAGGCATTGGCTACCTTAAGAGAGTCATAGTTACTCGTCCCAATTGCTCACCCAGTCTGCCACTTTTTCTTACTGCGGCCAGTCTGCCAGAAGCGATATGTCACTCGTTGTGTATCTTAAGAGATTCATCGTTACTCCTTCCATAGGTTACTGGTATTCTCTGAGTCAATACCTCTCTTGACGAAAAAGTGGCTATCTTAATAGTGCAATACTTCTTCCTCCGATTTGCTCACACAGTTTACTGCTTTTTGTGTAGTTTTTGTCTGCCAGAAACTATAATTCACTAGTTGTGTATCATAAAAGAGTCATCGTTTCTCCTCCTAGGGGTTTTCTAGATTTCTTAATCCAAACCGAAAGTAACGAGGCATTGGCTACCTTAAGAGAGTCATAGTTACTCGTCCCCATTGCTCACCCAGTCTGCCACTTTTTCTTACTGTGGCCAGTCTGCCAGAAGCGATTTGTCACTCGTTGTGTATCTTAAGAGATTCATCGTTACTCCTTCCATAGGTTACTGGTATTCTCTGAGTCAATACCTCTCGTGACGAAAAAGTGGCTATCTCAATAGTGCAATACTTCTTCCTCCGAGTTGCTCACACAGTTTACTGCTTTTTGTGTAGTTTTTGTCTGCCAGAAACTATAATTCACTAGTTTTGTATCATAAAAGAGTCATCGTTTCTCCTCCTAGGGGTTATTCGAGACCTCTTAATCCAAACCGCAAGTAACGAGGCATTGGCTACCTTAAGAGAGTCATAGTTACTCGTCCCAATTGCTCACCCAGTCTGCCACTTTTTCTTACTGCGGCCAGTCTGCCAGAAGCGATATGTCACTCGTTGTGTATCTTAAGAGATTCATCGTTACTCCTTCCATAGGTTACTGGTATTCTCTGAGTCAATACCTCTCTTGACGAAAAAGTGGCTATCTTAATAGTGCAATACTTCTTCCTCCGAGTTGCTCACACAGTTTACTACTTTTTGTGTAGTTTTTGTCTGCCAGAAACTATAATTCACTAGTTTTGTATCATAAAAGAGTCATCGTTTCTCCTCCTAGGGGTTATTCGAGATATCTTAGTCCAAACCGCAAGTAACGAGGCATTGGCTACCTTAAGAGAGTCATAGTTACTCGTCCCAATTGCTCACCCAGTCTGCCACTTTTCCTTACTGCGGCCAGTCTGCCAGAAGCGATATGTCACTCGTTGTGTATCTTAAGAGATTCATCGTTACTCTTTCCATAGGTTACTGGAATTCTCTGATTCAATGCCTCTCGTGACGAAAAAGTGGCTATCTTAATAGTGCAATACTTCTTCCTCCCAGTTGCTCACACAGTTTACTACTTTTTTGTGTAGTTTTTGTCTGCCAGAAACTATAATTCACTAGTTTTGTATCATAAAAGAGTCATCGTTTCTCCTCCTAGGGGTTATTCGAGACCTCTTAATCCAAACCGCAAGTAACGAGGCATTGGCTACCTTAAGAGAGTCATAGTTACTCGTCCCAATTGCTCACCCAGTCTGCCACTTTTTCTTACTGCGGCCAGTCTGCCAGAAGCGATATGTCACTCGTTGTGTATCTTAAGAGTTTCATCGTTACTCCTTCCATAGGTTACTGGTATTCTCTGAGTCAATACCTCTCGTGACGAAAAAGTGGCTATGTTAATAGTGCAATACTTCTTCCTCCGAGTTGCTCACACAGTTTACTACTTTTTGTGTAGTTTTTGTCTGCCAGAAACTATAATTCACTAGTTGTGTATCATAAAAGAGTCATCGTTTCTCCTCCTAGGGGTTTTCGAGATTTCTTAATCCAAACCGCAAGTAACGAGGCATTGGCTACCTTAAGAGAGTCATAGTTACTCGTCCCCATTGCTCACCCAGTCTGCCACTTTTTCTTACTGTGTCCAGTCTGCCAGAAGCGATATGTCACACGTTGTGTATCTTAAGAGATTCATCGTTACTCCTTCCATAGGTTACTGGTATTCTCTGAGTCAATTCCTCTCTTGACGAAAAAGTGGCTATCTTAATAGTGCAATACTTCTTCCTCCGAGTTGCTCACACAGTTTACTGCTTTTTGTGTAGTTTTTGTCTGCCAGAAACTATAATTCACTAGTTTTGTATCATAAAAGAGTCATCGTTTCTCCTCCTAGGGGTTATTCGAGATATCTTAGTCCAAACCGCAAGTAACGAGGCATTGGCTACCTTAAGAGAGTCATAGTTACTCGTCCCAATTGCTCACCCAGTCTGCCACTTTTCCTTACTGCGGCCAGTCTGCCAGAAGCGATATGTCACTCGTTGTGTATCTTAAGAGATTCATCGTTACTCTTTCCATAGGTTACTGGTATTCTCTGATTCAATGCCTCTCGTGACGAAAAAGTGGCTATCTTAATAGTGCAATACTTCTTCCCCCCAGTTGCTCACACAGTTTACTACTTTTTTGTGTAGTTTTTGTCTGCAAGAAACTATAATTCACTAGTTTTGTATCATAAAAGAGTCATCGTTTCTCCTCCTAGGGGTTATTCGAGACCTCTTAATCCAAACCGCAAGTAACGAGGCATTGGCTACCTTAAGAGAGTCATAGTTACTCGTCCCAATTGCTCACCCAGTCTGCCACTTTTTCTTACTGCGGCCAGTCAGCCAGAAGCGATATGTCACTCGTTGTGTATCTTAAGAGATTCATCGTTAGTCCTTCCATAGGTTACTGGTATTCTCTGAGTCAATACCTCTCTTGACGAAAAAGTGGCTATCTTAATAGTGCAATACTTCTTCCTCCGAGTTGCTCACACAGTTTACTGCTTCTTGTGTAGTTTTTGTCTGCCAGAAACTATAATTCACTAGTTTTGTATCATAAAAGAGTCATCGTTTCTCCTCCTAGGGGTTATTCGAGATATCTTAATCCAAACCGCAAGTAACGAGGCATTGGCTACCTTAAGAGAGTCATAGTTACTCATCCCCATTGCTCACCCAGTCTGCCACTTTTTCTTACTGTGTCCCAGTCTGCCAGAAGCGATATGCCACTCGTTGTTTATCTTAAGAGATTCATCGTTACTCCTTCCATAGGTTACTGGTATTCTCTGAGTCAATACCTCTCTTGACGAAAAAGTGGCTATCTTAATAGTGCAATACTTCTTCCTCCGATTTGCTCACACAGTTTACTGCTTTTTGTGTAGTTTTTGTCTACCAGAAACTATAATTCACTAGTTGTGTATCATAAAAGAGTCATCGTTTCTCCTCCTAGGGGTTATTCGAGACCTCTTAATCCAAACCGCAAGTAACGAGGCATTGGCTACCTTAAGAGAGTCATAGTTATTCGTCCCAATTGCTCACCCAGTCTGCCACTTTTTCTTACTGCGGCCAGTCTGCCAGAAGCGATATGTCACTCGTTGTGTATCTTAAGAGATTCATCGTTACTCCTTCCATAGGTTACTGGTATTCTCTGAGTCAATACCTCTCGTGACGAAAAAGTGGCTATCTTAATAGTGCAATACTTCTTCCTCCGAGTTGCTCACACAGTTTACTACTTTTTGTGTAGTTTTTGTCTGCCAGAAACTATAATTCACTAGTTTTGTATCATAAAAGAGTCATCGTTTCTCCTCCTAGGGGTTATTCGAGATATCTTAATCCAAACCGCAAGTAACGAGGCATTGGCTACCTTAAGAGAGTCATAGTTACTCATCCCCATTGCTCACCCAGTCTGCCACTTTTTCTTACTGTGTCCCAGTCTGCCAGAAGCGATATGCCACTCGTTGTTTATCTTAAGAGATTCATCGTTACTCCTTCCATAGGTTACTGGTATTCTCTGAGTCAATACCTCTCTTGACGAAAAAGTGGCTATCTTAATAGTGCAATACTTCTTCCTCCGATTTGCTCACACAGTTTACTACTTTTTGTGTACTTGCCAGTCTGCCAGAAGCGATATGTCACTAGTTGTGTATCATAAAAGAGTCATCGTTTCTCCTCCTAGGGGTTATTCGAGATTTCTTAATCCAAACCGCAAGTAACGAGGCATTGGCTACCTTAAGAGAGTCATAGTTACTCGTCCCAATTGCTCACCCAGTCTGCCACTTTTCCTTACTGCGGCCAGTCTGCCAGAAGCAATATGTCACTCGTTGTGTATCTTAAGAGATTCATCGCTACTCTTTCCATAGGTTACTGGTATTCTCTGATTCAATGCCTCTCGTGACGAAAAAGTGGCTATCTTAATAGTGCAATACTTCTTCCTCCGAGTTGCTCACACAGTTTACTACTTTTTTGTGTAGTTTTTGTCTGCCAGAAACTATAATTCACTAGTTTTGTATCATAAAAGAGTCATCGTTTCTCCTCCTAGGGGTTATTCGAGACCTCTTAATCCAAACCGCAAGTAACGAGGCATTGGCTACCTTAAGAGAGTCATAGTTACTCGTCCCAATTGCTCACCCAGTCTGCCACTTTTTCTTACTGCGGCCAGTCTGCCAGAAGCGATATGTCACTCGTTGTGTATCTTAAGAGATTCATCGTTACTCCTTCCATAGGTTACTGGTATTCTCTGAGTCAATACCTCTCTTGACGAAAAAGTGGCTATCTTAATAGTGCAATACTTCTTCCTCCGATTTGCTCACACAGTTTACTGCTTTTTGTGTAGTTTTTGTCTGCCAGAAACTATAATTCACTAGTTGTGTATCATAAAAGAGTCATCGTTTCTCCTCCTAGGGGTTTTCTAGATTTCTTAATCCAAACCGCAAGTAACGAGGCATTGGCTACCTTAAGAGAGTCATAGTTACTCGTCCCCATTGCTCACCCAGTCTGCCACTTTTTCTTACTGTGGCCAGTCTGCCAGAAGCGATATGTCACTCGTTGTGTATCTTAAGAGATTCATCGTTACTCCTTCCATAGGTTACTGGTATTCTCTGAGTCAATACCTCTCGTGACGAAAAAGTGGCTATCTCAATAGTGCAATACTTCTTCCTCCGAGTTGCTCACACAGTTTACTGCTTTTTGTGTAGTTTTTGTCTGCCAGAAACTATAATTCACTAGTTTTGTATCATAAAAGAGACATCGTTTCTCCTCCTAGGGGTTATTCGAGACCTCTTAATCCAAACCGCAAGTAACGAGGCATTGGCTACCTTAAGAGAGTCATAGTTACTCGTCCCAATTGCTCACCCAGTCTGCCACTTTTTCTTACTGCGGCCAGTCTGCCAGAAGCGATATGTCACTCGTTGTGTATCTTAAGAGATTCATCGTTACTCCTTCCATAGGTTACTGGTATTCTCTGAGTCAATACCTCTCTTGACGAAAAAGTGGCTATCTTAATAGTGCAATACTTCTTCCTCCGAGTTGCTCACACAGTTTACTACTTTTTGTGTAGTTTTTGTCTGCCAGAAACTATAATTCACTAGTTTTGTATCATAAAAGAGTCATCGTTTCTCCTCCTAGGGGTTATTCGAGATATCTTAGTCCAAATCGCAAGTAACGAGGCATTGGCTACCTTAAGAGAGTCATAGTTACTCGTCCCAATTGCTCACCCAGTCTGCCACTTTTCCTTACTGCGGCCAGTCTGCCAGAAGCGATATGTCACTCGTTGTGTATCTTAAGAGATTCATCGCTACTCTTTCCATAGGTTACTGGAATTCTCTGATTCAATGCCTCTCGTGACGAAAAAGTGGCTATCTTAATAGTGCAATACTTCTTCCTCCCAGTTGCTCACACAGTTTACTACTTTTTTGTGTAGTTTTTGTCTGCCAGAAACTATAATTCACTAGTTTTGTATCATAAAAGAGTCATCGTTTCTCCTCCTAGGGGTTATTCGAGACCTCTTAATCCAAACCGCAAGTAACGAGGCATTGGCTACCTTAAGAGAGTCATAGTTACTCGTCCCAATTGCTCACCCAGTCTGCCACTTTTTCTTACTGCGGCCAGTCTGCCAGAAGCGATATGTCACTCGTTGTGTATCTTAAGAGTTTCATCGTTACTCCTTCCATAGGTTACTGGTATTCTCTGAGTCAATACCTCTCGTGACGAAAAAGTGGCTATGTTAATAGTGCAATACTTCTTCCTCCGAGTTGCTCACACAGTTTACTACTTTTTGTGTAGTTTTTGTCTGCCAGAAACTATAATTCACTAGTTGTGTATCATAAAAGAGTCATCGTTTCTCCTCCTAGGGGTTTTCGAGATTTCTTAATCCAAACCGCAAGTAACGAGGCATTGGCTACCTTAAGAGAGTCATAGTTACTCGTCCCCATTGCTCACCCAGTCTGCCCCTTTTTCTTACTGTGGCCAGTCTGCCAGAAGCGATATGTCACTCGTTGTGTATCTTAAGAGATTCATCGTTACTCCTTCCATAGGTTACTGGTATTCTCTGAGTCAATTCCTCTCTTGACGAAAAAGTGGCTATCTTAATAGTGCAATACTTCTTCCTCCGAGTTGCTCACACTGTTTACTGCTTTTTGTGTAGTTTTTGTCTGCCAGAAACTATAATTCACTAGTTTTGTATCATAAAAGAGTCATCGTTTCTCCTCCTAGGGGTTATTCGAGATATCTTAGTCCAAACCGCAAGTAACGAGGCATTGGCTACCTTAAGAGAGTCATAGTTACTCGTCCCAATTGCTCACCCAGTCTGCCACTTTTCCTTACTGCGGCCAGTCTGCAAGAAGCGATATGTCACTCGTTGTGTATCTTAAGAGATTCATCGTTACTCTTTCCATAGGTTACTGGTATTCTCTGATTCAATGCCTCTCGTGACGAAAAAGTGGCTATCTTAATAGTGCAATACTTCTTCCCCCCAGTTGCTCACACAGTTTACTACTTTTTTGTGTAGTTTTTGTCTGCCAGAAACTATAATTCACTAGTTTTGTATCATAAAAGAGTCATCGTTTCTCCTCCTAGGGGTTATTCGAGACCTCTTAATCCAAACCGCAAGTAACGAGGCATTGGCTACCTTAAGAGAGTCATAGTTACTCGTCCCAATTGCTCACCCAGTCTGCCACTTTTTCTTACTGCGGCCAGTCAGCCAGAAGCGATATGTCACTCGTTGTGTATCTTAAGAGATTCATCGTTAGTCCTTCCATAGGTTACTGGTATTCTCTGAGTCAATACCTCTCTTGACGAAAAAGTGGCTATCTTAATAGTGCAATACTTCTTCCTCCGAGTTGCTCACACAGTTTACTGCTTCTTGTGTAGTTTTTGTCTGCCAGAAACTATAATTCACTAGTTTTGTATCATAAAAGAGTCATCGTTTCTCCTCCTAGGGGTTATTCGAGATATCTTAATCCAAACCGCAAGTAACGAGGCATTGGCTACCTTAAGAGAGTCATAGTTACTCATCCCCATTGCTCACCCAGTCTGCCACTTTTTCTTACTGTGTCCCAGTCTGCCAGAAGCGATATGCCACTCGTTGTTTATCTTAAGAGATTCATCGTTACTCCTTCCATAGGTTACTGGTATTCTCTGAGTCAATACCTCTCTTGACGAAAAAGTGGCTATCTTAATAGTGCAATACTTCTTCCTCCGATTTGCTCACACAGTTTACTGCTTTTTGTGTAGTTTTTGTCTACCAGAAACTATAATTCACTAGTTGTGTATCATAAAAGAGTCATCGTTTCTCCTCCTAGGGGTTATTCGAGACCTCTTAATCCAAACCGCAAGTAACGAGGCATTGGCTACCTTAAGAGAGTCATAGTTATTCGTCCCAATTGCTCACCCAGTCTGCCACTTTTTCTTACTGCGGCCAGTCTGCCAGAAGCGATATGTCACTCGTTGTGTATCTTAAGAGATTCATCGTTACTCCTTCCATAGGTTACTGGTATTCTCTGAGTCAATACCTCTCGTGACGAAAAAGTGGCTATCTTAATAGTGCAATACTTCTTCCTCCGAGTTGCTCACACAGTTTACTACTTTTTGTGTACTTGCCAGTCCGCCAAAAGCGATATGTCACTAGTTGTGTATCATAAAAGAGTCATCGTTTCTCCTCCTAGGGGTTATTCGAGATTTCTTAATCCAAACCGCAAGTAACGAGGCATTGGCTACCTTAAGAGAGTCATAGTTACTCGTCCCAATTGCTCACCCAGTCTGCCACTTTTCCTTACTGCGGCCAGTCTGCCAGAAGCAATATGTCACTCGTTGTGTATCTTAAGAGATTCATCGCTACTCTTTCCATAGGTTACTGGTATTCTCTGATTCAATGCCTCTCGTGACGAAAAAGTGGCTATCTTAATAGTGCAATACTTCTTCCTCCCAGTTGCTCACACAGTTTACTACTTTTTTGTGTAGTTTTTGTCTGCCAGAAACTATAATTCACTAGTTTTGTATCATAAAAGAGTCATCGTTTCTCCTCCTAGGGGTTATTCGAGACCTCTTAATCCAAACCGCAAGTAACGAGGCATTGGCTACCTTAAGAGAGTCATAGTTACTCGTCCCAATTGCTCACCCAGTCTGCCACTTTTTCTTACTGCGGCCAGTCTGCCAGAAGCGATATGTCACTCGTTGTGTATCTTAAGAGATTCATCGTTACTCCTTCCATAGGTTACTGGTATTCTCTGAGTCAATACCCCTCTTGACGAAAAAGTGGCTATCTTAATAGTGCAATACTTCTTCCTCCGAGTTGCTCACACAGTTTACTGCTTTTTGTGTAGTTTTTGTCTGCCAGAAACTATAATTCACTAGTTGTGTATCATAAAAGAGTCATCGTTTCTCCTCCTAGGGGTTATTCGAGATATCTTAGTCCAAACCGCAAGTAACGAGGCATTGGCTACCTTAAGAGAGTCATAGTTACTCGTCCCAATTGCTCACCCAGTCTGCCACTTTTCCTTACTGCGGCCAGTCTGCCAGAAGCGATATGTCACTCGTTGTGTATCTTAAGAGATTCATCGTTACTCGTTCCATAGGTTACTGGTATTCTCTGAGTCAATACCTCTCTTGACGAAAAAGTGGCTATCTTAATAGTGCAATACTTCTTCCTCCAAGTTGCTCACACAGTTTACTGCTTTTTGTGTAGTTTTTGTCTGCCAGAAACTATAATTCACTAGTTTTGTATCATAAAAGAGTCATCGTTTCTCCTCCTAGGGGTTCTTCGAGATATCTTAATACAAACCGCAAGTAACGAGGCATTGGCTACCTTAAGAGAGTCATAGTTACTCGTCCCCATTGCTCACCCAGTCTGCCACTTTTTCTTACTGTGTCCCAGTCTGCCAGAAGCGATATGCCACTCGTTGTTTATCTTAAGAGATTCATCGTTACTCCTTCCATAGGTTACTGGTATCCTCTGAGTCAATACCTCTCTTGACGAAAAAGTGGCTATCTTAATAGTGCAATACTTCTTCCTCCGATTTGCTCACACAGTTTACTGCTTTTTGTGTAGTTTTTGTCTACCAGAAACTATAATTCACTAGTTGTGTATCATAAAAGAGTCATCGTTTCTCCTCCTAGGGGTTATTCGAGACCTCTTAATCCAAACTGCAAGTAACGAGGCATTGGCTACCTTAAGAGAGTCATAGTTATTCGTCCCAATTGCTCACCCAGTCTGCCACTTTTTCTTACTGTGGCCAGTCTGCCAGAAGCGATATGTCACTCATTGTGTATCTTAAGAGATTCATCGTTACTCCTTCCATAGGTTACTGGTATTCTCTGAGTCAATACCTCTCGTGACGAAAAAGTGGCTATCTTAATAGTGCAATACTTCTTCCTCCGAGTTGCTCACACAGTTTACTACTTTTTGTGTAGTTTTTGTCTGCCAGAAACTATAATTCACTAGTTGTGTATCATAAAAGAGTCATCGTTTCTCCTCCTAGGGGTTATTCGAGACCTCTTAATCCAAACCGCAAGTAACGAGGCATTGGCTACCTTAAGAGAGTCATAGTTACTCGTCCCAATTGCTCACCCAGTCTGCCACTTTTCCTTACTGCGGCCAGTCTGCCAGAAGCGATATGTCACTCGTTGTGTATCTTAAGAGATTCATCGTTACTCCTTCCATAGGTTACTGGTATTCTCTGAGTCAATACCTCTCTTGACGAAAAAGTGGCTATCTTAATAGTGCAATACTTCTTCTTCCGAGTTGCTCACACAGTTTACTAGTTTTTGTGTACTTGCCAGTCTGCCAGAAGCGATATGTCACTAGTTGTGTATCATAAAAGAGTCATCGTTTCTCCTCCTAGGGGTTATTCGAGATTTCTTAATCCAAACCGCAAGTAACGAGGCATTGGCTACCTTAAGAGAGTCATAGTTACTCGTCCCAATTGCTCACCCAGTCTGCCACTTTTCCTTACTGCGGCCAGTCTGCCAGAAGCGATATGTCACTCGTTGTGTATCTTAAGAGATTCATCGTTACTCGTTCCATAGGTTACTGGTATTCTCTGAGTCAATACCTCTCTTGACGAAAAAGTGGCTATCTTAATAGTGCAATACTTCTTCCTCCAAGTTGCTCACACAGTTTACTGCTTTTTGTGTAGTTTTTGTCTGCCAGAAACTATAATTCACTAGTTTTGTATCATAAAAGAGTCATCGTTTCTCCTCCTAGGGGTTATTCGAGATATCTTAATCCAAACCGCAAGTAACGAGGCATTGGCTACCTTAAGAGAGTCATAGTTACTCGTCCCCATTGCTCACCCAGTCTGCCACTTTTTCTTACTGTGTCCTAGTCTGCCAGAAGCGATATGCCACTCGTTGTTTATCTTAAGAGATTCATCGTTACTCCTTCCATAGGTTACTGGTATTCTCTGAGTCAATACCTCTCTTGACGAAAAAGTGGCTATCTTAATAGTGCAATACTTCTTCCTCCGATTTGCTCACACAGTTTACTGCTTTTTGTGTAGTTTTTGTCTACCAGAAACTATAATTCACTAGTTGTGTATCATAAAAGAGTCATCGTTTCTCCTCCTAGGGGTTATTCGAGCCCTCTTAATCCAAACTGCAAGTAACGAGGCATTGGCTACCTTAAGAGAGTCATAGTTATTCGTCCCAATTGCTCACCCAGTCTGCCACTTTTTCTTACTGTGGCCAGTCTGCCAGAAGCGATATGTCACTCGTTGTGTATCTTAAGAGATTCATCGTTACTCCTTCCATAGGTTACTGGTATTCTCTGAGTCAATACCTCTCGTGACGAAAATGTGGCTATCTTAATAGTGCAATACTTCTTCCTCCGAGTTGCTCACACAGTTTACTACTTTTTGTGTAGTTTTTGTCTGCCAGAAACTATAATTCACTAGTTGTGTATCATAAAAGAGTCATCGTTTCTCCTCCTAGGGGTTATTCGAGACCTCTTAATCCAAACCGCAAGTAACGAGGCATTGGCTACCTTAAGAGAGTCATAGTTACTCGTCCCAATTGCTCACCCAGTCTGCCACTTTTCCTTACTGCGGCCAGTCTGCCAGAAGCGATATGTCACTCGTTGTGTATCTTAAGAGATTCATCGTTACTCCTTCCATAGGTTACTGGTTTTCTCTGAGTCAATACCTCTCTTGACGAAAAAGTGGCTATCTTAATAGTGCAATACTTCTTCCTCCGATTTGCTCACACAGTTTACTACTTTTTGTGTAGTTTTTGTCTGCCAGAAACTATAATTCACAAGTTTTGTATCATAAAAGAGTCATCGTTTCTCCTCCTAGGGGTTATTCGAGATTTCTTAATCCAAACCGCAAGTAACGAGGCATTGGCTACCTTAAGAGAGTCATAGTTACTCGTCCCAATTGCTCACCCAGTCTGCCACTTTTCCTTACTGCGGCCAGTCTGCCAGAAGCGATATGTCACTCGTTGTGTATCTTAAGAGATTCATCGCTACTCTTTCCATAGGTTACTGGTATTCTCTGATTCAATGCCTCTCGTGACGAAAAAGTGGCTATCTTAATAGTGCAATACTTCTTCCTCCCAGTTGCTCACACAGTTTACTACTTTTTTGTGTAGTTTTTGTCTGCCAGAAACTATAATTAACTAGTTTTGTATCATAAAAGAGTCATCGTTTCTCCTCCTAGGGGTTATTCGAGACCTCTTAATCCAAACCGCAAGTAACGAGGCATTGGCTACCTTAAGAGAGTCATAGTTACTCGTCCCAATTGCTCACCCAGTCTGCCACTTTTTCTTACTGCGGCCAGTCTGCCAGAAGCGATATGTCACTCGTTGTGTATCTTAAGAGATTCATCGTTACTCGTTCCATAGGTTACTGGTATTCTCTGAGTCAATACCTCTCTTGACGAAAAAGTGGCTATCTTAATAGTGCAATACTTCTTCCTCCAAGTTGCTCACACAGTTTACTGCTTTTTGTGTAGTTTTTGTCTGCCAGAAACTATAATTCACTAGTTTTGTATCATAAAAGAGTCATCGTTTCTCCTCCTAGGGGTTCTTCGAGATATCTTAATACAAACCGCAAGTAACGAGGCATTGGCTACCTTAAGAGAGTCATAGTTACTCGTCCCCATTGCTCACCCAGTCTGCCACTTTTTCTTACTGTGTCCCAGTCTGCCAGAAGCGATATGCCACTCGTTGTTTATCTTAAGAGATTCATCGTTACTCCTTCCATAGGTTACTGGTATCCTCTGAGTCAATACCTCTCTTGACGAAAAAGTGGCTATCTTAATAGTGCAATACTTCTTCCTCCGATTTGCTCACACAGTTTACTGCTTTTTGTGTAGTTTTTGTCTACCAGAAACTATAATTCACTAGTTGTGTATCATAAAAGAGTCATCGTTTCTCCTCCTAGGGGTTATTCGAGACCTCTTAATCCAAACTGCAAGTAACGAGGCATTGGCTACCTTAAGAGAGTCATAGTTATTCGTCCCAATTGCTCACCCAGTCTGCCACTTTTTCTTACTGTGGCCAGTCTGCCAGAAGCGATATGTCACTCGTTGTGTATCTTAAGAGATTCATCGTTACTCCTTCCATAGGTTACTGGTATTCTCTGAGTCAATACCTCTCGTGACGAAAAAGTGGCTATCTTAATAGTGCAATACTTCTTCCTCCGAGTTGCTCACACAGTTTACTACTTTTTGTGTAGTTTTTGTCTGCCAGAAACTATAATTCACTAGTTGTGTATCATAAAAGAGTCATCGTTTCTCCTCCTAGGGGTTATTCGAGACTTCTTAATCCAAACCGCAAGTAACGAGGCATTGGCTACCTTAAGAGAGTCATAGTTACTCGTCCCAATTGCTCACCCAGTCTGCCACTTTTCCTTACTGCGGCCAGTCTGCCAGAAGCGATATGTCACTCGTTGTGTATCTTAAGAGATTCATCGTTACTCCTTCCATAGGTTACTGGTATTCTCTGAGTCAATACCTCTCTTGACGAAAAAGTGGCTATCTTAATAGTGCAATACTTCTTCCTCCGAGTTGCTCACACAGTTTACTAGTTTTTGTGTACTTGCCAGTCTGCCAGAAGCGATATGTCACTAGTTGTGTATCATAAAAGAGTCATCGTTTCTCCTCCTAGGGTTTATTCGAGATTTCTTAATCCAAACCGCAAGTAACGAGGCATTGGCTACCTTAAGAGAGTCATAGTTACTCGTCCCAATTGCTCACCCAGTCTGCCACTTTTCCTTACTGCGGCCAGTCTGCCAGAAGCGATATGTCACTCGTTGTGTATCTTAAGAGATTCATCGTTACTCGTTCCATAGGTTACTGGTATTCTCTGAGTCAATACCTCTCTTGACGAAAAAGTGGCTATCTTAATAGTGCAATACTTCTTCCTCCAAGTTGCTCACACAGTTTACTGCTTTTTGTGTAGTTTTTGTCTGCCAGAAACTATAATTCACTAGTTTTGTATCATAAAAGAGTCATCGTTTCTCCTCCTAGGGGTTATTCGAGATATCTTAATCCAAACCGCAAGTAACGAGGCATTGGCTACCTTAAGAGAGTCATAGTTACTCGTCCCCATTGCTCACCCAGTCTGCCACTTTTTCTTACTGTGTCCTAGTCTGCCAGAAGCGATATGCCACTCGTTGTTTATCTTAAGAGATTCATCGTTACTCCTTCCATAGGTTACTGGTATTCACTGAGTCAATACCTCTCTTGACGAAAAAGTGGCTATCTTAATAGTGCAATACTTCTTCCTCCGATTTGCTCACACAGTTTACTGCTTTTTGTGTAGTTTTTGTCTACCAGAAACTATAATTCACTAGTTGTGTATCATAAAAGAGTCATCGTTTTTCCTCCTAGGGGTTATTCGAGCCCTCTTAATCCAAACTGCAAGTAACGAGGCATTGACTACCTTAAGAGAGTCATAGTTATTCGTCCCAATTGCTCACCCAGTCTGCCACTTTTTCTTACTGTGGCCAGTCTGCCAGAAGCGATATGTCACTCGTTGTGTATCTTAAGAGATTCATCGTTACTCCTTCCATAGGTTACTGGTATTCTCTGAGTCAATACCTCTCGTGACGAAAAAGTGGCTATCTTAATAGTGCAATACTTCTTCCTCCGAGTTGCTCACACAGTTTACTACTTTTTGTGTAGTTTTTGTCTGCCAGAAACTATAATTCACTAGTTGTGTATCATAAAAGAATCATCGTTTCTCCTCCTAGGGGTTATTCGAGACCTCTTAATCCAAACCGCAAGTAACGAGGCATTGGCTACCTTAAGAGAGTCATAGTTACTCGTCCCAATTGCTCACCCAGTCTGCCACTTTTCCTTACTGCGGCCAGTCTGCCAGAAGCGATATGTCACTCGTTGTGTATCTTAAGAGATTCATCGTTACTCCTTCCATAGGTTACTGGTATTCTCTGAGTCAATAACTCTCTTGACGAATAAGTGGCTATCTTACTAGTGCAATACTTCTTCCTCCGAGTTGCTCACACAGTTTACTACTTTTTGTGTAGTTTTTGTCTGCCAGAAACTATAATTCACAAGTTTTGTATCATAAAAGAGTCATCGTTTCTCCTCCTAGGGGTTATTCGAGATTTCTTAATCCAAACCGCAAGTAACGAGGCATTGGCTACCTTAAGAGAGTCATAGTTACTCGTCCCAATTGCTCACCCAGTCTGCCACTTTTCCTTACTGCGGCCAGTCTGCCAGAAGCGATATGTCACTCGTTGTGTATCTTAAGAGATTCATCGCTACTCTTTCCATAGGTTACTGGTATTCTCTGATTCAATGCCTCTCGTGACGAAAAAGTGGCTATCTTAATACTGCAATACTTCTTCCTCCCAGTTGCTCACACAGTTTACTACTTTTTTGTGTAGTTTTTGTCTGCCAGAAACAATAATTCACTAGTTTTGTATCATAAAAGAGTCATCGTTTCTCCTCCTAGGGGTTATTCGAGACCTCTTAATCCAAACCGCAAGTAACGAGGCATTGGCTTCCTTAAGAGAGTCATAGTAACTCGTCCCAATTGCTCACCCAGTCTGCCACTTTTCCTTACTGCGGCCAGTCTGCCAGAAGCGATATGTCACTCGTTGTGTATCTTAAGAGATTCATCGTTACTCTTTCCATAGGTTACTGGTATTCTCTGATTCAATGCCTCTCGTGACGGAAAAGTGGCTATCTTAATAGTGCAATACTTCTTCCTCCCAGTTGCTCACACAGTTTACTACTTTTTTGTGTAGTTTTTGTCTGCCAGAAACTATAATTCACTAGTTTTGTATCATAAAAGAGTCATCGTTTCTCCTCCTAGGGGTTATTCGAGACCTCTTAATCCAAACCGCAAGTAACGAGGCATTGGCTACCTTAAGAGAGTCATAGTTACTCGTCCCAATTGCTCACCCAGTCTGCCACTTTTTCTTACTGCGGCCAGTCTGCCAGAAGCCATATGTCACTCGTTGTGTATCTTAAGAGATTCATCGTTACTCCTTCCATAGGTTACTGGTATTCTCTGAGTCAATACCTCTCTTGACGAAAAAGTGGCTATCTTAATAGTGCAATACTTCTTCCTCCGAGTTGTTCACTCAGCTTACTGCTTTTTGTGTAGTTTTTGTCTGCCAGAAACTATAATTCACTAGTTTTGTATCATAAAAGAGTCATCGTTTCTCCTCCTAGGGGTTATTCGAGATATCTTAATCCAAACCGCAAGTAACGAGGCATTGGCTACCTTAAGAGAGTCATAGTTACTCGGCCCCATTGCTCACCCAGTCTGCCACTTTTTCTTACTGTGTCCCAGTCTGCCAGAAGCGATATGTCACTCGTTGTGTATCTTAAGAGATTCATCGTTACTCCTTCCATAGGTTACTGGTATTCTCTGAGTCAATACCTCTCTTGACGAAAAAGTGGCAATCTTAATAGTACAATACTTCTTCCTCCGAGTTGCTCACACAGTTTACTGCTTTTTGTGTAGTTTTTGTCTGCCAGAAACTATAATTCACTAGTTTTGTATCATAAAATAATCATCGTTTCTCCTCCTAGTGGTTATTCGAGACCTCTTAATCCAAACCGCAAGTAACGAGGCATTGGCTACCTTAAGAGAGTCATAGTTACTCGTCCCATTTGCTCACCCAGTCTGCCACTTTTCCTTACTGCGGCCAGTCTTCCAGAAGCGATATGTCACTCGTTGTGTATCTTAAGAGATTCATCGTTACTCCTTCCATAGGTTACTGGTATTCTCTGAGTCAATACCTCTCTTGACGAAAAAGTGGCTATCATAATAGTGCAATACTTCTTCCTCCGAGTTGCTCACACAGTTTACTACTTTTTGTGTACTTGCCAGTCTGCCAGAAGCGATATGTCACTAGTTGTGTATCATAAAAGAGTCATCGTTTCTCCTCCTAGGGGTTATTCGAGATTTCTTAATCCAAACCGCAAGTAACGAGGCATTGGCTACCTTAAGAGAGTCATAGTTACTCGTCCCAATTGCTCACCCAGTCTGCCACTTTTCCTTACTGCGGCCAGTCTGCCAGAAGCGATATGTCACTCGTTGTGTATCTTAAGAGATTCATCGCTACTCTTTCCATAGGTTACTGGTATTCTCTGATTCAATGCCTCTCGTGACGAAAAAGTGGCTATCTTAATAGTGCAATACTTCTTCCTCCCAGTTGCTCACACAGTTTACTACTTTTTTGTGTAGTTTTTGTCTGCCAGAAACTATAATTCACTAGTTTTGTATCATAAAAGAGTCATCGTTTCTCCTCCTAGGGGTTATTCGAGACCTCTTAATCCAAACCGCAAGTAACGAGGCATTTTCTACCTTAAGAGAGTCATAGTTACTTGTCCCAATTGCTCACCCAGTCTGCCACTTTTTCTTACTGCGGCCAGTCTGCCAGAAGCGATATGTCACTCGTTGTGTATCTTAAGAAATTCATCGTTACTCCTTCCATAGGTTACTGGTATTCTCTGAGTCAATACCTCTCTTGACGAAAAAGTGGCTATCTTAATAGTGCAATACTTCTTCCTCCGAGTTGCTCACACAGTTTACTGCTTTTTGTGTAGTTTTTGTCTGCCAGAAACTATAATTCACTAGTTGTGTATCATAAAAGAGTCATCGTTTCTCCTCCTAGGGGTTATTCGAGATATCTTAGTCCAAACCGCAAGTAACGAGGCATTGGCTACCTTAAGAGAGTCATAGTTACTCGTCCCAATTGCTCACCCAGTCTGCCACTTTTCCTTACTGCGGCCAGTCTGCCAGAAGCGATATGTCACTCGCTGTGTATCTTAAGAGATTCATCGTTACTCTTTCCATAGGTTACTGGTATTCTCTGATTCAATGCCTCTCGTGACGGAAAAGTGGCTATCTTAATAGTGCAATACTTCTTCCTCCCAGTTGCTCACACAGTTTACTACTTTTTTGTGTAGTTTTTGTCTGCCAGAAACTATAATTCACTAGTTGTGTATCATAAAAGAGTCATCGTTTCTCCTCCTAGGGGTTATTCGAGATATCTTAATCCAAACCGCAAGTAACGAGGCATTGGCTACCTTAAGAGAGTCATAGTTACTCGTCCCCATTGCTCACCCAGTCTGCCACTTTTTCTTACTGTGTCCTAGTCTGCCAGAAGCGATATGCCACTCGTTGTTTATCTTAAGAGATTCATCGTTACTCCTTCCATAGGTTACTGGTATTCACTGAGTCAATACCTCTCTTGACGAAAAAGTGGCTATCTTAATAGTGCAATACTTCTTCCTCCGATTTGCTCACACAGTTTACTGCTTTTTGTGTAGTTTTTGTCTACCAGAAACTATAATTCACTAGTTGTGTATCATAAAAGAGTCATCGTTTTTCCTCCTAGGGGTTATTCGAGCCCTCTTAATCCAAACTGCAAGTAACGAGGCATTGGCTACCTTAAGAGAGTCATAGTTATTCGTCCCAATTGCTCACCCAGTCTGCCACTTTTTCTTACTGTGGCCAGTCTGCCAGAAGCGATATGTCACTCGTTGTGTATCTTAAGAGATTCATCGTTACTCCTTCCATAGGTTACTGGTATTCTCTGAGTCAATACCTCTCGTGACGAAAAAGTGGCTATCTTAATAGTGCAATACTTCTTCCTCCGAGTTGCTCACACAGTTTACTACTTTTTGTGTAGTTTTTGTCTGCCAGAAACTATAATTCACTAGTTGTGTATCATAAAAGAATCATCGTTTCTCCTCCTAGGGGTTATTCGAGACCTCTTAATCCAAACCGCAAGTAACGAGGCATTGGCTACCTTAAGAGAGTCATAGTTACTCGTCCCAATTGCTCACCCAGTCTGCCACTTTTCCTTACTGCGGCCAGTCTGCCAGAAGCGATATGTCACTCGTTGTGTATCTTAAGAGATTCATCGTTACTCCTTCCATAGGTTACTGGTATTCTCTGAGTCAATAACTCTCTTGACGAATAAGTGGCTATCTTACTAGTGCAATACTTCTTCCTCCGAGTTGCTCACACAGTTTACTACTTTTTGTGTAGTTTTTGTCTGCCAGAAACTATAATTCACAAGTTTTGTATCATAAAAGAGTCATCGTTTCTCCTCCTAGGGGTTATTCGAGATTTCTTAATCCAAACCGCAAGTAACGAGGCATTGGCTACCTTAAGAGAGTCATAGTTACTCGTCCCAATTGCTCACCCAGTCTGCCACTTTTCCTTACTGCGGCCAGTCTGCCAGAAGCGATATGTCACTCGTTGTGTATCTTAAGAGATTCATCGCTACTCTTTCCATAGGTTACTGGTATTCTCTGATTCAATGCCTCTCGTGACGAAAAAGTGGCTATCTTAATACTGCAATACTTCTTCCTCCCAGTTGCTCACACAGTTTACTACTTTTTTGTGTAGTTTTTGTCTGCCAGAAACAATAATTCACTAGTTTTGTATCATAAAAGAGTCATCGTTTCTCCTCCTAGGGGTTATTCGAGACCTCTTAATCCAAACCGCAAGTAACGAGGCATTGGCTTCCTTAAGAGAGTCATAGTAACTCGTCCCAATTGCTCACCCAGTCTGCCACTTTTCCTTACTGCGGCCAGTCTGCCAGAAGCGATATGTCACTCGTTGTGTATCTTAAGAGATTCATCGTTACTCTTTCCATAGGTTACTGGTATTCTCTGATTCAATGCCTCTCGTGACGGAAAAGTGGCTATCTTAATAGTGCAATACTTCTTCCTCCCAGTTGCTCACACAGTTTACTACTTTTTTGTGTAGTTTTTGTCTGCCAGAAACTATAATTCACTAGTTTTGTATCATAAAAGAGTCATCGTTTCTCCTCCTAGGGGTTATTCGAGACCTCTTAATCCAAACCGCAAGTAACGAGGCATTGGCTACCTTAAGAGAGTCATAGTTACTCGTCCCAATTGCTCACCCAGTCTGCCACTTTTTCTTACTGCGGCCAGTCTGCCAGAAGCCATATGTCACTCGTTGTGTATCTTAAGAGATTCATCGTTACTCCTTCCATAGGTTACTGGTATTCTCTGAGTCAATACCTCTCTTGACGAAAAAGTGGCTATCTTAATAGTGCAATACTTCTTCCTCCGAGTTGTTCACTCAGCTTACTGCTTTTTGTGTAGTTTTTGTCTGCCAGAAACTATAATTCACTAGTTTTGTATCATAAAAGAGTCATCGTTTCTCCTCCTAGGGGTTATTCGAGATATCTTAATCCAAACCGCAAGTAACGAGGCATTGGCTACCTTAAGAGAGTCATAGTTACTCGGCCCCATTGCTCACCCAGTCTGCCACTTTTTCTTACTGTGTCCCAGTCTGCCAGAAGCGATATGTCACTCGTTGTGTATCTTAAGAGATTCATCGTTACTCCTTCCATAGGTTACTGGTATTCTCTGAGTCAATACCTCTCTTGACGAAAAAGTGGCAATCTTAATAGTACAATACTTCTTCCTCCGAGTTGCTCACACAGTTTACTGCTTTTTGTGTAGTTTTTGTCTGCCAGAAACTATAATTCACTAGTTTTGTATCATAAAATAATCATCGTTTCTCCTCCTAGTGGTTATTCGAGACCTCTTAATCCAAACCGCAAGTAACGAGGCATTGGCTACCTTAAGAGAGTCATAGTTACTCGTCCCATTTGCTCACCCAGTCTGCCACTTTTCCTTACTGCGGCCAGTCTTCCAGAAGCGATATGTCACTCGTTGTGTATCTTAAGAGATTCATCGTTACTCCTTCCATAGGTTACTGGTATTCTCTGAGTCAATACCTCTCTTGACGAAAAAGTGGCTATCATAATAGTGCAATACTTCTTCCTCCGAGTTGCTCACACAGTTTACTACTTTTTGTGTACTTGCCAGTCTGCCAGAAGCGATATGTCACTAGTTGTGTATCATAAAAGAGTCATCGTTTCTCCTCCTAGGGGTTATTCGAGATTTCTTAATCCAAACCGCAAGTAACGAGGCATTGGCTACCTTAAGAGAGTCATAGTTACTCGTCCCAATTGCTCACCCAGTCTGCCACTTTTCCTTACTGCGGCCAGTCTGCCAGAAGCGATATGTCACTCGTTGTGTATCTTAAGAGATTCATCGCTACTCTTTCCATAGGTTACTGGTATTCTCTGATTCAATGCCTCTCGTGACGAAAAAGTGGCTATCTTAATAGTGCAATACTTCTTCCTCCCAGTTGCTCACACAGTTTACTACTTTTTTGTGTAGTTTTTGTCTGCCAGAAACTATAATTCACTAGTTTTGTATCATAAAAGAGTCATCGTTTCTCCTCCTAGGGGTTATTCGAGACCTCTTAATCCAAACCGCAAGTAACGAGGCATTTTCTACCTTAAGAGAGTCATAGTTACTTGTCCCAATTGCTCACCCAGTCTGCCACTTTTTCTTACTGCGGCCAGTCTGCCAGAAGCGATATGTCACTCGTTGTGTATCTTAAGAAATTCATCGTTACTCCTTCCATAGGTTACTGGTATTCTCTGAGTCAATACCTCTCTTGACGAAAAAGTGGCTATCTTAATAGTGCAATACTTCTTCCTCCGAGTTGCTCACACAGTTTACTGCTTTTTGTGTAGTTTTTGTCTGCCAGAAACTATAATTCACTAGTTGTGTATCATAAAAGAGTCATCGTTTCTCCTCCTAGGGGTTATTCGAGATATCTTAGTCCAAACCGCAAGTAACGAGGCATTGGCTACCTTAAGAGAGTCATAGTTACTCGTCCCAATTGCTCACCCAGTCTGCCACTTTTCCTTACTGCGGCCAGTCTGCCAGAAGCGATATGTCACTCGCTGTGTATCTTAAGAGATTCATCGTTACTCTTTCCATAGGTTACTGGTATTCTCTGATTCAATGCCTCTCGTGACGGAAAAGTGGCTATCTTAATAGTGCAATACTTCTTCCTCCCAGTTGCTCACACAGTTTACTACTTTTTTGTGTAGTTTTTGTCTGCCAGAAACTATAATTAACTAGTTTTGTATCATAAAAGAGTCATCGTTTCTCCTCCTAGGGGTTATTCGAGACCTCTTAATCCAAACTGCAAGTAACGAGGCATTGGCTACCTTAAGAGAGTCATAGTTACTCGTCCCAATTGCTCACCCAGTCTGCCACTTTTTCTTACTGCGGCCAGTCTGCCAGAAGCGATATGTCACTCGTTGTGTATCTTAAGAGATTCATCGTTACTCGTTCCATAGGTTACTGGTTTTCTCTGAGTCAATACCTCTCTTGACGAAAAAGTGGCTATCTTAATAGTGCAATACTTCTTCCTCCAAGTTGCTCACACAGTTTACTGCTTTTTGTGTAGTTTTTGTCTGCCAGAAACTATAATTCACTAGTTTTGTATCATAAAAGAGTCATCGTTTCTCCTCCTAGGGGTTCTTCGAGATATCTTAATCCAAACCGCAAGTAACGAGGCATTGGCTACCTTAAGAGAGTCATAGTTACTCGTCCCCATTGCTCACCCAGTCTGCCACTTTTTCTTACTGTGTCCCAGTCTGCCAGAAGCGATATGCCACTCGTTGTTTATCTTAAGAGATTCATCGTTACTCCTTCCATAGGTTACTGGTATTCTCTGAGTCAATACCTCTCTTGACGAAAAAGTGGCTATCTTAATAGTGCAATACTTCTTCCTCCGATTTGCTCACACAGCTTACTGCTTTTTGTGTAGTTTTTGTCTACCAGAAACTATAATTCACTAGTTGTGTATCATAAAAGAGTCATCGTTTCTCCTCCTAGGGGTTATTCGAGACCTCTTAATCCGAACCGCAAGTAACGAGGCATTGGCTACCTTAAGAGAGTCATAGTTATTCGTCCCAATTGCTCACCCAGTCTGCCACTTTTTCTTACTGTGGCCAGTCTGCCAGAAGCGATATGTCACTCGTTGTGTATCTTAAGAGATTCATCGTTACTCCTTCCATAGGTTACTGGTATTCTCTGAGTCAATACCTCTCGTGACGAAAAAGTGGCTATCTTAATAGTGCAATACTTCTTCCTCCGAGTTGCTCACACAGTTTACTACTTTTTGTGTAGTTTTTGTCTGCCAGAAACTATAATTCACTAGTTGTGTATCATAAAAGAGTCATCGTTTCTCCTCCTAGGGGTTATTCGAGACCTCTTAATCCAAACCGCAAGTAACGAGGCATTGGCTACCTTAAGAGAGTCATAGTTACTCGTCCCAATTGCTCACCCAGTCTGCCACTTTTCCTTACTGCGGCCAGTCTGCCAGAAGCGATATGTCACTCGTTGTGTATCTTAAGAGATTCATCGTTACTCCTTCCATAGGTTACTGGTATTCTCTGAGTCAATACCTCTCTTGACGAAAAAGTGGCTATCTTAATAGTGCAATACTTCTTCCTCCGAGTTGCTCACACAGTTTACTACTTTTTGTGTACTTGCCAGTCTGCCAGAAGCGATATGTCACTAGTTGTGTATCATAAAAGAGTCATCGTTTCTCCTCCTAGGGGTTATTCGAGATTTCTTAATCCAAACCGCAAGTAACGAGGCATTGGCTACCTTAAGAGAGTCATAGTTACTCGTCCCAATTGCTCACCCAGTCTGCCACTTTTCCTTACTGCGGCCAGTCTGCCAGAAGCGATATGTCACTCGTTGTGTATCTTAAGAGATTCATCGCTACTCTTTCCATAGGTTACTGGTATTCTCTGATTCAATGCCTCTCGTGACGAAAAAGTGGCTATCTTAATAGTGCAATACTTCTTCCTCCCAGTTGCTCACACAGTTTACTACTTTTTTGTGTAGTTTTTGTCTGCCAGAAACAATAATTCACTAGTTTTGTATCATAAGAGAGTCATCGTTTCTCCTCCTAGGGGTTATTCGAGACCTCTTAATCCAAACCGCAAGTAACGAGGCATTGGCTACCTTAAGAGAGTCATAGTTACTCGTCCCAATTGCTCACCCAGTCTGCCACTTTTTCTTACTGCGGCCAGTCTGCCAGAAGCGATATGTCACTCGTTGTGTATCTTAAGAGATTCATCGTTACTCCTTCCATAGGTTACTGGTATTCTCTGAGTCAATACCTCTCTTGACGAAAAAGTGGCTATCTTAATAGTGCAATACTTCTTCCTCCGAGTTGCTCACACAGTTTACTGCTTTTTGTGTAGTTTTTGTCTGCCAGAAACTATAATTCACTAGTTGTGTATCATAAAAGAGTCATCGTTTCTCCTCCTAGGGGTTATTCGAGATATCTTAATCCAAACCGCAAGTAACGAGGCATTGGCTACCTTAAGAGAGTCATAGTTACTCGTCCAAATTGCTCACCCAGTCTGCCACTTTTCCTTACTGCGGCCAGTCTGCCAGAAGCGATATGTCACTCGTTGTGTATCTTAAGAGATTCATCGTTACTCTTTCCATAGGTTACTGGTATTCTCTGATTCAATGCCTCTCGTGACGGAAAAGTGGCTATCTTAATAGTGCAATACTTCTTCCTCCCAGTTGCTCACACAGTTTACTACTTTTTTGTGTAGTTTTTGTCTGCCAGAAACTATAATTCACTAGTTTTGTATCATAAAAGAGTCATCGTTTCTCCTCCTAGGGGTTATTCGAGACCTCTTAATCCAAACCGCGAGTAACGAGGCATTGGCTACCTTAAGAGAGTCATAGTTACTCGTCCCAATTGCTCACCCAGTCTGCCACTTTTTCTTACTGCGGCCAGTCTGCCAGAAGCGATATGTCACTCGTTGTGTATCTTAAGAGATTCATCGTTACTCCTTCCATAGGTTACTGGTATTCTCTGAGTCAATACCTCTCTTGACGAAAAAGTGGCTATCTTAATAGTGCAATACTTCTTCCTCCGAGTTGCTCACTCAGCTTACTGCTTTTTGTGTAGTTTTTGTCTGCCAGAAACTATAATTCACTAGTTTTGTATCATAAAAGAGTCATCGTTTCTCCTCCTAGGGGTTATTCGAGATATCTTAATCCAAACCGCAAGTAACGAGGCATTGGCTACCTTAAGAGAGTCATAGTTACTCGTCCCCATTGCTCACCCAGTCTGCCACTTTTTCTTACTGTGTCCCAGTCTGCCAGAAGCGATATGTCACTCGTTGTGTATCTTAAGAGATTCATCGTTACTCCTTCCATAGGTTACTGGTATTCTCTGAGTCAATACCTCTCTTGACGAAAAAGTGGCTATCTTAATAGTGCAATACTTCTTCCTCCGCGTTGCTCACACAGTTTACTGCTTTTTGTGTAGTTTTTGTCTGCCAGAAACTATAATTCACTAGTTTTGTATCATAAAAGAGTCATCGTTTCTCCTCCTAGGGGTTATTCGAGACCTCTTAATCCAAACCGCAAGTAACGAGGCATTGGCTACCTTAAGAGAGTCATAGTTACTCGTCCCATTTGCTCACCCAGTCTGCCACTTTTCCTTACTGCGGCCAGTCTTCCAGAAGCGATATGTCACTCGTTGTGTATCTTAAGAGATTCATCGTTACTCCTTCCATAGGTTACTGGTATTCTCTGAGTCAATACCTCTCTTGACGAAAAAGTGGCTATCTTAATAGTGCAATACTTCTTCCTCCGAGTTGCTCACACAGTTTACTACTTTTTGTGTACTTGCCAGTCTGCCAGAAGCGATATGTCACTAGTTGTGTATCATAAAAGAGTCATCGTTTCTCCTCCTAGGGGTTATCCGAGATTTCTTAATCCAAACCGCAAGTAACGAGGCATTGGCTACCTTAAGAGAGTCATAGTTACTCGTCCCAATTGCTCACCCAGTCTGCCACTTTTCCTTACTGCGGCCAGTCTGCCAGAAGCGATATGTCACTCGTTGTGTATCTTAAGAGATTCATCGCTACTCTTTCCATAGGTTACTGGTATTCTCTGATTCAATGCCTCTCGTGACGAAAAAGTGGCTATCTTAAAAGTGCAATACTTCTTCCTCCCAGTTGCTCACTCAGTTTACTACTTTTTTGTGTAGTTTTTGTCTGCCAGAAACTATAATTCACTAGTTTTGTATCATAAAAGAGTCATCGTTTCTCCTCCTAGGGGTTATTCGAGACCTCTTAATCCAACCCGCAAGTAACGAGGCATTTTCTACCTTAAGAGAGTCATAGTTACTAGTCCCAATTGCTCACCCAGTCTGCCACTTTTTCTTACTGCGGCCAGTCTGCCAGAAGCGATATGTCACTCGTTGTGTATCTTAAGAAATTCATCGTTACTCCTTCCATAGGTTACTGGTATTCTCTGAGTCAATACCTCTCTTGACGAAAAAGTGGCTACCTTAATAGTGCAATACTTCTTCCTCCGAGTTGCTCACACAGTTTACTGCTTTTTGTGTAGTTTTTGTCTGCCAGAAACTATAATTCACTAGTTGTGTATCATAAAAGAGTCATCGTTTCTCCTCCTAGGGGTTATTCGAGATATCTTAGTCCAAACCGCAAGTAACGAGGCATTGGCTACCTTAAGAGAGTCATAGTTACTCGTCCCAATTGCTCACCCAGTCTGCCACTTTTCCTTACTGCGGCCAGTCTGCCAGAAGCGATATGTCACTCGTTGTGTATCTTAAGAGATTCATCGTTACTCTTTCCATAGGTTACTGGTATTCTCTGATTCAATGCCTCTCGTGACGGAAAAGTGGCTATCTTAATAGTGCAATACTTCTTCCTCCCAGTTGCTCACACAGTTTACTACTTTTTTGTGTAGTTTTTGTCTGCCAGAAACTATAATTAACTAGTTTTGTATCATAAAAGAGTCATCGTTTCTCCTCCTAGGGGTTATTCGAGACCTCTTAATCCAAACCGCAAGTAACGAGGCATTGGCTACCTTAAGAGAGTCATAGTTACTCGTCCCCATTGCTCACCCAGTCTGCCACTTTTTCTTACTGCGGCCAGTCTGCCAGAAGCGATATGTCACTCGTTGTGTATCTTAAGAGATTCATCGTTACTCGTTCCATAGGTTACTGGTATTCTCTGAGTCAATACCTCTCTTGACGAAAAAGTGGCTATCTTAATAGTGCAATACTTCTTCCTCCAAGTTGCTCACACAGTTTACTGCTTTTTGTGTAGTTTTTGTCTGCCAGAAACTATAATTCACTAGTTTTGTATCATAAAAGAGTCATCGTTTCTCCTCCTAGGGGTTATTTGAGATATCTTAATCCAAACCGCAAGTAACGAGGCATTGGCTACCTTAAGATAGTCATAGTTACTCGTCCCCATTGCTCACCCAGTCTGCCACTTTTTCTTACTGTGTCCCAGTCTGCCAGAAGCGATATGCCACTCGTTGTTTATCTTAAGAGATTCATCGTTACTCCTTCCATAGGTTACTGGTATTCTCTGAGTCAATACCTCTCTTGACGAAAAAGTGGCTATCTTAATAGTGCAATACTTCTTCCTCCGATTTGCTCACACAGCTTACTGCTTTTTGTGTAGTTTTTGTCTACCAGAAACTATAATTCACTAGTTGTGTATCATAAAAGAGTCATCGTTTCTCCTCCTAGGGCTTATTCGAGACCTCTTAATCCGAACCGCAAGTAACGAGGCATTGGCTACCTTAAGAGAGTCATAGTTATTCGTCCCAATTGCTCACCCAGTCTGCCACTTTTTCTTACTGTGGCCAGTCTGCCAGAAGCGATATGTCACTCGTTGTGTATCTTAAGAGATTCATCGTTACTCCTTCCATAGGTTACTGGTATTCTCTGAGTCAATACCTCTCGTGACGAAAAAGTGGCTATCTTAATAGTGCAATACTTCTTCCTCCGAGTTGCTCACACAGTTTACTACTTTTTGTGTAGTTTTTGTCTGCCAGAAACTATAATTCACTAGTTGTGTATCATAAAAGAGTCATCGTTTCTCCTCCTAGGGGTTATTCGAGACCTCTTAATCCAAACCGCAAGTAACGAGGCATTGGCTACCTTAAGAGAGTCATAGTTACTCGTCCCAATTGCTCACCCAGTCTGCCACTTTTCCTTACTGCGGCCAGTCTGCCAGAAGCGATATGTCACTCGTTGTGTATCTTAAGAGATTCATCGTTACTCCTTCCATAGGTTACTGGTATTCTCTGAGTCAATACCTCTCTTGACGAAAAAGTGGCTATCTTAATAGTGCAATACTTCTTCCTCCGAGTTGCTCACACAGTTTACTACTTTTTGTGTACTTGCCAGTCTGCCAGAAGCGATATGTCACTAGTTGTGTATCATAAAAGAGTCATCGTTTCTCCTCCTAGGGGTTATTCGAGATTTCTTAATCCAAACCGCAAGTAACGAGGCATTGGCTACCTTAAGAGAGTCATAGTTACTCGTCCCAATTGCTCACCCAGTCTGCCACTTTTCCTTACTGCGGCCAGTCTGCCAGAAGCGATATGTCACTCGTTGTGTATCTTAAGAGATTCATCGCTACTCTTTCCATAGGTTACTGGTATTCTCTGATTCAATGCCTCTCGTGACGAAAAAGTGGCTATCTTAACAGTGCAATACTTCTTCCTCCCAGTTGCTCACACAGTTTACTACTTTTTTGTGTAGTTTTTGTCTGCCAGAAACAATAATTTACTAGTTTTGTATCATAAGAGAGTCATCGTTTCTCCTCCTAGGGGTTATTCGAGACCTCTTAATCCAAACCGCAAGTAACGAGGCATTGGCTACCTTAAGAGAGTCATAGTTACTCGTCCCAATTGCTCACCCAGTCTGCCACTTTTCCTTACTGCGGCCAGTCTGCCAGAAGCGATATGTCACTCGTTGTGTATCTTAAGAGATTCATCGTTACTCCTTCCATAGGTTACTGGTATTCTCTGAGTCAATACCTCTCTTGACGAAAAAGTGGCTATCTTAATAGTGCAATACTTCTTCCTCCGAGTTGCTCACACAGTTTACTGCTTTTTGTGTAGTTTTTGTCTGCCAGAAACTATAATTCACTAGTTGTGTATCATAAAAGAGTCATCGTTTCTCCTCCTAGGGGTTATTCGAGATATCTCAATCCAAACCGCAAGTAACGAGGCATTGGCTACCTTAAGAGAGTCATAGTTACTCGTCCCAATTGCTCACCCAGTCTGCCACTTTTCCTTACTGCGGCCAGTCTGCCAGAAGCGATATGTCACTCGTTGTGTATCTTAAGAGATTCATCGTTACTCTTTCCATAGGTTACTGGTATTCTCTGATTCAATGGCTCTCGTGACGGAAAAGTGGCTATCTTAATAGTGCAATACTTCTTCCTCCCAGTTGCTCACACAGTTTACTACTTTTTTGTGTAGTTTTTGTCTGCCAGAAACTATAATTCACTAGTTTTGTATCATAAAAGAGTCATCGTTTCTCCTCCTAGGGGTTATTCGAGACCTCTTAATCCAAACCGCAAGTAACGAGGCATTGGCTACCTTAAGAGAGTCATAGTTACTCGTCCCAATTGCTCACCCAGTCTGCCACTTTTTCTTACTGCGGCCAGTCTGCCAGAAGCGATATGTCACTCGTTGTGTATCTTAAGAGATTCATCGTTACTCCTTCCATAGGTTACTGGTATTCTCTGAGTCAATACCTCTCTTGACGAAAAAGTGGCTATCTTAATAGTGCAATACTTCTTCCTCCGATTTGCTCACACAGTTTACTACTTTTTTGTGTAGTTTTTGTCTGCCAGAAACTATAATTCACTAGTTTTGTATCATAAAAGAGTCATCGTTTCTCCTCCTAGGGGTTATTCGAGACCTCTTAATCCAACCCGCAAGTAACGAGGCATTTTCTACCTTAAGAGAGTCATAGTTACTAGTCCCAATTGCTCACCCAGTCTGCCACTTTTTCTTACTGCGGCCAGTCTGCCAGAAGCGATATGTCACTCGTTGTGTATCTTAAGAAATTCATCGTTACTCCTTCCATAGGTTACTGGTATTCTCTGAGTCAATACCTCTCTTGACGAAAAAGTGGCTACCTTAATAGTGCAATACTTCTTCCTCCGAGTTGCTCACACAGTTTACTGCTTTTTGTGTAGTTTTTGTCTGCCAGAAACTATAATTCACTAGTTGTGTATCATAAAAGAGTCATCGTTTCTCCTCCTAGGGGTTATTCGAGATATCTTAGTCCAAACCGCAAGTAACGAGGCATTGGCTACCTTAAGAGAGTCATAGTTACTCGTCCCAATTGCTCACCCAGTCTGCCACATTTCCTTACTGCGGCCAGTCTGCCAGAAGCGATATGTCACTCGTTGTGTATCTTAAGAGATTCATCGTTACTCTTTCCATAGGTTACTGGTATTCTCTGATTCAATGCCTCTCGTGACGGAAAAGTGGCTATCTTAATAGTGCAATACTTCTTCCTCCCAGTTGCTCACACAGTTTACTACTTTTTTGTGTAGTTTTTGTCTGCCAGAAACTATAATTAACTAGTTTTGTATCATAAAAGAGTCATCGTTTCTCCTCCTAGGGGTTATTCGAGACCTCTTAATCCAAACCGCAAGTAACGAGGCATTGGCTACCTTAAGAGAGTCATAGTTACTCGTCCCCATTGCTCACCCAGTCTGCCACTTTTTCTTACTGCGGCCAGTCTGCCAGAAGCGATATGTCACTCGTTGTGTATCTTAAGAGATTCATCGTTACTCGTTCCATAGGTTACTGGTATTCTCTGAGTCAATACCTCTCTTGACGAAAAAGTGGCTATCTTAATAGTGCAATACTTCTTCCTCCAAGTTGCTCACACAGTTTACTGCTTTTTGTGTAGTTTTTGTCTGCCAGAAACTATAATTCACTAGTTTTGTATCATAAAAGAGTCATCGTTTCTCCTCCTAGGGGTTATTTGAGATATCTTAATCCAAACCGCAAGTAACGAGGCATTGGCTACCTTAAGATAGTCATAGTTACTCGTCCCCATTGCTCACCCAGTCTGCCACTTTTTCTTACTGTGTCCCAGTCTGCCAGAAGCGATATGCCACTCGTTGTTTATCTTAAGAGATTCATCGTTACTCCTTCCATAGGTTACTGGTATTCTCTGAGTCAATACCTCTCTTGACGAAAAAGTGGCTATCTTAATAGTGCAATACTTCTTCCTCCGATTTGCTCACACAGCTTACTGCTTTTTGTGTAGTTTTTGTCTACCAGAAACTATAATTCACTAGTTGTGTATCATAAAAGAGTCATCGTTTCTCCTCCTAGGGCTTATTCGAGACCTCTTAATCCGAACCGCAAGTAACGAGGCATTGGCTACCTTAAGAGAGTCATAGTTATTCGTCCCAATTGCTCACCCAGTCTGCCACTTTTTCTTACTGTGGCCAGTCTGCCAGAAGCGATATGTCACTCGTTGTGTATCTTAAGAGATTCATCGTTACTCCTTCCATAGGTTACTGGTATTCTCTGAGTCAATACCTCTCGTGACGAAAAAGTGGCTATCTTAATAGTGCAATACTTCTTCCTCCGAGTTGCTCACACAGTTTACTACTTTTTGTGTAGTTTTTGTCTGCCAGAAACTATAATTCACTAGTTGTGTATCATAAAAGAGTCATCGTTTCTCCTCCTAGGGGTTATTCGAGACCTCTTAATCCAAACCGCAAGTAACGAGGCATTGGCTACCTTAAGAGAGTCATAGTTACTCGTCCCAATTGCTCACCCAGTCTGCCACTTTTCCTTACTGCGGCCAGTCTGCCAGAAGCGATATGTCACTCGTTGTGTATCTTAAGAGATTCATCGTTACTCCTTCCATAGGTTACTGGTATTCTCTGAGTCAATACCTCTCTTGACGAAAAAGTGGCTATCTTAATAGTGCAATACTTCTTCCTCCGAGTTGCTCACACAGTTTACTACTTTTTGTGTACTTGCCAGTCTGCCAGAAGCGATATGTCACTAGTTGTGTATCATAAAAGAGTCATCGTTTCTCCTCCTAGGGGTTATTCGAGATTTCTTAATCCAAACCGCAAGTAACGAGGCATTGGCTACCTTAAGAGAGTCATAGTTACTCGTCCCAATTGCTCACCCAGTCTGCCACTTTTCCTTACTGCGGCCAGTCTGCCAGAAGCGATATGTCACTCGTTGTGTATCTTAAGAGATTCATCGCTACTCTTTCCATAGGTTACTGGTATTCTCTGATTCAATGCCTCTCGTGACGAAAAAGTGGCTATCTTAACAGTGCAATACTTCTTCCTCCCAGTTGCTCACACAGTTTACTACTTTTTTGTGTAGTTTTTGTCTGCCAGAAACAATAATTTACTAGTTTTGTATCATAAGAGAGTCATCGTTTCTCCTCCTAGGGGTTATTCGAGACCTCTTAATCCAAACCGCAAGTAACGAGGCATTGGCTACCTTAAGAGAGTCATAGTTACTCGTCCCAATTGCTCACCCAGTCTGCCACTTTTCCTTACTGCGGCCAGTCTGCCAGAAGCGATATGTCACTCGTTGTGTATCTTAAGAGATTCATCGTTACTCCTTCCATAGGTTACTGGTATTCTCTGAGTCAATACCTCTCTTGACGAAAAAGTGGCTATCTTAATAGTGCAATACTTCTTCCTCCGAGTTGCTCACACAGTTTACTGCTTTTTGTGTAGTTTTTGTCTGCCAGAAACTATAATTCACTAGTTGTGTATCATAAAAGAGTCATCGTTTCTCCTCCTAGGGGTTATTCGAGATATCTCAATCCAAACCGCAAGTAACGAGGCATTGGCTACCTTAAGAGAGTCATAGTTACTCGTCCCAATTGCTCACCCAGTCTGCCACTTTTCCTTACTGCGGCCAGTCTGCCAGAAGCGATATGTCACTCGTTGTGTATCTTAAGAGATTCATCGTTACTCTTTCCATAGGTTACTGGTATTCTCTGATTCAATGGCTCTCGTGACGGAAAAGTGGCTATCTTAATAGTGCAATACTTCTTCCTCCCAGTTGCTCACACAGTTTACTACTTTTTTGTGTAGTTTTTGTCTGCCAGAAACTATAATTCACTAGTTTTGTATCATAAAAGAGTCATCGTTTCTCCTCCTAGGGGTTATTCGAGACCTCTTAATCCAAACCGCAAGTAACGAGGCATTGGCTACCTTAAGAGAGTCATAGTTACTCGTCCCAATTGCTCACCCAGTCTGCCACTTTTTCTTACTGCGGCCAGTCTGCCAGAAGCGATATGTCACTCTTTGTGTATCTTAAGAGATTCATCGTTACTCCTTCCATAGGTTACTGGTATTCTCTGAGTCAATACCTCTCTTGACGAAAAAGTGGCTATCTTAATAGTGCAATACTTCTTCCTCCGAGTTGCTCACTCAGCTTACTGCTTTTTGTGTAGTTTTTGTCTGCCAGAAACTATAATTCACTAGTTTTGTATCATAAGAGAGTCATCGTTTCTCCTCCTAGGGGTTATTCGAGATATCTTAATCCAAACCGCAAGTAACGAGGCATTGGCTACCTTAAGAGAGTCATAGTTACTCGTCCCCATTGCTCACCCAGTCTGCCACTTTTTCTTACTGTGTCCCAGTCTGCCAGAAGCGATATGTCACTCGTTGTGTATCTTAAGAGATTCATCGTTACTCCTTCCATAGGTTACTGGTATTCTCTGAGTCAATACCTCTCTTGACGAAAAAGTGGCTATCTTAATAGTGCAATACTTCTTCCTCCGCGTTGCTCACACAGTTTACTGCTTTTTGTGTAGTTTTTGTCTGCCAGAAACTATAATTCACTAGTTTTGTATCATAAAAGAGTCATCGTTTCTCCTCCTAGGGGTTATTCGAGACCTCTTAATCCAAACCGCAAGTAACGAGGCATTGGCTACCTTAAGAGAGTCATAGTTACTCGTCCCAATTGCTCACCCAGTCTGCCACTTTTCCTTACTGCGGCCAGTCTGCCAGAAGCGATATGTCACTCGTTGTGTATCTTAAGAGATTCATCGTTACTCCTTCCATAGGTTACTGGTATTCTCTGAGTCAATACCTCTCTTGACGAAAAAGTGGCTATCTTAATAGTGCAATACTTCTTCCTCCGAGTTGCTCACACAGTTTACTGCTTTTTGTGTAGTTTTTGTCTGCCAGAAACTATAATTCACTAGTTGTGTATCATAAAAGAGTCATCGTTTCTCCTCCTAGGGGTTATTCGAGACCTCTTAATCCAAACCGCGAGTAACGAGGCATTGGCTACCTTAAGAGAGTCATAGTTACTCGTCCCAATTGCTCACCCAGTCTGCCACTTTTTCTTACTGCGGCCAGTCTGCCAGAAGCGATATGTCACTCGTTGTGTATCTTAAGAGATTCATCGTTACTCCTTCCATAGGTTACTGGTATTCTCTGAGTCAATACCTCTCTTGACGAAAAAGTGGCTATCTTAATAGTGCAATACTTCTTCCTCCGAGTTGCTCACTCAGCTTACTGCTTTTTGTGTAGTTTTTGTCTGCCAGAAACTATAATTCACTAGTTTTGTATCATAAAAGAGTCATCGTTTCTCCTCCTAGGGGTTATTCGAGATATCTTAATCCAAACCGCAAGTAACGAGGCATTGGCTACCTTAAGAGAGTCATAGTTACTCGTCCGCATTGCTCACCCAGTCTGCCACTTTTTCTTACTGTGTCCCAGTCTGCCAGAAGCGATATGTCACTCGTTGTGTATCTTAAGAGATTCATCGTTACTCCTTCCATAGGTTACTGGTATTCTCTGAGTCAATACCTCTCTTGACGAAAAAGTGACTATCTTAATAGTGCAATACTTCTTCCTCCGCGTTGCTCACACAGTTTACTGCTTTTTGTGTAGTTTTTGTCTGCCAGAAACTATAATTCACTAGTTTTGTATCATAAAAGAGTCATCGTTTCTCCTCCTAGGGGTTATTCGAGACCTCTTAATCCAAACCGCAAGTAACGAGGCATTGGCTACCTTAAGAGAGTCATAGTTACTCGTCCCAATTGCTCACCCAGTCTGCCACTTTTCCTTACTGCGGCCAGTCTGCCAGAAGCGATATGTCACTCGTTGTGTATCTTAAGAGATTCATCGCTACTCTTTCCATAGGTTACTGGTATTCTCTGATTCAATGCCTCTCGTGACGAAAAAGTGGCTATCTTAATAGTGCAATACTTCTTCCTCCCAGTTGCTCACACAGTTTACTACTTTTTTGTGTAGTTTTTGTCTGCCAGAAACTATAATTCACTAGTTTTGTGTCATAAAAGAGTCATCGTTTCTCCTCGTAGGGGTTATTCGAGACCTCTTAATCCAAACCGCAAGTAACGAGGCATTGGCTACCTTAAGAGAGTCATAGTTACTCGTCCCAATTGCTCACCCAGTCTGCCACTTTTTCTTACTGCGGCCAGTCTGCCAGAAGCGATATGTCACTCGTTGTGTATCTTAAGAAATTCATCGTCACTCCTTCCATAGGTTACTGGTATTCTCTGAGTCAATACCTCTCTTGACGAAAAAGTGGCTATCTTAATAGTGCAATACTTCTTCCTCCGAGTTGCTCACACAGTTTACTGCTTTTTGTGTAGTTTTTGTCTGCCAGAAACTATAATTCACTAGTTGTGTATCATAAAAGAGTCATCGTTTCTCCTCCTAGGGGTTATTCGAGATATCTTAGTCCAAACCGCAAGTAACGAGGCATTGGCTACCTTAAGAGAGTCATAGTTACTCGTCCCAATTGCTCACCCAGTCTGCCACTTTTCCTTACTGCGGCCAGTCTGCCAGAAGCGATATGTCACTCGTTGTGTATCTTAAGAGATTCATCGTTACTCTTTCCATAGGTTACTGGTATTCTCTGATTCAATGCCTCTCGTGACGGAAAAGTGGCTATCTTAATAGTGCAATACTTCTTCCTCCCAGTTGCTCACACAGTTTACTACTTTTTTGTGTAGTTTTTGTCTGCCAGAAACTATAATTCACTAGTTTTGTATCATAAAAGAGTCATCGTTTCTCCTCCTAGGGGTTATTCGAGACCTCTTAATCCAAACCGCAAGTAACGAGGCATTGGCTACCTTAAGAGAGTCATAGTTACTCGTCCAAATTGCTCACCCAGTCTGCCACTTTTTCTTACTGCGGCCAGTCTGCCAGAAGCGATATGTCACTCGTTGTGTATCTTAAGAGATTCATCGTTACTCCTTCCATAGGTCACTGGTATTCTCAGAGTCAATACCTCTCTTGACGAAAAAGTGGCTATCTTAATAGTGCAATACTTCTTCCTCCGAGTTGCTCACTCAGTTAACTGCTTTTTGTGTAGTTTTTGTCTGCCAGAAACTATAATTTACTAGTTTTGTATCATAAAAGAGTCATCGTTTCTCCTCCTAGGGGTTAATCGAGATATCTTAATCCAAACCGCAAGTAACGAGGCATTGGCTACCTTAAGAGAGTCATAGTTACTCGTCCCCATTGCTCACCCAGTCTGCCACTTTTTCTTACTGTGTCCCAGTCTGCCAGAAGCGATATGCCACTCGTTGTGTATCTTAAGAGATTCATCGTTACTCCTTCCATAGGTTACTGGTATTCTCTGAGTCAATACCTCTCTTGACGAAAAAGTGGCTATCTTAATAGTGCAATACTTCTTCCTCCGAGTTGCTCACACAGTTTACTGCTTTTTGTGTAGTTTTTGTCTGCCAGAAACTATAATTCACTAGTTAATTATCATAAAAGAGTCATAGTTTCTCCTCCTAGGGTTTATTCGAGACCTCTTAATCCAAACCGCAAGTAACGAGGCATTGGCTACCTTAAGAGAGTCATAGTTACTCGTCCCAATTGCTCACCCAGTCTGCCACTTTTTCTTACTGCGGCCAGTCTGCCAGAAGCGATATGTCACTCGTTGTGTATCTTAAGAGATTCATCGTTACTCCTTCCATAGGTTACTCGTATTCTCTGAGTCAATACCTCTCTTGACGAAAAAGTGGCTATCTTAATAGTGCAATACTTCTTCCTCCGAGTTGCTCAAACAGTTTACTGCTTTTTGTGTAGTTTTTGTCTGCCAGAAACTATAATTCACTAGTTGTGTATCATAAAAGAGTCATCGTTTCTCCTCATAGGGGTTATTCGAGATATCTTAGTCCAAACCGCAAGTAACGAGGCATTGGCTACCTTAAGAGAGTCATAGTTACTCGTCCCAATTGCTCACCCAGTCTGCCACTTTTCCTTACTGCGGCCAGTCTGCCAGAAGCGATATGTCACTCGTTGTGTATCTTAAGAGATTCATCGTTACTCTTTCCATAGGTTACTGGTATTCTCTGATTCAATGCCTCTCGTGACGAAAAAGTGGCTATCTTAATAGTGCAATACTTCTTCCTCCCAGTTGCTCACACAGTTTACTACTTTTTTGTGTAGTATTTGTCTGCCAGAAACTATAATTCACTAGTTTTGTATCATAAAAGAGTCATCGTTTCTCCTCCTAGGGGTTATTCGAGACCTCTTAATCCAAACCGCAAGTAACGAGGCATTGGCTACCTTAAGAGAGTCATAGTTACTCGTCCCAATTGCTCACCCAGTCTGCCACTTTTTCTTACTGCGGCCAGTCTGCCAGAAGCGATATGTCACTCGTTGTGTATCTTAAGAGATTCATCGTTACTCCTTCCATAGGTTACTGGTATTCTCTGAGTCAATACCTCTCTTGACGAAAAAGTGGCTATCTTAATAGTGCAATACCTCTTCCTCCGAGTTGCTCACACAGTTTACTACTTTTTGTGTAGTTTTTGTCTGCCAGAAACTATAATTCACAAGTTTTGTATCATAAAAGAGTCATCGTTTCTCCTCCTAGGGGTTATTCGAGATTTCTTAATCCAAACCGCAAGTAACGAGGCATTGGCTACCTTAAGAGAGTCATAGTTACTCGTCCCAATTGCTCACCCAGTCTGCCACTTTTCCTTACTGCGGCCAGTCTGCCAGAAGCGATATGTCACTCGTTGTGTATCTTAAGAGATTCATCGCTACTCTTTCCATAGGTTACTGGTATTCTCTGATTCAATGCCTCTCGTGACGAAAAAGTGGCTATCTTAATACTGCAATACTTCTTCCTCCCAGTTGCTCACACATTTTACTACTTTTTTGTGTAGTTTTTGTCTGCCAGAAACTATAATTCACTAGTTTTGTATCATAAAAGAGTCATCGTTTCTCCTCCTAGGGGTTATTCGAGACCTCTTAATCCAAACCGCAAGTAACGAGGCATTGGCTACCTTAAGAGAGTCATAGTTACTCGTCCCAATTGCTCACCCAGTCTGCCACTTTTCCTTACTGCGGCCAGTCTGCCAGAAGCGATATATCACTCGTTGTGTATCTTAAGAGTTTCATCGTTACTCCTTCCATAGGTTACTGGTATTCTCTGAGTCAATACCTCTCTTGACGAAAAAGTGGCTATCTTAATAGTGCAATACTTCTTCCTCCTAGTTGCTCACACAGTTTACTACTTTTTGTGTAGTTTTTGTCTGCCAGAAACTATAATTCACTAGTTGTGTATCATAAAAGAGTCATCGTTTCTCCTCCTAGGGGTTATTCGAGATATCTTAGTCCAAACCGCAAGTAACGAGGCATTGGCTACCTTAAGAGAGTCATAGTTACTCGTCCCAATTGCTCACCCAGTCTGCCACTTTTCCTTACTGCGGCCAGTCTGCCAGAAGCGATATGTCACTCGTTGTGTATCTTAAGAGATTCACCGTTACTCTTTCCATAGGTTACTGGTATTCTCTGATTCAATGCCTCTCGTGACGAAAAAGTGAATATCTTAATAGTGCAATACTTCTTCCTCCCAGTTGCTCACACAGTTTACTACTTTTTTGTGTAGTTTTTGTCTGCCAGAAACTATAATTCACTAGTTTTGTATCATAAAAGAGTCATCGTTTCTCCTCCTAGGGGTTATTCGAGACCTCTTAATCCAAACCGCAAGTAACGAGGCATTGGCTACCTTAAGAGAGTCATAGTTACTCGTCCAAATTGCTCACCCAGTCTGCCACTTTTTCTTACTGCGGCCAGTCTGCCAGAGGCGATATGTCACTCGTTGTGTATCTTAAGAGATTCATCGTTACTCCTTCCATAGGAAACTGGTATTCTCTGAGTCAATACCTCTCTTGACGAGAAAGTGGCTATCTTAATAGTGCAATACTTCTTCCTCCGAGTTGCTCACTCAGTTTACTGCTTTTTGTGTAGTTTTTGTCTGCCAGAAACTATAATTCACTAGTTTTGTATCATAAAAGAGTCATCGTTTCTCCTCCTAGGGGTTAATCGAGATATCTTAATCCAAACCGCAAGTAACGAGGCATTGGCTACCTTAAGAGAGTCATAGTTACTCGTCCCCATTGCTCACCCAGTCTGCCACTTTTTCTTACTGTGTCCCAGTCTGCCAGAAGCGATATGCCACTCGTTGTATATCTTAAGAGATTCATCGTTACTCCTTCCATAGGTTACTGGTATTCTCTGAGTCAATACCTCTCTTGACGAAAAAGTGGCTATCTTAATAGTGCAATACTTCTTCCTCCGAGTTGCTCACACAGTTTACTGCTTTTTGTGTAGTTTTTGTCTGCCAGAAACTATAATTCACTAGTTGTGTATCATAAAAGAGTCATAGTTTCTCCTCCTAGGGGTTATTCGAGACCTCTTAATCCAAACCGCAAGTAACGAGGCATTGGCTACCTTAAGAGAGTCATAGTTACTCGTCCCAATTGCTCACCCAGTCTGCCACTTTTTCTTACTGCGGCCAGTCTGCCAGAAGCGATATGTCACTCGTTGTGTATCTTAAGAGATTCATCGTTACTCCTTCCATAGGTTACTGGTATTCTCTGAGTCAATACCTCTCGTGACGAAAAAGTGGCTATCTTAATAGTGCAATACTTCTTCCTCCGAGTTGCTCACACAGTTTACTACTTTTTGTGTAGTTTTTGTCTGCCAGAAACTATAATTCACTAGTTGTGTATCATAAAAGAGTCATCGTTTCTCCTCCTAGGGGTTTTCGAGATTTCTTAATCCAAGCCGCAAGTAACGAGGCATTGGCTACCTTATGAGAGTCATAGTTACTCGTCCCCATTGCTCACCCAGTCTTTCACTTTTTCTTACTGTGGCCAGTCTGCCAGAAGCGATATGTCACTCGTTGTGTATCTTAAGAGATTCATCGTTACTCCTTCCATAGGTTACTGGTATTCTCTGAGTCAATACCTCTCTTGACGAAAAAGTGGCTATCTTAATAGTGCAATACTTCTTCCTCCGAGTTGCTCAAACAGTTTACTGCTTTTTGTGTAGTTTTTGTCTGCCAGAAACTATAATTCACTAGTTGTGTATCATAAAAGAGTCATCGTTTCTCCTCCTAGGGGTTATTCGAGATATCTTAGTCCAAACCGCAAGTAACGAGGCATTGGCTACCTTAAGAGAGTCATAGTTACTCGTCCCAATTGCTCACCCAGTCTGCCACTTTTCCTTACTGCGGCCAGTCTGCCAGAAGCGATATGTCACTCGTTGTGTATCTTAAGAGATTCATCGTTACTCTTTCCATAGGTTACTGGTATTCTCTGATTCAATGCCTCTCGTGACGAAAAAGTGGCTATCTTAATGGTGCAATACTTCTTCCTCCCAGTTGCTCACACAGTTTACTACTTTTTTGTGTAGTATTTGTCTGCCAGAAACTATAATTCACTAGTTTTGTATCATAAAAGAGTCATCGTTTCTCCTCCTAGGGGTTATTCGAGACCTCTTAATCCAAACCGCAAGTAACGAGGCATTGGCTACCTTAAGAGAGTCATAGTTACTCGTCCCAATTGCTCACCCAGTCTGCCACTTTTTCTTACTGCGGCCAGTCTGCCAGAAGCGATATGTCACTCGTTGTGTATCTTAAGAGATTCATCGTTACTCCTTCCATAGGTTACTGGTATTCTCTGAGTCAATACCTCTCTTGACGAAAAAGTGGCTATCTTAATAGTGCAATACTTCTTCCTCCGAGTTGCTCACACAGTTTACTACTTTTTGTGTAGTTTTTGTCTGCCAGAAACTATAATTCACAAGTTTTGTATCATAAAAGAGTCATCGTTTCTCCTCCTAGGTGTTATTCGAGATTTCTTAATCCAAACCGCAAGTAACGAGGCATTGGCTACCTTAAGAGAGTCATAGTTACTCGTCCCAATTGCTCACCCAGTCTGCCACTTTTCCTTACTGCGGCCAGTCTGCCAGAAGCGATATGTCACTCGTTGTGTATCTTAAGAGATTCATCGCTACTCTTTCCATAGGTTACTGGTATTCTCTGATTCAATGCCTCTCGTGACGAAAAAGTGGCTATCTTAATACTGCAATACTTCTTCCTCCCAGTTGCTCACACAGTTTACTACTTTTTTGTGTAGTTTTTGTCTGCCAGAAACTATAATTCACTAGTTTTGTATCATAAAAGAGTCATCGTTTCTCCTCCTAGGGGTTATTCGAGACCTCTTAATCCAAACCGCAAGTAACGAGGCATTGGCTACCTTAAGAGAGTCATAGTTACTCGTCCCAATTGCTCACCCAGTCTGCCACTTTTCCTTACTGCGGCCAGTCTGCCAGAAGCGATATATCACTCGTTGTGTATCTTAAGAGTTTCATCGTTACTCCTTCCATAGGTTACTGGTATTCTCTGAGTCAATACCACTCTTGACGAAAAAGTGGCTATCTTAATAGTGCAATACTTCTTCCTCCGAGTTGCTCACACAGTTTACTACTTTTTGTGTAGTTTTTGTCTGCCAGAAACTATAATTCACTAGTTGTGTATCATAAAAGAGTCATCGTTTCTCCTCCTAGGGGTTATTCGAGATATCTTAGTCCAAACCGCAAGTAACGAGGCATTGGCTACCTTAAGAGAGTCATAGTTACTCGTCCCAATTGCTCACCCAGTCTGCCACTTTTCCTTACTGCGGCCAGTCTGCCAGAAGCGATATGTCACTCGTTGTGTATCTTAAGAGATTCACCGTTACTCTTTCCATAGGTTACTGGTATTCTCTGATTCAATGCCTCTCGTGACGAAAAAGTGGCTATCTTAATAGTGCAATACTTCTTCCTCCCAGTTGATCACACAGTTTACTACTTTTTTGTGTAGTTTTTGTCTGCCAGAAACTATAATTCACTAGTTTTGTATCATAAAAGAGTCATCGTTTCTCCTCCTAGGGGTTATTCGAGACCTCTTAATCCAAACCGCAAGTAACGAGGCATTGGCTACCTTAAGAGAGTCATAGTTACTCGTCCAAATTGCTCACCCAGTCTGCCACTTTTTCTTACTGCGGCCAGTCTGCCAGAAGCGATATGTCACTCGTTGTGTATCTTAAGAGATTCATCGTTACTCCTTCCATAGGAAACTGGTATTCTCTGAGTCAATACCTCTCTTGACGAAAAAGTGGCTATCTTAATAGTGCAATACTTCTTCCTCCGAGTTGCTCACTCAGTTTACTGCTTTTTGTGTAGTTTTTGTCTGCCAGAAACTATAATTCACTAGTTTTGTATCATAAAAGAGTCATCGTTTCTCCTCCTAGGGGTTAATCGAGATATCTTAATCCAAACCGCAAGTAACGAGGCATTGGCTACCTTAAGAGAGTCATAGTTACTCGTCCCCATTGCTCACCCAGTCTGCCACTTTTTCTTACTGTGTCCCAGTCTGCCAGAAGCGATATGCCACTCGTTGTATATCTTAAGAGATTCATCGTTACTCCTTCCATAGGTTACTGGTATTCTCTGAGTCAATACCTCTCTTGACGAAAAAGTGGCTATCTTAATAGTGCAATACTTCTTCCTCCGAGTTGCTCACACAGTTTACTGCTTTTTGTGTAGTTTTTGTCTGCCAGAAACTATAATTCACTAGTTGTGTATCATAAAAGAGTCATAGTTTCTCCTCCTAGGGGTTATTCGAGACCTCTTAATCCAAACCGCAAGTAACGAGGCATTGGCTACCTTAAGAGAGTCATAGTTACTCGTCCCAATTGCTCACCCAGTCTGCCACTTTTTCTTACTGCGGCCAGTCTGCCAGAAGCGATATGTCACTCGTTGTGTATCTTAAGAGATTCATCGTTACTCCTTCCATAGGTTACTGGTATTCTCTGAGTCAATACCTCTCGTGACGAAAAAGTGGCTATCTTAATAGTGCAATACTTCTTCCTCCGAGTTGCTCAAACAGTTTACTACTTTTTGTGTAGTTTTTGTCTGCCAGAAACTATAATTCACTAGTTGTGTATCATAAAAGAGTCATCGTTTCTCCTCCTAGGGGTTTTCGAGATTTCTTAATCCAAGCCGCAAGTAACGAGGCATTGGCTACCTTAAGAGAGTCATAGTTACTCGTCCCCATTGCTCACCCAGTCTTTCACTTTTTCTTACTGTGGCCAGTCTGCCAGAAGCGATATGTCACTCGTTGTGTATCTTAAGAGATTCATCGTTACTCCTTCCATAGGTTACTCGTATTCTCTGAGTCAATACCTCTCTTGACGAAAAAGTGGCTATCTTAATAGTGCAATACTTCTTCCTCCGAGTTGCTCAAACAGTTTACTGCTTTTTGTGTAGTTTTTGTCTGCCAGAAACTATAATTCACTAGTTGTGTATCATAAAAGAGTCATCGTTTCTCCTCCTAGGGGTTATTCGAGATATCTTAGTCCAAACCGCAAGTAACGAGGCATTGGCTACCTTAAGAGAGTCATAGTTACTCGTCCCAATTGCTCACCCAGTCTGCCACTTTTCCTTACTGCGGCCAGTCTGCCAGAAGCGATATGTCACTCGTTGTGTATCTTAAGAGATTCATCGTTACTCTTTCCATAGGTTACTGGTATTCTCTGATTCAATGCCTCTCGTGACGAAAAAGTGGCTATCTTAATGGTGCAATACTTCTTCCTCCCAGTTGCTCACACAGTTTACTACTTTTTTGTGTAGTATTTGTCTGCCAGAAACTATAATTCACTAGTTTTGTATCATAAAAGAGTCATCGTTTCTCCTCCTAGGGGTTATTCGAGACCTCTTAATCCAAACCGCAAGTAACGAGGCATTGGCTACCTTAAGAGAGTCATAGTTACTCGTCCCAATTGCTCACCCAGTCTGCCACTTTTTCTTACTGCGGCCAGTCTGCCAGAAGCGATATGTCACTCGTTGTGTATCTTAAGAGATTCATCGTTACTCCTTCCATAGGTTACTGGTATTCTCTGAGTCAATACCTCTCTTGACGAAAAAGTGGCTATCTTAATAGTGCAATACTTCTTCCTCCGAGTTGCTCACACAGTTTACTACTTTTTGTGTAGTTTTTGTCTGCCAGAAACTATAATTCACAAGTTTTGTATCATAAAAGAGTCATCGTTTCTCCTCCTAGGGGTTATTCGAGATTTCTTAATCCAAACCGCAAGTAACGAGGCATTGGCTACCTTAAGAGAGTCATAGTTACTCGTCCCCATTGCTCACCCAGTCTTTCACTTTTTCTTACTGTGGCCAGTCTGCCAGAAGCGATATGTCACTCGGTGTGTATCTTAAGAGATTCATCGTTACTCCTTCCATAGGTTACTCGTATTCTCTGAGTCAATACCTCTCGTGACGAAAAAGTGGCTATCTTAATAGTGCAATACTTCTTCCTCCGAGTTGCTCACTCAGTTTACTGCTTTTTTGTGTAGTATTTGTCTGCCAGAAACTATAATTCACTAGTTTTGTATCATAAAAGAGTCATCGTTTCTCCTCCTAGGGGTTATTCGAGACCTCTTAATCCAAACCGCAAGTAACGAGGCATTGGCTACCTTAAGAGAGTCATAGTTACTCGTCCCAATTGCTCACCCAGTCTGCCACTTTTCCTTACTGCGGCCAGTCTGCCAGAAGCGATATGTCACTCGTTGTGTATCTTAAGAGATTCACCGTTACTCTTTCCATAGGTTACTGATATTCTCTGATTCAATGCCTCTCGTGACGAAAAAGTGGCTATCTTAATAGTGCAATACTTCTTCCTCCCAGTTGCTCACACAGTTTACTACTTTTTTGTGTAGTTTTTGTCTGCCAGAAACTATAATTCACTAGTTTTGTATCATAAAAGAGTCATCGTTTCTCCTCCTAGGGGTTATTCGAGACCTCTTAATCCAAACCGCAAGTAACGAGGCATTGGCTACCTTAAGAGAGTCATAGTTACTCGTCCAAATTGCTCACCCAGTCTGCCACTTTTTCTTACTGCGGCCAGTCTGCCAGAGGCGATATGTCACTCGTTGTGTATCTTAAGAGATTCATCGTTACTCCTTCCATAGGTTACTGGTATTCTCTGAGTCAATACCTCTCTTGACGAAAAAGTGGCTATCTTAATAGTGCAATACTTCTTCCTCCGAGTTGCTCACTCAGTTTACTGCTTTTTGTGTAGTTTTTGTCTGCCAGAAACTATAATTCACTAGTTTTGTATCATAAAAGAGTCATCGTTTCTCCTCCTAGGGGTTATTCGAGACCTCTTAATCCAAACCGCAAGTAACGAGGCATTGGCTACCTTAAGAGAGTCATAGTTACTCGTCCAAATTGCTCACCCAGTCTGCCACTTTTTCTTACTGCGGCCAGTCTGCCAGAAGCGATATGTCACTCGTTGTGTATCTTAAGAGATTCATCGTTACTCCTTCCATAGGTTACTGGTATTCTCTGAGTCAATACCTCTCGTGACGAAAAAGTGGCTATCTTAATAGTGCAATACTTCTTCCTCCGAGTTGCTCACACAATTTACTACTTTTTGTGTAGTTTTTGTCTGCCAGAAACTATAATTCACTAGTTGTGTATCATAAAAGAGTCATCGTTTCTCCTCCTAGGGGTTTTCGAGATTTCTTAATCCAAACCGCAAGTAACGAGGCATTGGCTACCTTAAGAGAGTCATAGTTACTCGTCCCCATTGCTCACCCAGTCTTTCACTTTTTCTTACTGTGGCCAGTCTGCCAGAAGCGATATGTCACTCGTTGTGTATCTTAAGAGATTCATCGTTACTCCTTCCATAGGTTACTCGTATTCTCTGAGTCAATACCTCTCTTGACGAAAAAGTGGCTATCTTAATAGTGCAATACTTCTTCCTCCGAGTTGCTCAAACAGTTTACTGCTTTTTGTGTAGTTTTTGTCTGCCAGAAACTATAATTCACTAGTTGTGTATCATAAAAGAGTCATCGTTTCTCCTCCTAGGGGTTATTCGAGATATCTTAGTCCAAACCGCAAGTAACGAGGCATTGGCTACCTTAAGAGAGTCATAGTTACTCGTCCCAATTGCTCACCCAGTCTGCCACTTTTCCTTACTGCGGCCAGTCTGCCAGAAGCGATATGTCACTCGTTGTGTATCTTAAGAGATTCATCGTTACTCTTTCCATAGGTTACTGGTATTCTCTGATTCAATGCCTCTCGTGACGAAAAAGTGGCTATCTTAATAGTGCAATACTTCTTCCTCCCAGTTGCTCACACAGTTTACTACTTTTTTGTGTAGTATTTGTCTGCCAGAAACTATAATTCACTAGTTTTGTATCATAAAAGAGTCATCGTTTCTCCTCCTAGGGGTTATTCGAGACCTCTTAATCCAAACCGCAAGTAACGAGGCATTGGCTACCTTAAGAGAGTCATAGTTACTCGTCCCAATTGCTCACCCAGTCTGCCACTTTTCCTTACTGCGGCCAGTCTGCCAGAAGCGATATATCACTCGTTGTGTATCTTAAGAGTTTCATCGTTACTCCTTCCATAGGTTACTGGTATTCTCTGAGTCAATACCTCTCTTGACGAAAAAGTGGCTATCTTAATAGTGCAATACTTCTTCCTCCGAGTTGCTCACACAGTTTACTGCTTTTTGTGTAGTTTTTGTCTGCCAGAAACTATAATTCACTAGTTTTGTATCATAAAAGAGTCATCGTTTCTCCTCCTAGGGGTTAATCGAGATATCTTAATCCAAACCGCAAGTAACGAGGCATTGGCTACCTTAAGAGAGTCATAGTTACTCGTCCCCATTGCTCACCCAGTCTGCCACTTTTTCTTACTGTGTCCCACTCTGCCAGAAGCGATATGCCACTCGTTGTGTATCTTAAGAGATTCATCGTTACTCCTTCCATAGGTTACTGGTATTCTCTGAGTCAATACCTCTCTTGACGAAAAAGTGGCTATCTTAATAGTGCAATACTTCTTCCTCCGAGTTGCTCACACAGTTTACTGCTTTTTGTGTAGTTTTTGTCTGCCAGAAACTATAATTCACTAGTTGTGTATCATAAAAGAGTCATAGTTTCTCCTCCTAGGGGTTATTCGAGACCTCTTAATCCAAACCGCAAGTAACGAGGCATTGGCTACCTTAAGAGAGTCATAGTTACTCGTCCCAATTGCTCACCCAGTCTGCCACTTTTTCTTACTGCGGCCAGTCTGCCAGAAGCGATATGTCACTCGTTGTGTATCTTAAGAGATTCATCGTTACTCCTTCCATAGGTTACTGGTATTCTCTGAGTCAATACCTCTCGTGACGAAAAAGTGGCTATCTTAATAGTGCAATACTTCTTCCTCCGAGTTGCTCACACAGTTTACTACTTTTTGTGTAGTTTTTGTCTGCCAGAAACTATAATTCACTAGTTGTGTATCATAAAAGAGTCATCGTTTCTCCTCCTAGGGGTTTTCGAGATTTCTTAATCCAAGCCGCAAGTAACGAGGCATTGGCTACCTTAAGAGAGTCATAGTTACTCGTCCCCATTGCTCACCCAGTCTTTCACTTTTTCTTACTGTGGCCAGTCTGCCAGAAGCGATATGTCACTCGTTGTGTATCTTAAGAGATTCATCGTTACTCCTTCCATAGGTTACTCGTATTCTCTGAGTCAATACCTCTCTTGACGAAAAAGTGGCTATCTTAATAGTGCAATACTTCTTCCTCCGAGTTGCTCAAACAGTTTACTGCTTTTTGTGTAGTTTTTGTCTGCCAGAAACTATAATTCACTAGTTGTGTATCATAAAAGAGTCATCGTTTCTCCTCCTAGGGGTTATTCGAGATATCTTAGTCCAAACCGCAAGTAACGAGGCATTGGCTACCTTAAGAGAGTCATAGTTACTCGTCCCAATTGCTCACCCAGTCTGCCACTTTTCCTTACTGCGGCCAGTCTGCCAGATGCGATATGTCACTCGTTGTGTATCTTAAGAGATTCATCGTTACTCTTTCCATAGGTTACTGGTATTCTCTGATTCAATGCCTCTCGTGACGAAAAAGTGGCTATCTTAATGGTGCAATACTTCTTCCTCCCAGTTGCTCACACAGTTTACTACTTTTTTGTGTAGTATTTGTCTGCCAGAAACTATAATTCACTAGTTTTGTATCATAAAAGAGTCATCGTTTCTCCTCCTAGGGGTTATTCGAGACCTCTTAATCCAAACCGCAAGTAACGAGGCATTGGCTACCTTAAGAGAGTCATAGTTACTCGTCCCAATTGCTCACCCAGTCTGCCACTTTTTCTTACTGCGGCCAGTCTGCCAGAAGCGATATGTCACTCGTTGTGTATCTTAAGAGATTCATCGTTACTCCTTCCATAGGTTACTGGTATTCTCTGAGTCAATACCCCTCTTGACGAAAAAGTGGCTATCTTAATAGTGCAATACTTCTTCCTCCGAGTTGCTCACACAGTTTACTACTTTTTGTGTAGTTTTTGTCTGCCAGAAACTATAATTCACAAGTTTTGTATCATAAAAGAGTCATCGTTTCTCCTCCTAGGGGTTATTCGAGATTTCTTAATCCAAACCGCAAGTAACGAGGCATTGGCTACCTTAAGAGAGTCATAGTTACTCGTCCCAATTGCTCACCCAGTCTGCCACTTTTCCTTACTGCGGCCAGTCTGCCAGATGCGATATGTCACTCGTTGTGTATCTTAAGAGATTCATCGTTACTCTTTCCATAGGTTACTGGTATTCTCTGATTCAATGCCTCTCGTGACGAAAAAGTGGCTATCTTAATGGTGCAATACTTCTTCCTCCCAGTTGCTCACACAGTTTACTACTTTTTTGTGTAGTATTTGTCTGCCAGAAACTATAATTCACTAGTTTTGTATCATAAAAGAGTCATCGTTTCTCCTCCTAGGGGTTATTCGAGACCTCTTAATCCAAACCGCAAGTAACGAGGCATTGGCTACCTTAAGAGAGTCATAGTTACTCGTCCCAATTGCTCACCCAGTCTGCCACTTTTTCTTACTGCGGCCAGTCTGCCAGAAGCGATATGTCACTCGTTGTGTATCTTAAGAGATTCATCGTTACTCCTTCCATAGGTTACTGGTATTCTCTGAGTCAATACCCCTCTTGACGAAAAAGTGGCTATCTTAATAGTGCAATACTTCTTCCTCCGAGTTGCTCACACAGTTTACTACTTTTTGTGTAGTTTTTGTCTGCCAGAAACTATAATTCACAAGTTTTGTATCATAAAAGAGTCATCGTTTCTCCTCCTAGGGGTTATTCGAGATTTCTTAATCCAAACCGCAAGTAACGAGGCATTGGCTACCTTAAGAGAGTCATAGTTACTCGTCCCAATTGCTCACCCAGTCTGCCACTTTTCCTTACTGCGGCCAGTCTGCCAGAAGCGATATATCACTCGTTGTGTATCTTAAGAGATTCATCGCTACTCTTTCCATAGGTTACTGGTATTCTCTGATTCAATGCCTCTCGTGACGAAAAAGTGGCTATCTTAATACTGCAATACTTCTTCCTCCCAGTTGCTCACACAGTTTACTACTTTTTTGTGTAGTTTTTGTCTGCCAGAAACTATAATTCACTAGTTTTGTATCATAAAAGAGTCATCGTTTCTCCTCCTAGGGGTTATTCGAGACCTCTTAATCCAAACCGTAAGTAACAAGGCATTGGCTACCTTAAGAGAGTCATAGTTACTCGTCCCAATTGCTCACCCAGTCTGCCACTTTTCCTTACTGCGGCCAGTCTGCCAGAAGCGATATATCACTCGTTGTGTATCTTAAGAGTTTCATCGTTACTCCTTCCATAGGTTACTGGTATTCTCTGAGTCAATACCTCTCTTGACGAAAAAGTGGCTATCTTAATAGTGCAATACTTCTTCCTCCGAGTTGCTCACACAGTTTACTACTTTTTGTGTAGTTTTTGTCTGCCAGAAACTATAATTCACTAGTTGTGTATCATAAAAGAGTCATCGTTTCTCCTCCTAGGGGTTATTCGAGATATCTTAGTCCAAACCGCAAGTAACGAGGCATTGGCTACCTTAAGAGAGTCATAGTTACTCGTCCCAATTGCTCACCCAGTCTGCCACTTTTCCTTACTGCGGCCAGTCTGCCAGAAGCGATATGTCACTCGTTGTGTATCTTAAGAGATTCACCGTTACACTTTCCATAGGTTACTGGTATTCTCTGATTCAATGCCTCTCGTGACGAAAAAGTGGCTATCTCAATAGTGCAATACTTCTTCGTCCCAGTTGCTCACACAGTTTACTACTTTTTTGTGTAGTTTTTGTCTGCCAGAAACTATAATTCACTAGTTTTGTATCATAAAAGAGTCATCGTTTCTCCTCCTAGGGGTTATTCGAGACCTCTTAATCCAAACCGCAAGTAACGAGGCATTGGCTACCTTAAGAGAGTCATAGTTACTCGTCCAAATTGCTCACCCAGTCTGCCACTTTTTCTTACTGCGGCCAGTCTGCCAGAAGCGATATGTCACTCGTTGTGTATCTTAAGAGATTCATCGTTACTCCTTCCATAGGTTACTGGTATTCTCTGAGTCAATACCCCTCTTGACGAAAAAGTGGCTATCTTAATAGTGCAATACTTCTTCCTCCGAGTTGCTCACTCAGTTTACTGCTTTTTGTGTAGTTTTTGTCTGCCAGAAACTATAATTCACTAGTTTTGTATCATAAAAGAGTCATCGTTTCTCCTCCTAGGGGTTAATCGAGATATCTTAATCCAAACCGCAAGTAACGAGGCATTGGCTACCTTAAGAGAGTCATAGTTACTCGTCCCCATTGCTCACCCAGTCTGCCATTTTTTCTTACTGTGTCCCAGTTTGCCAGAAGCGATATGCCACTCGTTGTGTATCTTAAGAGATTCATCGTTACTCCTTCCATAGGTTACTGGTATTCTCTGAGTCAATACCTCTCTTGACGAAAAAGTGGCTATCTTAATAGTGCAATACTTCTTCCTCCGAGTTGCTCACACAGTTTACTACTTTTTGTGTAGTTTTTGTCTGCCAGAAACTATAATTCACTAGTTGTGTATCATAAAAGAGTCATCGTTTCTCCTCCTAGGGGTTATTCGAGATATCTTAGTCCAAACCGCAAGTAACGAGGCATTGGCTACCTTAAGAGAGTCATAGTTACTCGTCCCAATTGCTCACCCAGTCTGCCACTTTTCCTTACTGCGGCCAGTCTGCCAGAAGCGATATGTCACTCGTTGTGTATCTTAAGAGATTCACCGTTACTCTTTCCATAGGTTACTGGTATTCTCTGATTCAATGCCTCTCGTGACGAAAAAGTGGCTATCTTAATAGTGCAATACTTCTTCCTCCCAGTTGATCACACAGTTTACTACTTTTTTGTGTAGTTTTTGTCTGCCAGAAACTATAATTCACTAGTTTTGTATCATAAAAGAGTCATCGTTTCTCCTCCTAGGGGTTATTCGAGACCTCTTAATCCAAACCGCAAGTAACGAGGCATTGGCTACCTTAAGAGAGTCATAGTTACTCGTCCAAATTGCTCACCCAGTCTGCCACTTTTTCTTACTGCGGCCAGTCTGCCAGAAGCGATATGTCACTCGTTGTGTATCTTCAGAGATTCATCGTTACTCCTTCCATAGGAAACTGGTATTCTCTGAGTCAATACCTCTCTTGACGAAAAAGTGGCTATCTTAATAGTGCAATACTTCTTCCTCCGAGTTGCTCACTCAGTTTACTGCTTTTTGTGTAGTTTTTGTCTGCCAGAAACTATAATTCACTAGTTTTGTATCATAAAAGAGTCATCGTTTCTCCTCCTAGGGGTTAATCGAGATATCTTAATCCAAACCGCAAGTAACGAGGCATTGGCTACCTTAAGAGAGTCATAGTTACTCGTCCCCATTGCTCTCCCAGTCTGCCACTTTTTCTTACTGTGTCCCACTCTGCCAGAAGCGATATGCCACTCGTTGTGTATCTTAAGAGATTCATCGTTACTCCTTCCATAGGTTACTGGTATTCTCTGAGTCAATACCTCTCTTGACGAAAAAGTGGCTATCTTAATAGTGCAATACTTCTTCCTCCGAGTTGCTCACACAGTTTACTGCTTTTTGTGTAGTTTTTGTCTGCCAGAAACTATAATTCACTAGTTGTGTATCATAAAAGAGTCATAGTTTCTCCTCCTAGGGGTTATTCGAGACCTCTTAATCCAAACCGCAAGTAACGAGGCATTGGCTACCTTAAGAGAGTCATAGTTACTCGTCCCAATTGCTCACCCAGTCTGCCACTTTTTCTTACTGCGGCCAGTCTGCCAGAAGCGATATGTCACTCGTTGTGTATCTTAAGAGATTCATCGTTACTCCTTCCATAGGTTACTGGTATTCTCTGAGTCAATACCTCTCGTGACGAAAAAGTGGCTATCTTAATAGTGCAATACTTCTTCCTCCGAGTTGCTCACACAGTTTACTACTTTTTGTGTAGTTTTTGTCTGCCAGAAACTATAATTCACTAGTTGTGTATCATAAAAGAGTCATCGTTTCTCCTCCTAGGGGTTTTCGAGATTTCTTAATCCAAGCCGCAAGTAACGAGGCATTGGCTACCTTAAGAGAGTCATAGTTACTCGTCCCCATTGCTCACCCAGTCTTTCACTTTTTCTTACTGTGGCGTCTGCCAGAAGCGATATGTCACTCGTTGTGTATCTTAAGAGATTCATCGTTACTCCTTCCATAGGTTACTCGTATTCTCTGAGTCAATACCTCTCTTGACGAAAAAGTGGCTATCTTAATAGTGCAATACTTCTTCCTCCGAGTTGCTCACACAGTTTACTACTTTTTGTGTAGTTTTTGTCTGCCAGAAACTATAATTCACTAGTTGTGTATCATAAAAGAGTCATCGTTTCTCCTCCTAGGGGTTATTCGAGATATCTTAGTCCAAACCGCAAGTAACGAGGCATTGGCTACCTTAAGAGAGTCATAGTTACTCGTCCCAATTGCTCACCCAGTCTGCCACTTTTCCTTACTGCGGCCAGTCTGACAGAAGCGATATGTCACTCGTTGTGTATCTTAAGAGATTCACCGTTACTCTTTCCATAGGTTACTGGTATTCTCTGATTCAATGCCTCTCGTGACGAAAAAGTGGCTATCTTAATAGTGCAATACTTCTTCCTCCCAGTTGATCACACAGTTTACTACTTTTTTGTGTAGTTTTTGTCTGCCAGAAACTATAATTCACTAGTTTTGTATCATAAAAGAGTCATCGTTTCTCCTCCTAGGGGTTATTCGAGACCTCTTAATCCAAACCGCAAGTAACGAGGCATTGGCTACCTTAAGAGAGTCATAGTTACTCGTCCAAATTGCTCACCCAGTCTGCCACTTTTTCTTACTGCGGCCAGTCTGCCAGAAGCGATATGTCACTCGTTGTGTATCTTAAGAGATTCATCGTTACTCCTTCCATAGGAAACTGGTATTCTCTGAGTCAATACCTCTCTTGACGAAAAAGTGGCTATCTTAATAGTGCAATACTTCTTCCTCCGAGTTGCTCACTCAGTTTACTGCTTTTTGTGTAGTTTTTGTCTGCCAGAAACTATAATTCACTAGTTTTGTATCATAAAAGAGTCATCGTTTCTCCTCCTAGGGGTTAATCGAGATATCTTAATCCAAACCGCAAGTAACGAGGCATTGGCTACCTTAAGAGAGTCATAGTTACTCGTCCCCATTGCTCTCCCAGTCTGCCACTTTTTCTTACTGTGTCCCACTCTGCCAGAAGCGATATGCCACTCGTTGTGTATCTTAAGAGATTCATCGTTACTCCTTCCATAGGTTACTGGTATTCTCTGAGTCAATACCTCTCTTGACGAAAAAGTGGCTATCTTAATAGTGCAATACTTCTTCCTCCGAGTTGCTCACACAGTTTACTGCTTTTTGTGTAGTTTTTGTCTGCCAGAAACTATAATTCACTAGTTGTGTATCATAAAAGAGTCATAGTTTCTCCTCCTAGGGGTTATTCGAGACCTCTTAATCCAAACCGCAAGTAACGAGGCATTGGCTACCTTAAGAGAGTCATAGTTACTCGTCCCAATTGCTCACCCAGTCTGCCACTTTTTCTTACTGCGGCCAGTCTGCCAGAAGCGATATGTCACTCGTTGTGTATCTTAAGAGATTCATCGTTACTCCTTCCATAGGTTACTGGTATTCTCTGAGTCAATACCTCTCGTGACGAAAAAGTGGCTATCTTAATAGTGCAATACTTCTTCCTCCGAGTTGCTCACACAGTTTACTACTTTTTGTGTAGCTTTTGTCTGCCAGAAACTATAATTCACTAGTTGTGTATCATAAAAGAGTCATCGTTTCTCCTCCTAGGGGTTTTCGAGATTTCTTAATCCAAGCCGCAAGTAACGAGGCATTGGCTACCTTAAGAGAGTCATAGTTACTCGTCCCCATTGCTCACCCAGTCTTTCACTTTTTCTTACTGTGGCGTCTGCCAGAAGCGATATGTCACTCGTTGTGTATCTTAAGAGATTCATCGTTACTCCTTCCATAGGTTACTCGTATTCTCTGAGTCAATACCTCTCTTGACGAAAAAGTGGCTATCTTAATAGTGCAATACTTCTTCCTCCGAGTTGCTCAAACAGTTTACTGCTTTTTGTGTAGTTTTTGTCTGCCAGAAACTATAATTCACTAGTTGTGTATCATAAAAGAGTCATCGTTTCTCCTCCTAGGGGTTATTCGAGATATCTTAGTCCAAACCGCAAGTAACGAGGCATTGGCTACCTTAAGAGAGTCATAGTTACTCGTCCCAATTGCTCACCCAGTCTGCCACTTTTCCTTACTGCGGCCAGTCTGCCAGAAGCGATATGTCACTCGTTGTGTATCTTAAGAGATTCATCGTTACTCTTTCCATAGGTTACTGGTATTCTCTGATTCAATGCCTCTCGTGACGAAAAAGTGGCTATCTTAATGGTGCAATACTTCTTCCTCCCAGTTGCTCACACAGTTTACTACTTTTTTGTGTAGTATTTGTCTGCCAGAAACTATAATTCACTAGTTTTGTATCATAAAAGAGTCATCGTTTCTCCTCCTAGGGGTTATTCGAGACCTCTTAATCCAAACCGCAAGTAACGAGGCATTGGCTACCTTAAGAGAGTCATAGTTACTCGTCCCAATTGCTCACCCAGTCTGCCACTTTTTCTTACTGCGGCCAGTCTGCCAGAAGCGATATGTCACTCGTTGTGTATCTTAAGAGATTCATCGTTACTCCTTCCATAGGTTACTGGTATTCTCTGAGTCAATACCTCTCTTGACGAAAAAGTGGCTATCTTAATAGTGCAATACTTCTTCCTCCGAGTTGCTCACACAGTTTACTACTTTTTGTGTAGTTTTTGTCTGCCAGAAACTATAATTCACAAGTTTTGTATCATAAAAGAGTCATCGTTTCTCCTCCTAGGGGTTATTCGAGATTTCTTAATCCAAACCGCAAGTAACGAGGCATTGGCTACCTTAAGAGAGTCATAGTTACTCGTCCCAATTGCTCACCCAGTCTGCCACTTTTCCTTACTGCGGCCAGTCTGCCAGAAGCGATATGTCACTCGTTGTGTATCTTAAGAGATTCATCGCTACTCTTTCCATAGGTTACTGGTATTCTCTGATTCAATGCCTCTCGTGACGAAAAAGTGGCTATCTTAATACTGCAATACTTCTTCCTCCCAGTTGCTCACACAGTTTACTACTTTTTTGTGTAGTTTTTGTCTGCCAGAAACTATAATTCACTAGTTTTGTATCATAAAAGAGTCATCGTTTCTCCTCCTAGGGGTTATTCGAGACCTCTTAATCCAAACCGTAAGTAACAAGGCATTGGCTACCTTAAGAGAGTCATAGTTACTCGTCCCAATTGCTCACCCAGTCTGCCACTTTTCCTTACTGCGGCCAGTCTGCCAGAAGCGATATATCACTCGTTGTGTATCTTAAGAGTTTCATCTTTACTCCTTCCATAGGTTACTGGTATTCTCTGAGTCAATACCTCTCTTGACGAAAAAGTGGCTATCTTAATAGTGCAATACTTCTTCCTCCGAGTTGCTCACACAGTTTACTACTTTTTGTGTAGTTTTTGTCTGCCAGAAACTATAATTCACTAGTTGTGTATCATAAAAGAGTCATCGTTTCTCCTCCTAGGGGTTATTCGAGATATCTTAGTCCAAACCGCAAGTAACGAGGCATTGGCTACCTTAAGAGAGTCATAGTTACTCGTCCCAATTGCTCACCCAGTCTGCCACTTTTCCTTACTGCGGCCAGTCTGCCAGAAGCGATATGTCACTCGTTGTGTATCTTAAGAGATTCACCGTTACTCTTTCCATAGGTTACTGGTATTCTCTGATTCAATGCCTCTCGTGACGAAAAAGTGGCTATCTTAATAGTGCAATACTTCTTCGTCCCAGTTGCTCACACAGTTTACTACTTTTTTGTGTAGTTTTTGTCTGCCAGAAACTATAATTCACTAGTTTTGTATCATAAAAGAGTCATCGTTTCTCCTCCTAGGGGTTATTCGAGACCTCTTAATCCAAACCGCAAGTAACGAGGCATTGGCTACCTTAAGAGAGTCATAGTTACTCGTCCAAATTGCTCACCCAGTCTGCCACTTTTTCTTACTGCGGCCAGTCTGCCAGAAGCGATATGTCACTCGTTGTGTATCTTAAGAGATTCATCGTTACTCCTTCCATAGGTTACTGGTATTCTCTGAGTCAATACCTCTCTTGACGAAAAAGTGGCTATCTTAATAGTGCAATACTTCTTCCTCCGAGTTGCTCACTCAGTTTACTGCTTTTTGTGTAGTTTTTGTCTGCCAACAACTATAATTCACTAGTTTTGTATCATAAAAGAGTCATCGTTTCTCCTCCTAGGGGTTAATCGAGGTATCTTAATCCAAACCGCAAGTAACGAGGCATTGGCTACCTTAAGAGAGTCATAGTTACTCGTCCCCATTGCTCACCCAGTCTGCCACTTTTCCTTACTGCGGCCAGTCTGCCAGAAGCGATATGTCACTCGTTGTGTATCTTAAGAGATTCATCGTTACTCTTTCCATAGGTTACTGGTATTCTCTGATTCAATGCCTCTCGTGACGAAAAAGTGGCTATCTTAATAGTGCAATACTTCTTCCTCCCAGTTGCTCACACAGTTTACTACTTTTTTGTGTAGTTTTTGTCTGCCAGAAACAATAATTCACTAGTTTTGTATCATAAAAGTGTCATCGTTTCTCCTCCTAGGGGTTATTCGAGACCTCTTAATCCAAACCGCAAGTAACGAGGCATTGGCTACCTTAAGAGAGTCATAGTTACTCGTCCCAATTGCTCACCCAGTCTGCCACTTTTCCTTACTGCGGCCAGTCTGCCAGAAGCGATATATCACTCGTTGTGTATCTTAAGAGATTCATCGTTACTCCTTCCATAGGTTACTGGTATTCTCTGAGTCAATACCTCTCTTGACGAAAAGGTGGCTATCTTAATAGTGCAATACTTCTTCCTCCGAGTTGCTCACACAGTTTACTACTTTTTGTGTAGTTTTTGTCTGCCAGAAACTATAATTCACTAGTTTTGTATCATAAAAGAGTCATCGTTTCTCCTCCTAGGGGTTATTCGAGACCTCTTAATCCAAACCGCAAGTAACGAGGCATTGGCTACCTTAAGAGAGTCATAGTTACTCGTCCCAATTGCTCACCCAGTCTGCCACTTTTTCTTACTGCGGCCAGTCTGCCAGAAGCGATATGTCACTCGTTGTGTATCTTAAGAGATTCATCGTTACTCCTTCCATAGGTTACTGGTATTCTCTGAGTCAATACCTCTCTTGACGAAAAAGTGGCTATCTTAATAGTGCAATACTTCTTCCTCCGAGTTGCTCACACAGTTTACTACTTTTTGTGTAGTTTTTGTCTGCCAGAAACTATAATTCACAAGTTTTGTATCATAAAAGAGTCATCGTTTCTCCTCCTAGGGGTTATTCGAGATTTCTTAATCCAAACCGCAAGTAACGAGGCATTGGCTACCTTAAGAGAGTCATAGTTACTCGTCCCAATTGCTCACCCAGTCTGCCACTTTTCCTTACTGCGGCCAGTCTGCCAGAAGCGATATGTCACTCGTTGTGTATCTTAAGAGATTCATCGCTACTCTTTCCATAGGTTACTGGTATTCTCTGATTCAATGCCTCTCGTGACGAAAAAGTGGCTATCTTAATACTGCAATACTTCTTCCTCCCAGTTGCTCACACAGTTTACTACTTTTTTGTGTAGTTTTTGTCTGCCAGAAACTATAATTCACTAGTTTTGTATCATAAAAGAGTCATCGTTTCTCCTCCTAGGGGTTATTCGAGACCTCTTAATCCAAACCGTAAGTAACAAGGCATTGGCTACCTTAAGAGAGTCATAGTTACTCGTCCCAATTGCTCACCCAGTCTGCCACTTTTCCTTACTGCGGCCAGTCTGCCAGAAGCGATATATCACTCGTTGTGTATCTTAAGAGTTTCATCTTTACTCCTTCCATAGGTTACTGGTATTCTCTGAGTCAATACCTCTCTTGACGAAAAAGTGGCTATCTTAATAGTGCAATACTTCTTCCTCCGAGTTGCTCACACAGTTTACTACTTTTTGTGTAGTTTTTGTCTGCCAGAAACTATAATTCACTAGTTGTGTATCATAAAAGAGTCATCGTTTCTCCTCCTAGGGGTTATTCGAGATATCTTAGTCCAAACCGCAAGTAACGAGGCATTGGCTACCTTAAGAGCGTCATAGTTACTCGTCCCAATTGCTCACCCAGTCTGCCACTTTTCCTTACTGCGGCCAGTCTGCCAGAAGCGATATGTCACTCGTTGTGTATCTTAAGAGATTCACCGTTACTCTTTCCATAGGTTACTGGTATTCTCTGATTCAATGCCTCTCGTGACGAAAAAGTGGCTATCTTAATAGTGCAATACTTCTTCGTCCCAGTTGCTCACACAGTTTACTACTTTTTTGTGTAGTTTTTGACTGCCAGAAACTATAATTCACTAGTTTTGTATCATAAAAGAGTCATCGTTTCTCCTCCTAGGGGTTATTCGAGACCTCTTAATCCAAACCGCAAGTAACGAGGCATTGGCTACCTTAAGAGAGTCATAGTTACTCGTCCAAATTGCTCACCCAGTCTGCCACTTTTTCTTACTGCGGCCAGTCTGCCAGAAGCGATATGTCACTCGTTGTGTATCTTAAGAGATTCATCGTTACTCCTTCCATAGGTTACTGGTATTCTCTGAGTCAATACCTCTCTTGACGAAAAAGTGGCTATCTTAATAGTGCAATACTTCTTCCTCCGAGTTGCTCACTCAGTTTACTGCTTTTTGTGTAGTTTTTGTCTGCCAACAACTATAATTCACTAGTTTTGTATCATAAAAGAGTCATCGTTTCTCCTCCTAGGGGTTAATCGAGGTATCTTAATCCAAACCGCAAGTAACGAGGCATTGGCTACCTTAAGAGAGTCATAGTTACTCGTCCCCATTGCTCACCCAGTCTGCCACTTTTCCTTACTGCGGCCAGTCTGCCAGAAGCGATATGTCACTCGTTGTGTATCTTAAGAGATTCATCGTTACTCTTTCCATAGGTTACTGGTATTCTCTGATTCAATGCCTCTCGTGACGAAAAAGTGGCTATCTTAATAGTGCAATACTTCTTCCTCCCAGTTGCTCACACAGTTTACTACTTTTTTGTGTAGTTTTTGTCTGCCAGAAACAATAATTCACTAGTTTTGTATCATAAAAGTGTCATCGTTTCTCCTCCTAGGGGTTATTCGAGACCTCTTAATCCAAACCGCAAGTAACGAGGCATTGGCTACCTTAAGAGAGTCATAGTTACTCGTCCCAATTGCTCACCCAGTCTGCCACTTTTCCTTACTGCGGCCAGTCTGCCAGAAGCGATATATCACTCGTTGTGTATCTTAAGAGATTCATCGTTACTCCTTCCATAGGTTACTGGTATTCTCTGAGTCAATACCTCTCTTGACGAAAAGGTGGCTATCTTAATAGTGCAATACTTCTTCCTCCGAGTTGCTCACACAGTTTACTACTTTTTGTGTAGTTTTTGTCTGCCAGAAACTATAATTCACTAGTTTTGTATCATAAAAGAGTCATCGTTTCTCCTCCTAGGGGTTATTCGAGACCTCTTAATCCAAACCGCAAGTAACGAGGCATTGGCTACCTTAAGAGAGTCATAGTTACTCGTCCCAATTGCTCACCCAGTCTGCCACTTTTTCTTACTGCGGCCAGTCTGCCAGAAGCGATATGTCACTCGTTGTGTATCTTAAGAGATTCATCGTTACTCCTTCCATAGGTTACTGGTATTCTCTGAGTCAATACCTCTCTTGACGAAAAAGTGACTATCTTAATAGTGCAATACTTCTTCCTCCGAGTTGCTCACACAGTTTACTGCTTTTTGTGTAGTTTTTGTCTGCCAGAAACTATAATTCACTAGTTGTGTATCATAAAAGAGTCATCGTTTCTCCTCCTAGGGGTTATTCGAGACCTCTTAATCCAAACCGCAAGTAACGAGGCATTGGCTACCTTAAGAGAGTCATAGTTACTCGTCCCAATTGCTCACCCAGTCTGCCACTTTTTCTTACTGCGGCCAGTCTGCCAGAAGCGATATGTCACTCGTTGTGTATCTTAAGAGATTCATCGTTACTCCTTCCATAGGTTACTGGTATTCTCTGAGTCAATACCTCTCTTGACGAAAAAGTGGCTATCCTAATAGTGCAATACTTCTTCCTCCGAGTTGCTCACACAGTTTACTACTTTTTGTGTAGTTTTTGTCTGCCAGAAACTATAATTCACAAGTTTTGTATCATAAAAGAGTCATCGTTTCTCCTCCTAGGGGTTATTCGAGATTTCTTAATCCAAACCGCAAGTAACGAGGCATTGGCTACCTTAAGAGAGTCATAGTTACTCGTCCCAATTGCTCACCCAGTCTGCCACTTTTCCTTACTGCGGCCAGTCTGCCAGAAGCGATATGTCACTCGTTGTGTATCTTAAGAGATTCATCGCTACTCTTTCCATAGGTTACTGGTATTCTCTGATTCAATGCCTCTCGTGACGAAAAAGTGGCTATCTTAATACTGCAATACTTCTTCCTCCCAGTTGCTCACACAGTTTACTACTTTTTTGTGTAGTTTTTGTCTGCCAGAAACTATAATTCACTAGTTTTGTATCATAAAAGAGTCATCGTTTCTCCTCCTAGGGGTTATTCGAGACCTCTTAATCCAAACCGTAAGTAACAAGGCATTGGCTACCTTAAGAGAGTCATAGTTACTCGTCCCAATTGCTCACCCAGTCTGCCACTTTTCCTTACTGCGGCCAGTCTGCCAGAAGCGATATATCACTCGTTGTGTATCTTAAGAGTTTCATCGTTACTCCTTCCATAGGTTACTGGTATTCTCTGAGTCAATACCTCTCTTGACGAAAAAGTGGCTATCTTAATAGTGCAATACTTCTTCCTCCGAGTTGCTCACACAGTTTACTACTTTTTGTGTATTTTTTGTCTGCCAGAAACTATAATTCACTAGTTGTGTATCATAAAAGAGTCATCGTTTCTCCTCCTAGGGGTTATTCGAGATATCTTAGTCCAAACCGCAAGTAACGAGGCATTGGCTACCTTAAGAGAGTCATAGTTACTCGTCCCAATTGCTCACCCAGTCTGCCACTTTTCCTTACTGCGGCCAGTCTGCCAGAAGCGATATGTCACTCGTTGTGTATCTTAAGAGATTCACCGTTACTCTTTCCATAGGTTACTGGTATTCTCTGATTCAATGCCTCTCGTGACGAAAAAGTGGCTATCTTAATAGTGCAATACTTCTTCGTCCCAGTTGCTCACACAGTTTACTACTTTTTTGTGTAGTTTTTGTCTGCCAGAAACTATAATTCACTAGTTTTGTATCATAAAAGAGTCATCGTTTCTCCTCCTAGGGGTTATTCGAGACCTCTTAATCCAAACCGCAAGTAACGAGGCATTGGCTACCTTAAGAGAGTCATAGTTACTCGTCCAAATTGCTCACCCAGTCTGCCACTTTTTCTTACTGCGGCCAGTCTGCCAGAAGCGATATGTCACTCGTTGTGTATCTTAAGAGATTCATCGTTACTCCTTCCATAGGTTACTGGTATTCTCTGAGTCAATACCTCTCTTGACGAAAAAGTGGCTATCTTAATAGTGCAATACTTCTTCCTCCGAGTTGCTCACTCAGTTTACTGCTTTTTGTGTAGTTTTTGTCTGCCAGAAACTATAATTCACTAGTTTTGTATCATAAAAGAGTCATCGTTTCTCCTCCTAGGGGTTAATCGAGGTATCTTAATCCAAACCGCAAGTAACGAGGCATTGGCTACCTTAAGAGAGTCATAGTTACTCGTCCCCATTGCTCACCCAGTCTGCCACTTTTTCTTACTGTGTCCCAGTCTGCCAGAAGCGATATGCCACTCGTTGTGTATCTTAAGAGATTCATCGTTACTCCTTCCATAGGTTACTGGTATTCTCTGAGTCAATACCTCTCTTGACGAAAAAGTGGCTATCTTAATAGTGCAATACTTCTTCCTCCGAGTTGCTCACACAGTTTACTGCTTTTTGTGTAGTTTTTGTCTGCCAGAAACTATAATTCACTAGTTGTGTATCATAAAAGAGACATAGTTTCTCCTCCTAGGGGTTATTCGAGACCTCTTAATCCAAACCGCAAGTAACGAGGCATTGGCTACCTTAAGAGAGTCATAGTTACTCGTCCCAATTGCTCACCCAGTCTGCCACTTTTTCTTACTGCGGCCAGTCTGCCAGAAGCGATATGTTACTCGTTGTGTATCTTAAGAGATTCATCGTTACTCCTTCCATAGGTTACTGGTATTCTCTGAGTCAATACCTCTCTTGACGAAAAAGTGGCTATCTTAATAGTGCAATACTTCTTCCTCCGAGTTGCTCACACAGTTTACTACTTTTTGTGTAGTTTTTGTCTGCCACAAACTATAATTCACTAGTTGTGTATCATAAAAGAGTCATCGTTTCTCCTCCTAGGGGTTTTCGAGATTTCTTAATCCAAACCGCAAGTAACGAGGCATTGGCTACCTTAAGAGAGTCATAGTTACTCGTCCCAATTGCTCACCCAGTCTGCCACTTTTCCTTACTGCGGCCAGTCTGCCAGAAGCGATATATCACTCGTTGTGTATCTTAAGAGTTTCATCGTTACTCCTTCCATAGGTTACTGGTATTCTCTGAGTCAATACCTCTCTTGACGAAAAAGTGGCTATCTTAATAGTGCAATACTTCTTCCTCCGAGTTGCTCACACAGTTTACTACTTTTTGTGTAGTTTTTGTCTGCCAGAAACTATAATTCACTAGTTGTGTATCATAAAAGAGTCATCGTTTCTCCTCCTAGGGGTTATTCGAGATATCTTAGTCCAAACCGCAAGTAACGAGGCATTGGCTACCTTAAGAGAGTCATAGTTACTCGTCCCAATTGCTCACCCAGTCTGCCACTTTTCCTTACTGCGGCCAGTCTGCCAGAAGCGATATGTCACTCGTTGTGTATCTTAAGAGATTCACCGTTACTCTTTCCATAGGTTACTGGTATTCTCTGATTCAATGCCTCTCGTGACGAAAAAGTGGCTATCTTAATAGTGCAATACTTCTTCGTCCCAGTTGCTCACACAGTTTACTACTTTTTTGTGTAGTTTTTGTCTGCCAGAAACTATAATTCACTAGTTTTGTATCATAAAAGAGTCATCGTTTCTCCTCCTAGGGGTTATTCGAGACCTCTTAATCCAAACCGCAAGTAACGAGGCATTGGCTACCTTAAGAGAGTCATAGTTACTCGTCCAAATTGCTCACCCAGTCTGCCACTTTTTCTTACTGCGGCCAGTCTGCCAGAAGCGATATGTCACTCGTTGTGTATCTTAAGAGATTCATCGTTACTCCTTCCATAGGTTACTGGTATTCTCTGAGTCAATACCTCTCTTGACGAAAAAGTGGCTATCTTAATAGTGCAATACTTCTTCCTCCGAGTTGCTCACTCAGTATACTGCTTTTTGTGTAGTTTTTGTCTGCCAGAAACTATAATTCACTAGTTTTGTATCATAAAAGAGTCATCGTTTCTCCTCCTAGGGGTTAATCGAGGTATCTTAATCCAAACCGCAAGTAACGAGGCATTGGCTACCTTAAGAGAGTCATAGTTACTCGTCCCCATTGCTCACCCAGTCTGCCACTTTTTCTTACTGTGTCCCAGTCTGCCAGAAGCGATATGCCACTCGTTGTGTATCTTAAGAGATTCATCGTTACTCCTTCCATAGGTTACTGGTATTCTCTGAGTCAATACCTCTCTTGACGAAAAAGTGGCTATCTTAATAGTGCAATACTTCTTCCTCCGAGTTGCTCACTCAGTTTACTGCTTTTTGTGTAGTTTTTGTCTGCCAACAACTATAATTCACTAGTTTTGTATCATAAAAGAGTCATCGTTTCTCCTCCTAGGGGTTAATCGAGGTATCTTAATCCAAACCGCAAGTAACGAGGCATTGGCTACCTTAAGAGAGTCATAGTTACTCGTCCCCATTGCTCACCCAGTCTGCCACTTTTCCTTACTGCGGCCAGTCTGCCAGAAGCGATATGTCACTCGTTGTGTATCTTAAGAGATTCATCGTTACTCTTTCCATAGGTTACTGGTATTCTCTGATTCAATGCCTCTCGTGACGAAAAAGTGGCTATCTTAATAGTGCAATACTTCTTCCTCCCAGTTGCTCACACAGTTTACTACTTTTTTGTGTAGTTTTTGTCTGCCAGAAACAATAATTCACTAGTTTTGTATCATAAAAGTGTCATCGTTTCTCCTCCTAGGGGTTATTCGAGACCTCTTAATCCAAACCGCAAGTAACGAGGCATTGGCTACCTTAAGAGAGTCATAGTTACTCGTCCCAATTGCTCACCCAGTCTGCCACTTTTCCTTACTGCGGCCAGTCTGCCAGAAGCGATATATCACTCGTTGTGTATCTTAAGAGATTCATCGTTACTCCTTCCATAGGTTACTGGTATTCTCTGAGTCAATACCTCTCTTGACGAAAAGGTGGCTATCTTAATAGTGCAATACTTCTTCCTCCGAGTTGCTCACACAGTTTACTACTTTTTGTGTAGTTTTTGTCTGCCAGAAACTATAATTCACTAGTTTTGTATCATAAAAGAGTCATCGTTTCTCCTCCTAGGGGTTATTCGAGACCTCTTAATCCAAACCGCAAGTAACGAGGCATTGGCTACCTTAAGAGAGTCATAGTTACTCGTCCCAATTGCTCACCCAGTCTGCCACTTTTTCTTACTGCGGCCAGTCTGCCAGAAGCGATATGTCACTCGTTGTGTATCTTAAGAGATTCATCGTTACTCCTTCCATAGGTTACTGGTATTCTCTGAGTCAATACCTCTCTTGACGAAAAAGTGACTATCTTAATAGTGCAATACTTCTTCCTCCGAGTTGCTCACACAGTTTACTGCTTTTTGTGTAGTTTTTGTCTGCCAGAAACTATAATTCACTAGTTGTGTATCATAAAAGAGTCATCGTTTCTCCTCCTAGGGGTTATTCGAGACCTCTTAATCCAAACCGCAAGTAACGAGGCATTGGCTACCTTAAGAGAGTCATAGTTACTCGTCCCAATTGCTCACCCAGTCTGCCACTTTTTCTTACTGCGGCCAGTCTGCCAGAAGCGATATGTCACTCGTTGTGTATCTTAAGAGATTCATCGTTACTCCTTCCATAGGTTACTGGTATTCTCTGAGTCAATACCTCTCTTGACGAAAAAGTGGCTATCCTAATAGTGCAATACTTCTTCCTCCGAGTTGCTCACACAGTTTACTACTTTTTGTGTAGTTTTTGTCTGCCAGAAACTATAATTCACAAGTTTTGTATCATAAAAGAGTCATCGTTTCTCCTCCTAGGGGTTATTCGAGATTTCTTAATCCAAACCGCAAGTAACGAGGCATTGGCTACCTTAAGAGAGTCATAGTTACTCGTCCCAATTGCTCACCCAGTCTGCCACTTTTCCTTACTGCGGCCAGTCTGCCAGAAGCGATATGTCACTCGTTGTGTATCTTAAGAGATTCATCGCTACTCTTTCCATAGGTTACTGGTATTCTCTGATTCAATGCCTCTCGTGACGAAAAAGTGGCTATCTTAATACTGCAATACTTCTTCCTCCCAGTTGCTCACACAGTTTACTACTTTTTTGTGTAGTTTTTGTCTGCCAGAAACTATAATTCACTAGTTTTGTATCATAAAAGAGTCATCGTTTCTCCTCCTAGGGGTTATTCGAGACCTCTTAATCCAAACCGTAAGTAACAAGGCATTGGCTACCTTAAGAGAGTCATAGTTACTCGTCCCAATTGCTCACCCAGTCTGCCACTTTTCCTTACTGCGGCCAGTCTGCCAGAAGCGATATATCACTCGTTGTGTATCTTAAGAGTTTCATCGTTACTCCTTCCATAGGTTACTGGTATTCTCTGAGTCAATACCTCTCTTGACGAAAAAGTGGCTATCTTAATAGTGCAATACTTCTTCCTCCGAGTTGCTCACACAGTTTACTACTTTTTGTGTATTTTTTGTCTGCCAGAAACTATAATTCACTAGTTGTGTATCATAAAAGAGTCATCGTTTCTCCTCCTAGGGGTTATTCGAGATATCTTAGTCCAAACCGCAAGTAACGAGGCATTGGCTACCTTAAGAGAGTCATAGTTACTCGTCCCAATTGCTCACCCAGTCTGCCACTTTTCCTTACTGCGGCCAGTCTGCCAGAAGCGATATGTCACTCGTTGTGTATCTTAAGAGATTCACCGTTACTCTTTCCATAGGTTACTGGTATTCTCTGATTCAATGCCTCTCGTGACGAAAAAGTGGCTATCTTAATAGTGCAATACTTCTTCGTCCCAGTTGCTCACACAGTTTACTACTTTTTTGTGTAGTTTTTGTCTGCCAGAAACTATAATTCACTAGTTTTGTATCATAAAAGAGTCATCGTTTCTCCTCCTAGGGGTTATTCGAGACCTCTTAATCCAAACCGCAAGTAACGAGGCATTGGCTACCTTAAGAGAGTCATAGTTACTCGTCCAAATTGCTCACCCAGTCTGCCACTTTTTCTTACTGCGGCCAGTCTGCCAGAAGCGATATGTCACTCGTTGTGTATCTTAAGAGATTCATCGTTACTCCTTCCATAGGTTACTGGTATTCTCTGAGTCAATACCTCTCTTGACGAAAAAGTGGCTATCTTAATAGTGCAATACTTCTTCCTCCGAGTTGCTCACTCAGTTTACTGCTTTTTGTGTAGTTTTTGTCTGCCAGAAACTATAATTCACTAGTTTTGTATCATAAAAGAGTCATCGTTTCTCCTCCTAGGGGTTAATCGAGGTATCTTAATCCAAACCGCAAGTAACGAGGCATTGGCTACCTTAAGAGAGTCATAGTTACTCGTCCCCATTGCTCACCCAGTCTGCCACTTTTTCTTACTGTGTCCCAGTCTGCCAGAAGCGATATGCCACTCGTTGTGTATCTTAAGAGATTCATCGTTACTCCTTCCATAGGTTACTGGTATTCTCTGAGTCAATACCTCTCTTGACGAAAAAGTGGCTATCTTAATAGTGCAATACTTCTTCCTCCGAGTTGCTCACACAGTTTACTGCTTTTTGTGTAGTTTTTGTCTGCCAGAAACTATAATTCACTAGTTGTGTATCATAAAAGAGACATAGTTTCTCCTCCTAGGGGTTATTCGAGACCTCTTAATCCAAACCGCAAGTAACGAGGCATTGGCTACCTTAAGAGAGTCATAGTTACTCGTCCCAATTGCTCACCCAGTCTGCCACTTTTTCTTACTGCGGCCAGTCTGCCAGAAGCGATATGTTACTCGTTGTGTATCTTAAGAGATTCATCGTTACTCCTTCCATAGGTTACTGGTATTCTCTGAGTCAATACCTCTCTTGACGAAAAAGTGGCTATCTTAATAGTGCAATACTTCTTCCTCCGAGTTGCTCACACAGTTTACTACTTTTTGTGTAGTTTTTGTCTGCCACAAACTATAATTCACTAGTTGTGTATCATAAAAGAGTCATCGTTTCTCCTCCTAGGGGTTTTCGAGATTTCTTAATCCAAACCGCAAGTAACGAGGCATTGGCTACCTTAAGAGAGTCATAGTTACTCGTCCCAATTGCTCACCCAGTCTGCCACTTTTCCTTACTGCGGCCAGTCTGCCAGAAGCGATATATCACTCGTTGTGTATCTTAAGAGTTTCATCGTTACTCCTTCCATAGGTTACTGGTATTCTCTGAGTCAATACCTCTCTTGACGAAAAAGTGGCTATCTTAATAGTGCAATACTTCTTCCTCCGAGTTGCTCACACAGTTTACTACTTTTTGTGTAGTTTTTGTCTGCCAGAAACTATAATTCACTAGTTGTGTATCATAAAAGAGTCATCGTTTCTCCTCCTAGGGGTTATTCGAGATATCTTAGTCCAAACCGCAAGTAACGAGGCATTGGCTACCTTAAGAGAGTCATAGTTACTCGTCCCAATTGCTCACCCAGTCTGCCACTTTTCCTTACTGCGGCCAGTCTGCCAGAAGCGATATGTCACTCGTTGTGTATCTTAAGAGATTCACCGTTACTCTTTCCATAGGTTACTGGTATTCTCTGATTCAATGCCTCTCGTGACGAAAAAGTGGCTATCTTAATAGTGCAATACTTCTTCGTCCCAGTTGCTCACACAGTTTACTACTTTTTTGTGTAGTTTTTGTCTGCCAGAAACTATAATTCACTAGTTTTGTATCATAAAAGAGTCATCGTTTCTCCTCCTAGGGGTTATTCGAGACCTCTTAATCCAAACCGCAAGTAACGAGGCATTGGCTACCTTAAGAGAGTCATAGTTACTCGTCCAAATTGCTCACCCAGTCTGCCACTTTTTCTTACTGCGGCCAGTCTGCCAGAAGCGATATGTCACTCGTTGTGTATCTTAAGAGATTCATCGTTACTCCTTCCATAGGTTACTGGTATTCTCTGAGTCAATACCTCTCTTGACGAAAAAGTGGCTATCTTAATAGTGCAATACTTCTTCCTCCGAGTTGCTCACTCAGTTTACTGCTTTTTGTGTAGTTTTTGTCTGCCAGAAACTATAATTCACTAGTTTTGTATCATAAAAGAGTCATCGTTTCTCCTCCTAGGGGTTAATCGAGGTATCTTAATCCAAACCGCAAGTAACGAGGCATTGGCTACCTTAAGAGAGTCATAGTTACTCGTCCCCATTGCTCACCCAGTCTGCCACTTTTTCTTACTGTGTCCCAGTCTGCCAGAAGCGATATGCCACTCGTTGTGTATCTTAAGAGATTCATCGTTACTCCTTCCATAGGTTACTGGTATTCTCTGAGTCAATACCTCTCTTGACGAAAAAGTGGCTATCTTAATAGTGCAATACTTCTTCCTCCGAGTTGCTCACACAGTTTACTGCTTTTTGTGTAGTTTTTGTCTGCCAGAAACTATAATTCACTAGTTGTGTATCATAAAAGAGTCATAGTTTCTCCTCCTAGGGGTTATTCGAGACCTCTTAATCCAAACCGCAAGTAACGAGGCATTGGCTACCTTAAGAGAGTCATAGTTACTCGTCCCAATTGCTCACCCAGTCTGCCACTTTTTCTTACTGCGGCCAGTCTGCCAGAAGCGATATGTTACTCGTTGTGTATCTTAAGAGATTCATCGTTACTCCTTCCATAGGTTACTGGTATTCTCTGAGTCAATACCTCTCTTGACGAAAAAGTGGCTATCTTAATAGTGCAATACTTCTTCCTCCGAGTTGCTCACACAGTTTACTACTTTTTGTGTAGTTTTTGTCTGCCACAAACTATAATTCACTAGTTGTGTATCATAAAAGAGTCATCGTTTCTCCTCCTAGGGGTTTTCGAGATTTCTTAATCCAAACCGCAAGTAACGAGGCATTGGCTACCTTAAGAGAGTCATAGGTACTCGTCCCCATTGCTCACCCAGTCTTTCACTTTTTCTTACTGTGGCCAGTCTGCCAGAAGCGATATGTCACTCTTTGTGTATCTTAAGAGATTCATCGTTACTCCTTCCATAGGTTACTCGTATTCTCTGAGTCAATACCTCTCTTGACGAAAAAGTGGCTATCTTAATAGTGCAATACTTCTTCCTCCGAGTTGCTCAAACAGTTTACTGCTTTTTGTGTAGTTTTTGTCTGCCAGAAACTATAATTCACTAGTTGTGTATCATAAAAGAGTCATCGTTTCTCCTCCTAGGGGTTATTCGAGATATCTTAGTCCAAACCGCAAGTAACGAGGCATTGGCTACCTTAAGAGAGTCATAGTTACTCGTCCCAATTGCTCACCCAGTCTGCCACTTTTCCTTACTGCGGCCAGTCTGCCAGAAGCGATATGTCACTCGTTGTGTATCTTAAGAGATTCATCGTTACTCTTTCCATAGGTTACTGGTATTCTCTGATTCAATGCCTCTCGTGACGAAAAAGTGGCTATCTTAATAGTGCAATACTTCTTCCTCCCAGTTGCTCACACAGTTTACTACTTTTTTGTGTAGTTTTTGTCTGCCAGAAACAATAATTCACTAGTTTTGTATCATAAAAGAGTCATCGTTTCTCCTCCTAGGGGTTATTCGAGACCTCTTAATCCAAACCGCAAGTAACGAGGCATTGGCTACCTTAAGAGAGTCATAGTTACGCGTCCCAATTGCTCACCCAGTCTGCCACTTTTCCTTACTGCGGCCAGTCTGCCGGAAGCGATATATCACTCGTTGTGTATCTTAAGAGATTCATCGTTACTCCTTCCATAGGTTACTGGTATTCTCTGAGTCAATACCTCTCTTGACGAAAAAGTGGCTATCTTAATAGTGCAATACTTCTTCCTCCGAGTTGCTCACACAGTTTACTACTTTTTGTGTAGTTTTTGTCTGCCAGAAACTATAATTCACTAGTTTTGTATCATAAAAGAGTCATCGTTTCTCCTCCTAGGGGTTATTCGAGACCTCTTAATCCAAACCGCAAGTAACGAGGCATTGGCTACCTTAAGAGAGTCATAGTTACACGTCCCAGTTGCTCACCCAGTCTGCCACTTTTCCTTACTGCGGCCAGTCTGCCAGAAGCGATATGTCACTCGTTGTGTATCTTAAGAGATTCATCGTTACTCCTTCCATAGGTTACTGGTATTCTCTGAGTCAATACCTCTCTTGACGAAAAAGTGACTATCTTAATAGTGCAATACTTCTTCCTCCGAGTTGCTCACACAGTTTACTGCTTTTTGTGTAGTTTTTGTCTGCCAGAAACTATAATTCACTAGTTGTGTATCATAAAAGAGTCATCGTTTCTCCTCCTAGGGGTTATTCGAGACCTCTTAATCCAAATCGCAAGTAACGAGGCATTGGCTACCTTAAGAGAGTCATAGTTACTCGTCCCAATTGCTCACCCAGTCTGCCACTTTTTCTTACTGCGGCCAGTCTGCCAGAAGCGATATGTCACTCGTTGTGTATCTTAAGAGATTCATCGTTACTCCTTCCATAGGTTACTGGTATTCTCTGAGTCAATACCTCTCGTGACGAAAAAGTGGCTATCTTAATAGTGCAATACTTCTTCCTCCGAGTTGCTCACACAGTTTACTACTTTTTGTGTAGTTTTTGTCTGCCAGAAACTATAATTCACTAGTTGTGTATCATAAAAGAGTCATCGTTTCTCCTCCTAGGGGTTTTCGAGATTTCTTAATCCAAACCGCAAGTAACGAGGCATTGGCTACCTTAAGAGAGTCATAGTTACTCGTCCCAATTGCTCACCCAGTCTGCCACTTTTCCTTACTGCGGCCAGTCTGCCAGAAGCGATATATCACTCGTTGTGTATCTTAAGAGATTCATCGTTACTCCTTCCATAGGTTACTGGTATTCTCTGAGTCAATACCTCTCTTGACGAAAAAGTGGCTATCTTAATAGTGCAAAACTTCTTCCTCCGAGTTGCTCACACAGTTTACTACTTTTTGTGTAGTTTTTGTCTGCCAGAAACTATAATTCACTAGTAGTGTATCATAAAAGAGTCATCGTTTCTCCTCCTAGGGGTTATTCGAGATATCTTAGTCCAAACCGCAAGTAACGAGGCATTGGCTACCTTAAGAGAGTCATAGTTACTCGTCCCAATTGCTCACCCAGTCTGCCACTTTTCCTTACTGCGGCCAGTCTGCCAGAAGCGATATATCACTCGTTGTGTATCTTAAGAGATTCATCGTTACTCCTTCCATAGGTTACTGGTATTCTCTGAGTCAATACCTCTCTTGACGAATAAGTGGCTATCTTAATAGTGCAAAACTTCTTCCTCCGAGTTGCTCACACAGTTTACTACTTTTTGTGTAGTTTTTGTCTGCCAGAAACTATAATTCACTAGTAGTGTATCATAAAAGAGTCATCGTTTCTCCTCCTAGGGGTTATTCGAGATATCTTAGTCCAAACCGCAAGTAACGAGGCATTGGCTACCTTAAGAGAGTCATAGTTACTCGTCCCAATTGCTCACCCAGTCTGCCACTTTTTCTTACTGCGGCCAGTCTGCCAGAAGCGATATGTCACTCGTTGTGTATCTTAAGAGATTCATCGTTACTCCTTCCATAGGTTACTGGTATTCTCTGAGTCAATACCTCTCTTGACGAAAAAGTGGCTATCTTAATAGTGCAATACTTCTCCCTCCGAGTTGCTCACACAGTTTACTGCTTTTTGTGTAGTTTTTGTCTGCCAGAAACTATATTTCACTAGTTGTGTATCATAAAAGAGTCATCGTTTCTCCTCCTAGGGGTTATTCGAGACCTCTTAATCCAAATCGCAAGTAACGAGGCATTGGCTACCTTAAGAGAGTCATAGTTACTCGTCCCCATTGCTCACCCAGTCTGCCACTTTTTCTTACTGTGTCCCAGTCTGCCAGAAGCGATATGCCACTCGTTGTGTATCTTAAGAGATTCATCGTTACTCCTTCCATAGGTTACTGGTATTCTCTGAGTCAATACCTCTCTTGACGAAAAAGTGGCTATCCTAATAGTGCAATACTTCTTCCTGCGAGTTGCCTACACAGTTTACAGCTTTTTGTGTAGTTTTTGTCTGCCAGAAACTATAATTCACTAGTGGTGTATCACAAAAGAGTCATCGTTTCTCCTCCTAGGGGTTATTCGAGATATCTTAACCCAAACCGCAAGTAACGAGGCATTGGCTACCTTAAGAGAGTCATAGTTACTCGTCCCAATTGCTCACCCAGTCTGCCACTTTTCCTTACTGCGGCCAGTCTGCCAGAAGCGATATGTCACTCGTTGTGTATCTTAAGAGATTCATCGTTACTCTTTCCATAGGTTACTGGTATTCTCTGATTCAATGCCTCTCGTGACGAAAAAGTGGCTATCTTAATATTGCAATACTTCTTCCTCCCAGTTGCTCACACAGTTTACTACTTTTTTGTGTAGTTTTTGTCTGCCAGAAACTATAATTCACTAGTTTTGTATCATAAAAGAGTCATCGTTTCTCCTCCTAGGCGTTATTCGAGACCTCTTAATCCAAACCGCAAGTAACGAGGCATTGGCTACCTTAAGAGAGTCATAGTTACTCGTCCCCATTGCTCACCCAGTCTGCCACTTTTTCTTACTGCGGCCAGTCTGCCAGAAGCGATATGTCACTCGTTGTGTATCTTAAGAGATTCATCGTTACTCCTTCCATAGGTTACTGGTATTCTCTGAGTCAATACCTCTCTTGACGAAAAAGTGGCTATCTTAATAGTGCAATACTTCTTCCTCCGAGTTGCTCACACAGTTTACTGCTTTTTGTGTATTTTTTGTCTGCCAGAAACTATAATTCACTAGTTGTGTATCATAAAAGTGTCATCGTTTCTCCTCCTAGGGGTTATTCGAGATATCTTAATCCAAACCGCAAGTAACGAGGCATTGGCTACCTTAAGAGAGTCATAGTTACTCGTCCCCATTGCTCACCCAGTCTGCCACTTTTCCTTACTGCGGCCAGTCTGCCAGAAGCGATATGTCACTCGTTGTGTATCTTAAGAGATTCACCGTTACTCTTTCCATAGGTTACTGGTATTCTCTGATTCAATGCCTCTCGTGACGAAAAAGTGGCTATCTTAATAGTGCAATACTTCTTCCTCCCAGTTGCTCACACAGTTTACTACTTTTTTTGTGTAGTTTTTGTCTGCCAGAAACTATAATTCACTAGTTTTGTATCATAAAAGAGTCATCGTTTCTCCTAATAGGGGTTATTCGAGACCTCTTAATCCAAACCGCAAGTAACGAGGCATTGGCTACCTTAAGAGAGTCATAGTTACTCGTCCCAATTGCTCACCCAGTCTGCCACTTTTTCTTACTGCGGCCAGTCTGCCAGAAGCGATATGTCACTCGTTGTGTATCTTAAGAGATTCATCGTTACTCCTTCCATAGGTTACTGGTATTCTCTGAGTCAATACCTCTCTTGACGAAAAAGTGGCTATCTTAATAGTGCAATACTTCTCCCTCCGAGTTGCTCACTCAGTTTACTGCTTTTTGTGTAGTATTTGTCTGCCAGAAACTATAATTCACTAGTTGTGTATCATAAAAGAGTCATCGTTTCTCCTCCTAGGGGTTATTCGAGACCTCTTAATCCAAATCGCAAGTAACGAGACATTGGCTACCTTAAGAGAGTCATAGTTACTCGTCCCCATTGCTCACCCAGTCTGCCACTTTTTCTTACAGTGTCCCAGTCTGCCAGAAGCGATATGCCACTCGTTGTGTATCTTAAGAGATTCATCGTTACTCCTTCCATAGGTTACTGGTATTCTCTGAGTCAATACCTCTCTTGACGAAAAAGTGGCTATCTTAATAGTGCAATACTTCTTCCTGCGAGTTGCCTACACAGTTTACAGCTTTTTGTGTAGTTTTTGTCTGCCAGAAACTATAATTCACTAGTGGTGTATCACAAAAGAGTCATCGTTTCTCCTCCTAGGGGTTATTCGAGATATCTTAATCCAAACCGCAAGTAACGAGGCATTGGCTACCTTAAGAGAGTAATAGTTACTAGTCCCAATTGCTCACCCAGTCTGCCACTTTTCCTTACTGCGGCCAGTCTGCCAGAAGCGATATGTCACTCGTTGTGTATCTTAAGAGATTCATCGTTACTCTTTCCATAGGTTACTGGTATTCTCTGATTCAATGCCCCTCGTGACGAAAAAGTGGCTATCTTAATAGTGCAATACTTCTTCCTCCCAGTTGCTCACACAGTTTACTACTTTTTTGTGTAGTTTTTGTCTGCCAGAAACTATAATTCACTAGTTTTGTATCATAAAAGAGTCATCGTTTCTCCTCCTAGTCGTTATTCGAGACCTCTTAATCCAAACCGCAAGTAACGAGGCATTGGCTACCTTAAGAGAGTCATAGTTACTCGTCGCCATTGCTCACCCAGTCTGCCACTTTTTCTTACTGCGGCCAGTCTGCCAGAAGCGATATGTCACTCTTTGTGTATCTTAAGAGATTCATCGTTACTCCTTCCATAGGTTACTGGTATTCTCTGAGTCAATACCTCTCTTGACGAAAAAGTGGCTATCTTAATAGTGCAATACTTCTTCCTCCGAGTTGCTCACACAGTTTACTGCTTTTTGTGTAGTTTTTGTCTGCCAGAAACTATAATTCACTAGTTGTGTATCATAAAAGAGTCATCGTTTCTCCTCCTAGGGGTTATTCGAGATATCTTAATCCAAACCGCAAGTAACGAGGCATTGGCTACCTTAAGAGAGTCATAGTTACTCGTCCCCATTGCTCACCCAGTCTGCCACTTTTTCTTAATGTGTCCCAGTCTGCCAGAAGCGATATGCCACTCGTTGTGTATCTTAAGAGATTCATCGTTACTCCTTCCATAGGTTACTGGTATTCTCTGAGTCAATACCTCTCTTGACGAAAAAGTGGCTATCTTAATAGTGCAATACTTCTCCCTCCGAGTTGCTCACACAGTTTACTGCTTTTTGTGTAGTTTTTGTCTGCCAGAAACTATAATTCACTAGTTGTGTATCATAAAAGAGTCATCGTTTCTCCTCCTAGGGGTTATTCGAGATATCTTAGTCCAAACCGCAAGTAACGAGGCATTGGCTACCTTTAGAGAGTCATAAATACTCGTCCCAATTGCTCACCCAGTCTGCCACTTTTCCTTACTGCGGCCAGTCTACCAGAAGCGATATGTCACTCGTTGTGTATCTTAAGAGATTCATCGTTACTCTTTCCATAGGTTACTGGTATTCTCTGATTCAATGCCTCTCGTGACGAAAAAGTGGCTATCTTAATAGTGCAATACTTCTTCCTCCCAGTTGCTCACACAGTTTACTACTTTTTTGTGTAGTTTTTGTCTGCCAGAAACTATAATTCACTAGTTTTGTATCATAAAAGAGTCATCGTTTCTCCTCCAGGGGTTATTCGAGACCTCTTAATCCAAACCGCAAGTAACGAGGCATTGGCTACCTTAAGAGAGTCATAGTTACTCGTCCCAATTGCTCACCCAGTCTGCCACTTTTCCTTACTGCGGCCAGTCTGCCAGAAGCGATATGTCACTCGTTGTGTATCTTAAGAGATTCATCGTTACTCCTTCCATAGGTTACTGGTATTCTCTGAGTCAATACCTCTCTTGACGAAAAAGTGGCTATCTTAATAGTGCAATACTTCTTCCTCCGAGTTGCTCACACAGTTTACTACTTTTTGTGTACTTGCCAGTCTGCCAGAAGCGATATGTCACTAGTTGTGTATCATAAAAGAGTCATCGTTTCTCCTCCTAGGGGTTATTCGAGATTTCTTAATCCAAACCGCAAGTAACGAGGCATTGGCTACCTTAAGAGAGTCATAGTTACTCGTCCCAATTGCTCACCCAGTCTGCCACTTTTCCTTACTGCGGCCAGTCTGCCAGAAGCGATATGTCACTCGTTGTGTATCTTAAGAGATTCATCGCTACTCTTTCCATAGGTTACTGGTATTCTCTGATTCAATGCCTCTCGTGACGAAAAAGTGGCTATCTTAATAGTGCAATACTTCTTTCTCCCAGTTGATCACACAGTTTACTACTTTTTTGTGCAGTTTTTGTCTGCCAGAAACTATAATTCACTAGTTTTGTATCATAAAAGAGTCATCGTTTCTCCTCCTAGGGGTTATTCGAGACCTCTTAATCCAAACCGCAAGTAACGAGGCATTGGCTACCTTAAGAGAGTCATAGTTACTCGTCCCCATTGCTCACCCAGTCTGCCACATTTTCTTACTGCGGCCAGTCTGCCAGAAGCGATATGTCACTCGTTGTGTATCTTAAGAGATTCATCGTTACTCCTTCCATAGGTTACTGGTATTCTCTGAGTCAACACCTCTCGTGACGAAAAAGTGGCTATCTTAATAGTGCAATACTTCTTCCTCCGAGTTGCTCACACAGTTTACTACTTTTTGTCTACTTGCCAGTCTGCCAGAAGCGATATGTCACTAGTTGTGTATCATAAAGGAGTCATCGTTTCACCTCCTAGGGGTTATTCGAGATTTCTTAATCCAAACCGCAAGTAACGAGGCATTGGCTACCTTAAGAGAGTCATAGTTACTCGTCCCCATTGCTCACCCAGTCTGCCACATTTTCTTACTGCGGCCAGTCTGCCAGAAGCGATATGTCACTCGTTGTGTATCTTAAGAGATTCATCGTTACTCCTTCCATAGGTTACTGGTATTCTCTGAGTCAACACCTCTCGTGACGAAAAAGTGGCTATCTTAATAGTGCAATACTTCTTCCTCCGAGTTGCTCACACAGTTTACTACTTTTTGTCTACTTGCCAGTCTGCCAGAAGCGATATGTCACTAGTTGTGTATCATAAAGGAGTCATCGTTTCACCTCCTAGGGGTTATTCGAGATTTCTTAATCCAAACCGCAAGTAACGAGGCATTGGCTACCTTAAGAGAGTCATAGTTACTCGTCCCAATTGCTCACCCAGTCTGCCACTTTTTCTTACTGTGGCCAGTCTGCCAGAAGCGATATGTCACTCGTTGTGTATCTTAAGAGATTCATCGTTACTCCTTCCATAGGTTACTGGTATTCTCTGAGTCAATACCTCTCTTGACGAAAAAGTGGCTATCTTAATAGTGCAATACTTCTTCCTCCGAGTTGCTCACACAGTTTACTGCTTTTTGTGTAGTTTTTGTCTGCCAGAAACTATAATTCACTAGTTGTGTATCATAAATGAGTCATCGTTTCTCCTCCTAGGGGTTTTCGAGATTTGTTAATTCTAACCGCAAGTAACGAGGCATTGGCTACCTTAAGAGAGTCATAGTTACTCGTCCCCATTGCACACCCAGTCTGCCACTTTTTCTTACTGTGTCCCAGTCTGCCAGAAGCGATATGCCACTCGTTGTGTATCTTAAGAGATTCATCGTTACTCCTTCCATAGGTTACTGGTATTCTCTGAGTCAATACCTCTCTTGACGAAAAAGTGGCTATCTTAATAGTGCAATACTTCTTCCTCCGAGTTGCTCACACAGTTTACTACTTTTTGTGTACTTGCCAGTCTGCCAGAAGCGATATGTCACTAGTTGTGTATCATAAAAGAGTCATCGTTTCTCCTCCTAGGGGTTATTCGAGATTTCTTAATCCAAACCGCAAGTAACGAGGCATTGGCTACCTTAAGAGAGTCATAGTTACTCGTCCCAATTGCTCACCCAGTCTGCCACTTTTCCTTACTGCGGCCAGTCTGCCAGAAGCGATATGTCACTCGTTGTGTATCTTAAGAGATTCATCGCTACTCTTTCCATAGGTTACTGGTATTCTCTGATTCAATGCCTCTCGTGACGAAAAAGTGGCTATCTTAATAGTGCAATACTTCTTTCTCCCAGTTGATCACACAGTTTACTACTTTTTTGTGCAGTTTTTGTCTGCCAGAAACTATAATTCACTAGTTTTGTATCATAAAAGAGTCATCGTTTCTCCTCCTAGGGGTTATTCGAGACCTCTTAATCCAAACCGCAAGTAACGAGGCATTGGCTACCTTAAGAGAGTCATAGTTACTCGTCCCCATTGCTCACCCAGTCTGCCACATTTTCTTACTGCGGCCAGTCTGCCAGAAGCGATATGTCACTCGTTGTGTATCTTAAGAGATTCATCGTTACTCCTTCCATAGGTTACTGGTATTCTCTGAGTCAACACCTCTCGTGACGAAAAAGTGGCTATCTTAATAGTGCAATACTTCTTCCTCCGAGTTGCTCACACAGTTTACTACTTTTTGTCTACTTGCCAGTCTGCCAGAAGCGATATGTCACTAGTTGTGTATCATAAAGGAGTCATCGTTTCACCTCCTAGGGGTTATTCGAGATTTCTTAATCCAAACCGCAAGTAACGAGGCATTGGCTACCTTAAGAGAGTCATAGTTACTCGTCCCAATTGCTCACCCAGTCTGCCACTTTTTCTTACTGTGGCCAGTCTGCCAGAAGCGATATGTCACTCGTTGTGTATCTTAAGAGATTCATCGTTACTCCTTCCATAGGTTACTGGTATTCTCTGAGTCAATACCTCTCTTGACGAAAAAGTGGCTATCTTAATAGTGCAATACTTCTTCCTCCGAGTTGCTCACACAGTTTACTGCTTTTTGTGTAGTTTTTGTCTGCCAGAAACTATAATTCACTAGTTGTGTATCATAAATGAGTCATCGTTTCTCCTCCTAGGGGTTTTCGAGATTTGTTAATTCTAACCGCAAGTAACGAGGCATTGGCTACCTTAAGAGAGTCATAGTTACTCGTCCCCATTGCACACCCAGTCTGCCACTTTTTCTTACTGTGTCCCAGTCTGCCAGAAGCGATATGCCACTCGTTGTGTATCTTAAGAGATTCATCGTTACTCCTTCCATAGGTTACTGGTATTCTCTGAGTCAATACCTCTCTTGACGAAAAAGTGGCTATCTTAATAGTGCAATACTTCTTCCTCCGAGTTGCTCACACAGTTTACTGCTTTTTGTGTACTTTTTGTCTGCCAGAAACTATAATTCACTAGTTGTGTATCATAAAAGAGTCATCGTTTCTCCTCCTAGGGGTTATTCGAGATATCTTAGTCCAAACCGCAAGTAACGAGGCATTGGCTACCTTTAGAGAGTCATAATTACTCGTCCCAATTGCTCACCCAGTCTGCCACTTTTCCTTACTGCGGCCAGTCTACCAGAAGCGATATGTCACTCGTGGTGTATCTTAAGAGATTCATCGTTACTCTTTCCATAGGTTACTGGTATTCTCTGATTCAATGCCTCTCGTGACGAAAAAGTGGCTATCTTAATAGTGCAATACTTCTTCCTCCCAGTTGCTCACACAGTTTAATACTTTTTTGTGTAGTTTTTGTCTGCCAGAAACTATAATTCACTAGTTTTGTATCATAAAAGAGTCATCGTTTCTCCTCCTAGGGGTTATTCGAGACCTCTTAATCCAAACCGCAAGTAACGAGGCATTGGCTACCTTAAGAGAGTCATAGTTACTCGTCCCAATTGCTCACCCAGTCTGCCACTTTTCCTTACTGCGGCCAGTCTGCCAGAAGCGATATGTCACTCGTTGTGTATCTTAAGAGATTCATCGTTACTCTTTCCATAGGTTACTGGTATTCTATCATTCAATGCCTCTCGTGACGAAAAAGTGGCTATCTTAATAGTGCAATACTTCCTCCTCCCAGTTGCTCACACAGTTTACTACTTTTTTGTGTAGTTTTTGTCTGCCAGAAACTATAATTCACTAGTTGTGTATCATAAATGAGTCATCGTTTCTCATCCTAGGGGTTATTCGAGACCTCTTAATCCAAACCGCAAGTAACGAGGCATTGGCTACCTTAAGAGAGTCATAGTTACTCGTCCCAATTGCTCACCCAGTCTGCCACTTTTTCTTACTGTGGCCAGTCTGCCAGAAGCGATATGTCACTCGTTGTGTATCTTAAGAGATTCATCGTTACTCCTTCCATAGGTTACTGGTATTCTCTGAGTCAATACCTCTCTTGACGAAAAAGTGGCTATCTTAATAGTGCAATACTTCTTCCTCCGAGTTGCTCACACAGTTTACTGCTTTTTGTGTAGTTTTTGTCTGCCAGAAACTATAATTCACTAGTTGTGTATCATAAATGAGTCATCGTTTCTCCTCCTAGGGGTTTTCGAGATTTGTTAATTCTAACCGCTAGTAACGAGGCATTGGCTACCTTAAGAGAGTCATAGTTACTCGTCCCCATTGCTCACCCAGTCTGCCACTTTTTCTTACTGTGGCCAGTCTGCCAGAAGCGGTATGTCACTCGTTGTGTATCTTAAGAGATTCATCGTTACTCCTTCCATAGGTTACTGGTATTCTCTGAGTCAATACCTCTCTTGACGAAAAAGTGGCTATCTTAATAGTGCAATACTTCTTCCTCCGAGTTGCTCACACAGTTTACTGCTTTTTGTGTAGTTCTTGTCTGCCAGAAACTATAATTCACTAGTTTTGTATCATAAAAGAGTCATCGTTTCTCCTCCTAGGGGTTATTCGAGATATCTTAATCCAAACCGCAAGTAACGAGGCATTGGCTACCTTAAGAGAGTCATAGTTACTCGTCCCAATTGCTCACCCAGTCTGCCACTTTTCCTTACTGCGGCCAGTCTGCCAGAAGCGATATGTCACTCGTTGTGTATCTTAAGAGATTCATCGTTACTCCTTCCATAGGTTACTGGTATTCTCTGAGTCAATACCTCTCTTGACGAAAAAGTGGCTATCTTAATAAAGCAATACTTCTTCCTCCGAGTAGCTCTCACAGTTTACTACTTTTTGTCTACTTGCCAGTCTGCCAGAAGCGATATGTCACTAGTTGTGTATCATAAAAGAGTCATCGTTTCTCCTCCTAGGGGTTATTCGAGATTTCTTAATCCAAACCGCAAGTAACGAGGCATTGGCTACCTTAAGAGAGTCATAGTTACTCGTCCCAATTGCTCACCCAGTCTGCAACTTTTCCTTACTGCGGCCAGTCTGCCAGATGCGATATGTCACTCGTTGTGTATCTTAAGAGATTCATCGCTACTCTTTCCATAGGTTACTGGTATTCTCTGATTCAATGCCTCTCGTGACGAAAAAGTGGCTATCTTAATAGTGCAATACTTCTTCCTCCCAGTTGCTCACACAGTTTACTACTTTTTTGTGTAGTTTTTGTCTGCCAGAAACTATAATTCACTAGTTTTGTATCAAAAAGAGTCATCGTTTCTCCTCCTAGGGGTTATTCGAGACCTCTTAATCCAAACCGCAAGTAACGAGGCATTGACTACCTTAAGAGAGTCATAGTTACTCGTCCCAATTGCTCACCCAGTCTGCCACTTTTTCTTACTGTGGCCAGTCTGCCAGAAGCGATATGTCACTCGTTGTGTATCTTAAGAGATTCATCGTTACTCCTTCCATAGGTTACTGGTATTCTCTGAGTCAATACCTCTCTTGACGAAAAAGTGGCTATCTTAATAGTGCAATACTTCTTCCTCCGAGTTGCTCACACAGTTTACTGCTTTTTGTGTAATTTTTGTCTGCCAGAAACTATAATTCACTAGTTTTGTATCATAAAAGAGTCATCGTTTCTCCTCCTAGGGGTTATTCGAGACCTCTTAATCCAAACCGCAAGTAACGAGGCATTGGCTACCTTAAGAGAGTCATAGTTACTCGTCCCAATTGCTCACCCAGTCTGCCACTTTTCCTTACTGCGGCCAGTCTGCCAGAAGCGATATGTCACTCGTTGTGTATCTTAAGAGATTCATCGTTACTCTTTCCATAGGTTACTGGTATTCTATCATTCAATGCCTCTCGTGACGAAAAAGTGGCTATCTTAATAGTGCAATACTTCCTCCTCCCAGTTGCTCACACAGTTTACTACTTTTTTGTGTAGTTTTTGTCTGCCAGAAACTATAATTCACTAGTTGTGTATCATAAATGAGTCATCGTTTCTCATCCTAGGGGTTATTCGAGACCTCTTAATCCAAACCGCAAGTAACGAGGCATTGGCTACCTTAAGAGAGTCATAGTTACTCGTCCCAATTGCTCACCCAGTCTGCCACTTTTTCTTACTGTGGCCAGTCTGCCAGAAGCGATATGTCACTCGTTGTGTATCTTAAGAGATTCATCGTTACTCCTTCCATAGGTTACTGGTATTCTCTGAGTCAATACCTCTCTTGACGAAAAAGTGGCTATCTTAATAGTGCAATACTTCTTCCTCCGAGTTGCTCACACAGTTTACTGCTTTTTGTGTAGTTTTTGTCTGCCAGAAACTATAATTCACTAGTTGTGTATCATAAATGAGTCATCGTTTCTCCTCCTAGGGGTTTTCGAGATTTGTTAATTCTAACCGCAAGTAACGAGGCATTGGCTACCTTAAGAGAGTCATAGTTACTCGTCCCCATTGCTCACCCAGTCTGCCACTTTTTCTTACTGTGGCCAGTCTGCCAGAAGCGGTATGTCACTCGTTGTGTATCTTAAGAGATTCATCGTTACTCCTTCCATAGGTTACTGGTATTCTCTGAGTCAATACCTCTCTTGACGAAAAAGTGGCTATCTTAATAGTGCAATACTTCTTCCTCCGAGTTGCTCACACAGTTTACTGCTTTTTGTGTAGTTCTTGTCTGCCAGAAACTATAATTCACTAGTTTTGTATCATAAAAGAGTCATCGTTTCTCCTCCTAGGGGTTATTCGAGATATCTTAATCCAAACCGCAAGTAACGAGGCATTGGCTACCTTAAGAGAGTCATAGTTACTCGTCCCAATTGCTCACCCAGTCTGCCACTTTTCCTTACTGCGGCCAGTCTGCCAGAAGCGATATGTCACTCGTTGTGTATCTTAAGAGATTCATCGTTACTCCTTCCATAGGTTACTGGTATTCTCTGAGTCAATACCTCTCTTGACGAAAAAGTGGCTATCTTAATAAAGCAATACTTCTTCCTCCGAGTAGCTCTCACAGTTTACTACTTTTTGTCTACTTGCCAGTCTGCCAGAAGCGATATGTCACTAGTTGTGTATCATAAAAGAGTCATCGTTTCTCCTCCTAGGGGTTATTCGAGATTTCTTAATCCAAACCGCAAGTAACGAGGCATTGGCTACCTTAAGAGAGTCATAGTTACTCGTCCCAATTGCTCACCCAGTCTGCAACTTTTCCTTACTGCGGCCAGTCTGCCAGATGCGATATGTCACTCGTTGTGTATCTTAAGAGATTCATCGCTACTCTTTCCATAGGTTACTGGTATTCTCTGATTCAATGCCTCTCGTGACGAAAAAGTGGCTATCTTAATAGTGCAATACTTCTTCCTCCCAGTTGCTCACACAGTTTACTACTTTTTTGTGTAGTTTTTGTCTGCCAGAAACTATAATTCACTAGTTTTGTATCAAAAAGAGTCATCGTTTCTCCTCCTAGGGGTTATTCGAGACCTCTTAATCCAAACCGCAAGTAACGAGGCATTGACTACCTTAAGAGAGTCATAGTTACTCGTCCCAATTGCTCACCCAGTCTGCCACTTTTTCTTACTGTGGCCAGTCTGCCAGAAGCGATATGTCACTCGTTGTGTATCTTAAGAGATTCATCGTTACTCCTTCCATAGGTTACTGGTATTCTCTGAGTCAATACCTCTCTTGACGAAAAAGTGGCTATCTTAATAGTGCAATACTTCTTCCTCCGAGTTGCTCACACAGTTTACTGCTTTTTGTGTAATTTTTGTCTGCCAGAAACTATAATTCACTAGTTGTGTATCATAAAAGAGTCATCGTTTCTCCTCCTAGGGGTTATTCGAGATATCTTAGTCCAAACCGCAAATAACGAATCATTGGCTACCTTAAGAGAGTCATAGTTACTCGTCCCAATTGCTCACCCAGTCTGCCACTTTTCCTTACTGCGGCCAGTCTGCCAGAAGCGATATGTCACTCGTTGTGTATCTTAAGGGATTCATCGTTACTCTTTCCATAGGTTACTGGTATTCTATCATTCAATGCCTCTCGTGACGAAAAAGTGGCTATCTTAATAGTGCAATACTTCCTCCTCCCAGTTGCTCACACAGTTTACTACTTTTTTGTGTAGTTTTTGTCTGCCAGAAACTATAATTCACTAGTTGTGTATCATAAATGAGTCATCGTTTCTCCTCCTAGGGGTTATTCGAGACCTCTTAATCCAAACCGCAAGTAACGAGGCATTGGCTACCTTAAGAGAGTCATAGTTACTCGTCCCCATTGCTCACCCAGTCTGCCACTTTTTCTTACTGCGGCCAGTCTGCCAGAAGCGGTATGTCACTCGTTGTGTATCTTAAGAGATTCATCGTTACTCCTTCCATAGGTTACTGGTATTCTCTGAGTCAATACCTCTCTTGACGAAAAAGTGGCTATCTTAATAGTGCAATACTTCTTCCTCCGAGTTGCTCACACATTTTACTGCTTTTTGTGTAGTTCTTGTCTGCCAGAAACTATAATTCACTAGTTTTGTATCATAAAAGAGTCATCGTTTCTCCTCCTAGGGGTTATTCGAGATATCTTAATCCAAACCGCAAGTAACGAGGCATTGGCTACCTTAAGAGAGTCATAGTTACTCGTCCCAATTGCTCACCCAGTCTGCCACTTTTCCTTACTGCGGCCAGTCTGCCAGATGCGATATGTCACTCGTTGTGTATCTTAAGAGATTCATCGCTACTCTTTCCATAGGTTACTGGTATTCTCTGATTCAATGCCTCTCGTGACGAAAAAGTGGCTATCTTAATAGTGCAATACTTCTTCCTCCCAGTTGCTCACACAGTTTACTACTTTTTTGTGTAGTTTTTGTCTGCCAGAAACTATAATTCACTAGTTTTGTATCAAAAAGAGTCATCGTTTCTCCTCCTAGGGGTTATTCGAGACCTCTTAATCCAAACCGCAAGTAACGAGGCATTGGCTACCTTAAGAGAGTCATAGTTACTCGTCCCAATTGCTCACCCAGTCTGCCACTTTTTCTTACTGTGGCCAGTCTGCCAGAAGCGATATGTCACTCGTTGTGTATCTTAAGAGATTCATCGTTACTCCTTCCATAGGTTACTGGTATTCTCTGAGTCAATACCTCTCTTGACGAAAAAGTGGCTATCTTAATAGTGCAATACTTCTTCCTCCGAGTTGCTCACACAGTTTACTGCTTTTTGTGTAGTTTTTGTCTGCCAGAAACTATAATTCACTAGTTGTGTATCATAAAAGAGTCATCGTTTCTCCTCCTAGGGGTTATTCGAGATATCTTAATCCAAACCGCAAGTAACGAGGCATTGGCTACCTTAAGAGAGTCATAGTTACTCGTCCCAATTGCTCACCCAGTCTGCCACTTTTCCTTACTGCGGCCAGTCTGCCAGAAGCGATATGTCACTCGTTGTGTATCTTAAGAGATTCATCGTTACTCTTTCCATAGGTTACTGGTATTCTCTGATTCAATGCCTCTCGTGACGAAAAAGTGGCTATCTTAATAGTGCAATACTTCTTCCTCCCAGTTGCTCACACAGTTTACTCCTTTTTTGTGTAGTTTTTGTCTGCCAGAAACTATAATTCACTAGTTTTGTATCATAAAAGAGTTATCGTTTCTCCTCCTAGGGGTTATTCGAGACCTCTTAATCCATACCGCAAGTAACGAGGCATTGGCTACCTTAAGAGAGTCATAGTTACTCGTCCCAATTGCTCACCCAGTCTGCCACTTTTCCTTACTGCGGCCAGTCTGCCAGAAGCGATATGTCACTCGTTGTGTATCTTAAGAGATTCATCGTTACTCCTTCCATAGGTTACTGGTATTCTCTGAGTCAATACCTCTCGTGACGAAAAAGTGGCTATCTTAATGGTGCAATACTTCTTCCTCCGAGTTGCTCACACAGTTTACTACTTTTTGTGTAGTTTTTGTCTGCCAGAAACTATAATTCACTAGTTGTGTATCATAAAAGAGTCATCGTTTCTCCTCCTAGGGGTTTTCGAGATTTGTTAATTCTAACCGCAAGTAACGAGGCATTGGCTACCTTAAGAGAGTCATAGTTACTCGTCCCCATTGCTCACCCAGTCTGCCACTTTTTCTTACTGTGGCCAGTCTGCCAGAAGCGATATGTCACTCGTTGTGTATCTTAAGAGATTCATCGTTACTCCTTCCATAGGTTACTGGTATTCTCTGAGTCAATAACTCTCTTGACGAAAAAGTGGCTATCTTAATAGTGCAATACTTCTTCCTCCGAGTTGCTCACACATTTTACTGCTTTTTGTGTAGTTTTTGTCTGCCAGAAACTATAATTCACTAGTTGTGTATCATAAAAGAGTCATCGTTTCTCCTCCTAGGGGTTTTCGAGATTTGTTAATTCTAACCGCAAGTAACGAGGCATTGGCTACCTTAAGAGAGTCATAGTTACTCGTCCCAATTGCTCACCCAGTCTGCCACTTTTCCTTACCGCGGCCAGTCTGCCAGAAGCGATATGTCACTCGTTGTGTATCTTAAGACATTCATCGTTACTCCTTCCATAGGTTACTGGTATTCTCTGAGTCAATACCTCTCTTGACGAAAAAGTGGCTATCTTAATAGTGCAATACTTCTTCCTCCGAGTTGCTCACACAGTTTACTACTTTGTGTCTACTTGCCAGTCTGCCAGAAGCGATATGTCACTAGTTGTGTATCATAAAAGGGTCATCGTTTCTCCTCCTAGGGGTTATTCGAGATTTCTTAATCCAAACCGCAAGTAACGAGGCATTGGCTACCTTAAGAGAGTCATAGTTACTCGTCCCAATTGCTCACCCAGTCTGCCACTTTTCCTTACTGCGGCCAGTCTGCCAGAAGCGATATGTCACTCGTTGTGTATCTTAAGAGATTCATCGCTACTCTTTCCATAGGTTACTGGTATTCTCTGATTCAATGCCTCTCGTGACGAAAAAGTGGCTATCTTAATAGTGCAATACTTCTTCCTCCCAGTTGCTCACACAGTTTACTACTTTTTGTGTAGTTTTTGTCTGCCAGAAACTATAATTCACTAGTTGTGTATCATGAAAGAGTCATCGTTTCTCCTCCTAGGGGTTTTCGAGATTTCTTAATCAAAACCGCAAGTAACGAGGCATTGGCTACCTTAAGAGAGTCATAGTTACTCGTCCCCATTGCTCACCCAGTCTGCCACTTTTTCTTACTGTGGCCAGTCTGCCAGAAGCGATATGTCACTCGTTGTGTATCTTAAGAGATTCATCGTTACTCCTTCCATAGGTTACTGGTATTCTCTGAGTCAATACCTCTCTTGACGAAAAAGTGGCTATCTTAATAGTGCAATACTTCTTCCTCCGAGTTGCTCACACAGTTTACAACTTTTTTGTGTAGTTTTTGTCTGCCAGAAACTATAATTCACTAGTTTTGTATCATAAAAGAGTCATCGTTTCTCCTCCTAGGCGTTATTCGAGACCTCTTCATCCAAACCGCAAGTAACGAGGCATTGGCTACCTTAAGAGAGTCATAGTTACTCGTCCCCATTGCTCACCCAGTCTGCCACTTTTTCTTACTGTGGTCAGTCTGCCAGAAGCGATATGTCACTCGTGGTGTATCTTAAGAGATTCATCGTTACTCTTTCCATAGGTTACTGGTATTCTCTGAATCAATGCCTCTTGTGACGAAAAAGTGGCTATCTTAATAGTGCAATACTTCTTCCTCCGAGTTGCTCACACAGTTTACTACTTTTTTGTGTAGTTTTTGTCTGCCAGAAACTATAATTCACTAGTTTTGTATCATAAAAGAGTTATCGTTTCTCCTCCTAGGGGTTATTCGAGACCTCTTAATCCAAACCGCAAGTAACGAGGCATTGGCTACCTTAAGAGAGTCATAGTTACTCGTCCCAATTGCTCACCCAGTCTGCCACTTTTCCTTACTGCGGCCAGTCTGCCAGAAGCGATATGTCACTCGTTGTGTATCTTAAGAGATTCATCGTTACTCCTTCCATAGGTTACTGGTATTCTCTGAGTCAATACCTCTCGTGACGAAAAAGTGGCTATCTTAATGGTGCAATACTTCTTCCTCCGAGTTGCTCACACAGTTTACTACTTTTTGTGTAGTTTTTGTCTGCCAGAAACTATAATTCACTAGTTGTGTATCATAAAAGAGTCATCGTTTCTCCTCCTAGGGGTTTTCGAGATTTGTTAATTCTAACCGCAAGTAACGAGGCATTGGCTACCTTAAGAGAGTCATAGTTACTCGTCCCCATTGCTCACCCAGTCTGCCACTTTTTCTTACTGTGGCCAGTCTGCCAGAAGCGGTATGTCACTCGTTGTGTATCTTAAGAGATTCATTGTTACTCCTTCCGTAGGTTACTGGTATTCTCTGAGTCAATACCTCTCTTGACGAAAAAGTGGCTATCGTAATAGTGCAATACTTCTTCTTCCGAGTTGCTCACACAGTTTACTGCTTTTTGTGTAGTTTTTGTCTGCCAGAAACTATAATTCACTAGTTTTGTATCATAAAAGAGTCATCTTTTCTCCTCCTAGGGGTTATTCGAGATATCTTAATCCAAACCGCAAGTAACGAGGCATTGGCTACCTTAAGAGAGTCATAGTTACTCGTCCCAATTGCTCACCCAGTCTGCCACTTTTCCTTACTGCGGCCAGTCTGCCAGAAGCGATATGTCACTCGTTGTGTATCTTAAGAGATTCATCGTTACTCTTTCCATAGGTTACTGGTATTCTCTGATTCAATGCCTCTCGTGACGAAAAAGTGGCTATCTTAATAGTGCAATACTTCTTCCTCCCAGTTGCTCACACAGTTTACTACTTTTTTGTGTAGTTTTTGTCTGCCAGAAACTATAATTCACTAGTTTTGTATCATAAAAGAGTTATCGTTTCTCCTCCTAGGGGTTATTCGAGACCTCTTAATCCAAACCGCAAGTAACGAGGCATTGGCTACCTTAAGAGAGTCATAGTTACTCGTCCCAATTGCTCACCCAGTCTGCCACTTTTCCTTACTGCGGCCAGTCTGCCAGAAGCGATATGTCACTCGTTGTGTATCTTAAGAGATTCATCGCTACTCTTTCCATAGGTTACTGGTATTCTCTGATTCAATGCCTCTCGTGACGAAAAAGTGGCTATCTTAATAGTGCAATACTTCTTCCTCCCAGTTGCTCACACAGATTACTACTTTTTTGTGTAGTTTTTGTCTGCCAGAAACTATAATTCACTAGTTTTGTATCATAAAAGAGTTATCGTTTCTCCTCCTAGGGGTTATTCGAGATTTCTTAATCCAAACCGCAAGTAACGAGGCATTGGCTACCTTAAGAGAGTCATAGTTACTCGTCCCAATTGCTCACCCAGTCTGCCACTTTTCCTTACTGCGGCCAGTCTGCCAGAAGCGATATGTCACTCGTTGTGTATCTTAAGAGATTCATCGTTACTCCTTCCATAGGTTACTGGTATTCTCTGAGTCAATACCTCTCTTGACGAAAAAGTGGCTATCTTAATAGTGCAATACTTCTTCCTCCGAGTTGCTCACACAGTTTACTGCTTTTTGTGTAGTTTTTGTCTGCCAGAAACTATAATTCACAAGTTGTGTATCATAAAAGAGTCATCGTTTCTCCTATTAGGGGTTTTCGAGATTTGTTAATTCTAACCGCAAGTAACGAGGCATTGGCTACCTTAAGAGAGTCATAGTTACTCGTCCCCATTGCTCACCCAGTCTGCCACTTTTTCTTATTGTGGCCAGTCTGCCAGAAGCGGTATGTCACTCGTTGTGTATCTTAAGAGATTCATCGTTACTCCTTCCATAGGTTACTGGTATTCTCTGAGTCAATACCTCTCTTGACGAAAAAGTGGCTATCTTAATGGTGCAATACTTCTTCCTCCGAGTTGCTCACACAGTTTACTACTTTTTGTGTAGTTTTTGTCTGCCAGAAACTATAATTCACTAGTTGTGTATCATAAAAGAGTCATCGTTTCTCCTCCTAGGGGTTTTCGAGATTTGTTAATTCTAACCGCAAGTAACGAGGCATTGGCTACCTTAAGAGAGTCATAGTTACTCGTCCCCATTGCTCACCCAGTCTGCCACTTTTTCTTACTGTGGCCAGTCTGCCAGAAGCGGTATGTCACTCGTTGTGTATCTTAAGAGATTCATCGTTACTCCTTCCGTAGGTTACTGGTATTCTCTGAGTCAATACCTCTCTTGACGAAAAAGTGGCTATCGTAATAGTGCAATACTTCTTCCTCCGAGTTGCTCACACAGTTTACTGCTTTTTGTGTAGTTTTTGTCTGCCAGAAACTATAATTCACTAGTTTTGTATCATAAAAGAGTCATCTTTTCTCCTCCTAGGGGTTATTCGAGATATCTTAATCCAAACCGCAAGTAACGAGGCATTGGCTACCTTAAGAGAGTCATAGTTACTCGTCCCAATTGCTCACCCAGTCTGCCACTTTTCCTTACTGCGGCCAGTCTGCCAGAAGCGATATGTCACTCGTTGTGTATCTTAAGAGATTCATCGTTACTCTTTCCATAGGTTACTGGTATTCTCTGATTCAATGCCTCTCGTGACGAAAAAGTGGCTAACTTAATAGTGCAATACTTCTTCCTCCCAGTTGCTCACACAGTTTACTACTTTTTTGTGTAGTTTTTGTCTGCCAGAAACTATAATTCACTAGTTTTGTATCATAAAAGAGTTATCGTTTCTCCTCCTAGGGGTTATTCGAGACCTCTTAATCCAAACCGCAAGTAACGAGGCATTGGCTACCTTAAGAGAGTCATAGTTACTCGTCCCAATTGCTCACCCAGTCTGCCACTTTTCCTTACTGCGGCCAGTCTGCCAGAAGCGATATGTCACTCGTTGTGTATCTTAAGAGATTCATCGTTACTCCTTCCATAGGTTACTGGTATTCTCTGAGTCAATACCTCTCGTGACGAAAAAGTGGCTATCTTAATGGTGCAATACTTCTTCCTCCGAGTTGCTCACACAGTTTACTACTTTTTGTGTAGTTTTTGTCTGCCAGAAGCTATAATTCACTAGTTGTGTATCATAAAAGAGTCATCGTTTCTCCTCCTAGGGGTTTTCGAGATTTGTTAATTCTAACCGCAAGTAACGAGGCATTGGCTACCTTAAGAGAGTCATAGTTACTCGTCCCCATTGCTCACCCAGTCTGCCACTTTTTCTTACTGTGGCCAGTCTGCCAGAAGCGATATGTCACTCGTTGTGTATCTTAAGAGATTCATCGTTACTCCTTCCATAGGTTACTGGTATTCTCTGAGTCAATACCTCTCTTGACGAAAAAGTGGCTATCTTAATAGTGCAATACTTCTTCCTCCGAGTTGCTCACACAGTTTACTGCTTTTTGTGTAGTTTTTGTCTGCCAGAAACTATAATTCACTAGTTTTGTATCATAAAAGAGTCATCGTTTCTCCTCCTAGTGGTTATTCGAGATATCTTAATCCAAACCGCAAGTAACGAGGCATTGGCTACCTTAAGAGAGTCATAGTTACTCGTCCCAATTGCTCACCCAGTCTGCCACTTTTCCTTACTGCGGCCAGTCTGCCAGAACCGATATGTCACTCGTTGTGTATCTTAAGAGATTCATCGTTACTCCTTCCATAGGTTACTGGTATTCTCTGAGTCAATACCTCTCTTGACGAAAAAGTGGCTATCTTAATAGTGCAATACTTCTTCCTCCGAGTTGCTCACACAGTTTACTACTTTTTGTCTACTTGCCAGTCTGCCAGAAGCGATATGTCACTAGTTGTGTATCATAAAGGAGTCATCGTTTCACCTCCTAGGGGTTATTCGAGATTTCTTAATCCAAACCGCAAGTAACGAGGCATTGGCTACCTTAAGAGAGTCATAGTTACTCGTCCCAATTGCTCACCCAGTCTGCCACTTTTCCTTACTGCGGCCAGTCTGCCAGAAGCGATATGTCACTCGTTGTGTATCTTAAGAGATTCATCGCTACTCTTTCCATAGGTTACTGGTATTCTCTGATTCAATGCCTCTCGTGACGAAAAAGTGGCTATCTTAATAGTGCAATACTTCTTCCTCCCAGTTGCTCACACAGATTACTACTTTTTTGTGTAGTTTTTGTCTGCCAGAAACTATAATTCACTAGTTTTGTATCATAAAAGAGTTATCGTTTCTCCTCCTAGGGGTTATTCGAGATTTCTTAATCCAAACCGCAAGTAACGAGGCATTGGCTACCTTAAGAGAGTCATAGTTACTCGTCCCAATTGCTCACCCAGTCTGCCACTTTTCCTTACTGCGGCCAGTCTGCCAGAAGCGATATGTCACTCGTTGTGTATCTTAAGAGATTCATCGTTACTCCTTCCATAGGTTACTGGTATTCTCTGAGTCAATACCTCTCTTGACGAAAAAGTGGCTATCTTAATAGTGCAATACTTCTTCCTCCGAGTTGCTCACACAGTTTACTGCTTTTTGTGTAGTTTTTGTCTGCCAGAAACTATAATTCACAAGTTGTGTATCATAAAAGAGTCATCGTTTCTCCTATTAGGGGTTTTCGAGATTTGTTAATTCTAACCGCAAGTAACGAGGCATTGGCTACCTTAAGAGAGTCATAGTTACTCGTCCCCATTGCTCACCCAGTCTGCCACTTTTTCTTACTGTGGCCAGTCTGCCAGAAGCGGTATGTCACTCGTTGTGTATCTTAAGAGATTCATCGTTACTCCTTCCATAGGTTACTGGTATTCTCTGAGTCAATACCTCTCTTGACGAAAAAGTGACTATCTTAATAGTGCAATACTTCTTCCTCCGAGTTGCTCACACAGTTTACTGCTTTTTGTGTAGTTTTTGTCTGCCAGAAACTATAATTCACTAGTTTTGTATCATAAAAGAGTCATCTTTTCTCCTCCTAGGGGTTATTCGAGATATCTTAATCCAAACCGCAAGTAACGAGGCATTGGCTACCTTAAGAGAGTCATAGTTACTCGTCCCAATTGCTCACCCAGTCTGCCACTTTTCCTTACTGCGGCCAGTCTGCCAGAAGCGATATGTCACTCGTTGTGTATCTTAAGAGATTCATCGCTACTCTTTCCATAGGTTACTGGTATTCTCTGATTCAATGCCTCTCGTGACGAAAAAGTGGCTATCTTAATAGTGCAATACTTCTTCCTCCCAGTTGCTCACACAGTTTACTACTTTTTTGTGTAGTTTTTGTCTGCCAGAAACTATAATTCACTAGTTGTGTATCATAAAAGAGTCATCGTTTCTCCTCCTAGGGGTTTTCGAGATTTGTTAATTCTAACCGCAAGTAACGAGGCATTGGCTACCTTAAGAGAGTCATAGTTACTCGTCCCAATTGCTCACCCAGTCTGCCACTTTTCCTTACTGCGGCCAGTCTGCCAGAAGCGATATGTCACTCGTTGTGTATCTTAAGAGATTCATCGTTACTCCTTCCATAGGTTACTGGTATTCTCTGAGTCAATACCTCTCGTGACGAAAAAGTGGCTATCTTAATGGTGCAATACTTCTTCCTCCGAGTTGCTCACACAGTTTACTACTTTTTGTGTAGTTTTTGTCTGCCAGAAACTATAATTCACTAGTTGTGTATCATAAAAGAGTCATCGTTTCTCCTCCTAGGGGTTTTCCAGATTTGTCAATTCTAACCGCAAGTAACGAGGCATTGGCTACCTTAAGAGAGTCATAGTTACTCGTCCCCATTGCTCACCCAGTCTGCCACTTTTCCTTACTGCGGCCAGTCTGCCAGAAGCGATATGTCACTCGTTGTGTATCTTAAGAGATTCATCGCTACTCTTTCCATAGGTTACTGGTATTCTCTGATTCAATGCCTCTCGTGACGAAAAAGTGGCTATCTTAATAGTGCAATACTTCTTCCTCCGAGTTGCTCACACATTTTACTGCTTTTTGTGTAGTTTTTGTCTGCCAGAAACTATAATTCACTAGTTTTGTATCATAAAAGAGTCATCGTTTCTCCTCCTAGGGGTTATTCGAGATATCTTAATCCAAACCGCAAGTAACGAGGCATTAGCTACCTTAAGAGAGTCATAGTTACTCGTCCCAATTGCTCACCCAGTCTGCCACTTTTCCTTACCGCGGCCAGTCTGCCAGAAGCGATATGTCACTCGTTGTGTATCTTAAGAGATTCATCGTTACTCCTTCCATAGGTTACTGGTATTCTCTGAGTCAATACTTCTCTTGACGAAAAAGTGGCTATCTTAATAGTGCAATACTTCTTCCTCCGAGTTGCTCACACAGTTTACTACTTTGTGTCTACTTGCCAGTCTGCCAGAAGCGATATGTCACTAGTGGTGTATCATAAAAGGGTCATCGTTTCTCCTCCTAGGGGTTATTCGAGATTTCTTAATCCAAACCGCAAGTAACGAGGCATTGGCTACCTTAAGAGAGTCATAGTTACTCGTCCCAATTGCTCACCCAGTCTGCCACTTTTCCTTACTGCGGCCAGTCTGCCAGAAGCGATATGTCACTCGTTGTGTATCTTAAGAGATTCATCGTTACTCTTTCCATAGGTTACTGGTATTCTCTGATTCAATGCCTCTCGTGACGAAAAAGTGGCTATCTTAATAGTGCAATACTTCTTCCTCCCAGTTGCTCACACAGATTACTACTTTTTTGTGTAGTTTTTGTCTGCCAGAAACTATAATTCACTAGTTTTGTATCATAAAAGAGTTATCGTTTCTCCTCCTAGGGGTTATTCGAGATTTCTTAATCCAAACCGCAAGTAACGAGGCATTGGCTACCTTAAGAGAGTCATAGTTACTCGTCCCAATTGCTCACCCAGTCTGCCACTTTTCCTTACTGCGGCCAGTCTGCCAGAAGCGATATGTCACTCGTTGTGTATCTTAAGAGATTCATCGTTACTCCTTCCATAGGTTACTGGTATTCTCTGAGTCAATACCTCTCTTGACGAAAAAGTGGCTATCTTAATAGTGCAATACTTCTTCCTCCGAGTTGCTCACACAGTTTACTGCTTTTTGTGTAGTTTTTGTCTGCCAGAAACTATAATTCACAAGTTGTGTATCATAAAAGAGTCATCGTTTCTCCTATTAGGGGTTTTCGAGATTTGTTAATTCTAACCGCAAGTAACGAGGCATTGGCTACCTTAAGAGAGTCATAGTTACTCGTCCCCATTGCTCACCCAGTCTGCCACTTTTTCTTACTGTGGCCAGTCTGCCAGAAGCGGTATGTCACTCGTTGTGTATCTTAAGAGATTCATCGTTACTCCTTCCATAGGTTACTGGTATTCTCTGAGTCAATACCTCTCTTGACGAAAAAGTGACTATCTTAATAGTGCAATACTTCTTCCTCCGAGTTGCTCACACAGTTTACTGCTTTTTGTGTAGTTTTTGTCTGCCAGAAACTATAATTCACTAGTTTTGTATCATAAAAGAGTCATCTTTTCTCCTCCTAGGGGTTATTCGAGATATCTTAATCCAAACCGCAAGTAACGAGGCATTGGCTACCTTAAGAGAGTCATAGTTACTCGTCCCAATTGCTCACCCAGTCTGCCACTTTTCCTTACTGCGGCCAGTCTGCCAGAAGCGATATGTCACTCGTTGTGTATCTTAAGAGATTCATCGCTACTCTTTCCATAGGTTACTGGTATTCTCTGATTCAATGCCTCTCGTGACGAAAAAGTGGCTATCTTAATAGTGCAATACTTCTTCCTCCCAGTTGCTCACACAGTTTACTACTTTTTTGTGTAGTTTTTGTCTGCCAGAAACTATAATTCACTAGTTGTGTATCATAAAAGAGTCATCGTTTCTCCTCCTAGGGGTTTTCGAGATTTGTTAATTCTAACCGCAAGTAACGAGGCATTGGCTACCTTAAGAGAGTCATAGTTACTCGTCCCAATTGCTCACCCAGTCTGCCACTTTTCCTTACTGCGGCCAGTCTGCCAGAAGCGATATGTCACTCGTTGTGTATCTTAAGAGATTCATCGTTACTCCTTCCATAGGTTACTGGTATTCTCTGAGTCAATACCTCTCGTGACGAAAAAGTGGCTATCTTAATGGTGCAATACTTCTTCCTCCGAGTTGCTCACACAGTTTACTACTTTTTGTGTAGTTTTTGTCTGCCAGAAACTATAATTCACTAGTTGTGTATCATAAAAGAGTCATCGTTTCTCCTCCTAGGGGTTTTCCAGATTTGTTAATTCTAACCGCAAGTAACGAGGCATTGGCTACCTTAAGAGAGTCATAGTTACTCGTCCCCATTGCTCACCCAGTCTGCCACTTTTTCTTACTGTGGCCAGTCTGCCAGAAGCGATATGTCACTCGTTGTGTATCTTAAGAGATTCATCGTTACTCCTTCCATAGTTTACTGGTATTCTCTGAGTCAATACCTCTCTTGACGAAAAAGTGGCTATCTTAATAGTGCAATACTTCTTCCTCCGAGTTGCTCACACATTTTACTGCTTTTTGTGTAGTTTTTGTCTGCCAGAAACTATAATTCACTAGTTTTGTATCATAAAAGAGTCATCGTTTCTCCTCCTAGGGGTTATTCGAGATATCTTAATCCAAACCGCAAGTAACGAGGCATTGGCTACCTTAAGAGAGTCATAGTTACTCGTCCCAATTGCTCACCCAGTCTGCCACTTTTCCTTACCGCGGCCAGTCTGCCAGAAGCGATATGTCACTCGTTGTGTATCTTAAGAGATTCATCGTTACTCCTTCCATAGGTTACTGGTATTCTCTGAGTCAATACTTCTCTTGACGAAAAAGTGGCTATCTTAATAGTGCAATACTTCTTCCTCCGAGTTGCTCACACAGTTTACTACTTTGTGTCTACTTGCCAGTCTGCCAGAAGCGATATGTCACTAGTGGTGTATCATAAAAGGGTCATCGTTTCTCCTCCTAGGGGTTATTCGAGATTTCTTAATCCAAACCGCAAGTAACGAGGCATTGGCTACCTTAAGAGAGTCATAGTTACTCGTCCCAATTGCTCACCCAGTCTGCCACTTTTCCTTACTGCGGCCAGTCTGCCAGAAGCGATATGTCACTCGTTGTGTATCTTAAGAGATTCATCGTTACTCTTTCCATAGGTTACTGGTATTCTCTGATTCAATGCCTCTCGTGACGAAAAAGTGGCTATCTTAATAGTGCAATACTTCTTCCTCCGAGTTGCTCTCACAGTTTACTACTTTTTGTCTACTTGCCAGTCTGCCAGAAGCGATATGTCACTAGTTGTGTATCATAAAAGAGTCATCGTTTCTCCTCCTAGGGGTTATTCGAGATTTCTTAATCCAAACCGCAAGTAACGAGGCATTGGCTACCTTAAGAGAGTCATAGTTACTCGTCCCAAATGCTCACCCAGTCTGCCACTTTTCCTTACTGCGGCCAGTCTGCCAGATGCGATATGTCACTCGTTGTGTATCTTAAGAGATTCATCGCTACTCTTTCCATAGGTTACTGGTATTCTCTGATTCAATGCCTCTCGTGACGAAAAAGTGGCTATCTTAATAGTGCAATACTTCTTCCTCCCAGTTGCTCACACAGTTTACTACTTTTTTGTGTAGTTTTTGTCTGCCAGAAACTATAATTCACTAGTTTTGTATCAAAAAGAGTCATCGTTTCTCCTCCTAGGGGTTATTCGAGACCTCTTAATCCAAACCGCAAGTAACGAGGCATTGGCTACCTTAAGAGAGTCATAGTTACTCGTCCCAATTGCTCACCCAGTCTGCCACTTTTTCTTACTGTGGCCAGTCTGCCAGAAGCGATATGTCACTCGTTGTGTATCTTAAGAGATTCATCGTTACTCCTTCCATAGGTTACTGGTATTCTCTGAGTCAATACCTCTCTTGACGAATAAGTGGCTATCTTAATAGTGCAATACTTCTTCCTCAGAGTTGCTCACACAGTTTACTGCTTTTTGTGTAGTTTTTGTCTGCCAGAAACTATAATTCACTAGTTGTGTATCATAAAAGAGTCATCGTTTCTCCTCCTAGGGGTTATTCGAGATATCTTAATCCAAACCGCAAGTAACGAGGCATTGGCTACCTTAAGAGAGTCATAGTTACTCGTCCCAATTGCTCACCCAGTCTGCCACTTTTCCTTACTGCGGCCAGTCTGCCAGAAGCGATATGTCACTCGTTGTGTATCTTAAGAGATTCATCGTTACTCTTTCCATAGGTTACTGGTATTCTCTGATTCAATGCCTCTCGTGACGAAAAAGTGGCTATCTTAATAGTGCAATACTTCTTCCTCCCAGTTGCTCACACAGTTTACTACTTTTTTGTGTAGTTTTTGTCTGCCAGAGACTATAATTCACTAGTTTTGTATCATAAAAGAGTTGTCGTTTCTCCTCCTAGGGGTTATTCGAGACCTCTTAATCCAAACCGCAAGTAACGAGGCATTGGCTACCTTAAGAGAGTCATAGTTACTCGTCCCAATTGCTCACCCAGTCTGCCACTTTTCCTTACTGCGGCCAGTCTGCCAGAAGCGATATGTCACTCGTTGTGTATCTTAAGAGATTCATCGTTACTCCTTCCATAGGTTACTGGTATTCTCTGAGTCAATACCTCTCGTGACGAAAAAGTGGCTATCTTAATGGTGCAATACTTCTTCCTCCGAGTTGCTCACACAGTTTACTACTTTTTGTGTAGTTTTTGTCTGCCAGAAACTATAATTCACTAGTTGTGTATCATAAAAGAGTCATCGTTTCTCCTCCTAGGGGTTTTCGAGATTTGTTAATTCTAACCGCAAGTAACGAGGCATTGGCTACCTTAAGAGAGTCATAGTTACTCGTCCCCATTGCTCACCCAGTCTGCCACTTTTTCTTACTGTGGCCAGTCTGCCAGAAGCGATATGTCACTCGTTGTGTATCTTAAGAGATTCATCGTTACTCCTTCCATAGGTTACTGGTATTCTCTGAGTCAATACCTCTCTTGACGAAAAAGTGGCTATCTTAATAGTGCAATACTTCTTCCTCCGAGTTGCTCACACATTTTACTGCTTTTTGTGTAGTTTTTGTCTGCCAGAAACTATAATTCACTAGTTTTGTATCATAAAAGAGTCATCGTTTCTCCTCCTAGGGGTTATTCGAGATATCTTAATCCAAACCGCAAGTAACGAGGCATTGGCTACCTTAAGAGAGTCATAGTTACTCGTCCCAATTGCTCACCCAGTCTGCCACTTTTCCTTACCGCGGCCAGTCTGCCAGAAGCGATATGTCACTCGTTGTGTATCTTAAGAGATTCATCGTTACTCCTTCCATAGGTTACTGGTATTCTCTGAGTCAATACCTCTCTTGACGAAAAAGTGGCTATCTTAATAGTGCAATACTTCTTCCTCCGAGTTGCTCACACAGTTTACTACTTTGTGTCTACTTGCCAGTCTGCCAGAAGCGATATGTCACTAGTTGTGTATCATAAAAGGGTCATCGTTTCTCCTCCTAGGGGTTATTCGAGATTTCTTAATCCAAACCGCAAGTAACGAGGCATTGGCTACCTTAAGAGAGTCATAGTTACTCGTCCCAATTGCTCACCCAGTCTGCCACTTTTCCTTACTGCGGCCAGTCTGCCAGAAGCGATATGTCACTCGTTGTGTATCTTAAGAGATTCATCGCTACTCTTTCTATAGGTTACTGGCATTCTCTGATTCAATGCCTCTCGTGACGAAAAAGTGGCTATCTTAATAGTGCAATACTTCTTCCTCAGAGTTGCTCACACAGTTTACTGCTTTTTGTGTAGTTTTTGTCTGCCAGAAACTATAATTCACTAGTTGTGTATCATAAAAGAGTCATCGTTTCTCCTCCTAGGGGTTATTCGAGATATCTTAATCCAAACCGCAAGTAACGAGGCATTGGCTACCTTAAGAGAGTCATAGTTACTCGTCCCAATTGCTCACCCAGTCTGCCACTTTTCCTTACTGCGGCCAGTCTGCCAGAAGCGATATGTCACTCGTTGTGTATCTTAAGAGATTCATCGTTACTCTTTCCATAGGTTACTGGTATTCTCTGATTCAATGCCTCTCGTGACGAAAAAGTGGCTATCTTAATAGTGCAATACTTCTTCCTCCGAGTTGCTCTCACAGTTTACTACTTTTTGTCTACTTGCCAGTCTGCCAGAAGCGATATGTCACTAGTTGTGTATCATAAAAGAGTCATCGTTTCTCCTCCTAGGGGTTATTCGAGATTTCTTAATCCAAACCGCAAGTAACGAGGCATTGGCTACCTTAAGAGAGTCATAGTTACTCGTCCCAAATGCTCACCCAGTCTGCCACTTTTCCTTACTGCGGCCAGTCTGCCAGATGCGATATGTCACTCGTTGTGTATCTTAAGAGATTCATCGCTACTCTTTCCATAGGTTACTGGTATTCTCTGATTCAATGCCTCTCGTGACGAAAAAGTGGCTATCTTAATAGTGCAATACTTCTTCCTCCCAGTTGCTCACACAGTTTACTACTTTTTTGTGTAGTTTTTGTCTGCCAGAAACTATAATTCACTAGTTTTGTATCAAAAAGAGTCATCGTTTCTCCTCCTAGGGGTTATTCGAGACCTCTTAATCCAAACCGCAAGTAACGAGGCATTGGCTACCTTAAGAGAGTCATAGTTACTCGTCCCAATTGCTCACCCAGTCTGCCACTTTTTCTTACTGTGGCCAGTCTGCCAGAAGCGATATGTCACTCGTTGTGTATCTTAAGAGATTCATCGTTACTCCTTCCATAGGTTACTGGTATTCTCTGAGTCAATACCTCTCTTGACGAATAAGTGGCTATCTTAATAGTGCAATACTTCTTCCTCAGAGTTGCTCACACAGTTTACTGCTTTTTGTGTAGTTTTTGTCTGCCAGAAACTATAATTCACTAGTTGTGTATCATAAAAGAGTCATCGTTTCTCCTCCTAGGGGTTATTCGAGATATCTTAATCCAAACCGCAAGTAACGAGGCATTGGCTACCTTAAGAGAGTCATAGTTACTCGTCCCAATTGCTCACCCAGTCTGCCACTTTTCCTTACTGCGGCCAGTCTGCCAGAAGCGATATGTCACTCGTTGTGTATCTTAAGAGATTCATCGTTACTCTTTCCATAGGTTACTGGTATTCTCTGATTCAATGCCTCTCGTGACGAAAAAGTGGCTATCTTAATAGTGCAATACTTCTTCCTCCCAGTTGCTCACACAGTTTACTACTTTTTTGTGTAGTTTTTGTCTGCCAGAGACTATAATTCACTAGTTTTGTATCATAAAAGAGTTGTCGTTTCTCCTCCTAGGGGTTATTCGAGACCTCTTAATCCAAACCGCAAGTAACGAGGCATTGGCTACCTTAAGAGAGTCATAGTTACTCGTCCCAATTGCTCACCCAGTCTGCCACTTTTCCTTACTGCGGCCAGTCTGCCAGAAGCGATATGTCACTCGTTGTGTATCTTAAGAGATTCATCGTTACTCCTTCCATAGGTTACTGGTATTCTCTGAGTCAATACCTCTCGTGACGAAAAAGTGGCTATCTTAATGGTGCAATACTTCTTCCTCCGAGTTGCTCACACAGTTTACTACTTTTTGTGTAGTTTTTGTCTGCCAGAAACTATAATTCACTAGTTGTGTATCATAAAAGAGTCATCGTTTCTCCTCCTAGGGGTTTTCGAGATTTGTTAATTCTAACCGCAAGTAACGAGGCATTGGCTACCTTAAGAGAGTCATAGTTACTCGTCCCCATTGCTCACCCAGTCTGCCACTTTTTCTTACTGTGGCCAGTCTGCCAGAAGCGATATGTCACTCGTTGTGTATCTTAAGAGATTCATCGTTACTCCTTCCATAGGTTACTGGTATTCTCTGAGTCAATACCTCTCTTGACGAAAAAGTGGCTATCTTAATAGTGCAATACTTCTTCCTCCGAGTTGCTCACACATTTTACTGCTTTTTGTGTAGTTTTTGTCTGCCAGAAACTATAATTCACTAGTTTTGTATCATAAAAGAGTCATCGTTTCTCCTCCTAGGGGTTATTCGAGATATCTTAATCCAAACCGCAAGTAACGAGGCATTGGCTACCTTAAGAGAGTCATAGTTACTCGTCCCAATTGCTCACCCAGTCTGCCACTTTTCCTTACCGCGGCCAGTCTGCCAGAAGCGATATGTCACTCGTTGTGTATCTTAAGAGATTCATCGTTACTCCTTCCATAGGTTACTGGTATTCTCTGAGTCAATACTTCTCTTGACGAAAAAGTGGCTATCTTAATAGTGCAATACTTCTTCCTCCGAGTTGCTCACACAGTTTACTACTTTGTGTCTACTTGCCAGTCTGCCAGAAGCGATATGTCACTAGTGGTGTATCATAAAAGGGTCATCGTTTCTCCTCCTAGGGGTTATTCGAGATTTCTTAATCCAAACCGCAAGTAACGAGGCATTGGCTACCTTAAGAGAGTCATAGTTACTCGTCCCAATTGCTCACCCAGTCTGCCACTTTTCCTTACTGCGGCCAGTCTGCCAGAAGCGATATGTCACTCGTTGTGTATCTTAAGAGATTCATCGTTACTCTTTCCATAGGTTACTGGTATTCTCTGATTCAATGCCTCTCGTGACGAAAAAGTGGCTATCTTAATAGTGCAATACTTCTTCCTCCGAGTTGCTCTCACAGTTTACTACTTTTTGTCTACTTGCCAGTCTGCCAGAAGCGATATGTCACTAGTTGTGTATCATAAAAGAGTCATCGTTTCTCCTCCTAGGGGTTATTCGAGATTTCTTAATCCAAACCGCAAGTAACGAGGCATTGGCTACCTTAAGAGAGTCATAGTTACTCGTCCCAAATGCTCACCCAGTCTGCCACTTTTCCTTACTGCGGCCAGTCTGCCAGATGCGATATGTCACTCGTTGTGTATCTTAAGAGATTCATCGCTACTCTTTCCATAGGTTACTGGTATTCTCTGATTCAATGCCTCTCGTGACGAAAAAGTGGCTATCTTAATAGTGCAATACTTCTTCCTCCCAGTTGCTCACACAGTTTACTACTTTTTTGTGTAGTTTTTGTCTGCCAGAAACTATAATTCACTAGTTTTGTATCAAAAAGAGTCATCGTTTCTCCTCCTAGGGGTTATTCGAGACCTCTTAATCCAAACCGCAAGTAACGAGGCATTGGCTACCTTAAGAGAGTCATAGTTACTCGTCCCAATTGCTCACCCAGTCTGCCACTTTTTCTTACTGTGGCCAGTCTGCCAGAAGCGATATGTCACTCGTTGTGTATCTTAAGAGATTCATCGTTACTCCTTCCATAGGTTACTGGTATTCTCTGAGTCAATACCTCTCTTGACGAATAAGTGGCTATCTTAATAGTGCAATACTTCTTCCTCAGAGTTGCTCACACAGTTTACTGCTTTTTGTGTAGTTTTTGTCTGCCAGAAACTATAATTCACTAGTTGTGTATCATAAAAGAGTCATCGTTTCTCCTCCTAGGGGTTATTCGAGATATCTTAATCCAAACCGCAAGTAACGAGGCATTGGCTACCTTAAGAGAGTCATAGTTACTCGTCCCAATTGCTCACCCAGTCTGCCACTTTTCCTTACTGCGGCCAGTCTGCCAGAAGCGATATGTCACTCGTTGTGTATCTTAAGAGATTCATCGTTACTCTTTCCATAGGTTACTGGTATTCTCTGATTCAATGCCTCTCGTGACGAAAAAGTGGCTATCTTAATAGTGCAATACTTCTTCCTCCCAGTTGCTCACACAGTTTACTACTTTTTTGTGTAGTTTTTGTCTGCCAGAGACTATAATTCACTAGTTTTGTATCATAAAAGAGTTGTCGTTTCTCCTCCTAGGGGTTATTCGAGACCTCTTAATCCAAACCGCAAGTAACGAGGCATTGGCTACCTTAAGAGAGTCATAGTTACTCGTCCCAATTGCTCACCCAGTCTGCCACTTTTCCTTACTGCGGCCAGTCTGCCAGAAGCGATATGTCACTCGTTGTGTATCTTAAGAGATTCATCGTTACTCCTTCCATAGGTTACTGGTATTCTCTGAGTCAATACCTCTCGTGACGAAAAAGTGGCTATCTTAATGGTGCAATACTTCTTCCTCCGAGTTGCTCACACAGTTTACTACTTTTTGTGTAGTTTTTGTCTGCCAGAAACTATAATTCACTAGTTGTGTATCATAAAAGAGTCATCGTTTCTCCTCCTAGGGGTTTTCGAGATTTGTTAATTCTAACCGCAAGTAACGAGGCATTGGCTACCTTAAGAGAGTCATAGTTACTCGTCCCCATTGCTCACCCAGTCTGCCACTTTTTCTTACTGTGGCCAGTCTGCCAGAAGCGATATGTCACTCGTTGTGTATCTTAAGAGATTCATCGTTACTCCTTCCATAGGTTACTGGTATTCTCTGAGTCAATACCTCTCTTGACGAAAAAGTGGCTATCTTAATAGTGCAATACTTCTTCCTCCGAGTTGCTCACACATTTTACTGCTTTTTGTGTAGTTTTTGTCTGCCAGAAACTATAATTCACTAGTTTTGTATCATAAAAGAGTCATCGTTTCTCCTCCTAGGGGTTATTCGAGATATCTTAATCCAAACCGCAAGTAACGAGGCATTGGCTACCTTAAGAGAGTCATAGTTACTCGTCCCAATTGCTCACCCAGTCTGCCACTTTTCCTTACCGCGGCCAGTCTGCCAGAAGCGATATGTCACTCGTTGTGTATCTTAAGAGATTCATCGTTACTCCTTCCATAGGTTACTGGTATTCTCTGAGTCAATACCTCTCTTGACGAAAAAGTGGCTATCTTAATAGTGCAATACTTCTTCCTCCGAGTTGCTCACACAGTTTACTACTTTGTGTCTACTTGCCAGTCTGCCAGAAGCGATATGTCACTAGTTGTGTATCATAAAAGGGTCATCGTTTCTCCTCCTAGGGGTTATTCGAGATTTCTTAATCCAAACCGCAAGTAACGAGGCATTGGCTACCTTAAGAGAGTCATAGTTACTCGTCCCAATTGCTCACCCAGTCTGCCACTTTTCCTTACTGCGGCCAGTCTGCCAGAAGCGATATGTCACTCGTTGTGTATCTTAAGAGATTCATCGCTACTCTTTCTATAGGTTACTGGCATTCTCTGATTCAATGCCTCTCGTGACGAAAAAGTGGCTATCTTAATAGTGCAATACTTCTTCCTCCGAGTTGCTCACACAGTTTACTACTTTTTTGTGTAGTTTTTGTCTGCCAGAAACTATAATTCACTAGTTTTGTATCATAAAAGAGTTATCGTTTCTCCTCCTAGGGGTTATTCGAGACCTCTTAATCCAAACCGCAAGTAACGAGGCATTGGCTACCTTAAGAGAGTCATAGTTACTCGTCCCAATTGCTCACCCAGTCTGCCACTTTTCCTTACTGCGGCCAGTCTGCCAGAAGCGATATGTCACTCGTTGTGTATCTTAAGAGATTCATCGTTACTCCTTCCATAGGTTACTGGTATTCTCTGAGTCAATACCTCTCGTGACGAAAAAGTGGCTATCTTAATGGTGCAATACTTCTTCCTCCGAGTTGCTCACACAGTTTACTACTTTTTGTGTAGTTTTTGTCTGCCAGAAACTATAATTCACTAGTTGTGTATCATAAAAGAGTCATCGTTTCTCCTCCTAGGGGTTTTCGAGATTTGTTAATTCTAACCGCAAGTAACGAGGCATTGGCTACCTTAAGAGAGTCATAGTTACTCGTCCCCATTGCTCACCCAGTCTGCCACTTTTTCTTACTGTGGCCAGTCTGCCAGAAGCGGTATGTCACTCGTTGTGTATCTTAAGAGATTCATCGTTACTCCTTCCGTAGGTTACTGGTATTCTCTGAGTCAATACCTCTCTTGACGAAAAAGTGGCTATCTTAATAGTGCAATACTTCTTCCTCCGAGTTGCTCACACAGTTTACTGCTTTTTGTGTAGTTTTTGTCTGCCAGAAACTATAATTCACTAGTTTTGTATCATAAAAGAGTCATCTTTTCTCCTCCTAGGGGTTATTCGAGATATCTTAATCCAAACCGCAAGTAACGAGGCATTGGCTACCTTAAGAGAGTCATAGTTACTCGTCCCAATTGCTCACCCAGTCTGCCACTTTTCCTTACTGCGGCCAGTCTGCCAGAAGCGATATGTCACTCGTTGTGTATCTTAAGAGATTCATCGTTACTCCTTCCATAGGTTACTGGTATTCTCTGAGTCAATACCTCTCTTGACGAAAAAGTGGCTATCTTAATAGTGCAATACTTCTTCCTCCGAGTTGCTCACACAGTTTACTACTTTTTGTCTACTTGCCAGTCTGCCAGAAGCGATATGTCACTAGTTGTGTATCATAAAGGAGTCATCGTTTCACCTCCTAGGGGTTATTCGAGATTTCTTAATCCAAACCGCAAGTAACGAGGCATTGGCTACCTTAAGAGAGTCATAGTTACTCGTCCCAATTGCTCACCCAGTCTGCCACTTTTCCTTACTGCGGCCAGTCTGCCAGAAGCGATATGTCACTCGTTGTGTATCTTAAGAGATTCATCGCTACTCTTTCCATAGGTTACTGGTATTCTCTGATTCAATGCCTCTCGTGACGAAAAAGTGGCTATCTTAATAGTGCAATACTTCTTCCTCCCAGTTGCTCACACAGATTACTACTTTTTTGTGTAGTTTTTGTCTGCCAGAAACTATAATTCACTAGTTTTGTATCATAAAAGAGTTATCGTTTCTCCTCCTAGGGGTTATTCGAGATTTCTTAATCCAAACCGCAAGTAACGAGGCATTGGCTACCTTAAGAGAGTCATAGTTACTCGTCCCAATTGCTCACCCAGTCTGCCACTTTTCCTTACTGCGGCCAGTCTGCCAGAAGCGATATGTCACTCGTTGTGTATCTTAAGAGATTCATCGTTACTCCTTCCATAGGTTACTGGTATTCTCTGAGTCAATACCTCTCTTGACGAAAAAGTGGCTATCTTAATAGTGCAATACTTCTTCCTCCGAGTTGCTCACACAGTTTACTACTTTGTGTCTACTTGCCAGTCTGCCAGAAGCGATATGTCACTAGTGGTGTATCATAAAAGGGTCATCGTTTCTCCTCCTAGGGGTTATTCGAGATTTCTTAATCCAAACCGCAAGTAACGAGGCATTGGCTACCTTAAGAGAGTCATAGTTACTCGTCCCAATTGCTCACCCAGTCTGCCACTTTTCCTTACTGCGGCCAGTCTGCCAGAAGCGATATGTCACTCGTTGTGTATCTTAAGAGATTCATCGTTACTCTTTCCATAGGTTACTGGTATTCTCTGATACAATGCCTCTCGTGACGAAAAAGTGGCTATCTTAATAGTGCAATACTTCTTCCTCCGAGTTGCTCTCACAGTTTACTACTTTTTGTCTACTTGCCAGTCTGCCAGAAGCGATATGTGACTAGTTGTGTATCATAAAAGAGTCATCGTTTCTCCTCCTAGGGGTTATTCGAGATTTCTTAATCCAAACCGCAAGTAACGAGGCATTGGCTACCTTAAGAGAGTCATAGTTACTCGTCCCAAATGCTCACCCAGTCTGCCACTTTTCCTTACTGCGGCCAGTCTGCCAGATGCGATATGTCACTCGTTGTGTATCTTAAGAGATTCATCACTACTCTTTCCATAGGTTACTGGTATTCTCTGATTCAATGCCTCTCGTGACGAAAAAGTGGCTATCTTAATAGTGCAATACTTCTTCCTCCCAGTTGCTCACACAGTTTACTACTTTTTTGTGTAGTTTTTGTCTGCCAGAAACTATAATTCACTAGTTTTGTATCAAAAAGAGTCATCGTTTCTCCTCCTAGGGGTTATTCGAGACCTCTTAATCCAAACCGCAAGTAACGAGGCATTGGCTACCTTAAGAGAGTCATAGTTACTCGTCCCAATTGCTCACCCAGTCTGCCACTTTTTCTTACTGTGGCCAGTCTGCCAGAAGCGATATGTCACTCGTTGTGTATCTTAAGAGATTCATCGTTACTCCTTCCATAGGTTACTGGTATTCTCTGAGTCAATACCTCTCTTGACGAAAAAGTGGCTATCTTAATAGTGCAATACTTCTTCCTCCGAGTTGCTCACACAGTTTACTGCTTTTTGTGTAGTTTTTGTCTGCCAGAAACTATAATTCACTAGTTGTGTATCATAAAAGAGTCATCGTTTCTCCTCCTAGGGGTTATTCGAGATATCTTAATCCAAACCGCAAGTAACGAGGCATTGGCTACCTTAAGAGAGTCATAGTTACTCGTCCCAATTGCTCACGCAGTCTGCCACTTTTCCTTACTGCGGCCAGTCTGCCAGAAGCGATATGTCACTCGTTGTGTATCTTAAGAGATTCATCGTTACTCTTTCCATAGGTTACTGGTATTCTCTGATTCAATGCCTCTCGTGACGAAAAAGTGGCTATCTTAATAGTGCAATACTTCTTCCTCCCAGTTGCTCACACAGTTTACTACTTTTTTGTGTAGTTTTTGTCTGCCAGAGACTATAATTCACTAGTTTTGTATCATAAAAGAGTTATCGTTTCTCCTCCTAGGGGTTATTCGAGACCTCTTAATCCAAACCGCAAGTAACGAGGCATTGGCTACCTTAAGAGAGTCATAGTTACTCGTCCCAATTGCTCTCCCAGTCTGCCACTTTTCCTTACTGCGGCCAGTCTGCCAGAAGCGATATGTCACTCGTTGTGTATCTTAAGAGATTCATCGTTACTCCTTCCATAGGTTACTGGTATTCTCTGAGTCAATACCTCTCGTGACGAAAAAGTGGCTATCTTAATGGTGCAATACTTCTTCCTCCGAGTTGCTCACACAGTTTACTACTTTTTGTGTAGTTTTTGTCTGCCAGAAACTATAATTCACTAGTTGTGTATCATAAAAGAGTCATCGTTTCTCCTCCTAGGGGTTTTCGAGATTTGTTAATTCTAACCGCAAGTAACGAGGCATTGGCTACCTTAAGAGAGTCATAGTTACTCGTCCCCATTGCTCACCCAGTCTGCCACTTTTTCTTACTGTGGCCAGTCTGCCAGAAGCGGTATGTCACTCGTTGTGTATCTTAAGAGATTCATCGTTACTCCTTCCGTAGGTTACTGGTATTCTCTGAGTCAATACCTCTCTTGACGAAAAAGTGGCTATCTTAATAGTGCAATACTTCTTCCTCCGAGTTGCTCACACAGTTTACTGCTTTTTGTGTAGTTTTTGTCTGCCAGAAACTATAATTCACTAGTTTTGTATCATAAAAGAGTCATCTTTTCTCCTCCTAGGGGTTATTCGAGATATCTTAATCCAAACCGCAAGTAACGAGGCATTGGCTACCTTAAGAGAGTCATAGTTACTCGTCCCAATTGCTCACCCAGTCTGCCACTTTTCCTTACTGCGGCCAGTCTGCCAGAAGCGATATGTCACTCGTTGTGTATCTTAAGAGATTCATCGTTACTCCTTCCATAGGTTACTGGTATTCTCTGAGTCAATACCTCTCTTGACGAAAAAGTGGCTATCTTAATAGTGCAATACTTCTTCCTCCGAGTTGCTCACACAGTTTACTACTTTTTGTCTACTTGCCAGTCTGCCAGAAGCGATATGTCACTAGTTGTGTATCATAAAGGAGTCATCGTTTCACCTCCTAGGGGTTATTCGAGATTTCTTAATCCAAACCGCAAGTAACGAGGCATTGGCTACCTTAAGAGAGTCATAGTTACTCGTCCCAATTGCTCACCCAGTCTGCCACTTTTCCTTACTGCGGCCAGTCTGCCAGAAGCGATATGTCACTCGTTGTGTATCTTAAGAGATTCATCGCTACTCTTTCCATAGGTTACTGGTATTCTCTGATTCAATGCCTCTCGTGACGAAAAAGTGGCTATCTTAATAGTGCAATACTTCTTCCTCCCAGTTGCTCACACAGATTACTACTTTTTTGTGTAGTTTTTGTCTGCCAGAAACTATAATTCACTAGTTTTGTATCATAAAAGAGTTATCGTTTCTCCTCCTAGGGGTTATTCGAGATTTCTTAATCCAAACCGCAAGTAACGAGGCATTGGCTACCTTAAGAGAGTCATAGTTACTCGTCCCAATTGCTCACCCAGTCTGCCACTTTTCCTTACTGCGGCCAGTCTGCCAGAAGCGATATGTCACTCGTTGTGTATCTTAAGAGATTCATCGTTACTCCTTCCATAGGTTACTGGTATTCTCTGAGTCAATACCTCTCTTGACGAAAAAGTGGCTATCTTAATAGTGCAATACTTCTTCCTCCGAGTTGCTCACACAGTTTACTACTTTGTGTCTACTTGCCAGTCTGCCAGAAGCGATATGTCACTAGTGGTGTATCATAAAAGGGTCATCGTTTCTCCTCCTAGGGGTTATTCGAGATTTCTTAATCCAAACCGCAAGTAACGAGGCATTGGCTACCTTAAGAGAGTCATAGTTACTCGTCCCAATTGCTCACCCAGTCTGCCACTTTTCCTTACTGCGGCCAGTCTGCCAGAAGCGATATGTCACTCGTTGTGTATCTTAAGAGATTCATCGTTACTCTTTCCATAGGTTACTGGTATTCTCTGATACAATGCCTCTCGTGACGAAAAAGTGGCTATCTTAATAGTGCAATACTTCTTCCTCCGAGTTGCTCTCACAGTTTACTACTTTTTGTCTACTTGCCAGTCTGCCAGAAGCGATATGTGACTAGTTGTGTATCATAAAAGAGTCATCGTTTCTCCTCCTAGGGGTTATTCGAGATTTCTTAATCCAAACCGCAAGTAACGAGGCATTGGCTACCTTAAGAGAGTCATAGTTACTCGTCCCAAATGCTCACCCAGTCTGCCACTTTTCCTTACTGCGGCCAGTCTGCCAGATGCGATATGTCACTCGTTGTGTATCTTAAGAGATTCATCACTACTCTTTCCATAGGTTACTGGTATTCTCTGATTCAATGCCTCTCGTGACGAAAAAGTGGCTATCTTAATAGTGCAATACTTCTTCCTCCCAGTTGCTCACACAGTTTACTACTTTTTTGTGTAGTTTTTGTCTGCCAGAAACTATAATTCACTAGTTTTGTATCAAAAAGAGTCATCGTTTCTCCTCCTAGGGGTTATTCGAGACCTCTTAATCCAAACCGCAAGTAACGAGGCATTGGCTACCTTAAGAGAGTCATAGTTACTCGTCCCAATTGCTCACCCAGTCTGCCACTTTTTCTTACTGTGGCCAGTCTGCCAGAAGCGATATGTCACTCGTTGTGTATCTTAAGAGATTCATCGTTACTCCTTCCATAGGTTACTGGTATTCTCTGAGTCAATACCTCTCTTGACGAAAAAGTGGCTATCTTAATAGTGCAATACTTCTTCCTCCGAGTTGCTCACACAGTTTACTGCTTTTTGTGTAGTTTTTGTCTGCCAGAAACTATAATTCACTAGTTGTGTATCATAAAAGAGTCATCGTTTCTCCTCCTAGGGGTTATTCGAGATATCTTAATCCAAACCGCAAGTAACGAGGCATTGGCTACCTTAAGAGAGTCATAGTTACTCGTCCCAATTGCTCACGCAGTCTGCCACTTTTCCTTACTGCGGCCAGTCTGCCAGAAGCGATATGTCACTCGTTGTGTATCTTAAGAGATTCATCGTTACTCTTTCCATAGGTTACTGGTATTCTCTGATTCAATGCCTCTCGTGACGAAAAAGTGGCTATCTTAATAGTGCAATACTTCTTCCTCCCAGTTGCTCACACAGTTTACTACTTTTTTGTGTAGTTTTTGTCTGCCAGAGACTATAATTCACTAGTTTTGTATCATAAAAGAGTTATCGTTTCTCCTCCTAGGGGTTATTCGAGACCTCTTAATCCAAACCGCAAGTAACGAGGCATTGGCTACCTTAAGAGAGTCATAGTTACTCGTCCCAATTGCTCTCCCAGTCTGCCACTTTTCCTTACTGCGGCCAGTCTGCCAGAAGCGATATGTCACTCGTTGTGTATCTTAAGAGATTCATCGTTACTCCTTCCATAGGTTACTGGTATTCTCTGAGTCAATACCTCTCGTGACGAAAAAGTGGCTATCTTAATGGTGCAATACTTCTTCCTCCGAGTTGCTCACACAGTTTACTACTTTTTGTGTAGTTTTTGTCTGCCAGAAACTATAATTCACTAGTTGTGTATCATAAAAGAGTCATCGTTTCTCCTCCTAGGGGTTTTCGAGATTTCTTAATTCTAACCGCAAGTAACGAGGCATTGGCTACCTTAAGAGAGTCATAGTTACTCGTCCCCATTGCTCACCCAGTCTGCCACTTTTTCTTACTGTGGCCAGTCTGCCAGAAGCGATATGTCACTCGTTGTGTATCTTAAGAGATTCATCGTTACTCCTTCCATAGGTTACTGGTATTCTCTGAGTCAATACCTCTCTTGACGAAAAAGTGGCTATCTTAATAGTGCAATACTTCTTCCTCCGAGTTGCTCACACATTTTACTGCTTTTTGTGTAGTTTTTGTCTGCCAGAAACTATAATTCACTAGTTTTGTATCATAAAAGAGTCATCGTTTCTCCTCCTAGGGGTTATTCGAGATATCTTAATCCAAACCGCAAGTAACGAGGCATTGGCTACCTTAAGAGAGTCATAGTTACTCGTCCCAATTGCTCACCCAGTCTGCCACTTTTCCTTACCGCGGCCAGTCTGCCAGAAGCGATATGTCACTCGTTGTGTATCTTAAGAGATTCATCGTTACTCCTTCCATAGGTTACTGGTATTCTCTGAGTCAATACCTCTCTTGACGAAAAAGTGGCTATCTTAATAGTGCAATACTTCTTCCTCCGAGTTGCTCACACAGTTTACTACTTTGTGTCTACTTGCCAGTCTGCCAGAAGCGATATGTCACTAGTTGTGTATCATAAAAGGGTCATCGTTTCTCCTCCTAGGGGTTATTCGAGATTTCTTAATCCAAACCGCAAGTAACGAGGCATTGGCTACCTTAAGAGAGTCATAGTTACTCGTCCCAATTGCTCACCCAGTCTGCCACTTTTCCTTACTGCGGCCAGTCTGCCAGAAGCGATATGTCACTCGTTGTGTATCTTAAGAGATTCATCGCTACTCTTTCCATAGGTTACTGGTATTCTCTGATTCAATGCCTCTCGTGACGAAAAAGTGGCTATCTTAATAGTGCAATACTTCTTCCTCCGAGTTGCTCACACAGTTTACTACTTTTTTGTGTAGTTTTTGTCTGCCAGAAACTATAATTCACTAGTTTTGTATCATAAAAGAGTTATCGTTTCTCCTCCTAGGGGTTATTCGAGACCTCTTAATCCAAACCGCAAGTAACGAGGCATTGGCTACCTTAAGAGAGTCATAGTTACTCGTCCCAATTGCTCACCCAGTCTGCCACTTTTCCTTACTGCGGCCAGTCTGCCAGAAGCGATATGTCACTCGTTGTGTATCTTAAGAGATTCATCGTTACTCCTTCCATAGGTTACTGGTATTCTCTGAGTCAATACCTCTCGTGACGAAAAAGTGGCTATCTTAATGGTGCAATACTTCTTCCTCCGAGTTGCTCACACAGTTTACTACTTTTTGTGTAGTTTTTGTCTGCCAGAAACTATAATTCACTAGTTGTGTATCATAAAAGAGTCATCGTTTCTCCTCCTAGGGGTTTTCGAGATTTGTTAATTCTAACCGCAAGTAACGAGGCATTGGCTACCTTAAGAGAGTCATAGTTACTCGTCCCCATTGCTCACCCAGTCTGCCACTTTTTCTTACTGTGGCCAGTCTGCCAGAAGCGGTATGTCACTCGTTGTGTATCTTAAGAGATTCATCGTTACTCCTTCCGTAGGTTACTGGTATTCTCTGAGTCAATACCTCTCTTGACGAAAAAGTGGCTATCTTAATAGTGCAATACTTCTTCCTCCGAGTTGCTCACACAGTTTACTGCTTTTTGTGTAGTTTTTGTCTGCCAGAAACTATAATTCACTAGTTTTGTATCATAAAAGAGTCATCTTTTCTCCTCCTAGGGGTTATTCGAGATATCTTAATCCAAACCGCAAGTAACGAGGCATTGGCTACCTTAAGAGAGTCATAGTTACTCGTCCCAATTGCTCACCCAGTCTGCCACTTTTCCTTACTGCGGCCAGTCTGCCAGAAGCGATATGTCACTCGTTGTGTATCTTAAGAGATTCATCGTTACTCTTTCCATAGGTTACTGGTATTCTCTGATTCAATGCCTCTCGTGACGAAAAAGTGGCTATCTTAATAGTGCAATACTTCTTCCTCCCAGTTGCTCACACAGTTTACTACTTTTTTGTGTAGTTTTTGTCTGCCAGAAACTATAATTCACTAGTTTTGTATCATAAAAGAGTTATCGTTTCTCCTCCTAGGGGTTATTCGAGACCTCTTAATCCAAACCGCAAGTAACGAGGCATTGGCTACCTTAAGAGAGTCATAGTTACTCGTCCCAATTGCTCACCCAGTCTGCCACTTTTCCTTACTGCGGCCAGTCTGCCAGAAGCGATATGTCACTCGTTGTGTATCTTAAGAGATTCATCGTTACTCCTTCCATAGGTTACTGGTATTCTCTGAGTCAATACCTCTCGTGACGAAAAAGTGGCTATCTTAATGGTGCAATACTTCTTCCTCCGAGTTGCTCACACAGTTTACTACTTTTTGTGTAGTTTTTGTCTGCCAGAAGCTATAATTCACTAGTTGTGTATCATAAAAGAGTCATCGTTTCTCCTCCTAGGGGTTTTCGAGATTTGTTAATTCTAACCGCAAGTAACGAGGCATTGTCTACCTCAAGAGAGTCATAGTTACTCGTCCCCATTGCTCACCCAGTCTGCCACTTTTTCGTACTGTGGCCAGTCTGCCAGAAGCGATATGTCACTCGTTGTGTATCTTAAGAGATTCATCGTTACTCCTTCCATAGGTTACTGGTATTCTCTGAGTCAATACCTCTCGTGACGAAAAAGTGGCTATCTTAATGGTGCAATACTTCTTCCTCCGAGTTGCTCACACAGTTTACTACTTTTTGTGTAGTTTTTGTCTGCCAGAAACTATAATTCACTAGTTGTGTATCATAAAAGAGTCATCGTTTCTCCTCCTAGGGGTTTTCGAGATTTGTTAATTCTAACCGCAAGTAACGAGGCATTGGCTACCTTAAGAGAGTCATAGTTACTCGTCCCCATTGCTCACCCAGTCTGCCACTTTTTCTTACTGTGGCCAGTCTGCCAGAAGCGATATGTCACTCGTTGTGTATCTTAAGAGATTCATCGTTACTCCTTCCATAGGTTACTGGTATTCTCTGAGTCAATACCTCTCTTGACGAAAAAGTGGCTATCTTAATAGTGCAATACTTCTTCCTCCGAGTTGCTCACACATTTTACTGCTTTTTGTGTAGTTTTTGTCTGCCAGAAACTATAATTCACTAGTTTTGTATCATAAAAGAGTCATCGTTTCTCCTCCTAGGGGTTATTCGAGATATCTTAATCCAAACCGCAAGTAACGAGGCATTGGCTACCTTAAGAGAGTCATAGTTACTCGTCTCAATTGCTCACCCAGTCTGCCACTTTTCCTTACCGCGGCCAGTCTGCCAGAAGCGATATGTCACTCGTTGTGTATCTTAAGAGATTCATCGTTACTCCTTCCATAGGTTACTGGTATTCTCTGAGTCAATACCTCTCTTGACGAAAAAGTGGCTATCTTAATAGTGCAATACTTCTTCCTCCGAGTTGCTCACACAGTTTACTACTTTGTGTCTACTTGCCAGTCTGCCAGAAGCGATATGTCACTAGTTGTGTATCATAAAAGGGTCATCGTTTCTCCTCCTAGGGGTTATTCGAGATTTCTTAATCCAAACCGCAAGTAACGAGGCATTGGCTACCTTAAGAGAGTCATAGTTACTCGTCCCAATTGCTCACCCAGTCTGCCACTTTTCCTTACTGCGGCCAGTCTGCCAGAAGCGATATGTCACTCGTTGTGTATCTTAAGAGATTCATCGCTACTCTTTCCATAGGTTACTGGTATTCTCTGATTCAATGCCTCTCGTGACGAAAAAGTGGCTATCTTAATAGTGCAATACTTCTTCCTCCGAGTTGCTCACACAGTTTACTACTTTTTTGTGTAGTTTTTGTCTGCCAGAAACTATAATTCACTAGTTTTGTATCATAAAAGAGTTATCGTTTCTCCTCCTAGGGGTTATTCGAGACCTCTTAATCCAAACCGCAAGTAACGAGGCATTGGCTACCTTAAGAGAGTCATAGTTACTCGTCCCAATTGCTCACCCAGTCTGCCACTTTTCCTTACTGCGGCCAGTCTGCCAGAAGCGATATGTCACTCGTTGTGTATCTTAAGAGATTCATCGTTACTCCTTCCATAGGTTACTGGTATTCTCTGAGTCAATACCTCTCGTGACGAAAAAGTGGCTATCTTAATGGTGCAATACTTCTTCCTCCGAGTTGCTCACACAGTTTACTACTTTTTGTGTAGTTTTTGTCTGCCAGAAACTATAATTCACTAGTTGTGTATCATAAAAGAGTCATCGTTTCTCCTCCTAGGGGTTTTCGAGATTTGTTAATTCTAACCGCAAGTAACGAGGCATTGGCTACCTTAAGAGAGTCATAGTTACTCGTCCCCATTGCTCACCCAGTCTGCCACTTTTTCTTACTGTGGCCAGTCTGCCAGAAGCGGTATGTCACTCGTTGTGTATCTTAAGAGATTCATCGTTACTCCTTCCGTAGGTTACTGGTATTCTCTGAGTCAATACCTCTCTTGACGAAAAAGTGGCTATCTTAATAGTGCAATACTTCTTCCTCCGAGTTGCTCACACAGTTTACTGCTTTTTGTGTAGTTTTTGTCTGCCAGAAACTATAATTCACTAGTTTTGTATCATAAAAGAGTCATCTTTTCTCCTCCTAGGGGTTATTCGAGATATCTTAATCCAAACCGCAAGTAACGAGGCATTGGCTACCTTAAGAGAGTCATAGTTACTCGTCCCAATTGCTCACCCAGTCTGCCACTTTTCCTTACTGCGGCCAGTCTGCCAGAAGCGATATGTCACTCGTTGTGTATCTTAAGAGATTCATCGTTACTCTTTCCATAGGTTACTGGTATTCTCTGATTCAATGCCTCTCGTGACGAAAAAGTGGCTATCTTAATAGTGCAATACTTCTTCCTCCCAGTTGCTCACACAGTTTACTACTTTTTTGTGTAGTTTTTGTCTGCCAGAAACTATAATTCACTAGTTTTGTATCATAAAAGAGTTATCGTTTCTCCTCCTAGGGGTTATTCGAGACCTCTTAATCCAAACCGCAAGTAACGAGGCATTGGCTACCTTAAGAGAGTCATAGTTACTCGTCCCAATTGCTCACCCAGTCTGCCACTTTTCCTTACTGCGGCCAGTCTGCCAGAAGCGATATGTCACTCGTTGTGTATCTTAAGAGATTCATCGTTACTCCTTCCATAGGTTACTGGTATTCTCTGAGTCAATACCTCTCGTGACGAAAAAGTGGCTATCTTAATGGTGCAATACTTCTTCCTCCGAGTTGCTCACACAGTTTACTACTTTTTGTGTAGTTTTTGTCTGCCAGAAGCTATAATTCACTAGTTGTGTATCATAAAAGAGTCATCGTTTCTCCTCCTAGGGGTTTTCGAGATTTGTTAATTCTAACCGCAAGTAACGAGGCATTGTCTACCTTAAGAGAGTCATAGTTACTCGTCCCCATTGCTCACCCAGTCTGCCACTTTTTCTTACTGTGGCCAGTCTGCCAGAAGCGATATGTCACTCGTTGTGTATCTTAAGAGATTCATCGTTACTCCTTCCATAGGTTACTGGTATTCTCTGAGTCAATACCTCTCTTGACGAAAAAGTGGCTATCTTAATAGTGCAATACTTCTTCCTCCGAGTTGCTCACACAGTTTACTACTTTGTGTCTACTTGCCAGTCTGCCAGAAGCGATATGTCACTAGTGGTGTATCATAAAAGGGTCATCGTTTCTCCTCCTAGGGGTTATTCGAGATTTCTTAATCCAAACCGCAAGTAACGAGGCATTGGCTACCTTAAGAGAGTCATAGTTACTCGTCCCAATTGCTCACCCAGTCTGCCACTTTTCCTTACTGCGGCCAGTCTGCCAGAAGCGATATGTCACTCGTTGTGTATCTTAAGAGATTCATCGTTACTCTTTCCATAGGTTACTGGTATTCTCTGATTCAATGCCTCTCGTGACGAAAAAGTGGCTATCTTAATAGTGCAATACTTCTTCCTCCGAGTTGCTCTCACAGTTTACTACTTTTTGTCTACTTGCCAGTCTGCCAGAAGCGATATGTCACTAGTTGTGTATCATAAAAGAGTCATCGTTTCTCCTCCTAGGGGTTATTCGAGATTTCTTAATCCAAACCGCAAGTAACGAGGCATTGGCTACCTTAAGAGAGTCATAGTTACTCGTCCCAAATGCTCACCCAGTCTGCCACTTTTCCTTACTGCGGCCAGTCTGCCAGATGCGATATGTCACTCGTTGTGTATCTTAAGAGATTCATCGCTACTCTTTCCATAGGTTACTGGTATTCTCTGATTCAATGCCTCTCGTGACGAAAAAGTGGCTATCTTAATAGTGCAATACTTCTTCCTCCCAGTTGCTCACACAGTTTGCTACTTTTTTGTGTAGTTTTTGTCTGCCAGAAACTATAATTCACTAGTTTTGTATCAAAAAGAGTCATCGTTTCTCCTCCTAGGGGTTATTCGAGACCTCTTAATCCAAACTGCAAGTAACGAGGCATTGGCTACCTTAAGAGAGTCATAGTTACTCGTCCCAATTGCTCACCCAGTCTGCCACTTTTTCTTACTGTGGCAAGTCTGCCAGAAGCGATATGTCTCTCGTTGTGTATCTTAAGAGATTCATCGTTACTCCTTCCATAGGTTACTGGTATTCTCTGAGTCAATACCTCTCTTGACGAAAAAGTGGCCATCTTAATAGTGCAATACTTCTTCCTCCGAGTTGCTCACACAGTTTACTGCTTTTTGTGTAGTTTTTGTCTGCCAGAAACTATAATTCACTAGTTGTGTATCATAAAAGAGTCATCGTTTCTCCTCCTAGGGGTTATTCGAGATATCTTAATCCAAACCGCAAGTAACGAGGCATTGGCTACCTTAAGAGAGTCATAGTTACTCGTCCCAATTGCTCACCCAGTCTGCCACTTTTCCTTACTGCGGCCAGTCTGCCAGAAGCGATATGTCACTCGTTGTGTATCTTAAGAGATTCATCGTTACTCTTTCCATAGGTTACTGGTATTCTCTGATTCAATGCCTCTCGTGACGAAAAAGTGGCTATCTTAATAGTGCAATACTTCTTCCTCCCAGTTGCTCACACAGTTTACTACTTTTTTGTGTAGTTTTTGTCTGCCAGAGACTATAATTCACTAGTTTTGTATCATAAAAGAGTTATCGTTTCTCCTCCTAGGGGTTATTCGAGACCTCTTAATCCAAACCGCAAGTAACGAGGCATTGGCTACCTTAAGAGAGTCATAGTTACTCGTCCCAATTGCTCACCCAGTCTGCCACTTTTCCTTACTGCGGCCAGTCTGCCAGAAGCGATATGTCACTCGTTGTGTATCTTAAGAGATTCATCGTTACTCCTTCCATAGGTTACTGGTATTCTCTGAGTCAATACCTCTCGTGACGAAAAAGTGGCTATCTTAATGGTGCAATAGTTCTTCCTCCGAGTTGCTCACACAGTTTACTACTTTTTGTGTAGTTTTTGTCTGCCAGAAACTATAATTCACTAGTTGTGTATCATAAAAGAGTCATCGTTTCTCATCCTAGGGGTTTTCGAGATTTGTTAATTCTAACCGCAAGTAACGAGGCATTGGCTACCTTAAGAGAGTCATAGTTACTCGTCCCCATTGCTCACCCAGTCTGCCACTTTTTCTTACTGTGGCCAGTCTGCCAGAAGCGATATGTCACTCGTTGTGTATCTTAAGAGATTCATCGTTACTCCTTCCATAGGTTACTGGTATTCTCTGAGTCAATACCTCTCTTGACGAAAAAGTGGCTATCTTAATAGTGCAATACTTCTTCCTCCGAGTTGCTCACACATTTTACTGCTTTTTGTGTAGTTTTTGTCTGCCAGAAACTATAATTCACTAGTTTTGTATCATAAAAGAGTCATCGTTTCTCCTCCTAGGGGTTATTCGAGATATCTTAATCCAAACCGCAAGTAACGAGGCATTGGCTACCTTAAGAGAGTCATAGTTACTCGTCCCAATTGCTCACCCAGTCTGCCACTTTTCCTTACCGCGGCCAGTCTGCCAGAAGCGATATGTCACTCGTTGTGTATCTTAAGAGATTCATCGCTACTCTTTCCATAGGTTACTGGTATTCTCTGATTCAATGCCTCTCGTGACGAAAAAGTGGCTATCTTAATAGTGCAATACTTCTTCCTCCGAGTTGCTCACACAGTTTACTACTTTGTGTCTACTTGCCAGTCTGCCAGAAGCGATATGTCACTAGTTGTGTATCATAAAAGGGTCATCGTTTCTCCTCCTAGGGGTTATTCGAGATTTCTTAATCCAAACCGCAAGTAACGAGGCATTGGCTACCTTAAGAGAGTCATAGTTACTCGTCCCAATTGCTCACCCAGTCTGCCACTTTTCCTTACTGCGGCCAGTCTGCCAGAAGCGATATGTCACTCGTTGTGTATCTTAAGAGATTCATCGCTACTCTTTCCATAGGTTACTGGTATTCTCTGATTCAATGCCTCTCGTGACGAAAAAGTGGCTATCTTAATAGTGCAATACTTCTTCCTCCGAGTTGCTCACACAGTTTACTACTTTTTTGTGTAGTTTTTGTCTGCCAGAAACTATAATTCACTAGTTTTGTATCATAAAAGAGTTATCGTTTCTCCTCCTAGGGGTTATTCGAGACCTCTTAATCCAAACCGCAAGTAACGAGGCATTGGCTACCTTAAGAGAGTCATAGTTACTCGTCCCAATTGCTCACAAAGTCTGCCACTTTTCCTTACTGCGGCCAGTCTGCCAGAAGCGATATGTCACTCGTTGTGTATCTTAAGAGATTCATCGTTACTCCTTCCATAGGTTACTGGTATTCTCTGAGTCAATACCTCTCGTGACGAAAAAGTGGCTATCTTAATGGTGCAATACTTCTTCCTCCGAGTTGCTCACACAGTTTACTACTTTTTGTGTAGTTTTTGTCTGCCAGAAACTATAATTCACTAGTTGTGTATCATAAAAGAGTCATCGTTTCTCCTCCTAGGGGTTTTCGAGATTTGTTAATTCTAACCGCAAGTAACGAGGCATTGGCTACCTTAAGAGAGTCATAGTTACTCGTCCCCATTGCTCACCCAGTCTGCCACTTTTTCTTACTGTGGCCAGTCTGCCAGAAGCGGTATGTCACTCGTTGTGTATCTTAAGAGATTCATCGTTACTCCTTCCGTAGGTTACTGGTATTCTCTGAGTCAATACCTCTCTTGACGAAAAAGTGGCTATCTTAATAGTGCAATACTTCTTCCTCCGAGTTGCTCACACAGTTTACAGCTTTTTGTGTAGTTTTTGTCTGCCAGAAACTATAATTCACTAGTTTTGTATCATAAAAGAGTCATCTTTTCTCCTCCTAGGTGTTATTCGAGATATCTTAATCCAAACCGCAAGTAACGAGGCATTGGCTACCTTAAGAGAGTCATAGTTACTCGTCCCAATTGCTCACCCAGTCTGCCACTTTTCCTTACTGCGGCCAGTCTGCCAGAAGCGATATGTCACTCGTTGTGTATCTTAAGAGATTCATCGTTACTCTTTCCATAGGTTACTGGTATTCTCTGATTCAATGCCTCTCGTGACGAAAAAGTGGCTATCTTAATAGTGCAATACTTCTTCCTCCCAGTTGCTCACACAGTTTACTACTTTTTTGTGTAGTTTTTGTCTGCCAGAAACTATAATTCACTAGTTTTGTATCATAAAAGAGTTATCGTTTCTCCTCCTAGGGGTTATTCGAGACCTCTTAATCCAAACCGCAAGTAACGAGGCATTGGCTACCTTAAGAGAGTCATAGTTACTCGTCCCAATTGCTCACCCAGTCTGCCACTTTTCCTTACTGCGGCCAGTCTGCCAGAAGCGATATGTCACTCGTTGTGTATCTTAAGAGATTCATCGTTACTCCTTCCATAGGTTACTGGTATTCTCTGAGTCAATACCTCTCGTGACGAAAAAGTGGCTATCTTAATGGTGCAATACTTCTTCCTCCGAGTTGCTCACACAGTTTACTACTTTTTGTGTAGTTTTTGTCTGCCAGAAGCTATAATTCACTAGTTGTGTATCATAAAAGAGTCATCGTTTCTCCTCCTAGGGGTTTTCGAGATTTGTTAATTCTAACCGCAAGTAACGAGGCATTGTCTACCTTAAGAGAGTCATAGTTACTCGTCCCCATTGCTCACCCAGTCTGCCACTTTTTCTTACTGTGGCCAGTCTGCCAGAAGCGATATGTCACTCGTTGTGTATCTTAAGAGATTCATCGTTACTCCTTCCATAGGTTACTGGTATTCTCTGAGTCAATACCTCTCTTGACGAAAAAGTGGCTATCTTAATAGTGCAATACTTCTTCCTCCGAGTTGCTCACACAGTTTACTGCTTTTTGTGTAGTTTTTGTCTGCCAGAAACTATAATTCACTAGTTTTGTATCATAAAAGAGTCATCGTTTCTCCTCCTAGTGGTTATTCGAGATATCTTAATCCAAACCGCAAGTAACGAGGCATTGGCTACCTTAAGAGAGTCATAGTTACTCGTCCCAATTGCTCACCCAGTCTGCCACTTTTCCTTACTGCGGCCAGTCTGCCAGAAGCGATATGTCACTCGTTGTGTATCTTAAGAGATTCATCGTTACTCCTTCCATAGGTTACTGGTATTCTCTGAGTCAATACCTCTCTTGACGAAAAAGTGGCTATCTTAATAGTGCAATACTTCTTCCTCCGAGTTGCTCACACAGTTTACTACTTTTTGTCTACTTGCCAGTCTGCCAGAAGCGATATGTCACTAGTTGTGTATCATAAAGGAGTCATCGTTTCACCTCCTAGGGGTTATTCGAGATTTCTTAATCCAAACCGCAAGTAACGAGGCATTGGCTACCTTAAGAGAGTCATAGTTACTCGTCCCAATTGCTCACCCAGTCTGCCACTTTTCCTTACTGCGGCCAGTCTGCCAGAAGCGATATGTCACTCGTTGTGTATCTTAAGAGATTCATCGCTACTCTTTCCATAGGTTACTGGTATTCTCTGATTCAATGCCTCTCGTGACGAAAAAGTGGCTATCTTAATAGTGCAATACTTCTTCCTCCCAGTTGCTCACACAGATTACTACTTTTTTGTGTAGTTTTTGTCTGCCAGAAACTATAATTCACTAGTTTTGTATCATAAAAGAGTTATCGTTTCTCCTCCTAGGGGTTATTCGAGATTTCTTAATCCAAACCGCAAGTAACGAGGCATTGGCTACCTTAAGAGAGTCATAGTTACTCGTCCCAATTGCTCACCCAGTCTGCCACTTTTCCTTACTGCGGCCAGTCTGCCAGAAGCGATATGTCACTCGTTGTGTATCTTAAGAGATTCATCGTTACTCCTTCCATAGGTTACTGGTATTCTCTGAGTCAATACCTCTCTTGACGAAAAAGTGGCTATCTTAATAGTGCAATACTTCTTCCTCCGAGTTGCTCACACAGTTTACTGCTTTTTGTGTAGTTTTTGTCTGCCAGAAACTATAATTCACTAGTTGTGTATCATAAAAGAGTCATCGTTTCTCCTCCTAGGGGTTTTCGAGATTTGTTAATTCTAACCGCAAGTAACGAGGCATTGGCTACCTTAAGAGAGTCATAGTTACTCGTCCCCATTGCTCACCCAGTCTGCCACTTTTTCTTACTGTGGCCAGTCTGCCAGAAGCGGTATGTCACTCGTTGTGTATCTTAAGAGATTCATCGTTACTCCTTCCATAGGTTACTGGTATTCTCTGAGTCAATACCTCTCTTGACGAAAAAGTGACTATCTTAATAGTGCAATACTTCTTCCTCCGAGTTGCTCACACAGTTTACTGCTTTTTGTGTAGTTTTTGTCTGCCAGAAACTATAATTCACTAGTTTTGTATCATAAAAGAGTCATCTTTTCTCCTCCTAGGGGTTATTCGAGATATCTTAATCCAAACCGCAAGTAACGAGGCATTGGCTACCTTAAGAGAGTCATAGTTACTCGTCCCAATTGCTCACCCAGTCTGCCACTTTTCCTTACTGCGGCCAGTCTGCCAGAAGCGATATGTCACTCGTTGTGTATCTTAAGAGATTCATCGCTACTCTTTCCATAGGTTACTGGTATTCTCTGATTCAATGCCTCTCGTGACGAAAAAGTGGCTATCTTAATAGTGCAATACTTCTTCCTCCCAGTTGCTCACACAGTTTACTACTTTTTTGTGTAGTTTTTGTCTGCCAGAAACTATAATTCACTAGTTGTGTATCATAAAAGAGTCATCGTTTCTCCTCCTAGGGGTTTTCGAGATTTGTTAATTCTAACCGCAAGTAACGAGGCATTGGCTACCTTAAGAGAGTCATAGTTACTCGTCCCCATTGCTCACCCAGTCTGTCACTTTTTCTTACTGTGGCCAGTCTGCCAGAAGCGGTATGTCACTCGTTGTGTATCTTAAGAGATTCATCGTTACTCCTTCCATAGGTTACTGGTATTCTCTGAGTCAATACCTCTCTTGACGAAAAAGTGGCTATCTTAATAGTGCAATACTTCTTCCTCCGAGTTGCTCACACAGTTTACTGCTTTTTGTGTAGTTTTTGTCTGCCAGAAACTATAATTCACTAGTTTTGTATCATAAAAGAGTCATCTTTTCTCCTCCTAGGGGTTATTCGAGATATCTTAAACCAAACCGCAAGTAACGAGGCATTGGCTACCTTAAGAGAGTCATAGTTACTCGTCCCAATTGCTGACCCAGTCTGCCACTTTTCCTTACTGCGGCCAGTCTGCCAGAAGCGATATGTCACTCGTTGTGTATCTTAAGAGATTCATCGTTACTCTTTCCATAGGTTACTGGTATTCTCTGATTCAATGCCTCTCGTGACGAAAAAGTGGCTATCTTAATAGTGCAATACTTCTTCCTCCCAGTTGCTCACACAGTTTACTACTTTTTTGTGTAGTTTTTGTCTGCCAGAAACTATAATTCACTAGTTTTGTATCATAAAAGAGTTATTGTTTCTCCTCCTAGGGGTTATTCGAGACCTCTTCATCCAAACCGCAAGTAACGAGGCATTGGCTACCTTAAGAGAGTCATAGTTACTCGTCCCAATTGCTCACCCAGTCTGCCACTTTTCCTTACTGCGGCCAGTCTGCCAGAAGCGATATGTCACTCGTTGTGTATCTTAAGAGATTCATCGTTACTCCTTCCATAGGTTACTGGTATTCTCTGAGTCAATACTTCTCGTGACGAAAAAGTGGCTATCTTAATGGTGCAATACTTCTTCCTCCGAGTTGCTCACACAGTTTACTACTTTTTGTGTAGTTTTTGTCTGCCAGAAACTATAATTCACTAGTTGTGTATCATAAAAGAGTCATCGTTTCTCCTCCTAGGGGTTTTCGAGATTTGTTAATTCTAACCGCAAGTAACGAGGCATTGGCTACCTTAAGAGAGTCATAGTTACTCGTCCCCATTGCTCACCCAGTCTGCCACTTTTTCTTACTGTGGCCAGTCTGCCAGAAGCGATATGTCACTCGTTGTGTATCTTAAGAGATTCATCGTTACTCCTTCCATAGGTTACTGGTATCCTCTGAGTCAATACCTCTCTTGACGAAAAAGTGGCTATCTTAATAGTGCAATACTTCTTCCTCCGAGTTGCTCACACAGTTTAGTACTTTTTGTCTACTTGACAGTCTGCCAGAAGCGATATGTCACTAGTTGTGTATCATAAAAGAGTCATCGTTTCTCGTCCTAGGGGTTATTCGAGATTTCTTAATCCAAACCGCAAGTAACGAGGCATTGGCTACCTTAAGAGAGTCATAGTTACTCGTCCCAATTGCTCACCCAGTCTGCCACTTTTCCTTACTGCGGCCAGTCTGCCAGAAGCGATATGTCACTCGTTGTGTATCTTAAGAGATTCATCGTTACTCCTTCCATAGGTTACTGGTATTCTCTGAGTCAATACCTCTCTTGACGAAAAAGTGGCTATCTTAATAGTGCAATACTTCTTCCTCCGAGTTGCTCACACAGTTTACTGCTTTTTGTGTAGTTTTTGTCTGCCAGAAACTATAATTCACTAGTTGTGTATCATAAAAGAGTCATCGTTTCTCCTCCTAGGGGTTATTCGAGATATCTTAATCCAAACCGCAAGTAACGAGTCATTGGCTACCTTAAGAGAGTCATAGTTACCCGTCCCAATTGCTCACCCAGTCTGCCACTTTTCCTTACTGCGGCCAGTCTGCCAGAAGCGATATGTCACTCGTTGTGTATCTTAAGAGATTCATCGTTACTCTTTCCATAGGTTACTGGTATTCTCTGATTCAATGCCTCTCGTGACGAAAAAGTGGCTATCTTAATAGTGCAATACTTCTTCCTCCCAGTTGCTCACACAGTTTACTACTTTTTTGTGTAGTTTTTGTCTGCCAGAGACTATAATTCACTAGTTTTGTATCATAAAAGAGTTATCGTTTCTCCTCCTAGGGGTTATTCGAGACCTCTTAATCCAAACCGCAAGTAACGAGGCATTGGCTACCTTAAGAGAGTCATAGTTACTCGTCCCAATTGCTCACCCAGTCTGCCACTTTTCCTTACTGCGGCCAGTCTGCCAGAAGCGATATGTCACTCGTTGTGTATCTTAAGAGATTCATCGTTACTCCTTCCATAGGTTACTGGTATTCTCTGAGTCAATACCTCTCGTGACGAAAAAGTGGCTATCTTAATGGTGCAATACTTCTTCCTCCGAGTTGCTCACACAGTTTACTACTTTTTGTGTAGTTTTTGTCTGCCAGAAACTATAATTCACTAGTTGTGTATCATAAAAGAGTCATCGTTTCTCCTCCTAGGGGTTTTCGAGATTTGTTAATTCTAACCGCAAGTAACGAGGCATTGGCTACCTTAAGAGAGTCATAGTTACTCGTCCCCATTGCTCACCCAGTCTGCCACTTTTTCTTACTGTGGCCAGTCTGCCAGAAGCGATATGTCACTCGTTGTGTATCTTAAGAGATTCATCGTTACTCCTTCCATAGGTTACTGGTATTCTCTGAGTCAATACCTCTCTTGACGAAAAAGTGGCTATCTTAATAGTGCAATACTTCTTCCTCCGAGTTGCTCACACAGTTTACTACTTTGTGTCTACTTGCCAGTCTGCCAGAAGCGATATGTCACTAGTTGTGTATCATAAAAGGGTCATCGTTTCTCCTCCTAGGGGTTATTCGATATTTCTTAATCCAAACCGCAAGTAACGAGGCATTGGCTACCTTAAGAGAGTCATAGTTACTCGTCCCAATTGCTCACCCAGTCTGCCACTTTTCCTTACTGCGGCCAGTCTGCCAGAAGCGATATGTCACTCGTTGTGTATCTTAAGAGATTCATCGCTACTCTTTCCATAGGTTACTGGTATTCTCTGATTCAATGCCTCTCGTGACGAAAAAGTGGCTATCTTAATAGTGCAATACTTCTTCCTCCGAGTTGCTCACACAGTTTACTACTTTTTTGTGTAGTTTTTGTCTGCCAGAAACTATAATTCACTAGTTTTGTATCATAAAAGAGTTATCGTTTCTCCTCCTAGGGGTTATTCGAGACCTCTTAATCCAAACCGCAAGTAACGAGGCATTGGCTACCTTAAGAGAGTCATAGTTACTCGTCCCAATTGCTCACCCAGTCTGCCACTTTTCCTTACTGCGGCCAGTCTGCCAGAAGCGATATGTCACTCGTTGTGTATCTTAAGAGATTCATCGTTACTCCTTCCATAGGTTACTGGTATTCTCTGAGTCAATACCTCTCGTGACGAAAAAGTGGCTATCTTAATAGTGCAATACTTCTTCCTCCGAGTTGCTCACACAGTTTACTACTTTTTGTGTAGTTTTTGTCTGCCAGAAACTATAATTCACTAGTTGTGTATCATAAAAGAGTCATCGTTTCTCCTCCTAGGGGTTTTCGAGATTTGTTAATTCTAACCGCAAGTAACGAGGCATTGGCTACCTTAGGAGAGTCATAGTTACTCGTCCCCATTGCTCACCCAGTCTGCCACTTTTTCTTACTGTGGCCAGTCTGCCAGAAGCGGTATGTCACTCGTTGTGTATCTTAAGAGATTCATCGTTACTCCTTCCGTAGGTTACTGGTATTCTCTGAGTCAATACCACTCTTGACGAAAAAGTGGCTATCTTAATAGTGCAATACTTCTTCCTCCGAGTTGCTCACACAGTTTACTGCTTTTTGTGTAGTTTTTGTCTGCCAGAAACTATAATTCACTAGTTTTGTATCATAAAAGAGTCATCTTTTCTCCTCCTAGGGGTTATTCGAGATATCTTAATCCAAACCGCAAGTAACGAGGCATTGGCTTCCTTAAGAGAGTCATAGTTACTCGTCCCAATTGCTCACCCAGTCTGCCACTTTTCCTTACTGCGGCCAGTCTGCCAGAAGCGATATGTCACTCGTTGTGTATCTTAAGAGATTCATCGTTACTCTTTCCATAGGTTACTGGTATTCTCTGATTCAATGCCTCTCGTGACGAAAAAGTGGCTATCTTAATAGTGCAATACTTCTTCCACCCAGTTGCTCACACAGTTTACTACTTTTTTGTGTAGTTTTTGTCTGCCAGAAACTATAATTCACTAGTTTTGTATCATAAAAGAGTTATCGTTTCTCCTCCTAGGGGTTATTCGAGACCTCTTAATCCAAACCGCAAGTAACGAGGCATTGGCTACCTTAAGAGAGTCATAGTTACTCGTCCCAATTGCTCACCCAGTCTGCCACTTTTCCTTACTGCGGCCAGTCTGCCAGAAGCGATATGTCACTCGTTGTGTATCTTAAGAGATTCATCGTTACTCCTTCCATAGGTTACTGGTATTCTCTGAGTCAATACCTCTCGTGACGAAAAAGTGGCTATCTTAATGGTGCAATACTTCTTCCTCCGAGTTGCTCACACAGTTTACTACTTTTTGTGTAGTTTTTGTCTGCCAGAAGCTATAATTCACTAGTTGTGTATCATAAAAGAGTCATCGTTTCTCCTCCTAGGGGTTTTCGAGATTTGTTAATTCTAACCGCAAGTAACGAGGCATTGGCTACCTTAAGAGAGTCATAGTTACTCGTCCCCATTGCTCACCCAGTCTGCCACTTTTTCTTACTGTGGCCAGTCTGCCAGAAGCGATATGTCACTCGTTGTGTATCTTAAGAGATTCATCGTTACTCCTTCCATAGGTTACTGGTATTCTCTGAGTCAATACCTCTCTTGACGAAAAAGTGGCTATCTTAATAGTGCAATACTTCTTCCTCCGAGTTGCTCACACAGTTTACTGCTTTTTGTGTAGTTTTTGTCTGCCAGAAACTATAATTCACTAGTTTTGTATCATAAAAGAGTCATCGTTTCTCCTCCTAGTGGTTATTCGAGATATCTTAATCCAAACCGCAAGTAACGAGGCATTGGCTACCTTAAGAGAGTCATAGTTACTCGTCCCAATTGCTCACCCAGTCTGCCACTTTTCCTTACTGCGGCCAGTCTGCCAGAAGCGATATGTCACTCGTTGTGTATCTTAAGAGATTCATCGCTACTCTTTCCATAGGTTACTGGTATTCTCTGATTCAATGCCTCTCGTGACGAAAAAGTGGCTATCTTAATAGTGCAATACTTCTTCCTCCCAGTTGCTCACACAGATTACTACTTTTTTGTGTAGTTTTTGTCTGCCAGAAACTATAATTCACTAGTTTTGTATCATAAAAGAGTTATCGTTTCTCCTCCTAGGGGTTATTCGAGATTTCTTAATCCAAACCGCAAGTAACGAGGCATTGGCTACCTTAAGAGAGTCATAGTTACTCGTCCCAATTGCTCACCCAGTCTGCCACTTTTCCTTACTGCGGCCAGTCTGCCAGAAGCGATATGTCACTCGTTGTGTATCTTAAGAGATTCATCGTTACTCCTTCCATAGGTTACTGGTATTCTCTGAGTCAATACCTCTCTTGACGAAAAAGTGGCTATCTTAATAGTGCAATACTTCTTCCTCCGAGTTGCTCACACAGTTTACTGCTTTTTGTGTAGTTTTTGTCTGCCAGAAACTATAATTCACTAGTTGTGTATCATAAAAGAGTCATCGTTTCTCCTCCTAGGGGTTTTCGAGATTTGTTAATTCTAACCGCAAGTAACGAGGCATTGGCTACCTTAAGAGAGTCATAGTTACTCGTCCCCATTGCTCACCCAGTCTGCCACTTTTTCTTACTGTGGCCAGTCTGCCAGAAGCGGTATGTCACTCGTTGTGTATCTTAAGAGATTCATCGCTACTCTTTCCATAGGTTACTGGTATTCTCTGATTCAATGCCTCTCGTGACGAAAAAGTGGCTATCTTAATAGTGCAATACTTCTTCCTCCCAGTTGCTCACACAGTTTACTACTTTTTTGTGTAGTTTTTGTCTGCCAGAAACTATAATTCACTAGTTGTGTATCATAAAAGAGTCATCGTTTCTCCTCCTAGGGGTTTTCGAGATTTGTTAATTCTAACCGCAAGTAACGAGGCATTGGCTACCTTAAGAGAGTCATAGTTACTCGTCCCCATTGCTCACCCAGTCTGTCACTTTTTCTTACTGTGGCCAGTCTGCCAGAAGCGATATGTCACTCGTTGTGTATCTTAAGAGATTCATCGTTACTCTTTCCATAGGTTACTGGTATTCTCTGATTCAATGCCTCTCGTGACGAAAAAGTGGCTATCTTAATAGTGCAATACTTCTTCCTCCCAGTTGCTCACACAGTTTACTACTTTTTTGTGTAGTTTTTGTCTGCCAGAAACTATAATTCACTAGTTTTGTATCATAAAAGAGTTATCGTTTCTCCTCCTAGGGGTTATTCGAGACCTCTTCATCCAAACCGCAAGTAACGAGGCATTGGCTACCTTAAGAGAGTCATAGTTACTCGTCCCAATTGCTCACCCAGTCTGCCACTTTTCCTTACTGCGGCCAGTCTGCCAGAAGCGATATGTCACTCGTTGTGTATCTTAAGAGATTCATCGTTACTCCTTCCATAGGTTACTGGTATTCTCTGAGCCAATACCTCTCGTGACGAAAAAGTGGCTATCTTAATGGTGCAATACTTCTTCCTCCGAGTTGCTCACACAGTTTACTACTTTTTGTGTAGTTTTTGTCTGCCAGAAACTATAATTCACTAGTTGTGTATCATAAAAGAGTCATCGTTTCTCCTCCTAGGGGTTTTCGAGATTTGTTAATTCTAACCGCAAGTAACGAGGCATTGGCTACCTTAAGAGAGTCATAGTTACTCGTCCCCATTGCTCACCCAGTCTGCCACTTTTTCTTACTGTGGCCAGTCTGCCAGAAGCGATATGTCACTCGTTGTGTATCTTAAGAGATTCATCGTTACTCCTTCCATAGGTTACTGGTATTCTCTGAGTCAATACCTCTCTTGACGAAAAAGTGGCTATCTTAATAGTGCAATACTTCTTCCTCCGAGTTGCTCACACAGTTTACTGCTTTTTGTGTAGTTTTTGTCTGCCAGAAACTATAATTCACTAGTTTTGTATCATAAAAGAGTCATCGTTTCTCCTCCTAGGGGTTATTCGAGATATCTTAATCCAAACCGCAAGTAACGAGGCATTGGCTACCTTAAGAGAGTCATAGTTACTCGTCCCAATTGCTCACCCAGTCTGCCACTTTTCCTTACTGCGGCCAGTCTGCCAGAAGCGATATGTCACTCGTTGTGTATCTTAAGAGATTCATCGTTACTCCTTCCATAGGTTACTGGTATCCTCTGAGTCAATACCTCTCTTGACGAAAAAGTGGCTATCTTAATAGTGCAATACTTCTTCCTCCGAGTTTCTCACACAGTTTAGTACTTTTTGTCTACTTGACAGTCTGCCAGAAGCGATATGTCACTAGTTGTGTATCATAAAAGAGTCATCGTTTCTCCTCCTAGGGGTTATTCGAGATTTCTTAATCCAAACCGCAAGTAACGAGGCATTGGCTACCTTAAGAGAGTCATAGTTACTCGTCCCAATTGCTCACCCAGTCTGCCACTTTTCCTTACTGCGGCCAGTCTGCCAGAAGCGATATGTCACTCGTTGTGTATCTTAAGAGATTCATCGCTACTCTTTCCATAGGTTACTGGTATTCTCTGATTCAATGCCTCTCGTGACGAAAAAGTGGCTATCTTAATAGTGCAATACTTCTTCCTCCGAGCTGCTCACACAGTTTACTGCTTTTTGTGTAGTTTTTGTCTGCCAGAAACTATAATTCACTAGTTTTGTATCATAAAAGAGTCATCGTTTCTCCTCCTAGGGGTTATTCGAGATATCTTAATCCAAACCGCAAGTAACGAGGCATTGGCTACCTTAAGAGAGTCATAGTTACTCGTCCCAATTGCTCACCCAGTCTGCCACTTTTCCTTACTGCGGCCAGTCTGCCAGAAGCGATATGTCACTCGTTGTGTATCTTAAGAGATTCATCGTTACTCCTTCCATAGGTTACTGGTATTCTCTGAGTCAATACCTCTCTTGACGAAAAAGTGGCTATCTTAATAGTGCAATACTTCTTCCTCCGAGTTGCTCACACAGTTTACTGCTTTTTGTGTAGTTTTTGTCTGCCAGAAACTATAATTCACTAGTTGTGTATCATAAAAGAGTCATCGTTTCTCCTCCTAGGGGTTATTCGAGATATCTTAATCCAAACCGCAAGTAACGAGGCATTGGCTACCTTAAGAGAGTCATAGTTACTCGTCATAATTGCTCACCCAGTCTGCCACTTTTCCTTACTGCGGCCAGTCTGCCAGAAGCGATATGTCACTCGTTGTGTATCTTAAGAGATTCATCGTTACTCTTTCCATAGGTTACTGGTATTCTCTGATTCAATGCCTCTCGTGACGAAAAAGTGGCTATCTTAATAGTGCAATACTTCTTCCTCCCAGTTGCTCACACAGTTTACTACTTTTTTGTGTAGTTTTTGTCTGCCAGAGACTATAATTCACTAGTTTTGTATCATAAAAGAGTTATCGTTTCTCCTCCTAGGGGTTATTCGAGACCTCTTAATCCAAACCGCACGTAACGAGGCATTGGCTACCTTAAGAGAGTCATAGTTACTCGTCCCAATTGCTCACCCAGTCTGCCACTTTTCCTTACTGCGGCCAGTCTGCCAGAAGCGATATGTCACTCGTTGTGTATCTTAAGAGATTCATCGTTACTCCTTCCATAGGTTACTGGTATTCTCTGAGTCAATACCTCTCGTGACGAAAAAGTGGCTATCTTAATGGTGCAATACTTCTTCCTCCGAGTTGCTCACACAGTTTACTACTTTTTGTGTAGCTTTGTCTGCCAGAAACTATAATTCACTAGTTGTGTATCATAAAAGAGTCATCGTTTCTCCTCCTAGGGGTTTTCGAGATTTGTTAATTCTAACCGCAAGTAACGAGGCATTGGCTACCTTAAGAGAGTCATAGTTACTCGTCCCCATTGCTCACCCAGTCTGCCACTTTTTCTTACTGTGGCCAGTCTGCCAGAAGCGATATGTCACTCGTTGTGTATCTTAAGAGATTCATCGTTACTCCTTCCATAGGTTACTGGTATTCTCTGAGTCAATACCTCTCTTGACGAAAAAGTGGCTATCTTAATAGTGCAATACTTCTTCCTCCGAGTTGCTCACACATTTTACTGCTTTTTGTGTAGTTTTTGTCTGCCAGAAACTATAATTCACTAGTTTTGTATCATAAAAGAGTCATCGTTTCTCCTCCTAGGGGTTATTCGAGATATCTTAATCCAAACCGCAAGTAACGAGGCATTGGCTACCTTAAGAGAGTCATAGTTACTCGTCCCAATTGCTCACCCAGTCTGCCACTTTTCCTTACCGCGGCCAGTCTGCCAGAAGCGATATGTCACTCGTTGTGTATCTTAAGAGATTCATCGTTACTCCTTCCATAGGTTACTGGTATTCTCTGAGTCAATACCTCTCTTGACGAAAAAGTGGCTATCTTAATGGTGCAATACTTCTTCCTCCGAGTTGCTCACACAGTTTACTACTTTGTGTCTACTTGCCAGTCTGCCAGAAGCGATATGTCACTAGTTGTGTATCATAAAAGGGTCATCGTTTCTCCTCCTAGGGGTTATTCGAGATTTCTTAATCCAAACCGCAAGTAACGAGGCATTGGCTACCTTAAGAGAGTCATAGTTACTCGTCCCAATTGCTCACCCAGTCTGCCACTTTTCCTTACTGCGGCCAGTCTGCCAGAAGCGATATGTCACTCGTTGTGTATCTTAAGAGATTCATCGTTACTCTTTCCATAGGTTACTGGTATTCTCTGATTCAATGCCTCTCGTGACGAAAAAGTGGCTATCTTAATAGTGCAATACTTCTTCCTCCCAGTTGCTCACACAGTTTACTACTTTTTTGTGTAGTTTTTGTCTGCCAGAGACTATAATTCACTAGTTTTGTATCATAAAAGAGTTATCGTTTCTCCTCCTAGGGGTTATTCGAGACCTCTTAATCCAAACCGCAAGTAACGAGGCATTGGCTACCTTAAGAGAGTCATAGTTACTCGTCCCAATTGCTCACCCAGTCTGCCACTTTTCCTTACTGCGGCCAGTCTGCCAGAAGCGATATGTCACTCGTTGTGTATCTTAAGAGATTCATCGTTACTCCTTCCATAGGTTACTGGTATTCTCTGAGTCAATACCTCTCGTGACGAAAAAGTGGCTATCTTAATGGTGCAATACTTCTTCCTCCGAGTTGCTCACACAGTTTACTACTTTTTGTGTAGTTTTTGTCTGCCAGAAACTATAATTCACTAGTTGTGTATCATAAAAGAGTCATCGTTTCTCCTCCTAGGGGTTTTCGAGATTTGTTAATTCTAACCGCAAGTAACGAGGCATTGGCTACCTTAAGAGAGTCATAGTTACTCGTCCCCATTGCTCACCCAGTCTGCCACTTTTTCTTACTGTGGCCAGTCTGCCAGAAGCGATATGTCACTCGTTGTGTATCTTAAGAGATTCATCGTTACTCCTTCCATAGGTTACTGGTATTCTCTGAGTCAATACCTCTCTTGACGAAAAAGTGGCTATCTTAATAGTGCAATACTTCTTCCTCCGAGTTGCTCACACAGTTTACTGCTTTTTGTGTAGTTTTTGTCTGCCAGAAACTATAATTCACTAGTTTTGTATCATAAAAGAGTCATCGTTTCTCCTCCTAGTGGTTATTCGAGATATCTTAATCCAAACCGCAAGTAACGAGGCATTGGCTACCTTAAGAGAGTCATAGTTACTCGTCCCAATTGCTCACCCAGTCTGCCACTTTTCCTTACTGCGGCCAGTCTGCCAGAAGCGATATGTCACTCGTTGTGTATCTTAAGAGATTCATCGCTACTCTTTCCATAGGTTACTGGTATTCTCTGATTCAATGCCTCTCGTGACGAAAAAGTGGCTATCTTAATAGTGCAATACTTCTTCCTCCCAGTTGCTCACACAGATTACTACTTTTTTGTGTAGTTTTTGTCTGCCAGAAACTATAATTCACTAGTTTTGTATCATAAAAGAGTTATCGTTTCTCCTCCTAGGGGTTATTCGAGATTTCTTAATCCAAACCGCAAGTAACAAGGCATTGGCTACCTTAAGAGAGTCATAGTTACTCGTCCCAATTGCTCACCCAGTCTGCCACTTTTCCTTACTGCGGCCAGTCTGCCAGAAGCGATATGTCACTCGTTGTGTATCTTAAGAGATTCATCGTTACTCCTTCCATAGGTTACTGGTATTCTCTGAGTCAATACCTCTCTTGACGAAAAAGTGGCTATCTTAATAGTGCAATACTTCTTCCTCCGAGTTGCTCACACAGTTTACTGCTTTTTGTGTAGTTTTTGTCTGCCAGAAACTATAATTCACTAGTTGTGTATCATAAAAGAGTCATCGTTTCTCCTCCTAGGGGTTTTCGAGATTTGTTAATTCTAACCGCAAGTAACGAGGCATTGGCTACCTTAAGAGAGTCATAGTTACTCGTCCCCATTGCTCACCCAGTCTGCCACTTTTTCTTACTGTGGCCAGTCTGCCAGAAGCGGTATGTCACTCGTTGTGTATCTTAAGAGATTCATCGCTACTCTTTCCATAGGTTACTGGTATTCTCTGATTCAATGCCTCTCGTGACGAAAAAGTGGCTATCTTAATAGTGCAATACTTCTTCCTCCCAGTTGCTCACACAGTTTACTACTTTTTTGTGTAGTTTTTGTCTGCCAGAAACTATAATTCACTAGTTTTGTATCATAAAAGAGTTATCGTTTCTCCTCCTAGGGGTTATTCGAGATTTCTTAATCCAAACCGCAAGTAACGAGGCATTGGCTACCTTAAGAGAGTCATAGTTACTCGTCCCAATTGCTCACCCAGTCTGCCACTTTTCCTTACTGCGGCCAGTCTGCCAGAAGCGATATGTCACTCGTTGTGTATCTTAAGAGATTCATCGTTACTCCTTCCATAGGTTACTGGTATTCTCTGAGTCAATACCTCTCTTGACGAAAAAGTGGCTATCTTAATAGTGCAATACTTCTTCCTCCGAGTTGCTCACACAGTTTACTGCTTTTTGTGTAGTTTTTGTCTGCCAGAAACTATAATTCACTAGTTGTGTATCATAAAAGAGTCATCGTTTCTCCTCCTAGGGGTTTTCGAGATTTGTTAATTCTAACCGCAAGTAACGAGGCATTGGCTACCTTAAGAGAGTCATAGTTACTCGTCCCCATTGCTCACCCAGTCTGCCACTTTTTCTTACTGTGGCCAGTCTGCCAGAAGCGGTATGTCACTCGTTGTGTATCTTAAGAGATTCATCGCTACTCTTTCCATAGGTTACTGGTATTCTCTGATTCAATGCCTCTCGTGACGAAAAAGTGGCTATCTTAATAGTGCAATACTTCTTCCTCCCAGTTGCTCACACAGTTTACTACTTTTTTGTGTAGTTTTTGTCTGCCAGAAACTATAATTCACTAGTTTTGTATCATAAAAGAGTTATCGTTTCTCCTCCTAGGGGTTATTCGAGACCTCTTCATCCAAACCGCAAGTAACGAGGCATTGGCTACCTTAAGAGAGTCATAGTTACTCGTCCCAATTGCTCACCCAGTCTGCCACTTTTCCTTACTGCGGCCAGTCTGCCAGAAGCGATATGTCACTCGTTGTGTATCTTAAGAGATTCATCGTTACTCCTTCCATAGGTTACTGGTATTCTCTGAGTCAATACCTCTCGTGACGAAAAAGTGGCTATCTTAATGGTGCAATACTTCTTCCTCCGAGTTGCTCACACAGTTTACTACTTTTTGTGTAGTTTTTGTCTGCCAGAAACTATAATTCACTAGTTGTGTATCATAAAAGAGTCATCGTTTCTCCTCCTAGGGGTTTTCGAGATTTGTTAATTCTAACCGCAAGTAACGAGGCATTGGCTACCTTAAGAGAGTCATAGTTACTCGTCCCCATTGCTCACCCAGTCTGCCACTTTTTCTTACTGTGGCCAGTCTGCCAGAAGCGATATGTCACTCGTTGTGTATCTTAAGAGATTCATCGTTACTCCTTCCATAGGTTACTGGTATTCTCTGAGTCAATACCTCTCTTGACGAAAAAGTGGCTATCTTAATAGTGCAATACTTCTTCCTCCGAGTTGCTCACACAGTTTACTGCTTTTTGTGTAGTTTTTGTCTGCCAGAAACTATAATTCACTAGTTTTGTATCATAAAAGAGTCATCGTTTCTCCTCCTAGGGGTTATTCGAGATATCTTAATCCAAACCGCAAGTAACGAGGCATTGGCTACCTTAAGAGAGTCATAGTTACTCGTCCCAATTGCTCACCCAGTCTGCCACTTTTCCTTACTGCGGCCAGTCTGCCAGAAGCGATATGTCACTCGTTGTGTATCTTAAGAGATTCATCGTTACTCCTTCCATAGGTTACTGGTATCCTCTGAGTCAATACCTCTCTTGACGAAAAAGTGGCTATCTTAATAGTGCAATACTTCTTCCTCCGAGTTGCTCACACAGTTTAGTACTTTTTGTCTACTTGACAGTCTGCCAGAAGCGATATGTCACTAGTTGTGTATCATAAAAGAGTCATCGTTTCTCCTCCTAGGGGTTATTCGAGATTTCTTAATCCAAACCGCAAGTAACGAGGCATTGGCTACCTTAAGAGAGTCATAGTTACTCGTCCCAATTGCTCACCCAGTCTGCCACTTTTCCTTACTGCGGCCAGTCTGCCAGAAGCGATATGTCACTCGTTGTGTATCTTAAGAGATTCATCGCTACTCTTTCCATAGGTTACTGGTATTCTCTGATTCAATGCCTCTCGTGACGAAAAAGTGGCTATCTTAATAGTGCAATACTTCTTCCTCCGAGCTGCTCACACAGTTTACTGCTTTTTGTGTAGTTTTTGTCTGCCAGAAACTATAATTCACTAGTTTTGTATCATAAAAGAGTCATCGTTTCTCCTCCAAGGGGTTATTCGAGATATCTTAATCCAAACCGCAAGTAACGAGGCATTGGCTACCTTAAGAGAGTCATAGTTACTCGTCCCAATTGCTCACCCAGTCTGCCACTTTTCCTTACTGCGGCCAGTCTGCCAGAAGCGATATGTCACTCGTTGTGTATCTTAAGAGATTCATCGTTACTCCTTCCATAGGTTACTGGTATTCTCTGAGTCAATACCTCTCTTGACGAAAAAGTGGCTATCTTAATAGTGCAATACTTCTTCCTCCGAGTTGCTCACACAGTTTACTGCTTTTTGTGTAGTTTTTGTCTGCCAGAAACTATAATTCACTAGTTGTGTATCATAAAAGAGTCATCGTTTCTCCTCCTAGGGGTTATTCGAGATATCTTAATCCAAACCGCAAGTAACGAGGCATTGGCTACCTTAAGAGAGTCATAGTTACTCGTCCCAATTGCTCACCCAGTCTGCCACTTTTCCTTACTGCGGCCAGTCTGCCAGAAGCGATATGTCACTCGTTGTGTATCTTAAGAGATTCATCGTTACTCTTTCCATAGGTTACTGGTATTCTCTGATTCAATGCCTCTCGTGACGAAAAAGTGGCTATCTTAATAGTGCAATACTTCTTCCTCCCAGTTGCTCACACAGTTTACTACTTTTTTGTGTAGTTTTTGTCTGCCAGAGACTATAATTCACTAGTTTTGTATCATAAAAGAGTTATCGTTTCTCCTCCTAGGGGTTATTCGAGACCTCTTAATCCAAACCGCACGTAACGAGGCATTGGCTACCTTAAGAGAGTCATAGTTACTCGTCCCAATTGCTCACCCAGTCTGCCACTTTTCCTTACTGCGGCCAGTCTGCCAGAAGCGATATGTCACTCGTTGTGTATCTTAAGAGATTCATCGTTACTCCTTCCATAGGTTACTGGTATTCTCTGAGTCAATACCTCTCGTGACGAAAAAGTGGCTATCTTAATGGTGCAATACTTCTTCCTCCGAGTTGCTCACACAGTTTACTACTTTTTGTGTAGCTTTGTCTGCCAGAAACTATAATTCACTAGTTGTGTATCATAAAAGAGTCATCGTTTCTCCTCCTAGGGGTTTTCGAGATTTGTTAATTCTAACCGCAAGTAACGAGGCATTGGCTACCTTAAGAGAGTCATAGTTACTCGTCCCCATTGCTCACCCAGTCTGCCACTTTTTCTTACTGTGGCCAGTCTGCCAGAAGCGATATGTCACTCGTTGTGTATCTTAAGAGATTCATCGTTACTCCTTCCATAGGTTACTGGTATTCTCTGAGTCAATACCTCTCTTGACGAAAAAGTGGCTATCTTAATAGTGCAATACTTCTTCCTCCGAGTTGCTCACACATTTTACTGCTTTTTGTGTAGTTTTTGTCTGCCAGAAACTATAATTCACTAGTTTTGTATCATAAAAGAGTCATCGTTTCTCCTCCTAGGGGTTATTCGAGATATCTTAATCCAAACCGCAAGTAACGAGGCATTGGCTACCTTAAGAGAGTCATAGTTACTCGTCCCAATTGCTCACCCAGTCTGCCACTTTTCCTTACCGCGGCCAGTCTGCCAGAAGCGATATGTCACTCGTTGTGTATCTTAAGAGATTCATCGTTACTCCTTCCATAGGTTACTGGTATTCTCTGAGTCAATACCTCTCTTGACGAAAAAGTGGCTATCTTAATAGTGCAATACTTCTTCCTCCGAGTTGCTCACACAGTTTACTACTTTGTGTCTACTTGCCAGTCTGCCAGAAGCGATATGTCACTAGTTGTGTATCATAAAAGGGTCATCGTTTCTCCTCCTAGGGGTTATTCGAGATTTCTTAATCCAAACCGCAAGTAACGAGGCATTGGCTACCTTAAGAGAGTCATAGTTACTCGTCCCAATTGCTCACCCAGTCTGCCACTTTTCCTTACTGCGGCCAGTCTGCCAGAAGCGATATGTCACTCGTTGTGTATCTTAAGAGATTCATCGTTACTCTTTCCATAGGTTACTGGTATTCTCTGATTCAATGCCTCTCGTGACGAAAAAGTGGCTATCTTAATAGTGCAATACTTCTTCCTCCCAGTTGCTCACACAGTTTACTACTTTTTTGTGTAGTTTTTGTCTGCCAGAGACTATAATTCACTAGTTTTGTATCATAAAAGAGTTATCGTTTCTCCTCCTAGGGGTTATTCGAGACCTCTTAATCCAAACCGCAAGTAACGAGGCATTGGCTACCTTAAGAGAGTCATAGTTACTCGTCCCAATTGCTCACCCAGTCTGCCACTTTTCCTTACTGCGGCCAGTCTGCCAGAAGCGATATGTCACTCGTTGTGTATCTTAAGAGATTCATCGTTACTCCTTCCATAGGTTACTGGTATTCTCTGAGTCAATACCTCTCGTGACGAAAAAGTGGCTATCTTAATGGTGCAATACTTCTTCCTCCGAGTTGCTCACACAGTTTACTACTTTTTGTGTAGTTTTTGTCTGCCAGAAACTATAATTCACTAGTTGTGTATCATAAAAGAGTCATCGTTTCTCCTCCTAGGGGTTTTCGAGATTTGTTAATTCTAACCGCAAGTAACGAGGCATTGGCTACCTTAAGAGAGTCATAGTTACTCGTCCCCATTGCTCACCCAGTCTGCCACTTTTCCTTACTGCGGCCAGTCTGCCAGAAGCGATATGTCACTCGTTGTGTATCTTAAGAGATTCATCGTTACTCCTTCCATAGGTTACTGGTATTCTCTGAGTCAATACCTCTCGTGACGAAAAAGTGGCTATCTTAATGGTGCAATACTTCTTCCTCCGAGTTGCTCACACAGTTTACTACTTTTTGTGTAGTTTTTGTCTGCCAGAAACTATAATTCACTAGTTGTGTATCATAAAAGAGTCATCGTTTCTCCTCCTAGGGGTTTTCGAGATTTGTTAATTCTAACCGCAAGTAACGAGGCATTGGCTACCTTAAGAGAGTCATAGTTACTCGTCCCAATTGCTCACCCAGTCTGCCACTTTTCCTTACCGCGGCCAGTCTGCCAGAAGCGATATGTCACTCGTTGTGTATCTTAAGAGATTCATCGCTACTCTTTCCATAGGTTACTGGTATTCTCTGATTCAATGCCTCTCGTGACGAAAAAGTGGCTATCTTAATAGTGCAATACTTCTTCCTCCGAGTTGCTCACACAGTTTACTACTTTTTTGTGTAGTTTTTGTCTGCCAGAAACTATAATTCACTAGTTTTGTATCATAAAAGAGTTATCGTTTCTCCTCCTAGGGGTTATTCGAGACCTCTTAATCCAAACCGCAAGTAACGAGGCATTGGCTACCTTAAGAGAGTCATAGTTACTCGTCCCAATTGCTCACCCAGTCTGCCACTTTTCCTTACTGCGGCCAGTCTGCCAGAAGCGATATGTCACTCGTTGTGTATCTTAAGAGATTCATCGTTACTCCTTCCATAGGTTACTGGTATTCTCTGAGTCAATACCTCTCGTGACGAAAAAGTGGCTATCTTAATGGTGCAATACTTCTTCCTCCGAGTTGCTCACACAGTTTACTACTTTTTGTGTAGTTTTTGTCTGCCAGAAACTATAATTCACTAGTTGTGTATCATAAAAGAGTCATCGTTTCTCCTCCTAGGGGTTTTCGAGATTTGTTAATTCTAACCGCAAGTAACGAGGCATTGGCTACCTTAAGAGAGTCATAGTTACTCGTCCCCATTGCTCACCCAGTCTGCCACTTTTTCTTACTGTGGCCAGTCTGCCAGAAGCGGTATGTCACTCGTTGTGTATCTTAAGAGATTCATCGTTACTCCTTCCGTAGGTTACTGGTATTCTCTGAGTCAATACCACTCTTGACGAAAAAGTGGCTATCTTAATAGTGCAATACTTCATCCTCCGAGTTGCTCACACAGTTTACTGCTTTTTGTGTAGTTTTTGTCTGCCAGAAACTATAATTCACTAGTTTTGTATCATAAAAGAGTCATCTTTTCTCCTCCTAGGGGTTATTCGAGATATCTTAATCCAAACTGCAAGTAACGAGGCATTGGCTACCTTAAGAGTGTCATAGTTACTCGTCCCAATTGCTCACCCAGTCTGCCACTTTTCCTTACTGCGGCCAGTCTGCCAGAAGCGATATGTCACTCGTTGTGTATCTTAAGAGATTCATCGTTACTCTTTCCATAGGTTACTGGTATTCTCTGATTCAATGCCTCTCGTGACGAAAAAGTGGCTATCTTAATAGTGCAATACTTCTTCCACCCAGTTGCTCACACAGTTTACTACTTTTTTGTGTAGTTTTTGTCTGCCAGAAACTATAATTCACTAGTTTTGTATCATAAAAGAGTTATCGTTTCTCCTCCTAGGGGTTATTCGAGACCTCTTAATCCAAACCGCAAGTAACGAGGCATTGGCTACCTTAAGAGAGTCATAGTTACTCGTCCCAATTGCTCACCCAGTCTGCCACTTTTCCTTACTGCGGCCAGTCTGCCAGAAGCGATATGTCACTCGTTGTGTATCTTAAGAGATTCATCGTTACTCCTTCCATAGGTTACTGGTATTCTCTGAGTCAATACCTCTCGTGACGAAAAAGTGGCTATCTTAATGGTGCAATACTTCTTCCTCCGAGTTGCTCACACAGTTTACTACTTTTTGTGTAGTTTTTGTCTGCCAGAAGCTATAATTCACTAGTTGTGTATCATAAAAGAGTCATCGTTTCTCCTCCTAGGGGTTTTCGAGATTTGTTAATTCTAACCGCAAGTAACGAGGCATTGGCTACCTTAAGAGAGTCATAGTTACTCGTCCCCATTGCTCACCCAGTCTGCCACTTTTTCTTACTGCGGCCAGTCTGCCAGAAGCGATATGTCACTCGTTGTGTATCTTAAGAGATTCATCGTTACTCCTTCCATAGGTTACTGGTATTCTCTGAGTCAATACCTCTCTTGACGAAAAAGTGGCTATCTTAATAGTGCAATACTTCTTCCTCCGAGTTGCTCACACAGTTTACTGCTTTTTGTGTAGTTTTTGTCTGCCAGAAACTATAATTCACTAGTTTTGTATCATAAAAGTGTCATCGTTTCTCCTCCTAGTGGTTATTCGAGATATCTTAATCCAAACCGCAAGTAACGAGGCATTGGCTACCTTAAGAGAGTCATAGTTACTCGTCCCAATTGCTCACCCAGTCTGCCACTTTTCCTTACTGCGGCCAGTCTGCCAGAAGCGATATGTCACTCGTTGTGTATCCTAAGAGATTCATCGTTACTCCTTCCATAGGTTACTGGTATTCTCTGAGTCAATACCTCTCTTGACGAAAAAGTGGCTATCTTAATAGTGCAATACTTCTTCCTCCGAGTTGCTCACACAGTTTACTACTTTTTGTCTACTTGCCAGTCTGCCAGAAGCGATATGTCACTAGTTGTGTATCATAAAGGAGTCATCGTTTCACCTCCTAGGGGTTATTCGAGATTTCTTAATCCAAACTCAAGTAACGAGGCATTGGCTACCTTAAGAGAGTCATAGTTACTCGTCCCAATTGCTCACCCAGTCTGCCACTTTTCCTTACTGCGGCCAGTCTGCCAGAAGCTATATGTCACTCGTTGTGTATCTTAAGAGATTCATCGTTACTCCTTCCATAGGTTACTGGTATTCTCTGAGTCAATACCTCTCGTGACGAAAAAGTGGCTATCTTAATGGTGCAATACTTCTTCCTCCGAGTTGCTCACACAGTTTACTACTTTTTGTGTAGTTTTTGTCTGCCAGAAGCTATAATTCACTAGTTGTGTATCATAAAAGAGTCATCGTTTCTCCTCCTAGGGGTTTTCGAGATTTGTTAATTCTAACCGCAAGTAACGAGGCATTGGCTACCTTAAGAGAGTCATAGTTACTCGTCCCCATTGCTCACCCAGTCTGCCACTTTTTCTTACTGCGGCCAGTCTGCCAGAAGCGATATGTCACTCGTTGTGTATCTTAAGAGATTCATCGTTACTCCTTCCATAGGTTACTGGTATTCTCTGAGTCAATACCTCTCTTGACGAAAAAGTGGCTATCTTAATAGTGCAATACTTCTTCCTCCGAGTTGCTCACACAGTTTACTGCTTTTTGTGTAGTTTTTGTCTGCCAGAAACTATAATTCACTAGTTTTGTATCATAAAAGTGTCATCGTTTCTCCTCCTAGTGGTTATTCGAGATATCTTAATCCAAACCGCAAGTAACGAGGCATTGGCTACCTTAAGAGAGTCATAGTTACTCGTCCCAATTGCTCACCCAGTCTGCCACTTTTCCTTACTGCGGCCAGTCTGCCAGAAGCGATATGTCACTCGTTGTGTATCCTAAGAGATTCATCGTTACTCCTTCCATAGGTTACTGGTATTCTCTGAGTCAATACCTCTCTTGACGAAAAAGTGGCTATCTTAATAGTGCAATACTTCTTCCTCCGAGTTGCTCACACAGTTTACTACTTTTTGTCTACTTGCCAGTCTGCCAGAAGCGATATGTCACTAGTTGTGTATCATAAAGGAGTCATCGTTTCACCTCCTAGGGGTTATTCGAGATTTCTTAATCCAAACTCAAGTAACGAGGCATTGGCTACCTTAAGAGAGTCATAGTTACTCGTCCCAATTGCTCACCCAGTCTGCCACTTTTCCTTACTGCGGCCAGTCTGCCAGAAGCTATATGTCACTCGTTGTGTATCTTAAGAGATTCATCGCTACTCTTTCCATAGGTTACTGGTATTCTCTGATTCAATGCCTCTCGTGACGAAAAAGTGGCTATCTTAATAGTGCAATACTTCTTCCTCCCAGTTGCTCACACAGATTACTACTTTTTGTGTAGTTTTTGTCTGCCAGAAACTATAATTCACTAGTTTTGTATCATAAAAGAGTTATCGTTTCTCCTCCTAGGGGTTATTCGAGATTTCTTAATCCAAACCGCAAGTAACGAGGCATTGGCTACCTTAAGAGAGTCATAGTTACTCGTCCCCATTGCTCACCCAGTCTGCCACTTTTCCTTACTGCGGCCAGTCTGCCAGAAGCGATATGTCACTCGTTGTGTATCTTAAGAGATTCATCGCTACTCTTTCAATAGGTTACTGGTATTCTCTGATTCAATGCCTCTCGTGACGAAAAAGTGGCTATCTTAATAGTGCAATACTTCTTCCTCCCAGTTGCTCACACAGTTTACTACTTTTTTGTGTAGTTTTTGTCTGCCAGAAACTATAATTCACTAGTTGTGTATCATAAAAGAGTCATCGTTTCTCCTCCTAGGGGTTTTCGAGATTTGTTAATTCTAACCGCAAGTAACGAGGCATTGGCTACCTTAAGAGAGTCATAGTTACTCGTCCCCATTGCTCACCCAGTCTGTCACTTTTTCTTACTGTGGCCAGTCTGCCAGAAGCGGTATGTCACTCGTTGTGTATCTTAAGAGATTCATCGTTACTCCTTCCATAGGTTACTGGTATTCTCTGAGTCAATACCTCTCTTGACGAAAAAGTGGCTATCTTAATAGTGCAATACTTCTTCCTCCGAGTTGCTCACACAGTTTACTGCTTTTTGTGTAGTTTTTGTCTGCCAGAAACTATAATTCACTAGTTTTGTATCATAAAAGAGTCATCTTTTCTCCTCCTAGGGGTTATTCGAGATATCTTAAACCAAACCGCAAGTAACGAGGCATTGGCTACCTTAAGAGAGTCATAGTTACTCGTCCCAATTGCTGACCCAGTCTGCCACTTTTCCTTACTGCGGCCAGTCTGCCAGAAGCGATATGTCACTCGTTGTGTATCTTAAGAGATTCATCGTTACTCTTTCCATAGGTTACTGGTATTCTCTGATTCAATGCCTCTCGTGACGAAAAAGTGGCTATCTTAATAGTGCAATACTTATTCCTCCCAGTTGCTCACACAGTTTACTACTTTTTTGTGTAGTTTTTGTCTGCCAGAAACTATAATTCACTAGTTTTGTATCATAAAAGAGTTATCGTTTCTCCTCCTAGGGGTTATTCGAGACCTCTTCATCCAAACCGCAAGTAACGAGGCATTGGCTACCTTAAGAGAGTCATAGTTACTCGTCCCAATTGCTCACCCAGTCTGCCACTTTTCCTTACTGCGGCCAGTCTGCCAGAAGCGATATGTCACTCGTTGTGTATCTTAAGAGATTCATCGTTACTCCTTCCATAGGTTACTGGTATTCTCTGAGTCAATACCTCTCTTGACGAAAAAGTGGCTATCTTAATAGTGCAATACTTCTTCCTCCGAGTTGCTCACACAGTTTACTGCTTTTTGTGTAGTTTTTGTCTGCCAGAAACTATAATTCACTAGTTGTGTATCATAAAAGAGTCATCGTTTCTCCTCCTAGGGGTTTTCGAGATTTGTTAATTCTAACCGCAAGTAACGAGGCATTGGCTACCTTAAGAGAGTCATAGTTACTCGTCCCCATTGCTCACCCAGTCTGCCACTTTTTCTTACTGTGGCCAGTCTGCCAGAAGCGGTATGTCACTCGTTGTGTATCTTAAGAGATTCATCGTTACTCCTTCCATAGGTTACTGGTATTCTCTGAGTCAATACCTCTCTTGACGAAAAAGTGACTATCTTAATAGTGCAATACTTCTTCCTCCGAGTTGCTCACACAGTTTACTGCTTTTTGTGTAGTTTTTGTCTGCCAGAAACTATAATTCACTAGTTTTGTATCATAAAAGAGTCATCTTTTCTCCTCCTAGGGGTTATTCGAGATATCTTAATCCAAACCGCAAGTAACGAGGCATTGGCTACCTTAAGAGAGTCATAGTTACTCGTCCCAATTGCTCACCCAGTCTGCCACTTTTCCTTACTGCGGCCAGTCTGCCAGAAGCGATATGTCACTCGTTGTGTATCTTAAGAGATTCATCGCTACTCTTTCCATAGGTTACTGGTATTCTCTGATTCAATGCCTCTCGTGACGAAAAAGTGGCTATCTTAATAGTGCAATACTTCTTCCTCTCAGTTGCTCACACAGTTTACTACTTTTTTGTGTAGTTTTTGTCTGCCAGAAACTATAATTCACTAGTTTTGTATCATAAAAGAGTTATCGTTTCTCCTCCTAGGGGTTATTCGAGACCTCTTCATCCAAACCGCAAGTAACGAGGCATTGGCTACCTTAAGAGAGTCATAGTTACTCGTCCCAATTGCTCACCCAGTCTGCCACTTTTCCTTACTGCGGCCAGTCTGCCAGAAGCGATATGTCACTCGTTGTGTATCTTAAGAGATTCATCGTTACTCCTTCCATAGGTTACTGGTATTCTCTGAGTCAATACCTCTCGTGACGAAAAAGTGGCTATCTTAATGGTGCAATACTTCTTCCTCCGAGTTGCTCACACAGTTTACTACTTTTTGTGTAGTTTTTGTCTGCCAGAAACTATAATTCACTAGTTGTGTATCATAAAAGAGTCATCGTTTCTCCTCCTAGGGGTTTTCGAGATTTGTTAATTCTAACCGCAAGTAACGAGGCATTGGCTACCTTAAGAGAGTCATAGTTACTCGTCCCCATTGCTCACCCAGTCTGCCACTTTTTCTTACTGTGGCCAGTCTGCCAGAAGCGATATGTCACTCGTTGTGTATCTTAAGAGATTCATCGTTACTCCTTCCATAGGTTACTGGTATTCTCTGAGTCAATACCTCTCTTGACGAAAAAGTGGCTATCTTAATAGTGCAATACTTCTTCCTCCGAGTTGCTCACACAGTTTACTGCTTTTTGTGTAGTTTTTGTCTGACAGAAACTATAATTCACTAGTTTTGTATCATAAAAGAGTCATCGTTTCTCCTCCTAGGGGTTATTCGAGATATCTTAATCCAAACCGCAAGTAACGAGGCATTGGCTACCTTAAGAGAGTCATAGTTACTCGTCCCAATTGCTCACCCAGTCTGCCACTTTTCCTTACTGCGGCCAGTCTGCCAGAAGCGATATGTCACTCGTTGTGTATCTTAAGAGATTCATCGTTACTCCTTCCATAGGTTACTGGTATTCTCTGAGTCAATACCTCTCTTGACGAAAAAGTGGCTATCTTAATAGTGCAATACTTCTTCCTCCGAGTTGCTCACACAGTTTACTACTTTTTTGTGTAGTTTTTGTCTGCCAGAAACTATAATTCACTAGTTTTGTATCATAAAAGAGTCATCGTTTCTCCTCCTAGGGGTTATTCGAGACCTCTTCATCCAAACCGCAAGTAACGAGGCATTGGCTACCTTAAGAGAGTCATAGTTACTCGTCCCAATTGCTCACCCAGTCTGCCACTTTTCCTTACTGCGGCCAGTCTGCCAGAAGCGATATGTCACTCGTTGTGTATCTTAAGAGATTCATCGCTACTCTTTCCATAGGTTACTGGTATTCTCTGATTCAATGCCTCTCGTGACGAAAAAGTGGCTATCTTAATAGTGCAATACTTCTTCCTCCCAGTTGCTCACACAGTTTACTACTTTTTTGTGTAGTTTTTGTCTGCCAGAAACTATAATTCACTAGTTGTGTATCATAAAAGAGTCATCGTTTCTCCTCCTAGGGGTTTTCGAGATTTGTTAATTCTAACCGCAAGTAACGAGGCATTGGCTACCTTAAGAGAGTCATAGTTACTCGTCCCCATTGCTCACCCAGTCTGTCACTTTTTCTTACTGTGGCCAGTCTGCCAGAAGCGGTATGTCACTCGTTGTGTATCTTAAGAGATTCATCGTTACTCCTTCCATAGGTTACTGGTATTCTCTGAGTCAATACCTCTCTTGACGAAAAAGTGGCTATCTTAATAGTGCAATACTTCTTCCTCCGAGTTGCTCACACACTTTACTACTTTTTGTGTAGTTTTTGTCTGCCAGAAACTATAATTCACTAGTTGTGTATCATAAAAGAGTCATCGTTTCTCCTCCTAGGGGTTTTCGAGATTTCTTAATCCAAACCGCAAGTAACGAGGCATTGGCTACCTTAAGATAGTCATAGTTACTCGTCCCCATTGCTCACCCAGTCTGCCACATTTTCTTACTGTGGCCAGTCTGCCAGAAGGGATATGTCACTCGTTGTGTATCTTAAGAGATTCATCGTTACTCCTTCCATAGGTTACTGGTATTCTCTGAGTCAATACCTCTCTTGACGAAAAAGTGGCTATCTTAATAGTGCAATACTTCTTCCTCCGAGTTGCTCACACAGTTTACTACTTTTTTGTGTAGTTTTTGTCTGCCAGAAACTATAATTCACTAGTTTTGTATCATAAAAGAGTCATCGTTTCTCCTCCTAGGGGTTATTCGAGACCTCTTCATCCAAACCGCAAGTAACGAGGCATTGGCTACCTTAAGAGAGTCATAGTTACTCGTCCCAATTGCTGACCCAGTCTGCCACTTTTCCTTACTGCGGCCAGTCTGCCAGAAGCGATATGTCACTCGTTGTGTATCTTAAGAGATTCATCGTTACTCTTTCCATAGGTTACTGGTATTCTCTGATTCAATGCCTCTCGTGACGAAAAAGCGGCTATCTTAATAGTGCAATACTTCTTCCTCCCAGTTGCTCACACAGTTTACTACTTTTTTGTGTAGTTTTTGTCTGCCAGAAACTATAATTCACTAGTTTTGTATCATAAAAGAGTTATCGTTTCTCCTCCTAGGGGTTATTCGAGACCTCTTCATCCAAACCGCAAGTAACGAGGCATTGGCTACCTTAAGAGAGTCATAGTTACTCGTCCCAATTGCTCACCCAGTCTGCCACTTTTCCTTACTGCGGCCAGTCTGCCAGAAGCGATATGTCACTCGTTGTGTATCTTAAGAGATTCATCGTTACTCCTTCCATAGGTTACTGGTATTCTCTGAGTCAATACCTCTCGTGACGAAAAAGTGGCTATCTTAATGGTGCAATACTTCTTCCTCCGAGTTGCTCACACAGTTTACTACTTTTTGTGTAGTTTTTGTCTGCCAGAAACTATAATTCACTAGTTGTGTATCATAAAAGAGTCATCGTTTCTCCTCCTAGGGGTTTTCGAGATTTGTTAATTCTAACCGCAAGTAACGAGGCATTGGCTACCTTAAGAGAGTCATAGTTACTCGTCCCCATTGCTCACCCAGTCTGCCACTTTTTCTTACTGTGGCCAGTCTGCCAGAAGCGATATGTCACTCGTTGTGTATCTTAAGAGATTCATCGTTACTCCTTCCATAGGTTACTGGTATTCTCCGAGTCAATACCTCTCTTGACGAAAAAGTGGCTATCTTAATAGTGGAATACTTCTTCCTCCGAGTTGCTCACACAGTTTACTGCTTTTTGTGTAGTTTTTGTCTGCCAGAAACTATAATTCACTAGTTTTGTATCATAAAAGAGTCATCGTTTCTCCTCCTAGGGGTTATTCGAGATATCTTAATCCAAACCGCAAGTAACGAGGCATTGGCTACCTTAAGAGAGTCATAGTTACTCGTCCCAATTGCTCACCCAGTCTGCCACTTTTCCTTACTGCGGCCAGTCTGCCAGAAGCGATATGTCACTCGTTGTGTATCTTAAGAGATTCATCGTTACTCCTTCCATAGGTTACTGGTATTCTCTGAGTCAATACCTCTCTTGACGAAAAAGTGGCTATCTTAATAGTGCAATACTTCTTCCTCCGAGTTGCTCACACAGTTTAGTACTTTTTGTCTACTTGACAGTCTGCCAGAAGCGATATGTCACTAGTTGTGTATCATAAAAGAGTCATCGTTTCTCCTCCTAGGGGTTATTCGAGATTTCTTAATCCAAACCGCAAGTAACGAGGCATTGGCTACCTTAAGAGAGTCATAGTTACTCGTCCCAATTGCTCACCCAGTCTGCCACTTTTCCTTACTGCGGCCAGTCTGCCAGAAGCGATATGTCACTCGTTGTGTATCTTAAGAGATTCATCGCTACTCTTTCCATAGGTTACTGGTATTCTCTGATTCAATGCCTCTCGTGACGAAAAAGTGGCTATCTTAATAGTGCAATACTTCTTCCTCCCAGTTGCTCACACAGTTTACTACTTTTTTGTGTAGTTTTTGTCTGCCAGAAACTATAATTCACTAGTTTTGTATCATAAAAGAGTCATCGTTTCTCCTCCTAGGGGTTATTCGAGACCTCTTAATCCAAACCGCAAGTAACGAGGCATTGGCTACCTTAAGAGAGTCATAGTTACTCGTCCCAATTGCTCACCCAGTCGGCCACTTTTTCTTACTGTGGCCAGTCTGCCAGAAGCGATATGTCACTCGTTGTGTATCTTAAGAGATTCATCGTTACTCCTTCCATAGGTTACTGGTATTCTCTGAGTCAATACCTCTCGTGACGAAAAAGTGGCTATCTTAATAGTGCAATACTTCTTCCTCCGAGTTGCTCACACACTTTACTACTTTTTGTGTAGTTTTTGTCTGCCAGAAACTATAATTCACTAGTTGTGTATCATAAAAGAGTCATCGTTTCTCCTCCTAGGGGTTTTCGAGATTTCTTAATCCAAACCGCAAGTAACGAGGCATTGGCTACCTTAAGAGAGTCATAGTTACTCGTCCCCATTGCTCACCCAGTCTGCCACATTTTCTTACTGTGGCCAGTCTGCCAGAAGCGGTATGTCACTCGTTGTGTATCTTAAGAGATTCATCGTTACTCCTTCCATAGGTTACTGGTATTCTCAGAGTCAATACCTCTCTTGACGAAAAAGTGGCTATCTTAATAGTGCAATACTTCTTCCTCCGAGTTGCTCACACAGTTTACTACTTTTTTGTGTAGTTTTTGTCTGCCAGAAACTATAATTCACTAGTTTTGTATCATAAAAGAGTCATCGTTTCTCCTCCTAGGGGTTATTCGAGACCTCTTCATCCAAACCGCAAGTAACGAGGCATTGGCTACCTTAAGAGAGTCATAGTTACTCGTCCCAATTGCTCACCCAGTCTGCCACTTTTCCTTACTGCGGCCAGTCTGCCAGAAGCGATATGTCACTCGTTGTGTATCTTAAGAGATTCATCGCTACTCTTTCCATAGGTTACTGGTATACTCTGATTCAATGCCCCTCGTGACGAAAAAGTGGCTATCTTAATAGTGCAATACTTCTTCCTCCCAGTTGCTCACACAGTTTACTACTTTTTTGTGTAGTTTTTGTCTGCCAGAAACTATAATTCACTAGTTGTGTATCATAAAAGAGTCATCGTTTCTCCTCCTAGGGGTTTTCGAGATTTGTTAATTCTAACCGCAAGTAACGAGGCATTGGCTACCTTAAGAGGGTCATAGTTACTCGTCCCCATTGCTCACCCAGTCTGTCACTTTTTCTTACTGTGGCCAGTCTGCCAGAAGCGGTATGTCACTCGTTGTGTATCTTAAGAGATTCATCGTTACTCCTTCCATAGGTTACTGGTATTCTCTGAGTCAATACCTCTCTTGACGAAAAAATGGCTATCTTAATAGTGCAATACTTCTTCCTCCGAGTTGCTCACACAGTTTACTGCTTTTTGTGTAGTTTTTGTCTGCCAGAAACTATAATTCACTAGTTTTGTATCATAAAAGAGTCATCTTTTCTCCTCCTAGGGGTTATTCGAGATATCTTAATCCAAACCGCAAGTAACGAGGCATTGGCTACCTTAAGAGAGTCATAGTTACTCGTCCCAATTGCTGACCCAGTCTGCCACTTTTCCTTACTGCGGCCAGTCTGCCAGAAGCGATATGTCACTCGTTGTGTATCTAAAGAGATTCATCGTTACTCTTTCCATAGGTTACTGGTATTCTCTGATTCAATGCCTCTCGTGACGAAAAAGTGGCTATCTTAATAGTGCAATACTTCTTCCTCCCAGTTGCTCACACAGTTTACTACTTTTTTGTGTAGTTTTTGTCTGCCAGAAACTATAATTCACTAGTTTTGTATCATAAAAGAGTTATCGTTTCTCCTCCTAGGGGTTATTCGAGACCTCTTAATCCAAACCGCAAGTAACGAGGCATTGGCTACCTTAAGAGAGTCATAGTTACTCGTCCCAATTGCTCACCCAGTCTGCCACTTTTCCTTACTGCGGCCAGTCTGCCAGAAGCGATATGTCACTCGTTGTGTATCTTAAGAGATTCATCGTTACTCCTTCCATAGGTTACTGGTATTCTCTGAGTCAATACCTCTCGTGACGAAAAAGTGGCTATCTTAATGGTGCAATACTTCTTCCTCCGAGTTGCTCACACAGTTTACTACTTTTTGTGTAGTTTTTGTCTGCCAGAAGCTATAATTCACTAGTTGTGTATCATAAAAGAGTCATCGTTTCTCCTCCTAGGGGTTTTCGAGATTTGTTAATTCTAACCGCAAGTAACGAGGCATTGGCTACCTTAAGAGAGTCATAGTTACTCGTCCCCATTGCTCACCCAGTCTGCCACTTTTTCTTACTGTGGCCAGTCTGCCAGAAGCGATATGTCACTCGTTGTGTATCTTAAGAGATTCATCGTTACTCCTTCCATAGGTTACTGGTATTCTCTGAGTCAATACCTCTCTTGACGAAAAAGTGACTATCTTAATAGTGCAATACTTCTTCCTCCGAGTTGCTCACACAGTTTACTGCTTTTTGTGTAGTTTTTGTCTGCCAGAAACTATAATTCACTAGTTTTGTATCATAAAAGAGTCATCGTTTCTCCTCCTAGGGGTTATTCGAGATATCTTAATCCAAACCGCAAGTAACGAGGCATTGGCTACCTTAAGAGAGTCATAGTTACTCGTCCCAATTGCTCACCCAGTCTGCCACTTTTCCTTACTGCGGCCAGTCTGCCAGAAGCGATATGTCACTCGTTGTGTATCTTAAGAGATTCATCGTTACTCCTTCCATAGGTTACTGGTATTCTCTGAGTCAATACCTCTCTTGACGAAAAAGTGGCTATCTTAATAGTGCAATACTTCTTCCTCCGAGTTGCTCACACAGTTTACTACTTTTTGTCTACTTGCCAGTCTGCCAGAAGCGATATGTCACTAGTTGTGTATCATAAAGGAGTCATCGTTTCTCCTCCTAGGGGTTATTCGAGATTTCTTAATCCAAACCGCAAGTAACGAGGCATTGGCTACCTTAAGAGAGTCATAGTTACTCGTCCCAATTGCTCACCCAGTCTGCCACTTTTCCTTACTGCGGCCAGTCTGCCAGAAGCGATATGTCACTCGTTGTGTATCTTAAGAGATTCATCGCTACTCTTTCCATAGGTTACTGGTATTCTCTGATTCAATGCCTCTCGTGACGAAAAAGTGGCTATCTTAATAGTGCAATACTTCTTCCTCCCAGTTGCTCACACAGATTACTACTTTTTTGTGTAGTTTTTGTCTGCCAGAAACTATAATTCACTAGTTTTGTATCATAAAAGAGTTATCGTTTCTCCTCCTATGGGTTATTCGAGATTTCTTAATCCAAACCGCAAGTAACGAGGCATTGGCTACCTTAAGAGAGTCATAGTTACTCGTCCCAATTGCTCACCCAGTCTGCCACTTTTCCTTACTGCGGCCAGTCTGCCAGAAGCGATATGTCACTCGTTGTGTATCTTAAGAGATTCATCGTTACTCCTTCCATAGGTTACTGGTATTCTCTGAGTCAATACCTCTCGTGACGAAAAAGTGGCTATCTTAATAGTGCAATACTTCTTCCTCCCAGTTGCTCACACAGATTACTACTTTTTTGTGTAGTTTTTGTCTGCCAGAAACTATAATTCACTAGTTTTGTATCATAAAAGAGTTATCGTTTCTCCTCCTATGGGTTATTCGAGATTTCTTAATCCAAACCGCAAGTAACGAGGCATTGGCTACCTTAAGAGAGTCATAGTTACTCGTCCCAATTGCTCACCCAGTCTGCCACTTTTCCTTACTGCGGCCAGTCTGCCAGAAGCGATATGTCACTCGTTGTGTATCTTAAGAGATTCATCGTTACTCCTTCCATAGGTTACTGGTATTCTCTGAGTCAATACCTCTCTTGACGAAAAAGTGGCTATCTTAATAGTGCAATACTTCTTCCTCCGAGTTGCTCACACAGTTTACTGCTTTTTGTGTAGTTTTTGTCTGCCAGAAACTATAATTCACTAGTTGTGTATCATAAAAGAGTCATCGTTTCTCCTCCTAGGGGTTTTCGAGATTTGTTAATTCTAACCGCAAGTAACGAGGCATTGGCTACCTTAAGAGAGTCATAGTTACTCGTCCCCATTGCTCACCCAGTCTGCCACTTTTTCTTACTGTGGCCAGTCTGCCAGAAGCGGTATGTCACTCGTTGTGTATCTTAAGAGATTCATCGTTACTCCTTCCATAGGTTACTGGTATTCTCTGAGTCAATACCTCTCTTGACGAAAAAGTGGCTATCTTAATAGTGCAAAACTTCTTCCTCCGAGTTGCTCACACAGTTTACTGCTTTTTGTGTAGTTTTTGTCTGCCAGAAACTATAATTCACTAGTTTTGTATCATAAAAGAGTAATCTTTTCTCCTCCTAGGGGTTATTCGAGATATCTTAATCCAAACCGCAAGTAACGAGGCATTGGCTACCTTAAGAGAGTCATAGTTACTCGTCCCAATTGCTCACCCAGTCTGCCACTTTTCCTTACTGCGGCCAGTCTGCCAGAAGCGATATGTCACTCGTTGTGTATCTTAAGAGATTCATCGCTACTCTTTCCATAGGTTACTGGTATTCTCTGATTCAATGCCTCTCGTGACGAAAAAGTGGCTATCTTAATAGTGCAATACTTCTTCCTCCCAGTTGCTCACACAGTTTACTACTTTTTTGTGTAGTTTTTGTCTGCCAGAAACTATAATTCACTAGTTGTGTATCATAAAAGAGTCATCGTTTCTCCTCCTAGGGGTTTTCGAGATTTGTTAATTCTAACCGCAAGTAACGAGGCATTGGCTACCTTAAGAGAGTCATAGTTACTCGTCCCCATTGCTCACCCAGTCTGTCACTTTTTCTTACTGTGGCCAGTCTGCCAGAAGCGGTATGTCACTCGTTGTGTATCTTAAGAGATTCATCGTTACTCCTTCCATAGGTTACTGGTATTCTCTGAGTCAATACCTCTCTTGACGAAAAAGTGGCTATCTTAATAGTGCAATACTTCTTCCTCCGAGTTGCTCACACAGTTTACTGCTTTTTGTGTAGTTTTTGTCTGCCAGAAACTATAATTCACTAGTTTTGTATCATAAAAGAGTCATCTTTTCTCCTCCTAGGGGTTATTCGAGATAACTTAATCCAAACCGCAAGTAACGAGGCATTGGCTACCTTAAGAGAGTCATAGTTACTCGTCCCAATTGCTCACCCAGTCTGCCACTTTTCCTTACTGCGGCCAGTCTGCCAGAAGCGATATGTCACTCGTTGTGTATCTTAAGAGATTCATCGTTACTCTTTCCATAGGTTACTGGTATTCTCTGATTCAATGCCTCTCGTGACGAAAAAGTGGCTATCTTAATAGTGCAATACTTCTTCCTCCCAGTTGCTCACACAGTTTACTACTTTTTTGTGTAGTTTTTGTCTGCCAGAAACTATAATTCACTAGTTTTGTATCATAAAAGAGTTATCGTTTCTCCTCCTAGGGGTTATTCGAGATCTCTTAATCCAAACCGCAAGTAACGAGGCATTGGCTACCTTAAGAGAGTCATAGTTACTCGTCCCAATTGCTCACCCAGTCTGCCACTTTTCCTTACTGCGGCCAGTCTGCCAGAAGCGATATGTCACTCGTTGTGTATCTTAAGAGATTCATCGTTACTCCTTCCATAGGTTACTGGTATTCTCTGAGTCAATACCTCTCGTGACGAAAAAGTGGCTATCTTAATGGTGCAATACTTCTTCCTCCGAGTTGCTCACACAGTTTACTACTTTTTGTGTAGTTTTTGTCTGCCAGAAACTATAATTCACTAGTTGTGTATCATAAAAGAGTCATCGTTTCTCCTCCTAGGGGTTTTCGAGATTTGTTAATTCTAACCGCAAGTAACGAGGCATTGGCTACCTTAAGAGAGTCATAGTTACTCGTCCCCATTGCTCACCCAGTCTGCCACTTTTTCTTACTGTGGCCAGTCTGCCAGAAGCGATATGTCACTCGTTGTGTATCTTAAGAGATTCATCGTTACTCCTTCCATAGGTTACTGGTATTCTCTGAGTCAATACCTCTCTTGACGAAAAAGTGGCTATCTTAATAGTGCAATACTTCTTCCTCCGAGTTGCTCACACAGTTTACTGCTTTTTGTGTAGTTTTTGTCTGCCAGAAACTATAATTCACTAGTTTTGTATCATAAAAGAGTCATCGTTTCTCCTCCTAGGGGTTATTCGAGATATCTTAGTCCAAACCGCAAGTAACGAGGCATTGGCTACCTTAAGAGAGTCATAGTTACTCGTCCCAATTGCTCACCCAGTCTGCCACTTTTCCTTACTGCGGCCAGTCTGCCAGAAGCGATATGTCACTCGTTGTGTATCTTAAGAGATTCATCGTTACTCCTTCCATAGGTTACTGGTATTCTCTGAGTCAATACCTCTCTTGACGAAAAAGTGGCTATCTTAATAGTGCAATACTTCTTCCTCCGAGTTGCTCACACAGTTTACTACTTTTTGTCTACTTGACAGTCTGCCAGAAGCGATATGTCACTAGTTGTGTATCATAAAAGAGTCATCGTTTCTCCTCCCAGGGTTATTCGAGATTTCTTAATCCAAACCGCAAGTAACGAGGCATTGGCTACCTTAAGAGAGTCATAGTTACTCGTCCCAATTGCTCACCCAGTCTGCCACTTTTCCTTACTGCGGCCAGTCTGCCAGAAGCGATATGTCACTCGTTGTGTATCTTAAGAGATTCATCGCTACTCTTTCCATAGGTTACTGGTATTCTCTGATTCAATGCCTCTCGTGACGAAAAAGTGGCTATCTTAATAGTGCAATACTTCTTCCTCCCAGTTGCTCACACAGTTTACTACTTTTTTGTGTAGTTTTTGTCTGCCAGAAACTATAATTCACTAGTTTTGTATCATAAAAGAGTCATCGTTTCTCCTCCTAGGGGTTATTCGAGACCTCTTAATCCAAACCGCAAGTAACGAGGCATTGGCTACCTTAAGAGAGTCATAGTTACTCGTCCCAATTGCTCACCCAGTCGGCCACTTTTTCTTACTGTGGCCAGTCTGCCAGAAGCGATATGTCACTCGTTGTGTATCTTAAGAGATTCATCGTTACTCCTTCCATAGGTTACTGGTATTCTCTGAGTCAATACCTCTCGTGACGAAAAAGTGGCTATCTTAATAGTGCAATACTTCTTCCTCCGAGTTGCTCACACACTTTACTACTTTTTGTGTAGTTTTTGTCTGCCAGAAACTATAATTCACTAGTTGTGTATCATAAAAGAGTCATCGTTTCTCCTCCTAGGGGTTTTCGAGATTTCTTAATCCAAACCGCAAGTAACGAGGCATTGGCTACCTTAAGAGAGTCATAGTTACTCGTCCCCATTGCTCACCCAGTCTGCCACATTTTCTTACTGTGGCCAGTCTGCCAGAAGGGATATGTCACTCGTTGTGTATCTTAAGAGATTCATCGTTACTCCTTCCATAGGTTACTGGTATTCTCTGAGTCAATACCTCTCTTGACGAAAAAGTGGCTATCTTAATAGTGCAATACTTCTTCCTCCGAGTTGCTCACACAGTTTACTACTTTTTTGTGTAGTTTTTGTCTGCCAGAAACTATAATTCACTAGTTGTGTATCATAAAAGAGTCATCGTTTCTCCTCCTAGGGGTTATTCGAGACCTCTTCATCCAAACCGCAAGTAACGAGGCATTGGCTACCTTAAGAGAGTCATAGTTACTCGTCCCAATTGCTCACCCAGTCTGCCACTTTTCCTTACTGCGGCCAGTCTGCCAGAAGCGATATGTCACTCGTTGTGTATCTTAAGAGATTCATCGCTACTCTTTCCATAGGTTACTGGTATTCTCTGATTCAATGCCTCTCGTGACGAAAAAGTGGCTATCTTAATAGTGCAATACTTCTTCCTCCCAGTTGCTCACACAGTTTACTACTTTTTTGTGTAGTTTTTGTCTGCCAGAAACTATAATTCACTAGTTGTGTATCATAAAAGAGTCATCGTTTCTCCTCCTAGGGGTTTTCGAGATTTGTTAATTCTAACCGCAAGTAACGAGGCATTGGCTACCTTAAGAGAGTCATAGTTACTCGTCCCCATTGCTCACCCAGTCTGTCACTTTTTCTTACTGTGGCCAGTCCGCCAGAAGCGGTATGTCACTCGTTGTGTATCTTAAGAGATTCATCGTTACTCCTTCCATAGGTTACTGGTATTCTCTGAGTCAATACCTCTCTTGACGAAAAAGTGGCTATCTTAATAGTGCAATACTTCTTCCTCCGAGTTGCCCACACAGTTTACTGCTTTTTGTGTAGTTTTTGTCTGCCAGAAACTATAATTCACTAGTTTTGTATCATAAAAGAGTCATCTTTTCTCCTCCTAGGGGTTATTCGAGATATCCTAATCCAAACCGCAAGTAACGAGGCATTGGCTACCTTAAGAGAGTCATAGTTACTCGTCCCAATTGCTGACCCAGTCTGCCACTTTTCCTTACTGCGGCCAGTCTGCCAGAAGCGATATGTCACTCGTTGTGTATCTTAAGAGATTCATCGTTACTCTTTCCATAGGTTACTGGTATTCTCTGATTCAATGCCTCTCGTGACGAAAAAGTGGCTATCTTAATAGTGCAATACTTCTTCCTCCCAGTTGCTCACACAGTTTACTACTTTTTTGTGTAGTTTTTGTCTGCCAGAAACTATAATTCACTAGTTTTGTATCATAAAAGAGTTATCGTTTCTCCTCCTAGGGGTTATTCGAGACCTCTTAATCCAAACCGCAAGTAACGAGGCATTGGCTACCTTAAGAGAGTTATAGTTACTCGTCCCAATTGCTCACCCAGTCTGCCACTTTTCCTTACTGCGGCCAGTCTGCCAGAAGCGATATGTCACTCGTTGTGCATCTTAAGAGATTCATCGTTACTCCTTCCATAGGTTACTGGTATTCTCTGAGTCAATACCTCTCGTGACGAAAAAGTGGCTATCTTAATGGTGCAATACTTCTTCCTCCGAGTTGCTCACACAGTTTACTACTTTTTGTGTAGTTTTTGTCTGCCAGAAACTATAATTCACTAGTTGTGTATCATAAAAGTGTCATCGTTTCTCCTCCTAGGGGTTTTCGAGATTTGTTAATTCTAACCGCAAGTAACGAGGCATTGGCTACCTTAAGAGAGTCATAGTTACTCGTCCCCATTGCTCACCCAGTCTGCCACTTTTTCTTACTGTGGCCAGTCTGCCAGAAGCGATATGTCACTCCTTGTGTATCTTAAGAGATTCATCGTTACTCCTTCCATAGGTTACTGGTATTCTCTGAGTCAATACCTCTCGTGACGAAAAAGTGGCTATCTTAATAGTGCAATACTTCTTCCTCCGAGTTGCTCACACAGTTTACTGCTTTTTGTGTAGTTTTTGTCTGCCAGAAACTATAATTCACTAGTTTTGTATCATAAAAGAGTCATCGTTTCTCCTCCTAGGGGTTATTCGAGATATCTTAATCCAAACCGCAAGTAACGAGGCATTGGCTACCTTAAGAGAGTCATAGTTACTCGTCCCAATTGCTCACCCAGTCTGCCACTTTTCCTTACTGCGGCCAGTCTGCCAGAAGCGATATGTCACTCGTTGTGTATCTTAAGAGATTCATCGTTACTCCTTCCATAGGTTACTGGTATTCTCTGAGTCAATACCTCTCTTGACGAAAAAGTGGCTATCTTAATAGTGCAATACTTCTTCCTCCGAGTTGCTCACACAGTTTACTACTTTTTGTCTACTTGACAGTCTGCCAGAAGCGATATGTCACTAGTTGTGTATCATAAAAGAGTCATCGTTTCTCCTCCTAGGGGTTATTCGAGATTTCTTAATCCAAACCGCAAGTAACGAGGCATTGGCTACCTTAAGAGAGTCATAGTTACTCGTCCCAATTGCTCACCCAGTCTGCCACTTTTCCTTACTGCGGCCAGTCTGCCAGAAGCGATATGTCACTCGTTGTGTATCTTAAGAGATTCATCGCTACTCTTTCCATAGGTTACTGGTATTCTCTGATTCAATGCCTCTCGTGACGAAAAAGTGGCTATCTTAATAGTGCAATACTTCTTCCTCCCAGTTGCTCACACAGTTTACTACTTTTTTGTGTAGTTTTTGTCTGCCAGAAACTATAATTCACTAGTTTTGTATCATAAAAGAGTCATCGTTTCTCCTCCTAGGGGTTATTCGAGACCTCTTAATCCAAACCGCAAGTAACGAGGCATTGGCTACCTTAAGAGAGTCATAGTTACTCGTCCCAATTGCTCACCCAGTCGGCCACTTTTTCTTACTGTGGCCAGTCTGCCAGAAGCGATATGTCACTCGTTGTGTATCTTAAGAGATTCATCGTTACTCCTTCCATAGGTTACTGGTATTCTCTGAGTCAATACCTCTCGTGACGAAAAAGTGGCTATCTTAATAGTGCAATACTTCTTCCTCCGAGTTGCTCACACAGTTTACTACTTTTTGTGTAGTTTTTGTCTGCCAGAAACTATAATTCACTAGTTTTGTATCATAAAAGAGTCATCTTTTCTCCTCCTAGGGGTTATTCGAGATATCTTAATCCAAACCGCAAGTAACGAGGCATTGGCTACCTTAAGAGAGTCATAGTTACTCGTCCCAATTGCTGACCCAGTCTGCCACTTTTCCTTACTGCGGCCAGTCTGCCAGAAGCGATATGTCACTCGTTGTGTATCTTAAGAGATTCATCGCTACTCTTTCCATAGGTTACTGGTATTCTCTGATTCAATGCCTCTCGTGACGAAAAAGTGGCTATTTAATAGTGCAATACTTCTTCCTCCCAGTTGCTCACACAGTTTACTACTTTTTTGTGTAGTTTTTGTCTGCCAGAAACTATAATTCACTAGTTTTGTATCATAAAAGAGTTATCGTTTCTCCTCCTAGGGGTTATTCGAGACCTCTTAATCCAAACCGCAAGTAACGAGGCATTGGCTACCTTAAGAGAGTCATAGTTACTCGTCCCAATTGCTCACCCAGTCTGCCACTCTTCCTTACTGCGGCCAGTCTGCCAGAAGCGATATGTCACTCGTTGTGTATCTTAAGAGATTCATCGTTACTCCTTCCATAGGTTACTGGTATTCTCTAAGTCAATACCTCTCGTGACGAAAAAGTGGCTATCTTAATGGTGCAATACTTCTTCCTCCGAGTTGCTCACACAGTTTACTACTTTTTGTGTAGTTTTTGTCTGCCAGAAACTATAATTCACTAGTTGTGTATCATAAAAGAGTCATCGTTTCTCCTCCTAGGGGTTTTCGAGATTTGTTAATTCTAACCGCAAGTAACGAGGCATTGGCTACCTTAAGAGAGTCATAGTTACTCGTCCCCATTGCTCACCCAGTCTGCCACTTTTTCTTACTGTGGCCAGTCTGCCAGAAGCGATATGTCACTCCTTGTGTATCTTAAGAGATTCATCGTTACTCCTTCCATAGGTTACTGGTATTCTCTGAGTCAATACCTCTCGTGACGAAAAAGTGGCTATCTTAATAGTGCAATACTTCTTCCTCCGAGTTGCTCACACAGTTTACTGCTTTTTGTGTAGTTTTTGTCTGCCAGAAACTATAATTCACTAGTTTTGTATCATAAAAGAGTCATCGTTTCTCCTCCTAGGGGTTATTCGAGATATCTTAATCCAAACCGCAAGTAACGAGGCATTGGCTACCTTAAGAGAGTCATAGTTACTCGTCCCAATTGCTCACCCAGTCTGCCACTTTTCCTTACTGCGGCCAGTCTGCCAGAAGCGATATGTCACTCGTTGTGTATCTTAAGAGATTCATCGTTACTCCTTCCATAGGTTACTGGTATTCTCTGAGTCAATACCTCTCTTGACGAAAAAGTGGCTATCTTAATAGTGCAATACTTCTTCCTCCGAGTTGCTCACACAGTTTACTACTTTTTGTCTACTTGACAGTCTGCCAGAAGCGATATGTCACTAGTTGTGTATCATAAAAGAGTCATCGTTTCTCCTCCTAGGGGTTATTCGAGATTTCTTAATCCAAACCGCAAGTAACGAGGCATTGGCTACCTTAAGAGAGTCATAGTTACTCGTCCCAATTGCTCACCCAGTCTGCCACTTTTCCTTACTGCGGCCAGTCTGCCAGAAGCGATATGTCACTCGTTGTGTATCTTAAGAGATTCATCGCTACTCTTTCCATAGGTTACTGGTATTCTCTGATTCAATGCCTCTCGTGACGAAAAAGTGGCTATCTTAATAGTGCAATACTTCTTCCTCCCAGTTGCTCACACAGTTTACTACTTTTTTGTGTAGTTTTTGTCTGCCAGAAACTATAATTCACTAGTTTTGTATCATAAAAGAGTCATCGTTTCTCCTCCTAGGGGTTATTCGAGACCTCTTAATCCAAACCGCAAGTAACGAGGCATTGGCTACCTTAAGAGAGTCATAGTTACTCGTCCCAATTGCTCACCCAGTCGGCCACTTTTTCTTACTGTGGCCAGTCTGCCAGAAGCGATATGTCACTCGTTGTGTATCTTAAGAGATTCATCGTTACTCCTTCCATAGGTTACTGGTATTCTCTGAGTCAATACCTCTCGTGACGAAAAAGTGGCTATCTTAATAGTGCAATACTTCTTCCTCCGAGTTGCTCACACAGTTTACTACTTTTTGTGTAGTTTTTGTCTGCCAGAAACTATAATTCACTAGTTTTGTATCATAAAAGAGTCATCTTTTCTCCTCCTAGGGGTTATTCGAGATATCTTAATCCAAACCGCAAGTAACGAGGCATTGGCTACCTTAAGAGAGTCATAGTTACTCGTCCCAATTGCTGACCCAGTCTGCCACTTTTCCTTACTGCGGCCAGTCTGCCAGAAGCGATATGTCACTCGTTGTGTATCTTAAGAGATTCATCGTTACTCTTTCCATAGGTTACTGGTATTCTCTGATTCAATGCCTCTCGTGACGAAAAAGTGGCTATTTAATAGTGCAATACTTCTTCCTCCCAGTTGCTCACACAGTTTACTACTTTTTTGTGTAGTTTTTGTCTGCCAGAAACTATAATTCACTAGTTTTGTATCATAAAAGAGTTATCGTTTCTCCTCCTAGGGGTTATTCGAGACCTCTTAATCCAAACCGCAAGTAACGAGGCATTGGCTACCTTAAGAGAGTCATAGTTACTCGTCCCAATTGCTCACCCAGTCTGCCACTTTTCCTTACTGCGGCCAGTCTGCCAGAGGCGATATGTCACTCGTTGTGTATCTTTAGAGATTCATCGTTACTCCTTCCATAGGTTACTGGTATTCTCTGAGTCAATACCTCTCGTGACGAAAAAGTGGCTATCTTAATGGTGCAATACTTCTTCCTCCGAGTTGCTCACACAGTTTACTACTTTTTGTGTAGTTTTTGTCTGCCAGAAACTATAATTCACTAGTTGTGTATCATAAAAGAGTCATCGTTTCTCCTCCTAGGGGTTTTCGAGATTTGTTAATTCTAACCGCAAGTAACGAGGCATTGGCTACCTTAAGAGAGTCATAGTTACTCGTCCCCATTGCTCACCCAGTCTGCCACTTTTTCTTACTGCGGCCAGTCTGCCAGAAGCGGTATGTCACTCGTTGTGTATCTTAAGAGATTCATCGTTACTCCTTCCATAGGTTACTGGTATTCTCTGAGTCTATACCTCTCTTGACGAAAAAGTGGCTATCTTAATAGTGCAATACTTCTTCCTCCGAGTTGCTCACACAGTTTACTGCTTTTTGTGTAGTTTTTGTCTGCCAGAAACTATAATTCACTAGTTTTGTATCATAAAAGAGTCATCGTTTCTCCTCCTAGGGGTTATTCGAGATATCTTAATCCAAACCGTAAGTAACGAGGCATTGGCTACCTTAAGAGAGTCATAGTTACTCGTCCCAATTGCTCACCCAGTCTGCCACTTTTCCTTACTGCGGCCAGTCTGCCAGAAGCGATATGTCACTCGTTGTGTATCTTAAGAGATTCATCGTTACTCCTTCCATAGGTTACTGGTATTCTCTGAGTCAATACCTCTCTTGACGAAAAAGTGGCTATCTTAGTAGTGCAATACTTCTTCCTCCCAGTTGCTCACACAGTTTACTACTTTTTTGTGTAGTTTTTGTCTGCCAGAAACTATAATTCACTAGTTGTGTATCATAAAAGAGTCATCGTTTCTCCTCCTAGGGGTTTTCGAGATTTGTTAATTCTAACCGCAAGTAACGAGGCATTGGCTACCTTAAGAGAGTCATAGTTACTCGTCCCCATTGCTCACCCAGTCTGTCACTTTTTCTTACTGTGGCCAGTCTGCCAGAAGCGGTATGTCACTCGTTGTGTATCTTAAGAGATTCATCGTTACTCCTTCCATAGGTTACTGGTATTCTCTGAGTCAATACCTCTCTTGACGAAAAAGTGGCTATCTTAATAGTGCAATACTTCTTCCTCCGAGTTGCTCACACAGTTTACTGCTTTTTGTGTAGTTTTTGTCTGCCAGAAACTATAATTCACTAGTTTTGTATCATAAAAGAGTCATCTTTTCTCCTCCTAGGGGTTATTCGAGATATCTTAATCCAAAACGCAAGTAACGAGGCATTGGCTACCTTAAGAGAGTCATAGTTACTCGTCCCAATTGCTGACCCAGTCTGCCACTTTTCCTTACTGCGGCCAGTCTGCCAGAAGCGATATGTCACTCGTTGTGTATCTTAAGAGATTCATCGTTACTCCTTCCATAGGTTACTGGTATTCTCTGAGTCAATACCTCTCGTGACGAAAAAGTGGCTATCTTAATGGTGCAATACTTCTTCCTCCGAGTTGCTCACACAGTTTACTACTTTTTGTGTAGTTTTTGTCTGCCAGAAACTATAATTCACTAGTTGTGTATCATAAAAGAGTCATCGTTTCTCCTCCTAGGGGTTTTCGAGATTTGTTAATTCTAACCGCAAGTAACGAGGCATTGGCTACCTTAAGAGAGTCATAGTTACTCGTCCCCATTGCTCACCCAGTCTGCCACTTTTTCTTACTGTGGCCAGTCTGCCAGAAGCGGTATGTCACTCGTTGTGTATCTTAAGAGATTCATCGTTACTCCTTCCATAGGTTACTGGTATTCTCTGAGTCTATACCTCTCTTGACGAAAAAGTGGCTATCTTAATAGTGCAATACTTCTTCCTCCGAGTTGCTCACACAGTTTACTGCTTTTTGTGTAGTTTTTGTCTGCCAGAAACTATAATTCACTAGTTTTGTATCATAAAAGAGTCATCGTTTCTCCTCCTAGGGGTTATTCGAGATATCTTAATCCAAACCGTAAGTAACGAGGCATTGGCTACCTTAAGAGAGTCATAGTTACTCGTCCCAATTGCTCACCCAGTCTGCCACTTTTCCTTACTGCGGCCAGTCTGCCAGAAGCGATATGTCACTCGTTGTGTATCTTAAGAGATTCATCGTTACTCCTTCCATAGGTTACTGGTATTCTCTGAGTCAATACCTCTCTTGACGAAAAAGTGGCTATCTTAATAGTGCAATACATCTTCCTCCCAGTTGCTCACACAGTTTACTACTTTTTTGTGTAGTTTTTGTCTGCCAGAAACTATAATTCACTAGTTGTGTATCATAAAAGAGTCATCGTTTCTCCTCCTAGGGGTTTTCGAGATTTGTTAATTCTAACCGCAAGTAACGAGGCATTGGCTACCTTAAGAGAGTCATAGTTACTCGTCCCCATTGCTCACCCAGTCTGTCACTTTTTCTTACTGTGGCCAGTCTGCCAGAAGCGGTATGTCACTCGTTGTGTATCTTAAGAGATTCATCGTTACTCCTTCCATAGGTTACTGGTATTCTCTGAGTCAATACCTCTCTTGACGAAAAAGTGGCTATCTTAATAGTGCAATACTTCTTCCTCCGAGTTGCTCACACAGTTTACTGCTTTTTTGTGTAGTTTTTGTCTGCCAGAAACTATAATTCACTAGTTTTGTATCATAAAAGAGTCATCTTTTCTCCTCCTAGGGGTTATTCGAGATATCTTAATCCAAACCGCAAGTAACGAGGCATTGGCTACCTTAAGAGAGTCATAGTTACTCGTCCCAATTGCTGACCCAGTCTGCCACTTTTCCTTACTGCGGCCAGTCTGCCAGAAGCGATATGTCACTCGTTGTGTATCTTAAGAGATTCATCGTTACTCTTTCCATAGGTTACTGGTATTCTCTGATTCAATGCCTCTCGTGACGAAAAAGTGGCTATCTTAATAGTGCAATACTTCTTCCTCCCAGTTGCTCACACAGTTTACTACTTTTTTGTGTAGTTTTTGTCTGCCAGAAACTATAATTCACTAGTTTTGTATCATAAAAGAGTTATCGTTTCTCCTCCTAGGGGTTATTCGAGACCTCTTAATAAAAACCGCAAGTAACGAGGCATTGGCTACCTTAAGAGAGTCATAGTTACTCGTCCCAATTGCTCACCCAGTCTGCCACTTTTCCTTACTGCGGCCAGTCTGCCAGAAGCGATATGTCACTCGTTGTGTATCTTAAGAGATTCATCGTTACTCCTTCCATAGGTTACTGGTATTCTCTGAGTCAATACCTCTCGTGACGAAAAAGTGGCTATCTTAATGGTGCAATACTTCTTCCTCCGAGTTGCTCACACAGTTTACTACTTTTTGTGTAGTTTTTGTCTGCCAGAAACTATAATTCACTAGTTGTGTATCATAAAAGAGTCATCGTTTCTCCTCCTAGGGGTTTTCGAGATTTGTTAATTCTAACCGCAAGTAACGAGGCATTGGCTACCTTAAGAGAGTCATAGTTACTCGTCCCCATTGCTCACCCAGTCTGCCACTTTTTCTTACTGTGGCCAGTCTGCCAGAAGCGATATGTCACTCGTTGTGTATCTTAAGAGATTCATCGTTACTCCTTCCATAGGTTACTGGTATTCTCTGAGTCAATACCTCTCTTGACGAAAAAGTGGCTATCTTAATAGTGCAATACTTCTTCCTCCGAGTTGCTCACACAGTTTACTGCTTTTTGTGTAGTTTTTGTCTGCCAGAAACTATAATTCACTAGTTTTGTATCATAAAAGAGTCATCGTTTCTCCTCCCAGGGGTTATTCGAGATATCTTAATCCAAACCGCAAGTAACGAGGCATTGGCTACCTTAAGAGAGTCATAGTTACTCGTCCCAATTGCTCACCCAGTCTGCCACTTTTCCTTACTGCGGCCAGTCTGCCAGAAGCGATATGTCACTCGTTGTGTATCTTAAGAGATTCATCGTTACTCCTTCCATAGGTTACTGGTATTCTCTGAGTCAATACCTCTCTTGACGAAAAAGTGGCTATCTTAATAGTGCAATACTTCTTCCTCCGAGTTGCTCACACAGTTTAGTACTTTTTGTCTACTTGACAGTCTGCCAGAAGCGATATGTCACTAGTTGTGTATCATAAAAGAGTCATCGTTTCTCCTCCTAGGGGTTATTCGAGATTTCTTAATCCAAACCGCAAGTAACGAGGCATTGGCTACCTTAAGAGAGTCATAGTTACTCGTCCCAATTGCTCACCCAGTCTGCCACTTTTCCTTACTGCGGCCAGTCTGCCAGAAGCGATATGTCACTCGTTGTGTATCTTAAGAGATTCATCGCTACTCTTTCCATAGGTTACTGGTATTCTCTGATTCAATGCCTCTCGTGACGAAAAAGTGGCTATCTTAATAGTGCAATACTTCTTCCTCCCAGTTGCTCACACAGTTTACTACTTTTTTGTGTAGTTTTTGTCTGCCAGAAACCATAATTCACTAGTTTTGTATCATAAAAGAGTCATCGTTTCTCCTCCTAGGGGTTATTCGAGACCTCTTAATCCAAACCGCAAGTAACGAGGCATTGGCTACCTTAAGAGAGTCATAGTTACTCGTCCCAATTGCTCACCCAGTCGGCCACTTTTTCTTACTGTGGCCAGTCTGCCAGAAGCGATATGTCACTCGTTGTGTATCTTAAGAGATTCATCGTTACTCCTTCCATAGGTTACTGGTATTCTCTGAGTCAATACCTCTCGTGACGAAAAAGTGGCTATCTTAATAGTGCAATACTTCTTCCTCCGAGTTGCTCACACAGTTTACTACTTTTTGTGTAGTTTTTGTCTGCCAGAAACTATAATTCACTAGTTGTGTATCATAAAAGAGTCATCGTTTCTCCTCCTAGGGGTTTTCGAGATTTCTTAATCCAAACCGCAAGTAACGAGGCATTGGCTACCTTAAGAGAGTCATTGTTACTCGTCCCCATTGCTCACCCAGTCTGCCACTTTTTCTTACTGTGGCCAGTCTGCCAGAAGCGATATGTCACTCGTGGTGTATCTTAAGAGATTCATCGTTACTCTTTCCATAGGTTACTGGTATTCTCTGATTCAATGCCTCTAGTGACGAAAAAGTGGCTATCTTAATAGTGCAATACTTCTTCCTCCGAGTTGCTCACACAGTTTACTACTTTTTTGTGTAGATTTTGTCTGCCAGAAACTATAATTCACTAGTTTTGTATCATAAAAGAGTCATCGTTTCTCCTCCTAGGGGTTATTCGAGACCTCTTCATCCAAACCGCAAGTAACGAGGCATTGGCTACCTTAAGAGAGTCATAGTTACTCGTCCCAATTGCTCACCCAGTCTGCCACTTTTCCTTACTGCAGCCAGTCTGCCAGAAGCGACATGTCACTCGTTGTGTATCTTAAGAGATTCATCGTTACTCCTTCCATAGGTTACTGGTATTCTCTGAGTCAATACCTCTCGTGACGAAAAAGTGGCTATCTTAATGGTGCAATACTTCTTCCTCCGAGTTGCTCACACAGTTTACTACTTTTTGTGTAGTTTTTGTCTGCCAGAAACTATAATTCACTAGTTGTGTATCTTAAAAGAGTCATCGTTTCTCCTCCTAGTGGTTTTCGAGATTTGTTAATTCTAACAGCAAGTAACGAGGCATTGGCTACCTTAAGAGAGTCATAGTTACTCGTCCCCATTGCTCACCCAGTCTGCCACTTTTTCTTACTGTGGCCAGTCTGCCAGAAGCGGTATGTCACTCGTTGTGTATCTTAAGAGATTCATCGTTACTCCTTCCATAGGTTACTGGTATTCTCTGAGTCAATACCTCTCTTGACGAAAAAGTGGCTATCTTAATAGTGCAATACTTCTTCCTCCGAGTTGCTCACACAGTTTACTGCTTTTTGTGTAGTTTTTGTCTGCCAGAAACTATAATTCACTAGTTTTGTATCATAAAAGAGTCATCGTTTCTCCTCCTAGGGGTTATTCGAGATATCTTAATCCAAACCGCAAGTAACGAGGCATTGGCTACCTTAAGAGAGTCATAGTTACTCGTCCCAATTGCTCACCCAGTCTGCCACTTTTCCTTACTGCGGCCAGTCTGCCAGAAGCGATATGTCACTCGTTGTGTATCTTAAGAGATTCATCGTTACTCCTTCCATAGGTTACTGGTATTCTCTGAGTCAATACCTCTCTTGACGAAAAAGTGGCTCTCTTAATAGTGCAATACTTCTTCCTCCGAGTTGCTCACACAGTTTACTACTTTTTGTCTACTTGCCAGTCTGCCAGAAGCGATATGTCACTAGTTGTGTATCATAAAAGAGTCATCGTTTCTCCTCCTAGGGGTTATTCGAGATTTCTTAATCCAAACCGCAAGTAACGAGGCATTGGCTACCTTAAGAGAGTCATAGTTACTCGTCCCAATTGCTCACCCAGTCTGCCACTTTTCCTTACTGCGGCCAGTCTGCCAGAAGCGATATGTCACTAGTTGTGTATCTTAAGAGATTCATCGCTACTCTTTCCATAGGTTACTGGTATTCTCTGATTCAATGCCTCTCGTGACGAAAAAGTGGCTATCTTAATAGTGCAATACTTCTTCCTCCCAGTTGCTCACACAGTTTACTACTTTTTGTGTAGTTTATGTCTGCCAGAAACTATAATTCACTAGTTTTGTATCATAAAAGAGTCATCGTTTCTCCTCCTAGGGGTTATTCGAGACCTCTTAATCCAAACCGCAAGTAACGAGGCATTGGCTACCTTAAGAGAGTCATAGTTACTCGTCCCAATTGCTCACCCTGTGTGCCACTTTTTCTTACTGTGGCCAGTCTGCCAGAAGCGATATGTCACTCGATGTGTATCTTAAGAGATTCATCATTACTCCTTCCATAGGTTACTGGTATTCTCTGAGTCAATACCTCTCTTGACGAAAAAGTGGCTATCTTAATAGTGCAATACTTCTTCCTCCGAGTTGCTCACACAGTTTACTGCTTTTTGTGTAGTTTTTGTCTGCCAGAAACTATAATTCACTAGTTGTGTATCATAAAAGAGTCATCGTTTCTCCTCCTAGGGGTTATTCGAGATATCTTAATCCAAACCGCAAGTAACGAGGCATTGGCTACCTTAAGAGAGTCATAGTTACTCGTCCCAATTGCTCACCCAGTCTGCCACTTTTCCTTACTGCGGCCAGTCTGCCAGAAGCGATATGTCACTCGTTGTGTATCTTAAGAGATTCATCGTTACTCTTTCCATAGGTTACTGGTATTCTCTGATTCAATGCCTCTCGTGACGAAAAAGTGGCTATCTTAATAGTGCAATACTTCTTCCTCCCAGTTGCTCACACAGTTTACTACTTTTTTGTGTAGTTTTTGTCTGCCAGAAACTATAATTCACTAGTTTTGTATCATAAAAGAGTTATCGTTTCTCCTCCTAGGGGTTATTCGAGACCTCTTAATCCAAACCGCAAGTAACGAGGCATTGGCTACCTTAAGAGAGTCATAGTTACTCGTCCCAATTGCTCACCCAGTCTGCCACTTTTCCTTACTGCGGCCAGTCTGCCAGAAGCGATATGTCACTCGTTGTGTATCTTAAGAGATTCATCGTTACTCCTTCCATAGGTTACTGGTATTCTCTGAGTCAATACCTCTCGTGACGAAAAAGTGGCTATCTTAATGGTGCAATACTTCTTCCTCCGAGTTGCTCACACAGTTTACTACTTTTTGTGTAGTTTTTGTCTGCCAGAAACTATAATTCACTAGTTGTGTATCATAAAAGAGTCATCGTTTCTCCTCCTAGGGGTTTTCGAGATTTGTTAATTCTAACCGCAAGTAACGAGGCATTGGCTACCTTAAGAGAGTCATAGTTACTCGTCCCCATTGCTCACCCAGTCTGCCACTTTTTCTTACTGTGGCCAGTCTGCCAGAAGCGATATGTCACTCGTTGTGTATCTTAAGAGATTCATCGCTACTCCTTCCATAGGTTACTGGTATTCTCTGAGTCAATACCTCTCTTGACGAAAAAGTGGCTATCCTAATAGTGCAATACTTCTTCCTCCGAGTTGCTCACACAGTTTACTGCTTTTTGTGTAGTTTTTGTCTGCCAGAAACTATAATTCACTAGTTTTGTATCATAAAAGAGTCATCTTTTCTCCTCCTAGGGGTTATTCGAGATATCTTAATCCAAACCGCAAGTAACGAGGCATTGGCTACCTTAAGAGAGTCATAGTTACTCGTCCCAATTGCTGACCCAGTCTGCCACTTTTCCTTACTGCGGCCAGTCTGCCAGAAGCGATATGTCACTCGTTGTGTATCTTAAGAGATTCATCGTTACTCTTTCCATAGGTTACTGGTATTCTCTGATTCAATGAATCTCGTGACGAAAAAGTGGCTATCTTAATAGTGCAATACTTCTTCCTCCCAGTTGCTCACACAGTTTACTACTTTTTTGTGTAGTTTTTGTCTGCCAGAAACTATAATTCACTAGTTTTGTATCATAAAAGAGTTATCGTTTCTCCTCCTAGGGGTTATTCGAGACCTCTTAATCCAAACCGCAAGTAACGATGCATTGGCTACCTTAAGAGAGTCATTGTTACTCGTCCCCATTGCTCACCCAGTCTGCCACTTTTTCTTACTGTGGCCAGTCTGCCAGAAGCGATATGTCACTCGTGGTGTATCTTAAGAGATTCATCGTTACTCTTTCCATAGGTTACTGGTATTCTCTGATTCAATGCCTCTAGTGACGAAAAAGTGGCTATCTTAATAGTGCAATACTTCTTCCTCCGAGTTGCTCACACAGTTTACTACTTTTTTGTGTAGATTTTGTCTGCCAGAAACTATAATTCACTAGTTTTGTATCATAAAAGAGTCATCGTTTCTCCTCCTAGGGGTTATTCGAGACCTCTTCATCCAAACCGCAAGTAACGAGGCATTGGCTACCTTAAGAGAGTCATAGTTACTCGTCCCAATTGCTCACCCAGTCTGCCACTTTTCCTTACTGCAGCCAGTCTGCCAGAAGCGACATGTCACTCGTTGTGTATCTTAAGAGATTCATCGTTACTCCTTCCATAGGTTACTGGTATTCTCTGAGTCAATACCTCTCGTGACGAAAAAGTGGCTATCTTAATGGTGCAATACTTCTTCCTCCGAGTTGCTCACACAGTTTACTACTTTTTGTGTAGTTTTTGTCTGCCAGAAACTATAATTCACTAGTTGTGTATCTTAAAAGAGTCATCGTTTCTCCTCCTAGTGGTTTTCGAGATTTGTTAATTCTAACAGCAAGTAACGAGGCATTGGCTACCTTAAGAGAGTCATAGTTACTCGTCCCCATTGCTCACCCAGTCTGCCACTTTTTCTTACTGTGGCCAGTCTGCCAGAAGCGGTATGTCACTCGTTGTGTATCTTAAGAGATTCATCGTTACTCCTTCCATAGGTTACTGGTATTCTCTGAGTCAATACCTCTCTTGACGAAAAAGTGGCTATCTTAATAGTGCAATACTTCTTCCTCCGAGTTGCTCACACAGTTTACTGCTTTTTGTGTAGTTTTTGTCTGCCAGAAACTATAATTCACTAGTTTTGTATCATAAAAGAGTCATCGTTTCTCCTCCTAGGGGTTATTCGAGATATCTTAATCCAAACCGCAAGTAACGAGGCATTGGCTACCTTAAGAGAGTCATAGTTACTCGTCCCAATTGCTCACCCAGTCTGCCACTTTTCCTTACTGCGGCCAGTCTGCCAGAAGCGATATGTCACTCGTTGTGTATCTTAAGAGATTCATCGTTACTCCTTCCATAGGTTACTGGTATTCTCTGAGTCAATACCTCTCGTGACGAAAAAGTGGCTATCTTAATGGTGCAATACTTCTTCCTCCGAGTTGCTCACACAGTTTACTACTTTTTGTGTAGTTTTTGTCTGCCAGAAACTATAATTCACTAGTTGTGTATCATAAAAGAGTCATCGTTTCTCCTCCTAGGGGTTTTCGAGATTTGTTAATTCTAACCGCAAGTAACGAGGCATTGGCTACCTTAAGAGAGTCATAGTTACTCGTCCCCATTGCTCACCCAGTCTGCCACTTTTTCTTACTGTGGCCAGTCTGCCAGAAGCGATATGTCACTCGTTGTGTATCTTAAGAGATTCATCGTTACTCCTTCCATAGGTTACTGGTATTCTCTGAGTCAATACCTCTCTTGACGAAAAAGTGGCTATCTTAATAGTGCAATACTTCTTCCTCCGAGTTGCTCACACAGTTTACTGCTTTTTGTGTAGTTTTTGTCTGCCAGAAACTATAATTCACTAGTTTTGTATCATAAAAGAGTCATCGTTTCTCCTCCCAGGGGTTATTCGAGATATCTTAATCCAAACCGCAAGTAACGAGGCATTGGCTACCTTAAGAGAGTCATAGTTACTCGTCCCAATTGCTCACCCAGTCTGCCACTTTTCCTTACTGCGGCCAGTCTGCCAGAAGCGATATGTCACTCGTTGTGTATCTTAAGAGATTCATCGTTACTCCTTCCATAGGTTACTGGTATTCTCTGAGTCAATACCTCTCTTGACGAAAAAGTGGCTATCTTAATAGTGCAATACTTCTTCCTCCGAGTTGCTCACACAGTTTAGTACTTTTTGTCTACTTGACAGTCTGCCAGAAGCGATATGTCACTAGTTGTGTATCATAAAAGAGTCATCGTTTCTCCTCCTAGGGGTTATTCGAGATTTCTTAATCCAAACCGCAAGTAACGAGGCATTGGCTACCTTAAGAGAGTCATAGTTACTCGTCCCAATTGCTCACCCAGTCTGCCACTTTTCCTTACTGCGGCCAGTCTGCCAGAAGCGATATGTCACTCGTTGTGTATCTTAAGAGATTCATCGCTACTCTTTCCATAGGTTACTGGTATTCTCTGATTCAATGCCTCTCGTGACGAAAAAGTGGCTATCTTAATAGTGCAATACTTCTTCCTCCCAGTTGCTCACACAGTTTACTACTTTTTTGTGTAGTTTTTGTCTGCCAGAAACCATAATTCACTAGTTTTGTATCATAAAAGAGTCATCGTTTCTCCTCCTAGGGGTTATTCGAGACCTCTTAATCCAAACCGCAAGTAACGAGGCATTGGCTACCTTAAGAGAGTCATAGTTACTCGTCCCAATTGCTCACCCAGTCGGCCACTTTTTCTTACTGTGGCCAGTCTGCCAGAAGCGATATGTCACTCGTTGTGTATCTTAAGAGATTCATCGTTACTCCTTCCATAGGTTACTGGTATTCTCTGAGTCAATACCTCTCGTGACGAAAAAGTGGCTATCTTAATAGTGCAATACTTCTTCCTCCGAGTTGCTCACACAGTTTACTACTTTTTGTGTAGTTTTTGTCTGCCAGAAACTATAATTCACTAGTTGTGTATCATAAAAGAGTCATCGTTTCTCCTCCTAGGGGTTTTCGAGATTTCTTAATCCAAACCGCAAGTAACGAGGCATTGGCTACCTTAAGAGAGTCATTGTTACTCGTCCCCATTGCTCACCCAGTCTGCCACTTTTTCTTACTGTGGCCAGTCTGCCAGAAGCGATATGTCACTCGTGGTGTATCTTAAGAGATTCATCGTTACTCTTTCCATAGGTTACTGGTATTCTCTGATTCAATGCCTCTAGTGACGAAAAAGTGGCTATCTTAATAGTGCAATACTTCTTCCTCCGAGTTGCTCACACAGTTTACTACTTTTTTGTGTAGATTTTGTCTGCCAGAAACTATAATTCACTAGTTTTGTATCATAAAAGAGTCATCGTTTCTCCTCCTAGGGGTTATTCGAGACCTCTTCATCCAAACCGCAAGTAACGAGGCATTGGCTACCTTAAGAGAGTCATAGTTACTCGTCCCAATTGCTCACCCAGTCTGCCACTTTTCCTTACTGCAGCCAGTCTGCCAGAAGCGACATGTCACTCGTTGTGTATCTTAAGAGATTCATCGTTACTCCTTCCATAGGTTACTGGTATTCTCTGAGTCAATACCTCTCGTGACGAAAAAGTGGCTATCTTAATGGTGCAATACTTCTTCCTCCGAGTTGCTCACACAGTTTACTACTTTTTGTGTAGTTTTTGTCTGCCAGAAACTATAATTCACTAGTTGTGTATCTTAAAAGAGTCATCGTTTCTCCTCCTAGTGGTTTTCGAGATTTGTTAATTCTAACAGCAAGTAACGAGGCATTGGCTACCTTAAGAGAGTCATAGTTACTCGTCCCCATTGCTCACCCAGTCTGCCACTTTTTCTTACTGTGGCCAGTCTGCCAGAAGCGGTATGTCACTCGTTGTGTATCTTAAGAGATTCATCGTTACTCCTTCCATAGGTTACTGGTATTCTCTGAGTCAATACCTCTCTTGACGAAAAAGTGGCTATCTTAATAGTGCAATACTTCTTCCTCCGAGTTGCTCACACAGTTTACTGCTTTTTGTGTAGTTTTTGTCTGCCAGAAACTATAATTCACTAGTTTTGTATCATAAAAGAGTCATCGTTTCTCCTCCTAGGGGTTATTCGAGATATCTTAATCCAAACCGCAAGTAACGAGGCATTGGCTACCTTAAGAGAGTCATAGTTACTCGTCCCAATTGCTCACCCAGTCTGCCACTTTTCCTTACTGCGGCCAGTCTGCCAGAAGCGATATGTCACTCGTTGTGTATCTTAAGAGATTCATCGTTACTCCTTCCATAGGTTACTGGTATTCTCTGAGTCAATACCTCTCTTGACGAAAAAGTGGCTCTCTTAATAGTGCAATACTTCTTCCTCCGAGTTGCTCACACAGTTTACTACTTTTTGTCTACTTGCCAGTCTGCCAGAAGCGATATGTCACTAGTTGTGTATCATAAAAGAGTCATCGTTTCTCCTCCTAGGGGTTATTCGAGATTTCTTAATCCAAACCGCAAGTAACGAGGCATTGGCTACCTTAAGAGAGTCATAGTTACTCGTCCCAATTGCTCACCCAGTCTGCCACTTTTCCTTACTGCGGCCAGTCTGCCAGAAGCGATATGTCACTAGTTGTGTATCTTAAGAGATTCATCGCTACTCTTTCCATAGGTTACTGGTATTCTCTGATTCAATGCCTCTCGTGACGAAAAAGTGGCTATCTTAATAGTGCAATACTTCTTCCTCCCAGTTGCTCACACAGTTTACTACTTTTTGTGTAGTTTATGTCTGCCAGAAACTATAATTCACTAGTTTTGTATCATAAAAGAGTCATCGTTTCTCCTCCTAGGGGTTATTCGAGACCTCTTAATCCAAACCGCAAGTAACGAGGCATTGGCTACCTTAAGAGAGTCATAGTTACTCGTCCCAATTGCTCACCCTGTGTGCCACTTTTTCTTACTGTGGCCAGTCTGCCAGAAGCGATATGTCACTCGATGTGTATCTTAAGAGATTCATCATTACTCCTTCCATAGGTTACTGGTATTCTCTGAGTCAATACCTCTCTTGACGAAAAAGTGGCTATCTTAATAGTGCAATACTTCTTCCTCCGAGTTGCTCACACAGTTTACTGCTTTTTGTGTAGTTTTTGTCTGCCAGAAACTATAATTCACTAGTTGTGTATCATAAAAGAGTCATCGTTTCTCCTCCTAGGGGTTATTCGAGATATCTTAATCCAAACCGCAAGTAACGAGGCATTGGCTACCTTAAGAGAGTCATAGTTACTCGTCCCAATTGCTCACCCAGTCTGCCACTTTTCCTTACTGCGGCCAGTCTGCCAGAAGCGATATGTCACTCGTTGTGTATCTTAAGAGATTCATCGTTACTCTTTCCATAGGTTACTGGTATTCTCTGATTCAATGCCTCTCGTGACGAAAAAGTGGCTATCTTAATAGTGCAATACTTCTTCCTCCCAGTTGCTCACACAGTTTACTACTTTTTTGTGTAGTTTTTGTCTGCCAGAAACTATAATTCACTAGTTTTGTATCATAAAAGAGTTATCGTTTCTCCTCCTAGGGGTTATTCGAGACCTCTTAATCCAAACCGCAAGTAACGAGGCATTGGCTACCTTAAGAGAGTCATAGTTACTCGTCCCAATTGCTCACCCAGTCTGCCACTTTTCCTTACTGCGGCCAGTCTGCCAGAAGCGATATGTCACTCGTTGTGTATCTTAAGAGATTCATCGTTACTCCTTCCATAGGTTACTGGTATTCTCTGAGTCAATACCTCTCGTGACGAAAAAGTGGCTATCTTAATGGTGCAATACTTCTTCCTCCGAGTTGCTCACACAGTTTACTACTTTTTGTGTAGTTTTTGTCTGCCAGAAACTATAATTCACTAGTTGTGTATCATAAAAGAGTCATCGTTTCTCCTCCTAGGGGTTTTCGAGATTTGTTAATTCTAACCGCAAGTAACGAGGCATTGGCTACCTTAAGAGAGTCATAGTTACTCGTCCCCATTGCTCACCCAGTCTGCCACTTTTTCTTACTGTGGCCAGTCTGCCAGAAGCGATATGTCACTCGTTGTGTATCTTAAGAGATTCATCGCTACTCCTTCCATAGGTTACTGGTATTCTCTGAGTCAATACCTCTCTTGACGAAAAAGTGGCTATCCTAATAGTGCAATACTTCTTCCTCCGAGTTGCTCACACAGTTTACTGCTTTTTGTGTAGTTTTTGTCTGCCAGAAACTATAATTCACTAGTTTTGTATCATAAAAGAGTCATCTTTTCTCCTCCTAGGGGTTATTCGAGATATCTTAATCCAAACCGCAAGTAACGAGGCATTGGCTACCTTAAGAGAGTCATAGTTACTCGTCCCAATTGCTGACCCAGTCTGCCACTTTTCCTTACTGCGGCCAGTCTGCCAGAAGCGATATGTCACTCGTTGTGTATCTTAAGAGATTCATCGTTACTCTTTCCATAGGTTACTGGTATTCTCTGATTCAATGAATCTCGTGACGAAAAAGTGGCTATCTTAATAGTGCAATACTTCTTCCTCCCAGTTGCTCACACAGTTTACTACTTTTTTGTGTAGTTTTTGTCTGCCAGAAACTATAATTCACTAGTTTTGTATCATAAAAGAGTTATCGTTTCTCCTCCTAGGGGTTATTCGAGACCTCTTAATCCAAACCGCAAGTAACGATGCATTGGCTACCTTAAGAGAGTCATAGTTACTCGTCCCAATTGCTCACCCAGTCTGCCACTTTTCCTTACTGCGGCCAGTCTGCCAGAAGCGATATGTCACTCGTTGTGTATCTTAAGAGATTCATCGTTACTCCTTCCATAGGTTACTGGTATTCTCTGAGTCAATACCTCTCGTGACGAAAAAGTGGCTATCTTAATGGTGCAATACTTCTTCCTCCGAGTTGCTCACACAGTTTACTACTTTTTGTGTAGTTTTTGTCTGCCAGAAACTATAATTCACTAGTTTTGTATCATAAAAGAGTCATCGTTTCTCCTCCTAGGGGTTTTCGAGATTTGTTAATTCTAACCGCAAGTAACGAGGCATTGGCTACCTTAAGAGAGTCATAGTTACTCGTCCCCATTGCTCACCCAGTCTGCCACTTTTTCTTACTGTGGCCAGTCTGCCAGAAGCGATATGTCACTCGTTGTGTATCTTAAGAGATTCATCGTTACTCCTTCCATAGGTTACTGGTATTCTCTGAGTCAATACCTCTCTTGACGAAAAAGTGGCTATCTTAATAGTGCAATACTTCTTCCTCCGAGTTGCTCACACAGTTTACTGCTTTTTGTGTAGTTTTTGTCTGCCAGAAACTATAATTCACTAGTTTTGTATCATAAAAGAGTCATCGTTTCTCCTCCCAGGGGTTATTCGAGATATCTTAATCCAAACCGCAAGTAACGAGGCATTGGCTACCTTAAGAGAGTCATAGTTACTCGTCCCAATTGCTCACCCAGTCTGCCACTTTTCCTTACTGCGGCCAGTCTGCCAGAAGCGATATGTCACTCGTTGTGTATCTTAAGAGATTCATCGTTACTCCTTCCATAGGTTACTGGTATTCTCTGAGTCAATACCTCTCTTGACGAAAAAGTGGCTATCTTAATAGTGCAATACTTCTTCCTCCGAGTTGCTCACACAGTTTACTACTTTTTGTCTACTTGACAGTCTGCCAGAAGCGATATGTCACTAGTTGTGTATCATAAAAGAGTCATCGTTTCTCCTCCTAGGGGTTATTCGAGATTTCTTAATCCAAACCGCAAGTAACGAGGCATTGGCTACCTTAAGAGAGTCATAGTTACTCGTCCCAATTGCTCACCCAGTCTGCCACTTTTCCTTACTGCGGCCAGTCTGCCAGAAGCGATATGTCACTCGTTGTGTATCTTAAGAGATTCATCGCTACTCTTTCCATAGGTTACTGGTATTCTCTGATTCAATGCCTCTCGTGACGAAAAAGTGGCTATCTTAATAGTGCAATACTTCTTCCTCCCAGTTGCTCACACAGTTTACTACTTTTTTGTGTAGTTTTTGTCTGCCAGAAACTATAATTCACTAGTTTTGTATCATAAAAGAGTCATCGTTTCTCCTCCTAGGGGTTATTCGAGACCTCTTAATCCAAACCGCAAGTAACGAGGCATTGGCTACCTTAAGAGAGTCATAGTTACTCGTCCCAATTGCTCACCCAGTCGGCCACTTTTTCTTACTGTGGCCAGTCTGCCAGAAGCGATATGTCACTCGTTGTGTATCTTAAGAGATTCATCGTTACTCCTTCCATAGGTTACTGGTATTCTCTGAGTCAATACCTCTCGTGACGAAAAAGTGGCTATCTTAATAGTGCAATACTTCTTCCTCCGAGTTGCTCACACAGTTTACTACTTTTTTGTGTAGTTTTTGTCTGCCAGAAACTATAATTCACTAGTTTTGTATCATAAAAGAGTCATCGTTTCTCCTCCTAGGGGTTATTCGAGACCTCTTCATCCAAACCGCAAGTAACGAGGCATTGGCTACCTTAAGAGAGTCATAGTTACTCGTCCCCATTGCTCACCCAGTCTGCCACTTTTTCTTACTGTGGCCAGTCTGCCAGAAGCGATATGTCACTCGTGGTGTATCTTAAGAGATTCATCGTTACTCTTTCCATAGGTTACTGGTATTCTCTGATTCAATGCCTCTAGTGACGAAAAAGTGGCTATCTTAATAGTGCAATACTTCTTCCTCCGAGTTGCTCACACAGTTTACTACTTTTTTGTGTAGATTTTGTCTGCCAGAAACTATAATTCACTAGTTTTGTATCATAAAAGAGTTATCGTTTCTCCTCCTAGGGGTTATTCGAGATTTCTTAATCCAAACCGCAAGTAACGAGGCATTGGCTACCTTAAGAGAGTCATAGTTACTCGTCCCAATTGCTCACCCAGTCTGCCACTTTTCCTTACTGCGGCCAGTCTGCCAGAAGCGATATGTCACTCGTTGTGTATCTTAAGAGATTCATCGTTACTCCTTCCATAGGTTACTGGTATTCTCTGAGTCAATACCTCTCGTGACGAAAAAGTGGCTATCTTAATGGTGCAATACTTCTTCCTCCGAGTTGCTCACACAGTTTACTACTTTTTGTGTAGTTTTTGTCTGCCAGAAACTATAATTCACTAGTTGTGTATCTTAAAAGAGTCATCGTTTCTCCTCCTAGTGGTTTTCGAGATTTGTTAATTCTAACCGCAAGTAACGAGGCATTGGCTACCTTAAGAGAGTCATAGTTACTCGTCCCCATTGCTCACCCAGTCTGCCACTTTTTCTTACTGTGGCCAGTCTGCCAGAAGCGGTATGTCACTCGTTGTGTATCTTAAGAGATTCATCGTTACTCCTTCCATAGGTTACTGGTATTCTCTGAGTCAATACCTCTCTTGACGAAAAAGTGGCTATCTTAATAGTGCAATACTTCTTCCTCCGAGTTGCTCACACAGTTTACTGCTTTTTGTGTAGTTTTTGTCTGCCAGAAACTATAATTCACTAGTTTTGTATCATAAAAGAGTCATCGTTTCTCCTCCTAGGGGTTATTCGAGATATCTTAATCCAAACCGCAAGTAACGAGGCATTGGCTACCTTAAGAGAGTCATAGTTACTCGTCCCAATTGCTCACCCAGTCTGCCACTTTTCCTTACTGCGGCCAGTCTGCCAGAAGCGATATGTCACTCGTTGTGTATCTTAAGAGATTCATCGTTACTCCTTCCATAGGTTACTGGTATTCTCTGAGTCAATACCTCTCTTGACGAAAAAGTGGCTATCTTAATAGTGCAATACTTCTTCCTCCGAGTTGCTCACACAGTTTACTACTTTTTGTCTACTTGCCAGTCTGCCAGAAGCGATATGTCACTAGTTGTGTATCATAAAAGAGTCATCGTTTCTCCTCCTAGGGGTTATTCGAGATTTCTTAATCCAAACCGCAAGTAACGAGGCATTGGCTACCTTAAGAGAGTCATAGTTGCTCGTCCCAATTGCTCACCCAGTCTGCCACTTTTCCTTACTGCGGCCAGTCTGCCAGAAGCGATATGTCACTAGTTGTGTATCTTAAGAGATTCATCGCTACTCTTTCCATAGGTTACTGGTATTCTCTGATTCAATGCCTCTCGTGACGAAAAAGTGGCTATCTTAATAGTGCAATACTTCTTCCTCCCAGTTGCTCACACAGTTTACTACTTTTTGTGTAGTTTATGTCTGCCAGAAACTATAATTCACTAGTTTTGTATCATAAAAGAGTCATCGTTTCTCCTCCTAGGGGTTATTCGAGACCTCTTAATCCAAACCGCAAGTAACGAGGCATTGGCTACCTTAAGAGAGTCATAGTTACTCGTCCCAATTGCTCACCCTGTGTGCCACTTTTTCTTACTGTGGCCAGTCTGCCAGAAGCGATATGTCACTCGATGTGTATCTTAAGAGATTCATCATTACTCCTTCTATAGGTTACTGGTATTCTCTGAGTCAATACCTCTCTTGACGAAAAAGTGGCTATCTTAATAGTGCAATACTTCTTCCTCCGAGTTGCTCACACAGTTTACTGCTTTTTGTGTAGTTTTTGTCTGCCAGAAACTATAATTCACTAGTTGTGTATCATAAAAGAGTCATCGTTTCTCCTCCTAGGGGTTATTCGAGATATCTTAATCCAAACCGCAAGTAACGAGGCATTGGCTACCTTAAGAGAGTCATAGTTACTCTTCCCAATTGCTCACCCAGTCTGCCACTTTTCCTTACTGCGGCCAGTCTGCCAGAAGCGATATGTCACTCGTTGTGTATCTTAAGAGATTCATCGTTACTCTTTCCATAGGTTACTGGTATTCTCTGATTCAATGCCTCTCGTGACGAAAAAGTGGCTATCTTAATAGTGCAATACTTCTTCCTCCCAGTTGCTCACACAGTTTACTACTTTTTTGTGTAGTTTTTGTCTGCCAGAAACTATAATTCACTAGTTTTGTATCATAAAAGAGTTATCGTTTCTCCTCCTAGGGGTTATTCGAGACCTCTTAATCCAAACCGCAAGTAACGAGGCATTGGCTACCTTAAGAGAGTCATAGTTACTCGTCCCAATTGCTCACCCAGTCTGCCACTTTTCCTTACTGCGGCCAGTCTGCCAGAAGCGATATGTCACTCGTTGTGTATCTTAAGAGATTCATCGTTACTCCTTCCATAGGTTACTGGTATTCTCTGAGTCAATACCTCTCGTGACGAAAAAGTGGCTATCTTAATGGTGCAATACTTCTTCCTCCGAGTTGCTCACACAGTATACTACTTTTTGTGTAGTTTTTGTCTGCCAGAAACTATAATTCACTAGTTGTGTATCATAAAAGAGTCATCGTTTCTCCTCCTAGGGGTTTTCGAGATTTGTTAATTCTAACCGCAAGTACCGAGGCATTGGCTACCTTAAGAGAGTCATAGTTACTCGTCCCCATTGCTCACCCAGTCTGCCACTTTTTCTTACTGTGGCCAGTCTGCCAGAAGCGATATGTCACTCGTTGTGTATCTTAAGAGATTCATCGCTACTCCTTCCATAGGTTACTGGTATTCTCTGAGTCAATACCTCTCTTGACGAAAAAGTGGCTATCCTAATAGTGCAATACTTCTTCCTCCGAGTTGCTCACACAGTTTACTGCTTTTTGTGTAGTTTTTGTCTGCCAGAAACTATAATTCACTAGTTTTGTATCATAAAAGAGTCATCGTTTCTCCTCCTAGGGGTTATTCGAGATATCTTAATCCAAACCGCAAATAACGAGGCATTGGCTACCTTAAGAGAGTCATAGTTACTCGTCCCAATTGCTCACCCAGTCTGCCACTTTTCCTTACTGCGGCCAGTCTGCCAGAAGCGATATGTCACTCGTTGTGTATCTTAAGAGATTCATCGTTACTCCTTCCATAGGTTACTGGTATTGTCTGAGTCAATACCTCTCGTGACGAAAAAGTGGCTATCTTAATGGTGCAATACTTCTTCCTCCGAGTTGCTCACACAGTTTACTACTTTTTGTGTAGTTTTTGTCTGCCAGAAACTATAATTCACTAGTTGTGTATCATAAAAGAGTCATCGTTTCTCCTCCTAGGGGTTTTCGAGATTTGTTAATTCTAACCGCAAGTAACGAGGCATTGGCTACCTTAAGAGAGTCATAGTTACTCGTCCCCATTGCTCACCCAGTCTGCCACTTTTTCTTACTGTGGCCAGTCTGCCAGAAGCGATATGTCACTCGTTGTGTATCTTAAGAGATTCATCGTTACTCCTTCCATAGGTTACTGGTATTCTCTGAGTCAATACCTCTCTTGACGAAAAAGTTGCTATCTTAATAGTGCAATACTTCTTCCTCCGAGTTGCTCACACAGTTTACTGCTTTTTGTGTAGTTTTTGTCTGCCAGAAACTATAATTCACTAGTTTTGTATCATAAAAGAGTCATCGTTTCTCCTCCTAGGGGTTATTCGAGATATCTTAATCCAAACCGCAAGTAACGAGGCATTGGCTACCTTAAGAGAGTCATATTTACTCGTCCCAATTGCTCACCCAGTCTGCCACTTTTCCTTACTGCGGCCTGTCTGCCAGAAGCGATATGTCACTCGTTGTGTATCTTAAGAGATTCATCGTTACTCCTTCCATAGGTTACTGGTATTCTCTGAGTCAATACCTCTCTTGACGAAAAAGTGGCTATCTTAATAGTGCAATACTTCTTCCTCCGAGTTGCTTACACAGTTTACTACTTTTTGTCTACTTGCCAGTCTGCCAGAAGCAATATGTCACTAGTTGTGTATCATAAAAGAGTCATCGTTTCTCCTCCTAGGGGTTATTCGAGATTTCTTAATCCAAACCGCAAGTAACGAGGCATTGCCTACCTTAAGAGAGTCATAGTTACTCGTCCCAATTGCTCACCCAGTCTGCCACTTTTCCTTACTGCGGCCAGTCTGCCAGAAGCGATATGTCACTCGTTGTGTATCTTAAGAGATTCATCGCTACTCTTTCCATAGGTTACTGGTATTCTCTGATTCAATGCCTCTCGTGACGAAAAAGTGGCTATCTTAATAGTGCAATACTTCTTCCTCCCAGTTGCTCACACAGTTTACTACTTTTTTGTGTAGTTTTTGTCTGCCAGAAACTATAATTCACTAGTTTTGTATCATAAAAGAGTCATCGTTTCTCCTCCTAGGGGTTATTCGAGACCTCTTAATCCAAACCGCAAGTAACGAGGCATTGGCTACCTTAAGAGAGTCATAGTTACTCGTCCCAATTGCTCACCCAGTCTGCCACTTTTTCTTACTGTGGCCAGTCTGCCAGAAGCGATATGTCACTCGTTGTGTATCTTAAGAGATTCATCGTTACTCCTTCCATAGGTTACTGGTATTCTCTGAGTCAATACCTCTCGTGACGAAAAAGTGGCTATCTTAATAGTGCAATACTTCTTCCTCCGAGTTGCTCACACAGTTTACTACTTTTTGTGTAGTTTTTGTCTGCCAGAAACTATAATTCACTAGTTGTGTATCATAAAAGAGTCATCGTTTCTCCTCCTAGGGGTTTTCGAGATTTCTTAATCCAAACCGCAAGTAACGAGGCATTGGCTACCTTAAGAGAGTCATAGTTACTCGTCCCCATTGCTCACCCAGTCTGCCACTTTTTCTTACTGTGGCCAGTCTGCCAGAAGCGATATGTCACTCGTTGTGTATCTTAAGAGATTCATCGTTACTCCTTCCATAGGTTACTGGTATTCTCTGAGTCAATACCTCTCTTGACGAAAAAGTGGCTATCTTAATAGTGCAATACTTCTTCCTCCGAGTTGCTCACACAGTTTACTACTTTTTTGTGTAGTTTTTGTCTGCCAGAAACTATAATTCACTAGTTTTGTATCATAAAAGAGTCATCGTTTCTCCTCCTAGGGGTTATTCGAGACCTCTTCATCCAAACCGCAAGTAACGAGGCATTGGCTACCTTAAGAGAGTCATAGTTACTCGTCCCCATTGCTCACCCAGTCTGCCACTTTTTCTTACTGTGGCCAGTCTGCCAGAAGCGATATGTCACTCGTGGTGTATCTTAAGAGATTCATCGTTACTCTTTCCATAGGTTACTGGTATTCTCTGATTCAATGCCTCTCGTGACGATAAAGTGGCTATCTTAATAGTGCAATACTTCTTCCTCCGAGTTGCTCACACAGTTTACTACTTTTTTGTGTAGTTTTTGTCTGCCAGAAACTATAATTCACTAGTTTTGTATCATAAAAGAGTTATCGTTTCTCCTCCTAGGGGTTATTCGAGACCTCTTAATCCAAACCGCAAGTAACGAGGCATTGGCTACCTGAAGAGAGTCATAGTTACTCGTCCCAATTGCTCACCCAGTCTGCCACTTTTCCTTACTGCGGCCAGTCTGCCAGAAGCGATATGTCACTCGTTGTGTATCTTAAGAGATTCATCGTTACTCCTTCCATAGGTTACTGGTATTCTCTGAGTCAATACCTCTCGTGACGAAAAAGTGGCTATCTTAATGGTGCAATACTTCTTCCTCCGAGTTGCTCACACAGTTTACTACTTTTTGTGTAGTTTTTGTCTGCCAGAAACTATAATTCACTAGTTGTGTATCATAAAAGAGTCATCGTTTCTCCTCCTAGTGGTTTTCGAGATTTGTTAATTCTAACCGCAAGTAACGAGGCATTGGCTACCTTAAGAGAGTCATAGTTACTCGTCCCCATTGCTCACCCAGTCTGCCACTTTTTCTTACTGTGGCCAGTCTGCCAGAAGCGGTATGTCACTCGTTGTGTATCTTAAGAGATTCATCGTTACTCCTTCCATAGGTTACTGGTATTCTCTGAGTCAATACCTCTCTTGACGAAAAAGTGGCTATCTTAATAGTGCAATACTTCTTCCTCCGAGTTGCTCACACAGTTTACTGCTTTTTGTGTAGTTTTTGTCTGCCAGAAACTATAATTCACTAGTTTTGTATCATAAAAGAGTCATCGTTTCTCCTCCTAGGGGTTATTCGAGATATCTTAATCCAAACCGCAAGTAACGAGGCATTGGCTACCTTAAGAGAGTCATAGTTACTCGTCCCAATTGCTCACCCAGTCTGCCACTTTTCCTTACTGCGGCCAGTCTGCCAGAAGCGATATGTCACTCGTTGTGTATCTTAAGAGATTCATCGTTACTCCTTCCATAGGTTACTGGTATTCTCTGAGTCAATACCTCTCTTGACGAAAAAGTGGCTATCTTAATAGTGCAATACTTCTTCCTCCGAGTTGCTCACACAGTTTACTACTTTTTGTCTACTTGCCAGTCTGCCAGAAGCGATATGTCACTAGTTGTGTATCATAAAAGAGTCATCGTTTCTCCTCCTAGGGGTTATTCGAGATTTCTTAATCCAAACCGCAAGTAACGAGGCATTGGCTACCTTAAGAGAGTCATAGTTACTCGTCCCAATTGCTCACCCTGTCTGCCACTTTTTCTTACTGTGGCCAGTCTGCCAGAAGCGATATGTCACTCGTTGTGTATCTTAAGAGATTCATCGTTACTCCTTCCATAGGTTACTGGTATTCTCTGAGTCAATACCTCTCTTGACGAAAAAGTGGCTATCTTAATAGTGCAATACTTCTTCCTGCGAGTTGCTCACACAGTTTACTACTTTTTGTGTAGTTTTTGTCTGCCAGAAACTATAATTCACTAGTTGTGTATCATAAAAGAGTCATCGTTTCTCCTCCTAGGGGTTTTCGAGATTTCTTAATCCAAACCGCAAGTAACGAGGCATTGGCTACCTTAAGAGAGTCATAGTTACTCGTCCCCATTGCTCACCCAGTCTGCCACTTTTTCTTACTGTGGCCAGTCTGCCAGAAGCGATATGTCACTCGTTGTGTATCTTAAGAGATTCATCGTTACTCCTTCCATAGGTTACTGGTATTCTCTGAGTCAATACCTCTCGTGACGAAAAAGTGGCTATCTTAATAGTGCAATACTTCTTCCTCCGAGTTGCTCACACAGTTTACTACTTTTTGTGTAGTTTTTGTCTGCCAGAAACTATAATTCACTAGTTGTGTATCATAAAAGAGTCATCGTTTCTCCTCCTAGGGGTTTTCGAGATTTCTTAATCCAAACCGCAAGTAACGAGGCATTGGCTACCTTAAGAGAGTCATAGTTACTCGTCCCCATTGCTCACCCAGTCTGCCACTTTTTCTTACTGTGGCCAGTCTGCCAGAAACGATATGTCACTCGTTGTGTATCTTAAGAGATTCATCGTTACTCCTTCCATAGGTTACTGGTATTCTCTGAGTCAATACCTCTCTTGACGAAAAAGTGGCTATCTTAATAGTGCAATACTTCTTCCTCCGAGTTGCTCACACAGTTTACTACTTTTTTGTGTAGTTTTTGTCTGCCAGAAACTATAATTCACTAGTTTTGTATCATAAAAGAGTCATCGTTCCTCCTCCTAGGGGTTATTCGAGATATCTTAATCCAAACCGCAAGTAACGAGGCATTGGCTACCTTAAGAGAGTCATAGTTACTCGTCCCAATTGCTCACCCAGTCTGCCACTTTTCCTTACTGCGGCCAGTCTGCCAGAAGCGATATGTCACTCGTTGTGTATCTTAAGAGATTCATCGCTACTCTTTCCATAGGTTACTGGTATTCTCTGATTCAATGCCTCTCGTGACGAAAAAGTGGCTATCTTAATAGTGCAATACTTCTTCCTCCGAGTTGCTCACACAGTTTACTACTTTTTGTGTAGTTTTTGTCTGCCAGAAACTATAATTCACTAGTTGTGTATCATAAAAGAGTCATCGTTTCTCCTCCTAGGGGTTTTCGAGATTTCTTAATCCAAACCGCAAGTAACGAGGCATTGGCTACCTTAAGAGAGTCATAGTTACTCCTCCCCATTGCTCACCCAGTCTGCCACTTTTTCTTACTGTGGCCAGTCTGCCAGAAGCGATATGTCACTCGTTGTGTATCTTAAGAGATTCATCGTTACTCCTTCCATAGGTTACTGGTATTCTCTGAGTCAATACCTCTCTTGACGAAAAAGTGGCTATCTTAATAGTGCAATACTTCTTCCTCCGAGTTGCTCACACAGTTTACTGCTTTTTGTGTAGTTTTTGTCTGCCAGAAACTATAATTCACTAGTTTTGTATCATAAAAGAGTCATCGTTTCTCCTCCTAGGGGTTGTTCGAGACCTCTTCATCCAAACCGCAAGTAACGAGGCATTGGCTACCTTAAGAGAGTCATAGTTACTCGTCCCCATTGCTCACCCAGTCTGCCACTTTTTCTTACTGTGGCCAGTCTGCCAGAAGCGATATGTCACTCGTGGTGTATCTTAAGAGATTCATCGTTACTCTTTCCATAGGTTACCGGTATTCTCTGATTCAATGCCTCTCGTGACGAAAAAGTGGCTATCTTAATAGTGCAATACTTCTTCCTCCCAGTTGCTCACACAGTTTACTACTTTTTTGTGTAGTTTTTGTCTGCCAGAAACTATAATTCACTAGTTTTGTATCATAAAAGAGTCATAGTTTCTCCTCCTAGGGGTTATTCGAGACCTCTTAATCCAAACCGCAAGTAACGAGGCATTGGCTACCTTAAGAGAGTCATAGTTACTCGTCCCAATTGCTCACCCAGTCTGCCACTTTTTCTTACTGCGGCCAGTCTGCCAGAACGATATGTCACTCGTTGTGTATCTTAAGAGATTCATCGTTACTCCTTCCATAGGTTACTGGTATTCTCTGAGTCAATACCTCTCTTGACGAAAAAGTGGCTATCTTAATAGTGCAATACTTCTTCCTCCGAGTTGCTCACACAGTTTACTACTTTTTGTCTACTTGCCAGTCTGCCAGAAGCGATATGTCACTAGTTGTGTATCATAAAAGAGTCATCGTTTCTCCTCCTAGGGGTTATTCGTGATTTCTTAATCCAAACCGCAAGTAACGAGGCATTGGCTACCTTAAGAGAGTCATAGTTACTCGTCCCAATTGCTCACCCAGTCTGCCACTTTTCCTTACTGCGGCCAGTCTGCCAGAAGCGATATGTCACTCGTTGTGTATCTTAAGAGATTCATCGCTACTCTTTCCATAGGTTACTGGTATTCTCTGATTCAATGCCTCTCGTGACGAAAAAGTGGCTATCTTAATAGTGCAATACTCCTTCCTCCCAGTTGCTCACACAGTTTACTACTTTTTTGTGTAATTTTTGTCTGCCAGAAACTATAATTCACTAGTTGTGTATCATAAAAGAGTCATCGTTTCTCCTCCTAGGGGTTATTCGAGACCTCTTCATCCAAACCGCAAGTAACGAGGCATTGGCTACCTTAAGAGAGTCATAGTTACTCGTCCCAATTGCTCACCCAGTCTGCCACTTTTTCTTACTGCGGCCAGTCTGCCAGAAGCGATATGTCACTCGTTGTGTATCTTAAGAGATTCATCGTTACTCCTTCCATAGGTTACTGGTATTCTCTGAGTCAATACCTCTCTTGACGAAAAAGTGGCTATCTTAATAGTGCAATACTTCTTCCTGCGAGTTGCTCACACAGTTTACTACTTTTTGTGTAGTTTTTGTCTGCCAGAAACTATAATTCACTAGTTGTGTATCATAAAAGAGTCATCGTTTCTCCTCCTAGGGGTTTTCGAGATTTCTTAATCCAAACCGCAAGTAACGAGGCATTGGCTACCTTAAGAGAGTCATAGTTACTCGTCCCCATTGCTCACCCAGTCTGCCACTTTTTCTTACTGTGGCCAGTCTGCCAGAAGCGATATGTCACTCGTTGTGTATCTTAAGAGATTCATCGTTACTCCTTCCATAGGTTACTGGTATTCTCTGAGTCAATACCTCTCGTGACGAAAAAGTGGCTATCTTAATAGTGCAATACTTCTTCCTCCGAGTTGCTCACACAGTTTACTACTTTTTGTGTAGTTTTTGTCTGCCAGAAACTATAATTCACTAGTTGTGTATCATAAAAGAGTCATCGTTTCTCCTCCTAGGGGTTTTCGAGATTTCTTAATCCAAACTGCAAGTAACGAGGCATTGGCTACCTTAAGAGAGTCATAGATACTCGTCCCCATTGCTCACCCAGTCTGCCACTTTTTCTTACTGTGGCCAGTCTGCCAGAAGCGATATGTCACTCGTTGTGTATCTTAAGAGATTCATCGTTACTCCTTCCATAGGTTACTGGTATTCTCTGAGTCAATACCTCTCTTGACGAAAAAGTGGCTATCTTAATAGTGCAATACTTCTTCCTCCGAGTTGCTCACACAGTTTACTACTTTTTTGTGTAGTTTTTGTCTGCCAGAAACTATAATTCACTAGTTTTGTATCATAAAAGAGTCATCGTTTCTCCTCCTAGGGGTTATTCGAGATATCTTAATCCAAACCGCAAGTAACGAGGCATTGGCTACCTTAAGAGAGTCATAGTTACTCGTCCCAATTGCTCACCCAGTCTGCCACTTTTCCTTACTGCGGCCAGTCTGCCAGAAGCGATATGTCACTCGTTGTGTATCTTAAGAGATTCATCGCTACTCTTTCCATAGGTTACGGGTATTCTCTGATTCAATGCCTCTCGTGACGAAAAAGTGGCTATCTTAATAGTGCAATACTTCTTCCTCCCAGTTGCTCACACAGTTTACTACTTTTTTGTGTAGTTTTTGTCTGCCAGAAACTATAATTCACTAGTTTTGTATCATAAAAGAGTCATCGTTTCTCCTCCTAGGGGTTATTCGAGACCTCTTAATCCAAACCGCAAGTAACGAGGCATTGGCTACCTTAAGAGAGTCATAGTTACTCGTCCCAATTGCTCACCCAGTCTGCCACTTTTTCTTACTGCGGCCAGTCTGCCAGAACGATATGTCACTCGTTGTGTATCTTAAGAGATTCATCGTTACTCCTTCCATAGGTTACTGGTATTCTCTGAGTCAATACCTCTCTTGACGAAAAAGTGGCTATCTTAATAGTGCAATACTTCTTCCTCCGAGTTGCTCACACAGTTTACTACTTTTTGTCTACTTGCCAGTCTGCCAGAAGCGATATGTCACTAGTTGTGTATCATAAAAGAGTCATCGTTTCTCCTCCTAGGGGTTATTCGTGATTTCTTAATCCAAACCGCAAGTAACGAGGCATTGGCTACCTTAAGAGAGTCATAGTTACTCGTCCCAATTGCTCACCCAGTCTGCCACTTTTCCTTACTGCGGCCAGTCTGCCAGAAGCGATATGTCACTCGTTGTGTATCTTAAGAGATTCATCGCTACTCTTTCCATAGGTTACTGGTATTCTCTGATTCAATGCCTCTCGTGACGAAAAAGTGGCTATCTTAATAGTGCAATACTCCTTCCTCCCAGTTGCTCACACAGTTTACTACTTTTTTGTGTAGTTTTTGTCTGCCAGAAACTATAATTCACTAGTTGTGTATCATAAAAGAGTCATCGTTTCTCCTCCTAGGGGTTATTCGAGACCTCTTCATCCAAACCGCAAGTAACGAGGCATTGGCTACCTTAAGAGAGTCATAGTTACTCGTCCCAATTGCTCACCCAGTCTGCCACTTTTTCTTACTGCGGCCAGTCTGCCAGAAGCGATATGTCACTCGTTGTGTATCTTAAGAGATTCATCGTTACTCCTTCCATAGGTTACTGGTATTCTCTGAGTCAATACCTCTCTTGACGAAAAAGTGGCTATCTTAATAGTGCAATACTTCTTCCTGCGAGTTGCTCACACAGTTTACTACTTTTTGTGTAGTTTTTGTCTGCCAGAAACTATAATTCACTAGTTGTGTATCATAAAAGAGTCATCGTTTCTCCTCCTAGGGGTTTTCGAGATTTCTTAATCCAAACCGCAAGTAACGAGGCATTGGCTACCATTAAGAGAGTCATAGTTACTCGTCCCCATTGCTCACCCAGTCTGCCACTTTTTCTTACTGTGGCCAGTCTGCCAGAAGCGATATGTCACTCGTTGTGTATCTTAAGAGATTCATCGTTACTCCTTCCATAGGTTACTGGTATTCTCTGAGTCAATACCTCTCTTGACGAAAAAGTGGCTATCTTAATAGTGCAATACTTCTTCCTCCGAGTTGCTCACACAGTTTACTACTTTTTGTGTAGTTTTTGTCTGCCAGAAACTATAATTCACTAGTTGTGTATCATAAAAGAGTCATCGTTTCTCCTCCTAGGGGTTTTCGAGATTTCTTAATCCAAACTGCAAGTAACGAGGCATTGGCTACCTTAAGAGAGTCATAGATACTCGTCCCCATTGCTCACCCAGTCTGCCACTTTTTCTTACTGTGGCCAGTCTGCCAGAAGCGATATGTCACTCGTTGTGTATCTTAAGAGATTCATCGTTACTCCTTCCATAGGTTACTGGTATTCTCTGAGTCAATACCTCTCTTGACGAAAAAGTGGCTATCTTAATAGTGCAATACTTCTTCCTCCGAGTTGCTCACACAGTTTACTACTTTTTTGTGTAGTTTTTGTCTGCCAGAAACTATAATTCACTAGTTTTGTATCATAAAAGAGTCATCGTTTCTCCTCCTAGGGGTTATTCGAGATATCTTAATCCAAACCGCAAGTAACGAGGCATTGGCTACCTTAAGAGAGTCATAGTTACTCGTCCCAATTGCTCACCCAGTCTGCCACTTTTCCTTACTGCGGCCAGTCTGCCAGAAGCGATATGTCACTCGTTGTGTATCTTAAGAGATTCATCGCTACTCTTTCCATAGGTTACTGGTATTCTCTGATTCAATGCCTCTCGTGACGAAAAAGTGGCTATCTTAATAGTGCAATACTTCTTCCTCCCAGTTGCTCACACAGTTTACTACTTTTTTGTGTAGTTTTTGTCTGCCAGAAACTATAATTCACTAGTTTTGTATCATAAAAGAGTCATCGTTTCTCCTCCTAGGGGTTATTCGAGACCTCTTAATCCAAACCGCAAGTAACGAGGCATTGCCTACCTTAAGAGAGTCATAGTTACTCGTCCCAATTGCTCACCCAGTCTGCCACATTTCTTACTGTGGCCAGTCTGCCAGAAGCGATATGTCACTCGTTGTGTATCTTAAGAGATTCATCGTTACTCCTTCCATAGGTTACTGGTATTCTCTGAGTCAATACCTCTCGTGACGAAAAAGTGGCTATCTCAATGGTGCAATACTTCTTCCTCCGAGTTGCTCACACAGTTTACTACTTTTTGTGTAGTTTTGGTCTGCCAGAAACTATAATTCACTAGTTGTGTATCATAAAAGAGTCATCGTTTCTCCTCCTAGTGGTTTTCGAGATTTGTTAATTCTAACCGCAAGTAACGAGGCATTGGCTACCTTAAGAGAGTCATAGTTACTCGTCCCCATTGCTCACCCAGTCTGCCACTTTTTCTTACTGTGGCCAGTCTTCCAGAAGCGGTATGTCACTCGTTGTGTATCTTAAGAGATTCATCGTTACTCCTTCCATAGGTTACTGGTATTCTGTGAGTCAATACCTCTCTTGACGAAAAAGTGGCTATCTTAATAGTGCAATACTTCTTCCTCCGAGTTGCTCACACAGTTTACTGCTTTTTGTGTAGTTTTTGTCTGCCAGAAACTATAATTCACTAGTTTTGTATCATAAAAGAGTCATCGTTTCTCCTCCTAGGGGTTATTCGAGATATCTTAATCCAAACCGCAAGTAACGAGGCATTGGCTACCTTAAGAGAGTCATAGTTACTCGTCCCAATTGCTCACCCAGTCTGCCACTTTTCCTTACTGCGGCCAGTCTGCCAGAAGCGATATGTCACTCGTTGTGTATCTTAAGAGATTCATCGTTACTCCTTCCATAGGTTACTGGTATTCTCTGAGTCAATACCTCTCTTGACGAAAAAGTGGCTATCTTAATAGTGCAATACTTCTTCCTCCGAGTTGCTCACACAGTTTACTACCTTTTGTCTACTTGCCAGTCTGCCAGAAGCGATATGTCACTAGTTGTGTATCATAAAAGAGTCATCGTTTCTCCTCCTAGGGGTTATTCGAGATTTCTTAATCCAAACCGCAAGTAACGAGGCATTGGCTACCTTAAGAGAGTCATAGTTACTCGTCCCAATTGCTCACCCTGTCTGCCACTTTTTCTTACTGTGGCCAGTCTGCCAGAAGCGATATGTCACTCGTTGTGTATCTTAAGAGATTCATCGTTACTCCTTCCATAGGTTACCGGTATTCTCTGAGTCAATACCTCTCTTGACCAAAAAGGGGCTATCTTAATAGTGCAATACTTCTTCCTGCGAGTTGCTCACACAGTTTACTACTTTTTGTGTAGTTTTTGTCTGCCAGAAACTATAATTCACTAGTTGTGTATCATAAAAGAGTCATCGTTTCTCCTCCTAGGGGTTTTCGAGATTTCTTAATCCAAACCGCAAGTAACGAGGCATTGGCTACCTTAAGAGAGTCATAGTTACTCGTCCCCATTGCTCACCCAGTCTGCCACTTTTTCTTACTGTGGCCAGTCTGCCAGAAGCGATATGTCACTCGTTGTGTATCTTAAGAGATTCATCGTTACTCCTTCCATAGGTTACTGGTATTCTCTGAGTCAATACCTCTCGTGACGAAAAAGTGGCTATCTTAATAGTGCAATACTTCTTCCTCCGAGTTGCTCACACAGTTTACTACTTTTTGTGTAGTTTTTGTCTGCCAGAAACTATAATTCACTAGTTGTGTATCATAAAAGAGTCATCGTTTCTCCTCCTAGGGGTTTTCGAGATTTCTTAATCCAAACTGCAAGTAACGAGGCATTGGCTACCTTAAGAGAGTCATAGATACTCGTCCCCATTGCTCACCCAGTCTGCCACTTTTTCTTACTGTGGCCAGTCTGCCAGAAGCGATATGTCACTCGTTGTGTATCTTAAGAGATTCATCGTTACTCCTTCCATAGGTTACTGGTATTCTCTGAGTCAATACCTCTCTTGACGAAAAAGTGGCTATCTTAATAGTGCAATACTTCTTCCTCCGAGTTGCTCACACAGTTTACTACTTTTTTGTGTAGTTTTTGTCTGCCAGAAACTATAATTCACTAGTTTTGTATCATAAAAGAGTCATCGTTTCTCCTCCTAGGGGTTATTCGAGATATCTTAATCCAAACCGCAAGTAACGAGGCATTGGCTACCTTAAGAGAGTCATAGTTACTCGTCCCAATTGCTCACCCAGTCTGCCACTTTTCCTTACTGCGGCCAGTCTGCCAGAAGCGATATGTCACTCGTTGTGTATCTTAAGAGATTCATCGCTACTCTTTCCATAGGTTACTGGTATTCTCTGATTCAATGCCTCTCGTGACGAAAAAGTGGCTATCTTAATAGTGCAATACTTCTTCCTCCCAGTTGCTCACACAGTTTACTACTTTTTTGTGTAGTTTTTGTCTGCCAGAAACTATAATTCACTAGTTTTGTATCATAAAAGAGTCATCGTTTCTCCTCCTAGGGGTTATTCGAGACCTCTTAATCCAAACCGCAAGTAACGAGGCATTGGCTACCTTAAGAGAGTCATAGTTACTCGTCCCAATTGCTCACCCAGTCTGCCACTTTTTCTTACTGCGGCCAGTCTGCCAGAACGATATGTCACTCGTTGTGTATCTTAAGAGATTCATCGTTACTCCTTCCATAGGTTACTGGTATTCTCTGAGTCAATACCTCTCTTGACGAAAAAGTGGCTATCTTAATAGTGCAATACTTCTTCCTCCGAGTTGCTCACACAGTTTACTACTTTTTGTCTACTTGCCAGTCTGCCAGAAGCGATATGTCACTAGTTGTGTATCATAAAAGAGTCATCGTTTCTCCTCCTAGGGGTTATTCGTGATTTCTTAATCCAAACCGCAAGTAACGAGGCATTGGCTACCTTAAGAGAGTCATAGTTACTCGTCCCAATTGCTCACCCAGTCTGCCACTTTTCCTTACTGCGGCCAGTCTGCCAGAAGCGATATGTCACTCGTTGTGTATCTTAAGAGATTCATCGCTACTCTTTCCATAGGTTACTGGTATTCTCTGATTCAATGCCTCTCGTGACGAAAAAGTGGCTATCTTAATAGTGCAATACTCCTTCCTCCCAGTTGCTCACACAGTTTACTACTTTTTTGTGTAGTTTTTGTCTGCCAGAAACTATAATTCACTAGTTGTGTATCATAAAAGAGTCATCGTTTCTCCTCCTAGGGGTTATTCGAGACCTCTTCATCCAAACCGCAAGTAACGAGGCATTGGCTACCTTAAGAGAGTCATAGTTACTCGTCCCAATTGCTCACCCAGTCTGCCACTTTTTCTTACTGCGGCCAGTCTGCCAGAAGCGATATGTCACTCGTTGTGTATCTTAAGAGATTCATCGTTACTCCTTCCATAGGTTACTGGTATTCTCTGAGTCAATACCTCTCTTGACGAAAAAGTGGCTATCTTAATAGTGCAATACTTCTTCCTGCGAGTTGCTCACACAGTTTACTACTTTTTGTGTAGTTTTTGTCTGCCAGAAACTATAATTCACTAGTTGTGTATCATAAAAGAGTCATCGTTTCTCCTCCTAGGGGTTTTCGAGATTTCTTAATCCAAACCGCAAGTAACGAGGCATTGGCTACCATTAAGAGAGTCATAGTTACTCGTCCCCATTGCTCACCCAGTCTGCCACTTTTTCTTACTGTGGCCAGTCTGCCAGAAGCGATATGTCACTCGTTGTGTATCTTAAGAGATTCATCGTTACTCCTTCCATAGGTTACTGGTATTCTCTGAGTCAATACCTCTCTTGACGAAAAAGTGGCTATCTTAATAGTGCAATACTTCTTCCTCCGAGTTGCTCACACAGTTTACTACTTTTTGTGTAGTTTTTGTCTGCCAGAAACTATAATTCACTAGTTGTGTATCATAAAAGAGTCATCGTTTCTCCTCCTAGGGGTTTTCGAGATTTCTTAATCCAAACTGCAAGTAACGAGGCATTGGCTACCTTAAGAGAGTCATAGATACTCGTCCCCATTGCTCACCCAGTCTGCCACTTTTTCTTACTGTGGCCAGTCTGCCAGAAGCGATATGTCACTCGTTGTGTATCTTAAGAGATTCATCGTTACTCCTTCCATAGGTTACTGGTATTCTCTGAGTCAATACCTCTCTTGACGAAAAAGTGGCTATCTTAATAGTGCAATACTTCTTCCTCCGAGTTGCTCACACAGTTTACTACTTTTTTGTGTAGTTTTTGTCTGCCAGAAACTATAATTCACTAGTTTTGTATCATAAAAGAGTCATCGTTTCTCCTCCTAGGGGTTATTCGAGATATCTTAATCCAAACCGCAAGTAACGAGGCATTGGCTACCTTAAGAGAGTCATAGTTACTCGTCCCAATTGCTCACCCAGTCTGCCACTTTTCCTTACTGCGGCCAGTCTGCCAGAAGCGATATGTCACTCGTTGTGTATCTTAAGAGATTCATCGCTACTCTTTCCATAGGTTACTGGTATTCTCTGATTCAATGCCTCTCGTGACGAAAAAGTGGCTATCTTAATAGTGCAATACTTCTTCCTCCCAGTTGCTCACACAGTTTACTACTTTTTTGTGTAGTTTTTGTCTGCCAGAAACTATAATTCACTAGTTTTGTATCATAAAAGAGTCATCGTTTCTCCTCCTAGGGGTTATTCGAGACCTCTTAATCCAAACCGCAAGTAACGAGGCATTGCCTACCTTAAGAGAGTCATAGTTACTCGTCCCAATTGCTCACCCAGTCTGCCACATTTCTTACTGTGGCCAGTCTGCCAGAAGCGATATGTCACTCGTTGTGTATCTTAAGAGATTCATCGTTACTCCTTCCATAGGTTACTGGTATTCTCTGAGTCAATACCTCTCGTGACGAAAAAGTGGCTATCTCAATGGTGCAATACTTCTTCCTCCGAGTTGCTCACACAGTTTACTACTTTTTGTGTAGTTTTGGTCTGCCAGAAACTATAATTCACTAGTTGTGTATCATAAAAGAGTCATCGTTTCTCCTCCTAGTGGTTTTCGAGATTTGTTAATTCTAACCGCAAGTAACGAGGCATTGGCTACCTTAAGAGTGTCATAGTTACTCGTCCCCATTGCTCACCCAGTCTGCCACTTTTTCTTACTGTGGCCAGTCTTCCAGAAGCGGTATGTCACTCGTTGTGTATCTTAAGAGATTCATCGTTACTCCTTCCATAGGTTACTGGTATTCTGTGAGTCAATACCTCTCTTGACGAAAAAGTGGCTATCTTAATAGTGCAATACTTCTTCCTCCGAGTTGCTCACACAGTTTACTGCTTTTTGTGTAGTTTTTGTCTGCCAGAAACTATAATTCACTAGTTTTGTATCATAAAAGAGTCATCGTTTCTCCTCCTAGGGGTTATTCGAGATATCTTAATCCAAACCGCAAGTAACGAGGCATTGGCTACCTTAAGAGAGTCATAGTTACTCGTCCCAATTGCTCACCCAGTCTGCCACTTTTCCTTACTGCGGCCAGTCTGCCAGAAGCGATATGTCACTCGTTGTGTATCTTAAGAGATTCATCGTTACTCCTTCCATAGGTTACTGGTATTCTCTGAGTCAATACCTCTCTTGACGAAAAAGTGGCTATCTTAATAGTGCAATACTTCTTCCTCCGAGTTGCTCACACAGTTTACTACCTTTTGTCTACTTGCCAGTCTGCCAGAAGCGATATGTCACTAGTTGTGTATCATAAAAGAGTCATCGTTTCTCCTCCTAGGGGTTATTCGAGATTTCTTAATCCAAACCGCAAGTAACGAGGCATTGGCTACCTTAAGAGAGTCATAGTTACTCGTCCCAATTGCTCACCCTGTCTGCCACTTTTTCTTACTGTGGCCAGTCTGCCAGAAGCGATATGTCACTCGTTGTGTATCTTAAGAGATTCATCGTTACTCCTTCCATAGGTTACTGGTATTCTCTGAGTCAATACCTCTCTTGACCAAAAAGGGGCTATCTTAATAGTGCAATACTTCTTCCTGCGAGTTGCTCACACAGTTTACTACTTTTTGTGTAGTTTTTGTCTGCCAGAAACTATAATTCACTAGTTGTGTATCATAAAAGAGTCATCGTTTCTCCTCCTAGGGGTTTTCGAGATTTCTTAATCCAAACCGCAAGTAACGAGGCATTGGCTACCTTAAGAGAGTCATAGTTACTCGTCCCCATTGCTCACCCAGTCTGCCACTTTTTCTTACTGTGGCCAGTCTGCCAGAAGCGATATGTCACTCGTTGTGTATCTTAAGAGATTCATCGTTACTCCTTCCATAGGTTACTGGTATTCTCTGAGTCAATACCTCTCGTGACGAAAAAGTGGCTATCTTAATAGTGCAATACTTCTTCCTCCGAGTTGCTCACACAGTTTACTACTTTTTGTGTAGTTTTTGTCTGCCAGAAACTATAATTCACTAGTTTTGTATCATAAAAGAGTCATCGTTTCTCCTCCTAGGGGTTTTCGAGATTTCTTAATCCAAACCGCAAGTAACGAGGCATTGGCTACCTTAAGAGAGTCATAGTTACTCGTCCCCATTGCTCACCCAGTCTGCCACTTTTTCTTACTGTGGCCAGTCTGCCAGAAGCGATATGTCACTCGTTGTGTATCTTAAGAGATTCATCGTTACTCCTTCCATACGTTACTGGTATTCTCTGAGTCAATACCTCTCTTGACGAAAAAGTGGCTATCTTAATAGTGCAATACTTCTTCCTCCGAGTTGCTCACACAGTTTACTACTTTTTTGTGTAGTTTTTGTCTGCCAGAAACTATAATTCACTAGTTTTGTATCATAAAAGAGTCATCGTTCCTCCTCCTAGGGGTTATTCGAGATATCTTAATCCAAACCGCAAGTAACGAGGCATTGGCTACCTTAAGAGAGTCATAGTTACTCGTCCCAATTGCTCACCCAGTCTGCCACTTTTCCTTACTCCGGCCAGTCTGCCAGAAGCGATATGTCACTCGTTGTGTATCTTAAGAGATTCATCGCTACTCTTTCCATAGGTTACTGGTATTCTCTGATTCAATGCCTCTCGTGACGAAAAAGTGGCTATCTTAATAGTGCAATACTTCTTCCTCCGAGTTGCTCACACAGTTTACTACTTTTTGTGTAGTTTTTGTCTGCCAGAAACTATAATTCACTAGTTGTGTATCATAAAAGAGTCATCGTTTCTCCTCCTAGGGGTTTTCGAGATTTCTTAATCCAAACCGCAAGTAACGAGGCATTGGCTACCTTAAGAGAGTCATAGTTACTCCTCCCCATTGCTCACCCAGTCTGCCACTTTTTCTTACTGTGGCCAGTCTGCCAGAAGCGATATGTCACTCGTTGTGTATCTTAAGAGATTCATCGTTACTCCTTCCATATGTTACTGGTATTCTCTGAGTCAATACCTCTCTTGACGAAAAAGTGGCTATCTTAATAGTGCAATACTTCTTCCTCCGAGTTGCTCACACAGTTTACTGCTTTTTGTGTAGTTTTTGTCTGCCAGAAACTATAATTCACTAGTTTTGTATCATAAAAGAGTCATCGTTTCTCCTCCTAGGGGTTGTTCGAGACCTCTTCATCCAAACCGCAAGTAACGAGGCATTGGCTACCTTAAGAGAGTCATAGTTACTCGTCCCCATTGCTCACCCAGTCTGCCACTTTTTCTTACTGTGGCCAGTCTGCCAGAAGCGATATGTCACTCGTGGTGTATCTTAAGAGATTCATCGTTACTCTTTCCATAGGTTACTGGTATTCTCTGATTCAATGCCTCTCGTGACGAAAAAGTGGCTATCTTAATAGTGCAATACTTCTTCCTCCCAGTTGCTCACACAGTTTACTACTTTTTTGTGTAGTTTTTGTCTGCCAGAAACTATAATTCACTAGTTTTGTATCATAAAAGAGTCATAGTTTCTCCTCCTAGGGGTTATTCGAGACCTCTTAATCCAAACCGCAAGTAACGAGGCATTGGCTACCTTAAGAGAGTCATAGTTACTCGTCCCAATTGCTCACCCAGTCTGCCACTTTTTCTTACTGCGGCCAGTCTGCCAGAACGATATGTCACTCGTTGTGTATCTTAAGAGATTCATCGTTACTCCTTCCATAGGTTACTGGTATTCTCTGAGTCAATACCTCTCTTGACGAAAAAGTGGCTATCTTAATAGTGCAATACTTCTTCCTCCGAGTTGCTCACACAGTTTACTACTTTTTGTCTACTTGCCAGTCTGCCAGAAGCGATATGTCACTAGTTGTGTATCATAAAAGAGTCATCGTTTCTCCTCCTAGGGGTTATTCGTGATTTCTTAATCCAAACCGCAAGTAACGAGGCATTGGCTACCTTAAGAGAGTCATAGTTACTCGTCCCAATTGCTCACCCAGTCTGCCACTTTTCCTTACTGCGGCCAGTCTGCCAGAAGCGATATGTCACTCGTTGTGTATCTTAAGAGATTCATCGCTCCTCTTTCCATAGGTTACTGGTATTCTCTGATTCAATGCCTCTCGTGACGAAAAAGTGGCTATCTTAATAGTGCAATACTCCTTCCTCCCAGTTGCTCACACAGTTTACTACTTTTTTGTGTAGTTTTTGTCTGCCAGAAACTATAATTCACTAGTTGTGTATCATAAAAGAGTCATCGTTTCTCCTCCTAGGGGTTATTCGAGACCTCTTAATCCAAACCGCAAGTAATGAGGCATTGGCTACCTTAAGAGAGTCATAGTTACTCGTCCCAATTGCTCACCCAGTCTGCCACTTTTTCTTACTGCGGCCAGTCTGCCAGAAGCGATATGTCACTCGTTGTGTATCTTAAGAGATTCATCGTTACTCCTTCCATAGGTTACTGGTATTCTCTGAGTCAATACCTCTCTTGACGAAAAAGTGGCTATCTTAATAGTGCAATACTTCTTCCTGCGAGTTGCTCACACAGTTTACTACTTTTTGTGTAGTTTTTGTCTGCCAGAAACTATAATTCACTAGTTGTGTATCATAAAAGAGTCATCGTTTCTCCTCCTAGGGGTTTTCGAGATTTCTTAATCCAAACCGCAAGTAACGAGGCATTGGCTACCTTAAGAGAGTCATAGTTGCTCGTCCCCATTGCTCACCCAGTCTGCCACTTTTTCTTACTGTGGCCAGTCTGCCAGAAGCGATATGTCACTCGTTGTGTATCTTAAGAGATTCATCGTTACTCCTTCCATAGGTTACTGGTATTCTCTGAGTCAATACCTCTCGTGACGAAAAAGTGGCTATCTTAATAGTGCAATACTTCTTCCTCCGAGTTGCTCACACAGTTTACTACTTTTTGTGTAGTTTTTGTCTGCCAGAAACTATAATTCACTAGTTGTGTATCATAAAAGAGTCATCGTTTCTCCTCCTAGGGGTTTTCGAGATTTCTTAATCCAAACTGCAAGTAACGAGGCATTGGCTACCTTAAGAGAGTCATAGTTACTCGTCCCCATTGCTCACCCAGTCTGCCACTTTTTCTTACTGTGGCCAGTCTGCCAGAAGCGATATGTCACTCGTTGTGTATCTTAAGAGATTCATCGTTACTCCTTCCATAGGTTACTGGTATTCTCTGAGTCAATACCTCTCTTGACGAAAAAGTGGCTATTTTAATAGTGCAATACTTCTTCCTCCGAGTTGCTCACACAGTTTACTACTTTTTGTGTAGTTTTTGTCTGCCAGAAACTATAATTCACTAGTTTTGTATCATAAAAGAGTCATCGTTTCTCCTCCTAGGGGTTATTCGAGATATCTTAATCCAAACCGCAAGTAACGAGGCATTGGCTACCTTAAGAGAGTCATAGTTACTCGTCCCAATTGCTCACCCAGTCTGCCACTTTTCCTTACTGCGGCCAGTCTGCCAGAAGCGATATGTCACTCGTTGTGTATCTTAAGAGATTCATCGCTACTCTTTCCATAGGTTACTGGTATTCTCTGATTCAATGCCTCTCGTGACGAAAAAGTGGCTATCTTAATAGTGCAATACTTCTTCCTCCCAGTTGCTCACACAGTTTACTACTTTTTTGTGTAGTTTTTGTCTGCCAGAAACTATAATTCACTAGTTTTGTATCATAAAAGAGTCACCGTTTCTCCTCCTAGGGGTTATTCGAGACCTCTTAATCCAAACCGCAAGTAACGAGGCATTGCCTACCTTAAGAGAGTCATAGTTACTCGTCCCAATTGCTCACCCAGTCTGCCACATTTCTTACTGTGGCCAGTCTGCCAGAAGCGATATGTCACTCGTTGTGTATCTTAAGAGATTCATCGTTACTCCTTCCATAGGTTACTGGTATTCTCTGAGTCAATACCTCTCGTGACGAAAAAGTGGCTATCTTAATAGTGCAATACTTCTTCCTCCGAGTTGCTCACACAGTTTACTACTTTTTGTGTAGTTTTTGTCTGCCAGAAACTATAATTCACTAGTTGTGTATCATAAAAGAGTCATCGTTTCTCCTCCTAGGGGTTTTCGAGATTTCTTAATCCAAACCGCAAGTAACGAGGCATTGGCTACCTTAAGAGAGTCATAGTTACTCGTCCCCATTGCTCACCCAGTCTGCCACTTTTTCTTACTGTGGCCAGTCTGCCAGAAGCGATATGTCACTCGTTGTGTATCTTAAGAGATTCATCGTTACTCCTTCCATATGTTACTGGTATTCTCTGAGTCAATACCTCTCTTGACGAAAAAGTGGTTATCTTAATAGTGCAATACTTCTTCCTCCGAGTTGCTCACACAGTTTACTGCTTTTTGTGTAGTTTTTGTCTGCCAGAAACTATAATTCACTAGTTTTGTATCATAAAAGAGTCATCGTTTCTCCTCCTAGGGGTTATTCGAGACCTCTTCATCCAAACCGCAAGTAACGAGGCATTGGCTACCTTAAGAGAGTCATAGTTACTCGTCCCCATTGCTCACCCAGTCTGCCACTTTTTCTTACTGTGGCCAGTCTGCCAGAAGCGATATGTCACTCGTGGTGTATCTTAAGAGATTCATCGTTACTCTTTCCATAGGTTACTGGTATTCTCTGATTCAATGCCTCTCGTGACGAAAAAGTGGCTATCTTAATAGTGCAATACTTCTTCCTCCCAGTTGCTCACACAGTTTACTACTTTTTTGTGTAGTTTTTGTCTGCCAGAAACTATAATTCACTAGTTTTGTATCATAAAAGAGTCATCGTTTCTCCTCCTAGGGGTTATTCGAGACCTCTTAATCCAAACCGCAAGTAACGAGGCATTGGCTACCTTAAGAGAGTCATAGTTACTCGTCCCAATTGCTCACCCAGTCTGCCACTTTTTCTTACTGCGGCCAGTCTGCCAGAACGATATGTCACTCGTTGTGTATCTTAAGAGATTCATCGTTACTCCTTCCATAGGTTACTGGTATTCTCTGAGTCAATACCTCTCGTGACGAAAAAGTGGCTATCTTAATAGTGCAATACTTCTTCCTCCGAGTTGCTCACACAGTTTACTACTTTTTGTCTACTTGCCAGTCTGCCAGAAGCGATATGTCACTAGTTGTGTATCATAAAAGAGTCATCGTTTCTCCTCCTAGGGGTTTTCGAGATTTCTTAATCCAAACTGCAAGTAACGAGGCATTGGCTACCTTAAGAGAGTCATAGTTACTCGTCCCCATTGCTCACCCAGTCTGCCACTTTTTCTTACTGTGGCCAGTCTGCCAGAAGCGATATGTCACTCGTTGTGTATCTTAAGAGATTCATCGTTACTCCTTCCATAGGTTACTGGTATTCTCTGAGTCAATACCTCTCTTGACGAAAAAGTGGCTATTTTAATAGTGCAATACTTCTTCCTCCGAGTTGCTCACACAGTTTACTACTTTTTTGTGTAGTTTTTGTCTGCCAGAAACTATAATTCACTAGTTTTGTATCATAAAAGAGTCATCGTTTCTCCTCCTAGGGGTTATTCGAGATATCTTAATCCAAACCGCAAGTAACGAGGCATTGGCTACCTTAAGAGAGTCATAGTTACTCGTCCCAATTGCTCACCCAGTCTGCCACTTTTCCTTACTGCGGCCAGTCTGCCAGAAGCGATATGTCACTCGTTGTGTATCTTAAGAGATTCATCGCTACTCTTTCCATAGGTTACTGGTATTCTCTGATTCAATGCCTCTCGTGACGAAAAAGTGGCTATCTTAATAGTGCAATACTTCTTCCTCCCAGTTGCTCACACAGTTTACTACTTTTTTGTGTAGTTTTTGTCTGCCAGAAACTATAATTCACTAGTTTTGTATCATAAAAGAGTCATCGTTTCTCCTCCTAGGGGTTATTCGAGACCTCTTAATCCAAACCGCAAGTAACGAGGCATTGCCTACCTTAAGAGAGTCATAGTTACTCGTCCCAATTGCTCACCCAGTCTGCCACATTTCTTACTGTGGCCAGTCTGCCAGAAGCGATATGTCACTCGTTGTGTATCTTAAGAGATTCATCGTTACTCCTTCCATAGGTTACTGGTATTCTCTGAGTCAATACCTCTCGTGACGAAAAAGTGGCTATCTTAATAGTGCAATACTTCTTCCTCCGAGTTGCTCACACAGTTTACTACTTTTTGTGTAGTTTTTGTCTGCCAGAAACTATAATTCACTAGTTGTGTATCATAAAAGAGTCATCGTTTCTCCTCCTAGGGGTTTTCGAGATTTCTTAATCCAAACCGCAAGTAACGAGGCATTGGCTACCTTAAGAGAGTCATAGTTACTCGTCCCCATTGCTCACCCAGTCTGCCACTTTTTCTTACTGTGGCCAGTCTGCCAGAAGCGATATGTCACTCGTTGTGTATCTTAAGAGATTCATCGTTACTCCTTCCATATGTTACTGGTATTCTCTGAGTCAATACCTCTCTTGACGAAAAAGTGGCTATCTTAATAGTGCAATACTTCTTCCTCCGAGTTGCTCACACAGTTTACTGCTTTTTGTGTAGTTTTTGTCTGCCAGAAACTATAATTCACTAGTTTTGTATCATAAAAGAGTCATCGTTTCTCCTCCTAGGGGTTATTCGAGACCTCTTCATCCAAACCGCAAGTAACGAGGCATTGGCTACCTTAAGAGAGTCATAGTTACTCGTCCCCATTGCTCACCCAGTCTGCCACTTTTTCTTACTGTGGCCAGTCTGCCAGAAGCGATATGTCACTCGTGGTGTATCTTAAGAGATTCATCGTTACTCTTTCCATAGGTTACTGGTATTCTCTGATTCAATGCCTCTCGTGACGAAAAAGTGGCTATCTTAATAGTGCAATACTTCTTCCTCCCAGTTGCTCACACAGTTTACTACTTTTTTGTGTAGTTTTTGTCTGCCAGAAACTATAATTCACTAGTTTTGTATCATAAAAGAGTCATCGTTTCTCCTCCTAGGGGTTATTCGAGACCTCTTAATCCAAACCGCAAGTAACGAGGCATTGGCTACCTTAAGAGAGTCATAGTTACTCGTCCCAATTGCTCACCCAGTCTGCCACTTTTTCTTACTGCGGCCAGTCTGCCAGAACGATATGTCACTCGTTGTGTATCTTAAGAGATTCATCGTTACTCCTTCCATAGGTTACTGGTATTCTCTGAGTCAATACCTCTCGTGACGAAAAAGTGGCTATCTTAATAGTGCAATACTTCTTCCTCCGAGTTGCTCACACAGTTTACTACTTTTTGTCTACTTGCCAGTCTGCCAGAAGCGATATGTCACTAGTTGTGTATCATAAAAGAGTCATCGTTTCTCCTCCTAGGGGTTATTCGTGATTTCTTAATCCAAACCGCAAGTAACGAGGCATTGGCTACCTTAAGAGAGTCATAGTTACTCGTCCCAATTGCTCACCCAGTCTGCCACTTTTCCTTACTGCGGCCAGTCTGCCAGAAGCGATACGTCACTCGTTGTGTATCTTAAGAGATTCATCGCTACTCTTTCCATAGGTTACTGGTATTCTCTGATTCAATGCCTCTCGTGACGAAAAAGTGGCTATCTTAATAGTGCAATACTCCTTCCTCCCAGTTGCTCACACAGTTTACTACTTTTTTGTGTAGTTTTTGTCTGTGAGAAACTATAATTCACTAGTTGTGTATCATAAAAGAGTCATCGTTTCTCCTCCTAGGGGTTATTCGAGACCTCTTAATCCAAACCGCAAGTAACGAGGCATTGGCTACCTTAAGAGAGTCATAGTTACTCGTCCCAATTGCTCACCCAGTCTGCCACTTTTTCTTACTGTTGCCAGTCTGCCAGAAGCGATATGTCACTCGTTGTGTATCTTAAGAGATTCATCGTTACTCCTTCCATAGGTTACTGGTATTCTCTGAGTCAATACCTCTCGTGACGAAAAAGTGGCTATCTTAATAGTGCAATACTTCTTCCTCCGAGTTGCTCACACAGTTTACTACTTTTTGTGTAGTTTTTGTCTGCCATAAACTATAATTCACTAGTTGTGTATCATAAAAGAGTCATCGTTTCTCCTCCTAGGGGTTTTCGAGATTTCTTAATCCAAACCGCAAGTAACGAGGCATTGGCTACCTTAAGAGAGTCATAGTTACTCGTCCCCATTGCTCACCCAGTCTGCCACTTTTTCTTACTGTGGCCAGTCTGCCAGAAGCGATATGTCACTCGTTGTGTATCTTAAGAGATTCATCGTTACTCCTTCCATAGGTTATTGGTATTCTCTGAGTCAATACCTCTCTTGACGAAAAAGTGGCTATCTTAATAGTGCAATACTTCTTCCTCCGAGTTGCTCACACAGTTTACTACTTTTTTGTGTAGTTTTTGTCTGCCAGAAACTATAATTCACTAGTTTTGTATCATAAAAGAGTCATCGTTTCTCCTCCTAGGGGTTATTCGAGACCTCTTCATCCAAACCGCAAGTAACGAGGCATTCGCTACCTTAAGAGAGTCATAGTTACTCGTCCCAATTGCTCACCCAGTCTGCCACTTTTTCTTACTGCGGCCAGTCTGCCAGAAGTGATATGTCACTCGTTGTGTATCTTAAGAGATTCATCGTTACTCCTTCCATAGGTTACTGGCATTCTCTGAGTCAATACCTCTTGTGACGAAAAAGTGGCTATCTTAATAGTGCAATACTTCTTCCTCCGAGTTGCTCACACAGTTTACTACTTTTTGTGTAGTTTTTGTCTGCCAGAAACTATAATTCACTAGTTGTGTATCATAAAAGAGTCAGCGTTTCTCCTCCTAGGCGTTTTCGAGATTTCTTAATCCAAACCGCAAGTAACGAGGCATTGGCTACCTTAAGAGAGTCATAGTTACTCGTCCCAATTGCTCACCCAGTCTGCCACTTTTCCTTACTGCGGCCAGTCTGCCAGAAGCGATATGTCACTCGTTGTGTATCTTAAGAGATTCATCGTTACTCTTTCCATAGGTTACTGGTATTCTCTGATTCAATGCCTCTCGTGACGAAAAAGTGGCTATCTTAATAGTGCAATACTTCTTCCTCCCAGTTGCTCACACAGTTTACTACTATTTTGTGTAGTTTTTGTCTGCCAGAAACTATAATTCACTAGTTTTGTATCATAAAAGAGTCATCGTTTCTCCTCCTAGGGGTTATTCGAGATTTCTTAATCCAAACCGCAAGTAACGAGGCATTGGCTACCTTAAGAGAGTCATAGTTACTCGTCCCAATTGCTCACCCAGTCTGCCACTTTTTCTTACTGCGGCCAGTCTGCCAGAAGCGATATGTCACTCGTTGTGTATCTTAAGAGATTCATCGTTACTCCTTCCATTGGTTACTGGTATTCTCTGAGTCAATACCTCTCGTGACGAAAAAGTGGCTATCTTAATAGTGCAATACTTCTTCCTCCGAGTTGCTCACACAGTTTACTACTTTTTGTGTAGTTTTTGTCTGCCAGAAACTATAATTCACTAGTTGTGTATCATAAAAGAGTCATCGTCTCTCCTCCTAGGGTTTTCGAGATTTCTTAATCCAAACCGCAAGTAACGAGGCATTGGCTACCTTAAGAGAGTCATAGTTACTCGTCCCCATTGCTCACCCAGTCTGCCACTTTTTCTTACTGTGGCCAGTCTGCCAGAAGCGATATGTCACTCGTTGTGTATCTTAAGAGATTCATCGTTACTCCTTCCATAGGTTACTGGTATTCTCTGAGTCAATACCTCTCTTGACGAAAAAGTGGCTATCTTAATAGTGCAATACTTCTTCCTCCGAGTTGCTCACACAGTTTACTGCTTTTTGTGTAGTTTTTGTCTGCCAGAAACTATAATTCACTAGTTGTGTATCATAAAAGAGTCATCGTTTCTCCTCCTAGGGGTTATTCGAGATATCTTAGTCCAAACCGCAAGTAACGAGGCATTGGCTACCTTAAGAGAGTCATAGTTACTCGTCCCAATTGCTCACCCAGTCTGCCACTTTTCCTTACTGCGGCCAGTCTGCCAGAAGCGATATGTCACTCGTTGTGTATCTTAAGAGATTCATCGTTACTCTTTCCATAGGTTACTGGTATTCTCTGATTCAATGCCTCTCGGAACGAAAAAGTGGCTATCTTAATAGTGCAATACTTCTTCCTCCCAGTTGCTCACACAGTTTACTACTATTTTGTGTAGTTTTTGTCTGCCAGAAACTATAATTCACTAGTTTTGTATCACAAAAGAGTCATCGTTTCTCCTCCTAGGGGTTATTCGAGACCTCTTCATCCAAACCGCAAATAACGAGGCATTGGCTACCTTAAGAGAGTCATAGTTACTCGTCCCCATTGCTCACCCAGTCTGCCACTTTTTCTTACTGTGGCCAGTCTGCCAGAAGCGATATGTCACTCGTTGTGTATCTTAAGAGATTCATCGTTACTCCTTCCATAGGTTACTGGTATTCTCTGAGTCAATACCTCTCGTGACGAAAAAGTGGCTATCTTAATAGTGCAATACTTCTTCCTCCGAGTTGCTCACACAGTTTACTACTTTTTGTGTAGTTTTTGTCTGCCAGAAACTATAATTCACTAGTTGTGTATCATAAAAGAGTCATCGTTTCTCCTCCTAGGGGTTTTCGAGATTTCTTAATCCAAACCGCAAGTAACGAGGCATTGGCTACCTTAAGAGAGTCATAGTTACTCGTCCCCATTGCTCACCCAGTCTGCCACTTTTTCTTACTGTGGCCAGTCTGCCAGAAGCGATATGTCACTCGTTGTGTATCTTAAGAGATTCATCGTTACTCCTTCCATAGGTTACTGGTATTCTCTGAGTCAATACCTCTCTTGACGAAAAAGTGGCTATCTTAATAGTGCAATACTTCTTCCTCCGAGTTGCTCACACAGTTTACGGCTTTTTGTGTAGTTTTTGTCTGCCAGAAACTATAATTCACTAGTTGTGTATCATAAAAGAGTCATCGTTTCTCCTCCTAGGGGTTATTCGAGATATCTTAGTCCAAACCGCAAGTAACGAGGCATTGGCTCCCTTTTAGAGTCATAGTTACTCGTCCCAATTGCTCACCCAGTCTGCCACTTTTCCTTACTGCGGCCAGTCTGCCAGAAGCGATATGTCACTCGTTGTGTATCTTAAGAGATTCATCGTTACTCTTTCCATAGGTTACTGGTATTCTCTGATTCAATGCCTCTCGTGACGAAAAAGTGGCTATCTTAATAGTGCAATACTTCTTCCTCCCAGTTGCTCACACAGTTTACTACTTTTTGTGTAGTTTTTGTCTGCCAGAAACTATAATTCACTAGTTGTGTATCATAAAAGAGTCATCGTTTCTCCTCCTAGGGGTTTTCGAGATTTCTTAATCCAAACCGCAAGTAACGAGGCATTGGCTACCTTAAGAGAGTCATAGTTACTCGTCCCCATTGCTCACCCAGTCTGCCACTTTTTCTTACTGTGGCCAGTCTGCCAGAAGCGATATGTCACTCGTTGTGTATCTTAAGAGATTCATCGTTACTCCTTCCATAGGTTACTGGTATTCTCTGAGTCAATACCTCTCGTGACGAAAAAGTGGCTATCTTAATAGTGCAATACTTCTTCCTCCCAGTTGCTCACACAGTTTACTACTTTTTGTGTAGTTTTTGTCTGCCAGAAACTATAATTCACTAGTTTTGTATCACAAAAGAGTCATCGTTTCTCCTCCTAGGGGTTATTCGAGACCTCTTCATCCAAACCGCAAATAACGAGGCATTGGCTACCTTAAGAGAGTCATAGTTACTCGTCCCCATTGCTCACCCAGTCTGCCACTTTTTCTTACTGTGGCCAGTCTGCCAGAAGCGATATGTCACTCGTTGTGTATCTTAAGAGATTCATCGTTACTCCTTCCATAGGTTACTGGTATTCTCTGAGTCAATACCTCTCGTGACGAAAAAGTGGCTATCTTAATAGTGCAATACTTCTTCCTCCGAGTTGCTCACACAGTTTACTACTTTTTGTGTAGTTTTTGTCTGCCAGAAACTATAATTCACTAGTTGTGTATCATAAAAGAGTCATCGTTTCTCCTCCTAGGGGTTTTCGAGATTTCTTAATCCAAACCGCAAGTAACGAGGCATTGGCTACCTTAAGAGAGTCATAGTTACTCGTCCCCATTGCTCACCCAGTCTGCCACTTTTTCTTACTGTGGCCAGTCTGCCAGAAGCGATATGTCACTCGTTGTGTATCTTAAGAGATTCATCGTTACTCCTTCCATAGGTTACTGGTATTCTCTGAGTCAATACCTCTCTTGACGAAAAAGTGGCTATCTTAATAGTGCAATACTTCTTCCTCCGAGTTGCTCACACAGTTTACGGCTTTTTGTGTAGTTTTTGTCTGCCAGAAACTATAATTCACTAGTTGTGTATCATAAAAGAGTCATCGTTTCTCCTCCTAGGGGTTATTCGAGATATCTTAGTCCAAACCGCAAGTAACGAGGCATTGGCTCCCTTTTAGAGTCATAGTTACTCGTCCCAATTGCTCACCCAGTCTGCCACTTTTCCTTACTGCGGCCAGTCTGCCAGAAGCGATATGTCACTCGTTGTGTATCTTAAGAGATTCATCGTTACTCTTTCCATAGGTTACTGGTATTCTCTGATTCAATGCCTCTCGTGACGAAAAAGTGGCTATCTTAATAGTGCAATACTTCTTCCTCCCAGTTGCTCACACAGTTTACTACTTTTTGTGTAGTTTTTGTCTGCCAGAAACTATAATTCACTAGTTGTGTATCATAAAAGAGTCATCGTTTCTCCTCCTAGGGTTTTCGAGATTTCTTAATCCAAACCGCAAGTAACGAGGCATTGGCTACCTTAAGAGAGTCATAGTTACTCGTCCCCATTGCTCACCCAGTCTGCCACTTTTTCTTACTGTGGCCAGTCTGCCAGAAGCGATATGTCACTCGTTGTGTATCTTAAGAGATTCATCGTTACTCCTTCCATAGGTTACTGGTATTCTCTGAGTCAATACCTCTCTTGACGAAAAAGTGGCTATCTTAATAGTGCAATACTTCTTCCTCCGAGTTGCTCACACAGTTTACTACTTTTTTGTGTAGTTTTTGTCTGCCAGAAACTATAATTCACTAGTTTTGTATCATAAAAGAGTCATCGTTTCTCCTCCTAGGGGTTATTCGAGACCTCTTCATCCAAACCGCAAGTAACGAGGCATTCGCTACCTTAAGAGAGTCATAGTTACTCGTCCCAATTGCTCACCCAGTCTGCCACTTTTTCTTACTGTGGCCAGTCTGCCAGAAGCGATATGTCACTCGTTGTGTATCTTAAGAGATTCATCGTTACTCCTTCCATAGGTTACTGGTATTCTCTGAGTCAATACCTCTCGTGACGAAAAAGTGGCTATCTTAATAGTGCAATACTTCTTCCTCCGAGTTGCTCACACAGTTTACTACTTTTTGTGTAGTTTTTGTCTGCCAGAAACTATAATTCACTAGTTGTGTATCATAAAAGAGTCATCGTTTCTCCTCCTAGGCGTTTTCGAGATTTCTTAATCCAAACCGCAAGTAACGAGGCACTGGCTACCTTAAGAGAGTCATAGTTACTCGTCCCAATTGCTCACCCAGTCTGCCACTTTTCCTTACTGCGGCCAGTCTGCCAGAAGCGATATGTCACTCGTTGTGTATCTTAAGAGATTCATCGTTACTCCTTCCATAGGTTACTGCTATTCTCTGAGTCAATACCTCTCGTGACGAAAAAGTGGCTATCTTAATAGTGCAATACTTCTTCCTCCGAGTTGCTCACACAGTTTACAACTTTTTGTGCAGTTTTTGTCTGCCAGAAACTATAATTCACTAGTTGTGTATCATAAAAGAGTCATCGTTTCTCCTCCTAGGGGTTATTCGAGATATCTTAGTCCAAACCGCAAGTAACGAGGCATTGGCTACCTTAAGAGAGTCATAGTTACTAGTCCCAATTGCTCACCCAGTCTGCCACTTTTCCTTACTGCGGCCAGTCTGCCAGAAGCGATATGTCACTCGTTGTGTATCTTAAGAGATTCATCGTTACTCTTTCCATAGGTTACTGGTATTCTCTGATTCAATGCCTCTCGTGACGAAAAAGTGGCTATCTTAATAGTGCAATACTTCTTCCTCCCAGTTGCTCACACAGTTTACTACTATTTTGTGTAGTTTTTGTCTGCCAGAAACTATAATTCACTAGTTTTGTATCATAAAAGAGTCATCGTTTCTCCTCCTAGGGGTTATTCGAGACCTCTTCATCCAAACCCCAAGTAACGAGGCATTGGCTACCTTAAGAGAGTCATAGTTACTCGTCCCAATTGCTCACCCAGTCTGCCACTTTTTCTTACTGCGGCCAGTCTGCCAGAAGCGATATGTCACTCGTTGTGTATCTTAAGAGATTCATCGTTACTCCTTCCATAGGTTACTGGTATTCTCTGAGTCAATACCTCTCGTGACGAAAAAGTGGCTATCTTAATAGTGCAATACTTCTTCCTCCGAGTTGCTCACACAGTTTACTACTTTTTGTGTAGTTTTTGTCTGCCAGAAACTATAATTCACTAGTTGTGTATCATAAAAGAGTCATCGTTTCTCATCCTAGGCGTTTTCGAGATTTCTTAATCCAAACCGCAAGTAACGAGGCATTGGCTACCTTAAGAGAGTCATAGTTACTCGTCCCAATTGCTCACCCAGTCTGCCACTTTTCCTTACTGCGGCCAGTCTGCCAGAAGCGATATGTCACTCGTTGTGTATCTTAAGAGATTCATCGTTACTCCTTCCATAGGTTACTGCTATTCTCTGAGTCAATACCTCTCGTGACGAAAAAGTGGCTATCTTAATAGTGCAATACTTCTTCCTCCGAGTTGCTCACACAGTTTACTACTTTTTGTGTAGTTTTTGTCTGCCAGAAACTATAATTCACTAGTTGTGTATCATAAAAGAGTCATCGTTTCTCCTCCTAGGGGTTTTCGAGATTTCTTAATCCAAACCGCAAATAACGAGGCATTGGCTACCTTAAGAGAGTCATAGTTACTCGTCCCCATTGCTCACACAGTCTGCCACTTTTTCTTACTGCGGCCAGTCTGCCAGAAGCGATATGTCACTCGTTGTGTATCTTAAGAGATTCATCGTTACTCCTTCCATAGGTTACTGGTATTCTCTGAGTCAATACCTCTCTTGACGAAAAAGTGGCTATCTTAATAGTGCAATACTTCTTCCTCCGAGTTGCTCACACAGTTTACTACTTTTTTGTGTAGTTTTTGTCTGCCAGAAACTATAATTCACTAGTTTTGTATCATAAAAGAGTCATCGTTTCTCCTCCTAGGGGTTATTCGAGACCTCTTCATCCAAACCGCAAGTAACGAGGCATTCGCTACCTTAAGAGAGTCATAGTTACTCGTCCCAATTGCTCACCCAGTCTGCCACTTTTTCTTACTGCGGCCAGTCTGCCAGAAGCGATATGTCACTCGTTGTGTATCTTAAGAGATTCATCGTTACTCCTTCCATAGGTTACTGCTATTCTCTGAGTCAATACCTCTCGTGACGAAAAAGTGGCTATCTTAATAGTGCAATACTTCTTCCTCCGAGTTGCTCACACAGTTTACTACTTTTTGTGTAGTTTTTCTCTACCAGAAACTATAATTCACTAGTTGTGTATCATAAAAGAGTCATCGTTTCTCCTCCTAGGCGTTTTCGAGATTTCTTAATCCAAACCGCAAGTAACGAGGCACTGGCTACCTTAAGAGAGTCATAGTTACTCGTCCCAATTGCTCACCCAGTCTGCCACTTTTCCTTACTGCGGCCAGTCTGCCAGAAGCGATATGTCACTCGTTGTGTATCTTAAGAGATTCATCGTTACTCCTTCCATAGGTTACTGCTATTCTCTGAGTCAATACCTCTCGTGACGAAAAAGTGGCTATCTTAATAGTGCAATACTTCTTCCTCCGAGTTGCTCACACAGTTTACAACTTTTTGTGTAGTTTTTGTCTGCCAGAAACTATAATTCACTAGTTGTGTATCATAAAAGAGTCATCGTTTCTCCTCCTAGGGGTTATTCGAGATATCTTAGTCCAAACCGCAAGTAACGAGGCATTGGCTACCTTAAGAGAGTCATAGTTACTAGTCCCAATTGCTCACCCAGTCTGCCACTTTTCCTTACTGCGGCCAGTCTGCCAGAAGCGATATGTCACTCGTTGTGTATCTTAAGAGATTCATCGTTACTCTTTCCATAGGTTACTGGTATTCTCTGATTCAATGCCTCTCGTGACGAAAAAGTGGCTATCTTAATAGTGCAATACTTCTTCCTCCCAGTTGCTCACACAGTTTACTACTATTTTGTGTAGTTTTTGTCTGCCAGAAACTATAATTCACTAGTTTTGTATCATAAAAGAGTCATCGTTTCTCCTCCTAGGGGTTATTCGAGACCTCTTCATCCAAACCGCAAGTAACGAGGCATTGGCTACCTTAAGAGAGTCATAGTTACTCGTCCCAATTGCTCACCCAGTCTGCCACTTTTTCTTACTGCGGCCAGTCTGCCAGAAGCGATATGTCACTCGTTGTGTATCTTAAGAGATTCATCGTTACTCCTTCCATAGGTTACTGGTATTCTCTGAGTCAATACCTCTCGTGACGAAAAAGTGGCTATCTTAATAGTGCAATACTTCTTCCTCCGAGTTGCTCACACAGTTTACTACTTTTTGTGTAGTTTTTGTCTGCCAGAAACTATAATTCACTAGTTGTGTATCATAAAAGAGTCATCGTTTCTCCTCCTAGGCGTTTTCGAGATTTCTTAATCCAAACCGCAAATAACGAGGCATTGGCTACCTTAAGAGAGTCATAGTTACTCGTCCCCATTGCTCACACAGTCTGCCACTTTTTCTTACTGCGGCCAGTCTGCCAGAAGCGATATGTCACTCGTTGTGTATCTTAAGAGATTCATCGTTACTCCTTCCATAGGTTACTGGTATTCTCTGAGTCAATACCTCTCTTGACGAAAAAGTGGCTATCTTAATAGTGCAATACTTCTTCCTCCGAGTTGCTCACACAGTTTACTGCTTTTTGTGTAGTTTTTGTCTGCCAGAAACTATAATTCACTAGTTGTGTATCATAAAAGAGTCATCGTTTCTCCTCCTAGGGGTTATTCGAGATATCTTAGTCCAAACCGCAAGTAACGAGGCATTGGCTACCTTAAGAGAGTCATAGTTACTCGTCCCAATTGCTCACCCATTCTGCCACTTTTCCTTACTGCGGCCAGTCTGCCAGAAGCGATATGTCACTCGTTGTGTATCTTAAGAGATTCATCGTTACTCTTTCCATAGGTTACTGGTATTCTCTGATTCAATGCCTCTCGTGACGAAAAAGTGGCTATCTTAATAGTGCAATACTTCTTCCTCCCAGTTGCTCACACAGTTTACTACTATTTTGTGTAGTTTTTGTCTGCCAGAAACTATAATTCACTAGTTTTGTATCACAAAAGAGTCATCGTTTCTCCTCCTAGGGGTTATTCGAGACCTCTTCATCCAAACCGCAAATAACGAGGCATTGGCTACCTTAAGAGAGTCATAGTTACTCGTCCCCATTGCTCACCCAGTCTGCCACTTTTTCTTACTGTGGCCAGTCTGCCAGAAGCGATATGTCACTCGTTGTGTATCTTAAGAGATTCATCGTTACTCCTTCCATAGGTTACTGGTATTCTCTGAGTCAATACCTCTCTTGACGAAAAAGTGGCTATCTTAATAGTGCAATACTTCTTCCTCCGAGTTGCTCACACAGTTTACTACTTTTTGTGTAGTTTTTGTCTGCCAGAAACTATAATTCACTAGTTGTGTATCATAAAAGAGTCATCGTTTCTCCTCCTAGGGGTTTTCGAGATTTCTTAATCCAAACCGCAAGTAACGAGGCATTGGCTACCTTAAGAGAGTCATAGTTACTCGTCCACATTGCTCACCCAGTCTGCCACTTTTTCTTACTGCGGCCAGTCTGCCAGAAGCGATATGTCACTCGTTGTGTATCTTAAGAGATTCATCGTTACTCCTTCCATAGGTTACTGCTATTCTCTGAGTCAATACCTCTCGTGACGAAAAAGTGGCTATCTTAATAGTGCAATACTTCTTCCTCCGAGTTGCTCACACAGTTTACTACTTTTTGTGTAGTTTTTCTCTACCAGAAACTATAATTCACTAGTTGTGTATCATAAAAGAGTCATCGTTTCTCCTCCTAGGCGTTTTCGAGATTTCTTAATCCAAACCGCAAGTAACGAGGCACTGGCTACCTTAAGAGAGTCATAGTTACTCGTCCCAATTGCTCACCCAGTCTGCCACTTTTCCTTACTGCGGCCAGTCTGCCAGAAGCGATATGTCACTCGTTGTGTATCTTAAGAGATTCATCGTTACTCCTTCCATAGGTTACTGCTATTCTCTGAGTCAATACCTCTCGTGACGAAAAAGTGGCTATCTTAATAGTGCAATACTTCTTCCTCCGAGTTGCTCACACAGTTTACAACTTTTTGTGTAGTTTTTGTCTGCCAGAAACTATAATTCACTAGTTGTGTATCATAAAAGAGTCATCGTTTCTCCTCCTAGGGGTTATTCGAGATATCTTAGTCCAAACCGCAAGTAACGAGGCATTGGCTACCTTAAGAGAGTCATAGTTACTAGTCCCAATTGCTCACCCAGTCTGCCACTTTTCCTTACTGCGGCCAGTCTGCCAGAAGCGATATGTCACTCGTTGTGTATCTTAAGAGATTCATCGTTACTCTTTCCATAGGTTACTGGTATTCTCTGATTCAATGCCTCTCGTGACGAAAAAGTGGCTATCTTAATAGTGCAATACTTCTTCCTCCCAGTTGCTCACACAGTTTACTACTATTTTGTGTAGTTTTTGTCTGCCAGAAACTATAATTCACTAGTTTTGTATCATAAAAGAGTCATCGTTTCTCCTCCTAGGGGTTATTCGAGACCTCTTCATCCAAACCGCAAGTAACGAGGCATTGGCTACCTTAAGAGAGTCATAGTTACTCGTCCCAATTGCTCACCCAGTCTGCCACTTTTTCTTACTGCGGCCAGTCTGCCAGAAGCGATATGTCACTCGTTGTGTATCTTAAGAGATTCATCGTTACTCCTTCCATAGGTTACTGGTATTCTCTGAGTCAATACCTCTCGTGACGAAAAAGTGGCTATCTTAATAGTGCTATACTTCTTCCTCCGAGTTGCTCACACAGTTTACTACTTTTTGTGTAGTTTTTGTCTGCCAGAAACTATAATTCACTAGTTGTGTATCATAAAAGAGTCATCGTTTCTCCTCCTAGGCGTTTTCGAGATTTCTTAATCCAAACCGCAAATAACGAGGCATTGGCTACCTTAAGAGAGTCATAGTTACTCGTCCCCATTGCTCACACAGTCTGCCACTTTTTCTTACTGCGGCCAGTCTGCCAGAAGCGATATGTCACTCGTTGTGTATCTTAAGAGATTCATCGTTACTCCTTCCATAGGTTACTGGTATTCTCTGAGTCAATACCTCTCTTGACGAAAAAGTGGCTATCTTAATAGTGCAATACTTCTTCCTCCGAGTTGCTCACACAGTTTACTGCTTTTTGTGTAGTTTTTGTCTGCCAGAAACTATAATTCACTAGTTGTGTATCATAAAAGAGTCATCGTTTCTCCTCCTAGGGGTTATTCGAGATATCTTAGTCCAAACCGCAAGTAACGAGGCATTGGCTACCTTAAGAGAGTCATAGTTACTCGTCCCAATTGCTCACCCATTCTGCCACTTTTCCTTACTGCGGCCAGTCTGCCAGAAGCGATATGTCACTCGTTGTGTATCTTAAGAGATTCATCGTTACTCTTTCCATAGGTTACTGGTATTCTCTGATTCAATGCCTCTCGTGACGAAAAAGTGGCTATCTTAATAGTGCAATACTTCTTCCTCCCAGTTGCTCACACAGTTTACTACTATTTTGTGTAGTTTTTGTCTGCCAGAAACTATAATTCACTAGTTTTGTATCACAAAAGAGTCATCGTTTCTCCTCCTAGGGGTTATTCGAGACCTCTTCATCCAAACCGCAAATAACGAGGCATTGGCTACCTTAAGAGAGTCATAGTTACTCGTCCCCATTGCTCACCCAGTCTGCCACTTTTTCTTACTGTGGCCAGTCTGCCAGAAGCGATATGTCACTCGTTGTGTATCTTAAGAGATTCATCGTTACTCCTTCCATAGGTTACTGGTATTCTCTGAGTCAATACCTCTCGGAACGAAAAAGTGGCTATCTTAATAGTGCAATACTTCTTCCTCCGAGTTGCTCACACAGTTTACTACTTTTTGTGTAGTTTTTGTCTGCCAGAAACTATAATTCACTAGTTGTGTATCATAAAAGAGTCATCGTTTCTCCTCCTAGGGGTTTTCGAGATTTCTTAATCCAAACCGCAAGTAACGAGGCATTGGCTACCTTAAGAGAGTCATAGTTACTCGTCCACATTGCTCACCCAGTCTGCCACTTTTTCTTACTGTGGCCAGTCTGCCAGAAGCGATATGTCACTCGTTGTGTATCTTAAGAGATTCATCGTTACTCCTTCCATAGGTTACTGGTATTCTCTGAGTCAATACCTCTCTTGACGAAAAAGTGGCTATCTTAATAGTGCAATACTTCTTCCTCCGAGTTGCTCACACAGTTTACTGCTTTTTGTGTAGTTTTTGTCTGCCAGAAACTATAATTCACTAGTTGTGTATCATAAAAGAGTCATCGTTTCTCCTCCTAGGGGTTATTCGAGATATCTTAGTCCAAACCGCAAGTAACGAGGCATTGGCTACCTTAAGAGAGTCATAGTTACTCGTCCCAATTGCTCACTCAGTCTGCCACTTTTCCTTACTGCGGCCAGTCTGCCAGAAGCGATATGTCACTCGTTGTGTATCTTAAGAGATTCATCGTTACTCTTTCCATAGGTTACTGGTATTCTCTGATTCAATGCCTCTCGTGACGAAAAAGTGGCTATCTTAATAGTGCAATACTTCTTCCTCCGAGTTGCTCACACAGTTTACTACTTTTTGTGTAGTTTTTGTCTGCCAGAAACTATAATTCACTAGTTGTGTATCATAAAAGAATCATCGTTTCTCCTCCTAGGGGTTTTCGAGATTTCTTAATCCAAACCGCAAGTAACGAGGCATTGGCTACCTTAAGAGAGTCATAGTTACTCGTCCCAATTGCTCACCCAGTCTGCCACTTTTCCTTACTGCGGCCTGTCTGCCAGAAGCGATATGTCACTCGTTGTGTATCTTAAGAGATTCATCGTTACTCTTTCCATAGGTTACTGGTATTCTCTGAGTCAATGCCTCTCGTGACGAAAAAGTGGCTATCTTAGTAGTGCAATACTTCTTCCTCCCACTTGCTCACACAGTTTACTACTATTTTGTGTAGTTTTTGTCTGCCAGAAACTATAATTCACTAGTTTTGTATCATAAAAGAGTCATCGTTTCTCCTCCTAGGGGTTATTCGAGACCTCTTAATCCAAACCGCAAGTAACGAGGCATTGGCTACCTTAAGAGAGTCATAGTTACTCGTCCCAATTGCTCACCCATTCTGCCACTTTTTCTTACTGCGGCCAGTCTGCCAGAAGCGATATGTCACTCGTTGTGTATCTTAAGAGATTCATCGTTACTCCTTCCATAGGTTACTGCTATTCTCTGAGTCAATACCTCTCGTGACGAAAAAGTGGCTATCTTAATAGTGCAATACTTCTTCCTCCGAGCTGCTCACACAGTTTACTACTTTTTTGTGTAGTTTTTGTCTGCCAGAAACTATAATTCACTAGTTTTGTATCATAAAAGAGTCATCGTTTCTCCTCCTAGGGGTTATTCGAGACCTCTTCATCCAAACCGCAAGTAACGAGGCATTCGCTACCTTAAGAGAGTCATAGTTACTCGTCCCAATTGCTCACCCAGTCTGCCACTTTTTCTTACTGCGGCCAGTCTGCCAGAAGCGATATGTCACTCGTTGTGTATCTTAAGAGATTCATCGTTACTCCTTCCATAGGTTACTGGTATTCTCTGAGTCAATACCTCTCGTGACGAAAAAGTGGCTATCTTAATAGTGCAATACTTCTTCCTCCGAGTTGCTCACACAGTTTACTACTTTTTGTGTAGTTTTTGTCTGATAGAAACTATAATTCACTAGTTGTGTATCATAAAAGAGTCATCGTTTCTCCTCCTAGGCGTTTTCGAGATTTCTTAATCCAAACCGCAAGTAACGAGGCATTGGCTACCTTAAGAGAGTCATAGTTACTCGTCCCAATTGCTCACCCAGTCTGCCACTTTTCCTTACTGCGGCCAGTCTGCCAGAAGCGATATGTCACTCGTTGTGTATCTTAAGAGATTCATCGTTACTCTTTCCATAGGTTACTGGTATTCTCTGATTCAATGCCTCTCGTGACGAAAAAGTGGCTATCTTAATAGTGCAATACTTCTTCCTCCCAGTTGCTCACACAGTTTACTACTATTTTGTGTAGTTTTTGTCTGACAGAAACTATAATTCACTAGTTTTGTATCATAAAAGAGTCATCGTTTCTCCTCCTAGGGGTTATTCGAGACCTCTTCATCCAAACCGCAAATAACGAGGCATTGGCTACCTTAAGAGAGTCATAGTTACTCGTCCCCATTGCTCACCCAGTCTGCCACTTTTTCTTACTGTGGCCAGTCTGCCAGAAGCGATATGTCACTCGTTGTGTATCTTAAGAGATTCATCGTTACTCTTTCCATAGGTTACTGGTATTCTCTGATTCAATGCCTCTCGTGACGAAAAAGTGGCTATCTTAATAGTGCAATACTTCTTCCTCCGAGTTGCTCACACAGTTTACTACTTTTTTGTGTAGTTTTTGTCTGCCAGAAACTATAGTTCACTAGTTTTGTATCATAAAAGAGTCATCGTTTCTCCTCCTAGGGGTTATTCGAGACCTCTTCATCCAAACCGCAAGTAACGGGGCATTCGCTACCTTAAGAGAGTCATAGTTACTCGTCCCAATTGCTCACCCAGTCTGCCACTTTTTCTTACTGCGGCCAGTCTGCCAGAAGCGATATGTCACTCGTTGTGTATCTTAAGAGATTCATCGTTACTCCTTCCATAGGTTACTGCTATTCTCTGAGTCAATACCTCTCGTGACGAAAAAGTGGCTATCTTAATAGTCCAATACTTCTTCCTCCGAGTTGCTCACACAGTTTACTACTTTTTGTGTAGTTTTTGTCTGATAGAAACTATAATTCACTAGTTGTGTATCATAAAAGCGTCATCGTTTCTCCTCCTAGGCGTTTTCGAGATTTCTTAATCCAAACCGCAAGTAACGAGGCATTGGCTACCTTAAGAGAGTCATAGTTACTCGTCCCAATTGCTCACCCAGTCTGCCACTTTTCCTTACTGCGGCCAGTCTGCCAGAAGCGATATGTCACTCGTTGTGTATCTTAAGAGATTCATCGTTACTCTTTCCATAGGTTACTGGTATTCTCTGAGTCAATGCCTCTCGTGACGAAAAAGTGGCTATCTTAGTAGTGCAATACTTCTTCCTCCCACTTGCTCACACAGTTTACTACTATTTTGTGTAGTTTTTGTCTGCCAGAAACTATAATTCACTAGTTTTGTATCATAAAAGAGTCATCGTTTCTCCTCCTAGGGGTTATTCGAGACCTCTTAATCCAAACCGCAAGTAACGAGGCATTGGCTACCTTAAGAGAGTCATAGTTACTCGTCCCAATTGCTCACCCATTCTGCCACTTTTTCTTACTGCGGCCAGTCTGCCAGAAGCGATATGTCACTCGTTGTGTATCTTAAGAGATTCATCGTTACTCCTTCCATAGGTTACTGCTATTCTCTGAGTCAATACCTCTCGTGACGAAAAAGTGGCTATCTTAATAGTGCAATACTTCTTCCTCCGAGTTGCTCACACAGTTTACTACTTTTTTGTGTAGTTTTTGTCTGCCAGAAACTATAATTCACTAGTTTTGTATCATAAAAGAGTCATCGTTTCTCCTCCTAGGGGTTATTCGAGACCTCTTCATCCAAACCGCAAGTAACGAGGCATTCGCTACCTTAAGAGAGTCATAGTTACTCGTCCCAATTGCTCACCCAGTCTGCCACTTTTTCTTACTGCGGCCAGTCTGCCAGAAGCGATATGTCACTCGTTGTGTATCTTAAGAGATTCATCGTTACTCCTTCCATAGGTTACTGGTATTCTCTGAGTCAATACCTCTCGTGACGAAAAAGTGGCTATCTTAATAGTGCAATACTTCTTCCTCCGAGTTGCTCACACAGTTTACTACTTTTTGTGTAGTTTTTGTCTGATAGAAACTATAATTCACTAGTTGTGTATCATAAAAGAGTCATCGTTTCTCCTCCTAGGCGTTTTCGAGATTTCTTAATCCAAACCGCAAGTAACGAGGCATTGGCTACCTTAAGAGAGTCATAGTTACTCGTCCCAATTGCTCACCCAGTCTGCCACTTTTCCTTACTGCGGCCAGTCTGCCAGAAGCGATATGTCACTCGTTGTGTATCTTAAGAGATTCATCGTTACTCTTTCCATAGGTTACTGGTATTCTCTGAGTCAATGCCTCTCGTGACGAAAAAGTGGCTATCTTAATAGTGCAATACTTCTTCCTCCCACTTGCTCACACAGTTTACTACTATTTTGTGTAGTTTTTGTCTGCCAGAAACTATAATTCACTAGTTTTGTATCATAAAAGAGTCATCGTTTCTCCTCCTAGGGGTTATTCGAGACCTCTTAATCCAAACCGCAAGTAACGAGGCATTGGCTACCTTAAGAGAGTCATAGTTACTCGTCCCAATTGCTCACCCAGTCTGCCACTTTTTCTTACTGCGGCCAGTCTGCCAGAAGCGATATGTCACTCGTTGTGTATCTTAAGAGATTCATCGTTACTCCTTCCATAGGTTACTGCTATTCTCTGAGTCAATACCTCTCGTGACGAAAAAGTGGCTATCTTAATAGTGCAATACTTCTTCCTCCGAGTTGCTCACACAGTTTACTACTTTTTTGTGTAGTTTTTGTCTGCCAGAAACTATAATTCACTAGTTTTGTATCATAAAAGAGTCATCGTTTCTCCTCCTAGGGGTTATTCGAGACCTCTTAATCCAAACCGCAAGTAACGAGGCATTGGCTACCTTAAGAGAGTCATAGTTACTCGTCCCAATTGCTCACCCATTCTGCCACTTTTTCTTACTGCGGCCAGTCTGCCAGAAGCGATATGTCACTCGTTGTGTATCTTAAGAGATTCATCGTTACTCCTTCCATAGGTTACTGCTATTCTCTGAGTCAATACCTCTCGTGACGAAAAAGTGGCTATCTTAATAGTGCAATACTTCTTCCTCCGAGCTGCTCACACAGTTTACTACTTTTTTGTGTAGTTTTTGTCTGCCAGAAACTATAATTCACTAGTTTTGTATCATAAAAGAGTCATCGTTTCTCCTCCTAGGGGTTATTCGAGACCTCTTCATCCAAACCGCAAGTAACGAGGCATTCGCTACCTTAAGAGAGTCATAGTTACTCGTCCCAATTGCTCACCCAGTCTGCCACTTTTTCTTACTGCGGCCAGTCTGCCAGAAGCGATATGTCACTCGTTGTGTATCTTAAGAGATTCATCGTTACTCCTTCCATAGGTTACTGGTATTCTCTGAGTCAATACCTCTCGTGACGAAAAAGTGGCTATCTTAATAGTGCAATACTTCTTCCTCCGAGTTGCTCACACAGTTTACTACTTTTTGTGTAGTTTTTGTCTGATAGAAACTATAATTCACTAGTTGTGTATCATAAAAGAGTCATCGTTTCTCCTCCTAGGCGTTTTCGAGATTTCTTAATCCAAACCGCAAGTAACGAGGCATTGGCTACCTTAAGAGAGTCATAGTTACTCGTCCCAATTGCTCACCCAGTCTGCCACTTTTCCTTACTGCGGCCAGTCTGCCAGAAGCGATATGTCACTCGTTGTGTATCTTAAGAGATTCATCGTTACTCTTTCCATAGGTTACTGGTATTCTCTGATTCAATGCCTCTCGTGACGAAAAAGTGGCTATCTTAATAGTGCAATACTTCTTCCTCCCAGTTGCTCACACAGTTTACTACTATTTTGTGTAGTTTTTGTCTGCCAGAAACTATATTTCACTAGTTGTGTATCATAAAAGAGTCATCGTTTCTCCTCCTAGGGGTTATTCGAGACCTCTTCATCCAAACCGCAAATAACGAGGCATTGGCTACCTTAAGAGAGTCATAGTTACTCGTCCCCATTGCTCACCCAGTCTGCCACTTTTTCTTACTGTGGCCAGTCTGCCAGAAGCGATATGTCACTCGTTGTGTATCTTAAGAGATTCATCGTTACTCTTTCCATAGGTTACTGGTATTCTCTGATTCAATGCCTCTCGTGACGAAAAAGTGGCTATCTTAATAGTGCAATACTTCTTCCTCCGAGTTGCTCACACAGTTTACTACTTTTTTGTGTAGTTTTTGTCTGCCAGAAACTATAATTCACTAGTTTTGTATCATAAAAGAGTCATCGTTTCTCCTCCTAGGGGTTATTCGAGACCTCTTCATCCAAACCGCAAGTAACGGGGCATTCGCTACCTTAAGAGAGTCATAGTTACTCGTCCCAATTGCTCACCCAGTCTGCCACTTTTTCTTACTGCGGCCAGTCTGCCAGAAGCGATATGTCACTCGTTGTGTATCTTAAGAGATTCATCGTTACTCCTTCCATAGGTTACTGCTATTCTCTGAGTCAATACCTCTCGTGACGAAAAAGTGGCTATCTTAATAGTGCAATACTTCTTCCTCCGAGTTGCTCACACAGTTTACTACTTTTTGTGTAGTTTTTGTCTGATAGAAACTATAATTCACTAGTTGTGTATCATAAAAGCGTCATCGTTTCTCCTCCTAGGCGTTTTCGAGATTTCTTAATCCAAACCGCAATTAACGAGGCATTGGCTACCTTAAGAGAGTCATAGTTACTCGTCCCAATTGCTCACCCAGTCTGCCACTTTTCCTTACTGCGGCCAGTCTGCCAGAAGCGATATGTCACTCGTTGTGTATCTTAAGAGATTCATCGTTACTCTTTCCATAGGTTACTGGTATTCTCTGAGTCAATGCCTCTCGTGACGAAAAAGTGGCTATCTTAGTAGTGCAATACTTCTTCCTCCCACTTGCTCACACAGTTTACTACTATTTTATGTAGTTTTTGTCTGCCAGAAACTATAATTCACTAGTTTTGTATCATAAAAGAGCCATCGTTTCTCCTCCTAGGGGTTATTCGAGACCTCTTAATCCAAACCGCAAGTAACGAGGCATTGGCTACCTTAAGAGAGTCATAGTTACTCGTCCCAATTGCTCACCCATTCTGCCACTTTTTCTTACTGCGGCCAGTCTGCCAGAAGCGATATGTCACTCGTTGTGTATCTTAAGAGATTCATCGTTACTCCTTCCATAGGTTACTGCTATTCTCTGAGTCAATACCTCTCGTGACGAAAAAGTGGCTATCTTAATAGTGCAATACTTCTTCCTCCGAGTTGCTCACACAGTTTACTACTTTTTTGTGTAGTTTTTGTCTGCCAGAAACTATAATTCACTAGTTTTGTATCATAAAAGAGTCATCGTTTCTCCTCCTAGGGGTTATTCGAGACCTCTTCATCCAAACCGCAAGTAACGAGGCATTCGCTACCTTAAGAGAGTCATAGTTACTCGTCCCAATTGCTCACCCAGTCTGCCACTTTTTCTTACTGCGGCCAGTCTGCCAGAAGCGATATGTCACTCGTTGTGTATCTTAAGAGATTCATCGTTACTCCTTCCATAGGTTACTGGTATTCTCTGAGTCAATACCTCTCGTGACGAAAAAGTGGCTATCTTAATAGTGCAATACTTCTTCCTCCGAGTTGCTCACACAGTTTACTACTTTTTGTGTAGTTTTTGTCTGATAGAAACTATAATTCACTAGTTGTGTATCATAAAAGAGTCATCGTTTCTCCTCGTAGGCGTTTTCGAGATTTCTTAATCCAAACCGCAAGTAACGAGGCATTGGCTACCTTAAGAGAGTCATAGTTACTCGTCCCAATTGCTCACCCAGTCTGCCACTTTTCCTTACTGCGGCCAGTCTGCCAGAAGCGATATGTCACTCGTTGTGTATCTTAAGAGATTCATCGTTACTCTTTCCATAGGTTACTGGTATTCTCTGAGTCAATGCCTCTCGTGACGAAAAAGTGGCTATCTTAATAGTGCAATACTTCTTCCTCCCACTTGCTCACACAGTTTACTACTATTTTGTGTAGTTTTTGTCTGCCAGAAACTATAATTCACTAGTTTTGTATCATAAAAGAGTCATCGTTTCTCCTCCTAGGGGTTATTCGAGACCTCTTAATCCAAACCGCAAGTAACGAGGCATTGGCTACCTTAAGAGAGTCATAGTTACTCGTCCCAATTGCTCACCCAGTCTGCCACTTTTTCTTACTGCGGCCAGTCTGCCAGAAGCGATATGTCACTCGTTGTGTATCTTAAGAGATTCATCGTTACTCCTTCCATAGGTTACTGCTATTCTCTGAGTCAATACCTCTCGTGACGAAAAAGTGGCTATCTTAATAGTGCAATACTTCTTCCTCCGAGTTGCTCACACAGTTTACTACTTTTTTGTGTAGTTTTTGTCTGCCAGAAACTATAATTCACTAGTTTTGTATCATAAAAGAGTCATCGTTTCTCCTCCTAGGGGTTATTCGAGACCTCTTCATCCAAACCGCAAGTAACGAGGCATTCGCTACCTTAAGAGAGTCATAGTTACTCGTCCCAATTGCTCACCCAGTCTGCCACTTTTTCTTACTGCGGCCAGTCTGCCAGAAGCGATATGTCACTCGTTGTGTATCTTAAGAGATTCATCGTTACTCCTTCCATAGGTTACTGGTATTCTCTGAGTCAATACCTCTCGTGACGAAAAAGTGGCTATCTTAATAGTGCAATACTTCTTCCTCCGAGTTGCTCACACAGTTTACTACTTTTTGTGTAGTTTTTGTCTGATAGAAACTATAATTCACTAGTTGTGTATCATAAAAGAGTCATCGTTTCTCCTCATAGGCGTTTTCGAGATTTCTTAATCCAAACCGCAAGTAACGAGGCATTGGCTACCTTAAGAGAGTCATAGTTACTCGTCCCAATTGCTCACCCAGTCTGCCACTTTTCCTTACTGCGGCTAGTCTGCCAGAAGCGATATGTCACTCGTTGTGTATCTTAAGAGATTCATCGTTACTCTTTCCATAGGTTACTGGTATTCTCTGAGTCAATGCCTCTCGTGACGAAAAAGTGGCTATCTTAATAGTGCAATACTTCTTCCTCCGAGTTGCTCACACAGTTTACTACTTTTTGTGTAGTTTTTGTCTGCCAGAAACTATAATTCACCAGTTGTGTATCATAAAAGAGTCATCGTTTCTCCTCCTAGGGGTTTTCGAGATTTCTTAATCCAAACCGCAAGTAACGAGGCATTGGCTACCTTAAGAGAGTCATAGTTACTCGTCCCCATTGCTCACCCAGTCTGCCACTTTTTCTTACTGTGGCCAGTCTGCCAGAAGCGATATGTCACTCGTTGTGTATCTTAAGAGATTCATCGTTACTCCTTCCATAGGTTACTGGTATTCTCTGAGTCAATACCTCTCTTGACGAAAAAGTGGCTATCTTAATAGTGCAATACTTCTTCCTCCGAGTTGCTCACACAGTTTACTGCTTTTTGTGTAGTTTTTGTCTGCCAGAAGCTATAATTCACTACTTGTGTATCATAAAAGAGTCATCGTTTCTCCTCCTAGGGGTTATTCGAGATATCTTAGTCCAAACCGCAAGTAACGAGGCATTGGCTACCTTAAGAGAGTCATAGTTACTCGTCCCAATTGCTCACCCAGTCTGCCACTTTTCCTTACTGCGGCCAGTCTGCCAGAAGCGATATGTCACTCGTTGTGTATCTTAAGAGATTCATCGTTACTCTTTCCATAGGTTACTGGTATTCTCTGATTCAATGCCTCTCGTGACGAAAAAGTGGCTATCTTAATAGTGCAATACTTCTTCCTCCCAGTTGCTCACACAGTTTACTACTTTTTGTGTAGTTTTTGTCTGATAGAAACTATAATTCACTAGTTGTGTATCATAAAAGAATCATCGTTTCTCCTCCTAGGCGTTTTCGAGATTTCTTAATCCAAACCGCAAGTAACGAGGCATTGGCTACCTTAAGAGAGTCATAGTTACTCGTCCCAATTGCTCACCCAGTCTGCCACTTTTCTTTACTGCGGCCAGTCTGCCAGAAGCGATATGTCACTCGTTGTGTATCTTAAGAGATTCATCGTTACTCCTTCCATAGGTTACTGGTATTCTCTGAGTCAATACCTCTCGTGACGAAAAAGTGGCTATCTTAATAGTGCAATACTTCTTCCTCCGAGTTGCTCACACAGTTTACTACTTTTTGTGTAGTTTTTGTCTGATAGAAACTATAATTCACTAGTTGTGTATCATAAAAGAGTCATCGTTTCTCCTCATAGGCGTTTTCGAGATTTCTTAATCCAAACCGCAAGTAACGAGGCATTGGCTACCTTAAGAGAGTCATAGTTACTCGTCCCAATTGCTCACCCAGTCTGCCACTTTTCCTTACTGCGGCTAGTCTGCCAGAAGCGATATGTCACTCGTTGTGTATCTTAAGAGATTCATCGTTACTCTTTCCATAGGTTACTGGTATTCTCTGAGTCAATGCCTCTCGTGACGAAAAAGTGGCTATCTTAATAGTGCAATACTTCTTCCTCCGAGTTGCTCACACAGTTTACTACTTTTTGTGTAGTTTTTGTCTGCCAGAAACTATAATTCACCAGTTGTGTATCATAAAAGAGTCATCGTTTCTCCTCCTAGGGGTTTTCGAGATTTCTTAATCCAAACCGCAAGTAACGAGGCATTGGCTACCTTAAGAGAGTCATAGTTACTCGTCCCCATTGCTCACCCAGTCTGCCACTTTTTCTTACTGTGGCCAGTCTGCCAGAAGCGATATGTCACTCGTTGTGTATCTTAAGAGATTCATCGTTACTCCTTCCATAGGTTACTGGTATTCTCTGAGTCAATACCTCTCTTGACGAAAAAGTGGCTATCTTAATAGTGCAATACTTCTTCCTCCGAGTTGCTCACACAGTTTACTGCTTTTTGTGTAGTTTTTGTCTGCCAGAAGCTATAATTCACTACTTGTGTATCATAAAAGAGTCATCGTTTCTCCTCCTAGGGGTTATTCGAGATATCTTAGTCCAAACCGCAAGTAACGAGGCATTGGCTACCTTAAGAGAGTCATAGTTACTCGTCCCAATTGCTCACCCAGTCTGCCACTTTTCCTTACTGCGGCCAGTCTGCCAGAAGCGATATGTCACTCGTTGTGTATCTTAAGAGATTCATCGTTACTCTTTCCATAGGTTACTGGTATTCTCTGATTCAATGCCTCTCGTGACGAAAAAGTGGCTATCTTAATAGTGCAATACTTCTTCCTCCCAGTTGCTCACACAGTTTACTACTTTTTGTGTAGTTTTTGTCTGATAGAAACTATAATTCACTAGTTGTGTATCATAAAAGAATCATCGTTTCTCCTCCTAGGCGTTTTCGAGATTTCTTAATCCAAACCGCAAGTAACGAGGCATTGGCTACCTTAAGAGAGTCATAGTTACTCGTCCCAATTGCTCACCCAGTCTGCCACTTTTCTTTACTGCGGCCAGTCTGCCAGAAGCGATATGTCACTCGTTGTGTATCTTAAGAGATTCATCGTTACTCTTTCCATAGGTTACTGGTATTCTCTGAGTCAATGCCTCTCGTGACGAAAAAGTGGCTATCTTAATAGTGCAATACTTCTTCCTCCCACTTGCTCACGCAGTTTACTACTTTTCTGTGTAGTTTTTGTCTGCTAGAAACTATAATTCACTAGTTTTGTATCATAAAAGAGTCATCGTTTCTCCTCCTAGGGGTTATTCGAGACCTCTTAATCCAAACCGCAAGTAACGAGGCATTGGCTACCTTAAGAGAGTCATAGTTACTCGTCCCAATTGCTCACCCAGTCTGCCACTTTTTCTTACTGCGGCCAGTCTGCCAGAAGCGATATGTCACTCGTTGTGTATCTTAAGAGATTCATCGTTACTCCTTCCATAGGTTACTGGTATTCTCTGAGTCAATACCTCTCGTGACGAAAAAGTGGCTATCTTAATAGTGCAATACTTCTTCCTCCGAGTAGTTCACACAGTTTACTACTTTTTGTGTAGTTTTTGTCTGATAGAAACTATAATTCACTAGTTGTGTATCATAAAAGTGTCATCGTTTCTCCTCCTAGGCGTTTTCGAGATTTCTTAATCCAAACCGCAAGTAACGAGGCATTGGCTACCTTAAGAGAGTCATAGTTACTCGTCCCAATTGCTCACCCAGTCTGCCACTTTTCCTTACTGCGGCCAGTCTGCCAGAAGCGATATGTCACTCGTTATGTATCTTAAGAGATTCATCGTTACTCTTTCCATAGGTTACTGGTATTCTCTGAGTCAATGCCTCTCGTGACGAAAAAGTGGCTATCTTAATAGTGCAATACTTCTTCCTCCCACTTGCTCACACAGTTTACTACTATTTTGTGTAGTTTTTGTCTGCCAGAAACTATAATTCACTAGTTTTGTATCATAAAAGAGTCATCGTTTCTCCTCCTAGGGGTTATTCGAGACCTCTTAATCCAAACCGCAAGTAACGAGGCATTGGCTACCTTAAGAGAGTCATAGTTACTCGTCCCAATTGCTCACCCAGTCTGCCACTTTTTCTTACTGCGGCCAGTCTGCCAGAAGCGATATGTCACTCGTTGTGTATCTTAAGAGATTCATCGTTACTCCTTCCATAGGTTACTGCTATTCTCTGAGTCAATACCTCTCGTGACGAAAAAGTGGCTATCTTAATAGTGCAATACTTCTTCCTCCGAGTTGCTCACACAGTTTACTACTTTTTGTGTAGTTTTTGTCTGCCAGAAACTATAATTCACTAGTTGTGTATCATAAAAGAGTCATCGTTTCTCCTCCTAGGGGTTTTCGAGATTTCTTAATCCAAACCGCAAGTAACGAGGCATTGGCTACCTTAAGAGAGTCATAGTTACTCGTCCCCATTGCTCACCCAGTCTGCCACTTTTTCTTACTGTGGCCAGTCTGCCAGAAGCGATATGTCACTCGTTGTGTATCTTAAGAGATTCATCGTTACTCCTTCCATAGGTTACTGGTATTCTCTGAGTCAATACCTCTCGTGACGAAAAAGTGGCTATCTTAATAGTGCAATACTTCTTCCTCCGAGTTGCTCACACAGTTTACTGCTTTTTGTGTAGTTTTTGTCTGCCAGAAACTATAATTCACTAGTTGTGTATCATAAAAGAGTCATCGTTTCTCCTCCTAGGGGTTATTCGAGATATCTTAGTCCAAACCGCAAGTAACGAGGCATTGGCTACCTTAAGAGAGTCATAGTTACTCGTCCCAATTGCTCACCCAGTCTGCCACTTTTCCTTACTGCGGCCAGTCTGTGAGAAGCGATATGTCACTCGTTGTGTATCTTAAGAGATTCATCGTTACTCTTTCCATAGGTTACTGGTATTCTCTGATTCAATGCCTCTCGTGACGAAAAAGTGGCTATCTTAATAGTGCAATACTTCTTCCTCCCAGTTGCTCACACAGTTTACTACTTTTTTGTGTAGTTTTTGTCTGCCAGAAACTATAATTCACTAGTTTTGTATCATAAAAGAGTCATCGTTTCTCCTCCTAGGGGTTATTCGAGACCTCTTAATCCAAACCGCAAGTAACGAGGCATTGGCTACCTTAAGACAGTCATAGTTACTCGTCCCAATTGCTCACCCAGTCTGCCACTTTTTCTTACTGCGGCCAGTCTGCCAGAAGCGATATGTCACTCGTTGTGTATCTTAAGAGATTCATCGTTACTCCTTCCATAGGTTACTGCTATTCTCTGAGTCAATACCTCTCGTGACGAAAAAGTGGCTATCTTAATAGTGCAATACTTCTTCCTCCGAGTTGCTCACACAGTTTACTACTTTTTGTGTAGTTTTTGTCTGCCAGAAACTATAATTCACTAGTTGTGTTTCATAAAAGAGTCATCGTTTCTCCTCCTAGGGGTTTTCGAGATTTCTTAATCCAAACCGCAAGTAACGAGGCATTGGCTACCTTAAGAGAGTCATAGTTACTCGTCCCCATTGCTCACCCAGTCTGCCACTTTTTCTTACTGTGGCCAGTCTGCCAGAAGCGATATGTCACTCGTTGTGTATCTTAAGAGATTCATCGTTACTCCTTCCATAGGTTACTGGTATTCTCTGAGTCAATACCTCTCTTGACGAAAAAGTGGCTATCTTAATAGTGCAATACTTCTTCCTCCGAGTTGCTCACACAGTTTACTACTTTTTTGTGTAGTTTTTGTCTGCCAGAAACTATAATTCACTAGTTTTGTATCATAAAAGAGTCATCGTTTCTCCTCCTAGGTGTTATTCGAGACCTCTTCACCGAAACCGCAAGTAACGAGGCATTCGCTACCTTAAGAGAGTCATAGTTACTCGTCCCAATTGCTCACCCAGTCTGCCACTTTTTCTTACTGCGGCCAGTCTGCCAGAAGCGATATGTCACTCGTTGTGTATCTTAAGAGATTCATCGTTACTCCTTCCAGAGGTTACTGGTATTCTCTGAGTCAATACCTCTCGTGACGAAAAAGTGGCTATCTTAATAGTGCAATACTTCTTCCTCCGAGTTGCTCACACAGTTTACTACTTTTTGTGTAGTTTTTGTCTGCCAGAAACTATAATTCACTAGTTGTGTTTCATAAAAGTGTCATCGTTTCTCCTCCTAGGGGTTATTCGAGATATCTTAGTCCAAACCGCAAGTAACGAGGCATTGGCTACCTTAAGAGAGTCATAGTTACTCGTCCCCATTGCTCACCCAGTCTGCCACTTTTTCTTACTGTGGCGTCTGCCAGAAGCGATATGTCACTCGTTGTGTATCTTAAGAGATTCATCGTTACTCCTTCCATAGGTTACTGGTATTCTCTGAGTCAATACCTCTCTTGACGAAAAAGTGGCTATCTTAATAGTGCAATACTTCTTCCTCCGAGTTGCTCACACAGTTTACTACTTTTTGTGTAGTTTTGGTCTGCAGAAACTATAATTCACTAGTTGTGTATCATAAAAGTGTCATCGTTTCTCCTCCTAGGGGTTTTCGAGATTTCTTAATCCAAACCGCAAGTAACGAGGCATTGGCTACCTTAAGAGAGTCATAGTTACTCGTCCCCATTGCTCACCCAGTCTGCAATTTTTTATTACTGTGGCCAGTCTGCCAGAAGCGATATGTCACTCGTTGTGTATCTTAAGAGATTCATCGTTACTCCTTCCATAGGTTACTGGTATTCTCTGAGTCAATACCTCTCTTGACGAAAAAGTGGCTATCTTAATAGTGCAATACTTCTTCCTCCGAGTTGCTCACACAGTTTACTGCTTTTTGTGTAGTTTTTGTCTGCCAGAAACTATAATTCACTAGTTTTGTATCATAAAAGGGTCATCGTTTCTCCTCCTAGGGGTTATTCGAGACCTCTTCATCCAAACCACAAGTAACGAGGCATTGGCTACCTTAAGAGAGTCATAGTTACTCGTCCCAATTGCTCACCCAGTCTGCCACTTTTTCTTACTGCGGCCAGTCTGCCAGAAGCGATATGTCACTCGTTGTGTATCTTAAGAGATTCATCGTTACTCCTTCCATAGGTTACTGGTATTCTCTGAGTCAATACCTCTGGTGACGAAAAAGTGGCTATCTTAATAGTGCAATACTTCTTCCTCCGAGTTGCTAACACAGTTTACTACTTTTTGTGTAGTTTTTGTCTGCCAGAAACTATAATTCACTAGTTGTGTATCATAAAAGAGTCATCGTTTCTCCTCCTAGGGGTTTTCGAGATTTCTTAATCCAAACCGCAAGTAACGAGGCATTGGCTACCTTAAGAGAGTCATAGTTACTCGTCCCAATTGCTCACCCAGTCTGCCACTTTTCCTTACTGCGGCCAGTCTGCCAGAAGCGATATGTCACTCGTTGTGTATCTTAAGAGATTCATCGTTACTCTTTCCATAGGTTACTGGTATTCTCTGATTCAATGCCTCTCGTGACGAAAAAGTGGCTATCTTAATAGTGCAACACTTCTTCCTCCCAGTTGCTCACACAGTTTACTACTATTTTGTGTAGTTTTTGTCTGCCAGAAACTATAATTCACTAGTTGTGTATCATAAAAGAGTCATCGTTTCTCCTCCTAGGGGTTTTCGAGATTTCTTATTCCAAACCGCAAGTAACGAGGCATTGGCTACCTTAAGAGAGTCATAGTTACTCGTCCCCATTGCTCACCCAGTCTGCCACTTTTTCTTACTGTGGCCAGTCTGCCAGAAGCGATATGTCACTCGTTGTGTATCTTAAGAGATTCATCGTTACTCCTTCCATAGGTTACTGCTATTCTCTGAGTCAATACCTCTCTTGACGAAAAAGTGGCTATCTTAATAGTGCAATACTTCTTCCTCCGAGTTGCTCACACAGTTTACTGCTTTTTGTGTAGTTTTTGTCTGCCATAAACTATAATTCACTAGTTGTGTATCATAAAAGAGTCATCGTTTCTCCTCCTAGGGGTTATTCGAGATATCTTAGTCCAAACCGCAAGTAACGAGGCATTGGCTACCTTAAGAGAGTCATAGTTACTCTTCCCAATTGCTCACCCAGTCTGCCACTTTTCCTTACTGCGGCCAGCCTGCCAGAAGCGATATGTCACTCGTTGTGTATCTTATGAGATTCATCGTTACTCTTTCCATAGGTTACTGGTATTCTCTGATTCAATGCCTCTCGTGACGAAATAGTGGCTATCTTAATAGTGCAATACTTCTTCCTCCGAGTTGCTCACACAGTTTACTACTTTTTTGTGTAGTTTTTGTCTGCCAGAAACTATAATTCACTAGTTTTGTATCATAAAAGAGTCATAGTTTCTCCTCCTAGGGGTTATTCGAGACCTCTTAATCCAAACCGCAAGTAACGAGGCATTGGCTACCTTAAGAGAGTCATAGTTACTCGTCCCAATTGCTCACCCAGTCTGCCACTTTTTCTTACTGCGGCCAGTCTGCCAGAAGCGATATGTCACTCGTTGTGTATCTTAAGAGATTCATCGTTACTCCTTCCATAGGTTACTGCTATTCTCTGAGTCAATACCTCTCGTGACGAAAAAGTGGCTATCTTAATAGTGCAATACTTCTTCCTCCCAGTTGCACACACAGTTTACTACTTTTTGTGTAGTTTTTGTCTGATAGAAACTATAATTCACTAGTTGTGTATCATAAAAGAGTCATCGTTTCTCCTCCTAGGCGTTTTCGAGATTTCTTAATCCAAACCGCAAGTAACGAGGCATTGGCTACCTTAAGAGAGTCATAGTTACTCGTCCCAATTGCTCACCCTGTCTGCCACTTTTCTTTACTGCGGCCAGTCTGCCAGAAGCGATATGTCACTCGTTGTGTATCTTAAGAGATTCATCGTTACTCTTTCATAGGTTACTGGTATTCTCTGAGTCAATGCCTCTCGTGACGAAAAAGTGGCTATCTTAATAGTGCAATACTTCTTCCTCCCACTTGCTCACACAGTTTACTACTATTTTGTGTAGTTTTTGTCTGCTAGAAACTATAATTCACTAGTTTTGTATCATAAAAGAGTCATCGTTTCTCCTCCTAGGGGTTATTCGAGACCTCTTAATCCAAACCGCAAGTAACGAGGCATTGGCTACCTTAAGAGAGTCATAGTTACTCGTCCCAATTGCTCACCCAGTCTGCCACTTTTTCTTACTGCGGCCAGTCTGCCAGAAGCGATATGTCACTCGTTGTGTATCTTAAGAGATTCATCGTTACTCCTTCCATAGGTTACTGCTATTCTCTGAGTCAATACCTCTCGTGACGAAAAAGTGGCTATCTTAATAGTGCAATACTTCTTCCTCCGAGTTGCTCACACAGTTTACTACTTTTTTGTGTAGTTTTTGTCTGCCAGAAACTATAATTCACTAGTTTTGTATCATAAAAGAGTCATCGTTTCTCCTCCTAGGGGTTAATCGAGACCTCTTCTTCCAAACCGCAAGTAACGAGGCATTCGCTACCTTAAGAGAGTCATAGTTACTCGTCCCAATTGCTCACCCAGTCTGCCACTTTTTCTTACTGCGGCCAGTCTGCCAGATGCGATATGTCACTCGTTGTGTATCTTAAGAGATTCATCGTTACTCCTTCCATAGGTTACTGGTATTCTCTGAGTCAATACCTCTCGTGACGAAAAAGTGGCTATCTTAATAGTGCAATACTTCTTCCTCCGAGTAGTTCACACAGTTTACTACTTTTTGTGTAGTTTTTGTCTGATAGAAACTATAATTCACTAGTTGTGTATCATAAAAGTGTCATCGTTTCTCCTCCTAGGCGTTTTCGAGATTTCTTAATCCAAACCGCAAGTAACGAGGCATTGGCTACCTTAAGAGAGTCATAGTTACTCGTCCCAATTGCTCACCCAGTCTGCCACTTTTCCTTACTGCGGCCAGTCTGCCAGAAGCGATATGTCACTCGTTATGTATCTTAAGAGATTCATCGTTACTCTTTCCATAGGTTACTGGTATTCTCTGAGTCAATGCCTCTCGTGACGAAAAAGTGGCTATCTTAATAGTGCAATACTTCTTCCTCCCACTTGCTCACACAGTTTACTACTATTTTGTGTAGTTTTTGTCTGCCAGAAACTATAATTCACTAGTTTTGTATCATAAAAGAGTCATCGTTTCTCCTCCTAGGGGTTATTCGAGACCTCTTAATCCAAACCGCAAGTAACGAGGCATTGGCTACCTTAAGAGAGTCATAGTTACTCGTCCCAATTGCTCACCCAGTCTGCCACTTTTTCTTACTGCGGCCAGTCTGCCAGAAGCGATATGTCACTCGTTGTGTATCTTAAGAGATTCATCGTTACTCCTTCCATAGGTTACTGCTATTCTCTGAGTCAATACCTCTCGTGACGAAAAAGTGGCTATCTTAATAGTGCAATACTTCTTCCTCCGAGTTGCTCACACAGTTTACTACTTTTTGTGTAGTTTTTGTCTGCCAGAAACTATAATTCACTAGTTGTGTATCATAAAAGAGTCATCGTTTCTCCTCCTAGGGGTTTTCGAGATTTCTTAATCCAAACCGCAAGTAACGAGGCATTGGCTACCTTAAGAGAGTCATAGTTACTCGTCCCCATTGCTCACCCAGTCTGCCACTTTTTCTTACTGTGGCCAGTCTGCCAGAAGCGATATGTCACTCGTTGTGTATCTTAAGAGATTCATCGTTACTCCTTCCATAGGTTACTGGTATTCTCTGAGTCAATACCTCTCTTGACGAAAAAGTGGCTATCTTAATAGTGCAATACTTCTTCCTCCGAGTTGCTCACACAGTTTACTGCTTTTTGTGTAGTTTTTGTCTGCCAGAAACTATAATTCACTAGTTGTGTATCATAAAAGAGTCATCGTTTCTCCTCCTAGGGGTTATTCGAGATATCTTAGTCCAAACCGCAAGTAACGAGGCATTGGCTACCTTAAGAGAGTCATAGTTACTCGTCCCAATTGCTCACCCAGTCTGCCACTTTTCCTTACTGCGGCCAGTCTGTGAGAAGCGATATGTCACTCGTTGTGTATCTTAAGAGATTCATCGTTACTCTTTCCATAGGTTACTGGTATTCTCTGATTCAATGCCTCTCGTGACGAAAAAGTGGCTATCTTAATAGTGCAATACTTCTTCCTCCCAGTTGCTCACACAGTTTACTACTTTTTTGTGTAGTTTTTGTCTGCCAGAAACTATAATTCACTAGTTTTGTATCATAAAAGAGTCATCGTTTCTCCTCCTAGGGGTTATTCGAGACCTCTTAATCCAAACCGCAAGTAACGAGGCATTGGCTACCTTAAGACAGTCATAGTTACTCGTCCCAATTGCTCACCCAGTCTGCCACTTTTTCTTACTGCGGCCAGTCTGCCAGAAGCGATATGTCACTCGTTGAGTATCTTAAGAGATTCATCGTTACTCCTTCCATAGGTTACTGCTATTCTCTGAGTCAATACCTCTCGTGACGAAAAAGTGGCTATCTTAATAGTGCAATACTTCTTCCTCCGAGTTGCTCACACAGTTTACTACTTTTTGTGTAGTTTTTGTCTGCCAGAAACTATAATTCACTAGTTGTGTTTCATAAAAGAGTCATCGTTTCTCCTCCTAGGGGTTTTCGAGATTTCTTAATCCAAACCGCAAGTAACGAGGCATTGGCTACCTTAAGAGAGTCATAGTTACTCGTCCCCATTGCTCACCCAGTCTGCCACTTTTTCTTACTGTGGCCAGTCTGCCAGAAGCGATATGTCACTCGTTGTGTATCTTAAGAGATTCATCGTTACTCCTTCCATAGGTTACTGGTATTCTCTGAGTCAATACCTCTCTTGACGAAAAAGTGGCTATCTTAATAGTGCAATACTTCTTCCTCCGAGTTGCTCACACAGTTTACTACTTTTTTGTGTAGTTTTTGTCTGCCAGAAACTATAATTCACTAGTTTTGTATCATAAAAGAGTCATCGTTTCTCCTCCTAGGTGTTATTCGAGACCTCTTCATCGAAACCGCAAGTAACGAGGCATTCGCTACCTTAAGAGAGTCATAGTTACTCGTCCCAATTGCTCACCCAGTCTGCCACTTTTTCTTACTGCGGCCAGTCTGCCAGAAGCGATATGTCACTCGTTGTGTATCTTAAGAGATTCATCGTTACTCCTTCCAGAGGTTACTGGTATTCTCTGAGTCAATACCTCTCGTGACGAAAAAGTGGCTATCTTAATAGTGCAATACTTCTTCCTCCGAGTTGCTCACACAGTTTACTACTTTTTGTGTAGTTTTTGTCTGCCAGAAACTATAATTCACTAGTTGTGTTTCATAAAAGTGTCATCGTTTCTCCTCCTAGGGGTTATTCGAGATATCTTAGTCCAAACCGCAAGTAACGAGGCATTGGCTACCTTAAGAGAGTCATAGTTACTCGTCCCCATTGCTCACCCAGTCTGCCACTTTTTCTTACTGTGGCGTCTGCCAGAAGCGATATGTCACTCGTTGTGTATCTTAAGAGATTCATCGTTACTCCTTCCATAGGTTACTGGTATTCTCTGAGTCAATACCTCTCTTGACGAAAAAGTGGCTATCTTAATAGTGCAATACTTCTTCCTCCGAGTTGCTCACACAGTTTACTACTTTTTGTGTAGTTTTGGTCTGCAGAAACTATAATTCACTAGTTGTGTATCATAAAAGTGTCATCGTTTCTCCTCCTAGGGGTTTTCGAGATTTCTTAATCCAAACCGCAAGTAACGAGGCATTGGCTACCTTAAGAGAGTCATAGTTACTCGTCCCCATTGCTCACCCAGTCTGCAATTTTTTATTACTGTGGCCAGTCTGCCAGAAGCGATATGTCACTCGTTGTGTATCTTAAGAGATTCATCGTTACTCCTTCCATAGGTTACTGGTATTCTCTGAGTCAATACCTCTCTTGACGAAAAAGTGGCTATCTTAATAGTGCAATACTTCTTCCTCCGAGTTGCTCACACAGTTTACTGCTTTTTGTGTAGTTTTTGTCTGCCAGAAACTATAATTCACTAGTTTTGTATCATAAAAGGGTCATCGTTTCTCCTCCTAGGGGTTATTCGAGACCTCTTCATCCAAACCACAAGTAACGAGGCATTGGCTACCTTAAGAGAGTCATAGTTACTCGTCCCAATTGCTCACCCAGTCTGCCACTTTTTCTTACTGCGGCCAGTCTGCCAGAAGCGATATGTCACTCGTTGTGTATCTTAAGAGATTCATCGTTACTCCTTCCATAGGTTACTGGTATTCTCTGAGTCAATACCTCTGGTGACGAAAAAGTGGCTATCTTAATAGTGCAATACTTCTTCCTCCGAGTTGCTAACACAGTTTACTACTTTTTGTGTAGTTTTTGTCTGCCAGAAACTATAATTCACTAGTTGTGTATCATAAAAGAGTCATCGTTTCTCCTCCTAGGGGTTTTCGAGATTTCTTAATCCAAACCGCAAGTAACGAGGCATTGGCTACCTTAAGAGAGTCATAGTTACTCGTCCCAATTGCTCACCCAGTCTGCCACTTTTCCTTACTGCGGCCAGTCTGCCAGAAGCGATATGTCACTCGTTGTGTATCTTAAGAGATTCATCGTTACTCTTTCCATAGGTTACTGGTATTCTCTGATTCAATGCCTCTCGTGACGAAAAAGTGGCTATCTTAATAGTGCAACACTTCTTCCTCCCAGTTGCTCACACAGTTTACTACTATTTTGTGTAGTTTTTGTCTGCCAGAAACTATAATTCACTAGTTGTGTATCATAAAAGAGTCATCGTTTCTCCTCCTAGGGGTTTTCGAGATTTCTTATTCCAAACCGCAAGTAACGAGGCATTGGCTACCTTAAGAGAGTCATAGTTACTCGTCCCCATTGCTCACCCAGTCTGCCACTTTTTCTTACTGTGGCCAGTCTGCCAGAAGCGATATGTCACTCGTTGTGTATCTTAAGAGATTCATCGTTACTCCTTCCATAGGTTACTGCTATTCTCTGAGTCAATACCTCTCTTGACGAAAAAGTGGCTATCTTAATAGTGCAATACTTCTTCCTCCGAGTTGCTCACACAGTTTACTGCTTTTTGTGTAGTTTTTGTCTGCCATAAACTATAATTCACTAGTTGTGTATCATAAAAGAGTCATCGTTTCTCCTCCTAGGGGTTATTCGAGATATCTTAGTCCAAACCGCAAGTAACGAGGCATTGGCTACCTTAAGAGAGTCATAGTTACTCTTCCCAATTGCTCACCCAGTCTGCCACTTTTCCTTACTGCGGCCAGCCTGCCAGAAGCGATATGTCACTCGTTGTGTATCTTATGAGATTCATCGTTACTCTTTCCATAGGTTACTGGTATTCTCTGATTCAATGCCTCTCGTGACGAAATAGTGGCTATCTTAATAGTGCAATACTTCTTCCTCCGAGTTGCTCACACAGTTTACTACTTTTTTGTGTAGTTTTTGTCTGCCAGAAACTATAATTCACTAGTTTTGTATCATAAAAGAGTCATAGTTTCTCCTCCTAGGGGTTATTCGAGACCTCTTAATCCAAACCGCAAGTAACGAGGCATTGGCTACCTTAAGAGAGTCATAGTTACTCGTCCCAATTGCTCACCCAGTCTGCCACTTTTTCTTACTGCGGCCAGTCTGCCAGAAGCGATATGTCACTCGTTGTGTATCTTAAGAGATTCATCGTTACTCCTTCCATAGGTTACTGCTATTCTCTGAGTCAATACCTCTCGTGACGAAAAAGTGGCTATCTTAATAGTGCAATACTTCTTCCTCCCAGTTGCTCACACAGTTTACTACTTTTTTGTGTAGTTTTTGTCTGCCAGAAACTATAATTCACTAGTTTTGTATCATAAAAGAGTCATAGTTTCTCCTCCTATGGGTTATTCGAGACCTCTTCATCCAAACCGCAAGTAACGAGGCATTGGCTACCTTAAGAGAGTCATAGTTACTCGTCCCAATTGCTCACCCAGTCTGCCACTTTTTCTTACTGCGGCCAGTCTGCCAGAAGCGATATGTCACTCGTTGTGTATCTTAAGAGATTCATCGTTACTCCTTCCATAGGTTACTGCTATTCTCTGAGTCAATACCTCTCGTGACGAAAAAGTGGCTATCTTAATAGTGCAATACTTCTTCCTCCCAGTTGCTCACACAGTTTACTACTTTTTTGTGTAGTTTTTGTCTGCCAGAAACTATAATTCACTAGTTTTGTATCATAAAAGAGTCATCGTTTCTCCTCCTAGGGGTTATTCGAGATATCTTAGTCCAAACCGCAAGTAACGAGGCATTGGCTACCTTAAGAGAGTCATAGTTACTCTTCCCAATTGCTCACCCAGTCTGCCACTTTTCCTTACTGCGGCCAGTCTGCCAGAAGCGATATGTCACTCGTTGTGTATCTTATGAGATTCATCGTTACTCTTTCCATAGGTTACTGGTATTCTCTGATTCAATGCCTCTCGTGACGAAATAGTGGCTATCTTAATAGTGCAATACTTCTTCCTCCGAGTTGCTCACACAGTTTACTACTTTTTTGTGTAGTTTTTGTCTGCCAGAAACTATAATTCACTAGTTTTGTATCATAAAAGAGTCATAGTTTCTCCTCCTAGGGGTTATTCGAGACCTCTTAATCCAAACCGCAAGTAACGAGGCATTGGCTACCTTAAGAGAGTCATAGTTACTCGTCCCAATTGCTCACCCAATCTGCCACTTTTCTTACTGCGGCCAGTCTGCCAGAAGCGATATGTCACTCGTTGTGTATCTTAAGAGATTCATCGTTACTCCTTCCATAGGTTACTGCTATTCACTGAGTCAATACCTCTCGTGACGAAAAAGTGGCTATCTTAATAGTGCAATACTTCTTCCTCCCAGTTGCTCACACAGTTTACTACTTTTTTGTGTAGTTTTTGTCTGCCAGAAACTATAATTCACTAGTTTTGTATCATAAAAGAGTCATCGTTTCTCCTCCTAGGGGTTATTCGAGACCTCTTCATCCAAACCGCAAGTAACGAGGCATTGGCTACCTTAAGAGAGTCATAGTTACTCGTCCCAATTGCTCACCCAGTCTGCCACTTTTTCTTACTGCAGCCAGTCTGCCAGAAGCGATATGTCACTCGTTGTGTATCTTAAGAGATTCATCGTTACTCCTTCCATAGGTTACTGGTATTCTCTGAGTCAATACCTCTGGTGACGAAAAAGTGGCTATCTTAATAGTGCAATACTTCTTCCTCCGAGTTGCTAACACAGTTTACTACTTTTTGTGTAGTTTTTGTCTGCCAGAAACTATAATTCACTAGTTGTGTATCATAAAAGAGTCATCGTTTCTCCTCCTAGGGGTTTTCGAGATTTCTTAATCCAAACCGCAAGTAACGAGGCATTGGCTACCTTAAGAGAGTCATAGTTACTCGTCCCAATTGCTCACCCAGTCTGCCACTTTTCCTTACTGCGGCCAGTCTGCCAGAAGCGATATGTCACTCGTTGTGTATCTTAAGAGATTCATCGTTACTCTTTCCATAGGTTACTGGTATTCTCTGATTCAATGCCTCTCGTGACGAAAAAGTGGCTATCTTAATAGTGCAACACTTCTTCCTCCCAGTTGCTCACACAGTTTACTACTATTTTGTGTAGTTTTTGTCTGCCAGAAACTATAATTCACTAGTTGTGTATCATAAAAGAGTCATCGTTTCTCCTCCTAGGGGTTTTCGAGATTTCTTATTCCAAACCGCAAGTAACGAGGCATTGGCTACCTTAAGAGAGTCATAGTTACTCGTCCCCATTGCTCACCCAGTCTGCCACTTTTTCTTACTGTGGCCAGTCTGCCAGAAGCGATATGTCACTCGTTGTGTATCTTAAGAGATTCATCGTTACTCCTTCCATAGGTTACTGGTATTCTCTGAGTCAATACCTCTCTTGACGAAAAAGTGGCTATCTTAATAGTGCAATACTTCTTCCTCCGAGTTGCTCACACAGTTTACTGCTTTTTGTGTAGTTTTTGTCTGCCATAAACTATAATTCACTAGTTGTGTATCATAAAAGAGTCATCGTTTCTCCTCCTAGGGGTTATTCGAGATATCTTAGTCCAAACCGCAACTAACGAGGCATTGGCTACCTTAAGAGAGTCATAGTTACTCTTCCCAATTGCTCACCCAGTCTGCCACTTTTCCTTACTGCGGCCAGTCTGCCAGAAGCGATATGTCACTCGTTGTGTATCTTATGAGATTCATCGTTTCTCTTTCCATAGGTTACTGGTATTCTCTGATTCAATGCCTCTCGTGACGAAATAGTGGCTATCTTAATAGTGCAATACTTCTTCCTCCGAGTTGCTCACACAGTTTACTACTTTTTTGTGTAGTTTTTGTCTGCCAGAAACTATAATTCACTAGTTTTGTATCATAAAAGAGTCATAGTTTCTCCTCCTAGGGGTTATTCGAGACCTCTTAATCCAAACCGCAAGTAACGAGGCATTGGCTACCTTAAGAGAGTCATAGTTACTCGTCCCAATTGCTCACCCAGTCTGCCACATTTTCTTACTGCGGCCAGTCTGCCAGAAGCGATATGTCACTCGTTGTGTATCTTAAGAGATTCATCGTTACTCCTTCCATAGGTTACTGCTATTCTCTGAGTCAATACCTCTCGTGACGAAAAAGTGGCTATCTTAATAGTGCAATACTTCTTCCTCCCAGTTGCTCACACAGTTTACTATTTTTTTGTGTAGTTTTTGTCTGCCAGAAACTATAATTCACTAGTTTTGTATCATAAAAGAGTCATAGTTTCTCCTCCTATGGGTTATTCGAGACCTCTTCATCCAAACCGCAAGTAACGAGGCATTGGCTACCTTAAGAGAGTCATAGTTACTCGTCCCAATTGCTCACCCAGTCTGCCACTTTTTCTTACTGCGGCCAGTCTGCCAGAAGCGATATGTCACTCGTTGTGTATCTTAAGAGATTCATCGTTACTCCTTCCATAGGTTACTGCTATTCTCTGAGTCAATACCTCTCGTGACGAAAAAGTGGCTATCTTAATAGTGCAATACTTCTTCCTCCCAGTTGCTCACACAGTTTACTACTTTTTTGTGTAGTTTTTGTCTGCCAGAAACTATAATTCACTAGTTTTGTATCATAAAAGAGTCATCGTTTCTCCTCCTAGGGGTTATTCGAGATATCTTAGTCCAAACAGCAAGTAACGAGGCATTGGCTACCTTAAGAGAGTCATAGTTACTCTTCCCAATTGCTCACCCAGTCTGCCACTTTTCCTTACTGCGGCCAGTCTGCCAGAAGCGATATGTCACTCGTTGTGTATCTTATGAGATTCATCGTTACTCTTTCCATAGGTTACTGGTATTCTCTGATTCAATGCCTCTCGTGACGAAATAGTGCCTATCTTAATAGTGCAATACTTCTTCCTCCGAGTTGCTCACACAGTTTACTACTTTTTTGTGTAGTTTTTGTCTGCCAGAAACTATAATTCACTAGTTTTGTATCATAAAAGAGTCATAGTTTCTCCTCCTAGGGGTTATTCGAGACCTCTTAATCCAAACCGCAAGTAACGAGGCATTGGCTACCTTAAGAGAGTCATAGTTACTCGTCCCAATTGCTCACCCAGTCTGCCACTTTTCTTACTGCGGCCAGTCTGCCAGAAGCGATATGTCACTCGTTGTGTATCTTAAGAGATTCATCGTTACTCCTTCCATAGGTTACTGCTATTCACTGAGTCAATACCTCTCGTGACGAAAAAGTGGCTATCTTAATAGTGCAATACTTCTTCCTCCCAGTTGCTCACACAGTTTACTACTTTTTTGTGTAGTTTTTGTCTGCCAGAAACTATAATTCACTAGTTTTGTATCATAAAAGAGTCATCGTTTCTCCTCCTAGGGGTTATTCGAGACCTCTTCATCCAAACCGCAAGTAACGAGGCATTGGCTACCTTAAGAGAGTCATAGTTACTCGTCCCAATTGCTCACCCAGTCTGCCACTTTTTCTTACTGCAGCCAGTCTGCCAGAAGCGATATGTCACTCGTTGTGTATCTTAAGAGATTCATCGTTACTCCTTCCATAGGTTACTGCTATTCTCTGAGTCAATACCACTCGTGACGAAAAAGTGGCTATCTTAATAGTGCAATACTTCTTCCTCCGAGTTGCTCACACAGTTTACTACTTTTTGTGTAGTTTTTGTCTGCCAGAAACTATAATTCACTAGTTGTGTATCATAAAAGAGTCATCGTTTCTCCTCCTAGGGGTTTTCGAGATTTCTTAATCCAAACCGCAAGTAACGAGGCATTGGCTACCTTAAGAGAGTCATAGTTACTCGTCCCCATTGCTCACCCAGTCTGCCACTTTTTCTTACTGTGGCCAGTCTGCCAGAAGCGATATGTCACTCGTTGTGTATCTTAAGAGATTCATCGTTACTCCTTCCATAGGTTACTGGTATTCTCTGAGTCAATACCTCTCTTGACGAAAAAGTGGCTATCTTAATAGTGCAATACTTCTTCCTCCGAGTTGCTCACACAGTTTACTACTTTTTTGTGTAGTTTTTGTCTGCCAGGAACTATAATTCACTAGTTTTGTATCATAAAAGAGTCATCGTTTCTCCTCCTAGGGGTTATTCGAGACCTCTTCATCCAAACCGCAAGTAACGAGGCATTGGCTACCTTAAGAGAGTCATAGTTACTCGTCCCCATTGCTCACCCAGTCTGCCACTTTTTCTTACTGTGGCCAGTCTGCCAGAAGCGATATGTCAATCGTTGTGTATCTTAAGAGATTCATCGTTACTCTTTCCATAGGTTACTGGTATTCTCTGATTCAATGCCTCTCGTGACGAAAAAGTGGCTATCTTAATAGTGCAATACTTCTTCCTCCGAGTTGCTCACACAGTTTACTACTTTTTTGTGTAGTTTTTGTCTGCCAGAAACTATAATTCACTAGTTTTGTATCATAAAAGAGTCATCGTTTCACCTCCTAGGGGTTATTCGAGACCTCTTCATCCAAACCGCAAGTAACGAGGCATTGGCTACCTTAAGAGAGTCATAGTTACTCGTCCCAATTGCTCACCCAGTCTGCCACTTTTTCTTACTGCGGCCAGTCTGCCAGAAGCGATATGTCACTCGTTGTGTATCTTAAGAGATTCATCGTTACTCCTTCCATAGGTTACTGCTATTCTCTGAGTCAATACCTCTCGTGACGAAAAAGTGGCTATCTTAATAGTGCAATACTTCTTCCTCCCAGTTGCTCACACAGTTTACTACTTTTTTGTGTAGTTTTTGTCTGCCAGAAACTATAATTCACTAGTTTTGTATCATAAAAGAGTCATCGTTTCTCCTCCTAGGGGTTATTCGAGACCTCTTAATCCAAACCGCAAGTAACGAGGCATTGGCTACCTTAAGAGAGTCATAGTTACTCGTCCCAATTGCTCACCCAGTCTGCCACTTTTTCTTACTGCGGCCAGTCTGCCAGAAGCGATATGTCACTCGTTGTGTATCTTAAGAGATTCATCGTTACTCCTTCCATAGGTTACTGGTATTCTCTGAGTCAATACCTCTGGTGACGAAAAAGTGGCTATCTTAATAGTGCAATACTTCTTCCTCCGAGTTGCTAACACAGTTTACTACTTTTTGTGTAGTTTTTGTCTGCCAGAAACTATAATTCACTAGTTGTGTATCATAAAAGAGTCATCGTTTCTCCTCCTAGGGGTTTTCGAGATTTCTTAATCCAAACCGCAAGTAACGAGGCATTGGCTACCTTAAGAGAGTCATAGTTACTCGTCCCAATTGCTCACCCAGTCTGCCACTTTTCCTTACTGCGGCCAGTCTGCCAGAAGCGATATGTCACTCGTTGTGTATCTTAAGAGATTCATCGTTACTCTTTCCATAGGTTACTGGTATTCTCTGATTCAATGCCTCTCGTGACGAAAAAGTGGCTATCTTAATAGTGCAACACTTCTTCCTCCCAGTTGCTCACACAGTTTACTACTATTTTGTGTAGTTTTTGTCTGCCAGAAACTATAATTCACTAGTTGTGTATCATAAAAGAGTCATCGTTTCTCCTCCTAGGGGTTTTCGAGATTTCTTATTCCAAACCGCAAGTAACGAGGCATTGGCTACCTTAAGAGAGTCATAGTTACTCGTCCCCATTGCTCACCCAGTCTGCCACTTTTTCTTACTGTGGCCAGTCTGCCAGAAGCGATATGTCACTCGTTGTGTATCTTAAGAGATTCATCGTTACTCCTTCCATAGGTTACTGGTATTCTCTGAGTCAATACCTCTCTTGACGAAAAAGTGGCTATCTTAATAGTGCAATACTTCTTCCTCCGAGTTGCTCACACAGTTTACTGCTTTTTGTGTAGTTTTTGTCTGCCATAAACTATAATTCACTAGTTGTGTATCATAAAAGAGTCATCGTTTCTCCTCCTAGGGGTTATTCGAGATATCTTAGTCCAAACCGCAAGTAACGAGGCATTGGCTACCTTAAGAGAGTCATAGTTACTCTTCCCAATTGCTCACCCAGTCTGCCACTTTTCCTTACTGCGGCCAGTCTGCCAGAAGCGATATGTCACTCGTTGTGTATCTTATGAGATTCATCGTTTCTCTTTCCATAGGTTACTGGTATTCTCTGATTCAATGCCTCTCGTGACGAAATAGTGGCTATCTTAATAGTGCAATACTTCTTCCTCCGAGTTGCTCACACAGTTTACTACTTTTTTGTGTAGTTTTTGTCTGCCAGAAACTATAATTCACTAGTTTTGTATCATAAAAGAGTCATAGTTTCTCCTCCTAGGGGTTATTCGAGACCTCTTAATCCAAACCGCAAGTAACGAGGCATTGGCTACCTTAAGAGAGTCATAGTTACTCGTCCCAATTGCTCACCCAGTCTGCCACATTTTCTTACTGCGGCCAGTCTGCCAGAAGCGATATGTCACTCGTTGTGTATCTTAAGAGATTCATCGTTACTCCTTCCATAGGTTACTGCTATTCTCTGAGTCAATACCTCTCGTGACGAAAAAGTGGCTATCTTAATAGTGCAATACTTCTTCCTCCCAGTTGCTCACACAGTTTACTACTTTTTTGTGTAGTTTTTGTCTGCCAGAAACTATAATTCACTAGTTTTGTATCATAAAAGAGTCATAGTTTCTCCTCCTATGGGTTATTCGAGACCTCTTCATCCAAACCGCAAGTAACGAGGCATTGGCTACCTTAAGAGAGTCATAGTTACTCGTCCCAATTGCTCACCCAGTCTGCCACTTTTTCTTTCTGCGGCCAGTCTGCCAGAAGCGATATGTCACTCGTTGTGTATCTTAAGAGATTCATCGTTACTCCTTCCATAGGTTACTGCTATTCTCTGAGTCAATACCTCTCGTGACGAAAAAGTGGCTATCTTAATAGTGCAATACTTCTTCCTCCCAGTTGCTCACACAGTTTACTACTTTTTTGTGTAGTTTTTGTCTGCCAGAAACTATAATTCACTAGTTTTGTATCATAAAAGAGTCATCGTTTCTCCTCCTAGGGGTTATTCGAGATATCTTAGTCCAAACAGCAAGTAACGAGGCATTGGCTACCTTAAGAGAGTCATAGTTACTCTTCCCAATTGCTCACCCAGTCTGCCACTTTTCCTTACTGCGGCCAGTCTGCCAGAAGCGATATGTCACTCGTTGTGTATCTTATGAGATTCATCGTTACTCTTTCCATAGGTTACTGGTATTCTCTGATTCAATGCCTCTCGTGACGAAATAGTGGCTATCTTAATAGTGCAATACTTCTTCCTCCGAGTTGCTCACACAGTTTACTACTTTTTTGTGTAGTTTTTGTCTGCCAGAAACTATAATTCACTAGTTTTGTATCATAAAAGAGTCATAGTTTCTCCTCCTAGGGGTTATTCGAGACCTCTTAATCCAAACCGCAAGTAACGAGGCATTGGCTACCTTAAGAGAGTCATAGTTACTCGTCCCAATTGCTCACCCAGTCTGCCACTTTTCTTACTGCGGCCAGTCTGCCAGAAGCGATATGTCACTCGTTGTGTATCTTAAGAGATTCATCGTTACTCCTTCCATAGGTTACTGCTATTCACTGAGTCAATACCTCTCGTGACGAAAAAGTGGCTATCTTAATAGTGCAATACTTCTTCCTCCCAGTTGCTCACACAGTTTACTACTTTTTTGTGTAGTTTTTGTCTGCCAGAAACTATAATTCACTAGTTTTGTATCATAAAAGAGTCATCGTTTCTCCTCCTAGGGGTTATTCGAGACCTCTTCATCCAAACCGCAAGTAACGAGGCATTGGCTACCTTAAGAGAGTCATAGTTACTCGTCCCAATTGCTCACCCAGTCTGCCACTTTTTCTTACTGCAGCCAGTCTGCCAGAAGCGATATGTCACTCGTTGTGTATCTTAAGAGATTCATCGTTACTCCTTCCATAGGTTACTGCTATTCTCTGAGTCAATACCACTCGTGACGAAAAAGTGGCTATCTTAATAGTGCAATACTTCTTCCTCCGAGTTGCTCACACAGTTTACTACTTTTTGTGTAGTTTTTGTCTGCCAGAAACTATAATTCACTAGTTGTGTATCATAAAAGAGTCATCGTTTCTCCTCCTAGGGGTTTTCGAGATTTCTTAATCCAAACCGCAAGTAACGAGGCATTGGCTACCTTAAGAGAGTCATAGTTACTCGTCCCCATTGCTCACCCAGTCTGCCACTTTTTCTTACTGTGGCCAGTCTGCCAGAAGCGATATGTCACTCGTTGTGTATCTTAAGAGATTCATCGTTACTCCTTCCATAGGTTACTGGTATTCTCTGAGTCAATACCTCTCTTGACGAAAAAGTGGCTATCTTAATAGTGCAATACTTCTTCCTCCGAGTTGCTCACACAGTTTACTACTTTTTTGTGTAGTTTTTGTCTGCCAGGAACTATAATTCACTAGTTTTGTATCATAAAAGAGTCATCGTTTCTCCTCCTAGGGGTTATTCGAGACCTCTTCATCCAAACCGCAAGTAACGAGGCATTGGCTACCTTAAGAGAGTCATAGTTACTCGTCCCCATTGCTCACCCAGTCTGCCACTTTTTCTTACTGTGGCCAGTCTGCCAGAAGCGATATGTCAATCGTTGTGTATCTTAAGAGATTCATCGTTACTCTTTCCATAGGTTACTGGTATTCTCTGATTCAATGCCTCTCGTGACGAAAAAGTGGCTATCTTAATAGTGCAATACTTCTTCCTCCGAGTTGCTCACACAGTTTACTACTTTTTTGTGTAGTTTTTGTCTGCCAGAAACTATAATTCACTAGTTTTGTATCATAAAAGAGTCATCGTTTCACCTCCTAGGGGTTATTCGAGACCTCTTAATCCAAACCGCAAGTAACGAGGCATTGGCTACCTTAAGAGAGTCATAGTTACTCGTCCCAATTGCTCACCCAGTCTGCCACTTTTTCTTACTGCGGCCAGTCTGCCAGAAGCGATATGTCACTCGTTGTGTATCTTAAGAGATTCATCGTTACTCCTTCCATAGGTTACTGCTATTCTCTGAGTCAATACCTCTCGTGACGAAAAAGTGGCTATCTTAATAGTGCAATACTTCTTCCTCCCAGTTGCTCACACAGTTTACTACTTTTTTGTGTAGTTTTTGTCTGCCAGAAACTATAATTCACTAGTTTTGTATCATAAAAGAGTCATCGTTTCTCCTCCTAGGGGTTATTCGAGACCTCTTAATCCAAACCGCAAGTAACGAGGCATTGGCTACCTTAAGAGAGTCATAGTTACTCGTCCCAATTGCTCACCCAGTCTGCCACTTTTTCTTACTGCGGCCAGTCTGCCAGAAGCGATATGTCACTCGTTGTGTATCTTAAGAGATTCATCGTTACTCCTTCCATAGGTTACTGCTATTCTCTGAGTCAATACCTCTCGTGACGAAAAAGTGGCTATCTTAATAGTGCAATACTTCTTCCTCCGAGTTGCTCACACAGTTTACTACTTTTTGTGTAGTTTTTGTCTGCCAGAAACTATAATTCACTAGTTGTGTATCATAAAAGAGTCATCGTTTCTCCTCCTAGGGGTTTTCGAGATTTCTTAATCCAAACCGCAAGTAACGAGGCATTGGCTACCTTAAGAGAGTCATAGTTACTCGTCCCAATTGCTCACCCAGTCTGCCACTTTTCCTTACTGCGGCCAGTCTGCCAGAAGCGATATGTCACTCGTTGTGTATCTAAAGAGATTCATCGTTACTCTTTCCATAGGTTACTGGTATTCTCTGATTCAATGCCTCTCGTGACGAAAAAGTGGCTATCTTAATAGTGCAATACTTCTTCCTCCGAGTTGCTCACACAGTTTACTACTTTTTTGTGTAGTTTTTGTCTGCCAGAAACTATAATTCACTAGTTTTGTATCATAAAAGAGTCATCGTTTCTCCTCCTAGGGGTTATTCGAGACCTCTTCATCCAAACCGCAAGTAACGAGGCATTGGCTACCTTAAGAGAGTCATAGTTACTCGTCCCAATTGCTCACCCAGTCTGCCACTTTTTCTTACTGCAGCCAGTCTGCCAGAAGCGATATGTCACTCGTTGTGTATCTTAAGAGATTCATCGTTACTCCTTCCATAGGTTACTGGTATTCTCTGAGTCAATACCTCTCTTGACGAAAAAGTGGCTATCTTAATATGCAATACTTCTTCCTCCGAGTTGCTCACACAGTTTACTACTTTTTTGTGTAGTTTTTGTCTGCCAGAAACTATAATTCACTAGTTTTGTATCATAAAAGAGTCATCGTTTCTCCTCCTAGGGGTTATTCGAGACCTCTTCATCCAAACCGCAAGTAACGAGGCATTGGCTACCTTAAGAGAGTCATAGTTACTCGTCCCCATTGCTCACCCAGTCTGCCACTCTTTCTTACTGTGGCCAGTCTGCCAGAAGCGATATGTCAATCGTTGTGTATCTTAAGAGATTCATCGTTACTCTTTCCATAGGTTACTGGTATTCTCTGATTCAATGCCTCTCGTGACGAAAAAGTGGCTATCTTAATAGTGCAATACTTCTTCCTCCGAGTTGCTCACACAGTTTACTACTTTTTTGTGTAGTTTTTGTCTGCCAGAAACTATAATTCACTAGTTTTGTATCATAAAAGAGTCATCGTTTCACCTCCTAGGGGTTATTCGAGACCTCTTCATCCAAACCGCAAGTAACGAGGCATTGGCTACCTTAAGAGAGTCATAGTTACTCGTCCCAATTGCTCTCCCAGTCTGCCACTTTTTCTTACTGCGGCCAGTCTGCCAGAAGCGATATGTCACTCGTTGTGTATCTTAAGAGATTCATCGTTACTCCTTCCATAGGTTACTGCTATTCTCTGAGTCAATACCTCTCGTGACGAAAAAGTGGCTATCTTAATAGTGCAATACTTCTTCCTCCGAGTTGCTCACACAGTTTACTACTTTTTGTGTAGTTTTTGTCTGCCAGAAACTATAATTCACTAGTTTTGTATCATAAAAGAGTCATCGTTTCTCCTCCTAGGGGTTATTCGAGATATCTTAGTCCAAACCGCAAGTAACGAGGCATTGGCTACCTTAAGAGAGTCATAGTTACTCGTCCCAATTGCTCACCCAGTCTGCCACTTTTCCTTACTGCGGCCAGTCTGCCAGAAGCGATATGTCACTCGTTGTGTATCTTAAGAGATTCATCGTTACTCTTTCCATAGGTTACTGGTATTCTCTGATTCAATGCCTCTCGTGACGAAAAAGTGGCTATCTTAATAGTGCAATACTTCTTCCTCCCAGTTGCTCACACAGTTTACTACTTTTTTGTGTAGTTTTTGTCTGCCAGAAACTATAATTCACTAGTTTTGTATCATAAAAGAGTCATCGTTTCTCCTCCTAGGGGTTATTCGAGACCTCTTAATCCAAACCGCAAGTAACGAGGCATTGGCTACCTTAAGAGAGTCATAGTTACTCGTCCCAATTGCTCACCCAGTCTGCCACTTTTTCTTACTGCGGCCAGTCTGCCAGAAGCGATATGTCACTCGTTGTGTATCTTAAGAGATTCATCGTTACTCCTTCCATAGGTTACTGCTATTCTCTGAGTCAATACCTCTCGTGACGAAAAAGTGGCTATCTTAATAGTGCAATACTTCTTCCTCCGAGTTGCTCACACAGTTTACTACTTTTTGTGTAGTTTTTGTCTGCCAGAAACTATAATTCACTAGTTGTGTATCATAAAAGAGTCATCGTTTCTCCTCCTAGGGGTTTTCGAGATTTCTTAATCCAAACCGCAAGTAACGAGGCATTGGCTACCTTAAGAGAGTCATAGTTACTCGTCCCAATTGCTCACCCAGTCTGCCACTTTTCCTTACTGCGGCCAGTCTGCCAGAAGCGATATGTCACTCGTTGTGTATCTAAAGAGATTCATCGTTACTCTTTCCATAGGTTACTGGTATTCTCTGATTCAATGCCTCTCGTGACGAAAAAGTGGCTATCTTAATAGTGCAATACTTCTTCCTCCGAGTTGCTCACACAGTTTACTACTTTTTTGTGTAGTTTTTGTCTGCCAGAAACTATAATTCACTAGTTTTGTATCATAAAAGAGTCATCGTTTCTCCTCCTAGGGGTTATTCGAGACCTCTTCATCCAAACCGCAAGTAACGAGGCATTGGCTACCTTAAGAGAGTCATAGTTACTCGTCCCAATTGCTCACCCAGTCTGCCACTTTTTCTTACTGCGGCCAGTCTGCCAGAAGCGATATGTCACTCGTTGTGTATCTTAAGAGATTCATCGTTACTCCTTTAATAGGTTACTGGTATTCTCTGAGTCAATACCTCTCGTGACGAAAAAGTGGCTTTCTTAATAGTGCAATACTTCTTCCTCCGAGTTGCTCACACAGTTTACTGCTTTTTGTGTAGTTTTTGTCTGCCAGAAACTATAATTCACTAGTTGTGTATCATAAAAGAGTCATCGTTTCTCCTCCTAGGGGTTATTCGAGATATCTTAGTCCAAACCGCAAGTAACGAGGCATTGGCTACCTTAAGAGAGTCATAGTTACTCGTCCCAATTGCTCACCCAGTCTGCCACTTTTCCTTACTGCGGCCAGTCTGCCAGAAGCGATATGTCACTCGTTGTGTATCTTAAGAGATTCATCGATACTCTTTCCATAGGTTACTGGTATTCTCTGATTCAATGCCTCTCGTGACGAAAAAGTGGCTATCTTAATAGTGCAATACTTCTTCCTCCCAGTTGCTCACACAGTTTACTACTTTTTTGTGTAGTTTTTGTCTGCCAGAAACTATAATTCACTAGTTTTGTATCAGAAAAGAGTCATCGTTTCTCCTCCTAGGGGTTATTCGAGACCTCTTCATCCAAACCGCAAGTAACGAGGCATTGGCTACCTTAAGAGAGTCATAGTTACTCGTCCCAATTGCTCACCCAGTCTGCCACTTTTTCTTACTGCGGCCAGTCTGCCAGAAGCGATATGTCACTCGTTGTGTATCTTAAGAGATTCATCGTTACTCCTTTAATAGGTTACTGGTATTCTCTGAGTCAATACCTCTCGTGACGAAAAAGTGGCTATCTTAATAGTGCAATACTTCTTCCTCCGAGTTGCTCACACAGTTTACTACTTTTTGTGTAGTTTTTGTCTGCCAGAAACTATAATTCACTAGTTGTGTATCATAAAAGAGTCATCGTTTCTCCTCCTAGGTGTTTTCGAGATTTCTTAATCCAAACCGCAAGTAACGAGGCATTGGCTACCTTAAGAGAGTCGTAGTTACTCGTCCCCATTGCTCACCCAGTCTGCCACTTTTTCTTACTGTGGCCAGTCTGCCAGGAGCGATATGTCACTCGTTGTGTATCTTAAGAGATTCATCGTTACTCCTTCCATAGGTTACTGGTATTCTCTGAGTCAATACCTCTCTTGACGAAAAAGTGGCTATCTTAATAGTGCAATACTTCTTCCTCCGAGTTGCTCACACAGTTTACTGCTTTTTGTGTAGTTTTTGTCTGCCAGAAACAATAATTCACTAGTTGTGTATCATAAACGAGTCATCGTTTCTCCTCCTAGGGGTTATTCGAGATATCTTAGTCCAAACCGCAAGTAACGAGGCATTGGCTACCTTAAGAGAGTCATAGTTACTCGTCCCAATTGCTCACCCAGTCTGCCACTATTCCTTACTGCGGCCAGTCTGCCAGAAGCGATATGTCACTCGTTGTGTATCTTAAGAGATTCATCGTTACTCTTTCCATAGGTTACTGGTATTCTCTGATTCAATGCCTCTCGTGACGAAAAAGTGGCTATCTTAATAGTGCAATACCTCTTCCTCCCAGTTGCTCACACAGTTTACTACTTTTTTGTGTAGTTTTTGTCTGCCAGAAACTATAATTCACTAGTTTTGTATCATAAAAGAGTCATCGTTTCTCCTCCTAGGGGTTATTCGAGACCTCTTAATCCAAACCGCAAGTAACGAGGCATTGGCTACCTTAAGAGAGTCATAGTTACTCGTCCCAATTGCTCACCCAGTCTGCCACTTTTTCTTACTGCGGCCAGTCTGCCAGAAGCGATATGTCACTCGTTGTGTATCTTAAGAGATTCATCGTTACTCCTTCCATAGGTTACTGCTATTCTCTGAGTCAATACTTCTCGTGACGAAAAAGTGGCTATCTTAATAGTGCAATACTTCTTCCTCCGAGTTGCTCACACAGTTTACTACTTTTTGTGTAGTTTTTGTCTGCCAGAAACTATAATTCACTAGTTGTGTATCATAAAAGAGTCATCGTTTCTCCTCCTAGGGGTTTTCGAGATTTCTTAATCCAAACCGCAAGTAACGAGGCATTGGCTACCTTAAGAGAGTCATAGTTACTCGTCCCCATTGCTCACCCAGTCTGCCACTTTTTCTTACTGTGGCCAGTCTGCCAGAAGCGATATGTCACTCGTTGTGTATCTTAAGAGATTCATCGTTACTCCTTCCATAGGTTACTGGTATTCTCTGAGTCAATACCTCTCTTGACGAAAAAGTGGCTATCTTAATAGTACAATACTTCTTCCTCCGAGTTGCTCACACAGTTTACTACTTTTTGTGTACTTGCCAGTCTGCCAGAAGCGATATGTCACTAGTTGTGTATCATAAAGGAGTCATCGTTTCTCCTCCTTGGGGTTATTCGAGATTTCTTAATCCAAACCGCAAGTAACGAGGCATTGGCTACCTTAAGAGAGTCATAGTTATTCGTCTCAATTGCTCACCCAGTCTGCCACTTTTCCTTACAGCGGCCAGTCTGCCAGAAGCGATATGTCACTCGTTGTGTATCTTAAGAGATTCATCGTTACTCTTTCCATAGGTTACTGGTATTCTCTGATTCAATGCCTCTCGTGACGAAAAAGTGGCTATCTTAATAGTGCAATACTTCTTCCTCCGAGTTGCTCACACAGTTTACTACTTTTTTGTGTAGTTTTTGTCTGCCAGAAACTATAATTCACTAGTTTTGTATCATAAAAGAGTCATCGTTTCTCCTCCTAGGGGTTATTCGAGACCTCTTCATCCAAACCGCAAGTAACGAGGCATTGGCTACCTTAAGAGAGTCATAGTTACTCGTCCCAATTGCTCACCCAGTCTGCCACTTTTTCTTACTGCGGCCAGTCTGCCAGAAGCGATATGTCACTCGTTGTGTATCTTAAGAGATTCATCGTTACTCCTTTAACAGGTTACTGGTATTCTCTGAGTCAATACCTCTCGTGACGAAAAAGTGGCTATCTTAATAGTGCAATACCTCTTCCTCCCAGTTGCTCACACAGTTTACTACTTTTTTGTGTAGTTTTTGTCTGCCAGAAACTATAATTCACTAGTTTTGTATCATAAAAGAGTCATCGTTTCTCCTCCTAGGGGTTATTCGAGACCTCTTAATCCAAACCGCAAGTAACGAGGCATTGGCTACCTTAAGAGAGTCATAGTTACTCGTCCCAATTGCTCACCCAGTCTGCCACTTTTTCTTACTGCGGCCAGTCTGCCAGAAGCGATATGTCACTCGTTGTGTATCTTAAGAGATTCATCGTTACTCCTTCCATAGGTTACTGCTATTCTCTGAGTCAATACTTCTCGTGACGAAAAAGTGGCTATCTTAATAGTGCAATACTTCTTCCTCCGAGTTGCTCACACAGTTTACTACTTTTTGTGTAGTTTTTGTCTGCCAGAAACTATAATTCACTAGTTGTGTATCATAAAAGAGTCATCGTTTCTCCTCCTAGGGGTTTTCGAGATTTCTTAATCCAAACCGCAAGTAACGAGGCATTGGCTACCTTAAGAGAGTCATAGTTACTCGTCCCCATTGCTCACCCAGTCTGCCACTTTTTCTTACTGTGGCCAGTCTGCCAGAAGCGATATGTCACTCGTTGTGTATCTTAAGAGATTCATCGTTACTCCTTCCATAGGTTACTGGTATTCTCTGAGTCAATACCTCTCTTGACGAAAAAGTGGCTATCTTAATAGTGCAATACTTCTTCCTCCGAGTTGCTCACACAGTTTACTACTTTTTGTGTACTTGCCAGTCTGCCAGAAGCGATATGTCACTAGTTGTGTATCATAAAGGAGTCATCGTTTCTCCTCCTAGGGGTTATTCGAGATTTCTTAATCCAAACCGCAAGTAACGAGGCATTGGCTACCTTAAGAGAGTCATAGTTATTCGTCCCAATTGCTCACCCAGTCTGCCACTTTTCCTTACTGCGGCCAGTCTGCCAGAAGCGATATGTCACTCGTTGTGTATCTTAAGAGATTCATCGTTACTCTTTCCATAGGTTACTGGTATTCTCTGATTCAATGCCTCTCGTGACGAAAAAGTGGCTATCTTAATAGTGCAATACTTCTTCCTCCGAGTTGCTCACACAGTTTACTACTTTTTTGTGTAGTTTTTGTCTGCCAGAAACTATAATTCACTAGTTTTGTATCATAAAAGAATCATCGTTTCTCCTCCTAGGGGTTATTCGAGACCTCTTCATCCAAACCGCAAGTAACGAGGCATTGGCTACCTTAAGAGAGTCATAGTTACTCGTCCCAATTGCTCACCCAGTCTGCCACTTTTTCTTACTGCGGCCAGTCTGCCAGAAGCGATATGTCACTCGTTGTGTATCTTAAGAGATTCATCGTTACTCCTTTAATAGGTTACTGGTATTCTCTGAGTCAATACCTCTCGTGACGAAAAAGTGGCTTTCTTAATAGTGCAATACTTCTTCCTCCGAGTTGCTCACACAGTTTACTGCTTTTTGTGTAGTTTTTGTCTGCCAGAAACTATAATTCACTAGTTGTGTATCATAAAAGAGTCATCGTTTCTCCTCCTAGGGGTTATTCGAGATATCTTAGTCCAAACCGCAAGTAACGAGGCATTGGCTACCTTAAGAGAGTCATAGTTACTCGTCCCATTTGCTCACCCAGTCTGCCACTTTTCCTTACTGCGGCCAGTCTGCCAGAAGCGATATGTCACTCGTTGTGTATCTTAAGAGATTCATCGTTACTCTTTCCATAGGTTACTGGTATTCTCTGATTCAATGCCTCTCGTGACGAAAAAGTGGTTATCTTAATAGTGCAATACTTCTTCCTCCCAGTTGCTCACACAGTTTACTACTTTTTTGTGTAGTTTTTGTCTGCCAGAAACTATAATTCACTAGTTTTGTATCATAAAAGAGTCATCGTTTCTCCTCCTAGGGGTTGTTCGAGACCTCTTAATCCAAACCGCAAGTAACGAGGCATTGGCTACCTTAAGAGAGTCATAGTTACTCGTCCCAATTGCTCACCCAGTCTGCCACTTTTTCTTACTGCGGCCAGTCTGCCAGAAGCGATATGTCACTCGTTGTGTATCTTAAGAGATTCATCGTTACTCCTTCCATAGGTTACTGCTATTCTCTGAGTCAAAACCTCTCGTGACGAAAAAGTGGCTATCTTAATAGTGCAATACTTCTTCCTCCGAGTTGCTCACACAGTTTACTGCTTTTTGTGTAGTTTTTGTCTGCCAGAAACTATAATTCACTAGTTGTGTATCATAAAAGAGTCATCGTTTCTCCACCTAGGGGTTATTCGAGATATCTTAGTCCAAACCGCAAGTAACGAGGCATTGGCTACCTTAAGAGAGTCATAGTTACTCGTCCCAATTGCTCACCCAGTCTGCCACTTTTCCTTACTGCGGCCAGTCTGCCAGAAGCGATATGTCACTCGTTGTGTATCTTAAGAGATTCATCGATACTCTTTCCATAGGTTACTGGTATTCTCCGATTCAATGCCTCTCGTGACGAAAAAGTGGCTATCTTAATAGTGCAATACTTCTTCCTCCCAGTTGCTCACACAGTTTACTACTTTTTTGTGTAGTTTTTGTCTGCCAGAAACTATAATTCACTAGTTTTGTATCAGAAAAGAGTCATCGTTTCTCCTCCTAGGGGTTATTCGAGACCTCTTCATCTAAACCGCAAGTAACGAGGCATTGGCTACCTTAAGAGAGTCATAGTTACTCGTCCCAATTGCTCACCCAGTCTGCCACTTTTTCTTACTGCGGCCAGTCTGCCAGAAGCGATATGTCACTCGTTGTGTATCTTAAGAGATTCATCGTTACTCCTTTAATAGGTTACTGGTATTCTCTGAGTCAATACCTCTCGTGACGAAAAAGTGGCTATCTTAATAGTGCAATACTTCTTCCTCCGAGTTGCTCACACAGTTTACTACTTTTTGTGTAGTTTTTGTCTGCCAGAAACTATAATTCACTAGTTGTGTATCATAAAAGAGTCATCGTTTCTCCTCCTAGGTGTTTTCGAGATTTCTTAATCCAAACCGCAAGTAACGAGGCATTGGCTACCTTAAGAGAGTCATAGTTACTCGTCCCCATTGCTCACCCAGTCTGCCACTTTTTCTTACTGTGGCCAGTCTGCCAGAAGCGATATGTCACTCGTTGTGTATCTTAAGAGATTCATCGTTACTCCTTCCATAGGTTACTGGTATTCTCTGAGTCAATACCTCTCTTGACGAAAAAGTGGCTATCTTAATAGTGCAATACTTCTTCCTCCGAGTTGCTCACACAGTTTACTGCTTTTTGTGTAGTTTTTGTCTGCCAGAAACAATAATTCACTAGTTGTGTATCATAAAAGAGTCATCGTTTCTCCTCCTAGGGGGTTATTCGAGACCTCTTAATCCAAACCGCAAGTAACGAGGCATTGGCTACCTTAAGAGAGTCATAGTTACTCGTCCCAATTGCTCACCCAGTCTGCCACTATTCCTTACTGCGGCCAGTCTGCCAGAAGCGATATGTCACTCGTTGTGTATCTTAAGAGATTCATCGTTACTCTTTCCATAGGTTACTGGTATTCTCTGATTCAATGCCTCTCGTGACGAAAAAGTGGCTATCTTAATAGTGCAATACCTCTTCCTCCCAGTTGCTCACACAGTTTACTACTTTTTTGTGTAGTTTTTGTCTGCCAGAAACTATAATTCACTAGTTTTGTATCATAAAAGAGTCATCGTTTCTCCTCCTAGGGGTTATTCGAGACCTCTTAATCCAAACCGCAAGTAACGAGGCATTGGCTACCTTAAGAGAGTCATAGTTACTCGTCCCAATTGCTCACCCAGTCTGCCACTTTTTCTTACTGCGGCCAGTCTGCCAGAAGCGATATGTCACTCGTTGTGTATCTTAAGAGATTCATCGTTACTCCTTCCATAGGTTACTGCTATTCTCTGAGTCAATACTTCTCGTGACGAAAAAGTGGCTATCTTAATAGTGCAATACTTCTTCCTCCGAGTTGCTCACACAGTTTACTACTTTTTGTGTAGTTTTTGTCTGCCAGAAACTATAATTCACTAGTTGTGTATCATAAAAGAGTCATCGTTTCTCCTCCTAGGGGTTTTCGAGATTTCTTAATCCAAACCGCAAGTAACGAGGCATTGGCTACCTTAAGAGAGTCATAGTTACTCGTCCCCATTGCTCACCCAGTCTGCCACTTTTTCTTACTGTGGCCAGTCTGCCAGAAGCGATATGTCACTCGTTGTGTATCTTAAGAGATTCATCGTTACTCCTTCCATAGGTTACTGGTATTCTCTGAGTCAATACCTCTCTTGACGAAAAAGTGGCTATCTTAATAGTGCAATACTTCTTCCTCCGAGTTGCTCACACAGTTTACTACTTTTTGTGTACTTGCCAGTCTGCCAGAAGCGATATGTCACTAGTTGTGTATCATAAAGGAGTCATCGTTTCTCCTCCTAGGGGTTATTCGAGATTTCTTAATCCAAACCGCAAGTAACGAGGCATTGGCTACCTTAAGAGAGTCATAGTTATTCGTCCCAATTGCTCACCCAGTCTGCCACTTTTCCTTACTGCGGCCAGTCTGCCAGAAGCGATATGTCACTCGTTGTGTATCTTAAGAGATTCATCGTTACTCTTTCCATAGGTTACTGGTATTCTCTGATTCAATGCCTCTCGTGACGAAAAAGTGGCTATCTTAATAGTGCAATACTTCTTCCTCCGAGTTGCTCACACAGTTTACTACTTTTTTGTGTAGTTTTTGTCTGCCAGAAACTATAATTCACTAGTTTTGTATCATAAAAGAGTCATCGTTTCTCCTCCTAGGGGTTATTCGAGACCTCTTCACCCAAACCGCAAGTAACGAGGCATTGGCTACCTTAAGAGAGTCATAGTTACTCGTCCCAATTGCTCACCCAGTCTGCCACTTTTTCTTACTGCGGCCAGTCTGCCAGAAGCGATATGTCACTCGTTGTGTATCTTAAGAGATTCATCGTTACTCCTTCCATAGGTTACTGCTATTCTCTGAGTCAATACCTCTCGTGACGAAAAAGTGGCTATCTTAATAGTGCAATACTTCTTCCTCCGAGTTGCTCACACAGTTTACTGCTTTTTGTGTAGTTTTTGTCTGCCAGAAACTATAATTCACTAGTTGTGTCACATAAAAGAGTCATCGTTTCTCCTCCTAGGGGTTATTCGAGATATCTTAGTCCAAACCGCAAGTAACGAGGCATTGGCTACCTTAAGAGAGTCATAGTTACTCGTCCCATTTGCTCACCCAGTCTGCCACTTTTCCTTACTGCGGCCAGTCTGCCAGAAGCGATATGTCACTCGTTGTGTATCTTAAGAGATTCATCGTTACTCTTTCCATAGGTTACTGGTATTCTCTGATTCAATGCCTCTCGTGACGAAAAAGTGGCTATCTTAATAGTGCAATACTTCTTCCTCCCAGTTGCTCACACAGTTTACTACTTTTTTGTGTAGTTTTTGTCTGCCAGAAACTATAATTCACTAGTTTTGTATCATAAAAGAGTCATCGTTTCTCCTCCTAGGGGTTATTCGAGACCTCTTAATCCAAACCGCAAGTAACGAGGCATTGGCTACCTTAAGAGAGTCATAGTTACTCGTCCCAATTGCTCACCCAGTCTGCCACTTTTTCTTACTGCGGCCAGTCTGCCAGAAGCGATATGTCACTCGTTGTGTATCTTAAGAGATTCATCGTTACTCCTTCCATAGGTTACTGCTATTCTCTGAGTCAAAACCTCTCGTGACGAAAAAGTGGCTATCTTAATAGTGCAATACTTCTTCCTCCGAGTTGCTCACACAGTTTACTGCTTTTTGTGTAGTTTTTGTCTGCCAGAAACTATAATTCAGTAGTTGTGTATCATAAAAGAGTCATCGTTTCTCCACCTAGGGGTTATTCGAGATATCTTAGTCCAAACCGCAAGTAACGAGGCATTGGCTACCTTAAGAGAGTCATAGTTACTCGTCCCAATTGCTCACCCAGTCTGCCACTTTTCCTTACTGCGGCCAGTCTGCCAGAAGCGATATGTCACTCGTTGTGTATCTTAAGAGATTCATCGATACTCTTTCCATAGGTTACTGGTATTCTCCGATTCAATGCCTCTCGTGACGAAAAAGTGGCTATCTTAATAGTGCAATACTTCTTCCTCCCAGTTGCTCACACAGTTTACTACTTTTTTGTGTAGTTTTTGTCTGCCAGAAACTATAATTCACTAGTTTTGTATCAGAAAAGATTCATCGTTTCTCCTCCTAGGGGTTATTCGAGACCTCTTCATCTAAACCGCAAGTAACGAGGCATTGGCTACCTTAAGAGAGTCATAGTTACTCGTCCCAATTGCTCACCCAGTCTGCCACTTTTTCTTACTGCGGCCAGTCTGCCAGAAGCGATATGTCACTCGTTGTGTATCTTAAGAGATTCATCGTTACTCCTTTAATAGGTTACTGGTATTCTCTGAGTCAATACCTCTCGTGACGAAAAAGTGGCTATCTTAATAGTGCAATACTTCTTCCTCCGAGTTGCTCACACAGTTTACTACTTTTTGTGTAGTTTTTGTCTGCCAGAAACTATAATTCACTAGTTGTGTATCATAAAAGAGTCATCGTTTCTCCTCCTAGGTGTTTTCGAGATTTCTTAATCCAAACCGCAAGTAACGAGGCATTGGCTACCTTAAGAGAGTCATAGTTACTCGTCCCCATTGCTCACCCAGTCTGCCACTTTTTCTTACTGTGGCCAGTCTGCCAGAAGCGATATGTCACTCGTTGTGTATCTTAAGAGATTCATCGTTACTCCTTCCATAGGTTACTGGTATTCTCTGAGTCAATACCTCTCTTGACGAAAAAGTGGCTATCTTAATAGTGCAATACTTCTTCCTCCGAGTTGCTCACACAGTTTACTGCTTTTTGTGTAGTTTTTGTCTGCCAGAAACAATAATTCACTAGTTGTGTATCATAAAAGAGTCATCGTTTCTCCTCCTAGGGGTTATTCGAGACCTCTTCATCCAAACCGCAAGTAACGAGGCATTGGCTACCTTAAGAGAGTCATAGTTACTCGTCCCAATTGCTCACCCAGTCTGCCACTATTCCTTACTGCGGCCAGTCTGCCAGAAGCGATATGTCACTCGTTGTGTATCTTAAGAGATTCATCGTTACTCTTTCCATAGGTTACTGGTATTCTCTGATTCAATGCCTCTCGTGACGAAAAAGTGGCTATCTTAATAGTGCAATACCTCTTCCTCCCAGTTGCTCACACAGTTTACTACTTTTTTGTGTAGTTTTTGTCTGCCAGAAACTATAATTCACTAGTTTTGTATCATAAAAGAGTCATCGTTTCTCCTCCTAGGGGTTATTCGAGACCTCTTAATCCAAACCGCAAGTAACGAGGCATTGGCTACCTTAAGAGAGTCATAGTTACTCGTCCCAATTGCTCACCCAGTCTGCCACTTTTTCTTACTGCGGCCAGTCTGCCAGAAGCGATATGTCACTCGTTGTGTATCTTAAGAGATTCATCGTTACTCCTTCCATAGGTTACTGCTATTCTCTGAGTCAATACTTCTCGTGACGAAAAAGTGGCTATCTTAATAGTGCAATACTTCTTCCTCCGAGTTGCTCACACAGTTTACTACTTTTTGTGTAGTTTTTGTCTGCCAGAAACTATAATTCACTAGTTGTGTATCATAAAAGAGTCATCGTTTCTCCTCCTAGGGGTTTTCGAGATTTCTTAATCCAAACCGCAAGTAACGAGGCATTGGCTACCTTAAGAGAGTCATAGTTACTCGTCCCCATTGCTCACCCAGTCTGCCACTTTTTCTTACTGTGGCCAGTCTGCCAGAAGCGATATGTCACTCGTTGTGTATCTTAAGAGATTCATCGTTACTCCTTCCATAGGTTACTGGTATTCTCTGAGTCAATACCTCTCTTGACGAAAAAGTGGCTATCTTAATAGTGCAATACTTCTTCCTCCGAGTTGCTCACACAGTTTACTACTTTTTGTGTACTTGCCAGTCTGCCAGAAGCGATATGTCACTAGTTGTGTATCATAAAGGAGTCATCGTTTCTCCTCCTAGGGGTTATTCGAGATTTCTTAATCCAAACCGCAAGTAACGAGGCATTGGCTACCTTAAGAGAGTCATAGTTATTCGTCCCAATTGCTCACCCAGTCTGCCACTTTTCCTTACTGCGGCCAGTCTGCCAGAAGCGATATGTCACTCGTTGTGTATCTTAAGAGATTCATCGTTACTCTTTCCATAGGTTACTGGTATTCTCTGATTCAATGCCTCTCGTGACGAAAAAGTGGCTATCTTAATAGTGCAATACTTCTTCCTCCGAGTTGCTCACACAGTTTACTACTTTTTTGTATAGTTTTTGTCTGCCAGAAACTATAATTCACTAGTTTTGTATCATAAAAGAGTCATCGTTTCTCCTCCTAGGGGTTATTCGAGACCTCTTCACCCAAACCGCAAGTAACGAGGCATTGGCTACCTTAAGAGAGTCATAGTTACTCGTCCCAATTGCTCACCCAGTCTGCCACTTTTTCTTACTGCGGCCAGTCTGCCAGAAGCGATATGTCACTCGTTGTGTATCTTAAGAGATTCATCGTTACTCCTTCCATAGGTTACTGCTATTCTCTGAGTCAATACCTCTCGTGACGAAAAAGTGGCTATCTTAATAGTGCAATACTTCTTCCTCCGAGTTGCTCACACAGTTTACTGCTTTTTGTGTAGTTTTTGTCTGCCAGAAACTATAATTCACTAGTTGTGTCACATAAAAGAGTCATCGTTTCTCCTCCTAGGGGTTATTCGAGATATCTTAGTCCAAACCGCAAGTAACGAGGCATTGGCTACCTTAAGAGAGTCATAGTTACTCGTCCCATTTGCTCACCCAGTCTGCCACTTTTCCTTACTGCGGCCAGTCTGCCAGAAGCGATATGTCACTCGTTGTGTATCTTAAGAGATTCATCGTTACTCTTTCCATAGGTTACTGGTATTCTCTGATTCAATGCCTCTCGTGACGAAAAAGTGGCTATCTTAATAGTGCAATACTTCTTCCTCCCAGTTGCTCACACAGTTTACTACTTTTTTGTGTAGTTTTTGTCTGCCAGAAACTATAATTCACTAGTTTTGTAACATAAAAGAGTCATCGTTTCTCCTCCTAGGGGTTATTCGAGACCTCTTAATCCAAACCGCAAGTAACGAGGCATTGGCTACCTTAAGAGAGTCATAGTTACTCGTCCCAATTGCTCACCCAGTCTGCCACTTTTTCTTACTGCGGCCAGTCTGCCAGAAGCGATATGTCACTCGTTGTGTATCTTAAGAGATTCATCGTTACTCCTTCCATAGGATACTGCTATTCTCTGAGTCAAAACCTCTCGTGACGAAAAAGTGGCTATCTTAATAGTGCAATACCTCTTCCTCCCAGTTGCTCACACAGTTTACTACTTTTTTGTGTAGTTTTTGTCTGCCAGAAACTATAATTCACTACTTTTGTATCATAAAAGAGTCATCGTTTCTCCTCCTAGGGGTTATTCGAGACCTCTTAATCCAAACCGCAAGTAACGAGGCATTGGCTACCTTAAGAGAGTCATAGTTACTCGTCCCAATTGCTCACCCAGTCTGCCACTTTTTCTTACTGCGGCCAGTCTGCCAGAAGCGATATGTCACTCGTTGTGTATCTTAAGAGATTCATCGTTACTCCTTCCATAGGTTACTGCTATTCTCTGAGTCAATACTTCTCGTGACGAAAAAGTGGCTATCTTAATAGTGCAATACTTCTTCCTCCGAGTTGCTCACACAGTTTACTACTTTTTGTGTAGTTTTTGTCTGCCAGAAACTATAATTCACTAGTTGTGTATCATAAAAGAGTCATCGTTTCTCCTCCTAGGGGTTTTCGAGATTTCTTAATCCAAACCGCAAGTAACGAGGCATTGGCTACCTTAAGAGAGTCATAGTTACTCGTCCCCATTGCTCACCCAGTCTGCCACTTTTTCTTACTGTGGCCAGTCTGCCAGAAGTGATATGTCACTCGTTGTGTATCTTAAGAGATTCATCGTTACTCCTTCCATAGGTTACTGGTATTCTCTGAGTCAATACCTCTCTTGACGAAAAAGTGGCTATCTTAATAGTACAATACTTCTTCCTCCGAGTTGCTCACACAGTTTACTACTTTTTGTGTACTTGCCAGTCTGCCAGAAGCGATATGTCACTAGTTGTGTATCATAAAGGAGTCATCGTTTCTCCTCCTAGGGGTTATTCGAGATTTCTTAATCCAAACCGCAAGTAACGAGGCATTGGCTACCTTAAGAGAGTCATAGTTATTCGTCCCAATTGCTCACCCAGTCTGCCACTTTTCCTTACTGCGGCCAGTCTGCCAGAAGCGATATGTCACTCGTTGTGTATCTTAAGAGATTCATCGTTACTCTTTCCATAGGTTACTGGTATTCTCTGATGCAATGCCTCTCGTGACGAAAAAGTGGCTATCTTAATAGTGCAATACTTCTTCCTCCCAGTTGCTCACACAGTTTACTACTTTTTTGTGTAGTTTTTGTCTGCCAGAAACTATAATTCACTAGTTTTGTATCATAAAAGAGTCATCGTTTCTCCTCCTAGGGGTTATTCGAGACCTCTTCATCCAAACCGCAAGTAACGAGGCATTGGCTACCTTAAGAGAGTCATAGTTACTCGTCCCAATTGCTCACCCAGTCTGCCACTTTTTCTTACTGCGGCCAGTCTGCCAGAAGCGATATGTCACTCGTTGTGTATCTTAAGAGATTCATCGTTACTCCTTTAATAGGTTACTGGTATTCTCTGAGTCAATACCTCTCGTGACGAAAAAGTGGCTATCTTAATAGTGCAATACTTCTTCCTCCGAGTTGCTCACACAGTTTACTGCTTTTTGTGTAGTTTTTGTCTGCCAGAAACTATAATTCACTAGTTGTGTATCATAAAAGAGTCATCGTTTCTCCTCCTAGGGGTTATTCGAGATATCTTAGTCCAAACCGCAAGTAACGAGGCATTGGCTACCTTAAGAGAGTCATAGTTACTCGTCCCATTTGCTCACCCAGTCTGCCACTTTTCCTTACTGCGGCCAGTCTGCCAGAAGCGATATGTCACTCGTTGTGTATCTTAAGAGATTCATCGTTACTCTTTCCATAGGTTACTGGTATTCTCTGATTCAATGCCTCTCGTGACGAAAAAGTGGCTATCTTAATAGTGCAATACTTCTTCCTCCCAGTTGCTCACACAGTTTACTACTTTTTTGTGTAGTTTTTGTCTGCCAGAAACTATAATTCACTAGTTTTGTATCATAAAAGAGTCATCGTTTCTCCTCCTAGGGGTTATTCGAGACCTCTTAATCCAAACCGCAAGTAACGAGGCATTGGCTACCTTAAGAGAGTCATAGTTACTCGTCCCAATTGCTCAGCCAGTCTGCCACTTTTTCTTACTGCGGCCAGTCTGCCAGAAGCGATATGTCACTCGTTGTGTATCTTAAGAGATTCATCGTTACTCCTTCCATAGGTTACTGCTATTCTCTGAGTCAAAACCTCTCGTGACGAAAAAGTGGCTATCTTAATAGTGCAATACTTCTTCCTCCGAGTTGCTCACACAGTTTACTACTTTTTGTGTAGTTTTTGTCTGCCAGAAACTATAATTCACTAGTTGTGTATCATAAAAGAGTCATCGTTTCTCCTCCTAGGGGTTTTCGAGATTTCTTAATCCAAACCGCAAGTAACGAGGCATTGGCTACCTTAAGAGAGTCATAGTTACTCGTCCCCATTGCTCACCCAGTCTGCCACTTTTTCTTACTGTGGCCAGACTGCCACTAGCGATATGTCACTCGTTGTGTATCTTAAGAGATTCATCGTTACTCCTTCCATAGGTTACTGGTATTCTCTGAGTCAATACCTCTCTTGACGAAAAAGTGGCTATCTTAATAGTGCAATACTTCTTCCTCCCAGTTGCTCACACAGTTTACTACTTTTTTGTGTAGTTTTTGTCTGCCAGAAACTATAATTCACTAGTTTTGTATCATAAAAGAGTCATCGTTTCTCCTCCTAGGGGTTGTTCGAGACCTCTTAATCCAAACCGCAAGTAACGAGGCATTGGCTACCTTAAGAGAGTCATAGTTACTCGTCCCAATTGCTCACCCAGTCTGCCACTTTTTCTTACTGCGGCCAGTCTGCCAGAAGCGATATGTCACTCGTTGTGTATCTTAAGAGATTCATCGTTACTCCTTTAATAGGTTACTGGTATTCCCTGAGTCAATACCTCTCGTGACGAAAAAGTGGCTATCTTAATAGTGCAATACTTCTTCCTCCGAGTTGCTCACACAGTTTACTACTTTTTGTGTAGTTTTTGTCTGCCAGAAACTATAATTCACTAGTTGTGTATCATAAAAGAGTCATCGTTTCTCCTCCTAGGTGTTTTCGAGATTTCTTAATCCAAACCGCAAGTAACGAGGCATTGGCTACCTTAAGAGAGTCATAGTTACTCGTCCCCATTGCTCACCCAGTCTGCCACTTTTTCTTACTGTGGCCAGTCTGCCAGAAGCGATATGTCACTCGTTGTGTATCTTAAGAGATTCATCGTTACTCCTTCCATAGGTTACTGGTATTCTCTGAGTCATTACCTCTCTTGACGAAAAAGTGGCTATCTCAATAGTGCAATACTTCTTCCTCCGAGTTGCTCACACAGTTTACTGCTTTTTGTGTAGTTTTTGTCTGCCAGAAACTATAATTCACTAGTTGTGTATCATAAAAGAGTCATCGTTTCTCCTCCTAGGGGTTATTTGAGATATCTTAGTCCAAACCGCAAGTAACGAGGCATTGGCTACCTTAAGAGAGTCATAGTTACTCGTCCCAATTGCTCACCCAGTCTGCCACTATTCCTTACTGCGGCCAGTCTGCCAGAAGCGATATGTCACTCGTTGTGTATCTTAAGAGATTCATCGTTACTCTTTCCATAGGTTACTGGTATTCTCTGATTCAATGCCTCTCGTGACGAAAAAGTGGCTACCTTAATAGTGCAATACTTCTTCCTCCCAGTTGCTCACACAGTTTACTACTTTTTTGTGTAGTTTTTGTCTGCCAGAAACTATAATTCACTAGTTTTGTATCATAAAAGAGTCATCGTTTCTCCTCCTAGGGGTTATTCGAGACCTCTTAATCCAAACCGCAAGTAACGAGGCATTGGCTACCTTAAGAGAGTCATAGTTACTCGTCCCAATTGCTCACCCAGTCTGCCACTTTTTCTTACTGCGGCCAGTCTGCCAGAAGCGATATGTCACTCGTTGTGTATCTTAAGAGATTCATCGTTACTCCTTCCATAGGTTACTGCTATTCTCTGAGTCAATACTTCTCGTGACGAAAAAGTGGCTATCTTAATAGTGCAATACTTCTTCCTCCGAGTTGCTCACACAGTTTACTACTTTTTGTGTAGTTTTTGTCTGCCAGAAACTATAATTCACTAGTTGTGTATCATAAAAGAGTCATCGTTTCTCCTCCTAGGGGTTTTCGAGATTTCTTAATCCAAACCGCAAGTAACGAGGCATTGGCTACCTTAAGAGAGTCATAGTTACTCGTCCCCATTGCTCACCCAGTCTGCCACTTTTTCTTACTGTGGCCAGTCTGGCAGAAGCGGTATGTCACTCGTTGTGTATCTTAAGAGATTCATCGTTACTCCTTCCATAGGTTACTGGTATTCTCTGAGTCAATACCTCTCTTGACGAAAAAGTGGCTATCTTAATAGTACAATACTTCTTCCTCCGAGTTGCTCACACAGTTTACTACTTTTTGTGTACTTGCCAGTCTGCCAGAAGCGATATGTCACTAGTTGTGTATCATAAAGGAGTCATCGTTTCTCCTCCTAGGGGTTATTCGAGATTTCTTAATCCAAACCGCAAGTAACGAGGCATTGGCTACCTTAAGAGAGTCATAGTTATTCGTCCCAATTGCTCACCCAGTCTGCCACTTTTCCTTACTGCGGCCAGTCTGCCAGAAGCGATATGTCACTCGTTGTGTATCTTAAGAGATTCATCGTTACTCTTTCCATAGGTTACTGGTATTCTCTGATTCAATGCTTCTCGTGACGAAAAAGTGGCTATCTTAATAGTGCAATACTTCTTCCTCCGAGTTGCTCACACAGTTTACTACTTTTTTGTGTAGTTTTTGTCTGCCAGAAACTATAATTCACTAGTTTTGTATCATAAAAGAGTCATCGTTTCTCCTCCTAGGGGTTATTCGAGACCTCTTAATCCAAACCGCAAGTAACGAGGCATTGGCTACCTTAAGAGAGTCATAGTTACTCGTCCCAATTGCTCACCCAGTCTGCCACTTTTTCTTACTGCGACCAGTCTGCCAGAAGCGATATGTCACTCGTTGTGTATCTTAAGAGATTCATCGTTACTCCTTTAATAGGTTACTGGTATTCTCTGAGTCAATACTTCTCGTGACGAAAAAGTGGCTATCTTAATAGTGCAATACTTCTTCCTCCGAGTTGCTCACACAGTTTACTGCTTTTTGTGTAGTTTTTGTCTGCCAGAAACTATAATTCACTAGTTGTGTATCATAAAAGAGTCTTCGTTTCTCCTCCTAGGGGTTATTCGAGATATCTTAGTCCAAACCGCAAGTAACGAGGCATTGGCTACCTTAAGAGAGTCATAGTTACTCGTCCCATTTGCTCACCCAGTCTGCCACTTTTCCTTACTGCGGCCAGTCTGCCAGAAGCGATATGTCACTCGTTGTGTATCTTAAGAGATTCATCGTTACTCTTTCCATAGGTTACTGGTATTCTCTGATTCAATGCCTCTCGTGACGAAAAAGTGGCTATCTTAATAGTGCAATACTTCTTCCTCCCAGTTGCTCACACAGTTTACTACTTTTTTGTGTAGTTTTTGTCTGCCAGAAACTATAATTCACTAGTTTTGTATCATAAAAGAGTCATCGTTTCTCCTCCTAGGGGTTATTCGAGACCTCTTAATCCAAACCGCAAGTAACGAGGCATTGGCTACCTTAAGAGAGTCATAGCTACTCGTCCCAATTGCTCACCCAGTCTGCCACTTTTTCTTACTGCGGCCAGTCTGCCAGAAGCGATATGTCACTCGTTGTGTATCTTAAGAGATTCATCGTTACTCCTTCCATAGGTTACTGCTATTCTCTGAGTCAAAACCTCTCGTGACGAAAAAGTGGCTATCTTAATAGTGCAATACTTCTTCCTCCGAGTTGCTCACACAGTTTACTGCTTTTTGTGTAGTTTTTGTCTGCCAGAAACTATAATTCACTAGTTGTGTATCATAAAAGAGTCATCGTTTCTCCTCCTAGGGGTTATTCGAGATATCTTAGTCCAAACCGCAAGTAACGAGGCATTGGCTACCTTAAGAGAGTCATAGTTACTCGTCCCAATTGCTCACCCAGTCTGCCACTTTTCCTTACTGCGGCCAGTCTGCCAGAAGCGATATGTCACTCGTTGTGTATCTTAAGAGATTCATCGTTACTCTTTCCATAGGTTACTGGTATTCTCTGATTCAATGCCTCTCGTGACGAAAAAGTGGCTATCTTAATAGTGCAATACCTCTTCCTCCCAGTTGCTCACACAGTTTACTACTTTTTTGTGTAGTTTTTGTCTGCCAGAAACTATAATTCACTAGTTTTGTATCATAAAAGAGTCATCGTTTCTCCTCCTAGGGGTTATTCGAGACCTCTTAATCCAAACCGCAAGTAACGAGGCATTGGCTACCTTAAGAGAGTCATAGTTACTCGTCCCAATTGCTCACCCAGTCTGCCACTTTTTCTTACTGCGGCCAGTCTGCCAGAAGCGATATGTCACTCGTTGTGTATCTTAAGAGATTCATCGTTACTCCTTCCATAGGTTACTGCTATTCTCTGAGTCAATACTTCTCGTGACGAAAAAGTGGCTATCTTAATAGTGCAATACTTCTTCCTCCGAGTTGCTCACACAGTTTACTACTTTTTGTGTAGTTTTTGTCTGCCAGAAACTATAATTCACTAGTTGTGTATCATAAAAGAGTCATCGTTTCTCCTCCTAGGGGTTTTCGAGATTTCTTAATCCAAACCGCAAGTAACGAGGCATTGGCTACCTTAAGAGAGTCATAGTTACTCGTCCCCATTGCTCACCCAGTCTGCCACTTTTTCTTACTGTGGCCAGTCTGCCAGAAGCGATATGTCACTCGTTGTGTATCTTAAGAGATTCATTGTTACTCCTTCCATAGGTTACTGGTATTCTCTGAGTCAATACCTCTCTTGACGAAAAAGTGGCTATCTTAATAGTACAATACTTCTTCCTCCGAGTTGCTCACACAGTTTACTACTTTTTGTGTACTTGCCAGTCTGCCAGAAGCGATATGTCACTAGTTGTGTATCATAAAGGAGTCATCGTTTCTCCTCCTAGGGGTTATTCGAGATTTCTTAATCCAAACCGCAAGTAACGAGGCATTGGCTACCTTAAGAGAGTCATAGTTATTCGTCCCAATTGCTCACCCAGTCTGCCACTTTTCCTTACTGCGGCCAGTCTGCCAGAAGCGATATGTCACTCGTTGTGTATCTTAAGAGATTCATCGTTACTCTTTCCATAGGTTACTGGTATTCTCTGATTCAATGCTTCTCGTGACGAAAAAGTGGCTATCTTAATAGTGCAATACTTCTTCCTCCGAGTTGCTCACACAGTTTACTACTTTTTTGTGTAGTTTTTGTCTGCCAGAAACTATAATTCACTAGTTTTGTATCATAAAAGAGTCATCGTTTCTCCTCCTAGGGGTTATTCGAGACCTCTTCATCCAAACCGCAAGTAACGAGGCATTGGCTACCTTAAGAGAGTCATAGTTACTCGTCCCAATTGCTCACCCAGTCTGCCACTTTTTCTTACTGCGGCCAGTCTGCCAGAAGCGATATGTCACTCGTTGTGTATCTTAAGAGATTCATCGTTACTCCTTTAATAGGTTACTGGTATTCTCTGAGTCAATACCTCTCGTGACGAAAAAGTGGCTATCTTAATAGTGCAATACTTCTTCCTCCGAGTTGCTCACACAGTTTACTGCTTTTTGTGTAGTTTTTGTCTGCCAGAAACTATAATTCACTAGTTGTGTATCATAAAAGAGTCATCGTTTCTCCTCCTAGGGGTTATTCGAGATATCTTAGTCCAAACCGCAAGTAACGAGGCATTGGCTACCTTAAGAGAGTCATAGTTACTCGTCCCATTTGCTCACGCAGTCTGCCACTTTTCCTTACTGCGGCCAGTCTGCCAGAAGCGATATGTCACTCGTTGTGTATCTTAAGAGATTCATCGTTACTCTTTCCATAGGTTACTGGTATTCTCTGATTCAATGCCTCTCGTGACGAAAAAGTGGCTATCTTAATAGTGCAATACTTCTTCCTCCCAGTTGCTCACACAGTTTACTACTTTTTTGTGTAGTTTTTGTCTGCCAGAAACTATAATTCACTAGTTTTGTATCATAAAAGAGTCATCGTTTCTCCTCCTAGGGGTTATTCGAGACCTCTTAATCCAAACCACAAGTAACGAGGCATTGGCTACCTTAAGAGAGTCATAGTTACTCGTCCCAATTGCTCACCCAGTCTGCCACTTTTTCTTACTGCGGCCAGTCTGCCAGAAGCGATATGTCACTCGTTGTGTATCTTAAGAGATTCATCGTTACTCCTTCCATAGGTTACTGCTATTCTCTGAGTCAAAACCTCTCGTGACGAAAAAGTGGCTATCTTAATAGTGCAATACTTCTTCCTCCGAGTTGCTCACACAGTTTACTACTTTTTGTGTAGTTTTTGTCTGCCAGAAACTATAATTCACTAGTTGTGTATCATAAAAGAGTCATCGTTTCTCCTCCTAGGGGTTTTCGAGATTTCTTAATCCAAACCGCAAGTAACGAGGCATTGGCTACCTTAAGAGAGTCATAGTTACTCGTCCCCATTGCTCACCCAGTCTGCCACTTTTTCTTACTGTGGCCAGACTGCCAGTAGCGATATGTCACTCGTTGTGTATCTTAAGAGATTCATCGTTACTCCTTCCATAGGTTACTGGTATTCTCTGAGTCAATACCTCTCTTGACGAAAAAGTGGCTATCTTAATAGTACAATACTTCTTCCTCCGAGTTGCTCACACAGTTTACTACTTTTTGTGTACTTGCCAGTCTGCCAGAAGCGATATGTCACTAGTTGTGTATCATAAAGGAGTCATCGTTTCTCCTCCTAGGGGTTATTCGAGATTTCTTAATCCAAACCGCAAGTAACGAGGCATTGGCTACCTTAAGAGAGTCATAGTTATTCGTCCCAATTGCTCACCCAGTCTGCCACTTTTCCTTACTGCGGCCAGTCTGCCAGAAGCGATATGTCACTCGTTGTGTATCTTAAGAGATTCATCGTTACTCTTTCCATAGGTTACTGGTATTCTCTGATTCAATGCTTCTCGTGACGAAAAAGTGGCTATCTTAATAGTGCAATACTTCTTCCTCCGAGTTGCTCACACAGTTTACTACTTTTTTGTGTAGTTTTTGTCTGCCAGAAACTATAATTCACTAGTTTTGTATCATAAAAGAGTCATCGTTTCTCCTCCTAGGGGTTATTCGAGACCTCTTCATCCAAACCGCAAGTAACGAGGCATTGGCTACCTTAAGAGAGTAATAGTTACTCGTCCCAATTGCTCACCCAGTCTGCCACTTTTTCTTACTGCGGCCAGTCTGCCAGAAGCGATATGTCACTCGTTGTGTATCTTAAGAGATTCATCGTTACTCCTTTAATAGGTTACTGGTATTCTCTGAGTCAATACCTCTCGTGACGAAAAAGTGGCTATCTTAATAGTGCAATACTTCTTCCTCCGAGTTGCTCACACAGTTTACTGCTTTTTGTGTAGTTTTTGTCTGCCAGAAACTATAATTCACTAGTTGTGTATCATAAAAGAGTCATCGTTTCTCCTCCTAGGGGTTATTCGAGATATCTTAGTCCAAACCGCAAGTAACGAGGCATTGGCTACCTTAAGAGAGTCATAGTTACTCGTCCCATTTGCTCACGCAGTCTGCCACTTTTCCTTACTGCGGCCAGTCTGCCAGAAGCGATATGTCACTCGTTGTGTATCTTAAGAGATTCATCGTTACTCTTTCCATAGGTTACTGGTATTCTCTGATTCAATGCCTCTCGTGACGAAAAAGTGGCTATCTTAATAGTGCAATACTTCTTCCTCCCAGTTGCTCACACAGTTTACTACTTTTTTGTGTAGTTTTTGTCTGCCAGAAACTATAATTCACTAGTTTTGTATCATAAAAGAGTCATCGTTTCTCCTCCTAGGGGTTATTCGAGACCTCTTAATCCAAACCGCAAGTAACGAGGCATTGGCTACCTTAAGAGAGTCATAGTTACTCGTCCCAATTGCTCACCCAGTCTGCCACTTTTTCTTACTGCGGCCAGTCTGCCAGAAGCGATATGTCACTCGTTGTGTATCTTAAGAGATTCATCGTTACTCCTTCCATAGGTTACTGCTATTCTCTGAGTCAAAACCTCTCGTGACGAAAAAGTGGCTATCTTAATAGTGCAATACTTCTTCCTCCGAGTTGCTCACACAGTTTACTACTTTTTGTGTAGTTTTTGTCTGCCAGAAACTATAATTCACTAGTTGTGTATCATAAAAGAGTCATCGTTTCTCCTCCTAGGGGTTTTCGAGATTTCTTAATCCAAACCGCAAGTAACGAGGCATTGGCTACCTTAAGAGAGTCATAGTTACTCGTCCCCATTGCTCACCCAGTCTGCCACTTTTTCTTACTGTGGCCAGACTGCCAGTAGCGATATGTCACTCGTTGTGTATCTTAAGAGATTCATCGTTACTCCTTCCATAGGTTACTGGTATTCTCTGAGTCAATACCTCTCTTGACGAAAAAGTGGCTATCTTAATAGTACAATACTTCTTCCTCCGAGTTGCTCACACAGTTTACTACTTTTTGTGTACTTGCCAGTCTGCCAGAAGCGATATGTCACTAGTTGTGTATCATAAAGGAGTCATCGTTTCTCCTCCTAGGGGTTATTCGAGATTTCTTAATCCAAACCGCAAGTAACGAGGCATTGGCTACCTTAAGAGAGTCATAGTTATTCTTCCCAATTGCTCACCCAGTCTGCCACTTTTCCTTACTGCGGCCAGTCTGCCAGAAGCGATATGTCACTCGGATTGTATCTTAAGAGATTCATCGTTACTCTTTCCATAGGTTACTGGTATTCTCTGATTCAATGCCTCTCGTGACGAAAAAGTGGCTATCTTAATAGTGCAATACTTCTTCCTCCGAGTTGCTCACACAGTTTACTACTTTTTGTGTAGTTTTTGTCTGCCAGAAACTATAATTCACTAGTTGTGTATCATAAAAGAGTCATCGTTTCTCCTCCTAGGGGTTATTCGAGACCTCTTAATCCAAACCGCAAGTAACGAGGCATTGGCTACCTTAAGAGAGTCATAGTTACTCGTCCCAATTGCTCACCCAGTCTGCCACTTTTTCTTACTGCGGCCAGTCTGCCAGAAGCGATATGTCACTCGTTGTGTATCTTAAGAGATTCATCGTTACTCTTTCCATAGGTTACTGGTATTCTCTGATTCAATGCCTCTCGTGACGAAAAAGTGGCTATCTTAATAGTGCAATACTTCTTCCTCCCAGTTGCTCACACAGTTTACTACTTTTTTGTGTAGTTTTTGTCTGCCAGAAACTATAATTCACTAGTTTTGTATCATAAAAGAGTCATCGTTTCTCCTCCTAGGGGTTATTCGAGACCTCTTAATCCAAACCGCAAGTAACGAGGCATTGGCTACCTTAAGAGAGTCATAGTTACTCGTCCCAATTGCTCACCCAGTCTGCCACTTTTTCTTACTGCGGCCAGTCTGCCAGAAGCGATATGTCACTCGTTGTGTATCTTAAGAGATTCATCGTTACTCCTTCCATAGGTTACTGCTATTCTCTGAGTCAAAACCTCTCGTGACGAAAAAGTGGCTATCTTAATAGTGCAATACTTCTTCCTCCGAGTTGCTCACACAGTTTACTGGTTTTTGTGTAGTTTTTGTCTGCCAGAAACTATAATTCACTAGTTGTGTATCATAAAAGAGTCATCGTTTCTCCTCCTAGGGGTTATTCGAGATATCTTAGTCCAAACCGCAAGTAACTAGGCATTGGCTACCTTAAGAGAGTCATAGTTACTCGTCCCAATTGCTCACCCAGTCTGCCACTTTTCCTTACTGCGGCCAGTCTGCCAGAAGCGATATGTCACTCGTTGTGTATCTTAAGAGATTCATCGTTACTCTTTCCATAGGTTACTGGTATTCTCTGATTCAATGCCTCTCGTGACGAAAAAGTGGCTATCTTAATAGTGCAATACCTCTTCCTCCCAGTTGCTCACACAGTTTACTACTTTTTTGTGTAGTTTTTGTCTGCCAGAAACTATAATTCACTAGTTTTGTATCATAAAAGAGTCATCGTTTCTCCTCCTAGGGGTTATTCGAGACCTCTTAATCCAAACCGCAAGTAACGAGGCATTGGCTACCTTAAGAGAGTCATAGTTACTCGTCCCAATTGCTCACCCAGTCTGCCACTTTTTCTTACTGCGGCCAGTCTGCCAGAAGCGATATGTCACTCGTTGTGTATCTTAAGAGATTCATCGTTACTCCTTCCATAGGTTACTGCTATTCTCTGAGTCAATACTTCTCGTGACGAAAAAGTGGCTATCTTAATAGTGCAATACTTCTTCCTCCGAGTTGCTCACACAGTTTACTACTTTTTGTGTAGTTTTTGTCTGCCAGAAACTATAATTCACTAGTTGTGTATCATAAAAGAGTCATCGTTTCTCCTCCTAGGGGTTTTCGAGATTTCTTAATCCAAACCGAAGGTAACGAGGCATTGGCTATCTTAAGAGAGTCATAGTTACTCGTCCCCATTGCTCACCCAGTCTGCCACTTTTTCTTACTGTGGCCAGTCTGCCAGAAGCGATATGTCACTCGTTGTGTATCTTAAGAGATTCATTGTTACTCCTTCCATAGGTTACTGGTATTCTCTGAGTCAATACCTCTCTTGACGAAAAAGTGGCTATCTTAATAGTACAATACTTCTTCCTCCGAGTTGCTCACACAGTTTACTACTTTTTGTGTACTTGCCAGTCTGCCAGAAGCGATATGTCACTAGTTGTGTATCATAAAGGAGTCATCGTTTCTCCTCCTAGGGGTTATTCGAGATTTCTTAATCCAAACCGCAAGTAACGAGGCATTGGCTACCTTAAGAGAGTCATAGTTATTCGTCCCAATTGCTCACCCAGTCTGCCACTTTTCCTTACTGCGGCCAGTCTGCCAGAAGCGATATGTCACTCGTTGTGTATCTTAAGAGATTCATCGTTACTCTTTCCATAGGTTACTGGTATTCTCTGATTCAATGCTTCTCGTGACGAAAAAGTGGCTATCTTAATAGTGCAATACTTCTTCCTCCGAGTTGCTCACACAGTTTACTACTTTTTTGTGTAGTTTTTGTCTGCCAGAAACTATAATTCACTAGTTTTGTATCATAAAAGAGTCATCGTTTCTCCTCCTAGGGGTTATTCGAGACCTCTTCATCCAAACCGCAAGTAACGAGGCATTGGCTACCTTAAGAGAGTCATAGTTACTCGTCCCAATTGCTCACCCAGTCTGCCACTTTTTCTTACTGCGGCCAGTCTGCCAGAAGCGATATGTCACTCGTTGTGTATCTTAAGAGATTCATCGTTACTCCTTTAATAGGTTACTGGTATTCTCTGAGTCAATACCTCTCGTGACGAAAAAGTGGCTATCTTAATAGTGCAATACTTCTTCCTCCGAGTTGCTCACACAGTTTACTGCTTTTTGTGTAGTTTTTGTCTGCCAGAAACTATAATTCACTAGTTGTGTATCATAAAAGAGTCATCGTTTCTCCTCCTAGGGGTTATTCGAGATATCTTAGTCCAAACCGCAAGTAACGAGGCATTGGCTACCTTAAGAGAGTCATAGTTACTCGTCCCATTTGCTCACGCAGTCTGCCACTTTTCCTTACTGCGGCCAGTCTGCCAGAAGCGATATGTCACTCGTTGTGTATCTTAAGAGATTCATCGTTACTCTTTCCATAGGTTACTGTTATTCTCTGATTCAATGCCTCTCGTGACGAAAAAGTGGCTATCTTAATAGTGCAATACTTCTTCCTCCCAGTTGCTCACACAGTTTACTACTTTTTTGTGTAGTTTTTGTCTGCCAGAAACTATAATTCACTAGTTTTGTATCATAAAAGAGTCATCGTTTCTCCTCCTAGGGGTTATTCGAGACCTCTTAATCCAAACCGCAAGTAACGAGGCATTGGCTACCTTAAGAGAGTCATAGTTACTCGTCCCAATTGCTCACCCAGTCTGCCACTTTTTCTTACTGCGGCCAGTCTGCCAGAAGCGATATGTCACTCGTTGTGTATCTTAAGAGATTCATCGTTACTCCTTCCATAGGTTACTGCTATTCTCTGAGTCAAAACCTCTCGTGACGAAAAAGTGGCTATCTTAATAGTGCAATACTTCTTCCTCCGAGTTGCTCACACAGTTTACTACTTTTTGTGTAGTTTTTGTCTGCCAGAAACTATAATTCACTAGTTGTGTATCATAAAAGAGTCATCGTTTCTCCTCCTAGGGGTTTTCGAGATTTCTTAATCCAAACCGCAAGTAACGAGGCATTGGCTACCTTAAGAGAGTCATAGTTACTCGTCCCCATTGCTCACCCAGTCTGCCACTTTTTCTTACTGTGGCCAGACTGCCAGTAGCGATATGTCACTCGTTGTGTATCTTAAGAGATTCATCGTTACTCCTTCCATAGGTTACTGGTATTCTCTGAGTCAATACCTCTCTTGACGAAAAAGTGGCTATCTTAATAGTACAATACTTCTTCCTCCGAGTTGCTCACACAGTTTACTACTTTTTGTGTACTTGCCAGTCTGCCAGAAGCGATATGTCACTAGTTGTGTATCATAAAGGAGTCATCGTTTCTCCTCCTAGGGGTTATTCGAGATTTCTTAATCCAAACCGCAAGTAACGAGGCATTGGCTACCTTAAGAGAGTCATAGTTATTCTTCCCAATTGCTCACCCAGTCTGCCACTTTTCCTTACTGCGGCCAGTCTGCCAGAAGCGATATGTCACTCGGATTGTATCTTAAGAGATTCATCGTTACTCTTTCCATAGGTTACTGGTATTCTCTGATTCAATGCCTCTCGTGACGAAAAAGTGGCTATCTTAATAGTGCAATACTTCTTCCTCCGAGTTGCTCACACAGTTTACTACTTTTTGTGTAGTTTTTGTCTGCCAGAAACTATAATTCACTAGTTGTGTATCATAAAAGAGTCATCGTTTCTCCTCCTAGGGGTTATTCGAGACCTCTTAATCCAAACCGCAAGTAACGAGGCATTGGCTACCTTAAGAGAGTCATAGTTACTCGTCCCAATTGCTCACCCAGTCTGCCACTTTTTCTTACTGCGGCCAGTCTGCCAGAAGCGATATGTCACTCGTTGTGTATCTTAAGAGATTCATCGTTACTCCTTTAATAGGTTACTGGTATTCTCTGAGTCAATACCTCTCGTGACGAAAAAGTGGCTATCTTAATAGTGCAATACTTCTTCCTCCGAGTTGCTCACACAGTTTACTGCTTTTTGTGTAGTTTTTGTCTGCCAGAAACTATAATTCACTAGTTGTGTATCATAAAAGAGTCATCGTTTCTCCTCCTAGGGGTTATTCGAGATATCTTAGTCCAAACCGCAAGTAACGAGGCATTGGCTACCTTAAGAGAGTCATAGTTACTCGTCCCAATTGCTCACCCAGTCTGCCACTTTTTCTTACTGCGGCCAGTCTGCCAGAAGCGATATGTCACTCGTTGTGTATCTTAAGAGATTCATCGTTACTCCTTTAATAGGTTACTGGTATTCTCTGAGTCAATACCTCTCGTGACGAAAAAGTGGCTATCTTAATAGTGCAATACTTCTTCCTCCGAGTTGCTCACACAGTTTACTGCTTTTTGTGTAGTTTTTGTCTGCCAGAAACTATAATTCACTAGTTGTGTATCATAAAAGAGTCATCGTTTCTCCTCCTAGGGGTTATTCGAGATATCTTAGTCCAAACCGCAAGTAACGAGGCATTGGCTACCTTAAGAGAGTCATAGTTACTCGTCCCATTTGCTCACCCAGTCTGCCACTTTTCCTTACTGCGGCCAGTCTGCCAGAAGCGATATGTCACTCGTTGTGTATCTTAAGAGATTCATCGTTACTCTTTCCATAGGTTACTGGTATTCTCTGATTCAATGCCTCTCGTGACGAAAAAGTGGCTATCTTAATAGTGCAATACTTCTTCCTCCCAGTTGCTCACACAGTTTACTATTTTTTTGTGTAGTTTTTGTCTGCCAGAAACTATAATTCACTAGTTTTGTATCATAAAAGAGTCATCGTTTCTCCTCCTAGGGGTTATTCGAGACCTCTTAATCCAAACCGCAAGTAACGAGGCATTGGCTACCTTAAGAGAGTCATAGTTACTCGTCCCAATTGCTCACCCAGTCTGCCACTTTTTCTTACTGCGGCCAGTCTGCCAGAAGCGATATGTCACTCGTTGTGTATCTTAAGAGATTCATCGTTACTCCTTCCATAGGTTACTGCTATTCTCTGAGTCAAAACCTCTCGTGACGAAAAAGTGGCTATCTTAATAGTGCAATACTTCTTCCTCCGAGTTGCTCACACAGTTTACTGCTTTTTGTGTAGTTTTTGTCTGCCAGAAACTATAATTCACTAGTTGTGTATCATAAAAGAGTCATCGTTTCTCCTCCTAGGGGTTATTCGAGATATCTTAGTCCAAACCGCAAGTAACGAGGCATTGGCTACCTTAAGAGAGTCATAGTTACTCGTCCCATTTGCTCACCCAGTCTGCCACTTTTCCTTACTGCGGCCAGTCTGCCAGAAGCGATATGTCACTCGTTGTGTATCTTAAGAGATTCATCGTTACTCTTTCCATAGGTTACTGGTATTCTCTGATTCAATGCCTCTCGTGACGAAAAAGTGGCTATCTTAATAGTGCAATACTTCTTCCTCCCAGTTGCTCACACAGTTTACTACTTTTTTGTGTAGTTTTTGTCTGCCAGAAACTATAATTCACTAGTTTTGTATCATAAAAGAGTCATCGTTTCTCCTCCTAGGGGTTATTCGAGACCTCTTAATCCAAACCGCAAGTAACGAGGCATTGGCTACCTTAAGAGAGTCATAGTTACTCGTCCCAATTGCTCACCCAGTCTGCCACTTTTTCTTACTGCGGCCAGTCTGCCAGAAGCGATATGTCACTCGTTGTGTATCTTAAGAGATTCATCGTTACTCCTTCCATAGGTTACTGCTATTCTCTGAGTCAAAACCTCTCGTGACGAAAAAGTGGCTATCTTAATAGTGCAATACTTCTTCCTCCGAGTTGCTCACACAGTTTACTACTTTTTGTGTAGTTTTTGTCTGCCAGAAACTATAATTCACTAGTTGTGTATCATAAAAGAGTCATCGTTTCTCCTCCTAGGGGTTTTCGAGATTTCTTAATCCAAACCGCAAGTAACGAGGCATTGGCTACCTTAAGAGAGTCATAGTTACTCGTCCCCATTGCTCACCCAGTCTGCCACTTTTTCTTACTGTGGCCAGACTGCCAGTAGCGATATGTCACTCGTTGTGTATCTTAAGAGATTCATCGTTACTCCTTCCATAGGTTACTGGTATTCTCTGAGTCAATACCTCTCTTGACGAAAAAGTGGCTATCTTAATAGTACAATACTTCTTCCTCCGAGTTGCTCACACAGTTTACTACTTTTTGTGTACTTGCCAGTCTGCCAGAAGCGATATGTCACTAGTTGTGTATCATAAAGGAGTCATCGTTTCTCCTCCTAGGGGTTATTCGAGATTTCTTAATCCAAACCGCAAGTAACGAGGCATTGGCTACCTTAAGAGAGTCATAGTTATTCTTCCCAATTGCTCACCCAGTCTGCCACTTTTCCTTACTGCGGCCAGTCTGCCAGAAGCGATATGTCACTCGTTGTGTATCTTAAGAGATTCATCGTTACTCTTTCCATAGGTTACTGGTATTCTCTGATTCAATGCCTCTCGTGACGAAAAAGTGGCTATCTTAATAGTGCAATACTTCTTCCTCCGAGTTGCTCACACAGTTTACTACTTTTTGTGTAGTTTTTGTCTGCCAGAAACTATAATTCACTAGTTGTGTATCATAAAAGAGTCATCGTTTCTCCTCCTAGGGGTTTTCGAGATTTCTTAATCCAAACCGCAAGTAACGAGGCATTGGCTACCTTAAGAGAGTCATAGTTACTCGTCCCAATTGCTCACCCAGTCTGCCACTTTTTCTTACTGCGGCCAGTCTGCCAGAAGCGATATGTCACTCGTTGTGTATCTTAAGAGATTCATCGTTACTCCTTTAATAGGTTACTGGTATTCTCTGAGTCAATACCTCTCGTGACGAAAAAGTGGCTATCTTAATAGTGCAATACTTCTTCCTCCGAGTTGCTCACACAGTTTACTGCTTTTTGTGTAGTTTTTGTCTGCCAGAAACTATAATTCACTAGTTGTGTATCATAAAAGAGTCATCGTTTCTCCTCCTAGGGGTTATTCGAGATATCTTAGTCCAAACCGCAAGTAACGAGGCATTGGCTACCTTAAGAGAGTCATAGTTACTCGTCCCATTTGCTCACCCAGTCTGCCACTTTTCCTTACTGCGGCCAGTCTGCCAGAAGCGATATGTCACTCGTTGTGTATCTTAAGAGATTCATCGTTACTCTTTCCATAGGTTACTGCTATTCTCTGATTCAATGCCTCTCGTGACGAAAAAGTGGCTATCTTAATAGTGCAATACTTCTTCCTCCCAGTTGCTCACACAGTTTACTGGTTTTTGTGTAGTTTTTGTCTGCCAGAAACTATAATTCACTAGTTGTGTATCATAAAAGAGTCATCGTTTCTCCTCCTAGGGGTTATTCGAGATATCTTAGTCCAAACCGCAAGTAACGAGGCATTGGCTACCTTAAGAGAGTCATAGTTACTCGTCCCAATTGCTCACCCAGTCTGCCACTTTTCCTTACTGCGGCCAGTCTGCCAGAAGCGATATGTCACTCGTTGTGTATCTTAAGAGATTCATCGTTACTCTTTCCATAGGTTACTGGTATTCTCTGATTCAATGCCTCTCTTGACGAAAAAGTGGCTATCTTAATAGTGCAATACCTCTTCCTCCCAGTTGCTCACACAGTTTACTACTTTTTTGTGTAGTTTTTGTCTGCCAGAAACTATAATTCACTAGTTTTGTATCATAAAAGAGTCATCGTTTCTCCTCCTAGGGGTTATTCGAGACCTCTTAATCCAAACCGCAAGTAACGAGGCATTGGCTACCTTAAGAGAGTCATAGTTACTCGTCCCAATTGCTCACCCAGTCTGCCACTTTTTCTTACTGCGGCCAGTCTGCCAGAAGCGATATGTCACTCGTTGTGTATCTTAAGAGATTCATCGTTACTCCTTCCGTAGGTTACTGCTATTCTCTGAGTCAATACTTCTCGTGACGAAAAAGTGGCTATCTTAATAGTGCAATACTTCTTCCTCCGAGTTGCTCACACAGTTTACTACTTTTTGTGTAGTTTTTGTCTGCCAGAAACTATAATTCACTAGTTGTGTATCATAAAAGAGTCATCGTTTCTCCTCCTAGGGGTTTTCGAGATTTCTTAATCCAAACCGCAAGTAACGAGGCATTGGCTACCTTAAGAGAGTCATAGTTACTCGTCCCCATTGCTCACCCAGTCTGCCACTTTTTCTTACTGTGGCCAGTCTGCCAGAAGCGATATGTCACTCGTTGTGTATCTTAAGAGATTCATTGTTACTCCTTCCATAGGTTACTGGTATTCTCTGAGTCAATACCTCTCTTGACGAAAAAGTGGCTATCTTAATAGTACAATACTTCTTCCTCCGAGTTGCTCACACAGTTTACTACTTTTTGTGTACTTGCCAGTCTGCCAGAAGCGATATGTCACTAGTTGTGTATCATAAAGGAGTCATCGTTTCTCCTCCTAGGGGTTATTCGAGATTTCTTAATCCAAACCGCAAGTAACGAGGCATTGGCTACCTTAAGAGAGTCATAGTTATTCGTCCCAATTGCTCACCCAGTCTGCCACTTTTCCTTACTGCGGCCAGTCTGCCAGAAGCGATATGTCACTCGTTGTGTATCTTAAGAGATTCATCGTTACTCTTTCCATAGGTTACTGGTATTCTCTGATTCAATGCTTCTCGTGACGAAAAAGTGGCTATCTTAATAGTGCAATACTTCTTCCTCCGAGTTGCTCACACAGTTTACTACTTTTTTGTGTAGTTTTTGTCTGCCAGAAACTATAATTCACTAGTTTTGTATCATAAAAGAGTCATCGTTTCTCCTCCTAGGGGTTATTCGAGACCTCTTCATCCAAACCGCAAGTAACGAGGCATTGGCTACCTTAAGAGAGTCATAGTTACTCGTCCCAATTGCTCACCCAGTCTGCCACTTTTTCTTACTGCGGCCAGTCTGCCAGAAGCGATATGTCACTCGTTGTGTATCTTAAGAGATTCATCGTTACTCCTTTAATAGGTTACTGGTATTCTCTGAGTCAATACCTCTCGTGACGAAAAAGTGGCTATCTTAATAGTGCAATACTTCTTCCTCCCAGTTGCTCACACAGTTTACTACTTTTTTGTGTAGTTTTTGTCTGCCAGAAACTATAATTCACTAGATTTGTATCATAAAAGAGTCATCGTTTCTCCTCCTAGGGGTTATTCGAGACCTCTTAATGCAAACCGCAAGTAACGAGGCATTGGCTACCTTAAGAGAGTCATAGTTACTCGTCCCAATTGCTCACCCAGTCTGCCACTTTTCCTTACTGCGGCCAGTCTGCCAGAAGCGATATGTCACTCGTTGTGTATCTTAAGAGATTCATCGTTACTCTTTCCATAGGTTACTGGTATTCTCTGATTCAATGCTTCTCGTGACGAAAAAGTGGCTATCTTAATAGTGCAATACTTCTTCCTCCGAGTTGCTCACACAGTTTACTACTTTTTTGTGTAGTTTTTGTCTGCCAGAAACTATAATTCACTAGTTTTGTATCATAAAAGAGTCATCGTTTCTCCTCCTAGGGGTTATTCGAGACCTCTTCATCCAAACCGCAAGTAACGAGGCATTGGCTACCTTAAGAGAGTCATAGTTACTCGTCCCAATTGCTCACCCAGTCTGCCACTTTTTCTTACTGCGGCCAGTCTGCCAGAAGCGATATGTCACTCGTTGTGTATCTTAAGAGATTCATCGTTACTCCTTTAATAGGTTACTGGTATTCTCTGAGTCAATACCTCTCGTGACGAAAAAGTGGCTATCTTAATAGTGCAATACTTCTTCCTCCGAGTTGCTCACACAGTTTACTGCTTTTTGTGTAGTTTTTGTCTGCCAGAAACTATAATTCACTAGTTGTGTATCATAAAAGAGTCATCGTTTCTCCTCCTAGGGGTTATTCGAGATATCTTAGTCCAAACCGCAAGTAACGAGGCATTGGCTACCTTAAGAGAGTCATAGTTACTCGTCCCATTTGCTCACGCAGTCTGCCACTTTTCCTTACTGCGGCCAGTCTGCCAGAAGCGATATGTCACTCGTTGTGTATCTTAAGAGATTCATCGTTACTCTTTCCATAGGTTACTGTTATTCTCTGATTCAATGCCTCTCGTGACGAAAAAGTGGCTATCTTAATAGTGCAATACTTCTTCCTCCCAGTTGCTCACACAGTTTACTACTTTTTTGTGTAGTTTTTGTCTGCCAGAAACTATAATTCACTAGTTTTGTATCATAAAAGAGTCATCGTTTCTCCTCCTAGGGGTTATTCGAGACCTCTTAATCCAAACCGCAAGTAACGAGGCATTGGCTACCTTAAGAGAGTCATAGTTACTCGTCCCAATTGCTCACCCAGTCTGCCACTTTTTCTTACTGCGGCCAGTCTGCCAGAAGCGATATGTCACTCGTTGTGTATCTTAAGAGATTCATCGTTACTCCTTCCATAGGTTACTGCTATTCTCTGAGTCAAAACCTCTCGTGACGAAAAAGTGGCTATCTTAATAGTGCAATACTTCTTCCTCCGAGTTGCTCACACAGTTTACTACTTTTTGTGTAGTTTTTGTCTGCCAGAAACTATAATTCACTAGTTGTGTATCATAAAAGAGTCATCGTTTCTCCTCCTAGGGGTTTTCGAGATTTCTTAATCCAAACCGCAAGTAACGAGGCATTGGCTACCTTAAGAGAGTCATAGTTACTCGTCCCCATTGCTCACCCAGTCTGCCACTTTTTCTTACTGTGGCCAGACTGCCAGTAGCGATATGTCACTCGTTGTGTATCTTAAGAGATTCATCGTTACTCCTTCCATAGGTTACTGGTATTCTCTGAGTCAATACCTCTCTTGACGAAAAAGTGGCTATCTTAATAGTACAATACTTCTTCCTCCGAGTTGCTCACACAGTTTACTACTTTTTGTGTACTTGCCAGTCTGCCAGAAGCGATATGTCACTAGTTGTGTATCATAAAGGAGTCATCGTTTCTCCTCCTAGGGGTTATTCGAGATTTCTTAATCCAAACCGCAAGTAACGAGGCATTGGCTACCTTAAGAGAGTCATAGTTATTCTTCCCAATTGCTCACCCAGTCTGCCACTTTTCCTTACTGCGGCCAGTCTGCCAGAAGCGATATGTCACTCGGATTGTATCTTAAGAGATTCATCGTTACTCTTTCCATAGGTTACTGGTATTCTCTGATTCAATGCCTCTCGTGACGAAAAAGTGGCTATCTTAATAGTGCAATACTTCTTCCTCCGAGTTGCTCACACAGTTTACTACTTTTTGTGTAGTTTTTGTCTGCCAGAAACTATAATTCACTAGTTGTGTATCATAAAAGAGTCATCGTTTCTCCTCCTAGGGGTTATTCGAGACCTCTTAATCCAAACCGCAAGTAACGAGGCATTGGCTACCTTAAGAGAGTCATAGTTACTCGTCCCAATTGCTCACCCAGTCTGCCACTTTTTCTTACTGCGGCCAGTCTGCCAGAAGCGATATGTCACTCGTTGTGTATCTTAAGAGATTCATCGTTACTCCTTCCATAGGTTACTGCTATTCTCTGAGTCAAAACCTCTCGTGACGAAAAAGTGGCTATCTTAATAGTGCAATACTTCTTCCTCCGAGTTGCTCACACAGTTTACTGCTTTTTGTGTAGTTTTTGTCTGCCAGAAACTATAATTCACTAGTTGTGTATCATAAAAGAGTCATCGTTTCTCCTCCTAGGGGTTATTCGAGATATCTTAGTCCAAACCGCAAGTAACGAGGCATTGGCTACCTTAAGAGAGTCATAGATACTCGTCCCAATTGCTCACCCAGTCTGCCACTTTTCCTTACTGCGGCCAGTCTGCCAGAAGCGATATGTCACTCGTTGTGTATCTTAAGAGATTCATCGATACTCTTTCCATAGGTTACTGGTATTCTCTGATTCAATGCCTCTCGTGACGAAAAAGTGGCTATCTTAATAGTGCAATACTTCTTCCTCCCAGTTGCTCACACAGTTTACTACTTTTTTGTGTAGTTTTTGTCTGCCAGAAACTATAATTCACTAGTTTTGTATCAGAAAAGAGTCATCGTTTCTCCTCCTAGGGGTTATTCGAGACCTCTTCATCCAAACCGCAAGTAACGAGGCATTGGCTACCTTAAGAGAGTCATAGTTACTCGTCCCAATTGCTCACCCAGTCTGCCACTTTTTCTTACTGCGGCCAGTCTGCCAGAAGCGATATGTCACTCGTTGTGTATCTTAAGAGATTCATCGTTACTCCTTTAATAGGTTACTGGTATTCTCTGAGTCAATACCTCTCGTGACGAAAAAGTGGCTATCTTAATAGTGCAATACTTCTTCCTCCGAGTTGCTCACACAGTTTACTACTTTTTGTGTAGTTTTTGTCTGCCAGAAACTATAATTCACTAGTTGTGTATCATAAAAGAGTCATCGTTTCTCCTCCTAGGTGTTTTCGAGATTTCTTAATCCAAACCGCAAGTAACGAGGCATTGGCTACCTTAAGAGAGTCATAGTTACTCGTCCCCATTGCTCACCCAGTCTGCCACTTTTTCTTACTGTGGCCAGTCTGCCAGAAGCGATATGTCACTCGTTGTGTATCTTAAGAGATTCATCGTTACTCCTTCCATAGGTTACTGGTATTCCCTGAGTCAATACCTCTCTTGACGAAAAAGTGGCTATCTTAATAGTGCAATACTTCTTCCTCCGAGTTGCTCACACAGTTTACTGCTTTTTGTGTAGTTTTTGTCTGCCAGAAACAATAATTCACTAGTTGTGTATCATAAAAGAGTCATCGTTTCTCCTCCTAGGGGTTATTCGAGATATCTTAGTCCAAACCGCAAGTAACGAGGCATTGGCTACCTTAAGAGAGTCATAGTTACTCGTCCCAATTGCTCACCCAGTCTGCCACTATTCCTTACTGCGGCCAGTCTGCCAGAAGCGATATGTCACTCGTTGTGTATCTTAAGAGATTCATCGTTACTCTTTCCATAGGTTACTGGTATTCTCTGATTCAATGCCTCTCGTGACGAAAAAGTGGCTATCTTAATAGTGCAATACCTCTTCCTCCCAGTTGCTCACACAGTTTACTACTTTTTTGTGTAGTTTTTGTCTGCCAGAAACTATAATTCACTAGTTTTGTATCATAAAAGAGTCATCGTTTCTCCTCCTAGGGGTTATTCGAGACCTCTTAATCCAAACCGCAAGTAACGAGGCATTGGCTACCTTAAGAGAGTCATAGTTACTCGTCCCAATTGCTCACCCAGTCTGCCACTTTTTCTTACTGCGGCCAGTCTGCCAGAAGCGATATGTCACTCGTTGTGTATCTTAAGAGATTCATCGTTACTCCTTCCATAGGTTACTGCTATTCTTTGAGTCAATACTTCTCGTGACGAAAAAGTGGCTATCTTAATAGTGCAATACTTCTTCCTCCGAGTTGCTCACACAGTTTACTACTTTTTGTGTAGTTTTTGTCTGCCAGAAACTATAATTCACTAGTTGTGTATCATAAAAGAGTCATCGTTTCTCCTCCTAGGGGTTTTCGAGATTTCTTAATCCAAACCGCAAGTAACGAGGCATTGGCTACCTTAAGAGAGTCATAGTTACTCGTCCCCATTGCTCACCCAGTCTGCCACTTTTTCTTACTGTGGCCAGTCTGCCAGAAGCGATATGTCACTCGTTGTGTATCTTAAGAGATTCATCGTTACTCCTTCCATAGGTTACTGGTATTCTCTGAGTCAATACCTCTCTTGACGAAAAAGTGGCTATCTTAATAGTACAATACTTCTTCCTCCGAGTTGCTCACACAGTTTACTACTTTTTTGTGTAGTTTTTGTCTGCCAGAAACTATAATTCACTAGTTTTGTATCATAAAAGAGTCATCGTTTCTCCTCCTAGGGGTTATTCGAGACCTCTTCATCCAAACCGCAAGTAACGAGGCATTGGCTACCTTAAGAGAGTCATAGTTACTTGTCCCAATTGCTCACCCAGTCTGCCACTTTTTCTTACTGCGGCCAGTCTGCCAGAAGCGATATGTCACTCGTTGTGTATCTTAAGAGATTCATGGTTACTCCTTTAATAGGTTACTGGTATTCTCTGAGTCAATACATCTCGTGACGAAAAAGTGGCTATCTTAATAGTGCAATACTTCTTCCTCCGAGTTGCTCACACAGTTTACTGCTTTTTGTGTAGTTTTTGTCTGCCAGAAACTATAATTCACTAGTTGTGTATCATAAAAGAGTCATCGTTTCTCCTCCTAGGGGTTATTCGAGATATCTTAGTCCAAACCGCAAGTAACGAGGCATTGGCTACCTTAAGAGAGTCATAGTTACTCGTCCCATTTGCTCACCCAGTCTGCCACTTTTCCTTACTGCGGCCAGTCTGCCAGAAGCGATATGTCACTCGTTGTGTATCTTAAGAGATTCATCGTTACTCTTTCCATAGGTTACTGGTATTCTCTGATTCAATGCCTCTCGTGACGAAAAAGTGGCTATCTTAATAGTGCAATACTTCTTCCTCCCAGTTGCTCACACAGTTTACTACTTTTTTGTGTAGTTTTTGTCTGCCAGAAACTATAATTCACTAGTTTTGTATCATAAAAGAGTCATCGTTTCTCCTCCTAGGGGTTATTCGAGACCTCTTAATCCAAACCGCAAGTAACGAGGCATTGGCTACCTTAAGAGAGTCATAGTTACTCGTCCAGATTGCTCACCCAGTCTGCCACTTTTTCTTACTGCGGCCAGTCTGCCAGAAGCGATATGTCACTAGTTGTGTATCTTAAGAGATTCATCGTTACTCCTTCCATAGGTTACTGCTATTCTCTGAGTCAAAACCTCTCGTGACGAAAAAGTGGCTATCTTAATAGTGCAATACTTCTTCCTCCGAGTTGCTCACACAGTTTACTGCTTTTTGTGTAGTTTTTGTCTGCCAGAAACTATAATTCACTAGTTGTGTATCATAAAAGAGTCATCGTTTCTCCTCCTAGGGGTTATTCGAGATATCTTAGTCCAAACCGCAAGTAACGAGGCATTGGCTACCTTAAGAGAGTCATAGTTACTCGTCCCAATTGCTCACCCAGTCTGCCACTTTTCCTTACTGCGGCCAGTCTGCCAGAAGCGATATGTTACTCGTTGTGTATCTTAAGAGATTCATCGATACTCTTTCCATAGGTTACTGGTATTCTCTGATTCAATGCCTCTCGTGACGAAAAAGTGGCTATCTTAATAGTGCAATACTTCTTCCTCCCAGTTGCTCACACAGTTTACTACTTTTTTGTGTAGTTTTTGTCTGCCAGAAACTATAATTCACTAGTTTTGTATCAGAAAAGAGTCATCTTTTCTCCTCCTAGGGGTTATTCGAGACCTCATCATCCAAACCGCAAGTAACGAGGCATTGGCTACCTTAAGAGAGTCATAGTTACTCGTCCCAATTGCTCACCCAGTCTGCCCATTTTTCTTACTGCGGCCAGTCTGCCAGAAGCGATATGTCACTCGTTGTGTATCTTAAGAGATTCATCGTTACTCCTTTAATAGGTTACTGGTATTCTCTGAGTCAATACCTCTCGTGACGAAAAAGTGGCTATCTTAATAGTGCAATACTTCTTCCTCCGAGTTGCTCACACAGTTTACTGCTTTTTGTGTAGTTTTTGTCTGCCAGAAACTATAATTCACTAGTTGTGTATCATAAAAGAGTCATCGTTTCTCCTCCTAGGGGTTATTCGAGATATCTTAGTCCAAACCGCAAGTAACGAGGCATTGGCTACCTTAAGAGAGTCATAGTTACTCGTCCCCATTGCTCACCCAGTCTGCCACTTTTTCTTACTGCGGCCAGTCTGCCAGAAGCGATATGTCACTCGTTGTGTATCTTAAGAGATTCATCGTTACTCTTTCCATAGGTTACTGGTATTCTCTGAGTCAATACCTCTCTTGACGAAAAAGTGGCTATCTTAATAGTGCAATACTTCTTCCTCCGAGTTGCTCACACAGTTTACTGCTTTTTGTGTAGTTTTTGTCTGCCAGAAACTATAATTCACTAGTTGTGTATCATAAAAGAGTCATCGTTTCTCCTCCTAGGGGTTATTCGAGATATCTTAGTCCAAACCGCAAGTAACGAGGCATTGGCTACCTTAAGAGAGTCATAGTTACTCGTCCCAATTGCTCACCCAGTCTGCCACTATTCCTTACTGCGGCCAGTCTGCCAGAAGCGATATGTCACTCGTTGTGTATCTTAAGAGATTCATCGTTACTCTTTCCATAGGTTACTGGTATTCTCAGATTCAATGCCTCTCGTGACGAAAAAGTGGCTATCTTAATAGTGCAATACCTCTTCCTCCCAGTTGCTCACACAGTTTACTACTTTTTTGTGTAGTTTTTGTCTGCCAGAAACTATAATTCACTAGTTTTGTATCATAAAAGAGTCATCGTTTCTCCTCCTAGGGGTTATTCGAGACCTCTTCATCCAAACCGCAAGTAACGAGGCATTGGCTACCTTAAGAGAGTCATAGTTACTCGTCCCAATTGCTCACCCAGTCTGCCACTTTTTCTTACTGCGGCCAGTCTGCCAGAAGCGATATGTCACTCGTTGTGTATCTTAAGAGATTCATCGTTACTCCTTCCATAGGTTACTGCTATTCTCTGAGTCAATACTTCTCGTGACGAAAAAGTGGCTATCTTAATAGTGCAATACTTCTTCCTCCGAGTTGCTCACACAGTTTACTGCTTTTTGTGTAGTTTTTGTCTGCCAGAAACTATAATTCACTAGTTGTGTATCATAAAAGAGTCATCGTTTCTCCTCCTAGGGGTTTTCGAGATTTCTTAATCCAAACCGCAAGTAACGAGGCATTGGCTACTTTAAGAGAGTCATAGTTACTCGTCCCCATTGCTCACCCAGTCTGCCACTTTTTCTTACTGTGGCCAGTCTGCCAGAAGCGATATGTCACTCGTTGTGTATCTTAAGAGATTCATCGTTACTCCTTCCATAGGTTACTGGTATTCTCTGAGTCAATACCTCTCTTGACGAAAAAGTGGCTATCTTAATAGTACAATACTTCTTCCTCCGAGTTGCTCACACAGTTTACTACTTTTTGTGTACTTGCCAGTCTGCCAGAAGCGATATGTCACTAGTTGTGTATCATAAAGGAGTCATCGTTTCTCCTCCTAGGGGTTATTCGAGATGTCTTAATCCAAACTGCAAGTAACGAGGCATTGGCTACCTTAAGAGAGTCATAGATATTCGTCCCAATTGCTCACCCAGTCTGCCACTTTTCCTTACTGCGGCCAGTCTGCCAGAAGCGATATGTCACTCGTTGTGTATCTTAAGAGATCCATCGTTACTCCTTCCATAGGTTACTGGTATTCTCTGAGTCAATACCACTCTTGACGAAAAAGTGGCTATCTTAATAGTGCAATACTTCTTCCTCCGAGTTGCTCACACAGTTTACTGCTTTTTGTGTAGTTTTTGTCTGCCAGAAACTATAATTCACTAGTTGTGTATCATAAAAGAGTCTTCGTTTCTCCTCCTAGGGGTTATTCGAGATATCTTAGTCCAAACCGCAAGTAACGAGGCATTGGCTACCTTAAGAGAGTCATAGTTACTCGTCCCAATTGCTCACCCAGTCTGCCACTTTTCCTTACTGCGGCCAGTCTGCCAGATGCGATATGTCACTCGTTGTGTATCTTAAGAGATTCATCGTTACTCTTTCCATAGGTTACTGGTATTCTCTGATTCAATGCCTCTCGTGACGAAAAAGTGGCTATCTTAATAGTGCAATACTTCTTCCTCCCAGTTGCTCACACAGTTTACTACTTTTTTGTGTAGTTTTTGTCTGCCAGAAACTATAATTCACTAGTTTTGTATCATATAAGAGTCATCGTTTCTCCTCCTAGGGGTTATTCGAGACCTCTTAATCCAAACCGCAAGTAACGAGGCATTGGCTACCTTAAGAGAGTCATAGTTACTCGTCCCAATTGCTCACCCAGTCTGCCACTTTTTCTTACTGCGGCCAGTCTGCCAGAAGCGATATGTCACTCGTTGTGTATCTTAAGAGATTCATCGTTACTCCTTCCATAGGTTACTGCTATTCTCTGAGTCAATACCTCTCGTGACGAAAAAGTGCCTATCTTAATAGTGCAATACTTCTTCCTCCGAGTTGCTCACACAGTTTACTACTTTTTGTGTAGTTTTTGTCTGCCAGAAACTATAATTCACTAGTTGTGTATCATAAAAGAGTCATCGTTTCTCCTCCTAGGGGTTTTCGAGATTTCTTAATCCAAACCGCAAGTAACGAGGCATTGGCTACCTTAAGAGAGTCATAGTTACTCGTCCCCATTGCTCACCCAGTCTGCCACTTTTTCTTACTGTGGCCAGACTGCCAGAAGCGATATGTCACTCGTTGTGTATCTTAAGAGATTCATCGTTACTCCTTCCATAGGTTACTGGTATTCTCTGAGTCAATACCTCTCTTGACGAAAAAGTGGCTATCTTAATAGTGCAATACTTCTTCCTCCGAGTGGCTCACACAGTTTACTGCTTTTTGTGTAGTTTTTGTCTGCCAGAAACTATAATTCACTAGTTGTGTATCATAAAAGAGTCATCGTTTCTCCTCCTAGGGGTTTTCGAGATTTCTTAATCCAAACCGCAAGTAACGAGGCATTGGCTACCTTAAGAGAGTCATAGTTACTCGTCCCAATTGCTCACCCAGTCTGCCACTTTTCCTTACTGCGGCCAGTCTGCCAGAAGCGATATGTCACTCGTTGTGTATCTTAAGAGATTCATCGTTACTCCTTCCATAGGTTACTGGTATTCTCTGAGTCAATACCTCTCGTGACGAAAAAGTGGCTATCTTAATAGTGCAATACTTCTTCCTCCGAGTTGCTCACACAGTTTACTACTTTTTGTCTACTTGCCAGTCTGCCAGAAGCGATATGTCACTAGTTGTTTATCATAAAAGAGTCATCGTTTCTCCTCCTAGGGGTTATTCGAGATTTCTTAATCCAAACCGCAAGTAACGAGGCATTGGCTACCTTAAGAGAGTCATAGTTACTCGTCCCCATTGCTCACCCAGTCTGCCACTTTTCCTTACTGCGGCCAGTCTGCCAGAAGCGATATGTCACTCGTTGTGTATCTTAAGAGATTCATCGCTACTCTTTCCATAGGTTACTGGTATTCTCTGATTCAATGCCTCTCGTGACGAAAAAGTGGCTATCTTCATAGTGCAATACTTCTTCCTCCGAGTTGCTCACACAGTTTACTACTTTTTTGTGTAGTTTTTGTCTGCCAGAAACTATAAATCACTAGTTTTGTATCATAAAAGAGTCATCGTTTCTCCTCCTAGGGGTTATTCGAGACCTCTTCATCCAAACCGCAAGTAACGAGGCATTGGCTACCTTAAGAGAGTCATAGTTACTCGTCCCAATTGCTCACCCAGTCTGCCACTTTTTCTTACTGCGGCCAGTCTGCCAGAAGCGATATGTCACTCGTTGTGTATCTTAAGAGATTCATCGTTACTCTTTCCATAGGTTACTGGTATTCTCTGATTCAATGCCTCTCGTGACGAAAAAGTGGCTATCTTAATAGTGCAATACCTCTTCCTCCCAGTTGCTCACACAGTTTACTACTTTTTTGTGTAGTTTTTGTCTGCCAGAAACTATAATTCACTAGTTTTGTATCATAAAAGAGTCATCGTTTCTCCTCCTAGGGGTTATTCGAGACCTCTTAATCCAAACCGCAAGTAACGAGGCATTGGCTACCTTAAGAGAGTCATAGTTACCCGTCCCAATTGCTCACCCAGTCTGCCACTTTTTCTTACTGCGGCCAGTCTGCCAGAAGCGATATGTCACTCGTTGTGTATCTTAAGAGATTCATCGTTACTCCTTCCATAGGTTACTGGTATTCTCTGAGTCAATACCTCTCTTGACGAAAAAGTGGCTATCTTAATAGTACAATACTTCTTCCTCCGAGTTGCTCACACAGTTTACTACTTTTTGTGTACTTGCCAGTCTGCCAGAAGCGATATGTCACTAGTTGTGTATCATAAAGGAGTCATCGTTTCTCCTCCTAGGGGTTATTCGAGATTTCTTAATCCAAACCGCAAGTAACGAGGCATTGGCTACCTTAAGAGAGTCATAGATATTCGTCCCAATTGCTCACCCAGTCTGCCACTTTTCCTTACTGCGGCCAGTCTGCCAGAAGCGATATGTCACTCGTTGTGTATCTTAAGAGATCCATCGTTACTCCTTCCATAGGTTACTGGTATTCTCTGAGTCAATACCACTCTTGACGAAAAAGTGGCTATCTTAATAGTGCAATACTTCTTCCTCCGAGTTGCTCACACAGTTTACTGCTTTTTGTGTAGTTTTTGTCTGCCAGAAACTATAATTCACTAGTTGTGTATCATAAAAGAGTCTTCGTTTCTCCTCCTAGGGGTTATTCGAGATATCTTAGTCCAAACCGCAAGTAACGAGGCATTGGCTACCTTAAGAGAGTCATAGTTACTCGTCCCAATTGCTCACCCAGTCTGCCACTTTTCCTTACTGCGGCCAGTCTGCCAGATGCGATATGTCACTCGTTGTGTATCTTAAGAGATTCATCGTTACTCTTTCCATAGGTTACTGGTATTCTCTGATTCAATGCCTCTCGTGACGAAAAAGTGGCTATCTTAATAGTGCAATACTTCTTCCTCCCAGTTGCTCACACAGTTTACTACTTTTTTGTGTAGTTTTTGTCTGCCAGAAACTATAATTCACTAGTTTTGTATCATATAAGAGTCATCGTTTCTCCTCCTAGGGGTTATTCGAGACCTCTTAATCCAAACCGCAAGTAACGAGGCATTGGCTACCTTAAGAGAGTCATAGTTACTCGTCCCAATTGCTCACCCAGTCTGCCACTTTTTCTTACTGCGGCCAGTCTGCCAGAAGCGATATGTCACTCGTTGTGTATCTTAAGAGATTCATCGTTACTCCTTCCATAGGTTACTGCTATTCTCTGAGTCAATACCTCTCGTGACGAAAAAGTGCCTATCTTAATAGTGCAATACTTCTTCCTCCGAGTTGCTCACACAGTTTACTACTTTTTGTGTAGTTTTTGTCTGCCAGAAACTATAATTCACTAGTTGTGTATCATAAAAGAGTCATCGTTTCTCCTCCTAGGGGTTTTCGAGATTTCTTAATCCAAACCGCAAGTAACGAGGCATTGGCTACCTTAAGAGAGTCATAGTTACTCGTCCCCATTGCTCACCCAGTCTGCCACTTTTTCTTACTGTGGCCAGACTGCCAGAAGCGATATGTCACTCGTTGTGTATCTTAAGAGATTCATCGTTACTCCTTCCATAGGTTACTGGTATTCTCTGAGTCAATACCTCTCTTGACGAAAAAGTGGCTATCTTAATAGTGCAATACTTCTTCCTCCGAGTGGCTCACACAGTTTACTGCTTTTTGTGTAGTTTTTGTCTGCCAGAAACTATAATTCACTAGTTGTGTATCATAAAAGAGTCATCGTTTCTCCTCCTAGGGGTTTTCGAGATTTCTTAATCCAAACCGCAAGTAACGAGGCATTGGCTACCTTAAGAGAGTCATAGTTACTCGTCCCAATTGCTCACCCAGTCTGCCACTTTTCCTTACTGCGGCCAGTCTGCCAGAAGCGATATGTCACTCGTTGTGTATCTTAAGAGATTCATCGTTACTCCTTCCATAGGTTACTGGTATTCTCTGAGTCAATACCTCTCGTGACGAAAAAGTGGCTATCTTAATAGTGCAATACTTCTTCCTCCGAGTTGCTCACACAGTTTACTACTTTTTGTCTACTTGCCAGTCTGCCAGAAGCGATATGTCACTAGTTGTTTATCATAAAAGAGTCATCGTTTCTCCTCCTAGGGGTTATTCGAGATTTCTTAATCCAAACCGCAAGTAACGAGGCATTGGCTACCTTAAGAGAGTCATAGTTACTCGTCCCCATTGCTCACCCAGTCTGCCACTTTTCCTTACTGCGGCCAGTCTGCCAGAAGCGATATGTCACTCGTTGTGTATCTTAAGAGATTCATCGCTACTCTTTCCATAGGTTACTGGTATTCTCTGATTCAATGCCTCTCGTGACGAAAAAGTGGCTATCTTCATAGTGCAATACTTCTTCCTCCGAGTTGCTCACACAGTTTACTACTTTTTTGTGTAGTTTTTGTCTGCCAGAAACTATAAATCACTAGTTTTGTATCATAAAAGAGTCATCGTTTCTCCTCCTAGGGGTTATTCGAGACCTCTTCATCCAAACCGCAAGTAACGAGGCATTGGCTACCTTAAGAGAGTCATAGTTACTCGTCCCAATTGCTCACCCAGTCTGCCACTTTTTCTTACTGCGGCCAGTCTGCCAGAAGCGATATGTCACTCGTTGTGTATCTTAAGAGATTCATCGTTACTCTTTCCATAGGTTACTGGTATTCTCTGATTCAATGCCTCTCGTGACGAAAAAGTGGCTATCTTAATAGTGCAATACCTCTTCCTCCCAGTTGCTCACACAGTTTACTACTTTTTTGTGTAGTTTTTGTCTGCCAGAAACTATAATTCACTAGTTTTGTATCATAAAAGAGTCATCGTTTCTCCTCCTAGGGGTTATTCGAGACCTCTTAATCCAAACCGCAAGTAACGAGGCATTGGCTACCTTAAGAGAGTCATAGTTACCCGTCCCAATTGCTCACCCAGTCTGCCACTTTTTCTTACTGCGGCCAGTCTGCCAGAAGCGATATGTCACTCGTTGTGTATCTTAAGAGATTCATCGTTACTCCTTCCATAGGTTACTGGTATTCTCTGAGTCAATACCTCTCTTGACGAAAAAGTGGCTATCTTAATAGTACAATACTTCTTCCTCCGAGTTGCTCACACAGTTTACTACTTTTTGTGTACTTGCCAGTCTGCCAGAAGCGATATGTCACTAGTTGTGTATCATAAAGGAGTCATCGTTTCTCCTCCTAGGGGTTATTCGAGATTTCTTAATCCAAACCGCAAGTAACGAGGCATTGGCTACCTTAAGAGAGTCATAGTTATTCGTCCCAATTGCTCACCCAGTCTGCCACTTTTCCTTACTGCGGCCAGTCTGCCAGAAGCGATATGTCACTCGTTGTGTATCTTAAGAGATTCATCGTTACTCCTTCCATAGGTTACTGGTATTCTCTGAGTCAATACCACTCTTGACGAAAAAGTGGCTATCTTAATAGTGCAATACTTCTTCCTCCGAGTTGCTCACACAGTTTACTGCTTTTTGTGTAGTTTTTGTCTGCCAGAAACTATAATTCACTAGTTGTGTATCATAAAAGTGTCATCGTTTCTCCTCCTAGGGGTTATTCGAGATATCTTAGTCCAAACCGCAAGTAACGAGGCATTGGCTACCTTAAGAGAGTCATAGTTACTCGTCCCAATTGCTCACCCAGTCTGCCACTTTTCCTTACTGCGGCCAGTCTGCCAGAAGCGATATGTCACTCGTTGTGTATCTTAAGAGATTCATCGTTACTCTTTCCATAGGTTACTGGTATTCTCTGATTCAATGCCTCTCGTGACGAAAAAGTGGCTATCTTAATAGTGCAATACTTCTTCCTCCCAGTTGCTCACACAGTTTACTACTTTTTTGTGTAGTTTTTGTCTGCCAGAAACTATAATTCACTAGTTTTGTATCATATAAGAGTCATCGTTTCTCCTCCTAGGGGTTATTCGAGACCTCTTAATCCAAACCGCAAGTAACGAGGCATTGGCTACCTTAAGAGAGTCATAGTTACTCGTCCCAATTGCTCACCCAGTCTGCCACTTTTTCTTACTGCGGCCAGTCTGCCAGAAGCGATATGTCACTCGTTGTGTATCTTAAGAGATTCATCGTTACTCCTTCCATAGGTTACTGCTATTCTCTGAGTCAATACCTCTCGTGACGAAAAAGTGGCTATCTTAATAGTGCAATACTTCTTCCTCCGAGTTGCTCACACAGTTTACTACTTTTTGTGTAGTTTTTGTCTGCCAGAAACTATAATTCACTAGTTGTGTATCATAAAAGAGTCATCGTTTCTCCTCCTAGGGGTTTTCGAGATTTCTTAATCCAAACCGCAAGTAACGAGGCATTGGCTTCCTTAAGAGAGTCATAGTTACTCGTCCCCATTGCTCACCCAGTCTGCCACTTTTTCTTACTGTGGCCAGACTGCCAGAAGCGATATGTCACTCGTTGTGTATCTTAAGAGATTCATCGTTACTCCTTCCATAGGTTACTGGTATTCTCTGAGTCAATACCTCTCTTGACGAAAAAGTGGCTATCTTAATAGTGCAATACTTCTTCCTCCGAGTGGCTCACACAGTTTACTGCTTTTTGTGTAGTTTTTGTCTGCCAGAAACTATAATTCACTAGTTGTGTATCATAAAAGAGTCATCGTTTCTCCTCCTAGGGGTTTTCGAGATTTCTTAATCCAAACCGCAAGTAACGAGGCATTGGCTACCTTAAGAGAGTCATAGTTACTCGTCCCAATTGCTCACCCAGTCTGCCACTTTTCCTTACTGCGGCCAGTCTGCCAGAAGCGATATGTCACTCGTTGTGTATCTTAAGAGATTCATCGTTACTGCTTCCATAGGTTACTGGTATTCTCTGAGTCAATACCTCTCGTGACGAAAAAGTGGCTATCTTAATAGTGCAATACTTCTTCCTCCGAGTTGCTCACACAGTTTACTACTTTTTGTCTACTTGCCAGTCTGCCAGAAGCGATATGTCACTAGTTGTTTATCATAAAAGAGTCATCGTTTCTCCTCCTAGGGGTTATTCGAGATTTCTTAATCCAAACCGCAAGTAACGAGGCATTGGCTACCTTAAGAGAGTCATAGTTACTCGTCCCCATTGCTCACCCAGTCTGCCACTTTTCCTTACTGCGGCCAGTCTGCCAGAAGCGATATGTCACTCGTTGTGTATCTTAAGAGATTCATCGCTACTCTTTCCATAGGTTACTGGTATTCTCTGATTCAATGCCTCTCGTGACGAAAAAGTGGCTATCTTCATAGTGCAATACTTCTTCCTCCGAGTTGCTCACACAGTTTACTACTTTTTTGTGTAGTTTTTGTCTGCCAGAAACTATAATTCACTAGTTTTGTATCATAAAAGAGTCATCGTTTCTCCTCCTAGGGGTTATTCGAGACCTCTTCATCCAAACCGCAAGTAATGAGGCATTGGCTACCTTAAGAGAGTCATAGTTACTCGTCCCAATTGCTCACCCAGTCTGCCACTTTTTCTTACTGCGGCCAGTCTGCCAGAAGCGATATGTCACTCGTTGTGTATCTTAAGAGATTCATCGTTACTCCTTCCATAGGTTACTGGTATTCTCTGAGTCAATACCTCTCGTGACGAAAAAGTGGCTATCTTAATAGTGCAATACTTCTTCCTCCGAGTTGCTCACACAGTTTACTACTTTTTGTGTAGTTTTTGTCTGCCAGAAACTATAATTCACTAGTTGTGTATCATAAAAGAGTCATCGTTTCTCCTCCTAGGGGTTTTCGAGATTTCTTAATCCAAACCGCAAGTAACGAGGCATTGGGTACCTTAAGAGAGTCATAGTAACTCGTCCCCATTGCTCACCCAGTCTGCCACTTTTTCTTACTGTGGCCAGTCTGCCAGAAGCGATATGTCACTCGTTGTGTATCTTAAGAGATTCATCGTTACTCCTTCCATAGGTTACTGGTATTCTCTGAGTCAATACCTCTCGTGACGAAAAAGTGGCTATCTTAATAGTGCAATACTTCTTCCTCCGAGTTGCTCACACAGTTTACTACTTTTTGTGTAGTTTTTGTCTGCCAGAAACTATAATTCACTAGTTGTGTATCATAAAAGAGTCATCGTTTCTCCTCCTAGGGGTTTTCGAGATTTCTTAATCCAAACCGCAAGTAACGAGGCATTGGCTACCTTAAGAGAGTCATAGTTACTCGTCCCCATTGCTCACCCAGTCTGCCACTTTTTCTTACTGTGTCCAGTCTGCCAGAAGCGATATGTCACTCGTTGTGTATCTTAAGAGATTCATCGTTACTCCTTCCATAGGTTACTGGTATTCTCTGAGTCAATACCTCTCGTGACGAAAAAGTGGCTATCTTAATAGTGCAATACTTCTTCCTCCCAGTTGCTCACACAGTTTACTACTTTTTTGTGTAGTTTTTGTCTGCCAGAAACTATAATTCAGTAGTTTTGTATCATAAAAGTGTCATCGTTTCTCCTCCTAGGGGTTATTCGAGACCTCTTAATCCAAACCGCAAGTAACGAGGCATTGGCTACCTTAAGAGAGTCATAGTTACTCGTCCCAATTGCTCACCCAGTCTGCCACTTTTTCTTACTGCGGCCAGTCTGCCAGAAGCGATATGTCACTCGTTGTGTATCTTAAGAGATTCATCGTTACTCCTTCCATAGGTTACTGCTATTCTCTGAGTCAATACCTCTCGTGACGAAAAAGTGGCTATCTTAATAGTGCAATACTTCTTCCTCCGACTTGCTCACACAGTTTACTACTTTTTGTGTAGTTTTTGTCTGCCAGAAACTATAATTCACTAGTTGTGTATCATAAAAGAGTCATCGTTTCTCCTCCTAGGGGTTATTCGAGATTTCTTAATCCAAACCGCAAGTAACGAGGCATTGGCTACCTTAAGAGAGTCATACTTACTCGTCCCAATTGCTCACCCAGTCTGCCACTTTTTCTTACTGTGGCCAGTCTGCCAGAAGCGATATGTCACTCGTTGTGTATCTTAAGAGATTCATTGCTACTCTTTCCATAGGTTACTGGTATTCTCTGATTCAATGCCTCTCGTGACGAAAAAGTGGCTATCTTAATAGTGCAATACTTCTTCCTCCGAGTTGCTCACACAGTTTACTACTTTTTGTGTACTTGCCAGTGTGCCAGAAGCGATATGTCACTAGTTGTGTATCTTAAGAGATTCATTGCTACTCTTTCCATAGGTTACTGGTATTCTCTGATTCAATGCCTCTCGTGACGAAAAAGTGGCTATCTTAATAGTGCAATACTTCTTCCTCCGAGTTGCTCACACAGTTTACTACTTTTTGTGTACTTGCCAGTGTGCCAGAAGCGATATGTCACTAGTTGTGTATCATAAAGGAGTCATCGTTTCTCTTCCTAGGGGTTATTCGAGATTTCTTAATCCAAACCGCAAGTAACGAGGCATTGGCTACCTTAAGAGAGTCATAGTTACTCGTCCCAATTGCTCACCCAGTCTGCCACTTTTTCTTACTGCGGCCAGTCTGCCAGAAGCGATATGTCACTCGTTGTGTATCTTAAGAGATTCATCGTTACTCCTTCCACAGGTTACTGGTATTCTCTGAGTCAATACCTCTCGTTACGAAAAAGTGGCTATCTTAATAGTGCAATACTTCTTCCTCCGAGTTGCTCACACAGTTTACTACTTTTTGTGTAGTTTTTGTCTGCCAGAAACTATAATTCACTAGTTGTGTATCATAAAAGAGTCATCGTTTCTCCTCCTAGGGGTTTTCGAGATTTCTTAATCCAAACCGCAAGTAACGAGGCATTGGCTACCTTAAGAGAGTCATAGTTACTCGTCCCTATTGCTCACCCAGTCTGCCACTTTTTCTTACTGTGGCCAGTCTGCCAGAAGCGATATGTCACTCGTTGTGTATCTTAAGAGATTCATCGTTACTCCTTCCATAGGTTACTGGTATTCTCTGAGTCAATACCTCTCTTGACGAAAAAGTGGCTATCTTAATAGTGCAATACTTCTTCCTCCGAGTTGCTCACACAGTTTACTGCTTTTTGTGTAGTTTGTGTCTGCCAGAAACTATAATTCACTAGATGTGTATCATAAAAGAGTCATCGTTTCTCCTCCTAGGGGTTATTCGAGATATCTTAATCCAAACCGCAAGTAACGAGGCGTTGGCTACCTTAAGAGAGTCATAGTTACTCGTCCCTATTGCTCACCCAGTCTGCCACTTTTTCTTACTGTGGCCAGTCTGCCAGAAGCGATATGTCACTCGTTGTGTATCTTAAGAGATTCATCGTTACTCCTTCCATAGGTTACTGGTATTCTCTGAGTCAATACCTCTCTTGACGAAAAAGTGGCTATCTTAATAGTGCAATACTTCTTCCTCCGTGTTGCTCACACAGTTTACTACTTTTTGTGTACTTGCCAGTCTGCCAGAAGCGATATGTCACTAGTTGTGTATCATAAAGGAGTCATCGTTTCTCTTCCTAGGGGTTATTCGAGATTTCTTAATCCAAACCGCAAGTAACGAGGCATTGGCTACCTTAAGAGAGTCATAGTTACTCGTCCCCATTGCTCACCCAGTCTGCCACTTTTTCTTACTGTGGCCAGTCTGCCAGAAGCGATATGTCACTCGTTGTGTATCTTAAGAGATTCATCGTTACTCCTTCCATAGGTTACTGGTATTCTCTGAGTCAATACCTCTCTTACCGAAAAAGTGGCTATCTTAATAGTGCAATACTTCTTCCTCCGAGTTGCTCACACAGTTTACTACTTTTTGTGTACTTGCCAGTCTGCCAGAAGCGATATGTCACTATTTGTGTATCATAAAGGAGTCATCGTTTCTCCTCCTAGGGGTTATTCGAGACCTCTTAATCCAAACAGCAAGTAACGAGGCATTGGCTACCTTAAGAGAGTCATAGTTACTCGTCCCAATTGCTCACCCAGTCTGCCACTTTTTCTTACTGCGGCCAGTCTGCCAGAAGCGATATGTCACTCGTTGTGTATCTTAAGAGATTCATCGTTACTCCTTCCATAGGTTACTGGTATTCTCTGAGTCAATACCTCTCGTGACGAAAAAGTGGCTATCTTAATCGTGAAATACTTCTTCCTCCGAGTTGCTCACACAGTTTACTACTTTTTGTGTAGTTTTTGTCTGCCAGAAACTATAATTCAATAGTTGTGTATCATAAAAGAGTCATCGTTTCTCCTCCTAGGGGTTTTCGAGATTTCTTAATCCAAACCGCAAGTAACGAGGCATTGGCTACCTTAAGAGAGTGATAGTTACTCGTCCTCATTGCTCACCCAGTCTGCCACTTTTTCTTACTGTGGCCAGTCTGCCAGAAGCGATATGTCACTCGTTGTGTATCTTAAGAGATTCATCGTTACTCCTTCCATAGGTTACTGGTATTCTCTGAGTCAATACCTCTCTTGACGAAAAAGTGGCTATCTTAATAGTGCAATACTTCTTCCTCCGTGTTGCTCGCACAGTTTACTACTTTTTGTGTACTTGCCAGTCTGCCAGAAGCCATATGTCACTAGTTGTGTATCATAAAAGAGTCATCGTTTCTCCTCCTAGGGGTTATTCGAGATTTCTTAATCCAAACCGCAAGTAACGAGGCATTGGCTACCTTAAGAGAGTCATAGTTACTCGTCCCAATTGCTCTTCCCAGTCTGCCACTTTTCCTTACTGCGGCCAGTCTGCCAGAAGCGATATGTCACTCGTTGTGTATCTTAAGAGATTCATCGTTACTCTTTCCATAGGTTACTGGTATTCTCTGATTCAATGCCTCTCGTGACGAAAAAGTGGCTATCTTAATAGTGCAATACTTCTTCCTCCGAGTTGCTCACACAGTTTACTACTTTTTGTGTAGTTTTTGTCTGCCAGAAACTATAATTCAATAGTTGTGTATCATAAAAGAGTCATCGTTTATCCTCCTAGGGGTTTTCGAGATTTCTTGATCCAAACCGCAAGTAACGAGGCATTGGCTACCTTAAGAGAGTCATAGTTACTCGTCCTCATTGCTCACCCAGTCTGCCACTTTTTCTTACTGTGGCCAGTCTGCCAGAAGCGATATGTCACTCGTTGTGTATCTTAAGAGATTCATCGTTACTCTTTCCATAGGTTACTGGTATTCTCTGATTCAATGCCTCTCGTGACGAAAAAGTGGCTATCTTAATAGTGCAATACTTCTTCCTCCGAGTTGCTCACACAGTTTACTACTTTTTGTGTAGTTTTTGTCTGCCAGAAACTATAATTCAATAGTTGTGTATCATAAAAGAGTCATCGTTTCTCCTCCTAGGGGTTTTCGAGATTTCTTAATCCAAACCGCAAGTAACGAGGCATTGGCTACCTTAAGAGAGTGATAGTTACTCGTCCTCATTGCTCACCCAGTCTGCCACTTTTTCTTACTGTGGCCAGTCTGCCAGAAGTGATATGTCACTCGTTGTGTATCTTAAGAGATTCATCGTTACTCCTTCCATAGGTTACTGGTATTCTCTGAGTCAATACCTCTCTTGACGAAAAAGTGGCTATCTTAATAGTGCAATACTTCTTCCTCCGTGTTGCTCACACAGTTTACTACTTTTTGTGTACTTGCCAGTCTGCCAGAAGCGATATGTCACTAGTTGTGTATCATAAAAGAGTCATCGTTTCTCCTCCTAGGGGTTATTCGAGATTTCTTAATCCAAACCATAAGTAACGAGGCATTGGCTACCTTAAGAGAGTCATAGTTACTCGTCCCAATTGCTCACCCAGTCTGCCACTTTTCCTTACTGCGGCCAGTCTGCCAGAAGCGATATGTCACTTTTTGTGTATCTTAAGAGATTCATCGTAACTCTTTCCATAGGTTACTGGTATTCTCTGATTCAATGCCTCTCGTGACGAAAAAGTGGCTATCTTAATAGTGTAATACTTCTTCCTCCCAGTTGCTCACACAGTTTACTACTTTTTTGTGTAGTTTTTGTCTGCCAGAAACTATAATTAACTAGTTTTGTATCATAAAAGAGTCATCGTTTCTCCTCCTAGGGGTTATTCGAGACCTCTTAATCCAAACCGCAAGTAACGAGGCATTGGCTACCTTAAGAGAGTCATAGTTACTCGTCCCAATTGCTCACCCAGTCTGCCACTTTTCCTTACTGCGGCCAGTCTGCCAGAAGCGATATGTCACTCGTTGTGTATCTTAAGAGATTCATCGTTACTCCTTCCATAGGTTACTGGTATTCTCTGAGTCAATACCTCTCTTGACGAAAAAGTGGCTATCTTAATAGTGCAATACTTCTTCCTCCGAGTTGCTCACACAGTTTACTACTTTTTGTGTACTTGCCAGTCTGCCAGAAGCGATATGTCACTATTTGTGTATCATAAAGGAGTCATCGTTTCTCCTCCTAGGGGTTATTCGAGACCTCTTAATCCAAACCGCAAGTAACGAGGCATTGGCTACCTTAAGAGAGTCATAGTTACTCGTCCCAATTGCTCACCCAGTCTGCCACTTTTTCTTACTGCGGCCAGTCTGCCAGAAGCGATATGTCACTCGTTGTGTATCTTAAGAGATTTATCGTTACTCCTTCCATAGGTTACTGGTATTCTCTGAGTCAATACCTCTCGTGACGAAAAAGTGGCTATCTTAATAGTGCAATACTTCTTCCTCCGAGTTGCTCACACAGTTTACTACTTTTTGTGTAGTTTTTGTCTGCCAGAAACTATAATTCAATAGTTGTGTATCATAAAAGAGTCATCGTTTCTCCTCCTAGGGGTTTTCGAGATTTCTTAATCCAAACCGCAAGTAACGAGGCATTGGCTACCTTAAGAGAGTCATAGTTACTCGTCCTCATTGCTCACGCAGTCTGCCACTTTTTCTTACTGTGGCCAGTCTGCCAGAAGCGATATGTCACTCGTTGTGTATCTTAAGAGATTCATCGTTACTCCTTCCATAGGTTACTGGTATTCTCTGAGTCAATACCTCTCTTGACGAAAAAGTGGCTATCTTAATAGTGCAATACTTCTTCCTCCGTGTTGCTCACACAGTTTACTACTTTTTGTGTACTTGCCAGTCTGCCAGAAGCGATATGTCACTAGTTGTGTATCATAAAAGAGGCATCGTTTCTCCTCCTAGGGGTTATTCGAGATTTCTTAATCCAAACCGCAAGTAACGAGGCATTGGCTACCTTAAGAGAGTCATAGTTACTCGTCCCAATTGCTCACCCAGTCTGCCACTTTTCCTTACTGCGGCCAGTCTGCCAGAAGCGATATGTCACTCGTTGTGTATCTTAAGAGATTCATCGTTACTCTTTCCATAGGTTACTGGTATTCTCTGATTCAATGCCTCTCGTGACGAAAAAGTGGCTATCTTAATAGTGCAATACTTCTTCCTCCGAGTTGCTCACACAGTTTACTACTTTTTGTGTAGTTTTTGTCTGCCAGAAACTATAATTCAATAGTTGTGTATCATAAAAGAGTCATCGTTTCTCCTCCTAGGGGTTATTCGAGATTTCTTAATCCAAACCGCAAGTAACGAGGCATTGGCTACCTTAAGAGAGTGATAGTTACTCGTCCTCATTGCTCACCCAGTCTGCCACTTTTTCTTACTGTGGCCAGTCTGCCAGAAGTGTTATGTCACTTTTTGTGTATCTTAAGAGATTCATCGTAACTCTTTCCATAGGTTACTGGTATTCTCTGAGTCAATACCTCTCTTGACGAAAAAGTGGCTATCTTAATAGTGCAATACTTCTTCCTCCGAGTTGCTCACACAGTTTACTACTTTTTGTGTACTTGCCAGTCTGCCAGAAGCGATATGTCACTAGTTGTGTATCATAAAAGAGTCATCGTTTCTCCTCCTAGGGGTTATTCGAGATTTCTTAATCCAAACCGCAAGTAACGAGGCATTGGCTACCTTAAGAGAGTCATAGTTACTCGTCCCAATTGCTCACCCAGTCTGCCACTTTTCCTTACTGCGGCCAGTCTGCCAGAAGCGATATGTCACTCGTTGTGTATCTTAAGAGATTCATCGTTACTCTTTCCATAGGTTACTGGTATTCTCTGATTCAATGCCTCTCGTGACGAAAAAGTGGCTATCTTAATAGTGCAATACTTCTTCCTCCGAGTTGCTCACACAGTTTACTACTTTTTTTGTAGTTTTTGTCTGCCAGAAACTATAATTCAATAGTTGTGTATCATAAAAGAGTCATCGTTTCTCCTCCTAGGGGTTATTCGAGATTTCTTAACCCAAACCGCAAGTAATGAGGCATTGGCTACCTTAAGAGAGTCATAGTTACTCGTCCCAATTGCTCACCCAGTCTGCCACTTTTCCTTACTGCGGCCAGTCTGCCAGAAGCGATATGTCACTCGTTGTGTATCTTAAGAGATTCATCGTAACTCTTTCCATAGGTTACTGGTATTCTCTGATTCAATGCCTCTCGTGACGAAAAAGTGGCTATCTTAATAGTGTAATACTTCTTCCTCCCAGTTGCTCACACAGTTTACTACTTTTTTGTGTAGTTTTTGTCTGCCAGAAACTATAATTAACTAGTTTTGTATCATAAAAGAGTCATCGTTTCTCCTCCTAGGGGTTATTCGAGACCTCTTAATCCAAACCGCAAGTAACGAGGCATTGGCTACCTTAAGAGAGTCATAGTTACTCGTCCCAATTGCTCACCCAGTCTGCCACTTTTCCTTACTGCGGCCAGTCTGCCAGAAGCGATATGTCACTCGTTGTGTATCTTAAGAGATTCATCGTTACTCCTTCCATAGGGTACTGGTATTCTCTGAGTCAATACCTCTCTTGACGAAAATGTGGCTATCTTAATAGTGCAATACTTCTTCCTCCGAGTTGCTCACACAGTTTACTACTTTTTGTGTACTTGCCAGTCTGCCAGAAGCGATATGTCACTATTTGTGTATCATAAAGGAGTCATCGTTTCTCCTCCTAGGGGTTATTCGAGACCTCTTAATCCAAACCGCAAGTAACGAGGCATTGGCTACCTTAAGAGAGTCATAGTTACTCGTCCCAATTGCTCACCCAGTCTGCCACTTTTTCTTACTGCGGCCAGTCTGCCAGAAGCGATATGTCACTCGTTGTGTATCTTAAGAGATTCATCGTTACTCCTTCCATAGGTTACTGGTATTCTCTGAGTCAATACCTCTCGTGACGAAAAAGTGGCTATCTTAATAGTGTAATACTTCTTCCTCCCAGTTGCTCACACAGTTTACTACTTTTTTGTGTAGTTTTTGTCTGCCAGAATCTATAATTCACTAGTTTTGTATCATAAAAGAGTCATCGTTTCTCCTCCTAGGGGTTATTCGAGACCTCTTAATCCAAACCGCAAGTAACGAGGCATTGGCTACCTTAAGAGAGTCATAGTTACTCGTCCCAATTGCTCACCCAGTCTGCCACTTTTTCTTACTGCGGCCAGTCTGCCAGAAACGATGTGTCACTCGTTGTGTATCTTAAGAGATTCATCGTTACTCCTTCCATAGGTTACTGGTATTCTCTGAGTCAATACCTCTCGTGACGAAAAAGTGGCTATCTTAATAGTGCAATATTTCTTCCTCCGAGTTGCTCACACAGTTTACTACTTTTTGTGTAGTTTTTGTCTGCCAGAAACTATAATTCACTAGTTGTGTATCATAAAAGAGTCATCGTTTCTCCTCCTAGGGGTTTTCGAGATATCTTAATCCAAACCGCAAGTAACGAGGCATTGGCTACCTTAAGAGAGTCATAGTTACTCGTCCCAATTGCTCATCCAGTCTGCCACTTTTCCTTACTGCGGCCAGTCTGCCAGAAGCGATATGTCACTCGTTGTGTATCTTAAGAGATTCATCGTTACTCCTTCCATAGGTTACTGGTATTCTCTGAGTCAATACCTTCCTTGACGAAAAAGTGGCTATCTTAATAGTGCAATACTTCTTCCTCCGAGTTGCTCACACAGTTTACTACTTTTTGTGTACTTGCCAGTCTGCCAGAAGCGATATGTCACTAGTTGTGTATCATAAAGGAGTCATCGTTTCTCCTCCTAGGGGTTATTCGAGATTTCTTAACCCAAACCGCAAGTAATGAGGCATTGGCTACCTTAAGAGAGTCATAGTTACTCGTCCCAATTGCTCACCCAGTCTGCCACTTTTCCTTACTGTGGCCAGTCTGCCAGAAGCGATATGTCACTCGTTGTGTATCTTAAGAGATTCATCGTAACTCTTTCCATAGGTTACTGGTATTCTCTCATTCAATGCCTCTCGTGACGAAAAAGTGGCTATCTTAATAGTGTAATACTTCTTCCTCCCAGTTGCTCACACAGTTTACTACTTTTTTGTGTAGTTTTTGTCTGCCAGAAACTATAATTCACTAGTTTTGTATCATAAAAGAGTCATCGTTTCTCCTCCTAGGGGTTATTCGAGACCTCTTAATCCAAACCGCAAGTAACGAGGCATTGGCTACCTTAAGAGAGTCATAGTTACTCGTCCCAATTGCTCACCCAGTCTGCCACTTTTCCTTACTGCGGCCAGTCTGCCAGAAGCGATATGTCACACGTTGTGTATCTTAAGAGATTCATCGTTACTCCTTCCATAGGTTACTGGTATTCTCTGAGTCAATACCTCTCTTGACGAAAATGTGGCTATCTTAATAGTGCAATACTTCTTCCTCCGAGTTGCTCACACAGTTTACTACTTTTTGTGTACTTGCCAGTCTGCCAGAAGCGATATGTCACTATTTGTGTATCATAAAGGAGTCATCGTTTCTCCTCCTAGGGGTTATTCGAGACCTCTTAATCCAAACCGCAAGTAACGAGGCATTGGCTACCTTAAGAGAGTCATAGTTACTCGTCCCAATTGCTCACCCAGTCTGCCACTTTTTCTTACTGCGGCCAGTCTGCCAGAAGCGATATGTCACTCGTTGTGTATCTTAAGAGATTCATCGTTACTCCTTCCATAGGTTACTGGTATTCTCTGAGTCAATACCTCTCGTGACGAAAAAGTGGCTATCTTAATAGTGCAATACTTCTTCCTCCGAGTTGCTCACACAGTTTACTACTTTTTGTGTAGTTTTTGTCTGCCAGAAACTATAATTCAATAGTTGTGTATCATAAAAGAGTCATCGTTTCTCCTCCTAGGGGTTTTCGAGATTTCTTAATCCAAACCGCAAGTAACGAGGCATTGGCTACCTTAAGAGAGTCATAGTTACTCGTCCTCATTGCTCACCCAGTCTGCCACTTTTTCTTACTGTGGCCAGTCTGCCAGAAGCGATATGTCTCTCGTTGTGTATCTTAAGAGATTCATCGTTACTCCTTCCATAGGTTACTGGTATTCTCTGAGTCAATACCTCTCTTGACGAAAAAGTGGCTATCTTAATAGTGCAATACTTCTCCCTCCGTGTTGCTCACACAGTTTACTACTTTTTGTGTACTTGCCAGTCTGCCAGAAGCGATATGTCACTAGTTGTGTATCATAAAAGAGTCATCGTTTCTCCTCCTAGGGGTTATTCGAGATTTCTTAATCCAAACCGCAAGTAACGAGGCATTGGCTACCTTAAGAGAGTCATAGTTACTCGTCCCAATTACTCACCCAGTCTGCCACTTTTCCTTACTGCGGCCAGTCTGCCAGAGGCGATATGTCACTCGTAGTGTATCTTAAGAGATTCATCGTTACTCTTTCCATAGGTTACTGGTATTCTCTGATTCAATGCCTCTCGTGACGAAAAAGTGGCTATCTTAATAGTGCAATACTTCTTCCTCCGAGTTGCTCACACAGTTTACTACTTTTTGTGTAGTTTTTGTCTGCCAGAAACTATAATTCAATAGTTGTGTATCATAAAAGAGTCATCGTTTCTCCTCCTAGGGGTTTTCGAGATTTCTTAATCCAAACCGCAAGTAACGAGGCATTGGCTACCTTAAGAGAGTCATAGTTACTCGTCCTCATTGCTCACCCAGTCTGCCACTTTTTCTTACTGTGGCCAGTCTGCCAGAAGCGATATGTCACTCGTTGTGTATCTTAAGAGATTCATCGTTACTCCTTCCATAGGTTACTGGTATTCTCTGAGTCAATACCTCTCTTGACGAAAAAGTGGCTATCTTAATAGTGCAATACTTCTTCCTCCGTGTTGCTCACACAGTTTACTACTTTTTGTGTACTTGCCAGTCTGCCAGAAGCGATATGTCACTAGTTGTGTATCATAAAAAAGTCATCGTTTCTCCTCCTAGGGGTTATTCGAGATTTCTAAATCCAAACCATAAGTAACGAGGCATTGGCTACCTTAAGAGAGTCATAGTTACTCGTCCCAATTGCTCACCCAGTCTGCCGCTTTTCCTTACTGCGGCCAGTCTGTCAGAAGCGATATGTCACTCGTTGTGTATCTTAAGAGATTCATCGTTACTCTTTCCATAGGTTACTGGTATTCTCTGATTCAATGCCTCTCGTGACGAAAAAGTGGCTATCTTAATAGTGTAATACTTCTTCCTTCCAGTTGCTCACACAGTTTACTACTTTTCTGTGTAGTTTTTGTCTGCCAGAAACTATAATTCACTAGTTTTGTATCATAAAAGAGTCATCGTTTCTCCTCCTAGGGGTTATTCGAGACCTCTTAATCCAAACCGCAAGTAACGAGGCATTGGCTACCTTAAGAGAGTCATAGTTACTCGTCCCAATTGCTCACCCAGTCTGCCACTTTTTCTTACTGCGGCCAGTCTGCCAGAAACGATATGTCACTCGTTGTGTATCTTAAGAGATTCATCGTTACTCCTTCCATAGGTTACTGGTATTCTCTGAGTCAATTCCTCTCGTGACGAAAAAGTGGCTATCTTAATAGTGCAATATTTCTTCCTCCGAGTTGCTCACACAGTTTACTACTTTTTGTGTAGTTTTTGTCTGCCAGAAACTATAATTCACTAGTTGTGTATCATAAAAGAGTCATCGTTTCTCCTCCTAGGGGTTTTCGAGATATCTTAATCCAAACCGCAAGTAACGAGGCATTGGCTACCTTAAGAGAGTCATAGTTACTCGTCCCAATTGCTCATCCAGTCTGCCACTTTTCCTTACTGCGGCCAGTCTGCCAGAAGCGATATGTCACTCGTTGTGTATCTTAAGAGATTCATCGTTACTCCTTCCATAGGTTACTGGTATTCTCTGAGTCAATACCTCTCTTGACGAAAAAGTGGCTATCTTAATAGTGCAATACTTCTTCCTCCGAGTTGCTCACACAGTTTACTACTTTTTGTGTACTTGCCAGTCTGCCAGAAGCGATATGTCACTAGTTGTGTATCATAAAGGAGTCATCGTTTCTCCTCCTAGGGGTTATTCGAGATTTCTTAACCCAAACCGCAAGTAACGAGGCATTGGCTACCTTAAGAGAGTCATAGTTACTCGTCCCAATTGCTCACCCAGTCTGCCACTTTTCCTTACTGCGGCCAGTCTGCCAGAGGCGATATGTCACTCGTAGTGTATCTTAAGAGATTCATCGTTACTCTTTCCATAGGTTACTGGTATTCTCTGATTCAATGCCTCTCGTGACGAAAAAGTGGCTATCTTAATAGTGCAATACTTCTTCCTCCGAGTTGCTCACACAGTTTACTACTTTTTGTGTAGTTTTTGTCTGCCAGAAACTATAATTCAATAGTTGTGTATCATAAAAGAGTCATCGTTTCTCCTCCTAGGGGTTTCGAGATTTCTTAATCCAAACCGCAAGTAACGAGGCATTGGCTACCTTAAGAGAGTCATAGTTACTCGTCCTCATTGCTCACCCAGTCTGCCACTTTTTCTTACTGTGGCCAGTCTGCCAGAAGCGATATGTCACTCGTTGTGTATCTTAAGAGATTCATCGTTACTCCTTCCATAGGTTACTGGTATTCTCTGAGTCAATACCTCTCTTGACGAAAAAGTGGCTATCTTAATAGTGCAATACTTCTTCCTCCGTGTTGCTCACACAGTTTACTACTTTTTGTGTACTTGCCAGTCTGCCAGAAGCGATATGTCACTAGTTGTGTATCATAAAAAAGTCATCGTTTCTCCTCCTAGGGGTTATTCGAGATTTCTAAATCCAAACCATAAGTAACGAGGCATTGGCTACCTTAAGAGAGTCATAGTTACTCGTCCCAATTGCTCACCCAGTCTGCCACTTTTTCTTACTGCGGCCAGTCTGCCAGAAACGATATGTCACTCGTTGTGTATCTTAAGAGATTCATCGTTACTCCTTCCATAGGTTACTGGTATTCTCTGAGTCAATTCCTCTCGTGACGAAAAAGTGGCTATCTTAATAGTGCAATATTTCTTCCTCCGAGTTGCTCACACAGTTTACTACTTTTTGTGTAGTTTTTGTCTGCCAGAAACTATAATTCACTAGTTGTGTATCATAAAAGAGTCATCGTTTCTCCTCCTAGGGGTTTTCGAGATATCTTAATCCAAACCGCAAGTAACGAGGCATTGGCTACCTTAAGAGAGTCATAGTTACTCGTCCCAATTGCTCATCCAGTCTGCCACTTTTCCTTACTGCGGCCAGTCTGCCAGAAGCGATATGTCACTCGTTGTGTATCTTAAGAGATTCATCGTTACTCCTTCCATAGGTTACTGGTATTCTCTGAGTCAATACCTCTCTTGACGAAAAAGTGGCTATCTTAACAGTGCAATACTTCTTCCTCCGTGTTGCTCACACAGTTTACTACTTTTTGTGTACTTGCCAGTCTGCCAGAAGCGATATGTCACTAGTTGTGTATCATAAAAAAGTCATCGTTTCTCCTCCTAGGGGTTATTCGAGATTTCTAAATCCAAACCATAAGTAACGAGGCATTGGCTACCTTAAGAGAGTCATAGTTACTCGTCCCAATTGCTCACCCAGTCTGCCACTTTTCCTTACTGCGGCCAGTCTGTCAGAAGCGATATGTCACTCGTTGTGTATCTTAAGAGATTCATCGTTACTCTTTCCATAGGTTACTGGTTTTCTCTGATTCAATGCCTCTCGTGACGAAAAAGTGGCTATCTTAATAGTGTAATACTTCTTCCTTCCAGTTGCTCACACAGTTTACTACTTTTCTGTGTGGTTTTTGTCTGCCAGAAACTATAATTCACTAGTTTTGTATCATAAAAGAGTCATCGTTTCTCCTCCTAGGGGTTATTCGAGACCTCTTAATCCAAACCGCAAGTAACGAGGCATTGGCTACCTTAAGAGAGTCATAGTTACTCGTCCCAATTGCTCACCCAGTCTGCCACTTTTTCTTACTGCGGCCAGTCTGCCAGAAACGATATGTCACTCGTTGTGTATCTTAAGAGATTCATCGTTACTCCTTGCATAGGTTACTGGTATTCTCTGAGTCAATTCCTCTCGTGACGAAAAAGTGGCTATCTTAATAGTGCAATACTTCTTCCTCCGAGTTGCTCACACAGTTTACTACTTTTTGTGTACTTGCCAGTCTGCCAGAAGCGATATGTCACTAGTTGTGTATCATAAAGTAGTCATCGTTTCTCCTCCTAGGGGTTATTCGAGATTTCTTAACCCAAACCGCAAGTAACGAGGCATTGGCTACCTTAAGAGAGTCATAGTTACTCGTCCCAATTGCTCACCCAGTCTGCCACTTTTCCTTACTGCGGCCAGTCTGCCAGAAGCGATATGTCACTCGTTGTGTATCTTAAGAGATTCATCGTTACTCTTTCCATAGGTTACTGGTATTCTCTCATTCAATGCCTCTCGTGACGAAAAAGTGGCTATCTTAATAGTGCAATACTTCTTCCTCCGAGTTGCTCACACAATTTACTACTTTTTGTGTAGTTTTTGTCTGCCAGAAACTATAATTCAATAGTTGTGTATCATAAAAGAGTCATCGTTTCTCCTCCTAGGGGTTTTCGAGATTTCTTAATCCAAACCGCAAGTAACGAGGCATTGGCTACCTTAAGAGAGTCATAGTTACTCGTCCTCATTGCTCACCCAGTCTGCCACTTTTTCTTACTGTGGCCAGTCTGCCAGAAGCGATATGTCACTCGTTGTGTATCTTAAGAGATTCATCGTTACTCCTTCCATAGGTTACTGGTATTCTCTGAGTCAATACCTCTCTTGACGAAAAAGTGGCTATCTTAATAGTGCAATACTTCTTCCTCCGTGTTGCTCACACAGTTTACTACTTTTTGTGTACTTGCCAGTCTGCCAGAAGCGATATGTCACTAGTTGTGTATCATAAAAGAGTCATCGTTTCTCCTCCTAGGGGTTATTCGAGATTTCTTAATCCAAACCATAAGTAACGAGGCATTGGCTACCTTAAGAGAGTCATAGTTACTCGTCCCAATTGCTCACCCAGTCTGCCACTTTTCCTTACTGCGGCCAGTCTGCCAGAAGCGATATGTCACTCGTTGTGTATCTTAAGAGATTCATCGTTACTCTTTCCATAGGTTACTGGTATTCTCTGATTCAATGCCTCTCGTGACGAAAAAGTGGCTATCTTAATAGTGTAATACTTCTTCCTCCTAGTTGCTCACACAGTTTACTACTTTTTTGTGTAGTTTTTGTCTGCCAGAAACTATAATTCACTAGTTTCGTATCATAAAGGAGTCATCGTGTCTCCTCCTAGGGATTATTCGAGACCTCTTAATCCAAACCGCAAGTAACGAGGCATTGGCTACCTTAAGAGAGTCATAGTTACTCGTCCCAATTGCTCACCCAGTCTGCCACTTTTTCTTACTGCGGCCAGTCTGCCAGAAACGATATGTCACTCGTTGTGTATCTTAAGAGATTCATCGTTACTCCTTCCATAGGTTACTGGTGTTGTCTGAGTCAATACCTCTCGTGACGAAAAAGTGGCTATCTTAATAGTGCAATATTTCTTCCTCCGAGTTGCTCACACAGTTTACTACTTTTTGTGTAGTTTTCGTCTGCCAGAAACTATAATTCGCTAGTTGTGTATCATAGAAGAGTCATCGTTTCTCCTCCTAGGGGTTATTCGAGATATCTTAATCCAAACCGCAAGTAACGAGGCATTGGCTACCTTAAGAGAGTCATAGTTACTCGTCCCAATTGCTCATCCAGTCTGCCACTTTTCCTTACTGCGGCCAGTCTGCCAGAACCGATATGTCACTCGTTGTGTATCTTAAGAGATTCATCGTTACTCCTTCCATAGGTTACTGGTATTCTCTGAGTCAATACCTCTCTTGACGAAAAAGTGGCTATCTTAATAGTGCAATACTTCTTCCTCCGAGTTGCTCACACAGTTTACTACTTTTTGTGTACTTGCCAGTCTGCCAGAGGCGATATGTCACTAGTTGTGTATCATAATGGAGTCATTGTTTCTCCTCCTAGGGGTTATTCGAGATTTCTTAACCCAAACCGCAAGTAACGAGGCATTGGCTACCTTAAGAGAGTCATAGTTACTCGTCCCAATTGCTCACCCAGTCTGCCACTTTTCCTTACTGCGGCCAGTCTGCCAGAAGCGATATGTCACTCGTTGTGTATCTTAAGAGATTCATCGTTACTCTTTCCATAGGTTACTGGTATTCTCTCATTCAATGCCTCTCGTGACGAAAAAGTGGCTATCTTAATAGTGCAATACTTCTTCCTCCCAGTTGCTCACACAGTTTACTACTTTTTTGTGTAGTTTTTGTCTGCCAGAAACTATAATTCACTAGTTTTGTATCATAAAAGAGTCATCGTTTCTCCTCCTAGGGGTTATTCGAGACCTCTTAATCCAAACCGCAAGTAACGAGGCATTGGCTACCTTAAGAGAGTCATAGTTACTCGTCCCAATTGCTCACCCAGTCTGCCACTTTTTCTTACTGCGGCCAGTCTGCCAGAAGCGATATGTCACTCGTTGTGTATCTTAAGAGATTCATCGTTACTCCTTCCATAGGTTACTGGTATTCTCTGAGTCAATACCTCTCGTGACGAAAAAGTGGCTATCTTAATATTGCAATACTTCTTCCTCCGAGTTGCTCACACAGTTTACTACTTTTTGTGTAGTTTTTGTCTGCCAGAAACTATAATTCAATAGTTGTGTATCATAAAAGAGTCATCGTTTCTCCTCCTAGGGGTTTTCGAGATTTCTTAATCCAAACCGCAAGTAACGAGGCATTGGCTACCTTAAGAGAGTCATAGTTACTCGTCCTCATTGCTCACCCAGTCTGCCACTTTTTCTTACTGTGGCCAGTCTGCCAGAAGCGATATGTCACTCGTTGTGTATCTTAAGAGATTCATCGTTACTCCTTCCATAGGTTACTGGTATTCTCTGAGTCAATACCTCTCTTGACGAAAAAGTGGCTATCTTAATAGTGCAATACTTCTTCCTCCGTGTTGCTCACACAGTTTACTACTTTTTGTGTACTTGCCAGTACGCCAGAAGCGATATGTCACTAGTTGTGTATCATAAAAGAGTCATCGTTTCTCCTCCTAGGGGTTATTCGAGATTTCTTAATCCAAACCGCAAGTAACGAGGCATTGGCTACCTTAAGAGAGTCATAGTTACTCGTCCCAATTTCTCACCCAGTCTGCCACTTTTCCTTACTGCGGCCAGTCTGCCAGAAGCGATATGTCACTCGTTGTGTATCTTAAGAGATTCATCGTTACTCTTTCCATAGGTTACTGGTATTCTCTGATTCAATGCCTCTCGTGACGAAAAAGTGGCTATCTTAATAGTGCAATACTTCTTCCTCCGAGTTGCTCACACAGTTTACTACTTTTTGTGTAGTTTTTGTCTGCCAGAAACTATAATTCAATAGTTGTGTATCATAAAAGAGTCATCGTTTCTCCTCCTAGGGGTTTTCGAGATTTCTTAATCCAAACCGCAAGTAACGAGGCATTGGCTACCTTAAGAGAGTCATAGTTACTCGTCCTCATTGCTCACCCAGTCTGCCACTTTTTCTTACTGTGGCCAGTCTGCCAGAAGCGATATGTCACTCGTTGTGTATCTTAAGAGATTCATCGTTACTCCTTCCATAGGTTACTGGTATTCTCTGAGTCAATACCTCTCTTGACGAAAAAGTGGCTATCTTAATAGTGCAATACTTCTTCCTCCGTGTTGCTCACACAGTTTACTACTTTTTGTGTACTTGCCAGTCTGCCAGAAGCGATATGTCACTAGTTGTGTATCCTAAAAGAGTCATCGTTTCTCCTCCTAGAGGTTATTCGAGATTTCTTAATCCAAACCGCAAGTAACGAGGCATTGGCTACCTTAAGAGAGTCATAGTTACTCGTCCCAATTGCTCACCCAGTCTGCCACTTTTCCTTACTGCGGCCAGTCTGCCAGAAGCGATATGTCACTCGTTGTGTATCTTAAGAGATTCATTGTTACTCTTTCCATAGGTTACTGGGATTCTCTCATTCAATGCCTCTCGTGACGAAAAAGTGGCTATCTTAATAGTGTAATACTTCTTCCTCCCAGTTGCTCACACAGTTTACTACTTTTTTGTGTAGTTTTTGTCTGCCAGAAACTATAATTCACTAGTTTTGTATCATAAATGAATCATCGTTTCTCCTCCTAGGGGTTATTCGAGACCTCTTAATCCAAACCGCAAGTAACGAGGCATTGGCTACCTTAAGAGAGTCATAGTTACTCGTCCCAATTGCTCACCCAGTCTGCCACTTTTTCTTACTGCGGCCAGTCTGCCAGAAGCGATATGTCACTCGTTGTGTATCTTAAGAGATTCATCGTTACTCCTTCCATAGGTTACTGGTACTCTCTGAGTCAATACCTCTCGTGACGAAAAAGTGGCTATCTTAATATTGCAATACTTCTTCCTCCGAGTTGCTCACACAGTTTACTACTTTTTGTGTAGTTTTTGTCTGCCAGAAACTATAATTCACTAGTTGTGTATCATAAAAGAGTCATCGTTTCTCCTCCTAGGGGTTTTCGAGATTTCTTAATCCAAACCGCAAGTAACGAGGCATTGGCTACCTTAAGATTGTCATAGTTACTCGTCCCCATTGCTCACCCAGTCTGCCACTTTTTCTTACTGTGGCCAGTCTGCCAGAAGCGATATGTCACTCGTTGTGTATCTTAAGAGATTCATCGTTACTCCTTCCATAGGTTACTGGTATTCTCTGAGTCAATACCTCTCTTGACGAAAAAGTGGCTATCTTAATAGTGCAATACTTCTTCCTCCGTGTTGCTCACACAGTTTACTACTTTTTGTGTACTTGCCAGTCTGCCAGAAGCAATATGTCACTAGTTGTGTATCATAAGAGAGTCATCGTTTCTCCTCCTAGGGGTTATTCGAGATATCTTAATCCAAACCGCAAGTAACGAGGCATTGGCTACCTTAAGAGAGCCATAGTTACTCGTCCCAATTGCTCACCCAGTCTGCCACTTTTCCTTACTGCGGCCAGTCTGCCAGAAGCGATATGTCACTCGTTGTGTATCTTAAGAGATTCATCGTTACTCTTTCCATAGGTTACTGGTATTCTCTCATTCAATGCCTCTCGTGACGAAAAAGTGGCTATCTTAATAGTGCAATACTTCTTCCTCCCAGTTGCTCACACAATTTACTACTTTTTTGTGTAGTTTTTGTCTGCCAGAAACTATAATTCACTAGTTTTGTATCATAAAAGAGTCATCGTTTCTCCTCCTAGGGGTTATTCGAGACCTCTTAATCCAAACCGCAAGTAACGAGGCATTGGCTACCTTAAGAGAGTCATAGATACTCGTCCCAATTGCTCACCCAGTCTGCCACTTTTTCTTACTGCGGCCAGTCTGCCAGAAGCGATATGTCACTCGTTGTGTATCTTAAGAGATTCATCGTTACTCCTTCCATAGGTGACTGGTATTCTCTGAGTCAATACCTCTCGTGACGAAAAAGTGGCTATCTTAATATTGCAATACTTCTTCCTCCGAGTTGCTCACACAGTTTACTACTTTTTGTGTAGTTTTTGTCTGCCAGAAACTATAATTCACTAGTTGTGTATCATAAAAGAGTCATCGCTTCTCCTCCTAGGGGTTTTCGAGATTTCTTAATCCAAACCGCAACTAACGAGGCATTGGCTACCTTAAGAGTTTCATAGTTACTCGTCCCCATTGCTCACCCAGTCTGCCACTTTTTCTTACTGTGGCCAGTCTGCCAGAAGCGATATGTCACTCGTTGTGTATCTTAAGAGATTCATCGTTACTCCTTCCATAGGTTACTGGTATTCTCTGAGTCAATACCTCTCTTGACGTAAAAGTGGCTATCATAATAGTGCAATACTTCTTCCTCCGAGTTGCTCACACAGTTTACTACTTTTTGTGTAGTTTTTGTCTGCCAGAAACTATAATTCACTAGTTTTGTATCATAAAAGAGTCATCGTTTCTCCTCCTAGGGGTTTTCGAGATTTCTTAATCCAAACCGCATGTAACGAGGCATTGGCTACCTTAAGAGTGTCATAGTTACTCGTCCCCATTGCTCACCCAGTCTGCCACTTTTTCTTACTGTGGCCAGTCTGCCAGAAGCGATATGTCACTCGTTGTGTATCTTAAGAGATTCATCGTTACTCCTTCCATGGGTTACTGGTATTCTCTGAGTCAATACCTCTCTTGACGAAAAAGTGGCTATCTTAATAGTGCAATACTTCTTCCTCCGAGTTGCTCACACAGTTTACTACTTTTTGTGTACTTGCCAGTCTGCCAGAAGCGATATGTCACTAGTTGTGTATCATAAAGGAGTCATCGTTTCTCCTCCTAGGGGTTATTCGAGATTTTTAATCCAAACCGCAAGTAACGAGGCATTGGCTACCTTACGAGAGTCATAGTTACTCGTCCCAATTGCTCACCCAGTCTGCCACTTTTCCTTACTGCGGCCAGTCTGCCAGAAGCGATATGTCACTCGTTGTGTATCTTAAGAGATTCATCGTTACGCTTTCCATAGGTTACTGTTATTCTCTCATTCAATGCCTCTCGTGACGAAAAAGTGGCTATCTTAATAGTGCAATACTTCTTCCTCCGAGTTGCTCGCACAGTTTACTACTTTTTGTGTAGTTTTTGTCTGCCAGAAACTATAATTCGCTAGTTGTGTATCATAGAAGAGTCATCGTTTCTCCTCCTAGGGGTTATTCGAGATATCTTAATCCAAACTGCAAGTAACGAGGCATTGGCTACCTTAAGAGAGTCATAGTTACTCGTCCCAATTGCTCATCCAGTCTGCCACTTTTCCTTACTGCGGCCAGTCTGCCAGAAGCGATATGTCACTCGTTGTGTATCTTAAGAGATTCATCGTTACTCCTTCCATAGGTTACTGGTATTCTCTGAGTCAATACCTCTCTTGACGAAAAAGTGGCTATCTTAATAGTGCAATACTTCTTCCTCCGAGTTGCTCACACAGTTTACTACTTTTTGTGTACTTGCCAGTCTGCCAGAGGCGATATGTCACTAGTTGTGTATCATAATGGAGTCATTGTTTCTCCTCCTAGGGGTTATTCGTGATTTCTTAACCCAAACCGCAAGTAACGAGGCATTGGCTACCTTAAGAGAGTCATAGTTACTCGTCCCAATAGCTCACCCAGTCTGCCACTTTTCCTTACTGCGGCCAGTCTGCCAGAAGCGATATGTCACTCGTTGTGTATCTTAAGAGATTCATCGTTACTCTTTCCATAGGTTACTGGTATTCTCTCATTCAATGCCTCTCGTGACGAAAAAGTGGCTATCTTAATAGTGCAATACTTCTTCCTCCGAGTTGCTCACACAGTTTACTACTTTTTGTGTACTTGCCAGTCTGCCAGAGGCGATATGTCACTAGTTGTGTATCATAATGGAGTCATTGTTTCTCCTCCTAGGGGTTATTCGAGATTTCTTAACCCAAACCGCAAGTAACGAGGCATTGGCTACCTTAAGAGAGTCATAGTTACTCGTCCCAATTGCTCACCCAGTCTGCCACTTTTCCTTACTGCGGCCAGTCTGCCAGAAGCGATATGTCACTCGTTGTGTATCTTAAGAGATTCATCGTTACTCTTTCCATAGGTTACTGGTATTCTCTCATTCAATGCCTCTCGTGACGAAAAAGTGGCTAACTTAATAGTGCAATACTTCTTCCTCCCAGTTGCTCACACAGTTTACTACTTTTTTGTGTAGTTTTTGTCTGCCAGAAACTATAATTCACTAGTTGTGTATCATAAAAGAGTCATCGTTTCTCCTCCTAGGGGTTATTCGAGATTTCTTAATCCAAACCGCAAGTAACGAGGCATTGGCTACCTTAAGAGGGTCATAGTTACTCGTCCTCATTGCTCACCCAGTCTGCCACTTTTTCTTACTGTGGCCAGTCTGCCAGAAGCGATATGTCACTCGTTGTGTATCTTAAGAGATTCATCGTTACTCCTTCCATAGGTTACTGGTATTCTCTGAGTCAATACCTCTCTTGACGAAAAAATGGCTATCTTAATAGTGCAATACTTCTTCCTCCTTGTTGCTCACACAGTTTACTACTTTTTGTGTACTTGCCAGTACGCCAGAAGCGATATGTCACTAGTTGTGTATCATAAAAGAGTCATCGTTTCTCCTCCTAGGGGTTATTCGAGATTTCTTAATCCAAACCGCAAGTAACGAGGCATTGGCTACCTTAAGAGAGTCATAGTTACTCGTCCCAATTTCTCACCCAGTCTGCCACTTTTCCTTACTGCGGCCAGTCTGCCAGAAGCGATATGTCACTCGTTGTGTATCTTAAGAGATTCATCGTTACTCTTTCCATAGGTTACTGGCATTCTCTGATTCAATGCCTCTCGTGACGAAAAAGTGGCTATCTTAATAGTGCAATACTTCTTCCTCCCAGTTGCTCACACAGTTTACTACTTTTTGTGTAGTTTTTGTCTGCCAGAAACTATAATTCAATAGTTGTGTATCATAAAAGAGTCATCGTTTCTCCTCCTAGGGGTTTTCGAGATTTCTTAATCCAAACCGCAAGTAACGAGGCATTGGCTACCTTAAGAGAGTCATAGTTACTCGTCCTCATTGCTCACCCAGTCTGCCACTTTTTCTTACTGTGGCCAGTCTGCCAGAAGCGATATGTCACTCGTTGTGTATCTTAAGAGATTCATCGTTACTCCTTCCATAGGTTACTGGTATTCTCTGAGTCAATACCTCTCTTGACGAAAAAGTGGCTATCTTAATAGTGAAATACTTCTTCCTCCGTGTTGCTCACACAGTTTACTACTTTTTGTGTACTTGCCAGTCTGCCAGAAGCGATATGTCACTAGTTGTGTATCCTAAAAGAGTCATCGTTTCTCCTCCTAGAGGTTATTCGAGATTTCTTAATCCAAACCGCAAGTAACGAGGCATTGGCTACCTTAAGAGAGTCATAGTTACTCGTCCCAATTGCTCACCCAGTCTGCCACTTTTCCTTACTGCGGCCAGTCTGCCAGAAGCGATATGTCACTCGTTGTGTATCTTAAGAGATTCATTGTTACTCTTTCCATAGGTTACTGGTATTCTCTGATTCAATGCCTCTCGTGACGAAAAAGTGGCTATCTTAATAGTGTAATACTTCTTCCTCCCAGTTGCTCACACAGTTTACTACTTTTTTGTGTAGTTTTTGTCTGCCAGAAACTATAATTCACTAGTTTTGTATCATAAATGAATCATCGTTTCTCCTCCCAGGGGTTATTCGAGACCTCTTAATCCAAACCGCAAGTAACGAGGCATTGGCTACCTTAAGAGAGTCATAGTTACTCGTCCCAATTGCTCACCCAGTCTGCCACTTTTTCTTACTGCGGCCAGTCTGCCAGAAGCGATATGTCACTCGTTGTGTATCTTAAGAGATTCATCGTTACTCCTTCCATAGGTTACTGGTACTCTCTGAGTCAATACCTCTCGTGACGAAAAAGTGGCTATCTTAATATTGCAATACTTCTTCCTCCGAGTTGCTCACACAGTTTACTACTTTTTGTGTAGTTTTTGTCTGCCAGAAACTATAATTCACTAGTTGTGTATCATAAAAGAGTCATCGTTTCTCCTCCTAGGGGTTTTCGAGATTTCTTAATCCAAACCGCAAGTAACGAGGCATTGGCTACCTTAAGATTGTCATAGTTACTCGTCCCCATTGCTCACCCAGTCTGCCACTTTTTCTTACTGTGGCCAGTCTGCCAGAAGCGATATGTCACTCGTTGTGTATCTTAAGAGATTCATCGTTACTCCTTCCATAGGTTACTGGTATTCTCTGAGTCAATACCTCTCTTGACGAAAAAGTGGCTATCTTAATAGTGCAATACTTCTTCCTCCGAGTTGCTCACACAGTTTACTACTTTTTGTGTACTTGCCAGTCTGCCAGAAGCGATATGTCACTAGTTGTGTATCATAAAGGAGTCATCGTTTCTCCTCCTAGGGTTTATTCGAGATTTTTAATCCAAACCGCAAGTAACGAGGCATTGGCTACCTTAAGAGAGTCATAGTTACTCGTCCCAATTGCTCACCCAGTCTGCCACTTTTCCTTACTGCGGCCAGTCTGCCAGAAGCGATATGTCACTCGTTGTGTATCTTAAGAGATTCATCGTTACGCTTTCCATAGGTTACTGGTATTCTCTCATTCAATGCCTCTCGTGACGAAAAAGTGGCTATCTTAATAGTGCAATACTTCTTCCTCCGAGTTGCTCACACAGTTTACTACTTTTTGTGTAGTTTTTGTCTGCCAGAAACTATAATTCAATAGTTGTCTATCATAAAAGAGTCATCGTTTCTCCTCCTAGGGGTTTTCGAGATTTCTTAATCCAAACCGCAAGTAACGAGGCATTGGCTACCTTAAGAGAGTCATAGTTACTCGTCCTCATTGCTCACCCAGTCTGCCACTTTTTCTTACTGTGGCCAGTCTGCCAGAAGCGATATGTCACTCGTTGTGTATCTTAAGAGATTCATCGTTACTCCTTCCATAGGTTACTGGTATTCTCTGAGTCAATACCTCTCTTGACGAAAAAATGGCTATCTTAATAGTGCAATACTTCTTCCTCCGTGTTGCTCACACAGTTTACTACTTTTTGTGTACTTGCCAGTCTGCCAGAAGCGATATGTCACTAGTTGTGTATCATAAGAGAGTCATCGTTTCTCCTCCTAGGGGTTATTCGAGATATCTTAATCCAAACCGCAAGTAACGAGGCATTGGCTACCTTAAGAGAGCCATAGTTACTCGTCCCAATTGCTCACCCAGTCTGCCACTTTTCCTTACTGCGGCCAGTCTGCCAGAAGCGATATGTCACTCGTTGTGTATCTTAAGAGATTCATCGTTACTCCTTCCATAGGTGACTGGTATTCTCTGAGTCAATACCTCTCGTGACGAAAAAGTGGCCATCTTAATATTGCAATACTTCTTCCTCCGAGTTGCTCACACAGTTTACTACTTTTTGTGTAGTTTTTGTCTGCCAGAAACTATAATTCACTAGTTGTGTATCATAAAAGAGTCATCGCTTCTCCTCGTAGGGGTTTTCGAGATTTCTTAATCCAAACCGCAACTAACGAGGCATTGGCTACCTTAAGAGTGTCATAGTTACTCGTCCCCATTGCTCACCCAGTCTGCCACTTTTTCTTACTGTGGCCAGTCTGCCAGAAGCGATATGTCACTCGTTGTGTATCTTAAGAGATTCATCGTTACTCCTTCCATAGGTTACTGGTATTCTCTGAGTCAATACCTCTCTTGACGAAAAAGTGGCTATCATAATAGTGCAATACTTCTTCCTCCGAGTTGCTCACACAGTTTACTACTTTTTGTGTAGTTTTTGTCTGCCAGAAACTATAATTCACTAGTTGTGTATCATAAAAGAGTCATCGTTTCTCCTCCTAGGGGTTTTCGAGATTTCTTAATCCAAACCGCAAGTAACGAGGCATTGGCTACCTTAAGAGAGTCATAGTTACTCGTCCTCATTGCTCACCCAGTCTGCCACTTTTTCTTACTGTGGCCAGTCTGCCAGAAGCGATATGTCACTCGTTGTGTATCTTAAGAGATTCATCGTTACTCCTTCCATAGGTTACTGGTATTCTCTGAGTCAATACCTCTCTTGACGAAAAAATGGCTATCTTAATAGTGCAATACTTCTTCCTCCGTGATGCTCACACAGTTTACTACTTTTTGTGTACTTGCCAGTCTGCCAGAAGCGATATGTCACTAGTTGTGTATCATAAGAGAGTCATCGTTTCTCCTCCTAGGGGTTATTCGAGATATCTTAATCCAAACCGCAAGTAACGAGGCATTGGCTACCTTAAGAGAGCCATAGTTACTCGTCCCAATTGCTCACCCAGTCTGCCACTTTTCCTTACTGCGGCCAGTCTGCCAGAAGCGATATGTCACTCGTTGTGTATCTTAAGAGATTCATCGTTACTCCTTCCATAGGTGACTGGTATTCTCTGAGTCAATACCTCTCGTGACGAAAAAGTGGCTATCTTAATATTGCAATACTTCTTCCTCCGAGTTGCTCACACAGTTTACTACTTTTTGTGTAGTTTTTGTCTGCCAGAAACTATAATTCACTAGTTGTGTATCATAAAAGAGTCATCGCTTCTCCTCGTAGGGGTTTTCGAGATTTCTTAATCCAAACCGCAACTAACGAGGCATTGGCTACCTTAAGAGTGTCATAGTTACTCGTCCCCATTGCTCACCCAGTCTGCCACTTTTTCTTACTGTGGCCAGTCTGCCAGAAGCGATATGTCACTCGTTGTGTATCTTAAGAGATTCATCGTTACTCCTTCCATAGGTTACTGGTATTCTCTGAGTCAATACCTCTCTTGACGAAAAAGTGGCTATCATAATAGTGCAATACTTCTTCCTCCGAGTTGCTCACACAGTTTACTACTTTTTGTGTAGTTTTTGTCTGCCAGAAACTATAATTCACTAGTTGTGTATCATAAAAGAGTCATCGTTTCTCCTCCTAGGGGTTTTCGAGATTTCTTAATCCAAACCGCATGTAACGAGGCATTGGCTACCTTAAGAGTGTCATAGTTACTCGTCCCCATTGCTCACCCAGTCTGCCACTTTTTCTTACTGTGGCCAGTCTGCCAGAAGCGATATGTCACTCGTTGTGTATCTTAAGAGATTCATCGTTACTCCTTCCATAGGTTACTGGTATTCTCTGAGTCAATACCTCTCTTGACGAAAAAGTGGCTATCTTAATAGTGCAATACTTCTTCCTCCGAGTTGCTCACACAGTTTACTACTTTTTGTGTACTTGCCAGTCTGCCAGAAGCGATATGTCACTAGTTGTGTATCATAAAGGAGTCATCGTTTCTCCTCCTAGGGGTTATTCGAGATTTTTAATCCAAACCGCAAGTAACGAGGCATTGGCTACCTTAAGAGAGTCATAGTTACTCGTCCCAATTGCTCACCCAGTCTGCCACTTTTCCTTACTGCGGCCAGTCTGCCAGAAGCGATATGTCACTCGTTGTGTATCTTAAGAGATTCATCGTTACGCTTTCCATAGGTTACTGGTATTCTCTCATTCAATGCCTCTCGTGACGAAAAAGTGGCTATCTTAATAGTGCAATACTTCTTCCTCCGAGTTGCTCACACAGTTTACTACTTTTTGTGTAGTTTTTGTCTGCCAGAAACTATAATTCAATAGTTGTGTATCATAAAAGAGTCATCGTTTCTCCTCCTAGGGGTTTTCGAGATTTCTTAATCCAAACCGCAAGTAACGAGGCATTGGCTACCTTAAGAGAGTCATAGTTACTCGTCCTCATTGCTCACCCAGTCTGCCACTTTTTCTTACTGTGGCCAGTCTGCCAGAAGCGATATGTCACTCGTTGTGTATCTTAAGAGATTCATCGTTACTCCTTCCATAGGTTACTGGTATTCTCTGAGTCAATACCTCTCTTGACGAAAAAGTGGCTATCTTAATAGTGCAATACTTCTTCCTCCGTGTTGCTCACACAGTTTACTACTTTTTGTGTACTTGCCAGTCTGCCAGAAGCGATATGTCACTAGTTGTGTATCATAAAAGAGTCATCGTTTCTCCTCCTAGGGGTTATTCGAGATTTCTTAATCCAAACCGCAAGTAACGAGGCATTGGCTACCTTAAGAGAGTCATAGTTACTCGTCCCAATTGCTCACCCAGTCTGCCACTTTTCCTTACTGCGGCCAGTCTGCCAGAAGCGATATGTCACTCGTTGTGTATCTTAAGAGATTCATCGTTACGCTTTCCATAGGTTACTGGTATTCTCTCATTCAATGCCTCTCGTGACGAAAAAGTGGCTATCTTAATAGTGCAATACTTCTTCCTCCGAGTTGCTCACACAGTTTACTACTTTTTGTGTAGTTTTTGTCTGCCAGAAACTATAATTCAATAGTTGTGTATCATAAAAGAGTCATCGTTTCTCCTCCTAGGGGTTTTCGAGATTTCTTAATCCAAACCGCAAGTAACGAGGCATTGGCTACCTTAAGAGAGTCATAGTTACTCGTCCTCATTGCTCACCCAGTCTGCCACTTTTTCTTACTGTGGCCAGTCTGCCAGAAGCGATATGTCACTCGTTGTGTATCTTAAGAGATTCATCGTTACTCCTTCCATAGGTTACTGGTATTCTCTGAGTCAATACCTCTCTTGACGAAAAAGTGGCTATCTTAATAGTGCAATACTTCTTCCTCCGTGTTGCTCACACAGTTTACTACTTTTTGTGTACTTGCCAGTCTGCCAGAAGCGATATGTCACTAGTTGTGTATCATAAAAGAGTCATCGTTTCTCCTCCTAGGGGTTATTCGAGATTTCTTAATCCAAACCGCAAGTAACGAGGCATTGGCTACCTTAAGAGAGTCATAGTTACTCGTCCCAATTGCTCACCCAGTCTGCCACTTTTCCTTACTGCGGCCAGTCTGCCAGAAGCGATATGTCACTCGTTGTGTATCTTAAGAGATTCATCGTTACTCTTTCCATAGGTTACTGGTATTCTCTCATTCAATGCCCCTCGTGACGAAAAAGTGGCTATCTTAATAGTGCAATACTTCTTCCTCCGAGTTGCTCACACAGTTTACTACTTTTTGTGTAGTTTTTTTCTGCCAGAAACTATAATTCAATAGTTGTGTATCATAAAAGAGTCATCGTTTCTCCTCCTAGGGGTTTTCGAGATTTCTTAATCCAAACCGCAAGTAACGAGGCATTGGCTACCTTAAGAGAGTCATAGTTACTCGTCCTCATTGCTCACCCAGTCTGCCACTTTTTCTTACTGTGGCCAGTCTGCCAGAAGCGATATGTCACTCGTTGTGTATCTTAAGAGATTCATCGTTACTCCTTCCATAGGTTACTGGTATTCTCTGAGTCAATACCTCTCTTGACGAAAAAGTGGCTATCTTAATAGTGCAATACTTCTTCCTCCCAGTTGCTCACACAGTTTACTACTATTTTGTGTAGTTTTTGTCTGCCAGAAACTGTAATTCACTAGTTTTGTATCATAAAAGAGTCATCGTTTCTCCTCCTAGGGGTTATTCGAGATTTCTTAATCCAAACCGCAAGTAACGAGGCATTGGCTACCTTAAGAGAGTCATAGTTACTCGTCCCAATTGCTCACCCAGTCTGCCACTTTCCCTTACTGCGGCCAGTCTGCCAGAAGCGATATGTCACTCGTTGTGTATCTTAAGAGATTCATCGTTACGCTTTCCATAGGTTACTGGTATTCTCTCATTCAATGCCTCTCGTGACGAAAAAGTGGCTATCTTAATAGTGCAATACTTCTTCCTCCGAGTTACTCACACAGTTTACTACTTTTTGTGTAGTTTTTGTCTGCCAGAAACTATAATTCAATAGTTGTGTATCATAAAAGAGTCATCGTTTCTCCTCCTAGGGGTTTTCGAGATTTCTTAATCCAAACCGCAAGTAACGAGGCATTGGCTACCTTAAGAGAGTCATAGTTACTCGTCCTCATTGCTCACCCAGTCTGCCACTTTTTCTTACTGTGGCCAGTCTGCCAGAAGCTATATGTCACTCGTTGTGTATCTTAAGAGATTCATCGTTACTCCTTCCATAGGTTACTGGTATTCTCTGAGTCAATACCTCTCTTGACGAAAAAATGGCTATCTTAATAGTGCAATACTTCTTCCTCCGTGTTGCTCACACAGTTTACTACTTTTTGTGTACTTGCCAGTCTGCCAGAAGCGATATGTCACTAGTTGTGTATCATAAAAGAGTCATCGTTTCTCCTCCTAGGGGTTATTCGAGATTTCTTAATCCAAACCGCAAGTAACGAGGCATTGGCTACCTTAAGAGAGTCATAGTTACTCGTCCCAATTGCTCACCCAGTCTGCCACTTTTCCTTACTGCGGCCAGTCTGCCAGAAGCGATATGTCACTCGTTGTGTATCTTAAGAGATTCATCGTTACTCTTTCCATAGGTTACTGGTATTCTCTGATTCAATGCCTCTCGTGACGAAAAAGTGGTTATCTTAATAGTGCAATACTTCTTCCTCCGAGTTGCTCACACAGTTTACTACTTTTTGTGTAGTTTTTGTCTGCCAGAAACTATAATTCAATAGTTGTGTATCATAAAAGAGTCATCGTTTCTCCTCCTAGGGGTTTTCGAGATTTCTTAATCCAAACCGCAAGTAACGAGGCATTGGTTACCTTAAGAGAGTCATAGTTACTCGTCCTCATTGCTCACCCAGTCTGCCACTTTTTCTTACTGTGGCCAGTCTGCCAGAAGCGATATGTCACTCGTTGTGTATCTTAAGAGATTCATCGTTACTCCTTCCATAGGTTACTGGTATTCTCTGAGTCAATACCTCTCTTGACGAAAAAGTGGCTATCTTAATAGTGCAATACTTCTTCCTCCGTGTTGCTCACACAGTTTACTACTTTTTGTGTACTTGCCAGTCTGCCAGAAGCGATATGTCACTAGTTGTGTATCATAAAAGAGTCATCGTTTCTCCTCCTAGGGGTTATTCGAGATTTCTTAATCCAAACCGCAAGTAACGAGGCATTGGCTACCTTAAGAGAGTCATAGTTACTCGTCCGAATTGCTCACCCAGTCTGCCACTTTTCCTTACTGCGGCCAGTCTGCCAGAAGCGATATGTCACTCGTTGTGTATCTTAAGAGATTCATCGTTACTCTTTCCATAGGTTACTGGTATTCTCTCATTCAATGCTTCTCGTGACGAAAAAGTGGCTATCTTAATAGTGCAATACTTCTTCCTCCGAGTTGCTCACACAGTTTACTACTTTTTGTGTAGTTTTTTTCTGCCAGAAACTATAATTCAATAGTTGTGTATCATAAAAGAGTCATCGTTTCTCCTCCTAGGGGTTTTCGAGATTTCTTAATCCAAACCGCAAGTAACGAGGCATTGGCTACCTTAAGAGAGTCATAGTTACTCGTCCTCATTGCTCACCCAGTCTGCCACTTTTTCTTACTGTGGCCAGTCTGCCAGAAGCGATATGTCACTCGTTGTGTATCTTAAGAGATTCATCGTTACTCCTTCCATAGGTTACTGGTATTCTCTGAGTCAATACCTCTCTTGACGAAAAAGTGGCTATCTTAATAGTGCAATACTTCTTCCTCCGAGTTGCTCACACAGTTTACTACTTTTTGTGTAGTTTTTTTCTGCCAGAAACTATAATTCAATAGTTGTGTATCATAAGAGAAGCATCGTTTCTCCTCCTAGGGGTTTTCGAGATTTCTTAATCCAAACCGCAAGTAACGAGGCATTGGCTACCTTAAGAGAGTCATAGTTACTCGTCCTCATTGCTCACCCAGTCTGCCACTTTTTCTTACTGTGGCCAGTCTGCCAGAAGCGATATGTCACTCGTTGTGTATCTTAAGAGATTCATCGTTACTCCTTCCATAGGTTACTGGTATTCTCTGAGTCAATACCTCTCTTGACGAAAAAGTGGCTATCTTAATAGTGCAATACTTCTTCCTCCCAGTTGCTCACACAGTTTACTACTATTTTGTGTAGTTTTTGTCTGCCAGAAACTATAATTCACTAGTTTTGTATCATAAAAGAGTCATCGTTTCTCCTCCTAGGGGTTATTCGAGATTTCTTAATCCAGACCGCAAGTAACGAGGCATTGGCTACCTTAAGAGAGTCATAGTTACTCGTCCCAATTGCTCACCCAGTCTGCCACTTTTCCTTACTGCGGCCAGTCTGCCAGAAGCGATATGTCACTCGTTGTGTATCTTAAGAGATTCATCGTTACGCTTTCCATAGGTTACTGGTATTCTCTCATTCAATGCCTCTCGTGACGAAAAAGTGGCTATCTTAATAGTGCAATACTTCTTCCTCCGAGTTGCTCACACAGTTTACTACTTTTTGTGTAGTTTTTGTCTGCCAGAAACTATAATTCAATAGTTGTGTATCATAAAAGAGTCATCGTTTCTCCTCCTAGGGGTTTTCGAGATTTCTTAATCCAAACCGCAAGTAACGAGGCATTGGCTACCTTAAGAGAGTCATAGTTACTCGTCCTCATTGCTCACCCAGTCTGCCACTTTTTCTTACTGTGGCCAGTCTGCCAGAAGCGATATGTCACTCGTTGTGTATCTTAAGAGATTCATCGTTACTCCTTCCATAGGTTACTGGTATTCTCTGAGTCAATACTTCTCTTGACGAAAAAATGGCTATCTTAATAGTGCAATACTTCTTCCTCCGTGTTGCTCACACAGTTTACTACTTTTTGTGTACTTGCCAGTCTGCCAGAAGCGATATGTCACTAGTTGTGTATCATAAAAGAGTCATCGTTTCTCCTCCTAGGGGTTATTCGAGATTTCTTAATCCAAACCGCAAGTAACGAGGCATTGGCTACCTTAAGAGGGTCATAGTTACTTGTCCCAATTGCTCACCCAGTCTGCCACTTTTCCTTACTGCGGCCAGTCTGCCAGAAGCGATATGTCACTCGTTGTGTATCTTAAGAGATTCATCGTTACTCTTTCCATAGGTTACTGGTATTCTCTGATTCAATGCCTCTCGTGACGAAAAAGTGGTTATCTTAATAGTGCAATACTTCTTCCTCCGCGTTGCTCACACAGTTTACTACTTTTTGTGTAGTTTTTGTCTGCCAGAAACTATAATTCACTAGTTTTGTATCATAAAAGAGTCATCGTTTCTCCTCCTAGGGGTTATTCGAGATTTCTTAATCCAAACCGCAAGTAACGAGGCATTGGCTACCTTAAGAGAGTCATAGTTACTCGTCCCAATTGCTCACCCAGTCTGCCACTTTTCCTTACTGCGGCCAGTCTGCCAGAAGCGATATGTCACTCGTTGTGTATCTTAAGAGATTCATCGTTACGCTTTCCATAGGTTACTGGTATTCTCTCATTCAATGCCTCTCGTGACGAAAAAGTGGCTATCTTAATAGTGCAATACTTCTTCCTCCGAGTTGCTCACACAGTTTACTACTTTTTGTGTAGTTTTTGTCTGCCAGAAACTATAATTCAATAGTTGTGTATCATAAAAGAGTCATCGTTTCTCCCCCTAGGGGTTTTCGAGATTTCTTAATCCAAACCGCAAGTAACGAGGCATTGGCTACCTTAAGAGAGTCATAGTTACTCGTCCTCATTGCTCACCCAGTCTGCCACTTTTTCTTACTGTGGCCAGTCTGCCAGAAGCGATATGTCACTCGTTGTGTATCTTAAGAGATTCATCGTTACTCCTTCCATAGGTTACTGGTATTCTCTGAGTCAATACCTCTCTTGACGAAAAAGTGGCTATCTTAATAGTGCAATACTTCTTCCTCCGTGTTGCTCACACAGTTTACTACTTTTTGTGTACTTGCCAGTCTGCCAGAAGCGATATGTCACTAGTTGTGTATCATAAAAGAGTCATCGTTTCTCCTCCTAGGGGTTATTCGAGATTTCTTAATCCAAACCGCAAGTAACGAGGCATTGGCTACCTTAAGAGAGTCATAGTTACTCGTCCCAATTGCTCACCCAGTCTGCCACTTTTCCTTACTGCGGCCAGTCTGCCAGAAGCGATATGTCACTCGTCGTGTATCTTAAGAGATTCATCGTTACTCTTTCCATAGGTTACTGGTATTCTCTCATTCAATGCCTCTCGTGACGAAAAAGTGGCTATCTTAATAGTGCAATACTTCTTCCTCCGAGTTGCTCACACAGTTTACTACTTTTTGTGTAGTTTTTGTCTGCCAGAAACTATAATTCAATAGTTGTGTATCATAAAAGAGCCATCGTTTCTCCTCCTAGGGGTTTTCGAGATTTCTTAATCCAAACCGCAAGTAACGAGGCATTGGCTACCTTAAGAGAGTCATAGTTACTCGTCCTCATTGCTCACCCAGTCTGCCACTTTTTCTTACTGTGGCCAGTCTGCCAGAAGCGATATGTCACTCGTTGTGTATCTTAAGAGATTCATCGTTACTCCTTCCATAGGTTACTGGTATTCTCTGAGTCAATACCTCTCTTGACGAAAAAGTGGCTATCTTAATAGTGCAATACTTCTTCCTCCGTGTTGCTCACACAGTTTACTACTTTTTGTGTACTTGCCAGTCTGCCAGAAGCGATATGTCACTAGTTGTGTATCATAAAAGAGTCATCGTTTCTCCTCCTAGGGGTTATTCGAGATTTCTTAATCCAAACCGCAAGTAACGAGGCATTGGCTACCTTAAGAGAGTCATAGTTACTCGTCCCAATTGCTCACCCAGTCTGCCACTTTTCCTTACTGCGGCCAGTCTGCCAGAAGCGATATGTCACTCGTTGTGTATCTTAAGAGATTCATCGTTACTCTTTCCATAGGTTACTGGTATTCTCTCATTCAATGCTTCTCGTGACGAAAAAGTGGCTTTCTTAATAGTGCAATACTTCTTCCTCCGAGTTGCTCACACAGTTTACTACTTTTTGTGTAGTTTTTTTCTGCCAGAAACTATAATTCAATAGTTGTGTATCATAAAAGAGTCATCGTTTCTCCTCCTAGGGGTTTTCGAGATTTCTTAATCCAAACCGCAAGTAACGAGGCATTGGCTACCTTAAGAGAGTCATAGTTACTCGTCCTCATTGCTCACCCAGTCTGCCACTTTTTCTTACTGTGGCCAGTCTGCCAGAAGCGATATGTCACTCGTTGTGTATCTTAAGAGATTCATCGTTACTCCTTCCATAGGTTACTGGTATTCTCTGAGTCAATACCTCTCTTGACGAAAAAGTGGCTATCTTAATAGTGCAATACTTCTTCCTCCGAGTTGCTCACACAGTTTACTACTTTTTGTGTAGTTTTTTTCTGCCAGAAACTATAATTCAATAGTTGTGTATCATAAAAGAAGCATCGTTTCTCCTCCTAGGGGTTTTCGAGATTTCTTAATCCAAACCGCAAGTAACGAGGCATTGGCTACCTTAAGAGAGTCATAGTTACTCGTCCTCATTGCTCACCCAGTCTGCCACTTTTTCTTACTGTGGCCAGTCTGCCAGAAGCGATATGTCACTCGTTGTGTATCTTAAGAGATTCATCGTTACGCTTTCCATAGGTTACTGGTATTCTCTCATTCAATGCCTCTCGTGACGAAAAAGTGGCTATCTTAATAGTGCAATACTTCTTCCTCCGAGTTGCTCACACAGTTTACTACTTTTTGTGTAGTTTTTGTCTGCCAGAAACTATAATTCAATAGTTGTGTATCATAAAAGAGTCATCGTTTCTCCTCCTAGGGGTTTTCGAGATTTCTTAATCCAAACTGCAAGTAACGAGGCATTGGCTACCTTAAGAGAGTCATAGTTACTCGTCCTCATTGCTCACCCAGTCTGCCACTTTTTCTTACTGTGGCCAGTCTGCCAGAAGCGATATGTCACTCGTTGTGTATCTTAAGAGATTCATCGTTACTCCTTCCATAGGTTACTGGTATTCTCTGAGTCAATACTTCTCTTGACGAAAAAATGGCTATCTTAATAGTGCAATACTTCTTCCTCCGTGTTGCTCACACAGTTTACTACTTTTTGTGTACTTGCCAGTCTGCCAGAAGCGATATGTCACTAGTTGTGTATCATAAAAGAGTCATCGTTTCTCCTCCTAGGGGTTATTCGAGATTTCTTAATCCAAACCGCAAGTAACGAGGCATTGGCTACCTTAAGAGGGTCATAGTTACTCGTCCCAATTGCTCACCCAGTCTGCCACTTTTCCTTACTGCGGCCAGTCTGCCAGAAGCGATATGTCACTCGTTGTGTATCTTAAGAGATTCATCGTTACGCTTTCCATAGGTTACTGGTATTCTCTCATTCAATGCCTCTCGTGACGAAAAAATGGCTATCTTAATAGTGCAATACTTCTTCCTCCGAGTTGCTCACACAGTTTACTACTTTTTGTGTAGTTTTTGTCTGCCAGAAACTATAATTCAATAGTTGTGTATCATAAAAGAGTCATCGTTTCTCCTCCTAGGGGTTTTCGAGATTTCTTAATCCAAACCGCAAGTAACGAGGCATTGGCTACCTTAAGAGAGTCATAGTTACTCGTCCTCATTGCTCACCCAGTCTGCCACTTTTTCTTACTGTGGCCAGTCTGCCAGAAGCGATATGTCACTCGTTGTGTATCTTAAGAGATTCATCGTTACTCCTTCCATAGGTTACTGGTATTCTCTGAGTCAATACTTCTCTTGACGAAAAAATGGCTATCTTAATAGTGCAATACTTCTTCCTCCGTGTTGCTCACACAGTTTACTACTTTTTGTGTACTTGCCAGTCTGCCAGAAGCGATATGTCACTAGTTGTGTATCATAAAAGAGTCATCGTTTCTCCTCCTAGGGGTTATTCGAGATTTCTTAATCCAAACCGCAAGTAACGAGGCATTGGCTACCTTAAGAGGGTCATAGTTACTCGTCCCAATTGCTCACCCAGTCTGCCACTTTTCCTTACTGCGGCCAGTCTGCCAGAAGCGATATGTCACTCGTTGTGTATCTTAAGAGATTCATCGTTACTCTTTCCATAGGTTACTGGTATTCTCTGATTCAATGCCTCTCGTGACGAAAATGTGGTTATCTTAATAGTGCAATACTTCTTCCTCCGAGTTGCTCACACAGTTTACTACTTTTTGTGTAGTTTTTGTCTGCCAGAAACTATAATTCAATAGTTGTGTATCATAAAAGAGTCATTGTTTCTCCTCCTAGGGGTTTTCGAGATTTCTTAATCCAAACCGCAAGTAACGAGGCATTGGCTACCTTAAGAGAGTCATAGTTACTCGTCCTCATTGCTCACCCAGTCTGCCACTTTTTCTTACTGTGGCCAGTCTGCCAGAAGCGATATGTCACTCGTTGTGTATCTTAAGAGATTCATCGTTACTCCTTCCATAGGTTACTGGTATTCTCTGAGTCAATACCTCTCTTGACGAAAAAGTGGCTACCTTAATAGTGCAATACTTCTTCCTCCCAGTTGCTCACACAGTTTACTACTATTTTGTGTAGTTTTTGTCTGCCAGAAACTATAATTCACTAGTTTTGTATCATAAAAGAGTCATCGTTTCTCCTCCTTGGGGTTATTCGAGATTTCTTAATCCAAACCGCAAGTAACGAGGCATTGGCTACCTTAAGAGAGTCATAGTTACTCGTCCCCATTGCTCACCCAGTCTGCCACTTTTCCTTACTGCGGCCAGTCTGCCAGAAGCGATATGTCACTCGTTGTGTATCTTAAGAGATTCATCGTTACGCTTTCCATAGGTTACTGGTATTCTCTCATTCAATGCCTCTCGTGACGAAAAAGTGGCTATCTTAATAGTGCAATACTTCTTCCTCCGAGTTGCTCACACAGTTTACTACTTTTTGTGTAGTTTTTGTCTGCCAGAAACTATAATTCAATAGTTGTGTATCATAAAAGAGTCATCGTTTCTCCCCCTAGGGGTTTTCGAGATTTCTTAATCCAAACCGCAAGTAACGAGGCATTGGCTACCTTAAGAGAGTCATAGTTACTCGTCCTCATTGCTCACCCAGTCTGCCACTTTTTCTTACTGTGGCCAGTCTGCCAGAAGCGATATGTCACTCGTTGTGTATCTTAAGAGATTCATCGTTACTCCTTCCATAGGTTACTGGTATTCTCTGAGTCAATACCTCTCTTGACGAAAAAGTGGCTATCTTAATAGTGCAATACTTCTTCCTCCGTGTTGCTCACACAGTTTACTACTTTTTGTGTACTTGCCAGTCTGCCAGAAGCGATATGTCACTAGTTGTGTATCATAAAAGAGTCATCGTTTCTCCTCCTAGGGGTTATTCGAGATTTCTTAATCCAAACCGCAAGTAACGAGGCATTGGCTACCTTAAGAGAGTCATAGTTACTCGTCCCAATTGCTCACCCAGTCTGCCACTTTTCCTTACTGCGGCCAGTCTGCCAGAAGCGATATGTCACTCGTCGCGTATCTTAAGAGATTCATCGTTACTCTTTCCATAGGTTACTGGTATTCTCTCATTCAATGCCTCTCGTGACGAAAAAGTGGCTATCTTAATAGTGCAATACTTCTTCCTCCGAGTTGCTCACACAGTTTACTACTTTTTGTGTAGTTTTTTTCTGCCAGAAACTATAATTCAATAGTTGTGTATCATAAAAGAGTCATCGTTTCTCCTCCTAGGGGTTTTCGAGATTTCTTAATCCAAACCGCAAGTAACGAGGCATTGGCTACCTTAAGAGAGTCATAGTTACTCGTCCTCATTGCTCACCCAGTCTGCCACTTTTTCTTACTGTGGCCAGTCTGCCAGAAGCGATATGTCACTCGTTGTGTATCTTAAGAGATTCATCGTTACTCCTTCCATAGGTTACTGGTATTCTCTGAGTCAATACCTATCTTGACGAAAAAGTGGCTATCTTAATAGTGCAATACTTCTTCCTCCCAGTTGCTCACACAGTTTACTACTATTTTGTGTAGTTTTTGTCTGCCAGAAACTATAATTCACTAGTTTTGTATCATAAAAGAGTCATCGTTTCTCCTCCTAGGGGTTATTCGAGATTTCTTAATCCAAACCGCAAGTAACGAGGCATTGGCTACCTTAAGAGAGTCATAGTTACTCGTCCCAATTGCTCACCCAGTCTGCCACTTTTCCTTACTGCGGCCAGTCTGCCAGAAGCGATATGTCACTCGTTGTGTATCTTAAGAGATTCATCGTTACTCTTTCCATAGGTTACTGGTATTCTCTCATTCAATGCCTCTCGTGACGAAAAAGTGGCTATCTTAATAGTGCAATACTTCTTCCTCCCAGTTGCTCACACAGTTTACTACTTTTTTGTGTAGTTTTTGTCTGCCAGAAACTATAATTCACTAGTTTTGTATCATAAAAGAGTCATCGTTTCTCCTACTAGGGGTTATTCGAGACCTCTTAATCCAAACCGCAAGTAACGAGGCATTGGCTACCTTAAGAGAGTCATAGTTACTCGTCCCAATTGCTCACCCAGTCTGCCACTTTTTCTTACTGCGGCCAGTCTGCCAGAAGCGATATGTCACTCGTTGTGTATCTTAAGAGATTCATCGTTACTCCTTCCATAGGTTACTGGTATTCTCTGAGTCAATACCTCTCGTGACGAAAAAGTGGCTATCTTAATATTGCAATACTTCTTCCTCCGAGTTGCTCACACAGTTTACTACTTTTTGTGTAGTTTTTGTCTGCCAGAAACTATAATTCACTAGTTGTGTATCATAAAAGAGTCATCGCTTCTCCTCCTAGGGGTTTTCGAGATTTCTTAATCCAAACCGCAAGTAACGAGGCATTGGCTACCTTAAGAGTGTCATAGTTACTCGTCCCCATTGCTCACCCAGTCTGCCACTTTTTCTTACTGTGGCCAGTCTGCCAGAAGCGATATGTCACTCGTTGTGTATCTTAAGAGATTCATCGTTACTCCTTCCACAGGTTACTGGTATTCTCTGAGTCAATACCTCTTTTGACGAAAAAGTGGCTATCTTAATAGTGCAATACTTCTTCCTCCGAGTTGCTCACACAGTTTACTACTTTTTGTGTAGTTTTTGTCTGCCAGAAACTATAATTCACTAGTTGTGTATCATAAAAGAGTCATCGTTTCTCCTCCTAACGGTTTTCGAGATTTCTTAATCCAAACCGCAAGTAACGAGGCATTGGCTACCTTAAGAGTGTCATAGTTACTCGTCCCCATTGCTCACCCAGTCTGCCACTTTTTCGTACTGTGGCCAGTCTGCCAGAAGCGATATGTCACTCGTTGTGTATCTTAAGAGATTCATCGTTACTCCTTCCATAGGTTACTGGTATTCTCTGAGTCAATACCTCTCTTGACGAAAAAGTGGCTATCTTAATAGTGCAATACTTCTTCCTCCGAGTTGCTCACACAGTTTACTACTTTTTGTGTACTTGCCAGTCTGCCAGAAGCGATATGTCACTAGTTGTGTATCATAAAGGAGTCATCGTTTCTCCTCCTAGGGGTTATTCGAGATTTTTAATCCAAACCGCAAGTAACGAGGCATTGGCTACCTTAAGAGAGTCATAGTTACTCGTCCCAATTGCTCACCCAGTCTGCCACTTTTCCTTACTGCGGCCAGTCTGCCAGAAGCGATATGTCACTCGTTGTGTATCTTAAGAGATTCATCGTTACGCTTTCCATAGGTTACTGGTATTTTCTCATTCAATGCCTCTCGTGACGAAAAAGTGGCTATCTTAATAGTGCAATACTTCTTCCTCCGAGTTGCTCACACAGTTTACAACTTTTTGTGTAGTTTTTTTCTGCCAGAAACTATAATTCAATAGTTGTGTATCATAAAAGAGTCATCGTTTCTCCTCCTAGGGGTTTTCGAGATTTCTTAATCCAAACCGCAAGTAACGAGGCATTGGCTACCTTAAGAGAGTCATAGTTACTCGTCCTCATTGCTCACCCAGTCTGCCACTTTTTCTTACTGTGGCCAGTCTGCCAGAAGCGATATGTCACTCGTTGTGTATCTTAAGAGATTCATCGTTACTCCTTCCATAGGTTACTGGTATTCTCTGAGTCAATACATCTCTTGACGAAAAAGTGGCTATCTTAATAGTGCAATACTTCTTCCTCCCAGTTGCTCACACAGTTTACTGCTTCTTGTGTAGTTTTTGTCTGCCAGAAACTATAATTCACTAGTTTTGTATCATAAAAGAGTCATCGTTTCTCCTCCTAGGGGTTATTCGAGATTTCTTAATCCAAACCGCAAGTAACGAGGCATTGGCTACCTTAAGAGAGTCATAGTTACTCGTCCCAATTGCTCACCCAGTCTGCCACTTTTCCTTACTGCGGCCAGTCTGCCAGAAGCGATGTCACTCGTTGTGTATCTTAAGAGATTCATCGTTACTCTTTCCATAGGTTACTGGTATTCTCTCATTCAATGCCTCTCGTGACGAAAAAGTTGCTATCTTAATAGTGCAATACTTCTTCCTCCCACTTGCTCACACAGTTTACTACTTTTTTGTGTAGTTTTTGTCTGCCAGAAACTATAATTCACTAGTTTTGTATCATAAAAGAGTCATCGTTTCTCCTCCTAGGGGTTATTCGAGACCTCTTAATCCAAACCGCAAGTAACGAGGCATTGGCTACCTTAAGAGAGTCATAGTTACTCGTCCCAATTGCTCACCCAGTCTGCCAGTTTTTCTTACTGCGGCCAGTCTGCCAGAAGCGATATGTCACTCGTTGTGTATCTTAAGAGATTCATCGTTACTCCTTCCATAGGTTACTGGTATTCTCTGAGTCAATACCTCTCGTGACGAAAAAGTGGCTATCTTAATATTGCAATACTTCTTCCTCCGAGTTGCTCACACAGTTTACTACTTTTTGTGTAGTTTTTGTCTGCCAGAAACTATAATTCACTAGTTGTGTATCATAAAAGAGTCATCGCTTCTCCTCCTAGGGGTTTTCGAGATTTCTTAATCCAAACCGCAAGTAACGAGGCATTGGCTACCTTAAGAGAGTCATAGTTACTCGTCCCAATTGCTCACCCAGTCTGCCACTTTTCCTTACTGCGGCCAGTCTGCCAGAAGCGATATGTCACTCGTTGTGTATCTTAAGAGATTCATCGTTACTCTTTCCATAGGTTACTGGTATTCTCTCATTCAATGCCTCTCGTGACGAAAAAGTGGCTATCGTAATAGTGCAATACTTCTTCCTCCGAGTTGCTCACACAGTTTACTACTTTTTGTGTAGTTTTTGTCTGCCAGAAACTATAATTCAATAGTTGTGTATCATAAAAGAGTCATCGTTTCTCCCCCTAGGGGTTTTCGAGATTTCTTAATCCAAACCGCAAGTAACGAGGCATTGGCTACCTTAAGAGAGTCATAGTTACTCGTCCTCATTGCTCACCCAGTCTGCCACTTTTTCTTACTGTGGCCAGTCTGCCAGAAGCGATATGTCACTCGTTGTGTATCTTAAGAGATTCATCGTTACTCCTTCCATAGGTTACTGGTATTCTCTGAGTCAATACCTCTCTTGACGAAAAAGTGGCTATCTTAATAGTGCAATACTTCTTCCTCCGTGTTGCTCACACAGTTTACTACTTTTTGTGTACTTGCCAGTCTGCCAGAAGCGATATGTCACTAGTTGTGTATCATAAAAGAGTCATCGTTTCTCCTCCTAGGGGTTATTCGAGATTTCTTAATCCAAACCGCAAGTAACGAGGCATTGGCTACCTTAAGAGAGTCATAGTTACTCGTCCCAATTGCTCACCCAGTCTGCCACTTTTCCTTACTGCGGCCAGTCTGCCAGAAGCGATATGTCACTCGTCGTGTATCTTAAGAGATTCATCGTTACTCTTTCCATAGGTTACTGGTATTCTCTCATTCAATGCCTCTCGTGACGAAAAAGTGGCTATCTTAATAGTGCAATACTTCTTCCTCCGAGTTGCTCACACAGTTTACTACTTTTTGTGTAGTTTTTTTCTGCCAGAAACTATAATTCAATAGTTGTGTATCATAAAAGGGTCATCGTTTCTCCTCCTAGGGGTTTTCGAGATTTCTTAATCCAAACCGCAAATAACGAGGCATTGGCTACCTTAAGAGAGTCATAGTTACTCGTCCTCATTGCTCACCCAGTCTGCCACTTTTTCTTACTGTGGCCAGTCTGCCAGAAGCGATATGTCACTCGTTGTGTATCTTAAGAGATTCATCGTTACTCCTTCCATAGGTTACTGGTATTCTCTGAGTCAATACCTATCTTGACGAAAAAGTGGCTATCTTAATAGTGCAATACTTCTTCCTCCCAGTTGCTCACACAGTTTACTACTATTTTGTGTAGTTTTTGTCTGCCAGAAACTATAATTCACTAGTTTTGTATCACAAAAGAGTCATCGTTTCTCCTCCTAGGGGTTATTCGAGATTTCTTAATCCAAACCGCAAGTAACGAGGCATTGGCTACCTTAAGAGAGTCATAGTTACTCGTCCCAATTGCTCACCCAGTCTGCCACTTTTCCTTACTGCGGCCAGTCTGCCAGAAGCGATATGTCACTCGTTGTGTATCTTAAGAGATTCATCGTTACTCTTTCCATAGGTTACTGGTATTCTCTCATTCAATGCCTCTCGTGACGAAAAAGTGGCTATCTTAATAGTGCAATACTTCTTCCTCCCAGTTGCTCACACAGTTTACTACTTTTTTGTGTAGTTTTTGTCTGCCAGAAACTATAATTCACTAGTTTTGTATCATAAAAGAGTCATCGTTTCTCCTACTAGGGGTTATTCGAGACCTCTTAATCCAAACCGCAAGTAACGAGGCATTGGCTACCTTAAGAGAGTCATAGTTACTCGTCCCAATTGCTCACCCAGTCTGCCACTTTTTCTTACTGCGGCCAGTCTGCCAGAAGCGATATGTCACTCGTTGTGTATCTTAAGAGATTCATCGTTACTCCTTCCATAGGTTACTGGTATTCTCTGAGTCAATACCTCTCGTGACGAAAAAGTGGCTATCTTAATATTGCAATACTTCTTCCTCCGAGTTGCTCACACAGTTTACTACTTTTTGTGTAGTTTTTGTCTGCCAGAAACTATAATTCACTAGTTGTGTATCATAAAAGAGTCATCGCTTCTCCTCCTAGGGGTTTTCGAGATTTCTTAATCCAAACCGCAAGTAACGAGGCATTGGCTACCTTAAGAGTGTCATAGTTACTCGTCCCCATTGCTCACCCAGTCTGCCACTTTTTCTTACTGTGGCCAGTCTGCCAGAAGCGATATGTCACTCGTTGTGTATCTTAAGAGATTCATCGTTACTCCTTCCATAGGTTACTGGTATTCTCTGAGTCAATACCTCTCTTGACGAAAAAGTGGCTATCTTAATAGTGCAATACTTCTTCCTCCGAGTTGCTCACACAGTTTACTACTTTTTGTGTAGTTTTTGTCTGCCAGAAACTATAATTCACTAGTTGTGTATCATAAAAGAGTCATCGTTTCTCCTCCTAACGGTTTTCGAGATTTCTTAATCCAAACCGCAAGTAACGAGCCATTGGCTACCTTAAGAGTGTCATAGTTACTCGTCCCCATTGCTCACCCAGTCTGCCACTTTTTCGTACTGTGGCCAGTCTGCCAGAAGCGATATGTCACTCGTTGTGTATCTTAAGAGATTCATCGTTACTCCTTCCATAGGTTACTGGTATTCTCTGAGTCAATACCTCTCTTGACGAAAAAGTGGCTATCTTAATAGTGCAATACTTCTTCCTCCGAGTTGCTCACACAGTTTACTACTTTTTGTGTACTTGCCAGTCTGCCAGAAGCGATATGTCACTAGTTGTGTATCATAAAGGAGTCATCGTTTCTCCTCCTAGGGGTTATTCGAGATTTTTAATCCAAACCGCAAGTAACGAGGCATTGGCTACCTTAAGAGAGTCATAGTTACTCGTCCCAATTGCTCACCCAGTCTGCCACTTTTCCTTACTGCGGCCAGTCTGCCAGAAGCGATATGTCACTCGTTGTGTATCTTAAGAGATTCATCGTTACGCTTTCCATAGGTTACTGGTATTTTCTCATTCAATGCCTCTCGTGACGAAAAAGTGGCTATCTTAATAGTGCAATACTTCTTCCTCCGAGTTGCTCACACAGTTTACTACTTTTTGTGTAGTTTTTGTCTGCCAGAAACTATAATTCACTAGTTGTGTATCATAAAAGAGTCATCGTTTCTCCTCCTAGGGGTTTTCGAGATTTCTTAATCCAAACCGCAAGTAACGAGGCATTGGCTACCTTAAGAGAGTCATAGTTACTCGTCCTCATTGCTCACCCAGTCTGCCACTTTTTCTTACTGTGGCCAGTCTGCCAGAAGCGATATGTCACTCGTTGTGTATCTTAAGAGATTCATCGTTACTCCTTCCATAGGTTACTGGTATTCTCTGAGTCAATACATCTCTTGACGAAAAAGTGGCTATCTTAATAGTGCAATACTTCTTCCTCCCAGTTGCTCACACAGTTTACTGCTTCTTGTGTAGTTTTTGTCTGCCAGAAACTATAATTCACTAGTTTTGTATCATAAAAGAGTCATCGTTTCTCCTCCTAGGGGTTATTCGAGATTTCTTAATCCAAACCGCAAGTAACGAGGCATTGGCTACCTTAAGAGAGTCATAGTTACTCGTCCTCATTGCTCACCCAGTCTGCCACTTTTTCTTACTGTGGCCAGTCTGCCAGAAGCGATATGTCACTCGTTGTGTATCTTAAGAGATTCATCGTTACTCTTTCCATAGGTTACTGGTATTCTCTCATTCAATGCCTCTCGTGACGAAAAAGTTGCTATCTTAATAGTGCAATACTTCTTCCTCCCACTTGCTCACACAGTTTACTACTTTTTTGTGTAGTTTTTGTCTGCCAGAAACTATAATTCACTAGTTTTGTATCATAAAAGAGTCATCGTTTCTCCTCCTAGGGGTTATTCGAGACCTCTTAATCCAAACCGCAAGTAACGAGGCATTGGCTACCTTAAGAGTGTCATAGTTACTCGTCCCCATTGCTCACCCAGTCTGCCACTTTTTCTTACTGTGGCCAGTCTGCCAGAAGCGATATGTCACTCGTTGTGTATCTTAAGAGATTCATCGTTACTCCTTCCATAGGTTACTGGTATTCTCTGAGTCAATACCTCTCTTGACGAAAAAGTGGCTATCTTAATAGTGCAATACTTCTTCCTCCGAGTTGCTCACACAGTTTACTACTTTTTGTGTAGTTTTTGTCTGCCAGAAACTATAATTCACTAGTTGTGTATCATAAAAGAGTCATCGTTTCTCCTCCTAACGGTTTTCGAGATTTCTTAATCCAAACCGCAAGTAACGAGGCATTGGCTACCTTAAGAGTGTCATAGTTACTCGTCCCCATTGCTCACCCAGTCTGCCACTTTTTCGTACTGTGGCCAGTCTGCCAGAAGCGATATGTCACTCGTTGTGTATCTTAAGAGATTCATCGTTACTCCTTCCATAGGTTACTGGTATTCTCTGAGTCAATACCTCTCTTGACGAAAAAGTGGCTATCTTAATAGTGCAATACTTCTTCCTCCGAGTTGCTCACACAGTTTACTACTTTTTGTGTACTTGCCAGTCTGCCAGAAGCGATATGTCACTAGTTGTGTATCATAAAGGAGTCATCGTTTCTCCTCCTAGGGGTTATTCGAGATTTTTAATCCAAACCGCAAGTAACGAGGCATTGGCTACCTTAAGAGAGTCATAGTTACTCGTCCCAATTGCTCACCCAGTCTGCCACTTTTCCTCACTGCGGCCAGTCTGCCAGAAGCGATATGTCACTCGTTGTGTATCTTAAGAGATTCATCGTTACGCTTTCCATAGGTTACTGGTATTTTCTCATTCAATGCCTCTCGTGACGAAAAAGTGGCTATCTTAATAGTGCAATACTTCTTCCTCCGAGTTGCTCACACAGTTTACTACTTTTTGTGTAGTTTTTTTCTGCCAGAAACTATAATTCAATAGTTGTGTATCATAAAAGAGTCATCGTTTCTCCTCCTAGGGGTTTTCGAGATTTCTTAATCCAAACCGCAAGTAACGAGGCATTGGCTACCTTAAGAGAGTCATAGTTACTCGTCCTCATTGCTCACCCAGTCTGCCACTTTTTCTTACTGTGGCCAGTCTGCCAGAAGCGATATGTCACTCGTTGTGTATCTTAAGAGATTCATCGTTACTCTTTCCATAGGTTACTGGTATTCTCTCATTCAATGCCTCTCGTGACGAAAAAGTTGCTATCTTAATAGTGCAATACTTCTTCCTCCCACTTGCTCCCACAGTTTACTACTTTTTTGTGTAGTTTTTGTCTGCCAGAAACTATAATTCACTAGTTTTGTATCATAAAAGAGTCATCGTTTCTCCTCCTAGGGGTTATTCGAGACCTCTTAATCCAAACCGCAAGTAACGAGGCATTGGCTACCTTAAGAGTGTCATAGTTACTCGTCCCCATTGCTCACCCAGTCTGCCACTTTTCGTACTGTGGCCAGTCTGCCAGAAGCGATATGTCACTCGTTGTGTATCTTAAGAGATTCATCGTTACTCCTTCCATAGGTTACTGGTATTCTCTGAGTCAATACCTCTCTTGACGAAAAAGTGGCTATCTTAATAGTGCAATACTTCTTCCTCCGAGTTGCTCACACAGTTTACTACTTTTTGTGTAGTTTTTGTCTGCCAGAAACTATAATTCACTAGTTGTGTATCATAAAAGAGTCATCGTTTCTCCTCCTAACGGTTTTCGAGATTTCTTAATCCAAACCGCAAGTAACGAGGCATTGGCTACCTTAAGAGTGTCATAGTTACTCGTCCCCATTGCTCACCCAGTCTGCCACTTTTTCGTACTGTGGCCAGTCTGCCAGAAGCGATATGTCACTCGTTGTGTATCTTAAGAGATTCATCGTTACTCCTTCCATAGGTTACTGGTATTCTCTGAGTCAATACCTCTCTTGACGAAAAAGTGCCTATCTTAATAGTGCAATACTTCTTCCTCCGAGTTGCTCACACAGTTTACTACTTTTTGTGTACTTGCCAGTCTGCCAGAAGCGATATGTCACTAGTTGTGTATCATAAAGGAGTCATCGTTTCTCCTCCTAGGGGTTATTCGAGATTTTTAATCCAAACCGCAAGTAACGAGGCATTGGCTACCTTAAGAGAGTCATAGTTACTCGTCCCAATTGCTCACCCAGTCTGCCACTTTTCCTTACTGCGGCCAGTCTGCCAGAAGCGATATGTCACTCGTTGTGTATCTTAAGAGATTCATCGTTACGCTTTCCATAGGTTACTGGTATTTTCTCATTCAATGCCTCTCGTGACGAAAAAGTGGCTATCTTAATAGTGCAATACTTCTTCCTCCGAGTTGCTCACACAGTTTACTACTTTTTGTGTAGTTTTTTTCTGCCAGAAACTATAATTCAATAGTTGTGTATCATAAAAGAGTCATCGTTTCTCCTCCTAGGGGTTTTCGAGATTTCTTAATCCAAACCGCAAGTAACGAGGCATTGGCTACCTTAAGAGAGTCATAGTTACTCGTCCTCATTGCTCACCCAGTCTGCCACTTTTTCTTACTGTGGCCAGTCTGCCAGAAGCGATTATTCACTCGTTGTGTATCTTAAGAGATTCATCGTTACTCCTTCCATAGGTTACTGGTATTCTCTGAGTCAATACATCTCTTGACGAAAAAGTGGCTATCTTAATAGTGCAATACTTCTTCCTCCCAGTTGCTCACACAGTTTACTGCTTCTTGTGTAGTTTTTGTCTGCCAGAAACTATAATTCACTAGTTTTGTATCATAAAAGAGTCATCGTTTCTCCTCCTAGGGGTTATTCGAGATTTCTTAATCCAAACCGCAAGTAACGAGGCATTGGCTACCTTAAGAGAGTCATAGTTACTCGTCCTCATTGCTCACCCAGTCTGCCACTTTTTCTTACTGTGGCCAGTCTGCCAGAAGCGATATGTCACTCGTTGTGTATCTTAAGAGATTCATCGTTACTCTTTCCATAGGTTACTGGTATTCTCTCATTCAATGCCTCTCGTGACGAAAAAGTTGCTATCTTAATAGTGCAATACTTCTTCCTCCCACTTGCTCACACAGTTTACTACTTTTTTGTGTAGTTTTTGTCTGCCAGAAACTATAATTCACTAGTTTTGTATCATAAAAGAGTCATCGTTTCTCCTCCTAGGGGTTATTCGAGACCTCTTAATCCAAACCGCAAGTAACGAGGCATTGGCTACCTTAAGAGAGTCATAGTTACTCGTCCCAATTGCTCACCCAGTCTGCCACTTTTTCTTACTGCGGCCAGTCTGCCAGAAACGATATGTCACTCGTTGTGTATCTTAAGAGATTCATCGTTACTCCTTCCATAGGTTACTGGTATTCTCTGAGTCAATACCTCTCGTGACGAAAAAGTGGCTATCTTAATATTGCAATACTTCTTCCTCCGAGTTGCTCACACAGTTTACTACTTTTTGTGTAGTTTTTGTCTGCCAGAAACTATAATTCACTAGTTGTGTATCATAAAAGAGTCATCGCTTCTCCTCCTAGGGGTTTTCGAGATTTCTTAATCCAAACCGCAAGTAACGAGGCATTGGCTACCTTAAGAGAGTCATAGTTACTCGTCCCAATTGCTCACCCAGTCTGCCACTTTTCCTTACTGCGGCCAGTCTGCCAGAAGCGATATGTCACTCGTTGTGTATCTTAAGAGATTCATCGTTACTCTTTCCATAGGTTACTGGTATTCTCTCATTCAATGCCTCTCGTGACGAAAAAGTGGCTATCTTAATAGTGCAATACTTCTTCCTCCGAGTTGCTCACACAGTTTACTACTTTTTGTGTAGTTTTTTTCTGCCAGAAACTATAATTCAATAGTTGTGTATCATAAAAGAGTCATCGTTTCTCCTTCTAGGGGTTTTCGAGATTTCTTAATCCAAACCGCAAGTAACGAGGCATTGGCTACCTTAAGAGAGTCATAGTTACTCGTCCCAATTGCTCACCCAGTCTGCCACTTTTCCTTACTGCGGCCAGTCTGCCAGAAGCGATATGTCACTCGTTGTGTATCTTAAGAGATTCATCGTTACTCTTTCCATAGGTTACTGGTATTCTCTCATTCAATGCCTCTCGTGACGAGAAAGTGGCTATCTTAATAGTGCAATACTTCTTCCTCCCAGTTGCTCACACAGTTTACTACTTTTTTGTGTAGTTTTTGTCTGCCAGAAACTATAATTCACTAGTTTTGTATCATAAAAGAGTCATCGTTTCTCCTACTAGGGGTTATTCGAGACCTCTTAATCCAAACCGCAAGTAACGAGGCATTGGCTACCTTAAGAGAGTCATAGTTACTCGTCCCAATTGCTCACCCAGTCTGCCACTTTTTCTTACTGCGGCCAGTCTGCCAGAAGCGATATGTCACTCGTTGTGTATCTTAAGAGATTCATCGTTACTCCTTCCATAGGTTACTGGTATTCTCTGAGTCAATACCTCTCGTGACGAAAAAGTGGCTATCTTAATATTGCAATACTTCTTCCTCCGAGTTGCTCACACAGTTTACTACTTTTTGTGTAGTTTTTGTCTGCCAGAAACTATAATTCACTAGTTGTGTATCATAAAAGAGTCATCGCTTCTCCTCCTAGGGGTTTTCGAGATTTCTTAATCCAAACCGCAAGTAACGAGGCATTGGCTACCTTAAGAGTGTCATAGTTACTCGTCCCCATTGCTCACCCAGTCTGCCACTTTTTCTTACTGTGGCCAGTCTGCCAGAAGCGATATGTCACTCGTTGTGTATCTTAAGAGATTCATCGTTACTCCTTCCATAGGTTACTGGTATTCTCTGAGTCAATACCTCTCTTGACGAAAAAGTGGCTATCTTAATAGTGCAATACTTCTTCCTCCGAGTTGCTCACACAGTTTACTACTTTTTGTGTACTTGCCAGTCTGCCAGAGGCGATATGTCACTAGTTGTGTATCATAAAGGAGTCATCGTTTCTCCTCCTAGGGGTTATTCGAGATTTTTAATCCAAACCGCAAGTAACGAGGCATTGGCTACCTTAAGAGAGTCATAGTTACTCGTCCCAATTGCTCACCCAGTCTGCCACTTTTCCTTACTGCGGCCAGTCTGCCAGAAGCGATATGTCACTCGTTGTGTATCTTAAGAGATTCATCGTTACGCTTTCCATAGGTTACTGGTATTTTCTCATTCAATGCCTCTCGTGACGAAAAAGTGGCTATCTTAATAGTGCAATACTTCTTCCTCCGAGTTGCTCACACAGTTTACTACTTTTTGTGTAGTTTTTTTCTGCCAGAAACTATAATTCAATAGTTGTGTATCATAAAAGAGTCATCGTTTCTCCTCCTAGGGGTTTTCGAGATTTCTTAATCCAAACCGCAAGTAACGAGGCATTGGCTACCTTAAGAGAGTCATAGTTACTCGTCCTCATTGCTCACCCAGTCTGCCACTTTTTCTTACTGTGGCCAGTCTGCCAGAAGCGATATGTCACTCGTTGTGTATCTTAAGAGATTCATCGTTACTCCTTCCATAGGTTACTGGTATTCTCTGAGTCAATACATCTCTTGACGAAAAAGTGGCTATCTTAATAGTGCAATACTTCTTCCTCCCAGTTGCTCACACAGTTTACTGCTTCTTGTGTAGTTTTTGTCTGCCAGAAACTATAATTCACTAGTTTTGTATCATAAAAGAGTCATCGTTTCTCCTCCTAGGGGTTATTCGAGATTTCTTAATCCAAACCGCAAGTAACGAGGCATTGGCTACCTTAAGAGAGTCATAGTTACTCGTCCCAATTGCTCACCCAGTCTGCCACTTTTCCTTACTGCGGCCAGTCTGCCAGAAGCGATATGTCACTCGTTGTGTATCTTAAGAGATTCATCGTTACTCTTTCCATAGGTTACTGGTATTCTCTCACTCAATGCCTCTCGTGACAAAAAGTTGCTATCTTAATAGTGCAATACTTCTTCCTCCCACTTGCTCACACAGTTTACTACTTTTTTGTGTAGTTTTTGTCTGCCAGAAACTATAATTCACTAGTTTTGTATCATAAAAGAGTCATCGTTTCTCCACCTAGGGGTTATTCGAGACCTCTTAATCCAAACCGCAAGTAACGAGGCATTGGCTACCTTAAGAGAGTCATAGTTACTCGTCCCAATTGCTCACCCAGTCTGCCACTTTTTCTTACTGCGGCCAGTCTGCCAGAAGCGATATGTCACTCGTTGTGTATCTTAAGAGATTCATCGTTACTCCTTCCATAGGTTACTGGTATTCTCTGAGTCAATACCTCTCGTGACGAAAAAGTGGCTATCTTAATATTGCAATACTTCTTCCTCCGAGTTGCTCACACAGTTTACTACTTTTTGTGTAGTTTTTGTCTGCCAGAAACTATAATTCACTAGTTGTGTATCATAAAAGAGTCATCGCTTCTCCTCCTAGGGGTTTTCGAGATTTCTTAATCCAAACCGCAAGTAACGAGGCATTGGCTACCTTAAGAGTGTCATTGTTACTCGTCCCCATTGCTCACCCAGTCTGCCACTTTTTCTTACTGTGGCCAGTCTGCCAGAAGCGATATGTCACTCGTTGTGTATCTTAAGAGATTCATCGTTACTCCTTCCATAGGTTACTGGTATTCTCTGAGTCAATACCTCTCTTGACGAAAAAGTGGCTATCTTAATAGTGCAATACTTCTTCCACCGAGTTGCTCACACAGTTTACTACTTTTTGTGTAGTTTTTGTCTGCCAGAAACTATAATTCACTAGTTGTGTATCATAAAAGAGTCATCGTTTCTCCTCCTAGGGGTTTTCGAGATTTCTTAATCCAAACCGCAAGTAACGAGGCATTGGCTACCTTAAGAGTGTCATAGTTACTCGTCCCCATTGCTCACCCAGTCTGCCACTTTTTCTTACTGTGGCCAGTCTGCCAGAAGCGATATGTCAGTCGTTGTGTATCTTAAGAGATTCATCGTTACTCCTTCCATAGGTTACTGGTATTCTCTGAGTCAATACCTCTCTTGACGAAAAAGTGGCTATCTTAATAGTGCAATACTTCTTCCTCCGAGTTGCTCACACAGTTTACTACTTATTGTGTACTTGCCAGTCTGCCAGAAGCGATATGTCACTAGTTGTGTATCATAAAGGAGTCATCGTTTCTCCTCCTAGGGGTTATTCGAGATTTTTAATCCAAACCGCAAGTAACGAGGCATTGGCTACCTTAAGAGAGTCATAGTTACTCGTCCCAATTGCTCACCCAGTCTGCCACTTTTCCTAACTGTCCAGAAGCGATATGTCACTCGTTGTGTATTTTAAGAGATTCATCGTTACTCTTTCCATAGGTTACTGGTATTCTATCATTCAATGCCTCTCGTGACGAAAGAGTGGCTATCTTAATAGTGCAATACTTCTTCCTCCCAGTTGCTCACACAGTTTACTACTTTTTTGTGTAGTTTTTGTCTGCCAGAAACTATAATTCACTAGTTTTGTATCATAAAAGAGTCATCGTTTCTCCTCCTAGGGGTTATTCGAGACCTCTTAATCCAAACCGCAAGTAACGAGGCATTGGCTACCTTAAGAGAGTCATAGTTACTCGTCCCAATTGCTCACCCAGTCTGCCACTTTTTCTTACTGCGGCCAGTCTGCCAGAAGCGATATGTCACTCGTTGTGTATCTTAAGAGATTCATCGTTACTCCTTCCATAGGTTACTGGTATTCTCTGAGTCAATACCTCTCGTGACGAAAAAGTGGCTATCTTAATATTGCAATACTTCTTCCTCCGAGTTGCTCACACAGTTTACTACTTTTTGTGTAGTTTTTGTCTGCCAGAAACTATAATTCACTAGTTGTGTATCATAAAAGAGTCATCGCTTCTCCTCCTAGGGGTTTTCGAGATTTCTTAATCCAAACCGCAAGTAACGAGGCATTGGCTACCTTAAGAGTGTCATAGTTACTCGTCCCCATTGCTCACCCAGTCTGCCACTTTTTCTTACTGTGGCCAGTCTGCCAGAAGCGATATGTCACTCGTTGTGTATCTTAAGAGATTCATCGTTACTCCTTCCATAGGTTACTGGTATTCTCTGAGTCAATACCTCTCTTGACGAAAAAGTGGCTATCTTAATAGTGCAATACTTCTTCCTCCGAGTTGCTCACACAGTTTACTACTTTTTGTGTAGTTTTTGTCTGCCAGAAACTATAATTCACTAGTTGTGTATCATAAAAGAGTCATCGTTTCTCCTCCTAACGGTTTTCGAGATTTCTTAATCCAAACCGCAAGTAACGAGGCATTGGCTACCTTAAGAGTGTCATAGTTACTCGTCCCCATTGCTCACCCAGTCTGCCACTTTTTCGTACTGTGGCCAGTCTGCCAGAAGCGATATGTCACTCGTTGTGTATCTTAAGAGATTCATCGTTACTCCTTCCATAGGTTACTGGTATTCTCTGAGTCAATACCTCTCTTGACGAAAAAGTGGCTATCTTAATAGTGCAATACTTCTTCCTCCGAGTTGCTCACACAGTTTACTACTTTTTGTGTACTTGCCAGTCTGCCAGAGGCGATATGTCACTAGTTGTGTATCATAAAGGAGTCATCGTTTCTCCTCCTAGGGGTTATTCGAGATTTTTAATCCAAACCGCAAGTAACGAGGCATTGGCTACCTTAAGAGAGTCATAGTTACTCGTCCCAATTGCTCACCCAGTCTGCCACTTTTCCTTACTGCGGCCAGTCTGCCAGAAGCGATATGTCACTCGTTGTGTATCTTAAGAGATTCATCGTTACGCTTTCCATAGGTTACTGGTATTTTCTCATTCAATGCCTCTCGTGACGAAAAAGTGGCTATCTTAATAGTGCAATACTTCTTCCTCCGAGTTGCTCACACAGTTTACTACTTTTTGTGTAGTTTTTTTCTGCCAGAAACTATAATTCAATAGTTGTGTATCATAAAAGAGTCATCGTTTCTCCTCCTAGGGGTTTTCGAGATTTCTTAATCCAAACCGCAAGTAACGAGGCATTGGCTACCTTAAGAGAGTCATAGTTACTCGTCCTCATTGCTCACCCAGTCTGCCACTTTTTCTTACTGTGGCCAGTCTGCCAGAAGCGATATGTCACTCGTTGTGTATCTTAAGAGATTCATCGTTACTCCTTCCATAGGTTACTGGTATTCTCTGAGTCAATACATCTCTTGACGAAAAAGTGGCTATCTTAATAGTGCAATACTTCTTCCTCCCAGTTGCTCACACAGTTTACTGCTTCTTGTGTAGTTTTTGTCTGCCAGAAACTATAATTCACTAGTTTTGTATCATAAAAGAGTCATCGTTTCTCCTCCTAGGGGTTATTCGAGATTTCTTAATCCAAACCGCAAGTAACGAGGCATTGGCTACCTTAAGAGAGTCATAGTTACTCGTCCCAATTGCTCACCCAGTCTGCCACTTTTCCTTACTGCGGCCAGTCTGCCAGAAGCGATATGTCACTCGTTGTGTATCTTAAGAGATTCATCGTTACTCTTTCCATAGGTTACTGGTATTCTCTCATTCAATGCCTCTCGTGACGAAAAAGTTGCTATCTTAATAGTGCAATACTTCTTCCTCCCACTTGCTCACACAGTTTACTACTTTTTTGTGTAGTTTTTGTCTGCCAGAAACTATAATTCACTAGTTTTGTATCATAAAAGAGTCATCGTTTCTCCTCCTAGGGGTTATTCGAGACCTCTTAATCCAAACCGCAAGTAACGAGGCATTGGCTACCTTAAGAGAGTCATAGTTACTCGTCCCAATTGCTCACCCAGTCTGCCACTTTTTCTTACTGCGGCCAGTCTGCCAGAAGCGATATGTCACTCGTTGTGTATCTTAAGAGATTCATCGTTACTCCTTCCATAGGTTACTGGTATTCTCTGAGTCAATACCTCTCGTGACGAAAAAGTGGCTATCTTAATATTGCAATACTTCTTCCTCCGAGTTGCTCACACAGTTTACTACTTTTTGTGTAGTTTTTGTCTGCCAGAAACTATAATTCACTAGTTGTGTATCATAAAAGAGTCATCGCTTCTCCTCCTAGGGGTTTTCGAGATTTCTTAATCCAAACCGCAAGTAACGAGGCATTGGCTACCTTAAGAGTGTCATTGTTACTCGTCCCCATTGCTCACCCAGTCTGCCACTTTTTCTTACTGTGGCCAGTCTGCCAGAAGCGATATGTCACTCGTTGTGTATCTTAAGAGATTCATCGTTACTCCTTCCATAGGTTACTGGTATTCTCTGAGTCAATACCTCTCTTGACGAAAAAGTGGCTATCTTAATAGTGCAATACTTCTTCCACCGAGTTGCTCACACAGTTTACTACTTTTTGTGTAGTTTTTGTCTGCCAGAAACTATAATTCACTAGTTGTGTATCATAAAAGAGTCATCGTTTCTCCTCCTAGGGGTTTTCGAGATTTCTTAATCCAAACCGCAAGTAACGAGGCATTGGCTACCTTAAGAGTGTCATAGTTACTCGTCCCCATTGCTCACCCAGTCTGCCACTTTTTCTTACTGTGGCCAGTCTGCCAGAAGCGATATGTCAGTCGTTGTGTATCTTAAGAGATTCATCGTTACTCCTTCCATAGGTTACTGGTATTCTCTGAGTCAATACCTCTCTTGACGAAAAAGTGGCTATCTTAATAGTGCAATACTTCTTCCTCCGAGTTGCTCACACAGTTTACTACTTATTGTGTACTTGCCAGTCTGCCAGAAGCGATATGTCACTAGTTGTGTATCATAAAGGAGTCATCGTTTCTCCTCCTAGGGGTTATTCGAGATTTTTAATCCAAACCGCAAGTAACGAGGCATTGGCTACCTTAAGAGAGTCATAGTTACTCGTCCCAATTGCTCACCCAGTCTGCCACTTTTCCTAACTGCGGCCAGTCTTCCAGAAGCGATATGTCACTCGTTGTGTATTTTAAGAGATTCATCGTTACTCTTTCCATAGGTTACTGGTATTCTATCATTCAATGCCTCTCGTGACGAAAGAGTGGCTATCTTAATAGTGCAATACTTCTTCCTCCCAGTTGCTCACACAGTTTACTACTTTTTTGTGTAGTTTTTGTCTGCCAGAAACTATAATTCACTAGTTTTGTATCATAAAAGAGTCATCGTTTCTCCTCCTAGGGTTTATTCGAGACCTCTTAATCCAAACCGCAAGTAACGAGGCATTGGCTACCTTAAGAGAGTCATAGTTACTCGTCCCAATTGCTCACCCAGTCTGCCACTTTTTCTTACTGCGGCCAGTCTGCCAGAAGCGATATGTCACTCGTTGTGTATCTTAAGAGATTCATCGTTACTCCTTCCATAGGTAACTGGTATTCTCTGAGTCAAAACCTCTCGTGACGAAAAAGAGGCTATCTTAATAGTGCAATACTTCTTCCTCCGAGTTGCTCACACAGTTTACTACTTTTTGTGTAGTTTTTGTCTGCCAGAAACTATAATTCACTAGTTGTGTATCATAAAAGAGTCATCGTTTCTCCTCCTAGGGGTTTTCGAGATTTCTTAATCCAAACCGCAAGTAACGAGGCATTGGCTACCTTAAGAGAGTCATAGTTACTCGTCCCCATTGCTCATCCAGTCTGCCACTTTTTCTTACTGTGGCCAGTCTGCCAGAAGCGATATGTCACTCGTTGTGTATCTTAGGAGATTCATCGTTACTCCTTCCATAGGTTACTGGTGTTCTCTGAGTCAATACCTCTCTTGACGAAAAAGTGGCTATCTTAATAGTGCAATACTTCTTCCTCCGAGTTGCTCACACAGTTTACTACTTTTTGTGTACTTGCCAGTCTGCCTGAAGCGATATGTCACTAGTTGTGTATCATAAAGGAGTCATCGTTTCTCCTCCTAGGGGTTATTCGAGATTTCTTAACCCAAACCACAAGTAACGAGGCATTGGCTACCTTAAGAGAGTCATAGTTACTCGTCCCAATTGCTCACACAGTCTGCCACTTTTTCTTACTGTGGCCAGTCTGCCAGAAGCGATATGTCACTCGTTGTGTATCTTAAGAGATTCATCGTTACTCCTTCCATAGGTTACTGGTATTCTCTCAGTCAATACCTCTCTTGACGAAAAAGTGGCTATCTTAATAGTGCAATACTTCTTCCTCCGTGTTGCTCACACAGTTTACTACTTTTTGTGTACTTGCCAGTCTGCCAGAAGCGATATGTCACTAGTTGTGTATCATAAAAGAGTCATCGTTTCTCCTCCTAGGGGTTATTCGAGACCTCTTAATCCAAACCGCAAGTAACGAGGCATTGGCTACCTTAAGAGAGTCATAGTAACTCGTCCCAATTGCTCTCCCAGTCTGCCACTTTTCCTTACTGCGGCCAGTCTGCCAGAAGCGATATGTCACTCGTTGTGTATCTTAAGAGATTCATCGTTACTCCTTCCATAGGTTACTGGTATTCTCTGAGTCAATACCTCTCGTGACGAAAAAGTGGCTATCTTAATAGTGCAATACTTCTTCCTCCGAGTTGCTCACACAGTTTACTACTTTTTGTGTAGTTTTTGTCTGCCAGAAACTATAATTCACTAGTTGTGTATCATAAAAGAGTCATCGTTTCTCCTCCTAGGGGTTATTCGAGATATCTTAATCCAAACCGCAAGTAACGAGGCATTGGCTACCTTAAGAGAGTCATAGTTACTCGTCCCAATTGCTCACCCAGTCTGCCACTTTTCCTTACTGCGGCCAGTCTGCCAGAAGCGATATGTCACTCGTTGTGTACCTTAAGAGATTCATCGTTACTCTTTCCATAGGTTACTGGTATTCTCTGATTCAATGCCTCTCGTGACGAAAAAGTAGCTATCTTAATAGTGCAATACTTCTTCCTCGCAGTTGCTCACACAGTTTACTACTTTTTTGTGTAGTTTCTGTCTGCCAGAAACTATAATTCACTAGTTTTGTATCATAAAAGATTCATCGTTTTTCCTCCTAGGGGTTACTCGAGATTTCTTAACCCAAACCGCAAGTAACGAGGCATTGGCTACCTTAAGAGAGTCATAGTTACTCGTCCCAATTGCTCACCCAGTCTGCCACTTTTTCTTACTGTGGCCAGTCTGCCAGAAGCGATATGTCACTCGTTGTGTATCTTAAGAGATTCATCGTTACTCCTTCCATAGGTTACTGGTATTCTCTGAGTCAATACCTCTCTTGACGAAAAAGTGGCTATCTTAATAGTGCAATACTTCTTCCTCCGTGTTGCTCACACAGTTTACTACTTTTTGTGTACTTGCCAGTCTGCCAGAAGCGATATGTCACTAGTTGTGTATCATAAAAGAGTCATCGTTTCTCCTCCTAGGGGTTATTCGAGACCTCTTAATCCAAACCGCAAGTAACGAGGCATTGGCTACCTTAAGAGAGTCATAGTTACTCGTCCCAATTGCTCTCCCAGTCTGCCACTTTTCCTTACTGCGGCCAGTCTGCCAGAAGCGATATGTCACTCGTTGTGTATCTTAAGAGATTCATCGTTACTCCTTCCATAGGTTACTGGTATTCTCTGAGCCAATACCTCTCGTGACGAAAAAGTGGCTATCTTAATAGTGCAATACTTCTTCCTCCGAGTTGCTCACACAGTTTACTACTTTTTGTGTAGTTTTTGTCTGCCAGAAACTATAATTCACTAGTTGTGTATCATAAAAGAGTCATCGTTTCTCCTCCTAGGGATTATTCGAGATATCTTAATCCAAACCGCAAGTAACGAGGCATTGGCTACCTTAAGAGAGTCATAGTTACTCGTCCCAATTGCTCACCCAGTCTGCCACTTTTCCTTACTGCGGCCAGTCTGCCAGAAGCGATATGTCACTCGTTGTGTATCTTAAGAGATTCATCGTTACTCTTTCCATAGGTTACTGGTATTCTCTGATTCAATGCCTCTCGTGACGAAAAAGTAGCTATCTTAATAGTGCAATACTTCTTCCTCGCAGTTGCTCACACAGTTTACTACTTTTTTGTGTAGTTTCTGTCTGCCAGAAACTATAATTCACTAGTTTTGTATCATAAAAGAGTCATCGTTTTTCCTCCTAGGGGTTATTCGAGACCTTTTAATCCAAACCGCAAGTAACGAGGCATTGGCTACCTTAAGAGAGTCATAGTTACTCGTCCCCATTGCTCACCCAGTCTGCCACTTTTTCTTACTGCGGCCAGTCTGCCAGAAGCGATATGTCACTCGTTGTGTATCTTAAGAGATTCATCGTTACTCCTTCCATAGGTTACTGGTATTCTCTGAGTCAATACCTCTCGTGACGAAAAAGTGGCTATCTTAATAGTGCAATACTTCTTCCTCCGAGTTGCTCACTCAGTTTACTACTTTTTGTGTACTTGCCAGTCTGCCAGAAGCGATATGTCACTAGTTGTGTATCATAAAAGAGTCATCGTTTCTCCTCCTAGGGGTTTTCGAGATTTCTTAATCCAAACCGCAAGTAACGAGGCATTGGCTACCTTAAGAGTGTCATAGTTACTCGTCCCCATTGCCCACCCAGTCTGCCACTTTTTCTTACTGTGGCCAGTCTGCCAGAAGCGATATGTCACTCGTTGTGTATCTTAAGAGATTCATCGTTACTCCTTCCATAGGTTACTGGTATTCTCTCAGTCAATACCTCTCTTGACGAAAAAGTGGCTATCTTAATAGTGCAATACTTCTTCCTCCGTGTTGCTCACACAGTTTACTACTTTTTGTGTACTTGCCAGTCTGCCAGAAGCGATATGTCACTAGTTGTGTATCATAAAAGAGTCATCGTTTCTCCTCCTAGGGGTTATTCGAGACCTCTTAATCCAAACCGCAAGTAACGAGGCATTGGCTACCTTAAGAGAGTCATAGTTACTCGTCCCAATTGCTCTCCCAGTCTGCCACTTTTCCTTACTGCGGCCAGTCTGCCAGAAGCGATATGTCACTCGTTGTGTATCTTAAGAGATTCATCGTTACTCCTTCCATAGGTTACTGGTATTCTCTGAGTCAATACCTCTCGTGACGAAAAAGTGGCTATCTTAATAGTGCAATACTTCTTCCTCCGAGTTGCTCACACAGTTTACTACTTTTTGTGTAGTTTTTGTCTGCCAGAAACTATAATTCACTAGTTGTGTATCATAAAAGAGTCATCGTTTCTCCTCCTAGGGATTATTCGAGATATCTTAATCCAAACCGCAAGTAACGAGGCATTGGCTACCTTAAGAGAGTCATAGTTACTCGTCCCAATTGCTCACCCAGTCTGCCACTTTTCCTTACTGCGGCCAGTCTGCCAGAAGCGATATGTCACTCGTTGTGTATCTTAAGAGATTCATCGTTACTCTTTCCATAGGTTACTGGTATTCTCTGATTCAATGCCTCTCGTGACGAAAAAGTAGCTATCTTAATAGTGCAATACTTCTTCCTCGCAGTTGCTCACACAGTTTACTACTTTTTTGTGTAGTTTCTGTCTGCCAGAAACTATAATTCACTAGTTTTGTATCATAAAAGAGTCATCGTTTTTCCTCCTAGGGGTTATTCGAGACCTTTTAATCCAAACCGCAAGTAACGAGGCATTGGCTACCTTAAGAGAGTCATAGTTACTCGTCCCCATTGCTCACCCAGTCTGCCACTTTTTCTTACTGCGGCCAGTCTGCCAGAAGCGATATGTCACTCGTTGTGTATCTTAAGAGATTCATCGTTACTCCTTCCATAGGTTACTGGTATTCTCTGAGTCAATACCTCTCGTGACGAAAAAGTGGCTATCTTAATAGTGCAATACTTCTTCCTCCGAGTTGCTCACTCAGTTTACTAATTTTTTGTGTAGTTTTTCTCTGCCAGAAACTATAATTCACTAGTTGTGTATCATAAAAGAGTCATCGTTTCTCCTCCTAGGGGTTATTCGAGATTTTTTAATCCAAACCGCAAGTAACGAGGCATTGGCTACCTTAAGAGAGTCATAGTTACTCGTCCCAATTGCTCACCCAGTCTGCCACTTTTCCTTACTGCGGCCAGTCTGCCAGAAGCGATATGTCACTCGTTGTGTATCTTAAGAGATTCATCGTTACTCCTTCCATAGGTTACTGGTATTCTCTGAGTCAATACCTCTCGTGACGAAAAAGTGGCTATCTTAATAGTGCAATACTTCTTCCTCCGAGTTGCTCACACAGTTTACTACTTTTTGTGTAGTTTTTGTCTGCCAGAAACTATAATTCACTAGTTGTGTATCATAAAAGAGTCATCGTTTCTCCTCCTAGGGATTATTCGAGATATCTTAATCCAAACCGCAAGTAACGAGGCATTGGCTACCTTAAGAGAGTCATAGTTACTCGTCCCAATTGCTCACCCAGTCTGCCACTTTTCCTTACTGCGGCCAGTCTGCCAGAAGCGATATGTCACTCGTTGTGTATCTTAAGAGATTCATCGTTACTCTTTCCATAGGTTACTGGTATTCTCTGATTCAATGCCTCTCGTGACGAAAAAGTAGCTATCTTAATAGTGCAATACTTCTTCCTCGCAGTTGCTCACACAGTTTACTACTTTTTTGTGTAGTTTCTGTCTGCCAGAAACTATAATTCACTAGTTTTGTATCATAAAAGAGTCATCGTTTTTCCTCCTAGGGGTTATTCGAGACCTTTTAATCCAAACCGCAAGTAACGAGGCATTGGCTACCTTAAGAGAGTCATAGTTACTCGTCCCCATTGCTCACCCAGTCTGCCACTTTTTCTTACTGCGGCCAGTCTGCCAGAAGCGATATGTCACTCGTTGTGTATCTTAAGAGATTCATCGTTACTCCTTCCATAGGTTACTGGTATTCTCTGAGTCAATACCTCTCGTGACGAAAAAGTGGCTATCTTAATAGTGCAATACTTCTTCCTCCGAGTTGCTCACTCAGTTTACTAATTTTTTGTGTAGTTTTTCTCTGCCAGAAACTATAATTCACTAGTTGTGTATCATAAAAGAGTCATCGTTTCTCCTCCTAGGGGTTATTCGAGATTTTTTAATCCAAACCGCAAGTAACGAGGCATTGGCTACCTTAAGAGAGTCATAGTTACTCGTCCCAATTGCTCACCCAGTCTGCCACTTTTCCTTACTGCGGCCAGTCTGCCAGAAGCGATATGTCACTCGTTGTGTATCTTAAGAGATTCATCGTTACTCCTTCCATAGGTAACTGGTATTCTCTGAGTCAATACCTCTCGTGACGAAAAAGAGGCTATCTTAATAGTGCAATACTTCTTCCTCCGAGTTGCTCACACAGTTTACTACTTTTTGTGTAGTTTTTGTCTGCCAGAAACTATAATTCACTAGTTGTGTATCATAAAAGAGTCATCGTTTCTCCTCCTAGGGGTTTTCGAGATTTCTTAATCCAAACCGCAAGTAACGAGGCATTGGCTACCTTAAGAGTGTCATAGTTACTCGTCCCCATTGCCCACCCAGTCTGCCACTTTTTCTTACTGTGGCCAGTCTGCCAGAAGCGATATGTCACTCGTTGTGTATCTTAAGAGATTCATCGTTACTCTTTCCATAGGTTACTGGTATTCTCTGATTCAATGCCTCTCGTGACGAAAAAGTAGCTATCTTAATAGTGCAATACTTCTTCCTCGCAGTTGCTCACACAGTTTACTACTTTTTTGTGTAGTTTCTGTCTGCCAGAAACTATAATTCACTAGTTTTGTATCATAAAAGAGTCATCGTTTTTCCTCCTAGGGGTTATTCGAGACCTTTTAATCCAAACCGCAAGTAACGAGGCATTGGCTACCTTAAGAGAGTCATAGTTACTCGTCCCCATTGCTCACCCAGTCTGCCACTTTTTCTTACTGCGGCCAGTCTGCCAGAAGCGATATGTCACTCGTTGTGTATCTTAAGAGATTCATCGTTACTCCTTCCATAGGTTACTGGTATTCTCTGAGTCAATACCTCTCGTGACGAAAAAGTGGCTATCTTAATAGTGCAATACTTCTTCCTCCGAGTTGCTCACTCAGTTTACTAATTTTTTGTGTAGTTTTTCTCTGCCAGAAACTATAATTCACTAGTTGTGTATCATAAAAGAGTCATCGTTTCTCCTCCTAGGGGTTATTCGAGATTTTTTAATCCAAACCGCAAGTAACGAGGCATTGGCTACCTTAAGAGAGTCATAGTTACTCGTCCCAATTGCTCACCCAGTCTGCCACTTTTCCTTACTGCGGCCAGTCTGCCAGAAGCGATATGTCACTCGTTGTGTATCTTAAGAGATTCATCGTTACTCCTTCCATAGGTAACTGGTATTCTCTGAGTCAATACCTCTCGTGACGAAAAAGAGGCTATCTTAATAGTGCAATACTTCTTCCTCCGAGTTGCTCACACAGTTTACTACTTTTTGTGTAGTTTTTGTCTGCCAGAAACTATAATTCACTAGTTGTGTATCATAAAAGGGTCATCGTTTCTCCTCCTAGGGGTTTTCGAGATTTCTTAATCCAAACCGCAAGTAACGAGGCATTGGCTACCTTAAGAGTGTCATAGTTACTCGTCCCCATTGCCCACCCAGTCTGCCACTTTTTCTTACTGTGGCCAGTCTGCCAGAAGCGATATGTCACTCGTTGTGTATCTTAAGAGATTCATCGTTACTCCTTCCATAGGTTACTGGTATTCTCTGAGTCAATACCTCTCGTGACGAAAAAGTGGCTATCTTAATAGTGCAATACTTCTTCCTCCGAGTTGCTCACACAGTTTACTACTTTTTGTGTAGTTTTTGTCTGCCAGAAACTATAATTCACTAGTTGTGTATCATAAAAGAGTCATCGTTTCTCCTCCTAGGGGTTTTCGAGATTTCTTAATCCAAACCGCAAGTAACGAGGCATTGGCTACCTTAAGAGTGTCATAGTTACTCGTCCCCATTGCCCACACAGTCTGCCACTTTTTCTTACTGTGGCCAGTCTGCCAGAAGCGATATGTCACTCGTTGTGTATCTTAAGAGATTCATCGTTACTCCTTCCATAGGTTACTGGTATTCTCTGAGTCAATACCTCTCTTGACGAAAAAGTGGCTATCTTAATAGTGCAATACTTCTTCCTCCGTGTTGCTCACACAGTTTACTACTTTTTGTGTACTTGCCAGTCTGCCAGAAGCGATATGTCACTAGTTGTGTATCATAAAAGAGTCATCGTTTCTCCTCCTAGGGGTTATTCGAGACCTCTTAATCCAAACCGCAAGTAACGAGGCATTGGCTACCTTAAGAGAGTCATAGTTACTCGTCCCAATTGCTCTCCCAGTCTGCCACTTTTCCTTACTGCGGCCAGTCTGCCAGAAGCGATATGTCACTCGTTGTGTATCTTAAGAGATTCATCGTTACTCCTTCCATAGGTTACTGGTATTCTCTGAGTCAATACCTCTCGTGACGAAAAAGTGGCTATCTTAATAGTGCAATACTTCTTCCTCCGAGTTGCTCACACAGTTTACTACTTTTTGTGTAGTTTTTGTCTGCCAGAAACTATAATTCACTAGTTGTGTATCATAAAAGAGTCATCGTTTCTCCTCCTAGGGATTATTCGAGATATCTTAATCCAAACCGCAAGTAACGAGGCATTGGCTACCTTAAGAGAGTCATAGTTACTCGTCCCAATTGCTCACCCAGTCTGCCACTTTTCCTTACTGCGGCCAGTCTGCCAGAAGCGATATGTCACTCGTTGTGTATCTTAAGAGATTCATCGTTACTCTTTCCATAGGTTACTGGTATTCTCTGATTCAATGCCTCTCGTGACGAAAAAGTAGCTATCTTAATAGTGCAATACTTCTTCCTCGCAGTTGCTCACACAGTTTACTACTTTTTTGTGTAGTTTCTGTCTGCCAGAAACTATAATTCACTAGTTTTGTATCATAAAAGAGTCATCGTTTTTCCTCCTAGGGGTTATTCGAGACCTTTTAATCCAAACCGCAAGTAACGAGGCATTGGCTACCTTAAGAGAGTCATAGTTACTCGTCCCCATTGCTCACCCAGTCTGCCACTTTTTCTTACTGCGGCCAGTCTGCCAGAAGCGATATGTCACTCGTTGTGTATCTTAAGAGATTCATCGTTACTCCTTCCATAGGTTACTGGTATTCTCTGAGTCAATACCTCTCGTGACGAAAAAGTGGCTATCTTAATAGTGCAATACTTCTTCCTCCGAGTTGCTCACTCAGTTTACTACTTTTTTGTGTAGTTTTTGTCTGCCAGAAACTATAATTCACTAGTTGTGTATCATAAAAGAGTCATCGTTTCTCCTCCTAGGGGTTTTCGAGATTTCTTAATCCAAACCGCAAGTAACGAGGCATTGGCTACCTTAAGAGTGTCATAGTTACTCGTCCCCATTGCCCACCCAGTCTGCCACTTTTTCTTACTGTGGCCAGTCTGCCAGAAGCGATATGTCACTCGTTGTGTATCTTAAGAGATTCATCGTTACTCCTTCCATAGGTTACTGGTATTCTCTCAGTCAATACCTCTCTTGACGAAAAAGTGGCTATCTTAATAGTGCAATACTTCTTCCTCCGTGTTGCTCACACAGTTTACTACTTTTTGTGTACTTGCCAGTCTGCCAGAAGCGATATGTCACTAGTTGTGTATCATAAAAGAGTCATCGTTTCTCCTCCTAGGGGTTATTCGAGACCTCTTAATCCAAACCGCAAGTAACGAGGCATTGGCTACCTTAAGAGAGTCATAGTTACTCGTCCCAATTGCTCTCCCAGTCTGCCACTTTTCCTTACTGCGGCCAGTCTGCCAGAAGCGATATGTCACTCGTTGTGTATCTTAAGAGATTCATCGTTACTCCTTCCATAGGTTACTGGTATTCTCTGAGTCAATACCTCTCGTGACGAAAAAGTGGCTATCTTAATAGTGCAATACTTCTTCCTCCGAGTTGCTCACACAGTTTACTACTTTTTGTGTAGTTTTTGTCTGCCAGAAACTATAATTCACTAGTTGTGTATCATAAAAGAGTCATCGTTTCTCCTCCTAGGGATTATTCGAGATATCTTAATCCAAACCGCAAGTAACGAGGCATTGGCTACCTTAAGAGAGTCATAGTTACTCGTCCCAATTGCTCACCCAGTCTGCCACTTTTCCTTACTGCGGCCAGTCTGCCAGAAGCGATATGTCACTCGTTGTGTATCTTAAGAGATTCATCGTTACTCTTTCCATAGGTTACTGGTATTCTCTGATTCAATGCCTCTCGTGACGAAAAAGTAGCTATCTTAATAGTGCAATACTTCTTCCTCGCAGTTGCTCACACAGTTTACTACTTTTTTGTGTAGTTTCTGTCTGCCAGAAACTATAATTCACTAGTTTTGTATCATAAAAGAGTCATCGTTTTTCCTCCTAGGGGTTATTCGAGACCTTTTAATCCAAACCGCAAGTAACGAGGCATTGGCTACCTTAAGAGAGTCATAGTTACTCGTCCCCATTGCTCACCCAGTCTGCCACTTTTTCTTACTGCGGCCAGTCTGCCAGAAGCGATATGTCACTCGTTGTGTATCTTAAGAGATTCATCGTTACTCCTTCCATAGGTTACTGGTATTCTCTGAGTCAATACCTCTCGTGACGAAAAAGTGGCTATCTTAATAGTGCAATACTTCTTCCTCCGAGTTGCTCACTCAGTTTACTAATTTTTTGTGTAGTTTTTCTCTGCCAGAAACTATAATTCACTAGTTGTGTATCATAAAAGAGTCATCGTTTCTCCTCCTAGGGGTTATTCGAGATTTTTTAATCCAAACCGCAAGTAACGAGGCATTGGCTACCTTAAGAGAGTCATAGTTACTCGTCCCAATTGCTCACCCAGTCTGCCACTTTTCCTTACTGCGGCCAGTCTGCCAGAAGCGATATGTCACTCGTTGTGTATCTTAAGAGATTCATCGTTACTCCTTCCATAGGTTACTGGTATTCTCTGAGTCAATACCTCTCGTGACGAAAAAGTGGCTATCTTAATAGTGCAATACTTCTTCCTCCGAGTTGCTCACACAGTTTACTACTTTTTGTGTAGTTTTTGTCTGCCAGAAACTATAATTCACTAGTTGTGTATCATAAAAGAGTCATCGTTTCTCCTCCTAGGGGTTATTCGAGATTTCTTAATCCAAACCGCAAGTAACGAGGCATTGGCTACCTTAAGAGAGTCATAGTTACTCGTCCTAATTGCTCACCCAGTCTGCCACTTTTCCTTACTGCGGCCAGTCTGCCAGAAGCGATATGTCACTCGTTGTGTATCTTAAGAGATTCATCGTTACTCTTTCCATAGGTTACTGGTATTCTCTCATTCAATGCCTCTCGTGACGAAAAAGTAGCTATCTTAATAGTGCAATACTTCTTCCTCGCAGTTGCTCACACAGTTTACTACTTTTTTGTGTAGTTTCTGTCTGCCAGAAACTATAATTCACTAGTTTTGTATCATAAAAGAGTCATCGTTTTTCCTCCTAGGGGTTATTCGAGACCTTTTAATCCAAACCGCAAGTAACGAGGCATTGGCTACCTTAAGAGAGTCATAGTTACTCGTCCCCATTGCTCACCCAGTCTGCCACTTTTTCTTACTGCGGCCAGTCTGCCAGAAGCGATATGTCACTCGTTGTGTATCTTAAGAGATTCATCGTTACTCCTTCCATAGGTTACTGGTATTCTCTGAGTCAATACCTCTCGTGACGAAAAAGTGGCTATCTTAATAGTGCAATACTTCTTCCTCCGAGTTGCTCACTCAGTTTACTAATTTTTTGTGTAGTTTTTCTCTGCCAGAAACTATAATTCACTAGTTGTGTATCATAAAAGAGTCATCGTTTCTCCTCCTAGGGGTTATTCGAGATTTTTTAATCCAAACCGCAAGTAACGAGGCATTGGCTACCTTAAGAGAGTCATAGTTACTCGTCCCAATTCCTCACCCAGTCTGCCACTTTTCCTTACTGCGGCCAGTCTGCCAGAAGCGATATGTCACTCGTTGTGTATCTTAAGAGATTCATCGTTACTCCTTCCATAGGTAACTGGTATTCTCTGAGTCAATACCTCTCGTGACGAAAAAGAGGCTATCTTAATAGTGCAATACTTCTTCCTCCGAGTTGCTCACACAGTTTACTACTTTTTGTGTAGTTTTTGTCTGCCAGAAACTATAATTCACTAGTTGTGTATCATAAAAGAGTCATCGTTTCTCCTCCTAGGGGTTTTCGAGATTTCTTAATCCAAACCGCAAGTAACGAGGCATTGGCTACCTTAAGAGTGTCATAGTTACTCGTCCCCATTGCCCACCCAGTCTGCCACTCTTTCTTACTGTGGCCAGTCTGCCAGAAGCGATATGTCACTCGTTGTGTATCTTAAGAGATTCATCGTTACTCCTTCCATAGGTTACTGGTATTCTCTGAGTCAATACCTCTCGTGACGAAAAAGTGGCTATCTTAATAGTGCAATACTTCTTCCTTCGAGTTGCTCACACAGTTTACTACTTGTTGTGTAGTTTTTGTCTGCCAGAAACTATAATTCACTAGTTGTGTATCATAATAGAGTCATCGTTTCTCCTCCTAGGGGTTATTCGAGATATCTTAATCCAAACCGCAAGTAACGAGGCATTGGCTACCTTAAGAGAGTCATAGTTACTCGTCCCAATTGCTCACACAGTCTGCCACTTTTCCTTACTGCGGCCAGTCTGCCAGAAGCGATATGTCACTCGTTGTGTACCTTAAGAGATTCATCGTTACTCTTTCCATAGGTTACTGGTATTCTCTGATTCAATGCCTCTCGTGACGAAAAAGTAGCTATCTTAATAGTGCAATACTTCCTCCTCGCAGTTGCTCACACAGTTTACTACTTTTTTGTGTAGTTTCTGTCTGCCAGAAACTATAATTCACTAGTTTTGTATCATAAAAGAGTCATCGTTTTTCCTCCTAGGGGTTATTCGAGACCTTTTAATCCAAACCGCAAGTAACGAGGCATTGGCTACCTTAAGAGAGTCATAGTTACTCGTCCCCATTGCTCACCCAGTCTGCCACTTTTTCTTACTGCGGCCAGTCTGCCAGAAGCGATATGTCACTCGTTGTGTATCTTAGGAGATTCATCGTTACTCCTTCCATAGGTTACTGGTATTCTCTGAGTCAATACCTCTCTTGACGAAAAAGTGGCTATCTTAATAGTGCAATACTTCTTCCACCGAGTTGCTCACACAGTTTACTACTTTTTGTGTACTTGCCAGTCTGCCTGAAGCGATATGTCACTAGTTGTGTATCATAAAGGAGTCATCGTTTCTCCTCCTAGGGGTTATTCGAGATTTCTTAACCCAAACCGCAAGTAACGAGGCATTGGCTACCTTAAGAGAGTCATAGTTACTCGTCCCAATTGCTCACCCAGTCTGCCACTTTTTCTTACTGTGGCCAGTCTGCCAGAAGCGATATGTCACTCGTTGTGTATCTTAAGAGATTCATCGTTACTCCTTCCATAGGTTACTGGTATTCTCTCAGTCAATACCTCTCTTGACGAAAAAGTGGCTATCTTAATAGTGCAATACTTCTTCCTCCGTGTTGCTCACACAGTTTACTACTTTTTGTGTACTTGCCAGTCTGCCAGAAGCGATATGTCACTAGTTGTGTATCATAAAAGAGTCATCGTTTCTCCTCCTAGGGGTTATTCGAGACCTCTTAATCCAAACCGCAAGTAACGAGGCATTGGCTACCTTAAGAGAGTCATAGTTACTCGTCCCAATTGCTCTCCCAGTCTGCCACTTTTCCTTACTGCGGCCAGTCTGCCGGAAGCGATATGTCACTCGTTGTGTATCTTAAGAGATTCATCGTTACTCCTTCCATAGGTTACTGGTATTCTCTGAGTCAATACCTCTCGTGACGAAAAAGTGGCTATCTTAATAGTGCAATACTTCTTCCTCCGAGTTGCTCACACAGTTTACTACTTTTTGTGTAGTTTTTGTCTGCCAGAAACTATAATTCACTAGTTGTGTATCATAAAAGAGTCATCGTTTCTCCTCCTAGGGATTATTCGAGATATCTTAATCCAAACCGCAAGTAACGAGGCATTGGCTACCTTAAGAGAGTCATAGTTACTCGTCCCAATTGCTCACCCAGTCTGCCACTTTTCCTTACTGCGGCCAGTCTGCCAGAAGCGATATGTCACTCGTTGTGTATCTTAAGAGATTCATCGTTACTCTTTCCATAGGTTACTGGTATTCTCTGATTCAATGCCTCTCGTGACGAAAAAGTAGCTATCTTAATAGTGCAATACTTCTTCCTCGCAGTTGCTCACACAGTTTACTACTTTTTTGTGTAGTTTCTGTCTGCCAGAAACTATAATTCACTAGTTTTGTATCATAAAAGAGTCATCGTTTTTCCTCCTAGGGGTTATTCGAGACCTTTTAATCCAAACCGCAAGTAACGAGGCATTGGCTACCTTAAGAGAGTCATAGTTACTCGTCCCCATTGCTCACCCAGTCTGCCACTTTTTCTTACTGCGGCCAGTCTGCCAGAAGCGATATGTCACTCGTTGTGTATCTTAAGAGATTCATCGTTACTCCTTCCATAGGTTACTGGTATTCTCTGAGTCAATACCTCTCGTGACGAAAAAGTGGCTATCTTAATAGTGCAATACTTCTTCCTCCGAGTTGCTCACTCAGTTTAATACTTTTTTGTGTAGTTTTTGTCTGCCAGAAACTATAATTCACTAGTTGTGTATCATAAAAGAGTCATCGTTTCTCCTCCTAGGGGTTATTCGAGATTTTTTAATCCAAACCGCAAGTAACGAGGCATTGGCTACCTTAAGAGAGTCATAGTTACTCGTCCCAATTGCTCACCCAGTCTGCCACTTTTCCTTACTGCGGCCAGTCTGCCAGAAGCGATATGTCACTCGTTGTGTATCTTAAGAGATTCATCGTTACTCCTTCCATAGGTAACTGGTATTCTCTGAGTCAATACCTCTCGTGACGAAAAAGAGGCTATCTTAATAGTGCAATACTTCTTCCTCCGAGTTGCTCACACAGTTTACTACTTTTTGTGTAGTTTTTGTCTGCCAGAAACTATAATTCACTAGTTGTGTATCATAAAAGTGTCATCGTTTCTCCTCCTAGGGGTTATTCGAGACCTCTTAATCCAAACCGCAAGTAACGAGGCATTGGCTACCTTAAGAGAGTCATAGTTACTCGTCCCAATTGCTCTCCCAGTCTGCCACTTTTCCTTACTGCGGCCAGTCTGCCAGAAGCGATATGTCACTCGTTGTGTATCTTAAGAGATTCATCGTTACTCTTTCCATAGGTTACTGGTATTCTCTGATTCAATGCCTCTCGTGACGAAAAAGTAGCTATCTTAATAGTGCAATACTTCTTCCTCGCAGTTGCTCACACAGTTTACTACTTTTTTGTGTAGTTTCTGTCTGCCAGAAACTATAATTCACTAGTTTTGTATCATAAAAGAGTCATCGTTTTTCCTCCTAGGGGTTATTCGAGACCTCTTAATCCAAACCGCAAGTAACGAGGCATTGGCTACCTTAAGAGAGTCATAGTTACTCGTCCCCATTGCTCACCCAGTCTGCCACTTTTTCTTACTGCGGCCAGTCTGCCAGAAGCGATATGTCACTCGTTGTGTATCTTAAGAGATTCATCGTTACTCCTTCCATAGGTTACTGGTATTCTCTGAGTCAATACCTCTCGTGACGAAAAAGTGGCTATCTTAATAGTGCAATACTTCTTCCTCCGAGTTGCTCACTCAGTTTACTACTTTTTTGTGTAGTTTTTGTCTGCCAGAAACTATAATTCACTAGTTGTGTATCATAAAAGAGTCATCGTTTCTCCTCCTAGGGGTTATTCGAGATTTTTTAATCCAAACCGCAAGTAACGAGGCATTGGCTACCTTAAGAGAGTCATAGTTACTCGTCCCAATTGCTCACCCAGTCTGCCACTTTTCCTTACTGCGGCCAGTCTGCCAGAAGCGATATGTCACTCGTTGTGTATCTTAAGAGATTCATCGTTACTCCTTCCATAGGTAACTGGTATTCTCTGAGTCAATACCTCTCGTGACGAAAAAGAGGCTATCTTAATAGTGCAATACTTCTTCCTCCGAGTTGCTCACACAGTTTACTACTTTTTGTGTAGTTTTTGTCTGCCAGAAACTATAATTCACTAGTTGTGTATCATAAAAGAGTCATCGTTTCTCCTCCTAGGGGTTTTCGAGATTTCTTAATCCAAACCGCAAGTAACGAGGCATTGGCTACCTTAAGAGTGTCATAGTTACTCGTCCCCATTGCCCACCCAGTCTGCCACTTTTTCTTACTGTGGCCAGTCTGCCAGAAGCGATATGTCACTCGTTGTGTATCTTAAGAGATTCATCGTTACTCCTTCCATAGGTTACTGGTATTCTCTGAGTCAATACCTCTCGTGACGAAAAAGTGGCTATCTTAATAGTGCAATACTTCTTCCTCCGAGTTGCTCACTCAGTTTACTACTTTTTTGTGCAGTTTTTGTCTGCCAGAAACTATAATTCACTAGTTGTGTATCATAAAAGAGTCATCGTTTCTCCTCCTAGGGGTTATTCGAGATTTTTTAATCCAAACCGCAAGTAACGAGGCATTGGCTACCTTAAGAGAGTCATAGTTACTCGTCCCAATTGCTCACCCAGTCTGCCACTTTTCCTTACTGCGGCCAGTCTGCCAGAAGCGATATGTCACTCGTTGTGTATCTTAAGAGATTCATCGTTACTCCTTCCATAGGTAACTGGTATTCTCTGAGTCAATACCTCTCGTGACGAAAAAGAGGCTATCTTAATAGTGCAATACTTCTTCCTCCGAGTTGCTCACACAGTTTACTACTTTTTGTGTAGTTTTTGTCTGCCAGAAACTATAATTCACTAGTTGTGTATCATAAAAGAGTCATCGTTTCTCCTCCTAGGGATTATTCGAGATATCTTAATCCAAACCGCAAGTAACGAGGCATTGGCTACCTTAAGAGAGTCATAGTTACTCGTCCCAATATCTCACCCAGTCTGCCACTTTTCCTTACTGCGGCCAGTCTGCCAGAAGCGATATGTCACTCGTTGTGTATCTTAAGAGATTCATCGTTACTCTTTCCATAGGTTACTGGTATTCTCTGATTCAATGCCTCTCGTGACGAAAAAGTAGCTATCTTAATAGTGCAATACTTCTTCCTCGCAGTTGCTCACACAGTTTACTACTTTTTTGTGTAGTTTCTGTCTGCCAGAAACTATAATTCACTAGTTTTGTATCATAAAAGAGTCATCGTTTTTCCTCCTAGGGGTTATTCGAGACCTTTTAATCCAAACCGCAAGTAACGAGGCATTGGCTACCTTAAGAGAGTCATAGTTACTCGTCCCCATTGCTCACCCAGTCTGCCACTTTTTCTTACTGCGGCCAGTCTGCCAGAAGCGATATGTCACTCGTTGTGTATCTTAAGAGATTCATCGTTACTCCTTCCATAGGTTACTGGTATTCTCTGAGTCAATACCTCTCGTGACGAAAAAGTGGCTATCTTAATAGTGCAATACTTCTTCCTCCGAGTTGCTCACTCAGTTTACTACTTTTTTGTGTAGTTTTTGTCTGCCAGAAACTATAATTCACTAGTTGTGTATCATAAAAGAGTCATCGTTTCTCCTCCTAGGGGTTATTCGAGATTTTTTAATCCAAACCGCAAGTAACGAGGCATTGGCTACCTTAAGAGTGTCATAGTTACTCGTCCCCATTGCCCACCCAGTCTGCCACTTTTTCTTACTGTGGCCAGTCTGCCAGAAGCGATATGTCACTCGTTGTGTATCTTAAGAGATTCATCGTTACTCCTTCCATAGGTTACTGGTATTCTCTGAGTCAATACCTCTCGTGACGAAAAAGTGGCTATCTTAATAGTGCAATACTTCTTCCTCCGAGTTGCTCACTCAGTTTACTACTTTTTTGTGTAGTTTTTGTCTGCCAGAAACTATAATTCACTAGTTGTGTATCATAAAAGAGTCATCGTTTCTCCTCCTAGGGGTTATTCGAGATTTTTTAATCCAAACCGCAAGTAACGAGGCATTGGCTACCTTAAGAGAGTCATAGTTACTCGTCCCAATTGCTCACCCAGTCTGCCACTTTTCCTTACTGCGGCCAGTCTGCCAGAAGCGATATGTCACTCGTTGTGTATCTTAAGAGATTCATCGTTACTCCTTCCATAGGTTACTGGTATTCTCTCAGTCAAGACCTCTCTTGACGAAAAAGTGGCTATCTTAATAGTGCAATACTTCTTCCTCCGTGTTGCTCACACAGTTTACTACTTTTTGTGTACTTGCCAGTCTGCCAGAAGCGATATGTCACTAGTTGTGTATCATAAAAGAGTCATCGTTTCTCCTCCTAGGGGTTATTCGAGACCTCTTAATCCAAACCGCAAGTAACGAGGCATTGGCTACCTTAAGAGAGTCATAGTTACTCGTCCCAATTGCTCTCCCAGTCTGCCACTTTTCCTTACTGCGGCCAGTCTGCCAGAAGCGATATGTCACTCGTTGTGTATCTTAAGAGATTCATCGTTACTCTTTCCATAGGTTACTGGTATTCTCTGATTCAATGCCTCTCGTGACGAAAAAGTAGCTATCTTAATAGTGCAATACTTCTTCCTCGCAGTTGCTCACACAGTTTACTACTTTTTTGTGTAGTTTCTGTCTGCCAGAAACTATAATTCACTAGTTTTGTATCATAAAAGAGTCATCGTTTTTCCTCCTAGGGGTTATTCGAGACCTTTTAATCCAAACCGCAAGTAACGAGGCATTGGCTACCTTAAGAGAGTCATAGTTACTCGTCCCCATTGCTCACCCAGTCTGCCACTTTTTCTTACTGCGGCCAGTCTGCCAGAAGCGATATGTCACTCGTTGTGTATCTTAAGAGATTCATCGTTACTCCTTCCATAGGTTACTGGTATTCTCTGAGTCAATACCTCTCGTGACGAAAAAGTGGCTATCTTAATAGTGCAATACTTCTTCCTCCGAGTTGCTCACTCAGTTTACTACTTTTTTGTGTAGTTTTTGTCTGCCAGAAACTATAATTCACTAGTTGTGTATCATAAAAGAGTCATCGTTTCTCCTCCTAGGGGTTATTCGAGATTTTTTAATCCAAACCGCAAGTAACGAGGCATTGGCTACCTTAAGAGAGTCATAGTTACTCGTCCCAATTGCTCACCCAGTCTGCCACTTTTCCTTACTGCGGCCAGTCTGCCAGAAGCGATATGTCACTCGTTGTGTATCTTAAGAGATTCATCGTTACTCCTTCCATAGGTAACTGGTATTCTCTGAGTCAATACCTCTCGTGACGAAAAAAAGGCTATCTTAATAGTGCAATACTTCTTCCTCCGAGTTGCTCACACAGTTTACTACTTTTTGTGTAGTTTTTGTCTGCCAGAAACTATAATTCACTAGTTGTGTATCATAAAAGAGTCATCGTTTCTCCTCCTACGGGTTTTCGAGATTTCTTAATCCAAACCGCAAGTAACGAGGCATTGGCTACCTTAAGAGTGTCATAGTTACTCGTCCCCATTGCCCACCCAGTCTGCCACTTTTTCTTACTGTGGCCAGTCTGCCAGAAGCGATATGTCACTCGTTGTGTATCTTAAGAGATTCATCGTTACTCCTTCCATAGGTTACTGGTATTCTCTCAGTCAATACCTCTCTTGACGAAAAAGTGGCTATCTTAATAGTGCAATACTTCTTCCTCCGTGTTGCTCACACAGTTTACTACTTTTTGTGTACTTGCCAGTCTGCCAGAAGCGATATGTCACTAGTTGTGTATCATAAAAGAGTCATCGTTTCTCCTCCTAGGGGTTATTCGAGACCTCTTAATCCAAACCGCAAGTAACGAGGCATTGGCTACCTTAAGAGAGTCATAGTTACTCGTCCCAATTGCTCTCCCAGTCTGCCACTTTTCCTTACTGCGGCCAGTCTGCCAGAAGCGATATGTCACTCGTTGTGTATCTTAAGAGATTCATCGTTACTCTTTCCATAGGTTACTGGTATTCTCTGATTCAATGCCTCTCGTGACGAAAAAGTAGCTATCTTAATAGTGCAATACTTCTTCCTCGCAGTTGCTCACACAGTTTACTACTTTTTTGTGTAGTTTCTGTCTGCCAGAAACTATAATTCACTAGTTTTGTATCATAAAAGAGTCATCGTTTTTCCTCCTAGGGGTTATTCGAGACCTTTTAATCCAAACCGCAAGTAACGAGGCATTGGCTACCTTAAGAGAGTCATAGTTACTCGTCCCCATTGCTCACCCAGTCTGCCACTTTTTCTTACTGCGGCCAGTCTGCCAGAAGCGATATGTCACTCGTTGTGTATCTTAAGAGATTCATCGTTACTCCTTCCATAGGTTACTGGTATTCTCTGAGTAAATACCTCTCGTGACGAAAAAGTGGCTATCTTAATAGTGCAATACTTCTTCCTCCGAGTTGCTCACTCAGTTTACTACTTTTTTGTGTAGTTTTTGTCTGCCAGAAACTATAATTCACTAGTTGTGTATCATAAAAGAGTCATCGTTTCTCCTCCTAGGGGTTATTCGAGATTTTTTAATCCAAACCGCAAGTAACGAGGCATTGGCTACCTTAAGAGAGTCATAGTTACTCGTCCCAATTGCTCACCCAGTCTGCCACTTTTCCTTACTGCGGCCAGTCTGCCAGAAGCGATATGTCACTCGTTGTGTATCTTAAGAGATTCATCGTTACTCCTTCCATAGGTAACTGGTATTCTCTGAGTCAATACCTCTCGTGACGAAAAAGAGGCTATCTTAATAGTGCAATACTTCTTCCTCCGAGTTGCTCACACAGTTTACTACTTTTTGTGTAGTTTTTGTCTGCCAGAAACTATAATTCACTAGTTGTGTATCATAAAAGAGTCATCGTTTCTCCTCCTAGGGGTTTTCGAGATTTCTTAATCCAAACCGCAAGTAACGAGGCATTGGCTACCTTAAGAGTGTCATAGTTACTCGTCCCCATTGCCCACCCAGTCTGCCACTTTTTCTTACTGTGGCCAGTCTGCCAGAAGCGATATGTCACTCGTTGTGTATCTTAAGAGATTCATCGTTACTCCTTCCATAGGTTACTGGTATTCTCTGAGTCAATACCTCTCGTGACGAAAAAGTGGCTATCTTAATAGTGCAATACTTCTTCCTCCGAGTTGCTCACTCAGTTTACTACTTTTTTGTGTAGTTTTTGTCTGCCAGAAACTATAATTCACTAGTTGTGTATCATAAAAGAGTCATCGTTTCTCCTCCTAGGGGTTATTCGAGATTTTTTAATCCAAACCGCAAGTAACGAGGCATTGGCTACCTTAAGAGAGTCATAGTTACTCGTCCCAATTGCTCACCCAGTCTGCCACTTTTCCTTACTGCGGCCAGTCTGCCAGAAGCGATATGTCACTCGTTGTGTATCTTAAGAGATTCATCGTTACTCCTTCCATAGGTAACTGGTATTCTCTGAGTCAATACCTCTCGTGACGAAAAAGAGGCTATCTTAATAGTGCAATACTTCTTCCTCCGAGTTGCTCACACAGTTTACTACTTTTTGTGTAGTTTTTGTCTGCCAGAAACTATAATTCACTAGTTGTGTATCATAAAAGAGTCATCGTTTCTCCTCCTAGGGATTATTCGAGATATCTTAATCCAAACCGCAAGTAACGAGGCATTGGCTACCTTAAGAGAGTCATAGTTACTCGTCCCAATATCTCACCCAGTCTGCCACTTTTCCTTACTGCGGCCAGTCTGCCAGAAGCGATATGTCACTCGTTGTGTATCTTAAGAGATTCATCGTTACTCTTTCCATAGGTTACTGGTATTCTCTGATTCAATGCCTCTCGTGACGAAAAAGTAGCTATCTTAATAGTGCAATACTTCTTCCTCGCAGTTGCTCACACAGTTTACTACTTTTTTGTGTAGTTTCTGTCTGCCAGAAACTATAATTCACTAGTTTTGTATCATAAAAGAGTCATCGTTTTTCCTCCTAGGGGTTATTCGAGACCTTTTAATCCAAACCGCAAGTAACGAGGCATTGGCTACCTTAAGAGAGTCATAGTTACTCGTCCCCATTGCTCACCCAGTCTGCCACTTTTTCTTACTGCGGCCAGTCTGCCAGAAGCGATATGTCACTCGTTGTGTATCTTAAGAGATTCATCGTTACTCCTTCCATAGGTTACTGGTATTCTCTGAGTCAATACCTCTCGTGACGAAAAAGTGGCTATCTTAATAGTGCAATACTTCTTCCTCCGAGTTGCTCACTCAGTTTACTACTTTTTTGTGTAGTTTTTGTCTGCCAGAAACTATAATTCACTAGTTGTGTATCATAAAAGAGTCATCGTTTCTCCTCCTAGGGGTTATTCGAGATTTTTTAATCCAAACCGCAAGTAACGAGGCATTGGCTACCTTAAGAGAGTCATAGTTACTCGTCCCAATTGCTCACCCAGTCTGCCACTTTTTCTTACTGCGGCCAGTCTGCCAGAAGCGATATGTCACTCGTTGTGTATCTTAAGAGATTCATCGTTACTCCTTCCATAGGTAACTGGTATTCTCTGAGTCAATACCTCTCGTGACGAAAAAGAGGCTATCTTAATAGTGCAATACTTCTTCCTCCGTGTTGCTCACACAGTTTACTACTTTTTGTGTACTTGCCAGTCTGCCAGAAGCGATATGTCACTAGTTGTGTATCATAAAAGAGTCATCGTTTCTCCTCCTAGGGGTTATTCGAGACCTCTTAATCCAAACCGCAAGTAACGAGGCATTGGCTACCTTAAGAGAGTCATAGTTACTCGTCCCAATTGCTCTCCCAGTCTGCCACTTTTCCTTACTGCGGCCAGTCTGCCAGAAGCGATATGTCACTCGTTGTGTATCTTAAGAGATTCATCGTTACTCTTTCCATAGGTTACTGGTATTCTCTGATTCAATGCCTCTCGTGACGAAAAAGTAGCTATCTTAATAGTGCAATACTTCTTCCTCGCAGTTGCTCACACAGTTTACTACTTTTTTGTGTAGTTTCTGTCTGCCAGAAACTATAATTCACTAGTTTTGTATCATAAAAGAGTCATCGTTTTTCCTCCTAGGGGTTATTCGACACCTTTTAATCCAAACCGCAAGTAACGAGGCATTGGCTACCTTAAGAGAGTCATAGTTACTCGTCCCCATTGCTCACCCAGTCTGCCACTTTTTCTTACTGCGGCCAGTCTGCCAGAAGCGATATGTCACTCGTTGTGTATCTTAAGAGATTCATCGTTACTCCTTCCATAGGTTACTGGTATTCTCTGAGTCAATACCTCTCGTGACGAAAAAGTGGCTATCTTAATAGTGCAATACTTCTTCCTCCGAGTTGCTCACACAGTTTACTACTTTTTGTGTAGTTTTTGTCTGCCAGAAACTATAATTCACTAGTTGTGTATCATAAAAGAGTCATCGTTTCTCCTCCTACGGGTTTTCGAGATTTCTTAATCCAAACCGCAAGTAACGAGGCATTGGCTACCTTAAGAGTGTCATAGTTACTCGTCCCCATTGCCCACCCAGTCTGCCACTTTTTCTTACTGTGGCCAGTCTGCCAGAAGCGATATGTCACTCGTTGTGTATCTTAAGAGATTCATCGTTACTCCTTCCATAGGTTACTGGTATTCTCTCAGTCAATACCTCTCTTGACGAAAAAGTGGCTATCTTAATAGTGCAATACTTCTTCCTCCGTGTTGCTCACACAGTTTACTACTTTTTGTGTACTTGCCAGTCTGCCAGAAGCGATATGTCACTAGTTGTGTATCATAAAAGAGTCATCGTTTCTCCTCCTAGGGGTTATTCGAGACCTCTTAATCCAAACCGCAAGTAACGAGTTATTGGCTACCTTAAGAGAGTCATAGTTACTCGTCCCAATTGCTCTCCCAGTCTGCCACTTTTCCTTACTGCGGCCAGTCTGCCAGAAGCGATATGTCACTCGTTGTGTATCTTAAGAGATTCATCGTTACTCCTTCCATAGGTTACTGGTATTCTCTGAGTCAATACCTCTCGTGACGAAAAAGTGGCTATCTTAATAGTGCAATACTTCTTCCTCCGAGTTGCTCACACAGTTTACTACTTTTTGTGTAGTTTTTGTCTGCCAGAAACTATAATTCACTAGTTGTGTATCATAAAAGAGTCATCGTTTCTCCTCCTAGGGATTATTCGAGATATCTTAATCCAAACCGCAAGTAACGAGGCATTGGCTACCTTAAGAGAGTCATAGTTACTCGTCCCAATTGCTCACCCAGTCTGCCACTTTTCCTTACTGCGGCCAGTCTGCCAGAAGCGATATGTCACTCGTTGTGTATCTTAAGAGATTCATCGTTACTCTTTCCATAGGTTACTGGTATTCTCTGATTCAATGCCTCTCGTGACGAAAAAGTAGCTATCTTAATAGTGCAATACTTCTTCCTCGCAGTTGCTCACACAGTTTACTACTTTTTTGTGTAGTTTCTGTCTGCCAGAAACTATAATTCACTAGTTTTGTATCATAAAAGAGTCATCGTTTTTCCTCCTAGGGGTTATTCGAGACCTTTTAATCCAAACCGCAAGTAACGAGGCATTGGCTACCTTAAGAGAGTCATAGTTACTCGTCCCCATTGCTCACCCAGTCTGCCACTTTTTCTTACTGCGGCCAGTCTGCCAGAAGCGATATGTCACTCGTTGTGTATCTTAAGAGATTCATCGTTACTCCTTCCATAGGTTACTGGTATTCTCTGAGTCAATACCTCTCGTGACGAAAAAGTGGCTATCTTAATAGTGCAATACTTCTTCCTCCGAGTTGCTCACTCAGTTTACTAATTTTTTGTGTAGTTTTTGTCTGCCAGAAACTATAATTCACTAGTTGTGTATCATAAAAGAGTCATCGTTTCTCCTCCTAGGGGTTATTCGAGATTTTTTAATCCAAACCGCAAGTAACGAGGCATTGGCTACCTTAAGAGAGGCATAGTTACTCGTCCCAATTGCTCACCCAGTCTGCCACTTTTCCTTACTGCGGCCAGTCTGCCAGAAGCGATATGTCACTCGTTGTGTATCTTAAGAGATTCATCGTTACTCCTTCCATAGGTAACTGGTATTCTCTGAGTCAATACCTCTCGTGACGAAAAAGAGGCTATCTTAATAGTGCAATACTTCTTCCTCCGAGTTGCTCATACAGTTTACTACTTTTTGTGTAGTTTTTGTCTGCCAGAAACTATAATTCACTAGTTGTGTATCATAAAAGAGTCATCGTTTCTCCTCCTAGGGGTTTTCGAGATTTCTTAATCCAAACCGCAAGTAACGAGGCATTGGCTACCTTAAGAGTGTCATAATTACTCGTCCCCATTGCCCACCCAGTCTGCCACTTTTTCTTACTGTGGCCAGTCTGCCAGAAGCGATATGTCACTCGTTGTGTATCTTAAGAGATTCATCGTTACTCCTTCCATAGGTTACTGGTATTCTCTGAGTCAATACCTCTCTTGACTTAAAAGTGGCTATCTTGATAGTGCAATACTTCTTCCTCCGAGTTGCTCACACAGTTTACTACTTTTTGTGTACTTGCAGGTCTGCCAGAAGCGATATGTCACTAGTTGTGTATCATAAAGGAGTCATCGTTTCTCCTCCTAGGGGTTATTCGAGATTTCTTAACCCAAACCGCAAGTAACGAGGCATTGGCTACCTTAAGAGAGTCATAGTTACTCCTCCCAATTGCACACCCAGTCTGCCACTTTTCCTTACTGCGGCCAGTCTGCCAGAAGCGATATGTCACTCGTTGTGTATCTTAAGAGATTCATCGTTACTCTTTCCATAGGTTACTGGTATTCTCTCATTCAATGCCTCTCGTGACGAAAAAGTGGCTATCTTAATAGTGCAATACTTCTTCCTCCCAGTTGCTCACACAGTTTACTACTTTTTTGTGTAGTTTTTGTCTGCCAGAAACTATAATTCACTAGTTTTGTATCATAAAAGAGTCATCGTTTCTCCTCCTAGGGGTTATTCGAGACCTCTTAATCCAAACCGCAAGTAACGAGGCATTGGCTACCTTAAGAGAGTCACAGTTACTCGTCCCAATTGCTCACCCAGTCTGCCACTTTTTCTTACTGCGGCCAGTCTGCCAGAAGCGATATGTCACTCGTTGTGTATCTTAACAGATTCATCGTTACTCCTTCCATAGGTTACTGGTATTCTCTGAGTCAATACCTCTCGTGACGAAAAAGTGGCTATCTTAATAGTGCAATACTTCTTCCTCCGAGTTGCTCACACAGTTGACTACTTTTTGTGTAGTTTTTGTCTGCCAGAAACTATAATTCACTAGTTGTGTATCATAAAAGAGTCATCGTTTCTCCTCCTAGGGGTTTTCGAGATTTCTTAATCCAAACCGCAAGTAACGAGGCATTGGCTACCTTAAGAGTGTCATAGTTACTCGTCCCCAAAGCTCACCCAGTCTGCCACTTTTTCTTACTGCGGCCAGTCTGCCAGAAGCGATATGTCACTCGTTGTGTATCTTAAGAGATTCATCGTTACTCCTTCCATAGGTTACTGGTATTCTCTGAGTCAATACTTCTCTTGACGAAAAAGTGGCTATCTTAATAGTGCAATACTTCTTCCTCCGAGTTGCTCACCCAGTTTACTACTTTTTGTGTACTTGCCAGTCTGCCAGAAGCGATATGTCACTAGTTGTTTATCATAAAGGAGTCATCGTTTCTCCTCCTAGGGGTTATTCGAGATTTCTTAATCCAAACCGCAAGTAACGAGGCATTGGCTACCTTAAGAGAGTCATAGTTACTCGTCCCAATTGCTCAGCCAGTCTGCCACTTTTTCTTACTGCGGCCAGTCTGCCAGAAGCGATATGTCACTCGTTGTGTATCTTAAGAGATTCATCGTTACTCCTTCCATAGGTTACTGGTATTCTCTGAGTCAATACCTCTCGTGACGAAAAAGAGGCTATCTTAATAGTGCAATACTTCTTCCTCCGAGTTGCTCACACAGTTTACTACTTTTTGTGTAGTTTTTGTCTGCCAGAAACTATAATTCACTAGTTGTGTATCATAAAAGAGTCATCGTTTCTCCTCCTAGGGATTATTCGAGATATCTTAATCCAAACCGCAAGTAACGAGGCATTGGCTACCTTAAGAGAGTCATAGTTACTCGTCCCAATTGCTCACCCAGTCTGCCACTTTTCCTTACTGCGGCCAGTCTGCCAGAAGCGATATGTCACTCGTTGTGTATCTTAAGAGATTCATCGTTACTCCTTCCATAGGTTACTGGTATTCTCTGAGTCAATACCTCTCGTGACGAAAAAGTGGCTATCTTAATAGTGCAATACTTCTTCCTCCGAGTTGCTCACTCAGTTTACTAATTTTTTGTGTAGTTTTTGTCTGCCAGAAACTATAATTCACTAGTTGTGTATCATAAAAGAGTCATCGTTTCTCCTCCTAGGGGTTATTCGAGATTTTTTAATCCAAACCGCAAGTAACGAGGCATTGGCTACCTTAAGAGAGGCATAGTTACTCGTCCCAATTGCTCACCCAGTCTGCCACTTTTCCTTACTGCGGCCAGTCTGCCAGAAGCGATATGTCACTCGTTGTGTATCTTAAGAGATTCATCGTTACTCCTTCCATAGGTAACTGGTATTCTCTGAGTCAATACCTCTCGTGACGAAAAAGAGGCTATCTTAATAGTGCAATACTTCTTCCTCCGAGTTGCTCACACAGTTTACTACTTTTTGTGTAGTTTTTGTCTGCCAGAAACTATAATTCACTAGTTGTGTATCATAAAAGAGTCATCGTTTCTCCTCCTAGGGGTTTTCGAGATTTCTTAATCCAAACCGCAAGTAACGAGGCATTGGCTACCTTAAGAGTGTCATAGTTACTCGTCCCCATTGCCCACCCAGTCTGCCACTTTTTCTTACTGTGGCCAGTCTGCCAGAAGCGATATGTCACTCGTTGTGTATCTTAAGAGATTCATCGTTACTCCTTCCATAGGTTACTGGTATTCTCTGAGTCAATACCTCTCTTGACTTAAAAGTGGCTATCTTGATAGTGCAATACTTCTTCCTCCGAGTTGCTCACACAGTTTACTACTTTTTGTGTACTTGCAGGTCTGCCAGAAGCGATATGTCACTAGTTGTGTATCATAAAGGAGTCATCGTTTCTCCTCCTAGGGGTTATTCGAGATTTCTTAACCCAAACCGCAAGTAACGAGGCATTGGCTACCTTAAGAGAGTCATAGTTACTCCTCCCAATTGCACACCCAGTCTGCCACTTTTCCTTACTGCGGCCAGTCTGCCAGAAGCGATATGTCACTCGTTGTGTATCTTAAGAGATTCATCGTTACTCTTTCCATAGGTTACTGGTATTCTCTCATTCAATGCCTCTCGTGACGAAAAAGTGGCTATCTTAATAGTGCAATACTTCTTCCTCCCAGTTGCTCACACAGTTTACTACTTTTTTGTGTAGTTTTTGTCTGCCAGAAACTATAATTCACTAGTTTTGTATCATAAAAGAGTCATCGTTTCTCCTCCTAGGGGTTATTCGAGACCTCTTAATCCAAACCGCAAGTAACGAGGCATTGGCTACCTTAAGAGAGTCACAGTTACTCGTCCCAATTGCTCACCCAGTCTGCCACTTTTTCTTACTGCGGCCAGTCTGCCAGAAGCGATATGTCACTCGTTGTGTATCTTAACAGATTCATCGTTACTCCTTCCATAGGTTACTGGTATTCTCTGAGTCAATACCTCTCGTGACGAAAAAGTGGCTATCTTAATAGTGCAATACTTCTTCCTCCGAGTTGCTCACACAGTTGACTACTTTTTGTGTAGTTTTTGTCTGCCAGAAACTATAATTCACTAGTTGTGTATCATAAAAGAGTCATCGTTTCTCCTCCTAGGGGTTTTCGAGATTTCTTAATCCAAACCGCAAGTAACGAGGCATTGGCTACCTTAAGAGTGTCATAGTTACTCGTCCCCAAAGCTCACCCAGTCTGCCACTTTTTCTTACTGCGGCCAGTATGCCAGAAGCGATATGTCACTCGTTGTGTATCTTAAGAGATTCATCGTTACTCCTTCCATAGGTTACTGGTATTCTCTGAGTCAATACTTCTCTTGACGAAAAAGTGGCTATCTTAATAGTGCAATACTTCTTCCTCCGAGTTGCTCACCCAGTTTACTACTTTTTGTGTACTTGCCAGTCTGCCAGAAGCGATATGTCACTAGTTGTTTATCATAAAGGAGTCATCGTTTCTCCTCCTAGGGGTTATTCGAGATTTCTTAATCCAAACCGCAAGTAACGAGGCATTGGCTACCTTAAGAGAGTCATAGTTACTCGTCCCAATTGCTCAGCCAGTCTGCCACTTTTTCTTACTGCGGCCAGTCTGCCAGAAGCGATATGTCACTCGTTGTGTATCTTAAGAGATTCATCGTTACTCCTTCCATAGGTTACTGGTATTCTCTGAGTCAATACCTCTCGTGACGAAAAAGAGGCTATCTTAATAGTGCAATACTTCTTCCTCCGAGTTGCTCACACAGTTTACTACTTTTTGTGTAGTTTTTGTCTGCCAGAAACTATAATTCACTAGTTGTGTATCATAAAAGAGTCATCGTTTCTCCTCCTAGGGATTATTCGAGATATCTTAATCCAAACCGCAAGTAACGAGGCATTGGCTACCTTAAGAGAGTCATAGTTACTCGTCCCAATTGCTCACCCAGTCTGCCACTTTTCCTTACTGCGGCCAGTCTGCCAGAAGCGATATGTCACTCGTTGTGTATCTTAAGAGATTCATCGTTACTCTTTCCATAGGTTACTGGTATTCTCTGATTCAATGCCTCTCGTGACGAAAAAGTAGCTATCTTAATAGTGCAATACTTCTTCCTCGCAGTTGCTCACACAGTTTACTACTTTTTTGTGTAGTTTTTGTCTGCCAGAAACTATAATTCACTAGTTTTGTATCATAAAAGAGTCATCGTTTTTCCTCCTAGGGGTTATTCGAGACCTTTTAATCCAAACCGCAAGTAACGAGGCATTGGCTACCTTAAGAGAGTCATAGTTATTCGCCCCATTGCTCACCCAGTCTGCCACTTTTTCTTACTGCGGCCAGTCTGCCAGAAGCGATATGTCACTCGTTGTGTATCTTAAGAGATTCATCGTTACTCCTTCCATAGGTTACTGGTATTCTCTGAGTCAATACCTCTCATGACGAAAAAGTGGCTATCTTAATAGTGCAATACTTCTTCCTCCGAGTTGCTCACTCAGTTTACTAATTTTTTGTGTAGTTTTTGTCTGCCAGAAACTATAATTCACTAGTTGTGTATCATAAAAGAGTCATCGTTTCTCCTCCTAGGGGTTTTCGAGATTTCTTAATCCAAACCGCAAGTAACGAGGCATTGGCTACCTTAAGAGTGTCATAGTTACTCGTCCCCATTGCCCACCCAATCTGCCACTTTTTCTTACTGTGGCCAGTCTGCCAGAAGCGATATGTCACTCATTGTGTATCTTAAGAGATTCATCGTTACTCCTTCCATAGGTTACTGGTATTCTCTGAGTCAATACCTCTCTTGACGAAAAAGTGGCTATCTTAATAGTGCAATACTTCTTCCTCCGAGTTGCTCACACAGTTTACTACTTTTTGTGTACTTGCAGGTCTGCCAGAAGCGATATGTCACTAATTGTGTATCATAAAGGAGTCATCGTTTCTCCTCCTAGGGGTTATTCGAGATTTCTTAACCCAAACCGCAAGTAACGAGGCATTGGCTACCTTAAGAGAGTCATAGTTACTCCTCCCAATTGCACACCCAGTCTGCCACTTTTCCTTACTGCGGCCAGTCTGCCAGAAGCGATATGTCACTCGTTGTGTATCTTAAGAGATTCATCGTTACTCTTTCCATAGGTTACTGGTATTCTCTCATTCAATGCCTCTCGTGACGAAAAAGTGGCTATCTTAATAGTGCAATACTTCTTCCTCCCAGTTGCTCACACAGTTTACTACTTTTTTGTGTAGTTTTTGTCTGCCAGAAACTATAATTCACTAGTTTTGTATCATAAAAGAGTCATCGTTTCTCCTCCTAGGGGTTATTCGAGACCTCTTAATCCAAACCGCAAGTAACGAGGCATTGGCTACCTTAAGAGAGTCATAGTTACTCGTCCCAATTGCTCACCCAGTCTGCCACTTTTTCTTACTGCGGCCAGTCTGCCAGAAGCGATATGTCACTCGTTGTGTATCTTAACAGATTCATCGTTACTCCTTCCATAGGTTACTGGTATTCTCTGAGTCAATACCTCTCGTGACGAAAAAGTGGCTATCTTAATAGTGCAATACTTCTTCCTCCGAGTTGCTCACACAGTTGACTACTTTTTGTGTAGTTTTTGTCTGCCAGAAACTATAATTCACTAGTTGTGTATCATAAAAGAGTCATCGTTTCTCCTCCTAGGGGTTTTCGAGATTTCTTAATCCAAACCGCAAGTAACGAGGCATTGGCTACCTTAAGAGTGTCATAGTTACTCGTCCCCAAAGCTCACCCAGTCTGCCACTTTTTCTTACTGCGGCCAGTCTGCCAGAAGCGATATGTCACTCGTTGTGTATCTTAAGAGATTCATCGTTACTCCTTCCATAGGTTACTGGTATTCTCTGAGTCAATACTTCTCTTGACGAAAAAGTGGCTATCTTAATAGTGCAATACTTCTTCCTCCGAGTTGCTCACACAGTTTACTACTTTTTGTGTACTTGCCAGTCTGCCAGAAGCGATATGTCACTAGTTGTTTATCATAAAGGAGTCATCGTTTCTCCTCCTAGGGGTTATTCGAGATTTCTTAATCCAAACCGCAAGTAACGAGGCATTGGCTACCTTAAGAGAGTCATAGTTACTCGTCCCAATTGCTCACCCAGTCTGCCACTTTTTCTTACTGCGGCCAGTCTGCCAGAAGCGATATGTCACTCGTTGTGTATCTTAAGAGATTCATCGTTACTCCTTCCATAGGTTACTGGTATTCTCTGAGTCAATACCTCTCGTCACGAAAAAGAGGCTATCTTAATAGTGCAATACTTCTTCCTCCGAGTTGCTCACACAGTTTACTACTTTTTGTGTAGTTTTTGTCTGCCAGGAACTATAATTCACTAGTTGTGTATCATAAAAGAGTCATCGTTTCTCCTCCTAGGGGTTTTCGAGATTTCTTAATCCAAACCGCAAGTAACGAGGCATTGGCTACCTTAAGGGTGTCATAGTTACTCGTCCCCATTGCTCACCCAGTCTGCCACTTTTTCTTACTGTGGCCAGTCTGCCAGAAGCGATATGTCACTCGTTGTGTATCTTAAGAGATTCATCGTTACTCCTTCCATAGGTTACTGGTATTCTCTGAGTCAATACCTCTCTTGACGAAAAAGTGGCTATCTTAATAGTGCAATACTTCTTCCTCCCAGTTGCTCACACAGTTTACTACTTTTTTGTGTAGTTTTTGTCTGCCAGAAACTATAATTCACTAGTTGTGTATCATAAAAGAGTCATCGTTTCTCCTCCTAGGGGTTTTCGAGATTTCTTAATCCAAACCGCAAGTAACGAGGCATTGGCTACCTTAAGAGAGTCATAGTTATTCGTCCCCATTGCTCACCCAGTCTGCCACTTTTTCTTACTGTGGCCAGTCTGCCAGAAGCGATATGTCACTCGTTGTGTATCTTAAGAGATTCATCGTTACTCCTTCCATAGGTTACTGGTATTCTCTGAGTCAATACCTCTCTTGACGAAAAAGTGGCTATGTTAATAGTGCAATACTTCTTCCTCCGAGTTGCTCACGCAGTTTACTGCCTTTTGTGTAGTTTTTGTCTGACAGAAACTATAATTCACTAGTTGTGTATCATAAAGGAGTCATCGTTTCTCCTCCTAGGGGTTATTCGAGATATCTTAATCCAAACCGCAAGTAACGAGGCATTGGCTACCTTAAGAGAGTCATAGTTACTCGTCCCAATTGCCCACTCAGTCTGCCACTTTTCCTTACTGCGGCCAGTCTGCCAGAAGCGATATGTCACTCGTTGTGTATCTTAAGAGATTCATCGATACTCCTTCCATAGGTTACTGGTATCCTCTGAGTCAATACCTCTCTTGACGAAAAAGTGGCTATCTTAATAGTGCAATACTTCTTCCTCCGAGTTGCTCACACAGTTTACTACTTTTTTGTGTAGTTTTTGTCTGCCAGAAACTATAATTCACTAGTTTTGTATCATAAAAGAGTCATCGTTTCTCCTCCTAGGGGTTATTCGAGATATCTTAATCCAAACCGCAAGTAACGAGGCATTGGCTACCTTAAGAGAGTCATAGTTACTCGTCCCAATTGCTCACCCAGTCTGCCACTTTTCCTTACTGCGGCCAGTCTGCCAGAAGCGATATGTCACTCGTTGTGTATCTTAAGAGATTCATCGTTACTCCTTCCATAGGTTACTGGTATTCTCTGAGTCAATACCTCTCGTGACGAAAAAGTTGCTATCTTAATAGTGCAATACTTCTTCCTCTCAGTTGCTCACACAGTTTACTACTTTTTTGTGTAGTTTTTGTCTGCCAGAAACAATAATTCACTAGTTTTGTATCATAAAAGAGTCATCGTTTCTCCTCCTAGGGGTTATTCGAGACCTCTTAATCCAAACCGCAAGTAACGAGGCATTGGCTACCTTAAGAGAGTCATAGTTACTCGTCCCAATTGCTCACCCAGTCTGCCACTTTTTCTTACTGCGGCCAGTCTGCCAGAAGCGATATGTCACTCGTTGTGTATCTTAAGAGATTCATCGTTACTCCTTCCATAGGTTACTGCTATTCTCTGAGTCAATACCTCTCGTGACGAAAAAGTGGCTATCTTAATAGTGCAATACTTCTTCCTCCGAGTTTCTCACACAGTTTACTACTTTTTGTGTAGTTTTTGTCAGCCAGAAACTATAATTCACTAGTTGTGTATCATAAAAGAGTCATCGTTTCTCCTCCTAGGGGTTTTCGAGATTTCTTAATCCAAACCGCAAGTAACGAGGAATTGGCTACCTTAAGAGTGTCATAGTTACTCGTCCCCATTGCTCACCCAGTCTGCCACTTTTTCTTACCGTGGCCAGTCTGCCAGAAGCGATATGTCACTCGTTGTGTATCTTAAGAGATTCATCGTTACTCCTTCCATAGGTTACTGGTATTCTCTGAGTCAATACCTCTCTTGACGAAAAAGTGGCTATGTTAATAGTGCAATACTTCTTCCTCCGAGTTGCTCACGCAGTTTACTGCCTTTTGTGTAGTTTTTGTCTGACAGAAACTATAATTCACTAGTTGTGTATCATAAAGGAGTCATCGTTTCTCCTCCTAGGGGTTATTCGAGATATCTTAATCCAAACCGCAAGTAACGAGGCATTGGCTACCTTAAGAGAGTCATAGTTACTCGTCCCAATTGCTCACTCAGTCTGCCACTTTTCCTTACTGCGGCCAGTCTGCCAGAAGCGATATGTCACTCGTTGTGTATCTTAAGAGATTCATCGATACTCCTTCCATAGGTTACTGGTATCCTCTGAGTCAATACCTCTCTTGACGAAAAAGTGGCTATCTTAATAGTGCAATACTTCTTCCTCCGAGTTGCTCACACAGTTTACTACTTTTTTGTGTAGTTTTTGTCTGCCAGAAACTATAATTCACTAGTTTTGTATCATAAAAGAGTCATCGTTTCTCCTCCTAGGGGTTATTCGAGATATCTTAATCCAAACCGCAAGTAACGAGGCATTGGCTACCTTAAGAGAGTCATAGTTACTCGTCCCAATTGCTCACCCAGTCTGCCACTTTTCCTTACTGCGGCCAGTCTGCCAGAAGCGATATGTCACTCGTTGTGTATCTTAAGAGATTCATCGTTACTCCTTCCATAGGTTACTGGTATTCTCTGAGTCAATACCTCTCGTGACGAAAAAGTTGCTATCTTAATAGTGCAATACTTCTTCCTCCGAGTTGCTCACACAGTTTACTACTTTTTGTGTAGTTTTTGTCTGCCAGAAACTATAATTCACTAGTTGTGTATCATAAAAGAGTCATCGTTTCTCCTCCTAGGGGTTTTCGAGATTTCTTAATCCAAACCGTAAGTAACGAGGCATTGGCTACCTTAAGAGAGTCATAGTTACTCGTCCCCATTGCTCACCCAGTCTGCCACTTTTTCTTACTGTGGCCAGTCTGCCAGAAGCGATATGTCACTCGTTGTGTATCTTAAGAGATTCATCGTTACTCCTTCCATAGGTTACTGGTATTCTCTGAGTCAATACCTCTCTTGACTTAAAAGTGGCTATCTTGATAGTGCAATACTTCTTCCTCCGAGTTGCTCACACAGTTTACTACTTTTTGTGTACTTGCAGGTCTGCCAGAAGCGATATGTCACTAGTTGTGTATCATAAAGGAGTCATCGTTTCTCCTCCTAGGGGTTATTCGAGATTTCTTAACCCAAACCGCAAGTAACGAGGCATTGGCTACCTTAAGAGAGTCATAGTTACTCCTCCCAATTGCACACCCAGTCTGCCACTTTTCCTTACTGCGGCCAGTCTGCCAGAAGCGATATGTCACTCGTTGTGTATCTTAAGAGATTCATCGTTACTCTTTCCATAGGTTACTGGTATTCTCTCATTCAATGCCTCTCGTGACGAAAAAGTGGCTATCTTAATAGTGCAATACTTCTTCCTCCCAGTTGCTCACACAGTTTACTACTTTTTTGTGTAGTTTTTGTCTGCCAGAAACTATAATTCACTAGTTTTGTATCATAAAAGAGTCATCGTTTCTCCTCCTAGGGGTTATTCGAGACCTCTTAATCCAAACCGCAAGTAACGAGGCATTGGCTACCTTAAGAGAGTCACAGTTACTCGTCCCAATTGCTCACCCAGTCTGCCACTTTTTCTTACTGCGGCCAGTCTGCCAGAAGCGATATGTCACTCGTTGTGTATCTTAACAGATTCATCGTTACTCCTTCCATAGGTTACTGGTATTCTCTGAGTCAATACCTCTCGTGACGAAAAAGTGGCTATCTTAATAGTGCAATACTTCTTCCTCCGAGTTGCTCACACAGTTGACTACTTTTTGTGTAGTTTTTGTCTGCCAGAAACTATAATTCACTAGTTGTGTATCATAAAAGAGTCATCGTTTCTCCTCCTAGGGGTTTTCGAGATTTCTTAATCCAAACCGCAAGTAACGAGGCATTGGCTACCTTAAGAGTGTCATAGTTACTCGTCCCCAAAGCTCACCCAGTCTGCCACTTTTTCTTACTGCGGCCAGTCTGCCAGAAGCGATATGTCACTCGTTGTGTATCTTAAGAGATTCATCGTTACTCCTTCCATAGGTTACTGGTATTCTCTGAGTCAATACTTCTCTTGACGAAAAAGTGGCTATCTTAATAGTGCAATACTTCTTCCTCCGAGTTGCTCACCCAGTTTACTACTTTTTGTGTACTTGCCAGTCTGCCAGAAGCGATATGTCACTAGTTGTTTATCATAAAGGAGTCATCGTTTCTCCTCCTAGGGGTTATTCGAGATTTCTTAATCCAAACCGCAAGTAACGAGGCATTGGCTACCTTAAGAGAGTCATAGTTACTCGTCCCAATTGCTCAGCCAGTCTGCCACTTTTTCTTACTGCGGCCAGTCTGCCAGAAGCGATATGTCACTCGTTGTGTATCTTAAGAGATTCATCGTTACTCCTTCCATAGGTTACTGGTATTCTCTGAGTCAATACCTCTCGTGACGAAAAAGAGGCTATCTTAATAGTGCAATACTTCTTCCTCCGAGTTGCTCACACAGTTTACTACTTTTTGTGTAGTTTTTGTCTGCCAGAAACTATAATTCACTAGTTGTGTATCATAAAAGAGTCATCGTTTCTCCTCCTAGGGATTATTCGAGATATCTTAATCCAAACCGCAAGTAACGAGGCATTGGCTACCTTAAGAGAGTCATAGTTACTCGTCCCAATTGCTCACCCAGTCTGCCACTTTTCCTTACTGCGGCCAGTCTGCCAGAAGCGATATGTCACTCGTTGTGTATCTTAAGAGATTCATCGTTACTCCTTCCATAGGTTACTGGTATTCTCTGAGTCAATACCTCTCGTGACGAAAAAGTGGCTATCTTAATAGTGCAATACTTCTTCCTCCGAGTTGCTCACTCAGTTTACTAATTTTTTGTGTAGTTTTTGTCTGCCAGAAACTATAATTCACTAGTTGTGTATCATAAAAGAGTCATCGTTTCTCCTCCTAGGGGTTATTCGAGATTTTTTAATCCAAACCGCAAGTAACGAGGCATTGGCTACCTTAAGAGAGGCATAGTTACTCGTCCCAATTGCTCACCCAGTCTGCCACTTTTCCTTACTGCGGCCAGTCTGCCAGAAGCGATATGTCACTCGTTGTGTATCTTAAGAGATTCATCGTTACTCCTTCCATAGGTAACTGGTATTCTCTGAGTCAATACCTCTCGTGACGAAAAAGAGGCTATCTTAATAGTGCAATACTTCTTCCTCCGAGTTGCTCACACAGTTTACTACTTTTTGTGTAGTTTTTGTCTGCCAGAAACTATAATTCACTAGTTGTGTATCATAAAAGAGTCATCGTTTCTCCTCCTAGGGGTTTTCGAGATTTCTTAATCCAAACCGCAAGTAACGAGGCATTGGCTACCTTAAGAGTGTCATAGTTACTCGTCCCCATTGCCCACCCAGTCTGCCACTTTTTCTTACTGTGGCCAGTCTGCCAGAAGCGATATGTCACTCGTTGTGTATCTTAAGAGATTCATCGTTACTCCTTCCATAGGTTACTGGTATTCTCTGAGTCAATACCTCTCTTGACTTAAAAGTGGCTATCTTGATAGTGCAATACTTCTTCCTCCGAGTTGCTCACACAGTTTACTACTTTTTGTGTACTTGCAGGTCTGCCAGAAGCGATATGTCACTAGTTGTGTATCATAAAGGAGTCATCGTTTCTCCTCCTAGGGGTTATTCGAGATTTCTTAACCCAAACCGCAAGTAACGAGGCATTGGCTACCTTAAGAGAGTCATAGTTACTCCTCCCAATTGCACACCCAGTCTGCCACTTTTCCTTACTGCGGCCAGTCTGCCAGAAGCGATATGTCACTCGTTGTGTATCTTAAGAGATTCATCGTTACTCTTTCCATAGGTTACTGGTATTCTCTCATTCAATGCCTCTCGTGACGAAAAAGTTGCTATCTTAATAGTGCAATACTTCTTCCTCTCAGTTGCTCACACAGTTTACTACTTTTTTGTGTAGTTTTTGTCTGCCAGAAACAATAATTCACTAGTTTTGTATCATAAAAGAGTCATCGTTTCTCCTCCTAGGGGTTATTCGAGACCTCTTAATCCAAACCGCAAGTAACGAGGCATTGGCTACCTTAAGAGAGTCATAGTTACTCGTCCCAATTGCTCACCCAGTCTGCCACTTTTTCTTACTGCGGCCAGTCTGCCAGAAGCGATATGTCACTCGTTGTGTATCTTAAGAGATTCATCGTTACTCCTTCCATAGGTTACTGCTATTCTCTGAGTCAATACCTCTCGTGACGAAAAAGTGGCTATCTTAATAGTGCAATACTTCTTCCTCCGAGTTTCTCACACAGTTTACTACTTTTTGTGTAGTTTTTGTCAGCCAGAAACTATAATTCACTAGTTGTGTATCATAAAAGAGTCATCGTTTCTCCTCCTAGGGGTTTTCGAGATTTCTTAATCCAAACCGCAAGTAACGAGGAATTGGCTACCTTAAGAGTGTCATAGTTACTCGTCCCCATTGCTCACCCAGTCTGCCACTTTTTCTTACCGTGGCCAGTCTGCCAGAAGCGATATGTCACTCGTTGTGTATCTTAAGAGATTCATCGTTACTCCTTCCATAGGTTACTGGTATTCTCTGAGTCAATACCTCTCTTGACGAAAAAGTGGCTATGTTAATAGTGCAATACTTCTTCCTCCGAGTTGCTCACGCAGTTTACTGCCTTTTGTGTAGTTTTTGTCTGACAGAAACTATAATTCACTAGTTGTGTATCATAAAGGAGTCATCGTTTCTCCTCCTAGGGGTTATTCGAGATATCTTAATCCAAACCGCAAGTAACGAGGCATTGGCTACCTTAAGAGAGTCATAGTTACTCGTCCCAATTGCTCACTCAGTCTGCCACTTTTCCTTACTGCGGCCAGTCTGCCAGAAGCGATATGTCACTCGTTGTGTATCTTAAGAGATTCATCGATACTCCTTCCATAGGTTACTGGTATCCTCTGAGTCAATACCTCTCTTGACGAAAAAGTGGCTATCTTAATAGTGCAATACTTCTTCCTCCGAGTTGCTCACACAGTTTACTACTTTTTTGTGTAGTTTTTGTCTGCCAGAAACTATAATTCACTAGTTTTGTATCATAAAAGAGTCATCGTTTCTCCTCCTAGGGGTTATTCGAGATATCTTAATCCAAACCGCAAGTAACGAGGCATTGGCTACCTTAAGAGAGTCATAGTTACTCGTCCCAATTGCTCACCCAGTCTGCCACTTTTCCTTACTGCGGCCAGTCTGCCAGAAGCGATATGTCACTCGTTGTGTATCTTAAGAGATTCATCGTTACTCCTTCCATAGGTTACTGGTATTCTCTGAGTCAATACCTCTCGTGACGAAAAAGTTGCTATCTTAATAGTGCAATACTTCTTCCTCCGAGTTGCTCACACAGTTTACTACTTTTTGTGTAGTTTTTGTCTGCCAGAAACTATAATTCACTAGTTGTGTATCATAAAAGAGTCATCGTTTCTCCTCCTAGGGGTTTTCGAGATTTCTTAATCCAAACCGTAAGTAACGAGGCATTGGCTACCTTAAGAGAGTCATAGTTACTCGTCCCCATTGCTCACCCAGTCTGCCACTTTTTCTTACTGTGGCCAGTCTGCCAGAAGCGATATGTCACTCGTTGTGTATCTTAAGAGATTCATCGTTACTCCTTCCATAGGTTACTGGTATTCTCTGAGTCAATACCTCTCTTGACTTAAAAGTGGCTATCTTGATAGTGCAATACTTCTTCCTCCGAGTTGCTCACACAGTTTACTACTTTTTGTGTACTTGCAGGTCTGCCAGAAGCGATATGTCACTAGTTGTGTATCATAAAGGAGTCATCGTTTCTCCTCCTAGGGGTTATTCGAGATTTCTTAACCCAAACCGCAAGTAACGAGGCATTGGCTACCTTAAGAGAGTCATAGTTACTCCTCCCAATTGCACACCCAGTCTGCCACTTTTCCTTACTGCGGCCAGTCTGCCAGAAGCGATATGTCACTCGTTGTGTATCTTAAGAGATTCATCGTTACTCTTTCCATAGGTTACTGGTATTCTCTCATTCAATGCCTCTCGTGACGAAAAAGTGGCTATCTTAATAGTGCAATACTTCTTCCTCCCAGTTGCTCACACAGTTTACTACTTTTTTGTGTAGTTTTTGTCTGCCAGAAACTATAATTCACTAGTTTTGTATCATAAAAGAGTCATCGTTTCTCCTCCTAGGGGTTATTCGAGACCTCTTAATCCAAACCGCAAGTAACGAGGCATTGGCTACCTTAAGAGAGTCACAGTTACTCGTCCCAATTGCTCACCCAGTCTGCCACTTTTTCTTACTGCGGCCAGTCTGCCAGAAGCGATATGTCACTCGTTGTGTATCTTAACAGATTCATCGTTACTCCTTCCATAGGTTACTGGTATTCTCTGAGTCAATACCTCTCGTGACGAAAAAGTGGCTATCTTAATAGTGCAATACTTCTTCCTCCGAGTTGCTCACACAGTTGACTACTTTTTGTGTAGTTTTTGTCTGCCAGAAACTATAATTCACTAGTTGTGTATCATAAAAGAGTCATCGTTTCTCCTCCTAGGGGTTTTCGAGATTTCTTAATCCAAACCGCAAGTAACGAGGCATTGGCTACCTTAAGAGTGTCATAGTTACTCGTCCCCAAAGCTCACCCAGTCTGCCACTTTTTCTTACTGCGGCCAGTCTGCCAGAAGCGATATGTCACTCGTTGTGTATCTTAAGAGATTCATCGTTACTCCTTCCATAGGTTACTGGTATTCTCTGAGTCAATACTTCTCTTGACGAAAAAGTGGCTATCTTAATAGTGCAATACTTCTTCCTCCGAGTTGCTCACCCAGTTTACTACTTTTTGTGTACTTGCCAGTCTGCCAGAAGCGATATGTCACTAGTTGTTTATCATAAAGGAGTCATCGTTTCTCCTCCTAGGGGTTATTCGAGATTTCTTAATCCAAACCGCAAGTAACGAGGCATTGGCTACCTTAAGAGAGTCATAGTTACTCGTCCCAATTGCTCAGCCAGTCTGCCACTTTTTCTTACTGCGGCCAGTCTGCCAGAAGCGATATGTCACTCGTTGTGTATCTTAAGAGATTCATCGTTACTCCTTCCATAGGTTACTGGTATTCTCTGAGTCAATACCTCTCGTGACGAAAAAGAGGCTATCTTAATAGTGCAATACTTCTTCCTCCGAGTTGCTCACACAGTTTACTACTTTTTGTGTAGTTTTTGTCTGCCAGAAACTATAATTCACTAGTTGTGTATCATAAAAGAGTCATCGTTTCTCCTCCTAGGGATTATTCGAGATATCTTAATCCAAACCGCAAGTAACGAGGCATTGGCTACCTTAAGAGAGTCATAGTTACTCGTCCCAATTGCTCACCCAGTCTGCCACTTTTCCTTACTGCGGCCAGTCTGCCAGAAGCGATATGTCACTCGTTGTGTATCTTAAGAGATTCATCGTTACTCCTTCCATAGGTTACTGGTATTCTCTGAGTCAATACCTCTCGTGACGAAAAAGTGGCTATCTTAATAGTGCAATACTTCTTCCTCCGAGTTGCTCACTCAGTTTACTAATTTTTTGTGTAGTTTTTGTCTGCCAGAAACTATAATTCACTAGTTGTGTATCATAAAAGAGTCATCGTTTCTCCTCCTAGGGGTTATTCGAGATTTTTTAATCCAAACCGCAAGTAACGAGGCATTGGCTACCTTAAGAGAGGCATAGTTACTCGTCCCAATTGCTCACCCAGTCTGCCACTTTTCCTTACTGCGGCCAGTCTGCCAGAAGCGATATGTCACTCGTTGTGTATCTTAAGAGATTCATCGTTACTCCTTCCATAGGTAACTGGTATTCTCTGAGTCAATACCTCTCGTGACGAAAAAGAGGCTATCTTAATAGTGCAATACTTCTTCCTCCGAGTTGCTCACACAGTTTACTACTTTTTGTGTAGTTTTTGTCTGCCAGAAACTATAATTCACTAGTTGTGTATCATAAAAGAGTCATCGTTTCTCCTCCTAGGGGTTTTCGAGATTTCTTAATCCAAACCGCAAGTAACGAGGCATTGGCTACCTTAAGAGTGTCATAGTTACTCGTCCCCATTGCCCACCCAGTCTGCCACTTTTTCTTACTGTGGCCAGTCTGCCAGAAGCGATATGTCACTCGTTGTGTATCTTAAGAGATTCATCGTTACTCCTTCCATAGGTTACTGGTATTCTCTGAGTCAATACCTCTCTTGACTTAAAAGTGGCTATCTTGATAGTGCAATACTTCTTCCTCCGAGTTGCTCACACAGTTTACTACTTTTTGTGTACTTGCAGGTCTGCCAGAAGCGATATGTCACTAGTTGTGTATCATAAAGGAGTCATCGTTTCTCCTCCTAGGGGTTATTCGAGATTTCTTAACCCAAACCGCAAGTAACGAGGCATTGGCTACCTTAAGAGAGTCATAGTTACTCCTCCCAATTGCACACCCAGTCTGCCACTTTTCCTTACTGCGGCCAGTCTGCCAGAAGCGATATGTCACTCGTTGTGTATCTTAAGAGATTCATCGTTACTCTTTCCATAGGTTACTGGTATTCTCTCATTCAATGCCTCTCGTGACGAAAAAGTGGCTATCTTAATAGTGCAATACTTCTTCCTCCCAGTTGCTCACACAGTTTACTACTTTTTTGTGTAGTTTTTGTCTGCCAGAAACTATAATTCACTAGTTTTGTATCATAAAAGAGTCATCGTTTCTCCTCCTAGGGGTTATTCGAGACCTCTTAATCCAAACCGCAAGTAACGAGGCATTGGCTACCTTAAGAGAGTCACAGTTACTCGTCCCAATTGCTCACCCAGTCTGCCACTTTTTCTTACTGCGGCCAGTCTGCCAGAAGCGATATGTCACTCGTTGTGTATCTTAACAGATTCATCGTTACTCCTTCCATAGGTTACTGGTATTCTCTGAGTCAATACCTCTCGTGACGAAAAAGTGGCTATCTTAATAGTGCAATACTTCTTCCTCCGAGTTGCTCACACAGTTGACTACTTTTTGTGTAGTTTTTGTCTGCCAGAAACTATAATTCACTAGTTGTGTATCATAAAAGAGTCATCGTTTCTCCTCCTAGGGGTTTTCGAGATTTCTTAATCCAAACCGCAAGTAACGAGGCATTGGCTACCTTAAGAGTGTCATAGTTACTCGTCCCCAAAGCTCACCCAGTCTGCCACTTTTTCTTACTGCGGCCAGTATGCCAGAAGCGATATGTCACTCGTTGTGTATCTTAAGAGATTCATCGTTACTCCTTCCATAGGTTACTGGTATTCTCTGAGTCAATACTTCTCTTGACGAAAAAGTGGCTATCTTAATAGTGCAATACTTCTTCCTCCGAGTTGCTCACCCAGTTTACTACTTTTTGTGTACTTGCCAGTCTGCCAGAAGCGATATGTCACTAGTTGTTTATCATAAAGGAGTCATCGTTTCTCCTCCTAGGGGTTATTCGAGATTTCTTAATCCAAACCGCAAGTAACGAGGCATTGGCTACCTTAAGAGAGTCATAGTTACTCGTCCCAATTGCTCAGCCAGTCTGCCACTTTTTCTTACTGCGGCCAGTCTGCCAGAAGCGATATGTCACTCGTTGTGTATCTTAAGAGATTCATCGTTACTCCTTCCATAGGTTACTGGTATTCTCTGAGTCAATACCTCTCGTGACGAAAAAGAGGCTATCTTAATAGTGCAATACTTCTTCCTCCGAGTTGCTCACACAGTTTACTACTTTTTGTGTAGTTTTTGTCTGCCAGAAACTATAATTCACTAGTTGTGTATCATAAAAGAGTCATCGTTTCTCCTCCTAGGGATTATTCGAGATATCTTAATCCAAACCGCAAGTAACGAGGCATTGGCTACCTTAAGAGAGTCATAGTTACTCGTCCCAATTGCTCACCCAGTCTGCCACTTTTCCTTACTGCGGCCAGTCTGCCAGAAGCGATATGTCACTCGTTGTGTATCTTAAGAGATTCATCGTTACTCTTTCCATAGGTTACTGGTATTCTCTGATTCAATGCCTCTCGTGACGAAAAAGTAGCTATCTTAATAGTGCAATACTTCTTCCTCGCAGTTGCTCACACAGTTTACTACTTTTTTGTGTAGTTTTTGTCTGCCAGAAACTATAATTCACTAGTTTTGTATCATAAAAGAGTCATCGTTTTTCCTCCTAGGGGTTATTCGAGACCTTTTAATCCAAACCGCAAGTAACGAGGCATTGGCTACCTTAAGAGAGTCATAGTTATTCGCCCCATTGCTCACCCAGTCTGCCACTTTTTCTTACTGCGGCCAGTCTGCCAGAAGCGATATGTCACTCGTTGTGTATCTTAAGAGATTCATCGTTACTCCTTCCATAGGTTACTGGTATTCTCTGAGTCAATACCTCTCATGACGAAAAAGTGGCTATCTTAATAGTGCAATACTTCTTCCTCCGAGTTGCTCACTCAGTTTACTAATTTTTTGTGTAGTTTTTGTCTGCCAGAAACTATAATTCACTAGTTGTGTATCATATAAGAGTCATCGTTTCTCCTCCTAGGGGTTATTCGAGATTTTTTAATCCAAACCGCAAGTAACGAGGCATTGGCTACCTTAAGAGAGTCATAGTTACTCGTCCCAATTGCTCACCCAGTCTGCCACTTTTCCTTACTGCGGCCAGTCTGCCAGAAGCGATATGTCACTCGTTGTGTATCTTAAGAGATTCATCGTTACTCCTTCCATAGGTAACTGGTATTCTCTGAGTCAATACCTCTCGTGACGAAAAAGAGGCTATCTTAATAGTGCAATACTTCTTCCTCCGAGTTGCTCACACAGTTTACTACTTTTTGTGTAGTTTTTGTCTGCCAGAAACTATAATTCACTAGTTGTGTATCATAAAAGAGTCATCGTTTCTCCTCCTAGGGGTTTTCGAGATTTCTTAATCCAAACCGCAAGTAACGAGGCATTGGCTACCTTAAGAGTGTCATAGTTACTCGTCCCCATTGCCCACCCAATCTGCCACTTTTTCTTACTGTGGCCAGTCTGCCAGAAGCGATATGTCACTCATTGTGTATCTTAAGAGATTCATCGTTACTCCTTCCATAGGTTACTGGTATTCTCTGAGTCAATACCTCTCTTGACGAAAAAGTGGCTATCTTAATAGTGCAATACTTCTTCCTCCGAGTTGCTCACACAGTTTACTACTTTTTGTGTACTTGCAGGTCTGCCAGAAGCGATATGTCACTAATTGTGTATCATAAAGGAGTCATCGTTTCTCCTCCTAGGGGTTATTCGAGATTTCTTAACCCAAACCGCAAGTAACGAGGCATTGGCTACCTTAAGAGAGTCATAGTTACTCCTCCCAATTGCACACCCAGTCTGCCACTTTTCCTTACTGCGGCCAGTCTGCCAGAAGCGATATGTCACTCGTTGTGTATCTTAAGAGATTCATCGTTACTCTTTCCATAGGTTACTGGTATTCTCTCATTCAATGCCTCTCGTGACGAAAAAGTGGCTATCTTAATAGTGCAATACTTCTTCCTCCCAGTTGCTCACACAGTTTACTACTTTTTTGTGTAGTTTTTGTCTGCCAGAAACTATAATTCACTAGTTTTGTATCATAAAAGAGTCATCGTTTCTCCTCCTAGGGGTTATTCGAGACCTCTTAATCCAAACCGCAAGTAACGAGGCATTGGCTACCTTAAGAGAGTCATAGTTACTCGTCCCAATTGCTCACCCAGTCTGCCACTTTTTCTTACTGCGGCCAGTCTGCCAGAAGCGATATGTCACTCGTTGTGTATCTTAACAGATTCATCGTTACTCCTTCCATAGGTTACTGGTATTCTCTGAGTCAATACCTCTCGTGACGAAAAAGTGGCTATCTTAATAGTGCAATACTTCTTCCTCCGAGTTGCTCACACAGTTGACTACTTTTTGTGTAGTTTTTGTCTGCCAGAAACTATAATTCACTAGTTGTGTATCATAAAAGAGTCATCGTTTCTCCTCCTAGGGGTTTTCGAGATTTCTTAATCCAAACCGCAAGTAACGAGGCATTGGCTACCTTAAGAGTGTCATAGTTACTCGTCCCCAAAGCTCACCCAGTCTGCCACTTTTTCTTACTGCGGCCAGTCTGCCAGAAGCGATATGTCACTCGTTGTGTATCTTAAGAGATTCATCGTTACTCCTTCCATAGGTTACTGGTATTCTCTGAGTCAATACTTCTCTTGACGAAAAAGTGGCTATCTTAATAGTGCAATACTTCTTCCTCCGAGTTGCTCACACAGTTTACTACTTTTTGTGTACTTGCCAGTCTGCCAGAAGCGATATGTCACTAGTTGTTTATCATAAAGGAGTCATCGTTTCTCCTCCTAGGGGTTATTCGAGATTTCTTAATCCAAACCGCAAGTAACGAGGCATTGGCTACCTTAAGAGAGTCATAGTTACTCGTCCCAATTGCTCACCCAGTCTGCCACTTTTTCTTACTGCGGCCAGTCTGCCAGAAGCGATATGTCACTCGTTGTGTATCTTAAGAGATTCATCGTTACTCCTTCCATAGGTTACTGGTATTCTCTGAGTCAATACCTCTCGTCACGAAAAAGAGGCTATCTTAATAGTGCAATACTTCTTCCTCCGAGTTGCTCACACAGTTTACTACTTTTTGTGTAGTTTTTGTCTGCCAGGAACTATAATTCACTAGTTGTGTATCATAAAAGAGTCATCGTTTCTCCTCCTAGGGGTTTTCGAGATTTCTTAATCCAAACCGCAAGTAACGAGGCATTGGCTACCTTAAGGGTGTCATAGTTACTCGTCCCCATTGCTCACCCAGTCTGCCACTTTTTCTTACTGTGGCCAGTCTGCCAGAAGCGATATGTCACTCGTTGTGTATCTTAAGAGATTCATCGTTACTCCTTCCATAGGTTACTGGTATTCTCTGAGTCAATACCTCTCTTGACGAAAAAGTGGCTATCTTAATAGTGCAATACTTCTTCCTCCCAGTTGCTCACACAGTTTACTACTTTTTTGTGTAGTTTTTGTCTGCCAGAAACTATAATTCACTAGTTGTGTATCATAAAAGAGTCATCGTTTCTCCTCCTAGGGGTTTTCGAGATTTCTTAATCCAAACCGCAAGTAACGAGGCATTGGCTACCTTAAGAGAGTCATAGTTATTCGTCCCCATTGCTCACCCAGTCTGCCACTTTTTCTTACTGTGGCCAGTCTGCCAGAAGCGATATGTCACTCGTTGTGTATCTTAAGAGATTCATCGTTACTCCTTCCATAGGTTACTGGTATTCTCTGAGTCAATACCTCTCTTGACGAAAAAGTGGCTATGTTAATAGTGCAATACTTCTTCCTCCGAGTTGCTCACGCAGTTTACTGCCTTTTGTGTAGTTTTTGTCTGACAGAAACTATAATTCACTAGTTGTGTATCATAAAGGAGTCATCGTTTCTCCTCCTAGGGGTTATTCGAGATATCTTAATCCAAACCGCAAGTAACGAGGCATTGGCTACCTTAAGAGAGTCATAGTTACTCGTCCCAATTGCCCACTCAGTCTGCCACTTTTCCTTACTGCGGCCAGTCTGCCAGAAGCGATATGTCACTCGTTGTGTATCTTAAGAGATTCATCGATACTCCTTCCATAGGTTACTGGTATCCTCTGAGTCAATACCTCTCTTGACGAAAAAGTGGCTATCTTAATAGTGCAATACTTCTTCCTCCGAGTTGCTCACACAGTTTACTACTTTTTTGTGTAGTTTTTGTCTGCCAGAAACTATAATTCACTAGTTTTGTATCATAAAAGAGTCATCGTTTCTCCTCCTAGGGGTTATTCGAGATATCTTAATCCAAACCGCAAGTAACGAGGCATTGGCTACCTTAAGAGAGTCATAGTTACTCGTCCCAATTGCTCACCCAGTCTGCCACTTTTCCTTACTGCGGCCAGTCTGCCAGAAGCGATATGTCACTCGTTGTGTATCTTAAGAGATTCATCGTTACTCCTTCCATAGGTTACTGGTATTCTCTGAGTCAATACCTCTCGTGACGAAAAAGTTGCTATCTTAATAGTGCAATACTTCTTCCTCTCAGTTGCTCACACAGTTTACTACTTTTTTGTGTAGTTTTTGTCTGCCAGAAACAATAATTCACTAGTTTTGTATCATAAAAGAGTCATCGTTTCTCCTCCTAGGGGTTATTCGAGACCTCTTAATCCAAACCGCAAGTAACGAGGCATTGGCTACCTTAAGAGAGTCATAGTTACTCGTCCCAATTGCTCACCCAGTCTGCCACTTTTTCTTACTGCGGCCAGTCTGCCAGAAGCGATATGTCACTCGTTGTGTATCTTAAGAGATTCATCGTTACTCCTTCCATAGGTTACTGCTATTCTCTGAGTCAATACCTCTCGTGACGAAAAAGTGGCTATCTTAATAGTGCAATACTTCTTCCTCCGAGTTTCTCACACAGTTTACTACTTTTTGTGTAGTTTTTGTCAGCCAGAAACTATAATTCACTAGTTGTGTATCATAAAAGAGTCATCGTTTCTCCTCCTAGGGGTTTTCGAGATTTCTTAATCCAAACCGCAAGTAACGAGGAATTGGCTACCTTAAGAGTGTCATAGTTACTCGTCCCCATTGCTCACCCAGTCTGCCACTTTTTCTTACCGTGGCCAGTCTGCCAGAAGCGATATGTCACTCGTTGTGTATCTTAAGAGATTCATCGTTACTCCTTCCATAGGTTACTGGTATTCTCTGAGTCAATACCTCTCTTGACGAAAAAGTGGCTATGTTAATAGTGCAATACTTCTTCCTCCGAGTTGCTCACGCAGTTTACTGCCTTTTGTGTAGTTTTTGTCTGACAGAAACTATAATTCACTAGTTGTGTATCATAAAGGAGTCATCGTTTCTCCTCCTAGGGGTTATTCGAGATATCTTAATCCAAACCGCAAGTAACGAGGCATTGGCTACCTTAAGAGAGTCATAGTTACTCGTCCCAATTGCTCACTCAGTCTGCCACTTTTCCTTACTGCGGCCAGTCTGCCAGAAGCGATATGTCACTCGTTGTGTATCTTAAGAGATTCATCGATACTCCTTCCATAGGTTACTGGTATCCTCTGAGTCAATACCTCTCTTGACGAAAAAGTGGCTATCTTAATAGTGCAATACTTCTTCCTCCGAGTTGCTCACACAGTTTACTACTTTTTTGTGTAGTTTTTGTCTGCCAGAAACTATAATTCACTAGTTTTGTATCATAAAAGAGTCATCGTTTCTCCTCCTAGGGGTTATTCGAGATATCTTAATCCAAACCGCAAGTAACGAGGCATTGGCTACCTTAAGAGAGTCATAGTTACTCGTCCCAATTGCTCACCCAGTCTGCCACTTTTCCTTACTGCGGCCAGTCTGCCAGAAGCGATATGTCACTCGTTGTGTATCTTAAGAGATTCATCGTTACTCCTTCCATAGGTTACTGGTATTCTCTGAGTCAATACCTCTCGTGACGAAAAAGTTGCTATCTTAATAGTGCAATACTTCTTCCTCCGAGTTGCTCACACAGTTTACTACTTTTTGTGTAGTTTTTGTCTGCCAGAAACTATAATTCACTAGTTGTGTATCATAAAAGAGTCATCGTTTCTCCTCCTAGGGGTTTTCGAGATTTCTTAATCCAAACCGTAAGTAACGAGGCATTGGCTACCTTAAGAGAGTCATAGTTACTCGTCCCCATTGCTCACCCAGTCTGCCACTTTTTCTTACTGTGGCCAGTCTGCCAGAAGCGATATGTCACTCGTTGTGTATCTTAAGAGATTCATCGTTACTCCTTCCATAGGTTACTGGTATTCTCTGAGTCAATACCTCTCTTGACGAAAAAGTGGCTATCTTAATAGTGCAATACTTCTTCCTCCGAGTTGCTCACACAGTTTACTACTTTTTGTGTACTTGCCAGTCTGCCAGAAGCGATATGTCACTCGTTGTGTATCTTAAGAGATTCATCGTTACTCCTTCCATAGGTTACTGGTATTCTCTGAGTCAATACCTCTCGTGACGAAAAAGTGGCTATCTTAATAGTGCAATACTTCTTCCTCCGAGTTGCTCACTCAGTTTACTAATTTTTTGTGTAGTTTTTGTCTGCCAGAAACTATAATTCACTAGTTGTGTATCATAAAAGAGTCATCGTTTCTCCTCCTAGGGGTTATTCGAGATTTTTTAATCCAAACCGCAAGTAACGAGGCATTGGCTACCTTAAGAGAGGCATAGTTACTCGTCCCAATTGCTCACCCAGTCTGCCACTTTTCCTTACTGCGGCCAGTCTGCCAGAAGCGATATGTCACTCGTTGTGTATCTTAAGAGATTCATCGTTACTCCTTCCATAGGTAACTGGTATTCTCTGAGTCAATACCTCTCGTGACGAAAAAGAGGCTATCTTAATAGTGCAATACTTCTTCCTCCGAGTTGCTCACACAGTTTACTACTTTTTGTGTAGTTTTTGTCTGCCAGAAACTATAATTCACTAGTTGTGTATCATAAAAGAGTCATCGTTTCTCCTCCTAGGGGTTTTCGAGATTTCTTAATCCAAACCGCAAGTAACGAGGCATTGGCTACCTTAAGAGTGTCATAGTTACTCGTCCCCATTGCCCACCCAGTCTGCCACTTTTTCTTACTGTGGCCAGTCTGCCAGAAGCGATATGTCACTCGTTGTGTATCTTAAGAGATTCATCGTTACTCCTTCCATAGGTTACTGGTATTCTCTGAGTCAATACCTCTCTTGACTTAAAAGTGGCTATCTTGATAGTGCAATACTTCTTCCTCCGAGTTGCTCACACAGTTTACTACTTTTTGTGTACTTGCAGGTCTGCCAGAAGCGATATGTCACTAGTTGTGTATCATAAAGGAGTCATCGTTTCTCCTCCTAGGGGTTATTCGAGATTTCTTAACCCAAACCGCAAGTAACGAGGCATTGGCTACCTTAAGAGAGTCATAGTTACTCCTCCCAATTGCACACCCAGTCTGCCACTTTTCCTTACTGCGGCCAGTCTGCCAGAAGCGATATGTCACTCGTTGTGTATCTTAAGAGATTCATCGTTACTCTTTCCATAGGTTACTGGTATTCTCTCATTCAATGCCTCTCGTGACGAAAAAGTGGCTATCTTAATAGTGCAATACTTCTTCCTCCCAGTTGCTCACACAGTTTACTACTTTTTTGTGTAGTTTTTGTCTGCCAGAAACTATAATTCACTAGTTTTGTATCATAAAAGAGTCATCGTTTCTCCTCCTAGGGGTTATTCGAGACCTCTTAATCCAAACCGCAAGTAACGAGGCATTGGCTACCTTAAGAGAGTCACAGTTACTCGTCCCAATTGCTCACCCAGTCTGCCACTTTTTCTTACTGCGGCCAGTCTGCCAGAAGCGATATGTCACTCGTTGTGTATCTTAACAGATTCATCGTTACTCCTTCCATAGGTTACTGGTATTCTCTGAGTCAATACCTCTCGTGACGAAAAAGTGGCTATCTTAATAGTGCAATACTTCTTCCTCCGAGTTGCTCACACAGTTGACTACTTTTTGTGTAGTTTTTGTCTGCCAGAAACTATAATTCACTAGTTGTGTATCATAAAAGAGTCATCGTTTCTCCTCCTAGGGGTTTTCGAGATTTCTTAATCCAAACCGCAAGTAACGAGGCATTGGCTACCTTAAGAGTGTCATAGTTACTCGTCCCCAAAGCTCACCCAGTCTGCCACTTTTTCTTACTGCGGCCAGTATGCCAGAAGCGATATGTCACTCGTTGTGTATCTTAAGAGATTCATCGTTACTCCTTCCATAGGTTACTGGTATTCTCTGAGTCAATACTTCTCTTGACGAAAAAGTGGCTATCTTAATAGTGCAATACTTCTTCCTCCGAGTTGCTCACCCAGTTTACTACTTTTTGTGTACTTGCCAGTCTGCCAGAAGCGATATGTCACTAGTTGTTTATCATAAAGGAGTCATCGTTTCTCCTCCTAGGGGTTATTCGAGATTTCTTAATCCAAACCGCAAGTAACGAGGCATTGGCTACCTTAAGAGAGTCATAGTTACTCGTCCCAATTGCTCAGCCAGTCTGCCACTTTTTCTTACTGCGGCCAGTCTGCCAGAAGCGATATGTCACTCGTTGTGTATCTTAAGAGATTCATCGTTACTCCTTCCATAGGTTACTGGTATTCTCTGAGTCAATACCTCTCGTGACGAAAAAGAGGCTATCTTAATAGTGCAATACTTCTTCCTCCGAGTTGCTCACACAGTTTACTACTTTTTGTGTAGTTTTTGTCTGCCAGAAACTATAATTCACTAGTTGTGTATCATAAAAGAGTCATCGTTTCTCCTCCTAGGGATTATTCGAGATATCTTAATCCAAACCGCAAGTAACGAGGCATTGGCTACCTTAAGAGAGTCATAGTTACTCGTCCCAATTGCTCACCCAGTCTGCCACTTTTCCTTACTGCGGCCAGTCTGCCAGAAGCGATATGTCACTCGTTGTGTATCTTAAGAGATTCATCGTTACTCTTTCCATAGGTTACTGGTATTCTCTGATTCAATGCCTCTCGTGACGAAAAAGTAGCTATCTTAATAGTGCAATACTTCTTCCTCGCAGTTGCTCACACAGTTTACTACTTTTTTGTGTAGTTTTTGTCTGCCAGAAACTATAATTCACTAGTTTTGTATCATAAAAGAGTCATCGTTTTTCCTCCTAGGGGTTATTCGAGACCTTTTAATCCAAACCGCAAGTAACGAGGCATTGGCTACCTTAAGAGAGTCATAGTTATTCGCCCCATTGCTCACCCAGTCTGCCACTTTTTCTTACTGCGGCCAGTCTGCCAGAAGCGATATGTCACTCGTTGTGTATCTTAAGAGATTCATCGTTACTCCTTCCATAGGTTACTGGTATTCTCTGAGTCAATACCTCTCATGACGAAAAAGTGGCTATCTTAATAGTGCAATACTTCTTCCTCCGAGTTGCTCACTCAGTTTACTAATTTTTTGTGTAGTTTTTGTCTGCCAGAAACTATAATTCACTAGTTGTGTATCATATAAGAGTCATCGTTTCTCCTCCTAGGGGTTATTCGAGATTTTTTAATCCAAACCGCAAGTAACGAGGCATTGGCTACCTTAAGAGAGTCATAGTTACTCGTCCCAATTGCTCACCCAGTCTGCCACTTTTCCTTACTGCGGCCAGTCTGCCAGAAGCGATATGTCACTCGTTGTGTATCTTAAGAGATTCATCGTTACTCCTTCCATAGGTAACTGGTATTCTCTGAGTCAATACCTCTCGTGACGAAAAAGAGGCTATCTTAATAGTGCAATACTTCTTCCTCCGAGTTGCTCACACAGTTTACTACTTTTTGTGTAGTTTTTGTCTGCCAGAAACTATAATTCACTAGTTGTGTATCATAAAAGAGTCATCGTTTCTCCTCCTAGGGGTTTTCGAGATTTCTTAATCCAAACCGCAAGTAACGAGGCATTGGCTACCTTAAGAGTGTCATAGTTACTCGTCCCCATTGCCCACCCAATCTGCCACTTTTTCTTACTGTGGCCAGTCTGCCAGAAGCGATATGTCACTCATTGTGTATCTTAAGAGATTCATCGTTACTCCTTCCATAGGTTACTGGTATTCTCTGAGTCAATACCTCTCTTGACGAAAAAGTGGCTATCTTAATAGTGCAATACTTCTTCCTCCGAGTTGCTCACACAGTTTACTACTTTTTGTGTACTTGCAGGTCTGCCAGAAGCGATATGTCACTAATTGTGTATCATAAAGGAGTCATCGTTTCTCCTCCTAGGGGTTATTCGAGATTTCTTAACCCAAACCGCAAGTAACGAGGCATTGGCTACCTTAAGAGAGTCATAGTTACTCCTCCCAATTGCACACCCAGTCTGCCACTTTTCCTTACTGCGGCCAGTCTGCCAGAAGCGATATGTCACTCGTTGTGTATCTTAAGAGATTCATCGTTACTCTTTCCATAGGTTACTGGTATTCTCTCATTCAATGCCTCTCGTGACGAAAAAGTGGCTATCTTAATAGTGCAATACTTCTTCCTCCCAGTTGCTCACACAGTTTACTACTTTTTTGTGTAGTTTTTGTCTGCCAGAAACTATAATTCACTAGTTTTGTATCATAAAAGAGTCATCGTTTCTCCTCCTAGGGGTTATTCGAGACCTCTTAATCCAAACCGCAAGTAACGAGGCATTGGCTACCTTAAGAGAGTCATAGTTACTCGTCCCAATTGCTCACCCAGTCTGCCACTTTTTCTTACTGCGGCCAGTCTGCCAGAAGCGATATGTCACTCGTTGTGTATCTTAACAGATTCATCGTTACTCCTTCCATAGGTTACTGGTATTCTCTGAGTCAATACCTCTCGTGACGAAAAAGTGGCTATCTTAATAGTGCAATACTTCTTCCTCCGAGTTGCTCACACAGTTGACTACTTTTTGTGTAGTTTTTGTCTGCCAGAAACTATAATTCACTAGTTGTGTATCATAAAAGAGTCATCGTTTCTCCTCCTAGGGGTTTTCGAGATTTCTTAATCCAAACCGCAAGTAACGAGGCATTGGCTACCTTAAGAGTGTCATAGTTACTCGTCCCCAAAGCTCACCCAGTCTGCCACTTTTTCTTACTGCGGCCAGTCTGCCAGAAGCGATATGTCACTCGTTGTGTATCTTAAGAGATTCATCGTTACTCCTTCCATAGGTTACTGGTATTCTCTGAGTCAATACTTCTCTTGACGAAAAAGTGGCTATCTTAATAGTGCAATACTTCTTCCTCCGAGTTGCTCACACAGTTTACTACTTTTTGTGTACTTGCCAGTCTGCCAGAAGCGATATGTCACTAGTTGTTTATCATAAAGGAGTCATCGTTTCTCCTCCTAGGGGTTATTCGAGATTTCTTAATCCAAACCGCAAGTAACGAGGCATTGGCTACCTTAAGAGAGTCATAGTTACTCGTCCCAATTGCTCACCCAGTCTGCCACTTTTTCTTACTGCGGCCAGTCTGCCAGAAGCGATATGTCACTCGTTGTGTATCTTAAGAGATTCATCGTTACTCCTTCCATAGGTTACTGGTATTCTCTGAGTCAATACCTCTCGTCACGAAAAAGAGGCTATCTTAATAGTGCAATACTTCTTCCTCCGAGTTGCTCACACAGTTTACTACTTTTTGTGTAGTTTTTGTCTGCCAGAAACTATAATTCACTAGTTGTGTATCATAAAAGAGTCATCGTTTCTCCTCCTAGGGGTTTTCGAGATTTCTTAATCCAAACCGCAAGTAACGAGGCATTGGCTACCTTAAGAGTGTCATAGTTACTCGTCCCCATTGCCCACCCAGTCTGCCACTTTTTCTTACTGTGGCCAGTCTGCCAGAAGCGATATGTCACTCGTTGTGTATCTTAAGAGATTCATCGTTACTCCTTCCATAGGTTACTGGTATTCTCTGAGTCAATACCTCTCTTGACTTAAAAGTGGCTATCTTGATAGTGCAATACTTCTTCCTCCGAGTTGCTCACACAGTTTACTACTTTTTGTGTACTTGCAGGTCTGCCAGAAGCGATATGTCACTAGTTGTGTATCATAAAGGAGTCATCGTTTCTCCTCCTAGGGGTTATTCGAGATTTCTTAACCCAAACCGCAAGTAACGAGGCATTGGCTACCTTAAGAGAGTCATAGTTACTCGTCCCAATTGCTCACTCAGTCTGCCACTTTTCCTTACTGCGGCCAGTCTGCCAGAAGCGATATGTCACTCGTTGTGTATCTTAAGAGATTCATCGATACTCCTTCCATAGGTTACTGGTATCCTCTGAGTCAATACCTCTCTTGACGAAAAAGTGGCTATCTTAATAGTGCAATACTTCTTCCTCCGAGTTGCTCACACAGTTTACTACTTTTTTGTGTAGTTTTTGTCTGCCAGAAACTATAATTCACTAGTTTTGTATCATAAAAGAGTCATCGTTTCTCCTCCTAGGGGTTATTCGAGATATCTTAATCCAAACCGCAAGTAACGAGGCATTGGCTACCTTAAGAGAGTCATAGTTACTCGTCCCAATTGCTCACCCAGTCTGCCACTTTTCCTTACTGCGGCCAGTCTGCCAGAAGCGATATGTCACTCGTTGTGTATCTTAAGAGATTCATCGTTACTCCTTCCATAGGTTACTGGTATTCTCTGAGTCAATACCTCTCGTGACGAAAAAGTTGCTATCTTAATAGTGCAATACTTCTTCCTCCGAGTTGCTCACACAGTTTACTACTTTTTGTGTAGTTTTTGTCTGCCAGAAACTATAATTCACTAGTTGTGTATCATAAAAGAGTCATCGTTTCTCCTCCTAGGGGTTTTCGAGATTTCTTAATCCAAACCGTAAGTAACGAGGCATTGGCTACCTTAAGAGAGTCATAGTTACTCGTCCCCATTGCTCACCCAGTCTGCCACTTTTTCTTACTGTGGCCAGTCTGCCAGAAGCGATATGTCACTCGTTGTGTATCTTAAGAGATTCATCGTTACTCCTTCCATAGGTTACTGGTATTCTCTGAGTCAATACCTCTCTTGACGAAAAAGTGGCTATCTTAATAGTGCAATACTTCTTCCTCCGAGTTGCTCACACAGTTTACTACTTTTTGTGTACTTGCCAGTCTGCCAGAAGCGATATGTCACTCGTTGTGTATCTTAAGAGATTCATCGTTACTCCTTCCATAGGTTACTGGTATTCTCTGAGTCAATACCTCTCGTGACGAAAAAGTGGCTATCTTAATAGTGCAATACTTCTTCCTCCGAGTTGCTCACTCAGTTTACTAATTTTTTGTGTAGTTTTTGTCTGCCAGAAACTATAATTCACTAGTTGTGTATCATAAAAGAGTCATCGTTTCTCCTCCTAGGGGTTATTCGAGATTTTTTAATCCAAACCGCAAGTAACGAGGCATTGGCTACCTTAAGAGAGGCATAGTTACTCGTCCCAATTGCTCACCCAGTCTGCCACTTTTCCTTACTGCGGCCAGTCTGCCAGAAGCGATATGTCACTCGTTGTGTATCTTAAGAGATTCATCGTTACTCCTTCCATAGGTAACTGGTATTCTCTGAGTCAATACCTCTCGTGACGAAAAAGAGGCTATCTTAATAGTGCAATACTTCTTCCTCCGAGTTGCTCACACAGTTTACTACTTTTTGTGTAGTTTTTGTCTGCCAGAAACTATAATTCACTAGTTGTGTATCATAAAAGAGTCATCGTTTCTCCTCCTAGGGGTTTTCGAGATTTCTTAATCCAAACCGCAAGTAACGAGGCATTGGCTACCTTAAGAGTGTCATAGTTACTCGTCCCCATTGCCCACCCAGTCTGCCACTTTTTCTTACTGTGGCCAGTCTGCCAGAAGCGATATGTCACTCGTTGTGTATCTTAAGAGATTCATCGTTACTCCTTCCATAGGTTACTGGTATTCTCTGAGTCAATACCTCTCTTGACTTAAAAGTGGCTATCTTGATAGTGCAATACTTCTTCCTCCGAGTTGCTCACACAGTTTACTACTTTTTGTGTACTTGCAGGTCTGCCAGAAGCGATATGTCACTAGTTGTGTATCATAAAGGAGTCATCGTTTCTCCTCCTAGGGGTTATTCGAGATTTCTTAACCCAAACCGCAAGTAACGAGGCATTGGCTACCTTAAGAGAGTCATAGTTACTCCTCCCAATTGCACACCCAGTCTGCCACTTTTCCTTACTGCGGCCAGTCTGCCAGAAGCGATATGTCACTCGTTGTGTATCTTAAGAGATTCATCGTTACTCTTTCCATAGGTTACTGGTATTCTCTCATTCAATGCCTCTCGTGACGAAAAAGTGGCTATCTTAATAGTGCAATACTTCTTCCTCCCAGTTGCTCACACAGTTTACTACTTTTTTGTGTAGTTTTTGTCTGCCAGAAACTATAATTCACTAGTTTTGTATCATAAAAGAGTCATCGTTTCTCCTCCTAGGGGTTATTCGAGACCTCTTAATCCAAACCGCAAGTAACGAGGCATTGGCTACCTTAAGAGAGTCACAGTTACTCGTCCCAATTGCTCACCCAGTCTGCCACTTTTTCTTACTGCGGCCAGTCTGCCAGAAGCGATATGTCACTCGTTGTGTATCTTAACAGATTCATCGTTACTCCTTCCATAGGTTACTGGTATTCTCTGAGTCAATACCTCTCGTGACGAAAAAGTGGCTATCTTAATAGTGCAATACTTCTTCCTCCGAGTTGCTCACACAGTTGACTACTTTTTGTGTAGTTTTTGTCTGCCAGAAACTATAATTCACTAGTTGTGTATCATAAAAGAGTCATCGTTTCTCCTCCTAGGGGTTTTCGAGATTTCTTAATCCAAACCGCAAGTAACGAGGCATTGGCTACCTTAAGAGTGTCATAGTTACTCGTCCCCAAAGCTCACCCAGTCTGCCACTTTTTCTTACTGCGGCCAGTATGCCAGAAGCGATATGTCACTCGTTGTGTATCTTAAGAGATTCATCGTTACTCCTTCCATAGGTTACTGGTATTCTCTGAGTCAATACTTCTCTTGACGAAAAAGTGGCTATCTTAATAGTGCAATACTTCTTCCTCCGAGTTGCTCACCCAGTTTACTACTTTTTGTGTACTTGCCAGTCTGCCAGAAGCGATATGTCACTAGTTGTTTATCATAAAGGAGTCATCGTTTCTCCTCCTAGGGGTTATTCGAGATTTCTTAATCCAAACCGCAAGTAACGAGGCATTGGCTACCTTAAGAGAGTCATAGTTACTCGTCCCAATTGCTCAGCCAGTCTGCCACTTTTTCTTACTGCGGCCAGTCTGCCAGAAGCGATATGTCACTCGTTGTGTATCTTAAGAGATTCATCGTTACTCCTTCCATAGGTTACTGGTATTCTCTGAGTCAATACCTCTCGTGACGAAAAAGAGGCTATCTTAATAGTGCAATACTTCTTCCTCCGAGTTGCTCACACAGTTTACTACTTTTTGTGTAGTTTTTGTCTGCCAGAAACTATAATTCACTAGTTGTGTATCATAAAAGAGTCATCGTTTCTCCTCCTAGGGATTATTCGAGATATCTTAATCCAAACCGCAAGTAACGAGGCATTGGCTACCTTAAGAGAGTCATAGTTACTCGTCCCAATTGCTCACCCAGTCTGCCACTTTTCCTTACTGCGGCCAGTCTGCCAGAAGCGATATGTCACTCGTTGTGTATCTTAAGAGATTCATCGTTACTCTTTCCATAGGTTACTGGTATTCTCTGATTCAATGCCTCTCGTGACGAAAAAGTAGCTATCTTAATAGTGCAATACTTCTTCCTCGCAGTTGCTCACACAGTTTACTACTTTTTTGTGTAGTTTTTGTCTGCCAGAAACTATAATTCACTAGTTTTGTATCATAAAAGAGTCATCGTTTTTCCTCCTAGGGGTTATTCGAGACCTTTTAATCCAAACCGCAAGTAACGAGGCATTGGCTACCTTAAGAGAGTCATAGTTATTCGCCCCATTGCTCACCCAGTCTGCCACTTTTTCTTACTGCGGCCAGTCTGCCAGAAGCGATATGTCACTCGTTGTGTATCTTAAGAGATTCATCGTTACTCCTTCCATAGGTTACTGGTATTCTCTGAGTCAATACCTCTCATGACGAAAAAGTGGCTATCTTAATAGTGCAATACTTCTTCCTCCGAGTTGCTCACTCAGTTTACTAATTTTTTGTGTAGTTTTTGTCTGCCAGAAACTATAATTCACTAGTTGTGTATCATATAAGAGTCATCGTTTCTCCTCCTAGGGGTTATTCGAGATTTTTTAATCCAAACCGCAAGTAACGAGGCATTGGCTACCTTAAGAGAGTCATAGTTACTCGTCCCAATTGCTCACCCAGTCTGCCACTTTTCCTTACTGCGGCCAGTCTGCCAGAAGCGATATGTCACTCGTTGTGTATCTTAAGAGATTCATCGTTACTCCTTCCATAGGTAACTGGTATTCTCTGAGTCAATACCTCTCGTGACGAAAAAGAGGCTATCTTAATAGTGCAATACTTCTTCCTCCGAGTTGCTCACACAGTTTACTACTTTTTGTGTAGTTTTTGTCTGCCAGAAACTATAATTCACTAGTTGTGTATCATAAAAGAGTCATCGTTTCTCCTCCTAGGGGTTTTCGAGATTTCTTAATCCAAACCGCAAGTAACGAGGCATTGGCTACCTTAAGAGTGTCATAGTTACTCGTCCCCATTGCCCACCCAATCTGCCACTTTTTCTTACTGTGGCCAGTCTGCCAGAAGCGATATGTCACTCATTGTGTATCTTAAGAGATTCATCGTTACTCCTTCCATAGGTTACTGGTATTCTCTGAGTCAATACCTCTCTTGACGAAAAAGTGGCTATCTTAATAGTGCAATACTTCTTCCTCCGAGTTGCTCACACAGTTTACTACTTTTTGTGTACTTGCAGGTCTGCCAGAAGCGATATGTCACTAATTGTGTATCATAAAGGAGTCATCGTTTCTCCTCCTAGGGGTTATTCGAGATTTCTTAACCCAAACCGCAAGTAACGAGGCATTGGCTACCTTAAGAGAGTCATAGTTACTCCTCCCAATTGCACACCCAGTCTGCCACTTTTCCTTACTGCGGCCAGTCTGCCAGAAGCGATATGTCACTCGTTGTGTATCTTAAGAGATTCATCGTTACTCTTTCCATAGGTTACTGGTATTCTCTCATTCAATGCCTCTCGTGACGAAAAAGTGGCTATCTTAATAGTGCAATACTTCTTCCTCCCAGTTGCTCACACAGTTTACTACTTTTTTGTGTAGTTTTTGTCTGCCAGAAACTATAATTCACTAGTTTTGTATCATAAAAGAGTCATCGTTTCTCCTCCTAGGGGTTATTCGAGACCTCTTAATCCAAACCGCAAGTAACGAGGCATTGGCTACCTTAAGAGAGTCATAGTTACTCGTCCCAATTGCTCACCCAGTCTGCCACTTTTTCTTACTGCGGCCAGTCTGCCAGAAGCGATATGTCACTCGTTGTGTATCTTAACAGATTCATCGTTACTCCTTCCATAGGTTACTGGTATTCTCTGAGTCAATACCTCTCGTGACGAAAAAGTGGCTATCTTAATAGTGCAATACTTCTTCCTCCGAGTTGCTCACACAGTTGACTACTTTTTGTGTAGTTTTTGTCTGCCAGAAACTATAATTCACTAGTTGTGTATCATAAAAGAGTCATCGTTTCTCCTCCTAGGGGTTTTCGAGATTTCTTAATCCAAACCGCAAGTAACGAGGCATTGGCTACCTTAAGAGTGTCATAGTTACTCGTCCCCAAAGCTCACCCAGTCTGCCACTTTTTCTTACTGCGGCCAGTCTGCCAGAAGCGATATGTCACTCGTTGTGTATCTTAAGAGATTCATCGTTACTCCTTCCATAGGTTACTGGTATTCTCTGAGTCAATACTTCTCTTGACGAAAAAGTGGCTATCTTAATAGTGCAATACTTCTTCCTCCGAGTTGCTCACACAGTTTACTACTTTTTGTGTACTTGCCAGTCTGCCAGAAGCGATATGTCACTAGTTGTTTATCATAAAGGAGTCATCGTTTCTCCTCCTAGGGGTTATTCGAGATTTCTTAATCCAAACCGCAAGTAACGAGGCATTGGCTACCTTAAGAGAGTCATAGTTACTCGTCCCAATTGCTCACCCAGTCTGCCACTTTTTCTTACTGCGGCCAGTCTGCCAGAAGCGATATGTCACTCGTTGTGTATCTTAAGAGATTCATCGTTACTCCTTCCATAGGTTACTGGTATTCTCTGAGTCAATACCTCTCGTCACGAAAAAGAGGCTATCTTAATAGTGCAATACTTCTTCCTCCGAGTTGCTCACACAGTTTACTACTTTTTGTGTAGTTTTTGTCTGCCAGAAACTATAATTCACTAGTTGTGTATCATAAAAGAGTCATCGTTTCTCCTCCTAGGGGTTTTCGAGATTTCTTAATCCAAACCGCAAGTAACGAGGCATTGGCTACCTTAAGAGTGTCATAGTTACTCGTCCCCATTGCCCACCCAGTCTGCCACTTTTTCTTACTGTGGCCAGTCTGCCAGAAGCGATATGTCACTCGTTGTGTATCTTAAGAGATTCATCGTTACTCCTTCCATAGGTTACTGGTATTCTCTGAGTCAATACCTCTCTTGACTTAAAAGTGGCTATCTTGATAGTGCAATACTTCTTCCTCCGAGTTGCTCACACAGTTTACTACTTTTTGTGTACTTGCAGGTCTGCCAGAAGCGATATGTCACTAGTTGTGTATCATAAAGGAGTCATCGTTTCTCCTCCTAGGGGTTATTCGAGATTTCTTAACCCAAACCGCAAGTAACGAGGCATTGGCTACCTTAAGAGAGTCATAGTTACTCCTCCCAATTGCACACCCAGTCTGCCACTTTTCCTTACTGCGGCCAGTCTGCCAGAAGCGATATGTCACTCGTTGTGTATCTTAAGAGATTCATCGTTACTCTTTCCATAGGTTACTGGTATTCTCTCATTCAATGCCTCTCGTGACGAAAAAGTGGCTATCTTAATAGTGCAATACTTCTTCCTCCCAGTTGCTCACACAGTTTACTACTTTTTTGTGTAGTTTTTGTCTGCCAGAAACTATAATTCACTAGTTTTGTATCATAAAAGAGTCATCGTTTCTCCTCCTAGGGGTTATTCGAGACCTCTTAATCCAAACCGCAAGTAACGAGGCATTGGCTACCTTAAGAGAGTCACAGTTACTCGTCCCAATTGCTCACCCAGTCTGCCACTTTTTCTTACTGCGGCCAGTCTGCCAGAAGCGATATGTCACTCGTTGTGTATCTTAACAGATTCATCGTTACTCCTTCCATAGGTTACTGGTATTCTCTGAGTCAATACCTCTCGTGACGAAAAAGTGGCTATCTTAATAGTGCAATACTTCTTCCTCCGAGTTGCTCACACAGTTGACTACTTTTTGTGTAGTTTTTGTCTGCCAGAAACTATAATTCACTAGTTGTGTATCATAAAAGAGTCATCGTTTCTCCTCCTAGGGGTTTTCGAGATTTCTTAATCCAAACCGCAAGTAACGAGGCATTGGCTACCTTAAGAGTGTCATAGTTACTCGTCCCCAAAGCTCACCCAGTCTGCCACTTTTTCTTACTGCGGCCAGTATGCCAGAAGCGATATGTCACTCGTTGTGTATCTTAAGAGATTCATCGTTACTCCTTCCATAGGTTACTGGTATTCTCTGAGTCAATACTTCTCTTGACGAAAAAGTGGCTATCTTAATAGTGCAATACTTCTTCCTCCGAGTTGCTCACCCAGTTTACTACTTTTTGTGTACTTGCCAGTCTGCCAGAAGCGATATGTCACTAGTTGTTTATCATAAAGGAGTCATCGTTTCTCCTCCTAGGGGTTATTCGAGATTTCTTAATCCAAACCGCAAGTAACGAGGCATTGGCTACCTTAAGAGAGTCATAGTTACTCGTCCCAATTGCTCAGCCAGTCTGCCACTTTTTCTTACTGCGGCCAGTCTGCCAGAAGCGATATGTCACTCGTTGTGTATCTTAAGAGATTCATCGTTACTCCTTCCATAGGTTACTGGTATTCTCTGAGTCAATACCTCTCGTGACGAAAAAGAGGCTATCTTAATAGTGCAATACTTCTTCCTCCGAGTTGCTCACACAGTTTACTACTTTTTGTGTAGTTTTTGTCTGCCAGAAACTATAATTCACTAGTTGTGTATCATAAAAGAGTCATCGTTTCTCCTCCTAGGGATTATTCGAGATATCTTAATCCAAACCGCAAGTAACGAGGCATTGGCTACCTTAAGAGAGTCATAGTTACTCGTCCCAATTGCTCACCCAGTCTGCCACTTTTCCTTACTGCGGCCAGTCTGCCAGAAGCGATATGTCACTCGTTGTGTATCTTAAGAGATTCATCGTTACTCTTTCCATAGGTTACTGGTATTCTCTGATTCAATGCCTCTCGTGACGAAAAAGTAGCTATCTTAATAGTGCAATACTTCTTCCTCGCAGTTGCTCACACAGTTTACTACTTTTTTGTGTAGTTTTTGTCTGCCAGAAACTATAATTCACTAGTTTTGTATCATAAAAGAGTCATCGTTTTTCCTCCTAGGGGTTATTCGAGACCTTTTAATCCAAACCGCAAGTAACGAGGCATTGGCTACCTTAAGAGAGTCATAGTTATTCGCCCCATTGCTCACCCAGTCTGCCACTTTTTCTTACTGCGGCCAGTCTGCCAGAAGCGATATGTCACTCGTTGTGTATCTTAAGAGATTCATCGTTACTCCTTCCATAGGTTACTGGTATTCTCTGAGTCAATACCTCTCATGACGAAAAAGTGGCTATCTTAATAGTGCAATACTTCTTCCTCCGAGTTGCTCACTCAGTTTACTAATTTTTTGTGTAGTTTTTGTCTGCCAGAAACTATAATTCACTAGTTGTGTATCATATAAGAGTCATCGTTTCTCCTCCTAGGGGTTATTCGAGATTTTTTAATCCAAACCGCAAGTAACGAGGCATTGGCTACCTTAAGAGAGTCATAGTTACTCGTCCCAATTGCTCACCCAGTCTGCCACTTTTCCTTACTGCGGCCAGTCTGCCAGAAGCGATATGTCACTCGTTGTGTATCTTAAGAGATTCATCGTTACTCCTTCCATAGGTAACTGGTATTCTCTGAGTCAATACCTCTCGTGACGAAAAAGAGGCTATCTTAATAGTGCAATACTTCTTCCTCCGAGTTGCTCACACAGTTTACTACTTTTTGTGTAGTTTTTGTCTGCCAGAAACTATAATTCACTAGTTGTGTATCATAAAAGAGTCATCGTTTCTCCTCCTAGGGGTTTTCGAGATTTCTTAATCCAAACCGCAAGTAACGAGGCATTGGCTACCTTAAGAGTGTCATAGTTACTCGTCCCCATTGCCCACCCAATCTGCCACTTTTTCTTACTGTGGCCAGTCTGCCAGAAGCGATATGTCACTCATTGTGTATCTTAAGAGATTCATCGTTACTCCTTCCATAGGTTACTGGTATTCTCTGAGTCAATACCTCTCTTGACGAAAAAGTGGCTATCTTAATAGTGCAATACTTCTTCCTCCGAGTTGCTCACACAGTTTACTACTTTTTGTGTACTTGCAGGTCTGCCAGAAGCGATATGTCACTAATTGTGTATCATAAAGGAGTCATCGTTTCTCCTCCTAGGGGTTATTCGAGATTTCTTAACCCAAACCGCAAGTAACGAGGCATTGGCTACCTTAAGAGAGTCATAGTTACTCCTCCCAATTGCACACCCAGTCTGCCACTTTTCCTTACTGCGGCCAGTCTGCCAGAAGCGATATGTCACTCGTTGTGTATCTTAAGAGATTCATCGTTACTCTTTCCATAGGTTACTGGTATTCTCTCATTCAATGCCTCTCGTGACGAAAAAGTGGCTATCTTAATAGTGCAATACTTCTTCCTCCCAGTTGCTCACACAGTTTACTACTTTTTTGTGTAGTTTTTGTCTGCCAGAAACTATAATTCACTAGTTTTGTATCATAAAAGAGTCATCGTTTCTCCTCCTAGGGGTTATTCGAGACCTCTTAATCCAAACCGCAAGTAACGAGGCATTGGCTACCTTAAGAGAGTCATAGTTACTCGTCCCAATTGCTCACCCAGTCTGCCACTTTTTCTTACTGCGGCCAGTCTGCCAGAAGCGATATGTCACTCGTTGTGTATCTTAACAGATTCATCGTTACTCCTTCCATAGGTTACTGGTATTCTCTGAGTCAATACCTCTCGTGACGAAAAAGTGGCTATCTTAATAGTGCAATACTTCTTCCTCCGAGTTGCTCACACAGTTGACTACTTTTTGTGTAGTTTTTGTCTGCCAGAAACTATAATTCACTAGTTGTGTATCATAAAAGAGTCATCGTTTCTCCTCCTAGGGGTTTTCGAGATTTCTTAATCCAAACCGCAAGTAACGAGGCATTGGCTACCTTAAGAGTGTCATAGTTACTCGTCCCCAAAGCTCACCCAGTCTGCCACTTTTTCTTACTGCGGCCAGTCTGCCAGAAGCGATATGTCACTCGTTGTGTATCTTAAGAGATTCATCGTTACTCCTTCCATAGGTTACTGGTATTCTCTGAGTCAATACTTCTCTTGACGAAAAAGTGGCTATGTTAATAGTGCAATACTTCTTCCTCCGAGTTGCTCACACAGTTTACTACTTTTTGTGTACTTGCCAGTCTGCCAGAAGCGATATGTCACTAGTTGTTTATCATAAAGGAGTCATCGTTTCTCCTCCTAGGGGTTATTCGAGATTTCTTAATCCAAACCGCAAGTAACGAGGCATTGGCTACCTTAAGAGAGTCATAGTTACTCGTCCCAATTGCTCACCCAGTCTGCCACTTTTTCTTACTGCGGCCAGTCTGCCAGAAGCGATATGTCACTCGTTGTGTATCTTAAGAGATTCATCGTTACTCCTTCCATAGGTTACTGGTATTCTCTGAGTCAATACCTCTCGTCACGAAAAAGAGGCTATCTTAATAGTGCAATACTTCTTCCTCCGAGTTGCTCACACAGTTTACTACTTTTTGTGTAGTTTTTGTCTGCCAGAAACTATAATTCACTAGTTGTGTATCATAAAAGAGTCATCGTTTCTCCTCCTAGGGGTTTTCGAGATTTCTTAATCCAAACCGCAAGTAACGAGGCATTGGCTACCTTAAAGGTGTCATAGTTACTCGTCCCCATTGCTCACCCAGTCTGCCACTTTTTCTTACTGTGGCCAGTCTGCCAGAAGCGATATGTCACTCGTTGTGTATCTTAAGAGATTCATCGTTACTCCTTCCATAGGTTACTGGTATTCTCTGAGTCAATACCTCTCTTGACGAAAAAGTGGCTATCTTAATAGTGCAATACTTCTTCCTCCCAGTTGCTCACACAGTTTACTACTTTTTTGTGTAGTTTTTGTCTGCCAGAAACTATAATTCACTAGTTGTGTATCATAAAAGAGTCATCGTTTCTCCTCCTAGGGGTTTTCGAGATTTCTTAATCCAAACCGCAAGTAACGAGGCATTGGCTACCTTAAGAGAGTCATAGTTATTCGTCCCCATTGCTCACCCAGTCTGCCACTTTTTCTTACTGTGGCCAGTCTGCCAGAAGCGATATGTCACTCGTTGTGTATCTTAAGAGATTCATCGTTACTCCTTCCATAGGTTACTGGTATTCTCTGAGTCAATACCTCTCTTGACGAAAAAGTGGCTATGTTAATAGTGCAATACTTCTTCCTCCGAGTTGCTCACGCAGTTTACTGCCTTTTGTGTAGTTTTTGTCTGACAGAAACTATAATTCACTAGTTGTGTATCATAAAGGAGTCATCGTTTCTCCTCCTAGGGGTTATTCGAGATATCTTAATCCAAACCGCAAGTAACGAGGCATTGGCTACCTTAAGAGAGTCATAGTTACTCGTCCCAATTGCCCACTCAGTCTGCCACTTTTCCTTACTGCGGCCAGTCTGCCAGAAGCGATATGTCACTCGTTGTGTATCTTAAGAGATTCATCGATACTCCTTCCATAGGTTACTGGTATCCTCTGAGTCAATACCTCTCTTGACGAAAAAGTGGCTATCTTAATAGTGCAATACTTCTTCCTCCGAGTTGCTCACACAGTTTACTACTTTTTTGTGTAGTTTTTGTCTGCCAGAAACTATAATTCACTAGTTTTGTATCATAAAAGAGTCATCGTTTCTCCTCCTAGGGGTTATTCGAGATATCTTAATCCAAACCGCAAGTAACGAGGCATTGGCTACCTTAAGAGAGTCATAGTTACTCGTCCCAATTGCTCACCCAGTCTGCCACTTTTCCTTACTGCGGCCAGTCTGCCAGAAGCGATATGTCACTCGTTGTGTATCTTAAGAGATTCATCGTTACTCCTTCCATAGGTTACTGGTATTCTCTGAGTCAATACCTCTCGTGACGAAAAAGTTGCTATCTTAATAGTGCAATACTTCTTCCTCCCAGTTGCTCACACAGTTTACTACTTTTTTGTGTAGTTTTTGTCTGCCAGAAACAATAATTCACTAGTTTTGTATCATAAAAGAGTCATCGTTTCTCCTCCTAGGGGTTATTCGAGACCTCTTAATCCAAACCGCAAGTAACGAGGCATTGGCTACCTTAAGAGAGTCATAGTTACTCGTCCCAATTGCTCACCCAGTCTGCCACTTTTTCTTACTGCGGCCAGTCTGCCAGAAGCGATATGTCACTCGTTGTGTATCTTAAGAGATTCATCGTTACTCCTTCCATAGGTTACTGCTATTCTCTGAGTCAATACCTCTCGTGACGAAAAAGTGGCTATCTTAATAGTGCAATACTTCTTCCTCCGAGTTTCTCACACAGTTTACTACTTTTTGTGTAGTTTTTGTCAGCCAGAAACTATAATTCACTAGTTGTGTATCATAAAAGAGTCATCGTTTCTCCTCCTAGGGGTTTTCGAGATTTCTTAATCCAAACCGCAAGTAACGAGGAATTGGCTACCTTAAGAGTGTCATAGTTACTCGTCCCCATTGCTCACCCAGTCTGCCACTTTTTCTTACCGTGGCCAGTCTGCCAGAAGCGATATGTCACTCGTTGTGTATCTTAAGAGATTCATCGTTACTCCTTCCATAGGTTACTGGTATTCTCTGAGTCAATACCTCTCTTGACGAAAAAGTGGCTATGTTAATAGTGCAATACTTCTTCCTCCGAGTTGCTCACGCAGTTTACTGCCTTTTGTGTAGTTTTTGTCTGACAGAAACTATAATTCACTAGTTGTGTATCATAAAGGAGTCATCGTTTCTCCTCCTAGGGGTTATTCGAGATATCTTAATCCAAACCGCAAGTAACGAGGCATTGGCTACCTTAAGAGAGTCATAGTTACTCGTCCCAATTGCTCACTCAGTCTGCCACTTTTCCTTACTGCGGCCAGTCTGCCAGAAGCGATATGTCACTCGTTGTGTATCTTAAGAGATTCATCGATACTCCTTCCATAGGTTACTGGTATCCTCTGAGTCAATACCTCTCTTGACGAAAAAGTGGCTATCTTAATAGTGCAATACTTCTTCCTCCGAGTTGCTCACACAGTTTACTACTTTTTTGTGTAGTTTTTGTCTGCCAGAAACTATAATTCACTAGTTTTGTATCATAAAAGAGTCATCGTTTCTCCTCCTAGGGGTTATTCGAGATATCTTAATCCAAACCGCAAGTAACGAGGCATTGGCTACCTTAAGAGAGTCATAGTTACTCGTCCCAATTGCTCACCCAGTCTGCCACTTTTCCTTACTGCGGCCAGTCTGCCAGAAGCGATATGTCACTCGTTGTGTATCTTAAGAGATTCATCGTTACTCCTTCCATAGGTTACTGGTATTCTCTGAGTCAATACCTCTCGTGACGAAAAAGTTGCTATCTTAATAGTGCAATACTTCTTCCTCCGAGTTGCTCACACAGTTTACTACTTTTTGTGTAGTTTTTGTCTGCCAGAAACTATAATTCACTAGTTGTGTATCATAAAAGAGTCATCGTTTCTCCTCCTAGGGGTTTTCGAGATTTCTTAATCCAAACCGTAAGTAACGAGGCATTGGCTACCTTAAGAGAGTCATAGTTACTCGTCCCCATTGCTCACCCAGTCTGCCACTTTTTCTTACTGTGGCCAGTCTGCCAGAAGCGATATGTCACTCGTTGTGTATCTTAAGAGATTCATCGTTACTCCTTCCATAGGTTACTGGTATTCTCTGAGTCAATACCTCTCTTGACGAAAAAGTGGCTATCTTAATAGTGCAATACTTCTTCCTCCGAGTTGCTCACACAGTTTACTACTTTTTGTGTACTTGCCAGTCTGCCAGAAGCGATATGTCACTAGTTGTGTATCATAAAGGAGTCATCGTTTCTCCTCCTAGGGGTTATTCGAGATTTCTTAATCCAAACCGCAAGTAACGAGGCATTGGCTACCTTAAGAGAGTCATAGTTACTCGTCCCAATTGCTCACCCAGTCTGCCACTTTTCCTTACTGCGGCCAGTCTGCCAGAAGCGATATGTCACTCGTTGTGTATCTTAAGAGATTCATCGTTACTCTTTCCATACGTTACTGGTATTCTCTCATTCTATGCCTCTCGTGATGAAAAAGTGGGTATCTTAATAGTGCAATACTTCTTCCTCCCAGTTGCTCACACAGTTTACTACTTTTTTGTGTAGTTTTTGTCTGCCAGAAACAATAATTCACTAGTTTTGTATCATAAAAGAGTCATCGTTTCTCCTCCTAGGGGTTATTCGAGACCTCTTAATCCAAACCGCAAGTAACGAGGCATTGGCTACCTTAAGAGAGTCATAGTTACTCGTCCCAATTGCTCACCCAGTCTGCCACTTTTTCTTACTGCGGCCAGTCTGCCAGAAGCGATATGTCACTCGTTGTGTATCTTAAGAGATTCATCGTTACTCCTTCCATAGGTTACTGCTATTCTCTGAGTCAATACCTCTCGTGACGAAAAAGTGGCTATCTTAATAGTGCAATACTTCTTCCTCCGAGTTTCTCACACAGTTTACTACTTTTTGTGTAGTTTTTGTCAGCCAGAAACTATAATTCACTAGTTGTGTATCATAAAAGAGTCATCGTTTCTCCTCCTAGGGGTTTTCGAGATTTCTTAATCCAAACCGCAAGTAACGAGGAATTGGCTACCTTAAGAGTGTCATAGTTACTCGTCCCCATTGCTCACCCAGTCTGCCACTTTTTCTTACTGTGGCCAGTCTGCCAGAAGCGATATGTCACTCGTTGTGTATCTTAAGAGATTCATCGTTACTCCTTCCATAGGTTACTGGTATTCTCTGAGTCAATACCTCTCTTGACGAAAAAGTGGCTACCTTAATAGAGCAATACTTCTTCCTCCGAGTTGCTCACACAGTTTACTGCTTTTTGTGTAGTTTTTGTCTGCCAGAAACTATAATTCACTAGTTTTGTATCATAAAAGAGTCATCGTTTCTCCTCCTAGGGGTTATTCGAGATATCTTAGTAGAAAAACCGCAAGCAACGAGGCATTGGCTACCTTAAGAGAGTCATAGTTACTCGTCCCAATTGCTCACCCAGTCTGCCACTTTTCCTTACTGCGGCCAGTCTGCCAGAAGCGATATGTCACTCGTTGTGTATCTTAAGAGATTCATCGTTACTCCTTCCATAGGTTACTGCTATTCTCTGAGTCAATACCTCTCGTGACGAAAAAGTGGCTATCTTAATAGTGCAATAGTTCTTCCTCCGAGTTGCTCACACAGTTTACTACTTTTTGTGTAGTTTTTGTCTGCCAGAAACTATAATTCACTAGTTGTGTATCATAAAAGAGTCATCGTTTCTCCTCCTAGGGGTTTTCGAGATTTCTTAATCCAAACCGCAAGTAACGAGGCATTGGCTACCTTAAGAGAGTCATAGTTACTCGTCCCCATTGCTCACCCAGTCTGCCACTTTTTCTTACTGTGGCCAGTCTGCCAGAAGCGATATGTCACTCGTTGTGTATCTTAAGAGATTCATCGTTACTCCTTCCATAGGTTACTGGTATTCTCTGAGTCAATACCTCTCTTGACGAAAAAGTGGCTATCTTAATAGTGCAATACTTCTTCCTCCGAGTTGCTCACACAGTTTACTACTTTTTGTGTACTTGCCAGTCTGCCAGAAGCGATATGTCACTAGTTGTGTATCATAAAAGAGTCATCGTTTCTCCTCCTAGGGGTTATTCGAGATTTCTTAATCCAAACCGCAAGTAACGAGGCATTGGCTACCTTAAGAGAGTCATAGCTACTCGTCCCAATTGCTCACCCAGTCTGCCACTTTTGCTTACTGCGGCCAGTCTGCCAGAAGCGATATGTCACTCGTTGTGTATCTTAAGAGATTCATCGTTACTCTTTCCATAGGTTACTGGTATTCTCTGATTCAATGCCTCTCGTGACGAAAAAGTGGCTATCTTAATAGTGCAATACTTCTTCCTCCCAGTTGCTCACACAGTTTACTACTTTTTGTGTAGTTTTTGTCTGCCAGAAACTATAATTCACTAGTTGTATATCATAAAAGAGTCATCGTTTCTCCTCCTAGGGGTTATTCGAGATATCTTAATCCAAACCGCAAGTAACGAGGCATTGGCTACCTTAAGAGAGTCATAGTTACTCGTCGCAATTGCTCACCCAGTCTGCCACTTTTCCTTACTGCGGCCAGTCTGCCAGAAGCGATATGTCACTCGTTGTGTATCTTAAGAGATTCATCGTTAATCCTTCCATAGGTTACTGGTATTCTCAGAGACAATACCTCTCTTGACGAAAAAGTGGCTATCTTAATAGTGCAATACTTCTTCCTCCTAGTTGCTCACACAGTTTACTACTTTTTGTGTACTTGCCAGTCTGCCAGAAGCGATATGTCACTAGTTGTGCATCGTAAAGGAGTCATCGTTTCTCCTCCTAGGGGTTTTCGAGATTTCTTAATCCAAACCGCAAGTAACGAGGCATTGGCTACCTTAAGAGAGTCATAGTTACTCGTCCCCATTGCTCACCCAGTCTGCCACTTTTTCTTACTGTGGCCAGTCTGCCAGAAGCGATATGTCACTCGTTGTGTATCTTAAGAGATTCATCGTTACTCCTTCCATAGGTTACTGGTATTCTCTGAGTCAATACCTCTCTTGACGAAAAAGTGGCTATCTTAATAGTGCAATACTTCTTCCTCCGAGTTGCTCACACAGTTTACTACTTTTTGTGTACTTGCCAGTCTGCCAGAAGCGATATGTCACTTGTTGTGTATCATTAAGGAGTCATCGTTTCTCCTCCTAGGGGTTATTCGAGATTTCTTAATCCAAACCGCAAGTAACGAGGCAATGGCTACCTTAAGAGAGTCATAGCTACTCGTCCCAATTGCTCACCCAGTCTGCCACTTTTCCTTACTGCGGCCAGTCTGCCAGAAGCGATATGTCACTCGTTGTGTATCTTAAGAGATTCATCGTTACTCTTTCCATAGGTTACTGGTATTCTCTCATTCAATGCCTCTCGTGACGAAAAAGTGGCTATCTTAATAGTGCAATACTTCTTCCTCCCAGTTGCTCACACAGTTTACTACTTTTTTGTGTAGTTTTTGTCTGCCAGAAACTATAATTCACTAGTTTTGTATCATAAAAGAGTCATCGTTTCTCCTGCTAGGGGTTATTCGAGACCTCTTAATCCAAACCGCAAGTAACGAGGCATTGGCTACCTTAAGAGAGTCATAGTTACTCGTCCCAATTGCTCACCCAGTCTGCCACTTTTTCTTACTGCGGCCAGTCTGCCAGAAGCGATATGTCACTCGTTGTGTATCTTAAGAGATTCATCGTTACTCCTTCCATAGGTTACTGCTATTCTCTGAGTCAATACCTCTCGTGACGAAAAAGTGGCTATCTTAATAGTGCAATACTTCTTCCTCCGAGTTTCTCACACAGTTTACTACTTTTTGTGTAGTTTTTGTCTGCCAGAAACTATAATTCACTAGTTATGTATCATAAAAGAGTCATCGTTTCTCCTCCTAGGGGTTTTCGAGATTTCTTAATCCAAACCGCAAGTAACGAGGAATTGGCTACCTTAAGAGAGTCATAGTTACTCGTCCCCATTGCTCACCCAGTCTGCCACTTTTTCTTACTGTGGCCAGTCTGCCAGAAGCGATATGTCACTCGTTGTGTATCTTAAGAGATTCATCGTTACTCCTTCCATAGGTTACTGGTATTCTCTGAGTCAATACCTCTCTTGACGAAAAAGTGGCTATCTTAATAGAGCAATACTTCTTCCTCCGAGTTGCTCACACAGTTTACTGCTTTTTGTGTAGTTTTTGTCTGCCAGAAACTATAATTCACTAGTTTTGTATCATAAAAGAGTCATCGTTTCTCCTCCTAGGGGTTATTCGAGATATCTTAATAGAAAAACCGCAAGCAACGAGGCATTGGCTACCTTAAGAGAGTCATAGTTACACGTCCCAATTGCTCACCCAGTCTGCCACTTTTCCTTACTGCGGCCAGTCTGCCAGAAGCGATATGTCACTCGTTGTGTATCTTAAGAGATTCATCGTTACTCCTTCCATAGGTTACTGGTATTCTCTGAGTCAATACCTCTCTTGACGAAAAAGTGGCTATCTTAATAGTGCAATACTTCTTCCTCCGAGTTGCTCACACAGTTTACTACTTTTTGTGTACTTGCCAGTCTGCCAGAAGCGATATGTCACTAGTTGTGTATCATAAAGGAGTCATCGTTTCTCCTCCTAGGGGTTATTCGAGATTTCTTAATCCAAACCGCAAGTAACGAGGCATTGGCTACCTTAAGAGAGTCATAGTTACTCGTCCCAATTGCTCACCCAGTCTGCCACTTTTCCTTACTGCGGCCAGTCTGCCAGAAGCGATATGTCACACGTTGTGTATCTTAAGAGATTCATCGTTACTCTTTCCATAGGTTACTGGTATTCTCTGATTCAATGCCTCTCGTGACGAAAAAGTGGCTATCTTAATAGTGCAATACTTCTTCCTCCGAGTTGCTCACACAGTTTACTACTTTTTGTGTAGTTTTTGTCTGCCAGAAACTATAATTCACTAGTTGTGTATCATAAAAGAGTCATCGTTTCTCCTCCTAGGGGTTTTTGAGATTTCTTAATCCAAACCGCAAGTAACGAGGCATTGGCTACCTTAAGAGAGTCATAGTTACTCGTCCCCATTGCTCACAAAGTCTGCCACTTTTTCTTACTGTGGCCAGTCTGCCAGAAGCGATATGTCACTCGTTGTGTATCTTAAGAGATTCATCGTTACTCCTTCCATAGGTTACTGGTATTCTCTGAGTCAATACCTCTCTTGACGAAAAAGTGGCTATCTTAATAGTGCAATACTTCTTCCTCCAAGTTGCTCACACAGTTTACTACTTTTTGTGTACTTGCCAGTCTGCCAGAAGCGATATGTCACTAGTTATGTATCATAAAAGAGTCATCGTTTCTCCTCCTAGGGGTTATTCGAGATTTCTTAATCCAAACCGCAAGTAACGAGGCATTGGCTACCTTAAGAGAGTCATAGCTACTCGTCCCAATTGCTCACCCAGTCTGCCACTTTTCCTTACTGCGGCCAGTCTGCCAGAAGCGATATGTAACTCGTTGTGTATCTTAAGAGATTCATCGTTACTCTTTCCATAGGTTACTGGTATTCTCTGACTCAATGCCTCTCGTGACGAAAAAGTGGCTATCTTAATAGTGCAATACTTCTTCCTCCCAGTTGCTCACACAGTTTACTACTTTTTGTGTAGTTTTTGTCTGCCAGAAACTATAATTCACTAGTTGTATATCATAAAAGAGTCATCGTTTCTCCTCCTAGGGTTTATTCGAGATATCTTAATCCAAACCGCAAGTAACGAGGCATTGGCTACCTTAAGAGAGTCATAGTTACTTGTCCCAATTGCTCACCCAGTCTGCCACTTTTCCTTACTGCGGCCAGTCTGCCAGAAGCGATATGTCACTCGTTGTGTATCTTAAGAGATTCATCGTTACTCCTTCCATAGGTTACTGGTATTCTCAGAGACAATACCTCTCTTGACGAAAAAGTGGCTATCTTAATAGTGCAATACTTCTTCCTCCTAGTTGCTCACACAGTTTACTACTTTTTGTGTACTTGCCAGTCTGCCAGAAGCGATATGTCACTAGTTGTGTATCGTAAAGGAGTCATCGTTTCTCCTCCTAGGGGTTATTCGAGATATCTTAATCCAAACCGCAAGTAACGAGGCATTGGCTACCTTAAGAGAGTCATAGTTACTCGTCCCAATTGCTCACCCAGTCTGCCACTTTTCCTTACTGCGGCCAGTCTGCCAGAAGCGATATGTCACTCGTTGTGTATCTTAAGAGATTCATCGTTACTCCTTCCATAGGTTACTGGTATTCTCTGAGTCAATACCTCTCGTGACGAAAAAGTTGCTATCTTAATAGTGCAATACTTCTTCCTCCCAGTTGCTCACACAGTTTACTACTTTTTTGTGTAGTTTTTGTCTGCCAGAAACAATAATTCACTAGTTTTGTATCATAAAAGAGTCATCGTTTCTCCTCCTAGGGGTTATTCGAGACCTCTTAATCCAAACCGCAAGTAACGAGGCATTGGCTACCTTAAGAGAGTCATAGTTACTCGTCCCAATTGCTCACCCAGTCTGCCACTTTTTCTTACTGCGGCCAGTCTGCCAGAAGCGATATGTCACTCGTTGTGTATCTTAAGAGATTCATCGTTACTCCTTCCATAGGTTACTGCTATTCTCTGAGTCAATACCTCTCGTGACGAAAAAGTGGCTATCTTAATAGTGCAATACTTCTTCCTCCGAGTTTCTCACACAGTTTACTACTTTTTGTGTAGTTTTTGTCAGCCAGAAACTATAATTCACTAGTTGTGTATCATAAAAGAGTCATCGTTTCTCCTCCTAGGGGTTTTCGAGATTTCTTAATCCAAACCGCAAGTAACGAGGAATTGGCTACCTTAAGAGTGTCATAGTTACTCGTCCCCATTGCTCACCCAGTCTGCCACTTTTTCTTACCGTGGCCAGTCTGCCAGAAGCGATATGTCACTCGTTGTGTATCTTAAGAGATTCATCGTTACTCCTTCCATAGGTTACTGGTATTCTCTGAGTCAATACCTCTCTTGACGAAAAAGTGGCTATGTTAATAGTGCAATACTTCTTCCTCCGAGTTGCTCACGCAGTTTACTGCCTTTTGTGTAGTTTTTGTCTGACAGAAACTATAATTCACTAGTTGTGTATCATAAAGGAGTCATCGTTTCTCCTCCTAGGGGTTATTCGAGATATCTTAATCCAAACCGCAAGTAACGAGGCATTGGCTACCTTAAGAGAGTCATAGTTACTCGTCCCAATTGCTCACTCAGTCTGCCACTTTTCCTTACTGCGGCCAGTCTGCCAGAAGCGATATGTCACTCGTTGTGTATCTTAAGAGATTCATCGATACTCCTTCCATAGGTTACTGGTATCCTCTGAGTCAATACCTCTCTTGACGAAAAAGTGGCTATCTTAATAGTGCAATACTTCTTCCTCCGAGTTGCTCACACAGTTTACTACTTTTTTGTGTAGTTTTTGTCTGCCAGAAACTATAATTCACTAGTTTTGTATCATAAAAGAGTCATCGTTTCTCCTCCTAGGGGTTATTCGAGATATCTTAATCCAAACCGCAAGTAACGAGGCATTGGCTACCTTAAGAGAGTCATAGTTACTCGTCCCAATTGCTCACCCAGTCTGCCACTTTTCCTTACTGCGGCCAGTCTGCCAGAAGCGATATGTCACTCGTTGTGTATCTTAAGAGATTCATCGTTACTCCTTCCATAGGTTACTGGTATTCTCTGAGTCAATACCTCTCGTGACGAAAAAGTTGCTATCTTAATAGTGCAATACTTCTTCCTCCGAGTTGCTCACACAGTTTACTACTTTTTGTGTAGTTTTTGTCTGCCAGAAACTATAATTCACTAGTTGTGTATCATAAAAGAGTCATCGTTTCTCCTCCTAGGGGTTTTCGAGATTTCTTAATCCAAACCGTAAGTAACGAGGCATTGGCTACCTTAAGAGAGTCATAGTTACTCGTCCCCATTGCTCACCCAGTCTGCCACTTTTTCTTACTGTGGCCAGTCTGCCAGAAGCGATATGTCACTCGTTGTGTATCTTAAGAGATTCATCGTTACTCCTTCCATAGGTTACTGGTATTCTCTGAGTCAATACCTCTCTTGACGAAAAAGTGGCTATCTTAATAGTGCAATACTTCTTCCTCCGAGTTGCTCACACAGTTTACTACTTTTTGTGTACTTGCCAGTCTGCCAGAAGCGATATGTCACTAGTTGTGTATCATAAAGGAGTCATCGTTTCTCCTCCTAGGGGTTATTCGAGATTTCTTAATCCAAACCGCAAGTAACGAGGCATTGGCTACCTTAAGAGAGTCATAGTTACTCGTCCCAATTGCTCACCCAGTCTGCCACTTTTGCTTACTGCGGCCAGTCTGCCAGAAGCGATATGTCACTCGTTGTGTATCTTAAGAGATTCATCGTTACTCTTTCCATACGTTACTGGTATTCTCTCATTCTATGCCTCTCGTGATGAAAAAGTGGGTATCTTAATAGTGCAATACTTCTTCCTCCCAGTTGCTCACACAGTTTACTACTTTTTTGTGTAGTTTTTGTCTGCCAGAAACAATAATTCACTAGTTTTGTATCATAAAAGAGTCATCGTTTCTCCTCCTAGGGGTTATTCGAGACCTCTTAATCCAAACCGCAAGTAACGAGGCATTGGCTACCTTAAGAGAGTCATAGTTACTCGTCCCAATTGCTCACCCAGTCTGCCACTTTTTCTTACTGCGGCCAGTCTGCCAGAAGCGATATGTCACTCGTTGTGTATCTTAAGAGATTCATCGTTACTCCTTCCATAGGTTACTGCTATTCTCTGAGTCAATACCTCTCGTGACGAAAAAGTGGCTATCTTAATAGTGCAATACTTCTTCCTCCGAGTTTCTCACACAGTTTACTACTTTTTGTGTAGTTTTTGTCAGCCAGAAACTATAATTCACTAGTTGTGTATCATAAAAGAGTCATCGTTTCTCCTCCTAGGGGTTTTCGAGATTTCTTAATCCAAACCGCAAGTAACGAGGAATTGGCTACCTTAAGAGTGTCATAGTTACTCGTCCCCATTGCTCACCCAGTCTGCCACTTTTTCTTACTGTGGCCAGTCTGCCAGAAGCGATATGTCACTCGTTGTGTATCTTAAGAGATTCATCGTTACTCCTTCCATAGGTTACTGGTATTCTCTGAGTCAATACCTCTCTTGACGAAAAAGTGGCTACCTTAATAGAGCAATACTTCTTCCTCCGAGTTGCTCACACAGTTTACTGCTTTTTGTGTAGTTTTTGTCTGCCAGAAACTATAATTCACTAGTTTTGTATCATAAAAGAGTCATCGTTTCTCCTCCTAGGGGTTATTCGAGATATCTTAGTAGAAAAACCGCAAGCAACGAGGCATTGGCTACCTTAAGAGAGTCATAGTTACTCGTCCCAATTGCTCACCCAGTCTGCCACTTTTCCTTACTGCGGCCAGTCTGCCAGAAGCGATATGTCACTCGTTGTGTATCTTAAGAGATTCATCGTTACTCCTTCCATAGGTTACTGCTATTCTCTGAGTCAATACCTCTCGTGACGAAAAAGTGGCTATCTTAATAGTGCAATAGTTCTTCCTCCGAGTTGCTCACACAGTTTACTACTTTTTGTGTAGTTTTTGTCTGCCAGAAACTATAATTCACTAGTTGTGTATCATAAAAGAGTCATCGTTTCTCCTCCTAGGGGTTTTCGAGATTTCTTAATCCAAACCGCAAGTAACGAGGCATTGGCTACCTTAAGAGAGTCATAGTTACTCGTCCCCATTGCTCACCCAGTCTGCCACTTTTTCTTACTGTGGCCAGTCTGCCAGAAGCGATATGTCACTCGTTGTGTATCTTAAGAGATTCATCGTTACTCCTTCCATAGGTTACTGGTATTCTCTGAGTCAATACCTCTCTTGACGAAAAAGTGGCTATCTTAATAGTGCAATACTTCTTCCTCCGAGTTGCTCACACAGTTTACTACTTTTTGTGTACTTGCCAGTCTGCCAGAAGCGATATGTCACTAGTTGTGTATCATAAAAGAGTCATCGTTTCTCCTCCTAGGGGTTATTCGAGATTTCTTAATCCAAACCGCAAGTAACGAGGCATTGGCTACCTTAAGAGAGTCATAGCTACTCGTCCCAATTGCTCACCCAGTCTGCCACTTTTGCTTACTGCGGCCAGTCTGCCAGAAGCGATATGTCACTCGTTGTGTATCTTAAGAGATTCATCGTTACTCTTTCCATAGGTTACTGGTATTCTCTGATTCAATGCCTCTCGTGACGAAAAAGTGGCTATCTTAATAGTGCAATACTTCTTCCTCCCAGTTGCTCACACAGTTTACTACTTTTTGTGTAGTTTTTGTCTGCCAGAAACTATAATTCACTAGTTGTATATCATAAAAGAGTCATCGTTTCTCCTCCTAGGGGTTATTCGAGATATCTTAATCCAAACCGCAAGTAACGAGGCATTGGCTACCTTAAGAGAGTCATAGTTACTCGTCGCAATTGCTCACCCAGTCTGCCACTTTTCCTTACTGCGGCCAGTCTGCCAGAAGCGATATGTCACTCGTTGTGTATCTTAAGAGATTCATCGTTAATCCTTCCATAGGTTACTGGTATTCTCAGAGACAATACCTCTCTTGACGAAAAAGTGGCTATCTTAATAGTGCAATACTTCTTCCTCCTAGTTGCTCACACAGTTTACTACTTTTTGTGTACTTGCCAGTCTGCCAGAAGCGATATGTCACTAGTTGTGCATCGTAAAGGAGTCATCGTTTCTCCTCCTAGGGGTTTTCGAGATTTCTTAATCCAAACCGCAAGTAACGAGGCATTGGCTACCTTAAGAGAGTCATAGTTACTCGTCCCCATTGCTCACCCAGTCTGCCACTTTTTCTTACTGTGGCCAGTCTGCCAGAAGCGATATGTCACTCGTTGTGTATCTTAAGAGATTCATCGTTACTCCTTCCATAGGTTACTGGTATTCTCTGAGTCAATACCTCTCTTGACGAAAAAGTGGCTATCTTAATAGTGCAATACTTCTTCCTCCGAGTTGCTCACACAGTTTACTACTTTTTGTGTACTTGCCAGTCTGCCAGAAGCGATATGTCACTTGTTGTGTATCATTAAGGAGTCATCGTTTCTCCTCCTAGGGGTTATTCGAGATTTCTTAATCCAAACCGCAAGTAACGAGGCAATGGCTACCTTAAGAGAGTCATAGCTACTCGTCCCAATTGCTCACCCAGTCTGCCACTTTTCCTTACTGCGGCCAGTCTGCCAGAAGCGATATGTCACTCGTTGTGTATCTTAAGAGATTCATCGTTACTCTTTCCATAGGTTACTGGTATTCTCTCATTCAATGCCTCTCGTGACGAAAAAGTGGCTATCTTAATAGTGCAATACTTCTTCCTCCCAGTTGCTCACACAGTTTACTACTTTTTTGTGTAGTTTTTGTCTGCCAGAAACTATAATTCACTAGTTTTGTATCATAAAAGAGTCATCGTTTCTCCTGCTAGGGGTTATTCGAGACCTCTTAATCCAAACCGCAAGTAACGAGGCATTGGCTACCTTAAGAGAGTCATAGTTACTCGTCCCAATTGCTCACCCAGTCTGCCACTTTTTCTTACTGCGGCCAGTCTGCCAGAAGCGATATGTCACTCGTTGTGTATCTTAAGAGATTCATCGTTACTCCTTCCATAGGTTACTGCTATTCTCTGAGTCAATACCTCTCGTGACGAAAAAGTGGCTATCTTAATAGTGCAATACTTCTTCCTCCGAGTTTCTCACACAGTTTACTACTTTTTGTGTAGTTTTTGTCTGCCAGAAACTATAATTCACTAGTTATGTATCATAAAAGAGTCATCGTTTCTCCTCCTAGGGGTTTTCGAGATTTCTTAATCCAAACCGCAAGTAACGAGGAATTGGCTACCTTAAGAGAGTCATAGTTACTCGTCCCCATTGCTCACCCAGTCTGCCACTTTTTCTTACTGTGGCCAGTCTGCCAGAAGCGATATGTCACTCGTTGTGTATCTTAAGAGATTCATCGTTACTCCTTCCATAGGTTACTGGTATTCTCTGAGTCAATACCTCTCTTGACGAAAAAGTGGCTATCTTAATAGAGCAATACTTCTTCCTCCGAGTTGCTCACACAGTTTACTGCTTTTTGTGTAGTTTTTGTCTGCCAGAAACTATAATTCACTAGTTTTGTATCATAAAAGAGTCATCGTTTCTCCTCCTAGGGGTTATTCGAGATATCTTAATAGAAAAACCGCAAGCAACGAGGCATTGGCTACCTTAAGAGAGTCATAGTTACACGTCCCAATTGCTCACCCAGTCTGCCACTTTTCCTTACTGCGGCCAGTCTGCCAGAAGCGATATGTCACTCGTTGTGTATCTTAAGAGATTCATCGTTACTCCTTCCATAGGTTACTGGTATTCTCTGAGTCAATACCTCTCTTGACGAAAAAGTGGCTATCTTAATAGTGCAATACTTCTTCCTCCGAGTTGCTCACACAGTTTACTACTTTTTGTGTACTTGCCAGTCTGCCAGAAGCGATATGTCACTAGTTGTGTATCATAAAGGAGTCATCGTTTCTCCTCCTAGGGGTTATTCGAGATTTCTTAATCCAAACCGCAAGTAACGAGGCATTGGCTACCTTAAGAGAGTCATAGTTACTCGTCCCAATTGCTCACCCAGTCTGCCACTTTTCCTTACTGCGGCCAGTCTGCCAGAAGCGATATGTCACACGTTGTGTATCTTAAGAGATTCATCGTTACTCTTTCCATAGGTTACTGGTATTCTCTGATTCAATGCCTCTCGTGACGAAAAAGTGGCTATCTTAATAGTGCAATACTTCTTCCTCCGAGTTGCTCACACAGTTTACTACTTTTTGTGTAGTTTTTGTCTGCCAGAAACTATAATTCACTAGTTGTGTATCATAAAAGAGTCATCGTTTCTCCTCCTAGGGGTTTTTGAGATTTCTTAATCCAAACCGCAAGTAACGAGGCATTGGCTACCTTAAGAGAGTCATAGTTACTCGTCCCCATTGCTCACAAAGTCTGCCACTTTTTCTTACTGTGGCCAGTCTGCCAGAAGCGATATGTCACTCGTTGTGTATCTTAAGAGATTCATCGTTACTCCTTCCATAGGTTACTGGTATTCTCTGAGTCAATACCTCTCTTGACGAAAAAGTGGCTATCTTAATAGTGCAATACTTCTTCCTCCAAGTTGCTCACACAGTTTACTACTTTTTGTGTACTTGCCAGTCTGCCAGAAGCGATATGTCACTAGTTATGTATCATAAAAGAGTCATCGTTTCTCCTCCTAGGGGTTATTCGAGATTTCTTAATCCAAACCGCAAGTAACGAGGCATTGGCTACCTTAAGAGAGTCATAGCTACTCGTCCCAATTGCTCACCCAGTCTGCCACTTTTCCTTACTGCGGCCAGTCTGCCAGAAGCGATATGTAACTCGTTGTGTATCTTAAGAGATTCATCGTTACTCTTTCCATAGGTTACTGGTATTCTCTGACTCAATGCCTCTCGTGACGAAAAAGTGGCTATCTTAATAGTGCAATACTTCTTCCTCCCAGTTGCTCACACAGTTTACTACTTTTTGTGTAGTTTTTGTCTGCCAGAAACTATAATTCACTAGTTGTATATCATAAAAGAGTCATCGTTTCTCCTCCTAGGGGTTATTCGAGATATCTTAATCCAAACCGCAAGTAACGAGGCATTGGCTACCTTAAGAGAGTCATAGTTACTTGTCCCAATTGCTCACCCAGTCTGCCACTTTTCCTTACTGCGGCCAGTCTGCCAGAAGCGATATGTCACTCGTTGTGTATCTTAAGAGATTCATCGTTACTCCTTCCATAGGTTACTGGTATTCTCAGAGACAATACCTCTCTTGACGAAAAAGTGGCTATCTTAATAGTGCAATACTTCTTCCTCCTAGTTGCTCACACGGTTTACTACTTTTTGTGTACTTGCCAGTCTGCCAGAAGCGATATGTCACTAGTTGTGTATCGTAAAGGAGTCATCGTTTCTCCTCCTAGGGGTTTTCGAGATTTCTTAATCCAAACCGCAAGTAACGAGGCATTGGCTACCTTAAGAGAGTCATAGTTACTCGTCCCCATTGCTCACCCAGTCTGCCACTTTTTCTTACTGTGGCCAGTCTGCCAGAAGCGATATGTCACTCGTTGTGTATCTTAAGAGATTCATCGTTACTCCTTCCATAGGTTACTGGTATTCTCTGAGTCAATACCTCTCTTGACGAAAAAGTGGCTATCTTAATAGTGCAATACTTCTTCCTCCGAGTTGCTCACACAGTTTACTACTTTTTGTGTACTTGCCAGTCTGCCAGAAGCGATATGTCACTAGTTGTGTATCATAAAGGAGTCATCGTTTCTCCTCCTAGGGGTTATTCGAGATTTCTTAATCCAAACCGCAAGTAACGAGGCAATGGCTACCTTAAGAGAGTCATAGCTACTCGTCCCAATTGCTCACCCAGTCTGCCACTTTTCCTTACTGCGGCCAGTCTGCCAGAAGCGATATGTCACTCGTTGTGTATCTTAAGAGATTCATCGTTACTCTTTCCATAGGTTACTGGTATTCTCTCATTCAATGCCTCTCGTGACGAAAAAGTGGCTATCTTAATAGTGCAATACTTCTTCCTCCCAGTTGCTCACACAGTTTACTACTTTTTTGTGTAGTTTTTGTCTGCCAGAAACTATAATTCACTAGTTTTGTATCATAAAAGAGTCATCGTTTCTCCTGCTAGGGGTTATTCGAGACCTCTTAATCCAAACCGCAAGTAACGAGGCATTGGCTACCTTAAGAGAGTCATAGTTACTCGTCCCAATTGCTCACCCAGTCTGCCACTTTTTCTTACTGCGGCCAGTCTGCCAGAAGCGATATGTCACTCGTTGTGTATCTTAAGAGATTCATCGTTACTCCTTCCATAGGTTACTGCTATTCTCTGAGTCAATACCTCTCGTGACGAAAAAGTGGCTATCTTAATAGTGCAATACTTCTTCCTCCGAGTTTCTCACACAGTTTACTACTTTTTGTGTAGTTTTTGTCTGCCAGAAACTATAATTCACTAGTTGTGTATCATAAAAGAGTCATCGTTTCTCCTCCTAGGGGTTTTCGAGATTTCTTAATCCAAACCGCAAGTAACGAGGAATTGGCTACCTTAAGAGAGTCATAGTTACTCGTCCCCATTGCTCACCCAGTCTGCCACTTTTTCTTACTGTGGCCAGTCTGCCAGAAGCGATATGTCACTCGTTGTGTATCTTAAGAGATTCATCGTTACTCCTTCCATAGGTTACTGGTATTCTCTGAGTCAATACCTCTCTTGACGAAAAAGTGGCTATCTTAATAGAGCAATACTTCTTCCTCCGAGTTGCTCACACAGTTTACTGCTTTTTGTGTAGTTTTTGTCTGCCAGAAACTATAATTCACTAGTTTTGTATCATAAAAGAGTCATCGTTTCTCCTCCTAGGGGTTATTCGAGATATCTTAATAGAAAAACCGCAAGCAACGAGGCATTGGCTACCTTAAGAGAGTCATAGTTACACGTCCCAATTGCTCACCCAGTCTGCCACTTTTCCTTACTGCGGCCAGTCTGCCAGAAGCGATATGTCACTCGTTGTGTATCTTAAGAGATTCATCGTTACTCCTTCCATAGGTTACTGGTATTCTCTGAGTCAATACCTCTCTTGACGAAAAAGTGGCTATCTTAATAGTGCAATACTTCTTCCTCCGAGTTGCTCACACAGTTTACTACTTTTTGTGTACTTGCCAGTCTGCCAGAAGCGATATGTCACTAGTTGTGTATCATAAAGGAGTCATCGTTTCTCCTCCTAGGGGTTATTCGAGATTTCTTAATCCAAACCGCAAGTAACGAGGCATTGGCTACCTTAAGAGAGTCATAGTTACTCGTCCCAATTGCTCACCCAGTCTGCCACTTTTCCTTACTGCGGCCAGTCTGCCAGAAGCGATATGTCACACGTTGTGTATCTTAAGAGATTCATCGTTACTCTTTCCATAGGTTACTGGTATTCTCTGATTCAATGCCTCTCGTGACGAAAAAGTGGCTATCTTAATAGTGCAATACTTCTTCCTCCGAGTTGCTCACACAGTTTACTACTTTTTGTGTAGTTTTTGTCTGCCAGAAACTATAATTCACTAGTTGTGTATCATAAAAGAGTCATCGTTTCTCCTCCTAGGGGTTTTTGAGATTTCTTAATCCAAACCGCAAGTAACGAGGCATTGGCTACCTTAAGAGAGTCATAGTTACTCGTCCCCATTGCTCACAAAGTCTGCCACTTTTTCTTACTGTGGCCAGTCTGCCAGAAGCGATATGTCACTCGTTGTGTATCTTAAGAGATTCATCGTTACTCCTTCCATAGGTTACTGGTATTCTCTGAGTCAATACCTCTCTTGACGAAAAAAAGGCTATCCTAATAGAGCAATACTTCTTCCTCCGAGTTGCTCACACAGTTTACTGCTTTTTGTGTAGTTTTTGTCTGCCAGAAACTATAATTCACTAGTTTTGTATCATAAAAGAGTCATCGTTTCTCCTCCTAGGGGTTATTCGAGATATCTTAATAGAAAAACCGCAAGCAACGAGGCATTGGCTACCTTAAGAGAGTCATAGTTACACGTCCCAATTGCTCACCCAGTCTGCCACTTTTCCTTACTGCGGCCAGTCTGCCAGAAGCGATATGTCACTCGTTGTGTATCTTAAGAGATTCATCGTTACTCCTTCCATAGGTTACTGGTATTCTCTGAGTCAATACCTGTCTTGACGAAAAAGTGGCTATCTTAATAGTGCAATACTTCTTCCTCCCAGTTGCTCACACAGTTTACTACTTTTTGTGTAGTTTTTGTCTGCCAGAAACTATAATTCACTAGTTGTGTATCATAAAAGAGTCATCGTTTCTCCTCCTAGGGGTTATTCGAGATATCTTAATCCAAACCGCAAGTAACGAGGCATTGGCTACCTTAAGAGAGTCATAGTTACTCGTCCCAATTGCTCACCCAGTCTGCCACTTTTCCTTACTGCGGCCAGTCTGCCAGAAGCGATATGTCACTCGTTGTGTATCTTAAGAGATTCATCGTTACTCCTTCCATAGGTTACTGGTATTCTCTGAGTCAATACCTCTCTTGACGAAAAAGTGGCTATCTTAATAGTGCAATACTTCTTCCTCCGAGTTGCTCACACAGTTTACTACTTTTTGTGTACTTGCCAGTCTGCCAGAAGCGATATGTCACTAGTTGTGTATCATAAAAGAGTCATCGTTTCTCCTCCTAGGGGTTATTCGAGATTTCTTAATCCAAACCGCAAGTAACGAGGCATTGGCTACCTTAAGAGAGTCATAGCTACTCGTCCCAATTGCTCACCCAGTCTGCCACTTTTCCTTACTGCGGCCAGTCTGCCAGAAGCGATATGTCACTCGTTGTGTATCTTAAGAGATTCATCGTTACTCTTTCCATAGGTTACTGGTATTCTCTCATTCAATGCCTCTCGTGACGAAAGAGTGGCTATCTTAATAGTGCAATACTTCTTCCTCCCAGTTGCTCACACAGTTTACTACTTTTTTGTGTAGTTTTTGTCTGCCAGAAACTATAATTCACTAGATTTGTATCATAAAAGAGTCATCGTTTCTCCTCCTAGGGGTTATTCGAGACCTCTTAATCCAAACCGCAAGTAACGAGGCATTGGCTACCTTAAGAGAGTCATAGTTACTCGTCCCAATTGCTCACCCAGTCTGCCACTTTTTCTTACTGCGGCCAGTCTGCCAGAAGCGATATGTCACTCGTTGTGTATCTTAAGAGATTCATCGTTACTCCTTCCATAGGTTACTGCTATTCTCTGAGTCAATACCTCTCGTGACGAAAAAGTGGCTATCTTAATAGTGCAATACCTCTTCCTCCGAGTTTCTCACACAGTTTACTACTTTTTGTGTAGTTTTTGTCTGCCAGAAACTATAATTCACTAGTTGTGTATCTTAAAAGAGTCATCGTTTCTCCTCCTAGGAGTTCTCGAGATTTCTTAATCCAAAATGCAAGTAACGAGGAATTGGCTACCTTAAGAGTGTCATAGTTACTCGTCCCCATTGCTCACCCAGTCTGCCACTTTTTCTTACTGTGGCCAGTCTGCGAGAAGCGATATGTCACTCGTTGTGTATCTTAAGAGATTCATCGTTACTCCTTCCATAGGTTACTGGTATTCTCTGAGTCAATACCTCTCTTGACGAAAAAGTGGGTATCTTAATAGAGCAATACTTCTTCCTCCGAGTTGCTCACACAGTTTACTGCTTTTTGTGTAGTTTTTGTCTGCCAGAAACTATAATTCACTAGTTTTGTATCATAAAAGAGTCATCGTTTCTCCTCCTAGGGGTTATTCGAGATATCGTAATAGAAAAACCGCAAGCAACGAGGCATTGGCTACCTTAAGAGAGTCATAGTTACTCGTCCCAATTGCTCACCCAGTCTGCCACTTTTCCTTACTGCGGCCAGTCTGCCAGAAGCGATATGTCACTCGTTGTGTATCTTAAGAGATTCATCGTTACTCCTTCCATAGGTTACTGGTATTCTCTGAGTCAATACCTCTCTTGACGAAAAAGTGGCTATCTTAATAGTGCAATACTTCTTCCTCCGAGTTGCTCACACAGTTTACTACTTTTTGTGTACTTGCCAGTCTGCCAGAAGCGATATGTCACTAGTTGTGTATCATAAAGGAGTCATCGTTTCTCCTCCTAGGGGTTATTCGAGATTTCTTAATCCAAACCGCAAGTAACGAGGCATTGGCTACCTTAAGAGAGTCATAGTTACTCGTCCCAATTGCTCACCCAGTCTGCCACTTTTCCTTACTGCGGCCAGTCTGCCAGAAGCGATATGTCACACGTTGTGTATCTTAAGAGATTCATCGTTACTCTTTCCATAGGTTACTGGTATTCTCTGATTCAATGCCTCTCGTGACGAAAAAGTGGCTATCTTAATAGTGCAATACTTCTTCCACCGAGTTGCTCACACAGTTTACTACTTTTTGTGTAGTTTTTGTCTGCCAGAAAATATAATTCACTAGTTGTGTATCATAAAGGAGTCATCGTTTCTCCTCCTAGGGGTTTTCGAGATTTCTTAATCCAAACCGCAAGTAACGAGGCATTGGCTACCTTAAGAGAGTCATAGTTACTCGTCCCCATTGCTCACCCAGTCTGCCACTTTTTCTTACTGTGGCCAGTCTGCCAGAAGCGATATGTCACTCGTTGTGTATCTTAAGAGATTCATCGTTACTCCTTCCATAGGTTACTGGTATTCTCTGAGTCAATACCTCTATTGACGAAAAAGTGGCTATCTTAATAGTGCAATACTTCTTCCTCCGAGTTGCTCACACAGTTTACTACTTTTTGTGTACTTGCCAGTCTGCCAGAAGCGATATGTCACTAGTTGTGTATCATAAAAGAGTCATCGTTTCTCCTCCTAGGGGTTATTCGAGATTTCTTAATCCAAACCGCAAGTATCGAGGCATTGGCTACCTTAAGAGAGTCATAGCTACTCGTCCCAATTGCTCACCCAGTCTGCCACTTTTCCTTACTGCGGCCAGTCTGCCAGAAGCGATATGTCACTCGTTGTGTATCTTAAGAGATTCATCGTTACTCTTTCCATAGGTTACTGGTATTCTCTGATTCAATGCCTCTCGTGACGAAAGAGTGGCTACCTTAATAGTGCAATACTTCTTCCTCCCAGTTGCTCACACAGTTTACTACTTTTTGTGTAGTTTTTGTCTGCCAGAAACTATAATTCACTAGTTGTGTATCATAAAAGAGTCATCGTTTCTCCTCCTAGGGGTTATTCGAGATATCTTAATCCAAACCGCAAGTAACGAGGCATTGGCAACCTTAAGAGAGTCATAGTTACTCGTCCCAATTGCTCACCCAGTCTGCCACTTTTCCTTACTGCGGCCAGTCTGCCAGAAGCGATATGTCACTCGTTGTGTATCTTAAGAGATTCATCGTTACTCCTTCCATAGGTTACTGGTATTCTCTGAGTCAATACCTCTCTTGACGAAAAAGTGGCTATCTTAATAGTGCAATACTTCTTCCTCCGAGTTGCTCACACAGTTTACTGCTTTTTGTGTAGTTTTTGTCTGCCAGAAACTATAATTCACTAGTTGTGTATCATAAAAGAGTCATCGTTTCTCCTCCTAGGGGTTATTCGAGATTTCTTAATCCAAACCGCAGGTAACGAGGCATTGGCTACCTTAAGAGGGTCATAGTTACTCGTCCCCATTGCTCACCCAGTCTGCCACTTTTTCTTACTGTGGCCAGTCTGCCAGAAGCGATATGTCACTCGTTGTGTATCTTAAGAGATTCATCGTTACTCCTTCCATAGGTTACTGGTATTCTCTGAGTCAATACCTCTCTTGACGAAAAAGTGGCTATCTTAATAGTGCAATACTTCTTCCTCCGAGTTGCTCACACAGTTTACTACTTTTTGTGTACTTGCCAGTCTGCCAGAAGCGATATGTCACTAGTTGTGTATCATAAAGGAGTCATCGTTTCTCCTCCTAGGGGTTATTCGAGATTTCTTAATCGAAACCGCAAGTAACGAGGCATTGGCTACCTTAAGAGAGTCATAGTTACTCGTCCCAATTGCTCACCCAGTCTGCCACTTTTCCTTACTGCGGCCAGTCTGCCAGAAGCGATATGTCACTCGTTGTGTATCTTAAGAGATTCATCGTTACTCTTTCCATAGGTTACTGGTATTCTCTCATTCAATGCCTCTCGTGACGAAAAAGTGGCTATCTTAATAGTGCAATACTTCTTCCTCCCAGTTGCTCACACAGGTTACTACTTTTTTGTGTAGTTTTTGTCTGCCAGAAACTATAATTCACTAGTTTTGTATCATAAAAGAGTCATCGTTTCTCCTCCTAGGGGTTATTCGAGACCTCTTAATCCAAACCGCAAGTAACGAGGCATTGGCTACCTTAAGAGAGTCATAGTTACTCGTCCCAATTGCTCACCCATTCTGCCACTTTTTCTTACTGCGGCCAGTCTGCCAGAAGCGATATGTCACTCGTTGTGTATCTTAAGAGATTCATCGTTACTCCTTCCATAGGTTACTGGTATTCTCTGAGTCAATACCTCTCTTGACGAAAAAGTGGCTATCTTAATAGTGCAATACTTCTTCCTCCGAGTTGCTCACACAGTTTACTGCTTTTTGTGTAGTTTTTGTCTGCCAGAAACTATAATTCACTAGTTGTGTATCATAAAAGAGTCATCGTTTCTCCTCCTAGGGGTTATTCGAGATTTCTTAATCCAAACCGCAGGTAACGAGGCATTGGCTACCTTAAGAGGGTCATAGTTACTCGTCCCCATTGCTCACCCAGTCTGCCACTTTTTCTTACTGTGGCCAGTCTGCGAGAAGCGATATGTCACTCGTTGTGTATCTTAAGAGATTCATCGTTACTCTTTCCATAGGTTACTGGTATTCTCTGAGTCAATACCTCTCTTGACGAAAAAGTGGGTATCTTAATAGAGCAATACTTCTTCCATCGAGTTGCTCACACAGTTTACTGCTTTTTGTGTAGTTTTTGTCTGCCAGAAACTATAATTCACTAGTTTTGTATCATAAAAGAGTCATCGTTTCTCCTCCTAGGGGTTATTCGAGATATCGTAATAGAAAAACCGCAAGCAACGAGGCATTGGCTACCTTAAGAGAGTCATAGTTACTCGTCCCAATTGCTCACCCAGTCTGCCACTTTTCCTTACTGCGGCCAGTCTGCCAGAAGCGATATGTCACTCGTTGTGTATCTTAAGAGATTCATCGTTACTCCTTCCATAGGTTACTGGTATTCTCTGAGTCAATACCTCTCTTGACGAAAAAGTGGCTATCTTAATAGTGCAATACTTCTTCCTCCGAGTTGCTCACACAGTTTACTACTTTTTGTGTACTTGCCAGTCTGCCAGAAGCGATATGTCACTAGTTGTGTATCATAAAGGAGTCATCGTTTCTCCTCCTAGGGGTTATTCGAGATTTCTTAATCCAAACCGCAAGTAACGAGGCATTGGCTACCTTAAGAGAGTCATAGTTACTCGTCCCAATTGCTCACCCAGTCTGCCACTTTTCCTTACTGCGGCCAGTCTGCCAGAAGCGATATGTCACACGTTGTGTATCTTAAGAGATTCATCGTTACTCTTTCCATAGGTTACTGGTATTCTCTGATTCAATGCCTCTCGTGACGAAAAAGTGGCTATCTTAATAGTGCAATACTTCTTCCTCCGAGTTGCTCACACAGTTTACTACTTTTTGTGTAGTTTTTGTCTGCCAGAAAATATAATTCACTAGTTGTGTATCATAAAGGAGTCATCGTTTCTCCTCCTAGGGGTTTTCGAGATTTCTTAATCCAAACCGCAAGTAACGAGGCATTGGCTACCTTAAGAGAGTCATAGTTACTCGTCCCCATTGCTCACCCAGTCTGCCACTTTTTCTTACTGTGGCCAGTCTGCCAGAAGCGATATGTCACTCGTTGTGTATCTTAAGAGATTCATCGTTACTCTTTCCATAGGTTACTGGTATTCTCTGATTCAAGGCCTCTCGTGACGAAAAAGTGGCTACCTTAATAGTGCAATACTTCTTCCTCCCAGTTGCTCACACAGTTTACTACTTTTTGTGTAGTTTTTGTCTGCCAGAAACTATAATTCACTAGTTGTGTATCATAAAAGAGTCATCGTTTCTCCTCCTAGGGGTTATTCGAGATATCTTAATCCAAACCGCAAGTAACGAGGCATTGGCAACCTTAAGAGAGTCATAGTTACTCGTCCCAATTGCTCACCCAGTCTGCCACTTTTCCTTACTGCGGCCAGTCTGCCAGAAGCGATATGTCACTCGTTGTGTATCTTAAGAGATTCATCGTTACTCCTTCCATAGGTTACTGGTATTCTCTGAGTCAATACCTCTCTTGACGAAAAAGTGGCTATCTTAATAGTGCAATACTTCTTCCTCCGAGTTGCTCACACAGTTTACTGCTTTTTGTGTAGTTTTTGTCTGCCAGAAACTATAATTCACTAGTTGTGTATCATAAAAGAGTCATCGTTTCTCCTCCTAGGGGTTATTCGAGATTTCTTAATCCAAACCGCAGGTAACGAGGCATTGGCTACCTTAAGAGGGTCATAGTTACTCGTCCCCATTGCTCACCCAGTCTGCCACTTTTTCTTACTGTGGCCAGTCTGCCAGAAGCGATATGTCACTCGTTGTGTATCTTAAGAGATTCATCGTTACTCCTTCCATAGGTTACTGGTATTCTCTGAGTCAATACCTCTCTTGACGAAAAAGTGGCTATCTTAATAGTGCAATACTTCTTCCTCCGAGTTGCTCACACAGTTTACTACTTTTTGTGTACTTGCCAGTCTGCCAGAAGCGATATGTCACTAGTTGTGTATCATAAAGGAGTCATCGTTTCTCCTCCTAGATGTTATTCGAGATTTCTTAATCCAAACCGCAAGTAACGAGGCATTGGCTACCTTAAGAGAGTCATAGTTACTCGTCCCAATTGCTCACCCAGTCTGCCACTTTTCTTTACTGCGGCCAGTCTGCCAGAAGCGATATGTCACTCGTTGTGTATCTTAAGAGATTCATCGTTACTCTTTCCATAGGTTACTGGTATTCTCTCATTCAATGCCTCTCGTGACGAAAAAGTGGCAATCTTAATAGTGCAATACTTCTTCCTCCCAGTTGCTCACACAGGTTACTACTTTTTTGTGTAGTTTTTGTCTGCCAGAAACTATAATTCACTAGTTTTGTATCATAAAAGAGTCATCGTTTCTCCTCCTAGGGGTTATTCGAGACCTCTTAATCCAAACCGCAAGTAACGAGGCATTGGCTACCTTAAGAGAGTCATAGTTACTCGTCCCAATTGCTCACCCAGTCTGCCACTTTTTCTTACTGCGGCCAGTCTGCCAGAGGCGATATGTCACTCGTTGTGTATCTTAAGAGATTCATCGTTACTCCTTCCATAGGTTACTGCTATTCTCTGAGTCAATACCTCTCGTGACGAAAAAGTGGCTATCTTAATAGTGCAATACTTCTTCCTCCGAGTTGCTCACACAATTTACTACTTTTTGTGTAGTTTTTGTCTGCCAGAAACTATAATTCACTAGTTGTGTATCATAAAAGAGTCATCGTTTCTCCTCCTAGGGGTTATTCGAGACCTCTTAATCCAAACCGCAAGTAACGAGGCATTGGCTACCTTAAGAGAGTCATAGTTACTCGTCCCAATTGCTCACCCAGTCTGCCACTTTTTCTTACTGCGGCCAGTCTGCCAGAAGCGATATGTCACTCGTTGTGTATCTTAAGAGATTCATCGTTACTCCTTCCATAGGTTACTGCTATTCTCTGAGTCACTACCTCTCGTGACGAAAAAGTGGCTATCTTAATAGTGCAATACTTCTTCCTCCGAGTTGCTCACACAGTTTACTACTTTTTGTGTAGTTTTTGTCTGCCAGAAACTATAATTCACTAGTTGTGTATCATAAAAGAGTCATCGTTTCTCCTCCTAGGGGTTTTCGAGATTTCTTAATCCAAACCGCAAGTAACGAGGAATTGGCTACCTTAAGAGTGTCATAGTTACTCGTCCCCATTGCTCACCCAGTCTGCCACTTTTTCTTACTGTGGCCAGTCTGCCAGAAGCGATATGTCACTCGTTGTGTATCTTAAGAGATTCATCGTTACTCCTTCCATAGGTTACTGGTATTCTCTGAGTCAATACCTCTCGTGACGAAAAAGTGGCTATCTTAATAGAGCAATACTTCTTCCTCCGAGTTGCTCACACAGTTTACTACTTTTTGTGTAGTTTTTGTCTGCCAGAAGCGATATGTCACTAGTTGTGTATCATAAAAGAGTCATCGTTTCTCCTCCTAGGGGTTATTCGAGATTTCTTAATCCAAACCGCAAGTAACGAGGCATTGGCTACCTTAAGAGAGTCATAGCTACTCGTCCCAATTGCTCACCCAGTCTGCCACTTTTCCTTACTGCGGCCAGTCTGCCAGAAGCGATATGTCACTCGTTGTGTATCTTAAGAGATTCATCGTTACTCTTTCCATAGGTTACTGGTATTCTCTGATTCAATGCCTCTCGTGACGAAAAAGTGGCTACCTTAATAGTGCAATACTTCTTCCTCCCAGTTGCTCACACAGTTTACTATTTTTTGTGTAGTTTTTGTCTGCCAGAAACTATAATTCACTAGTTGTGTATCATAAAAGAGTCATCGTTTCTCCTCCTAGGGGTTATTCGAGATATCTTAATCCAAACCGCAAGTAACGAGGCATTGGCTACCTTAAGAGAGTCATAGTTACTCGTCCCAATTGCTCACCCAGTCTGCCACTTTTCCTTACTGCGGCCATTCTGCCAGAAGCGATATGTCACTCGTTGTGTATCTTAAGAGATTCATCGTTACTCCTTCCATAGGTTACTGGTATTCTCTGAGTCAATACCTCTCTTGACGAAAAAGTGGCTATCTTAATAGTGCAATACTTCTTCCTCCGAGTTGCTCACACAGTTTACTGCTTTTTGTGTAGTTTTTGTCTGCCAGAAACTATAATTCACTAGTTGTGTATCATAAAAGAGTCATCGTTTCTCCTCCTAGGGGTTATTCGAGATTTCTTAATCCAAACCGCAAGTAACGAGGCATTGGCTACCTTAAGAGGGTCATAGTTACTCGTCCCCATTGCTCACCCAGTCTGCCACTTTTTCTTACTGTGGCCAGTCTGCCAGAAGCGATATGTCACTCGTTGTGTATCTTAAGAGATTCATCGTTACTCCTTCCATAGGTTACTGGTATTCTCTGAGTCAATACCTCTCTTGACGAAAAAGTGGCTATCTTAATAGTGCAATACTTCTTCCTCCGAGTTGCTCACACAGTTTACTACTTTTTGTGTACTTGCCAGTCTGAAAGAAGCGATATGTCACTAGTTGTGTATCATAAAGGAGTCATCGTTTCTCCTCCTAGGGGTTATTCGAGATTTCTTAATCCAAACCGCAAGTAACGAGGCATTGGCTACCTTAAGAGAGTCATAGTTACTCGTCCCAATTGCTCACCCAGTCTGCCACTTTTCCTTACTGTGGCCAGTCTGCCAGAAGCGATATGTCACTCGTTGTGTATCTTAAGAGATTCATCGTTACTCTTTCCATAGGTTACTGGTATTCTCTCATTCAATGCCTCTCGTGACGAAAAAATGGCTATCTTAATAGTGCAATACTTCTTCCTCCCAGTTGCTCACACAGTTTACTACTTTTTTGTGTAGTTTTTGTCTGCCAGAAACTATAATTCACTAGTTTTGTATCATAAAAGAGTAATCGTTTCTCCTCCTAGGGGTTATTCGAGACCTCTTAATCCAAACCGCAAGTAACGAGGCATTGGCTACCTTAAGAGAGTCATAGTTACTCGTCCCAATTGCTCACCCAGTCTGCCACTTTATCTTACTGTGGCCAGTCTGCCAGAAGCGATATGTCACTCGTTGTGTATCTTAAGAGATTCATCGTTACTCCTTCCATAGGTTACTGCTATTCTCTGAGTCAATACCTCTCGTGACGAAAAAGTGGCTATCTTAATAGTGCAATACTTCTTCCTCCGAGTTGCTCACACAGTTTACTACTTTTTGTGTAGTTTTTGTCTGCCAGAAACTATAATTCACTAGTTGTGTATCATAAAAGAGTCATCGTTTCTCCTCCTAGGGGTTTTCGAGATTTCTTAATCCAAACCGCAAGTAACGAGGAATTGGCTACCTTAAGAGTGTCATAGTTACTCGTCCCCATTGCTCACCCAGTCTGCCACTTTTTCTTACTGTGGCCAGTCTGCCAGAAGCGATATGTCACTCGTTGTGTATCTTAAGGGATTCATCGTTACTCCTTCCATAGGTTACTGGTATTCTCTGAGTCAATACCTCTCTTGACGAAAAAGTGGCTATCTTAATAGAGCAATACTTCTTCCTCCGAGTTGCTCACACAGTTTACTGCTTTTTGTGTAGTTTTTGTCTGCCAGAAACTATAATTCACTAGTTTTGTATCATAAAAGAGTCATCGTTTCTCCTCCTAGGGGTTATTCGAGATATCTTAATAGAACAACCGCAAGCAACGAGGCATTGGCTACCTTAAGAGAGTCATAGTTACTCGTCCCAATTGCTCACCCAGTCTGCCACTTTTCCTTACTGCGGCCAGTCTGCCAGAAGCGATATGTCACTCGTTGTGTATCTTAAGAGATTCATCGTTACTCTTTCCATAGGTTACTGGTATTCTCTGATTCAATGCCTCTCGTGACGAAAAAGTGGCTATCTTAATAGTGCAATACTTCTTCCTCCGAGTTGCTCACACAGTTTACTACTTTTTGTGTACTTGCCAGTCTGCCAGAAGCGTTATGTCACTAGTTGTGTATCATAAAAGAGTCATCGTTTCTCCTCCTAGGGGTTATTCGAGATTTCTTAATCCAAACCGCAAGTAACGAGGCATTGGCTACCTTAAGAGAGTCATAGCTACTCGTCCCAATTGCTCACCCAGTCTGCCACTTTTCCTTACTGCGGCCAGTCTGCCAGAAGCGATATGTCACTCGTTGTGTATCTTAAGAGATTCATCGTTACTCTTTCCATAGGTTACTGGTATTCTCTGATTCAATGCCTCTCGTGACGAAAAAGTGGCTATCTTAATAGTGCAATACTTCTTCCTCCGAGTTGCTCACACAGTTTACTACTTTTTGTGTAGTTTTTGTCTGCCAGAAACTATAATTCACTAGTTGTGTATCATAAAAGAGTCATCGTTTCTCCTCCTAGGGGTTATTCGAGATATCTTAATCCAAACCGCAAGTAACGAGGCATTGGCTACCTTAAGAGAGTCATAGTTACTCGTCCCAATTGCTCACCCAGTCTGCCACTTTTCCTTACTGCGGCCAGTCTGCCAGTAGCGATATGTCACTCGTTGTGTATCTTAAGAGATTCATCATTACTCCTTCCATAGGTTACTGGTATTCTCTGAGTCAATACCTCTCTTGACGAAAAAGTGGCTATCTTAATAGTGCAATACTTCTTCCTCCGAGTTGCTCACACAGTTTACTACTTTTTGTGTACTTGCCAGTCTGCCAGAAGCGATATGTCCCTAGTTGTGTATCGTAAAGGAGTCATCGATTCTCCTCCTAGGGGTTTTCGAGATTTCTTAATCCAAACCGCAAGTAACGAGGCATTTTCTACCTTAAGAGAGTCATAGTTACTCGTCCCCATTGCTCACCCAGTCTGCAACTTTTTCCTACTGTGGCCAGTCTGCCAGAAGCGATATGTCACTCGTTGTGTGTCTTAAGAGATTCATCGTTACTCCTTCCATAGGTTACTGGTATTCTCTGAGTCAATACCTCTCTTGACGAAAGAGTGGCTATCTTAATAGTGCAATACTTCTTCCTCCGAGTTGCTCACACAGTTTACTACTTTTTGTGTACTTGCCAGTCTGCCAGAAGCGATATGTCACTAGTTGTGTATCATAAAGGAGTCATCGTTTCTCCTCCTAGGGGTTATTCGAGATTTCTTAATCCAAACCGCAAGAAACGAGGCATTGGCTACCTTAAGAGAGTCATAGTTACTCGTCCCAATTGCTCACCCAGTCTGCCACTTTTCCTTACTGCGGCCAGTCTGCCAGAAGCGTATTAGTCACTCGTTGTGTATCTTAAGAGATTCATCGTTACTCCTTCCATAGGTTACTGGTATTCTCTGAGTCAATACCTCTCTTGACGAAAAAGTGGCTATCTTAATAGTGCAATACTTCTTCCTCCGAGTTGCTCACACAGTTTACTATATTTTATGTACTTGCCAGTCTGCCAGAAGCGATATGTCACTAGTTGTTTATCATAAAGGAGTCATCGTTTCTCCTCCTAGGGTTTATTCGAGATTTCGTAATCCAAACCGCAAGTAACGAGGCATTGGCTACCTTAAGAGAGTCATAGTTACTCGTCCCAATTGCTCACCCAGTCTGCCACTTTTCCTTACTGCGGCCAGTCTGCCAGAAGCGATATGTCACTCGTTGTGTATCTTAAGAGATTCATCGTTACTCTTTCCATAGGTTACTGGTATTCTCTGATTCAATGCCTCTCATGACGAAAAAGTGGCTATCTTAATAGTGCAATACTTCTTCCTCCCAGTTGCTCACACAGTTTACTACTTTTTGTGTAGTTTTTGTCTGCCAGAAACTATAATTCACTAGTTGTGTATCATAAAAGAGTCATCGTTTCTCCTCCTAGGGGTTTTCGAGATTTCTAAATCCAAACCGCAAGTAACGAGGCATTGGCTACCTTAAGAGAGTCATAGTTACTCGTTCCCATTGCTCACCCAGTCTGCCAATTTTTCTTACTGTGGCCAGTCTGCCAGAAGCGATATGTCACTCGTTGTGTATCTTAAGAGATTCATCGTTACTCCTTCCATAGGTTACTGGTATTCTCTGAGTCAATACCTCTCTTGACGAAAAAGTGGCTATCTTAATAGTGCAATCCTTCTTCCTCCGAGTTGCTCACACAGTTTACTACTTTTTGTGTACTTGCCAGTCTGCCAGAAGCGTTATGTCACTAGTTGTGTATCATAAAAGAGTCATCGTTTCTCCTCCTAGGGGTTATTCGAGATTTCTTAATCCAAACCGCAAGTAACGAGGCATTGGCTACCTTAAGAGAGTCATAGCTACTCGTCCCAATTGCTCACCCAGTCTGCCACTTTTCCTTACTGCGGCCAGTCTGCCAGAAGCGATATGTCACTCGTTGTGTATCTTAAGAGATTCATCGTTACTCTTTCCATAGGTTACTGGTATTCTCTGATTCAATGCCTCTCGTGACGAAAAAGTGGCTATCTTAATAGTGCAATACTTCTTCCTCCGAGTTGCTCACACAGTTTACTACTTTTTGTGTAGTTTTTGTCTGCCAGAAACTATAATTCACTAGTTGTGTATCATAAAAGAGTCATCGTTTCTCCTCCTAGGGGTTATTCGAGATATCTTAATCCAAACCGCAAGTAACGAGGCATTGGCTACCTTAAGAGAGTCATAGTTACTCGTCCCAATTGCTCAGCCAGTCTGCCACTTTTCCTTACTGCGGCCAGTCTGCCAGAAGCGATATGTCACTCGTTGTGTATCTTAAGAGATTCATCATTAGTCCTTCCATAGGTTACTGGTATTCTCTGAGTCAATACCTCTCTTGACGAAAAAGTGGCTATCTTAATAGTGCAATACTTCTTCCTCCGAGTTGCTCACACAGTTTACTACTTTTTGTGTACTTGCCAGTCTGCCAGAAACGATATGTCCCTAGTTGTGTATCGTAAAGGAGTCATCGATTCTCCTCGTAGGGGTTTTCGAGATTTCTTAATCCAAACCGCAAGTAACGAGGCATTGGCTACCTTAAGAGAGTCATAGTTACTCGTCCCCATTGCTCACCCAGTCTGCAACTTTTTCTTACTGTGGCCAGTCTGCCAGAAGCGATATGTCACTCGTTGTGTGTCTTAAGAGATTCATCGTTACTCCTTCCATAGGTTACTGGTATTCTCTGAGTCAATACCTCTCTTGACGAAAGAGTGGCTATCTTAATAGTGCAATACTTCTTCCTCCGAGTTGCTCACACAGTTTACTACTTTTTGTGTACTTGCCAGTCTGCCAGAAGCGATATGTCACTAGTTGTGTATCATAAAAGAGTCATCGTTTCTCCTCCTAGGGGTTATTCGAGATTTCTTAATCCAAACCGCAAGAAACGAGGCATTGGCTACCTTAAGAGAGTCATAGTTACTCGTCCCAATTGCTCACCCAGTCTGCCACTTTTCCTTACTGCGGCCAGTCTGCCAGAAGCGATATGTCACTCGTTGTGTATCTTAAGAGATTCATCGTTACTCCTTCCATAGGTTACTGGTATTCTCTGAGTCAATACCTCTCTTGACGAAAAAGTGGCTATCTTAATAGTGCAATACTTCTTCCTCCGAGTTGCTCACACAGTTTACTGCTTTTTGTATAGTTTTTGTCTGCCAGAAACTATAATTCACTAGTTGTGTATCATAAAAGAGTCATCGTTTCTCCTCCTAGGGGTTATTCGAGATATCTTAATCCAAACCGCAAGTAACGAGGCATTGGCTACCTTAAGAGAGTCATAGTTACTCGTCCCAATTGCTCACCCAGTCTGCCACTTTTCCTTACTGCGGCCAGTCTGCCAGAAGCGATATGTCACTCGTTGTGTATCTTAAGAGATTCATCGATACTCCTTCCATAGGTTACTGGTATTCTCTGAGTCAATACCTCTCTTGACGAAAGAGTGGCTATCTTAATAGTGCAATACTTCTTCCTCCCAGTTGCTCACACAGGTTACTACTTTTTTGTGTAGTTTTTGTCTGCCAGAAACTATAATTCACTAGTTGTGTATCATTAAAGAGTCATCGTTTCTCCTCCTAGGGGTTATTCGAGATATCTTAATCCAAACCGCAAGTAACGAGGCATTGGCTACCTTAAGAGAGTCATAGTTACTCGTCCCAATTGCTCACCCAGTCTGCCACTTTTCCTTACTGCGGCCAGTCTGCCAGAAGCGATATGTCACTCGTTGTGTATCTTAAGAGATTCATCGTTACTCTTTCCATAGGTTACTGGTATTCTCTCATTCAATGCCTCTCGTGACGAAAAAGTGGCAATCTTAATAGTGCAATACTTCTTCCTCCCAGTTGCTCACACAGGTTACTACTTTTTTGTGTAGTTTTTGTCTGCCAGAAACTATAATTCACTAGTTTTGTATCATAAAAGAGTCATCGTTTCTCCTCCTAGGGGTTATTCGAGACCTCTTAATCCAAACCGCAAGTAACGAGGCATTGGCTACCTTAAGAGAGTCATAGTTACTCGTCCCAATTGCTCACCCAGTCTGCCACTTTTTCTTACTGCGGCCAGTCTGCCAGAAGCGATATGTCACTCGTTGTGTATCTTAAGAGATTCATCGTTAGTCCTTCCATAGGTTACTGCTATTCTCTGAGTCAATACCTCTCTTGACGAAAAAGTGGCTATCTTAATAGTGCAATCCTTCTTCCTCCGAGTTGCTCACACAGTTTACTACTTTTTGTGTACTTGCCAGTCTGCCAGAAGCGTTATGTCACTAGTTGTGTATCATAAAAGAGTCATCGTTTCTCCTCCTAGGGGTTATTCGAGATTTCTTAATCCAAACCGCAAGTAACGAGGCATTGGCTACCTTAAGAGAGTCATAGCTACTCGTCCCAATTGCTCACCCAGTCTGCCACTTTTCCTTACTGCGGCCAGTCTGCCAGAAGCGATATGTCACTCGTTGTGTATCTTAAGAGATTCATCGTTACTCTTTCCATAGGTTACTGGTATTCTCTGATTCAATGCCTCTCGTGACGAAAAAGTGGCTATCTTAATAGTGCAATACTTCTTCCTCCGAGTTGCTCACACAGTTTACTACTTTTTGTGTAGTTTTTGTCTGCCAGAAACTATAATTCACTAGTTGTGTATCATAAAAGAGTCATCGTTTCTCCTCCTAGGGGTTATTCGAGATATCTTAATCCAAACCGCAAGTAACGAGGCATTGGCTACCTTAAGAGAGTCATAGTTACTCGTCCCAATTGCTCACCCAGTCTGCCACTTTTCCTTACTGCGGCCAGTCTGCCAGAAGCGATATGTCACTCGTTGTGTATCTTAAGAGATTCATCATTAGTCCTTCCATAGGTTACTGGTATTCTCTGAGTCAATACCTCTCTTGACGAAAAAGTGGCTATCTTAATAGTGCAATACTTCTTCCTCCGAGTTGCTCACACAGTTTACTACTTTTTGTGTACTTGCCAGTCTGCCAGAAGCGATATGTCCCTAGTTGTGTATCGTAAAGGAGTCATCGATTCTCCTCCTAGGGGTTTTCGAGATTTCTTAATCCAAACCGCAAGTAACGAGGCATTGGCTACCTTAAGAGAGTCATAGTTACTCGTCCCCATTGCTCACCCAGTCTGCAACTTTTTCTTACTGTGGCCAGTCTGCCAGAAGCGATATGTCACTCGTTGTGTGTCTTAAGAGATTCATCGTTACTCCTTCCATAGGTTACTGGTATTCTCTGAGTCAATACCTCTCTTGACGAAAGAGTGGCTATCTTAATAGTGCAATACTTCTTCCTCCGAGTTGCTCACACAGTTTACTACTTTTTGTGTACTTGCCAGTCTGCCAGAAGCGATATGTCACTAGTTGTGTATCATAAAAGAGTCATCGTTTCTCCTCCTAGGGGTTATTCGAGATTTCTTAATCCAAACCGCAAGAAACGAGGCATTGGCTACCTTAAGAGAGTCATAGTTACTCGTCCCAATTGCTCACCCAGTCTGCCACTTTTCCTTACTGCGGCCAGTCTGCCAGAAGCGATATGTCACTCGTTGTGTATCTTAAGAGATTCATCGTTACTCCTTCCATAGGTTACTGGTATTCTCTGAGTCAATACCTCTCTTGACGAAAAAGTGGCTATCTTAATAGTGCAATACTTCTTCCTCCGAGTTGCTCACACAGTTTACTGCTTTTTGTATAGTTTTTGTCTGCCAGAAACTATAATTCACTAGTTGTGTATCATAAAAGAGTCATCGTTTCTCCTCCTAGGGGTTATTCGAGATATCTTAATCCAAACCGCAAGTAACGAGGCATTGGCTACCTTAAGAGAGTCATAGTTACTCGTCCCAATTGCTCACCCAGTCTGCCACTTTTCCTTACTGCGGCCAGTCTGCCAGAAGCGATATGTCACTCGTTGTGTATCTTAAGAGATTCATCGATACTCCTTCCATAGGTTACTGGTATTCTCTGAGTCAATACCTCTCTTGACGAAAAAGTGACTATCTTAATAGTGCAATACTTCTTCCTCCCAGTTGCTCACACAGGTTACTACTTTTTTGTGTAGTTTTTGTCTGCCAGAAACTATAATTCACTAGTTGTGTATCATAAAAGAGTCATCGTTTCTCCTCCTAGGGGTTATTCGAGATATCTTAATCCAAACCGCAAGTAACGAGGCATTGGCTACCTTAAGAGAGTCATAGTTACTCGTCCCAATTGCTCACCCAGTCTGCCACTTTTCCTTACTGCGGCCAGTCTGCCAGAAGCGATATGTCACTCGTTGTGTATCTTAAGAGATTCATCGTTACTCTTTCCATAGGTTACTGGAATTCTCTCATTCAATGCCTCTCGTGACGAAAAAGTGGCAATCTTAATAGTGCAATACTTCTTCCTCCCAGTTGCTCACACAGGTTACTACTTTTTTGTGTAGTTTTTGTCTGCCAGAAACTATAATTCACTAGTTTTGTATCATAAAAGAGTCATCGTTTCTCCTCCTAGGGGTTATTCGAGACCTCTTAATCCAAACCGCAAGTAACGAGGCATTGGCTACCTTAAGAGAGTCATAGTTACTCGTCCCAATTGCTCACCCAGTCTGCCACTTTTTCTTACTGCGGCCAGTCTGCCAGAAGCGATATGTCACTCGTTGTGTATCTTAAGAGATTCATCGTTACTCCTTCCATAGGTTACTGCTATTCTCTGAGTCAATACCTCTCGTGACGAAAAAGTGGCTATCTTAATAGTGCAATACTTCTTCCTCCGAGTTGCTCACACAGTTTACTACTTTTTGTGTAGTTTTTGTCTGCCAGAAACTATAATTCACTAGTTGTGTATCATAAAAGAGTCATCGTTTCTCCTCCTAGGGGTTATTCGAGACCTCTTAATCCAAACCGCAAGTAACGAGGCATTGGCTACCTTAAGAGAGTCATAGTTACTCGTCCCAATTGCTCACCCAGTCTGCCACTTTTTCTTACTGCGGCCAGTCTGCCAGAAGCGATATGTCACTCGTTGTGTATCTTAAGAGATTCATCGTTACTCCTTCCATAGGTTACTGCTATTCTCTGAGTCAATACCTCTCGTGACGAAAAAGTGGCTATCTTAATAGTGCAATACTTCTTCCTCCGAGTTGCTCACACAGTTTACTACTTTTTGTGTAGTTTTTGTCTGCCAGAAACTATAATTCACTAGTTGTGTATCATAAAAGGGTCATCGTTTCTCCTCCTAGGGGTTTTCGAGATTTCTTAATCCAAACCGCAAGTAACGAGGCATTGGCTACCTTAAGAGTGTCATAGTTACTCGTCCCCATTGCTCACCCAGTCTGCCACTTTTTCTTACTGTGGCCAGTCTGCCAGAAGCGATATGTCACTCGTTGTGTATCTTAAGAGATTCATCGTTACTCCTTCCATAGGTTACTGGTATTCTCTGAGTCAATACCTCTCTTGACGAAAAAGTGGCTATCTTAATAGAGCAATACTTCTTCCTCCGAGTTGCTCACACAGTTTACTGCTTTTTGTGTAGTTTTTGTGTGCCAGAAGCGATATGTCACTAGTTGTGTATCATAAAAGAGTCATCGTTTCTCCTCCTAGGGGTTATTCGAGATTTCTTAATCCAAACCGCAAGTAACGAGGCATTGGCTACCTTAAGAGAGTCATAGCTACTCGTCCCAATTGCTCACCCAGTCTGCCACTTTTCCTTACTGCGGCCAGTCTGCCAGAAGCGATATGTCACTCGTTGTGTATCTTAAGAGATTCATCGTTACTCTTTCCATAGGTTACTGGTATTCTCTGATTCAATGCCTCTCGTGACGAAAAAGTGGCTACCTTAATAGTGTAATACTTCTCCCTCCCAGTTGCTCACACAGTTTACTACTTTTTGTGTAGTTTTTGTCTGCCAGAAACTATAATTCACTAGTTGTGTATCATAAAAGAGTCATCGTTTCTCCTCCTAGGGGTTATTCGAGATATCTTAATCCAAACCGCAAGTAACGAGGCATTGGCTACCTTAAGAGAGTCATAGTTACTCGTCCCAATTGCTCACCCAGTCTGCCACTTTTCCTTACTGCGGCCATTCTGCCAGAAGCGATATGTCACTCGTTGTGTATCTTAAGAGATTCATCGTTACTCCTTCCATAGGTTACTGGTATTCTCTGAGTCAATACCTCTCTTGACGAAAAAGTGGCTATCTTAATAGTGCAATACTTCTTCCTCCGAGTTGCTCACACAGTTTACTGCTTTTTGTGTAGTTTTTGTCTGCCAGAAACTATAATTCACTAGTTGTGTATCATAAAAGAGTCATCGTTTCTCCTCCTAGGGGTTATTCGAGATTTCTTAATCCAAACCGCAAGTAACGAGGCATTGGCTACCTTAAGAGAGTCATAGTTACTCGTCCCCATTGCTCACCCAGTCTGCCACTTTTTCTTACTGTGGCCAGTCTGCCAGAAGCGATATGTCACTCGTTGTGTATCTTAAGAGATTCATCGTTACTCCTTCCATAGGTTACTGGTATTCTCTGAGTCAATACCTCTCTTGACGAAAAAGTGGCTATCTTAATAGTGCAATACTTCTTAATCCGAGTTGCTCACACAGTTTACTACTTTTTGTGTACTTGCCAGTCTGCCAAAAGCGATATGTCACTAGTTGTGTATCATATTGAGTCATCGTTTCTCCTCCTAAGGGTTATTCGAGATTTCTTAATCCAAACCGCAAGTAACGAGGCATTGGCTACCTTAAGAGAGTCATAGTTACTCGTCCCAATTGTTCACCCAGTCTGCCACTTTTCCTTACTGCGGCCAGTCTGCCAGAAGCGATATGTCACTCGTAGTGTATCTTAAGAGATTCATCGTTACTCTTTCCATAGGTTACTGGTATTCTCTCATTCAATGCCTCTCGTGACGAAAAAGTGGCTATCTTAATAGTGCAATACTTCTTCCTCCCAGTTGCTCACACAGTTTACTACTTTTTTGTGTAGCTTTTGTCTGCCAGAAACTATAATTCACTAGTTTTGTATCATAAAAGAGTCATCGTTTCTCCTCCTAGGGGTTATTCGAGACCTCTTAATCCAAACCGCAAGTAACGAGGCATTGGCTACCTTAAGAGAGTCATAGTTACTCGTCCCAATTGCTCACCCAGTCTGCCACTTTATCTTACTGCGGCCAGTCTGCCAGAAGCGATATGTCACTCGTTGTGTATCTTAAGAGATTCATCGTTACTCCTTCCATAGGTTACTGGTATTCTCTGAGTCAATACCTCTCTTGACGAAAAAGTGGCTATCTTAATAGTGCAATACTTCTTCCTCCGAGTTGCTCACACAGTTTACTGCTTTTTGTATAGTTTTTGTCTGCCAGAAACTATAATTCACTAGTTGTGTATCATAAAAGAGTCATCGTTTCTCCTCCTAGGGGTTATTCGAGATATCTTAATCCAAACCGCAAGTAACGAGGCATTGGCTACCTTAAGAGAGTCATAGTTACTCGTCCCAATTGCTCACCCAGTCTGCCACTTTTCCTTACTGCGGCCAGTCTGCCAGAAGCGATATGTCACTCGTTGTGTATCTTAAGAGATTCATCGATACTCCTTCCATAGTTTAGGGGTATTCTCTGAGTCAATACCTCTCTTGACGAAAAAGTGGCTATCTTAATAGTGCAATACTTCTTCCTCCCAGTTGCTCACACAGGTTACTACTTTTTTGTGTAGTTTTTGTCTGCCAGAAACTATAATTCACTAGTTGTGTATCATAAAAGAGTCATCGTTTCTCCTCCTAGGGGTTATTCGAGATATCTTAATCCAAACCGCAAGTAACGAGGCATTGGCTACCTTAAGAGAGTCATAGTTACTCGTCCCAATTGCTCACCCACTCTGCCACTTTTCCTTACTGCGGCCAGTCTGCCAGAAGCGATATGTCACTCGTTGTGTATCTTAAGAGATTCATCGTTACTCTTTCCATAGGTTACTGGTATTCTCTCATTCAATGCCTCTCGTGACGAAAAAGTGGCAATCTTAATAGTGCAATACTTCTTCCTCCCAGTTGCTCACACAGGTTACTACTTTTTTGTGTAGTTTTTGTCTGCCAGAAACTATAATTCACTAGTTTTGTATCATAAAAGAGTCATCGTTTCTCCTCCTAGGGGTTATTCGAGACCTCTTAATCCAAACCGCAAGTAACGAGGCATTGGCTACCTTAAGAGAGTCATAGTTACTCGTCCCAATTGCTCACCCAGTCTGCCACTTTTTCTTACTGCGGCCAGTCTGCCAGAAGCGATATGTCACTCGTTGTGTATCTTAAGAGATTCATCGTTACTCCTTCCATAGGTTACTGCTATTCTCTGAGTCAATACCTCTCGTGACGAAAAAGTGGCTATCTTAATAGTGCAATACTTCTTCCTCCGAGTTGCTCACACAGTTTACTACTTTTTGTGTAGTTTTTGTCTGCCAGAAACTATAATTCACTAGTTGTGTATCATAAAAGAGTCATCGTTTCTCCTCCTAGGGGTTATTCGAGACCTCTTAATCCAAACCGCAAGTAACGAGGCATTGGCTACCTTAAGAGAGTCATAGTTACTCGTTCCAATTGCTCACCCAGTCTGCCACTTTTTCTTACTGCGCCCAGTCTGCCAGAAGCGATATGTCACTCGTTGTGTATCTTAAGAGATTCATCGTTACTCCTTCCATAGGTTACTGCTATTCTCTGAGTCAATACCTCTCGTGACGAAAAAGTGGCTATCTTAATAGTGCAATACTTCTTCCTCCGAGTTGCTCACACAGTTTACTACTTTTTGTGTAGTTTTTGTCTGCCAGAAACTATAATTCACTAGTTGTGTATCATAAAAGGGTCATCGTTTCTCCTCCTAGGGGTTTTCGAGATTTCTTAATCCAAACCGCAAGTAACGAGGAATTGGCTACCTTAAGAGTGTCATAGTTACTCGTCCCCATTGCTCACCCAGTCTGCCACTTTTTCTTACTGTGGCCAGTCTGCCAGAAGCGATATGTCACTCGTTGTGTATCTTAAGAGATTCATCGTTACTCCTTCCATAGGTTACTGGTATTCTCTGAGTCAATACCTCTCTTGACGAAAAAGTGGCTATCTTAATAGAGCAATACTTCTTCCTCCGAGTTGCTCACACAGTTTACTGCTTTTTGTGTAGTTTTTGTCTGCCAGAAGCGATATGTCACTAGTTGTGTATCATAAAAGAGTCATCGTTTCTCCTCCTAGGGGTTATTCGAGATTTCTTAATCCAAACCGCAAGTAACGAGGCATTGGCTACCTTAAGAGAGTCATAGCTACTCGTCCCAATTGCTCACCCAGTCTGCCACTTTTCCTTACTGCGGCCAGTCTGCCAGAAGCGATATGTCACTCGTTGTGTATCTTAAGAGATTCATCGTTACTCTTTCCATAGGTTACTGGTATTCTCTGATTCAATGCCTCTCGTGACGAAAAAGTGGCTACCTTAATAGTGCATTACTTCTTTCTCCCAGTTGCTCACACAGTTTACTACTTTTTGTGTAGTTTTTGTCTGCCAGAAACTATAATTCACTAGTTGTGTATCATAAAACAGTCATCGTTTCTCCTCCTAGGGGTTATTCGAGATATCTTAATCCAAACCGCAAGTAACGAGGCATTGGCTACCTTAAGAGAGTCATAGTTACTCGTCCCAATTGCTCACCCAGTCTGCCACTTTTCCTTACTGCGGCCATTCTGCCAGAAGCGATATGTCACTCGTTGTGTATCTTAAGAGATTCATCGTTACTCCTTCCATAGGTTACTGGTATTCTCTGAGTCAATACCTCTCTTGACGAAAAAGTGGCTATCTTAATAGTGCAATACTTCTTCCTCCGAGTTGCTCACACAGTTTACTACTTTTTGTGTAGATTTTGTCTGCCAGAAACTATAATTCACTAGTTGTGTATCATAAAAGAGTCATCGTTTCTCCTCCTAGGGGTTATTCGAGATTTCTTAATCCAAACCGCAAGTAACGAGGCATTGGCTACTTTAAGAGGGTCATAGTTACTCGTCCCCATTGCTCACCCAGTCTGCCACTTTTTCTTACTGTGGCCAGTCTGCCAGAAGCGATATGTCACTCGTTGTGTATCTTAAGAGATTCATCGTTACTCCTTCCATAGGTTACTGGTATTCTCTGAGTCAATACCTCTCTTGACGAAAAAGTGGCTATCTTAATAGTGCAATACTTCTTCCTCCGAGTTGCTCACACAGTTTACTACTTTTTGTGTACTTGCCAGTCTGCCAGAAGCGATATGTCACTAGTTGTGTATCATATTGAGTCATCGTTTCTCCTCCTAGGGGTTATTCGAGATTTCTTAATCCAAACCGCAAGTAACGAGGCATTGGCTACCTTAAGAGAGTCATAGTTACTCGTCCCAATTGTTCACCCAGTCTGCCACTTTTCCTTACTGCGGCCAGTCTGCCAGAAGCGATATGTCACTCGTAGTGTATCTTAAGAGATTCATCGTTACTCTTTCCATAGGTTACTGGTATTCTCTCATTCAATGCCTCTCGTGACGAAAAAGTGGCTATCTTAATAGTGCAATACTTCTTCCTCCCAGTTGCTCACACAGTTTACTACTTTTTTGTGTAGTTTTTGTCTGCCAGAAACTATAATTCACTAGTTTTGTATCATAAAAGAGTCATCGTTTCTCCTCCTAGGGGTTAGTCGAGACCTCTTAATCCAAACCGCAAGTAACGAGGCATTGGCTACCTTAAGAGAGTCATAGTTACTCGTCCCAATTGCTCACCCAGTCTGCCACTTTATCTTACTGCGGCCAGTCTGCCAGAAGCGATATGTCACTCGTTGTGTATCTTAAGAGATTCATCGTTACTCCTTCCATAGGTTACTGGTATTCTCTGAGTCAATACCTCTCTTGACGAAAAAGTGGCTATCTTAATAGTGCAATACTTCTTCCTCCGAGTTGCTCACACAGTTTACTGCTTTTTGTGTAGTTTTTGTCTGCCAGAAACTATAATTCACTAGTTGTGTATCATAAAAGAGTCATCGTTTCTCCTCCTAGGGGTTATTCGAGATATCTTAATCCAAACCGCAAGTAACGAGGCATTGGCTACCTTAAGAGAGTCATAGTTACTCGTCCCAATTGCTCACCCAGTCTGCCACTTTTCCTTACTGCGGCCATTCTGCCAGAAGCGATATGTCACTCGTTGTGTATCTTAAGAGATTCATCGTTACTCCTTCCATAGGTTACTGGTATTCTCTGAGTCAATACCTCTCTTGACGAAAAAGTGGCTATCTTAATAGTGCAATACTTCTTCCTCCGAGTTGCTCACACAGTTTACTGCTTTTTGTGTAGTTTTTGTCTGCCAGAAACTATAATTCACTAGTTGTGTATCATAAAAGAGTCATCGTTTCTCCTCCTAGGGGTTATTCGAGATTTCTTAATCCAAACCGCAAGTAACGAGGCATTGGCTACCTTAAGAGAGTCATAGTTACTCGTCCCCATTGCTCACCCAGTCTGCCACTTTTTCTTACTGTGGCCAGTCTGCCAGAAGCGATATGTCACTCGTTGTGTATCTTAAGAGATTCATCGTTACTCCTTCCATAGGTTACTGGTATTCTCTGAGTCAATACCTCTCTTGACGAAAAAGTGGCTATCTTAATAGTGCAATACTTCTTCCTCCGAGTTGCTCACACAGTTTACTACTTTTTGTGTACTTGCCAGTCTGCCAGAAGCGATATGTCACTAGTTGTGTATCATATTGAGTCATCGTTTCTCCTCCTAGGGGTTATTCGAGATTTCTTAATCCAAACCGCAAGTAACGAGGCATTGGCTACCTTAAGAGAGTCATAGTTACTCGTCCCAATTGTTCACCCAGTCTGCCACTTTTCCTTACTGCGGCCAGTCTGCCAGAAGCGATATGTCACTCGTAGTGTATCTTAAGAGATTCATCGTTACTCTTTCCATAGGTTACTGGTATTCTCTCATTCAATGCCTCTCGTGACGAAAAAGTGGCTATCTTAATAGTGCAATACTTCTTCCTCCCAGTTGCTCACACAGTTTACTACTTTTTTGTGTAGTTTTTGTCTGCCAGAAACTATAATTCACTAGTTTTGTATCATAAAAGAGTCATCGTTTCTCCTCCTAGGGGTTATTCGAGACCTCTTAATCCAAACCGCAAGTAACGAGGCATTGGCTACCTTAAGAGAGTCATAGTTACTCGTCCCAATTGCTCACCCAGTCTGCCACTTTATCTTACTGCGGCCAGTCTGCCAGAAGCGATATGTCACTCGTTGTGTATCTTAAGAGATTCATCGTTACTCCTTCCATAGGTTACTGGTATTCTCTGAGTCAATACCTCTCTTGACGAAAAAATGGCTATCTTAATAGTGCAATACTTCTTCCTCCGAGTTGCTCACACAGTTTACTGCTTTTTGTATAGTTTTTGTCTGCCAGAAACTATAATTCACTAGTTGTGTATCATAAAAGAGTCATCGTTTCTCCTCCTAGGGGTTATTCGAGATATCTTAATCCAAACCGCAAGTAACGAGGCATTGGCTACCTTAAGAGAGTCATAGTTACTCGTCCCAATTGCTCACCCAGTCTGCCACTTTTCCTTACTGCGGCCAGTCTGCCAGAAGCGATATGTCACTCGTTGTGTATCTTAAGAGATTCATCGATACTCCTTCCATAGGTTACTGGTATTCTCTGAGTCAATACCTCTCTTGACGAAAAAGTGGCTATCTTAATAGTGCAATACTTCTTCCTCCCAGTTGCTCACACAGGTTACTACTTTTTTGTGTAGTTTTTGTCTGCCAGAAACTATAATTCACTAGTTGTGTATCATAAAAGAGTCATCGTTTCTCCTCCTAGGGGTTATTCGAGATATCTTAATCCAAACCGCAAGTAACGAGGCATTGGCTACCTTAAGAGAGTCATAGTTACTCGTCCCAATTGCTCACCCAGTCTGCCACTTTTCCTTACTGCGGCCAGTCTGCCAGAAGCGATATGTCACTCGTTGTGTATCTTAAGAGATTCATCGTTACTCTTTCCATAGGTTACTGGTATTCTCTCATTCAATGCCTCTCGTGACGAAAAAGTGGCAATCTTAATAGTGCAATACTTCTTCCTCCCAGTTGCTCACACAGGTTACTACTTTTTTGTGTAGTTTTTGTCTGCCAGAAACTATAATTCACTAGTTTTGTATCATAAAAGAGTCATCGTTTCTCCTCCTAGGGGTTATTCGAGACCTCTTAATCCAAACCGCAAGTAACGAGGCATTGGCTACCTTAAGAGAGTCATAGTTACTCGTCCCAATTGCTCACCCAGTCTGCCACTTTTTCTTACTGCGGCCAGTCTGCCAGAAGCGATATGTCACTCGTTGTGTATCTTAAGAGATTCATCGTTACTCCTTCCATAGGTTACTGCTATTCTCTGAGTCAATACCTCTCTTGACGAAAAAGTGGCTATCTTAATAGTGCAATACTTCTTCCTCCGTGTTGCTCACACAGTTTACTACTTTTTGTGTACTTGCCAGTCTGCCAGAAGCGATATGTCACTAGTTGTGTATCATAAAAGAGTCATCGTTTCTCCTCCTAGGGGTTATTCGAGATTTCTTAATCCAAACCGCAAGTAACGAGGCATTGGCTACCTTAAGAGAGTCATAGTTACTCGTCCCAATTGCTCACCCAGTCTGCCACTTTTCCTTACTGCGGCCAGTCTGCCAGAAGCGATATGTCACTCGTTGTGTATCTTAAGAGATTCATCGTTACTCTTTCCATAGGTTACTGGTATTCTCTGATTCAATGCCTCTCGTGACGAAAAAGTGGCTACCTTAATAGTGTAATACTTCTCCCTCCCAGTTGCTCACACAGTTTACTACTTTTTGTGTAGTTTTTGTCTGCCAGAAACTATAATTCACTAGTTGTGTATCATAAAAGAGTCATCGTTTCTCCTCCTAGGGGTTATTCGAGATATCTTAATCCAAACCGCAAGTAACGAGGCATTGGCTACCTTAAGAGAGTCATAGTTACTCGTCCCAATTGCTCACCCAGTCTGCCACTTTTCCTTACTGCGGCCAGTCTGCCAGAAGCGATATGTCACTCGTTGTGTATCTTAAGAGATTCATCGATACTCCTTCCATAGGTTACTGGTATTCTCTGAGTCAATACCTCTCTTGACGAAAAAGTGGCTATCTTAATAGTGCAATACTTCTTCCTCCCAGTTGCTCACACAGGTTACTACTTTTTTGTGTAGTTTTTGTCTGCCAGAAACTATAATTCACTAGTTGTGTATCATAAAAGAGTCATCGTTTCTCCTCCTAGGGGTTATTCGAGATATCTTAATCCAAACCGCAAGTAACGAGGCATTGGCTACCTTAAGAGAGTCATAGTTACTCGTCCCAATTGCTCACCCAGTCTGCCACTTTTCCTTACTGCGGCCAGTCTGCCAGAAGCGATATGTCACTCGTTGTGTATCTTAAGAGATTCATCGTTACTCTTTCCATAGGTTACTGGTATTCTCTCATTCAATGCCTCTCGTGACGAAAAAGTGGCAATCTTAATAGTGCAATACTTCTTCCTCCCAGTTGCTCACACAGGTTACTACTTTTTTGTGTAGTTTTTGTCTGCCAGAAACTATAATTCACTAGTTTTGTATCATAAAAGAGTCATCGTTTCTCCTCCTAGGGGTTATTCGAGACCTCTTAATCCAAACCGCAAGTAACGAGGCATTGGCTACCTTAAGAGAGTCATAGTTACTCGTCCCAATTGCTCACCCAGTCTGCCACTTTTTCTTACTGCGGCCAGTCTGCCAGAAGCGATATGTCACTCGTTGTGTATCTTAAGAGATTCATCGTTACTCCTTCCATAGGTTACTGCTATTCTCTGAGTCAATACCTCTCGTGACGAAAAAGTGGCTATCTTAATAGTGCAATACTTCTTCCTCCGAGTTGCTCACACAGTTTACTACTTTTTGTGTAGTTTTTGTCTGCCAGAAACTATAATTCACTAGTTGTGTATCATAAAAGAGTCATCGTTTCTCCTCCTAGGGGTTATTCGAGACCTCTTAATCCAAACCGCAAGTAACGAGGCATTGGCTACCTTAAGAGAGTCATAGTTACTCGTCCCAATTGCTCACCCAGTCTGCCACTTTTTCTTACTGCGGCCAGTCTGCCAGAAGCGATATGTCACTCGTTGTGTATCTTAAGAGATTCATCGTTACTCCTTCCATAGGTTACTGCTATTCTCTGAGTCAATACCTCTCGTGACGAAAAAGTGGCTATCTTAATAGTGCAATACTTCTTCCTCCGAGTTGCTCACACAGTTTACTACTTTTTGTCTAGTTTTTTCTGCCAGAAACTATAATTCACTAGTTGTGTATCATAAAAGGGTCATCGTTTCTCCTCCTAGGGGTTTTCGAGATTTCTTAATCCAAACCGCAAGTAACGAGGAATTGGCTACCTTAAGAGTGTCATAGTTACTCGTCCCCATTGCTCACCCAGTCTGCCACTTTTTCTTACTGTGGCCAGTCTGCCAGAAGCGATATGTCACTCGTTGTGTATCTTAAGAGATTCATCGTTACTCCTTCCATAGGTTACTGGTATTCTCTGAGTCAATACCTCTCTTGACGAAAAAGTGGCTATCTTAATAGAGCAATACTTCTTCCTCCGAGTTGCTCACACAGTTTACTGCTTTTTGTGTAGTTTTTGTCTGCCAGAAGCGATATGTCACTAGTTGTGTATCATAAAAGAGTCATCGTTTCTCCTCCTAGGGGTTATTCGAGATTTCTTAATTCAAACCGCAAGTAACGAGGCATTGGCTACCTTAAGAGAGTCATAGCTACTCGTCCCAATTGCTCACCCAGTCTGCCACTTTTCCTTACTGCGGCCAGTCTGCCAGAAGCGATATGTCACTCGTTGTGTATCTTAAGAGATTCATCGTTACTCTTTCCATAGGTTACTGGTATTCTCTGATTCAATGCCTCTCGTGACGAAAAAGTGGCTACCTTAATAGTGCATTACTTCTTTCTCCCAGTTGCTCACACAGTTTACTACTTTTTGTGTAGTTTTTGTCTGCCAGAAACTATAATTCACTAGTTGTGTATCATAAAACAGTCATCGTTTCTCCTCCTAGGGGTTATTCGAGATATCTTAATCCAAACCGCAAGTAACGAGGCATTGGCTACCTTAAGAGAGTCATAGTTACTCGTCCCAATTGCTCACCCAGTCTGCCACTTTTCCTTACTGCGGCCATTCTGCCAGAAGCGATATGTCACTCGTTGTGTATCTTAAGAGATTCATCGTTACTCCTTCCATAGGTTACTGGTATTCTCTGAGTCAATACCTCTCTTGACGAAAAAGTGGCTATCTTAATAGTGCAATACTTCTTCCTCCGAGTTGCTCACACAGTTTACTGCTTTTTGTGTAGTTTTTGTCTGCCAGAAACTATAATTCACTAGTTGTGTATCATAAAAGAGTCATCGTTTCTCCTCCTAGGGGTTATTCGAGATTTCTTAATCCAAACCGCAAGTAACGAGGCATTGGCTACCTTAAGAGGGTCATAGTTACTCGTCCCCATTGCTCACCCAGTCTGCCACTTTTTCTTACTGTGGCCAGTCTGCCAGAAGCGATATGTCACTCGTTGTGTATCTTAAGAGATTCATCGTTACTCCTTCCATAGGTTACTGGTATTCTCTGAGTCAATACCTCTCTTGACGAAAAAGTGGCTATCTTAATAGTGCAATACTTCTTCCTCCGAGTTGCTCACACAGTTTACTACTTTTTGTGTACTTGCCAGTCTGCCAGAAGCGATATGTCACTAGTTGTGTATCATATTGAGTCATCGTTTCTCCTCCTAGGGGTTATTCGAGATTTCTTAATCCAAACCGCAAGTAACGAGGCATTGGCTACCTTAAGAGAGTCATAGTTACTCGTCCCAATTGTTCACCCAGTCTGCCACTTTTCCTTACTGCGGCCAGTCTGCCAGAAGCGATATGTCACTCGTAGTGTATCTTAAGAGATTCATGGTTACTCTTTCCATAGGTTACTGGTATTCTCTCATTCAATGCCTCTCGTGACGAAAAAGTGGCTATCTTAATAGTGCAATACTTCTTCCTCCCAGTTGCTCACACAGTTTACTACTTTTTTGTGTAGTTTTTGTCTGCCAGAAACTATAATTCACTAGTTTTGTATCATAAAAGAGTCATCGTTTCTCCTCCTAGGGGTTAGTCGAGACCTCTTAATCCAAACCGCAAGTAACGAGGCATTGGCTACCTTAAGAGAGTCATAGTTACTCGTCCCAATTGCTCACCCAGTCTGCCACTTTATCTTACTGCGGCCAGTCTGCCAGAAGCGATATGTCACTCGTTGTGTATCTTAAGAGATTCATCGTTACTCCTTCCATAGGTTACTGGTATTCTCTGAGTCAATACCTCTCTTGACGAAAAAGTGGCTATCTTAATAGTGCAATACTTCTTCCTCCGAGTTGCTCACACAGTTTACTGCTTTTTGTGTAGTTTTTGTCTGCCAGAAACTATAATTCACTAGTTGTGTATCATAAAAGAGTCATCGTTTCTCCTCCTAGGGGTTATTCGAGATATCTTAATCCAAACCGCAAGTAACGAGGCATTGGCTACCTTAAGAGAGTCATAGTTACTCGTCCCAATTGCTCACCCAGTCTGCCACTTTTCCTTACTGCGGCCATTCTGCCAGAAGCGATATGTCACTCGTTGTGTATCTTAAGAGATTCATCGTTACTCCTTCCATAGGTTACTGGTATTCTCTGAGTCAATACCTCTCTTGACGAAAAAGTGGCTATCTTAATAGTGCAATACTTCTTCCTCCGAGTTGCTCACACAGTTTACTGCTTTTTGTGTAGTTTTTGTCTGCCAGAAACTATAATTCACTAGTTGTGTATCATAAAAGAGTCATCGTTTCTCCTCCTAGGGGTTATTCGAGATTTCTTAATCCAAACCGCAAGTAACGAGGCATTGGCTACCTTAAGAGAGTCATAGTTACTCGTCCCCATTGCTCACCCAGTCTGCCACTTTTTCTTACTGTGGCCAGTCTGCCAGAAGCGATATGTCACTCGTTGTGTATCTTAAGAGATTCATCGTTACTCCTTCCATAGGTTACTGGTATTCTCTGAGTCAATACCTCTCTTGACGAAAAAGTGGCTATCTTAATAGTGCAATACTTCTTCCTCCGAGTTGCTCACACAGTTTACTACTTTTTGTGTACTTGCCAGTCTGCCAGAAGCGATATGTCACTAGTTGTGTATCATATTGAGTCATCGTTTCTCCTCCTAGGGGTTATTCGAGATTTCTTAATCCAAACCGCAAGTAACGAGGCATTGGCTACCTTAAGAGAGTCATAGTTACTCGTCCCAATTGTTCACCCAGTCTGCCACTTTTCCTTACTGCGGCCAGTCTGCCAGAAGCGATATGTCACTCGTAGTGTATCTTAAGAGATTCATCGTTACTCTTTCCATAGGTTACTGGTATTCTCTCATTCAATGCCTCTCGTGACGAAAAAGTGGCTATCTTAATAGTGCAATACTTCTTCCTCCCAGTTGCTCACACAGTTTACTACTTTTTTGTGTAGTTTTTGTCTGCCAGAAACTATAATTCACTAGTTTTGTATCATAAAAGAGTCATCGTTTCTCCTCCTAGGGGTTATTCGAGACCTCTTAATCCAAACCGCAAGTAACGAGGCATTGGCTACCTTAAGAGAGTCATAGTTACTCGTCCCAATTGCTCACCCAGTCTGCCACTTTATCTTACTGCGGCCAGTCTGCCAGAAGCGATATGTCACTCGTTGTGTATCTTAAGAGATTCATCGTTACTCCTTCCATAGGTTACTGGTATTCTCTGAGTCAATACCTCTCGTGACGAAAAAGTGGCTATCTTAATAGTGCAATACTTCTTCCTCCGAGTTGCTCACACAGTTTACTACTTTTTGTGTAGTTTTTGTCTGCCAGAAACTATAATTCACTAGTTGTGTATCATAAAAGAGTCATCGTTTCTCCTCCTAGGGGTTATTCGAGACCTCTTAATCCAAACCGCAAGTAACGAGGCATTGGCTACCTTAAGAGAGTCATAGTTACTCGTCCCAATTGCTCACCCAGTCTGCCACTTTTTCTTACTGCGGCCAGTCTGCCAGAAGCGATATGTCACTCGTTGTGTATCTTAAGAGATTCATCGTTACTCCTTCCATAGGTTACTGCTATTCTCTGAGTCAATACCTCTCGTGACGAAAAAGTGGCTATCTTAATAGTGCAATACTTCTTCCTCCGAGTTGCTCACACAGTTTACTACTTTTTGTCTAGTTTTTTCTGCCAGAAACTATAATTCACTAGTTGTGTATCATAAAAGGGTCATCGTTTCTCCTCCTAGGGGTTTTCGAGATTTCTTAATCCAAACCGCAAGTAACGAGGAATTGGCTACCTTAAGAGTGTCATAGTTACTCGTCCCCATTGCTCACCCAGTCTGCCACTTTTTCTTACTGTGGCCAGTCTGCCAGAAGCGATATGTCACTCGTTGTGTATCTTAAGAGATTCATCGTTACTCCTTCCATAGGTTACTGGTATTCTCTGAGTCAATACCTCTCTTGACGAAAAAGTGGCTATCTTAATAGAGCAATACTTCTTCCTCCGAGTTGCTCACACAGTTTACTGCTTTTTGTGTAGTTTTTGTCTGCCAGAAGCGATATGTCACTAGTTGTGTATCATAAAAGAGTCATCGTTTCTCCTCCTAGGGGTTATTCGAGATTTCTTAATTCAAACCGCAAGTAACGAGGCATTGGCTACCTTAAGAGAGTCATAGCTACTCGTCCCAATTGCTCACCCAGTCTGCCACTTTTCCTTACTGCGGCCAGTCTGCCAGAAGCGATATGTCACTCGTTGTGTATCTTAAGAGATTCATCGTTACTCTTTCCATAGGTTACTGGTATTCTCTGATTCAATGCCTCTCGTGACGAAAAAGTGGCTACCTTAATAGTGCATTACTTCTTTCTCCCAGTTGCTCACACAGTTTACTACTTTTTGTGTAGTTTTTGTCTGCCAGAAACTATAATTCACTAGTTGTGTATCATAAAACAGTCATCGTTTCTCCTCCTAGGGGTTATTCGAGATATCTTAATCCAAACCGCAAGTAACGAGGCATTGGCTACCTTAAGAGAGTCATAGTTACTCGTCCCAATTGCTCACCCAGTCTGCCACTTTTCCTTACTGCGGCCATTCTGCCAGAAGCGATATGTCACTCGTTGTGTATCTTAAGAGATTCATCGTTACTCCTTCCATAGGTTACTGGTATTCTCTGAGTCAATACCTCTCTTGACGAAAAAGTGGCTATCTTAATAGTGCAATACTTCTTCCTCCGAGTTGCTCACACAGTTTACTGCTTTTTGTGTAGTTTTTGTCTGCCAGAAACTATAATTCACTAGTTGTGTATCATAAAAGTGTCATCGTTTCTCCTCCTAGGGGTTATTCGAGATTTCTTAATCCAAACCGCAAGTAACGAGGCATTGGCTACCTTAAGAGGGTCATAGTTACTCGTCCCCATTGCTCACCCAGTCTGCCACTTTTTCTTACTGTGGCCAGTCTGCCAGAAGCGATATGTCACTCGTTGTGTATCTTAAGAGATTCATCGTTACTCCTTCCATAGGTTACTGGTATTCTCTGAGTCAATACCTCTCTTGACGAAAAAGTGGCTATCTTAATAGTGCAATACTTCTTCCTCCGAGTTGCTCACACAGTTTACTACTTTTTGTGTACTTGCCAGTCTGCCAGAAGCGATATGTCACTAGTTGTGTATCATATTGAGTCATCGTTTCTCCTCCTAGGGGTTATTCGAGATTTCTTAATCCAAACCGCAAGTAACGAGGCATTGGCTACCTTAAGAGAGTCATAGTTACTCGTCCCAATTGTTCACCCAGTCTGCCACTTTTCCTTACTGCGGCCAGTCTGCCAGAAGCGATATGTCACTCGTAGTGTATCTTAAGAGATTCATCGTTACTCTTTCCATAGGTTACTGGTATTCTCTCATTCAATGCCTCTCGTGACGAAAAAGTGGCTATCTTAATAGTGCAATACTTCTTCCTCCCAGTTGCTCACACAGTTTACTACTTTTTTGTGTAGTTTTTGTCTGCCAGAAACTATAATTCACTAGTTTTGTATCATAAAAGAGTCATCGTTTCTCCTCCTAGGGGTTAGTCGAGACCTCTTAATCCAAACCGCAAGTAACGAGGCATTGGCTACCTTAAGAGAGTCATAGTTACTCGTCCCAATTGCTCACCCAGTCTGCCACTTTATCTTACTGCGGCCAGTCTGCCAGAAGCGATATGTCACTCGTTGTGTATCTTAAGAGATTCATCGTTACTCCTTCCATAGGTTACTGGTATTCTCTGAGTCAATACCTCTCTTGACGAAAAAGTGGCTATCTTAATAGTGCAATACTTCTTCCTCCGAGTTGCTCACACAGTTTACTGCTTTTTGTGTAGTTTTTGTCTGCCAGAAACTATAATTCACTAGTTGTGTATCATAAAAGAGTCATCGTTTCTCCTCCTAGGGGTTATTCGAGATATCTTAATCCAAACCGCAAGTAACGAGGCATTGGCTACCTTAAGAGAGTCATAGTTACTCGTCCCAATTGCTCACCCAGTCTGCCACTTTTCCTTACTGCGGCCATTCTGCCAGAAGCGATATGTCACTCGTTGTGTATCTTAAGAGATTCATCGTTACTCCTTCCATAGGTTACTGGTATTCTCTGAGTCAATACCTCTCTTGACGAAAAAGTGGCTATCTTAATAGTGCAATACTTCTTCCTCCGAGTTGCTCACACAGTTTACTGCTTTTTGTGTAGTTTTTGTCTGCCAGAAACTATAATTCACTAGTTGTGTATCATAAAAGAGTCATCGTTTCTCCTCCTAGGGGTTATTCGAGATTTCTTAATCCAAACCGCAAGTAACGAGGCATTGGCTACCTTAAGAGAGTCATAGTTACTCGTCCCCATTGCTCACCCAGTCTGCCACTTTTTCTTACTGTGGCCAGTCTGCCAGAAGCGATATGTCACTCGTTGTGTATCTTAAGAGATTCATCGTTACTCCTTCCATAGGTTACTGGTATTCTCTGAGTCAATACCTCTCTTGACGAAAAAGTGGCTATCTTAATAGTGCAATACTTCTTCCTCCGAGTTGCTCACACAGTTTACTACTTTTTGTGTACTTGCCAGTCTGCCAGAAGCGATATGTCACTAGTTGTGTATCATATTGAGTCATCGTTTCTCCTCCTAGGGGTTATTCGAGATTTCTTAATCCAAACCGCAAGTAACGAGGCATTGGCTACCTTAAGAGAGTCATAGTTACTCGTCCCAATTGTTCACCCAGTCTGCCACTTTTCCTTACTGCGGCCAGTCTGCCAGAAGCGATATGTCACTCGTAGTGTATCTTAAGAGATTCATCGTTACTCTTTCCATAGGTTACTGGTATTCTCTCATTCAATGCCTCTCGTGACGAAAAAGTGGCTATCTTAATAGTGCAATACTTCTTCCTCCCAGTTGCTCACACAGTTTACTACTTTTTTGTGTAGTTTTTGTCTGCCAGAAACTATAATTCACTAGTTTTGTATCATAAAAGAGTCATCGTTTCTCCTCCTAGGGGTTATTCGAGACCTCTTAATCCAAACCGCAAGTAACGAGGCATTGGCTACCTTAAGAGAGTCATAGTTACTCGTCCCAATTGCTCACCCAGTCTGCCACTTTATCTTACTGCGGCCAGTCTGCCAGAAGCGATATGTCACTCGTTGTGTATCTTAAGAGATTCATCGTTACTCCTTCCATAGGTTACTGGTATTCTCTGAGTCAATACCTCTCTTGACGAAAAAGTGGCTATCTTAATAGTGCAATACTTCTTCCTCCGAGTTGCTCACACAGTTTACTGCTTTTTGTATAGTTTTTGTCTGCCAGAAACTATAATTCACTAGTTGTGTATCATAAAAGAGTCATCGTTTCTCCTCCTAGGGGTTATTCGAGATATCTTAATCCAAACCGCAAGTAACGAGGCATTGGCTACCTTAAGAGAGTCATAGTTACTCGTCCCAATTGCTCACCCAGTCTGCCACTTTTCCTTACTGCGGCCAGTCTGCCAGAAGCGATATGTCACTCGTTGTGTATCTTAAGAGATTCATCGATACTCCTTCCATAGGTTACTGGTATTCTCTGAGTCAATACCTCTCTTGACGAAAAAGTGGCTATCTTAATAGTGCAATACTTCTTCCTCCCAGTTGCTCACACAGGTTACTACTTTTTTGTGTAGTTTTTGTCTGCCAGAAACTATAATTCACTAGTTGTGTATCATAAAAGAGTCATCGTTTCTCCTCCTAGGGGTTATTCGAGATATCTTAATCCAAACCGCAAGTAACGAGGCATTGGCTACCTTAAGAGAGTCATAGTTACTCGTCCCAATTGCTCACCCAGTCTGCCACTTTTCCTTACTGCGGCCAGTCTGCGAGAAGCGATATGTCACTCGTTGTGTATCTTAAGAGATTCATCGTTACTCTTTCCATAGGTTACTGGTATTCTCTCATTCAATGCCTCTCGTGACGAAAAAGTGGCAATCTTAATAGTGCAATACTTCTTCCTCCCAGTTGCTCACACAGGTTACTACTTTTTTGTGTAGTTTTTGTCTGCCAGAAACTATAATTCACTAGTTTTGTATCATAAAAGAGTCATCGTTTCTCCTCCTAGGGGTTATTCGAGACCTCTTAATCCAAACCGCAAGTAACGAGGCATTGGCAACCTTAAGAGAGTCATAGTTACTCGTCCCAATTGCTCACCCAGTCTGCCACTTTTTCTTACTGCGGCCAGTCTGCCAGAAGCGATATGTCACTCGTTGTGTATCTTAAGAGATTCATCGTTACTCCTTCCATAGGTTACTGCTATTCTCTGAGTCAATACCTCTCGTGACGAAAAAGTGGCTATCTTAATAGTGCAATACTTCTTCCTCCGAGTTGCTCACACAGTTTACTACTTTTTGTGTAGTTTTTGTCTGCCAGAAACTATAATTCACTAGTTGTGTATCATAAAAGTGTCATCGTTTCTCCTCCTAGGGGTTATTCGAGACCTCTTAATCCAAACCGCAAGTAACGAGGCATTGGCTACCTTAAGAGAGTCATAGTTACTCGTCCCAATTGCTCACCCAGTCTGCCACTTTTTCTTACTGCGGCCAGTCTGCCAGAAGCGATATGTCACTCGTTGTGTATCTTAAGAGATTCATCGTTACTCCTTCCATAGGTTACTGCTATTCTCTGAGTCAATACCTCTCGTGACGAAAAAGTGGCTATCTTAATAGTGCAATACTTCTTCCTCCGAGTTGCTCACACAGTTTACTACTTTTTGTGTAGTTTTTGTCTGCCAGAAACTATAATTCACTAGTTGTGTATCATAAAAGGGTCATCGTTTCTCCTCCTAGGGGTTTTCGAGATTTCTTAATCCAAACCGCAAGTAACGAGGAATTGGCTACCTTAAGAGTGTCATAGTTACTCGTCCCCATTGCTCACCCAGTCTGCCACTTTTTCTTACTGTGGCCAGTCTGCCAGAAGCGATATGTCACTCGTTGTGTATCTTAAGAGATTCATCGTTACTCCTTCCATAGGTTACTGGTATTCTCTGAGTCAATACCTCTCTTGACGAAAAAGTGGCTATCTTAATAGAGCAATACTTCTTCCTCCGAGTTGCTCACACAGTTTACTGCTTTTTGTGTAGTTTTTGTCTGCCAGAAGCGATATGTCACTAGTTGTGTATCATAAAAGAGTCATCGTTTCTCCTCCTAGGGGTTATTCGAGATTTCTTAATCCAAACCGCAAGTAACGAGGCATTGGCTACCTTAAGAGAGTCATAGCTACTCGTCCCAATTGCTCACCCAGTCTGCCACTTTTCCTTACTGCGGCCAGTCTGCCAGAAGCGATATGTCACTCGTTGTGTATCTTAAGAGATTCATCGTTACTCTTTCCATAGGTTACTGGTATTCTCTGATTCAATGCCTCTCGTGACGAAAAAGTGGCTACCTTAATAGTGCAATACTTCTTCCTCCCAGTTGCTCACACAGTTTACTACTTTTTGTGTAGTTTTTGTCTGCCAGAAACTATAATTCACTAGTTGTGTATCATAAAAGAGTCATCGTTTCTCCTCCTAGGGGTTATTCGAGATATCTTAATCCAAACCGCAAGTAACGAGGCATTGGCTACCTTAAGAGAGTCATAGTTACTCGTCCCAATTGCTCACCCAGTCTGCCACTTTTCCTTACTGCGGCCATTCTGCCAGAAGCGATATGTCACTCGTTGTGTATCTTAAGAGATTCATCGTTACTCCTTCCATAGGTTACTGGTATTCTCTGAGTCAATACCTCTCTTGACGAAAAAGTGGCTATCTTAATAGTGCAATACTTCTTCCTCCGAGTTGCTCACACAGTTTACTACTTTTTTGTGTAGTTTTTGTCTGCCAGAAACTATAATTCACTAGTTTTGTATCATAAAAGAGTCATCGTTTCTCCTCCTAGGGGTTAGTCGAGACCTCTTAATCCAAACCGCAAGTAACGAGGCATTGGCTACCTTAAGAGAGTCATAGTTACTCGTCCCAATTGCTCACCCAGTCTGCCACTTTATCTTACTGCGGCCAGTCTGCCAGAAGCGATATGTCACTCGTTGTGTATCTTAAGAGATTCATCGTTACTCCTTCCATAGGTTACTGCTATTCTCTGAGTCAATACCTCTCGTGACGAAAAAGTGGCTATCTTAATAGTGCAATACTTCTTCCTCCGAGTTGCTCACACAGTTTACTACTTTTTGTGTAGTTTTTGTCTGCCAGAAACTATAATTCACTAGTTGTGTATCATAAAAGAGTCATCGTTTCTCCTCCTAGGGGTTTTCGAGATTTCTTAATCCAAACCGCAAGTAACGAGGCATTGGCTACCTTAAGAGAGTCATAGTTACTCGTCCCAATTGCTCACCCAGTCTGCCACTTTATCTTACTGTGGCCAATCTGCCAGAAGCGATATGTCACTCGTTGTGTATCTTAAGAGATTCATCGTTACTCTTTCCATAGGTTACTGGTATTCTCTCATTCAATGCCTCTCGTGACGAAAAAGTGGCAATCTTAATAGTGCAATACTTCTTCCTCCCAGTTGCTCACACAGGTTACTACTTTTTTGTGTAGTTTTTGTCTGCCAGAAACTATAATTCACTAGTTTTGTATCATAAAAGAGTCATCGTTTCTCCTCCTAGGGGTTATTCGAGACCTCTTAATCCAAACCGCAAGTAACGAGGCATTGGCTACCTTAAGAGAGTCATAGTTATTCGTCCCAATTGCTCACCCAGTCTGCCACTTTTTCTTACTGCGGCCAGTCTGCCAGAAGCGATATGTCACTCGTTGTGTATCTTAAGAGATTCATCGTTACTCCTTCCATAGGTTACTGCTATTCTCTGAGTCAATACCTCTCGTGACGAAAAAGTGGCTATCTTAATAGTGCAATACTTCTTCCTCCGAGTTGCTCACACAGTTTACTACTTTTTGTGTAGTTTTTGTCTGCCAGAAACTATAATTCACTAGTTGTGTATCATAAAAGAGTCATCGTTTCTCCTCCTAGGGGTTATTCGAGACCTCTTAATCCAAACCGCAAGTAACGAGGCATTGGCTACCTTAAGAGAGTCATAGTTACTCGTCCCAATTGCTCACCCAGTCTGCCACTTTTTCTTACTGCGGCCAGTCTGCCAGAAGCGATATGTCACTCGTTGTGTATCTTAAGAGATTCATCGTTACTCCTTCCATAGGTTACTGCTATTCTCTGAGTCAATACCTCTCGTGACGAAAAAGTGGCTATCTTAATAGTGCAATACTTCTTCCTCCGAGTTGCTCACACAGTTTACTACTTTTTGTGTAGTTTTTGTCTGCCAGAAACTATAATTCACTAGTTGTGTATCATAAAAGGGTCATCGTTTCTCCTCCTATGGGTTTTCGAGATTTCTTAATCCAAACCGCAAGTAACGAGGAATTGGCTACCTTAAGAGTGTCATAGTTACTCGTCCCCATTGCTCACCCAGTCTGCCACTTTTTCTTACTGTGGCCAGTCTGCCAGAAGCGATATGTCACTCGTTGTGTATCTTAAGAGATTCATCGTTACTCCTTCCATAGGTTACTGGTATTCTCTGAGTCAATACCTCTCTTGACGAAAAAGTGGCTATCTTAATAGAGCAATACTTCTTCCTCCGAGTTGCTCACACAGTTTACTGCTTTTTGTGTAGTTTTTGTCTGCCAGAAGCGATATGTCACTAGTTGTGTATCATAAAAGAGTCATCGTTTCTCCTCCTAGGGGTTATTCGAGATTTCTTAATCCAAACCGCAAGTAACGAGGCATTGGCTACCTTAAGAGAGTCATAGCTACTCGTCCCAATTGCTCACCCAGTCTGCCACTTTTCCTTACTGCGGCCAGTCTGCCAGAAGCGATATGTCACTCGTTGTGTATCTTAAGAGATTCATCGTTACTCTTTCCATAGGTTACTGGTATTCTCTGATTCAATGCCTCTCGTGACGAAAAAGTGGCTACCTTAATAGTGCAATACTTCTTCCTCCCAGTTGCTCACACAGTTTACTACTTTTTGTGTAGTTTTTGTCTGCCAGAAACTATAATTCACTAGTTGTGTATCATAAAAGAGTCATCGTTTCTCCTCCTAGGGGTTATTCGAGATATCTTAATCCAAACCGCAAGTAACGAGGCATTGGCTACCTTAAGAGAGTCATAGTTACTCGTCCCAATTGCTCACCCAGTCTGCCACTTTTCCTTACTGCGGCCATTCTGCCAGAAGCGATATGTCACTCGTTGTGTATCTTAAGAGATTCATCGTTACTCCTTCCATAGGTTACTGGTATTCTCTGAGTCAATACCTCTCTTGACGAAAAAGTGGCTATCTTAATAGTGCAATACTTCTTCCTCCGAGTTGCTCACACAGTTTACTGCTTTTTGTGTAGTTTTTGTCTGCCAGAAACTATAATTCACTAGTTGTGTATCATAAAAGAGTCATCGTTTCTCCTCCTAGGGGTTATTCGAGATTTCTTAATCCAAACCGCAAGTAACGAGGCATTGGCTACCTTAAGAGGGTCATAGTTACTCGTCCCCATTGCTCACCCAGTCTGCCACTTTTTCTTACTGTGGCCAGTCTGCCAGAAGCGATATGTCACTCGTTGTGTATCTTAAGAGATTCATCGTTACTCCTTCCATAGGTTACTGGTATTCTCTGAGTCAATACCTCTCTTGACGAAAAAGTGGCTATCTTAATAGTGCAATACTTCTTCCTCCGAGTTGCTCACACAGTTTACTACTTTTTGTGTACTTGCCAGTCTGCCAGAAGCGATATGTCACTAGTTGTGTATCATATTGAGTCATCGTTTCTCCTCCTAGGGGTTATTCGAGATTTCTTAATCCAAACCGCAAGTAACGAGGCATTGGCTACCTTAAGAGAGTCATAGTTACTCGTCCCAATTGTTCACCCAGTCTGCCACTTTTCCTTACTGCGGCCAGTCTGCCAGAAGCGATATGTCACTCGTTGTGTATCTTAAGAGATTCATCGTTACTCTTTCCATAGGTTACTGGTATTCTCTCATTCAATGCCTCTCGTGACGAAAAAGTGGCTATCTTAATAGTGCAATACTTCTTCCTCCCAGTTGCTCACACAGTTTACTACTTTTTTGTGTAGTTTTTGTCTGCCAGAAACTATAATTCACTAGTTTTGTATCATAAAAGAATCATCGTTTCTCTTTCCTAGGGGTTAGTCGAGACCTCTTAATCCAAACCGCAAGTAACGAGGCATTGGCTACCTTAAGAGAGTCATAGTTACTCGTCCCAATTGCTCACCCAGTCTGCCACTTTATCTTACTGCGGCCAGTCTGCCAGAAGCGATATGTCACTCGTTGTGTATCTTAAGAGATTCATCGTTACTCCTTCCATAGGTTACTGCTATTCTCTGAGTCAATACCTCTCTTGACGAAAAAGTGGCTATCTTAATAGTGCAATACTTCTTCCTCCGAGTTGCTCACACAGTTTACTACTTTTTGTGTAGTTTTTGTCTGCCAGAAACTATAATTCACTAGTTGTGTATCATAAAAGAGTCATCGTTTCTCCTCCTAGGGGTTTTCGAGATTTCTTAATCCAAACCGCAAGTAACGAGGCATTGGCTACCTTAAGAGAGTCATAGTTACTCGTCCCAATTGCTCACCCAGTCTGCCACTTTATCTTACTGCGGCCAGTCTGCCAGAAGCGATATGTCACTCGTTGTGTATCTTAAGAGATTCATCGTTACTCTTTCCATAGGTTACTGGTATTCTCTGATTCAATGCCTCTCCTGACGAAAAAGTGGGTATCTTAATAGTGCAATACTTATTCCTCCCAGTTGCTCACACAGTTTACTACTTTTTTGTGTAGTTTTTGTCTGCCAGAAACTATAATTCACTAGTTTTGTGTCATAAAAGAGTCATCGTTTCTCCTCCTAGGGGTTATTCGAGACCTCTTAATGCAAACCGCAAGTAACGAGGCATTGGCTACCTTAAGAGAGTCATAGTTACTCGACCCAATTGCTCACCCAGTCTGCCACTTTTCCTTACTGCGGCCAGTCTGCCAGAAGCGATATGTCACTCGTTGTGTATCTTAAGAGATTCATCGTTACCCCTTCCATAGGTTACTGGTATTCTCTGAGTCAATACCTCTCGTGACGAAAAAGTGGCTATCTTAATAGTGCAATACTTCTTCCTCCGAGTTGCTCACACAGTTTACTACTTTTTGTGTAGTTTTTGTCTGCCAGAAACTATAATTCACTAGTTGTGTATCATAAAAGAGTCATCGTTTCTCCTCCTAGGGGTTTTCGAGATTTCTTAATCCAAACCGCAAGTAACGAGGCATTGGCTACCTTAAGAGAGTCATAGTTACTCGTCCCAATTGCTCACCCAGTCTGCCACTTTTTCTTACTGCGGCCAGTCTGCCAGAAGCTATATGTCACTCGTTGTGTATCTTAATAGATTCATCGTTACTCTTTCCATAGGTTACTGGTATTCTCTGATTCAATGCCTCTCGTGACGAAAAAGTGGCTATCTTAATAGTGCAATACTTCTTCCTCCGAGTTTCTCACACAGTTTACTACTTTTTGTGTAGTTTTTGTCTGCCAGAAACTATAATTCACTAGCTGTGTATCATAAAAGAGTCATCGTTTCTCCTCCTAGGGGTTTTCGAGATTTCTTAATCCAAACCGCAAGTAACGAGGCATTGGCTACCTTAAGAGAGTCATAGTTACTCCTCCCCATTGCTCACCCAGTCTGCCACTTTTTCTTACTGTGGCCAGTCTGCCAGAAGCGATATGTCACTCGTTGTGTATCTTAAGAGATTCATCGTTACTCCTTCCATAGGTTACTGGTATTCTCTGAGTCAATACCTCTCTTGACGAAAAAGTGGCTATCTTAATAGTGCAATACTTCTTCCTCCGAGTTGCTCACACAGTTTACTACTTTTTGTGTACTTGCCAGTCTGCCAGAAGCGATATGTCATTAGTTGTGTATCATAAAAGGGTCATCGTTTCTCCTCCTAGGGGTTATTCGAGATTTCTTAATCCAAACCGCAAGTAACGAGGCATTGGCTACCTTAAGAGAGTCATAGTTACTCGTCCCAATTGCTCAATCAGTCTGCCACTTTTCCTTACTGCGGCCAGTCTGCCAGAAGCGATATGTCACTCGTTGTGTATCTTAAGAGATACATCGTTACTCTTTCCACAGGTTACTGGTATTCTCTGATTCAATGAGTCTCGTGACGAAAAAGTGGCTATCTTAATAGTGCAATACTTCTTCCTCCGAGTTTCTCACACAGTTTACTACTTTTTGTGTAGTTTTTGTCTGCCAGAAACTATAATTCACTAGCTGTGTATCGTAAAAGAGTCATCGTTTCTCCTCCTAGGGGTTTTCGAGATTTCTTAATCCAAACCGCAAGTAACGAGGCATTGGCTACCTTAAGAGAGTCATAGTTACTCCTCCCCATTGCTCACCCAGTCTGCCACTTTTTCTTACTGTGGCCTGTCTGCCAGAAGCGATATGTCACTCGTTGTGTATCTTAAGAGATTCATCGTTACTCCTTCCATAGGTTACTGGTATTCTCTGAGTCAATACCTCTCTTGACGAGAAAGTGGCTATCTTAATAGTGCAATACTTCTTCCTCCGAGTTGCTCACACAGTTTACTACTTTTTGTGTACTTGCCAGTCTGCCAGAAGCGATATGTCATTAGTTGTGTATCATAAAAGGGTCATCGTTTCTCCTCCTAGGGGTTATTCGAGATTTCTTAATCCAAACCGCAAGTAACGAGGCATTGGCTACCTTAAGAGAGTCATAGTTACTCGTCCCAATTGCTCACCCAGTCTGCCACTTTTCCTTACTGCGGCCAGTCTGCCAGAAGCGATATGTCACTCGTTGTGTATCTTAAGAGATTCATCGTTACTCTTTCCATAGGTTACTGGTATTCTCTCATTCAATGCCTCTCGTGACGAAAAAGTGGCAATCTTAATAGTGCAATACTTCTTCCTCCCAGTTGCTCACACAGGTTACTACTTTTTTGTGTAGATTTTGTCTGCCAGAAACTATAATTCACTAGTTTTGTATCATAAAAGAGTCATCGTTTCTCCTCCTAGGGGTTATTCGAGACCTCTTAATCCAAACCGCAAGTAACGAGGCATTGGCTACCTTAAGAGAGTCATAGTTACTCGTCCCAATTGCTCACCCAGTCTGCCACTTTTTCTTACTGCGGCCAGTCTGCCAGAAGCGATATGTCACTCGTTGTGTATCTTAAGAGATTCATCGTTACTCCTTCCATAGGTTACTGCTATTCTCTGAGTCAATACCTCTCGTGACGAAAAAGTGGCTATCTTAATAGTGCAATACTTCTTCCTCCGAGTTGCTCACACAGTTTACTACTTTTTGTGTAGTTTTTGTCTGCCAGAAACTATAATTCACTAGTTGTGTATCATAAAAGAGTCATCGTTTCTCCTCCTAGGGGTTATTCGAGACCTCTTAATCCAAACCGCAAGTAACGAGGCATTGGCTACCTTAAGAGAGTCATAGTTACTCGTCCCAATTGCTCACCCAGTCTGCCACTTTTTCTTACTGCGGCCAGTCTGCCAGAAGCGATATGTCACTCGTTGTGTATCTTAAGAGATTCATCGTTACTCCTTCCATAGGTTACTGCTATTCTCTGAGTCAATACCTCTCGTGACGAAAAAGTGGCTATCTTAATAGTGCAATACTTCTTCCTCCGAGTTGCTCACACAGTTTACTACTTTTTGTGTAGTTTTTGTCTGCCAGAAACTATAATTCACTAGTTGTGTATCATAAAAGGTTCATCGTTTCTCCTCCTAGGGGTTTTCGAGATTTCTTAATCCAAACCGCAAGTAACGAGGAATTGGCTACCTTAAGAGTGTCATAGTTACTCGTCCCCATTGCTCACCCAGTCTGCCACTTTTTCTTACTGTGGCCAGTCTGCCAGAAGCGATATGTCACTCGTTGTGTATCTTAAGAGATTCATCGTTACTCCTTCCATAGGTTACTGGTATTCTCTGAGTCAATACCTCTCTTGACGAAAAAGTGGCTATCTTAATAGAGCAATACTTCTTCCTCCGAGTTGCTCACACAGTTTACTGCTTTTTGTGTAGTTTTTGTCTGCCAGAAGCGATATGTCACTAGTTGTGTATCATAAAAGAGTCATCGTTTCTCCTCCTAGGGGTTATTCGAGATTTCTTAATCCAAACCGCAAGTAACGAGGCATTGGCTACCTTAAGAGAGTCATAGCTACTCGTCCCAATTGCTCACCCAGTCTGCCACTTTTCCTTACTGCGGCCAGTCTGCCAGAAGCGATATGTCACTCGTTGTGTATCTTAAGAGATTCATCGTTACTCTTTCCATAGGTTACTGGTATTCTCTGATTCAATGCCTCTCGTGACGAAAAAGTGGCTACCTTAATAGTGCAATACTTCTTCCTCCCAGTTGCTCACACAGTTTACTACTTTTTGTGTAGTTTTTGTCTGCCAGAAACTATAATTCACTAGTTGTGTATCATAAAAGAGTCATCGTTTCTCCTCCTAGGGGTTATTCGAGATATCTTAATCCAAACCGCAAGTAACGAGGCATTGGCTACCTTAAGAGAGTCATAGTTACTCGTCCCAATTGCTCACCCAGTCTGCCACTTTTCCTTACTGCGGCCATTCTGCCAGAAGCGATATGTCACTCGTTGTGTATCTTAAGAGATTCATCGTTACTCCTTCCATAGGTTACTGGTATTCTCTGAGTCAATACCTCTCTTGACGAAAAAGTGGCTATCTTAATAGTGCAATACTTCTTCCTCCGAGTTGCTCACACAGTTTACTGCTTTTTGTGTAGTTTTTGTCTGCCAGAAACTATAATTCACTAGTTGTGTATCATAAAAGAGTCATCGTTTCTCCTCCTAGGGGTTATTCGAGATTTCTTAATCCAAACCGCAAGTAACGAGGCATTGGCTACCTTAAGAGGGTCATAGTTACTCGTCCCCATTGCTCACCCAGTCTGCCACTTTTTCTTACTGTGGCCAGTCTGCCAGAAGCGATATGTCACTCGTTGTGTATCTTAAGAGATTCATCGTTACTCCTTCCATAGGTTACTGGTATTCTCTGAGTCAATACCTCTCTTGACGAAAAAGTGGCTATCTTAATAGTGCAATACTTCTTCCTCCGAGTTGCTCACACAGTTTACTACTTTTTGTGTACTTGCCAGTCTGCCAGAAGCGATATGTCACTAGTTGTGTATCATATTGAGTCATCGTTTCTCCTCCTAGGGGTTATTCGAGATTTCTTAATCCAAACCGCAAGTAACGAGGCATTGGCTACCTTAAGAGAGTCATAGTTACTCGTCCCAATTGTTCACCCAGTCTGCCACTTTTCCTTACTGCGGCCAGTCTGCCAGAAGCGATATGTCACTCGTAGTGTATCTTAAGAGATTCATCGTTACTCTTTCCATAGGTTACTGGTATTCTCTCATTCAATGCCTCTCGTGACGAAAAAGTGGCTATCTTAATAGTGCAATACTTCTTCCTCCCAGTTGCTCACACAGTTTACTACTTTTTGTGTAGTTTTTGTCTGCCAGAAACTATAATTCACTAGTTGTGTATCATAAAAGAGTCATCGTTTCTCCTCCTAGGGGTTTTCGAGATTTCTTAATCCAAACCGCAAGTAACGAGGCATTGGCTACCTTAAGAGAGTCATAGTTACTCGTCCCAATTGCTCACCCAGTCTGCCACTTTATCTTACTGCGGCCAGTCTGCCAGAAGCGATATGTCACTCGTTGTGTATCTTAAGAGATTCATCGTTACTCTTTCCATAGGTTACTGGTATTCTCTGATTCAATGCCTCTCCTGACGAAAAAGTGGGTATCTTAATAGTGCAATACTTATTCCTCCCAGTTGCTCACACAGTTTACTACTTTTTTGTGTAGTTTTTGTCTGCCAGAAACTATAATTCACTAGTTTTGTGTCATAAAAGAGTCATCGTTTCTCCTCCTAGGGGTTATTCGAGACCTCTTAATGCAAACCGCAAGTAACGAGGCATTGGCTACCTTAAGAGAGTCATAGTTACTCGTCCCAATTGCTCACCCAGTCTGCCACTTTTCCTTACTGCGGCCAGTCTGCCAGAAGCGATATGTCACTCGTTGTGTATCTTAAGAGATTCATCGTTACTCCTTCCATAGGTTACTGGTATTCTCTGAGTCAATACCTCTCTTGACGAAAAAGTGGCTATCTTAATAGTGCAATACTTCTTCCTCCGAGTTGCTCACACAGTTTACTACTTTTTGTGTACTTGCCAGTCTGCCAGAAGCGATATGTCATTAGTTGTGTATCATAAAAGGGTCATCGTTTCTCCTCCTAGGGGTTATTCGAGATTTCTTAATCCAAACCGCAAGTAACGAGGCATTGGCTACCTTAAGAGAGTCATAGTTACTCGTCCCAATTGCTCAATCAGTCTGCCACTTTTCCTTACTGCGGCCAGTCTGCCAGAAGCGATATGTCACTCGTTGTGTATCTTAAGAGATACATCGTTACTCTTTCCACAGGTTACTGGTATTCTCTGATTCAATGAGTCTCGTGACGAAAAAGTGGCTATCTTAATAGTGCAATACTTCTTCCTCCGAGTTTCTCACACAGTTTACTACTTTTTGTGTAGTTTTTGTCTGCCAGAAACTATAATTCACTAGCTGTGTATCATAAAAGAGTCATCGTTTCTCCTCCTAGGGGTTATTCGAGATTTCTTAATCCAAACCGCAAGTAACGAGGCATTGGCTACCTTAAGAGAGTCATAGTTACTCGTCCCAATTGCTCACCCAGTCTGCCACTTTTCCTTACTGCGGCCAGTCTGCCAGAAGCGATATGTCACTCGTTGTGTATCTTAAGAGATTCATCGTTACTCTTTCCATAGGTTACTGGTATTCTCTCATTCAATGCCTCTCGTGACGAAAAAGTGGCAATCTTAATAGTGCAATACTTCTTCCTCCCAGTTGCTCACACAGTTTACTACTTTTTTGTGTAGATTTTGTCTGCCAGAAACTATAATTCACTAGTTTTGTATCATAAAAGAGTCATCGTTTCTCCTCCTAGGGGTTATTCGAGACCTCTTAATCCAAACCGCAAGTAACGAGGCATTGGCTACCTTAAGAGAGTCATAGTTACTCGTCCCAATTGCTCACCCAGTCTGCCACTTTTTCTTACTGCGGCCAGTCTGCCAGAAGCGATATGTCACTCGTTGTGTATCTTAAGAGATTCATCGTTACTCCTTCCATAGGTTACTGCTATTCTCTGAGTCAATACCTCTCGTGACGAAAAAGTGGCTATCTTAATAGTGCAATACTTCTTCCTCCGAGTTGCTCACACAGTTTACTACTTTTTGTGTAGTTTTTGTCTGCCAGAAACTATAATTCACTTGTTGTGTATCATAAAAGAGTCATCGTTTCTCCTCCTAGGGGTTATTCGAGACCTCTTAATCCAAACCGCAAGTAACGAGGCATTGGCTACCTTAAGAGAGTCATAGTTACTCGTCCCAATTGCTCACCCAGTCTGCCACTTTTTCTTACTGCGGCCAGTCTGCCAGAAGCGATATGTCACTCGTTGTGTATCTTAAGAGATTCATCGTTACTCCTTCCATAGGTTACTGCTATTCTCTGAGTCAATACCTCTCGTGACGAAAAAGTGGCTATCTTAATAGTGCAATACTTCTTCCTCCGAGTTGCTCACACAGTTTACTACTTTTTGTGTAGTTTTTGTCTGCCAGAAACTATAATTCACTAGTTGTGTATCATAAAAGGTTCATCGTTTCTCCTCCTAGGGGTTTTCGAGATTTCTTTATCCAAACCGCAAGTAACGAGGAATTGGCTACCTTAAGAGTGTCATAGTTACTCGTCCCCATTGCTCACCCAGTCTGCCACTTTTTCTTACTGTGGCCAGTCTGCCAGAAGCGATATGTCACTCGTTGTGTATCTTAAGAGATTCATCGTTACTCCTTCCATAGGTTACTGGTATTCTCTGAGTCAATACCTCTCTTGACGAAAAAGTGGCTATCTTAATAGAGCAATACTTCTTCCTCCGAGTTGCTCACACAGTTTACTGCTTTTTGTGTAGTTTTTGTCTGCCAGAAGCGATATGTCACTAGTTGTGTATCATAAAAGAGTCATCGTTTCTCCTCCTAGGGGTTATTCGAGATTTCTTAATCCAAACCGCAAGTAACGAGGCATTGGCTACCTTAAGAGAGTCATAGCTACTCGTCCCAATTGCTCACCCAGTCTGCCACTTTTCCTTACTGCGGCCAGTCTGCCAGAAGCGATATGTCACTCGTTGTGTATCTTAAGAGATTCATCGTTACTCTTTCCATAGGTTACTGGTATTCTCTGATTCAATGCCTCTCGTGACGAAAAAGTGGCTACCTTAATAGTGCAATACTTCTTCCTCCCAGTTGCTCACACAGTTTACTACTTTTTGTGTAGTTTTTGTCTGCCAGAAACTATAATTCACTAGTTGTGTATCATAAAAGAGTCATCGTTTCTCCTCCTAGGGGTTATTCGAGATATCTTAATCCAAACCGCAAGTAACGAGGCATTGGCTACCTTAAGAGAGTCATAGTTACTCGTCCCAATTGCTCACCCAGTCTGCCACTTTTCCTTACTGCGGCCATTCTGCCAGAAGCGATATGTCACTCGTTGTGTATCTTAAGAGATTCATCGTTACTCCTTCCATAGGTTACTGGTATTCTCTGAGTCAATACCTCTCTTGACGAAAAAGTGGCTATCTTAATAGTGCAATACTTCTTCCTCCGAGTTGCTCACACAGTTTACTGCTTTTTGTGTAGTTTTTGTCTGCCAGAAACTATAATTCACTAGTTGTGTATCATAAAAGAGTCATCGTTTCTCCTCCTAGGGGTTATTCGAGATTTCTTAATCCAAACCGCAAGTAACGAGGCATTGGCTACCTTAAGAGGGTCGTAGTTACTCGTCCCCATTGCTCACCCAGTCTGCCACTTTTTCTTACTGTGGCCAGTCTGCCAGAAGCGATATGTCACTCGTTGTGTATCTTAAGAGATTCATCGTTACTCCTTCCATAGGTTACTGGTATTCTCTGAGTCAATACCTCTCTTGACGAAAAAGTGGCTATCTTAATAGTGCAATACTTCTTCCTCCGAGTTGCTCACACAGTTTACTACTTTTTGTGTACTTGCCAGTCTGCCAGAAGCGATATGTCACTAGTTGTGTATCATATTGAGTCATCGTTTCTCCTCCTAGGGGTTATTCGAGATTTCTTAATCCAAACCGCAAGTAACGAGGCATTGGCTACCTTAAGAGAGTCATAGTTACTCGTCCCAATTGTTCACCCAGTCTGCCACTTTTCCTTACTGCGGCCAGTCTGCCAGAAGCGATATGTCACTCGTAGTGTATCTTAAGAGATTCATCGTTACTCTTTCCATAGGTTACTGGTATTCTCTCATTCAATGCCTCTCGTGACGAAAAAGTGGCTATCTTAATAGTGCAATACTTCTTCCTCCCAGTTGCTCACACAGTTTACTACTTTTTTGTGTAGTTTTTGTCTGCCAGAAACTATAATTCACTAGTTTTGTATCATAAAAGAGTCATCGTTTCTCCTCCTAGGGGTTATTCGAGACCTCTTAATCCAAACCGCAAGTAACGAGGCATTGGCTACCTTAAGAGAGTCATAGTTACTCGTCCCAATTGCTCACCCAGTCTGCCACTTTATCTTACTGCGGCCAGTCTGCCAGAAGCGATATGTCACTCGTTGTGTATCTTAAGAGATTCATCGTTACTCCTTCCATAGGTTACTGCTATTCTCTGAGTCAATACCTCTCGTGACGAAAAAGTGGCTATCTTAATAGTGCAATACTTCTTCCTCCGAGTTGCTCACACAGTTTACTACTTTTTGTGTAGTTTTTGTCTGCCAGAAACTATAATTCACTAGTTGTGTATCATAAAAGAGTCATCGTTTCTCCTCCTAGGGGTTTTCGAGATTTCTTAATCCAAACCGCAAGTAACGAGGCATTGGCTACCTTAAGAGAGTCATAGTTACTCGTCCCAATTGCTCACCCAGTCTGCCACTTTATCTTACTGCGGCCAGTCTGCCAGAAGCGATATGTCACTCGTTGTGTATCTTAAGAGATTCATCGTTACTCTTTCCATAGGTTACTGGTATTCTCTGATTCAATGCCTCTCCTGACGAAAAAGTGGCTATCTTAATAGTGCAATACTTATTCCTCCCAGTTGCTCACACAGTTTACTACTTTTTTGTGTAGTTTTTGTCTGCCAGAAACTATAATTCACTAGTTTTGTGTCATAAAAGAGTCATCGTTTCTCCTCCTAGGGGTTATTCGAGACCTCTTAATGCAAACCGCAAGTAACGAGGCATTGGCTACCTTAAGAGAGTCATAGTTACTCGTCCCAATTGCTCACCCAGTCTGCCACTTTTCCTTACTGCGGCCAGTCTGCCAGAAGCGATATGTCACTCGTTGTGTATCTTAAGAGATTCATCGTTACTCCTTCCATAGGTTACTGGTATTCTCTGAGTCAATACCTCTCTTGACGAAAAAGTGGCTATCTTAATAGTGCAATACTTCTTCCTCCGAGTTGCTCACACAGTTTACTACTTTTTGTGTACTTGCCAGTCTGCCAGAAGCGATATGTCATTAGTTGTGTATCATAAAAGGGTCATCGTTTCTCCTCCTAGGGGTTATTCGAGATTTCTTAATCCAAACCGCAAGTAACGAGGCATTGGCTACCTTAAGAGAGTCATAGTTACTCGTCCCAATTGCTCAATCAGTCTGCCACTTTTCCTTACTGCGGCCAGTCTGCCAGAAGCGATATGTCACTCGTTGTGTATCTTAAGAGATACATCGTTACTCTTTCCACAGGTTACTGGTATTCTCTGATTCAATGAGTCTCGTGACGAAAAAGTGGCTATCTTAATAGTGCAATACTTCTTCCTCCGAGTTTCTCACACAGTTTACTACTTTTTGTGTAGTTTTTGTCTGCCAGAAACTATAATTCACTAGCTGTGTATCATAAAAGAGTCATCGTTTCTCCTCCTAGGGGTTTTCGAGATTTCTTAATCCAAACCGCAAGTAACGAGGCATTGGCTACCTTAAGAGAGTCATAGTTACTCCTCCCCATTGCTCACCGAGTCTGCCACTTTTTCTTACTGTGGCCTGTCTGCCAGAAGCGATATGTCACTCGTTGTGTATCTTAAGAGATTCATCGTTACTCCTTCCATAGGTTACTGGTATTCTCTGAGTCAATACCTCTCTTGACGAGAAAGTGGCTATCTTAATAGTGCAATACTTCTTCCTCCGAGTTGCTCACACAGTTTACTACTTTTTGTGTACTTGCCAGTCTGCCAGAAGCGATATGTCATTAGTTGTGTATCATAAAAGGGTCATCGTTTCTCCTCCTAGGGGTTATTCGAGATTTCTTAATCCAAACCGCAAGTAACGAGGCATTGGCTACCTTAAGAGAGTCATAGTTAATCGTCCCAATTGCTCACCCAGTCTGCCACTTTTCCTTACTGCGGCCAGTCTGCCAGAAGCGATATGTCACTCGTTGTGTATCTTAAGAGATTCATCGTTACTCTTTCCATAGGTTACTGGTATTCTCTGATTCAATGCCTCTCGTGACGAAAAAGTGGCTATCTTAATAGTGCAATACTTCTTCCTCCCATTTGCTCACACAGTTTACTACTTTTTTGTGTAGTTTTTGTCTGCCAGAAACTATAATTCACTAGTTTTGTATCATAAAAGAGTCATCGTTTCTCCTCCTAGGGGTTATTCGAGACCTCTTAATGCAAACCGCAAGTAACGAGGCATTGGCTACCTTAAGAGAGTCATAGTTACTCGTTCCAATTGCTCACCCAGTCTGCCACTTTTCCTTACTGCGGCCAGTCTGCCAGAAGCGATATGTCACTCGTTGTGTATCTTAAGAGATTCATCGTTACTCTTTCCATAGGTTACTGGTATTCTCTGATTCAATGCCTCTCGTGACGAAAAAGTGGCTATCTTAATAGTGCAATACTTCTTCCTCCCAGTTGCTCACACAGTTTACTACTTTTTTGTGTAGTTTTTGTCTGCCAGAAACTATAATTCACTAGTTTTGTATCATAAAAGAGTCATCGTTCCTCCTCCTAGGGGTTATTCGAGACCTCTTAATGCAAACCGCAAGTAACGAGGCATTGGCTACCTTAAGAGAGTCATAGTTACTCGTTCCAATTGCTCACCCAGTCTGCCACTTTTCCTTACTGCGGCCAGTCTGCCTGAAGCGATATGTCACTCGTTGTGTATCTTAAGAGATTCATCGTTACTCCTTCCATAGGTTACTGGTAATCTCTGAGTCAATACCTCTCGTGACGAAAAAGTGGCTATCTTAATAGTGCAATACTTCTTCCTCCGAGTTGCTCACACAGTTTACTACTTTTTGTGTACTTGCCAGTCTGCCAGAAGCGATATGTCATTAGTTGTGTATCATAAAAGGGTCATCGTTTCTCCTCCTAGGGGTTATTCGAGATTTCTTAATCCAAACCGCAAGTAACGAGGCATTGGCTACCTTAAGAGAGTCATAGTTACTCGTCCCAATTGCTCACCCAGTCTGCCACTTTTCCTTACTGCGGCCAGTCTGCCTGAAGCGATATGTCACTCGTTGTGTATCTTAAGAGATTCATCGTTACTCCTTCCATAGGTTACTGCTATTCTCTGAGTCAATACCTCTCGTGACGAAAAAGTGGCTATCTTAATAGTGCAATACTTCTTCCTCCCATTTGCTCACACAGTTTACTACTTTTTTGTGTAGTTTTTGTCTGCCAGAAAGTATAATTCACTAGTTTTGTATCATAAAAGAGTCATCGTTTCTCCTCCTAGGGGTTATTCGAGACCTCTTAATGCAAACCGCAAGTAACGAGGCATTGGCTACCTTAAGAGAGTCATAGTTACTCGTTCCAATTGCTCACCCAGTCTGCCACTTTTCCTTACTGCGGCCAGTCTGCCAGAAGCGATATGTCACTCGTTGTGTATCTTAAGAGATTCATCGTTACTCTTTCCATAGGTTACTGGTATTCTCTGATTCAATGCCTCTCGTGACGAAAAAGTGGCTATCTTAATAGTGCAATACTTCTTCCTCCCAGTTGCTCACACAGTTTACTACTTTTTTGTGTAGTTTTTGTCTGCCAGAAACTATAATTCACTAGTTTTGTATCATAAAAGAGTCATCGTTCCTCCTCCTAGGGGTTATTCGAGACCTCTTAATGCAAACCGCAAGTAACGAGGCATTGGCTACCTTAAGAGAGTCATAGTTACTCGTTCCAATTGCTCACCCAGTCTGCCACTTTTCCTTACTGCGGCCAGTCTGCCTGAAGCGATATGTCACTCGTTGTGTATCTTAAGAGATTCATCGTTACTCCTTCCATAGGTTACTGGTAATCTCTGAGTCAATACCTCTCGTGACGAAAAAGTGGCTATCTTAATAGTGCAATACTTCTTCCTCCGAGTTGCTCACACAGTTTACTACTTTTTGTGTACTTGCCAGTCTGCCAGAAGCGATATGTCATTAGTTGTGTATCATAAAAGGGTCATCGTTTCTCCTCCTAGGGGTTATTCGAGATTTCTTAATCCAAACCGCAAGTAACGAGGCATTGGCTACCTTAAGAGAGTCATAGTTACTCGTCCCAATTGCTCACCCAGTCTGCCACTTTTCCTTACTGCGGCCAGTCTGCCTGAAGCGATATGTCACTCGTTGTGTATCTTAAGAGATTCATCGTTACTCCTTCCATAGGTTACTGCTATTCTCTGAGTCAATACCTCTCGTGACGAAAAAGTGGCTATCTTAATAGTGCAATACTTCTTCCTCCGAGTTGCTCACACAGTTTACTACTTTTTGTGTAGTTTTTGTCTGCCAGAAACTATAATTCACTAGTTGTGTATCATAAAAGAGTCATCGTTTCTCCTCCTAGGGGTTATTCGAGACCTCTTAATCCAAACCGCAAGTAACGAGGCATTGGCTACCTTAAGAGAGTCATAGTTACTCGTCCCAATTGCTCACCCAGTCTGCCACTTTTTCTTACTGCGGCCAGTCTGCCAGAAGCGATATGTCACTCGTTGTGTATCTTAAGAGATTCATCGTTACTCCTTCCATAGGTTACTGCTATTCTCTGAGTCAATACCTCTCGTGACGAAAAAGTGGCTATCTTAATAGTGCAATACTTCTTCCTCCGAGTTGCTCACACAGTTTACTACTTTTTGTGTAGTTTTTGTCTGCCAGAAACTATAATTCACTAGTTGTGTATCATAAAAGGGTCATCGTTTCTCCTCCTAGGGGTTTTCGAGATTTCTTAATCCAAACCGCAAGTAACGAGGAATTGGCTACCTTAAGAGTGTCATAGTTACTCGTCCCCATTGCTCACCCAGTCTGCCACTTTTTCTTACTGTGGCCAGTCTGCCAGAAGCGATATGTCACTCGATGTGTATCTTAAGAGATTCATCGTTACTCCTTCCATAGGTTACTGGTATTCTCTGAGTCATTACCTCTCTTGACGAAAAAGTGGCTATCTTAATAGAGCAATACTTCTTCCTCCGAGTTGCTCACACAGTTTACTGCTTTTTGTGTAGTTTTTGTCTGCCAGAAGCGATATGTCACTAGTTGTGTATCATAAAAGAGTCATCGTTTCTCCTCCTAGGGGTTATTCGAGATTTCTTAATCCAAACCGCAAGTAACGAGGCATTGGCTACCTTAAGAGAGTCATAGCTACTCGTCCCAATTGCTCACCCAGTCTGCCACTTTTCCTTACTGCGGCCAGTCTGCCAGAAGCGATATGTCACTCGTTGTGTATCTTAAGAGATTCATCGTTACTCTTTCCATAGGTTACTGGTATTCTCTGATTCAATGCCTCTCGTGACGAAAAAGTGGCTATCTTAATAGTGCAATACTTCTTCCTCCCAGTTGCTCACACAGTTTACTACTTTTTTGTGTAGTTTTTGTCTGCCAGAAACTATAATTCACTAGTTTTGTATCATAAAAGAGTCATCGTTCCTCCTCCTAGGGGTTATTCGAGACCTCTTAATGCAAACCGCAAGTAACGAGGCATTGGCTACCTTAAGAGAGTCATAGTTACTCGTTCCAATTGCTCACCCAGTCTGCCACTTTTCCTTACTGCGGCCAGTCTGCCTGAAGCGATATGTCACTCGTTGTGTATCTTAAGAGATTCATCGTTACTCCTTCCATAGGTTACTGGTAATCTCTGAGTCAATACCTCTCGTGACGAAAAAGTGGCTATCTTAATAGTGCAATACTTCTTCCTCCGAGTTGCTCACACAGTTTACTACTTTTTGTGTACTTGCCAGTCTGCCAGAAGCGATATGTCATTAGTTGTGTATCATAAAAGGGTCATCGTTTCTCCTCCTAGGGGTTATTCGAGATTTCTTAATCCAAACCGCAAGTAACGAGGCATTGGCTACCTTAAGAGAGTCATAGTTACTCGTCCCAATTGCTCACCCAGTCTGCCACTTTTCCTTACTGCGGCCAGTCTGCCTGAAGCGATATGTCACTCGTTGTGTATCTTAAGAGATTCATCGTTACTCCTTCCATAGGTTACTGCTATTCTCTGAGTCAATACCTCTCGTGACGAAAAAGTGGCTATCTTAATAGTGCAATACTTCTTCCTCCGAGTTGCTCACACAGTTTACTACTTTTTGTGTAGTTTTTGTCTGCCAGAAACTATAATTCACTAGTTGTGTATCATATAAGAGTCATCGTTTCTCCTCCTAGGGGTTATTCGAGACCTCTTAATCCAAACCGCAAGTAACGAGGCATTGGCTACCTTAAGAGAGTCATAGTTACTCGTCCCAATTGCTCACCCAGTCTGCCACTTTTTCTTACTGCGGCCAGTCTGCCAGAAGCGATATGTCACTCGTTGTGTATCTTAAGAGATTCATCGTTACTCCTTCCATAGGTTACTGCTATTCTCTGAGTCAATACCTCTCGTGACGAAAAAGTGGCTATCTTAATAGTGCAATACTTCTTCCTCCGAGTTGCTCACACAGTTTACTACTTTTTGTGTAGTTTTTGTCTGCCAGAAACTATAATTCACTAGTTGTGTATCATAAAAGGGTCATCGTTTCTCCTCCTAGGGTTTTCGAGATTTCTTAATCCAAACCGCAAGTAACGAGGAATTGGCTACCTTAAGAGTGTCATAGTTACTCGTCCCCATTGCTCACCCAGTCTGCCACTTTTTCTTACTGTGGCCAGTCTGCCAGAAGCGATATGTCACTCGTTGTGTATCTTAAGAGATTCATCGTTACTCCTTCCATAGGTTACTGGTATTCTCTGAGTCAATACCTCTCTTGACGAAAAATTGGCTATCTTAATAGAGCAATACTTCTTCCTCCGAGTTGCTCACACAGTTTACTGCTTTTTGTGTAGTTTTTGTCTGCCAGAAGCGATATGTCACTAGTTGTGTATCATAAAAGAGTCATCGTTTCTCCTCCTAGGGGTTATTCGAGATTTCTTAATCCAAACCGCAAGTAACGAGGCATTGGCTACCTTAAGAGAGTCATAGCTACTCGTCCCAATTGCTCACCCAGTCTGCCACTTTTCCTTACTGCGGCCAGTCTGCCAGAAGCGATATGTCACTCGTTGTGTATCTTAAGAGATTCATCGTTACTCTTTCCATAGGTTACTGGTATTCTCTGATTCAATGCCTCTCGTGACGAAAAAGTGGCTATCTTAATAGTGCAATACTTCTTCCTCCCAGTTGCTCACACAGTTTACTACTTTTTTGTGTAGTTTTTGTCTGCCAGAAACTATAATTCACTAGTTTTGTATCATAAAAGAGTCATCGTTCCTCCTCCTAGGGGTTATTCGAGACCTCTTAATGCAAACCGCAAGTAACGAGGCATTGGCTACCTTAAGAGAGTCATAGTTACTCGTTCCAATTGCTCACCCAGTCTGCCACTTTTCCTTACTGCGGCCAGTCTGCCTGAAGCGATATGTCACTCGTTGTGTATCTTAAGAGATTCATCGTTACTCCTTCCATAGGTTACTGGTAATCTCTGAGTCAATACCTCTCGTGACGAAAAAGTGGCTATCTTAATAGTGCAATACTTCTTCCTCCGAGTTGCTCACACAGTTTACTACTTTTTGTGTACTTGCCAGTCTGCCAGAAGCGATATGTCATTAGTTGTGTATCATAAAAGGGTCATCGTTTCTCCTCCTAGGGGTTATTCGAGATTTCTTAATCCAAACCGCAAGTAACGAGGCATTGGCTACCTTAAGAGAGTCATAGTTACTCGTCCCAATTGCTCACCCAGTCTGCCACTTTTCCTTACTGCGGCCAGTCTGCCTGAAGCGATATGTCACTCGTTGTGTATCTTAAGAGATTCATCGTTACTCCTTCCATAGGTTACTGCTATTCTCTGAGTCAATACCTCTCGTGACGAAAAAGTGGCTATCTTAATAGTGCAATACTTCTTCCTCCGAGTTGCTCACACAGTTTACTACTTTTTGTGTAGTTTTTGTCTGCCAGAAACTATAATTCACTAGTTGTGTATCATAAAAGGGTCATCGTTTCTCCTCCTAGGGTTTTCGAGATTTCTTAATCCAAACCGCAAGTAACGAGGAATTGGCTACCTTAAGAGTGTCATAGTTACTCGTCCCCATTGCTCACCCAGTCTGCCACTTTTTCTTACTGTGGCCAGTCTGCCAGAAGCGATATGTCACTCGTTGTGTATCTTAAGAGATTCATCGTTACTCCTTCCATAGGTTACTGGTATTCTCTGAGTCAATACCTCTCTTGACGAAAAATTGGCTATCTTAATAGAGCAATACTTCTTCCTCCGAGTTGCTCACACAGTTTACTGCTTTTTGTGTAGTTTTTGTCTGCCAGAAGCGATATGTCACTAGTTGTGTATCATAAAAGAGTCATCGTTTCTCCTCCTAGGGGTTATTCGAGATTTCTTAATCCAAACCGCAAGTAACGAGGCATTGGCTACCTTAAGAGAGTCATAGCTACTCGTCCCAATTGCTCACCCAGTCTGCCACTTTTCCTTACTGCGGCCAGTCTGCCAGAAGCGATATGTCACTCGTTGTGTATCTTAAGAGATTCATCGTTACTCTTTCCATAGGTTACTGGTATTCTCTGATTCAATGCCTCTCGTGACGAAAAAGTGGCTACCTTAATAGTGCAATACTTCTTCCTCCCAGTTGCTCACACAGTTTACTACTTTTTGTGTAGTTTTTGTCTGCCAGAAACTATAATTCGCTAGTTGTGTATCATAAAAGAGTCATCGTTTCTCCTCCTAGGGGTTATTCGAGATATCTTAATCCAAACCGCAAGTAACGAGGCATTGGCTACCTTAAGAGAGTCATAGTTACTCGTCCCAATTGCTCACCCAGTCTGCCACTTTTCCTTACTGCGGCCATTCTGCCAGAAGCGATATGTCACTCGTTGTGTATCTTAAGAGATTCATCGTTACTCCTTCCATAGGTTACTGGTATTCTCTGAGTCAATACCTCTCTTGACGAAAAAGTGGCTATCTTAATAGTGCAATACTTCTTCCTCCGAGTTGCTCACACAGTTTACTGCTTTTTGTGTAGTTTTTGTCTGCCAGAAACTATAATTCACTAGTTGTGTATCATAAAAGAGTCATCGTTTCTCCTCCTAGGGGTTATTCGAGATTTCTTAATCCAAACCGCAAGTAACGAGGCATTGGCTACCTTAAGAGGGTCATAGTTACTCGTCCCCATTGCTCACCCAGTCTGCCACTTTTTCTTACTGTGGCCAGTCTGCCAGAAGCGATATGTCACTCGTTGTGTATCTTAAGAGATTCATCGTTACTCCTTCCATAGGTTACTGGTATTCTCTGAGTCAATACCTCTCTTGACGAGAAAGTGGCTATCTTAATAGTGCAATACTTCTTCCTCCGAGTTGCTCACACAGTTTACTACGTTTTGTGTACTTGCCAGTCTGCCAGAAGCGATATGTCACTAGTTGTGTATCATATTGAGTCATCGTTTCTCCTCCTAGGGGTTATTCGAGATTTCTTAATCCAAACCGCAAGTAACGAGGCATTGGCTACCTTAAGAGAGTCATAGTTACTCGTCCCAATTGTTCACCCAGTCTGCCACTTTTCCTTACTGCGGCCAGTCTGCCAGAAGCGATATGTCACTCGTAGTGTATCTTAAGAGATTCATCGTTACTCTTTCCATAGGTTACTGGTATTCTCTGATTCAATGCCTCTCGTGACGAAAAAGTGGCTACCTTAATAGTGCAATACTTCTTCCTCCCAGTTGCTCACACAGTTTACTACTTTTTGTGTAGTTTTTGTCTGCCAGAAACTATAATTCGCTAGTTGTGTATCATAAAAGAGTCATCGTTTCTCCTCCTAGGGGTTATTCGAGATATCTTAATCCAAACCGCAAGTAACGAGGCATTGGCTACCTTAAGAGAGTCATAGTTACTCGTCCCAATTGCTCACCCAGTCTGCCACTTTTCCTTACTGCGGCCATTCTGCCAGAAGCGATATGTCACTCGTTGTGTATCTTAAGAGATTCATCGTTACTCCTTCCATAGGTTACTGGTATTCTCTGAGTCAATACCTCTCTTGACGAAAAAGTGGCTATCTTAATAGTGCAATACTTCTTCCTCCGAGTTGCTCACACAGTTTACTGCTTTTTGTGTAGTTTTTGTCTGCCAGAAACTATAATTCACTAGTTGTGTATCATAAAAGAGTCATCGTTTCTCCTCCTAGGGGTTATTCGAGATTTCTTAATCCAAACCGCAAGTAACGAGGCATTGGCTACCTTAAGAGGGTCATAGTTACTCGTCCCCATTGCTCACCCAGTCTGCCACTTTTTCTTACTGTGGCCAGTCTGCCAGAAGCGATATGTCACTCGTTGTGTATCTTAAGAGATTCATCGTTACTCCTTCCATAGGTTACTGGTATTCTCTGAGTCAATACCTCTCTTGACGAAAAAGTGGCTATCTTAATAGTGCAATACTTCTTCCTCCGAGTTGCTCACACAGTTTACTGCTTTTTGTGTAGTTTTTGTCTGCCAGAAACTATAATTCACTAGTTGTGTATCATAAAAGAGTCATCGTTTCTCCTCCTAGGGGTTTTCGAGATTTCTTAATCCAAACCGCAAGTAACGAGGCATTGGCTACCTTAAGAGAGTCATAGTTACTCGTCCCAATTGCTCACCCAGTCTGCCACTTTATCTTACTGCGGCCAGTCTGCCAGAAGCGATATGTCACTCGTTGTGTATCTTAAGAGATTCATCGTTACTCTTTCCATAGGTTACTGGTATTCTCTGATTCAATGCCTCTCCTGACGAAAAAGTGGCTATCTTAATAGTGCAATACTTATTCCTCCCAGTTGCTCACACAGTTTACTACTTTTTTGTGTAGTTTTTGTCTGCCAGAAACTATAATTCACTAGTTTTGTGTCATAAAAGAGTCATCGTTTCTCCTCCTAGGGGTTATTCGAGACCTCTTAATGCAAACCGCAAGTAACGAGGCATTGGCTACCTTAAGAGAGTCATAGTTACTCGTCCCAATTGCTCACCCAGTCTGCCACTTTTCCTTACTGCGGCCAGTCTGCCAGAAGCGATATGTCACTCGTTGTGTATCTTAAGAGATTCATCGTTACTCTTTCCATAGGTTACTGGTATTCTCTGATTCAATGCCTCTCGTGACCAAAAAGTGGCTATCTTAATAGTGCAATACTTCTTCCTCCCAGTTGCTCACACAGTTTACTACTTTTTTGTGTAGTTTTTGTCTGCCAGAAACTATAATTCACTAGTTTTGTATCATAAAAGAGTCATCGTTCCTCCTCCTAGGGGTTATTCGAGACCTCTTAATGCAAACCGCAAGTAACGAGGCATTGGCTACCTTAAGAGAGTCATAGTTACTCGTTCCAATTGCTCACCCAGTCTGCCACTTTTCCTTACTGCGGCCAGTCTGCCTGAAGCGATATGTCACTCGTTGTGTATCTTAAGAGATTCATCGTTACTCCTTCCATAGGTTACTGGTAATCTCTGAGTCAATACCTCTCGTGACGAAAAAGTGGCTATCTTAATAGTGCAATACTTCTTCCTCCGAGTTGCTCACACAGTTTACTACTTTTTGTGTACTTGCCAGTCTGCCAGAAGCGATATGTCATTAGTTGTGTATCATAAAAGGGTCATCGTTTCTCCTCCTAGGGGTTATTCGAGATTTCTTAATCCAAACCGCAAGTAACGAGGCATTGGCTACCTTAAGAGAGTCATAGTTACTCGTCCCAATTGCTCACCCAGTCTGCCACTTTTCCTTACTGCGGCCAGTCTGCCTGAAGCGATATGTCACTCGTTGTGTATCTTAAGAGATTCATCGTTACTCCTTCCATAGGTTACTGGTAATCTCTGAGTCAATACCTCTCGTGACGAAAAAGTGGCTATCTTAATAGTGCAATACTTCTTCCTCCGAGTTGCTCACACAGTTTACTACTTTTTGTGTACTTGCCAGTCTGCCAGAAGCGATATGTCATTAGTTGTGTATCATAAAAGGGTCATCGTTTCTCCTCCTAGGGGTTATTCGAGATTTCTTAATCCAAACCGCAAGTAACGAGGCATTGGCTACCTTAAGAGAGTCATAGTTACTCGTCCCAATTGCTCACCCAGTCTGCCACTTTTCCTTACTGCGGCCAGTCTGCCTGAAGCGATATGTCACTCGTTGTGTATCTTAAGAGATTCATCGTTACTCCTTCCATAGGTTACTGCTATTCTCTGAGTCAATACCTCTCGTGACGAAAAAGTGGCTATCTTAATAGTGCAATACTTCTTCCTCCGAGTTGCTCACACAGTTTACTACTTTTTGTGTAGTTTTTGTCTGCCAGAAACTATAATTCACTAGTTGTGTATCATATAAGAGTCATCGTTTCTCCTCCTAGGGGTTATTCGAGACCTCTTAATCCAAACCGCAAGTAACGAGGCATTGGCTACCTTAAGAGAGTCATAGTTACTCGTCCCAATTGCTCACCCAGTCTGCCACTTTTTCTTACTGCGGCCAGTCTGCCAGAAGCGATATGTCACTCGTTGTGTATCTTAAGAGATTCATCGTTACTCCTTCCATAGGTTACTGCTATTCTCTGAGTCAATACCTCTCGTGACGAAAAAGTGGCTATCTTAATAGTGCAATACTTCTTCCTCCGAGTTGCTCACACAGTTTACTACTTTTTGTGTAGTTTTTGTCTGCCAGAAACTATAATTCACTAGTTGTGTATCATAAAAGGGTCATCGTTTCTCCTCCTAGGGTTTTCGAGATTTCTTAATCCAAACCGCAAGTAACGAGGAATTGGCTACCTTAAGAGTGTCATAGTTACTCGTCCCCATTGCTCACCCAGTCTGCCACTTTTTCTTACTGTGGCCAGTCTGCCAGAAGCGATATGTCACTCGTTGTGTATCTTAAGAGATTCATCGTTACTCCTTCCATAGGTTACTGGTATTCTCTGAGTCAATACCTCTCTTGACGAAAAAGTGGCTATCTTAATAGAGCAATACTTCTTCCTCCGAGTTGCTCACACAGTTTACTGCTTTTTGTGTAGTTTTTGTCTGCCAGAAGCGATATGTCACTAGTTGTGTATCATAAAAGAGTCATCGTTTCTCCTCCTAGGGGTTATTCGAGATTTCTTAATCCAAACCGCAAGTAACGAGGCATTGGCTACCTTAAGAGAGTCATAGCTACTCGTCCCAATTGCTCACCCAGTCTGCCACTTTTCCTTACTGCGGCCAGTCTGCCAGAAGCGATATGTCACTCGTTGTGTATCTTAAGAGATTCATCGTTACTCTTTCCATAGGTTACTGGTATTCTCTGATTCAATGCCTCTCGTGACGAAAAAGTGGCTACCTTAATAGTGCAATACTTCTTCCTCCCAGTTGCTCACACAGTTTACTACTTTTTGTGTAGTTTTTGTCTGCCAGAAACTATAATTCACTAGTTGTGTATCATAAAAGAGTCATCGTTTCTCCTCCTAGGGGTTATTCGAGATATCTTAATCCAAACCGCAAGTAACGAGGCATTGGCTACCTTAAGAGAGTCATAGTTACTCGTCCCAATTGCTCACCCAGTCTGCCACTTTTCCTTACTGCGGCCATTCTGCCAGAAGCGATATGTCACTCGTTGTGTATCTTAAGAGATTCATCGTTACTCCTTCCATAGGTTACTGGTATTCTCTGAGTCAATACCTCTCTTGACGAAAAAGTAGCTATCTTAATAGTGCAATACTTCTTCCTCCGAGTTGCTCACACAGTTTACTGCTTTTTGTGTAGTTTTTGTCTGCCAGAAACTATAATTCACTAGTTGTGTATCATAAAAGAGTCATCGTTTCTCCTCCTAGGGGTTATTCGAGATTTCTTAATCCAAACCGCAAGTAACGAGGCATTGGCTACCTTAAGAGGGTCATAGTTACTCGTCCCCATTGCTCACCCAGTCTGCCACTTTTTCTTACTGTGGCCAGTCTGCCAGAAGCGATATGTCACTCGTTGTGTATCTTAAGAGATTCATCGTTACTCCTTCCATAGGTTACTGGTATTCTCTGAGTCAATACCTCTCTTGACGAGAAAGTGGCTATCTTAATAGTGCAATACTTCTTCCTCCGAGTTGCTCACACAGTTTACTACGTTTTGTGTACTTGCCAGTCTGCCAGAAGCGATATGTCACTAGTTGTGTATCATATTGAGTCATCGTTTCTCCTCCTAGGGGTTATTCGAGATTTCTTAATCCAAACCGCAAGTAACGAGGCATTGGCTACCTTAAGAGAGTCATAGTTACTCGTCCCAATTGTTCACCCAGTCTGCCACTTTTCCTTACTGCGGCCAGTCTGCCAGAAGCGATATGTCACTCGTAGTGTATCTTAAGAGATTCATCGTTACTCTTTCCATAGGTTACTGGTATTCTCTCATTCAATGCCTCTCGTGACGAAAAAGTGGCTATCTTAATAGTGCAATACTTCTTCCTCCCAGTTGCTAACACAGTTTACTACTTTTTTGTGTAGTTTTTGTCTGCCAGAAACTATAATTCACTAGTTTTGTATCATAAAAGAGTCATCGTTTCTCCTCCTAGGGGTTATTCGAGACCTCTTAATCCAAACCGCAAGTAACGAGGCATTGGCTACCTTAAGAGAGTCATAGTTACTCGTCCCAATTGCTCACCCAGTCTGCCACTTTATCTTACTGCGGCCAGTCTGCCAGAAGCGATATGTCACTCGTTGTGTATCTTAAGAGATTCATCGTTACTCCTTCCATAGGTTACTGCTATTCTCTGAGTCAATACCTCTCGTGACGAAAAAGTGGCTATCTTAATAGTGCAATACTTCTTCCTCCGAGTTGCTCACACAGTTTACTACTTTTTGTGTAGTTTTTGTCTGCCAGAAACTATAATTCACTAGTTGTGTATCATAAAAGAGTCATCGTTTCTCCTCCTAGGGGTTTTCGAGATTTCTTAATCCAAACCGCAAGTAACGAGGCATTGGCTACCTTAAGAGAGTCATAGTTACTCGTCCCAATTGCTCACCCAGTCTGCCACTTTATCTTACTGCGGCCAGTCTGCCAGAAGCGATATGTCACTCGTTGTGTATCTTAAGAGATTCATCGTTACTCTTTCCATAGGTTACTGGTATTCTCTGATTCAATGCCTCTCCTGACGAAAAAGTGGCTATCTTAATAGTGCAATACTTATTCCTCCCAGTTGCTCACACAGTTTACTACTTTTTTGTGTAGTTTTTGTCTGCCAGAAACTATAATTCACTAGTTTTGTGTCATAAAAGAGTCATCGTTTCTCCTCCTAGGGGTTATTCGAGACCTCTTAATGCAAACCGCAAGTAACGAGGCATTGGCTACCTTAAGAGAGTCATAGTTACTCGTCCCAATTGCTCACCCAGTCTGCCACTTTTCCTTACTGCGGCCAGTCTGCCAGAAGCGATATGTCACTCGTTGTGTATCTTAAGAGATTCATCGTTACTCTTTCCATAGGTTACTGGTATTCTCTGATTCAATGCCTCTCGTGACGAAAAAGTGGCTATCTTAATAGTGCAATACTTCTTCCTCCCAGTTGCTCACACAGTTTACTACTTTTTTGTGTAGTTTTTGTCTGCCAGAAACTATAATTCACTAGTTTTGTATCATAAAAGAGTCATCGTTCCTCCTCCTAGGGGTTATTCGAGACCTCTTAATGCAAACCGCAAGTAACGAGGCATTGGCTACCTTAAGAGAGTCATAGTTACTCGTTCCAATTGCTCACCCAGTCTGCCACTTTTCCTTACTGCGGCCAGTCTGCCTGAAGCGATATGTCACTCGTTGTGTATCTTAAGAGATTCATCGTTACTCCTTCCATAGGTTACTGGTAATCTCTGAGTCAATACCTCTCGTGACGAAAAAGTGGCTATCTTAATAGTGCAATACTTCTTCCTCCGAGTTGCTCACACAGTTTACTACTTTTTGTGTACTTGCCAGTCTGCCAGAAGCGATATGTCATTAGTTGTGTATCATAAAAGGGTCATCGTTTCTCCTCCTAGGGGTTATTCGAGATTTCTTAATCCAAACCGCAAGTAACGAGGCATTGGCTACCTTAAGAGAGTCATAGTTACTCGTCCCAATTGCTCACCCAGTCTGCCACTTTTCCTTACTGCGGCCAGTCTGCCTGAAGCGATATGTCACTCGTTGTGTATCTTAAGAGATTCATCGTTACTCCTTCCATAGGTTACTGCTATTCTCTGAGTCAATACCTCTCGTGACGAAAAAGTGGCTATCTTAATAGTGCAATACTTCTTCCTCCGAGTTGCTCACACAGTTTACTACTTTTTGTGTAGTTTTTGTCTGCCAGAAACTATAATGCACTAGTTGTGTATCATAAAAGAGTCATCGTTTCTCCTCCTAGGGGTTATTCGAGACCTCTTAATCCAAACCGCAAGTAACGAGGCATTGGCTACCTTAAGAGAGTCATAGTTACTCGTCCCAATTGCTCACCCAGTCTGCCACTTTTTCTTACTGCGGCCAGTCTGCCAGATGCGATATGTCACTCGTTGTGTATCTTAAGAGATTCATCGTTACTCCTTCCATAGGTTACTGCTATTCTCTGAGTCAATACCTCTCGTGACGAAAAAGTGGCTATCTTAATAGTGCAATACTTCTTCCTCCGAGTTGCTCACACAGTTTACTACTTTTTGTGTAGTTTTTGTCTGCCAGAAACTATAATTCACTAGTTGTGTATCATAAAAGGGTCATCGTTTCTCCTCCTAGGGGTTTTCGAGATTTCTTAATCCAAACCGCAAGTAACGAGGAATTGGCTACCTTAAGAGTGTCATAGTTACTCGTCCCCATTGCTCACCCAGTCTGCCACTTTTTCTTACTGTGGCCAGTCTGCCAGAAGCGATATGTCACTCGTTGTGTATCTTAAGAGATTCATCGTTACTCCTTCCATAGGTTACTGGTATTCTCTGAGTCAATACCTCTCTTGACGAAAAAGTGGCTATCTTAATAGAGCAATACTTCTTCCTCCGAGTTGCTCACACAGTTTACTGCTTTTTGTGTAGTTTTTGTCTGCCAGAAGCGATATGTCACTAGTTGTGTATCATAAAAGAGTCATCGTTTCTCCTCCTAGGGGTTATTCGAGATTTCTTAATCCAAACCGCAAGTAACGAGGCATTGGCTACCTTAAGAGAGTCATAGCTACTCGTCCCAATTGCTCACCCAGTCTGCCACTTTTCCTTACTGCGGCCAGTCTGCCAGAAGCGATATGTCACTCGTTGTGTATCTTAAGAGATTCATCGTTACTCTTTCCATAGGTTACTGGTATTCTCTGATTCAATGCCTCTCGTGACGAAAAAGTGGCTACCTTAATAGTGCAATACTTCTTCCTCCCAGTTGCTCACACAGTTTACTACTTTTTGTGTAGTTTTTGTCTGCCAGAAACTATAATTCACTAGTTGTGTATCATAAAAGAGTCATCGTTTCTCCTCCTAGGGGTTATTCGAGATATCTTAATCCAAACCGCAAGTAACGAGGCATTGGCTACCTTAAGAGAGTCATAGTTACTCGTCCCAATTGCTCACCCAGTCTGCCACTTTTCCTTACTGCGGCCATTCTGCCAGAAGCGATATGTCACTCGTTGTGTATCTTAAGAGATTCATCGTTACTCCTTCCATAGGTTACTGGTATTCTCTGAGTCAATACCTCTCTTGACGAAAAAGTGGCTATCTTAATAGTGCAATACTTCTTCCTCCGAGTTGCTCACACAGTTTACTGCTTTTTGTGTAGTTTTTGTCTGCCAGAAACTATAATTCACTAGTTGTGTATCATAAAAGAGTCATCGTTTCTCCTCCTAGGGGTTATTCGAGATTTCTTAATCCAAACCGCAAGTAACGAGGCATTGGCTACCTTAAGAGGGTCATAGTTACTCGTCCCCATTGCTCACCCAGTCTGCCACTTTTTCTTACTGTGGCCAGTCTGCCAGAAGCGATATGTCACTCGTTGTGTATCTTAAGAGATTCATCGTTACTCCTTCCATAGGTTACTGGTATTCTCTGAGTCAATACCTCTCTTGACGAAAAAGTGGCTATCTTAATAGTCAATACTTCTTCCTCCGAGTTGCTCACACAGTTTACTACTTTTTGTGTACTTGCCAGTCTGCCAGAAGCGATATGTCACTAGTTGTGTATCATATTGAGTCATCGTTTCTCCTCCTAGGGGTTATTCGAGATTTCTTAATCCAAACCGCAAGTAACGAGGCATTGGCTACCTTAAGAGAGTCATAGTTACTCGTCCCAATTGTTCACCCAGTCTGCCACTTTTCCTTACTGCGGCCAGTCTGCCAGAAGCGATATGTCACTCGTAGTGTATCTTAAGAGATTCATCGTTACTCTTTCCATAGGTTACTGGTATTCTCTCATTCAATGCCTCTCGTGACGAAAAAGTGGCTATCTTAATAGTGCAATACTTCTTCCTCCCAGTTGCTCACACAGTTTACTACTTTTTTGTGTAGTTTTTGTCTGCCAGAAACTATAATTCACTAGTTTTGTATCATAAAAGAGTCATCGTTTCTCCTCCTAGGGGTTATTCGAGACCTCTTAATCCAAACCGCAAGTAACGAGGCATTGGCTACCTTAAGAGAGTCATAGTTACTCGTCCCAATTGCTCACCCAGTCTGCCACTTTATCTTACTGCGGCCAGTCTGCCAGAAGCGATATGTCACTCGTTGTGTATCTTAAGAGATTCATCGTTACTCCTTCCATAGGTTACTGCTATTCTCTGAGTCAATACCTCTCGTGACGAAAAAGTGGCTATCTTAATAGTGCAATACTTCTTCCTCCGAGTTGCTCACACAGTTTACTACTTTTTGTGTAGTTTTTGTCTGCCAGAAACTATAATTCACTAGTTGTGTATCATAAAAGAGTCATCGTTTCTCCTCCTAGGGGTTTTCGAGATTTCTTAATCCAAACCGCAAGTAACGAGGCATTGGCTACCTTAAGAGAGTCATAGTTACTCGTCCCAATTGCTCACCCAGTCTGCCACTTTATCTTACTGCGGCCAGTCTGCCAGAAGCGATATGTCACTCGTTGTGTATCTTAAGAGATTCATCGTTACTCTTTCCATAGGTTACTGGTATTCTCTGATTCAATGCCTCTCCTGACGAAAAAGTGGCTATCTTAATAGTGCAATACTTATTCCTCCCAGTTGCTCACACAGTTTACTACTTTTTTGTGTAGTTTTTGTCTGCCAGAAACTATAATTCACTAGTTTTGTGTCATGAAAGAGTCATCGTTTCTCCTCCTAGGGGTTATTCGAGACCTCTTAATGCAAACCGCAAGTAACGAGGCATTGGCTACCTTAAGAGAGTCATAGTTACTCGTCCCAATTGCTCACCCAGTCTGCCACTTTTCCTTACTGCGGCCAGTCTGCCAGAAGCGATATGTCACTCGTTGTGTATCTTAAGAGATTCATCGTTACCCCTTCCATAGGTTACTGGTATTCTCTGAGTCAATACCTCTCGTGACGAAAAAGTGGCTATCTTAATAGTGCAATACTTCTTCCTCCGAGTTGCTCACACAGTTTACTACTTTTTGTGTAGTTTTTGTCTGCCAGAAACTATAATTCACTAGTTGTGTATCATAAAAGAGTCATCGTTTCTCCTCCTAGGGGTTTTCGAGATTTCTTAATCCAAACCGCAAGTAACGAGGCATTGGCTACCTTAAGAGAGTCATAGTTACTCGTCCCAATTGCTCACCCAGTCTGCCACTTTTTCTTACTGCGGCCAGTCTGCCAGAAGCTATATGTCACTCGTTGTGTATCTTAATAGATTCATCGTTACTCTTTCCATAGGTTACTGGTATTCTCTGATTCAATGCCTCTCGTGACGAGAAAGTGGCTATCTTAATAGTGCAATACTTCTTCCTCCGAGTTTCTCACACAGTTTACTACTTTTTGTGTAGTTTTTGTCTGCCAGAAACTATAATTCACTAGCTGTGTATCATAAAAGAGTCATCGTTTCTCCTCCTAGGGGTTTTCGAGATTTCTTAATCCAAACCGCAAGTAACGAGGCATTGGCTACCTTAAGAGAGTCATAGTTACTCCTCCCCATTGCTCACCCAGTCTGCCACTTTTTCTTACTGTGGCCAGTCTGCCAGAAGCGATATGTCACTCGTTGTGTATCTTAAGAGATTCATCGTTACTCCTTCCATAGGTTACTGGTATTCTCTGAGTCAATACCTCTCTTGACGAAAAAGTGGCTATCTTAATAGTGCAATACTTCTTCCTCCGAGTTGCTCACACAGTTTACTACTTTTTGTGTACTTGCCAGTCTGCCAGAAGCGATATGTCATTAGTTGTGTATCATAAAAGGGTCATCGTTTCTCCTCCTAGGGGTTATTCGAGATTTCTTAATCCAAACCGCAAGTAACGAGGCATTGGCTACCTTAAGAGAGTCATAGTTACTCGTCCCAATTGCTCAATCAGTCTGCCACTTTTCCTTACTGCGGCCAGTCTGCCAGAAGCGATATGTCACTCGTTGTGTATCTTAAGAGATACATCGTTACTCTTTCCACAGGTTACTGGTATTCTCTGATTCAATGAGTCTCGTGACGAAAAAGTGGCTATCTTAATAGTGCAATACTTCTTCCTCCGAGTTTCTCACACAGTTTACTACTTTTTGTGTAGTTTTTGTCTGCCAGAAACTATAATTCACTAGCTGTGTATCATAAAAGAGTCATCGTTTCTCCTCCTAGGGGTTTTCGAGATTTCTTAATCCAAACCGCAAGTAACGAGGCATTGGCTACCTTAAGAGAGTCATAGTTACTCCTCCCCATTGCTCACCCAGTCTGCCACTTTTTCTTACTGTGGCCTGTCTGCCAGAAGCGATATGTCACTCGTTGTGTATCTTAAGAGATTCATCGTTACTCCTTCCATAGGTTACTGGTATTCTCTGAGTCAATACCTCTCTTGACGAGAAAGTGGCTATCTTAATAGTGCAATACTTCTTCCTCCGAGTTGCTCACACAGTTTACTACTTTTTGTGTACTTGCCAGTCTGCCAGAAGCGATATGTCATTAGTTGTGTATCATAAAAGGGTCATCGTTTCTCCTCCTAGGGGTTATTCGAGATTTCTTAATCCAAACCGCAAGTAACGAGGCATTGGCTACCTTAAGAGAGTCATAGTTAATCGTCCCAATTGCTCACCCAGTCTGCCACTTTTCCTTACTGCGGCCAGTCTGCCAGAAGCGATATGTCACTCGTTGTGTATCTTAAGAGATTCATCGTTACTCTTTCCATAGGTTACTGGTATTCTCTGATTCAATGCCTCTCGTGACGAAAAAGTGGCTATCTTAATAGTGCAATACTTCTTCCTCCCATTTGCTCACACAGTTTACTACTTTTTTGTGTAGTTTTTGTCTGCCAGAAACTATAATTCACTAGTTTTGTATCATAAAAGAGTCATCGTTTCTCCTCCTAGGGGCTATTCGAGACCTCTTAATGCAAACCGCAAGTAACGAGGCATTGGCTACCTTAAGAGAGTCATAGTTACTCGTTCCAATTGCTCACCCAGTCTGCCACTTTTCCTTACTGCGGCCAGTCTGCCAGAAGCGATATGTCACTCGTTGTGTATCTTAAGAGATTCATCGTTACTCTTTCCATAGGTTACTGGTATTCTCTGATTCAATGCCTCTCGTGACGAAAAAGTGGCTATCTTAATAGTGCAATACTTCTTCCTCCCAGTTGCTCACACAGTTTACTACTTTTTTGTGTAGTTTTTGTCTGCCAGAAACTATAATTCACTAGTTTTGTATCATAAAAGAGTCATCGTTCCTCCTCCTAGGGGTTATTCGAGACCTCTTAATGCAAACCGCAAGTAACGAGGCATTGGCTACCTTAAGAGAGTCATAGTTACTCGTTCCAATTGCTCACCCAGTCTGCCACTTTTCCTTACTGCGGCCAGTCTGCCTGAAGCGATATGTCACTCGTTGTGTATCTTAAGAGATTCATCGTTACTCCTTCCATAGGTTACTGGTAATCTCTGAGTCAATACCTCTCTTGACGAAAAAGTGGCTATCTTAATAGTGCAATACTTCTTCCTCCGAGTTGCTCACACAGTTTACTACTTTTTGTGTACTTGCCAGTCTGCCAGAAGCGATATGTCATTAGTTGTGTATCATAAAAGGGTCATCGTTTCTCCTCCTAGGGGTTATTCGAGATTTCTTAATCCAAACCGCAAGTAACGAGGCATTGGCTACCTTAAGAGAGTCATAGTTACTCGTCCCAATTGCTCACCCAGTCTGCCACTTTTCCTTACTGCGGCCAGTCTGCCAGAAGCGATATGTCACTCGTTGTGTATCTTAAGAGATTCATCGTTACTCCTTCCATAGGTTACTGGTGTTCTCTGAGTCAATACCTCTCTTGACGAAAAAGTGGCTATCTTAATAGTGCAATACTTCTTACTCCGAGTTGCTCACACAGTTTACTACTTTTTGTGTACTTGCCAGTCTGCCAGAAGCGATATGTCACTAGTTGTGTATCATAAAAGGGTCATCGTTTCTCCTCCTAGGGGTTATTCGAGATTTCTTAATCCAAACCGCAAGTAACGAGGCATTGGCTACCTTAAGAGAGTCATAGTTAATCGTCCCAATTGCTCACCCAGTCTGCCACTTTTCCTTATTGCGGCCAGTCTGCCAGAAGCGATATGTCACTCGTTGTGTATCTTAAGAGATTCATCGTTACTCTTTCCATAGGTTACTGGTATTCTCTGATTCAATGCCTCTCGTGACGAAAAAGTGGCTATCTTAATAGTGCAATACTTCTTCCTCCCAGTTGCTCACACAGTTTACTACTTTTTGTGTAGTTTTTGTCTGCCAGAAACTATAATTCACTAGCTGTGTATCATAAAAGTGTCATCGTTTCTCCTCCTAGGGGTTTTCGAGATTTCTTAATCCAAACCGCAAGTAACGAGGCATTGGCTACCTTAAGAGAGTCATAGTTACTCCTCCCCATTGCTCACCCAGTCTGCCACATTTCCTTACTGCGGCCAGTCTGCCAGAAGCGATATGTCACTCGTTGTGTATCTTAAGAGATTCATCGTTACTCCTTCCATAGGTTACTGGTGTTCTCTGAGTCAATACCTCTCTTGACGAAAAAGTGGCTATCTTAATAGTGCAATACTTCTTCCTCCGAGTTGCTCACACAGTTTACTACTTTTTGTGTACTTGCCAGTCTGCCAGAAGATATGTCACTAGTTGTGTATCATAAAAGGGTCATCGTTTCTCCTCCTAGGGGTTATACGAGATTTCTTAATCCAAACCGCAAGTAACGAGGCATTGGCTACCTTAAGAGAGTCATAGTTAATCGTCCCAATTGCTCACCCAGTCTGCCACTTTTCCTTACTGCGGCCAGTCTGCCAGAAGCGATATGTCACTCGTTGTGTATCTTAAGAGATTCCTCGTTACTCTTTCCATAGGTTACTGGTATTCTCTGATTCAATGCCTCTCGTGACGAAAAAGTGGCTATCTTAATAGTGCAATACTTCTTCCTCCCAGTTGCTCACACAGTTTACTACTTTTTTGTGTAGTTTTTGTCTGCCAGAAACTATAATTCACTAGTTTTCTGTCATAAAAGAGTCATCGTTTCTCCTCCTAGGGGTTATTCGAGACCTCTTAATGCAAACCGCAAGTAACGAGGCATTGGCTACCTTAAGAGAGTCATAGTTGCTCGTCCCAATTGCTCACCCAGTCTGCCACTTTTCCTTACTGCGGCCAGTCTGCCTGAAGCGATATGTCACTCGTTGTGTATCTTAAGAGATTCATCGTTACTCCTTCCATAGGTTACTGGTATTCTCTGAGTCAATACCTCTCTTGACGAAAAAGTGGCTATCTTAATAGTGCAATACTTCTTCCTCCCAGTTGCTCACACAGTTTACTACTTTTTTGTGTAGTTTTTGTCTGCCAGAAACTATAATTCACTAGTTGTGTATCATAAAAGAGTCATCGTCTCTCCTCCTAGGGCTTTTCGAGATTTCTTAATCCAAACCGCAAGTAACGAGGCATTGGCTACCTTAAGAGAGTCATAGTTAATCGTCCCAATTGCTCACCCAGTCTGCCACTTTTCCTTACTGCGGCCAGTCTGCCAGAAGCGATATGTCACTCGTTGTGTGTCTTAAGAGATTCCTCGTTACTCTTTCCATAGGTTACTGGTATTCTCTGATTCAATGCCTCTCGTGACGAAAAAGTGGCTATCTTAACAGTGCAATACTTCTTCCTCCGAGTTGCTCACACAGTTTACTACTTTTTGTGTACTTGCCAGTCTGCGAGAAGCGATATGTCATTAGTTGTGTATCACAAAAGGGTCATCGTTTCTCCTCCTAGGGGTTATTCGAGATTTCTTAATCCAAACCGCAAGTAACGAGGCATTGGCTACCTTAAGAGAGTCATAGTTACTCGTCCCAATTGCTCACCCAGTCTGCCACTTTTCCTTACTGCGGCCAGTCTGCCAGAAGCGATATGTCACTCGTTGTGTATCTTAAGAGATTCATCGTTACTCCTTCCATAGGTTACTGGTGTTCTCTGAGTCAATACCTCTCTTGACGAAAAAGTGGCTATCTTAATAGTGCAATACTTCTTACTCCGAGTTGCTCACACAGTTTACTACTTTTTGTGTACTTGCCAGTCTGCCAGAAGCGATATGTAACTAGTTGTGTATCATAAAAGGGTCATCGTTTCTCCTCCTAGGGGTTATTCGAGATTTCTTAATCCAAACCGCAAGTAACGAGGCATTGGCTACCTTAAGAGAGTCATAGTTAATCGTCCCAATTGCTCACCCAGTCTGCCACTTTTCCTTACTGCGGCCAGTCTGCCAGAAGCGATATGTCACTCGTTGTGTATCTTAAGAGATTCATCGTTACTCTTTCCATAGGTTACTGGTATTCTCTGATTCAATGCCTCTCGTGACGAAAAAGTGGCTATCTTAATAGTGCAATACTTCTTCCTCCCAGTTGCTCACACAGTTTACTACTTTTTGTGTAGTTTTTGTCTGCCAGAAACTATAATTCACTAGCTGTGTATCATAAAAGTGTCATCGTTTCTCCTCCTAGGGGTTTTCGAGATTTCTTAATCCAAACCGCAAGTAACGAGGCATTGGCTACCTTAAGAGAGTCATAGTTACTCCTCCCCATTGCTCACCCAGTCTGCCACTTTTCCTTACTGCGGCCAGTCTGCCAGAAGCGATATGTCACTCGTTGTGTATCTTAAGAGATTCATCGTTACTCCTTCCACAGGTTACTGGTGTTCTCTGAGTCAATACCTCTCTTGACGAAAAAGTGGCTATCTTAATAGTGCAATACTTCTTCCTCCGAGTTGCTTACACAGTTTACTACTTTTTGTGTACTTGCCAGTCTGCCAGAAGCGATATGTCACTAGTTGTGTATCATAAAAGGGTCATCGTTTCTCCTCCTAGGGGTTATTCGAGATTTCTTAATCCAAACCGCAAGTAACGAGGCATTGGCTACCTTAAGAGAGTCATAGTTAATCGTCCCAATTGCTCACCCAGTCTGCCACTTTTCCTTACTGCGGCCAGTCTGCCAGAAGCGATATGTCACTCGTTGTGTATCTTAAGAGATTCCTCGTTACTCTTTCGATAGGTTACTGGTATTCTCTGATTCAATGCCTCTCGTGACGAAAAAGTGGCTATCTTAATAGTGCAATACTTCTTCCTCCCAGTTGCTCACACAGTTTACTACTTTTTTGTGTAGTTTTTGTCTGCCAGAAACTATAATTCACTAGTTTTCTGTCATAAAAGAGTCATCGTTTCTCCTCCTAGGGGTTATTCGAGACCTCTTAATGCAAACCGCAAGTAACGAGGCATTGGCTACCTTAAGAGAGTCATAGTTACTCGTCCCAAATGCTCACCCAGTCTGCCACTTTTCCTTACTGCGGCCAGTCTGCCTGAAGCGATATGTCACTCGTTGTGTATCTTAAGAGATTCATCGTTACTCCTTCCATAGGTTACTGGTATTCTCTGAGTCAATACCTCTCGTGACGAAAAAGTGGCTATCTTAATAGTGCAATACTTCTTCCTCCCAGTTGCTCACACAGTTTACTACTTTTTTGTGTAGTTTTTGTCTGCCAGAAACTATGATTCACTAGTTTTGTATCATAGAAGAGTCATCGTTTCTCCTCCTAGGGGTTATTCGAGACCTCTTAATGCAAACCGCAAGTAACGAGGCATTGGCTACCTTAAGAGAGTCATAGTTGCTCGTCCCAATTGCTCACCCAGTCTGCCACTTTTCCTTACTGCGGCCAGTCTGCCTGAAGCGATATGTCACTCGTTGTGTATCTTAAGAGATTCATCGTTACTCCTTCCATAGGTTACTGGTATTCTCTGAGTCAATACCTCTCGTGACGAAAAAGTGGCTATCTTAATAGTGCAATACTTCTTCCTCCCAGTTGCTCACACAGTTTACTACTTTTTTGTGTAGTTTTTGTCTGCCAGAAACTATAATTCACTAGTTGTGTATCATAAAAGAGTCATCGTCTCTCCTCCTAGGGCTTTTCGAGATTTCTTAATCCAAACCGCAAGTAACGAGGCATTGGCTACCTTAAGAGAGTCATAGTTAATCGTCCCAATTGCTCACCCAGTCTGCCACTTTTCCTTACTGCGGCCAGTCTGCCAGAAGCGATATGTCACTCGTTGTGTATCTTAAGAGATTCCTCGTTACTCTTTCCATAGGTTACTGGTATTCTCTGATTCAATGCCTCTCGTGACGAAAAAGTGGCTATCTTAACAGTGCAATACTTCTTCCTCCGAGTTGCTCACACAGTTTACTACTTTTTGTGTACTTGCCAGTCTGCGAGAAGCGATATGTCATTAGTTGTGTATCACAAAAGGGTCATCGTTTCTCCTCCTAGGGGTTATTCGAGATTTCTTAATCCAAACCGCAAGTAACGAGGCATTGGCTACCTTAAGAGAGTCATAGTTACTCGTCCCAATTGCTCACCCAGTCTGCCACTTTTCCTTACTGCGGCCAGTCTGCCAGAAGCGATATGTCACTCGTTGTGTATCTTAAGAGATTCATCGTTACTCCTTCCATAGGTTACTGGTGTTCTCTGAGTCAATACCTCTCTTGACGAAAAAGTGGCTATCTTAATAGTGCAATACTTCTTACTCCGAGTTGCTCACACAGTTTACTACTTTTTGTGTACTTGCCAGTCTGCCAGAAGCGATATGTAACTAGTTGTGTATCATAAAAGGGTCATCGTTTCTCCTCCTAGGGGTTATTCGAGATTTCTTAATCCAAACCGCAAGTAACGAGGCATTGGCTACCTTAAGAGAGTCATAGTTAATCGTCCCAATTGCTCACCCAGTCTGCCACTTTTCCTTACTGCGGCCAGTCTGCCAGAAGCGATATGTCACTCGTTGTGTATCTTAAGAGATTCATCGTTACTCTTTCCATAGGTTACTGGTATTCTCTGATCCAATGCCTCTCGTGACGAAAAAGTGGCTATCTTAATAGTGCAATACTTCTTCCTCCCAGTTGCTCACACAGTTTACTACTTTTTGTGTAGTTTTTGTCTGCCAGAAACTATAATTCACTAGCTGTGTATCATAAAAGTGTCATCGTTTCTCCTCCTAGGGGTTTTCGAGATTTCTTAATCCAAACCGCAAGTAACGAGGCATTGGCTACCTTAAGAGAGTCATAGTTACTCCTCCCCATTGCTCACCCAGTCTGCCACTTTTCCTTACTGCGGCCAGTCTGCCAGAAGCGATATGTCACTCGTTGTGTATCTTAAGAGATTCATCGTTACTCCTTCCATAGGTTACTGGTGTTCTCTGAGTCAATACCTCTCTTGACGAAAAAGTGGCTATCTTAATAGTGCAATACTTCTTCCTCCGAGTTGCTTACACAGTTTACTACTTTTTGTGTACTTGCCAGTCTGCCAGAAGCGATATGTCACTAGTTGTGTATCATAAAAGGGTCATCGTTTCTCCTCCTAGGGGTTATTCGAGATTTCTTAATCCAAACCGCAAGTAACGAGGCATTGGCTACCTTAAGAGAGTCATAGTTAATCGTCCCAATTGCTCACCCAGTCTGCCACTTTTCCTTACTGCGGCCAGTCTGCCAGAAGCGATATGTCACTCGTTGTGTATCTTAAGAGATTCCTCGTTACTCTTTCGATAGGTTACTGGTATTCTCTGATTCAATGCCTCTCGTGACGAAAAAGTGGCTATCTTAATAGTGCAATACTTCTTCCTCCCAGTTGCTCACACAGTTTACTACTTTTTTGTGTAGTTTTTGTCTGCCAGAAACTATAATTCACTAGTTTTCTGTCATAAAAGAGTCATCGTTTCTCCTCCTAGGGGTTATTCGAGACCTCTTAATGCAAACCGCAAGTAACGAGGCATTGGCTACCTTAAGAGAGTCATAGTTACTCGTCCCAAATGCTCACCCAGTCTGCCACTTTTCCTTACTGCGGCCAGTCTGCCTGAAGCGATATGTCACTCGTTGTGTATCTTAAGAGATTCATCGTTACTCCTTCCATAGGTTACTGGTATTCTCTGAGTCAATACCTCTCGTGACGAAAAAGTGGCTATCTTAATAGTGCAATACTTCTTCCTCCCAGTTGCTCACACAGTTTACTACTTTTTTGTGTAGTTTTTGTCTGCCAGAAACTATGATTCACTAGTTTTGTATCATAGAAGAGTCATCGTTTCTCCTCCTAGGGGTTATTCGAGACCTCTTAATGCAAACCGCAAGTAACGAGGCATTGGCTACCTTAAGAGAGTCATAGTTACTCGTCCCAATTGCTCACCCAGTCTGCCACTTTTCCTTACTGCGGCCAGTCTGCCAGAAGCGATATGTCACTCGTTGTGTATCTTAAGAGATTCATCGTTACTCCTTACATAGGTTACTGGTATTCTCTGAGTCAATACCTCTCGTGACGAAAAAGTGGCTATCTTAATAGTGCAATACTTCTTCCTCCTAGTTGCTCACACAGTTTACTACTTTCTGTGTAGTTTTTGTCTGCCAGAAACTATAATTCACTAGTTGTGTATCATAAAAGAGTCATCGTTTCTCCTCCTAGGGCTTTTCGAGATTTCTTAATCCAAACCGCAAGTAACGAGGCATTGGCTACCTTAAGAGAGTCATAGTTACTCCTCCCCATTGCTCACACAGTCTGCCACTTTTTCAAACTGTGGCCAGTCTGCCAGAAGCGATATGTCACTCGTTGTGTATCTTAAGAGATTCATCGTTACTCCTTCCATAGGTTACTGGTATTCTCTGAGTCAATACCTCTCTTGACGAAAAAGTGGCTATCTTAACAGTGCAATACTTCTTCCTCCGAGTTGCTCACACAGTTTACTACTTTTTGTGTACTTGCCAGTCTGCGAGAAGCGATATGTCATTAGTTGTGTATCACAAAAGGGTCATCGTTTCTCCTCCTAGGGGTTATTCGAGATTTCTTAATCCAAACCGCAAGTAACGAGGCATTGGCTACCTTAAGAGAGTCATAGTTACTCGTCCCAATTGCTCACCCAGTCTGCCACTTTCCTTACTGCGGCCAGTCTGCCAGAAGCGATATGTCACTCGTTGTGTATCTTAAGAGATTCATCGTTACTCCTTCCATAGGTTACTGGTGTTCTCTGAGTCAATACCTCTCTTGACGAAAAAGTGGCTATCTTAATAGTGCAATACTTCTTACTCCGAGTTGCTCACACAGTTTACTACTTTTTGTGTACTTGCCAGTCTGCCAGAAGCGATATGTAACTAGTTGTGTATCATAAAAGGGTCATCGTTTCTCCTCCTAGGGGTTATTCGAGATTTCTTAATCCAAACCGCAAGTAACGAGGCATTGGCTACCTTAAGAGAGTCATAGTTAATCGTCCCAATTGCTCACCCAGTCTGCCACTTTTCCTTACTGCGGCCAGTCTGCCAGAAGCGATATGTCACTCGTTGTGTATCTTAAGAGTTTCATCGTTACTCTTTCCATAGGTTACTGGTATTCTCTGATTCAATGCCTCTCGTGACGAAAAAGTGGCTATCTTAATAGTGCAATTCTTCTTCCTCCCAGTTGCTCACACAGTTTACTACTTTTTTGTGTAGTTTTTGTCTGCCAGAAACTATAATTCACTAGTTTTCTGTCATAAAAGAGTCATCGTTTCTCCTCCTAGGGGTTATTCGAGACCTCTTAATGCAAACCGCAAGTAACGAGGCATTGGCTACCTTAAGAGAGTCATAGTTACTCGTCCCAATTGCTCACCCAGTCTGCCACTTTTCCTTACTGCGGCCAGTCTGCCTGAAGCGATATGTCACTCGTTGTGTATCTTAAGAGATTCATCGTTACTCCTTCCATAGGTTACTGGTGTTCTCTGAGTCAATACCTCTCTTGACGAAAAAGTGGCTATCTTAATAGTGCAATACTTCTTACTCCGAGTTGCTCACACAGTTTACTACTTTTTGTGTACTTGCCAGTCTGCCAGAAGCGATATGTAACTAGTTGTGTATCATAAAAGGGTCATCGTTTCTCCTCCTAGGGGTTATTCGAGATTTCTTAATCCAAACCGCAAGTAACGAGGCATTGGCTACCTTAAGAGAGTCATAGTTAATCGTCCCAATTGCTCACCCAGTCTGCCACTTTTCCTTACTGCGGCCAGTCTGCCAGAAGCGATATGTCACTCGTTGTGTATCTTAAGAGTTTCATCGTTACTCTTTCCATAGGTTACTGGTATTCTCTGATTCAATGCCTCTCGTGACGAAAAAGTGGCTATCTTAATAGTGCAATACTTCTTCCTCCCAGTTGCTCACACAGTTTACTACTTTTTTGTGTAGTTTTTGTCTGCCAGAAGCTATAATTCACTAGTTTTCTGTCATAAAAGAGTCATCGTTGCTCCTCCTAGGGGTTATTCGAGACCTCTTAATGCAAACCGCAAGTAACGAGGCATTGGCTACCTTAAGAGAGTCATAGTTACTCGTCCCAATTGCTCACCCAGTCTGCCACTTTTCCTTACTGCGGCCAGTCTGCCTGAAGCGATATGTCACTCGTTGTGTATCTTAAGAGATTCATCGTTACTCCTTCCATAGGTTACTGGTATTCTCTGAGTCAATACCTCTCGTGACGAAAAAGTGGCTATCTTAATAGTGCAATACTTCTTCCTCCCAGTTGCTCACACAGTTTACTACTTTTTTGTGTAGTTTTTGTCTGCCAGAAACTATGATTCACTAGTTTTGTATCATAAAAGAGTCATCGTTTCTCCTCCTAGGGGTTATTCGAGACCTCTTAATGCAAACCGCAAGTAACGAGGCATTGGATACCTTAAGAGAGTCATAGTTACTCGTCCCAATTGCTCACCCAGTCTGCCACTTTTCCTTACTGCGGCCAGTCTGCCAGAAGCGATATGTCACTCGTTGTGTATCTTAAGAGATTCATCGTTACTCCTTCCATAGGTTACTGGTATTCTCTGAGTCAATACCTCTCGTGACGAAAAAGTGGCTATCTTAATAGTGCAATACTTCTTCCTCCTAGTTGCTCACACAGTTTACTACTTTTTGTGTAGTTTTTGTCTGCCAGAAACTATAATTCACTAGTTGTGTATCATAAAAGAGTCATCGTTTCTCCTCGTAGGGGTTTTCGAGATTTCTTAATCCAAACCTCAAGTAACGAGGCATTGGCTACCTTAAGAGAGTCATAGTTACTCGTCCCAATTGCTCACCCAGTCTGCCACTTTTCCTCACTGCGGCCAGTCTGCCAGAAGCGATATGTCACTCGTTGTGTATCTTAAGAGATTCATCGTTACTCTTTCCATAGGTTACTGGTATTCTCTGATTCAATGCCTCTCCTGACGAAAAAGTGGCTATCTTAATAGTGCAATACTTCTTCCTCCCAGTTGCTCACACAGTTTACTACTTTTTTGTGTAGTTTTTGTCTGCCAGAAACTATAATTCACTAGTTTTGTGTCATAAAAGAGTCATCGTTTCTCCTCCTAGGGGTTATTCGAGACCTCTTAATGCAAACCGCAAGTAACGAGGCATTGGCTACCTTAAGAGAGTCATAGTTACTCGTCCCAATTGCTCACCCAGTCTGCCACTTTTCCTTACTGCGGCCAGTCTGCCAGAAGCGATATGTCACTCGTTGTGTATCTTAAGAGATTCATCGTTACTCTTTCCATAGGTTACTGGTATTCTCTGATTCAATGCCTCTCGTGACGAAAAAGTGGCTATCTTAATAGTGCAATACTTCTTCCTCCCAGTTGCTCACACAGTTTACTACTTTTTTGTGTAGTTTTTGTCTGCCAGAAACTATAATTCACTAGTTTTGTACCATAAAAGAGTCATCGTTTCTCCTCCTAGGGGTTATTCGAGACCTCTTAATCCAAACCGCAAGTAACGAGGCATTGGCTACCTTAAGAGAGTCATAGTTACTCGTCCCAATTGCTCACCCAGTCTGCCACTTTTTCTTACTGCGGCCAGTCTGCCAGAAGCGATATGTCACTCGTTGTGTATCTTAAGAGATTCATCGTTACCCCTTCCATAGGTTACTGGTATTCTCTGAGTCAATACCTCTCGTGACGAAAAAGTGGCTATCTTAATAGTGCAATACTTCTTCCTCCGAGTTGCTCACACAGTTTACTACTTTTTGTGTAGTTTTTGTCTGCCAGAAACTATAATTCACTAGTTGTGTATCATAAAAGAGTCATCGTTTCTCCTCCTAGGGGTTTTCGAGATTTCTTAATCCAAACCGCAAGTAACGAGGCATTGGCTACCTTAAGAGAGTCATAGTTACTCGTCCCAATTGCTCACCCAGTCTGCCACTTTTTCTTACTGCGGCCAGTCTGCCAGAAGCGATATGTCACTCGTTGTGTATCTTAAGAGATTCATCGTTACTCTTTCCATAGGTTACTGGTATTCTCTGATTCAATGCCTCTCTTGACGAAAAAGTGGCTATCTTAATAGTGCAATACTTCTTCCTCCGAGTTTCTCACACAGTTTACTACTTTTTGTGTAGTTTTTGTCTGCCAGAAACTATAATTCACTAGCTGTGTATCATAAAAGAGTCATCGTTTCTCCTCCTAGGGGTTTTCGAGATTTCTTAATCCAAACCGCAAGTAACGAGGCATTGGCTACCTTAAGAGAGTCATAGTTACTCCTCCCCATTGCTCACCCAGTCTGCCACTTTTCCTTACGGCGGCCAGTCTGCCAGAAGCGATATGTCACTCGTTGTGTATCTTAAGAGATTCATCGTTACTCCTTCCATAGGTTACTGGTGTTCTCTGAGTCAATACCTCTCTTGACGAAAAAGTGGCTATCTTAATAGTGCAATACTTCTTCCTCCGAGTTGCTCACACAGTTTACTACTTTTTGTGTACTTGCCAGTCTGCCAGAAGCGATATGTCACTAGTTGTGTATCATAAAAGGGTCATCGTTTCTCCTCCTAGGGGTTATTCGAGATTTCTTAATCCAAACCGCAAGTAACGAGGCATTGGCTACCTTAAGAGAGTCATAGTTACTCGTCCCAATTGCTCACCCAGTCTGCCACTTTTCCTTACTGCGGCCAGTCTGCCAGAAGCGATATGTCACTCGTTGTGTATCTTAAGAGATTCATCGTTACTCTTTCCATAGGTTACTGGTATTCTCTGATTCAATGCCTCTCCTGACGAAAAAGTGGCTATCTTAATAGTGCAATACTTCTTCCTCCCAGTTGCTCACACAGTTTACTACTTTTTTGTGTAGTTTTTGTCTGCCAGAAACTATAATTCACTAGTTTTGTGTCATAAAAGAGTCATCGTTTCTCCTCCTAGGGGTTATTCGAGACCTCTTAATGCAAACCGCAAGTAACGAGGCATTGGCTACCTTAAGAGAGTCATAGTTACTCGTCCCCATTGCTCACCCAGTCTGCCACTTTTCCTTACTGCGGCCAGTCTGCCAGAAGCGATATGTCACTCGTTGTGTATCTTAAGAGATTCATCGTTACTCTTTCCATAGGTTACTGGTATTCTCTGATTCAATGCCTCTCGTGACGAAAAAGTGGCTATCTTAATAGTGCAATACTTCTTCCTCCGAGTTGCTCACACAGTTTACTACTTTTTGTGTACTTGCCAGTCTGCCAGAAGCGATATGTCACTAGTTGTGTATCATAAAAGGGTCATCGTTTCTCCTCCTAGGGGTTATTCGAGATTTCTTAATCCAAACCGCAAGTAACGAGGCATTGGCTACCTTAAGAGAGTCATAGTTACTCGTCCCAATTGCTCACCCAGTCTGCCACTTTTCCTTACTGCGGCCAGTCTGCCAGAAGCGATATGTCACTCGTTGTGTATCTTAAGAGATTCATCGTTACTCCTTCCATAGGTTACTGGTATTCTCTGAGTCAATACCTCTCTTGACGAAAAAGTGGCTATCTTAATAGTGCAATACTTCTTCCTCCGAGTTGCTCACACAGTTTACTACTTTTTGTGTACTTGCCAGTCTGCCAGAAGCGATATGTCACTAGTTGTGTATCATAAAAGGGTCATCGTTTCTCCTCCTAGGGGTTATTCGAGATTTCTTAATCCAAACCGCAAGTAACGAGGCATTGGCTACCTTAAGAGAGTCATAGTTACTCGTCCCAATTGCTCACCCAGTCTGCCACTTTTCCTTACTGCGGCCAGTCTGCCAGAAGCGATATGTCACTCGTTGTGTATCTTAAGAGATTCATCGTTACTCTTTCCACAGGTTACTGGTATTCTCTGATTCAATGCCTCTCCTGACGAAAAAGTGGCTATCTTAATAGTGCAATACTTCTTCCTCCCAGTTGCTCACACAGTTTACTACTTTTTTGTGTAGTTTTTGTCTGCCAGAAACTATAATTCACTAGTTTTGTGTCATAAAAGAGTCATCGTTTCTCCTCCTAGGGGTTATTCGAGACCTCTTAATGCAAACCGCAAGTAACGAGGCATTGGCTACCTTAAGAGAGTCATAGTTACTCGTCCCAATTGCTCACCCAGTCTGCCACTTTTCCTTACTGCGGCCAGTCTGCCAGAAGCGATATGTCACTCGTTGTGTATCTTAAGAGATTCATCGTTACTCTTTCCATAGGTTACTGGTATTCTCTGATTCAATGCCTCTCGTGACGAAAAAGTGGCTATCTTAATAGTGCAATACTTCTTCCTCCCAGTTGCTCACACAGTTTACTACTTTTTTGTGTAGTTTTTGTCTGCCAGAAACTATAATTCACTAGTTTTGTATCATAAAAGAGTCATCGTTTCTCCTCCTAGGGATTATTCGAGACCTCTTAATCCAAACCGCAAGTAACGAGGCATTGGCTACCTTAAGAGAGTCATAGTTACTCGTCCCAATTGCTCACCCAGTCTGCCACTTTTTCTTACTGCGGCCAGTCTGCCAGAAGCGATATGTCACTCGTTGTGTATCTTAAGAGATTCATCGTTACCCCTTCCATAGGTTACTGGTATTCTCTGAGTCAATACCTCTCGTGACGAAAAAGTGGCTATCTTAATAGTGCAATACTTCTTCCTCCGAGTTGCTCACACAGTTTACTACTTTTTGTGTAGTTTTTGTCTGCCAGAAACTATAATTCACTAGTTGTGTATCATAAAAGAGTCATCGTTTCTCCTCCTAGGGGTTTTCGAGATTTCTTAATCCAAACCGCAAGTAACGAGGCATTGGCTACCTTAAGAGAGTCATAGTTACTCGTCCCAATTGCTCACCCAGTCTGCCACTTTTTCTTACTGCGGCCAGTCTGCCAGAAGCGATATGTCACTCGTTGTGTATCTTAAGAGATTCATCGTTACTCTTTCCATAGGTTACTGGTATTCTCTGATTCAATGCTTCTCGTGACGAAAAAGTGGCTATCTTAATAGTGCAATACTTCTTCCTCCGAGTTTCTCACACAGTTTACTACTTTTTGTGTAGATTTTGTCTGCCAGAAACTATAATTCACTAGCTGTGTATCATAAAAGAGTCATCGTTTCTCCTCCTAGGGGTTTTCGAGATTTCTTAATCCAAACCGCAAGTAACGAGGCATTGGCTACCTTAAGAGAGTCATAGTTACTCCTCCCCATTGCTCACCCAGTCTGCCACTTTTTCTTACTGTGGCCAGTCTGCCAGAAGCGATATGTCACTCGTTGTGTATCTTAAGAGATTCATCGTTACTCCTTCCATAGGTTACTGGTATTCTCTGAGTCAATACCTCTCTTGACGAAAAAGTGGCTATCTTAATAGTGCAATACTTCTTCCTCCGAGTTGCTCACACAGTTTACTACTTTTTGTGTACTTGCCAGTCTGCCAGAAGCGATATGTCATTAGTTGTGTATCATAAAAGGGTCATCGTTTCTCCTCCTAGGGGTTATTCGAGATTTCTTAATCCAAACCGCAAGTAACGAGGCATTGGCTACCTTAAGAGAGTCATAGTTACTCGTCCCAATTGCTCACCCAGTCTGCCACTTTTCCTTACTGCGGCCAGTCTGCCAGAAGCGATGTGTCACTCGTTGTGTATCTTAAGAGATTCATCGTTACTCTTTCCATAGGTTACTGGTATTCTCTGATTCAATGAGTCTCGTGACGAAAAAGTGGCTATCTTAATAGTGCAATACTTCTTCCTCCGAGGTTCTCACACAGTTTACTACTTTTTGTGTAGTTTTTGTCTGCCAGAAACTATAATTCACTAGCTGTGTATCATAAAAGAGTCATCGTTTCTCCTCCTAGGAGTTTTCGAGATTTCTTAATCCAAACCGCAAGTAACGAGGCATTGGCTACCTTAAGAGAGTCATAGTAACTCGTCCCAATTGCTCACCCAGTCTGCCACTTTTTCTTACTGCGGCCAGTCTGCCAGAAGCGATATGTCACTCGTTGTGTATCTTAAGAGATTCATCGTTACTCTTTCCATAGGTTACTGGTATTCTCTGATTCAATGCCTCTCGTGACGAAAAAGTGGCTATCTTAATAGTGCAATACTTCTTCCTCCGGGTTTCTTACACAGTTTACTACTTTTTGTGTAGTTTTTGTCTGCCAGAAACTATAATTCACTAGCTGTGTATCATAAAAGAGTCATCGTTTCTCCTCCTAGGGGTTTTCGAGATTTCTTAATCCAAACCGCAAGTAACGAGGCATTGGCTACCTTAAGAGAGTCATAGTTACTCGTCCCAATTGCTCACCCAGTCTGCCACTTTTTCTTACTGTGGCCAGTCTGCCAGAAGCGATATGTCACTCGTTGTGTATCTTAAGAGATTCATCGTTACTCCTTCCATAGGTTACTGGTATTCTCTGAGTCAATACCTCTCTTGACGAAAAAGTGGCTATCTTAATAGTGCAATACTTCTTCCTCCGAGTTTCTCACACAGTTTACTACTTTTTGTGTAGTTTTTGTCTGCCAGAAACTATAATTCACTAGCTGTGTATCATAAAAGAGTCATCGTTTCTCCTCCTAGGGGTTTTCGAGATTTCTTAATCCAAACCGCAAGTAACGAGGCATTGGCTACCTTAAGAGAGTCATAGTTACTCCTCCCCATTGCTCACACAGTCTGCCACTTTTCCTTACTGCGGCCAGTCTGCCAGAAGCGATATGTCACTCGTTGTGTATCTTAAGAGATTCATCGTTACTCTTTCCATAGGTTACTGGTATTCTCTGATTCAATGCCTCTCCTGACGAAAAAGTGGCTATCTTAATAGTGCAATACTTCTTCCTCCCAGTTGCTCACACAGTTTACTACTTTTTTGTGTAGTTTTTGTCTGCCAGAAACTACAATTCACTAGTTTTGTGTCATAAAAGAGTCATCGTTTCACCTCCAAGGGGTTATTCGAGACCTCTTAATGCAAACCGCAAGTAACGAGGCATTGGCTACCTTAAGAGAGTCATAGTTACTCGTCCCAATTGCTCACCCAGTCTGCCACTTTTCCTTACTGCGGCCAGTCTGCCAGAAGCGATATGTCACTCGTTGTGTATCTTAAGAGATTCATCGTTACTCTTTCCATAGGTTACTGGTATTCTCTGATTCAATGCCTCTCGTGACGAAAAAGTGGCTATCTTAATAGTGCAATACTTCTTCCTCCCAGTTGCTCACACAGTTTACTACTTTTTTGTGTAGTTTTTGTCTGCCAGAAACTATAATTCACTAGTTTTGTATCATAAAAGAGTCATCGTTTCTCCTCCTAGGGGTTATTCGAGACCTCTTAATCCAAACCGCAAGTAACGAGGCATTGGCTACCTTAAGAGAGTCATAGTTACTCGTCCCAATTGCTCACCCAGTCTGCCACTTTTTCTTACTGCGGCCAGTCTGCCAGAAGCGATATGTCACTCGTTGTGTATCTTAAGAGATTCATCGTTACCCCTTCCATAGGTTACTGGTATTCTCTGAGTCAATACCTCTCGTGACGAAAAAATGGCTATCTTAATAGTGCAATACTTCTTCCTCCGAGTTGCTCACACAGTTTACTACTTTTTGTGTAGTTTTTGTCTGCCAGAAACTATAATTCACTAGTTGTGTATCATAAAAGAGTCATCGTTTCTCCTCCTAGGGGTTTTCGAGATTTCTTAATCCAAACCGCAAGTAACGAGGCATTGGCTACCTTAAGAGAGTCATAGTTACTCGTCCCAATTGCTCACCCAGTCTGCCACTTTTTCTTACTGCGGCCAGTCTGCCAGAAGCGATATGTCACTCGTTGTGTATCTTAAGAGATTCATCGTTACTCTTTACATAGGTTACTGGTATTCTCTGATTCAATGCTTCTCGTGACGAAAAAGTGGCTATCTTAATAGTGCAATACTTCTTCCTCCGAGTTTCTCACACAGTTTACTACTTTTTGTGTAGTTTTTGTCTGCCAGAAACTATAATTCACTAGCTGTGTATCATAAAAGAGTCATCGTTTCTCCTCCTAGGGGTTTTCGAGATTTCTTAATCCAAACCGCAAGTAACGAGGCATTGGCTACCTTAAGAGAGTCATAGTTACTCCTCCCCATTGCTCACCCAGTCTGCCACTTTTTCTTACTGTGGCCAGTCTGCCAGAAGCGATATGTCACTCGTTGTGTATCTTAAGAGATTCATCGTTACTCCTTCCATAGGTTACTGGTATTCTCTGAGTCAATACCTCTCTTGACGAAAAAGTGGCTATCTTAATAGTGCAATACTTCTTCCTCCGAGTTGCTCACACAGTTTACTACTTTTTGTGTACTTGCCAGTCTGCCAGAAGCGATATGTCATTAGTTGTGTATCATAAAAGGGTCATCGTTTCTCCTCCTAGGGGTTATTCGAGATTTCTTAATCCAAACCGCAAGTAACGAGGCATTGGCTACCTTAAGAGAGTCATAGTTACTCGTCCCAATTGCTCACCCAGTCTGCCACTTTTCCTTACTGCGGCCAGTCTGCCAGAAGCGATATGTCACTCGTTGTGTATCTTAAGAGATTCATCGTTACTCTTTCCATAGGTTACTGGTATTCTCTGATTCAATGCCTCTCGTGACGAAAAAGTGGCTATCTTAATAGTGCAATACTTCTTCCTCCCAGTTGCTCACACAGTTTACTACTTTTTTGTGTAGTTTTTGTCTGCCAGAAACTATAATTCACTAGTTTTGTATCATAAAAGAGTCATCGTTTCTCCTCCTAGGGGTTATTCGAGACCTCTTAATCCAAACCGCAAGTAACGAGGCATTGGCTACCTTAAGAGAGTCATAGTTACTCGTCCCAATTGCTCACCCAGTCTGCCACTTTTTCTTACTGCGGCCAGTCTGCCAGAAGCGATATGTCACTCGTTGTGTATCTTAAGAGATTCATCGTTACCCCTTCCATAGGTTACTGGTATTCTCTGAGTCAATACCTCTCGTGACGAAAAAATGGCTATCTTAATAGTGCAATACTTCTTCCTCCGAGTTGCTCACACAGTTTACTACTTTTTGTGTAGTTTTTGTCTGCCAGAAACTATAATTCACTAGTTGTGTATCATAAAAGAGTCATCGTTTCTCCTCCTAGGGGTTTTCGAGATTTCTTAATCCAAACCGCAAGTAACGAGGCATTGGCTACCTTAAGAGAGTCATAGTTACTCGTCCCAATTGCTCACCCAGTCTGCCACTTTTTCTTACTGCGGCCAGTCTGCCAGAAGCGATATGTCACTCGTTGTGTATCTTAAGAGATTCATCGTTACTCTTTACATAGGTTACTGGTATTCTCTGATTCAATGCTTCTCGTGACGAAAAAGTGGCTATCTTCAAAGTGCAATACTTCTTCCTCCGAGTTTCTCACACAGTTTACTACTTTTTGTGTAGTTTTTGTCTGCCAGAAACTATAATTCACTAGCTGTGTATCATAAAAGAGTCATCGTTTCTCCTCATAGGGGTTTTCGAGATTTCTTAATCCAAACCGCAAGTAACGAGGCATTGGCTACCTTAAGAGAGTCATAGTTACTCCTCCCCATTGCTCACCCAGTCTGCCACTTTTTCTTACTGTGGCCAGTCTGCCAGAAGCGATATGTCACTCGTTGTGTATCTTAAGAGATTCATCGTTACTCCTTCCATAGGTTACTGGTATTCTCTGAGTCAATACCTCTCTTGACGAAAAAGTGGCTATCTTAATAGTGCAATACTTCTTCCTCCGAGTTGCTCACACAGTTTACTACTTTTTGTGTACTTGCCAGTCTGCCAGAAGCGATATGTCATTAGTTGTGTATCATAAAAGGGTCATCGTTTCTCCTCCTAGGGGTTATTCGAGATTTCTTAATCCAAACCGCAAGTAACGAGGCATTGGCTACCTTAAGAGAGTCATAGTTACTCGTCCCAATTGCTCACCCAGTCTGCCACTTTTCCTTACTGCGGCCAGTCTGCCAGAAGCGATATGTCACTCGTTGTGTATCTTAAGAGATTCATCGTTACTCTTTCCATAGGTTACTGGTATTCTCTGATTCAATGAGTCTCGTGACGAAAAAGTGGCTATCTTAATAGTGCAATACTTCTTCCTCCGAGTTTCTCACACAGTTTACTACTTTTTTGTAGTTTTTGTCTGCCAGAAACTATAATTCACTAGCTGTGTATCATAAAAGAGTCATCGTTTCTCCTCCTAGGGGTTTTCGAGATTTCTTAATCCAAACCGCAAGTAACGAGGCATTGGCTACCTTGAGAGAGTCATAGTTACTCGTCCCAATTACTCACCCAGGCTGCCACTTTTTCTTACTGCGGCCAGTCTGCCAGAAGCGATATGTCACTCGTTGTGTATCTTAAGAGATTCATCGTTACTCTTTCAATAGGTTACTGGTATTCTCTGATTCAATGCCTCTCGTGACGAAAAAGTGGCTATCTTAATAGTGCAATACTTCTTCCTCCGAGTTTCTCACACAGTTTACTACTTTTTGTGTAGTTTTTGTCTGCCAGAAACTATAATTCACTAGCTGTGTATCATAAAAGAGTCATCGTTTCTCCTCCTAGGGGTTTTCGAGATTTCTTAATCCAAACCGCAAGTAACGAGGCATTGGCTACCTTAAGAGAGTCATAGTTACTCCTCCCCATTGCTCGCCCAGTCTGCCACTTTTTCTTACTGTGGCCAGTCTGCCAGAAGCGATATGTCACTCGTTGTGTATCTTAAGAGATTCATCGTTACTCCTTCCATAGGTTACTGGTATTCTCTGAGTCAATACCTCTCTTGACGAAAAAGTGGCTATCTTAATAGTGCAATACTTCTTCCTCCGAGTTGCTCACACAGTTTACTACTTTTTGTGTACTTGCCAGTCTGCCAGAAGCGATATGTCATTAGTTGTGTATCATAAAAGGGTCATCGTTTCTCCTCCTAGGGGTTATTCGAGATTTCTTAATCCAAACCGCAAGTAACGAGGCATTGGCTACCTTAAGAGAGTCATAGTTACTCGTCCCAATTGCTCACCCAGTCTGCCACTTTTCCTTACTGCGGCCAGTCTGCCAGAAGCGATATGTCACTCGTTGTGTATCTTAAGAGATTCATCGTTACTCTTTCCATAGGTTACTGGTATTCTCTGATTCAATGCCTCTCGTGACGAAAAAGTGGCTATCTTAATAGTGCAATACTTCTTCCTCCCAGTTGCTCACACAGTTTACTACTTTTTTGTGTAGTTTTTGTCTGCCAGAAACTATAATTCACTAGTTTTGTATCATAAAAGAGTCATCGTTTCTCCTCCTAGGGGTTATTCGAGACCTCTTAATCCAAACCGCAAGTAACGAGGCATTGGCTACCTTAAGAGAGTCATAGTTACTCGTCCCAATTGCTCACCCAGTCTGCCACTTTTTCTTACTGCGGCCAGTCTGCCAGAAGCGATATGTCACTCGTTGTGTATCTTAAGAGATTCATCGTTACCCCTTCCATAGGTTACTGGTATTCTCTGAGTCAATACCTCTCGTGACGAAAAAATGGCTATCTTAATAGTGCAATACTTCTTCCTCCGAGTTGCTCACACAGTTTACTACTTTTTGTGTAGTTTTTGTCTGCCAGAAACTATAATTCACTAGTTGTGTATCATAAAAGAGTCATCGTTTCTCCTCCTAGGGGTTTTCGAGATTTCTTAATCCAAACCGCAAGTAACGAGGCATTGGCTACCTTAAGAGAGTCATAGTTACTCGTCCCAATTGCTCACCCAGTCTGCCACTTTTTCTTACTGCGGCCAGTCTGCCAGAAGCGATATGTCACTCGTTGTGTATCTTAAGAGATTCATCGTTACTCTTTACATAGGTTACTGGTATTCTCTGATTCAATGCTTCTCGTGACGAAAAAGTGGCTATCTTAATAGTGCAATACTTCTTCCTCCGAGTTTCTCACACAGTTTACTACTTTTTGTGTAGTTTTTGTCTGCCAGAAACTATAATTCACTAGCTGTGTATCATAAAAGAGTCATCGTTTCTCCTCCTAGGGGTTTTCGAGATTTCTTAATCCAAACCGCAAGTAACGAGGCATTGGCTACCTTAAGAGAGTCATAGTTACTCCTCCCCATTGCTCACCCAGTCTGCCACTTTTTCTTACTGTGGCCAGTCTGCCAGAAGCGATATGTCACTCGTTGTGTATCTTAAGAGATTCATCGTTACTCCTTCCATAGGTTACTGGTATTCTCTGAGTCAATACCTCTCTTGACGAAAAAGTGGCTATCTTAATAGTGCAATACTTCTTCCTCCGAGTTGCTCACACAGCTTACTACTTTTTGTGTACTTGCCAGTCTGCCAGAAGCGATATGTCATTAGTTGTGTATCATAAAAGGGTCATCGTTTCTCCTCCTAGGGGTTATTCGAGATTTCTTAATCCAAACCGCAAGTAACGAGGCATTGGCTACCTTAAGAGAGTCATAGTTACTCGTCCCAATTGCTCACCCAGTCTGCCACTTTTCCTTACTGCGGCCAGTCTGCCAGAAGCGATATGTCACTCGTTGTGTATCTTAAGAGATTCATCGTTACTCTTTCCATAGGTTACTGGTATTCTCTGATTCAATGAGTCTCGTGACGAAAAAGTGGCTATCTTAATAGTGCAATACTTCTTCCTCCGAGTTTCTCACACAGTTTACTACTTTTTTGTAGTTTTTGTCTGCCAGAAACTATAATTCACTAGCTGTGTATCATAAAAGAGTCATCGTTTCTCCTCCTAGGGGTTTTCGAGATTTCTTAATCCAAACCGCAAGTAACGAGGCATTGGCTACCTTAAGAGAGTCATAGTTACTCGTCCCAATTGCTCACCCAGGCTGCCACTTTTTCTTACTGCGGCCAGTCTGCCAGAAGCGATATGTCACTCGTTGTGTATCTTAAGAGATTCATCGTTACTCTTTCAATAGGTTACTGTTATTCTCTGATTCAATGCCTCTCGTGACGAAAAAGTGGCTATCTTAATAGTGCAATACTTCTTCCTCCGAGTTTCTCACACAGTTTACTACTTTTTGTGTAGTTTTTGTCTGCCAGAAACTATAATTCACTAGCTGTGTATCATAAAAGAGTCATCGTTTCTCCTCCTAGGGGTTTTCGAGATTTCTTAATCCAAACCGCAAGTAACGAGGCATTGGCTACCTTAAGAGAGTCATAGTTACTCCTCCCCATTGCTCGCCCAGTCTGCCACTTTTTCTTACTGTGGCCAGTCTGCCAGAAGCGATATGTCACTCGTTGTGTATCTTAAGAGATTCATCGTTACTCCTTCCATAGGTTACTGGTATTCTCTGAGTCAATACCTCTCTTGACGAAAAAGTGGCTATCTTAATAGTGCAATACTTCTTCCTCCGAGTTTCTCACACAGTTTACTACTTTTTGTGTACTTGCCAGTCTGCCAGAAGCGATATGTCATTAGTTGTGTATCATAAAAGGGTCATCGTTTCTCCTCCTAGGGGTTATTCGAGATTTCTTAATCCAAACCGCAAGTAACGAGGCATTGGCTACCTTAAGAGAGTCATAGTTACTCGTCCCAATTGCTCACCCAGTCTGCCACTTTTCCTTACTGCGGCCAGTCTGCCAGAAGCGATATGTCACTCGTTGTGTATCTTAAGAGATTCATCGTTACTCTTTCCATAGGTTACTGGTATTCTCTGATTCAATGAGTCTCGTGACGAAAAAGTGGCTATCTTAATAGTGCAATACTTCTTCCTCCGAGTTTCTCACACAGTTTACTACTTTTTGTGTAGTTTTTGTCTGCCAGAAACTATAATTCACTAGCTGTGTATCATAAAAGAGTCATCGTTTCTCCTCCTAGGGGTTTTCGAGATTTCTTAATCCAAACCGCAAGTAACGAGGCATTGGCTACCTTAAGAGAGTCATAGTTACTCCTCCCCATTGCTCACCCAGTCTGCCACTTTTTCTTACTGTGGCCTGTCTGCCAGAAGCGATATGTCACTCGTTGTGTATCTTAAGAGATTCATCGTTACTCCTTCCATAGGTTACTGGTATTCTCTGAGTCAATACCTCTCTTGACGAGAAAGTGGCTATCTTAATAGTGCAATACTTCTTCCTCCGAGTTGCTCACACAGTTTACTACTTTTTGTGTACTTGCCAGTCTGCCAGAAGCGATATGTCATTAGTTGTGTATCATAAAAGGGTCATCGTTTCTCCTCCTAGGGGTTATTCGAGATTTCTTAATCCAAACCGCAAGTAACGAGGCATTGGCTACCTTAAGAGAGTCATAGTTACTCGTCCCAATTGCTCACCCAGTCTGCCACTTTTCCTTACTGCGGCCAGTCTGCCAGAAGCGATATGTCACTTGTTGTGTATCTTAAGAGATTCATCGTTACTCTTTCCATAGGTTACTGGTATTCTCTGATTCAATGCCTCTCGTGACGAAAAAGTGGCTATCTTAATAGTGCAATACTTCTTCCTCCCAGTTGCTCACACAGTTTACTACTTTTTTGTGTAGTTTTTGTCTGCCAGAAACTATAATTCACTAGTTTTGTATCATAAAAGAGTCATCGTTTCTCCTCCTAGGGGTTATTCGAGACCTCTTAATCCAAACCGCAAGTAACGAGGCATTGGCTACCTTAAGAGAGTCATAGTTACTCGTCCCAATTGCTCACCCAGTCTGCCACTTTTTCTTACTGCGGCCAGTCTGCCAGAAGCGATATGTCACTCGTTGTGTATCTTAAGAGATTCATCGTTACCCCTTCCATAGGTTACTGGTATTCTCTGAGTCAATACCTCTCGTGACGAAAAAATGGCTATCTTAATAGTGCAATACTTCTTCCTCCGAGTTGCTCACACAGTTTACTACTTTTTGTGTAGTTTTTGTCTGCCAGAAACTATAATTCACTAGTTGTGTATCATAAAAGAGTCATCGTTTCTCCTCCTAGGGGTTTTCGAGATTTCTTAATCCAAACCGCAAGTAACGAGGCATTGGCTACCTTAAGAGAGTCATAGTTACTCGTCCCAATTGCTCACCCAGTCTGCCACTTTTTCTTACTGCGGCCAGTCTGCCAGAAGCGATATGTCACTCGTTGTGTATCTTAAGAGATTCATCGTTACTCTTTACATAGGTTACTGGTATTCTCTGATTCAATGCTTCTCGTGACGAAAAAGTGGCTATCTTAATAGTGCAATACTTCTTCCTCCGAGTTTCTCACACAGTTTACTACTTTTTGTGTAGTTTTTGTCTGCCAGAAACTATAATTCACTAGCTGTGTATCATAAAAGAGTCATCGTTTCTCCTCCTAGGGGTTTTCGAGATTTCTTAATCCAAACCGCAAGTAACGAGGCATTGGCTACCTTAAGAGAGTCATATTTACTCCTCCCCATTGCTCACCCAGTCTGCCACTTTTTCTTACTGTGGCCAGTCTGCCAGAAGCGATATGTCACTCGTTGTGTATCTTAAGAGATTCATCGTTACTCCTTCCATAGGTTACTGGTATTCTCTGAGTCAATACCTCTCTTGACGAAAAAGTGGCTATCTTAATAGTGCAATACTTCTTCCTCCGAGTTGCTCACACAGTTTACTACTTTTTGTGTACTTGCCAGTCTGCCAGAAGCGATATGTCATTAGTTGTGTATCATAAAAGGGTCATCGTTTCTCCTCCTAGGGGTTATTCGAGATTTCTTAATCCAAACCGCAAGTAACGAGGCATTGGCTACCTTAAGAGAGTCATAGTTACTCGTCCCAATTGCTCACCCAGTCTGCCACTTTTCCTTACTGCGGCCAGTCTGCCAGAAGCGATATGTCACTCGTTGTGTATCTTAAGAGATTCATCGTTACTCTTTCCATAGGTTACTGGTATTCTCTGATTCAATGAGTCTCGTGACGAAAAAGTGGCTATCTTAATAGTGCAATACTTCTTCCTCCGAGTTTCTCACACAGTTTACTACTTTTTGTGTAGTTTTTGTCTGCCAGAAACTATAATTCACTAGCTGTGTATCATAAAAGAGTCATCGTTTCTCCTCCTAGGGGTTTTCGAGATTTCTTAATCCAAACCGCAAGTAACGAGGCATTGGCTACCTTAAGAGAGTCATAGTTACTCGTCCCAATTGCTCACCCAGGCTGCCACTTTTTCTTACTGCGGCCAGTCTGCCAGAAGCGATATGTCACTCGTTGTGTATCTTAAGAGATTCATCGTTACTCTTTCAATAGGTTACTGGTATTCTCTGATTCAATGCCTCTCGTGACGAAAAAGTGGCTATCTTAATAGTGCAATACTTCTTCCTCCGAGTTTCTCACACAGTTTACTACTTTTTGTGTAGTTTTTGTCTGCCAGAAACTATAATTCACTAGCTGTGTATCATAAAAGAGTCATCGTTTCTCCTCCTAGGGGTTTTCGAGATTTCTTAATCCAAACCGCAAGTAACGAGGCATTGGCTACCTTAAGAGAGTCATAGTTACTCCTCCCCATTGCTCGCCCAGTCTGCCACTTTTTCTTACTGTGGCCAGTCTGCCAGAAGCGATATGTCACTCGTTGTGTATCTTAAGAGATTCATCGTTACTCCTTCCATAGGTTACTGGTATTCTCTGAGTCAATACCTCTCTTGACGAAAAAGTGGCTATCTTAATAGTGCAATACTTCTTCCTCCGAGTTTCTCACACAGTTTACTACTTTTTGTGTACTTGCCAGTCTGCCAGAAGCGATATGTCATTAGTTGTGTATCATAAAAGGGTCATCGTTTCTCCTCCTAGGGGTTATTCGAGATTTCTTAATCCAAACCGCAAGTAACGAGGCATTGGCTACCTTAAGAGAGTCATAGTTACTCGTCCCAATTGCTCACCCAGTCTGCCACTTTTCCTTACTGCGGCCAGTCTGCCAGAAGCGATATGTCACTCGTTGTGTATCTTAAGAGATTCATCGTTACTCTTTCCATAGGTTACTGGTATTCTCTGATTCAATGAGTCTCGTGACGAAAAAGTGGCTATCTTAATAGTGCAATACTTCTTCCTCCGAGTTTCTCACACAGTTTACTACTTTTTGTGTAGTTTTTGTCTGCCAGAAACTATAATTCACTAGCTGTGTATCATAAAAGAGTCATCGTTTCTCCTCCTAGGGGTTTTCGAGATTTCTTAATCCAAACCGCAAGTAACGAGGCATTGGCTACCTTAAGAGAGTCATAGTTACTCCTCCCCATTGCTCACCCAGTCTGCCACTTTTTCTTACTGTGGCCTGTCTGCCAGAAGCGATATGTCACTCGTTGTGTATCTTAAGAGATTCATCGTTACTCCTTCCATAGGTTACTGGTATTCTCTGAGTCAATACCTCTCTTGACGAGAAAGTGGCTATCTTAATAGTGCAATACTTCTTCCTCCGAGTTGCTCACACAGTTTACTACTTTTTGTGTACTTGCCAGTCTGCCAGAAGCGATATGTCATTAGTTGTGTATCATAAAAGGGTCATCGTTTCTCCTCCTAGGGGTTATTCGAGATTTCTTAATCCAAACCGCAAGTAACGAGGCATTGGCTACCTTAAGAGAGTCATAGTTACTCGTCCCAATTGCTCACCCAGTCTGCCACTTTTCCTTACTGCGGCCAGTCTGCCAGAAGCGATATGTCACTCGTTGTGTATCTTAAGAGATTCATCGTTACTCTTTCCATAGGTTACTGGTATTCTCTGATTCAATGCCTCTCGTGACGAAAAAGTGGCTATCTTAATAGTGCAATACTTCTTCCTCCCAGTTGCTCACACAGTTTACTACTTTTTTGTGTAGTTTTTGTCTGCCAGAAACTATAATTCACTAGTTTTGTATCATAAAAGAGTCATCGTTTCTCCTCCTAGGGGTTATTCGAGACCTCTTAATCCAAACCGCACGTAACGAGGCATTGGCTACCTTAAGAGAGTCATAGTTACTCGTCCCAATTGCTCACCCAGTCTGCCACTTTTTCTTACTGCGGCCAGTCTGCCAGAAGCGATATGTCACTCGTTGTGTATCTTAAGAGATTCATCGTTACTCCTTCCATAGGTTACTGGTATTCTCTGAGTCAATACCTCTCTTGACGAAAAAGTGGCTATCTTAATAGTGCAATACTTCTTCCTCCGAGTTTCTCACACAGTTTACTACTTTTTGTGTACTTGCCAGTCTGCCAGAAGCGATATGTCATTAGTTGTGTATCATAAAAGGGTCATCGTTTCTCCTCCTAGGGGTTATTCGAGATTTCTTAATCCAAACCGCAAGTAACGAGGCATTGGCTACCTTAAGAGAGTCATAGTTACTCGTCCCAATTGCTCACCCAGTCTGCCAGTTTTCCTTACTGCGGCCAGTCTGCCAGAAGCGATATGTCACTCGTTGTGTATCTTAAGAGATTCATCGTTACTCTTTCCATAGGTTACTGGTATTCTCTGATTCAATGAGTCTCGTGACGAAAAAGTGGCTATCTTAATAGTGCAATACTTCTTCCTCCGAGTTTCTCACACAGTTTACTACTTTTTGTGTAGTTTTTGTCTGCCAGAAACTATAATTCACTAGCTGTGTATCATAAAAGAGTCATCGTTTCTCCTCCTAGGGGTTTTCGAGATATCTTAATCCAAACCGCAAGTAACGAGGCATTGGCTACCTTAAGAGAGTCATAGTTACTCCTCCCCATTGCTCACCCAGTCTGCCACTTTTTCTTACTGTGGCCTGTCTGCCAGAAGCGATATGTCACTCGTTGTGTATCTTAAGAGATTCATCGTTACTCCTTCCATAGGTTACTGGTATTCTCTGAGTCAATACCTCTCTTGACGAGAAAGTGGCTATCTTAATAGTGCAATACTTCTTCCTCCGAGTTGCTCACACAGTTTACTACTTTTTGTGTACTTGCCAGTCTGCCAGAAGCGATATGTCATTAGTTGTGTATCATAAAAGGGTCATCGTTTCTCCTCCTAGGGGTTATTCGAGATTTCTTAATCCAAACCGCAAGTAACGAGGCATTGGCTACCTTAAGAGAGTCATAGTTACTCGTCCCAATTGCTCACCCAGTCTGCCACTTTTCCTTACTGCGACCAGTCTGCCAGAAGCGATATGTCACTCGTTGTGTATCTTAAGAGATTCATCGTTACTCTTTCCATAGGTTACTGGTATTCTCTGATTCAATGCCTCTCGTGACGAAAAAGTGGCTATCTTAATAGTGCAATACTTCTTCCTCCCATTTGCTCACACAGTTTACTACTTTTTTGTGTAGTTTTTGTCTGACAGAAACTATAATTCACTAGTTTTGTATCATAAAAGAGTCATCGTTTCTCCTCCTAGGGGTTACTCGAGACCTCTTAATGCAAACCGCAAGTAACGAGGCATTGGCTACCTTAAGAGAGTCATAGTTACTCGTCCCAATTGCTCACCCAGTCTGCCACTTTTCCTTACTGCGGCCAGTCTGCCAGAAGCGATATGTCACTCGTTGTGTATCTTAAGAGATTCATCGTTACTCTTTCCATAGGTTACTGGTATTCTCTGATTCAATGCCTCTCGTGACGAAAAAGTGGCTATCTTAATAGTGCAATACTTCTTCCTCCCAGTTGCTCACACAGTTTACTACTTTTTGTGTAGTTTTTGTCTGCCAGAAACTATAATTCACTAGCTGTGTATCATAAAAGTGTCATCGTTTCTCCTCCTAGGGGTTTTCGAGATTTCTTAATCCAAACCGCAAGTAACGAGGCATTGGCTACCTTAAGAGAGTCATAGTTACCCCTCCCCATTGCTCACCCAGTCTGCCACTTTTCCTTACTGCGGCCAGTCTGCCAGAAGCGATATGTCACTCGTTGTGTATCTTAAGAGATTCATCGTTACTCCTTCCATAGGTTACTGGTGTTCTCTGAGTCAATACCTCTCTTGACGAAAAAGTGGCTATCTTAATAGTGCAATACTTCTTCCTCCGAGTTGCTCACACAGTTTACTACTTTTTGTGTACTTGCCAGTCTGCCAGAAGCGATATGTCACTAGTTGTGTATCATAAAAGGGTCATCGTTTCTCCTCCTAGGGGTTATTCGAGATTTCTTAATCCAAACCGCAAGTAACGAGGTATTGGCTACCTTAAGAGAGTCATAGTTAATCGTCCCAATTGCTCACCCAGTCTGCCACTTTTCCTTACTGCGGCCAGTCTGCCAGAAGCGATATGTCACTCGTTGTGTATCTTAAGAGATTCATCGTTACTCTTTCCATAGGTTACTGGTATTCTCTGATTCAATGCCTCTCGTGACGAAAAAGTGGCTATCTTAATAGTGCAATACTTCTTCCTCCCAGTTGCTCACACAGTTTACTACTTTTTTGTGTAGTTTTTGTCTGCCAGAAACTATAATTCACTAGTTTTCTGTCATAAAAGAGTCATCGTTTCTCCTCCTAGGGGTTATTCGAGACCTCTTAATGCAAACCGCAAGTAACGAGGCATTGGCTACCTTAAGAGAGTCATAGTTACTCGTCCCAATTGCTCACCCAGTCTGCCACTTTTCCTTACTGCGGCCAGTCTGCCTGAAGCGATATGTCACTCGTTGTGTATCTTAAGAGATTCATCGTTACTCCTTCCATAGGTTACTGGTATTCTCTGAGTCAATACATCTCGTGACGAAAAAGTGGCTATCTTAATAGTGCAATACTTCTTCCTCCTAGTTGCTCACACAGTTTACTACTTTTTGTGTAGTTTTTGTTTTCCAGAAACTATAATTCACTAGTTGTGTATCATAAAAGAGTCATCGTTTCTCCTCCTAGGGGTTTTCGAGATTTCTTAATCCAAACCGCAAGTAACGAGGCATTGGCTACCTTAAGAGAGTTATAGTTACTCCTCCCCATTGCTCACACAGTCTGCCACTTTTTCAAACTGTGGCCAGTCTGCCAGAAGCGATATGTCACTCGTTGTGTATCTTAAGAGATTCATCGTTACTCCTTCCATAGGTTAATGGTATTCTCTGAGTCAATACCTCTCTTGACGAAAAAGTGGCTATCTTAACAGTGCAATACTTCTTCCTCCGAGTTGCTCACACAGTTTACTACTTTTTGAGTACTTGCCAGTCTGCGAGAAGCGATATGTCATTAGTTGTGTATCACAAAAGGGTCATCGTTTCTCCTCCTAGGGGTTATTCGAGATTTCTTAATCCAAACCGCAAGTAACGAGGCATTGGCTACCTTAAGAGAGTCATAGTTACTCGTCCCAATTGCTCACCCAGTCTGCCACTTTTCCTTACTGCGGCCAGTGTGCCAGAAGCGATATGTCACTCGTTGTGTATCTTAAGAGATTCATCGTTACTCCTTCCATAGGTTACTGGTGTTCTCTGAGTCAATACCTCTCTTGACGAAAAAGTGGCTATCTTAATAGTGCAATACTTCTTCCTCCGAGTTGCTCACACAGTTTACTACTTTTTGTGTACTTGCCAGTCTGCGAGAAGCGATATGTCATTAGTTGTGTATCACAAAAGGGTCATCGTTTCTCCTCCTAGGGGTTATTCGAGATTTCTTAATCCAAACCGCAAGTAACGAGGCATTGGCTACCTTAAGAGAGTCATAGTTACTCGTCCCAATTGCTCACCCAGTCTGCCACTTTTCCTTACTGCGGCCAGTCTGCCAGAAGCGATATGTCACTCGTTGTGTATCTTAAGAGATTCATCGTTACTCTTTCCATAGGTTACTGGTATTCTCTGATTCAATGAGTCTCGTGACGAAAAAGTGGCTATCTTAATAGTGCAATACTTCTTCCTCCGAGTTTCTCACACAGTTTACTACTTTTTGTGTAGTTTTTGTCTGCCAGAAACTATAATTCACTAGCTGTGTATCATAAAAGAGTCATCGTTTCTCCTCCTAGGGGTTTTCGAGATTTCTTAATCCAAACCGCAAGTAACGAGGCATTGGCTACCTTAAGAGAGTCATAGTTACTCCTCCCCATTGCTCACCCAGTCTGCCACTTTTTCTTACTGTGGCCTGTCTGCCAGAAGCGATATGTCACTCGTTGTGTATCTTAAGAGATTCATCGTTACTCCTTCCATAGGTTACTGGTATTCTCTGAGTCAATACCTCTCTTGACGAGAAAGTGGCTATCTTAATAGTGCAATACTTCTTCCTCCGAGTTGCTCACACAGTTTACTACTTTTTGTGTACTTGCCAGTCTGCCAGAAGCGATATGTCATTAGTTGTGTATCATAAAAGGGTCATCGTTTCTCCTCCTAGGGGTTATTCGAGATTTCTTAATCCAAACCGCAAGTAACGAGGCATTGGCTACCTTAAGAGAGTCATAGTTACTCGTCCCAATTGCTCACCCAGTCTGCCACTTTTCCTTACTGCGGCCAGTCTGCCAGAAGCGATATGTCACTCGTTGTGTATCTTAAGAGATTCATCGTTACTCTTTCCATAGGTTACTGGTATTCTCTGATTCAATGCCTCTCGTGACGAAAAAGTGGCTATCTTAATAGTGCAATACTTCTTCCTCCCAGTTGCTCACACAGTTTACTACTTTTTGTGTAGTTTTTGTCTGCCAGAAACTATAATTCACTAGCTGTGTATCATAAAAGTGTCATCGTTTCTCCTCCTAGGGGTTTTCGAGATTTCTTAATCCAAACCGCAAGTAACGAGGCATTGGCTACCTTAAGAGAGTCATAGTTACCCCTCCCCATTGCTCACCCAGTCTGCCACTTTTCCTTACTGCGGCCAGTCTGCCAGAAGCGATATGTCACTCGTTGTGTATCTTAAGAGATTCATCGTTACTCCTTCCATAGGTTACTGGTGTTCTCTGAGTCAATACCTCTCTTGACGAAAAAGTGGCTATCTTAATAGTGCAATACTTCTTCCTCCGAGTTGCTCACACAGTTTACTACTTTTTGTGTACTTGCCAGTCTGCCAGAAGCGATATGTCACTAGTTGTGTATCATAAAAGGGTCATCGTTTCTCCTCCTAGGGGTTATTCGAGATTTCTTAATCCAAACCGCAAGTAACGAGGTATTGGCTACCTTAAGAGAGTCATAGTTAATCGTCCCAATTGCTCACCCAGTCTGCCACTTTTCCTTACTGCGGCCAGTCTGCCAGAAGCGATATGTCACTCGTTGTGTATCTTAAGAGATTCATCGTTACTCTTTCCATAGGTTACTGGTATTCTCTGATTCAATGCCTCTCGTGACGAAAAAGTGGCTATCTTAATAGTGCAATACTTCTTCCTCCCAGTTGCTCACACAGTTTACTACTTTTTTGTGTAGTTTTTGTCTGCCAGAAACTATAATTCACTAGTTTTCTGTCATAAAAGAGTCATCGTTTCTCCTCCTAGGGGTTATTCGAGACCTCTTAATGCAAACCGCAAGTAACGAGGCATTGGCTACCTTAAGAGAGTCATAGTTACTCGTCCCAATTGCTCACCCAGTCTGCCACTTTTCCTTACTGCGGCCAGTCTGCCTGAAGCGATATGTCACTCGTTGTGTATCTTAAGAGATTCATCGTTACTCCTTCCATAGGTTACTGGTATTCTCTGAGTCAATACATCTCGTGACGAAAAAGTGGCTATCTTAATAGTGCAATACTTCTTCCTCCTAGTTGCTCACACAGTTTACTACTTTTTGTGTAGTTTTTGTTTTCCAGAAACTATAATTCACTAGTTGTGTATCATAAAAGAGTCATCGTTTCTCCTCCTAGGGGTTTTCGAGATTTCTTAATCCAAACCGCAAGTAACGAGGCATTGGCTACCTTAAGAGAGTTATAGTTACTCCTCCCCATTGCTCACACAGTCTGCCACTTTTTCAAACTGTGGCCAGTCTGCCAGAAGCGATATGTCACTCGTTGTGTATCTTAAGAGATTCATCGTTACTCCTTCCATAGGTTAATGGTATTCTCTGAGTCAATACCTCTCTTGACGAAAAAGTGGCTATCTTAACAGTGCAATACTTCTTCCTCCGAGTTGCTCACACAGTTTACTACTTTTTGAGTACTTGCCAGTCTGCGAGAAGCGATATGTCATTAGTTGTGTATCACAAAAGGGTCATCGTTTCTCCTCCTAGGGGTTATTCGAGATTTCTTAATCCAAACCGCAAGTAACGAGGCATTGGCTACCTTAAGAGAGTCATAGTTACTCGTCCCAATTGCTCACCCAGTCTGCCACTTTTCCTTACTGCGGCCAGTGTGCCAGAAGCGATATGTCACTCGTTGTGTATCTTAAGAGATTCATCGTTACTCCTTCCATAGGTTACTGGTGTTCTCTGAGTCAATACCTCTCTTGACGAAAAAGTGGCTATCTTAATAGTGCAATACTTCTTCCTCCGAGTTGCTCACACAGTTTACTACTTTTTGTGTACTTGCCAGTCTGCGAGAAGCGATATGTCATTAGTTGTGTATCACAAAAGGGTCATCGTTTCTCCTCCTAGGGGTTATTCGAGATTTCTTAATCCAAACCGCAAGTAACGAGGCATTGGCTACCTTAAGAGAGTCATAGTTACTCGTCCCAATTGCTCACCCAGTCTGCCACTTTTCCTTACTGCGGCCAGTCTGCCAGAAGCGATATGTCACTCGTTGTGTATCTTAAGAGATTCATCGTTACTCTTTCCATAGGTTACTGGTATTCTCTGATTCAATGAGTCTCGTGACGAAAAAGTGGCTATCTTAATAGTGCAATACTTCTTCCTCCGAGTTTCTCACACAGTTTACTACTTTTTGTGTAGTTTTTGTCTGCCAGAAACTATAATTCACTAGCTGTGTATCATAAAAGAGTCATCGTTTCTCCTCCTAGGGGTTTTCGAGATTTCTTAATCCAAACCGCAAGTAACGAGGCATTGGCTACCTTAAGAGAGTCATAGTTACTCCTCCCCATTGCTCACCCAGTCTGCCACTTTTTCTTACTGTGGCCTGTCTGCCAGAAGCGATATGTCACTCGTTGTGTATCTTAAGAGATTCATCGTTACTCCTTCCATAGGTTACTGGTATTCTCTGAGTCAATACCTCTCTTGACGAGAAAGTGGCTATCTTAATAGTGCAATACTTCTTCCTCCGAGTTGCTCACACAGTTTACTACTTTTTGTGTACTTGCCAGTCTGCCAGAAGCGATATGTCATTAGTTGTGTATCATAAAAGGGTCATCGTTTCTCCTCCTAGGGGTTATTCGAGATTTCTTAATCCAAACCGCAAGTAACGAGGCATTGGCTACCTTAAGAGAGTCATAGTTACTCGTCCCAATTGCTCACCCAGTCTGCCACTTTTCCTTACTGCGGCCAGTCTGCCAGAAGCGATATGTCACTCGTTGTGTATCTTAAGAGATTCATCGTTACTCTTTCCATAGGTTACTGGTATTCTCTGATTCAATGCCTCTCGTGACGAAAAAGTGGCTATCTTAATAGTGCAATACTTCTTCCTCCCATTTGCTCACACAGTTTACTACTTTTTTGTGTACTTTTTGTCTGCCAGAAACTATAATTCACTAGTTTTGTATCATAAAAGAGTCATCGTTTCTCCTCCTAGGGGTTATTCAAGACCTCTTAATGCAAACCGCAAGTAACGAGGCATTGGCTACCTTAAGAGAGTCATAGTTACTCGTCCCAATTGCTCACCCAGTCTGCCACTTTTCCTTACTGCGGCCAGTCTGCCAGAAGCGATATGTCACTCGTTGTGTATCTTAAGAGATTCATCGTTACTCTTTCCATAGGTTACTGGTATTCTCTGATTCAATGCCTCTCGTGACGAAAAAGTGGCTATCTTAATAGTGCAATACTTCTTCCTCCGAGTTGCTCACACAGTTTACTACTTTTTGTGTAGTTTTTGTCTGCCAGAAACTATAATTCACTAGCTGTGTATCATAAAAGTGTCATCGTTTCTCCTCCTAGGGGTTTTCGAGATTTCTTAATCCAAACCGCAAGTAACGAGGCATTGGCTACCTTAAGAGAGTCATAGTTACCCCTCCCCATTGCTCACCCAGTCTGCCACTTTTCCTTACTGCGGCCAGTCTGCCAGAAGCGATATGTCACTCGTTGTGTATCTTAAGAGATTCATCGTTACTCCTTCCATAGGTTACTGGTGTTCTCTGAGTCAATACCTCTCTTGACGAAAAAGTGGCTATCTTAATAGTGCAATACTTCTTCCTCCGAGTTGCTCACACAGTTTACTACTTTTTGTGTACTTGCCAGTCTGCCAGAAGCGATATGTCACTAGTTGAGTATCATAAAAGGGTCATCGTTTCTCCTCCTAGGGGTTATTCGAGATTTCTTAATCCAAACCGCAAGTAACGAGGTATTGGCTACCTTAAGAGAGTCATAGTTAATCGTCCCAATTGCTCACCCAGTCTGCCACTTTTCCTTACTGCGGCCAGTCTGCCAGAAGCGATATGTCACTCGTTGTGTATCTTAAGAGATTCATCGTTACTCTTTCCATAGGTTACTGGTATTCTCTGATTCAATGCCTCTCGTGACGAAAAAGTGGCTATCTTAATAGTGCAATACTTCTTCCTCCCAGTTGCTCACACAGTTTACTACTTTTTTGTGTAGTTTTTGTCTGCCAGAAACTATAATTCACTAGTTTTCTGTCATAAAAGAGTCATCGTTTCTCCTCCTAGGGGTTATTCGAGACCTCTTAATGCAAACCGCAAGTAACGAGGCATTGGCTACCTTAAGAGAGTCATAGTTACTCGTCCCAATTGCTCACCCAGTCTGCCACTTTTCCTTACTGCGGCCAGTCTGCCTGAAGCGATATGTCACTCGTTGTGTATCTTAAGAGATTCATCGTTACTCCTTCCATAGGTTACTGGTATTCTCTGAGTCAATACCTCTCGTGACGAAAAAGTGGCTATCTTAATAGTGCAATACTTCTTCCTCCTAGTTGCTCACACAGTTTACTACTTTTTGTGTAGTTTTTGTTTGCCAGAAACTATAATTCACTAGTTGTGTATCATAAAAGAGTCATCGTTTCTCCTCCTAGGGGTTTTCGAGATTTCTTAATCCAAACCGCAAGTAACGAGGCATTGGCTACCTTAAGAGAGTTATAGTTACTCCTCCCCATTGCTCACACAGTCTGCCACTTTTTCAAACTGTGGCCAGTCTGCCAGAAGCGATATGTCACTCGTTGTGTATCTTAAGAGATTCATCGTTACTCCTTCCATAGGTTACTGGTATTCTCTGAGTCAATACCTCTCTTGACGAAAAAGTGGCTATCTTAACAGTGCAATACTTCTTCCTCCGAGTTGCTCACACAGTTTACTACTTTTTGAGTACTTGCCAGTCTGCGAGAAGCGATATGTCATTAGTTGTGTATCACAAAAGGGTCATCGTTTCTCCTCCTAGGGGTTATTCGAGATTTCTTAATCCAAACCGCAAGTAACGAGGCATTGGCTACCTTAAGAGAGTCATAGTTACTCGTCCCAATTGCTCATCCAGTCTGCCACTTTTCCTTACTGCGGCCAGTGTGCCAGAAACGATATGTCACTCGTTGTGTATCTTAAGAGATTCATCGTTACTCCTTCCATAGGTTACTGGTGTTCTCTGAGTCAATACCTCTCTTGACGAAAAAGTGGCTATCTTAATAGTGCAATACTTCTTCCTCCGAGTTGCTCACACAGTTTACTACTTTTTGTGTACTTGCCAGTCTGCGAGAAGCGATATGTCATTAGTTGTGTATCACAAAAGGGTCATCGTTTCTCCTCCTAGGGGTTATTCGAGATTTCTTAATCCAAACCGCAAGTAACGAGGCATTGGCTACCTTAAGAGAGTCATAGTTACTCGTCCCAATTGCTCACCCAGTCTGCCACTTTTCCTTACTGCGGCCAGTCTGCCAGAAGCGATATGTCACTCGTTGTGTATCTTAAGAGATTCATCGTTACTCTTTCCATAGGTTACTGGTATTCTCTGATTCAATGAGTCTCGTGACGAAAAAGTGGCTATCTTAATAGTGCAATACTTCTTCCTCCGAGTTTCTCACACAGTTTACTACCTTTTGTGTAGTTTTTGTCTGCCAGAAACTATAATTCACTAGCTGTGTATCATAAAAGAGTCATCGTTTCTCCTCCTAGGGGTTTTCGAGATTTCTTAATCCAAACCGCAAGTAACGAGGCATTGGCTACCTTAAGAGAGTCATAGTTACTCCTCCCCATTGCTCACCCAGTCTGCCACTTTTTCTTACTGTGGCCTGTCTGCCAGAAGCGATATGTCACTCGTTGTGTATCTTAAGAGATTCATCGTTACTCCTTCCATAGGTTACTGGTATTCTCTGAGTCAATACCTCTCTTGACGAGAAAGTGGCTATCTTAATAGTGCAATACTTCTTCCTCCGAGTTGCTCACACAGTTTACTACTTTTTGTGTACTTGCCAGTCTGCCAGAAGCGATATGTCACTAGTTGTGTATCATAAAAGGGTCATCGTTTCTCCTCCTAGGGGTTATTCGAGATTTCTTAATCCAAACCGCAAGTAACGAGGTATTGGCTACCTTAAGAGAGTCATAGTTAATCGTCCCAATTGCTCACCCAGTCTGCCACTTTTCCTTACTGCGGCCAGTCTGCCAGAAGCGATATGTCACTCGTTGTGTATCTTAAGAGATTCATCGTTACTCTTTCCATAGGTTACTGGTATTCTCTGATTCAATGCCTCTCGTGACGAAAAAGTGGCTATCTTAATAGTGCAATACTTCTTCCTCCGAGTTGCTCACACAGTTTACTACTTTTTTGTGTAGTTTTTGTCTGCCAGAAACTATAATTCACTAGTTTTCTGTCATAAAAGAGTCATCGTTTCTCCTCCTAGGGGTTATTCGAGACCTCTTAATGCAAACCGCAAGTAACGAGGCATTGGCTACCTTAAGAGAGTCATAGTTACTCGTCCCAATTGCTCAGCCAGTCTGCCACTTTTCCTTACTGCGGCCAGTCTGCCTGAAGCGATATGTCACTCGTTGTGTATCTTAAGAGATTCACCGTTACTCCTTCCATAGGTTACTGGTATTCTCTGAGTCAATACCTCTCGTGACGAAAAAGTGGCTATCTTAATAGTGCAATACTTCTTCCTCCCAGTTGCTCACACAGTTTACTACTTTTTTGTGTAGTTTTTGTCTGCCAGAAACTATGATTCACTAGTTTTGTATCATAAAAGAGTCATCGTTTCTCCTCCTAGGGGTTATTCGAGACCTCTTAATGCAAACCGCAAGTAACGAGGCATTGGCTACCTTAAGAGAGTCATAGTTACTCGTCCCAATTGCTCACCCAGTCTGCCACTTTTCCTTACTGCGGCCAGTCTGCCAGAAGCGATATGTCACTCGTTGTGTATCTTAAGAGATTCATCGTTACTCCTTCCATAGGTTACTGGTATTCTCTGAGTCAATACCTCTCGTGACGAAAAAGTGGCTATCTTAATAGTGCAATACTTCTTCCTCCTAGTTGCTCACACAGTTTACTACTTTTTGTGTAGTTTTTGTTTGCCAGAAACTATAATTCACTAGTTGTGTATCATAAAAGAGTCATCGTTTCTCCTCCTAGGGGTTTTCGAGATTTCTTAATCCAAACCGCAAGTAACGAGGCATTGGCTACCTTAAGAGAGTTATAGTTACTCCTCCCCATTGCTCACACAGTCTGCCACTTTTTCAAACTGTGGCCAGTCTGCCAGAAGCGATATGTCACTCGTTGTGTATCTTAAGAGATTCATCGTTACTCCTTCCATAGGTTACTGGTGTTCTCTGAGTCAATACCTCTCTTGACGAAAAAGTGGCTATCTTAATAGTGCAATACTTCTTACTCCGAGTTGCTCACACAGTTTACTACTTTTTGTGTACTTGCCAGTCTGCCAGAAGCGATATGTCACTAGTTGTGTATCATAAAAGGGTCATCGTTTCTCCTGCTAGGGGTTATTCGAGATTTCTTAATCCAAACCGCAAGTAACGAGGCATTGGCTACCTTAAGAGAGTCATAGTTAATCGTCCCAATTGCTCACCCAGTCTGCCACTTTTCCTTACTGCGGCCAGTCTGCCAGAAGCGATATGTCACTCGTTGTGTATCTTAAGAGATTCATCGTTACTCTTTCCATAGGTTACTGGTATTCTCTGATTCAATGCCTCTCGTGACGAAAAAGTGGCTATCTTAATAGTGCAATACTTCTTCCTCCCAGTTGCTCACACAGTTTACTACTTTTTTGTGTAGTTTTTGTCTGCCAGAAACTATGATTCACTAGTTTTGTATCATAAAAGAGTCATCGTTTCTCCTCCTAGGGGTTATTCGAGACCTCTTAATGCAAACCGCAAGTAACGAGGCATTGGCTACCTTAAGAGAGTCATAGTTACTCGTCCCAATTGCTCACCCAGTCTGCCACTTTTCCTTACTGCGGCCAGTCTGCCAGAAGCGATATGTCACTCGTTGTGTATCTTAAGAGATTCATCGTTACTCCTTCCATAGGTTACTGGTATTCTCTGAGTCAATACCTCTCGTGACGAAAAAGTGGCTATCTTAATAGTGCAATACTTCTTCCTCCTAGTTGCTCACACAGTTTACTACTTTTTGTGTAGTTTTTGTCTGCCAGAAACTATAATTCACTAGTTGTGTATCATAAAAGAGTCATCGTTTCTCCTCCTAGGGGTTTTCGAGATTTCTTAATCCAAACCGCAAGTAACGAGGCATTGGCTACCTTAAGAGAGTCATAGTTACTCGTCCCAATTGCTCACCCAGTCTGCCACTTTTCCTTACTGCGGCCAGTCTGCCAGAAGCGATATGTCACTCGTTGTGTATCTTAAGAGATTCATCGTTACTCTTTCCATAGGTTACTGGTATTCTCTGAGTCAATACCTCTCGTGACGAAAAAGTGGCTATCTTAATAGTGCAATACTTCTTCCTCCTAGTTGCTCACACAGTTTACTACTTTTTGTGTAGTTTTTGTCTGCCAGAAACTATAATTCACTAGTTGTGTATCATAAAAGAGTCATCGTTTCTCCTCCTAGGGGTTTTCGAGATTTCTTAATCCAAACCGCAAGTAACGAGGCATTGGCTACCTTAAGAGAGTCATAGTTACTCGTCCCAATTGCTCACCCAGTCTGCCACTTTTCCTTACTGCGGCCAGTCTGCCAGAAGCGATATGTCACTCGTTGTGTATCTTAAGAGATTCATCGTTACTCTTTCCATAGGTTACTGGTATTCTCTGATTCAATGCCTCTCCTGACGAAAAAGTGGCTATCTTAATAGTGCAATACTTCTTCCTCCCAGTTGCTCACACAGTTTACTACTTTTTTGTGTAGTTTTTGTCTGCCAGAAACTATAATTCACTAGTTGTGTATCATAAAAGAGTCATCGTTTCTCCTCCTAGGGGTTTTCGAGATTTCTTAATCCAAACCGCAAGTAACGAGGCATTGGCTACCTTAAGAGAGTCATAGTTACTCGTCCCAATTGCTCACCCAGTCTGCCACTTTTCCTTACTGCGGCCAGTCTGCCAGAAGCGATATGTCACTCGTTGTGTATCTTAAGAGATTCATCGTTACTCTTTCCATAGGTTACTGGTATTCTCTGATTCAATGCCTCTCGTGACGAAAAAGTGGCTATCTTAATAGTGCAATACTTCTTCCTCCCAGTTGCTCACACAGTTTACTACTTTTTGTGTAGTTTTTGTCTGCCAGAAACTATAATTCACTAGCTGTGTATCATAAAAGTGTCATCGTTTCTCCTCCTAGGGGTTTTCGGGATTTCTTAATCCAAACCGCAAGTAACGAGGCATTGGCTACCTTAAGAGAGTCATAGTTACCCCTCCCCATTGCTCACCCAGTCTGCCACTTTTCCTTACTGCGGCCAGTCTGCCAGAAGCGATATGTCACTCGTTGTGTATCTTAAGAGATTCATCGTTACTCCTTCCATAGGTTACTGGTGTTCTCTGAGTCAATACCTCTCTTGACGAAAAAGTGGCTATCTTAATAGTGCAATACTTCTTCCTCCGAGTTGCTCACACAGTTTACTACTTTTTGTGTACTTGCCAGTCTGCCAGAAGCGATATGTCACTAGTTGTGTATCATAAAAGGGTCATCGTTTCTCCTCCTAGGGGTTATTCGAGATTTCTTAATCCAAACCGCAAGTAACGAGGTATTGGCTACCTTAAGAGAGTCATAGTTAATCGTCCCAATTGCTCACCCAGTCTGCCACTTTTCCTTACTGCGGCCAGTCTGCCAGAAGCGATATGTCACTCGTTGTGTATCTTAAGAGATTCATCGTTACTCTTTCCATAGGTTACTGGTATTCTCTGATTCAATGCCTCTCGTGACGAAAAAGTGGCTATCTTAATAGTGCAATACTTCTTCCTCCGAGTTGCTCACACAGTTTACTACTTTTTTGTGTAGTTTTTGTCTGCAGAAACTATAATTCACTAGTTTTCTGTCATAAAAGAGTCATCGTTTCTCCTCCTAGGGGTTATTCGAGACCTCTTAATGCAAACCGCAAGTAACGAGGCATTGGCTACCTTAAGAGAGTCATAGTTACTCGTCCCAATTGCTCAGCCAGTCTGCCACTTTTCCTTACTGCGGCCAGTCTGCCTGAAGCGATATGTCACTCGTTGTGTATCTTAAGAGATTCACCGTTACTCCTTCCATAGGTTACTGGTATTCTCTGAGTCAATACCTCTCGTGACGAAAAAGTGGCTATCTTAATAGTGCAATACTTCTTCCTCCCAGTTGCTCACACAGTTTACTACTTTTTTGTGTAGTTTTTGTCTGCCAGAAACTATGATTCACTAGTTTTGTATCATAAAAGAGTCATCGTTTCTCCTCCTAGGGGTTATTCGAGACCTCTTAATGCAAACCGCAAGTAACGAGGCATTGGCTACCTTAAGAGAGTCATAGTTACTCGTCCCAATTGCTCACCCAGTCTGCCACTTTTCCTTACTGCGGCCAGTCTGCCAGAAGCGATATGTCACTCGTTGTGTATCTTAAGAGATTCATCGTTACTCCTTCCATAGGTTACTGGTATTCTCTGAGTCAATACCTCTCGTGACGAAAAAGTGGCTATCTTAATAGTGCAATACTTCTTCCTCCTAGTTGCTCACACAGTTTACTACTTTTTGTGTAGTTTTTGTTTGCCAGAAACTATAATTCACTAGTTGTGTATCATAAAAGAGTCATCGTTTCTCCTCCTAGGGGTTTTCGAGATTTCTTAATCCAAACCGCAAGTAACGAGGCATTGGCTACCTTAAGAGAGTTATAGTTACTCCTCCCCATTGCTCACACAGTCTGCCACTTTTTCAAACTGTGGCCAGTCTGCCAGAAGCGATATGTCACTCGTTGTGTATCTTAAGAGATTCATCGTTACTCTTTCCATAGGTTACTGGTGTTCTCTGAGTCAATACCTCTCTTGACGAAAAAGTGGCTATCTTAATAGTGCAATACTTCTTACTCCGAGTTGCTCACACAGTTTACTACTTTTTGTGTACTTGCCAGTCTGCCAGAAGCGATATGTCACTAGTTGTGTATCATAAAAGGGTCATCGTTTCTCCTGCTAGGGGTTATTCGAGATTTCTTAATCCAAACCGCAAGTAACGAGGCATTGGCTACCTTAAGAGAGTCATAGTTAATCGTCCCAATTGCTCACCCAGTCTGCCACTTTTCCTTACTGCGGCCAGTCTGCCAGAAGCGATATGTCACTCGTTGTGTATCTTAAGAGATTCATCGTTACTCTTTCCATAGGTTACTGGTATTCTCTGATTCAATGCCTCTCGTGACGAAAAAGTGGCTATCTTAATAGTGCAATACTTCTTCCTCCCAGTTGCTCACACAGTTTACTACTTTTTTGTGTAGTTTTTGTCTGCCAGAAACTATGATTCACTAGTTTTGTATCATAAAAGAGTCATCGTTTCTCCTCCTAGGGGTTATTCGAGACCTCTTAATGCAAACCGCAAGTAACGAGGCATTGGCTACCTTAAGAGAGTCATAGTTACTCGTCCCAATTGCTCACCCAGTCTGCCACTTTTCCTTACTGCGGCCAGTCTGCCAGAAGCGATATGTCACTCGTTGTGTATCTTAAGAGATTCATCGTTACTCCTTCCATAGGTTACTGGTATTCTCTGAGTCAATACCTCTCGTGACGAAAAAGTGGCTATCTTAATAGTGCAATACTTCTTCCTCCTAGTTGCTCACACAGTTTACTACTTTTTGTGTAGTTTTTGTCTGCCAGAAACTATAATTCACTAGTTGTGTATCATAAAAGAGTCATCGTTTCTCCTCCTAGGGGTTTTCGAGATTTCTTAATCCAAACCGCAAGTAACGAGGCATTGGCTACCTTAAGAGAGTCATAGTTACTCGTCCCAATTGCTCACCCAGTCTGCCACTTTTCCTTACTGCGGCCAGTCTGCCAGAAGCGATATGTCACTCGTTGTGTATCTTAAGAGATTCATCGTTACTCTTTCCATAGGTTACTGGTATTCTCTGAGTCAATACCTCTCGTGACGAAAAAGTGGCTATCTTAATAGTGCAATACTTCTTCCTCCTAGTTGCTCACACAGTTTACTACTTTTTGTGTAGTTTTTGTCTGCCAGAAACTATAATTCACTAGTTGTGTATCATAAAAGAGTCATCGTTTCTCCTCCTAGGGGTTTTCGAGATTTCTTAATCCAAACCGCAAGTAACGAGGCATTGGCTACCTTAAGAGAGTCATAGTTACTCGTCCCAATTGCTCACCCAGTCTGCCACTTTTCCTTACTGCGGCCAGTCTGCCAGAAGCGATATGTCACTCGTTGTGTATCTTAAGAGATTCATCGTTACTCTTTCCATAGGTTACTGGTATTCTCTGATTCAATGCCTCTCCTGACGAAAAAGTGGCTATCTTAATAGTGCAATACTTCTTCCTCCCAGTTGCTCACACAGTTTACTACTTTTTTGTGTAGTTTTTGTCTGCCAGAAACTATAATTCACTAGTTGTGTATCATAAAAGAGTCATCGTTTCTCCTCCTAGGGGTTTTCGAGATTTCTTAATCCAAACCGCAAGTAACGAGGCATTGGCTACCTTAAGAGAGTCATAGTTACTCGTCCCAATTGCTCACCCAGTCTGCCACTTTTCCTTACTGCGGCCAGTCTGCCAGAAGCGATATGTCACTCGTTGTGTATCTTAAGAGATTCATCGTTACTCTTTCCATAGGTTACTGGTATTCTCTGATTCAATGCCTCTCCTGACGAAAAAGTGGCTATCTTAATAGTGCAATACTTCTTCCTCCCAGTTGCTCACACAGTTTACTACTTTTTTGTGTAGTTTTTGTCTGCCAGAAACTATAATTCACTAGTTTTGTGTCATAAAAGAGTCATCGTTTCTCCTCCTAGGGGTTACTCGAGACCTCTTAATGCAAACCGCAAGTAACGAGGCATTGGCTACCTTAAGAGAGTCATAGTTACTCGTCCCAATTGCTCACCCAGTCTGCCACTTTTCCTTACTGCGGCCAGTCTGCCAGAAGCGATATGTCACTCGTTGTGTATCTTAAGAGATTCATCGTTACTCTTTCCATAGGTTACTGGTATTCTCTGATTCAATGCCTCTCGTGACGAAAAAGTGGCTATCTTAATAGTGCAATACTTCTTCCTCCCAGTTGCTCACACAGTTTACTACTTTTTTGTGTAGTTTTTGTCTGCCAGAAACTATAATTCACTAGTTTTGTATCATAAAAGAGTCATCGTTTCTCCTCCTAGGGGTTATTCGAGACCTCTTAATCCAAACCGCAAGTAACGAGGCATTGGCTACCTTAAGAGAGTCATAGTTACTCGTCCCAATTGCTCACCCAGTCTGCCACTTTTTCTTACTGCGGCCAGTCTGCCAGAAGCGATATGTCACTCGTTGTGTATCTTAAGAGATTCATCGTTACCCCTTCCATAGGTTACTGGTATTCTCTGAGTCAATACCTCTCGTGACGAAAAAGTGGCTATCTTAATAGTGCAATACTTCTTCCTCCGAGTTGCTCACACAGTTTACTACTTTTTGTGTAGTTTTTGTCTGCCAGAAACTATAATTCACTAGTTGTGTATCATAAAAGAGTCATCGTTTCTCCTCCTAGGGGTTTTCGAGATTTCTTAATCCAAACCGCATGTAACGAGGCATTGGCTACCTTAAGAGAGTCATAGTTACTCGTCCCAGTTGCTCACCCAGTCTGCCACTTTTTCTTACTGCGGCCAGTCTGCCAGAAGCGATATGTCACTCGTTGTGTATCTTAAGAGATTCATCGTTACTCTTTCCATAGGTTACTGGTATTCTCTGATTCAATGCCTCTCGTGACGAAAAAGTGGCTATCTTAATAGTGCAATACTTCTTCCTCCGAGTTTCTCACACAGTTTACTACTTTTTTGTGTAGTTTTTGTCTGCCAGAAACTATAATTCACTAGTTTTGTATCATAAAAGAGTCATCGTTTCTCCTCCTAGGGGTTATTCGAGACCTCTTAATCCAAACCGCAAGTAACGAGGCATTGGCTACCTTAAGAGAGTCATAGTTACTCGTCCCAATTGCTCACCCAGTCTGTCACTTTTCCTTACTGCGGCCAGTCTGCCAGAAGCGATATGTCACTCGTTGTGTATCTTAAGAGATTCATCGTTACTCCTTCCATAGGTTACTGGTATTCTCTGAGTCAATACCTCTCGTGACGAAAAAGTGGCTATCTTAATAGTGCAATACTTCTTCCTCCCAGTTGCTCACACAGTTTACTACTTTTTTGTGTAGTTTTTGTCTGCCAGAAACTATGATTCACTAGTTTTGTATCATAAAAGAGTCATCGTTTCTCCTCCTAGGGGTTATTCGAGACCTCTTAATGCAAACCGCAAGTAACGAGGCATTGGCTACCTTAAGAGAGTCATAGTTACTCGTCCCAATTGCTCACCCAGTCTGCCACTTTTCCTTACTGCGGCCAGTCTGCCAGAAGCAATATGTCACTCGTTGTGTATCTTAAGAGATTCATCGTTACTTCTTCCATAGGTTACTGGTATTCTCTGAGTCAATACCTCTCGTGACGAAAAAGTGGCTATCTTAATAGTGCAATACTTCTTCCTCCTAGTTTCTCACACAGTTTACTACTTTTTGTGTAGTTTTTGTCTGCCAGAAACTATAAATCTCTAGTTGTGTATCATAAAAGAGTCATCGTTTCTCCTCCTAGGGGTTTTCGAGATTTCTTAATCCAAACCGCAAGTAACGAGGCATTGGCTACCTTAAGAGAGTCATAGTTACTCGTCCCAATTGCTCACCCAGTCTGCCACTTTTCCTTACTGCGGCCAGTCTGCCAGAAGCGATATGTCACTCGTTGTGTATCTTAAGAGATTCATCGTTACTCTTTCCATAGGTTACTGGTATTCTCTGATTCAATGCCTCTCCTGACGAAAAAGTGTCTATCTTAATAGTGCAATACTTCTTCCTCCCAGTTGCTCACACAGTTTACTACTTTTTGTGTAGTTTTTGTCTGCCAGAAACTATAATTCACTAGTTTTGTGTCATAAAAGAGTCATCGTTTCTCCTCCTAGGGGTTATTCGAGACCTCTTAATGCAAACCGCAAGTAACGAGGCATTGGCTACCTTAAGAGAGTCATAGTTACTCGTCCCAATTGCTCACCCAGTCTGCCACTTTTCCTTACTGCGGCCAGTCTGCCAGAAGCGATATGTCACTCGTTGTGTATCTTAAGAGATTCATCGTTACTCTTTCCATAGGTTACTGGTATTCTCTGATTCAATGCCTCTCGTGACGAAAAAGTGGCTATCTTAATAGTGCAATACTTCTTCCTCCCAGTTGCTCACACAGTTTACTACTTTTTTGTGTAGTTTTTGTCTGCCAGAAACTATAATTCACTAGTTTTGTATCATAAAAGAGTCATCGTTTCTCCTCCTAGGGGTTATTCGAGACCTCTTAATCCAAACCGCAAGTAACGAGGCATTGGCTACCTTAAGAGACTCATAGTTACTCGTCCCAATTGCTCACCCAGTCTGCCACTTTTTCTTACTGCGGCCAGTCTGCCAGAAGCGATATGTCACTCGTTGTGTATCTTAAGAGATTCATCGTTACCCCTTCCATAGGTTACTGGTATTCTCTGAGTCAATACCTCTCGTGACGAAAAAGTGGCTATCTTAATAGTGCAATACTTCTTCCTCCGAGTTGCTCACACAGTTTACTACTTTTTGTGTAGTTTTTGTCTGCCAGAAACTATAATTCACTAGTTGTGTATCATAAAAGAGTCATCGTTTCTCCTCCTAGGGGTTTTCGAGATTTCTTAATCCAAACCGCAAGTAACGAGGCATTGGCTACCTTAAGAGAGTCATAGTTACTCGTCCCAATTGCTCACCCAGTCTGCCACTTTTTCTTACTGCGGCCAGTCTGCCAGAAGCGATATGTCACTCGTTGTGTATCTTAAGAGATTCATCGTTACTCTTTCCATAGGTTACTGGTATTCTCTGATTCAATGCCTCTCGTGACGAAAAAGTGGCTATCTTAATAGTGCAATACTTCTTCCTCCGAGTTTCTCACACAGTTTACTACTTTTTTGTGTAGTTTTTGTCTGCCAGAAACTATAATTCACTAGTTTTGTATCATAAAAGAGTCATCGTTTCTCCTCCTAGGGGTTATTCGAGACCTCTTAATCCAAACCGCAAGTAACGAGGCATTGGCTACCTTAAGAGAGTCATAGTTACTCGTCCCAATTGCTCACCCAGTCTGCCACTTTTTCTTACTGCAGCCAGTCTGCCAGAAGCGATATGTCACTCGTTGTGTATCTTAAGAGATTCATCGTTACCCCTTCCATAGGTTACTGGTATTCTCTGAGTCAATACCTCTCGTGACGAAAAAGTGGCTATCTTAATAGTGCAATACTTCTTCCTCCGAGTTGCTCACACAGTTTACTACTTTTTGTGTAGTTTTTGTCTGCCAGAAACTATAATTCACTAGTTGTGTATCATAAAAGAGTCATCGTTTCTCCTCCTAGGGGTTTTCGAGATTACTGAATCCAAACCGCAAGTAACGAGGCATTGGCTACCTTAAGAGAGTCATAGTTACTCGTCCCAATTGCTCACCCAGTCTGCCACTTTTTCTTACTGCGGCCAGTCTGCCAGAAGCGATATGTCACTCGTTGTGTATCTTAAGAGATTCATAGTTACTCTTTCCATAGGTTACTGGTATTCTCTGAGTCAATACCTCTCGTGACGAAAAAGTGGCTATCTTAATAGTGCAATACTTCTTCCTCCCAGTTGCTCACACAGTTTACTACTTTTTTGTGTAGTTTTTGTCTGCCAGAAACTATGATTCACTAGTTTTGTATCATAAAAGAGTCATCGTTTCTCCTCCTAGGGGTTATTCGAGACCTCTTAATGCAAACCGCAAGTAACGAGGCATTGGCTACCTTAAGAGAGTCATAGTTACTCGTCCCAATTGCTCACCCAGTCTGCCACTTTTCCTTACTGCGGCCAGTCTGCCAGAAGCAATATGTCACTCGTTGTGTATCTTAAGAGATTCATCGTTACTTGTTCCATAGGTTACTGGTATTCTCTGAGTCAATACCTCTCGTGACGAAAAAGTGGCTATCTTAATAGTGCAATACTTCTTCCTCCTAGTTTCTCACACAGTTTACTACTTTTTGTGTAGTTTTTGTCTGCCAGAAACTATAAATCTCTAGTTGTGTATCATAAAAGAGTCATCGTTTCTCCTCCTAGGGGTTTTCGAGATTTCTTAATCCAAACCGCAAGTAACGAGGCATTGGCTACCTTAAGAGAGTCATAGTTACTCGTCCCAATTGCTCACCCAGTCTGCCACTTTTCCTTACTGCGGCCAGTCTGCCAGAAGCGATATGTCACTCGTTGTGTATCTTAAGAGATTCATCGTTACTCTTTCCATAGGTTACTGGTATTCTCTGATTCAATGCCTCTCCTGACGAAAAAGTGTCTATCTTAATAGTGCAATACTTCTTCCTCCCAGTTGCTCACACAGTTTACTACTTTTTGTGTAGTTTTTGTCTGCCAGAAACTATAATTCACTAGTTTTGTGTCATAAAAGAGTCATCGTTTCTCCTCCTAGGGGTTATTCGAGACCTCTTAATGCAAACCGCAAGTAACGAGGCATTGGCTACCTTAAGAGAGTCATAGTTACTCGTCCCAATTGCTCACCCAGTCTGCCACTTTTCCTTACTGCGGCCAGTCTGCCAGAAGCGATATGTCACTCGTTGTGTATCTTAAGAGATTCATCGTTACTCTTTCCATAGGTTACTGGTATTCTCTGATTCAATGCCTCTCGTGACGAAAAAGTGGCTATCTTAATAGTGCAATACTTCTTCCTCCCAGTTGCTCACACAGTTTACTACTTTTTTGTGTAGTTTTTGTCTGCCAGAAACTATAATTCACTAGTTTTGTATCATAAAAGAGTCATCGTTTCTCCTCCTAGGGGTTATTCGAGACCTCTTAATCCAAACCGCAAGTAACGAGGCATTGGCTACCTTAAGAGACTCATAGTTACTCGTCCCAATTGCTCACCCAGTCTGCCACTTTTTCTTACTGCGGCCAGTCTGCCAGAAGCGATATGTCACTCGTTGTGTATCTTAAGAGATTCATCGTTACCCCTTCCATAGGTTACTGGTATTCTCTGAGTCAATACCTCTCGTGACGAAAAAGTGGCTATCTTAATAGTGCAATACTTCTTCCTCCGAGTTGCTCACACAGTTTACTACTTTTTGTGTAGTTTTTGTCTGCCAGAAACTATAATTCACTAGTTGTGTATCATAAAAGAGTCATCGTTTCTCCTCCTAGGGGTTTTCGAGATTTCTTAATCCAAACCGCAAGTAACGAGGCATTGGCTACCTTAAGAGAGTCATAGTTACTCGTCCCAATTGCTCACCCAGTCTGCCACTTTTTCTTACTGCGGCCAGTCTGCCAGAAGCGATATGTCACTCGTTGTGTATCTTAAGAGATTCATCGTTACTCTTTCCATAGGTTACTGGTATTCTCTGATTCAATGCCTCTCGTGACGAAAAAGTGGCTATCTTAATAGTGCAATACTTCTTCCTCCGAGTTTCTCACACAGTTTACTACTTTTTTGTGTAGTTTTTGTCTGCCAGAAACTATAATTCACTAGTTTTGTATCATAAAAGAGTCATCGTTTCTCCTCCTAGGGGTTATTCGAGACCTCTTAATCCAAACCGCAAGTAACGAGGCATTGGCTACCTTAAGAGAGTCATAGTTACTCGTCCCAATTGCTCACCCAGTCTGCCACTTTTTCTTACTGCAGCCAGTCTGCCAGAAGCGATATGTCACTCGTTGTGTATCTTAAGAGATTCATCGTTACCCCTTCCATAGGTTACTGGTATTCTCTGAGTCAATACCTCTCGTGACGAAAAAGTGGCTATCTTAATAGTGCAATACTTCTTCCTCCGAGTTGCTCACACAGTTTACTACTTTTTGTGTAGTTTTTGTCTGCCAGAAACTATAATTCACTAGTTGTGTATCATAAAAGAGTCATCGTTTCTCCTCCTAGGGGTTTTCGAGATTACTGAATCCAAACCGCAAGTAACGAGGCATTGGCTACCTTAAGAGAGTCATAGTTACTCGTCCCAATTGCTCACCCAGTCTGCCACTTTTTCTTACTGCGGCCAGTCTGCCAGAAGCGATATGTCACTCGTTGTGTATCTTAAGAGATTCATAGTTACTCTTTCCATAGGTTACTGGTATTCTCTGATTCAATGCCTCTCGTGACGAACAAGTGGCTATCTTAATAGTGCAATACTTCTTCCTCCTAGTTGCTCACACAGTTTACTACTTTTTGTGTAGTTTTTGTCTGCCAGAAACTATAATTCACTAGTTGTGTATCATAAAAGAGTCATCGTTTCTCCTCCTAGGGGTTTTCGAGATTTCTTAATCCAAACCGCAAGTAACGAGGCATTGGCTACCATAAGAGAGTCATAGTTACTCCTCCCCATTGCTCACACAGTCTGCCACTTTTTCAAACTGTGGCCAGTCTGCCAGAAGCGATATGTCACTCGTTGTGTATCTTAAGAGATTCATCGTTACTCCTTCCATAGGTTACTGGTATTCTCTGAGTCAATACCTCTCTTGACGAAAAAGTGGCTATCTTAACAGTGCAATACTTCTTCCTCCGAGTTGCTCACACAGTTTACTACTTTTTGTGTACTTGCCAGTCTGCGAGAAGCGATATGTCATTAGTTGTGTATCACAAAAGGGTCATCGTTTCTCCTCCTAGGGGTTATTCGAGATTTCTTAATCCAAACCGCAAGTAACGTGGCATTGGCTACCTTAAGAGAGTCATAGTTACTCGTCACTATTGCTCACCCAGTCTGCCACTTTTCCTTACTGCGGCCAGTCTGCCAGAAGCGATATGTCACTCGTTGTGTATCTTAAGAGATTCATCGTTACTCTTTCCATAGGTTACTGGTATTCTCTGATTCAATGCCTCTCCTGACGAAAAAGTGGCTATCTTAATAGTGCAATACTTCTTCCTCCCAGTTGCTCACACAGTTTACTACTTTTTTGTGTAGTTTTTGTCTGCCAGAAACTATAATTCACTAGTTTTGTGTCATAAAAGAGTCATCGTTTCTCCTCCTAGGGGTTATTCGAGACCTCTTAATGCAAACCGCAAGTAACGAGGCATTGGCTACCTTAAGAGAGTCATAGTTACTCGTCCCAATTGCTCACCCAGTCTGCCACTTTTCCTTACTGCGGCCAGTCTGCCAGAAGCGATATGTCACTCGTTGTGTATCTTAAGAGATTCATCGTTACTCTTTCCATAGGTTACTGGTATTCTCTGATTCAATGCCTCTCGTGACGAAAAAGTGGCTATCTTAATAGTGCAATACTTCTTCCTCCCAGTTGCTCACACAGTTTACTACTTTTTTGTGTAGTTTTTGTCTGCCAGAAACTATAATTCACTAGTTTTGTATCATAAAAGAGTCATCGTTTCTCCTCCTAGGGGTTATTCGAGACCTCTTAATCCAAACCGCAAGTAACGAGGCATTGGCTACCTTAAGAGAGTCATAGTTACTCGTCCCAATTGCTCACCCAGTCTGCCACTTTTTCTTACTGCGGCCAGTCTGCCAGAAGCGATATGTCACTCGTTGTGTATATTAAGAGATTCATCGTTACCCCTTCCATAGGTTACTGGTATTCTCTGAGTCAATACCTCTCGTGACGAAAAAGTGGCTATCTTAATAGTGCAATACTTCTTCCTCCGAGTTGCTCACACAGTTTACTACTTTTTGTGTAGTTTTTGTCTGCCAGAACCTATAATTCACTAGTTGTGTATCATAAAAGAGTCATCGTTTCTCCTCCTAGGGGTTTTCGAGATTTCTTAATCCAAACCGCAAGTAACGAGGCATTGGCTACCTTAAGAGAGTCATAGTTACTCGTCCCAATTGCTCACCCAGTCTGCCACTTTTTCTTACTGCGGCCAGTCTGCCAGAAGCGATATGTCACTCGTTGTGTATCTTAAGAGATTCATCGTTACTCTTTCCATAGGTTACTGGTATTCTCTGATTCAATGCCTCTCGTGACGAAAAAGTGGCTATCTTAATAGTGCAATACTTCTTCCTCCTAGTTGCTCACACAGTTTACTACTTTTTGTGTAGTTTTTGTCTGCCAGAAACTATAATTCACTAGTTGTGTATCATAAAAGAGTCATCGTTTCTCCTCCTAGGGGTTTTCGAGATTTCTTAATCCAAACCGCAAGTAACGAGGCATTGGCTACCATAAGAGAGTCATAGTTACTCCTCCCCATTGCTCACACAGTCTGCCACTTTTTCAAACTGTGGCCAGTCTGCCAGAAGCGATATGTCACTCGTTGTGTATCTTAAGAGATTCATCGTTACTCCTTCCATAGGTTACTGGTATTCTCTGAGTCAATACCTCTCTTGACGAAAAAGTGGCTATCTTAACAGTGCAATACTTCTTCCTCCGAGTTGCTCACACAGTTTACTACTTTTTGTGTACTTGCCAGTCTGCGAGAAGCGATATGTCATTAGTTGTGTATCACAAAAGGGTCATCGTTTCTCCTCCTAGGGGTTATTCGAGATTTCTTAATCCAAACCGCAAGTAACGAGGCATTGGCTACCTTAAGAGAGTCATAGTTACTCGTCCCAATTGCTCACCCAGTCTGCCACTTTTCCTTACTGCGGCCAGTCTGCCAGAAGCGATATGTCACTCGTTGTGTATCTTAAGAGATTCATCGTTACTCTTTCCATAGGTTACTGGTATTCTCTGATTCAATGCCTCTCCTGACGAAAAAGTGGCTATCTTAATAGTGCAATACTTCTTCCTCCCAGTTGCTCACACAGTTTACTACTTTTTTGTGTAGTTTTTGTCTGCCAGAAACTATAATTCACTAGTTTTGTGTCATAAAAGAGTCATCGTTTCTCCTCCTAGGGGTTATTCGAGACCTCTTAATGCAAACCGCAAGTAACGAGGCTTTGGCTACCTTAAGAGAGTCATAGTTACTCGTCCCAATTGCTCACCCAGTCTGCCACTTTTCCTTACTGCGGCCAGTCTGCCAGAAGCGATATGTCACTCGTTGTGTATCTTAAGAGATTCATCGTTACTCTTTCCATAGGTTACTGGTATTCTCTGATTCAATGCCTCTCGTGACGGAAAAGTGGCTATCTTAATAGTGCAATACTTCTTCCTCCCAGTTGCTCACACAGTTTACTACCTTTTTGTGTAGTTTTTGTCTGCCAGAAACTATAATTCACTAGTTTTGTATCATAAAAGAGTCATCGTTTCTCCTCCTAGGGGTTATTCGAGACCTCTTAATCCAAACCACAAGTAACGAGGCATTGGCTACCTTAAGAGAGTCATAGTTACTCGTCCCAATTGCTCACCCAGTCTGCCACTTTTTCTTACTGCGGCCAGTCTGCCAGAAGCGATATGTCACTCGTTGTGTATCTTAAGAGATTCATCGTTACCCCTTCCATAGGTTACTGGTATTCTCTGAGTCAATACCTCTCGTGACGAAAAAGTGGCTATCTTAATAGTGCAATACTTCTTCCTCCGAGTTGCTCACACAGTTTACTACTTTTTGTGTAGTTTTTGTCTGCCAGAAACTATAATTCACTAGTTGTGTATCATAAAAGAGTCATCGTTTCTCCTCCTAGGGGTTTTCGAGATTTCTTAATCCAAACCGCAAGTAACGAGGCATTGGCTACCTTAAGAGAGTCATAGTTACTCGTCCCAATTGCTCACCCAGTCTGCCACTTTTTCTTACTGCGGCCAGTGTGCCAGAAGCGATATGTCACTCGTTGTGTATCTTAAGAGATTCATCGTTACTCTTTCCATAGGTTACTGGTATTCTCTGATTCAATGCCTCTCGTGACGAAAAAGTGGCTATCTTAATAGCGCAATACTTCTTCCTCCTAGTTGCTCACACAGTTTACTACTTTTTGTGTAGTTTTTGTCTGCCAGAAACTATAATTCACTAGTTGTGTATCATAAAAGAGTCATCGTTTCTCCTCCTAGGGGTTTTCGAGATTTCTTAATCCAAACCGCAAGTAACGAGGCATTGGCTACCATAAGAGAGTCATAGTTACTCCTCCCCATTGCTCACACAGTCTGCCACTTTTTCAAACTGTGGCCAGTCTGCCAGAAGCGATATGTCACTCGTTGTGTATCTTAAGAGATTCATCGTTACTCCTTCCATAGGTTACTGGTATTCTCTGAGTCAATACCTCTCTTGACGAAAAAGTGGCTATCTTAACAGTGCAATACTTCTTCCTCCGAGTTGCTCACACAGTTTACTACTTTTTGTGTACTTGCCAGTCTGCGAGAAGCGATATGTCATTAGTTGTGTATCACAAAAGGGTCATCGTTTCTCCTCCTAGGGGTTATTCGAGATTTCTTAATCCAAACCGCAAGTAACGAGGCATTGGCTACCTTAAGAGAGTCATAGTTACTCGTCCCAATTGCTCACCCAGTCTGCCACTTTTCCTTACTGCGGCCAGTCTGCCAGAAGCGATATGTCACTCGTTGTGTATCTTAAGAGATTCATCGTTACTCTTTCCATAGGTTACTGGTATTCTCTGATTCAATGCCTCTCCTGACGAAAAAGTGGCTATCTTAATAGTGCAATACTTCTTCCTCCCAGTTGCTCACACAGTTTACTACTTTTTTGTGTAGTTTTTGTCTGCCAGAAACTATAATTCACTAGTTTTGTGTCATAAAAGAGTCATCGTTTCTCCTCCTAGGGGTTATTCGTGACCTCTTAATGCAAACCGCAAGTAACGAGGCATTGGCTACCTTAAGAGAGTCATAGTTACTCGTCCCAATTGCTCACCCAGTCTGCCACTTTTCCTTACTGCGGCCAGTCTGCCAGAAGCGATATGTCACTCGTTGTGTATCTTAAGAGATTCATCGTTACTCTTTCCATAGGTTACTGGTATTCTCTGATTCAATGCCTCTCGTGACGAAAAAGTGGCTATCTTAATAGTGCAATACATCTTCCTCCCAGTTGCTCACACAGTTTACTACTTTTTTGTGTAGTTTTTGTCTGCCAGAAACTATAATTCACTAGTTTTGTATCATAAAAGAGTCATCGTTTCTCCTCCTAGGGGTTATTCGAGACCTCTTAATCCAAACCGCAAGTAACGAGGCATTGGCTACCTTAAGAGAGTCATAGTTACTCGTCCCAATTGCTCACCCAGTCTGCCACTTTTTCTTACTGCGGCCAGTCTGCCAGAAGCGATATGTCACTCGTTGTGTATCTTAAGAGATTCATCGTTACCCCTTCCATAGGTTACTGGTATTCTCTGAGTCAATACCTCTCGTGACGAAAAAGTGGCTATCTTAATAGTGCAATACTTCTTCCTCCGAGTTGCTCACACAGTTTACTACTTTTTGTGTAGTTTTTGTCTGCCAGAAACTATAATTCACTAGTTGTGTATCATAAAAGAGTCATCGTTTCTCCTCCTAGGGGTTTTCGAGATTTCTTAATCCAAACCGCAAGTAACGAGGCATTGGCTACCTTAAGAGAGTCATAGTTACTCGTCCCAATTGCTCACCCAGTCTGCCACTTTTTCTTACTGCGGCCAGTCTGCCAGAAGCGATATGTCACTCGTTGTGTATCTTAAGAGATTCATCGTTACTCTTTCCATAGGTTACTGGTATTCTCTGATTCAATGCCTCTCGTGACGAAAAAGTGGCTATCTTAATAGTCCAATACTTCTTCCTCCTAGTTGCTCACACAGTTTACTACTTTTTGTGTAGTTTTTGTCTGCCAGAAACTATAATTCACTAGTTGTGTATCATAAAAGAGTCATCGTTTCTCCTCCTAGGGGTTTTCGAGATTTCTTAATCCAAACCGCAAGTAACGAGGCATTGGCTACCTTAAGAGAGTCATAGTTACTCGTCCCAATTGCTCACCCAGTCTGCCACTTTTCCTTACTGCGGCCAGTCTGCCAGAAGCGATATGTCACTCGTTGTGTATCTTAAGAGATTCATCGTTACTCTTTCCATAGGTTACTGGTATTCTCTGATTCAATGCCTCTCGTGACGAAAAAGTGGCTATCTTAATAGTGCAATACTTCTTCCTCCCAGTTGCTCACACAGTTTACTACTTTTTTGTGTAGTTTTTGTCTGCCAGAAACTATAATTCACTAGTTTTGTATCATAAAAGAGTCATCGTTTCTCCTCCTAGGGGTTATTCGAGACCTCTTAATCCAAACCGCAAGTAACGAGGCATTGGCTACCTTAAGAGAGTCATAGTTACTCGTCCCAATTGCTCACCCAGTCTGCCACTTTTTCTTACTGCGGCCAGTCTGCCAGAAGCGATATGTCACTCGTTGTGTATCTTAAGAGATTCATCGTTACCCCTTCCATAGGTTACTGGTATTCTCTGAGTCAATACCTCTCGTGACGAAAAAGTGGCTATCTTAATAGTGCAATACTTCTTCCTCCGAGTTGCTCACACAGTTTACTACTTTTTGTGTAGTTTTTGTCTGCCAGAAACTATAATTCACTAGTTGTGTATCATAAAAGAGTCATCGTTTCTCCTCCTAGGGGTTTTCGAGATTTCTTAATCCAAACCGCAAGTAACGAGGCATTGGCTACCTTAAGAGAGTCATAGTTACTCGTCCCAATTGCTCACCCAGTCTGCCACTTTTTCTTACTGCGGCCAGTCTGCCAGAAGCGATATGTCACTCGTTGTGTATCTTAAGAGATTCATCGTTACTCTTTCCATAGGTTACTGGTATTCTCTGATTCAATGCCTCTCGTGACGAAAAAGTGGCTATCTTAATAGTGCAATACTTCTTCCTCCCAGTTGCTCACACAGTTTACTACTTTTTTGTGTAGTTTTTGTCTGCCAGAAACTATGATTCACTAGTTTTGTATCATAAAAGAGTCATCGTTTCTCCTCCTAGGGGTTATTCGAGACCTCTTAATGCAAACCGCAAGTAACGAGGCATTGGCTACCTTAAGAGAGTCATAGTTACTCGTCCCAATTGCTCACCCAGTCTGCCACTTTTCCTTACTGCGGCCAGTCTGCCAGAAGCGATATGTCACTCGTTGTGTATCTTAAGAGATTCATCGTTACTCCTTCCATAGGTTACTGGTATTCTCTGAGTCAATACCTCTCGTGACGAAAAAGTGGCTATCTTAATAGTGCAATACTTCTTCCTCCTAGTTGCTCACACAGTTTACTACTTTTTGTGTAGTTTTTGTCTGCCAGAAACTATAATTCACTAGTTGTGTATCATAAAAGAGTCATCGTTTCTCCTCCTAGGGGTTTTCGAGATTTCTTAATCCAAACCGCAAGTAACGAGGCATTGGCTACCTTAAGAGAGTCATAGTTACTCGTCCCAATTGCTCACCCAGTCTGCCACTTTTCCTTACTGCGGCCAGTCTGCCAGAAGCGATATGTCACTCGTTGTGTATCTTAAGAGATTCATCGTTACTCTTTCCATAGGTTACTGGTATTCTCTGATTCAATGCCTCTCCTGACGAAAAAGTGGCTATCTTAATAGTGCAATACTTCTTCCTCCCAGTTGCTCACACAGTTTACTACTTTTTTGTGTAGTTTTTGTCTGCCAGAATCTATAATTCACTAGTTTTGTGTCATAAAAGAGTCATCGTTTCTCCTCCTAGGGGTTATTCGAGACCTCTTAATGCAAACCGCAAGTAACGAGGCATTGGCTACCTTAAGAGAGTCATAGTTACTCGTCCCAATTGCTCACCCAGTCTGCCACTTTTCCTTACTGCGGCCAGTCTGCCAGAAGCGATATGTCACTCGTTGTGTATCTTAAGAGATTCATCGTTACTCCTTCCATAGGTTACTGGTATTCTCTGATTCAATGCCTCTCGTGACGAAAAAGTGGCTATCTTAATAGTGCAATACTTCTTCCTCCCAGTTGCTCACACAGTTTACTACTTTTTTGTGTAGTTTTTGTCTGCCAGAAACTATAATTCACTAGTTTTGTATCATAAAAGAGTCATCGTTTCTCCTCCTAGGGGTTATTCGAGACCTCTTAATCCAAACCGCAAGTAACGAGGCATTGGCTACCTTAAGAGAGTCATAGTTACTCGTCCCAATTGCTCACCCAGTCTGCCACTTTTTCTTACTGCGGCCAGTCTGCCAGAAGCGATATGTCACTCGTTGTGTATCTTAAGAGATTCATCGTTACTCCTTCCATAGGTTACTGGTATTCTCTGAGTCAATACCTCTCGTAACGAAAAAGTGGCTATCTTAATAGTGCAATACTTCTTCCTCCGAGTTGCTCACACAGTTTACTACTTTTTGTGTAGTTTTTGTCTGCCAGAAACTATAATTCACTAGTTGTGTATCATAAAAGAGTCATCGTTTCTCCTCCTAGGGGTTTTCGAGATTTCTTAATCCAAACCGCAAGTAACGAGGCATTGGCTACCTTAAGAGAGTCATAGTTACTCGTCCCAATTGCTCACCCTGTCTGCCACTTTTTCTTACTGCGGCCAGTCTGCCAGAAGCGATATGTCACTCGTTGTGTATCTTAAGAGATTCATCGTTACTCTTTCCATAGGTTACTGGTATTCTCTGATTCAATGCCTCTCCTGACGAAAAAGTGGCTATCTTAATAGTGCAATACTTCTTCCTCCGAGTTTCTCACACAGTTTACTACTTTTTGTGTAGTTTTTGTCTGCCAGAAACTATAATTCACTAGCTGTGTATCATAAAAGAGTCATCGTTTCTCCTCCTAGGGGTTTTCGAGATTTCTTAATCCAAACCGCAAGTAACGAGGCATTGGCTACCTTAAGAGAGTCATAGTTACTCCTCCCCATTGCTCACCCAGTCTGCCACTTTTCCTTACTGCGGCCAGTCTGCCAGAAGCGATATGTCACTCGTTGTGTATCTTAAGAGATTCATCGTTACTCCTTCCATAGGTTACTGGTGTTCTCTGAGTCAATACCTCTCTTGACGAAAAAGTGGCTATCTTAATAGTGCAATACTTCTTCCTCCGAGTTGCTCACACAGTTTACTACTTTTTGTGTACTTGCCAGTCTGCCAGAAGCGATATGTCACTAGTTGTGTATCATAAAAGGGTCATCGTTTCTCCTCCTAGGGGTTATTCGAGATTTCTTAATCCAAACCGCAAGTAACGAGGCATTGGCTACCTTAAGAGAGTCATAGTTACTCGTCCCAATTGCTCACCCAGTCTGCCACTTTTCCTTACTGCGGCCAGTCTGCCAGAAGCGATATGTCACTCGTTGTGTATCTTAAGAGATTCATCGTTACTCTTTCCATAGGTTAATGGTATTCTCTGATTCAATGCCTCTCGTGACGAAAAAGTGGCTATCTTAATAGTGCAATACTTCTTCCTCCCAGTTGCTCACACAGTTTACTACTTTTTTGTGTAGTTTTTGTCTGCCAGAAACTATAATTCACTAGTTTTCTGTCATAAAAGAGTCATCGTTTCTCCTCCTAGGGGTTATTCGAGACCTCTTAATGCAAACCGCAAGTAACGAGGCATTGGCTACCTTAAGAGAGTCATAGTTACTCGTCCCAATTGCTCACCCAGTCTGCCACTTTTCCTTACTGCGGCCAGTCTGCCTGAAGCGATATGTCACTCGTTGTGTATCTTAAGAGATTCATCGTTACTCCTTCCATAGGTTACTGGTATTCTCTGAGTCAATACCTCTCGTGACGAAAAACTGGCTATCTTAATAGTGCAATACTTCTTCCTCCCAGTTTCTCACACAGTTTACTACTTTTTTGTGTAGTTTTTGTCTGCCAGAAACTATGATTCACTAGTTTTGTATCATAAAAGAGTCATCGTTTCTCCTCCTAGGGGTTATTCGAGACCTCTTAATGCAAACCGCAAGTAACGAGGCATTGGCTACCTTAAGAGAGTCATAGTTACTCGTCCCAATTGCTCACCCAGTCTGCCACTTTTCCTTACTGCGGCCAGTCTGCCAGAAGCGATATGTCACTCGTTGTGTATCTTAAGAGATTCATCGTTACTCCTTCCATAGGTTACTGGTATTCTCTGAGTCAATACCTCTCGTGACGAAAAAGTGGCTATCTTAATAGTGCAATACTTCTTCCTCCTAGTTGCTCACACAGTTTACTGCTTTTTGTGTAGTTTTTGTCTGCCAGAAACTATAATTCACTAGTTGTGTATCATAAAAGAGTCATCGTTTCTCCTCCTAGGGGTTTTCGAGATTTCTTAATCCAAACCGCAAGTAACGTGGCATTGGCTACCTTAAGAGAGTCATAGTTACTCCTCCCCATTGCTCACACAGTCTGCCACTTTTTCAAACTGTGGCCAGTCTGCCAGAAGCGATATGTCACTCGTTGTGTATCTTAAGAGATTCATCGTTACTCCTTCCATAGGTTACTGGTATTCTCTGAGTCAATACCTCTCTTGACGAAAAAGTGGCTATCTTAACAGTGCAATACTTCTTCCTCCGAGTTGCTCACACAGTTTACTACTTTTTGTGTACTTGCCAGTCTGCGAGAAGCGATATGTCATTAGTTGTGTATCACAAAAGGGTCATCGTTTCTCCTCCTAGGGGTTATCGAGATTTCTTCATCCAAACCGCAATTAACGAGGCATTGGCTACCTTAAGAGAGTCATAGTTACTCGTCCCAATTGCTCACCCAGTCTGCCACTTTTCCTTGCTGCGGCCAGTCTGCCAGAAGCGATATGTCACTCGTTGTGTATCTTAAGAGATTCATCGTTACTCCTTCCATAGGTTACTGGTGTTCTCTGAGTCAATACCTCTCTTGACGAAAAAGTGGCTATCTTAATAGTGCAATACTACTTGCTCCGAGTTGCTCACACAGTTTACTACTTTTTGTGTACTTGCCAGTCTGCCAGAAGCGATATGTCACTAGTTGTGTATCATAAAAGGGTCATCGTTTCTCCTCCTAGGGGTTATTCGAGATTTCTTAATCCAAACCGCAAGTAACGAGGCATTGGCTACCTTAAGAGAGTCATAGTTAATCGTCCCAATTGCTCACCCAGTCTGCCACTTTTCCTTACTGCGGCCAGTCTGCCAGAAGCGATATGTCACTCGTTGTGTATCTTAAGAGATTCATCGTTACTCCTTCCATAGGTTACTGGTATTCTCTGATTCAATGCCTCTCGTGACGAAAAAGTGGCTATCTTAATAGTGCAATACTTCTTCCTCCCAGTTGCTCACACAGTTTACTACTTTTTTGTGTAGTTTTTGTCTGCCAGAAACTATAATTCACTAGTTTTCTGTCATAAAAGAGTCATCGTTTCTCCTCCTAGGGTTTATTCGAGACCTCTTAATGCAAACCGCAAGTAACGAGGCATTGGCTACCTTAAGAGAGTCATAGTTACTCGTCCCAATTGCTCACCCAGTCTGCCACTTTTCCTTACTGCGGCCAGTCTGCCTGAAGCGATATGTCACTCGTTGTGTATCTTAAGAGATTCATCGTTACTCCTTCCATAGGTTACTGGTATTCTCTGAGTCAATACCTCTCGTGACGAAAAACTGGCTATCTTAATAGTGCAATACTTCTTCCTCCCAGTTGCTCACACAGTTTACTAGTTTTTTGTGTAGTTTTTGTCTGCCAGAAACTATGATTCACTAGTTTTGTATCATAAAAGAGTCATCGTTTCTCCTCCTAGGGGTTATTCGAGACCTCTTAATGCAAACCGCAAGTAACGAGGCATTGGCTACCTTAAGAGAGTCATAGTTACTCGTCCCAATTGCTCACCCAGTCTGCCACTTTTCCTTACTGCGGCCAGTCTGCCAGAAGCGATATGTCACTCGTTGTGTATCTTAAGAGATTCATCGTTACTCCTTCCATAGGTTACTGGTATTCTCTGAGTCAATACCTCTCGTGACGAAAAAGTGGCTATCTTAATAGTGCAATACTTCTTCCTCCTAGTTGCTCACACAGTTTACTGCTTTTTGTGTAGTTTTTGTCTGCCAGAAACTATAATTCACTAGTTGTGTATCATAAAAGAGTCATCGTTTCTCCTCCTAGGGGTTTTCGAGATTTCTTAATCCAAACCGCAAGTAACGTGGCATTGGCTACCTTAAGAGAGTCATAGTTACTCCTCCCCATTGCTCACACAGTCTGCCACTTTTTCAAACTGTGGCCAGTCTGCCAGAAGCGATATGTCACTCGTTGTGTATCTTAAGAGATTCATCGTTACTCCTTCCATAGGTTACTGGTATTCTCTGAGTCAATACCTCTCTTGACGAAAAAGTGGCTATCTTAACAGTGCAATACTTCTTCCTCCGAGTTGCTCACACAGTTTACTACTTTTTGTGTACTTGCCAGTCTGCGAGAAGCGATATGTCATTCGTTGTGTATCACAAAAGGGTCATCGTTTCTCCTCCTAGGGGTTATCGAGATTTCTTCATCCAAACCGCAAGTAACGAGGCATTGGCTACCTTAAGAGAGTCATAGTTACTCGTCCCAATTGCTCACCCAGTCTGCCACTTTTCCTTGCTGCGGCCAGTCTGCCAGAAGCGATATGTCACTCGTTGTGTATCTTAAGAGATTCATCGTTACTCCTTCCATAGGTTACTGGTGTTCTCTGAGTCAATACCTCTCTTGACGAAAAAGTGGCTATCTTAATAGTGCAATACTTCTTGCTCCGAGTTGCTCACACAGTTTACTACTTTTTGTGTACTTGCCAGTCTGCCAGAAGCGATATGTCACTAGTTGTGTATCATAAAAGGGTCATCGTTTCTCCTCCTAGGGGTTATTCGAGATTTCTTAATCCAAACCGCAAGTAACGAGGCATTGGCTACCTTAAGAGAGTCATAGTTAATCGTCCCAATTGCTCACCCAGTCTGCCACTTTTCCTTACTGCGGCCAGTCTGCCAGAAGCGATATGTCACTCGTTGTGTATCTTAAGAGATTCATCGTTACTCTTTCCATAGGTTACTGGTATTCTCTGATTCAATGCCTCTCGTGACGAAAAAGTGGCTATCTTAATAGTGCAATACTTCTTCCTCCCAGTTGCTCACACAGTTTACTACTTTTTTGTGTAGTTTTTGTCTGCCAGAAACTATAATTCACTAGTTTTCTGTCATAAAAGAGTCATCGTTTCTCCTCCTAGGGTTTATTCGAGACCTCTTAATGCAAACCGCAAGTAACGAGGCATTGGCTACCTTAAGAGAGTCATAGTTACTCGTCCCAATTGCTCACCCAGTCTGCCACTTTTCCTTACTGCGGCCAGTCTGCCTGAAGCGATATGTCACTCGTTGTGTATCTTAAGAGATTCATCGTTACTCCTTCAATAGGTTACTGGTATTCTCTGAGTCAATACCTCTCGTGACGAAAAAGTGGCTATCTTAATAGTGCAATACTTCTTCCTCCCAGTTGCTCACACAGTTTACTACTTTTTTGTGTAGTTTTTGTCTGCCAGAAACTATGATTCACTAGTTTTGTATCATAAAAGAGTCATCGTTTCTCCTCCTAGGGGTTATTCGAGACCTCTTAATGCAAACCGCAAGTAACGAGGCATTGGCTACCTTAAGAGAGTCATAGTTACTCGTCCCAATTGCTCACCCAGTCTGCCAATTTCCTTACTGCGGCCAGTCTGCCAGAAGCGATATGTCACTCGTTGTGTATCTTAAGAGATTCATCGTTACTCCTTCCATAGGTTACTGGTATTCTCTGAGTCAATACCTCTCGTGACGAAAAAGTGGCTATCTTAATAGTGCAATACTTCTTCCTCCTAGTTGCTCACACAGTTTACTACTTTTTGTGTAGTTTTTGTCTGCCAGAAACTATAATTCACTAGTTGTGTATCATAAAAGAGTCATCGTTTCTCCTCCTAGGGGTTTTCGAGATTTCTTAATCCAAACCGCAAGTAACGAGGCATTGGCTACCTTAAGAGAGTCATAGTTACTCGTCCCAATTGCTCACCCAGTCTGCCACTTTTTCTTACTGCGGCCAGTCTGCCAGAAGCGATATGTCACTCGTTGTGTATCTTAAGAGATTCATCGTTACTCTTTCCATGGGTTACTGGTATTCTCTGATTCAATGCCTCTCCTGACGAAAAAGTGGCTATCTTAATAGTGCAATACTTCTTCCTCCCAGTTGCTCACACAGTTTACTACTTTTTTGTGTAGTTTTTGTCTGCCAGAAACTATAATTCACTAGTTTTGTGTCATAAAAGAGTCATCGTTTCTCCTCCTAGGGGTTATTCGAGACCTCTTAATGCAAACTGCAAGTAACGAGGCATTGGCTACCTTAAGAGAGTCATAGTTACTCGTCCCAATTGCTCACCCAGTCTGCCACTTTTCCTTACTGCGGCCAGTCTGCCAGAAGCGATATGTCACTCGTTGTGTATCTTAAGAGATTCATCGTTACTCTTTCCATAGGTTACTGGTATTCTCTGATTCAATGCCTCTCGTGACGAAAAAGTGGCTATCTTAATAGTGCAATACTTCTTCCCCCCAGTTGCTCACACAGTTTACTACTTTTTTGTGTAGTTTTTGTCTGCCAGAAACTATAATTCACTAGTTTTGTATCATAAAAGAGTCATCGTTTCTCCTCCTAGGGGTTATTCGAGACCTCTTAATCCAAACCGCAAGTAACGAGGCATTGGCTACCTTAAGAGAGTCATAGTTACTCGTCCCAATTGCTCACCCAGTCTGCCACTTTTTCTTACAGCGGCCAGTCTGCCAGAAGCGGTATGTCACTCGTTGTGTATCTTAAGAGATTCATCGTTACCCCTTCCATAGGTTACTGGTATTCTCTGAGTCAATACCTCTCGTGACGAAAAAGTGGCTATCTTAATAGTGCAATACTTCTTCCTCCGAGTTGCTCACACAGTTTACTACTTTTTGTGTAGTTTTTGTCTGCCAGAAACTATAATTCACTAGTTGTGTATCATAAAAGAGTCATCGTTTCTCCTCCTAGGGGTTTTCGAGATTTCTTAATCCAAACCGCAAGTAACGAGGCATTGGCTACCTTAAGAGAGTCATAGTTACTCGTCCCAATTGCTCACCCAGTCTGCCACTTTTCCTTACTGCGGCCAGTCTGCCAGAAGCGATATGTCACTCGTTGTGTATCTTAAGAGATTCATCGTTACTCTTTCCATAGGTTACTGGTATTCTCTGATTCAATGCCTCTCGTGACGAAAAAGTGGCTATCTTAATAGTGCAATACTTCTTCCTCCGAGTTTCTCACACAGTTTACTACTTTTTGTGTAGTTTTTGTCTGCCAGAAACTATAATTCACTAGCTGTGTATCATAAAAGAGTCATCGTTTCTCCTCCTAGGGGTTTTCGAGATTTCTTAATCCAAACCGCAAGTAACGAGGCATTGGCTACCTTAAGAGAGTCATAGTTACTCCTCCCCATTGCTCACCCAGTCTGCCACTTTTTCTTACTGTGGCCAGTCTGCCAGAAGCGATATGTCACTCGTTGTGTATCTTAAGAGATTCATCGTTACTCCTTCCATAGGTTACCGGTATTCTCTGAGTCAATACCTCTCTTGACGAAAAAGTGGCTATCTTAATAGTGCAATACTTCTTCCTCCGAGTTGCTCACACAGTTTACTACTTTTTGTGTACTTGCCAGTCTGCCAGAAGCGATATGTCATTAGTTGTGTATCATAAAAGGGTCATCGTTTCTCCTCCTAGGGGTTATTCGAGATTTCTTAATCCAAACCGCAAGTAACGAGGCATTGGCTACCTTAAGAGAGTCATAGTTACTCGTCCCAATTGCTCACCCAGTCTGCCAATTTCCTTACTGCGGCCAGTCTGCCAGAAGCGATATGTCACTCGTTGTGTATCTTAAGAGATTCATCGTTACTCCTTCCATAGGTTACTGGTGTTCTCTGAGTCAATACCTCTCTTGACGAAAAAGTGGCTATCTTAATAGTGCAATACTTCTTGCTCCGAGTTGCTCACACAGTTTACTACTTTTTGTGTACTTGCCAGTCTGCCAGAAGCGATATGTCACTAGTTGTGTATCATAAAAGGGTCATCGTTTCTCCTCCTAGGGGTTATTCGAGATTTCTTAATCCAAACCGCAAGTAACGAGGCATTGGCTACCTTAAGAGAGTCATAGTTAATCGTCCCAATTGCTCACCCAGTCTGCCACTTTTCCTTACTGCGGCCAGTCTGCCAGAAGCGATATGTCACTCGTTGTGTATCTTAAGAGATTCATCGTTACTCTTTCCATAGGTTACTGGTATTCTCTGATTCAATGCCTCTCGTGACGAAAAAGTGGCTATCTTAATAGTGCAATACTTCTTCCTCCCAGTTGCTCACACAGTTTACTACTTTTTTGTGTAGTTTTTGTCTGCCAGAAACTATAATTCACTAGTTTTCTGTCATAAAAGAGTCATCGTTTCTCCTCCTAGGGTTTATTCGAGACCTCTTAATGCAAACCGCAAGTAACGAGGCATTGGCTACCTTAAGAGAGTCATAGTTACTCGTCCCAATTGCTCACCCAGTCTGCCACTTTTCCTTACTGCGGCCAGTCTGCCTGAAGCGATATGTCACTCGTTGTGTATCTTAAGAGATTCATCGTTACTCCTTCAATAGGTTACTGGTATTCTCTGAGTCAATACCTCTCGTGACGAAAAAGTGGCTATCTTAATAGTGCAATACTTCTTCCTCCCAGTTGCTCACACAGTTTACTACTTTTTTGTGTAGTTTTTGTCTGCCAGAAACTATGATTCACTAGTTTTGTATCATAAAAGAGTCATCGTTTCTCCTCCTAGGGGTTATTCGAGACCTCTTAATGCAAACCGCAAGTAACGAGGCATTGGCTACCTTAAGAGAGTCATAGTTACTCGTCCCAATTGCTCACCCAGTCTGCCAATTTCCTTACTGCGGCCAGTCTGCCAGAAGCGATATGTCACTCGTTGTGTATCTTAAGAGATTCATCGTTACTCCTTCCATAGGTTACTGGTATTCTCTGAGTCAATACCTCTCGTGACGAAAAAGTGGCTATCTTAATAGTGCAATACTTCTTCCTCCTAGTTGCTCACACAGTTTACTACTTTTTGTGTAGTTTTTGTCTGCCAGAAACTATAATTCACTAGTTGTGTATCATAAAAGAGTCATCGTTTCTCCTCCTAGGGGTTTTCGAGATTTCTTAATCCAAACCGCAAGTAACGAGGCATTGGCTACCTTAAGAGAGTCATAGTTACTCGTCCCAATTGCTCACCCAGTCTGCCACGTTTTCTTACTGCGGCCAGTCTGCCAGAAGCGATATGTCACTCGTTGTGTATCTTAAGAGATTCATCGTTACTCTTTCCATGGGTTACTGGTATTCTCTGATTCAATGCCTCTCCTGACGAAAAAGTGGCTATCTTAATAGTGCAATACTTCTTCCTCCCAGTTGCTCACACAGTTTACTACTTTTTTGTGTAGTTTTTGTCTGCCAGAAACTATAATTCACTAGTTTTGTGTCATAAAAGAGTCATCGTTTCTCCTCCTAGGGGTTATTCGAGACCTCTTAATGCAAACTGCAAGTAACGAGGCATTGGCTACCTTAAGAGAGTCATAGTTACTCGTCCCAATTGCTCACCCAGTCTGCCACTTTTCCTTACTGCGGCCAGTCTGCCAGAAGCGATATGTCACTCGTTGTGTATCTTAAGAGATTCATCGTTACTCTTTCCATAGGTTACTGGTATTCTCTGATTCAATGCCTCTCGTGACGAAAAAGTGGCTATCTTAATAGTGCAATACTTCTTCCCCCCAGTTGCTCACACAGTTTACTACTTTTTTGTGTAGTTTTTGTCTGCCAGAAACTATAATTCACTAGTTTTGTATCATAAAAGAGTCATCGTTTCTCCTCCTAGGGGTTATTCGAGACCTCTTAATCCAAACCGCAAGTAACGAGGCATTGGCTACCTTAAGAGAGTCATAGTTACTCGTCCCAATTGCTCACCCAGTCTGCCACTTTTTCTTACAGCGGCCAGTCTGCCAGAAGCGGTATGTCACTCGTTGTGTATCTTAAGAGATTCATCGTTACCCCTTCCATAGGTTACTGGTATTCTCTGAGTCAATACCTCTCGTGACGAAAAAGTGGCTATCTTAATAGTGCAATACTTCTTCCTCCGAGTTGCTCACACAGTTTACTACTTTTTGTGTAGTTTTTGTCTGCCAGAAACTATAATTCACTAGTTGTGTATCATAAAAGAGTCATCGTTTCTCCTCCTAGGGGTTTTCGAGATTTCTTAATCCAAACCGCAAGTAACGAGGCATTGGCTACCTTAAGAGAGTCATAGTTACTCGTCCCAATTGCTCACCCAGTCTGCCACTTTTCCTTACTGCGGCCAGTCTGCCAGAAGCGATATGTCACTCGTTGTGTATCTTAAGAGATTCATCGTTACTCTTTCCATAGGTTACTGGTATTCTCTGATTCAATGCCTCTCGTGACGAAAAAGTGGCTATCTTAATAGTGCAATACTTCTTCCTCCGAGTTTCTCACACAGTTTACTACTTTTTGTGTAGTTTTTGTCTGCCAGAAACTATAATTCACTAGCTGTGTATCATAAAAGAGTCATCGTTTCTCCTCCTAGGGGTTTTCGAGATTTCTTAATCCAAACCGCAAGTAACGAGGCATTGGCTACCTTAAGAGAGTCATAGTTACTCCTCCCCATTGCTCACCCAGTCTGCCACTTTTTCTTACTGTGGCCAGTCTGCCAGAAGCGATATGTAACTCGTTGTGTATCTTAAGAGATTCATCGTTACTCCTTCCATAGGTTACCGGTATTCTCTGAGTCAATACCTCTCTTGACGAAAAAGTGGCTATCTTAATAGTGCAATACTTCTTCCTCCGAGTTGCTCACACAGTTTACTACTTTTTGTGTACTTGCCAGTCTGCCAGAAGCGATATGTCATTAGTTGTGTATCATAAAAGGGTCATCGTTTCTCCTCCTAGGGGTTATTCGAGATTTCTTAATCCAAACCGCAAGTAACGAGGCATTGGCTACCTTAAGAGAGTCATAGTTACTCGTCCCAATTGCTCACCCAGTCTGCCACTTTTCCTTACTGCGGCCAGTCTGCCAGAAGCGATATGTCACTCGTTGTGTATCTTAAGAGATTCATCGTTACTCTTTCCATAGGTTACTGGTATTCTCTGATTCAATGCCTCTCGCAACGAAAAAGTGGCTATCTTAATAGTGCAATACTTCTTCCTCCGAGTTTCTCACACAGTTTACTACTTTTTGTGTAGTTTTTGTCTGCCAGAAACTATAATTCACTAGCTGTGTATCATAAAAGAGTCATCGTTTCTCCTCCTAGGGGTTTTCGAGATTTCTTAATCCAAACCGCAAGTAACGAGGCATTGGCTACCTTAAGAGAGTCATAGTTACTCCTCCCCATTGCTCACCCAGTCTGCCACTTTTTCTTACTGTGGCCAGTCTGCCAGAAGCGATATGTCACTCGTTGTGTATCTTAAGAGATTCATCGTTACTCCTTCCATAGGTTACTGGTATTCTCTGAGTCAATACCTCTCTTGACGAAAAAGTGGCTATCTTAATAGTGCAATACTTCTTCCTCCGAGTTGCTCACACAGTTTACTACTTTTTGTGTACTTGCCAGTCTGCCAGAAGCGATATGTCATTAGTTGTGTATCATAAAAGGGTCATCGTTTCTCCTCCTAGGGGTTATTCGAGATTTCTTAATCCAAACCGCAAGTAACGAGGCATTGGCTACCTTAAGAGAGTCATAGTTACTCGTCCCAATTGCTCACCCAGTCTGCCACTTTTCCTTACTGCGGCCAGTCTGCCAGAAGCGATGTGTCACTCGTTGTGTATCTTAAGAGATTCATCGTTACCCCTTCCATAGGTTACTGGTATTCTCTGAGTCAATACCTCTCGTGACGAAAAAGTGGCTATCTTAATAGTGCAATACTTCTTCCTCCGAGTTGCTCACACAGTTTACTACTTTTTGTGTAGTTTTTGTCTGCCAGAAACTATAATTCACTAGTTGTGTATCATAAAAGAGTCATCGTTTCTCCTCCTAGGGGTTTTCGAGATTTCTTAATCCAAACCGCAAGTAACGAGGCATTGGCTACCTTAAGAGAGTCATAGTTACTCGTCCCAATTGCTCACCCAGTCTGCCACTTTTCCTTACTGCGGCCAGTCTGCCAGAAGCGATATGTCACTCGTTGTGTATCTTAAGAGATTCATCGTTACTCTTTCCATAGGTTACTGGTATTCTCTGATTCAATGCCTCTCGTGACGAAAAAGTGGCTATCTTAATAGTGCAATACTTCTTCCTCCGAGTTTCTCACACAGTTTACTACTTTTTGTGTAGTTTTTGTCTGCCAGAAACTATAATTCACTAGCTGTGTATCATAAAAGAGTCATCGTTTCTCCTCCTAGGGGTTTTCGAGATTTCTTAATCCAAACCGCAAGTAACGAGGCATTGGCTACCTTAAGAGAGTCATAGTTACTCCTCCCCATTGCTCACCCAGTCTGCCACTTTTTCTTACTGTGGCCAGTCTGCCAGAAGCGATATGTCACTCGTTGTGTATCTTAAGAGATTCATCGTTACTCCTTCCATAGGTTACCGGTATTCTCTGAGTCAATACCTCTCTTGACGAAAAAGTGGCTATCTTAATAGTGCAATACTTCTTCCTCCGAGTTGCTCACACAGTTTACTACTTTTTGTGTACTTGCCAGTCTGCCAGAAGCGATATGTCATTAGTTGTGTATCATAAAAGGGTCATCGTTTCTCCTCCTAGGGGTTATTCGAGATTTCTTAATCCAAACCGCAAGTAACGAGGCATTGGCTACCTTAAGAGAGTCATAGTTACTCGTCCCAATTGCTCACCCAGTCTGCCACTTTTCCTTACTGCGGCCAGTCTGCCAGAAGCGATATGTCACTCGTTGTGTATCTTAAGAGATTCATCGTTACTCTTTCCATAGGTTACTGGTATTCTCTGATTCAATGCCTCTCGCAACGAAAAAGTGGCTATCTTAATAGTGCAATACTTCTTCCTCCGAGTTTCTCACACAGTTTACTACTTTTTGTGTAGTTTTTGTCTGCCAGAAACTATAATTCACTAGCTGTGTATCATAAAAGAGTCATCGTTTCTCCTCCTAGGGGTTTTCGAGATTTCTTAATCCAAACCGCAAGTAACGAGGCATTGGCTACCTTAAGAGAGTCATAGTTACTCCTCCCCATTGCTCACCCAGTCTGCCACTTTTTCTTACTGTGGCCAGTCTGCCAGAAGCGATATGTCACTCGTTGTGTATCTTAAGAGATTCATCGTTACTCCTTCCATAGGTTACTGGTATTCTCTGAGTCAATACCTCTCTTGACGAAAAAGTGGCTATCTTAATAGTGCAATACTTCTTCCTCCGAGTTGCTCACACAGTTTACTACTTTTTGTGTACTTGCCAGTCTGCCAGAAGCGATATGTCATTAGTTGTGTATCATAAAAGGGTCATCGTTTCTCCTCCTAGGGGTTATTCGAGATTTCTTAATCCAAACCGCAAGTAACGAGGCATTGGCTACCTTAAGAGAGTCATAGTTACTCGTCCCAATTGCTCACCCAGTCTGCCACTTTTCCTTACTGCGGCCAGTCTGCCAGAAGCGATATGTCACTCGTTGTGTATCTTAAGAGATTCATCGTTACTCTTTCCATAGGTTACTGGTATTCTCTGATTCAATGCCTCTCGTGACGAAAAAGTGGCTATCTTAATAGTGCAATACTTCTTCCTCCCAGTTGCTCACACAGTTTACTACTTTTTTGTGTAGTTTTTGTCTGCCAGAAACTATAATTCACTAGTTTTCTGTCATAAAAGAGTCATCGTTTCTCCTCCTAGGGGTTATTCGAGACCTCTTAATGCAAACCGCAAGTAACGAGGCATTGGCTACCTTAAGAGAGTCATAGTTACTCGTCCCAATTGCTCACCCAGTCTGCCACTTTTCCTTACTGCGGCCAGTCTGCCAGAAGCGATATGTCACTCGTTGTGTATCTTAAGAGATTCATCGTTACTCCTTCCATAGGTTACTGGTATTCTCTGAGTCAATACCTCTCGTGACGAAAAAGTGGCTATCTTAATAGTGCAATACTTCTTCCTCCTAGTTGCTCACACAGATTACTACTACTTGTGTAGTTTTTGTCTGCCAGAAACTATAATTCACTAGTTGTGTATCATAAAAGAGTCATCGTTACTCCTCCTAGGGGTTTTCGAGATTTCTTAATCCAAACCGCAAGTAACGAGGCATTGGCTACCTTAAGAGAGTCATAGTTACTCGTCCCAATTGCTCACCCAGTCTGCCACTTTTTCTTACTGCGGCCAGTCTGCCAGAAGCGATATGTCACTCGTTGTGTATCTTAAGAGATTCATCGTTACTCTTTCCATAGGTTACTGGTATTCTCTGATTCAATGCCTCTCGTGACGAAAAAGTGGCTATCTTAATAGTGCAATACTTCTTCCTCCGAGTTGCTCACACAGTTTACTACTTTTTGTGTAGTTTTTGTCTGCCAGAAACTATAATTCACTAGCTGTGTATCATAAAAGAGTCATCGTTTCTCCTCCTAGGGGTTTTCGAGATTTCTTAATCCAAACCGCAAGTAACGAGGCATTGGCTACCTTAAGAGAGTCATAGTTACTCCTCCCCATTGCTCACCCAGTCTGCCACTTTTTCTTACTGTGGCCAGTCTGCCAGAAGCGATATGTCACTCGTTGTGTATCTTAAGAGATTCATCGTTACTCCTTCCATAGGTTACTGGTATTCTCTGAGTCAATACCTCTCTTGACGAAAAAGTGGCTATCTTAATAGTGCAATACTTCTTCCTCCTAGTTGCTCACACAGTTTACTACTTTTTGTGTACTTGCCAGTCTGCCAGAAGCGATATGTCACTAGTTGTGTATCATAAAAGGGTCATCGTTTCTCCTCCTAGGGGTTATTCGAGATTTCTTAATCCAAACCGCAAGTAACGAGGCATTGGCTACCTTAAGAGAGTCATAGTTACTCGTCCCAATTGCTCACCCAGTCTGCCACTTTTCCTTACTGCGGCCAGTCTGCCAGAAGCGATATGTCACTCGTTGTGTATCTTAAGAGATTCATCGTTACTCTTTCCATAGGTTACTGGTATTCTCTGATTCAATGAGTCTCGTGACGAAAAAGTGGCTATCTTAATAGTGCAATACTTCTTCCTCCGAGTTGCTCACACAGTTTACTACTTTTTGTGTAGTTTTTGTCTGCCAGAAACTATAATTCACTAGTTGTGTATCATAAAAGAGTCATCGTTTCTCCTCCTAGGGGTTTTCGAGATTTCTTAATCCAAACCGCAAGTAACGAGGCATTGGCTACCTTAAGAGAGTCATAGTTACTCGTCCCAATTGCTCACCCAGTCTGCCACTTTTTCTTACTGCGGCCAGTCTGCCAGAAGCGATATGTCACTCGTTGTGTATCTTAAAAGATTCATCGTTACTCTTTCCATAGGTTACTGGTATTCTCTGATTCAATGCCTCTCGTGACGAAAAAGTGGCTATCTTAATAGTGCAATACTTCTTCCTCCGAGTTTCTCACACAGTTTACTACTTTTTGTGTAGTTTTTGTCTGCCAGAAACTATAATTCACTAGCTGTGTATCATAAAAGAGTCATCGTTTCTCCTCCTAGGGGTTTTCGAGATATCTTAATCCAAACCGCAAGTAACGAGGCATTGGCTACCTTAAGAGAGTCATAGTTACTCCTCCCCATTGCTCACCCAGTCTGCCACTTTTTCTTACTGTGGTCAGTCTGCCAGAAGCGATATGTCACTCGTTGTGTATCTTAAGAGATTCATCGTTACTCCTTCCATAGGTTACTGGTATTCTCTGAGTCAATACCTCTCTTGACGAAAAAGTGGCTATCTTAATAGTGCAATACTTCTTCCTCCGAGTTGCTCACACAGTTTACTACTTTTTGTGTACTTGCCAGTCTGCCAGAAGCGATATGTCATTAGTTGTGTATCATAAAAGGGTCATCGTTTCTCCTCCTAGGGGTTATTCGAGATTTCTTAATCCAAACCGCAAGTAACGAGGCATTGGCTACCTTAAGAGAGTCATAGTTACTCGTCCCAATTGCTCACCCAGTCTGCCACTTTTCCTTACTGCGGCCAGTCTGCCAGAAGCGATATGTCACTCGTTGTGTATCTTAAGAGATTCATCGTTACTCTTTCCATAGGTTACTGGTATTCTCTGATTCAATGCCTCTCGTGACGAAAAAGTGGCTATCTTAATAGTGCAATACTTCTTCCTCCGAGTTTCTCACACAGTTTACTACTTTTTGTGTAGTTTTTGTCTGCCAGAAACTATAATTCACTAGCTGTGTATCATAAAAGAGTCATCGTTTCTCCTCCTAGGGGTTTTCGAGATTTCTTAATCCAAACCGCAAGTAACGAGGCATTGGCTACCTTAAGAGAGTCATAGTTACTCCTCCCCATTGCTCACCCAGTCTGCCACTTTTTCTTACTGTGGCCAGTCTGCCAGAAGCGATATGTCACTCGTTGTGTATCTTAAGAGATTCATCGTTACTCCTTCCATAGGTTACCGGTATTCTCTGAGTCAATACCTCTCTTGACGAAAAAGTGGCTATCTTAATAGTGCAATACTTCTTCCTCCGAGTTGCTCACACAGTTTACTACTTTTTGTGTACTTGCCAGTCTGCCAGAAGCGATATGTCATTAGTTGTGTATCATAAAAGGGTCATCGTTTCTCCTCCTAGGGGTTATTCGAGATTTCTTAATCCAAACCGCAAGTAACGAGGCATTGGCTACCTTAAGAGAGTCATAGTTACTCGTCCCAATTGCTCACCCAGTCTGCCACTTTTCCTTACTGCGGCCAGTCTGCCAGAAGCGATATGTCACTCGTTGTGTATCTTAAGAGATTCATCGTTACTCTTTCCATAGGTTACTGGTATTCTCTGATTCAATGCCTCTCGTGACGAAAAAGTGGCTATCTTAATAGTGCAATACTTCTTCCTCCGAGTTTCTCACACAGTTTACTACTTTTTGTGTAGTTTTTGTCTGCCAGAAACTATAATTCACTAGCTGTGTATCATAAAAGAGTCATCGTTTCTCCTCCTAGGGGTTTTCGAGATTTCTTAATCCAAACCGCAAGTAACGAGGCATTGGCTACCTTAAGAGAGTCATAGTTACTCCTCCCCATTGCTCACCCAGTCTGCCACTTTTTCTTACTGTGGCCAGTCTGCCAGAAGCGATATGTCACTCGTTGTGTATCTTAAGAGATTCATCGTTACTCCTTCCATAGGTTACCGGTATTCTCTGAGTCAATACCTCTCTTGACGAAAAAGTGGCTATCTTAATAGTGCAATACTTCTTCCTCCGAGTTGCTCACACAGTTTACTACTTTTTGTGTACTTGCCAGTCTGCCAGAAGCGATATGTCATTAGTTGTGTATCATAAAAGGGTCATCGTTTCTCCTCCTAGGGGTTATTCGAGATTTCTTAATCCAAACCGCAAGTAACGAGGCATTGGCTACCTTAAGAGAGTCATAGTTACTCGTCCCAATTGCTCACCCAGTCTGCCACTTTTCCTTACTGCGGCCAGTCTGCCAGAAGCGATATGTCACTCGTTGTGTATCTTAAGAGATTCATCGTTACTCTTTCCATAGGTTACTGGTATTCTCTGATTCAATGCCTCTCGTGACGAAAAAGTGGCTATCTTAATAGTGCAATACTTCTTCCTCCCAGTTGCTCACACAGTTTACTACTTTTTTGTGTAGTTTTTGTCTGCCAGAAACTATAATTCACTAGTTTTCTGTCATAAAAGAGTCATCGTTTCTCCTCCTAGGGGTTATTCGAGACCTCTTAATGCAAACCGCAAGTAACGAGGCATTGGCTACCTTAAGAGAGTCATAGTTACTCGTCCCAATTGCTCACCCAGTCTGCCACTTTTCCTTACTGCGGCCAGTCTGCCAGAAGCGATATGTCACTCGTTGTGTATCTTAAGAGATTCATCGTTACTCCTTCCATAGGTTACTGGTATTCTCTGAGTCAATACCTCTCGTGACGAAAAAGTGGCTATCTTAATAGTGCAATACTTCTTCCTCCTAGTTGCTCACACAGTTTACTACTTTTTGTGTAGTTTTTGTCTGCCAGAAACTATAATTCACTAGTTGTGTATCATAAAAGAGTCATCGTTTCTCCTCCTAGGGTTTTTCGAGATTTCTTAATCCAAACCGCAAGTAACGAGGCATTGGCTACCTTAAGAGAGTCATAGTTACTCGTCCCAATTGCTCACCCAGTCTGCCACTTTTTCTTACTGCGGCCAGTCTGCCAGAAGCGATATGTCACTCGTTGTGTATCTTAAGAGATTCATCGTTACTCCTTCCATAGGTTACTGGTATTCTCTGAGTCAATACCTCTCTTGACGAAAAAGTGGCTATCTTAATAGTGCAATACTTCTTCCTCCTAGTTGCTCACACAGTTTACTACTTTTTGTGTACTTGCCAGTCTGCCAGAAGCGATATGTCACTAGTTGTGTATCATAAAAGGGTCATCGTTTCTCCTCCTAGGGGTTATTCGAGATTTCTTAATCCAAACCGCAAGTAACGAGGCATTGGCTACCTTAAGAGAGTCATAGTTACTCGTCCCAATTGCTTACCCAGTCTGCCACTTTTCCTTACTGCGGCCAGTCTGCCAGAAGCGATATGTCACTCGTTGTGTATCTTAAGAGATTCATCGTTACTCTTTCCATAGGTTACTGGTATTCTCTGATTCAATGAGTCTCGTGACGAAAAAGTGGCTATCTTAATAGTGCAATACTTCTTCCTCCGAGTTTCTCACACAGTTTACTACTTTTTGTGTAGTTTTTGTCTGCCAGAAACTATAATTCACTAGCTGTGTACCATAAAAGGGTCATCGTTTCTCCTCCTAGGGGTTATTCGAGATTTCTTAATCCAAACCGCAAGTAACGAGGCATTGGCTACCTTAAGAGAGTCATAGTTACTCGTCCCAATTGCTCACCCAGTCTGCCACTTTTCCTTACTGCGGCCAGTCTGCCAGAAGCGATATGTCACTCGTTGTGTATCTTAAGAGATTCATCGTTACTCCTTCCATAGGTTACTGGTGTTCTCTGAGTCAATACCTCTCTTGACGAAAAAGTGGCTATCTTAATAGTGCAATACTTCTTCCTCCGAGTTGCTCACACAGTTTACTACTTTTTGTGTACTTGCCAGTCTGCCAGAAGCGATATGTCACTAGTTGTGTATCATAAAAGGGTCATCGTTTCTCCTCCTAGGGGTTATTCGAGATTTCTTAATCCAAACCGCAAGTAACGAGGCATTGGCTACCTTAAGAGAGTCATAGTTACTCGTCCCAATTGCTCACCCAGTCTGCCACTTTTCCTTACTGCGGCCAGTCTGCCAGAAGCGATATGTCACTCGTTGTGTATCTTAAGAGATTCATCGTTACTCTTTCCATAGGTTACTGGTATTCTCTGATTCAATGCCTCTCGTGACGAAAAAGTGGCTATCTTAATAGTGCAATACTTCTTCCTCCCAGTTGCTCACACAGTTTACTACTTTTTTGTGTAGTTTTTGTCTGCCAGAAACTATAATTCACTAGTTTTCTGTCATAAAAGAGTCATCGTTTCTCCTCCTAGGGGTTATTCGAGACCTCTTAATGCAAACCGCAAGTAACGAGGCATTGGCTACCTTAAGAGAGTCATAGTTACTCGTCCCAATTGCTCACCCAGTCTGCCACTTTTCCTTACTGCGGCCAGTCTGCCAGAAGCGATATGTCACTCGTTGTGTATCTTAAGAGATTCATCGTTACTCCTTCCATAGGTTACTGGTATTCTCTGAGTCAATACCTCTTGTGACGAAAAAGTGGCTATCTTAATAGTGCAATACTTCTTCCTCCTAGTTGCTCACACAGTTTACTACTTTTTGTGTAGTTTTTGTCTGCCAGAAACTATAATTCACTAGTTGTGTATCATAAAAGAGTCATCGTTTCTCCTCCTAGGGGTTTTCGAGATTTCTTAATCCAAACCGCAAGTAACGAGGCATTGGCTACCTTAAGAGAGTCATAGTTACTCGTCCCAATTGCTCACCCAGTCTGCCACTTTTTCTTACTGCGGCCAGTCTGCCAGAAGCGATATGTCACTCGTTGTGTATCTTAAGAGATTCATCGTTACTCTTTCCATAGGTTACTGGTATTCTCTGATTCAATGCCTCTCGTGACGAAAAAGTGGCTATCTTAATAGTGCAATACTTCTTTCTCCGAGTTGCTCACACAGTTTACTACTTTTTGTGTAGTTTTTGTCTGCCAGAAACTATAATTCACTAGCTGTGTATCAGAAAAGAGTCATCGTTTCTCCTCCTAGGGGTTTTCGAGATTTCTTAATCCAAACCGCAAGTAACGAGGCATTGGCTACCTTAAGAGAGTCATAGTTACTCCTCCCCATTGCTCACCCAGTCTGCCACGTTTTCTTACTGTGGCCAGTCTGCCAGAAGCGATATGTCACTCGTTGTGTATCTTAAGAGATTCATCGTTACTCCTTCCATAGGTTACTGGTATTCTCTGAGACAATACCTCTCTTGACGAAAAAGTGGCTATCTTAATAGTGCAATACTTCTTCCTCCGAGTTGCTCACACAGTTTACTACTTTTTGTGTACTTGCCAGTCTGCCAGAAGCGATATGTCACTAGTTGTGTATCATAAAAGGGTCATCGTTTCTCCTCCTAGGGGTTATTCGAGATTTCTTAATCCAAACCGCAAGTAACGAGGCATTGGCTACCTTAAGAGAGTCATAGTTACTCGTCCCAATTGCTCACCCAGTCTGCCACTTTTCCTTACTGCGGCCAGTCTGCCAGAAGCGATATGTCACTCGTTGTGTATCTTAAGAGATTCATCGTTACTCTTTCCATAGGTTACTGGTATTCTCTGATTCAATGCCTCTCGTGACGAAAAAGTGGCTATCTTAATAGTGCAATACTTCTTCCTCCGAGTTGCTCACACAGTGTACTACTTTTTGTGTAGTTTTTGTCTGCCACAAACTATAATTCACTAGCTGTGTATCATAAAAGAGTCATCGTTTCTCCTCCTAGGGGTTTTCGAGATTTCTTAATCCAAACCGCAAGTAACGAGGCATTGGCTACCTTAAGAGAGTCATAGTTACTTCTCCCCATTGCTCACCCAGTCTGCCACTTTTTCTTACTGTGGCCAGTCTGCCAGAAGCGATATGTCACTCGTTGTGTATCTTAAGAGATTCATCGTTACTCCTTCCATAGGTTACTGGTATTCTCTGAGTCAATACCTCTCTTGACGAAAAAGTGGCTATCTTAATAGTGCAATACTTCTTCCTCCGAGTTGCTCACACAGTTTACTACTTTTTGTGTACTTGCCAGTCTGCCAGAAGCGATATGTCACTAGTTGTGTATCATAAAAGGGTCATCGTTTCTCCTCCTAGCGGTTATTCGAGATTTCTTAATCCAAACCGCAAGTAACGAGGCATTGGCTACCTTAAGAGAGTCATAGTTACTCGTCCCAATTGCTCACCCAGTCTGCCACTTTTCCTTACTGCGGCCAGTCTGCCAGAAGTGATATGTCACTCGTTGTGTATCTTAAGAGATTCATCGTTACTCTTTCCATAGGTTACTGGTATTCTCTGATTCAATGAGTCTCGTGACGAAAAAGTGGCTATCTTAATAGTGCAATACTTCTTCCTCCGAGTTTCTCACACAGTTTACTACTTTTTGTGTAGTTTTTGTCTGCCAGAAACTATAATTCACTAGCTGTGTATCATAAAAGAGTCATCGTTTCTCCTCCTAGGGGTTTTCGAGATTTCTTAATCCAAACCGCAAGTAACGAGGCATTGGCTACCTTAAGAGAGTCATAGTTACTCCTCCCCATTGCTCACCCAGTCTGCCACTTTTTCTTACTGTGGCCAGTCTGCCAGAAGCGATATGTCACTCGTTGTGTATCTTAAGAGATTCATCGTTACTCCTTCCATAGGTTACTGGTATTCTCTGAGTCAATACCTCTCTTGACGAAAAAGTGGCTATCTTAATAGTGCAATACTTCTTCCTCCGAGTTGCTCACACAGTTTACTACTTTTTGTGTACTTGCCAGTCTGCCAGAAGCGATATGTCATTAGTTGTGTATCATAAAAGGGTCATCGTTTCTCCTCCTAGGGGTTATTCGAGATTTCTTAATCCAAACCGCAAGTAACGAGGCATTGGCTACCTTAAGAGAGTCATAGTTACTCGTCCCAATTGCTCACCCAGTGTGCCACTTTTCCTTACTGCGGCCAGTCTGCCAGAAGCGATATGTCACTCGTTGTGTATCTTAAGAGATTCATCGTTACTCTTTCCATAGGTTACTGGTATTCTCTGATTCAATGGCTCTCGTGACGAAAAAGTGGCTATCTTAATAGTGCAATACTTCTTCCTCCGAGTTGCTCACACAGTGTACTACTTTTTGTGTAGTTTTTGTCTGCCACAAACTATAATTCACTAGCTGTGTATCATAAAAGAGTCATCGTTTCTCCTCCTAGGGGTTTTCGAGATTTCTTAATCCAAACCGCAAGTAACGAGGCATTGGCTACCTTAAGAGAGTCATAGTTACTTCTCCCCATTGCTCACCCAGTCTGCCACTTTTTCTTACTGTGGCCAGTCTGCCAGAAGCGATATGTCACTCGTTGTGTATCTTAAGAGATTCATCGTTACTCCTTCCATAGGTTACTGGTATTCTCTGAGTCAATACCTCTCTTGACGAAAAAGTGGCTATCTTAATAGTGCAATACTTCTTCCTCCGAGTTGCTCACACAGTTTACTACTTTTTGTGTACTTGCCAGTCTGCCAGAAGCGATATGTCACTAGTTGTGTATCATAAAAGGGTCATCGTTTCTCCTCCTAGCGGTTATTCGAGATTTCTTAATCCAAACCGCAAGTAACGAGGCATTGGCTACCTTAAGAGAGTCATAGTTACTTGTCCCAATTGCTCACCCAGTCTGCCACTTTTCCTTACTGCGGCCAGTCTGCCAGAAGTGATATGTCACTCGTTGTGTATCTTAAGAGATTCATCGTTACTCTTTCCATAGGTTACTGGTATTCTCTGATTCAATGAGTCTCGTGACGAAAAAGTGGCTATCTTAATAGTGCAATACTTCTTCCTCCGAGTTTCTCACACAGTTTACTACTTTTTATGTAGTTTTTGTCTGCCAGAAACTATAATTCACTAGCTGTGTATCATAAAAGAGTCATCGTTTCTCCTCCTAGGGGTTTTCGAGATTTCTTAATCCAAACCGCAAGTAACGAGGCATTGGCTACCTTAAGAGAGTCATAGTTACTCCTCCCCATTGCTCACCCAGTCTGCCACTTTTTCTTACTGTGGCCAGTCTGCCAGAAGCGATATGTCACTCGTTGTGTATCTTAAGAGATTCATCGTTACTCCTTCCATAGGTTACTGGTATTCTCTGAGTCAATACCTCTCTTGACGAAAAAGTGGCTATCTTAATAGTGCAATACTTCTTCCTCCGAGTTGCTCACACAGTTTACTACTTTTTGTGTACTTGCCAGTCTGCCAGAAGCGATATGTCATTAGTTGTGTATCATAAAAGGGTCATCGTTTCTCCTCCTAGGGGTTATTCGAGATTTCTTAATCCAAACCGCAAGTAACGAGGCATTGGCTACCTTAAGAGAGTCATAGTTACTCGTCCCAATTGCTCACCCAGTCTGCCACTTTTCCTTACTGCGGCCAGTCTGCCAGAAGCGATATGTCACTCGTTGTGTATCTTAAGAGATTCATCGTTACTCTTTCCATAGGTTACTGGTATTCTCTGATTCAATGCCTCTCGTGACGAAAAAGTGGCTATCTTAATAGTGCAATACTTCTTCCTCCCAGTTGCTCACACAGTTTACTACTTTTTTGTGTAGTTTTTGTCTGCCAGAAACTATAATTCACTAGTTTTCTGTCATAAAAGAGTCATCGTTTCTCCTCCTAGGGGTTATTCGAGACCTCTTAATGCAAACCGCAAGTAACGAGGCATTGGCTACCTTAAGAGAGTCATAGTTACTCGTCCCAATTGCTCACCCAGTCTGCCACTTTTCCTTACTGCGGCCAGTCTGCCAGAAGCGATATGTCACTCGTTGTGTATCTTAAGAGATTCATCGTTACTCCTTCCATAGGTTACTGGTATTCTCTGAGTCAATACCTCTCGTGACGAAAAAGTGGCTATCTTAATAGTGCAATACTTCTTCCTCCTAGTTGCTCACACAGTTTACTACTTTTTGTGTAGTTTTTGTCTGCCAGAAACTATAATTCACTAGTTGTGTATCATAAAAGAGTCATCGTTTCTCCTCCTAGGGGTTTTCGAGATTTCTTAATCCAAACCGCAAGTAACGAGGCATTGGCTACCTTAAGAGAGTCATAGTTACTCGTCCCAATTGCTCACCCAGTCTGCCACTTTTTCTTACTGCGGCCAGTCTGCCAGAAGCGATATGTCACTCGTTGTGTATCTTAAGAGATTCATCGTTACTCTTTCCATAGGTTACTGGTATTCTCTGATTCAATGCCTCTCGTGACGAAAAAGTGGCTATCTTAATAGTGCAATACTTCTTTCTCCGAGTTGCTCACACAGTTTACTACTTTTTGTGTAGTTTTTGTCTGCCAGAAACTATAATTCACTAGCTGTGTATCAGAAAAGAGTCATCGTTTCTCCTCCTAGGGGTTTTCGAGATTTCTTAATCCAAACCGCAAGTAACGAGGCATTGGCTACCTTAAGAGAGTCATAGTTACTCCTCCCCATTGCTCACCCAGTCTGCCACGTTTTCTTACTGTGGCCAGTCTGCCAGAAGCGATATGTCACTCGTTGTGTATCTTAAGAGATTCATCGTTACTCCTTCCATAGGTTACTGGTATTCTCTGAGACAATACCTCTCTTGACGAAAAAGTGGCTATCTTAATAGTGCAATACTTCTTCCTCCGAGTTGCTCACACAGTTTACTACTTTTTGTGTACTTGCCAGTCTGCCAGAAGCGATATGTCACTAGTTGTGTATCATAAAAGGGTCATCGTTTCTCCTCCTAGGGGTTATTCGAGATTTCTTAATCCAAACCGCAAGTAACGAGGCATTGGCTACCTTAAGAGAGTCATAGTTACTCGTCCCAATTGCTCACCCAGTCTGCCACTTTTCCTTACTGCGGCCAGTCTGCCAGAAGCGATATGTCACTCGTTGTGTATCTTAAGAGATTCATCGTTACTCTTTCCATAGGTTACTGGTATTCTCTGATTCAATGCCTCTCGTGACGAAAAAGTGGCTATCTTAATAGTGCAATACTTCTTCCTCCGAGTTGCTCACACAGTGTACTACTTTTTGTGTAGTTTTTGTCTGCCACAAACTATAATTCACTAGCTGTGTATCATAAAAGAGTCATCGTTTCTCCTCCTAGGGGTTTTCGAGATTTCTTAATCCAAACCGCAAGTAACGAGGCATTGGCTACCTTAAGAGAGTCATAGTTACTCCTCCCCATTGCTCACCCAGTCTGCCACTTTTTCTTACTGTGGCCAGTCTGCCAGAAGCGATATGTCACTCGTTGTGTATCTTAAGAGATTCATCGTTACTCCTTCCATAGGTTACTGGTATTCTCTGAGTCAATACCTCTCTTGACGAAAAGTGGCTATCTTAATAGTGCAATACTTCTTCCTCCGAGTTGCTCACACAGTTTACTACTTTTTGTGTACTTGCCAGTCTGCCAGAAGCGATATGTCACTAGTTGTGTATCATAAAAGGGTCATCGTTTCTCCTCCTAGGGGTTATTCGAGATTTCTTAATCCAAACCGCAAGTAACGAGGCATTGGCTACCTTAAGAGAGTCATAGTTACTCGTCCCAATTGCTCACCCAGTCTGCCACTTTTCCTTACTGCGGCCAGTCTGCCAGAAGCGATATGTCACTCGTTGTGTATCTTAAGAGATTCATCGTTACTCTTTCCATAGGTTACTGGTATTCTCTGATTCAATGCCTCTCGTGACGAAAAAGTGGCTATCTTAATAGTGCAATACTTCTTCCTCCGAGTTGCTCACACAGTTTACTACTTTTTGTGTAGTTTTTGTCTGCCACAAACTATAATTCACTAGCTGTGTATCATAAAAGAGTCATCGTTTCTCCTCCTAGGGGTTTTCGAGATTTCTTAATCCTAACCGCAAGTAACGAGGCATTGGCTACCTTAAGAGAGTCATAGTTACTCCTCCCCATTGCTCACCCAGTCTGCCACTTTTTCTTACTGTGGCCAGTCTGCCAGAAGCGATATGTCACTCGTTGTGTATCTTAAGAGATTCATCGTTACTCCTTCCATAGGTTACTGGTATTCTCTGAGTCAATACCTCTCGTGACGAAAAAGTGGCTATCTTAATAGTGCAATACTTCTTCCTCCGAGTTGCTCACACAGTTTACTACTTTTTGTGTAGTTTTTGTCTGCCAGAAACTATAATTCACTAGCTGTGTATCATAAAAGAGTCATCGTTTCTCCTCCTAGGGGTTTTCGAGATTTCTTAATCCAAACCGCAAGTAACGAGGCATTGGCTACCTTAAGAGAGTCATAGTTACTCGTCCCAATTGCTCACCCAGTCTGCCACTTTTCCTTACTGCGGCCAGTCTGCCAGAAGCGATATGTCACTCGATGTGTATCTTAAGAGATTCATCGTTACTCTTTCCATAGGTTACTGGTATTCTCTGATTCAATTCTCTCGTGACGAAAAAGTGGCTATCTTAATAGTGCAATACTTCTTCCTCCCAGTTGCTCACACAGTTTACTACTTTTTTGTGTAGTTTTTGTCTGCCAGAAACTATGATTCACTAGTTTTGTATCATAAAACATTCATCGTTTCTCCTCCTAGGGGTTATTCGAGACCTCTTAATGCAAACCGCAAGTAACGAGGCATTGGCTACCTTAAGAGAGTCATAGTTACTCGTCCCAATTGCTCACCCAGTCTGCCACTTTTCCTTACTGCGGCCAGTCTGAAAGAAGCGATATGTCACTCGTTGTGTATCTTAAGAGATTCATCGTTACTCTTTCCATAGGTTACTGGTATTCTCTGATTCAATGCCTCTCGTGACGAAAAAGTGGCTATCTTAATAGTGCAATACTTCTTCCTCCGAGTTGCTCACACAGTTTACTACTTTTTGTGTAGTTTTTGTCTGCCACAAACTATAATTCACTAGCTGTGTATCATAAAAGAGTCATCGTTTCTCCTCCTAGGGGTTTTCGAGATTTCTTAATCCTAACCGCAAGTAAAGAGGCATTGGCTACCTTAAGAGAGTCATAGTTACTCCTCCCCATTGCTCACCCAGTCTGCCACTTTTTCTTACTGTGGCCAGTCTGCCAGAAGCGATATGTCACTCGTTGTGTATCTTAAGAGATTCATCGTTACTCCTTCCATAGGTTACTGGTATTCTCTGAGTCAATACCTCTCGTGACGAAAAAGTGGCTATCTTAATAGTGCAATACTTCTTCCTCCGAGTTGCTCACACAGTTTACTACTTTTTGTGTAGTTTTTGTCTGCCAGAAACTATAATTCACTAGCTGTGTATCATAAAAGAGTCATCGTTTCTCCTCCTAGGGGTTTTCGAGATTTCTTAATCCAAACCGCAAGTAACGAGGCATTGGCTACCTTAAGAGAGTCATAGTTACTCGTCCCAATTGCTCACCCAGTCTGCCACTTTTCCTTACTGCGGCCAGTCTGCCAGAAGCGATATGTCACTCGATGTGTATCTTAAGAGATTCATCGTTACTCTTTCCATAGGTTACTGGTATTCTCTGATTCAATTCTCTCGTGACGAAAAAGTGGCTATCTTAATAGTGCAATACTTCTTCCTCCCAGTTGCTCACACAGTTTACTACTTTTTTGTGTAGTTTTTGTCTGCCAGAAACTATGATTCACTAGTTTTGTATCATAAAACATTCATCGTTTCTCCTCCTAGGGGTTATTCGAGACCTCTTAATGCAAACCGCAAGTAACGAGGCATTGGCTACCTTAAGAGAGTCATAGTTACTCGTCCCAATTGCTCACCCAGTCTGCCACTTTTCCTTACTGCGGCCAGTCTGAAAGAAGCGATATGTCACTCGTTGTGTATCTTAAGAGATTCATCGTTACTCTTTCCATAGGTTACTGGTATTCTCTGATTCAATGCCTCTCGTGACGAAAAAGTGGCTATCTTAATAGTGCAATACTTCTTCCTCCCAGTTGCTCACACAGTTTACTACTTTTTTGTGTAGTTTTTGTCTGCCAGAAACTATAATTCACTAGTTTTGTATCATAAAACAGTCATCGTTTCTCCTCCTAGGGGTTATTCGAGACCTCTTAATCCAAACCGCAAGTAACGAGGCATTGGCTACCTTAAGAGAGTCATAGTTACTCGTCCCAATTGCTCACCCAGTCTGCCACTTTTTCTTACTGCGGCCAGTCTGCCAGAAGCGATATGTCACTCGTTGTGTATCTTAAGAGATTCATCGTTACTCTTTCCATAGGTTACTGGTATTCTCTGATTCAATGCCTCTCGTGACGAAAAAGTGGCTATCTTAATAGTGCAATACTTCTTCCTCCGAGTTGCTCACACAGTTTACTACTTTTTGTGTAGATTTTGTCTGCCAGAAACTATAATTCACTAGCTGTGTATCATAAAAGAGTCATCGTTTCTCCTCCTAGGGGTTTTCGAGATTTCTTAATCCAAACCGCAAGTAACGAGGCATTGTCTACCTTAAGAGAGTCATAGTCACTCGTCCCAATTGCTCACCCAGTCTGCCACTTTTTCTTACTGCGGCCAGTCTGCCAGAAGCGATATGTCACTCGTTGTGTATCTTAAGAGATTCATCGTTACTCCTTCCATAGGTTACTGGTATTCTCTGAGTCAATACCTCTCTTGACGAAAAAGTGGCTATCTTAATAGTGCAATACTTCTTCCTCCGAGTTGCTCACACAGTTTACTACTTTTTGTGTAGTTTTTGTCTGCCAGAAACTATAATTCACTAGCTGTGTATCATAAAAGAGTCATCGTTTCTCCTCCTAGGGGTTTTCGAGATTTCTTAATCCAAACCGCAAGTAACGAGGCATTGGCTACCTTAAGAGAGTCATAGTTACTCCTCCCCATTGCTCACCCAGTCTGCCACTTTTTCTTACTGTGGCCAGTCTGCCAGAAGCGATATGTCACTCGTTGTGTATCTTAAGAGATTCATCGTTACTCTTTCCATAGGTTACTGGTATTCTCTGATTCAATTCTCTCGTGACGAAAAAGTGGCTATCTTAATAGTGCAATACTTCTTCCTCCCAGTTGCTCACACAGTTTACTACTTTTTTGTGTAGTTTTTGTCTGCCAGAAACTATGATTCACTAGTTTTGTATCATAAAACATTCATCGTTTCTCCTCCTAGGGGTTATTCGAGACCTCTTAATGCAAACCGCAAGTAACGAGGCATTGGCTACCTTAAGAGAGTCATAGTTACTCGTCCCAATTGCTCACCCAGTCTGCCACTTTTCCTTACTGCGGCCAGTCTGAAAGAAGCGATATGTCACTCGTTGTGTATCTTAAGAGATTCATCGTTACTCTTTCCATAGGTTACTGGTATTCTCTGATTCAATGCCTCTCGTGACGAAAAAGTGGCTATCTTAATAGTGCAATACTTCTTCCTCCCAGTTGCTCACACAGTTTACTACTTTTTTGTGTAGTTTTTGTCTGCCAGAAACTATAATTCACTAGTTTTGTATCATAAAACAGTCATCGTTTCTCCTCCTAGGGGTTATTCGAGACCTCTTAATCCAAACCGCAAGTAACGAGGCATTGGCTACCTTAAGAGAGTCATAGTTACTCGTCCCAATTGCTCACCCAGTCTGCCACTTTTTCTTACTGCGGCCAGTCTGCCAGAAGCGATATGTCACTCGTTGTGTATCTTAAGAGATTCATCGTTACTCTTTCCATAGGTTACTGGTATTCTCTGATTCAATGCCTCTCGTGACGAAAAAGTGGCTATCTTAATAGTGCAATACTTCTTCCTCCGAGTTGCTCACACAGTTTACTACTTTTTGTGTAGATTTTGTCTGCCAGAAACTATAATTCACTAGCTGTGTATCATAAAAGAGTCATCGTTTCTCCTCCTAGGGGTTTTCGAGATTTCTTAATCCAAACCGCAAGTAACGAGGCATTGTCTACCTTAAGAGAGTCATAGTCACTCGTCCCAATTGCTCACCCAGTCTGCCACTTTTTCTTACTGCGGCCAGTCTGCCAGAAGCGATATGTCACTCGTTGTGTATCTTAAGAGATTCATCGTTACTCCTTCCATAGGTTACTGGTATTCTCTGAGTCAATACCTCTCTTGACGAAAAAGTGGCTATCTTAATAGTGCAATACTTCTTCCTCCGAGTTGCTCACACAGTTTACTACTTTTTGTGTAGTTTTTGTCTGCCAGAAACTATAATTCACTAGCTGTGTATCATAAAAGAGTCATCGTTTCTCCTCCTAGGGGTTTTCGAGATTTCTTAATCCAAACCGCAAGTAACGAGGCATTGGCTACCTTAAGAGAGTCATAGTTACTCCTCCCCATTGCTCACCCAGTCTGCCACTTTTTCTTACTGTGGCCAGTCTGCCAGAAGCGATATGTCACTCGTTGTGTATCTTAAGAGATTCATCGTTACTCCTTCCATAGGTTACTGGTATTCTCTGAGTCAATACCTCTCTTGACGAAAAAGTGGCTATCTTAATAGTGCAATACTTCTTCCTCCGAGTTGCTCACACAGTTTACTACTTTTTGTGTACTTGCCAGTCTGCCAGAAGCGATATGTCACTAGTTGTGTATCATAAAAGGGTCATCGTTTCTCCTCCTAGGGGTTATTCGAGAATTCTTAATCCAAACCGCAAGTAACGAGGCATTGGCTACCTTAAGAGAGTCATAGTTACTCGTCCCAATTGCTCACCCAGTCTGCCACTTTTCCTTACTGCGGCCAGTCTGCCAGAAGCGATATGTCACTCGTTGTGTATCTTAAGATATTCATCGTTACTCTTTCCATAGGTTACTGGTATTCTCTGATTCAATGCCTCTCGTGACGAAAAAGTGGCTATCTTAATAGTGCAATACTTCTTCCTCCGAGTTGCTCACACAGTTTACTACTTTTTGTGTAGTTTTTGTCTGCCACAAACTATAATTCACTAGCTGTGTATCATAAAAGAGTCATCGTTTCTCCTCCTAGGGGTTATTCGAGACCTCTTAATGCAAACCGCAAGTAACGAGGCATTGGCTACCTTAAGAGAGTCATAGTTACTCGTCCCAATTGCTCACCCAGTCTGCCACTTTTCCTTACTGCGGCCAGTCTGCCAGAAGCGATATGTCACTCGTTGTGTATCTTAAGAGATTCATCGTTACTCTTTCCATAGGTTACTGGTATTCTCTGATTCAATGCCTCTCGTGACGAAAAAGTGGCTATCTTAATAGTGCAATACTTCTTCCTCCCAGTTGCTTACACAGTTTACTACTTTTTTGTGTAGTTTTTGTCTGCCAGAAACTATAATTCACTAGTTTTGTATCATAAAAGGGTCATCGTTTCTCCTCCTAGGGGTTATTCGAGACCTCTTAATCCAAACCGCAAGTAACGAGGCATTGGCTACCTTAAGAGAGTCATAGTTACTCGTCCCAATTGCTCACCCAGTCTGCCACTTTTTCTTACTGCGGCCAGTCTGCCAGAAGCGATATGTCACTCGTTGTGTATCTTAAGAGATTCATCGTTACTCTTTCCATAGGTTACTGGTATTCTCTGATTCAATGCCTCTCGTGACGAAAAAGTGGCTATCTTAATAGTGCAATACTTCTTCCTCCGAGTTGCTCACACAGTTTACTACTTTTTGTGTAGATTTTGTCTGCCAGAAACTATAATTCACTAGCTGTGTATCATAAAAGAGTCATCGTTTCTCCTCCTAGGGGTTTTCGAGATTTCTTAATCCAAACCGCAAGTAACGAGGCATTGGCTACCTTAAGAGAGTCATAGTTACTCGTCCCAATTGCTCACCCAGTCTGCCACTTTTTCTTACTGCGGCCAGTCTGCCAGAAGCGATATGTCACTCGTTGTGTATCTTAAGAGATTCATCGTTACTCCTTCCATAGGTTACTGGTATTCTCTGAGTCAATACCTCTCTTGACGAAAAAGTGGCTATCTTAATAGTGCAATACTTCTTCCTCCGAGTTGCTCACACAGTTTACTACTTTTTGTGTAGTTTTTGTCTGCCACAAACTATAATTCACTAGCTGTGTATCATAAAAGAGTCATCGTTTCTCCTCCTAGGGGTTTTCGAGATTTCTTAATCCAAACCGCAAGTAACGAGGCATTGGCTACCTTAAGAGAGTCATAGTTACTCCTCCCCATTGCTCACCCAGTCTGCCACTTTTTCTTACTGTGGCCAGTCTGCCAGAAGCGATATGTCACTCGTTGTGTATCTTAAGAGATTCATCGTTACTCTTTCCATAGGTTACTGGTATTCTCTGATTCAATTCTCTCGTGACGAAAAAGTGGCTATCTTAATAGTGCAATACTTCTTCCTCCCAGTTGCTCACACAGTTTACTACTTTTTTGTGTAGTTTTTGTCTGCCAGAAACTATGATTCACTAGTTTTGTATCATAAAACATTCATCGTTTCTCCTCCTAGGGGTTATTCGAGACCTCTTAATGCAAACCGCAAGTAACGAGGCATTGGCTACCTTAAGAGAGTCATAGTTACTCGTCCCAATTGCTCACCCAGTCTGCCACTTTTCCTTACTGCGGCCAGTCTGAAAGAAGCGATATGTCACTCGTTGTGTATCTTAAGAGATTCATCGTTACTCTTTCCATAGGTTACTGGTATTCTCTGATTCAATGCCTCTCGTGACGAAAAAGTGGCTATCTTAATAGTGCAATACTTCTTCCTCCCAGTTGCTCACACAGTTTACTACTTTTTTGTGTAGTTTTTGTCTGCCAGAAACTATAATTCACTAGTTTTGTATCATAAAACAGTCATCGTTTCTCCTCCTAGGGGTTATTCGAGACCTCTTAATCCAAACCGCAAGTAACGAGGCATTGGCTACCTTAAGAGAGTCATAGTTACTCGTCCCAATTGCTCACCCAGTCTGCCACTTTTTCTTACTGCGGCCAGTCTGCCAGAAGCGATATGTCACTCGTTGTGTATCTTAAGAGATTCATCGTTACTCTTTCCATAGGTTACTGGTATTCTCTGATTCAATGCCTCTCGTGACGAAAAAGTGGCTATCTTAATAGTGCAATACTTCTTCCTCCGAGTTGCTCACACAGTTTACTACTTTTTGTGTAGATTTTGTCTGCCAGAAACTATAATTCACTAGCTGTGTATCATAAAAGAGTCATCGTTTCTCCTCCTAGGGGTTTTCGAGATTTCTTAATCCAAACCGCAAGTAACGAGGCATTGTCTACCTTAAGAGAGTCATAGTCACTCGTCCCAATTGCTCACCCAGTCTGCCACTTTTTCTTACTGCGGCCAGTCTGCCAGAAGCGATATGTCACTCGTAGTGTATCTTAAGAGATTCATCGTTACTCCTTCCATAGGTTACTGGTATTATCTGAGTCAATACCTCTCTTGACGAAAAAGTGGCTATCTTAATAGTGCAATACTTCTTCCTCCGAGTTGCTCACACAGTTTACTACTTTTTGTGTACTTGCCAGTCTGCCAGAAGCGATATGTCACTAGTTGTGTATCATAAAAGGGTCATCGTTTCTCCTCCTAGGGGTTATTCGAGAATTCTTAATCCAAACCGCAAGTAACGAGGCATTGGCTACCTTAAGAGAGTCATAGTTACTCCTCCCCATTGCTCACCCAGTCTGCCACTTTTTCTTACTGTGGCCAGTCTGCCAGAAGCGATATGTCACTCGTTGTGTATCTTAAGAGATTCATCGTTACTCCTTCCATAGGTTACTGGTATTCTCTGAGTCAATACCTCTCTTGACGAAAAAGTGGCTATCTTAATAGTGCAATACTTCTTCCTCCGAGTTGCTCACACAGTTTACTACTTTTTGTGTACTTGCCAGTCTGCCAGAAGCGATATGTCACTAGTTGTGTATCATAAAAGGGTCATCGTTTCTCCTCCTAGGGGTTATTCGAGAATTCTTAATCCAAACCGCAAGTAACGAGGCATTGGCTACCTTAAGAGAGTCATAGTTACTCGTCCCAATTGCTCACCCAGTCTGCCACTTTTCCTTACTGCGGCCAGTCTGCCAGAAGCGATATGTCACTCGTTGTGTATCTTAAGATATTCATCGTTACTCTTTCCATAGGTTACTGGTATTCTCTGATTCAATGCCTCTCGTGACGAAAAAGTGGCTATCTTAATAGTGCAATACTTCTTCCTCCGAGTTGCTCACACAGTTTACTACTTTTTGTGTAGTTTTTGTCTGCCACAAACTATAATTCACTAGCTGTGTATCATAAAAGAGTCATCGTTTCTCCTCCTAGGGGTTATTCGAGACCTCTTAATGCAAACCGCAAGTAACGAGGCATTGGCTACCTTAAGAGAGTCATAGTTACTCGTCCCAATTGCTCACCCAGTCTGCCACTTTTCCTTACTGCGGCCAGTCTGCCAGAAGCGATATGTCACTCGTTGTGTATCTTAAGAGATTCATCGTTACTCTTTCCATAGGTTACTGGTATTCTCTGATTCAATGCCTCTCGTGACGAAAAAGTGGCTATCTTAATAGTGCAATACTTCTTCCTCCGAGTTGCTCACACAGTTTACTACTTTTTGTGTAGATTTTGTCTGCCAGAAACTATAATTCACTAGCTGTGTATCATAAAAGAGTCATCGTTTCTCCTCCTAGGGGTTTTCGAGATTTCTTAATCCAAACCGCAAGTAACGAGGCATTGGCTACCTTAAGAGAGTCATAGTTACTCGTCCCAATTGCTCACCCAGTCTGCCACTTTTTCTTACTGCGGCCAGTCTGCCAGAAGCGATATGTCACTCGTTGTGTATCTTAAGAGATTCATCGTTACTCCTTCCATAGGTTACTGGTATTCTCTGAGTCAATACCTCTCTTGACGAAAAAGTGGCTATCTTAATAGTGCAATACTTCTTCCTCCGAGTTGCTCACACAGTTTACTACTTTTTGTGTAGTTTTTGTCTGCCACAAACTATAATTCACTAGCTGTGTATCATAAAAGAGTCATCGTTTCTCCTCCTAGGGGTTTTCGAGATTTCTTAATCCAAACCGCAAGTAACGAGGCATTGGCTACCTTAAGAGAGTCATAGTTACTCCTCCCCATTGCTCACCCAGTCTGCCACTTTTTCTTACTGTGGCCAGTCTGCCAGAAGCGATATGTCACTCGTTGTGTATCTTAAGAGATTCATCGTTACTCCTTCCATAGGTTACTGGTATTCTCTGAGTCAATACCTCTCTTGACGAAAAAGTGGCTATCTTAATAGTGCAATACTTCTTCCTCCGAGTTGCTCACACAGTTTACTACTTTTTGTGTACTTGCCAGTCTGCCAGAAGCGATATGTCACTAGTTGTGTATCATAAAAGGGTCATCGTTTCTCCTCCTAGGGGTTATTCGAGAATTCTTAATCCAAACCGCAAGTAACGAGGCATTGGCTACCTTAAGAGAGTCATAGTTACTCGTCCCAATTGCTCACCCAGTGTGCCACTTTTCCTTACTGCGGCCAGTCTGCCAGAAGCGATATGTCACTCGTTGTGTATCTTAAGAGATTCATCGTTACTCTTTCCATAGGTTACTGGTATTCTCTGATTCAATGCCTCTCGTGACGAAAAAGTGGCTATCTTAATAGTGCAATACTTCTTCCTCCGAGTTGCTCACACAGTTTACTACTTTTTGTGTAGTTTTTGTCTGCCACAAACTATAATTCACTAGCTGTGTATCATAAAAGAGTCATCGTTTCTCCTCCTAGGGGTTTTCGAGATTTCTTAATCCAAACCGCAAGTAACGAGGCATTGGCTACCTTAAGAGAGTCATAGTTACTCCTCCCCATTGCTCACCCAGTCTGCCACTTTTTCTTACTGTGGCCAGTCTGCCAGAAGCGATACGTCACTCGTTGTGTATCTTAAGAGATTCATCGTTACTCCTTCCATAGGTTACTGGTATTCTCTGATTCAATGCCTCTCGTGACGAAAAAGTGGATATCTTAATAGTGCAATACTTCTTCCTCCCAGTTGCTCACACAGTTTACTACTTTTTTGTGTAGATTTTGTCTGCCAGAAACTATAATTCACTAGTTTTGTATCATAAAAGGTTCATCGTTTCTCCTCCTAGGGGTTATTCGAGACCTCTTAATCCAAACCGCAAGTAACGAGGCATTGGCTACCTTAAGAGAGTCATAGTTACTCGTCCCAATTGCTCACCCAGTCTGCCACTTTTTCTTACTGCGGCCAGTCTGCCAGAAGCGATATGTCACTCGTTGTGTATCTTAAGAGATTCATCGTTACTCCTTCCATAGGTTACTGGTATTCTCTGATTCAATGCCTCTCGCGACGAAAAAGTGGCCATCTTAATAGTGCAATACTTCTTCCTCCGAGTTGCTCACACAGTTTACTACTTTTTGTGTAGATTTTGTCTGCCAGAAACTATAATTCACTAGCTGTGTATCATAAAAGAGTCATCGTTTCTCCTCCTAGGGGTTTTCGAGATTTCTTAATCCAAACCGCAAGTAACGAGGCATTGGCTACCTTAAGAGAGTCATAGTTACTCGTCCCAATTGCTCACCCAGTCTGCCACTTTTTCTTACTGCGGCCAGTCTGCCAGAAGCGATATGTCACTCGTTGTGTATCTTAAGAGATTCATCGTTACTCCTTCCATAGGTTACTGGTATTCTCTGAGTCAATACCTCTCTTGACGAAAAAGTGGCTATCTTAATAGTGCAATACTTCTTCCTCCGAGTTGCTCACACAGTTTACTACTATTTGTGTACTTGCCAGTCTGCCAGAAGCAATATGTCACTAGTTGTGTATCATAAAAGGGTCATCGTTTCTCCTCCTAGGGGTTATTCGAGATTTCTTAATCCAAACCGCAAGTAACGAGGCATTGGCTACCTTAAGAGAGTCATAGTTACTCGTCCCAATTGCTCACCCAGTCTGCCACTTTTCCTTACTGCGGCCAGTCTGCCAGAAGCGATATGTCACTCGTTGTGTATCTTAAGAGATTCATCGTTACTCTTTCCATAGGTTACTGGTATTCTCTGATTCAATGCCTCTCGTGACGAAAAAGTGGCTATCTTAATAGTGCAATACTTCTTCCTCCGAGTTGCTCACACAGTTTACTACTTTTTGTGTAGTTTTTGTCTGCCACAAACTATAATTCACTAGCTGTGTATCATAAAAGAGTCATCGTTTCTCCTCCTAGGGGTTTTCGAGATTTCTTAATCCAAACCGCAAGTAACGAGGCATTGGCTACCTTAAGAGAGTCATAGTTACTCCTCCCCATTGCTCACCCAGTCTGCCACTTTTTCTTACTGTGGCCAGTCTGCCAGAAGCGATATGTCACTCGTTGTGTATCTTAAGAGATTCATCGTTACTCCTTCCATAGGTTACTGGTATTCTCTGAGTCAATACCTCTCGTGACGAAAAAGTGGCTATCTTAATAGTGCAATACTTCTTCCTCCGAGTTGCTCACACAGTTTAATACTTTTTGTGTAGTTTTTGTCTGCCAGAAACTATAATTCACTAGCTGTGTATCATAAAAGAGTCATCGTTTCTCCTCCTAGGGGTTTTCGAGATTTCTTAATCCAAACCGCAAGTAACGAGGCATTGGCTACCTTAAGAGAGTCATAGTTACTCGTCCCAATTGCTCACCCAGTCTGCCACTTTTCCTTACTGCGGCCAGTCTGCCAGAAGCGATATGTCACTCGTTGTGTATCTTAAGAGATTCATCGTTACTCTTTCCATAGGTTACTGGTATTCTCTGATTCAAATCTCTCGTGACGAAAAAGTGGCTATCTTAATAGTGCAATACTTCTTCCTCCCAGTTGCTCACACAGTTTACTACTTTTTTGTGTAGTTTTTGTCTGCCAGAAACTATGATTCACTAGTTTTGTATCATAAAAGAGTCATCGTTTCTCCTCCTAGGGGTTATTCGAGACCTCTTAATGCAAACCGCAAGTAACGAGGCATTGGCTACCTTAAGGGAGTCATAGTTACTCGTCCCAATTGCTCACCCAGTCTGCCACTTTTCCTTACTGCGGCCAGTCTGCCAGAAGCGATATGTCACTCGTTGTGTATCTTAAGAGATTCATCGTTACTCTTTCCATAGGTTACTGGTATTCTCTGATTCAATGCCTCTCGTGACGAAAAAGTGGCTATCTTAATAGTGCAATACTTCTTCCTCCCAGTTGCTCACACAGTTTACTACTTTTTTGTGTAGATTTTGTCTGCCAGAAACTATAATTCACTAGTTTTGTGTCATAAAAGTGTCATCGTTTCTCCTCCTAGGGGTTATTCGAGACCTCTTAATGCAAACCGCAAGTAACGAGGCATTGGCTACCTTAAGAGAGTCATAGTTACTCGTCCCAATTGCTCACCCAGTCTGCCACTTTTCCTTACTGCGGCCAGTCTGCCAGAAGCGATATGTCACTCGTTGTGTATCTTAAGAGATTCATCGTTACTCTTTCCATAGGTTACTGGTATTCTCTGATTCAATGCCTCTCGTGACGAAAAAGTGGCTATCTTAATAGTGCAATACTTCTTCCTCCCAGTTGCTCACACAGTTTACTACTTTTTTGTGTAGTTTTTGTCTGCCAGAAACTATAATTCACTAGTTTTGTATCATAAAAGAGTCATCGTTACTCCTCCTAGGGGTTATTCGAGACCTCTTAATCCAAACCGCAAGTAACGAGGCATTGGCTACCTTAAGAGAGTCATAGTTACTCGTCCCAATTGCTCACCCAGTCTGCCACTTTTTCTTACTGCGGCCAGTCTGCCAGAAGCGGTATGTCACTCGTTGTGTATCTTAAGAGATTCATCGTTACTCCTTCCATAGGTTACTGGTATTCTCTGAGTCAATACCTCCCGTGACGAAAAAGTGGCTATCTTAATAGTGCAATACTTCTTCCTCCTAGTTGCTCACACAGTTTACTACTTTTTGTGTAGATTTTGTCTGCCAGAAACTATAATTCACTAGCTGTGTATCATAAAAGAGTCATCGTTTCTCCTCCTAGGGGTTTTCGAGATTTCTTAATCCAAACCGCAAGTAACGAGGCATTGGCTACCTTAAGAGAGTCATAGTTACTCGTCCCAATTGCTCACCCAGTCTGCCACTTTTTCTTACTGCGGCCAGTCTGCCAGAAGCGATATGTCACTCGTTGTGTATCTTAAGAGATTCATCGTTACTCCTTCCATAGGTTACTGGTATTCTCTGAGTCAATACCTCTCTTGACGAAAAAGTGGCTATCTTAATAGTGCAATACTTCTTCCTCCGAGTTGCTCACACAGTTTACTACTTTTTGTGTAGTTTTTGTCTGCCACAAACTATAATTCACTAGCTGTGTATCATAAAAGAGTCATCGTTTCTCCTCCTAGGGGTTTTCGAGATTTCTTAATCCAAACCGCAAGTAACGAGGCATTGGCTACCTTAAGAGAGTCATAGTTACTCCTCCCCATTGCTCACCCAGTCTGCCACTTTTTCTTACTGTGGCCAGTCTGCCAGAAGCGATATGTCACTCGTTGTGTATCTTAAGAGATTCATCGTTACTCCTTCCATAGGTTACTGGTATTCTCTGAGTCAATACCTCTCTTGACGAAAAAGTGGCTATCTTAATAGTGCAATACTTCTTCCTCCGAGTTGCTCACACAGTTTACTACTTTTTGTGTACTTGCCAGTCTGCCAGAAGCGATATGTCACTAGTTGTGTATCATAAAAGGGTCATCGTTTCTCCTCCTAGGGGTTATTCGAGAATTCTTAATCCAAACCGCAAGTAACGAGGCATTGGCTACCTTAAGAGAGTCATAGTTACTCGTCCCAATTGCTCACCCAGTGTGCCACTTTTCCTTACTGCGGCCAGTCTGCCAGAAGCGATATGTCACTCGTTGTGTATCTTAAGAGATTCATCGTTACTCTTTCCATAGGTTACTGGTATTCTCTGATTCAATGCCTCTCGTGACGAAAAAGTGGCTATCTTAATAGTGCAATACTTCTTCCTCCGAGTTGCTCACACAGTTTACTACTTTTTGTGTAGTTTTTGTCTGCCACAAACTATAATTCACTAGCTGTGTATCATAAAAGAGTCATCGTTTCTCCTCCTAGGGGTTTTCGAGATTTCTTAATCCAAACCGCAAGTAACGAGGCATTGGCTACCTTAAGAGAGTCATAGTTACTCCTCCCCATTGCTCACCCAGTCTGCCACTTTTTCTTACTGTGGCCAGTCTGCCAGAAGCGATACGTCACTCGTTGTGTATCTTAAGAGATTCATCGTTACTCCTTCCATAGGTTACTGGTATTCTCTGATTCAATTCTCTCGTGACGAAAAAGTGGCTATCTTAATAGTGCAATACTTCTTCCTCCCAGTTGCTCACACAGTTTACTACTTTTTTGTGTAGTTTTTGTCTGCCAGAAACTATGATTCACTAGTTTTGTATCATAAAAGAGTCATCGTTTCTCCTCCTAGGGGTTATTCGAGACCTCTTAATGCAAACCGCAAGTAACGAGGCATTGGCTACCTTAAGAGAGTCATAGTTACTCGTCCCAATTGCTCACCCAGTCTGCCACTTTTCCTTACTGCGGCCAGTCTGCCAGAAGCGATATGTCACTCGTTGTGTATCTTAAGAGATTCATCGTTACTCTTTCCATAGGTTACTGGTATTCTCTGATTCAATGCCTCTCGTGACGAAAAAGTGGATATCTTAATAGTGCAATACTTCTTCCTCCCAGTTGCTCACACAGTTTACTACTTTTTTGTGTAGATTTTGTCTGCCAGAAACTATAATTCACTAGTTTTGTATCATAAAAGGTTCATCGTTTCTCCTCCTAGGGGTTATTCGAGACCTCTTAATCCAAACCGCAAGTAACGAGGCATTGGCTACCTTAAGAGAGTCATAGTTACTCGTCCCAATTGCTCACCCAGTCTGCCACTTTTTCTTACTGCGGCCAGTCTGCCAGAAGCGATATGTCACTCGTTGTGTATCTTAAGAGATTCATCGTTACTCCTTCCATAGGTTACTGGTATTCTCTGATTCAATGCCTCTCGTGACGAAAAAGTGGCCATCTTAATAGTGCAATACTTCTTCCTCCGAGTTGCTCACACAGTTTACTACTTTTTGTGTAGATTTTGTCTGCCAGAAACTATAATTCACTAGCTGTGTATCATAAAAGAGTCATCGTTTCTCCTCCTAGGGGTTTTCGAGATTTCTTAATCCAAACCGCAAGTAACGAGGCATTGGCTACCTTAAGAGAGTCATAGTTACTCGTCCCAATTGCTCACCCAGTCTGCCACTTTTTCTTACTGCGGCCAGTCTGCCAGAAGCGATATGTCACTCGTTGTGTATCTTAAGAGATTCATCGTTACTCCTTCCATAGGTTACTGGTATTCTCTGAGTCAATACCTCTCTTGACGAAAAAGTGGCTATCTTAATAGTGCAATACTTCTTCCTCCGAGTTGCTCACACAGTTTACTACTATTTGTGTACTTGCCAGTCTGCCAGAAGCAATATGTCACTAGTTGTGTATCATAAAAGGGTCATCGTTTCTCCTCCTAGGGGTTATTCGAGATTTCTTAATCCAAACCGCAAGTAACGAGGCATTGGCTACCTTAAGAGAGTCATAGTTACTCGTCCCAATTGCTCACCCAGTCTGCCACTTTTCCTTACTGCGGCCAGTCTGCCAGAAGCGATATGTCACTCGTTGTGTATCTTAAGAGATTCATCGTTACTCTTTCCATAGGTTACTGGTATTCTCTGATTCAATGCCTCTCGTGACGAAAAAGTGGCTATCTTAATAGTGCAATACTTCTTCCTCCGAGTTGCTCACACAGTTTACTACTTTTTGTGTAGTTTTTGTCTGCCACAAACTATAATTCACTAGCTGTGTATCATAAAAGAGTCATCGTTTCTCCTCCTAGGGGTTTTCGAGATTTCTTAATCCAAACCGCAAGTAACGAGGCATTGGCTACCTTAAGAGAGTCATAGTTACTCGTCCCAATTGCTCACCCAGTCTGCCACTTTTTCTTACTGTGGCCAGTCTGCCAGAAGCGATATGTCACTCGTTGTGTATCTTAAGAGATTCATCGTTACTCCTTCCATAGGTTACTGGTATTCTCTGAGTCAATACCTCTCGTGACGAAAAAGTGGCTATCTTAATAGTGCAATACTTCTTCCTCCGAGTTGCTCACACAGTTTAATACTTTTTGTGTAGTTTTTGTCTGCCAGAAACTATAATTCACTAGCTGTGTATCATAAAAGAGTCATCGTTTCTCCTCCTAGGGGTTTTCGAGATTTCTTAATCCAAACCGCAAGTAACGAGGCATTGGCTACCTTAAGAGAGTCATAGTTACTCGTCCCAATTGCTCACCCAGTCTGCCACTTTTCCTTACTGCGGCCAGTCTGCCAGAAGCGATATGTCACTCGTTGTGTATCTTAAGAGATTCATCGTTACTCTTTCCATAGGTTACTGGTATTCTCTGATTCAAATCTCTCGTGACGAAAAAGTGGCTATCTTAATAGTGCAATACTTCTTCCTCCCAGTTGCTCACACAGTTTACTACTTTTTTGTGTAGTTTTTGTCTGCCAGAAACTATGATTCACTAGTTTTGTATCATAAAAGAGTCATCGTTTCTCCTCCTAGGGGTTATTCGAGACCTCTTAATGCAAACCGCAAGTAACGAGGCATTGGCTACCTTAAGGGAGTCATAGTTACTCGTCCCAATTGCTCACCCAGTCTGCCACTTTTCCTTACTGCGGCCAGTCTGCCAGAAGCGATATGTCACTCGTTGTGTATCTTAAGAGATTCATCGTTACTCTTTCCATAGGTTACTGGTATTCTCTGATTCAATGCCTCTCGTGACGAAAAAGTGGCTATCTTAATAGTGCAATACTTCTTCCTCCCAGTTGCTCACACAGTTTACTACTTTTTTGTGTAGTTTTTGTCTGCCAGAAACTATAATTCACTAGTTTTGTATCATAAAAGAGTCATCGTTTCTCCTCCTAGGGGTTATTCGAGACCTCTTAATCCAAACCGCAAGTAACGAGGCATTGGCTACCTTAAGAGAGTCATAGTTACTCGTCCCAATTGCTCACCCAGTCTGCCACTTTTTCTTACTGCGGCCAGTCTGCCAGAAGCGGTATGTCACTCGTTGTGTATCTTAAGAGATTCATCGTTACTCCTTCCATAGGTTACTGGTATTCTCTGAGTCAATACCTCCCGTGACGAAAAAGTGGCTATCTTAATAGTGCAATACTTCTTCCTCCTAGTTGCTCACACAGTTTACTGCTTTTTGTGTAGTTTTTGTCTGCCAGAAACTATAATTCACTAGTTGTGTATCATAAAAGAGTCATCGTTTCTCCTCCTAGGGGTTTTCGAGATTTCTTAATCCAAACCGCAAGTAACGAGGCATTGGCTACCTTAAGAGAGTCATAGTTACTCGTCCCAATTGCTCACCAAGTCTGCCACTTTTTCTTACTGCGGCCAGTCTGCCAGAAGCGATATGTCACTCGTTGTGTATCTTAAGAGATTCATCGTTACTCTTTCCATAGGTTACTGGTATTCTCTGATTCAATGCCTCTCGTGACGAAAAAGTGGCTATCTTAATAGTGCAATACTTCTTCCTCCGAGTTGCTCACACAGTGTACTACTTTTTGTGTAGATTTTGTCTGCCAGAAACTATAATTCACTAGCTGTGTATCATAAAAGAGTCATCGTTTCTCCTCCTAGGGGTTTTCGAGATTTCTTAATCCAAACCGCAAGTAACGAGGCATTGGCTACCTTAAGAGAGTCATAGTTACTCGTCCCAATTGCTCACCCAGTCTGCCACTTTTTCTTACTGCGGCCAGTCTGCCAGAAGCGATATGTCACTCGTTGTGTATCTTAAGAGATTCATCGTTACTCCTTCCATAGGTTACTGGTATTCTCTGAGTCAATACCTCTCTTGACGAAAAAGTGGCTATCTTAATAGTGCAATACTTCTTCCTCCGAGTTGCTCACACAGTTTACTACTTTTTGTGTACTTGCCAGTCTGCCAGAAGCGATATGTCACTAGTTGTGTATCATAAAAGAGTCATCGTTTCTCCTCCTAGGGGTTTTCAAGATTTCTTAATCCAAACCGAAAGTAACGAGGCATTGGCTACCTTAAGAGAGTCATAGTTACTCGTCCCAATTGCTCACCCAGTCTGCCACTTTTCCTTACTGCGGCCAGTCTGCCAGAAGCGATATGTCACTCGTTGTGTATCTTAAGAGATTCATCGTTACTCTTTCCATATGTTACTGGTATTCTCTGATTCAATGCCTCTCGTGACGAAAAAGTGGCTATCTTAATAGTGCAATACTTCTTCCTCCGAGTTGCTCACACAGTTTACTACTTTTTGTGTAGTTTTTGTCTGCCAGAAACTATAATTCACTAGCTGTGTATCATAAAAGAGTCATCGTTTCTCCTCCTAGGGGTTTTCGAGATTTCTTAATCCAAACCGCAAGTAACGAGGCATTGGCTACCTTAAGAGAGTCATAGTTACTCGTCCCAATTGATCACCCAGTCTGCCACTTTTCCTTACTGCGGCCAGTCTGCCAGAAGCGATATGTCACTCGTTGTGTATCTTAAGAGATTCATCGTTACTCTTTCCATAGGTTACTGGTATTCTCTGATTCAATTCTCTCGTGACGAAAAAGTGGCTATCTTAATAGTGCAATACTTCTTCCTCCGAGTTGCTCACACAGTTTACTACTTTTTGTGTAGATTTTGTCTGCCAGAAACTATAATTGACTAGCTGTGTATCATAAAAGAGTCATCGTTTCTCCTCCTAGGGGTTTTCGAGATTTCTTAATCCAAACCGCAAGTAACGAGGCATTGGCTACCTTAAGAGAGTCATAGTTACTCGTCCCAATTGCTCACCCAGTCTGCCACTTTTTCTTACTGCGGCCAGTCTGCCAGAAGCGATATGTCACTCGTTGTGTATCTTAAGAGATTCATCGTTACTCCTTCCATAGGTTACTGGTATTCTCTGAGTCAATACCTCTCGTGACGAAAAAGTGGCTATCTTAATAGTGCAATACTTCTTCCTCCGAGTTGCTCACACAGTTTACTACTTTTTGTGTACTTGCCAGTCTGCCAGAAGCGATATGTCATTAGTTGTGTATCATAAAAGGGTCATCGTTTCTCCTCCTAGGGGTTATTCGAGATTTCTTAATCCAAACCGCAAGTAACGAGGCATTGGCTACCTTAAGAGAGTCATAGTTACTCGTCCCAATTGCTCACCCAGTCTGACACTTTTCCTTACTGCGGCCAGTCTGCCAGAAGCGATATGTCACTCGTTGTGTATCTTAAGAGATTCATCGTTACTCCTTCCATAGGTTACTGGTATTCTCTGAGTCAATACCTCTCTTGACGAAGAAGTGGCTATGTTAATAGTGCAATACTTCTTCCTCCGAGTTGCTCACACAGTTTACTACTTTTTGTGTACTTGCCAGTCTGCCAGAAGCGATATGTCACTAGTTTTGTATCATAAAAGAGTCATCGTTTCTCCTCCTAGGGGTTATTCGAGACCTCTTAATGCAAACCGCAAGTAACGAGGCATTGGCTACCTTAAGAGAGTCATAGTTACTCGTCCCAATTGCTCACCCAGTCTGCCACTTTTCCTTACTGCGGCCAGTCTGCCAGAAGCGATATGTCACTCGTTGTGTATCTTAAGAGATTCATCGTTACTCTTTCCATAGGTTACTGGTATTCTCTGATTCAATGCCTCTCGTGACGAATAAGTGGCTATCTTAATAGTGCAATACTTCTTCCTCCCAGTTGCTCACACAGTTTACTACTTTTTTGTGTAGTTTTTGTCTGCCAGAAACTATAATTCACTAGTTTTGTATCATAAAAGAGTCATCGTTTCTCCTCCTAGGGGTTATTCGAGACCTCTTAATCCAAACCGCAAGTAACGAGGCATTGGCTACCTTAAGAGAGTCATAGTTACTCGTCCCAATTGCTCACCCAGTCTGCCACTTTTTCTTACTGCGGCCAGTCTGCCAGAAGCGATATGTCACTCGTTGTGTATCTTAAGAGATTCATCGTTACTCCTTCCATAGGTTACTGGTATTCTCTGAGTCAATACCTCTCGTGACGAAAAAGTGGCTATCTTAATAGTGCAATACTTCTTCCTCCTAGTTGCTCACACAGTTTACTGCTTTTTGTGTAGTTTTTGTCTGCCAGAAACTATAATTCACTAGTTGTGTATCATAAAAGAGTCATCGTTTCTCCTCCTAGGGGTTTTCGAGATTTCTTAATCCAAACCGCAAGTAACGAGGCATTGGCTACCTTAAGAGAGTCATAGTTACTCCTCCCCATTGCTCACCCTGTCTGCCACTTTTTCTTACTGTGGCCAGTCTGCCAGAAGCGATATGTCACTCGTTGTGTATCTTAAGAGATTCATCGTTACTCCTTCCATAGGTTACTAGTATTCTCTGAGTCAATACTTCTCTTGACGAAAAAGTGGCTATCTTAATAGTGCCATACTTCTTCCTCCGAGTTGCTCACACAGTTTACTACTTTTTGTGTACTTGCCAGTCTGCCAGAAGCGATATGTCATTAGTTGTGTATCATAAAAGGGTCATCGTTTCTCCTCCTAGGGGTTATTCGAGATTTCTTAATCCAAACCGCAAGTAACGAGGCATTGGCTACCTTAAGAGAGTCATAGTTACTCGTCCCAAATGCTCACCCAGTCTGCCACTTTTCCTTACTGCGGCCAGTCTGCCAGAAGCGATATGTCACTCGTTGTGTATCTTAAGAGATTCATCGTTACTCCTTCCATAGGTTACTGGTATTCTCTGAGTCAATACCTCTCTTGACGAAAAAGTGGCTATTTTAATAGTGCAATAATTCTTCCTCCGAGTTGCTCACACAGTTTACTACTTTTTGTGTACTTGCCAGTCTGCCAGAAGCGATATGTCACTAGTTGTGTATCATAAAAGGGTCATCGTTTCTCCTCCTAGGGGTTATTCGAGATTTCTTAAACCAAACCGCAAGTAACGAGGCATTGGCTACCTTAAGAGAGTCATAGTTACTCGTCCCAATTGATCACCCAGTCTGCCACTTTTCCTTACTGCGGCCAGTCTGCCAGAAGCGATATGTCACTCGTTGTGTATCTTAAGAGCTTCATCGTTACTCTTTCCATAGGTTACTGGTATTCTCTGATTCAATGCCACTCGTGACGAAAAACTGGCTATCTTAATAGTGCAATACTTCTTCCTCCGAGTTGCTCACACAGTTTACTACTTTTTGTGTAGTTTTTGTCTGCCACAAACTATAATTCACTAGCTGTGTATCATAAAAGAGTCATCGTTTCTCCTCCTAGGGGTTTTCGAGATTTCTTAATCCAAACCGCAAGTAACGAGGCATTGGCTACCTTAAGAGAGTCATAGTTACTTCTCCCCATTGCTCACCCAGTCTGCCACTTTTTCTTACTGTGGCCAGTCTGCCAGAAGCGATATGTCACTCGTTGTGTATCTTAAGAGATTCATCGTTACTCCTTCCATAGGTTACTGGTATTCTCTGAGTCAATACCTCTCTTGACGAAAAAGTGGCTATCTTAATAGTGCAATACTTCTTCCTCCGAGTTGCTCACACAGTTTACTACTTTTTGTGTACTTGCCAGTCTGCCAGAAGCGATATGTCACTAGTTGTGTATCATAAAAGGGTCATCGTTTCTCCTCCTAGCGGTTATTCGAGATTTCTTAATCCAAACCGCAAGTAACGAGGCATTGGCTACCTTAAGAGAGTCATAGTTACTCGTCCCAATTGCTCACCCAGTCTGCCACTTTTCCTTACTGCGGCCAGTCTGCCAGAAGTGAAATGTCACTCGTTGTGTATCTTAAGAGATTCATCGTTACTCTTTCCATAGGTTACTGGTATTCTCTGATTCAATGAGTCTCGTGACGAAAAAGTGGCTATCTTAATAGTGCAATACTTCTTCCTCCGAGTTGCTCACACAGTTTACTACTTTTTGTGTAGTTTTTGTCTGCCAGAAACTATAATTCACTAGCTGTGTATCATAAAAGAGTCATCGTTTCTCCTCCTAGGGGTTGTCGAGATTTCTTAATCCAAACCGCAAGTAACGAGGCATTGGCTACCTTAAGAGAGTCATAGTTACTCCTCCCCATTGCTCACCCAGTCTGCCACTTTTTCTTACTGTGGCCAGTCTGCCAGAAGCGATATGTCACTCGTTGTGTATCTTAAGAGATTCATCGTTACTCCTTCCATAGGTTACTGGTATTCTCTGAGTCAATACCTCTCTTGACGAAAAAGTGGCTATCTTAATAGTGCAATACTTCTTCCTCCGAGTTGCTCACACAGTTTACTACTTTTTGTGTACTTCCCAGTCTGCCAGAAGCGATATGTCATTAGTTGTGTATCATAAAAGGGTCATCGTTTCTCCTCCTAGGGGTTATTCGAGATTTCTTAATCCAAACCGCAAGTAACGAGGCATTGGCTACCTTAAGAGAGTCATAGTTACTCGTCCCAATTGCTCACCCAGTCTGCCACTTTTCCTTACTGCGGCCAGTCTGCCAGAAGCGATATGTCACTCGTTGTGTATCTTAAGAGATTCATCGTTACTCCTTCCATAGGTTACTGGTGTTCTCTGAGTCAATACCTCTCTTGACGAAAAAGTGGCTATCTTAATAGTGCAATACTTCTTCCTCCGAGTTGCTCACACAGTTTACTACTGTTTGTGTACTTGCCAGTCTGCCAGAAGCGATATGTCACTAGTTGTGTATCATAAAAGGGTCATCGTTTCTCCTCCTAGGGGTTATTCGAGATTTCTTAATCCAAACCGCAAGTAACGAGGCATTGGCTACCTTAAGAGAGTCATAGTTACTCGTCCCAATTGCTCACCCAGTCTGCCACTTTTCCTTACTGCGGCCAGTCTGCCAGAAGCGATATGTCACTCGTTGTGTATCTTAAGAGATTCATCGTTACTCCTTCCATAGGTTACTGGTATTCTCTGAGTCAATACCTTTCGTGACGAAAAAGTGGCTATCTTAATAGTGCAATACTTCTTCCTCCGAGTTGCTCACACAGTTTACTACTTTTTGTGTACTTGCCAGTCTGCCAGAAGCGATATGTCACTAGTTGTGTATCATAAAAGGGTCATCGTTTCCCCTCCTAGGGGTTATTCGAGATTTCTTAATCCAAACCGCAAGTAACGAGGCATTGGCTACCTTAAGAGAGTCATAGTTACTCGTCCCAATTGCTCACCCAGTCTGCCACTTTTTCTTACTGCGGCCAGTCTGCCAGAAGCGATATGTCACTCGTTGTGTATCTTAAGAGATTCATCGTTACTCTTTCCATAGGTTACTGGTATTCTCTGATTCAATGCCTCTCGTGACGAAAAAGTGGCTATCTTAATAGTGCAATACTTCTTCCTCCGAGTTGCTCACACAGTTTACTACTTTTTGTGTAGTTTTTGTCTGCCAGAAACTATGATTCACTAGTTTTGTATCATAAAAGAGTCATCGTTTCTCCTCCTAGGGGTTATTCGAGACCTCTTAATGCAAACCGCAAGTAACGAGGCATTGGCTACCTTAAGAGAGTCATAGTTACTCGTCCCAATTGCTCACCCAGTCTGCCACTTTTCCTTACTGCGACCAGTCTGCCAGAAGCGATATGTCACTCGTTGTGTATCTTAAGAGATTCATCGTTACTCCTTCCATAGGTTACTGGTGTTCTCTGAGTCAATACCTCTCTTGACGAAAAAGTGGCTATCTTAATAGTGCAATACTTCTTCCTCCGAGTTGCTCACACAGTTTACTACTTTTTGTGTACTTGCCAGTCTGCCAGAAGCGATATGTCACTAGTTGTGTATCATAAAAGGGTCATCGTTTCCCCTCCTAGGGGTTATTCGAGATTTCTTAATCCAAACCGCAAGTAACGAGGCATTGGCTACCTTAAGAGAGTCATAGTTACTCGTCCCAATTGCTCACCCAGTCTGCCACTTTTTCTTACTGCGGCCAGTCTGCCAGAAGCGATATGTCACTCGTTGTGTATCTTAAGAGATTCATCGTTACTCTTTCCATAGGTTACTGGTATTCTCTGATTCAATGCCTCTCGTGACGAAAAAGTGGCTATCTTAATAGTGCAATACTTCTTCCTCCGAGTTGCTCACACAGTTTACTACTTTTTGTGTAGTTTTTGTCTGCCAGAAACTATAATTCACTAGCTGTGTATCATAAAAGAGTCATCGTTTCTCCTCCTAGGGGTTTTCGAGATTTCTTAATCCAAACCGCAAGTAACGAGGCATTGGCTACCTTAAGAGAGTCATAGTTACTCCTCCCCATTGCTCACCCAGTCTGCCACTTTTTCTTACTGTGGCCAGTCTGCCAGAAGCGATATGTCACTCGTTGTGTATCTTAAGAGATTCATCGTTACTCCTTCCATAGGTTACTGGTATTCTCTGAGTCAATACTTCTCTTGACGAGAAAGTGGCTATCTTAATAGTGCAATACTTCTTCCTCCGAGTTGCTCACACAGTTTACTACTTTTTGTGTACTTGCCAGTCTGCCAGAAGCGATATGTCACTAGTTGTGTATCATAAAAGGGTCATCGTTTCTCCTCCTAGGGGTTATTCGAGATTTCTTAATCCAAACCGCAAGTAACGAGGCATTGGCTACCTTAAGAGAGTCATAGTTACTCGTCCCAATTGCTCACCCAGTCTGCCACTTTTCCTTACTGCGGCCAGTCTGCCAGAAGCGATATGTCACTCGTTGTGTATCTTAAGAGATTCATCGTTACTCCTTCCATAGGTTACTGGTGTTCTCTGAGTCAATACCTCTCTTGACGAAAAAGTGGCTATCTTAATAGTGCAATACTTCTTCCTCCGAGTTGCTCACACAGTTTACTACTTTTTGTGTACTTGCCAGTCTGCCAGAAGCGATATGTCACTAGTTGTGTATCATAAAAGGGTCATCGTTTCTCCTCCTAGGGGTTATTCGAGATTTCTTAATCCAAACCGCAAGTAACGAGGCATTGGCTACCTTAAGAGAGTCATAGTTACTCGTCCCAATTGCTCACCCAGTCTGCCACTTTTCCTTACTGCGGCCAGTCTGCCAGAAGCGATATGTCACTCGTTGTGTATCTTAAGAGATTCATCGTTACTCCTTCCATAGGTTACTGGTATTCTCTGAGTCAATACCTTTCGTGACGAAAAAGTGGCTATCTTAATAGTGCAATACTTCTTCCTCCGAGTTGCTCACACAGTTTACTACTTTTTGTGTACTTGCCAGTCTGCCAGAAGCGATATGTCACTAGTTGTGTATCATAAAAGGGTCATCGTTTCCCCTCCTAGGGGTTATTCGAGATTTCTTAATCCAAACCGCAAGTAACGAGGCATTGGCTACCTTAAGAGAGTCATAGTTACTCGTCCCAATTGCTCACCCAGTCTGCCACTTTTTCTTACTGCGGCCAGTCTGCCAGAAGCGATATGTCACTCGTTGTGTATCTTAAGAGATTCATCGTTACTCTTTCCATAGGTTACTGGTATTCTCTGATTCAATGCCTCTCGTGACGAAAAAGTGGCTATCTTAATAGTGCAATACTTCTTCCTCCGAGTTGCTCACACAGTTTACTACTTTTTGTGTAGTTTTTGTCTGCCAGAAACTATAATTCACTAGCTGTGTATCATAAAAGAGTCATCGTTTCTCCTCCTAGGGGTTTTCGAGATTTCTTAATCCAAACCGCAAGTAACGAGGCATTGGCTACCTTAAGAGAGTCATAGTTACTCCTCCCCATTGCTCACCCAGTCTGCCACTTTTTCTTACTGTGGCCAGTCTGCCAGAAGCGATATGTCACTCGTTGTGTATCTTAAGAGATTCATCGTTACTCCTTCCATAGGTTACTGGTATTCTCTGAGTCAATACTTCTCTTGACGAGAAAGTGGCTATCTTAATAGTGCAATACTTCTTCCTCCGAGTTGCTCACACAGTTTACTACTTTTTGTGTACTTGCCAGTCTGCCAGAAGCGATATGTCACTAGTTGTGTATCATAAAAGGGTCATCGTTTCTCCTCCTAGGGGTTATTCGAGATTTCTTAATCCAAACCGCAAGTAACGAGGCATTGGCTACCTTAAGAGAGTCATAGTTACTCGTCCCAATTGCTCACCCAGTCTGCCACTTTTCCTTACTGCGGCCAGTCTGCCAGAAGCGATATGTCACTCGTTGTGTATCTTAAGAGATTCATCGTTACTCTTTCCATAGGTTACTGGTATTCTCTGATTCAATGCCTCTCGTGACGAAAAAGTGGCTATCTTAATAGTGCAATACTTCTTCCTCCGAGTTGCTCACACAGTTTACTACTTTTTGTGTAGTTTTTGTCTGCCACAAACTATAATTCACTAGCTGTGTATCATAAAAGAGTCATCGTTTCTCCTCCTAGGGGTTTTCGAGATTTCTTAATCCAAACCGCAAGTAACGAGGCATTGGCTACCTTAAGAGAGTCATAGTTACTCCTCCCCATTGCTCACCCAGTCTGCCACTTTTTCTTACTGTGGCCAGTCTGCCAGAAGCGATATGTCACTCGTTGTGTATCTTAAGAGATTCATCGTTACTCCTTCCATAGGTTACTGGTATTCTCTGAGTCAATACCTCTCGTGACGAAAAAGTGGCTATCTTAATAGTGCAATACTTCTTCCTCCGAGTTGCTCACACAGTTTACTACTTTTTGTGTAGTTTTTGTCTGCCAGAAACTATAATTCACTAGCTGTGTATCATAAAAGAGTCATCGTTTCTCCTCCTAGAGGTTTTCGAGATTTCTTAATCCAAACCGCAAGTAACGAGGCATTGGCTACCTTAAGAGAGTCATAGTTACTCGTCCCAATTGCTCACCCAGTCTGCCACTTTTCCTTACTGCGGCCAGTCTGCCAGAAGCGATATGTCACTCGTTGTGTATCTTAAGAGATTCATCGTTACTCTTTCCATAGGTTACTGGTATTCTCTGATTCAATTCTCTCGTGACGAAAAAGTGGCTATCTTAATAGTGCTATACTTCTTCCTCCCAGTTGCTCACACAGTTTACTACTTTTTTGTGTAGTTTTTGTCTGCCAGAAACTATGATTCACTAGTTTTGTATCATAAAAGAGTCATCGTTTCTCCTCCTAGGGGTTATTCGAGACCTCTTAATGCAAACCGCAAGTAACGAGGCATTGGCTACCTTAAGAGAGTCATAGTTACTCGTCCCAATTGCTCACCCAGTCTGCCACTTTTCCTTACTGCGGCCAGTCTGCCAGAAGCGATATGTCACTCGTTGTGTATCTTAAGAGATTCATCGTTACTCTTTCCATAGGTTACTGGTATTCTCTGATTCAATTCTCTCGTGACGAAAAAGTGGCTATCTTAATAGTGCAATACTTCTTCCTCCGAGTTGCTCACACAGTTTACTACTTTTTGTGTACTTGCCAGTCTGCCAGAAGCGATATGTCACTAGTTGTGTATCATAAAAGGGTCATCGTTTCCCCTCCTAGGGGTTATTCGAGATTTCTTAATCCAAACCGCAAGTAACGAGGCATTGGCTACCTTAAGAGAGTCATAGTTACTCGTCCCAATTGCTCACCCAGTCTGCCACTTTTTCTTACTGCGGCCAGTCTGCCAGAAGCGATATGTCACTCGTTGTGTATCTTAAGAGATTCATCGTTACTCTTTCCATAGGTTACTGGTATTCTCTGATTCAATGCCTCTCGTGACGAAAAAGTGGCTATCTTAATAGTGCAATACTTCTTCCTCCGAGTTGCTCACACAGTTTACTACTTTTTGTGTAGTTTTTGTCTGCCAGAAACTATAATTCACTAGCTGTGTATCATAAAAGAGTCATCGTTTCTCCTCCTAGGGGTTTTCGAGATTTCTTAATCCAAACCGCAAGTAACGAGGCATTGGCTACCTTAAGAGAGTCATAGTTACTCCTCCCCATTGCTCACCCAGTCTGCCACTTTTTCTTACTGTGGCCAGTCTGCCAGAAGCGATATGTCACTCGTTGTGTATCTTAAGAGATTCATCGTTACTCCTTCCATAGGTTACTGGTATTCTCTGAGTCAATACTTCTCTTGACGAGAAAGTGGCTATCTTAATAGTGCAATACTTCTTCCTCCGAGTTGCTCACACAGTTTACTACTTTTTGTGTACTTGCCAGTCTGCCAGAAGCGATATGTCACTAGTTGTGTATCATAAAAGGGTCATCGTTTCTCCTCCTAGGGGTTATTCGAGATTTCTTAATCCAAACCGCAAGTAACGAGGCATTGGCTACCTTAAGAGAGTCATAGTTACTCGTCCCAATTGCTCACCCAGTCTGCCACTTTTCCTTACTGCGGCCAGTCTGCCAGAAGCGATATGTCACTCGTTGTGTATCTTAAGAGATTCATCGTTACTCTTTCCATAGGTTACTGGTATTCTCTGATTCAATGCCTCTCGTGACGAAAAAGTGGCTATCTTAATAGTGCAATACTTCTTCCTCCGAGTTGCTCACACAGTTTACTACTTTTTGTGTAGTTTTTGTCTGCCACAAACTATAATTCACTAGCTGTGTATCATAAAAGAGTCATCGTTTCTCCTCCTAGGGGTTTTCGAGATTTCTTAATCCAAACCGCAAGTAACGAGGCATTGGCTACCTTAAGAGAGTCATAGTTACTCCTCCCCATTGCTCACCCAGTCTGCCACTTTTTCTTACTGTGGCCAGTCTGCCAGAAGCGATATGTCACTCGTTGTGTATCTTAAGAGATTCATCGTTACTCCTTCCATAGGTTACTGGTATTCTCTGAGTCAATACCTCTCGTGACGAAAAAGTGGCTATCTTAATAGTGCAATACTTCTTCCTCCGAGTTGCTCACACAGTTTACTACTTTTTGTGTAGTTTTTGTCTGCCAGAAACTATAATTCACTAGCTGTGTATCATAAAAGAGTCATCGTTTCTCCTCCTAGAGGTTTTCGAGATTTCTTAATCCAAACCGCAAGTAACGAGGCATTGGCTACCTTAAGAGAGTCATAGTTACTCGTCCCAATTGCTCACCCAGTCTGCCACTTTTCCTTACTGCGGCCAGTCTGCCAGAAGCGATATGTCACTCGTTGTGTATCTTAAGAGATTCATCGTTACTCTTTCCATAGGTTACTGGTATTCTCTGATTCAATTCTCTCGTGACGAAAAAGTGGCTATCTTAATAGTGCTATACTTCTTCCTCCCAGTTGCTCACACAGTTTACTACTTTTTTGTGTAGTTTTTGTCTGCCAGAAACTATGATTCACTAGTTTTGTATCATAAAAGAGTCATCGTTTCTCCTCCTAGGGGTTATTCGAGACCTCTTAATGCAAACCGCAAGTAACGAGGCATTGGCTACCTTAAGAGAGTCATAGTTACTCGTCCCAATTGCTCACCCAGTCTGCCACTTTTCCTTACTGCGGCCAGTCTGCCAGAAGCGATATGTCACTCGTTGTGTATCTTAAGAGATTCATCGTTACTCCTTCCATAGGTTACTGGTGTTCTCTGAGTCAATACCTCTCTTGACGAAAAAGTGGCTATCTTAATAGTGCAATACTTCTTCCTCCGAGTTGCTCACACAGTTTACTACTTTTTGTGTACTTGCCAGTCTGCCAGAAGCGATATGTCACTAGTTGTGTATCATAAAAGGGTCATCGTTTCTCCTCCTAGGGGTTATTCGAGATTTCTTAATCCAAACCGCAAGTAACGAGGCATTGGCTACCTTAAGAGAGTCATAGTTACTCGTCCCAATTGCTCACCCAGTCTGCCACTTTTCCTTACTGCGGCCAGTCTGCCAGAAGCGATATGTCACTCGTTGTGTATCTTAAGAGATTCATCGTTACTCCTTCCATAGGTTACTGGTGTTCTCTGAGTCAATACCTCTCTTGACGAAAAAGTGGCTATCTTAATAGTGCAATACTTCTTCCTCCGAGTTGCTCACACAGTTTACTACTTTTTGTGTACTTGCCAGTCTGCCAGAAGCGATATGTCACTCGTTGTGTATCTTAAGAGATTCATCGTTACTCCTTCCATAGGTTACTGGTGTTCTCTGAGTCAATACCTCTCTTGACGAAAAAGTGGCTATCTTAATAGTGCAATACTTCTTCCTCCGAGTTGCTCACACAGTTTACTACTTTTTGTGTACTTGCCAGTCTGCCAGAAGCGATATGTCACTAGTTGTGTATCATAAAAGGGTCATCGTTTCTCCTCCTAGGGGTTATTCGAGATTTCTTAATCCAAACCGCAAGTAACGAGGCATTGGCTACCTTAAGAGAGTCATAGTTACTCGTCCCAATTGCTCACCCAGTCTGCCACTTTTCCTTACTGCGGCCAGTCTGCCAGAAGCGATATGTCACTCGTTGTGTATCTTAAGAGATTCATCGTTACTCCTTCCATAGGTTACTGGTATTCTCTGAGTCAATACCTTTCGTGACGAAAAAGTGGCTATCTTAATAGTGCAATACTTCTTCCTCCGAGTTGCTCACACAGTTTACTACTTTTTGTGTACTTGCCAGTCTGCCAGAAGCGATATGTCACTAGTTGTGTATCATAAAAGGTTCATCGTTTCCCCTCCTAGGGGTTATTCGAGATTTCTTAATCCAAACCGCAAGTAACGAGGCATTGGCTACCTTAAGAGAGTCATAGTTACTCGTCCCAATTGCTCACCCAGTCTGCCACTTTTTCTTACTGCGGCCACTCTGCCAGAAGCGATATGTCACTCGTTGTGTAACTTAAGAGATTCATCGTTACTCTTTCCATAGGTTACTGGTATTCTCTGATTCAATGCCTCTCGTGACGAAAAAGTGGCTATCTTAATAGTGCAATACTTCTTCCTCCGAGTTGCTCACACAGTTTACTACTTTTTGTGTAGTTTTTGTCTGCCAGAAACTATAATTCACTAGCTGTGTATCATAAAAGAGTCATCGTTTCTCCTCCTAGGGGTTTTCGAGATTTCTTAATCCAAACCGCAAGTAACGAGGCATTGGCTACCTTAAGAGAGTCATAGTTACTCCTCCCCATTGCTCACCCAGTCTGCCACTTTTTCTTACTGTGGCCAGTCTGCCAGAAGCGATATGTCACTCGTTGTGTATCTTAAGAGATTCATCGTTACTCCTTCCATAGGTTACTGGTATTCTCTGAGTCAATACTTCTCTTGACGAGAAAGTGGCTATCTTAATAGTGCAATACTTCTTCCTCCGAGTTGCTCACACAGTTTACTACTTTTTGTGTACTTGCCAGTCTGCCAGAAGCGATATGTCACTAGTTGTGTATCATAAAAGGGTCATCGTTTCTCCTCCTAGGGGTTATTCGAGATTTCTTAATCCAAACCGCAAGTAACGAGGCATTGGCTACCTTAAGAGAGTCATAGTTACTCGTCCCAATTGCTCACCCAGTCTGCCACTTTTCCTTACTGCGGCCAGTCTGCCAGAAGCGATATGTCACTCGTTGTGTATCTTAAGAGATTCATCGTTACTCTTTCCATAGGTTACTGGTATTCTCTGATTCAATGCCTCTCGTGACGAAAAAGTGGCTATCTTAATAGTGCAATACTTCTTCCTCCGAGTTGCTCACACAGTTTACTACTTTTTGTGTAGTTTTTGTCTGCCACAAACTATAATTCACTAGCTGTGTATCATAAAAGAGTCATCGTTTCTCCTCCTAGGGGTTTTCGAGATTTCTTAATCCAAACCGCAAGTAACGAGGCATTGGCTACCTTAAGAGAGTCATAGTTACTCCTCCCCATTGCTCACCCAGTCTGCCACTTTTTCTTACTGTGGCCAGTCTGCCAGAAGCGATATGTCACTCGTTGTGTATCTTAAGAGATTCATCGTTACTCCTTCCATAGGTTACTGGTATTCTCTGAGTCAATACCTCTCGTGACGAAAAAGTGGCTATCTTAATAGTGCAATACTTCTTCCTCCGAGTTGCTCACACAGTTTACTACTTTTTGTGTAGTTTTTGTCTGCCAGAAACTATAATTCACTAGCTGTGTATCATAAAAGAGTCATCGTTTCTCCTCCTAGAGGTTTTCGAGATTTCTTAATCCAAACCGCAAGTAACGAGGCATTGGCTACCTTAAGAGAGTCATAGTTACTCGTCCCAATTGCTCACCCAGTCTGCCACTTTTCCTTACTGCGGCCAGTCTGCCAGAAGCGATATGTCACTCGTTGTGTATCTTAAGAGATTCATCGTTACTCTTTCCATAGGTTACTGGTATTCTCTGATTCAATTCTCTCGTGACGAAAAAGTGGCTATCTTAATAGTGCAATACTTCTTCCTCCCAGTTGCTCACACAGTTTACTACTTTTTTGTGTAGTTTTTGTCTGCCAGAAACTATGATTCACTAGTTTTGTATCATAAAAGAGTCATCGTTTCTCCTCCTAGGGGTTATTCGAGACCTCTTAATGCAAACCGCAAGTAACGAGGCATTGGCTACCTTAAGAGAGTCATAGTTACTCGTCCCAATTGCTCACCCAGTCTGCCACTTTTCCTTACTGCGGCCAGTCTGCCAGAAGCGATATGTCACTCGTTGTGTATCTTAAGAGATTCATCGTTACTCCTTCCATAGGTTCCTGGTGTTCTCTGAGTCAATACCTCTCTTGACGAAAAAGTGGCTATCTTAATAGTGCAATACTTCTTCCTCCGAGTTGCTCACACAGTTTACTACTTTTTGTGTACTTGCCAGTCTGCCAGAAGCGATATGTCACTAGTTGTGTATCATAAAAGGGTCATCGTTTCTCCTCCTAGGGGTTATTCGAGATTTCTTAATCCAAACCGCAAGTAACGAGGCATTGGCTACCTTAAGAGAGTCATAGTTACTCGTCCCAATTGCTCACCCAGTCTGCCACTTTTCCTTACTGCGGCCAGTCTGCCAGAAGCGATATGTCACTCGTTGTGTATCTTAAGAGATTCATCGTTACTCCTTCCATAGGTTACTGGTATTCTCTGAGTCAATACCTTTCGTGACGAAAAAGTGGCTATCTTAATAGTGCAATACTTCTTCCTCCGAGTTGCTCACACAGTTTACTACTTTTTGTGTACTTGCCAGTCTGCCAGAAGCGATATGTCACTAGTTGTGTATCATAAAAGGGTCATCGTTTCCCCTCCTAGGGGTTATTCGAGATTTCTTAATCCAAACCGCAAGTAACGAGGCATTGGCTACCTTAAGAGAGTCATAGTTACTCGTCCCAATTGCTCACCCAGTCTGCCACTTTTTCTTACTGCGGCCAGTCTGCCAGAAGCGATATGTCACTCGTTGTGTATCTTAAGAGATTCATCGTTACTCTTTCCATAGGTTACTGGTATTCTCTGATTCAATGCCTCTCGTGACGAAAAAGTGGCTATCTTAATAGTGCAATACTTCTTCCTCCGAGTTGCTCACACAGTTTACTACTTTTTGTGTAGTTTTTGTCTGCCAGAAACTATAATTCACTAGCTGTGTATCATAAAAGAGTCATCGTTTCTCCTCCTAGGGGTTTTCGAGATTTCTTAATCCAAACCGCAAGTAACGAGGCATTGGCTACCTTAAGAGAGTCATAGTTACTCCTCCCCATTGCTCACCCAGTCTGCCACTTTTTCTTACTGTGGCCAGTCTGCCAGAAGCGATATGTCACTCGTTGTGTATCTTAAGAGATTCATCGTTACTCCTTCCATAGGTTACTGGTATTCTCTGAGTCAATACTTCTCTTGACGAGAAAGTGGCTATCTTAATAGTGCAATACTTCTTCCTCCGAGTTGCTCACACAGTTTACTACTTTTTGTGTACTTGCCAGTCTGCCAGAAGCGATATGTTACTAGTTGTGTATCATAAAAGGGTCATCGTTTCTCCTCCTAGGGGTTATTCGAGATTTCTTAATCCAAACCGCAAGTAACGAGGCATTGGCTACCTTAAGAGAGTCATAGTTACTCGTCCCAATTGCTCACCCAGTCTGCCACTTTTCCTTACTGCGGCCAGTCTGCCAGAAGCGATATGTCACTCGTTGTGTATCTTAAGAGATTCATCGTTACTCTTTCCATAGGTTACTGGTATTCTCTGATTCAATGCCTCTCGTGACGAAAAAGTGGCTATCTTAATAGTGCAATACTTCTTCCTCCGAGTTGCTCACACAGTTTACTACTTTTTGTGTAGTTTTTGTCTGCCACAAACTATAATTCACTAGCTGTGTATCATAAAAGAGTCATCGTTTCTCCTCCTAGGGGTTTTCGAGATTTCTTAATCCAAACCGCAAGTAACGAGGCATTGGCTACCTTAAGAGAGTCATAGTTACTCCTCCCCATTGCTCACCCAGTCTGCCACTTTTTCTTACTGTGGCCAGTCTGCCAGAAGCGATATGTCACTCGTTGTGTATCTTAAGAGATTCATCGTTACTCCTTCCATAGGTTACTGGTATTCTCTGAGTCAATACCTCTCGTGACGAAAAAGTGGCTATCTTAATAGTGCAATACTTCTTCCTCCGAGTTGCTCACACAGTTTACTACTTTTTGTGTAGTTTTTGTCTGCCAGAAACTATAATTCACTAGCTGTGTATCATAAAAGAGTCATCGTTTCTCCTCCTAGAGGTTTTCGAGATTTCTTAATCCAAACCGCAAGTAACGAGGCATTGGCTACCTTAAGAGAGTCATAGTTACTCGTCCCAATTGCTCACCCAGTCTGCCACTTTTCCTTACTGCGGCCAGTCTGCCAGAAGCGATATGTCACTCGTTGTGTATCTTAAGAGATTCATCGTTACTCTTTCCATAGGTTACTGGTATTCTCTGATTCAATTCTCTCGTGACGAAAAAGTGGCTATCTTAATAGTGCTATACTTCTTCCTCCCAGTTGCTCACACAGTTTACTACTTTTTTGTGTAGTTTTTGTCTGCCAGAAACTATGATTCACTAGTTTTGTATCATAAAAGAGTCATCGTTTCTCCTCCTAGGGGTTATTCGAGACCTCTTAATGCAAACCGCAAGTAACGAGGCATTGGCTACCTTAAGAGAGTCATAGTTACTCGTCCCAATTGCTCACCCAGTCTGCCACTTTTCCTTACTGCGGCCAGTCTGCCAGAAGCGATATGTCACTCGTTGTGTATCTTAAGAGATTCATCGTTACTCCTTCCATAGGTTACTGGTGTTCTCTGAGTCAATACCTCTCTTGACGAAAAAGTGGCTATCTTAATAGTGCAATACTTCTTCCTCCGAGTTGCTCACACAGTTTACTACTTTTTGTGTACTTGCCAGTCTGCCAGAAGCGATATGTCACTAGTTGTGTATCATAAAAGGGTCATCGTTTCTCCTCCTAGGGGTTATTCGAGATTTCTTAATCCAAACCGCAAGTAACGAGGCATTGGCTACCTTAAGAGAGTCATAGTTACTCGTCCCAATTGCTCACCCAGTCTGCCACTTTTCCTTACTGCGGCCAGTCTGCCAGAAGCGATATGTCACTCGTTGTGTATCTTAAGAGATTCATCGTTACTCCTTCCATAGGTTACTGGTGTTCTCTGAGTCAATACCTCTCTTGACGAAAAAGTGGCTATCTTAATAGTGCAATACTTCTTCCTCCGAGTTGCTCACACAGTTTACTACTTTTTGTGTACTTGCCAGTCTGCCAGAAGCGATATGTCACTCGTTGTGTATCTTAAGAGATTCATCGTTACTCCTTCCATAGGTTACTGGTGTTCTCTGAGTCAATACCTCTCTTGACGAAAAAGTGGCTATCTTAATAGTGCAATACTTCTTCCTCCGAGTTGCTCACACAGTTTACTACTTTTTGTGTACTTGCCAGTCTGCCAGAAGCGATATGTCACTAGTTGTGTATCATAAAAGGGTCATCGTTTCTCCTCCTAGGGGTTATTCGAGATTTCTTAATCCAAACCGCAAGTAACGAGGCATTGGCTACCTTAAGAGAGTCATAGTTACTCGTCCCAATTGCTCACCCAGTCTGCCACTTTTCCTTACTGCGGCCAGTCTGCCAGAAGCGATATGTCACTCGTTGTGTATCTTAAGAGATTCATCGTTACTCCTTCCATAGGTTACTGGTATTCTCTGAGTCAATACCTTTCGTGACGAAAAAGTGGCTATCTTAATAGTGCAATACTTCTTCCTCCGAGTTGCTCACACAGTTTACTACTTTTTGTGTACTTGCCAGTCTGCCAGAAGCGATATGTCACTAGTTGTGTATCATAAAAGGTTCATCGTTTCCCCTCCTAGGGGTTATTCGAGATTTCTTAATCCAAACCGCAAGTAACGAGGCATTGGCTACCTTAAGAGAGTCATAGTTACTCGTCCCAATTGCTCACCCAGTCTGCCACTTTTTCTTACTGCGGCCACTCTGCCAGAAGCGATATGTCACTCGTTGTGTATCTTAAGAGATTCATCGTTACTCTTTCCATAGGTTACTGGTATTCTCTGATTCAATGCCTCTCGTGACGAAAAAGTGGCTATCTTAATAGTGCAATACTTCTTCCTCCGAGTTGCTCACACAGTTTACTACTTTTTGTGTAGTTTTTGTCTGCCAGAAACTATAATTCACTAGCTGTGTATCATAAAAGAGTCATCGTTTCTCCTCCTAGGGGTTTTCGAGATTTCTTAATCCAAACCGCAAGTAACGAGGCATTGGCTACCTTAAGAGAGTCATAGTTACTCCTCCCCATTGCTCACCCAGTCTGCCACTTTTTCTTACTGTGGCCAGTCTGCCAGAAGCGATATGTCACTCGTTGTGTATCTTAAGAGATTCATCGTTACTCCTTCCATAGGTTACTGGTATTCTCTGAGTCAATACTTCTCTTGACGAGAAAGTGGCTATCTTAATAGTGCAATACTTCTTCCTCCGAGTTGCTCACACAGTTTACTACTTTTTGTGTACTTGCCAGTCTGCCAGAAGCGATATGTCACTAGTTGTGTATCATAAAAGGGTCATCGTTTCTCCTCCTAGGGGTTATTCGAGATTTCTTAATCCAAACCGCAAGTAACGAGGCATTGGCTACCTTAAGAGAGTCATAGTTACTCGTCCCAATTGCTCACCCAGTCTGCCACTTTTCCTTACTGCGGCCAGTCTGCCAGAAGCGATATGTCACTCGTTGTGTATCTTAAGAGATTCATCGTTACTCTTTCCATAGGTTACTGGTATTCTCTGATTCAATGCCTCTCGTGACGAAAAAGTGGCTATCTTAATAGTGCAATACTTCTTCCTCCGAGTTGCTCACACAGTTTACTACTTTTTGTGTAGTTTTTGTCTGCCACAAACTATAATTCACTAGCTGTGTATCATAAAAGAGTCATCGTTTCTCCTCCTAGGGGTTTTCGAGATTTCTTAATCCAAACCGCAAGTAACGAGGCATTGGCTACCTTAAGAGAGTCATAGTTGCTCCTCCCCATTGCTCACCCAGTCTGCCACTTTTTCTTACTGTGGCCAGTCTGCCAGAAGCGATATGTCACTCGTTGTGTATCTTAAGAGATTCATCGTTACTCCTTCCATAGGTTACTGGTATTCTCTGAGTCAATACCTCTCGTGACGAAAAAGTGGCTATCTTAATAGTGCAATACTTCTTCCTCCGAGTTGCTCACACAGTTTACTACTTTTTGTGTAGTTTTTGTCTGCCAGAAACTATAATTCACTAGCTGTGTATCATAAAAGAGTCATCGTTTCTCCTCCTAGAGGTTTTCGAGATTTCTTAATCCAAACCGCAAGTAACGAGGCATTGGCTACCTTAAGAGAGTCATAGTTACTCGTCCCAATTGCTCACCCAGTCTGCCACTTTTCCTTACTGCGGCCAGTCTGCCAGAAGCGATATGTCACTCGTTGTGTATCTTAAGAGATTCATCGTTACTCTTTCCATAGGTTACTGGTATTCTCTGATTCAATTCTCTCGTGACGAAAAAGTGGCTATCTTAATAGTGCAATACTTCTTCCTCCCAGTTGCTCACACAGTTTACTACTTTTTTGTGTAGTTTTTGTCTGCCAGAAACTATGATTCACTAGTTTTGTATCATAAAAGAGTCATCGTTTCTCCTCCTAGGGGTTATTCGAGACCTCTTAATGCAAACCGCAAGTAACGAGGCATTGGCTACCTTAAGAGAGTCATAGTTACTCGTCCCAATTGCTCACCCAGTCTGCCACTTTTCCTTACTGCGGCCAGTCTGCCAGAAGCGATATGTCACTCGTTGTGTATCTTAAGAGATTCATCGTTACTCCTTCCATAGGTTACTGGTGTTCTCTGAGTCAATACCTCTCTTGACGAAAAAGTGGCTATCTTAATAGTGCAATACTTCTTCCTCCGAGTTGCTCACACAGTTTACTACTTTTTGTGTACTTGCCAGTCTGCCAGAAGCGATATGTCACTAGTTGTGTATCATAAAAGGGTCATCGTTTCTCCTCCTAGGGGTTATTCGAGATTTCTTAATCCAAACCGCAAGTAACGAGGCATTGGCTACCTTAAGAGAGTCATAGTTACTCGTCCCAATTGCTCACCCAGTCTGCCACTTTTCCTTACTGCGGCCAGTCTGCCAGAAGCGATATGTCACTCGTTGTGTATCTTAAGAGATTCATCGTTACTCCTTCCATAGGTTACTGGTGTTCTCTGAGTCAATACCTCTCTTGACGAAAAAGTGGCTATCTTAATAGTGCAATACTTCTTCCTCCGAGTTGCTCACACAGTTTACTACTTTTTGTGTACTTGCCAGTCTGCCAGAAGCGATATGTCACTAGTTGTGTATCATAAAAGGGTCATCGTTTCTCCTCCTAGGGGTTATTCGAGATTTCTTAATCCAAACCGCAAGTAACGAGGCATTGGCTACCTTAAGAGAGTCATAGTTACTCGTCCCAATTGCTCACCCAGTCTGCCACTTTTCCTTACTGCGGCCAGTCTGCCAGAAGCGATATGTCACTCGTTGTGTATCTTAAGAGATTCATCGTTACTCCTTCCATAGGTTACTGGTATTCTCTGAGTCAATACCTTTCGTGACGAAAAAGTGGCTATCTTAATAGTGCAATACTTCTTCCTCCGAGTTGCTCACACAGTTTACTACTTTTTGTGTACTTGCCAGTCTGCCAGAAGCGATATGTCACTAGTTGTGTATCATAAAAGGGTCATCGTTTCCCCTCCTAGGGGTTATTCGAGATTTCTTAATCCAAACCGCAAGTAACGAGGCATTGGCTACCTTAAGAGAGTCATAGTTACTCGTCCCAATTGCTCACCCAGTCTGCCACTTTTTCTTACTGCGGCCAGTCTGCCAGAAGCGATATGTCACTCGTTGTGTATCTTAAGAGATTCATCGTTACTCTTTCCATAGGTTACTGGTATTCTCTGATTCAATGCCTCTCGTGACGAAAAAGTGGCTATCTTAATAGTGCAATACTTCTTCCTCCGAGTTGCTCACACAGTTTACTACTTTTTGTGTAGTTTTTGTCTGCCAGAAACTATAATTCACTAGCTTTGTATCATAAAAGAGTCATCGTTTCTCCTCCTAGGGGTTTTCGAGATTTCTTAATCCAAACCGCAAGTAACGAGGCATTGGCTACCTTAAGAGAGTCATAGTTACTCCTCCCCATTGCTCACCCAGTCTGCCACTTTTTCTTACTGTGGCCAGTCTGCCAGAAGCGATATGTCACTCGTTGTGTATCTTAAGAGATTCATCGTTACTCCTTCCATAGGTTACTGGTATTCTCTGAGTCAATACTTCTCTTGACGAGAAAGTGGCTATCTTAATAGTGCAATACTTCTTCCTCCGAGTTGCTCACACAGTTTACTACTTTTTGTGTACTTGCCAGTCTGCCAGAAGCGATATGTCACTAGTTGTGTATCATAAAAGGGTCATCGTTTCTCCTCCTAGGGGTTATTCGAGATTTCTTAATCCAAACCGCAAGTAACGAGGCATTGGCTACCTTAAGAGAGTCATAGTTACTCGTCCCAATTGCTCACCCAGTCTGCCACTTTTCCTTACTGCGGCCAGTCTGCCAGAAGCGATATGTCACTCGTTGTGTATCTTAAGAGATTCATCGTTACTCTTTCCATAGGTTACTGGTATTCTCTGATTCAATGCCTCTCGTGACGAAAAAGTGGCTATCTTAATAGTGCAATACTTCTTCCTCCGAGTTGCTCACACAGTTTACTACTTTTTGTGTAGTTTTTGTCTGCCACAAACTATAATTCACTAGCTGTGTATCATAAAAGAGTCATCGTTTCTCCTCCTAGGGGTTTTCGAGATTTCTTAATCCAAACCGCAAGTAACGAGGCATTGGCTACCTTAAGAGAGTCATAGTTACTCCTCCCCATTGCTCACCCAGTCTGCCACTTTTTCTTACTGTGGCCAGTCTGCCAGAAGCGATATGTCACTCGTTGTGTATCTTAAGAGATTCATCGTTACTCCTTCCATAGGTTACTGGTATTCTCTGAGTCAATACCTCTCGTGACGAAAAAGTGGCTATCTTAATAGTGCAATACTTCTTCCTCCGAGTTGCTCACACAGTTTACTACTTTTTGTGTAGTTTTTGTCTGCCAGAAACTATAATTCACTAGCTGTGTATCATAAAAGAGTCATCGTTTCTCCTCCTAGAGGTTTTCGAGATTTCTTAATCCAAACTGCAAGTAACGAGGCATTGGCTACCTTAAGAGAGTCATAGTTACTCGTCCCAATTGCTCACCCAGTCTGCCACTTTTCCTTACTGCGGCCAGTCTGCCAGAAGCGATATGTCACTCGTTGTGTATCTTAAGAGATTCATCGTTACTCTTTCCATAGGTTACTGGTATTCTCTGATTCAATTCTCTCGTGACGAAAAAGTGGCTATCTTAATAGTGCAATACTTCTTCCTCCCAGTTGCTCACACAGTTTACTACTTTTTTGTGTAGTTTTTGTCTGCCAGAAACTATGATTCACTAGTTTTGTATCATAAAAGAGTCATCGTTTCTCCTCCTAGGGGTTATTCGAGACCTCTTAATGCAAACCGCAAGTAACGAGGCATTGGCTACCTTAAGAGAGTCATAGTTACTCGTCCCAATTGCTCACCCAGTCTGCCACTTTTCCTTACTGCGGCCAGTCTGCCAGAAGCGATATGTCACTCGTTGTGTATCTTAAGAGATTCATCGTTACTCTTTCCATAGGTTACTGGTATTCTCTGATTCAATGCCTCTCGTGACGAAAAAGTGGCTATCTTAATAGTGCAATACTTCTTCCTCCCAGTTGCTCACACAGTTTACTACTTTTTTGTGTAGATTTTGTCTGCCAGAAACTATAATTCACTAGTTTTGTGTCATAAAAGTGTCATCGTTTCTCCTCCTAGGGGTTATTCGAGACCTCTTAATGCAAACCGCAAGTAACGAGGCATTGGCTACCTTAAGAGAGTCATAGTTACTCGTCCCAATTGCTCACCCAGTCTGCCACTTTTCCTTACTGCGGCCAGTCTGCCAGAAGCGATATGTCACTCGTTGTGTATCTTAAGAGATTCATCGTTACTCTTTCCATAGGTTACTGGTATTCTCTGATTCAATGCCTCTCGTGACGAAAAAGTGGCTATCTTAATAGTGCAATACTTCTTCCTCCCAGTTGCTCACACAGTTTACTACTTTTTTGTGTAGTTTTTGTCTGCCAGAAACTATAATTCACTAGTTTTGTATCATAAAACAGTCATCGTTTCTCCTCCTAGGGGTTATTCGAGACCTCTTAATCCAAACCGCAAGTAACGAGGCATTGGCTACCTTAAGAGAGTCATAGTTACTCGTCCCAATTGCTCACCCAGTCTAACACTTTTTCTTACTGCGGCCAGTCTGCCAGAAGCGATATGTCACTCGTTGTGTATCTTAAGAGATTCATCGTTACTCTTTCCATAGGTTACTGGTATTCTCTGATTCAATGCCTCTCGTGACGAAAAAGTGGCTATCTTAATAGTGCAATACTTCTTCCTCCGAGTTGCTCACACAGTTTACTACTTTTTGTGTAGATTTTGTCTGCCAGAAACTATAATTCACTAGCTGTGTATCATAAAAGAGTCATCGTTTCTCCTCCTAGGGGTTTTCGAGATTTCTTAATCCAAACCGCAAGTAACGAGGCATTGGCTACCTTAAGAGAGTCATAGTTACTCGTCCCAATTGCTCACCCAGTCTGCCACTTTTTCTTACTGCGGCCAGTCTGCCAGAAGCGATATGTCACTCGTTGTGTATCTTAAGAGATTCATCGTTACTCCTTCCATAGGTTACTGGTATTCTCTGAGTCAATACCTCTCTTGACGAAAAAGTGGCTATCTTAATAGTGCAATACTTCTTCCTCCGAGTTGCTCACACAGTTTACTACTTTTTGTGTAGTTTTTGTCTGCCAGAAACTATAATTCACTAGCTGTGTATCATAAAAGAGTCATCGTTTCTCCTCCTAGGGGTTTTCGAGATTTCTTAATCCAAACCGCAAGTAACGAGGCATTGGCTACCTTAAGAGAGTCATAGTTACTCCTCCCCATTGCTCACCCAGTCTGCCACTTTTTCTTACTGTGGCCAGTCTGCCAGAAGCGATATGTCACTCGTTGTGTATCTTAAGAGATTCATCGTTACTCCTTCCATAGGTTACTGGTATTCTCTGAGTCAATACCTCTCTTGACGAAAAAGTGGCTATCTTAATAGTGCAATACTTCTTCCTCCGAGTTGCTCACACAGTTTACTACTTTTTGTGTACTTGCCAGTCTGCCAGAAGCGATATGTCACTAGTTGTGTATCATAAAAGGGTCATCGTTTCTCCTCCTAGGGGTTATTCGAGAATTCTTAATCCAAACCGCAAGTAACGAGGCATTGGCTACCTTAAGAGAGTCATAGTTACTCGTCCCAATTGCTCACCCAGTCTGCCACTTTTCCTTACTGCGGCCAGTCTGCCAGAAGCGATATGTCACTCGTTGTGTATCTTAAGAGATTCATCGTTACTCTTTCCATAGGTTACTGGTATTCTCTGATTCAATGCCTCTCGTGACGAAAAAGTGGCTATCTTAATAGTGCAATACTTCTTCCTCCGAGTTGCTCACACAGTTTACTACTTTTTGTGTAGTTTTTGTCTGCCACAAACTATAATTCACTAGCTGTGTATCATAAAAGAGTCATCGTTTCTCCTCCTAGGGGTTATTCGAGACCTCTTAATGCAAACCGCAAGTAACGAGGCATTGGCTACCTTAAGAGAGTCATAGTTACTCGTCCCAATTGCTCACCCAGTCTGCCACTTTTCCTTACTGCGGCCAGTCTGCCAGAAGCGATATGTCACTCGTTGTGTATCTTAAGAGATTCATCGTTACTCTTTCCATAGGTTACTGGTATTCTCTGATTCAATGCCTCTCGTGACGAAAAAGTGGCTATCTTAATAGTGCAATACTTCTTCCTCCCAGTTGCTTACACAGTTTACTACTTTTTTGTGTAGTTTTTGTCTGCCAGAAACTATAATTCACTAGTTTTGTATCATAAAAGGGTCATCGTTTCTCCTCCTAGGGGTTATTCGAGACCTCTTAATCCAAACCGCAAGTAACGAGGCATTGGCTACCTTAAGAGAGTCATAGTTACTCGTCCCAATTGCTCACCCTGTCTGCCACTTTTCCTTACTGCGGCCAGTCTGCCAGAAGCGATATGTCACTCGTTGTGTATCTTAAGAGATTCATCGTTACTCTTTCCATAGGTTACTGGTATTCTCTGATTCAATGCCTCTCGTGACGAAAAAGTGGCTATCTTAATAGTGCAATACTTCTTCCTCCGAGTTGCTCACACAGTTTACTACTTTTTGTGTAGATTTTGTCTGCCAGAAACTATAATTCACTAGCTGTGTATCATAAAAGAGTCATCGTTTCTCCTCCTAGGGGATTTCGAGATTTCTTAATCCAAACCGCAAGTAACGAGGCATTGGCTACCTTAAGAGAGTCATAGTTACTCGTCCCAATTGCTCACCCTGTCTGCCACTTTTCCTTACTGCGGCCAGTCTGCCAGAAGCGATATGTCACTCGTTGTGTATCTTAAGAGATTCATCGTTACTCTTTCCATAGGTTACTGGTATTCTCTGATTCAATGCCTCTCGTGACGAAAAAGTGGCTATCTTAATAGTGCAATACTTCTTCCTCCGAGTTGCTCACACAGTTTACTACTTTTTGTGTAGATTTTGTCTGCCAGAAACTATAATTCACTAGCTGTGTATCATAAAAGAGTCATCGTTTCTCCTCCTAGGGGATTTCGAGATTTCTTAATCCAAACCGCAAGTAACGAGGCATTGGCTACCTTAAGAGAGTCATAGTTACTCGTCCCAATTGCTCACCCTGTCTGCCACTTTTCCTTACTGCGGCCAGTCTGCCAGAAGCGATATGTCACTCGTTGTGTATCTTAAGAGATTCATCGTTACTCTTTCCATAGGTTACTGGTATTCTCTGAGTCAATACCTCTCTTGACGAAAAAGTGGCTATCTTAATAGTGCAATACTTCTTCCTCCGAGTTGCTCACACAGTTTACTACTTTTTGTGTAGTTTTTGTCTGCCAGAAACTATAATTCACTAGCTGTGTATCATAAAAGAGTCATCGTTTCTCCTCCTAGGGGTTTTCGAGATTTCTTAATCCAAACCGCAAGTAACGAGGCATTGGCTACCTTAAGAGAGTCATAGTTACTCCTCCCCATTGCTCACCCAGTCTGCCACTTTTTCTTACTGTGGCCAGTCTGCCAGAAGCGATATGTCACTCGTTGTGTATCTTAAGAGATTCATCGTTACTCCTTCCATAGGTTACTGGTATTCTCTGAGTCAATACCTCTCTTGACGAAAAAGTGGCTATCTTAATAGTGCAATACTTCTTCCTCCGAGTTGCTCACACAGTTTACTACTTTTTGTGTACTTTAAAGTCTGCCAGAAGCGATATGTCACTAGTTGTGTATCATAAAAGGGTCATCGTTTCTCCTCCTAGGGGTTATTCGAGAATTCTTAATCCAAACCGCAAGTAACGAGGCATTGGCTACCTTAAGAGAGTCATAGTTACTCGTCCCAATTGCTCACCCAGTCTGCCACTTTTCCTTACTGCGGCCAGTCTGCCAGAAGCGATATGTCACTCGTTGTGTATCTTAAGAGATTCATCGTTACTCTTTCCATAGGTTACTGGTATTCTCTGATTCAATGCCTCTCGTGACGAAAAAGTGGCTATCTTAATAGTGCAATACTTCTTCCTCCGAGTTGCTCACACAGTTTACTACTTTTTGTGTAGTTTTTGTCTGCCACAAACTATAATTCACTAGCTGTGTATCATAAAAGAGTCATCGTTTCTCCTCCTAGGGGTTTTCGAGATTTCTTAATCCAAACCGCAAGTAACGAGGCATTGGCTACCTTAAGAGAGTCATAGTTACTCCTCCCCATTGCTCACCCAGTCTGCCACTTTTTCTTACTGTGGCCAGTCTGCCAGAAGCGATATGTCACTCGTTGTGTATCTTAAGAGATTCATCGTTACTCCTTCCATAGGTTACTGGTATTCTCTGATTCAATTCTCTCGTGACGAAAAAGTGGCTATCTTAATAGTGCAATACTTCTTCCTCCCAGTTGCTCACACAGTTTACTACTTTTTTGTGTAGTTTTTGTCTGCCAGAAACTATGATTCACTAGTTTTGTATCATAAAAGAGTCATCGTTTCTCCTCCTAGGGGTTATTCGAGACCTCTTAATGCAAACCGCAAGTAACGAGGCATTGGCTACCTTAAGAGAGTCATAGTTACTCGTCCCAATTGCTCACCCAGTCTGCCACTTTTCCTTACTGCGGCCAGTCTGCCAGAAGCGATATGTCACTCGTTGTGTATCTTAAGAGATTCATCGTTACTCTTTCCATAGGTTACTGGTATTCTCTGATTCAATGCCTCTCGTGACGAAAAAGTGGATATCTTAATAGTGCAATACTTCTTCCTCCCAGTTGCTCACACAGTTTACTACTTTTTTGTGTAGATTTTGTCTGCCAGAAACTATAATTCACTAGTTTTGTATCATAAAAGGGTCATCGTTTCTCCTCCTAGGGGTTATTCGAGACCTCTTAATCCAAACCGCAAGTAACGAGGCATTGGCTACCTTAAGAGAGTCATAGTTACTCGTCCCAATTGCTCACCCAGTCTGCCACTTTTTCTTACAGCGGCCAGTCTGCCAGAAGCGATATGTCACTCGTTGTGTATCTTAAGAGATTCATCGTTACTCCTTCCATAGGTTACTGGTATTCTCTGATTCAATGCCTCTCGTGACGAAAAAGTGGCTATCTTAATAGTGCAATACTTCTTCCTCCGAGTTGCTCACACAGTTTACTACTTTTTGTGTAGATTTTGTCTGCCAGAAACTATAATTCACTAGCTGTGTATCATAAAAGAGTCATCGTTTCTCCTCCTAGGGGTTTTCGAGATTTCTTAATCCAAACCGCAAGTAACGAGGCATTGGCTACCTTAAGAGAGTCATAGTTACTCGTCCCAATTGCTCACCCAGTCTGCCACTTTTTCTTACTGCGGCCAGTCTGCCAGAAGCGATATGTCACTCGTTGTGTATCTTAAGAGATTCATCGTTACTCCTTCCATAGGTTACTGGTATTCTCTGAGTCAATACCTCTCTTGACGAAAAAGTGGCTATCTTAATAGTGCAATACTTCTTCCTCCGAGTTGCTCACACAGTTTACTACTATTTGTGTACTTGCCAGTCTGCCAGAAGCAATATGTCACTAGTTGTGTATCATAAAAGGGTCATCGTTTCTCCTCCTAGGGGTTATTCGAGATTTCTTAATCCAAACCGCAAGTAACGAGGCATTGGCTACCTTAAGAGAGTCATAGTTACTCGTCCCAATTGCTCACCCAGTCTGCCACTTTTCCTTACTGCGGCCAGTCTGCCAGAAGCGATATGTCACTCGTTGTGTATCTTAAGAGATTCATCGTTACTCTTTCCATAGGTTACTGGTATTCTCTGATTCAATGCCTCTCGTGACGAAAAAGTGGCTATCTTAATAGTGCAATACTTCTTCCTCCGAGTTGCTCACACAGTTTACTACTTTTTGTGTAGTTTTTGTCTGCCACAAACTATAATTCACTAGCTGTGTATCATAAAAGAGTCATCGTTTCTCCTCCTAGGGGTTTTCGAGATTTCTTAATCCAAACCGCAAGTAACGAGGCATTGGCTACCTTAAGAGAGTCATAGTTACTCCTCCCCATTGCTCACCCAGTCTGCCACTTTTTCTTACTGTGGCCAGTCTGCCAGAAGCGATATGTCACTCGTTGTGTATCTTAAGAGATTCATCGTTACTCTTTCCATAGGTTACTGGTATTCTCTGATTCAATGCCTCTCGTGACGAAAAAGTGGCTATCTTAATAGTGCAATACTTCTTCCTCCGAGTTGCTCACACAGTTTACTACTTTTTGTGTAGTTTTTGTCTGCCACAAACTATAATTCACTAGCTGTGTATCATAAAAGAGTCATCGTTTCTCCTCCTAGGGGTTTTCGAGATTTCTTAATCCAAACCGCAAGTAACGAGGCATTGGCTACCTTAAGAGAGTCATAGTTACTCCTCCCCATTGCTCACCCAGTCTGCGACTTTTTCTTACTGTGGCCAGTCTGCCAGAAGCGATATGTCACTCGTTGTGTATCTTAAGAGATTCATCGTTACTCCTTCCATAGGTTACTGGTATTCTCTGAGTCAATACCTCTCGTGACGAAAAAGTGGCTATCTTAATAGTGCAATACTTCTTCCTCCGAGTTGCTCACACAGTTTACTACTTTTTGTGTAGTTTTTGTCTGCCAGAAACTATAATTCACTAGCTGTGTATCATAAAAGAGTCATCGTTTCTCCTCCTAGAGGTTTTCGAGATTTCTTAATCCAAACCGCAAGTAACGAGGCATTGGCTACCTTAAGAGAGTCATAGTTACTCGTCCCAATTGCTCACCCAGTCTGCCACTTTTCCTTACTGCGGCCAGTCTGCCAGAAGCGATATGTCACTCGTTGTGTATCTTAAGAGATTCATCGTTACTCTTTCCATAGGTTACTGGTATTCTCTGATTCAATTCTCTCGTGACGAAAAAGTGGCTATCTTAATAGTGCAATACTTCTTCCTCCCAGTTGCTCACACAGTTTACTACTTTTTTGTGTAGTTTTTGTCTGCCAGAAACTATGATTCACTAGTTTTGTATCATAAAAGAGTCATCGTTTCTCCTCCTAGGGGTTATTCGAGACCTCTTAATGCAAACCGCAAGTAACGAGGCATTGGCTACCTTAAGAGAGTCATAGTTACTCGTCCCAATTGCTCACCCAGTCTGCCACTTTTCCTTACTGCGGCCAGTCTGCCAGAAGCGATATGTCACTCGTTGTGTATCTTAAGAGATTCATCGTTACTCTTTCCATAGGTTACTGGTATTCTCTGATTCAATGCCTCTCGTGACGAAAAAGTGGCTATCTTAATAGTGCAATACTTCTTCCTCCGAGTTGCTCACACAGTTTACTACTTTTTGTGTAGTTTTTGTCTGCCACAAACTATAATTCACTAGCTGTGTATCATAAAAGAGTCATCGTTTCTCCTCCTAGGGGTTTTCGAGATTTCTTAATCCAAACCGCAAGTAACGAGGCATTGGCTACCTTAAGAGAGTCATAGTTACTCCTCCCCATTGCTCACCCAGTCTGCCACTTTTTCTTACTGTGGCCAGTCTGCCAGAAGCGATATGTCACTCGTTGTGTATCTTAAGAGATTCATCGTTACTCCTTCCATAGGTTACTGGTATTCTCTGATTCAATTCTCTCGTGACGAAAAAGTGGCTATCTTAATAGTGCAATACTTCTTCCTCCCAGTTGCTCACACAGTTTACTACTTTTTTGTGTAGTTTTTGTCTGCCAGAAACTATGATTCACTAGTTTTGTATCATAAAAGAGTCATCGTTTCTCCTCCTAGGGGTTATTCGAGACCTCTTAATGCAAACCGCAAGTAACGAGGCATTGGCTACCTTAAGAGAGTCATAGTTACTCGCCCCAATTGCTCACCCAGTCTGCCACTTTTCCTTACTGCGGCCAGTCTGCCAGAAGCGATATGTCACTCGTTGTGTATCTTAAGAGATTCATCGTTACTCTTTCCATAGGTTACTGGTATTCTCTGATTCAATGCCTCTCGTGACGAATAAGTGGATATCTTAATAGTGCAATACTTCTTCCTCCCAGTTGCTCACACAGTTTACTACTTTTTTGTGTAGATTTTGTCTGCCAGAAACTATAATTCACTAGTTTTGTAACATAAAAGGGTCATCGTTTCTCCTCCTAGGGGTTATTCGAGACCTCTTAATCCAAACCGCAAGTAACGAGGCATTGGCTACCTTAAGAGAGTCATAGTTACTCGTCCCAATTGCTCACCCAGTCTGCCACTTTTTCTTACTGCGGCCAGTCTGCCAGAAGCGATATGTCACTCGTTGTGTATCTTAAGAGATTCATCGTTACTCCTTCCATAGGTTACTGGTATTCTCTGATTCAATGCCTCTCGTGACGAAAAAGTGGCTATCTTAATAGTGCAATACTTCTTCCTCCGAGTTGCTCACACAGTTTACTACTTTTTGTGTAGATTTTGTCTGCCAGAAACTATAATTCACTAGCTGTGTATCATAAAAGAGTCATCGTTTCTCCTCCTAGGGGTTTTCGAGATTTCTTAATCCAAACCGCAAGTAACGAGGCATTGGCTACCTTAAGAGAGTCATAGTTACTCGTCCCAATTGCTCACCCAGTCTGCCACTTTTTCTTACTGCGGCCAGTCTGCCAGAAGCGATATGTCACTCGTTGTGTATCTTAAGAGATTCCTCGTTACTCCTTCCATAGGTTACTGGTATTCTCTGAGTCAATACCTCTCTTGACGAAAAAGTGGCTATCTTAATAGTGCAATACTTCTTCCTCCGAGTTGCTCACACAGTTTACTACTATTTGTGTACTTGCCAGTCTGCCAGAAGCAATATGTCACTAGTTGTGTATCATAAAAGGGTCATCGTTTCTCCTCCTAGGGGTTATTCGAGATTTCTTGATCCAAACCGCAAGTAACGAGGCATTGGCTACCTTAAGAGAGTCATAGTTACTCGTCCCAATTGCTCACCCAGTCTGCCACTTTTCCTTACTGCGGCCAGTCTGCCAGAAGCGATATGTCACTCGTTGTGTATCTTAAGAGATTCATCGTTACTCTTTCCATAGGTTACTGGTATTCTCTGATTCAATGCCTCTCGTGACGAAAAAGTGGCTATCTTAATAGTGCAATACTTCTTCCTCCGAGTTGCTCACACAGTTTACTACTTTTTGTGTAGTTTTTGTCTGCCACAAACTATAATTCACTAGCTGTGTATCATAAAAGAGTCATCGTTTCTCCTCCTAGGGGTTTTCGAGAATTCTTAATCCAAACCGCAAGTAACGAGGCATTGGCTACCTTAAGAGAGTCATAGTTACTCCTCCCCATTGCTCACCCAGTCTGCCACTTTTTCTTACTGTGGCCAGTCTGCCAGAAGCGATATGTCACTCGTTGTGTATCTTAAGAGATTCATCGTTACTCCTTCCATAGGTTACTGGTATTCTCTGAGTCAATACCTCTCGTGACGAAAAAGTGGCTATCTTAATAGTGCAATACTTCTTCCTCCGAGTTGCTCACACAGTTTACTACTTTTTGTGTAGTTTTTGTCTGCCAGAAACTATAATTCACTAGCTGTGTATCATAAAAGAGTCATCGTTTCTCCTCCTAGAGGTTTTCGAGATTTCTTAATCCAAACCGCAAGTAACGAGGCATTGGCTACCTTAAGAGAGTCATAGTTACTCGTCCCAATTGCTCACCCAGTCTGCCACTTTTCCTTACTGCGGCCAGTCTGCCAGAAGCGATATGTCACTCGTTGTGTATCTTAAGAGATTCATCGTTACTCTTTCCATAGGTTACTGGTATTCTCTGATTCAATTCTCTCGTGACGAAAAAGTGGCTATCTTAATAGTGCAATACTTCTTCCTCCCAGTTGCTCACACAGTTTACTACTTTTTTGTGTAGTTTTTGTCTGCCAGAAACTATGATTCACTAGTTTTGTATCATAAAAGAGTCATCGTTTCTCCTCCTAGGGGTTATTCGAGACCTCTTAATGCAAACCGCAAGTAACGAGGCATTGGCTACCTTAAGAGAGTCATAGTTACTCGTCCCAATTGCTCACCCAGTCTGCCACTTTTCCTTACTGCGGCCAGTCTGCCAGAAGCGATATGTCACTCGTTGTGTATCTTAAGAGATTCATCGTTACTCTTTCCATAGGTTACTGGTATTCTCTGATTCAATGCCTCTCGTGACGAAAAAGTGGCTATCTTAATAGTGCAATACTTCTTCCTCCCAGTTGCTCACACAGTTTACTACTTTTTTGTGTAGTTTTTGTCTGCCAGAAACTATAATTCACTAGTTTTGTATCATAAAACAGTCATCGTTTCTCCTCCTAGGGGTTATTCGAGACCTCTTAATCCAAACCGCAAGTAACAAGGCATTGGCTACCTTAAGAGAGTCATAGTTACTCGTCCCAATTGCTCACCCAGTCTAACACTTTTTCTTACTGCGGCCAGTATGCCAGAAGCGATATGTCACTCGTTGTGTATCTTAAGAGATTCATCGTTACTCTTTCCATAGGTTACTGGTATTCTCTGATTCAATGCCTCTCGTGACGAAAAAGTGGCTATCTTAATAGTGCAATACTTCTTCCTCCGAGTTGCTCACACAGTTTACTACTTTTTGTGTAGATTTTGTCTGCCAGAAACTATAATTCACTAGCTGTGTATCATAAAAGAGTCATCGTTTCTCCTCCTAGGGGTTTTCGAGATTTCTTAATCCAAACCGCAAGTAACGAGGCATTGGCTACCTTAAGAGAGTCATAGTTACTCGTCCCAATTGCTCACCCAGTCTGCCACTTTTTCTTACTGCGGCCAGTCTGCCAGAAGCGATATGTCACTCGTTGTGTATCTTAAGAGATTCATCGTTACTCCTTCCATAGATTACTGGTATTCTCTTAGTCAATACCTCTCTTGACGAAAAAGTGGCTATCTTAATAGTGCAATACTTCTTCCTCCGAGTTGCTCACACAGTTTACTACTTTTTGTGTAGTTTTTGTCTGCCAGAAACTATAATTCACTAGCTGTGTATCATAAAAGAGTCATCGTTTCTCCTCCTAGGGGTTTTCGAGATTTCTTAATCCAAACCGCAAGTAACGAGGCATTGGCTACCTTAAGAGAGTCATAGTTACTCCTCCCCATTGCTCACCCAGTCTGCCACTTTTTCTTACTGTGGCCAGTCTGCCAGAAGCGATATGTCACTCGTTGTGTATCTTAAGAGATTCATCGTTACTCCTTCCATAGGTTACTGGTATTCTCTGAGTCAATACCTCTCTTGACGAAAAAGTGGCTATCTTAATAGTGCAATACTTCTTCCTCCGAGTTGCTCACACAGTTTACTACTTTTTGTGTACTTGCCAGTCTGCCAGAAGCGATATGTCACTAGTTGTGTATCATAAAAGGGTCATCGTTTCTCCTCCTAGGGGTTATTCGAGAATTCTTAATCCAAACCGCAAGTAACGAGGCATTGGCTACCTTAAGAGAGTCATAGTTACTCGTCCCAATTGCTCACCCAGTCTGCCACTTTTCCTTACTGCGGCCAGTCTGCCAGAAGCGATATGTCACTCGTTGTGTATCTTAAGAGATTCATCGTTACTCTTTCCATAGGTTACTGGTATTCTCTGATTCAATGCCTCTCGTGACGAAAAAGTGGCTATCTTAATAGTGCAATACTTCTTCCTCCGAGTTGCTCACACAGTTTACTACTTTTTTGTGTAGTTTTTGTCTGCCACAAACTATAATTCACTAGCTGTGTATCATAAAAGAGTCATCGTTTCTCCTCCTAGGGGTTATTCGAGACCTCTTAATGCAAACCGCAAGTAACGAGGCATTGGCTACCTTAAGAGAGTCATAGTTACTCGTCCCAATTGCTCACCCAGTCTGCCACTTTTCCTTACTGCGGCCAGTCTGCCAGAAGCGATATGTCACTCGTTGTGTATCTTAAGAGATTCATCGTTACTCTTTCCATAGGTTACTGGTATTCTCTGATTCAATGCCTCTCGTGACGAAAAAGTGGCTATCTTAATAGTGCAATACTTCTTCCTCCCAGTTGCTTACACAGTTTACTACTTTTTTGTGTAGTTTTTGTCTGCCAGAAACTATAATTCACTAGTTTTGTATCATAAAAGGGTCATCGTTTCTCCTCCTAGGGGTTATTCGAGACCTCTTAATCCAAACCGCAAGTAACGAGGCATTGGCTACCTTAAGAGAGTCATAGTTACTCGTCCCAATTGCTCACCCAGTCTGCCACTTTTCCTTACTGCGGCCAGTCTGCCAGAAGCGATATGTCACTCGTTGTGTATCTTAAGAGATTCATCGTTACTCTTTCCATAGGTTACTGGTATTCTCTGATTCAATGCCTCTCGTGACGAAAAAGTGGCTATCTTAATAGTGCAATACTTCTTCCTCCGAGTTGCTCACACAGTTTACTACTTTTTGTGTAGATTTTGTCTGCCAGAAACTATAATTCACTAGCTGTGTATCATAAAAGAGTCATCGTTTCTCCTCCTAGGGGATTTCGAGATTTCTTAATCCAAACCGCAAGTAACGAGGCATTGGCTACCTTAAGAGAGTCATAGTTACTCGTCCCAATTGCTCACCCAGTCTGCCACTTTTTCTTACTGCGGCCAGTCTGCCAGAAGCGATATGTCACTCGTTGTGTATCTTAAGAGATTCATCGTTACTCCTTCCATAGGTTACTGGTATTCTCTGAGTCAATACCTCTCTTGACGAAAAAGTGGCTATCTTAATAGTGCAATACTTCTTCCTCCGAGTTGCTCACACAGTTTACTACTTTTTGTGTAGTTTTTGTCTGCCAGAAACTATAAGTCACTAGCTGTGTATCATAAAAGAGTCATCGTTTCTCCTCCTAGGGGTTTTCGAGATTTCTTAATCCAAACCGCAAGTAACGAGGCATTGGCTACCTTAAGAGAGTCATAGTTACTCCTCCCCATTGCTCACCCAGTCTGCCACTTTTTCTTACTGTGGCCAGTCTGCCAGAAGCGATATGTCACTCGTTGTGTATCTTAAGAGATTCATCGTTACTCCTTCCATAGGTTACTGGTATTCTCTGAGTCAATACCTCTCTTGACGAAAAAGTGGCTATCTTAATAGTGCAATACTTCTTCCTCCGAGTTGCTCACACAGTTTACTACTTTTTGTGTACTTTCCAGTCTGCCAGAAGCGATATGTCACTAGTTGTGTATCATAAAAGGGTCATCGTTTCTCCTCCTAGGGGTTATTCGAGAATTCTTAATCCAAACCGCAAGTAACGAGGCATTGGCTACCTTAAGAGAGTCATAGTTACTCGTCCCAATTGCTCACCCAGTCTGCCACTTTTCCTTACTGCGGCCAGTCTGCCAGAAGCGATATGTCACTCGTTGTGTATCTTAAGAGATTCATCGTTACTCTTTCCATAGGTTACTGGTATTCTCTGATTCAATGCCTCTCGTGACGAAAAAGTGGCTATCTTAATAGTGCAATACTTCTTCCTCCGAGTTGCTCACACAGTTTACTACTTTTTGTGTAGTTTTTGTCTGAAACAAACTATAATTCACTAGCTGTGTATCATAAAAGAGTCATCGTTTCTCCTCCTAGGGGTTTTCGAGATTTCTTAATCCAAACCGCAAGTAACGAGGCATTGGCTACCTTAAGAGAGTCATAGTTACTCCTCCCCATTGCTCACCCAGTCTGCCACTTTTTCTTACTGTGGCCAGTCTGCCAGAAGCGATATGTCACTCGTTGTGTATCTTAAGAGATTCATCGTTACTCCTTCCATAGGTTACTGGTATTCTCTGATTCAATTCTCTCGTGACGAAAAAGTGGCTATCTTAATAGTGCAATACTTCTTCCTCCCAGTTGCTCACACAGTTTACTACTTTTTTGTGTAGTTTTTGTCTGCCAGAAACTATGATTCACTAGTTTTGTATCATAAAAGAGTCATCGTTTCTCCTCCTAGGGGTTATTCGAGACCTCTTAATGCAAACCGCAAGTAACGAGGCATTGGCTACCTTAAGAGAGTCATAGTTACTCGTCCCAATTGCTCACCCAGTCTGCCACTTTTCCTTACTGCGGCCAGTCTGCCAGAAGCGATATGTCACTCGTTGTGTATCTTAAGAGATTCATCGTTACTCTTTCCATAGGTTACTGGTATTCTCTGATTCAATGCCTCTCGTGACGAAAAAGTGGATATCTTAATAGTGCAATACTTCTTCCTCCCAGTTGCTCACACAGTTTACTACTTTTTTGTGTAGATTTTGTCTGCCAGAAACTATAATTCACTAGTTTTGTATCATAAAAGGGTCATCGTTTCTCCTCCTAGGGGTTATTCGAGACCTCTTAATCCAAACCGCAAGTAACGAGGCATTGGCTACCTTAAGAGAGTCATAGTTACTCGTCCCAATTGCTCACCCAGTCTGCCACTTTTTCTTACTGCGGCCAGTCTGCCAGAAGCGATATGTCACTCGTTGTGTATCTTAAGAGATTCATCGTTACTCCTTCCATAGGTTACTGGTATTCTCTGATTCAATGCCTCTCGTGACGAAAAAGTGGCTATCTTAATAGTGCAATACTTCTTCCTCCGAGTTGCTCACACAGTTTACTACTTTTTGTGTAGATTTTGTCTGCCAGAAACTATAATTCACTAGCTGTGTATCATAAAAGAGTCATCGTTTCTCCTCCTAGGGGTTTTCGAGATTTCTTAATCCAAACCGCAAGTAACGAGGCATTGGCTACCTTAAGAGAGTCATAGTTACTCGTCCCAATTGCTCACCCAGTCTGCCACTTTTTCTTACTGCGGCCAGTCTGCCAGAAGCGATATGTCACTCGTTGTGTATCTTAAGAGATTCATCGTTACTCCTTCCATAGGTTACTGGTATTCTCTGAGTCAATACCTCTCTTGACGAAAAAGTGGCTATCTTAATAGTGCAATACTTCTTCCTCCGAGTTGCTCACACAGTTTACTACTATTTGTGTACTTGCCAGTCTGCCAGAAGCAATATGTCACTAGTTGTGTATCATAAAAGGGTCATCGTTTCTCCTCCTAGGGGTTATTCGAGATTTCTTAATCCAAACCGCAAGTAACGAGGCATTGGCTACCTTAAGAGAGTCATAGTTACTCGTCCCAATTGCTCACCCAGTCTGCCACTTTTCCTTACTGCGGCCAGTCTGCCAGAAGCGATATGTCACTCGTTGTGTATCTTAAGAGATTCATCGTTACTCTTTCCATAGGTTACTGGTATTCTCTGATTCAATGCCTCTCGTGACGAAAAAGTGGCTATCTTAATAGTGCAATACTTCTTCCTCCCAGTTGCTTACACAGTTTACTACTTTTTTGTGTAGTTTTTGTCTGCCAGAAACTATAATTCACTAGTTTTGTATCATAAAAGGGTCATCGTTTCTCCTCCTAGGGGTTATTCGAGACCTCTTAATCCAAACCGCAAGTAACGAGGCATTGGCTACCTTAAGAGAGTCATAGTTACTCGTCCCAATTGCTCACCCTGTCTGCCACTTTTCCTTACTGCGGCCAGTCTGCCAGAAGCGATATGTCACTCGTTGTGTATCTTAAGAGATTCATCGTTACTCTTTCCATAGGTTACTGGTATTCTCTGATTCAATGCCTCTCGTGACGAAAAAGTGGCTATCTTAATAGTGCAATACTTCTTCCTCCGAGTTGCTCACACAGTTTACTACTTTTTGTGTAGATTTTGTCTGCCAGAAACTATAATTCACTAGCTGTGTATCATAAAAGAGTCATCGTTTCTCCTCCTAGGGGATTTCGAGATTTCTTAATCCAAACCGCAAGTAACGAGGCATTGGCTACCTTAAGAGAGTCATAGTTACTCGTCCCAATTGCTCACCCAGTCTGCCACTTTTCCTTACTGCGGCCAGTCTGCCAGAAGCGATATGTCACTCGTTGTGTATCTTAAGAGATTCATCGTTACTCTTTCCATAGGTTACTGGTATTCTCTGATTCAAATCTCTCGTGACGAAAAAGTGGCTATCTTAATAGTGCAATACTTCTTCCTCCCAGTTGCTCACACAGTTTACTACTTTTTTGTGTAGTTTTTGTCTGCCAGAAACTATGATTCACTAGTTTTGTATCATAAAAGAGTCATCGTTTCTCCTCCTAGGGGTTATTCGAGACCTCTTAATGCAAACCGCAAGTAACGAGGCATTGGCTACCTTAAGAGAGTCATAGTTACTCGTCCCAATTGCTCACCCAGTCTGCCACTTTTCCTTACTGCGGCCAGTCTGCCAGAAGCGATATGTCACTCGTTGTGTATCTTAAGAGATTCATCGTTACTCCTTCCATAGGTTACTGGTATTCTCTGAGTCAATACCTCTCGTGACGAAAAAGTGGCTATCTTAATAGTGCAATACTTCTTCCTCCTAGTTGCTCACACAGTTTACTGCTTTTTGTGTAGTTTTTGTCTGCCAGAAACTATAATTCACTAGTTGTGTATCATAAAAGAGTCATCGTTTCTCCTCCTAGGGGTTTTCGAGATTTCTTAATCCAAACCGCAAGTAACGAGGCATTGGCTACCTTAAGAGAGTCATAGTTACTCGTCCCAATTGCTCACCCAGTCTGCCACTTTTTCTTACTGCGGCCAGTCTGCCAGAAGCGATATGTCACTCGTTGTGTATCTTAAGAGATTCATCGTTACTCTTTCCATAGGTTACTGGTATTCTCTGATTCAATGCCTCTCGTGACGAAAAAGTGGCTATCTTAATAGTGCAATACTTCTTCCTCCGAGTTGCTCACACAGTTTACTACTTTTTGTGTAGATTTTGTCTGCCAGAAACTATAATTCACTAGCTGTGTATCATAAAAGAGTAATCGTTTCTCCTCCTAGGGGTTTTCGAGATTTCTTAATCCAAACCGCAAGTAACGAGGCATTGGCTACCTTAAGAGAGTCATAGTTACTCGTCCCAATTGCTCACCCAGTCTGCCACTTTTTCTTACTGCGGCCAGTCTGCCAGAAGCGATATGTCACTCGTTGTGTATCTTAAGAGATTCATCGTTACTCCTTCCATAGGTTACTGGTATTCTCTGAGTCAATACCTCTCTTGACGAAAAAGTGGCTATCTTAATAGTGCAATACTTCTTCCTCCGAGTTGCTCACACAGTTTACTACTTTTTGTGTACTTGCCAGTCTGCCAGAAGCGATATGTCACTAGTTGTGTATCATAAAAGGGTCATCGTTTCTCCTCCTAGGGGTTATTCGAGATTTCTTAATCCAAACCGCAAGTAACGAGGCATTGGCTACCTTAAGAGAGTCATAGTTACTCGTCCCAATTGCTCACCCAGTCTGCCACTTTTCCTTACTGCGGCCAGTCTGCCAGAAGCGATATGTCACTCGTTGTGTATCTTAAGAGATTCATCGTTACTCTTTCCATAGGTTACTGGTATTCTCTGATTCAATGCCTCTCGTGACGAAAAAGTGGCTATCTTAATAGTGCAATACTTCTTCCTCCGAGTTGCTCACACAGTTTACTACTTTTTTGTGTAGTTTTTGTCTGCCACAAACTGTAATTCACTAGCTGTGTATCATAAAAGAGCCATCGTTTCTCCTCCTAGGGGTTTTTGAGATTTCTTAATCCAAACCGCAAGTAACGAGGCATTGGCTACCTTAAGAGGGTCATAGTTACTCCTCCCCATTGCTCACCCAGTCTGCCACTTTTTCTTACTGTGGCCAGTCTGCCAGAAGCGATATGTCACTCGTTGTGTATCTTAAGAGATTCATCGTTACTCCTTCCATAGGTTACTGGTATTCTCTGAGTCAATACCTCTCGTGACGAAAAAGTGGCTATCTTAATAGTGCAATACTTCTTCCTCCGAGTTGCTCACACAGTTTACTACTTTTTTGTGTAGATTTTGTCTGCCAGAAACTATAATTCACTAGTTTTGTGTCATAAAAGTGTCATCGTTTCTCCTCCTAGGGGTTATTCGAGACCTCTTAATGCAAACCGCAATTAACGAGGCATTGGCTACCTTAAGAGAGTCATAGTTACTCGTCCCAATTGCTCACCCAGTCTGCCACTTTTCCTTACTGCGGCCAGTCTGCCAGAAGCGATATGTCACTCGTTGTGTATCTTAAGAGATTCATCGTTACTCTTTCCATAGGTTACTGGTATTCTCTGATTCAATGCCTCTCGTGACGAAAAAGTGGCTATCTTAATAGTGCAATACTTCTTCCTCCCAGTTGCTCACACAGTTTACTACTTTTTTGTGTAGTTTTTGTCTGCCAGAAACTATAATTCACTAGTTTTGTATCATAAAAGAGTCATCGTTTCTCCTCCTAGGGGTTATTCGAGACCTCTTAATCCAAACCGCAAGTAACGAGGCATTGGCTACCTTAAGAGAGTCATAGTTACTCGTCCCAATTGCTCACCCAGTCTGCCACTTTTTCTTACTGCGGCCAGTCTGCCAGAAGCGATATGTCACTCGTTGTGTATCTTAAGAGATTCATCGTTACTCCTTCCATAGGTTACTGGTATTCTCTGAGTCAATACCTCTCGTGACGAAAAAGTGGCTATCTTAATAGTGCAATACTTCTTCCTCCTAGTTGCTCACACAGTTTACTGCTTTTTGTGTAGTTTTTGTCTGCCAGAAACTATAATTCACTAGTTGTGTATCATAAAAGAGTCATCGTTTCTCCTCCTAGGGGTTTTCGAGATTTCTTAATCCAAACCGCAAGTAACGAGGCATTGGCTACCTTAAGACAGTCATAGTTACTCGTCCCAATTGCTCACCCAGTCTGCCACTTTTTCTTACTGCGGCCAGTCTGCCAGAAGCGATATGTCACTCGTTGTGTATCTTAAGAGATTCATCGTTACTCTTTCCATAGGTTACTGGTATTCTCTGATTCAATGCCTCTCGTGACGAAAAAGTGGCTATCTTAATAGTGCAATACTTCTTCCTCCGAGTTGCTCACACAGTGTACTACTTTTTGTGTAGATTTTGTCTGCCAGAAACTATAATTCACTAGCTGTGTATCATAAAAGAGTCATCGTTTCTCCTCCTAGGGGTTTTCGAGATTTCTTAATCCAAACCGCAAGTAACGAGGCATTGGCTACCTTAAGAGAGTCATAGTTACTCGTCCCAATTGCTCACCCAGTCTGCCACTTTTTCTTACTGCGGCCAGTCTGCCAGAAGCGATATGTCACTCGTTGTGTATCTTAAGAGATTCATCGTTACTCCTTCCACAGGTTACTGGTATTCTCTGAGTCAATACCTCTCTTGACGAAAAAGTGGCTATCTTAATAGTGCAATACTTCTTCCTCCGAGTTGCTCACACAGTATACTACTTTTTGTGTACTTGCCAGTCTGCCAGAAGCGATATGTCACTAGTTGTGTATCATAAAAGAGTCATCGTTTCTCCTCCTAGGGGTTTTCGAGATTTCTTAATCCAAACCGCAAGTAACGAGGCATTGGCTACCTTAAGAGAGTCATAGTTACTCGTCCCAATTGCTCACCCAGTCTGCCACTTTTCCTTACTGCGGCCAGTCTGCCAGAAGCGATATGTCACTCGTTGTGTATCTTAAGAGATTCATCGTTACTCTTTCCATATGTTACTGGTATTCTCTGATTCAATGCCTCTCGTGACGAAAAAGTGGCTATCTTAATAGTGCAATACTTCTTCCTCCGAGTTGCTCACACAGTTTACTACTTTTTTGTGTAGTTTTTGTCTGCCACAAACTGTAATTCACTAGCTGTGTATCATAAAAGAGCCATCGTTTCTCCTCCTAGGGGTTTTTGAGATTTCTTAATCCAAACCGCAAGTAACGAGGCATTGGCTACCTTAAGAGGGTCATAGTTACTCCTCCCCATTGCTCACCCAGTCTGCCACTTTTTCTTACTGTGGCCAGTCTGCCAGAAGCGATATGTCACTCGTTGTGTATCTTAAGAGATTCATCGTTACTCCTTCCATAGGTTACTGGTATTCTCTGAGTCAATACCTCTCGTGACGAAAAAGTGGCTATCTTAATAGTGCAATACTTCTTCCTCCGAGTTGCTCACACAGTTTACTACTTTTTTGTGTAGATTTTGTCTGCCAGAAACTATAATTCACTAGTTTTGTGTCATAAAAGTGTCATCGTTTCTCCTCCTAGGGGTTATTCGAGACCTCTTAATGCAAACCGCAAGTAACGAGGCATTGGCTACCTTAAGAGAGTCATAGTTACTCGTCCCAATTGCTCACCCAGTCTGCCACTTTTCCTTACTGCGGCCAGTCTGCCAGAAGCGATATGTCACTCGTTGTGTATCTTAAGAGATTCATCGTTACTCTTTCCATAGGTTACTGGTATTCTCTGATTCAATGCCTCTCGTGACGAAAAAGTGGCTATCTTAATAGTGCAATACTTCTTCCTCCCAGTTGCTCACACAGTTTACTACTTTTTTGTGTAGTTTTTGTCTGCCAGAAACTATAATTCACTGGTTTTGTATCATAAAAGAGTCATCGTTTCTCCTCCTAGGGGTTATTCGAGACCTCTTAATCCAAACCGCAAGTAACGAGGCATTGGCTACCTTAAGAGAGTCATAGTTACTCGTCCCAATTGCTCACCCAGTCTGCCACTTTTTCTTACTGCGGCCAGTCTGCCAGAAGCGATATGTCACTCGTTGTGTATCTTAAGAGATTCATCGTTACTCCTTCCATAGGTTACTGGTATTCTCTGAGTCAATACCTCTCGTGACGAAAAAGTGGCTATCTTAATAGTGCAATACTTCTTCCTCCTAGTTGCTCACACAGTTTACTGCTTTTTGTGTAGTTTTTGTCTGCCAGAAACTATAATTCACTAGTTGTGTATCATAAAAGAGTCATCGTTTCTCCTCCTAGGGGTTTTCGAGATTTCTTAATCCAAACCGCAAGTAACGAGGCATTGGCTACCTTAAGACAGTCATAGTTACTCGTCCCAATTGCTCACCCAGTCTGCCACTTTTTCTTACTGCGGCCAGTCTGCCAGAAGCGATATGTCACTCGTTGTGTATCTTAAGAGATTCATCGTTACTCTTTCCATAGGTTACTGGTATTCTCTGATTCAATGCCTCTCGTGACGAAAAAGTGGCTATCTTAATAGTGCAATACTTCTTCCTCCGAGTTGCTCACACAGTGTACTACTTTTTGTGTAGATTTTGTCTGCCAGAAACTATAATTCACTAGCTGTGTATCATAAAAGAGTCATCGTTTCTCCTCCTAGGGGTTTTCGAGATTTCTTAATCCAAACCGCAAGTAACGAGGCATTGGCTACCTTAAGAGAGTCATAGTTACTCGTCCCAATTGCTCACCCAGTCTGCCACTTTTTCTTACTGCGGCCAGTCTGCCAGAAGCGATATGTCACTCGTTGTGTATCTTAAGAGATTCATCGTTACTCCTTCCACAGGTTACTGGTATTCTCTGAGTCAATACCTCTCTTGACGAAAAAGTGGCTATCTTAATAGTGCAATACTTCTTCCTCCGAGTTGCTCACACAGTATACTACTTTTTGTGTACTTGCCAGTCTGCCAGAAGCGATATGTCACTAGTTGTGTATCATAAAAGAGTCATCGTTTCTCCTCCTAGGGGTTTTCGAGATTTCTTAATCCAAACCGCAAGTAACGAGGCATTGGCTACCTTAAGAGAGTCATAGTTACTCGTCCCAATTGCTCACCCAGTCTGCCACTTTTCCTTACTGCGGCCAGTCTGCCAGAAGCGATATGTCACTCGTTGTGTATCTTAAGAGATTCATCGTTACTCTTTCCATATGTTACTGGTATTCTCTGATTCAATGCCTCTCGTGACGAAAAAGTGGCTATCTTAATAGTGCAATACTTCTTCCTCCGAGTTGCTCACACAGTTTACTACTTTTTGTGTAGTTTTTGTCTGCCAGAAACTATAATTCACTAGCTGTGTATCATAAAAGAGTCATCGTTTCTCCTCCTAGGGGTTTTCGAGATTTCTTAATCCAAACCGCAAGTAACGAGGCATTGGCTACCTTAAGAGAGTCATAGTTACTCGTCCCAATTGCTCACCCAGTCTGCCACTTTTCCTTACTGCGGCCAGTCTGCCAGAAGCGATATGTCACTCGTTGTGTATCTTAAGAGATTCATCGTTACTCTTTCCATAGGTTACTGGTATTCTCTGATTCAATTCTCTCGTGACGAAAAAGTGGCTATCTTAATAGTGCAATACTTCTTCCTCCCAGTTGCTCACACAGTTTACTACTTTTTTGTGTAGTTATTGTCTGCCAGAAACTATGATTCACTAGTTTTGTATCATAAAAGAGTCATCGTTTCTCCTCCTAGGGGTTATTCGAGACCTCTTAATGCAAACCGCAAGTAACGAGGCATTGGCTACCTTAAGAGAGTCATAGTTACTCGTCCCAATTGCTCACCCAGTCTGCCACTTTTCCTTACTGCGGCCAGTCTGCCAGAAGCGATATGTCACTCGTTGTGTATCTTAAGAGATTCATCGTTACTCTTTCCATAGGTTACTGGTATTCCCTGATTCAATGCCTCTCGTGACGAAAAAGTGGCTATCTTAATAGTGCAATACTTCTTCCTCCCAGTTGCTCACACAGTTTACTACTTTTTTGTGTAGATTTTGTCTGCCAGAAACTATAATTCACTAGTTTTGTGTCATAAAAGTGTCATCGTTTCTCCTCCTAGGGGTTATTCGAGACCTCTTAATGCAAACCGCAAGTAACGAGGCATTGGCTACCTTAAGAGAGTCATAGTTACTCGTCCCAATTAATCACCCAGTCTGCCACTTTTCCTTACTGCGGCCAGTCTGCCAGAAGCGATATGTCACTCGTTGTGTATCTTAAGAGATTCATCGTTACTCTTTCCATAGGTTACTCGTATTCTCTGATTCAATGCCTCTCGTGACGAAAAAGTGGCTATCTTAATAGTGCAATACTTCTTCCTCCCAGTTGCTCACACAGTTTACTACTTTCTTGTGTAGTTTTTGTCTGCCAGAAACTATAATTCACTAGTTTTGTATCATAAAAGAGTCATCGTTTCTCCTCCTAGTGGTTATTCGAGACCTCTTAATCCAAACCGCAAGTAACGAGGCATTGGCTACCTTAAGAGAGTCATAGTTACTCGTCCCAATTGCTCACCCAGTCTGCCACTATTTCTTACTGCGGCCAGTCTGCCAGAAGCGATATGTCACTCGTTGTGTATCTTAAGAGATTCATCGTTACTCCTTCCATAGGTTACTGGTATTCTCTGAGTCAATACCTCTCGTGACGAAAAAGTGGCTATCTTAATAGTGCAATACTTCTTCCTCCTAGTTGCTCACACAGTTTACTGCTTTTTGTGTAGTTTTTGTCTGCCAGAAACTATAATTCACTAGTTGTGGATCATAAAAGAGTCATCGTTTCTCCTCCTAGGGGTTTTCGAGATTTCTTAATCCAAACCGCAAGTAACGAGGCATTGGCTACCTTAAGAGAGTCATAGTTACTCGTCCCAATTGCTCACCCAGTCTGCCACTTTTTCTTACTGCGGCCAGTCTGCCAGAAGCGATATGTCACTCGTTGTGTATCTTAAGAGATTCATCGTTACTCTTTCCATAGGTTACTGGTATTCTCTGATTCAATGCCTCTCGTGACGAAAAAGTGGCTATCTTAATAGTGCAATACTTCTTCCTCCGAGTTGCTCACACAGTTTACTACTTTTTGTGTAGATTTTGTCTGCCAGAAACTATAATTGACTAGCTGTGTATCATAAAAGAGTCATCGTTTCTCCTCCTAGGGGTTTTCGAGATTTCTTAATCCAAACCGCAAGTAACGAGGCATTGGCTACCTTAAGAGAGTCATAGTTACTCGTCCCAATTGCTCACCCAGTCTGCCACTTTTTCTTACTGCGGCCAGTCTGCCAGAAGCGATATGTCACTCGTTGTGTATCTTAAGAGATTCATCGTTACTCCTTCCATAGGTTACTGGTATTCTCTGAGTCAATACCTCTCTTGACGAAAAAGTGGCTATCTTAATAGTGCAATACTTCTTCCTCCGAGTTGCTCACACAGTTTACTACTTTTTGTGTACTTGCCAGTCTGCCAGAAGCGATATGTCACTAGTTGTGTATCATAAAAGAGTCATCGTTTCTCCTCCTAGGGGTTTTCGAGATTTCTTAATCCAAACCGCAAGTAACGAGGCATTGGCTACCTTAAGAGAGTCATAGTTACTCGTCCCAATTGCTCACCCAGTCTGCCACTTTTCCTTACTGCGGCCAGTCTGCCAGAAGCGATATGTCACTCGTTGTGTATCTTAAGAGATTCATCGTTACTCTTTCCATATGTTACTGGTATTCTCTGATTCAATGCCTCTCGTGACGAAAAAGTGGCTATCTTAATAGTGCAATACTTCTTCCTACGAGTTGCTCACACAGTTTACTACTTTTTGTGTAGTTTTTGTCTGCCAGAAACTATAATTCACTAGCTGTGTATCATAAAAGAGTCATCGTTTCTCCTCCTAGGGGTTTTCGAGATTTCTTAATCCAAACCGCAAGTAACGAGGCATTGGCTACCTTAAGAGAGTCATAGTTACTCGTCCCAATTGCTCACCCAGTCTGCCACTTTTCCTTACTGCGGCCAGTCTGCCAGAAGCGATATGTCACTCGTTGTGTATCTTAAGAGATTCATCGTTACTCTTTCCATAGGTTACTGGTATTCTCTGATTCAATTCTCTCGTGACGAAAAAGTGGCTATCTTAATAGTGCAATACTTCTTCCTCCCAGTTGCTCACACAGTTTACTACTTTTTTGTGTAGTTATTGTCTGCCAGAAACTATGATTCACTAGTTTTGTATCATAAAAGAGTCATCGTTTCTCCTCCTAGGGGTTATTCGAGACCTCTTAATGCAAACCGCAAGTAACGAGGCATTGGCTACCTTAAGAGAGTCATAGTTACTCGTCCCAATTGCTCACCCAGTCTGCCACTTTTCCTTACTGCGGCCAGTCTGCCAGAAGCGATATGTCACTCGTTGTGTATCTTAAGAGATTCATCGTTACTCTTTCCATAGGTTACTGGTATTCCCTGATTCAATGCCTCTCGTGACGAAAAAGTGGCTATCTTAATAGTGCAATACTTCTTCCTCCCAGTTGCTCACACAGTTTACTACTTTTTTGTGTAGATTTTGTCTGCCAGAAACTATAATTCACTAGTTTTGTGTCATAAAAGTGTCATCGTTTCTCCTCCTAGGGGTTATTCGAGACCTCTTAATGCAAACCGCAAGTAACGAGGCATTGGCTACCTTAAGAGAGTCATAGTTACTCGTCCCAATTAATCACCCAGTCTGCCACTTTTCCTTACTGCGGCCAGTCTGCCAGAAGCGATATGTCACTCGTTGTGTATCTTAAGAGATTCATCGTTACTCTTTCCATAGGTTACTCGTATTCTCTGATTCAATGCCTCTCGTGACGAAAAAGTGGCTATCTTAATAGTGCAATACTTCTTCCTCCCAGTTGCTCACACAGTTTACTACTTTCTTGTGTAGTTTTTGTCTGCCAGAAACTATAATTCACTAGTTTTGTATCATAAAAGAGTCATCGTTTCTCCTCCTAGTGGTTATTCGAGACCTCTTAATCCAAACCGCAAGTAACGAGGCATTGGCTACCTTAAGAGAGTCATAGTTACTCGTCCCAATTGCTCACCCAGTCTGCCACTATTTCTTACTGCGGCCAGTCTGCCAGAAGCGATATGTCACTCGTTGTGTATCTTAAGAGATTCATCGTTACTCCTTCCATAGGTTACTGGTATTCTCTGAGTCAATACCTCTCGTGACGAAAAAGTGGCTATCTTAATAGTGCAATACTTCTTCCTCCTAGTTGCTCACACAGTTTACTGCTTTTTGTGTAGTTTTTGTCTGCCAGAAACTATAATTCACTAGTTGTGGATCATAAAAGAGTCATCGTTTCTCCTCCTAGGGGTTTTCGAGATTTCTTAATCCAAACCGCAAGTAACGAGGCATTGGCTACCTTAAGAGAGTCATAGTTACTCGTCCCAATTGCTCACCCAGTCTGCCACTTTTTCTTACTGCGGCCAGTCTGCCAGAAGCGATATGTCACTCGTTGTGTATCTTAAGAGATTCATCGTTACTCTTTCCATAGGTTACTGGTATTCTCTGATTCAATGCCTCTCGTGACGAAAAAGTGGCTATCTTAATAGTGCAATACTTCTTCCTCCGAGTTGCTCACACAGTTTACTACTTTTTGTGTAGATTTTGTCTGCCAGAAACTATAATTGACTAGCTGTGTATCATAAAAGAGTCATCGTTTCTCCTCCTAGGGGTTTTCGAGATTTCTTAATCCAAACCGCAAGTAACGAGGCATTGGCTACCTTAAGAGAGTCATAGTTACTCGTCCCAATTGCTCACACAGTCTGCCACTTTTTCTTACTGCGGCCAGTCTGCCAGAAGCGATATGTCACTCGTTGTGTATCTTAAGAGATTCATCGTTACTCCTTCCATAGGTTACTGGTATTCTCTGAGTCAATACCTCTCGTGACGAAAAAGTGGCTATCTTAATAGTGCAATACTTCTTCCTCCGAGTTGCTCACACAGTTTACTACTTTTTGTGTACTTGCCAGTCTGCCAGAAGCGATATGTCATTAGTTGTGTATCATAAAAGGGTCATCGTTTCTCCTCCTAGGGGTTATTCGAGATTTCTTAATCCAAACCGCAAGTAACGAGGCATTGGCTACCTTAAGAGAGTCATAGTTACTCGTCCCAATTGCTCACCCAGTCTGACACTTTTCCTTACTGCGGCCAGTCTGCCAGAAGCGATATGTCACTCGTTGTGTATCTTAAGAGATTCATCGTTACTCCTTCCATAGGTTACTGGTATTCTCTGAGTCAATACCTCTCTTGACGAAGAAGTGGCTATGTTAATAGTGCAATACTTCTTCCTCCGAGTTGCTCACACAGTTTACTACTTTTTGTGTACTTGCCAGTCTGCCAGAAGCGATATGTCACTAGTTTTGTATCATAAAAGAGTCATCGTTTCTCCTCCTAGGGGTTATTCGAGACCTCTTAATGCAAACCGCAAGTAACGAGGCATTGGCTACCTTAAGAGAGTCATAGTTACTCGTCCCAATTGCTCACCCAGTCTGCCACTTTTCCTTACTGCGGCCAGTCTGCCAGAAGCGATATGTCACTCGTTGTGTATCTTAAGAGATTCATCGTTACTCTTTCCATAGGTTACTGGTATTCTCTGATTCAATGCCTCTCGTGACGAATAAGTGGCTATCTTAATAGTGCAATACTTCTTCCTCCCAGTTGCTCACACAGTTTACTACTTTTTTGTGTAGTTTTTGTCTGCCAGAAACTATAATTCACTAGTTTTGTATCATAAAAGAGTCATCGTTTCTCCTCCTAGGGGTTATTCGAGACCTCTTAATCCAAACCGCAAGTAACGAGGCATTGGCTACCTTAAGAGAGTCATAGTTACTCGTCCCAATTGCTCACCCAGTCTGCCACTTTTTCTTACTGCGGCCAGTCTGCCAGAAGCGATATGTCACTCGTTGTGTATCTTAAGAGATTCATCGTTACTCCTTCCATAGGTTACTGGTATTCTCTGAGTCAATACCTCTCGTGACGAAAAAGTGGCTATCTTAATAGTGCAATACTTCTTCCTCCTAGTTGCTCACACAGTTTACTGCTTTTTGTGTAGTTATTGTCTGCCAGAAACTATGATTCACTAGTTTTGTATCATAAAAGAGTCATCGTTTCTCCTCCTAGGGGTTATTCGAGACCTCTTAATGCAAACCGCAAGTAACGAGGCATTGGCTACCTTAAGAGAGTCATAGTTACTCGTCCCAATTGCTCACCCAGTCTGCCACTTTTCCTTACTGCGGCCAGTCTGCCAGAAGCGATATGTCACTCGTTGTGTATCTTAAGAGATTCATCGTTACTCTTTCCATAGGTTACTGGTATTCCCTGATTCAATGCCTCTCGTGACGAAAAAGTGGCTATCTTAATAGTGCAATACTTCTTCCTCCCAGTTGCTCACACAGTTTACTACTTTTTTGTGTAGATTTTGTCTGCCAGAAACTATAATTCACTAGTTTTGTGTCATAAAAGTGTCATCGTTTCTCCTCCTAGGGGTTATTCGAGACCTCTTAATGCAAACCGCAAGTAACGAGGCATTGGCTACCTTAAGAGAGTCATAGTTACTCGTCCCAATTAATCACCCAGTCTGCCACTTTTCCTTACTGCGGCCAGTCTGCCAGAAGCGATATGTCACTCGTTGTGTATCTTAAGAGATTCATCGTTACTCTTTCCATAGGTTACTCGTATTCTCTGATTCAATGCCTCTCGTGACGAAAAAGTGGCTATCTTAATAGTGCAATACTTCTTCCTCCCAGTTGCTCACACAGTTTACTACTTTCTTGTGTAGTTTTTGTCTGCCAGAAACTATAATTCACTAGTTTTGTATCATAAAAGAGTCATCGTTTCTCCTCCTAGTGGTTATTCGAGACCTCTTAATCCAAACCGCAAGTAACGAGGCATTGGCTACCTTAAGAGAGTCATAGTTACTCGTCCCAATTGCTCACCCAGTCTGCCACTATTTCTTACTGCGGCCAGTCTGCCAGAAGCGATATGTCACTCGTTGTGTATCTTAAGAGATTCATCGTTACTCCTTCCATAGGTTACTGGTATTCTCTGAGTCAATACCTCTCGTGACGAAAAAGTGGCTATCTTAATAGTGCAATACTTCTTCCTCCTAGTTGCTCACACAGTTTACTGCTTTTTGTGTAGTTTTTGTCTGCCAGAAACTATAATTCACTAGTTGTGGATCATAAAAGAGTCATCGTTTCTCCTCCTAGGGGTTTTCGAGATTTCTTAATCCAAACCGCAAGTAACGAGGCATTGGCTACCTTAAGAGAGTCATAGTTACTCGTCCCAATTGCTCACCCAGTCTGCCACTTTTTCTTACTGCGGCCAGTCTGCCAGAAGCGATATGTCACTCGTTGTGTATCTTAAGAGATTCATCGTTACTCTTTCCATAGGTTACTGGTATTCTCTGATTCAATGCCTCTCGTGACGAAAAAGTGGCTATCTTAATAGTGCAATACTTCTTCCTCCGAGTTGCTCACACAGTTTACTACTTTTTGTGTAGATTTTGTCTGCCAGAAACTATAATTGACTAGCTGTGTATCATAAAAGAGTCATCGTTTCTCCTCCTAGGGGTTTTCGAGATTTCTTAATCCAAACCGCAAGTAACGAGGCATTGGCTACCTTAAGAGAGTCATAGTTACTCGTCCCAATTGCTCACACAGTCTGCCACTTTTTCTTACTGCGGCCAGTCTGCCAGAAGCGATATGTCACTCGTTGTGTATCTTAAGAGATTCATCGTTACTCCTTCCATAGGTTACTGGTATTCTCTGAGTCAATACCTCTCGTGACGAAAAAGTGGCTATCTTAATAGTGCAATACTTCTTCCTCCGAGTTGCTCACACAGTTTACTACTTTTTGTGTACTTGCCAGTCTGCCAGAAGCGATATGTCATTAGTTGTGTATCATAAAAGGGTCATCGTTTCTCCTCCTAGGGGTTATTCGAGATTTCTTAATCCAAACCGCAAGTAACGAGGCATTGGCTACCTTAAGAGAGTCATAGTTACTCGTCCCAATTGCTCACCCAGTCTGACACTTTTCCTTACTGCGGCCAGTCTGCCAGAAGCGATATGTCACTCGTTGTGTATCTTAAGAGATTCATCGTTACTCCTTCCATAGGTTACTGGTATTCTCTGAGTCAATACCTCTCTTGACGAAGAAGTGGCTATGTTAATAGTGCAATACTTCTTCCTCCGAGTTGCTCACACAGTTTACTACTTTTTGTGTACTTGCCAGTCTGCCAGAAGCGATATGTCACTAGTTTTGTATCATAAAAGAGTCATCGTTTCTCCTCCTAGGGGTTATTCGAGACCTCTTAATGCAAACCGCAAGTAACGAGGCATTGGCTACCTTAAGAGAGTCATAGTTACTCGTCCCAATTGCTCACCCAGTCTGCCACTTTTCCTTACTGCGGCCAGTCTGCCAGAAGCGATATGTCACTCGTTGTGTATCTTAAGAGATTCATCGTTACTCTTTCCATAGGTTACTGGTATTCTCTGATTCAATGCCTCTCGTGACGAATAAGTGGCTATCTTAATAGTGCAATACTTCTTCCTCCCAGTTGCTCACACAGTTTACTACTTTTTTGTGTAGTTTTTGTCTGCCAGAAACTATAATTCACTAGTTTTGTATCATAAAAGAGTCATCGTTTCTCCTCCTAGGGGTTATTCGAGACCTCTTAATCCAAACCGCAAGTAACGAGGCATTGGCTACCTTAAGAGAGTCATAGTTACTCGTCCCAATTGCTCACCCAGTCTGCCACTTTTTCTTACTGCGGCCAGTCTGCCAGAAGCGATATGTCACTCGTTGTGTATCTTAAGAGATTCATCGTTACTCCTTCCATAGGTTACTGGTATTCTCTGAGTCAATACCTCTCGTGACGAAAAAGTGGCTATCTTAATAGTGCAATACTTCTTCCTCCTAGTTGCTCACACAGTTTACTGCTTTTTGTGTAGTTTTTGTCTGCCAGAAACTATAATTCACTAGTTGTGTATCATAAAAGAGTCATCGTTTCTCCTCCTAGGGGTTTTCGAGATTTCTTAATCCAAACCGCAAGTAACGAGGCATTGGCTACCTTAAGAGAGTCATAGTTACTCGTCCCAATTGCTCACCCAGTCTGCCACTTTTCCTTACTGCGGCCAGTCTGCCAGAAGCGATATGTCACTCGTTGTGTATCTTAAGAGATTCATCGTTACTCTTTCCATAGGTTACTGGTATTCTCTGATTCAATTCTCTCGTGACGAAAAAGTGGCTATCTTAATAGTGCAATACTTCTTCCTCCCAGTTGCTCACACAGTTTACTACTTTTTTGTGTAGTTATTGTCTGCCAGAAACTATGATTCACTAGTTTTGTATCATAAAAGAGTCATCGTTTCTCCTCCTAGGGGTTATTCGAGACCTCTTAATGCAAACCGCAAGTAACGAGGCATTGGCTACCTTAAGAGAGTCATAGTTACTCGTCCCAATTGCTCACCCAGTCTGCCACTTTTCCTTACTGCGGCCAGTCTGCCAGAAGCGATATGTCACTCGTTGTGTATCTTAAGAGATTCATCGTTACTCTTTCCATAGGTTACTGGTATTCCCTGATTCAATGCCTCTCGTGACGAAAAAGTGGCTATCTTAATAGTGCAATACTTCTTCCTCCCAGTTGCTCACACAGTTTACTACTTTTTTGTGTAGATTTTGTCTGCCAGAAACTATAATTCACTAGTTTTGTGTCATAAAAGTGTCATCGTTTCTCCTCCTAGGGGTTATTCGAGACCTCTTAATGCAAACCGCAAGTAACGAGGCATTGGCTACCTTAAGAGAGTCATAGTTACTCGTCCCAATTAATCACCCAGTCTGCCACTTTTCCTTACTGCGGCCAGTCTGCCAGAAGCGATATGTCACTCGTTGTGTATCTTAAGAGATTCATCGTTACTCCTTCCATAGGTTACTGGTATTCTCTGAGTCAATACCTCTCGTGACGAAAAAGTGGCTATCTTAATAGTGCAATACTTCTTCCTCCTAGTTGCTCACACAGTTTACTGCTTTTTGTGTAGTTTTTGTCTGCCAGAAACTATAATTCACTAGTTGTGGATCATAAAAGAGTCATCGTTTCTCCTCCTAGGGGTTTTCGAGATTTCTTAATCCAAACCGCAAGTAACGAGGCATTGGCTACCTTAAGAGAGTCATAGTTACTCGTCCCAATTGCTCACCCAGTCTGCCACTTTTTCTTACTGCGGCCAGTCTGCCAGAAGCGATATGTCACTCGTTGTGTATCTTAAGAGATTCATCGTTACTCCTTCCATAGGTTACTGGTATTCTCTGAGTCAATACCTCTCGTGACGAAAAAGTGGCTATCTTAATAGTGCAATACTTCTTCCTCCTAGTTGCTCACACAGTTTACTGCTTTTTGTGTAGTTTTTGTCTGCCAGAAACTATAATTCACTAGTTGTGTATCATAAAAGAGTCATCGTTTCTCCTCCTAGGGGTTTTCGAGATTTCTTAATCCAATCCGCAAGTAACGAGGCATTGGCTACCTTAAGAGAGTCATAGTTACTCGTCCCAATTGCTCACCCAGTCTGCCACTTTTTCTTACTGCGGCCAGTCTGCCAGAAGCGATATGTCACTCGTTGTGTATCTTAAGAGATTCATCGTTACTCTTTCCATAGGTTACTGGTATTCTCTGATTCAATGCCTCTCGTGACGAAAAAGTGGCTATCTTAATAGTGCAATACTTCTTCCTCCGAGTTGCTCACACAGTGTACTACTTTTTGTGTAGATTTTGTCTGCCAGAAACTATAATTCACTAGCTGTGTATCATAAAAGAGTCATCGTTTCTCCTCCTAGGGGTTTTCGAGATTTCTTAATCCAAACCGCAAGTAACGAGGCATTGGCTACCTTAAGAGAGTCATAGTTACTCGTCCCAATTGCTCACCCAGTCTGCCACTTTTTCTTACTGCGGCCAGTCTGCCAGAAGCGATATGTCACTCGTTGTGTATCTTAAGAGATTCATCGTTACTCCTTCCATAGGTTACTGGTATTCTCTGAGTCAATACCTCTCTTGACGAAAAAGTGGCTATCTTAATAGTGCAATACTTCTTCCTCCGAGGTGCTCACACAGTTTACTACTTTTTGTGTACTTGCCAGTCTGCCAGAAGCGATATGTCACTAGTTGTGTATCATAAAAGAGTCATCGTTTCTCCTCCTAGGGGTTTTCGAGATTTCTTAATCCAAACCGCAAGTAACGAGGCATTGGCTACCTTAAGAGAGTCATAGTTACTCGTCCCAATTGCTCACCCAGTCTGCCACTTTTCCTTACTGCGGCCAGTCTGCCAGAAGCGATATGTCACTCGTTGTGTATCTTAAGAGATTCATCGTTACTCCTTCCATAGGTTACTGGTATTCTCTGAGTCAATACCTCTCGTGACGAAAAAGTGGCTATCTTAATAGTGCAATACTTCTTCCTCCTAGTTGCTCACACAGTTTACTGCTTTTTGTGTAGTTTTTGTCTGCCAGAAACTATAATTCACTAGTTGTGTATCATAAAAGAGTCATCGTTTCTCCTCCTAGGGGTTTTCGAGATTTCTTAATCCAAACCGCAAGTAACGAGGCATTGGCTACCTTAAGAGAGTCATAGTTACTCGTCCCAATTGCTCACCCAGTCTGCCACTTTTCCTTACTGCGGCCAGTCTGCCAGAAGCGATATGTCACTCGTTGTGTATCTTAAGAGATTCATCGTTACTCTTTCCATAGGTTACTGGTATTCTCTGATTCAATTCTCTCGTGACGAAAAAGTGGCTACCTTAATAGTGCAATACTTCTTCCTCCCAGTTGCTCACACAGTTTACTACTTTTTTGTGTAGTTATTGTCTGCCAGAAACTATGATTCACTAGTTTTGTATCATAAAAGAGTCATCGTTTCTCCTCCTAGGGGTTATTCGAGACCTCTTAATGCAAACCGCAAGTAACGAGGCATTGGCTACCTTAAGAGAGTCATAGTTACTCGTCCCAATTGCTCACCCAGTCTGCCACTTTTCCTTACTGCGGCCAGTCTGCCAGAAGCGATATGTCACTCGTTGTGTATCTTAAGAGATTCATCGTTACTCTTTCCATAGGTTACTGGTATTCCCTGATTCAATGCCTCTCGTGACGAAAAAGTGGCTATCTTAATAGTGCAATACTTCTTCCTCCCAGTTGCTCACACAGTTTACTACTTTTTTGTGTAGATTTTGTCTGCCAGAAACTATAATTCACTAGTTTTGTGTCATAAAAGTGTCATCGTTTCTTCTCCTAGGGGTTATTCGAGACCTCTTAATGCAAACCGCAAGTAACGAGGCATTGGCTACCTTAAGAGAGTCATAGTTACTCGTCCCAATTAATCACGCAGTCTGCCACTTTTCCTTACTGCGGCCAGTCTGCCAGAAGCGATATGTCACTCGTTGTGTATCTTAAGAGATTCATCGTTACTCTTTCCATAGGTTACTCGTATTCTCTGATTCAATGCCTCTCGTGACGAAAAAGTGGCTATCTTAATAGTGCAATACTTCTTCCTCCCAGTTGCTCACACAGTTTACTACTTTCTTGTGTAGTTTTTGTCTGCCAGAAACTATAATTCACTAGTTTTGTATCATAAAAGAGTCATCGTTTCTCCTCCTAGTGGTTATTCGAGACCTCTTAATCCAAACCGCAAGTAACGAGGCATTGGCTACCTTAAGAGAGTCATAGTTACTCGTCCCAATTGCTCACCCAGTCTGCCACTATTTCTTACTGCGGCCAGTCTGCCAGAAGCGATATGTCACTCGTTGTGTATCTTAAGAGATTCATCGTTACTCCTTCCATAGGTTACTGGTATTCTCTGAGTCAATACCTCTCGTGACGAAAAAGTGGCTATCTTAATAGTGCAATACTTCTTCCTCCTAGTTGCTCACACAGTTTACTGCTTTTTGTGTAGTTTTTGTCTGCCAGAAACTATAATTCACTAGTTGTGGATCATAAAAGAGTCATCGTTTCTCCTCCTAGGGGTTTTCGAGATTTCTTAATCCAAACCGCAAGTAACGAGGCATTGGCTACCTTAAGAGAGTCATAGTTACTCGTCCCAATTGCTCACCCAGTCTGCCACTTTTTCTTACTGCGGCCAGTCTGCCAGAAGCGATATGTCACTCGTTGTGTATCTTAAGAGATTCATCGTTACTCCTTCCATAGGTTACTGGTATTCTCTGAGTCAATACCTCTCGTGACGAAAAAGTGGCTATCTTAATAGTGCAATACTTCTTCCTCCTAGTTGCTCACACAGTTTACTGCTTTTTGTGTAGTTTTTGTCTGCCAGAAACTATAATTCACTAGTTGTGTATCATAAAAGAGTCATCGTTTCTCCTCCTAGGGGTTTTCGAGATTTCTTAATCCAAACCGCAAGTAACGAGGCATTGGCTACCTTAAGAGAGTCATAGTTACTCGTCCCAATTGCTCACCCAGTCTGCCACTTTTCCTTACTGCGGCCAGTCTGCCAGAAGCGATATGTCACTCGTTGTGTATCTTAAGAGATTCATCGTTACTCTTTCCATATGTTACTGGTATTCTCTGATTCAATGCCTCTCGTGACGAAAAAGTGGCTATCTTAATAGTGCAATACTTCTTCCTCCGAGTTGCTCACACAGTTTACTACTTTTTGTGTAGTTTTTGTCTGCCAGAAACTATAATTCACTAGCTGTGTATCATAAAAGAGTCATCGTTTCTCCTCCTAGGGGTTTTCGAGATTTCTTAATCCAAACCGCAAGTAACGAGGCATTGGCTACCTTAAGAGAGTCATAGTTACTCGTCCCAATTGCTCACCCAGTCTGCCACTTTTCCTTACTGCGGCCAGTCTGCCAGAAGCGATATGTCACTCGTTGTGTATCTTAAGAGATTCATCGTTACTCTTTCCATAGGTTACTGGTATTCTCTGATTCAATTCTCTCGTGACGAAAAAGTGGCTATCTTAATAGTGCAATACTTCTTCCTCCCAGTTGCTCACACAGTTTACTACTTTTTTGTGTAGTTATTGTCTGCCAGAAACTATGATTCACTAGTTTTGTATCATAAAAGAGTCATCGTTTCTCCTCCTAGGGGTTATTCGAGACCTCTTAATGCAAACCGCAAGTAACGAGGCATTGGCTACCTTAAGAGAGTCATAGTTACTCGTCCCAATTGCTCACCCAGTCTGCCACTTTTCCTTACTGCGGCCAGTCTGCCAGAAGCGATATGTCACTCGTTGTGTATCTTAAGAGATTCATCGTTACTCTTTCCATAGGTTACTGGTATTCCCTGATTCAATGCCTCTCGTGACGAAAAAGTGGCTATCTTAATAGTGCAATACTTCTTCCTCCCAGTTGCTCACACAGTTTACTACTTTTTTGTGTAGATTTTGTCTGCCAGAAACTATAATTCACTAGTTTTGTGTCATAAAAGTGTCATCGTTTCTCCTCCTAGGGGTTATTCGAGACCTCTTAATGCAAACCGCAAGTAACGAGGCATTGGCTACCTTAAGAGAGTCATAGTTACTCGTCCCAATTAATCACCCAGTCTGCCACTTTTCCTTACTGCGGCCAGTCTGCCAGAAGCGATATGTCACTCGTTGTGTATCTTAAGAGATTCATCGTTACTCTTTCCATAGGTTACTCGTATTCTCTGATTCAATGCCTCTCGTGACGAAAAAGTGGCTATCTTAATAGTGCAATACTTCTTCCTCCCAGTTGCTCACACAGTTTACTACTTTCTTGTGTAGTTTTTGTCTGCCAGAAACTATAATTCACTAGTTTTGTATCATAAAAGAGTCATCGTTTCTCCTCCTAGTGGTTATTCGAGACCTCTTAATCCAAACCGCAAGTAACGAGGCATTGGCTACCTTAAGAGAGTCATAGTTACTCGTCCCAATTGCTCACCCAGTCTGCCACTATTTCTTACTGCGGCCAGTCTGCCAGAAGCGATATGTCACTCGTTGTGTATCTTAAGAGATTCATCGTTACTCCTTCCATAGGTTACTGGTATTCTCTGAGTCAATACCTCTCGTGACGAAAAAGTGGCTATCTTAATAGTGCAATACTTCTTCCTCCTAGTTGCTCACACAGTTTACTGCTTTTTGTGTAGTTTTTGTCTGCCAGAAACTATAATTCACTAGTTGTGGATCATAAAAGAGTCATCGTTTCTCCTCCTAGGGGTTTTCGAGATTTCTTAATCCAAACCGCAAGTAACGAGGCATTGGCTACCTTAAGAGAGTCATAGTTACTCGTCCCAATTGCTCACCCAGTCTGCAACTTTTTCTTACTGCGGCCAGTCTGCCAGAAGCGATATGTCACTCGTTGTGTATCTTAAGAGATTCATCGTTACTCTTTCCATAGGTTACTGGTATTCTCTGATTCAATGCCTCTCGTGACGAAAAAGTGGCTATCTTAATAGTGCAATACTTCTTCCTCCGAGTTGCTCACACAGTTTACTACTTTTTGTGTAGATTTTGTCTGCCAGAAACTATAATTGACTAGCTGTGTATCATAAAAGAGTCATCGTTTCTCCTCCTAGGGGTTTTCGAGATTTCTTAATCCAAACCGCAAGTAACGAGGCATTGGCTACCTTAAGAGAGTCATAGTTACTCGTCCCAATTGCTCACACAGTCTGCCACTTTTTCTTACTGCGGCCAGTCTGCCAGAAGCGATATGTCACTCGTTGTGTATCTTAAGAGATTCATCGTTACTCCTTCCATAGGTTACTGGTATTCTCTGAGTCAATACCTCTCGTGACGAAAAAGTGGCTATCTTAATAGTGCAATACTTCTTCCTCCGAGTTGCTCACACAGTTTACTACTTTTTGTGTACTTGCCAGTCTGCCAGAAGCGATATGTCATTAGTTGTGTATCATAAAAGGGTCATCGTTTCTCCTCCTAGGGGTTATTCGAGATTTCTTAATCCAAACCGCAAGTAACGAGGCATTGGCTACCTTAAGAGAGTCATAGTTACTCGTCCCAATTGCTCACCCAGTCTGACACTTTTCCTTACTGCGGCCAGTCTGCCAGAAGCGATATGTCACTCGTTGTGTATCTTAAGAGATTCATCGTTACTCCTTCCATAGGTTACTGGTATTCTCTGAGTCAATACCTCTCTTGACGAAGAAGTGGCTATGTTAATAGTGCAATACTTCTTCCTCCGAGTTGCTCACACAGTTTACTACTTTTTGTGTACTTGCCAGTCTGCCAGAAGCGATATGTCACTAGTTTTGTATCATAAAAGAGTCATCGTTTCTCCTCCTAGGGGTTATTCGAGACCTCTTAATGCAAACCGCAAGTAACGAGGCATTGGCTACCTTAAGAGAGTCATAGTTACTCGTCCCAATTGCTCACCCAGTCTGCCACTTTTCCTTACTGCGGCCAGTCTGCCAGAAGCGATATGTCACTCGTTGTGTATCTTAAGAGATTCATCGTTACTCTTTCCATAGGTTACTGGTATTCTCTGATTCAATGCCTCTCGTGACGAATAAGTGGCTATCTTAATAGTGCAATACTTCTTCCTCCCAGTTGCTCACACAGTTTACTACTTTTTTGTGTAGATTTTGTCTGCCAGAAACTATAATTCACTAGTTTTGTGTCATAAAAGAGTCATCGTTTCTCCTCCTAGGGGTTTTCGAGATTTCTTAATCCAAACCGCAAGTAACGAGGCATTGGCTACCTTAAGAGAGTCATAGTTACTCGTCCCAATTGCTCACCCAGTCTGCCACTTTTCCTTACTGCGGCCAGTCTGCCAGAAGCGACATGTCACTCGTTGTGTATCTTAAGAGATTCATCGTTACTCTTTCCATATGTTACTGGTATTCTCTGATTCAATGCCTCTCGTGACGAAAAAGTGGCTATCTTAATAGTGCAATACTTCTTCCTCCGAGTTGCTCACACTGTTTACTACTTTTTGTGTAGTTTTTGTCTGCCAGAAACTATAATTCACTAGCTGTGTATCATAAAAGAGTCATCGTTTCTCCTCCTAGGGGTTTTCGAGATTTCTTAATCCAAACCGCAAGTAACGAGGCATTGGCTACCTTAAGAGAGTCATAGTTACTCGTCCCAATTGCTCACCCAGTCTGCCACTTTTCCTTACTGCGGCCAGTCTGCCAGAAGCGATATGTCACTCGTTGTGTATCTTAAGAGATTCATCGTTACTCTTTCCATAGGTTACTGGTATTCTCTGATTCAATTCTCTCGTGACGAAAAAGTGGCTATCTTAATAGTGCAATACTTCTTCCTCCCAGTTGCTCACACAGTTTACTACTTTTTTGTGTAGTTATTGTCTGCCAGAAACTATGATTCACTAGTTTTGTATCATAAAAGAGTCATCGTTTCTCCTCCTAGGGGTTATTCGAGACCTCTTAATGCAAACCTCAAGTAACGAGGCATTGGCTACCTTAAGAGAGTCATAGTTACTCGTCCCAATTGCTCACCCAGTCTGCCACTTTTCCTTACTGCGGCCAGTCTGCCAGAAGCGATATGTCACTCGTTGTGTATCTTAAGAGATTCATCGTTACTCTTTCCATAGGTTACTGGTATTCCCTGAATCAATGCCTCTCGTGACGAAAAAGTGGCTATCTTAATAGTGCAATACTTCTTCCTCCCAGTTGCTCACACAGTTTACTACTTTTTTGTGTAGATTTTGTCTGCCAGAAACTATAATTCACTAGTTTTGTGTCATAAAAGTGTCATCGTTTCTCCTCCTAGGGGTTATTCGAGACCTCTTAATGCAAACCGCAAGTAACGAGGCATTGGCTACCTTAAGAGAGTCATAGTTACTCGTCCCAATTAATCACCCAGTCTGCCACTTTTCCTTACTGCGGCCAGTCTGCCAGAAGCGATATGTCACTCGTTGTGTATCTTAAGAGATTCATCGTTACTCTTTCCATAGGTTACTCGTATTCTCTGATTCAATGCCTCTCGTGACGAAAAAGTGGCTATCTTAATAGTGCAATACTTCTTCCTCCCAGTTGCTCACACAGTTTACTACTTTCTTGTGTAGTTTTTGTCTGCCAGAAACTATAATTCACTAGTTTTGTATCATAAAAGAGTCATCGTTTCTCCTCCTAGTGGTTATTCGAGACCTCTTAATCCAAACCGCAAGTAACGAGGCATTGGCTACCTTAAGAGAGTCATAGTTACTCGTCCCAATTGCTCACCCAGTCTGCCACTATTTCTTACTGCGGCCAGTCTGCCAGAAGCGATATGTCACTCGTTGTGTATCTTAAGAGATTCATCGTTACTCCTTCCATAGGTTACTGGTATTCTCTGAGTCAATACCTCTCGTGACGAAAAAGTGGCTATCTTAATAGTGCAATACTTCTTCCTCCTAGTTGCTCACACAGTTTACTGCTTTTTGTGTAGTTTTTGTCTGCCAGAAACTATAATTCACTAGTTGTGGATCATAAAAGAGTCATCGTTTCTCCTCCTAGGGGTTTTCGAGATTTCTTAATCCAAACCGCAAGTAACGAGGCATTGGCTACCTTAAGAGAGTCATAGTTACTCGTCCCAATTGCTCACCCAGTCTGCAACTTTTTCTTACTGCGGCCAGTCTGCCAGAAGCGATATGTCACTCGTTGTGTATCTTAAGAGATTCATCGTTACTCTTTCCATAGGTTACTGGTATTCTCTGATTCAATGCCTCTCGTGACGAAAAAGTGGCTATCTTAATAGTGCAATACTTCTTCCTCCGAGTTGCTCACACAGTTTACTACTTTTTGTGTAGATTTTGTCTGCCAGAAACTATAATTGACTAGCTGTGTATCATAAAAGAGTCATCGTTTCTCCTCCTAGGGGTTTTCGAGATTTCTTAATCCAAACCGCAAGTAACGAGGCATTGGCTACCTTAAGAGAGTCATAGTTACTCGTCCCAATTGCTCACACAGTCTGCCACTTTTTCTTACTGCGGCCAGTCTGCCAGAAGCGATATGTCACTCGTTGTGTATCTTAAGAGATTCATCGTTACTCCTTCCATAGGTTACTGGTATTCTCTGAGTCAATACCTCTCGTGACGAAAAAGTGGCTATCTTAATAGTGCAATACTTCTTCCTCCGAGTTGCTCACACAGTTTACTACTTTTTGTGTACTTGCCAGTCTGCCAGAAGCGATATGTCACTAGTTTTGTATCATAAAAGAGTCATCGTTTCTCCTCCTAGGGGTTATTTGAGACCTCTTAATGCAAACCGCAAGTAACGAGGCATTGGCTACCTTAAGAGAGTCATAGTTACTCGTCCCAATTGCTCACCCAGTCTGCCACTTTTCCTTACTGCGGCCAGTCTGCCAGAAGCGATATGTCACTCGTTGTGTATCTTAAGAGATTCATCGTTACTCTTTCCATAGGTTACTGGTATTCTCTGATTCAATGCCTCTCGTGACGAATAAGTGGCTATCTTAATAGTGCAATACTTCTTCCTCCCAGTTGCTCACACAGTTTACTACTTTTTTGTGTAGTTTTTGTCTGCCAGAAACTATAATTCACTAGTTTTGTATCATAAAAGAGTCATCGTTTCTCCTCCTAGGGGTTATTCGAGACCTCTTAATCCAAACCGCAAGTAACGAGGCATTGGCTACCTTAAGAGAGTCATAGTTACTCGTCCCAATTGCTCACCCAGTCTGCCACTTTTTCTTACTGCGGCCAGTCTGCCAGAAGCGATATGTCACTCGTTGTGTATCTTAAGAGATTCATCGTTACTCCTTCCATAGGTTACTGGTATTCTCTGAGTCAATACCTCTCGTGACGAAAAAGTGGCTATCTTAATAGTGCAATACTTCTTCCTCCTAGTTGCTCACACAGTTTACTGCTTTTTGTGTAGTTTTTGTCTGCCAGAAACTATAATTCACTAGTTGTGTATCATAAAAGAGTCATCGTTTCTCCTCCTAGGGGTTTTCGAGATTTCTTAATCCAAACCGCAAGTAACGAGGCATTGGCTACCTTAAGAGAGTCATAGTTACTCGTCCCAATTGCTCACCCAGTCTGCCACTTTTCCTTACTGCGGCCAGTCTGCCAGAAGCGATATGTCACTCGTTGTGTATCTTAAGAGATTCATCGTTACTCTTTCCATAGGTTACTGGTATTCCCTGATTCAATGCCTCTCGTGACGAAAAAGTGGCTATCTTAATAGTGCAATACTTCTTCCTCCCAGTTGCTCACACAGTTTACTACTTTTTTGTGTAGATTTTGTCTGCCAGAAACTATAATTCACTAGTTTTGTGTCATAAAAGTGTCATCGTTTCTCCTCCTAGGGGTTATTCGAGACCTCTTAATGCAAACCGCAAGTAACGAGGCATTGGCTACCTTAAGAGAGTCATAGTTACTCGTCCCAATTAATCACCCAGTCTGCCACTTTTCCTTACTGCGGCCAGTCTGCCAGAAGCGATATGTCACGCGTTGTGTATCTTAAGAGATTCATCGTTACTCTTTCCATAGGTTACTCGTATTCTCTGATTCAATGCCTCTCGTGACGAAAAAGTGGCTATCTTAATAGTGCAATACTTCTTCCTCCCAGTTGCTCACACAGTTTACTACTTTCTTGTGTAGTTTTTGTCTGCCAGAAACTATAATTCACTAGTTTTGTATCATAAAAGAGTCATCGTTTCTCCTCCTAGTGGTTATTCGAGACCTCTTAATCCAAACCGCAAGTAACGAGGCATTGGCTACCTTAAGAGAGTCATAGTTACTCGTCCCAATTGCTCACCCAGTCTGCCACTATTTCTTACTGCGGCCAGTCTGCCAGAAGCGATATGTCACTCGTTGTGTATCTTAAGAGATTCATCGTTACTCCTTCCATAGGTTACTGGTATTCTCTGAGTCAATACCTCTCGTGACGAAAAAGTGGCTATCTTAATAGTGCAATACTTCTTCCTCCTAGTTGCTCACACAGTTTACTGCTTTTTGTGTAGTTTTTGTCTGCCAGAAACTATAATTCACTAGTTGTGGATCATAAAAGAGTCATCGTTTCTCCTCCTAGGGGTTTTCGAGATTTCTTAATCCAAACCGCAAGTAACGAGGCATTGGCTACCTTAAGAGAGTCATAGTTACTCGTCCCAATTGCTCACCCAGTCTGCCACTTTTTCTTACTGCGGCCAGTCTGCCAGAAGCGATATGTCACTCGTTGTGTATCTTAAGAGATTCATCGTTACTCTTTCCATAGGTTACTGGTGTTCTCTGATTCAATGCCTCTCGTGACGAAAAAGTGGCTATCTTAATAGTGCAATACTTCTTCCTCCGAGTTGCTCACACAGTTTACTACTTTTTGTGTAGATTTTGTCTGCCAGAAACTATAATTGACTAGCTGTGTATCATAAAAGAGTCATCGTTTCTCCTCCTAGGGGTTTTCGAGATTTCTTAATCCAAACCGCAAGTAACGAGGCATTGGCTACCTTAAGAGAGTCATAGTTACTCGTCCCAATTGCTCACCCAGTCTGCCACTTTTTCTTACTGCGGCCAGTCTGCCAGAAGCGATATGTCACTCGTTGTGTATCTTAAGAGATTCATCGTTACTCCTTCCATAGGTTACTGGTATTCTCTGAGTCAATACCTCTCGTGACGAAAAAGTGGCTATCTTAATAGTGCAATACTTCTTCCTCCGAGTTGCTCACACAGTTTACTACTTTTTGTGTACTTGCCAGTCTGCCAGAAGCGATATGTCATTAGTTGTGTATCATAAAAGGGTCATCGTTTCTCCTCCTAGGGGTTATTCGAGATTTCTTAATCCAAACCGCAAGTAACGAGGCATTGGCTACCTTAAGAGAGTCATAGTTACTCGTCCCAATTGCTCACCCAGTCTGACACTTTTCCTTACTGCGGCCAGTCTGCCAGAAGCGATATGTCACTCGTTGTGTATCTTAAGAGATTCATCGTTACTCCTTCCATAGGTTACTGGTATTCTCTGAGTCAATACCTCTCTTGACGAAGAAGTGGCTATGTTAATAGTGCAATACTTCTTCCTCCGAGTTGCTCACACAGTTTACTACTTTTTGTGTACTTGCCAGTCTGCCAGAAGCGATATGTCACTAGTTTTGTATCATAAAAGAGTCATCGTTTCTCCTCCTAGGGGTTATTCGAGACCTCTTAATGCAAACCGCAAGTAACGAGGCATTGGCTACCTTAAGAGAGTCATAGTTACTCGTCCCAATTGCTCACCCAGTCTGCCACTTTTCCTTACTGCGGCCAGTCTGCCAGAAGCGATATGTCACTCGTTGTGTATCTTAAGAGATTCATCGTTACTCCTTCCATAGGTTACTGGTATTCTCTGAGTCAATACCTCTCGTGACGAAAAAGTGGCTATCTTAATAGTGCAATACTTCTTCCTCCTAGTTGCTCGCACAGTTTACTGCTTTTTGTGTAGTTTTTGTCTGCCAGAAACTATAATTCACTAGTTGTGTATCATAAAAGAGTCATCGTTTCTCCTCCTAGGGGTTTTCGAGATTTCTTAATCCAAACCGCAAGTAACGAGGCATTGGCTACCTTAAGAGAGTCATAGTTACTCCTCCCCATTGCTCACCCAGTCTGCCACTTTTTCTTACTGTGGCCAGTCTGCCAGAAGCGATATGTCACTCGTTGTGTATCTTAAGAGATTCATCGTTACTCCTTCCATAGGTTACTAGTATTCTCTGAGTCAATACTTCTCTTGACGAAAAAGTGGCTATCTTAATAGTGCCATACTTCTTCCTCCGAGTTGCTCACACAGTTTACTACTTTTTGTGTACTTGCCAGTCTGCCAGAAGCGATATGTCATTAGTTGTGTATCATAAAAGGGTCATCGTTTCTCCTCCTAGGGGTTATTCGAGATTTCTTAATCCAAACCGCAAGTAACGAGGCATTGGCTACCTTAAGAGAGTCATAGTTACTCGTCCCAAATGCTCACCCAGTCTGCCACTTTTCCTTACTGCGGCCAGTCTGCCAGAAGCGATATGTCACTCGTTGTGTATCTTAAGAGATTCATCGTTACTCCTTCCATAGGTTACAGGTATTCTCTGAGTCAATACCTCTCTTGACGAAAAAGTGGCTATTTTAATAGTGCAATAATTCTTCCTCCGAGTTGCTCACACAGTTTACTACTTTTTGTGTACTTGCCAGTCTGCCAGAAGCGATATGTCACTAGTTGTGTATCATAAAAGGGTCATCGTTTCTCCTCCTAGGGGTTATTCGAGATTTCTTAATCCAAACCGCAAGTAACGAGGCATTGGCTACCTTAAGAGAGTCATAGTTACTCGTCCCAATTGATCACCCAGTCTGCCACTTTTCCTTACTGCGGCCAGTCTGCCAGAAGCGATATGTCACTCGTTGTGTATCTTAAGAGCTTCATCGTTACTCTTTCCATAGGTTACTGGTATTCTCTGATTCAATGCCTCTCGTGACGAAAAAGTGGCTATCTTAATAGTGCAATACTTCTTCCTCCCAGTTGCTCACACAGTTTACTACTTTTTTGTGTAGTTTTTGTCTGCCAGAAACTATAATTCACTATTTTTGTATCATAAAAGAGTCATCGTTTCTCCTCCTAGGGGTTATTCGAGACCTCTTAATCCAAACCGCAAGTAACGAGGCATTGGCTACCTTAAGAGAGTCATAGTTACTCGTCCCAATTGCTCACCCAGTCTGCCACTTTTCCTTACTGCGGCCAGTCTGCCAGAAGCGACATGTCACTCGTTGTGTATCTTAAGAGATTCATCGTTACTCTTTCCATATGTTACTGGTATTCTCTGATTCAATGCCTCTCGTGACGAAAAAGTGGCTATCTTAATAGTGCAATACTTCTTCCTCCGAGTTGCTCACACTGTTTACTACTTTTTGTGTAGTTTTTGTCTGCCAGAAACTATAATTCACTAGCTGTGTATCATAAAAGAGTCATCGTTTCTCCTCCTAGGGGTTTTCGAGATTTCTTAATCCAAACCGCAAGTAACGAGGCATTGGCTACCTTAAGAGAGTCATAGTTACTCGTCCCAATTGCTCACCCAGTCTGCCACTTTTCCTTACTGCGGCCAGTCTGCCAGAAGCGATATGTCACTCGTTGTGTATCTTAAGAGATTCATCGTTACTCTTTCCATAGGTTACTGGTATTCTCTGATTCAATTCTCTCGTGACGAAAAAGTGGCTATCTTAATAGTGCAATACTTCTTCCTCCCAGTTGCTCACACAGTTTACTACTTTTTTGTGTAGTTATTGTCTGCCAGAAACTATGATTCACTAGTTTTGTATCATAAAAGAGTCATCGTTTCTCCTCCTAGGGGTTATTCGAGACCTCTTAATGCAAACCTCAAGTAACGAGGCATTGGCTACCTTAAGAGAGTCATAGTTACTCGTCCCAATTGCTCACCCAGTCTGCCACTTTTCCTTACTGCGGCCAGTCTGCCAGAAGCGATATGTCACTCGTTGTGTATCTTAAGAGATTCATCGTTACTCTTTCCATAGGTTACTGGTATTCCCTGAATCAATGCCTCTCGTGACGAAAAAGTGGCTATCTTAATAGTGCAATACTTCTTCCTCCCAGTTGCTCACACAGTTTACTACTTTTTTGTGTAGATTTTGTCTGCCAGAAACTATAATTCACTAGTTTTGTGTCATAAAAGTGTCATCGTTTCTCCTCCTAGGGGTTATTCGAGACCTCTTAATGCAAACCGCAAGTAACGAGGCATTGGCTACCTTAAGAGAGTCATAGTTACTCGTCCCAATTAATCACCCAGTCTGCCACTTTTCCTTACTGCGGCCAGTCTGCCAGAAGCGATATGTCACTCGTTGTGTATCTTAAGAGATTCATCGTTACTCTTTCCATAGGTTACTCGTATTCTCTGATTCAATGCCTCTCGTGACGAAAAAGTGGCTATCTTAATAGTGCAATACTTCTTCCTCCCAGTTGCTCACACAGTTTACTACTTTCTTGTGTAGTTTTTGTCTGCCAGAAACTATAATTCACTAGTTTTGTATCATAAAAGAGTCATCGTTTCTCCTCCTAGTGGTTATTCGAGACCTCTTAATCCAAACCGCAAGTAACGAGGCATTGGCTACCTTAAGAGAGTCATAGTTACTCGTCCCAATTGCTCACCCAGTCTGCCACTATTTCTTACTGCGGCCAGTCTGCCAGAAGCGATATGTCACTCGTTGTGTATCTTAAGAGATTCATCGTTACTCCTTCCATAGGTTACTGGTATTCTCTGAGTCAATACCTCTCGTGACGAAAAAGTGGCTATCTTAATAGTGCAATACTTCTTCCTCCTAGTTGCTCACACAGTTTACTGCTTTTTGTGTAGTTTTTGTCTGCCAGAAACTATAATTCACTAGTTGTGGATCATAAAAGAGTCATCGTTTCTCCTCCTAGGGGTTTTCGAGATTTCTTAATCCAAACCGCAAGTAACGAGGCATTGGCTACCTTAAGAGAGTCATAGTTACTCGTCCCAATTGCTCACCCAGTCTGCAACTTTTTCTTACTGCGGCCAGTCTGCCAGAAGCGATATGTCACTCGTTGTGTATCTTAAGAGATTCATCGTTACTCTTTCCATAGGTTACTGGTATTCTCTGATTCAATGCCTCTCGTGACGAAAAAGTGGCTATCTTAATAGTGCAATACTTCTTCCTCCGAGTTGCTCACACAGTTTACTACTTTTTGTGTAGATTTTGTCTGCCAGAAACTATAATTGACTAGCTGTGTATCATAAAAGAGTCATCGTTTCTCCTCCTAGGGGTTTTCGAGATTTCTTAATCCAAACCGCAAGTAACGAGGCATTGGCTACCTTAAGAGAGTCATAGTTACTCGTCCCAATTGCTCACACAGTCTGCCACTTTTTCTTACTGCGGCCAGTCTGCCAGAAGCGATATGTCACTCGTTGTGTATCTTAAGAGATTCATCGTTACTCCTTCCATAGGTTACTGGTATTCTCTGAGTCAATACCTCTCGTGACGAAAAAGTGGCTATCTTAATAGTGCAATACTTCTTCCTCCGAGTTGCTCACACAGTTTACTACTTTTTGTGTACTTGCCAGTCTGCCAGAAGCGATATGTCACTAGTTTTGTATCATAAAAGAGTCATCGTTTCTCCTCCTAGGGGTTATTTGAGACCTCTTAATGCAAACCGCAAGTAACGAGGCATTGGCTACCTTAAGAGAGTCATAGTTACTCGTCCCAATTGCTCACCCAGTCTGCCACTTTTCCTTACTGCGGCCAGTCTGCCAGAAGCGATATGTCACTCGTTGTGTATCTTAAGAGATTCATCGTTACTCTTTCCATAGGTTACTGGTATTCTCTGATTCAATGCCTCTCGTGACGAATAAGTGGCTATCTTAATAGTGCAATACTTCTTCCTCCCAGTTGCTCACACAGTTTACTACTTTTTTGTGTAGTTTTTGTCTGCCAGAAACTATAATTCACTAGTTTTGTATCATAAAAGAGTCATCGTTTCTCCTCCTAGGGGTTATTCGAGACCTCTTAATCCAAACCGCAAGTAACGAGGCATTGGCTACCTTAAGAGAGTCATAGTTACTCGTCCCAATTGCTCACCCAGTCTGCCACTTTTTCTTACTGCGGCCAGTCTGCCAGAAGCGATATGTCACTCGTTGTGTATCTTAAGAGATTCATCGTTACTCCTTCCATAGGTTACTGGTATTCTCTGAGTCAATACCTCTCGTGACGAAAAAGTGGCTATCTTAATAGTGCAATACTTCTTCCTCCTAGTTGCTCACACAGTTTACTGCTTTTTGTGTAGTTTTTGTCTGCCAGAAACTATAATTCACTAGTTGTGTATCATAAAAGAGTCATCGTTTCTCCTCCTAGGGGTTTTCGAGATTTCTTAATCCAAACCGCAAGTAACGAGGCATTGGCTACCTTAAGAGAGTCATAGTTACTCGTCCCAATTGCTCACCCAGTCTGCCACTTTTCCTTACTGCGGCCAGTCTGCCAGAAGCGATATGTCACTCGTTGTGTATCTTAAGAGATTCATCGTTACTCTTTCCATAGGTTACTGGTATTCCCTGATTCAATGCCTCTCGTGACGAAAAAGTGGCTATCTTAATAGTGCAATACTTCTTCCTCCCAGTTGCTCACACAGTTTACTACTTTTTTGTGTAGATTTTGTCTGCCAGAAACTATAATTCACTAGTTTTGTGTCATAAAAGTGTCATCGTTTCTCCTCCTAGGGGTTATTCGAGACCTCTTAATGCAAACCGCAAGTAACGAGGCATTGGCTACCTTAAGAGAGTCATAGTTACTCGTCCCAATTAATCACCCAGTCTGCCACTTTTCCTTACTGCGGCCAGTCTGCCAGAAGCGATATGTCACGCGTTGTGTATCTTAAGAGATTCATCGTTACTCTTTCCATAGGTTACTCGTATTCTCTGATTCAATGCCTCTCGTGACGAAAAAGTGGCTATCTTAATAGTGCAATACTTCTTCCTCCCAGTTGCTCACACAGTTTACTACTTTCTTGTGTAGTTTTTGTCTGCCAGAAACTATAATTCACTAGTTTTGTATCATAAAAGAGTCATCGTTTCTCCTCCTAGTGGTTATTCGAGACCTCTTAATCCAAACCGCAAGTAACGAGGCATTGGCTACCTTAAGAGAGTCATAGTTACTCGTCCCAATTGCTCACCCAGTCTGCCACTATTTCTTACTGCGGCCAGTCTGCCAGAAGCGATATGTCACTCGTTGTGTATCTTAAGAGATTCATCGTTACTCCTTCCATAGGTTACTGGTATTCTCTGAGTCAATACCTCTCGTGACGAAAAAGTGGCTATCTTAATAGTGCAATACTTCTTCCTCCTAGTTGCTCACACAGTTTACTGCTTTTTGTGTAGTTTTTGTCTGCCAGAAACTATAATTCACTAGTTGTGGATCATAAAAGAGTCATCGTTTCTCCTCCTAGGGGTTTTCGAGATTTCTTAATCCAAACCGCAAGTAACGAGGCATTGGCTACCTTAAGAGAGTCATAGTTACTCGTCCCAATTGCTCACCCAGTCTGCCACTTTTTCTTACTGCGGCCAGTCTGCCAGAAGCGATATGTCACTCGTTGTGTATCTTAAGAGATTCATCGTTACTCTTTCCATAGGTTACTGGTGTTCTCTGATTCAATGCCTCTCGTGACGAAAAAGTGGCTATCTTAATAGTGCAATACTTCTTCCTCCGAGTTGCTCACACAGTTTACTACTTTTTGTGTAGATTTTGTCTGCCAGAAACTATAATTGACTAGCTGTGTATCATAAAAGAGTCATCGTTTCTCCTCCTAGGGGTTTTCGAGATTTCTTAATCCAAACCGCAAGTAACGAGGCATTGGCTACCTTAAGAGAGTCATAGTTACTCGTCCCAATTGCTCACCCAGTCTGCCACTTTTTCTTACTGCGGCCAGTCTGCCAGAAGCGATATGTCACTCGTTGTGTATCTTAAGAGATTCATCGTTACTCCTTCCATAGGTTACTGGTATTCTCTGAGTCAATACCTCTCGTGACGAAAAAGTGGCTATCTTAATAGTGCAATACTTCTTCCTCCGAGTTGCTCACACAGTTTACTACTTTTTGTGTACTTGCCAGTCTGCCAGAAGCGATATGTCATTAGTTGTGTATCATAAAAGGGTCATCGTTTCTCCTCCTAGGGGTTATTCGAGATTTCTTAATCCAAACCGCAAGTAACGAGGCATTGGCTACCTTAAGAGAGTCATAGTTACTCGTCCCAATTGCTCACCCAGTCTGACACTTTTCCTTACTGCGGCCAGTCTGCCAGAAGCGATATGTCACTCGTTGTGTATCTTAAGAGATTCATCGTTACTCCTTCCATAGGTTACTGGTATTCTCTGAGTCAATACCTCTCTTGACGAAGAAGTGGCTATGTTAATAGTGCAATACTTCTTCCTCCGAGTTGCTCACACAGTTTACTACTTTTTGTGTACTTGCCAGTCTGCCAGAAGCGATATGTCACTAGTTTTGTATCATAAAAGAGTCATCGTTTCTCCTCCTAGGGGTTATTCGAGACCTCTTAATGCAAACCGCAAGTAACGAGGCATTGGCTACCTTAAGAGAGTCATAGTTACTCGTCCCAATTGCTCACCCAGTCTGCCACTTTTCCTTACTGCGGCCAGTCTGCCAGAAGCGATATGTCACTCGTTGTGTATCTTAAGAGATTCATCGTTACTCCTTCCATAGGTTACTGGTATTCTCTGAGTCAATACCTCTCGTGACGAAAAAGTGGCTATCTTAATAGTGCAATACTTCTTCCTCCTAGTTGCTCGCACAGTTTACTGCTTTTTGTGTAGTTTTTGTCTGCCAGAAACTATAATTCACTAGTTGTGTATCATAAAAGAGTCATCGTTTCTCCTCCTAGGGGTTTTCGAGATTTCTTAATCCAAACCGCAAGTAACGAGGCATTGGCTACCTTAAGAGAGTCATAGTTACTCCTCCCCATTGCTCACCCAGTCTGCCACTTTTTCTTACTGTGGCCAGTCTGCCAGAAGCGATATGTCACTCGTTGTGTATCTTAAGAGATTCATCGTTACTCCTTCCATAGGTTACTAGTATTCTCTGAGTCAATACTTCTCTTGACGAAAAAGTGGCTATCTTAATAGTGCCATACTTCTTCCTCCGAGTTGCTCACACAGTTTACTACTTTTTGTGTACTTGCCAGTCTGCCAGAAGCGATATGTCATTAGTTGTGTATCATAAAAGGGTCATCGTTTCTCCTCCTAGGGGTTATTCGAGATTTCTTAATCCAAACCGCAAGTAACGAGGCATTGGCTACCTTAAGAGAGTCATAGTTACTCGTCCCAAATGCTCACCCAGTCTGCCACTTTTCCTTACTGCGGCCAGTCTGCCAGAAGCGATATGTCACTCGTTGTGTATCTTAAGAGATTCATCGTTACTCCTTCCATAGGTTACAGGTATTCTCTGAGTCAATACCTCTCTTGACGAAAAAGTGGCTATTTTAATAGTGCAATAATTCTTCCTCCGAGTTGCTCACACAGTTTACTACTTTTTGTGTACTTGCCAGTCTGCCAGAAGCGATATGTCACTAGTTGTGTATCATAAAAGGGTCATCGTTTCTCCTCCTAGGGGTTATTCGAGATTTCTTAATCCAAACCGCAAGTAACGAGGCATTGGCTACCTTAAGAGAGTCATAGTTACTCGTCCCAATTGATCACCCAGTCTGCCACTTTTCCTTACTGCGGCCAGTCTGCCAGAAGCGATATGTCACTCGTTGTGTATCTTAAGAGCTTCATCGTTACTCTTTCCATAGGTTACTGGTATTCTCTGATTCAATGCCTCTCGTGACGAAAAAGTGGCTATCTTAATAGTGCAATACTTCTTCCTCCCAGTTGCTCACACAGTTTACTACTTTTTTGTGTAGTTTTTGTCTGCCAGAAACTATAATTCACTAGTTTTGTATCATAAAAGAGTCATCGTTTCTCCTCCTAGGGGTTATTCGAGACCTCTTAATCCAAACCGCAAGTAACGAGGCATTGGCTACCTTAAGAGAGTCATAGTTACTCGTCCCAATTGCTCACCCAGTCTGCCACTTTTTCTTACTGCGGCCAGTCTGCCAGAAGCGATATGTCACTCGTTGTGTATCTTAAGAGATTCATCGTTACTCCTTCCATAGGTTACTGGTATTCTCTGAGTCAATACCTCTCGTGACGAAAAAGTGGCTATCTTAATAGTGCAATACTTCTTCCTCCTAGTTGCTCACACAGTTTACTGCTTTTTGTGTAGTTTTTGTCTGCCAGAAACTATAATTCACTAGTTGTGTATCATAAAAGAGTCATCGTTTCTCCTCCTAGGGGTTTTCGAGATTTCTTAATCCAAACCGCAAGTAACGAGGCATTGGCTACCTTAAGAGAGTCATAGTTACTCCTCCCCATTGCTCACCCAGTCTGCCACTTTTTCTTACTGTGGCCAGTCTGCCAGAAGCGATATGTCACTCGTTGTGTATCTTAAGAGATTCATCGTTACTCCTTCCATAGGTTACTAGTATTCTCTGAGTCAATACTTCTCTTGACGAAAAAGTGGCTATCTTAATAGTGCCATACTTCTTCCTCCGAGTTGCTCACACAGTTTACTACTTTTTGTGTACTTGCCAGTCTGCCAGAAGCGATATGTCATTAGTTGTGTATCATAAAAGGGTCATCGTTTCTCCTCCTAGGGGTTATTCGAGATTTCTTAATCCAAACCGCAAGTAACGAGGCATTGGCTACCTTAAGAGAGTCATAGTTACTCGTCCCAAATGCTCACCCAGTCTGCCACTTTTCCTTACTGCGGCCAGTCTGCCAGAAGCGATATGTCACTCGTTGTGTATCTTAAGAGATTCATCGTTACTCCTTCCATAGGTTACTGGTATTCCCTGAATCAATACCTCTCTTGACGAAAAAGTGGCTATTTTAATAGTGCAATAATTCTTCCTCCGAGTTGCTCACACAGTTTACAACTTTTTGTGTACTTGCCAGTCTGCCAGAAGCGATATGTCACTAGTTGTGTATCATAAAAGGGTCATCGTTTCTCCTCCTAGGGGTTATTCGAGATTTCTTAATCCAAACCGCAAGTAACGAGGCATTGGCTACCTTAAGAGAGTCATAGTTACTCGTCCCAATTGATCACCCAGTCTGCCACTTTTCCTTACTGCGGCCAGTCTGCCAGAAGCGATATGTCACTCGTTGTGTATCTTAAGAGCTTCATCGTTACTCTTTCCATAGGTTACTGGTATTCTCTGATTCAATGCCACTCGTGACGAAAAAGTGGCTATCTTAATAGTGCAATACTTCTTCCTCCGAGTTGCTCACACAGTTTACTACTTTTTGTGTAGTTTTTGTCTGCCACAAACTATAATTCACTAGCTGTGTATCATAAAAGAGTCATCGTTTCTCCTCCTAGGGGTTTTCGAGATTTCTTAATCCAAACCGTAAGTAACGAGGCATTGGCTACCTTAAGAGAGTCATAGTTACTCCTCCCCATTGCTCACCCAGTCTGCCACTTTTTCTTACTGTGGCCAGTCTGCCAGAAGCGATATGTCACTCGTTGTGTATCTTAAGAGATTCATCGTTACTCCTTCCATAGGTTACTGGTATTCTCTGAGTCAATACCTCTCGTGACGAAAAAGTGGCTATCTTAATAGTGCAATACTTCTTCCTCCCAGTTGCTCACACAGTTTACTACTTTTTTGTGTAGTTTTTGTCTGCCAGAAACTATGATTCACTAGTTTTGTACCATAAAAGAGTCATCGTTTCTCCTCCTAGGGGTTATTCGAGACCTCTTAATGCAAACCGCAAGTAACGAGGCATTGGCTACCTTAAGAGAGTCATAGTTACTCGTCCCAATTGCTCACCCAGTCTGCCACTTTTCCTTACTGCGGCCAGTCTGCCAGAAGCGATATGTCACTCGTTGTGTATCTTAAGAGATTCATCGTTACTCCTTCCATAGGTTACTGGTATTCTCTGAGTCAATACCTCTCTTGACGAAAAAGTGGCTATCTTAATAGTGCAATAATTCTTCCTCCGAGTTGCTCACACAGTTTACTACTTTTTGTGTACTTGCCAGTCTGCCAGAAGCGATATGTCACTAGTTGTGTATCATAAAAGGGTCATCGTTTCTCCTCCTAGGGGTTATTCGAGATATCTTAATCCAAACCGCAAGTAACGAGGCATTGGCTACCTTAAGAGAGTCATAGTTACTCGTCCCAATTGCTCACCCAGTCTGCCACTTTTCCTTACTGCGGCCAGTCTGCCAGAGGCGATATGTCACTCGTTGTGTATCTTAAGAGATTCATCGTTACTCTTTCCATAGGTTACTGGTATTCTCTGATTCAATGCCACTCGTGACGAAAAAGTGGCTATCTTAATAGTGGAATACTTCTTCCTCCGAGTTGCTCACACAGTTTACTACTTTTTGTGTAGTTTTTGTCTGCCACAAACTATAATTCACTAGTTGTGTATCATAAAAGAGTCATCGTTTCTCCTCCTAGGGGTTTTCGAGATTTCTTAATCCAAACCGCAAGTAACGAGGCATTGGCTACCTTAAGAGAGTCATAGTTACTCCTCCCCATTGCTCACCCAGTCTGCCACTTTTTCTTACTGTGGCCAGTCTGCCAGAAGCGATATGTCACTCGTTGTGTATCTTAAGAGATTCATCGTTACTCCTTCCATAGGTTACTGGTATTCTCTGAGTCAATACCTCTCGTGACGAAAAAGTGGCTATCTTAATAGTGCAATACTTCTTCCTCCCAGTTGCTCACACAGTTTACTACTTTTTTGTGTAGTTTTTGTCTGCCAGAAACTATGATTCACTAGTTTTGTATCATAAAAGAGTCATCGTTTCTCCTCCTAGGGGTTATTCGAGACCTCTTAATGCAAACCGCAAGTAACGAGGCATTGGCTACCTTAAGAGAGTCATAGTTACTCGTCCCAATTGCTCACCCAGTCTGCCACTTTTCCTTACTGCGGCCAGTCTGCCAGAAGCGATATGTCACTCGTTGTGTATCTTAAGAGATTCATCGTTACTCTTTCCATAGGTTACTGGTATTCTCTGATTCAATGCCACTCGTGACGAAAAAGTGGCTATCTTAATAGTGCAATACTTCTTCCTCCGAGTTGCTCACACAGTTTACTACTTTTTGTGTAGTTTTTGTCTGCCACAAACTATAATTCACTAGCTGTGTATCATAAAAGAGTCATCGTTTCTCCTCCTAGGGGTTTTCGAGATTTCTTAATCCAAACCGCAAGTAACGAGGCATTGGCTACCTTAAGAGAGTCATAGTTACTCGTCCCAATTGCTCACCCAGTCTGCCACTTTTCCTTACTGCGGCCAGTCTGCCAGAGGCGATATGTCACTCGTTGTGTATCTTAAGAGATTCATCGTTACTCTTTCCATAGGTTACTGGTATTCTCTGATTCAATGCCACTCGTGACGAAAAAGTGGCTATCTTAATAGTGGAATACTTCTTCCTCCGAGTTGCTCACACAGTTTACTACTTTTTGTGTAGTTTTTGTCTGCCACAAACTATAATTCACTAGCTGTGTATCATAAAAGAGTCATCGTTTCTCCTCCTAGGGGTTTTCGAGATTTCTTAATCCAAACCGCAAGTAACGAGGCATTGGCTACCTTAAGAGAGTCATAGTTACTCCTCCCCATTGCTCACCCAGTCTGCCACTTTTTCTTACTGTGGCCAGTCTGCCAGAACCGATATGTCACTCGTTGTGTATCTTAAGAGATTCATCGTTACTCCTTCCATAGGTTACTGGTATTCTCTGAGTCAATACCTCTCGTGACGAAAAAGTGGCTATCTTAATAGTGCAATACTTCTTCCTCCCAGTTGCTCACACAGTTTACTACTTTTTTGTGTAGTTTTTGTCTGCCAGAAACTATGATTCACTAGTTTTGTATCATAAAAGAGTCATCGTTTCTCCTCCTAGTGGTTGTTCGAGACCTCTTAATGCAAACCGCAAGAAACGAGGCATTGGCTACCTTAAGAGAGTCATAGTTACTCGTCCCAATTGCTCACCCAGTCTGCCACTTTTCCTTACTGCGGCCAGTCTGCCAGAAGCGATATGTCACTCGTAGTGTATCTTAAGAGATTCATCGTTACTCTTCCCATAGGTTACTGGTATTCTCTGATTCAATGCCTCTCGTGACGAAAAAGTGGCTATCTTAATAGTGCAATACTTCTTCCTCCCAGTTGCTCACACAGTTTACTACTTTTTTTGTGTAGTTTTTGTCTGCCAGAAACTATAATTCACTAGTTTTGTGTCATAAAAGAGTCATCGTTTCTCCTCCTAGGGGTTATTCGAGACCTCTTAATGCAAACCGCAAGTAACGAGGCATTGGCTACCTTAAGAGAGTCATAGTTACTCGTCCCAATTGCTCACCCAGTCTGCCACTTTTCCTTACTGCGGCCAGTCTGCCAGAAGCGATATGTCACTCGTTGTGTATCTTAAGAGATTCATCGTTACTCCTTCCATAGGTTACTGGTATTCCCTGAGTCAATACCTCTCTTGACGAAAAAGTGGCTATCTTAATAGTGCAATAATTCTTCCTCCGAGTTGCTCACACAGTTTACTACTTTTTGTGTACTTGCCAGTCTGCCAGAAGCGATATGTCACTAGTTGTGTATCATAAAAGGGTCATCGTTTCTCCTCCTAGGGGTTATTCGAGATTTCTTAATCCAAACCGCAAGTAACGAGGCATTGGCTACCTTAAGAGAGTCATAGTTACTCGTCCCAATTGATCACCCAGTCTGCCACTTTTCCTTACTGCGGCCAGTCTGCCAGAAGCGATATGTCACTCGTTGTGTATCTTAAGAGCTTCATCGTTACTCTTTCCATAGGTTACTGGTATTCTCTGATTCAATGCCACTCGTGACGAAAAAGTGGCTATCTTAATAGTGCAATACTTCTTCCTCCGAGTTGCTCACACAGTTTACTACTTTTTGTGTAGTTTTTGTCTGCCACAAACTATAATTCACTAGCTGTGTATCATAAAAGAGTCATCGTTTCTCCTCCTAGGGGTTTTCGAGATTTCTTAATCCAAACCGCAAGTAACGAGGCATTGGCTACCTTAAGAGAGTCATAGTTACTCCTCCCCATTGCTCACCCAGTCTGCCACTTTTTCTTACTGTGGCCAGTCTGCCAGAAGCGATATGTCACTCGTTGTGTATCTTAAGAGATTCATCGTTACTCCTTCCATAGGTTACTGGTATTCTCTGAGTCAATACCTCTCGTGACGAAAAAGTGGCTATCTTAATAGTGCAATACTTCTTCCTCCCAGTTGCTCACACAGTTTACTACTTTTTTGTGTAGTTTTTGTCTGCCAGAAACTATGATTCACTAGTTTTGTACCATAAAAGAGTCATCGTTTCTCCTCCTAGGGGTTATTCGAGACCTCTTAATGCAAACCGCAAGTAACGAGGCATTGGCTACCTTAAGAGAGTCATAGTTACTCGTCCCAATTGCTCACCCAGTCTGCCACTTTTCCTTACTGCGGCCAGTCTGCCAGAAGCGATATGTCACTCGTTGTGTATCTTAAGAGATTCATCGTTACTCCTTCCATAGGTTACTGGTATTCTCTGAGTCAATACCTCTCTTGACGAAAAAGTGGCTATTTTAATAGTGCAATAATTCTTCCTCCGAGTTGCTCACACAGTTTACAACTTTTTGTGTACTTGCCAGTCTGCCAGAAGCGATATGTCACTAGTTGTGTATCATAAAAGGGTCATCGTTTCTCCTCCTAGGGGTTATTCGAGATTTCTTAATCCAAACCGCAAGTAACGAGGCATTGGCTACCTTAAGAGAGTCATAGTTACTCGTCCCAATTGATCACCCAGTCTGCCACTTTTCCTTACTGCGGCCAGTCTGCCAGAAGCGATATGTCACTCGTTGTGTATCTTAAGAGCTTCATCGTTACTCTTTCCATAGGTTACTGGTATTCTCTGATTCAATGCCACTCGTGACGAAAAAGTGGCTATCTTAATAGTGCAATACTTCTTCCTCCGAGTTGCTCACACAGTTTACTACTTTTTGTGTAGTTTTTGTCTGCCACAAACTATAATTCACTAGCTGTGTATCATAAAAGAGTCATCGTTTCTCCTCCTAGGGGTTTTCGAGATTTCTTAATCCAAACCGCAAGTAACGAGGCATTGGCTACCTTAAGAGAGTCATAGTTACTCCTCCCCATTGCTCACCCAGTCTGCCACTTTTTCTTACTGTGGCCAGTCTGCCAGAAGCGATATGTCACTCGTTGTGTATCTTAAGAGATTCATCGTTACTCCTTCCATAGGTTACTGGTATTCTCTGAGTCAATACCTCTCGTGACGAAAAAGTGGCTATCTTAATAGTGCAATACTTCTTCCTCCCAGTTGCTCACACAGTTTACTACTTTTTTGTGTAGTTTTTGTCTGCCAGAAACTATGATTCACTAGTTTTGTACCATAAAAGAGTCATCGTTTCTCCTCCTAGGGGTTATTCGAGACCTCTTAATGCAAACCGCAAGTAACGAGGCATTGGCTACCTTAAGAGAGTCATAGTTACTCGTCCCAATTGCTCACCCAGTCTGCCACTTTTCCTTACTGCGGCCAGTCTGCCAGAAGCGATATGTCACTCGTTGTGTATCTTAAGAGATTCATCGTTACTCCTTCCATAGGTTACTGGTATTCTCTGAGTCAATACCTCTCTTGACGAAAAAGTGGCTATCTTAATAGTGCAATAATTCTTCCTCCGAGTTGCTCACACAGTTTACTACTTTTTGTGTACTTGCCAGTCTGCCAGAAGCGATATGTCACTAGTTGTGTATCATAAAAGGGTCATCGTTTCTCCTCCTAGGGGTTATTCGAGATATCTTAATCCAAACCGCAAGTAACGAGGCATTGGCTACCTTAAGAGAGTCATAGTTACTCGTCCCAATTGCTCACCCAGTCTGCCACTTTTCCTTACTGCGGCCAGTCTGCCAGAGGCGATATGTCACTCGTTGTGTATCTTAAGAGATTCATCGTTACTCTTTCCATAGGTTACTGGTATTCTCTGATTCAATGCCACTCGTGACGAAAAAGTGGCTATCTTAATAGTGCAATACTTCTTCCTCCCAGTTGCTCACACAGTTTACTACTTTTTTGTGTAGTTTTTGTCTGCCAGAAACTATGATTCACTAGTTTTGTATCATAAAAGAGTCATCGTTTCTCCTCCTAGTGGTTGTTCGAGACCTCTTAATGCAAACCGCAAGAAACGAGGCATTGGCTACCTTAAGAGAGTCATAGTTACTCGTCCCAATTGCTCACCCAGTCTGCCACTTTTCCTTACTGCGGCCAGTCTGCCAGAAGCGATATGTCACTCGTTGTGTATCTTAAGAGATTCATCGTTACTCTTCCCATAGGTTACTGGTATTCTCTGATTCAATGCCTCTCGTGACGAAAAAGTGGCTATCTTAATAGTGCAATACTTCTTCCTCCCAGTTGCTCACACAGTTTACTACTTTTTTTGTGTAGTTTTTGTCTGCCAGAAACTATAATTCACTAGTTTTGTGTCATAAAAGAGTCATCGTTTCTCCTCCTAGGGTTTATTCGAGACCTCTTAATGCAAACCGCAAGTAACGAGGCATTGGCTACCTTAAGAGAGTCATAGTTACTCGTCCCAATTGCTCACCCAGTCTGCCACTTTTCCTTACTGCGGCCAGTCTGCCAGAAGCGATATGTCACTCGTTGTGTATCTTAAGAGATTCATCGTTACTCCTTCCATAGGTTACTGGTATTCCCTGAGTCAATACCTCTCTTGACGAAAAAGTGGCTATCTTAATAGTGCAATAATTCTTCCTCCGAGTTGCTCACACAGTTTACTACTTTTTGTGTACTTGCCAGTCTGCCAGAAGCGATATGTCACTAGTTGTGTATCATAAAAGGGTCATCGTTTCTCCTCCTAGGGGTTATTCGAGATATCTTAATCCAAACCGCAAGTAACGAGGCATTGGCTACCTTAAGAGAGTCATAGTTACTTGTCCCAATTGCTCACCCAGTCTGCCACTTTTCCTTACTGCGGCCAGTCTGCCAGAGGCGATATGTCACTCGTTGTGTATCTTAAGAGATTCATCGTTACTCTTTCCATAGGTTACTGGTATTCTCTGATTCAATGCCACTCGTGACGAAAAAGTGGCTATCTTAATAGTGGAATACTTCTTCCTCCGAGTTGCTCACACAGTTTACTACTTTTTGTGTAGTTTTTGTCTGCCACAAACTATAATTCACTAGCTGTGTATCATAAAAGAGTCATCGTTTCTCCTCCTAGGGGTTTTCGAGATTTCTTAATCCAAACCGCAAGTAACGAGGCATTGGCTACCTTAAGAGAGTCATAGTTACTCCTCCCCATTGCTCACCCAGTCTGCCACTTTTTCTTACTGTGGCCAGTCTGCCAGAAGCGATATGTCACTCGTTGTGTATCTTAAGAGATTCATCGTTACTCCTTCCACAGGTTACTGGTATTCTCTGAGTCAATACCTCTCGTGACGAAAAAGTGGCTATCTTAATAGTGCAATACTTCTTCCTCCCAGTTGCTCACACAGTTTACTACTTTTTTGTGTAGTTTTTGTCTGCCAGAAACTATGATTCACTAGTTTTGTATCATAAAAGAGTCATCGTTTCTCCTCCTAGGGGTTATTCGAGACCTCTTAATGCAAACCGCAAGTAACGAGGCATTGGCTACCTTAAGAGAGTCATAGTTACTCGTCCCAATTGCTCACCCAGTCTGCCACTTTTCCTTACTGCGGCCAGTCTGCCAGAAGCGATATGTCACTCGTTGTGTATCTTAAGAGATTCATCGTTACTCTTTCCATAGGTTACTGGTATTCTCTGATTCAATGCCACTCGTGACGAAAAAGTGGCTATCTTAATAGTGCAATACTTCTTCCTCCGAGTTGCTCACACAGTTTACTACTTTTTGTGTAGTTTTTGTCTGCCACAAACTATAATTCACTAGCTGTGTATCATAAAAGAGTCATCGTTTCTCCTCCTAGGGGTTTTCGAGATTTCTTAATCCAAACCGCAAGTAACGAGGCATTGGCTACCTTAAGAGAGTCATAGTTACTCGTCCCAATTGCTCACCCAGTCTGCCACTTTTCCTTACTGCGGCCAGTCTGCCAGAGGCGATATGTCACTCGTTGTGTATCTTAAGAGATTCATCGTTACTCTTTCCATAGGTTACTGGTATTCTCTGATTCAATGCCACTCTTGACGAAAAAGTGGCTATCTTAATAGTGGAATACTTCTTCCTCCGAGTTGCTCACACAGTTTACTACTTTTTGTGTAGTTTTTGTCTGCCACAAACTATAATTCACTAGCTGTGTATCATAAAAGAGTCATCGTTTCTCCTCCTAGGGGTTTTCGAGATTTCTTAATCCAAACCGCAAGTAACGAGGCATTGGCTACCTTAAGAGAGTCATAGTTACTCCTCCCCATTGCTCACCCAGTCTGCCACTTTTTCTTACTGTGGCCAGTCTGCCAGAAGCGATATGTCACTCGTTGTGTATCTTAAGAGATTCATCGTTACTCCTTCCATAGGTTACTGGTATTCTCTGAGTCAATACCTCTCGTGACGAAAAAGTGGCTATCTTAATAGTGCAATACTTCTTCCTCCCAGTTGCTCACACAGTTTACTACGTTTTTGTGTAGTTTTTGTCTGCCAGAAACTATGATTCACTAGTTTTGTATCATAAAAGAGTCATCGTTTCTCCTCCTAGTGGTTGTTCGAGACCTCTTAATGCAAACCGCAAGAAACGAGGCATTGGCTACCTTAAGAGAGTCATAGTTACTCGTCCCAATTGCTCACCCAGTCTGCCACTTTTCCTTACTGCGGCCAGTCTGCCAGAAGCGATATGTCACTCGTTGTGTATCTTAAGAGATTCATCGTTACTCTTCCCATAGGTTACTGGTATTCTCTGATTCAATGCCTCTCGTGACGAAAAAGTGGCTATCTTAATAGTGCAATACTTCTTCCTCCCAGTTGCTCACACAGTTTACTACTTTTTTTGTGTAGTTTTTGTCTGCCAGAAACTATAATTCACTAGTTTTGTGTCATAAAAGAGTCATCGTTTCTCCTCCTAGGGGTTATTCGAGACCTCTTAATGCAAACCGCAAGTAACGAGGCATTGGCTACCTTAAGAGAGTCATAGTTACTCGTCCCAATTGCTCACCCAGTCTGCCACTTTTCCTTACTGCGGCCAGTCTGCCAGAAGCGATATGTCACTCGTTGTGTATCTTAAGAGATTCATCGTTACTCCTTCCATAGGTTACTGGTATTCTCTGAGTCAATACCTCTCTTGACGAAAAAGTGGCTATCTTAATAGTGCAATAATTCTTCCTCCGAGTTGCTCACACAGTTTACTACTTTTTGTGTACTTGCCAGTCTGCCAGAAGCGATATGTCACTAGTTGTGTATCATAAAAGGGTCATCGTTTCTCCTCCTAGGTGTTATTCGAGATTTCTTAATCCAAACCGCAAGTAACGAGGCATTGGCTACCTTAAGAGAGTCATAGTTACTCGTCCCAATTGCTCACCCAGTCTGCCACTTTTCCTTACTGCGGCCAGTCTGCCGGAAGCGATATGTCACTCGTTGTGTATCTTAAGAGATTCATCGTTACTCTTTCCATAGGTTACTGGTATTCTCTGATTCAATGCCACTCGTGACGAAAAAGTGGCTATCTTAATAGTGCAATACTTCTTCCTCCGAGTTGCTCACACAGTTTACTACTTTTTGTGTAGTTTTTGTCTGCCAGAAACTATAATTCACTAGTTGTGTGTCATAAAAGAGTCATCGTTTCTCCTCCTAGGGGTTATTCGAGATATCTTAATCCAAACCGCAAGTAACGAGGCATTGGCTACCTTAAGAGAGTCATAGTTACTCGTCCCAATTGCTCACCCAGTCTGCCACTTTTCCTTACTGCGGACAGTCTGCCAGAAGCGATATGTCACTCGTTGTGTATCTTAAGAGATTCATCATTAGTCCTTCCATAGGTTACTGGTATTCTCTGAGTCAATACCTCTCTTGACGAAAAAGTGGCTATCTTAATAGTGCAATACTTCGTCCTCCGAGTTGCTCACACAGTTTACTACTTTTTGTGTACTTGCCAGTCTGCCAGAAGCGATATGTCCCTAGTTGTGTATCGTAAAGGAGTCATCGATTCTCCTCCTAGGGGTTTTCGAGATTTCTTAATCCAAACCGCAAGTAACGAGGCATTGGCTACCTTAAGAGAGTCATAGTTACTCCTCCCCATTGCTCACCCAGTCTGCCACTTTTTCTTACTGTGGCCAGTCTGCCAGAAGCGATATGTCACTCGTTGTGTATCTTAAGAGATTCATCGTTACTCCTTCCATAGGTTACTGGTATTCTCTGAGTCAATACCTCTCGTGACGAAAAAGTGGCTATCTTAATAGTGCAATACTTCTTCCTCCCAGTTGCTCACACAGTTTACTACTTTTTTGTGTAGTTTTTGTCTGCCAGAAACTATGATTCACTAGCTTTGTATCATAAAAGAGTCATCGTTTCTCCTCCTAGTGGTTATTCGAGACCTCTTAATGCAAACCGCAAGAAACGAGGCATTGGCTACCTTAAGAGAGTCATAGTTACTCGTCCCAATTGCTCACCCAGTCTGCCACTTTTCCTTACTGCGGCCAGTCTGCCAGAAGCGATATGTCACTCGTTGTGTATCTTAAGAGATTCATCGTTACTCTTTCCATAGGTTACTGGTATTCTCTGATTCAATGCCTCTCGTGACGAAAAAGTGGCTATCTTAATAGTGCAATACTTCTTCCTCCCAGTTGCTCACACAGTTTACTACTTTTTTTGTGTAGTTTTTGTCTGCCAGAAACTATAATTCACTAGTTTTGTGTCATAAAAGAGTCATCGTTTCTCCTCCTAGGGGTTATTCGAGACCTCTTAATGCAAACCGCAAGTAACGAGGCATTGGCTACCTTAAGAGAGTCATAGTTACTCGTCCCAATTGCTCACCCAGTCTGCCACTTTTCCTTACTGCGGCCAGTCTGCCAGAAGCGATATGTCACTCGTTGTGTATCTTAAGAGATTCATCGTTACTCCTTCCATAGGTTACTGGGATTCTCTGAGTCAATACCTCTCTTGACGAAAAAGTGGCTATCTTAATAGTGCAATAATTCTTCCTCCGAGTTGCTCACACAGTTTACTACTTTTTGTGTACTTGCCAGTCTGCCAGAAGCGATATGTCACTAGTTGTGTATCATAAAAGGGTCATCGTTTCTCCTCCTAGGGGTTATTCGAGATTTCTTAATCCAAACCGCAAGTAACGAGGCATTGGCTACCTTAAGAGAGTCATAGTTACTCGTCCCAATTGCTCACCCAGTCTGCCACTTTTCCTTACTGCGGCCAGTCTGCCGGAAGCGATATGTCACTCGTTGTGTATCTTAACAGATTCATCGTTACTCTTTCCATAGGTTACTGGTATTCTCTGATTCAATGCCACTCGTGACGAAAAAGTGGCTATCTTAATAGTGCAATACTTCTTCCTCCGAGTTGCTCACACAGTTTACTACTTTTTGTGTAGTTTTTGTCTGCCAGAAACTATAAATCACTAGTTGTGTATCATAAAAGAGTCATCGTTTCTCCTCCTAGGGGTTATTCGAGATATCTTAATCCAAACCGCAAGTAACGAGGCATTGGCTACCTTAAGAGAGTCATAGTTACTCGTCCCAATTGCTCACCCAGTCTGCCACTTTTCCTTACTGCGGACAGTCTGCCAGAAGCGATATGTCACTCGTTGTGTATCTTAAGAGATTCATCATTAGTCCTTCCATAGGTTACTGGTATTCTCTGAGTCAATACCTCTCTTGACGAAAAAGTGGCTATCTTAATAGTGCAATACTTCTTCCTCCGAGTTGCTCACACAGTTTACTACTTTTTGTGTACTTGCCAGTCTGCCAGAAGCGATATGTCCCTAGTTGTGTATCGTAAAGGAGTCATCGATTCTCCTCCTAGGGGTTTTCGAGATTTCTTAATCCAAACCGCAAGTAACGAGGCATTGGCTACCTAAAGAGAGTCATAGTTACTCCTCCCCATTGCTCACCCAGTCTGCCACTTTTTCTTACTGTGGCCAGTCTGCCAGAAGCGATATGTCACTCGTTGTGTATCTTAAGAGATTCATCGTTACTCCTTCCATAGGTTACTGGTATTCTCTGAGTCAATACCTCTCGTGACGAAAAAGTGGCTATCTTAATAGTGCAATACTTCTTCCTCCCAGTTGCTCACACAGTTTACTACTATTTTGTGTAGTTTTTGTCTGCCAGAAACTATGATTCACTAGTTTTGTATCATAAAAGAGTCATCGTTTCTCCTCCTAGTGGTTATTCGAGACCTCTTAATGCTAACCGCAAGAAACGAGGCATTGGCTACCTTAAGAGAGTCATAGTTACTCGTCCCAATTGCTCACCCAGTCTGCCACTTTTCCTTACTGCGGCCAGTCTGCCAGAAGCGATATGTCACTCGTTGTGTATCTTAAGAGATTCATCGTTACTCTTTCCATAGGTTACTGGTATTCTCTGATTCAATGCCTCTCGTGACGAAAAAGTGGCTATCTTAATAGTGCAATACTTCTTCCTCCCAGTTGCTCACACAGTTTACTACTTTTTTTGTGTAGTTTTTGTCTGCCAGAAACTATAATTCACTAGTTTTGTGTCATAAAAGAGTCATCGTTTCTCCTCCTAGGGGTTATTCGAGACCTCTTAATGCAAACTGCAAGTAACGAGGCATTGGCTACCTTAAGAGAGTCATAGTTACTCGTCCCAATTGCTCACCCAGTCTGCCACTTTTCCTTACTGCGGCCAGTCTGCCAGAAGCGATATGTCACTCGTTGTGTATCTTAAGAGATTCATCGTTACTCCTTCCATAGGTTACTGGTATTCTCTGAGTCAATACCTCTCTTGACGAAAAAGTGGCTATCTTAATAGTGCAATAATTCTTCCTCCGAGTTGCTCACACAGTTTACTACTTTTTGTGTACTTGCCAGTCTGCCAGAAGCGATATGTCACTAGTTGTGTATCATAAAAGGGTCATCGTTTCTCCTCCTAGGGGTTTTCGAGATTTCTTAATCCAAACCGCAAGTAACGAGGCATTGGCTACCTTAAGAGAGTCATAGTTACTCCTCCCCATTGCTCACCCAGTCTGCCACTTTTTCTTACTGTGGCCAGTCTGCCAGAAGCGATATGTCACTCGTTGTGTATCTTAAGAGATTCATCGTTACTCCTTCCATAGGTTACTGGTATTCTCTGAGTCAATACCTCTCGTGACGAAAAAGTGGCTATCTTAATAGTGCAATACTTCTTCCTCCCAGTTGCTCACACAGTTTACTACTTTTTTGTGTAGTTTTTGTCTGCCAGAAACTATGATTCACTAGTTTTGTATCATAAAAGAGTCATCGTTTCTCCTCCTAGTGGTTGTTCGAGACCTCTTAATGCAAACCGCAAGAAACGAGGCATTGGCTACCTTAAGAGAGTCATAGTTACTCGTCCCAATTGCTCACCCAGTCTGCCACTTTTCCTTACTGCGGCCAGTCTGCCAGAAGCGATATGTCACTCGTTGTGTATCTTAAGAGATTCATCGTTACTCTTCCCATAGGTTACTGGTATTCTCTGATTCAATGCCTCTCGTGACGAAAAAGTGGCTATCTTAATAGTGCAATACTTCTTCCTCCCAGTTGCTCACACAGTTTACTACTTTTTTGTGTAGTTTTTGTCTGCCAGAAACTATAATTCACTAGTTTTGTGTCATAAAAGAGTCATCGTTTCTCCTCCTAGGGGTTATTCGAGACCTCTTAATGCAAACCGCAAGTAACGAGGCATTGGCTACCTTAAGAGAGTCATAGTTACTCGTCCCAATTGCTCACCCAGTCTGCCACTTTTCCTTACTGCGGCCAGTCTGCCAGAAGCGATATGTCACTCGTTGTGTATCTTAAGAGATTCATCGTTACTCCTTCCATAGGTTACTGGTATTCCCTGAGTCAATACCTCTCTTGACGAAAAAGTGGCTATCTTAATAGTGCAATAATTCTTCCTCCGAGTTGCTCACACAGTTTACTACTTTTTGTGTACTTGCCAGTCTGCCAGAAGCGATATGTCACTAGTTGTGTATCATAAAAGGGTCATCGTTTCTCCTCCTAGGGGTTATTCGAGATATCTTAATCCAAACCGCAAGTAACGAGGCATTGGCTACCTTAAGAGAGTCATAGTTACTTGTCCCAATTGCTCACCCAGTCTGCCACTTTTCCTTACTGCGGCCAGTCTGCCAGAGGCGATATGTCACTCGTTGTGTATCTTAAGAGATTCATCGTTACTCTTTCCATAGGTTACTGGTATTCTCTGATTCAATGCCACTCGTGACGAAAAAGTGGCTATCTTAATAGTGGAATACTTCTTCCTCCGAGTTGCTCACACAGTTTACTACTTTTTGTGTAGTTTTTGTCTGCCACAAACTATAATTCACTAGCTGTGTATCATAAAAGAGTCATCGTTTCTCCTCCTAGGGGTTTTCGAGATTTCTTAATCCAAACCGCAAGTAACGAGGCATTGGCTACCTTAAGAGAGTCATAGTTACTCCTCCCCATTGCTCACCCAGTCTGCCACTTTTTCTTACTGTGGCCAGTCTGCCAGAAGCGATATGTCACTCGTTGTGTATCTTAAGAGATTCATCGTTACTCCTTCCACAGGTTACTGGTATTCTCTGAGTCAATACCTCTCGTGACGAAAAAGTGGCTATCTTAATAGTGCAATACTTCTTCCTCCCAGTTGCTCACACAGTTTACTACTTTTTTGTGTAGTTTTTGTCTGCCAGAAACTATGATTCACTAGTTTTGTATCATAAAAGAGTCATCGTTTCTCCTCCTAGGGGTTATTCGAGACCTCTTAATGCAAACCGCAAGTAACGAGGCATTGGCTACCTTAAGAGAGTCACAGTTACTCGTCCCAATTGCTCACCCAGTCTGCCACTTTTCCTTACTGCGGCCAGTCTGCCAGAAGCGATATGTCACTCGTTGTGTATCTTAAGAGATTCATCGTTACTCTTTCCATAGGTTACTGGTATTCTCTGATTCAATGCCACTCGTGACGAAAAAGTGGCTATCTTAATAGTGCAATACTTCTTCCTCCGAGTTGCTCACACAGTTTACTACTTTTTGTGTAGTTTTTGTCTGCCACAAACTATAATTCACTAGCTGTGTATCATAAAAGAGTCATCGTTTCTCCTCCTAGGGGTTTTCGAGATTTCTTAATCCAAACCGCAAGTAACGAGGCATTGGCTACCTTAAGAGAGTCATAGTTACTCGTCCCAATTGCTCACCCAGTCTGCCACTTTTCCTTACTGCGGCCAGTCTGCCAGAGGCGATATGTCACTCGTTGTGTATCTTAAGAGATTCATCGTTACTCTTTCCATAGGTTACTGGTATTCTCTGATTCAATGCCACTCGTGACGAAAAAGTGGCTATCTTAATAGTGGAATACTTCTTCCTCCGAGTTGCTCACACAGTTTACTACTTTTTGTGTAGTTTTTGTCTGCCACAAACTATAATTCACTAGCTGTGTATCATAAAAGAGTCATCGTTTCTCCTCCTAGGGGTTTTCGAGATTTCTTAATCCAAACCGCAAGTAACGAGGCATTGGCTACCTTAAGAGAGTCATAGTTACTCCTCCCCATTGCTCACCCAGTCTGCCACTTTTTCTTACTGTGGCCAGTCTGCCAGAAGCGATATGTCACTCGTTGTGTATCTTAAGAGATTCATCGTTACTCCTTCCATAGGTTACTGGTATTCTCTGAGTCAATACCTCTCGTGACGAAAAAGTGGCTATCTTAATAGTGCAATACTTCTTCCTCCCAGTTGCTCACACAGTTTACTACGTTTTTGTGTAGTTTTTGTCTGCCAGAAACTATGATTCACTAGTTTTGTATCATAAAAGAGTCATCGTTTCTCCTCCTAGTGGTTGTTCGAGACCTCTTAATGCAAACCGCAAGAAACGAGGCATTGGCTACCTTAAGAGAGTCATAGTTACTCGTCCCAATTGCTCACCCAGTCTGCCACTTTTCCTTACTGCGGCCAGTCTGCCAGAAGCGATATGTCACTCGTTGTGTATCTTAAGAGATTCATCGTTACTCTTTCCATTGGTTACTGGTATTCTCTGATTCAATGCCTCTCGTGACGAAAAAGTGGCTATCTTAATAGTGCAATACTTCTTCCTCCCAGTTGCTCACAGAGTTTACTACTTTTTTTGTGTAGTTTTTGTCTGCCAGAAACTATAATTCACTAGTTTTGTGTCATAAAAGAGTCATCGTTTCTCCTCCTAGGGGTTATTCGAGACCTCTTAATGCAAACCGCAAGTAACGAGGCATTGGCTACCTTAAGAGAGTCATAGTTACTCGTCCCAATTGCTCACCCAGCCTGCCACTTTTCCTTACTGCGGCCAGTCTGCCAGAAGCGATATGTCACTCGTTGTGTATCTTAAGAGATTCATCGTTACTCCTTCCATAGGTTACTGGTATTCTCTGAGTCAATACCTCTCTTGACGAAAAAGTGGCTATCTTAATAGTGCAATAATTCTTCCTCCGAGTTGCTCACACAGTTTACTACTTTTTGTGTACTTGCCAGTCTGCCAGAAGCGATATGTCACTAGTTGTGTATCATAAAAGGGTCATCGTTTCTCCTCCTAGGTGTTATTCGAGATTTCTTAATCCAAACCGCAAGTAACGAGGCATTGGCTACCTTAAGAGAGTCATAGTTACTCGTCCCAATTGCTCACCCAGTCTGCCACTTTTCCTTACTGCGGCCAGTCTGCCGGAAGCGATATGTCACTCGTTGTGTATCTTAAGAGATTCATCGTTACTCCTTCCATAGGTTACTGGTATTCTCTGATTCAATGCCACTCGTGACGAAAAAGTGGCTATCTTAATAGTGCAATACTTCTTCCTCCGAGTTGCTCACACAGTTTACTACTTTTTGTGTAGTTTTTGTCTGCCAGAAACTATAATTCACTAGTTGTGTATCATAAAAGAGTCATCGTTTCTCCTCCTAGGGGTTATTCGAGATATCTTAATCCAAACCGCAAGTAACGAGGCATTGGCTACCTTAAGAGAGTCATAGTTACTCGTCCCAATTGCTCACCCAGTCTGCCACTTTTCCTTACTGCGGACAGTCTGCCAGAAGCGATATGTCACTCGTTGTGTATCTTAAGAGATTCATCATTAGTCCTTCCATAGGTTACTGGTATTCTCTGAGTCAATACCTCTCTTGACGAAAAAGTGGCTATCTTAATAGTGCAATACTTCGTCCTCCGAGTTGCTCACACAGTTTACTACTTTTTGTGTACTTGCCAGTCTGCCAGAAGCGATATGTCCCTAGTTGTGTATCGTAAAGGAGTCATCGATTCTCCTCCTAGGGGTTTTCGAGATTTCTTAATCCAAACCGCAAGTAACGAGGCATTGGCTACCTTAAGAGAGTCATAGTTACTCCTCCCCATTGCTCACCCAGTCTGCCACTTTTTCTTACTGTGGCCAGTCTGCCAGAAGCGATATGTCACTCGTTGTGTATCTTAAGAGATTCATCGTTACTCCTTCCATAGGTTACTGGTATTCTCTGAGTCAATACCTCTCGTGACGAAAAAGTGGCTATCTTAATAGTGCAATACTTCTTCCTCCCAGTTGCTCACACAGTTTACTACTTTTTTGTGTAGTTTTTGTCTGCCAGAAACTATGATTCACTAGCTTTGTATCATAAAAGAGTCATCGTTTCTCCTCCTAGTGGTTATTCGAGACCTCTTAATGCAAACCGCAAGAAACGAGGCATTGGCTACCTTAAGAGAGTCATAGTTACTCGTCCCAATTGCTCACCCAGTCTGCCACTTTTCCTTACTGCGGCCAGTCTGCCAGAAGCGATATGTCACTCGTTGTGTATCTTAAGAGATTCATCGTTACTCTTTCCATAGGTTACTGGTATTCTCTGATTCAATGCCTCTCGTGACGAAAAAGTGGCTATCTTAATAGTGCAATACTTCTTCCTCCCAGTTGCTCACACAGTTTACTACTTTTTTTGTGTAGTTTTTGTCTGCCAGAAACTATAATTCACTAGTTTTGTGTCATAAAAGAGTCATCGTTTCTCCTCCTAGGGGTTATTCGAGACCTCTTAATGCAAACCGCATGTAACGAGGCATTGGTTACCTTAAGAGAGTCATAGTTACTCGTCCCAATTGCTCACCCAGTCTGCCACTTTTCCTTACTGCGGCCAGTCTGCCAGAAGCGATATGTCACTCGTTGTGTATCTTAAGAGATTCATCGTTACTCCTTCCATAGGTTACTGGTATTCTCTGAGTCAATACCTCTCTTGACGAAAAAGTGGCTATCTTAATAGTGCAATAATTCTTCCTCCGAGTTGCTCACACAGTTTACTACTTTTTGTGTACTTGCCAGTCTGCCAGAAGCGATATGTCACTAGTTGTGTATCATAAAAGGGTCATCGTTTCTCCTCCTAGGGGTTATTCGAGATTTCTTAATCCAAACCGCAAGTAACGAGGCATTGGCTACCTTAAGAGAGTCATAGTTACTCGTCCCAATTGCTCACCCAGTCTGCCACTTTTCCTTACTGCGGCCAGTCTGCCGGAAGCGATATGTCACTCGTTGTGTATCTTAAGAGATTCATCGTTACTCTTTCCATAGGTTACTGGTATTCTCTGATTCAATGCCACTCGTGACGAAAAAGTGGCTATCTTAATAGTGCAATACTTCTTCCTCCGAGTTGCTCACACAGTTTACTACTTTTTGTGTAGTTTTTGTCTGCCAGAAACTATAATTCACTAGTTGTGTATCATAAAAGAGTCATCGTTTCTCCTCCTAGGGGTTATTCGAGATATCTTAATCCAAACCGCAAGTAACGAGGCATTGGCTACCTTAAGAGAGTCATAGTTACTCGTCCCAATTGCTCACCCAGTCTGCCACTTTTCCTTACTGCGGACAGTCTGCCAGAAGCGATATGTCACTCGTTGTGTATCTTAAGAGATTCATCATTAGTCCTTCCATAGGTTACTGGTATTCTCTGAGTCAATACCTCTCTTGACGAAAAAGTGGCTATCTTAATAGTGCAATACTTCGTCCACCGAGTTGCTCACACAGTTTACTACTTTTTGTGTACTTGCCAGTCTGCCAGAAGCGATATGTCCCTAGTTGTGTATCGTAAAGGAGTCATCGATTCTCCTCCTAGGGGTTTTCGAGATTTCTTAATCCAAACCGCAAGTAACGAGGCATTGGCTACCTTAAGAGTGTCATAGTTACTCCTCCCCATTGCTCACCCAGTCTGCCACTTTTTCTTACTGTGGCCAGTCTGCCAGAAGCGATATGTCACTCGTTGTGTATCTTAAGAGATTCATCGTTACTCCTTCCATAGGTTACTGGTATTCTCTGAGTCAATACCTCTCGTGACGAAAAAGTGGCTATCTTAATAGTGCAATACTTCTTCCTCCCAGTTGCTCACACAGTTTACTACTTTTTTGTGTAGTTTTTGTCTGCCAGAAACTATGATTCACTAGCTTTGTATCATAAAAGAGTCATCGTTTCTCCTCCTAGTGGTTATTCGAGACCTCTTAATGCAAACCGCAAGAAACGAGGCATTGGCTACCTTAAGAGAGTCATAGTTACTCGTCCCAATTGCTCACCCAGTCTGCCACTTTTCCTTACTGCGGCCAGTCTGCCAGAAGCGATATGTCACTCGTTGTGTATCTTAAGAGATTCATCGTTACTCTTTCCATAGGTTACTGGTATTCTCTGATTCAATGCCTCTCGTGACGAAAAAGTGGCTATCTTAATAGTGCAATACTTCTTCCTCCCAGTTGCTCACACAGTTTACTACTTTTTTTGTGTAGTTTTTGTCTGCCAGAAACTATAATTCACTAGTTTTGTGTCATAAAAGAGTCATCGTTTCTCCTCCTAGGGGTTATTCGAGACCTCTTAATGCAAACCGCATGTAACGAGGCATTGGTTACCTTAAGAGAGTCATAGTTACTCGTCCCAATTGCTCACCCAGTCTGCCACTTTTCCTTACTGCGGCCAGTCTGCCAGAAGCGATATGTCACTCGTTGTGTATCTTAAGAGATTCATCGTTACTCCTTCCATAGGTTACTGGTATTCTCTGAGTCAATACCTCTCTTGACGAAAAAGTGGCTATCTTAATAGTGCAATAATTCTTCCTCCGAGTTGCTCACACAGTTTACTACTTTTTGTGTACTTGCCAGTCTGCCAGAAGCGATATGTCACTAGTTGTGTATCATAAAAGGGTCATCGTTTCTCCTCCTAGGGGTTATTCGAGATTTCTTAATCCAAACCGCAAGTAACGAGGCATTGGCTACCTTAAGAGAGTCATAGTTACTCGTCCCAATTGCTCACCCAGTCTGCCACTTTTCCTTACTGCGGCCAGTCTGCCGGAAGCGATATGTCACTCGTTGTGTATCTTAACAGATTCATCGTTACTCTTTCCATAGGTTACTGGTATTCTCTGATTCAATGCCACTCGTGACGAAAAAGTGGCTATCTTAATAGTGCAATACTTCTTCCTCCGAGTTGCTCACACAGTTTACTACTTTTTGTGTAGTTTTTGTCTGCCAGAAACTATAATTCACTAGTTGTGTATCATAAAAGAGTCATCGTTTCTCCTCCTAGGGGTTATTCGAGATATCTTAATCCAAACCGCAAGTAACGAGGCATTGGCTACCTTAAGAGTGTCATAGTTACTCGTCCCAATTGCTCACCCAGTCTGCCACTTTTCCTTACTGCGGACAGTCTGCCAGAAGCGATATGTCACTCGTTGTGAATCTTAAGAGATTCATCATTAGTCCTTCCATAGGTTACTGGTATTCTCTGAGTCAATACCTCTCTTGACGAAAAAGTGGCTATCTTAATAGTGCAATACTTCTTCCTCCGAGTTGCTCACACAGTTTACTACTTTTTGTGTACTTGCCAGTCTGCCAGAAGCGATATGTCCCTAGTTGTGTATCGTAAAGGAGTCATCGATTCTCCTCCTAGGGGTTTTCGAGATTTCTTAATCCAAACCGCAAGTAACGAGGCATTGGCTACCTTAAGAGAGTCATAGTTACTCCTCCCCATTGCTCACCCAGTCTGCCACTTTTTCTTACTGTGGCCAGTCTGCCAGAAGCGATATGTCACTCGTTGTGTATCTTAAGAGATTCATCGTTACTCCTTCCATAGGTTACTGGTATTCACTGAGTCAATACCTCTCGTGACGAAAAAGTGGCTATCTTAATAGTGCAATACTTCTTCCTCCCAGTTGCTCACACAGTTTACTACTATTTTGTGTAGTTTTTGTCTGCCAGAAACTATGATTCACTAGTTTTGTATCATAAAAGAGTCATCGTTTCTCCTCCTAGTGGTTATTCGAGACCTCTTAATGCAAACCGCAAGAAACGAGGCATTGGCTACCTTAAGAGAGTCATAGTTACTCGTCCCAATTGCTCACCCAGTCTGCCACTTTTCCTTACTGCGGCCAGTCTGCCAGAAGCGATATGTCACTCGTTGTGTATCTTAAGAGATTCATCGTTACTCTTTCCATAGGTTACTGGTATTCTCTGATTCAATGCCTCTCGTGACGAAAAAGTGGCTATCTTAATAGTGCAATACTTCTTCCTCCCAGTTGCTCACACAGTTTACTACTTTTTTTGTGTAGTTTTTGTCTGCCAGAAACTATAATTCACTAGTTTTGTGTCATAAAAGAGTCATCGTTTCTCCTCCTAGGGGTTATTCGAGACCTCTTAATGCAAACCGCAAGTAACGAGGCATTGGCTACCTTAAGAGAGTCATAGTTACTCGTCCCAATTGCTCACCCAGTCTGCCACTTTTCCTTACTGCGGCCAGTCTGCCAGAAGCGATATGTCACTCGTTGTGTATCTTAAGAGATTCATCGTTACTCCTTCCATAGGTTACTGGTATTCTCTGAGTCAATACCTCTCTTGACGAAAAAGTGGCTATCTTAATAGTGCAATAATTCTTCCTCCGAGTTGCTCACACAGTTTACTACTTTTTGTGTACTTGCCAGTCTGCCAGAAGCGATATGTCACTAGTTGTGTATCATAAAAGGGTCATCGTTTCTCCTCCTAGGGGTTATTCGAGATTTCTTAATCCAAACCGCAAGTAACGAGGCATTGGCTACCTTAAGAGAGTCATAGTTACTCGTCCCAATTGCTCACCCAGTCTGCCACTTTTCCTTACTGCGGCCAGTCTGCCGGAAGCGATATGTCACTCGTTGTGTATCTTAACAGATTCATCGTTACTCTTTCCATAGGTTACTGGTATTCTCTGATTCAATGCCACTCGTGACGAAAAAGTGGCTATCTTAATAGTGCAATACTTCTTCCTCCGAGTTGCTCACACAGTTTACTACTTTTTGTGTAGTTTTTGTCTGCCAGAAACTATAATTCACTAGTTGTGTATCATAAAAGAGTCATCGTTTCTCCTCCTAGGGGTTATTCGAGATATCTTAATCCAAACCGCAAGTAACGAGGCATTGGCTACCTTAAGAGAGTCATAGTTACTCGTCCCAATTGCTCACCCAGTCTGCCACTTTTCCTTACTGCGGACAGTCTGCCAGAAGCGATATGTCACTCGTTGTGTATCTTAAGAGATTCATCATTAGTCCTTCCATAGGTTACTGGTATTCTCTGAGTCAATACCTCTCTTGACGAAAAAGTGGCTATCTTAATAGTGCAATACTTCTTCCTCCGAGTTGCTCACACAGTTTACTACTTTTTGTGTACTTGCCAGTCTGCCAGAAGCGATATGTCCCTAGTTGTGTATCGTAAAGGAGTCATTGATTCTCCTCCTAGGGGTTTTCGAGATTTCTTAATCCAAACCGCAAGTAACGAGGCATTGGCTACCTTAAGAGAGTCATAGTTACTCCTCCCCATTGCTCACCCAGTCTGCCACTTTTTCTTACTGTGGCCAGTCTGCCAGAAGCGATATGTCACTCGTTGTGTATCTTAAGAGATTCATCGTTACTCCTTCCATAGGTTACTGGTATTCTCTGAGTCAATACCTCTCGTGACGAAAAAGTGGCTATCTTAATAGTGCAATACTTCTTCCTCCCAGTTGCTCACACAGTTTACTACTATTTTGTGTAGTTTTTGTCTGCCAGAAACTATGATTCACTAGTTTTGTATCATAAAAGAGTCATCGTTTCTCCTCCTAGTGGTTATTCGAGACCTCTTAATGCAAACCGCAAGAAACGAGGCATTGGCTACCTTAAGAGAGTCATAGTTACTCGTCCCAATTGCTCACCCAGTCTGCCACTTTTCCTTACTGCGGCCAGTCTGCCAGAAGCGATATGTCACTCGTTGTGTATCTTAAGAGATTCATCGTTACTCTTTCCATAGGTTACTGGTATTCTCTGATTCAATGCCTCTCGTGACGAAAAAGTGGCTATCTTAATAGTGCAATACTTCTTCCTCCCAGTTGCTCACACAGTTTACTACTTTTTTTGTGTAGTTTTTGTCTGCCAGAAACTATAATTCACTAGTTTTGTGTCATAAAAGAGTCATCGTTTCTCCTCCTAGGGGTTATTCGAGACCTCTTAATGCAAACCGCAAGTAACGAGGCATTGGCTACCTTAAGAGAGTCATAGTTACTCGTCCCAATTGCTCACCCAGTCTGCCACTTTTCCTTACTGCGGCCAGTCTGCCAGAAGCGATATGTCACTCGTTGTGTATCTTAAGAGATTCATCGTTACTCCTTCCATAGGTTACTGGTATTCTCTGAGTCAATACCTCTCTTGACGAAAAAGTGGCTATCTTAATAGTGCAATAATTCTTCCTCCGAGTTGCTCACACAGTTTACTACTTTTTGTGTACTTGCCAGTCTGCCAGAAGCGATATGTCACTAGTTGTGTATCATAAAAGGGTCATCGTTTCTCCTCCTAGGGGTTATTCGAGATTTCTTAATCCAAACCGCAAGTAACGAGGCATTGGCTACCTTAAGAGAGTCATAGTTACTCGTCCCAATTGCTCACCCAGTCTGCCACTTTTCCTTACTGCGGCCAGTCTGCCGGAAGCGATATGTCACTCGTTGTGTATCTTAAGAGATTCATCGTTACTCTTTCCATAGGTTACTGGTATTCTCTGATTCAATGCCACTCGTGACGAAAAAGTGGCTATCTTAATAGTGCAATACTTCTTCCTCCGAGTTGCTCACACAGTTTACTACTTTTTGTGTAGTTTTTGTCTGCCAGAAACTATAATTCACTAGTTGTGTATCATAAAAGTGTCATCGTTTCTCCTCCTAGGGGTTATTCGAGATATCTTAATCCAAACCGCAAGTAACGAGGCATTGGCTACCTTAAGAGAGTCATAGTTACTCGTCCCAATTGCTCACCCAGTCTGCCACTTTTCCTTACTGCGGCCAGTCTGCCAGAAGCGATATGTCACTCGTTGTGTATCTTAAGAGATTCATCATTAGTCCTTCCATAGGTTACTGGTATTCTCTGAGTCAATACCTCTCTTGACGAAAAAGTGGCTATCTTAATAGTGCAATACTTCTTCCTCCGAGTTGCTCACACAGTTTACTACTTTTTGTGTACTTGCCAGTCTGCCAGAAGCGATATGTCCCTAGTTGTGTATCGTAAAGGAGTCATCGATTCTCCTCCTAGGGGTTTTCGAGATTTCTTAATCCAAACCGCAAGTAACGAGGCATTGGCTACCTTAAGAGAGTCATAGTTACTCCTCCCCATTGCTCACCCAGTCTGCCACTTTTTCTTACTGTGGCCAGTCTGCCAGAAGCGATATGTCACTCGTTGTGTATCTTAAGAGATTCATCGTTACTCCTTCCATAGGTTACTGGTATTCACTGAGTCAATACCTCTCGTGACGAAAAAGTGGCTATCTTAATAGTGCAATACTTCTTCCTCCCAGTTGCTCACACAGTTTACTACTATTTTGTGTAGTTTTTGTCTGCCAGAAACTATGATTCACTAGTTTTGTATCATAAAAGAGTCATCGTTTCTCCTCCTAGTGGTTATTCGAGACCTCTTAATGCAAACCGCAAGAAACGAGGCATTGGCTACCTTAAGAGAGTCATAGTTACTCGTCCCAATTGCTCACCCAGTCTGCCACTTTTCCTTACTGCGGCCAGTCTGCCAGAAGCGATATGTCACTCGTTGTGTATCTTAAGAGATTCATCGTTACTCTTTCCATAGGTTACTGGTATTCTCTGATTCAATGCCTCTCGTGACGAAAAAGTGGCTATCTTAATAGTGCAATACTTCTTCCTCCCAGTTGCTCACACAGTTTACTACTTTTTTTGTGTAGTTTTTGTCTGCCAGAAACTATAATTCACTAGTTTTGTGTCATAAAAGAGTCATCGTTTCTCCTCCTAGGGGTTATTCGAGACCTCTTAATGCAAACCGCAAGTAACGAGGCATTGGCTACCTTAAGAGAGTCATAGTTACTCGTCCCAATTGCTCACCCAGTCTGCCACTTTTCCTTACTGCGGCCAGTCTGCCAGAAGCGATATGTCACTCGTTGTGTATCTTAAGAGATTCATCGTTACTCCTTCCATAGGTTACTGGTATTCTCTGAGTCAATACCTCTCTTGACGAAAAAGTGGCTATCTTAATAGTGCAATAATTCTTCCTCCGAGTTGCTCACACAGTTTACTACTTTTTGTGTACTTGCCAGTCTGCCAGAAGCGATATGTCACTAGTTGTGTATCATAAAAGGGTCATCGTTTCTCCTCCTAGGGGTTATTCGAGATTTCTTAATCCAAACCGCAAGTAACGAGGCATTGGCTACCTTAAGAGAGTCATAGTTACTCGTCCCAATTGCTCACCCAGTCTGCCACTTTTCCTTACTGCGGCCAGTCTGCCGGAAGCGATATGTCACTCGTTGTGTATCTTAACAGATTCATCGTTACTCTTTCCATAGGTTACTGGTATTCTCTGATTCAATGCCACTCGTGACGAAAAAGTGGCTATCTTAATAGTGCAATACTTCTTCCTCCGAGTTGCTCACACAGTTTACTACTTTTTGTGTAGTTTTTGTCTGCCAGAAACTATAATTCACTAGTTGTGTATCATAAAAGAGTCATCGTTTCTCCTCCTAGGGGTTATTCGAGATATCTTAATCCAAACCGCAAGTAACGAGGCATTGGCTACCTTAAGAGAGTCATAGTTACTCGTCCCAATTGCTCACCCAGTCTGCCACTTTTCCTTACTGCGGACAGTCTGCCAGAAGCGATATGTCACTCGTTGTGTATCTTAAGAGATTCATCATTAGTCCTTCCATAGGTTACTGGTATTCTCTGAGTCAATACCTCTCTTGACGAAAAAGTGGCTATCTTAATAGTGCAATACTTCTTCCTCCGAGTTGCTCACACAGTTTACTACTTTTTGTGTACTTGCCAGTCTGCCAGAAGCGATATGTCCCTAGTTGTGTATCGTAAAGGAGTCATTGATTCTCCTCCTAGGGGTTTTCGAGATTTCTTAATCCAAACCGCAAGTAACGAGGCATTGGCTACCTTAAGAGAGTCATAGTTACTCCTCCCCATTGCTCACCCAGTCTGCCACTTTTTCTTACTGTGGCCAGTCTGCCAGAAGCGATATGTCACTCGTTGTGTATCTTAAGAGATTCATCGTTACTCCTTCCATAGGTTACTGGTATTCTCTGAGTCAATACCTCTCGTGACGAAAAAGTGGCTATCTTAATAGTGCAATACTTCTTCCTCCCAGTTGCTCACACAGTTTACTACTATTTTGTGTAGTTTTTGTCTGCCAGAAACTATGATTCACTAGTTTTGTATCATAAAAGAGTCATCGTTTCTCCTCCTAGTGGTTATTCGAGACCTCTTAATGCAAACCGCAAGAAACGAGGCATTGGCTACCTTAAGAGAGTCATAGTTACTCGTCCCAATTGCTCACCCAGTCTGCCACTTTTCCTTACTGCGGCCAGTCTGCCAGAAGCGATATGTCACTCGTTGTGTATCTTAAGAGATTCATCGTTACTCTTTCCATAGGTTACTGGTATTCTCTGATTCAATGCCTCTCGTGACGAAAAAGTGGCTATCTTAATAGTGCAATACTTCTTCCTCCCAGTTGCTCACACAGTTTACTACTTTTTTTGTGTAGTTTTTGTCTGCCAGAAACTATAATTCACTAGTTTTGTGTCATAAAAGAGTCATCGTTTCTCCTCCTAGGGGTTATTCGAGACCTCTTAATGCAAACCGCAAGTAACGAGGCATTGGCTACCTTAAGAGAGTCATAGTTACTCGTCCCAATTGCTCACCCAGTCTGCCACTTTTCCTTACTGCGGCCAGTCTGCCAGAAGCGATATGTCACTCGTTGTGTATCTTAAGAGATTCATCGTTACTCCTTCCATAGGTTACTGGTATTCTCTGAGTCAATACCTCTCTTGACGAAAAAGTGGCTATCTTAATAGTGCAATAATTCTTCCTCCGAGTTGCTCACACAGTTTACTACTTTTTGTGTACTTGCCAGTCTGCCAGAAGCGATATGTCACTAGTTGTGTATCATAAAAGGGTCATCGTTTCTCCTCCTAGGGGTTATTCGAGATTTCTTAATCCAAACCGCAAGTAACGAGGCATTGGCTACCTTAAGAGAGTCATAGTTACTCGTCCCAATTGCTCACCCAGTCTGCCACTTTTCCTTACTGCGGCCAGTCTGCCGGAAGCGATATGTCACTCGTTGTGTATCTTAAGAGATTCATCGTTACTCTTTCCATAGGTTACTGGTATTCTCTGATTCAATGCCACTCGTGACGAAAAAGTGGCTATCTTAATAGTGCAATACTTCTTCCTCCGAGTTGCTCACACAGTTTACTACTTTTTGTGTAGTTTTTGTCTGCCAGAAACTATAATTCACTAGTTGTGTATCATAAAAGTGTCATCGTTTCTCCTCCTAGGGGTTATTCGAGATATCTTAATCCAAACCGCAAGTAACGAGGCATTGGCTACCTTAAGAGAGTCATAGTTACTCGTCCCAATTGCTCACCCAGTCTGCCACTTTTCCTTACTGCGGCCAGTCTGCCAGAAGCGATATGTCACTCGTTGTGTATCTTAAGAGATTCATCATTAGTCCTTCCATAGGTTACTGGTATTCTCTGAGTCAATACCTCTCTTGACGAAAAAGTGGCTATCTTAATAGTGCAATACTTCTTCCTCCGAGTTGCTCACACAGTTTACTACTTTTTGTGTACTTGCCAGTCTGCCAGAAGCGATATGTCCCTAGTTGTGTATCGTAAAGGAGTCATCGATTCTCCTCCTAGGGGTTTTCGAGATTTTTTAATCCAAACCGCAAGTAACGAGGCATTGGCTACCTTAAGAGAGTCATAGTTACTCGTCCCCATTGCTCACCCAGTCTGCAACTTTTTCTTACTGTGGCCAGTCTGCCAGAAGCGATATGTCACTCGTTGTGTGTCTTAAGAGATTCATCGTTACTCCTTCCATAGGTTACTGGTATTCTCTGAGTCAATACCTCTCTTGACGAAAGAGTGGCTATCTTAATAGTGCAATACTTCTTCCTCCGAGTTGCTCACACAGTTTACTACTTTTTGTGTACTTGCCAGTCTGCCAGAAGCGATATGTCACTAGTTGTGTATCATAAAGGAGTCATCGTTTCTCCTCCTAGGGGTTATTCGAGATTTCTTAATCCAAACCGCAAGAAACGAGGCATTGGCTACCTTAAGAGAGTCATAGTTACTCGTCCCAATTGCTCACCCAGTCTGCCACTTTTCCTTACTGCGGCCAGTCTGCCAGAAGCGATATGTCACTCGTTGTGTATCTTAAGAGATTCATCGTTACTCCTTCCATAGGTTACTGGTATTCTCTGAGTCAATACCTCTCTTGACGAAAAAGTGGCTATCTTAATAGTGCAATACTTCTTCCTCCGAGTTGCTCACACAGTTTACTGCTTTTTGTATAGTTTTTGTCTGCCAGAAACTATAATTCACTAGTTGTGTATCATAAAAGAGTCATCGTTTCTCCTCCTAGGGGTTATTCGAGATATCTTAATCCAAACCGCAAGTAACGAGGCATTGGCTACCTTAAGAGAGTCATAGTTACTCGTCCCAATTGCTCACCCAGTCTGCCACTTTTCCTTACTGCGGCCAGTCTGCCAGAAGCGATATGTCACTCGTTGTGTATCTTAAGAGATTCATCGATACTCCTTCCATAGGTTACTGGTATTCTCTGAGTCAATACCTCTCTTGACGAAAAAGTGGCTATCTTAATAGTGCAATACTTCTTCCTCCCAGTTGCTCACACAGGTTACTACTTTTTTGTGTAGTTTTTGTCTGCCAGAAACTATAATTCACTAGTTGTGTATCATAAAAGAGTCATCGTTTCTCCTCCTAGGGGTTATTCGAGATATCTTAATCCAAACCGCAAGTAACGAGGCATTGGCTACCTTAAGAGAGTCATAGTTACTCGTCCCAATTGCTCACCCAGTCTGCCACTTTTCCTTACTGCGGCCAGTCTGCCAGAAGCGATATGTCACTCGTTGTGTATCTTAAGAGATTCATCTTTACTCTTTCCATAGGTTACTGGTATTCTCTCATTCAATGCCTCTCGTGACGAAAAAGTGGCAATCTTAATAGTGCAATACTTCTTCCTCCCCGTTGCTCACACAGGTTACTACTTTTTTGTGTAGTTTTTGTCTGCCAGAAACTATAATTCACTAGTTTTGTATCATAAAAGAGTCATCGTTTCTCCTCCTAGGGGTTATTCGAGACCTCTTAATCCAAACCGCAAGTAACGAGGCATTGGCTACCTTAAGAGAGTCATAGTTACTCGTCCCAATTGCTCACCCAGTCTGCCACTTTTTCTTACTGCGGCCAGTCTGCCAGAAGCGATATGTCACTCGTTGTGTATCTTAAGAGATTCATCGTTACTCCTTCCATAGGTTACTGCTATTCTCTGAGTCAATACCTCTCGTGACGAAAAAGTGGCTATCTTAATAGTGCAATACTTCTTCCTCCGAGTTGCTCACACAGTTTACTACTTTTTGTGTAGTTTTTGTCTGCCAGAAACTATAATTCACTAGTTGTGTATCATAAAAGAGTCATCGTTTCTCCTCCTAGGGGTTATTCGAGACCTCTTAATCCAAACCGCAAGTAACGAGGCATTGGCTACCTTAAGAGAGTCATAGTTACTCGTCCCAATTGCTCACCCAGTCTGCCACTTTTTCTTACTGCAGCCAGTCTGCCAGAAGCGATATGTCACTCGTTGTGTATCTTAAGAGATTCATCGTTACTCCTTCCATAGGTTACTGCTATTCTCTGAGTCAATACCTCTCGTGACGAAAAAGTGGCTATCTTAATAGTGCAATACTTCTTCCTCCGAGTTGCTCACACAGTTTACTACTTTTTGTGTAGTTTTTGTCTGCCAGAAACTATAATTCACTAGTTGTGTATCATAAAAGGGTCATCGTTTCTCCTCCTAGGGGTTTTCGAGATTTCTTAATCCAAACCGCAAGTAACGAGGAATTGGCTACCTTAAGAGTGTCATAGTTACTCGTCCCCATTGCTCACACAGTCTGCCACTTTTTCTTACTGTGGCCAGTCTGCCAGAAGCGATATGTCACTCGTTGTGTATCTTAAGAGATTCATCGTTACTCCTTCCATAGGTTACTGGTATTCTCTGAGTCAATACCTCTCTTGACGAAAAAGTGGCTATCTTAATAGAGCAATACTTCTTCCTCCGAGTTGCTCACACAGTTTACTGCTTTTTGTGTAGTTTTTGTCTGCCAGAAGCGATATGTCACTAGTTGTGTATCATAAAAGAGTCATCGTTTCTCCTCCTAGGGGTTATTCGAGATTTCTTAATCCAAACCGCAAGTAACGAGGCATTGGCTACCTTAAGAGAGTCATAGCTACTCGTCCCAATTGCTCACCCAGTCTGCCACTTTTCCTTACTGCGGCCAGTCTGCCAGAAGCGATATGTCACTCGTTGTGTATCTTAAGAGATTCATCGTTACTCTTTCCATAGGTTACTGGTATTCTCTGATTCAATGCCTCTCGTGACGAAAAAGTGGCTACCTTAATAGTGCAATACTTCTTCCTCCCAGTTGCTCACACAGTTTACTACTTTTTGTGTAGTTTTTGTCTGCCAGAAACTATAATTCACTAGTTGTGTATCATAAAAGAGTCATCGTTTCTCCTCCTAGGGGTTATTCGAGATATCTTAATCCAAACCGCAAGTAACGAGGCATTGGCTACCTTAAGAGAGTCATAGTTACTCGTCCCAATTGCTCACCCAGTCTGCCACTTTTCCTTACTGCGGCCATTCTGCCAGAAGCGATATGTCACTCGTTGTGTATCTTAAGAGATTCATCGTTACTCCTTCCATAGGTTACTGGTATTCTCTGAGTCAATACCTCTCTTGACGAAAAAGTGGCTATCTTAATAGTGCAATACTTCTTCCTCCGAGTTGCTCACACAGTTTACTGCTTTTTGTGTAGTTTTTGTCTGCCAGAAACTATAATTCACTAGTTGTGTATCATAAAAGAGTCATCGTTTCTCCTCCTAGGGGTTATTCGAGATTTCTTAATCCAAACCGCAAGTAACGAGGCATTGGCTACCTTAAGAGGGTCATAGTTACTCGTCCCCATTGCTCACCCAGTCTGCCACTTTTTCTTACTGTGGCCAGTCTGCCAGAAGCGATATGTCACTCGTTGTGTATCTTAAGAGATTCATCGTTACTCCTTCCATAGGTTACTGGTATTCTCTGAGTCAATACCTCTCTTGACGAAAAAGTGGCTATCTTAATAGTGCAATACTTCTTCCTCCGAGTTGCTCACACAGTTTACTACTTTTTGTGTACTTGCCAGTCTGCCAGAAGCGATATGTCACTAGTTGTGTATCATATTGAGTCATCGTTTCTCCTCCTAGGGGTTATTCGAGATTTCTTAATCCAAACCGCAAGTAACGAGGCATTGGCTACCTTAAGAGAGTCATAGTTACTCGTCCCAATTGCTCACCCAGTCTGCCACTTTTCCTTACTGCGGCGAGTCTGCCAGAAGCGATATGTCACTCGTAGTGTATCTTAAGAGATTCATCGTTACTCTTTCCATAGGTTACTGGTATTCTCTCATTCAATGCCTCTCGTGACGAAAAAGTGGCTATCTTAATAGTGCAATACTTCTTCCTCCGAGTTGCTCACACAGTTTACTACTTTTTTGTGTAGTTTTTGTCTGCCAGAAACTATAATTCACTAGTTTTGTATCATAAAAGAGTCATCGTTTCTCCTCCTAGGGGTTATTCGAGACCTCTTAATCCAAACCGCAAGTAACGAGGCATTGGCTACCTTAAGAGAGTCATAGTTACTCGTCCCAATTGCTCACCCAGTCTGCCACTTTATCTTACTGCGGCCAGTCTGCCAGAAGCGATATGTCACTCGTTGTGTATCTTAAGAGATTCATCGTTACTCCTTCCATAGGTTACTGCTATTCTCTGAGTCAATACCTCTCGTGACGAAAAAGTGGCTATCTTAATAGTGCAATACTTCTTCCTCCGAGTTGCTCACACAGTTTACTACTTTTTGTGTAGTTTTTGTCTGCCAGAAACTATAATTCACTAGTTGTGTATCATAAAAGAGTCATCGTTTCTCCTCCTAGGGGTTTTCGAGATTTCTTAATCCAAACCGCAAGTAACGAGGAATTGGCTACCTTAAGAGTGTCATAGTTACTCGTCCCCATTGCTCACCCAGTCTGCCACTTTTTCTTACTGTGGCCAGTCTGCCAGAAGCGATATGTCACTCGTTGTGTATCTTAAGAGATTCATCGTTACTCCTTCCATAGGTTACTGGTATTCTCTGAGTCAATACCTCTCTTGACGAAAAAGTGGCTATCATAATAGAGCAATACTTCTTCCTCCGAGTTGCTCACACAGTTTACTGCTTTTTGTGTAGTTTTTGTCTGCCAGAAACTATAATTCACTAGTTTTGTATTATAAAAGAGTCATCGTTTCTCCTCCTAGGGGTTATTCGAGATATCTTAATAGAAAAACCGCAAGCAACGAGGCATTGGCTACCTTAAGAGAGTCATAGTTACTCGTCCCAATTGCTCACCCAGTCTGCCACTTTTCCTTACTGCGGCCAGTCTGCCAGAAGCGATATGTCACTCGTTGTGTATCTTAAGAGATTCATCGTTACTCCTTCCATAGGTTACTGGTATTCTCTGAGTCAATACCTCTCTTGACGAAAAAGTGGCTATCTTAATAGTGCAATACTTCTTCCTCCGAGTTGCTCACACAGTTTACTATATTTTATGTACTTGCCAGTCTGCCAGAAGCTATATGTCACTAGTTGTTTATCATAAAGGAGTCATCGTTTCTCCTCCTAGGGGTTATTCGAGATTTCTTAATCCAAACCGCAAGTAACGAGGCATTGGCTACCTTAAGAGAGTCATAGTTACTCGTCCCAATTGCTCACCCAGTCTGCCACTTTTCCTTACTGCGGCCAGTCTGCCAGAAGCGATATGTCACTCGTTGTGTATCTTAAGAGATTCATCGTTACTCTTTCCATAGGTTACTGGTATTCTCTGATTCAATGCCTCTCGTGACGAAAAAGTGGCTATCTTAATAGTGCAATACTTCTTCCTCCGAGTTGCTCACACAGTTTACTACTTTTTGTGTAGTTTTTGTCTGCCAGAAACTATAATTCACTAGTTGTGTATCATAAAAGAGTCATCGTTTCTCCTCCTAGGGGTTATTCGAGATATCTTAATCCAAACCGCAAGTAACGAGGCATTGGCTACCTTAAGAGAGTCATAGTTACTCGTCCCAATTGCTCACCCGGTCTGCCACTTTTCCTTACTGCGGCCAGTCTGCCAGTAGCGATATGTCACTCGTTGTGTATCTTAAGAGATTCATCATTACTCCTTCCATAGGTTACTGGTATTCTCTGAGTCAATACCTCTCTTGACGAAAAAGTGGCTATCTTAATAGAGCAATACTTCTTCCTCCGAGTTGCTCACACAGTTTACTGCTTTTTGTGTAGTTTTTGTCTGCCAGAAGCGATATGTCACTAGTTGTGTATCATAAAAGAGTCATCGTTTCTCCTCCTAGGGGTTATTCGAGATTTCTTAATCCAAACCGCAAGTAACGAGGCATTGGCTACCTTAAGAGAGTCATAGCTACTCGTCCCAATTGCTCACCCAGTCTGCCACTTTTCCTTACTGCGGCCAGTCTGCCAGAAGCGATATGTCACTCGTTGTGTATCTTAAGAGATTCATCGTTACTCTTTCCATAGGTTACTGGTATTCTCTGATTCAATGCCTCTCGTGACGAAAAAGTGGCTACCTTAATAGTGCAATACTTCTTCCTCCCAGTTGCTCACACAGTTTACTACTTTTTGTGTAGTTTTTGTCTGCCAGAAACTATAATTCACTAGTTGTGTATCATAAAAGAGTCATCGTTTCTCCTCCTAGGGGTTATTCGAGATAACCTAATCCAAACCGCAAGTAACGAGGCATTGGCTACCTTAAGAGAGTCATAGTTACTCGTCCCAATTGCTCACCCAGTCTGCCACTTTTCCTTACTGCGGCCATTCTGCCAGAAGCGATATGTCACTCGTTGTGTCTCTTAAGAGATTCATCGTTACTCCTTCCATAGGTTACTGGTATTCTCTGAGTCAATACCTCTCTTGACGAAAAAGTGGCTATCTTAATAGTGCAATACTTCTTCCTCCGAGTTGCTCACACAGTTTACTGCTTTTTGTGTAGTTTTTGTCTGCCAGAAACTATAATTCACTAGTTGTGTATCATAAAAGAGTCATCGTTTCTCCTCCTAGGGGTTATTCGAGATTTCTTAATCCAAACCGCAAGTAACGAGGCATTGGCTACCTTAAGAGGGTCATAGTTACTCGTCCCCATTGCTCACCCAGTCTGCCACTTTTTCTTACTGTGGCCAGTCTGCCAGAAGCGATATGTCACTCGTTGTGTATCTTAAGAGATTCATCGTTACTCCTTCCATAGGTTACTGGTATTCTCTGAGTCAATACCTCTCTTGACGAAAAAGTGGCTATCTTAATAGTGCAATACTTCTTCCTCCGAGTTGCTCACACAGTTTACTACTTTTTGTGTACTTGCCAGTCTGCCAGAAGCGATATGTCACTAGTTGTGTATCATATTGAGTCATCGTTTCTCCTCCTAGGGGTTATTCGAGATTTCTTAATCCAAACCGAAAGTAACGAGGCATTGGCTACCTTAAGAGAGTCATAGTTACTCGTCCCAATTGCTCACCCAGTCTGCCACTTTTCCTTACTGCGGCCAGTCTGCCAGAAGCGATATGTCACTCGTAGTGTATCTTAAGAGATTCATCGTTACTCTTTCCATAGGTTACTGGTATTCTCTGAGTCAATACCTCTCTTGACGAAAAAGTGGCTATCTTAATAGTGCAATACTTCTTCCTCCCAGTTGCTCACACAGTTTACTACTTTTTTGTGTAGTTTTTGTCTGCCAGAAACTATAATTCACTAGTTTTGTATCATAAAAGAGTCATCGTTTCTCCTCCTAGGGGTTATTCGAGACCTCTTAATCCAAACCGCAAGTAACGAGGCATTGGCTACCTTAAGAGAGTCATAGTTACTCGTCCCAATTGCTCACCCAGTCTGCCACTTTATCTTACTGCGGCCAGTCTGCCAGAAGCGATATGTCACTCGTTGTGTATCTTAAGAGATTCATCGTTACTCCTTCCATAGGTTACTGCAATTCTCTGAGTCAATACCTCTCGTGACGAAAAAGTGGCTATCTTAATAGTGCAATACTTCTTCCTCCGAGTTGCTCACACAGTTTACTACTTTTTGTGTAGTTTTTGTCTGCCAGAAACTATAATTCACTAGTTGTGTATCATAAAAGAGTCATCGTTTCTCCTCCTAGGGGTTTTCGAGATTTCTTAATCCAAACCGCAAGTAACGATGAATTGGCTACCTTAAGAGTGTCATAGTTACTCGTCCCCATTGCTCACCCAGTCTGCCACTTTTTCTTACTGTGGCCAGTCTGCCAGAAGCGATATGTCACTCGTTGTGTATCTTAAGAGATTCATCGTTACTCCTTCCATAGGTTACTGGTATTCTCTGAGTCAATACCTCTCTTGACGAAAAAGTGGCTATCTTAATAGAGCAATACTTCTTCCTCCGAGTTGCTCACACAGTTTACTGCTTTTTGTGTAGTTTTTGTCTGCCAGAAACTATAATTCACTAGTTTTGTATCATAAAAGAGTCATCGTTTCTCCTCCTAGGGGTTATTCGAGATATCTTAATAGAAAAACCGCAAGCAACGAGGCATTGGCTACCTTAAGAGAGTCATAGTTACTCGTCCCAATTGCTCACCCAGTCTGCCACTTTTCCTTACTGCGGCCAGTCTGCCAGAAGCGATATGTCACTCGTTGTGTATCTTAAGAGATTCATCGTTACTCCTTCCATAGGTTACTGGTATTCTCTGAGTCAATACCTCTCTTGACGAAAAAGTGGCTATCTTAATAGTGCAATACTTCTTCCTCCGAGTTGCTCACACAGTTTACTATATTTTATGTACTTGCCAGTCTGCCAGAAGCTATATGTCACTAGTTGTTTATCATAAAGGAGTCATCGTTTCTCCTCCTAGGGGTTATTCGAGATTTCTTAATCCAAACCGCAAGTAACGAGGCATTGGCTACCTTAAGAGAGTCATAGTTACTCGTCCCAATTGCTCACCCAGTCTGCCACTTTTCCTTACTGCGGCCAGTCTGCCAGAAGCGATATGTCACTCGTTGTGTATCTTAAGAGATTCATCGTTACTCTTTCCATAGGTTACTGGTATTCTCTGATTCAATGCCTCTCGTGACGAAAAAGTGGCTATCTTAATAGTGCAATACTTCTTCCTCCGAGTTGCTCACACAGTTTACTACTTTTTGTGTAGTTTTTGTCTGCCAGAAACTATAATTCACTAGTTGTGTATCATAAAAGAGTCATCGTTTCTCCTCCTAGGGGTTATTCGAGATATCTCAATCCAAACCGCAAGTAACGAGGCATTGGCTACCTTAAGAGAGTCATAGTTACTCGTCCCAATTGCTCACCCAGTCTGCCACTTTTCCTTACTGCGGCCAGTCTGCCAGTAGCGATATGTCACTCGTTGTGTATCTTAAGAGATTCATCATTACTCCTTCCATAGGTTACTGGTATTCTCTGAGTCAATACCTCTCTTGACGAAAAAGTGGCTATCTTAATAGTGCAATACTTCTTCCTCCGAGTTGCTCACACAGTTTACTACTTTTTGTGTACTTGCCAGTCTGCCAGAAGCGATATGTCCCTAGTTGTGTATCGTAAAGGAGTCATCGATTCTCCTCCTAGGGGTTTTCGAGATTTCTTAATCCAAACCGCAAGTAACGAGGCATTGGCTACCTTAAGAGAGTCATAGTTACTCGTCCCCATTGCTCACCCAGTCTGCAACTTTTTCCTACTGTGGCCAGTCTGCCAGAAGCGATATGTCACTCGTTGTGTGTCTTAAGAGATTCATCGTTACTCCTTCCATAGGTTACTGGTATTCTCTGAGTCAATACCTCTCTTGACGAAAGAGTGGCTATCTTAATAGTGCAATACTTCTTCCTCCGAGTTGCTCACACAGTTTACTACTTTTTGTGTACTTGCCAGTCTGCCAGAAGCGATATGTCACAAGTTGTGTATCATAAAGGAGTCATCGTTTCTCCTCCTAGGGGTTATTCGAGATTTCTTAATCCAAACCGCAAGAAACGAGGCATTGGCTACCTTAAGAGAGTCATAGTTACTCGTCCCAATTGCTCACCCAGTCTGCCACTTTTCCTTACTGCGGCCAGTCTGCCAGAAGCGATATGTCACTCGTTGTGTATCTTAAGAGATTCATCGTTACTCCTTCCATAGGTTACTGGTATTCTCTGAGTCAATACCTCTCTTGACGAAAAAGTGGCTATCTTAATAGTGCAATACTTCTTCCTCCGAGTTGCTCACACAGTTTACTGCTTTTTGTATAGTTTTTGTCTGCCAGAAACTATAATTCACTAGTTGTGTATCATAAAAGAGTCATCGTTTCTCCTCCTAGGGGTTATTCGAGATATCTTAATCCAAACCGCAAGTAACGAGGCATTGGCTACCTTAAGAGAGTCATAGTTACTCGTCCCAATTGCTCACCCAGTCTGCCACTTTTCCTTACTGCGGCCAGTCTGCCAGAAGCGATATGTCACTCGTTGTGTATCTTAAGAGATTCATCGATACTCCTTCCATAGGTTACTGGTATTCTCTGAGTCAATACCTCTCTTGACGAAAAAGTGGCTATCTTAATAGTGCAATACTTCTTCCTCCCAGTTGCTCACACAGGTTACTACTTTTTTGTGTAGTTTTTGTCTGCCAGAAACTATAATTCACTAGTTGTGTATCATAAAAGAGTCATCGTTTCTCCTCCTAGGGGTTATTCGAGATATCTTAATCCAAACCGCAAGTAACGAGGCATTGGCTACCTTAAGAGAGTCATAGTTACTCGTCCCAATTGCTCACCCAGTCTGCCACTTTTCCTTACTGCGGCCAGTCTGCCAGTAGCGATATGTCACTCGTTGTGTATCTTAAGAGATTCATCATTACTCCTTCCATAGGTTACTGGTATTCTCTGAGTCAATACCTCTCTTGACGAAAAAGTGGCTATCTTAATAGTGCAATACTTCTTCCCCCGAGTTGCTCACACAGTTTACTACTTTTTGTGTACTTGCCAGTCTGCCAGAAGCGATATGTCCCTAGTTGTGTATCGTAAAGGAGTCATCGATTCTCCTCCTAGGGGTTTTCGAGATTTCTTAATCCAAACCGCAAGTAACGAGGCATTGGCTACCTTAAGAGAGTCATAGTTACTCGTCCCCATTGCTCACCCAGTCTGCAACTTTTTCCTACTGTGGCCAGTCTGCCAGAAGCGATATGTCACTCGTTGTGTGTCTTAAGAGATTCATCGTTACTCCTTCCATAGGTTACTGGTATTCTCTGAGTCAATACCTCTCTTGACGAAAGAGTGGCTATCTTAATAGTGCAATACTTCTTCCTCCGAGTTGCTCACACAGTTTACTACTTTTTGTGTACTTGCCAGTCTGCCAGAAGCGATATGTCACTAGTTGTGTATCATAAAGGAGTCATCGTTTCTCCTCCTAGGGGTTATTCGAGATTTCTTAATCCAAACCGCAAGAAACGAGGCATTGGCTACCTTAAGAGAGTCATAGTTACTCGTCCCAATTGCTCACCCAGTCTGCCACTTTTCCTTACTGCGGCCAGTCTGCCAGAAGCGATATGTCACTCGTTGTGTATCTTAAGAGATTCATCGTTACTCCTTCCATAGGTTACTGGTATTCTCTGAGTCAATACCTCTCTTGACGAAAAAGTGGCTATCTTAATAGTGCAATACTTCTTCCTCCGAGTTGCTCACACAGTTTACTGCTTTTTGTATAGTTTTTTCTGCCAGAAACTATAATTCACTAGTTGTGTATCATAAAAGAGTCATCGTTTCTCCTCCTACGGGTAATTCGAGATATCTTAATCCAAACCGCAAGTAACGAGGCATTGGCTACCTTAAGAGAGTCATAGTTACTCGTCCCAATTGCTCACCCAGTCTGCCACTTTTCCTTACTGCGGCCAGTCTGCCAGAAGCGATATGTCACTCGTTGTGTATCTTAAGAGATTCATCGTTACTCTTTCCATAGGTTACTGGTATTCTCTCATTCAATGCCTCTCGTGACGAAAAAGTGGCAATCTTAATAGTGCAATACTTATTCCCCCCAGTTGCTCACACAGGTTACTACTTTTTTGTGTAGTTTTTGTCTGCCAGAAACTATAATTCACTAGTTTTGTATCATAAAAGAGTCATCGTTTCTCCTCCTAGGGGTTATTCGAGACCTCTTAATCCAAACCGCAAGTAACGAGGCATTGGCTACCTTAAGAGAGTCATAGTTACTCGTCCCAATTGCTCACCCAGTCTGCCACTTTTTCTTACTGCGGCCAGTCTGCCAGAAGCGATATGTCACTCGTTGTGTATCTTAAGAGATTCATCGTTACTCCTTCCATAGGTTACTGCTATTCTCTGAGTCAATACCTCTCGTGACGAAAAAGTGGCTATCTTAATAGTGCAATACTTCTTCCTCCGAGTTGCTCACACAGTTTACTACTTTTTGTGTAGTTTTTGTCTGCCAGAAACTATAATTCACTAGTTGTGTATCATAAAAGAGTCATCGTTTCTCCTCCTAGGGGTTATTCGAGACCTCTTAATCCAAACCGCAAGTAACGAGGCATTGGCTACCTTAAGAGAGTCATAGTTACTCGTCCCAATTGCTCACCCAGTCTGCCACTTTTTCTTACTGCGGCCAGTCTGCCAGAAGCGATATGTCACTCGTTGTGTATCTTAAGAGATTCATCGTTACTCCTTCCATAGGTTACTGCTATTCTCTGAGTCAATACCTCTCGTGACGAAAAAGTGGCTATCTTAATAGTGCAATACTTCTTCCTCCGAGTTGCTCACACAGTTTACTACTTTTTGTGTAGTTTTTGTCTGCCAGAAACTATAATTCACTAGTTGTGTATCATAAAGAGTCATCGTTTCTCCTCCTAGGGGTTTTCGAGATTTCTTAATCCAAACCGCAAGTAACGAGGAATTGGCTACCTTAAGAGTGTCATAGTTACTCGTCCCCATTGCTCACCCAGTCTGCCACTTTTTCTTACTGTGGCCAGTCTGCCAGAAGCGATATGTCACTCGTTGTGTATCTTAAGAGATTCATCGTTACTCCTTCCATAGGTTACTGGTATTCTCTGAGTCAATACCTCTCGTGACGAAAAAGTGGCTATCTTAATAGTGCAATACTTCTTCCTCCGAGTTGCTCGCACAGTTTATTACTTTTTGTGTAGTTTTTGTCTGCCAGAAACTATAATTCACTAGTTGTGTATCATAAAAGAGTCATCGTTTCTCCTCCTAGGGGTTTTCGAGATTTCTTAATCCAAACCGCAAGTAACGAGGCATTGGCTACCTTAAGAGAGTCATAGTTACTCGTCCCAATTGCTCACCCAGTCTGCCACTTATCCTTACTGCGGCCAGTCTGCCAGAAGCGATATGTCACTCGTTGTGTATCTTAAGAGATTCATCGTTACTCTTTCCATAGGTTACTGGTATTCTCTGATTCAATGCCTCTCGTGACGAAAAAGTGGCTATCTTAATAGTGCAGTACTTCTTCCTCCCAGTTGCTCACAAAGTTTACTACTTTTTTGTGTAGTTTTTGTCTGCCAGAAACTATAATTCACTAGCTGTGTATCATAAAAGAGTCATCGTTTCTCCTCGTAGGGGTTATTCGAGATTTCTGAACCCAAACCGCAAGTAACGAGGCATTGGCTACCTTAAGAGAGTCATAGTTACTCGTCCCAATTGCTCACCCAGTCTGCCACTTTTCCTTACTGCGGCCAGTCTGCTAGAAGCGATATGTCACTCGTTGTGTATCTTAAGAGATTCATCGTTACTCCTTCCATAGGTTACTGGTATTCTCTGAGTCAATACCTCTCGTGACGAAAAAGTGGCTATCTTAATAGTGCAATACTTCTTCCTCCGAGTTGCTCACACAGTTTACTACTTTTTGTGTAGTTTTTGTCTGCCAGAAACTATAATTTACTAGTTGTGTATCATAAAAGAGTCATCGTTTCTCCTCCTAGGGGTTTTCGAGATTTCTTAATCCAAACCGCAAGTAACGAGGCATTGGCTACCTTAAGAGAGTCATAGTTACTCGTCCCAATTGCTCACCCAGTCTGCCACTTTTCCTTACTGCGGCCAGTCTGCTAGAAGCGATATGTCACTCGTTGTGTATCTTAAGAGATTCATCGTTACTCCTTCCATAGGTTACTGGTATTCTCTGAGTCAATACCTCTCGTGACGAAAAAGTGGCTATCTTAATAGTGCAATACTTCTTCCTCCGAGTTGCTCACACAGTTTACTACTTTTTGTGTACTTGTCAGTCTGCCAGAAGCGATATGTCACTAGTTGTGTATCATAAAAGAGTCATCGTTTCTCCTCCTAGGGGTTAGTCGAGATTTCTTAATCCAAACCGCAAGTAACGAGGCATTGGTTACCTTAAGAGAGTCATAGTTACTCGTCCCAATTGCTCACCCAGTCTGCCACTTTTCCTTACTGCGGCCAGTCTGCCAGAAGCGATATGTCACTCGTTGTGTATCTTAAGAGATTCATCGTTACTCTTTCCATAGGTTACTGGTATTCTCTGATTCAATGCCTCTCGTGACGAAAAAGTGGCTATCTTAATAGTGCAATACTTCTTCCTCCCAGTTGCTCACACAGTTTACTACTTTTTTGTGTAGTTTTTGTCTGCCAGAAACTATAATTCACTAGTTTTGTATCATGAAAGAGTCATCGTTTCTCCTCCTAGGGGTTATTCGAGACCTCTTAATCCAAACCGCAAGTAACGAGGCATTGGCTACCTTAAGAGAGTCATAGTAACTCGTCCCAATTGCTCACCCAGTCTGCCACTTTTTCTTACTGCGGCCAGTCTGCCAGAAGCGATATGTCACTCGTTGTGTATCTTAAGAGATTCATCGTTACTCCTTCCATAGGTTACTGGTATTCTCTGAGTCAATACCTCTCGTGACGATAAAGTGGCTATCTTAATAGTGCAATACTTCTTCCTCCGAATTGCTCACACAGTTTACTACTTTTTGTGTAGTTTTTGTCTGCCAGAAACTATAATACACTAGTTGTGTATCATAAAAGAGTCATCGTTTCTCCTCCTAGGGGTTTTCGAGATTTCTTAGTCCAAACCGCAAGTAACGAGGCATTGGCTACCTTAAGAGAGTCATAGTTACTCGTCCCAATTGCTCACCCAGTCTGCCACTTTTCCTTACTGCGGCCAGTCTGCCAGAAGCGATATGTCACTCGTTGTGTATCTTAAGAGATTCATCGTTACTCTTTCCATAGGTTACTGGTATTCTCTGATTCAATGCCTCTCGTGACGAAAAAGTGGCTATCTTAATAGTGCAATACTTCTTCCTCCCAGTTGCTCACACAGTTTACTACTTTTTTGTGTAGTTTTTGTCTGCCAGAAACTATAATTCACTAGCTGTGTATCATAAAAGAGTCATCGTTTCTCCTCCTAGGGGTTATTCGAGATTTCTTAATCCAAACCGCAAATAACGAGGCATTGGCTACCTTAAGAGAGTCATAGTTACTCGTCCCAATTGCTCACCCAGTCTGCCACCTTTTTCTTACTGCGGCCAGTCTGCCAGAAGCGATATGTCACTCGTTGTGTATCTTAAGAGATCCATCGTTACTCCTTCCATAGGTTACTGGTATTCTCTGAGTCAATACCTCTCGTGACGAAAAAGTGGCTATCTTAATAGTGCAATACTTCTTCCTCCGAGTTGCCCACACAGATTACTACTTTTTGTGTAGTTTTTGTCTGCCAGAAACTATAATTCACTAGTTGTGTATCATAAAAGAGTCATCGTTTCTCCTCCTAGGGGTTTTCGAGATTTCTTAATCCAAACCGCATGTAACGAGGCATTGGCTACCTTAAGAGAGTCATAGTTACTCGTCCCAATTGCTCACCCAGTCTGCCACTTTTCCTTACTGCGGCCAGTCTGCTAGAAGCGATATGTCACTCGTTGTGTATCTTAAGAGATTCATCGTTACTCCTTCCATAGGTTACTGGTATTCTCTGAGTCAATACCTCTCGTGACGAAAAAGTGGCTATCTTAATAGTGCAATACTTCTTCCTCCCAGTTGCTCACACAGTTTACTACTTTTTTGTGTAGTTTTTGTCTGCCAGAAACTATAATTTACTAGTTGTGTATCATAAAAGAGTCATCGTTTCTCCTCCTAGGGGTTTTCGAGATTTCTTAATCCAAACCGCAAGTAACGAGGCATTGGCTACCTTAAGAGAGTCATAGTTACTCGTCCCAATTGCTCACCCAGTTTGCCACTTTTTCTTACTGCGGCCAGTCTGCTAGAAGCGATATGTCACTCGTTGTGTATCTTAAGAGATTCATCGTTACTCCTTCCATAGGTTACTGGTATTCTCTGAGTCAATACCTCTCGTGACGAAAAAGTGGCTATCTTAATAGTGCAATACTTCTTCCTCCGAGTTGCTCACACAGTTTACTACTTTTTGTGTACTTGCCAGTCTGCCAGAAGCGATATGTCACTAGTTGTGTATCATAAAAGAGTCATCGTTTCTCCTCCTAGGGGTTAGTCGAGATTTCTTAATCCAAACCGCAAGTAACGAGGCATTGGTTACCTTAAGAGAGTCATAGTTACTCGTCCCAATTGCTCACATAGTCTGCCACTTTTCCTTACTGCGGCCAGTCTGCCAGAAGCGATATGTCACTCGTTGTGTATCTTAAGAGATTCATCGTTACTCTTTCCATAGGTTACTGGTATTCTCTGATTCAATGCCTCTCGTGACGAAAAAGTGGCTATCTTAATAGTGCAATACTTCTTCCTCCCAGTTGCTCACACAGTTTACTACTTTTTTGTGTAGTTTTTGTCTGCCAGAAACTATAATTCACTAGTTTTGTATCATAAAAGAGTCATCGTTTCTCCTCCTAGGGGTTATTCGAGACCTCTTAATCCAAACCGCAAGTAACGAGGCATTGGCTACCTTAAGAGAGTCATAGTTACTCGTCCCAATTGCTCACCCAGTCTCCCACTTTTTCTTACTGCGGCCAGTCTGCCAGAAGCGATATGTCACTCGTTGTGTATCTTAAGAGATTCATCGTTACTCCTTCCATAGGTTACTGGTATTCTCTGAGTCAATACCTCTCGTGACGATAAAGTGGCTATCTTAATAGTGCAATACTTCTTCCTCCGAATTGCTCACACAGTTTACTACTTTTTGTGTAGTTTTTGTCTGCCAGAAACTATAATTCACTAGTTGTGTATCATAAAAGAGTCATCGTTTCTCCTCCTAGGGGTTTTCGAGATTTCTTAATCCAAACCGCAAGTAACGAGGCATTGGCTACCTTAAGAGAGTCATAGTTACTCGTCCCAATTGCTCACCCAGTCTGCCACTTTTCCTTACTGCGGCCAGTCTGCCAGAAGCGATATGTCACTCGTTGTGTATCTTAAGAGATTCATCGTTACTCTTTCCATAGGTTACTGGTATTCTCTGATTCAATGCCTCTCGTGACGAAAAAGTGGCTATCTTAATAGTGCAATACTTCTTCCTCCCAGTTGCTCACACAGTTTACTACTTTTTTGTGTAGTTTTTGTCTGCCAGAAACTATAATTCACTAGTTGTGTATCATAAAAGAGTCATCGTTTCTCCTCCTAGGGGTTTTCGAGATTTCTTAATCCAAACCGCAAGTAACGAGGCATTGGCTACCTTAAGAGAGTCATAGTTACTCGTCCCAATTGCTCACCCAGTCTGTCACTTTTCCTTACTGCGGCCAGCCTGCCAGAAGCGATATGTCACTCGTTGTGTATCTTAAGAGATTCATCGTTACTCTTTCCATAGGTTACTGGTATTCTCTGATTCAATGCCTCTCGTGACGAAAAAGTGGCTATCTTAATAGTGCAATACTTCTTCCTCCCAGTTGCTCACACAGTTTACTACTTTTTTGTGTAGTTTTTGTCTGCCAGAAACTATAATTCACTAGTTTTGTATCATAAAAGAGTCATCGTTTCTCCTCCTAGGGGTTATTCGAGACCTCTTAATCCAAACCGCAAGTAACGAGGCATTGGCTACCTTATGAGAGTCATAGTTAGTCGTCCCAATTGCTCACCCAGTTTGCCACTTTTTCTTACTGCGGCCAGTCTGCCAGAAGCGATATGTCACTCGTTGTGTATCTTAAGAGATTCATCGTTACTCCTTCCATAGGTTACTGGTATTCTCTGAGTCAATACCTCTCGTGACGAAAAAGTGGCTATCTTAATAGTGCAATACTTCTTCCTCCGAGTTGCTCACACAGTTTACTACTTTTTGTATAGTTTTTGTTTGCCAGAAACTATAATTCACTAGCTGTGTATCATAAAAGAGTCATCGTTTCTCCTCCTAGGGGTTTTCGAGATTTCTTAATCCAAACCGCAAGTAACGAGGCATTGGCTACCTTAAGAGAGTCATAGTTACTCGTCCCCATTGCTCACCCAGTCTGCCACTTTTTCTTACTGTGGCCAGTCTGCCAGAAGCGATATGTCACTCGTTGTGTATCTTAAGAGATTCATCGTTACTCCTTCCATAGGTTACTGGTATTCTCTGAGTCAATACCTCTCTTGACGAAAAAGTGGCTATCTTAATAGTGCAATACTTCTTCCTCCGAGTTGCTCACACAGTTTACTACTTTTTGTGTACTTGCCAGTCTGCCAGAAGCGATATGTCACTAGTTGTGTATCATAAAAGAGTCATCGTTTCTCCTCCTAGGGGTTATTCGAGACCTCTTAATCCAAACCGCAAGTAACGAGGCATTGGCTACCTTAAGAGAGTCACAGTTACTCGTCCCAATTGCTCACGCAGTTTGCCACTTTTTCTTACTGCGGCCAGTCTGCCAGAAGCGATATGTCACTCGTTGTGTATCTTAAGAGATTCATCGTTACTCCTTCCATAGGTTACTGGTATTCTCTGAGTCAATACCTCTCGTGACGAAAAAGTGGCTATCTTAATAGTGCAATACTTCTTCCTCCGAGTTGCGCACACAGTTTACTACTTTTTGTGTAGTTTTTGTCTGCCAGAAACTATAATTCACTAGCTGTGTATCATAAAAGAGTCATCGTTTCACCTCCTAGGTGTTTTCGAGATTTCTTAATCCAAACCGCAAGTAACGAGGCATTGGCTACCTTAAGAGAGTCATAGTTACTCGTCCCCATTGCTCACCCAGTCTGCCACTTTTTCTTACTGTGGCCAGTCTGCCAGAAGCGATATGTCACTCGTTGTGTATCTTAAGAGATTCATCGTTACTCCTTCCATAGGTTACTGGAATTCTCTGAGTCAATACTTCTCTTGACGAAAAAGTGGCTCTCTTAATAGTGCAATACCTCTTCCTCCGAGTTGCTCACACAGTTTACTACTTTTTGTGTACTTGCCAGTCTGCCAGAAGCGATATGTCACTAGTTGTGTATCATAAAAGAGTCATCGTTTCTCCTCCTAGGGGTTAGTCGAGATTTCTTAATCCAAACCGCAAGTGACGAGGCATTGGCTACCTTAAGAGAGTCATAGTTACTCGTCCCAATTGCTCACCCGGTCTGCCACTTTTCCTTACTGCGGCCAGTCTGCCAGAAGCGATATGTCACTCGTTGTGTATCTTAAGAGATTCATCGTTACTCTTTCCATAGGTTACTGGTATTCTCTGATTCAATGCCTCTCGTGACGAAAAAGTGGCTATCTTAATAGTGCAATACTTCTTCCTCCCAGTTGCTCACACAGTTTACTACTTTTTTGTGTAGTTTTTGTCTGCCAGAAACTATAATTCACTAGTTTTGTATCATAAAAGAGTCATCGTTTCTCCTCCTAGGGGTTATTCGAGACCTCTTAATCCAAACCACAAGTAACGAGGCATTGGCTACCTTAAGAGAGTCATAGTTACTCGTCCCAATTGCTCACCCAGTCTGCCACTTTTTCTTACTGCGGCCAGTCTGCCAGAAGCGATATGTCACTCGTTGTGTATCTTAAGAGATTCATCGTTACTCCTTCCATAGGTTACTGGTATTCTCTGAGTCAATACCTCTCGTGACGAAAAAGTGGCTATCTTAATAGTGAAATACTTCTTCCTCCGAGTTGCTCGCACAGTTTACTACTTTTTGTGTAGTTTTTGTCTGCCAGAAACTATAATTCACTAGTTGTGTATCATAAAAGAGTCATCGTTTCTCCTCCTGGGGTTTTCGAGATTTCTTAATCCAAACCGCAAGTAACGAGGCATTGGCTACCTTAAGAGAGTCATAGTTACTCGTCCCAATTGCTCACCCAGTCTGCCACTTTTCCTTACTGCGGCCAGTCTGCCAGAAGCGATATGTCACTCGTTGTGTATCTTAAGAGATTCATCGTTACTCTTTCCATAGGTTACTGGTATTCTCTGATTCAATGCCTCTCGTGACGAAAAAGTGGCTATCTTAATAGTGCAGTACTTCTTCCTCCCAGTTGCTCACACAGTTTACTACTTTTTTGTGTAGTTTTTGTCTGCCAGAAACTATAATTCACTAGCTGTGTATCATAAAAGAGTCATCGTTTCTCCTCGTAGGGGTTATTCGAGATTTCTGAACCCAAACCGCAAGTAACGAGGCATTGGCTACCTTAAGAGAGTCATAGCTACTCGTCCCAATTGCTCACCCAGTCTGCCACTTTTCCTTACTGCGGCCAGTCTGCTAGAAGCGATATGTCACTCGTTGTGTATCTTAAGAGATTCATCGTTACTCCTTCCATAGGTTACTGGTATTCTCTGATTCAATACCTCTCGTGACGAAAAAGTGGCTATCTTAATAGTGCAATACTTCTTCCTCCGAGTTGCTCACACAGTTTACTACTTTTTGTGTAGTTTTTGTCTGCCAGAAACTATAATTCACTAGTTGTGTATCATAAAAGAGTCATCGTTTCTCCTCCTAGGGGTTTTCGAGATTTCTTAATCCAAACCGCAAGTAACGAGGCATTGGCTACCTTAAGAGAGTCATAGTTACTCGTCCCAATTGCTCACCCAGTCTGCCACTTTTCCTTACTGCGGCCAGCCTGCCAGAAGCGATATGTCACTCGTTGTGTATCTTAAGAGATTCATCGTTACTCTTTCCATAGGTTACTGGTATTCTCTGATTCAATGCCTCTCGTGACGAAAAATTGGCCATCTTAATAGTGCAATACTTCTTCCTCCCAGTTGCTCACACAGTTTACTACTTTTTTGTGTAGTTTTTGTCTGCCAGAAACTATAATTCACTAGTTTTGTATCATAAAAGAGTCATCGTTTCTCCTCCTAGGGGTTATTCGAGACCTCTTAATCCAAACCACAAGTAACGAGGCATTGGCTACCTTAAGAGAGTCATAGTTACTCGTCCCAATTGCTCACCCAGTCTGCCACTTTTTCTTACTGCGGCCAGTCTGCCAGAAGCGATATGTCACTCGTTGTGTATCTTAAGAGATTCATCGTTACTCCTTCCATAGGTTACTGGTATTCTCTGAGTCAATACCTCTCGTGACGAAAAAGTGGCTATCTTAATAGTGCAATACTTCTTCCTCCGAGTTGCTCGCACAGTTTACTACTTTTTGTGTAGTTTTTGTCTGCCAGAAACTATAATTCACTAGTTGTGTATCATAAAAGAGTCATCGTTTCTCCTCCTGGGGTTTTCGAGATTTCTTAATCCAAACCGCAAGTAACGAGGCATTGGCTACCTTAAGAGAGTCATAGTTACTCGTCCCAATTGCTCACCCAGTCTGCCACTTTTCCTTACTGCGGCCAGTCTGCCAGAAGCGATATGTCACTCGTTGTGTATCTTAAGAGATTCATCGTTACTCTTTCCATAGGTTACTGGTATTCTCTGATTCAATGCCTCTCGTGACGAAAAAGTGGCTATCTTAATAGTGCAGTACTTCTTCCTCCCAGTTGCTCACACAGTTTACTACTTTTTTGTGTAGTTTTTGTCTGCCAGAAACTATAATTCACTAGCTGTGTATCATAAAAGAGTCATCGTTTCTCCTCGTAGGGGTTATTCGAGATTTCTGAACCCAAACCGCAAGTAACGAGGCATTGGCTACCTTAAGAGAGTCATAGCTACTCGTCCCAATTGCTCACCCAGTCTGCCACTTTTCCTTACTGCGGCCAGTCTGCTAGAAGCGATATGTCACTCGTTGTGTATCTTAAGAGATTCATCGTTACTCCTTCCATAGGTTACTGGTATTCTCTGCGTCAATACCTCTCGTGACGAAAAAGTGGCTATCTTAATAGTGCAATACTTCTTCCTCCGAGTTGCTCACACAGTTTACTACTTTTTGTGTAGTTTTTGTCTGCCAGAAACTATAATTCACTAGTTGTGTATCATAAAAGAGTCATCGTTTCTCCTCCTAGGGGTTTTCGAGATTTCTTAATCCAAACCGCAAGTAACGAGGCATTGGCTACCTTAAGAGAGTCATAGTTACTCGTCCCAATTGCTCACCCAGTCTGCCACTTTTCCTTACTGCGGCCAGCCTGCCAGAAGCGATATGTCACTCGTTGTGTATCTTAAGAGATTCATCGTTACTCTTTCCATAGGTTACTGGTATTCTCTGATTCAATGCCTCTCGTGACGAAAAATTGGCCATCTTAATAGTGCAATACTTCTTCCTCCCAGTTGCTCACACAGTTTACTACTTTTTTGTGTAGTTTTTGTCTGCCAGAAACTATAATTCACTAGTTTTGTATCATAAAAGAGTCATCGTTTCTCCTCCTAGGGGTTATTCGAGACCTCTTAATCCAAACCGCAAGTAACGAGGCATTGGCTACCTTAAGAGAGTCATAGTTACTCGTCCCAATTGCTCACCCAGTTTGCCACCTTTTCCTACTGCGGCCAGTCTGCCAGAAGCGATATGTCACTCGTTGTGTATCTTAAGAGATTCATCGTTACTCCTTCCATAGGTTACTGGTATTCTCTGAGTCAATACCTCTCGTGACGAAAAAGTGGCTATCTTAATAGTGCAATACTTCTTCCTCCGAGTTGCTCGCACAGTTTACTACTTTTTGTGTAGTTTTTGTCTGCCAGAAACTATAATTCACTAGTTGTGTATCATAAAAGATTCATCGTTTCTCCTCCTAGGGGTTTTCGAGATTTCTTAATCCAAACCGCAAGTAACGAGGCATTGGCTACCTTAAGAGAGTCATAGTTACTCGTCCCAATTGGTCACCCAGTCTGCCACTTTTCCTTACTGCGGCCAGTCTGCCAGAAGCGATATGTCACTCGTTGTGTATCTTAAGAGATTCATCGTTACTCTTTACATAGGTTACTGGTATTCTCTGATTCAATGCCTCTCGTGACGAAAAAGTGGCTATCTTAATAGTGCAATACTTCTTCCTCCCAGTTGCTCACACAGTTTACTACTTTTTTGTGTAGTTTTTGTCTGCCAGAAACTATAATTCACTAGTTTTGTATCATAAAAGAGTCATCGTTTCTCCTCCTAGGGGTTATTCGAGACCTCTTAATCCAAACCGCAAGTAACGAGGCATTGGCTACCTTAAGAGAGTCATAGTTACTCGTCCCAATTGCTCACCCAGTCTGCCACTTTTTCTTACTGCGGCCAGTCTGCCAGAAGCGATATGTCACTCGTTGTGTATCTTAAGAGATTCATCGTTACTCCTTCCATAGGTTACTGGTATTCTCTGAGTCAATACCTCTCGTGACGATAAAGTGGCTATCTTAATAGTGCAATACTTCTTCCTCCGAATTGCTCACACAGTTTACTACTTTTTGTGTAGTTTTTGTCTGCCAGAAACTATAATTCACTAGTTGTGTATCATAAAAGAGTCATCGTTTCTCCTCCTAGGGGTTTTCGAGATTTCTTAATCCAAACCGCAAGTAACGAGGCATTGGCTACCTTAAGAGAGTCATAGTTACTCGTCCCAATTGCTCACCCAGTCTGCCACTTTTCCTTACTGCGGCCAGTCTGCCAGAAGCGATATGTCACTCGTTGTGTATCTTAAGAGATTCATCGTTACTTTTTCCATAGGTTACTGGTATTCTCTGATTCAATGCCTCTCGTGACGAAAAAGTGGCTATCTTAATAGTGCAATACTTCTTCCTCCCAGTTGCTCACACAGTTTACTACTTTTTTGTGTAGTTTTTGTCTGCCAGAAACTATAATTCACTAGCTGTGTATCATAAAAGAGTCATCGTTTCTCCTCCTAGGGGTTATTCGAGATTTCTTAATCCAAACCGCAAATAACGAGGCATTGGCTACCTTAAGAGAGTCATAGTTACTCGTCCCAATTGCTCACCCAGTCTGCCACTTTTTCTTACTGTGGCCAGTCTGCCAGAAGCTAGATGTCACTCGTTGTGTATCTTAAGAGATTCATCGTTACTCCTTCCATAGGTTACTGGTATTCTCTGAGTCAATACCTCTCGTGACGAAAAAGTGGCTATCTTAATAGTGCAATACTTCTTCCTCCGAGTTGCTCACACAGTTTACTACTTTTTGTGTAGTTTTTGTCTGCCAGAAACTATAATTCACTAGTTGTGTATCATAAAAGAGTCACCGTTTCTCCTCCTAGGGATTTTCGAGATTTCTTAATCCAAACCGCAAGTAACGAGGCATTGGCTACCTTAAGAGAGTCATAGTTACTCGACCCAATTGCTCACCCAGTCTGCCACTTTTCCTTACTGCGGCCAGCCTGCCAGAAGCGATATGTCACTCGTTGTGTATCTTAAGAGATTCATCGTTACTCCTTCCATAGGTTACTGGTATTCTCTGATTCAATGCCTCTCGTGACGAAAAAGTGGCTATCTTAATAGTGCAATACTTCTTCCTCCCAGTTGCTCACACAGTTTACTACTTTTTTGTGTAGTTTTTGTCTGCCAGAAACTATAATTCACTAGTTTTGTATCATAAAAGAGTCATCGTTTCTCCTCCTAGGGGTTATTCGAGACCTCTTAATCCAAACCGCAAGTAACGAGGCATTGGCTACCTTAAGAGAGTCATAGTTACTCGTCCCAATTGCTCACCCAGTCTGCCACTTTTTCTTACTGCGGCCAGTCTGCCAGAAGCGATATGTCACTCGTTGTGTGTCTTAAGAGATTCATCGTTACTCATTCCATAGGTTACTGGTATTCTCTGAGTCAATACCTCTCGTGACGAAAAAGTGGCTATCTTAATAGTGCAATACTTCTTGCTCCGAGTTGCTCACACAGTTTACTACTTTTTGTGTAGTTTTTGTCTGCCAGATACTATAATTCACTAGCTGTGTATCATAAAAGAGTCACCGTTTCTCCTCCTAGGGGTTTTCGAGATTTCTTAATCCAAACCGCAAGTAACGAGGCATTGGCTACCTTAAGAGAGTCATAGTTACTCGTCCCAATTGCTCACCCAGTCTGCCACTTTTCCTTACTGCGGCCAGTCTGCCAGAAGCGATATGTCACTCGTTGTGTATCTTAAGAGATTCATCGTTACTCCTTCCATAGGTTACTGGTATTCTCTGAGTCAATACCTCTCTTGACGAAAAAGTGGCTATCTTAATAGTGCAATACTTCTTCCTCCGAGTTGCTCACACAGTTTACTACTTTTTGTGTACTTGCCAGTCTGCCAGAAGCGATATGTCACTTGTTGTGTATCATAAAAGAGTCATCGTTTCTCCTCCTAGGGGTTATTCGAGATTTCTTAATCCAAACCGCAAGTAACGAGGCATTGGCTACCTTAAGAGAGTCATAGTTACTCGTCCCAATTGCTCACTCTGTCTGCCACTTTTCCTTACTGCGGCCAGTCTGCCAGAAGCGATATGTCACTCGTTGTGTATCTTAAGAGATTCATCGTTACTCTTTCCATAGGTTACTGGTATTCTCTGATTCAATGCCTCTCGTGACGAAAAAGTGGCTATCTTAATAGTGCAATACTTCTTCCTCCCAGTTGCTCACACAGTTTACTACTTTTTTGTGTAGTTTTTGTCTGCCAGAAACTATAATTCACTAGTTTTGTATCATAAAAGAGTCATCGTTTCTCCTCCTAGGGGTTATTCGAGACCTCTTAATGCAAACCGCAAGTAACGAGGCATTGGCTACCTTAAGAGAGTCATAGTTACTCGTCCCAATTGCTCACCCAGTCTGCCACTTTTCCTTACTGCGGCCAGTCTGCCAGAAGCGATATGTCACTCGTTGTGTATCTTAAGAGATTCATCGTTACTCTTTCCATAGTTTACTGGTATTCTCTGATTCAATGCCTCTCGTGACGAAAAAGTGGCTATCTTAATAGTGCAATACTTCTTCCTCTCAGTTGCTCACACAGTTTACTACTTTTTTGTGTAGTTTTTGTCTGCCAAAATCTATAATTCACTAGTTTTGTATCATAAAAGAGTCATCGTTTCTCCTCCTAGGGGTTATTCGAGACCTCTTAATCCAAACCGCAAGTAACGAGGCATTGGCTACCTTAAGAGAGTCATAGTTACTCGTCCCAATTGCTCACCCAGTCTGCCACTTTTTCTTACTGCGGGCAGTCTGCCAGAAGCGATATGTCACTCGTTGTGTATCTTAAGAGATTCATCGTTACTCCTCCCATAGGTTACTGGTATTCTCTGAGTCAATACCTCTCGTGACGAAAAAGTGGCTATCTTAATATTGCAATACTTCTTCCTCCGAGTTGCTCACACAGTTTACTACTTTTTGTGTAGTTTTTGTCTGCCAGAAACTATAATTCACTAGCTGTGTATCATAAAAGAGTCATCGTTTCTCCTCCTAGGGGTTTTCGAGATTTCTTAATCCAAACCGCAAGTAACGAGGCATTGGCTACCTTAAGAGAGTCATAGTTACTCGTCCCCATTGCTCACCCAGTCTGCCACTTTTTCTTACTGCGGCCAGCCTGACAGAAGCGATATGTCACTCGTTGTGTATCTTAAGAGATTCATCGTTACTCCTTCCATAGGTTACTGGTATTCTCTGAGTCAATACCTCTCTTGACGAAAAAGTGGCTATCTTAATAGTGCAATACTTCTTCCTCCGAGTTGCTCACACAGTTTACTACTTTTTGTGTACTTGCCAGTCTGCCAGAAGCGATATGTCACTTGTTGTGTATCATAAAAGAGTCATCGTTTCTCCTCCTAGGGGTTATTCGAGATTTCTTAATCCAAACCGCAAGTAACGAGGCATTGGCTACCTTAAGAGAGTCATAGTTACTCGTCCCAATTGCTCACCCAGTCTGCCACTTTTCCTTACTGCGGCCAGTCTGACAGAAGCGATATGTCACTCGTTGTGTATCTTAAGAGATTCATCGTTACTCTCTCCATAGGTTACTGGTATTCTCTGATTCAATGCCTCTCGTGACGAAAAAGTGGCTATCTTAATAGTGCAATACTTCTTCCTCCCAGTTGCTCACACAGTTTACTACTTTTTTGTGTAGTTTTTGTCTGCCAGAAACTATAATTCACTAGTTTTGTATCATAAAAGAGTCATCGTTTCTCCTCCTAGGGGTTATTCGAGACCTCTTAATGCAAACCGCAAGTAACGAGGCATTGGCTACCTTAAGAGAGTCATAGTTACTCGTCCCAATTGCTCATCCAGTCTGCCACTTTTCCTTACTGCGGCCAGTCTGCCAGAAGCGATATGTCACTCGTTGTGTATCTTAAGAGATTCATCGTTACTCTTTCCATAGTTTACTGGTATTCTCTGATTCAATGCCTCTCGTGACGAAAAAGTGGCTATCTTAATAGTGCAATACTTCTTCCTCGCAGTTGCTCACACAGTTTACTACTTTTTTGTGTAGTTTTTGTCTGCCAAAAACTATAATTCACTAGTTTTGTATCATAAAAGAGTCATCGTTTCTCCTCCTAGGGGTTATTCGAGACCTCTTAATCCAAACCGCAAGTAACGAGGCATTGGCTACCTTAAGAGAGTCATAGTTACTCGTCCCAATTGCTCACCCAGGCTGCCACTTTTTCTTACTGCGGCCAGTCTGCCAGAAGCGATATGTCACTCGTTGTGTATCTTAAGAGATTCATCGTTACTCCTTCCATAGGTTACTGGTATTCTCTGAGTCAATACCTCTCGTGACGAAAAAGTGGCTATCTTAATAGTGCAATACTTCTTCCTCCGAGTTGCTCACACAGTTTACTACTTTTTGTGTAGTTTTTGTCTGCCAGAAACTATAATTCACTAGCTGTGTATCATAAAAGAGTCATCGTTTCTCCTCCTAGGGGTTTTCGAGATTTCTTAATCCAAACCGCAAGTAACGAGGCATTGGCTACCTTAAGAGAGTCATAGTTACTCGTCCCCATTGCTCACCCTGTCTGCCACTTTTTCTTACTGTGGCCAGTCTGACAGAAGCGATATGTCACTCGTTGTGTATCTTAAGAGATTCATCGTTACTCCTTCCATAGGCTACTGGTATTCTCTGAGTCAATACCTCTCTTGACGCAAAAGTGGCTATCTTAATAGTGCAATACTTCTTCCTCCGAGTTGCTCACACAGTTTACTACTTTTTGTGTACTTGCCAGTCTGCCAGAAGCGATATGTCACTAGTTGTGTATCATAAAAGAGTCATCGTTTCTCCTCCTAGGGGTTATTCGAGACCTCTTAATGCAAACCGCAAGTAACGAGGCATTGGCTACCTTAAGAGAGTCATAGTTACTCGTCCCAATTGCTCACCCAGTCTGCCACTTTTCCTTACTGCGGCCAGTCTGCCAGAAGCGATATGTCACTCGTTGTGTATCTTAAGAGATTCATCGTTACTCTTTCCATAGGTTACTGGTATTCTCTGATTCAATGCCCCTCGTGACGAAAAAGTGACTATCTTAATAGTGCAATACTTCTTCCTCCCAGTTGCTCACACAGTTTACTACTTTTTTGTGTAGTTTTTGTCTGCCAGAAACTATAATTCACTAGTTTTGTATCATAAAAGAGTCATCGTTTCTCCTCCTAGGGGTTATTCGAGACCTCTTAATGCAAACCGCAAGTAACGAGGCATTGGCTACCTTAAGAGAGTCATAGTTACTCGTCCCAATTGCTCACCCAGTCTGCCACTTTTCCTTACTGCGGCCAGTCTGACAGAAGCGATATGTCACTCGTTGTGTATCTTAAGAGATTCATCGTTACTCCTTCCATAGGTTCCTGTATTCTCTGAGTCAATACCTCTCGTGACGAAAAAGTGGCTATCTTAATAGTGCAATACTTCTTCCTCCGAGTTGCTCACACAGTTTACTACTTTTTGTGTAGTTTTTGTCTGCCAGAAACTATAATTCACTAGCTGTGTATCATAAAAGAGTCATCGTTTCTCCTCCTAGGGGTTTTCGAGATTTCTTAATCCAAACCGCAAGTAACGAGGCATTGGCTACCTTAAGAGAGTCATAGTTACTCGTCCCAATTGCTCACCCAGTCTGCCACTTTTCCTTACTGCGGCCAGTCTGCCAGAAGCGATATGTCACTCGTTGTGTATCTTAAGAGATTCATCGTTACTCTTTCCATAGGTTACTGGTATTCTCTGATTCAATGCCTCTCGTGACGAAAAAGTGGCTATCTTAATAGTGCAATACTTCTTCCTCCCAGTTGCTCACACAGTTTACTACTTTTTTGTGTAGTTTTTGTCTGCCAGAAACTATAATTCACTAGTTTTGTATCATAAAAGAGTCATCGTTTCTCCTCCTAGGGGTTATTCGAGACCTCTTAATCCAAACCGCAAGTAACGAGGCATTGGCTACCTTAAGAGAGTCATAGTTACTCGTCCCAATTGCTCACCCAGTCTGCCACTTTTTCTTACTGCGGCCAGTCTGCCAGAAGCGATATGTCACTCGTTGTGTATCTTAAGAGATTCATCGTTACTCCTTCCATAGGTTACTGGTATTCTCTGAGTCAATACCTCTCGTGACGAAAAAGTGGCTATCTTAATAGTGCAATACTTCTTCCTCCGAGTTGCTCACACAGTTTACTACTTTTTGTGTAGTTTTTGTCTGCCAGAAACTATAATTCACAAGTTGTGTATCATAAAAGAGTCATCGTTTCTCCTCCTAGGCGTTTTCGAAATTTCTTAATCCAAACCGCAAGTAACGAGGCATTGGCTACCTTAAGAGAGTCATAGTTACTCGTCCCAATTGCTCACCCGGTCTGCCACTTATCCTTACTGCGGCCAGTCTGCCAGAAGCGATATGTCACTCGTTGTGTATCTTAAGAGATTCATCGTTACTCTTTCCATAGGTTACTGGTATTCTCTGAGTCAATACCTCTCGTGACGAAAAAGTGGCTATCTTAATAGTGCAATACTTCTTCCTCCGAGTTGCTCACACAGTTTACTACTTTTTGTGTAGTTTTTGTCTGCCAGAAACTATAATTCACTAGTTGTGTATCATAAAAGAGTCACCGTTTCTCCTCCTAGGGATTTTCGAGATTTCTTAATCCAAACCGCAAGTAACGAGGCATTGGCTACCTTAAGAGAGTCATAGTTACTCGACCCAATTGCTCACCCAGTCTGCCACTTTTCCTTACTGCGGCCAGCCTGCCAGAAGCGATATGTCACTCGTTGTGTATCTTAAGAGATTCATCGTTACTCCTTCCATAGGTTACTGGTATTCTCTGATTCAATGCCTCTCGTGACGAAAAAGTGGCTATCTTAATAGTGCAATACTTCTTCCTCCCAGTTGCTCACACAGTTTACTACTTTTTTGTGTAGTTTTTGTCTGCCAGAAACTATAATTCACTAGTTTTGTATCATAAAAGAGTCATCGTTTCTCCTCCTAGGGGTTATTCGAGACCTCTTAATCCACACCGCAAGTAACGAGGCATTGGCTACCTTAAGAGAGTCATAGTTACTCGTCCCAATTGCTCACCCAGTCTGCCACTTTTTCTTACTGCGGCCAGTCTGCCAGAAGCGATATGTCACTCGTTGTGTATCTTAAGAGATTCATCGTTACTCTTTCCATAGGTTACTGGTATTCTCTGAGTCAATACCTCTCGTGACGAAAAAGTGGCTATCTTAATAGTGCAATACTTCTTCCTCCGAGTTGCTCACACAGTTTACTACTTTTTGTGTACTTGCCAGTCTGCCAGAAGCGATATGTCACTTGTTGTGTATCATAAAAGAGTCATCGTTTCTCCTCCTAGGGGTTATTCGAGATTTCTTAATCCAAACCGCAAGTAACGAGGCATTGGCTACCTTAAGAGAGTCATAGTTACTCGTCCCAATTGCTCACCCAGTCTGCCACTTTTCCTTACTGCGGCCAGTCTGCCAGAAGCGATATGTCACTCGTTGTGTATCTTAAGAGATTCATCGTAACTCTTTCCATAGGTTACTGGTATTCTCTGATTCAATGCCTCTCGTGACGAAAAAGTGGCCATCTTAATTGTGCAATACTTCTTCCTCCCAGTTGCTCACACAGTTTACTACTTTTTTGTGTAGTTTTTGTCTGCCAGAAACTATAATTCACTAGTTTTGTATCATAAAAGAGACATCGTTTCTCCTCCTAGGGGTTATTCGAGACCTCTTAATGCAAACCGCAAGTAACGAGGCATTGGCTACCTTAAGAGAGTCATAGTTACTCGTCCCAATTGCTCACCCAGTCTGCCACTTTTCCTTACTGCGGCCAGTCTGCCAGAAGCGATATGTCACTCGTTGTGTATCTTAAGAGATTCATCGTTACTCTTTCCATAGTTTACTGGTATTCTCTGATTCAATGCCTCTCGTGACGAAAAAGTGGCTATCTTAATAGTGCAATACTTCTTCCTCCCAGTTGCTCACACAGTTTACTACTTTTTTGTGTAGTTTTTGTCTGCCAAAAACTATAATTCACTAGTTTTGTATCATAAAAGAGTCATCGTTTCTCCTCCTAGGGGTTATTCGAGACCTCTTAATCCAAACCGCAAGTACCGAGGCATTGGCTACCTTAAGAGAGTCATAGTTACTCGTCCCAATTGCTCACCCAGTCTGCCACTTTTTCTTACTGCGGCCAGTCTGCCAGAAGCGATATGTCACTCGTTGTGTATCTTAAGAGATTCATCGTTACTCCATCCATAGGTTACTGGTATTCTCTGAGTCAATACCTCTCGTGACGAAAAAGTGGCTATCTTAATAGTGCAATACTTCTTCCTCCGAGTTGCTCACACAGTTTACTACTTTTTGTGTAGTTTTTGTCTGCCAGAAACTATAATTCACTAGCTGTGTATCATAAAAGAGTCATCGTTTCTCCTCCTAGGGGTTTTCGAGATTTCTTAATCCAAACCGCAAGTAACGAGGCATTGGCTACCTTAAGAGAGTCATAGTTACTCGTCCCCAATGCTCACCCAGTCTGCCACTTTTTCTTACTGTGGCCAGTCTGCCAGAAGCGATATGTCACTCGTTGTGTATCTTAAGAGATTCATCGTCACTCTTTCCATAGGTTACTGGTATTCTCTGAGTCAATACCTCTCGTGACGAAAAAGTGGCTATCTTAATAGTGCAATACTTCTTCCTCCGAGTTGCTCACACACTTTTCTACTTTTTGTGTAGTTTTTGTCTGCCAGAAACTATAATTCACTAGCTGTGTATCATAAAAGAGTCACCGTTTCTCCTCCTAGGGGTTTTCGAGATTTCTTAATCCAAACCGCAAGTAACGAGGCATTGGCTACCTTAAGAGAGTCATAGTTACTCGACCCAATTGCTCACCCAGTCTGCCACTTTTCCTTACTGCGGCCAGCCTGCCAGAAGCGATATGTCACTCGTTGTGTATCTTAAGAGATTCATCGTTACTCTTTCCATAGGTTACTGGTATTCTCTGAGTCAATACCTCTCGTGACGAAAAAGTGGCTATCTTAATAGTGCAATACTTCTTCCTCCGAGTTGCTCACACAGTTTACTACTTTTTGTGTAGTTTTTGTCTGCCAGAAACTATAATTCACTAGCTGTGTATCATAAAAGATTCTTCGTTTCTCCTCCTAGGGGTTATTCGAGACCTCTTAATGCAAACCGCAAGTAACGAGGCATTGGCTACCTTAAGAGAGTCATAGTTACTCGTCCCCATTGCTCACCCAGTCTGCCACTTTTTCTTACTGTGGCCAGTCTGCCAGAAGCGATATGTCACTCGTTGTGTATCTTAAGAGATTCATCGTTACTCCTTCCATGGGTTACTGGTATTCTCTGAGTCAATACCTCTCTTGACGAAAAAGTGGCTATCTTAATAGTGCAATACTTCTTCCTCCCAGTTGCTCACACAGTTTACTACTTTTTTGTGTAGTTTTTGTCTGCCAAAAACTTTATTCACTAGTTTTGTATCATAAAAGAGTCATCGTTTCTCCTCCTAGGGGTTATTCGAGACCTCTTAATCCAAACCGCAAGTAACGAGGCATTGGCTACCTTAAGAGAGTCATAGTTACTCGTCCCAATTGCTCACCCAGTCTGCCACTTTTTCTTACTGCGGCCAGTCTGCCAGAAGCGATATGTCACTCGTTGTGTATCTTAAGAGATTCATCGTTACTCCTTCCATAGGTTACTGGTATTCTCTGAGTCAATACCTCTCGTGACGAAAAAGTGGCTATCTTAATAGTGCAATACTTCTTCCTCCGAGTTGCTCACACAGTTTACTACTTTTTGTGTAGTTTTTGTCTGCCAGAAACTATAATTCACTAGCTGTGTATCATAAAAGAGTCATCGTTTCTCCTCCTAGGGGTTTTCGAGATTTCTTAATCCAAACCGCAAGTAACGAGGCATTGGCTACCTTAAGAGAGTCATAGTTACTCGTCCCCAATGCTCACCCAGTCTGCCACTTTTTCTTACTGTGGCCAGTCTGCCAGAAGCGATATGTCACTCGTTGTGTATCTTAAGAGATTCATCGTTACTCTTTCCATAGGTTACTGGTATTCTCTGAGTCAATACCTCTCGTGACGAAAACGTGGCTATCTTAATAGTGCAATACTTCTTCCTCCGAGTTGCTCACACAGTTTACTACTTTTTGTGTAGTTTTTGTCTGCCAGAAACTATAATTCACTAGCTGTGTATCATAAAAGAGTCACCGTTTCTCCTCCTAGGGGTTTTCGAGATTTCTTAATCCAAACCGCAAGTAACGAGGCATTGGCTACCTTAAGAGAGTCATAGTTACTCGACCCAATTGCTCACCCAGTCTGCCACTTTTCCTTACTGCGGCCAGCCTGCCAGAAGCGATATGTCACTCGTTGTGTATCTTAAGAGATTCATCGTTACTCTTTCCATAGGTTACTGGTATTCTCTGAGTCAATACCTCTCGTGACGAAAAAGTGGCTATCTTAATAGTGCAATACTTTTTCCTCCGAGTTGCTCACACAGTTTACTACTTTTTGTGTAGTTTTTGTCTGCCAGAAACTATAATTCACTAGCTGTGTATCATAAAAGATTCCTCGTTTCTCCTCCTAGGGGTTATTCGAGACCTCTTAATGCAAACCGCAAGTAACGAGGCATTGGCTACCTTAAGAGAGTCATAGTTACTCGTCCCCATTGCTCACCCAGTCTGCCACTTTTTCTTACTGTGGCCAGTCTGCCAGAAGCGATATGTCACTCGTTGTGTATCTTAAGAGATTCATCGTTACTCCTTCCATAGGTTACTGGTATTCTCTGAGTCAATACCTCTCTTGACGAAAAAGTGGCTATCTTAATAGTGCAATACTTCTTCCTCCGAGTTGCTCACACAGTTTACTACTTTTTGTGTACTTGCCAGTCTGCCAGAAGCGATATGTCACTTGTTGTGTATCATAAAAGAGTCATCGTTTCTCCTCCTAGGGGTTATTCGAGATTTCTTAATCCAAACCGCAATAACGAGGCATTGGCTACCTTAAGAGAGTCATAGTTACTCGTCCCAATTGCTCACCCAGTCTGCCACTTTTCCTTACTGCGGCCAGTCTGCCAGAAGCGATATGTCACTCGTTGTGTATCTTAAGAGATTCATCGTTACTCTTTCCATAGGTTACTGGTATTCTCTGATTCAATGCCTCTCGTGACGAAAAAGTGGCTATCTTAATTGTGCAATACTTCTTCCTACGAGTTGCTCACACAGTTTACTACTTTTTTGTGTAGTTTTTGTCTGCCAGAAACTATAATTCACTAGTTTTGTATCATAAAAGAGTCATCGTTTCTCCTCCTAGGGGTTATTCGAGACCTCTTAATGCAAACCGCAAGTAACGAGGCATTGGCTACCTTAAGAGAGTCATAGTTACTCGTCCCAATTGCTCACCCAGTCTGCCACTTTTCCTTACTGCGGCCAGTCTGCCAGAAGCGATATGTCACTCGTTGTGTATCTTAAGAGATTCATCGTTACTCTTTCCATAGGTTACTGGTATTCTCTGATTCAATGCCTCTCGTGACGAAAAAGTGGCTATCTTAATAGTGCAATACTTCTTCCTCCCAGTTGCTCACACAGTTTACTACTTTTTTGTGTAGTTTTTGTCTGCCAAAAACTATAATTCACTAGTTTTGTATCATAAAAGAGTCATCGTTTCTCCTCCTAGGGGTTATTCGAGACCTCTTAATCCAAACCGCAAGTAACGAGGCATTGGCTACCTTAAGAGAGTCATAGTTACTCGTCCCAATTGCTCACCCAGTCTGCCACTTTTTCTTACTGCGGCCAGTCTGCCAGAAGCGATATGTCACTCGTTGTGTATCTTAAGAGATTCATCGTTACTCCTTCCATAGGTTACTGGTATTCTCTGAGTCAATACCTCTCGTGACGAAAAAGTGGCTATCTTAATAGTGCAATACTTCTTCCTCCGAGTTGCTCACACAGTTTACTACTTTTTGTGTAGTTTTTGTCTGCCAGAAACTATAATTCACTAGCTGTGTATCATAAAAGAGTCATCGTTTCTCCTCCTAGGGGTTTTCGAGATTTCTTAATCCAAACCGCAAGTAACGAGGCATTGGCTACCTTAAGAGAGTCATAGTTACTCGTCCCCTATGCTCACCCAGTCTGCCACTTTTTCTTACTGTGGCCAGTCTGCCAGAAGCGATATGTCACTCGTTGTGTATCTTAAGAGATTCATCGTTACTCTTTCCATAGGTTACTGATATTCTCTGAGTCAATACCTCTCGTGACGAAAAAGTGGCTATCTTAATAGTGCAATACTTCTTCCTCCGAGTTGCTCACACACTTTTCTACTTTTTGTGTAGTTTTTGTCTGCCAGAAACTATAATTCACTAGCTGTGTATCATAAAAGAGTCACCGTTTCTCCTCCTAGGGGTTTTCGAGATTTCTTAATCCAAACCGCAAGTAACGAGGCATTGGCTACCTTAAGAGAGTCATAGTTACTCGTCCAATTGCTCACCCAGTCTGCCACTTTTTCTTACTGCGTCCAGTCTGCCAGAAGCGATATGTCACTCGTTGTGTATCTTAAGAGATTCATCGTTACTCCTTCCATAGGTTACTGGTATTCTCTGAGTCAATACCTCTCGTGACGAAAAAGTGGCTATCTTAATAGTGCAATACTTCTTCCTCCGAGTTGCTCACACAGTTTACTACTTTTTGTGTACTTGCCAGTCTGCCAGAAGCGATATGTCACTTGTTGTGTATCATAAAAGAGTCATCGTTTCTCCTCCTAGGGGTTATTCGAGATTTCTTAATCCAAACCGCAATAACGAGGCATTGGCTACCTTAAGAGAGTCATAGTTACTCGTCCCAATTGCTCACCCAGTCTGCCACTTTTCCTTACTGCGGCCAGTCTGCCAGAAGCGATATGTCACTCGTTGTGTATCTTAAGAGATTCATCGTTACTCTTTCCATAGGTTACTGGTATTCTCTGATTCAATGCCTCTCGTGACGAAAAAGTGGCTATCTTAATAGTGCAATACTTCTTCCTCCCAGTTGCTCACACAGTTTACTACTTTTTTGTGTAGTTTTTGTCTGCCAAAAACTATAATTCACTAGTTTTGTATCATAAAAGAGTCATCGTTTCTCCTCCTAGGGGTTATTCGAGACCTCTTAATCCAAACCGCAAGTAACGAGGCATTGGCTACCTTAAGAGAGTCATAGTTACTCGTCCCAATTGCTCACCCAGTCTGCCACTTTTTCTTACTGCGGCCAGTCTGCCAGAAGCGATATGTCACTCGTTGTGTATCTTAAGAGATTCATCGTTACTCGTTCCATAGGTTACTGGTATTCTCTGAGTCAATACCTCTCGTGACGAAAAAGTGGCTATCTTAATAGTGCAATACTTCTTCCTCCGAGTTGCTCACACAGTTTACTACTTTTTGTGTAGTTTTTGTCTGCCAGAAACTATAATTCACTAGCTGTGTATCATAAAAGAGTCATCGTTTCTCCTCATAGGGGTTTTCGAGATTTCTTAATCCAAACCGCAAGTAACGAGGCATTGGCTACCTTAAGAGAGTCATAGTTACTCGTCCCCATTGCTCACCCAGTCTGCCACTTTTTCTTACTGTGGCCAGTCTGACAGAAGCGATATGTCACTCGTTGTGTATCTTAAGAGATTCATCGTTACTCCTTCCATAGGTTACTGGTATTCTCTGAGTCAATACCTCTCTTGACGAAAAAGTGGCTATCTTAATAGTGCAATACTTCTTCCTCCGAGTTGCTCACACAGTTTACTACTTTTTGTGTACTTGCCAGTCTGCCAGAAGCGATATGTCACTAGTTGTGTATCATAAAAGAGTCATCGTTTCTCCTCCTAGGGGTTATTCGAGACCTCTTAATGCAAACCGCAAGTAACGAGGCATTGGCTACCTTAAGAGAGTCATAGTTACTCGTCCCAATTGCTCACCCAGTCTGCCACTTTTCCTTACTGCGGCCAGTCTGCCAGAAGCGATATGTCACTCGTTGTGTATCTTAAGAGATTCATCGTTACTCTTTCCATAGGTTACTGGTATTCTCTGATTCAATGCCCCTCGTGACGAAAAAGTGACTATCTTAATAGTGCAATACTTCTTCCTCCCAGTTGCTCACACAGTTTACTACTTTTTTGTGTAGTTTTTGTCTGCCAGAAACTATAATTCACTAGTTTTGTATCATAAAAGAGTCATCGTTTCTCCTCCTAGGGGTTATTCGAGACCTCTTAATGCAAACCGCAAGAAACGAGGCAATGGCTACCTTAAGAGAGTCATAGTTACTCATCCCAATTGCTAACCCAGTCTGCCACTTTTTCTTACTGCGGCCAGTCTGCCAGAAGCGATATGTCACTCGTTGTGTATCTTAAGAGATTCATCGTTACTCCTTCCATAGGTTACTGGTCTTCTCTGAGTCAATACCTCTCGTGACGAAAAAGTGGCTATCTTAATAGTGCAATACTTCTTCCTCCGAGTTGCTCACACAGTTTACTACTTTTTGTGTAGTTTTTGTCTGCCAGAAACTATAATTCACTAGCTGTGTATCATAAAAGATTCATCGTTTCTCCTCCTAGGGGTTATTCGAGACCTCTTAATGCAAACCGCAAGTAACGAGGCATTGGCTACCTTAAGAGAGTCATAGTTACTCGTCCCCATTGCTCACCCAGTCTGCCACTTTTTCTTACTGTGGCCAGTCTGCCAGAAGCGATTTGTCACTCGTTGTGTATCTTAAGAGATTCATCGTTACTCCTTCCATAGGTTACTGGTATTCTCTGAGTCAATACCTCTCTTGACGAAAAAGTGGCTATCTTAATAGTGCAATACTTCTTCCTCCGAGTTGCTCACACAGTTTACTACTTTTTGTGTACTTGCCAGTCTGCCAGAAGCGATATGTCACTTGTTGTGTATCATAAAAGAGTCATCGTTTCTCCTCCTAGGGGTTATTCGAGATTTCTTAATCCAAACCGCAATAACGAGGCATTGGCTACCTTAAGAGAGTCATAGTTACTCGTCCCAATTGCTCACCCAGTCTGCCACTTTTCCTTACTGCGGCCAGTCTGCCAGAAGCGATATGTCACTCGTTGTGTATCTTAAGAGATTCATCGTTACTCTTTCCATAGGTTACTGGTATTCTCTGATTCAATGCCTCTCGTGACGAAAAAGTGGCTATCTTAATTGTGCAATACTTCTTCCTCCCAGTTGCTCACACAGTTTACTACTTTTTTGTGTAGTTTTTGTCTGCCAAAAACTATAATTCACTAGTTTTGTATCATAAAAGAGTCATCGTTTCTCCTCTTAGGGGTTATTCGAGACCTCTTAATCCAAACCGCAAGTAACGAGGCATTGGCTACCTTAAGAGAGTCATAGTTAGTCGTCCCAATTGCTCACCCAGTCTGCCACTTTTTCTTACTGCGGCCAGTCTGCCAGAAGCGATATGTCACTCGTTGTGTATCTTAAGAGATTCATCGTTACTCCTTCCATAGGTTACTGGTATTCTCTGAGTCAATACCTCTCGTGACGAAAAAGTGGCTATCTTAATAGTGCAATACTTCTTCCTCCGAGTTGCTCACACAGTTTACTACTTTTTGTGTACTTGCCAGTCTGCCAGAAGCATTATGTCACTAGTTGTGTATCATAAAAGAGTCATCGTTTCTCCTCCTAGGGGTTATTCGAGACCTCTTAATGCAAACCGCAAGTAACGAGGCATTGGCTACCTTAAGAGAGTCATAGTTACTCGTCCCAATTGCTAACCCAGTCTGCCACTTTTTCTTACTGCGGCCAGTCTGCCAGAAGCGATATGTCACTCGTTGTGTATCTTAAGAGATTCATCGTTACTCCTCCCATAGGTTACTGGTCTTCTCTGAGTCAATACCTCTCGTGACGAAAAAGTGGCTATCTTAATAGTGCAATACTTCTTCCTCCGAGTTGCTCACACAGTTTACTACTTTTTGTGTAGTTTTTGTCTGCCAGAAACTATAATTCACTAGCTGTGTATCATAAAAGATTCACCGTTTCTCCTCCTAGGGGTTATTCGAGACCTCTTAATGCAAACCGCAAGTAACGAGGCATTGGCTATCTTAAGAGAGTCATAGTTACTCGTCCCAATTGCTCACCCAGTCTGCCACTTTTCCTTACTGCGGCCAGTCTGCCAGAAGCGATATGTCACTCGTTGTGTATCTTAAGAGATTCATCGTTACTCTTTCCATAGGTTACTGGTATTCTCTGATTCAATGCCTCTCGTGACGAAAAAGTGGCTATCTTAATAGTGCAATACTTCTTCCTCCCAGTTGCTCACACAGTTTACTACTTTTTTGTGTAGTTTTTGTCTGCCAAAAACTATAATTCACTAGTTTTGTATCATAAAAGAGTCATCGTTTCTCCTCCTAGGGGTTATTCGAGGCCTCTTAATCCAAACCGCAAGTAACGAGGCATTGGCTACCTTAAGAGAGTCATAGTTACTCGTCCCAATTGCTCACCCAGTCTGCCACTTTTTCTTACTGCGGCCAGTCTGCCAGAAGCGATATGTCACTCGTTGTGTATCTTAAGAGATTCATCGTTACTCCTTCCATAGGTTACTGGTATTCTCTGAGTCAATACCTCTCGTGACGAAAAAGTGGCTATCTTAATAGTGCAATACTTCTTCCTCCGAGTTGCTCACACAGTTTACTACTTTTTGTGTAGTTTTTGTCTGCCAGAAACTATAATTCACTAGCTGTGTATCATAAAAGAGTCATCGTTTTTCCTCCTAGGGGTTTTCGAGATTTCTTAATCCAAACCGCAAGTAACGAGGCATTGGCTACCTTAAGAGAGTCATAGTTACTCGTCCCCATTGCTCACCCAGTCTGCCACTTTTTCTTACTGTGGCCAGTCTGCCAGAAGCGATATGTCACTCGTTGTGTATCTTAAGAGATTCATCGTTACTCTTTCCATAGGTTACTGGTATTCTCTGATTCAATGCCTCTCGTGACGAAAAAGTGGCTATCTTAATAGTGCAATACTTCTTCCTCCCAGTTGCTCACACAGTTTACTACTTTTTTGTGTAGTTTTTGTCTGCCAGAAACTATAATTCACTAGTTTTGTATCATAAAAGAGTCATCGTTTCTCCTCCTAGGGGTTATTCGAGACCTCTTAATGCAAACCGCAAGTAACGAGGCATTGGCTACCTTAAGAGAGTCATAGTTACTCGTCCCAATTGCTCACCCAGTCTGCCACTTTTCCTTACTGCGGCCAGTCTGCCAGAAGCGATATGTCACTCGTTGTGTATCTTATGAGATTCATCGTTACTCTTTCCATAGGTTACTGGTATTCTCTGATTCAATGCCTCTCGTGACGAAAAAGTGGCTATCTTAATAGTGCAATACTTCTTCCTCCGAGTTGCTCACACAGTTTACTACTTTTTGTGTAGTTTTTGTCTGCCAGAAACTATAATTCACTAGCTGTGTATCATAAAAGAGTCATCGTTTTTCCTCCTAGGGGTTTTCGAGATTTCTTAATCCAAACCGCAAGTAACGAGGCATTGGCTACCTTAAGAGAGTCATAATTACTCGTCCCCATTGCTCACCCAGTCTGCCACTTTTTCTTACTGTGGCCAGTCTGCCAGAAGCGATATGTCACTCGTTGTGTATCTTAAGAGATTCATCGTTACTCCTTCCATAGGTTACTGGTATTCTCTGATTCAATGCCTCTTGTGACGAAAAAGTGGCTATCTTAATTGTGCAATACTTCTTCCTCCCAGTTGCTCACACAATTTACTACTTTTTTGTGTAGTTTTTGTCTGCCAGAAACTATAATTCACTAGTTTTGTATCATAAAAGAGTCATTGTTTCTCCTCCTAGGGGTTATTCGAGACCTCTTAATGCAAACCGCAAGTAACGAGGCATTGGCTACCTTAAGAGAGTCATAGTTACTCGTCCCAATTGCTCACCCAGTCTGCCACTTTTCCTTACTGCGGCCAGTCTGCCAGAAGCGATATGTCACTCGTTGTGTATCTTAAGAGATTCATCGTTACTCTTTCCATAGGTTACTGGTATTCTCTGATTCAATGCCTCTCGTGACGAAAAAGTGGCTATCTTAATAGTGCAATACTTCTTCCTCCCAGTTGCTCACACAGTTTACTACTTTTTTGTGTAGTTTTTGTCTGCCAAAAACTATAATTCACTAGTTTTGTATCATAAAAGAGTCATCGTTTCTCCTCCTAGGGGTTATTCGAGACCTCTTAATCCAAACCGCAAGTAACGAGGCATTGGCTACCTTAAGAGAGTCATAGTTACTCGTCCCAATTGCTCACCCAGTCTGCCACTTTTTCTTACTGCGGCCAGTCTGCCAGAAGCGATATGTCACTCGTTGTGTATCTTAAGAGATTCATCGTTACTCCTTCCATAGGTTACTGGTATTCTCTGAGTCAATACCTCTCGTGACGAAAAAGTGGCTATCTTAATAGTGCAATACTTCTTCCTCCGAGTTGCTCACACAGTTTACTACTTTTTGTGTAGTTTTTGTCTGCCAGAAACTATAATTCACTAGCTGTGTATCATAAAAGAGTCATCGTTTTTCCTCCTAGGGGTTTTCGAGATTTCTTAATCCAAACCGCAAGTAACGAGGCATTGGCTACCTTAAGAGAGTCATAGTTACTCGTCCCCATTGCTCACCCAGTCTGCCACTTTTTCTTACTGTGGCCAGTCTGCCAGAAGCGATATGTCACTCGTTGTGTATCTTAAGAGATTCATCGTTACTCTTTCCATAGGTTACTGGTATTCTCTGATTCAATGCCTCTCGTGACGAAAAAGTGGCTATCTTAATAGTGCAATACTTCTTCCTCCCAGTTGCTCACACAGTTTACTACTTTTTTGTGTAGTTTTTGTCTGCCAGAAACTATAATTCACTAGTTTTGTATCATAAAAGAGTCATCGTTTCTCCTCCTAGGGGTTATTCGAGACCTCTTAATGCAAACCGCAAGTAACGAGGCATTGGCTACCTTAAGAGAGTCATAGTTACTCGTCCCAATTGCTCACCCAGTCTGCCACTTTTCCTTACTGCGGCCAGTCTGCCAGAAGCGATATGTCACTCGTTGTGTATCTTATGAGATTCATCGTTACTCTTTCCATAGGTTACTGGTATTCTCTGATTCAATGCCTCTCGTGACGAAAAAGTGGCTATCTTAATAGTGCAATACTTCTTCCTCCCAGTTGCTCACACAGTTTACTACTTTTTTGTGTAGGTTTTGTCTGCCAGAAACTATAATTCACTAGTTTTGTATCATAAAAGAGTCATCGTTTCTCCTCCTAGGGGTTATTCGAGACCTCTTAATGCAAACCGCAAGTAACGAGGCATTGGCTACCTTAAGAGAGTCATAGTTACTCGTCCCAATTGCTCACCCAGTCTGCCACTTTTCCTTACTGTGGCGTCCCAATTGCTCACCCAGTCTGCCTGTTTTCCTTACTGCGGCCAGTCTGCCAGAAGCGATATGTCACTCGTTGTGTATCTTAAGAGATTCATCGTTACTCTTTCCATAGGTTACTGGTATTCTCTGATTCAATGCCTCTCGTGACGAAAAAGTGGCTATCTTAATAGTGCAATACTTCTTCCTCCCAGTTGCTCACACAGTTTACTACTTTTTTGTGTAGTTTTTGTCTGCCAGAAACTATAATTCACAAGTTTTGTATCATAAAAGAGTCATCGTTTCTCCTCCTAGGGGTTATTCGAGACCTCTTAATGCAAACCGCAAGTAACGAGGCATTGGCTACCTTAAGAGAGTCATAGTTACTCGTCCCAATTGCTCACCCAGTCTGCCACTTTTTCTTACTGCGGCCAGTCTGCCAGAAGCGATATGTCACTCGTTGTGTATCTTAAGAGATTCATCGTTACTCCTTCCATAGGTTACTGGTATTCTCTGAGTCAATACCTCTCTTGACGAAAAAGTGGCTATCTTAATAGTGCAATACTTCTTCCTCCGAGTTGCACACACATTTTACTACTTTTTGTGTATTTGCCAGTCTGCCAGAAGCGATATGTCACTAGTTGTGTATCATAAAAGAGTCATCGTTTCTCCTCCTAGGGGTTATTCGAGATTTCTTAATCCAAACCGCAAGTAACGAGGCATTGGCTACCTTAAGAGAGTCATAGTTACTCGTCCCAATTGCTCACCCAGTCTGCCACTTTTCCTTACTGCGGCCAGTCTGCCAGAAGCGATATTTCACTCGTTGTGTATCTTAAGAGATTCATCGTTACTCTTTCCATAGGTTACTGGTATTCTCTGATTCAATGCCTCTCGTGACGAAAAAGTGGCTATCCTAATAGTGCAATACTTCTTCCTCCCATTTGCTCACACAGTTTACTACTTTTTTGTGTAGTTTATGTCTGCCAGAAACTATAATTCACTAGTTTTGTATCATAAAAGAGTCACCGTTTCTCCTCCTAGGGGTTATTCAAGACCTCTTAGTGCAAACCGCAAGTAACGAGGCATTGGCTACCTTAAGAGAGTCATAGTTACTCGTCCCAATTGCTCACCCAGTCTGCCACTTTTCCTTACTGCGGCCAGTCTGCCAGAAGCGATATGTCACTCGTTGTGTATCTTAAGAGATTCATCGTTACTCTTTCCATAGGTTACTGGTATTCTCTGATTCAATGCCTCTCGTGACGAAAAAGTGGCTATCTTAATAGTGCTATACTTCTTCCTCCCAGTTGCTCACACAGTTTACTACTTTTTTGTGTAGTTTTTGTCTGCCAGAAACTATAATTCACTAGTTTTGTATCATAAAAGAGTCATCGTTTCTCCTCCTAGGGTTTATTCGAGACCACTTAATGCAAACGGCAAGTAACGAGGCATTGGCTACCTTAAGAGAGTCATAGTTACTCGTCCCAATTGCTCACCCAGTCTGCCACTTTTCCTTACTGCGGCCAGTCTGCCAGAAGCGATATGTCACTCGTTGTGTATCTTAAGAGATTCATCGTTACTCTTTCCATAGGTTACTGGTATTCTCTGATTCAATGCCTCTCGTGACGAAAAAGTGGCTATCTTAATAGTGCAATACTTCTTCCTCCCAGTTGCTCACACAGTTTACTACTTTTTTGTGTAGTTTTTGTCTGCCAGAAACTATAATTCACTAGTTTTGTATCATAAAAGAGTCATCGTTTCTCCTCCTAGGCGTTATTCGAGACCTCTTAATCCAAACCGCAAGTAACGAGGCATTGGCTACCTTAAGAGAGTCACAGTTACTCGTCCCAATTGCTCACCCAGTCTGCCACTTTTTCTTACTACGGCCAGTCTGCCAGAAGCGATATGTCACTCGTTGTGTATCTTAAGAGATTCATCGTTACTCCTTCCATAGGTTACTGGTATTCTCTGAGTCAATACCGCTCGTGACGAAAAAGTGGCTATCTTAATAGTGCAATACTTCTTCCTCCAAGTTGCTCGCACTGTTTACTACTTTTTGTGTAGTTTTTGTCTGCCAGAAACTATAATTCACTAGTTGTGTATCATAAAAGAGTCATCGTTTCTCCTCCTAGGGGTTTTCGAGATTTCTTAATCCAAACCGCAAGTAACGAGGCATTGGCTACCTTAAGAGAGTCATAGTTACTCGTCCCCATTGCTCACCCAGTCTGCCACTTTTTCTTACTGTGGCCAGTCTGCCAGAAGCGATATGTCACTCGTTGTGTATCTTAAGAGATTCATCGTTACTCTTTCCATAGGTTACTGGTATTCTCTGATTCAATGCCTCTCGTGACGAAAAAGTGGCTATCTTAATAGTGCAATACTTCTTCCTCCCAGTTGCTCACACAGTTTACTATTTTTTTGTGTAGTTTTTGTCTGCCAGAAAGTATAATTCACTAGTTGTGTATCATAAAAGAGTCATCGTTTCTCCTCCTAGGGGTTATTCGAGACCTCTTAATGCAAACCGCAAGTAACGAGGCATTGGCTACCTTAAGAGAGTCATAGTTACTCGTCCCAATTGCTCACCCAGTCTGCCACATTTTCTTACTGCGGCCAGTCTGCCAGAAGCGATATGTCACTCGTTGTGTATCTTAAGAGATTCATCGTTACTCTTTCCATAGGTTACTGGTATTCTCTGATTCAATGCCTCTCGTGACGAAAAAGTGGCTATCTTAATAGTGCAATACTTCTTCCTCCCAGTTGCTCACACAGTTTACTACTTTTTTGTGTAGTTTTTGTCTGCCAGAAACTATAATTCACTAGTTTTGTATCATAAAAGAGTCATCGTTTCTCCTCCTAGGGGTTATTCGAGACCTCTTAATGCAAACCGCAAGTAACGAGGCATTGGCTACCTTAAGAGAGTCATAGTTACTCGTCCCAATTGCTCACCCAGTCTGCCACTTTTTCTTACTGCGGCCAGTCTGCCAGAAGCGATATGTCACTCGTTGTGTATCTTAAGAGATTCATCGTTACTCCTTCCATAGGTTACTGGTATTCTCTGAGTCAATACCTCTCGTGACGAAAAAGTGGCTATCTTAATAGTGCAATACTTCTTCCTCCGAGTTGCTCACACAGTTTACTACTTTTTGTGTAGTTTTTGTCTGCCAGAAACTATAATTCACTAGCTGTGTATCATAAAAGAGTCATCGTTTCTCCTCCTAGGGGTTTTCGAGATTTCTTAATCCAAACCGCAAGTAACGAGGCATTGGCTACCTTAAGAGAGTCATAGTTACTCGTCCCAATTGCTCACCCAGTCTGCCACTTTTCCTTACTGCGGCCAGTCTGCCAGAAGCGATATGTCACTCGTTGTGTATCTTAAGAGATTCATCGTTACTCTTTCCATAGGTTACTGGTATTCTCTGATTCAATGCCTCTCGTGACGAAAAAGTGGCTATCTTAATAGTGCAATACTTCTTCCTCCCAGTTGCTCACACAGTTTACTACTTTTTTGTGTAGTTTTTGTCTGCCAGAAACTATAATTCACAAGTTTTGTATCATAAAAGAGTCATCGTTTCTCCTCCTAGGGGTTATTCGAGACCTCTTAATGCAAACCGCAAGTAACGAGGCATTGGCTACCTTAAGAGAGTCATAGTTACTCGTCCCAATTGCTCACCCAGTCTGCCACTTTTTCTTACTGCGGCCAGTCTGCCAGAAGCGATATGTCACTCGTTGTGTATCTTAAGAGATTCATCGTTACTCCTTCCATAGGTTACTGGTATTCTCTGAGTCAATACCTCTCTTGACGAAAAAGTGGCTATCTTAATAGCGCAATACTTCTTCCTCCGAGTTGCTTACACAGTTTACTACTTTTTGTGTATTTGCCAGTCTGCCAGAAGCGATATGTCACTAGTTGTGTATCATAAAAGAGTCATCGTTTCTCCTCCTAGGGGTTATTCGAGATTTCTTAATCCAAACCGCAAGTAACGAGGCATTGGCTACCTTAAGAGAGTCATAGTTACTCGTCCCAATTGCTCACCCAGTCTGCCACTTTTCCTTACTGCGGCCAGTCTGCCAGAAGCGATATTTCACTCGTTGTGTATCTTAAGAGATTCATCGTTACTCTTTCCATAGGTTACTGGTATTCTCTGATTCAATGCCTCTCGTGACGAAAAAGTGGCTATCCTAATAGTGCAATACTTCTTCCTCCCATTTGCTCACACAGTTTACTACTTTTTTGTGTAGTTTTTGTCTGCCAGAAACTATAATTCACTAGTTTTGTATCATAAAAGAGTCACCGTTTCTCCTCCTAGGGGTTATTCAAGACCTCTTAGTGCAAACCGCAAGTAACGAGGCATTGGCTACCTTAAGAGAGTCATAGTTACTCGTCCCAATTGCTCACCCAGTCTGCCACTTTTCCTTACTGCGGCCAGTCTGCCAGAAGCGATATGTCACTCGTTGTGTATCTTAAGAGATTCATCGTTACTCTTTCCATAGGTTACTGGTATTCTCTGATTCAATGCCTCTCGTGGCGAAAAAGTGGCTATCTTAATAGTGCTATACTTCTTCCTCCCAGTTGCTCACACAGTTTACTACTTTTTTGTGTAGTTTTTGTCTGCCAGAAACTATAATTCACTAGTTTTGTATCATAAAAGAGTCATCGTTTCTCCTCCTAGGGTTTATTCGAGACCACTTAATGCAAACGGCAAGTAACGAGGCATTGGCTACCTTAAGAGAGTCATAGTTACTCGTCCCAATTGCTCACCCAGTCTGCCACTTTTCCTTACTGCGGCCAGTCTGCCAGAAGCGATATGTCACTCGTTGTGTATCTTAAGAGATTCATCGTTACTCTTTCCATAGGTTACTGGTATTCTCTGATTCAATGCCTCTCGTGACGAAAAAGTGGCTATCTTAATAGTGCAATACTTCTTCCTCCCAGTTGCTCACACAGTTTACTACTTTTTTGTGTAGTTTTTGTCTGCCAGAAACTATAATTCACTAGTTTTGTATCATAAAAGAGTCATCGTTTCTCCTCCTAGGCGTTATTCGAGACCTCTTAATCCAAACCGCAAGTAACGAGGCATTGGCTACCTTAAGAGAGTCACAGTTACTCGTCCCAATTGCTCACCCAGTCTGCCACTTTTTCTTACTGCGGCCAGTCTGCCAGAAGCGATATGTCACTCGTTGTGTATCTTAAGAGATTCATCGTTACTCCTTCCATAGGTTACTGGTATTCTCTGAGTCAATACCGCTCGTGACGAAAAAGTGGCTATCTTAATAGTGCAATACTTCTTCCTCCGAGTTGCTCACACTGTTTACTACTTTTTGTGTAGCTTTTGTCTGCCAGAAACTATAATTCACTAGTTGTGTATCATAAAAGAGTCATCGTTTCTCCTCCTAGGGGTTTTCGAGATTTCTTAATCCAAACCGCAAGTAACGAGGCATTGGCTACCTTAAGAGAGTCATAGTTACTCGTCCCCATTGCTCACCCAGTCTGCCACTTTTTCTTACTGTGGCCAGTCTGCCAGAAGCGATATGTCACTCGTTGTGTATCTTAAGAGATTCATCGTTACTCTTTCCATAGGTTACTGGTATTCTCTGATTCAATGCCTCTCGTGACGAAAAAGTGGCTATCTTAATAGTGCAATACTTCTTCCTCCCAGTTGCTCACACAGTTTACTATTTTTTTGTGTAGTTTTTGTCTGCCAGAAAGTATAATTCACTAGTTGTGTATCATAAAAGAGTCATCGTTTCTCCTCCTAGGGGTTATTCGAAACCTCTTAATGCAAACCGCAAGTAACGAGGCATTGGCTACCTTAAGAGAGTCATAGTTACTCGTCCCAATTGCTCACCCAGTCTGCCACTTTTCCTTACTGTGGCGTCCCAATTGCTCACCCAGTCTGCCTCTTTTCCTTACTGCGGCCAGTCTGCCAGAAGCGATATGTCACTCGTTGTGTATCTTAAGAGATTCATCGTTACTCTTTCCATAGGTTACTGGTATTCTCTGATTCAATGCCTCTCGTGATGAGAAAGTGGCTATCTTAATAGTGCAATACTTCTTCCTCCCAGTTGCTCACACAGTTTACTACTTTTTTGTGTAGTTTTTGTCTGCCAGAAACTATAATTCACTAGTTTTGTATCATAAAAGAGTCATCGTTTCTCCTCCTAGGGGTTATTCGAGACCTCTTAATGCAAACCGCAAGTAACGAGGCATTGGCTACCTTAAGAGAGTCATAGTTACTCGTCCCAATTGCTCACCCAGTCTGCCACTTTTTCTTACTGCGGCCAGTCTGCCAGAAGCGATATGTCACTCGTTGTGTATCTTAAGAGATTCATCGTTACTCCTTCCATAGGTTACTGGTATTCTCTGAGTCAATACCTCTCGTGACGAAAAAGTGGCTATCTTAATAGTGCAATACTTCTTCCTCCGAGTTGCTCACACAGTTTACTACTTTTTGTGTAGTTTTTGTCTGCCAGAAACTATAATTCACTAGCTGTGTATCATAAAAGAGTCATCGTTTCTCCTCCTAGGGGTTTTCGAGATTTCTTAATCCAAACCGCAAGTAACGAGGCATTGGCTACCTTAAGAGAGTCATAGTTACTCGTCCCCATTGCTCACCCAGTCTGCCACTTTTTCTTACTGTGGCCAGTCTGCCAGAAGCGATATGTCACTCGTTGTGTATCTTAAGAGATTCATCGTTACTCCTTCCATAGGTTACTGGTATTCTCTGAGTCAATACCTCTCTTGACGAAAAAGTGGCTATCTTAATAGTGCAATACTTCTTCCTCCGAGTTGCTCACACAGTTTACTACTTTTTGTGTATTTGCCAGTCTGCCAGAAGCGATATGTCACTAGTTGTGTATCATAAAAGAGTCATCGTTTCTCCTCCTAGGGGTTATTCGAGATTTCTTAATCCAAACCGCAAGTAACGAGGCATTGGCTACCTTAAGAGAGTCATAGTTACTCGTCCCAATTGCTCACCCAGTCTGCCACTTTTCCTTACTGCGGCCAGTCTGCCAGAAGCGATATGTCACTCGTTGTGTATCTTAAGAGATTCATCGTTACTCTTTCCATAGGTTACTGGTATTCTCTGATTCAATGCCTCTCGTGACGAAAAAGTGGCTATCCTAATAGTGCAATACTTCTTCCTCCCATTTGCTCACACAGTTTACTACTTTTTTGTGTAGTTTTTGTCTGCCAGAAACTATAATTCACTAGTTTTGTATCATAAAAGAGTCACCGTTTCTCCTCCTAGGGGTTATTCGAGACCTCTTAGTGCAAACCGCAAGTAACGAGGCATTGGCTACCTTAAGAGAGTCATAGTTACTCGTCCCAATTGCTCACCCAGTCTGCCACTTTTCCTTACTGCGGCCAGTCTGCCAGAAGCGATATGTCACTCGTTGTGTATCTTAAGAGATTCATCGTTACTCTTTCCATAGGTTACTGGTATTCTCTGATTCAATGCCTCTCGTGACGAAAAAGTGGCTATCTTAATAGTGCAATACTTCTTCCTCCCAGTTGCTCACACAGTTTACTACTTTTTTGTGTAGTTTTTGTCTGCCAGAAACTATAATTCACTAGTTTTGTATCATAAAAGAGTCATCGTTTCTCCTCCTAGGGGTTATTCGAGACCTCTTAATCCAAACCGCAAGTAACGAGGCATTGGCTACCTTAAGAGAGTCACAGTTACTCGTCCCAATTGCTCACCCAGTCTGCCACTTTTTCTTACTGTGGCCAGTCTGCCAGAAGCGATATGTCACTCGTTGTGTATCTTAAGAGATTCATCGTTACTCCTTCCATAGGTTACTGGTATTCTCTGAGTCAATACCTCTCGTGACGAAAAAGTGGCTATCTTAATAGTGCAATACTTCTTCCTCCGAGTTGCTCACACTGTTTACTACTTTTTGTGTAGTTTTTGTCTGCCAGAAACTATAATTCACTAGTTGTGTATCATAAAAGAGTCATCGTTTCTCCTCCTAGGGGTTTTCGAGATTTCTTAATCCAAACCGCAAGTAACGAGGCATTGGCTACCTTAAGAGAGTCATAGTTACTCGTCCCCATTGCTCACCCAGTCTGCCACTTTTTCTTACTGTGGCCAGTCTGCCAGAAGCGATATGTCACTCGTTGTGTATCTTAAGAGATTCATCGTTACTCTTTCCATAGGTTACTGGTATTCTCTGATTCAATGCCTCTCGTGACGAAAAAGTGGCTATCTTAATAGTGCAATACTTCTTCCTCCCAGTTGCTCACACAGTTTGCTATTTTTTTGTGTAGTTTTTGTCTGCCAGAAAGTATAATTCACTAGTTTTGTATCATAAAAGAGTCATCGTTTCTCCTCCTAGGGGTTATTCGAGACCTCTTAATGCAAACCGCAAATAACGAAGCATTGGCTACCTTAAGAGAGTCATAGTTACTCGTCCCAATTGCTCACCCAGTCTGCCACTTTTTCTTACTGCGGCCAGTCTGCCAGAAGCGATATGTCACTCGTTGTGTATCTTAAGAGATTCATCGTTACTCCTTCCATAGGTTACTGGTATTCTTTGAGTCAATACCTCTCGTGACGAAAAAGTGGCTATCTTAATAGTGCAATACTTCTTCCTCCGAGTTGCTCACACAGTTTACTACTTTTTGTGTAGTTTTTGTCTGCCAGAAACTATAATTCACTAGCTGTGTATCATAAAAGAGTCATCGTTTCTCCTCCTAGGGGTTTTCGAGATTTCTTAATCCAAACCGCAAGTAACGAGGCATTGGCTACCTTAAGAGAGTCATAGTTACTCGTCCCCATTGCTCACCCAGTCTGCCACTTTTTCTTACTGTGGCCAGTCTGCCAGAAGCGATATGTCACTCGTTGTGTATCTTAAGAGATTCATCGTTACTCCTTCCATAGGTTACTGGTATTCTCTGAGTCAATACCTCTCTTGACGAAAAAGTGGCTATCTTAATAGTGCAATACTTCTTCCTCCGAGTTGCTCACACAGTTTACTACTTTTTGTGTATTTGCCAGTCTGCCAGAAGCGATATGTCACTAGTTGTGTATCATAAAAGAGTCATCGTTTCTCCTCCTAGGGGTTTTCGAGATTTCTTAATCCAAACCGCAAGTAACGAGGCATTGGCTACCTTAAGAGAGTCATAGTTACTCGTCCCAATTGCTCACCCAGTCTGCCACTTTTCCTTACTGCAGCCAGTCTGCCAGAAGCGATATTTCACTCGTTGTGTATCTTAAGAGATTCATCGTTACTCTTTCAATAGGTTACTGGTATTCTCTGATTCAATGCCTCTCGTGACGAAAAAGTGGCTATCTTAATAGTGCAATACTTCTTCCTCCCATTTGCTCACACAGTTTACTACTTTTTTGTGTAGTTTTTGTCTGCCAGAAACTATAATTCACTAGTTTTGTATCATAAAAGAGTCATCGTTTCTCCTCCTAGGGGTTATTCGAGACCTCTTAATGCAAACCGCAAGTAACGAGGCATTGGCTACCTTAAGAGAGTCATAGTTACTCGTCCCAATTGCTCACCCAGTCTGCCACTTTTCCTTACTGCGGCCAGTCTGCCAGAAGCGATATGTCACTCGTTGTGTATCTTAAGAGATTCATCGTTACTCTTTCCATAGGTTACTGGTATTCTCTGATTCAATGCCTCTCGTGACGAAAAAGTGGCTATCTTAATAGTGCAATACTTCTTCCTCCCAGTTGCTCACACAGTTTGCTACTTTTTTGTGTAGTTTTTGTCTGCCAGAAACTATAATTCACTAGTTTTGTATCATAAAAGAGTCATCGTTTCTCCTCCTAGGGGTTATTCGAGACCTCTTAATGCAAACCGCAAGTAACGAGGCATTGGCTACCTTAAGAGAGTCATAGTTACTCGTCCCAATTGGTCACCCAGTCTGCCACTTTTCCTTACTGCGGCCAGTCTGCCAGAAGCGATATGTCACTCGTTGTGTATCTTAAGAGATTCATCGTTACTCTTTCCATAGGTTACTGGTATTCTCTGATTCAATGCCTCTCGTGACGAAAAAGTGGCTATCTTAATAGTGCAATACTTCTTCCTCCCAGTTGCTCACACAGTTTACTACTTTTTTGTGTAGTTTTTGTCTGCCAGAAACTATAATTCACTAGTTTTGTATCATAAAAGAGTCATCGTTTCTCCTCCTAGGGGTTATTCGAGACCTCTTAATCCAAACCGCAAGTAACGAGGCATTGGCTACCTTAAGAGAGTCATAGTTACTCGTCCCAATTGCTCACCCAGTCTGCCACTTTTTCTTACTGCGGCCAGTCTGCCAGAAGCGATATGTCACTCGTTGTGTATCTTAAGAGATTCATCGTTACTCCTTCCATAGGTTACTGGTATTCTCTGAGTCAATACCTCTCGTGACGAAAAAGTGGCTATCTTAATACTGCAATACTTCTTCCTCCGAGTTGCTCACACAGTTTACTACTTTTTGTGTAGTTTTTGTCTGCCAGAAACTATAATTCACTAGTTGTGTATCATAAAAGAGTCATCGTTTCTCCTCCTAGAGGTTTTCGAGATTTCTTAATCCAAACCGCAAGTAACGAGGCATTGGCTACCTTAAGAGAGTCATAGTTACTCGTCCCCATTGCTCACCCAGTCTGCCACTTTTTCTTACTGTGGCCAGTCTGCCAGAAGCGATATGTCACTCGTTGTGTATCTTAAGAGATTCATCGTTACTCTTTCCAGAGGTTACTGGTATTCTCTGATTCAATGCCTCTCGTGACGAAAAAGTGGCTATCTTAATAGTGCAATACTTCTTCCTCCCATTTGCTCACACAGTTTACTACTTTTTTGTGTAGTTTTTGTCTGCCAGAAACTATAATTCACTAGTTTTGTATCATAAAAGAGTCATCGTTTCTCCTCCTAGGGGTTATTCGAGACCTCTTAATGCAAACCGCAAGTAACGAGGCATTGGCTACCTTAAGAGAGTCATAGTTACTCGTCCCAATTGCTCACCCAGTCTGCCACTTTTCCTTACTGCGGCCAGTCTGCCAGAAGCGATATGTCACTCGTTGTGTATCTTAAGAGATTCATCGTTACTCTTTCCATAGGTTACTGGTATTCTCTGATTCAATGCCTCTCGTGACGAAAAAGTGGCTATCTTAATAGTGCATTACTTCTTCCTCCCAGTTGCTCACACAGTTTACTACTTTTTTGTGTAGTTTTTGTCTGCCAGAAACTATAATTCACTAGTTTTGTATCATAAAAGAGTCATCGTTTCTCCTCCTAGGGGTTATTCGAGACCTCTTAATGCAAACCGCAAGTAACGAGGCATTGGCTACCTTAAGAGAGTCATAGTTACTCGTCCCAATTGCTCACCCAGTCTGCCACTTTTCCTTACTGCGGCCAGTCTGCCAGAAGCGATATGTCACTCGTTGTGTATCTTAAGAGATTCATCGTTACTCTTTCCATAGGTTACTGGTATTTTCTGATTCAATGCCTCTCGTGACGAAAAAGTGGCTATCTTAATAGTGCAATACTTCTTCCTCCCAGTTGCTCACACAGTTTACTACTTTTTTGTGTAGTTTTTGTCTGCCAGAAACTATAATTCACTAGTTTTGTATCATAAAAGAGTCATCGTTTCTCCTCCTAGGGGTTATTCGAGACCTCTTAATGCAAACCGCAAGTAACGAGGCATTGGCTACCTTAAGAGAGTCATAGTTACTCGTCCCAATTGCTCACCCAGTCTGCCACTTTTCCTTACTGCGGCCAGTCTGCCAGAAGCGATATGTCACTCGTTGTGTATCTTAAGAGATTCATCGTTACTCTTTCCATAGGTTACTGGTATTCTCTGATTCAATGCCTCTCGTGACGAAAAAGTGGCTATCTTAATAGTGCGATACTTCTTCCTCCCAGTTGCTCACACAGTTTACTACTTTTTTGTGTAGTTTTTGTCTGCCAGAAACTATAATTCACTAGTTTTGTATCATAAAAGAGTCATCGTTTCTCCTCCTAGGGGTTATTCGAGACCTCTTAATCCAAACCGCAAGTAACGAGGCATTGGCTACCTTAAGAGAGTCATAGTTACTCGTCCCCATTGCTCACCCAGTCTGCCACTTTTTCTTACTGTGGCCAGTCTGCCAGAAGCGATATGTCACTCGTTGTGTATCTTAAGAGATTCATCGTTACTCCTTCCATAGGTTACTGGTATTCTCTGAGTCAATACCTCTCTTGACGAAAAAGTGGCTATCTTAATAGTGCAATACTTCTTCCTCCGAGTTGCTCACACAGTTTACTACTTTTTGTGTATTTGCCAGTCTGCCAGAAGCGATATGTCACTAGTTGTGTATCATAAAATAGTCATCGTTTCTCCTCCTAGATGTTATTCGAGATTTCTTAATCCAAACCGCAAGTAACGAGGCATTGGCTACCTTAAGAGAGTCATAGTTACTCGTCCCAATTGCTCACCCAGTCTGCCACTTTTCCTTACTGCGGCCAGTCTGCCAGAAGCGATATTTCACTCGTTGTGTATCTTAAGAGATTCATCGTTACTCCTTCCATAGGTTACTGGTATTCTCTGATTCAATGCCTCTCGTGACGAAAAAGTGGCTATCTTAATAGTGCAATACTTCTTCCTCCCATTTGCTCACACAGTTTACTACTTTTTTGTGTAGTTTTTGTCTGCCAGAAACTATAATTCACTAGTTTTGTATCATAAAAGAGTCATCGTTTCTCCTCCTAGGGGTTATTCGAGACCTCTTAATGCAAACCGCAAGTAACGAGGCATTGGCTACCTTAAGAGAGTCATAGTTACTCGTCCCAATTGGTCACCCAGTCTGCCACTTTTCCTTACTGCGGCCAGTCTGCCAGAAGCGATATGTCACTCGTTGTGTATCTTAAGAGATTCATCGTTACTCTTTCCATAGGTTACTGGTATTCTCTGATTCAATGCCTCTTGTGACGAAAAAGTGCTATCTTAATAGTGCAATACTTCTTCCTCCCAGTTGCTCACACAGTTTACTACATTTTGTGTAGTTTTTGTCTGCCAGAAACTATAATTCACTAGTTTTGTATCATAAAAGAGTCATCGTTTCTCCTCCTAGGGGTTATTCGAGACCTCTTAATGCAAACCGCAAGTAACGAGGCATTGGCTACCTTAAGAGAGTCATAGTTACTCGTCCCAATTGCTCACCCAGTCTGCCACTTTTCCTTACTGCGGCCAGTCTGCCAGAAGCGATATGTCACTCGTTGTGTATCTTAAGAGATTCATCGTTACTCTTTCCATAGGTTACTGGTATTCTCTGATTCAATGCCTCTCGTGACGAAAAAGTGGCCATCTTAATAGTGCGATACTTCTTCCTCCCAGTTGCTCACACAGTTTACTACTTTTTTGTGTAGTTTTTGTCTGCCAGAAACTATAATTCACTAGCTGTGTATCATAAAAGAGTCATCGTTTCTCCTCCTAGGGGTTATTCGAGACCTCTTAATCCAAACCGCAAGTAACGAGGCATTGGCTATCTTAAGAGAGTCATAGTTACTCGTCCCAATTGCTCACCCAGTCTGCCACTTTTTCTTACTGCGGCCAGTCTGCCAGAAGCGATATGTCACTCGTTGTGTATCTTAAGAGATTCATCGTTACTCCTTCCATAGGTTACTGGTATTCTCTGAGTCAATACCTCTCGTGACGAAAAAGTGGCTATCTTAATAGTGCAATACTTCTTCCTCCGAGTTGCTCACACAGTTTACTACTTTTTGTGTAGTTTTTGTCTGCCAGAAACTATAATTCACTAGTTGTGTATCATAAAAGATTCATCGTTTCTCCTCCTAGGGGTTTTCGAGATTTCTTAATCCAAACCGCAAGTAACGAGGCATTGGCTACCTTAAGAGAGTCATAGTTACTCGTCCCCATTGCTCACCCAGTCTGCCACTTTTTCTTACTGTGGCCAGTCTGCCAGAAGCGATATGTCACTCGTTGTGTATCTTAAGAGATTCATCGTTACTCCTTCCATAGGTTACTGGTATTCTCTGAGTCAATACCTCTCTTGACGAAAAAGTGGCTATCTTAATAGTGCAATACTTCTTCCTCCGAGTTGCTCACACAGTTTACTACTCTTTGTGTACTTGCCAGTCTGCCAGAAGCGATATGTCACTAGTTGTGTATCATAAAAGAGTCATCGTTTCTCCTCCTAGGGGTTATTAGAGATTTCTTAATCCAAACCGCAAGTAACGAGGCATTGGCTACCTTAAGAGAGTCATAGTTACTCGTCCCAATTGCTCACCCAGTCTGCCACTTTTCCTTACTGCGGCCAGTCTGCCAGAAGCGATATGTCACTCGTTGTGTATCTTAAGAGATTCATCGTTACTCTTTCCATAGGTTACTGGTATTCTCTGATTCAATGCCTCTCGTGACGAAAAAGTGGCTATCTTAATAGTGCAATACTTCTTCCTCCCATTTGCTCACACAGTTTACTACTTTTTTGTGTAGTTTTTGTCTGCCAGAAACTATAATTCACTAGTTTTGTATCATAAAAGAGTCATCGTTTCTCCTCCTAGGGGTTATTCGAGACCTCTTAATGCAAACCGCAAGTAACGAGGCATTGGCTACCTTAAGAGAGTCATAGTTACTCGTCCCAATTGCTCACCCAGTCTGCCACTTTTCCTTACTGCGGCCAGTCTGCCAGAAGCGATATGTCACTCGTTGTGTATCTTAAGAGATTCATCGTTACTCTTTCCATAGGTTACTGGTATTCTCTGAGTCAATGCCTCTCGTGACGAAAAAGTGGCTATCTTAATAGTGCAATACTTCTTCCTCCCAGTTGCTCACACAGTTTACTACTTTTTTGTGTAGTTTTTGTCTGCCAGAAACTATAATTCACTAGTTTTGTATCATAAAAGAGTCATCGTTTCTCCTCCTAGGGGTTATTCGAGACCTCTTAATCCAAACCGCAAGTAACGAGGCATTGGCTACCTTAAGAGAGTCATAGTTACTCGTCCCAATTGCTCACCCAGTCTGCCACTTTTTCTTACTGCGGCCAGTCTGCCAGAAGCGATATGTCACTCGTTGTGTATCTTAAGAGATTCATCGTTACTCCTTCCATAGGTTACTGGTATTCTCTGAGTCAATACCTCTCGTGACGAAAAAGTGGCTATCTTTATAGTGCAATACTTCTTCCTCCGAGTTGCTCACACAGTTTACTACTTTTTGTGTAGTTTTTGTCTGCCAGAAACTATAATTCACTAGCTGTGTATCATAAAAGAGTCATCGTTTCTCCTCCTAGGGGTTTTCGAGATTTCTTAATCCAAACCGCAAGTAACGAGGCATTGGCTACCTTAAGAGAGTCATAGTTACTCGTCCCCATTGCTCACCCAGTCTGCCTCTTTTTCTTACTGTGGCCAGTCTGCCAGAAGCGATATGTCACTCGTTGTGTATCTTAAGAGATTCATCGTTACTCCTTCCATAGGTTACTGGTATTCTCTGAGTCAATACTTCTCTTGACGAAAAAGTGGCTATCTTAATAGTGCAATACTTCTTATTCCGAGTTGCTCACACAGTTTACTACTTTTTGTGTATTTGCCAGTCTGCCAGAAGCGATATGTCACTAGTTGTGTATCATAAAAGAGTCATCGTTTCTCCTCCTAGGGGTTATTCGAGATTTCTTAATCCAAACCGCAAGTAACGAGGCATTGGCTACCTTATGAGAGTCATAGTTACTCGTCCCAATTGCTCACCCAGTCTGCCACTTTTCCTTACTGCGGCCAGTCTGCCAGAAGCGATATGTCACTCGTTGTGTATCTTAAGAGATTCATCGTTACTCTTTCCATAGGTTACTGGTATTCTCTGATTCAATGCCTCTCGTGACGAAAAAGTGGCTATCTTAATAGTGCAATACTTCTTCCTCCCAGTTGCTCACACAGTTTACTACTTTTTTGTGTAGTTTTTGTCTGCCAGAAACTATAATTCACTAGTTTTGTATCATAAAAGAGTCATCGTTTCTCCTCCTAGGGGTTATTCGAGACCTCTTAATGCAAACCGCAAGTAACGAGGCATTGGCTACCTTAAGAGAGTCATAGTTACTCGTCCCAATTGCTCACCCAGTCTGCCACTTTTCCTTACTGCGGCCAGTCTGCCAGAAGCGATATGTCACTCGTTGTGTATCTTAAGAGATTCATCGTTACTCTTTCCATAGGTTACTGGTATTCTCTGATTCAATGCCTCTCGTGACGAAAAAGTGGCTATCTTAATAGTGCAATACTTCTTCCTCCCAGTTGCTCACACAGTTTACTACTTTTTGTGTACTTGCCAGTCTGCCAGAAGCGATATGTCACTAGTTGTGTATCATAAAAGAGTCATCGTTTCTCCTCCTAGGGGTTATTCGAGATTTCTTAATCCAAACCGCAAGTAACGAGGCATTGGCTACCTTAAGAGAGTCATAGTTACTCGTCCCAATTGCTCACCCAGTCTGCCACTTTTCCTTACTGCGGCCAGTCTGCCAGAAGCGATATGTCACTCGTTGTGTATCTTAAGAGATTCATCGTTACTCTTTCCATAGGTTACTGGTATTCTCTGATTCAATGCCTCTCGTGACGAAAAAGTGGCTATCTTAATAGTGCAATACTTCTTCCTCCCATTTGCTCACACAGTTTACTACTTTTTTATGTAGTTTTTGTCTGCCAGAAACTATAATTCACTAGTTTTGTATCATAAAAGAGTCATCGTTTCTCCTCCTAGGGGTTATTCGAGACCTCTTAATGCAAACCGCAAGTAACGAGGCATTGGCTACCTTAAGAGAGTCATAGTTACTCGTCCCAATTGCTCACCCAGTCTGCCACTTTTCCTTACTGCGGCCAGTCTGCCAGAAGCGATATGTCACTCGTTGTGTATCTTAAGAGATTCATCGTTACTCTTTCCATAGGTTACTGGTATTCTCTGATTCAATGCCTCTCGTGACGAAAAAGTGGCTATCTTAATAGTGCAATACTTCTTCCTCCGTGTTGCTCACACAGTTTACTACTTTTTTGTGTAGTTTTTGTCTGCCAGAAACTATAATTCACTAGTTTTGTATCATAAAAGAGTCATCGTTTCTCCTCCTAGGGGTTATTCGAGACCTCTTAATCCAAACCGCAAGTAACGAGGCATTGGCTACCTTAAGAGAGTCATAGTTACTCGTCCCAATTGCTCACCCAGTCTGCCACTTTTTCTTACTGCGGCCAGTCTGCCAGAAGCGATATGTCACTCGTTGTGTATCTTAAGAGATTCATCGTTACTCCTTCCATAGGTTACTGGTATTCTCTGAGTCAATACCTCTCGTGACGAAAAAGAGGCTATCTTTATAGTGCAATACTTCTTCCTCCGAGTTGCTCACACAGTTTACTACTTTTTGTGTAGTTTTTGTCTGCCAGAAACTATAATTCACTAGCTGTGTATCATAAAAGAGTCATCGTTTCTCCTCCTAGGGGTTTTCGAGATTTCTTAATCCAAACCGCAAGTAACGAGGCATTGGCTACCTTAAGAGAGTCATAGTTACTCGTCCCAATTGCTCACCCAGTCTGCCTCTTTTTCTTACTGTGGCCAGTCTGCCAGAAGCGATATGTCACTCGTTGTGTATCTTAAGAGATTCATCGTTACTCCTTCCATAGGTTACTGGTATTCTCTGAGTCAATACCTCTCTTGACGAAAAAGTGGCTATCTTAATAGTGCAATACTTCTTCCTCCGAGTTGCTCACACAGTTTACTACTTTTTGTGTATTTGCCAGTCTGCCAGAAGCGATATGTCACTAGTTGTGTATCATAAAAGAGTCATCGTTTCTCCTCCTAGGGGTTATTCGAGATTTCTTAATCCAAACCGCAAGTAACGAGGCATTGGCTACCTTATGAGAGTCATAGTTACTCGTCCCAATTGCTCACCCAGTCTGCCACTTTTCCTTACTGCGGCCAGTCTGCCAGAAGCGATATGTCACTCGTTGTGTATCTTAAGAGATTCATCGTTACTCTTTGCATAGGTTACTGGTATTCTCTGATTCAATGCCTCTCGTGACGAAAAAGTGGCTATCTTAATAGTGCAATACTTCTTCCTCCCAGTTGCTCACACAGTTTACTACTTTTTTGTGTAGTTTTTGTCTGCCAGAATCTATAATTCACTAGTTTTGTATCATAAAAGAGTCATCGTTTCTCCTCCTAGGGGCTATTCGAGACCTCTTAATGCAAACCGCAAGTAACGAGGCATTGGCTACCTTAAGAGAGTCATAGTTACTCGTCCCAATTGCTCACCCAGTCTGCCACTTTTCCTTACTGCGGGCAGTCTGCCAGAAGCGATATGTCACTCGTTGTGTATCTTAAGAGATTCATCGTTACTCTTTCCATAGGTTACTGGTATTCTCTGATTCAATGCCTCTCGTGACGAAAAAGTGGCTATCTTAATAGTGCAATACTTCTTCCTCCCAGTTGCTCACACAGTTTACTACTTTTTTGTGTAGTTTTTGTCTGCCAGAAACTATAATTCACTAGTTTTGTATCATAAAAGAGTCATCGTTTCTCCTCCTAGGGGTTATTCGAGACCTCTTAATGCAAACCGCAAGTAACGAGGCATTGGCTACCTTAACAGAGTCATAGTTACTCGTCCCAATTGCTCACCCAGTCTGCCACTTTTCCTTACTGCGGCCAGTCTGCCAGAAGCGATATGTCACTCGTTGTGTATCTTAAGAGATTCATCGTTACTCTTTCCATAGGTTACTGGTATTCTCTGATTCAATGCCTCTCGTGACGAAAAAGTGGCTATCTTAATAGTGCAATACTTCTTCCTCCCAGTTGCTCACACAGTTTACTACTTTTTTGTGTAGTTTTTGTCTGCCAGAAACTATAATTCACTAGTTTTGTATCATAAAAGAGTCATCGTTTCTCCTCCTAGGGGTTATTCGAGACCTCTTAATGCAAACCGCAAGTAACGAGGCATTGGCTACCTTAAGAGAGTCATAGTTACTCGTCCCAATTGCTCACCCAGTCTGCCACTTTTTCTTACTGCGGCCAGTCTGCCAGAAGCGATATGTCACTCGTTGTGTATCTTAAGAGATTCATCGTTACTCCTTCCATAGGTTACTGGTATTCTCTGAGTCAATACCTCTCGTGACGAAAAAGTGGCTATCTTAATAGTGCAATACTTCTTCCTCCGAGTTGCTCACACAGTTTACTACTTTTTGTGTAGTTTTTGTCTGCCAGAAACTATAATTCACTAGCTGTGTATCATAAAAGAGTCATCGTTTTTCCTCCTAGGGGTTTTCGAGATTTCTTAATCCAAACCTCAAGTAACGAGGCATTGGCTACCTTAAGAGAGTCATATTACTCGTCCCCATTGCTCACCCAGTCTGCCACTTTTTCTTACTGTGGCCAGTCTGCCAGAAGCGATATGTCACTCGTTGTGTATCTTAAGAGATTCATCGTTACTCCTTCCATAGGTTACTGGTATTCTCTGAGTCAATACCTCTCTTGACGAAAAAGTGGCTATCTTAATAGTGCAATACTTCTTCCTCCGAGTTGCTCACACAGTTTACTACTTTTTGTGTACTTGCCAGTCTGCCAGAAGCGATATGTCACTAGTTGTGTATCATAAAAGAGTCATCGTTTCTCCTCCTAGGGGTTATTCGAGATTTCTTAATCCAAACCGCAAGTAACGAGGCATTGGCTACCTTATGAGAGTCATAGTTACTCGTCCCAATTGCTCACCCAGTCTGCCACTTTACCTTACTGCGGCCAGTCTGCCAGAAGCGATATTTCACTCGTTGTGTATCTTAAGAGATTCATCGTTACTCCTTCCATAGGTTACTGGTATTCTCTGATTCAATGCCTCTCGTGACGAAAAAGTGGCTATCTTAATAGTGCAATACTTCTTCCTCCCAGTTGCTCACACAGTTTACTACTTTTTTGTGTAGTTTTTGTCTGCCAGAAACTATAATTCACTAGTTTTGTATCATAAAAGAGTCATCGTTTCTCCTCCTAGGGGTTATTCGAGACCTCTTAATGCAAACCGCAAGTAACGAGGCATTGGCTACCTTAAGAGAGTCATAGTTACTCGTCCCAATTGCTCACCCAGTCTGCCACTTTTCCTTACTGCGGGCAGTCTGCCAGAAGCGATATGTCACTCGTTGTGTATCTTAAGAGATTCATCGTTACTCTTTCCATAGGTTACTGGTATTCTCTGATTCAATGCCTCTCGTGACGAAAAAGTGGCTATCTTAATAGTGCAATACTACTTCCTCCCAGTTGCTCACACAGTTTACTACTTTTTTGTGTAGTTTTTGTCTGCCAGAAACTATAATTCACTAGTTTTGTATCATAAAAGAGTCATCGTTTCTCCTCCTAGGGGTTATTCGAGACCTCTTAATGCAAACCGCAAGTAACGAGGCATTGGCTACCTTAAGAGAGTCATAGTTACTCGTCCCAATTGCTCACCCAGTCTGCCACTTTTCCTTACTGCGGCCAGTCTGCCAGAAGCGATATGTCACTCGTTGTGTATCTTAAGAGATTCATCGTTACTCTTTCCATAGGTTACTGGTATTCTCTGATTCAATGCCTCTCGTGACGAAAAAGTGGCTATCTTAATAGTGCAATACTTCTTCCTCCCAGTTGCTCACACAGTTTACTACTTTTTTGTGTAGTTTTTGTCTGCCAGAAACTATAATTCACTAGTTTTGTATCATAAAAGAGTCATCGTTTCTCCTCCTAGGGGTTATTCGAGACCTCTTAATGCAAACCGCAAGTAACGAGGCATTGGCTACCTTAAGAGAGTCATAGTTACTCGTCCCAATTGCTCACCCAGTCTGCCACTTTTTCTTACTGCGGCCAGTCTGCCAGAAGCGATATGTCACTCGTTGTGTATCTTAAGAGATTCATCGTTACTCCTTCCATAGGTTACTGGTATTCTCTGAGTCAATACCTCTCGTGACGAAAAAGTGGCTATCTTAATAGTGCAATACTTCTTCCTCCGAGTTGCTCACACAGTTTACTACTTTTTGTGTAGTTTTTGTCTGCCAGAAACTATAATTCACTAGCTGTGTATCATAAAAGAGTCATCGTTTTTCCTCCTAGGGGTTTTCGAGATTTCTTAATCCAAACCTCAAGTAACGAGGCATTGGCTACCTTAAGAGAGTCATATTACTCGTCCCCATTGCTCACCCAGTCTGCCACTTTTTCTTACTGTGGCCAGTCTGCCAGAAGCGATATGTCACTCGTTGTGTATCTTAAGAGATTCATCGTTACTCCTTCCATAGGTTACTGGTATTCTCTGAGTCAATACCTCTCTTGACGAAAAAGTGGCTATCTTAATAGTGCAATACTTCTTCCTCCGAGTTGCTCACACAGTTTACTACTTTTTGTGTACTTGCCAGTCTGCCAGAAGCGATATGTCACTAGTTGTGTATCATAAAAGAGTCATCGTTTCTCCTCCTAGGGGTTATTCGAGATTTCTTAATCCAAACCGCAAGTAACGAGGCATTGGCTACCTTAAGAGAGTCATAGTTACTCGTCCCAATTGCTCACCCAGTCTGCCACTTTTCCTTACTGCGGCCAGTCTGCCAGAAGCGATATGTCACTCGTTGTGTATCTTAAGAGATTCATCGTTACTCTTTCCATAGGTTACTGGTATTCTCTGATTCAATGCCTCTCGTGACGAAAAAGTGGCTATCTTAATAGTGCTATACTTCTTCCTCCCATTTGCTCACACAGTTTACTACTTTTTTGTGTAGTTTTTGTCTGCCAGAAACTATAATTCACTAGTTTTGTATCATAAAAGAGTCATCGTTTCTCCTCCTAGGGGTTATTCGAGACCTCTTAATGCAAACCGCAAGTAACGAGGCATTGGCTACCTTAAGAGAGTCATAGTTACTCGTCCCAATTGCTCACCCAGTCTGCCACTTTTCCTTACTGCGGCCAGTCTGCCAGAAGCGATATGTCACTCGTTGTGTATCTTAAGAGATTCAGCGTTACTCTTTCCATAGGTTACTGGTATTCTCTGATTCAATGCCTCTCGTGACGAAAAAGTGGCTATCTTAATAGTGCAATACTTCTTCCTCCGAGTTGCTCACACAGTTTACTACTTTTTGTGTACTTGCCAGTCTGCCAGAAGCGATATGTCACTAGTTGTGTATCATAAAGGAGTCATCGTTTCTCCTCCTAGGGGTTATTCGAGATTTCTTAATCCAAACCGCAAGTAACGAGGCATTGGCTACCTTAAGAGAGTCATAGTCCTCGTCCCAATTGCTCACCCAGTCTGCCACTTTTCCTTACTGCGGCCAGTCTGCCAGAAGCGATATGTCACTCGTTGTGTATCTTAAGAGATTCATCGTTACTCTTTCCATAGGTTACTGGTATTCTCTGATTCAATGCCTCTCGTGACGAAAAAGTGGCTATCTTAATAGAGCTATACTTCTTCCTCCCATTTGCTCACACAGTTTACTACTTTTTTGTGTAGTTTTTGTCTGCCAGAAACTATAATTCACTAGTTTTGTATCATAAAAGAGACATCGTTTCTCCTCCTAGGGGTTATTCGAGACCTCTTAATGCAAACCGCAAGTAACGAGGCATTGGCTACCTTAAGAGAGTCATAGTTACTCGTCCCAATTGCTCACCCAGTCTGCCACTTTTCCTTACTGCGGGCAGTCTGCCAGAAGCGATATGTCACTCGTTGTGTATCTTAAGAGATTCATCGTTACTCTTTCCATAGGTTACTGGTATTCTCTGATTCAATGCCTCTCGTGACGAAAAAGTGGCTATCTTAATAGTGCAATACTTCTTCCTCCCAGTTGCTCACACAGTTTACTACTTTTTTGTGCAGTTTTTGTCTGCCAGAAACTATAATTCACTAGTTTTGTATCATAAAAGAGTCATCGTTTCTCCTCCTAGGGGTTATTCGAGACCTCTTAATGCAAACCGCAAGTAACGAGGCATTGGCTACCTTAAGAGAGTCATAGTTACTCGTCCCAATTGCTCACCCAGTCTGCCACTTTTCCTTACTGCGGCCAGTCTGCCAGAAGCGATATGTCACTCGTTGTGTATCTTAAGAGATTCATCGTTACTCTTTCCATAGGTTACTGGTATTCTCTGATTCAATGCCTCTCGTGACGAAAAAGTGGCTATCTTAATAGTGCAATACTTCTCCCTCCCAGTTGCTCACACAGTTTACTACTTTTTTGTGTAGTCTTTGTCTGCCAGAAACTATAATTCACTAGTTTTGTATCATAAAAGAGTCATCGTTTCTCCTCCTAGGGGTTATTCGAAACCTCTTAATGCAAACCGCAAGTAACGAGGCATTGGCTACCTTAAGAGAGTCATAGTTACTCGTCCCAATTGCTCACCCAGTCTGCCACTTTTCCTTACTGCGGCCAGTCTGCCAGAAGCGATATGTCACTAGTTGTGTATCATAAAAGAGTCATCGTTTCTCCTCCTAGGGGTTATTCGAGATTTCTTAATCCAAACCGCAAGTAACGAGGCATTGGCTACCTTAAGAGAGTCATAGTTACTCGTCCCAATTGCTCACCCAGTCTGCCACTTTTCCTTACTGCGGCCAGTCTGCCAGAAGCGATATGTCACTCGTTGTGTATCTTAAGAGATTCATCATTACTCTTTCCATAGGTTACTGGTATTCTCTGATTCAATGCCTCTCGTGACGAAAAAGTGGCTATCTTAATAGTGCAATACTTCTTCCTCCCATTTGCTCACACAGTTTACTACTTTTTTGTGTAGTTTTTGTCTGCCAGAAACTATAATTCACTAGTTTTGTATCATAAAAGAGTCATCGTTTCTCCTCCTAGGGGTTATTCGAGACCTCTTAATGCAAACCGCAAGTAACGAGGCATTGGCTACCTTAAGAGAGTCATAGTTACTCGTCCCAATTGCTCACCCAGTCTGCCACTTTTCCTTACTGCGGCCAGTCTGCCAGAAGCGATATGTCACTCGTTGTGTATCTTAAGAGATTCATCGTTACTCTTTCCATAGGTTACTGGTATTCTCTGATTCAATGCCTCTCGTGACGAAAAAGTGGCTATCTTAATAGTGCAATACTTCTTCCTCCCAGTTGCTCACACAGTTTACTACTTTTCTGTGTAGTTTTTGTCTGCCAGAAACTATAATTCACTAGTTTTGTATCATAAAAGAGTCATCGTTTCTCCTCCTAGGGGTTATTCGAGACCTCTTAATCCAAACCGCAAGTAACGAGGCATTGGCTACCTTAAGAGAGTCATAGTTACTCGTCCCAATTGCTCACCCAGTCTGCCACTTTTTCTTACTGCGGCCAGTCTGCCAGAAGCGATATGTCACTCGTTGTGTATCTTAAGAGATTCATCGTTACTCCTTCCATAGGTTACTGGTATTCTCTGAGTCAATACCTCTTGTGACGAAGAAGTGGCTATCTTAATAGTGCAATACTTCTTCCTCCCAGTTGCTCACACAGTTTACTACTTTTTTGTGTAGTTTTTGTCTGCCAGAAACTATAATTCACTAGTTTTGTATCATAAAAGAGTCATCGTTTCTCCTCCTAGGGGTTATTCGAGACCTCTTAATGCAAACCGCAAGTAACGAGGCATTGGCTACCTTAAGAGAGTCATAGTTACTCGTCCCAATTGCTCACCCAATCTGCCACTTTTCCTTACTGCGGCCAGTCTGCCAGGAGCGATATGTCACTCGATGTGTATCTTAAGAGATTCATCGTTACTCTTTCCATAGGTTACTGGTATTCTCTGATTCAATGCCTCTCGTGACGAAAAAGTGGCTATCTTAATAGTGCAATACTTCTTCCTCCCATTTGCTCACACAGTTTACTACTTTTTTGTGTAGTTTTTGTCTGCCAGAAACTATAATTCACTAGTTTTGTATCATAAAAGAGTCATCGTTTCTCCTCCTAGGGGTTATTCGAGACCTCTTAATGCAAACCGCAAGTAACGAGGCATTGGCTACCTTAAGAGAGTCATAGTTACTCGTCCCAATTGCTCACCCAGTCTGCCACTTTTCCTTACTGCGGCCAGTCTGCCAGAAGCGATATGTCACTCGTTGTGTATCTTAAGAGATTCATCGTTACTCTTTCCATAGGTTACTGGTATTCTCTGATTCAATGCCTCTCGTGACGAAAAAGTGGCTATCTTAATAGTGCAATACTTCTTCCTCCCAGTTGCTCACACAGTTTACTACATTTTTGTGTAGTTTTTGTCTGCCAGAAACTATAATTCACTAGTTTTGTATCATAAAAGAGTCATCGTTTCTCCTCCTAGGGGTTATTCGAGACCTCTTAATCCAAACCGCAAGTAACGAGGCATTGGCTACCTTAAGAGAGTCATAGTTACTCGTCCCAATTGCTCACCCAGTCTGCCACTTTTTCTTACTGCGGCCAGTCTGCCAGAAGCGATATGTCACTCGTTGTGTATCTTAAGAGATTCATCGTTACTCCTTCCATAGGTTACTGGTATTCTCTGAGCCAATACCTCTTGTGACGAAAAAGTGGCTATCTTAATAGTGCAATACTTCTTCCTCCCAGTTGCTCACACAGTTTACTACTTTTTTGTGTAGTTTTTGTCTGCCAGAAACTATAATTCACTAGTTTTGTATCATAAAAGAGTCATCGTTTCTCCTCCTAGGGGTTATTCGAGACCTCTTAATGCAAACCGCAACTAACGAGGCATTGGCTACCTTAAGAGAGTCATAGTTACTCGTCCCAATTGCTCACCCAATCTGCCACTTTTCCTTACTGCGGCCAGTCTGCCAGAAGCGATATGTCACTCGTTGTGTATCTTAAGAGATTCATCGTTACTCTTTCCATAGGTTACTGGTATTCTCTGATTCAATGCCTCTCGTGACGAAAAAGTGGCTATCTTAATAGTGCAATACTTCTTCCTCCGAGTTGCTCACACAGTTTACTACTTTTTGTGTACTTGCCAGTCTGCCAGAAGCGATATGTCACTAGTTGTGTATCATAAAGGAGTCACCGTTTCTCCTCCTAGGGGTTATTCGAGATTTCTTAATCCAAACCGCAAGTAACGAGGCATTGGCTACCTTAAGAGAGTCATAGTTACTCGTCCCAATTGCTCACCCAGTCTGCCACTTTTCCTTACTGCGGCCAGTCTGCCAGAAGCGATATGTCACTCGTTGTGTATCTTAAGAGATTCATCGTTACTCTTTCCATAGGTTACTGGTATTCTCTGATTCAATGCCTCTCGTGACGAAAAAGTGGCTATCTTAATAGTGCTATACTTCTTCCTCCCATTTGCTCACACAGTTTACTACTTTTTTGTGTAGTTCTTGTCTGCCAGAAACTATAATTCACTAGTTTTGTATCATAAAAGAGACATCGTTTCTCCTCCTAGGGGTTATTCGAGACCTCTTAATGCAAACCGCAAGTAGCGAGGCATTGGCTACCTTAAGAGAGTCATAGTTACTCGTCCCAATTGCTCACCCAGTCTGCCACTTTTCCTTACTGCGGCCAGTCTGCCAGAAGCGATATGTCACTCGTTGTGTATCTTAAGAGATTCATCGTTACTCTTTCCATAGGTTACTGGTATTCTCTGATTCAATGCCTCTCGTGACGAAAAAGTGGCTATCTTAATAGTGCAATACTTCTTCCTCCCAGTTGCTCACACAGTTTACTACTTTTTTGTGTAGTTTTTGTCTGCCAGAAACTATAATTCACTAGTTTTGTATCATAAAAGAGTCATCGTTTCTCCTCCTAGGGGTTATTCGAGACCTCTTAATCCAAACCGCAAGTAACGAGGCATTGGCTACCTTAAGAGAGTCATAGTTACTCGTCCCAATTGCTCACCCAGTCTGCCACTTTTTCTTACTGCGGCCAGTCTGCCAGAAGCGATATGTCACTCGTTGTGTATCTTAAGAGATTCATCGTTACTCCTTCCATAGTTTACTGGTATTCTCTGAGTCAATACCTCTTGTGACGAAAAAGTGGCTATCTTAATAGTGCAATACTTCTTCCTCCCAGTTGCTCACACAGTTTACTACTTTTTTGTGTAGTTTTTGTCTGCCAGAAACTATAATTCACTAGTTTTGTATCATAAAAGAGTCATCGTTTCTCCTCCTAGGGGTTATTCGAGACCTCTTAATGCAAACCGCAACTAACGAGGCATTGGCTACCTTAAGAGAGTCATAGTTACTCGTCCCAATTGCTCACCCAATCTGCCACTTTTCCTTACTGCGGCCAGTCTGCCAGAAGCGATATGTCACTCGATGTGTATCTTAAGAGATTCATCGTTACTCTTTCCATAGGTTACTGGTATTCTCTGATTCAATGCCTCTCGTGACGAAAAAGTGGCTATCTTAATAGTGCAATACTTCTTCCTCCCATTTGCTCACACAGTTTACTACTTTTTTGTGTAGTTTTTGTCTGCCAGAAACTATAATTCACTAGTTTTGTATCATAAAAGAGTCATCGTTTCTCCTCCTAGGGGTTATTCGAGACCTCTTAATGCAAACCGCAAGTAACGAGGCATTGGCTACCTTAAGAGAGTCATAGTTACTCGTCCCAATTGCTCACCCAGTCTGCCACTTTTCCTTACTGCGGCCAGTCTGCCAGAAGCGATATGTCACTCGTTGTGTATCTCAAGAGATTCATCGTTACTCTTTCCATAGGTTACTGGTATTCTCTGATTCAATGCCTCTCGTGACGAAAAAGTGGCTATCTTAATAGTGCAATACTTCTTCCTCCCAGTTGCTCACACAGTTTACTACATTTTTGTGTAGTTTTTGTCTGCCAGAAACTATAATTCACTAGTTTTGTATCATAAAAGAGTCATCGTTTCTCCTCCTAGGGGTTATTCGAGACCTCTTAATCCAAACCGCAAGTAACGAGGCATTGGCTACCTTAAGAGAGTCATAGTTACTCGTCCCAATTGCTCACCCAGTCTGCCACTTTTTCTTACTGCGGCCAGTCTGCCAGAAGCGATATGTCACTCGTTGTGTATCTTAAGAGATTCATCGTTACTCCTTCCATAGGTTACTGGTATTCTCTGAGCCAATACCTCTTGTGACGAAAAAGTGGCTATCTTAATAGTGCAATACTTCTTCCTCCCAGTTGCTCACACAGTTTACTACTTTTTTGTGTAGTTTTTGTCTGCCAGAAACTATAATTCACTAGTTTTGTATCATAAAAGAGTCATCGTTTCTCCTCCTAGGGGTTATTCGAGACCTCTTAATGCAAACCGCAACTAACGAGGCATTGGCTACCTTAAGAGAGTCATAGTTACTCGTCCCAATTGCTCACCCAATCTGCCACTTTTCCTTACTGCGGTCAGTCTGCCAGAAGCGATATGTCACTCGTTGTGTATCTTAAGAGATTCATCGTTACTCTTTCCATAGGTTACTGGTATTCTCTGATTCAATGCCTCTCGTGACGAAAAAGTGGCTATCTTAATAGTGCAATACTTCTTCCTCCGAGTTGCTCACACAGTTTACTACTTTTTGTGTACTTGCCAGTCTGCCAGAAGCGATATGTCACTAGTTGTGTATCATAAAGGAGTCACCGTTTCTCCTCCTAGGGGTTATTCGAGATTTCTTAATCCAAACCGCAAGTAACGAGGCATTGGCTACCTTAAGAGAGTCATAGTTACTCGTCCCAATTGCTCACCCAGTCTGCCACTTTTCCTTACTGCGGCCAGTCTGCCAGAAGCGATATGTCACTCGTTGTGTATCTTAAGAGATTCATCGTTACTCTTTCCATAGGTTACTGGTATTCTCTGATTCAATGCCTCTCGTGACGAAAAAGTGGCTATCTTAATAGTGCTATACTTCTTCCTCCCATTTGCTCACACAGTTTACTACTTTTTTGTGTAGTTCTTGTCTGCCAGAAACTATAATTCACTAGTTTTGTATCATAAAAGAGACATCGTTTCTCCTCCTAGGGGTTATTCGAGACCTCTTAATGCAAACCGCAAGTAACGAGGCATTGGCTACCTTAAGAGAGTCATAGTTACTCGTCCCAATTGCTCACCCAGTCTGCCACTTTTCCTTACTGCGGCCAGTCTGCCAGAAGCGATATGTCACTCGTTGTGTATCTTAAGAGATTCATCGTTACTCTTTCCATAGGTTACTGGTATTCTCTGATTCAATGCCTCTCGTGACAAAAAGTGGCTATCTTAATAGTGCAATACTTCTTCCTCCCAGTTGCTCACACAGTTTACTACTTTTTTGTGTAGTTTTTGTCTGCCAGAAACTATAATTCACTAGTTTTGTATCATAAAAGAGTCATCGTTTCTCCTCCTAGGGGTTATTCGAGACCTCTTAATCCAAACCGCAAGTAACGAGGCATTGGCTACCTTAAGAGAGTCATAGTTACTCGTCCCAATTGCTCACCCAGTCTGCCACTTTTTCTTACTGCGGCCAGTCTGCCAGAAGCGATATGTCACTCGTTGTGTATCTTAAGAGATTCATCGTTACTCCTTCCATAGGTTACTGGTATTCTCTGAGTCAATACCTCTTGTGACGAAAAAGTGGCTATCTTAATAGTGCAATACTTCTTCCTCCCAGTTGCTCACACAGTTTACTACTTTTTTGTGTAGTTTTTGTCTGCCAGAAACTATAATTCACTAGTTTTGTATCATAAAAGAGTCATCGTTTCTCCTCCTAGGGGTTATTCGAGACCTCTTAATGCAAACCGCAACTAACGAGGCATTGGCTACCTTAAGAGAGTCATAGTTACTCGTCCCAATTGCTCACCCAATCTGCCACTTTTCCTTACTGCGGCCAGTCTGCCAGAAGCGATATGTCACTCGATGTGTATCTTAAGAGATTCATCGTTACTCTTTCCATAGGTTACTGGTATTCTCTGATTCAATGCCTCTCGTGACGAAAAAGTGGCTATCTTAATAGTGCAATACTTCTTCCTCCCATTTGCTCACACAGTTTACTACTTTTTTGTGTAGTTTTTGTCTGCCAGAAACTATAATTCACTAGTTTTGTATCATAAAAGAGTCATCGTTTCTCCTCCTAGGGGTTATTCGAGACCTCTTAATGCAAACCGCAAGTAACGAGGCATTGGCTACCTTAAGAGAGTCATAGTTACTCGTCCCAATTGCTCACCCAGTCTGCCACTTTTCCTTACTGCGGCCAGTCTGCCAGAAGCGATATGTCACTCGTTGTGTATCTCAAGAGATTCATCGTTACTCTTTCCATAGGTTACTGGTATTCTCTGATTCAATGCCTCTCGTGACGAAAAAGTGGCTATCTTAATAGTGCAATACTTCTTCCTCCCAGTTGTTCACACAGTTTACTACTTTTTTGTGTAGTTTTTGTCTGCCAGAAACTATAATTCACTAGTTTTGTATCATAAAAGAGTCATCGTTTCTCCTCCTAGGGGTTATTCGAGACCTCTTAATCCAAACCGCAAGTAACGAGGCATTGGCTACCTTAAGAGAGTCATAGTTACTCGTCCCAATTGCTCACCCAGTCTGCCACTTTTTCTTACTGCGGCCAGTCTGCCAGAAGCGATATGTCACTCGTTGTGTATCTTAAGAGATTCATCGTTACTCCTTCCATAGGTTACTGGTATTCTCTGAGCCAATACCTCTTGTGACGAAAAAGTGGCTATCTTAATAGTGCAATACTTCTTCCTCCCAGTTGCTCACACAGTTTACTACTTTTTTGTGTAGTTTTTGTCTGCCAGAAACTATAATTCACTAGTTTTGTATCATAAAAGAGTCATCGTTTCTCCTCCTAGGGGTTATTCGAGACCTCTTAATGCAAACCGCAACTAACGAGGCATTGGCTACCTTAAGAGAGTCATAGTTACTCGTCCCAATTGCTCACCCAATCTGCCACTTTTCCTTACTGCGGCCAGTCTGCCAGAAGCGATATGTCACTCGTTGTGTATCTTAAGAGATTCATCGTTACTCTTTCCATAGGTTACTGGTATTCTCTGATTCAATGCCTCTCGTGACGAAAAAGTGGCTATCTTAATAGTGCAATACTTCTTCCTCCGAGTTGCTCACACAGTTTACTACTTTTTGTGTACTTGCCAGTCTGCCAGAAGCGATATGTCACTAGTTGTGTATCATAAAGGAGTCACCGTTTCTCCTCCTAGGGGTTATTCGAGATTTCTTAATCCAAACCGCAAGTAACGAGGCATTGGCTACCTTAAGAGAGTCATAGTTACTCGTCCCAATTGCTCACCCAGTCTGCCACTTTTCCTTACTGCGGCCAGTCTGCCAGAAGCGATATGTCACTCGTTGTGTATCTTAAGAGATTCATCGTTACTCTTTCCATAGGTTACTGGTATTCTCTGATTCAATGCCTCTCGTGACGAAAAAGTGGCTATCTTAATAGTGCTATACTTCTTCCTCCCATTTGCTCACACAGTTTACTACTTTTTTGTGTAGTTCTTGTCTGCCAGAAACTATAATTCACTAGTTTTGTATCATAAAAGAGACATCGTTTCTCCTCCTAGGGGTTATTCGAGACCTCTTAATGCAAACCGCAAGTAACGAGGCATTGGCTACCTTAAGAGAGTCATAGTTACTCGTCCCAATTGCTCACCCAGTCTGCCACTTTTCCTTACTGCGGCCAGTCTGCCAGAAGCGATATGTCACTCGTTGTGTATCTTAAGAGATTCATCGTTACTCTTTCCATAGGTTACTGGTATTCTCTGATTCAATGCCTCTCGTGACAAAAAGTGGCTATCTTAATAGTGCAATACTTCTTCCTCCCAGTTGCTCACACAGTTTACTACTTTTTTGTGTAGTTTTTGTCTGCCAGAAACTATAATTCACTAGTTTTGTATCATAAAAGAGTCATCGTTTCTCCTCCTAGGGGTTATTCGAGACCTCTTAATCCAAACCGCAAGTAACGAGGCATTGGCTACCTTAAGAGAGTCATAGTTACTCGTCCCAATTGCTCACCCAGTCTGCCACTTTTTCTTACTGCGGCCAGTCTGCCAGAAGCGATATGTCACTCGTTGTGTATCTTAAGAGATTCATCGTTACTCCTTCCATAGGTTACTGGTATTCTCTGAGTCAATACCTCTTGTGACGAAAAAGTGGCTATCTTAATAGTGCAATACTTCTTCCTCCCAGTTGCTCACACAGTTTACTACTTTTTTGTGTAGTTTTTGTCTGCCAGAAACTATAATTCACTAGTTTTGTATCATAAAAGAGTCATCGTTTCTCCTCCTAGGGGTTATTCGAGACCTCTTAATGCAAACCGCAACTAACGAGGCATTGGCTACCTTAAGAGAGTCATAGTTACTCGTCCCAATTGCTCACCCAATCTGCCACTTTTCCTTACTGCGGCCAGTCTGCCAGAAGCGATATGTCACTCGATGTGTATCTTAAGAGATTCATCGTTACTCTTTCCATAGGTTACTGGTATTCTCTGATTCAATGCCTCTCGTGACGAAAAAGTGGCTATCTTAATAGTGCAATACTTCTTCCTCCCATTTGCTCACACAGTTTACTACTTTTTTGTGTAGTTTTTGTCTGCCAGAAACTATAATTCACTAGTTTTGTATCATAAAAGAGTCATCGTTTCTCCTCCTAGGGGTTATTCGAGACCTCTTAATGCAAACCGCAAGTAACGAGGCATTGGCTACCTTAAGAGAGTCATAGTTACTCGTCCCAATTGCTCACCCAGTCTGCCACTTTTCCTTACTGCGGCCAGTCTGCCAGAAGCGATATGTCACTCGTTGTGTATCTCAAGAGATTCATCGTTACTCTTTCCATAGGTTACTGGTATTCTCTGATTCAATGCCTCTCGTGACGAAAAAGTGGCTATCTTAATAGTGCAATACTTCTTCCTCCCAGTTGCTCACACAGTTTACTACTTTTTTGTGTAGTTTTTGTCTGCCAGAAACTATAATTCACTAGTTTTGTATCATAAAAGAGTCATCGTTTCTCCTCCTAGGGGTTATTCGAGACCTCTTAATCCAAACCGCAAGTAACGAGGCATTGGCTACCTTAAGAGAGTCATAGTTACTCGTCCCAATTGCTCACCCAGTCTGCCACTTTTTCTTACTGCGGCCAGTCTGCCAGAAGCGATATGTCACTCGTTGTGTATCTTAAGAGATTCATCGTTACTCCTTCCATAGGTTACTGGTATTCTCTGAGCCAATACCTCTTGTGACGAAAAAGTGGCTATCTTAATAGTGCAATACTTCTTCCTCCCAGTTGCTCACACAGTTTACTACTTTTTTGTGTAGTTTTTGTCTGCCAGAAACTATAATTCACTAGTTTTGTATCATAAAAGAGTCATCGTTTCTCCTCCTAGGGGTTATTCGAGACCTCTTAATGCAAACCGCAACTAACGAGGCATTGGCTACCTTAAGAGAGTCATAGTTACTCGTCCCAATTGCTCACCCAATCTGCCACTTTTCCTTACTGCGGCCAGTCTGCCAGAAGCGATATGTCACTCGTTGTGTATCTTAAGAGATTCATCGTTACTCTTTCCATAGGTTACTGGTATTCTCTGATTCAATGCCTCTCGTGACGAAAAAGTGGCTATCTTAATAGTGCAATACTTCTTCCTCCGAGTTGCTCACACAGTTTACTACTTTTTGTGTACTTGCCAGTCTGCCAGAAGCGATATGTCACTAGTTGTGTATCATAAAGGAGTCACCGTTTCTCCTCCTAGGGGTTATTCGAGATTTCTTAATCCAAACCGCAAGTAACGAGGCATTGGCTACCTTAAGAGAGTCATAGTTACTCGTCCCAATTGCTCACCCAGTCTGCCACTTTTCCTTACTGCGGCCAGTCTGCCAGAAGCGATATGTCACTCGTTGTGTATCTTAAGAGATTCATCGTTACTCTTTCCATAGGTTACTGGTATTCTCTGATTCAATGCCTCTCGTGACGAAAAAGTGGCTATCTTAATAGTGCTATACTTCTTCCTCCCATTTGCTCACACAGTTTACTACTTTTTTGTGTAGTTCTTGTCTGCCAGAAACTATAATTCACTAGTTTTGTATCATAAAAGAGACATCGTTTCTCCTCCTAGGGGTTATTCGAGACCTCTTAATGCAAACCGCAAGTAACGAGGCATTGGCTACCTTAAGAGAGTCATAGTTACTCGTCCCAATTGCTCACCCAGTCTGCCACTTTTCCTTACTGCGGCCAGTCTGCCAGAAGCGATATGTCACTCGTTGTGTATCTTAAGAGATTCATCGTTACTCTTTCCATAGGTTACTGGTATTCTCTGATTCAATGCCTCTCGTGACGAAAAAGTGGCTATCTTAATAGTGCAATACTTCTTCCTCCCAGTTGCTCACACAGTTTACTACTTTTTTGTGTAGTTTTTGTCTGCCAGAAACTATAATTCACTAGTTTTGTATCATAAAAGAGTCATCGTTTCTCCTCCTAGGGGTTATTCGAGACCTCTTAATGCAAACCGCAAGTAACGAGGCATTGGCTACCTTAAGAGAGTCATAGTTACTCGTCCCAATTGCTCACCCAGTCTGCCACTTTTCCTTACTGCGGCCAGTCTGCCAGAAGCGATATGTCACTCGTTGTGTATCTTAAGAGATTCATCGTTACTCTTTCCATAGGTTACTGGTATTCTCTGATTCAATGCCTCTCGTGACGAAAAAGTGGCTATCTTAATAGTGCAATACTTCTTCCTCCCAGTTGCTCACACAGTTTACTACTTTTTTGTGTAGTTTTTGTCTGCCAGAAACTATAATTCACTAGTTTTGTATCATAAAAGAGTCATCGTTTCTCCTCCTAGGGGTTATTCGAGACCTCTTAATCCAAACCGCAAGTAACGAGGCATTGGCTACCTTAAGAGAGTCATAGTTACTCGTCCCAATTGCTCACCCAGTCTGCCACTTTTTCTTACTGCGGCCAGTCTGCCAGAAGCGATATGTCACTCGTTGTGTATCTTAAGAGATTCATCGTTACTCCTTCCATAGGTTACTGGTATTCTCTGAGTCAATACCTCTTGTGACGAAAAAGTGGCTATCTTAATAGTGCAATACTTCTTCCTCCCAGTTGCTCACACAGTTTACTACTTTTTTGTGTAGTTTTTGTCTGCCAGAAACTATAATTCACTAGTTTTGTATCATAAAAGAGTCATCGTTTCTCCTCCTAGGGGTTATTCGAGACCTCTTAATGCAAACCGCAACTAACGAGGCATTGGCTACCTTAAGAGAGTCATAGTTACTCGTCCCAATTGCTCACCCAATCTGCCACTTTTCCTTACTGCGGCCAGTCTGCCAGAAGCGATATGTCACTCGATGTGTATCTTAAGAGATTCATCGTTACTCTTTCCATAGGTTACTGGTATTCTCTGATTCAATGCCTCTCGTGACGAAAAAGTGGCTATCTTAATAGTGCAATACTTCTTCCTCCCATTTGCTCACACAGTTTACTACTTTTTTGTGTAGTTTTTGTCTGCCAGAAACTATAATTCACTAGTTTTGTATCATAAAAGAGTCATCGTTTCTCCTCCTAGGGGTTATTCGAGACCTCTTAATGCAAACCGCAAGTAACGAGGCATTGGCTACCTTAAGAGAGTCATAGTTACTCGTCCCAATTGCTCACCCAGTCTGCCACTTTTCCTTACTGCGGCCAGTCTGCCAGAAGCGATATGTCACTCGTTGTGTATCTCAAGAGATTCATCGTTACTCTTTCCATAGGTTACTGGTATTCTCTGATTCAATGCCTCTCGTGACGAAAAAGTGGCTATCTTAATAGTGCAATACTTCTTCCTCCCAGTTGCTCACACAGTTTACTACTTTTTTGTGTAGTTTTTGTCTGCCAGAAACTATAATTCACTAGTTTTGTATCATAAAAGAGTCATCGTTTCTCCTCCTAGGGGTTATTCGAGACCTCTTAATCCAAACCGCAAGTAACGAGGCATTGGCTACCTTAAGAGAGTCATAGTTACTCGTCCCAATTGCTCACCCAGTCTGCCACTTTTTCTTACTGCGGCCAGTCTGCCAGAAGCGATATGTCACTCGTTGTGTATCTTAAGAGATTCATCGTTACTCCTTCCATAGGTTACTGGTATTCTCTGAGCCAATACCTCTTGTGACGAAAAAGTGGCTATCTTAATAGTGCAATACTTCTTCCTCCCAGTTGCTCACACAGTTTACTACTTTTTTGTGTAGTTTTTGTCTGCCAGAAACTATAATTCACTAGTTTTGTATCATAAAAGAGTCATCGTTTCTCCTCCTAGGGGTTATTCGAGACCTCTTAATGCAAACCGCAACTAACGAGGCATTGGCTACCTTAAGAGAGTCATAGTTACTCGTCCCAATTGCTCACCCAATCTGCCACTTTTCCTTACTGCGGCCAGTCTGCCAGAAGCGATATGTCACTCGTTGTGTATCTTAAGAGATTCATCGTTACTCTTTCCATAGGTTACTGGTATTCTCTGATTCAATGCCTCTCGTGACGAAAAAGTGGCTATCTTAATAGTGCAATACTTCTTCCTCCGAGTTGCTCACACAGTTTACTACTTTTTGTGTACTTGCCAGTCTGCCAGAAGCGATATGTCACTAGTTGTGTATCATAAAGGAGTCACCGTTTCTCCTCCTAGGGGTTATTCGAGATTTCTTAATCCAAACCGCAAGTAACGAGGCATTGGCTACCTTAAGAGAGTCATAGTTACTCGTCCCAATTGCTCACCCAGTCTGCCACTTTTCCTTACTGCGGCCAGTCTGCCAGAAGCGATATGTCACTCGTTGTGTATCTTAAGAGATTCATCGTTACTCTTTCCATAGGTTACTGGTATTCTCTGATTCAATGCCTCTCGTGACGAAAAAGTGGCTATCTTAATAGTGCTATACTTCTTCCTCCCATTTGCTCACACAGTTTACTACTTTTTTGTGTAGTTCTTGTCTGCCAGAAACTATAATTCACTAGTTTTGTATCATAAAAGAGACATCGTTTCTCCTCCTAGGGGTTATTCGAGACCTCTTAATGCAAACCGCAAGTAACGAGGCATTGGCTACCTTAAGAGAGTCATAGTTACTCGTCCCAATTGCTCACCCAGTCTGCCACTTTTCCTTACTGCGGCCAGTCTGCCAGAAGCGATATGTCACTCGTTGTGTATCTTAAGAGATTCATCGTTACTCTTTCCATAGGTTACTGGTATTCTCTGATTCAATGCCTCTCGTGACAAAAAGTGGCTATCTTAATAGTGCAATACTTCTTCCTCCCAGTTGCTCACACAGTTTACTACTTTTTTGTGTAGTTTTTGTCTGCCAGAAACTATAATTCACTAGTTTTGTATCATAAAAGAGTCATCGTTTCTCCTCCTAGGGGTTATTCGAGACCTCTTAATCCAAACCGCAAGTAACGAGGCATTGGCTACCTTAAGAGAGTCATAGTTACTCGTCCCAATTGCTCACCCAGTCTGCCACTTTTTCTTACTGCGGCCAGTCTGCCAGAAGCGATATGTCACTCGTTGTGTATCTTAAGAGATTCATCGTTACTCCTTCCATAGGTTACTGGTATTCTCTGAGTCAATACCTCTTGTGACGAAAAAGTGGCTATCTTAATAGTGCAATACTTCTTCCTCCCAGTTGCTCACACAGTTTACTACTTTTTTGTGTAGTTTTTGTCTGCCAGAAACTATAATTCACTAGTTTTGTATCATAAAAGAGTCATCGTTTCTCCTCCTAGGGGTTATTCGAGACCTCTTAATGCAAACCGCAACTAACGAGGCATTGGCTACCTTAAGAGAGTCATAGTTACTCGTCCCAATTGCTCACCCAATCTGCCACTTTTCCTTACTGCGGCCAGTCTGCCAGAAGCGATATGTCACTCGATGTGTATCTTAAGAGATTCATCGTTACTCTTTCCATAGGTTACTGGTATTCTCTGATTCAATGCCTCTCGTGACGAAAAAGTGGCTATCTTAATAGTGCAATACTTCTTCCTCCCATTTGCTCACACAGTTTACTACTTTTTTGTGTAGTTTTTGTCTGCCAGAAACTATAATTCACTAGTTTTGTATCATAAAAGAGTCATCGTTTCTCCTCCTAGGGGTTATTCGAGACCTCTTAATGCAAACCGCAAGTAACGAGGCATTGGCTACCTTAAGAGAGTCATAGTTACTCGTCCCAATTGCTCACCCAGTCTGCCACTTTTCCTTACTGCGGCCAGTCTGCCAGAAGCGATATGTCACTCGTTGTGTATCTCAAGAGATTCATCGTTACTCTTTCCATAGGTTACTGGTATTCTCTGATTCAATGCCTCTCGTGACGAAAAAGTGGCTATCTTAATAGTGCAATACTTCTTCCTCCCAGTTGCTCACACAGTTTACTACTTTTTTGTGTAGTTTTTGTCTGCCAGAAACTATAATTCACTAGTTTTGTATCATAAAAGAGTCATCGTTTCTCCTCCTAGGGGTTATTCGAGACCTCTTAATCCAAACCGCAAGTAACGAGGCATTGGCTACCTTAAGAGAGTCATAGTTACTCGTCCCAATTGCTCACCCAGTCTGCCACTTTTTCTTACTGCGGCCAGTCTGCCAGAAGCGATATGTCACTCGTTGTGTATCTTAAGAGATTCATCGTTACTCCTTCCATAGGTTACTGGTATTCTCTGAGCCAATACCTCTTGTGACGAAAAAGTGGCTATCTTAATAGTGCAATACTTCTTCCTCCCAGTTGCTCACACAGTTTACTACTTTTTTGTGTAGTTTTTGTCTGCCAGAAACTATAATTCACTAGTTTTGTATCATAAAAGAGTCATCGTTTCTCCTCCTAGGGGTTATTCGAGACCTCTTAATGCAAACCGCAACTAACGAGGCATTGGCTACCTTAAGAGAGTCATAGTTACTCGTCCCAATTGCTCACCCAATCTGCCACTTTTCCTTACTGCGGCCAGTCTGCCAGAAGCGATATGTCACTCGTTGTGTATCTTAAGAGATTCATCGTTACTCTTTCCATAGGTTACTGGTATTCTCTGATTCAATGCCTCTCGTGACGAAAAAGTGGCTATCTTAATAGTGCAATACTTCTTCCTCCGAGTTGCTCACACAGTTTACTACTTTTTGTGTACTTGCCAGTCTGCCAGAAGCGATATGTCACTAGTTGTGTATCATAAAGGAGTCACCGTTTCTCCTCCTAGGGGTTATTCGAGATTTCTTAATCCAAACCGCAAGTAACGAGGCATTGGCTACCTTAAGAGAGTCATAGTTACTCGTCCCAATTGCTCACCCAGTCTGCCACTTTTCCTTACTGCGGCCAGTCTGCCAGAAGCGATATGTCACTCGTTGTGTATCTTAAGAGATTCATCGTTACTCTTTCCATAGGTTACTGGTATTCTCTGATTCAATGCCTCTCGTGACGAAAAAGTGGCTATCTTAATAGTGCTATACTTCTTCCTCCCATTTGCTCACACAGTTTACTACTTTTTTGTGTAGTTCTTGTCTGCCAGAAACTATAATTCACTAGTTTTGTATCATAAAAGAGACATCGTTTCTCCTCCTAGGGGTTATTCGAGACCTCTTAATGCAAACCGCAAGTAACGAGGCATTGGCTACCTTAAGAGAGTCATAGTTACTCGTCCCAATTGCTCACCCAGTCTGCCACTTTTCCTTACTGCGGCCAGTCTGCCAGAAGCGATATGTCACTCGTTGTGTATCTTAAGAGATTCATCGTTACTCTTTCCATAGGTTACTGGTATTCTCTGATTCAATGCCTCTCGTGACGAAAAAGTGGCTATCTTAATAGTGCAATACTTCTTCCTCCCAGTTGCTCACACAGTTTACTACTTTTTTGTGTAGTTTTTGTCTGCCAGAAACTATAATTCACTAGTTTTGTATCATAAAAGAGTCATCGTTTCTCCTCCTAGGGGTTATTCGAGACCTCTTAATGCAAACCGCAAGTAACGAGGCATTGGCTACCTTAAGAGAGTCATAGTTACTCGTCCCAATTGCTCACCCAGTCTGCCACTTTTCCTTACTGCGGCCAGTCTGCCAGAAGCGATATGTCACTCGTTGTGTATCTTAAGAGATTCATCGTTACTCTTTCCATAGGTTACTGGTATTCTCTGATTCAATGCCTCTCGTGACGAAAAAGTGGCTATCTTAATAGTGCAATACTTCTCCCTCCCAGTTGCTCACACAGTTTACTACTTTTTTGTGTAGTTTTTGTCTGCCAGAAACTATAATTCACTAGTTTTGTATCATAAAAGAGTCATCGTTTCTCCTCCTAGGGGTTATTCGAAACCTCTTAATGCAAACCGCAAGGAACGAGGCATTGGCTACCTTAAGAGAGTCATAGTTACTCGTCCCAATTGCTCACCCAGTCTGCCACTTTTTCTTCCTGCGGCCAGTCTGCCAGAAGCGATATGTCACTCGTTGTGTATCTTAAGAGATTCATCGTTACTCCTTCCATGGGTTACTGGTATTCTCTGAGTCAATACCTCTCGTGACGAAAAAGTGGCTATCTTAATAGTGCAATACTTCTTCCTCCGAGTTGCTCACACAGTTTACTACTTTTTGTGTACTTGCCAGTCTGCCAGAAGCGATATGTCACTAGTTGTGTATCATAAAAGTGTCATCGTTTCCCCTCCTAGGGGTTATTCGAGATTTCTTAATCCAAACCGCAAGTAACGAGACATTGGCTACCTTAAGAGAGTCATAGTTACTCGTCCCAATTGCTCACCCAGTCTGCCACTTTTCCTTACTGCGGCCAGTCTGCCAGAAGCGATATGTCACTCGTTGTGTATCTTAAGAGATTCATCGTTACTCTTTCCATAGGTTACTGGTATTCTCCGATTCAATGCCTCTCGTGACGAAAAAGTGGCTATCTTAATAGTGCTATACTTCTTCCTCCCATTTGCTCACACAGTTTACTACTTTTTTGTGTAGTTTTTGTCTGCCAGAACCTATAATTCACTAGTTTTGTATCATAAAAGAGACATCGTTTCTCCTCCTAGGGGTTATTCGAGACCTCTTAATGCAAACCGCAAGTAACGAGGCATTGGCTACCTTAAGAGAGTCATAGTTACTCGACCCAATTGCTCACCCAGTCTGCCACTTTTCCTTACTGCGGCCAGTCTGCCAGAAGCGATATGTCACTCGTTGTGTATCTTAAGAGATTCATCGTTACTCTTTCCATAGGTTACTGGTATTCTCTGATTCAATGCCTCTCGTGACGAAAAAGTGGCTATCTTAATAGTGCAATACTTCTTCCTCCCAGTTGCTCACACAGTTTACTACTTTTTTGTGTAGTTTTTGTCTGCCAGAAACTATAATTCACTAGTTTTGTATCATAAAAGAGTCATCGTTTCTCCTCCTAGGGGTTATTCGAGACCTCTTAATGCAAACCGCAAGTAACGAGGCATTGGCTACCTTAAGAGAGTCATAGTTACTCGTCCCAATTGCTCACCCAGTCTGCCACTTTTCCTTACTGCGGCCAGTCTGCCAGAAGCGATATGTCACTCGTTGTGTATCTTAAGAGATTCATCGTTACTCTTTCCATAGGTTACTGGTATTCTCTGATTCAATGCCTCTCGTGACGAAAAAGTGGCTATCTTAATAGTGCAATACTTCTCCCTCCCAGTTGCTCACACAGTTTACTACACTTTTGTGTAGTTTTTGTCTGCCAGAAACTATAATTCACTAGTTTTGTATCATAAAAGAGTCATCGTTTCTCCTCCTAGGGGTTATTCGAGACCTCTTAATGCAAACCGCAAGTAACGAGGCATTGGCTACCTTAAGAGAGTCATAGTTACTCGTCCCAATTGCTCACCCAGTCTGCCACTTTTCCTTACTGCGGCCAGTCTGCCAGAAGCGATATGTCACTCGTTGTGTATCTTAAGAGATTCATCGTTACTCTTTCCATAGGTTACTGGTATTCTCTGATTCAATGCCTCTCGTGACGAAAAGGTGGCTATCTTAATAGTGCAATACTTCTTCCTCCCAGTTGCTCACACAGTTTACTACTTTTTTGTGTAGTTTTTGTCTGCCAGAAACTATAATTCACTAGTTTTGTATCATAAAAGAGTCATCGTTTCTCCTCCTAGGGGTTATTCGAGACCTCTTAATGCAAACCGCAAGTAACGAGGCATTGGCTACCTTAAGAGAGTCATAGTTACTCGTCCCAATTGCTCACCCAGTCTGCCACTTTTCCTTACTGCGGCCAGTCTGCCAGAAGCGATATGTCACTCGTTGTGTATCTTAAGAGATTCATCGTTACTCTTTCCATAGGTTACTGGTATTCTCTGATTCAATGCCTCTCGTGACGAAAAAGTGGCTATCTTAATAGTGCAATACTTCTCCCTCCCAGTTGCTCACACAGTTTACTACATTTTTGTGTAGTTTTTGTCTGCCAGAAACTATAATTCACTAGTTTTGTATCATAAAAGAGTCATCGTTTCTCCTCCTAGGGGTTATTCGAGACCTCTTAATCCAAACCGCAAGTAACGAGGCATTGGCTACCTTAAGAGAGTCATAGTTACTCGTCCCAATTGCTCACCCAGTCTGCCACTTTTTCTTACTGCGGCCAGTCTGCCAGAAGCGATATGTCACTCGTTGTGTATCTTAAGAGATTCATCGTTACTCCTTCCATAGGTTACTGGTATTCTCTGAGTCAATACCTCTTGTGACGAAAAAGTGGCTATCTTAATAGTGCAATACTTCTTCCTCCCAGTTGCTCACACAGTTTACTACTTTTTTGTGTAGTTTTTGTCTGCCAGAAACTATAATTCACTAGTTTTGTATCATAAAAGAGTCATCGTTTCTCCTCCTAGGGGTTATTCGAGACCTCTTAATGCAAACCGCAACTAACGAGGCATTGGCTACCTTAAGAGAGTCATAGTTACTCGTCCCAATTGCTCACCCAGTCTGCCACTTTTCCTTACTGCGGCCAGTCTGCCAGAAGCGATATGTCACTCGTTGTGTATCTTAAGAGATTCATCGTTACTCTTTCCATAGGTTACTGGTATTCTCTGATTCAATGCCTCTCGTGACGAAAAAGTGGCTATCTTAATAGTGCAATACTTCTCCCTCCCAGTTGCTCACACAGTTTACTACTTTTTTGTGTAGTTTTTGTCTGCCAGAAACTATAATTCACTAGTTTTGTATCATAAAAGAGTCATCGTTTCTCCTCCTAGGGGTTATTCGAAACCTCTTAATGCAAACCGCAAGTAACGAGGCATTGCTACCTTAAGAGAGTCATAGTTACTCGTCCCAATTGCTCACCCAGTCTGCCACTTTTTCTTACTGCGGCCAGTCTGCCAGAAGCGATATGTCACTCGTTGTGTATCTTAAGAGATTCATCGTTACTCCTTCCATGGGTTACTGGTATTCTCTGAGTCAATACCTCTCGTGACGAAAAAGTGGCTATCTTAATAGTGCAATACTTCTTCCTCCGAGTTGCTCACACAGTTTACTACTTTTTGTGTACTTGCCAGTCTGCCATAAGCGATATGTCACTAGTTGTGTATCATAAAAGAGTCATCGTTTCTCCTCCTAGGGGTTATTCGAGATTTCTTAATCCAAACCGCAAGTAACGAGGCATTGGCTACCTTAAGAGAGTCATAGTTACTCGTCCCAATTGCTCACCCAGTCTGCCAGTTTTCCTTACTGCGGCCAGTCTGCCAGAAGCGATATGTCACTCGTTGTGTATCTTAAGAGATTCATCGTTACTCTTTCCATAGGTTACTGGTATTCTCTGATTCAATGCCTCTCGTGACGAAAAAGTGGCTATCTTAATAGTGCAATACTTCTCCCTCCCAGTTGCTCACACAGTTTACTACTTTTTTGTGTAGTATTTGTCTGCCAGAAACTATAATTCACTAGTTTTGTATCATAAAAGAGTCATCGTTTCTCCTCCTAGGGGTTATTCGAGACCTCTTAATGCAAACCGCAAGTAACGAGGCATTGGCTACCTTAAGAGAGTCATAGTTACTCGTCCCAATTGCTCACCCAGTCTGCCACTTTTCCTTACTGCGGCCAGTCTGCCAGAAGCGATATGTCACTCGTTGTGTATCTTAAGAGATTCATCGTTACTCTTTCCATAGGTTACTGGTATTCTCTGATTCAATGCCTCTCGTGACGAAAAAGTGGCTATCTTAATAGTGCAATACTTCTTCCTCCCAGTTGCTCACACAGTTTACTAGTTTTTAGTGTAGTTTTTGTCTGCCAGAAACTATAATTCACTAGTTTTGTATCATAAAAGAGTCATTGTTTCTCCTCCTAGGGGTTATTCGAGACCTCTTAATCCAAACCGCAAGTAACGAGGCATTGGCTACCTTAAGAGAGTCATAGTTATTCGTCCCAATTGCTCACCCAGTCTGCCACTTTTTCTTACTGCGGCCAGTCTGCCAGAAGCGATATGTCACTCGTTGTGTATCTTAAGAGATTCATCGTTACTCCTTCCATAGGTTACTGGTATTCTCTGAGTCAATACCTCTCGTGACGAAAAAGTGGCTATCTTAATAGTGCAATACTTCTTCCTCCAAGTTGCTCACACAGTTTACTACTTTTTGTGTACTTGCCAGTCTGCCAGAAGCGATATGTCACTAGTTGTGTATCATAAAAGTGTCATCGTTTCTCCTCCTAGGGGTTATTCGAGATTTCTTAATCCAAACCGCAAGTAACGAGGCATTGGCTACCTTAAGAGAGTCATAGTTACTCGTCAGAATTGCTCACCCAGTCTGCCACTTTTCCTTACTGCGGCCAGTCTGCCAGAAGCGATATGTCACTCGTTGTGTATCTTAAGAGATTCATCGTTACTCTTTCCATAGGTTACTGGTATTCTCTGATTCAATGCCTCTCGTGACGAAAAAGTGGCTATCTTAATAGTGCTATACTTCTTCCTCCCATTTGCTCACACAGTTTACTACTTTTTTGTGTAGTTCTTGTCTGCCAGAAACTATAATTCACTAGTTTTGTATCATAAAAGAGACATCGTTTCTCCTCCTAGGGGTTATTCGAGACCTCTTAATGCAAACCGCAAGTAACGAGGCATTGGCTACCTTAAGAGAGTCATAGTTACTCGTCCCAATTGCTCACCCAGTCTGCCACTTTTCCTTACTGCGGCCAGTCTGCCAGAAGCGATATGTCACTCGTGTTGTGTATCTTAAGAGATTCATCGTTACTCTTTCCATAGGTTACTGGTATTCTCTGATTCAATGCCTCTCGTGACGAAAAAGTGGCTATCTTAATAGTGCAATACTTCTCCCTCCCAGTTGCTCACACAGTTTACTACTTTTTTGTGTAGTTTTTGTCTGCCAGAAACTATAATTCACTAGTTTTGTATCATAAAAGAGTCATCGTTTCTCCTCCTAGGGGTTATTCGAGACCTCTTAATGCAAACCGCAAGTAACGAGGCATTGGCTACCTTAAGAGAGTCATAGTTACTCGTCCCAATTGCTCACCCAGTCTGCCACTTTTCCTTACTGCGGCCAGTCTGCCAGAAGCGATATGTCACTCGTTGTGTATCTTAAGAGATTCATCGTTACTCTTTCCATAGGTTACTGGTATTCTCTGATTCAATGCCTCTCGTGACGAAAAAGTGGCTATCTTAATAGTGCAATACTTCTTCCTCCCAGTTGCTCACACAGTTTACTAGTTTTTAGTGTAGTTTTTGTCTGCCAGAAACTATAATTCACTAGTTTTGTATCATAAAAGAGTCATTGTTTCTCCTCCTAGGGGTTATTCGAGACCTCTTAATCCAAACCGCAAGTAACGAGGCATTGGCTACCTTAAGAGAGTCATAGTTATTCGTCCCAATTGCTCACCCAGTCTGCCACTTTTTCTTACTGCGGCCAGTCTGCCAGAAGCGATATGTCACTCGTTGTGTATCTTAAGAGATTCATCGTTACTACTTCCATAGGTTACTGGTATTCTCTGAGTCAATACCTCTCGTGACGAAAAAGTGGCTATCTTAATAGTGCAATACTTCTTCCTCCAAGTTGCTCACACAGTTTACTACTTTTTGTGTACTTGCCAGTCTGCCAGAAGCGATATGTCACTAGTTGTGTATCATAAAAGTGTCATCGTTTCTCCTCCTAGGGGTTATTCGAGATTTCTTAATCCAAACCGCAAGTAACGAGGCATTGGCTACCTTAAGAGAGTCATAGTTACTCGTCAGAATTGCTCACCCAGTCTGCCACTTTTCCTTACTGCGGCCAGTCTGCCAGAAGCGATATGTCACTCGTTGTGTATCTTAAGAGATTCATCGTTACTCTTTCCATAGGTTACTGGTATTCTCTGATTCAATGCCTCTCGTGACGAAAAAGTGGCTATCTTAATAGTGCTATACTTCTTCCTCCCATTTGCTCACACAGTTTACTACTTTTTTGTGTAGTTCTTGTCTGCCAGAAACTATAATTCACTAGTTTTGTATCATAAAAGAGTCATCGTTTCTCCTCCTAGGGGTTATTCGAGACCTCTTAATGCAAACCGCAAGTAACGAGGCATTGGCTACCTTAAGAGAGTCATAGTTACTCGTCCCAATTGCTCACCCAGTCTGCCACTTTTCCTTACTGCGGCCAGTCTGCCAGAAGCGATATGTCACTCGTGTTGTGTATCTTAAGAGATTCATCGTTACTCTTTCCATAGGTTACTGGTATTCTCTGATTCAATGCCTCTCGTGACGAAAAAGTGGCTATCTTAATAGTGCAATACTTCTTCCTCCCAGTTGCTCACACAGTTTACTACTTTTTTGTGTAGTTTTTGTCTGCCAGAAACTATAATTCACTAGTTTTGTATCATAAAAGAGTCATCGTTTCTCCTCCTAGGGGTTATTCGAGACCTCTTAATGCAAACCGCAAGTAACGAGGCATTGGCTACCTTAAGAGAGTCATAGTTACTCGTCCCAATTGCTCACCCAGTCTGCCACTTTTCCTTACTGCGGCCAGTCTGCCAGAAGCGATATGTCACTCGTTGTGTATCTTAAGAGATTCATCGTTACTCTTTCCATAGGTTACTGGTATTCTCTGATTCAATGCCTCTCGTGACGAAAAAGTGGCTATCTTAATAGTGCAATACTTCTCCCTCCCAGTTGCTCACACAGTTTACTACTTTTTTGTGTAGTTTTTGTCTGCCAGAAACTATAATTCACTAGTTTTGTATCATAAAAGAGTCATCGTTTCTCCTCCTAGGGGTTATTCGAAACCTCTTAATGCAAACCGCAAGTAACGAGGCATTGGCTACCTTAAGAGAGTCATAGTTACTCGTCCCAATTGCTCACCCAGTCTGCCACTTTTTCTTACTGCGGCCAGTCTGCCAGAAGCGATATGTCACTCGTTGTGTATCTTAAGAGATTCATCGTTACTCCTTCCATGGGTTACTGGTATTCTCTGAGTCAATACCTCTCGTGACGAAAAAGTGGCTATCTTAATAGTGCAATACTTCTTCCTCCGAGTTGCTCACACAGTTTACTACTTTTTGTGTACTTGCCAGTCTGCCAGAAGCGATATGTCACTAGTTGTGTATCATAAAAGAGTCATCGTTTCTCCTCCTAGGGGTTATTCGAGATTTCTTAATCCAAACCGCAAGTAACGAGGCATTGGCTACCTTAAGAGAGTCATAGTTACTCGTCCCAATTGCTCACCCAGTCTGCCAGTTTTCCTTACTGCGGCCAGTCTGCCAGAAGCGATATGTCACTCGTTGTGTATCTTAAGAGATTCATCGTTACTCTTTCCATAGGTTACTGGTATTCTCTGATTCAATGCCTCTCGTGACGAAAAAGTGGCTATCTTAATAGTGCAATACTTCTCCCTCCCAGTTGCTCACACAGTTTACTACTTTTTTGTGTAGTTTTTGTCTGCCAGAAACTATAATTCACTAGTTTTGTATCATAAAAGAGTCATCGTTTCTCCTCCTAGGGGTTATTCGAGACCTCTTAATGCAAACCGCAAGTAACGAGGCATTGGCTACCTTAAGAGAGTCATAGTTACTCGTCCCAATTGCTCACCCAGTCTGCCACTTTTCCTTACTGCGGCCAGTCTGCCAGAAGCGATATGTCACTCGTTGTGTATCTTAAGAGATTCATCGTTACTCTTTCCATAGGTTACTGGTATTCTCTGATTCAATGCCTCTCGTGACGAAAAAGTGGCTATCTTAATAGTGCAATACTTCTTCCTCCCAGTTGCTCACACAGTTTACTACTTTTTAGTGTAGTTTTTGTCTGCCAGAAACTATAATTCACTAGTTTTGTATCATAAAAGAGTCATTGTTTCTCCTCCTAGGGGTTATTCGAGACCTCTTAATCCAAACCGCAAGTAACGAGGCATTGGCTACCTTAAGAGAGTCATAGTTATTCGTCCCAATTGCTCACCCAGTCTGCCACTTTTTCTTACTGCGGCCAGTCTGCCAGAAGCGATATGTCACTCGTTGTGTATCTTAAGAGATTCATCGTTACTCCTTCCATAGGTTACTGGTATTCTCTGAGTCAATACCTCTCGTGACGAAAAAGTGGCTATCTTAATAGTGCAATACTTCTTCCTCCAAGTTGCTCACACAGTTTACTACTTTTTGTGTACTTGCCAGTCTGCCAGAAGCGATATGTCACTAGTTGTGTATCATAAAAGTGTCATCGTTTCTCCTCCTAGGGGTTATTCGAGATTTCTTAATCCAAACCGCAAGTAACGAGGCATTGGCTACCTTAAGAGAGTCATAGTTACTCGTCCCAATTGCTCACCCAGTCTGCCACTTTTCCTTACTGCGGCCAGTCTGCCAGAAGCGATATGTCACTCGTTGTGTATCTTAAGAGATTCATCGTTACTCTTTCCATAGGTTACTGGTATTCTCTGATTCAATGCCTCTCGTGACGAAAAAGTGGCTATCTTAATAGTGCTATACTTCTTCCTCCCATTTGCTCACACAGTTTACTACTTTTTTGTGTAGTTTTTGTCTGCCAGAACCTATAATTCACTAGTTTTGTATCATAAAAGAGACATCGTTTCTCCTCCTAGGGGTTATTCGAGACCTCTTAATGCAAACCGCAAGTAACGAGGCATTGGCTACCTTAAGAGAGTCATAGTTACTCGTCCCAATTGCTCACCCAGTCTGCCACTTTTCCTTACTGCGGCCAGTCTGCCAGAAGCGATATGTCACTCGTTGTGTATCTTAAGAGATTCATCGTTACTCTTTCCATAGGTTACTGGTATTCTCTGATTCAATGCCTCTCGTGACGAAAAAGTGGCTATCTTAATAGTGCAATACTTCTTCCTCCCAGTTGCTCACACAGTTTACTACTTTTTTGTGTAGTTTTTGTCTGCCAGAAACTATAATTCACTAGTTTTGTATCATAAAAGAGTCATCGTTTCTCCTCCTAGGGGTTATTCGAGACCTCTTAATGCAAACCGCAAGTAACGAGGCATTGGCTACCTTAAGAGAGTCATAGTTACTCGTCCCAATTGCTCACCCAGTCTGCCACTTTTCCTTACTGCGGCCAGTCTGCCAGAAGCGATATGTCACTCGTTGTGTATCTTAAGAGATTCATCGTTACTCTTTCCATAGGTTACTGGTATTCTCTGATTCAATGCCTCTCGTGACGAAAAAGTGGCTATCTTAATAGTGCAATACTTCTCCCTCCCAGTTGCTCACACAGTTTACTACATTTTTGTGTAGTTTTTGTCTGCCAGAAACTATAATTCACTAGTTTTGTATCATAAAAGAGTCATCGTTTCTCCTCCTAGGGGTTATTCGAGACCTCTTAATCCAAACCGCAAGTAACGAGGCATTGGCTACATTAAGAGAGTCATAGTTACTCGTCCCAATTGCTCACCCAGTCTGCCACTTTTCCTTACTGCGGCCAGTCTGCCAGAAGCGATATGTCACTAGTTGTGTATCATAAAAGAGTCATCGTTTCTCCTCCTAGGGGTTATTCGAGATTTCTTAATCCAAACCGCAAGTAACGAGGCATTGGCTACCTTAAGAGAGTCATAGTTACTCGTCCCAATTGCTCACCCAGTCTGCCACTTTTCCTTACTGCGGCCAGTCTGCCAGAAGCGATATGTCACTCGTTGTGTATCTTAAGAGATTCATCGTTACTCTTTCCATAGGTTACTGGTAATCTCTGATTCAATGCCTCTCGTGACGAAAAAGTGGCTATCTTAATAGTGCAATACTTCTTCCTCCCATTTGCTCACACAGTTTACTACTTTTTTGTGTAGTTTTTGTCTGCCAGAAACTAAAATTCACTAGTTTTGTATCATAAAAGAGTCATCGTTTCTCCTCCTAGGGGTTATTCGAGACCTCTTAATGCAAACCGCAAGTAACGAGGCATTGGCTACCTTAAGAGAGTCATAGTTACTCTTCCCAATTGCTCACCCAGTCTGCCACTTTTCCTTACTGCGGCCAGTCTGCCAGAAGCGATATGTCACTCGTTGTGTATCTTAAGAGATTCATCGTTACTCTTTCCATAGGTTACTGGTATTCTCTGATTCAATGCCTCTCGTGACGAAAAAGTGGCTATCTTAATAGTGCAATACTTCTTCCTCCCAGTTGCTCACACAGTTTACTACTTTTTTGTGTAGTGTTTGTCTGCCATAAACTATAATTCACTAGTTTTGTATCATAAAAGAGTCATCGTTTCTCCTCCTAGGGGTTATTCGAGACCTCTTAATCCTAACCGCAAGTAACGAGACATTGGCTACCTTAAGAGAGTCATAGTTACTCGTCCCAATTGCTCACCCAGTCTGCCACTTTTTCTTACTGCGGCCAGTCTGCCAGAAGCGATATGTCACTCGTTGTGTATCTTAAGAGATTCATCGTTACTCCTTCCATAGGTTACTGGTATTCTCTGAGTCAATACCTCTTGTGACGAAAAAGTGGCTATCTTAATAGTGCAATACTTCTTCCTCCCAGTTGCTCACACAGTTTACTACTTTTTTGTGTAGTTTTTGTCTGCCAGAAACTATAATTCACTAGTTTTGTATCATAAAAGAGTCATCGTTTCTCCTCCTAGGGGTTATTCGAGACCTCTTAATGCAAACCGCAACTAACGAGGCATTGGCTACCTTAAGAGAGTCATAGTTACTCGTCCCAATTGCTCACCCAATCTGCCACTTTTCCTTACTGCGGCCAGTCTGCCAGAAGCGATATGTCACTCGTTGTGTATCTTAAGAGATTCATCGTTACTCTTTCCATAGGTTACTGGTATTCTCTGATTCAATGCCTCTCGTGACGAAAAAGTGGCTATCTTAATAGTGCAATACTTCTTCCTCCCATTTGCTCACACAGTTTACTACTTTTTTGTGTAGTTTTTGTCTGCCAGAAACTATAATTCACTAGTTTTGTATCATAAAAGAGTCATCGTTTCTCCTCCTAGGGGTTATTCGAGACCTCTTAATGCAAACCGCAAGTAACGAGGCATTGGCTACCTTAAGAGAGTCATAGTTACTCGTCCCAATTGCTCACCCAGTCTGCCACTTTTCCTTACTGCGGCCAGTCTGCCAGAAGCGATATGTCACTCGTTGTGTATCTTAAGAGATTCATCGTTACTCTTTCCATAGGTTACTGGTATTCTCTGATTCAATGCCTCTCGTGACAAAAAAGTGGCTATCTTAATAGTGCAATACTTCTTCCTCCCAGTTGCTCACACAGTTTACTACATTTTTGTGTAGTTTTTGTCTGCCAGAAACTATAATTCACTAGTTTTGTATCATAAAAGAGTCATCGCTTCTCCTCCTAGGGGTTATTCGAGACCTCTTAATCCAAACCGCAAGTAACGAGGCATTGGCTACCTTAAGAGAGTCATAGTTACTCGTCCCAATTGCTCACCCAGTCTGCCACTTTTTCTTACTGCGGCCAGTCTGCCAGAAGCGATATGTCACTCGTTGTGTATCTTAAGAGATTCATCGTTACTCCTTCCATAGGTTACTGGTATTCTCTGAGTCAATACCTCTTGTGACGAAAAAGTGGCTATCTTAATAGTGCAATACTTCTTCCTCCCAGTTGCTCACACAGTTTACTACTTTTTTGTGTAGTTTTTGTCTGCCAGAAACTATAATTCACTAGTTTTGTATCATAAAAGAGTCATCGTTTCTCCTCCTAGGGGTTATTCGAGACCTCATAATGCAAACCGCAACTAACGAGGCATTGGCTACCTTAAGAGAGTCATAGTTACTCGTCCCAATTGCTCACCCAATCTGCCACTTTTCCTTACTGCGGCCAGTCTGCCAGAAGCGATATGTCACTCGTTGTGTATCTTAAGAGATTCATCGTTACTCCTTCCATAGGTTACTGGTATTCTCTGAGTCAATACCTCTCGTGACGAAAAAGTGGCTATCTTAATAGTGCAATACTTCTTCCTCCGAGTTGCTCACACAGTTTACTACTTTTTGTGTACTTGCCAGTCTGCCAGAAGCGATATGTCACTAGTTGTGTATCATAAAAGAGTCATCGTTTCTCCTCCTAGGGGTTATTCGAGATTTCTTAATCCAAACCGCAAGTAACGAGGCATTGGCTACCTTAAGAGAGTCATAGTTACTCGTCCCAATTGCTCACCCAGTCTGCCACTTTTCCTTACTGCGGCCAGTCTGCCAGAAGCGATATGTCACTCGTTGTGTATCTTAAGATATTCATCGTTACTCTTTCCATAGGTTACTGGTATTCTCTGATTCAATGCATCTCGTGACGAAAAAGTGGCTATCTTAATAGTGCAATACTTCTTCCTCCCATTTGCTCACACAGTTTACTACTTTTTTGTGTAGTTTTTGTCTGCCAGAAACAATATTTCACTAGTTTTGTATCATAAAAGAGTCATCGTTTCTCCTCCTAGGGGTTATTCGAGACCTCTTAATGCAAACCGCAAGTAACGAGGCATTGGCTACCTTAAGAGAGTCATAGTTACTCGTCCCAATTGCTCACCCAGTCTGCCACTTTTCCTTACTGCGGCCAGTCTGCCAGAAGCGATATGTCACTCGTTGTGTATCTTAAGAGATTCATCGCTACTCTTTCCATAGGTTACTGGTATTCTCTGATTCAATGCCTCTCGTGACGAAAAAGTGGCTATCTTAATAGTGCAATACTTCTTCCTCCCAGTTGCTCACACAGTTTACTACTTTTTTGTGTAGTTTTTGTCTGCCAGAAACTATAATTCACTAGTTTTGTATCATAACAGAGTCATCGTTTCTCCTCCTAGGGGTTATTCGAGACCTCTTAATGCAAACCGCAAGTAACGAGGCATTGGCTACCTTAAGAGAGTCATAGTTACTCGTCCCAATTGCTCACCCAGTCTGCCACTTTTCCTTACTGCGGCCAGTCTGCCAGAAGCGATATGTCACTCGTCGTGTATCTTAAGAGATTCATCGTTACTCTTTCCATAGGTTACTGGTATTCTCTGATTCAATGCCTCTCGTGACGAAAAAGTGGCTATCTTAATAGTGCAATACTTCTTCCTCCCAGTTGCTCACACAGTTTACTACTTTTTTGTGTAGTTTTTGTCTGCCAGAAACTATAATTCACTAGTTTTGTATCATAAAAGAGTCATCGTTTCTCCTCCTAGGGGTTATTCGAGACCTCTTAATGCAAACCGCAAGTAACGAGGCATTGGCTACCTTAAGAGAGTCATAGTTACTCGTCCCAATTGCTCACCCAGTCTGCCACTTTTTCTTACTGCGGCCAGTCTGCCAGAAGCGATATGTCACTCGTTGTGTATCTTAAGAGATTCATCGTTACTCCTTCCATAGGTTACTGGTATTCTCTGAGTCAATACCTCTCGTGACGAAAAAGTGGCTATCTTAATTGTGCAATACTTCTTCCTCCGAGTTGCTCACACAGTTTACTACTTTTTGTGTAGTTTTTGTCTGCCAGAAACTATAATTCACTAGCTGTGTATCATAAAAGAGTCATCGTTTCTCCTCCTAGGGGTTTTCGAGATTTCTTAATCCAAACCGCAAGTAACGAGGCATTGGCTACCTTAAGAGAGTCATAGTTACTCGTCCCCATTGCTCACCCAGTCTGCCACTTTTTCTTACTGTGGCCAGTCTGCCAGAAGCGATATGTCACTCGTTGTGTATCTTAAGAGATTCATCGTTACTCTTTCCATAGGTTACTGGTATTCTCTGAGTCAATACCTCTCGTGACGAAAAAGTGGCTATCTTAATAGTGCAATACTTCTTCCTCCGAGTTGCTCACACACTTTACTACTATTTGTGTACTTGCCAGTCTGCCAGAAGCGATATGTCACTAGTTGTGTATCATAAAAGAGTCATCGTTTCTCCTCCTAGGGGTTATTCGAGATTTCTTAATCCAAACCGCAAGTAACGAGGCATTGGCTACCTTAAGAGAGTCATAGTTACTCGTCCCAATTGCTCACCCAGTCTGCCACTTTTCCTTACTGCGGCCAGTCTGCCAGAAGCGATATGTCACTCGTTGTGTATCTTAAGAGATTCATCGTTACTCTTTCCATAGGTTACTGGTATTCTCTGATTCAATGCCTCTCGTGACGAAAAAGTGGCTATCTTAATAGTGCAATACTTCTTCCTCCCATTTGCTCACACAGTTTACTACTTTTTTGTGTAGTTTTTGTCTGCCAGAATCTATAATTCACTAGTTTTGTATCATAAAAGAGTCATCGTTTCTCCTCCTAGGGGTTATTCGAGACCTCTTAATCCAAACCGCAAGTAACGAGGCATTGGCTACCTTAAGAGAGTCATAGTTACTCGTCCCAATTGCTCACCCAGTCTGCCACTTTTCCTTACTGCGGCCAGTCTGCCAGAAGCGATATGTCACTAGTTGTGTATCATAAAAGAGTCATCGTTTCTCCTCCTAGGGGTTATTCGAGATTTCTTAATCCAAACCGCAAGTAACGAGGCATTGGCTACCTTAAGAGAGTCATAGTTACTCGTCCCAATTGCTCACCCAGTCTGCCACTTTTCCTTACTGCGGCCAGTCTGCCAGAAGCGATATGTCACTCGTTGTGTATCTTAAGAGATTCATCGTTACTCTTTCCATAGGTTACTGGTAATCTCTGATTCAATGCCTCTCGTGACGAAAAAGTGGCTATCTTAATAGTGCAATACTTCTTCCTCCAATTTGCTCACACAGTTTACTACTTTTTTGTGTAGTTTTTGTCTGCCAGAAACTATAATTCACTAGTTTTGTATCATAAAAGAGTCATCGTTTCTCCTCCTAGGGGTTATTCGAGACCTCTTAATGCAAACCGCAAGTAACGAGGCATTGGCTACCTTAAGAGAGTCATAGTTACTCTTCCCAATTGCTCACCCAGTCTGCCACATTTCCTTACTGCGGCCAGTCTGCCAGAAGCGATATGTCACTCGTTGTGTATCTTAAGAGATTCATCGTTACTCTTTCCATAGGTTACTGGTATTCTCTGATTCAATGCCTCTCGTGACGAAAAAGTGGCTATCTTAATAGTGCAATACTTCTTCCTCCCAGTTGCTCACACAGTTTACTACTTTTTTGTGTAGTGTTTGTCTGCCATAAACTATAATTCACTAGTTTTGTATCATAAAAGAGTCATCGTTTCTCCTCCTAGGGGTTATTCGAGACCTCTTAATCCTAACCGCAAGTAACGAGACATTGGCTACCTTAAGAGAGTCATAGTTACTCGTCCCAATTGCTCACCCAGTCTGCCACTTTTTCTTACTGCGGCCAGTCTGCCAGAAGCGATATGTCACTCGTTGTGTATCTTAAGAGATTCATCGTTACTCCTTCCATAGGTTACTGGTATTCTCTGAGTCAATACCTCTTGTGACGAAAAAGTGGCTATCTTAATAGTGCAATACTTCTTCCTCCCAGTTGCTCACACAGTTTACTACTTTTTTGTGTAGTTTTTGTCTGCCAGAAACTATAATTCACTAGTTTTGTATCATAAAAGAGTCATCGTTTCTCCTCCTAGGGGTTATTCGAGACCTCTTAATGCAAACCGCAACTAACGAGGCATTGGCTACCTTAAGAGAGTCATAGTTACTCGTCCCAATTGCTCACCCAATCTGCCACTTTTCCTTACTGCGGCCAGTCTGCCAGAAGCGATATGTCACTCGTTGTGTATCTTAAGAGATTCATCGTTACTCTTTCCATAGGTTACTGGTATTCTCTGATTCAATGCCTCTCGTGACGAAAAAGTGGCTATCTTAATAGTGCAATACTTCTTCCTCCCATTTGCTCACACAGTTTACTACTTTTTTGTGTAGTTTTTGTCTGCCAGAAACTATAATTCACTAGTTTTGTATCATAAAAGAGTCATCGTTTCTCCTCCTAGGGGTTATTCGAGACCTCTTAATGCAAACCGCAAGTAACGAGGCATTGGCTACCTTAAGAGAGTCATAGTTACTCGTCCCAATTGCTCACCCAGTCTGCCACTTTTCCTTACTGCGGCCAGTCTGCCAGAAGCGATATGTCACTCGTTGTGTATCTTAAGAGATTCATCGTTACTCTTTCCATAGGTTACTGGTATTCTCTGATTCAATGCCTCTCGTGACAAAAAAGTGGCTATCTTAATAGTGCAATACTTCTTCCTCCCAGTTGCTCACACAGTTTACTACATTTTTGTGTAGTTTTTGTCTGCCAGAAACTATAATTCACTAGTTTTGTATCATAAAAGAGTCATCGCTTCTCCTCCTAGGGGTTATTCGAGACCTCTTAATCCAAACCGCAAGTAACGAGGCATTGGCTACCTTAAGAGAGTCATAGTTACTCGTCCCAATTGCTCACCCAGTCTGCCACTTTTTCTTACTGCGGCCAGTCTGCCAGAAGCGATATGTCACTCGTTGTGTATCTTAAGAGATTCATCGTTACTCCTTCCATAGGTTACTGGTATTCTCTGAGTCAATACCTCTTGTGACGAAAAAGTGGCTATCTTAATAGTGCAATACTTCTTCCTCCCAGTTGCTCACACAGTTTACTACTTTTTTGTGTAGTTTTTGTCTGCCAGAAACTATAATTCACTAGTTTTGTATCATAAAAGAGTCATCGTTTCTCCTCCTAGGGGTTATTCGAGACCTCATAATGCAAACCGCAACTAACGAGGCATTGGCTACCTTAAGAGAGTCATAGTTACTCGTCCCAATTGCTCACCCAATCTGCCACTTTTCCTTACTGCGGCCAGTCTGCCAGAAGCGATATGTCACTCGTTGTGTATCTTAAGAGATTCATCGTTACTCCTTCCATAGGTTACTGGTATTCTCTGAGTCAATACCTCTCGTGACGAAAAAGTGGCTATCTTAATAGTGCAATACTTCTTCCTCCGAGTTGCTCACACAGTTTACTACTTTTTGTGTACTTGCCAGTCTGCCAGAAGCGATATGTCACTAGTTGTGTATCATAAAAGAGTCATCGTTTCTCCTCCTAGGGGTTATTCGAGATTTCTTAATCCAAACCGCAAGTAACGAGGCATTGGCTACCTTAAGAGAGTCATAGTTACTCGTCCCAATTGCTCACCCAGTCTGCCACTTTTCCTTACTGCGGCCAGTCTGCCAGAAGCGATATGTCACTCGTTGTGTATCTTAAGAGATTCATCGTTACTCTTTCCATAGGTTACTGGTATTCTCTGATTCAATGCATCTCGTGACGAAAAAGTGGCTATCTTAATAGTGCAATACTTCTTCCTCCCATTTGCTCACACAGTTTACTACTTTTTTGTGTAGTTTTTGTCTGCCAGAAACAATATTTCACTAGTTTTGTATCATAAAAGAGTCATCGTTTCTCCTCCTAGGGGTTATTCGAGACCTCTTAATGCAAACCGCAAGTAACGAGGCATTGGCTACCTTAAGAGAGTCATAGTTACTCGTCCCAATTGCTCACCCAGTCTGCCACTTTTCCTTACTGCGGCCAGTCTGCCAGAAGCGATATGTCACTCGTTGTGTATCTTAAGAGATTCATCGCTACTCTTTCCATAGGTTACTGGTATTCTCTGATTCAATGCCTCTCGTGACGAAAAAGTGGCTATCTTAATAGTGCAATACTTCTTCCTCCCAGTTGCTCACACAGTTTACTACTTTTTTGTGTAGTTTTTGTCTGCCAGAAACTATAATTCACTAGTTTTGTATCATAAAAGAGTCATCGTTTCTCCTCCTAGGGGTTATTCGAGACCTCTTAATGCAAACGGCAAGTAACGAGGCATTGGCTACCTTAAGAGAGTCATAGTTACTCGTCCCAATTGCTCACCCAGTCTGCCACTTTTCCTTACTGCGGCCAGTCTGCCAGAAGCGATATGTCACTCGTCGTGTATCTTAAGAGATTCATCGTTACTCTTTCCATAGGTTACTGGTATTCTCTGATTCAATGCCTCTCGTGACGAAAAAGTGGCTATCTTAATAGTGCAATACTTCTTCCTCCCAGTTGCTCACACAGTTTACTACTTTTTTGTGTAGTTTTTGTCTGCCAGAAACTATAATTCACTAGTTTTGTATCATAAAAGAGTCATCGTTTCTCCTCCTAGGGGTTATTCGAGACCTCTTAATGCAAACCGCAAGTAACGAGGCATTGGCTACCTTAAGAGAGTCATAGTTACTCGTCCCAATTGCTCACCCAGTCTGCCACTTTTTCTTACTGCGGCCAGTCTGCCAGAAGCGATATGTCACTCGTTGTGTATCTTAAGAGATTCATCGTTACTCCTTCCATAGGTTACTGGTATTCTCTGAGTCAATACCTCTCGTGACGAAAAAGTGGCTATCTTAATTGTGCAATACTTCTTCCTCCGAGTTGCTCACACAGTTTACTACTTTTTGTGTAGTTTTTGTCTGCCAGAAACTATAATTCACTAGCTGTGTATCATAAAAGAGTCATCGTTTCTCCTCCTAGGGGTTTTCGAGATTTCTTAATCCAAACCGCAAGTAACGAGGCATTGGCTACCTTAAGAGAGTCATAGTTACTCGTCCCCATTGCTCACCCAGTCTGCCACTTTTTCTTACTGTGGCCAGTCTGCCAGAAGCGATATGTCACTCGTTGTGTATCTTAAGAGATTCATCGTTACTCTTTCCATAGGTTACTGGTATTCTCTGAGTCAATACCTCTCGTGACGAAAAAGTGGCTATCTTAATAGTGCAATACTTCTTCCTCCGAGTTGCTCACACACTTTACTACTATTTGTGTACTTGCCAGTCTGCCAGAAGCGATATGTCACTAGTTGTGTATCATAAAAGAGTCATCGTTTCTCCTCCTAGGGGTTATTCGAGATTTCTTAATCCAAACCGCAAGTAACGAGGCATTGGCTACCTTAAGAGAGTCATAGTTACTCGTCCCAATTGCTCACCCAGTCTGCCACTTTTCCTTACTGCGGCCAGTCTGCCAGAAGCGATATGTCACTCGTTGTGTATCTTAAGAGATTCATCGTTACTCTTTCCATAGGTTACTGGTATTCTCTGATTCAATGCCTCTCGTGACGAAAAAGTGGCTATCTTAATAGTGCAATACTTCTTCCTCCCATTTGCTCACACAGTTTACTACTTTTTTGTGTAGTTTTTGTCTGCCAGAATCTATAATTCACTAGTTTTGTATCATAAAAGAGTCATCGTTTCTCCTCCTAGGGGTTATTCGAGACCTCTTAATCCAAACCGCAAGTAACGAGGCATTGGCTACCTTAAGAGAGTCATAGTTACTCGTCCCAATTGCTCACCCAGTCTGCCACTTTTCCTTACTGCGGCCAGTCTGCCAGAAGCGATATGTCACTAGTTGTGTATCATAAAAGAGTCATCGTTTCTCCTCCTAGGGGTTATTCGAGATTTCTTAATCCAAACCGCAAGTAACGAGGCATTGGCTACCTTAAGAGAGTCATAGTTACTCGTCCCAATTGCTCACCCAGTCTGCCACTTTTCCTTACTGCGGCCAGTCTGCCAGAAGCGATATGTCACTCGTTGTGTATCTTAAGAGATTCATCGTTACTCTTTCCATAGGTTACTGGTAATCTCTGATTCAATGCCTCTCGTGACGAAAAAGTGGCTATCTTAATAGTGCAATACTTCTTCCTCCAATTTGCTCACACAGTTTACTACTTTTTTGTGTAGTTTTTGTCTGCCAGAAACTATAATTCACTAGTTTTGTATCATAAAAGAGTCATCGTTTCTCCTCCTAGGGGTTATTCGAGACCTCTTAATGCAAACCGCAAGTAACGAGGCATTGGCTACCTTAAGAGAGTCATAGTTACTCTTCCCAATTGCTCACCCAGTCTGCCACTTTTCCTTACTGCGGCCAGTCTGCCAGAAGCGATATGTCACTCGTTGTGTATCTTAAGAGATTCATCGTTACTCTTTCCATAGGTTACTGGTATTCTCTGATTCAATGCCTCTCGTGACGAAAAAGTGGCTATCTTAATAGTGCAATACTTCTTCCTCCCAGTTGCTCACACAGTTTACTACTTTTTTGTGTAGTGTTTGTCTGCCATAAACTATAATTCACTAGTTTTGTATCATAAAAGAGTCATCGTTTCTCCTCCTAGGGGTTATTCGAGACCTCTTAATCCTAACCGCAAGTAACGAGACATTGGCTACCTTAAGAGAGTCATAGTTACTCGTCCCAATTGCTCACCCAGTCTGCCACTTTTTCTTACTGCGGCCAGTCTGCCAGAAGCGATATGTCACTCGTTGTGTATCTTAAGAGATTCATCGTTACTCCTTCCATAGGTTACTGGTATTCTCTGAGTCAATACCTCTTGTGACGAAAAAGTGGCTATCTTAATAGTGCAATACTTCTTCCTCCCAGTTGCTCACACAGTTTACTACTTTTTTGTGTAGTTTTTGTCTGCCAGAAACTATAATTCACTAGTTTTGTATCATAAAAGAGTCATCGTTTCTCCTCCTAGGGGTTATTCGAGACCTCTTAATGCAAACCGCAACTAACGAGGCATTGGCTACCTTAAGAGAGTCATAGTTACTCGTCCCAATTGCTCACCCAATCTGCCACTTTTCCTTACTGCGGCCAGTCTGCCAGAAGCGATATGTCACTCGTTGTGTATCTTAAGAGATTCATCGTTACTCTTTCCATAGGTTACTGGTATTCTCTGATTCAATGCCTCTCGTGACGAAAAAGTGGCTATCTTAATAGTGCAATACTTCTTCCTCCCATTTGCTCACACAGTTTACTACTTTTTTGTGTAGTTTTTGTCTGCCAGAAACTATAATTCACTAGTTTTGTATCATAAAAGAGTCATCGTTTCTCCTCCTAGGGGTTATTCGAGACCTCTTAATGCAAACCGCAAGTAACGAGGCATTGGCTACCTTAAGAGAGTCATAGTTACTCGTCCCAATTGCTCACCCAGTCTGCCACTTTTCCTTACTGCGGCCAGTCTGCCAGAAGCGATATGTCACTCGTTGTGTATCTTAAGAGATTCATCGTTACTCTTTCCATAGGTTACTGGTATTCTCTGATTCAATGCCTCTCGTGACAAAAAAGTGGCTATCTTAATAGTGCAATACTTCTTCCTCCCAGTTGCTCACACAGTTTACTACATTTTTGTGTAGTTTTTGTCTGCCAGAAACTATAATTCACTAGTTTTGTATCATAAAAGAGTCATCGTTTCTCCTCCTAGGGGTTATTCGAGACCTCTTAATCCAAACCGCAAGTAACGAGGCATTGGCTACCTTAAGAGAGTCATAGTTACTCGTCCCAATTGCTCACCCAGTCTGCCACTTTTTCTTACTGCGGCCAGTCTGCCAGAAGCGATATGTCACTCGTTGTGTATCTTAAGAGATTCATCGTTACTCCTTCCATAGGTTACTGGTATTCTCTGAGTCAATACCTCTTCTGACGAAAAAGTGGCTATCTTAATAGTGCAATACTTCTTCCTCCCAGTTGCTCACACAGTTTACTACTTTTTTGTGTAGTTTTTGTATGCCAGAAACTTTAATTCACTAGTTTTGTATCATAAAAGAGTCATCGTTTCTCCTCCTAGGGGTTATTCGAGACCTCTTAATGCAAACCGCAACTAACGAGGCATTGGCTACCTTAAGAGAGTCATAGTTACTCGTCCCAATTGCTCACCCAATCTGCCACTTTTCCTTACTGCGGCCAGTCTGCCAGAAGCGATATGTCACTCGTTGTGTATCTTAAGAGATTCATCGTTACTCCTTCCATAGGTTACTGGTATTCTCTGAGTCAATACCTCTCGTGACGAAAAAGTGGCTATCTTAATAGTGCAATACTTCTTCCTCCGAGTTGCTCACACAGTTTACTACTTTTTGTGTACTTGCCAGTCTGCCAGAAGCGATATGTCACTAGTTGTGTATCATAAAAGAGTCATCGTTTCTCCTCCTAGGGGTTATTCGAGATTTCTTAATCCAAACCGCAAGTAACGAGGCATTGGCTACCTTAAGAGAGTCATAGTTACTCGTCCCAATTGCTCACCCAGTCTGCCACTTTTCCTTACTGCGGCCAGTCTGCCAGAAGCGATATGTCACTCGTTGTGTATCTTAAGAGATTCATCGTTACTCTTTCCATAGGTTACTGGTATTCTCTGATTCAATGCATCTCGTGACGAAAAAGTGGCTATCTTAATAGTGCAATACTTCTTCCTCCCATTTGCTCACACTGTTTACTACTTTTTTGTGTAGTTTTTGTCTGCCAGAAACAATAATTCACTAGTTTTGTATCATAAAAGAGTCATCGTTTCTCCTCCTAGGGGTTATTCGAGACCTCTTAATGCAAACCGCAAGTAACGAGGCATTGGCTACCTTAAGAGAGTCATAGTTACTCGTCCCAATTGCTCACCCAGTCTGCCACTTTTCCTTACTGCGGCCAGTCTGCCAGAAGCGATATGTCACTCGTTGTGTATCTTAAGAGATTCATCGCTACTCTTTCCATAGGTTACTGGTATTCTCTGATTCAATGCCTCTCGTGACGAAAAAGTGGCTATCTTAATAGTGCAATACTTCTTCCTCCCAGTTGCTCACACAGTTTACTACTTTTTTGTGTAGTTTTTGTCTGCCAGAAACTATAATTCACTAGTTTTGTATCATAAAAGAGTCATCGTTTCTCCTCCTAGGGGTTATTCGAGACCTCTTAATGCAAACCGCAAGTAACGAGGCATTGGCTACCTTAAGAGAGTCATAGTTACTCGTCCCAATTGCTCACCCAGTCTGCCACTTTTCCTTACTGCGGCCAGTCTGCCAGAAGCGATATGTCACTCGTCGTGTATCTTAAGAGATTCATCGTTACTCTTTCCATAGGTTACTGGTATTCTCTGATTTAATGCCTCTCGTGACGAAAAAGTGGCTATCTTAATAGTGCAATACTTCTTCCTCCCAGTTGCTCACACAGTTTACTACTTTTTTGTGTAGTTTTTGTCTGCCAGAAACTATAATTCACTAGTTTTGTATCATAAAAGAGTCATCGTTTCTCCTCCTAGGGGTTATTCGAGACCTCTTAATGCAAACCGCAAGTAACGAGGCATTGGCTACCTTAAGAGAGTCATAGTTACTCGTCCCAATTGCTCACCCAGTCTGCCACTTTTTCTTACTGCGGCCAGTCTGCCAGAAGCGATATGTCACTCGTTGTGTATCTTAAGAGATTCATCGTTACTCCTTCCATAGGTTACTGGTATTCTCTGAGTCAATACCTCTCGTGACGAGAAAGTGGCTATCTTAATTGTGCAATACTTCTTCCTCCGAGTTGCTCACACAGTTTACTACTTTTTGTGTAGTTTTTGTCTGCCAGAAACTATAATTCACTAGCTGTGTATCATAAAAGAGTCATCGTTTCTCCTCCTAGGGGTTTTCGAGATTTCTTAATCCAAACCGCAAGTAACGAGGCATTGGCTACCTTAAGAGAGTCATAGTTACTCGTCCCCATTGCTCACCCAGTCTGCCACTTTTTCTTACTGTGGCCAGTCTGCCAGAAGCGATATGTCACTCGTTGTGTATCTTAAGAGATTCATCGTTACTCTTTCCATAGGTTACTGGTATTCTCTGAGTCAATACCTCTCGTGACGAAAAAGTGGCTATCTTAATAGTGCAATACTTCTTCCTCCGAGTTGCTCACACACTTTACTACTATTTGTGTACTTGCCAGTCTGCCAGAAGCGATATGTCACTAGTTGTGTATCATAAAAGAGTCATCGTTTCTCCTCCTAGGGGTTATTCGAGATTTCTTAATCCAAACCGCAAGTAACGAGGCATTGGCTACCTTAAGAGAGTCATAGTTACTCGTCCCAATTGCTCACCCAGTCTGCCACTTTTCCTTACTGTGGCCAGTCTGCCAGAAGCGATATGTCACTCGTTGTGTATCTTAAGAGATTCATCGTTACTCTTTCCATAGGTTACTGGTATTCTCTGATTCAATGCCTCTCGTGACGAAAAAGTGGCTATCTTAATAGTGCAATACTTCTTCCTCCCATTTGCTCACACAGTTTACTACTTTTTTGTGTAGTTTTTGTCTGCCAGAATCTATAATTCACTAGTTTTGTATCATAAAAGAGTCATCGTTTCTCCTCCTAGGGGTTATTCGAGACCTCTTAATGCAAACCGCAAGTAACGAGGCATTGGCTACCTTAAGAGAGTCATAGTTACTCGTCCCAATTGCTCACCCAGTCTGCCACTTTTCCTTACTGCGGCCAGTCTGCCAGAAGCGATATGTCACTAGTTGTGTATCATAAAAGAGTCATCGTTTCTCCTCCTAGGGGTTATTCGAGATTTCTTAATCCAAACCGCAAGTAACGAGGCATTGGCTACCTTAAGAGAGTCATAGTTACTCGTCCCAATTGCTCACCCAGTCTGCCACTTTTCCTTACTGCGGCCAGTCTGCCAGAAGCGATATGTCACTCGTTGTGTATCTTAAGAGATTCATCGTTACTCTTTCCATAGGTTACTGGTAATCTCTGATTCATTGCCTCTCGTGACGAAAAAGTGGCTATCTTAATAGTGCAATACTTCTTCCTCCCATTTGCTCACACAGTTTACTACTTTTTTGTGTAGTTTTTGTCTGCCAGAAACTATAATTCACTAGTTTTGTATCATAAAAGAGTCATCGTTTCTCCTCCTAGGGGTTATTCGAGACCTCTTAATGCAAACCGCAAGTAACGAGGCATTGGCTACCTTAAGAGAGTCATAGTTACTCGTCCCAATTGCTCACCCAGTCTGCCACTTTTCCTTACTGCGGCCAGTCTGCCAGAAGCGATATGTCACTCGTTGTGTATCTTAAGAGATTAATCGTTACTCTTTCCATAGGTTACTCGTATTCTCTGATTCAATGCCTCTCGTGACAAAAAAGTGGCTATCTTAATAGTGCAATACTTCTTCCTCCCAGTTGCTCACACAGTTTACTACATTTTTGTGTAGTTTTTGTCTGCCAGAAACTATAATTCACTAGTTTTGTATCATAAAAGGGTCATCGTTTCTCCTCCTAGGGGTTATTCGAGACCTCTTAATCCAAACCGCAAGTAACGAGGCATTGGCTACCTTAAGAGAGTCATAGTTACTCGTCCCAATTGCTCACCCAGTCTGCCACTTTTTCTTACTGCGGCCAGTCTGCCAGAAGCGATATGTCACTCGTTGTGTATCTTAAGAGATTCATCGTTACTCCTTCCATAGGTTACTGGTATTCTCTGAGACAATACCTCTTCTGACGAAAAAGTGGCTATCTTAATAGTGCAATACTTCTTCCTCCCAGTTGCTCACACAGTTTACTACTTTTTTGTGTAGTTTTTGTCTGCCAGAAACTATAATTCACTAGTTTTGTATCATAAAAGAGTCATCGTTTCTCCTCCTAGGGGTTATTCGAGACCTCTTAATGCAAACCGCAACTAACGAGGCATTGGCTACCTTAAGAGAGTCATAGTTACTCGTCCCAATTGCTCACCCAATCTGCCACTTTTCCTTACTGCGGCCAGTCTGCCAGAAGCGATATGTCACTCGTTGTGTATCTTAAGAGATTCATCGTTACTCCTTCCATAGGTTACTGGTATTCTCTGAGTCAATACCTCTCGTGACGAAAAAGTGGCTATCTTAATAGTGCAATACTTCTTCCTCCGAGTTGCTCACACAGTTTACTACTTTTTGTGTACTTGCCAGTCTGCCAGAAGCGATATGTCACTAGTTGTGTATCATAAAAGAGTCATCGTTTCTCCTCCTAGGGGTTATTCGAGATTTCTTAATCCAAACCGCAAGTAACGAGGCATTGGCTACCTTAAGAGAGTCATAGTTACTCGTCCCAATTGCTCACCCAGTCTGCCACTTTTCCTTACTGCGGCCAGTCTGCCAGAAGCGATATGTCACTCGTTGTGTATCTTAAGAGATTCATCGTTACTCTTTCCATAGGTTACTGGTATTCTCTGATTCAATGCATCTCGTGACGAAAAAGTGGCTATCTTAATAGTGCAATACTTCTTCCTCCCATTTGCTCACACAGTTTACTACTTTTTTGTGTAGTTTTTGTCTGCCAGAAACAATAATTCACTAGTTTTGTATCATAAAAGAGTCATCGTTTCTCCTCCTAGGGGTTATTCGAGACCTCTTAATGCAAACCGCAAGTAACGAGGCATTGGCTACCTTAAGAGAGTCATAGTTACTCGTCCCAATTGCTCACCCAGTCTGCCACTTTTCCTTACTGCGGCCAGTCTGCCAGAAGCGATATGTCACTCGTTGTGTATCTTAAGAGATTCATCGCTACTCTTTCCATAGGTTACTGGTATTCTCTGATTCAATGCCTCTCGTGACGAAAAAGTGGCTATCTTAATAGTGCAATACTTCTTCCTCCCAGTTGCTCACACAGTTTACTACTTTTTTGTGTAGTTTTTGTCTGCCAGAAACTATAATTCACTAGTTTTGTATCATAAAAGAGTCATCGTTTCTCCTCCTAGGGGTTATTCGAGACCTCTTAATGCAAACCGCAACTAACGAGGCATTGGCTACCTTAAGAGAGTCATAGTTACTCGTCCCAATTGCTCACCCAGTCTGCCACTTTTCCTTACTGCGGCCAGTCTGCCAGAAGCGATATGTCACTCGTTGTGTATCTTAAGAGATTCATCGTTACTCTTTCCATAGGTTACTGGTATTCTCTGATTCAATGCCTCTCGTGACGAAAAAGTGGCTATCTTAATAGTGCAATACTTCTTCCTCCCATTTGCTCACACAGTTTACTACTTTTTTGTGTAGTTTTTGTCTGCCAGAATCTATAATTCACTAGTTTTGTATCATAAAAGAGTCATCGTTTCTCCTCCTAGGGGTTATTCGAGACCTCTTAATGCAAACCGCAAGTAACGAGGCATTGGCTACCTTAAGAGAGTCATAGTTACTCGTCCCAATTGCTCACCCAGTCTGCCACTTTTCCTTACTGCGGCCAGTCTGCCAGAAGCGATATGTCACTAGTTGTGTATCATAAAAGAGTCATCGTTTCTCCTCCTAGGGGTTATTCGAGATCTCTTAATCCAAACCGCAAGTAACGAGGCATTGGCTACCTTAAGAGAGTCATAGTTACTCGTCCCAATTGCTCACCCAGTCTGCCACTTTTCCTTACTGCGGCCAGTCTGCCAGAAGCGATATGTCACTCGTTGTGTATCTTAAGAGATTCATCGTTACTCTTTCCATAGGTTACTGGTAATCTCTGATTCAATGCCTCTCGTGACGAAAAAGTGGCTATCTTAATAGTGCAATACTTCTTCCTCCCATTTGCTCACACAGTTTACTACTTTTTTGTGTAGTTTTTGTCTGCCAGAAACTATAATTCACTAGTTTTGTATCATAAAAGAGTCATCGTTTCTCCTCCTAGGGGTTATTCGAGACCTCTTAATGCAAACCGCAAGTAACGAGGCATTGGCTACCTTAAGAGAGTCATAGTTACTCGTCCCAATTGCTCACCCAGTCTGCCACTTTTCCTTACTGCGGCCAGTCTGCCAGAAGCGATATGTCACTCGTTGTGTATCTTAAGAGATTCATCGTTACTCTTTCCATAGGTTACTGGTATTCTCTGATTCAATGCCTCTCGTGACGAAAAAGTGGCTATCTTAATAGTGCAATACTTCTTCCTCCCAGTTGCTCACACAGTTTACTACTTTTTTGTGTAGTGTTTGTCTGCCATAAACTATAATTCACTAGTTTTGTATCATAAAAGAGTCATCGTTTCTCCTCCTAGGGGTTATTCGAGACCTCTTAATCCTAACCGCAAGTAACGAGACATTGGCTACCTTAAGAGAGTCATAGTTACTCGTCCCAATTGCTCACCCAGTCTGCCACTTTTTCTTACTGCGGCCAGTCTGCCAGAAGCGATATGTCACTCGTTGTGTATCTTAAGAGATTCATCGTTACTCCTTCCATAGGTTACTGGTATTCTCTGAGTCAATACCTCTTGTGACGAAAAAGTGGCTATCTTAATAGTGCAATACTTCTTCCTCCCAGTTGCTCACACAGTTTACTACTTTTTTGTGTAGTTTTTGTCTGCCAGAAACTATAATTCACTAGTTTTGTATCATAAAAGAGTCATCGTTTCTCCTCCTAGGGGTTATTCGAGACCTCTTAATGCAAACCGCAACTAACGAGGCATTGGCTACCTTAAGAGAGTCATAGTTACTCGTCCCAATTGCTCACCCAATCTGCCACTTTTTCTTACTGCGGCCAGTCTGCCAGAAGCGATATGTCACTCGTTGTGTATCTTAAGAGATTCATCGTTACTCTTTCCATAGGTTACTGGTATTCTCCGATTGAATGCCTCTCGTGACGAAAAAGTGGCTATCTTAATAGTGCAATACTTCTTCCTCCCATTTGCTCACACAGTTTACTACTTTTTTGTGTGGTTTTTGTCTGCCAGAAACTATAATTCACTAGTTTTGTATCATAAAAGAGTCATCGTTTCTCCTCCTAGGGGTTATTCGAGACCTCTTAATGCAAACCGCAAGTAACGAGGCATTGGCTACCTTAAGAGAGTCATAGTTACTCGTCCCAATTGCTCACCCAGTCTGCCACTTTTCCTTACTGCGGCCAGTCTGCCAGAAGCGATATGTCACTCGTTGTGTATCTTAAGAGATTCATCGTTACTCTTTCCATAGGTTACTGGTATTCTCTGATTCAATGCCTCTCGTGACAAAAAAGTGGCTATCTTAATAGTGCAATACTTCTTCCTCCCAGTTGTTCACACAGTTTACTACATTTTTGTGTAGTTTTTGTCTGCCAGAAACTATAATTCACTAGTTTTGTATCATAAAAGAGTCATCGTTTCTCCTCCTAGGGGTTATTCGAGACCTCTTAATGCAAACCGCAAGTAACGAGGCATTGGCTACCTTAAGAGAGTCATAGTTACTCGTCCCAATTGCTCACCCAGTCTGCCACTTTTTCTTACTGCGGCCAGTCTGCCAGAAGCGATATGTCACTCGTTGTGTATCTTAAGAGATTCATCGTTACTCCTTCCATAGGTTACTGGTATTCTCTGAGTCAATACCTCTTCTGACGAAAAAGTGGCTATCTTAATAGTGCAATACTTCTTCCTCCCAGTTGCTCACACAGTTTACTACTTTTTTGTGTAGTTTTTGTCTGCCAGAAACTATAATTCACTAGTTTTGTATCATAAAAGAGTCATCGTTTCTCCTCCTAGGGGTTATTCGAGACCTCTTAATCCAAACCGCAACTAACGAGGCATTGGCTACCTTAAGAGAGTCATAGTTACTCGTCCCAATTGCTCACCCAATCTGCCACTTTTCCTTACTGCGGCCAGTCTGCCAGAAGCGATATGTCACTCGTTGTGTATCTTAAGAGATTCATCGTTACTCCTTCCATAGGTTACTGGTATTCTCTGAGTCAATACCTCTCGTGACGAAAAAGTGGCTATCTTAATAGTGCAATACTTCTTCCTCCGAGTTGCTCACACAGTTTACTACTTTTTGTGTACTTGCCAGTCTGCCAGAAGCGATATGTCACTAGTTGTGTATCATAAAAGAGTCATCGTTTCTCCTCCTAGGGGTTATTCGAGATTTCTTAATCCAAACCGCAAGTAACGAGGCATTGGCTACCTTAAGAGAGTCATAGTTACTCGTCCCAATTGCTCACCCAGTCTGCCACTTTTCCTTACTGCGGCCAGTCTGCCAGAAGCGATATGTCACTCGTTGTGTATCTTAAGAGATTCATCGTTACTCTTTCCATAGGTTACTGGTATTCTCTGATTCAATGCCTCTCGTGACAAAAAAGTGGCTATCTTAATAGTGCAATACTTCTTCCTCCCAGTTGTTCACACAGTTTACTACATTTTTGTGTAGTTTTTGTCTGCCAGAAACTATAATTCACTAGTTTTGTATCATAAAAGAGTCATCGTTTCTCCTCCTAGGGGTTATTCGAGACCTCTTAATGCAAACCGCAAGTAACGAGGCATTGGCTACCTTAAGAGAGTCATAGTTACTCGTCCCAATTGCTCACCCAGTCTGCCACTTTTTCTTACTGCGGCCAGTCTGCCAGAAGCGATATGTCACTCGTTGTGTATCTTAAGAGATTCATCGTTACTCCTTCCATAGGTTACTGGTATTCTGTGAGTCAATACCTCTTCTGACGAAAAAGTGGCTATCTTAATAGTGCAATACTTCTTCCTCCCAGTTGCTCACACAGTTTACTACTTTTTTGTGTAGTTTTTGTCTGCCAGAAACTATAATTCACTAGTTTTGTATCATAAAAGAGTCATCGTTTCTCCTCCTAGGGGTTATTCGAGACCACTTAATCCAAACCGCAACTAACGAGGCATTGGCTACCTTAAGAGAGTCATAGTTACTCGTCCCAATTGCTCACCCAATCTGCCACTTTTCCTTACTGCGGCCAGTCTGCCAGAAGCGATATGTCACTCGTTGTGTATCTTAAGAGATTCATCGTTACTCTTTCCATAGGTTACTGGTATTCTCCGATTGAATGCCTCTCGTGACGAAAAAGTGGCTATCTTAATAGTGCATTACTTCTTCCTCCCATTTGCTCACACAGTTTACTACTTTTTTGTGTAGTTTTTGTCTGCCAGAAACTATAATTCACTAGTTTTGTATCATAAAAGAGTCATCGTTTCTCCTCCTAGGGGTTATTCGAGACCTCTTAATGCAAACCGCAAGTAACGAGGCATTGGCTACCTTAAGAGAGTCATAGTTACTCGTCCCAATTGCTCACCCAGTCTGCCACTTTTCCTTACTGCGGCCAGTCTGCCAGAAGCGATATGTCACTCGTTGTGTATCTTAAGAGATTCATCGTTACTCTTTCCATAGGTTACTGGTATTCTCTGATTCAATGCCTCTCGTGACAAAAAAGTGGCTATCTTAATAGTGCAATACTTCTTCCTCCCAGTTGTTCACACAGTTTACTACATTTTTGTGTAGTTTTTGTCTGCCAGAAACTATAATTCACTAGTTTTGTATCATAAAAGAGTCATCGTTTCTCCTCCTAGGGGTTATTCGAGACCTCTTAATGCAAACCGCAAGTAACGAGGCATTGGCTACCTTAAGAGAGTCATAGTTACTCGTCCCAATTGCTCACCCAGTCTGCCACTTTTTCTTACTGCGGCCAGTCTGCCAGAAGCGATATGTCACTCGTTGTGTATCTTAAGAGATTCATCGTTACTCCTTCCATAGGTTACTGGTATTCTCTGAGTCAATACCTCTTCTGACGAAAAAGTGGCTATCTTAATAGTGCAATACTTCTTCCTCCCAGTTGCTCACACAGTTTACTACTTTTTTGTGTAGTTTTTGTCTGCCAGAAACTATAATTCACTAGTTTTGTATCATAAAAGAGTCATCGTTTCTCCTCCTAGGGGTTATTCGAGACCTCTTAATCCAAACCGCAACTAACGAGGCATTGGCTACCTTAAGAGAGTCATAGTTACTCGTCCCAATTGCTCACCCAATCTGCCACTTTTCCTTACTGCGGCCAGTCTGCCAGAAGCGATATGTCACTCGTTGTGTATCTTAAGAGATTCATCGTTACTCCTTCCATAGGTTACTGGTATTCTCTGAGTCAATACCTCTCGTGACGAAAAAGTGGCTATCTTAATAGTGCAATACTTCTTCCTCCGAGTTGCTCACACAGTTTACTACTTTTTGTGTACTTGCCAGTCTGCCAGAAGCGATATGTCACTAGTTGTGTATCATAAAAGAGTCATCGTTTCTCCTCCTAGGGGTTATTCGAGATTTCTTAATCCAAACCGCAAGTAACGAGGCATTGGCTACCTTAAGAGAGTCATAGTTACTCGTCCCAATTGCTCACCCAGTCTGCCACTTTTCCTTACTGCGGCCAGTCTGCCAGAAGCGATATGTCACTCGTTGTGTATCTTAAGAGATTCATCGTTACTCTTTCCATAGGTTACTGGTATTCTCTGATTCAATGCATCTCGTGACGAAAAAGTGGCTATCTTAACAGTGCAATACTTCTTCCTCCCATTTGCTCACACAGTTTACTACTTTTTTGTGTAGTTTTTGTCTGCCAGAAACAATAATTCACTAGTTTTGTATCATAAAAGAGTCATCGTTTCTCCTCCTAGGGGTTATTCGAGACCTCTTAATGCAAACCGCAAGTAACGAGGCATTGGCTACCTTAAGAGAGTCATAGTTACTCGTCCCAATTGCTCACCCAGTCTGCCACTTTTCCTTACTGCGGCCAGTCTGCCAGAAGCGATATGTCACTCGTTGTGTATCTTAAGAGATTCATCGCTACTCTTTCATAGGTTACTGGTATTCTCTGATTCAATGCCTCTCGTGACGAAAAAGTGGCTATCTTAATAGTGCAATACTTCTTCCTCCCAGTTGCTCACACAGTTTACTACTTTTTTGTGTAGTTTTTGTCTGCCAGAAACTATAATTCACTAGTTTTGTATCATAAAAGAGTCATCGTTTCTCCTCCTAGGGGTTATTCGAGACCTCTTAATGCAAACCGCAAGTAACGAGGCATTGGCTACCTTAAGAGAGTCATAGTTACTCGTCCCAATTGCTCACCCAGTCTGCCACTTTTCCTTACTGCGGCCAGTCTGCCAGAAGCGATATGTCACTCGTTGTGTATCTTAAGAGATTCATCGTTACTCTTTCCATAGGTTACTGGTATTCTCTGATTCAATGCCTCTCGTGACGAAAAAGTGGCTATCTTAATAGTGCAATACTTCTTCCTCCCAGTTGCTCACACAGTTTACTACTTTTTTGTGTAGTTTTTGTCTGCCAGAAACTATAATTCACTAGTTTTGTATCATAAAAGAGTCATCGTTTCTCCTCCTAGGGGTTATTCCAGACCTCTTAATGCAAACCGCAAGTAACGAGGCATTGGCTACCTTAAGAGAGTCATAGTTACTCGTCCCAATTGCTCACCCAGTCTGCCACTTTTTCTTACTGCGGCCAGTCTGCCAGAAGCGATATGTCACTCGTTGTGTATCTTAAGAGATTCATCGTTACTCCTTCCATAGGTTACTGGTATTCTCTGAGTCAATACCTCTCGTGACGAAAAAGTGGCTATCTTAATAGTGCAATACTTCTTCCTCCGAGTTGCTCACACAGTTTACTACTTTTTGTGTAGTTTTTGTCTGCCAGAAACTATAATTCACTAGCTGTGTATCATAAAAGAGTCATCGTTTCTCCTCCTAGGGGTTTTCGAGATATCTTAATCCAAACCGCAAGTAACGAGGCGTTGGCTACCTTAAGAGAGTCATAGTTACTCGTCCCCATTGCTCACCCAGTCTGCCACTTTTTCTTACTGTGGCCAGTCTGCCAGAAGCGATATGTCACTCGTTGTGTATCTTAAGAGATTCATCGTTACTCCTTCCATAGGTTACTGGTATTCTCTGAGACAATACCTCTCTTGACGAAAAAGTGGCTATCTTAATAGTGCAATACTTCTTCCTCCGAGTTGCTCACACAGTTTACTACTTTTTGTGTACTTGCCAGTCTGCCAGAAGCGATATGTCACTAGTTGTGTATCATAAAAGAGTCATCGTTTCTCCTCCTAGGGGTTATTCGAGATTTCTTAATCCAAACCGCAAGTAACGAGGCATTGGCTACCTTAAGAGAGTCGTAGTTACTCGTCCCAATTGCTCACCCAGTCTGCCACTTTTCCTTACTGCGGCCAGTCTGCCAGAAGCGATATGTCACTCGTTGTGTATCTTAAGAGATTCATCGTTACTCTTTCCATAGGTTACTGGTATTCTCTGATTCAATGCCTCTCGTGACGAAAAAGTGGCTATCTTAATAGTGCAATACTTCTTCCTCCCACTTGCTCACACAGTTTACTACTTTTTTGTGTAGTTTTTGTCTGCCAGAATCTATAATTCACTAGTTTTGTATCATAAAAGAGTCATCGTTTCTCCTCCTAGGGGTTATTCGAGACCTCTTAATGCAAACCGCAAGTAACGAGGCATTGGCTACCTTAAGAGAGTCATAGTTACTCGTCCCAATTGCTCACCCAGTCTGCCACTTTTCCTTACTGCGGCCAGTCTGCCAGAAGCGATATGTCACTCGTTGTGTATCTTAAGAGATTCATCGCTACTCTTTCCATAGGTTACTGGTATTCTCTGATTCAATGCCTCTCGTGACGAAAAAGTGGCTATCTTAATAGTGCAATACTTCTTCCTCCCATTTGCTCACACAGTTTACTACTTTTTTGTGTAGTTTTTGTCTGCCAGAAACTATAATTCAGTAGTTTTGTATCATAAAAGAGTCATCGTTTCTCCTCCTAGGGGTTATTCGAGACCTCTTAATGCAAACCGCAAGTAACGAGGCATTGGCTACCTTAAGAGAGTCATAGATACTCGTCCCAATTGCTCACCCAGTCTGCCACTTTTCCTTACTGCGGCCAGTCTGCCAGAAGCGATATGTCACTCGTTGTGTATCTTAAGAGATTCATCGTTACTCTTTCCATAGGTTACTGGTATTCTCTGATTCAATGCCTCTCGTGACGAAAAAGTGGCTATCTTAATAGTGCAATACTTCTTCCTCCCAGTTGCTCACACAGTTTACTACTTTTTTGTGTAGTTTTTGTCTGCCAGAAACTATAATTCACTAGTTTTGTATCATAAAAGAGTCATCGTTTCTCCTCCTAGGGGTTATTCCAGACCTCTTAATGCAAACCGCAAGTAACGAGGCATTGGCTACCTTAAGAGAGTCATAGTTACTCGTCCCAATTGCTCACCCAGTCTGCCACTTTTTCTTACTGCGGCCAGTCTGCCAGAAGCGATATGTCACTCGTTGTGTATCTTAAGAGATTCATCGTTACTCCTTCCATAGGTTACTGGTATTCTCTGAGTCAATACCTCTCGTGACGAAAAAGTGGCTATCTTAATAGTGCAATACTTCTTCCTCCGAGTTGCTCACACAGTTTACTACTTTTTGTGTAGTTTTTGTCTGCCAGAAACTATAATTCACTAGCTGTGTATCATAAAAGAGTCATCGTTTCTCCTCCTAGGGGTTTTCGAGATATCTTAATCCAAACCGCAAGTAACGAGGCGTTGGCTACCTTAAGAGAGTCATAGTTACTCGTCCCCATTGCTCACCCAGTCTGCCACTTTTTCTTACTGTGGCCAGTCTGCCAGAAGCGATATGTCACTCGTTGTGTATCTTAAGAGATTCATCGTTACTCCTTCCATAGGTTACTGGTATTCTCTGAGACAATACCTCTCTTGACGAAAAAGTGGCTATCTTAATAGTGCAATACTTCTTCCTCCGAGTTGCTCACACAGTTTACTACTTTTTGTGTACTTGCCAGTCTGCCAGAAGCGATATGTCACTAGTTGTGTATCATAAAAGAGTCATCGTTTCTCCTCCTAGGGGTTATTCGAGATTTCTTAATCCAAACCGCAAGTAACGAGGCATTGGCTACCTTAAGAGAGTCGTAGTTACTCGTCCCAATTGCTCACCCAGTCTGCCACTTTTCCTTACTGCGGCCAGTCTGCCAGAAGCGATATGTCACTCGTTGTGTATCTTAAGAGATTCATCGTTACTCTTTCCATAGGTTACTGGTATTCTCTGATTCAATGCCTCTCGTGACGAAAAAGTGGCTATCTTAATAGTGCAATACTTCTTCCTCCCATTTGCTCACACAGTTTACTACTTTTTTGTGTAGTTTTTGTCTGCCAGAAACTATAATTCACTAGTTTTGTATCATAAAAGAGTCATCGTTTCTCCTCCTAGGGGTTATTCGAGACCTCTTAATGCAAACCGCAAGTAACGAGGCATTGGCTACCTTAAGAGAGTCATAGTTACTCGTCCCAATTGCTCACCCAGTCTGCCACTTTTCCTTACTGCGGCCAGTCTGCCAGAAGCGATATGTCACTCGTTGTGTATCTTAAGAGATTCATCGCTACTCTTTCCATAGGTTACTGGTATTCTCTGATTCAATGCCTCTCGTGACGAAAAAGTGGCTATCTTAATAGTGCAATACTTCTTCCTCCCAGTTGCTCACACAGTTTACTACTTTTTTGTGTAGTTTTTGTCTGCCAGAAACTATAATTCAGTAGTTTTGTATCATAAAAGAGTCATCGTTTCTCCTCCTAGGGGTTATTCGAGACCTCTTAATGCAAACCGCAAGTAACGAGGCATTGGCTACCTTAAGAGAGTCATAGTTACTCGTCCCCATTGCTCACCCAGTCTGCCACTTTTCCTTACTGCGGCCAGTCTGCCAGAAGCGATATGTCACTCGTTGTGTATCTTAAGAGATTCATCGTTACTCTTTCCATAGGTTACTGGTATTCTCTGATTCAATGCCTCTCGTGACGAAAAAGTGGCTATCTTAATAGTGCAATACTTCTTCCTCCCAGTTGCTCACACAGTTTACTACTTTTTTGTGTAGTTTTTGTCTGCCAGAAACTATAATTCACTACTTTTGTATCATAAAAGAGTCATCGTTTCTCCTCCTAGGGGTTATTCGAGACCTCTTAATCCAAACCGCAAGTAACGAGGCATTGGCTACCTTAAGAGAGTCATAGTTACTCGTCCCAATTGCTCACCCAGTCTGCCACTTTTTCTTACTGCGGCCAGTCTGCCAGAAGCGATATGTTACTCGTTGTGTATCTTAAGAGATTCATCGTTACTCCTTCCATAGGTTACTGGTATTCTCTGAGTCAATACCTCTCGTGACGAAAAAGTGGCTATCTTAATAGTGCAATACTTCTTCCTCCGAGTTGCTCACACAGTTTACTACTTTTTGTGTAGTTTTTGTCTGCCAGAAACTATAATTCACCAGCTGTGTATCATAAAAGAGTCATCGTTTCTCCTCCTAGGGGTTATTCGAGATTTCTTAATCCAAACCGCAAGTAACGAGGCATTGGCTACCTTAAGAGAGTCATAGTTACTCGTCCCCATTGCTCACCCAGTCTGCCACTTTTTCTTACTGTGGCCAGTCTGCCAGAAGCGATATGTCACTCGTTGTGTATCTTAAGAGATTCATCGTTACTCCTTCCATAGGTTACTGGTATTCTCTGAGTCAATACCTCTCTTGACGAAAAAGTGGCTATCTTAATAGTGCAATACTTCTTCCTCCGAGTTGCTCACACAGTTTACTACTTTTTGTGTACTTGCCAGTCTGCCAGAAGCGATATGTCACTAGTTGTGTATCATAAAAGAGTCATCGTTTCTCCTCCTAGGGGTTATTCGAGATTTCTTAATCCAAACCGCAAGTAACGAGGCATTGGCTACCTTAAGAGAGTCATAGTTACTCGTCCCAATTGCTCACCCAGTCTGCCACTTTTCCTTACTGCGGCCAGTCTGCCAGAAGCGATATGTCACTCGTTGTGTATCTTAAGAGATTCATCGTTACTCCTTCCATAGGTTACTGGTATTCTCTGAGTCAATACCTCTCTTGACGAAAAAGTGGCTATCTTAATAGTGCAATACTTCTTCCTCCGAGTTGCTCACACAGTTTACTACTTTTTGTGTACTTGCCAGTCTGCCAGAAGCGATATGTCACTAGTTGTGTATCATAAAAGAGTCATCGTTTCTCCTCCTAGGGGTTATTCGAGACCTCTTAATCCAAACCGCAACTAACGAGGCATTGGCTACCTTAAGAGAGTCATAGTTACTCGTCCCAATTGCTCACCCAATCTGCCACTTTTCCTTACTGCGGCCAGTCTGCCAGAAGCGATATGTCACTCGTTGTGTATCTTAAGAGATTCATCGTTACTCCTTCCATAGGTTACTGGTATTCTCTGAGTCAATACCTCTCGTGACGAAAAAGTGGCTATCTTAATAGTGCAATACTTCTTCCTCCGAGTTGCTCACACAGTTTACTACTTTTTGTGTACTTGCCAGTCTGCCAGAAGCGATATGTCACTAGTTGTGTATCATAAAAGAGTCATCGTTTCTCCTCCTAGGGGTTATTCGAGATTTCTTAATCCAAACCGCAAGTAACGAGGCATTGGCTACCTTAAGAGAGTCATAGTTACTCGTCCCAATTGCTCACCCAGTCTGCCACTTTTCCTTACTGCGGCCAGTCTGCCAGAAGCGATATGTCACTCGTTGTGTATCTTAAGAGATTCATCGTTACTCTTTCCATAGGTTACTGGTATTCTCTGATTCAATGCATCTCGTGACGAAAAAGTGGCTATCTTAACAGTGCAATACTTCTTCCTCCCATTTGCTCACACAGTTTACTACTTTTTTGTGTAGTTTTTGTCTGCCAGAAACTATAATTCACTAGTTTTGTATCATAAAAGAGTCATCGTTTCTCCTCCTAGGGGTTATTCGAGACCTCTTAATGCAAACCGCAAGTAACGAGGCATTGGCTACCTTAAGAGAGTCATAGTTACTCGTCCCAATTGCTCACCCAGTCTGCCACTTTTCCTTACTGCGGCCAGTCTGCCAGAAGCGATATGTCACTCGTTGTGTATCTTAAGAGATTCATCGCTACTCTTTCATAGGTTACTGGTATTCTCTGATTCAATGCCTCTCGTGACGAAAAAGTGGCTATCTTAATAGTGCAATACTTCTTCCTCCCAGTTGCTCACACAGTTTACTACTTTTTTGTGTAGTTTTTGTCTGCCAGAAACTATAATTCACTAGTTTTGTATCATAAAAGAGTCATCGTTTCTCCTCCTAGGGGTTATTCGAGACCTCTTAATGCAAACCGCAAGTAACGAGGCATTGGCTACCTTAAGAGAGTCATAGTTACTCGTCCCAATTGCTCACCCAGTCTGCCACTTTTCCTTACTGCGGCCAGTCTGCCAGAAGCGATATGTCACTCGTTGTGTATCTTAAGAGATTCATCGTTACTCTTTCCATAGGTTACTGGTATTCTCTGATTCAATGCCTCTCGTGACGAAAAAGTGGCTATCTTAATAGTGCAATACTTCTTCCTCCCAGTTGCTCACACAGTTTACTACTTTTTTGTGTAGTTTTTGTCTGCCAGAAACTATAATTCACTAGTTTTGTATCATAAAAGAGTCATCGTTTCTCCTCCTAGGGGTTATTCGAGACCTCTTAATGCAAACCGCAAGTAACGAGGCATTGGCTACCTTAAGAGAGTCATAGTTACTCGTCCCAATTGCTCACCCAGTCTGCCACTTTTTCTTACTGCGGCCAGTCTGCCAGAAGCGATATGTCACTCGTTGTGTATCTTAAGAGATTCATCGTTACTCCTTCCATAGGTTACTGGTATTCTCTGAGTCAATACCTCTCGTGACGAAAAAGTGGCTATCTTAATTGTGCAATACTTCTTCCTCCGAGTTGCTCACACAGTTTACTACTTTTTGTGTAGTTTTTGTCTGCCAGAAACTATAATTCACTAGCTGTGTATCATAAAAGAGTCATCGTTTCTCCTCCTAGGGGTTTTCGAGATTTCTTAATCCAAACCGCAAGTAACGAGGCATTGGCTACCTTAAGAGAGTCATAGTTACTCGTCCCCATTGCTCACCCAGTCTGCCACTTTTTCTTACTGTGGCCAGTCTGCCAGAAGCGATATGTCACTCGTTGTGTATCTTAAGAGATTCATCGTTACTCTTTCCATAGGTTACTGGTATTCTCTGAGTCAATACCTCTCGTGACGAAAAAGTGGCTATCTTAATAGTGCAATACTTCTTCCTCCGAGTTGCTCACACAGTTTACTACTATTTGTGTACTTGCCAGTCTGCCAGAAGCGATATGTCACTAGTTGTGTATCATAAAAGAGTCATCGTTTCTCCTCCTAGGGGTTATTCGAGATTTCTTAATCCAAACCGCAAGTAACGAGGCATTGGCTACCTTAAGAGAGTCATAGTTACTCGTCCCAATTGCTCACCCAGTCTGCCACTTTTCCTTACTGCGGCCAGTCTGCCAGAAGCGATATGTCACTCGTTGTGTATCTTAAGAGATTCATCGTTACTCTTTCCATAGGTTACTGGTATTCTCTGATTCAATGCCTCTCGTGACGAAAAAGTGGCTATCTTAATAGTGCAATACTTCTTCCTCCCACTTGCTCACACAGTTTACTACTTTTTTGTGTAGTTTTTGTCTGCCAGAATCTATAATTCACTAGTTTTGTATCATAAAAGAGTCATCGTTTCTCCTCCTAGGGGTTATTCGAGACCTCTTAATGCAAACCGCAAGTAACGAGGCATTGGCTACCTTAAGAGAGTCATAGTTACTCGTCCCAATTGCTCACCCAGTCTGCCACTTTTCCTTACTGCGGCCAGTCTGCCAGAAGCGATATGTCACTCGTTGTGTATCTTAAGAGATTCATCGCTACTCTTTCCATAGGTTACTGGTATTCTCTGATTCAATGCCTCTCGTGACGAAAAAGTGGCTATCTTAATAGTGCAATACTTCTTCCTCCCATTTGCTCACACAGTTTACTACTTTTTTGTGTAGTTTTTGTCTGCCAGAAACTATAATTCAGTAGTTTTGTATCATAAAAGAGTCATCGTTTCTCCTCCTAGGGGTTATTCGAGACCTCTTAATGCATACCGCCAGTAACGAGGCATTGGCTACCTTAAGAGAGTCATAGATACTCGTCCCAATTGCTCACCCAGTCTGCCACTTTTCCTTACTGCGGCCAGTCTGCCAGAAGCGATATGTCACTCGTTGTGTATCTTAAGAGATTCATCGTTACTCTTTCCATAGGTTACTGGTATTCTCTGATTCAATGCCTCTCGTGACGAAAAAGTGGCTATCTTAATAGTGCAATACTTCTTCCTCCCAGTTGCTCACACAGTTTACTACTTTTTTGTGTAGTTTTTGTCTGCCAGAAACTATAATTCACTAGTTTTGTATCATAAAAGAGTCATCGTTTCTCCTCCTAGGGGTTATTCCAGACCTCTTAATGCAAACCGCAAGTAACGAGGCATTGGCTACCTTAAGAGAGTCATAGTTACTCGTCCCAATTGCTCACCCAGTCTGCCACTTTTTCTTACTGCGGCCAGTCTGCCAGAAGCGATATGTCACTCGTTGTGTATCTTAAGAGATTCATCGTTACTCCTTCCATAGGTTACTGGTATTCTCTGAGTCAATACCTCTCGTGACGAAAAAGTGGCTATCTTAATAGTGCAATACTTCTTCCTCCGAGTTGCTCACACAGTTTACTACTTTTTGTGTAGTTTTTGTCTGCCAGAAACTATAATTCACTAGCTGTGTATCATAAAAGAGTCATCGTTTCTCCTCCTAGGGGTTTTCGAGATTTCTTAATCCAAACCGCAAGTAACGAGGCGTTGGCTACCTTAAGAGAGTCATAGTTACTCGTCCCCATTGCTCACCCAGTCTGCCACTTTTTCTTACTGTGGCCAGTCTGCCAGAAGCGATATGTCACTCGTTGTGTATCTTAAGAGATTCATCGTTACTCCTTCCATAGGTTACTGGTATTCTCTGAGACAATACCTCTCTTGACGAAAAAGTGGCTATCTTAATAGTGCAATACTTCTTCCTCCGAGTTGCTCACACAGTTTACTACTTTTTGTGTACTTGCCAGTCTGCCAGAAGCGATATGTCACTAGTTGTGTATCATAAAAGAGTCATCGTTTCTCCTCCTAGGGGTTATTCGAGATTTCTTAATCCAAACCGCAAGTAACGAGGCATTGGCTACCTTAAGAGAGTCGTAGTTACTCGTCCCAATTGCTCACCCAGTCTGCCACTTTTCCTTACTGCGGCCAGTCTGCCAGAAGCGATATGTCACTCGTTGTGTATCTTAAGAGATTCATCGTTACTCTTTCCATAGGTTACTGGTATTCTCTGATTCAATGCCTCTCGTGACGAAAAAGTGGCTATCTTAATAGTGCAATACTTCTTCCTCCCATTTGCTCACACCGTTTACTACTTTTTTGTGTAGTTTTTGTCTGCCAGAAACTATAATTCACTAGTTTTGTATCATAAAAGAGTCATCGTTTCTCCTCCTAGGGGTTATTCGAGACCTCTTAATGCAAACCGCAAGTAACGAGGCATTGGCTACCTTAAGAGAGTCATAGTTACTCGTCCCAATTGCTCACCCAGTCTGCCACTTTTCCTTACTGCGGCCAGTCTGCCAGAAGCGATATGTCACTCGTTGTGTATCTTAAGAGATTCATCGCTACTCTTTCCATAGGTTACTGGTATTCTCTGATTCAATGCCTCTCGTGACGAAAAAGTGGCTATCTTAATAGTGCAATACTTCTTCCTCCCAGTTGCTCACACAGTTTACTACTTTTTTGTGTAGTTTTTGTCTGCCAGAAACTATAATTCAGTAGTATGTATCATAAAAGAGTCATCGTTTCTCCTCCTAGGGGTTATTCGAGACCTCTTAATGCAAACCGCAAGTAACGAGGCATTGGCTACCTTAAGAGAGTCATAGTTACTCGTCCCCATTGCTCACCCAGTCTGCCACTTTTCCTTACTGCGGCCAGTCTGCCAGAAGCGATATGTCACTCGTTGTGTATCTTAAGAGATTCATCGTTACTCTTTCCATAGGTTACTGGTATTCTCTGATTCAATGCCTCTCGTGACGAAAAAGTGGCTATCTTAATAGTGCAATACTTCTTCCTCCCAGTTGCTCACACAGTTTACTACTTTTTTGTGTAGTTTTTGTCTGCCAGAAACTATAATTCACTAGTTTTGTATCATAAAAGAGTCATCGTTTCTCCTCCTAGGGGTTATTCGAGACCTCTTAATCCAAACCGCAAGTAACGAGGCATTGGCTACCTTAAGAGAGTCATAGTTACTCGTCCCAATTGCTCACCCAGTCTGCCACTTTTTCTTACTGCGGCCAGTCTGCCAGAAGCGATATGTTACTCGTTGTGTATCTTAAGAGATTCATCGTTACTCCTTCCATAGGTTACTGGTATTCTCTGAGTCAATACCTCTCGTGACGAAAAAGTGGCTATCTTAATAGTGCAATACTTCTTCCTCCGAGTTGCTCACACAGTTTACTACTTTTTGTGTAGTTTTTGTCTGCCAGAAACTATAATTCACCAGCTGTGTATCATAAAAGAGTCATCGTTTCTCCTCCTAGGGGTTATTCGAGATTTCTTAATCCAAACCGCAAGTAACGAGGCATTGGCTACCTTAAGAGAGTCATAGTTACTCGTCCCCATTGCTCACCCAGTCTGCCACTTTTTCTTACTGTGGCCAGTCTGCCAGAAGCGATATGTCACTCGTTGTGTATCTTAAGAGATTCATCGTTACTCCTTCCATAGGTTACTGGTATTCTCTGAGTCAATACCTCTCTTGACGAAAAAGTGGCTATCTTAATAGTGCAATACTTCTTCCTCCGAGTTGCTCACACAGTTTACTACTTTTTGTGTACTTGCCAGTCTGCCAGAAGCGATATGTCACTAGTTGTGTATCATAAAAGAGTCATCGTTTCTCCTCCTAGGGGTTATTCGAGATTTCTTAATCCAAACCGCAAGTAACGAGGCATTGGCTACCTTAAGAGAGTCATAGTTACTCGTCCCAATTGCTCACCCAGTCTGCCACTTTTCCTTACTGCGGCCAGTCTGCCAGAAGCGATATGTCACTCGTTGTGTATCTTAAGAGATTCATCGTTACTCCTTCCATAGGTTACTGGTATTCTCTGAGTCAATACCTCTCTTGACGAAAAAGTGGCTATCTTAATAGTGCAATACTTCTTCCTCCGAGTTGCTCACACAGTTTACTACTTTTTGTGTACTTGCCAGTCTGCCAGAAGCGATATGTCACTAGTTGTGTATCATAAAAGAGTCATCGTTTCTCCTCCTAGGGGTTATTCGAGATTTCTTAATCCAAACCGCAAGTAACGAGGCATTGGCTACCTTAAGAGAGTCATAGTTACTCGTCCCAATTGCTCACCCAGTCTGCCACTTTTCCTTACTGTGGCCAGTCTGCCAGAAGCGATATGTCACTCGTTGTGTATCTTAAGAGATTCATCGTTACTCTTTCCATAGGTTACTGGTATTCTCTGATTCAATGCCTCTCGTGACGAAAAAGTGGCTATCTTAATAGTGCAATACTTCTTCCTCCCATTTGCTCACACAGTTTACTACTTTTTTGTGTAGTTTTTGTCTGCCAGAAACTATAATTCAATAGTTTTGTATCATAAAAGAGTCATCGTTTCTCCTCCTAGGGGTTATTCGAGACCTCTTAATGCAAACCGCAAGTAACGAGGCATTGGCTACCTTAAGAGAGTCATAGTTACTCGTCCCAATTGCTCACCCAGTCTGCCACTTTTCCTTACTGCGGCCAGTCTGCCAGAAGCGATATGTCACTCGTTGTGTATCTTAAGAGATTCATCGCTACTCTTTCCATAGGTTACTGGTATTCTCTGATTCAATGCCTCTCGTGACGAAAAAGTGGCTATCTTAATAGTGCAATACTTCTTCCTCCCAGTTGCTCACACAGTTTACTACTTTTTTGTGTAGTTTTTGTCTGCCAGAAACTATAATTCACTAGTTTTGTATCATGAAAGAGTCATCGTTTCTCCTCCTAGGGGTTATTCGAGACCTCTTAATGCAAACCGCAAGTAACGAGGCATTGGCTACCTTAAGAGAGTCATAGTTACTCGTCCCAATTGCTCACCCAGTCTGCCACTTTTCCTTACTGCGGCCAGTCTGCCAGAAGCGATATGTCACTCGTTGTGTATCTTAAGAGATTCATCGTTACTCTTTCCATAGGTTACTGGTATTCTCTGATTCAATGCCTCTCGTGACGAAAAAGTGGCTATCTTAATAGTGCAATACTTCTTCCTCCCAGTTGCTCACACAGTTTACTACTTTTTTGTGTAGTTTTTGTCTGCCAGAAACTATAATTCACTAGTTTTGTATCATAAAAGAGTCATCGTTTCTCCTCCTAGGGGTTATTCGAGACCTCTTAATCCAAACCGCAAGTAACGAGGCATTGGCTACCTTAAGAGAGTCATAGTTACTCGTCCCAATTGCTCACCCAGTCTGCCACTTTTTCTTACTGCGGCCAGTCTGCCAGAAGCGATATGTCACTCGTTGTGTATCTTAAGAGATTCATCGTTACTCCTTCCATAGGTTACTGGTATTCTCTGAGTCAATACCTCTCGTGACGAAAAAGTGGCTATCTTAATAGTGCAATACTTCTTCCTCCGAGTTGCTCACACAGTTTACTACTTTTTGTGTACTTGCCAGTCTGCCAGAAGCGATATGTCACTAGTTGTGTATCATAAAAGAGTCATCGTTTCTCCTCCTAGGGGTTATTCGAGATTTCTTAATCCAAACCGCAAGTAACGAGGCATTGGCTACCTTAAGAGAGTCATAGTTACTCGTCCCAATTGCTCACCCAGTCTGCCACTTTTCCTTACTGCGGCCAGTCTGCCAGAAGCGATATGTCACTCGTTGTGTATCTTAAGAGATTCATCGTTACTCCTTCCATAGGTTACTGGTATTCTCTGATTCAATACCTCTCTTGACGAAAAAGTGGCTATCTTAATAGTGCAATACTTCTTCCTCCGAGTTGCTCACACAGTTTACTACTTTTTGTGTACTTGCCAGTCTGCCAGAAGCGATATGTCACTAGTTGTGTATCATAAAAGAGTCATCGTTTCTCCTCCTAGGGGTTATTCGAGATTTCTTAATCCAAACCGCAAGTAACGAGGCATTGGCTACCTTAAGAGAGTCATAGTTACTCGTCCCAATTGCTCACCCAGTCTGCCACTTTTCCTTACTGCGGCCAGTCTGCCAGAAGCGATATGTCACTCGTTGTGTATCTTAAGAGATTCATCGTTACTCTTTCCATAGGTTACTGGTATTCTCTGATTCAATGCCTCTCGTGACGAAAAAGTGGCTATCTTAATAGTGCAATACTTCTTCCTCCCATTTGCTCACACAGTTTACTACTTTTTTGTGTAGTTTTTGTCTGCCAGAACTTATAATTCACTAGTTTTGTATCATAAAAGAGTCATCGTTTCTCCTCCTAGGGGTTATTCGAGACCTCTTAATGCAAACCGCAAGTAACGAGGCATTGGCTACCTTAAGAGAGTCATAGTTACTCGTCCCAATTGCTCACCCAGTCTGCCACTTTTCCTTACTGCGGCCAGTCTGCCAGAAGCGATATGTCACTCGTTGTGTATCTTAAAAGATTCATCGCTACTCTTTCCATAGGTTACTGGTATTCTCTGATTCAATGCCTCTCGTGACGAAAAAGTGGCTATCTTAATAGTGCAATACTTCTTCCTCCCAGTTGCTCACACAGTTTACTACTTTTTTGTGTAGTTTTTGTCTGCCAGAAACTATAATTCACTAGTTTTGTATCATAAAAGAGTCATCCTTTCTCCTCCTAGTTGTTATTCGAGACCTCTTAATGCAAACCGCAAGTAACGAGGCATTGGCTACCTTAAGAGAGTCATAGTTACTCGTCCCAATTGCTCACCCAGTCTGCCACTTTTCCTTACTGCGGCCAGTCTGCCAGAAGCGATATGTCACTCGTTGTGTATCTTAAGAGATTCATCGTTACTCTTTCCATAGGTTACTGGTATTCTCTGATTCAATGCCTCTCGTGACGAAAAAGTGGCTATCTTAATAGTGCAATACTTCTTCCTCCCAGTTGCTCACACAGTTTACTACATTTTTGTGTAGTTTTTGTCTGCCAGAAACTATAATTCACTAGTTTTGTATCATAAAAGAGTCATCGTTTCTCCTCCTAGGGGTTATTCGAGACCTCTTAATCCAAACCGCAAGTAACGAGGCATTGGCTACCTTAAGAGAGTCATAGTTACTCGTCCCAATTGCTCACCCAGTCTGCCACTTTTCTTACTGCGGCCAGTCTGCCAGAAGCGATATGTCACTCGTTGTGTATCTTAAGAGATTCATCGTTACTCCTTCCATAGGTTACTGGTATTCTCTGAGTCAATACCTCTCGTGACGAAAAAGTGGCTATCTTAATAGTGCAATACTTCTTCCTCCGAGTTGCTCACACAGTTTACTACTTTTTGTGTACTTGCCAGTCTGCCAGAAGCGATATGTCACTAGTTGTGTATCATAAAAGAGTCATCGTTTCTCCTCCTAGGGGTTATTCGAGATTTCTTAATCCAAACCGCAAGTAACGAGGCATTGGCTACCTTAAGAGAGTCATAGTTACTCGTCCCAATTGCTCACCCAGTCTGCCACTTTTCCTTACTGCGGCCAGTCTGCCAGAAGCGATATGTCACTCGTTGTGTATCTTAAGAGATTCATCGTTACTCTTTCCATAGGTTACTGGTATTCTCTGATTCAATGCCTCTCGTGACGAAAAAGTGGCTATCTTAATAGTGCAATACTTCTTCCTCCCATTTGCTCACACAGTTTACTACTTTTTAGTGTAGTTTTTGTCTGCCAGAAACTATAATTCACTAGTTTTGTATCATAAAAGAGTCATCGTTTCTCATCCTAGGGGTTATTCGAGACCTCTTAATGCAAACCGCAAGTAACGAGGCATTGGCTACCTTAAGAGAGTCATAGTTACTCGTCCCAATTGCTCACCCAGTCTGCCACTTTTCCTTACTGCGGCCAGTCTGCCAGAAGCGATATGTCACTCGTTGTGTATCTTAAGAGATTCATCGTTACTCCTTCCATAGGTTACTGGTATTCTCTGAGTCAATACCTCTCTTGACGAAAAAGTGGCTATCTTAATAGTGCAATACTTCTTCCTCCGAGTTGCTCACACAGTTTACTACTTTTTGTGTACTTGCCAGTCTGCCAGAAGCGATATGTCACTAGTTGTGTATCATAAAAGAGTCATCGTTTCTCCTCCTAGGGGTTATTCGAGATTTCTTAATCCAAACCGCAAGTAACGAGGCATTGGCTACCTTAAGAGAGTCATAGTTACTCGTCCCATTTGCTCACCCAGTCTGCCACTTTTCCTTACTGTGGCCAGTCTGCCAGAAGCGATATGTCACTCGTTGTGTATCTTAAGAGATTCATCGTTACTCTTTCCATAGGTTACTGGTATTCTCTGATTCAATGCCTCTCGTGACGAAAAAGTGGCTATCTTAATAGTGCAATACTTCTTCCTCCCAGTTGCTCACACAGTTTACTACTTTTTTGTGTAGTTTTTGTCTGCCAGAAACTATAATTCACTAGTTTTGTATCATAAAAGAGTCATCGTTTCTCCTCCTAGGGGTTATTCGAGACCTCTTAATGCAAACCGCAAGTAACGAGGCATTGGCTACCTTAAGAGAGTCATAGTTACTCGTCCCAATTGCTCACCCAGTCTGCCACTTTTCCATACTGCGGCCAGTCTGCCAGAAGCGATATGTCACTCGTTGTGTATCTTAAGAGATTCATCGTTACTCTTTCCATAGGTTACTGGTATTCTCTGATTCAATGCCTCTCGTGACGAAAAAGTGGCTATCTTAATAGTGCAATACTTCTTCCTCGCAGTTGCTCACACAGTTTACTACTTTTTTGTGTAGTTTTTGTCTGCCAGAAACTATAATTCACTAGTTTTGTATCATAAAAGAGTCATCGTTTCTCCTCCTAGGGGTTATTCGAGACCTCTTAATCCAAACCGCAAGTAACGAGGCATTGGCTACCTTAAGAGAGTCATAGTTACTCGTCCCAATTGCTCACCCAGTCTGCCACTTTTTCTTACTGCGGCCAGTCTGCCAGAAGCGATATGTCACTCGTTGTGTATCTTAAGAGATTCATCGTTACTCCTTCCATAGGTTACTGGTATTCTCTGAGTCAATACCTCTCGTGACGAAAAAGTGGCTATCTTAATAGTGCAATACTTCTTCCTCCGAGTTGCTCACACAGTTTACTACTTTTTGTGTAGTTTTTGTCTGCCAGAAACTATAATTCACTAGCTGTGTATCATAAAAGAGTCATCGTTTCTCCTCCTAGGGGTTTTCGAGATTTCTTAATCCTAACCGCAAGTAACGAGGCATTGGCTACCTTAAGAGAGTCATAGTTACTCGTCCCCATTGCTCACCCAGTCTGCCACTTTTTCTTACTGTGGCCAGTCTGCCAGAAGCGATATGTCACTCGTTGTGTATCTTAAGAGATTCATCGTTACTCCTTCCATAGGTTACTGGTATTCTCTGAGTCAATACCTCTCTTGACGAAAAAGTGGCTATCTTAATAGTGCAATACTTCTTCCTCCGAGTTGCTCACACATTTTACTACTTTTTGTGTACTTGCCAGTCTGCCAGAAGCGATATGTCACTAGTTGTGTATCATAAAAGAGTCATCGTTTCTCCTCCTAGGGGTTATTCGAGATTTCTTAATCCAAACCGCAAGTAACGAGGCATTGGCTACCTTAAGAGAGTCATAGTTACTCGTCCCATTTGCTCACCCAGTCTGCCACTTTTCCTTACTGTGGCCAGTCTGCCAGAAGCGATATGTCACTCGTTGTGTATCTTAAGAGATTCATCGTTACTCTTTCCATAGGTTACTGGTATTCTCTGATTCAATGCCTCTCGTGACGAAAAAGTGGCTATCTTAATAGTGCAATACTTCTTCCTCCGAGTTGCTCACACAGTTTACTACTTTTTGTGTACTTGCCAGTCTGCCAGAAGCGATATGTCACTAGTTGTGTATCATAAAAGAGTCATCGTTTCTCCTCCTAGGGGTTATTCGAGATTTCTTAATCCAAACCGCAAGTAACGAGGCATTGGCTACCTTAAGAGAGTCATAGTTACTCGTCCCAATTGCTCACCCAGTCTGCCACTTTTCCTTACTGCGGCCAGTCTGCCAAAAGCGATATGTCACTCGTTGTGTATCTTAAGAGATTCATCGTTACTCTTTCCATAGGTTACTGGTATTCTCTGATTCAATGCCTCTCGTGACGAAAAAGTGGCTATCTTATAGTGCAATACTTCTTCCTCCCATTTGCTCACACAGTTTACTACTTTTTTGTGTAGTTTTTGTCTGCCAGAAACTATAATTCACTAGTTTTGTATCATAAAAGAGTCATCGTTTCTCCTCCTAGGGGTTATTCGAGACCTCTTAATGCAAACCGCAAGTAACGAGGCATTGGCTACCTTAAGAGAGTCATAGTTACTCGTCCCAATTGCTCACCCAGTCTGCCACTTTTCCTTACTGCGGCCAGTCTGCCAGAAGCGATATGTCACTCGTTGTGTATCTTAAGAGATTCATCGTTACTCTTTCCATAGGTTACTGGTATTCTCTGATTCAATGCCTCTCGTGACGAAAAAGTGGCTATCTTAATAGTGCAATACTTCTTCCTCCCAGTTGCTCACACAGTTTACTACTTTTTTGTGTAGTTTTTGTCTGCCAGAAACTATAATTCACTAGTTTTGTATCATAAAAGAGTCATCGTTTCTCCTCCTAGGGGTTATTCGAGACCTCTTAATGCAAACCGCAAGTAACGAGGCATTGGCTACCTTAAGAGAGTCATAGTTACTCGTCCCAATTGCTCACCCAGTCTGCCACTTTTTCTTACTGTGGCCAGTCTGCCAGAAGCGATATGTCACTCGTTGTGTATCTTAAGAGATTCATCGTTACTCCTTCCATAGGTTACTGGTATTCTCTGAGTCAATACCTCTCTTGACGAAAAAGTGGCTATCTTAATAGTGCAATACTTCTTCCTCCGAGTTGCTCACACAGTTTACTACTTTTTGTGTACTTGCCAGTCTGCCAGAAGCGATATGTCACTAGTTGTGTATCATAAAAGAGTCATCGTTTCTCCTCCTAGGGGTTATTCGAGATTTCTTAATGCAAACCGCAAGTAACGAGGCATTGGCTACCTTAAGAGAGTCATAGTTACTCGTCCCAATTGCTCACCCAGTCTGCCACTTTTCCTTACTGCGGCCAGTCTGCCAGAAGCGATATGTCACTCGTTGTGTATCTTAAGAGATTCATCGTTACTCTTTCCATAGGTTACTGGTATTCTCTGATTCAATGCCTCTCGTGACGAAAAAGTGGCTATCTTAATAGTGCAATACTTCTTCCTCCCATTTGCTCACACAGTTTACTACTTTTTTGTGTAGTTTTTGTCTGCCAGAAACTATAATTCACTAGTTTTGTATCATAAAAGAGTCATCGTTTCTCCTCCTAGGGGTTATTCGAGACCTCTTAATGCAAACCGCAAGTAACGAGGCATTGGCTACCTTAAGAGAGTCATAGTTACTCGTCCCAATTGCTCACCCAGTCTGCCACTTTTCCTTACTGCGGCCAGTCTGCCAGAAGCGATATGTCACTCGTTGTGTATCTTAAGAGATTCATCGTTACTCTTTCCATAGGTTACTGGTATTCTCTGATTCAATGCCTCTCGTGACGAAAAAGTGGCTATCTTAATAGTGCAATACTTCTTCCTCCCAGTTGCTCACACAGTTTACTACTTTTTTGTGTAGTTTTTGTCTGCCAGAAGCTATAATTCACTAGTTTTGTATCATAAAAGAGTCATCGTTTCTCCTCCTAGGGGTTATTCGAGACCTCTTAATGCAAACCGCAAGTAACGAGGCATTGGCTACCTTAAGAGAGTCATAGTTACTCGTCCCAATTGCTCACCCAGTCTGCCACTTTTCCTTACTGCGGCCAGTCTGCCAGAAGCGATATGTCACTCGTTGTGTATCTTCAGAGATTCATCGTTACTCTTTCCATTGGTTACTGGTATTCTCTGATTCAATGCCTCTCGTGACGAAAAAGTGGCTATCTTAATAGTGCAATACTTCTTCCTCCCAGTTGCTCACACAGTTTACTACTTTTTTGTGTAGTTTTTGTCTGCCAGAAACTATAATTCACTAGTTTTGTATCATAAAAGAGTCATCGTTTCTCCTCCTAGGGGTTATTCGAGACCTCTTAATCCAAACCGCAAGTAACGAGGCATTGGCTACCTTAAGAGAGTCATAGTTACTCGTCCCCATTGCTCACCCAGTCTGCCACTTTTTCTTACTGTGGCCAGTCTGCCAGAAGCGATATGTCACTCGTTGTGTATCTTAAGAGATTCATCGTTACTCCTTCCATAGGTTACTGGTATTCTCTGAGTCAATACCCCTCTTGATGAAAAAGTGGCTATCTTAATAGTGCAATACTTCTTCCTCCGACTTGCTCACACAGTTTACTACTTTTTGTGTACTTGCCAGTCTGCCAGAAGCGATATGTCACTAGTTGTGTATCATGAAAGAGTCATCGTTTCTCCTCCTAGGGGTTATTCGAGATTTCTTAATCCAAACCGCAAGTAACGAAGCATTGGCTACCTTAAGAGAGTCATAGTTACTCGTCCCAATTGCTCACCCAGTCTGCCACTTTTCCTTACTGCGGCCAGTCTGCCAGAAGCGATATGTCACTCGTTGTGTATCTTAAGAGATTCATCGTTACTCTCTCCATAGGTTACTGGTATTCTCTGATTCAATGCCTCTCGTGACGAAAAAGTGGCTATCTTAATAGTGCAATACTTCTTCCTCCCATTTGCTCACACAGTTTACTACTTTTTTGTGTAGTTTTTGACTGCCAGAAACTATAATTCACTAGTTTTGTATCATAAAAGAGTCATCGTTTCTCCTCCTAGGGGTTATTCGAGACCTCTTAATGCAAACCGCAAGTAACGAGGCATTGGCTACCTTAAGAGAGTCATAGTTACTCGTCCCAATTGCTCACCCAGTCTGCCACTTTTCCTTACTGCGGCCAGTCTGCCAGAAGCGATATGTCACTCGTTGTGTATCTTAAGAGATTCATCGTTACTCTTTCCATAGGTTACTGGTATTCTCTGATTCAATGCCTCTCGTGACGAAAAAGTGGCTATCTTAATAGTGCAATACTTCTTCCTCCCAGTTGCTCACACAGTTTACTACTTTTTTGTGTAGTTTTTGTCTGCCAGAAGCTATAATTCACTAGTTTTGTATCATAAAAGAGTCATCGTTTCTCCTCCTAGGAGTTATTCGAGACCTCTTAATGCAAACCGCAAGTAACGAGGCATTGGCTACCTTAAGAGAGTCATAGTTACTCGTCCCAATTGCTCACCCAGTCTGCCACTTTTCCTTACTGCGGCCAGTCTGCCAGAAGCGATATGTCACTCGTTGTGTATCTTAAGAGATTCATCGTTACTCTTTCCATTGGTTACTGGTATTCTCTGATTCAATGCCTCTCGTGACGAAAAAGTGGCTATCTTAATAGTGCAATACTTCTTCCTCCCAGTTGCTCACACAGTTTACTACTTTTTTGTGTAGTTTTTGTCTGCCAGAAACTATAATTCACTAGTTTTGTATCATAAAAGAGTCATCGTTTCTCCTCCTAGGGGTTATTCGAGACCTCTTAATCCAAACCGCAAGTAACGAGGCATTGGCTACCTTAAGAGAGTCATAGTTACTCGTCCCCATTGCTCACCCAGTCTGCCACTTTTTCTTACTGTGGCCAGTCTGCCAGAAGCGATATGTCACTCGTTGTGTATCTTAAGAGATTCATCGTTACTCCTTCCATAGGTTACTGGTATTCTCTGAGTCAATACCCCTCTTGATGAAAAAGTGGCTATCTTAATAGTGCAATACTTCTTCCTCCGACTTGCTCACACAGTTTACTACTTTTTGTGTACTTGCCAGTCTGCCAGAAGCGATATGTCACTAGTTGTGTATCATGAAAGAGTCATCGTTTCTCCTCCTAGGGGTTATTCGAGATTTCTTAATCCAAACCGCAAGTAACGAGGCATTGGCTACCTTAAGAGAGTCATAGTTACTCGTCCCAATTGCTCACCCAGTCTGCCACTTTTCCTTACTGCGGCCAGTCTGCCAGAAGCGATATGTCACTCGTTGTGTATCTTAAGAGATTCATCGTTACTCTTTCAATAGGTTACTGGTATTCTCTGATTCAATGCCTCTCGTGACGAAAAAGTGGCTATCTTAATAGTGCAATACTTCTTCCTCCCATTTGCTCACACAGTTTACTACTTTTTTGTGTAGTTTTTGTCTGCCAGAAACTATAATTCACTAGTTTTGTATCATAAAAGAGTCATCGTTTCTCCTCCTAGGGGTTATTCGAGACCTCTTAATGCAAACAGCAAGTAACGAGGCATTGGCTACCTTAAGAGAGTCATAGTTACTCGTCCCAATTGCTCACCCAGTCTGCCACTTTTCCTTACTGCGGCCAGTCTGCCAGAAGCGATATGTCACTCGTTGTGTATCTTAAGAGATTCATCGTTACTCTTTCCATAGGTTACTGGTATTCTCTGATTCAATGCCTCTCGTGACGAAAAAGTGGCTATCTTAATAGTGCAATACTTCTTCCTCCCATTTGCTCACACAATTTACTACTTTTTTGTGTAGTTTTTGTCTGCCACTAGTTTTGTATCATAAAAGAGTCATCGTTTCTCCTCCTAGGGGTTATTCGAGACCTCTTAATGCAAACCGCAAGTAACGAGGCATTGGCTACCTTAAGAGAGTCATAGTTACTCGTCCCAATTGCTCACCCAGTCTGCCACTTTTCCTTACTGCGGCCAGTCTGCCAGAAGCGATATGTCACTCGTTGTGTATCTTAAGAGATTCATCGTTACTCTTTCCATTGGTTACTGGTATTCTCTGATTCAATGCCTCTCGTGACGAAAAAGTGGCTATCTTAATAGTGCAATACTTCTTCCTCCCAGTTGCTCACACAGTTTACTACTTTTTTGTGTAGTTTTTGTCTGCCAGAAACTATAATTCACTAGTTTTGTATCATAAAAGAGTCATCGTTTCTCCTCCTAGGGGTTATTCGAGACCTCTTAATCCAAACCGCAAGTAACGAGGCATTGGCTACCTTAAGAGAGTCATAGTTACTCGTCCCCATTGCTCACCCAGTCTGCCACTTTTTCTTACTGTGGCCAGTCTGCCAGAAGCGATATGTCACTCGTTGTGTATCTTAAGAGATTCATCGTTACTCCTTCCATAGGTTACTGGTATTCTCTGAGTCAATACCCCTCTTGATGAAAAAGTGGCTATCTTAATAGTGCAATACTTCTTCCTCCGACTTGCTCACACAGTTTACTACTTTTTGTGTACTTGCCAGTCTGCCAGAAGCGATATGTCACTAGTTGTGTATCATGAAAGAGTCATCGTTTCTCCTCCTAGGGGTTATTCGAGATTTCTTAATCCAAACCGCAAGTAACGAGGCATTGGCTACCTTAAGAGAGTCATAGTTACTCGTCCCAATTGCTCACCCAGTCTGCCACTTTTCCTTACTGCGGCCAGTCTGCCAGAAGCGATATGTCACTCGTTGTGTATCTTAAGAGATTCATCGTTACTCTTTCAATAGGTTACTGGTATTCTCTGATTCAATGCCTCTCGTGACGAAAAAGTGGCTATCTTAATAGTGCAATACTTCTTCCTCCCATTTGCTCACACAGTTTACTACTTTTTTGTGTAGTTTTTGTCTGCCAGAAACTATAATTCACTAGTTTTGTATCATAAAAGAGTCATCGTTTCTCCTCCTAGGGGTTATTCGAGACCTCTTAATGCAAACAGCAAGTAACGAGGCATTGGCTACCTTAAGAGAGTCATAGTTACTCGTCCCAATTGCTCACCCAGTCTGCCACTTTTCCTTACTGCGGCCAGTCTGCCAGAAGCGATATGTCACTCGTTGTGTATCTTAAGAGATTCATCGTTACTCTTTCCATAGGTTACTGGTATTCTCTGATTCAATGCCTCTCGTGACGAAAAAGTGGCTATCTTAATAGTGCAATACTTCTTCCTCCCATTTGCTCACACAATTTACTACTTTTTTGTGTAGTTTTTGTCTGCCACTAGTTTTGTATCATAAAAGAGTCATCGTTTCTCCTCCTAGGGGTTATTCGAGATTTCTTAATCCAAACCGCAAGTAACGAGGCATTGGCTACCTTAAGAGAGTCATAGTTACTCGTCCCAATTGCTCACCCAGTCTGCCACTTTTCCTTACTGCGGCCAGTCTGCCAGAAGCGATATGTCACTCGTTGTGTATCTTAAGAGATTCATCGTTACTCTTTCAATAGGTTACTGGTATTCTCTGATTCAATGCCTCTCGTGACGAAAAAGTGGCTATCTTAATAGTGCAATACTTCTTCCTCCCATTTGCTCACACAGTTTACTACTTTTTTGTGTAGTTTTTGTCTGCCAGAAACTATAATTCACTAGTTTTGTATCATAAAAGAGTCATCGTTTCTCCTCCTAGGGGTTATTCGAGACCTCTTAATGCAAACAGCAAGTAACGAGGCATTGGCTACCTTAAGAGAGTCATAGTTACTCGTCCCAATTGCTCACCCAGTCTGCCACTTTTCCTTACTGCGGCCAGTCTGCCAGAAGCGATATGTCACTCGTTGTGTATCTTAAGAGATTCATCGTTACTCTTTCCATAGGTTACTGGTATTCTCTGATTCAATGCCTCTCGTGACGAAAAAGTGGCTATCTTAATAGTGCAATACTTCTTCCTCCCATTTGCTCACACAATTTACTACTTTTTTGTGTAGTTTTTGTCTGCCACTAGTTTTGTATCATAAAAGAGTCATCGTTTCTCCTCCTAGGGGTTATTCGAGACCTCTTAATGCAAACCGCAAGTAACGAGGCATTGGCTACCTTAAGAGAGTCATAGTTACTCGTCCCAATTGCTCACCCAGTCTGCCACTTTTCCTTACTGCGGCCAGTCTGCCAGAAGCGATATGTCACTCGTTGTGTATGTTAAGAGATTCATCGTTACTCTTTCCATAGGTTACTGGTATTCTCTGATTCAATGCCTCTCGTGACGAAAAAGTGGCTATCTTAATAGTGCAATACTTCTTCCTCCCAGTTGCTCACACAGTTTACTACTTTTTTGTGTAGTTTTTGTCTGCCAGAAACTATAATTCACTAGTTTTGTATCATAAAAGAGTCATCGTTTCTCCTCCTAGTGGTTATTTGAGACCTCTTAATGCAAACTGCTAGTAACGAGGCATTGGCTACCTTAAGAGAGTTATAGTTACTCGTCCCAATTGCTCACCCAGTCTGCCACTTTTCCTTACTGCGGCCAGTCCACCAGAAGCGATATGTCACTCGTTGTGTATCTTAAGAGATTCATCGTTACTCTTTCCATTGGTTACTGGTATTCTCTGATTCAATGCCTCTCGTGACGAAAAAGTGGCTATCTTAATAGTGCAATACTTCTTCCTCCCAGTTGCTCACACAGTTTACTACTTTTTTGTGTAGTTTTTGTCTGCCAGAAACTATAATTCACTAGTTTTGTATCATAAAAAAGTCATCGTTTCTCCTCCTAGGGGTTATTCGAGACCTCTTAATGCAAACCGCAAGTAACGAGGCATTGGCTACCTTAAGAGAGTCATAGTTACTCGTCCCAATTGCTCACCCAGTCTGCCACTTTTCCTTACTGCGGCCAGTCTGCCAGAAGCGATATGTCACTCGTTGTGTATCTTAAGAGATTCATCGTTACTCCTTCAATAGGTTACTTATTATTCTCTGAGTCAATACCTCTCTTGACGAAAAAGTGGCTATCTTAATAGTGCAATTCTTCTTCCTCCGAGTTGCTCACACAGTTTACTACTTTTTGTGTAGTTTTTGTCTGCCAGAAACTATAATTCACTAGCTGTGTATCATAAAAGAGTCATCGTTTCTCCTCCTAGGGGTTTTCGAGATTTCTTAATCCAAACCGCAAGTAACGAGGCATTGGCTACCTTAAGAGAGTCATAGTTACTCGTCCCCATTGCTCACCCAGTCTGCCACTTTTTCTTACTGTGGCCAGTCTGCCAGAAGCGATATGTCACTCGTTGTGTATCTTAAGAGATTCATCGTTACTCCTTCCATAGGTTACTGGTATTCTCTGAGTCAATACCTCTCTTGACGAAAAAGTGGCTATCTTAATAGTGCAATACTTCTTCCTCCGAGTTGCTCACACAGTTTACTACTTTTTGTGTACTTGCCAGTCTGCCAGAAGCGATATGTCACTAGTTGTGTATCATAAAAGAGTCATCGTTTCTCCTCCTAGGGGTTATTCGAGATTTCTTAATCCAAACCGCAAGTAACGAGGCATTGGCTACCTTAAGAGAGTCATAGTTACTCGTCCAATTGCTCACCCAGTCTGCCACTTTTCCTTACTGCGGCCAGTCTGCCAGAAGCGATATGTCACTCGTTGTGTATCTTAAGAGATTCATCGTTACTCTTTCCATAGGTTACTGGTATTCTCTGATTCAATGCCTCTCGTGACGAAAAAGTGGCTATCTTAATAGTGCAATACTTCTTCCTCCCATTTGCTCACACAGTTTACTACTTTTTTGTGTAGTTTTTGTCTGCCAGAAACTATAGTTCACTAGTTTTGTATCATAAAAGAGTCATCGTTTCTCCTCCTAGGGGTTATTCGAGACCTCTTAATGCAAACCGCAAGTAACGAGGCATTGGCTACCTTAAGAGAGTCATAGTTACTCGTCCCAATTGCTCACCCAGTCTGCCACTTTTCCTTACTGCGGCCAGTCTGCCAGAAGCGATATGTCACTCGTTGTGTATCTTAAGAGATTCATCGTTACTCTTTCCATAGGTTACTGGTATTCTCTGATTCAATGCCTCTCGTGACGAAAAAGTGGCTATCTTAATAGTGCAATACTTCTTCCTCCCAGTTGCTCACACAGTTTACTACTTTTTTGTGTAGTTTTTGTCTGCCAGAAGCTATAATTCACTAGTTTTGTATCATAAAAGAGTCATCGTTTCTCCTCCTAGGAGTTATTCGAGACCTCTTAATGCAAACCGCAAGTAACGAGGCATTGGCTACCTTAAGAGAGTCATAGTTACTCGTCCCAATTGCTCACCCAGTCTGCCACTTTTCCTTACTGCGGCCAGTCTGCCAGAAGCGATATGTCACTCGTTGTGTATCTTAAGAGATTCATCGTTACTCTTTCCATTGGTTACTGGTATTCTCTGATTCAATGCCTCTCGTGACGAAAAAGTGGCTATCTTAATAGTGCAATACTTCTTCCTCCCAGTTGCTCACACAGTTTACTACTTTTTTGTGTAGTTTTTGTCTGCCAGAAACTATAATTCACTAGTTTTGTATCATAAAAGAGTCATCGTTTCTCCTCCTAGGGGTTATTCGAGACCTCTTAATCCAAACCGCAAGTAACGAGGCATTGGCTACCTTAAGAGAGTCATAGTTACTCGTCCCCATTGCTCACCCAGTCTGCCACTTTTTCTTACGGTGGCCAGTCTGCCAGAAGCGATATGTCACTCGTTGTGTATCTTAAGAGATTCATCGTTACTCCTTCCATAGGTTACTGGTATTCTCTGAGTCAATACCCCTCTTGATGAAAAAGTGGCTATCTTAATAGTGCAATACTTCTTCCTCCGACTTGCTCACACAGTTTACTACTTTTTGTGTACTTGCCAGTCTGCCAGAAGCGATATGTCACTAGTTGTGTATCATGAAAGAGTCATCGTTTCTCCTCCTAGGGGTTATTCGAGATTTCTTAATCCAAACCGCAAGTAACGAGGCATTGGCTACCTTAAGAGAGTCATAGTTACTCGTCCCAATTGCTCACCCAGTCTGCCACCTTTCCTTACTGCGGCCAGTCTGCCAGAAGCGATATGTCACTCGTTGTGTATCTTAAGAGATTCATCGTTACTCTCTCCATAGGTTACTGGTATTCTCTGATTCAATGCCTCTCGTGACGAAAAAGTGGCTATCTTAATAGTGCAATACTTCTTCCTCCCATTTGCTCACACAGTTTACTACTTTTTTGTGTAGTTTTTGTCTGCCAGAAACTATAATTCACTAGTTTTGTATCATAAAAGAGTCATCGTTTCTCCTCCTAGGGGTTATTCGAGACCTCTTAATGCAAACAGCAAGTAACGAGGCATTGGCTACCTTAAGAGAGTCATAGTTACTCGTCCCAATTGCTCACCCAGTCTGCCACTTTTCCTTACTGCGGCCAGTCTGCCAGAAGCGATATGTCACTCGTTGTGTATCTTAAGAGATTCATCGTTACTCTTTCCATAGGTTACTGGTATTCTCTGATTCAATGCCTCTCGTGACGAAAAAGTGGCTATCTTAATAGTGCAATACTTCTTCCTCCCATTTGCTCACACAATTTACTACTTTTTTGTGTAGTTTTTGTCTGCCACTAGTTTTGTATCATAAAAGAGTCATCGTTTCTCCTCCTAGGGGTTATTCGAGACCTCTTAATGCAAACCGCAAGTAACGAGGCATTGGCTACCTTAAGAGAGTCATAGTTACTCGTCCCAATTGCTCACCCAGTCTGCCACTTTTCCTTACTGCGGCCAGTCTGCCAGAAGCGATATGTCACTCGTTGTGTATCTTAAGAGATTCATCGTTACTCTTTCCATAGGTTACTGGTATTCTCTGATTCAATGCCTCTCGTGACGAAAAAGTGGCTATCTTAATAGTGCAATACTTCTTCCTCCCAGTTGCTCACACAGTTTACTACTTTTTTGTGTAGTTTTTGTCTGCCAGAAACTATAATTCACTAGTTTTGTATCATAAAAGAGTCATCGTTTCTCCTCCTAGTGGTTATTTGAGACCTCTTAATGCAAACCGCAAGTAACGAGGCATTGGCTACCTTAAGAGAGTCATAGTTACTCGTCCCAATTGCTCACCCAGTCTGCCACTTTTCCTTACTGCGGCCAGTCTGCCAGAAGCGATATGTCACTCGTTGTGTATCTTAAGAGATTCATCGTTACTCCTTCAATAGGTTACTTATTATTCTCTGAGTCAATACCTCTCTTGACGAAAAAGTGGCTATCTTAATAGTGCAATTCTTCTTCCTCCGAGTTGCTCACACAGTTTACTACTTTTTGTGTAGTTTTTGTCTGCCAGAAACTATAATTCACTAGCTGTGTATCATAAAAGAGTCATCGTTTCTCCTCCTAGGGGTTTTCGAGATTTCTTAATCCAAACCGCAAGTAACGAGGCATTGGCTACCTTGAGAGAGTCATAGTTACTCGTCCCCATTGCTCACCCAGTCTGCCACTTTTTCTTACTGTGGCCAGTCTGCCAGAAGCGATATGTCACTCGTTGTGTATCTTAAGAGATTCATCGTTACTCCTTCCATAGGTTACTGGTATTCTCTGAGTCAATACCTCTCTTGACGAAAAAGTGGCTATCTTAATAGTGCAATACTTCTTCCTCCGAGTTGCTCACACAGTTTACTACTTTTTGTGTACTTGCCAGTCTGCCAGAAGCGATATGTCACTAGTTGTGTATCATAAAAGAGTCATCGTTTCTCCTCCTAGGGGTTATTCGAGATTTCTTAATCCAAACCGCAAGTAACGAGGCATTGGCTACCTTAAGAGAGTCATAGTTACTCGTCCAATTGCTCACCCAGTCTGCCACTTTTCCTTACTGCGGCCAGTCTGCCAGAAGCGATATGTCACTCGTTGTGTATCTTAAGAGATTCATCGTTACTCTTTCCATAGGTTACTGGTATTCTCTGATTCAATGCCTCTCGTGACGAAAAAGTGGCTATCTTAATAGTGCAATACTTCTTCCTCCCATTTGCTCACACAGTTTACTACTTTTTTGTGTAGTTTTTGTCTGCCAGAAACTATAGTTCACTAGTTTTGTATCATAAAAGAGTCATCGTTTCTCCTCCTAGGGGTTATTCGAGACCTCTTAATGCAAACCGCAAGTAACGAGGCATTGGCTACCTTAAGAGAGTCATAGTTACTCGTCCCAATTGCTCACCCAGTCTGCCACTTTTCCTTACTGCGGCCAGTCTGCCAGAAGCGATATGTCACTCGTTGTGTATCTTAAGAGATTCATCGTTACTCTTTCCATAGGTTACTGGTATTCTCTGATTCAATGCCTCTCGTGACGAAAAAGTGGCTATCTTAATAGTGCAATACTTCTTCCTCCCAGTTGCTCACACAGTTTACTACTTTTTTGTGTAGTTTTTGTCTGCCAGAAACTATAATTCACTAGTTTTGTATCATAAAAGAGTCATCGTTTCTCCTCCTAGGGGTTATTCGAGACCTCTTAATGCAAACCGCAAGTAACGAGGCATTGGCTACCTTAAGAGAGTCATAGTTACTCGTCCCAATTGCTCACCCAGTCTGCCACTTTTCCTTACTGCGGCCAGTCTGCCAGAAGCGATATGTCACTCGTTGTGTATCTTAAGAGATTCATCGTTACTCTTTCCATAGGTTACTGGTATTCTCTGATTCAATGCCTCTCGTGACGAAAAAGTGGCTATCTTAATAGTGCAATACTTCTTCCTCCCAGTTGCTCACACAGTTTACTACTTTTTTGTGTAGCTTTTGTCTGCCAGAAACTATAATTCACTAGTTTTGTATCATAAAAGAGTCATCGTTTCTCCTCCTAGGGGTTATTCGAGACCTCTTAATGCAAACCGCAAGTAACGAGGCATTGGCTACCTTAAGAGAGTCATAGTTACTCGTCCCAATTGCTCACCCAGTCTGCCACTTTTTCTTACTGCGGCCAGTCTGCCAGAAGCGATATGTCACTCGTTGTGTATCTTAAGAGATTCATCGTTACTCCTTCCATAGGTTACTGGTATTCTCTGAGTCAATACCTCTCGTGACGAAAAAGTGGCTATCTTAATAGTGCAATACTTCTTCCTCCGAGTTGCTCACACAGTTTACTACTTTTTGTGTAGTTTTTGTCTGCCAGAAACTATAATTCACTAGCTGTGTATCATAAAAGAGTCATCGTTTCTCCTCCTAGGGGTTTTCGAGATTTCTTAATCCAAACCGCAAGTAACGAGGCATTGGCTACCTTAAGAGAGTCATAGATACTCGTCCCCATTGCTCACCCAGTCTGCCACTTTTTCTTACTGTGGCCAGTCTGCCAGAAGCGATATGTCACTCGTTGTGTATCTTAAGAGATTCATCGTTTCTCCTTCCATAGGTTACTGGTATTCTCTGAGTCAATACCTCTCTTGACGAAAAAGTGGCTATCTTAATAGTGCAATACTTCTTCCTCCGAGTTGCTCACACAGTTTACTACTTTTTGTGTACTTGCCAGTCTGCCAGAAGCGATATGTCACTAGTTGTGTATCATAAAAGAGTCATCGTTTCTCCTCCTAGGGGTTATTCGAGATTTCTTAATCCAAACCGCAAGTAACGAGGCATTGGCTACCTTAAGAGAGTCATAGTTACTCGTCCCAATTGCTCACCCAGTCTGCCACTTTTCCTTACTGCGGCCAGTCTGCCAGAAGCGATATGTCACTCGTTGTGTATCTTAAGAGATTCATCGTTACTCTTTCCATAGGTTACTGGTATTCTCTGATTCAATGCCTCTCGTGACGAAAAAGTGGCTATCTTAATAGTGCAATACTTCTTCCTCCCATTTGCTCACACAGTTTACTACTTTTTTGTGTAGTTTTTGTCTGCCAGAAACTATAATTCACTAGTTTTGTATCATAAAAGAGTCATCGTTTCTCCTCCTAGGGGTTATTCGAGACCTCTTAATGCAAACCGCAAGTAACGAGGCATTGGCTACCTTAAGAGAGTCATAGTTACTCGTCCCAATTGCTCACCCAGTCTGCCACTTTTCCTTACTGCGGCCAGTCTGCCAGAAGCGATATGTCACTCGTTGTGTATCTTAAGAGATTCATCGTTACTCTTTCCATAGGTTACTGGTATTCTCTGATTCAATGCCTCTCGTGACGAAAAAGTGGCTATCTTAATAGTGCAATACTTCTTCCTCCCAGTTGCTCACACAGTTTACTACTTTTTTGTGTAGTTTTTGTCTGCCAGAAACTATAATTCACTAGTTTTGTATCATAAAAGAGTCATCGTTTCTCCTCCTAGGGGTTATTCGAGACCTCTTAATGCAAACCGCAAGTAACGAGGCATTGGCTACCTTAAGAGAGTCATAGTTACTCGTCCCAATTGCTCACCCAGTCTGCCACTTTTCCTTACTGCGGCCAGTCTGCCAGAAGCGATATGTCACTCGTTGTGTATCTTAAGAGATTCATCGTTACTCTTTCCATAGGTTACTGGTATTCTCTGATTCAATGCCTCTCGTGACGAAAAAGTGGCTATCTTAATTGTGCAATACTTCTTCCTCCCAGTTGCTGACACAGTTTACTGCTTTTTTGTGTAGCTTTTGTCTGCCAGAAACTATAATTCACTAGTTTTGTATCATAAAAGAGTCATCGTTTCCCCTTCTAGGGGTTATTCGAGACCTCTTAATCCAAACCGCAAGTAACGAGGCATTGGCTACCTTAAGAGAGTCATAGTTACTCGTCCCAATTGCTCACCCAGTCTGCCACTTTTTCTTACTGCGGCCAGTCTGCCAGAAGCGATATGTCACTCGTTGTGTATCTTAAGAGATTCATCGTTACTCCTTCCATAGGTTACTGGTATTCTCTGAGTCAATACCTCTCTTGACGAAAAAGTGGCTATCTTAATAGTGCAATACTTCTTCCTCCGAGTTGCTCACACAGTTTACTACTTTTTGTGTACTTGCCAGTCTGCCAGAAGCGATATGTCACTAGTTGTGTATCATAAAAGAGTCATCGTTTCTCCTCCTAGGGGTTATTCGAGATTTCTTAATCCAAACCGCAAGTAACGAGGCATTGGCTACCTTAAGAGAGTCATAGTTACTCGTCCCAATTGCTCACCCAGTCTGCCACTTTTCCTTACTGCGGCCAGTCTGCCAGAAGCGATATGTCACTCGTTGTGTATCTTAAGAGATTCATCGTTACTCTTTCCATAGGTTACTGGTATTCTCTGATTCAATGCCTCTCGTGACGAAAAAGTGGCTATCTTAATAGTGCAATACTTCTTCCTCCCATTTGCTCACACAGTTTACTACTTTTTTGTGTAGTTTTTGTCTGCCAGAAACTATAATTCACTAGTTTTGTATCATAAAAGAGTCATCGTTTCTCCTCCTAGGGGTTATTCGAGACCTCTTAATGCAAACCGCAAGTAACGAGGCATTGGCTACCTTAAGAGAGTCATAGTTACTCGTCCCAATTGCTTACCCAGTCTGCCACTTTTCCTTACTGCGGCCAGTCTGCCAGAAGCGATATGTCACTCGTTGTGTATCTTAAGAGATTCATCGTTACTCTTTCCATAGGTTACTGGTATTCTGTGATTCAATGCCTCTCGTGACGAAAAAGTGGCTATCTTAATAGTGCAATACTTCTTCCTCCCAGTTGCTTCACAGTTTACTACTTTTTTGTGTAGTTTTTGTCTGCCAGAAACTATAATTCACTAGTTTTGTATCATAAAAGAGTCATCGTTTCTCCTCCTAGGGGTTATTCGAGACCTCTTAATGCAAACCGCAAGTAACGAGGCATTGGCTACCTTAAGAGAGTCATAGTTACTCGTCCCAATTGCTCACCCAGTCTGCCACTTTTTCTTACTGCGGCCAGTCTGCCAGAAGCGATATGTCACTCGTTGTGTATCTTAAGAGATTCATCGTTACTCCTTCCATAGGTTACTGGTATTCTCTGAGTCAATACCTCTCGTGACGAAAAAGTGGCTATCTTAATAGTGCAATACTTCTTCCTCCGAGTTGCTCACACAGTTTACTACTTTTTGTGTAGTTTTTGTCTGCCAGAAACTATAATTCACTAGCTGTGTATCATAAAAGAGTCATCGTTTCTCCTCCTAGGGGTTTTCGAGACCTCTTAATGCAAACCGCAAGTAACGAGGCATTGGCTACCTTAAGAGAGTCATAGTTACTCGTCCCAATTGCTCACCCAGTCTGCCACTTTTCCTTACTGCGGCCAGTCTGCCAGAAGCGATATGTCACTCGTTGTGTATCTTAAGAGATTCATCGTTACTCTTTCCATAGGTTACTAGTATTCTCTGATTCAATGCCTCTCGTGACGAAAAAGTGGCTATCTTAATAGTGCAATACTTCTTCCTCCCAGTTGCTCACTCAGTTTACTACTTTTTTGTGTAGTTTTTGTCTGCCAGAAACTATAATTCACTAGTTTTGTATCATAAAAGAGTCATCGTTTCTCCTCCTAGGGGTTATTCGAGACCTCTTAATGCAAACCGCAAGTAACGAGGCATTGGCTACCTTAAGAGAGTCATAGTTACTCGTCCCAATTGCTCACCCAGTCTGCCACTTTTTCTTACTGCGGCCAGTCTGCCAGAAGCGATATGTCACTCGTTGTGTATCTTAAGAGATTCATCGTTACTCCTTCCATAGGTTACTGGTATTCTCTGAGTCAATACCTCTCGTGACGAAAAAGTGGCTATCTTAATAGTGCAATACTTCTTCCTCCGAGTTGCTCACACAGTTTACTACTTTTTGTGTAGTTTTTGTCTGCCAGAAACTATAATTCACTAGTTTTGTATCATAAAAGAGTCATCGTTTCTCCTCCTAGGGGTTTTTCGAGACCTCTTAATCCAAACCGCAAGTAACGAGGCATTGGCTACCTTAAGAGAGTCATAGTTACTCGTCCCAATTGCTCACCCAGTCTGCCACTTTTTCTTACTGCGGCCAGTCTGCCAGAAGCGATATGTCACTCGTTGTGTATCTTAAGAGATTCATCGTTACTCCTTCCATAGGTTACTGGTATTCTCTGAGTTAATACCTCTCTTGACGAAAAAGTGGCTATCTTAATAGTGCAATACTTCTTCCTCCGAGTTGCTCACACAGTTTACTACTTTTTGTGTACTTGCCAGTCTGCCAGAAGCGATATGTCACTAGTTGTGTATCATAAAAGAGTCATCGTTTCTCCTCCTAGGGGTTATTCGAGATTTCTTAATCCAAACCGCAAGTAACGAGGCATTGGCTACCTTAAGAGAGTCATAGTTACTCGTCCCAATTGCTCACCAAGTCTGCCACTTTTCCTTACTGCGGCCAGTCTGCCAGAAGCGATATGTCACTCGTTGTGTATCTTAAGAGATTCATCGTTACTCTTTCCATAGGTTACTGGTATTCTCTGATTCAATGCCTCTCGTGACGAAAAAGTGGCTATCTTAATAGTGCAATACTTCTTCCTCCCATTTGCTCACACAGTTTACTACTTTTTTGTGTAGTTTTTGTCTGCCAGAAACTATAATTCACTAGTTTTGTATCATAAAAGAGTCATCGTTTCTCCTCCTAGGGGTTATTCGAGACCTCTTAATGCAAACCGCAAGTAACGAGGCATTGGCTACCTTAAGAGAGTCATAGTTACTCGTCCCAATTGCTCACCCAGTCTGCCACTTTTCCTTACTGCGGCCAGTCTGCCAGAAGCGATATGTCACTCGTTGTGTATCTTAAGAGATTCATCGTTACTCTTTCCATAGGTTACTGGTATCCTCTGATTCAATGCCTCTCGTGACGAAAAACTGGCTATCTTAATAGTGCAATACTTCTTCCTCCCAGTTGCTCACACAGTTTACTACTTTTTTGTGTAGTTTTTGTCTGCCAGAAACTATAATTCACTAGTTTTGTATCATAAAAGAGTCATCGTTTCTCCTCCTAGGGGTTATTCGAGACCTCTTAATGCAAACCGCAAGTAACGAGGCATTGGCTACCTTAAGAGAGTCATAGTTACTCGTCCCAATTGCTCACCCAGTCTGCCACTTTTTCTTACTGCGGCCAGTCTGCCAGAAGCGATATGTCACTCGTTGTGTATCTTAAGAGATTCATCGTTACTCCTTCCATAGGTTACTGGTATTCTCTGAGTCAATACCTCTCGTGACGAAAAAGTGGCTATCTTAATAGTGCAATACTTCTTCCTCCGAGTTGCTCACACAGTTTACTACTTTTTGTGTAGTTTTTGTCTGCCAGAAACTATAATTCACTAGCTGTGTATCATAAAAGAGTCATCGTTTCTCCTCCTAGGGGTTTTCGAGACCTCTTAATGCAAACCGCAAGTAACGAGGCATTGGCTACCTTAAGAGAGTCATAGTTACTCGTCCCAATTGCTCACCCAGTCTGCCACTTTTCCTTACTGCGGCCAGTCTGCCAGAAGCGATATGTCACTCGTTGTGTATCTTAAGAGATTCATCGTTACTCTTTCCATAGGTTACTGGTATTCTCTGATTCAATGCCTCTCGTGACGAAAAAGTGGCTATCTTAATAGTGCAATACTTCTTCCTCCCAGTTGCTCACTCAGTTTACTACTTTTTTGTGTAGTTTTTGTCTGCCAGAAACTATAATTCACTAGTTTTGTATCATAAAAGAGTCATCGTTTCTCCTCCTAGGGGTTATTCGAGACCTCTTAATGCAAACCGCAAGTAACGAGGCATTGGCTACCTTAAGAGAGTCATAGTTACTCGTCCCAATTGCTCACCCAGTCTGCCACTTTTTCTTACTGCGGCCAGTCTGCCAGAAGCGATATGTCACTCGTTGTGTATCTTAAGAGATTCATCGTTACTCCTTCCATAGGTTACTGGTATTCTCTGAGTCAATACCTCTCGTGACGAAAAAGTGGCTATCTTAATAGTGCAATACTTCTTCCTCCGAGTTGCTCACACAGTTTACTACTTTTTGTGTAGTTTTTGTCTGCCAGAAACTATAATTCACTAGCTGTGTATCATAAAAGAGTCATCGTTTCTCCTCCTAGGGGTTTTCGAGATTTCTTAATCCAAACCGCAAGTAACGAGGCATTGGCTACCTTAAGAGAGTCATAGTTACTCGTCCCCATTGCTCACCCAGTCTGCCACTTTTTCTTACTGTGGCCAGTCTGCCAGAAGCGATATGTCACTCGTTGTGTATCTTAAGAGATTCATCGTTACTCCTTCCATAGGTTACTGGTATTCTCTGAGTCAATACCTCTCTTGACGAAAAAGTGGCTATCTTAATAGTGCAATACTTCTTCCTCCGATTTGCTCACACAGTTTACTACTTTTTGTCTACTTGCCAGTCTGCCAGAAGCGATATGTCACTAGTTGTGTATCATAAAAGAGTCATCGTTTCTCCTCCTAGGGGTTATTCGAGATTTCTTAATCCAAACCGCAAGTAACGAGGCATTGGCTACCTTAAGAGAGTCATAGTTACTCGTCCCAATTGCTCACCCAGTCTGCCACTTTTCCTTACTGCGGCCAGTCTGCCAGAAGCGATATGTCACTCGTTGTGTATCTTAAGAGATTCATCGTTACTCTTTCCATAGGTTACTGGTATTCTCTGATTCAATGCCTCTCGTGACGAAAAAGTGGCTATCTTAATAGTGCAATACTCCTTCCTCCCAGTTGCTCACACAGTTTACTACTTTTTTGTGTACTTTTTGTCTGCCAGAAACTATAATTCACTAGTTTTGTATCATAAAAGAGTCATCGTTTCTCCTCCTAGGGGTTATTCGAGACCTCTTAATCCAAACCGCAAGTAACGAGGCATTGGCTACCTTAAGAGAGTCATAGTTACTCGTCCCAATTGCTCACCCAGTCTGCCACTTTTTCTTACTGCGGCCAGTCTGCCAGAAGCGATATGTCACTCGTTGTGTATCTTAAGAGATTCATCGTTACTCCTTCCATAGGTTACTGGTATTCTCTGAGTCAATACCTCTCGTGACGAAAAAGTGGCTATCTTAATAGTGCAATACTTCTTCCTCCGAGTTGCTCACACAGTTTACTACTTTTTTGTGTAGTTTTTGTCTGCCAGAAACTATAATTCACTAGTTGTGTATCATAAAAGAGTCATCGTTTCTCCTCCGGGGTTATTCGAGACCTCTTAATGCAAACCGCAAGTAACGAGGCATTGGCTACCTTAAGAGAGTCATAGTTACTCGTCCCAATTGCTCACCCAGTCTGCCACTTTTTCTTACTGCGGCCAGTCTGCCAGAAGCGATATGTCACTCGTTGTGTATCTTAAGAGATTCATCGTTACTCTTTCCATAGGTTACTGGTATTCTCTGAGTCAATGCCTCTCGTGACGAAAAAGTGGCTATCTTGATAGTGCAATACTTCTTCCTCCCATTTGCTCACACAGTTTACTACTTTTTTGTGTAGTTTTTGTCTGCCAGAAACTATAATTCACTAGTTTTGTATCGTAAAAGAGTCATCGTTTCTCCTCCTAGGGGTTATTCGAGACCTCTTAATGCAAACCGCAAGTAACGAGGCATTGGCTACCTTAAGAGAGTCATAGTTACTCGTCCCAATTGCTCACCCAGTCTGCCACTTTTCCTTACTGCGGCCAGTCTGCCAGAAGCGATATGTCACTCGTTGTGTATCTTAAGAGATTCATCGTTACTCTTTCCATAGGTTACTGGTATTCTCTGATTCAATGCCTCTCGTGACGAAAAAGTGGCTATCTTAATAGTGCAATACTTCTTCCTCCCAGTTGCTGACACAGTTTACTACTTTTTTGTGTAGTTTTTGTCTGCCAGAAACTATAATTCACTAGTTTTGTATCATAAGAGAGTCATCGTTTCTCCTCCTAGGGGTTATTCGAGACCTCTTAATGCAAACCGCAAGTAACGAGGCATTGGCTACCTTAAGAGAGTCATAGTTACTCGTCCCAATTGCTCACCCAGTCTGCCACTTTTCCTTACTGCGGCCAGAGTGCCAGAAGCGATATGTCACTCGTTGTGTATCTTAAGAGATTCATCATTACTCTTTCCATAGGTTGCTGGTATTCTCTGATTCAATGCCTCTCGTGACGAAAAAGTGGCTATCTTAATAGTGCAATACTTGTTCCTCCCAGTTGCTCACACAGTTTACTACTTTTTTGTGTAGTTTTTGTCTGCCAGAAACTATAATTCACTAGTTTTGTATCATAAAAGAGTCATCGTTTCTCCTCCTAGGGGTTATTCGAGACCTCTTAATCCAAACCGCAAGTAACGAGGCATTGGCTACCTTAAGAGAGTCATAGTTACTCGTCCCAATTGCTCACCCAGTCTGCCACTTTTTCTTACTGCGGCCAGTCTGCCAGAAGCGATATGTCACTCGTTGTGTATCTTAAGAGATTCATCGTTACTCCTTCCATAGGTTACTGGTATTCTCTGAGTCAATACCTCTCGTGACGAAAAAGTGGCTATCTTAATAGTGCAATACTTCTTCCTCCGAGTTGCTCACACACTTTACTACTTTTTGTGTAGTTTTTGTCTGCCAGAAACTATAATTCACTAGCTGTGTATCATAAAAGAGTCATCGTTTCTCCTCCTAGGGGTTTTCGAGATTTCTTAATCCAAACCGCAAGTAACGAGGCATTGGCTACCTTAAGAGAGTCATAGTTACTCCTCCCCATTGCTCACCCAGTCTGCCACTTTTCCTTACTGCGGCCAGTCTGCCAGAAGCGATATGTCACTCGTTGTGTATCTTAAGAGATTCATCGTTACTCCTTCCATAGGTTACTGGTATTCTCTGAGTCAATACCTCTCGTGACGAAAAAGTGGCTATCTTAATAGTGCAATACTTCTTCCTCCGAGTTGCTCACACAGTTTACTACTTTTTTGTGTAGTTTTTGTCTGCCAGAAACTATAATTCACTAGTTGTGTATCATAAAAGAGTCATCGTTTCTCCTCCGGGGTTATTCGAGACCTCTTAATGCAAACCGCAAGTAACGAGGCATTGGCTACCTTAAGAGAGTCATAGTTACTCGTCCCAATTGCTCACCCAGTCTGCCACTTTTTCTTACTGCGGCCAGTCTGCCAGAAGCGATATGTCACTCGTTGTGTATCTTAAGAGATTCATCGTTACTCTTTCCATAGGTTACTGGTATTCTCTGAGTCAATGCCTCTCGTGACGAAAAAGTGGCTATCTTGATAGTGCAATACTTCTTCCTCCCATTTGCTCACACAGTTTACTACTTTTTTGTGTAGTTTTTGTCTGCCAGAAACTATAATTCACTAGTTTTGTATCGTAAAAGAGTCATCGTTTCTCCTCCTAGGGGTTATTCGAGACCTCTTAATGCAAACCGCAAGTAACGAGGCATTGGCTACCTTAAGAGAGTCATAGTTACTCGTCCCAATTGCTCACCCAGTCTGCCACTTTTCCTTACTGCGGCCAGTCTGCCAGAAGCGATATGTCACTCGTTGTGTATCTTAAGAGATTCATCGTTACTCTTTCCATAGGTTACTGGTATTCTCTGATTCAATGCCTCTCGTGACGAAAAAGTGGCTATCTTAATAGTGCAATACTTCTTCCTCCCAGTTGCTGACACAGTTTACTACTTTTTTGTGTAGTTTTTGTCTGCCAGAAACTATAATTCACTAGTTTTGTATCATAAAAGAGTCATCGTTTCTCCTCCTAGGGGTTATTCGAGACCTCTTAATGCAAACCGCAAGTAACGAGGCATTGGCTACCTTAAGAGAGTCATAGTTACTCGTCCCAATTGCTCACCCAGTCTGCCACTTTTCCTTACTGCGGCCAGAGTGCCAGAAGCGATATGTCACTCGTTGTGTATCTTAAGAGATTCATCATTACTCTTTCCATAGGTTGCTGGTATTCTCTGATTCATTGCCTCTCGTGACGAAAAAGTGGCTATCTTAATAGTGCAATACTTGTTCCTCCCAGTTGCTCACACAGTTTACTACTTTTTTGTGTAGTTTTTGTCTGCCAGAAACTATAATTCACTAGTTTTGTATCATAAAAGAGTCATCGTTTCTCCTCCTAGGGGTTATTCGAGACCTCTTAATCCAAACCGCAAGTAACGAGGCATTGGCTACCTTAAGAGAGTCATAGTTACTCGTCCCAATTGCTCACCCAGTCTGCCACTTTTTCTTACTGCGGCCAGTCTGCCAGAAGCGATATGTCACTCGTTGTGTATCTTAAGAGATTCATCGTTACTCCTTCCATAGGTTACTGGTATTCTCTGAGTCAATACCTCTCGTGACGAAAAAGTGGCTATCTTAATAGTGCAATACTTCTTCCTCCGAGTTGCTCACACACTTTACTACTTTTTGTGTAGTTTTTGTCTGCCAGAAACTATAATTCACTAGCTGTGTATCATAAAAGAGTCATCGTTTCTCCTCCTAGGGGTTTTCGAGATTTCTTAATCCAAACCGCAAGTAACGAGGCATTGGCTACCTTAAGAGAGTCATAGTTACTCCTCCCCATTGCTCACCCAGTCTGCCACTTTTTCTTACTGTGGCCAGTCTGCCAGAAGCGATATGTCACTCGTTGTGTATCTTAAGAGATTCATCGTTACTCCTTCCATAGGTTACTGGTATTCTCTGAGTCAATACCTCTCTTGACGAAAAAGTCGCTATCTTAATAGTGCAATACTTCTTCCTCCGAGTTGCTCACACAGTTTACTACTTTTTGTGTACTTGCCAGTCTGCCAGAAGCGATATGTCACTAGTTGTGTATCATAAAAGAGTCATCGTTTCTCCTCCTAGGGGTTATTCGAGATTTCTTAATCCAAACCGCAAGTAACGAGGCATTGGCTACCTTAAGAGAGTCATAGTTACTCGTCCCAATTGCTCACCCAGTCTGCCACTTTTCCTTACTGCGGCCAGTCTGCCAGAAGCGATATGTCACTCGTTGTGTATCTTAAGAGATTCATCGTTACTCTTTCCATAGGTTACTGGTATTCTCTGATTCAATGCCTCTCGTGACGAAAAAGTGGCTATCTTAATAGTGCAATACTTCTTCCTCCCATTTGCTCACACAGTTTACTACTTTTTTGTGTAGTTTTTGTCAGCCAGAAACTATAATTCACTAGTTTTGTATCATAAAAGAGTCATCGTTTCTCCTCCTAGGGGTTATTCGAGACCTCTTAATGCAAACCGCAAGTAACGAGGCATTGGCTACCTTAAGAGAGTCATAGTTACTCGTCCCAATTGCTCACCCAGTCTGCCACTTTTCCTTACTGCGGCCAGTCTGCCAGAAGCGATATGTCACTCGTTGTGTATCTTAAGAGATTCATCGTTACTCTTTCCATAGGTTACTGGTATTCTCTGATTCAATGCCTCTCGTGACGAAAAAGTGGCTATCTTAATAGTGCAATACTTCTTCCTCCCAGTTGCTCACACAGTTTACTACTTTTTTGTGTAGTTTTTGTCTGCCAGAAACTATAATTCACTAGTTTTGTATCATAAAAGAGTCATCGTTTCTCCTCCTAGGGGTTATTCGAGACCTCTTAATGCAAACCGCAAGTAACGAGGCATTGGCTACCTTAAGAGAGTCATAGTTACTCGTCCCAATTGCTCACCCAGTCTGCCACTTTTCCTTACTGCGGCCAGTCTGCCAGAAGCGATATGTCACTCGTTGTGTATCTTAAGAGATTCATCGTTACTCTTTCCATAGGTTACTGGTATTCTCTGATTCAATGCCTCTCGTGACGAAAAAGTGGCTATCTTAATAGTGCAATACTTCTTCCTCCCATTTGCTCACACAGTTTACTACTTTTTTGTGTAGTTTTTGTCTGCCAGAAACTATTATTCACTAGTTTTGTATCATAAAAAAGTCATCGTTTCTCCTCCTAGGGGTTATTCGAGACATCTTAATGCAAACCGCAAGTAACGAGGCATTGGCTACCTTAAGAGAGTCATAGTCACTCGTCCCAATTGCTCACCCAGTCTGCCACTTTTTCTTACTGCGGCCATTCTGCCAGAAGCGATATGTCACTCGTTGTGTATCTTAAGAGATTCATCGTTACTCTTTCCATAGGTTACTGGTATTCTCTGATTCAATGCCTCTCGTGACGAAAAAGTGGCTATCTTAATAGTGCAATACTTCTTCCTCCCATTTGCTCACACAGTTTACTACTTTTTTGTGTAGTTTTTGTCTGCCAGAAACTATAATTCACTAGTTTTGTATCATAAAAGAGTCATCGTTTCTCCTCCTAGGGGTTATTCGAGACCTCTTAATGCAAACCGCAAGTAACGAGGCATTGGCTACCTTAAGAGAGTCATAGTTACTCGTCCCAATTGCTCACCCAGTCTGCCACTTTTCCTTACTGCGGCCAGTCTGCCAGAAGCGATATGTCACTCGTTGTGTATCTTAAGAGATTCATCGTTACTCTTTCCATAGGTTACTGGTATTCTCTGATTCAATGCCTCTCGTGACGAAAAAGTGGCTATCTTAATAGTGCAATACTTCTTCCTCCCAGTTGCTCACACAGTTTACTACTTTTTTGTGTAGTTTTTGTCTGCCAGAAACTATAATTCACTAGTTTTGTATCATAAAAGAGTCATCGTTTCTCCTCCTAGGGGTTATTCGAGACCTCTTAATGCAAACCGCAAGTAACGAGGCATTGGCTACCTTAAGAGAGTCATAGTTACTCGTCCCAATTGCTCACCCAGTCTGCCACTTTTCCTTACTGCGGCCAGTCTGCCAGAAGCGATATGTCACTCGTTGTGTATCTTAAGAGATTCATCGTTACTCTTTCCATAGGTTACTGGTATTCTCTGATTCAATGCCTCTCGTGACGAAAAAGTGGCTATCTTAATAGTGCAATACTTCATCCTCCCAGTTGCTCACACAGTTTACTACTTTTTTGTGTAGTTTTTGTCTGCCAGAAACTATAATTCACTAGTTTTGTATCATAAAAGAGCCATCGTTTCTCCTCCTAGGGGTTATTCGAGACCTCTTAATGGAAACCGCAAGTAACGAGGCATTGGCTACCTTAAGAGAGTCATAGTTACTCGTCCCAATTGCTCACCCAGTCTGCCACTTTTCCTTACTGCGGCCAGTCTGCCAGAAGCGATATGTCACTCGTTGTGTATCTTAAGAGATTCATCGTTACTCTTTCCATAGGTTACTGGTATTCTCTGATTCAATGCCTCTCGTGACGAAAAAGTGGCTATCTTAATAGTGCAATACTTCATCCTCCCAGTTGCTCACACAGTTTACTACTTTTTTGTGTAGTTTTTGTCTGCCAGAAACTATAATTCACTAGTTTTGTATCATAAAAGAGTCATCGTTTCTCCTCCTAGGGGTTATTCGAGACCTCTTAATGCAAACCGCAAGTAACGAGGCATTGGCTACCTTAAGAGAGTCATAGTTACTCGTCCCAATTGCTCACCCAGTCTGCCACTTTTTCTTACTGCGGCCAGTCTGCCAGAAGCGATATGTCACTCGTTGTGTATCATAAGAGATTCATCGTTACTCTTTCCATAGGTTACTGGTATTCTCTGATTCAATGCCTCTCGTGACGAAAAAGTGGCTATCTTAATAGTGCAATACTTCATCCTCCCAGTTGCTCACACAGTTTACTACTTTTTTGTGTAGTTTTTGTCTGCCAGAAACTATAATTCACTAGTTTTGTATCATAAAAGAGTCATCGTTTCTCCTCCTAGGGGTTATTCGAGACCTCTTAATCCAAACCGCAAGTAACGAGGCATTGGCTACCTTAAGAGAGTCATAGTTACTCGTCCCAATTGCTCACCCAGTCTGCCACTTTTCCTTACTGCGGCCAGTCTGCCAGAAGCGATATGTCACTCGTTGTGTATCTTAAGAGATTCATCGTTACTCTTTCCATAGGTTACTGGTATTCTCTGATTCAATGCCTCTCGTGATGAAAAAGTGGCTATCTTAATAGTGCAATACTTCTTCCTCCCATTTGCCCACACAGTTTACTACTTTTTTGTGTAGTTTTTGTCTGCCAGAAACTATAATTCACTAGTTTTGTATCATAAAAGAGTCATCGTTTCTCCTCCTAGGGGTTATTCGAGATTTCTTAATCCAAACCGCAAGTAACGAGGCATTGGCTACCTTAAGAGAGTCATAGTTACTCGTCCCAATTGCTCACCCAGTCTGCCACTTTTCCTTACTGCGGCCAGTCTGCCAGAAGCGATATGTCACTCGTTGTGTATCTTAAGAGATTCATCGTTACTCTTTCCATAGGTTACTGGTATTCTCTGATTCAATGCCTCTCGTGATGAAAAAGTGGCTATCTTAATAGTGCAATACTTCTTCCTCCCATTTGCCCACACAGTTTACTACTTTTTTGTGTAGTTTTTGTCTGCCAGAAACTATAATTCACTAGTTTTGTATCATAAAAGAGTCATCGTTTCTCCTCCTAGGGGTTATTCGAGACCTCTTAATGCAAACCGCAAGTAACGAGGCATTGGCTACCTTAAGAGAGTCATAGTTACTCGTCCCAATTGCTCACCCAGTCTGCCACTTTTCCTTACTGCGGCCAGTCTGCCAGAAGCGATATGTCACTCGTTGTGTATCTTAAGAGATTCATCGTTACTCTTTCCATAGGTTACTGGTATTCTCTGATTCAATGCCTCTCGTGACGAAAAAGTGGCTATCTTAATAGTGCAATACTTCTTCCTCCCAGTTGCTCTTACAGTTTACTACTTTTTTGTGTAGTTTTTGTCTGCCAGAAACTATAATTCGCTAGTTTTGTATCATAAAAGAGTCATCGTTTCTCCTCCTAGGGGTTATTCGAGACCTCTTAATGCAAACCGCAAGTAACGAGGCATTGGCTACCTTAAGAGAGTCATAGTTACTCGTCCCAATTGCTCACCCAGTCTGCCACTTTTCCTTACTGCGGCCAGTCTGCCAGAAGCGATATGTCACTCGTTGTGTATCTTAAGAGATTCATCGTTACTCTTTCCATAGGTTACTAGTATTCTCTGAATCAATGCCTCTCGTGACGAAAAAGTGGCTATCTTAATAGTGCAATACTTCTTCCTCCCATTTGCTCACACAGTTTACTACTTTTTGTGTAGTTTTTGTCTGCCAGAAACTATAATTCACTAGTTTTGTATCATAAAAAAGTCATCGTTTCTCCTCCTAGGGGTTATTCGAGACCTCTTAATGCAAACCGCAAGTAACGAGGCATTGGCTACCTTAAGAGAGTCATAGTTACTCGTCCCAATTGCTCACCCAGTCTGCCACTTTTCCTTACTGCGGCCAGTCTGCCAGAAGCGATATGTCACTCGTTGTGTATCTTAAGAGATTCATCGTTACTCTTTCCATAGGTTACTGGTATTCTCTGCTTCAATGCCTCTCGTGACGAAAAAGTGGCTATCTTAATAGTGCAATACTTCTTCCTCCCAGTTGCTCACAGAGTTTACTACTTTTTTGTGTAGTTTTTGTCTGCCAGAAACTATAATTCACTAGTTTTGTATCATAAAAGAGTCATCGTTTCTCCTCCTAGGGGTTATTCGAGACCTCTTAATGCAAACCGCAGGGAACGAGGCATTGGCTACCTTAAGAGAGTCATAGTTACTCGTCCCAATTGCTCACCCAGTCTGCCACTTTTCCTTACTGCGGCCAGTCTGCCAGAAGCGATATGTCACTCGTTGTGTATCTTAAGAGATTCATCGTTACTCTTTCCATAGGTTACTGGTATTCTCTGATTCAATGCCTCTCGTGACGAAAAAGTGGCTATCTTAATAGTGCAATACTTCATCCTCCCAGTTGCTCACACAGTTTACTACTTTTTTGTGTAGTTTTTGTCTGCCAGAAACTATAATTCACTAGTTTTGTATCATAAAAGAGTCATCGTTTCTCCTCCTAGGGGTTATTCGAGACCTCTTAATGCAAACCGCAAGTAACGAGGCATTGGCTACCTTAAGAGAGTCATAGTTACTCGTCCCAATTGCTCACCCAGTCTGCCACTTTTTCTTACTGCGGCCAGTCTGCCAGAAGCGATATGTCACTCGTTGTGTATCTTAAGAGATTCATCGTTACTCTTTCCATAGGTTACTGGTATTCTCTGATTCAATGCCTCTCGTGACGAAAAAGTGGCTATCTTAATAGTGCAATACTTCATCCTCCCAGTTGCTCACACAGTTTACTACTTTTTTGTGTAGTTTTTGTCTGCCAGAAACTATAATTCACTAGTTTTGTATCATAAAAGAGTCATCGTTTCTCCTCCTAGGGGTTATTCGAGACCTCTTAATCCAAACCGCAAGTAACGAGGCATTGGCTACCTTAAGAGAGTCATAGTTACTCGTCCCAATTGCTCACCCAGTCTGCCACTTTTCCTTACTGCGGCCAGTCTGCCAGAAGCGATATGTCACTCGTTGTGTATCTTAAGAGATTCATCGTTACTCTTTCCATAGGTTACTGGTATTCTCTGATTCAATGCCTCTCGTGATGAAAAAGTGGCTATCTTAATAGTGCAATACTTCTTCCTCCCATTTGCCCACACAGTTTACTACTTTTTTGTGTAGTTTTTGTCTGCCAGAAACTATAATTCACTAGTTTTGTATCATAAAAGAGTCATCGTTTCTCCTCCTAGGGGTTATTCGAGATTTCTTAATCCAAACCGCAAGTAACGAGGCATTGGCTACCTTAAGAGAGTCATAGTTACTCGTCCCAATTGCTCACCCAGTCTGCCACTTTTCCTTACTGCGGCCAGTCTGCCAGAAGCGATATGTCACTCGTTGTGTATCTTAAGAGATTCATCGTTACTCTTTCCATAGGTTACTGGTATTCTCTGATTCAATGCCTCTCGTGATGAAAAAGTGGCTATCTTAATAGTGCAATACTTCTTCCTCCCATTTGCCCACACAGTTTACTACTTTTTTGTGTAGTTTTTGTCTGCCAGAAACTATAATTCACTAGTTTTGTATCATAAAAGAGTCATCGTTTCTCCTCCTAGGGGTTATTCGAGACCTCTTAATGCAAACCGCAAGTAACGAGGCATTGGCTACCTTAAGAGAGTCATAGTTACTCGTCCCAATTGCTCACCCAGTCTGCCACTTTTCCTTACTGCGGCCAGTCTGCCAGAAGCGATATGTCACTCGTTGTGTATCTTAAGAGATTCATCGTTACTCTTTCCATAGGTTACTGGTATTCTCTGATTCAATGCCTCTCGTGACGAAAAAGTGGCTATCTTAATAGTGCAATACTTCTTCCTCCCAGTTGCTCTTACAGTTTACTACTTTTTTGTGTAGTTTTTGTCTGCCAGAAACTATAATTCGCTAGTTTTGTATCATAAAAGAGTCATCGTTTCTCCTCCTAGGGGTTATTCGAGACCTCTTAATGCAAACCGCAAGTAACGAGGCATTGGCTACCTTAAGAGAGTCATAGTTACTCGTCCCAATTGCTCACCCAGTCTGCCACTTTTCCTTACTGCGGCCAGTCTGCCAGAAGCGATATGTCACTCGTTGTGTATCTTAAGAGATTCATCGTTACTCTTTCCATAGGTTACTAGTATTCTCTGAATCAATGCCTCTCGTGACGAAAAAGTGGCTATCTTAATAGTGCAATACTTCTTCCTCCCATTTGCTCACACAGTTTACTACTTTTTGTGTAGTTTTTGTCTGCCAGAAACTATAATTCACTAGTTTTGTATCATAAAAAAGTCATCGTTTCTCCTCCTAGGGGTTATTCGAGACCTCTTAATGCAAACCGCAAGTAACGAGGCATTGGCTACCTTAAGAGAGTCATAGTTACTCGTCCCAATTGCTCACCCAGTCTGCCACTTTTCCTTACTGCGGCCAGTCTGCCAGAAGCGATATGTCACTCGTTGTGTATCTTAAGAGATTCATCGTTACTCTTTCCATAGGTTACTGGTATTCTCTGCTTCAATGCCTCTCGTGACGAAAAAGTGGCTATCTTAATAGTGCAATACTTCTTCCTCCCAGTTGCTCACAGAGTTTACTACTTTTTTGTGTAGTTTTTGTCTGCCAGAAACTATAATTCACTAGTTTTGTATCATAAAAGAGTCATCGTTTCTCCTCCTAGGGGTTATTCGAGACCTCTTAATGCAAACCGCAGGGAACGAGGCATTGGCTACCTTAAGAGAGTCATAGTTACTCGTCCCCATTGCTCACCCAGTCTGCCACTTTTCCTTACTGCGGCCAGTTTGCCAGAAGCGATATGTCACTCGTTGTGTATCTTAAGAGATTCATCGTTACTCTTTCCATAGGTTACTGGTATTCTGTGATTCAATGCCTCTCGTGACGAAAAAGTGGCTATCTTAATAGTGCAATACTTCTTCCTCCCAGTTGCTCACACAGTTTACTACTTTTTTGTGTAGTTTTTGTCTGCCAGAAACTATAATTCACTAGCTGTGTATCATAAAAGAGTCATCGTTTCTCCTCCTAGGGGTTTTCGAGATTTCTTAATCCAAACCGCAAGTAACGAGGCATTGGCTACCTTAAGAGAGTCATAGTTACTCCTCCCCATTGCTCACCCAGTCTGCCACTTTTTCTTACTGTGGCCAGTCTGCCAGAAGCGATATGTCACTCGTTGTGTATCTTAAGAGATTCATCGTTACTCCTTCCATAGGTTACTGGTATTCTCTGAGTCAATACCTCTCTTGACGAAAAAGTGGCTATCTTAATAGTGCAATACTTCTTCCTCCGAGTTGCTCACACAGTTTACTACTTTTTGTGTACTTGCCAGTCTGCCAGAAGCGATATGTCACTAGTTGTGTATCATAAAAGAGTCTTCGTTTCTCCTCCTAGGGGTTATTCGAGATTTCTTAACCCAAACCGCAAGTAACGAGGCATTGGCTACCTTAAGAGAGTCATAGTTACTCGTCCCAATTGCTCACCCAGTCTGCCACTTTTCCTTACTGCGGCCAGTCTGCCAGAAGCGATATGTCACTCGTTGTGTATCTTAAGAGATTCACCGTTACTCTTTCCATAGGTTACTGGTATTCTGTGATTCAGTGCCTCTCGTGACGAAAAAGTGGCTATCTTAATAGTGCAATACATCTTCCTCCCAGTTGCTCACACAGTTTAGTACTTTTTTGTGTAGTTTTTGTCTGCCAGAAACTATAATTCACTAGTTTTGTATCATAAAAGAGTCATCGTTTCTCCTCCTAGGGGTTATTCGAGACCTCTTAATGCAAACCGCAAGTAACGAGGCATTGGCTACCTTAAGAGAGTCATAGTTACTCGTCCCAATTGCTCACCCAGTCTGCCACTTTTCCTTACTGCGGCCAGTCTGCCAGAAGCGATATGTCACTCGTTGTGTATCTTAAGAGATTCATCGTTACTCTTTCCATAGGTTACTGGTATTCTCTGATTCAATGCCTCTCGTGACGAAAAAGTGGCTATCTTAATAGTGCAATACTTCTTCCTCCCAGTTGCTCACACTGTTTACTACTTTTTTGTGTAGTTTTTGTCTGCCAGAATCTATAATTCACTAGTTTTGTATCATAAAAGAGTCATCGTTTCTCCTCCTAGGGGTTATTCGAGACCTCTTAATGCAAACCGCAAGTAACGAGGCATTGGCTACCTTAAGAGAGTCATAGTTACTCGTCCCAATTGCTCACCCAGTCTGCCACTTTTTCTTACTGCGGCCAGTCTGCCAGAAGCGATATGTCACTCGTTGTGTATCTTAAGAGATTCATCGTTACTCCTTCCATAGGTTACTGGTATTCTCTGAGTCAATACCTCTCGTGACGAAAAAGTGGCTATCTTAATAGTGCAATACTTCTTCCTCCCAGTTGCTCACACAGTTTACTACTTTTTGTGTAGTTTTTGTCTGCCAGAAACTATAATTCACTAGCTGTGTATCATAAAAGAGTCATCGTTTCTCCTCCTAGGGGTTTTCGAGATTTCTTAATCCAAACCGCAAGTAACGAGGCATTGGCTACCTTAAGAGAGTCATAGTTACTCGTCCCCATTGCTCACCCAGTCTGCCACTTTTTCTTACTGTGGCCAGTCTGCCAGAAGCGATATGTCACTCGTTGTGTATCTTAAGAGATTCATCGTTACTCCTTCCATAGGTTACTGGTATTCTCTGAGTCAATACCTCTCTTGACGAAAAAGTGGCTATCTTAATAGTGCAATACTTCTTCCTCCGATTTGCTCACACAGTTTACTACTTTTTGTCTACTTGCCAGTCTGCCAGAAGCGATATGTCACTAGTTGTGTATCATAAAAGAGTCATCGTTTCTCCTCCTAGGGGTTATTCGAGATTTCTTAATCCAAACCGCAAGTAACGAGGCATTGGCTACCTTAAGAGAGTCATAGTTACTCGTCCCAATTGCTCACCCAGTCTGCCACTTTTCCTTACTGCGGCCAGTCTGCCAGAAGCGATATGTCACTCGTTGTGTATCTTAAGAGATTCATCGTTACTCTTTCCATAGGTTACTGGTATTCTCTGATTCAATGCCTCTCGTGACGAAAAAGTGGCTATCTTAATAGTGCAATACTTCTTCCTCCCAGTTGCTCACACAGTTTACTACTTTTTTGTGTAGTTTTTGTCTGCCAGAAACTATAATTCACTAGTTTTGTATCATAAAAGAGTCATCGTTTCTCCTCCTAGGGGTTATTCGAGACCTCTTAATCCAAACCGCAAGTAACGAGGCATTGGCTACCTTAAGAGAGTCATAGTTACTCGTCCCAATTGCTCACCCAGTCTGCCACTTTTTCTTACTGCGGCCAGTCTGCCAGAAGCGATATGTCACTCGTTGTGTATCTTAAGAGATTCATCGTTACTCCTTCCATAGGTTACTGGTATTCTCTGAGTCAATACCTCTCGTGACGAAAAAGTGGCTATCTTAATAGTGCAATACTTCTTCCTCCGAGTTGCTCACACAGTTTACTACTTTTTTGTGTAGTTTTTGTCTGCCAGAAACTATAATTCACTAGTTGTGTATCATAAAAGAGTCATCGTTTCTCCTCCGGGGTTATTCGAGACCTCTTAATGCAAACCGCAAGTAACGAGGCATTGGCTACCTTAAGAGAGTCATAGTTACTCGTCCCAATTGCTCACCCAGTCTGCCACTTTTTCTTACTGCGGCCAGTCTGCCAGAAGCGATATGTCACTCGTTGTGTATCTTAAGAGATTCATCGTTACTCTTTCCATAGGTTACTGGTATTCTCTGAGTCAATGCCTCTCGTGACGAAAAAGTGGCTATCTTGATAGTGCAATACTTCTTCCTCCCATTTGCTCACACAGTTTACTACTTTTTTGTGTAGTTTTTGTCTGCCAGAAACTATAATTCACTAGTTTTGTATCGTAAAAGAGTCATCGTTTCTCCTCCTAGGGGTTATTCGAGACCTCTTAATGCAAACCGCAAGTAACGAGGCATTGGCTACCTTAAGAGAGTCATAGTTACTCGTCCCAATTGCTCACCCAGTCTGCCACTTTTCCTTACTGCGGCCAGTCTGCCAGAAGCGATATGTCACTCGTTGTGTATCTTAAGAGATTCATCGTTACTCTTTCCATAGGTTACTGGTATTCTCTGATTCAATGCCTCTCGTGACGAAAAAGTGGCTATCTTAATAGTGCAATACTTCTTCCTCCCAGTTGCTCACACAGTTTACTACTTTTTTGTGTAGTTTTTGTCTGCCAGAAACTATAATTCACTAGTTTTGTATCATAAAAGAGTCATCGTTTCTCCTCCTAGGGGTTATTCGAGACCTCTTAATGCAAACCGCAAGTAACGAGGCATTGGCTACCTTAAGAGAGTCATAGTTACTCGTCCCAATTGCTCACCCAGTCTGCCACTTTTCCTTACTGCGGCCAGAGTGCCAGAAGCGATATGTCACTCGTTGTGTATCTTAAGAGATTCATCATTACTCTTTCCATAGGTTGCTGGTATTCTCTGATTCAATGCCTCTCGTGACGAAAAAGTGGCTATCTTAATAGTGCAATACTTGTTCCTCCCAGTTGCTCACACAGTTTACTACTTTTTTGTGTAGTTTTTGTCTGCCAGAAACTATAATTCACTAGTTTTGTATCATAAAAGAGTCATCGTTTCTCCTCCTAGGGGTTATTCGAGACCTCTTAATCCAAACCGCAAGTAACGAGGCATTGGCTACCTTAAGAGAGTCATAGTTACTCGTCCCAATTGCTCACCCAGTCTGCCACTTTTTCTTACTGCGGCCAGTCTGCCAGAAGCGATATGTCACTCGTTGTGTATCTTAAGAGATTCATCGTTACTCCTTCCATAGGTTACTGGTATTCTCTGAGTCAATACCTCTCGTGACGAAAAAGTGGCTATCTTAATAGTGCAATACTTCTTCCTCCGAGTTGCTCACACACTTTACTACTTTTTGTGTAGTTTTTGTCTGCCAGAAACTATAATTCACTAGCTGTGTATCATAAAAGAGTCATCGTTTCTCCTCCTATGGGTTTTCGAGATTTCTTAATCCAAACCGCAAGTAACGAGGCATTGGCTACCTTAAGAGAGTCATAGTTACTCCTCCCAATTGCTCACCCAGTCTGCCACTTTTCCTTACTGCGGCCAGTCTGCCAGAAGCGATATGTCACTCGTTGTGTATCTTAAGAGATTCATCGTTACTCTTTCCATAGGTTACTGGTATTCTCTGATTCAATGCCTCTCGTGACGAAAAAGTGGCTATCTTAATAGTGCAATACTTCTTCCTCCCATTTGCTCACACAGTTTACTACTTTTTTGTGTAGTTTTTGTCAGCCAGAAACTATAATTCACTAGTTTTGTATCATAAAAGAGTCATCGTTTCTCCTCCTAGGGGTTATTCGAGACCTCTTAATGCAAACCGCAAGTAACGAGGCATTGGCTACCTTAAGAGAGTCATAGTTACTCGTCCCAATTGCTCACCCAGTCTGCCACTTTTCCTTACTGCGGCCAGTCTGCCAGAAGCGATATGTCACTCGTTGTGTATCTTAAGAGATTCATCGTTACTCTTTCCATAGGTTACTGGTATTCTCTGATTCAATGCCTCTCGTGACGAAAAAGTGGCTATCTTAATAGTGCAATACTTCTTCCTCCCATTTGCTCACACAGTTTACTACTTTTTTGTGTAGTTTTTGTCTGCCAGAAACTATTATTCACTAGTTTTGTATCATAAAAAAGTCATCGTTTCTCCTCCTAGGGGTTATTCGAGACCTCTTAATGCAAACCGCAAGTAACGAGGCATTGGCTACCTTAAGAGAGTCATAGTCACTCGTCCCAATTGCTCACCCAGTCTGCCACTTTTTCTTACTGCGGCCATTCTGCCAGAAGCGATATGTCACTCGTTGTGTATCTTAAGAGATTCATCGTTACTCTTTCCATAGGTTACTGGTATTCTCTGATTCAATGCCTCTCGTGACGAAAAAGTGGCTATCTCAATAGTGCAATACTTCTTCCTCCCATTTGCTCACACAGTTTACTACTTTTTTGTGTAGTTTTTGTCTGCCAGAAACTATAATTCACTAGTTTTGTATCATAAAAGAGTCATCGTTTCTCCTCCTAGGGGTTATTCGAGACCTCTTAATGCAAACCGCAAGTAACGAGGCAGTGGCTACCTTAAGAGAGTCATAGTTACTCGTCCCAATTGCTCACCCAGTCTGCCACTTTTCCTTACTGCGGCCAGTCTGCCAGAAGCGATATGTCACTCGTTGTGTATCTTAAGAGATTCATCGTTACTCTTTCCATAGGTTACTGGTATTCTCTGATTCAATGCCTCTCGTGACGAAAAAGTGGCTATCTTAATAGTGCAATACTTCTTCCTCCCAGTTGCTCACACAGTTTACTACTTTTTTGTGTAGTTTTTGTCTGCCAGAAACTATAATTCACTAGTTTTGTATCATAAAAGAGTCATCGTTTCTCCTCCTAGGGGTTATTCGAGACCTCTTAATGCAAACCGCAAGTAACGAGGCATTGGCTACCTTAAGAGAGTCATAGTTACTCGTCCCAATTGCTCACCCAGTCTGCCACTTTTCCTTACTGCGTCCAGTCTGCCAGAAGCGATATGTCACTCGTTGTGTATCTTAAGAGATTCATCGTTACTCTTTCCATAGGTTACTGGTATTCTCTGATTCAATGCCTCTCGTGACGAAAAAGTGGCTATCTTAATAGTGCAATACTTCATCCTCCCAGTTGCTCACACAGTTTACTACTTTTTTGTGTAGTTTTTGTCTGCCAGAAACTATAATTCACTAGTTTTGTATCATAAAAGAGCCATCGTTTCCCCTCCTAGGGGTTATTCGAGACCTCTTAATGGAAACCGCAAGTAACGAGGCATTGGCTACCTTAAGAGAGTCATAGTTACTCGTCCCAATTGCTCACCCAGTCTGCCACTTTTCCTTACTGCGGCCAGTCTGCCAGAAGCGATATGTCACTCGTTGTGTATCTTAAGAGATTCATCGTTACTCTTTCCATAGGTTACTGGTATTCTCTGATTCAATGCCTCTCGTGACGAAAAAGTGGCTATCTTAATAGTGCAATACTTCATCCTCCCAGTTGCTCACACAGTTTACTACTTTTTTGTGTAGTTTTTGTCTGCCAGAAACTATAATTCACTAGTTTTGTATCATAAAAGAGTCATCGTTTCTCCTCCTAGGGGTTATTCGAGACCTCTTAATGCAAACCGCAAGTAACGAGGCATTGGCTACCTTAAGAGAGTCATAGTTACTCGTCCCAATTGCTCACCCAGTCTGCCACTTTTTCTTACTGCGGCCAGTCTGCCAGAAGCGATATGTCACTCGTTGTGTATCTTAAGAGATTCATCGTTACTCTTTCCATAGGTTACTGGTATTCTCTGATTCAATGCCTCTCGTGACGAAAAAGTGGCTATCTTAATAGTGCAATACTTCATCCTCCCAGTTGCTCACACAGTTTACTACTTTTTTGTGTAGTTTTTGTCTGCCAGAAACTATAATTCACTAGTTTTGTATCATAAAAGAGTCATCGTTTCTCCTCCTAGGGGTTATTCGAGACCTCTTAATGCAAACCGCAAGTAACGAGGCATTGGCTACCTTAAGAGAGTCATAGTTACTCGTCCCAATTGCTCACCCAGTCTGCCACTTTTCCTTACTGCGGCCAGTCTGCCAGAAGCGATATGTCACTCGTTGTGTATCTTAAGAGATTCATCGTTACTCTTTCCATAGGTTACTGGTATTCTCTGATTCAATGCCTCTCGTGATGAAAAAGTGGCTATCTTAATAGTGCAATACTTCTTCCTCCCATTTGCCCACACAGTTTACTACTTTTTTGTGTAGTTTTTGTCTGCCAGAAACTATAATTCACTAGTTTTGTATCATAAAAGAGTCATCGTTTCTCCTCCTAGGGGTTATTCGAGATTTCTTAATCCAAACCGCAAGTAACGAGGCATTGGCTACCTTAAGAGAGTCATAGTTACTCGTCCCAATTGCTCACCCAGTCTGCCACTTTTCCTTACTGCGGCCAGTCTGCCAGAAGCGATATGTCACTCGTTGTGTATCTTAAGAGATTCATCGTTACTCTTTCCATAGGTTACTGGTATTCTCTGATTCAATGCCTCTCGTGACGAAAAAGTGGCTATCTTAATAGTGCAATACTTCTTCCTCCCATTTGCCCACACAGTTTACTACTTTTTTGTGTAGTTTTTGTCTGCCAGAAACTATAATTCACTAGTTTTGTATCATAAAAGAGTCATCGTTTCTCCTCCTAGGGGTTATTCGAGACCTCTTAATGCAAACCGCAAGTAACGAGGCATTGGCTACCTTAAGAGAGTCATAGTTACTCGTCCCAATTGCTCACCCAGTCTGCCACTTTTCCTTACTGCGGCCAGTCTGCCAGAAGCGATATGTCACTCGTTGTGTATCTTAAGAGATTCATCGTTACTCTTTCCATAGGTTACTGGTATTCTCTGATTCAATGCCTCTCGTGACGAAAAAGTGGCTATCTTAATAGTGCAATACTTCTTCCTCCCAGTTGCTCTTACAGTTTACTACTTTTTTGTGTAGTTTTTGTCTGCCAGAAACTAAAATTCGCTAGTTTTGTATCATAAAAGAGTCATCGTTTCTCCTCCTAGGGGTTATTCGAGACCTCTTAATGCAAACCGCAAGTAACGAGGCATTGGCTACCTTAAGAGAGTCATAGTTACTCGTCCCAATTGCTCACCCAGTCTGCCACTTTTCCTTACTGCGGCCAGTCTGCCAGAAGCGATATGTCACTCGTTGTGTATCTTAAGAGATTCATCGTTACTCTTTCCATAGGTTACTAGTATTCTCTGAATCAATGCCTCTCGTGACGAAAAAGTGGCTATCTTAATAGTGCAATACTTCTTCCTCCCATTTGCTCACACAGTTTACTACTTTTTGTGTAGTTTTTGTCTGCCAGAAACTATAATTCACTAGTTTTGTATCATAAAAAAGTCATCGTTTCTCCTCCTAGGGGTTATTCGAGACCTCTTAATGCAAACCGCAAGTAACGAGGCATTGGCTACCTTAAGAGAGTCATAGTTACTCGTCCCAATTGCTCACCCAGTCTGCCACTTTTCCTTACTGCGGCCAGTCTGCCAGAAGCGATATGTCACTCGTTGTGTATCTTAAGAGATTCATCGTTACTCTTTCCATAGGTTACTGGTATTCTCTGCTTCAATGCCTCTCGTGACGAAAAAGTGGCTATCTTAATAGTGCAATACTTCTTCCTCCCAGTTGCTCACAGAGTTTACTACTTTTTTGTGTAGTTTTTGTCTGCCAGAAACTATAATTCACTAGTTTTGTATCATAAAAGAGTCATCGTTTCTCCTCCTAGGGGTTATTCGAGACCTCTTAATGCAAACCGCAGGGAACGAGGCATTGGCTACCTTAAGAGAGTCATAGTTACTCGTCCCCATTGCTCACCCAGTCTGCCACTTTTCCTTACTGCGGCCAGTTTGCCAGAAGCGATATGTCACTCGTTGTGTATCTTAAGAGATTCATCGTTACTCTTTCCATAGGTTACTGGTATTCTGTGATTCAATGCCTCTCGTGACGAAAAAGTGGCTATCTTAATAGTGCAATACTTCTTCCTCCCAGTTGCTCACACAGTTTACTACTTTTTTGTGTAGTTTTTGTCTGCCAGAAACTATAATTCACTAGCTGTGTATCATAAAAGAGTCATCGTTTCTCCTCCTAGGGGTTTTCGAGATTTCTTAATCCAAACCGCAAATAACGAGGCATTGGCTACCTTAAGAGAGTCTTAGTTACTCCTCCCCATTGCTCACCCAGTCTGCCACTTTTTCTTACTGTGGCCAGTCTGCCAGAAGCGATATGTCACTCGTTGTGTATCTTAAGAGATTCATCGTTACTCCTTCCATAGGTTACTGGTATTCTCTGAGTCAATACCTCTCTTGACGAAAAAGTGGCTATCTTAATAGTGCAACACTTCTTCCTCCGAGTTGCTCACACAGTTTACTACTTTTTGTGTACTTGCCAGTCTGCCAGAAGCGATATGTCACTAGTTGTGTATCATAAAAGAGTCATCGTTTCTCCTCCTAGGGGTTATTCGAGATTTCTTAACCCAAACCGCAAGTAACGAGGCATTGGCTACCTTAAGAGAGTCATAGTTACTCGTCCCAATTGCTCACCCAGTCTGCCACTTTTCCTTACTGCGGCCAGTCTGCCAGAAGCGATATGTCACTCGTTGTGTATCTTAAGAGATTCACCGTTACTCTTTCCATAGGTTACTGGTATTCTGTGATTCAGTGCCTCTCGTGACGAAAAAGTGGCTATCTTAATAGTGCAATACATCTTCCTCCCAGTTGCTCACACAGTTTAGTACTTTTTTGTGTAGTTTTTGTCTGCCAGAAACTATAATTCACTAGTTTTGTATCATAAAAGAGTCATCGTTTCTCCTCCTAGGGGTTATTCGAGACCTCTTAATGCAAACCGCAAGTAACGAGGCATTGGCTACCTTAAGAGAGTCATAGTTACTCGTCCCAATTGCTCACCCAGTCTGCCACTTTTCCTTACTGCGGCCAGTCTGCCAGAAGCGATATGTCACTCGTTGTGTATCTTAAGAGATTCATCGTTACTCCTTCCATAGGTTACTGGTATTCTCTGAGTCAATACCTCTCGTGACGAAAAAGTGGCTATCTTAATAGTGCAATACTTCTTCCTCCCAGTTGCTCACACAGTTTACTACTTTTTTGTGTAGTTTTTGTCTGCCAGAATCTATAATTCACTAGTTTTGTATCATAAAAGAGTCATCGTTTCTCCTCCTACGGGTTTTCGAGATTTCTTAATCCAAACCGCAAGTAACGAGGCATTGGCTACCTTAAGAGAGTCATAGTTACTCGTCCCCATTGCTCACCCAGTCTGCCACTTTTCCTTACTGCGGCCAGTCTGCCAGAAGCGATATGTCACTCGTTGTGTATCTTAAGAGATTCATCGTTACTCTTTCCATAGGTTACTGGTATTCTCTGATTCAATGCCTCTCGTGACGAAAAAGTGGCTATCTTAATAGTGCAATACTTCATCCTCCCAGTTGCTCACACAGTTTACTACTTTTTTGTGTAGTTTTTGTCTGCCAGAAACTATAATTCACTAGTTTTGTATCATAAAAGAGTCATCGTTTCTCCTCCTAGGGGTTATTCGAGACCTCTTAATGCAAACCGCAAGTAACGAGGCATTGGCTACCTTAAGAGAGTCATAGTTACTCGTCCCAATTGCTCACCCAGTCTGCCACTTTTCCTTACTGCGGCCAGTCTGCCAGAAGCGATATGTCACTCGTTGTGTATCTTAAGAGATTCATCGTTACTCTTTCCATAGGTTACTGGTATTCTCTGATTCAATGCCTCTCGTGATGAAAAAGTGGCTATCTTAATAGTGCAATACTTCTTCCTCCCATTTGCCCACACAGTTTAGTACTTTTTTGTGTAGTTTTTGTCTGCCAGAAACTATAATTCACTAGTTTTGTATCATAAAAGAGTCATCGTTTCTCCTCCTAGGGGTTATTCGAGACCTCTTAATGCAAACCGCAAGTAACGAGGCATTGGCTACCTTAAGAGAGTCATAGTTACTCGTCCCAATTGCTCACCCAGTCTGCCACTTTTCCTTACTGCGGCCAGTCTGCCAGAAGCGATATGTCACTCGTTGTGTATCTTAAGAGATTCATCGTTACTCTTTCCATAGGTTACTGGTATTCTCTGATTCAATGCCTCTCGTGACGAAAAAGTGGCTATCTTAATAGTGCCATACTTCTTCCTCCCAGTTGCTCACACAGTTTACTACTTTTTTGTGTAGTTTTTGTCTGCCAGAATCTATAATTCACTAGTTTTGTATCATAAAAGAGTCATCGTTTCTCCTTCTAGGGGTTATTCGAGACCTCTTAATGCAAACCGCAGGGAACGAGGCATTGGCTACCTTAAGAGAGTCATAGTTACTCGTCCCCATTGCTCACCCAGTCTACCACTTTTCCTTACTGCGGCCAGTCTGCCAGAAGCGATATGTCACTCGTTGTGTATCTTAAGAGATTCATCGTTACTCTTTCCATAGGTTACTGGTATTCTGTGATTCAATGCCTCTCGTGACGAAAAAGTGGCTATCTTAATATTGCAATACTTCTTCCTCCCAGTTGCTCACACAGTTTACTCCTTTTTTGTGTAGTTTTTGTCTGCCAGAAACTATAATTCACTAGTTTTGTATCATAAAAGAGTCATCGTTTCTCCTCCTAGGGGTTATTCGAGACCTCTTAATCCAAACCGCAAGTAACGAGGCATTGGCTACCTTAAGAGAGTCATAGTTACTCGTCCCAATTGCTCACCCAGTCTGCCACTTTTTCTTACTGCGGCCAGTCTGCCAGAAGCGATATGTCACTCGTTGTGTATCTTAAGAGATTCATCGTTACTCCTTCCATAGGTTACTGGTATTCTCTGAGTCAATACCTCTCGTGACGAAAAAGTGGCTATCTTAATAGTGCAATACTTCTTCCTCCCAGTTGCTCACACAGTTTACTACTTTTTTGTGTAGTTTTTGTCTGCCAGAAACTATAATTCACTAGTTTTGTATCATAAAAGAGTCATCGTTTCTCCTCCTAGGGGTTATTCGAGACCTCTTAATCCAAACCGCAAGTAACGAGTCATTGGCTACCTTAAGAGAGTCATAGTTACTCGTCCCATTTGCTCACCCAGTCTGCCACTTTTTCTTACTGCGGCCAGTCTGCCAGAAGCGATATGTCACTCGTTGTGTATCTTAAGAGATTCATCGTTACTCCTTCCATAGGTTACTGGTATTCTCTGAGTCAATACCTCTCGTGACGAAAAAGTGGCCTTCTTAATAGTGCAATACTTCTTCCTCCGAGTTGCTCACACACTTTACTACTTTTTGTGTAGTTTTTGTCTGCCAGAAACTATAATTCACTAGCTGTGTATCATAAAAGAGTCATCGTTTCTCCTCCTAGGGGTTTTCGAGATTTCTTAATCCAAACCGCAAGTAACGAGGCATTGGCTACCTTAAGAGAGTCATAGTTACTCGTCCCAATTGCTCACCCAGTCTGCCACTTTTCCTTACTGCGGCCAGTCTGCCAGAAGCGATATGTCACTCGTTGTGTATCTTAAGAGATTCATCGTTACTCCTTCCATAGGTTACTGGTATTCTCTGAGTCAATACCTCTCCTGACGAAAAAGTGGCTATCTTAATAGTGCAATACTTCTTCCTCCGAGTTGCTCACACAGTTTACTACTTTTTGTGTACTTGCCAGTCTGCCAGAAGCGATATGTCACTAGTTGTGTATCATAAAAGAGTCATCGTTTCTCCTCCTAGGGGTTATTCGAGACCTCTTAATGCAAACCGCAAGTAACGAGGCATTGGCTACCTTAAGAGAGTCATAGTTACTCGTCCCAATTGCTCACCCAGTCTGCCACTTTTCCTTACTGCGGCCAGTCTGCCAGAAGCGATATGTCACTCGTTGTGTATCTTAAGAGATTCATCGTTACTCTTTCCATAGGTTACTGGTATTCTCTGATTCAATGCCTCTCGTGACGAAAAAGTGGCTATCTTAATAGTGCAATACTTCTTCCTCCCAGTTGCTCACACAGTTTACTACTTTTTTGTGTAGTTTTTGTCTGCCAGAATCTATAATTCACTAGTTTTGTATCATAAAAGAGTCATCGTTTCTCCTTCTAGGGGTTATTCGAGACCTCTTAATGCAAACCGCAGGGAACGAGGCATTGGCTACCTTAAGAGAGTCATAGTTACTCGTCCCCATTGCTCACCCAGTCTACCACTTTTCCTTACTGCGGCCAGTCTGCCAGAAGCGATATGTCACTCGTTGTGTATCTTAAGAGATTCATCGTTACTCTTTCCATAGGTTACTGGTATTCTGTGATTCAATGCCTCTCGTGACGAAAAAGTGGCTATCTTAATAGTGCAATACTTCTTCCTCCCAGTTGCTCACACAGTTTACTCCTTTTTTGTGTAGTTTTTGTCTGCCAGAAACTATAATTCACTAGTTTTGTATCATAAAAGAGTCATCGTTTCTCCTCCTAGGGGTTATTCGAGACCTCTTAATCCAAACCGCAAGTAACGAGGCATTGGCTACCTTAAGAGAGTCATAGTTACTCGTCCCAATTGCTCACCCAGTCTGCCACTTTTTCTTACTGCGGCCAGTCTGCCAGAAGCGATATGTCACTCGTTGTGTATCTTAAGAGATTCATCGTTACTCCTTCCATAGGTTACTGGTATTCTCTGAGTCAATACCTCTCGTGACGAAAAAGTGGCTATCTTAATAGTGCAATACTTCTTCCTCCCAGTTGCTCACACAGTTTACTACTTTTTTGTGTACTTGCCAGTCTGCCAGAAGCGATATGTCACTAGTTGTGTATCATAAAAGAGTCATCGTTTCTCCTCCTAGGGGTTATTCGAGACCTCTTAATGCAAACCGCAAGTAACGAGGCATTGGCTACCTTAAGAGAGTCATAGTTACTCGTCCCAATTGCTCACCCAGTCTGCCACTTTTCCTTACTGCGGCCAGTCTGCCAGAAGCGATATGTCACTCGTTGTGTATCTTAAGAGATTCATCGTTACTCTTTCCATAGGTTACTGGTATTCTCTGATTCAATGCCTCTCGTGACGAAAAAGTGGCTATCTTAATAGTGCAATACTTCTTCCTCCCAGTTGCTCACACAGTTTACTACTTTTTTGTGTAGTTTTTGTCTGCCAGAATCTATAATTCACTAGTTTTGTATCATAAAAGAGTCATCGTTTCTCCTTCTAGGGGTTATTCGAGACCTCTTAATGCAAACCGCAGGGAACGAGGCATTGGCTACCTTAAGAGAGTCATAGTTACTCGTCCCCATTGCTCACCCAGTCTACCACTTTTCCTTACTGCGGCCAGTCTGCCAGAAGCGATATGTCACTCGTTGTGTATCTTAAGAGATTCATCGTTACTCTTTCCATAGGTTACTGGTATTCTGTGATTCAATGCCTCTCGTGACGAAAAAGTGGCTATCTTAATAGTGCAATACTTCTTCCTCCCAGTTGCTCACACAGTTTACTCCTTTTTTGTGTAGTTTTTGTCTGCCAGAAACTATAATTCACTAGTTTTGTATCATAAAAGAGTCATCGTTTCTCCTCCTAGGGGTTATTCGAGACCTCTTAATCCAAACCGCAAGTAACGAGGCATTGGCTACCTTAAGAGAGTCATAGTTACTCGTCCCAATTGCTCACCCAGTCTGCCACTTTTTCTTACTGCGGCCAGTCTGCCAGAAGCGATATGTCACTCGTTGTGTATCTTAAGAGATTCATCGTTACTCCTTCCATAGGTTACTGGTATTCTCTGAGTCAATACCTCTCGTGACGAAAAAGTGGCTATCTTAATAGTGCAATACTTCTTCCTCCCAGTTGCTCACACAGTTTACTACTTTTTTGTGTAGTTTTTGTCTGCCAGAAACTATAATTCACTAGTTTTGTATCATAAAAGAGTCATCGTTTCTCCTCCTAGGGGTTATTCGAGACCTCTTAATCCAAACCGCAAGTAACGAGTCATTGGCTACCTTAAGAGAGTCATAGTTACTCGTCCCATTTGCTCACCCAGTCTGCCACTTTTTCTTACTGCGGCCAGTCTGCCAGAAGCGATATGTCACTCGTTGTGTATCTTAAGAGATTCATCGTTACTCCTTCCATAGGTTACTGGTATTCTCTGAGTCAATACCTCTCGTGACGAAAAAGTGGCCTTCTTAATAGTGCAATACTTCTTCCTCCGAGTTGCTCACACACTTTACTACTTTTTGTGTAGTTTTTGTCTGCCAGAAACTATAATTCACTAGCTGTGTATCATAAAAGAGTCATCGTTTCTCCTCCTAGGGGTTTTCGAGATTTCTTAATCCAAACCGCAAGTAACGAGGCATTGGCTACCTTAAGAGAGTCATAGTTACTCGTCCCAATTGCTCACCCAGTCTGCCACTTTTCCTTACTGCGGCCAGTCTGCCAGAAGCGATATGTCACTCGTTGTGTATCTTAAGAGATTCATCGTTACTCCTTCCATAGGTTACTGGTATTCTCTGAGTCAATACCTCTCCTGACGAAAAAGTGGCTATCTTAATAGTGCAATACTTCTTCCTCCGAGTTGCTCACACAGTTTACTACTTTTTGTGTACTTGCCAGTCTGCCAGAAGCGATATGTCACTAGTTGTGTATCATAAAAGAGTCATCGTTTCTCCTCCTAGGGGTTATTCGAGATTTCTTAATCCAAACCGCAAATAACGAGGCATTGGCTACCTTAAGAGAGTCATAGTTACTCGTCCCAATTGCTCACCCAGTCTGCCACTTTTCCTTACTGCGGCCAGTCTGCCAGAAGCGATATGTCACTCGTTGTGTATCTTAAGAGATTCATCGTTACTCTTTCCATAGGTTACTGGTATTCTCTGATTCAGTGCCTCTCGTGACGAAAAAGTGGCTATCTTAATAGTGCAATACTTCTTCCTCCCAGTTGCTCACACAGTTTAGTACTTTTTTGTGTAGTTTTTGTCTGCCAGAAACTATAATTCACTAGTTTTGTATCATAAAAGAGTCATCGTTTCTCCTCCTAGGGGTTATTCGAGACCTCTTAATCCAAACCGCAAGTAACGAGGCATTGGCTACCTTAAGAGAGTCATAGTTACTCGTCCCAATTGCTCACCCAGTCTGCCACTTTTTCTTACTGCGGCCAGTCTGCCAGAAGCGATATGTCAATCGTTGTGTATCTTAAGAGATTCATCGTTACTCCTTCCATAGGTTACTGGTATTCTCTGAGTCAATACCTCTCGTGACGAAAAAGTGGCTATCTTAATAGTGCAATACTTCTTCCTCCGAGTTGCTCACACAGTTTACTACTTTTTGTGTACTTGCCAGTCTGCCAGAAGCGATATGTCATTAGTTGTGTATCATAAAAGGGTCATCGTTTCCCCTCCTAGGGGTTATTCGAGATTTCTTAATCCAAACCGCAAGTAACGAGGCATTGGCTACCTTAAGAGAGTCATAGTTACTCGTCCCAATTGCTCACCCAGTCTGCCACTTTTCCTTACTGCGGCCAGTCTGCCAGAAGCGATATGTCACTCGTTGTGTATCTTAAGAGATTCATCGTTACTCTTTCCATAGGTTACTGGTATTCTCTGATTCAATGCCTCTCGTGACGAAAAAGTGGCTATCTTAATAGTGCAATACTTCTTCCTCCCATTTGATCACACAGTTTACTACTTTTTTGTGTAGTTTTTGTCTGCCAGAATCTATAATTCACTAGTTTTGTATCATAAAAGAGTCATCGTTTCTCCTCCTAGGGGTTATTCGAGACCTCTTAATGCAAACCGCAGGGAACGAGGCATTGGCTACCTTAAGAGAGTCATAGTTACTCGTCCCCATTGCTCACCCAGTCTGCCACTTTTCCTTACTGCGGCCAGTCTGCCAGAAGCGATATGTCACTCGTTGTGTATCTTAAGAGATTCATCGTTACTCTTTCCATAGGTTACTGGTATTCTGTGATTCAATGCCTCTCGTGACGAAAAAGTGGCTATCTTAATAGTGCAATACTTCTTCCTCCCAGTTGCCCACACAGTTTACTACTTTTTTGTGTAGTTTTTGTCTGCCAGAAACTATAATTCACTAGTTTTGTATCATAAAAGAGTCATCGTTTCTCCTCCTAGGGGTTATTCGAGACCTCTTAATCCAAACCGCAAGTAACGAGGCATTGGCTACCTTAAGAGAGTCATAGTTACTCGTCCCAATTGCTCACCCAGTCTGCCACTTTTTCTTACTGCGGCCAGTCTGCCAGAAGCGATATGTCACTCGTTGTGTATCTTAAGAGATTCATCGTTACTCCTTCCATAGGTTACTGGTATTCTCTGAGTCAATACCTCTCGTGACGAAAAAGTGGCTATCTTAATAGTGCAATACTTCTTCCTCCGAGTTGCTCACACAGTTTACTACTTTTTGTGTAGTTTTTGTCTGCCAGAAACTATAATTCACTAGCTGTGTATCATAAAAGAGTCATCGTTTCTCCTCCTACGGGTTTTCGAGATTTCTTAATCCAAACCGCAAGTAACGAGGCATTGGCTACCTTAAGAGAGTCATAGTTACTCGTCCCCATTGCTCACCCAGTCTGCCACTTTTCCTTACTGCGGCCAGTCTGCCAGAAGCGATATGTCACTCGTTGTGTATCTTAAGAGATTCATCGTTACTCTTTCCATAGGTTACTGGCATTCTCTGATTCAATGCCTCTCGTGACGAAAAAGTGGCTATCTTAATAGTGCAATACTTCTTCCTCCCAGTTGCTCACACAGTTTACTACTTTTTTGTGTAGTTTTTGTCTGCCAGAAACTATAATTCACTAGTTTTGTATCATAAAAGAGTCATCGTTTCTCCTCCTAGGGGTTATTCGAGACCTCTTAATCCAAACCGCAAGTAACGAGGCATTGGCTACCTTAAGAGAGTCATAGTTACTCGTCCCATTTGCTCACCCAGTCTGCCACTTTTTCTTACTGCGGCCAGTCTGCCAGAAGCGATATGTCACTCGTTGTGTATCTTAAGAGATTCATCGTTACTCCTTCCATAGGTTACTGGTATTCTCTGAGTCAATACCTCTCGTGACGAAAAAGTGGCCTTCTTAATAGTGCAATACTTCTTCCTCCGAGTTGCTCACACACTTTACTACTTTTTGTGTAGTTTTTGTCTGCCAGAAACTATAATTCACTAGCTGTGTATCATAAAAGAGTCATCGTTTCTCCTCCTAGGGGTTTTCGAGATTTCTTAATCCAAACCGCAAGTAACGAGGCATTGGCTACCTTAAGAGAGTCATAGTTACTCGTCCCAATTGCTCACCCAGTCTGCCACTTTTCCTTACTGCGGCCAGTCTGCCAGAAGCGATATGTCACTCGTTGTGTATCTTAAGAGATTCATCGTTACTCCTTCCATAGGTTACTGGTATTCTCTGAGTCAATACCTCTCCTGACGAAAAAGTGGCTATCTTAATAGTGCAATACTTCTTCCTCCGAGTTGCTCACACAGTTTACTACTTTTTGTGTACTTGCCAGTCTGCCAGAAGCGATATGTCACTAGTTGTGTATCATAAAAGAGTCATCGTTTCTCGTCCTAGGGGTTATTCGAGATTTCTTAATCCAAACCGCAAATAACGAGGCATTGGCTACCTTAAGAGAGTCATAGTTACTCGTCCCAATTGCTCACCCAGTCTGCCACTTTTCCTTACTGCGGCCAGTCTGCCAGAAGCGATATGTCACTCGTTGTGTATCTTAAGAGATTCATCGTTACTCTTTCCATAGGTTACTGGTATTCTCTGATTCAGTGCCTCTCGTGACGAAAAAGTGGCTATCTTAATAGTGCAATACTTCTTCCTCCCAGTTGCTCACACAGTTTAGTACTTTTTTGTGTAGTTTTTGTCTGCCAGAAACTATAATTCACTAGTTTTGTATCATAAAAGAGTCATCGTTTCTCCTCCTAGGGGTTATTCGAGACCTCTTAATCCAAACCGCAAGTAACGAGGCATTGGCTACCTTAAGAGAGTCATAGTTACTCGTCCCAATTGCTCACCCAGTCTGCCACTTTTTCTTACTGCGGCCAGTCTGCCAGAAGCGATATGTCAATCGTTGTGTATCTTAAGAGATTCATCGTTACTCCTTCCATAGGTTACTGGTATTCTCTGAGTCAATACCTCTCGTGACGAAAAAGTGGCTATCTTAATAGTGCAATACTTCTTCCTCCGAGTTGCTCACACAGTTTACTACTTTTTGTGTACTTGCCAGTCTGCCAGAAGCGATATGTCATTAGTTGTGTATCATAAAAGGGTCATCGTTTCCCCTCCTAGGGGTTATTCGAGATTTCTTAATCCAAACCGCAAGTAACGAGGCATTGGCTACCTTAAGAGAGTCATAGTTACTCGTCCCAATTGCTCACCCAGTCTGCCACTTTTCCTTACTGCGGCCAGTCTGCCAGAAGCGATATGTCACTCGTTGTGTAACTTAAGAGATTCATCGTTACTCTTTCCATAGGTTACTGGTATTCTCTGATTCAATGCCTCTCGTGACGAAAAAGTGGCTATCTTAATAGTGCAATACTTCTTCCTCCCATTTGATCACACAGTTTACTACTTTTTTGTGTAGTTTTTGTCTGCCAGAATCTATAATTCACTAGTTTTGTATCATAAAAGAGTCATCGTTTCTCCTCCTAGGGGTTATTCGAGACCTCTTAATGCAAACCGCAGGGAACGAGGCATTGGCTACCTTAAGAGAGTCATAGTTACTCGTCCCCATTGCTCACCCAGTCTGCCACTTTTCCTTACTGCGGCCAGTCTGCCAGAGGCGATATGTCACTCGTTGTGTATCTTAAGAGATTCATCGTTACTCTTTCCATAGGTTACTGGTATTCTGTGATTCAATGCCTCTCGTGACGAAAAAGTGGCTATCTTAATAGTGCAATACTTCTTCCTCCCAGTTGCCCACACAGTTTACTACTTTTTTGTGTAGTTTTTGTCTGCCAGAAACTATAATTCACTAGTTTTGTATCATAAAAGAGTCATCGTTTCTCCTCCTAGGGGTTATTCGAGACCTCTTAATCCAAACCGCAAGTAACGAGGCATTGGCTACCTTAAGAGAGTCATAGTTACTCGTCCCAATTGCTCACCCAGTCTGCCACTTTTTCTTACTGCGGCCAGTCTGCCAGAAGCGATATGTCACTCGTTGTGTATCTTAAGAGATTCATCGTTACTCCTTCCATAGGTTACTGGTATTCCCTGAGTCAATACCTCTCGTGACGAAAAAGTGGCTATCTTAATAGTGCAATACTTCTTCCTCCGAGTTGCTCACACAGTTTACTACTTTTTGTGTAGTTTTTGTCTGCCAGAAACTATAATTCACTAGCTGTGTATCATAAAAGAGTCATCGTTTCTCCTCCTACGGGTTTTCGAGATTTCTTAATCCAAACCGCAAGTAACGAGGCATTGGCTACCTTAAGAGAGTCATAGTTACTCGTCCCCATTGCTCACCCAGTCTGCCACTTTTCCTTACTGCGGCCAGTCTGCCAGAAGCGATATGTCACTCGTTGTGTATCTTAAGAGATTCATCGTTACTCTTTCCATAGGTTACTGGCATTCTCTGATTCAATGCCTCTCGTGACGAAAAAGTGGCTATCTTAATAGTGCAATACTTCTTCCTCCCAGTTGCTCACACAGTTTACTACTTTTTTGTGTAGTTTTTGTCTGCCAGAAACTATAATTCACTAGTTTTGTATCATAAAAGAGTCATCGTTTCTCCTCCTAGGGGTTATTCGAGATCTCTTAATCCAAACCGCAAGTAACGAGGCATTGGCTACCTTAAGAGAGTCATAGTTACTCGTCCCAATTGCTCACCCAGTCTGCCACTTTTTCTTACTGCGGCCAGTCTGCCAGAAGCGATATGTCACTCGTTGTGTATCTTAAGAGATTCATCGTTACTCCTTCCATAGGTTACTGGTATTCTCTGAGTCAATACCTCTCTTGACGAAAAAGTGGCTATCTTAATAGTGCAATACTTCTTCCTCCGAGTTGCTCACACAGTTTACTACTTTTTGTGTACTTGCCAGTCTGCCAGAAGCGATATGTCACTAGTTGTGTATCATAAAAGAGTCATCGTTTCTCCTCCTAGGGGTTATTCGAGATTTCTTAATCCAAACCGCAAGTAACGAGGCATTGGCTACCTTAAGAGAGTCATAGTTACTCGTCCCAATTGCTCACCCAGTCTGCCACTTTTCCTTACTGCGGCCAGTCTGCCAGAAGCGATATGTCACTCGTTGTGTATCTTAAGAGATTCATCGTTACTCTTTCCATAGGTTACTGGTATTCTCTGATTCAATACCTCTCGTGACGAAAAAGTGGCTATCTTAATAGTGCAATACTTCTTCCTCCCAGTTGCTCACACAGTTTACTACTTTTTTGTGTAGTTTTTGTCTGCCAGAATCTATAATTCACTAGTTTTGTATCATAAAAGAGTCATCGTTTCTCCTCCTAGGGGTTATTCGAGACCTCTTAATGCAAACCGCAGGGAACGAGGCATTGGGTACCTTAAGAGAGTCATAGTTACTCGTCCCCATTGCTCACCCAGTCTGCCACTTTTCCTTACTGCGGCCAGTCTGCCAGAAGCGATATGTCACTCGTTGTGTATCTTAAGAGATTCATCGTTACTCTTTCCATAGGTTACTGGCATTCTCTGATTCAGTGCCTCTCGTGACGAAAAAGTGGCTATCTTAATAGTGCAATACTTCTTCCTCCCAGTTGCTCACACAGTTTAGTACTTTTTTGTGTAGTTTTTGTCTGCCAGAAACTATAATTCACTAGTTTTGTATCATAAAAGAGTCATCGTTTCTCCTCCTAGGGGTTATTCGAGACCTCTTAATGCAAACCGCAAGTAACGAGGCATTGGCTACCTTAAGAGAGTCATAGTTACTCGTCCCAATTGCTCACCCAGTCTGCCACTTTTCCTTACTGCGGCCAGTCTGCCAGAAGCGATATGTCACTCGTTGTGTATCTTCAGAGATTCATCGTTACTCTTTCCATAGGTTACTGGTATTCTCTGATTCAATGCCTCTCGTGACGAAAAAGTGGCTATCTTAATAGTGCAATACTTCTTCCTCCCATTTGATCACACAGTTTACTACTTTTTTGTGTAGTTTTTGTCTGCCAGAATCTATAATTCACTAGTTTTGTATCATAAAAGAGTCATCGTTTCTCCTCCTAGGGGTTATTCGAGACCTCTTAATGCAAACCGCAGGGAACGAGGCATTGGCTACCTTAAGAGAGTCATAGTTACTAGTCCCCATTGCTCACCCAGTCTGCCACTTTTCCTTACTGCGGCCAGTCTGCCAGAAGCGATATGTCACTCGTTGTGTATCTTAAGAGATTCATCGTTACTCTTTCCATAGGTTACTGGTATTCTGTGATTCAATGCCTCTCGTGACGAAAAAGTGGCTATCTTAATAGTGCAATACTTCTTCCTCCCAGTTGCTCACACAGTTTACTACTTTTTTGTGTAGTTTTTGTCTGCCAGAAACTATAATTCACTAGTTTTGTATCATAAAAGAGTCATCGTTTCTCCTCCTAGGGGTTATTCGAGACCTCTTAATCCAAACCGCAAGTAACGAGGCATTGGCTACCTTAAGAGAGTCATAGTTACTCGTCCCAATTGCTCACCCAGTCTGCCACTTTTTCTTACTGCGGCCAGTCTGCCAGAAGCGATATGTCACTCGTTGTGTATCTTAAGAGATTCATCGTTACTCCTTCCATAGGTTACTGGTATTCTCTGAGTCAATACCTCTCGTGACGAAAAAGTGGCTATCTTAATAGTGCAATACTTCTTCCTCCGAGTTGCTCACACAGTTTACTACTTTTTGTGTAGTTTTTGTCTGCCAGAAACTATAATTCACTAGCTGTGTATCATAAAAGAGTCATCGTTTCTCCTCCTACGGGTTTTCGAGATTTCTTAATCCAAACCGCAAGTAACGAGGCATTGGCTACCTTAAGAGAGTCATAGTTACTCGTCCCCATTGCTCACCCAGTCTGCCACTTTTCCTTACTGCGGCCAGTCTGCCAGAAGCGATATGTCACTCGTTGTGTATCTTAAGAGATTCATCGTTACTCCTTCCATAGGTTACTGGTATTCTCTGAGTCAATACCTCTCGTGACGAAAAAGTGGCTATCTTAATAGTGCAATACTTCTTCCTCCGAGTTGCTCACACAGTTTACTACTTTTTGTGTAGTTTTTGTCTGCCAGAAACTATAATTCACTAGCTGTGTATCATAAAAGAGTCATCGTTTCTCCTCCTAGGGGTTTTCGAGATTTCTTAATCCAAACCGCAAGTAAAGAGGCATTGGCTACCTTAAGAGAGTCATAGTTACTCGTCCCCATTGCTCACCCAGTCTGCCACTTTTCCTTACTGCGGCCAGTCTGCCAGAAGCGATATGTCACTCGTTGTGTATCTTAAGAGATTCATCGTTACTCTTTCCATAGGTTACTGGCATTCTCTGATTCAATGCCTCTCGTGACGAAAAAGTGGCTATCTTAATAGTGCAATACTTCTTCCTCCCAGTTGCTCACACAGTTTACTACTTTTTTGTGTAGTTTTTGTCTGCCAGAAACTATAATTCACTAGTTTTGTATCATAAAAGAGTCATCGTTTCTCCTCCTAGGGGTTATTCGAGACCTCTTAATCCAAACCGCAAGTAACGAGGCATTGGCTACCTTAAGAGAGTCATAGTTACTCGTCCCAATTGCTCACCCAGTCTGCCACTTTTTCTTACTGCGGCCAGTCTGCCAGAAGCGATATGTCACTCGTTGTGTATCTTAAGAGATTCATCGTTACTCCTTCCATAGGTTACTGGTATTCTCTGAGTCAATACCTCTCTTGACGAAAAAGTGGCTATCTTAATAGTGCAATACTTCTTCCTCCGAGTTGCTCACACAGTTTACTACTTTTTGTGTACTTGCCAGTCTGCCAGAAGCGATATGTCACTAGTTGTGTATCATAAAAGAGTCATCGTTTCTCCTCCTAGGGGTTATTCGAGATTTCTTAATCCAAACCGCAAGTAACGAGGCATTGGCTACCTTAAGAGAGTCATAGTTACTCGTCCCAATTGCTCACCCAGTCTGCCACTTTTCCTTACTGCGGCCAGTCTGCCAGAAGCGATATGTCACTCGTTGTGTATCTTAAGAGATTCATCGTTACTCTTTCCATAGGTTACTGGTATTCTCTGATTCAATGCCTCTCGTGACAAAAAAGTGGCTATCTTAATAGTGCAATACTTCTTCCTCCCAGTTGCTCACACAGTTTACTACTTTTTTGTGTAGTTTTTGTCTGCCAGAAACTATAATTCACTAGTTTTGTATCATAAAAGAATCATATTTTCTCCTCCTAGGGGTTATTCGAGACCTCTTAATCCAAACCGCAAGTAACGAGGCATTGGCTACCTTAAGAGAGTCATAGTTACTCGTCCCATTTGCTCACCCAGTCTGCCACTTTTTCTTCCTGCGGCCAGTCTGCCAGAAGCGATATGTCACTCGTTGTGTATCTTAAGAGATTCATCGTTACTCTTTCCATAGGTTACTGGTATTCTCTGATTCAATGCCTCTCGTGACGAAAAAGTGGCTATCTTAATAGTGCAATACTTCTTCCTCCCATTTGCTCACACAGTTTACTACTTTTTTGTGTAGTTTTTGTCTGCCAGAAACTATAATTCACTAGTTTTGTATCATAAAAGAGTCATCGTTTCTCCTCCTAGGGGTTATTCGAGACCTCTTAATGCAAACCGCAGGGAACGAGGCATTGGCTACCTTAAGAGAGTCATAGTTACTCGTCCCCATTGCTCACCCAGTCTGCCACTTTTCCTTACTGCGGCCAGTCTGCCAGAAGCGATATGTCACTCGTTGTGTATCTTAAGAGATTCATCGTTACTCTTTCCATAGGTTACTGGTATTCTCTGATTCAATGCCTCTCGTGACGAAAAAGTGGCTATCTTAATAGTGCAATACTTCTTCCTCCCAGTTGCTCACACAGTTTACTACTTTTTTGTGTAGTTTTTGTCTGCCAGAAACTATAATTCACTAGTTTTGTATCATAAAAGAGTCATCGTTTCTCCTCCTAGGGGTTATTCGAGACCTCTTAATCCAAACCGCAAGTAACGAGGCATTGGCTACCTTAAGAGAGTCATAGTTACTCGTCCCAATTGCTCACCCAGTCTGCCACTTTTCCTTACTGCGGCCAGTCTGCCAGAAGCGATATGTCACTCGTAGTGTATCTTAAGAGATTCATCGTTACTCTTTCCATAGGTTACTGGTATTCTGTGATTCAATGCCTCTCGTGACGAAAAAGTGGCTATCTTAATAGTGCAATACTTCTTCCTCCCAGTTGCTCACACAGTTTACTACTTTTTGTGTACTTGCCAGTCTGCCAGAAGCGATATGTCACTAGTTGTGTATCATAAAAGAGTCATCGTTTCTCCTCCTAGGGGTTATTCGAGATTTCTTAATCCAAACCGCAAGTAACGAGGCATTGGCTACCTTAAGAGAGTCATAGTTACTCGTCCCAATTGCTCACCCAGTCTGCCACTTTTCCTTACTGCGGCCAGTCTGCCAGAAGCGATATGTCACTCGTTGTGTATCTTAAGAGATTCATCGTTACTCTTTCCATAGGTTACTGGTATTCTCTGATTCAATGCCTCTCGTGACGAAAAAGTGGCTATCTTAATAGTGCAATACTTCTTCCTCCCAGTTGCTCACACAGTTTACTACTTTTTTGTGTAGTTTTTGTCTGCCAGAATCTATAATTCACTAGTTTTGTATCATAAAAGAGTCATCGTTTCTCCTCCTAGGGGTTATTCGAGACCTCTTAATGCAAACCGCAGGGAACGAGGCATTGGCTACCTTAAGAGAGTCATAGTTACTCGTCCCCATTGCTCACCCAGTCTGCCACTTTTCCTTACTGCGGCCAGTCTGCCAGAAGCGATATGTCACTCGTTGTGTATCTTACGAGATTCATCGTTACTCTTTCCATAGGTTACTGGTATTCTGTGATTCAATGCCTCTCGTGACGAAAAAGTGGCTATCTTAATAGTGTAATACTTCTTCCTCCCAGTTGCTCACACAGTTTACTACTTTTTTGTGTAGTTTTTGTCTGCCAGAAACTATAATTTACTAGCTGTGTATCATAAAAGAGTCATCGTTTCTCCTCCTAGGGGTTATTCGAGACCTCTTAATCCAAACCGCAAGTAACGAGGCATTGGCTACCTTAAGAGAGTCATAGTTACTCGTCCCAATTGCTCACCCAGTCTGCCACTTTTTCTTACTGCGGCCAGTCTGCCAGAAGCGATATGTCACTCGTTGTGTATCTTAAGAGATTCATCGTTACTCCTTCCATAGGTTACTGGTATTCTCTGAGTCAATACCTCTCGTGACGAAAAAGTGGCTATCTTAATAGTGCAATACTTCTTCCTCCGAGTTGCTCACACAGTTTACTACTTTTTGTGTAGTTTTTGTCTGCCAGAAACTATAATTCACTAGCTGTGTATCATAAAAGAGTCATCGTTTCTCCCCCTAGGGGTTTTCGAGATTTCTTAATCCAAACCGCAAGTAACGAGGCATTGGCTACCTTAAGAGAGTCATAGTTACTCGTCCCCATTGCTCACCCAGTCTGCCACTTTTCCTTACTGCGGCCAGTCTGCCAGAAGCGATATGTCACTCGTTGTGTATCTTAAGAGATTCATCGTTACTCTTTCCATAGGTTACTGGCATTCTCTGATTCAATGCCTCTCGTGACGAAAAAGTGGCTATCTTAATAGTGCAATACTTCTTCCTCCCAGTTGCTCACACAGTTTACTACTTTTTTGTGTAGTTTTTGTCTGCCAGAAACTATAATTCACTAGTTTTGTATCATAAAAGAGTCATCGTTTCTCCTCCTAGGGGTTATTCGAGACCTCTTAATCCAAACCGCAAGTAACGAGGCATTGGCTACCTTAAGAGAGTCATAGTTACTCGTCCCAATTGCTCACCCAGTCTGCCACTTTTTCTTACTGCGGCCAGTCTGCCAGAAGCGATATGTCACTCGTTGTGTATCTTAAGAGATTCATCGTTACTCCTTCCATAGGTTACTGGTATTCTCTGAGTCAATACCTCTCTTGACGAAAAAGTGGCTATCTTAATAGTGCAATACTTCTTCCTCCGAGTTGCTCACACAGTTTACTACTTTTTGTGTACTTGCCAGTCTGCCAGAAGCGATATGTCACTAGTTGTGTATCATAAAAGAGTCATCGTTTCTCCTCCTAGGGGTTATTCGAGATTTCTTAATCCAAACCGCAAGTAACGAGGCATTGGCTACCTTAAGAGAGTCATAGTTACTCGTCCCAATTGCTCACCCAGTCTGCCACTTTTCCTTACTGCGGCCAGTCTGCCAGAAGCGATATGTCACTCGTTGTGTATCTTAAGAGATTCATCGTTACTCTTTCCATAGGTTACTGGTATTCTCTGATTCAATGCCTCTCGTGACAAAAAAGTGGCTATCTTAATAGTGCAATACTTCTTCCTCCCAGTTGCTCACACAGTTTACTACGTTTTTTTTTAGTTTTTGTCTGCCAGAAACTATAATTCACTAGTTTTGTATCATAAAAGAGTCATATTTTCTCCTCCTAGGGGTTATTCGAGACCTCTTAATCCAAACCGCAAGTAACGAGGCATTGGCTACCTTAGGAGAGTCATAGTTACTCGTCCCATTTGCTCACCCAGTCTGCCACTTTTTCTTCCTGCGGCCAGTCTGCCAGAAGCGATATGTCACTCGTTGTGTATCTTAAGAGATTCATCGTTACTCTTTCCATAGGTTACTGGTATTCTCTGATTCAATGCCTCTCGTGACGAAAAAGTGGCTATCTTAATAGTGCAATACTTCTTCCTCCCATTTGCTCACACAGTTTACTACTTTTTTGTGTAGTTTTTGTCTGCCAGAAACTATAATTCACTAGTTTTGTATCATAAAAGAGTCATCGTTTCTCCTCCTAGGGGTTATTCGAGACCTCTTAATGCAAACCGCAGGGAACGAGGCATTGGCTACCTTAAGAGAGTCATAGTTACTCGTCCCCATTGCTCACCCAGTCTGCCACTTTTCCTTACTGCGGCCAGTCTGCCAGAGGCGATATGTCACTCGTTGTGTATCTTAAGAGATTCATCGTTACTCTTTCCATAGGTTACTGGTATTCTCTGATTCAATGCCTCTCGTGACGAAAAAGTGGCTATCTTAATAGTGCAATACTTCTTCCTCCCAGTTGCTCACACAGTTTACTACTTTTTTGTGTAGTTTTTGTCTGCCAGAAACTATAATTCACTAGTTTTGTATCATAAAAGAGTCATCGTTTCTCCTCCTAGGGGTTATTCGAGACCTCTTAATGCAAACCACAAGTAACGAGGCATTGGCTACCTTAAGAGAGTCATAGTTACTCGTCCCAATTGCTCACCCAGTCTGCCACTTTTCCTTACTGCGGCCAGTCTGCCAGAAGCGATATGTCACTCGTAGTGTATCTTAAGAGATTCATCGTTACTCTTTCCATAGGTTACTGGTATTCTGTGATTCAATGCTCTCTCGTGACGAAAAAGTGGCTATCTTAATAGTGCAATACTTCTTCCTCCCAGTTGCTCACACAGTTTACTACTTTTTTGTGTAGTTTTTGTCTGCCAGAAACTATAATTCACTAGTTTTGTATCATAAAAGAGTCATCGTTTCTCCTCCTAGGGGTTATTCGAGACCTCTTAATGCAAACCGCAAGTAACGAGGCATTGGCTACCTTAAGAGAGTCATAGTTACTCGTCCCAATTGCTCACCCAGTCTGCCACTTTTCCTTACTGCGGCCAGTCTGCCAGAAGCGATATGTCACTCGTTGTGTATCTTAAGAGATTCATCGTTACTCTTTCCATAGGTTACTGGTATTCTCTGATTCAATGCCTCTCGTGACGAAAAAGTGGCTATCTTAATAGTGCAATACTTCTTCCTCGAAGTTGCTCACACAGTTTACTACTTTTTTGTGTAGTTTTTGTCTGCCAGAAACTATAATTCACTAGTTTTGTATCATAAAAGAGTCATCGTTTCTCCTCCTAGTGGTTATTCGAGACCCCTTAATCCAAACCGCATGTAACGAGGCATTGGCTACCTTAAGAGAGTCATAGTTACTCGTCCCAATTGCTCACCCAGTCTGCCACTTTTTCTTACTGCGGCCAGTCTGCCAGAAGCGATATGTCACTCGTTGTGTATCTTAAGAGATTCATCGTTACTCCTTCCATAGGTTACTGGTATTCTCTGAGTCAATACCTCTCGTGACGAAAAAGTGGCTATCTTAATAGTGCAATACTTCTTCCTCCGAATTGCTCACACAGTTTACTACTTTTTGTGTAGTTTTTGTCTGCCAGAAACTATAATTCACTAGCTGTGTATCATAAAAGAGTTATCGTTTCTCCTCATAGGGGTTTTCGAGATTTCTTAATCCAAACCGCAAGTAGCGAGGCATTGGCTACCTTAAGAGAGTCATAGTTACTCGTCCCAATTGCTCACCCAGTCTGCCACTTTTCCTTACTGCGGCCAGTCTGCCAGAAGCGATATGTCACTCGTTGTGTATCTTAAGAAATTCATCGTTACTCTTTCCTTAGGTTACTGGTATTCTCTGATTCAATGCCTCTCGTGACGAAAAAGTGGCTATCTTAATAGTGCAATACTTCTTCCTCCGAGTTGCTCACACAGTTTACTACTTTTTTGTGTAGTTTTTGTCTGCCAGAAACTATAATTCACTAGTTTTGTATCATAAAAGAGTCATCGTTTCTCCTCCTAGGCGTTATTCGAGACCTCTTAATCCAAACCGCAAGTAACGAGGCATTGGCTACCTTAAGAGAGTCATAGTTACTCGTCCCAATTGCTCACCCAGTCTGCCACTTTTTCTTACTGCGGCCAGTCTGCCAGAAGCGATATGTCACTCGTTGTGTATCTTAAGAGATTCATCGTTACTCCTTCCATAGGTTACTGGTATTCTCTGAGTCAATACCTCTCGTGACGAAAAAGTGGCCATCTTAATAGTGCAATACTTCTTCCTCCGAGTTGCTCACACAGTTTACTACTTTTTGTGTAGTTTTTGTCTGCGAGAAACTATAATTCACTAGCTGTGTATCATAAAAGAGTCATCGTTTCTCCTCCTAGGGGTTTTCGAGATTTCTTAATCCAAACCGCAAGTAACGAGGCATTGGCTACCTTAAGAGAGTCATAGTTACTCGTCCCCATTGCTCACCCAGTCTGCCACTTTTTCTTACTGTGGCCAGTCTGCCAGAAGCGATATGTCACTCGTTGTGTATCTTAAGAGATTCATCGTTATTCCTTCCATAGGTTACTCGTATTCTCTGAGTCAATACCTCTCTTGACGAAAAAGTGGCTATCTTAATAGTGCAATACTTCTTCCTCCGAGTTGCTCACACAGTTTACTACTTTTTGTGTACTTGCCAGTCTGCCAGAAGCGATATGTCACTAGTTGTGTATCATAAAAGAGTCATCGTTTCTCCTCCTAGGGGTTATTCGAGATTTCTTAATCCAAACCGCAAGTAACGAGGCATTGGCTACCTTAAGAGAGTCATAGTTACTCGTCCCCATTGCTCACCCAGTCTGCCACTTTTCCTTACTGCGGCCAGTCTGCCAGAAGCGATATGTCACCCGTTGTGTATCTCAAGAGATTCATCGTTACTCTTTCCATAGGTTACTGGTATTCTCTGATTCAATGCCTCTCGTGACGAAAAAGTGGCTATCTTATAGTGCAATACTTCTTCCTCCCATTTGCTCACACAGTTTACTACTTTTTTGTGTAGTTTTTGTCTGCCAGAAACTATAATTCACTAGTTTTGTATCATAAAAGAGTCATCGTTTCTCCTCCTAGGGGTTATTCGAGACCTCTTAATGCAAACCGCAAGTAACGAGGCATTGGCTACCTTAAGAGAGTCATAGTTACTCGTCCCAATTGCTCACCCAGTCTGCCACTTTTCCTTACTGCGGCCAGTCTGCCAGAAGCGATATGTCACTCGTTGTGTATCTTAAGAGATTCATCGTTACTCTTTCCATAGGTTACTGGTATTCTCTGATTCAATGCCTCTCGTGACGAAAAAGTGGCTACCTTAATAGTGCAATACTTCTTCCTCCCAGTTGCTCACACAGTTTACTACTTTTTTGTGTAGTTTTTGTCTGCCAGAAACTATAATTCACTAGTTTTGTATCATAAAAGAGTCATCGTTTCTCCTCCTAGGGGTTATTCTAGACCTCTTAATGCAAACGTCAAGTAACGAGGCATTGGCTACCTTAAGAGAGTCATAGTTACTCGTCCCAATTGCTCACCCAGTCTGCCACTTTTCCTTACTGCGGCCAGTCTGCCAGAAGCGATATGTCACTCGTTGTGTATCTTAAGAGATTCATCGTTACTCTTTCCATAGGTTACTGGTATTCTCTGATTCAATGCCTCTCGTGACGAAAAAGTGGCTATCTTAATAGTGCAATACTTCTTCCTCCCAGTTTGCTCACACATTTTACTACTTTTTTGTGTAGTTTTTGTCTGCCAGAAACTATAATTCACTAGTTTTGTATCATAAAAGAGTCATCGTTTCTCCTCCTAGGGGTTATTCGAGACCTCTTAATCCAAACCGCAAGTAACGAGGCATTGGCTACCTTAAGAGAGTCATAGTTACTCGTCCCAATTGCTCACCCAGTCTGCCACTTTTTCTTACTGCGGCCAGTCTGCCAGAAGCGATATGTCACTCGTTGTGTATCTTAAGAGATTCATCGTTACTCCTTCCATAGGTTACTGGTATCCTCTGAGTCAATACCCCTCGTGACGAAAAAGTGGCTATCTTAATAGTGCAATACTTCTTCCTCCGAGTTGCTCACACAGTTTACTACTTTTTGTGTAGTTTTTGTCTGCCAGAAACTATAATTCACTAGTTTTGTATCATAAAAGAGTCATCGTTTCTCCTCCTAGGGGTTATTCGAGACCTCTTAATGCAAACCGCAAGTAACGAGGCATTGGCTACCTTAAGAGAGTCATAGTTACTCGTCCCAATTGCTCACCCAGTCTGCCACTTTTCCTTACTGCGGCCAGTCTGCCAGAAGCGATATGTCACTCGTTGTGTATCTTAAGAGATTCATCGTTACTCTTTCCATAGGTTACTGGTATTCTCTGATTCAATGCCTCTCGTGACGAAAAAGTGGCTACCTTAATAGTGCAATACTTCTTCCTCCCAGTTGCTCACACAATTTACTACTTTTTTGTGTAGTTTTTGTCTGCCAGAAACTATAATTCACTAGTTTTGTATCATAAAAGAGTCATCGTTTCTCCTCCTAGGGGTTATTCGAGATTTCTTAATCCAAACCGCAAGTAACGAGGCATTGGCTACCTTAAGAGAGTCATAGTTACTCGTCCCAATTGCTCACCCAGTCTGCCACTTTTCCTTACTGCGGCCAGTCTGCCAGAAGCGATATGTCACTCGTTGTGTATCTTAAGAGATTCATCGTTACTCTTTCCATAGGTTACTGGTATTCTCTGATTCAATGCCTCTCGTGACGAAAAAGTGGCTATCTTAATAGTGCAATACTTCTTCCTCCCAGTTGCTCACACAGTTTACTACTTTTTTGTGTAGTTTTTGTCTGCCAGAATCTATAATTCACTAGTTTTGTATCATAAAAGAGTCATCGTTTCTCCTCCTAGGGGTTATTCGAGACCTCTTAATGCAAACCGCAGGGAACGAGGCATTGGCTACCTTAAGAGAGTCATAGTTACTCGTCCCCATTGCTCACCCAGTCTGCCACTTTTCCTTACTGCGGCCAGTCTGCCAGAAGCGATATGTCACTCGTTGTGTATCTTACGAGATTCATCGTTACTCTTTCCATAGGTTACTGGTATTCTGTGATTCAATGCCTCTCGTGACGAAAAAGTGGCTATCTTAATAGTGTAATACTTCTTCCTCCCAGTTGCTCACACAGTTTACTACTTTTTTGTGTAGTTTTTGTCTGCCAGAAACTATAATTTACTAGCTGTGTATCATAAAAGAGTCATCGTTTCTCCTCCTAGGGGTTATTCGAGACCTCTTAATCCAAACCGCAAGTAACGAGGCATTGGCTACCTTAAGAGAGTCATAGTTACTCGTCCCAATTGCTCACCCAGTCTGCCACTTTTTCTTACTGCGGCCAGTCTGCCAGAAGCGATATGTCACTCGTTGTGTATCTTAAGAGATTCATCGTTACTCCTTCCATAGGTTACTGGTATTCTCTGAGTCAATACCTCTCGTGACGAAAAAGTGGCTATCTTAATAGTGCAATACTTCTTCCTCCGAGTTGCTCACACAGTTTACTACTTTTTGTGTAGTTTTTGTCTGCCAGAAACTATAATTCACTAGCTGTGTATCATAAAAGAGTCATCGTTTCTCCCCCTAGGGGTTTTCGAGATTTCTTAATCCAAACCGCAAGTAACGAGGCATTGGCTACCTTAAGAGAGTCATAGTTACTCGTCCCCATTGCTCACCCAGTCTGCCACTTTTCCTTACTGCGGCCAGTCTGCCAGAAGCGATATGTCACTCGTTGTGTATCTTAAGAGATTCATCGTTACTCTTTCCATAGGTTACTGGCATTCTCTGATTCAATGCCTCTCGTGACGAAAAAGTGGCTATCTTAATAGTGCAATACTTCTTCCTCCCAGTTGCTCACACAGTTTACTACTTTTTTGTGTAGTTTTTGTCTGCCAGAAACTATAATTCACTAGTTTTGTATCATAAAAGAGTCATCGTTTCTCCTCCTAGGGGTTATTCGAGACCTCTTAATCCAAACCGCAAGTAACGAGGCATTGGCTACCTTAAGAGAGTCATAGTTACTCGTCCCAATTGCTCACCCAGTCTGCCACTTTTTCTTACTGCGGCCAGTCTGCCAGAAGCGATATGTCACTCGTTGTGTATCTTAAGAGATTCATCGTTACTCCTTCCATAGGTTACTGGTATTCTCTGAGTCAATACCTCTCTTGACGAAAAAGTGGCTATCTTAATAGTGCAATACTTCTTCCTCCGAGTTGCTCACACAGTTTACTACTTTTTGTGTACTTGCCAGTCTGCCAGAAGCGATATGTCACTAGTTGTGTATCATAAAAGAGTCATCGTTTCTCCTCCTAGGGGTTATTCGAGATTTCTTAATCCAAACCGCAAGTAACGAGGCATTGGCTACCTTAAGAGAGTCATAGTTACTCGTCCCAATTGCTCACCCAGTCTGCCACTTTTCCTTACTGCGGCCAGTCTGCCAGAAGCGATATGTCACTCGTTGTGTATCTTAAGAGATTCATCGTTACTCTTTCCATAGGTTACTGGTATTCTCTGATTCAATGCCTCTCGTGACAAAAAAGTGGCTATCTTAATAGTGCAATACTTCTTCCTCCCAGTTGCTCACACAGTTTACTACGTTTTTTTTTAGTTTTTGTCTGCCAGAAACTATAATTCACTAGTTTTGTATCATAAAAGAGTCATATTTTCTCCTCCTAGGGGTTATTCGAGACCTCTTAATCCAAACCGCAAGTAACGAGGCATTGGCTACCTTAGGAGAGTCATAGTTACTCGTCCCATTTGCTCACCCAGTCTGCCACTTTTTCTTCCTGCGGCCAGTCTGCCAGAAGCGATATGTCACTCGTTGTGTATCTTAAGAGATTCATCGTTACTCTTTCCATAGGTTACTGGTATTCTCTGATTCAATGCCTCTCGTGACGAAAAAGTGGCTATCTTAATAGTGCAATACTTCTTCCTCCCATTTGCTCACACAGTTTACTACTTTTTTGTGTAGTTTTTGTCTGCCAGAAACTATAATTCACTAGTTTTGTATCATAAAAGAGTCATCGTTTCTCCTCCTAGGGGTTATTCGAGACCTCTTAATGCAAACCGCAGGGAACGAGGCATTGGCTACCTTAAGAGAGTCATAGTTACTCGTCCCCATTGCTCACCCAGTCTGCCACTTTTCCTTACTGCGGCCAGTCTGCCAGAGGCGATATGTCACTCGTTGTGTATCTTAAGAGATTCATCGTTACTCTTTCCATAGGTTACTGGTATTCTCTGATTCAATGCCTCTCGTGACGAAAAAGTGGCTATCTTAATAGTGCAATACTTCTTCCTCCCAGTTGCTCACACAGTTTACTACTTTTTTGTGTAGTTTTTGTCTGCCAGAAACTATAATTCACTAGTTTTGTATCATAAAAGAGTCATCGTTTCTCCTCCTAGGGGTTATTCGAGACCTCTTAATGCAAACCACAAGTAACGAGGCATTGGCTACCTTAAGAGAGTCATAGTTACTCGTCCCAATTGCTCACCCAGTCTGCCACTTTTCCTTACTGCGGCCAGTCTGCCAGAAGCGATATGTCACTCGTAGTGTATCTTAAGAGATTCATCGTTACTCTTTCCATAGGTTACTGGTATTCTGTGATTCAATGCTCTCTCGTGACGAAAAAGTGGCTATCTTAATAGTGCAATACTTCTTCCTCCCAGTTGCTCACACAGTTTACTACTTTTTTGTGTAGTTTTTGTCTGCCAGAAACTATAATTCACTAGTTTTGTATCATAAAAGAGTCATCGTTTCTCCTCCTAGGGGTTATTCGAGACCTCTTAATGCAAACCGCAAGTAACGAGGCATTGGCTACCTTAAGAGAGTCATAGTTACTCGTCCCAATTGCTCACCCAGTCTGCCACTTTTCCTTACTGCGGCCAGTCTGCCAGAAGCGATATGTCACTCGTTGTGTATCTTAAGAGATTCATCGTTACTCTTTCCATAGGTTACTGGTATTCTCTGATTCAATGCCTCTCGTGACGAAAAAGTGGCTATCTTAATAGTGCAATACTTCTTCCTCGAAGTTGCTCACACAGTTTACTACTTTTTTGTGTAGTTTTTGTCTGCCAGAAACTATAATTCACTAGTTTTGTATCATAAAAGAGTCATCGTTTCTCCTCCTAGTGGTTATTCGAGACCTCTTAATCCAAACCGCATGTAACGAGGCATTGGCTACCTTAAGAGAGTCATAGTTACTCGTCCCAATTGCTCACCCAGTCTGCCACTTTTTCTTACTGCGGCCAGTCTGCCAGAAGCGATATGTCACTCGTTGTGTATCTTAAGAGATTCATCGTTACTCCTTCCATAGGTTACTGGTATTCTCTGAGTCAATACCTCTCGTGACGAAAAAGTGGCTATCTTAATAGTGCAATACTTCTTCCTCCGAATTGCTCACACAGTTTACTACTTTTTGTGTAGTTTTTGTCTGCCAGAAACTATAATTCACTAGCTGTGTATCATAAAAGAGTTATCGTTTCTCCTCATAGGGGTTTTCGAGATTTCTTAATCCAAACCGCAAGTAGCGAGGCATTGGCTACCTTAAGAGAGTCATAGTTACTCGTCCCAATTGCTCACCCAGTCTGCCACTTTTCCTTACTGCGGCCAGTCTGCCAGAAGCGATATGTCACTCGTTGTGTATCTTAAGAAATTCATCGTTACTCTTTCCTTAGGTTACTGGTATTCTCTGATTCAATGCCTCTCGTGACGAAAAAGTGGCTATCTTAATAGTGCAATACTTCTTCCTCCGAGTTGCTCACACAGTTTACTACTTTTTTGTGTAGTTTTTGTCTGCCAGAAACTATAATTCACTAGTTTTGTATCATAAAAGAGTCATCGTTTCTCCTCCTAGGCGTTATTCGAGACCTCTTAATCCAAACCGCAAGTAACGAGGCATTGGCTACCTTAAGAGAGTCATAGTTACTCGTCCCAATTGCTCACCCAGTCTGCCACTTTTTCTTACTGCGGCCAGTCTGCCAGAAGCGATATGTCACTCGTTGTGTATCTTAAGAGATTCATCGTTACTCCTTCCATAGGTTACTGGTATTCTCTGAGTCAATACCTCTCGTGACGAAAAAGTGGCCATCTTAATAGTGCAATACTTCTTCCTCCGAGTTGCTCACACAGTTTACTACTTTTTGTGTAGTTTTTGTCTGCGAGAAACTATAATTCACTAGCTGTGTATCATAAAAGAGTCATCGTTTCTCCTCCTAGGGGTTTTCGAGATTTCTTAATCCAAACCGCAAGTAACGAGGCATTGGCTACCTTAAGAGAGTCATAGTTACTCGTCCCCATTGCTCACCCAGTCTGCCACTTTTTCTTACTGTGGCCAGTCTGCCAGAAGCGATATGTCACTCGTTGTGTATCTTAAGAGATTCATCGTTATTCCTTCCATAGGTTACTCGTATTCTCTGAGTCAATACCTCTCTTGACGAAAAAGTGGCTATCTTAATAGTGCAATACTTCTTCCTCCGAGTTGCTCACACAGTTTACTACTTTTTGTGTACTTGCCAGTCTGCCAGAAGCGATATGTCACTAGTTGTGTATCATAAAAGAGTCATCGTTTCTCCTCCTAGGGGTTATTCGAGATTTCTTAATCCAAACCGCAAGTAACGAGGCATTGGCTACCTTAAGAGAGTCATAGTTACTCGTCCCCATTGCTCACCCAGTCTGCCACTTTTCCTTACTGCGGCCAGTCTGCCAGAAGCGATATGTCACCCGTTGTGTATCTCAAGAGATTCATCGTTACTCTTTCCATAGGTTACTGGTATTCTCTGATTCAATGCCTCTCGTGACGAAAAAGTGGCTATCTTATAGTGCAATACTTCTTCCTCCCATTTGCTCACACAGTTTACTACTTTTTTGTGTAGTTTTTGTCTGCCAGAAACTATAATTCACTAGTTTTGTATCATAAAAGAGTCATCGTTTCTCCTCCTAGGGGTTATTCGAGACCTCTTAATGCAAACCGCAAGTAACGAGGCATTGGCTACCTTAAGAGAGTCATAGTTACTCGTCCCAATTGCTCACCCAGTCTGCCACTTTTCCTTACTGCGGCCAGTCTGCCAGAAGCGATATGTCACTCGTTGTGTATCTTAAGAGATTCATCGTTACTCTTTCCATAGGTTACTGGTATTCTCTGATTCAATGCCTCTCGTGACGAAAAAGTGGCTACCTTAATAGTGCAATACTTCTTCCTCCCAGTTGCTCACACAGTTTACTACTTTTTTGTGTAGTTTTTGTCTGCCAGAAACTATAATTCACTAGTTTTGTATCATAAAAGAGTCATCGTTTCTCCTCCTAGGGGTTATTCTAGACCTCTTAATGCAAACGTCAAGTAACGAGGCATTGGCTACCTTAAGAGAGTCATAGTTACTCGTCCCAATTGCTCACCCAGTCTGCCACTTTTCCTTACTGCGGCCAGTCTGCCAGAAGCGATATGTCACTCGTTGTGTATCTTAAGAGATTCATCGTTACTCTTTCCATAGGTTACTGGTATTCTCTGATTCAATGCCTCTCGTGACGAAAAAGTGGCTATCTTAATAGTGCAATACTTCTTCCTCCCAGTTTGCTCACACATTTTACTACTTTTTTGTGTAGTTTTTGTCTGCCAGAAACTATAATTCACTAGTTTTGTATCATAAAAGAGTCATCGTTTCTCCTCCTAGGGGTTATTCGAGACCTCTTAATCCAAACCGCAAGTAACGAGGCATTGGCTACCTTAAGAGAGTCATAGTTACTCGTCCCAATTGCTCACCCAGTCTGCCACTTTTTCTTACTGCGGCCAGTCTGCCAGAAGCGATATGTCACTCGTTGTGTATCTTAAGAGATTCATCGTTACTCCTTCCATAGGTTACTGGTATCCTCTGAGTCAATACCCCTCGTGACGAAAAAGTGGCTATCTTAATAGTGCAATACTTCTTCCTCCGAGTTGCTCACACAGTTTACTACTTTTTGTGTAGTTTTTGTCTGCCAGAAACTATAATTCACTAGTTTTGTATCATAAAAGAGTCATCGTTTCTCCTCCTAGGGGTTATTCGAGACCTCTTAATGCAAACCGCAAGTAACGAGGCATTGGCTACCTTAAGAGAGTCATAGTTACTCGTCCCAATTGCTCACCCAGTCTGCCACTTTTCCTTACTGCGGCCAGTCTGCCAGAAGCGATATGTCACTCGTTGTGTATCTTAAGAGATTCATCGTTACTCTTTCCATAGGTTACTGGTATTCTCTGATTCAATGCCTCTCGTGACGAAAAAGTGGCTACCTTAATAGTGCAATACTTCTTCCTCCCAGTTGCTCACACAATTTACTACTTTTTTGTGTAGTTTTTGTCTGCCAGAAACTATAATTCACTAGTTTTGTATCATAAAAGAGTCATCGTTTCTCCTCCTAGGGGTTATTCTAGACCTCTTAATGCAAACGTCAAGTAACGAGGCATTGGCTACCTTAAGAGAGTCATAGTTACTCGTCCCAATTGCTCACCCAGTCTGCCACTTTTCCTTACTGCGGCCAGTCTGCCAGAAGCGATATGTCACTCGTTGTGTATCTTAAGAGATTCATCGTTACTCTTTCCATAGGTTACTGGTATTCTCTGATTCAATGCCTCTCGTGACGAAAAAGTGGCTATCTTAATAGTGCAATACTTCTTCCTCCCAGTTTGCTCACACATTTTACTACTTTTTTGTGTAGTTTTTGTCTGCCAGAAACTATAATTCACTAGTTTTGTATCATAAAAGAGTCATCGTTTCTCCTCCTAGGCGTTATTCGAGACCTCTTAATCCAAACCGCAAGTAACGAGGCATTGGCTACCTTAAGAGAGTCATAGTTACTCGTCCCAATTGCTCACCCAGTCTGCCACTTTTTCTTACTGCGGCCAGTCTGCCAGAAGCGATATGTCACTCGTTGTGTATCTTAAGAGATTCATCGTTACTCCTTCCATAGGTTACTGGTATTCTCTGAGTCAATACCTCTCGTGACGAAAAAGTGGCCATCTTAATAGTGCAATACTTCTTCCTCCGAGTTGCTCACACAGTTTACTACTTTTTGTGTAGTTTTTGTCTGCGAGAAACTATAATTCACTAGCTGTGTATCATAAAAGAGTCATCGTTTCTCCTCCTAGGGGTTTTCGAGATTTCTTAATCCAAACCGCAAGTAACGAGGCATTGGCTACCTTAAGAGAGTCATAGTTACTCGTCCCCATTGCTCACCCAGTCTGCCACTTTTTCTTACTGTGGCCAGTCTGCCAGAAGCGATATGTCACTCGTTGTGTATCTTAAGAGATTCATCGTTACTCCTTCCATAGGTTACTCGTATTCTCTGAGTCAATACCTCTCTTGACGAAAAAGTGGCTATCTTAATAGTGCAATACTTCTTCCTCCGAGTTGCTCACACAGTTTACTACTTTTTGTGTACTTGCCAGTCTGCCAGAAGCGATATGTCACTAGTTGTGTATCATAAAAGAGTCATCGTTTCTCCTCCTAGGGGTTATTCGAGATTTCTTAATCCAAACCGCAAGTAACGAGGCATTGGCTACCTTAAGAGAGTCATAGTTACTCGTCCCCATTGCTCACCCAGTCTGCCACTTTTCCTTACTGCGGCCAGTCTGCCAGAAGCGATATGTCACCCGTTGTGTATCTCAAGAGATTCATCGTTACTCTTTCCATAGGTTACTGGTATTCTCTGATTCAATGCCTCTCGTGACGAAAAAGTGGCTATCTTATAGTGCAATACTTCTTCCTCCCATTTGCTCACACAGTTTACTACTTTTTTGTGTAGTTTTTGTCTGCCAGAAACTATAATTCACTAGTTTTGTATCATAAAAGAGTCATCGTTTCTCCTCCTAGGGGTTATTCGAGACCTCTTAATGCAAACCGCAAGTAACGAGGCATTGGCTACCTTAAGAGAGTCATAGTTACTCGTCCCAATTGCTCACCCAGTCTGCCACTTTTCCTTACTGCGGCCAGTCTGCCAGAAGCGATATGTCACTCGTTGTGTATCTTAAGAGATTCATCGTTACTCTTTCCATAGGTTACTGGTATTCTCTGATTCAATGCCTCTCGTGACGAAAAAGTGGCTACCTTAATAGTGCAATACTTCTTCCTCCCAGTTGCTCACACAGTTTACTACTTTTTTGTGTAGTTTTTGTCTGCCAGAAACTATAATTCACTAGTTTTGTATCATAAAAGAGTCATCGTTTCTCCTCCTAGGGGTTATTCTAGACCTCTTAATGCAAACGTCAAGTAACGAGGCATTGGCTACCTTAAGAGAGTCATAGTTACTCGTCCCAATTGCTCACCCAGTCTGCCACTTTTCCTTACTGCGGCCAGTCTGCCAGAAGCGATATGTCACTCGTTGTGTATCTTAAGAGATTCATCGTTACTCTTTCCATAGGTTACTGGTATTCTCTGATTCAATGCCTCTCGTGACGAAAAAGTGGCTATCTTAATAGTGCAATACTTCTTCCTCCCAATTTGCTCACACATTTTACTACTTTTTTGTGTAGTTTTTGTCTGCCAGAAACTATAATTCACTAGTTTTGTATCATAAAAGAGTCATCGTTTCTCCTCCTAGGGGTTATTCGAGACCTCTTAATCCAAACCGCAAGTAACGAGGCATTGGCTACCTTAAGAGAGTCATAGTTACTCGTCCCAATTGCTCACCCAGTCTGCCACTTTTTCTTACTGCGGCCAGTCTGCCAGAAGCGATATGTCACTCGTTGTGTATCTTAAGAGATTCATCGTTACTCCTTCCATAGGTTACTGGTATCCTCTGAGTCAATACCCCTCGTGACGAAAAAGTGGCTATCTTAATAGTGCAATACTTCTTCCTCCGAGTTGCTCACACAGTTTACTACTTTTTGTGTAGTTTTTGTCTGCCAGAAACTATAATTCACTAGCTGTGTATCATAAAAGAGTCATCGTTTCTCCTCCTAGGGGTTATTCGAGACCTCTTAATGCAAACCGCAAGTAACGAGGCATTGGCTACCTTAAGAGAGTCATAGTTACTCGTCCCAATTGCTCATACAGTCTGCCACTTTTCCTTACTGCGGCCAGTCTGCCAGAAGCGATATGTCACTCGTTGTGTATCTTAAGAGATTCATCGTTACTCTTTCCATAGGTTACTGGTATTCTCTGATTCAATGCCTCTCGTGACGAAAAAGTGGCTATCTTAATAGTGCAATAATTCTTCCTCCCAGTTGCTCACACAGTTTACTACTTTTTGTGTAGTTTTTGTCTGCCAGAAACTATAATTCACTAGTTTTGTATCATAAAAGAGTCATCGTTTCTCCTCCTAGGGGTTATTCGAGACCTCTTAATGCAAACCGCAAGTAATGAGGCATTGGCTACCTTAAGAGAGTCATAGTTACTCGTCCCAATTGCTCACCCAGTCTGCCACTTTTCCTTACTGCGGCCAGTCTGCCAGAAGCGATATGTCACTCGTTGTGTATCTTAAGAGATTCATCGTTACTCTTTCCATAGGTTACTGGTATTCTCTGATTCAATGCCTCTCGTGACGAAAAAGTGGCTATCTTAAAAGTGCAATAATTCTTCCTCCCAGTTGCTCACACAGTTTACTACTTTTTTGTGTAGTTTTTGTCTGCCAGAAACTATAATTCACTAGTTTTGTATCATAAAAGAGTCATCGTTTCTCCTCCTAGGCGTTATTCGAGACCTCTTAATCCAAACCGCAAGTAACGAGGCATTGGCTACCTTAAGAGAGTCATAGTTACTCGTCCCAATTGCTCACCCAGTCTGCCACTTTTTCTTACTGCGGCCAGTCTGCCAGAAGCGATATGTCACTCGTTGTGTATCTTAAGAGATTCATCGTTACTCCTTCCATAGGTTACTGGTATTCTCTGAGTCAATACCTCTCGTGACGAAAAAGTGGCCATCTTAATAGTGCAATACTTCTTCCTCCGAGTTGCTCACACAGTTTACTACTTTTTGTGTAGTTTTTGTCTGCGAGAAACTATAATTCACTAGCTGTGTATCATAAAAGAGTCATCGTTTCTCCTCCTAGGGGTTTTCGAGATTTCTTAATCCAAACCGCAAGTAACGAGGCATTGGCTACCTTAAGAGAGTCATAGTTACTCGTCCCCATTGCTCACCCAGTCTGCCACTTTTTCTTACTGTGGCCAGTCTGCCAGAAGCGATATGTCACTCGTTGTGTATCTTAAGAGATTCATCGTTACTCCTTCCATAGGTTACTCGTATTCTCTGAGTCAATACCTCTCTTGACGAAAAAGTGGCTATCTTAATAGTGCAATACTTCTTCCTCCGAGTTGCTCACACAGTTTACTACTTTTTGTGTACTTGCCAGTCTGCCAGAAGCGATATGTCACTAGTTGTGTATCATAAAAGAGTCATCGTTTCTCCTCCTAGGGGTTATTCGAGATTTCTTAATCCAAACCGCAAGTAACGAGGCATTGGCTACCTTAAGAGAGTCATAGTTACTCGTCCCCATTGCTCACCCAGTCTGCCACTTTTCCTTACTGCGGCCAGTCTGCCAGAAGCGATATGTCACCCGTTGTGTATCTCAAGAGATTCATCGTTACTCTTTCCATAGGTTACTGGTATTCTCTGATTCAATGCCTCTCGTGACGAAAAAGTGGCTATCTTATAGTGCAATACTTCTTCCTCCCATTTGCTCACACAGTTTACTACTTTTTTGTGTAGTTTTTGTCTGCCAGAAACTATAATTCACTAGTTTTGTATCATAAAAGGGTCATCGTTTCTCCTCCTAGGGGTTATTCGAGACCTCTTAATGCAAACCGCAAGTAACGAGGCATTGGCTACCTTAAGAGAGTCATAGTTACTCGTCCCAATTGCTCACCCAGTCTGCCACTTTTCCTTACTGCGGCCAGTCTGCCAGAAGCGATATGTCACTCGTTGTGTATCTTAAGAGATTCATCGTTACTCTTTCCATAGGTTACTGGTATTCTCTGATTCAATGCCTCTCGTGACGAAAAAGTGGCTACCTTAATAGTGCAATACTTCTTCCTCCCAGTTGCTCACACAGTTTACTACTTTTTTGTGTAGTTTTTGTCTGCCAGAAACTATAATTCACTAGTTTTGTATCATAAAAGAGTCATCGTTTCTCCTCCTAGGGGTTATTCTAGACCTCTTAATGCAAACGTCAAGTAACGAGGCATTGGCTACCTTAAGAGAGTCATAGTTACTCGTCCCAATTGCTCACCCAGTCTGCCACTTTTCCTTACTGCGGCCAGTCTGCCAGAAGCGATATGTCACTCGTTGTGTATCTTAAGAGATTCATCGTTACTCTTTCCATAGGTTACTGGTATTCTCTGATTCAATGCCTCTCGTGACGAAAAAGTGGCTATCTTAATAGTGCAATACTTCTTCCTCCCAATTTGCTCACACATTTTACTACTTTTTTGTGTAGTTTTTGTCTGCCAGAAACTATAATTCACTAGTTTTGTATCATAAAAGAGTCATCGTTTCTCCTCCTAGGGGTTATTCGAGACCTCTTAATCCAAACCGCAAGTAACGAGGCATTGGCTACCTTAAGAGAGTCATAGTTACTCGTCCCAATTGCTCACCCAGTCTGCCACTTTTTCTTACTGCGGCCAGTCTGCCAGAAGCGATATGTCACTCGTTGTGTATCTTAAGAGATTCATCGTTACTCCTTCCATAGGTTACTGGTATCCTCTGAGTCAATACCCCTCGTGACGAAAAAGTGGCTATCTTAATAGTGCAATACTTCTTCCTCCGAGTTGCTCACACAGTTTACTACTTTTTGTGTAGTTTTTGTCTGCCAGAAACTATAATTCACTAGCTGTGTATCATAAAAGAGTCATCGTTTCTCCTCCTAGGGGTTATTCGAGACCTCTTAATGCAAACCGCAAGTAACGAGGCATTGGCTACCTTAAGAGAGTCATAGTTACTCGTCCCAATTGCTCATATAGTCTGCCACTTTTCCTTACTGCGGCCAGTCTGCCAGAAGCGATATGTCACTCGTTGTGTATCTCAAGAGATTCATCGTTACTCTTTCCATAGGTTACTGGTATTCTCTGATTCAATGCCTCTCGTGACGAAAAAGTGGCTATCTTAATAGTGCAATAATTCTTCCTCCCAGTTGCTCACACAGTTTACTACTTTTTGTGTAGTTTTTGTCTGCCAGAAACTATAATTCACTAGTTTTGTATCATAAAAGAGTCATCGTTTCTCCTCCTAGGGGTTATTCGAGACCTCTTAATGCAAACCGCAAGTAATGAGGCATTGGCTACCTTAAGAGAGTCATAGTTACTCGTCCCAATTGCTCACCCAGTCTGCCACTTTTCCTTACTGCGGCCAGTCTGCCAGAAGCGATATGTCACTCGTTGTGTATCTTAAGAGATTCATCGTTACTCCTTCCATAGGTTACTGGTATTCTCTGATTCAATGCCTCTCGTGACGAAAAAGTGGCTATCTTAAAAGTGCAATAATTCTTCCTCCCAGTTGCTCACACAGTTTACTACTTTTTTGTGTAGTTTTTGTCTGCCAGAAACTATAATTCACTAGTTTTGTATCATAAAAGAGTCATCGTTTCTCCTCCTAGGCGTTATTCGAGACCTCTTAATCCAAACCGCAAGTAACGAGGCATTGGCTACCTTAAGAGAGTCATAGTTACTCGTCCCAATTGCTCACCCAGTCTGCCACTTTTTCTTACTGCGGCCAGTCTGCCAGAAGCGATATGTCACTCGTTGTGTATCTTAAGAGATTCATCGTTACTCCTTCCATAGGTTACTGGTATTCTCTGAGTCAATACCTCTCGTGACGAAAAAGTGGCCATCTTAATAGTGCAATACTTCTTCCTCCGAGTTGCTCACACAGTTTACTACTTTTTGTGTAGTTTTTGTCTGCGAGAAACTATAATTCACTAGCTGTGTATCATAAAAGAGTCATCGTTTCTCCTCCTAGGGGTTTTCGAGATTTCTTAATCCAAACCGCAAGTAACGAGGCATTGGCTACCTTAAGAGAGTCATAGTTACTCGTCCCCATTGCTCACCCAGTCTGCCACTTTTTCTTACTGTGGCCAGTCTGCCAGAAGCGATATGTCACTCGTTGTGTATCTTAAGAGATTCATCGTTACTCCTTCCATAGGTTACTCGTATTCTCTGAGTCAATACCTCTCTTGACGAAAAAGTGGCTATCTTAATAGTGCAATACTTCTTCCTCCGAGTTGCTCACACAGTTTACTACTTTTTGTGTACTTGCCAGTCTGCCAGAAGCGATATGTCACTAGTTGTGTATCATAAAAGAGTCATCGTTTCTCCTCCTAGGGGTTATTCGAGATTTCTTAATCCAAACCGCAAGTAACGAGGCATTGGCTACCTTAAGAGAGTCATAGTTACTCGTCCCCATTGCTCACCCAGTCTGCCACTTTTCCTTACTGCGGCCAGTCTGCCAGAAGCGATATGTCACCCGTTGTGTATCTCAAGAGATTCATCGTTACTCTTTCCATAGGTTACTGGTATTCTCTGATTCAATGCCTCTCGTGACGAAAAAGTGGCTATCTTATAGTGCAATACTTCTTCCTCCCATTTGCTCACACAGTTTACTACTTTTTTGTGTAGTTTTTGTCTGCCAGAAACTATAATTAACTAGTTTTGTATCATAAAAGAGTCATCGTTTCTCCTCCTAGGGGTTATTCGAGACCTCTTAATGCAAACCGCAAGTAACGAGGCATTGGCTACCTTAAGAGAGTCATAGTTACTCGTCCCAATTGCTCACCCAGTCTGCCACTTTTCCTTACTGCGGCCAGTCTGCCAGAAGCGATATGTCACTCGTTGTGTATCTTAAGAGATTCATCGTTACTCTTTCCATAGGTTACTGGTATTCTCTGATTCAATGCCTCTCGTGACGAAAAAGTGGCTACCTTAATAGTGCAATACTTCTTCCTCCCAGTTGCTCACACAGTTTACTACTTTTTTGTGTAGTTTTTGTCTGCCAGAAACTATAATTCACTAGTTTTGTATCATAAAAGAGTCATCGTTTCTCCTCCTAGGGGTTATTCTAGACCTCTTAATGCAAACGTCAAGTAACGAGGCATTGGCTACCTTAAGAGAGTCATAGTTACTCGTCCCAATTGCTCACCCAGTCTGCCACTTTTCCTTACTGCGGCCAGTCTGCCAGAAGCGATATGTCACTCGTTGTGTATCTTAAGAGATTCATCGTTACTCTTTCCATAGGTTACTGGTATTCTCTGATTCAATGCCTCTCGTGACGAAAAAGTGGCTATCTTAATAGTGCAATACTTCTTCCTCCCAATTTGCTCACACATTTTACTACTTTTTTGTGTAGTTTTTGTCTGCCAGAAACTATAATTCACTAGTTTTGTATCATAAAAGAGTCATCGTTTCTCCTCCTAGGGGTTATTCGAGACCTCTTAATCCAAACCGCAAGTAACGAGGCATTGGCTACCTTAAGAGAGTCATAGTTACTCGTCCCAATTGCTCACCCAGTCTGCCACTTTTTCTTACTGCGGCCAGTCTGCCAGAAGCGATATGTCACTCGTTGTGTATCTTAAGAGATTCATCGTTACTCCTTCCATAGGTTACTGGTATCCTCTGAGTCAATACCCCTCGTGACGAAAAAGTGGCTATCTTAATAGTGCAATACTTCTTCCTCCGAGTTGCTCACACAGTTTACTACTTTTTGTGTAGTTTTTGTCTGCCAGAAACTATAATTCACTAGCTGTGTATCATAAAAGAGTCATCGTTTCTCCTCCTAGGGGTTATTCGAGACCTCTTAATGCAAACCGCAAGTAACGAGGCATTGGCTACCTTAAGAGAGTCATAGTTACTCGTCCCAATTGCTCATACAGTCTGCCACTTTTCCTTACTGCGGCCAGTCTGCCAGAAGCGATATGTCACTCGTTGTGTATCTTAAGAGATTCATCGTTACTCTTTCCATAGGTTACTGGTATTCTCTGATTCAATGCCTCTCGTGACGAAAAAGTGGCTATCTTAATAGTGCAATAATTCTTCCTCCCAGTTGCTCACACAGTTTACTACTTTTTGTGTAGTTTTTGTCTGCCAGAAACTATAATTCACTAGTTTTGTATCATAAAAGAGTCATCGTTTCTCCTCCTAGGGGTTATTCGAGACCTCTTAATGCAAACCGCAAGTAATGAGGCATTGGCTACCTTAAGAGAGTCATAGTTACTCGTCCCAATTGCTCACCCAGTCTGCCACTTTTCCTTACTGCGGCCAGTCTGCCAGAAGCGATATGTCACTCGTTGTGTATCTTAAGAGATTCATCGTTACTCTTTCCATAGGTTACTGGTATTCTCTGATTCAATGCCTCTCGTGACGAAAAAGTGGCTATCTTAAAAGTGCAATAATTCTTCCTCCCAGTTGCTCACACAGTTTACTACTTTTTTGTGTAGTTTTTGTCTGCCAGAAACTATAATTCACTAGTTTTGTATCATAAAAGAGTCATCGTTTCTCCTCCTAGGCGTTATTCGAGACCTCTTAATCCAAACCGCAAGTAACGAGGCATTGGCTACCTTAAGAGAGTCATAGTTACTCGTCCCAATTGCTCACCCAGTCTGCCACTTTTCCTTACTGCGGCCAGTCTGCCAGAAGCGATATGTCACTCGTTGTGTATCTTAAGAGATTCATCGTTACTCCTTCCATAGGTTACTGGTATTCTCTGAGTCAATACCTCTCGTGACGAAAAAGTGGCCATCTTAATAGTGCAATACTTCTTCCTCCGAGTTGCTCACACACTTTACTACTTTTTGTGTAGTTTTTGTCTGCCAGAAACTATAATTCACTAGCTGTGTATCATAAAAGAGTCATCGTTTCTCCTCCTAGGGGTTTTCGAGATTTCTTAATCCAAACCGCAAGTAACGAGGCATTGGCTACCTTAAGAGAGTCATAGTTACTCGTCCCAATTGCTCACCCAGTCTGCCACTTTTTCTTACTTCGGCCAGTCTGCCAGAAGCGATATGTCACTCGTTGTGTATCTTAAGAGATTCATCGTTACTCCTTCCATAGGTTACTCGTATTCTCTGAGTCAATACCTCTCTTGACGAAAAAGTGGCTATCTTAATAGTGCAATACTTCTTCCTCCGAGTTGCTCACACAGTTTACTACTTTTTGTGTACTTGCCAGTCTGCCAGAAGCGATATGTCACTAGTTGTGTATCATAAAAGAGTCATCGTTTCTCCTCCTAGGGGTTATTCGAGATTTCTTAATCCAAACCGCAAGTAACGAGGCATTGGCTACCTTAAGAGAGTCATAGTTACTCGTCCCAATTGCTCACCCAGTCTGCCACTTTTCCTTACTGCGGCCAGTCTGCCAGAAGCGATATGTCACTCGTTGTGTATCTTAAGAGATTCATCGTTACTCTTTCCATAGGTTACTGGTATTCTCTGATTCAATGCCTCTCGTGACGAAAAAGTGGCTATCTTAATAGTGCAATACTTCTTCCTCCCAGTTTGCTCACACATTTTACTACTTTTTTGTGTAGTTTTTGTCTGCCAGAAACTATAATTCACTAGTTTTGTATCGTAAAAGAGTCATCGTTTCTCCTTCTAGGTGTTATTCGAGACCTCTTAATCCAAACCGCAAGTAACGAGGCATTGGCTACCTTAAGAGAGTCATAGTTACTCGTCCCAATTGCTCACCCAGTCTGCCACTTTTTCTTACTGCGGCCAGTCTGCCAGAAGCGATATGTCACTCGTTGTGTATCTTAAGAGATTCATCGTTACTCCTTCCATAGGTTACTGGTATCCTCTGAGTCAATACCCCTCGTGACGAAAAAGTGGCTATCTTAATAGTGCAATACTTCTTCCTCCGAGTTGCTCACACAGTTTACTACTTTTTGTGTAGTTTTTGTCTGCCAGAAACTATAATTCACTAGCTGTGTATCATAAAAGAGTCATCGTTTCTCCTCCTAGGGGTTATTCGAGACCTCTTAATGCAAACCGCAAGTAACGAGGCATTGGCTACCTTAAGAGAGTCATAGTTACTCGTCCCAATTGCTCATACAGTCTGCCACTTTTCCTTACTGCGGCCAGTCTGCCAGAAGCGATATGTCACTCGTTGTGTATCTTAAGAGATTCATCGTTACTCTTTCCATAGGTTACTGGTATTCTCTGATTCAATGCCTCTCGTGACGAAAAAGTGGCTATCTTAATAGTGCAATAATTCTTCCTCCCAGTTGCTCACACAGTTTACTACTTTTTTGTGTAGTTTTTGTCTGCCAGAAACTATAATTCACTAGTTTTGTATCATAAAAGAGTCATCGTTTCTCCTCCTAGGGGTTATTCGAGACCTCTTAATGCAAACCGCAAGTAACGAGGCATTGGCTACCTTAAGAGAGTCATAGTTACTCGTCCCAATTGCTCACCCAGTCTGCCACTTTTCCTTACTGCGGCCAGTCTGCCCGAAGCGATATGTCACTCGTTGTGTATCTTAAGAGATTCATCGTTACTCTTTCCATAGGTTACTGGTATTCTCTGATTCAATGCCTCTCGTGACGAAAAAGTGGCTATCTTAATAGTGCAATAATTCTTCCTCCCAGTTGCTCACACAGTTTACTACTTTTTTGTGTAGTTTTTGTCTGCCAGAAACTATAATTCACTAGTTTTGTATCATAAAAGAGTCATCGTTTCTCCTCCTAGGCGTTATTCGAGACCTCTTAATCCAAACCGCAAGTAACGAGGCATTGGCTACCTTAAGAGAGTCATAGTTACTCGTCCCAATTGCTCACCCAGTCTGCCACTTTTTCTTACTGCGGCCAGTCTGCCAGAAGCGATATGTCACTCGTTGTGTATCTTAAGAGATTCATCGTTACTCCTTCCATAGGTTACTGGTATTCTCTGAGTCAATACCTCTCGTGACGAAAAAGTGGCCATCTTAATAGTGCAATACTTCTTCCTCCGAGTTGCTCACACACTTTACTACTTTTTGTGTAGTTTTTGTCTGCCAGAAACTATAATTCACTAGCTGTGTATCATAAAAGAGTCATCGTTTCTCCTCCTAGTGGTTTTCGAGATTTCTTAATCCAAACCGCAAGTAACGAGGCATTGGCTACCTTAAGAGAGTCATAGTTACTCGTCCCAATTGCTCACCCAGTCTGCCACTTTTTCTTACTTCGGCCAGTCTGCCAGAAGCGATATGTCACTCGTTGTGTATCTTAAGAGATTCATCGTTACTCCTTCAGTAGGTTACTCGTATTCTCTGAGTCAATACCTCTCTTGACGAAAAAGTGGCTATCTTAATAGTGCAATACTTCTTCCTCCGAGTTGCTCACACAGTTTACTACTTTTTGTGTACTTGCCAGTCTGCCAGAAGCGATATGTCACTAGTTGTGTATCATAAAAGAGTCATCGTTTCTCCTCCTAGGGGTTATTCGAGATTTCTTAATCCAAACCGCAAGTAACGAGGCATTGGCTACCTTAAGAGAGTCATAGTTACTCGTCCCAATTGCTCACCCAGTCTGCCACTTTTCCTTACTGCGGCCAGTCTGCCAAAAGCGATATGTCACTCGTTGTGTATCTTAAGAGATTCATCGTTACTCTTTCCATAGGTTACTGGTATTCTCTGATTCAATGCCTCTCGTGACGAAAAAGTGGCTATCTTATAGTGCAATACTTCTTCCTCCCATTTGCTCACACAGTTTACTACTTTTTTGTGTAGTTTTTGTCTGCCAGAAACTATAATTCACTAGTTTTGTATCATAAAAGAGTCATCGTTTCTCCTCCTAGGGGTTATTCGAGACCTCTTAATGCAAACCGCAAGTAACGAGGCATTGGCTACCTTAAGAGAGTCATAGTTACTCGTCCCAATTGCTCACCCAGTCTGCCACTTTTCCTTACTGCGGCCAGTCTGCCAGAAGCGATATGTCACTCGTTGTGTATCTTAAGAGATTCATCGTTACTCTTTCCATAGGTTACTGGTATTCTCTGATTCAATGCCTCTCGTGACGAAAAAGTGGCTATCTTAATAGTGCAATACTTCTTCCTCCCAGTTTGCTCACACATTTTACTACTTTTTTGTGTAGTTTTTGTCTGCCAGAAACTATAATTCACTAGTTTTGTATCATAAAAGAGTCATCGTTTCTCCTCCTAGGGGTTATTCGAGACCTCTTAATCCAAACCGCAAGTAACGAGGCATTGGCTACCTTAAGAGAGTCATAGTTACTCGTCCCAATTGCTCACCCAGTCTGCCACTTTTTCTTACTGCGGCCAGTCTGCCAGAAGCGATATGTCACTCGTTGTGTATCTTAAGAGATTCATCGTTACTCCTTCCATAGGTTACTGGTATTCTCTGAGTCAATACCTCTCGTGACGAAAAAGTGGCTATCTTAATAGTGCAATACTTCTTCCTCCGAGTTGCTCACACAGTTTACTACTTTTTGTGTAGTTTTTGTCTGCCAGAAACTATAATTCACTAGCTGTGTATCATAAAAGAGTCATCGTTTCTCCTCCTAGGGGTTATTCGAGACCTCTTAATGCAAACCGCAAGTAACGAGGCATTGGCTACCTTAAGAGAGTCATAGTTACTCGTCCCAATTGCTCATACAGTCTGCCACTTTTCCTTACTGCGGCCAGTCTGCCAGAAGCGATATGTCACTCGTTGTGTATCTTAAGAGATTCATCGTTACTCTTTCCATAGGTTACTGGTATTCTCTGATTCAATGCCTCTCGTGACGAAAAAGTGGCTATCTTAATAGTGCAATACTTCTTCCTCCCAGTTGCTCACACAGTTTACTACTTTTTTGTGTAGTTTTTGTCTGCCAGAAACTATAATTCACTAGTTTTGTATCATAAAAGAGTCATCGTTTCTCCTCCTAGGGGTTATTCGAGACCTCTTAATCCAAACCGCAAGTAACGAGGCATTGGCTACCTTAAGAGAGTCATAGTTACTCGTCCCAATTGCTCACCCAGTCTGTCACTTTTTCTTACTGCGACCAGTCTGCCAGAAGCGATATGTCACTCGTTGTGTATCTTAAGAGATTCATCGTTACTCCTTCCATAGGTTACTGGTATTCTCTGAGTCAATACCTCTCGTGACGAAAAAGTGGCTATCTTAATAGTGCAATACTTCTTCCTCCGAGTTGCTCACACAGTTAACTACTTTTTGTGTAGTTTTTGTCTGCCAGAAACTATAATTCACTAGTTTTGTATCATAAAAGAGGCATCGTTTCTCCTCCTAGGGGTTATTCGAGACCTCTTAATCCAAACCGCAAGTAACGAGGCATTGGCTACCTTAAGAGAGTCATAGTTACTCGTCCCAATTGCTCACCCAGTCTGTCACTTTTTCTTACTGCGACCAGTCTGCCAGAAGCGATATGTCACTCGTTGTGTATCTTAAGAGATTCATCGTTACTCCTTCCATAGGTTACTGGTATTCTCTGAGTCAATACCTCTCGTGACGAAAAAGTGGCTATCTTAATAGTGCAATACTTCTTCCTCCGAGTTGCTCACACAGTTTACTACTTTTTGTGTACTTGCCAGTCTGCCAGAAGCGATATGTCACTAGTTGTGTATCATAAAAGAGTCATCGTTTCTCCTCCTAGGGGTTATTCGAGATTTCTTAATCCAAACCGCAAGTAACGAGGCATTGGCTACCTTAAGAGAGTCATAGTTACTCGTCCCAATTGCTCACCCAGTCTGCCACTTTTCCTTACTGCGGCCAGTCTGCCAGAAGCGATATGTCACTCGTTGTGTATCTTAAGAGATTCATCGTTACTCTTTCCATAGGTTACTGGTATTCTCTGATTCAATGCCTCTCGTGACGAAAAAGTGGCTATCTTATAGTGCAATACTTCTTCCTCCCATTTGCGCACACAGTTTACTACTTTTTTGTGTAGTTTTTGTCTGCCAGAAACTATAATTCACTAGTTTTGTATCATAAAAGAGTCATCGTTTCTCCTCCTAGGGGTTATTCGAGACCTCTTAATCCAAACCGCAAGTAACGAGGCATTGGCTACCTTAAGAGAGTCATAGTTACTCGTCCCAATTGCTCACCCAGTCTGTCACTTTTTCTTACTGCGACCAGTCTGCCAGAAGCGATATGTCACTCGTTGTGTATCTTAAGAGATTCATCGTTACTCCTTCCATAGGTTACTGGTATTCTCTGAGTCAATACCTCTCGTGACGAAAAAGTGGCTATCTTAATAGTGCAATACTTCTTCCTCCGAGTTGCTCACACAGTTAACTACTTTTTGTGTAGTTTTTGTCTGCCTGAAACTATAATTCACTAGCTGTGTATCATAAAAGAGTCATCGTTTCTCCTCCTAGGGGTTTTCGAGATTTCTTAATCCAAACCGCAAGTAACGAGGCATTGGCTACCTTAAGAGAGTCATAGTTACTCGTCCCCATTGCTCACCCAGTCTGCCACTTTTTCTTACTGTGGCCAGTCTGCCAGAAGCGATATGTCACTCGTTGTGTATCTTAAGAGATTCATCGTTACTCCTTCCATAGGTTGCTCGTATTCTCTGAGTCAATACCTCTCTTGACGAAAAAGTGGCTATCTTAATAGTGCAATACTTCTTCCTCCGAGTTGCTCACACAGTTTACTACTTTTTGTGTAGTTTTTGTCTGCCAGAAACTATAATTCACTAGCTGTGTATCAGAAAAGAGTCATCGTTTCTCCTCCTAGGGGTTATTCGAGATTTCTTAATCCAAACCGCAAGTAACGAGGCATTGGCTACCTTAAGAGAGTCATAGTTACTCGTCCCAATTGCTCACCCAGTCTGCCACTTTTCCTTACTGCGGCCAGTCTGCCAGAAGCGATATGTCACTCGTTGTGTATCTTAAGAGATTCATCGTTACTCTTTCCATAGGTTACTGGTATTCTCTGATTCAATGCCTCTCGTGACGAAAAAGTGGCTATCTTATAGTGCAATACTTCTTCCTCCCATTTGCTCACACAGTTTACTACTTTTTGTGTAGTTTTTGTCTGCCAGAAACTATAATTCACTAGTTTTGTATCATAAAAGAGTCATCGTTTCTCCTCCTAGGGGTTATTCGAGACCTCTTAATGCAAACCGCAAGTAACGAGGCATTGGCTACCTTAAGAGAGTCATAGTTACTCGTCCCAATTGCTCACCCAGTCTGCCACTTTTCCTTACTGCGGCCAGTCTGCCAGAAGCGATATGTCACTCGTTGTGTATCTTAAGAGATTCATCGTTACTCTTTCCATAGGTTACTGGTATTCTCTGATTCAATGCCTCTCGTGACGAAAAAGTGGCTATCTTAATAGTGCAATACTTCTTCCTCCCAGTTTGCTCACACATTTTACTACTTTTTTGTGTAGTTTTTGTCTGCCAGAAACTATAATTCACTAGTTTTGTATCATAAAAGAGTCATCGTTTCTCCTCCTAGGGGTTATTCGAGACCTCTTAATCCAAACCGCAAGTAATGAGGCATTGGCTACCTTAAGAGAGTCATAGTTACTCGTCCCAATTGCTCACCCAGTCTGCCACTTTTTCTTACTGCGGCCAGTCTGCCAGAAGCGATATGTCACTCGTTGTGTATCTTAAGAGATTCATCGTTACTCCTTCCATAGGTTACTGGTATTCTCTGAGTCAATACCTCTCGTGACGAAAAAGTGGCTATCTTAATAGTGCAATACTTCTTCCTCCGAGTTGCTCACACAGTTTACTACTTTTTGTGTAGTTTTTGTCTGCCAGAAACTATAATTCACTAGCTGTGTATCATAAAAGAGTCATCGTTTCTCCTCCTAGGGGTTATTCGAGACCTCTTAATGCAAACCGCAAGTAACGAGGCATTGGCTACCTTAAGAGAGTCATAGTTACTCGTCCCAATTGCTCATACAGTCTGCCACTTTTCCTTACTGCGGCCAGTCTGCCAGAAGCGATATGTCACTCGTTGTGTATCTTAAGAGATTCATCGTTACTCTTTCCATAGGTTACTGGTATTCTCTGATTCAATGCCTCTCGTGACGAAAAAGTGGCTATCTTAATAGTGCAATACTTCTTCCTCCCAGTTGCTCACACAGTTTACAACTTTTTTGTGTAGTTTTTGTCTGCCAGAAACTATAATTCACTAGTTTTGTATCATAAAAGAGTCATCGTTTCTCCTCCTAGGGGTTATTCGAGACCTCTTAATCCAAACCGCAAGTAACGAGGCATTGGCTACCTTAAGAGAGTCATAGTTACTCGTCCCAATTGCTCACCCAGTCTGTCACTTTTTCTTACTGCGGCCAGTCTGCCAGAAGCGATATGTCACTCGTTGTGTATCTTAAGAGATTCATCGTTACTCCTTCCATAGGTTACTGGTATTCTCTGAGTCAATACCTCTCGTGACGAAAAAGTGGCTATCTTAATAGTGCAATACTTCTTCCTCCGAGTTGCTCACACAGTTAACTACTTTTTGTGTAGTTTTTGTCTGCCAGAAACTATAATTCACTAGCTGTGTATCATAAAAGAGTCATCTTTTCTCCTCCTAGGGGTTTTCGAGATTTCTTAATCCAAACCGCAAGTAACGAGGCATTGGCTACCTTAAGAGAGTCATAGTTACTCGTCCCCATTGCTCACCCAGTCTGCCACTTTTTCTTACTGTGGCCAGTCTGCCAGAAGCGATATGTCACTCGTTGTGTATCTTAAGAGATTCATCGTTACTCCTTCCATAGGTTACTGGTATTCTCTGAGTCAATACCTCTCGTGACGAAAAAGTGGCCATCTTAATAGTGCAATACTTCATCCTCCGAGTTGCTCACACACTTTACTACTTTTTGTGTAGTTTTTGTCTGCCAGAAACTATAATTCACTAGCTGTGTATCATAAAAGAGTCATCGTTTCTCCTCCTAGGGGTTTTCGAGATTTCTTAATCCAAACCGCAAGTAACGAGGCATTGGCTACCTTAAGAGAGTCATAGTTACTCGTCCCAATTGCTCACCCAGTCTGCCACTTTTTCTTACTTCGGCCAGTCTGCCAGAAGCGATATGTCACTCGTTGTGTATCTTAAGAGATTCATCGTTACTCCTTCAGTAGGTTACTCGTATTCTCTGAGTCAATACCTCTCTTGACGAAAAAGTGGCTATCTTAATAGTGCAATACTTCTTCCTCCGAGTTGCTCACACAGTTTACTACTTTTTGTGTACTTGCCAGTCTGCCAGAAGCGATATGTCACTAGTTGTGTATCATAAAAGAGTCATCGTTTCTCCTCCTAGGGGTTATTCGAGATTTCTTAATCCAAACCGCAAGTAACGAGGCATTGGCTACCTTAAGAGAGTCATAGTTACTCGTCCCAATTGCTCACCCAGTCTGCCACTTTTCCTTACTGCGGCCAGTCTGCCAAAAGCGATATGTCACTCGTTGTGTATCTTAAGAGATTCATCGTTACTCTTTCCATAGGTTACTGGTATTCTCTGATTCAATGCCTCTCGTGACGAAAAAGTGGCTATCTTATAGTGCAATACTTCTTCCTCCCATTTGCTCACACAGTTTACTACTTTTTTGTGTAGTTTTTGTCTGCCAGAAACTATAATTCACTAGTTTTGTATCATAAAAGAGTCATCGTTTCTCCTCCTAGGGGTTATTCGAGACCTCTTAATGCAAACCGCAAGTAACGAGGCATTGGCTACCTTAAGAGAGTCATAGTTACTCGTCCCAATTGCTCACCCAGTCTGCCACTTTTCCTTACGGCGGCCAGTCTGCCAGAAGCGATATGTCACTCGTTGTGTATCTTAAGAGATTCATCGTTACTCTTTCCATAGGTTACTGGTATTCTCTGATTCAATGCCTCTCGTGACGAAAAAGTGGCTATCTTAATAGTGCAATACTTCTTCCTCCCAGTTTGCTCACACATTTTACTACTTTTTTGTGTAGTTTTTGTCTGCCAGAAACTATAATTCACTAGTTTTGTATCATAAAAGAGTCATCGTTTCTCCTCCTAGGGGTTATTCGAGACCTCTTAATCCAAACCGCAAGTAACGAGGCATTGGCTACCTTAAGAGAGTCATAGTTACTCGTCCCAATTGCTCACCCAGTCTGCCACTTTTTCTTACTGCGGCCAGTCTGCCAGAAGCGATATGTCACTCGTTGTGTATCTTAAGAGATTCATCGTTACTCCTTCCATAGGTTACTGGTATTCTCTGAGTCAATACCTCTCGTGACGAAAAAGTGGCTATCTTAATAGTGCAATACTTCTTCCTCCGAGTTGCTCACACAGTTTACTACTTTTTGTGTAGTTTTTGTCTGCCAGAAACTATAATTCACTAGCTGTGTATCATAAAAGAGTCATCGTTTCTCCTCCTAGGGGTTATTCGAGACCTCTTAATGCAAACCGCAAGTAACGAGGCATTGGCTACCTTAAGAGAGTCATAGTTACTCGTCCCAATTGCTCATACAGTCTGCCACTTTTCCTTACTGCGGCCAGTCTGCCAGAAGCGATATGTCACTCGTTGTGTATCTTAAGAGATTCATCGTTACTCTTTCCATAGGTTACTGGTATTCTCTGATTCAATGCCTCTCGTGACGAAAAAGTGGCTATCTTAATAGTGCAATACTTCTTCCTCCCAGTTGCTCACACAGTTTACTACTTTTTTGTGTAGTTTTTGTCTGCCAGAAACTATAATTCACTAGTTTTGTATCATAAAAGAGTCATCGTTTCTCCTCCTAGGGGTTATTCGAGACCTCTTAATCCAAACCGCAAGTAACGAGGCATTGGCTACCTTAAGAGAGTCATAGTTACTCGTCCCAATTGCTCACCCAGTCTGTCACTTTTTCTTACTGCGACCAGTCTGCCAGAAGCGATATGTCACTCGTTGTGTATCTTAAGAGATTCATCGTTACTCCTTCCATAGGTTACTGGTATTCTCTGAGTCAATACCTCTCGTGACGAAAAAGTGGCTATCTTAATAGTGCAATACTTCTTCCTCCGAGTTGCTCACACAGTTAACTACTTTTTGTGTAGTTTTTGTCTGCCAGAAACTATAATTCACTAGTTTTGTATCATAAAAGAGTCATCGTTTCTCCTCCTAGGGGTTATTCGAGACCTCTTAATCCAAACCGCAAGTAACGAGGCATTGGCTACCTTAAGAGAGTCATAGTTACTCGTCCCAATTGCTCACCCAGTCTGTCACTTTTTCTTACTGCGACCAGTCTGCCAGAAGCGATATGTCACTCGTTGTGTATCTTAAGAGATTCATCGTTACTCCTTCCATAGGTTACTGGTATTCTCTGAGTCAATACCTCTCGTGACGAAAAAGTGGCTATCTTAATAGTGCAATACTTCTTCCTCCGAGTTGCTCACACAGTTTACTACTTTTTGTGTACTTGCCAGTCTGCCAGAAGCGATATGTCACTAGTTGTGTATCATAAAAGAGTCATCGTTTCTCCTCCTAGGGGTTATTCGAGATTTCTTAATCCAAACCGCAAGTAACGAGGCATTGGCTACCTTAAGAGAGTCATAGTTACTCGTCCCAATTGCTCACCCAGTCTGCCACTTTTCCTTACTGCGGCCAGTCTGCCAGAAGCGATATGTCACTCGTTGTGTATCTTAAGAGATTCATCGTTACTCTTTCCATAGGTTACTGGTATTCTCTGATTCAATGCCTCTCGTGACGAAAAAGTGGCTATCTTATAGTGCAATACTTCTTCCTCCCATTTGCGCACACAGTTTACTACTTTTTTGTGTAGTTTTTGTCTGCCAGAAACTATAATTCACTAGTTTTGTATCATAAAAGAGTCATCGTTTCTCCTCCTAGGGGTTATTCGAGACCTCTTAATCCAAACCGCAAGTAACGAGGCATTGGCTACCTTAAGAGAGTCATAGTTACTCGTCCCAATTGCTCACCCAGTCTGTCACTTTTTCTTACTGCGACCAGTCTGCCAGAAGCGATATGTCACTCGTTGTGTATCTTAAGAGATTCATCGTTACTCCTTCCATAGGTTACTGGTATTCTCTGAGTCAATACCTCTCGTGACGAAAAAGTGGCTATCTTAATAGTGCAATACTTCTTCCTCCGAGTTGCTCACACAGTTAACTACTTTTTGTGTAGTTTTTGTCTGCCTGAAACTATAATTCACTAGCTGTGTATCATAAAAGAGTCATCGTTTCTCCTCCTAGGGGTTTTCGAGATTTCTTAATCCAAACCGCAAGTAACGAGGCATTGGCTACCTTAAGAGAGTCATAGTTACTCGTCCCCATTGCTCACCCAGTCTGCCACTTTTTCTTACTGTGGCCAGTCTGCCAGAAGCGATGTGTCACTCGTTGTGTATCTTAAGAGATTCATCGTTACTCCTTCCATAGGTTGCTCGTATTCTCTGAGTCAATACCTCTCTTGACGAAAAAGTGGCTATCTTAATAGTGCAATACTTCTTCCTCCGAGTTGCTCACACAGTTTACTACTTTTTGTGTAGTTTTTGTCTGCCAGAAACTATAATTCACTAGCTGTGTATCAGAAAAGAGTCATCGTTTCTCCTCCTAGGGGTTATTCGAGATTTCTTAATCCAAACCGCAAGTAACGAGGCATTGGCTACCTTAAGAGAGTCATAGTTACTCGTCCCAATTGCTCACCCAGTCTGCCACTTTTCCTTACTGCGGCCAGTCTGCCAGAAGCGATATGTCACTCGTTGTGTATCTTAAGAGATTCATCGTTACTCTTTCCATAGGTTACTGGTATTCTCTGATTCAATGCCTCTCGTGACGAAAAAGTGGCTATCTTATAGTGCAATACTTCTTCCTCCCATTTGCTCACACAGTTTACTACTTTTTGTGTAGTTTTTGTCTGCCAGAAACTATAATTCACTAGTTTTGTATCATAAAAGAGTCATCGTTTCTCCTCCTAGGGGTTATTCGAGACCTCTTAATGCAAACCGCAAGTAACGAGGCATTGGCTACCTTAAGAGAGTCATAGTTACTCGTCCCAATTGCTCACCCAGTCTGCCACTTTTCCTTACTGCGGCCAGTCTGCCAGAAGCGATATGTCACTCGTTGTGTATCTTAAGAGATTCATCGTTACTCTTTCCATAGGTTACTGGTATTCTCTGATTCAATGCCTCTCGTGACGAAAAAGTGGCTATCTTAATAGTGCAATACTTCTTCCTCCCAGTTTGCTCACACATTTTACTACTTTTTTGTGTAGTTTTTGTCTGCCAGAAACTATAATTCACTAGTTTTGTATCATAAAAGAGTCATCGTTTCTCCTCCTAGGGGTTATTCGAGACCTCTTAATCCAAACCGCAAGTAACGAGGCATTGGCTACCTTAAGAGAGTCATAGTTACTCGTCCCAATTGCTCACCCAGTCTGTCACTTTTTCTTACTGCGACCAGTCTGCCAGAAGCGATATGTCACTCGTTGTGTATCTTAAGAGATTCATCGTTACTCCTTCCATAGGTTACTGGTATTCTCTGAGTCAATACCTCTCGTGACGAAAAAGTGGCTATCTTAATAGTGCAATACTTCTTCCTCCGAGTTGCTCACACAGTTTACTACTTTTTGTGTACTTGCCAGTCTGCCAGAAGCGATATGTCACTAGTTGTGTATCATAAAAGAGTCATCGTTTCTCCTCCTAGGGGTTATTCGAGATTTCTTAATCCAAACCGCAAGTAACGAGGCATTGGCTACCTTAAGAGAGTCATAGTTACTCGTCCCAATTGCTCACCCAGTCTGCCACTTTTCCTTACTGCGGCCAGTCTGCCAGAAGCGATATGTCACTCGTTGTGTATCTTAAGAGATTCATCGTTACTCTTTCCATAGGTTACTGGTATTCTCTGATTCAATGCCTCTCGTGACGAAAAAGTGGCTATCTTATAGTGCAATACTTCTTCCTCCCATTTGCGCACACAGTTTACTACTTTTTTGTGTAGTTTTTGTCTGCCAGAAACTATAATTCACTAGTTTTGTATCATAAAAGAGTCATCGTTTCTCCTCCTAGGGGTTATTCGAGACCTCTTAATCCAAACCGCAAGTAACGAGGCATTGGCTACCTTAAGAGAGTCATAGTTACTCGTCCCAATTGCTCACCCAGTCTGTCACTTTTTCTTACTGCGACCAGTCTGCCAGAAGCGATATGTCACTCGTTGTGTATCTTAAGAGATTCATCGTTACTCCTTCCATAGGTTACTGGTATTCTCTGAGTCAATACCTCTCGTGACGAAAAAGTGGCTATCTTAATAGTGCAATACTTCTTCCTCCGAGTTGCTCACACAGTTAACTACTTTTTGTGTAGTTTTTGTCTGCCTGAAACTATAATTCACTAGCTGTGTATCATAAAAGAGTCATCGTTTCTCCTCCTAGGGGTTTTCGAGATTTCTTAATCCAAACCGCAAGTAACGAGGCATTGGCTACCTTAAGAGAGTCATAGTTACTCGTCCCCATTGCTCACCCAGTCTGCCACTTTTTCTTACTGTGGCCAGTCTGCCAGAAGCGATATGTCACTCGTTGTGTATCTTAAGAGATTCATCGTTACTCCTTCCATAGGTTGCTCGTATTCTCTGAGTCAATACCTCTCTTGACGAAAAAGTGGCTATCTTAATAGTGCAATACTTCTTCCTCCGAGTTGCTCACACAGTTTACTACTTTTTGTGTAGTTTTTGTCTGCCAGAAACTATAATTCACTAGCTGTGTATCAGAAAAGAGTCATCGTTTCTCCTCCTAGGGGTTATTCGAGATTTCTTAATCCAAACCGCAAGTAACGAGGCATTGGCTACCTTAAGAGAGTCATAGTTACTCGTCCCAATTGCTCACCCAGTCTGCCACTTTTCCTTACTGCGGCCAGTCTGCCAGAAGCGATATGTCACTCGTTGTGTATCTTAAGAGATTCATCGTTACTCTTTCCATAGGTTACTGGTATTCTCTGATTCAATGCCTCTCGTGACGAAAAAGTGGCTATCTTATAGTGCAATACTTCTTCCTCCCATTTGCTCACACAGTTTACTACTTTTTGTGTAGTTTTTGTCTGCCAGAAACTATAATTCACTAGTTTTGTATCATAAAAGAGTCATCGTTTCTCCTCCTAGGGGTTATTCGAGACCTCTTAATGCAAACCGCAAGTAACGAGGCATTGGCTACCTTAAGAGAGTCATAGTTACTCGTCCCAATTGCTCACCCAGTCTGCCACTTTTCCTTACTGCGGCCAGTCTGCCAGAAGCGATATGTCACTCGTTGTGTATCTTAAGAGATTCATCGTTACTCTTTCCATAGGTTACTGGTATTCTCTGATTCAATGCCTCTCGTGACGAAAAAGTGGCTATCTTAATAGTGCAATACTTCTTCCTCCCAGTTTGCTCACACATTTTACTACTTTTTTGTGTAGTTTTTGTCTGCCAGAAACTATAATTCACTAGTTTTGTATCATAAAAGAGTCATCGTTTCTCCTCCTAGGGGTTATTCGAGACCTCTTAATCCAAACCGCAAGTAACGAGGCATTGGCTACCTTAAGAGAGTCATAGTTACTCGTCCCAATTGCTCACCCAGTCTGCCACTTTTTCTTACTGCGGCCAGTCTGCCAGAAGCGATATGTCACTCGTTGTGTATCTTAAGAGATTCATCGTTACTCCTTCCATAGGTTACTGGTATTCTCTGAGTCAATACCTCTCGTGACGAAAAAGTGGCTATCTTAATAGTGCAATACTTCTTCCTCCGAGTTGCTCACACAGTTTACTACTTTTTGTGTAGTTTTTGTCTGCCAGAAACTATAATTCACTAGCTGTGTATCATAAAAGAGTCATCGTTTCTCCTCCTAGGGGTTATTCGAGACCTCTTAATGCAAACCGCAAGTAACGAGGCATTGGCTACCTTAAGAGAGTCATAGTTACTCGTCCCAATTGCTCATACAGTCTGCCACTTTTCCTTACTGCGGCCAGTCTGCCAGAAGCGATATGTCACTCGTTGTGTATCTTAAGAGATTCATCGTTACTCTTTCCATAGGTTACTGGTATTCTCTGATTCAATGCCTCTCGTGACGAAAAAGTGGCTATCTTAATAGTGCAATACTTCTTCCTCCCAGTTGCTCACACAGTTTACAACTTTTTTGTGTAGTTTTTGTCTGCCAGAAACTATAATTCACTAGTTTTGTATCATAAAAGAGTCATCGTTTCTCCTCCTAGGGGTTATTCGAGACCTCTTAATCCAAACCGCAAGTAACGAGGCATTGGCTACCTTAAGAGAGTCATAGTTACTCGTCCCAATTGCTCACCCAGTCTGTCACTTTTTCTTACTGCGGCCAGTCTGCCAGAAGCGATATGTCACTCGTTGTGTATCTTAAGAGATTCATCGTTACTCCTTCCATAGGTTACTGGTATTCTCTGAGTCAATACCTCTCGTGACGAAAAAGTGGCTATCTTAATAGTGCAATACTTCTTCCTCCGAGTTGCTCACACAGTTAACTACTTTTTGTGTAGTTTTTGTCTGCCAGAAACTATAATTCACTAGCTGTGTATCATAAAAGAGTCATCTTTTCTCCTCCTAGGGGTTTTCGAGATTTCTTAATCCAAACCGCAAGTAACGAGGCATTGGCTACCTTAAGAGAGTCATAGTTACTCGTCCCCATTGCTCACCCAGTCTGCCACTTTTTCTTACTGTGGCCAGTCTGCCAGAAGCGATATGTCACTCGTTGTGTATCTTAAGAGATTCATCGTTACTCCTTCCATAGGTTACTCGTATTCTCTGAGTCAATACCTCTCTTGACGAAAAAGTGGCTATCTTAATAGTGCAATACTTCTTCCTCCGAGTTGCTCACACAGTTTACTACTTTTTGTGTACTTGCCAGTCTGCCAGAAGCGATATGTCACTAGTTGTGTATCATAAAAGAGTCATCGTTTCTCCTCCTAGGGGTTATTCGAGACCTCTTAATCCAAACCGCAAGTAACGAGGCATTGGCTACCTTAAGAGAGTCATAGTTAGTCGTCCCAATTGCTCACCCAGTCTGCCACTTTTTCTTACTGCGGCCAGTCTGCCAGAAGCGATATGTCACTCGTTGTGTATCTTAAGAGATTCATCGTTACTCCTTCCATAGGTTACTGGTATTCTCTGAGTCAATACCTCTCGTGACGAAAAAGTGGCTATCTTAATAGTGCAATACTTCTTCCTCCGAGTTGCTCACACAGTTTACTACTTTTTGTGTAGTTTTTGTCTGCCAGAAACTATAATTCACTAGCTGTGTATCATAAAAGAGTCATCGTTTCTCCTCCTAGGGGTTATTCGAGACCTCTTAATGCAAACCGCAAGTAACGAGGCATTGGCTACCTTAAGAGAGTCATAGTTACTCGTCCCAATTGCTCATACAGTCTGCCACTTTTCCTTACTGCGGCCAGTCTGCCAGAAGCGATATGTCACTCGTTGTGTATCTTAAGAGATTCATCGTTACTCTTTCCATAGGTTACTGGTATTCTCTGATTCAATGCCTCTCGTGACGAAAAAGTGGCTATCTTATAGTGCAATACTTCTTCCTCCCATTTGCGCACACAGTTTACTACTTTTTTGTGTAGTTTTTGTCTGCCAGAAACTATAATTCACTAGTTTTGTACCATGAAAGAGTCATCGTTTCTCCTCCTAGGGGTTATTCGAGACCTCTTAATCCAAACCGCAAGTAACGAGGCATTGGCTACCTTAAGAGAGTCATAGTTACTCGTCCCAATTGCTCACCCAGTCTGTCACTTTTTCTTACTGCGACCAGTCTGCCAGAAGCGATATGTCACTCGTTGTGTATCTTAAGAGATTCATCGTTACTCCTTCCATAGGTTACTGGTATTCTCTGAGTCAATACCTCTCGTGACGAAAAAGTGGCTATCTTAATAGTGCAATACTTCTTCCTCCGAGTTGCTCACACAGTTAACTACTTTTTGTGTAGTTTTTGTCTGCCAGAAACTATAATTCACTAGCTGTGTATCATAAAAGAGTCATCGTTTCTCCTCCTAGGGGTTTTCGAGATTTCTTAATCCAAACCGCAAGTAACGAGGCATTGGCTACCTTAAGAGAGTCATAGTTACTCGTCCCCATTGCTCACCCAGTCTGCCACTTTTTCTTACTGTGGCCAGTCTGCCAGAAGCGATATGTCACTCGTTGTGTATCTTAAGAGATTCATCGTTACTCCTTCCATAGGTTGCTCGTATTCTCTGAGTCAATACCTCTCTTGACGAAAAAGTGGCTATCTTAATAGTGCAATACTTCTTCCTCCGAGTTGCTCACACAGTTTACTACTTTTTGTGTACTTGCCAGTCTGCCAGAAGCGATATGTCACTAGTTGTGTATCATAAAAGAGTCATCGTTTCTCCTCCTAGGGGTTATTCGAGATTTCTTAATCCAAACCGCAAGTAACGAGGCATTGGCTACCTTAAGAGAGTCATAGTTACTCGTCCCAATTGCTCACCCAGTCTGCCACTTTTCCTTACTGCGGCCAGTCTGCCAGAAGCGATATGTCACTCGTTGTGTATCTTAAGAGATTCATCGTTACTCTTTCCATAGGTTACTGGTATTCTCTGATTCAATGCCTCTCGTGACGAAAAAGTGGCTATCTTATAGTGCAATACTTCTTCCTCCCATTTGCTCACACAGTTTACTACTTTTTTGTGTAGTTTTTGTCTGCCAGAAACTATAATTCACTAGTTTTGTATCATAAAAGAGTCATCGTTTCTCCTCCTAGGGGTTATTCGAGACCTCTTAATGCAAACCGCAAGTAACGAGGCATTGGCTACCTTAAGAGAGTCATAGTTACTCGTCCCAATTGCTCACCCAGTCTGCCACTTTTCCTTACTGCGGCCAGTCTGCCAGAAGCGATATGTCACTCGTTGTGTATCTTAAGAGATTCATCGTTACTCTTTCCATAGGTTACTGGTATTCTCTGATTCAATGCCTCTCGTGACGAAAAAGTGGCTATCATAATAGTGCAATACTTCTTCCTCCCAGTTTGCTCACACATTTTACTACTTTTTTGTGTAGTTTTTGTCTGCCAGAAACTATAATTCACTAGTTTTGTATCATACAAGAGTCATCGTTTCTCCTCCTAGGGGTTATTCGAGACCTCTTAATCCAAACCGCAAGTAACGAGGCATTGGCTACCTTAAGAGAGTCATAGTTACTCGTCCCAATTGCTCACCCAGTCTGCCACTTTTTCTTACTGCGGCCAGTCTGCCAGAAGCGATATGTCACTCGTTGTGTATCTTAAGAGATTCATCGTTACTCCTTCCATAGGTTACTGGTATTCTCTGAGTCAATACCTCTCGTGACGAAAAAGTGGCTATCTTAATAGTGCAATACTTCTTCCTCCGAGTTGCTCACACAGTTTACTACTTTTTGTGTAGTTTTTGTCTGCCAGAAACTATAATTCACTAGCTGTGTATCATAAAAGAGTCATCGTTTCTCCTCCTAGGGGTTATTCGAGACCTCTTAATGCAAACCGCAAGTAACGAGGCATTGGCTACCTTAAGAGAGTCATAGTTACTCGTCCCAATTGCTCACCCAGTCTGCCACTTTTCCTTACTGCGGCCAGTCTGCCAGAAGCGATATGTCACTCGTTGTGTATCTTAAGAGATTCATCGTTACTCCTTCCATAGGTTGCTCGTATTCTCTGAGTCAATACCTCTCTTGACGAAAAAGTGGCTATCTTAATAGTGCAATACTTCTTCCTCCGAGTTGCTCACACAGTTTACTACTTTTTGTGTACTTGCCAGTCTGCCAGAAGCGATATGTCACTAGTTGTGTATCATAAAAGAGTCATCGTTTCTCCTCCTAGGGGTTATTCGAGATTTCTTAATCCAAACCGCAAGTAACGAGGCATTGGCTACCTTAAGAGAGTCATAGTTACTCGTCCCAATTGCTCACCCAGTCTGCCACTTTTCCTTACTGCGGCCAGTCTGCCAGAAGCGATATGTCACTCGTTGTGTATCTTAAGAGATTCATCGTTACTCTTTCCATAGGTTACTGGTATTCTCTGATTCAATGCCTCTCGTGACGAAAAAGTGGCTATCTTATAGTGCAATACTTCTTCCTCCCATTTGCTCACACAGTTTACTACTTTTTTGTGTAGTTTTTGTCTGCCAGAAACTATAATTCACTAGTTTTGTATCATAAAAGAGTCATCGTTTCTCCTCCTAGGGGTTATTCGAGACCTCTTAATGCAAACCGCAAGTAACGAGGCATTGGCTACCTTAAGAGAGTCATAGTTACTCGTCCCAATTGCTCACCCAGTCTGCCACTTTTCCTTACTGCGGCCAGTCTGCCAGAAGCGATTTGTCACTCGTTGTGTATCTTAAGAGATTCATCGTTACTCTTTCCATAGGTTACTGGTATTCTCTGATTCAATGCCTCTCGTGACGAAAAAGTGGCTATCATAATAGTGCAATACTTCTTCCTCCCAGTTTGCTCACACATTTTACTACTTTTTTGTGTAGTTTTTGTCTGCCAGAAACTATAATTCACTAGTTTTGTATCATACAAGAGTCATCGTTTCTCCTCCTAGGGGTTATTCGAGACCTCTTAATCCAAACCGCAAGTAACGAGGCATTGGCTACCTTAAGAGAGTCATAGTTACTCGTCCCAATTGCTCACCCAGTCTGCCACTTTTTCTTACTGCGGCCAGTCTGCCAGAAGCGATATGTCACTCGTTGTGTATCTTAAGAGATTCATCGTTACTCCTTCCATAGGTTACTGGTATTCTCTGAGTCAATACCTCTCGTGACGAAAAAGTGGCTATCTTAATAGTGCAATACTTCTTCCTCCGAGTTGCTCACACAGTTTACTACTTTTTGTGTAGTTTTTGTCTGCCAGAAACTATAATTCACTAGCTGTGTATCATAAAAGAGTCATCGTTTCTCCTCCTAGGGGTTATTCGAGACCTCTTAATGCAAACCACAAGTAACGAGGCATTGGCTACCTTAAGAGAGTCATAGTTACTCGTCCCAATTGCTCATACAGTCTGCCACTTTTCCTTACTGCGGCCAGTCTGCCAGAAGCGATATGTCACTCGTTGTGTATCTTAAGAGATTCATCGTTACTCTTTCCATAGGTTACTGGTATTCTCTGATTCAATGCCTCTCGTGACGAAAAAGTGGCTATCTTAATAGTGCAATACTTCTTCCTCCCAGTTGCTCACACAGTTTACTACTTTTTTGTGTAGTTTTTGTCTGCCAGAAACTATAATTCACTAGTTTTGTATCATAAAAGAGTCATCGTTTCTCCTCCTAGGGGTTATTCGAGACCTCTTAATCCAAACCGCAAGTAACGAGGCATTGGCTACCTTAAGAGAGTCATAGTTACTCGTCCCAATTGCTCACCCAGTCTGTCACTTTTTCTTACTGCGACCAGTCTGCCAGAAGCGATATGTCACTCGTTGTGTATCTTAAGAGATTCATCGTTACTCCTTCCATAGGTTACTGGTATTCTCTGAGTCAATACCTCTCGTGACGAAAAAGTGGCTATCTTAATAGTGCAATACTTCTTCCTCCGAGTTGCTCACACAGTTAACTACTTTTTGTGTAGTTTTTGTCTGCCAGAAACTATAATTCACTAGCTGTGTATCATAAAAGAGTCATCGTTTCTCCTCCTAGGGGTTTTCGAGATTTCTTAATCCAAACCGCAAGTAACGAGGCATTGGCTACCTTAAGAGAGTCATAGTTACTCGTCCCAATTGCTCACCCAGTCTGCCACTTTTCCTTACTGCGGCCAGTCTGCCAGAAGCGATATGTCACTCGTTGTGTATCTTAAGAGATTCATCGTTACTCTTTCCATAGGTTACTGGTATTCTCTGATTCAATGCCTCTCGTGACGAAAAAGTGGCTATCATAATAGTGCAATACTTCTTCCTCCCAGTTTGCTCACACATTTTACTACTTTTTTGTGTAGTTTTTGTCTGCCAGAAACTATAATTCACTAGTTTTGTATCATACAAGAGTCATCGTTTCTCCTCCTAGGGGTTATTCGAGACCTCTTAATCCAAACCGCAAGTAACGAGGCATTGGCTACCTTAAGAGAGTCATAGTTACTCGTCCCAATTGCTCACCCAGTCTGCCACTTTTTCTTACTGCGGCCAGTCTGCCAGAAGCGATATGTCACTCGTTGTGTATCTTAAGAGATTCATCGTTACTCCTTCCATAGGTTACTGGTATTCTCTGAGTCAATACCTCTCGTGACGAAAAAGTGGCTATCTTAATAGTGCAATACTTCTTCCTCCGAGTTGCTCACACAGTTTACTACTTTTTGTGTAGTTTTTGTCTGCCAGAAACTATAATTCACTAGCTGTGTATCATAAAAGAGTCATCGTTTCTCCTCCTAGGGGTTATTCGAGGCCTCTTAATGCAAACCGCAAGTAACGAGGCATTGGCTACCTTAAGAGAGTCATAGTTACTCGTCCCAATTGCTCACCCAGTCTGCCACTTTTCCTTACTGCGGCCATTCTGCCAGAAGCGATATGTCACTCGTTGTGTATCTTAAGAGATTCATCGTTACACCTTCCATAGGTTGCTCGTATTCTCTGAGTCAATACCTCTCTTGACGAAAAAGTGGCTATCTTAATAGTGCAATACTTCTTCCTCCGAGTTGCTCACACAGTTTACTACTTTTTGTGTACTTGCCAGTCTGCCAGAAGCGATATGTCACTAGTTGTGTATCATAAAAGAGTCATCGTTTCTCCTCCTAGGGGTTATTCGAGATTTCTTAATCCAAACCGCAAGTAACGAGGCATTGGCTACCTTAAGAGAGTCATAGTTACTCGTCCCAATTGCTCACCCAGTCTGCCACTTTTCCTTACTGCGGCCAGTCTGCCAGAAGCGATATGTCACTCGTTGTGTATCTTAAGAGATTCATCGTTACTATTTCCATAGGTTACTGGTATTCTCTGATTCAATGCCTCTCGTGACGAAAAAGTGGCTATCTTATAGTGCAATACTTCTTCCTCCCATTTGCTCACACAGTTTACTACTTTTTTGTGTAGTTTTTGTCTGCCAGAAACTATAATTCACTAGTTTTGTACCATAAAAGAGTCATCGTTTCTCCTCCTAGGGGTTATTCGAGACCTCTTAATGCAAACCGCAAGTAACGAGGCATTGGCTACCTTAAGAGAGTCATAGTTACTCGTCCCAATTGCTCACCCAGTCTGCCACTTTTTCTTACTGCGGCCAGTCTGCCAGAAGCGATATGTCACTCGTTGTGTATCTTAAGAGATTCATCGTTACTCCTTCCATAGGTTACTGGTATTCTCTGAGTCAATACCTCTCGTGACGAAAAAGTGGCTATCTTAATAGTGCAATACTTCTTCCCCCGAGTTGCTCACACAGTTTACTACATTTTGTGTAGTTTTTGTCTGCCAGAAACTATAATTCACTAGCTGTGTATCATAAAAGAGTCATCGTTTCTCCTCCTAGGGGTTATTCGAGACCTCTTAATGCAAACCACAAGTAACGAGGCATTGGCTACCTTAAGAGAGTCATAGTTACTCGTCCCAATTGCTCATACAGTCTGCCACTTTTCCTTACTGCGGCCAGTCTGCCAGAAGCGATATGTCACTCGTTGTGTATCTTAAGAGATTCATCGTTACTCTTTCCATAGGTTACTGGTATTCTCTGATTCAATGCCTCTCGTGACGAAAAAGTGGCTATCTTAATAGTGCAATACTTCTTCCTCCCAGTTGCTCACACAGTTTACTACTTTTTTGTGTAGTTTTTGTCTGCCAGAAACTATAATTCACTAGTTTTGTATCATAAAAGAGTCATCGTTTCTCCTCCTAGGGGTTATTCGAGACCTCTTAATCCAAACCGCAAGTAACGAGGCATTGGCTACCTTAAGAGAGTCATAGTTACTCGTCCCAATTGCTCACCCAGTCTGTCACTTTTTCTTACTGCGACCAGTCTGCCAGAAGCGATATGTCACTCTTTGTGTATCTTAAGAGATTCATCGTTACTCCTTCCATAGGTTACTGGTATTCTCTGAGTCAATACCTCTCGTGACGAAAAAGTGGCTATCTTAATAGTGCAATACTTCTTCCTCCGAGTTGCTCACACAGTTAACTACTTTTTGTGTAGTTTTTGTCTGCCAGAAACTATAATTCACTAGCTGTGTATCATAAAAGAGTCATCGTTTCTCCTCCTAGGGGTTTTCGAGATTTCTTAATCCAAACCGCAAGTAACGAGGCATTGGCTACCTTAAGAGAGTCATAGTTACTCGTCCCCATTGCTCACCCAGTCTGCCACTTTTTCTTACTGTGGCCAGTCTGCCAGAAGCGATATGTCACTCGTTGTGTATCTTAAGAGATTCATCGTTACTCCTTCCATAGGTTACTCGTATTCTCTGAGTCAATACCTCTCTTGACGAAAAAGTGGCTATCTTAATAGTGCAATACTTCTTCCTCCGAGTTGCTCACACAGTTTACTACTTTTTGTGTACTTGCCAGTCTGCCAGAAGCGATATGTCACTAGTTGTGTATCATAAAAGAGTCATCGTTTCTCCTCCTAGGGGTTATTCGAGATTTCTTAATCCAAACCGCAAGTAACGAGGCATTGGCTACCTTAAGAGAGTCATAGTTACTCGTCCCAATTGCTCACCCAGTCTGCCACTTTTCCTTACTGCGGCCAGTCTGCCAGAAGCGATATGTCACTCGTTGTGTATCTTAAGAGATTCATCGTTGCTCTTTCCATAGGTTACTGGTATTCTCTGATTCAATGCCTCTCGTGACGAAAAAGTGGCTATCTTATAGTGCAATACTTCTTCCTCCCATTTGCGCACACAGTTTACTACTTTTTTGTGTAGTTTTTGTCTGCCAGAAACTATAATTCACTAGTTTTGTATCATAAAAGAGTCATCGTTTCTCCTCCTAGGGGTTATTCGAGACCTCTTAATCCAAACCGCAAGTAACGAGGCATTGGCTACCTTAAGAGAGTCATAGTTACTCGTCCCAATTGCTCACCCCGTCTGTCACTTTTTCTTACTGCGACCAGTCTGCCAGAAGCGATATGTCACTCGTTGTGTATCTTAAGAGATTCATCGTTACTCCTTCCATAGGTTACTGGTATTCTCTGAGTCAATACCTCTCGTGACGAAAAAGTGGCTATCTTAATAGTGCAATACTTCTTCCTCCGAGTTGCTCACACAGTTAACTACTTTTTGTGTAGTTTTTGTCTGCCAGAAACTATAATTCACTAGCTGTGTATAATAAAAGAGTCATCGTTTCTCCTCCTAGGGGTTTTCGAGATTTCTTAATCCAAACCGCAAGTAACGAGGCATTGGCTACCTTAAGAGAGTCATAGTTACTCGTCCCCATTGCTCACCCAGTCTGCCACTTTTTCTTACTGTGGCCAGTCTGCCAGAAGCGATATGTCACTCGTTGTGTATCTTAAGAGATTCATCGTTACCCCTTCCATAGGTTACTCGTATTCTCTGAGTCAATACCTCTCTTGACGAAAAAGTGGCTATCTTAATAGTGCAATACTTCTTCCTCCGAGTTGCTCACACAGTTTACTACTTTTTGTGTACTAGCCAGTCTGCCAGAAGCGATATGTCACTAGTTGTGTATCATAAAAGAGTCATCGTTTCTCCTCCTAGGGGTTATTCGAGATTTCTTAATCCAAACCGCAAGTAACGAGGCATTGGCTACCTTAAGAGAGTCATAGTTACTCGTCCCAATTGCTCACCCAGTCTGCCACTTTTCCTTACTGCGGCCAGTCTGCCAGAAGCGATATGTCACTCGTTGTGTATCTTAAGAGATTCATCGTTACTCTTTCCATAGGTTACTGGTATTCTCTGATTCAATGCCTCTCGTGACGAAAAAGTGGCTATCTTATAGTGCAATACTTCTTCCTCCCATTTGCTCACACAGTTTACTACTTTTTTGTGTAGTTTTTGTCTGCCAGAAACTATAATTCACTAGTTTTGTATCATAAAAGAGTCATCGTTTCTCCTCCTAGGGGTTATTCGAGACCTCTTAATGCAAACCGCAAGTAACAAGGCATTGGCTACCTTAAGAGAGTCATAGTTACTCGTCCCAATTGCTCACCCAGTCTGCCACTTTTCCTTACTGCGGCCAGTCTGCCAGAAGCGATATGTCACTCGTTGTGTATCTTAAGAGATTAATCGTTACTCTTTCCATAGGTTACTGGTATTCTCTGATTCAATGCCTCTCGTGACGAAAAAGTGGCTACCTTAATAGTGCAATACTTCTTCCTCCCAGTTGCTCACACAGTTTACTACTTTTTTGTGTAGTTTTTGTCTGCCAGAAACTATAATTCACTAGTTTTGTATCATAAAAGAGTCATCGTTTCTCCTCCTAGGGGTTATTCGAGACCTCTTAATGCAAACGTCAAGTAACGAGGCATTGGCTACCTTAAGAGAGTCATAGTTACTCGTCCCAATTGCTCACCCAGTCTGCCACTTTTCCTTACTGCGGCCAGTCTGCCAGATGCGATATGTCACTCGTTGTGTATCTTAAGAGATTCATCGTTACTCTTTCCATAGGTTACTGGTATTCTCTGATTCAATGCCTCTCGTGACGAAAAAGTGGCTATCTTAATAGTGCAATACTTCTTCCTCCCAGTTTGCTCACACATTTTACTACTTTTTTGTGTAGTTTTTGTCTGCCAGAAACTATAATTCACTAGTTTTGTATCATAAAAGAGTCATCGTTTCTCCTCCTAGGGGTTATTCGAGACCTCTTAATCCAAACCGCAAGTAACGAGGCATTGGCTACCTTAAGAGAGTCATAGTTACTCGTCCCAATTGCTCACCCAGTCTGCCACTTTTTCTTACTGCGGCCAGTCTGCCAGAAGCGATATGTCACTCGTTGTGTATCTTAAGAGATTCATCGTTACTCCTTCCATAGGTTACTGGTATTCTCTGAGTCAATACCTCTCGTGACGAAAAAGTGGCTATCTTAATAGTGCAATACTTCTTCCTCCGAGTTGCTCACACATTTTACTACTTTTTGTGTAGTTTTTGTCTGCCAGAAACTATAATTCACTAGCTGTGTATCATAAAAGAGTCATCGTTTCTCCTCCTAGGGGTTATTCGAGACCTCTTAATGCAAACGTCAAGTAACGAGGCATTGGCTACCTTAAGAGAGTCATAGTTACTCGTCCCAATTGCTCACCCAGTCTGCCACTTTTCCTTACTGCGGCCAGTCTGCCAGATGCGATATGTCACTCGTTGTGTATCTTAAGAGATTCATCGTTACTCTTTCCATAGGTTACTGGTATTCTCTGATTCAATGCCTCTCGTGACGAAAAAGTGGCTACCTTAATAGTGCAATACTTCTTCCTCCCAGTTGCTCACACAGTTTACTACTTTTTTGTGTAGTTTTTGTCTGCCAGAAACTATAATTCACTAGTTTTGTATCATAAAAGAGTCATCGTTTCTCCTCCTAGGGGTTATTCGAGACCGCTTAATGCAAACGTCAAGTAACGAGGCATTGGCTACCTTAAGAGAGTCATAGTTACTCGTCCCAATTGCTCACCCAGTCTGCCACTTTTCCTTACTGCGGCCAGTCTGCCAGAAGCGATATGTCACTCGTTGTGTATCTTAAGAGATTCATCGTTACTCTTTCCATAGGTTACTGGTATTCTCTGATTCAATGCCTCTCGTGACGAAAAAGTGGCTATCTTAATAGTGCAATACTTCTTCCTCCCAGTTTGCTCACACATTTTACTACTTTTTTGTGTAGTTTTTGTCTGCCAGAAACTATAATTCAGTAGTTTTGTATCATAAAAGAGTCATCGTTTCTCCTCCTAGGGGTTATTCGATACCTCTTAATCCAAACCGCAAGTAACGAGGCATTGGCTACCTTAAGAGAGTCATAGTTACTCGTCCCAATTGCTCACCCAGTCTGCCACTTTTTCTTACTGCGGCCAGTCTGCCAGAAGCGATATGTCACTCGTTGTGTATCTTAAGAGATTCATCGTTACTCCTTCCATAGGTTACTGGTATTCTCTGAGTCAATACCTCTCGTGACGAAAAAGTGGCTATCTTAATAGTGCAATACTTCTTCCTCCGAGTTGCTCACACAGTTTACTACTTTTTGTGTAGTTTTTGTCTGCCAGAAACTATAATTCACTAGCTGTGTATCATAAAAGAGTCATCGTTTCTCCTCCTAGGGGTTATTCGAGACCTCTTAATGCAAACCGCAAGTAACGAGGCATTGGCTACCTTAAGAGAGTCATAGTTACTCGTCCCAATTGCTCCTACAGTCTGCCACTTTTCCTTACTGCGGCCAGTCTGCCAGAAGCGATATGTCACTCGTTGTGTATCTTAAGAGATTCATCGTTACTCTTTCCATAGGTTACTGGTATTCTCTGATCAAATGCCTCTCGTGACGAAAAAGTGGCTATCTTAATAGTGCAATACTTCTTCCTCCCAGTTGCTCACACAGTTTACTACTTTTTTGTGTAGTTTTTGTCTGCCAGAAACTATAATTCGCTAGTTTTGTATCATAAAAGAGTCATCGTTTCTCCTCCTAGGGGTTATTCGAGACCTCTTAATCCAAACCGCAAGTAACGAGGCATTGGCTACCTTAAGAGAGTCATAGTTACTCGTCCCAATTGCTCACCCAGACTGCCACTTTTTCTTACTGCGACCAGTCTGCCAGAAGCGATATGTCACTCGTTGTGTATCTTAAGAGATTCATCGTTAGTCCTTCCATAGGTTACTGGTATTCTCTGAGTCAATACCTCTCGTGACGAAAAAGTGGCTATCTTAATAGTGCAATACTTCTTCCTCCGAGTTGCTCACACAGTTTACTACTTTTTGTGTACTTGCCAGTCTGCCAGAAGCGATATGTCACTAGTTGTGTATCATAAAAGAGTCATCGTTTCTCCTCCTAGGGGTTATTCGAGATTTCTTAATCCAAACCGCAAGTAACGAGGCATTGGCTACCTTAAGAGAGTCATAGTTACTCGTCCCAATTGCTCACCCAGTCTGCCACTTTTTCTTACTGCGGCCAGTCTGCCAGAAGCGATATGTCACTCGTTGTGTATCTTAAGAGATTCATCGTTACTGCTTCCATAGGTTACTGGTATTCTCTGAGTCAATACCTCTCGTGACGAAAAAGTGGCTATCTTAATAGTGCAATACTTCTTCCTCCGAGTTGCTCACACAGTTTACTACTTTTTGTGTAGTTTTTGTCTGCCAGAAACTATAATTCACTAGTTGTGTATCATTAAAGAGTCATCGTTTCTCCTCCTAGGGGTTTTCGAGATTTCTTAATGCAAACCGCAAGTAACGAGGCATTGGCTACCTTAAGAGAGTCATAGTTACTCGTCCCAATTGCTCACCCAGTCTGCCACTTTTCCTTACTGCGGCCAGTCTGCCAGAAGCGATATGTCACTCGTTGTGTATCTTAAGAGATTCATCGTTACTCTTTCCATAGGTTACTGGTATTCTCTGATTCAATGCCTCTCGTGACGAAAAAGTGGCTACCTTAATAGTGCAATACTTCTTCCTCCCAGTTGCTCACACAGTTTACTACTTTTTTGTGTAGTTTTTGTCTGCCAGAAACTATAATTCACTAGTTTTGTATCATAAAAGAGTCATCGTTTCTCCTCCTAGGGGTTATTCGAGACCTCTTAATGCAAACGTCAAGTAACGAGGCATTGGCTACCTTAAGAGAGTCATAGTTACTCGTCCCAATTGCTCACCCAGTCTGCCACTTTTCCTTACTGCGGCCAGTCTGCCAGAAGCGATATGTCACTCGTTGTGTATCTTAAGAGATTCATCGTTACTCTTTCCATAGGTTACTGGTATTCTCTGATTCAATGCCTCTCGTGACGAAAAAGTGGCTATCTTAATAGTGCAATACTTCTTCCTCCCAGTTTGCTCACACATTTTACTACTTTTTTGTGTAGTTTTTGTCTGCCAGAAACTATAATTCACTAGTTTTGTATCATAAAAGAGTCATCGTTTCTCCTCCTAGGGGTTATTCGAGACCTCTTAATCCAAACCGCAAGTAACGAGGCATTGGCTACCTTAAGAGAGTCATAGTTACTCGTCCCAATTGCTCACCCAGTCTGCCACTTTTTCTTACTGCGGCCAGTCTGCCAGAAGCGATATGTCACTCGTTGTGTATCTTAAGAGATTCATCGTTACTCCTTCCATAGGTTACTGGTATTCTCTGAGTCAATACCTCTCGTGACGAAAAAGTGGCTATCTTAATAGTGCAATACTTCTTCCTCCGAGTTGCTCACACAGTTTACTACTTTTTGTGTAGTTTTTGTCTGCCAGAAACTATAATTCACTAGCTGTGTATCATAAAAGAGTCATCGTTTCTCCTCCTAGGGGTTATTCGAGACCTCTTAATGCAAACCGCAAGTAACGAGGCGTTGGCTACCTTAAGAGAGTCATAGTTACTCGTCCCAATTGCTCCTACAGTCTGCCACTTTTTCTTACTGCGGCCAGTCTGCCAGAAGCGATATGTCACTCGTTGTGTATCTTAAGAGATTCATCGTTACTCTTTCCATAGGTTACTGGTATTCTCTGATTCAATGCCTCTCGTGACGAAAAAGTGGCTATCTTAATAGTGCAATACTTCTTCCTCCCAGTTTGCTCACACATTTTACTACTTTTTTGTGTAGTTTTTGTCTGCCAGAAACTATAATTCACTAGTTTTGTATCATAAAAGAGTCATCGTTTCTCCTCCTAGGGGTTATTCGAGACCTCTTAATCCAAACCGCAAGTAACGAGGCATTGGCTACCTTAAGAGAGTCATAGTTACTCGTCCCAATTGCTCACCCAGTCTGCCACTTTTTCTTACTGCGGCCAGTCTGCCAGAAGCGATATGTCACTCGTTGTGTATCTTAAGAGATTCATCGTTACTCCTTCCATAGGTTACTGGTATTCTCTGAGTCAATACCTCTCGTGACGAAAAAGTGGCTATCTTAATAGTGCAATACTTCTTCCTCCGAGTTGCTCACACAGTTTACTACTTTTTGTGTAGTTTTTGTCTGCCAGAAACTATAATTCACTAGCTGTGTATCATAAAAGAGTCATCGTTTCTCCTCCTAGGGGTTATTCGAGACCTCTTAATGCAAACCGCAAGTAACGAGGCATTGGCTACCTTAAGAGAGTCATAGTTACTCGTCCCAATTGCTCCTACAGTCTGCCACTTTTCCTTACTGCGGCCAGTCTGCCAGAAGCGATATGTCACTCGTTGTGTATCTTAAGAGATTCATCGTTACTCTTTCCATAGGTTACTGGTATTCTCTGATTCAATGCCTCTCGTGACGAAAAAGTGGCTATCTTAGTAGTGCAATACTTCTTCCTCCCAGTTTGCTCACACATTTTACTACTTTTTTGTGTAGTTTTTGTCTGCCAGAAACTATAATTCACTAGTTTTGTATCATAAAAGAGTCATCGTTTCTCCTCCTAGGGGTTATTCGAGATTTCTTAATCCAAACCGCAAGTAACGAGGCATTGGCTACCTTAAGAGAGTCATAGTTACTCGTCCCAATTGCTCACCCAGTCTGCCACTTTTTCTTACTGTGGCCAGTCTGCCAGAAGCGATATGTCACTCGTTGTGTATCTTAAGAGATTCATCGTTACTCCTTCCATAGGTTACTGGTATTCTCTGAGTCAATACCTCTCTTGACGAAAAAGTGGCTATCTTAATAGTGCAATACTTCTTCCTCCGAGTTGCTCACACAGTTTACTACTTTTTGTGTACTTGCCAGTCTGCCAGAAGCGATATGTCACTAGTTGTGTATCATAAAAGAGTCATCGTTTCTCCTCCTAGGGGTTATTCGAGATTTCTTAATCCAAACCGCAAGTAACGAGGCATTGGCTACCTTAAGAGAGTCATAGTTACTCGTCCCAATTGCTCACCCAGTCTGCCACTTTTTCTTACTGCGGCCAGTCTGCCAGAAGCGATATGTCACTCGTTGTGTATCTTAAGAGATTCATCGTTACTCCTTCCATAGGTTACTGGTATTCTCTGAGTCAATACCTCTCGTGACGAAAAAGTGGCTATCTTAATAGTGCAATACTTCTTCCTCCGAGTTGCTCACACAGTTTACTACTTTTTGTGTAGTTTTTGTCTGCCAGAAACTATAATTCACTAGTTGTGTATCATTAAAGAGTCATCGTTTCTCCTCCTAGGGGTTTTCGAGATTTCTTAATGCAAACCGCAAGTAACGAGGCATTGGCTACCTTAAGAGAGTCATAGTTACTCGTCCCAATTGCTCACCCAGTCTGCCACTTTTCCTTACTGCGGCCAGTCTGCCAGAAGCGATATGTCACTCGTTGTGTATCTTAAGAGATTCATCGTTACTCTTTCCATAGGTTACTGGTATTCTGTGATTCAATGCCTCTCGTGACGAAAAAGTGGCAACCTTAATAGTGCAATACTTCTTCCTCCCAGTTGCTCACACAGTTTACTACTTTTTTGTGTAGTTTTTGTCTGCCAGAAACTATAATTCACTAGTTTTGTATCATAAAAGAGTCATCGTTTCTCCTCCTAGGGGTTATTCGAGACCTCTTAATGCAAACGTCAAGTAACGAGGCATTGGCTACCTTAAGAGAGTCATAGTTACTCGTCCCAATTGCTCACCCAGTCTGCCACTTTTCCTTACTGCGGCCAGTCTGCCAGAAGCGATATGTCACTCGTTGTGTATCTTAAGAGATTCATCGTTACTCTTTCCATGGGTTACTGGTATTCTCTGAGTCAAAACCTCTCGTGACGAAAAAGTGGCTATCTTAATAGTGCAATACTTCTTCCTCCGAGTTGCTCACACAGTTTACTACTTTTTGTGTAGTTTTTGTCTGCCAGAAACTATAATTCACTAGCTGTGTATCATAAAAGAGTCATCGTTTCTCCTCCTAGGGGTTATTCGAGACCTCTTAATGCAAACCGCAAGTAACGAGGCGTTGGCTACCTTAAGAGAGTAATAGTTACTCGACCCAATTGCTCACCCAGTCTGCCACTTTTTCTTACTGCGGCCAGTCTGCCAGAAGCGATATGTCACTCGTTGTGTATCTTAAGAGATTCATCGTTACTCTTTCCATAGGTTACTGGTATTCTCTGATTCAATGCCTCTCGTGACGAAAAAGTGGCTATCTTAATAGTGCAATACTTCTTCCTCCCAGTTTGCTCACACATTTTACTACTTTTTTGTGTAGTTTTTGTCTGCCAGAAACTATAATTCACTAGTTGTGTATCATAAAAGAGTCATCGTTTCTCCTCCTAGGGGTTATTCGAGACCTCTTAATCCAAACCGCAAGTAACGAGGCATTGGCTACCTTAAGAGAGTCATAGTTACTCGTCCCAATTGCTCACCCAGTCTGCCACTTTTTCTTACTGCGACCAGTCTGCCAGAAGCGATATGTCACTCGTTGTGTATCTTAAGAGATTCATCGTTACTCCTTCCATAGGTTACTGGTATTCTCTGAGTCAATACCTCTCGTGACGAAAAAGTGGCTATCTTAATAGTGCAATACTTCTTCCTCCGAGTTGCTCACACAGTTTACTACTTTTTGTGTAGTTTTTGTCTGCCAGAAACTATAATTCACTAGCTGTGTATCATAAAAGAGTCATCGTTTCTCCTCCTAGGGGTTTTCGAGATTTCTTAATCCAAACCGCAAGTAACGAGGCATTGGCTACCTTAAGAGAGTCATAGTTACTCGTCATCATTGCTCACCCAGTCTGCCACTTTTTCTTACTGTGGCCAGTCTGCCAGAAGCGATATGTCACTCGTTGTGTATCTTAAGAGATTCATCGTTACTCCTTCCATAGGTTACTGGTATTCTCTGAGTCAATACCTCTCTTGACGAAAAAGTGGCTATCTTAATAGTGCAATACTTCTTCCTCCGAGTTGCTCACACAGTTTACTACTTTTTGTGTACTTGCCAGTCTGCCAGAAGCGATATGTCACTAGTTGTGTATCATAAAAGAGTCATCGTTTCTCCTCCTAGGGGTTATTCGAGATTTCTTAATCCAAACCGCAAGTAACGAGGCATTGGCTACCTTAAGAGAGTCATAGTTACTCGTCCCAATTGCTCACCCAGTCTGCCACTTTTTCTTACTGCGGCCAGTCTGCCAGAAGCGATATGTCACTCGTTGTGTATCTTAAGAGATTCATCGTTACTCCTTCCATAGGTTACTGGTATTCTCTGAGTCAATACCTCTCGTGACGAAAAAGTGGCTATCTTAATAGTGCAATACTTCTTCCTCCGAGTTGCTCACACAGTTTACTACTTTTTGTGTAGTTTTTGTCTGCCAGAAACTATAATTCACTAGTTGTGTATCATTAAAGAGTCATCGTTTCTCCTCCTAGGGGTTTTCGAGATTTCTTAATGCAAACCGCAAGTAACGAGGCATTGGCTACCTTAAGAGAGTCATAGTTACTCGTCCCAATTGCTCACCCAGTCTGCCACTTTTCCTTACTGCGGCCAGTCTGCCAGAAGCGATATGTCACTCGTTGTGTATCTTAAGAGATTCATCGTTACTCTTTCCATAGGTTACTGGTATTCTCTGATTCAATGCCTCTCGTGACGAAAAAGTGGCTACCTTAATAGTGCAATACTTCTTCCTCCCAGTTGCTCACACAGTTTACTACTTTTTTGTGTAGTTTTTGTCTGCCAGAAACTATAATTCACTAGTTTTGTATCATAAAAGAGTCATCGTTTCTCCTCCTAGGGGTTATTCGAGACCTCTTAATGCAAACGTCAAGTAACGAGGCATTGGCTACCTTAAGAGAGTCATAGTTACTCGTCCCAATTGCTCACCCAGTCTGCCACTTTTCCTTACTGCGGCCAGTCTGCCAGAAGCGATATGTCACTCGTTGTGTATCTTAAGAGATTCATCGTTACTCTTTCCATAGGTTACTGGTATTCTCTGATTCAATGCCTCTCGTGACGAAAAAGTGGCTATCTTAATAGTGCAATACTTCTTCCTCCCAGTTTGCTCACACATTTTACTACTTTTTTGTGTAGTTTTTGTCTGCCAGAAACTATAATTCACTAGTTTTGTATCATAAAAGAGTCATCGTTTCTCCTCCTAGGGGTTATTCGAGACCTCTTAATCCAAACCGCAAGTAACGAGGCATTGGCTACCTTAAGAGAGTCATAGTTACTCGTCCCAATTGCTCACCCAGTCTGCCACTTTTTCTTACTGCGGCCAGTCTGCCAGAAGCGATATGTCACTCGTTGTGTATCTTAAGAGATTCATCGTTACTCCTTCCATAGGTTACTGGTATTCTCTGAGTCAATACCTCTCGTGACGAAAAAGTGGCTATCTTAATAGTGCAATACTTCTTCCTCCGAGTTGCTCACACAGTTTACTACTTTTTGTGTAGTTTTTGTCTGCCAGAAACTATAATTCACTAGCTGTGTATCATAAAAGAGTCATCGTTTCTCCTCCTAGGGGTTATTCGAGACCTCTTAATGCAAACCGCAAGTAACGAGGCGTTGGCTACCTTAAGAGAGTCATAGTTACTCGTCCCAATTGCTCCTACAGTCTGCCACTTTTCCTTACTGCGGCCAGTCTGCCAGAAGCGATATGTCACTCGTTGTGTATCTTAAGAGATTCATCGTTACTCTTTCCATAGGTTACTGGTATTCTCTGATTCAATGCCTCTCGTGACGAAAAAGTGGCTATCTTATAGTGCAATACTTCTTCCTCCCATTTGCTCACACAGTTTACTACTTTTTTGTGTAGTTTTTGTCTGCCAGAAACTATAATTCACTAGTTTTGTATCATAAAAGAGTCATCGTTTCTCCTCCTAGGGGTTATTCGAGACCTCTTAATGCAAACCGCAAGTAACGTGGCATTGGCTACCTTAAGAGAGTCATAGTTACTCGTCCCAATTGCTCACCCAGTCTGCCACTTTTCCTTACTGCGGCCAGTCTGCCAGAAGCGATATGTCACTCGTTGTGTATCTTAAGAGATTCATCGTTACTCCTTCCATAGGTTACTGGTATTCTCTGAGTCAATACCTCTCTTGACGAAAAAGTGGCTATCTTAATAGTGCACTACTTCTTCCTCCGAGTTGCTCACACAGTTTACTACTTTTTGTGTACTTGCCAGTCTGCCAGAAGCGATATGTCACTAGTTGTGTATCATAAAAGAGTCATCGTTTCTCCTCCTAGGGGTTATTCGAGATTTCTTAATCCAAACCGCAAGTAACGAGGCATTGGCTACCTTAAGAGAGTCATAGTTACTCGTCCCAATTGCTCACCCAGTCTGCCACTTTTTCTTACTGCGGCCAATCTGCCAGAAGCGATATGTCACTCGTTGTGTATCTTAAGAGATTCATCGTTACTCCTTCCATAGGTTACTGGTATTCTCTGAGTCAATACCTCTCGTGACGAAAAAGTGGCTATCTTAATAGTGCAATACTTCTTCCTCCGAGTTGCTCACACAGTTTACTACTTTTTGTGTAGTTTTTGTCTGCCAGAAACTATAATTCACTAGTTGTGTATCATTAAAGAGTCATCGTTTCTCCTCCTAGGGGTTTTCGAGATTTCTTAATGCAAACCGCAAGTAACGAGGCATTGGCTACCTTAAGAGAGTCATAGTTACTCGTCCCAATTGCTCACCCAGTCTGCCACTTTTCCTTACTGCGGCCAGTCTGCCAGAAGCGATATGTCACTCGTTGTGTATCTTAAGAGATTCATCGTTACTCTTTCCATAGGTTACTGGTATTCTCTGATTCAATGCCTCTCGTGACGAAAAAGTGGCTAACTTAATAGTGCAATACTTCTTCCTCCCAGTTGCTCACACAGTTTACTACTTTTTTGTGTAGTTTTTGTCTGCCAGAAACTATAATTCACTAGTTTTGTATCATAAAAGAGTCATCGTTTCTCCTCCTAGGGGTTATTCGAGACCTCTTAATGCAAACGTCAAGTAACGAGGCATTGGCTACCTTAAGAGAGTCATAGTTACTCGTCCCAATTGCTCACCCAGTCTGCCACTTTTCCTTACTGCGGCCAGTCTGCCAGAAGCGATATGTCACTCGTTGTGTATCTTAAGAGATTCATCGTTACTCTTTCCATAGGTTACTGGTATTCTCTGATTCAATGCCTCTCGTGACGAAAAAGTGGCTATCTTAATAGTGCAATACTTCTTCCTCCCAGTTTGCTCACATATTTTACTACTTTTTTGTGTAGTTTTTGTCTGCCAGAAACTATAATTCACTAGTTTTGTATCATAAAAGAGTCATCGTTTCTCCTCCTAGGGGTTATTCGAGACCTCTTAATCCAAACCGCAAGTAACGAGGCATTGGCTACCTTAAGAGAGTCATAGTTACTCGTCCCAATTGCTCACCCAGTCTGCCACTTTTTCTTACTGCGGCCAGTCTGCCAGAAGCGATATGTCACTCGTTGTGTATCTTAAGAGATTCATCGTTACTCCTTCCATAGGTTACTGGTATTCTCTGAGTCAATACCTCTCGTGACGAAAAAGTGGCTATCTTAATAGTGCAATACTTCTTCCTCCGAGTTGCTCACACAGTTTACTACATTTTGTGTAGTTTTTGTCTGCCAGAAACTATAATTCACTAGCTGTGTATCATAAAAGAGTCATCGTTTCTCCTCCTAGGGGTTATTCGAGACCTCTTAATGCAAACCGCAAGTAACGAGGCATTGGCTACCTTAAGAGAGTCATAGTTACTCGTCCCAATTGCTCCTACAGTCTGCCACTTTTCCTTACTGCGGCCAGTCTGCCAGAAGCGATATGTCACTCGTTGTGTATCTTAAGAGATTCATCGTTACTCTTTCCATAGGTTACTGGTATTCTCTGATTCAATGCCTCTCGTGACGAAAAAGTGGCTATCTTATAGTGCAATACTTCTTCCTCCCATTTGCTCACACAGTTTACTACTTTTTTGTGTAGTTTTTGTCTGCCAGAAACTATAATTCACTAGTTTTGTATCATAAAAGAGTCATCGTTTCTCCTCCTAGGGGTTATTCGAGACCTCTTAATGCAAACCGCAAGTAACGTGGCATTGGCTACCTTAAGAGAGTCATAGTTACTCGTCCCAATTGCTCACCCAGTCTGCCACTTTTCCTTACTGCGGCCAGTCTGCCAGAAGCGATATGTCACTCGTTGTGTATCTTAAGAGATTCATCGTTACTCCTTCCATAGGTTACTGGTATTCTCTGAGTCAATACCTCTCTTGACGAAAAAGTGGCTATCTTAATAGTGCACTACTTCTTCCTCCGAGTTGCTCACACAGTTTACTACTTTTTGTGTACTTGCCAGTCTGCCAGAAGCGATATGTCACTAGTTGTGTATCATAAAAGAGTCATCGTTTCTCCTCCTAGGGGTTATTCGAGATTTCTTAATCCAAACCGCAAGTAACGAGGCATTGGCTACCTTAAGAGAGTCATAGTTACTCGTCCCAATTGCTCACCCAGTCTGCCACTTTTTCTTACTGCGGCCAGTCTGCCAGAAGCGATATGTCACTCGTTGTGTATCTTAAGAGATTCATCGTTACTCCTTCCATAGGTTACTGGTATTCTCTGATTCAATGCCTCTCGTGACGAAAAAGTGGCTAACTTAATAGTGCAATACTTCTTCCTCCCAGTTGCTCACACAGTTTACTACTTTTTTGTGTAGTTTTTGTCTGCCAGAAACTATAATTCACTAGTTTTGTATCATAAAAGAGTCATCGTTTCTCCTCCTAGGGGTTATTCGAGACCTCTTAATGCAAACGTCAAGTAACGAGGCATTGGCTACCTTAAGAGAGTCATAGTTACTCGTCCCAATTGCTCACCCAGTCTGCCACTTTTCCTTACTGCGGCCAGTCTGCCAGAAGCGATATGTCACTCGTTGTGTATCTTAAGAGATTCATCGTTACTCTTTCCATAGGTTACTGGTATTCTCTGATTCAATGCCTCTCGTGACGAAAAAGTGGCTAACTTAATAGTGCAATACTTCTTCCTCCCAGTTTGCTCACACATTTTACTACTTTTTTGTGTAGTTTTTGTCTGCCAGAAACTATAATTCACTAGTTTTGTATCATAAAAGAGTCATCGTTTCTCCTCCTAGGGGTTATTCGAGACCTCTTAATCCAAACCGCAAGTAACGAGGCATTGGCTACCTTAAGAGAGTCATAGTTACTCGTCCCAATTGCTCACCCAGTCTGCCACTTTTTCTTACTGCGGCCAGTCTGCCAGAAGCGATATGTCACTCGTTGTGTATCTTAAGAGATTCATCGTTACTCCTTCCATAGGTTACTGGTATTCTCTGAGTCAATACCTCTCGTGACGAAAAAGTGGCTATCTTAATAGTGCAATACTTCTTCCTCCGAGTTGCTCACACAGTTTACTACATTTTGTGTAGTTTTTGTCTGCCAGAAACTATAATTCACTAGCTGTGTATCATAAAAGAGTCATCGTTTCTCCTCCTAGGGGTTATTCGAGACCTCTTAATGCAAACCGCAAGTAACGAGGCATTGGCTACCTTAAGAGAGTCATAGTTACTCGTCCCAATTGCTCCTACAATCTGCCACTTTTCCTTACTGCGGCCAGTCTGCCAGAAGCGATATGTCACTCGTTGTGTATCTTAAGAGATTCATCGTTACTCTTTCCATAGGTTACTGGTATTCTCTGATTCAATGCCTCTCGTGACGAAAAAGTGGCTATCTTAATAGTGCAATACTTCTTCCTCCCAGTTTGCTCACACATTTTACTACTTTTTTGTGTAGTTTTTGTCTGCCAGAAACTATAATTCACTAGTTTTGTATCATAAAAGAGTCATCGTTTCTCCTCCTAGGGGTTATTCGAGACCTCTTAATCCAAACCGCAAGTAACGAGGCATTGGCTACCTTAAGAGAGTCATAGTTACTCGTCCCAATTGCTCACCCAGTCTGCCACTTTTTCTTACTGCGGCCAGTCTGCCAGAAGCGATATGTCACTCGTTGTGTATCTTAAGAGATTCATCGTTACTCCTTCCATAGGTTACTGGTATTCTCTGAGTCAATACCTCTCGTGACGAAAAAGTGGCTATCTTAATAGTGCAATACTTCTTCCTCCGAGTTGCTCACACAGTTTACTACTTTTTGTGTAGTTTTTGTCTGCCAGAAACTATAATTCACTAGCTGTGTATCATAAAAGAGTCATCGTTTCTCCTCCTAGGGGTTATTCGAGACCTCTTAATGCAAACCGCAAGTAACGAGGCGTTGGCTACCTTAAGAGAGTCATAGTTACTCGTCCCAATTGCTCCTACAGTCTGCCACTTTTCCTTACTGCGGCCAGTCTGCCAGAAGCGATATGTCACTCGTTGTGTATCTTAAGAGATTCATCGTTACTCTTTCCATAGGTTACTGGTATTCTCTGATTCAATGCCTCTCGTGACGAAAAAGTGGCTATCTTATAGTGCAATACTTCTTCCTCCCATTTGCTCACACAGTTTACTACTTTTTTGTGTAGTTTTTGTCTGCCAGAAACTATAATTCACTAGTTTTGTATCATAAAAGAGTCATCGTTTCTCCTCCTAGGGGTTATTCGAGACCTCTTAATGCAAACCGCAAGTAACGTGGCATTGGCTACCTTAAGAGAGTCATAGTTACTCGTCCCAATTGCTCACCCAGTCTGCCACTTTTCCTTACTGCGGCCAGTCTGCCAGAAGCGATATGTCACTCGTTGTGTATCTTAAGAGATTCATCGTTACTCCTTCCATAGGTTACTGGTATTCTCTGAGTCAATACCTCTCTTGACGAAAAAGTGGCTATCTTAATAGTGCACTACTTCTTCCTCCGAGTTGCTCACACAGTTTACTACTTTTTGTGTACTTGCCAGTCTGCCAGAAGCGATATGTCACTAGTTGTGTATCATAAAAGAGTCATCGTTTCTCCTCCTAGGGGTTATTCGAGATTTCTTAATCCAAACCGCAAGTAACGAGGCATTGGCTACCTTAAGAGAGTCATAGTTACTCGTCCCAATTGCTCACCCAGTCTGCCACTTTTTCTTACTGCGGCCAGTCTGCCAGAAGCGATATGTCACTCGTTGTGTATCTTAAGAGATTCATCGTTACTCCTTCCATAGGTTACTGGTATTCTCTGATTCAATGCCTCTCGTGACGAAAAAGTGGCTAACTTAATAGTGCAATACTTCTTCCTCCCAGTTGCTCACACAGTTTACTACTTTTTTGTGTAGTTTTTGTCTGCCAGAAACTATAATTCACTAGTTTTGTATCATAAAAGAGTCATCGTTTCTCCTCCTAGGGGTTATTCGAGACCTCTTAATGCAAACGTCAAGTAACGAGGCATTGGCTACCTTAAGAGAGTCATAGTTACTCGTCCCAATTGCTCACCCAGTCTGCCACTTTTCCTTACTGCGGCCAGTCTGCCAGAAGCGATATGTCACTCGTTGTGTATCTTAAGAGATTCATCGTTACTCTTTCCATAGGTTACTGGTATTCTCTGATTCAATGCCTCTCGTGACGAAAAAGTGGCTATCTTAATAGTGCAATACTTCTTCCTCCCAGTTTGCTCACACATTTTACTACTTTTTTGTGTAGTTTTTGTCTGCCAGAAACTATAATTCACTAGTTTTGTATCATAAAAGAGTCATCGTTTCTCCTCCTAGGGGTTATTCGAGACCTCTTAATCCAAACCGCAAGTAACGAGGCATTGGCTACCTTAAGAGAGTCATAGTTACTCATCCCAATTGCTCACCCAGTCTGCCACTTTTTCTTACTGCGGCCAGTCTGCCAGAAGCGATATGTCACTCGTTGTGTATCTTAAGAGATTCATCGTTACTCCTTCCATAGGTTACTGGTATTCTCTGAGTCAATACCTCTCGTGACGAAAAAGTGGCTATCTTAATAGTGCAATACTTCTTCCTCCGAGTTGCTCACACAGTTTACTACATTTTGTGTAGTTTTTGTCTGCCAGAAACTATAATTCACTAGCTGTGTATCATAAAAGAGTCATCGTTTCTCCTCCTAGGGGTTATTCAAGACCTCTTAATGCAAACCGCAAGTAACGAGGCATTGGCTACCTTAAGAGAGTCATAGTTACTCGTCCCAATTGCTCCTACAATCTGCCACTTTTCCTTACTGCGGCCAGTCTGCCAGAAGCGATATGTCACTCGTTGTGTATCTTAAGAGATTCATCGTTACTCTTTCCATAGGTTACTGGTATTCTCTGATTCAATGCCTCTCGTGACGAAAAAGTGGCTATCTTAATAGTGCAATACTTCTTCCTCCCAGTTTGCTCACACATTTTACTACTTTTTTGTGTAGTTTTTGTCTGCCAGAAACTATAATTCACTAGTTTTGTATCATAAAAGAGTCATCGTTTCTCCTCCTAGGGGTTATTCGAGACCTCTTAATCCAAACCGCAAGTAACGAGGCATTGGCTACCTTAAGAGAGTCATAGTTACTCGTCCCAATTGCTCACCCAGTCTGCCACTTTTTCTTACTGCGGCCAGTCTGCCAGAAGCGATATGTCACTCGTTGTGTATCTTAAGAGATTCATCGTTACTCCTTCCATAGGTTACTGGTATTCTCTGAGTCAATACCTCTCGTGACGAAAAAGTGGCTATCTTAATAGTGCAATACTTCTTCCTCCGAGTTGCTCACACAGTTTACTACTTTTTGTGTAGTTTTTGTCTGCCAGAAACTATAATTCACTAGCTGTGTATCATAAAAGAGTCATCGTTTCTCCTCCTAGGGGTTATTCGAGACCTCTTAATGCAAACCGCAAGTAACGAGGCGTTGGCTACCTTAAGAGAGTCATAGTTACTCGTCCCAATTGCTCCTACAGTCTGCCACTTTTCCTTACTGCGGCCAGTCTGCCAGAAGCGATATGTCACTCGTTGTGTATCTTAAGAGATTCATCGTTACTCTTTCCATAGGTTACTGGTATTCTCTGATTCAATGCCTCTCGTGACTGACGAAAAAGTGGCTATCTTAATAGTGCAATACCTCTTCCTCCCAGTTGCTCACACAGTTTACTACTTTTTTGTGTAGTTTTTGTCTGCCAGAAACTATAATTCGCTAGTTTTGTATCATAAAAGAGTCATCGTTTCTCCTCCTAGGGGTTATTCGAGACCTCTTAATCCAAACCGCAAGTAACGAGGCATTGGCTACCTTAAGAGAGTCATAGTTACTCGTCCCAATTGCTCACCCAGTCTGCCACTTTTTCTTACTGCGACCAGTCTGCCAGAAGCGATATGTCACTCGTTGTGTATCTTAAGAGATTCATCGTTACTCCTTCCATAGGTTACTGGTATTCTCTGAGTCAATACCTCTCGTGACGAAAAAGTGGCTATCTTAATAGTGCAATACTTCTTCCTCCTAGTTGCTCACACAGTTTACTACTTTTTGTGTAGTTTTTGTCTGCCAGAAACTATAATTCACTAGCTGTGTATCATAAAAGAGTCATCGTTTCTCCTCCTAGGGGTTTTCGAGATTTCTTAATCCAAACCGCAAGTAACGAGGCATTGGCTACCTTAAGAGAGTCATAGTTACTCGTCCCAATTGCTCACCCAGTCTGCCACTTTTCCTTACTGCGGCCAGTCTGCCAGAAGCGATATGTCACTCGTTGTGTATCTTAAGAGATTCATCGTTACTCTTTCCATAGGTTACTGGTATTCTCTGATTCAATGCCTCTCGTGACGAAAAAGTGGCTATCTTATAGTGCAATACTTCTTCCTCCCATTTGCTCACACAGTTTACTACTTTTTTGTGTAGTTTTTGTCTGCCAGAAACTATAATTCACTAGTTTTGTATCATAAAAGAGTCATCGTTTCTCCTCCTAGGGGTTATTCGAGACCTCTTAATGCAAACCGCAAGTAACGTGGCATTGGCTACCTTAAGAGAGTCATAGTTACTCGTCCCAATTGCTCACCCAGTCTGCCACTTTTCCTTACTGCGGCCAGTCTGCCAGAAGCGATATGTCACTCGTTGTGTATCTTAAGAGATTCATCGTTACTCCTTCCATAGGTTACTGGTATTCTCTGAGTCAATACCTCTCTTGACGAAAAAGTGGCTATCTTAATAGTGCACTACTTCTTCCTCCGAGTTGCTCACACAGTTTACTACTTTTTGTGTACTTGCCAGTCTGCCAGAAGCGATATGTCACTAGTTGTGTATCATAAAAGAGTCATCGTTTCTCCTCCTAGGGGTTATTCGAGATTTCTTAATCCAAACCGCAAGTAACGAGGCATTGGCTACCTTAAGAGAGTCATAGTTACTCGTCCCAATTGCTCACCCAGTCTGCCACTTTTTCTTACTGCGGCCAGTCTGCCAGAAGCGATATGTCACTCGTTGTGTATCTTAAGAGATTCATCGTTACTCCTTCCATAGGTTACTGGTATTCTCTGAGTCAATACCTCTCGTGACGAAAAAGTGGCTATCTTAATAGTGCAATACTTCTTCCTCCGAGTTGCTCACACAGTTTACTACTTTTTGTGTAGTTTTTGTCTGCCAGAAACTATAATTCACTAGTTGTGTATCATTAAAGAGTCATCGTTTCTCCTCCTAGGGGTTTTCGAGATTTCTTAATGCAAACCGCAAGTAACGAGGCATTGGCTACCTTAAGAGAGTCATAGTTACTCGTCCCAATTGCTCACCCAGTCTGCCACTTTTCCTTACTGCGGCCAGTCTGCCAGAAGCGATATGTCACTCGTTGTGTATCTTAAGAGATTCATCGTTACTCTTTCCATAGGTTACTGGTATTCTCTGATTCAATGCCTCTCGTGACGAAAAAGTGGCTAACTTAATAGTGCAATACTTCTTCCTCCCAGTTGCTCACACAGTTTACTACTTTTTTGTGTAGTTTTTGTCTGCCAGAAACTATAATTCACTAGTTTTGTATCATAAAAGAGTCATCGTTTCTCCTCCTAGGGGTTATTCGAGACCTCTTAATGCAAACGTCAAGTAACGAGGCATTGGCTACCTTAAGAGAGTCATAGTTACTCGTCCCAATTGCTCACCCAGTCTGCCACTTTTCCTTACTGCGGCCAGTCTGCCAGAAGCGATATGTCACTCGTTGTGTATCTTAAGAGATTCATCGTTACTCTTTCCATAGGTTACTGGTATTCTCTGATTCAATGCCTCTCGTGACGAAAAAGTGGCTATCTTAATAGTGCAATACTTCTTCCTCCCAGTTTGCTCACATATTTTACTACTTTTTTGTGTAGTTTTTGTCTGCCAGAAACTATAATTCACTAGTTTTGTATCATAAAAGAGTCATCGTTTCTCCTCCTAGGGGTTATTCGAGACCTCTTAATCCAAACCGCAAGTAACGAGGCATTGGCTACCTTAAGAGAGTCATAGTTACTCGTCCCAATTGCTCACCCAGTCTGCCACTTTTTCTTACTGCGGCCAGTCTGCCAGAAGCGATATGTCACTCGTTGTGTATCTTAAGAGATTCATCGTTACTCCTTCCATAGGTTACTGGTATTCTCTGAGTCAATACCTCTCGTGACGAAAAAGTGGCTATCTTAATAGTGCAATACTTCTTCCTCCGAGTTGCTCACACAGTTTACTACATTTTGTGTAGTTTTTGTCTGCCAGAAACTATAATTCACTAGCTGTGTATCATAAAAGAGTCATCGTTTCTCCTCCTAGGGGTTATTCGAGACCTCTTAATGCAAACCGCAAGTAACGAGGCATTGGCTACCTTAAGAGAGTCATAGTTACTCGTCCCAATTGCTCCTACAGTCTGCCACTTTTCCTTACTGCGGCCAGTCTGCCAGAAGCGATATGTCACTCGTTGTGTATCTTAAGAGATTCATCGTTACTCTTTCCATAGGTTACTGGTATTCTCTGATTCAATGCCTCTCGTGACGAAAAAGTGGCTATCTTATAGTGCAATACTTCTTCCTCCCATTTGCTCACACAGTTTACTACTTTTTTGTGTAGTTTTTGTCTGCCAGAAACTATAATTCACTAGTTTTGTATCATAAAAGAGTCATCGTTTCTCCTCCTAGGGGTTATTCGAGACCTCTTAATGCAAACCGCAAGTAACGTGGCATTGGCTACCTTAAGAGAGTCATAGTTACTCGTCCCAATTGCTCACCCAGTCTGCCACTTTTCCTTACTGCGGCCAGTCTGCCAGAAGCGATATGTCACTCGTTGTGTATCTTAAGAGATTCATCGTTACTCCTTCCATAGGTTACTGGTATTCTCTGAGTCAATACCTCTCTTGACGAAAAAGTGGCTATCTTAATAGTGCACTACTTCTTCCTCCGAGTTGCTCACACAGTTTACTACTTTTTGTGTACTTGCCAGTCTGCCAGAAGCGATATGTCACTAGTTGTGTATCATAAAAGAGTCATCGTTTCTCCTCCTAGGGGTTATTCGAGATTTCTTAATCCAAACCGCAAGTAACGAGGCATTGGCTACCTTAAGAGAGTCATAGTTACTCGTCCCAATTGCTCACCCAGTCTGCCACTTTTTCTTACTGCGGCCAGTCTGCCAGAAGCGATATGTCACTCGTTGTGTATCTTAAGAGATTCATCGTTACTCCTTCCATAGGTTACTGGTATTCTCTGATTCAATGCCTCTCGTGACGAAAAAGTGGCTAACTTAATAGTGCAATACTTCTTCCTCCCAGTTGCTCACACAGTTTACTACTTTTTTGTGTAGTTTTTGTCTGCCAGAAACTATAATTCACTAGTTTTGTATCATAAAAGAGTCATCGTTTCTCCTCCTAGGGGTTATTCGAGACCTCTTAATGCAAACGTCAAGTAACGAGGCATTGGCTACCTTAAGAGAGTCATAGTTACTCGTCCCAATTGTTCACCCAGTCTGCCACTTTTCCTTACTGCGGCCAGTCTGCCAGAAGCGATATGTCACTCGTTGTGTATCTTAAGAGATTCATCGTTACTCTTTCCATAGGTTACTGGTATTCTCTGATTCAATGCCTCTCGTGACGAAAAAGTGGCTATCTTAATAGTGCAATACTTCTTCCTCCCAGTTTGTTCACACATTTTACTACTTTTTTGTGTAGTTTTTGTCTGCCAGAAACTATAATTCACTAGTTTTGTATCATAAAAGAGTCATCGTTTCTCCTCCTAGGGGTTATTCGAGACCTCTTAATCCAAACCGCAAGTAACGAGGCATTGGCTACCTTAAGAGAGTCATAGTTACTCGTCCCAATTGCTCACCCAGTCTGCCACTTTTTCTTACTGCGGCCAGTCTGCCAGAAGCAATATGTCACTCGTTGTGTATCTTAAGAGATTCATCGTTACTCCTTCCATAGGTTACTGGTATTCTCTGAGTCAATACCTCTCGTGACGAAAAAGTGGCTATCTTAATAGTGCAATACTTCTTCCTCCGAGTTGCTCACACAGTTTACTACATTTTGTGTAGTTTTTGTCTGCCAGAAACTATAATTCACTAGCTGTGTATCATAAAAGAGTCATCGTTTCCCCTCCTAGGGGTTATTCGAGACCTCTTAATGCAAACCGCAAGTAACGAGGCATTGGCTACCTTAAGAGAGTCATAGTTACTCGTCCCAATTGCTCCTACAATCTGCCACTTTTCCTTACTGCGGCCAGTCTGCCAGAAGCGATATGTCACTCGTTGTGTATCTTAAGAGATTCATCGTTACTCCTTCCATAGGTTACTGGTATTCTCTGAGTCAATACCTCTCGTGACGAAAAAGTGGCTATCTTAATAGTGCAATACTTCTTCCTCCTAGTTGCTCACACAGTTTACTACTTTTTGTGTAGTTTTTGTCTGCCAGAAACTATAATTCACTAGCTGTGTATCATAAAAGAGTCATCGTTTCTCCTCCTAGGGGTTTTCGAGATTTCTTAATCCAAACCGCAAGTAACGAGGCATTGGCTACCTTAAGAGAGTCATAGTTACTCGTCCCAATTGCTCACCCAGTCTGCCACTTTTCCTTACTGCGGCCAGTCTGCCAGAAGCGATATGTCACTCGTTGTGTATCTTAAGAGATTCATCGTTACTCTTTCCATAGGTTACTGGTATTCTCTGATTCAATGCCTCTCGTGACGAAAAAGTGGCTATCTTATAGTGCAATACTTCTTCCTCTCATTTGCTCACACAGTTTACTACTTTTTTGTGTAGTTTTTGTCTGCCAGAAACTATAATTCACTAGTTTTGTATCATAAAAGAGTCATCGTTTCTCCTCCTAGGGGTTATTCGAGACCTCTTAATGCAAACCGCAAGTAACGTGGCATTGGCTACCTTAAGAGAGTCATAGTTACTCGTCCCAATTGCTCACCCAGTCTGCCACTTTTCCTTACTGCGGCCAGTCTGCCAGAAGCGATATGTCACTCGTTGTGTATCTTAAGAGATTCATCGTTACTCCTTCCATAGGTTACTGGTATTCTCTGAGTCAATACCTCTCTTGACGAAAAAGTGGCTATCTTAATAGTGCACTACTTCTTCCTCCGAGTTGCTCACACAGTTTACTACTTTTTGTGTACTTGCCAGTCTGCCAGAAGCGATATGTCACTAGTTGTGTATCATAAAAGAGTCATCGTTTCTCCTCCTAGGGGTTATTCGAGATTTCTTAATCCAAACCGCAAGTAACGAGGCATTGGCTACCTTAAGAGAGTCATAGTTACTCGTCCCAATTGCTCACCCAGTCTGCCACTTTTTCTTACTGCGGCCAGTCTGCCAGAAGCGATATGTCACTCGTTGTGTATCTTAAGAGATTCATCGTTACTCCTTCCATAGGTTACTGGTATTCTCTGAGTCAATACCTCTCGTGACGAAAAAGTGGCTATCTTAATAGTGCAATACTTCTTCCTCCGAGTTGCTCACACAGTTTACTACTTTTTGTGTAGTTTTTGTCTGCCAGAAACTATAATTCACTAGTTGTGTATCATTAAAGAGTCATCGTTTCTCCTCCTAGGGGTTTTCGAGATTTCTTAATGCAAACCGCAAGTAACGAGGCATTGGCTACCTTAAGAGAGTCATAGTTACTCGTCCCAATTGCTCACCCAGTCTGCCACTTTTCCTTACTGCGGCCAGTCTGCCAGAAGCGATATGTCACTCGTTGTGTATCTTAAGAGATTCATCGTTACTCTTTCCATAGGTTACTGGTATTCTCTGATTCAATGCCTCTCGTGACGAAAAAGTGGCTAACTTAATAGTGCAATACTTCTTCCTCCCAGTTGCTCACACAGTTTACTACTTTTTTGTGTAGTTTTTGTCTGCCAGAAACTATAATTCACTAGTTTTGTATCATAAAAGAGTCATCGTTTCTCCTCCTAGGGGTTATTCGAGACCTCTTAATGCAAACGTCAAGTAACGAGGCATTGGCTACCTTAAGAGAGTCATAGTTACTCGTCCCAATTGCTCACCCAGTCTGCCACTTTTCCTTACTGCGGCCAGTCTGCCAGAAGCGATATGTCACTCGTTGTGTATCTTAATAGATTCATCGTTACTCTTTCCATAGGTTACTGGTATTCTCTGATTCAATGCCTCTCGTGACGAAAAAGTGGCTATCTTAATAGTGCAATACTTCTTCCTCCCAGTTTGCTCACACATTTTACTACTTTTTTGTGTAGTTTTTGTCTGCCAGAAACTATAATTCACTAGTTTTGTATCATAAAAGAGTCATCGTTTCTCCTCCTAGGGGTTATTCGAGACCTCTTAATCCAAACCGCAAGTAACGAGGCATTGGCTACCTTAAGAGAGTCATAGTTACTCGTCCCAATTGCTCACCCAGTCTGCCACTTTTTCTTACTGCGGCCAGTCTGCCAGAAGCGATATGTCACTCGTTGTGTATCTTAAGAGATTCATCGTTACTCCTTCCATAGGTTACTGGTATTCTCTGAGTCAATACCTCTCGTGACGAAAAAGTGGCTATCTTAATAGTGCAATACTTCTTCCTCCGAGTTGCTCACACAGTTTACTACATTTTGTGTAGTTTTTGTCTGCCAGAAACTATAATTCACTAGCTGTGTATCATAAAAGAGTCATCGTTTCTCCTCCTAGGGGTTATTCGAGACCTCTTAATGCAAACCGCAAGTAACGAGGCATTGGCTACCTTAAGAGAGTCATAGTTACTCGTCCCAATTGCTCCTACAGTCTGCCACTTTTCCTTACTGCGGCCAGTCTGCCAGAAGCGATATGTCACTCGTTGTGTATCTTAAGAGATTCATCGTTACTCTTTCCATAGGTTACTGGTATTCTCTGATTCAATGCCTCTCGTGACGAAAAAGTGGCTATCTTAATAGTGCAATACTTCTTCCTCCCAGTTGCTCACACAGTTTACTACTTTTTTCTGTAGTTTTTGTCTGCCAGAAACTATAATTCGCTAGTTTTGTATCATAAAAGAGTCATCGTTTCTCCTCCTAGGGGTTATTCGAGACCTCTTAATCCAAACCGCAAGTAACGAGGCATTGGCTACCTTAAGAGAGTCATAGTTACTCGTCCCCATTGCTCACCCAGTCTGCCACTTTTTCTTACTGTGGCCAGTCTGCCAGAAGCGATATGTCACTCGTTGTGTATCTTAAGAGATTCATCGTTACTCCTTCCATAGGTTACTGGTATTCTCTGATTCAATGCCTCTCGTGACGAAAAAGTGGCTAACTTAATAGTGCAATACTTCTTCCTCCGAGTTGCTCACACAGTTTACTACTTTTTGTGTAGTTTTTGTCTGCCAGAAACTATAATTCACTAGCTGTGTATCATAAAAGAGTCATCGTTTCTCCTCCTAGGGGTTTTCGAGATTTCTTAATCCAAACCGCAAGTAACGAGGCATTGGCAACCTTAAGAGAGTCATAGTTACTCGTCCCCATTGCTCACCCAGTCTGCCACTTTTTCTTACTGTGGCCAGTCTGCCAGAAGCGATATGTCACTCGTTGTGTATCTTAAGAGATTCATCGTTACTCCTTCCATAGGTTACTGGTATTCTCTGAGTCAATACCTCTCTTGACGAAAAAGTGGCTATCTTAATAGTGCAATACTTCTTCCTCCGAGTTGCTCACACAGTTTACTACTTTTTGTGTACTTGCCAGTCTGCCAGAAGCGATATGTCACTAGTTGTGTGTCATAAAAGAGTCATCGTTTCTCCTCCTAGGGGTTATTCGAGATTTCTTAATCCAAACCGCAAGTAACGAGGCATTGGCTACCTTAAGAGAGTCATAGTTACTCGTCCCAATTGGTCACCCAGTCTGCCACTTTTTCTTACTGCGGCCAGTCTGCCAGAAGCGATATGTCACTCGTTCTGTATCTTAAGAGATTCATCGTTACTCCTTCCATAGGTTACTGGTATTCTCTGAGTCAATACCTCTCGTGACGAAAAAGTGGCTATCTTAAAAGTGCAATACTTCTTCCTCCGAGTTGCTCACACAGTTTACTACTTTTTGTGTAGTTTTTGTCTGCCAGAAACTATAATTCACTAGCTGTGTATCATAAAAGAGTCATCGTTTCTCCTCCTAGGGGTTATTCGAGACCTCTTAATGCAAACCGCAAGTAACGAGGCGTTGGCTACCTTAAGAGAGTCATAGTTACTCGTCCCAATTGCTCACCCAGTCTGCCACTTTTTCTTACTGCGACCAGTCTGCCAGAAGCGATATGTCACTCGTTGTGTATCTTAAGAGATTCATCGTTACTCCTTCCATAGGTTACTGGTATTCTCTGAGTCAATACCTCTCGTGACGAAAAAGTGGCTATCTTAATAGTGCAATACTTCTTCCTCCGAGTTGCTCACACAGTTTACTACTTTTTGTGTAGTTTTTGTCTGCCAGAAACTATAATTCACTAGCTGTGTATCATAAAAGAGTCATCGTTTCTCCTCCTAGGGGTTTTCGAGATTTCTTAATCCAAACCGCAAGTAACGAGGCATTGGCTACCTTAAGAGAGTCATAGTTACTCGTCCCAATTGCTCACCCAGTCTGCCACTTTTCCTTACTGCTGCCAGTCTGCCAGAAGCGATATGTCACTCGTTGTGTATCTTAAGAGATTCATCGTTACTCCTTCCATAGGTTACTGGTATTCTCTGAGTCAATACCTCTCGTGACGAAAAAGTGGCTATCTTAATAGTGCAATACTTCTTCCTCCGAGTTGCTCACACAGTTTACTACTCTTTGTGTAGTTTTTGTCTGCCAGAAACTATAATTCACTAGCTGTGTATCATAAAAGAGTCATCGTTTCTCCTCCTAGGGGTTTTCGAGATTTCTTAATCCAAACCGCAAGTAACGAGGCATTGGCTACCTTAAGAGAGTCATAGTTACTCGTCCCCATTGCTCACCCAGTCTGCCACTTTTTCTTACTGTGGCCAGTCTGCCAGAAGCGATATGTCACTCGTTGTGTATCTTAAGAGATTCATCGTTACTCCTTCCATAGGTTACTGGTATTCTCTGAGTCAATACCTCTCTTGACGAAAAAGTGGCTATCTTAATAGTGCAATACTTCTTCCTCCGAGTTGCTCACACAGTTTACTACTTTTTGTGTACTTGCCAGTCTGCCAGAAGCGATATGTCACTAGTTGTGTATCATAAAAGAGTCATCGTTTCTCCTCCTAGGGGTTATTCGAGATTTCTTAATCCAAACCGCAAGTAACGAGGCATGGGCTACCTTAAGAGAGTCATAGTTACTCGTCCCAATTGCTCACCCAGTCTGCCACTTTTTCTTACTGCGGCCAGTCTGCCAGAAGCGATATGTCACTCGTTGTGTATCTTAAGAGATTCATCGTTACTCCTTCCATAGGTTACTGGTATTCTCTGAGTCAATACCTCTCGTGACGAAAAAGTGGCTATCTTAAAAGTGCAATACTTCTTCCTCCGAGTTGCTCACACAGTTTACTACTTTTTGTGTAGTTTTTGTCTGCCAGAAACTATAATTCACTAGTTGTGTATCATTAAAGAGTCATCGTTTCTCCTCCTAGGGGTTTTCGAGATTTCTTAATGCAAACCGCAAGTAACGAGGCATTGGCTACCTTAAGAGAGTCATAGTTACTCGTCCCAATTGCTCACCCAGTCTGCCACTTTTCCTTACTGCGGCCAGTCTGCCAGAAGCGATATGTCACTCGTTGTGTATCTTAAGAGATTCATCGTTACTCTTTCCATAGGTTACTGGTATTCTCTGATTCAATGCCTCTCGTGACGAAAAAGTGGCTACCTTAATAGTGCAATACTTCTTCCTCCCAGTTGCTCACACAGTTTACTACTTTTTTGTGTAGTTTTTGTCTGCCAGAAACTATAATTCACTAGTTTTGTATCATAAAAGAGTCATCGTTTCTCCTCCTAGGGGTTATTCGAGACCTCTTAATGCAAACGTCAAGTAACGAGGCATTGGCTACCTTAAGAGAGTCATAGTTACTCGTCCCAATTGCTCACCCAGTCTGCCACTTTTCCTTGCTGCGGCCAGTCTGCCAGAAGCGATATGTCACTCGTTGTGTATCTTAAGAGATTCATCGTTACTCTTTCCATAGGTTACTGGTATTCTCTGATTCAATGCCTCTCGTGACGAAAAAGTGGCTATCTTAATAGTGCAATACTTCTTCCTCCCAGTTTGCTCACACATTTTACTACTTTTTTGTGTAGTTTTTGTCTGCCAGAAACTATAATTCACTAGTTTTGTATCATAAAAGAGTCATCGTTTCTCCTCCTAGGGGTTATTCGAGACCTCTTAATCCAAACCGCAAGTAACGAGGCATTGGCTACCTTAAGAGAGTCATAGTTACTCGTCCCAATTGCTCCTACAGTCTGCCACTTTTCCTTACTGCGGCCAGTCTGCCAGAAGCGATATGTCACTCGTTGTGTATCTTAAGAGATTCATCGTTACTCTTTCCATAGGTTACTGGTATTCTCTGATTCAATGCCTCTCGTGACGAAAAAGTGGCTATCTTAATAGTGCAATACCTCTTCCTCCCAGTTGCTCACACAGTTTACTACTTTTTGTGTAGTTTTTGTCTGCCAGAAACTATAATTCACTAGCTGTGTATCATAAAAGAGTCATCGTTTCTCCTCCTAGGGGTTTTCGAGATTTCTTAATCCAAACCGCAAGTAACGAGGCATTGGCTACCTTAAGAGAGTCATAGTTACTCGTCCCAATTGCTCACCCAGTCTGCCACTTTTCCTTACTGCGGCCAGTCTGCCAGAAGCGATATGTCACTCGTTGTGTATCTTAAGAGATTCATTGTTACTCTTTCCATAGGTTACTGGTATTCTCTGATTCAATGCCTCTCGTGACGAAAAAGTGGCTATCTTATAGTGCAATACTTCTTCCTCCCATTTGCTCACACAGTTTACTACTTTTTTGTGTAGTTTTTGTCTGCCAGAAACTATAATTCACTAGTTTTGTATCATAAAAGAGTCATCGTTTCTCCTCCTAGGGGTTATTCGAGACCTCTTAATGCAAACGTCAAGTAACGAGGCATTGGCTACCTTAAGAGAGCCATAGTTACTCGTCCCAATTGCTCACCCAGTCTGCCACTTTTCCTTACTGCGGCAAGTCTGCCAGAAGCGATATGTCACTCGTTGTGTATCTTAAGAAATTCATCGTTACTCCTTCCATAGGTTACTGGTATTCTCTGAGTCAATACCTCTCTTGACGAAAAAGTGGCTATCTTAATAGTGCAATACTTCTTCCTCCGAGTTGCTCACACAGTTTACTACTTTTTGTGTACTTGCCAGTCTGCCAGAAGCGATATGTCACTAGTTGTGTATCATAAAAGAGTCATCGTTTCTCCTCCTAGGGGTTATTCGAGATTTCTTAATCCAAACCGCAAGTAACGAGGCATTGGCTACCTTAAGAGAGTCATAGTTACTCGTCCCAATTGCTCACCCAGTCTGCCACTTTTCCTTACTGCGGCCAGTCTGCCAGAAGCGATATGTCACTCGTTGTGTATCTTAAGAGATTCATCGTTACTCTTTCCATAGGTTACTGGTATTCTCTGATTCAATGCCTCTCGTGACGAAAAAGTGGCTAACTTAATAGTGCAATACTTCTTCCTCCCAGTTGCTCACACAGTTTACTACTTTTTTGTGTAGTTTTTGTCTGCCAGAAACTATAATTCACTAGTTTTGTATCATAAAAGAGTCATCGTTTCTCCTCCTAGGGGTTATTCGAGACCTCTTAATGCAAACGTCAAGTAACGAGGCATTGGCTACCTTAAGAGAGTCATAGTTACTCGTCCCAATTGCTCACCCAGTCTGCCACTTTTCCTTACTGCGGCCAGTCTGCCAGAAGCGATATGTCACTCGTTGTGTATCTTAAGAGATTCATCGTTACTCTTTCCATAGGTTACTGGTATTCTCTGATTCAATGCCTCTCGTGACGAAAAAGTGGCTATCTTAATAGTGCAATACTTCTTCCTCCCAGTTTGCTCACACATTTTACTACTTTTTTGTGTAGTTTTTGTCTGCCAGAAACTATAATTCACTAGTTTTGTATCATAAAAGAGTCATCGTTTCTCCTCCTAGGGGTTATTCGAGACCTCTTAATCCAAACCGCAAGTAACGAGGCATTGGCTACCTTAAGAGAGTCATAGTTACTCGTCCCAATTGCTCACCCAGTCTGCCACTTTTTCTTACTGCGGCCAGTCTGCCAGAAGCGATATGTCACTCGTTGTGTATCTTAAGAGATTCATCGTTACTCCTTCCATAGGTTACTGGTATTCTCTGAGTCAATACCTCTCGTGACGAAAAAGTGGCTATCTTAATAGTGCAATACTTCTTCCTCCGAGTTGCTCACACAGTTTACTTCATTTTGTGTAGTTTTTGTCTGCCAGAAACTATAATTCACTAGCTGTGTATCATAAAAGAGTCATCGTTTCTCCTCCTAGGGGTTATTCGAGACCTCTTAATGCAAACCGCAAGTAACGAGGCATTGGCTACCTTAAGAGAGTCATAGTTACTCGTCCCAATTGCTCCTACAGTCTGCCACTTTTCCTTACTGCGGCCAGTCTGCCAGAAGCGATATGTCACTCGTTGTGTATCTTAAGAGATTCATCGTTACTCTTTCCATAGGTTACTGGTATTCTCTGATTCAATGCCTCTCGTGACGAAAAAGTGGCTATCTTAATAGTGCAATACTTCTTCCTCCCAGTTGCTCACACAGTTTACTACTTTTTTGTGTAGTTTTTGTCTGCCAGAAACTATAATTCGCTAGTTTTGTATCATAAAAGAGTCATCGTTTCTCCTCCTAGGGGTTATTCGAGACCTCTTAATCCAAACCGCAAGTAACGAGGCATTGGCTACCTTAAGAGAGTCATAGTTACTCGTCCCAATTGCTCACCCATTCTGCCACTTTTTCTTACTGCGACCAGTCTGCCAGAAGCGATATGTCACTCGTTGTGTATCTTAAGAGATTCATCGTTACTCCTTCCATAGGTTACTGGTATTCTCTGAGTCAATACCTCTCGTGACGAAAAAGTGGCTATCTTAATAGTGCAATACTTCTTCCTCCGAGTTGCTCACACAGTTTACTACTTTTTGTGTAGTTTTTGTCTGCCAGAAACTATAATTCACTAGCTGTGTATCATAAAAGAGTCATCGTTTCTCCTCCTAGGGGTTTTCGAGATTTCTTAATCCAAACCGCAAGTAACGAGGCATTGGCTACCTTAAGAGAGTCATAGTTACTCGTCCCCATTGCTCACCCAGTCTGCCACTTTTTCTTACTGTGGCCAGTCTGCCAGAAGCGATATGTCACTCGTTGTGTATCTTAAGAGATTCATCGTTACTCCTTCCATAGGTTACTGGTATTCTCTGAGTCAATACCTCTCTTGACGAAAAAGTGGCTATCTTAATAGTGCAATACTTCTTCCTCCGAGTTGCTCACACAGTTTACTACTTTTTGTGTACTTGCCAGTCTGCCAGAAGCGATATGTCACTAGTTGTGTATCATAAAAGAGTCATCGTTTCTCCTCCTAGGGGTTATTCGAGATTTCTTAATCCAAACCGCAAGTAACGAGGCATTGGCTACCTTAAGAGAGTCATAGTTACTCGTCCCAATTGCTCACCCAGTCTGCCACTTTTTCTTACTGCGGCCAGTCTGCCAGAAGCGATATGTCACTCGTTGTGTATCTTAAGAGATTCATCGTTACTCCTTCCATAGGTTACTGGTATTCTCTGAGTCAATACCTCTCGTGACGAAAAAGTGGCTATCTTAAAAGTGCAATACTTCTTCCTCCGAGTTGCCCACACAGTTTACTACTTTTTGTGTAGTTTTTGTCTGCCAGAAACTATAATTCACTAGTTGTGTATCATTAAAGAGTCATCGTTTCTCCTCCTAGGGGTTTTCGAGATTTCTTAATGCAAACCGCAAGTAACGAGGCATTGGCTACCTTAAGAGAGTCATAGTTACTCGTCCCAATTGCTCACCCAGTCTGCCACTTTTCCTTACTGCGGCCAGTCTGCCAGAAGCGATATGTCACTCGTTGTGTATCTTAAGAGATTCATCGTTACTCTTTCCATAGGTTACTGGTATTCTCTGATTCAATGCCTCTCGTGACGAAAAAGTGGCTACCTTAATAGTGCAATACTTCTTCCTCCCAGTTGCTCACACAGTTTACTACTTTTTTGTGTAGTTTTTGTCTGCCAGAAACTATAATTCACTAGTTTTGTATCATAAAAGAGTCATCGTTTCTCCTCCTAGGGGTTATTCGAGACCTCTTAATGCAAACGTCAAGTAACGAGGCATTGGCTACCTTAAGAGAGCCATAGTTACTCGTCCCAATTGCTCACCCAGTCTGCCACTTTTCCTTACTGCGGCAAGTCTGCCAGAAGCGATATGTCACTCGTTGTGTATCTTAAGAAATTCATCGTTACTCCTTCCATAGGTTACTGGTATTCTCTGAGTCAATACCTCTCTTGACGAAAAAGTGGCTATCTTAATAGTGCAATACTTCTTCCTCCGAGTTGCTCACACAGTTTACTACTTTTTGTGTACTTGCCAGTCTGCCAGAAGCGATATGTCACTAGTTGTGTATCATAAAAGAGTCATCGTTTCTCCTCCTAGGGGTTATTCGAGATTTCTTAATCCAAACCGCAAGTAACGAGGCATTGGCTACCTTAAGAGAGTCATAGTTACTCGTCCCAATTGCTCACCCAGTCTGCCACTTTTCCTTACTGCGGCCAGTCTGCCAGAAGCGATATGTCACTCGTTGTGTATCTTAAGAGATTCATCGTTACTCTTTCCATAGGTTACTGGTATTCTCTGATTCAATGCCTCTCGTGACGAAAAAGTGGCTAACTTAATAGTGCAATACTTCTTCCTCCCAGTTGCTCACACAGTTTACTACTTTTTTGTGTAGTTTTTGTCTGCCAGAAACTATAATTCACTAGTTTTGTATCATAAAAGAGTCATCGTTTCTCCTCCTAGGGGTTATTCGAGACCTCTTAATGCAAACGTCAAGTAACGAGGCATTGGCTACCTTAAGAGAGTCATAGTTACTCGTCCCAATTGCTCACCCAGTCTGCCACTTTTCCTTACTGCGGCCAGTCTGCCAGAAGCGATATGTCACTCGTTGTGTATCTTAAGAGATTCATCGTTACTCTTTCCATAGGTTACTGGTATTCTCTGATTCAATGCCTCTCGTGACGAAAAAGTGGCTATCTTAATAGTGCAATACTTCTTCCTCCCAGTTTGCTCACACATTTTACTACTTTTTTGTGTAGTTTTTGTCTGCCAGAAACTATAATTCACTAGTTTTGTATCATAAAAGAGTCATCGTTTCTCCTCCTAGGGGTTATTCGAGACCTCTTAATCCAAACCGCAAGTAACGAGGCATTGGCTACCTTAAGAGAGTCATAGTTACTCGTCCCAATTGCTCACCCAGTCTGCCACTTTTTCTTACTGCGGCCAGTCTGCCAGAAGCGATATGTCACTCGTTGTGTATCTTAAGAGATTCATCGTTACTCCTTCCATAGGTTACTGGTATTCTCTGAGTCAATACCTCTCGTGACGAAAAAGTGGCTATCTTAATAGTGCAATACTTCTTCCTCCGAGTTGCTCACACAGTTTACTTCATTTTGTGTAGTTTTTGTCTGCCAGAAACTATAATTCACTAGCTGTGTATCATAAAAGAGTCATCGTTTCTCCTCCTAGGGGTTATTCGAGACCTCTTAATGCAAACCGCAAGTAACGAGGCATTGGCTACCTTAAGAGAGTCATAGTTACTCGTCCCAATTGCTCCTACAGTCTGCCACTTTTCCTTACTGCGGCCAGTCTGCCAGAAGCGATATGTCACTCGTTGTGTATCTTAAGAGATTCATCGTTACTCTTTCCATAGGTTACTGGTATTCTCTGATTCAATGCCTCTCGTGACGAAAAAGTGGCTATCTTAATAGTGCAATACTTCTTCCTCCCAGTTGCTCACACAGTTTACTACTTTTTTGTGTAGTTTTTGTCTGCCAGAAACTATAATTCGCTAGTTTTGTATCATAAAAGAGTCATCGTTTCTCCTCCTAGGGGTTATTCGAGACCTCTTAATCCAAACCGCAAGTAACGAGGCATTGGCTACCTTAAGAGAGTCATAGTTACTCGTCCCAATTGCTCACCCATTCTGCCACTTTTTCTTACTGCGACCAGTCTGCCAGAAGCGATATGTCACTCGTTGTGTATCTTAAGAGATTCATCGTTACTCCTTCCATAGGTTACTGGTATTCTCTGAGTCAATACCTCTCGTGACGAAAAAGTGGCTATCTTAATAGTGCAATACTTCTTCCTCCGAGTTGCTCACACAGTTTACTACTTTTTGTGTAGTTTTTGTCTGCCAGAAACTATAATTCACTAGCTGTGTATCATAAAAGAGTCATCGTTTCTCCTCCTAGGGGTTTTCGAGATTTCTTAATCCAAACCGCAAGTAACGAGGCATTGGCTACCTTAAGAGAGTCATAGTTACTCGTCCCCATTGCTCACCCAGTCTGCCACTTTTTCTTACTGTGGCCAGTCTGCCAGAAGCGATATGTCACTCGTTGTGTATCTTAAGAGATTCATCGTTACTCCTTCCATAGGTTACTGGTATTCTCTGAGTCAATACCTCTCTTGACGAAAAAGTGGCTATCTTAATAGTGCAATACTTCTTCCTCCGAGTTGCTCACACAGTTTACTACTTTTTGTGTACTTGCCAGTCTGCCAGAAGCGATATGTCACTAGTTGTGTATCATAAAAGAGTCATCGTTTCTCCTCCTAGGGGTTATTCGAGATTTCTTAATCCAAACCGCAAGTAACGAGGCATTGGCTACCTTAAGAGAGTCATAGTTACTCGTCCCAATTGCTCACCCAGTCTGCCACTTTTTCTTACTGCGGCCAGTCTGCCAGAAGCGATATGTCACTCGTTGTGTATCTTAAGAGATTCATCGTTACTCCTTCCATAGGTTACTGGTATTCTCTGAGTCAATACCTCTCGTGACGAAAAAGTGGCTATCTTAAAAGTGCAATACTTCTTCCTCCGAGTTGCCCACACAGTTTACTACTTTTTGTGTAGTTTTTGTCTGCCAGAAACTATAATTCACTAGTTGTGTATCATTAAAGAGTCATCGTTTCTCCTCCTAGGGGTTTTCGAGATTTCTTAATGCAAACCGCAAGTAACGAGGCATTGGCTACCTTAAGAGAGTCATAGTTACTCGTCCCAATTGCTCACCCAGTCTGCCACTTTTCCTTACTGCGGCCAGTCTGCCAGAAGCGATATGTCACTCGTTGTGTATCTTAAGAGATTCATCGTTACTCTTTCCATAGGTTACTGGTATTCTCTGATTCAATGCCTCTCGTGACGAAAAAGTGGCTACCTTAATAGTGCAATACTTCTTCCTCCCAGTTGCTCACACAGTTTACTACTTTTTTGTGTAGTTTTTTCTGCCAGAAACTATAATTCACTAGTTTTGTATCATAAAAGAGTCATCGTTTCTCCTCCTAGGGGTTATTCGAGACCTCTTAATGCAAACGTCAAGTAACGAGGCATTGGCTACCTTAAGAGAGTCATAGTTACTCGTCCCAATTGCTCACCCAGTCTGCCACTTTTCCTTGCTGCGGCCAGTCTGCCAGAAGCGATATGTCACTCGTTGTGTATCTTAAGAGATTCATCGTTACTCTTTCCATAGGTTACTGGTATTCTCTGATTCAATGCCTCTCGTGACGAAAAAGTGGCTATCTTAATAGTGCAATACTTCTTCCTCCCAGTTTGCTCACACATTTTACTACTTTTTTGTGTAGTTTTTGTCTGCCAGAAACTATAATTCACTAGTTTTGTATCATAAAAGAGTCATCGTTTCTCCTCCTAGGGGTTATTCGAGACCTCTTAATCCAAACCGCAAGTAACGAGGCATTGGCTACCTTAAGAGAGTCATAGTTACTCGTCCCAATTGCTCACCCAGTCTGCCACTTTTTCTTACTGCGACCAGTCTGCCAGAAGCGATATGTCACTCGTTGTGTATCTTAAGAGATTCATCGTTACTCCTTCCATAGGTTACTGGTATTCTCTGAGTCAATACCTCTCGTGACGAAAAAGTGGCTATCTTAATAGTGCAATACTTCTTCCTCCGAGTTGCTCACACAGTTTACTACTTTTTGTGTATTTTTTGTCTGCCAGAAACTATAATTCACTAGCTGTGTATCATAAAAGAGTCATCGTTTCTCCTCCTAGGGGTTATTCGAGACCTCTTAATGCAAACCGCAAGTAACGAGGCGTTGGCTACCTTAAGAGAGTCATAGTTACTCGTCCCAATTGCTCCTACAGTCTGCCACTTTTCCTTACTGCGGCCAGTCTGCCAGAAGCGATATGTCACTCGTTGTGTATCTTAAGAGATTCATCGTTACTCCTTCCATAGGTTACTGGTATTCTCTGAGTCAATACCTCTCGTGACGAAAAAGTGGCTATCTTAATAGTGCAATACTTCTTCCTCCGAGTTGCTCACACAGTTTACTACTTTTTGTGTAGTTTTTGTCTGCCAGAAACTATAATTCACTAGCTGTGTATCATAAAAGAGTCATCGTTTCTCCTCCTAGGGGTTTTCGAGATTTCTTAATCCAAACCGCAAGTAACGAGGCATTGGCTACCTTAAGAGAGTCATAGTTACTCGTCCCCATTGCTCACCCAGTCTGCCACTTTTTCTTACTGTGGCCAGTCTGCCAGAAGCGATATGTCACTCGTTGTGTATCTTAAGAGATTCATCGTTACTCCTTCCATAGGTTACTGGTATTCTCTGAGTCAATACCTCTCTTGACGAAAAAGTGGCTATCTTAATAGTGCAATACTTCTTCCTCCGAGTTGCTCACACAGTTTACTACTTTTTGTGTACTTGCCAGTCTGCCAGAAGCGATATGTCACTAGTTGTGTATCATAAAAGAGTCATCGTTTCTCCTCCTAGGGGTTATTCGAGATTTCTTAATCCAAACCGCAAGTAACGAGGCATTGGCTACCTTAAGAGAGTCATAGTTACTCGTCCCAATTGCTCACCCAGTCTGCCACTTTTTCTTACTGCGGCCAGTCTGCCAGAAGCGATATGTCACTCGTTGTGTATCTTAAGAGATTCATCGTTACTCCTTCCATAGGTTACTGGTATTCTCTGAGTCAATACCTCTCGTGACGAAAAAGTGGCTATCTTAAAAGTGCAATACTTCTTCCTCCGAGTTGCTCACACAGTTTACTACTTTTTGTGTAGTTTTTGTCTGCCAGAAACTATAATTCACTAGTTGTGTATCATTAAAGAGTCATCGTTTCTCCTCCTAGGGGTTTTCGAGATTTCTTAATGCAAACCGCAAGTAACGAGGCATTGGCTACCTTAAGAGAGTCATAGTTACTCGTCCCAATTGCTCACCCAGTCTGCCACTTTTCCTTACTGCGGCCAGTCTGCCAGAAGCGATATGTCACTCGTTGTGTATCTTAAGAGATTCATCGTTACTCTTTCCATAGGTTACTGGTATTCTCTGATTCAATGCCTCTCGTGACGAAAAAGTGGCTACCTTAATAGTGCAATACTTCTTCCTCCCAGTTGCTCACACAGTTTACTACTTTTTTGTGTAGTTTTTGTCTGCCAGAAACTATAATTCACTAGTTTTGTATCATAAAAGAGTCATCGTTTCTCCTCCTAGGGGTTATTCGAGACCTCTTAATGCAAACGTCAAGTAACGAGGCATTGGCTTCCTTAAGAGAGTCATAGTTACTCGTCCCAATTGCTCACCCAGTCTGCCACTTTTCCTTGCTGCGGCCAGTCTGCCAGAAGCGATATGTCACTCGTTGTGTATCTTAAGAGATTCATCGTTACTCTTTCCATAGGTTACTGGTATTCTCTGATTCAATGCCTCTCGTGACGAAAAAGTGGCTATCTTAATAGTGCAATACTTCTTCCTCCCAGTTTGCTCACACATTTTACTACTTTTTTGTGTAGTTTTTGTCTGCCAGAAACTATAATTCACTAGTTTTGTATCATAAAAGATTCATCGTTTCTCCTCCTAGGGGTTATTCGAGACCTCTTAATCCAAACCGCAAGTAACGAGGCATTGGCTACCTTAAGAGAGTCATAGTTACTCGTCCCAATTGCTCACCCAGTCTGCCACTTTTTCTTACTGCGACCAGTCTGCCAGAAGCGATATGTCACTCGTTGTGTATCTTAAGAGATTCATCGTTACTCCTTCCATAGGTTACTGGTATTCTCTGAGTCAATACCTCTCGTGACGAAAAAGTGGCTATCTTAATAGTGCAATACTTCTTCCTCCGAGTTGCTCACACAGTTTACTACTTTTTGTGTATTTTTTGTCTGCCAGAAACTATAATTCACTAGCTGTGTATCATAAAAGAGTCATCGTTTCTCCTCCTAGGGGTTATTCGAGACCTCTTAATGCAAACCGCAAGTAACGAGGCGTTGGCTACCTTAAGAGAGTCATAGTTACTCGTCCCAATTGCTCCTACAGTCTGCCACTTTTCCTTACTGCGGCCAGTCTGCCAGAAGCGATATGTCACTCGTTGTGTATCTTAAGAGATTCATCGTTACTCTTTCCATAGGTTACTGGTATTCTCTGATTCAATGCCTCTCGTGACGAAAAAGTGGCTAACTTAATAGTGCAATACTTCTTCCTCCCAGTTGCTCACACAGTTTACTACTTTTTTGTGTAGTTTTTGTCTGCCAGAAACTATAATTCACTAGTTTTGTATCATAAAAGAGTCATCGTTTCTCCTCCTAGGGGTTATTCGAGACCTCTTAATGCAAACGTCAAGTAACGAGGCATTGGCTACCTTAAGAGAGTCATAGTTACTCGTCCCAATTGCTCACCCAGTCTGCCACTTTTCCTTACTGCGGCCAGTCTGCCAGAAGCGATATGTCACTCGTTGTGTATCTTAAGAGATTCATCGTTACTCTTTCCATAGGTTACTGGTATTCTCTGATTCAATGCCTCTCGTGACGAAAAAGTGGCTATCTTAATAGTGCAATACTTCTTCCTCCCAGTTTGCTCACACATTTTACTACTTTTTTGTGTAGTTTTTGTCTGCCAGAAACTATAATTCACTAGTTTTGTATCATAAAAGAGTCATCGTTTCTCCTCCTAGGGGTTATTCGAGACCTCTTAATCCAAACCGCAAGTAACGAGGCATTGGCTACCTTAAGAGAGTCATAGTTACTCGTCCCAATTGCTCACCCAGTCTGCCACTTTTTCTTACTGCGGCCAGTCTGCCAGAAGCGATATGTCACTCGTTGTGTATCTTAAGAGATTCATCGTTACTCCTTCCATAGGTTACTGGTATTCTCTGAGTCAATACCTCTCGTGACGAAAAAGTGGCTATCTTAATAGTGCAATACTTCTTCCTCCGAGTTGCTCACACAGTTTACTACATTTTGTGTAGTTTTTGTCTGCCAGAAACTATAATTCACTAGCTGTGTATCATAAAAGAGTCATCGTTTCTCCTCCTAGGGGTTATTCGATACCTCTTAATGCAAACCGCAAGTAACGAGGCATTGGCTACCTTAAGAGAGTCATAGTTACTCGTCCCAATTGCTCCTACAGTCTGCCACTTTTCCTTACTGCGGCCAGTCTGCCAGAAGCGATATGTCACTCGTTGTGTATCTTAAGAGATTCATCGTTACTCTTTCCATAGGTTACTGGTATTCTCTGATTCAATGCCTCTCGTGACGAAAAAGTGGCTATCTTAATAGTGCAATACTTCTTCCTCCCAGTTGCTCACACAGTTTACTACTTTTTTGTGTAGTTTTTGTCTGCCAGAAACTATAATTCGCTAGTTTTGTATCATAAAAGTGTCATCGTTTCTCCTCCTAGGGGTTATTCGAGACCTCTTAATACAAACCGCAAGTAACGAGGCATTGGCTACCTTAAGAGAGTCATAGTTACTCGTCCCAATTGCTCACCCATTCTGCCACTTTTTCTTACTGCGACCAGTCTGCCAGAAGCGATATGTCACTCGTTGTGTATCTTAAGAGATTCATCGTTACTCCTTCCATAGGTTACTGGTATTCTCTGAGTCAATACCTCTCGTGACGAAAAAGTGGCTATCTTAAAAGTGCAATACTTCTTCCTCCGAGTTGCTCACACAGTTTACTACTTTTTGTGTAGTTTTTGTCTGCCAGAAACTATAATTCACTAGCTGTGTATCATAAAAGAGTCATCGTTTCTCCTCCTAGGGGTTTTCGAGATTTCTTAATCCAAACCGCAAGTAACGAGGCATTGGCTACCTTAAGAGAGTCATAGTTACTCGTCCCCATTGCTCACCCAGTCTGCCACTTTTTCTTACTGTGGCCAGTCTGCCAGAAGCGATATGTCACTCGTTGTGTATCTTAAGAGATTCATCGTTACTCCTTCCATAGGTTACTGGTATTCTCTGAGTCAATACCTCTCTTGACGAAAAAGTGGCTATCTTAATAGTGCAATACTTCTTCCTCCGAGTTGCTCACACAGTTTACTACTTTTTGTGTACTTGCCAGTCTGCCAGAAGCGATATGTCACTAGTTGTGTATCATAAAAGAGTCATCGTTTCTCCTCCTAGGGGTTATTCGAGATTTCTTAATCCAAACCGCAAGTAACGAGGCATTGGCTACCTTAAGAGAGTCATAGTTACTCGTCCCAATTGCTCACCCAGTCTGCCACTTTTCCTTACTGCGGCCAGTCTGCCAGAAGCGATATGTCACTCGTTGTGTATCTTAAGAGATTCATCGTTACTCCTTCCATAGGTTACTGGTATTCTCTGAGTCAATACCTCTCGTGACGAAAAAGTGGCTATCTTAAAAGTGCAATACTTCTTCCTCCGAGTTGCTCACACAGTTTACTACTTTTTGTGTAGTTTTTGTCTGCCAGAAACTATAATTCACTAGTTGTGTATCATTAAAGAGTCATCGTTTCTCCTCCTAGGGGTTTTCGAGATTTCTTAATGCAAACCGCAAGTAACGAGGCATTGGCTACCTTAAGAGAGTCATAGTTACTCGTCCCAATTGCTCACCCAGTCTGCCACTTTTCCTTACTGCGGCCAGTCTGCCAGAAGCGATATGTCACTCGTTGTGTATCTTAAGAGATTCATCGTTACTCTTTCCATAGGTTACTGGTATTCTCTGATTCAATGCCTCTCGTGACGAAAAAGTGGCTACCTTAATAGTGCAATACTTCTTCCTCCCAGTTGCTCACACAGTTTACTACTTTTTTGTGTAGTTTTTGTCTGCCAGAAACTATAATTCACTAGTTTTGTATCATAAAAGAGTCATCGTTTCTCCTCCTAGGGGTTATTCGAGACCTCTTAATGCAAACCGCAAGTAGCGAGGCATTGGCTACCTTAAGAGAGTCATAGTTACTCGTCCCAATTGCTCACCCAGTCTGCCACTTTTCCTTGCTGCGGCCAGTCTGCCAGAAGCGATATGTCACTCGTTGTGTATCTTAAGAGATTCATCGTTACTCTTTCCATAGGTTACTGGTATTCTCTGATTCAATGCCTCTCGTGACGAAAAAGTGGCTATCTTAATAGTGCAATACTTCTTCCTCCCAGTTTGCTCACACATTTTACTACTTTTTTGTGTAGTTTTTGTCTGCCAGAAACTATAATTCACTAGTTTTGTATCATAAAAGAGTCATCGTTTCTCCTCCTAGGGGTTTTCGAGATTTCTTAATGCAAACCGCAAGTAACGAGGCATTGGCTACCTTAAGAGAGTCATAGTTACTCGTCCCAATTGCTCACCCAGTCTGCCACTTTTCCTTACTGCGGCCAGTCTGCCAGAAGCGATATGTCACTCGTTGTGTATCTTAAGAGATTCATTGTTACTCTTTCCATAGGTTACTGGTATTCTCCGATTCAATGCCTCTCGTGACGAAAAAGTGGCTAACTTAATAGTGCAATACTTCTTCCTCCCATTTGCTCACACAGTTTACTACTTTTTTGTGTAGTTTTTGTCTGCCAGAAACTATAATTCACTAGTTTTGTATCATAAAAGAGTCATCGTTTCTCCTCCTAGGGGTTATTCGAGATTTCTTAATCCAAACCGCAAGTAACGAGGCATTGGCTACCTTAAGAGAGTCATAGTTACTCGTCCCAATTGCTCACCCAGTCTGCCACTTTTTCTTACTGCGGCCAGTCTGCCAGAAGCGATATGTCACTCGTTGTGTATCTTAAGAGATTCATCGTTACTCCTTCCATAGGTTACTGGTATTCTCTGAGTCAATACCTCTCGTGACGAAAAAGTGGCTATCTTAATAGTGCAATACTTCTTCCTCCGAGATGCTCACACAGTTCACTACTTTTTGTGTAGTTTTTGTCTGCCAGAAACTATAATTCACTAGCTGTGTATCATAAAAGAGTCATCGTTTCTCCTCCTAGGGGTTATTCGAGACCTCTTAATGCAAACCGCAAGTAACGAGGCATTGGCTACCTTAAGAGAGTCATAGTTACTCGTCCCAATTGCTCATACAGTCTGCCACTTTTCCTTACTGCGGCCAGTCTGCCAGAAGCGATATGTCACTCGTTGTGTATCTTAAGAGATTCATCGTTACTCTTTCCATAGGTTACTGGTATTCTCTGATTCAATGCCTCTCGTGACGAAAAAGTGGCTATCTTAATAGTGCAATACTTCTTCCTCCCAGTTGCTCACACAGTTTACTACTTTTTTGTGTAGTTTTTGTCTGCCAGAAACTATAATTCGCTAGTTTTGTATCATAAAAGAGTCATCGTTTCTCCTCCTAGGGGTTATTCGAGACCTCTTAATCCAAACCGCAAGTAACGAGGCATTGGCTACCTTAAGAGAGTCATAGTTACTCGTCCCAATTGCTCACCCAGTCTGCCACTTTTTCTTACTGCGACCAGTCTGCCAGAAGCGATATGTCACTCGTTGTGTATCTTAAGAGATTCATCGTTACTCCTTCCATAGGTTACTGGTATTCTCTGAGTCAATACCTCTCTTGACGAAAAAGTGGCTATCTTAATAGTGCAATACTTCTTCCTCCGAGTTGCTCACACAGTTTACTACTTTTTGTGTAGTTTTTGTCTGCCAGAAACTATAATTCACTAGCTGTGTATCATAAAAGAGTCATCGTTTCTCCTCCTAGGGGTTTTCGAGATTTCTTAATCCAAACCGCAAGTAACGAGGCATTGGCTACCTTAAGAGAGTCATAGTTACTCGTCCCAATTGCTCACCCATTCTGCCACTTTTTCTTACTGCGACCAGTCTGCCAGAAGCGATATGTCACTCGTTGTGTATCTTAAGAGATTCATCGTTACTCCTTCCATAGGTTACTGGTATTCTCTGAGTCAATACCTCTCTTGACGAAAAAGTGGCTATCTTAATAGTGCAATACTTCTTCCTCCGAGTTGCTCACACAGTTTACTACTTTTTGTGTACTTGCCAGTCTGCCAGAAGCGATGTGTCACTAGTTGTGTATCATAAAAGAGTCATCGTTTCTCCTCCTAGGGGTTATTCGAGATTTCTTAATCCAAACCGCAAGTAACGAGGCATTGGCTACCTTAAGAGAGTCATAGTTACTCGTCCCAATTGCTCACCCAGTCTGCCACTTTTTCTTACTGCGGCCAGTCTGCCAGAAGCGATATGTCACTCGTTGTGTATCTTAAGAGATTCATCGTTACTCCTTCCATAGGTTACTGGTATTCTCTGAGTCAATACCTCTCGTGACGAAAAAGTGGCTATCTTAAAAGTGCAATACTTCTTCCTCCGAGTTGCTCACACAGTTTACTACTTTTTGTGTAGTTTTTGTCTGCCAGAAACTATAATTCACTAGTTGTGTATCATTAAAGAGTCATCGTTTCTCCTCCTAGGGGTTTTCGAGATTTCTTAATGCAAACCGCAAGTAACGAGGCATTGGCTACCTTAAGAGAGTCATAGTTACTCGTCCCAATTGCTCACCCAGTCTGCCACTTTTCCTTACTGCGGCCAGTCTGCCAGAAGCGATATGTCACTCGTTGTGTATCTTAAGAGATTCATCGTTACTCTTTCCATAGGTTACTGGTATTCTCTGATTCAATGCCTCTCGTGACGAAAAAGTGGCTACCTTAATAGTGCAATACTTCTTCCTCCCAGTTGCTCACACAGTTTACTACTTTTTTGTGTAGTTTTTGTCTGCCAGAAACTATAATTCACTAGTTTTGTATCATAAAAGAGTCATCGTTTCTCCTCCTAGGGGTTATTCGAGACCTCTTAATGCAAACCGCAAGTAGCGAGGCATTGGCTACCTTAAGAGAGTCATAGTTACTCGTCCCAATTGCTCACCCAGTCTGCCACTTTTCCTTGCTGCGGCCAGTCTGCCAGAAGCGATATGTCACTCGTTGTGTATCTTAAGAGATTCATCGTTACTCTTTCCATAGGTTACTGGTATTCTCTGATTCAATGCCTCTCGTGACGAAAAAGTGGCTATCTTAATAGTGCAATACTTCTTCCTCCCAGTTTGCTCACACATTTTACTACTTTTTTGTGTAGTTTTTGTCTGCCAGAAACTATAATTCACTAGTTTTGTATCATAAAAGAGTCATCGTTTCTCCTCCTAGGGGTTTTCGAGATTTCTTAATGCAAACCGCAAGTAACGAGGCATTGGCTACCTTAAGAGAGTCATAGTTACTCGTCCCAATTGCTCACCCAGTCTGCCACTTTTCCTTACTGCGGCCAGTCTGCCAGAAGCGATATGTCACTCGTTGTGTATCTTAAGAGATTCATTGTTACTCTTTCCATAGGTTACTGGTATTCTCTGATTCAATGCCTCTCGTGACGAAAAAGTGGCTATCTTATAGTGCAATACTTCTTCCTCCCATTTGCTCACACAGTTTACTACTTTTTTGTGTAGTTTTTGTCTGCCAGAAACTATAATTCACTAGTTTTGTATCATAAAAGAGTCATCGTTTCTCCTCCTAGGGGTTATTCGAGATTTCTTAATCCAAACCGCAAGTAACGAGGCATTGGCTACCTTAAGAGAGTCATAGTTACTCGTCCCAATTGCTCACCCAGTCTGCCACTTTTTCTTACTGCGGCCAGTCTGCCAGAAGCGATATGTCACTCGTTGTGTATCTTAAGAGATTCATCGTTACTCCTTCCATAGGTTACTGGTATTCTCTGAGTCAATACCTCTCGTGACGAAAAAGTGGCTATCTTAATAGTGCAATACTTCTTCCTCCGAGATGCTCACACAGTTTACTACTTTTTGTGTAGTTTTTGTCTGCCAGAAACTATAATTCACTAGCTGTGTATCATAAAAGAGTCATCGTTTCTCCTCCTAGGGGTTATTCGAGACCTCTTAATGCAAACCGCAAGTAACGAGGCATTGGCTACCTTAAGAGAGTCATAGTTACTCGTCCCAATTGCTCATACAGTCTGCCACTTTTCCTTACTGCGGCCAGTCTGCCAGAAGCGATATGTCACTCGTTGTGTATCTTAAGAGATTCATCGTTACTCTTTCCATAGGTTACTGGTATTCTCTGATTCAATGCCTCTCGTGACGAAAAAGTGGCTATCTTAATAGTGCAATACTTCTTCCTCCCAGTTGCTCACACAGTTTACTACTTTTTTGTGTAGTTTTTGTCTGCCAGAAACTATAATTCGCTAGTTTTGTATCATAAAAGAGTCATCGTTTCTCCTCCTAGGGGTTATTCGAGACCTCTTAATCCAAACCGCAAGTAACGAGGCATTGGCTACCTTAAGAGAGTCATAGTTACTCGTCCCAATTGCTCACCCAGTCTGCCACTTTTTCTTACTGCGACCAGTCTGCCAGAAGCGATATGTCACTCGTTGTGTATCTTAAGAGATTCATCGTTACTCCTTCCATAGGTTACTGGTATTCTCTGAGTCAATACCTCTCTTGACGAAAAAGTGGCTATCTTAATAGTGCAATACTTCTTCCTCCGAGTTGCTCACACAGTTTACTACTTTTTGTGTAGTTTTTGTCTGCCAGAAACTATAATTCACTAGCTGTGTATCATAAAAGAGTCATCGTTTCTCCTCCTAGGGGTTTTCGAGATTTCTTAATCCAAACCGCAAGTAACGAGGCATTGGCTACCTTAAGAGAGTCATAGTTACTCGTCCCAATTGCTCACCCAGTCTGCCACTTTTCCTTACTGCGGCCAGTCTGCCAGAAGCGATATGTCACTCGTTGTGTATCTTAAGAGATTCATCGTTACTCTTTCCATAGGTTTTTGGTATTCTCTGAGTCAATACCTCTCGTGACAAAAAGTGGCTATCTTAATAGTGCAATACTTCTTCCTCCGAGTTGCTCACACAGTTTACTACTTTTTGTGTAGTTTTTGTCTGCCAGAAACTATAATTCACTAGTTGTGTATCATTAAAGAGTCATCGTTTCTCCTCCTAGGGGTTTTCGAGATTTCTTAATCCAAACCGCAAGTAACGAGGCATTGGCTACCTTAAGAGAGTCATAGTTACTCGTCCCAATTGCTCACCCAGTCTGCCACTTTTCCTTACTGCGGCCAGTCTGCCAGAAGCGATATGTCACTCGTTGTGTATCTTAAGAGATTCATCGTTACTCTTTCCATAGGTTACTGGTATTCTCTGATTCAATGCCTCTCGTGACGAAAAAGTGGCTATCTTAATAGTGCAATACTTCTTCCTCCCAGTTGCTCACACAGTTTACTACTTTTTTGTGTAGTTTTTGTCTGCCAGAAACTATAATTCGCTAGTTTTGTATCATAAAAGAGTCATCGTTTCTCCTCCTAGGGGTTATTCGAGACCTCTTAATCCAAACCGCAAGTAACGAGGCATTGGGTACCTTAAGAGAGTCATAGTTACTCGTCCCAATTGCTCACCCAGTCTGCCACTTTTTCTTACTGCGACCAGTCTGCCAGAAGCGATATGTCACTCGTTGTGTATCTTAAGAGATTCATCGTTACTCCTTCCATAGGTTACTGGTATTCTCTGAGTCAATACCTCTCGTGACGAAAAAGTGGCTATCTTAATAGTGCAATACTTCTTCCTCCGAGTTGCTCACACAGTTTACTACTTTTTGTGTAGTTTTTGTCTGCCAGAAACCATAATTCACTACCTGTGTATCATAAAAGAGTCATCGTTTCTCCTCCTAGGGGTTATTCGAGACCTCTTAATGCAAACCGCAAGTAACGAGGCATTGGCTACCTTAAGAGAGTCATAGTTACTCGTCCCAATTGCTCATACAGTCTGCCACTTTTCCTTACTGCGGCCAGTCTGCCAGAAGCGATATGTCACTCGTTGTGTATCTTAAGAGATTCATCGTTACTCTTTCCATAGGTTACTGGTATTCTCTGATTCAATGCCTCTCGTGACGAAAAAGTGGCTATCTTAATAGTGCAATACTTCTTCCTCCCAGTTGCTCACACAGTTTACTACTTTTTTGTGTAGTTTTTGTCTGCCAGAAACTATAATTCGCTAGTTTTGTATCATAAAAGAGTCATCGTTTCTCCTCCTAGGGGTTATTCGAGACCTCTTAATCCAAACCGCAAGTAACGAGGCATTGGCTACCTTAAGAGAGTCATAGTTACTCGTCCCAATTGCTCACCCAGTCTGCCACTTTTTCTTACTGCGACCAGTCTGCCAGAAGCGATATGTCACTCGTTGTGTATCTTAAGAGATTCATCGTTACTCCTTCCATAGGTTACTGGTATTCTCTGAGTCAATACCTCTCGTGACGAAAAAGTGGCTATCTTAATAGTGCAATACTTCTTCCTCCGAGTTGCTCACACAGTTTACTAGTTTTTGTGTAGTTTTTGTCTGCCAGAAACTATAATTCACTAGCTGTGTATCATAAAAGAGTCATCGTTTCTCATCCTAGGGGTTTTCGAGATTTCTTAATCCAAACCGCAAGTAACGAGGCATTGGCTACCTTAAGAGAGTCATAGTTACTCGTCCCCATTGCTCACCCAGTCTGCCACTTTTTCTTACTGTGGCCAGTCTGCCAGAAGCGATATGTCACTCGTTGTGTATCTTAAGAGATTCATCGTTACTCCTTCCATAGGTTACTGGTATTCTCTGAGTCAATACCTCTCTTGACGAAAAAGTGGCTATCTTAATAGTGCAATACTTCTTCCTCCGAGTTGCTCTCACAGTTTACTACTTTTTGTGTACTTGCCAGTCTGCCAGAAGCGATATGTCACTAGTTGTGTATCATAAAAGAGTCATCGTTTCTCCTCCTAGGGGTTATTCGAGATTTCTTAATCCAAACCGCAAGTAACGAGGCATTGGCTACCTTAAGAGAGTCATAGTTACTCGTCCCAATTGCTCACCCAGTCTGCCACTTTTCCTTACTGCGGCCAGTCTGCCAGAAGCGATATGTCACTCGTTGTGTATCTTAAGAGATTCATCGTTACTCCTTCCATAGGTTACTGGTATTCTCTGAGTCAATACCTCTCGTGACGAAAAAGTGGCTATCTTAATAGTGCAATACTTCTTCCTCCGAGTTGCTCACACAGTTTACTACTTTTTGTGTAGTTTTTGTCTGCCAGAAACTATAATTCACTAGTTGTGTATCATTAAAGAGTCATCGTTTCTCCTCCTAGGGGTTTTCGAGATTTCTTAATCCAAACCGCAAGTAACGAGGCATTGGCTACCTTAAGAGAGTCATAGTTACTCGTCCCAATTGCTCACCCAGTCTGCCACTTTTCCTTACTGCGTCCAGTCTGCCAGAAGCGATATGTCACTCGTTGTGTATCTTAAGAGATTCATCGTTACTCTTTCCATAGGTTACTGGTATTCTCTGATTCAATGCCTCTCGTGACGAAAAAGTGGCTATCTTAATAGTGCAATACTTCTTCCTCCGAGTTGCTCACACAGTTTACTACTTTTTGTGTCGTTTTTGTCTGCCAGAAACTATAATTCACTAGCTGTGCATCATAAAAGAGTCATCGTTTCTCCTACTAGGGGTTTTCGAGATTTCTTAATCCAAACCGCAAGTAACGAGGCATTGGCTACCTTAAGAGAGTCATAGTTACTCGTCCCCATTGCAACCTAGTCTGCCACTTTTTCTTACTGTGGCCAGTCTGCCAGAAGCGATATGTCACTCGTTGTGTATCTTAAGAGATTCATCGTTACTCCTTCCATAGGTTACTGGTATTCTCTGAGTCAATACCTCTCTTGACGAAAAAGTGGCTATCTTAATAGTGCAATACTTCTTCCTCCGAGTTGCTCACACAGTTTACTGCTTTTTGTGTAGTTTTTGTCTGCCAGAAACTATAATTCACTAGTTGTGTATCATAAAAGAGTCATCGTTTCTCCTCCTAGGGGTTATTCGAGATTTCTTAATCCAAACCGCAAGTAACGAGGCATTGGCTACCTTAAGAGAGTCATAGTTAGTCGTCCCAATTGCTCACCCAGTCTGCCACTTTTCCTTACTGCGGCCAGTCTTCCAGAAGCGATATGTCACTCGTTGTGTATCTTAAGAGATTCATCGTTACTCCTTCCATAGGTTACTGGTATTCTCTGAGTCAATACCTCTCGTGACGAAAAAGTGGCTATCTTAATAGTGCAATACTTCTTCCTCCGAGTTGCTCACACAGTTTACTACTTTTTGTGTAGTTTTTGTCTGCCAGAAACTATAATTCACTAGTTGTGTATCATTAAAGAGTCATCGTTTCTCCTCCTAGGGGTTTTCGAGATTTCTTAATCCAAACCGCAAGTAACGAGGCATTGGCTACCTTAAGAGAGTCATAGTTACTCGTCCCAATTGCTCACCCAGTCTGCCACTTTTCCTTACTGCGGCCAGTCTGCCAGAAGCGATATGTCACTCGTTGTGTATCTTAAGAGATTCATCGTTACTCTTTCCATAGGTTACTGGTATTCTCTGATTCAATGCCTCTCGTGACGAAAAAGTGGCTATCTTAATAGTGCAATACTTCTTCCTCCCAGTTGCTCACACAGTTTACTACTTTTTGTGTAGTTTTTGTCTGCCAGAAACTATAATTCACTAGCTGTGCATCATAAAAGAGTCACCGTTTCTCCTCCTAGGGGTTTTCGAGATTTCTTAATCCAAACCGCAAGTAACGAGGCATTGGCTACCTTAAGAGAGTCATAGTTACTCGTCCCAATTGCTCACCCAGTCTGCCACTTTTCCTTACTGCGGCCAGTCTGCCAGAAGCGATATGTCACTCGTTGTGTATCTTAAGAGATTCATCGTTACTCCTTCCATAGGTTACTGGTATTCTCTGAGTCAATACCTCTCGTGACGAAAAAGTGGCTATCTTAATAGTGCAATACTTCTTCCTCCGAGTTGCTCACACAGTTTACTACTTTTTGTGTAGTTTTTGTCTGCCAGAAACTATAATTCACTAGTTGTGTATCATTAAAGAGTCATCGTTTCTCCTCCTAGGGGTTTTCGAGATTTCTTAATCCAAACCGCAAGTAACGAGGCATTGGCTACCTTAAGAGAGTCATAGTTACTCGTCCCAATTGCTCACCCAGTCTGCCACTTTTCCTTACTGCGGCCAGTCTGCCAGAAGCGATATGTCACTCGTTGTGTATCTTAAGAGATTCATCGTTACTCCTTCCATAGGTTACTGGTGTTCTCTGAGTCAATACCTCTCGTGACGAAAAAGTGGCTATCTTAATAGTGCAATACTTCTTCCTCCGAGTTGCTCACACAGTTTACTACTTTTTGTGTAGTTTTTGTCTGCCAGAAACTATAATTCACTAGTTGTGTATCATAAAAGAGTCATCGTTTCTCCTCCTAGGGGTTTTCGAGATTTCTTAATCCAAACCGCAAGTAACGAGGCATTGGCTACCTTAAGAGAGTCATAGTTACTCGTCCCAATTGCTCACCCAGTCTGCCACTTTTTCTTACTGCGGCCAGTCTGCCAGAAGCGATATGTCACTCGTTGTGTATCTTAAGAGATTCATCTTTACTCCTTCCATAGGTTACTGGTATTCTCTGAGTCAATACCTCTCGTGATGAAAAAGTGGCTATCTTAATAGTGCAATACTTCTTCCTCCCAGTTGCTCACACAGTTTACTACTTTTTTGTGTAGTTTTTGTCTGCCAGAAACTAAAATTCACTAGTTTTGTATCATAAAAGGGTCATCGTTTCTCCTCCTAGGGGTTATTCGAGATTTCTTAATCCAAACCGCAAGTAACGAGGCATTGGCTACCTTAAGAGAGTCATAGTTACTCGTCCCAATTGCTCACCCAGTCTGCCACTTCTCCTTACTGCGGCCAGTCTGCCAGAAGCGATATGTCACTCGTTGTGTATCTTAAGAGATTCATCGTTACTCTTTCCATAGGTTACTGGTATTCTCTGATTCAATGCCTCTCGTGACGAAAAAGTGGCTATCTTAATAGTGCAATACTTCTTCCTCCCATTTGCTCACACAGTTTACTACTTTTTGTGTAGTTTTTGTCTGCCAGAAACTATAATTCACTAGTTTTGTATCATAAAAGAGTCATCGTTTCTCCTCCTACGGGTTATTCGAGACCTCTTAATGCAAACCACAAGTAACGAGGCATTGGCTACCTTAAGAGAGTCATAGTTACTCGTCCCAATTGCTCACCCAGTCTGCCACTTTTCCTTACTGCGGCCAGTCTGCCAGAAGCGATATGTCACTCGTTGTGTATCTTAAGAGATTCATCGTTACTCTTTCCATTGGTTACTGGTATTCTCTGATTCAATGCCTCTCGTGACGAAAAAGTGGCTATCTTAATAGTGCAATACTTCTTCCTCCAAGTTGCTCACACAGTTTACTACTTTTTGTGTAGTTTTTGTCTGCCAGAAACTATAATTCACTAGCTGTGTATCATAAAAGAGTCATCGTTTCTCCTCCTAGGGGTTTTCGAGATTTCTTAATCCAAACCGCAAGTAACGAGGCATTGGCTACCTTAAGAGAGTCATAGTTACTCCTCCCCATTGCTCACCCAGTCTGCCACTTTTTCTTACTGTGGCCAGTCTGCCAGAAGCGATATGTCACTCGTTGTGTATCTTAAGAGATTCATCGTTACTCCTTCCATAGGTTACTGGTATTCTCTGAGTCAATACCTCTCTTGACGAAAAAGTGGCTATCTTAATAGTGCAATACTTCTTCCTCCGAGTTGCTCACACAGTTTACTACTTTTTGTGTACTTGCCAGTCTGCCAGAAGCGATATGTCATTAGTTGTGTATCATAACAGGGTCATCGTTTCTCCTCCTAGGGGTTATTCGAGATTTCTTAATCCAAACCGCAAGTAACGAGGCATTGGCTACCTTAAGAGAGTCATAGTTACTCGTCCCAATTGCTCACCCAGTCTGCCACTTTTCCTTACTAAGGCCAGTCTGCCAGAAGCGATATGTCACTCGTTGTGTTCTTAAGAGATTCATCGTTACTCTTTCCATAGGTTACTGGTATTCTCTGATTCAATGCCTCTCGTGACGAAAAAGTGGCTATCTTAATAGTGCAATACTTCTTCCTCCCATTTGCTCACACAGTTTACTACTTTTTTGTGTAGTTTTTGTCTGCCAGAAACTATAATTCACTAGTTTTGTATCATTAAAGAGTCATCGTTTCTCCTCCTAGGGGTTTTCGAGATTTCTTAATCCAAACCACAAGTAACGAGGCATTGGCTACCTTAAGAGAGTCATAGTTACTCGTCCCAATTGCTCACCCAGTCTGCCACTTTTCCTTGCTGCGGCCAGTCTGCCAGAAGCGATATGTCACTCGTTGTGTATCTTAAGAGATTCATCTCTACTCCTTCCATAGGTTACTGGTATTCTCTGAGTCAATACCTCTCGTGACGAAAAAGTGGCTATCTTAATAGTGCAATACTTCTTCCTCCCATTTGCTCACACAGTTTACTACTTTTTGTGTAGTTTTTGTCTGCCAGAAACTATAATTCACTAGTTTTGTATCATAAAAGGGTCATCGTTTCTCCTCCTAGGGGTTATTCGAGATTTCTTAATCCAAACCGCAAGTAACGAGGTATTGGCTACCTTAAGAGAGTCATAGTTACTCGTCCCAATTGCTCACCCAGTCTGCCACTTTTCCTTACTGCGGCCAGTCTGCCAGAAGCGATATGTCACTCGTTGTGTATCTTAAGAGATTCATCGTTACTCTTTCCATAGGTTACTGGTATTCTCTGATTCAATGCCTCTCGTGACGAAAAAGTGGCTATCTTAATAGTGCAATACTTATTCCTCCCATTTGCTCACACAGTTTACTACTTTTTTGTGTAGTTTTTGTCTGCCAGAAACTATAATTCACTAGTTTTGTATCATAAAAGAGTCATCGTTTCTCCTCCTAGGGGTTATTCGAGACCTCTTAATGCAAACAGTAAGTAACGAGGCATTGGCTACCTTAAGAGAGTCATAGTTACTCGTCCCAATTGCTCACCCAGTCTGCCACTTTTCCTTACTGCGGCCAGTCTGCCAGAAGCGATATGTCACTCGTTGTGTATCTTAAGAGATTCATCGTTACTCTTTCCATAGGTTACTGGTATTCTCTGATTCAATGCCTCTCGTGACGAAAAAGTGGCTATCTTAATAGTGCAATACTTCTTCCTCCCAGTTGCTCACACAGTTTACTACTTTTTTGTGTAGTTTTTGTCTGCCAGAAACTATAATTCACTAGTTTTGTATCATAAAAGAGTCATCGTTTCTCCTCCTAGGGGTTATTCGAGTCCTCTTAATCCAAACCGCAAGTAACGAGGCATTGGCTACCTTAAGAGAGTCATAGTTACTCGTCCCAATTGCTCACCCAGTCTGCCACTTTTTCTTACTGCGGCCAGTCTGCCAGAAGCGATATGTCACTCGTTGTGTATCTTAAGAGATTCATCGTTACTCCTTCCATAGGTTACTGGTATTCTCTGAGTCAATACCTCTCGTGACGAAAAAGTGGCTATCTTAATAGTGCAATACTTCTTCCTCCGAGTTGCTCACACAGTTTCCTACTTTTTGTGTAGTTTTTGTCTGCCAGAAACTATAATTCACTAGTTTTCTGTCATAAAAGAGTCATCGTTTCTCCTCCTAGGGGTTTTCGAGATTTCTTAATCCAAACCGCAAGTAACGAGGCATTGGCTACCTTAAGAGAGTCATAGTTACTCGTCCCAATTGCTCACCCAGTCTGCCACTTTTCCTTACTGCGGCCAGTCTGCCAGAAGCGATATGTCACTCGTTGTGTATCTTAAGAGATTCTTCGTTACTCTTTCCGTAGGTTACTGGTATTCTCTGATTCAATGCCTCTCGTGACGAAAAAGTGGCTATCTTAATAGTGCAATACTTCTTCCTCCCATTTTCTCACACAGTTTACTACTTTTTTGTGTAGTTTTTGTCTGCCAGAAACTATAATTAACTAGTTTTGTATCATAAAAGAGTCATCGTTTCTCCTCCTAGGGGTTTTCGAGATTTCTTAATCCAAACCACAAGTAACGAGGCATTGGCTACCTTAAGAGAGTCATAGTTACTCGTCCCAATTGCTCACCCAGTCTGCCACTTTTCCTTACTGCGGCCAGTCTGCCAGAAGCGATATGTCACTCGTTGTGTATCTTAAGAGATTCATCTCTACTCCTTCCATAGGTTACTGGTATTCTCTGAGTCAATACCTCTCGTGACGAAAAAGTGGCTATCTTAATAGTGCAATACTTCTTCCTCCCATTTGCTCACACAGTTTACTACTTTTTGTGTAGTTTTTGTCTGCCAGAAACTATAATTCACTAGTTTTGTATCATAAAAGGGTCATCGTTTCTCCTCCTAGGGGTTATTCGAGATTTCTTAATCCAAACCGCAAGTAACGAGGCATTGGCTACCTTAAGAGAGTCATAGTTACTCGTCCCAATTGCTCACCCAGTCTGCCACTTCTCCTTACTGCGGCCAGTCTGCCAGAAGCGATATGTCACTCGTTGTGTATCTTAAGAGATTCATCGTTACTCTTTCCATAGGTTACTGGTATTCTCTGATTCAATGCCTCTCGTGACGAAAAAGTGGCTATCTTAATAGTGCAATACTTCTTCCTCCCATTTGCTCACACAGTTTACTACTTTTTGTGTAGTTTTTGTCTGCCAGAAACTATAATTCACTAGTTTTGTATCATAAAAGAGTCATCGTTTCTCCTCCTACGGGTTATTCGAGACCTCTTAATGCAAACCACAAGTAACGAGGCATTGGCTACCTTAAGAGAGTCATAGTTACTCGTCCCAATTGCTCACCCAGTCTGCCACTTTTCCTTACTGCGGCCAGTCTGCCAGAAGCGATATGTCACTCGTTGTGTATCTTAAGAGATTCATCGTTACTCTTTCCATTGGTTACTGGTATTCTCTGATTCAATGCCTCTCGTGACGAAAAAGTGGCTATCTTAATAGTGCAATACTTCTTCCTCCAAGTTGCTCACACAGTTTACTACTTTTTGTGTAGTTTTTGTCTGCCAGAAACTATAATTCACTAGCTGTGTATCATAAAAGAGTCATCGTTTCTCCTCCTAGGGGTTTTCGAGATTTCTTAATCCAAACCGCAAGTAACGAGGCATTGGCTACCTTAAGAGAGTCATAGTTACTCCTCCCCATTGCTCACCCAGTCTGCCACTTTTTCTTACTGTGGCCAGTCTGCCAGAAGCGATATGTCACTCGTTGTGTATCTTAAGAGATTCATCGTTACTCCTTCCATAGGTTACTGGTATTCTCTGAGTCAATACCTCTCTTGACGAAAAAGTGGCTATCTTAATAGTGCAATACTTCTTCCTCCGAGTTGCTCACACAGTTTACTACTTTTTGTGTACTTGCCAGTCTGCCAGAAGCGATATGTCATTAGTTGTGTATCATAACAGGGTCATCGTTTCTCCTCCTAGGGGTTATTCGAGATTTCTTAATCCAAACCGCAAGTAACGAGGCATTGGCTACCTTAAGAGAGTCATAGTTACTCGTCCCAATTGCTCACCCAGTCTGCCACTTTTCCTTACTAAGGCCAGTCTGCCAGAAGCGATATGTCACTCGTTGTGTTCTTAAGAGATTCATCGTTACTCTTTCCATAGGTTACTGGTATTCTCTGATTCAATGCCTCTCGTGACGAAAAAGTGGCTATCTTAATAGTGCAATACTTCTTCCTCCCATTTGCTCACACAGTTTACTACTTTTTTGTGTAGTTTTTGTCTGCCAGAAACTATAATTCACTAGTTTTGTATCATAAAAGAGTCATCGTTTCTCCTCCTAGGGGTTATTCGAGACCTCTTAATGCAAACAGTAAGTAACGAGGCATTGGCTACCTTAAGAGAGTCATAGTTACTCGTCCCAATTGCTCACCCAGTCTGCCACTTTTCCTTACTGCGGCCAGTCTGCCAGAAGCGATATGTCACTCGTTGTGTATCTTAAGAGATTCATCGTTACTCTTTCCATAGGTTACTGGTATTCTCTGATTCAATGCCTCTCGTGACGAAAAAGTGGCTATCTTAATAGTGCAATACTTCTTCCTCCCAGTTGCTCACACAGTTTACTACTTTTTTGTGTAGTTTTTGTCTGCCAGAAACTATAATTCACTAGTTGTGTATCATTAAAGAGTCATCGTTTCTCCTCCTAGGGGTTTTCGAGATTTCTTAATCCAAACCACAAGTAACGAGGCATTGGCTACCTTAAGAGAGTCATAGTTACTCGTCCCAATTGCTCACCCAGTCTGCCACTTTTCCTTACTGCGGCCAGTCTGCCAGAAGCGATATGTCACTCGTTGTGTATCTTAAGAGATTCATCTCTACTCCTTCCATAGGTTACTGGTATTCTCTGAGTCAATACCTCTCGTGACGAAAAAGTGGCTATCTTAATAGTGCAATACTTCTTCCTCCCATTTGCTCACACAGTTTACTACTTTTTGTGTAGTTTTTGTCTGCCAGAAACTATAATTCACTAGTTTTGTATCATAAAAGGGTCATCGTTTCTCCTCCTAGGGGTTATTCGAGATTTCTTAATCCAAACCGCAAGTAACGAGGCATTGGCTACCTTAAGAGAGTCATAGTTACTCGTCCCAATTGCTCACCCAGTCTGCCACTTCTCCTTACTGCGGCCAGTCTGCCAGAAGCGATATGTCACTCGTTGTGTATCTTAAGAGATTCATCGTTACTCTTTCCATAGGTTACTGGTATTCTCTGATTCAATGCCTCTCGTGACGAAAAAGTGGCTATCTTAATAGTGCAATACTTCTTCCTCCCATTTGCTCACACAGTTTACTACTTTTTGTGTAGTTTTTGTCTGCCAGAAACTATAATTCACTAGTTTTGTATCATAAAAGAGTCATCGTTTCTCCTCCTAGGGGTTATTCGAGACCTCTTAATGCAAACCGCAAGTAACGAGGCATTGGCTACCTTAAGAGAGTCATAGTTACTCGTCCCAATTGCTCACCCAGTCTGCCACTTTTCCTTACTGCGGCCAGTCTGCCAGAAGCGATATGTCACTCGTTGTGTATCTTAAGAGATTCATCGTTACTCCTTCCATAGGTTACTGGTATTCTCTGAGTCAATACCTCTCTTGACGAAAAAGTGGCTATCTTAATAGTGCAATACTTCTTCCTCCGAGTTGCTCACACAGTTTACTACTTTTTGTGTACTTGCCAGTCTGCCAGAAGCGATATGTCATTAGTTGTGTATCATAAAAGGGTCATCGTTTCTCCTCCTAGGGGTTATTCGAGATTTCTTAATCCAAACCGCAAGTAACGAGGTATTGGCTACCTTAAGAGAGTCATAGTTACTCGTCCCAATTGCTCACCCAGTCTGCCACTTTTCCTTACTGCGGCCAGTCTGCCAGAAGCGATATGTCACTCGTTGTGTATCTTAAGAGATTCATCGTTACTCTTTCCATAGGTTACTGGTATTCTCTGATTCAATGCCTCTCGTGACGAAAAAGTGGCTATCTTAATAGTGCAATACTTATTCCTCCCATTTGCTCACACAGTTTACTACTTTTTTGTGTAGTTTTTGTCTGCCAGAAACTATAATTCACTAGTTTTGTATCATAAAAGAGTCATCGTTTCTCCTCCTAGGGGTTATTCGAGACCTCTTAATGCAAACAGTAAGTAACGAGGCATTGGCTACCTTAAGAGAGTCATAGTTACTCGTCCCAATTGCTCACCCAGTCTGCCACTTTTCCTTACTGCGGCCAGTCTGCCAGAAGCGATATGTCACTCGTTGCGTATCTTAAGAGATTCATCGTTACTCTTTCCATAGGTTACTGGTATTCTCTGATTCAATGCCTCTCGTGACGAAAAAGTGGCTATCTTAATAGTGCAATACTTCTTCCTCCCAGTTGCTCACACAGTTTACTACTTTTTTGTGTAGTTTTTGTCTGCCAGAAACTATAATTCACTAGTTTTGTATCATAAAAGAGTCATCGTTTCTCCTCCTAGGGGTTATTCGAGTCCTCTTAATCCAAACCGCAAGTAACGAGGCATTGGCTACCTTAAGAGAGTCATAGTTACTCGTCCCAATTGCTCACCCAGTCTGCCACTTTTTCTTACTGCGGCCAGTCTGCCAGAAGCGATATGTCACTCGTTGTGTATCTTAAGAGATTCATCGTTACTCCTTCCATAGGTTACTGGTATTCTCTGAGTCAATACCTCTCGTGACGAAAAAGTGGCTATCTTAATAGTGCAATACTTCTTCCTCCGAGTTGCTCACACAGTTTCCTACTTTTTGTGTAGTTTTTGTCTGCCAGAAACTATAATTCACTAGTTTTCTGTCATAAAAGAGTCATCGTTTCTCCTCCTAGGGGTTTTCGAGATTTCTTAATCCAAACCGCAAGTAACGAGGCATTGGCTACCTTAAGAGAGTCATAGTTACTCGTCCCAATTGCTCACCCAGTCTGCCACTTTTCCTTACTGCGGCCAGTCTGCCAGAAGCGATATGTCACTCGTTGTGTATCTTAAGAGATTCTTCGTTACTCTTTCCGTAGGTTACTGGTATTCTCTGATTCAATGCCTCTCGTGACGAAAAAGTGGCTATCTTAATAGTGCAATACTTCTTCCTCCCATTTTCTCACACAGTTTACTACTTTTTTGTGTAGTTTTTGTCTGCCAGAAACTATAATTAACTAGTTTTGTATCATAAAAGAGTCATCGTTTCTCCTCCTAGGGGTTTTCGAGATTTCTTAATCCAAACCACAAGTAACGAGGCATTGGCTACCTTAAGAGAGTCATAGTTACTCGTCCCAATTGCTCACCCAGTCTGCCACTTTTCCTTACTGCGGCCAATCTGCCAGAAGCGATATGTCACTCGTTGTGTATCTTAAGAGATTCATCTCTACTCCTTCCATAGGTTACTGGTATTCTCTGAGTCAATACCTCTCGTGACGAAAAAGTGGCTATCTTAATAGTGCAATACTTCTTCCTCCCATTTGCTCACACAGTTTACTACTTTTTGTGTAGTTTTTGTCTGCCAGAAACTATAATTCACTAGTTTTGTATCATAAAAGGGTCATCGTTTCTCCTCCTAGGGGTTATTCGAGATTTCTTAATCCAAACCGCAAGTAACGAGGCATTGGCTACCTTAAGAGAGTCATAGTTACTCGTCCCAATTGCTCACCCAGTCTGCCACTTCTCCTTACTGCGGCCAGTCTGCCAGAAGCGATATGTCAATCGTTGTGTATCTTAAGAGATTCATCGTTACTCTTTCCATAGGTTACTGGTATTCTCTGATTCAATGCCTCTCGTGACGAAAAAGTGGCTATCTTAATAGTGCAATACTTCTTCCTCCAATTTGCTCACACAGTTTACTACTTTTTGTGTAGTTTTTGTCTGCCAGAAACTATAATTCACTAGTTTTGTATCATAAAAGAGTCATCGTTTCTCCTCCTAGGGGTTATTCGAGACCTCTTAATGCAAACCGCAAGTAACGAGGCATTGGCTACCTTAAGAGAGTCATAGTTACTCGTCCCAATTGCTCACCCAGTCTGCCACTTTTCCTTACTGCGGCCAGTCTGCCAGAAGCGATATGTCACTCGTTGTGTATCTTAAGAGATTCATCGTTACTCCTTCCATAGGTTACTGGTATTCTCTGAGTCAATACCTCTCTTGACGAAAAAGTGGCTATCTTAATAGTGCAATACTTCTTCCTCCGAGTTGCTCACACAGTTTACTACTTTTTGTGTACTTGCCAGTCTGCCAGAAGCGATATGTCATTAGTTGTGTATCATAAAAGGGTCATCGTTTCTCCTCCTAGGGGTTATTCGAGATTTCTTAATCCAAACCGCAAGTAACGAGGCATTGGCTACCTTAAGAGAGTCATAGTTACTCGTCCCAATTGCTCACCCAGTCTGCCACTTCTCCTTACTGCGGCCAGTCTGCCAGAAGCGATATGTCACTCGTTGTGTATCTTAAGAGATTCATCGTTACTCTTTCCATAGGTTACTGGTATTCTCTGATTCAATGCCTCTCGTGACGAAAAAGTGGCTATCTTAATAGTGCAATACTTCTTCCTCCCATTTGCTCACACAGTTTACTACTTTTTTGTGTAGTTTTTGTCTGCCAGAAACTATAATTCACTAGTTTTGTATCATAAAAGAGTCATCGTTTCTTCTCCTAGGGGTTATTCGAGACCTCTTAATGCAAACAGTAAGTAACGAGGCATTGGCTACCTTAAGAGAGTCATAGTTACTCGTCCCAATTGCTCACCCAGTCTGCCACTTTTCCTTACTGCGGCCAGTCTGCCAGAAGCGATATGTCACTCGTTGTGTATCTTAAGAGATTCATCGTTACTCTTTCCATAGGTTACTGGTATTCTCTGATTCAATGCCTCTCGTGACGAAAAAGTGGCTATCTTAATAGTGCAATACTTCTTCCTCCCAGTTGCTCACACAGTTTACTACTTTTTTGTGTAGTTTTTGTCTGCCAGAAACTATAATTCACTAGTTTTGTATCATAAAAGAGTCATCGTTTCTCCTCCTAGGGGTTATTCGAGTCCTCTTAATCCAAACCGCAAGTAACGAGGCATTGGCTACCTTAAGAGAGTCATAGTTACTCGTCCCAATTGCTCACCCAGTCTGCCACTTTTTCTTACTGCGGCCAGTCTGCCAGAAGCGATATGTCACTCGTTGTGTATCTTAAGAGATTCATCGTTACTCCTTCCATAGGTTACTGGTATTCTCTGAGTCAATACCTCTCGTGACGAAAAAGTGGCTATCTTAATAGTGCAATACTTCTTCCTCCGAGTTGCTCACACAGTTTCCTACTTTTTGTGTAGTTTTTGTCTGCCAGAAACTATAATTCACTAGTTTTCTGTCATAAAAGAGTCATCGTTTCTCCTCCTAGGGGTTTTCGAGATTTCTTAATCCAAACCGCAAGTAACGAGGCATTGGCTACCTTAAGAGAGTCATAGTTACTCGTCCCAATTGCTCACCCAGTCTGCCACTTTTCCTTACTGCGGCCAGTCTGCCAGAAGCGATATGTCACTCGTTGTGTATCTTAAGAGATTTTTCGTTACTCTTTCCGTAGGTTACTGGTATTCTCTGATTCAATGCCTCTCGTGACGAAAAAGTGGCTATCTTAATAGTGCAATACTTCTTCCTCCCATTTTCTCACACAGTTTACTACTTTTTTGTGTAGTTTTTGTCTGCCAGAAACTATAATTAACTAGTTTTGTATCATAAAAGAGTCATCGTTTCTCCTCCTAGGGGTTATTCGAGACCTCTTAATGCAAACCGCAAGTAACGAGGCATTGGCTACCTTAAGACAGTCATAGTTACTCGTCCCAATTGCTCACCCAGTCTGCCACTTTTCCTTACTGCGGCCAGTCTGCCAGAAGCGATATGTCACTCGTTGTGTATCTTAAGAGATTCATCGTTACTCTTTCCATAGGTTACTGGTATTCTCTGATTCAATGCCTCTCGTGACGAAAAAGTGGCTATCTTAATAGTGCAATACTTTTTCCTCCCAGTTGCACACACAGTTTACTACTTTTTTGTGTAGTTTTTGTCTGCCAGAAACTATAATTCACTAGTTTTGCATCATAAAAGAGTCATCGTTTCTCCTCCTAGGGGTTATTCGAGACCTCTTAATCCAAACCGCAAGTAATGAGGCATTGGCTACCTTAAGAGAGTCATAGTTACTCGTCCCAATTGCTCACCCAGTCTGCCACTTTTTCTTACTGCGGCCAGTCTGCCAGAAGCGATATGTCACTCGTTGTGTATCTTAAGAGATTCATCGTTACTCCTTCCATAGGTTACTGGTATTCTCTGAGTCAATACCTCTCGTGACGAAAAAGTGGCTATCTTAATAGTGCAATACTTCTTCCTCCGAGTTGCTCACACAGTTTACTACTTTTTGTGTAGTTTTTGTCTGCCAGAAACTATAATTCACTAGTTTTGCATCATAAAAGGGTCATCGTTTCTCCTCCTAGGGGTTATTCGAGACCTCTTAATCCAAACCGCAAGTAATGAGGCATTGGCTACCTTAAGAGAGTCATAGTTACTCGTCCCCATTGCTCACCCAGTCTGCCACTTTTTCTTACTGCGGCCAGTCTGCCAGAAGCGATATGTCACTCGTTGTGTATCTTAAGAGATTCATCGTTACTCTTTCCATAGGTTACTGGTATTCTCTGATTCAATGCCTCTCGTGACGAAAAAGTGGCTATCTTAATAGTGCAATACTTCTTCCTCCCAGTTGCACACACAGTTTACTACTTTTTTGTGTAGTTTTTGTCTGCCAGAAACTAAAATTCACTAGTTTTGCATCATAAAAGAGTCATCGTTTCTCCTCCTAGGGGTTATTCGAGACCTCTTAATCCAAACCGCAAGTAATGAGGCATTGGCTACCTTAAGAGAGTCATAGTTACTCGTCCCATTTGCTCACCCAGTCTGCCACTTTTTCTTACTGCGGCCAGTCTGCCAGAAGCGATATGTCACTCGTTGTGTATCTTAAGAGATTCATCGTTACTCCTTCCATAGGTTACTGGTATTCTCTGAGTCAATACCTCTCGTGACGAAAAAGTGGCTATCTTAATAGTGCAATACTTCTTCCTCCGAGTTGCTCACACAGTTTAATACTTTTTGTGTAGTTTTTGTCTGCCAGAAACTATAATTCACTAGTTGTGTATCATAAAAGAGTCATCGTTTCTCCTCATAGGGGTTTTCGAGATTTCTTAATCCAAACCGCAAGTAACGAGGCATTGGCTACCTTAAGAGAGTCATAGTTACTCGTCCCAATTGCTCACCCAGTCTGCCACTTTTCCTTACGGCGGCCAGTCTGCCAGAAGCGATATGTCACTCGTTGTGTATCTTAAGAGATTCATCGTTACTCTTTCCATAGGTTACTGGTAATCTCTGATTCAATGCCTCTTGTGACGAAAAAGTGGCTATCTTAATAGTGCAATACTTCTTCCTCCGAGTTGCTCACACAGTTTACTACTTTTTGTGTAGTTTTTGTCTGCCAGAAACTATAATTCACTAGCTGTGTATCATAAAAGAGTCATCGTTTCTCCTCCTAGGGGTTTTCGAGATTTCTTAATCCAAACCGCAAGTAACGAGGCATTGGCTACCTTAAGAGAGTCATAGTTACTCCTCCCCATTGCTCACCCAGTCTGCCACTTTTTCTTACTGTGGCCAGTCTGCCAGAAGCGATATGTCACTCGTTGTGTATCTTAAGAGATTCATCGTTACTCCTTCCATAGGTTACTGGTATTCTCTGAGTCAATACCTCTCTTGACGAAAAAGTGGCTATCTTAATAGTGCAATACTTCTTCCTCCGAGTTGCTCACACAGTTTACTACTTTTTGTGTACTTGCCAGTCTGCCAGAAGCGATATGTCATTAGTTGTGTATCATAAAAGGGTCATCGTTTCTCCTCCTAGGGGTTATTCGAGATTTCTTAATCCAAACCGCAAGTAACGAGGCATTGGCTACCTTAAGAGAGTCATAGTTACTCGTCCCAATTGCTCACCCAGTCTGCCACTTCTCCTTACTGCGGCCAGTCTGCCAGAAGCGATATGTCACTCGTTGTGTATCTTAAGAGATTCATCGTTACTCTTTCCATAGGTTACTGGTATTCTCTGATTCAATGCCTCTCGTGACGAAAAAGTGGCTATCTTAATAGTGCAATACTTCTTCCTCCCATTTGCTCACACAGTTTACTACTTTTTTGTGTAGTTTTTGTCTGCCAGAAACTATAATTCACTAGTTTTGTATCATAAAAGAGTCATCGTTTCTTCTCCTAGGGGTTATTCGAGACCTCTTAATGCAAACAGTAAGTAACGAGGCATTGGCTACCTTAAGAGAGTCATAGTTACTCGTCCCAATTGCTCACCCAGTCTGCCACTTTTCCTTACTGCGGCCAGTCTGCCAGAAGCGATATGTCACTCGTTGTGTATCTTAAGAGATTCATCGTTACTCTTTCCATAGGTTACTGGTATTCTCTGATTCAATGCCTCTCGTGACGAAAAAGTGGCTATCTTAATAGTGCAATACTTCTTCCTCCCAGTTGCTCACACAGTTTACTACTTTTTTGTGTAGTTTTTGTCTGCCAGAAACTATAATTCACTAGTTTTGTATCATAAAAGAGTCATCGTTTCTCCTCCTAGGGGTTATTCGAGTCCTCTTAATCCAAACCGCAAGTAACGAGGCATTGGCTACCTTAAGAGAGTCATAGTTACTCGTCCCAATTGCTCACCCAGTCTGCCACTTTTTCTTACTGCGGCCAGTCTGCCAGAAGCGATATGTCACTCGTTGTGTATCTTAAGAGATTCATCGTTACTCCTTCCATAGGTTACTGGTATTCTCTGAGTCAATACCTCTCGTGACGAAAAAGTGGCTATCTTAATAGTGCAATACTTCTTCCTCCGAGTTGCTCACACAGTTTCCTACTTTTTGTGTAGTTTTTGTCTGCCAGAAACTATAATTCACTAGTTTTCTGTCATAAAAGAGTCATCGTTTCTCCTCCTAGGGGTTTTCGAGATTTCTTAATCCAAACCGCAAGTAACGAGGCATTGGCTACCTTAAGAGAGTCATAGTTACTCGTCCCAATTGCTCACCCAGTCTGCCACTTTTCCTTACTGCGGCCAGTCTGCCAGAAGCGATATGTCACTCGTTGTGTATCTTAAGAGATTTTTCGTTACTCTTTCCGTAGGTTACTGGTATTCTCTGATTCAATGCCTCTCGTGACGAAAAAGTGGCTATCTTAATAGTGCAATACTTCTTCCTCCCATTTTCTCACACAGTTTACTACTTTTTTGTGTAGTTTTTGTCTGCCAGAAACTATAATTAACTAGTTTTGTATCATAAAAGAGTCATCGTTTCTCCTCCTAGGGGTTATTCGAGACCTCTTAATGCAAACCGCAAGTAACGAGGCATTGGCTACCTTAAGACAGTCATAGTTACTCGTCCCAATTGCTCACCCAGTCTGCCACTTTTCCTTACTGCGGCCAGTCTGCCAGAAGCGATATGTCACTCGTTGTGTATCTTAAGAGATTCATCGTTACTCTTTCCATAGGTTACTGGTATTCTCTGATTCAATGCCTCTCGTGACGAAAAAGTGGCTATCTTAATAGTGCAATACTTTTTCCTCCCAGTTGCACACACAGTTTACTACTTTTTTGTGTAGTTTTTGTCTGCCAGAAACTATAATTCACTAGTTTTGCATCATAAAAGAGTCATCGTTTCTCCTCCTAGGGGTTATTCGAGACCTCTTAATCCAAACCGCAAGTAATGAGGCATTGGCTACCTTAAGAGAGTCATAGTTACTCGTCCCAATTGCTCACCCAGTCTGCCACTTTTTCTTACTGCGGCCAGTCTGCCAGAAGCGATATGTCACTCGTTGTGTATCTTAAGAGATTCATCGTTACTCCTTCCATAGGTTACTGGTATTCTCTGAGTCAATACCTCTCGTGACGAAAAAGTGGCTATCTTAATAGTGCAATACTTCTTCCTCCGAGTTGCTCACACAGTTTACTACTTTTTGTGTAGTTTTTGTCTGCCAGAAACTATAATTCACTAGTTTTGCATCATAAAAGGGTCATCGTTTCTCCTCCTAGGGGTTATTCGAGACCTCTTAATCCAAACCGCAAGTAATGAGGCATTGGCTACCTTAAGAGAGTCATAGTTACTCGTCCCCATTGCTTACCCAGTCTGCCACTTTTTCTTACTGCGGCCAGTCTGCCAGAAGCGATATGTCACTCGTTGTGTATCTTAAGAGATTCATCGTTACTCTTTCCATAGGTTACTGGTATTCTCTGATTCAATGCCTCTCGTGACGAAAAAGTGGCTATCTTAATAGTGCAATACTTCTTCCTCCCAGTTGCACACACAGTTTACTACTTTTTTGTGTAGTTTTTGTCTGCCAGAAACTAAAATTCACTAGTTTTGCATCATAAAAGAGTCATCGTTTCTCCTCCTAGGGGTTATTCGAGACCTCTTAATCCAAACCGCAAGTAATGAGGCATTGGCTACCTTAAGAGAGTCATAGTTACTCGTCCCAATTGCTCACCCAGTCTGCCACTTTTTCTTACTGCGGCCAGTCTGCCAGAAGCGATATGTCACTCGTTGTGTATCTTAAGAGATTCATCGTTACTCCTTCCATAGGTTACTGGTATTCTCTGAGTCAATACCTCTCGTGACGAAAAAGTGGCTATCTTAATAGTGCAATACTTCTTCCTCCGAGTTGCTCACACAGTTTAATACTTTTTGTGTAGTTTTTGTCTGCCAGAAACTATAATTCACTAGTTGTGTATCATAAAAGAGTCATCGTTTCTCCTCATAGGGGTTTTCGAGATTTCTTAATCCAAACCGCAAGTAACGAGGCATTGGCTACCTTAAGAGAGTCATAGTTACTCGTCCCAATTGCTCACCCAGTCTGCCACTTTTCCTTACGGCGGCCAGTCTGCCAGAAGCGATATGTCACTCGTTGTGTATCTTAAGAGATTCATCGTTACTCTTTCCATAGGTTACTGGTAATCTCTGATTCAATGCCTCTTGTGACGAAAAAGTGGCTATCTTAATAGTGCAATACTTCTTCCTCCGAGTTGCTCACACAGTTTACTACTTTTTGTGTAGTTTTTGTCTGCCAGAAACTATAATTCACTAGCTGTGTATCATAAAAGAGTCATCGTTTCTCCTCCTAGGGGTTTTCGAGATTTCTTAATCCAAACCGCAAGTAACGAGGCATTGGCTACCTTAAGAGAGTCATAGTTACTCCTCCCCATTGCTCACCCAGTCTGCCACTTTTTCTTACTGTGGCCAGTCTGCCAGAAGCGATATGTCACTCGTTGTGTATCTTAAGAGATTCATCGTTACTCCTTCCATAGGTTACTGGTATTCTCTGAGTCAATACCTCTCTTGACGAAAAAGTGGCTATCTTAATAGTGCAATACTTCTTCATCCGAGTTGCTCACACAGTTTACTACTTTTTGTGTACTTGCCAGTCTGCCAGAAGCGATATGTCACTAGTTGTGTATCATAAAAGGGTCATCGTTTCTCCTCCTAGGGGTTATTCGAGATTTTTAATCCAAACCGCAAGTAACGAGGCATTGGCTACCTTAAGAGAGTCATAGTTACTCGTCCCAATTGCTCACCCAGTCTGCCACTTTTCCTTACTGCGGCCAGTCTGCCAGAAGCGATATGTCACTCGTTGTGTATCTTAAGAGATTCATCGTTACTCTTTCCATAGATTACTGGTATTCTCTGATTCAATGCCTCTCGTGACGAAAAAGTGGCTATCTTAATAGTGCAATACTTCTTCCTCCCAGTTGCTCACACAGTTTACTACTATTTTGTGTAGTTTTTGTCTGCCAGAAACTATAATTCACTAGTTTTGTATCATAAAAGAGTCATCGTTTCTCCTCCTAGGGGTTATTCGAGACCTCTTAATCCAAACCGCAAGTAACGAGGCATTGGCTACCTTAAGAGAGTCATAGTTACTCGTCCCAATTGCTCACCCAGTCTGCCACTTTTTCTTACTGCGGCCAGTCTGCCAGAAGCGATATGTCACTCGTTGTGTATCTTAAGAGATTCATCGTTACTCCTTCCATAGGTTACTGGTATTCTCTGAGTCAATACCTCTCGTGACGAAAAAGTGGCTATCTTCATAGTGCAATACTTCTTCCTCCGAGTTGCTCACACAGTTTACAACTTTTTGTGTAGTTTTTGTCTGCCAGAAACTATAATTCACTAGTTGTGTATCATAAAAGAGTCATCGTTTCTCCTCCTACGGGTTTTCGAGATTTCTTAATCCAAACCGCAAGTAACGAGGCATTGGCTACCTTAAGAGAGTCATAGTTACTCGTCCCAATTGCTCACCCAGTCTGCCACTTTTCCTTACTGCGGCCAGTCTGCCAGAAGCGATATGTCACTCGTTGTGTATCTTAAGAGATTCATCGTTACTCTTTCCATAGGTTACTGGTATTCTCTGATTCAATGCCTCTCGTGACGAAAAAGTGGCTATCTTAATAGTGCAATACTTCTTCCTCCCATTTGCTCACACAGTTTACTACTTTTTTGTGTAGTTTTTGTCTGCCAGAAACTATAATTCACTAGTTTTGTATCATAAAAGTGTCATCGTTTCTCCTCCTAGGGCTTATTCGAGACCTCTTAATGCAAACCGCAAGTAACGAGGCATTGGCTACCTTAAGAGAGTCATAGTTACTCGTCCCAATTGCTCACCCAGTCTGCCACTTTTCCTTACTGCGGCCAGTCTGCCAGAAGCGATATGTCACTCGTTGTGTATCTTAAGAGATTCATCGTTACTCTTTCCATAGGTTACTGGTATTCTCTGATTCAATGCCTCTCGTGACGAAAAAGTGGCTATCTTAATAGTGCAATACTTCTTCCTCCGAGTTGCTCACACAGTTTACTACTTTTTGTGTAGTTTTTGTCTGCCAGAAACTATAATTCACTAGCTGTGTATCATAAAAGAGTTATCGTTTCTCCTCCTAGGGGTTTTCGAGATTTCTTAATCCAAACTCAAGTAACGAGGCATTGGCTACCTTAAGAGAGTCATAGTTACTCCTCCCCATTGCTCACCCAGTCTGCCACTTTTTCTTACTGTGGCCAGTCTGCCAGAAGCGATATGTCACTCGTTGTGTATCTTAAGAGATTCATCGTTACTCCTTCCATAGGTTACTGGTATTCTCTGAGTCAATACCTCTCTTGACGAAAAAGTGGCTATCTTAATAGTGCAATACTTCTTCCTCCGAGTTGCTCACACAGTTTACTACTTTTTGTGTACTTGCCAGTCTGCCAGAAGCGATATGTCATTAGTTGTGTATCATAAAAGGGTCATCGTTTCTCCTCCTAGGGGTTATTCGAGATTTCTTAATCCAAACCGCAAGTAACGAGGCATTGGCTACCTTAAGAGAGTCATAGTTACTCGTCCCAATTGCTCACCCAGTCTGCCACTTTTCCTTACTGCGGCCAGTCTGCCAGAAGCGATATGTCACTCGTTGTGTATCTTAAGAGTTTCATCGTTACTCTTTCCATAGGTTACTGGTATTCTCTGATTCAATGCCTCTCGTGACGAAAAAGTGGCTATCTTAATAGTGCAATACTTCTTCCTCCCATTTGCTCACACAGTTTACTACTTTTTTGTGTAGTTTTTGTCTGCCAGAAACTATAATTCACTAGTTTTGTATCATAAAAGAGTCATCGTTTCTCCTCCTAGGGGTTATTCGAGACCTCCTAATGCAAACCGCAAGTAACGAGGCATTTTCTACCTTAAGAGAGTCATAGTTACTCGTCCCAATTGCTCACCCAGTCTGCCACTTTTCTTACTGCGTCCAGTCTGCCAGAAGCGATATGTCACTCGTTGTGTATCTTAAGAGATTCATCGTTACTCTTTCCATAGATTACTGGTATTCTCTGATCCAATGCCTCTCGTGACGAAAAAGTGGCTATCTTAATAGTGCAATACTTCTTCCTCCCAGTTGCTCACACAGTTTACTACTATTTTGTGTAGTTTTTGTCTGCCAGAAACTATAATTCACTAGTTTTGTATCATAAAAGAGTCATCGTTTCTCCTCCTAGGGGTTATTCGAGACCTCTTAATCCAAACCGCAAGTAACGAGGCATTGGCTACCTTAAGAGAGTCATAGTTACTCGTCCCAATTGCTCACCCAGTCTGCCACTTTTTCTTACTGCGGCCAGTCTGCCAGAAGCGATATGTCACTCGTTGTGTATCTTAAGAGATTCATCGTTACTCCTTCCATAGGTTACTGGTATTCTCTGAGTCAATACCTCTCGTGACGAAAAAGTGGCTATCTTAATAGTGCAATACTTCTTCCTCCGAGTTGCTCACACAGTTTACAACTTTTTGTGTAGTTTTTGTCTGCCAGAAACTATAATTCACTAGTTGTGTATCATAAAAGAGTCATCGTTTCTCCTCCTACGGGTTTTCGAGATTTCTTAATCCAAACCGCAAGTAACGAGGCATTGGCTACCTTAAGAGAGTCATAGTTACTCGTCCCAATTGCTCACCCAGTCTGCCACTTTTCCTTACTGCGGCCAGTCTGCCAGAAGCGATATGTCACTCGTTGTGTATCTTAAGAGATTCATCGTTACTCTTTCCATAGGTTACTGGTATTCTCTGATTCAATGCCTCTCGTGACGAAAAAGTGGCTATCTTAATAGTGCAATACTTCTTCCTCCCATTTGCTCACACAGTTTACTACTTTTTTGTGTAGTTTTTGTCTGCCAGAAACTATAATTCACTAGTTTTGTATCATAAAAGTGTCATCGTTTCTCCTCCTAGGGCTTATTCGAGACCTCTTAATGCAAACCGCAAGTAACGAGGCATTGGCTACCTTAAGAGAGTCATAGTTACTCGTCCCAATTGCTCACCCAGTCTGCCACTTTTCCTTACTGCGGCCAGTCTGCCAGAAGCGATATGTCACTCATTGTGTATCTTAAGAGATTCATCGTTACTCTTTCCATAGGTTACTGGTATTCTCTGATTCAATGCCTCTCGTGACGAAAAAGTGGCTATCTTAATAGTGCAATACTTCTTCCTCCGAGTTGCTCACACAGTTTACTACTTTTTGTGTAGTTTTTGTCTGCCAGAAACTATAATTCACTAGCTGTGTATCATAAAAGAGTCATCGTTTCTCCTCCTAGGGGTTTTCGAGATTTCTTAATCCAAACTCAAGTAACGAGGCATTGGCTACCTTAAGAGAGTCATAGTTACTCCTCCCCATTGCTCACCCAGTCTGCCACTTTTTCTTACTGTGGCCAGTCTGCCAGAAGCGATATGTCACTCGTTGTGTATCTTAAGAGATTCATCGTTACTCCTTCCATAGGTTACTGGTATTCTCTGAGTCAATACCTCTCTTGACGAAAAAGTGGCTATCTTAATAGTGCAATACTTCTTCCTCCGAGTTGCTCACACAGTTTACTACTTTTTGTGTACTTGCCAGTCTGCCAGAAGCGATATGTCATTAGTTGTGTATCATAAAAGGGTCATCGTTTCTCCTCCTAGGGGTTATTCGAGATTTCTTAATCCAAACCGCAAGTAACGAGGCATTGGCTACCTTAAGAGAGTCATAGTTACTCGTCCCAATTGCTCACCCAGTCTGCCACTTTTCCTTACTGCGGCCAGTCTGCCAGAAGCGATATGTCACTCGTTGTGTATCTTAAGAGATTCATCGTTACTCTTTCCATAGGTTACTGGTATTCTCTGATTCAATGCCTCTCGTGACGAAAAAGTGGCTATCTTAATAGTGCAATACTTCTTCCTCCCATTTGCTCACACAGTTTACTACTTTTTTGTGTAGTTTTTGTCTGCCAGAAACTATAATTCACTAGTTTTGTATCATAAAAGAGTCATCGTTTCTCCTCCTAGGGGTTATTCGAGACCTCCTAATGCAAACCGTAAGTAACGAGGCATTTTCTACCTTAAGAGAGTCATAGGTACTCGTCCCAATTGCTCACCCAGTCTGCCACTTTTCTTACTGCGTCCAGTCTGCCAGAAGCGATATGTCACTCGTTGTGTATCTTAAGAGATTCATCGTTACTCTTTCCATAGATTACTGGTATTCTCTGATCCAATGCCTCTCGTGACGAAAAAGTGGCTATCTTAATAGTGCAATACTTCTTCCTCCCAGTTGCTCACACAGTTTACTACTATTTTGTGTAGTTTTTGTCTGCCAGAAACTATAATTCACTAGTTTTGTATCATAAAAGAGTCATCGTTTCTCCTCCTAGGGGTTATTCGAGACCTCTTAATCCAAACCGCAAGTAACGAGGCATTGGCTACCTTAAGAGAGTCATAGTTACTCGTCCCAATTGCTCACCCAGTCTGCCACTTTTTCTTACTGCGGCCAGTCTGCCAGAAGCGATATGTCACTCGTTGTGTATCTTAAGAGATTCATCGTTACTCCTTCCATAGGTTACTGGTATTCTCTGAGTCAATACCTCTCGTGACGAAAAAGTGGCTATCTTAATAGTGCAATACTTCTTCCTCCGAGTTGCTCACACAGTTTACAACTTTTTGTGTAGTTTTTGTCTGCCAGAAACTATAATTCACTAGTTGTGTATCATAAAAGAGTCATCGTTTCTCCTCCTACGGGTTTTCGAGATTTCTTAATCCAAACCGCAAGTAACGAGGCATTGGCTACCTTAAGAGAGTCATAGTTACTCGTCCCAATTGCTCACCCAGTCTGCCACTTTTCCTTACTGCGGCCAGTCTGCCAGAAGCGATATGTCACTCGTTGTGTATCTTAAGAGATTCATCGTTACTCTTTCCATAGGTTACTGGTATTCTCTGATTCAATGCCTCTTGTGACGAAAAAGTGGCTATCTTAATAGTGCAATACTTCTTCCTCCGAGTTGCTCACACAGTTTACTACTTTTTGTGTAGTTTTTGTCTGCCAGAAACTATAATTCACTAGCTGTGTATCATAAAAGAGTCATCGTTTCTCCTCCTAGGGGTTTTCGAGATTTCTTAATCCAAACCGCAAGTAACGAGGCATTGGCTACCTTAAGAGAGTCATAGTTACTCCTCCCCATTGCTCACCCAGTCTGCCACTTTTTCTTACTGTGGCCAGTCTGCCAGAAGCGATATGTCACTCGTTGTGTATCTTAAGAGATTCATCGTTACTCCTTCCATAGGTTACTGGTATTCTCTGAGTCAATACCTCTCTTGACGAAAAAGTGGCTATCTTAATAGTGCAATACTTCTTCCTCCGAGTTGCTCACACAGTTTACTACTTTTTGTGTACTTGCCAGTCTGCCAGAAGCGATATGTCACTAGTTGTGTATCATAAAAGGGTCATCGTTTCTCCTCCTAGGGGTTATTCGAGATTTCTTAATCCAAACCGCAAGTAACGAGGCATTGGCTACCTTAAGAGAGTCATAGTTACTCGTCCCAATTGCTCACCCAGTCTGCCACTTTTCCTTACTGCGGCCAGTCTGCCAGAAGCGATATGTCACTCGTTGTGTATCTTAAGAGATTCATCGTTACTCTTTCCATAGATTACTGGTATTCTCTGATTCAATGCCTCTCGTGACGAAAAAGTGGCTATCTTAATAGTGCAATACTTCTTCCTCCCAGTTGCTCACACAGTTTACTACTATTTTGTGTAGTTTTTGTCTGCCAGAAACTATAATTCACTAGTTTTGTATCATAAAAGAGTCATCGTTTCTCCTCCTAGGGGTTATTCGAGACCTCTTAATCCAAACCGCAAGTAACGAGGCATTGGCTACCTTAAGAGAGTCATAGTTACTCGTCCCAATTGCTCACCCAGTCTGCCACTTTTCCTTACTGCGGCCAGTCTGCCAGAAGCGATATGTCCCTCGTTGTGTATCTTAAGAGATTCATCGTAACTCCTTCCATAGGTTACTGGTATTCTCTGATTCAATGCCTCTTGTGACGAAAAAGTGGCTATCTTAATAGTGCAATACTTCTTCCTCCGAGTTGCTCACACAGTTTACTACTTTTTGTGTAGTTTTTGTCTGCCAGAAACTATAATTCACTAGCTGTGTATCATAAAAGAGTCATCGTTTCTCCTCCTAGGGGTTTTCGAGATTTCTTAATCCAAACCGCAAGTAACGAGGCATTGGCTACCTTAAGAGAGTCATAGTTACTCCTCCCCATTGCTCACCCAGTCTGCCACTTTTTCTTACTGTGGCCAGTCTGCCAGAAGCGATATGTCACTCGTTGTGTATCTTAAGAGATTCATCGTTACTCCTTCCATAGGTTACTGGTATTCTCTCAGTCAATACCTCTCTTGACGAAAAAGTGGCTATCTTAATAGTGCAATACTTCTTCCTCCGAGTTGCTCACACAGTTTACTACTTTTTGTGTACTTGCCAGTCTGCCAGAAGCGATATGTCACTAGTTGTGTATCATAAAAGGGTCATCGTTTCTCCTCCTAGGGGTTTTCGAGATTTCTTAATCCAAACCACAAGTAACGAGGCATTGGCTACCTTAAGAGAGTCATAGTTACTCGTCCCAATTGCTCACCCAGTCTGCCACTTTTCCTTACTGCGGCCAGTCTGCCAGAAGCGATATGTCACTCGTTGTGTATCTTAAGAGATTCATCGTTACTCTTTCCATAGGTTACTGGTATTCTCTGATTCAATGCCTCTCGTGACGAAAAAGTGGCTATCTTAATAGTGCAATACTTCTTCCTCCCATTTGCTCACACAGTTTACTACTTTTTTGTGTAGTTTTTGTCTGCCAGAAACTATAATTAACTAGTTTTGTATCATAAAAGAGTCATCGTTTCTCCTCCTAGGGGTTATTCGAGACCTCTTAATGCAAACCGCAAGTAACGAGGCATTGGCTACCTTAAGAGAGTCATAGTTACTCGTCCCAATTGCTCACCCAGTCTGCCACTTTTCCTTACTGCGGCCAGTCTGCCAGAAGCGATATGTCACTCGTTGTGTATCTTAAGAGATTCATCGTTACTCTTTCCATAGGTTACTGGTATTCTCTGATTCAATGCCTCTCGTGACGAAAAAGTGGCTATCTTAATAGTGCTATACTTCTTCCTCCGAGTTGCTCACACAGTTTACTACTTTTTGTGTAGTTTTTGTCTGCCAGAAACTATAATTCACTAGTTTTGTATCATAAAAGAGTCATCGTTTCTCCTCCTAGGGGTTATTCGAGACCTCCTAATGCAAACCGCAAGTAACGAGGCATTTTCTACCTTAAGAGACTCATAGTTACTCGTCCCAATTGCTCACCCAGTCTGCCACTTTTCCTTACTGCGGCCAGTCTGCCAGAAGCGATATGTCACTCGTTGTGTATCTTAAGAGATTCATCGTTACTCTTTCCATAGATTACTGGTATTCTCTGATTCAATGCCTCTCGTGACGAAAAAGTGGCTATCTTAATAGTGCAATACTTCTTCCTCCCAGTTGCTCACACAGTTTACTACTATTTTGTGTAGTTTTTGTCTGCCAGAAACTATAATTCACTAGTTTTGTATCATAAAAGAGTCATCGTTTCTCCTCCTAGGGGTTATTCGAGACCTCTTAATCCAAACCGCAAGTAACGAGGCATTGGCTACCTTAAGAGAGTCATAGTTACTCGTCCCAATTGCTCACCCAGTCTGCCACTTTTCCTTACTGCGGCCAGTCTGCCAGAAGCGATATGTCACTCGTTGTGTATCTTAAGAGATTCATCGTTACTCCTTCCATAGGTTACTGGTATTCTCTGAGTCAATACCTCTCGTGACGAAAAAGTGGCTATCTTAATAGTGCAATACTTCTTCCTCCGAGTTGCGCACACAGTTTACAACTTTTTGTGTAGTTTTTGTCTGCCAGAAACTATAATTCACTAGTTGTGTATCATAAAAGAGTCATCGTTTCTCCTCCTACGGGTTTTCGAGATTTCTTAATCCAAACCGCAAGTAACGAGGCATTGGCTACCTTAAGAGAGTCATAGTTACTCGTCCCAATTGCTCACCCAGTCTGCCACTTTTCCTTACTGCGGCCAGTCTGCCAGAAGCGATATGTCACTCGTTGTGTATCTTAAGAGATTCATCGTTACTCTTTCCATAGGTTACTGGTATTCTCTGATTCAATGCCTCTCGTGACGAAAAAGTGGCTATCTTAATAGTGCAATACTTCTTCCTCCCATTTGCTCACACAGTTTACTACTTTTTTGTATAGTTTTTGTCTGCCAGAAACTATAATTCACTAGTTTTGTATCATAAAAGAGTCATCGTTTCTCCTCCTAGGGGTTATTCGAGACCTCTTAATGCAAACCGCAAGTAACGAGGCATTGGCTACCTTAAGAGAGTCATAGTTACTCGTCCCAATTGCTCACCCAGTCTGCCACTTTTCCTTACTGCGGCCAGTCTGCCAGAAGCGATATGTCACTCGTTGTGTATCTTAAGAGATTCATCGTTACTCTTTCCATAGATTACTGGTATTCTCTGATTCAATGCCTCTCGTGACGAAAAAGTGGCTATCTTAATAGTGCAATACTTCTTCCTCCCAGTTGCTCACACAGTTTACTACTATTTTGTGTAGTTTTTGTCTGCCAGAAACTATAATTCACTAGTTTTGTATCATAAAAGAGTCATCGTTTCTCCTCCTAGGGGTTATTCGAGACCTCTTAATCCAAACCGCAAGTAACGAGGCATTGGCTACCTTAAGAGAGTCATAGTTACTCGTCCCAATTGCTCACCCAGTCTGCCACTTTTTCTTACTGCGGCCAGTCTGCCAGAAGCGATATGTCACTCGTTGTGTATCTTAAGAGATTCATCGTTACTCCTTCCATAGGTTACTGGTATTCTCTGAGTCAATACCTCTCGTGACGAAAAAGTGGCTATCTTAATAGTGCAATACTTCTTCCTCCGAGTTGCTCACACAGTTTACTACTTTTTGTGTACTTGCCAGTCTGCCAGAAGCGATATGTCATTAGTTGTGTATCATAAAAGAGTCATCGTTTCTCCTCCTAGGGGTTATTCGAGACCTCTTAATGCAAACCGCAAGTAACGAGGCATTGGCTACCTTAAGAGAGTCATAGTTACTCGTCCCAATTGCTCACCCAGTCTGCCACTTTTCCTTACTGCGGCCAGTCTGCCAGAAGCGATATGTCACTCGTTGTGTATCTTAAGAGATTCATCGTTACTCTTTCCATAGGTTACTGGTATTCTCTGATTCAATGCCTCTCGTGACGAAAAAGTGGCTATCTTAATAGTGCAATACTTCTTCCTCCCATTTGCTCACACAGTTTACTACTTTTTTGTGTAGTTTTTGTCTGCCAGAAACTATAATTCACTAGTTTTGTATCATAAAAGAGTCATCGTTTATCCTCCTAGGGGTTATTCGAGACCTCCTAATGCAAACCGCAAGTAACGAGGCATTTTCTACCTTAAGAGAGTCATAGTTACTCGTCCCAATTGCTCACCCAGTCTGCCACTTTTCCTTACTGCGGCCAGTCTGCCAGAAGCGATATGTCACTCGTTGTGTATCTTAAGAGATTCATCGTTACTCTTTCCATAGATTACTGGTATTCTCTGATTCAATGCCTCTCGTGACGAAAAAGTGGCTATCTTAATAGTGCAATACTTCTTCCTCCCAGTTGCTCACACAGTTTACTACTATTTTGTGTAGTTTTTGTCTGCCAGAAACTATAATTCACTAGTTTTGTATCATAAAAGAGTCATCGTTTCTCCTCCTAGGGGTTATTCGAGACCTCTTAATCCAAACCGCAAGTAACGAGGCATTGGCTACCTTAAGAGAGTCATAGTTACTCGTCCCAATTGCTCACCCAGTCTGCCACTTTTTCTTACTGCGGCCAGTCTGCCAGAAGCGATATGTCACTCGTTGTGTATCTTAAGAGATTCATCGTTACTCCTTCCATAGGTTACTGGTATTCTCTGAGTCAATACCTCTCGTGACGAAAAAGTGGCTATCTTAATAGTGCAATACTTCTTCCTCCGAGTTGCTCACACAGTTTACTACTTTTTGTGTACTTGCCAGTCTGCCAGAAGCGATATGTCATTAGTTGTGTATCATAAAAGGGTCATCGTTTCTCCTCCTAGGGGTTATTCGAGATTTCTTAATCCAAACCGCAAGTAACGAGGCATTGGCTACCTTAAGAGAGTCATAGTTACTCGTCCCAATTGCTCACCCAGTCTGCCACTTTTCCTTACTGCGGCCAGTCTGCCAGAAGCTATATGTCACTCGTTGTGTATCTTAAGAGATTCATCGTTACTCCTTCCATAGGTTACTGGTATTCTCTGATTCAATGCCTCTCGTGACGAAAAAGTGGCTATCTTAATAGTGCAATACTTCTTCCTCCCATTTGCTCACACAGTTTACTACTTTTTTGTGTAGTTTTTGTCTGCCAGAAACTATAATTCACTAGTTTTGTATCATAAAAGAGTCATCGTTTCTCCTCCTAGGGGTTATTCGAGACCTCTTAATCCAAACCGCAAGTAACGAGGCATTGGCTACCTTAAGAGAGTCATAGTTACTCGTCCCAATTGCTCACCCAGTCTGCCACTTTTCCTGACTGCGGCCAGTCTGCCAGAAGCGATATGTCACTCGTTGTGTATCTTAAGAGATTCATCGTTACTCTTTCCATAGGTTACTGGTATTCTCTGATTCAATGCCTCTCGTGACGAAAAAGTGGCTATCTTAATAGTGCAATACTTCTTCCTCCCAGTTGCTCACACAGTTTACTACTTTTTGTGTAGTTTTTGTCTGCCAGAAACTATAATTCACTAGTTTTGTATCATAAAAGAGTCATCGTTTCTCCTCCTAGGGGTTATTCGAGACCTCTTAATCCAAACCGCAAGTAACGAGGCATTGGCTACCTTAAGAGAGTCATAGTTACTCGTCCCAATTGCTCACCCAGTCTGCCACTTTTTCTTACTGCAGCCAGTCTGCCAGAAGCGATATGTCACTCGTTGTGTATCTTAAGAGATTCATCGTTACTCCTTCCATAGGTTACTGGTATTCTCTGATTCAATGCCTCTCGTGACGAAAAAGTGGCTATCTTAATAGTGCAATACTTCTTCCTCCCATTTGCTCACACAGTTTACAACTTTTTGTGTAGTTTTTGTCTGCCAGAAACTATAATTCACTAGTTTTGTATCATAAAAGAGTCATCGTTTCTCCTCCTAGGGGTTATTCGAGACCTCTTAATCCAAACCGCAAGTAACGAGGCATTGGCTACCTTAAGAGAGTCATAGTTACTCGTCCCAATTGCTCACCCAGTCTGCCACTTTTCCTTACTGCGGCCAGTCTGCCAGAAGCGATATGTCACTCGTTGTGTATCTTAAGAGATTCATCGTTACTCTTTCCATAGGTTACTGGTATTCTCTGATTCAATGCCTCTCGTGACGAAAAAGTGGCTATCTTAATAGTGCAATACTTCTTCCTCCCAGTTGCTCACACAGTTTACTACTTTTTGTGTAGTTTTTGTCTGCCAGAAACTATAATTCACTAGTTTTGTATCATAAAAGAGTAATCGTTTCTCCTCCTAGGGGTTATTCGAGACCTCTTAATCCAAACCGCAAGTAACGAGGCATTGGCTACCTTAAGAGAGTCATAGTTACTCGTCCCAATTGCTCACCCAGTCTGCCACTTTTTCTTACTGCGGCCAGTCTGCCAGAAGCGATATGTCACTCGTTGTGTATCTTAAGAGATTCATCGTTACTCCTTCCATAGGTTACTGGTATTCTCTGAGTCAATACCTCTCGTGACGAAAAAGTGGCTATCTTAATAGTGCAATACTTCTTCCTCCGAGTTGCTCACACAGTTTACTACTTTTTGTGTAGTTTTTGTCTGCCAGAAACTATAATTCACTAGTTGTGTGTCATAAAAGAGTCATCGTTTCTCCTCCTAGGGGTTTTCGAGATTTCTTAATCCAAACCGCAAGTAACGAGGCATTGGCTACCTTAAGAGAGTCATAGTTACTCGTCCCAATTGCTCACCCAGTCTGCCACTTTTTCTTACTGCGGCCAGTCTGCCAGAAGCGATATGTCACTCGTTGTGTATCTTTAGAGATTCATCGTTACTCCTTCCATAGGTTACTGGTATTCTCTGAGTCAATACCTCTCGTGACGAAAAAGTGGCTATCTTAATAGTGCAATACTTCTTCCTCCGAGTTGCTCACACAGTTTACTACTTTTTGTGTACTTGCCAGTCTGCCAGAAGCGATATGTCATTAGTTGTGTATCATAAAAGGGTCATCGTTTCTCCTCCAAGGGGTTATTCGAGATTTCTTAATCCAAACCGCAAGTAACGAGGCATTGGCTACCTTAAGAGAGTCATAGTTACTCGTCCCAATTGCTCACCCAGTCTGCCACTTTTCCTTACTGCGGCCAGTCTGCCAGAAGCGATATGTCACTCGTTGTGTATCTTAAGAGATTCATCGTTACTCCTTCCATAGGTTACTGGTATTCTCTGATTCAATGCCTCTCGTGACGAAAAAGTGGCTATCTTAATAGTGCAATACTTCTTCCTCCCATTTGCTCACACAGTTTACTACTTTTTTGTGTAGTTTTTGTCTGCCAGAAACTATAATTCACTAGTTTTGTATCATAAAAGAGTCATCGTTTCTCCTCCTAGGGGTTATTCGAGACCTCTTAATCCAAACCGCAAGTAACGAGGCATTGGCTACCTTAAGAGAGTCATAGTTACTCGTCCCAATTGCTCACCCAGTCTGCCACTTTTCCTTACTGCGGCCAGTCTGCCAGAAGCGATATGTCACTCGTTGTGTATCTTAAGAGATTCATCGTTACTCCTTCCATAGGTTACTGGTATTCTCTGAGTCAATACCTCTCGTGACGAAAAAGTGGCTATCTTAATAGTGCAATACTTCTTCCTCCGAGTTGCTCACACAGTTTACTACTTTTTGTGTAGTTTTTGTCTGCAAGAAACTATAATTCACTAGTTGTGTATCATAAAAGAGTCATCGTTTCTCCTCCTAGGGGTTTTCGAGATTTCTTAATCCAAACCGCAAGTAACGAGGCATTGGCTACCTTAAGAGAGTCATAGTTACTCGTCCCAATTGCTCACCCAGTCTGCCACTTCTCCTTACTGCGGCCAGTCTGCCAGAAGCGATATGTTACTCGTTGTGTATCTTAAGAGATTCATCGTTACTCTTTCCATAGGTTACTGGTATTCTCTGATTCAATGCCTCTCGTGACGAAAAAGTGGCTATCTTAATAGTGCAATACTTCTTCCTCCCATTTGCTCACACAGTTTACTACTTTTTTGTGTAGTTTTTGTCTGCCAGAAACTATAATTCACTAGTTTTGTATCATAAAAGAGTCATCGTTTCTCCTCCTAGGGGTTATTCGAGACCTCTTAATGCAAACCGCAAGTAACGAGGCATTGGCTACCTTAAGAGAGTCATAGTTACTCGTCCCAATTGCTCACCCAGTCTGCCACTTTTCGTTACTGCGGCCAGTCTGCCAGAAGCGATATGTCACTCGTTGTGTATCTTAAGAGATTCATCGTTACTCTTTCCATAGGTTACTGGTATTCTCTGATTCAATGCCTCTCGTGACGAAAAAGTGGCTATCTTAATAGTGCAATACTTCTTCCTCCCATTTGCTCACACAGTTTACTACTTTTTTGTGTAGTTTTTGTCTGCCAGAAACTATAATTCACTAGTTTTGTATCATAAAAGAGTCATCGTTTCTCCTCCTAGGGGTTATTCGAGACCTCCTAATGCAAACCGCAAGTAACGAGGCATTTTCTACCTTAAGAGAGTCATAGTTACTCGTCCCAATTGCTCACCCAGTGTGCCACTTTTCCTTACTGCGGCCAGTCTGCCAGAAGCGATATGTCACTCGTTGTGTATCTTAAGAGATTCATCGTTACTCTTTCCATAGATTACTGGTATTCTCTGATTCAATGCCTCTCGTGACGAAAAAGTGGCTATCTTAATAGTGCAATACTTCTTCCTCCCAGTTGCTCACACAGTTTACTACTATTTTGTGTAGTTTTTGTCTGCCAGAAACTATAATTCACTAGTTTTGTATCATAAAAGAGTCATCGTTTCTCCTCCTAGGGGTTATTCGAGACCTCTTAATGCAAACCGCAAGTAACGAGGCATTGGCTACCTTAACAGAGTCATAGTTACTCGTCCCAATTGCTCACCCAGTCTGCCACTTTTTCTTACTGCGGCCAGTCTGCCAGAAGCGATATGTCACTCGTTGTGTATCTTAAGAGATTCATCGTTACTCCTTCCATAGGTTACTGGTATTCTCTGAGTCAATACCTCTCGTGACGAAAAAGTGGCTATCTTAATAGTGCAATACTTCTTCCTCCGAGTTGCTCACACAGTTTACAACTTTTTGTGTAGTTTTTGTCTGCCAGAAACTATAATTCACTAGTTGTGTATCATAAAAGAGTCATCGTTTCTCCTCCTACGGGTTTTCGAGATTTCTTAATCCAAACCGCAAGTAACGAGGCATTGGCTACCTTAAGAGAGTCATAGTTACTCGTCCCAATTGCTCACCCAGTCTGCCACTTTTTCTTACTGCGGCCAGTCTGCCAGAAGCGATATGTCACTCGTTGTGTATCTTAAGAGATTCATCGTTACTCCTTCCATAGGTTACTGGTATTCTCTGATTCAATGCCTCTCGTGACGAAAAAGTGGCTATCTTAATAGTGCAATACTTCTTCCTCCCTTTTGCTCACACAGTTTACTACTTTTTTGTGTAGTTTTTGTCTGCCAGAAACTATAATTCACTAGTTTTGTATCATAAAAGAGTCATCGTTTCTCCTCCTAGGGGTTATTCGAGACCTCTTAATGCAAACCGCAAGTAACGAGGCATTGGCTACCTTAAGAGAGTCATAGTTACTCGTCCCAATTGCTCACCCAGTCTGCCACTTTTCCTTACTGCGGCCAGTCTGCCAGAAGCGATATGTCACTCGTTGTGTATCTTAAGAGATTCATCGTTACTCTTTCCATAGGTTACTGGTATTCTCTGATTCAATGCCTCTCGTGACGAAAAAGTGGCTATCTTAATAGTGCAATACTTCTTCCTCCCAGTTGCTCACACAGTTTACTACTTTTTGTGTAGTTTTTGTCTGCCAGAAACTATAATTCACTAGTTTTGTATCATAAAAGAGTCATCGTTTCTCCTCCTAGGGGTTATTCGAGACCTCTTAATCCAAACCGCAAGTAACGAGGCATTGGCTACCTTAAGAGAGTCATAGTTACTCGTCCCAATTGCTCACCCAGTCTGCCACTTTTCCTTACTGCGGCCAGTCTGCCAGAAGCGATATGTCACTCGTTGTGTATCTTAAGAGATTCATCGTTACTCCTTCCATAGGTTACTGGTATTCTCTGATTCAATGCCTCTCGTGACGAAAAAGTGGCTATCTTAATAGTGCAATACTTCTTCCTCCCATTTGCTCACACAGTTTACTACTTTTTTGTGTAGTTTTTGTCTGCCAGAAACTATAATTCACTAGTTTTGTATCATAAAAGAGTCATCGTTTCTCCTCCTAGGGGTTATTCGAGACCTCTTAATCCAAACCGCAAGTAACGAGGCATTGGCTACCTTAAGAGAGTCATAGTTACTCGTCCCAATTGCTCACCCAGTCTGCCACTTTTCCTTACTGCGGCCAGTCTGCCAGAAGCGATATGTCACTCGTTGTGTATCTTAAGAGATTCATCGTTACTCCTTCCATAGGTTACTGGTATTCTCTGAGTCAATACCTCTCGTGACGAAAAAGTGGCTATCTTAATAGTGCAATACTTCTTCCTCCGAGTTGCTCACACAGTTTACTACTTTTTGTGTAGTTTTTGGGTGCCAGAAACTATAATTCACTAGTTGTGTATCATAAAAGAGTCATCGTTTCTCCTCCTAGGGGTTTTCGAGATTTCTTAATCCAAACCGCAAGTAACGAGGCATTGGCTACCTTAAGAGAGTCATAGTTACTCGTCCCAATTGCTCACCCAGTCTGCCACTTCTCCTTACTGCGGCCAGTCTGCCAGAAGCGATATGTTACTCGTTGTGTATCTTAAGAGATTCATCGTTACTCTTTCCATAGGTTACTGGTATTCTCTGATTCAATGCCTCTCGTGACGAAAAAGTGGCTATCTTAATAGTGCAATACTTCTTCCTCCCATTTGCTCACACAGTTTACTACTTTTTGTGTAGTTTTTGTCTGCCAGAAACTATAATTCACTAGTTTTGTATCATAAAAGAGTCATCGTTTCTCCTCCTAGGGGTTATTCGAGACCTCTTAATGCAAACCGCAAGTAACGAGGCATTGGCTACCTTAACAGAGTCATAGTTACTCGTCCCAATTGCTCACCCAGTCTGCCACTTTTCCTTACTGCGGCCAGTCTGCCAGAAGCGATATGTCACTCGTTGTGTATCTTAAGAGATTCATCGTTACTCTTTCCATTGGTTACTGGTATTCTCTGATTCAATGCCTCTCGTGACGAAAAAGTGACTATCTTAATAGTGCAATACTTCTTCCTCCAAGTTGCTCACACAGTTTACTACTTTTTGTGTAGTTTTTGTCTGCCAGAAACTATAATTCACTAGCTGTGTATCATAAAAGAGTCATCGTTTCTCCTCCTAGGGGTTTTCGAGATTTCTTAATCCAAACCGCAAGTAACGAGGTATTGGCTACCTTAAGAGGGTCATAGTTACTCCTCCCCATTGCTCACCCAGTCTGCCACTTTTTCTTACTGTGGACAGTCTGCCAGAAGCGATATGTCACTCGTTGTGTATCTTAAGAGATTCATCGTTACTCCTTCCATAGGTTACTGGTATTCTCTGAGTCAATACCTCTCTTGACGAAAAAGTGGCTATCTTAATAGTGCAATACTTCTTCCTCCGAGTTGCTCACACAGTTTACTACTTTTTGTGTACTTGCCAGTCTGCCAGAAGCGATATGTCATTAGTTGTGTATCATAAAAGGGTCATCGTTTCTCCTCCTAGGGGTTATTCGAGATTTCTTAATCCAAACCGCAAGTAACGAGGCATTGGCTACCTTAAAAGAGTCATAGTTACTCGTCCCAATTGCTCACCCAGTCTGCCACTTTTCCTTACTGCGGCCAGTCTGCCAGAAGCGATATGTCACTCGTTGTGTTCTTAAGAGATTCATCGTTACTCTTTCCATAGGTTACTGGTATTCTCTGATTCAATGCCTCTCGTGACGAAAAAGTGGCTATCTTAATAGTGCAATACTTCTTCCTCCCATTTGCTCACACAGTTTACTACTTTTTTGTGTAGTTTTTGTCTGCCAGAAACTATAATTCACTAGTTTTGTATCATAAAAGAGTCATCGTTTCTCCTCCTAGGGGTTATTCGAGACCTCTTAATGCAAACCGCAAGTAACGAGGCATTGGCTACCTTAAGAGAGTCATAGTTACTCGTCCCAATTGCTCACCCAGTCTGCCACTTTTCCTTACTGCGGCCAGTCTGCCAGAAGCGATATGTCACTCGTTGTGTATATTAAGAGATTCATCGTTACTCTTTCCATAGGTTACTGGTATTCTCTGATTCAATGCCTCTCGTGACGAAAAAGTGGCTATCTTAATAGTGCAATACTTCTTCCTCCCAGTTGCACACACAGTTTACTACTTTTTTGTGTAGTTTTGGTCTGCCAGAAAGTATAATTCACAAGTTTTGCATCATAAAAGAGTCATCGTTTCTCCTCCTAGGGGTTATTCGAGACCTCTTAATCCAAACCGCAAGTAATGAGGCATTGGCTACCTTAAGAGAGTCATAGTTACTCGTCCCAATTGCTCACCCAGTCTGCCACTTTTTCTTACTGCGGCCAGTCTGCCAGAAGCGATATGTCACTCGTTGTGTATCTTAAGAGATTCATCGTTACTCCTTCCATAGGTTACTGGTATTCTCTGAGTCAATACCTCTCGTGACGAAAAAGTGGCTATCTTAATAGTGCAATACTTCTTCCTCCGAGTTGCTCACACAGTTTACTACTTTTTGTGTAGTTTTTGTCTGCCAGAAACTATAATTCACTAGTTGTGTATCATAAAAGAGTCATCGTTTCTCCTCACAGGGGTTTTCGAGATTTCTTAATCCAAACCGCAAGTAACGAGGCATTGGGGCTACCTTAACAGAGTCATAGTAACTCGTCCCAATTGCTCACCCAGTGTGCCACTTTTCCTTACTGCGGCCAGTCTGCCAGAAGCGATATGTCACTCGTTGTGTATCTTAAGAGATTCATCGTTACTCTTTCCATAGGTTACTGGTATTCTCTGATTCAATGCCTCTCGTGACGAAAAAGTGGCTATCTTAATAGTGCAATACTTCTTCCTCCGAGTTGCTCACACAGTTTACTACTTTTTGTGTAGTTTTTGTCTGCCAGAAACTATAATTCACTAGCTGTGTATCATAAAAGAGTCATCGTTTCTCCTCCTAGGGGTTTTCGAGATTTCTTAATCCAAACCGCAAGTAACGAGGCATTGGCTACCTTAAGAGAGTCATAGTTACTCCTCCCCATTGCTCACCCAGTCTGCCACTTTTTCTTACTGTGGCCAGTCTGCCAGAAGCGATATGTCACTCGTTGTGTATCTTAAGAGATTCATCGTTACTCCTTCCATAGGTTACTGGTATTCTCGGAGTCAAAACCTCTCTTGACGAAAAAGTGGCTATCTTAATAGTGCAATACTTCTTCCTCCGAGTTGCTCACACAGTTTACTACTTTTTGTGTACTTGCCAGTCTGCCAGAAGCGATATGTCATTAGTTGTGTATCATAAAAGGGTCATCGTTTCTCCTCCTAGGGGTTATTCGAGATTTCTTAATACAAACCACAAGTAACGAGGCATTGGCTACCTTAAGAGAGTCATAGTTACTCGTCCCAATTGCTCACCCAGTCTGCCACTTTTCCTTACTGCGGCCAGTCTGCCAGAAGCGATATGTCACTCGTTGTGTATCTTAAGAGATTCATCGTTACTCTTTCCATAGGTTACTGGTATTCTCTGATTCAATGCCTCTCGTGACGAAAAAGTGGCTATCTTAATAGTGCAATACTTCTTCCTCCCATTTGCTCACACAGTTTACTACTTTTTTGTGTAGTTTTTGTCTGCCAGAAACTATAATTCACTAGTTTTGTATCATAAAAGAGTCATCGTTTCTCCTCCTAGGGGTTATTCGAGACCTCTTAATGCAAACCGCAAGTAACGAGGCATTGGCTACCTTAAGAGAGTCATAGTTACTCGTCCCAATTGCTCACCCAGTCTGCCACTTTTCCTTACTGCGGCCAGTCTGCCAGAAGCGATATGTCACTCGTTGTGTATCTTAAGAGATTCATAGTTACTCTTTCCATAGGTTACTGGTATTCTCTGATTCAATGCCTCTCGTGACGAAAAAGTGGCTATCTTAATAGTGCAATACTTCTTCCTCCCAGTTGCTCACACAGTTTACTACTTTTTTGTGTAGTTTTTGTCTGCCAGAAACTATAATTCACTAGTTTTGTATCATAAAAGAGTCATCGTTTCTCCTCCTAGGGGTTATTCGAGACCTCTTAATCCAAACCGCAAGTAACGAGGCATTGGCTACCTTAAGAGAGTCATAGTTACTCGTCCCAATTGCTCACCCAGTCTGCCACTTTTTCTTACTGCGGCCAGTCTGCCAGAAGCGATATGTCACTCGTTGTGTATCTTAAGAGATTCATCGTTACTCCTTCCATAGGTTACTGGTATTCTCTGAGTCAATACCTCTCGTGACGAAAAAGTGGCTATCTTAATAGTGCAATACTTCTTCCTCCGAGTTGCTCACACAGTTTACTACTTTTTGTGTAGTTTTTGTGTCCCAGAAACTATAATTCACTAGTTGTGTATCATAAAAGAGTCATCGTTTCTCCTCCTAGGGGTTTTCGAGATTTCTTAATCCAAACCGCAAGTAACGAGGCATTGGCTACCTTAAGAGAGTCATAGTTACTCGTCCCAATTGCTCACCCAGTCTGCCACTTTTTCTTACTGTGGCCAGTCTGCCAGAAGCGATATGTCACTCGTTGTGTATCTTAAGAGATTCATCGTTACTCCTTCCATAGGTTACTGGTATTCTCTGAGTCAATACCTCTCGTGACGAAAAAGTGGCTATCTTAATAGTGCAATACTTCTTTCTCCGAGTTGCTCACACAGTTTACTACTTTTTGTGTACTTGCCAGTCTGCCAGAAGCGATATGTCATTAGTTGTGTATCATAAAAGGGTCATCGTTTCTCCTCCTAGGGGTTATTCGAGATTTCTTAATCCAAACCGCAAGTAACGAGGCATTGGCTACCTTAAGAGAGTCATAGTTACTCGTCCCAATTGCTCACCCAGTCTGCCACTTTTCCTTACTGCGGCCAGTCTGCCAGAAGCGATATGTCACTCGTTGTGTATCTTAAGAGATTCATCGTTACTCTTTCCATAGGTTACTGGTATTCTCTGATTCAATGCCTCTCGTGACGAAAAAGTGGCTATCTTAATAGTGCAATACTTCTTCCTCCCATTTGCTCACACAGTTTACTACTTTTTTGTGTAGTTTTTGTCTGCCAGAAACTATAATTCACTAGTTTTGTATCATAAAAGAGTCATCGTTTCTCCTCCTAGGGGTTATTCGAGACCTCTTAATGCAAACCGCAAGTAACGAGGCATTGGCTACCTTAAGAGAGTCATAGTTACTCGTCCCAATTGCTCACCCAGTCTGCCACTTTTCCTTACTGCGGCCAGTCTGCCAGAAGCGATATGTCACTCGTTGTGTATCTTAAGAGATTCATCGTTACTCTTTCCATAGGTTACTGGTATTCTCTGATTCAATGCCTCTCGTGACGAAAAAGTGGCAATCTTAATAGTGCAATACTTCTTCCTCCCAGTTGCTCACACAGTTTACTACTTTTTTGTGTAGTTTTTGTCTGCCAGAAACTATAATTCACTAGTTTTGTATTATAAAAGAGTCATCGTTTCTCCTCCTAGGGGTTATTCGAGACCTCTTAATAAAAACCGCAAGTAACGAGGCATTGGCTACCTTAAGAGAGTCATAGTTACTCGTCCCAATTGCTCACCCAGTCTGCCACTTTTTCTTACTGCGGCCAGTCTGCCAGAAGCGATATGTCACTCGTTGTGTATCTTAAGAGATTCATCGTTACTCCTTCCATAGGTTACTGGTATTCTCTGAGTCAATACCTCTCGTTACGAAAAAGTGGCTATCTTAATAGTGCAATACTTCTTCCTCCGAGTTGCTCACACAGTTTACTACTTTTTGTGTAGTTTTTGTCTGCCAGAAACTATAATTCACTAGTTGTGTATCATAAAAGAGTCATCGTTTCTCGTCCTAGGGGTTTTCGAGATTTCTTAATCCAAACCGCAACTAACGAGGCATTGGCTACGTTAAGAGAGTCATAGTTACTCGTCCCAATTGCTCACCCAGTCTGCCACTTTTTCTTACTGCGGCCAGTCTGCCAGAAGCGATATGTCACTCGTTGTGTATCTTAAGAGATTCATCGTTACTCTTTCCATAGGTTACTGGTATTCTCTGATTCAATGCCTCTCGTGACGAAAAAGTGGCTATCTTAATAGTGCAATACTTCTTCCTCCCATTTGCTCACACAGTTTACTACTTTTTTGTGTGGTTTTTGTCTGCCAGAAACTATAATTCACTAGTTTTGTATCATAAAAGAGTCATCGTTTCTCCTCCTAGGGGTTATTCGAGACCTCTTAATGCAAACCGCAAGTAACGAGGCATTGGCTACCTTAAGAGAGTCATAGTTACTCGTCCCAATTGCTCACCCAGTCTGCCACTTTTTCTTACTGCGGCCAGTCTGCCAGAAGCGATATGTCACTCGTTGTGTATCTTAAGAGGTTCATCGTTACTCCTTCCATAGGTTACTAGTATTCTCTGAGTCAATACCTCTCGTGACGAAAAAGTGGCTATCTTAATAGTGCAATACTTCTTCCTCCGAGTTGCTCACACAGTTTACTACTTTTTGTGTAGTTTTTGTCTGCCAGAAACTATAATTCACTAGTTGTGTATCATAAAAGAGTCATCGTTTCTCGTCCTAGGGGTTTTCGAGATTTCTTAATCCAAACCGCAAGTAACGAGGCATTGGCTACGTTAAGAGAGTCATAGTTACTCGTCCCAATTGCTCACCCAGTCTGCCACTTTTTCTTACTGCGGCCAGTCTGCCAGAAGCGATATGTCACTCGTTGTGTATCTTAAGAGATTCATCGTTACTCTTTCCATAGGTTACTGGTATTCTCTGATTCAATGCCTCTCGTGACGAAAAAGTGGCTATCTTAATAGTGCAATACTTCTTCCTCCGAGTTGCTCAAACAGTGTACTACTTTTTGTGTACTTTTTGTCTGCCAGAAACTATAATTCACTAGCTGTGTATCATAAAAGAGTCATCGTTTCTCCTCCTAGGGGTTTTCGAGATTTCTTAATCCAAACCGCAAGTAACGAGGCATTGGCTACCTTAAGAGAGTCATAGTTACTCCTCCCCATTGCTCACCCAGTCTGCCACTTTTTCTTACTGTGGCCACTCTGCCAGAAGCGATATGTCACTCGTTGTGTATCTTAAGAGATTCATCGTTACTCCTTCCATAGGTTACTGGTATTCTCTGAGTCAATACCTCTCGTGACGAAAAAGTGGCTATCTTAATAGTGCAATACTTCTTCCTCCGAGTTGCTCACACAGTTTACTACTTTTTGTGTAGTTTTTGTCTGCCAGAAACTATAATTCTCTAGTTGTGTATCATAAAAGAGTCATCGTTTCTCCGCCTAGGGGTTTTCGAGATATCTTAATCCAAACCGCAAGTAACGAGGCATTGGCTACCTTAAGAGAGTCATAGTTTTTCGTCCCAATTGCTCACCCAGTCTGCCACTTTTTCTTACTGCGGCCAGTCTGCCAGAAGCGATATGTCACTCGTTGTGTATCTTAAGAGATTCATCGTTACTCTTTCCATAGGTTACTGGTATTCTCTGATTCAATGCCTCTCGTGACGAAAAAGTGGCTATCTTAATAGTGCAATACTTCTTCCTCCGAGTTGCTCACACAGTTTACTACTTTTTGTGTAGTTTTTGTCTGCCAGAAACTATAATTCACTAGTTGTGTATCATAAAAGAGTCATCTTTTCTCCTCCTAGGGGTTTTCGAGATTTCTTAATCCAAACCGCAAGTAACGAGGCATTGGCTACCTTAAGAGAGTCATAGTTACTCGTCCCAATTGCTCACCCAGTCTGCCACTTTTTCTTACTGCGGCCAGTCTGCCAGAAGCGATATGTCACTCGTTGTGTATCTTAAGAGATTCATCGTTACTCTTTCCATAGGTTACTGGTATTCTCTGATTCAATGCCTCTCGTGACGAAAAAGTGGCTATCTTAATAGTGCAATACTTCTTCCTCCGAGTTGCTCACACAGTTTACTACTTTTTGTGTAGTTTTTGTCTGCCAGAAACTATAATTCACTAGCTGTGTATCATAAAAGAGTCATCGTTTCTCCTCCTAGGGGTTTTCGAGATTTCTTAATCCAAACCGCAAGTAACGAGGCATTGGCTACCTTAAGAGAGTCATAGTTACTCCTCCCCATTGCTCACCCAGTCTGCCACTTTTTCTTACTGTGGCCAGTCTGCCAGAAGCGATATGTAACTCGTTGTGTATCTTAAGAGATTCATCGTTACTCCTTCCATAGGTTACTGGTATTCTCTGAGTCAATACCTCTCTTGACGAAAAATTGGCTATCTTAATAGTGCAATACCTCTTCCTCCGAGTTGCTCACACAGTTTACTACTTTTTGTGTACTTGCCAGACTGCCAGAAGCGATATGTCACTAGTTGTGTATCATAAAAGGGTCATCGTTTCTCCTCCTAGGGGTTATTCGAGATTTCTTAATCCAAACCGCAAGTAACGAGGCATTGGCTACCTTAAGAGAGTCATAGTTACTCGTCCCAATTGCTCACCCAGTCTGCCACTTTTCCTTTATTGCGGCCAGTCTGCCAGAAACGATATGTCACTCGTTGTGTATCTTAAGAGATTCATCGTTACTCTTTCCATAGGTTACTGGTATTCTCTGATTCAATGCCTCTCGTGACGAAAAAGTGGCTATCTTAATAGTGCAATACTTCTTCCTCCCATTTGCTCACACAGTTTACTACTTTTTTGTGTAGTTTTTGTCTGCCAGAAACTATAATTCACTAGTTTTGTATCATAAAAGAGTCATCGTTTCTCCTCCTAGGGGTTATTCGAGACCTCTTAATGCAAACCGCAAGTAACGAGGCATTGGCTACCTTAAGAGAGTCATAGTTACTCGTCCCAATTGCTCACCCAGTCTGCCAATTTTCCTTACTGCGGCCAGTCTGCCAGAAGCGATATGTCACTCGTTGTGTATCTTAAGAGATTCATCGTTACTCTTTCCATAGGTTACTGGTATTCTCTGATTCAATGCCTCTGGTGACGAAAAAGTGGCTATCTTAATAGTGCAATACTTCTTCCTCCCAGTTGCTCACACAGTTTACTACTTTTTTGTGTAGTTTTTGTCTGCCAGAAACTATAATTCACTAGCTGTGTATCATAAAAGAGTCATCGTTTCTCCTCCTAGGGGTTATTCGAGACCTCTTAACGCAAACCGCAAGTAACGAGGCATTGGCTACCTTAAGAGAGTCATAGTTACTCGTCCCAATTGCTCACCCAGTCTGCCACTTTTCCTTTATTGCGGCCAGTCTGCCAGAAACGATATGTCACTCGTTGTGTATCTTAAGAGATTCATCGTTACTCTTTCCATAGGTTACTGGTATTCTCTGACTCAATGCCTCTCGTGACGAAAAAGTGGCTATCTTAATAGTGCAATACTTCTTCCTCACAGTTGCTCACACAGTTTACTACTTTTTTGTGTAGTTTTTGTCTGCCAGAAACTATAATTCACTAGTTTTGTATCATAAAAGAGTCATCGTTTCTCCTCCTAGGGGTTATTCGAGACCTCTTAATGCAAACCGCAAGTAACGAGGCATTGGCTACCTTAAGAGAGTCATAGTTACTCGTCCCAATTGCTCACCCAGTCTGCCACTTTTCCTTACTGCGGCCAGTCTGCCAGAAGCGATATGTCACTCGTTGTGTATCTTAAGAGATTCATCGTTACTCTTTCCATAGGTTACTGGTATTCTCTGATTCAATGCCTCTCGTGACGAAAAAGTGGCAATCTTAATAGTGCAATACTTCTTCCTCCCAGTTGCTCACACAGTTTACTACTTTTTTGTGTAGTTTTTGTCTGCCAGAAACTATAATTCACTAGTTTTGTATTATAAAAGAGTCATCGTTTCTCCTCCTAGGGGTTATTCGAGACCTCTTAATCCAAACCGCAAGTAACGAGGCATTGGCTACCTTAAGAGAGTCATAGTTACTCGTCCCAGTTGCTCACCCAGTCTGCCACTTTTTCTTACTGCGGCCAGTCTGCCAGAAGCGATATGTCACTCGTTGTGTATCTTAAGAGATTCATCGTTACTCCTTCCATAGGTTACTGGTATTCTCTGAGTCAATACCTCTCGTTACGAAAAAGTGGCTATCTTAATAGTGCAATACTTCTTCCTCCGAGTTGCTCACACAGTTTACTACTTTTTGTGTAGTTTTTGTCTGCCAGAAACTATAATTCACTAGTTGTGTATCATAAAAGAGTCATCGTTTCTCGTCCTAGGGGTTTTCGAGATTTCTTAATCCAAACCGCAAGTAACGAGGCATTGGCAACCTTAAGAGAGTCATAGTTACTCGTCCCAATTGCTCACCCAGTCTGCCACTTTTCCTTACTGCGGCCAGTCTGCCAGAAGCGATATGTCACTCGTTGTGTATCTTAAGAGATTCATCGTTACTCCTTCCATAGGTTACTGGTATTCTCTGATTCAATGCCTCTCGTGACGAAAAAGTGGCTATCTTAATAGTGCAATACTTCTTCCTCCCAGTTGTTCACACAGTTTACTACTTTTTTGTGTAGTTTTTGTCTGCCAGAAACTATAATTCACTAGTTTTGTGTCATAAAAGAACATCGTTTCTCCTCCTAGGGGTTATTCGAGACCTCTTAATGCAAACCGCAAGTAACGAGGCATTGGCTACCTTAAGAGAGTCATAGTTACTCGTCCCAATTGCTCACCCAGTCTGCCACTTTTCCTTACTGCGGCCAGTCTGCCAGAAGCGATATGTCACTCGTTGTGTATCTTAAGAGATTCATCGTTACTCTTTCCATAGGTTACTGGTATTCTCTGATTCAATGCCTCTCGTGACGAAAAAGTGGCTATCTTAATAGTGCAATACTTCTTCCTCCTAGTTGCTCACACAGTTTACTACTTTTTGTGTAGTTTTTGTCTGCCAGAAACTATAATTCACTAGTTTTGTGTCATAAGAGAGTCATCGTTTCTCCTCCTAGGGGTTATTCGAGACCTCTTAATGCAAACCGCAATAACGAGGCATTGGCTACCTTAAGAGAGTCATAGTTACTCGTCCCAATTGCTCACCCAGTCTGCCACTTTTCCTTACTGCGGCCAGTCTGCCAGAAGCGATATGTCACTCGTTGTGTATCTTAAGAGATTCATCGTTACTCTTTCCATAGGTTACTGGTATTCTCTGATTCAATGCCTCTCGTGACGAAAAAGTGGCTATCTTAATAGTGCAATACTTCTTCCTCCCAGTTGCTCACACAGTTTACAACTTTTTGTGTAGTTTTTGTCTTCCAGAAACTATAATTCACTAGTTTTGTATCATAAAAGAGTCATCGTTTCCCCTCCTAGGGGTTATTCGAGACCTCTTAATCCAAACCGCAAGTAACGAGGCATTGGCTACCTTAAGAGAGTCATAGTTACTCGTCCCAATTGCTCACCCAGTCTGCCACTTTTTCTTACTGCGGCCAGTCTGCCAGAAGCGATATGTCACTCGTTGTGTATCTTAAGAGATTCATCGTTACCCCTTCCATAGGTTACTGGTATTCTCTGAGTCAATACCTCTCGTGACGAAAAAGTGGCTATCTTAATAGTGCAATACTTCTTCCTCCGAGTTGCTCACACAGTTTACTACTTTTTGTGTAGTTTTTGTCTGCCAGAAACTATAATTCACTAGTTGTGTATCATAAAAGAGTCATCGTTTCTCCTCCTAGGGGTTTTCGAGATTTCTTAATCCAAACCGCAAGTAACGAGGCATTGGCTACCTTAAGAGAGTCATAGTTACTCGTCCCAATTGCTCACCCAGTCTGCCACTTTTTCTTACTGCGGCCAGTCTGCCAGAAGCGATATGTCACTCGTTGTGTATCTTAAGAGATTCATCGTTACTCTTTCCATAGGTTACTGGTATTCTCTGATTCAATGCCTCTCGTGACGAAAAAGTGGCTATCTTAATAGTGCAATACTTCTTCCTCCGAGTTTCTCACACAGTTTACTACTTTTTGTGTAGTTTTTGTCTGCCAGAAACTATAATTCACTAGTTGTGTATCATAAAAGAGTCATCGTTTCTCCTCCTAGGGGTTGTCGAGATTTCTTAATCCAAACCGCAAGTAACGAGGCATTAGCTACCTTAAGAGAGTCACAGTTACTCCTCCCCATTGCTCACCCAGTCTGCCACTTTTTCTTACTGTGGCCAGTCTGCCAGAAGCGATATGTCACTCGTTGTGTATCTTAAGAGATTCATCGTTACTCCTTCCATAGGTTACTGGTATTCTCTGAGTCAATACCTCTCTTGACGAAAAAGTGGCTATCTTAATAGTGCAATACTTCTTCCTCCGAGTTGCTCACACAGTTTACTACTTTTTGTGTTTTTGCCAGTCTGCCAGAAGCGATATGTCATTAGTTGTGTATCATAAAAGGGTCATCGTTTCTCCTCCTAGGGGTTATTCGAGATTTCTTAATCCAAACCGCAAGTAACGAGGCATTGGCTACCTTAAGAGAGTCATAGTTACTCGTCCCAATTGCTCACCCAGTCTGCCACTTTTCCTTACTGCGGCCAGTCTGCCAGAAGCGATATGTCACTCGTTGTGTATCTTAAGAGATTCATCGTTACTCCTTCCATAGGTTACTGGTATTCTCTGATTCAATGCCTCTCGTGACGAAAAAGTGGCTATCTTAATAGTGCAATACTTCTTCCTCCCAGTTGTTCACACAGTTTACTACTTTTTTGTGTAGTATTTGTCTGCCAGAAACTATATTTCACTAGTTTTGTGTCATAAAAGAACATCGTTTCTCCTCCTAGGGGTTATTCGAGACCTCTTAATGCAAACCGCAAGTAACGAGGCATTGGCTACCTTAAGAGAGTCATAGTTACTCGTCCCAATTGCTCACCCAGTCTGCCACTTTTCCTTACTGCGGCCAGTCTGCCAGAAGCGATATGTCACTCGTTGTGTATCTTAAGAGATTCATCGTTACTCTTTCCATAGGTTACTGGTATTCTCTGATTCAATGCCTCTCGTGACGAAAAAGTGGCTATCTTAATAGTGCAATACTTCTTCCTCCTAGTTGCTCACACAGTTTACTACTTTTTGTGTAGTTTTTGTCTGCCAGAAACTATAATTCACTAGTTTTGTGTCATAAGAGAGTCATCGTTTCTCCTCCTAGGGGTTATTCGAGACCTCTTAATGCAAACCGCAAGTAACGAGGCATTGGCTACCTTAAGAGAGTCATAGTTACTCGTCCCAATTGCTCACCCAGTCTGCCACTTTTCCTTACTGCGGCCAGTCTGCCAGAAGCGATATGTCACTCGTTGTGTATCGTAAGAGATTCATCGTTACTCTTTCCATAGGTTACTGGTATTCTCTGATTCAATGCCTCTCGTGACGAAAAAGTGGCTATCTTAATAGTGCAATACTTCTTCCTCCCAGTTGCTCACACAGTTTACAACTTTTTGTGTAGTTTTTGTCTTCCAGAAACTATAATTCACTAGTTTTGTATCATAAAAGAGTCATCGTTTCCATTCCTAGGGGTTATTCGAGACCTCTTAATCCAAACCGCAAGTAACGAGGCATTGGCTACCTTAAGAGAGTCATAGTTACTCGTCCCAATTGCTCACCCAGTCTGCCACTTTTTCTTACTGCGGCCAGTCTGCCAGAAGCGATATGTCACTCGTTGTGTATCTTAAGAGATTCATCGTTACCCCTTCCATAGGTTACTGGTATTCTCTGAGTCAATACCTCTCGTGACGAAAAAGTGGCTATCTTAATAGTGCAATACTTCTTCCTCCGAGTTGCTCACACAGTTTACTACTTTTTGTGTAGTTTTTGTCTGCCAGAAACTATAATTCACTAGTTGTGTATCATAAAAGAGTCATCGTTTCTCCTCCTAGGGGTTTTCGAGATTTCTTAATCCAAACCGCAAGTAACGAGGCATTGGCTACCTTAAGAGAGTCATAGTTACTCGTCCCAATTGCTCACCCAGTCTGCCACTTTTTCTTACTGCGGCCAGTCTGCCAGAAGCGATATGTCACTCGTTGTGTATCTTAAGAGATTCATCGTTACTCTTTCCATAGGTTACTGGTATTCTCTGATTCAATGCCTCTCGTGACGAAAAAGTGGCTATCTTAATAGTGCAATACTTCTTCCTCCGAGTTTCTCACACAGTTTACTACTTTTTGTGTAGTTTTTGTCTGCCAGAAACTATAATTCACTAGTTGTGTATCATAAAAGAGTCATCGTTTCTCCTCCTAGGGGTTGTCGAGATTTCTTAATCCAAACCGCAAGTAACGAGGCATTAGCTACCTTAAGAGAGTCACAGTTACTCCTCCCCATTGCTCACCCAGTCTGCCACTTTTTCTTACTGTGGCCAGTCTGCCAGAAGCGATATGTCACTCGTTGTGTATCTTAAGAGATTCATCGTTACTCCTTCCATAGGTTACTGGTATTCTCTGAGTCAATACCTCTCTTGACGAAAAAGTGGCTATCTTAATAGTGCAATACTTCTTCCTCCGAGTTGCTCACACAGTTTACTACTTTTTGTGTTTTTGCCAGTCTGCCAGAAGCGATATGTCATTAGTTGTGTATCATAAAAGGGTCATCGTTTCTCCTCCTAGGGGTTATTCGAGATTTCTTAATCCAAACCGCAAGTAACGAGGCATTGGCTACCTTAAGAGAGTCATAGTTACTCGTCCCAATTGCTCACCCAGTCTGCCACTTTTCCTTACTGCGGCCAGTCTGCCAGAAGCGATATGTCACTCGTTGTGTATCTTAAGAGATTCATCGTTACTCCTTCCATAGGTTACTGGTATTCTCTGATTCAATGCCTCTCGTGACGAAAAAGTGGCTATCTTAATAGTGCAATACTTCTTCCTCCCAGTTGTTCACACAGTGTACTACTTTTTGTGTAGTATTTGTCTGCCAGAAACTATATTTCACTAGTTTTGTGTCATAAAAGAACATCGTTTCTCCTCCTAGGGGTTATTCGAGACCTCTTAATGCAAACCGCAAGTAACGAGGCATTGGCTACCTTAAGAGAGTCATAGTTACTCGTCCCAATTGCTCACCCAGTCTGCCACTTTTCCTTACTGCGGCCAGTCTGCCAGAAGCGATATGTCACTCGTTGTGTATCTTAAGAGATTCATCGTTACTCTTTCCATAGGTTACTGGTATTCTCTGATTCAATGCCTCTCGTGACGAAAAAGTGGCTATCTTAATAGTGCAATACTTCTTCCTCCTAGTTGCTCACACAGTTTACTACTTTTTGTGTAGTTTTTGTCTGCCAGAAACTATAATTCACTAGTTTTGTGTCATAAGAGAGTCATCGTTTCTCCTCCTAGGGGTTATTCGAGACCTCTTAATGCAAACCGCAAGTAACGAGGCATTGGCTACCTTAAGAGAGTCATAGTTACTCGTCCCAATTGCTCACCCAGTCTGCCACTTTTCCTTACTGCGGCCAGTCTGCCAGAAGCGATATGTCACTCGTTGTGTATCTTAAGAGATTCATCGTTACTCTTTCCATAGGTTACTGGTATTCTCTGATTCAATGCCTCTCGTGACGAAAAAGTGGCTATCTTAATAGTGCAATACTTCTTCCTCCCAGTTGCTCACACAGTTTACAACTTTTTGTGTAGTTTTTGTCTTCCAGAAACTATAATTCACTAGTTTTGTATCATAAAAGAGTCATCGTTTCCCCTCCTAGGGGTTATTCGAGACCTCTTAATCCAAACCGCAAGTAACGAGGCATTGGCTACCTTAAGAGAGTCATAGTTACTCGTCCCAATTGCTCACCCAGTCTGCCACTTTTTCTTACTGCGGCCAGTCTGCCAGAAGCGATATGTCACTCGTTGTGTATCTTAAGAGATTCATCGTTACCCCTTCCATAGGTTACTGGTATTCTCTGAGTCAATACCTCTCGTGACGAAAAAGTGGCTATCTTAATAGTGCAATACTTCTTCCTCCGAGTTGCTCACACAGTTTACTACTTTTTGTGTAGTTTTTGTCTGCCAGAAACTATAATTCACTAGTTGTGTATCATAAAAGAGTCATCGTTTCTCCTCCTAGGGGTTTTCGAGATTTCTTAATCCAAACCGCAAGTAACGAGGCATTGGCTACCTTAAGAGAGTCATAGTTACTCGTCCCAATTGCTCACCCAGTCTGCCACTTTTTCTTACTGCGGCCAGTCTGCCAGAAGCGATATGTCACTCGTTGTGTATCTTAAGAGATTCATCGTTACTCTTTCCATAGGTTACTGGTATTCTCTGATTCAATGCCTCTCGTGACGAAAAAGTGGCTATCTTAATAGTGCAATACTTCTTCCTCCGAGTGTCTCACACAGTTTACTACTTTTTGTGTAGTTTTTGTCTGCCAGAAACTATAATTCACTAGTTGTGTATCATAAAAGAGTCATCGTTTCTCCTCCTAGGGGTTGTCGAGATTTCTTAATCCAAACCGCAAGTAACGAGGCATTAGCTACCTTAAGAGAGTCACAGTTACTCCTCCCCATTGCTCACCCAGTCTGCCACTTTTTCTTACTGTGGCCAGTCTGCCAGAAGCGATATGTCACTCGTTGTGTATCTTAAGAGATTCATCGTTACTCCTTCCATAGGTTACTGGTATTCTCTGAGTCAATACCTCTCTTGACGAAAAAGTGGCTATCTTAATAGTGCAATACTTCTTCCTCCGAGTTGCTCACACAGTTTACTACTTTTTGTGTTTTTGCCAGTCTGCCAGAAGCGATATGTCATTAGTTGTGTATCATAAAAGGGTCATCGTTTCTCCTCCTAGGGGTTATTCGAGATTTCTTAATCCAAACCGCAAGTAACGAGGCATTGGCTACCTTAAGAGAGTCATAGTTACTCGTCCCAATTGCTCATCCAGTCTGCCACTTTTCCTTACTGCGGCCAGTCTGCCAGAAGCGATATGTCACTCGTTGTGTATCTTAAGAGATTCATCGTTACTCTTTCCATAGGTTACTGGTATTCTCTGATTCAATGCCTCTCGTGACGAAAAAGTGGCTATCTTAATAGTGCAATACTTCTTCCTCCCAGTTGCTCACACAGTTTACTACTTTTTTGTGTAGTTTTTGTCTGCCAGAAACTATAATTCATTAGTTTTGTGTCATAAAAGAGTCATCGTTTCTCCTCCTAGGGGTTATTCGAGACCTCTTAATGCAAACCGCAAGTAACGAGGCATTGGCTACCTTAAGAGAGTCATAGTTACTCGTCCCAATTGCTCACCCAGTCTGCCACTTTTCCTTACTGCGGCCAGTCTGCCAGAAGCGATATGTCACTCGTTGTGTATCTTAAGAGATTCATCGTTACTCTTTCCATAGGTTACTGGTATTCTCTGATTCAATGCCTCTCGTGACGAAAAAGTGGCTATCTTAATAGTGCAATACTTCTTCCTCCCAGTTGCTCACACAGTTTACTACTTTTTTGTGTAGTTTTTGTCTGCCAGAAACTATAATTCACTAGTTTTGTAGCATAAAAGAGTCATCGTTTCTCCTCCTAGGGGTTATTCGAGACCTCTTAATCCAAACCGCAAGTAACGAGGCATTGGCTACCTTAAGAGAGTCATAGTTACTCATCCCAATTGCTCACCCAGTCTGCCACTTTTTCTTACTGCGGCCAGTCTGCCAGAAGCGATATGTCACTCGTTGTGTATCTTAAGAGATTCATCGTTACTCTTTCCATAGGTTACTGGTATTCTCTGATTCAATGCCTCTCGTGACGAAAAAGTGGCTATCTTAATAGTGCAATACTTCTTCCTCCCATTTGCTCACACAGTTTACTACTTTTTTGTGTAGTTTTTGTCTGCCAGAAACTATAATTCACTAGTTTTGTATCATAAAAGAGTCATCGTTTCTCCTCCTAGGGGTTATTCGAGACCTCTTAATGCAAACCGCAAGTAACGAGGCATTGGCTACCTTAAGAGAGTCATAGTTACTCGTCCCAATTGCTCACCCAGTCTGCCACTTTTCTTTACTGCGGCCAGTCTGCCAGAAGCGATATGTCACTCGTTGTGTATCTTAAGAGATTCATCGTTACTCTTTCCATAGGTTACTGGTATTCTCTGATTCAATGCCTCTCGTGACGAAAAAGTGGCTATCTTAATAGTGCAATACTTCTTCCTCCCAGTTGCTCACACAGTTTACTACTTTTTTGTGTAGTTTTTGTCTGCCAGAAACTATAATTCATTAGTTTTGTGTCATAAAAGAGTCATCGTTTCTCCTCCTAGGGGTTATTCGAGACCTCTTAATGCAAACCGCAAGTAACGAGGCATTGGCTACCTTAAGAGAGTCATAGTTACTCGTCCCAATTGCTCACCCAGTCTGCCACTTTTTCTTACTGCGGCCAGTCTGCCAGAAGCGATATGTCACTCGTTGTGTATCTTAAGAGATTCATCGTTACTCTTTCCATAGGTTACTGGTATTCTCTGATTCAATGCCTCTCGTGACGAAAAAGTGGCTATGTTAATAGTGCAATACTTCTTTCTCCCAGTTGCTCACACAGTTTACTACTTTTTTGTGTAGTTTTTGTCTGCCAGAAACTATAATTCACTAGTTTTGTATCATAAAAGAGTCATCGTTTCTCCTCCTAGGGGTTATTCGAGACCTCTTAATCCAAACCGCAAGTAACGAGGCATTAGCTACCTTAAGAGAGTCACAGTTACTCCTCCCCATTGCTCACCCAGTCTGCCACTTTTTCTTACTGTGGCCAGTCTGCCAGAAGCGATATGTCACTCGTTGTGTATCTTAAGAGATTCATCGTTACTCCTTCCATAGGTTACTGGTATTCTCTGAGTCAATACCTCTCTTGACGAAAAAGTGGCTATCTTAATAGTGCAATACTTCTTCCTCCGAGTTGCTCACACAGTTTACTACTTTTTGTGTTTTTGCCAGTCTGCCAGAAGCGATATGTCATTAGTTGTGTATCATAAAAGGGTCATCGTTTCTCCTCCTAGGGGTTATTCGAGATTTCTTAATCCAAACCGCAAGTAACGAGGCATTGGCTACCTTAAGAGTGTCATAGTTACTCGTCCCAATTGCTCACCCAGTCTGCCACTTTTCCTTACTGCGGCCAGTCTGCCAGAAGCGATATGTCACTCGTTGTGTATCTTAAGAGATTCATCGTTACTCTTTCCATAGGTTACTGGTATTCTCTGATTCAATGCCTCTCGTGACGAAAAAGTGGCTATCTTAATAGTGCAATACTTCTTCCTCCCAGTTGCTCACACAGTTTACTACTTTTTTGTGTAGTTTTTGTCTGCCAGAAACTATAATTCATTAGTTTTGTATCATAAAAGAGTCATCGTTTCTCCTCCTAGGGGTTATTCGAGACCTCTTAATGCAAACCGCAAGTAACGAGGCATTGGCTACCTTAAGAGAGTCATAGTTACTCGTCCCAATTGCTCACCCAGTCTGCCACTTTTTCTTACTGCGGCCAGTCTGCCAGAAGCGATATGTCACTCGTTGTGTATCTTAAGAGATTCATCGTTACTCTTTCCATAGGTTACTGGTATTCTCTGATTCAATGCCTCTCGTGACGAAAAAGTGGCTATCTTAATAGTGCAATACTTCTTCCTCCCATTTGCTCACACAGTTTACTACTTTTTTGTGTAGTTTTTGTCTGCCAGAAACTATAATTCACTAGTTTTGTATCATAAAAGAGTCATCGTTTCTCCTCCTAGGGGTTATTCGAGACCTCTTAATGCAAACCGCAAGTAACGAGGCATTGGCTACCTTAAGAGAGTCATAGTTACTCGTCCCAATTGCTCACCCAGTCTGCCACTTTTCCTTACTGCGGCCAGTCTGCCAGAAGCGATATGTCACTCGTTGTGTATCTTAAGAGATTCATCGTTACTCTTTCCATAGGTTACTGGTATTCTCTGATTCAATGCCTCTCGTGACGAAAAAGTGGCTATCTTAATAGTTCAATACTTCTTCCTCCCAGTTGCTCACACAGTTTACTACTTTTTTGTGTAGTTTTTGTCTGCCAGAAACTATAATTCACTAGTTGTGTATCATAAAAGAGTCATCGTTTCTCCTCCTAGGGGTTTTCGAGATTTCTTAATCCAAACCGCAAGTAACGAGGCATTGGCTACCTTAAGAGAGTCATAGTTACTCGTCCCAATTGCTCACCCAGTCTGCCACTTTTTCTTACTGCGGCCAGTCTGCCAGAAGCGATATGTCACTCGTTGTGTATCTTAAGAGATTCATCGTTACTCTTTCCATAGGTTACTGGTATTCTCTGATTCAATGCCTCTCGTGACGAAAAAGTGGCTATCTTAATAGTGCAATACTTCTTCCTCCGAGTTGCTCACACAGTTTACTACTTTTTGTGTAGTTTTTGTCTGCCAGAAACTATAATTCACTAGCTGTGTATCATAAAAGAGTCATCGTTTCTCCTCCTAGGGGTTTTCGAGATTTCTTAATCCAAACCGCAAGTAACGAGGCATTGGCTACCTTAAGAGAGTCATAGTTACTCCTCCCCAATGCTCACCCAGTCTGCCACTTTTTCTTACTGTGGCCAGTCTGCCAGAAGCGATATGTCACTCGTTGTGTATCTTAAGAGATTCATCGTTACTCCTTCCATACGTTACTGGTATTCTCTGAGTCAATACCTCTCTTGACGAAAAAGTGGCTATCTTAATAGTGCAATACTTCTTCCTCCGAGTTGCTCACACAGTTTACTACTTTTTGTGTACTTGCCAGTCTGCCAGAAGCGATATGTCATTAGTTGTGTATCATAAAAGGGTCATCGTTTCTCCTCCTAGGGGTTATTCGAGATTTCTTAATCCAAACCGCAAGTAACGAGGCATTGGCTACCTTAAGAGAGTCATAGTTACTCGTCCCAATTGCTCACCCAGTCTGCCACTTTTCCTTACTGCGGCCAGTCTGCCAGAAGCGATATGTCACTCGTTGTGTATCTTAAGAGATTCATCGTTACTCCTTCCATAGGTTACTGGTATTCTCTGAGTCAATACCTCTCTTGACGAAAAAGTGGCTATCTTAATAGTGCAATACTTCTTCCTCCGAGTTGCTCACACAGTTTACTACTTTTTGTGTACTTGCCAGTCTGCCAGAAGCGATATGTCACTAGTTGTGTATCATAAAAGGGTCATCGTTTCTCCTCCTAGGGGTTATTCGAGACCTCTTAATGCAAACCGCAAGTAACGAGGCATTGGCTACCTTAAGAGAGTCATAGTTACTCGTCCCAATTGCTCACCCAGTCTGCCACTTTTCCTTACTGCGGCCAGTCTGCCAGAAGCGATATGTCACTCGTTGTGTATCTTAAGAGATTCATCGTTACTCCTTCCATAGGTTACTGGTATTCTCTGAGTCAATACCTCTCTTGACGAAAAAGTGGCTATCTTAATAGTGCAATACTTCTTCCTCCCAGTTGCTCACACAGTTTACTACTTTTTTGTGTAGTTTTTGTCTGCCAGAAACTATAATTCACTAGTTTTGTGTCATAAAAGAGTCATCGTTTCTCCTCCTAGGGGTTATTCGAGACCTCTTAATGCAAACCGCAAGTAACGAGGCATTGGCTACCTTAAGAGAGTCATAGTTACTCGTCCCAATTGCTCACCCAGTCTGCCACTTTTCCTTACTGCGGCCAGTCTGCCAGAAGCGATATGTCACTCGTTGTGTATCTTAAGAGATTCATCGTTACTCTTTCCATAGGTTACTGGTATTCTCTGATTCAATGCCTCTCGTGACGAAAAAGTGGCTATCTTAATAGTGCAATACTTCTTCCTCCCAGTTGCTCACACAGTTTACAAATTTTTGTGTAGTTTTTGTCTTCCAGAAACTATAATTCACTAGTTTTGTATCATAAAAGAGTCATCGTTTCCCCTCCTAGGGGTTATTCGAGACCTCTTAATCCAAACCGCAAGTAACGAGGCATTGGCTACCTTAAGAGAGTCATAGTTACTCGTCCCAATTGCTCACCCAGTCTGCCACTTTTTCTTACTGCGGCCAGTCTGCCAGAAGCGATATGTCACTCGTTGTGTATCTTAAGAGATTCATCGTTACCCCTTCCATAGGTTACTGGTATTCTCTGAGTCAATACCTCTCGTGACGAAAAAGTGGCTATCTTAATAGTGCAATACTTCTTCCTCCGAGTTGCTCACACAGTTTACTACTTTTTGTGTAGTTTTTGTCTGCCAGAAACTATAATTCACTAGTTGTGTATCATAAAAGAGTCATCGTTTCTCCTCCTAGGGGTTTTCGAGATTTCTTAATCCAAACCGCAAGTAACGAGGCATTGGCTACCTTAAGAGAGTCATAGTTACTCGTCCCAATTGCTCACCCAGTCTGCCACTTTTTCTTACTGCGGCCAGTCTGCCAGAAGCGATATGTCACTCGTTGTGTATCTTAAGAGATTCATCGTTACTCTTTCCATAGGTTACTGGTATTCTCTGATTCAATGCCTCTCGTGACGAAAAAGTGGCTATGTTAATAGTGCAATACTTCTTCCTCCCAGTTGCTCACACAGTTTACTACTTTTTTGTGTAGTTTTTGTCTGCCAGAAGCTATAATTCACTAGTTTTGTATCATAAAAGAGTCATCGTTTCTCCTCCTAGGGGTTATTCGAGACCTCTTAATCCAAACCGCAAGTAACGAGGCATTAGCTACCTTAAGAGAGTCACAGTTACTCCTCCCCATTGCTCACCCAGTCTGCCACTTTTTCTTACTGTGGCCAGTCTGCCAGAAGCGATATGTCACTCGTTGTGTATCTTAAGAGATTCATCGTTACTCCTTCCATAGGTTACTGGTATTCTCTGAGTCAATACCTCTCTTGACGAAAAAGTGGCTATCTTAATAGTGCAATACTTCTTCCTCCGAGTTGCTCACACAGTTTACTACTTTTTGTGTTTTTGCCAGTCTGCCAGAATCGATATGTCATTAGTTGTGTATCATAAAAGGGTCATCGTTTCTCCTCCTAGGGGTTATTCGAGATTTCTTAATCCAAACCGCAAGTAACGAGGCATTGGCTACCTTAAGAGTGTCATAGTTACTCGTCCCAATTGCTCACCCAGTCTGCCACTTTTCCTTACTGCGGCCAGTCTGCCAGAAGCGATATGTCACTCGTTGTGTATCTTAAGAGATTCATCGTTACTCTTTCCATAGGTTACTGGTATTCTCTGATTCAATGCCTCTCGTGACGAAAAAGTGGCTATCTTAATAGTGCAATACTTCTTCCTCCCAGTTGCTCACACAGTTTACTACTTTTTTGTGTAGTTTTTGTCTGCCAGAAACTATAATTCATTAGCTTTGTATCATAAAAGAGTCATCGTTTCTCCTCCTAGGGGTTATTCGAGACCTCTTAATGCAAACCGCAAGTAACGAGGCATTGGCTACCTTAAGAGAGTCATAGTTACTCGTCCCAATTGCTCACCCAGTCTGCCACTTTTTCTTACTGCGGCCAGTCTGCCAGAAGCGATATGTCACTCGTTGTGTATCTTAAGAGATTCATCGTTACTCTTTCCATAGGTTACTGGTATTCTCTGATTCAATGCCTCTCGTGACGAAAAAGTGGCTATCTTAATAGTGCAATACTTCTTCCTCCCATTTGCTCACACAGTTTACTACTTTTTTGTGTAGTTTTTGTCTGCCAGAAACTATAATTCACTAGTTTTGTATCATAAAAGAGTCATCGTTTCTCCTCCTAGGGGTTATTCGAGACCTCTTAATGCAAACCGCAAGTAACGAGGCATTGGCTACCTTAAGAGAGTCATAGTTACTCGTCCCAATTGCTCACCCAGTCTGCCACTTTTCCTTACTGCGGCCAGTCTGCCAGAAGCGATATGTCACTCGTTGTGTATCTTAAGAGATTCATCGTTACTCTTTCCATAGGTTACTGGTATTCTCTGATTCAATGCCTCTCGTGACGAAAAAGTGGCTATCTTAATAGTTCAATACTTCTTCCTCCCAGTTGCTCACACAGTTTACTACTTTTTTGTGTAGTTTTTGTCTGCCAGAAACTATAATTCACTAGTTGTGTATCATAAAAGAGTCATCGTTTCTCCTCCTAGGGGTTTTCGAGATTTCTTAATCCAAACCGCAAGTAACGAGGCATTGGCTACCTTAAGAGAGTCATAGTTACTCGTCCCAATTGCTCACCCAGTCTGCCACTTTTTCTTACTGCGGCCAGTCTGCCAGAAGCGATATGTCACTCGTTGTGTATCTTAAGAGATTCATCGTTACTCTTTCCATAGGTTACTGGTATTCTCTGATTCAATGCCTCTCGTGACGAAAAAGTGGCTATCTTAATAGTGCAATACTTCTTCCTCCGAGTTGCTCACACAGTTTACTACTTTTTGTGTAGTTTTTGTCTGCCAGAAACTATAATTCACTAGATGTGTATCATAAAAGAGTCATCGTTTCTCCTCCTAGGGGTTTTCGAGATTTCTTAATCCAAACCGCAAGTAACGAGGCATTGGCTACCTTAAGAGAGTCATAGTTACTCCTCCCCAATGCTCACCCAGTCTGCCACTTTTTCTTACTGTGGCCAGTCTGCCAGAAGCGATATGTCACTCGTTGTGTATCTTAAGAGATTCATCGTTACTCCTTCCATAGGTTACTGGTATTCTCTGAGTCAATACCTCTCTTGACGAAAATGTGGCTATCTTAATAGTGCAATACTTCTTCCTCCGAGTTGCTCACACAGTTTACTACTTTTTGTGTACTTGCCAGTCTGCCAGAAGCGATATGTCATTAGTTGTGTATCATAAAAGGGTCATCGTTTCTCCTCCTAGGGGTTATTCGAGATTTCTTAATCCAAACCGCAAGTAACGAGGCATTGGCTACCTTAAGAGAGTCATAGTTACTCGTCCCAATTGCTCACCCAGTCTGCCACTTTTCCTTACTGCGGCCAGTCTGCCAGAAGCGATATGTCACTCGTTGTGTATCTTAAGAGATTCATCGTTACTCCTTCCATAGGTTACTGGTATTCTCTGAGTCAATACCTCTCTTGACGAAAAAGTGGCTATCTTAATAGTGCAATACTTCTTCCTCCGAGTTGCTCACACAGTTTACTACTTTTTGTGTACTTGCCAGTCTGCCAGAAGCGATATGTCACTAGTTGTGTATCATAAAAGGGTCATCGTTTCTCCTCCTAGGGGTTATTCGAGACCTCTTAATGCAAACCGCAAGTAACGAGGCATTGGCTACCTTAAGAGAGTCATAGTTACTCGTCCCAATTGCTCACCCAGTCTGCCACTTTTCCTTACTGCGGCCAGTCTGCCAGAAGCGATATGTCACTCGTTGTGTATCTTAAGAGATTCATCGTTACTCCTTCCATAGGTTACTGGTATTCTCTGAGTCAATACCTCTCTTGACGAAAAAGTGGCTATCTTAATAGTGCAATACTTCTTCCTCCCAGTTGCTCACACAGTTTACTACTTTTTTGTGTAGTTTTTGTCTGCCAGAAACTATAATTCACTAGTTTTGTGTCATAAAAGAGTCATCGTTTCTCCTCCTAGGGGTTATTCGAGACCTCTTAATGCAAACCGCAAGTAACGAGGCATTGGCTACCTTAAGAGAGTCATAGTTACTCGTCCCAATTGCTCACCCAGTCTGCCACTTTTCCTTACTGCGGCCAGTCTGCCAGAAGCGATATGTCACTCGTTGTGTATCTTAAGAGATTCATCGTTACTCTTTCCATAGGTTACTGGTATTCTCTGATTCAATGCCTCTCGTGACGAAAAAGTGGCTATCTTAATAGTGCAATACTTCTTCCTCCCAGTTGCTCACACAGTTTACAACTTTTTGTGTAGTTTTTGTCTTCCAGAAACTATAATTCACTAGTTTTGTATCATAAAAGAGTCATCGTTTCCCCTCCTAGGGGTTATTCGAGACCTCTTAATCCAAACCGCAAGTAACGAGGCATTGGCTACCTTAAGAGAGTCATAGTTACTCGTCCCAATTGCTCACCCAGTCTGCCACTTTTTCTTACTGCGGCCAGTCTGCCAGAAGCGATATGTCACTCGTTGTGTATCTTAAGAGATTCATCGTTACCCCTTCCATAGGTTACTGGTATTCTCTGAGTCAATACCTCTCGTGACGAAAAAGTGGCTATCTTAATAGTGCAATACTTCTTCCTCCGAGTTGCTCACACAGTTTACTACTTTTTGTGTAGTTTTTGTCTGCCAGAAACTATAATTCACTAGTTGTGTATCATAAAAGAGTCATCGTTTCTCCTCCTAGGGGTTTTCGAGATTTCTTAATCCAAACCGCAAGTAACGAGGCATTGGCTACCTTAAGAGAGTCATAGTTACTCGTCCCAATTGCTCACCCAGTCTGCCACTTTTTCTTACTGCGGCCAGTCTGCCAGAAGCGATATGTCACTCGTTGTGTATCTTAAGAGATTCATCGTTACTCTTTCCATAGGTTACTGGTATTCTCTGATTCAATGCCTCTCGTGACGAAAAAGTGGCTATCTTAATAGTGCAATACTTCTTCCTCCGAGTTTCTCACACAGTTTACTACTTTTTGTGTAGTTTTTGTCTGCCAGAAACTATAATTCATTAGTTTTGTGTCATAAAAGAGTCATCGTTTCTCCTCCTAGGGGTTGTCGAGATTTCTTAATCCAAACCGCAAGTAACGAGGCATTAGCTACCTTAAGAGAGTCACAGTTACTCCTCCCCATTGCTCACCCAGTCTGCCACTTTTTCTTACTGTGGCCAGTCTGCCAGAAGCTAATTGTCACTCGTTGTGTATCTTAAGAGATTCATCGTTACTCCTTCCATAGGTTACTGGTATTCTCTGAGTCAATACCTCTCTTGACGAAAAAGTGGCTATCTTAATAGTGCAATACTTCTTCCTCCGAGTTGCTCACACAGTTTACTACTTTTTGTGTTTTTGCCAGTCTGCCAGAAGCGATATGTCATTAGTTGTGTATCATAAAAGGGTCATCGTTTCTCCTCCTAGGGGTTATTCGAGATTTCTTAATCCAAACCGCAAGTAACGAGGCATTGGCTACCTTAAGAGAGTCATAGTTACTCGTCCCAATTGCTCATCCAGTCTGCCACTTTTCCTTACTGCGGCCAGTCTGCCAGAAGCGATATGTCACTCGTTGTGTATCTTAAGAGATTCATCGTTACTCTTTCCATAGGTTACTGGTATTCTCTGATTCAATGCCTCTCGTGACGAAAAAGTGGCTATCTTAATAGTGCAATACTTCTTCCTCCCAGTTGCTCACACAGTTTACTACTTTTTTGTGTAGTTTTTGTCTGCCAGAAACTATAATTCATTAGTTTTGTGTCATAAAAGAGTCATCGTTTCTCCTCCTAGGGGTTATTCGAGACCTCTTAATGCAAACCGCAAGTAACGAGGCATTGGCTACCTTAAGAGAGTCATAGTTACTCGTCCCAATTGCTCACCCAGTCTGCCACTTTTCCTTACTGCGGCCAGTCTGCCAGAAGCGATATGTCACTCGTTGTGTATCTTAAGAGATTCATCGTTACTCTTTCCATAGGTTACTGGTATTCTCTGATTCAATGCCTCTCGTGACGAAAAAGTGGCTATCTTAATAGTGCAATACTTCTTCCTCCCAGTTGCTCACACAGTTTACTACTTTTTTGTGTAGTTTTTGTCTGCCAGAAACTATAATTCACTAGTTTTGTAGCATAAAAGAGTCATCGTTTCTCCTCCTAGGGGTTATTCGAGACCTCTTAATCCAAACCGCAAGTAACGAGGCATTGGCTACCTTAAGAGAGTCATAGTTACTCGTCCCAATTGCTCACCCAGTCTGCCACTTTTTCTTACTGCGGCCAGTCTGCCAGAAGCGATATGTCACTCGTTGTGTATCTTAAGAGATTCATCGTTACTCTTTCCATAGGTTACTGGTATTCTCTGATTCAATGCCTCTCGTGACGAAAAAGTGGCTATCTTAATAGTGCAATACTTCTTCCTCCCATTTGCTCACACAGTTTACTACTTTTTTGTGTAGTTTTTGTCTGCCAGAAACTATAATTCACTAGTTTTGTATCATAAAAGAGTCATCGTTTCTCCTCCTAGGGGTTATTCGAGACCTCTTAATGCAAACCGCAAGTAACGAGGCATTGGCTACCTTAAGAGAGTCATAGTTACTCGTCCCAATTGCTCACCCAGTCTGCCACTTTTCCTTACTGCGGCCAGTCTGCCAGAAGCGATATGTCACTCGTTGTGTATCTTAAGAGATTCATCGTTACTCTTTCCATTGGTTACTGGTATTCTCTGATTCAATGCCTCTCGTGACGAAAAAGTGGCTATCTTAATAGTGCAATACTTCTTCCTCCCAGTTGCTCACACAGTTTACTACTTTTTTGTGTAGTTTTTGTCTGCCAGAAACTATAATTCATTAGTTTTGTGTCATAAAAGAGTCATCGTTTCTCCTCCTAGGGGTTATTCGAGACCTCTTAATGCAAACCGCAAGTAACGAGGCATTGGCTACCTTAAGAGAGTCATAGTTACTCGTCCCAATTGCTCACCCAGTCTGCCACTTTTCCTTACTGCGGCCAGTCTGCCAGAAGCGATATGTCACTCGTTGTGTATCTTAAGAGATTCATCGTTACTCCTTCCATAGGTTACTGGTATTCTCTGAGTCAATACCTCTCTTGACGAAAAAGTGGCTATCTTAATAGTGCAATACTTCTTCCTCCCAGTTGCTCACACAGTTTACTACTTTTTTGTGTAGTTTTTGTCTGCCAGAAACTATAATTCACTAGTTTTGTGTCATAAAAGAGTCATCGTTTCTCCTCCTAGGGGTTATTCGAGACCTCTTAATGCAAACCGCAAGTAACGAGGCATTGGCTACCTTAAGAGAGTCATAGTTACTCGTCCCAATTGCTCACCCAGTCTGCCACTTTTCCTTACTGCGGCCAGTCTGCCAGAAGCGATATGTCACTCGTTGTGTATCTTAAGAGATTCATCGTTACTCTTTCCATAGGTTACTGGTATTCTCTGATTCAATGCCTCTCGTGACGAAAAAGTGGCTATCTTAATAGTGCAATACTTCTTCCTCCCAGTTGCTCACACAGTTTACAACTTTTTGTGTAGTTTTTGTCTTCCAGAAACTATAATTCACTAGTTTTGTATCATAAAAGAGTCATCGTTTCCCCTCCTAGGGGTTATTCGAGACCTCTTAATCCAAACCGCAAGTAACGAGGCATTGGCTACCTTAAGAGAGTCATAGTTACTCGTCCCAATTGCTCACCCAGTCTGCCACTTTTTCTTACTGCGGCCAGTCTGCCAGAAGCGATATGTCACTCGTTGTGTATCTTAAGAGATTCATCGTTACCCCTTCCATAGGTTACTGGTATTCTCTGAGTCAATACCTCTCGTGACGAAAAAGTGGCTATCTTAATAGTGCAATACTTCTTCCTCCGAGTTGCTCACACAGTTTACTACTTTTTGTGTAGTTTTTGTCTGCCAGAAACTATAATTCACTAGTTGTGTATCATAAAAGAGTCATCGTTTCTCCTCCTAGGGGTTTTCGAGATTTCTTAATCCAAACCGCAAGTAACGAGGCATTGGCTACCTTAAGAGAGTCATAGTTACTCGTCCCAATTGCTCACCCAGTCTGCCACTTTTCCTTACTGCGGCCAGTCTGCCAGAAGCGATATGTCACTCGTTGTGTATCTTAAGAGATTCATCGTTACTCTTTCCATAGGTTACTGGTATTCTCTGATTCAATGCCTCTCGTGACGAAAAAGTGGCTATCTTAATAGTGCAATACTTCTTCCTCCCAGTTGCTCACACAGTTTACTACTTTTTTGTGTAGTTTTTGTCTGCCAGAAACTATAATTCACTAGTTTTGTAGCATAAAAGAGTCATCGTTTCTCCTCCTAGGGGTTATTCGAGACCTCTTAATCCAAACCGCAAGTAACGAGGCATTGGCTACCTTAAGAGAGTCATAGTTACTCGTCCCAATTGCTCACCCAGTCTGCCACTTTTTCTTACTGCGGCCAGTCTGCCAGAAGCGATATGTCACTCGTTGTGTATCTTAAGAGATTCATCGTTACTCTTTCCATAGGTTACTGGTATTCTCTGATTCAATGCCTCTCGTGACGAAAAAGTGGCTATCTTAATAGTGCAATACTTCTTCCTCCCATTTGCTCACACAGTTTACTACTTTTTTGTGTAGTTTTTGTCTGCCAGAAACTATAATTCACTAGTTTTGTATCATAAAAGAGTCATCGTTTCTCCTCCTAGGGGTTATTCGAGACCTCTTAATGCAAACCGCAAGTAACGAGGCATTGGCTACCTTAAGAGAGTCATAGTTACTCGTCCCAATTGCTCACCCAGTCTGCCACTTTTCCTTACTGCGGCCAGTCTGCCAGAAGCGATATGTCACTCGTTGTGTATCTTAAGAGATTCATCGTTACTCTTTCCATTGGTTACTGGTATTCTCTGATTCAATGCCTCTCGTGACGAAAAAGTGGCTATCTTAATAGTGCAATACTTCTTCCTCCCAGTTGCTCACACAGTTTACTACTTTTTTGTGTAGTTTTTGTCTGCCAGAAACTATAATTCATTAGTTTTGTGTCATAAAAGAGTCATCGTTTCTCCTCCTAGGGGTTATTCGAGACCTCTTAATGCAAACCGCAAGTAACGAGGCATTGGCTACCTTAAGAGAGTCATAGTTACTCGTCCCAATTGCTCACCCAGTCTGCCACTTTTCCTTACTGCGGCCAGTCTGCCAGAAGCGATATGTCACTCGTTGTGTATCTTAAGAGATTCATCGTTACTCTTTCCATAGGTTACTGGTATTCTCTGATTCAATGCCTCTCGTGACGAAAAAGTGGCTATCTTAATAGTGCAATACTTCTTCCTCCCAGTTGCTCACACAGTTTACTACTTTTTTGTGTAGTTTTTGTCTGCCAGAAACTATAATTCACTAGTTTTGTATCATAAAAGAGTCATCGTTTCTCCTCCTAGGGGTTATTCGAGACCTCTTAATCCAAACCGCAAGTAACGAGGCATTAGCTACCTTAAGAGAGTCACAGTTACTCCTCCCCATTGCTCACCCAGTCTGCCACTTTTTCTTACTGAGGCCAGTCTGCCAGAAGCGATATGTCACTCGTTGTGTATCTTAAGAGATTCATCGTTACTTCTTCCATAGGTTACTGGTATTCTCTGAGTCAATACCTCTCTTGACGAAAAAGTGGCTATCTTAATAGTGCAATACTTCTTCCTCCGAGTTGCTCACACAGTTTACTACTTTTTGTGTTTTTGCCAGTCTGCCAGAAGCGATATGTCATTAGTTGTGTATCATAAAAGGGTCATCGTTTCTCCTCCTAGGGGTTATTCGAGATTTCTTAATCCAAACCGCAAGTAACGAGGCATTGGCTACCTTAAGAGTGTCATAGTTACTCGTCCCAATTGCTCACCCAGTCTGCCACTTTTCCTTACTGCGGCCAGTCTGCCAGAAGCGATATGTCACTCGTTGTGTATCTTAAGAGATTCATCGTTACTCTTTCCATAGGTTACTGGTATTCTCTGATTCAATGCCTCTCGTGACGAAAAAGTGGCTATCTTAATAGTGCAATACTTCTTCCTCCCAGTTGCTCACACAGTTTACTACTTTTTTGTGTAGTTTTTGTCTGCCAGAAACTATAATTCATTAGTTTTGTATCATAAAAGAGTCATCGTTTCTCCTCCTAGGGGTTATTCGAGACCTCTTAATGCAAACCGCAAGTAACGAGGCATTGGCTACCTTAAGAGAGTCATAGTTACTCGTCCCAATTGCTCACCCAGTCTGCCACTTTTTCTTACTGCGGCCAGTCTGCCAGAAGCGATATGTCACTCGTTGTGTATCTTAAGAGATTCATCGTTACTCTTTCCATAGGTTACTGGTATTCTCTGATTCAATGCCTCTCGTGACGAAAAAGTGGCTATCTTAATAGTGCAATACTTCTTCCTCCCATTTGCTCACACAGTTTACTACTTTTTTGTGTAGTTTTTGTCTGCCAGAAACTATAATTCACTAGTTTTGTATCATAAAAGAGTCATCGTTTCTCCTCCTAGGGGTTATTCGAGACCTCTTAATGCAAACCGCAAGTAACGAGGCATTGGCTACCTTAAGAGAGTCATAGTTACTCGTCCCAATTGCTCACCCAGTCTGCCACTTTTCCTTACTGCGGCCAGTCTGCCAGAAGCGATATGTCACTCGTTGTGTATCTTAAGAGATTCATCGTTACTCTTTCCATAGGTTACTGGTATTCTCTGATTCAATGCCTCTCGTGACGAAAAAGTGGCTATCTTAATAGTTCAATACTTCTTCCTCCCAGTTGCTCACACAGTTTACTACTTTTTTGTGTAGTTTTTGTCTGCCAGAAACTATAATTCATTAGTTTTGTGTCATAAAAGAGTCATCGTTTCTCCTCCTAGGGGTTATTCGAGACCTCTTAATGCAAACCGCAAGTAACGAGGCATTGGCTACCTTAAGAGAGTCATAGTTACTCGTCCCAATTGCTCACCCAGTCTGCCACTTTTCCTTACTGCGGCCAGTCTGCCAGAAGCGATATGTCACTCGTTGTGTATCTTAAGAGATTCATCGTTACTCTTTCCATAGGTTACTGGTATTCTCTGATTCAATGCCTCTCGTGACGAAAAAGTGGCTATCATAATAGTGCAATACTTCTTCCTCCCAGTTGCTCACACAGATTACTACTTTTTTGTGCAGTTTTTGTCTGCCAGAAACTATAATTCACTAGTTTTGTATCATAAAAGAGTCATCGTTTCTCCTCCTAGGGGTTATTCGAGACCTCTTAATGCAAACCGCAAGTAACGAGGCATTGGCTACCTTAAGAGAGTCATAGTTACTCGTCCCAATTGCTCACCCAGTCTGCCACTTTTTCTTACTGCGGCCAGTCTGCCAGAAGCGATATGTCACTCGTTGTGTATCTTAAGAGATTCATCGTTACTCTTTCCATAGGTTACTGGTATTCTCTGAGTCAATACCTCTCGTGACGAAAAAGTGGCTATCTTAATAGTGCAATACTTCTTCCTCCTAGTTGCTCACACAGTTTACTACTTTTTGTGTAGTTTTTGTCTGCCAGAAACTATAATTCACTAGTTGTGTATCATAAAAGAGTCATCGTTTCTCCTCCTAGGGGTTTTCGAGATTTCTTAATCCAAACCGCAAGTAACGAGGCATTGGCTACCTTAAGAGAGTCATAGTTACTCGTCCCAATTGCTCACCCAGTCTGCCACTTTTTCTTACTGCGGCCAGTCTGCCAGAAGCGATATGTCACTCGTTGTGTATCTTAAGAGATTCATCGTTACTCTTTCCATAGGTTACTGGTATTCTCTGATTCAATGCCTCTCGTGACGAAAAAGTGGCTATCTTAATAGTGCAATACTTCTTCCTCCGAGTTGCTCACACAGTTTACTACTTTTTGTGTAGTTTTTGTCTGCCAGAAACTATAATTCACTAGCTGTGTATCATAAAAGAGTCATCGTTTCTCCTCCTAGGGGTTTTCGAGATTTCTTAATCCAAACCGCAAGTAACGAGGCATTGGCTACCTTAAGAGAGTCATAGTTACTCCTCCCCAATGCTCACCCAGTCTGCCACTTTTTCTTACTGTGGCCAGTCTGCCAGAAGCGATATGTCACTCGTTGTGTATCTTAAGAGATTCATCGTTACTCCTTCCATAGGTTACTGGTATTCTCTGAGTCAATACCTCTCTTGACGAAAAAGTGGCTATCTTAATAGTGCAATACTTCTTCCTCCGAGTTGCTCACACAGTTTACTACTTTTTGTGTACTTGCCAGTCTGCCAGAAGCGATATGTCATTAGTTGTGTATCATAAAAGGGTCATCGTTTCTCCTCCTAGGGGTTATTCGAGATTTCTTAATCCAAACCGCAAGTAACGAGGCATTGGCTACCTTAAGAGAGTCATAGTTACTCGTCCCAATTGCTCACCCAGTCTGCCACTTTTCCTTACTGCGGCCTGTCTGCCAGAAGCGATATGTCACTCGTTGTGTATCTTAAGAGATTCATCGTTACTCCTTCCATAGGTTACTGGTATTCTCTGAGTCAATACCTCTCTTGACGAAAAAGTGGCTATCTTAATAGTGCAATACTTCTTCCTCCGAGTTGCTCACACAGTTTACTACTTTTTGTGTACTTGCCAGTCTGCCAGAAGCGATATGTCACTAGTTGTGTATCATAAAAGGGTCATCGTTTCTCCTCCTAGGGGTTATTCGAGACCTCTTAATGCAAACCGCAAGTAACGAGGCATTGGCTACCTTAAGAGAGTCATAGTTACTCGTCCCAATTGCTCACCCAGTCTGCCACTTTTCCTTACTGCGGCCAGTCTGCCAGAAGCGATATGTCACTCGTTGTGTATCTTAAGAGATTCATCGTTACTCCTTTCATAGGTTACTGGTATTCTCTGAGTCAATACCTCTCTTGACGAAAAAGTGGCTATCTTAATAGTGCAATACTTCTTCCTCCCAGTTGCTCACACAGTTTACTACTTTTTTGTGTAGTTTTTGTCTGCCAGAAACTATAATTCACTAGTTTTGTGTCATAAAAGAGTCATCGTTTCTCCTCCTAGGGGTTATTCGAGACCTCTTAATGCAAACCGCAAGTAACGAGGCATTGGCTACCTTAAGAGAGTCATAGTTACTCGTCCCAATTGCTCACCCAGTCTGCCACTTTTCCTTACTGCGGCCAGTCTGCCAGAAGCGATATGTCACTCGTTGTGTATCTTAAGAGATTCATCGTTACTTCTTCCATAGGTTACTGGTATTCTCTGAGTCAATACCTCTCTTGACGAAAAAGTGGCTATCTTAATAGTGCAATACTTCTTCCTCCGAGTTGCTCACACAGTTTACTACTTTTTGTGTTTTTGCCAGTCTGCCAGAAGCGATATGTCATTAGTTGTGTATCATAAAAGGGTCATCGTTTCTCCTCCTAGGGGTTATTCGAGATTTCTTAATCCAAACCGCAAGTAACGAGGCATTGGCTACCTTAAGAGTGTCATAGTTACTCGTCCCAATTGCTCACCCAGTCTGCCACTTTTCCTTACTGCGGCCAGTCTGCCAGAAGCGATATGTCACTCGTTGTGTATCTTAAGAGATTCATCGTTACTCTTTCCATAGGTTACTGGTATTCTCTGATTCAATGCCTCTCGTGACGAAAAAGTGGCTATCTTAATAGTGCAATACTTCTTCCTCCGAGTTGCTCACACAGTTTACTACTTTTTTGTGTAGTTTTTGTCTGCCAGAAACTATAATTCATTAGTTTTGTATCATAAAAGAGTCATCGTTTCTCCTCCTAGGGGTTATTCGAGACCTCTTAATGCAAACCGCAAGTAACGAGGCATTGGCTACCTTAAGAGAGTCATAGTTACTCGTCCCAATTGCTCACCCAGTCTGCCACTTTTTCTTACTGCGGCCAGTCTGCCAGAAGCGATATGTCACTCGTTGTGTATCTTAAGAGATTCATCGTTACTCTTTCCATAGGTTACTGGTATTCTCTGATTCAATGCCTCTCGTGACGAAAAAGTGGCTATCTTAATAGTGCAATACTTCTTCCTCCCATTTGCTCACACAGTTTACTACTTTTTTGTGTAGTTTTTGTCTGCCAGAAACTATAATTCACTAGTTTTGTATCATAAAAGAGTCATCGTTTCTCCTCCTAGGGGTTATTCGAGACCTCTTAATGCAAACCGCAAGTAACGAGGCATTGGCTACCTTAAGAGAGTCATAGTTACTCGTCCCAATTGCTCACCCAGTCTGCCACTTTTCCTTACTGCGGCCAGTCTGCCAGAAGCGATATGTCACTCGTTGTGTATCTTAAGAGATTCATCGTTACTCTTTCCATAGGTTACTGGTATTCTCTGATTCAATGCCTCTCGTGACGAAAAAGTGGCTATCTTAATAGTTCAATACTTCTTCCTCCCAGTTGCTCACACAGTTTACTACTTTTTTGTGTAGTTTTTGTCTGCCAGAAACTATAATTCATTAGTTTTGTGTCATAAAAGAGTCATCGTTTCTCCTCCTAGGGGTTATTCGAGACCTCTTAATGCAAACCGCAAGTAACGAGGCATTGGCTACCTTAAGAGAGTCATAGTTACTCGTCCCAATTGCTCACCCAGTCTGCCACTTTTCCTTACTGCGGCCAGTCTGCCAGAAGCGATATGTCACTCGTTGTGTATCTTATGAGATTCATCGTTACTCTTTCCATAGGTTACTGGTATTCTCTGATTCAATGCCTCTCGTGACGAAAAAGTGGCTATCATAATAGTGCAATACTTCTTCCTCCCAGTTGCTCACACAGATTACTACTTTTTTGTGCAGTTTTTGTCTGCCAGAAACTATAATTCACTAGTTTTGTATCATAAAAGAGTCATCGTTTCTCCTCCTAGGGGTTATTCGAGACCTCTTAATGCAAACCGCAAGTAACGAGGCATTGGCTACCTTAAGAGAGTCATAGTTACTCGTCCCAATTGCTCACCCAGTCTGCCACTTTTTCTTACTGCGGCCAGTCTGCCAGAAGCGATATGTCACTCGTTGTGTATCTTAAGAGATTCATCGTTACTCTTTCCATAGGTTACTGGTATTCTCTGAGTCAATACCTCTCGTGACGAAAAAGTGGCTATCTTAATAGTGCAATACTTCTTCCTCCTAGTTGCTCACACAGTTTACTACTTTTTGTGTAGTTTTTGTCTCCCAGAAACTATAATTCACTAGTTGTGTATCATAAAAGAGTCATCGTTTCTCCTCCTAGGGGTTTTCGAGATTTCTTAATCCAAACCGCAAGTAACGAGGCATTGGCTACCTTAAGAGAGTCATAGTTACTCGTCCCAATTGCTCACCCAGTCTGCCACTTTTTCTTACTGCGGCCAGTCTGCCAGAAGCGATATGTCACTCGTTGTGTATCTTAAGAGATTCATCGTTACTCTTTCCATAGGTTACTGGTATTCTCTGATTCAATGCCTCTCGTGACGAAAAAGTGGCTATCTTAATAGTGCAATACTTCTTCCTCCGAGTTGCTCACACAGTTTACTACTTTTTGTGTAGTTTTTGTCTGCCAGAAACTATAATTCACTAGCTGTGTATCATAAAAGAGTCATCGTTTCTCCTCCTAGGGGTTTTCGAGATTTCTTAATCCAAACCGCAAGTAACGAGGCATTGGCTACCTTAAGAGAGTCATAGTTACTCCTCCCCAATGCTCACCCAGTCTGCCACTTTTTCTTACTGTGGCCAGTCTGCCAGAAGCGATATGTCACTCGTTGTGTATCTTAAGAGATTCATCGTTACTCCTTCCATAGGTTACTGGTATTCTCTGAGTCAATACCTCTCTTGACGAAAAAGTGGCTATCTTAATAGTGCAATACTTCTTCCTCCGAGTTGCTCACACAGTTTACTACTTTTTGTGTACTTGCCAGTCTGCCAGAAGCGATATGTCATTAGTTGTGTATCATAAAAGGGTCATCGTTTCTCCTCCTAGGGGTTATTCGAGATTTCTTAATCCAAACCGCAAGTAACGAGGCATTGGCTACCTTAAGAGAGTCATAGTTACTCGTCCCAATTGCTCACCCAGTCTGCCACTTTTCCTTACTGCGGCCTGTCTGCCAGAAGCGATATGTCACTCGTTGTGTATCTTAAGAGATTCATCGTTACTCCTTCCATAGGTTACTGGTATTCTCTGAGTCAATACCTCTCTTGACGAAAAAGTGGCTATCTTAATAGTGCAATACTTCTTCCTCCGAGTTGCTCACACAGTTTACTACTTTTTGTGTACTTGCCAGTCTGCCAGAAGCGATATGTCACTAGTTGTGTATCATAAAAGGGTCATCGTTTCTCCTCCTAGGGGTTATTCGAGACCTCTTAATGCAAACCGCAAGTAACGAGGCATTGGCTACCTTAAGAGAGTCATAGTTACTCGTCCCAATTGCTCACCCAGTCTGCCACTTTTCCTTACTGCGGCCAGTCTGCCAGAAGCGATATGTCACTCGTTGTGTATCTTAAGAGATTCATCGTTACTCCTTCCATAGGTTACTGGTATTCTCTGAGTCAATACCTCTCTTGACGAAAAAGTGGCTATCTTAATAGTGCAATACTTCTTCCTCCCAGTTGCTCACACAGTTTACTACTTTTTTGTGTAGTTTTTGTCTGCCAGAAACTATAATTCACTAGTTTTGTGTCATAAAAGAGTCATCGTTTCTCCTCCTAGGGGTTATTCGAGACCTCTTAATGCAAACCGCAAGTAACGAGGCATTGGCTACCTTAAGAGAGTCATAGTTACTCGTCCCAATTGCTCACCCAGTCTGCCACTTTTCCTTACTGCGGCCAGTCTGCCAGAAGCGATATGTCACTCGTTGTGTATCTTAAGAGATTCATCGTTACTCTTTCCATAGGTTACTGGTATTCTCTGATTCAATGCCTCTCGTGACGAAAAAGTGGCTATCTTAATAGTGCAATACTTCTTCCTCCCAGTTGCTCACACAGTTTACTACTTTTTTGTGTAGTTTTTGTCTGCCAGAAACTATAATTCATTAGTTTTGTGTCATAAAAGAGTCATCGTTTCTCCTCCTAGGGGTTATTCGAGACCTCTTAATGCAAACCGCAAGTAACGAGGCATTGAATACCTTAAGAGAGTCATAGTTACTCGTCCCAATTGCTCACCCAGTCTGCCACTTTTCCTTACTGCGGCCAGTCTGCCAGAAGCGATATGTCACTCGTTGTGTATCTTAAGAGATTCATCGTTACTCCTTCCGTAGGTTACTGGTATTGTCTGAGTCAATACCTCTCGTGACGAAAAAGTGGCTATCTTAATAGTGCAATACTTCTTCCTCCTAGTTGCTCACACAGTTTACTACTTTTTGTGTAGTTTTTGTCTGCCAGAAACTATAATTCACTAGTTGTGTATCATAAAAGAGTCATCGTTTCTCCTCCTAGGGGTTTTCGAGATTTCTTAATCCAAACCGCAAGTAACGAGGCATTGGCTACCTTAAGAGAGTCATAGTTACTCGTCCCAATTGCTCACCCAGTCTGCCACTTTTCCTTACTGCGGCCAGTCTGCCAGAAGCGATATGTCACTCGTTGTGTATCTTAAGAGATTCATCGTTACTCTTTCCATAGGTTACTGGTATTCTCTGAGTCAATGCCTCTCGTGACGAAAAAGTGGCTATCTTAATAGTGCAATACTTCTTCCTCCCATTTGCTCACACAGTTTACTACTTTTTTGTGTAGTTTTTGTCTGCCAGAAACTATAATTCACTAGTTTTGTATCATAAAAGAGTCATCGTTTCTCCTCCTAGGGGTTATTCGAGACCTCTTAATGCAAACCGCAAGTAACGAGGCATTGGCTACCTTAAGAGAGTCATAGTTACTCGTCCCAATTGCTCACCCAGTCTGCCACTTTTCCTTACTGCGGCCAGTCTGCCAGAAGCGATATGTCACTCGTTGTGTATCTTAAGAGATTCATCGTTACTCTTTCCATAGGTTACTGGTATTCTCTGATTCAATGCCTCTCGTGACGAAAAAGTGGCTATCTTAATAGTTCAATACTTCTTCCTCCCAGTTGCTCACACAGTTTACTACTTTTTTGTGTAGTTTTTGTCTGCCAGAAACTATAATTCATTAGTTTTGTGTCATAAAAGAGTCATCGTTTCTCCTCCTAGGGGTTATTCGAGACCTCTTAATGCAAACCGCAAGTAACGAGGCATTGGCTACCTTAAGAGAGTCATAGTTACTCGTCCCAATTGCTCACCCAGTCTGCCACTTTTCCTTACTGCGGCCAGTCTGCCAGAAGCGATATGTCACTCGTTGTGTATCTTAAGAGATTCATCGTTACTCTTTCCATAGGTTACTGGTATTCTCTGATTCAATGCCTCTCGTGACGAAAAAGTGGCTATCTTAATAGTGCAATACTTCTTCCTCCCAGTTGCTCACACAGATTACTACTTTTTTGTGCAGTTTTTGTCTGCCAGAAACTATAATTCACTAGTTTTGTATCATAAAAGAGTCATCGTTTCTCCTCCTAGGGGTTATTCGAGACCTCTTAATGCAAACCGCAAGTAACGAGGCATTGGCTACCTTAAGAGAGTCATAGTTACTCGTCCCAATTGCTCACCCAGTCTGCCACTTTTTCTTACTGCGGCCAGTCTGCCAGAAGCGATATGTCACTCGTTGTGTATCTTAAGAGATTCATCGTTACTCTTTCCATAGGTTACTGGTATTCTCTGAGTCAATACCTCTCGTGACGAAAAAGTGGCTATCTTAATAGTGCAATACTTCTTCCTCCTAGTTGCTCACACAGTTTACTACTTTTTTGTGTAGTTTTTGTCTGCCAGAAACTATAATTCACTAGTTGTGTATCATAAAAGAGTCATCGTTTCTCCTCCTAGGGGTTTTCGAGATTTCTTAATCCAAACCGCAAGTAACGAGGCATTGGCTACCTTAAGAGAGTCATAGTTACTCGTCCCAATTGCTCACCCAGTCTGCCACTTTTTCTTACTGCGGCCAGTCTGCCAGAAGCGATATGTCACTCGTTGTGTATCTTAAGAGATTCATCGTTACTCTTTCCATAGGTTACTGGTATTCTCTGATTCAATGCCTCTCGTGACGAAAAAGTGGCTATCTTAATAGTGCAATACTTCTTCCTCCCATTTGCTCACACAGTTTACTACTTTTTTGTGTAGTTTTTGTCTGCCAGAAACTATAATTCACTAGTTTTGTATCATAAAAGAGTCATCGTTTCTCCTCCTAGGGGTTATTCGAGACCTCTTAATGCAAACCGCAAGTAACGAGGCATTGGCTACCTTAAGAGAGTCATAGTTACTCGTCCCAATTGCTCACCCAGTCTGCCACTTTTCCTTACTGCGGCCAGTCTGCCAGAAGCGATATGTCACTCGTTGTGTATCTTAAGAGATTCATCGTTACTCCTTCCATAGGTTACTGGTATTCTCTGATTCAATGCCTCTCGTGACGAAAAAGTGGCTATCTTAATAGTTCAATACTTCTTCCTCCCAGTTGCTCACACAGTTTACTACTTTTTTGTGTAGTTTTTGTCTGCCAGAAACTATAATTCATTAGTTTTGTGTCATAAAAGAGTCATCGTTTCTCCTCCTAGGGGTTATTCGAGACCTCTTAATGCAAACCGCAAGTAACGAGGCATTGGCTACCTTAAGAGAGTCATAGTTACTCGTCCCAATTGCTCACCCAGTCTGCCACTTTTCCTTACTGCGGCCAGTCTGCCAGAAGCGATATGTCACTCGTTGTGTATCTTAAGAGATTCATCGTTACTCTTTCCATAGGTTACTGGTATTCTCTGATTCAATGCCTCTCGTGACGAAAAAGTGGCTATCTTAATAGTGCAATACTTCTTCCTCCCAGTTGCTCACACAGATTACTACTTTTTTGTGCAGTTTTTGTCTGCCAGAAACTATAATTCACTAGTTTTGTATCATAAAAGAGTCATCGTTTCTCCTCCTAGGGGTTATTCGAGACCTCTTAATGCAAACCGCAAGTAACGAGGCATTGGCTACCTTAAGAGAGTCATAGTTACTCGTCCCAATTGCTCACCCAGTCTGCCACTTTTTCTTACTGCGGCCAGTCTGCCAGAAGCGATATGTCACTCGTTGTGTATCTTAAGAGATTCATCGTTACTCTTTCCATAGGTTACTGGTATTCTCTGAGTCAATACCTCTCGTGACGAAAAAGTGGCTATCTTAATAGTGCAATACTTCTTCCTCCTAGTTGCTCACACAGTTTACTACTTTTTTGTGTAGTTTTTGTCTGCCAGAAACTATAATTCACTAGTTGTGTATCATAAAAGAGTCATCGTTTCTCCTCCTAGGGGTTTTCGAGATTTCTTAATCCAAACCGCAAGTAACGAGGCATTGGCTACCTTAAGAGAGTCATAGTTACTCGTCCCAATTGCTCACCCAGTCTGCCACTTTTTCTTACTGCGGCCAGTCTGCCAGAAGCGATATGTCACTCGTTGTGTATCTTAAGAGATTCATCGTTACTCTTTCCATAGGTTACTGGTATTCTCTGATTCAATGCCTCTCGTGACGAAAAAGTGGCTATCTTAATAGTGCAATACTTCTTCCTCCGAGTTGCTCACACAGTTTACTACTTTTTGTGTAGTTTTTGTCTGCCAGAAACTATAATTCACTAGCTGTGTATCATAAAAGAGTCATCGTTTCTCCTCCTAGGGGTTTTCGAGATTTCTTAATCCAAACCGCAAGTAACGAGGCATTGGCTACCTTAAGAGAGTCATAGTTACTCCTCCCCAATGCTCACCCAGTCTGCCACTTTTTCTTACTGTGGCCAGTCTGCCAGAAGCGATATGTCACTCGTTGTGTATCTTAAGAGATTCATCGTTACTCCTTCCATAGGTTACTGGTATTCTCTGAGTCAATACCTCTCTTGACGAAATAGTGGCTATCTTAATAGTGCAATACTTCTTCCTCCGAGTTGCTCACATAGTTTACTACTTTTTGTGTACTTGCCAGTCTGCCAGAAGCGATATGTCATTAGTTGTGTATCATAAAAGGGTCATCGTTTCTCCTCCTAGGGGTTATTCGAGATTTCTTAATCCAAACCGCAAGTAACGAGGCATTGGCTACCTTAAGAGAGTCATAGTTACTCGTCCCAATTGCTCACCCAGTCTGCCACTTTTCCTTACTGCGGCCAGTCTGCCAGAAGCGATATGTCACTCGTTGTGTATCTTAAGAGATTCATCGTTACTCCTTCCATAGGTTACTGGTATTCTCTGAGTCAATACCTCTCTTGACGAAAAAGTGGCTATCTTAATAGTGCAATACTTCTTCCTCCCAGTTGCTCACACAGTTTACTACTTTTTTGTGTAGTTTTTGTCTGCCAGAAACTATAATTCACTAGTTTTGTGTCATAAAAGAGTCATCGTTTCTCCTCCTAGGGGTTATTCGAGACCTCTTAATGCAAACCGCAAGTAACGAGGCATTGGCTACCTTAAGAGAGTCATAGTTACTCGTCCCAATTGCTCACCCAGTCTGCCACTTTTCCTTACTGCGGCCAGTCTGCCAGAAGCGATATGTCACGCGTTGTGTGGCTTAAGAGATTCATCGTTACTCTTTCCATAGGTTACTGGTATTCTCTGATTCAATGCCTCTCGTGACGAAAAAGTGGCTATCTTAATAGTGCAATACTTCTTCCTCCCAGTTGCTCACACAGTTTACTACTTTTTTGTGTAGTTTTTGTCTGCCAGAAACTATAATTCACTAGTTTTGTATCATAAAAGAGTCATCGTTTCTCCTCCTAGGGGTTATTCGAGACCTCTTAATGCAAACCGCAAGTAACGAGGCATTGGCTACCTTAAGAGAGTCATAGTTACTCGTCCCAATTGCTCACCCAGTCTGCCACTTTTCCTTACTGCGGCCAGTCTGCCAGAAGCGATATGTCACTCGTTGTGTATCTTAAGAGATTCATCGTTACTCTTTCCATAGGTTACTGGTATTCTCTGATTCAATGCCTCTCGTGACGAAAAAGTGGCTATCTTAATAGTTCAATACTTCTTCCTCCCAGTTGCTCACACAGTTTACTACTTTTTTGTGTAGTTTTTGTCTGCCAGAAACTATAATTCATTAGTTTTGTGTCATAAAAGAGTCATCGTTTCTCCTCCTAGGGGTTATTCGAGACCTCTTAATGCAAACCGCAAGTAACGAGGCATTGGCTACCTTAAGAGAGTCATAGTTACTCGTCCCAATTGCTCACCCAGTCTGCCACTTTTCCTTACTGCGGCCAGTCTGCCAGAAGCGATATGTCACTCGTTGTGTATCTTAAGAGATTCATCGTTACTCTTTCCATAGGTTACTGGTATTCTCTGATTCAATGCCTCTCGTGACGAAAAAGTGGCTATCTTAATAGTGCAATACTTCTTCCTCCCAGTTGCTCACACAGATTACTACTTTTTTGTGCAGTTTTTGTCTGCCAGAAACTATAATTCACTAGTTTTGTATCATAAAAGAGTCATCGTTTCTCCTCCTAGGGGTTATTCGAGACCTCTTAATGCAAACCGCAAGTAACGAGGCATTGGCTACCTTAAGAGAGTCATAGTTACTCGTCCCAATTGCTCACCCAGTCTGCCACTTTTTCTTACTGCGGCCAGTCTGCCAGAAGCGATATGTCACTCGTTGTGTATCTTAAGAGATTCATCGTTACTCTTTCCATAGGTTACTGGTATTCTCTGAGTCAATACCTCTCGTGACGAAAAAGTGGCTATCTTAATAGTGCAATACTTCTTCCTCCTAGTTGCTCACACAGTTTACTACTTTTTGTGTAGTTTTTGTCTGCCAGAAACTATAATTCACTAGTTGTGTATCATAAAAGAGTCATCGTTTCTCCTCCTAGGGGTTTTCGAGATTTCTTAATCCAAACCGCAAGTAACGAGGCATTGGCTACCTTAAGAGAGTCATAGTTACTCGTCCCAATTGCTCACCCAGTCTGCCACTTTTTCTTACTGCGGCCAGTCTGCCAGAAGCGATATGTCACTCGTTGTGTATCTTAAGAGATTCATCGTTACTCTTTCCATAGGTTACTGGTATTCTCTGATTCAATGCCTCTCGTGACGAAAAAGTGGCTATCTTAATAGTGCAATACTTCTTCCTCCGAGTTGCTCACACAGTTTACTACTTTTTGTGTAGCTTTTGTCTGCCAGAAACTATAATTCACTAGCTGTGTATCATAAAAGAGTCATCGTTTCTCCTCCTAGGGGTTTTCGAGATTTCTTAATCCAAACCGCAAGTAACGAGGCATTGGCTACCTTAAGAGAGTCATAGTTACTCCTCCCCAATGCTCACCCAGTCTGCCACTTTTTCTTACTGTGGCCAGTCTGCCAGAAGCGATATGTCACTCGTTGTGTATCTTAAGAGATTCATCGTTACTCCTTCCATAGGTTACTGGTATTCTCTGAGTCAATACCTCTCTTGACGAAAAAGTGGCTATCTTAATAGTGCAATACTTCTTCCTCCGAGTTGCTCACACTGTTTACTACTTTTTGTGTACTTGCCAGTCTGCCAGAAGCGATATGTCATTAGTTGTGTATCATAAAAGGGTCATCGTTTCTCCTCCTAGGGGTTATTCGAGATTTCTTAATCCAAACCGCAAGTAACGAGGCATTGGCTACCTTAAGAGAGTCATAGTTACTCGTCCCAATTGCTCACCCAGTCTGCCACTTTTCCTTACTGCGGCCAGTCTGCCAGAAGCGATATGTCACTCGTTGTGTATCTTAAGAGATTCATCGTTACTCCTTCCATAGGTTACTGGTATTCTCTGAGTCAATACCTCTCTTGACGAAAAAGTGGCTATCTTAATAGTGCAATACTTCTTCCTCCGAGTTGCTCACACAGTTTACTACTTTTTGTGTACTTGCCAGTCTGCCAGAAGCGATATGTCACTAGTTGTGTATCATAAAAGGGTCATCGTTTCTCCTCCTAGGGGTTATTCGAGACCTCTTAATGCAAACCGCAAGTAACGAGGCATTGGCTACCTTAAGAGAGTCATAGTTACTCGTCCCAATTGCTCACCCAGTCTGCCACTTTTCCTTACTGCGGCCAGTCTGCCAGAAGCGATATGTCACTCGTTGTGTATCTTAAGAGATTCATCGTTACTCCTTCCATAGGTTACTGGTATTCTCTGAGTCAATACCTCTCTTGACGAAAAAGTGGCTATCTTAATAGTGCAATACTTCTTCCTCCCAGTTGCTCACACAGTTTACTACTTTTTTGTGTAGTTTTTGTCTGCCAGAAACTATAATTCACTAGTTTTGTGTCATAAAAGAGTCATCGTTTCTCCTCCTAGGGGTTATTCGAGACCTCTTAATGCAAACCGCAAGTAACGAGGCATTGGCTACCTTAAGAGAGTCATAGTTACTCGTCCCAATTGCTCACCCAGTCTGCCACTTTTCCTTACTGCGGCCAGTCTGCCAGAAGCGATATGTCACTCGTTGTGTATCTTAAGAGATTCATCGTTACTCTTTCCATAGGTTACTGGTATTCTCTGATTCAATGCCTCTCGTGACGAAAAAGTGGCTATCTTAATAGTGCAATACTTCTTCCTCCCAGTTGCTCACACAGTTTACTACTTTTTTGTGTAGTTTTTGTCTGCCAGAAACTATAATTCATTAGTTTTGTGTCATAAAAGAGTCATCGTTTCTCCTCCTAGGGGTTATTCGAGACCTCTTAATGCAAACCGCAAGTAACGAGGCATTGGCTACCTTAAGAGAGTCATAGTTACTCGTCCCAATTGCTCACCCAGTCTGCCACTTTTCCTTACTGCGGCCAGTCTGCCAGAAGCGATATGTCACTCGTTGTGTATCTTAAGAGATTCATCGTTACTCCTTCCGTAGGTTACTGGTATTGTCTGAGTCAATACCTCTCGTGACGAAAAAGTGGCTATCTTAATAGTGCAATACTTCTTCCTCCTAGTTGCTCACACAGTTTACTACTTTTTGTGTAGTTTTTGTCTGCCAGAAACTATAATTCACTAGTTGTGTATCATAAAAGAGTCATCGTTTCTCCTCCTAGGGGTTTTCGAGATTTCTTAATGCAAACCGCAAGTAACGAGGCATTGGCTACCTTAAGAGAGTCATAGTTACTCGTCCCAATTGCTCACCCAGTCTGCCACTTTTCCTTACTGCGGCCAGTCTGCCAGAAGCGATATGTCACTCGTTGTGTATCTTAAGAGATTCATCGTTACTCTTTCCATAGGTTACTGGTATTCTGTGATTCAATGCCTCTCGTGACGAAAAAGTGGCTATCTTAATAGTGCATACTTCTTCCTCCGAGTTGCTCACACAGTTTACTACTTTTTGTGTAGTTTTTGTCTGCCAGAAACTATAATTCACTAGCTGTGTATCATAAAAGAGTCATCGTTTCTCCTCCTAGGGGTTTTCGAGATTTCTTAATCCAAACCGCAAGTAACGAGGCATTGGCTACCTTAAGAGAGTCATAGTTACTCCTCCCCAATGCTCACCCAGTCTGCCACTTTTTCTTACTGTGGCCAGTCTGCCAGAAGCGATATGTCACTCGTTGTGTATCTTAAGAGATTCATCGTTACTCCTTCCATAGGTTACTGGTATTCTCTGAGTCAATACCTCTCTTGACGAAAAAGTGGCTATCTTAATAGTGCAATACTTCTTCCTCCAAGTTGCTCACACAGTTTACTACTTTTTGTGTACTTGCCAGTCTGCCAGAAGCGATATGTCATTAGTTGTGTATCATAAAAGGGTCATCGTTTCTCCTCCTAGGGGTTATTCGAGATTTCTTAATCCAAACCGCAAGTAACGAGGCATTGGCTACCTTAAGAGAGTAATAGTTACTCGTCCCAATTGCTCACCCAGTCTGCCACTTTTCCTTACTGCGGCCAGTCTGCCAGAAGCGATATGTCACTCGTTGTGTATCTTAAGAGATTCATCGTTACTCCTTCCATAGGTTACTGGTATTCTCTGAGTCAATACCTCTCTTGACGAAAAAGTGGCTATCTTAATGGTGCAATACATCTTCCTCCGAGTTGCTCACACAGTTTACTACTTTTTGTGTACTTGCCAGTCTGCCAGAAGCGATATGTCACTAGTTGTGTATCATAAAAGGGTCATCGTTTCTCCTCCTAGGGGTTATTCGAGATTTCTTAATCCAAACCGCAAGTAACGAGGCATTGGCTACCTTAAGAGAGTCATAGTTACTCGTCCCAATTGCTCACCCAGTCTGCCACTTTTCCTTACTGCGGCCAGTCTGCCAGAAGCGATATGTCACTCGTTGTGTATCTTAAGAGATTCATCGTTACTCTTTCCATAGGTTACTGGTATTCTCTGATTCAATGCCTCTCGTGACGAAAAAGTGGCTATCTTAATAGTGCAATACTTCTTCCTCCCAGTTGCTCACACTGTTTACTACTTTTTTTGTGTAGTTTTTGTCTGCCAGAAACTATAATTCACTAGTTTTGTGTCATAAAATAGTCATCGTTTCTCCTCCTAGGGGTTATTCGAGACCTCTTAATGCAAACCGCAAGTAACGAGGCATTGGCTACCTTAAGAGAGTCATAGTTACTCGTCCCAATTGCTCACCCAGTCTGCCACTTTTCCTTACTGCGGCCAGTCTGCCAGAAGCGATATGTCACTCGTTGTGTATCTTAAGGGATTCATCGTTACTCCTTCCATAGGTTACTGGTATTCTCTGATTCAATGCCTCTCGTGACGAAAAAGTGGCTATCTTAATAGTGCAATACTTCTTCCTCCCAGTTGCTCACACAGTTTACTACTTTTTTGTGTAGTTTTTGTCTGCCAGAAACTATAATTCACTAGTTTTGTATCATAAAAGAGTCATCGTTTCTCCTCCTAGGGGTTATTCGAGACCTCTTAATCCAAACCGCAAGTAACGAGGCATTGGCTACCTTAAGAGAGTCATAGTTACTCGTCCCAATTGCTCACCCAGTCTGCCACTTTTTCTTACTGCGGCCAGTCTGCCAGAAGCGATATGTCACTCGTTGTGTATCTTAAGAGATTCATCGTTACTCCTTCCATAGGTTACTGGTATTCTCCGAGTCAATACCTCTCGTGACGAAAAAGTGGCTATCTTAATAGTGCAATACTTCTTCCTCCTAGTTGCTCACACAGTTTACTACTTTTTGTGTAGTTTTTGTCTGCCAGAAACTATAATTCACTAGTTGTGTATCATAAAAGAGTCATCGTTTCTCCTCCTAGGGGTTTTCGAGATTTCTTAATCCAAACCGCAAGTAACGAGGCATTGGCTACCTTAAGAGAGTCATAGTTACTCGTCCCAATTGCTCACCCAGTCTACCACTTTTTCTTACTGCGGCCAGTCTGCCAGAAGCGATATGTCACTCGTTGTGTATCTTAAGAGATTCATCGTTACTCTTTCCATAGGTTACTGGTATTCTCTGATTCAATGCCTCTCGTGACGAAAAAGTGGCTATCTTAATAGTGCAATACTTCTTCCTACGAGTTGCTCACACAGTTTACTACTTTTTGTGTACTTGCCAGTCTGCCAGAAGCGATATGTCACTAGTTGTGTATCATAAAAGGGTCATCGTTTCTCCTCCTAGGGTTTATTCGAGATTTCTTAATCCAAACCGCAAGTAACGAGGCATTGGCTACCTTAAGAGAGTCATAGTTACTCGTCCCAATTGCTCACCCAGTCTGCCACTTTTCCTTACTGCGGCCAGTCTGCCAGAAGCGATATGTCACTCGTTGTGTATCTTAAGAGATTCATCGTTACTCCTTCCATAGGTTACTGGTATTCTCTGAGTCAATACCTCTCTTGACGAAAAAGTGGCTATCTTAATAGTGCAATACTTCTTCCTCCGAGTTGCTCACACAGTTTACTACTTTTTGTGTACTTGCCAGTCTGCCAGAAGCGATATGTCACTAGTTGTGTATCATAAAAGGGTCATCGTTTCTCCTCCTAGGGGTTATTCGAGACCTCTTAATGCAAACCGCAAGTAACGAGGCATTGGCTACCTTAAGAGAGTCATAGTTACTCGTCCCAATTGCTCACCCAGTCTGCCACTTTTCCTTACTGCGGCCAGTCTGCCAGAAGCGATATGTCACTCGTTGTGTATCTTAAGAGATTCATCGTTACTCCTTCCATAGGTTACTGGTATTCTCTGAGTCAATACCTCTCTTGACGAAAAAGTGGCTATCTTAATAGTGCAATACTTCTTCCTCCCAGTTGCTCACACAGTTTACTACTTTTTTGTGTAGTTTTTGTCTGCCAGAAACTATAATTCACTAGTTTTGTGTCATAAAAGAGTCATCGTTTCTCCTCCTAGGGGTTATTCGAGACCTCTTAATGCAAACCGCAAGTAACGAGGCATTGGCTACCTTAAGAGAGTCATAGTTACTCGTCCCAATTGCTCACCCAGTCTGCCACTTTTCCTTACTGCGGCCAGTCTGCCAGAAGCGATATGTCACTCGTTGTGTATCTTAAGAGATTCATCGTTACTCTTTCCATAGGTTACTGGTATTCTCTGATTCAATGCCTCTCGTGACGAAAAAGTGGCTATCTTAATAGTGCAATACTTCTTCCTCCCAGTTGCTCACACAGTTTACTACTTTTTTGTGTAGTTTTTGTCTGCCAGAAACTATAATTCATTAGTTTTGTGTCATAAAAGAGTCATCGTTTCTCCTCCTAGGGGTTATTCGAGACCTCTTAATGCAAACCGCAAGTAACGAGGCATTGGCTACCTTAAGAGAGTCATAGTTACTCGTCCCAATTGCTCACCCAGTCTGCCACTTTTCCTTACTGCGGCCAGTCTGCCAGAAGCGATATGTCACTCGTTGTGTATCTTAAGAGATTCATCGTTACTCCTTCCGTAGGTTACTGGTATTGTCTGAGTCAATACCTCTCGTGACGAAAAAGTGGCTATCTTAATAGTGCAATACTTCTTCCTCCTAGTTGCTCACACAGTTTACTACTTTTTGTGTAGTTTTTGTCTGCCAGAAACTATAATTCACTAGTTGTGTATCATAAAAGAGTCATCGTTTCTCCTCCTAGGGGTTTTCGAGATTTCTTAATGCAAACCGCAAGTAACGAGGCATTGGCTACCTTAAGAGAGTCATAGTTACTCGTCCCAATTGCTCACCCAGTCTGCCACTTTTCCTTACTGCGGCCAGTCTGCCAGAAGCGATATGTCACTCGTTGTGTATCTTAAGAGATTCATCGTTACTCTTTCCATAGGTTACTGGTATTCTGTGATTCAATGCCTCTCGTGACGAAAAAGTGGCTATCTTAATAGTGCATACTTCTTCCTCCGAGTTGCTCACACAGTTTACTACTTTTTGTGTAGTTTTTGTCTGCCAGAAACTATAATTCACTAGCTGTGTATCATAAAAGAGTCATCGTTTCTCCTCCTAGGGGTTTTCGAGATTTCTTAATCCAAACCGCAAGTAACGAGGCATTGGCTACCTTAAGAGAGTCATAGTTACTCCTCCCCAATGCTCACCCAGTCTGCCACTTTTTCTTACTGTGGCCAGTCTGCCAGAAGCGATATGTCACTCGTTGTGTATCTTAAGAGATTCATCGTTACTCCTTCCATAGGTTACTGGTATTCTCTGAGTCAATACCTCTCTTGACGAAAAAGTGGCTATCTTAATAGTGCAATACTTCTTCCTCCAAGTTGCTCACACAGTTTACTACTTTTTGTGTACTTGCCAGTCTGCCAGAAGCGATATGTCATTAGTTGTGTATCATAAAAGGGTCATCGTTTCTCCTCCTAGGGGTTATTCGAGATTTCTTAATCCAAACCGCAAGTAACGAGGCATTGGCTACCTTAAGAGAGTAATAGTTACTCGTCCCAATTGCTCACCCAGTCTGCCACTTTTCCTTACTGCGGCCAGTCTGCCAGAAGCGATATGTCACTCGTTGTGTATCTTAAGAGATTCATCGTTACTCCTTCCATAGGTTACTGGTATTCTCTGAGTCAATACCTCTCTTGACGAAAAAGTGGCTATCTTAATGGTGCAATACATCTTCCTCCGAGTTGCTCACACAGTTTACTACTTTTTGTGTACTTGCCAGTCTGCCAGAAGCGATATGTCACTAGTTGTGTATCATAAAAGGGTCATCGTTTCTCCTCCTAGGGGTTATTCGAGATTTCTTAATCCAAACCGCAAGTAACGAGGCATTGGCTACCTTAAGAGAGTCATAGTTACTCGTCCCAATTGCTCACCCAGTCTGCCACTTTTCCTTACTGCGGCCAGTCTGCCAGAAGCGATATGTCACTCGTTGTGTATCTTAAGAGATTCATCGTTACTCTTTCCATAGGTTACTGGTATTCTCTGATTCAATGCCTCTCGTGACGAAAAAGTGGCTATCTTAATAGTGCAATACTTCTTCCTCCCAGTTGCTCACACTGTTTACTACTTTTTTTGTGTAGTTTTTGTCTGCCAGAAACTATAATTCACTAGTTTTGTGTCATAAAATAGTCATCGTTTCTCCTCCTAGGGGTTATTCGAGACCTCTTAATGCAAACCGCAAGTAACGAGGCATTGGCTACCTTAAGAGAGTCATAGTTACTCGTCCCAATTGCTCACCCAGTCTGCCACTTTTCCTTACTGCGGCCAGTCTGCCAGAAGCGATATGTCACTCGTTGTGTATCTTAAGGGATTCATCGTTACTCCTTCCATAGGTTACTGGTATTCTCTGATTCAATGCCTCTCGTGACGAAAAAGTGGCTATCTTAATAGTGCAATACTTCTTCCTCCCAGTTGCTCACACAGTTTACTACTTTTTTGTGTAGTTTTTGTCTGCCAGAAACTATAATTCACTAGTTTTGTATCATAAAAGAGTCATCGTTTCTCCTCCTAGGGGTTATTCGAGACCTCTTAATCCAAACCGCAAGTAACGAGGCATTGGCTACCTTAAGAGAGTCATAGTTACTCGTCCCAATTGCTCACCCAGTCTGCCACTTTTTCTTACTGCGGCCAGTCTGCCAGAAGCGATATGTCACTCGTTGTGTATCTTAAGAGATTCATCGTTACTCCTTCCATAGGTTACTGGTATTCTCCGAGTCAATACCTCTCGTGACGAAAAAGTGGCTATCTTAATAGTGCAATACTTCTTCCTCCTAGTTGCTCACACAGTTTACTACTTTTTGTGTAGTTTTTGTCTGCCAGAAACTATAATTCACTAGTTGTGTATCATAAAAGAGTCATCGTTTCTCCTCCTAGGGGTTTTCGAGATTTCTTAATCCAAACCGCAAGTAACGAGGCATTGGCTACCTTAAGAGAGTCATAGTTACTCGTCCCAATTGCTCACCCAGTCTACCACTTTTTCTTACTGCGGCCAGTCTGCCAGAAGCGATATGTCACTCGTTGTGTATCTTAAGAGATTCATCGTTACTCTTTCCATAGGTTACTGGTATTCTCTGATTCAATGCCTCTCGTGACGAAAAAGTGGCTATCTTAATAGTGCAATACTTCTTCCTACGAGTTGCTCACACAGTTTACTACTTTTTGTGTACTTGCCAGTCTGCCAGAAGCGATATGTCACTAGTTGTGTATCATAAAAGGGTCATCGTTTCTCCTCCTAGGGTTTATTCGAGATTTCTTAATCCAAACCGCAAGTAACGAGGCATTGGCTACCTTAAGAGAGTCATAGTTACTCGTCCCAATTGCTCACCCAGTCTGCCACTTTTCCTTACTGCGGCCAGTCTGCCAGAAGCGATATGTCACTCGTTGTGTATCTTAAGAGATTCATCGTTACTCTTTCCATTGGTTACTGGTATTCTCTGATTCAATGCCTCTCGTGACGAAAAAGTGGCTATCTTAATAGTGCAATACTTCTTCCTCCCAGTTGCTCACACAGTTTACTACTTTTTTGTGTAGTTTTTGTCTGCCAGAAACTATAATTCACTAGTTTTGTGTCATAAAAGAACATCGTTTCTCCTCCTAGGGGTTATTCGAGACCTCTTAATGCAAACCGCAAGTAACGAGGCATTGGCTACCTTAAGAGAGTCATAGTTACTCGTCCCAATTGCTCACCCAGTCTGCCACTTTTCCTTACTGCGGCCAGTCTGCCAGAAGCGATATGTCACTCGTTGTGTATCTTAAGAGATTCATCGTTACTCTTTCCATAGGTTACTGGTATTCTCTGATTCAATGCCTCTCGTGACGAAAAAGTGGCTATCTTAATAGTGCAATACTTCTTCCTCCCAGTTGCTCACACAGTTTACTACTTTTTTGTGTAGTTTTTGTCTGCCAGAAACTATAATTCACTAGTTTTGTATAATAAAGAGTCATCGTTTCTCCTCCCAGGGGTTATTCGAGACCTCTTAATCCAAACCGCAAGTAACGAGGCATTGGCTACCTTAAGAGAGTCATAGTTACTCGTCCCAATTGCTCACCCAGTCTGCCACTTTTTCTTACTGCGGCCAGTCTGCGAGAAACGATATGTCACTCGTTGTGTATCTTAAGAGATTCATCGTTACCCCTTCCATAGGTTACTGGTATTCTCTGAGTCAATACCTCTCGTGACGAAAAAGTGGCTATCTTAATAGTGCAATACTTCTTCCTCCGAGTGGCTCACACAGTTTACTACTTTTTGTGTAGTTTTTGTCTGCCAGAAACTATAATTCACTAGTTGTGTATCATAAAAGAGTCATCGTTTCTCCTCCTAGGGGTTTTCGAGATTTCTTAATCCAAACCGCAAGTAACGAGGCATTGGTTACCTTAAGAGAGTCATAGTTACTCGTCCCAATTGCTCACCCAGTCTGCCACTTTTTCTTACTGCGGCCAGTCTGCCAGAAGCGATATGTCACTCGTTGTGTATCTTAAGAGATTCATCGTTACTCTTTCCATAGGTTACTGGTATTCTCTGATTCAATGCCTCTCGTGACGAAAAAGTGGCTATCTTAATAGTGCAATACTTCTTCCTCCGATTTTCTCACACAGTTTACTACTTTTTGTGTAGTTTTTGTCTGCCAGAAACTATAATTCACTAGCCGTGTATCATAAAAGAGTCATCGTTTCTCCTCCTAGGGGTTTTCGAGATTTCTTAATCCAAACCGCAAGTAACGAGGCATTGGCTACCTTAAGAGAGTCATAGTTACTCCTCCCCATTGCTCACCCAGTCTGCCACTTTTTCTTACTGTGGCGTCTGCCAGAAGCGATATGTCACTCGTTGTGTATCTTAAGAGATTCATCGTTACTCCTTCCATAGGTTACTGGTATTCTCTGAGTCAATACCTCTGTTGACGAAAAAGTGGCTATCTTAATAGTGCAATACTTCTTCCTCCGAGTTGCTCACACAGTTTACTACTTTTTGTGTACTTGCCAGTCTGCCAGAAGCGATATGTCATTAGTTGTGTATCATAAAAGGGTAATCGTTCCTCCTCCTAGGGGTTATTCGAGATTTCTTAATGCAAACCGCAAGTAACGAGGCATTGGCTACCTTAAGAGAGTCATAGTTACTCGTCCCAATTGCTCACCCAGTCTGCCACTTTTCCTTACTGCGGCCAGTCTGCCAGAAGCGATATGTCACTCGTTGTGTATCTTAAGAGATTCATCGTTACTCTTTCTATAGGTTACTGGTATTCTGTGATTCAATGCCTCTCGTGACGAAAAAGTGGCTATCTTAATAGTGCATACTTCTTCCTCCGAGTTGCTCACACAGTTTACTACTTTTTGTGTAGTTTTTGTCTGCCAGAAACTATAATTCACTAGCTGTGTATCATAAAAGAGTCATCGTTTCTCCTCCTAGGGGTTTTCGAGATTTCTTAATCCAAACCGCAAGTAACGAGGCATTGGCTACCTTAAGAGAGTCATAGTTACTCCTCCCCAATGCTCACCCAGTCTGCCACTTTTTCTTACTGTGGCCAGTCTGCCAGAAGCGATATGTCACTCGTTGTGTATCTTAAGAGATTCATCGTTACTCCTTCCATAGGTTACTGGTATTCTCTGAGTCAATACCTCTCTTGACGAAAAAGTGGCTATCTTAATAGTGCAATACTTCTTCCTCCAAGTTGCTCACACAGTTTACTACTTTTTGTGTACTTGCCAGTCTGCCAGAAGCGATATGTCATTAGTTGTGTATCATAAAAGGGTCATCGTTTCTCCTCCTAGGGGTTATTCGAGATTTCTTAATCCAAACCGCAAGTAACGAGGCATTGGCTACCTTAAGAGAGTAATAGTTACTCGTCCCAATTGCTCACCCAGTCTGCCACTTTTCCTTACTGCGGCCAGTCTGCCAGAAGCGATATGTCACTCGTTGTGTATCTTAAGAGATTCATCGTTACTCCTTCCATAGGTTACTGGTATTCTCTGAGTCAATACCTCTCTTGACGAAAAAGTGGCTATCTTAATGGTGCAATACATCTTCCTCCGAGTTGCTCACACAGTTTACTACTTTTTGTGTACTTGCCAGTCTGCCAGAAGCGATATGTCACTAGTTGTGTATCATAAAAGGGTCATCGTTTCTCCTCCTAGGGGTTATTCGAGATTTCTTAATCCAAACCGCAAGTAACGAGGCATTGGCTACCTTAAGAGAGTCATAGTTACTCGTCCCAATTGCTCACCCAGTCTGCCACTTTTCCTTACTGCGGCCAGTCTGCCAGAAGCGATATGTCACTCGTTGTGTATCTTAAGAGATTCATCGTTACTCTTTCCATAGGTTACTGGTATTCTCTGATTCAATGCCTCTCGTGACGAAAAAGTGGCTATCTTAATAGTGCAATACTTCTTCCTCCCAGTTGCTCACACTGTTTACTACTTTTTTTGTGTAGTTTTTGTCTGCCAGAAACTATAATTCACTAGTTTTGTGTCATAAAATAGTCATCGTTTCTCCTCCTAGGGGTTATTCGAGACCTCTTAATGCAAACCGCAAGTAACGAGGCATTGGCTACCTTAAGAGAGTCATAGTTACTCGTCCCAATTGCTCACCCAGTCTGCCACTTTTCCTTACTGCGGCCAGTCTGCCAGAAGCGATATGTCACTCGTTGTGTATCTTAAGGGATTCATCGTTACTCCTTCCATAGGTTACTGGTATTCTCTGATTCAATGCCTCTCGTGACGAAAAAGTGGCTATCTTAATAGTGCAATACTTCTTCCTCCCAGTTGCTCACACAGTTTACTACTTTTTTGTGTAGTTTTTGTCTGCCAGAAACTATAATTCACTAGTTTTGTATCATAAAAGAGTCATCGTTTCTCCTCCTAGGGGTTATTCGAGACCTCTTAATCCAAACCGCAAGTAACGAGGCATTGGCTACCTTAAGAGAGTCATAGTTACTCGTCCCAATTGCTCACCCAGTCTGCCACTTTTTCTTACTGCGGCCAGTCTGCCAGAAGCGATATGTCACTCGTTGTGTATCTTAAGAGATTCATCGTTACTCCTTCCATAGGTTACTGGTATTCTCCGAGTCAATACCTCTCGTGACGAAAAAGTGGCTATCTTAATAGTGCAATACTTCTTCCTCCTAGTTGCTCACACAGTTTACTACTTTTTGTGTAGTTTTTGTCTGCCAGAAACTATAATTCACTAGTTGTGTATCATAAAAGAGTCATCGTTTCTCCTCCTAGGGGTTTTCGAGATTTCTTAATCCAAACCGCAAGTAACGAGGCATTGGCTACCTTAAGAGAGTCATAGTTACTCGTCCCAATTGCTCACCCAGTCTACCACTTTTTCTTACTGCGGCCAGTCTGCCAGAAGCGATATGTCACTCGTTGTGTATCTTAAGAGATTCATCGTTACTCTTTCCATAGGTTACTGGTATTCTCTGATTCAATGCCTCTCGTGACGAAAAAGTGGCTATCTTAATAGTGCAATACTTCTTCCTACGAGTTGCTCACACAGTTTACTACTTTTTGTGTACTTGCCAGTCTGCCAGAAGCGATATGTCACTAGTTGTGTATCATAAAAGGGTCATCGTTTCTCCTCCTAGGGTTTATTCGAGATTTCTTAATCCAAACCGCAAGTAACGAGGCATTGGCTACCTTAAGAGAGTCATAGTTACTCGTCCCAATTGCTCACCCAGTCTGCCACTTTTCCTTACTGCGGCCAGTCTGCCAGAAGCGATATGTCACTCGTTGTGTATCTTAAGAGATTCATCGTTACTCTTTCCATTGGTTACTGGTATTCTCTGATTCAATGCCTCTCGTGACGAAAAAGTGGCTATCTTAATAGTGCAATACTTCTTCCTCCCATTTGCTCACACAGTTTACTACTTTTTTGTGTAGTTTTTGTCTGCCAGAAACTATAATTCACTAGTTTTGTGTCATAAAAGAACATCGTTTCTCCTCCTAGGGGTTATTCGAGACCTCTTAATGCAAACCGCAAGTAACGAGGCATTGGCTACCTTAAGAGAGTCATAGTTACTCGTCCCAATTGCTCACCCAGTCTGCCACTTTTCCTTACTGCGGCCAGTCTGCCAGAAGCGATATGTCACTCGTTGTGTATCTTAAGAGATTCATCGTTACTCTTTCCATAGGTTACTGGTATTCTCTGATTCAATGCCTCTCGTGACGAAAAAGTGGCTATCTTAATAGTGCAATACTTCTTCCTCCCAGTTGCTCACACAGTTTACTACTTTTTTGTGTAGTTTTTGTCTGCCAGAAACTATAATTCACTAGTTTTGTATAATAAAGAGTCATCGTTTCTCCTCCCAGGGGTTATTCGAGACCTCTTAATCCAAACCGCAAGTAACGAGGCATTGGCTACCTTAAGAGAGTCATAGTTACTCGTCCCAATTGCTCACCCAGTCTGCCACTTTTTCTTACTGCGGCCAGTCTGCGAGAAACGATATGTCACTCGTTGTGTATCTTAAGAGATTCATCGTTACCCCTTCCATAGGTTACTGGTATTCTCTGAGTCAATACCTCTCGTGACGAAAAAGTGGCTATCTTAATAGTGCAATACTTCTTCCTCCGAGTGGCTCACACAGTTTACTACTTTTTGTGTAGTTTTTGTCTGCCAGAAACTATAATTCACTAGTTGTGTATCATAAAAGAGTCATCGTTTCTCCTCCTAGGGGTTTTCGAGATTTCTTAATCCAAACCGCAAGTAACGAGGCATTGGTTACCTTAAGAGAGTCATAGTTACTCGTCCCAATTGCTCACCCAGTCTGCCACTTTTTCTTACTGCGGCCAGTCTGCCAGAAGCGATATGTCACTCGTTGTGTATCTTAAGAGATTCATCGTTACTCTTTCCATAGGTTACTGGTATTCTCTGATTCAATGCCTCTCGTGACGAAAAAGTGGCTATCTTAATAGTGCAATACTTCTTCCTCCGAGTTTCTCACACAGTTTACTACTTTTTGTGTAGTTTTTGTCTGCCAGAAACTATAATTCACTAGCCGTGTATCATAAAAGAGTCATCGTTTCTCCTCCTAGGGGTTTTCGAGATTTCTTAATCCAAACCGCAAGTAACGAGGCATTGGCTACCTTAAGAGAGTCATAGTTACTCCTCCCCATTGCTCACCCAGTCTGCCACTTTTTCTTACTGTGGCGTCTGCCAGAAGCGATATGTCACTCGTTGTGTATCTTAAGAGATTCATCGTTACTCCTTCCATAGGTTACTGGTATTCTCTGAGTCAATACCTCTGTTGACGAAAAAGTGGCTATCTTAATAGTGCAATACTTCTTCCTCCGAGTTGCTCACACAGTTTACTACTTTTTGTGTACTTGCCAGTCTGCCAGAAGCGATATGTCATTAGTTGTGTATCATAAAAGGGTAATCGTTCCTCCTCCTAGGGGTTATTCGAGATTTCTTAATCCAAACCGCAAGTAACGAGGCATTGGCTACCTTAAGAGAGTCATAGTTACTCGTCCCAATTGCTCACCCAGTCTGCCACTTTTCCTTACTGCGGCCAGTCTGCCAGAAGCGATATGTCACTCGTTGTGTATCTTAAGAGATTCATCGTTACTCTTTCCATAGGTTACTGGTATTCTCTGATTCAATGCCTCTCGTGACGAAAAAGTGGCTATCTTAATAGTGCAATACTTCTTCCTCCCATTTGCTCACACAGTTTACTACTTTTTTGTGTAGTTTTTGTCTGCCAGAAACTATAATTCACTAGCTTTGTATCATAAAAGAGTCATCGTTTCTCCTCCTAGGGGTTATTCGAGACCTCTTAATGCAAACCGCAAGTAACGAGGCATTGGCTACCTTAAGAGAGTCATAGTTACTCGTCCCAATTGCTCACCCAGTCTGCCACTTTTTCTTACTGCGGCCAGTCTGCCAGAAGCGATATGTCACTCGTTGTGTATCTTAAGAGATTCATCGTTACCCCTTCCATAGGTTACTGGTATTCTCTGAGTCAATACCTCTCGTGACGAAAAAGTGGCTATCTTAATAGTGCAATACTTCTTCCTCCGAGTGGCTCACACAGTTTACTACTTTTTGTGTAGTTTTTGTCTGCCAGAAACTATAATTCACTAGTTGTGTATCATAAAAGAGTCATCGTTTCTCCTCCTAGGGGTTTTCGAGATTTCTTAATCCAAACCGCAAGTAACGAGGCATTGGTTACCTTAAGAGAGTCATAGTTACTCGTCCCAATTGCTCACCCAGTCTGCCACTTTTTCTTACTGCGGCCAGTCTGCCAGAAGCGATATGTCACTCGTTGTGTATCTTAAGAGATTCATCGTTACTCTTTCCATAGGTTACTGGTATTCTCTGATTCAATGCCTCTCGTGACGAAAAAGTGGCTATCTTAATAGTGCAATACTTCTTCCTCCGAGTTTCTCACACAGTTTACTACTTTTTGTGTAGTTTTTGTCTGCCGGAAACTATAATTCACTAGCCGTGTATCATAAAAGAGTCATCGTTTCTCCTCCTAGGGGTTTTCGAGATTTCTTAATCCAAACCGCAAGTAACGAGGCATTGGCTACCTTAAGAGAGTCATAGTTACTCCTCCCCATTGCTCACCCAGTCTGCCACTTTTTCTTACTGTGGCGTCTGCCAGAAGCGATATGTCACTCGTCGTGTATCTTAAGAGATTCATCGTTACTCCTTCCATAGGTTACTGGTATTCTCTGAGTCAATACCTCTGTTGACGAAAAAGTGGCTATCTTAATAGTGCAATACTTCTTCCTCCGAGTTGCTCACACAGTTTACTACTTTTTGTGTACTTGCCAGTCTGCCAGAAGCGATATGTCATTAGTTGTGTATCATAAAAGGGTAATCGTTTCTCCTCCTAGGGGTTATTCGAGATTTCTTAATCCAAACCGCAAGTAACGAGGCATTGGCTACCTTAAGAGAGTCATAGTTACTCGTCCCAATTGCTCACCCAGTCTGCCACTTTTCCTTACTGCGGCCAGTCTGCCAGAAGCGATATGTCACTCGTTGTGTATCTTAAGAGATTCATCGTTACTCTTTCCATAGGTTACTGGTATTCTCTGATTCAATGCCTCTCGTGACGAAAAAGTGGCTATCTTAATAGTGCAATACTTCTTCCTCCCATTTGCTCACACAGTTTACTACTTTTTTGTGTAGTTTTTGTCTGCCAGAAACTATAATTCACTAGTTTTGTGTCATAAAAGAGTCATCGTTTCTCCTCCTAGGGGTTATTCGAGACCTCTTAATGCAAACCGCAAGTAACGAGGCATTGGCTACCTTAAGAGAGTCATAGTTACTCGTCCCAATTGCTCACCCAGTCTGCCACTTTTTCTTACTGCGGCCAGTCTGCCAGAAGCGATATGTCACTCGTTGTGTATCTTAAGAGATTCATCGTTACTCTTTCCATAGGTTACTGGTATTCTCTGATTCAATGCCTCTCGTGACGAAAAAGTGGCTATCTTAATAGTGCAATACTTCTTCCTCCGAGTTTCTCACACAGTTTACTACTTTTTGTGTAGTTTTTGTCTGCCAGAAACTATAATTCACTAGCCGTGTATCATAAAAGAGTCATCGTTTCTCCTCCTAGGGGTTTTCGAGATTTCTTAATCCAAACCGCAAGTAACGAGGCATTGGCTACCTTAAGAGAGTCATAGTTACTCCTCCCCATTGCTCACCCAGTCTGCCACTTTTTCTTACTGTGGCGTCTGCCAGAAGCGATATGTCACTCGTCGTGTATCTTAAGAGATTCATCGTTACTCCTTCCATAGGTTACTGGTATTCTCTGAGTCAATACCTCTGTTGACGAAAAAGTGGCTATCTTAATAGTGCAATACTTCTTCCTCCGAGTTGCTCACACAGTTTACTACTTTTTGTGTACTTGCCAGTCTGCCAGAAGCGATATGTCATTAGTTGTGTATCATAAAAGGGTAATCGTTTCTCCTCCTAGGGGTTATTCGAGATTTCTTAATCCAAACCGCAAGTAACGAGGCATTGGCTACCTTAAGAGAGTCATAGTTACTCGTCCCAATTGCTCACCCAGTCTGCCACTTTTCCTTACTGCGGCCAGTCTGCCAGAAGCGATATGTCACTCGTTGTGTATCTTAAGAGATTCATCGTTACTCTTTCCATAGGTTACTGGTATTCTCTGATTCAATGCCTCTCGTGACGAAAAAGTGGCTATCTTAATAGTGCAATACTTCTTCCTCCCATTTGCTCACACAGTTTACTACTTTTTTGTGTAGTTTTTGTCTGCCAGAAACTATAATTCACTAGTTTTGTGTCATAAAAGAGTCATCGTTTCTCCTCCTAGGGGTTATTCGAGACCTCTTAATGCAAACCGCAAGTAACGAGGCATTGGCTACCTTAAGAGAGTCATAGTTACTCGTCCCAATTGCTCACCCAGTCTGCCACTTTTCCTTACTGCGGCCAGTCTGCCAGAAGCGATATGTCACTCGTTGTGTATCTTAAGAGATTCATCGTTACTCTTTCCATAGGTTACTGGTATTCTCTGATTCAATGCCTCTCGTGACGAAAAAGTGGCTATATTAATAGTGCAATACTTCTTCCTCCCAGTTGCTCACACAGTTTACTACTTTTTTGTGTAGTTTTTGTCTGCCAGAAACTATAATTCACTAGTTTTGTATCATAAAAGAGTCATCATTTCTCCTCCTAGGGGTTATTCGAGACCTCTTAATCCAAACCGCAAGTAACGAGGCATTGGCTACCTTAAGAGAGTCATAGTTACTCGTCCCAATTGCTCACCCAGTCTGCCACTTTTTCTTACTGCGGCCAGTCTGCCAGAAGCGATATGTCACTCGTTGTGTATCTTAAGAGATTCATCGTTACTCTTTCCATAGGTTACTGGTATTCTCTGATTCAATGCCTCTCGTGACGAAAAAGTGGCTATCTTAATAGTGCAATACTTCTTCCTCCCAGTTGCTCACACAGTTTACTACTTTTTTGTGTAGTTTTTGTCTGCCAGAAACTATAATTCACTAGTTTTGTATCATAAAAGAGTCATCGTTTCTCCTCCTAGGGGTTATTCGAGACCTCTTAATCCAAACCGCAAGTAACGAGGCATTGGCTACCTTAAGAGAGTCATAGTTACTCGTCCCAATTGCTCACCCAGTCTGCCACTTTTTCTTACTGCGGCCAGTCTGCCAGAAGCGATATGTCACTCGTTGTGTATCTTAAGAGATTCATCGTTACTCCTTCCATAGGTTACTGGTATTCTCGGAGTCAATACCTCTCATGACGAAAAAGTGGCTATCTTAATAGTGCAATACTTCTTCCTCCCAGTTGCTCACACAGTTTACTACTTTTTTGTGTAGTTTTTGTCTGCCAGAAACTATAATTCACTAGCTGTGTATCATAAAAGAGTCATCGTTTCTCCTCCTAGGGGTTATTCGAGATTTCTTAATCCAAACCGCAAGTAACGAGGCATTGGCTACCTTAAGAGAGTCATAGTTACTCGTCCCAATTGCTCACCCAGTCTGCCACTTTTCCTTACTGCGGCCAGTCTGCCAGAAGCGATATGTCACTCGTTGTGTATCTTAAGAGATTCATCGTTACTCCTTCCATAGGTTACTGGTATTCTCTGAGTCAATACCTCTCGTGACGAAAAAGTGGCTATCTTAATAGTGCAATACTTCTTCCTCCCAGTTGCTCACACAGTTTACTACTTTTTTTGTGTAGTTTTTGTCTGCCAGAAACTATAATTCACTATTTTTGTGTCATAAAAGAGTCATCGTTTCTCCTCCTAGGGGTTATTCGAGACCTCTTAATCCAAACCGCAAGTAACGAGGCATTGGCTACCTTAAGAGAGTCATAGTTACTCGTCCCAATTGCTCACCCAGTCTGCCACTTTTCCTTACTGCGGCCAGTCTGCCAGAAGCGATATGTCACTCGTTGTGTATCTTAAGAGATTCATCGTTACTCCTTCCATAGGTTACTGGTATTCTCTGTGTCAATACCTCTCTTGACGAAAAAGTGGCTATCTTAATAGTGCAATAATTCTTCCTCCGAGTTGCTCACACAGTTTACTACTTTTTGTGTACTTGCCAGTCTGCCAGAAGCTATATGTCACTAGTTGTGTATCATAAAAGGGTCATCGTTTCTCCTCCTAGGGGTTATTCGAGATTTCTTAATCCAAACCGCAAGTAACGAGGCATTGGCTACCTTAAGAGAGTCATAGTTACTCGTCCCAATTGCTCACCCAGTCTGCCACTTTTCCTTACTGCGGCCAGTCTGCCAGAAGCGATATGTCACTCGTTGTGTATCTTAAGAGATTCATCGTTACTCTTTCCATAGGTTACTGGTATTCTCTGATTCAATGCCACTCGTGACGAAAAAGTGGCTATCTTAATAGTGCAATACTTCTTCCTCCGAGTTGCTCACACAGTTTACTACTTTTTGTGTAGTTTTTGCCTGCCACAAACTATAATTCACTAGCTGTGTATCATAAAAGAGTCATCGTTTCTCCTCCTAGGGGTTTTCGAGATTTCTTAATCCAAACCGCAAGTAACGAGGCATTGGCTACCTTAAGAGAGTCATAGTTACTCCTCCCCATTGCTCACCCAGTCTGCCACTTTTTCTTACTGTGGCCAGTCTGCCAGAAGCGATATGTCCCTCGTTGTGTATCTTAAGAGATTCATCGTTACTCCTTCCATAGGTTACTGGAATTCTCTGAGTCAATACCTCTCGTGACGAAAAAGTGGCTATCTTAATAGTGCAATACTTCTTCCTCCCAGTTGCTCACACAGTTTACTACTTTTTTGTGTAGTTTTTGTCTGCCAGAAACTATAATTCACTAGTTTTGTGTCATAAAAGAGTCATCGTTTCTCCTCCTAGGGGTTATTCGAGACCTCTTAATGCAAACCGCAAGTAACGAGGCATTGGCTACCTTAAGAGAGTCATAGTTACTCGTCCCAATTGCTCACCCAGTCTGCCACTTTTCCTTACTGCGGCCAGTCTGCCAGAAGCGATATGTCACTCGTTGTGTATCTTAAGAGATTCATCGTTACTCTTTCCATAGGTTACTGGTATTCTCTGATTCAATGCCTCTCGTGACGAAAAAGTGGCTATCTTAATAGTGCAATACTTCTTCCTCCCAGTTGCTCACACAGTTTACTACTTTTTTGTGTAGTTTTTGTCTGCCAGAAACTATAATTCACTAGTTTTGTATCATAAAAGAGTCATCGTTTCTCCTCCTAGGGGTTATTCGAGACCTCTTAATCCAAACCGCAAGTAACGAGGCATTGGCTACCTTAAGAGAGTCATAGTTACTCGTCCCAATTGCTCACCCTGTCTGCCACTATTTCTTACTGCGGCCAGTCTGCCAGAAGCGATATGTCACTCGTTGTGTATCTTAAGAGACTCATCGTTACTCCTTCCATAGGTTACTGGTATTCTCTGAGTCAATACCTCTCGTGACGAAAAAGTGGCTATCTTAATAGTGCAATACTTCTTCCTCCGAGTTGCTCACACAGTTTACTACTTTTTGTGTAGTTTTTGTCTGCCAGAAACTATAATTAACTAGTTGTGTATCATAAAAGAGTCATCGTTTCTCCTCCTAGGGGTTTTCGAGATTTCTTAATCCAAACCGCAAGTAATGAGGCATTGGCTACCTTAAGAGAGTCATAGTTACTCGTCCCAATTGCTCACCCAGTCTGCCACTTTTTCTTACTGTGGCCAGTCTGCCAGAAGCGATATGTCACTCGTTGTGTATCTTAAGAGATTCATCGTTACTCTTTCCATAGGTTACTGGTATTCTCTGATTCAATGCCTCTCGTGACGAAAAAGTGGCTATCTTAATAGTGCAATACTTCTTCCTCCCAGTTGCTCACACAGTTTACTACTTTTTGTGTAGTTTTTGTCTGCCAGAAACTATAATTCACTTGCTGTGTATCATAAAAGAATCATCGTTTCTCCTCCTAGGGGTTTTCGAGATTTCTTAATCCAAACCGCAAGTAACGAGGCATTGGCTACCTTAAGAGAGTCATAGTTACTTGTCCCAATTGCTCACCCAGTCTGCCACTTTTCCTTACTGCGGCCAGTCTGCCAGAAGCGATATGTCACTCGTTGTGTATCTTAAGAGATTCATCGTTACTCCTTCCATAGGTTACTGGTATTCTTTGAGTCAATACCTCTCTTGACGAAAAAGTGGCTATCTTAATAGTGCAATACTTCTTCCTCCGAGTTGCTCACACAGTTTACTACCTTTTGTGTACTTGCCAGTCTGCCAGAAGCGATATGTCACTAGTTGTGTATCATAAAAGGGTCATCGTTTCTCCTCCTAGGGGTTATTCGAGATTTCTTAATCCAAACCGCAAGTAACGAGGCATTGGCTACCTTAAGAGAGTCATAGTTACTCGTCCCAATTGCTCACCCAGTCTGCCACTTTTCCTTACTGCGGCCAGTCTGCCAGAAGCGATATGTCACTCGTTGTGTATCTTAAGAGATTCATCGTTACTCTTTCCATCGGTTACTGGTATTCTCTGATTCAATGCCTCTCGTGACGAAAAAGTGGCTATCTTAATAGTGCAATACTTCTTCCTCCCAGTTGCTCACACAGTTTACTACTTTTTTGTGTAGTTTTTGTCTGCCAGAAACTATAATTCACTAGTTTTGTGTCATAAAAGAACATCGTTTCTCCTCCTAGGTGTTATTCGAGACCTCTTAATGCAAACCGCAAGTAACGAGGCATTGGCTACCTTAAGAGAGTCATAGTTACTCGTCCCAATTGCTCACCCAGTCTGCCACTTTTCCTTACTGCGGCCAGTCTGCCAGAAGCGATATGTCACTCGTTGTGTATCTTAAGAGATTCATCGTTACTCTTTCCATAGGTTACTGGTATTCTCTGATTCAATGCCTCTCGTGACGAAAAAGTGGCTATCTTAATAGTGCAATACTTCTTCCTCCCAGTTGCTCACACAGTTTACTACTTTTTTGTGTAGTTTTTGTCTGCCAGAAACTATAATTCACTAGTTTTGTGTCATAAAAGAGTCATCGTTTCTCCTCCTAGGGGTTATTCGAGACCTCTTAATGCAAACCGCAAGTAACGAGGCATTGGCTACCTTAAGAGAGTCATAGTTACTCGTCCCAATTGCTCACTCAGTCTGCCACTTTTCCTTACTGCGGCCAGTCTGCCAGAAGCGATATGTCACTCGTTGTGTATCTTAAGAGATTCATCGTTACTCTTTCCATAGGTTACTGGTATTCTCTGATTTAATGCCTCTCGTGACGAAAAAGTGGCTATCTTAATAGTGCAATACTTCTTCCTCCCAGTTGCTCACACAGTTTACTACTTTTTTGTGTAGTTTTTGTCTGCCAGAAACTATAATTCACTAGTTTTGTATCATAAAGAGTCATCGTTTCTCCTCCTAGGGGTTATTCGAGACCTCTTAATCCAAACCGCAAGTAACGAGGCATTGGCTACCTTAAGAGAGTCATAGTTACTCGTCCCAATTGCTCACCCAGTCTGCCACTTTTTCTTACTGCGGCCAGTCTGCCAGAAGCGATATGTCACTCGTTGTGTATCTTAAGAGATTCATCGTTACCCCTTCCAAGGGTTACTGGTATTCTCTGAGTCAATACCTCTCGTGACGAAAAAGTGGCTATCTTAATAGTGCAATACTTCTTCCTCCGAGTTGCTCACACAGTTTACTACTTTTTGTGTGGTTTTTGTCTGCCAGAAACTATAATTCACTAGTTGTGTATCATAAAAGAGTCATCGTTTCTCCTCCTAGGGGTTTTCGAGATTTCTTAATCCAAACCGCAAGTAACGAGGCATTGGCTACCTTAAGAGAGTCATAGTTACTCCTCCCCATTGCTCACCCAGTCTGCCACTTTTTCTTACTGTGGCGTCTTCCAGAAGCGATATGTCACTCGTTGTGTATCTTAAGAGATTCATCGTTACTCCTTCCATAGGTTACTGGTATTCTCTGAGTCAATACCTCTCTTGACGAAAAAGTGGCTATCTTAATAGTGCAATACTTCTTCCTCCGAGTTGCTCACACAGTTTACTACTTTTTGTGTACTTGCCAGTCTGCCAGAAGCGATATGTCATTAGTTGTGTATCATAAAAGGGTCATCGTTTCTCCTCCTAGGGGTTATTCGAGATTTCTTAATCCAAACCGCAAGCAACGAGGCATTGGCTACCTTAAGAGAGTCATAGTTACTCGTCCCAATTGCTCACCCAGTCTGCCACTTTTCCTTACTGCGGCCAGTCTGCCAGAAGCGATATGTCACTCGTTGTGTATCTTAAGAGATTCATCGTTACTCTTTCCATAGGTTACTGATATTCTCTGATTCAATGCCTCTCGTGACGAAAAAGTGGCTATCTTAATAGTGCAATACTTCTTCCTCCCATTTGCTCACACAGTTTACTACTTTTTTGTGTAGTTTTTGTCTGCCAGAAACTATAATTCACTAGTTTTGTATCATAAAAGAGTCATCGTTTCTCCTCCTAGGGGTTATTCGAGACCTCTTAATGCAAACCGCAAGTAACGAGGCATTGGCTACCTTAAGAGAGTCATAGTTACTCGTCCCAATTGCTCACCCAGTCTGCCACTTTTCCTTACTGCGGCCAGTCTGCCAGAAGCGATATGTCACTCGTTGTGTATCTTAAGAGATTCATCGTTACTCTTTCCATAGGTTACTGGTATTCTCTGATTCAATGCCTCTCGTGACGAAAAAGTGGCTATCTTAATAGTGCAATACTTCTTCCTCCCAGTTGCTCACACTGTTTACTACTTTTTTGTGTAGTTTTTGTCTGCCAGAAACTATAATTCACTAGTTTTGTGTCATAAAAGAGTCATCGTTTCTCCTCCTAGGGGTTATTCGAGACCTCTTAATGCAAACCGCAAGTAACGAGGCATTGGCTACCTTAAGAGAGTCATAGTTACTCGTCCCAATTGCTCACCCAGTCTGCCACTTTTCCTTACTGCGGCCAGTCTGCCAGAAGCGATATGTCACTCGTTGTGTATCTTAAGAGATTCATCGTTACTCTTTCCATAGGTTACTGGTATTCTCTGATTCAATGCCTCTCGTGACGAAAAAGTGGCTATCTTAATAGTGCAATACTTCTTCCTCCCAGTTGCTCACACAGTTTACTACTTTTTTGTGTAGTTTTTGTCTGCCAGAAACTATAATTCACTAGTTTTGTGTCATAAAAGAGTCATCGTTTCTCCTCCTAGGGGTTATTCGAGACCTCTTAATGCAAACCGCAAGTAACGAGGCATTGGCTACCTTAAGAGAGTCATAGTTACTCGTCCCAATTGCTCACTCAGTCTGCCACTTTTCCTTACTGCGGCCAGTCTGCCAGAAGCGATATGTCACTCGTTGTGTATCTTAAGAGATTCATCGTTACTCTTTCCATAGGTTACTGGTATTCTCTGATTCAATGCCTCTCGTGACGAAAAAGTGGCTATCTTAATAGTGCAATACTTCTTCCTCCGAGTTGCTCACACAGTTTACTACTTTTTGTGTAGTTTTTGTCTGCCAGAAACTATAATTCACTAGTTGTGTATCATAAAAGAGTCATCGTTTCTCCTCCTAGGGGTTTTCGAGATTTCTTAATCCATACCGCAAGTAACGAGGCATTGGCTACCTTAAGAGGGTCATAGTTACTCGTCCCAATTGCTCACCCAGTCTGCCACTTTTTCTTACTGCGGCCAGTCTGCCAGAAGCGATATGTCACTCGTTGTGTATCTTAAGAGATTCATCGTTACTCTTTCCATAGGTTACTGGTATTCTCTGATTCAATGCCTCTCGTGACGAAAAAGTGGCTATCTTAATAGTGCAATACTTCTTCCTCCGAGTTTCTCACACAGTTTACTACTTTTTGTGTAGTTTTTGTCTGCCAGAAACTATAATTCACTAGCTGTGTATCATAAAAGAGTCATCGTTTCTCCTCCTAGGGGTTTTCGAGATTTCTTAATCCAAACCGCAAGTAACGAGGCATTGGCTACCTTAAGAGAGTCATAGTTACTCCTCCCCATTGCTCACCCAGTCTGCCACTTTTTCTTACTGTGGCGTCTGCCAGAAGCGATATGTCACTCGTTGTGTATCTTAAGAGATTCATCGTTACTCCTTCCATAGGTTACTGGTATTCTCTGAGTCAATACCTCTCTTGACGAAAAAGTGGCTATCTTAATAGTGCAATACTTCTTCCTCCGAGTTGCTCACACAGTTTACTACTTTTTGTGTACTTGCCAGTCTGCCAGAAGCGATATGTCATTAGTTGTGTATCATAAAAGGGTCATCGTTTCTCCTCCTAGGGGTTATTCGAGATTTCTTAATCCAAACCGCAAGCAACGAGGCATTGGCTACCTTAAGAGAGTCATAGTTACTCGTCCCAATTGCTCACCCGGTCTGCCACTTTTCCTTACTGCGGCCAGTCTGCCAGAAGCGATATGTCACTCGTTGTGTATCTTAAGAGGTTCATCGTTACTCTTTCCATAGGTTACTGGTATTCTCTGATTCAATGCCTCTCGTGACGAAAAAGTGGCTATCTTAATAGTGCAATACTTCTTCCTCCCATTTGCTCACACAGTTTACTACTTTTTTGTGTAGTTTTTGTCTGCCAGAAACTATAATTCACTAGTTTTGTATCATAAAAGAGTCATCGTTTCTCCTCCTAGGGGTTATTCGAGACCTCTTAATGCAAACCGCAAGTAACGAGGCATTGGCTACCTTAAGAGAGTCATAGTTACTCGTCCCAATTGCTCACCCAGTCTGCCACTTTTCCTTACTGCGGCCAGTCTGCCAGAAGCGATATGTCACTCGTTGTGTATCTTAAGAGATTCATCGTTACTCTTTCCATAGGTTACTGGTATTCTCTGATTCAATGCCTCTCGTGACGAAAAAGTGGCTATCTTAATAGTGCAATACTTCTTCCTCCCAGTTGCTCACACAGTTTACTACTTTTTTGTGTAGTTTTTGTCTGCCAGAAACTATAATTCACTAGTTTTGTGTCATGAAAGAGTCATCGTTTCTCCTCCTAGGGGTTATTCGAGACCTCTTAATGCAAACCGCAAGTAACGAGGCATTGGCTACCTTAAGAGAGTCATAGTTACTCGTCCCAATTGCTCACCCAGTCTGCCACTTTTCCTTACTGCGGCCAGTCTGCCAGAAGCGATATGTCACTCGTTGTGTATCTTAAGAGATTCATCGTTACTCTTTCCATAGGTTACTGGTATTCTCTGATTCAATGCCTCTCGTGACGAAAAAGTGGCTATCTTAATAGTGCAATACTTCTTCCTCCCAGTTGCTCACACAGTTTACTACTTTTTTGTGTAGTTTTTGTCTGCCAGAAACTATAATTCACTAGTTTTGTATCATAAAAGAGTCATCGTTTCTCCTCCTAGGGGTTATTCGAGACCTCTTAATCCAAACCGCAAGTAACGAGGCATTGGCTACCTTAAGAGAGTCATAGTTACTCGTCCCAATTGCTCACCCAGTCTGCCACTTTTTCTTACTGCGGCCAGTCTGCCAGAAGCGATATGTCACTCGTTGTGTATCTTAAGAGATTCATCGTTACTCCTTCCATAGGTTACTGGTATTCTCTGAGTCAATACCTCTCGTGACGAAAAAGTGGCTATCTTAATAGTGCAATACTTCTTCCTCCGAGTTGCTCACACAGTTTACTACTTTTTGTGTACTTGCCAGTCTGCCAGAAGCGATATGTCATTAGTTGTGTATCATAAAAGGGTCATCGTTTCTCCTCCTAGGGGTTATTCGAGATTTCTTAATCCAAACCGCAAGTAACGAGGCATTGGCTACCTTAAGAGAGTCATAGTTACTCGTCCCAATTGCTCACCCAGTCTGCCACTTTTCCTTACTGCGGCCAGTCTGCCAGAAGCGATATGTCACTCGTTGTGTATCTTAAGAGATTCATCGTTACTCTTTCCATAGGTTACTGGTATTCTCTGATTCAATGCCTCTCGTGACGAAAAAGTGGCTATCTTAATAGTGCAATACTTCTTCCTCCCAGTTGCTCACACAGTTTACTACTTTTTTGTGTAGTTTTTGTCTGCCAGAAACTATAATTCACTAGTTTTGTGTCATAAAAGAGTCATCGTTTCTCCTCCTAGGGGTTATTCGAGACCTCTTAATGCAAACCGCAAGTAACGAGGCATTGGCTACCTTAAGAGAGTCATAGTTACTCGTCCCAATTGCTCACCCAGTCTGCCACTTTTCCTTACTGCGGCCAGTCTGCCTGAAGCGATATGTCACTCGTTGTGTATCTTAAGAGATTCATCGTTACTCTTTCCATAGGTTACAGGTATTCTCTGATTCAATGCCTCTCGTGACGAAAAAGTGGCTATCTTAATAGTGCAATACTTCTTCCTCCCAGTTGCTCACACAGTTTACTACTTTTTTGTGTAGTTTTTGTCTGCCAGAAACTATAATTCACTAGTTTTGTATCATAAAAGAGTCATCGTTTCTCCTCCTAGGGGTTATTCGAGACCTCTTAATCCAAACCGCAAGTAACGAGGCATTGGCTACCTTAAGAGAGTCATAGTTACTCGTCCCAATTGCTCACCAGTCTGCCACTTTTTCTTACTGCGGCCAGTCTGCCAGAAGCGATATGTCACTCGTTGTGTATCTTAAGAGATTCATCGTTACCCCTTCCATAGGTTACTGGTATTCTCTGAGTCAATACCTCTCGTGACGAAAAAGTGGCTATCTTAATAGTGCAATACTTCTTCCTCCGAGTTGCTCACACAGTTTACTACTTTTTGTGTACTTGCCAGTCTGCCAGAAGCGATATGTCATTAGTTGTGTATCATAAAAGGGTCATCGTTTCTCCTCCTAGGGGTTATTCGAGATTTCTTAATCCAAACCGCAAGTAACGAGGCATTGGCTACCTTAAGAGAGTCATAGTTACTCGTCCCAATTGCTCACCCAGTCTGCCACTTTTCCTTACTGCGGCCAGTCTGCCAGAAGCGATATGTCACTCGTTGTGTATCTTAAGAGATTCATCGTTACTCTTTCCATAGGTTACTGGTATTCTCTGATTCAATGCCTCTCGTGACGAAAAAGTGGCTATCTTAATAGTGCAATACTTCTTCCTCCCAGTTGCTCACACAGTTTACTACTTTTTTGTGTAGTTTTTGTCTGCCAGAAACTATAATTCACTAGTTTTGTGTCATAAAAGAGTCATCGTTTCTCCTCCTAGGGGTTATTCGAGACCTCTTAATGCAAACCGCAAGTAACGAGGCATTGGCTACCATAAGAGAGTCATAGTTACTCGTCCCAATTGCTCACCCAGTCTGCCACTTTTCCTTACTGCGGCCAGTCTGCCTGAAGCGATATGTCACTCGTTGTGTATCTTAAGAGATTCATCGTTACTCTTTCCATAGGTTACAGGTATTCTCTGATTCAATGCCTCTCGTGACGAAAAAGTGGCTATCTTAATAGTGCAATACTTCTTCCTCCCAGTTGCTCACACAGTTTACTACTTTTTTGTGTAGTTTTTGTCTGCCAGAAACTATAATTCACTAGTTTTGTATCATAAAAGAGTCATCGTTTCTCCTCCTAGGGGTTATTCGAGACCTCTTAATCCAAACCGCAAGTAACGAGGCATTGGCTACCTTAAGAGAGTCATAGTTACTCGTCCCAATTGCTCACCAGTCTGCCACTTTTTCTTACTGCGGCCAGTCTGCCAGAGGCGATATGTCACTCGTTGTGTATCTTAAGAGATTCATCGTTACCCCTTCCATAGGTTACTAGTATTCTCTGAGTCAATACCTCTCGTGACGAAAAAGTGGCTATCTTAATAGTGCAATACTTCTTCCTCCGAGTTGCTCACACAGTTTACTACTTTTTGTGTAGTTTTTGTCTGCCAGAAACTATAATTCACTAGTTGTGTATCATAAAAGAGTCATCGTTTCTCCTCCTAGGGGTTTTCGAGATTTCTTAATCCAAACCGCAAGTAACGAGGCATTGGCTACCTTAAGAGAGTCATAGTTACTCGTCCCAATTGCTCACCCAGTCTGCCACTTTTTCTTACTGCGGCCAGTCTGCCACAAGCGATATGTCACTCGTTGTGTATCTTAAGAGATTCATCGTTACTCTTTCCATAGGTTACTGGTATTCTCTGATTCAATGCCTCTCGTGACGAAAAAGTGGCTATCTTAATAGTGCAATACTTCTTCCTCCGAGTTGCTCACACAGTTTACTACTTTTTGTGTAGTTTTTGTCTGCCAGAAACTATAATTCACTAGCTGTGTATCATAAAAGAGTCATCGTTTCTCCTCCTAGGGGTTTTCGAGATTTCTTAATCCAAACCGCAAGTAACGAGGCATTGGCTACCTTAAGAGAGTCATAGTTACTCCTCCCCATTGCTCACCCAGTCTGCCACTTTTTCTTACTGTGGCCAGTCTGCCAGAAGCGATATGTCACTCGTTGTGTATCTTAAGAGATTCATCGTTACTCCTTCCATAGGTTACTGGTATTCTCTGAGTCAATACCTCTCTTGACGAAAAAGTGGCTATCTTAATAGTGCAATACTTCTTCCTCCGAGTTGCTCGCACAGTTTACTACTTTTTGTGTACTTGCCAGTCTGCCAGAAGCGATATGTCATTAGTTGTGTATCATAAAAGGGTAATCGTTTCTCCTCCTAGGGGTTATTCGAGATTTCTTAATCCAAACCGCAAGTAACGAGGCATTGGCTACCTTAAGAGAGTCATAGTTACTCGTCCCAATTGCTCACCCAGTCTGCCACTTTTCCTTACTGCGGCCAGTCTGCCAGAAGCGATATGTCACTCGTTGTGTATCTTAAGAGATTCATCGTTACTCTTTCCATAGGTTACTGGTATTCTCTGATTCAATGCCTCTCGTGACGAAAAAGTGGCTATCTTAATAGTGCAATACTTCTTCCTCCTATTTGCTCACACAGTTTACTACTTTTTTGTGTAGTTTTTGTCTGCCAGAAACTATAATTCACTAGCTGTGTATCATAAAAGAGTCATCGTTTCTCCTCCTAGGGGTTTTCGAGATTTCTTAATCCAAACCGCAAGTAACGAGGCATTGGCTACCTTAAGAGAGTCATAGTTACTCGTCCCAATTGCTCACCCAGTCTGCCACTTTTCCTTACTGCGGCCAGTCTGCCAGAAGCGATATGTCACTCGTTGTGTATCTTAAGAGATTCATCGTTACTCTTTCCATAGGTTACTGGTATTCTCTGATTCAATGCCTCTCGTGACGAAAAAGTGGCTATCTTAATAGTGCAATACTTCTTCCTCCGAGTTGCTCACACAGTTTACTACTTTTTGTGTACTTGCCAGTCTGCCAGAAGCGATATGTCATTAGTTGTGTATCATAAAAGGGTAATCGTTTCTCCTCCTAGGGGTTATTCGAGATTTCTTAATCCAAACCGCAAGTAACGAGGCATTGGCTACCTTAAGAGAGTCATAGTTACTCGTCCCAATTGCTCACCCAGTCTGCCACTTTTCCTTACTGCGGCCAGTCTGCCAGAAGCGATATGTCACTCGTTGTGTATCTTAAGAGATTCATCGTTACTCCTTCCATAGGTTACTGGTATTCTCTGTGTCAATACCTCTCTTGACGAAAAAGTGGCTATCTTAATAGTGCAATACTTCTTCCTCCGAGTTGCTCACACAGTTTACTACTTTTTGTGTACTTGCCAGTCTGCCAGAAGCGATATGTCACTAGTTGTGTATCATAAAAGGGTCATCGTTTCTCCTCCTAGGGGTTATTCGAGATTTCTTAATCCAAACCGCAAGTAACGAGGCATTGGCTACCTTAAGAGAGTCATAGTTACTCGTCCCAATTGCTCACCCAGTCTGCCACTTTTCCTTACTGCGTCCAGTCTGCCAGAAGCGATATGTCACTCGTTGTGTATCTTAAGAGATTCATCGTTACTCCTTCCATAGGTTACTGGTATTCTCTGAGTCAATACCTCTCTTGACGAAAAAGTGGCTATCTTAATAGTGCAATACTTCTTCCTCCGAGTTGCTCACACAGTTTACTACTTTTTGTGTACTTGCCAGTCTGCCAGAAGCGATATGTCATTAGTTGTGTATCATAAAAGGGTCATCGTTTCTCCTCCTAGGGGTTATTCGAGATTTCTTAATCCAAACCGCAAGTAACGAGGCATTGGCTACCTTAAGAGAGTCATAGTTACTCGTCCCAATTGCTCACCCAGTCTGCCACTTTTCCTTACTGCGGCCAGTCTGCCAGAAGCGATATGTCACTCGTTGTGTATCTTAAGAGATTCATCGTTACTCTTTCCATAGGTTACTGGTATTCTCTGATTCAATGCCTCTCGTGACGAAAAAGTGGCTATCTTAATAGTGCAATACTTCTTCCTCCGAGTTGCTCACACAGTTTACTACTTTTTGTGTACTTGCCAGTCTGCCAGAAGCGATATGTCATTAGTAGTGTATCATAAAAGGGTCATCGTTTCTCCTCCTAGGGGTTATTCGAGATTTCTTAATCCAAACCGCAAGCAACGAGGCATTGGCTACCTTAAGAGAGTCATAGTTACTCGTCCCAATTGCTCACCCAGTCTGCCACTTTTCCTTACTGCGGCCAGTCTGCCAGAAGCGATATGTCACTCGTTGTGTATCTTAAGAGATTCATCGTTACTCCTTCCATAAGTTACTGGTATTCTCTGAGTCAATACCTCTCGTGACGAAAAAGTGGCTATCTTAATAGTGCAATACTTCTTCCTCCGAGTTGCTCACACAGTTTACTACTTTTTGTGTACTTGCCAGTCTGCCAGAAGCGATATGTCACTAGTTGTGTATCATAAAAGGGTCATCGTTTCCCTCCTAGGGGTTATTCGAGATTTCTTAATCCAAACCGCAAGTAACGAGGCATTGGCTACCTTAAGAGAGTCATAGTTACTCGTCCCAATTGCTCACCCAGTCTGCCACTTTTCCTTACTGCGGCCAGTCTGCCAGAAGCGATATCTCACTCGTTGTGTATCTTAAGAGATTCATCGTTACTCTTTCCATAGGTTACTGGTATTCTCTGATTCAGTGCCTCTCGTGACGAAAAAGTGGCTATCTTAATAGTGCAATACTTCTTCCTCCCATTTGCTCACACAGTTTACTACTTTTTTGTGTAGTTCTTGTCTGCCAGAAACTATAATTCACTAGTTTTGTATCATAAAAGAGTCATCGTTTCTCCTCCTAGGGGTTATTCGAGACCTCTTAATGCAAACCGCAAGTAACGAGGCATTGGCTACCTTAAGAGAGTCATAGTTACTCGTCCCAATTGCTCACCCATTCTGCCACTTTTCCTTACTGCGGCCAGTCTGCCAGAAGCGATATGTCACTCGTTGTGTATCTTAAGAGATTCATCGTTACTCTTTCCATAGGTTACTGGTATTCTCTGATTCAATGCCTCTCGTGACGAAAAAGTGGCTATCTTAATAGTGCAATACTTCTTCCTCCCAGTTGCTCACACAGTTTACTACTTTTTGTGTAGTTTTTGTCTGCCAGAAACTATAATTCACTAGCTGTGTATCATAAAAGAGTCATCGTTTCTCCTCCTAGGGGTTTTCGAGATTTCTTAATCCAAACCGCAAGTAACGAGGCATTGGCTACCTTAAGAGAGTCATAGTTACTCCTCCCCATTGCTCACCCAGTCTGCCACTTTTTCTTACTGTGGCCAGTCTGCCAGAAGCGATATGTCACTCGTTGTGTATCTTAAGAGATTCATCGTTACTCCTTCCATAGGTTACTGGTATTCTCTGAGTCAATACCTCTCTTGACGAAAAAGTGGCTATCTTAATAGTGCAATACTTCTTCCTCCGAGTTGCTCACACAGTTTACTACTTTTTGTGTACTTGCCAGTCTGCCAGAAGCGATATGTCATTAGTTGTGTATCATAAAAGGGTCATCGTTTCTCCTCCTAGGGGTTTTCGAGATTTCTTAATCCAAACCGCAAGTAACGAGGCATTGGCTACCTTAAGAGAGTCATAGTTACTCTTCCCAATTGCTCACCCAGTCTGCCACTTTTCCTTACTGCGGCCAGTCTGCCAGAAGCGATATGTCACTCGTTGTGTATCTTAAGAGATTCATCGTTACTCTTTCCATAGGTTACTGGTATTCTCTGATTCAATGCCTCTCGTGACGAAAAAGTGGCTATCTTAATAGTGCAATACTTCTTCCTCCTATTTGCTCACACAGTTTACTACTTTTTTGTGTAGTTTTTGTCTGCCAGAAACTATAATTCACTAGCTGTGTATCATAAAAGAGTCATCGTTTCTCCTCCTAGGGGTTTTCGAGATTTCTTAATCCAAACCGCAAGTAACGAGGCATTGGCTACCTTAAGAGAGTCATAGTTACTCGTCCCAATTGCTCACCCAGTCTGCCACTTTTCCTTACTGCGGCCAGTCTGCCAGAAGCGATATGTCACTCGTTGTGTATCTTAAGAGATTCATCGTTACTCTTTCCATAGGTTACTGGTATTCTCTGATTCAATGCCTCTCGTGACGAAAAAGTGGCTATCTTAATAGTGCAATACTTCTTCCTCCGAGTTGCTCACACAGTTTACTACTTTTTGTGTACTTGCCAGTCTGCCAGAAGCGATATGTCATTAGTTGTGTATCATAAAAGGGTCATCGTTTCTCCTCCTAGGGGTTATTCGAGATTTCTTAATCCAAACCGCAAGTAACGAGGCATTGGCTACCTTAAGAGAGTCATAGTTACTCGTCCCAATTGCTCACCCAGTCTGCCACTTTTCCTTACTGCGGCCAGTCTGCCAGAAGCGATATGTCACTCGTTGTGTATCTTAAGAGATTCATCGTTACTCCTTCCATAGGTTACTGGTATTCTCTGAGTCAATACCTCTCTTGACGAAAAAGTGGCTATCTTAATAGTGCAATACTTCTTCCTCCGAGTTGCTCACACAGTTTACTACTTTTTGTGTACTTGCCAGTCTGCCAGAAGCGATATGTCACTAGTTGTGTATCATAAAAGGGTCATCGTTTCTCCTCCTAGGGGTTATTCGAGATTTCTTAATCCAAACCGCAAGTAACGAGGCATTGGCTACCTTAAGAGAGTCATAGTTACTCGTCCCAATTGCTCACCCAGTCTGCCACTTTTCCTTACTGCGGCCAGTCTGCCAGAAGCGATATGTCACTCGTTGTGTATCTTAAGAGATTCATCGTTACTCTTTCCATAGGTTACTGGTATTCTCTGATTCAATGCCTCTCGTGACGAAAAAGTGGCTATCTTAATAGTGCAATACTTCTTCCTCCGAGTTGCTCACACAGTTTACTACTTTTTGTGTACTTGCCAGTCTGCCAGAAGCGATATGTCATTAGTTGTGTATCATAAAAGGGTCATCGTTTCTCCTCCTAGGGGTCATTCGAGATTTCTTAATCCAAACCGCAAGCAACGAGGCATTGGCTACCTTAAGAGAGTCATAGTTACTCGTCCCAATTGCTCACCCAGTCTGCCACTTTTCCTTACTGCGGCCAGTCTGCCAGAAGCGATATGTCACTCGTTGTGTATCTTAAGAGATTCATCGTTACTCCTTCCATAGGTTACTGGTATTCTCTGAGTCAATACTTCTCTTGACGAAAAAGTGGCTATCTTAATAGTGCAATACTTCTTCCTCCGAGTTGCTCACACAGTTTACTACTTTTTGTGTACTTGCCAGTCTGCCAGAAGCGATATGTCACTAGTTGTGTATCATAAAAGGGTCATCGTTTCCCTCCTAGGGGTTATTCGAGATTTCTTAATCCAAACCGCAAGTAACGAGGCATTGGCTACCTTAAGAGAGTCATAGTTACTCGTCCCAATTGCTCACCCAGTCTGCCACTTTTCCTTACTGCGGCCAGTCTGCCAGAAGCGATATCTCACTCGTTGTGTATCTTAAGAGATTCATCGTTACTCTTTCCATAGGTTACTGGTATTCTCTGATTCAGTGCCTCTCGTGACGAAAAAGTGGCTATCTTAATAGTGCAATACTTCTTCCTCCCATTTGCTCACACAGTTTACTACTTTTTTGTGTAGTTCTTGTCTGCCAGAAAATATAATTCACTAGTTTTGTATCATAAAAGAGTCATCGTTTCTCCTCCTAGGGGTTATTCGAGACCTCTTAATGCAAACCGCAAGTAACGAGGCATTGGCTACCTTAAGAGAGTCATAGTTACTCGTCCCAATTGCTCACCCATTCTGCCACTTTTCCTTACTGCGGCCAGTCTGCCAGAAGCGATATGTCACTCGTTGTGTATCTTAAGAGATTCATCGTTACTCTTTCCATAGGTTACTGGTATTCTCTGATTCAATGCCTCTCGTGACGAAAAAGTGGCTATCTTAATAGTGCAATACTTCTTCCTCCCAGTTGCTCACACAGTTTACTACTTTTTGTGTAGTTTTTGTCTGCCAGAAACTATAATTCACTAGCTGTGTATCATAAAAGAGTCATCGTTTCTCCTCCTAGGGGTTTTCGAGATTTCTTAATCCAAACCGCAAGTAACGAGGCATTTGGCTACCTTAAGAGAGTCATAGTTACTCCTCCCCATTGCTCACCCAGTCTGCCACTTTTTCTTACTGTGGCCAGTCTGCCAGAAGCGATATGTCACTCGTTGTGTATCTTAAGAGATTCATCGTTACTCCTTCCATAGGTTACTGGTATTCTCTGAGTCAATACCTCTCTTGACGAAAAAGTGGCTATCTTAATAGTGCAATACTTCTTCCTCCGAGTTGCTCACACAGTTTACTACTTTTTGTGTACTTGCCAGTCTGCCAGAAGCGATATGTCATTAGTTGTGTATCATAAAAGGGTCATCGTTTCTCCTCCTAGGGGTTTTCGAGATTTCTTAATCCAAACCGCAAGTAACGAGGCATTGGCTACCTTAAGAGAGGCATAGTTACTCTTCCCAATTGCTCACCCAGTCTGCCACTTTTCCTTACTGCGGCCAGTCTGCCAGAAGCGATATGTCACTCGTTGTGTATCTTAAGAGATTCATCGTTACTCTTTCCATAGGTTACTGGTATTCTCTGATTCAATGCCTCTCGTGACGAAAAAGTGGCTATCTTAATAGTGCAATACTTCTTCCTCCGAGTTTCTCACACAGTTTACTACTTTTTGTGTAGTTTTTGTCTGCCAGAAACTATAATTCACTAGCTGTGTATCATAAAAGAGTCATCGTTTCTCCTCCTAGGGGTTTTCGAGATTTCTTAATCCAAACCGCAAGTAAAGAGGCATTGGCTACCTTAAGAGAGTCATAGTTACTCCTCCCCATTGCTCACCCAGTCTGCCACTTTTTCTTACTGTGGCCAGTCTGCCAGAAGCGATATGTCACTCGTTGTGTATCTTAAGAGATTCATCGTTACTCCTTCCATAGGTTACTGGTATTCTCTGAGTCAATACCTCTCTTGACGAAAAAGTGGCTATCTTAATAGTGCAATACTTCTTCCTCCGAGTTGCTCGCACAGTTTACTACTTTTTGTGTACTTGCCAGTCTGCCAGAAGCGATATGTCATTAGTTGTGTATCATAAAAGGGTCATCGTTTCTCCTCCTAGGGGTTATTCGAGATTTCTTAATCCAAACCGCAAGTAACGAGGCATTGGCTACCTTAAGAGAGTCATAGTTACTCGTCCCAATTGCTCACCCAGTCTGCCACTTTTCCTTACTGCGGCCAGTCTGCCAGAAGCGATATGTCACTCATTGTGTATCTTAAGAGATTCATCGTTACTCTTTCCATAGGTTACTGGTATTCTCTGATTCAATGCCTCTCGTGACGAAAAAGTGGCTATCTTAATAGTGCAATACTTCTTCCTCCCAGTTGCTCACACAGTTTACTACTTTTTGTGTACTTGCCAGTCTGCCAGAAGCGATGTGTCATTAGTTGTGTATCATAAAAGGGTCATCGTTTCTCCTCCTAGGGGTTATTCGAGATTTCTTAATCCAAACCGCAAGTAACGAGGCATTGGCTACCTTAAGAGAGTCATAGTTACTCGTCCCAATTGCTCACCCATTCTGCCACTTTTCCTTACTGCGGCCAGTCTGCCAGAAGCGATATGTCACTCGTTGTGTATCTTAAGAGATTCATCGTTACTCTTTCCATAGGTTACTGGTATTCTCTGATTCAATGCCTCTCGTGACGAAAAAGTGGCTATCTTAATAGTGCAATACTTCTTCCTCCCAGTTGCTCACACAGTTTACTACTTTTTGTGTAGTTTTTGTCTGCCAGAAACTATAATTCACTAGCTGTGTATCATAAAAGAGTCATCGTTTCTCCTCCTAGGGGTTTTCGAGATTTCTTAATCCAAACCGCAAGTAACGAGGCATTGGCTACCTTAAGAGAGTCATAGTTACTCCTCCCCATTGCTCACCCAGTCTGCCACTTTTTCTTACTGTGGCCAGTCTGCCAGAAGCGATATGTCACTCGTTGTGTATCTTAAGAGATTCATCGTTACTCCTTCCATAGGTTACTGGTATTCTCTGAGTCAATACCTCTCGTGACGAAAAAGTGGCTATCTTAATAGTGCAATACTTCTTCCTCCGAGTTGCTCACACAGTTTACTACTTTTTGTGTACTTGCCAGTCTGCCAGAAGCGATATGTCATTAGTTGTGTATCATAAAAGGGTCATCGTTTCTCCTCCTAGGGGTTTTCGAGATTTCTTAATCCAAACCGCAAGTAACGAGGCATTGGCTACCTTAAGAGAGTCATAGTTACTCTTCCCAATTGCTCACCCAGTCTGCCACTTTTCCTTACTGCGGCCAGTCTGCCAGAAGCAATATGTCACTCGTTGTGTATCTTAAGAGATTCATCGTTACTGTTTCCATAGGTTACTGGTATTCTCTGATTCAATGCCTCTCGTGACGAAAAAGTGGCTATCTTAATAGTGCAATACTTCTTCCTCCGAGTTTCTCACACAGTTTACTACTTTTTGTGTAGTTTTTGTCTGCCAGAAACTATAATTCACTAGCTGTGTATCATAAAAGAGTCATCGTTTCTCCTCCTAGGGGTTTTCGAGATTTCTTAATCCAAACCGCAAGTAACGAGGCATTGGCTACCTTAAGAGAGTCATAGTTACTCGTCCCCATTGCTCACCCAGTCTGCCACTTTTTCTTACTGTGGCCAGTCTGCCAGAAGCGATATGTCACTCGTTGTGTATCTTAAGAGATTCATCGTTACTCCTTCCATAGGTTACTGGTATTCTCTGAGTCAATACCTCTCTTGACGAAAAAGTGGCTATCTTAATAGTGCAATACTTCTTCCTCCGAGTTGCTCGCACAGTTTACTACTTTTTGTGTACTTGCCAGTCTGCCAGAAGCGATATGTCATTAGTTGTGTATCATAAAAGGGTAATCGTTTCTCCTCCTAGGGGTTATTCGAGATTTCTTAATCCAAACCGCAAGTAACGAGGCATTGGCTACCTTAAGAGAGTCATAGTTACTCGTCCCAATTGCTCACCCAGTCTGCCACTTTTCCTTACTGCGGCCAGTCTGCCAGAAGCGATATGTCACTCGTTGTGTATCTTAAGAGATTCATCGTTACTCTTTCCATAGGTTACTGGTATTCTCTGATTCAATGCCTCTCGTGACGAAAAAGTGGCTATCTTAATAGTGCAATACTTCTTCCTCCTATTTGCTCACACAGTTTACTACTTTTTTGTGTAGTTTTTGTCTGCCAGAAACTATAATTCACTAGCTGTGTATCATAAAAGAGTCATCGTTTCTCCTCCTAGGGGTTTTCGAGATTTCTTAATCCAAACCGCAAGTAACGAGGCATTGGCTACCTTAAGAGAGTCATAGTTACTCGTCCCAATTGCTCACCCAGTCTGCCACTTTTCCTTACTGCGTCCAGTCTGCCAGAAGCGATATGTCACTCGTTGTGTATCTTAAGAGATTCATCGTTACTCTTTCCATAGGTTACTGGTATTCTCTGATTCAATGCCTCTCGTGACGAAAAAGTGGCTATCTTAATAGTGCAATACTTCTTCCTCCGAGTTGCTCACACAGTTTACTACTTTTTGTGTACTTGCCAGTCTGCCAGAAGCGATATGTCACTAGTTGTGTATCATAAAAGGGTCATCGTTTCTCCTCCTAGGGGTTATTCGAGATTTCTTAATCCAAACCGCAAGTAACGAGGCATTGGCTACCTTAAGAGAGTCATAGTTACTCGTCCCAATTGCCCACCCAGTCTGCCACTTTTCCTTACTGCGGCCAGTCTGCCAGAAGCGATATGTCACTCGTTGTGTATCTTAAGAGATTCATCGTTACTCTTTCCATAGGTTACTGGTATTCTCTGATTCAATGCCTCTCGTGACGAAAGAGTGGCTATCTTAATAGTGCAATACTTCTTCCTCCCAGTTGCTCACACAGTTTACTACTTTTTGTGTACTTGCCAGTCTGCCAGAAGCGATATGTCATTAGTTGTGTATCATAAAAGGGTCATCGTTTCTCCTCCTAGGGGTTATTCGAGATTTCTTAATCCAAACCGCAAGCAACGAGGCATTGGCTACCTTAAGAGAGTCATAGTTACTCTTCCCAATTGCTCACCCAGTCTGCCACTTTTCCTTACTGCGGCCAGTCTGCCAGAAGCGATATGTCACTCGTTGTGTATCTTAAGAGATTCATCGTTACTCCTTCCATAGGTTACTGGTATTCTCTGAGTCAATACCTCTCTTGACGAAAAAGTGGCTATCTTAATAGTGCAATACTTCTTCCTCCGAGTTGCTCACACAGTTTACTACTTTTTGTGTACTTGCCAGTCTGCCAGAAGCGATATGTCACTAGTTGTGTATCATAAAAGGGTCATCGTTTCCCTCCTAGGGGTTATTCGAGATTTCTTAATCCAAACCGCAAGTAACGAGGCATTGGCTACCTTAAGAGAGTCATAGTTACTCGTCCCAATTGCTCACCCAGTCTGCCACTTTTCCTTACTGCGGCCAGTCTGCCAGAAGCGATATCTCACTCGTTGTGTATCTTAAGAGATTCATCGTTACTCTTTCCATAGGTTACTGGTATTCTCTGATTCAGTGCCTCTCGTGACGAAAAAGTGGCTATCTTAATAGTGCAATACTTCTTCCTCCCATTTGCTCACACAGTTTACTACTTTTTTGTGTAGTTCTTGTCTGCCAGAAAATATAATTCACTAGTTTTATATCATAAAAGAGTCATCGTTTCTCCTCCTAGGGGTTATTCGAGACCTCTTAATGCAAACCCCAAGTAACGAGGCATTGGCTACCTTAAGAGAGTCATAGTTACTCGTCCCAATTGCTCACCCATTCTGCCACTTTTCCTTACTGCGGCCAGTCTGCCAGAAGCGATATGTCACTCGTAATGTATCTTAAGAGATTCATCGTTACTCTTTCCATAGGTTACTGGTATTCTCTGATTCAATGCCTCTCGTGACGAAAAAGTGGCTATCTTAATAGTGCAATACTTCTTCCTCCCAGTTGCTCACACAGTTTACTACTTTTTGTGTAGTTTTTGTCTGCCAGAAACTATAATTCACTAGCTGTGTATCATAAAAGAGTCATCGTTTCTCCTCCTAGGGGTTTTCGAGATTTCTTAATCCAAACCGCAAGTAACGAGGCATTGGCTACCTTAAGAGAGTCATAGTTACTCCTCCCCATTGCTCACCCAGTCTGCCACTTTTTCTTACTGTGGCCAGTCTGCCAGAAGCGATATGTCACTCGTTGTGTATCTTAAGAGATTCATCGTTACTCCTTCCATAGGTTACTGGTATTCTCTGAGTCAATACCTCTCTTGACGAAAAAGTGGCTATCTTAATAGTGCAATACTTCTTCCTCCGAGTTGCTCACACAGTTTACTACTTTTTGTGTACTTGCCAGTCTGCCAGAAGCGATATGTCATTAGTTGTGTATCATAAAAGGGTCATCGTTTCTCCTCCTAGGGGTTTTCGAGATTTCTTAATCCAAACCGCAAGTAACGAGGCATTGGCTACCTTAAGAGAGTCATAGTTACTCTTCCCAATTGCTCACCCAGTCTGCCACTTTTCCTTACTGCGGCCAGTCTGCCAGAAGCGATATGTCACTCGTTGTGTATCTTAAGAGATTCATCGTTACTCTTTCAAAAGGTTACTGGTATTCTCTGATTCAATGCCTCTCGTGACGAAAAAGTGGCTATCTTAATAGTGCAATACTTCTTCCTCCGAGTTTCTCACACAGTTTACTACTTTTTGTGTAGTTTTTGTCTGCCAGAAACTATAATTCACTAGCTGTGTATCATAAAAGAGTCATCGTTTCTCCTCCTAGGGGTTTTCGAGATTTCTTAATCCAAACCGCAAGTAACGAGGCATTGGCTACCTTAAGAGAGTCATAGTTACTCCTCCCCATTGCTCACCCAGTCTGCCACTTTTTCTTACTGTGGCCAGTCTGCCAGAAGCGATATGTCACTCGTTGTGTATCTTAAGAGATTCATCGTTACTCCTTCCATAGGTTACTGGTATTCTCTGAGTCAATACCTCTCTTGACGAAAAAGTGGCTATCTTAATAGTGCAATACTTCTTCCTCCGAGTTGCTCGCACAGTTTACTACTTTTTGTGTACTTGCCAGTCTGCCAGAAGCGATATGTCATTAGTTGTGTATCATAAAAGGGTCATCGTTTCTCCTCCTAGGGGTTATTCGAGATTTCTTAATCCAAACCGCAAGTAACGAGGCATTGGCTACCTTAAGAGAGTCATAGTTACTCGTCCCAATTGCTCACCCAGTCTGCCACTTTTCCTTACTGCGGCCAGTCTGCCAGAAGCGATGTTTCACTCGTTGTGTATCTTAAGAGATTCATCGTTACTCTTTCCATAGGTTACTGGTATTCTCTGATTCAATGCCTCTCGTGACGAAAAAGTGGCTATCTTAATAGTGCAATACTTCTTCCTCCCATTTGCTCACACAGTTTACTACTTTTTTGTGTAGTTTTTGTCTGCCAGAAACTATAATTCACTAGCTGTGTATCATAAAAGAGTCATCGTTTCTCCTCCTAGGGTTTTTCGAGATTTCTTAATCCAAACCGCAAGTAACGAGGCATTGGCTACCTTAAGAGAGTCATAGTTACTCGTCCCAATTGCTCACCCAGTCTGCCACTTTTCCTTACTGCGGCCAGTCTGCCAGAAGCGATATGTCACTCGTTGTGTATCTTAAGAGATTCATCGTTACTCTTTCCATAGGTTACTGGTATTCTCTGATTCAATGCCTCTCGTGACGAAAAAGTGGCTATCTTAATAGTGCAATACTTCTTCCTCCGAGTTGCTCACACAGTTTACTACTTTTTGTGTACTTGCCAGTCTGCCAGAAGCGATGTGTCATTAGTTGTGTATCATAAAAGGGTCATCGTTTCTCCTCCTAGGGGTTATTCGAGATTTCTTAATCCAAACCGCAAGTAACGAGGCATTGGCTACCTTAAGAGAGTCATAGTTACTCGTCCCAATTGCTCACCCAGTCTGCCACTTTTCCTTACTGCGGCCAGTCTGCCAGAAGCGATATGTCACTCGTTGTGTATCTTAAGAGATTCATCGTTACTCCTTCCATAGGTTACTGGTATTCTCTGAGTCAATACCTCTCTTGACGAAAAAGTGGCTATCTTAATAGTGCAATACTTCTTCATCCGAGTTGCTCACACAGTTTACTACTTTTTGTGTACTTGCCAGTCTGCCAGAAGCGATATGTCACTAGTTGTGTATCATAAAATGGTCATCGTTTCTCCTCCTAGGGGTTATTCGAGATTTCTTAATCCAAACCGTAAGTAACGAGGCATTGGCTACCTTAAGAGAGTCATAGTTACTCGTCCCAATTGCTCACCCAGTCTGCCACTTTTCCTTACTGCGGCCAGTCTGCCAGAAGCGATATGTCACTCGTTGTGTATCTTAAGAGATTCATCGTTACTCTTTCCATAGGTTACTGGTATTCTCTGATTCAATGCCTCTCGTGACGAAAAAGTGGCTATCTTAATAGTGCAATACTTCTTCCTCCGAGTTGCTCACACAGTTTACTACTTTTTGTGTACTTGCCAGTCTGCCAGAAGCGATATGTCATTAGTTGTGTATCATAAAAGGGTCATCGTTTCTCCTCCTAGGGGTTATTCGAGATTTCTTAATCCAAACCGCAAGTAACGAGGTATTGGCTACCTTAAGAGAGTCATAGTTACTCGTCCCAATTGCTCACCCAGTCTGCCACTTTTCCTTACTGCGGCCAGTCTGCCAGAAGCGATATGTCACTCGTTGTGTATCTTAAGATATTCATCGTTACTCCTTCCATAGGTTACTGGTATTCTCTGAGTCAATACCTCTCTTGACGAAAAAGTGGCTATCTTAATAGTGCAATACTTCTTCCTCCGAGTTGCTCACACAGTTTACTACTTTTTGTGTACTTGCCAGTCTGCCAGAAGCGATATGTCACTAGTTGTGTATCATAAAAGGGTCATCGTTTCCCCTCCTAGGGGTTATTCGAGATTTCTTAATCCAAACCGCAAGTAACGAGGCATTGGCTACCTTAAGAGAGTCATAGTTACTCGTCCCAATTGCTCACCCAGTATGCCACTTTTCCTTACTGCGGCCAGTCTGTCAGAAGCGATATGTCACTCGTTGTGTATCTTAAGAGATTCATCGTTACTCTTTCCATAGGTTACTGGTATTCTCTGAGTCAATACCTCTCTTGACGAAAAAGTGGCTATCTTAATAGTGCAATACTTCTTCCTCCGAGTTTCTCACACAGTTTACTACTTTTTGTGTAGTTTTTGTCTGCCAGAAACTATAATTCACTAGCTGTGTATCATAAAAGAGTCATCGTTTCTCCTCCTAGGGGTTTTCGAGATTTCTTAATCCAAACCGCAAGTAACGAGGCATTGGCTACCTTAAGAGAGTCATAGTTACTCCTCCCCATTGCTCACCCAGTCTGCCACTTTTTCTTACTGTGGCGTCTGCCAGAAGCGATATGTCACTCGTTGTGTATCTTAAGAGATTCATCGTTACTCCTTCCATAGGTTACTGGTATTCTCTGAGTCAATACCTCTCTTGACGAAAAAGTGGCTATATTAATAGTGCAATACTTCTTCCTTCGAGTTGCTCACACAGTTTACTACTTTTTGTGTACTTGCCAGTCTGCCAGAAGCGATATGTCACTAGTTGTGTATCATAAAAGGGTCATCGTTTCTCCTCCTAGGGGTTATTCGAGATTTCTTAATCCAAACCGCAAGCAACGAGGCATTGGCTACCTTAAGAGAGTCATAGTTATTCGTCCCAACTGCTCACCCAGTCTGCCACTTTTCCTTACTGCGGCCAGTCTGCCAGAAGCGATATGTCTCTCGTTGTGTATCTTAAGAGATTCATCGTTACTCTTTCCATAGGTTACTGGTATTCTCTGATTCAATGCCTCTCGTGACGAAAAAGTGGCTATCTTAATAGTGCAATACTTCTTCCTCCCATTTGCTCACACAGTTTACTACTTTTTTGTGTAGTTTTTGTCTGCCAGAAACTATAATTCACTAGTTTTGTATCATAAAAGAGTCATCGTTTCTCCTCCTAGGGGTTATTCGAGACCTCTTAATGCAAACCGCAAGTAACGAGGCATTGGCTACCTTAAGAGAGTCATAGTTACTCGTCCCAATTGCTCACCCAGTCTGCCACTTTTCCTTACTGCGGCCAGTCTGCCAGAAGCGATATGTCACTCGTTGTGTATCTTAAGAGATTCATCGTTACTCTTTCCATAGGTTACTGGTATTCTCTGATTCAATGCCTCTCGTGACGAAAAAGTGGCTATCTTAATAGTGCAATACTTCTTCCTCCCAGTTGCTCACACAGTTTACTACTTTTTTGTGTAGTTTTTGTCTGCCAGAAACTATAATTCACTAGTTTTGTGTCATAAAAGAGTCATCGTTTCTCCTCCTAGGGGTTATTCGAGACCTCTTAATGCAAACCGCAAGTAACGAGGCATTGGCTACCTTAAGAGAGTCATAGTTACTCGTCCCAATTGCTCACCCAGTCTGCCACTTTTCCTTACTGCGGCCAGTCTGCCAGAAGCGATATGTCACTCGTTGTGTATCTTAAGAGATTCATCGTTACTCTTTCCATAGGTTACTGGTATTCTCTGATTCAATGCCTCTCGTGACGAAAAAGTGGCTATCTTAATAGTGCAATACTTCTTCCTCCCAGTTGCTCACACAGTTTACTACTTTTTTGTGTAGGTTTTGTCTGCCAGAAACTATAATTCACTAGTTTTGTATCATAAAAGAGTCATCGTTTCTCCTCCTAGGGGTTATTCGAGACCTCTTAATCCAAACCGCAAGTAACGAGGCATTGGCTACCTTAAGAGAGTCATAGTTACTCGTCCCAATTGCTCACCCAGTCTGCCACTTTTTCTTACTGCGGCCAGTCTGCCAGAAGCGATATGTCACTCGTTGTGTATCTTAAGAGATTCATCGTTACTCCTTCCATAGGTTACTGGTATTCTCTGAGTCAATACCTCTCGTGACGAAAAAGTGGCTATCTTAATAGTGCAATACTTCTTCCTCCTAGTTGCTCACACAGTTTACTACTTTTTGTGTAGTTTTTGTCTGCCAGAAACTATAATTCACTAGTTGTGTATCATAAAAGTGTCATCGTTTCTCCTCCTAGGGGTTTTCGAGATTTCTTAAACCAAACCGCAAGTAACGAGGCATTGGCTACCTTAAGAGAGTCATAGTTACTCGTCCCAATTGCTCACCCAGTCTGCCACTTTTTCTTACTGCGGCCAGTCTGCCAGAAGCGATATGTCACTCGTTGTGTATCTTAAGAGATTCATCGTTACTCTTTCCATAGGTTACTGGTATTCTCTGATTCAATGCTTCTCGTGACGAAAAAGTTGCTATCTTAATAGTGCAATACTTCTTCCTCCCAGTTGCTCACACAGTTTACTACTTTTTGTGTAGTTTTTGTCTGCCAGAAACTATAATTCACTAGCTGTGTATCATAAAAGAGTCATCGTTTCTCCTCCTAGGGGTTTTCGAGATTTCTTAATCCAAACCGCAAGTAACGAGGCATTGGCTACCTTAAGAGAGTCATAGTTACTCCTCCCCATTGCTCACCCAGTCTGCCACTTTTTCTTACTGTGGCCAGTCTGCCAGAAGCGATATGTCACTCGTTGTGTATCTTAAGAGATTCATCGTTACTCCTTCCATAGGTTACTGGTATTCTCTGAGTCAATACCACTCTTGACGAAAAAGTGGCTATCTTAATAGTGCAATACTTCTTCCTCCGAGTTGCTCACACAGTTTACTACTTTTTGTGTACTTGCCAGTCTGCCAGAAGCGATATGTCATTAGTTGTGTATCATAAAAGGGTCATCGTTTCTCCTCCTAGGGGTTATTCGAGATTTCTTAATCCAAACAGCAAGTAACGAGGCATTGGCTACCTTAAGAGAGTCATAGTTACTCGTCCCAATTGCTCACCCAGTCTGCCACTTTTCCTTACTGCGGCCAGTCTGCCAGAAGCGATATGTCACTCGTTGTGTATCTTAAGAGATTCATCGTTACTCTTTCCATAGGTTACTGGTATTCTCTGATTCAATGCCTCTCGTGACGAAAAAGTGGCTATCTTAATAGTGCAATACTTCTTCCTCCCAGTTGCTCACACAGTTTACTACTTTTTTGTGTAGTTTTTGTCTGCCAGAAGCTATAATTCACTAGTTTTGTGACATAAAAGAGTCATCGTTTCTCCTCCTAGGGGTTATTCGAGACCTCTTAATGCAAACCGCAAGTAACGAGGCATTGGCTACCTTAAGAGAGTCATAGTTACTCGTCCCAATTGCTCACCCAGTCTGCCACTTTTCCTTACTGCGGCCAGTCTGCCAGAAGCGATATGTCACTCGTTGTGTATCTTAAGAGATTCATCGTTACTCTTTCCATAGGTTACTGGTATTCTCTGATTCAATGCCTCTCGTGACGAAAAAGTGGCTATCTTAATAGTGCAATACTTCTTCCTCCCAGTTGCTCACACAGTTTACTACTTTTTTGTGTAGTTTTTGTCTGCCAGAAACTATAATTCACTAGTTTTGTGTCATAAAAGAGTCATCGTTTCTCCTCCTAGGGGTTATTCGAGACCTCTTAATGCAAACCGCAAGTAACGAGGCATTGGCTACCTTAAGAGAGTCATAGTTACTCGTCCCAATTGCTCACCCAGTCTGCCACTTTTCCTTACTGCGGCCAGTCTGCCAGAAGCGATATGTCACTCGTTGTGTATCTTAAGAGATTCATCGTTACTCTTTCCATAGGTTACTGGTATTCTCTGATTCAATGCCTCTCGTGACGAAAAAGTGGCTATCTTAATAGTGCAATACTTCTTCCTCCCAGTTGCTCACACAGTTTACTACTTTTTTGTGTAGTTTTTGTCTGCCAGAAACTATAATTCACTAGTTTTGTATCATAAAAGAGTCATCGTTTCTCCTCCTAGGGGTTATTCGAGACCTCTTAATCCAAACCGCAAGTAACGAGGCATTGGCTACCTTAAGAGAGTCATAGTTACTCGTCCCAATTGCTCACCCAGTCTGCCACTTTTTCTTACTGCGGCCAGTCTGCCAGAAGCGATATGTCACTCGTTGTGTATCTTAAGAGTTTCATCGTTACTCCTTCCATAGGTTACTGGTATTCTCTGAGTCAATACCTCTCGTGACGAAAAAGTGGCTATCTTAATAGTGCAATACTTCTTCCTCCTAGTTGCTCACACAGTTTACTACTTTTTGAGTAGTTTTTGTCTGCCAGAAACTATAATTCACTAGTTGTGTATCATAAAAGAGTCATCGTTTCTCCTCCTAGGGGTTTTCGAGATTTCTTAATCCAAACCGCAAGTAACGAGGCATTGGCTACCTTAAGAGAGTCATAGTTACTCGTCCCAATTGCTCACCCAGTCTGCCACTTTTTCTTACTGCGGCCAGTCTGCCAGAAGCGATATGTCACTCGTTGTGTATCTTAAGAGATTCATCGTTACTCTTTCCATAGGTTACTGGTATTCTCTGATTCAATGCCTCTCGTGACGAAAAAGTTGCTATCTTAATAGTGCAATACTTCTTCCTCCCAGTTGCTCACACAGTTTACTACTTTTTGTGTAGTTTTTGTCTGCCAGAAACTATAATTCACTAGCTGTGTATCATAAAAGAATCATCGTTTCTCCTCCTAGGGGTTTTCGAGATTTCTTAATCCAAACCGCAAGTAACGAGGCATTGGCTACCTTAAGAGAGTCATAGTTACTCCTCCCCATTGCTCACCCAGTCTGCCACTTTTTCTTACTGTGGCCAGTCTGCCAGAAGCGATATGTCACTCGTTGTGTATCTTAAGAGATTCATCGTTACTCCTTCCATAGGTTACTGGTATTCTCTGAGTCAATACCACTCTTGACGAAAAAGTGGCTATCTTAATAGTGCAATACTTCTTCCTCCGAGTTGCTCACACAGTTTACTACTTTTTGTGTACTTGCCAGTCTGCCAGAAGCGATATGTCATTAGTTGTGTATCATAAAAGGGTCATCGTTTCTCCTCCTAGGGGTTATTCGAGATTTCTTAATCCAAACAGCAAGTAACGAGGCATTGGCTACCTTAAGAGAGTCATAGTTACTCGTCCCAATTGCTCACCCAGTCTGCCACTTTTCCTTACTGCGGCCAGTCTGCCAGAAGCGATATGTCACTCGTTGTGTATCTTAAGAGATTCATCGTTACTCTTTCCATAGGTTACTGGTATTCTCTGATTCAATGCCTCTCGTGACGAAAAAGTGGCTATCTTAATAGTGCAATACTTCTTCCTCCCAGTTGCTCACACAGTTTACTACTTTTTTGTGTAGTTTTTGTCTGCCAGAAACTATAATTCACTAGTTTTGTGACATAAAAGAGTCATCGTTTCTCCTCCTAGGGGTTATTCGAGACCTCTTAATGCAAACCGCAAGTAACGAGGCATTGGCTACCTTAAGAGAGTCATAGTTACTCGTCCCAATTGCTCACCCAGTCTGCCACTTTTCCTTACTGCGGCCAGTCTGCCAGAAGCGATATGTCACTCGTTGTGTATCTTAAGAGATTCATCGTTACTCTTTCCATAGGTTACTGGTATTCTCTGATTCAATGCCTCTCGTGACGAAAAAGTGGCTATCTTAATAGTGCAATACTTCTTCCTCCCAGTTGCTCACACAGTTTACTACTTTTTTGTGTAGTTTTTGTCTGCCAGAAACTGTAATTCACTAGTTTTGTATCATAAAAGAGTCATCGTTTCTCCTCCTAGGGGTTATTCGAGACCTCTTAATCCAAACCGCAAGTAACGAGGCATTGGCTACCTTAAGAGAGTCATAGTTACTCGTCCCAATTGCTCACCAGTCTGCCACTTTTTCTTACTGCGGCCAGTCTGCCAGAAGCGATATGTCACTCGTTGTGTATCTTAAGAGATTCATCGTTACCCCTTCCATAGGTTACTGGTATTCTCTGAGTCAATACCTCTCGTGACGAAAAAGTGGCTATCTTAATAGTGCAATACTTCTTCCTCCGAGTTGCTCACACAGATTACTACTTTTTGTGTAGTTTTTGTCTGCCAGAAACTATAATTCACTAGTTGTGTATCATAAAAGAGTCATCGTTTCTCATCCTAGGGGTTTTCGAGATTTCTTAATCCAAACCGCAAGTAACGAGGCATTGGCTACCTTAAGAGAGTCATAGTTACTCGTCCCAATTGCTCACCCTGTCTGCCACTTTTTCTTACTGCGGCCAGTCTGCCAGAAGCGATATGTCACTCGTTGTGTATCTTAAGAGATTCATCGTTACTCTTTCCATAGGTTACTGGTATTCTCTGATTCAATGCCTCTCGTGACGAAAAAGTGGCTATCTTAATAGTGCAATACTTCTTCCTCCGAGTTTCTCACACAGTTTACTACTTTTTGTGTAGTTTTTGTCTGCCAGAAACTATAATTCACTAGCTGTGTATCATAAAAGAGTCATCGTTTCTCCTCCTAGGGGTTTTCGAGATTTCTTAATCCAAACCGCAAGTAACGAGGCATTGGCTACCTTAAGAGAGTCATAGTTAGTCCTCCCCATTGCTCACCCAGTCTGCCACTTTTCCTTACTGCGGCCAGTCTGCCAGAAGCGATATGTCACTCGTTGTGTATCTTAAGAGATTCATCGTTACTCTTTCCATAGGTTACTGGTATTCTCTGATTCAATGCCTCTCGTGACGAAAAAGTGGCTATCTTAATAGTGCAATACTTCTTCCTCCCAGTTGCTCACACAGTTTACTACTTTTTTGTGTAGTTTTTGTCTGCCAGAAACTATAATTCACTAGTTTTGTGACATAAAAGAGTCATCGTTTCTCCTCCTAGGGGTTATTCGAGACCTCTTAATGCAAACCGCAAGTAACGAGGCATTGGCTACCTTAAGAGAGTCATAGTTACTCGTCCCAATTGCTCACCCAGTCTGCCACTTTTCCTTACTGCGGCCAGTCTGCCAGAAGCGATATGTCACTCGTTGTGTATCTTAAGAGATTCATCGTTACTCTTTCCATAGGTTACTGGTATTCTCTGATTCAATGCCTCTCGTGACGAAAAAGTGGCTATCTTAATAGTGCAATACTTCTTCCTCCCAGTTGCTCACACAGTTTACTACTTTTTTGTGTAGTTTTTGTCTGCCAGAAACTATAATTCACTAGTTTTGTATCATAAAAGAGTCATCGTTTCTCCTCCTAGGGGTTATTCGAGACCTCTTAATCCAAACCGCAAGTAACGAGGCATTGGCTACCTTAAGAGAGTCATAGTTACTCGTCCCAATTGCTCACCAGTCTGCCACTTTTTCTTACTGCGGCCAGTCTGCCAGAAGCGATATGTCACTCGTTGTGTATCTTAAGAGATTCATCGTTACCCCTTCCATAGGTTACTGGTATTCTCTGAGTCAATACCTCTCGTGACGAAAAAGTGGCTATCTTAATAGTGCAATACTTCTTCCTCCGAGTTGCTCACACAGATTACTACTTTTTGTGTAGTTTTTGTCTGCCAGAAACTATAATTCACTAGTTGTGTATCATAAAAGAGTCATCGTTTCTCATCCTAGGGGTTTTCGAGATTTCTTAATCCAAACCGCAAGTAACGAGGCATTGGCTACCTTAAGAGAGTCATAGTTACTCGTCCCAATTGCTCACCCTGTCTGCCACTTTTTCTTACTGCGGCCAGTCTGCCAGAAGCGATATGTCACTCGTTGTGTATCTTAAGAGATTCATCGTTACTCTTTCCATAGGTTACTGGTATTCTCTGATTCAATGCCTCTCGTGACGAAAAAGTGGCTATCTTAATAGTGCAATACTTCTTCCTCCGAGTTTCTCACACAGTTTACTACTTTTTGTGTAGTTTTTGTCTGCCAGAAACTATAATTCACTAGCTGTGTATCATAAAAGAGTCATCGTTTCTCCTCCTAGGGGTTTTCGAGATTTCTTAATCCAAACCGCAAGTAACGAGGCATTGGCTACCTTAAGAGAGTCATAGTTAGTCCTCCCCATTGCTCACCCAGTCTGCCACTTTTTCTTACTGTGGCCAGTCTGCCAGAAGCGATATGTCACTCGTTGTGTATCTTAAGAGATTCATCGTTACTCCTTCCATAGGTTACTGGTATTCTCTGAGTCAATACCTCTCTTGACGAAAAAGTGGCTATCTTAATAGTGCAATACTTCTTCCTCCGAGTTGCTCACACAGTTTGCTACTTTTTGTGTACTTGCCAGTCTGCCAGAAGCGATATGTCATTAGTTGTGTATCATAAAAGGGTCATCGTTTCTCCTCCTAGGGGTTATTCGAGATTTGTTAATCCAAACCGCAAGTAACGAGGCATTGGCTACCTTAAGAGAGTCATAGTTACTCGTCCCAATTGCTCACCCAGTCTGCCACTTTTCCTTACTGCGGCCAGTCTGCCAGAAGCGATATGTCACTCGTTGTGTATCTTAAGAGATTCATCGTTACTCTTTCCATAGGTTACTGGTATTCTCTGATTCAATGCCTCTCGTGACGAAAAAGTGGCTATCTTAATAGTGCAATACATCTTCCTCCCATTTGCTCACACAGTTTACTACTTTTTTGTGTAGTTTTTGTCTGCCAGAAACTATAATTCACTAGCTGTGTATCATAAAAGAGTCATCGTTTCTCCTCCTAGGGGTTTTCGAGATTTCTTAATCCAAACCGCAAGTAACGAGGCATTGGCTACCTTAAGAGAGTCATAGTTACTCGTCCCAATTGCTCACCCAGTCTGCCACTTTTCCTTACTGCGGCCAGTCTGCCAGAAGCGATATGTCACTCGTTGTGTATCTTAAGAGATTCATCGTTACTCTTTCCATAGGTTACTGGTATTCTCTGATTCAATGCCTCTCGTGACGAAAAAGTGGCTATCTTAATAGTGCAATACTTCTTCCTCCGAGTTGCTCACACAGTTTACTACTTTTTGTGTACTTGCCAGTCTGCCAGAAGCGATATGTCATTAGTTGTGTATCATAAAAGGGTCATCGTTTCTCCTCCTAGGGGTTATTCGAGATTTCTTAATCCAAACCGCAAGTAACGAGGCATTGGCTACCTTAAGAGAGTCATAGTTACTCGTCCCAATTGCTCACCCAGTCTGCCACTTTTCCTTACTGCGGCCAGTCTGCCAGAAGCGATATGTCACTCGTTGTGTATCTTAAGAGATTCATCGTTACTCTTTCCATAGGTTACTGGTATTCTCTGATTCAATGCCTCTCGTGACGAAAAAGTGGCTATATTAATAGTGCAATACTTCTTCCTCCGAGTTTCTCACACAGTTTACTACTTTTTGTGTAGTTTTTGTCTGCCAGAAACTATAATTCACTAGCTGTGTATCATAAAAGAGTCATCGTTTCTCCTCCTAGGGGTTTTCGAGATTTCTTAATCCAAACCGCAAGTAACGAGGCATTGGCTACCTTAAGAGAGTCATAGTTACTCCTCCCCATTGCTCACCCAGTCTGCCACTTTTTCTTACTGTGGCCAGTCTGCCAGAAGCGATATGTCACTCGTTGTGTATCTTAAGAGATTCATCGTTACTCCTTCCATAGGTTACTGGTATTCTCTGAGTCAATACCTCTCTTGACGAAAAAGTGGCTATCTTAATAGTGCAATACTTCTTCCTCCGAGTTGCTCGCACAGTTTACTACTTTTTGTGTACTTACCAGTCTGCCAGAAGCGATATGTCATTAGTTGTGTATCATAAAAGGGTCATCGTTTCTCCTCCTAGGGGTTATTCGAGATTTCTTAATCCAAACCGCAAGTAACGAGGCATTGGCTACCTTAAGAGAGTCATAGTTACTCGTCCCAATTGCTCACCCAGTCTGCCACTTTTCCTTACTGCGGCCAGTCTGCCAGAAGCGATATTTCACTCGTTGTGTATCTTAAGAGATTCATCGTTACTCTTTCCATAGGTTACTGGTATTCTCTGATTCAATGCCTCTCGTGACGAAAAAATGGCTATCTTAATAGTGCAATACTTCTTCCTCCGAGTTGCTCACACAGTTTACTACTTTTTGTGTACTTGCCAGTCTGCCAGAAGCGATATGTCATTAGTTGTGTATCATAAAAGGGTCATCGTTTCTCCTCCTAGGGGTTATTCGAGATTTCTTAATCCAAACCGCAAGTAACGAGGCATTGGCTACCTTAAGAGAGTCATAGTTACTCGTCCCAATTGCTCACCCAGTCTGCCACTTTTCCTTACTGCGGCCAGTCTGCCAGAAGCGATATGTCACTCGTTGTGTATCTTAAGAGATTCATCGTTACTCCTTCCATAGGTTACTGGTATTCTCTGAGTCAATACCTCTCTTCACGAAAAAGTGGCTATCTTAATAGTGCAATACTTCTTCCTCCGAGTTGCTCACACAGTTTACTACTTTTTGTGTACTTGCCAGTCTGCCAGAAGCGATATGTCACTAGTTGTGTATCATAAAAGGGTCATCGTTTCCCCTCCTAGGGGTTATTCGAGATTTCTTAATCCAAACCGCAAGTAACGAGGCATTGGCTACCTTAAGAGAGTCATAGTTACTCGTCCCAATTGCTCACCCAGTCTGCCACTTTTCCTTACTGCGGCCAGTCTGCCAGAAGCGATATGTCACTCGTTGTGTATCTTAAGAGATTCATCGTTACTCTTTCCATAGGTTACTGGTATTCTCTGATTCAGTGCCTCTCGTGACGAAAAAGTGGCTATCTTAATAGTGCAATACTTCTTCCTCCCATTTGCTCACACAGTTTACTACTTTTTTGTGTAGTTTTTGTCTGCCAGAAACTATAATTCACTAGTTTTGTATCATAAAAGAGTCATCGTTTCTCCTCCTAGGGGTTATTCGAGACCTCTTAATGCAAACCGCAAGTAACGAGGCATTGACTACCTTAAGAGAGTCATAGTTACTCGTCCCAATTGCTCACCCAGTCTGCCACTTTTCCTTACTGCGGCCAGTCTGCCAGAAGCGATATGTCACTCGTTGTGTATCTTAAGAGATTCATCGTTACTCTTTCCATAGGTTACTGGTATTCTCTGATTCAATGCCTCTCGTGACGAAAAAGTGGCTATATTAATAGTGCAATACTTCTTCCTCCGAGTTTCTCACACAGTTTACTACTTTTTGTGTAGTTTTTGTCTGCCAGAAACTATAATTCACTAGCTGTGTATCATAAAAGAGTCATCGTTTCTCCTCCTAGGGGTTTTCGAGATTTCTTAATCCAAACCGCAAGTAACGAGGCATTGGCTACCTTAAGAGAGTCATAGTTACTCCTCCCCATTGCTCACCCAGTCTGCCACTTTTTCTTACTGTGGCCAGTCTGCCAGAAGCGATATGTCACTCGTTGTGTATCTTAAGAGATTCATCGTTACTCCTTCCATAGGTTACTGGTATTCTCTGAGTCAATACCTCTCTTGACGAAAAAGTGGCTATCTTAATAGTGCAATACTTCTTCCTCCGAGTTGCTCGCACAGTTTACTACTTTTTGTGTACTTGCCAGTCTGCCAGAAGCGATATGTCATTAGTTGTGTATCATAAAAGGGTCATCGTTTCTCCTCCTAGGGGTTATTCGAGATTTCTTAATCCAAACCGCAAGTAACGAGGCATTGGCTACCTTAAGAGAGTCATAGTTACTCGTCCTAATTGCTCACCCAGTCTGCCACTTTTCCTTACTGCGGCCAGTCTGCCAGAAGCGATATTTCACTCGTTGTGTATCTTAAGAGATTCATCGTTACTCTTTCCATAGGTTACTGGTATTCTCTGATTCAATGCCTCTCGTGACGAAAAAGTGGCTATCTTAATAGTGCAATACTTCTTCCTCCGAGTTGCTCACACAGTTTACTACTTTTTGTGTACTTGCCAGTCTGCCAGAAGCGATATGTCATTAGTTGTGTATCATAAAAGGGTCATCGTTTCTCCTCCTAGGGGTTATTCGAGATTTCTTAATCCAAACCGCAAGTAACGAGGCATTGGCTACCTTAAGAGAGTCATAGTTACTCGTCCCAATTGCTCACCCAGTCTGCCACTTTTCCTTACTGCGGCCAGTCTGCCAGAAGCGATATGTCACTCGTTGTGTATCTTAAGAGATTCATCGTTACCCCTTCCATAGGTTACTGGTATTCTCTGAGTCAATACCTCTCGTGACGAAAAAGTGGCTATCTTAATAGTGCAATACTTCTTCCTCCGAGTTGCTCAAACAGATTACTACTTTTTGTGTAGTTTTTGTCTGCCAGAAACTATAATTCACTAGTTGTGTATCATAAAAGAGTCATCGTTTCTCATCCTAGGGGTTTTCGAGATTTCTTAATCCAAACCGCAAGTAACGAGGCATTGGCTACCTTAAGAGAGTCATAGTTACTCGTCCCAATTGCTCACCCTGTCTGCCACTTTTTCTTACTGCGGCCAGTCTGCCAGAAGCGATATGTCACTCGTTGTGTATCTTAAGAGATTCATCGTTACTCTTTCCATAGGTTACTGGTATTCTCTGATTCAATGCCTCTCGTGACGAAAAAGTGGCTATCTTAATAGTGCAATACTTCTTCCTCCGAGTTTCTCACACAGTTTACTACTTTTTGTGTAGTTTTTGTCTGCCAGAAACTATAATTCACTAGCTGTGTATCATAAAAGAGTCATCGTTTCTCCTCCTAGGGGTTTTCGAGATTTCTTAATCCAAACCGCAAGTAACGAGGCATTGGCTACCTTAAGAGAGTCATAGTTAGTCCTCCCCATTGCTCACCCAGTCTGCCACTTTTTCTTACTGTGGCCAGTCTGCCAGAAGCGATATGTCACTCGTTGTGTATCTTAAGAGATTCATCGTTACTCCTTCCATAGGTTACTGGTATTCTCTGAGTCAATACCTCTCTTGACGAAAAAGTGGCTATCTTAATAGTGCAATACTTCTTCCTCCGAGTTGCTCACACAGTTTGCTACTTTTTGTGTACTTGCCAGTCTGCCAGAAGCGATATGTCATTAGTTGTGTATCATAAAAGGGTCATCGTTTCTCCTCCTAGGGGTTATTCGAGATTTGTTAATCCAAACCGCAAGTAACGAGGCATTGGCTACCTTAAGAGAGTCATAGTTACTCGTCCCAATTGCTCACCCAGTCTGCCACTTTTCCTTACTGCGGCCAGTCTGCCAGAAGCGATATGTCACTCGTTGTGTATCTTAAGAGATTCATCGTTACTCTTTCCATAGGTTACTGGTATTCTCTGATTCAATGCCTCTCGTGACGAAAAAGTGGCTATCTTAATAGTGCAATACATCTTCCTCCCATTTGCTCACACAGTTTACTACTTTTTTGTGTAGTTTTTGTCTGCCAGAAACTATAATTCACTAGCTGTGTATCATAAAAGAGTCATCGTTTCTCCTCCTAGGGGTTTTCGAGATTTCTTAATCCAAACCGCAAGTAACGAGGCATTGGCTACCTTAAGAGAGTCATAGTTACTCGTCCCAATTGCTCACCCAGTCTGCCACTTTTCCTTACTGCGGCCAGTCTGCCAGAAGCGATATGTCACTCGTTGTGTATCTTAAGAGATTCATCGTTACTCTTTCCATAGGTTACTGGTATTCTCTGATTCAATGCCTCTCGTGACGAAAAAGTGGCTATCTTAATAGTGCAATACTTCTTCCTCCGAGTTGCTCACACAGTTTACTACTTTTTGTGTACTTGCCAGTCTGCCAGAAGCGATATGTCATTAGTTGTGTATCATAAAAGGGTCATCGTTTCTCCTCCTAGGGGTTATTCGAGATTTCTTAATCCAAACCGCAAGTAACGAGGCATTGGCTACCTTAAGAGAGTCATAGTTACTCGTCCCAATTGCTCACCCAGTCTGCCACTTTTCCTTACTGCGGCCAGTCTGCCAGAAGCGATATGTCACTCGTTGTGTATCTTAAGAGATTCATCGTTACTCTTTCCATAGGTTACTGGTATTCTCTGATTCAATGCCTCTCGTGACGAAAAAGTGGCTATATTAATAGTGCAATACTTCTTCCTCCGAGTTTCTCACACAGTTTACTACTTTTTGTGTAGTTTTTGTCTGCCAGAAACTATAATTCACTAGCTGTGTATCATAAAAGAGTCATCGTTTCTCCTCCTAGGGGTTTTCGAGATTTCTTAATCCAAACCGCAAGTAACGAGGCATTGGCTACCTTAAGAGAGTCATAGTTACTCCTCCCCATTGCTCACCCAGTCTGCCACTTTTTCTTACTGTGGCCAGTCTGCCAGAAGCGATATGTCACTCGTTGTGTATCTTAAGAGATTCATCGTTACTCCTTCCATAGGTTACTGGTATTCTCTGAGTCAATACCTCTCTTGACGAAAAAGTGGCTATCTTAATAGTGCAATACTTCTTCCTCCGAGTTGCTCGCACAGTTTACTACTTTTTGTGTACTTGCCAGTCTGCCAGAAGCGATATGTCATTAGTTGTGTATCATAAAAGGGTCATCGTTTCTCCTCCTAGGGGTTATTCGAGATTTCTTAATCCAAACCGCAAGTAACGAGGCATTGGCTACCTTAAGAGAGTCATAGTTACTCGTCCCAATTGCTCACCCAGTCTGCCACTTTTCCTTACTGCGGCCAGTCTGCCAGAAGCGATATTTCACTCGTTGTGTATCTTAAGAGATTCATCGTTACTCTTTCCATAGGTTACTGGTATTCTCTGATTCAATGCCTCTCGTGACGAAAAAGTGGCTATCTTAATAGTGCAATACTTCTTCCTCCGAGTTGCTCACACAGTTTACTACTTTTTGTGTACTTGCCAGTCTGCCAGAAGCGATATGTCATTAGTTGTGTATCATAAAAGGGTCATCGTTTCTCCTCCTAGGGGTTATTCGAGATTTCTTAATCCAAACCGCAAGTAACGAGGCATTGGCTACCTTAAGAGAGTCATAGTTACTCGTCCCAATTGCTCACCCAGTCTGCCACTTTTCCTTACTGCGGCCAGTCTGCCAGAAGCGATATGTCACTCGTTGTGTATCTTAAGAGATTCATCGTTACTCCTTCCATAGGTTACTGGTATTCTCTGAGTCAATACCTCTCTTCACGAAAAAGTGGCTATCTTAATAGTGCAATACTTCTTCCTCCGAGTTGCTCACACAGTTTACTACTTTTTGTGTACTTGCCAGTCTGCCAGAAGCGATATGTCACTAGTTGTGTATCATAAAAGGGTCATCGTTTCCCCTCCTAGGGGTTATTCGAGATTTCTTAATCCAAACCGCAAGTAACGAGGCATTGGCTACCTTAAGAGAGTCATAGTTACTCGTCCCAATTGCTCACCCAGTCTGCCACTTTTCCTTACTGCGGCCAGTCTGCCAGAAGCGATATGTCACTCGTTGTGTATCTTAAGAGATTCATCGTTACTCTTTCCATAGGTTACTGGTATTCTCTGATTCAGTGCCTCTCGTGACGAAAAAGTGGCTATCTTAATAGTGCAATACTTCTTCCTCCCATTTGCTCACACAGTTTACTACTTTTTTGTGTAGTTTTTGTCTGCCAGAAACTATAATTCACTAGTTTTGTATCATAAAAGAGTCATCGTTTCTCCTCCTAGGGGTTATTCGAGACCTCTTAATGCAAACCGCAAGTAACGAGGCATTGACTACCTTAAGAGAGTCATAGTTACTCGTCCCAATTGCTCACCCAGTCTGCCACTTTTCCTTACTGCGGCCAGTCTGCCAGAAGCGATATGTCACTCGTTGTGTATCTTAAGAGATTCATCGTTACTCTTTCCATAGGTTACTGGTATTCTCTGATTCAATGCCTCTCGTGACGAAAAAGTGGCTATATTAATAGTGCAATACTTCTTCCTCCGAGTTTCTCACACAGTTTACTACTTTTTGTGTAGTTTTTGTCTGCCAGAAACTATAATTCACTAGCTGTGTATCATAAAAGAGTCATCGTTTCTCCTCCTAGGGGTTTTCGAGATTTCTTAATCCAAACCGCAAGTAACGAGGCATTGGCTACCTTAAGAGAGTCATAGTTACTCCTCCCCATTGCTCACCCAGTCTGCCACTTTTTCTTACTGTGGCCAGTCTGCCAGAAGCGATATGTCACTCGTTGTGTATCTTAAGAGATTCATCGTTACTCCTTCCATAGGTTACTGGTATTCTCTGAGTCAATACCTCTCTTGACGAAAAAGTGGCTATCTTAATAGTGCAATACTTCTTCCTCCGAGTTGCTCGCACAGTTTACTACTTTTTGTGTACTTGCCAGTCTGCCAGAAGCGATATGTCATTAGTTGTGTATCATAAAAGGGTCATCGTTTCTCCTCCTAGGGGTTATTCGAGATTTCTTAATCCAAACCGCAAGTAACGAGGCATTGGCTACCTTAAGAGAGTCATAGTTACTCGTCCTAATTGCTCACCCAGTCTGCCACTTTTCCTTACTGCGGCCAGTCTGCCAGAAGCGATATTTCACTCGTTGTGTATCTTAAGAGATTCATCGTTACTCTTTCCATAGGTTACTGGTATTCTCTGATTCAATGCCTCTCGTGACGAAAAAGTGGCTATCTTAATAGTGCAATACTTCTTCCTCCGAGTTGCTCACACAGTTTACTACTTTTTGTGTACTTGCCAGTCTGCCAGAAGCGATATGTCATTAGTTGTGTATCATAAAAGGGTCATCGTTTCTCCTCCTAGGGGTTATTCGAGATTTCTTAATCCAAACCGCAAGTAACGAGGCATTGGCTACCTTAAGAGAGTCATAGTTACTCGTCCCAATTGCTCACCCAGTCTGCCACTTTTCCTTACTGCGGCCAGTCTGCCAGAAGCGATATGTCACTCGTTGTGTATCTTAAGAGATTCATCGTTACTCCTTCCATAGGTTACTGGTATTCTCTGAGTCAATACCTCTCTTCACGAAAAAGTGGCTATCTTAATAGTGCAATACTTCTTCCTCCGAGTTGCTCACACAGTTTACTACTTTTTGTGTACTTGCCAGTCTGCCAGAAGCGATATGTCACTAGTTGTGTATCATAAAAGGGTCATCGTTTCCCCTCCTAGGGGTTATTCGAGATTTCTTAATCCAAACCGCAAGTAACGAGGCATTGGCTACCTTAAGAGAGTCATAGTTACTCGTCCCAATTGCTCACCCAGTCTGCCACTTTTCCTTACTGCGGCCAGTCTGCCAGAAGCGATATGTCACTCGTTGTGTATCTTAAGAGATTCATCGTTACTCTTTCCATAGGTTACTGGTATTCTCTGATTCAGTGCCTCTCGTGACGAAAAAGTGGCTATCTTAATAGTGCAATACTTCTTCCTCCCATTTGCTCACACAGTTTACTACTTTTTTGTGTAGTTTTTGTCTGCCAGAAACTATAATTCACTAGTTTTGTATCATAAAAGAGTCATCGTTTCTCCTCCTAGGGGTTATTCGAGACTTCTTAATGCAAACCGCAAGAAACGAGGCATTGACTACCTTAAGAGAGTCATAGTTACTCGTCCCAATTGCTCACCCAGTCTGCCACTTTTCCTTACTGCGGCCAGTCTGCCAGAAGCGATATGTCACTCGTTGTGTATCTTAAGAGATTCATCGTTACTCTTTCCATAGGTTACTGGTATTCTCTGATTCAATGCCTCTCGTGACGAAAAAGTGGCTATCTTAATAGTGCAATACTTCTTCCTCCCAGTTGCTCACACAGTTTACTACTTTTTGTGTACTTTTTGTCTGCCAGAAACTATAATTCACTAGCTGTGTATCATAAAAGAGTCATCGTTTCTCCTCCTAGGGGTTTTCGAGATTTCTTAATCCAAACCGCAAGTAACGAGGCATTGGCTACCTTAAGAGAGTCATAGTTACTCCTCCCCATTGCTCACCCAGTCTGCCACTTTTTCTTACTGTGGCCAGTCTGCCAGAAGCGATATGTCACTCGATGTGTATCTTAAGAGATTCATCGTTACTCCTTCCATAGGTTACTGGTATTCTCTGAGTCAATACCTCTCTTGACGAAAAAGTGACTATCTTAATAGTGCAATACTTCTTCCTCCGAGTTGCTCACACAGTTTACTACTTTTTGTGTACTTGCCAGTCTGCCAGAAGCGATATGTCATTAGTTGTGTATCATAAAAGGGTCATCGTTTCTCCTCCTAGGGGTTATTCGAGATTTCTTAATCCAAACCGCAAGTAACGAGGCATTGGCTACCTTAAGAGAGTCATAGTTACTCGTCCCAATTGCTCACCCAGTCTGCCACTTTTCCTTACTGCGGCCAGTCTGCCAGAAGCGATATGTCACTCGTTGTGTATCTTAAGAGATTCATCGTTACTCTTTCCATAGGTTACTGGTATTCTCTGATTCAATGCCTCTCGTGACGAAAAAGTGGCTATATTAATAGTGCAATACTTCTTCCTCCGAGTTTCTCACACAGTTTACTACTTTTTGTGTAGTTTTTGTCTGCCAGAAACTATAATTCACTAGCTGTGTATCATAAAAGAGTCATCGTTTCTCCTCCTAGGGGTTTTCGAGATTTCTTAATCCAAACCGCAAGTAACGAGGCATTGGCTACCTTAAGAGAGTCATAGTTACTCCTCCCCATTGCTCACCCAGTCTGCCACTTTTTCTTACTGTGGCCAGTCTGCCAGAAGCGATATGTCACTCGTTGTGTATCTTAAGAGATTCATCGTTACTCCTTCCATAGGTTACTGGTATTCTCTGAGTCAATACCTCTCTTGACGAAAAAGTGGCTATCTTAATAGTGCAATACTTCTTCCTCCGAGTTGCTCGCACAGTTTACTACTTTTTGTGTACTTGCCAGTCTGCCAGAAGCGATATGTCATTAGTTGTGTATCATAAAAGGGTCATCGTTTCTCCTCCTAGGGGTTATTCGAGATTTCTTAATCCAAACCGCAAGTAACGAGGCATTGGCTACCTTAAGAGAGTCATAGTTACTCGTCCCAATTGCTCACCCAGTCTGCCACTTTTCCTTACTGCGGCCAGTCTGCCAGAAGCGATATTTCACTCGTTGTGTATCTTAAGAGATTCATCGTTACTCTTTCCATAGGTTACTGGTATTCTCTGATTCAATGCCTCTCGTGACGAAAAAGTGGCTATCTTAATAGTGCAATACTTCTTCCTCCCATTTGCTCACACAGTTCACTACTTTTTTGTGTAGTTTTTGTCTGCCAGAAACTATAATTCACTAGCTGTGTATCATAAAAGAGTCATCGTTTCTCCTCCTAGGGTTTTTCGAGATTTCTTAATCCAAACCGCAAGTAACGAGGCATTGGCTACCTTAAGAGAGTCATAGTTACTCGTCCCAATTGCTCACCCAGTCTGCCACTTTTCCTTACTGCGGCCAGTCTGCCAGAAGCGATATGTCACTCGTTGTGTATCTTAAGAGATTCATCGTTACTCTTTCCATAGGTTACTGGTATTCTCTGATTCAATGCCTCTCGTGACGAAAAAGTGGCTATCTTAATAGTGCAATACTTCTTCCTCCGAGTTGCTCACACAGTTTACTACTTTTTGTGTACTTGCCAGTCTGCCAGAAGCGATATGTCATTAGTTGTGTATCATAAAAGGGTCATCGTTTCTCCTCCTAGGGGTTATTCGAGATTTCTTAATCCAAACCGCAAGTAACGAGGCATTGGCTACCTTAAGAGAGTCATAGTTACTCGTCCCAATTGCTCACCCAGTCTGCCACTTTTCCTTACTGCGGCCAGTCTGCCAGAAGCGATATGTCACTCGTTGTGTATCTTAAGAGATTCATCGTTACTCTTTCCATAGGTTACTGGTATTCTCTGATTCAGTGCCTCTCGTGACGAAAAAGTGGCTATCTTAATAGTGCAATACTTCTTCCTCCCATTTGCTCACACAGTTTACAATTTTTTTGTGTAGTTTTTGTCTGCCAGAAACTATAATTCACTAGTTTTGTATCATAAAATAGTCATCGTTTCTCCTCCTAGGGGTTATTCGAGACCTCTTAATGCAAACCGCAAGTAACGAGGCATTGGCTACCTTAAGAGAGTCATAGTTACTCGTCCCAATTGCTCACCCAGTCTGCCACTTTTCCTTACTGCGGCCAGTCTGCCAGAAGCGATATGTCACTCGTTGTGTATCTTAAGAGATTCATCGTTACTCTTTCCATAGGTTACTGGTATTCTCTGATTCAATGCCTCTCGTGACGAAAAAGTGGCTATCTTAATAGTGCAATACTTCTTCCTCCCAGTTGCTCACACAGTTTACTACTTTTTGTGTAGTTTTTGTCTGCCAGAAACTATAATTCACTAGCTGTGTATCATAAAAGAGTCATCGTTTCTCCTCCTAGGGGTTTTCGAGATTTCTTAATCCAAACCGCAAGTAACGAGGCATTGGCTACCTTAAGAGAGTCATAGTTACTCCTCCCCATTGCTCACCCAGTCTGCCACTTTTTCTTACTGTGGCCAGTCTGCCAGAAGCGATATGTCACTCGTTGTGTATCTTAAGAGATTCATCGTTACTCCTTCCATAGGTTACTGGTATTCTCTGAGTCAATACCTCTCTTGACGAAAAAGTGGCTATCTTAATAGTGCAATACTTCTTCCTCCGAGTTGCTCACACAGTTTACTACTTTTTGTGTACTTGCCAGTCTGCCAGAAGCGATATGTCATTAGTTGTGTATCATAAAAGGGTCATCGTTTCCCCTCCTAGGGGTTATTCGAGATTTCTTAATCCAAACCGCAAGTAACGAGGCATTGGCTACCTTAAGAGAGTCATAGTTACTCGTCCCAATTGCTCACCCAGTCTGCCACTTTTCCTTACTGCGGCCAGTCTGCCAGAAGCGATATGTCACTCGATGTGTATCTTAAGAGATTCATCGTTACTCTTTCCATAGGTTACTGGTATTCTCTGATTCAATGCCTCTCGTGACGAAAAAGTGGCTATCTTAATAGTGCAATACTTCTTCCTCCGAGTTTCTCACACAGTTTACTACTTTTTGTGTAGTTTTTGTCTGCCAGAAACTATAATTCACTAGCTGTGTATCATAAAAGAGTCATCGTTTCTCCTCCTAGGGGTTTTCGAGATTTCTTAATCCAAACCGCAAGTAACGAGGCATTGGCTACCTTAAGAGAGTCATAGTTACTCCTCCCCATTGCTCACCCAGTCTGCCACTTTTTCTTACTGTGGCCAGTCTGCCAGAAGCGATATGTCACTCATTGTGTATCTTAAGAGATTCATCGTTACTCCTTCCATAGGTTACTGGTATTCTCTGAGTCAATACCTCTCTTGACGAAAAAGTGGCTATCTTAATAGTGCAATACTTCTTCCTCCGAGTTGCTCGCACAGTTTACTACTTTTTGTGTACTTGCCAGTCTGCCAGAAGCGATATGTCATTAGTTGTGTATCATAAAAGGGTCATCGTTTCTCCTCCTAGGTGTTATTCGAGATTTCTTAATCCAAACCGCAAGTAACGAGGCATTGGCTACCTTAAGAGAGTCATAGTTACTCGTCCCAATTGCTCACCCAGTCTGCCACTTTTCCTTACTGCGGCCAGTCTGCCAGAAGCGATATTTCACTCGTTGTGTATCTTAAGAGATTCATCGTTACTCTTTCCATAGGTTACTGGTATTCTCTGACTCAATGCCTCTCGTGACGAAAAAGTGGCTATCTTAATAGTGCAATACTTCTTCCTCCCATTTGCTCACACAGTTTACTTCTTTTTTGTGTAGTTTTTGTCTGCCAGAAACTATAATTCACTAGTTTTGTATCATAAAAGAGTCATCGTTTCTCCTCCTAGGGGTTATTCGAGACTTCTTAATGCAAACCGCAAGTAACGAGGCATTGACTACCTTAAGAGAGTCATAGTTACTCGTCCCAATTGCTCACCCAGTCTGCCACTTTTCCTTACTGCGGCCAGTCTGCCAGAAGCGATATGTCACTCGTTGTGTATCTTAAGAGATTCATTGTTACTCTTTCCATAGGTTACTGGTATTCTCTGATTCAATGCCTCTCGTGACGAAAAAGTGGCTATCTTAATAGTGCAATACTTCTTCCTCCCAGTTGCTCACACAGTTTACTACTTTTTGTGTAGTTTTTGTCTGCCAGAAACTATAATTCACTAGCTGTGTATCATAAAAGAGTCATCGTTTCTCCTCCTAGGGGTTTTCGAGATTTCTTAATCCAAACCGCAAGTAACGAGGCATTGGCTACCTTAAGAGAGTCATAGTTACTCCTCCCCATTGCTCACCCAGTCTGCCACTTTTTCTTACTGTGGCCAGTCTGCCAGAAGCGATATGTCACTCGTTGTGTATCTTAAGAGATTCATCGTTACTCCTTCCATAGGTTACTGGTATTCTCTGAGTCAATACCTCTCTTGACGAAAAAGTGGCTATCTTAATAGTGCAATACTTCTTCCTCCGAGTTGCTCACACAGTTTACTACTTTTTGTGTACTTGCCAGTCTGCCAGAAGCGATATGTCATTAGTTGTGTATCATAAAAGGGTCATCGTTTCCCCTCCTAGGGGTTATTCGAGATTTCTTAATCCAAACCGCAAGTAACGAGGCATTGGCTACCTTAAGAGAGTCATAGTTACTCGTCCCAATTGCTCACCCAGTCTGCCACTTTTCCTTACTGCGGCCAGTCTGCCAGAAGCGATATGTCACTCGATGTGTATCTTAAGAGATTCATCGTTACTCTTTCCATAGGTTACTGGTATTCTCTGATTCAATGCCTCTCGTGACGAAAAAGTGGCTATCTTAATAGTGCAATACTTCTTCCTCCGAGTTTCTCACACAGTTTACTACTTTTTGTGTAGTTTTTGTCTGCCAGAAACTATAATTCACTAGCTGTGTATCATAAAAGAGTCATCGTTTCTCCTCCTAGGGGTTTTCGAGATTTCTTAATCCAAACCGCAAGTAACGAGGCATTGGCTACCTTAAGAGAGTCATAGTTACTCCTCCCCATTGCTCACCCAGTCTGCCACTTTTTCTTACTGTGGCCAGTCTGCCAGAAGCGATATGTCACTCATTGTGTATCTTAAGAGATTCATCGTTACTCCTTCCATAGGTTACTGGTATTCTCTGAGTCAATACCTCTCTTGACGAAAAAGTGGCTATCTTAATAGTGCAATACTTCTTCCTCCGAGTTGCTCGCACAGTTTACTACTTTTTGTGTACTTGCCAGTCTGCCAGAAGCGATATGTCATTAGTTGTGTATCATAAAAGGGTCATCGTTTCTCCTCCTAGGTGTTATTCGAGATTTCTTAATCCAAACCGCAAGTAACGAGGCATTGGCTACCTTAAGAGAGTCATAGTTACTCGTCCCAATTGCTCACCCAGTCTGCCACTTTTCCTTACTGCGGCCAGTCTGCCAGAAGCGATATTTCACTCGTTGTGTATCTTAAGAGATTCATCGTTACTCTTTCCATAGGTTACTGGTATTCTCTGACTCAATGCCTCTCGTGACGAAAAAGTGGCTATCTTAATAGTGCAATACTTCTTCCTCCCATTTGCTCACACAGTTTACTTCTTTTTTGTGTAGTTTTTGTCTGCCAGAAACTATAATTCACTAGTTTTGTATCATAAAAGAGTCATCGTTTCTCCTCCTAGGGGTTATTCGAGACTTCTTAATGCAAACCGCAAGTAACGAGGCATTGACTACCTTAAGAGAGTCATAGTTACTCGTCCCAATTGCTCACCCAGTCTGCCACTTTTCCTTACTGCGGCCAGTCTGCCAGAAGCGATATGTCACTCGTTGTGTATCTTAAGAGATTCATTGTTACTCTTTCCATAGGTTACTGGTATTCTCTGATTCAATGCCTCTCGTGACGAAAAAGTGGCTATCTTAATAGTGCAATACTTCTTCCTCCCAGTTGCTCACACAGTTTACTACTTTTTGTGTACTTTTTGTCTGCCAGAAACTATAATTCACTAGCTGTGTATCATAAAAGAGTCATCGTTTCTCCTCCTAGGGGTTTTCGAGATTTCTTAATCCAAACCGCAAGTAACGAGGCATTGGCTACCTTAAGAGAGTCATAGTTACTCCTCCCCATTGCTCACCCAGTCTGCCACTTTTTCTTACTGTGGCCAGTCTGCCAGAAGCGATATGTCACTCGTTGTGTATCTTAAGAGATTCATCGTTACTCCTTCCATAGGTTACTGGTATTCTCTGAGTCAATACCTCTCTTGACGAAAAAGTGACTATCTTAATAGTGCAATACTTCTTCCTCCGAGTTGCTCACACAGTTTACTACTTTTTGTGTACTTGCCAGTCTGCCAGAAGCGATATGTCATTAGTTGTGTATCATAAAAGGGTCATCGTTTCTCCTCCTAGGGGTTATTCGAGATTTCTTAATCCAAACCGCAAGTAACGAGGCATTGGCTACCTTAAGAGAGTCATAGTTACTCGTCCCAATTGCTCACCCAGTCTGCCACTTTTCCTTACTGCGGCCAGTCTGCCAGAAGCGATATGTCACTCGTTGTGTATCTTAAGAGATTCATCGTTACTCTTTCCATAGGTTACTGGTATTCTCTGATTCAATGCCTCTCGTGACGAAAAAGTGGCTATATTAATAGTGCAATACTTCTTCCTCCGAGTTTCTCACACAGTTTACTACTTTTTGTGTAGTTTTTGTCTGCCAGAAACTATAATTCACTAGCTGTGTATCATAAAAGAGTCATCGTTTCTCCTCCTAGGGGTTTTCGAGATTTCTTAATCCAAACCGCAAGTAACGAGGCATTGGCTACCTTAAGAGAGTCATAGTTACTCCTCCCCATTGCTCACCCAGTCTGCCACTTTTTCTTACTGTGGCCAGTCTGCCAGAAGCGATATGTCACTCGTTGTGTATCTTAAGAGATTCATCGTTACTCCTTCCATAGGTTACTGGTATTCTCTGAGTCAATACCTCTCTTGACGAAAAAGTGGCTATCTTAATAGTGCAATACTTCTTCCTCCGAGTTGCTCGCACAGTTTACTACTTTTTGTGTACTTGCCAGTCTGCCAGAAGCGATATGTCATTAGTTGTGTATCATAAAAGGGTCATCGTTTCTCCTCCTAGGGGTTATTCGAGATTTCTTAATCCAAACCGCAAGTAACGAGGCATTGGCTACCTTAAGAGAGTCATAGTTACTCGTCCCAATTGCTCACCCAGTCTGCCACTTTTCCTTACTGCGGCCAGTCTGCCAGAAGCGATATTTCACTCGTTGTGTATCTTAAGAGATTCATCGTTACTCTTTCCATAGGTTACTGGTATTCTCTGATTCAATGCCTCTCGTGACGAAAAAGTGGCTATCTTAATAGTGCAATACTTCTTCCTCCCATTTGCTCACACAGTTCACTACTTTTTTGTGTAGTTTTTGTCTGCCAGAAACTATAATTCACTAGCTGTGTATCATAAAAGAGTCATCGTTTCTCCTCCTAGGGTTTTTCGAGATTTCTTAATCCAAACCGCAAGTAACGAGGCATTGGCTACCTTAAGAGAGTCATAGTTACTCGTCCCAATTGCTCATCCAGTCTGCCACTTTTCCTTACTGCGGCCAGTCTGCCAGAAGCGATATGTCACTCGTTGTGTATCTTAAGAGATTCATCGTTACTCTTTCCATAGGTTACTGGTATTCTCTGATTCAATGCCTCTCGTGACGAAAAAGTGGCTATCTTAATAGTGCAATACTTCTTCCTCCGAGTTGCTCACACAGTTTACTACTTTTTGTGTACTTGCCAGTCTGCCAGAAGCGATATGTCATTAGTTGTGTATCATAAAAGGGTCATCGTTTCTCCTCCTAGGGGTTATTCGAGATTTCTTAATCCAAACCGCAAGTAACGAGGCATTGGCTACCTTAAGAGAGTCATAGTTACTCGTCCCAATTGCTCACCCAGTCTGCCACTTTTCCTTACTGCGGCCAGTCTGCCAGAAGCGATATGTCACTCGTTGTGTATCTTAAGAGATTCATCGTTACTCTTTCCATAGGTTACTGGTATTCTCTGATTCAGTGCCTCTCGTGACGAAAAAGTGGCTATCTTAATAGTGCAATACTTCTTCCTCCCATTTGCTCACACAGTTTACTACTTTTTTGTGTAGTTTTTGTCTGCCAGAAACTATAATTCACTAGTTTTGTATCATAAAATAGTCATCGTTTCTCCTCCTAGGGGTTATTCGAGACCTCTTAATGCAAACCGCAAGTAACGAGGCATTGGCTACCTTAAGAGAGTCATAGTTACTCGTCCCAATTGCTCACCCAGTCTGCCACTTTTCCTTACTGCGGCCAGTCTGCCAGAAGCGATATGTCACTCGTTGTGTATCTTAAGAGATTCATCGTTACTCTTTCCATAGGTTACTGGTATTCTCTGATTCAATGCCTCTCGTGACGAAAAAGTGGCTATCTTAATAGTGCAATACTTCTTCCTCCCAGTTGCTCACACAGTTTACTACTTTTTGTGTAGTTTTTGTCTGCCAGAAACTATAATTCACTAGCTGTGTATCATAAAAGAGTCATCGTTTCTCCTCCTAGGGGTTTTCGAGATTTCTTAATCCAAACCGCAAGTAACGAGGCATTGGCTACCTTAAGAGAGTCATAGTTACTCCTCCCCATTGCTCACCCAGTCTGCCACTTTTTCTTACTGTGGCCAGTCTGCCAGAAGCGATATGTCACTCGTTGTGTATCTTAAGAGATTCATCGTTACTCCTTCCATAGGTTACTGGTATTCTCTGAGTCAATACCTCTCTTGACGAAAAAGTGGCTATCTTAATAGTGCAATACTTCTTCCTCCGAGTTGCTCACACAGTTTACTACTTTTTGTGTACTTGCCAGTCTGCCAGAAGCGATATGTCATTAGTTGTGTATCATAAAAGGGTCATCGTTTCCCCTCCTAGGGGTTATTCGAGATTTCTTAATCCAAACCGCAAGTAACGAGGCATTGGCTACCTTAAGAGAGTCATAGTTACTCGTCCCAATTGCTCACCCAGTCTGCCACTTTTCCTTACTGCGGCCAGTCTGCCAGAAGCGATATGTCACTCGATGTGTATCTTAAGAGATTCATCGTTACTCTTTCCATAGGTTACTGGTATTCTCTGATTCAATGCCTCTCGTGACGAAAAAGTGGCTATCTTAATAGTGCAATACTTCTTCCTCCGAGTTTCTCACACAGTTTACTACTTTTTGTGTAGTTTTTGTCTGCCAGAAACTATAATTCACTAGCTGTGTATCATAAAAGAGTCATCGTTTCTCCTCCTAGGGGTTTTCGAGATTTCTTAATCCAAACCGCAAGTAACGAGGCATTGGCTACCTTAAGAGAGTCATAGTTACTCCTCCCCATTGCTCACCCAGTCTGCCACTTTTTCTTACTGTGGCCAGTCTGCCAGAAGCGATATGTCACTCGTTGTGTATCTTAAGAGATTCATCGTTACTCCTTCCATAGGTTACTGGTATTCTCTGAGTCAATACCTCTCTTGACGAAAAAGTGGCTATCTTAATAGTGCAATACTTCTTCCTCCGAGTTGCTCGCACAGTTTACTACTTTTTGTGTACTTGCCAGTCTGCCAGAAGCGATATGTCATTATTGGTGTATCATAAAAGGGTCATCGTTTCTCCTCCTAGGTGTTATTCGAGATTTCTTAATCCAAACCGCAAGTAACGAGGCATTGGCTACCTTAAGAGAGTCATAGTTACTCGTCCCAATTGCTCACCCAGTCTGCCACTTTTCCTTACTGCGGCCAGTCTGCCAGAAGCGATATTTCACTCGTTGTGTATCTTAAGAGATTCATCGTTACTCTTTCCATAGGTTACTGGTATTCTCTGATTCAATGCCTCTCGTGACGAAAAAGTGGCTATCTTAATAGTGCAATACTTCTTCCTCCGAGTTGCTCACACAGTTTACTACTTTTTGTGTACTTGCCAGTCTGCCAGAAGCGATGTGTCATTAGTTGTGTATCATAAAAGGGTCATCGTTTCTCCTCCTAGGGGTTATTCGAGATTTCTTAATCCAAACCGCAAGTAACGAGGCATTGGCTACCTTAAGAGAGTCATAGTTACTCGTCCCAATTGCTCACCCAGTCTGCCACTTTTCCTTACTGCGGCCAGTCTGCCAGAAGCGATATGTCACTCGTTGTGTATCTTAAGATATTCATCGTTACTCCTTCCATAGGTTACTGGTATTCTCTGATTCAATGCCTCTCGTGACGAAAAAGTGGCTATCTTAATAGTGCAATACTTCTTCCTCCCAGTTGCTCACACAGTTTACTACTTTTTTGTGTAGTTTTTGTCTGCATGAAACTATAATTCACTAGTTTTGTATCATAAAAGAGTCATCGTTTCTCCTCCTAGGGGTTATTCGAGACCTCTTAATGCAAACCGCAAGTAACGAGGCATTGGCTACCTTAAGAGAGTCATAGTTACTCGTCCCAATTGCTCACCCAGTCTGCCACTTTTCCTTACTGCGGCCAGTCTGCCAGAAGCGATATGTCACTCGTTGTGTATCTTAAGAGATTCATCGTTACTCTTTCCATAGGTTACTGGTATTCTCTGATTCAATGCCTCTCGTGACGAAAAAGTGGCTATCTTAATAGTGCAATACTTCTTCCTCCCATTTGCTCACACAGTTTACTACTTTTTTGTGTAGTTTTTGTCTGCCAGAAACTATAATTCACTAGTTTTGTATCATAAAATAGTCATCGTTTCTCCTCCTAGGGGTTATTCGAGACCTCTTAATGCAAACCGCAAGTAACGAGGCATTGGCTACCTTAAGAGAGTCATAGTTACTCGTCCCAATTGCTCACCCAGTCTGCCACTTTTCCTTACTGCGGCCAGTCTGCCAGAAGCGATATGTCACTCGTTGTGTATCTTAAGAGATTCATCGTTACTCTTTCCATAGGTTACTGGTATTCTCTGATTCAATGCCTCTCGTGACGAAAAAGTGGCTATCTTAATAGTGCAATACTTCTTCCTCCCAGTTGCTCACACAGTTTACTACTTTTTGTGTAGTTTTTGTCTGCCAGAAACTATAATTCACTAGCTGTGTATCATAAAAGAGTCATCGTTTCTCCTCCTAGGGGTTTTCGAGATTTCTTAATCCAAACCGCAAGTAACGAGGCATTGGCTACCTTAAGAGAGTCATAGTTACTCCTCCCCATTGCTCACCCAGTCTGCCACTTTTTCTTACTGTGGCCAGTCTGCCAGAAGCGATATGTCACTCGTTGTGTATCTTAAGAGATTCATCGTTACTCCTTCCATAGGTTACTGGTATTCTCTGAGTCAATACCTCTCTTGACGAAAAAGTGGCTATCTTAATAGTGCAATACTTCTTCCTCCGAGTTGCTCACACAGTTTACTACTTTTTGTGTACTTGCCAGTCTGCCAGAAGCGATATGTCATTAGTTGTGTATCATAAAAGGGTCATCGTTTCCCCTCCTAGGGGTTATTCGAGATTTCTTAATCCAAACCGCAAGTAACGAGGCATTGGCTACCTTAAGAGAGTCATAGTTACTCGTCCCAATTGCTCACCCAGTCTGCCACTTTTCCTTACTGCGGCCAGTCTGCCAGAAGCGATATGTCACTCGATGTGTATCTTAAGAGATTCATCGTTACTCTTTCCATAGGTTACTGGTATTCTCTGATTCAATGCCTCTCGTGACGAAAAAGTGGCTATCTTAATAGTGCAATACTTCTTCCTCCGAGTTTCTCACACAGTTTACTACTTTTTGTGTAGTTTTTGTCTGCCAGAAACTATAATTCACAAGCTGTGTATCATAAAAGAGTCATCGTTTCTCCTCCTAGGGGTTTTCGAGATTTCTTAATCCAAACCGCAAGTAACGAGGCATTGGCTACCTTAAGAGAGTCATAGTTACTCCTCCCCATTGCTCACCCAGTCTGCCACTTTTTCTTACTGTGGCCAGTCTGCCAGAAGCGATATGTCACTCGTTGTGTATCTTAAGAGATTCATCGTTACTCCTTCCATAGGTTACTGGTATTCTCTGAGTCAATACCTCTCTTGACGAAAAAGTGGCTATCTTAATAGTGCAATACTTCTTCCTCCGAGTTGCTCGCACAGTTTACTACTTTTTGTGTACTTGCCAGTCTGCCAGAAGCGATATGTCATTAGTTGTGTATCATAAAAGGGTCATCGTTTCTCCTCCTAGGTGTTATTCGAGATTTCTTAATCCAAACCGCAAGTAACGAGGCATTGGCTACCTTAAGAGAGTCATAGTTACTCGTCCCAATTGCTCACCCAGTCTGCCACTTTTCCTTACTGCGGCCAGTCTGCCAGAAGCGATATTTCACTCGTTGTGTATCTTAAGAGATTCATCGTTACTCTTTCCATAGGTTACTGGTATTCTCTGATTCAATGCCTCTCGTGACGAAAAAGTGGCTATCTTAATAGTGCAATACTTCTTCCTCCCATTTGCTCACACAGTTTACTTCTTTTTTGTGTAGTTTTTGTCTGCCAGAAACTATAATTCACTAGCTGTGTATCATAAAAGAGTCATCGTTTCTCCTCCTAGGGTTTTTCGAGATTTCTTAATCCAAACCGCAAGTAACGAGGCATTGGCTACCTTAAGAGAGTCATAGTTACTCGTCCCAATTGCTCACCCAGTCTGCCACTTTTCCTTACTGCGGCCAGTCTGCCAGAAGCGATATGTCACTCGTTGTGTATCTTAAGAGATTCATCGTTACTCTTTCCATAGGTTACTGGTATTCTCTGATTCAATGCCTCTCGTGACGAAAAAGTGGCTATCTTAATAGTGCAATACTTCTTCCTCCGAGTTGCTCACACAGTTTACTACTTTTTGTGTACTTGCCAGTCTGCCAGAAGCGATGTGTCATTAGTTGTGTATCATAAAAGGGTCATCGTTTCTCCTCCTAGGGGTTATTCGAGATTTCTTAATCCAAACCGCAAGTAACGAGGCATTGGCTACCTTAAGAGAGTCATAGTTACTCGTCCCAATTGCTCACCCAGTCTGCCACTTTTCCTTACTGCGGCCAGTCTGCCAGAAGCGATATGTCACTCGTTGTGTATCTTAAGATATTCATCGTTACTCCTTCCATAGGTTACTGGTATTCTCTGATTCAATGCCTCTCGTGACGAAAAAGTGGCTATCTTAATAGTGCAATACTTCTTCCTCCCAGTTGCTCACACAGTTTACTACTTTTTTGTGTAGTTTTTGTCTGCATGAAACTATAATTCACTAGTTTTGTATCATAAAAGAGTCATCGTTTCTCCTCCTAGGGGTTATTCGAGACCTCTTAATGCAAACCGCAAGTAACGAGGCATTGGCTACCTTAAGAGAGTCATAGTTACTCGTCCCAATTGCTCACCCAGTCTGCCACTTTTCCTTACTGCGGCCAGTCTGCCAGAAGCGATATGTCACTCGTTGTGTATCTTAAGAGATTCATCGTTACTCTTTCCATAGGTTACTGGTATTCTCTGATTCAATGCCTCTCGTGACGAAAAAGTGGCTATCTTAATAGTGCAATACCTCTTCCTCCCAGTTGCTCACACAGTTTACTACTTTTTGTGTAGTTTTTGTCTGCCAGAAACTATAATTCACTAGTTGTGTATCATAAAAGAGTCATCGTTTCTCCTCCTACGGGTTTTCGAGACCTCTTAATCCAAACCGCAAGTAACGAGGCATTGGCTACCTTAAGAGAGTCATAGTTACTCGTCCCAATTGCTCACCCAGTCTGCCACTTTTCCTTACTGCGGCCAGTCTGCCAGAAGAGATATGTCACTCGTTGTGTATCTTAAGAGATTCATCGTTACTCTTTCCATAGGTTACTGGTATTCTCTGATTCAATGCCTCTCGTGACGAAAAAGTGGCTATCTTAATAGTGCAATACTTCTTCCTCCCAGTTGCTCACACAGTTTACTACTTTTTGTGTAGTTTTTGTCTGCCAGAAACTATAATTCACTAGCTGTGTATCATAAAAGAGTCATCGTTTCTCCTCCTAGGGGTTTTCGAGATTTCTTAATCCAAACCGCAAGTAACGAGGCATTGGCTACCTTAAGAGAGTCATAGTTACTCCTCCCCATTGCTCACCCAGTCTGCCACTTTTTCTTACTGTGGCCAGTCTGCCAGAAGCGATATGTCACTCGTTGTGTATCTTAAGAGATTCATCGTTACTCCTTCCATAGGTTACTGGTATTCTCTGAGTCAATACCTCTCTTGACGAAAAAGTGGCTATCTTAATAGTGCAATACTTCTTCCTCCGAGTTGCTCACACAGTTTACTACTTTTTGTGTACTTGCCAGTCTGCCAGAAGCGATATGTCATTAGATGTGTATCATAAAAGGGTCATCGTTTCTCCTCCTAGGGGTTATTCGAGATTTCTTAATGCAAACCGCAAGTAACGAGGCATTGGCTACCTTAAGAGAGTCATAGTTACTCGTCCCAATTGCTCACCCAGTCTGCCACTTTTTTCTACTGCGGCCAGTCTGCCAGAAGCGATATGTCACTCGTTGTGTATCTTAAGAGATTCATCGTTACTCCTTCCATAGGTTACTGGTATTCTCTGAGTCAATACCTCTCTTGACGAAAAAGTGGCTATCTTAATAGTGCAATACTTCTTCCTCCGAGTTGCTCACACAGTTTACTACTTTTTGTGTACTTGCCAGTCTGCCAGAAGCGATATGTCACTAGTTCTGTATCATAAAAGGGTCATCGTTTCTCCTCCTAGGGGTTATTCGAGATTTCTTAATCCAAACCGCAAGTAACGAGGCATTGGCTACCTTAAGAGAGTCATAGTTACTCCTCCCCATTGCTCACCCAGTCTGCCACTTTTTCTTACTGTGGCCAGTCTGCCAGAAGCGATATGTCACTCGTTGTGTATCTTAAGAGATTCATCGTTACTCCTTCCATAGGTTACTGGTATTCTCTGAGTCAATACCTCTCTTGACGAAAAAGTGGCTATCTTAATAGTGCAATACTTCTTCCTCCGAGTTGCTCGCACAGTTTACTACTTTTTGTGTACTTGCCAGTCTGCCAGAAGCGATATGTCATTAGTTGTGTATCATAAGAGGGTCATCGTTTCTCCTCCTAGGGGTTATTCGAGATTTCTTAATCCAAACCGCAAGTAACGAGGCATTGGCTACCTTAAGAGAGTCATAGTTACTCGTCCCAATTGCTCACCCAGTCTGCCACTTTTCCTTACTGCGGCCAGTCTGCCAGAAGCGATATTTCACTCGTTGTGTATCTTAAGAGATTCATCGTTACTCTTTCCATAGGTTACTGGTATTCTCTGATTCAATGCCTCTCGTGACGAAAAAGTGGCTATCTTAATAGTGCAATACTTCTTCCTCCCATTTGCTCACACAGTTTACTACTTTTTTGTGTAGTTTTTGTCTGCCAGAAACTATAATTCACTAGCTGTGTATCATAAAAGAGTCATCGTTTCTCCTCCTAGGGTTTTTCGAGATTTCTTAATCCAAATCGCAAGTAACGAGGCATTGGCTACCTTAAGAGAGTCATAGTTACTCGTCCCAATTGCTCACCCAGTCTGCCACTTTTCCTTACTGCGGCCAGTCTGCCAGAAGCGATATTTCACTCGTTGTGTATCTTAAGAGATTCATCGTTACTCTTTCCATAGGTTACTGGTATTCTCTGATTCAATGCCTCTCGTGACGAAAAAGTGGCTATCTTAATAGTGCAATACTTCTTCCTCCCATTTGCTCACACAGTTTACTACTTTTTTGTGTAGTTTTTGTCTGCCAGAAACTATAATTCACTAGCTGTGTATCATAAAAGAGTCATCGTTTCTCCTCCTAGGGTTTTTCGAGATTTCTTAATCCAAACCGCAAGTAACGAGGCATTGGCTACCTTAAGAGAGTCATAGTTACTCGTCCCAATTGCTCACCCAGTCTGCCACTTTTCCTTACTGCGGCCAGTCTGCCAGAAGCGATATGTCACTCGTTGTGTATCTTAAGAGATTCATCGTTACTCTTTCCATAGGTTACTGGTATTCTCTGATTCAATGCCTCTCGTGACGAAAAAGTGGCTATCTTAATAGTGCAATACTTCTTCCTCCGAGTTGCTCACTCAGTTTACTACTTTTTGTGTACTTGCCAGTCTGCCAGAAGCGATGTGTCATTAGTTGTGTATCATAAAAGGGTCATCGTTTCTCCTCCTACTGGTTATTCGAGATTTCTTAATCCAAACCGCAAGTAACGAGGCATTGGCTACCTTAAGAGAGTCATAGTTACTCGTCCCAATTGCTCACCCAGTCTGCCACTTTTCCTTACTGCGGCCAGTCTGCCAGAAGCGATATGTCACTCGTTGTGTATCTTAAGATATTCATCGTTACTCCTTCCATAGGTTACTGGTATTCTCTGAGTCAATACCTCTCTTGACGAAAAAGTGGCTATCTTAATAGTGCAATACTTCTTCCTCCGAGTTGCTCACACAGTTTACTACTTTTTGTGTACTTGCCAGTCTGCCAGAAGCGATATGTCACTAGTTGTGTATCATAAAAGGGTCATCGTTTCCCCTCCTAGGGGTTATTCGAGATTTCTTAATCCAAACCGCAAGTAACGAGGCATTGGCTACCTTAAGAGAGTCATAGTTACTCGTCCCAATTGCTCACCCAGTCTGCCACTTTTCCTTACTGCGGCCAGTCTGCCAGAAGCGATATGTCACTCGTTGTGTATCTTAAGAGATTCATCGTTACTCTTTCCATAGGTTACTGGTATTCTCTGATTCAATGCCTCTCGTGACGAAAAAGTGGCTATCTTAATAGTGCAATACTTCTTCCTCCCAGTTGCTCACACAGTTTACTACTTTTTTGTGTAGTTTTTGTCTGCCAGAAACTATAATTCACTAGTTTTGTGTCATAAAAGAGTCATCGTTTCTCCTCCTAGGGGTTATTCGAGACCTCTTAATGCAAACCGCAAGTAACGAGGCATTGGCTACCTTAAGAGAGTCATAGTTACTCGTCCCAATTGCTCACCCAGTCTGCCACTTTTCCTTACTGCGGCCAGTCTGCCTGAAGCGATATGTCACTCGTTGTGTATCTTAAGAGATTCATCGTTACTCTTTCCATAGGTTACTGGTATTCTCTGATTCAATGCCTCTCGTGACGAAAAAGTGGCTATCTTAATAGTGCAATACTTCTTCCTCCCAGTTGCTCACACAGTTTACTACTTTTTGTGTAGTTTTTGTCACTAGCTGTGTATCATAAAAGAGTCATCGTTTCTCCTCCTAGGGGTTTTCGAGATTTCTTAATCCAAACCGCAAGTAACGAGGCATTGGCTACCTTAAGAGAGTCATAGTTACTCCTCCCCATTGCTCACCCAGTCTGCCACTTTTTCTTACTGTGGCCAGTCTGCCAGAAGCGATATGTCACTCGTTGTGTATCTTAAGAGATTCATCGTTACTCCTTCCATAGGTTACTGGTATTCTCTGAGTCAATACCTCTCTTGACGAAAAACTGGCTATCTTAATAGTGCAATACTTCTTCCTCCGAGTTGCTCACACAGTTTACTACTTTTTGTGTACTTGCCAGTCTGCCAGAAGCGATATGTCACTAGTTCTGTATCATAAAAGGGTCATCGTTTCTCCTCCTAGGGGTTATTCGAGATTTCTTAATCCAAACCGCAAGTAACGAGGCATTGGCTACCTTAAGAGAGTCATAGTTACTCCTCCCCATTGCTCACCCAGTCTGCCACTTTTTCTTACTGTGGCCAGTCTGCCAGAAGCGATATGTCACTCGTTGTGTATCTTAAGAGATTCATCGTTACTCCTTCCATAGGTTACTGGTATTCTCTGAGTCAATACCTCTCTTGACGAAAAAGTGGCTATCTTAATAGTGCAATACTTCTTCCTCCGAGTTGCTCGCACAGTTTACTACTTTTTGTGTACTTGCCAGTCTGCCAGAAGCGATATGTCATTAGTTGTGTATCATAAGAGGGTCATCGTTTCTCCTCCTAGGGGTTATTCGAGATTTCTTAATCCAAACCGCAAGTAACGAGGCATTGGCTACCTTAAGAGAGTCATAGTTACTCGTCCCAATTGCTCACCCAGTCTGCCACTTTTCCTTACTGCGGCCAGTCTGCCAGAAGCGATATTTCACTCGTTGTGTATCTTAAGAGATTCATCGTTACTCTTTCCATAGGTTACTGGTATTCTCTGATTCAATGCCTCTCGTGACGAAAAAGTGGCTATCTTAATAGTGCAATACTTCTTCCTCCCATTTGCTCACACAGTTTACTACTTTTTTGTGTAGTTTTTGTCTGCCAGAAACTATAATTCACTAGCTGTGTATCATAAAAGAGTCATCGTTTCTCCTCCTAGGGTTTTTCGAGATTTCTTAATCCAAATCGCAAGTAACGAGGCATTGGCTACCTTAAGAGAGTCATAGTTACTCGTCCCAATTGCTCACCCAGTCTGCCACTTTTCCTTACTGCGGCCAGTCTGCCAGAAGCGATATTTCACTCGTTGTGTATCTTAAGAGATTCATCGTTACTCTTTCCATAGGTTACTGGTATTCTCTGATTCAATGCCTCTCGTGACGAAAAAGTGGCTATCTTAATAGTGCAATACTTCTTCCTCCCATTTGCTCACACAGTTTACTACTTTTTTGTGTAGTTTTTGTCTGCCAGAAACTATAATTCACTAGCTGTGTATCATAAAAGAGTCATCGTTTCTCCTCCTAGGGTTTTTCGAGATTTCTTAATCCAAACCGCAAGTAACGAGGCATTGGCTACCTTAAGAGAGTCATAGTTACTCGTCCCAATTGCTCACCCAGTCTGCCACTTTTCCTTACTGCGGCCAGTCTGCCAGAAGCGATATGTCACTCGTTGTGTATCTTAAGAGATTCATCGTTACTCTTTCCATAGGTTACTGGTATTCTCTGATTCAATGCCTCTCGTGACGAAAAAGTGGCTATCTTAATAGTGCAATACTTCTTCCTCCGAGTTGCTCACTCAGTTTACTACTTTTTGTGTACTTGCCAGTCTGCCAGAAGCGATGTGTCATTAGTTGTGTATCATAAAAGGGTCATCGTTTCTCCTCCTACTGGTTATTCGAGATTTCTTAATCCAAACCGCAATTAACGAGGCATTGGCTACCTTAAGAGAGTCATAGTTACTCGTCCCAATTGCTCACCCAGTCTGCCACTTTTCCTTACTGCGGCCAGTCTGCCAGAAGCGATATGTCACTCGTTGTGTATCTTAAGATATTCATCGTTACTCCTTCCATAGGTTACTGGTATTCTCTGAGTCAATACCTCTCTTGACGAAAAAGTGGCTATCTTAATAGTGCAATACTTCTTCCTCCGAGTTGCTCACACAGTTTACTACTTTTTGTGTACTTGCCAGTCTGCCAGAAGCGATATGTCACTAGTTGTGTATCATAAAAGGGTCATCGTTTCCCCTCCTAGGGGTTATTCGAGATTTCTTAATCCAAACCGCAAGTAACGAGGCATTGGCTACCTTAAGAGAGTCATAGTTACTCGTCCCAATTGCTCACCCAGTCTGCCACTTTTCCTTACTGCGGCCAGTCTGCCAGAAGCGATATGTCACTCGTTGTGTATCTTAAGAGATTCATCGTTACTCTTTCCATAGGTTACTGGTATTCTCTGATTCAATGCCTCTCGTGACGAAAAAGTGGCTATCTTAATAGTGCAATACTTCTTCCTCCCAGTTGCTCACACAGTTTACTACTTTTTTGTGTAGTTTTTGTCTGCCAGAAACTATAATTCACTAGTTTTGTGTCATAAAAGAGTCATCGTTTCTCCTCCTAGGGGTTATTCGAGACCTCTTAATGCAAACCGCAAGTAACGAGGCATTGGCTACCTTAAGAGAGTCATAGTTACTCGTCCCAATTGCTCACCCAGTCTGCCACTTTTCCTTACTGCGGCCAGTCTGCCTGAAGCGATATGTCACTCGTTGTGTATCTTAAGAGATTCATCGCTACTCTTTCCATAGGTTACTGGTATTCTCTGATTCAATGCCTCTCGTGACGAAAAAGTGGCTATCTTAATAGTGCAATACTTCTTCCTCCCAGTTGCTCACACAGTTTACTACTTTTTGTGTAGTTTTTGTCTGCCAGAAACTATAATTCACTAGCTGTGTATCATAAAAGAGTCATCGTTTCTCCTCCTAGGGGTTTTCGAGATTTCTTAATCCAAACCGCAAGTAACGAGGCATTGGCTACCTTAAGAGAGTCATAGTTACTCCTCCCCATTGCTCACCCAGTCTGCCACTTTTTCTTACTGTGGCCAGTCTGCCAGAAGCGATATGTCACTCGTTGTGTATCTTAAGAGATTCATCGTTACTCCTTCCATAGGTTACTGGTATTCTCTGAGTCAATACCTCTCTTGACGAAAAAGTGGCTATCTTAATAGTGCAATACTTCTTCCTCCGAGTTGCTCACACAGTTTACTACTTTTTGTGTACTTGCCAGTCTGCCAGAAGCGATATGTCATTAGATGTGTATCATAAAAGGGTCATCGTTTCTCCTCCTAGGGGTTATTCGAGATTTCTTAATGCAAACCGCAAGTAACGAGGCATTGGCTACCTTAAGAGAGTCATAGTTACTCGTCCCAATTGCTCACCCAGTCTGCCACTTTTCCTTACTGCGGCCAGTCTGCCAGAAGCGATATGTCACTCGTTGTGTATCTTTAGAGATTCATCGTTACTCCTTCCATAGGTTACTGGTATTCTCTGAGTCAATACCTCTCTTGACGAAAAAGTGGCTATCTTAATAGTGCAATACTTCTTCCTCCGAGTTGCTCACACAGTTTACTACTTTTTGTGTACTTGCCAGTCTGCCAGAAGCGATATGTCACTAGTTCTGTATCATAAAAGGGTCATCGTTTCTCCTCCTAGGGGTTATTCTAGATTTCTTAATCCAAACCGCAAGTAACGAGGCATTGGCTACCTTAAGAAAGTCATAGTTACTCGTCCCAATTGCTCACCCAGTCTGCCACTTTTCCTTACTGCGGCCAGTCTGCCAGAAGCGATATGTCACTCGTTGTGTATCTTAAGAGATTCATCGTTACTCTTTCCATAGGTTACTGGTATTCTCTGATTCAATGCCTCTCGTGACGAAAAAGTGGCTATCTTAATAGTGCAATACTTCTTCCTCCCAGTTGCTCACACAGTTTACTACTTTTTTGTGTAGTTTTTGTCTGCCAGAAACTATAATTCACTAGTTTTGTGTCATAAAAGAGTCATCGTTTCTCCTCCTAGGGGTTATTCGAGACCTCTTAATGCAAACCGCAAGTAACGAGGCATTGGCTACCTTAAGGGAGTCATAGTTACTCGTCCCAATTGCTCACCCAGTCTGCCACTTTTCCTTACTGCGGCCAGTCTGCCAGAAGCGATATGTCACTCGTTGCGTATCTTAAGAAATTCATCGTTACTCTTTCCATAGGTTACTGGTATTCTCTGATTCAATGCCTCTCGTGACGAAAAAGTGGCTATCTTAATAGTGCAATACTTCTTCCTCCCAGTTGCTCACACAGTTTACTACTTTTTTGTGTAGTTTTTGTCTGCCAGAAACTATAATTCACTAGTTTTGTATCATAAAAGAGTCATCGTTTCTCCTCCTAGGGGTTATTCGAGACCTCTTAAACCAAACCGCAAGTAACGAGGCATTGGCTACCTTAAGAGAGTCATAGTTACTCGTCCCAATGGCTCACCCAGTCTGCCACTTTTTCTTACTGCGGTCAGTCTGCCAGAAGCGATATGTCACTCGTTGTGTATCTTAAGAGATTCATCGTTACCCCTTCCATAGGTTACTGGTATTCTCTGAGTCAATACCTCTCGTGACGAAAATGTGGCTATCTTAATAGTGCAATACTTCTTCCTCCGAGTTGCTCACACAGTTTACTACTTTTTGTGTAGTTTTTGTCTGCCAGAAACTATAATTCACTAGTTGTGTATCATAAAAGAGTCATCGTTTCTCCTCCTAGGGGTTTTCGAGATTTCTTAATCCAAACCGCAAGTAACGAGGCATTGGCTACCTTAAGAGAGTCATAGTTACTCGTCCCAATTGCTCACCCAGTCTGCCACTTTTTCTTACTGTGGCCAGTCTGCCAGAAGCGATATGTCACTAGTTGTGTATCTTAAGAGATTCATCGTTACTCCTTCCATAGGTTACTGGTATTCTCTGAGTCAATACCTCTCTTGACGAAAAAGAGGCTATCTTAATAGTGCAATACTTATTCCTCCGAGTTGCTCACACAGTTTACTACTTTTTGTGTACTTGCCAGTCTGCCAGAAGCGATATGTCATTAGTTGTGTATCATAAAAGGGTCATCGTTTCTCCTCCTAGGGGTTATTCGAGATTTCTTAATCCAAACCGCAAGTAACGAGGCATTGGCTACCTTAAGAGAGTCATAGTTACTCGTCCCAATTGCTCACCCAGTCTGCACTTTTCCTTACTGCGGCCAGTCTGCCAGAAGCGATATGTCACTCGTTGTGTATCTTAAGAGATTCATCGTTACTCCTTCCATAGGTTACTGGTATTCTCTGAGGCAATACCTCTCGTGACGAAAAAGTGGCTATCTTAATAGTGCAATACTTCTTCCTCCGAGTTGCTCACACAGTTTACTACTTTTTGTGTAGTTTTTGTCTGCCAGAAACTATAATTCACTAGCTGTGTATCATAAAAGAGTCATCGTTTCTCCTCCTAGGGGTTTTCGAGATTTCTTAATCCAAACCGCAAGTAACGAGGCATTGGCTACCTTAAGAGAGTCATAGTTACTCGTCCCAATTGCTCACCCAGTCTGCCACTTTTCCTTACTGCGGCCAGTCTGCCAGAAGCGATATGTCACTCGTTGTGTATCTTAAGAGATTCATCGTTACTCTTTCCATAGGTTACTGGTATTCTCTGATTCAATGCCTCTCGTGACGAAAAAGTGGCTATCTTCATAGTGCAATACTTCTTCCTCCCAGTTGCTCACACAGTTTACTACTTTTTTGTGTAGTTTTTGTCTGCCAGAAACTATAATTCACTAGTTTTGTATCATAAAAGATTCATCGTTTCTCCTCCTAGGGGTTATTCGAGACCTCTTAATGCAAACCGCAAGTAACGAGGCATTGGCTACCTTAAGAGAGTCATAGTTACTCGTCCCAATTGCTCACCCAGTCTGCCACTTTTCCTTACTGCGGCCAGTCTGCCAGAAGCGATATGTCACTCGTTGTGTATCTTAAGAGATTCATCGTTACTCTTTCCATAGGTTACTGGTATTCTCTGATTCAATGCCTCTCGTGACGAAAAAGTGGCTATCTTAATAGTGCAATACTTCTTCCTCCCAGTTGCTCACACAGTTTACTACTTTTTTGTGTAGTTTTTGTCTGCCAGAAACTATAATTCACTAGTTTTGTATCATAAAATAGTCATCGTTTCTCCTCCTAGGGGTTATTCGAGACCTCTTAATCCAAACCGCAAGTAACGAGGCATTGGCTACCTTAAGAGAGTCATAGTTACTCGTCCCAATTGCTCACCCAGTCTGCCACTTTTTCTTACTGCGGCCAGTCTGCCAGAAGCGATATGTCACTCGTTGTGTATCTTAAGAGATTCATCGTTACTCCTTCCATAGGTTACTGGTATTCTCTGAGTCAATACCTCTCGTGACGAAAAAGTGGCTATCTTAATAGTGCAATACTTCTTCCTCCCAGTTGCTCACACAGTTTACTACTTTTTGTGTAGTTTTTGTCTGCCAGAAACTATAATTCACTAGCTGTGTATCATAAAAGAGTCATCGTTTCTCCTCCTAGGGGTTTTCGAGATTTCTTAATCCAAACCGCAAGTAACGAGGCATTGGCTACCTTAAGAGAGTCATAGTTACTCGTCCCAATTGCTCACCCAGTCTGCCACTTTTCCTTACTGCGGCCAGTCTGCCAGAAGCGATATGTCACTCGTTGTGTATCTTAAGAGATTCATCGTTACTCTTTCCATAGGTTACTGGTATTCTCTGATTCAATGCCTCTCGTGACGAAAAAGTGGCTATCTTAATTATGCAATACTTCTTCCTCCCAGTTGCTCACACAGTTTACTACTTTTTTGTGTAGTTTTTGTCTGCCAGAAACTATAATTCACTAGTTTTGTATCATAAAAGATTCATCGTTTCTCCTCCTAGGGGTCATTCGAGACCTCTTAATGCAAACCGCAAGTAACGAGGCATTGGCTACCTTAAGAGAGTCATAGTTACTCGTCCCAATTGCTCACCCAGTCTGCCACTTTTCCTTACTGCGGCCAGTCTGCCAGAAGCGATATGTCACTCGTTGTGTATCTTAGGAGATTCATCGTTACTCTTTCCATAGGTTACTGGTATTCTCTGATTCAATGCCTCTCGTGACGAAAAAGTGGCTATCTTAATAGTGCAATACTTCTTCCTCCCAGTTGCTCACACAGTTTACTACTTTTTTGTGTAGTTTTTGTCTGCCAGAAACTATAATTCACTAGTTTTGTATCATAAAAGAGTCATCGTTTCTCCTCCTAGGGGTTATTCGAGACCTCTTAATCCAAACCGCAAGTAACGAGGCATTGGCTACCTTAAGAGAGTCATAGTTACTCGTCCCAATTGCTCACCCAGTCTGCCACTTTTTCTTACTGCGGCCAGTCTGCCAGAAGCGATATGTCACTCGTTGTGTATCTTAAGAGATTCATCGTTACTCCTTCCATAGGTTACTGGTATTCTCTGAGTCAATACCTCTCGTGACGAAAAAGTGGCTATCTTAATAGTGCAATACTTCTTCCTCAAAGTTGCTCACACAGTTTACTACTTTTTGTGTAGTTTTTGTCTGCCAGAAACTATAATTCACTAGCTGTGTATCATAAAAGAGTCATCGTTTCTCCTCCTAGGGGTTTTTGAGATTTCTTAATCCAAACCGCAAGTAACGAGGCATTGGCTACCTTAAGAGAGTCAAAGTTACTCGTCCCCATTGCTCACCCAGTCTGCCACTTTTTCTTACTGTGGCCAGTCTGCCAGAAGCGATATGTCACTCGTTGTGTATCTTAAGAGATTCATCGTTACTCCTTCCATAGGTTACTGGTATTCTCTGAGTCAATACCTCTCTTCACGAAAAAGTGGCTATATTAATAGTGCAATACTTCTTCCTCCGAGTTGCTCACACAGTTTACTACTTTTTGTGTACTTGCCAGTCTGCCAGAAGCGATATGTCACTAGTTGTGTATCATAAAAGGGTCATCGTTTCTCCTCCTAGGGGTTATTCGAGATTTCTTAATCCAAACCGCAAGTAACGAGGCATTGGCTACCTTAAGAGAGTCATAGTTACTCGTCCCAATTGCTCACCCAGTCTGCCACTTTTCCTTACTGCGGCCAGTCTGCCAGAAGCGATATGTCACTCGTTGTGTATCTTAAGAGATTCATCGTTACTCTTTCCATAGGTTACTGGTATTCTCTGATTCAATGCCTCTCGTGACGAAAAAGTGGCTATCTTAATAGTGCAATACTTCTTCCTCCCATTTGCTCACACAGTTTACTACTTTTTTGTGTAGCTTTTGTCTGCCAGAAACTATAATTCACTAGCTGTGTATCATAAAAGAGTCATCGTTTCTCCTCCTAGGGGTTATTCGAGACCTCTTAATGCAAACCGCAAGTAACGAGGCATTGGCTACCTTAAGAGAGTCATAGTTACTCGTCCCAATTGCTCACCCAGTCTGCCACTTTTCCTTACTGCGGCCAGTCTGCCAGAAGCGATATGTCACTCGTTGTGTATCTTAAGAGATTCATCGTTACTCTTTCCATAGGTTACTGGTATTCTCTGATTCAATGCCTCTCGTGACGAAAAAGTGGCTATCTTAATAGTGCAATACTTCTTCCTCCCAGTTGCTCACACAGTTTACTACTTTTTTGTGTAGTTTTTGTCTGCCAGAAACTATAATTCACTAGTTTTGTATCATAAAAGAGTCATCGTTTCTCCTCCTAGGGGTTATTCGAGACCTCTTAAACCAAACCGCAAGTAACGAGGCATTGGCTACCTTAAGAGAGTCATAGTTACTCGTCCCAATGGCTCACCCAGTCTGCCACTTTTTCTTACTGCGGTCAGTCTGCCAGAAGCGATATGTCACTCGTTGTGTATCTTAAGAGATTCATCGTTACCCCTTCCATAGGTTACTGGTATTCTCTGAGTCAATACCTCTCGTGACGAAAATGTGGCTATCTTAATAGTGCAATACTTCTTCCTCCGAGTTGCTCACACAGTTTACTACTTTTTGTGTAGTTTTTGTCTGCCAGAAACTATAATTCACTAGTTGTGTATCATAAAAGAGTCATCGTTTCTCCTCCTAGGGGTTTTCGAGATTTCTTAATCCAAACCGCAAGTAACGAGGCATTGGCTACCTTAAGAGAGTCATAGTTACTCGTCCCAATTGCTCACCCAGTCTGCCACTTTTTCTTACTGTGGCCAGTCTGCCAGAAGCGATATGTCACTAGTTGTGTATCTTAAGAGATTCATCGTTACTCTTTCCATAGGTTACTGGTATTCTCTGAGTCAATACCTCTCTTGACGAAAAAGAGGCTATCTTAATAGTGCAATACTTATTCCTCCGAGTTGCTCACACAGTTTACTACTTTTTGTGTACTTGCCAGTCTGCCAGAAGCGATATGTCATTAGTTGTGTATCATAAAAGGGTCATCGTTTCTCCTCCTAGGGGTTATTCGAGACCTCTTAATGCAAACCGCAAGTAACGAGGCATTGGCTACCTTAAGAGAGTCATAGTTACTCGTCCCAATTGCTCACCCAGTCTGCCACTTTTCCTTACTGCGGCCAGTCTGCCAGAAGCGATATGTCACTCGTTGTGTATCTTAAGAGATTCATCGTTACTCTTTCCATAGGTTACTGGTATTCTCTGATTCAATGCCTCTCGTGACGAAAAAGTGGCTATCTTAATAGTGCAATACTTCTTCCTCCCAGTTGCTCACACAGTTTACTACTTTTTTGTGTAGTTTTTGTCTGCCAGAAACTATAATTCACTAGTTTTGTATCATAAAAGAGTCATCGTTTCTCCTCCTAGGGGTTATTCGAGACCTCTTAATCCAAACCGCAAGTAACGAGGCATTGGCTACCTTAAGAGAGTCATAGTTACTCGTCCCAATTGCTCACCCAGTCTGCCACTTTTTCTTACTGCGGCCAGTCTGCCAGAAGCGATATGTCACTCGTTGTGTATCTTAAGAGATTCATCGTTACTCCTTCCATAGGTTACTGGTATTCTCTGAGTCAATACCTCTCGTGACGAAAAAGTGGCTATCTTAATAGTGCAATACTTCTTCCTCAAAGTTGCTCACACAGTTTACTACTTTTTGTGTAGTTTTTGTCTGCCAGAAACTATAATTCACTAGCTGTGTATCATAAAAGAGTCATCGTTTCTCCTCCTAGGGGTTTTTGAGATTTCTTAATCCAAACCGCAAGTAACGAGGCATTGGCTACCTTAAGAGAGTCATAGTTACTCGTAACAATTGCTCACCCAGTCTGCCACTTTTCCTTACTGCGGCCTGTCTGCCAGAAGCGATATGTCACTCGTTGTGTATCTTAAGAGATTCATCGTTACTCTTTCCATAGGTTACTGGTATTCTCTGATTCAATGCCTCTCGTGACGAAAAAGTGGCTATCTTAATAGTGCAATACTTCTTCCTCCCATTTGCTCACACAGTTTACTACTTTTTTGTGTAGCTTTTGTCTGCCAGAAACTATAATTCACTAGCTGTGTATCATAAAAGAGTCATCGTTTCTCCTCCTAGGGGTTATTCGAGACCTCTTAATGCAAACCGCAAGTAACGAGGCATTGGCTACCTTAAGAGAGTCATAGTTACTCGTCCCAATTGCTCACCCAGTCTGCCACTTTTCCTTACTGCGGCCAGTCTGCCAGAAGCGATATGTCACTCGTTGTGTATCTTAAGAGATTCATCGTTACTCTTTCCATAGGTTACTGGTATTCTCTGATTCAATGCCTCTCGTGACGAAAAAGTGGCTATCTTAATAGTGCAATACTTCTTCCTCCGATTTGCTCACACAGTTTACTACTTTTTTGTGTAGTTTTTGTCTGCCAGAAACTATAATTCACTAGTTTTGTATTATAAAAGAGTCATCGTTTCTCCTCCTAGGGGTTATTCGAGACCTCTTAATCCAAACCGCAAGTAACGAGGCATTGGCTACCTTAAGAGAGTCATAGTTACTCGTCCCAATTGCTCACCCAGTCTGCCACTTTTTCTTACTGCGGCCAGTCTGCCAGAAGCGATATGTCACTCGTTGTGTATCTTAAGAGATTCATCGTTACTCCTTCCATAGGTTACTGGTATTCTCTGAGTCAATACCTCTCGTGACGAAAAAGTGGCTATCTTAATAGTGCAATACTTCTTCCTCCCAGTTGTTCACACAGTTTACTACTTTTTGTGTAGTTTTTGTCTGCCAGAAACTATAATTCACTAGCTGTGTATCATAAAAGAGTCATCGTTTCTCCTCCCAGGGGTTTTCGAGATTTCTTAATCCAAACCGCAAGTAACGAGGCATTGGCTACCTTAAGAGAGTCATAGTTACTCGTAACAATTGCTCACCCAGTCTGCCACTTTTCCTTACTGCGGCCAGTCTGCCAGAAGCGATATGTCACTCGTTGTGTATCTTAAGAGATTCATCGTTACTCTTTCAATAGGTTACTGGTATTCTCTGATTCAATGCCTCTCGTGACGAAAAAGTGGCTATCTTAATAGTGCAATACTTCTTCCTCCCAGTTGCTCACACAGTTTACTACTTTTTTGTGTAGTTTTTGTCTGCCAGAAACTATAATTCACTAGTTTTGTATCATAAAAGAGTCATCGTTTCTCCTCCTAGGGGTTATTCGAGACCTCTTAATCCAAACCGCAAGTAACGAGGCATAGGCTACCTTAAGAGAGTCATAGTTACTCGTCCCAATTGCTCACCCAGTCTGCCACTTTTTCTTACTGCGGCCAGTCTGCCAGAAGCGATATGTCACTCGTTGTGTATCTTAAGAGATTCATCGTTACCCCTTCCATAGGTTACTGGTATTCTCTGAGTCAATACCTCTCGTGACGAAAAAGTGGCTATCTTAATAGTGCTATACTTCTTCCTCCCAGTTGCTCACACAGTTTACTACTTTTTTGTGTAGTTTTTGTCTGCCAGAAACTATAATTCACTAGTTTTGTATCATAAAAGATTCATCGTTTCTCCTCCTAGGGGTTATTCGAGACCTCTTAATGCAAACCGCAAGTAACGAGGCATTGGCTACCTTAAGAGAGTCATAGTTACTCGTCCCAATTGCTCACCCAGTCTGCCACTTTTCCTTACTGCGGCCAGTCTGCCAGAAGCGATATGTCACTCGTTGTGTATCTTAAGAGATTCATCGTTACTCTTTCCATAGGTTACTGGTATTCTCTGATTCAATGCCTCTCGTGACGAAAAAGTGGCTATCTTAATAGTGCAATACTTCTTCCTCCCAGTTGCTCACACAGTTTACTACTTTTTTGTGTAGTTTTTGTCTGCCAGAAACTATAATTCACTAGTTTTGTATCATAAAAGAGTCATCGTTTCTCCTCCTAGGGGTTATTCGAGACCTCTTAATCCAAACCGCAAGTAACGAGGCATTGGCTACCTTAAGAGAGTCATAGTTACTCGTCCCAATTGCTCACCCAGTCTGCCACTTTTTCTTACTGCGGCCAGTCTGCCAGAAGCGATATGTCACTCGTTGTGTATCTTAAGAGATTCATCGTTACTCCTTCCATAGGTTACTGGTATTCTCTGAGTCAATACCTCTCGTGACGAAAAAGTGGCTATCTTAATAGTGCAATACTTCTTCCTCCGAGTTGCTCACACAGTTTACTACTTTTTGTGTAGTTTTTGTCTGCCAGAAACTATAATTCACTAGCTGTGTATCATAAAAGAGTCATCGTTTCTCCTCCTAGGGGTTTTCGAGATTTCTTAATCCAAACCGCAAGTAACGAGGCATTGGCTACCTTAAGAGAGTCATAGTTACTCGTCCCCATTGCTCACCCAGTCTGCCACTTTTTCTTACTGTGGCCAGTCTGCCAGAAGCGATATGTCACTCGTTGTGTATCTTAAGAGATTCATCGTTACTCCTTCCATAGGTTACTGGTATTCTCTGAGTCAATACCTCTCGTGACGAAAAAGTGGCTATCTTAATAGTGCAATACTTCTTCCTCCGAGTTGCTCACACAGTTTACTACTTTTTGTGTACTTGCCAGTCTGCCAGAAGCGATATGTCACTAGTTGTGTATCATAAAAGGGTCATCGTTTCTCCTCCTAGGGGTTATTCGAGACCTCTTAATCCAAACCGCAAGTAACGAGGCATTGGCTACCTTAAGAGAGTCATAGTTACTCGTCCCAATTGCTCACCCAGTCTGCCACTCTTTCTTACTGCGGCCAGTCTGCCATAAGCGATATGTCACTCGTTGTGTATCTTAAGAGATTCATCGTTACTCCTTCCATAGGTTACTGGTATTCTCTGAGTCAATACCTCTCGTGACGAAAAAGTGGCTATCTTAATAGTGGAATACTTCTTCCTCCGAGTTGCTCACACAGTTTACTACTTTTTGTGTAGTTTTTGTCTGCCAGAAACTATAATTCACTAGCTGTGTATCATAAAAGAGTCATCGTTTCTCCTCCTAGGGGTTTTCGAGATTTCTTAATCCAAACCGCAAGTAACGAGGCATTGGCTACCTTAAGAGAGTCATAGTTACTCGTCCCAATTGCTCACCCAGTCTGCCACTTTTCCTTACTGTGGCCAGTCTGCCAGAAGCGATATGTCACTCGTTGTGTATCTTAAGAGATTCATCGTTACTCCTTCCATAGGTTACTGGTATTCTCTGAGTCAATACCTCTCTTGACGAAAAAGTGGCTATCTTAATAGTGCAATACTTCTTCCTCCGAGTTGCTCACACAGTTTACTACTTTTTGTGTACTTGCCAGTCTGCCAGAAGCGATATGTCACTAGTTGTGTATCATAAAAGGGTCATCGTTTCTCCTCCTAGGGGTTATTCGAGACTTCTTAATCCAAACCGCAAGTAACGAGGCATTGGCTACCTTAAGAGAGTCATAGTTACTCGTCCCAATTGCTCACCCAGTCTGCCACTTTTTCTTACTGCGCCCAGTCTGCCAGAAGCGATATGTCACTCGTTGTGTATCTTAAGAGATTCATCGTTACTCCTTCCATAGGTTACTGGTATTCTCTGAGTCAATACCTCTCGTGACGAAAAAGTATCTATCTTAATAGTGCAATACTTCATCCTCCGAGTTGCTCACACAGCTTACTACTTTTTGTGTAGTTTTTGTCTGCCAGAAAGTATAATTCACTAGTTGTGTATCATAAAAGGGTCATCGTTTCTCCTCCTAGGGGTTTTCGAGATTTCTTAATCCAAACAGCAAGTAACGAGGCATTGGCTACCTTAAGAGAGTCATAGTTACTCGTCCCAATTGGTCACCCAGTCTGCCACTTTTTCTTACTGCGGCCAGTCTGCCAGAAGCGATATGTCACTCGTTGTGTATCTTAAGAGATTCATCGTTACTCCTTCAATAGGTTACTGGTATTCTCTGAGTCAATACCTCTTGTGACGAAAAAGTGGCTATCTTAATAGTGCAATACTTTTTCCTCCCATTTGCTCACACAGTTTACTACTTTTTTGTGTAGTTTTTGTCTGCCAGAAACTATAATTCACTAGTTTTGTATCATAAAAGAGTCATCGTTTCTCCTCCTAGGGGTTATTCGAGACCTCTTAATGCAAACCGCAAGTAACGAGGCATTGGCTACCTTAAGAGAGTCATAGTTACTCGTCCCAATTGCTCACCCAGTCTGCCACTTTTCCTTACTGCGGCCAGTCTGCCAGAAGCGATATGTCACTCGTTGTGTATCTTAAGAGATTCATCGTTACTCTTTCCATAGGTTACTGGTATTCTCTGATTCAATGCCTCTCGTGACGAAAAAGTTCCTATCTTAATAGTGCAATACTTCTTCCTCCCAGTTGCTCACACAGTTTACTACTTTTTTGTGTAGTTTTTGTCTGCCAGAAACTATAATTCACTAGCTGTGTATCATAAAAGAGTCATCGTTTCTCCTCCTAGGGGTTATTCGAGACCTCTTAATGCAAACCGCAAGTAACGAGGCATTGGCTACCTTAAGAGAGTCATAGTTACTCGTCCCAATTGCTCACCCAGTCTGCCACTTTTCCTTACTGCAGCCAGTCTGCCAGAAGCGATATGTCACTCGTTGTGTATCTTAAGAGATTCATCGTTACTCTTTCCATAGGTTACTGGTATTCTCTGATTCAATGCCTCTCGTGACGAAAAAGTGGCTATCTTAATAGTGCAATACTTCTTCCTCCGAGTTGCTCACACAGTTTACTACTTTTTTGTGTAGTTTTTGTCTGCCAGAAACTATAATTCACTAGTTTTGTATCATAAAAGAGTCATCGTTTCTCCTCCTAGGGGTTATTCGAGACCTCTTAATCCAAACCGCAAGTAACGAGGCATTGGCTACCTTAAGAGAGTCATAGTTACTCGTCCCAATTGCTCACCCAGTCTGCCACTTTTTCTTACTGCGGCCAGTCTGCCAGAAGCGATATGTCACTCGTTGTGTATCTTAAGAGATTCATCGTTACTCCTTCCATAGGTTACTGGTATTCTCTGAGTCAATACCTCTCGTGACGAAAAAGTGGCTATCTTAATAGTGCAATACTTCTTCCTCCGAGTTGCTCACACAGTTTACTTCTTTTTGTGTAGTTTTTGTCTGCCAGAAACTATAATTCACTAGCTGTGTATCATAAAAGAGTCATCGTTTCTCCTCCTAGGGGTTTTCGAGATTTCTTAATCCAAACCGCAAGTAACGAGGCATTGGCTACCTTAAGAGAGTCATAGTTACTCGTCCCAATTGCTCACCCAGTCTGCCACTTTTCCTTACTGCGGCCAGTCTGCCAGAAGCGATATGTCACTCGTTGTGTATCTTAAGAGATTCATCGTTACTCTTTCCATAGGTTACTGGTATTCTCTGATTCAATGCCTCTCGTGACGAAAAAGTGGCTATCTTAATAGTGCAATACTTCTTCCTCCCAGTTGCTCACACAGTTTACTACTTTTTTGTGTAGTTTTTGTCTGCCAGAAACTATAATTCACTAGTTTTGTATCATAAAAGATTCATCGTTTCTCCTCCTAGGGGTTATTCGAGACCTCTTAATGCAAAAAGCAAGTAACGAGGCATTGGCTACCTTAAGAGAGTCATAGTTACTCGTCCCAATTGCTCACCCAGTCTGCCACTTTTTCTTACTGCGGCCAGTCTGCCAGAAGCGATATGTCACTCGTTGTGTATCTTAAGAGATTCATCGTTACTCCTTCCATAGGTTACTGGTATTCTCTGAGTCAATACCTCTCGTGACGAAAAAGTGGCTATCTTAATAGTGCAATACTTCTTCCTCCCAGTTGTTCACACAGTTTACTACTTTTTGTGTAGTTTTTGTCTGCCAGAAACTATAATTCACTAGCTGTGTATCATAAAAGAGTCATCGTTTCTCCTCCCAGGGGTTTTCGAGATTTCTTAATCCAAACCGCAAGTAACGAGGCATTGGCTACCTTAAGAGAGTCATAGTTACTCGTAACAATTGCTCACCCAGTCTGCCACTTTTCCTTACTGCGGCCAGTCTGCCAGAAGCGATATGTCACTCGTTGTGTATCTTAAGAGATTCATCGTTACTCTTTCAATAGGTTACTGGTATTCTCTGATTCAATGCCTCTCGTGACGAAAAAGTGGCTATCTTAATAGTGCAATACTTCTTCCTCCCAGTTGCTCACACAGTTTACTACTTTTTTGTGTAGTTTTTGTCTGCCAGAAACTATAATTCACTAGTTTTGTATCATAAAAGAGTCATCGTTTCTCCTCCTAGGGGTTATTCGAGACCTCTTAATCCAAACCGCAAGTAACGAGGCATAGGCTACCTTAAGAGAGTCATAGTTACTCGTCCCAATTGCTCACCCAGTCTGCCACTTTTTCTTACTGCGGCCAGTCTGCCAGAAGCGATATGTCACTCGTTGTGTATCTTAAGAGATTCATCGTTACCCCTTCCATAGGTTACTGGTATTCTCTGAGTCAATACCTCTCGTGACGAAAAAGTGGCTATCTTAATAGTGCTATACTTCTTCCTCCCAGTTGCTCACACAGTTTACTACTTTTTTGTGTAGTTTTTGTCTGCCAGAAACTATAATTCACTAGTTTTGTATCATAAAAGATTCATCGTTTCTCCTCCTAGGGGTTATTCGAGACCTCTTAATGCAAACCGCAAGTAACGAGGCATTGGCTACCTTAAGAGAGTCATAGTTACTCGTCCCAATTGCTCACCCAGTCTGCCACTTTTCCTTACTGCGGCCAGTCTGCCAGAAGCGATATGTCACTCGTTGTGTATCTTAAGAGATTCATCGTTACTCTTTCCATAGGTTACTGGTATTCTCTGATTCAATGCCTCTCGTGACGAAAAAGTGGCTATCTTAATAGTGCAATACTTCTTCCTCCCAGTTGCTCACACAGTTTACTACTTTTTTGTGTAGTTTTTGTCTGCCAGAAACTATAATTCACTAGTTTTGTATCATAAAAGAGTCATCGTTTCTCCTCCTAGGGGTTATTCGAGACCTCTTAATCCAAACCGCAAGTAACGAGGCATTGGCTACCTTAAGAGAGTCATAGTTACTCGTCCCAATTGCTCACCCAGTCTGCCACTTTTTCTTACTGCGGCCAGTCTGCCAGAAGCGATATGTCACTCGTTGTGTATCTTAAGAGATTCATCGTTACTCCTTCCATAGGTTACTGGTATTCTCTGAGTCAATACCTCTCGTGACGAAAAAGTGGCTATCTTAATAGTGCAATACTTCTTCCTCCGAGTTGCTCACACAGTTTACTACTTTTTGTGTAGTTTTTGTCTGCCAGAAACTATAATTCACTAGCTGTGTATCATAAAAGAGTCATCGTTTCTCCTCCTAGGGGTTTTCGAGATTTCTTAATCCAAACCGCAAGTAACGAGGCATTGGCTACCTTAAGAGAGTCATAGTTACTCGTCCCCATTGCTCACCCAGTCTGCCACTTTTTCTTACTGTGGCCAGTCTGCCAGAAGCGATATGTCACTCGTTGTGTATCTTAAGAGATTCATCGTTACTCCTTCCATAGGTTACTGGTATTCTCTGAGTCAATACCTCTCGTGACGAAAAAGTGGCTATCTTAATAGTGCAATACTTCTTCCTCCGAGTTGCTCACACAGTTTACTACTTTTTGTGTACTTGCCAGTCTGCCAGAAGCGATATGTCACTAGTTGTGTATCATAAAAGGGTCATCGTTTCTCCTCCTAGGGGTTATTCGAGACCTCTTAATCCAAACCGCAAGTAACGAGGCATTGGCTACCTTAAGAGAGTCATAGTTACTCGTCCCAATTGCTCACCCAGTCTGCCACTTTTTCTTACTGCGGCCAGTCTGCCATAAGCGATATGTCACTCGTTGTGTATCTTAAGAGATTCATCGTTACTCCTTCCATAGGTTACTGGTATTCTCTGAGTCAATACCTCTCGTGACGAAAAAGTGGCTATCTTAATAGTGGAATACTTCTTCCTCCGAGTTGCTCACACAGTTTACTACTTTTTGTGTAGTTTTTGTCTGCCAGAAACTATAATTCACTAGCTGTGTATCATAAAAGAGTCATCGTTTCTCCTCCTAGGGGTTTTCGAGATTTCTTAATCCAAACCGCAAGTAACGAGGCATTGGCTACCTTAAGAGAGTCATAGTTACTCGTCCCAATTGCTCACCCAGTCTGCCACTTTTCCTTACTGTGGCCAGTCTGCCAGAAGCGATATGTCACTCGTTGTGTATCTTAAGAGATTCATCGTTACTCCTTCCATAGGTTACTGGTATTCTCTGAGTCAATACCTCTCTTGACGAAAAAGTGGCTATCTTAATAGTGCAATACTTCTTCCTCCGAGTTGCTCACACAGTTTACTACTTTTTGTGTACTTGCCAGTCTGCCAGAAGCGATATGTCACTAGTTGTGTATCATAAAAGGGTCATCGTTTCTCCTCCTAGGGGTTATTCGAGACTTCTTAATCCAAACCGCAAGTAACGAGGCATTGGCTACCTTAAGAGAGTCATAGTTACTCGTCCCAATTGCTCACCCAGTCTGCCACTTTTTCTTACTGCGCCCAGTCTGCCAGAAGCGATATGTCACTCGTTGTGTATCTTAAGAGATTCATCGTTACTCCTTCCATAGGTTACTGGTATTCTCTGAGTCAATACCTCTCGTGACGAAAAAGTATCTATCTTAATAGTGCAATACTTCATCCTCCGAGTTGCTCACACAGCTTACTACTTTTTGTGTAGTTTTTGTCTGCCAGAAAGTATAATTCACTAGTTGTGTATCATAAAAGGGTCATCGTTTCTCCTCCTAGGGGTTTTCGAGATTTCTTAATCCAAACAGCAAGTAACGAGGCATTGGCTACCTTAAGAGAGTCATAGTTACTCGTCCCAATTGGTCACCCAGTCTGCCACTTTTTCTTACTGCGGCCAGTCTGCCAGAAGCGATATGTCACTCGTTGTGTATCTTAAGAGATTCATCGTTACTCCTTCAATAGGTTACTGGTATTCTCTGAGTCAATACCTCTTGTGACGAAAAAGTGGCTATCTTAATAGTGCAATACTTTTTCCTCCCATTTGCTCACACAGTTTACTACTTTTTTGTGTAGTTTTTGTCTGCCAGAAACTATAATTCACTAGTTTTGTATCATAAAAGAGTCATCGTTTCTCCTCCTAGGGGTTATTCGAGACCTCTTAATGCAAACCGCAATTAACGAGGCATTGGCTACCTTAAGAGAGTCATAGTTACTCGTCCCAATTGCTCACCCAGTCTGCCACTTTTCCTTACTGCGGCCAGTCTGCCAGAAGCGATATGTCACTCGTTGTGTATCTTAAGAGATTCATCGTTACTCTTTCCATAGGTTACTGGTATTCTCTGATTCAATGCCTCTCGTGACGAAAAAGTTCCTATCTTAATAGTGCAATACTTCTTCCTCCCAGTTGCTCACACAGTTTACTACTTTTTTGTGTAGTTTTTGTCTGCCAGAAACTATAATTCACTAGCTGTGTATCATAAAAGAGTCATCGTTTCTCCTCCTAGGGGTTATTCGAGACCTCTTAATGCAAACCGCAAGTAACGAGGCATTGGCTACCTTAAGAGAGTCATAGTTACTCGTCCCAATTGCTCACCCAGTCTGCCACTTTTCCTTACTGCAGCCAGTCTGCCAGAAGCGATATGTCACTCGTTGTGTATCTTAAGAGATTCATCGTTACTCTTTCCATAGGTTACTGGTATTCTCTGATTCAATGCCTCTCGTGACGAAAAAGTGGCTATCTTAATAGTGCAATACTTCTTCCTCCGAGTTGCTCACACAGTTTACTACTTTTTTGTGTAGTTTTTGTCTGCCAGAAACTATAATTCACTAGTTTTGTATCATAAAAGAGTCATCGTTTCTCCTCCTAGGGGTTATTCGAGACCTCTTAATCCAAACCGCAAGTAACGAGGCATTGGCTACCTTAAGAGAGTCATAGTTACTCGTCCCAATTGCTCACCCAGTCTGCCACTTTTTCTTACTGCGGCCAGTCTGCCAGAAGCGATATGTCACTCGTTGTGTATCTTAAGAGATTCATCGTTACTCCTTCCATAGGTTACTGGTATTCTCTGAGTCAATACCTCTCGTGACGAAAAAGTGGCTATCTTAATAGTGCAATACTTCTTCCTCCGAGTTGCTCACACAGTTTACTTCTTTTTGTGTAGTTTTTGTCTGCCAGAAACTATAATTCACTAGCTGTGTATCATAAAAGAGTCATCGTTTCTCCTCCTAGGGGTTTTCGAGATTTCTTAATCCAAACCGCAAGTAACGAGGCATTGGCTACCTTAAGAGAGTCATAGTTACTCGTCCCAATTGCTCACCCAGTCTGCCACTTTTCCTTACTGCGGCCAGTCTGCCAGAAGCGATATGTCACTCGTTGTGTATCTTAAGAGATTCATCGTTACTCTTTCCATAGGTTACTGGTATTCTCTGATTCAATGCCTCTCGTGACGAAAAAGTGGCTATCTTAATAGTGCAATACTTCTTCCTCCCAGTTGCTCACACAGTTTACTACTTTTTTGTGTAGTTTTTGTCTGCCAGAAACTATAATTCACTAGTTTTGTATCATAAAAGATTCATCGTTTCTCCTCCTAGGGGTTATTCGAGACCTCTTAATGCAAAAAGCAAGTAACGAGGCATTGGCTACCTTAAGAGAGTCATAGTTACTCGTCCCAATTGCTCACCCAGTCTGCCACTTTTTCTTACTGCGGCCAGTCTGCCAGAAGCGATATGTCACTCGTTGTGTATCTTAAGAGATTCATCGTTACTCCTTCCATAGGTTACTGGTATTCTCTGAGTCAATACCTCTCGTGACGAAAAAGTGGCTATCTTAATAGTGCAATACTTCTTCCTCCCAGTTGCTCACACAGTTTACTACTTTTTGTGTAGTTTTTGTCTGCCAGAAACTATAATTCACTAGCTGTGTATCATAAAAGAGTCATCGTTTCTCCTCCTAGGGGTTTTCGAGATTTCTTAATCCAAACCGCAAGTAACGAGGCATTGGCTACCTTAAGAGAGTCATAGTTACGCGTCCCCATTGCTCACCCAGTCTGCCACTTTTTCTTACTGTGGCCAGTCTGCCAGAAGCGATATGTCACTCGTTGTGTATCTTAAGAGATTCATCGTTACTCCTTCCATAGGTTACTGGTATTCTCTGAGTCAATACCTCTCTTGACGAAAAAGTGGCTATCTTAATAGTGCAATACTTCTTCCTCCGAGTTGCTCACACAGTTTACTACTTTTTGTGTACTTGCCAGTCTGCCAGAAGCGATATGTCACTAGTTGTGTATCATAAAAGTGTCATCGTTTCTCCTCCTAGGGGTTATTCGAGATTTCTTAATCGAAACCGCAAGTAACGAGGCATTGGCTACCTTAAGAGAGTCATAGTTACTCGTCCCAATTGCTCACCCAGTCTGCCACTTTTCCTTACTGCGGCCAGTCTGCCAGAAGCGATATGTCACTCGTTGTGTATCTTAAGAGATTCATCGTTACTCCTTCCATAGGTTACTGGTATTCTCTGAGTCAATACCTCTCGTGACGAAAAAGTGGCTATCTTAATAGTGCAATACTTCTTCCTCCGAGTTGCTCACACGGTTTACTACATTTTGTGTAGTTTTTGTCTGCCAGAAACTATAATTCACTAGCTGTGTATCATAAAAGAGTCATCGTTTCTCCTCCTAGGGGTTATTCGAGACCTCTTAATGCAAACCGCAAGTAACGAGGCATTGGCTACCTTAAGAGAGTCATAGTTACTCATCCCAATTGCTCACCCAGTCTGCCACTTTTCCTTACTGCGGCCAGTCTGCCAGAAGCGATATGTCACTCGTTGTGTATCTTAAGAGATTCATCGTTACTCTTTCCATAGGTTACTGGTATTCTCTGATTCAATGCCTCTCGTGACGAAAAAGTGGCTATCTTAATAGTGCAATACTTCTTCCTCCGAGTTGCTCACACAGTTTACTACTTTTTGTGTAGTTTTTGTCTGCCAGAAACTATAATTCACTAGCTGTGTATCATAAAAGAGTCATCGTTTCTCCTCCTAGGGGTTTTCGAGATTTCTTAATCCAAACCGCAAGTAACGAGGCATTGGCTACCTTAAGAGAGTCATAGTTACTCGTCCCAATTGCTCACCCAGTCTGCCACTTTTCCTTACTGCGGCCAGTCTGCCAGAAGCGATATGTCACTCGTTGTGTATCTTAAGAGATTCATCGTTACTCCTTCCATAGGTTACTGGTATTCTCTGAGTCAATACCTCTCGTGACGAAAAAGTGGCTATCTTAATAGTGCAATACTTCTTCCTCTTAGTTGCTCACACAGTTTACTACTTTTTGTGTAGTTTTTGTCTGCTAGAAACTATAATTCACTAGCTGTGTATCATAAAAGAGTCATCGATTCTCCTCCTAGGGGTTATTCGAGACCTCTTAATGCAAACCGCAAGTAACGAGGCATTGGCTACCTTAAGAGAGTCATAGTTACTCGTCCCAATTGCTCACCCAGTCTGCCACTTTTCCTTACTGCGGCCAGTCTGCCAGAAGCGATATGTCACTCGTTGTGTATCTTAAGAGATTCATCGTTACTCTTTCCATAGGTTACTGGTATTCTCTGATTCAATGCCTCTCGTGACGAAAAAGTGGCTATCTTAATAGTGCAATACTTCTTCCTCCCATTTGCTCACACAGTTTACTACTTTTTTGTGTAGTTTTTGTCTGCCAGAAACTATAATTCACTAGTTTTGTATCATAAAAGAGTCATCGTTTCTCCTCCTAGGGGTTATTCGAGACCTCTTAATGCAAACCGCAAGTAACGAGGCATTGGCTACCTTAAGAGAGTCATAGTTACTCGTCCCAATTGCTCACCCAGTCTGCCACTTTTCCTTACTGCGGCCAGTCTGCCAGAAGCGATATGTCACTCGTTGTGTATCTTAAGAGATTCATCATTACTCTTTCCATAGGTTACTGGTATTCTCTGATTCAATGCCTCTCGTGACGAAAAAGTGGCTATCTTAATAGTGCAATACTTCTTCCTCCCAGTTGCTCACACAGTTTACTACTTTTTTGTGTAGTTTTTGTCTGCCAGAAACTATAATTCACTAGTTTTGTATCATAAAAGAGTCATCGTTTCTCCTCCTAGGGGTTATTCGAGACCTCTTAATGCAAACCGCAAGTAACGAGGCATTGGCTACCTTAAGAGAGTCATAGTTACTCGTCCCAATTGCTCACCCAGCCTGCCACTTTTTCTTACTGCGGCCAGTCTGCCAGAAGCGATATGTCACTCGTTGTGTATCTTAAGAGATTCATCGTTACTCCTTCCATAGGTTACTGGTATTCTCTGAGTCAAATCCTCTCGTGACGAAAAAGTGGCTATCTTAATAGTGCAATACTTCTTCCTCCGAGTTGCTCACACAGTTTACTACATTTTGTGTAGTTTTTGTCTGCCAGAAACTATAATTCACTAGCTGTGTATCATAAAAGAGTCATCGTTTCTCCTCCTAGGGGTTTTCGAGATTTCTTAATGCAAACCGCAAGTAACGAGGCATTGGCTACCTTAAGAGAGTCATAGTTACTCGTCCCAATTGCTCACCCAGTCTGCCACTTTTCCTTACTGCGGCCAGTCTGCCAGAAGCGATATGTCACTCGTTGTGTATCTTAAGAGATTCATCGTTACTCTTTCCATAGGTTACTGGTATTCTCTGATTCAATGCCTCTCGTGACGAAAAAGTGGCTATCTTAATAGTGCAATACTTCTTCCTCCCAGTTGCTCACACAGTTTACTACTTTTTTGTGTAGTTTTTGTCTGCCAGAAACTATAATTCACTAGTTTTGTATCATAAAAGAGTCATCGTTTCTCCTCCTAGGGGTTATTCGAGACCTCTTAATCCAAACCGCAAGTAACGAGGCATTGGCTACCTTAAGAGAGTCATAGTTACTCGTCCCAATTGCTCACCAGTCTGCCACTTTTTCTTACTGCGGCCAGTCTGCCAGAAGCGATATGTCACTCGTTGTGTATCTTAAGAGATTCATCGTTACCCCTTCCATAGGTTACTGGTATTCTCTGAGTCAATACCTCTCGTGACGAAAAAGTGGCTATCTTAATAGTGCAATACTTCTTCCTCCGAGTTGCTCACACAGTTTACTACTTTTTGTGTACTTGCCAGTCTGCCAGAAGCGATATGTCATTAGTTGTGTATCATAAAAGGGTCATCGTTTCTCCTCCTAGGGGTTATTCGAGATTTCTTAATCCAAACCGCAAGTAACGAGGCATTGGCTACCTTAAGAGAGTCATAGTTACTCGTCCCAATTGCTCACCCAGTCTGCCACTTTTCCTTACTGCGGCCAGTCTGCCAGAACCGATATGTCACTCGTTGTGTATCTTAAGAGATTCATCGTTACTCTTTCCATAGGTTACTGGTATTCTCTGATTCAATGCCTCTCGTGACGAAAAAGTGGCTATCTTAATAGTGCAATACTTCTTCCTCCCAGTTGCTCACACAGTTTATTACTTTTTTGTGTAGTTTTTGTCTGCCAGAAACTATAATTCACTAGTTTTGTATCATAAAAGAGTCATCGTTTCTCCTCCTAGGGGTTATTCGAGACCTCTTAATCCCAACCGCAAGTAACGAGGCATTGGTTACCTTAAGAGAGTCATAGTTACTCGTCCCAATTGCTCACCCAGTCTGCCAATTTTTCTTACTGCGGCCAGTCTGCCAGAAGCGATATGTCACTCGTTGTGTATCTTAAGAGATTCATCGTTACTCCTTCCATAGGTTACTGGTATTCTATGAGTCAATACCTCTCGTGACGAAAAAGTGGCTATCTTAATAGTGCAATACTTCTTCCTCCCAGTTGCTCACACAGTTTACTATTTTTTGTGTAGTTTTTGTGTGCCAGAAACTATAATTCACTAGTTTTGTATCATAAAAGAGTCATCGTTTCTCCTCCTAGGGGTTATTCGAGACCTCTTAATGCAAACCGCAAGTAACGAGGCATTGGCTACCTTAAGAGAGTCATAGTTACTCGTCCCAATTGCTCACCCAGTCTGCCACTTTTCCTTACTGCGGCCAGTCTGCCAGAAGCGATATGTCACTCGTTGTGTATCTTAAGAGATTCATCGTTACTCCTTCCATAGGTTACTGGTATTCTCTGAGTCAATACCTCTCGTGACGAAAAAGTGGCTATCTTAATAGTGCAATACTTCTTCCTCCGAGTTGCTCACACAGTTTACTACATTTTGTGTAGTTTTTGTCTGCCAGAAACTATAATTCACTAGCTGTGTATCATAAAAGAGTCATCGTTTCTCCTCCTAGGGGTTTTCGAGATTTCTTAATCCAAACCGCAAGTAACGAGGCATTGGCTACCTTAAGAGAGTCATAGTTACTCGTCCCAATTGCTCACCCAGTCTGCCACTTTTCCTTACTGCGGCCAGTCTGCCAGAAGCGATATGTCACTCGTTGTGTATCTTAAGAGATTCATCGTTACTCTTTCCATAGGTTACTGGTATTCTCTGATTCAATGCCTCTCGTGACGAAAAAGTGGCTATCTTAATAGTGCAATACTTCTTCCTCCCAGTTGCTCACACAGTTTACTACTTTTTTGTGTAGTTTTTGTCTGCCAGAAACTATAATTCACTAGTTTTGTATCATAAAAGAGTCATCGTTTCTCCTCCTAGGGGTTATTCGAGTCCTCTTAATGCAAACCGCAAGTAACGAGGCAGTGGCTACCTTAAGAGAGTCATAGTTACTCGTCCCAATTGCTCACCCAGTCTGCCACTTTTCCTTACTGCGGCCAGTCTGCCAGAAGCGATATGTCACTCGTTGTGTATATTAAGAGATTCATCGTTACTCTTTCCATAGGTTACTGGTATTCTCTGATTCAATGCCTCTCGTGACGAAAAAGTGGCTATCTTAATAGTGCAATACTTCTTCCTCCCAGTTGCTCACACAGTTTACTACTTTTTTGTGTAGTTTTTGTCTGCCAGAAACTATAATTCACTAGCTGTGTATCATAAAAGAGTCATCGTTTCTCCTCCTAGGGGTTATTCGAGACCTCTTAATGCAAACCGCAAGTAACGAGGCATTGGCTACCTTAAGACAGTCATAGTTACTCGTCCCAATGGCTCACCCAGCCTGCCACTTTTTCTTACTGCGGCCAGTCTGCCAGAAGCGATATGTCACTCGTTGTGTATCTTAAGAGATTCATCGTTACTCCTTCCATAGGTTACTGGTATTCTCTGAGTCAATACGTCTCGTGACGAAAAAGTGGCTATCTTAATAGTGCAATACTTCTTCCTCCGAGTTGCTCACACAGTTTACTACTTTTTGTGTAGTTTTTGTCTGCCAGAAACTATAATTCACTAGCAGTGTATCATAAAAGAGTCATCGTTTCTCCTCCTAGGGGTTTTCGAGACCTCTTAATCCAAACCGCAAGTAACGAGGCATTGGCTACCTTAAGAGAGTCATAGTTACTCGTCCCAATTGCTCACCCAGTCTGCCACTTTTCCTTACTGCGGCCAGTCTGCCAGAAGCGATAAGTCACTCGTTGTGTATCTTAAGAGATTCATCGTTACTCTTTCCATAGGTTACTGGTATTCTCTGATTCAATGCCTCTCGTGACGAAAAAGTGGCTATCTTAATAGTGCAATACTTCTTCCTCCGAGTTGCTCACACAGTTTACTACTTTTTCGTGTCGTTTTTGTCTGCCAGAAACTATAATTCACTAGTTTTGTATCATAAAAGAGTCATCGTTTCTCCTCCTAGGGGTTATTCGAGACCTCTTAATGCAAACCGCAAGTAACGAGGCATTGGCTACCTTAAGAGAGTCATAGTTACTCGTCCCAATTGCTCACCCAGTCTGCCACTTTTCCTTACTGCGGCCAGTCTGCCAGAAGCGATATGTCACTCGTTGTGTATCTTAAGAGATTCATCGTTACTCTTTCCATAGGTTACTGGTATTCTCTGATTCAATGCCTCTCGTGACGAAAAAGTGGCTATCTTAATAGTGCAATACTTCTTCCTCCCAGATGCTCACACAGTTTACTACTTTTTTGTGTAGTTTTTGTCTGCCAGAAACTATAATTCACTAGCTGTGTATCATAAAAGAGTCATCGTTTCTCCTCCTAGGGGTTATTCGAGGCCTCTTAATGCAAACCGCAAGTAACGAGGCATTGGCTACCTTAAGAGAGTCATAGTTACTCGTCCCAATTGCTCACCCAGTCTGCCACTTTTCCTTACTGCAGCCAGTCTGCCAGAAGCGATATGTCACTCGTTGTGTATCTTAAGAGATTCATCGTTACTCTTTCCATAGGTTACTGGTATTCTCTGATTCAATGCCTCTCGTGACGAAAAAGTGGCTATCTTTATAGTGCAATACTTCTTCCTCCGAGTTGCTCACACAGTTTACTACTTTTTTGTGTAGTTTTTGTCTGCCAGAAACTATAATTCACTAGTTTTGTATCATAAAAGAGTCATCGTTTCTCCTCCTAGGGGTTATTCGAGACCTCTTAATCCAAACCGCAAGTAACGAGGCATTGGCTACCTTAAGAGAGTCATAGTTACTCGTCCCAATTGCTCACCCAATCTGCCACTTTTTCTTACTGCGGCCAGTCTGCCAGAAGCGATATGTCACTCGTTGTGTATCTTAAGAGATTCATCGTTACTCCTTCCATAGGTTACTGGTATTCTCTGAGTCAATACCTCTCGTGACGAAAAAGTGGCTATCTTAATAGTGCAATACTTCTTCCTCCGAGTTGCTCACACAGTTTACTTCTTTTTGTGTAGTTTTTGTCTGCCAGAAACTATAATTCACTAGCTGTGTATCATAAAAGAGTCATCGTTTCTCCTCCTAGGGGTTTTCGAGATTTCTTAATCCAAACCGCAAGTAACGAGGCATTGGCTACCTTAAGAGAGTCATAGTTACTCGTCCCAATTGCTCACCCAGTCTGCCACTTTTCCTTACTGCGGCCAGTCTGCCAGAAGCGATATGTCACTCGTTGTGTATCTTAAGAGATACATCGTTACTCTTTCCATAGGTTACTGGTATTCTCTGATTCAATGCCTCTCGTGACGAAAAAGTGGCTATCTTAATAGTGCAATACTTCTTCCTCCCAGTTGCTCACACAGTTTACTACTTTTTTGTGTAGTTTTTGTCTGCCAGAAACTATAATTCACTAGTTTTGTATCATAAAAGATTCATCGTTTCTCCTCCTAGGGGTTATTCGAGACCTCTTAATGCAAAAAGCAAGTAACGAGGCATTGGCTACCTTAAGAGAGTCATAGTTACTCGTCCCAATTGCTCACCCAGTCTGCCACTTTTTCTTACTACGGCCAGTCTGCCAGAAGCGATATGTCACTCGTTGTGTATCTTAAGAGATTCATCGTTACTCCTTCCATAGGTTACTGGTATTCTCTGAGTCAATACCTCTCGTGACGAAAAAGTGGCTATCTTAATAGTGCAATACTTCTTCCTCCCAGTTGCTCACACAGTTTACTACTTTTTGTGTAGTTTTTGTCTGCCAGAAACTATAATTCACTAGCTGTGTATCATAAAAGAGTCATCGTTTCTCCTCCTAGGGGTTTTCGAGATTTCTTAATCCAAACCGCAAGTAACGAGGCATTGGCTACCTTAAGAGAGTCATAGTTACTCGTCCCCATTGCTCACCCAGTCTGCCACTTTTTCTTACTGTGGCCAGTCTGCCAGAAGCGATATGTCACTCGTTGTGTATCTTAAGAGATTCATCGTTACTCCTTCCATAGGTTACTGGTATTCTCTGAGTCAATACCTCTCTTGACGAAAAAGTGGCTATCTTAATAGTGCAATACTTCTTCCTCCGAGTTGCTCACACAGTTTACTACTTTTTGTGTACTTGCCAGTCTGCCAGAAGCGATATGTCACTAGTTGTGTATCATAAAAGTATCATCGTTTCTCCTCCTAGGGGTTATTCGAGATTTCTTAATCCAAACCGCAAGTAACGAGGCATTGGCTACCTTAAGAGAGTCATAGTTACTCGTCCCAATTGCTCACCCAGTCTGCCACTTTTTCTTACTGCGGCCAGTCTGCCAGAAGCGATATGTCACTCGTTGTGTATCTTAAGAGATTCATCGTTACTCTTTCCATAGGTTACTGGTATTCTCTGATTCAATGCCTCTCGTGACGAAAAAGTGGCTATCTTAATAGTGCAATACTTCTTCCTCCCATTTGCTCACACAGTTTACTACTTTTTTGAGTAGTTTTTGTCTGCCAGAAACTATAATTCACTAGTTTTGTATCATAAAAGAGTCATCGTTTCTCCTCCTAGGGGTTATTCGAGACCTCTTAATGCAAACCGCAAGTAGCGAGGCATTGGCTACCTTAAGAGAGTCATAGTTACTCGTCCCAATTGCTCACCCAGTCTGCCACTTTTCCTTACTGCGGCCAGTCTGCCAGAAGCGATATGTCACTCGTTGTGTATCTTAAGAGATTCATCGTTACTCTTTCCATAGGTTACTGGTATTCTCTGATTCAATGCCTCTCGTGACGAAAAAGTGGCTATCTTAATAGTGCAATACTTCTTCCTCCCAGTTGCTCACACAGTTTACTACTTTTTTGTGTAGTTTTTGTCTGCCAGAAACTATAATTCACTAGTTTTGTATCATAAAAGAGTCATCGTTTCTCCTCCTAGGGGTTATTCGAGACCTCTTAATGCAAACCGCAAGTAACGAGGCATTGGCTACCTTAAGAGAGTCATAGTTACTCGTCCCAATTGCTCACCCAGTCTGCCACTTTTTCTTACTGCGGCCAGTCTGCCAGAAGCGATATGTCACTCGTTGTGTATCTTAAGAGATTCATCGTTACTCCTTCCATAGGTTACTGGTATTCTCTGAGTCAATACCTCTCGTGACGAAAAAGTGGCTATCTTAATACTGCAATACTTCTTCCTCCGAGTTGCTCACACAGTTTACTACATTTTGTGTAGTTTTTGTCTGCCAGAAACTATAATTCACTAGCTGTGTATCATAAAAGAGTCATCGTTTCTCCTCCTAGGGGTTTTCGAGATTTCTTAATCCAAACCGCAAGTAACGAGGCATTGGCTACCTTAAGAGAGTCATAGTTACTCGTCCCAATTGCTCACCCAGTCTGCCACTTTTCCTTACTGCGGCCAGTCTGCCAGAAGCGATATGTCACTCGTTGTGTATCTTAAGAGATTCATCGTTACTCCTTCCATAGGTTACTGGTATTCTCTGAGTCAATACCTCTCGTGACGAAAAAGTGGCTATCTTAATAGTGCAATACTTCTTCCTCCCAGTTGCTCACACAGTTTACTACTTTTTGTGTAGTTTTTGTCTGCCAGAAACTATAATTCACTAGCTGTGTATCATAAAAGAGTCATCGTTTCTCCTCCTAGGGGTTATTCGAGACCTCTTAATGCAAACCGCAAGTAACGAGGCATTGGCTACCTTAAGAGAGTCATAGTTACTCGTCCCAATTGCTCACCCAGTCTGCCACTTTTCCTTACTGCGGCCAGTCTGCCAGAAGCGATATGTCACTCGTTGTGTATCTTAAGAGATTCATCGTTACTCCTTCCATAGGTTACTGGTATTCTCTGAGTCAATACCTCTCTTGACGAAAAAGTGGCTATCTTAATAGTGCAATACTTCTTCCTCCGAGTTGCTCACACAGTTTACTACTTTTTGTGTACTTGCCAGTCTGCCAGAAGCGATATGTCACTAGTTGTGTATCATAAAAGTGTCATCGTTTCTCCTCCTAGGGGTTATTTGAGATTTCTTAATCCAAACCGCAAGTAACGAGGCATTGGCTACCTTAAGAGAGTCATAGTTACTCGTCCCAATTGCTCAACCAGTCTGCCACTTTTCCTTTCTGCGGCCAGTCTGCCAGAAGCGATATGTCACTCGTTGTGTATCTTAAGAGATTCATCGTTACTCTTTCCATAGGTTACTGGTATTCTCTGATTCAATGCCTCTCGTGACGAAAAAGTGGCTATCTTAATAGTGCAATACTTCTTCCTCCCATTTGCTCACACAGTTTACTACTTTTTTGAGTAGTTTTTGTCTGCCAGAAACTATAATTCACTAGTTTTGTATCATAAAAGAGTCATCGTTTCTCCTCCTAGGGGTTATTCGAGACCTCTTAATGCAAACCGCAAGTAACGAGGCATTGGCTACCTTAAGAGAGTCATAGTTACTCGTCCCAATTGCTCACCCAGTCTGCCACTTTTCCTTACTGCGGCCAGTCTGCCAGAAGCGATATGTCACTCGTTGTGTATCTTAAGAGATTCATCGTTACTCTTTCCATAGGTTACTGGTATTCTCTGATTCAATGCCTCTCGTGACGAAAAAGTGGCTATCTTAATAGTGCAATACTTCTTCCTCCCAGTTGCTCACACAGTTTACTACTTTTTTGTGTAGTGTTTGTCTGCCAGAAACTATAATTCACTAGTTTTGTATCATAAAAGAGTCATCGTTTCTCCTCCTAGGGGTTATTCGAGACCTCTTAATGCAAACCGCAAGTAACGAGGCATTGGCTACCTTAAGAGAGTCATAGTTACTCGTCCCAATTGCTCACCCAGCCTGCCACTTTTTCTTACTGCGGCCAGTCTGCCAGAAGCGATATGTCACTCGTTGTGTATCTTAAGAGATTCATCGTTACTCCTTCCATAGGTTACTGGTATTCTCTGAGTCAATACCTCTCGTGACGAAAAAGTGGCTATCTTAATAGTGCAATACTTCTTCCTCCGAGTTGCTCACACAGTTTACTACATTTTGTGTAGTTTTTGTCTGCCAGAAACTATAATTCACTAGCTGTGTATCATAAAAGAGTCATCGTTTCTCCTCCTAGGGGTTTTCGAGATTTCTTAATCCAAACCGCAAGTAACGAGGCATTGGCTACCTTAAGAGAGTCATAGTTACTCGTCCCAATTGCTCACCCAGTCTGCCACTTTTCCTTACTGCGGCCAGTCTGCCAGAAGCGATATGTCACTCGTTGTGTATCTTAAGAGATTCATCGTTACTCCTTCCATAGGTTACTGGTATTCTCTGAGTCAATACCTCTCGTGACGAAAAAGTGGCTATCTTAATTGTGCAATACTTCTTCCTCCCAGTTGCTCACACAGTTTACTACATTTTGTGTAGTTTTTGTCTGCCAGAAACTATAATTCACTAGCTGTGTATCATAAAAGAGTCATCGTTTCTCCTCCTAGGGGTTATTCGAGACCTCTTAATGCAAACCGCAAGTAACGAGGCATTGGCTACCTTAAGAGAGTCATAGTTACTCGTCCCAATTGCTCACCCAGTCTGCCACTTTTCCTTACTGCGGCCAGTCTGCCAGAAGCGATATGTCACTCGTTGTGTATCTTAAGAGATTCATCGTTACTCTTTCCATAGGTTACTGGTATTCTCTGATTCAATGCCTCTCGTGACGAAAAAGTGGCTATCTTAATAGTGCAATACTTCTTCCTCCCATTTGCTCACACAGTTTACTACTTTTTTGTGTAGTTTTTGTCTGCCAGAAACTATAATTCACTAGTTTTGTATCATAAAAGAGTCATCGTTTCTCCTCCTAGGGGTTATTCGAGACCTCTTAATGCAAACCGCAAGTAACGAGGCATTGGCTACCTTAAGAGAGTCATAGTTACTCGTCCCAATTGCTCACCCAGTCTGCCACTTTTCCTTACTGCGGCCAGTCTGCCAGAAGCGATATGTCACTCGTTGTGTATCTTAAGAGATTCATCGTTACTCTTTCCATAGGTTACTGGTATTCTCTGATTCAATGCCTCTCGTGACGAAAAAGTGGCTATCTTAATAGTGCAATACTTCTTCCTCCCAGTTGCTCACACAGTTTACTACTTTTTTGTGTAGTTTTTGTCTGCCAGAAACTATAATTCACTAGTTTTGTATCATAAAAGAGTCATCGTTTCTCCTCCTAGGGGTTATTCGAGACCTCTTAATGCAAACCGCAAGTAACGAGGCATTGGCTACCTTAAGAGAGTCATAGTTACTCGTCCCAATTGCTCACCCAGTCTGCCACTTTTTCTTACTGCGGCCAGTCTGCCAGAAGCGATATGTCACTCGTTGTGTATCTTAAGAGATTCATCGTTACTCCTTCCATAGGTTACTGGTATTCTCTGAGTCAATACCTCTCGTGACGAAAAAGTGGCTATCTTAATAGTGCAATACTTCTTCCTCCGAGTTGCTCACACAGTTTACTACATTTTGTGTAGTTTTTGTCTGCCAGAAACTATAATTCACTAGCTGTGTATCATAAAAGAGTCATCGTTTCTCCTCCTAGGGGTTTTCGAGATTTCTTAATCCAAACCGCAAGTAACGAGGCATTGGCTACCTTAAGAGAGTCATAGTTACTCGTCCCAATTGCTCACCCAGTCTGCCACTTTTCCTTACTGCGGCCAGTCTGCCAGGAGCGATATGTCACTCGTTGTGTATCTTAAGAGATTCATCGTTACTCTTTCCATAGGTTACTGGTATTCTCTGATTCAATGCCTCTCGTGACGAAAAAGTGGCTATCTTAATAGTGCAATACTTCTTCCTCCCAGTTGCTCACACAGTTTACTACTTTTTTGTGTAGTTTTTGTCTGCCAGAAACTATAATTCACTAGTTTTGTATCATAAAAGAGTCATCGTTTCTCCTCCTAGGGGTTATTCGAGACCTCTTAATGCAAACCGCAAGTAACGAGGCATTGGCTACCTTAAGAGAGTCATAGTTACTCGTCCCAATTGCTCACCCAGTCTGCCACTTTTCCTTACTGCGGCCAGTCTGCCAGAAGCGATATGTCACTCGTTGTGTATCTTAAGAGATTCATCGTTACTCTTTCCATAGGTTACTGGTATTCTCTGATTCAATGCCTCTCGTGACGAAAAAGTGGCTATCTTAATAGTGCAATACTTCTTCCTCCGAGTTGCTCACACAGTTTACTACTTTTTTGTGTAGTTTTTGTCTGCCAGAAACTATAATTCACTAGCTGTGTATCATAAAAGAGTCATCGTTTCTCCTCCTAGGGGTTATTCGAGACCTCTTAATGCAAACCGCAAGTAACGAGGCATTGGCTACCTTAAGAGAGTCATAGTTACTCGTCCCAATTGCTCACCCAGTCTGCCACATTTCCTTACTGCGGCCAGTCTGCCAGAAGCGATATGTCACTCGTTGTGTATCTTAAGAGATTCATCGTTACTCTTTCCATAGGTTACTGGTATTCTCTGATTCAATGCCTCTCGTGACGAAAAAGTGGCTATCTTAATAGTGCAATACTTCTTCCTCCCAGTTGCTCACACAGTTTACTACTTTTTTGTGTAGTTTTTGTCTGCCAGAAACTATAATTCACTAGTTTTGTATCATAAAAGAGTCATCGTTTCTCCTCCTAGGGGTTATTCGAGACCTCTTAATCCAAACCGCAAGTAACGAGGCATTGGTTACCTTAAGAGAGTCATAGTTACTCGTCCCAATTGCTCACCCAGTCTGCCAATTTTTCTTACTGCGGCCAGTCTGCCAGAAGCGATATGTCACTCGTTGTGTATCTTAAGAGATTCATCGTTACTCCTTCCATAGGTTACTGGTATTCTATGAGTCAATACCTCTCTTGACGAAAAAGTGGCTATCTTAATAGTGCAATACTTCTTCCTCCCAGTTGCTCACACAGTTTACTATTTTTTTGTGTAGTTTTTGTGTCCCAGAAACTATAATTCACTAGTTTTGTATCATAAAAGAGTCATCGTTTCTCCTCCTAGGGGTTATTCGAGACCTCATAATGCAAACCGCAAGTAACGAGGCATTGGCTACCTTAAGAGAGTCATAGTTACTCGTCCCAATTGCTCACCCAGCCTGCCACTTTTTCTTACTGCGGCCAGTCTGCCAGAAGCGATATGTCACTCGTTGTGTATCTTAAGAGATTCATCGTTACTCCTTCCATAGGTTACTGGTATTCTCTGAGTCAATACCTCTCGTGACGAAAAAGTGGCTATCTTAATAGTGCAATACTTCTTCCTCCGAGTTGCTCACACAGTTTACTACTTTTTGTGTAGTTTTTGTCTGCCAGAAACTATAATTCACTAGCAGTGTATCATAAAAGAGTCATCGTTTCTCCTCCTAGGGGTTTTCGAGACCTCTTAATCCAAACCGCAAGTAACGAGGCATTGGCTACCTTAAGAGAGTCATAGTTACTCGTCCCAATTGCTCACCCAGTCTGCCACTTTTCCTTACTGCGGCCAGTCTGAGAGAAGCGATATGTCACTCGTTGTGTATCTTAAGAGATTCATCGTTACTCTTTCCATAGGTTACTGGTATTCTCTGATTCAATGCCTCTCGTGACGAAAAAGTGGCTATCTTAATAGTGCAATACTTCTTCCTCCCAGATGCTCACACAGTTTACTACTTTTTTTTTGTGTAGTTTTTGTCTGCCAGAAACTATAATTCACTAGCTGTGTATCATAAAAGAGTCATCGTTTCTCCTCCTAGGGGTTATTCGAGACCTCTTAATGCAAACCGCAAGTAACGAGGCATTGGCTACCTTAAGAGAGTCATAGTTACTCGTCCCAATTGCTCACCCAGTCTGCTACTTTTCCTTACTGCGGCCAGTCTGCCAGAAGCGATATGTCACCCGTTGTGTATCTTAAGAGATTCATCGTTACTCTTTCCATAGGTTACTGGTATTCTCTGATTCAATGCCTCTCGTGACAAAAAAGTGGCTATCTTAATAGTGCAATACTTCTTCCTCCTAGTTGCTCACACAGTTTACTACTTTTTTGTGTAGTTTTTGTCTGCCAGAAACTATAATTCACTAGTTTTGTATCATAAAAGAGTCATCGTTTCTCCTTCTAGGGGTTATTCGAGACCTCTTACTCCAAACCGCAAGTAACGAGGCATTGGCTACCTTAAGAGAGTCATAGTTACTCGTCCCAATTGCTCACCCAGTCTGCCACTTTTTCTTACTGCGGCCAGTCTGCCAGAAGCGATATGTCACTCGTTGTGTATCTTAAGAGATTCATCGTTACTCCTTCCATAGGTTAGTGGTATTCTATGAGTCAATACCTCTCGTGACGAAAAAGTGGCTATCTTAATAGTGCAATACTTCTTCCTCCGAGTTGCTCACACAGTTTACTACTTTTTGTGTAGTTTTTGTCTGCCAGAAACTATAATTCACTAGCTGTGTATCATAAAGAGTCATCGTTTCTGCTCCTAGGGGTTTTCGAGATTTCTTAATCCAAACCGCAAGTAACGAGGCAGTGGCTACCTTAAGAGAGTCATAGTTACTCGTCCCAATTGCTCACCCAGTCTGCCACTTTTCCTTACTGCGGCCAGTCTGCCAGAACCGATATGTCACTCGTTGTGTATCTTAAGAGATTCATCGTTACTCTTTCCATAGGTTACTGGTATTCTCTGATTCAATGCCTCTCGTGACGAAAAAGTGGCTATCTTAATAGTGCAATACTTCTTCCTCCCAGTTGCTCACACAGTTTACTACTTTTTTGTGTAGTTTTTGTCTGCCAGAAACTATAATTCACCAGTTTTGTATCATAAAAGAGTCATCGTTTCTCCTCCTAGGGGTTATTCGAGACCTCTTAATGCAAACCGCAAGTAACGAGGCATTGGCTACCTTAAGAGAGTCATAGTTACTCGTCCCAATTGCTCACCCAGTCTGCCACTTTTCCTTACTGCGGCCAGTCTGCCAGAAGCGATATGTCACTCGTTTTGTATCTTAAGAGATTCATCGTTACTCTTTCCATAGGTTACTGGTATTCTCTGATTCAATGCCTCTCGAGACGAAAAAGTGGCTATCTTAATAGTGCAATACTTCTTCCTCCCAGTTGCTCACACAGTTTACTACTTTTTTATGTAGTTTTTGTCTGCCAGAAACTATAATTCACTAGTTTTGTATCATAAAAGAGTCATCGTTTCTCCTCCTAGGGGTTATTCGAGACCTCTTAATGCAAACCGCAAGTAACGAGGCATTGGCTACCTTAAGAGAGTCATAGTTACTCGTCCCAATTGCTCACCCAGTCTGCCACTTTTCCTTACTGCGGCCAGTCTGCCAGAAGCGATATGTCACTCGTTGTGTATCTTAAGAGATTCATCGTTACTCTTTCCATAGGTTACTGGTATTCTCTGATTCAATGCCTCTCGTGACGAAAAAGTGGCTATCTTAATAGTGCAATACTTCTTCCTCCGAGTTGCTCACACAGTTTACTACTTTTTTGTGTAGTTTTTGTCTGCCAGAAACTATAATTCACTAGTTTTGTATCATAAAAGAGTCATCGTTTCTCCTCCTAGGGGTTATTCGAGACCTCTTAATGCAAACCGCAAGTAACGAGGCATTGGCTACCTTAAGAGAGTCATAGTTACTCGTCCCAATTGCTCACCCAGTCTGCCACTTTTCCTTACTGCGGCCAGTCTGCCAGAAGCGATATGTCACTCGTTGTGTATCTTAAGAGATTCATCGTTACTCTTTCCATAGGTTACTGGTATTCTCTGATTCAATGCCTCTCGTGACGAAAAAGTGGCTATCTTAATAGTGCAATACTTCTTCCTCCCAGTTGCTCACACAGTTTACTACTTTTTTGTGTAGTTTTTGTCTGCCAGAAACTATAATTCACTAGTTTTGTATCATAAAAGAGTCATCGTTTCTCCTCCTAGGGGTTATTCGAGACCTCTTAATGCAAACCGCAAGTAACGAGGCATTGGCTACCTTAAGAGAGTCATAGTTACTCGTCCCAATTGCTCACCCAGTCTGCCACTTTTCCTTACTGCGGCCAGTCTGCCAGAAGCGATATGTCACTCGTTGTGTATCGTAAGAGATTCATCGTTACTCTTTCCATAGGTTACTGGTATTCTCTGATTCAATGCCTCTCGTGACGAAAAAGTGGCTATCTTAATAGTGCAATACTTCTTCCTCCCAGTTGCTCACACAGTTTACTACTTTTTTGTGTAGTTTTTGTCTGCCAGAAACTATAATTCACTAGTTTTGTATCATAAAAGAGTCATCGTTTCCCCTCCTAGGGGTTATTCGAGACCTCTTAATGCAAACCGCAAGTAACGAGGCATTGGCTACCTTAAGAGAGTCATAGTTACTCGTCCCAATTGCTCACCCAGTCTGCCACTTTTCCTTACTGCGGCCAGTCTGCCAGAAGCGATATGTCACTCGTTGTGTATCTTAAGAGATTCATCGTTACTCTTTCCATAGGTTACTGGTATTCTCTGATTCAATGCCTCTCGTGACGAAAAAGTGGCTATCTTAATAGTGCAATACTTCTTCCTCCCAGTTGCTCACACAGTTTACTACTTTTTTGTGTAGTTTTTGTCTGCCAGAAACTATAATTCACTAGTTTTGTATCATAAAAGAGTCATCGTTTCTCCTCCTAGGGGTTATTCGAGACCTCTTAATGCAAACCGCAAGTAACGAGGCATTGGCTACCTTAAGAGAGTCATAGTTACTCGTCCCAATTGCTCACCCAGTCTGCCACTTTTCCTTACTGCGGCCAGTGTGCCAGAAGCGATATGTCACTCGTTGTGTATCTTAAGAGATTCATCGTTACTCTTTCCATAGGTTACTGGTATTCTCTGATTCAATGCCTCTCGTGACGAAAAAGTGGCTATCTTAATAGTGCAATACTTCTTCCTCCGAGTTGCTCACACAGTTTACTACTTTTTTGTGTAGTTTTTGTCTGCCAGAAACTATAATTCACTAGTTTTGTATCATAAAAGAGTCATCGTTTCTCCTCCTAGGGGTTATTCGAGACCTCTTAATGCAAACCGCAAGTAACGAGGCATTGGCTACCTTAAGAGAGTCATAGTTACTCGTCCCAATTGCTCACCCAGTCTGCCACTTTTCCTTACTGCGCCAGTCTGCCAGAAGCGATATGTCACTCGTTGTGTATCTTAAGAGATTCATCGTTACTCTTTCCATAGGTTACTGGTATTCTCTGATTCAATGCCTCTCGTGACGAAAAAGTGGCTATCTTAATAGTGCAATACTTCTTCCTCCCAGTTGCTCACACAGTTTACTACTTTTTTGTGTAGTTTTTGTCTGCCAGAAACTATAATTCACTAGTTTTGTATCATAAAAGAGTCATCGTTTCTCCTCCTAGGGGTTATTCGAGACCTCTTAATCCAAACCGCAAGTAACGAGGCATTGGCTACCTTAAGAGAGTCATAGTTACTCGTCCCAATTGCTCACCCAGTCTGCCACTTTTTCTTACTGCGGCCAGTCTGCCAGAATCGATATGTCACTCGTTGTGTATCTTAAGAGATTCATCGTTACTCCTTCCATAGGTTACTGGTATTCTCTGAGTCAATACCTCTCGCGACGAAAAAGTGGCTATCTTAATAGTGCAATACTTCTTCCTCCGAGTTGCTCACACAGTTTACTACTTTTTGTGTAGTTTTTGTCTGCCAGAAACTATAATTCACTTGCTGTGTATCATAAAAGAGTCATCGTTTCTCCTCCTAGGGGTTTTCGAGATTTCTTAATCCAAACCGCAAGTAACGAGGCATTGGCTACCTTAAGAGAGTCATAGTTACTCGTCCCAATTGCTCACCCAGTCTGCCACTTTTCCTTACTGCGGCCAGTCTGCCAGAAGCGATATGTCACTCGTTGTGTATCTTAAGAGATTCATCGTTACTCTTTCCATAGGTTACTGGTATTCTCTGATTCAATGCCTCTCGTGACGAAAAAGTGGCTATCTTAATAGTGCAATACTTCTTCCTCCCAGTTGCTCACACAGTTTACTACTTTTTTGTGTAGTTTTTGTCTGCCAGAAACTATAATTCACTAGTTTTGTATCATAAAAGAGTCATCGTTTCTCCTCCTAGGGGTTATTCGAGACCTCTTAATGCAAACCGCAAGTAACGAGGCATTGGCTACCTTAAGAGAGTCATAGTTACTCGTCCCAATTGCTCACCCAGTCTGCCACTTTTCCTTACTGCGGCCAGTCTGCCAGAAGCGATATGTCACTCGTTGTGTATCTTAAGAGATTCATCGTTACTCTTTCCATAGGTTACTGGTATTCTCTGATTCAATGCCTCTCGTGACGAAAAAGTGGCTATCTTAATAGTGCAATACTTCTTCCTCCCAGTTGCTCACACAGTTTACTACTTTTTTGTGTAGTTTTTGTCTGCCAGAAACTATAATTCACTAGTTTTGTATCATAAAAGAGTCATCGTTTCTCCTCCTAGGGGTTATTCGAGACCTCTTAATGCAAACCGCAAGTAACGAGGCATTGGCTACCTTAAGAGAGTCATAGTTACTCGTCCCAATTGCTCACCCAGTCTGCCACTTTTCCTTACTGCGGCCAGTCTGCCAGAAGCGATATGTCACTCGTTGTGTATCGTAAGAGATTCATCGTTACTCTTTCCATAGGTTACTGGTATTCTCTGATTCAATGCCTCTCGTGACGAAAAAGTGGCTATCTTAATAGTGCAATACTTCTTCCTCCCAGTTGCTCACACAGTTTACTACTTTTTTGTGTAGTTTTTGTCTGCCAGAAACTATAATTCACTAGTTTTGTATCATAAAAGAGTCATCGTTTCCCCTCCTAGGGGTTATTCGAGACCTCTTAATGCAAACCGCAAGTAACGAGGCATTGGCTACCTTAAGAGAGTCATAGTTACTCGTCCCAATTGCTCACATAGTCTGCCACTTTTCCTTACTGCGGCCAGTCTGCCAGAAGCGATATGTCACTCGTTGTGTATCTTAAGAGATTCATCGTTATTCTTTCCATAGGTTACTGGTATTCTCTGATTCAATGCCTCTCGTGACGAAAAAGTGGCTATCTTAATAGTGCAATACTTCTTCCTCCCAGTTGCTCACACAGTTTACTACTTTTTTGTGTAGTTTTTGTCTGCCAGAAACTATAATTCACTAGTTTTGTATCATAAAAGAGTCATCGTTTCTCCTCCTAGGGGTTACTCGAGACCTCTTAATGCAAACCGCAAGTAACGAGGCATTGGCTACCTTAAGAGAGTCATAGTTACTCGTCCCAATTGCTCACCCAGTCTGCCACTTTTCCTTACTGCGACCAGTCTGCCAGAAGCGATATGTCACTCGTTGTGTATCTTAAGAGATTCATCGTTACTCCTTCCATAGGTTACTGGTATTCTCTGAGTCAATACCTCTCGCGACGAAAAAGTGGCTATCTTAATAGTGCAATACTTCTTCCTCCGAGTTGCTCACACAGTTTACTACTTTTTGTGTAGTTTTTGTCTGCCAGAAACTATAATTCACTAGCTGTGTATCATAAAAGAGTCATCGTTTCTCGTCCTAGGGGTTTTCGAGATTTCTTAATCCAAACCGCAAGTAACGAGGCATTGGCTACCTTAAGAGAGTCATAGTTACTCGTCCCAATTGCTCACCCAGTCTGCCACTTTTCCTTACTGCGGCCAGTCTGCCAGAAGCGATATGTCACTCGTTGTGTATCTTAAGAGATTCATCGTTACTCTTTCCATAGGTTACTGGTATTCTCTGATTCAATGCCTCTCGTGACGAAAAAGTGGCTATCTTAATAGTGCAATGCTTCTTCCTCCCAGTTGCTCACACAGTTTACTACTTTTTTGTGTAGTTTTTGTCTGCCAGAAACTATAATTCACTAGTTTTGTATCATAAAAGAGTCATCGTTTCTCCTCCTAGGGGTTATTCGAGACCTCTTAATGCAAACCGCAAGTAACGAGGCATTGGCTACCTTAAGAGAGTCATAGTTACTCGTCCCAATTGCTCACCCAGTCTGCCACTTTTCCTTACTGCGGCCAGTCTGCCAGAAGCGATATGTCACTCGTTGTGTATCTTAAGAGATTCATCGTTACTCTTTCCATAGGTTACTGGTATTCTCTGATTCAATGCCTCTCGTGACGAAAAAGTGGCTATCTTAATAGTGCAATACTTCTTCCTCCCAGTTGCTCACACAGTTTACTACTTTTTTGTCTAGTTTTTGTCTGCCAGAAACTATAATTCACTAGTTTTGTATCATAAAAGAGTCATCGTTTCTCCTCCTAGGGGTTATTCGAGACCTCTTAATGCAAACCGCAAGTAACGAGGCATTGGCTACCTTAAGAGAGTCATAGTTACTCGTCCCAATTGCTCACCCAGTCTGCCACTTTTCCTTACTGCGGCCAGTCTGCCAGAAGCGATATGTCACTCGTTGTGTATCTTAAGAGATTCATCGTTACTCTTTCCATAGGTTACTGGTATTCTCTGATTCAATGCCTCTCGTGACGAAAAAGTGGCTATCTTAATAGTGCAATACTTCTTCCTCCCAGTTGCTCACACAGTTTACTACTTTTTTGTGTAGGTTTTGTCTGCCAGAAACTATAATTCACTAGTTTTGTATCATAAAAGAGTCATCGTTTCTCCTCCTAGGGGTTATTCGAGACCTCTTAATGCAAACCGCAAGTAACGAGGCATTGGCTACCTTAAGAGAGTCATAGTTACTCGTCCCAATTGCTCACCCAGTCTGCCACTTTTCCTTACTGCGGCCAGTCTGCCAGAAGCGATATGTCACTCGTTGTGTAACTTAAGAGATTCATCGTTACTCTTTCCATAGGTTACTGGTATTCTCTGATTCAATGCCTCTCGTGACGAAAAAGTGGCTATCTTAATAGTGCAATACTTCTTCCTCCCAGTTGCTCACACAGTTTACTACTTTTTTGTGTAGTTTTTGTCTGCCAGAAACTATAATTCACTAGTTTTGTATCATAAAAGAGTCATCGTTTCTCCTCCTAGGGGTTATTCGAGACCTCTTAATCCAAACCGCAAGTAACAAGGCATTGGCTACCTTAAGAGAGTCATAGTTACTCGTCCCAATTGCTCACCCAGTCTGCCACTTTTCCTTACTGCGGCCAGTGTGCCAGAAGCGATATGTCACTCGTTGTGTATCTTAAGAGATTCATCGTTACTCTTTCCATAGGTTACTGGTATTCTCTGATTCAATGCCTCTCGTGACGAAAAAGTGGCTATCTTAATAGTGCAATACTTCTTCCTCCCAGTTGCTCACACAGTTTACTACTTTTTTGTGTAGTTTTTGTCTGCCAGAAACTATAATTCACTAGTTTTGTATCATAAAAGAGTCATCGTTTCTCCTCCTAGGGGTTATTCGAGACCTCTTAATGCAAACCGCAAGTAACGAGGCATTGGCTACCTTAAGAGAGTCATAGTTACTCGTCCCAATTGCTCACCCAGTCTGCCACTTTTCCTTACTGCGGCCAGTCTGCCAGAAGCGATATGTCACTCGTTGTGTATCTTAAGAGATTCATCGTTACTCTTTCCATAGGTTACTGGTATTCTCTGATTCAATGCCTCTCGTGACGAAAAAGTGGCTATCTTAATAGTGCAATACTTCTTCCTCCCAGTTGCTCACACAGTTTACTACTTTTTTGTGTAGTTTTTGTCTGCCAGAAACTATAATTCACTAGCTGTGTATCATAAAAGAGTCATCGTTTCTCCTCCTAGGGGTTATTCGAGACCTCTTAATGCAAACCGCAAGTAACAAGGCATTGGCTACCTTAAGAGAGTCATAGTTACTCGTCCCAATTGCTCACCCAGTCTGCCACTTTTCCTTACTGCGGCCAGTCTGCCAGAAGCGATATGTCACTCGTTGTGTATCTTAAGAGATTCATCGTTACTCTTTCCATAGGTTACTGGTATTCTCTGATTCAATGCCTCTCGTGACGAAAAAGTGGCTATCTTAATAGTGCAATACTTCTTCCTCCCAGTTGCTCACACAGTTTACTACTTTTTTGTTTAGTTTTTGTCTGCCAGAAACTATAATTCACTAGTTTTGTATCATAAAAGAGTCATCGTTTCTCCTCCTAGGGGTTATTCGAGACCTCTTAATGCAAACCGCAAGTAACGAGGCATTGGCTACCTTAAGAGAGTCATAGTTACTCGTCCCAATTGCTCACCCAGTCTGCCACTTTTCCTTACTGCGGCCAGTCTGCCAGAAGCGATATGTCACTCGTTGTGTATCTTAAGAGATTCATCGTTACTCTTTCCATAGGTTACTGGTATTCTCTGATTCAATGCCTCTCGTGACGAAAAAGTGGCTATCTTAATAGTGCAATACTTCTTCCTCCCAGTTGCTCACACAGTTTACTACTTTTTTGTGTAGTTTTTGTCTGCCAGAAACTATAATTCACTAGTTTTGTATCGTAAAAGAGTCATCGTTTCTCCTCCTAGGGGTTATTCGAGACCTCTTAATGCAAACCGCAAGTAACGAGGCATTGGCTACCTTAAGAGAGTCATAGTTACTCGTCCCAATTGCTCACCCAGTCTGCCACTTTTCCTTACTGCGGCCAGTCTGCCAGAAGCGATATGTCACTCGTTGTGTATCTTAAGAGATTCATCGTTACTCTTTCCATAGGTTACTGGTAATCTCTGATTCAATGCCTCTCGTGACGAAAAAGTGGCTATCTTAATAGTGCAATACTTCTTCCTCCCAGTTGCTCACACAGTTTACTACTTTTTTGTGTAGGATTTGTCTGCCAGAAACTATAATTCACTAGTTTTGTATCATAAAAGAGTCATCGTTTCTCCTCCTAGGTGTTATTCGAGACCTCTTAATCCAAACCGCAAGTAACGAGGCATTGGCTACCTTAAGAGAGTCATAGTTACTCGTCCCAATTGCTCACCCAGTCTGCCACTTTTCCTTACTGCGGCCAGTCTGCCAGAAGCGATATGTCACTCGTTGTGTATCTTAAGAGATTCATCGTTACTCCTTCCATAGGTTACTGGTATTCTCTGAGTCAATACCTCTCGTGACGAAAAAGTGGCTATCTTAATAGTGCAATACTTCTTCCTCCGAGTTGCTCACACAGTTTACTACTTTTTGTGTAGTTTTTGTCTGCCAGAAACTATAATTCACTAGCAGTGTATCATAAAAGAGTCATCGTTTCTCCTCCTAGGGGTTTTCGAGACCTCTTAATCCAAACCGCAAGTAACGAGGCATTGGCTACCTTAAGAGAGTCATAGTTACTCGTCCCAATTGCTCACCCAGTCTGCCACTTTTCCTTACTGCGGCCAGTCTGAGAGAAGCGATATGTCACTCGTTGTGTATCTTAAGAGATTCATCGTTACTCTTTCCATAGGTTACTGGTATTCTCTGATTCAATGCCTCTCGTGACGAAAAAGTGGCTATCTTAATAGTGCAATACTTCTTCCTCCCAGATGCTCACACAGTTTACTACTTTTTTTTTGTGTAGTTTTTGTCTGCCAGAAACTATAATTCACTAGCTGTGTATCATAAAAGAGTCATCGTTTCTCCTCCTAGGGGTTATTCGAGACCTCTTAATGCAAACCGCAAGTAACGAGGCATTGGCTACCTTAAGAGAGTCATAGTTACTCGTCCCAATTGCTCACCCAGTCTGCTACTTTTCCTTACTGCGGCCAGTCTGCCAGAAGCGATATGTCACCCGTTGTGTATCTTAAGAGATTCATCGTTACTCTTTCCATAGGTTACTGGTATTCTCTGATTCAATGCCTCTCGTGACAAAAAAGTGGCTATCTTAATAGTGCAATACTTCTTCCTCCTAGTTGCTCACACAGTTTACTACTTTTTTGTGTAGTTTTTGTCTGCCAGAAACTATAATTCACTAGTTTTGTATCATAAAAGAGTCATCGTTTCTCCTCCTAGGGGTTATTCGAGACCTCTTACTCCAAACCGCAAGTAACGAGGCATTGGCTACCTTAAGAGAGTCATAGTTACTCGTCCCAATTGCTCACCCAGTCTGCCACTTTTTCTTACTGCGGCCAGTCTGCCAGAAGCGATATGTCACTCGTTGTGTATCTTAAGAGATTCATCGTTACTCCTTCCATAGGTTAGTGGTATTCTATGAGTCAATACCTCTCGTGACGAAAAAGTGGCTATCTTAATAGTGCAATACTTCTTCCTCCGAGTTGCTCACACAGTTTACTACTTTTTGTGTAGTTTTTGTCTGCCAGAAACTATAATTCACTAGCTGTGTATCATAAAGAGTCATCGTTTCTGCTCCTAGGGGTTTTCGAGATTTCTTAATCCAAACCGCAAGTAACGAGGCAGTGGCTACCTTAAGAGAGTCATAGTTACTCGTCCCAATTGCTCACCCAGTCTGCCACTTTTCCTTACTGCGGCCAGTCTGCCAGAACCGATATGTCACTCGTTGTGTATCTTAAGAGATTCATCGTTACTCTTTCCATAGGTTACTGGTATTCTCTGATTCAATGCCTCTCGTGACGAAAAAGTGGCTATCTTAATAGTGCAATACTTCTTCCTCCCAGTTGCTCACACAGTTTACTACTTTTTTGTGTAGTTTTTGTCTGCCAGAAACTATAATTCACCAGTTTTGTATCATAAAAGAGTCATCGTTTCTCCTCCTAGGGGTTATTCGAGACCTCTTAATGCAAACCGCAAGTAACGAGGCATTGGCTACCTTAAGAGAGTCATAGTTACTCGTCCCAATTGCTCACCCAGTCTGCCACTTTTCCTTACTGCGGCCAGTCTGCCAGAAGCGATATGTCACTCGTTTTGTATCTTAAGAGATTCATCGTTACTCTTTCCATAGGTTACTGGTATTCTCTGATTCAATGCCTCTCGAGACGAAAAAGTGGCTATCTTAATAGTGCAATACTTCTTCCTCCCAGTTGCTCACACAGTTTACTACTTTTTTATGTAGTTTTTGTCTGCCAGAAACTATAATTCACTAGTTTTGTATCATAAAAGAGTCATCGTTTCTCCTCCTAGGGGTTATTCGAGACCTCTTAATGCAAACCGCAAGTAACGAGGCATTGGCTACCTTAAGAGAGTCATAGTTACTCGTCCCAATTGCTCACCCAGTCTGCCACTTTTCCTTACTGCGGCCAGTCTGCCAGAAGCGATATGTCACTCGTTGTGTATCTTAAGAGATTCATCGTTACTCTTTCCATAGGTTACTGGTATTCTCTGATTCAATGCCTCTCGTGACGAAAAAGTGGCTATCTTAATAGTGCAATACTTCTTCCTCCGAGTTGCTCACACAGTTTACTACTTTTTTGTGTAGTTTTTGTCTGCCAGAAACTATAATTCACTAGTTTTGTATCATAAAAGAGTCATCGTTTCTCCTCCTAGGGGTTATTCGAGACCTCTTAATGCAAACCGCAAGTAACGAGGCATTGGCTACCTTAAGAGAGTCATAGTTACTCGTCCCAATTGCTCACCCAGTCTGCCACTTTTCCTTACTGCGGCCAGTCTGCCAGAAGCGATATGTCACTCGTTGTGTATCTTAAGAGATTCATCGTTACTCTTTCCATAGGTTACTGGTATTCTCTGATTCAATGCCTCTCGTGACGAAAAAGTGGCTATCTTAATAGTGCAATACTTCTTCCTCCCAGTTGCTCACACAGTTTACTACTTTTTTGTGTAGTTTTTGTCTGCCAGAAACTATAATTCACTAGTTTTGTATCATAAAAGAGTCATCGTTTCTCCTCCTAGGGGTTATTCGAGACCTCTTAATGCAAACCGCAAGTAACGAGGCATTGGCTACCTTAAGAGAGTCATAGTTACTCGTCCCAATTGCTCACCCAGTCTGCCACTTTTCCTTACTGCGGCCAGTCTGCCAGAAGCGATATGTCACTCGTTGTGTATCGTAAGAGATTCATCGTTACTCTTTCCATAGGTTACTGGTATTCTCTGATTCAATGCCTCTCGTGACGAAAAAGTGGCTATCTTAATAGTGCAATACTTCTTCCTCCCAGTTGCTCACACAGTTTACTACTTTTTTGTGTAGTTTTTGTCTGCCAGAAACTATAATTCACTAGTTTTGTATCATAAAAGAGTCATCGTTTCCCCTCCTAGGGGTTATTCGAGACCTCTTAATGCAAACCGCAAGTAACGAGGCATTGGCTACCTTAAGAGAGTCATAGTTACTCGTCCCAATTGCTCACCCAGTCTGCCACTTTTCCTTACTGCGGCCAGTCTGCCAGAAGCGATATGTCACTCGTTGTGTATCTTAAGAGATTCATCGTTACTCTTTCCATAGGTTACTGGTATTCTCTGATTCAATGCCTCTCGTGACGAAAAAGTGGCTATCTTAATAGTGCAATACTTCTTCCTCCCAGTTGCTCACACAGTTTACTACTTTTTTGTGTAGTTTTTGTCTGCCAGAAACTATAATTCACTAGTTTTGTATCATAAAAGAGTCATCGTTTCTCCTCCTAGGGGTTATTCGAGACCTCTTAATGCAAACCGCAAGTAACGAGGCATTGGCTACCTTAAGAGAGTCATAGTTACTCGTCCCAATTGCTCACCCAGTCTGCCACTTTTCCTTACTGCGGCCAGTCTGCCAGAAGCGATATGTCACTCGTTGTGTATCTTAAGAGATTCATCGTTACTCTTTCCATAGGTTACTGGTATTCTCTGATTCAATGCCTCTCGTGACGAAAAAGTGGCTATCTTAATAGTGCAATACTTCTTCCTCCGAGTTGCTCACACAGTTTACTACTTTTTTGTGTAGTTTTTGTCTGCCAGAAACTATAATTCACTAGTTTTGTATCATAAAAGAGTCATCGTTTCTCCTCCTAGGGGTTATTCGAGACCTCTTAATGCAAACCGCAAGTAACGAGGCATTGGCTACCTTAAGAGAGTCATAGTTACTCGTCCCAATTGCTCACCCAGTCTGCCACTTTTCCTTACTGCGCCAGTCTGCCAGAAGCGATATGTCACTCGTTGTGTATCTTAAGAGATTCATCGTTACTCTTTCCATAGGTTACTGGTATTCTCTGATTCAATGCCTCTCGTGACGAAAAAGTGGCTATCTTAATAGTGCAATACTTCTTCCTCCCAGTTGCTCACACAGTTTACTACTTTTTTGTGTAGTTTTTGTCTGCCAGAAACTATAATTCACTAGTTTTGTATCATAAAAGAGTCATCGTTTCTCCTCCTAGGGGTTATTCGAGACCTCTTAATCCAAACCGCAAGTAACGAGGCATTGGCTACCTTAAGAGAGTCATAGTTACTCGTCCCAATTGCTCACCCAGTCTGCCACTTTTTCTTACTGCGGCCAGTCTGCCAGAATCGATATGTCACTCGTTGTGTATCTTAAGAGATTCATCGTTACTCCTTCCATAGGTTACTGGTATTCTCTGAGTCAATACCTCTCGCGACGAAAAAGTGGCTATCTTAATAGTGCAATACTTCTTCCTCCGAGTTGCTCACACAGTTTACTACTTTTTGTGTAGTTTTTGTCTGCCAGAAACTATAATTCACTTGCTGTGTATCATAAAAGAGTCATCGTTTCTCCTCCTAGGGGTTTTCGAGATTTCTTAATCCAAACCGCAAGTAACGAGGCATTGGCTACCTTAAGAGAGTCATAGTTACTCGTCCCAATTGCTCACCCAGTCTGCCACTTTTCCTTACTGCGGCCAGTCTGCCAGAAGCGATATGTCACTCGTTGTGTATCTTAAGAGATTCATCGTTACTCTTTCCATAGGTTACTGGTATTCTCTGATTCAATGCCTCTCGTGACGAAAAAGTGGCTATCTTAATAGTGCAATACTTCTTCCTCCCAGTTGCTCACACAGTTTACTACTTTTTTGTGTAGTTTTTGTCTGCCAGAAACTATAATTCACTAGTTTTGTATCATAAAAGAGTCATCGTTTCTCCTCCTAGGGGTTATTCGAGACCTCTTAATGCAAACCGCAAGTAACGAGGCATTGGCTACCTTAAGAGAGTCATAGTTACTCGTCCCAATTGCTCACCCAGTCTGCCACTTTTCCTTACTGCGGCCAGTCTGCCAGAAGCGATATGTCACTCGTTGTGTATCTTAAGAGATTCATCGTTACTCTTTCCATAGGTTACTGGTATTCTCTGATTCAATGCCTCTCGTGACGAAAAAGTGGCTATCTTAATAGTGCAATACTTCTTCCTCCCAGTTGCTCACACAGTTTACTACTTTTTTGTGTAGTTTTTGTCTGCCAGAAACTATAATTCACTAGTTTTGTATCATAAAAGAGTCATCGTTTCTCCTCCTAGGGGTTATTCGAGACCTCTTAATGCAAACCGCAAGTAACGAGGCATTGGCTACCTTAAGAGAGTCATAGTTACTCGTCCCAATTGCTCACCCAGTCTGCCACTTTTCCTTACTGCGGCCAGTCTGCCAGAAGCGATATGTCACTCGTTGTGTATCGTAAGAGATTCATCGTTACTCTTTCCATAGGTTACTGGTATTCTCTGATTCAATGCCTCTCGTGACGAAAAAGTGGCTATCTTAATAGTGCAATACTTCTTCCTCCCAGTTGCTCACACAGTTTACTACTTTTTTGTGTAGTTTTTGTCTGCCAGAAACTATAATTCACTAGTTTTGTATCATAAAAGAGTCATCGTTTCCCCTCCTAGGGGTTATTCGAGACCTCTTAATGCAAACCGCAAGTAACGAGGCATTGGCTACCTTAAGAGAGTCATAGTTACTCGTCCCAATTGCTCACCCAGTCTGCCACTTTTCCTTACTGCGGCCAGTCTGCCAGAAGCGATATGTCACTCGTTGTGTATCTTAAGAGATTCATCGTTATTCTTTCCATAGGTTACTGGTATTCTCTGATTCAATGCCTCTCGTGACGAAAAAGTGGCTATCTTAATAGTGCAATACTTCTTCCTCCCAGTTGCTCACACAGTTTACTACTTTTTTGTGTAGTTTTTGTCTGCCAGAAACTATAATTCACTAGTTTTGTATCATAAAAGAGTCATCGTTTCTCCTCCTAGGGGTTACTCGAGACCTCTTAATGCAAACCGCAAGTAACGAGGCATTGGCTACCTTAAGAGAGTCATAGTTACTCGTCCCAATTGCTCACCCAGTCTGCCACTTTTCCTTACTGCGACCAGTCTGCCAGAAGCGATATGTCACTCGTTGTGTATCTTAAGAGATTCATCGTTACTCCTTCCATAGGTTACTGGTATTCTCTGAGTCAATACCTCTCGCGACGAAAAAGTGGCTATCTTAATAGTGCAATACTTCTTCCTCCGAGTTGCTCACACAGTTTACTACTTTTTGTGTAGTTTTTGTCTGCCAGAAACTATAATTCACTAGCTGTGTATCATAAAAGAGTCATCGTTTCTCGTCCTAGGGGTTTTCGAGATTTCTTAATCCAAACCGCAAGTAACGAGGCATTGGCTACCTTAAGAGAGTCATAGTTACTCGTCCCAATTGCTCACCCAGTCTGCCACTTTTCCTTACTGCGGCCAGTCTGCCAGAAGCGATATGTCACTCGTTGTGTATCTTAAGAGATTCATCGTTACTCTTTCCATAGGTTACTGGTATTCTCTGATTCAATGCCTCTCGTGACGAAAAAGTGGCTATCTTAATAGTGCAATGCTTCTTCCTCCCAGTTGCTCACACAGTTTACTACTTTTTTGTGTAGTTTTTGTCTGCCAGAAACTATAATTCACTAGTTTTGTATCATAAAAGAGTCATCGTTTCTCCTCCTAGGGGTTATTCGAGACCTCTTAATGCAAACCGCAAGTAACGAGGCATTGGCTACCTTAAGAGAGTCATAGTTACTCGTCCCAATTGCTCACCCAGTCTGCCACTTTTCCTTACTGCGGCCAGTCTGCCAGAAGCGATATGTCACTCGTTGTGTATCTTAAGAGATTCATCGTTACTCTTTCCATAGGTTACTGGTATTCTCTGATTCAATGCCTCTCGTGACGAAAAAGTGGCTATCTTAATAGTGCAATACTTCTTCCTCCCAGTTGCTCACACAGTTTACTACTTTTTTGTGTAGTTTTTGTCTGCCAGAAACTATAATTCACTAGTTTTGTATCATAAAAGAGTCATCGTTTCTCCTCCTAGGGGTTATTCGAGACCTCTTAATGCAAACCGCAAGTAACGAGGCATTGGCTACCTTAAGAGAGTCATAGTTACTCGTCCCAATTGCTCACCCAGTCTGCCACTTTTCCTTACTGCGGCCAGTCTGCCAGAAGCGATATGTCACTCGTTGTGTATCTTAAGAGATTCATCGTTACTCTTTCCATAGGTTACTGGTATTCTCTGATTCAATGCCTCTCGTGACGAAAAAGTGGCTATCTTAATAGTGCAATACTTCTTCCTCCCAGTTGCTCACACAGTTTACTACTTTTTTGTGTAGGTTTTGTCTGCCAGAAACTATAATTCACTAGTTTTGTATCATAAAAGAGTCATCGTTTCTCCTCCTAGGGGTTATTCGAGACCTCTTAATGCAAACCGCAAGTAACGAGGCATTGGCTACCTTAAGAGAGTCATAGTTACTCGTCCCAATTGCTCACCCAGTCTGCCACTTTTCCTTACTGCGGCCAGTCTGCCAGAAGCGATATGTCACTCGTTGTGTAACTTAAGAGATTCATCGTTACTCTTTCCATAGGTTACTGGTATTCTCTGATTCAATGCCTCTCGTGACGAAAAAGTGGCTATCTTAATAGTGCAATACTTCTTCCTCCCAGTTGCTCACACAGTTTACTACTTTTTTGTGTAGTTTTTGTCTGCCAGAAACTATAATTCACTAGTTTTGTATCATAAAAGAGTCATCGTTTCTCCTCCTAGGGGTTATTCGAGACCTCTTAATCCAAACCGCAAGTAACAAGGCATTGGCTACCTTAAGAGAGTCATAGTTACTCGTCCCAATTGCTCACCCAGTCTGCCACTTTTCCTTACTGCGGCCAGTGTGCCAGAAGCGATATGTCACTCGTTGTGTATCTTAAGAGATTCATCGTTACTCTTTCCATAGGTTACTGGTATTCTCTGATTCAATGCCTCTCGTGACGAAAAAGTGGCTATCTTAATAGTGCAATACTTCTTCCTCCCAGTTGCTCACACAGTTTACTACTTTTTTGTGTAGTTTTTGTCTGCCAGAAACTATAATTCACTAGTTTTGTATCATAAAAGAGTCATCGTTTCTCCTCCTAGGGGTTATTCGAGACCTCTTAATGCAAACCGCAAGTAACGAGGCATTGGCTACCTTAAGAGAGTCATAGTTACTCGTCCCAATTGCTCACCCAGTCTGCCACTTTTCCTTACTGCGGCCAGTCTGCCAGAAGCGATATGTCACTCGTTGTGTATCTTAAGAGATTCATCGTTACTCTTTCCATAGGTTACTGGTATTCTCTGATTCAATGCCTCTCGTGACGAAAAAGTGGCTATCTTAATAGTGCAATACTTCTTCCTCCCAGTTGCTCACACAGTTTACTACTTTTTTGTGTAGTTTTTGTCTGCCAGAAACTATAATTCACTAGCTGTGTATCATAAAAGAGTCATCGTTTCTCCTCCTAGGGGTTATTCGAGACCTCTTAATGCAAACCGCAAGTAACAAGGCATTGGCTACCTTAAGAGAGTCATAGTTACTCGTCCCAATTGCTCACCCAGTCTGCCACTTTTCCTTACTGCGGCCAGTCTGCCAGAAGCGATATGTCACTCGTTGTGTATCTTAAGAGATTCATCGTTACTCTTTCCATAGGTTACTGGTATTCTCTGATTCAATGCCTCTCGTGACGAAAAAGTGGCTATCTTAATAGTGCAATACTTCTTCCTCCCAGTTGCTCACACAGTTTACTACTTTTTTGTTTAGTTTTTGTCTGCCAGAAACTATAATTCACTAGTTTTGTATCATAAAAGAGTCATCGTTTCTCCTCCTAGGGGTTATTCGAGACCTCTTAATGCAAACCGCAAGTAACGAGGCATTGGCTACCTTAAGAGAGTCATAGTTACTCGTCCCAATTGCTCACCCAGTCTGCCACTTTTCCTTACTGCGGCCAGTCTGCCAGAAGCGATATGTCACTCGTTGTGTATCTTAAGAGATTCATCGTTACTCTTTCCATAGGTTACTGGTATTCTCTGATTCAATGCCTCTCGTGACGAAAAAGTGGCTATCTTAATAGTGCAATACTTCTTCCTCCCAGTTGCTCACACAGTTTACTACTTTTTTGTGTAGTTTTTGTCTGCCAGAAACTATAATTCACTAGTTTTGTATCGTAAAAGAGTCATCGTTTCTCCTCCTAGGGGTTATTCGAGACCTCTTAATGCAAACCGCAAGTAACGAGGCATTGGCTACCTTAAGAGAGTCATAGTTACTCGTCCCAATTGCTCACCCAGTCTGCCACTTTTCCTTACTGCGGCCAGTCTGCCAGAAGCGATATGTCACTCGTTGTGTATCTTAAGAGATTCATCGTTACTCTTTCCATAGGTTACTGGTAATCTCTGATTCAATGCCTCTCGTGACGAAAAAGTGGCTATCTTAATAGTGCAATACTTCTTCCTCCCAGTTGCTCACACAGTTTACTACTTTTTTGTGTAGGATTTGTCTGCCAGAAACTATAATTCACTAGTTTTGTATCATAAAAGAGTCATCGTTTCTCCTCCTAGGGGTTATTCGAGACCTCTTAATCCAAACCGCAAGTAACGAGGCATTGGCTACCTTAAGAGAGTCATAGTTACTCGTCCCAATTGCTCACCCAGTCTGCCACTTTTCCTTACTGCGGCCAGTCTGCCAGAAGCGATATGTCACTCGTTGTGTATCTTAAGAGATTCATCGTTACTCTTTCCATAGGTTACTGGTATTCTCTGATTCAATGCCTCTCGTGACGAAAAAGTGGCTATCTTAATAGTGCAATACTTCTTCCTCCCAGTTGCTCACACAGTTTACTACTTTTTTGTGTAGTTTTTGTCTGCCAGAAACTATAATTCACTAGTTTTGTATCATAAAAGAGTCATCGTTTCTCCTCCTAGGGGTTATTCGAGACCTCTTAATGCAAACCGCAAGTAACGAGGCATTGGCTACCTTAAGAGAGTCATAGTTACTCGTCCCAATTGCTCACCCAGTCTGCCACTTTTCCTTACTGCGGCCAGTCTGCCAGAAGCGATATGTCACTCGTTGTGTATCTTAAGAGATTCATCGTTACTCTTTCCATAGGTTACTGGTATTCTCTGATTCAATGCCTCTCGTGACGAAAAAGTGGCTATCTTAATAGTGCAATACTTCTTCCTCCCAGTTGCTCACACAGTTTACTACTTTTTTGTGTAGTTTTTGTCTGCCAGAAACTATAATTCACTAGCTGTGTATCATAAAAGAGTCATCGTTTCTCCTCCTAGGGGTTATTCGAGACCTCTTAATGCAAACCGCAAGTAACAAGGCATTGGCTACCTTAAGAGAGTCATAGTTACTCGTCCCAATTGCTCACCCAGTCTGCCACTTTTCCTTACTGCGGCCAGTCTGCCAGAAGCGATATGTTACTCGTTGTGTATCTTAAGAGATTCATCGTTACTCTTTCCATAGGTTACTGGTATTCTCTGATTCAATGCCTCTCGTGACGAAAAAGTGGCTATCTTAATAGTGCAATACTTCTTCCTCCCAGTTGCTCACACAGTTTACTACTTTTTTGTGTAGTTTTTGTCTGCCAGAAACTATAATTCACTAGTTTTGTATCATAAAAGAGTCATCGTTTCTCCTCCTAGGGGTTATTCGAGACCTCTTAATGCAAACCGCAAGTAACGAGGCATTGGCTACCTTAAGAGAGTCATAGTTACTCGTCCCAATTGCTCACCCAGTCTGCCACTTTTCCTTACTGCGGCCAGTCTGCCAGAAGCGATATGTCACTCGTTGTGTATCGTAAGAGATTCATCGTTACTCTTTCCATAGGTTACTGGTATTCTCTGATTCAATGCCTCTCGTGACGAAAAAGTGGCTATCTTAATAGTGCAATACTTCTTCCTCCCAGTTGCTCACACAGTTTACTACTTTTTTGTGTAGTTTTTGTCTGCCAGAAACTATAATTCACTAGTTTTGTATCATAAAAGAGTCATCGTTTCTCCTCCTAGGGGTTATTCGAGACCTCTTAATGCAAACCGCAAGTAACGAGGCATTGGCTACCTTAAGAGAGTCATAGTTACTCGTCCCAATTGCTCACCCAGTCTGCCACTTTTCCTTACTGCGGCCAGTCTGCCAGAAGCGATATGTCACTCGTTGTGTATCTTAAGAGATTCATCGTTACTCTTTCCATAGGTTACTGGTATTCTCTGATTCAATGCCTCTCGTGACGAAAAAGTGGCTATCTTAATAGTGCAATACTTCTTCCTCCGAGTTGCTCACACAGTTTACTACTTTTTTGTGTAGTTTTTGTCTGCCAGAAACTATAATTCACTAGTTTTGTATCATAAAAGAGTCATCGTTTCTCCTCCTAGGGGTTATTCGAGACCTCTTAATGCAAACCGCAAGTAACGAGGCATTGGCTACCTTAAGAGAGTCATAGTTACTCGTCCCAATTGCTCACCCAGTCTGCCACTTTTCCTTACTGCGCCAGTCTGCCAGAAGCGATATGTCACTCGTTGTGTATCTTAAGAGATTCATCGTTACTCTTTCCATAGGTTACTGGTATTCTCTGATTCAATGCCTCTCGTGACGAAAAAGTGGCTATCTTAATAGTGCAATACTTCTTCCTCCCAGTTGCTCACACAGTTTACTACTTTTTTGTGTAGTTTTTGTCTGCCAGAAACTATAATTCACTAGTTTTGTATCATAAAAGAGTCATCGTTTCTCCTCCTAGGGGTTATTCGAGACCTCTTAATCCAAACCGCAAGTAACGAGGCATTGGCTACCTTAAGAGAGTCATAGTTACTCGTCCCAATTGCTCACCCAGTCTGCCACTTTTTCTTACTGCGGCCAGTCTGCCAGAATCGATATGTCACTCGTTGTGTATCTTAAGAGATTCATCGTTACTCCTTCCATAGGTTACTGGTATTCTCTGAGTCAATACCTCTCGCGACGAAAAAGTGGCTATCTTAATAGTGCAATACTTCTTCCTCCGAGTTGCTCACACAGTTTACTACTTTTTGTGTAGTTTTTGTCTGCCAGAAACTATAATTCACTTGCTGTGTATCATAAAAGAGTCATCGTTTCTCCTCCTAGGGGTTTTCGAGATTTCTTAATCCAAACCGCAAGTAACGAGGCATTGGCTACCTTAAGAGAGTCATAGTTACTCGTCCCAATTGCTCACCCAGTCTGCCACTTTTCCTTACTGCGGCCAGTCTGCCAGAAGCGATATGTCACTCGTTGTGTATCTTAAGAGATTCATCGTTACTCTTTCCATAGGTTACTGGTATTCTCTTATTCAATGCCTCTCGTGACGAAAAAGTGGCTATCTTAATAGTGCAATACTTCTTCCTCCCAGTTGCTCACACAGTTTACTACTTTTTTGTGTAGTTTTTGTCTGCCAGAAACTATAATTCACTAGTTTTGTATCATAAAAGAGTCATCGTTTCTCCTCCTAGGGGTTATTCGAGACCTCTTAATGCAAACCGCAAGTAACGAGGCATTGGCTACCTTAAGAGAGTCATAGTTACTCGTCCCAATTGCTCACCCAGTCTGCCACTTTTCCTTACTGCGGCCAGTCTGCCAGAAGCGATATGTCACTCGTTGTGTATCTTAAGAGATTCATCGTTACTCTTTCCATAGGTTACTGGTATTCTCTGATTCAATGCCTCTCGTGACGAAAAAGTGGCTATCTTAATAGTGCAATACTTCTTCCTCCCAGTTGCTCACACAGTTTACTACTTTTTTGTGTAGTTTTTGTCTGCCAGAAACTATAATTCACTAGTTTTGTATCATAAAAGAGTCATCGTTTCTCCTCCTAGGGGTTATTCGAGACCTCTTAATGCAAACCGCAAGTAACGAGGCATTGGCTACCTTAAGAGAGTCATAGTTACTCGTCCCAATTGCTCACCCAGTCTGCCACTTTTCCTTACTGCGGCCAGTCTGCCAGAAGCGATATGTCACTCGTTGTGTATCGTAAGAGATTCATCGTTACTCTTTCCATAGGTTACTGGTATTCTCTGATTCAATGCCTCTCGTGACGAAAAAGTGGCTATCTTAATAGTGCAATACTTCTTCCTCCCAGTTGCTCACACAGTTTACTACTTTTTTGTGTAGTTTTTGTCTGCCAGAAACTATAATTCACTAGTTTTGTATCATAAAAGAGTCATCGTTTCCCCTCCTAGGGGTTATTCGAGACCTCTTAATGCAAACCGCAAGTAACGAGGCATTGGCTACCTTAAGAGAGTCATAGTTACTCGTCCCAATTGCTCACCCAGTCTGCCACTTTTCCTTACTGCGGCCAGTCTGCCAGAAGCGATATGTCACTCGTTGTGTATCTTAAGAGATTCATCGTTACTCTTTCCATAGGTTACTGGTATTCTCTGATTCAATGCCTCTCGTGACGAAAAAGTGGCTATCTTAATAGTGCAATACTTCTTCCTCCCAGTTGCTCACACAGTTTACTACTTTTTTGTGTAGTTTTTGTCTGCCAGAAACTATAATTCACTAGTTTTGTATCATAAAAGAGTCATCGTTTCTCCTCCTAGGGGTTATTCGAGACCTCTTAATGCAAACCGCAAGTAACGAGGCATTGGCTACCTTAAGAGAGTCATAGTTACTCGTCCCAATTGCTCACCCAGTCTGCCACTTTTCCTTACTGCGGCCAGTCTGCCAGAAGCGATATGTCACTCGTTGTGTATCTTAAGAGATTCATCGTTACTCTTTCCATAGGTTACTGGTATTCTCTGATTCAATGCCTCTCGTGACGAAAAAGTGGCTATCTTAATAGTGCAATACTTCTTCCTCCCAGTTGCTCACACAGTTTACTACTTTTTTGTGTAGTTTTTGTCTGCCAGAAACTATAATTCACTAGCTGTGTATCATAAAAGAGTCATCGTTTCTCCTCCTAGGGGTTATTCGAGACCTCTTAATGCAAACCGCAAGTAACAAGGCATTGGCTACCTTAAGAGAGTCATAGTTACTCGTCCCAATTGCTCACCCAGTCTGCCACTTTTCCTTACTGCGGCCAGTCTGCCAGAAGCGATATGTTACTCGTTGTGTATCTTAAGAGATTCATCGTTACTCTTTCCATAGGTTACTGGTATTCTCTGATTCAATGCCTCTCGTGACGAAAAAGTGGCTATCTTAATAGTGCAATACTTCTTCCTCCCAGTTGCTCACACAGTTTACTACTTTTTTGTGTAGTTTTTGTCTGCCAGAAACTATAATTCACTAGTTTTGTATCATAAAAGAGTCATCGTTTCTCCTCCTAGGGGTTATTCGAGACCTCTTAATGCAAACCGCAAGTAACGAGGCATTGGCTACCTTAAGAGAGTCATAGTTACTCGTCCCAATTGCTCACCCAGTCTGCCACTTTTCCTTACTGCGGCCAGTCTGCCAGAAGCGATATGTCACTCGTTGTGTATCGTAAGAGATTCATCGTTACTCTTTCCATAGGTTACTGGTATTCTCTGATTCAATGCCTCTCGTGACGAAAAAGTGGCTATCTTAATAGTGCAATACTTCTTCCTCCCAGTTGCTCACACAGTTTACTACTTTTTTGTGTAGTTTTTGTCTGCCAGAAACTATAATTCACTAGTTTTGTATCGTAAAAGAGTCATCGTTTCTCCTCCTAGGGGTTATTCGAGACCTCTTAATGCAAACCGCAAGTAACGAGGCATTGGCTACCTTAAGAGAGTCATAGTTACTCGTCCCAATTGCTCATCCAGTCTGCCACTTTTCCTTACTGCGGCCAGTCTGCCAGAAGCGATATGTCACTCGTTGTGTATCTTAAGAGATTCATCGTTACTCTTTCCATAGGTTACTGGTATTCTCTGATTCAATGCCTCTCGTGACGAAAAAGTGGCTATCTTAATAGTGCAATACTTCTTCCTCCGAGTTGCTCACACAGTTTACTACTTTTTTGTGTAGTTTTTGTCTGCCAGAAACTATAATTCACTAGTTTTGTATCATAAAAGAGTCATCGTTTCTCCTCCTAGGGGTTATTCGAGACCTCTTAATGCAAACCGCAAGTAACGAGGCATTGGCTACCTTAAGAGAGTCATAGTTACTCGTCCCAATTGCTCACCCAGTCTGCCACTTTTCCTTACTGCGCCAGTCTGCCAGAAGCGATATGTCACTCGTTGTGTATCTTAAGAGATTCATCGTTACTCTTTCCATAGGTTACTGGTATTCTCTGATTCAATGCCTCTCGTGACGAAAAAGTGGCTATCTTAATAGTGCAATACTTCTTCCTCCCAGTTGCTCACACAGTTTACTACTTTTTTGTGTAGTTTTTGTCTGCCAGAAACTATAATTCACTAGTTTTGTATCATAAAAGAGTCATCGTTTCTCCTCCTAGGGGTTATTCGAGACCTCTTAATCCAAACCGCAAGTAACGAGGCATTGGCTACCTTAAGAGAGTCATAGTTACTCGTCCCAATTGCTCACCCAGTCTGCCACTTTTTCTTACTGCGGCCAGTCTGCCAGAATCGATATGTCACTCGTTGTGTATCTTAAGAGATTCATCGTTACTCCTTCCATAGGTTACTGGTATTCTCTGAGTCAATACCTCTCGCGACGAAAAAGTGGCTATCTTAATAGTGCAATACTTCTTCCTCCGAGTTGCTCACACAGTTTACTACTTTTTGTGTAGTTTTTGTCTGCCAGAAACTATAATTCACTTGCTGTGTATCATAAAAGAGTCATCGTTTCTCCTCCTAGGGGTTTTCGAGATTTCTTAATCCAAACCGCAAGTAACGAGGCATTGGCTACCTTAAGAGAGTCATAGTTACTCGTCCCAATTGCTCACCCAGTCTGCCACTTTTCCTTACTGCGGCCAGTCTGCCAGAAGCGATATGTCACTCGTTGTGTATCTTAAGAGATTCATCGTTACTCTTTCCATAGGTTACTGGTATTCTCTGATTCAATGCCTCTCGTGACGAAAAAGTGGCTATCTTAATAGTGCAATACTTCTTCCTCCCAGTTGCTCACACAGTTTACTACTTTTTTGTGTAGTTTTTGTCTGCCAGAAACTATAATTCACTAGTTTTGTATCATAAAAGAGTCATCGTTTCTCCTCCTAGGGGTTATTCGAGACCTCTTAATGCAAACCGCAAGTAACGAGGCATTGGCTACCTTAAGAGAGTCATAGTTACTCGTCCCAATTGCTCACCCAGTCTGCCACTTTTCCTTACTGCGGCCAGTCTGCCAGAAGCGATATGTCACTCGTTGTGTATCTTAAGAGATTCATCGTTACTCTTTCCATAGGTTACTGGTATTCTCTGATTCAATGCCTCTCGTGACGAAAAAGTGGCTATCTTAATAGTGCAATACTTCTTCCTCCCAGTTGCTCACACAGTTTACTACTTTTTTGTGTAGTTTTTGTCTGCCAGAAACTATAATTCACTAGTTTTGTATCATAAAAGAGTCATCGTTTCTCCTCCTAGGGGTTATTCGAGACCTCTTAATGCAAACCGCAAGTAACGAGGCATTGGCTACCTTAAGAGAGTCATAGTTACTCGTCCCAATTGCTCACCCAGTCTGCCACTTTTCCTTACTGCGGCCAGTCTGCCAGAAGCGATATGTCACTCGTTGTGTATCGTAAGAGATTCATCGTTACTCTTTCCATAGGTTACTGGTATTCTCTGATTCAATGCCTCTCGTGACGAAAAAGTGGCTATCTTAATAGTGCAATACTTCTTCCTCCCAGTTGCTCACACAGTTTACTACTTTTTTGTGTAGTTTTTGTCTGCCAGAAACTATAATTCACTAGTTTTGTATCATAAAAGAGTCATCGTTTCCCCTCCTAGGGGTTATTCGAGACCTCTTAATGCAAACCGCAAGTAACGAGGCATTGGCTACCTTAAGAGAGTCATAGTTACTCGTCCCAATTGCTCACCCAGTCTGCCACTTTTCCTTACTGCGGCCAGTCTGCCAGAAGCGATATGTCACTCGTTGTGTATCTTAAGAGATTCATCGTTATTCTTTCCATAGGTTACTGGTATTCTCTGATTCAATGCCTCTCGTGACGAAAAAGTGGCTATCTTAATAGTGCAATACTTCTTCCTCCCAGTTGCTCACACAGTTTACTACTTTTTTGTGTAGTTTTTGTCTGCCAGAAACTATAATTCACTAGTTTTGTATCATAAAAGAGTCATCGTTTCTCCTCCTAGGGGTTACTCGAGACCTCTTAATGCAAACCGCAAGTAACGAGGCATTGGCTACCTTAAGAGAGTCATAGTTACTCGTCCCAATTGCTCACCCAGTCTGCCACTTTTCCTTACTGCGACCAGTCTGCCAGAAGCGATATGTCACTCGTTGTGTATCTTAAGAGATTCATCGTTACTCCTTCCATAGGTTACTGGTATTCTCTGAGTCAATACCTCTCGCGACGAAAAAGTGGCTATCTTAATAGTGCAATACTTCTTCCTCCGAGTTGCTCACACAGTTTACTACTTTTTGTGTAGTTTTTGTCTGCCAGAAACTATAATTCACTAGCTGTGTATCATAAAAGAGTCATCGTTTCTCGTCCTAGGGGTTTTCGAGATTTCTTAATCCAAACCGCAAGTAACGAGGCATTGGCTACCTTAAGAGAGTCATAGTTACTCGTCCCAATTGCTCACCCAGTCTGCCACTTTTCCTTACTGCGGCCAGTCTGCCAGAAGCGATATGTCACTCGTTGTGTATCTTAAGAGATTCATCGTTACTCTTTCCATAGGTTACTGGTATTCTCTGATTCAATGCCTCTCGTGACGAAAAAGTGGCTATCTTAATAGTGCAATGCTTCTTCCTCCCAGTTGCTCACACAGTTTACTACTTTTTTGTGTAGTTTTTGTCTGCCAGAAACTATAATTCACTAGTTTTGTATCATAAAAGAGTCATCGTTTCTCCTCCTAGGGGTTATTCGAGACCTCTTAATGCAAACCGCAAGTAACGAGGCATTGGCTACCTTAAGAGAGTCATAGTTACTCGTCCCAATTGCTCACCCAGTCTGCCACTTTTCCTTACTGCGGCCAGTCTGCCAGAAGCGATATGTCACTCGTTGTGTATCTTAAGAGATTCATCGTTACTCTTTCCATAGGTTACTGGTATTCTCTGATTCAATGCCTCTCGTGACGAAAAAGTGGCTATCTTAATAGTGCAATACTTCTTCCTCCCAGTTGCTCACACAGTTTACTACTTTTTTGTGTAGTTTTTGTCTGCCAGAAACTATAATTCACTAGTTGTGTATCATAAAAGAGTCATCGTTTCTCCTCCTAGGGATTATTCGAGACCTCTTAATGCAAACCGCAAGTAACGAGGCATTGGCTACCTTAAGAGAGTCATAGTTACTCGTCCCAATTGCTCACCCAGTCTGCCACTTTTCCTTACTGCGACCAGTCTGCCAGAAGCGATATGTCACTCGTTGTGTATCGTAAGAGATTCATCGTTACTCTTTCCATAGGTTACTGGTATTCTCTGATTCAATGCCTCTCGTGACGAAAAAGTGGCTATCTTAATAGTGCAATACTTCTTCCTCCCAGTTGCTCACACAGTTTACTACTTTTTTGTGTAGTTTTTGTCTGCCAGAAACTATAATTCACTAGTTTTGTATCATAAAAGAGTCATCGTTTCCCCTCCTAGGGGTTATTCGAGACCTCTTAATGCAAACCGCAAGTAACGAGGCATTGGCTACCTTAAGAGAGTCATAGTTACTCGTCCCAATTGCTCACCCAGTCTGCCACTTTTCCTTACTGCGGCTAGTCTGCCAGAAGCGATATGTCACTCGTTGTGTATCTTAAGAGATTCATCGTTACTCTTTCCATAGGTTACTGGTATTCTCTGATTCAATGCCTCTCGTGACGAAAAAGTGGCTATCTTAATAGTGCAATACTTCTTCCTCCCAGTTGCTCACACAGTTTACTACTTTTTTGTGTAGTTTTTGTCTGCCAGAAACTATAATTCACTAGTTTTGTATCATAAAAGAGTCATCGTTTCTCCTCCTAGGGGTTATTCGAGACCTCTTAATCCAAACCGCAAGTAACGAGGCATTGGCTACCTTAAGAGAGTCATAGTTACTCGTCCCAATTGCTCACCCAGTCTGCCACTTTTTCTTACTGCGACCAGTCTGCCAGAAGCGATATGTCACTCGTTGTGTATCTTAAGAGATTCATCGTTACTCCTTCCATAGGTTACTGGTATTCTCTGAGTCAATACCTCTCGTGACGAAAAAGTGGCTATCTTAATAGTGCAATACTTCTTCCTCCGAGTTGCTCACAAAGTTTACTACTTTTTGTGTAGTTTTTGTGTGCCAGAAACTATAATTCACTAGCTGTGTATCATAAAAGAGTCATCGTTTCTCCTCCTAGGCGTTTTCGAGATTTCTTAATCCAAACCGCAAGTAACGAGGCATTGGCTACCTTAAGAGAGTCATAGTTACTCGTCCCAATTGCTCACCCAGTCTGCCACTTTTCCTTACTGCGGCCAGTCTGCCAGAAGCGATATGTCACTCGTTGTGTATCTTAAGAGATTCATCGTTACTCTTTCCATAGGTTACTGGTATTCTCTGATTCAATGCCTCTCGTGACGAAAAAGTGGCTATCTTAATAGTGCAATACTTCTTCCTCCCAGTTGCTCACACAGTTTACTACTTTTTTGTCTAGTTTTTGTCTGCCAGAAACTATAATTCACTAGTTTTGTATCATAAAAGAGTCATCGTTTCTCCTCCTAGGGGTTATTCGAGACCTCTTAATGCAAACCGCAAGTAACGAGGCATTGGCTACCTTAAGAGAGTCATAGTTACTCGTCCCAATTGCTCACCCAGTCTGCCACTTTTCCTTACTGCGGCCAGTCTGCCAGAAGCGATATGTCACTCGTTGTGTATCTTAAGAGATTCATCGTTACTCTTTCCATAGGTTACTGGTATTCTCTGATTCAATGCCTCTCGTGACGAAAAAGTGGCTATCTTAATAGTGCAATACTTCTTCCTCCCAGTTGCTCACACAGTTTACTACTTTTTTGTGTAGTTTTTGTCTGCCAGAAACTATAATTCACTAGTTTTGTATCATAAAAGAGTCATCGTTTCTCCTCCTAGGGGTTATTCGAGACCTCTTAATGCAAACCGCAAGTAACGAGGCATTGGCTACCTTAAGAGAGTCATAGTTACTCGTCCCAATTGCTCACCCAGTCTGCCACTTTTCCTTACTGCGGCCAGTCTGCCAGAAGCGATATGTCACTCGTTGTGTAACTTAAGAGATTCATCGTTACTCTTTCCATAGGTTACTGGTATTCTCTGATTCAATGCCTCTCGTGACGAAAAAGTGGCTATCTTAATAGTGCAATACTTCTTCCTCCCAGTTGCTCACACAGTTTACTACTTTTTTGTGTAGTTTTTGTCTGCCAGAAACTATAATTCACTAGTTTTGTATCATAAAAGAGTCATCGTTTCTCCTCCTAGGGGTTATTCGAGACCTCTTAATCCAAACCGCAAGTAACAAGGCATTGGCTACCTTAAGAGAGTCATAGTTACTCGTCCCAATTGCTCACCCAGTCTGCCACTTTTCCTTACTGCGGCCAGTGTGCCAGAAGCGATATGTCACTCGTTGTGTATCTTAAGAGATTCATCGTTACTCTTTCCATAGGTTACTGGTATTCTCTGATTCAATGCCTCTCGTGACGAAAAAGTGGCTATCTTAATAGTGCAATACTTCTTCCTCCCAGTTGCTCACACAGTTTACTACTTTTTTGTGTAGTTTTTGTCTGCCAGAAACTATAATTCACTAGTTTTGTATCATAAAAGAGTCATCGTTTCTCCTCCTAGGGGTTATTCGAGACCTCTTAATGCAAACCGCAAGTAACGAGGCATTGGCTACCTTAAGAGAGTCATAGTTACTCGTCCCAATTGCTCACCCAGTCTGCCACTTTTCCTTACTGCGGCCAGTCTGCCAGAAGCGATATGTCACTCGTTGTGTATCTTAAGAGATTCATCGTTACTCTTTCCATAGGTTACTGGTATTCTCTGATTCAATGCCTCTCGTGACGAAAAAGTGGCTATCTTAATAGTGCAATACTTCTTCCTCCCAGTTGCTCACACAGTTTACTACTTTTTTGTGTAGTTTTTGTCTGCCAGAAACTATAATTCACTAGCTGTGTATCATAAAAGAGTCATCGTTTCTCCTCCTAGGGGTTATTCGAGACCTCTTAATGCAAACCGCAAGTAACAAGGCATTGGCTACCTTAAGAGAGTCATAGTTACTCGTCCCAATTGCTCACCCAGTCTGCCACTTTTCCTTACTGCGGCCAGTCTGCCAGAAGCGATATGTCACTCGTTGTGTATCTTAAGAGATTCATCGTTACTCTTTCCATAGGTTACTGGTATTCTCTGATTCAATGCCTCTCGTGACGAAAAAGTGGCTATCTTAATAGTGCAATACTTCTTCCTCCCAGTTGCTCACACAGTTTACTACTTTTTTGTTTAGTTTTTGTCTGCCAGAAACTATAATTCACTAGTTTTGTATCATAAAAGAGTCATCGTTTCTCCTCCTAGGGGTTATTCGAGACCTCTTAATGCAAACCGCAAGTAACGAGGCATTGGCTACCTTAAGAGAGTCATAGTTACTCGTCCCAATTGCTCACCCAGTCTGCCACTTTTCCTTACTGCGGCCAGTCTGCCAGAAGCGATATGTCACTCGTTGTGTATCTTAAGAGATTCATCGTTACTCTTTCCATAGGTTACTGGTATTCTCTGATTCAATGCCTCTCGTGACGAAAAAGTGGCTATCTTAATAGTGCAATACTTCTTCCTCCCAGTTGCTCACACAGTTTACTACTTTTTTGTGTAGTTTTTGTCTGCCAGAAACTATAATTCACTAGTTTTGTATCGTAAAAGAGTCATCGTTTCTCCTCCTAGGGGTTATTCGAGACCTCTTAATGCAAACCGCAAGTAACGAGGCATTGGCTACCTTAAGAGAGTCATAGTTACTCGTCCCAATTGCTCACCCAGTCTGCCACTTTTCCTTACTGCGGCCAGTCTGCCAGAAGCGATATGTCACTCGTTGTGTATCTTAAGAGATTCATCGTTACTCTTTCCATAGGTTACTGGTAATCTCTGATTCAATGCCTCTCGTGACGAAAAAGTGGCTATCTTAATAGTGCAATACTTCTTCCTCCCAGTTGCTCACACAGTTTACTACTTTTTTGTGTAGGATTTGTCTGCCAGAAACTATAATTCACTAGTTTTGTATCATAAAAGAGTCATCGTTTCTCCTCCTAGGGGTTATTCGAGACCTCTTAATCCAAACCGCAAGTAACGAGGCATTGGCTACCTTAAGAGAGTCATAGTTACTCGTCCCAATTGCTCACCCAGTCTGCCACTTTTCCTTACTGCGGCCAGTCTGCCAGAAGCGATATGTCACTCGTTGTGTATCTTAAGAGATTCATCGTTACTCTTTCCATAGGTTACTGGTATTCTCTGATTCAATGCCTCTCGTGACGAAAAAGTGGCTATCTTAATAGTGCAATACTTCTTCCTCCCAGTTGCTCACACAGTTTACTACTTTTTTGTGTAGTTTTTGTCTGCCAGAAACTATAATTCACTAGTTTTGTATCATAAAAGAGTCATCGTTTCTCCTCCTAGGGGTTATTCGAGACCTCTTAATGCAAACCGCAAGTAACGAGGCATTGGCTACCTTAAGAGAGTCATAGTTACTCGTCCCAATTGCTCACCCAGTCTGCCACTTTTCCTTACTGCGGCCAGTCTGCCAGAAGCGATATGTCACTCGTTGTGTATCTTAAGAGATTCATCGTTACTCTTTCCATAGGTTACTGGTATTCTCTGATTCAATGCCTCTCGTGACGAAAAAGTGGCTATCTTAATAGTGCAATACTTCTTCCTCCCAGTTGCTCACACAGTTTACTACTTTTTTGTGTAGTTTTTGTCTGCCAGAAACTATAATTCACTAGCTGTGTATCATAAAAGAGTCATCGTTTCTCCTCCTAGGGGTTATTCGAGACCTCTTAATGCAAACCGCAAGTAACAAGGCATTGGCTACCTTAAGAGAGTCATAGTTACTCGTCCCAATTGCTCACCCAGTCTGCCACTTTTCCTTACTGCGGCCAGTCTGCCAGAAGCGATATGTCACTCGTTGTGTATCTTAAGAGATTCATCGTTACTCTTTCCATAGGTTACTGGTATTCTCTGATTCAATGCCTCTCGTGACGAAAAAGTGGCTATCTTAATAGTGCAATACTTCTTCCTCCCAGTTGCTCACACAGTTTACTACTTTTTTGTTTAGTTTTTGTCTGCCAGAAACTATAATTCACTAGTTTTGTATCATAAAAGAGTCATCGTTTCTCCTCCTAGGGGTTATTCGAGACCTCTTAATGCAAACCGCAAGTAACGAGGCATTGGCTACCTTAAGAGAGTCATAGTTACTCGTCCCAATTGCTCACCCAGTCTGCCACTTTTCCTCACTGCGGCCAGTCTGCCAGAAGCGATATGTCACTCGTTGTGTTTCTTAAGAGATTCATCGTTACTCTTTCCATAGGTTACTGGTATTCTCTGATTCAATGCCTCTCGTGACGAAAAAGTGGCTATCTTAATAGTGCAATACTTCTTCCTCCCAGTTGCTCACACAGTTTACTACTTTTTTGTGTAGTTTTTGTCTGCCAGAAACTATAATTCACTAGTTTTGTATCGTAAAAGAGTCATCGTTTCTCCTCCTAGGGGTTATTCGAGACCTCTTAATGCAAACCGCAAGTAACGAGGCATTGGCTACCTTAAGAGAGTCATAGTTACTCGTCCCAATTGCTCACCCAGTCTGCCACTTTTCCTTACTGCGGCCAGTCTGCCAGAAGCGATATGTCACTCGTTGTGTATCTTAAGAGATTCATCGTTACTCTTTCCATAGGTTACTGGTATTCTCTGATTCAATGCCTCTCGTGACGAAAAAGTGGCTATCTTAATAGTGCAATACTTCTTCCTCCCAGTTGCTCACACAGTTTACTACTTTTTTGTGTAGTTTTTGTCTGCCAGAAACTATAATTCACTAGCTGTGTATCATAAAAGAGTCATCGTTTCTCCTCCTAGGGGTTATTCGAGACCTCTTAATGCAAACCGCAAGTAACAAGGCATTGGCTACCTTAAGAGAGTCATAGTTACTCGTCCCAATTGCTCACCCAGTCTGCCACTTTTCCTTACTGCGGCCAGTCTGCCAGAAGCGATATGTCACTCGTTGTGTATCTTAAGAGATTCATCGTTACTCTTTCCATAGGTTACTGGTATTCTCTGATTCAATGCCTCTCGTGACGAAAAAGTGGCTATCTTAATAGTGCAATACTTCTTCCTCCCAGTTGCTCACACAGTTTACTACTTTTTTGTTTAGTTTTTGTCTGCCAGAAACTATAATTCACTAGTTTTGTATCATAAAAGAGTCATCGTTTCTCCTCCTAGGGGTTATTCGAGACCTCTTAATGCAAACCGCAAGTAACGAGGCATTGGCTACCTTAAGAGAGTCATAGTTACTCGTCCCAATTGCTCACCCAGTCTGCCACTTTTCCTCACTGCGGCCAGTCTGCCAGAAGCGATATGTCACTCGTTGTGTTTCTTAAGAGATTCATCGTTACTCTTTCCATAGGTTACTGGTATTCTCTGATTCAATGCCTCTCGTGACGAAAAAGTGGCTATCTTAATAGTGCAATACTTCTTCCTCCCAGTTGCTCACACAGTTTACTACTTTTTTGTGTAGTTTTTGTCTGCCAGAAACTATAATTCACTAGTTTTGTATCGTAAAAGAGTCATCGTTTCTCCTCCTAGGGGTTATTCGAGACCTCTTAATGCAAACCGCAAGTAACGAGGCATTGGCTACCTTAAGAGAGTCATAGTTACTCGTCCCAATTGCTCACCCAGTCTGCCACTTTTCCTTACTGCGGCCAGTCTGCCAGAAGCGATATGTCACTCGTTGTGTATCTTAAGAGATTCATCGTTACTCTTTCCATAGGTTACTGGTAATCTCTGATTCAATGCCTCTCGTGACGAAAAAGTGGCTATCTTAATAGTGCAATACTTCTTCCTCCCAGTTGCTCACACAGTTTACTACTTTTTTGTGTAGGATTTGTCTGCCAGAAACTATAATTCACTAGTTTTGTATCATAAAAGAGTCATCGTTTCTCCTCCTAGGGGTTATTCGAGACCTCTTAATCCAAACCGCAAGTAACGAGGCATTAGCTACCTTAAGAGAGTCATAGTTACTCGTCCCAATTGCTCACCCAGTCTGCCACTTTTCCTTACTGCGGCCAGTCTGCCAGAAGCGATATGTCACTCGTTGTGTATCTTAAGAGATTCATCGTTACTCTTTCCATAGGTTACTGGTATTCTCTGATTCAATGCCTCTCGTGACGAAAAAGTGGCTATCTTAATAGTGCAATACTTCTTCCTCCCAGTTGCTCACACAGTTTACTACTTTTTTGTGTAGTTTTTGTCTGCCAGAAACTATAATTCACTAGCTGTGTATCATAAAAGAGTCATCGTTTCTCCTCCTAGGGGTTATTCGAGACCTCTTAATGCAAACCGCAAGTAACAAGGCATTGGCTACCTTAAGAGAGTCATAGTTACTCGTCCCAATTGCTCACCCAGTCTGCCACTTTTCCTTACTGCGGCCAGTCTGCCAGAAGCGATATGTTACTCGTTGTGTATCTTAAGAGATTCATCGTTACTCTTTCCATAGGTTACTGGTATTCTCTGATTCAATGCCTCTCGTGACGAAAAAGTGGCTATCTTAATAGTGCAATACTTCTTCCTCCCAGTTGCTCACACAGTTTCCTACTTTTTTGTGTAGTTTTTGTCTGCCAGAAACTATAATTCACTAGTTTTGTATCATAAAAGAGTCATCGTTTCTCCTCCTAGGGGTTATTCGAGACCTCTTAATGCAAACCGCAAGTAACGAGGCATTGGCTACCTTAAGAGAGTCATAGTTACTCGTCCCAATTGCTCACCAAGTCTGCCACTTTTCCTTACTGCGGCCAGTCTGCCAGAAGCGATATGTCACTCGTTGTGTATCTTAAGAGATTCATCGTTACTCTTTCCATAGGTTACTGGTATTCTCTGATTCAATGCCTCTCGTGACGAAAAAGTGGCTATCTTAATAGTGCAATACTTCTTCCTCCCAGTTGCTCACACAGTTTACTACTTTTTTGTGTAGTTTTTGTCTGCCAGAAACTATAATTCACTAGTTTTGTATCATAAAAGAGTCATCGTTTCTCCTCCTAGGGGTTATTCGAGACCTCTTAATGCAAACCGCAAGTAACGAGGCATTGGCTACCTTAAGAGAGTCATAGTTACTCGTCCCAATTGCTCACCCAGTCTGCCACTTTTCCTTACTGCGGCCAGTCTGCCAGAAGCGATATGTCACTCGTTGTGTATCTTAAGAGATTCATCGTTACTCTTTCCATAGGTTACTGGTATTCTCTGATTCAATGCCTCTCGTGACGAAAAAGTGGCTATCTTAATAGTGCAATACTTCTTCCTCCCAGTTGCTCACACAGTTTACTACTTTTTTGTCTAGTTTTTGTCTGCCAGAAACTATAATTCACTAGATTTGTATCATAAAAGAGTCATCGTTTCTCCTCCTAGGGGTTATTCGAGACCTCTTAATCCAAACCGCAAGTAACGAGGCATTGGCTACCTTAAGAGAGTCATAGTTACTCGTCCCAATTGCTCACCCAGTCTGCCACTTTTTCTTACTGCGACCAGTCTGCCAGAAGCGATATGTCACTCGTTGTGTATCTTAAGAGATTCATCGTTACTCTTTCCATAGGTTACTGGTATTCTCTGATTCAATGCCTCTCGTGACGAAAAAGTGGCTATCTTAATAGCGCAATACTTCTTCCTCCCAGTTGCTCACACAGTTTACTACTTTTTTGTGTAGTTTTTGTCTGCCAGAAACTACAATTCACTAGTTTTGTATCATAAAAGAGTCATCGTTTCTCCTCCTAGGGGTTATTCGAGACCTCTTAATGCAAACCGCAAGTAACGAGGCATTGGCTACCTTAAGAGAGTCATAGTTACTCGTCCCAATTGCTCACCCAGTCTGCCACTTTTCCTTACTGCGGCCAGTCTGCCAGAAGCGATATGTCACTCGTTGTGTATCTTATGAGATTCATCGTTACTCTTTCCATAGGTTACTGGTATTCTCTGATTCAATGCCTCTCGTGACGAAAAAGTGGCTATCTTAATAGTGCAATACTTCTTCCTCCCAGTTGCTCACACAGTTTACTACTTTTTTGTGTAGTTTTTGTCTGCCAGAAACTATAATTCAATAGTTTTGTATCATAAAAGAGTCATCGTTTCTCCTCCTAGGGGTTATTCGAGACCTCTTAATGCAAACCGCAAGTAACGAGGCATTAACTACCTTAAGAGAGTCATAGTTACTCGTCCCAATTGCTCACCCAGTCTGCCACTTTTCCTTACTGCGGCCAGTCTGCCAGAAGCGATATGTCACTCGTTGTGTATCTTAAGAGATTCATCGTTACTCTTTCCATTGGTTACTGGTATTCTCTGATTCAATGCCTCTCGTGACGAAAAAGTGGCTATCTTAATAGTGCAATACCTCTTCCTCCCAGTTGCTCACACAGTTTACTACTTTTTGTGTAGTTTTTGTCTGCCAGAAACTATAATTCACTAGTTTTGTATCATAAAAGAGTCATCGTTTCTCCTCCTAGGGGTTATTCGAGACCTCTTAATCCAAACCGCAAGTTACGAGGCATTGGCTACCTTAAGAGAGTCATAGTTACTCGTCCCAATTGCTCACCCAGTCTGCCACTTTTCCTTACTGCGGCCAGTCTGCCAGAAGCGATATGTCACTCGTTGTGTATCTTAAGAGATTCATCGTTACTCTTTCCTTAGGTTACTGGTATTCTCTGATTCAATGCCTCTCGTGACGAAAAAGTGGCTATCTTAATAGTGCAATACTTCTTCCTCCCAGTTGCTCACACAGTTTATTACTTTTTTGTGTAGTTTTTGTCTGCCAGAAACTATAATTCACTAGTTTTGTATCATAAAAGAGTCATCGTTTCTCCTCCTAGGGGTTATTCGAGACCTCTTAATGCAAACCGCAAGTAACGAGGCATTGGCTACCTTAAGAGAGTCATAGTTACTCGTCCCAATTGCTCACCCAGTCTGCCACTTTTCCTTACTGCGGCCAGTCTGCCAGAAGCGATATGTCACTCGTTGTGTATCTTAAGAGATTCATCGTTACTCTTTCCATAGGTTACTGGTATTCTCTGATTCAATGCCTCTCGTGACGAAAAAGTGGCTATCTTAATAGTGCAATACTTCTTCCTCCCAGTTGCTCACACAGTTTACTACTTTTTTGTGTAGTTTTTGTCTGCCAGAAACTATAATTCACTAGCTGTGTATCATAAAAGAGTCATCGTTTCTCCTCCTAGGGGTTATTCGAGACCTCTTAATGCAAACCGCAAGTAACAAGGCATTGGCTACCTTAAGAGAGTCATAGTTACTCGTCCCAATTGCTCACCCAGTCTGCCACTTTTCCTTACTGCGGCCAGTCTGCCAGAAGCGATATGTTACTCGTTGTGTATCTTAAGAGATTCATCGTTACTCTTTCCATAGGTTACTGGTATTCTCTGATTCAATGCCTCTCGTGACGAAAAAGTGGCTATCTTAATAGTGCAATACTTCTTCCTCCCAGTTGCTCACACAGTTTACTACTTTTTTGTGTAGTTTTTGTCTGCCAGAAACTATAATTCACTAGTTTTGTATCATAAAAGAGTCATCGTTTCTCCTCCTAGGGGTTATTCGAGACCTCTTAATGCAAACCGCAAGTAACGAGGCATTGGCTACCTTAAGAGAGTCATAGTTACTCGTCCCAATTGCTCACCAAGTCTGCCACTTTTCCTTACTGCGGCCAGTCTGCCAGAAGCGATATGTCACTCGTTGTGTATCGTAAGAGATTCATCGTTACTCTTTCCATAGGTTACTGGTATTCTCTGACTCAATGCCTCTCGTGACGAAAAAGTGGCTATCTTAATAGTGCAATACTTCTTCCTCCCAGTTGCTCACACAGTTTACTACTTTTTTGTGTAGTTTTTGTCTGCCAGAAACTATAATTCACTAGTTTTGTATCATAGAAGAGTCATCGTTTCTCCTCCTAGGGGTTATTCGAGACCTCTTAATGCAAACCGCAAGTAACGAGGCATTGGCTACCTTAAGAGAGTCATAGTTACTCGTCCCAATTGCTCACCCAGTCTGCCACTTTTCCTTACTGCGGCCAGTCTGCCAGAAGCGATATGTCACTCGTTGTGTATCTTAAGAGATTCATCGTTACTCTTTCCATAGGTTACTGGTATTCTCTGATTCAATGCCTCTCGTGACGAAAAAGTGGCTATCTTAATAGTGCAATACTTCTTCCTCCCAGTTGCTCACACAGTTTACTACTTTTTTGTGTAGTTTTTGTCTGCCAGAAACTATAATTCACTAGTTTTGTATCATAAAAGAGTCATCGTTTCTCCTCCTAGGGGTTATTCGAGACCTCTTAATCCAAACCGCAAGTAACGAGGCATTGGCTACCTTAAGAGAGTCATAGTTACTCGTCCCAATTGCTCACCCAGTCTGCCACTTTTTCTTACTGCGACCAGTCTGCCAGAAGCGATATGTCACTCGTTGTGTATCTTAAGAGATTCATCGTTACTCCTTCCATAGGTAACTGGTATTCTCTGAGTCAATACCTCTCGTGACGAAAAAGTGGCTATCTTAATAGTGCAATACTTCTTCCTCCGAGTTGCTCACTAAGTTTACTACTTTTTGTGTAGTTTTTGTGTGCCAGAAACTATAATTCACTAGCTGTGTATCATAAAAGAGTCATCGTTTCTCCTCCTAGGCGTTTTCGAGATTTCTTAATCCAAACCGCAAGTAACGAGGCATTGGCTACCTTAAGAGAGTCATAGTTACTCGTCCCAATTGCTCACCCAGTCTGCCACTTTTCCTTACTGCGGCCAGTCTGCCAGAAGCGATATGTCACTCGTTGTGTATCTTAAGAGATTCATCGTTACTCTTTCCATAGGTTACTGGTATTCTCTGATTCAATGCCTCTCGTGACGAAAAAGTGGCTATCTTAATAGTGCAATACTTCTTCCTCCCAGTTGCTCACACAGTTTACTACTTTTTTGTGTAGTTTTTGTCTGCCAGAAACTACAATTCACTAGTTTTGTATCATAAAAGAGTCATCGTTTCTCCTCCTAGGGGTTATTCGAGACCTCTTAATGCAAACCGCAAGTAACGAGGCATTGGCTACCTTAAGAGAGTCATAGTTACTCGTCCCAATTGCTCACCCAGTCTGCCACTTTTCCTTACTGCGGCCAGTCTGCCAGAAGCGATATGTCACTCGTTGTGTATCTTAAGAGATTCATCGTTACTCTTTCCATAGGTTACTGGTATTCTCTGATTCAATGCCTCTCGTGACGAAAAAGTGGCTATCTTAATAGTGCAATACTTCTTCCTCCCAGTTGCTCACACAGTTTACTACTTTTTTGTGTAGTTTTTGTCTGCCAGAAACTATAATTCACTAGTTTTGTATCATAAAAGAGTCATCGTTTCTCCTCCTAGGGGTTATTCGAGACCTCTTAATGCAAACCGCAAGTAACGAGGCATTGGCTACCTTAAGAGAGTCATAGTTACTCGTCCCAATTGCTCACCCATTCTGCCACTTTTCCTTACTGCGGCCAGTCTGCCAGAAGCGATATGTCACTCGTTGTGTATCTTAAGAGATTGATCGTTACTCTTTCCATAGGTTACTGGTATTCTCTGATTCAATGCCTCTCGTGACGAAAAAGTGGCTATCTTAATAGTGCAATACCTCTTCCTCCCAGTTGCTCACACAGTTTACTAATTTTTGTGTAGTTTTTGTCTGCCAGAAACTATAATTCACTAGTTTTGTATCATAAAAGAGTCATCGTTTCTCCTCCTAGGGGTTATTCGAGACCTCTTAATCCAAACCGCAAGTAACGAGGCATTGGCTACCTTAAGAGAGTCATAGTTACTCGTCCCAATTGCTCACCCAGTCTGCCACTTTTCCTTACTGCGGCCAGTCTGCCAGAAGCGATATGTCACTCGTTGTGTATCTTAAGAGATTCATCGTTACTCTTTCCATAGGTTACTGGTATTCTCTGATTCAATGCCTCTCGTGACGAAAAAGTGGCTATCTAAATAGTGCAATACTTCTTCCTCCCAGTTGCTCACACAGTTTACTACTTTTTTGTGTAGTTTTTGTCTGCCAGAAACTATAATTCACTAGTTTTGTATCATAAAAGAGTCATCGTTTCTCCTCCTAGGGGTTATTCGAGACCTCTTAATGCAAACCGCAAGTAACGAGGCATTGGCTACCTTAAGAGAGTCATAGTTACTCGTCCCAATTGCTCACCCAGTCTCCCACTTTTCCTTACTGCGGCCAGTCTGCCAGAAGCGATATGTCACTCGTTGTGTATCTTAAGAGATTCATCGTTACTCTTTCCATAGGTTACTGGTATTCTCTGATTCAATGCCTCTCGTGACGAAAAAGTGGCTATTTTAATAGTGCAATACTTCTTCCTCCCAGTTGCTCACACAGTTTACTACTTTTTTGTGTAGTTTTTGTCAGCCAGAAACTATAATTCACTAGCTGTGTATCATAAAAGAGTCATCGTTTCTCCTCCTAGGGGTTATTCGAGACCTCTTAATGCAAACCGCAAGTAACAAGGCATTGGCTACCTTAAGAGAGTCATAGTTACTCGTCCCAATTGCTCACCCAGTCTGCCACTTTTCCTTACTGCGGCCAGTCTGCCAGAAGCGATATGTCACTCGTTGTGTATCTTAAGAGATTCATCGTTACTCTTTCCATAGGTTACTGGTATTCTCTGATTCAATGCCTCTCGTGACGAAAAAGTGGCTATCTTAATAGTGCAATACTTCTTCCTCCCAGTTGCTCACACAGTTTACTACTTTTTTGTGTAGTTTTTGTCTGCCAGAAACTATAATTCACTAGTTTTGTATCATAAAAGAGTCATCGTTTCTCCTCCTAGGGGTTATTCGAGACCTCTTAATGCAAACCGCAAGTAACGAGGCATTGGCTACCTTAAGAGAGTCATAGTTACTCGTCCCAATTGCTCACCCAGTCTGCCACTTTTCCTTACTGCGGCCAGTCTGCCAGAAGCGATATGTCACTCGTTGTGTATCTTAAGAGATTCATCGTTACTCTTTCCATAGGTTACTGGTATTCTCTGATTCAATGCCTCTCGTGACGAAAAAGTGGCTATCTTAATAGTGCAATACCTCTTCCTCCCAGTTGCTCACACAGTTTACTACTTTTTGTGTAGTTTTTGTCTGCCAGAAACTATAATTCACTAGTTGTGTATCATAAAAGAGTCATCGTTTCTCCTCCTACGGGTTTTCGAGACCTCTTAATCCAAACCGCAAGTAACGAGGCATTGGCTACCTTAAGAGAGTCATAGTTACTCGTCCCAATTGCTCACCCAGTCTGCCACTTTTCCTTACTGCGGCCAGTCTGCCAGAAGAGATATGTCACTCGTTGTGTATCTTAAGAGATTCATCGTTACTCTTTCCATAGGTTACTGGTATTCTCTGATTCAATGCCTCTCGTGACGAAAAAGTGGCTATCTTAATAGTGCAATACTTCTTCCTCCCAGTTGCTCACACAGTTTACTACTTTTTTGTGTAGTTTTTGTCTGCCAGAAACTACAATTCACTAGTTTTGTATCATAAAAGAGTCATCGTTTCTCCTCCTAGGGGTTATTCGAGACCTCTTAATGCAAACCGCAAGTAACGAGGCATTGGCTACCTTAAGAGAGTCATAGTTACTCGTCCCAATTGCTCACCCAGTCTGCCACTTTTCCTTACTGCGGCCAGTCTGCCAGAAGCGATATGTCACTCGTTGTGTATCTTAAGAGATTCATCGTTACTCTTTCCATAGGTTACTGGTATTCTCTGATTCAATGCCTCTCGTGACGAAAAAGTGGCTATCTTAATAGTGCAATACTTCTTCCTCCCAGTTGCTCACACAGTTTACTACTTTTTTGTGTAGTTTTTGTCTGCCAGAAACTATAATTCACTAGTTTTGTATCATAAAAGAGTCATCGTTTCTCCTCCTAGGGGTTATTCGAGACCTCTTAATGCAAACCGCAAGTAACGAGGCATTGGCTACCTTAAGAGAGTCATAGTTACTCGTCCCAATTGCTCACCCAGTCTGCCACTTTTCCTTACTGCGGCCAGTCTGCCAGAAGCGATATGTCACTCGTTGTGTATCTTAAGAGATTCATCGTTACTCTTTCCATAGGTTACTGGTATTCTCTGATTCAATGCCTCTCGTGACGAAAAAGTGGCTATCTTAATAGTGCAATACCTCTTCCTCCCAGTTGCTCACACAGTTTACTAATTTTTGTGTAGTTTTTGTCTGCCAGAAACTATAATTCACTAGTTTTGTATCATAAAAGAGTCATCGTTTCTCCTCCTAGGGGTTATTCGAGACCTCTTAATCCAAACCGCAAGTAACGAGGCATTGGCTACCTTAAGAGAGTCATAGTTACTCGTCCCAATTGCTCACCCAGTCTGCCACTTTTCCTTACTGCGGCCAGTCTGCCAGAAGCGATATGTCACTCGTTGTGTATCTTAAGAGATTCATCGTTACTCTTTCCATAGGTTACTGGTATTCTCTGATTCAATGCCTCTCGTGACGAAAAAGTGGCTATCTTAATAGTGCAATACTTCTTCCTCCCAGTTGCTCACACAGTTTACTACTTTTTTGTGTAGTTTTTGTCTGCCAGAAACTATAATTCACTAGTTTTGTATCATAAAAGAGTCATCGTTTCTCCTCCTAGGGGTTATTCGAGACCTCTTAATGCAAACCGCAAGTAACGAGGCATTGGCTACCTTAAGAGAGTCATAGTTACTCGTCCCAATTGCTCACCCAGTCTGCCACTTTTCCTTACTGCGGCCAGTCTGCCAGAAGCGATATGTCACTCGTTGTGTATCTTAAGAGATTCATCGTTACTCTTTCCATAGGTTACTGGTATTCTCTGATTCAATGCCTCTCGTGACGAAAAAGTGGCTATTTTAATAGTGCAATACTTCTTCCTCCCAGTTGCTCACACAGTTTACTACTTTTATGTGTAGTTTTTGTCAGCCAGAAACTATAATTCACTAGCTGTGTATCATAAAAGAGTCATCGTTTCTCCTCCTAGGGGTTATTCGAGACCTCTTAATGCAAACCGCAAGTAACAAGGCATTGGCTACCTTAAGAGAGTCATAGTTACTCGTCCCAATTGCTCACCCAGTCTGCCACTTTTCCTTACTGCGGCCAGTCTGCCAGAAGCGATATGTCACTCGTTGTGTATCTTAAGAGATTCATCGTTACTCTTTCCATAGGTTACTGGTATTCTCTGATTCAATGCCTCTCGTGACGAAAAAGTGGCTATCTTAATAGTGCAATACTTCTTCCTCCCAGTTGCTCACACAGTTTACTACTTTTTTGTGTAGTTTTTGTCTGCCAGAAACTATAATTCACTAGTTTTGTATCATAAAAGAGTCATCGTTTCTCCTCCTAGGCGTTTTCGAGATTTCTTAATCCAAACCGCAAGTAACGAGGCATTGGCTACCTTAAGAGAGTCATAGTTACTCGTCCCAATTGCTCACCCAGTCTGCCACTTTTCCTTACTGCGGCCAGTCTGCCAGAAGCGATATGTCACTCGTTGTGTATCTTAAGAGATTCATCGTTACTCTTTCCATAGGTTACTGGTATTCTCTGATTCAATGCCTCTCGTGACGAAAAAGTGGCTATCTTAATAGTGCAATACTTCTTCCTCCCAGTTGCTCACACAGTTTACTACTTTTTTGTGTAGTTTTTGTCTGCCAGAAACTACAATTCACTAGTTTTGTATCATAAAAGAGTCATCGTTTCTCCTCCTAGGGGTTATTCGAGACCTCTTAATGCAAACCGCAAGTAACGAGGCATTGGCTACCTTAAGAGAGTCATAGTTACTCGTCCCAATTGCTCACCCAGTCTGCCACTTTTCCTTACTGCGGCCAGTCTGCCAGAAGCGATATGTCACTCGTTGTGTATCTTAAGAGATTCATCGTTACTCTTTCCATAGGTTACTGGTATTCTCTGATTCAATGCCTCTCGTGACGAAAAAGTGGCTATCTTAATAGTGCAATACTTCTTCCTCCCAGTTGCTCACACAGTTTACTACTTTTTTGTGTAGTTTTTGTCTGCATGAAACTATAATTCACTAGTTTTGTATCATAAAAGAGTCATCGTTTCTCCTCCTAGGGGTTATTCGAGACCTCTTAATGCAAACCGCAAGTAACGAGGCATTGGCTACCTTAAGAGAGTCATAGTTACTCGTCCCAATTGCTCACCCAGTCTGCCACTTTTCCTTACTGCGGCCAGTCTGCCAGAAGCGATATGTCACTCGTTGTGTATCTTAAGAGATTCATCGTTACTCTTTCCATAGGTTACTGGTATTCTCTGATTCAATGCCTCTCGTGACGAAAAAGTGGCTATCTTAATAGTGCAATACCTCTTCCTCCCAGTTGCTCACACAGTTTACTACTTTTTGTGTAGTTTTTGTCTGCCAGAAACTATAATTCACTAGTTGTGTATCATAAAAGAGTCATCGTTTCTCCTCCTACGGGTTTTCGAGACCTCTTAATCCAAACCGCAAGTAACGAGGCATTGGCTATCTTAAGAGAGTCATAGTTACTCGTCCCAATTGCTCACCCAGTCTGCCACTTTTCCTTACTGCGGCCAGTCTGCCAGAAGAGATATGTCACTCGTTGTGTATCTTAAGAGATTCATCGTTACTCTTTCCATAGGTTACTGGTATTCTATGAGTCAATACCTCTCGTGACGAAAAAGTGGCTATCTTAATAGTGCAATACTTCTTCCTCCGAGTTGCTCACACAGTTTACTACTTTTTTGTGTAGTTTTTGTCTGCCAGAAACTATAATTCACTAGTTTTGTATCATAAAAGAGTCATCGTTTCTCCTCCTAGGGGTTATTCGAGACCTCTTAATCCAAACCGCAAGTAACGAGGCATTGGCTACCTTAAGAGAGTCATAGTTACTCGTCCCAATTGCTCACCCAGTCTGCCACTTTTTCTTACTGCGGCCAGTCTGTCAGAAGCGATATGTCACTCGTTGTGTATCTTAAGAGATTCATCGTTACTCCTTCCATAGGTTACTGGTATTCTCTGAGTCAATACCTCTCGTGACGAAAAAGTGGCTATCTTAATAGTGCAATACTTCTTCCTCCGAGTTGCTCACACAGTTTACTACTTTTTGTGTAGTTTTTGTCTGCCAGAAACTATAATTCACTAGTTTTGTATCATAAAAGAGTCATCGTTTCTCCTCCTAGGGGTTATTCGAGACCTCTTAATGCAAACTATAATTCACTAGCTGTGTATCATAAAAGAGTCATCGTTTCTCCTCCTAGGGGTTATTCGAGACCTCTTAATGCAAACCGCAAGTAACAAGGCATTGGCTACCTTAAGAGAGTCATAGTTACTCGTCCCAATTGCTCACCCAGTCTGCCACTTTTCCTTACTGCGGCCAGTCTGCCAGAAGCGATATGTCACTCGTTGTGTATCTTAAGAGATTCATCGTTACTCTTTCCATAGGTTACTGGTATTCTCTGATTCAATGCCTCTCGTGACGAAAAAGTGGCTATCTTAATAGTGCAATACTTCTTCCTCCCAGTTGCCCACACAGTTTACTACTTTTTGTGTAGTTTTTGTCTGCCAGAAACTATAATTCACTAGTTTTGTATCATAAAAGAGTCATCGTTTCTCCTCCTAGGGGTAATTCGAGACCTCTTAATGCAATCCGCAAGTAACGAGGCATTGGCTACCTTAAGAGAGTCATAGTTACTCGTCCCAATTGCTCACCCAGTCTGCAACTTTTTCTTACTGCGGCCAGTCTGCCAGAAGCGATATGTCACTCGTTGTGTATCTTAAGAGATTCATCGTTACTCTTTCCATAGGTTACTGGTATTCTCTGATTCAATGCCTCTCGTGACGAAAAAGTGGCTATCTTAATAGTGCAATACTTCTTCCTCCCAGTTGCTCACACAGTTTACTACTTTTTTGTGTAGTTTTTGTCTGCCAGAAACTATAATTCACTAGCTGTGTATCATAAAAGAGTCATCGTTTCTCCTCCTAGGGGTTATTCGAGACCTCTTAATGCAAACCGCAAGTAACGAGGCATTGGCTACCTTAAGAGAGTCATAGTTACTCGTCCCAATTGCTCACCCAGTCTGCAACTTTTCCTTACTGCGGCCAGTCTGCCAGAAGCGATATTTCACTCGTTGTGTATCTTAAGAGATTCATCGTTACTCTTTCCATAGGTTACTGGTATTCTCTGATTCAATGCCTCTCGTGACGAAAAAGTGGCTATCTTAATAGTGCAATACCTCTTCCTCCCAGTTGCTCACACAGTTTACTACTTTTTTGTGTAGTTTTTGTCTGCCAGAAACTATAATTCACTAGTTTTGTATCATAAAAGAGTCATCTTTTCTCCTCCTAGGGGTTTTCGAGATTTCTTAATCCAAACCGCAAGTAACGAGGCATTGGCTACCTTAAGAGAGTCATAGTTACTCGTCCCAATTGCTCACCCAGTCTGCCACTTTTTCTTACTGCGGCCAGTCTGCCAGAAGCGATATGTCACTCGTTGTGTATCTTAAGAGATTCATCGTTACTCCTTCCATAGGTTACTGGTATTCTCTGAGTCAATACCTCTCGTGACGAAAAAGTGGCTATCTTAATAGTGCAATACTTCTTCCTCCGAGTTGCTCACACAGTTTACTACTTTTTGTGTAGTTTTTGTCTGCCAGAAACTATAATTCACTAGCTGTGTATCATAAAAGTGTCATCGTTTCTCCTCCTAGGGGTTTTCGAGATTTCTTAATCCAAACCGCAAGTAACGAGGCATTGGCTACCTTAAGAGAGTCATAGTTACTCGTCCCAATTGCTCACCCAGTCTGCCACTTTTCCTTACTGCGGCCAGTCTGCCAGAAGCGATATGTCACTCGTTGTGTATCTTAAGAGATTCATCGTTACTCTTTCCATAGGTTACTGGTATTCTCTGATTCAATGCCTCTCGTGACGAAAAAGTGGCTATCTTAATAGTGCAATACTTCTTCCTCCCAGTTGCTCACACAGTTTACTACTTTTTTGTGTAGTTTTTGTCTGCCAGAAACTATAATTCACTAGTTTTGTATCATAAAAGAGTCATCGTTTCTCCTCCTAGGGGTTATTCGAGACCTCTTAATGCAAACCACAAGTAACGAGGCATTGGCTACCTTAAGAGAGTCATAGTTACTCGTCCCAATTGCTCACCCAGTCTGCCACTTTTCCTTACTGCGGTAAGTCTGCCAGAAGCGATATGTCACTCGTTGTGTATCTTAAGAGATTCATCGTTACTCTTTCCATAGGTTACTGGTATTCTCTGATTCAATGCCTCTCGTGACGAAAAAGTGGCTATCTTAATAGTGCAATACTTCTTCCTCCCAGTTGCTCACACAGTTTACTACTTTTTTGTGTAGTTTTTGTCTGCCAGAAACTATAATTCACTAGCTGTGTATCATAAAAGTGTCATCGTTTCTCCTCCTAGGGGTTATTCGAGACCTCTTAATGCAAACCGCAAGTAACGAGGCACTGGCTACCTTAAGAGAGTCATAGTTACTCGTCCCAATTGCTCACCCAGTCTGCCACTTTTCCTTACTGCGGCCAGTCTGCCAGAAGCGATATGTCACTCGTTGTGTATCTGAAGAGATTCATCGTTACTCTTTCCATAGGTTACTGGTATTCTCTGATTCAATGCCTCTCGTGACGAAAAAGTGGCTATCTTAATAGTGCAATACTTCTTCATCCCAGTTGCTCACACAGTTTACTACTTTTTTGTGTAGTTTTTGTCTGCCAGAAACTATAATTCACTAGTTTTGTATCATAAAAGAGTCATCGTTTCTCCTCCTAGGGGTTATTCGAGACCTCTTAATGCAAACCGCAAGTAACGAGGCATTGGCTACCTTAAGAGAGTCATAGTTACTCGTCCCAATTGCTCACCCAGTCTGCCACTTTTTCTTACTGCGGCCAGTCTGCCAGAAGCGATATGTCACTCGTAGTGTATCTTAAGAGATTCATCGTTACTCCTTCCATAGGATACTGGTATTCTATGAGTCAATACCTCTCGTGACGAAAAAGTGGCTATCTTAATAGTGCAATACTTCTTCCTCCGAGTTGCTCACACAGTTTACTACTTTTTTGTGTAGTTTTTGTCTGCCAGAAACTATAATTCACTAGTTTTGTATCATAAAAGAGTCATCGTTTCTCCTCCTAGGGGTTATTCGAGACCTCTTAATCCAAACCGCAAGTAACGAGGCATTGGCTACCTTAAGAGAGTCATAGTTACTCGTCCCAATTGCTCACCCAGTCTGCCACTTTTTCTTACTGCGGCCAGTCTGTCAGAAGCGATATGTCACTCGTTGTGTATCTTAAGAGATTCATCGTTACTCCTTCCATAGGTTACTGGTATTCTCTGAGTCAATACCTCTCGTGACGAAAAAGTGGCTATCTTAATAGTGCAATACTTCTTCCTCCGAGTTGCTCACACAGTTTACTACTTTTTGTGTAGTTTTTGTCTGCCAGAAACTATAATTCACTAGCTGTGTATCATAAAAGAGTCATCTTTTCTCCTCCTAGGGGTTTTCGAGATTTCTTAATCCAAACCGCAAGTAACGAGGCATTGGCTACCTTAAGAGAGTCATAGTTACTCGTCCCAATTGCTCACCCAGTCTGCCACTTTTTCTTACTGCGGCCAGTCTGCCAGAAGCGATATGTCACTCGTTGTGTATCTTAAGAGATTCATCGTTACTCCTTCCATAGGTTACTGGTATTCTCTGAGTCAATACCTCTCGTGACGAAAAAGTGGCTATCTTAATAGTGCAATACTTCTTCCTCCGAGTTGCTCACACAGTTTACTACTTTTTGTGTAGTTTTTGTCTGCCAGAAACTATAATTCACTAGCTGTGTATCATAAAAGTGTCATCGTTTTTCCTCCTAGGGGTTTTCGAGATTTCTTAATCCAAACCGCAAGTAACGAGGCATTGGCTACCTTAAGAGAGTCATAGTTACTCGTCCCAATTGCTCACCCAGTCTGCCACTTTTCCTTACTGCGGCCAGTCTGCCAGAAGCGATATGTCACTCGTTGTGTATCTTAAGAGATTCATCGTTACTCTTTCCATAGGTTACTGGTATTCTCTGATTCAATGCCTCTCGTGACGAAAAAGTGGCTATCTTAATAGTGCAATACTTCTTCCTCCCAGTTGCTCACACAGTTTACTACTTTTTTGTGTAGTTTTTGTCTGCCAGAAACTATAATTCACTAGTTTTGTATCATAAAAGAGTCATCGTTTCTCCTCCTAGGGGTTATTCGAGACCTCTTAATGCAAACCGCAAGTAACGAGGCATTGGCTACCTTAAGAGAGTCATAGTTACTCGTCCCAATTGCTCACCCAGTCTGCCACTTTTCCTTACTGCGGTAAGTCTGCCAGAAGCTATATGTCACTCGTTGTGTATCTTAAGAGATTCATCGTTACTCTTTCCATAGGTTACTGGTATTCTCTGATTCAATGCCTCTCGTGACGAAAAAGTGGCTATCTTAATAGTGCAATACTTCTTCCTCCCAGTTGCTCACACAGTTTACTACTTTTTTGTGTAGTTTTTGTCTGCCAGAAACTATAATTCACTAGCTGTGTATCATAAAAGTGTCATCGTTTCTCCTCCTAGGGGTTATTCGAGACCTCTTAATGCAAACCGCAAGTAACGAGGCACTGGCTACCTTAAGAGAGTCATAGTTACTCGTCCCAATTGCTCACCCAGTCTGCCACTTTTCCTTACTGCGGCCAGTCTGCCAGAAGCGATATGTCACTCGTTGTGTATCTGAAGAGATTCATCGTTACTCTTTCCATAGGTTACTGGTATTCTCTGATTCAATGCCTCTCGTGACGAAAAAGTGGCTATCTTAATAGTGCAATACTTCTTCATCCCAGTTGCTCACACAGTTTACTACTTTTTTGTGTAGTTTTTGTCTGCCAGAAACTATAATTCACTAGTTTTGTATCATAAAAGAGTCATCGTTTCTCCTCCTAGGGGTTATTCGAGACCTCTTAATGCAAACCACAAGTAACGAGGCATTGGCTACCTTAAGAGAGTCATAGTTACTCGTCCCAATTGCTCACCCAGTCTGCAACTTTTTCTTACTGCGGCCAGTCTGCCAGAAGCGATATGTCACTCGTTGTGTATCTTAAGAGATTCATCGTTACTCCTTCCATAGGATACTGGTATTCTATGAGTCAATACCTCTCGTGACGAAAAAGTGGCTATCTTAATAGTGCAATACTTCTTCCTCCGAGTTGCTCACACAGTTTACTACTTTTTTGTGTAGTTTTTGTCTGCCAGAAACTATAATTCACTAGTTTTGTATCATAAAAGAGTCATCGTTTCTCCTCCTAGGGGTTATTCGAGACCTCTTAATCCAAACCGCAAGTAACGAGGCATTGGCTACCTTAAGAGAGTCATAGTTACTCGTCCCAATTGCTCACCCAGTCTGCCACTTTTTCTTACTGCGCCCAGTCTGTCAGAAGCGATATGTCACTCGTTGTGTATCTTAAGAGATTCATCGTTACTCCTTCCATAGGTTACTGGTATTCTCTGAGTCAATACCTCTCGTGACGAAAAAGTGGCTATCTTAATAGTGCAATACTTCTTCCTCCGAGTTGCTCACACAGTTTACTACTTTTTGTGTAGTTTTTGTCTGCCAGAAACTATAATTCACTAGCTGTGTATCATAAAAGAGTCATCGTTTCTCCTCCTAGGGGTTTTCGAGATTTCTTAATCCAAACCGCAAGTAACGAGGCATTGGCTACCTTAAGAGAGTCATAGTTACTCGTCCCAATTGCTCACCCAGTCTGCCACTTTTCCTTACTGCGGCCAGTCTGCCAGAAGCGATATGTCACTCGTTGTGTATCTTAAGAGATTCATCGTTACTCTTTCCATAGGTTACTGGTATTCTCTGATTCAATGCCTCTCGTGACGAAAAAGTGGCTATCTTAATAGTGCAATACTTCTTCCTCCCAGTTGCTCACACAGTTTACTACTTTTTTGTGTAGTTTTTGTCTGCCAGAAACTATAATTCACTAGTTTTGTATCATAAAAGAGTCATCGTTTCTCCTCCTAGGGGTTATTCGACACCTCTTAATGCAAACCGCAAGTAACGAGGCATTGGCTACCTTAAGAGAGTCATAGTTACTCGTCCCAATTGCTCACCCAATCTGCCACTTTTCCTTACTGCGGCCAGTCTGCCAGAAGCGATATGTCACTCGTTGTGTATCTTAAGAGATTCATCGTTACTCTTTCCATAGGTTACTGGTATTCTCTGATTCAATGCCTCTCGTGACGAAAAAGTGGCTATCTTAATAGTGCAATACTTCTTCCTCCCAGTTGCTCACACAGTTTACTACTTTTTTGTGTAGTTTTTGTCTGCCAGAAACTATAATTCACTAGTTTTGTATCATAAAAGAGTCATCGTTTCTCCTCCTAGGGGTTATTCGAGACCTCTTAATGCAAACCGCAAGTAACGAGGCATTGGCTACCTTAAGAGAGTCATAGTTACTCGTCCCAATTGCTCACCCAGTCTGCCACTTTTCCTTACTGCGGCCAGTCTGCCAGAAGCGATATGTCACTCGTTGTGTATCTTAAGAGATTCATCGTTACTCTTTCCATAGGTTACTGGTATTCTCTGATTCAATGCCTCTCGTGACGAAAAAGTGGCTATCTTAATAGTGCAATACTTCTTCATCCCAGTTGCTCACACAGTTTACTACTTTTTTGTGTAGTTTTTGTCTGCCAGAAACTATAATTCACTAGTTTTGTATCATAAAAGAGTCATCGTTTCTCCTCCTAGCGGTTATTCGAGACCTCTTAATCCAAACCGCAAGTAACGAGGCATTGGCTACCTTAAGAGAGTCATAGTTACTCGTCCCAATTGCTCACCCAGTCTGCCACTTTTTCTTACTGCGGCCAGTCTGCCAGAAGCGATATGTCACTCGTTGTGTATCTTAAGAGTTTCATCGTTACTCCTTCCATAGGTTACTGGTATTCTATGAGTCAATACCTCTCGTGACGAAAAAGTGGCTATCTTAATAGTGCAATACTTCTTCCTCCGAGTTGAACACACAGTTTACTACTTTTTGTGTAGTTTTTGTCTGCCAGAAACTATAATTCACTAGCTGTGTATCATAAAAGAGTCATCGTTTCTCCTCCTAGGGGTTTTCGAGATTTCTTAATCCAAACCGCAAGTAAAGGGCATTGGCTACCTTAAGAGAGTCATAGTTACTCGTCCCAATTGCTCACCCAGTCTGCCACTTTTCCTTACTGCGGCCAGTCTGCCAGAAGCGATATGTCACTCGTTGTGTATCTTAAGAGATTCATCGTTACTCTTTCCATAGGTTACTGGTATTCTCTGATTCAATGCCTCTCGTGACGAAAAAGTGGCTATCTTGATAGTGCAATACTTCTTCCTCCCAGTTGCTCACACAGTTTACTACTTTTTTGTGTAGTTTTTGTCTGCCAGAAACTATAATTCACTAGTTTTGTATCATAAAACAGTCATCGTTTCTCCTCCTAGGGGTTATTCGAGACCTCTTAATGCAAACCGCAAGTAACGAGGCATTGGCTACCTTAAGAGAGTCATAGTTACTCGTCCCAATTGCTCACCCAGTCTGCCACTTTTCCTTACTGCGGTAAGTCTGCCAGAAGCTATATGTCACTCGTTGTGTATCTTAAGAGATTCATCGTTACTCTTTCCATAGGTTACTGGTATTCTCTGATTCAATGCCTCTCGTGACGAAAAAGTGGCTATCTTAATAGTGCAATACTTCTTCCTCCCAGTTGCTCACACAGTTTACTACTTTTTTGTGTAGTTTTTGTCTGCCAGAAACTATAATTCACTAGCTGTGTATCATAAAAGTGTCATCGTTTCTCCTCCTAGGTGTTATTCGAGACCTCTTAATGCAAACCGCAAGTAACGAGGCACTGGCTACCTTAAGAGAGTCATAGTTACTCGTCCCAATTGCTCACCCAGTCTGCCACTTTTCCTTACTGCGGCCAGTCTGCCAGAAGCGATATGTCACTCGTTGTGTATCTGAAGAGATTCATCGTTACTCTTTCCATAGGTTACTGGTATTCTCTGATTCAATGCCTCTCGTGACGAAAAAGTGGCTATCTTAATAGTGCAATACTTCTTCATCCCAGTTGCTCACACAGTTTACTACTTTTTTGTGTAGTTTTTGTCTGCCAGAAACTATAATTCACTAGTTTTGTATCATAAAAGAGTCATCGTTTCTCCTCCTAGGGGTTATTCGAGACCTCTTAATGCAAACCACAAGTAACGAGGCATTGGCTACCTTAAGAGGGTCATAGTTACTCGTCCCAATTGCTCACCCAGTCTGCCACTTTTTCTTACTGCGGCCAGTCTGCCAGAAGCGATATGTCACTCGTTGTGTATCTTAAGAGATTCATCGTTACTCCTTCCATAGGATACTGGTATTCTATGAGTCAATACCTCTCGTGACGAAAAAGTGGCTATCTTAATAGTGCAATACTTCTTCCTCCGAGTTGCTCACACAGTTTACTACTTTTTTGTGTAGTTTTTGTCTGCCAGAAACTATAATTCACTAGTTTTGTATCATAAAAGAGTCATCGTTTCTCCTCCTAGGGGTTATTCGAGACCTCTTAATCCAAACCGCAAGTAACGAGGCATTGGCTACCTTAAGAGAGTCATAGTTACTCGTCCCAATTGCTCACCCAGTCTGCCACTTTTTCTTACTGCGGCCAGTCTGTCAGAAGCGATATGTCACTCGTTGTGTATCTTAAGAGATTCATCGTTACTCCTTCCATAGGTTACTGGTATTCTCTGAGTCAATACCTCTCGTGACGAAAAAGTGGCTATCTTAATAGTGCAATAGTTCTTCCTCCGAGTTGCTCACACAGTTTACTACTTTTTGTGTAGTTTTTGTCTGCCAGAAACTATAATTCACTAGCTGTGTATCATAAAAGAGTCATCGTTTCTCCTCCTAGGGGTTTTCGAGATTTCTTAATCCAAACCGCAAGTAACGAGGCATTGGCTACCTTAAGAGAGTCATAGTTACTCGTCCCAATTGCTCACCCAGTCTGCCACTTTTCCTTACTGCGGCCAGTCTGCCAGAAGCGATATGTCACTCGTTGTGTATCTTAAGAGATTCATCGTTACTCTTTCCATAGGTTACTGGTATTCTCTGATTCAATGCCTCTCGTGACGAAAAAGTGGCTATCTTAATAGTGCAATACTTCTTCCTCCCAGTTGCTCACACAGTTTACTACTTTTTTGTGTAGTTTTTGTCTGCCAGAAACTATAATTCACTAGTTTTGTATCATAAAAGAGTCATCGTTTCTCCTCCTAGGGGTTATTCGACACCTCTTAATGCAAACCGCAAGTAACGAGGCATTGGCTACCTTAAGAGAGTCATAGTTACTCGTCCCAATTGCTCACCCAGTCTGCCACTTTTCCTTACTGCGGCCAGTCTGCCAGAAGCGATATGTCACTCGTTGTGTATCTTAAGAGATTCATCGTTACTCTTTCCATAGGTTACTGGTATTCTCTGATTCAATGCCTCTCGTGACGAAAAAGTGGCTATCTTAATAGTGCAATACTTCTTCATCCCAGTTGCTCACACAGTTTACTACTTTTTTGTGTAGTTTTTGTCTGCCAGAAACTATAATTCACTAGTTTTGTATCATAAAAGAGTCATCGTTTCTCCTCCTAGGGGTTATTCGAGACCTCTTAATGCAAACCGCAAGTAACGAGGCATTGGCTACCTTAAGAGAGTCATAGTTACTCGTCCCAATTGCTCACCTAGTCTGCCACTTTTCCTTACTGCGGCCAGTCTGCCAGAAGCGATATGTCACTCGTTGTGTATCTTAAGAGATTCATCGTTACTCTTTCCATAGGTTACTGGTATTCTCTGATTCAATGCCTCTCGTGACGAAAAAGTGGCTATCTTAATAGTGCAATACTTCTTCCTCCCAGTTGCTCACACAGTTTACTACTTTTTTGTGTAGTTTTTGTCTGCCAGAAACTATAATTCACTAGTTTTGTATCATAAAAGAGTCATCGTTTCTCCTCCTAGCGGTTATTCGAGACCTCTTAATCCAAACCGCAAGTAACGAGGCATTGGCTACCTTAAGAGAGTCATAGTTACTCGTCCCAATTGCTCACCCAGTCTGCCACTTTTTCTTACTGCGGCCAGTCTGCCAGAAGCGATATGTCACTCGTTGTGTATCTTAAGAGATTCATCGTTACTCCTTCCATAGGTTACTGGTATTCTATGAGTCAATACCTCTCGTGACGAAAAAGTGGCTATCTTAATAGTGCAATACTTCTTCCTCCGAGTTGAACACACAGTTTACTACTTTTTGTGTAGTTTTTGTCTGCCAGAAACTATAATTCACTAGCTGTGTATCATAAAAGAGTCATCGTTTCTCCTCCTAGGGGTTTTCGAGATTTCTTAATCCAAACCGCAAGTAAAGGGCATTGGCTACCTTAAGAGAGTCATAGTTACTCGTCCCAATTGCTCACCCAGTCTGCCACTTTTCCTTACTGCGGCCAGTCTGCCAGAAGCGATATGTCACTCGTTGTGTATCTTAAGAGATTCATCGTTACTCTTTCCATAGGTTACTGGTATTCTCTGATTCAATGCCTCTCGTGACGAAAAAGTGGCTATCTTAATAGTGCAATACTTCTTCCTCCCAGTTGCTCACACAGTTTACTACTTTTTGTGTAGTTTTTGTCTGCCAGAAACTATAATTCACTAGTTTTGTATCATAAAAGAGTCATCGTTTCTCCTCCTAGGGGTTATTCGAGACCTCTTAATGCAAACCGCAAGTAACGAGGCATTGGCTACCTTAAGAGAGTCATAGTTACTCGTCCCAATTGCTCACCCAGTCTGCAACTTTTTCTTACTGCGGCCAGTCTGCCAGAAGCGATATGTCACTCGTTGTGTATCTTAAGAGATTCATCGTTACTCCTTCCATAGGATACTGGTATTCTATGAGTCAATACCTCTCGTGACGAAAAAGTGGCTATCTTAATAGAGCAATACTTCTTCCTCCGAGTTGCTCACACAGTTTACTACTTTTTGTGTAGTTTTTGTCTGCCAGAAACTATAATTCACTAGTTTTGTATCATAAAAGAGTCATCGTTTCTCCTCCTAGGGGTTATTCGAGACCTCTTAATGCAAACCGCAAGTATCGAGGCATTGGCTACCTTAAGAGAGTCATAGTTACTCGTCCCAATTGCTCACCCAGTCTGCCACTTTTCCTTACTGCGGTAAGTCTGCCAGAAGCGATATGTCACTCGTTGTGTATCTTAAGAGATTCATCGTTACTCTTTCCATAGGTTACTGGTATTCTCTGATTCAATGCCTCTCGTGACGAAAAAGTGGCTATCTTAATAGTGCAATACTTCTTCCTCCCAGTTGCTCACACAGTTTACTACTTTTTTGTGTAGTTTTTGTCTGCCAGAAACTATAATTCACTAGCTGTGTATCATAAAAGTGTCATCGTTTCTCCTCCTAGGGGTTATTCGAGACCTCTTAATGCAAACCGCAAGTAACGAGGCATTGGCTACCTTAAGAGAGTCATAGTTACTCGTCCCAATTGCTCACCCAGTCTGCCACTTTTCCTTACTGCGGCCAGTCTGCCAGAAGCGATATGTCACTCGTTGTGTATCTGAAGAGATTCATCGTTACTCTTTCCATAGGTTACTGGTATTCTCTGATTCAATGCCTCTCGTGACGAAAAAGTGGCTATCTTAATAGTGCAATACTTCTTCCTCCCAGTTGCTCACACAGTTTACTACTTTTTTGTGTAGTTTTTGTCTGCCAGAAACTATAATTCACTAGTTTTGTATCATAAAAGAGTCATCGTTTCTCCTCCTAGGGGTTATTCGAGACCTCTTAATCCAAACCGCAAGTAACGAGGCATTGGCTACCTTAAGAGAGTCATAGTTACTCGTCCCAATTGCTCACCCAGTCTGCCACTTTTTCTTACTGCGGCCAGTCTGTCAGAAGCGATATGTCACTCGTTGTGTATCTTAAGAGATTCATCGTTACTCCTTCCATAGGTTACTGGTATTCTCTGAGTCAATACCTCTCGTGACGAAAAAGTGGCTATCTTAATAGTGCAATACTTCTTCCTCCGAGTTGCTCACACAGTTTACTACTTTTTGTGTAGTTTTTGTCTGCCAGAAACTATAATTCACTAGCTGTGTATCATAAAAGAGTCATCGTTTCTCCTCCTAGGGGTTTTCGAGATTTCTTAATCCAAACCGCAAGTAACGAGGCATTGGCTACCTTAAGAGAGTCATAGTTACTCGTCCCAATTGCTCACCCAGTCTGCCACTTTTCCTTACTGCGGCCAGTCTGCCAGAAGCGATATGTCACTCGTTGTGTATCTTAAGAGATTCATCGTTACTCTTTCCATAGGTTACTGGTATTCTCTGATTCAATGCCTCTCGTGACGAAAAAGTGGCTATCTTAATAGTGCAATACTTCTTCCTCCCAGTTGCTCACACAGTTTACTACTTTTTTGTGTAGTTTTTGTCTGCCAGAAACTATAATTCACTAGCTGTGTATCATAAAAGTGTCATCGTTTCTCCTCCTAGGGGTTATTCGAGACCTCTTAATGCAAACCGCAAGTAACGAGGCATTGGCTACCTTAAGAGAGTCATAGTTACTCGTCCCAATTGCTCACCCAGTCTGCCACTTTTCCTTACTGCGGCCAGTCTGCCAGAAGCGATATGTCACTCGTTGTGTATCTGAAGAGATTCATCGTTACTCTTTCCATAGGTTACTGGTATTCTCTGATTCAATGCCTCTCGTGACGAAAAAGTGGCTATCTTAATAGTGCAATACTTCTTCCTCCCAGTTGCTCACACAGTTTACTACTTTTTTGTGTAGTTTTTGTCTGCCAGAAACTATAATTCACTAGTTTTGTATCATAAAAGAGTCATCGTTTCTCCTCCTAGGGGTTATTCGAGACCTCTTAATCCAAACCGCAAGTAACGAGGCATTGGCTACCTTAAGAGAGTCATAGTTACTCGTCCCAATTGCTCACCCAGTCTGCCACTTTTTCTTACTGCGGCCAGTCTGTCAGAAGCGATATGTCACTCGTTGTGTATCTTAAGAGATTCATCGTTACTCCTTCCATAGGTTACTGGTATTCTCTGAGTCAATACCTCTCGTGACGAAAAAGTGGCTATCTTAATAGTGCAATACTTCTTCCTCCGAGTTGCTCACACAGTTTACTACTTTTTGTGTAGTTTTTGTCTGCCAGAAACTATAATTCACTAGCTGTGTATCATAAAAGAGTCATCGTTTCTCCTCCTAGGGGTTTTCGAGATTTCTTAATCCAAACCGCAAGTAACGAGGCATTGGCTACCTTAAGAGAGTCATAGTTACTCGTCCCAATTGCTCACCCAGTCTGCCACTTTTCCTTACTGCGGCCAGTCTGCCAGAAGCGATATGTCACTCGTTGTGTATCTTAAGAGATTCATCGTTACTCTTTCCATAGGTTACTGGTATTCTCTGATTCAATGCCTCTCGTGACGAAAAAGTGGCTATCTTAATAGTGCAATACTTCTTCCTCCCAGTTGCTCACACAGTTTACTACTTTTTTGTGTAGTTTTTGTCTGCCAGAAACTATAATTCACTAGCTGTGTATCATAAAAGAGTCATCGTTTCTCCTCCTAGGGGTTTTCGAGATTTCTTAATCCAAACCGCAAGTAAAGGGCATTGGCTACCTTAAGAGAGTCATAGTTACTCGTCCCAATTGCTCACCCAGTCTGCCACTTTTCCTTACTGCGGCCAGTCTGCCAGAAGCGATATGTCACTCGTTGTGTATCTTAAGAGATTCATCGTTACTCTTTCCATAGGTTACTGGTACTCTCTGATTCAATGCCTCTCGTGACGAAAAAGTGGCTATCTTAATAGTGCAATACTTCTTCCTCCCAGTTGCTCACACAGTTTACTACTTTTTGTGTAGTTTTTGTCTGCCAGAAACTATAATTCACTAGTTTTGTATCATAAAAGAGTCATCGTTTCTCCTCCTAGGGGTTATTCGAGACCTCTTAATGCAAACCGCAAGTAACGAGGCATTGGCTACCTTAAGAGAGTCATAGTTACTCGTCCCAATTGCTCACCCAGTCTGCAACTTTTTCTTACTGCGGCCAGTCTGCCAGAAGCGATATGTCACTCGTTGTGTATCTTAAGAGATTCATCGTTACTCCTTCCATAGGATACTGGTATTCTATGAGTCAATACCTCTCGTGACGAAAAAGTGGCTATCTTAATAGAGCAATACTTCTTCCTCCGAGTTGCTCACACAGTTTACTACTTTTTGTGTAGTTTTTGTCTGCCAGAAACTATAATTCACTAGTTTTGTATCATAAAAGAGTCATCGTTTCTCCTCCTAGGGGTTATTCGAGACCTCTTAATGCAAACCGCAAGTAACGAGGCATTGGCTACCTTAAGAGAGTCATAGTTACTCGTCCCAATTGCTCACCCAGTCTGCCACTTTTCCTTACTGCGGTAAGTCTGCCAGAAGCGATATGTCACTCGTTGTGTATCTTAAGAGATTCATCGTTACTCTTTCCATAGGTTACTGGTATTCTCTGATTCAATGCCTCTCGTGACGAAAAAGTGGCTATCTTAATAGTGCAATACTTCTTCCTCCCAGTTGCTCACACAGTTTACTACTTTTTTGTGTAGTTTTTGTCTGCCAGAAACTATAATTCACTAGCTGTGTATCATAAAAGTGTCATCGTTTCTCCTCCTAGGGGTTATTCGAGACCTCTTAATGCAAACCGCAAGTAACGAGGCATTGGCTACCTTAAGAGAGTCATAGTTACTCGTCCCAATTGCTCACCCAGTCTGCCACTTTTCCTTACTGCGGCCAGTCTGCCAGAAGCGATATGTCACTCGTTGTGTATCTGAAGAGATTCATCGTTACTCTTTCCATAGGTTACTGGTATTCTCTGATTCAATGCCTCTCGTGACGAAAAAGTGGCTATCTTAATAGTGCAATACTTCTTCCTCCCAGTTGCTCACACAGTTTACTACTTTTTTGTGTAGTTTTTGTCTGCCAGAAACTATAATTCACTAGTTTTGTATCATAAAAGAGTCATCGTTTCTCCTCCTAGGGGTTATTCGAGACCTCTTAAGCCAAACCGCAAGTAACGAGGCATTGGCTACCTTAAGAGAGTCATAGTTACTCGTCCCAATTGCTCACCCAGTCTGCCACTTTTTCTTACTGCGGCCAGTCTGTCAGAAGCGATATGTCACTCGTTGTGTATCTTAAGAGATTCATCGTTACTCCTTCCATAGGTTACTGGTATTCTCTGAGTCAATACCTCTCGTGACGAAAAAGTGGCTATCTTAATAGTGCAATACTTCTTCCTCCGAGTTGCTCACACAGTTTACTACTTTTTGTGTAGTTTTTGTCTGCCAGAAACTATAATTCACTAGCTGTGTATCATAAAAGAGTCATCGTTTCTCCTCCTAGGGGTTTTCGAGATTTCTTAATCCAAACCGCAAGTAACGAGGCATTGGCTACCTTAAGAGAGTCATAGTTACTCGTCCCAATTGCTCACCCAGTCTGCCACTTTTCCTTACTGCGGCCAGTCTGCCAGAAGCGATATGTCACTCGTTGTGTATCTTAAGAGATTCATCGTTACTCTTTCCATAGGTTACTGGTATTCTCTGATTCAATGCCTCTCGTGACGAAAAAGTGGCTATCTTAATAGTGCAATACTTCTTCCTCCCAGTTGCTCACACAGTTTACTACTTTTTTGTGTAGTTTTTGTCTGCCAGAAACTATAATTCACTAGTTTTGTATCATAAAAGAGTCATCGTTTCTCCTCCTAGGGGTTATTCGAGACCTCTTAATGCAAACCGCAAGTAACGAGGCATTGGCTACCTTAAGAGAGTCATAGTTACTCGTCCCAATTGCTCACCCAGTCTGCCACTTTTCCTTACTGCGGCCAGTCTGCCAGAAGCGATATGTCACTCGTTGTGTATCTTAAGAGATTCATCGTTACTCTTTCCATAGGTTACTGGTATTCTCTGATTCAATGCCTCTCGTGACGAAAAAGTGGCTATCTTAATAGTGCAATACTTCTTCATCCCAGTTGCTCACACAGTTTACTACTTTTTTGTGTAGTTTTTGTCTGCCAGAAACTATAATTCACTAGTTTTGTATCATAAAAGAGTCATCGTTTCTCCTCCTAGGGGTTATTCGAGACCTCTTAATGCAAACCGCAAGTAACGAGGCATTGGCTACCTTAAGAGAGTCATAGTTACTCGTCCCAATTGCTCACCCAGTCGGCCACTTTTCCTTACTGCGGCCAGTCTGCCAGAAGCGATATGTCACTCGTTGTGTATCTTAAGAGATTCATCGTTACTCTTTCCATAGGTTACTGGTATTCTCTGATTCAATGCCTCTCGTGACGAAAAAGTGGCTATCTTAATAGTGCAATACCTCTTCCTCCCAGTTGCTAACACAGTTTACTACTTTTTTGTGTAGTTTTTGTCTGCCAGAAACTATAATTCACTAGTTTTGTATCATAAAAGAGTCATCGTTTCTCCTCCTAGGGGTTTTCGAGATTTCTTAATCCAAACCGCAAGTAACGAGGCATTGGCTACCTTAAGAGAGTCATAGTTACTCGTCCCAATTGCTCACCCAGTCTGCCACTTTTCCTTACTGCGGCCAGTCTGCCAGAAGCGATATGTCACTCGTTGTGTATCTTAAGAGATTCATCGTTACTCTTTCCATAGGTTACTGGTATTCTCTGACTCAATGTCTCTCGTGACGAAAAAGTGGCTATCTTAATAGTGCAATACTTCTTCCTCCCAGTTGCTCACACAGTTTACTACTTTTTTGTGTAGTTTTTGTCTGCCAGAAACTATAATTCACTAGTTTTGTATCATAAAAGAGTCATCGTTTCTCCTCCTAGGGGTTATTCGAGACCTCTTAATCCAAACCGCAAGTAACGAGGCATTGGCTTCCTTAAGAGAGTCATAGTTACTCGTCCCAATTGCTCACCCAGTCTGCCACTTTTTCTTACTGCGGCCAGTCTGCCAGAAGCGATATGTCACTCGTTGTGTATCTTAAGAGATTCATCGTTACTCCTTCCATAGGTTACTGGTATTCTCTGAGTCAATACCTCTCGTGACGAAAAAGTGGCTATCTTAATAGTGCAATACTTCTTCCTCCCAGTTGCTCACACAGTTTACTACTTTTTTGTGTAGTTTTTGTCTGCCAGAAACTATAATTCACTAGTTTTGTATCATAAAAGGGTCATCGTTTCTCCTCCTAGGGGTTATTCGAGACCTCTTAATGCAAACCGCAAGTAACGAGGCATTGGCTACCTTAAGAGAGTCATAGTTAGTCGTCCCAATTGCTCACCCAGTCTGCCACTTTTCCTTACTGCGGCCAGTCTGCCAGAAGCGATATGTCACTCGTTGTGTATCTTAAGAGATTCATCGTTACTCTTTCCGTAGGTTACTGGTATTCTCTGATTCAATGCCTCTCGTGACGAAAAAGTGGCTATCTTAATAGTGCAATACTTCTTCCTCCCAGTTGCTCACACAGTTTACTACTTTTTTGTGCAGTTTTTGTCTGCCAGAAACTATAATTCACTAGTTTTGTATCATAAAAGAGTCATCGTTTCTCCTCCTACGGGTTACTCGAGACCTCTTAATGCAAACCGCAAGTAACGAGGCATTGGCTACCTTAAGAGAGTCATAGTTACTCGTTCCAATTGCTCACCCAGTCTGCCACTTTTCCTTACTGCGGCCAGTCTGCCAGAAGCGATATGTCACTCGTTGTGTATCTTAAGAGATTCATCGTTACTCTTTCCATAGGTTACTGGTATTCTCTGATTCAATGCCTCTCGTGACGAAAAAGTGGCTATCTTAATAGTGCAATACTTCTTCCTCCCAGTTGCTCACACAGTTTACTACTTTTTTGTGTTGTTTTTGTCTGCCAGAAACTATAATTCACTAGTTTTGTATCATAAAAGTGTCATCGTTTCTCCTCCTAGGGGTTATTCGAGACCTCTTAATCCAAACCGCAAGTAACGAGGCATTGGCTACCTTAAGAGAGTCATAGTTACTCGTCCCAATTGCTCACCCAGTCTGCCACTTTTTCTTACTGCGGCCAGTCTGCCAGAAGCGATATGTCACTCGTTGTGTATCTTAAGAGATTCATCGTTACTCCTTCCATAGGTTACTGGTATTCTCTGAGTCAATACCTCTCGTGACGAAAAAGTGGCTATCTTAATAGTGCAATACTTCTTCCTCCCAGTTGCTCACACAGTTTACTACTTTTTTGTGTAGTTTTTGTCTGCCAGAAACTATAATTCACTAGCTGTGTATCATAAAAGAGTCATCGTTTCTCCTCCTAGGGATTTTCGAGATTTCTTAATCCAAACCGCAAGTAACGAGGCATTGGCTACCTTAAGAGAGTCATAGTTACTCGTCCCAATTGCTCACCCAGTCTGCCACTTTTCCTTACTGCGGCCAGTCTGCCAGAAGCGATATGTCACTCGTTGTGTATCTTAAGAGATTCATCGTTACTCTTTCCATAGGTTACTGAAATTCTCTGATTCAATGCCTCTCGTGACGAAAAAGTGGCTATCTTAATAGTGCAATACTTCTTTCTCCCAGTTGCTCACACAGTTTACTACTTTTATGTGTAGTTTTTGTCTGCCAGAAACTATAATTCACTAGCTGTGTATCATAAAAGAGTCATCGTTTCTCCTCCTAGGGGTTTTCGAGATTTCTTAATCCAAACCGCAAGTAACGAGGCATTGGCTACCTTAAGAGAGTCATAGTTACTCGTCCCAATTGCTCACCCAGTCTGCCACTTTTCCTTACTGCGGCCAGTCTGCCAGAAGCGATATGTCACTCGTTGTGTATCTTAAGAGATTCATCGTTACTCTTTCCATAGGTTACTGGTATTCTCTGATTCAATGCCTCTCGTGACGAAAAAGTGGCTATCTTAATAGTGCAATACTTCTTCCTCCCAGTTGCTCACACAGTTTACTACTTTTTTGTGTAGTTTTTGTCTGCCAGAAACTATAATTCACTAGTTTTGTATCATAAAAGAGTCATCGTTTCTCCTCCTAGGGGTTATTCGAGACCTCTTAATGCAAACCGCAAGTAACGAGGCATTGGCTACCTTAAGAGAGTCATAGTTAGTCGTCCCAATTGCTCACCCAGTCTGCCACTTTTCCTTACTGCGGCCAGTCTGCCAGAAGCGATATGTCACTCGTTGTGTATCTTAAGAGATTCATCGTTACTCTTTCCATAGGTTACTGGTATTCTCTGATTCAATGCCTCTCGTGACGAAAAACTGGCTATCTTAATAGTGCAATACTTCTTCCTCCCAGTTGCTCACACAGTTTACTACTTTTTTGTGTTGTTTTTGTCTGCCAGAAACTATAATTCACTAGTTTTGTATCATAAAAGAGTCATCGTTTCTCCTCCTAGGGGTTATTCGAGACCTCTTAATCCAAACCGCAAGTAACGAGGCATTGGCTACCTTAAGAGAGTCATAGTTACTCGTCCCAATTGCTCACCCAGTCTGCCACTTTTTCTTACTGCGGCCAGTCTGCCAGAAGCGATATGTCACTCGTTGTGTATCTTAAGAGATTCATCGTTACTCCTTCCATAGGTTACTGGTATTCTCTGAGTCAATACCTCTCGTGACGAAAAAGTGGCTATCTTAATAGTGCAATACTTCTTCCTCCCAGTTGCTCACACAGTTTACTACTTTTTGTGTAGTTTTTGTCTGCCAGAAACTATAATTCACTAGCTGTGTATCATAAAAGAGTCATCGTTTCTCCTCCTAGGGGTTTTCGAGATTTCTTAATCCAAACCGCAAGTAACGAGGCATTGGCTACCTTAAGAGAGTCATAGTTACTCGTCCCAATTGCTCACCCAGTCTGCCACTTTTCCTTACTGCGGCCAGTCTGCCAGAAGCGATATGTCACTCGTTGTGTATCTTAAGAGATTCATCGTTACTCTTTCCATAGGTTACTGAAATTCTCTGATTCAATGCCTCTCGTGACGAAAAAGTGGCTATCTTAATAGTGCAATACTTCTTCCTCCCAGTTGCTCACACAGTTTACTACTTTTTTGTGTAGTTTTTGTCTGCCAGAAACTATAATTCACGAGTTTTGTATCATAAAAGAGTCATCGTTTCTCCTCCTAGGGGTTATTCGAGACCTCTTAATGCAAACCGCAAGTAACGAGGCATTGGCTACCTTAAGAGAGTCATAGTTACTCGTCCCAATTGCTCACCCAGTCTGCCACTTTTCCTTACTGCGGCCAGTCTGCCAGAAGCGATATGTCACTCGTTGTGTATCTTAAGAGATTCATCGTTACTCTTTCCATAGGTTACTGGTATTCTCTGATTCAATGCCTCTCGTGACGAAAAAGTGGCTATCTTAATAGTGCAATACTTCTTCCTCCCAGTTGCTCACACAGTTTACTACTTTTTTGTGTAGTTTTTGTCTGCCAGAAACTATAATTCACTAGTTGTGTATCATAAAAGAGTCATCGTTTCTCCTCCTAGGGGTTATTCGAGATATCTTAATCCAAACCACAAGTAACGAGGCATTGGCTACCTTAATAGAGTCATAGTTACTCGTCCCAATTGCTCACCCAGTCTGCCACTTTTTCTTACTGTGGCCAGTCTGCCAGAAGCGATATGTCACTCGTTGTGTATCTTAAGAGATTCATCGTTACTCCTTCCATAGGTTACTGGTATTCTCTGAGTCAATACCTCTCGTGACGAAAAAGTGGCTATCTTAATAGTGCAATACTTCTTCCTCCCAGTTGCTCACACAGTTTACTACTTTTTTGTGTAGTTTTTGTCTGCCAGAAACTATAATTCACTAGCTGTGTATCATAAAAGAGTCATCGTTTCTCCTCCTAGGGGTTTTCGAGATTTCTTAATCCAAACCGCAAGTAACGAGGCATTGGCTACCTTAAGAGAGTCATAGTTACTCGTCCCCATTGCTCACCCAGTCTGCCACTTTTTCTTACTGTGGCCAGTCTGCCAGAAGCGATATGTCACTCGTTGTGTATCTTAAGAGATTCATCGTTACTCCTTCCATAGGTTACTGGTATTCTCTGAGTCAATACCTCTCTTGACGAAAAAGTGGCTATCTTAATAGTGCAATACTTCTTCCTCCGAGTTGCTCACATAGTTTACTACTTTTTGTGTACTTGCCAGTCTGCCAGAAGCGATATGTCACTAGTTGTGTATCATAAAAGGGTCATCGTTTCTCCTCCTAGGGGTTATTCGAGATTTCTTAATCCAAACCGCAAGTAACGAGGCATTGGCTACCTTAAGAGAGTCATAGTTACTCGTCCCAATTGCTCACCCAGTCTGCCACTTTTCCTTACTGCGGCCAGTCTGCCAGAAGCGATATGTCACTCGTTGTGTATCTTAAGAGATTCATCGTTACTCTTTCCATAGGTTACTGATATTCTCTGATTCAATGCCTCTCGTGACGAAAAAGTGGCTATCTTAATAGTGCAATACTTCTTCCTCCCAGTTGCTCACACAGTTTACTACTTTTTTGTGTAGTTTTTGTCTGCCAGAAACTATAATTCACTAGTTTTGTATCATAAAAGAGTCATCGTTTCTCCTCCTAGGGGTTATTCGAGACCTCTTAATGCAAACCGCAAGTAACGAGGCATTGGCTACCTTAAGAGAGTCATAGTTACTCGTCCCAATTGCTCACCCAGTCTGCCACTTTTCCTTACTGCGGCCAGTCTGCCAGAAGCGATATGTCACTCGTTGTGTATCTTAAGAGATTCATCGTTACTCCTTCCATAGGTTACTGGTATTCTCTGAGTCAATACCTCTCGTGACGAAAAACTGGCTATCTTAATAGTGCAATACTTCTTCCTCCGAGTTGCTCACACACTTTACTACTTTTTGTGTAGTTTTTGTCTGCCAGAAACTATAATTCACTAGCTGTGTATCATAAAAGAGTCATCGTTTCTCCTCCTAGGGGTTTTCGAGATTTCTTAATCCAAACCGCAAGTAACGAGGCATTGGCTACCTTAAGAGAGTCATAGTTACTCGTCCCAATTGCTCACCCAGTCTGCCACTTTTCCTTACTGCGGCCAGTCTGCCAGAAGCGATATGTCACTCGTTGTGTATCTTAAGAGATTCATCGTTACTCTTTCCATAGGTTACTGGTATTCTCTGATTCAATGCCTCTCCTGACGAAAAAGTGGCTATCTTAATAGTGCAATACTTCTTCCTCCCAGTTGCTCACACAGTTTACTACTTTTTTGTGTAGTTTTTGTCTGCCAGAAACTATAATTCACTAGTTTTGTATCATAAAAGAGTCATCGTTTCTCCTCCTAGGGGTTATTCGAGACCTCTTAATGCAAACCGCAAGTAACGAGGCATTGGCTACCTTAAGAGAGTCATAGTTAGTCGTCCCAATTGCTCACCCAGTCTGCCACTTTTCCTTACTGCGGCCAGTCTGCCAGAAGCGATATGTCACTCGTTGTGTATCTTAAGAGATTCATCGTTACTCTTTCCGTAGGTTACTGGTATTCTCTGATTCAAAGCCTCTCGTGACGAAAAAGTGGCTATCTTAATAGTGCAATACTTCTTCCTCCCAGTTGCTCACACAGTTTACTACTTTTTTGTGTAGTTTTTGTCTGCCAGAAACTATAATTCACTAGTTTTGTATCATAAAAGAGTCATCGTTTCTCCTCCTAGGGGTTATTCGAGACCTCTTAATCCAAACCGCAAGTAACGAGGCATTGGCTACCTTAAGAGAGTCATAGTTACTCGTCCCAATTGCTCACCCAGTCTGCCACTTTTTCTTACTGCGGCCAGTCTGCCAGAAGCGATATGTCACTCGTTGTGTATCTTAAGAGATTCATCGTTACTCCTTCCATAGGTTACTGGTATTCTCTGAGTCAATACCTCTCGTGACGAAAAAGTGGCTATCTTAATAGTGCAATACTTCTTCCTCCCAGTTGTTCACACAGTTTACTACTTTTTGTGTAGTTTTTGTCTGCCAGAAACTATAATTCACTAGCTGTGTATCATAAAAGAGTCATCGTTTCTCCTCCTAGGGGTTTTCGAGATTTCTTAATCCAAACCGCAAGTAACGAGGCATTGGCTACCTTAAGAGAGTCATAGTTACTCGTCCCAATTGCTCACCCAGTCTGCCACTTTTCCTTACTGCGGCCAGTCTGCCAGAAGCGATATGTCACTCGTTGTGTATCTTAAGAGATTCATCGTTACTCTTTCCATAGGTTACTGGTATTCTCTGATTCAATGCCTCTCCTGACGAAAAAGTGGCTATCTTAATAGTGCAATACTTCTTCCTCCCAGTTGCTCACACAGTTTACTACTTTTTTGTGTAGTTTTTGTCTGCCAGAAACTATAATTCACTAGTTTTGTATCATAAAAGAGTCATCGTTTCTCCTCCTAGGGGTTATTCGAGACCTCTTAATGCAAACCGCAAGTAACGAGGCATTGGCTACCTTAAGAGAGTCATAGTTACTCGTCCCAATTGCTCACCCAGTCTGCCACTTTTCCTTACTGCGGCCAGTCTGCCAGAAGCGATATGTCACTCGTTGTGTATCTTAAGAGATTCATCGTTACTCTTTCCGTAGGTTACTGGTATTCTCTGATTCAATGCCTCTCGTGACGAAAAAGTGGCTATCTTAATAGTGCAATACTTCTTCCTCCCAGTTGCTCACACAGTTTACTACTTTTTTGTGTAGTTTTTGTCTGCCAGAAACTATAATTCACTAGTTTTGTATCATAAAAGAGTCATCGTTTCTCCTCCTAGGGGTTATTCGAGACCTCTTAATCCAAACCGCAAGTAACGAGGCATTGGCTACCTTAAGAGAGTCATAGTTACTCGTCCCAATTGCTCACCCAGTCTGCCACTTTTTCTTACTGCGGCCAGTCTGCCAGAAGCGATATGTCACTCGTTGTGTATCTTAAGAGATTCATCGTTACTCCTTCCATAGGTTACTGGTATTCTCTGAGTCAATACCTCTCGTGACGAAAAAGTGGCTATCTTAATAGTGCAATACTTCTTCCTCCCAGTTGTTCACACAGTTTACTACTTTTTGTGTAGTTTTTGTCTGCCAGAAACTATAATTCACTAGCTGTGTATCATAAAAGAGTCATCGTTTCTCCTCCTAGGGGTTTTCGAGATTTCTTAATCCAAACCGCAAGTAACGAGGCATTGGCTACCTTAAGAGAGTCATAGTTACTCGTCCCAATTGCTCACCCAGTCTGCCACTTTTCCTTACTGCGGCCAGTCTGCCAGAAGCGATATGTCACTCGTTGTGTATCTTAAGAGATTCATCGTTACTCTTTCCATAGGTTACTGAAATTCTCTGATTCAATGCCTCTCGTGACGAAAAAGTGGCTATCTTAATAGTGCAGTACTTCTTCCTCCCAGTTGCTCACACAGTTTACTACTTTTTTGTGTAGTTTTTGTCTGCCAGAAACTATAATTCACTAGTTTTGTATCATAAAAGAGTCATCGTTTCTCCTCCTAGGGGTTATTCGAGACCTCTTAATGCAAACCGCAAGTAACAAGGCATTGGCTACCTTAAGAGAGTCATAGTTACTCGTCCCAATTGCTCACCCAGTCTGCCACTTTTCCTTACTGCGGCCAGTCTGCCAGAAGCGATATGTCACTCGTTGTGTATCTTAAGAGATTCATCGTTACTCTTTCCATAGGTTACTGGTATTCTCTGATTCAATGCCTCTCGTGACGAAAAAGTGGCTATCTTAATAGTGCAATACTTCTTCCTCCCAGTTGCTCACACAGTTTACTACTTTTTTGTGTAGTTTTTGTCTGCCAGAAGCTATAATTCACTAGTTTTGTATCATAAAAGAGTCATCGTTTCTCCTCCTAGGGGTTATTCGAGACCCCTTAATCCAAACCGCAAGTAACGAGGCATTGGCTACCTTAAGAGAGTCATAGTTACTCGTCCCAATTGCTCACCCAGTCTGCCACTTTTTCTTACTGCGGCCAGTCTGCCAGAAGCGATATGTCACTCGTTGTGTATCTTAAGAGATTCATCGTTACTCCTTCCATAGGTTACTGGTATTCTCTGAGTCAATACCTCTCGTGACGAAAAAGTGGCTATCTTAATAGTGCAATACTTCTTCCTCCCAGTTGCTCACACAGTTTACTACTTTTTTGTGTAGTTTTTGTCTGCCAGAAACTATAATTCACTAGCTGTGTATCATAAAAGAGTCATCGTTTCTCCTCCTAGGGGTTTTCGAGATTTCTTAATCCAAACCGCAAGTAACGAGGCATTGGCTACCTTAAGAGAGTCATAGTTACTCGTCCCCATTGCTCACCCAGTCTGCCACTTTTTATAAACTGTGGCCAGTCTGCCAGAAGCGATATGTCACTCGTTGTGTATCTTAAGAGATTCATCGTTACTCCTTCCATAGGTTACTGGTATTCTCTGAGTCAATACCTCTCTTGACGAAAAAGTGGCTATCTTAATAGTGCAATACTTCTTCCTCCGAGTTGCTCACACAGTTTACAACTTTTTGTGTACTTGCCAGTCTGCCAGAAGCGATATGTCACTAGTTGTGTATCATAAAAGGGTCATCGTTTCTCCTCCTAGGGGTTATTCGAGATTTCTTAATCCGAACCGCAAGTAACGAGGCATTGGCTACCTTAGGAGAGTCATAGTTACTCGTCCCAATTGCTCACCCAGTCTGCCACTTTTCCTTACTGCGGCCAGTCTGCCAGAAGCGATATGTCACTCGTTGTGTATCTTAAGAGATTCATCGTTACTCTTTCCATAGGTTACTGATATTCTCTGATTCAATGCCTCTCGTGACGAAAAAGTGGCTATCTTAATAGTGCAATACTTCTTCCTCCCATTTGCTCACACAGTTTACTATTTTTTGTGTAGTTTTTGTCTGCCAGAAATTATAATTCACTAGTTTTGTATCATAAAAGAGTCATCGTTTCTCCTCCTAGGGGTTATTCGAGACCTCTTAATGCAAACCGCAAGTAACGAGGCATTGGCTACCTTAAGAGAGTCATAGTTACTCGTCCCAATTGCTCACCCAGTCGGCCACTTTTCCTTACTGCGGCCAGTCTGCCAGAAGCGATATGTCACTCGTTGTGTATCTTAAGAGATTCATCGTTACTCTTTCCATAAGTTACTGGTATTCTCTGATTCAATGCCTCTCGTGACGAAAAAGTGGCTATCTTAATAGTGCAATACTTCTTCCTCCCAGTTGCTCACACAGTTTACTACTTTTTTGTGTAGTTTTTGTCTGCCAGAAACTATAATTCACTAGTTTTGTATCATAAAAGAGTCATCGTTTCTCCTGCTAGGGGTTATTCGAGACCTCTTAATGCAAACCGCAAGTAACGAGGCATTGGCTACCTTAAGAGAGTCATAGTTACTCGCACCAATTGCTCACCCAGTCTGCCACTTTTTCTTACTGCGGCCAGGCTGCCAGAAGCGATATGTCACTCGTTGTGTATCTTAAGAGATTCATCGTTACTCCTTCCATAGGTTACTGGTATTCTCTGAGTCAATACCTCTCGTGACGAAAAAGTGGCTATCTTAATAGTGCAATACTTCTTCCTCCGAGTTGCTCACACAGTTTACTACTTTTTGTGTAGTTTTTGTCTGCCAGAAACTATAATTAACTAGCTGTGTATCATAAAAGATTCATCGTTTCTCCTCCTAGGGGTTATTCGAGACCTCTTAATGCAAACCGCAAGTAACGAGGCATTGGCTACCTTAAGAGAGTCATAGTTACTCGTCCCAATTGCTCACCCAGTCTGCCACTTTTCCTTACTGCGGCCAGTCTGCCAGAAGCGATATGTCACTCGTTGTGTATCTTAAGAGATTCATCGTTACTCTTTCCATAGGTTACTGGTATTCTCTGATTCAATGCCTCTCGTGACGAAAAAGTGGCTATCTTAATAGTGCAATACTTCTTCCTCCCATTTGCTCACACAGTTTACTACTTTTTTGTGTAGTTTTTGTCTGCCAGAAACTATAATTCACTAGTTTTGTATCATAAAAGAGTCATCGTTTCTCCTCCTAGGGGTTATTCGAGACCTCTTAATGCAAACCGCAAGTAACGAGGCATTGGCTACCTTAAGAGAGTCATAGTTACTCGTCCCAATTGCTCACCCAGTCTGCCACTTTTCCTTACTGCGGCCAGTCGGCCAGAAGCGATATGTCACTCGTTGTGTATCTTAAGAGATTCATCGTTACTCTTTCCATAGGTTACTGGTATTCTCTGATTCAGTTCCTCTCGTGACGAAAAAGTGGCTATCTTAATAGTGCAATACTTCTTCCTCCCAGTTGCTCACACAGTTTACTACTTTTTTGTGCAGTTTTTGTCTGCCAGAAACTATAATTCACTAGTTTTGTATCATAAAAGAGTCATCGTTTCTCCTCCTAGGGGTTATTCGAGACCTCTTAATGCAAACCGCAAGTAACGAGGCATTGGCTACCTTAAGAGAGTCATAGTTACTCGTCCCAATTGCTCACCCAGTCTGCCACTTTTCCTTACTGCGGCCAGTCTGCCAGAAGCGATATGTCACTCGTTGTGTATCTTAAGAGATTCATCGTTACTCTTTCCGTAGGTTACTGGTATTCTCTGATTCAATGCCTCTCGTGACGAAAAAGTGGCTATCTTAATAGTGCAATACTTCTTCCTCCCAGTTGCTCACACAGTTTACTACTTTTTTGTGTAGTTTTTGTCTGCCAGAAACTATAATTCACTAGTTTTGTATCATAAAAGAGTCATCGTTTCTCCTCCTAGGGGTTATTCGAGACCTCTTAATCCAAACCGCAAGTAACGAGGCATTGGCTACCTTAAGAGAGTCATAGTTACTCGTCCCAATTGCTCACCCAGTCTGCCTATTTTTCTTACTGCGGCCAGTCTGCCAGAAGCGATATGTCACTCGTTGTGTATCTTAAGAGATTCATCGTTACTCCTTCCATAGGTTACTGGTATTCTCTGAGTCAATACCTCTCGTGACGAAAAAGTGGCTATCTTAATAGTGCAATACTTCTTCCTCCCAGTTGTTCACACAGTTTACTACTTTTTGTGTAGTTTTTGTCTGCCAGAAACTATAATTCACTAGCTGTGTATCATAAAAGAGTCATCGTTTCTCCTCCTAGGGGTTTTCGAGATTTCTTAATCCAAACCGCAAGTAACGAGGCATTGGCTACCTTAAGAGAGTCATAGTTACTCGTCCCAATTGCTCACCCAGTCTGCCACTTTTCCTTACTGCGGCCAGTCTGCCAGAAGCGATATGTCACTCGTTGTGTATCTTAAGAGATTCATCGTTACTCTTTCCATAGGTTACTGAAATTCTCTGATTCAATGCCTCTCGTGACGAAAAAGTGGCTATCTTAATAGTGCAATACTTCTTCCTCCCAGTTGCTCACACAGTTTACTACTTTTTTGTGTAGTTTTTGTCTGCCAGAAACTATAATTCACTAGTTTTGTATCATAAAAGAGTCATCGTTTCTCCTCCTAGGGGTTATTCGAGACCCCTTAATCCAAACCGCAAGTAACGAGGCATTGGCTACCTTAAGAGAGTCATAGTTACTCGTCCCAATTGCTCACCCAGTCTGCCACTTTTTCTTACTGCGGCCAGTCTGCCAGAAGCGATAGGTCACTCGTTGTGTATCATAAGAGATTCATCGTTACTCCTTCCATAGGTTACTGGTATTCTCTGAGTCAATACCTCTCGTGACGAAAAAGTGGCTATCTTAATAGTGCAATACTTCTTCCTCCCAGTTGCTCACACAGTTTACTACTTTTTTGTGTAGTTTTTGTCTGCCAGAAACTATAATTCACTAGCTGTGTATCATAAAAGAGTCATCGTTTCTCCTCCTAGGGGTTTTCGAGATTTCTTAATCCAAACCGCAAGTAACGAGGCATTGGCTACCTTAAGAGAGTCATAGTTACTCGTCCCCATTGCTCACCCAGTCTGCCACTTTTCCTTACTGTGGCCAGTCTGCCAGAAGCGATATGTCACTCGTTGTGTATCTTAAGAGATTCATCGTTACTCCTTCCATAGGTTACTGGTATTCTCTGAGTCAATACCTCTCTTGACGAAAAAGTGGCTATCTTAATAGTGCAATACTTCTTCCTCCGAGTTGCTCACACAGTTTACAACTTTTTGTGTACTTGCCAGTCTGCCAGAAGCGATATGTCACTAGTTGTGTATCATAAAAGGGTCATCGTTTCTCCTCCTAGGGGTTATTCGAGATTTCTTAATCCGAACCGCAAGTAACGAGGCATTGGCTACCTTAGGAGAGTCATAGTTACTCGTCCCAATTGCTCACCCAGTCTGCCACTTTTCCTTACTGCGGCCAGTCTGCCAGAAGCGATATGTCACTCGTTGTGTATCTTAAGAGATTCATCGTTACTCTTTCCATAGGTTACTGATATTCTCTGATTCAATGCCTCTCGTGACGAAAAAGTGGCTATCTTAATAGTGCAATACTTCTTCCTCCCATTTGCTCACACAGTTTACTATTTTTTGTGTAGTTTTTGTCTGCCAGAAACTATAATTCACTAGTTTTGTATCATAAAAGAGTCATCGTTTCTCCTCCTAGGGGTTATTCGAGACCTCTTAATGCAAACCGCAAGTAACGAGGCATTGGCTACCTTAAGAGAGTCATAGTTACTCGTCCCAATTGCTCACCCAGTCGGCCACTTTTCCTTACTGCGGCCAGTCTGCCAGAAGCGATATGTCACTCGTTGTGTATCTTAAGAGATTCATCGTTACTCTTTCCATAGGTTACTGGTATTCTCTGATTCAATGCCTCTCGTGACGAAAAAGTGGCTATCTTAATAGTGCAATACTTCTTCCTCCCAGTTGCTCACACAGTTTACTACTTTTTTGTGTAGTTTTTGTCTGCCAGAAACGATAATTCACTAGTTTTGTATCATAAAAGAGTCATCGTTTCTCCTGCTAGGGGTTATTCGAGACCTCTTAATGCAAACCGCAAGTAACGAGGCATTGGCTACCTTAAGAGAGTCATAGTTACTCGCACCAATTGCTCACCCAGTCTGCCACTTTTTCTTACTGCGGCCAGGCTGCCAGAAGCGATATGTCACTCGTTGTGTATCTTAAGAGATTCATCGTTACTCCTTCCATAGGTTACTGGTATTCTCTGAGTCAATACCTCTCGTGACGAAAAAGTGGCTATCTTAATAGTGCAATACTTCTTCCTCCGAGTTGCTCACACAGTTTACTACTTTTTGTGTAGTTTTTGTCTGCCAGAAACTATAATTAACTAGCTGTGTATCATAAAAGATTCATCGTTTCTCCTCCTAGGGGTTATTCGAGACCTCTTAATGCAAACCGCAAGTAACGAGGCATTGGCTACCTTAAGAGAGTCATAGTTACTCGTCCCAATTGCTCACCCAGTCTGCCACTTTTCCTTACTGCGGCCAGTCTGCCAGAAGCGATATGTCACTCGTTGTGTATCTTAAGAGATTCATCGTTACTCTTTCCATAGGTTACTGGTATTCTCTGATTCAATGCCTCTCGTGACGAAAAAGTGGCTATCTTAATAGTGCAATACTTCTTCCTCCCATTTGCTCACACAGTTTACTACTTTTTTGTGTAGTTTTTGTCTGCCAGAAACTATAATTCACTAGTTTTGTATCATAAAAGAGTCATCGTTTCTCCTCCTAGGGGTTATTCGAGACCTCTTAATGCAAACCGCAAGTAACGAGGCATTGGCTACCTTAAGAGAGTCATAGTTACTCGTCCCAATTGCTCACCCAGTCGGCCACTTTTCCTTACTGCGGCCAGTCTGCCAGAAGCGATATGTCACTCGTTGTGTATCTTAAGAGATTCATCGTTACTCTTTCCATAGGTTACTGGTATTCTCTGATTCAATGCCTCTCGTGACGAAAAAGTGGCTATCTTAATAGTGCAATACTTCTTCCTCCCAGTTGCTCACACAGTTTACTACTTTTTTGTGTAGTTTTTGTCTGCCAGAAACTATAATTCACTAGTTTTGTATCATAAAAGAGTCATCGTTTCTCCTCCTAGGGGTTATTCGAGACCTCTTAATGCAAACCGCAAGTAACGAGGCATTGGCTACCTTAAGAGAGTCATAGTTACTCGTCCCAATTGCTCACCCAGTCTGCCACTTTTCCTTACTGCGGCCAGTCTGCCAGAAGCGATATGTCACTCGTTGTGTATCTTAAGAGATTCATCGTTACTCTTTCCATAGGTTACTGGTATTCTCTGATTCAGTTCCTCTCGTGACGAAAAAGTGGCTATCTTAATAGTGCAATACTTCTTCCTCCCAGTTGCTCACACAGTTTACTACTTTTTTGTGCAGTTTTTGTCTGCCAGAAACTATAATTCACTAGTTTTGTATCATAAAAGAGTCATCGTTTCTCCTCCTAGGGGTTATTCGAGACCTCTTAATGCAAACCGCAAGTAACGAGGCATTGGCTACCTTAAGAGAGTCATAGTTACTCGTCCCAATTGCTCACCCAGTCTGCCACTTTTCCTTACTGCGGCCAGTCTGCCAGAAGCGATATGTCACTCGTTGTGTATCTTAAGAGATTCATCGTTACTCTTTCCATAGGTTACTGGTATTCACTGAGTCAATACCTCTCGTGACGAAAAAGTGGCTATCTTAATAGTGCAATACTTCTTCCTCCCAGTTGCTCACACAGTTTACTACTTTTTGTGTAGTTTTTGTCTGCCAGAAACTATAATTCACTAGCTGTGTATCATAAAAGAGTCATCGTTTCTCCTCCTAGGGGTTTTCGAGATTTCTTAATCCAAACCGCAAGTAACGAGGCATTGGCTACCTTAAGAGAGTCATAGTTACTCGTCCCAATTGCTCACCCAGTCTGCCACTTTTCCTTACTGCGGCCAGTCTGCCAGAAGCGATATGTCACTCGTTGTGTATCTTAAGAGATTCATCGTTACTCTTTCCATAGGTTACTGAAATTCTCTGATTCAATGCCTCTCGTGACGAAAAAGTGGCTATCTTAATAGTGCAATACTTCTTCCTCCCAGTTGCTCACACAGTTAACTACTTTTTTGTGTAGTTTTTGTCTGCCAGAAACTATAATTCACTAGTTTTTGTATCATAAAAGAGTCATCGTTTCTCCTCCTAGGGGTTATTAGAGACCTCTTAATGCAAACCGCAAGTAACGAGGCATTGGCTACCTTAAGAGAGTCATAGTTACTCGTCCCAATTGCTCACCCAGTCTGCCACTTTTCCTTACTGCGGCCAGTCTGCCAGAAGCGATATGTCACTCGTTGTGTATCTTAAGAGATTCATCGTTACTCTTTCCGTAGGTTACTGGTATTCTCTGATTCAATGCCTCTCGTGACGAAAAAGTGGCTATCTTAATAGTGCAATACTTCTTCCTCCCAGTTGCTCACACAGTTTACTACTTTTTTGTGCAGTTTTTGTCTGCCAGAAACTATAATTCATTAGTTTTGTATCATAAAAGAGTCATCGTTTCTCCTCCTAGGGGTTATTCGAGACCTCTTAATGCAAACCGCAAGTAACGAGGCATTGGCTACCTTAAGAGAGTCATAGTTACTCGTCCCAATTGCTCACCCAGTCTGCCACTTTTCCTTACTGCGGCCAGTCTGCCAGAAGCGATATGTCACTCGTTGTGTATCTTAAGAGATTCATCGTTACTCTTTCCATAGGTTACTGGTATTCTCTGATTAAATGCCTCTCGTGACGAAAAAGTGGCTATCTTAATAGTGCAATACTTCTTCCTCCCATTTGCTCACACAGTTTACTACTTTTTTGTGTAGTTTTTGTCTGCCAGAAACTATAATTCACTAGTTTTGTATCATAAAAGAGTCATCGTTTCTCCTCCTAGGGGTTATTCGAGACCTCTTAATGCAAACCGCAAGTATCGAGGCATTGGCTACCTTAAGAGAGTCATAGTTACTCGTCCCAATTGCTCACCCAGTCGGCCACTTTTCCTTACTGCGGCCAGTCTGCCAGAAGCGATATGTCACTCGTTGTGTATCTTAAGAGATTCATCGTTACTCTTTCCATAGGTTACTGGTATTCTCTGATTCAATGCCTCTCGTGACGAAAAAGTGGCTATCTTAATAGTGCAATACTTCTTCCTCCCAGTTGCTCACACAGTTTACTACTTTTTTGTGTAGTTTTTGTCTGCCAGAAACTATAATTCACTAGTTTTGTATCATAAAAGAGTCATCGTTTCTCCTCCTAGGGGTTATTCGAGACCTCTTAATGCAAACCGCAAGTAACGAGGCATTGGCTACCTTAAGAGAGTCATAGTTACTCGTCCCAATTGCTCACCCAGTCTGCCACTTTTCCTTACTGCGGCCAGTCTGCCAGAAGCGATATGTCACTCGTTGTGTATCTTAAGAGATTCATCGTTACTCTTTCCGTAGGTTACTGGTATTCTCTGATTCAATGCCTCTCGTGACGAAAAAGTGGCTATCTTAATAGTGCAATACTTCTTCCTCCCAGTTGCTCACACAGTTTACTACTTTTTTGTGCAGTTTTTGTCTGCCAGAAACTATAATTCACTAGTTTTGTATCATAAAAGAGTCATCGTTTCTCCTCCTAGGGGTTATTCGAGACCTCTTAATGCAAACCGCAAGTAACGAGGCATTGGCTACCTTAAGAGAGTCATAGTTACTCGTCCCAATTGCTCACCCAGTCTGCCACTTTTCCTTACTGCGGCCAGTCTGCCAGAAGCGATATGTCACTCGTTGTGTATCTTAAGAGATTCATCGTTACTCTTTCCATAGGTTACTGGTATTCTCTGATTCAATGCCTCTCGTGACGAAAAAGTGGCTATCTTAATAGTGCAATACTTCTTCCTCCCAGTTGCTCACACAGTTTACTACTTTTTTGTGTAGTTTTTGTCTGCCAGAAGCTATAATTCACTAGTTTTGTATCATAAAAGAGTCATCGTTTCTCCTCCTAGGGGTTATTCGAGACCTCTTAATCCAAACCACAAGTAACGAGGCATTGGCTACCTTAAGAGAGTCATAGTTACTCGTCCCAATAGCTCACGCAGTCTGCCACTTTTTCTTACTGCGGCCAGTCTGCCAGAAGCGATATGTCACTCGTTGTGTATCTTAAGAGATTCATCGTTACTCCTTCCATAGGTTACTGGTATTCTCTGAGTCAATACCTCTCGTGACGAAAAAGTGGCTATCTTAATAGTGCAATACTTCTTCCTCCCAGTTGCTCACACAGTTTACTACTTTTTGTGTAGTTTTTGTCTGCCAGAAACTATAATTCACTAGCTGTGTATCATAAAAGAGTCATCGTTTCTCCTCCTAGGGGTTTTCGAGATTTCTTAATCCAAACCGCAAGTAACGAGGCATTGGCTACCTTAAGAGAGTCATAGTTACTCGTCCCAATTGCTCACCCAGTCTGCCACTTTTCCTTACTGCGGCCAGTCTGCCAGAAGCGATATGTCACTCGTTGTGTATCTTAAGAGATTCATCGTTACTCTTTCCATAGGTTACTGAAATTCTCTGATTCAATGCCTCTCGTGACGAAAAAGTGGCTATCTTAATAGTGCAATACTTCTTCCTCCCAGTTGCTCACACAGTTTACTACTTTTTTGTGTAGTTTTTGTCTGCCAGAAACTATAATTCACTAGTTTTTGTATCATAAAAGAGTCATCGTTTCTCCTCCTAGGGGTTATTAGAGACCTCTTAATGCAAACCGCAAGTAACGAGGCATTGGCTACCTTAAGAGAGTCATAGTTACTCGTCCCAATTGCTCACCCAGTCTGCCACTTTTCCTTACTGCGGCCAGTCTGCCAGAAGCGATATGTCACTCGTTGTGTATCTTAAGAGATTCATCGTTACTCTTTCCATAGGTTACTGGTATTCTCTGATTCAATGCCTCTCGTGACGAAAAAGTGGCTATCTTAATAGTGCAATACTTCTTCCTCCCAGTTGCTCACACAGTTTACTACTTTTTTGTGTAGTTTTTGTCTGCCAGAAGCTATAATTCACTAGTTTTGTATCATAAAAGAGTCATCGTTTCTCCTCCTAGGGGTTATTCGAGACCTCTTAATCCAAACCGCAAGTAACGAGGCATTGGCTACCTTAAGAGAGTCATAGTTACTCGTCCCAATTGCTCACCCAGTCTGCCACTTTTTCTTACTGCGGCCAGTCTGCCAGAAGCGATATGTCACTCGTTGTGTATCTTAAGAGATTCATCGTTACTCCTTCCATAGGTTACTTGTATTCTCTGAGTCAATACCTCTCGTGACGAAAAAGTGGCTATCTTAATAGTGCAATACTTCTTCCTCCCAGTTGCTCACACAGTTTACTACTTTTTGTGTAGTTTTTGTCTGCCAGAAACTATAATTCACTAGCTGTGTATCATAAAAGAGTCATCGTTTCTCCTCCTAGGGGTTTTCGAGATTTCTTAATCCAAACCGCAAGTAACGAGGCATTGGCTACCTTAAGAGAGTCATAGTTACTCGTCCCCATTGCTCACCCAGTCTGCCACTTTTTATAAACTGTGGCCAGTCTGCCAGAAGCGATATGTCACTCGTTGTGTATCTTAAGAGATTCATCGTTACTCCTTCCATAGGTTACTGGTATTCTCTGAGTCAATACCTCTCTTGACGAAAAAGTGGCTATCTTAATAGTGCAATGCTTCTTCCTCCGAGTTGCTCACACAGTTTACTACTTTTTGTGTACTTGCCAGTCTGCCAGAAGCGATATGTCACTAGTTGTGTATCATAAAAGGGTCATCGCTTCTCCTCCTAGGGGTTATTCGAGATTTCTTAATCCAAACCGCAAGTAACGAGGCATTGGCTACCTTAAGAGAGTCATAGTTACTCGTCCCAATTGCTCACCCAGTCTGCCACTTTTCCTTACTGCGGCCAGTCTGCCAGAAGCGATATGTCACTCGTTGTGTATCTTAAGAGATTCATCGTTACTCTTTCCATAGGTTACTGATATTCTCTGATTCAATGCCTCTCGTGACGAAAAAGTGGCTATCTTAATAGTGCAATACTTCTTCCTCCCATTTGCTCACACAGTTTACTACTTTTTTGTGTAGTTTTTGTCTGCCAGAAACTATAATTCACTAGTTTTGTATCATAAAAGAGTCATCGTTTCTCCTCCTAGGGGTTATTCGAGACCTCTTAATGCAAACCGCAAGTAACGAGGCATTGGCTACCTTAAGAGAGTAATAGTTACTCGTCCCAATTGCTCACCCAGTCGGCCACTTTTCCTTACTGCGGCCAGTCTGCCAGAAGCGATATGTCACTCGTTGTGTATCTTAAGAGATTCATCGTTACTCTTTCCATAGGTTACTGGTATTCTCTGATTCAATGCCTCTCGTGACGAAAAAGTGGCTATCTTAATAGTGCAATACTTCTTCCTCCCAGTTGCTCACACAGTTTACTACTTTTTTGTGTAGTTTTTGTCTGCCAGAAACTATAATTCACTAGTTTTGTATCATAAAAGAGTCATCGTTTCTCCTCCTAGGGGTTATTCGAGACCTCTTAATCCAAACCGCAAGTAACGAGGCATTGGCTACCTTAAGAGAGTCATAGTTACTCGTCCCAATTGCTCACCCAGTCTGCCACTTTTTCTTACTGCGGCCAGTCTGCCAGAAGCGATATGTCACTCGTTGTGTATCTTAAGAGATTCATCGTTACTCCTTCCATAGGTTACTGGTATTCTCTGAGTCAATACCTCTCGTGACGAAAAAGTGGCTATCTTAATAGTGCAATACTTCTTCCTCCCAGTTGCTCACACAGTTTAAAACTTTTTGTGTAGTTTTTGTCTGCCAGAAACTATAATTCACTAGCTGTGTATCATAAAAGAGTCATCGTTTCTCCTCCTAGGGGTTTTCGAGATTTCTTAATCCAAACCGCAAGTAACGAGGCATTGGCTACCTTAAGAGAGTCATAGTTACTCTTCCCAATTGCTCACCCAGTCTGCCACTTTTCCTTACTGCGGCCAGTCTGCCAGAAGCGATATGTCACTCGTTGTGTATCTTAAGAGATTCATCGTTACTCTTTCCATAGGTTACTGAAATTCTCTGATTCAATGCCTCTCGTGACGAAAAAGTGGCTATCTTAATAGTGCAATACTTCTTCCTCCCAGTTGCTCACACAGTTTACTACTTTTTTGTGTAGTTTTTGTCTGCCAGAAACTATAATTCACTAGTTTTGTATCATAAAAGAGTCATCGTTTCTCCTCCTAGGGGTTATTCGAGACCTCTTAATGCAAACCGTAAGTAACGAGGCATTGGCTACCTTAAGAGAGTCATAGTTACTCGTCCCAATTGCTCACCCAGTCTGCCACTTTTCCTTACTGCGGCCAGTCTGCCAGAAGCGATATGTCACTCGTTGTGTATCTTAAGAGATTCATCGTTACTCTTTCCATAGGTTACTGGTATTCTCTGATTCAATGCCTCTCGTGACGAAAAAGTGGCTATCTTAATAGTGCAATACTTCTTCCTCCCAGTTGCTCACACAGTTTACTACTTTTTTGTGTAGTTTTTGTCTGCCAGAAACTATAATTCACTAGCTGTGTATCATAAAAGAGTCATCGTTTCTCCTCCTAGGGGTTTTCGAGATTTCTTAATCCAAACCGCAAGTACCGAGGCATTGGCTACCTTAAGAGAGTCATAGTTACTCGTCCCCATTGCTCACCCAGTCTGCCACTTTTTATAAACTGTGGCCAGTCTGCCAGAAGCGATATGTCACTCGTTGTGTATCTTAAGAGATTCATCGTTACTCCTTCCATAGGTTACTGGTATTCTCTGAGTCAATACCTCTCTTGACGAAAAACTGGCTATCTTAATAGTGCAATACTTCTTCCTCCCAGTTGCTCACACAGTTTACTACTTTTTGTGTACTTGCCAGTCTGCCAGAAGCGATATGTCACTAGTTGTGTATCATAAAAGGGTCATCGCTTCTCCTCCTAGGGGTTATTCGAGATTTCTTAATCCAAACCGCAAGTAACGAGGCATTGGCTACCTTAAGAGAGTCATAGTTACTCGTCCCAATTGCTCACCCAGTCGGCCACTTTTCCTTACTGCGGCCAGTCTGCCAGAAGCGATATGTCACTCGTTGTGTATCTTAAGAGATTCATCGTTACTCTTTCCATAGGTTACTGGTATTCTCTGATTCAATGCCTCTCGTGACGAAAAAGTGGCTATCTTAATAGTGCAATACTTCTTCCTCCCAGTTGCTCACACAGTTTACTACTTTTTTGTGTAGTTTTTGTCTGCCAGAAACTATAATTCACTAGTTTTGTATCATAAAAGAGTCATCGTTTCTCCTCCTAGGGGTTATTCGAGACCTCTTAATGCAAACCGCAAGTAACGAGGCATTGGCTACCTTAAGAGAGTCATAGTTACTCGTCCCAATTGCTCACCCAGTCGGCCACTTTTCCTTACTGCGGCCAGTCTGCCAGAAGCGATATGTCACTCGTTGTGTATCTTAAGAGATTCATCGTTACTCTTTCCATAGGTTACTGGTATTCTCTGATTCAATGCCTCTCGTGACGAAAAAGTGGCTATCTTAATAGTGCAATACTTCTTCCTCCCAGTTGCTCACACAGTTTACTACTTTTTTGTGTAGTTTTTGTCTGCCAGAAACTATAATTCACTAGTTTTGTATCATAAAAGAGTCATCGTTTCTCCTCCTAGGGGTTATTCGAGACCTCTTAATCCAAACCGCAAGTAACGAGGCATTGGCTACCTTAAGAGAGTCATAGTTACTCGTCCCAATAGCTCACCCAGTCTGCCACTTTTTCTTACTGCGGCCAGTCTGCCAGAAGCGATATGTCACTCGTTGTGTATCTTAAGAGATTCATCGTTACTCCTTCCATAGGTTACTGGTATTCTCTGAGTCAATACCTCTCGTGACGAAAAAGTGGCTATCTTAATAGTGCAATACTTCTTCCTCCCAGTTGCTCACACAGTTTAAAACTTTTTGTGTAGTTTTTGTCTGCCAGAAACTATAATTCACTAGCTGTGTATCATAAAAGAGTCATCGTTTCTCCTCCTAGGGGTTTTCGAGATTTCTTAATCCAAACCGCAAGTAACGAGGCATTGGCTACCTTAAGAGAGTCATAGTTACTCTTCCCAATTGCTCACCCAGTCTGCCACTTTTCCTTACTGCGGCCAGTCTGCCAGAAGCGATATGTCACTCGTTGTGTATCTTAAGAGATTCATCGTTACTCTTTCCATAGGTTACTGAAATTCTCTGATTCAATGCCTCTCGTGACGAAAAAGTGGCTATCTTAATAGTGCAATACTTCTTCCTCCCAGTTGCTCACACAGTTTACTACTTTTTTGTGTAGTTTTTGTCTGCCAGAAACTATAATTCACTAGTTTTGTATCATAAAAGAGTCATCGTTTCTCCTCCTAGGGGTTATTCGAGACCTCTTAATGCAAACCGCAAGTAACGAGGCATTGGCTACCTTAAGAGAGTCATAGTTACTCGTCCCAATTGCTCACCCAGTCTGCCACTTTTCCTTACTGCGGCCAGTCTGCCAGAAGCGATATGTCACTCGTTGTGTATCTTAAGAGATTCATCGTTACTCTTTCCATAGGTTACTGAAATTCTCTGATTCAATGCCTCTCGTGACGAAAAAGTGGCTATCTTAATAGTGCAATACTTCTTCCTCCCAGTTGCTCACACAGTTTACTACTTTTTTTTGTAGTTTTTGTCTGCCAGAAACTATAATTCACTAGCTGTGTATCATAAAAGAGTCATCGTTTCTCCTCCTAGGGGTTTTCGAGATTTCTTAATCCAAACCGCAAGTAACGAGGCATTGGCTACCTTAAGAGAGTCATAGTTACTCTTCCCAATTGCTCACCCAGTCTGCCACTTTTCCTTACTGCGGCCAGTCTGCCAGAAGCGATATGTCACTCGTTGTGTATCTTAAGAGATTCATCGTTACTCTTTCCATAGGTTACTGAAATTCTCTGATTCAATGCCTCTCGTGACGAAAAAGTGGCTATCTTAATAGTGCAATACTTCTTCCTCCCAGTTGCTCACACAGTTTACTACTTTTTTGTGTAGTTTTTGTCTGCCAGAAACTATAATTCACTAGTTTTGTATCATAAAAGAGTCATCGTTTCTCCTCCTAGGGGTTATTCGAGAGCTCTTAATGCAAACCGCAAGTAACGAGGCATTGGCTACCTTAAGAGAGTCATAGTTACTCGTCCCAATTGCTCACCCAGTCTGCCACTTTTCCTTACTGCGGCCAGTCTGCCAGAAGCGATATGTCACTCGTTGTGTATCTTAAGAGATTCATCGTTACTCTTTCCATAGGTTACTGGTATTCTCTGATTCAATGCCTCTCGTGACGAAAAAGTGGCTATCTTAATAGTGCAATACTTCTTCCTCCCAGTTGCTCACACAGTTTACTACTTTTTTGTGTAGTTTTTGTCTGCCAGAAACTATAATTCACTAGCTGTGTATCATAAAAGAGTCATCGTTTCTCCTCCTAGGGGTTTTCGAGATTTCTTAATCCAAACCGCAAGTAACGAGGCATTGGCTACCTTAAGAGAGTCATAGTTACTCGTCCCCATTGCTCACCCAGTCTGCCACTTTTTATAAACTGTGGCCAGTCTGCCAGAAGCGATATGTCACTCGTTGTGTATCTTAAGAGATTCATCGTTACTCCTTCCATAGGTTACTGGTATTCTCTGAGTCAATACCTCTCTTGACGAAACACTGGCTATCTTAATAGTGCAATACTTCTTCCTCCGAGTTGCTCACACAGTTTACTACTTTTTGTGTACTTGCCAGTCTGCCAGAAGCGATATGTCACTAGTTGTGTATCATAAAAGGGTCATCGCTTCTCCTCCTAGGGGTTATTCGAGATTTCTTAATCCAAACCGCAAGTAACGAGGCATTGGCTACCTTAAGAGAGTCATAGTTACTCGTCCCAATTGCTCACCCAGTCTGCCACTTTTCCTTACTGCGGCCAGTCTGCCAGAAGCGATATGTCACTCGTTGTGTATCTTAAGAGATTCATCGTTACTCTTTCCATAGGTTACTGATATTCTCTGATTCAATGCCTCTCGTGACGAAAAAGTGGCTATCTTAATAGTGCAATACTTCTTCCTCCCATTTGCTCACACAGTTTACTACTTTTTTGTGTAGTTTTTGTCTGCCAGAAACTATAATTCACTAGTTTTGTATCATAAAAGAGTCATCGTTTCTCCTCCTAGGGGTTATTCGAGACCTCTTAATGCAAACCGCAAGTAACGAGGCATTGGCTACCTTAAGAGAGTCATAGTTACTCGTCCCAATTGCTCACCCAGTAAGCCACTTTTCCTTACTGCGGCCAGTCTGCCAGAAGCGATATGTCACTCGTTGTGTATCTTAAGAGATTCATCGTTACTCTTTCCATAGGTTACTGGTATTCTCTGATTCAATGCCTCTCGTGACGAAAAAGTGGCTATCTTAATAGTGCAATACTTCTTCCTCCCAGTTGCTCACACAGTTTACTACTTTTTTGTGTAGTTTTTGTCTGCCAGAAACTATAATTCACTAGTTTTGTATCATAAAAGAGTCATCGTTTCTCCTCCTAGGGGTTATTCGAGACCTCTGAATCCAAACCGCAAGTAACGAGGCATTGGCTACCTTAAGAGAGTCATAGTTACTCGTCCCAATTGCTCACCCAGTCTGCCACTTTTTCTTACTGCGGCCAGTCTGCCAGAAGCGATATGTCACTCGTGGTGTATCTTAAGAGATTCATCGTTACTCTTTCCGTAGGTTACTGGTATTCTCTGATTCAATGCCTCTCGTGACGAAAAAGTGGCTATCTTAATAGTGCAATACTTCTTCCTCCCAGTTGCTCACACAGTTTACTACTTTTTTGTGTAGTTTTTGTCTGCCAGAAACTATAATTCACTAGTTTTGTATCATAAAAGAGTCATCGTTTCTCCTCCTAGGGGTTATTCGAGACCTCTTAATCCAAACCGCAAGTAACGAGGCATTGGCTACCTTAAGAGAGTCATAGTTACTCGTCCCAATTGCTCACCCAGTCTGCCACTTTTTCTTACTGCGGCCAGTCTGCCAGAAGCGATATGTCACTCGTTGTGTATCTTAAGAGATTCATCGTTACTCCTTCCATAGGTTACTGGTATTGTCTGAGTCAATACCTCTCGTGACGAAAAAGTGGCTATCTTAATAGTGCAATACTTCTTCCTCCCAGTTGCTCACACAGTTTACTACTTTTTTGTGTAGTTTTTGTCTGCCAGAAACTATAATTCACTAGCTGTGTAACATAAAAGAGTCATCGTTTCTCCTCCTAGGGGTTTCCGAGATTTCTTAATCCAAACCGCAAGTAACGAGGCATTGGCTACCTTAAGAGAGTCATAGTTACTCGTCCCAATTGCTCACCCAGTCTGCCACTTTTCCTTACTGCGGCCAGTCTGCCAGAAGCGATATGTCACTCGTTGTGTATCTTAAGAGATTCATCGTTACTCTTTCCATAGGTTACTGATATTCTCTGATTCAATGCCTCTCGTGACGAAAAAGTGGCTATCTTAATAGTGCAATACTTCTTCCTCCCATTTGCTCACACAGTTTACTACTTTTTTGTGTAGTTTTTGTCTGCCAGAAACTATAATTCACTAGTTTTGTATCATAAAAGAGTCATCGTTTCTCCTCCTAGGGGTTATTCGAGACCTCTTAATGCAAACCGCAAGTAACGAGGCATTGGCTACCTTAAGAGAGTCATAGTTACTCGTCCCAATTGCTCACCCAGTCGGCCACTTTTCCTTACTGCGGCCAGTCTGCCAGAAGCGATATGTCACTCGTTGTGTATCTTAAGAGATTCATCGTTACTCTTTCCATAGGTTACTGGTATTCTCTGATTCAATGCCTCTCGTGACGAAAAAGTGGCTATCTTAATAGTGCAATACTTCTTCCTCCCAGTTGCTCACACAGTTTACTACTTTTTTGTGTAGTTTTTGTCTGCCAGAAACTATAATTCACTAGTTTTGTATCATAAAAGAGTCATCGTTTCTCCTCCTAGGGGTTATTCGAGACCTCTGAATCCAAACCGCAAGTAACGAGGCATTGGCTACCTTAAGAGAGTCATAGTTACTCGTCCCAATTGCTCACCCAGTCTGCCACTTTTTCTTACTGCGGCCAGTCTGCCAGAAGCGATATGTCACTCGTTGTGTATCTTAAGAGATTCATCGTTACTCTTTCCATAGGTTACTGAAATTCTCTGATTCAATGCCTCTCGTGACGAAAAAGTGGCTATCTTAATAGTGCAATACTTCTTCCTCCCAGTTGCTCACACAGTTTACTATTTTTTGTGTAGTTTTTGTCTGCAAGAAACTATAATTCACTAGTTTTGTATCATAAAAGAGTCATCGTTTCTCCTCCTAGGGGTTATTCGAGACCTCTTAATGCAAACCGCAAGTAACGAGGCATTGGCTACCTTAAGAGAGTCATAGTTACTCGTCCCAATTGCTCACCCAGTCTGCCACTTTTCCTTACTGCGGCCAGTCTGCCAGAAGCGATATGTCACTCGTTGTGTATCTTAAGAGATTCATCGTTACTCTTTCCATAGGTTACTGGTATTCTCTGATTCAATGCCTCTCGTGACGAAAAAGTGGCTATCTTAATAGTGCAATACTTCTTCCTCCCAGTTGCTCACACAGTTTACTACTTTTTTGTGTAGTTTTTGTCTGCCAGAAACTATAATTCACTAGCTGTGTATCATAAAAGAGTCATCGTTTCTCCTCCTAGGGGTTTTCGAGATTTCTTAATCCAAACCGCAAGTAACGAGGCATTGGCTACCTTAAGAGAGTCATAGTTACTCGTCCCCATTGCTCACCCAGTCTGCCACTTTTTATAAACTGTGGCCAGTCTGCCAGAAGCGATATGTCACTCGTTGTGTATCTTAAGAGATTCATCGTTACTCCTTCCATAGGTTACTGGTATTCTCTGAGTCAATACCTCTCTTGACGAAAAAGTGGCTATCTTAATAGTGCAATACTTCTTCCTCCGAGTTGCTCACACAGTTTACTACTTTTTGTGTACTTGCCAGTCTGCCAGAAGCGATATGTCACTAGTTGTGTATCATAAAAGGGTCATCGCTTCTCCTCCTAGGGGTTATTCGAGATTTCTTAATCCAAACCGCAAGTAACGAGGCATTGGCTACCTTAAGAGAGTCATAGTTACTTGTCCCAATTGCTCACCCAGTCTGCCACTTTTCCTTACTGCGGCCAGTCTGCCAGAAGCGATATGTCACTCGTTGTGTATCTTAAGAGATTCATCGTTACTCTTTCCATAGGTTACTGATATTCTCTGATTCAATGCCTCTCGTGACGAAAAAGTGGCTATCTTAATAGTGCAATACTTCTTCCTCCCATTTGCTCACACAGTTTACTACTTTTTTGTGTAGTTTTTGTCTGCCAGAAACTATAATTCACTAGTTTTGTATCATAAAAGAGTCATCGTTTCTCCTCCTAGGGGTTATTCGAGACCTCTTAATGCAAACCGCAAGTAACGAGGCATTGGCTACCTTAAGAGAGTCATAGTTACTCGTCCCAATTGCTCACCCAGTCTGCCACTTTTCCTTACTGCGGCCAGTCTGCCAGAAGCGATATGTCACTCGTTGTGTATCTTAAGAGATTCATCGTTACTCTTTCCATAGGTTACTGGTATTCTCTGATTCAATGCCTCTCGTGACGAAAAAGTGGCTATCTTAATAGTGCAATACTTCTTCCTCCCAGTTGCTCACACAGTTTACTACTTTTTTGTGTAGTTTTTGTCTGCCAGAAACTATAATTCACTAGTTTTGTATCATAAAAGAGTCATCGTTTCTCCTCCTAGGGGTTTTCGAGATTTCTTAATCCAAACCGCAAGTAACGAGGCATTGGCTACCTTAAGAGAGTCATAGTTACTCGTCCCAATTGCTCACCCAGTCTGCCACTTTTCCTTACTGCGGCCAGTCTGCCAGAAGCGATATGTCACTCGTTGTGTATCTTAAGAGATTCATCGTTACTCTTTCCATAGGTTACTGGTATTCTCTGATTCAATGCCTCTCGTGACGAAAAAGTGGCTATCTTAATAGTGCAATACTTCTTCCTCCCAGTTGCTCACACAGTTTACTACTTTTTTGTGTAGTTTTTGTCTGCCAGAAACTATAATTCACTAGCTGTGTATCATAAAAGAGTCATCGTTTCTCCTCCTAGGGGTTTTCGAGATTTCTTAATCCAAACCGCAAGTAACGAGGCATTGGCTACCTTAAGAGAGTCATAGTTACTCGTCCCCATTGCTCACCCAGTCTGCCACTTTTTATAAACTGTGGCCAGTCTGCCAGAAGCGATATGTCACTCGTTGTGTATCTTAAGAGATTCATCGTTACTCCTTCCATAGGTTACTGGTATTCTCTGAGTCAATACCTCTCTTGACGAAACACTGGCTATCTTAATAGTGCAATACTTCTTCCTCCGAGTTGCTCACACAGTTTACTACTTTTTGTGTACTTGCCAGTCTGCCAGAAGCGATATGTCACTAGTTGTGTATCATAAAAGGGTCATCGCTTCTCCTCCTAGGGGTTATTCGAGATTTCTTAATCCAAACCGCAAGTAACGAGGCATTGGCTACCTTAAGAGAGTCATAGTTACTCGTCCCAATTGCTCACCCAGTCTGCCACTTTTCCTTACTGCGGCCAGTCTGCCAGAAGCGATATGTCACTCGTTGTGTATCTTAAGAGATTCATCGTTACTCTTTCCATAGGTTACTGATATTCTCTGATTCAATGCCTCTCGTGACGAAAAAGTGGCTATCTTAATAGTGCAATACTTCTTCCTCCCATTTGCTCACACAGTTTACTACTTTTTTGTGTAGTTTTTGTCTGCCAGAAACTATAATTCACTAGTTTTGTATCATAAAAGAGTCATCGTTTCTCCTCCTAGGGGTTATTCGAGACCTCTTAATGCAAACCGCAAGTAACGAGGCATTGGCTACCTTAAGAGAGTCATAGTTACTCGTCCCAATTGCTCACCCAGTAAGCCACTTTTCCTTACTGCGGCCAGTCTGCCAGAAGCGATATGTCACTCGTTGTGTATCTTAAGAGATTCATCGTTACTCTTTCCATAGGTTACTGGTATTCTCTGATTCAATGCCTCTCGTGACGAAAAAGTGGCTATCTTAATAGTGCAATACTTCTTCCTCCCAGTTGCTCACACAGTTTACTACTTTTTTGTGTAGTTTTTGTCTGCCAGAAACTATAATTCACTAGTTTTGTATCATAAAAGAGTCATCGTTTCTCCTCCTAGGGGTTATTCGAGACCTCTGAATCCAAACCGCAAGTAACGAGGCATTGGCTACCTTAAGAGAGTCATAGTTACTCGTCCCAATTGCTCACCCAGTCTGCCACTTTTTCTTACTGCGGCCAGTCTGCCAGAAGCGATATGTCACTCGTGGTGTATCTTAAGAGATTCATCGTTACTCTTTCCGTAGGTTACTGGTATTCTCTGATTCAATGCCTCTCGTGACGAAAAAGTGGCTATCTTAATAGTGCAATACTTCTTCCTCCCAGTTGCTCACACAGTTTACTACTTTTTTGTGTAGTTTTTGTCTGCCAGAAACTATAATTCACTAGTTTTGTATCATAAAAGAGTCATCGTTTCTCCTCCTAGGGGTTATTCGAGACCTCTTAATGCAAACCGCAAGTAACGAGGCATTGGCTACCTTAAGAGAGTCATAGTTACTCGTCCCAATTGCTCACCCAGTCGGCCACTTTTCCTTACTGCGGCCAGTCTGCCAGAAGCGATATGTCACTCGTTGTGTATCTTAAGAGATTCATCGTTACTCCTTCCATAGGTTACTGGTATTCTCTGAGTCAATACCTCTCTTGACGAAAAAGTGGCTATCTTAATAGTGCAATACTTCTTCCTCCGAGTTGCTCACACAGTTTACTACTTTTTGTGTACTTGCCAGTCTGCCAGAAGCGATATGTCACTAGTTGTGTATCATAAAAGGGTCATCGCTTCTCCTCCTAGGGGTTATTCGAGATTTCTTAATCCAAACCGCAAGTAACGAGGCATTGGCTACCTTAAGAGAGTCATAGTTACTCGTCCCAATTGCTCACCAAGTCTGCCACTTTTTATAAACTGTGGCCAGTCTGCCAGAAGCGATATGTCACTCGTTGTGTATCTTAAGAGATTCATCGTTACTCCTTCCATAGGTTACTGGTATTCTCTGAGTCAATACCTCTCTTGACGAAAAAGTGGCTATCTTAATAGTGCAATACTTCTTCCTCCGAGTTGCTCACACAGTTTACTACTTTTTGTGTACTTGCCAGTCTGCCAGAAGCGATATGTCACTAGTTGTGTATCATAAAAGGGTCATCGCTTCTCCTCCTAGGGGTTATTCGAGATTTCTTAATCCAAACCGCAAGTAACGAGGCATTGGCTACCTTAAGAGAGTCATAGTTACTCGTCCCAATTGCTCACCCAGTCTGCCACTTTTCCTTACTGCGGCCAGTCTGCCAGAAGCGATATGTCACTCGTTGTGTATCTTAAGAGATTCATCGTTACTCTTTCCATAGGTTACTGATATTCTCTGATTCAATGCCTCTCGTGACGAAAAAGTGGCTATCTTAATAGTGCAATACTTCTTCCTCCCATTTGCTCACACAGTTTACTACTTTTTTGTGTAGTTTTTGTCTGCCAGAAACTATAATTCACTAGTTTTGTATCATAAAAGAGTCATCGTTTCTCCTCCTAGGGGTTATTCGAGACCTCTTAATGCAAACCGCAAGTAACGAGGCATTGGCTACCTTAAGAGAGTCATAGTTACTCGTCCCAATTGCTCACCCAGTAAGCCACTTTTCCTTACTGCGGCCAGTCTGCCAGAAGCGATATGTCACTCGTTGTGTATCTTAAGAGATTCATCGTTACTCTTTCCATAGGTTACTGGTATTCTCTGATTCAATGCCTCTCGTGACGAAAAAGTGGCTATCTTAATAGTGCAATACTTCTTCCTCCCAGTTGCTCACACAGTTTACTACTTTTTTGTGTAGTTTTTGTCTGCCAGAAACTATAATTCACTAGTTTTGTATCATAAAAGAGTCATCGTTTCTCCTCCTAGGGGTTATTCGAGACCTCTTAATCCAAACCGCAAGTAACGAGGCATTGGCTACCTTAAGAGAGTCATAGTTACTCGTCCCAATTGCTCACCCAGTCTGCCACTTTTTCTTACTGCGGCCAGTCTGCCAGAAGCGATATGTCACTCGTTGTGTATCTTAAGAGATTCATCGTTACTCCTTCCATAGGTTACTGGTATTCTCTGAGTCAATACCTCTCGTGACGAAAAAGTGGCTATCTTAATAGTGCAATACTTCTTCCTCCCAGTTGCTCACACAGTTTACTACTTTTTTGTGTAGTTTTTGTCTGCCAGAAACTATAATTCACTAGCTGTGTAACATAAAAGAGTCATCGTTTCTCCTCCTAGGGGTTTCCGAGATTTCTTAATCCAAACCGCAAGTAACGAGGCATTGGCTACCTTAAGAGAGTCATAGTTACTCGTCCCAATTGCTCACCCAGTCTGCCACTTTTCCTTACTGCGGCCAGTCTGCCAGAAGCGATATGTCACTCGTTGTGTATCTTAAGAGATTCATCGTTACTCTTTCCATAGGTTACTGATATTCTCTGATTCAATGCCTCTCGTGACGAAAAAGTGGCTATCTTAATAGTGCAATACTTCTTCCTCCCATTTGCTCACACAGTTTACTACTTTTTTGTGTAGTTTTTGTCTGCCAGAAACTATAATTCACTAGTTTTGTATCATAAAAGAGTCATCGTTTCTCCTCCTAGGGGTTATTCGAGACCTCTTAATGCAAACCGCAAGTAACGAGGCATTGGCTACCTTAAGAGAGTCATAGTTACTCGTCCCAATTGCTCACCCAGTCGGCCACTTTTCCTTACTGCGGCCAGTCTGCCAGAAGCGATATGTCACTCGTTGTGTATCTTAAGAGATTCATCGTTACTCTTTCCATAGGTTACTGGTATTCTCTGATTCAATGCCTCTCGTGACGAAAAAGTGGCTATCTTAATAGTGCAATACTTCTTCCTCCCAGTTGCTCACACAGTTTACTACTTTTTTGTGTAGTTTTTGTCTGCCAGAAACTATAATTCACTAGTTTTGTATCATAAAAGAGTCATCGTTTCTCCTCCTAGGGGTTATTCGAGACCTCTGAATCCAAACCGCAAGTAACGAGGCATTGGCTACCTTAAGAGAGTCATAGTTACTCGTCCCAATTGCTCACCCAGTCTGCCACTTTTTCTTACTGCGGCCAGTCTGCCAGAAGCGATATGTCACTCGTTGTGTATCTTAAGAGATTCATCGTTACTCTTTCCATAGGTTACTGAAATTCTCTGATTCAATGCCTCTCGTGACGAAAAAGTGGCTATCTTAATAGTGCAATACTTCTTCCTCCCAGTTGCTCACACAGTTTACTACTTTTTTGTGTAGTTTTTGTCTGCCAGAAACTATAATTCACTAGTTTTGTATCATAAAAGAGTCATCGTTTCTCCTCCTAGGGGTTATTCGAGACCTCTTAATGCAAACCGCAAGTAACGAGGCATTGGCTACCTTAAGAGAGTCATAGTTACTCGTCCCAATTGCTCACCCAGTCTGCCACTTTTCCTTACTGCGGCCAGTCTGCCAGAAGCGATATGTCACTCGTTGTGTATCTTAAGAGATTCATCGTTACTCTTTCCATAGGTTACTGGTATTCTCTGATTCAATGCCTCTCGTGACGAAAAAGTGGCTATCTTAATAGTGCAATACTTCTTCCTCCCAGTTGCTCACACAGTTTACTACTTTTTTGTGTAGTTTTTGTCTGCCAGAAACTATAATTCACTAGCTGTGTATCATAAAAGAGTCATCGTTTCTCCTCCTAGGGGTTTTCGAGATTTCTTAATCCAAACCGCAAGTAACGAGGCATTGGCTACCTTAAGAGAGTCATAGTTACTCGTCCCCATTGCTCACCCAGTCTGCCACTTTTTATAAACTGTGGCCAGTCTGCCAGAAGCGATATGTCACTCGTTGTGTATCTTAAGAGATTCATCGTTACTCCTTCCATAGGTTACTGGTATTCTCTGAGTCAATACCTCTCTTGACGAAAAAGTGGCTATCTTAATAGTGCAATACTTCTTCCTCCGAGTTGCTCACACAGTTTACTACTTTTTGTGTACTTGCCAGTCTGCCAGAAGCGATATGTCACTAGTTGTGTATCATAAAAGGGTCATCGCTTCTCCTCCTAGGGGTTATTCGAGATTTCTTAATCCAAACCGCAAGTAACGAGGCATTGGCTACCTTAAGAGAGTCATAGTTACTTGTCCCAATTGCTCACCCAGTCTGCCACTTTTCCTTACTGCGGCCAGTCTGCCAGAAGCGATATGTCACTCGTTGTGTATCTTAAGAGATTCATCGTTACTCTTTCCATAGGTTACTGATATTCTCTGATTCAATGCCTCTCGTGACGAAAAAGTGGCTATCTTAATAGTGCAATACTTCTTCCTCCCATTTGCTCACACAGTTTACTACTTTTTTGTGTAGTTTTTGTCTGCCAGAAACTATAATTCACTAGTTTTGTATCATAAAAGAGTCATCGTTTCTCCTCCTAGGGGTTATTCGAGACCTCTTAATGCAAACCGCAAGTAACGAGGCATTGGCTACCTTAAGAGAGTCATAGTTACTCGTCCCAATTGCTCACCCAGTCTGCCACTTTTCCTTACTGCGGCCAGTCTGCCAGAAGCGATATGTCACTCGTTGTGTATCTTAAGAGATTCATCGTTACTCTTTCCATAGGTTACTGGTATTCTCTGATTCAATGCCTCTCGTGACGAAAAAGTGGCTATCTTAATAGTGCAATACTTCTTCCTCCCAGTTGCTCACACAGTTTACTACTTTTTTGTGTAGTTTTTGTCTGCCAGAAACTATAATTCACTAGTTTTGTATCATAAAAGAGTCATCGTTTCTCCTCCTAGGGGTTTTCGAGATTTCTTAATCCAAACCGCAAGTAACGAGGCATTGGCTACCTTAAGAGAGTCATAGTTACTCGTCCCAATTGCTCACCCAGTCTGCCACTTTTCCTTACTGCGGCCAGTCTGCCAGAAGCGATATGTCACTCGTTGTGTATCTTAAGAGATTCATCGTTACTCTTTCCATAGGTTACTGGTATTCTCTGATTCAATGCCTCTCGTGACGAAAAAGTGGCTATCTTAATAGTGCAATACTTCTTCCTCCCATTTGCTCACACAGTTTACTACTTTTTTGTGTAGTTTTTGTCTGCCAGAAACTATATTTCACTAGTTTTGTATCATAAAAGAGTCATCGTTTCTCCTCCTAGGGGTTATTCGAGACCTCTTAATGCAAACCGCAAGTAACGAGGCATTGGCTACCTTAAGAGAGTCATAGTTACTCGTCCCAATTGCTCACCCAGTCTGCCACTTTTCCTTACTGCGGCCAGTCTGCCAGAAGCGATATGTCACTCGTTGTGTATCTTAAGAGATTCATCGTTACTCTTTCCATAGGTTACTGGTATTCTCTGATTCAATGCCTCTCGTGACGAAAAAGTGGCTATCTTAATAGTGCAATACTTCTTCCTCCCAGTTGCTCACACAGTTTACTACTTTTTTGTGTAGTTTTTGTCTGCCAGAAACTATAATTCACTAGTTTTGTATCATAAAAGAGTCATCGTTTCTCCTCCTAGGGGTTTTCGAGATTTCTTAATCCAAACCGCAAGTAACGAGGCATTGGCTACCTTAAGAGAGTCATAGTTACTCGTCCCAATTGCTCACCCAGTCTGCCACTTTTCCTTACTGCGGCCAGTCTGCCAGAAGCGATATGTCACTCGTTGTGTATCTTAAGAGATTCATCGTTACTCTTTCCATAGGTTACTGATATTCTCTGATTCAATGCCTCTCGTGACGAAAAAGTGGCTATCTTAATAGTGCAATACTTCTTCCTCCCATTTGCTCACACAGTTTACTACTTTTTTGTGTAGTTTTTGTCTGCCAGAAACTATAATTCACTAGTTTTGTATCATAAAAGAGTCATCGTTTCTCCTCCTAGGGGTTATTCGAGACCTCTTAATGCAAACCGCAAGTAACGAGGCATTGGCTACCTTAAGAGAGTCATAGTTACTCGTCCCAATTGCTCACCCAGTCGGCCACTTTTCCTTACTGCGGCCAGTCTGCCAGAAGCGATATGTCACTCGTTGTGTATCTTAAGAGATTCATCGTTACTCTTTCCATAGGTTACTGGTATTCTCTGATTCAATGCCTCTCGTGACGAAAAAGTGGCTATCTTAATAGTGCAATACTTCTTCCTCCCAGTTGCTCACACAGTTTACTACTTTTTTGTGTAGTTTTTGTCTGCCAGAAACTATAATTCACTAGTTTTGTATCATAAAAGAGTCATCGTTTCTCCTCCTAGGGGTTATTCGAGACCTCTGAATCCAAACCGCAAGTAACGAGGCATTGGCTACCTTAAGAGAGTCATAGTTACTCGTCCCAATTGCTCACCCTCCCTGCCACTTTTTCTTACTGCGGCCAGTCTGCCAGAAGCGATATGTCACTCGTTGTGTATCTTAAGAGATTCATCGTTACTCTTTCCATAGGTTACTGAAATTCTCTGATTCAATGCCTCTCGTGACGAAAAAGTGGCTATCTTAATAGTGCAATACTTCTTCCTCCCAGTTGCTCACACAGTTTACTACTTTTTTGTGTAGTTTTTGTCTGCCAGAAACTATAATTCACTAGTTTTGTATCATAAAAGAGTCATCGTTTCTCCTCCTAGGGGTTATTCGAGACCTCTTAATGCAAACCGCAAGTAACGAGGCATTGGCTACCTTAAGAGAGTCATAGTTACTCGTCCCAATTGCTCACCCAGTCTGCCACTTTTCCTTACTGCGGCCAGTCTGCCAGAAGCGATATGTCACTCGTTGTGTATCTTAAGAGATTCATCGTTACTCTTTCCATAGGTTACTGGTATTCTCTGATTCAATGCCTCTCGTGACGAAAAAGTGGCTATCTTAATAGTGCAATACTTCTTCCTCCCAGTTGCTCACACAGTTTACTACTTTTTTGTGTAGTTTTTGTCTGCCAGAAACTATAATTCACTAGCTGTGTATCATAAAAGAGTCATCGTTTCTCCTCCTAGGGGTTTTCGAGATTTCTTAATCCAAACCGCAAGTAACGAGGCATTGGCTACCTTAAGAGAGTCATAGTTACTCGTCCCCATTGCTCACCCAGTCTGCCACTTTTTATAAACTGTGGCCAGTCTGCCAGAAGCGATATGTCACTCGTTGTGTATCTTAAGAGATTCATCGTTACTCCTTCCATAGGTTACTGGTATTCTCTGAGTCAATACCTCTCTTGACGAAAAAGTGGCTATCTTAATAGTGCAATACTTCTTCCTCCGAGTTGCTCACACAGTTTACTACTTTTTGTGTACTTGCCAGTCTGCCAGAAGCGATATGTCACTAGTTGTGTATCATAAAAGGGTCATCGCTTCTCCTCCTAGGGGTTATTCGAGATTTCTTAATCCAAACCGCAAGTAACGAGGCATTGGCTACCTTAAGAGAGTCATAGTTACTTGTCCCAATTGCTCACCCAGTCTGCCACTTTTCCTTACTGCGGCCAGTCTGCCAGAAGCGATATGTCACTCGTTGTGTATCTTAAGAGATTCATCGTTACTCTTTCCATAGGTTACTGATATTCTCTGATTCAATGCCTCTCGTGACGAAAAAGTGGCTATCTTAATAGTGCAATACTTCTTCCTCCCATTTGCTCACACAGTTTACTACTTTTTTGTGTAGTTTTTGTCTGCCAGAAACTATAATTCACTAGTTTTGTATCATAAAAGAGTCATCGTTTCTCCTCCTAGGGGTTATTCGAGACCTCTTAATGCAAACCGCAAGTAACGAGGCATTGGCTACCTTAAGAGAGTCATAGTTACTCGTCCCAATTGCTCACCCAGTCTGCCACTTTTCCTTACTGCGGCCAGTCTGCCAGAAGCGATATGTCACTCGTTGTGTATCTTAAGAGATTCATCGTTACTCTTTCCATAGGTTACTGGTATTCTCTGATTCAATGCCTCTCGTGACGAAAAAGTGGCTATCTTAATAGTGCAATACTTCTTCCTCCCAGTTGCTCACACAGTTTACTACTTTTTTGTGTAGTTTTTGTCTGCCAGAAACTATAATTCACTAGTTTTGTATCATAAAAGAGTCATCGTTTCTCCTCCTAGGGGTTTTCGAGATTTCTTAATCCAAACCGCAAGTAACGAGGCATTGGCTACCTTAAGAGAGTCATAGTTACTCGTCCCAATTGCTCACCCAGTCTGCCACTTTTCCTTACTGCGGCCAGTCTGCCAGAAGCGATATGTCACTCGTTGTGTATCTTAAGAGATTCATCGTTACTCTTTCCATAGGTTACTGAAATTCTCTGATTCAATGCCTCTCGTGACGAAAAAGAGGCTATCTTAATAGTGCAATACTTCTTCCTCCCAGTTGCTCACACAGTTTACTACTTTTTTGTGTAGTTTTTGTCTGCCAGGAACTATAATTCACTAGTTTTGTATCATAAAAGAGTCATCGTTTCTCCTCCTAGGGGTTATTCGAGACCTCTTAATGCAAACCGCAAGTAACGAGGCATTGGCTACCTTAAGAGAGTCATAGTTACTAGTCCCAATTGCTCACCCAGTCTGCCACTTTTCCTTACTGCGGCCAGTCTGCCAGAAGCGATATGTCACTCGTTGTGTATCTTAAGAGATTCATCGTTACTCTTTCCATAGGTTACTGGTATTCTCTGATTCAATGCCTCTCGTGACGAAAAAGTGGCTATCTTAATAGTGCAATACTTCTTCCTCCCAGTTGCTCACACAGTTTACTACTTTTTTGTGTAGTTTTTGTCTGCCAGAAACTATAATTCACTAGCTGTGTATCATAAAAGAGTCATCGTTTCTCCTCCTAGGGGTTTTCGAGATTTCTTAATCCAAACCGCAAGTAACGAGGCATTGGCTACCTTAAGAGAGTCATAGTTACTCGTCCCCATTGCTCACCAAGTCTGCCACTTTTTATAAACTGTGGCCAGTCTGCCAGAAGCGATATGTCACTCGTTGTGTATCTTAAGAGATTCATCGTTACTCCTTCCATAGGTTACTGGTATTCTCTGAGTCAATACCTCTCTTGACGAAAAAGTGGCTATCTTAATAGTGCAATACTTCTTCCTCCGAGTTGCTCACACAGTTTACTACTTTTTGTGTACTTGCCAGTCTGCCAGAAGCGATATGTCACTAGTTGTGTATCATAAAAGGGTCATCGCTTCTCCTCCTAGGGGTTATTCGAGATTTCTTAATCCAAACCGCAAGTAACGAGGCATTGGCTACCTTAAGAGAGTCATAGTTACTTGTCCCGATTGCTCACCCAGTCTGCCACTTTTCCTTACTGCGGCCAGTCTGCCAGAAGCGATATGTCACTCGTTGTGTATCTTAAGAGATTCATCGTTACTCTTTCCATAGGTTACTGATATTCTCTGATTCAATGCCTCTCGTGACGAAAAAGTGGCTATCTTAATAGTGCAATACTTCTTCCTCCCATTTGCTCACACAGTTTACTACTTTTTTGTGTAGTTTTTGTCTGCCAGAAACTATAATTCACTAGTTTTGTATCATAAAAGAGTCATCGTTTCTCCTCCTAGGGGTTATTCGAGACCTCTTAATGCAAACCGCAAGTAACGAGGCATTGGCTACCTTAAGAGAGTCATAGTTACTCGTCCCAATTGCTCACCCAGTCTGCCACTTTTCCTTACTGCGGCCAATCTGCCAGAAGCGATATGTCACTCGTTGTGTATCTTAAGAGATTCATCGTTACTCTTTCCATAGGTTACTGGTATTCTCTGATTCAATGCCTCTCGTGACGAAAAAGTGGCTATCTTAATAGTGCAATACTTCTTCCTCCCAGTTGCTCACACAGTTTACTACTTTTTTGTGTAGTTTTTGTCTGCCAGAAACTATAATTCACTAGTTTTGTATCATAAAAGAGTCATCGTTTCTCCTCCTAGGGGTTATTCGAGACCTCTGAATCCAAACCGCAAGTAACGAGGCATTGGCTACCTTAAGAGAGTCATAGTTACTCGTCCCAATTGCTCACCCAGTCTGCCACTTTTTCTTACTGCGGCCAGTCTGCCAGAAGCGATATGTCACTCGTTGTGTATCTTAAGAGATTCATCGTTACTCTTTCCGTAGGTTACTGGTATTCTCTGATTCAATGCCTCTCGTGACGAAAAAGTGGCTATCTTAATAGTGCAATACTTCTTCCTCCCAGTTGCTCACACAGTTTACTACTTTTTTGTGTAGTTTTTGTCTGCCAGAAACTATAATTCACTAGTTTTGTATCATAAAAGAGTCATCGTTTCTCCTCCTAGGGGTTATTCGAGACCTCTTAATCCAAACCGCAAGTAACGAGGCATTGGCTACCTTAAGAGAGTCATAGTTACTCGTCCCAATTGCTCACCCAGTCTGCCACTTTTTCTTACTGCGGCCAGTCTGCCAGAAGCGATATGTCACTCGTTGTGTATCTTAAGAGATTCATCGTTACTCCTTCCATAGGTTACTGGTATTCTCTGAGTCAATACCTCTCGTGACGAAAAAGTGGCTATCTTAATAGTGCAATACTTCTTCCTCCCAGTTGCTCACACAGTTTACTACTTTTTGTGTAGTTTTTGTCTGCCAGAAACTATAATTCACTAGCTGTGTAACATAAAAGAGTCATCGTTTCTCCTCCTAGGGGTTTCCGAGATTTCTTAATCCAAACCGCAAGTAACGAGGCATTGGCTACCTTAAGAGAGTCATAGTTACTCGTCCCAATTGCTCACCCAGTCTGCCACTTTTCCTTACTGCGGCCAGTCTGCCAGAAGCGATATGTCACTCGTTGTGTATCTTAAGAGATTCATCGTTACTCTTTCCATAGGTTACTGATATTCTCTGATTCAATGCCTCTCGTGACGAAAAAGTGGCTATCTTAATAGTGCAATACTTCTTCCTCCCATTTGCACACACAGTTTACTACTTTTTTGTGTAGTTTTTGTCTGCCAGAAACTATAATTCACTAGTTTTGTATCATAAAAGAGTCATCGTTTCTCCTCCTAGGGGTTATTCGAGACCTCTTAATGCAAACCGCAAGTAACGAGGCATTGGCTACCTTAAGAGAGTCATAGTTACTCGTCCCAATTGCTCACCCAGTCGGCCACTTTTCCTTACTGCGGCCAGTCTGCCAGAAGCGATATGTCACTCGTTGTGTATCTTAAGAGATTCATCGTTACTCTTTCCATAGGTTACTGGTATTCTCTGATTCAATGCCTCTCGTGACGAAAAAGTGGCTATCTTAATAGTGCAATACTTCTTCCTCCCAGTTGCTCACACAGTTTACTACTTTTTTCTGTAGTTTTTGTCTGCCAGAAACTATAATTCACTAGTTTTGTATCATAAAAGAGTCATCGTTTCTCCTCCTAGGGGTTATTCGAGACCTCTGAATCCAAACCGCAAGTAACGAGGCATTGGCTACCTTAAGAGAGTCATAGTTACTCGTCCCAATTGCTCACCCAGTCTGCCACTTTTTCTTACTGCGGCCAGTCTGCCAGAAGCGATATGTCACTCGTTGTGTATCTTAAGAGATTCATCGTTACTCTTTCCGTAGGTTACTGGTATTCTCTGATTCAATGCCTCTCGTGACGAAAAAGTGGCTATCTTAATAGTGCAATACTTCTTCCTCCCAGTTGCTCACACAGTTTACTACTTTTTTGTGTAGTTTTTGTCTGCCAGAAACTATAATTCACTAGTTTTGTATCATAAAAGAGTCATCGTTTCTCCTCCTAGGGGTTATTCGAGACCTCTTAATCCAAACCGCAAGTAACGAGGCATTGGCTACCTTAAGAGAGTCATAGTTACTCGTCCCAATTGCTCACCCAGTCTGCCACTTTTTCTTACTGCGGCCAGTCTGCCAGAAGCGATATGTCACTCGTTGTGTATCTTAAGAGATTCATCGTTACTCCTTCCATAGGTTACTGGTATTCTCTGAGTCAATACCTCTCGTGACGAAAAAGTGGCTATCTTAATAGTGCAATACTTCTTCCTCCCAGTTGCTCACACAGTTTACTACTTTTTGTGTAGTTTTTGTCTGCCAGAAACTATAATTCACTAGCTGTGTAACATAAAAGAGTCATCGTTTCTCCTCCTAGGGGTTTTCGAGATTTCTTAATCCAAACCGCAAGTAACGAGGCATTGGCTACCTTAAGAGAGTCATAGTTACTCGTCCCAATTGCTCACCCAGTCTGCCACTTTTCCTTACTGCGGCCAGTCTGCCAGAAGCGATATGTCACTCGTTGTGTATCTTAAGAGATTCATCGTTACTCTTTCCATAGGTTACTGAAATTCTCTGATTCAATGCCTCTCGTGACGAAAAAGTGGCTATCTTAATAGTGCAATACTTCTTCCTCCCAGTTGCTCACACAGTTTACTACTTTTTTGTGTAGTTTTTGTCTGCCAGGAACTATAATTCACTAGTTTTGTATCATAAAAGAGTCATCGTTTCTCCTCCTAGGGGTTATTCGAGACCTCTTAATGCAAACCGCAAGTAACGAGGCATTGGCTACCTTAAGAGAGTCATAGTTACTCGTCCCAATTGCTCACCCAGTCTGCCACTTTTCCTTACTGCGGCCAGTCTGCCAGAAGCGATATGTCACTCGTTGTGTATCTTAAGAGATTCATCGTTACTCTTTCCATAGGTTACTGGTATTCTCTGATTCAATGCCTCTCGTGACGAAAAAGTGGCTATCTTAATAGTGCAATACTTCTTCCTCCCAGTTGCTCACACAGTTTACTACTTTTTTGTGTAGTTTTTGTCTGCCAGAAACTATAATTCACTAGCTGTGTATCATAAAAGAGTCATCGTTTCTCCTCCTAGGGGTTTTCGAGATTTCTTAATCCAAACCGCAAGTAACGAGGCATTGGCTACCTTAAGAGAGTCATAGTTACTCGTCCCCATTGCTCACCCAGTCTGCCACTTTTTATAAACTGTGGCCAGTCTGCCAGAAGCGATATGTCACTCGTTGTGTATCTTAAGAGATTCATCGTTACTCCTTCCATAGGTTACTGGTATTCTCTGAGTCAATACCTCTCTTGACGAAAAAGTGGCTATCTTAATAGTGCAATACTTCTTCCTCCGAGTTGCTCACACAGTTTACTACTTTTTGTGTACTTGCCAGTCTGCCAGAAGCGATATGTCACTAGTTGTGTATCATAAAAGGGTCATCGCTTCTCCTCCTAGGGGTTATTCGAGATTTCTTAATCCAAACCGCAAGTAACGAGGCATTGGCTACCTTAAGAGAGTCATAGTTACTTGTCCCAATTGCTCACCCAGTCTGCCACTTTTCCTTACTGCGGCCAGTCTGCCAGAAGCGATATGTCACTCGTTGTGTATCTTAAGAGATTCATCGTTACTCTTTCCATAGGTTACTGATATTCTCTGATTCAATGCCTCTCGTGACGAAAAAGTGGCTATCTTAATAGTGCAATACTTCTTCCTCCCATTTGCTCACACAGTTTACTACATTTTTGTGTAGTTTTTGTCTGCCAGAAACTATTATTCACTAGTTTTGTATCATAAAAGGGTCATCGTTTCTCCTCCTAGGGGTTATTCGAGACCTCTTAATGCAAACCGCAAGTAACGAGGCATTGGCTACCTTAAGAGAGTCATAGTTACTCGTCCCAATTGCTCACCCAGTCGGCCACTTTTCCTTACTGCGGCCAGTCTGCCAGAAGCGATATGTCACTCGTTGTGTATCTTAAGAGATTCATCGTTACTCTTTCCATAGGTTACTGGTATTCTCTGATTCAATGCCTCTCGTGACGAAAAAGTGGCTATCTTAATAGTGCAATACTTCTTCCTCCCAGTTGCTCACAAAGTTTACTACTTTTTTGTGTAGTTTTTGTCTGCCAGAAACTATAATTCACTAGTTTTGTATCATAAAAGAGTCATCGTTTCTCCTCCTAGGGGTTATTCGAGACCTCTTAATGCAAACCGCAAGTAACGAGGCATTGGCTACCTTAAGAGAGTCATAGTTACTCGTCCCAATTGCTCACCCAGTCTGCCACTTTTTCTTACTGCGGCCAGTCTGCCAAAAGCGATATGTCACTCGTTGTGTATCTTAAGAGATTCATCGTTACTCTTTCCGTAGGTTACTGGTATTCTCTGATTCAATGCCTCTCGTGACGAAAAAGTGGCTATCTTAATAGTGCAACACTTCTTCCTCCCAGTTGCTCACACAGTTTACTACTTTTTTGTGAGTTTTTGTCTGCCAGAAACTATAATTCACTAGTTTTGTATCATAAAAGAGTCATCGTTTCTCCTCCTAGGGGTTATTCGAGACCTCTTAATGCAAACCGCAAGTAACGAGGCATTGGCTACCTTAAGAGAGTCATAGTTACTCGTCCCAATTGCTCACCCAGTCTGCCACTTTTCCTTACTGCGGCCAGTCTGCCAGAAGCGATATGTCACTCGTTGTGTATCTTAAGAGATTCATCGTTACTCTTTCCATAGGTTACTGGTATTCTCTGATTCAATGCCTCTCGTGACGAAAAAGTGGCTATCTTAATAGTGCAATACTTCTTCCTCCCAGTTGCTCGCACAGTTTACTACTTTTTTGTGTAGTTTTTGTCTGCCAGAAACTATAATTCACTAGTTTTGTATCATAAAAGAGTCATCGTTTCTCCTCCTAGGGGTTATTCGAGACCTCTTAATCCAAACCGCAAGTAACGAGGCATTGGCTACCTTAAGAGAGTCATAGTTACTCGTCCCAATTGCTCACCCAGTCTGCCACTTTTTCTTACTGCGGCCAGTCTGCCAGAAGCGATATGTCACTCGTTGTGTATCTTAAGAGATTCATCGTTACTCCTTCCATAGGTTACTGGTATTCTCTGAGTCAATACCTCTCGTGACGAAAAAGTGGCTATCTTAATAGTGCAATACTTCTTCCTCCCAGTTGCTCACACAGTTTACTACTTTTTGTGTAGTTTTTGTCTGCCAGAAACTATAATTCACTAGCTGTGTATCATAAAAGAGTCATCGTTTCTCCTCCTAGGGGTTTTCGAGATTTCTTAATCCAAACCGCAAGTAACGAGGCATTGGCTACCTTAAGAGAGTCATAGTTACTCGTCCCAATTGCTCACCCAGTCTGCCACTTTTCCTTACTGCGGCCAGTCTGCCAGAAGCGATATGTCACTCGTTGTGTATCTTAAGAGATTCATCGTTACTCTTTCCATAGGTTACTGAAATTCTCTGATTCAATGCCTCTCGTGACGAAAAAGTGGCTATCTTAATAGTGCAATACTTCTTCCTCCCAGTTGCTCACACAGTTTACTACTTTTTTGTGTAGTTTTTGTCTGCCAGAAACTATAATTCACTAGTTTTGTATCATAAAAGAGTCATCGTTTCTCCTCCTAGGGGTTATTCGAGACCTCTTAATGCAAACCGCAAGTAACGAGGCATTGGCTACCTTAAGAGAGTCATAGTTACTCGTCCCAATTGCTCACCCAGTCTGCCACTTTTCCTTACTGCGGCCAGTCTGCCAGAAGCGATATGTCACTCGTTGTGTATCTTAAGAGATTCATCGTTACTCTTTCCATAGGTTACTGGTATTCTCTGATTCAATGCCTCTCGTGACGAAAAAGTGGCTATCTTAATAGTGCAATACTTCTTCCCCCCAGTTGCTCACACAGTTTACTACTTTTTTGTGTAGTTTTTGTCTGCCAGAAACTATAATTCACTAGCTGTGTATCATAAAAGAGTCATCGTTTCTCCTCCTAGGGGTTTTCGAGATTTCTTAATCCAAACCGCAAGTAACGAGGCATTGGCTACCTTAAGAGAGTCATAGTTACTCGTCCCCATTGCTCACCCAGTCTGCCACTTTTTATAAACTGTGGCAAGTCTGCCAGAAGCGATATGTCACTCGTTGTGTATCTTAAGAGATTCATCGTTACTCCTTCCATAGGTTACTGGTATTCTCTGAGTCAATACCTCTCTTGACGAAAAAGTGGCTATCTTAATAGTGCAATACTTCTTCCTCCGAGTTGCTCACACAGTTTACTACTTTTTGTGTACTTGCCAGTCTGCCAGAAGCGATATGTCACTAGTTGTGTATCATAAAAGGGTCATCGCTTCTCCTCCTAGGGGTTATTCGAGACCTCTGAATCCAAACCGCAAGTAACGAGGCATTGGCTACCTTAAGAGAGTCATAGTTACTCGTCCCAATTGCTCACCCAGTCTGCCACTTTTTCTTACTGCGGCCAGTCTGCCAGAAGCGATATGTCACTCGTTGTGTATCTTAAGAGATTCATCGTTACTCTTTCCGTAGGTTACTGGTATTCTCTGATTCAATGCCTCTCGTGACGAAAAAGTGGCTATCTTAATAGTGCAATACTTCTTCCTCCCAGTTGCTCACACAGTTTACTACTTTTTTGTGTAGTTTTTGTCTGCCAGAAACTATAATTCACTAGTTTTGTATCATAAAAGAGTCATCGTTTCTCCTCCTAGGGGTTATTCGAGACCTCTTAATCCAAACCGCAAGTAACGAGGCATTGGCTACCTTAAGAGAGTCATAGTTACTCGTCCCAATTGCTCACCCAGTCTGCCACTTTTTCTTACTGCGGCCAGTCTGCCAGAAGCGATATGTCACTCGTTGTGTATCTTAAGAGATTCATCGTTACTCCTTCCATAGGTTACTGGTATTCTCTGAGTCAATACCTCTCGTGACGAAAAAGTGGCTATCTTAATAGTGCAATACTTCTTCCTCCCAGTTGCTCACACAGTTTACTACTTTTTGTGTAGTTTTTGTCTGCCAGAAACTATAATTCACTAGCTGTGTATCATAAAAGAGTCATCGTTTCTCCTCCTAGGGGTTTTCGAGATTTCTTAATCCAAACCGCAAGTACCGAGGCATTGGCTACCTTAAGAGAGTCATAGTTACTCGTCCCCATTGCTCACCCAGTCTGCCACTTTTTATAAACTGTGGCCAGTCTGCCAGAAGCGATATGTCACTCGTTGTGTATCTTAAGAGATTCATCGTTACTCCTTCCATAGGTTACTGGTATTCTCTGAGTCAATACCTCTCTTGACGAAAAAGTGGCTATCTTAATAGTGCAATACTTCTTCCTCCGAGTTGCTCACACAGTTTACTACTTTTTGTGTACTTGCCAGTCTGCCAGAAGCGATATGTCACTAGTTGTGTATCATAAAAGGGTCATCGCTTCTCCTCCTAGGGGTTATTCGAGATTTCTTAATCCAAACCGCAAGTAACGAGGCATTGGCTACCTTAAGAGAGTCATAGTTACTTGTCCCAATTGCTCACCCAGTCTGCCACTTTTCCTTACTGCGGCCAGTCTGCCAGAAGCGATATGTCACTCTTTGTGTATCTTAAGAGATTCATCGTTACTCTTTCCATAGGTTACTGATATTCTCTGATTCAATGCCTCTCGTGACGAAAAAGTGGCTATCTTAATAGTGCAATACTTCTTCCTCCCATTTGCTCACACAGTTTACTACTTTTTTGTGTAGTTTTTGTCTGCCAGAAACTATAATTCACTAGTTCTGTATCATAAAAGAGTCATCGTTTCTCCTCCTAGGGGTTATTCGAGACCTCTTAATGCAAACCGCAAGTAACGAGGCATTGGCTACCTTAAGAGAGTCATAGTTACTCGTCCCAATTGCTCACCCAGTCGGCCACTTTTCCTTACTGCGGCCAGTCTGCCAGAAGCGATATGTCACTCGTTCTGTATCTTAAGAGATTCATCGTTACTCTTTCCATAGGTTACTGGTATTCTCTGATTCAATGCCTCTCGTGACGAAAAAGTGGCTATCTTAATAGTGCAATACTTCTTCCTCCCAGTTGCTCACACAGTTTACTACTTTTTTGTGTAGTTTTTGTCTGCCAGAAACTATAATTCACTAGTTTTGTATCATAAAAGAGTCATCGTTTCTCCTCCTAGGGGTTATTCGAGACCTCTTAATGCAAACCGCAAGTAACGAGGCATTGGCTACCTTAAGAGAGTCATAGTTACTCGTCCCAATTGCTCACCCAGTCTGCCACTTTTTCTTACTGCGGCCAGTCTGCCAGAAGCGATATGTCACTCGTTGTGTATCTTAAGAGATTCATCGTTACTCTTTCCGTAGGTTACTGGTATTCTCTGATTCAATGCCTCTCGTGACGAAAAAGTGGCTATCTTAATAGTGCAATACTTCTTCCTCCCAGTTGCTCACACAGTTTACTACTTTTTTGTGCAGTTTTTGTCTGCCAGAAACTATAATTCACTAGTTTTGTATCATAAAAGAGTCATCGTTTCTCCTCCTAGGGGTTATTCGAGACCTCTTAATGCAAACCGCAAGTAACGAGGCATTGGCTACCTTAAGAGAGTCATAGTTACTCGTCCCAATTGCTCACCCAGTCTGCCACTTTTCCTTACTGCGGCCAGTCTGCCAGAAGCGATATGTCACTCGTTGTGTATCTTAAGAGATTCATCGTTACTCTTTCCATAGGTTACTGGTATTCTCTGATTCAATGCCTCTCGTGACGAAAAAGTGGCTATCTTAATAGTGCAATACTTCTTCCTCCCAGTTGCTCACACAGTTTACTACTTTTTTGTGTAGTTTTTGTCTGCCAGAAACTATAATTCACTAGTTTTGTATCATAAAAGAGTCATCGTTTCTCCTCCTAGGGGTTATTCGAGACCTCTTAATCCAAACCGCAAGTAACGAGGCATTGGCTACCTTAAGAGAGTCATAGTTACTCGTCCCAATTGCTCACCCAGTCTGCCACTTTTTCTTACTGCGGCCAGTCTGCCAGAAGCGATATGTCACTCGTTGTGTATCTTAAGAGATTCATCGTTACTCCTTCCATAGGTTACTGGTATTCTCTGAGTCAATACCTCTCGTGACGAAAAAGTGGCTATCTTAATAGTGCAATACTTCTTCCTCCCAGTTGCTCACACAGTTTACTACTTTTTGTGTAGTTTTTGTCTGCCAGAAACTATAATTCACTAGCTGTGTATCATAAAAGAGTCATCGTTTCTCCTCCTAGGGGTTTTCGAGATTTCTTAATCCAAACCGCAAGTAACGAGGCATTGGCTACCTAAAGAGAGTCATAGATACTCGTCCCAATTGCTCACCCAGTCTGCCACTTTTCCTTACTGCGGCCAGTCTGCCAGAAGCGATATGTCACTCGTTGTGTATCTTAAGAGATTCATCGTTACTCTTTCCATAGGTTACTGAAATTCTCTGATTCAATGCCTCTCGTGACGAAAAAGTGGCTATCTTAATAGTGCAATACTTCTTCCTCCCAGTTGCCCACACAGTTTACTACATTTTTGTGTAGTTTTTGTCTGCCAGAAACTATAATTCACTAGTTTTGTATCATAAAAGGGTCATCGTTTCTCCTCCTAGGGGTTATTCGAGACCTCTTAATGCAAACCGCAAGTAACGAGGCATTGGCTACCTTAAGAGAGTCATAGTTACTCGTCCCAATTGCTCACCCAGTCTGCCACTTTTCCTTACTGCGGCCAGTCTGCCAGAAGCGATATGTCACTCGTTGTGTATCTTAAGAGATTCATCGTTACTCTTTCCATAGGTTACTGGTATTCTCTGATTCAATGCCTCTCGTGACGAAAAAGTGGCTATCTTATTAGTGCAATACTTCTTCCTCCCAGTTGCTCACACAGTTTACTACTTTTTTGTGTAGTTTTTGTCTGCCAGAAACTATAATTCACTAGCTGTGTATCATAAAAGAGTCATCGTTTCTCCTCCTAGGGGTTTTCGAGATTTCTTAATCCAAACCGCAAGTAACGAGGCATTGGCTACCTTAAGAGAGTCATAGTTACTCGTCCCCATTGCTCACCCAGTCTGCCACTTTTTATAAACTGTGGCCAGTCTGCCAGAAGCGATATGTCACTCGTTGTGTATCTTAAGAGATTCATCGTTACTCCTTCCATAGGTTACTGGTATTCTCTGAGTCAATACCTCTCTTGACGAAAAAGTGGCTATCTTAATAGTGCAATACTTCTTCCTCCGAGTTGCTCACACAGTTTACTACTTTTTGTGTACTTGCCAGTCTGCCAGAAGCGATATGTCACTAGTTGTGTATCATAAAAGGGTCATCGCTTCTCCTCCTAGGGGTTATTCGAGATTTCTTAATCCAAACCGCAAGTAACGAGGCATTGGCTACCTTAAGAGAGTCATAGTTACTTGTCCCAATTGCTCACCCAGTCTGCCACTTTTCCTTACTGCGGCCAGTCTGCCAGAAGCGATATGTCACTCGTTGTGTATCTTAAGAGATTCATCGTTACTCTTTCCATAGGTTACTGATATTCTCTGATTCAATGCCTCTCGTGACGAAAAAGTGGCTATCTTAATAGTGCAATACATCTTCCTCCCATTTGCTCACACAGTTTACTACTTTTTTATGTAGTTTTTGTCTGCCAGAAACTATAATTCACTAGTTTTGTATCATAAAAGAGTCATCGTTTCTCCTCCTAGGGGTTATTCGAGACCTCTTAATGCAAACCGCAAGTAACGAGGCATTGGCTACCTTAAGAGAGTCATAGTTACTCGTCCCAATTGCTCACCCAGTCTGCCACTTTTCCTTACTGCGGCCAGTCTGCCAGAAGCGATATGTCACTCGTTGTGTATCTTAAGAGATTCATCGTTACTCTTTCCATAGGTTACTGGTATTCTCTGATTCAATGCCTCTCGTGACGAAAAAGTGGCTATCTTAATAGTGCAATACTTCTTCCTCCCAGTTGCTCACACAGTTTACTACTTTTTTGTGTAGTTTTTGTCTGCCAGAAACTATAATTCACTAGTTTTGTATCATAAAAGAGTCATCGTTTCTCCTCCTAGGGGTTATTCGAGACCTCTTAATCCAAACCGCAAGTAACGAGGCATTGGCTACCTTAAGAGAGTCATAGTTACTCGTCCCAATTGCTCACCCAGTCTGCCACTTTTTCTTACTGCGGCGAGTCTGCCAGAAGCGATATGTCACTCGTTGTGTATCTTAAGAGATTCATCGTTACTCCTTCCATAGGTTACTGGTATTCTCTGAGTCAATACCTCTCGTGACGAAAAAGTGGCTATCTTAATAGTGCAATACTTCTTCCTCCCAGTTGCTCACACAGTTTACTACTTTTTGTGTAGTTTTTGTCTGCCAGAAACTATAATTCACTAGCTGTGTATCATAAAAGAGTCATCGTTTCTCCTCCTAGGGGTTTTCGAGATTTCTTAATCCAAACCGAAAGTAACGAGGCATTGGCTACCTTAAGAGAGTCATAGTTACTGGTCCCAATTGCTCACCCAGTCTGCCACTTTTCCTTACTGCGGCCAGTCTGCCAGAAGCGATATGTCACTCGTTGTGTATCTTAAGAGATTCATCGTTACTCTTTCCATAGGTTACTGGTATTCTCTGATTCAATGCCTCTCGTGACGAAAAAGTGGCTATCTTAATAGTGCAATACTTCTTCCTCCCAGTTGCTCACACAGTTTACTACTTTTTTGTGTAGTTTTTGTCTGCCAGAAACTATAATTCACTAGTTTTGTATCATAAAAGAGTCATCGTTTCTCCTCCTAGGGGTTATTCGAGACCTCTTAATCCAAACCGCAAGTAACGAGGCATTGGCTACCTTAAGAGAGTCATAGTTACTCGTCCCAATTGCTCACCCAGTCTGCCACTTTTTCTTACTGCGGCGAGTCTGCCAGAAGCGATATGTCACTCGTTGTGTATCTTAAGAGATTCATCGTTACTCCTTCCATAGGTTACTGGTATTCTCTGAGTCAATACCTCTCGTGACGAAAAAGTGGCTATCTTAATAGTGCAATACTTCTTCCTCCCAGTTGCTCACACAGTTTACTACTTTTTGTGTAGTTTTTGTCTGCCAGAAACTATAATTCACTAGCTGTGTATCATAAAAGTGTCATCGTTTCTCCTCCTAGGGGTTTTCGAGATTTCTTAATCCAAACCGAAAGTAACGAGGCATTGGCTACCTTAAGAGAGTCATAGTTACTGGTCCCAATTGCTCACCCAGTCTGCCACTTTTCCTTACTGCGGCCAGTCTGCCAGAAGCGATATGTCACTCGTTGTGTATCTTAAGAGATTCATCGTTACTCTTTCCATAGGTTACTGAAATTCTCTGATTCAATGCCTCTCGTGACGAAAAAGTGGCTATCTTAATAGTGCAATACTTCTTCCTCCCAGTTGCTCACACAGTTTACTTCTTTTTTGTGTAGTTTTTGTCTGCCAGAAACTATAATTCACTAGTTTTGTATCATAAAAGAGTCATCGTTTCTCCTCCTAGGGGTTATTCGAGACCTCTTAATGCAAACCGCAAGTAACGAGGCATTGGCTACCTTAAGAGAGTCATAGTTACTCGTCCCAATTGCTCACCCAGTCTGCCACTTTTCCTTACTGCGGCCAGTCTGCCAGAAGCGATATGTCACTCGTTGTGTATCTTAAGAGATTCATCGTTACTCTTTCCATAGGTTACTGGTATTCTCTGATTCAATGCCTCTCGTGACGAAAAAGTGGCTATCTTAATAGTGCAATACTTCTTCCTCCCAGTTGCTCACACAGTTTACTACTTTTTTGTGTAGTTTTTGTCTGCCAGAAACTATAATTCACTAGTTTTGTATCATAAAAGAGTCATCGTTTCTCCTCCTAGGGGTTATTCGAGACCTCTTAATCCAAACCGCAAGTAACGAGGCATTGGCTACCTTAAGAGAGTCATAGTTACTCGTCCCAATTGCTCACCCAGTCTGCCACTTTTTCTTACTGCGGCCAGTCTGCCAGAAGCGATATGTCACTCGTTGTGTATCTTAAGAGATTCATTGTTACTCCTTCCATAGGTTACTGGTATTCTCTGAGTCAATACCTCTCGTGACGAAAAAGTGGCTATCTTAATAGTGCAATACTTCTTCCTCCCAGTTGCTCACACAGTTTACTACTTTTTTGTGTAGTTTTTGTCTGCCAGAAACTATAATTCACTAGCTGTGTATCATAAAAGAGTCATCGTTTCTCCTCCTAGGGGTTTTCGAGATTTCTTAATCCAAACCGCAAGTAACGAGACATTGGCTACCTTAAGAGAGTCATAGTTACTCGTTCCCATTGCTCACCCAGTCTGCCACTTTTTCTTACTGTGGCCAGTCTGCCAGAAGCGATATGTCACTCGTTGTGTATCTTAAGAGATTCATCGTTACTCCTTCCATAGGTTACTGGTATTCTCTGAGTCAATACCTCTCTTGACGAAAAAGTGGCTATCTTAATAGTGCAATACTTCTTCCTCCGAGTTGCTCACACAGTTTACTACTTTTTGTGTACTTGCCAGTCTGCCAGAAGCGATATGTCACTAGTTGTGTATCATAAAAGCGTCATCGTTTCTCCTCCTAGGGGTTATTCGAGATTTCTTAATCCAAACCGCAAGTAACGAGGCATTGGCTACCTTAAGAGAGTCATAGTTACTCGTCCCAATTGCTCACCCAGTCTGCCACTTTTCCTTACTGCGGCCAGTCTGCCAGAAGCGATATGTCACTCGTTGTGTATCTTAAGAGATTCATTGTTACTCTTTCCATAGGTTACTGATATTCTCTGATTCAATGCCTCTCGTGACGAAAAAGTGGCTATCTTAATAGTGCAATACTTCTTCCTCCCATTTGCTCACACAGTTTACTACTTTTTTGTGTAGTTTTTGTCTGCCAGAAACTATAATTCACTAGTTTTGTATCATAAAAGAGTCATCGTTTCTCCTCCTAGGGGTTATTCGAGACCTCTTAATGCAAACCGCAAGTAACGAGGCATTGGCTACCTTAAGAGAGTCATAGTTACTCGTCCCAATTGCTCACCCAGTCGGCCACTTTTCCTTACTGCGGCCAGTCTGCCAGAAGCGATATGTCACTCGTTGTGTATCTTAAGAGATTCATCGTTACTCTTCCCATAGGTTACTGGTATTCTCTGATTCAATGCCTCTCGTGACGAAAAAGTGGCTATCTTAATAGTGCAATACTTCTTCCTCCCAGTTGCTCACACAGTTTACTACTTTTTTGTGTAGTTTTTGTCTGCCAGAAACTATAATTCACTAGTTTTGTATCATAAAAGAGTCATCGTTTCTCCTCCTAGGGGTTATTCGAGACCTCTTAATGCAAACCGCAAGTAACGAGGCATTGGCTACCTTAAGAGAGTCATAGTTACTCGTCCCAATTGCTCACCCAGTCTGCCACTTTTTCTTACTGCGGCCAGTCTGCCAGAAGCGATATGTCACTCGTTGTGTATCTTAAGAGATTTATCGTTACTCCTTCCATAGGTTACTGGTATTCTCTGAGTCAATACCTCTCGTGACGAAAAAGTGGCTATCTTAATAGTGCAATACTTCTTCCTCCGAGTTGCTCACACAGTTTACTACTTTTTGTGTACTTGCCAGTCTGCCAGAAGCGATATGTCACTAGTTGTGTATCATAAAAGGGTCATCGTTTCTCCTCCTAGGGGTTATTCGAGATTTCTTAATCCAAACCGCAAGTAACGAGGCATTGGCTACCTTAAGAGAGTCATAGTTACTCGTCCCAATTGCTCACCCAGTCTGCCACTTTTCCTTACTGCGGCCAGTCTGCCAGAAGCGATATGTCACTCGTTGTGTATCTTAAGAGATTCATCGTTACTCTTTCCATAGGTTACTGATATTCTCTGATTCAATGCCTCTCGTGACGAAAAAGTGGCTATCTTAATAGTGCAATACTTCTTCCTCCCATTTGCTCACACAGTTTACTACTTTTTTGTGTAGTTTTTGTCTGCCAGAAACTATAATTCACTAGTTTTGTATCATAAAAGAGTCATCGTTTCTCCTCCTAGGGGTTTTCGAGATTTCTTAATCCAAACCGCAAGTAACGAGGTATTGGCTACCTTAAGAGAGTCATAGTTACTCGTCCCAATTGCTCACCCAGTCTGCCACTTTTCCTTACTGCGGCCAGTCTGCCAGAAGCGATATGTCACTCGTTGTGTATCTTAAGAGATTCATCGTTACTCCTTCCATAGGTTACTGGTATTCTCTGAGTCAATACCTCTCTTGACGAAAAAGTGGCTATCTTAATAGTGCAATACTTCTTCCTCCGAGTTGCTCACACAGTTTACTACTTTTTGTGTACTTGCCAGTCTACCAGAAGCGATATGTCACTAGTTGTGTATCATAAAAGGGTCATCGTTTCTCCTCCTAGGGGTTATTCGAGATTTCTTAATCCAAACCGCAAGTAACGAGGCATTGGCTACCTTAAGAGAGTCATAGTTACTCGTCCCAATTGCTCACCCAGTCTGCCACTTTTCCTTACTGCGGCCAGTCTGCCAGAAGCGATATGTCACTCGTTGTGTATCTTAAGAGATTCATCGTTACTCTTTCCATAGGTTACTGATATTCTCTGATTCAATGCCTCTTGTGACGAAAAAGTGGCTATCTTAATAGTGCAATTCTTCTTCCTCCCATTTGCTCACACAGTTTACTACTCTTTTTTGTGTAGTTTTTGTCTGCCAGAAACTATAATTCACTAGTTTTGTATCATAAAAGAGTCATCGTTTCTCCTCCTAGGGGTTATTCGAGACCTCTTAATGCAAACCGCAAGTAACGAGGCATTGGCTACCTTAAGAGAGTCATAGTTACTCGTCCCAATTGCTCACCCAGTCGGCCACTTTTCCTTACTGCGGCCAGTCTGCCAGAAGCGATATGTCACTCGTTGTGTATCTTAAGAGATTCATCGTTACTCTTTCCATAGGTTACTGGTATTCTCTGATTCAATGCCTCTCGTGACGAAAAAGTGGCTATCTTAATAGTGCAATACTTCTTCCTCCCAGTTGCTCACACAGTTTACTACTTTTTTGTGTAGTTTTTGTCTGCCAGAAACTATAATTCACTAGTTTTGTATCATAAAAGAGTCATCGTTTCTCCTCCTAGGGGCTATTCGAGACCTCTTAATTCAAACCGCAAGTAACGAGGCATTGGCTACCTTAAGAGAGTCATAGTTACTCGTCCCAATTGCTCACCCAGTCTGCCACTTTTTCTTACTGCGGCCAGTCTGCCAGAAGCGATATGTCACTCGTTGTGTATCTTAAGATATTCATCGTTACTCCTTCCATAGGTTACTGGTATTCTCTGAGTCAATACCTCTCGTGACGAAAAAGTGGCTATCTTAATAGTGCAATACTTCTTCCTCCCAGTTGCTCACACAGTTTACTACTTTTTTGTGTAGTTTTTGTCTGACAGAAACTATAATTCACTAGCTGTGTATCATAAAAGAGTCATCGTTTCTCCTCCTAGGGGTTTTCGAGATTTCTTAATCCAAACCGCAAGTAACGAGGCATTGGCTACCTTAAGAGAGTCATAGTTACTCGTCCCCATTGCTCACCCAGTCTGCCACTTTTTCTTACTGTGGCCAGTCTGCCAGAAGCGATATGTCACTCGTTGTGTATCTTAAGAGATTCATCGTTACTCTTTCCATAGGTTACTGATATTCTCTGAGTCAATACCTCTCGTGACGAAAAAGTGGCTATCTTAATAGTGCAATACTTCTTCCTCCCAGTTGCTCACACAGTTTACTACTTTTTTGTGTAGTATTTGTCTGCCAGAAACTATAATTCACCAGCTGTGTATCATAAAAGAGTCATCGTTTCTCCTCCTAGGGGTTTTCGAGATTTCTTAATCCAAACCGCAAGTAACGAGGCATTGGCTACCTTAAGAGAGTCATAGTAACTCGTCCCCATTGCTCACCCAGTCTGCCACTATTTCTTACTGTGGCCAGTCTGCCAGAAGCGATATGTCACTCGTTGTGTATCTTAAGAGATTCATCGTTACTCCTTCCATAGGTTACTGGTATTCTCAGAGTCAATACCTCTCTTGACGAAAAAGTGGCTATCTTAATAGTGCAATACTTCTTCCTCCGAGTTGCTCACACAGTTTACTACTTTTTGTGTACTTGCCAGTCTGTCAGAAGCGATATGTCACTAGTTGTGTATCATAAAAGGGTCATCGTTTCTCCTCCTAGGGGTTATTCGAGATTTCTTAATCCAAACCGCAAGTAACGAGGCATTGGCTACCTTAAGAGAGTCATAGTTACTCGTCCCAATTGCTCACCCAGTCTGCCACTTTTCCTTACTGCGGCCAGTCTGCCAGAAGCGATATGTCACTCGTTGTGTATCTTAAGAGATTCATCGTTACTCTTTCCATAGGTTACTGATATTCTCTGATTCAATGCCTCTCGTGACGAAAAAGTGGCTATCTTAATAGTGCAATACTTCTTCCTCCCATTTGCTCACACAGTTTACTACTTTTTTGTGTAGTTTTTGTCTGCCAGAAACTATAATTCACTAGTTTTGTATCATAAAAGAGTCATCGTTTCTCCTCCTAGGGGTTATTCGAGACCTCTTAATGCAAACCGCAAGTAACGAGGCATTGGCTACCTTAAGAGAGTCATAGTTACTCGTCCCAATTGCTCACCCAGTCGGCCACTTTTCCTTACTGCGGCCAGTCTGCCAGAAGCGATATGTCACTCGTTGTGTATCTTAAGAGATTCATCGTTACTCTTTCCATAGGTTACTGGTATTCTCTGATTCAATGCCTCTCGTGACGAAAAAGTGGCTATCTTAATAGTGCAATACTTCTTCCTCCCAGTTGCTCACACAGTTTACTACTTTTTTGTGTAGTTTTTGTCTGCCAGAAACTATAATTCACTAGTTTTGTATCATAAAAGAGTCATCGTTTCTCCTCCTAGGGGTTATTCGAGACCTCTTAATGCAAACCGCAAGTAACGAGGCATTGGCTACCTTAAGAGAGTCATAGTTACTCGTCCCAATTGCTCACCCAGTCGGCCACTTTTCCTTACTGCGGCCAGTCTGCCAGAAGCGATATGTCACTCGTTGTGTATCTTAAGAGATTTATCGTTACTCCTTCCATAGGTTACTGGTATTCTCTGAGTCAATACATCTCGTGACGAAAAAGTGGCTATCTTAATAGTGCAATACTTCTTCCTCCGAGTTGCTCACACAGTTTACTACTTTTTTGTGTAGGTTTTGTCTGCCAGAAACTATAATTCACTAGCTGTGTATCATAAAAGATTCATCGTTTCTCCTCCTAGGGGTTTTCGAGATTTCTTAATCCAAACCGCAAGTAACGAGGTATTGGCTACCTTAAGAGAGTCATAGTTACTCGTCCCAATTGCTCACCCAGTCTGCCACTTTTCCTTACTGCGGCCAGTCTGCCAGAAGCGATATGTCACTCGTTGTGTATCTTAAGAGATTCATCGTTACTCCTTCCATAGGTTACTGGTATTCTCTGAGTCAATACCTCTCTTGACGAAAAAGTGGCTATCTTAATAGTGCAATACTTCTTCCTCCGAGTTGCTCACACAGTTTACTACTTTTTGTGTACTTGCCAGTCTGCCAGAAGCGATATGTCACTAGTTGTGTATCATAAAAGGGTCATCGTTTCTCCTCCTAGGGGTTATTCGAGATTTCTTAATCCAAACCGCAAGTAACGAGGCATTGGCTACCTTAAGAGAGTCATAGTTACTCGTCCCAATTGCTCACTCAGTCTGCCACTTTTCCTTACTGCGGCCAGTCTGCCAGAAGCGATATGTCACTCGTTGTGTATCTTAAGAGATTCATCGTTACTCTTTCCATAGGTTACTGGTATTCTCTGATTCAATGCCTCTCGTGACGAAAAAGTGGCTATCTTAATAGTGCAATACTTCTTCCTCCCAGTTGCTCACACAGTTTACTACTTTTTTGTGTAGTTTTTGTCTGCCAGAAACTATAATTCACTAGTTTTGTATCATAAAAGAGTCATCGTTTCTCCTCCTAGGGGCTATTCGAGACCTCTTAATCCAAACCGCAAGTAACGAGGCATTGGCTACCTTAAGAGAGTCATAGTTACTCGTCCCAATTGCTCACCCAGTCTGCCACTTTTTCTTACTGCGGCCAGTCTGCCAGAAGCGATATGTCACTCGTTGTGTATCTTAAGAGATTCATCGTTACTCCTTCCATAGGTTACTGGTATTCTCTGAGTCAATACCTCTCGTGACGAAAAAGTGGCTATCTTAATAGTGCAATACTTCTTCCTCCCAGTTGCTCACACAGTTTACTACTTTTTTGTGTAGTTTTTGTCTGCCAGAAACTATAATTCACCAGCTGTGTATCATAAAAGAGTCATCGTTTCTCCTCCTAGGGGTTTTCGAGATTTCTTAATCCAAACCGCAAGTAACGAGGCATTGGCTACCTTAAGAGAGTCATAGTTACTCGTCCCCATTGCTCACCCAGTCTGCCACTTTTTCTTACTGTGGCCAGTCTGCCAGAAGCGATATGTCACTCGTTGTGTATCTTAAGAGATTCATCGTTACTCCTTCCATAGGTTACTGGTATTCTCAGAGTCAATACCTCTCTTGACGAAAAAGTGGCTATCTTAATAGTGCAATACTTCTTCCTCCGAGTTGCTCACACAGTTTACTACTTTTTGTGTACTTGCCAGTCTGTCAGAAGCGATATGTCACTAGTTGTGTATCATAAAAGGGTCATCGTTTCTCCTCCTAGGGGTTATTCGAGATTTCTTAATCCAAACCGCAAGTAACGAGGCATTGGCTACCTTAAGAGAGTCATAGTTACTCGTCCCAATTGCTCACCCAGTCTGCCACTTTTCCTTACTGCGGCCAGTCTGCCAGAAGCGATATGTCACTCGTTGTGTATCTTAAGAGATTCATCGTTACTCTTTCCATAGGTTACTGATATTCTCTGTTTCAATGCCTCTCGTGACGAAAAAGTGGCTATCTTAATAGTGCAATACTTCTTCCTCTCATTTGCTCACACAGTTTACAACTTTTTTGTGTAGTTTTTGTCTGCCAGAAACTATAATTCACTAGTTTTGTATCATAAAAGAGTCATCGTTTCTCCTCCTAGGGGTTATTCGAGACCTCTTAATGCAAACCGCAAGTAACGAGGCATTGGCTACCTTAAGAGAGTCATAGTTACTCGTCCCAATTGCTCACCCAGTCTGCCACTTTTCCTTACTGCGGCCAGTCTGCCAGAAGCGATATGTCACTCGTTGTGTATCTTAAGAGATTCATCGTTACTCTTTCCATAGGTTACTGGTATTCTCTGATTCAATGCCTCTCGTGACGAAAAAGTGGCTATCTTAATAGTGCAATACTTCTTCCTCCCAGTTGCTCACACAGTTTACTACTTTTTTGTGTAGTTTTTGTCTGCCAGAAACTATAATTCACTAGTTTTGTATCATAAAAGAGTCATCGTTTCTCCTCCTAGGGGTTATTCGAGACCTCTTAATGCAAACCGCAAGTAACGAGGCATTGGCTACCTTAAGAGAGTCATAGTTACTCGTCCCAATTGCTCACCCAGTCGGCCACTTTTCCTTACTGCGGCCAGTCTGCCAGAAGCGATATGTCACTCGTTGTGTATCTTAAGAGATTTATCGTTACTCCTTCCATAGGTTACTGGTATTCTCTGAGTCAATACCTCTCGTGACGAAAAAGTGGCTATCTTAATAGTGCAATACTTCTTCCTCCGAGTTGCTCACACAGTTTACTACTTTTTTGTGTAGGTTTTGTCTGCCAGAAACTATAATTCACTAGCTGTGTATCATAAAAGATTCATCGTTTCTCCTCCTAGGGGTTTTCGAGATTTCTTAATCCAAACCGCAAGTAACGAGGTATTGGCTACCTTAAGAGAGTCATAGTTACTCGTCCCAATTGCTCACCCAGTCTGCCACTTTTCCTTACTGCGGCCAGTCTCCCAGAAGCGATATGTCACTCGTTGTGTATCTTAAGAGATTCATCGTTACTCCTTCCATAGGTTACTGGTATTCTCTGAGTCAATACCTCTCTTGACGAAAAAGTGGCTATCTTAATAGTGCAATACTTCTTCCTCCGAGTTGCTCACACAGTTTACTACTTTTTGTGTACTTGCCAGTCTGCCAGAAGCGATATGTCACTAGTTGTGTATCATAAAAGGGTCATCGTTTCTCCTCCTAGGGGTTATTCGAGATTTCTTAATCCAAACCGCAAGTAACGAGGCATTGGCTACCTTAAGAGAGTCATAGTTACTCGTCCCAATTGCTCACCCAGTCTGCCACTTTTCCTTACTGCGGCCAGTCTGCCAGAAGCGATATGTCACTCGTTGTGTATCTTAAGAGATTCATCGTTACTCTTTCCATAGGTTACTGATATTCTCTGTTTCAATGCCTCTCGTGACGAAAAAGTGGCTATCTTAATAGTGCAATACTTCTTCCTCTCATTTGCTCACACAGTTTACAACTTTTTTGTGTAGTTTTTGTCTGCCAGAAACTATAATTCACTAGTTTTGTATCATAAAAGAGTCATCGTTTCTCCTCCTAGGGGTTATTCGAGACCTCTTAATGCAAACCGCAAGTAACGAGGCATTGGCTACCTTAAGAGAGTCATAGTTACTCGTCCCAATTGCTCACCCAGTCTGCCACTTTTCCTTACTGCGGCCAGTCTGCCAGAAGCGATATGTCACTCGTTGTGTATCTTAAGAGATTCATCGTTACTCTTTCCATAGGTTACTGGTATTCTCTGATTCAATGCCTCTCGTGACGAAAAAGTGGCTATCTTAATAGTGCAATACTTCTTCCTCCCAGTTGCTCACACAGTTTACTACTTTTTTGTGTAGTTTTTGTCTGCCAGAAACTATAATTCACTAGTTTTGTATCATAAAAGAGTCATCGTTTCTCCTCCTAGGGGTTATTCGAGACCTCTTAATGCAAACCGCAAGTAACGAGGCATTGGCTACCTTAAGAGAGTCATAGTTACTCGTCCCAATTGCTCACCCAGTCGGCCACTTTTCCTTACTGCGGCCAGTCTGCCAGAAGCGATATGTCACTCGTTGTGTATCTTAAGAGATTTATCGTTACTCCTTCCATAGGTTACTGGTATTCTCTGAGTCAATACCTCTCGTGACGAAAAAGTGGCTATCTTAATAGTGCAATACTTCTTCCTCCGAGTTGCTCACACAGTTTACTACTTTTTTGTGTAGGTTTTGTCTGCCAGAAACTATAATTCACTAGCTGTGTATCATAAAAGATTCATCGTTTCTCCTCCTAGGGGTTTTCGAGATTTCTTAATCCAAACCGCAAGTAACGAGGTATTGGCTACCTTAAGAGAGTCATAGTTACTCGTCCCAATTGCTCACCCAGTCTGCCACTTTTCCTTACTGCGGCCAGTCTGCCAGAAGCGATATGTCACTCGTTGTGTATCTTAAGAGATTCATCGTTACTCCTTCCATAGGTTACTGGTATTCTCTGAGTCAATACCTCTCTTGACGAAAAAGTGGCTATCTTAATAGTGCAATACTTCTTCCTCCGAGTTGCTCACACAGTTTACTACTTTTTGTGTACTTGCCAGTCTGCCAGAAGCGATATGTCACTAGTTGTGTATCATAAAAGGGTCATCGTTTCTCCTCCTAGGGGTTATTCGAGATTTCTTAATCCAAACCGCAAGTAACGAGGCATTGGCTACCTTAAGAGAGTCATAGTTACTCGTCCCAATTGCTCACCCAGTCTGCCACTTTTCCTTACTGCGGCCAGTCTGCCAGAAGCGATATGTCACTCGTTGTGTATCTTAAGAGATTCATCGTTACTCTTTCCATAGGTTACTGATATTCTCTGATTCAATGCCTCTCGTGACGAAAAAGTGGCTATCTTAATAGTGCAATTCTTCTTCCTCCCATTTGCTCACACAGTTTACTACTCTTTTTTGTGTAGTTTTTGTCTGCCAGAAACTATAATTCACTAGTTTTGTATCATAAAAGAGTCATCGTTTCTCCTCCTAGGGGTTATTCGAGACCTCTTAATGCAAACCGCAAGTAACGAGGCATTGGCTACCTTAAGAGAGTCATAGTTACTCGTCCCAATTGCTCACCCAGTCGGCCACTTTTCCTTACTGCGGCCAGTCTGCCAGAAGCGATATGTCACTCGTTGTGTATCTTAAGAGATTCATCGTTACTCTTTCCATAGGTTACTGGTATTCTCTGATTCAATGCCTCTCGTGACGAAAAAGTGGCTATCTTAATAGTGCAATACTTCTTCCTCCCAGTTGCTCACACAGTTTACTACTTTTTTGTGTAGTTTTTGTCTGCCAGAAACTATAATTCACTAGTTTTGTATCATAAAAGAGTCATCGTTTCTCCTCCTAGGGGCTATTCGAGACCTCTTAATTCAAACCGCAAGTAACGAGGCATTGGCTACCTTAAGAGAGTCATAGTTACTCGTCCCAATTGCTCACCCAGTCTGCCACTTTTTCTTACTGCGGCCAGTCTGCCAGAAGCGATATGTCACTCGTTGTGTATCTTAAGAGATTCATCGTTACTCCTTCCATAGGTTACTGGTATTCTCTGAGTCAATACCTCTCGTGACGAAAAAGTGGCTATCTTAATAGTGCAATACTTCTTCCTCCCAGTTGCTCACACAGTTTACTACTTTTTTGTGTAGTTTTTGTCTGACAGAAACTATAATTCACTAGCTGTGTATCATAAAAGAGTCATCGTTTCTCCTCCTAGGGGTTTTCGAGATTTCTTAATCCAAACCGCAAGTAACGAGGCATTGGCTACCTTAAGAGAGTCATAGTTACTCGTCCCCATTGCTCACCCAGTCTGCCACTTTTTCTTACTGTGGCCAGTCTGCCAGAAGCGATATGTCACTCGTTGTGTATCTTAAGAGATTCATCGTTACTCTTTCCATAGGTTACTGATATTCTCTGAGTCAATACCTCTCGTGACGAAAAAGTGGCTATCTTAATAGTGCAATACTTCTTCCTCCCAGTTGCTCACACAGTTTACTACTTTTTTGTGTAGTATTTGTCTGCCAGAAACTATAATTCACCAGCTGTGTATCATAAAAGAGTCATCGTTTCTCCTCCTAGGGGTTTTCGAGATTTCTTAATCCAAACCGCAAGTAACGAGGCATTGGCTACCTTAAGAGAGTCATAGTAACTCGTCCCCATTGCTCACCCAGTCTGCCACTATTTCTTACTGTGGCCAGTCTGCCAGAAGCGATATGTCACTCGTTGTGTATCTTAAGAGATTCATCGTTACTCCTTCCATAGGTTACTGATATTCTCAGAGTCAATACCTCTCTTGACGAAAAAGTGGCTATCTTAATAGTGCAATACTTCTTCCTCCGAGTTGCTCACACAGTTTACTACTTTTTGTGTACTTGCCAGTCTGTCAGAAGCGATATGTCACTAGTTGTGTATCATAAAAGGGTCATCGTTTCTCCTCCTAGGGGTTATTCGAGATTTCTTAATCCAAACCGCAAGTAACGAGGCATTGGCTACCTTAAGAGAGTCATAGTTACTCGTCCCAATTGCTCACCCAGTCTGCCACTTTTCCTTACTGCGGCCAGTCTGCCAGAAGCGATATGTCACTCGTTGTGTATCTTAAGAGATTCATCGTTACTCTTTCCATAGGTTACTGATATTCTCTGATTCAATGCCTCTCGTGACGAAAAAGTGGCTATCTTAATAGTGCAATACTTCTTCCTCCCATTTGCTCACACAGTTTACTACTTTTTTGTGTAGTTTTTGTCTGCCAGAAACTATAATTCACTAGTTTTGTATCATAAAAGAGTCATCGTTTCTCCTCCTAGGGGTTATTCGAGACCTCTTAATGTAAACCGCAAGTAACGAGGCATTGGCTACCTTAAGAGAGTCATAGTTACTCGTCCCAATTGCTCACCCAGTCGGCCACTTTTCCTTACTGCGGCCAGTCTGCCAGAAGCGATATGTCACTCGTTGTGTATCTTAAGAGATTCATCGTTACTCTTTCCATAGGTTACTGGTATTCTCTGATTCAATGCCTCTCGTGACGAAAAAGTGGCTATCTTAATAGTGCAATACTTCTTCCTCCGAGTTGCTCACACAGTTTACTACTTTTTGTGTAGTTTTTGTCTGCCAGAAACTATAATTCACTAGTTTTGTATCATAAAAGAGTCATCGTTTCTCCTCCTAGGGGCTATTCGAGACCTCTTAATCCAAACCGCAAGTAACGAGGCATTGGCTACCTTAAGAGAGTCATAGTTACTCGTCCCAATTGCTCACCCAGTCTGCCACTTTTTCTTACTGCGGCCAGTCTGCCAGAAGCGATATGTCACTCGTTGTGTATCTTAAGAGATTCATCGTTACTCCTTCCATAGGTTACTGGTATTCTCTGAGTCAATACCTCTCGTGACGAAAAAGTGGCTATCTTAATAGTGCAATACTTCTTCCTCCCAGTTGCTCACACAGTTTACTACTTTTTTGTGTAGTTTTTGTCTGCCAGAAACTATAATTCACCAGCTGTGTATCATAAAAGAGTCATCGTTTCTCCTCCTAGGGGTTTTCGAGATTTCTTAATCCAAACCGCAAGTAACGAGGCATTGGCTACCTTAAGAGAGTCATAGTTACTCGTCCCCATTGCTCACCCAGTCTGCCACTTTTTCTTACTGTGGCCAGTCTGCCAGAAGCGATATGTCACTCGTTGTGTATCTTAAGAGATTCATCGTTACTCCTTCCATAGGTTACTGGTATTCTCAGAGTCAATACCTCTCTTGACGAAAAAGTGGCTATCTTAATAGTGCAATACTTCTTCCTCCGAGTTGCTCACACAGTTTACTACTTTTTGTGTACTTGCCAGTCTGTCAGAAGCGATATGTCACTAGTTGTGTATCATAAAAGGGTCATCGTTTCTCCTCCTAGGGGTTATTCGAGATTTCTTAATCCAAACCGCAAGTAACGAGGCCTTGGCTACCTTAAGAGAGTCATAGTTACTCGTCCCAATTGCTCACCCAGTCTGCCACTTTTCCTTACTGCGGCCAGTCTGCCAGAAGCGATATGTCACTCGTTGTGTATCTTAAGAGATTCATCGTTACTCTTTCCATAGGTTACTGATATTCTCTGTTTCAATGCCTCTCGTGACGAAAAAGTGGCTATCTTAATAGTGCAATACTTCTTCCTCTCATTTGCTCACACAGTTTACAACTTTTTTGTGTAGTTTTTGTCTGCCAGAAACTATAATTCACTAGTTTTGTATCATAAAAGAGTCATCGTTTCTCCTCCTAGGGGTTATTCGAGACCTCTGAATGCAAACCGCAAGTAACGAGGCATTGGCTACCTTAAGAGAGTCATAGTTACTCGTCCCAATTGCTCACCCAGTCTGCCACTTTTCCTTACTGCGGCCAGTCTGCCAGAAGCGATATGTCACTCGTTGTGTATCTTAAGAGATTCATCGTTACTCTTTCCATAGGTTACTGGTATTCTCTGATTCAATGCCTCTCGTGACGAAAAAGTGGCTATCTTAATAGTGCAATACTTCTTCCTCCCAGTTGCTCACACAGTTTACTACTTTTTTGTGTAGTTTTTGTCTGCCAGAAACTATAATTCACTAGTTTTGTATCATAAAAGAGTCATCGTTTCTCCTCCTAGGGGTTATTCGAGACCTCTTAATCCAAACCGCAAGTAACGAGGCATTGGCTACCTTAAGAGAGTCATAGTTACTCGTCCCCATTGCTCACCCAGTCTGCCACTTCTTCTTACTGTGGCCAGTCTGCCAGAAGCGATATGTCACTCGTTGTGTATCTTAAGAGATTCATCGTTACTCCTTCCATAGGTTACTGGTATTCTCTGAGTCAATACCTCTCTTGACGAAAAAGTGGCTATCTTAATAGTGCAATACTTCTTCCTCCGAGTTGCTCACACAGTTTACTACTTTTTGTGTACTTGCCAGTCTGCCAGAAGCGATATGTCAATAGTTGTGTATCATAAAAGGGTCATCGTTTCTCCTCCTAGGGGTTATTCGAGATTTCTTAATCCAAACCGCAAGTAACGAGGCATTGGCTACCTTAAGAGAGTCATAGTTACTCGTCCCAATTGCTCACCCAGTCTGCCACTTTTCCTTACTGCGGCCAGTCTGCCAGAAGCGATATGTCACTCGTTGTGTATCTTAAGAGATTCATCGTTACTCTTTCCATAGGTTACTGATATTCTCTGATTCAATGCCTCTCGTGACGAAAAAGTGGCTATCTTAATAGTGCAATACTTCTTCCTCCCATTTGCTCACACAGTTTACTACTTTTTTGTGTAGTTTTTGTCTGCCAGAAACTATAATTCACTAGTTTTGTATCATAAAAGAGTCATCGTTTCTCCTCCTAGGGGTTATTCAGGACCTCTTAATGCAAACCGCAAGTAACGAGGCATTGGCTACCTTAAGAGAGTCATAGTTACTCGTCTCAATTGCTCACCCAGTCTGCCACTTTTCCTTACTGCGGCCAGTCTGCCAGAAGCAATATGTCACTCGTTGTGTATCTTAAGAGATTCATCGTTACTCCTTCCATAGGTTACTGGTATTCTCTGATTCAATGCCTCTCGTGACGAAAAAGTGGCTATCTTAATAGTGCAATACTTCTCCTCCCAGTTGCTCACACAGTTTACTACTTTTTTGTGTAGTTTTTGTCTGCCAGAAACTATAATTCACTAGTTTTGTATCATAAAAGAGTCATCGTTTCTCCTCCTAGGGGTTATTCGAGACCTCTTAATCCAAACCGCAAGTAACGAGGCATTGGCTACCTTAAGAGAGTCATAGTTACTCGTCCCAATTGCTCACCCAGTCTGCCACTTTTTCTTACTGCGGCCAGTCTGCCAGAAGCGATATGTCACTCGTTGTGTATCTTAAGAGATTCATCATTACTCCTTCCATAGTTTACTGGTATTCTATGAGTCAATACCTCTCGTGACGAAAAAGTGGCTATCTTAATAGTGCAATACTTCTTCCTCCGAGTTGCTCACACAGTTTACTACTTTTTGTGTAGTTTTTGTCTGCCAGAAACTATAATTCACTAGCTGTGTATCATAAAAGAGTCATCGTTTCTCCTCCTAGGGGTTTTCGAGATTTCTTAATCCAAACCGCAAGTAACGTGGCATTGGCTACCTTAAGAGAGTCATAGTTACTCGTCCCAATTGCTCACCCAGTCTGCCACTTTTCCTTACTGCGGCCAGTCTGCCAGAAGCGATATGTCACTCGTTGTGTATCTTAAGAGATTCATCGTTACTCTTTCCATAGGTTACTGGTATTCTCTGATTCAATGCCTCTCGTAACGAAAAAGTGGCTATCTTAATAGTGCAATACTTCTTCCTCCCAGTTGCTCACACAGTTTACTACTTTTTTGTGTAGTTTTTGTCTGCCAGAAACTATAATTCACTAGTTTTGTATCATAAAAGAGTCATCGTTTCTCCTTCTAGGGGTTATTCGAGACCTCTTAATGCAAACCGCAAGTAACGAGGCATTGGCTACCTTAAGAGAGTCATAGTTACTCGTCCCAATTGCTCACCCAGTCTGCCACTTTTTCTTACTGCGGCCAGTCTGCCAGAAGCGATATGTCACTCGTTGTGTATCTTAAGAGATTCATCGTTACTCCTTCCATAGGTTACTGGTATTCTCTGAGTCAATACCTCTCGTGACGAAAAAGTGGCTATCTTAATAGTGCAATACTTCTTCCTCCCAGTTGCTCACACAGTTTACTACTTTTTTGTGTAGTTTTTGTCTGACAGAAACTATAATTCACTAGCTGTGTATCATAAAAGAGTCATCGTTTCTCCTCCTAGGGGTTTTCGAGATTTCTTAATCCAAACCGCAAGTAACGAGGCATTGGCTACCTTAAGAGAGTCATAGTTACTCGTCCCCATTGCTCACCCAGTCTGCCACTTTTTCTTACTGTGGCCAGTCTGCCAGAAGCGATATGTCACTCGTTGTGTATCTTAAGAGATTCATCGTTACTCTTTCCATAGGTTACTGATATTCTCTGAGTCAATACCTCTCGTGACGAAAAAGTGGCTATCTTAATAGTGCAATACTTCTTCCTCCCAGTTGCTCACACAGTTTACTACTTTTTTGTGTAGTATTTGTCTGCCAGAAACTATAATTCACCAGCTGTGTATCATAAAAGAGTCATCGTTTCTCCTCCTAGGGGTTTTCGAGATTTCTTAATCCAAACCGCAAGTAACGAGGCATTGGCTACCTTAAGAGAGTCATAGTAACTCGTCCCCATTGCTCACCCAGTCTGCCACTATTTCTTACTGTGGCCAGTCTGCCAGAAGCGATATGTCACTCGTTGTGTATCTTAAGAGATTCATCGTTACTCCTTCCATAGGTTACTGGTATTCTCAGAGTCAATACCTCTCTTGACGAAAAAGTGGCTATCTTAATAGTGCAATACTTCTTCCTCCGAGTTGCTCACACAGTTTACTACTTTTTGTGTACTTGCCAGTCTGTCAGAAGCGATATGTCACTAGTTGTGTATCATAAAAGGGTCATCGTTTCTCCTCCTAGGGGTTATTCGAGATTTCTTAATCCAAACCGCAAGTAACGAGGCATTGGCTACCTTAAGAGAGTCATAGTTACTCGTCCCAATTGCTCACCCAGTCTGCCACTTTTCCTTACTGCGGCCAGTCTGCCAGAAGCGATATGTCACTCGTTGTGTATCTTAAGAGATTCATCGTTACTCTTTCCATAGGTTACTGATATTCTCTGATTCAATGCCTCTCGTGACGAAAAAGTGGCTATCTTAATAGTGCAATACTTCTTCCTCCCATTTGCTCACACAGTTTACTACTTTTTTGTGTAGTTTTTGTCTGCCAGAAACTATAATTCACTAGTTTTGTATCATAAAAGAGTCATCGTTTCTCCTCCTAGGGGTTATTCGAGACCTCTTAATGTAAACCGCAAGTAACGAGGCATTGGCTACCTTAAGAGAGTCATAGTTACTCGTCCCAATTGCTCACCCAGTCGGCCACTTTTCCTTACTGCGGCCAGTCTGCCAGAAGCGATATGTCACTCGTTGTGTATCTTAAGAGATTCATCGTTACTCTTTCCATAGGTTACTGGTATTCTCTGATTCAATGCCTCTCGTGACGAAAAAGTGGCTATCTTAATAGTGCAATACTTCTTCCTCCCAGTTGCTCACACAGTTTACTACTTTTTTGTGTAGTTTTTGTCTGCCAGAAACTATAATTCACTAGTTTTGCATCATAAAAGAGTCATCGTTTCTCCTCCTAGGGGCTATTCGAGACCTCTTAATCCAAACCGCAAGTAACGAGGCATTGGCTACCTTAAGAGAGTCATAGTTACTCGTCCCAATTGCTCACCCAGTCTGCCACTTTTTCTTACTGCGGCCAGTCTGCCAGAAGCGATATGTCACTCGTTGTGTATCTTAAGAGATTCATCGTTACTCCTTCCATAGGTTACTGGTATTCTCTGAGTCAATACCTCTCGTGACGAAAAAGTGGCTATCTTAATAGTGCAATACTTCTTCCTCCCAGTTGCTCACACAGTTTACTACTTTTATGTGTAGTTTTTGTCTGCCAGAAACTATAATTCACCAGCTGTGTATCATAAAAGAGTCATCGTTTCTCCTCCTAGGGGTTTTCGAGATTTCTTAATCCAAACCGCAAGTAACGAGGCATTGGCTACCTTAAGAGAGTCATAGTTACTCGTCCCCATTGCTCACCCAGTCTGCCACTTTTTCTTACTGTGGCCAGTCTGCCAGAAGCGATATGTCACTCGTTGTGTATCTTAAGAGATTCATCGTTACTCCTTCCATAGGTTACTGGTATTCTCAGAGTCAATACCTCTCTTGACGAAAAAGTGGCTATCTTAATAGTGCAATACTTCTTCCTCCGAGTTGCTCACACAGTTTACTACTTTTTGTGTACTTGCCAGTCTGTCAGAAGCGATATGTCACTAGTTGTGTATCATAAAAGGGTCATCGTTTCTCCTCCTAGGGGTTATTCGAGATTTCTTAATCCAAACCGCAAGTAACGAGGCATTGGCTACCTTAAGAGAGTCATAGTTACTCGTCCCAATTGCTCACCCAGTCTGCCACTTTTCCTTACTGCGGCCAGTCTGCCAGAAGCGATATGTCACTCGTTGTGTATCTTAAGAGATTCATCGTTACTCTTTCCATAGGTTACTGATATTCTCTGTTTCAATGCCTCTCGTGACGAAAAAGTGGCTATCTTAATAGTGCAATACTTCTTCCTCTCATTTGCTCACACAGTTTACAACTTTTTTGTGTAGTTTTTGTCTGCCAGAAACTATAATTCACTAGTTTTGTATCATAAAAGAGTCATCGTTTCTCCTCCTAGGGGTTATTCGAGACCTCTTAATGCAAACCGCAAGTAACGAGGCATTGGCTACCTTAAGAGAGTCATAGTTACTCGTCCCAATTGCTCACCCAGTCTGCCACTTTTCCTTACTGCGGCCAGTCTGCCAGAAGCGATATGTCACTCGTTGTGTATCTTAAGAGATTCATCGTTACTCTTTCCATAGGTTACTGGTATTCTCTGATTCAATGCCTCTCGTGACGAAAAAGTGGCTATCTTAATAGTGCAATACTTCTTCCTCCCAGTTGCTCACACAGTTTACTACTTTTTTGTGTAGTTTTTGTCTGCCAGAAACTATAATTCACTAGTTTTGTATCATAAAAGAGTCATCGTTTCTCCTCCTAGGGGTTATTCGAGACCTCTTAATCCAAACCGCAAGTAACGAGGCATTGGCTACCTTAAGAGAGTCATAGTTACTCGTCCCCATTGCTCACCCAGTCTGCCACTTCTTCTTACTGTGGCCAGTCTGCCAGAAGCGATATGTCACTCGTTGTGTATCTTAAGAGATTCATCGTTACTCCTTCCATAGGTTACTGGTATTCTCTGAGTCAATACCTCTCTTGACGAAAAAGTGGCTATCTTAATAGTGCAATACTTCTTCCTCCGAGTTGCTCACACAGTTTACTACTTTTTGTGTACTTGCCAGTCTGCCAGAAGCGATATGTCAATAGTTGTGTATCATAAAAGGGTCATCGTTTCTCCTCCTAGGGGTTATTCGAGATTTCTTAATCCAAACCGCAAGTAACGAGGCATTGGCTACCTTAAGAGAGTCATAGTTACTCGTCCCGATTGCTCACCCAGTCTGCCACTTTTCCTTACTGCGGCCAGTCTGCCAGAAGCGATATGTCACTCGTTGTGTATCTTAAGAGATTCATCGTTACTCTTTCCATAGGTTACTGATATTCTCTGATTCAATGCCTCTCGTGACGAAAAAGTGGCTATCTTAATAGTGCAATACTTCTTCCTCCCATTTGCTCACACAGTTTACTACTTTTTTGTGTAGTTTTTGTCTGCCAGAAACTATAATTCACTAGTTTTGTATCATAAAAGAGTCATCGTTTCTCCTCCTAGGGGTTATTCAGGACCTCTTAATGCAAACCGCAAGTAACGAGGCATTGGCTACCTTAAGAGAGTCATAGTTACTCGTCTCAATTGCTCACCCAGTCTGCCACTTTTCCTTACTGCGGCCAGTCTGCCAGAAGCAATATGTCACTCGTTGTGTATCTTAAGAGATTCATCGTTACTCCTTCCATAGGTTACTGGTATTCTCTGATTCAATGCCTCTCGTGACGAAAAAGTGGCTATCTTAATAGTGCAATACTTCTCCTCCCAGTTGCTCACACAGTTTACTACTTTTTTGTGTAGTTTTTGTCTGCCAGAAACTATAATTCACTAGTTTTGTATCATAAAAGAGTCATCGTTTCTCCTCCTAGGGGTTATTCGAGACCTCTTAATCCAAACCGCAAGTAACGAGGCATTGGCTACCTTAAGAGAGTCATAGTTACTCGTCCCAATTGCTCAGCCAGTCTGCCACTTTTTCTTACTGCGGCCAGTCTGCCAGAAGCGATATGTCACTCGTTGTGTATCTTAAGAGATTCATCGTTACTCCTTCCATAGTTTACTGGTATTCTATGAGTCAATACCTCTCGTGACGAAAAAGTGGCTATCTTAATAGTGCAATACTTCTTCCTCCGAGTTGCTCACACAGTTTACTACTTTTTGTGTAGTTTTTGTCTGCCAGAAACTATAATTCACTAGCTGTGTATCATAAAAGAGTCATCGTTTCTCCTCCTAGGGGTTTTCGAGATTTCTTAATCCAAACCGCAAGTAACGAGGCATTGGCTACCTTAAGAGAGTCATAGTTACTCGTCCCAATTGCTCACCCAGTCTGCCACTTTTCCTTACTGCGGCCAGTCTGCCAGAAGCGATATGTCACTCGTTGTGTATCTTAAGAGATTCATCGTTACTCTTTCCATAGGTTACTGGTATTCTCTGATTCAATGCCTCTCGTAACGAAAAAGGGGCTATCTTAATAGTGCAATACTTCTTCCTCCCAGTTGCTCACACAGTTTACTACTTTTTTGTGTAGTTTTTGTCTGCCAGAAACTATAATTCACTAGTTTTGTATCATAAAAGAGTCATCGTTTCTCCTCCTAGGGGTTATTCGAGACCTCTTAATGCAAACCGCAAGTAACGAGGCATTGGCTACATTAAGAGAGTCATAGTTACTCTTCCCAATTGCTCACCCAGTCTGCCACTTTTCCTTACTGCGGCCAGTCTGCCAGAAGCGATATGTCACTCGTTGTGTATCTTAAGAGATTCATCGTTACTCTTTCCATAGGTTACTGATATTCTCTGATTCAATGCCTCTCGTGACGAAAAAGTGGCTATCTTAATAGTGCAATACTTCTTCCTCCCATTTGCTCACACAGTTTACTACTTTTTTGTGTAGTTTTTGTCTGCCAGAAACTATAATTCACTAGTTTTGTATCATAAAAGAGTCATCGTTTCTCCTCCTAGGGGTTATTCGAGACCTCTTAATGCAAACCGCAAGTAACGAGGCATTGGCTACCTTAAGAGAGTCATAGTTACTCGTCCCAATTGCTCACCCAGTCGGCCACTTTTCCTTACTGCGGCCAGTCCGCCAGAAGCGATATGTCACTCGTTGTGTATCTTAAGAGATTCATCGTTACTCTTTCCATAGGTTACTGGTATTCTCTGATTCAATGCCTCTCGTGACGAAAAAGTGGCTATCTTAATAGTGCAATACTTCTTCCTCCCAGTTGCTCACACAGTTTACTACTTTTTTGTGTAGTTTTTGTCTGCCAGAAACTATAATTCACTAGTTTTGTATCATAAAAGAGTCATCGTTTCTCCTCCTAGGGGCTATTCGAGACCTCTTAATCCAAACCGCAAGTAACGAGGCATTGGCTACCTTATGAGAGTCATAGTTACTCGTCCCAATTGCTCACCCAGTCTGCCACTTTTTCTTACTGCGGCCAGTCTGCCAGAAGCGATATGTCACTCGTTGTGTATCTTAAGAGATTCTTCGTTACTCCTTCCATAGGTTACTGGTATTCTCTGAGTCAATACCTCTCGTGACGAAAAAGTGGCTATCTTAATAGTGCAATACTTCTTCCTCCCAGTTGCTCACACAGTTTACTACTTTTTTGTGTAGTTTTTGTCTGACAGAAACTATAATTCACTAGCTGTGTATCATAAAAGAGTCATCGTTTCTCCTCCTAGGGGTTTTCGAGATTTCTTAATCCAAACCGCAAGTAACGAGGCATTGGCTACCTTAAGAGAGTCATAGTTACTCGTCCCAATTGCTCACCCAGTCTGCCACTTTTCCTTACTGCGGCCAGTCTGCCAGAAGCGATATGTCACTCGTTGTGTATCTTAAGAGATTCATCGTTACTCTTTCCATAGGTTACTGATATTCTCTGAGTCAATACCTCTCGTGACGAAAAAGTGGCTATCTTAATAGTGCAATACTTCTTCCTCCCAGTTGCTCACACAGTTTACTACTTTTTTGTGTAGTTTTTGTCTGCCAGAAACTATAATTCACCAGCTGTGTATCATAAAAGAGTCATCGTTTCTCCTCCTAGGGGTTTTCGAGATTTCTTAATCCAAACCGCAAGTAACGAGGCATTGGGTACCTTAAGAGAGTCATAGTTACTCGTCCCCATTGCTCACCCAGTCTGCCACTTTTTCTTACTGTGGCCAGTCTGCCAGAAGCGATATGTCACTCGTTGTGTATCTTAAGAGATTCATCGTTACTCCTTCCATAGGTTACTGGTATTCTCAGAGTCAATACCTCTCTTGACGAAAAAGTGGCTATCTTAATAGTGCAATACTTCTTCCTCCGAGTTGCTCACACAGTTTACTACTTTTTGTGTACTTGCCAGTCTGTCAGAAGCGATATGTCACTAGTTGTGTATCATAAAAGGGTCATCGTTTCTCCTCCTAGGGGTTTTCGAGATTTCTTAATCCAAACCGCAAGTAACGAGGCATTGGCTACCTTAAGAGAGTCATAGTTACTCGTCCCAATTGCTCACCCAGTCTGCCACTTTTCCTTACTGCGGCCAGTCTGCCAGAAGCGATATGTCACTCGTTGTGTATCTTAAGAGATTCATCGTTACTCTTTCCATAGGTTACTGGTATTCTCTGATTCAATGCCTCTCGTAACGAAAAAGTGGCTATCTTAATAGTGCAATACTTCTTCCTCCCAGTTGCTCACACAGTTTACTACTTTTTTGTGTAGTTTTTGTCTGCCAGAAACTATAATTCACTAGTTTTGTATCATAAAAGAGTCATCGTTTCTCCTCCTAGGGGTTATTCGAGACCTCTTAATGCAAACCGCAAGTAACGAGGCATTGGCTACATTAAGAGAGTCATAGTTACTCGTCCCAATTGCTCACCCAGTCTGCCACTTTTCCTTACTGCGGCCAGTCTGCCAGAAGCGATATGTCACTCGTTGTGTATCTTAAGAGATTCATCGTTACTCTTTCCATAGGTTACTGATATTCTCTGATTCAATGCCTCTCGTGACGAAAAAGTGGCTATCTTAATAGTGCAATACTTCTTCCTCCCATTTGCTCACACAGTTTACTACTTTTTTGTGTAGTTTTTGTCTGCCAGAAACTATAATTCACTAGTTTTGTATCATAAAAGAGTCATCGTTTCTCCTCCTAGGGGTTATTCGAGACCTCTTAATGCAAACCGCAAGTAACGAGGCATTGGCTACCTTAAGAGAGTCATAGTTACTCGTCCCAATTGCTCACCCAGTCGGCCACTTTTCCTTACTGCGGCCAGTCCGCCAGAAGCGATATGTCACTCGTTGTGTATCTTAAGAGATTCATCGTTACTCTTTCCATAGGTTACTGGTATTCTCTGATTCAATGCCTCTCGTGACGAAAAAGTGGCTATCTTAATAGTGCAATACTTCTTCCTCCCAGTTGCTCACACAGTTTACTACTTTTTTGTGTAGTTTTTGTCTGCCAGAAACTATAATTCACTAGTTTTGTATCATAAAAGAGTCATCGTTTCTCCTCCTAGGGGCTATTCGAGACCTCTTAATCCAAACCGCAAGTAACGAGGCATTGGCTACCTTATGAGAGTCATAGTTACTCGTCCCAATTGCTCACCCAGTCTGCCACGTTTTCTTACTGCGGCCAGTCTGCCAGAAGCGATATGTCACTCGTTGTGTATCTTAAGAGATTCTTCGTTACTCCTTCCATAGGTTACTGGTATTCTCTGAGTCAATACCTCTCGTGACGAAAAAGTGGCTATCTTAATAGTGCAATACTTCTTCCTCCCAGTTGCTCACACAGTTTACTACTTTTTTGTGTAGTTTTTGTCTGACAGAAACTATAATTCACTAGCTGTGTATCATAAAAGAGTCATCGTTTCTCCTCCTAGGGGTTTTCGAGATTTCTTAATCCAAACCGCAAGTAACGAGGCATTGGCTACCTTAAGAGAGTCATAGTTACTCGTCCCAATTGCTCACCCAGTCTGCCACTTTTCCTTACTGCGGCCAGTCTGCCAGAAGCGATATGTCACTCGTTGTGTATCTTAAGAGATTCATCGTTACTCTTTCCATAGGTTACTGATATTCTCTGAGTCAATACCTCTCGTGACGAAAAAGTGGCTATCTTAATAGTGCAATACTTCTTCCTCCCAGTTGCTCACACAGTTTACTACTTTTTTGTGTAGTTTTTGTCTGCCAGAAACTATAATTCACCAGCTGTGTATCATAAAAGAGTCATCGTTTCTCCTCCTAGGGGTTTTCGAGATTTCTTAATCGAAACCGCAAGTAACGAGGCATTGGGTACCTTAAGAGAGTCATAGTTACTCGTCCCCATTGCTCACCCAGTCTGCCACTTTTTCTTACTGTGGCCAGTCTGCCAGAAGCGATATGTCACTCGTTGTGTATCTTAAGAGATTCATCGTTACTCCTTCCATAGGTTACTGGTATTCTCAGAGTCAATACCTCTCTTGACGAAAAAGTGGCTATCTTAATAGTGCAATACTTCTTCCTCCGAGTTGCTCACACAGTTTACTACTTTTTGTGTACTTGCCAGTCTGTCAGAAGCGATATGTCACTAGTTGTGTATCATAAAAGGGTCATCGTTTCTCCTCCTAGGGGTTATTCGAGATTTCTTAATCCAAACCGCAAGTAACGAGGCATTGGCTACCTTAAGAGAGTCATAGTTACTCGTCCCAATTGCTCACCCAGTCTGCCACTTTTCCTTACTGCGGCCAGTCTGCCAGAAGCGATATGTCACTCGTTGTGTATCTTAAGAGATACATCGTTACTCTTTCCATAGGTTACTGATATTCTCTGATTCAATGCCTCTCGTGACGAAAAAGTGGCTATCTTAATACTTCTTCCTCCCATTTGCTCACACAGTTTACTACTTTTTTGTGTAGTTTTTGTCTGCCAGAAACTATAATTCACTAGTTTTGTATCATAAAAGAGTCATCGTTTCTCCTCCTAGGGGTTATTCGAGACCTCTTAATGCAAACCGCAAGTAACGAGGCATTGGCTACCTTAAGAGAGTCATAGTTACTCGTCCCAATTGCTCACCCAGTCTGCCACTTTTCCTTACTGCGGCCAGTCTGCCAGAAGCGATATGTCACTCGTTGTGTATCTTAAGAGATTCATCGTTACTCTTTCCATAGGTTACTGATATTCTCTGATTCAATGCCTCTCGTGACGAAAAAGTGGCTATCTTAATAGTGCAATACTTCTTCCTCCCATTTGCTCACACAGTTTACTACTTTTTTGTGTAGTTTTTGTCTGCCAGAAACTATAATTCACTAGTTTTGTATCATAAAAGAGTCATCGTTTCTCCTCCTAGGGGTTATTCGAGACCTCTTAATGCAAACCGCAAGTAACGAGGCATTGGCTACCTTAAGAGAGTCATAGTTACTCGTCCCAATTGCTCACCCAGTCGGCCACTTTTCCTTACTGCGGCCAGTCCGCCAGAAGCGATATGTCACTCGTTGTGTATCTTAAGAGATTCATCGTTACTCTTTCCATAGGTTACTGGTATTCTCTGATTCAATGCCTCTCGTGACGAAAAAGTGGCTATCTTAATAGTGCAATACTTCTTCCTCCCAGTTGCTCACACAGTTTACTACTTTTTTGTGTAGTTTTTGTCTGCCAAAAACTATAATTCACTAGCTGTGTATCATAAAAGAGTCATCGTTTCTCCTCCTAGGGGTTATTCGAGACCTCTTAATCCAAACCGCAAGTAACGAGGCATTGGCTACCTTAAGAGAGTCATAGTTACTCGTCCCAATTGCTCACCCAGTCTGCCACTTTTTCTTACTGCGGCCAGTCTGCCAGAAGCGATATGTCACTCGTTGTGTATCTTAAGAGATTCATCGTTACTCCTTCCATAGGTTACTGGTATTCTATGAGTCAATACCTCTCGTGACGAAAAAGTGGCTATCTTAATAGTGCAATACTTCTTCCTCCGAGTTGCTCACACAGTTTACTACTTTTTGTGTAGTTTTTGTCTGCCAGAAACTATAATTCACTAGCTGTGTATCATAAAAGAGTCATCGTTTCTCCTCCTAGGGGTTTTCGAGATTTCTTAATCCAAACCGCAAGTAACGAGGCATTGGCTGGTTACCTTAAGAGAGTCATAGTTACTCGTCCCAATTGCTCACCCAGTCTGCCACTTTTCCTTACTGCGGCCAGTCTGCCAGAAGCGATATGTCACTCGTTGTGTATCTTAAGAGATTCATCGTTACTCTTTCCATAGGTTACTGGTATTCTCTGATTCAATGCCTCTCGTGACGAAAAAGTGGCTATCTTAATAGTGCAATACTTCTTCCTCCCATTTGCTCACACAGTTTACTACTTTTTTGTGTAGTTTTTGTCTGCCAGAAACTATAATTCACTAGTTTTGTATCATAAAAGAGTCATCGTTTCTCCTCCTAGGGGTTATTCGAGACCTCTTAATGCAAACCGCAAGTAACGAGGCATTGGCTACCTTAAGAGAGTCATAGTTACTCGTCCCAATTGCTCACCCAGTCGGCCACTTTTCCTTACTGCGGCCAGTCTGCCAGAAGCGATATGTCACTCGTTGTGTATCTTAAGAGATTCATCGTTACTCTTTCCATAGGTTACTGGTATTCTCTGATTCAATGCCTCTCGTAACGAAAAAGTGGCTATCTTAATAGTGCAATACTTCTTCCTCCCAGTTGCTCACACAGTTTACTACTTTTTTGTGTAGTTTTTGTCTGCCAGAAACTATAATTCACTAGTTTTGTATCATAAAAGAGTCATCGTTTCTCCTCCTAGGGGTTATTCGAGACCTCTTAATGCAAACCGCAAGTAACGAGGCATTGGCTACATTAAGAGAGTCATAGTTACTCGTCCCAATTGCTCACCCAGTCTGCCACTTTTCCTTACTGCGGCCAGTCTGCCAGAAGCGATATGTCACTCGTTGTGTATCTTAAGAGATTCATCGTTACTCTTTCCATAGGTTACTGATATTCTCTGATTCAATGCCTCTCGTGACGAAAAAGTGGCTATCTTAATAGTGCAATACTTCTTCCTCCCATTTGCTCACACAGTTTACTACTTTTTTGTGTAGTTTTTGTCTGCCAGAAACTATAATTCACTAGTTTTGTATCATAAAAGAGTCATCGTTTCTCCTCCTAGGGGTTATTCGAGACCTCTTAATGCAAACCGCAAGTAACGAGGCATTGGCTACCTTAAGAGAGTCATAGTTACTCGTCCCAATTGCTCACCCAGTCGGCCACTTTTCCTTACTGCGGCCAGTCCGCCAGAAGCGATATGTCACTCGTTGTGTATCTTAAGAGATTCATCGTTACTCTTTCCATAGGTTACTGGTATTCTCTGATTCAATGCCTCTCGTGACGAAAAAGTGGCTATCTTAATAGTGCAATACTTCTTCCTCCCAGTTGCTCACACAGTTTACTACTTTTTTGTGTAGTTTTTGTCTGCCAGAAACTATAATTCACTAGTTTTGTATCATAAAAGAGTCATCGTTTCTCCTCCTAGGGGCTATTCGAGACCTCTTAATCCAAACCGCAAGTAACGAGGCATTGGCTACCTTATGAGAGTCATAGTTACTCGTCCCAATTGCTCACCCAGTCTGCCACTTTTTCTTACTGCGGCCAGTCTGCCAGAAGCGATATGTCACTCGTTGTGTATCTTAAGAGATTCTTCGTTACTCCTTCCATAGGTTACTGGTATTCTCTGAGTCAATACCTCTCGTGACGAAAAAGTGGCTATCTTAATAGTGCAATACTTCTTCCTACCAGTTGCTCACACAGTTTACTACTTTTTTGTGTAGTTTTTGTCTGACAGAAACTATAATTCACTAGCTGTGTATCATAAAAGAGTCATCGTTTCTCCTCCTAGGGGTTTTCGAGATTTCTTAATCCAAACCGCAAGTAACGAGGCATTGGCTGGTTACCTTAAGAGAGTCATAGTTACTCGTCCCAATTGCTCACCCAGTCTGCCACTTTTCCTTACTGCGGCCAGTCTGCCAGAAGCGATATGTCACTCGTTGTGTATCTTAAGAGATTCATCGTTACTCTTTCCATAGGTTACTGGTATTCTCTGATTCAATGCCTCTCGTGACGAAAAAGTGGCTATCTTAATAGTGCAATACTTCTTCCTCCCATTTGCTCACACAGTTTACTACTTTTTTGTGTAGTTTTTGTCTGCCAGAAACTATAATTCACTAGTTTTGTATCATAAAAGGGTCATCGTTTCTCCTCCTAGGGGTTATTCGAGACCTCTTAATGCAAACCGCAAGTAACGAGGCATTGGCTACCTTAAGAGAGTCATAGTTACTCGTCCCAATTGCTCACCCAGTCGGCCACTTTTCCTTACTGCGGCCAGTCTGCCAGAAGCGATATGTCACTCGTTGTGTATCTTAAGAGATTCATCGTTACTCTTTCCATAGGTTACTGGTATTCTCTGATTCAATGCCTCTCGTAACGAAAAAGTGGCTATCTTAATAGTGCAATACTTCTTCCTCCCAGTTGCTCACACAGTTTACTACTTTTTTGTGTAGTTTTTGTCTGCCAGAAACTATAATTCACTAGTTTTGTATCATAAAAGAGTCATCGTTTCTCCTCCTAGGGGTTATTCGAGACCTCTTAATGCAAACCGCAAGTAACGAGGCATTGGCTACATTAAGAGAGTCATAGTTACTCGTCCCAATTGCTCACCCAGTCTGCCACTTTTCCTTACTGCGGCCAGTCTGCCAGAAGCGATATGTCACTCGTTGTGTATCTTAAGAGATTCATCGTTACTCTTTCCATAGGTTACTGATATTCTCTGATTCAATGCCTCTCGTGACGAAAAAGTGGCTATCTTAATAGTGCAATACTTCTTCCTCCCATTTGCTCACACAGTTTACTACTTTTTTGTGTAGTTTTTGTCTGCCAGAAACTATAATTCACTAGTTTTGTATCATAAAAGAGTCATCGTTTCTCCTCCTAGGGGTTATTCGAGACCTCTTAATGCAAACCGCAAGTAACGAGGCATTGGCTACCTTAAGAGAGTCATAGTTACTCGTCCCAATTGCTCACCCAGTCGGCCACTTTTCCTTACTGCGGCCAGTCCGCCAGAAGCGATATGTCACTCGTTGTGTATCTTAAGAGATTCATCGTTACTCTTTCCATAGGTTACTGGTATTCTCTGATTCAATGCCTCTCGTGACGAAAAAGTGGCTATCTTAATAGTGCAATACTTCTTCCTCCCAGTTGCTCACACAGTTTACTACTTTTTTGTGTAGTTTTTGTCTGCCAGAAACTATAATTCACTAGTTTTGTATCATAAAAGAGTCATCGTTTCTCCTCCTAGGGGCTATTCGAGACCTCTTAATCCAAACCGCAAGTAACGAGGCATTGGCTACCTTATGAGAGTCATAGTTACTCGTCCCAATTGCTCACCCAGTCTGCCACTTTTTCTTACTGCGGCCAGTCTGCCAGAAGCGATATGTCACTCGTTGTGTATCTTAAGAGATTCTTCGTTACTCCTTCCATAGGTTACTGGTATTCTCTGAGTCAATACCTCTCGTGACGAAAAAGTGGCTATCTTAATAGTGCAATACTTCTTCCTACCAGTTGCTCACACAGTTTACTACTTTTTTGTGTAGTTTTTGTCTGACAGAAACTATAATTCACTAGCTGTGTATCATAAAAGAGTCATCGTTTCTCCTCCTAGGGGTTTTCGAGATTTCTTAATCCAAACCGCAAGTAACGAGGCATTGGCTACCTTAAGAGAGTCATAGTTACTCGTCCCAATTGCTCACCCAGTCTGCCACTTTTCCTTACTGCGGCCAGTCTGCCAGAAGCGATATGTCACTCGTTGTGTATCTTAAGAGATTCATCGTTACTCTTTCCATAGGTTACTGATATTCTCTGAGTCAATACCTCTCGTGACGAAAAAGTGGCTATCTTAATAGTGCAATACTTCTTCCTCCCAGTTGCTCACACAGTTTACTACTTTTTTGTGTAGTTTTTGTCTGCCAGAAACTATAATTCACCAGCTGTGTATCATAAAAGAGTCATCGTTTCTCCTCCTAGGGGTTTTCGAGATTTCTTAATCCAAACCGCAAGTAACGAGGCATTGGGTACCTTAAGAGAGTCATAGTTACTCGTCCCCATTGCTCACCCAGTCTGCCACTTTTTCTTACTGTGGCCAGTCTGCCAGAAGCGATATGTCACTCGTTGTGTATCTTAAGAGATTCATCGTTACTCCTTCCATAGGTTACTGGTATTCTCAGAGTCAATACCTCTCTTGACGAAAAAGTGGCTATCTTAATAGTGCAATACTTCTTCCTCCCAGTTGCTCACACAGTTTACTACTTTTTGTGTACTTGCCAGTCTGTCAGAAGCGATATGTCACTAGTTGTGTATCATAAAAGGGTCATCGTTTCTCCTCCTAGGGGTTATTCGAGATTTCTTAATCGAAACCGCAAGTAACGAGGCATTGGCTACCTTAAGAGAGTCATAGTTACTCGTCCCAATTGCTCACCCAGTCTGCCACTTTTCCTTACTGCGGCCAGTCTGCCAGAAACAATATGTCACTCGTTGTGTATCTTAAGAGATACATCGTTACTCTTTCCATAGGTTACTGATATTCTCTGATTCAATGCCTCTCGTGACGAAAAAGTGGCTATCTTAATAGTGCAATACTTCTTCCTCCCATTTGCTCACACAGTTTACTACTTTTTTGTGTAGTTTTTGTCTGCCAGAAACTATAATTCACTAGTTTTGTATCATGAAAGAGTCATCGTTTCTCCTCCTAGGGGTTATTCGAGACCTCTTAATGCAAACCGCAAGTAACGAGGCATTGGCTACCTTAAGAGAGTCATAGTTACTCGTCCCAATTGCTCACCCAGTCTGCCACTTTTCCTTACTGCGGCCAGTCTGCCAGAAGCGATATGTCACTCGTTGTGTATCTTAAGAGATTCATCGTTACTCTTTCCATAGGTTACTGATATTCTCTGATTCAATGCCTCTCGTGACGAAAAAGTGGCTATCTTAATAGTGCAATACTTCTTCCTCCCATTTGCTCACACAGTTTACTACTTTTTTGTGTAGTTTTTGTCTGCCAGAAACTATAATTCACTAGTTTTGTATCATAAAAGAGTCATCGTTTCTCCTCCTAGGGGTTATTCGAGACCTCTTAATGCAAACCGCAAGTAACGAGGCATTGGCTACCTTAAGAGAGTCATAGTTACTCGTCCCAATTGCTCACCCAGTCGGCCACTTTTCCTTACTGCGGCCAGTCCGCCAGAAGCGAAATGTCACTCGTTGTGTATCTTAAGAGATTCATCGTTACTCTTTCCATAGGTTACTGGTATTCTCTGATTCAATGCCTCTCGTGACGAAAAAGTGGCTATCTTAATAGTGCAATACTTCTTCCTCCCAGTTGCTCACACAGTTTACTACTTTTTTGTGTAGTTTTTGTCTGCCAGAAACTATAATTCACTAGTTTTGTATCATAAAAGAGTCATCGTTTCTCCTCCTAGGGGCTATTCGAGACCTCTTAATCCAAACCGCAAGTAACGAGGCATTGGCTACCTTATGAGAGTCATAGTTACTCGTCCCAATTGCTCACCCAGTCTGCCACTTTTTCTTACTGCGGCCAGTCTGCCAGAAGCGATATGTCACTCGTTGTGTATCTTAAGAGATTCTTCGTTACTCCTTCCATAGGTTACTGGTATTCTCTGAGTCAATACCTCTCGTGACGAAAAAGTGGCTATCTTAATAGTGCAATACTTCTTCCTACCAGTTGCTCACACAGTTTACTACTTTTTTGTGTAGTTTTTGTCTGACAGAAACTATAATTCACTAGCTGTGTATCATAAAAGAGTCATCGTTTCTCCTCCTAGGGGTTTTCGAGATTTCTTAATCCAAACCGCAAGTAACGAGGCATTGGCTGGTTACCTTAAGAGAGTCATAGTTACTCGTCCCAATTGCTCACCCAGTCTGCCACTTTTCCTTACTGCGGCCAGTCTGCCAGAAGCGATATGTCACTCGTTGTGTATCTTAAGAGATTCATCGTTACTCTTTCCATAGGTTACTGGTATTCTCTGATTCAATGCCTCTCGTGACGAAAAAGTGGCTATCTTAATAGTGCAATACTTCTTCCTCCCATTTGCTCACACAGTTTACTACTTTTTTGTGTAGTTTTTGTCTGCCAGAAACTATAATTCACTAGTTTTGTATCATAAAAGAGTCATAGTTTCTCCTCCTAGGGGTTATTCGAGACCTCTTAATGCAAACCGCAAGTAACGAGGCATTGGCTACCTTAAGAGAGTCATAGTTACTCGTCCCAATTGCTCACCCAGTCGGCCACTTTTCCTTACTGCGGCCAGTCTGCCAGAAGCGATATGTCACTCGTTGTGTATCTTAAGAGATTCATCGTTACTCTTTCCATAGGTTACTGGTATTCTCTGATTCAATGCCTCTCGTAACGAAAAAGTGGCTATCTTAATAGTGCAATACTTCTTCCTCCCAGTTGCTCACACAGTTTACTACTTTTTTGTGTAGTTTTTGTCTGCCAGAAACTATAATTCACTAGTTTTGTATCATAAAAGAGTCATCGTTTCTCCTCCTAGGGGTTATTCGAGACCTCTTAATGCAAACCGCAAGTAACGAGGCATTGGCTACATTAAGAGAGTCATAGTTACTCGTCCCAATTGCTCACCCAGTCTGCCACTTTTCCTTACTGCGGCCAGTCTGCCAGAAGCGATATGTCACTCGTTGTGTATCTTAAGAGATTCATCGTTACTCTTTCCATAGGTTACTGATATTCTCTGATTCAATGCCTCTCGTGACGAAAAAGTGGCTATCTTAATAGTGCAATACTTCTTCCTCCCATTTGCTCACACAGTTTACTACTTTTTTGTGTAGTTTTTGTCTGCCAGAAACTATAATTCACTAGTTTTGTATCATAAAAGAGTCATCGTTTCTCCTCCTAGGGGTTATTCGAGACCTCTTAATGCAAACCGCAAGTAACGAGGCATTGGCTACCTTAAGAGAGTCATAGTTACTCGTCCCAATTGCTCACCCAGTCGGCCACTTTTCCTTACTGCGGCCAGTCCGCCAGAAGCGATATGTCACTCGTTGTGTATCTTAAGAGATTCATCGTTACTCTTTCCATAGGTTACTGGTATTCTCTGATTCAATGCCTCTCGTGACGAAAAAGTGGCTATCTTAATAGTGCAATACTTCTTCCTCCCAGTTGCTCACACAGTTTACTACTTTTTTGTGTAGTTTTTGTCTGCCAGAAACTATAATTCACTAGTTTTGTATCATAAAAGAGTCATCGTTTCTCCTCCTAGGGGCTATTCGAGACCTCTTAATCCAAACCGCAAGTAACGAGGCATTGGCTACCTTATGAGAGTCATAGTTACTCGTCCCAATTGCTCACCCAGTCTGCCACTTTTTCTTACTGCGGCCAGTCTGCCAGAAGCGATATGTCACTCGTTGTGTATCTTAAGAGATTCTTCGTTACTCCTTCCATAGGTTACTGGTATTCTCTGAGTCAATACCTCTCGTGACGAAAAAGTGGCTATCTTAATAGTGCAATACTTCTTCCTACCAGTTGCTCACACAGTTTACTACTTTTTTGTGTAGTTTTTGTCTGACAGAAACTATAATTCACTAGCTGTGTATCATAAAAGAGTCATCGTTTCTCCTCCTAGGGGTTTTCGAGATTTCTTAATCCAAACCGCAAGTAACGAGGCATTGGCTACCTTAAGAGAGTCATAGTTACTCGTCCCAATTGCTCACCCAGTCTGCCACTTTTCCTTACTGCGGCCAGTCTGCCAGAAGCGATATGTCACTCGTTGTGTATCTTAAGAGATTCATCGTTACTCTTTCCATAGGTTACTGATATTCTCTGAGTCAATACCTCTCGTGACGAAAAAGTGGCTATCTTAATAGTGCAATACTTCTTCCTCCCAGTTGCTCACACAGTTTACTACTTTTTTGTGTAGTTTTTGTCTGCCAGAAACTATAATTCACCAGCTGTGTATCATAAAAGAGTCATCGTTTCTCCTCCTAGGGGTTTTCGAGATTTCTTAATCCAAACCGCAAGTAACGAGGCATTGGGTACCTTAAGAGAGTCATAGTTACTCGTCCCCATTGCTCACCCAGTCTGCCACTTTTTCTTACTGTGGCCAGTCTGCCAGAAGCGATATGTCACTCGTTGTGTATCTTAAGAGATTCATCGTTACTCCTTCCATAGGTTACTGGTATTCTCAGAGTCAATACCTCTCTTGACGAAAAAGTGGCTATCTTAATAGTGCAATACTTCTTCCTCCGAGTTGCTCACACAGTTTACTACTTTTTGTGTACTTGCCAGTCTGTCAGAAGCGATATGTCACTAGTTGTGTATCATAAAAGGGTCATCGTTTCTCCTCCTAGGGGTTATTCGAGATTTCTTAATCGAAACCGCAAGTAACGAGGCATTGGCTACCTTAAGAGAGTCATAGTTACTCGTCCCAATTGCTCACCCAGTCTGCCACTTTTCCTTACTGCGGCCAGTCTGCCAGAAACAATATGTCACTCGTTGTGTATCTTAAGAGATACATCGTTACTCTTTCCATAGGTTACTGATATTCTCTGATTCAATGCCTCTCGTGACGAAAAAGTGGCTATCTTAATAGTGCAATACTTCTTCCTCCCATTTGCTCACACAGTTTACTACTTTTTTGTGTAGTTTTTGTCTGCCAGAAACTATAATTCACTAGTTTTGTATCATAAAAGAGTCATCGTTTCTCCTCCTAGGGGTTATTCGAGACCTCTTAATGCAAACCGCAAGTAACGAGGCATTGGCTACCTTAAGAGAGTCATAGTTACTCGTCCCAATTGCTCACCCAGTCTGCCACTTTTCCTTACTGCGGCCAGTCTGCCAGAAGCGATATGTCACTCGTTGTGTATCTTAAGAGATTCATCGTTACTCTTTCCATAGGTTACTGATATTCTCTGATTCAATGCCTCTCGTGACTAAAAAGTGGCTATCTTAATAGTGCAATACTTCTTCCTCCCATTTGCTCACACAGTTTACTACTTTTTTGTGTAGTTTTTGTCTGCCAGAAACTATAATTCACTAGTTTTGTATCATAAAAGAGTCATCGTTTCTCCTCCTAGGGGTTATTCGAGACCTCTTAATGCAAACCGCAAGTAACGAGGCATTGGCTACCTTAAGAGAGTCATAGTTACTCGTCCCAATTGCTCACCCAGTCGGCCACTTTTCCTTACTGCGGCCAGTCCGCCAGAGACGATATGTCACTCGTTGTGTATCTTAAGAGATTCATCGTTACTCTTTCCATAGGTTACTGGTATTCTCTGATTCAATGCCTCTCGTGACGAAAAAGTGGCTATCTTAATAGTGCAATACTTCTTCCTCCGAGTTGCTCACACAGTTTACTACTTTTTGTGTAGTTTTTGTCTGCCAGAAACTATAATTCACTAGCTGTGTATCATAAAAGAGTCATCGTTTCTCCTCCTAGGGGTTTTCGAGATTTCTTAATCCAAACCGCAAGTAACGAGGCATTGGCTGGTTACCTTAAGAGAGTCATAGTTACTCGTCCCAATTGCTCACCCAGTCTGCCACTTTTCCTTACTGCGGCCAGTCTGCCAGAAGCGATATGTCACTCGTTGTGTATCTTAAGAGATTCATCGTTACTCTTTCCATAGGTTACTGGTATTCTCTGATTCAATGCCTCTCGTGACGAAAAAGTGGCTATCTTAATAGTGCAATACTTCTTCCTCCCATTTGCTCACACAGTTTACTACTTTTTTGTGTAGTTTTTGTCTGCCAGAAACTATAATTCACTAGTTTTGTATCATAAAAGAGTCATCGTTTCTCCTCCTAGGGGTTATTCGAGACCTCTTAATGCAAACCGCAAGTAACGAGGCATTGGCTACCTTAAGAGAGTCATAGTTACTCGTCCCAATTGCTCACCCAGTCGGCCACTTTTCCTTACTGCGGCCAGTCTGCCAGAAGCGATATGTCACTCGTTGTGTATCTTAAGAGATTCATCGTTACTCTTTCCATAGGTTACTGGTATTCTCTGATTCAATGCCTCTCGTGACGAAAAAGTGGCTATCTTAATAGTGCAATACTTCTTCCTCCCAGTTGCTCAAACAGTTTACTACTTTTTTGTGTAGTTATCGTCTGCCAGAAACTATAATTCACTAGTTTTGTATCATAAAAGAGTCATCGTTTCTCCTCCTAGGGGTTATTCGAGACCTCTTAATGCAAACCGCAAGTAACGAGGCATTGGCTACCTTAAGAGAGTCATAGTTACTCGTCCCAATTGCTCACCCAGTCTGCCACTTTTTCTTACTGCGACCAGTCTGCCAGAAGCGATATGTCACTCGTTGTGTATCTTAAGAGATTCATCGTTACTCCTTCCATAGGTTACTGGTATTCTCTGAGTCAATACCTCTCGTGACGAAAAAGTGGCTATCTTAATAGTGCAATACTTCTTCCTCCCAGTTGCTCACACAGTTTACTACTTTTTGTGTAGTTTTTGTCTGCCAGAAACTATAATTCACTAGCTGTGTATCATAAAAGAGTCATCGTTTCTCCTCCTAGGGGTTTTCGAGATTTCTTAATCCAAACCGCAAGTAACGAGGCATTGGCTACTTTAAGAGAGTCATAGTTACTCGTCCCAATTGCTCACCCAGTCTGCCACTTTTCCTTACTGCGGGCAGTCTGCCAGAAGCGATATGTCACTCGTTGTGTATCTTAAGAGATTCATCGTTACTCTTTCCATAGGTTACTGGTATTCTCTGATTCAATGCCTCTCGTGACGAAAAAGTGGCTATCTTAATAGTGCAATACTTCTTCCTCCCAGTTGCTCAGACAGTTTACTACTTTTTTGTGTAGTTTTTGTCTGCCAGAAACTATAATTCACTAGTTTTGTATCATAAAAGAGTCATCGTTTCTCCTCCTAGGGGTTATTCGAGACCTCTTAATGCAAACCGCAAGTAACGAGGCATTGGCTACCTTAAGAGAGTCATAGTTACTCGTCCCAATTGCTCACCCAGTCTGCCACTTTTCCTTACTGCGGGCAGTCTGCCAGAAGCGATATGTCACTCGTTGTGTATCTTAAGAGATTCATCGTTACTCTTTCCATAGGTTACTGGTATTCTCTGATTCAATGCCTCTCGTGACAAAAAGTGGCTATCTTAATAGTGCAATACTCCTTCCTCCCAGTTGCTCACACAGTTTACTAATTTTTTGTGTAGTTTTTGTCTGCCAGAAACTATAATTCACTAGCTGTGTATCATAAAAGAGTCATCGTTTCTCCTCCTAGGGGTTATTCGAGACCTCTTAATGCAAACCGCAAGTAACGAGGCATTGGCTACCTTAAGAGAGTCATAGTTACTCGTCCCAATTGCTCACCCAGTCTGCCACTTTTCCATACTGCGGCCAGTCTGCCAGAAGCGATATGTCACTCGTTGTGTATCTTAAGAGATTCATCGTTACTCTTTCCATAGGTTACTGGTATTCTCTGATTCAATGCCTCTCGTGACGAAAAAGTGGCTATCTTAATAGTGCAATACTTCTTCCTCCCAGTTGCTCACACAGTTTACTACTTTTTTGTGTAGTTTTTGTCTGCCAGAAACTATAATTCACTAGTTTTGTATCATAAAAGAGTCATCGTTTCTCCTCCTAGGGGTTATTCGAGACCTCTTAATCCAAACCGCAAGTAACGAGGCATTGGCTACCTTAAGAGAGTCATAGTTACTCGTCCCAATTGCTCACCCAGTCTGCCACTTTTTCTTACTGCGGCCAGTCTGCCAGAAGCGATATGTCACTCGTTGTGTATCTTAAGAGATTCATCGTTACTCCTTCCATAGTTTACTGGTATTCTATGAGTCAATACCTCTCGTGACGAAAAAGTGGCTATCATAATAGTGCAATACTTCTTCCTCCGAGTTGCTCACACAGTTTACTACTTTTTGTGTAGTTTTTGTCTGCCAGAAACTATAATTCACTAGCTGTGTATCATAAAAGAGTCATCGTTTATCCTCCTAGGGGTTTTCGAGATTTCTTAATCCAAACCGCAAGTAACGAGGCATTGGCTACCTTAAGAGAGGCATAGTTACTCGTCCCAATTGCTCACCCAGTCTGCCACTTTTCCTTACTGCGGCCAGTCTGCCAGAAGCGATATGTCACTCGTTGTGTATCTTAAGAGATTCATCGTTACTCTTTCCATAGGTTACTGGTATTCTCTGATTCAATGCCTCTCGTGACGAAAAAGTGGCTATCTTAATAGTGCAATACTTCTTCCTCCCAGTTGCTCACACAGTTTACTACTTTTTTGTGTAGTTTTTGTCTGCCAGAAACTATAATTCACTAGTTTTGTATCATAAAAGAGTCATCGTTTCTCCTCCTAGGGGTTATTCGAGACCTCTTAATGCAAACCGCAAGTAACGAGGCATCGGCTACATTAAGAGAGTCATAGTTACTCGTCCCAATTGCTCACCCAGTCTGCCACTTTTCCTTACTGCGGCCAGTCTGCCAGAAGCAATATGTCACTCGTTGTGTATCTTAAGAGATTCATCGTTACTCTTTCCATAGGTTACTGGTATTCTCTGATTCAATGCCTCTCGTGACGAAAAAGTGGCTATCTTAATAGTGCAATACTTCTTCCTCCCAGTTGCTCACACAGTTTACTAGTTTTTTGTGTAGTTTTTGTCTGCCAGAAACTATAATTCACTAGTTTTGTATCATAAAAGAGTCATCGTTTCTCCTCCTAGGGGTTATTCGAGACCTCTTAATGCAAACCGCAAGTAACGGGGCATTGGCTACCTTAAGAGAGTCATAGTTACTCGTCCCAATTGCTCACCCAGTCTGCCACTTTTCCTTACTGCGGCCAGTCTGCCAGAAGCGATATGTCACTCGTTGTGTATCTTAAGAGATTCATCGTTACTCTTTCCATAGGTTACTGGTATTCTCTGATTCAATGCCTCTCGTGACGAAAAAGTGGCTATCTTAATAGTGCAATACTTCTTCCTCCCAGTTGCTCACACAGTTTACTACTTTTTTGTGTAGTTTTTGTCTGCCAGAAACTATAATTCACTAGTTTTGTATCATAAAAGAGTCATCGTTTCTCCTCCTAGGGGTTTTCGAGATTTCTTAATCCAAACCGCAAGTAACGAGGCATTGGCTACCTTAAGAGAGTCATAGTTACTCGTCCCAATTGCTCACCCAGTCTGCCACTTTTTCTTACTGTGGCCAGTCTGCCAGAAGCGATATGTCACTCGTTGTGTATCTTAAGAGATTCATCGTTACTCTTTCCATAGGTTACTGGTATTCTCTGATTCAATACCTCTCTTGACGAAAAAGTGGCTATCTTAATAGTGCAATACTTCTTCCTCCGAGTTGCTCACACAGTTTACTACTTTTTGTGTACTTGCCAGTCTGCCAGAAGCGATATGTCACTAGTTGTGTATCATAAAAGGGTCATCGTTACTCTTTCCATAGGTTACTGGTATTCTCTGATTCAATGCCTCTCGTGACGAAAAAGTGGCTATCTTAATAGTGCAATACTTCTTCCTCCCAGTTGCTCACACAGTTTACTACTTTTTTGTGTAGTTTTTGTCTGCCAGAAACTATAATTCACTAGTTTTGTATCATAAAAGAGTCATCGTTTCTCCTCCTAGGGGTTATTCGAGACCTCTTAATGCAAACCGCAAGTAACGAGGCATTGGCTACCTTAAGAGAGTCATAGTTACTCGTCCCAATTGCTCACCCAGTCTGCCACTTTTCCTTACTGCGGCCAGTCTGCCAGAAGCGATATGTCACTCGTTGTGTATCTTAAGAGATTCATCGTTACTCTTTCCATAGGTTACTGGTATTCTCTGATTCAATGCCTCTCGTGACGAAAAAGTGGCTATCTTAATAGTGCAATACTTCTTCCTCCCAGTTGCTCACACAGTTTACTACTTTTTTGTGTAGTTTTTGTCTGCCAGAAACTATAATTCACTAGTTTTGTATCATAAAAGAGTCATCGTTTCTCCTCCTAGGGGTTATTCGAGACCTCTTAATCCAAACCGCAAGTAACGAGGCATTGGCCACCTTAAGAGAGTCATAGTTACTCGTCCCAATTGCTCACCCAGTCTGCCACTTTTTCTTACTGCGGCCAGTCTGCCAGAAGCGATATGTCACTCGTTGTGTATCTTAAGAGATTCATCGTTACTCCTTCCATAGGTTACTGGTATTCTCTGAGTCAATACCTCTCGTGACGAAAAAGTGGCTATCTTAATAGTGCAATACTTCTTCCTCCCAGTTGCTCACACAGTTTACTACTTTTTTGTGTAGTTTTTGTCTGCCAGAAACTATAATTCACTAGCTGTGTATCATAAAAGAGTCATCGTTTCTCCTCCTAAGGGTTTTCGAGATTTCTTAATCCAAACCGCAAGTAACGAGGCATTGGCTACCTTAAGAGAGTCATAGTTACTCGTCCCCATTGCTCACCCAGTCTGCCACTTTTTCTTACTGTGGCCAGTCTGCCAGAAGCGATATGTCACTCGTTGTGTATCTTAAGAGATTCATCGTTACTCTTTCCATAGGTTACTGGTATTTTCTGATTCAATACCTCTCTTGACGAAAAAGTGGCTATCTTAATAGTGCAATACTTCTTCCTCCGAGTTGCTCACACAGTTTACTACTTTTTGTGTACTTGCCAGTCTGCCAGAAGCGATATGTCACTAGTTGTGTATCATAAAAGGGTCATCGTTACTCTTTCCATAGGTTACTGGTATTCTCTGATTCAATGCCTCTCGTGACGAAAAAGTGGCTATCTTAATAGTGCAATACTTCTTCCTCCCAGTTGCTCACACAGTTTACTACTTTTTTGTGTAGTTTTTGTCTGCCAGAAACTATAATTCACTAGTTTTGTATCATAAAAGAGTCATCGTTTCTCCTCCTAGGGGTTATTCGAGACCTCTTAATGCAAACCGCAAGTAACGAGGCATTGGCTACCTTAAGAGATTCATAGTTACTCGTCCCAATTGCTCACCCAGTCTGCCACTTTTCCTTACTGCGGCCAGTCTGCCAGAAGCGATATGTCACTCGTTGTGTATCTTAAGAGATTCATCGTTTCTCTTTCCATAGGTTACTGGTATTCTCTGATTCAATGCCTCTCGTGACGAAAAAGTGGCTATCTTAATAGTGCAATACTTCTTCCTCCCAGTTGTTCACACAGTTTACTACTTTTTTGTGTAGTTTTTGTCTGCCAGAAACTATAATTCACTAGTTTTGTATCATAAAAGAGTCATCGTTTCTCCTCCTAGGGGTTATTCGAGACCTCTTAATCCAAACCGCAAGTAACGAGGCATTGGCTACCTTAAGAGAGTCATAGTTACTCGTCCCAATTGCTCACCCAGTCTGCCACTTTTTCTTACTGCGGCCAGTCTGCCAGAAGCGATATGTCACTCGTTGTGTATCTTAAGAGATTCATCGTTACTCCTTCCATAGTTTACTGGTATTCTATGAGTCAATACCTCTCGTGACGAAAAAGTGGCTATCATAATAGTGCAATACTTCTTCCTCCGAGTTGCTCACACAGTTTACTACTTTTTGTGTAGTTTTTGTCTGCCAGAAACTATAATTCACTAGCTGTGTATCATAAAAGAGTCATCGTTTCTCCTCCTAGGGGTTTTCGAGATTTCTTAATCCAAACCGCAAGTAACGAGGCATTGGCTACCTTAAGAGAGTCATAGTTACTCGTCCCAATTGCTCACCCAGTCTGCCACTTTTCCTTACTGCGGCCAGTCTGCCAGAAGCGATATGTCACTCGTTGTGTATCTTAAGAGATTCATCGTTACTCTTTCCATAGGTTACTGGTATTCTCTGATTCAATGCCTCTCGTGACGAAAAAGTGGCTATCTTAATAGTGCAATACTTCTTCCTCCCAGTTGCTCACACAGTTTACTACTTTTTTGTGTAGTTTTTGTCTGCCAGAAACTATAATTCACTAGTTTTGTATCATAAAAGAGTCATCGTTTCTCCTCCTAGGGGTTATTCGAGACCTCTTAATGCAAACCGCAAGTAACGAGGCATCGGCTACATTAAGAGAGTCATAGTTACTCGTCCCAATTGCTCACCCAGTCTGCCACTTTTCCTTACTGCGGCCAGTCTGCCAGAAGCAATATGTCACTCGTTGTGTATCTTAAGAGATTCATCGTTACTCTTTCCATAGGTTACTGGTATTCTCTGATTCAATGCCTCTCGTGACGAAAAAGTGGCTATCTTAATAGTGCAATACTTCTTCCTCCCAGTTGCTCACACAGTTTACTACTTTTTTGTGTAGTTTTTGTCTGCCAGAAACTATAATTCACTAGTTTTGTATCATAAAAGAGTCATCGTTTCTCCTCCTAGGGGTTATTCGAGACCTCTTAATGCAAACCGCAAGTAACGAGGCATTGGCTACCTTAAGAGAGTCATAGTTACTCGTCCCAATTGCTCACCCAGTCTGCCACTTTTCCTTACTGCGGCCACTCTGCCAGAAGCGATATGTCACTCGTTGTGTATCTTAAGAGATTCATCGTTACTCTTTCCATAGGTTACTGGTATTCTCTGATTCAATGCCTCTCGTGACGAAAAAGTGGCTATCTTAATAGTGCAATACTTCTTCCTCCCAGTTGCTCACACAGTTTACTACTTTTTTGTGTAGTTTTTGTCTGCCAGAAACTATAATTCACTAGTTTTGTATCATAAAAGAGTCATCGTTTCTCCTCCTAGGGGTTTTCGAGATTTCTTAATCCAAACCGCAAGTAACGAGGCATTGGCTACCTTAAGAGAGTCATAGTTACTCGTCCCAATTGCTCACCCAGTCTGCCACTTTTTCTTACTGTGGCCAGTCTGCCAGAAGCGATATGTCACTCGTTGTGTATCTTAAGAGATTCATCGTTACTCTTTCCATAGGTTACTGGTATTCTCTGATTCAATACCTCTCTTGACGAAAAAGTGGCTATCTTAATAGTGCAATACTTCTTCCTCCGAGTTGCTCACACAGTTTACTACTTTTTGTGTACTTGCCAGTCTGCCAGAAGCGATATGTCACTAGTTGTGTATCATAAAAGGGTCATCGTTACTCTTTCCATAGGTTACTGGTATTCTCTGATTCAATGCCTCTCGTGACGAAAAAGTGGCTATCTTAATAGTGCAATACTTCTTCCTCCCATTTGCTCACACAGTTTACTACTTTTTTGTGTAGTTTTTGTCTGCCAGAAACTATAATTCACTAGTTTTGTATCATAAAAGAGTCATCGTTTCTCCTCCTAGGGGTTATTCGAGACCTCTTAATGCAAACCGCAAGTAACGAGGCATTGGCTACCTTAAGAGAGTCATAGTTACTCGTCCCAATTGCTCACCCAGTCGGCCACTTTTCCTTACTGCGGCCAGTCTGCCAGAAGCGATATGTCACTCGTTGTGTATCTTAAGAGATTCATCGTTACTCTTTCCATAGGTTACTGGTATTCTCTGATTCAATGTCTCTCGTGACGAAAAAGTGGCTATCTTAATACTTCTTCCTCCCAGTTGCTCACACAGTTTACTACTTTTTTGTGTAGTTTTTGTCTGCCAGAAACTATAATTCACTAGTTTTGTATCATAAAAGAGTCATCGTTTCTCCTCCTAGGGGTTATTCGAGACCTCTTAATGCAAACCGCAAGTAACGAGGCATTGGCTACCTTAAGAGAGTCATAGTTACTCGTCCCAATTGCTCACCCAGTCTGCCACTTTTCCTTACTGCGGCCAGTCTGCCAGAAGCAATATGTCACTCGTTGTGTATCTTAAGAGATTCATCGTTACTCTTTCCATAGGTTACTGGTATTCTCTGATTCAATGCCTCTCGTGACGAAAAAGTGGCTATCTTAATAGTGCAATACTTCTTCCTCCCAGTTGCTCACACAGTTTACTACTTTTTTGTGTAGTTTTTGTCTGCCAGAAACTATAATTCACTAGTTTTGTATCATAAAAGAGTCATCGTTTCTCCTCCTAGGGGTTATTCGAGACCTCTTAATCCAAACCGCAAGTAACGAGGCATTGGCTACCTTAAGAGAGTCATAGTTACTCGTCCCAATTGCTCACCCAGTCTGCCACTTTTTCTTACTGCGGCCAGTCTGCCAGAAGCGATATGTCACTCGTTGTGTATCTTAAGAGATTCATCGTTACTCCTTCCATAGGTTACTGGTATTCTCTGAGTCAATACCTCTCGTGACGAAAAAGTGGCTATCTTAATAGTGCAATACTTCTTCCTCCCAGTTGCTCACACAATTTACTACTTTTTTGTGTAGTTTTTGTCTGCCAGAAACTATAATTCACTAGCTGTGTATCATAAAAGAGTCATCGTTTCTCCTCCTAAGGGTTTTCGAGATTTCTTAATCCAAACCGCAAGTAACGAGGCATTGGCTACCTTAAGAGAGTCATAGTTACTCGTCCCCATTGCTCACCCAGTCTGCCACTTTTTCTTACTGTGGCCAGTCTGCCAGAAGCGATATGTCACTCGTTGTGTATCTTAAGAGATTCATCGTTACTCTTTCCATAGGTTACTGGTATTTTCTGATTCAATACCTCTCTTGACGAAAAAGTGGCTATCTTAATAGTGCAATACTTCTTCCTCCGAGTTGCTCACACAGTTTACTACTTTTTGTGTACTTGCCAGTCTGCCAGAAGCGATATGTCACTAGTTGTGTATCATAAAAGGGTCATCGTTACTCTTTCCATAGGTTACTGGTATTCTCTGATTCAATGCCTCTCGTGACGAAAAAGTGGCTATCTTAATAGTGCAATACTTCTTCCTCCCAGTTGCTCACACAGTTTACTACTTTTTTGTGTAGTTTTTGTCTGCCAGAAACTATAATTCACTAGTTTTGTATCATAAAAGAGTCATCGTTTCTCCTCCTAGGGGTTATTCGAGACCTCTTAATGCAAACCGCAAGTAACGAGGCATTGGCTACCTTAAGAGAGTCATAGTTACTCGTCCCAATTGCTCACCCAGTCTGCCACTTTTCCTTACTGCGGCCAGTCTGCCAGAAGCGATATGTCACTCGTTGTGTATCTTAAGAGATTCATCGTTACTCTTTCCATAGGTTACTGGTATTCTCTGATTCAATGCCTCTCGTGACGAAAAAGTGGCTATCTTAATAGTGCAATACTTCTTCCTCCCAGTTGCTCACACAGTTTACTACTTTTTTGTGTAGTTTTTGTCTGCCAGAAACTATAATTCACTAGCTGTGTATCATAAAAGAGTCATCGTTTCTCCTCCTAGGGGTTATTCGAGACCTCTTAATCCAAACCGCAAGTAACGAGGCATTGGCTACCTTAAGAGAGTCATAGTTACTCGTCCCAATTGCTCACCCAGTCTGCCACTTTTTCTTACTGCGGCCAGTCTGCCAGAAGCGATATGTCACTCGTTGTGTATCTTAAGAGATTCATCGTTACTCCTTCCATAGGTTACTGGTATTCTATGAGTCAATACCTCTCGTGACGAAAAAGTGGCTATCTTAATAGTGCAATACTTCTTCCTCCGAGTTGCTCACACAGTTTACTACTTTTTGTGTAGTTTTTGTCTGCCAGAAACTATAATTCACTAGCTGTGTATCATAAAAGAGTCATCGTTTCTCCTCCTAGGGGTTTTCGAGATTTCTTAATCCAAACCGCAAGTAACGAGGCATTGGCTGGTTACCTTAAGAGAGTCATAGTTACTCGTCCCAATTGCTCACCCAGTCTGCCACTTTTCCTTACTGCGGCCAATCTGCCAGAAGCGATATGTCACTCGTTGTGTATCTTAAGAGATTCATCGTTACTCTTTCCATAGGTTACTGGTATTCTCTGATTCAATGCCTCTCGTGACGAAAAAGTGGCTATCTTAATAGTGCAATACTTCTTCCTCCCATTTGCTCACACAGTTTACTACTTTTTTGTGTAGTTTTTGTCTGCCAGAAACTATAATTCACTAGTTTTGTATCATAAAAGAGTCATCGTTTCTCCTCCTAGGGGTTATTCGAGACATCTTAATGCAAACCGCAAGTAACGAGGCATTGGCTACCTTAAGAGAGTCATAGTTACTCGTCCCAATTGCTCACCCAGTCGGCCACTTTTCCTTACTGCGGCCAGTCTGCCAGAAGCGATATGTCACTCGTTGTGTATCTTAAGAGATTCATCGTTACTCCTTCCATAGGTTACTGGTATTCTCTGAGTCAATACCTCTCGTGACGAAAAAGTGGCTATCTTAATAGTGCAATACTTCTTCCTCCCAGTTGCTCACACAGTTTACTACTTTTTTGTGTAGTTTTTGTCTGCCAGAAACTATAATTCACTAGCTGTGTATCATAAAAGAGTCATCGTTTCTCCTTCTAGGGGTTTTCGAGATTTCTTAATCCAAACCGCAAGTAACGAGGCATTGGCTACCTTAAGAGAGTCATAGTTACTCGTCCCCATTGTTCACCCAGTCTGCCACTTTTTCTTACTGTGGCCAGTCTGCCAGAAGCGATATGTCACTCGTTGTGTATCTTAAGAGATTCATCGTTACTCTTTCCATAGGTTACTGGTATTCTCTGATTCAATACCTCTCGTGACGAAAAAGTGGCTATCTTAATAGTGCAATACTTCTTCCTCCGAGTTGCTCACACAGTTTACTACTTTTTGTGTACTTGCCAGTCTGCCAGAAGCGATATGTCACTAGTTGTGTATCATAAAAGGGTCATCGTTACTCTTTCCATAGGTTACTGGTATTCTCTGATTCAATGCCTCTCGTGACGAAAAAGTGGCTATCTTAATAGTGCAATACTTCTTCCTCCCAGTTGCTCACACAGTTTACTACTTTTTTGTGTAGTTTTTGTCTGCCAGAAACTATAATTCACTAGCTGTGTATCATAAAAGAGTCATCGTTTCTCCTCCTAGGGGTTTTCGAGATTTCTTAATCCAAACCGCAAGTAACGAGGCATTGGCTACCTTAAGAGAGTCATAGTTACTCGTCCCCATTGCTCACCCAGTCTGCCACTTTTTCTTACTGTGGCCAGTCTGCCAGAAGCGATATGTCACTCGTTGTGTATCTTAAGAGATTCATCGTTACTCTTTCCATAGGTTACTGGTATTCTCTGATTCAATACCTCTCGTGACGAAAAAGTGGCTATCTTAATAGTGCAATACTTCTTCCTCCCAGTTGCTCACACAGTTTACTACTTTTTTGTGTAGTTTTTGTCTGCCAGAAACTATAATTCACTAGTTTTGTATCATAAAAGAGTCATCGTTTCTCCTCCTAGGGGTTATTCGAGACCTCTTAATGCAAACCGCAAGTAACGAGGCATTGGCTACCTTAAGAGAGTCATAGTTACTCGTCCCAATTGCTCACCCAGTCTGCCACTTTTCCTTACTGCGGCCAGTCTGCCAGAAGCGATATGTCACTCGTTGTGTATCTTAAGAGATTCATCGTTACTCTTTCCATAGGTTACTGGTATTCTCTGATTCAATGCCTCTCGTGACGAAAAAGTGGCTATCTTAATAGTGCAATACTTCTTCCTCCCAGTTGCTCACACAGTTTACTACTTTTTTGTGTAGTTTTTGTCTGCCAGAAACTATAATTCACTAGCTGTGTATCATAAAAGAGTCATTGTTTCTCCTCCTAGGGGTTATTCGAGACCTCTTAATCCAAACCGCAAGTAACGAGGCATTGGCTACCTTAAGAGAGTCATAGTTACTCGTCCCAATTGCTCACCCAGTCTGCCACTTTTTCTTACTGCGGCCAGTCTGCCAGAAGCGATATGTCACTCGTTGTGTATCTTAAGAGATTCATCGTTACTCCTTCCATAGGTTACTGGTATTCTATGAGTCAATAGCTCTCGTGACGAAAAAGTGGCTATCTTAATAGTGCAATACTTCTTCCTCCGAGTTGCTCACACAGTTTACTACTTTTTGTGTAGTTTTTGTCTGCCAGAAACTATAATTCACTAGCTGTGTATCATAAAAGAGTCATCGTTTCTCCTCCTAGGGGTTTTCGAGATTTCTTAATCCAAACCGCAAGTAACGAGGCATTGGCTGGTTACCTTAAGAGAGTCATAGTTACTCGTCCCAATTGCTCACCCAGTCTGCCACTTTTCCTTACTGCGGCCAGTCTGCCAGAAGCGATATGTCACTCGTTGTGTATCTTAAGAGATTCATCGTTACTCTTTCCATAGGTTACTGGTATTCTCTGATTCAATGCCTCTCGTGACGAAAAAGTGGCTATCTTAATAGTGCAATACTTCTTCCTCCCATTTGCTCACACAGTTTACTACTTTTTTGTGTAGTTTTTGTCTGCCAGAAACTATAATTCACTAGTTTTGTATCATAAAAGAGTCATCGTTTCTCCTCCTAGGGGTTATTCGAGACATCTTAATGCAAACCGCAAGTAACGAGGCATTGGCTACCTTAAGAGAGTCATAGTTACTCGTCCCAATTGCTCACCCAGTCGGCCACTTTTCCTTACTGCGGCCAGTCTGCCAGAAGCGATATGTCACTCGTTGTGTATCTTAAGAGATTCATCGTTACTCTTTCCATAGGTTAATGGTGTTCTCTGATTCAATGCCTCTCGTGACGAAAAAGTGGCTATCTTAATAGTGCAATACTTCTTCCTCCCAGTTGCTCAAACAGTTTACTACTTTTTTGTGTAGTTTTCGTCTGCCAGAAACTATAATTCACTAGATTTGTATCATAAAAGAGTCATCGTTTCTCCTCCTAGGGGTTATTCGAGACCTCTTAATGCAAACCGCAAGTAACGAGGCATTGGCTACCTTAAGAGAGTCATAGTTACTCGTCCCAATTGCTCACCCAGTCTGCCACTTTTTCTTACTGCGACCAGTCTGCCAGAAGCGATATGTCGCTCGTTGTGTATCTTAAGAGATTCATCGTTACTCCTTCCATAGGTTACTGGTATTCTCTGAGTCAATACCTCTCGTGACGAAAAAGTGGCTATCTTAATAGTGCAATACTTCTTCCTCCCAGTTGCTCACACAGTTTACTACTTTTTGTGTAGTTTTTGTCTGCCAGAAACTATAATTCACTAGCTGTGTATCATAAAAGAGTCATCGTTTCTCCTCCTAGGGGTTTTCGAGATTTCTTAATCCAAACCGCAAGTAACGAGGCATTGGCTACCTTAAGAGAGTCATAGTTACTCGTCCCAATTGCTCACCCAGTCTGCCACTTTTCCTTACTGCGGCCAGTCTGCCAGAAGCGATATGTCACTCGTTGTGTATCTTAAGAGATTCATCGTTACTCTTTCCATAGGTTACTGGTATTCTCTGATTCAATGCCTCCCGTGACGAAAAAGTGGCTATCTTAATAGTGCAATACTTCTTCCTCCCAGTTGCTCACACAGTTTACTACTTTTTTGTGTAGTTTTTGTCTGCCAGAAACTATAATTCACTAGTTTTGTATCATAAAAGAGTCATCGTTTCTCCTCCTAGGGGTTTTTCGAGACCTCTTAATGCAAACCGCAAGTAACGAGGCATTGGCTACCTTAAGAGAGTCATAGTTACTCGTCTCAATTGCTCACCCAGTCTGCCACTTTTCCTTACTGCGGCCAGTCTGCCAGAAGCAATATGTCACTCGTTGTGTATCTTAAGAGATTCAACGTTACTCTTTCCATAGGCTACTGGTATTCTCTGATTCAATGCCTCTCGTGACGAAAAAGTGGCTATCTTAATAGTGCAATACTTCTTCCTCCCAGTTGCTCACACAGTTTACTACTTTTTTGTGTAGTTTTTGTCTGCCAGAAACTATAATTCACTAGTTTTGTATCATAAAAGAGTCATCGTTTCTCCTCCTAGGGGTTATTCGAGACCTCTAAATCCAAACCGCAAGTAACGAGGCATTGGCTACCTTAAGAGAGTCATAGTTACTCGTCCCAATTGCTCACCCAGTCTGCCACTTTTTCTTACTGCGGCCAGTCTGCCAGAAGCGATATGTCACTCGTTGTGTATCTTAAGAGATTCATCGTTACTCCTTCCATAGTTTACTGGTATTCTATGAGTCAATACCTCTCGTGACGAAAAAGTGGCTATCTTAATAGTGCAATACTTCTTCCTCCGAGTTGCTCACACAGTTTACTACTTTTTGTGTAGTTTTTGTCTGCCAGAAACTATAATTCACTAGCTGTGTATCATAAAAGAGTCATCGTTTCTCCTCCTAGGGGTTTTCGAGATTTCTTAATCCAAACCGCAAGTAACGAGGCATTGGCTGGTTACCTTAAGAGAGTCATAGTTACTCGTCCCAATTGCTCACCCAGTCTGCCACTTTTCCTTACTGCGGCCAATCTGCCAGAAGCGATATGTCACTCGTTGTGTATCTTAAGAGATTCATCGTTACTCTTTCCATAGGTTACTGGTATTCTCTGATTCAATGCCTCTCGTGACGAAAAAGTGGCTATCTTAATAGTGCAATACTTCTTCCTCCCATTTGCTCACACAGTTTACTACTTTTTTGTGTAGTTTTTGTCTGCCAGAAACTATAATTCACTAGTTTTGTATCATAAAAGAGTCATCGTTTCTCCTCCTAGGGGTTATTCGAGACATCTTAATGCAAACCGCAAGTAACGAGGCATTGGCTACCTTAAGAGAGTCATAGTTACTCGTCCCAATTGCTCACCCAGTCGGCCACTTTTCCTTACTGCGGCCAGTCTGCCAGAAGCGATATGTCACTCGTTGTGTATCTTAAGAGATTCATCGTTACTCCTTCCATAGGTTACTGGTATTCTCTGAGTCAATACCTCTCGTGACGAAAAAGTGGCTATCTTAATAGTGCAATACTTCTTCCTCCCAGTTGCTCACACAGTTTACTACTTTTTTGTGTAGTTTTTGTCTGCCAGAAACTATAATTCACTAGCTGTGTATCATAAAAGAGTCATCGTTTCTCCTTCTAGGGGTTTTCGAGATTTCTTAATCCAAACCGCAAGTAACGAGGCATTGGCTACCTTAAGAGAGTCATAGTTACTCGTCCCCATTGCTCACCCAGTCTGCCACTTTTTCTTACTGTGGCCAGTCTGCCAGAAGCGATATGTCACTCGTTGTGTATCTTAAGAGATTCATCGTTACTCTTTCCATAGGTTACTGGTATTCTCTGATTCAATACCTCTCGTGACGAAAAAGTGGCTATCTTAATAGTGCAATACTTCTTCCTCCGAGTTGCTCACACAGTTTACTACTTTTTGTGTACTTGCCAGTCTGCCAGAAGCGATATGTCACTAGTTGTGTATCATAAAAGGGTCATCGTTACTCTTTCCATAGGTTACTGGTATTCTCTGATTCAATGCCTCTCGTGACGAAAAAGTGGCTATCTTAATAGTGCAATACTTCTTCCTCCCAGTTGCTCACACAGTTTACTACTTTTTTGTGTAGTTTTTGTCTGCCAGAAACTATAATTCACTAGCTGTGTATCATAAAAGAGTCATCGTTTCTCCTCCTAGGGGTTTTCGAGATTTCTTAATCCAAACCGCAAGTAACGAGGCATTGGCTACCTTAAGAGAGTCATAGTTACTCGTCCCCATTGCTCACCCAGTCTGCCACTTTTTCTTACTGTGGCCAGTCTGCCAGAAGCGATATGTCACTCGTTGTGTATCTTAAGAGATTCATCGTTACTCTTTCCATAGGTTACTGGTATTCTCTGATTCAATACCTCTCGTGACGAAAAAATGGCTATCTTAATAGTGCAATACTTCTTCCTCCCAGTTGCTCACACAGTTTACTACTTTTTTGTGTAGTTTTTGTCTGCCAGAAACTATAATTCACTAGTTTTGTATCATAAAAGAGTCATCGTTTCTCCTCCTAGGGGTTATTCGAGACCTCTTAATGCAAACCGCAAGTAACGAGGCATTGGCTACCTTAAGAGAGTCATAGTTACTCGTCCCAATTGCTCACCCAGTCTGCCACTTTTCCTTACTGCGGCCAGTCTGCCAGAAGCGATATGTCACTCGTTGTGTATCTTAAGAGATTCATCGTTACTCTTTCCATAGGTTACTGGTATTCTCTGATTCAATGCCTCTCGTGACGAAAAAGTGGCTATCTTAATAGTGCAATACTTCTTCCTCCCAGTTGCTCACACAGTTTACTACTTTTTTGTGTAGTTTTTGTCTGCCAGAAACTATAATTCACTAGCTGTGTATCATAAAAGAGTCATTGTTTCTCCTCCTAGGGGTTATTCGAGACCTCTTAATCCAAACCGCAAGTAACGAGGCATTGGCTACCTTAAGAGAGTCATAGTTACTCGTCCCAATTGCTCACCCAGTCTGCCACTTTTTCTTACTGCGGCCAGTCTGCCAGAAGCGATATGTCACTCGTTGTGTATCTTAAGAGATTCATCGTTACTCCTTCCATAGGTTACTGGTATTCTATGAGTCAATACCTCTCGTGACGAAAAAGTGGCTATCTTAATAGTGCAATACTTCTTCCTCCGAGTTGCTCACACAGTTTACTACTTTTTGTGTAGTTTTTGTCTGCCAGAAACTATAATTCACTAGCTGTGTATCATAAAAGAGTCATCGTTTCTCCTCCTAGGGGTTTTCGAGATTTCTTAATCCAAACCGCAAGTAACGAGGCATTGGCTGGTTACCTTAAGAGAGTCATAGTTACTCGTCCCAATTGCTCACCCAGTCTGCCACTTTTCCTTACTGCGGCCAGTCTGCCAGAAGCGATATGTCACTCGTTGTGTATCTTAAGAGATTCATCGTTACTCTTTCCATAGGTTACTGGTATTCTCTGATTCAATGCCTCTCGTGACGAAAAAGTGGCTATCTTAATAGTGCAATACTTCTTCCTCCCATTTGCTCACACAGTTTACTACTTTTTTGTGTAGTTTTTGTCTGCCAGAAACTGTAATTCACTAGTTTTGTATCATAAAAGAGTCATCGTTTCTCCTCCTAGGGGTTATTCGAGACATCTTAATGCAAACCGCAAGTAACGAGGCATTGGCTACCTTAAGAGAGTCATAGTTACTCGTCCCAATTGCTCACCCAGTCGGCCACTTTTCCTTACTGCGGCCAGTCTGCCAGAAGCGATATGTCACTCGTTGTGTATCTTAAGAGATTCATCGTTACTCTTTCCATAGGTTAATGGTGTTCTCTGATTCAATGCCTCTCGTGACGAAAAAGTGGCTATCTTAATAGTGCAATACTTCTTCCTCCCAGTTGCTCAAACAGTTTACTACTTTTTTGTGTAGTTTTCGTCTGCCAGAAACTATAATTCACTAGATTTGTATCATAAAAGAGTCATCGTTTCTCCTCCTAGGGGTTATTCGAGACCTCTTAATGCAAACCGCAAGTAACGAGGCATTGGCTACCTTAAGAGAGTCATAGTTACTCGTCCCAATTGCTCACCCAGTCTGCCACTTTTTCTTACTGCGACCAGTCTGCCAGAAGCGATATGTCGCTCGTTGTGTATCTTAAGAGATTCATCGTTACTCCTTCCATAGGTTACTGGTATTCTCTGAGTCAATACCTCTCGTGACGAAAAAGTGGCTATCTTAATAGTGCAATACTTCTTCCTCCCAGTTGCTCACACAGTTTACTACTTTTTGTGTAGTTTTTGTCTGCCAGAAACTATAATTCACTAGCTGTGTATCATAAAAGAGTCATCGTTTCTCCTCCTAGGGGTTTTCGAGATTTCTTAATCCAAACCGCAAGTAACGAGGCATTGGCTACCTTAAGAGAGTCATAGTTACTCGTCCCAATTGCTCACCCAGTCTGCCACTTTTCCTTACTGCGGCCAGTCTGCCAGAAGCGATATGTCACTCGTTGTGTATCTTAAGAGATTCATCGTTACTCTTTCCATAGGTTACTGGTATTCTCTGATTCAATGCCTCCCGTGACGAAAAAGTGGCTATCTTAATAGTGCAATACTTCTTCCTCCCAGTTGCTCACACAGTTTACTACTTTTTTGTGTAGTTTTTGTCTGCCAGAAACTATAATTCACTAGTTTTGTATCATAAAAGAGTCATCGTTTCTCCTCCTAGGGGTTTTTCGAGACCTCTTAATGCAAACCGCAAGTAACGAGGCATTGGCTACCTTAAGAGAGTCATAGTTACTCGTCTCAATTGCTCACCCAGTCTGCCACTTTTCCTTACTGCGGCCAGTCTGCCAGAAGCAATATGTCACTCGTTGTGTATCTTAAGAGATTCAACGTTACTCTTTCCATAGGCTACTGGTATTCTCTGATTCAATGCCTCTCGTGACGAAAAAGTGGCTATCTTAATAGTGCAATACTTCTTCCTCCCAGTTGCTCACACAGTTTACTACTTTTTTGTGTAGTTTTTGTCTGCCAGAAACTATAATTCACTAGTTTTGTATCATAAAAGAGTCATCGTTTCTCCTTCTAGGGGTTTTCGAGATTTCTTAATCCAAACCGCAAGTAACGAGGCATTGGCTACCTTAAGAGAGTCATAGTTACTCGTCCCCATTGTTCACCCAGTCTGCCACTTTTTCTTACTGTGGCCAGTCTGCCAGAAGCGATATGTCACTCGTTGTGTATCTTAAGAGATTCATCGTTACTCTTTCCATAGGTTACTGGTATTCTCTGATTCAATACCTCTCGTGACGAAAAAGTGGCTATCTTAATAGTGCAATACTTCTTCCTCCGAGTTGCTCACACAGTTTACTACTTTTTGTGTACTTGCCAGTCTGCCAGAAGCGATATGTCACTAGTTGTGTATCATAAAAGGGTCATCGTTACTCTTTCCATAGGTTACTGGTATTCTCTGATTCAATGCCTCTCGTGACGAAAAAGTGGCTATCTTAATAGTGCAATACTTCTTCCTCCCAGTTGCTCACACAGTTTACTACTTTTTTGTGTAGTTTTTGTCTGCCAGAAACTATAATTCACTAGCTGTGTATCATAAAAGAGTCATCGTTTCTCCTCCTAGGGGTTTTCGAGATTTCTTAATCCAAACCGCAAGTAACGAGGCATTGGCTACCTTAAGAGAGTCATAGTTACTCGTCCCCATTGCTCACCCAGTCTGCCACTTTTTCTTACTGTGGCCAGTCTGCCAGAAGCGATATGTCACTCGTTGTGTATCTTAAGAGATTCATCGTTACTCTTTCCATAGGTTACTGGTATTCTCTGATTCAATACCTCTCGTGACGAAAAAGTGGCTATCTTAATAGTGCAATACTTCTTCCTCCCAGTTGCTCACACAGTTTACTACTTTTTTGTGTAGTTTTTGTCTGCCAGAAACTATAATTCACTAGTTTTGTATCATAAAAGAGTCATCGTTTCTCCTCCTAGGGGTTATTCGAGACCTCTTAATGCAAACCGCAAGTAACGAGGCATTGGCTACCTTAAGAGAGTCATAGTTACTCGTCCCAATTGCTCACCCAGTCTGCCACTTTTCCTTACTGCGGCCAGTCTGCCAGAAGCGATATGTCACTCGTTGTGTATCTTAAGAGATTCATCGTTACTCTTTCCATAGGTTACTGGTATTCTCTGATTCAATGCCTCTCGTGACGAAAAAGTGGCTATCTTAATAGTGCAATACTTCTTCCTCCCAGTTGCTCACACAGTTTACTACTTTTTTGTGTAGTTTTTGTCTGCCAGAAACTATAATTCACTAGCTGTGTATCATAAAAGAGTCATTGTTTCTCCTCCTAGGGGTTATTCGAGAACTCTTAATCCAAACCGCAAGTAACGAGGCATTGGCTACCTTAAGAGAGTCATAGTTACTCGTCCCAATTGCTCACCCAGTCTGCCACTTTTTCTTACTGCGGCCAGTCTGCCAGAAGCGATATGTCACTCGTTGTGTATCTTAAGAGATTCATCGTTACTCCTTCCATAGGTTACTGGTATTCTATGAGTCAATACCTCTCGTGACGAAAAAGTGGCTATCTTAATAGTGCAATACTTCTTCCTCCGAGTTGCTCACACAGTTTACTACTTTTTGTGTAGTTTTTGTCTGCCAGAAACTATAATTCACTAGCTGTGTATCATAAAAGAGTCATCGTTTCTCCTCCTAGGGGTTTTCGAGATTTCTTAATCCAAACCGCAAGTAACGAGGCATTGGCTGGTTACCTTAAGAGAGTCATAGTTACTCGTCCCAATTGCTCACCCAGTCTGCCACTTTTCCTTACTGCGGCCAGTCTGCCAGAAGCGATATGTCACTCGTTGTGTATCTTAAGAGATTCATCGTTACTCTTTCCATAGGTTACTGGTATTCTCTGATTCAATGCCTCTCGTGACGAAAAAGTGGCTATCTTAATAGTGCAATACTTCTTCCTCCCATTTGCTCACACAGTTTACTACTTTTTTGTGTAGTTTTTGTCTGCCAGAAACTATAATTCACTAGTTTTGTATCATAAAAGAGTCATCGTTTCTCCTCCTAGGGGTTATTCGAGACATCTTAATGCAAACCGCAAGTAACGAGGCATTGGCTACCTTAAGAGAGTCATAGTTACTCGTCCCAATTGCTCACCCAGTCGGCCACTTTTCCTTACTGCGGCCAGTCTGCCAGAAGCGATATGTCACTCGTTGTGTATCTTAAGAGATTCATCGTTACTCTTTCCATAGGTTAATGGTGTTCTCTGATTCAATGCCTCTCGTGACGAAAAAGTGGCTATCTTAATAGTGCAATACTTCTTCCTCCCAGTTGCTCAAACAGTTTACTACTTTTTTGTGTAGTTTTCGTCTGCCAGAAACTATAATTCACTAGATTTGTATCATAAAAGAGTCATCGTTTCTCCTCCTAGGGGTTATTCGAGACCTCTTAATGCAAACCGCAAGTAACGAGGCATTGGCTACCTTAAGAGAGTCATAGTTACTCGTCCCAATTGCTCACCCAGTCTGCCACTTTTTCTTACTGCGACCAGTCTGCCAGAAGCGATATGTCGCTCGTTGTGTATCTTAAGAGATTCATCGTTACTCCTTCCATAGGTTACTGGTATTCTCTGAGTCAATACCTCTCGTGACGAAAAAGTGGCTATCTTAATAGTGCAATACTTCTTCCTCCCAGTTGCTCACACAGTTTACTACTTTTTGTGTAGTTTTTGTCTGCCAGAAACTATAATTCACTAGCTGTGTATCATAAAAGAGTCATCGTTTCTCCTCCTAGGGGTTTTCGAGATTTCTTAATCCAAACCGCAAGTAACGAGGCATTGGCTACCTTAAGAGAGTCATAGTTACTCGTCCCAATTGCTCACCCAGTCTGCCACTTTTCCTTACTGCGGCCAGTCTGCCAGAAGCGATATGTCACTCGTTGTGTATCTTAAGAGATTCATCGTTACTCTTTCCATAGGTTACTGGTATTCTCTGATTCAATGCCTCCCGTGACGAAAAAGTGGCTATCTTAATAGTGCAATACTTCTTCCTCCCAGTTGCTCACACAGTTTACTACTTTTTTGTGTAGTTTTTGTCTGCCAGAAACTATAATTCACTAGTTTTGTATCATAAAAGAGTCATCGTTTCTCCTCCTAGGGGTTTTTCGAGACCTCTTAATGCAAACCGCAAGTAACGAGGCATTGGCTACCTTAAGAGAGTCATAGTTACTCGTCTCAATTGCTCACCCAGTCTGCCACTTTTCCTTACTGCGGCCAGTCTGCCAGAAGCAATATGTCACTCGTTGTGTATCTTAAGAGATTCAACGTTACTCTTTCCATAGGCTACTGGTATTCTCTGATTCAATGCCTCTCGTGACGAAAAAGTGGCTATCTTAATAGTGCAATACTTCTTCCTCCCAGTTGCTCACACAGTTTACTACTTTTTTGTGTAGTTTTTGTCTGCCAGAAACTATAATTCACTAGTTTTGTATCATAAAAGAGTCATCGTTTCTCCTCCTAGGGGTTATTCGAGACCTCTAAATCCAAACCGCAAGTAACGAGGCATTGGCTACCTTAAGAGAGTCATAGTTACTCGTCCCAATTGCTCACCCAGTCTGCCACTTTTTCTTACTGCGGCCAGTCTGCCAGAAGCGATATGTCACTCGTTGTGTATCTTAAGAGATTCATCGTTACTCCTTCCATAGTTTACTGGTATTCTATGAGTCAATACCTCTCGTGACGAAAAAGTGGCTATCTTAATAGTGCAATACTTCTTCCTCCGAGTTGCTCACACAGTTTACTACTTTTTGTGTAGTTTTTGTCTGCCAGAAACTATAATTCACTAGCTGTGTATCATAAAAGAGTCATCGTTTCTCCTCCTAGGGGTTTTCGAGATTTCTTAATCCAAACCGCAAGTAACGAGGCATTGGCTGGTTACCTTAAGAGAGTCATAGTTACTCGTCCCAATTGCTCACCCAGTCTGCCACTTTTCCTTACTGCGGCCAATCTGCCAGAAGCGATATGTCACTCGTTGTGTATCTTAAGAGATTCATCGTTACTCTTTCCATAGGTTACTGGTATTCTCTGATTCAATGCCTCTCGTGACGAAAAAGTGGCTATCTTAATAGTGCAATACTTCTTCCTCCCATTTGCTCACACAGTTTACTACTTTTTTGTGTAGTTTTTGTCTGCCAGAAACTATAATTCACTAGTTTTGTATCATAAAAGAGTCATCGTTTCTCCTCCTAGGGGTTATTCGAGACATCTTAATGCAAACCGCAAGTAACGAGGCATTGGCTACCTTAAGAGAGTCATAGTTACTCGTCCCAATTGCTCACCCAGTCGGCCACTTTTCCTTACTGCGGCCAGTCTGCCAGAAGCGATATGTCACTCGTTGTGTATCTTAAGAGATTCATCGTTACTCCTTCCATAGGTTACTGGTATTCTCTGAGTCAATACCTCTCGTGACGAAAAAGTGGCTATCTTAATAGTGCAATACTTCTTCCTCCCAGTTGCTCACACAGTTTACTACTTTTTTGTGTAGTTTTTGTCTGCCAGAAACTATAATTCACTAGCTGTGTATCATAAAAGAGTCATCGTTTCTCCTTCTAGGGGTTTTCGAGATTTCTTAATCCAAACCGCAAGTAACGAGGCATTGGCTACCTTAAGAGAGTCATAGTTACTCGTCCCCATTGCTCACCCAGTCTGCCACTTTTTCTTACTGTGGCCAGTCTGCCAGAAGCGATATGTCACTCGTTGTGTATCTTAAGAGATTCATCGTTACTCTTTCCATAGGTTACTGGTATTCTCTGATTCAATACCTCTCGTGACGAAAAAGTGGCTATCTTAATAGTGCAATACTTCTTCCTCCGAGTTGCTCACACAGTTTACTACTTTTTGTGTACTTGCCAGTCTGCCAGAAGCGATATGTCACTAGTTGTGTATCATAAAAGGGTCATCGTTACTCTTTCCATAGGTTACTGGTATTCTCTGATTCAATGCCTCTCGTGACGAAAAAGTGGCTATCTTAATAGTGCAATACTTCTTCCTCCCAGTTGCTCACACAGTTTACTACTTTTTTGTGTAGTTTTTGTCTGCCAGAAACTATAATTCACTAGCTGTGTATCATAAAAGAGTCATCGTTTCTCCTCCTAGGGGTTTTCGAGATTTCTTAATCCAAACCGCAAGTAACGAGGCATTGGCTACCTTAAGAGAGTCATAGTTACTCGTCCCCATTGCTCACCCAGTCTGCCACTTTTTCTTACTGTGGCCAGTCTGCCAGAAGCGATATGTCACTCGTTGTGTATCTTAAGAGATTCATCGTTACTCTTTCCATAGGTTACTGGTATTCTCTGATTCAATACCTCTCGTGACGAAAAAGTGGCTATCTTAATAGTGCAATACTTCTTCCTCCCAGTTGCTCACACAGTTTACTACTTTTTTGTGTAGTTTTTGTCTGCCAGAAACTATAATTCACTAGTTTTGTATCATAAAAGAGTCATCGTTTCTCCTCCTAGGGGTTATTCGAGACCTCTTAATGCAAACCGCAAGTAACGAGGCATTGGCTACCTTAAGAGAGTCATAGTTACTCGTCCCAATTGCTCACCCAGTCTGCCACTTTTCCTTACTGCGGCCAGTCTGCCAGAAGCGATATGTCACTCGTTGTGTATCTTAAGAGATTCATCGTTACTCTTTCCATAGGTTACTGGTATTCTCTGATTCAATGCCTCTCGTGACGAAAAAGTGGCTATCTTAATAGTGCAATACTTCTTCCTCCCAGTTGCTCACACAGTTTACTACTTTTTTGTGTAGTTTTTGTCTGCCAGAAACTATAATTCACTAGCTGTGTATCATAAAAGAGTCATTGTTTCTCCTCCTAGGGGTTATTCGAGACCTCTTAATCCAAACCGCAAGTAACGAGGCATTGGCTACCTTAAGAGAGTCATAGTTACTCGTCCCAATTGCTCACCCAGTCTGCCACTTTTTCTTACTGCGGCCAGTCTGCCAGAAGCGATATGTCACTCGTTGTGTATCTTAAGAGATTCATCGTTACTCCTTCCATAGGTTACTGGTATTCTATGAGTCAATACCTCTCGTGACGAAAAAGTGGCTATCTTAATAGTGCAATACTTCTTCCTCCGAGTTGCTCACACAGTTTACTACTTTTTGTGTAGTTTTTGTCTGCCAGAAACTATAATTCACTAGCTGTGTATCATAAAAGAGTCATCGTTTCTCCTCCTAGGGGTTTTCGAGATTTCTTAATCCAAACCGCAAGTAACGAGGCATTGGCTGGTTACCTTAAGAGAGTCATAGTTACTCGTCCCAATTGCTCACCCAGTCTGCCACTTTTCCTTACTGCGGCCAGTCTGCCAGAAGCGATATGTCACTCGTTGTGTATCTTAAGAGATTCATCGTTACTCTTTCCATAGGTTACTGGTATTCTCTGATTCAATGCCTCTCGTGACGAAAAAGTGGCTATCTTAATAGTGCAATACTTCTTCCTCCCATTTGCTCACACAGTTTACTACTTTTTTGTGTAGTTTTTGTCTGCCAGAAACTATAATTCACTAGTTTTGTATCATAAAAGAGTCATCGTTTCTCCTCCTAGGGGTTATTCGAGACATCTTAATGCAAACCGCAAGTAACGAGGCATTGGCTACCTTAAGAGAGTCATAGTTACTCGTCCCAATTGCTCACCCAGTCGGCCACTTTTCCTTACTGCGGCCAGTCTGCCAGAAGCGATATGTCACTCGTTGTGTATCTTAAGAGATTCATCGTTACTCTTTCCATAGGTTAATGGTGTTCTCTGATTCAATGCCTCTCGTGACGAAAAAGTGGCTATCTTAATAGTGCAATACTTCTTCCTCCCAGTTGCTCAAACAGTTTACTACTTTTTTGTGTAGTTTTCGTCTGCCAGAAACTATAATTCACTAGATTTGTATCATAAAAGAGTCATCGTTTCTCCTCCTAGGGGTTATTCGAGACCTCTTAATGCAAACCGCAAGTAACGAGGCATTGGCTACCTTAAGAGAGTCATAGTTACTCGTCCCAATTGCTCACCCAGTCTGCCACTTTTTCTTACTGCGACCAGTCTGCCAGAAGCGATATGTCGCTCGTTGTGTATCTTAAGAGATTCATCGTTACTCCTTCCATAGGTTACTGGTATTCTCTGAGTCAATACCTCTCGTGACGAAAAAGTGGCTATCTTAATAGTGCAATACTTCTTCCTCCCAGTTGCTCACACAGTTTACTACTTTTTGTGTAGTTTTTGTCTGCCAGAAACTATAATTCACTAGCTGTGTATCATAAAAGAGTCATCGTTTCTCCTCCTAGGGGTTTTCGAGATTTCTTAATCCAAACCGCAAGTAACGAGGCATTGGCTACCTTAAGAGAGTCATAGTTACTCGTCCCAATTGCTCACCCAGTCTGCCACTTTTCCTTACTGCGGCCAGTCTGCCAGAAGCGATATGTCACTCGTTGTGTATCTTAAGAGATTCATCGTTACTCTTTCCATAGGTTACTGGTATTCTCTGATTCAATGCCTCCCGTGACGAAAAAGTGGCTATCTTAATAGTGCAATACTTCTTCCTCCCAGTTGCTCACACAGTTTACTACTTTTTTGTGTAGTTTTTGTCTGCCAGAAACTATAATTCACTAGTTTTGTATCATAAAAGAGTCATCGTTTCTCCTCCTAGGGGTTTTTCGAGACCTCTTAATGCAAACCGCAAGTAACGAGGCATTGGCTACCTTAAGAGAGTCATAGTTACTCGTCTCAATTGCTCACCCAGTCTGCCACTTTTCCTTACTGCGGCCAGTCTGCCAGAAGCAATATGTCACTCGTTGTGTATCTTAAGAGATTCAACGTTACTCTTTCCATAGGCTACTGGTATTCTCTGATTCAATGCCTCTCGTGACGAAAAAGTGGCTATCTTAATAGTGCAATACTTCTTCCTCCCAGTTGCTCACACAGTTTACTACTTTTTTGTGTAGTTTTTGTCTGCCAGAAACTATAATTCACTAGTTTTGTATCATAAAAGAGTCATCGTTTCTCCTCCTAGGGGTTATTCGAGACCTCTAAATCCAAACCGCAAGTAACGAGGCATTGGCTACCTTAAGAGAGTCATAGTTACTCGTCCCAATTGCTCACCCAGTCTGCCACTTTTTCTTACTGCGGCCAGTCTGCCAGAAGCGATATGTCACTCGTTGTGTATCTTAAGAGATTCATCGTTACTCCTTCCATAGTTTACTGGTATTCTATGAGTCAATACCTCTCGTGACGAAAAAGTGGCTATCTTAATAGTGCAATACTTCTTCCTCCGAGTTGCTCACACAGTTTACTACTTTTTGTGTAGTTTTTGTCTGCCAGAAACTATAATTCACTAGTTTTGTATCATAAAAGAGTCATCGTTTCTCCTCCTAGGGGTTATTCGAGACCTCTTAATGCAAACCGCAAGTAACGAGGCATCGGCTACCTTAAGAGAGTCATAGTTACTCGTCCCAATTGCTCACCCAGTCTGCCACTTTTCCTTACTGCGGCCAGTCTGCCAGAAGCAATATGTCACTCGTTGTGTATCTTAAGAGATTCATCGTTACTCTTTCCATAGGTTACTGGTATTCTCTGATTCAATGCCTCTCGTGACGAAAAAGTGGCTATCTTAATAGTGCAATACTTCTTCCTCCCAGTTGCTCACACAGTTTACTACTTTTTTGTGTAGTTTTTGTCTGCCAGAAACTATAATTCACTAGTTTTGTATCATAAAAGAGTCATCGTTTCTCCTCCTAGGGGTTATTCGAGACCTCTTAATGCAAACCGCAAGTAACGAGGCATTGGCTACCTTAAGAGAGTCATAGTTACTCGTCCCAATTGCTCACCCAGTCTGCCACTTTTCCTTACTGCGGCCAGTCTGCCAGAAGCGATATGTCACTCGTTGTGTATCTTAAGAGATTCATCGTTACTCTTTCCATAGGTTACTGGTATTCTCTGATTCAATGCCTCTCGTGACGAAAAAGTGGCTATCTTAATAGTGCAATACTTCTTCCTCCCAGTTGCTCACACAGTTTACTACTTTTTTGTGTAGTTTTTGTCTGCCAGAAACTATAATTCACTAGTTTTGTATCATAAAAGAGTCATCGTTTCTCCTCCTAGGGGTTTTCGAGATTTCTTAATCCAAACCGCAAGTAACGAGGCATTGGCTACCTTAAGAGAGTCATAGTTACTCGTCCCAATTGCTCACCCAGTCTGCCACTTTTCCTTACTGCGGCCAGTCTGCCAGAAGCGATATGTCACTCGTTGTGTATCTTAAGAGATTCATCGTTACTCTTTCCATAGGTTACTGGTATTCTCTGATTCAATGTCTCTCGTGACGAAAAAGTGGCTATCTTAATACTTCTTCCTCCCAGTTGCTCACACAGTTTACTACTTTTTTGTGTAGTTTTTGTCTGCCAGAAACTATAATTCACTAGTTTTGTATCATAAAAGAGTCATCGTTTCTCCTCCTAGGGGTTATTCGAGACCTCTTAATGCAAACCGCAAGTAACGAGGCATTGGCTACCTTAAGAGAGTCATAGTTACTCGTCCCAATTGCTCACCCAGTCTGCCACTTTTCCTTACTGCGGCCAGTCTGCCAGAAGCGATATGTCACTCGTTGTGTATCTTAAGAGATTCATCGTTACTCTTTCCATAGGTTACTGGTATTCTCTGATTCAATGCCTCTCGTGACAAAAAAGTGGCTATCTTAATAGTGCAATACTTCTTCCTCCCAGTTGCTCACACAGTTTACTACTTTTTTGTGTAGTTTTTGTCTGCCAGAAACTATAATTCACTAGTTTTGTATCATAAAAGAGTCATCGTTTCTCCTCCTAGGGGTTATTCGAGACCTCTTAATGCAAACCGCAAGTAACGAGGCATTGGCTACCTTAAGAGAGTCATAGTTACTCGTCCCAATAGCTCACCCAGTCTGCCACTTTTCCTTACTGCGGCCAGTCTGCCAGAAGCGATATGTCACTCGTTGTGTATCTTAAGAGATTCATCGTTACTCTTTCCATAGGTTACTGGTATTCTCTGATTCAATGCCTCTCGTGACGAAAAAGTGGCTATCTTAATAGTGCAATACTTCTTCCTCCCAGTTGCTCACACAGTTTACTACTTTTTTGTGTAGTTTTTGTCTGCCAGAAACTATGATTCACTAGCTGTGTATCATAAAAGAGTCATCGTTTCTCCTCCTAGGGGTTATTCGAGACCTCTTAATGCAAACCGCAAGTAACGAGGCATTGGCTACCTTAAGAGAGTCATAGTTACTCGTCCCAATTGCTCACCCAGTCTGCCACTTTTCCTTACTGCGGCCAGTCTGCCAGAAGCGATATGTCACTCGTTGTGTATCTTAAGAGATTCATCGTTACTCTTTCCATAGGTTACTGGTATTCTCTGATTCAATGCCTCTCGTGACGAAAAAGTGGCTATCTTAATAGTGCAATACTTCTTCCTCCCAGTTGCTCACACAGTTTACTACTTTTTTGTGTAGTTTTTGTCTGCCAGAAACTATAATTCACTAGCTGTGTATCATAAAAGAGTCATCGTTTCTCCTCCTAGGGGTTATTCGAGACCTCTTAATGCAAACCGCAAGTAACGAGGCATTGGCTACCTTAAGAGAGTCATAGTTACTCGTCCCAATTGCTCACCCAGTCTGCCACTTTTCCTTACTGCGGCCAGTCTGCCAGAAGCGATATGTCACTCGTTGTGTATCTTAAGAGATTCATCGTTACTCTTTCCATAGGTTACTGGTATTCTCTGATTCAATGTCTCTCGTGACGAAAAAGTGGCTATCTTAATACTTCTTCCTCCCAGTTGCTCACACAGTTTACTACTTTTTTGTGTAGTTTTTGTCTGCCAGAAACTATAATTCACTAGTTTTGTATCATAAAAGAGTCATCGTTTCTCCTCCTAGGGGTTATTCGAGACCTCTTAATGCAAACCGCAAGTAACGAGGCATTGGCTACCTTAAGAGAGTCATAGTTACTCGTCCCAATTGCTCACCCAGTCTGCCACTTTTCCTTACTGCGGCCAGTCTGCCAGAAGCGATATGTCACTCGTTGTGTATCTTAAGAGATTCATCGTTACTCTTTCCATAGGTTACTGGTATTCTCTGATTCAATGCCTCTCGTGACGAAAAAGTGGCTATCTTAATAGTGCAATACTTCTTCCTCCCAGTTGCTCACACAGTGTACTACTTTTTTGTGTAGTTTTTGTCTGCCAGAAACTATAATTCACTAGTTTTGTATCATAAAAGAGTCATCGTTTCTCCTCCTAGGGGTTTTCGAGATTTCTTAATCCAAACCGCAAGTAACGAGGCATTGGCTACCTTAAGAGAGTCATAGTTACTCGTCCCAATTGCTCACCCAGTCTGCCACTTTTCCTTACTGCGGCCAGTCTGCCAGAAGCGATATGTCACTCGTTGTGTATCTTAAGAGATTCATCGTTACTCTTTCCATAGGTTACTGGTATTCTCTGATTCAATGTCTCTCGTGACGAAAAAGTGGCTATCTTAATACTTCTTCCTCCCAGTTGCTCACACAGTGTACTACTTTTTTGTGTAGTTTTTGTCTGCCAGAAACTATAATTCACTAGTTTTGTATCATAAAAGAGTCATCGTTTCTCCTCCTAGGGGTTATTCGAGACCTCTTAATGCAAACCGCAAGTAACGAGGCATTGGCTACCTTAAGAGAGTCATAGTTACTCGTCCCAATTGCTCACCCAGTCTGCCACTTTTCCTTACTGCGGCCAGTCTGCCAGAAGCGATATGTCACTCGTTGTGTATCTTAAGAGATTCATCGTTACTCTTTCCATAGTTTACTGGTATTCTATGAGTCAATACCTCTCGTGACGAAAAAGTGGCTATCTTAATAGTGCAATACTTCTTCCTCCGAGTTGCTCACACAGTTTACTACTTTTTGTGTAGTTTTTGTCTGCCAGAAACTATAATTCACTAGTTTTGTATCATAAAAGAGTCATCGTTTCTCCTCCTAGGGGTTATTCGAGACCTCTTAATGCAAACCGCAAGTAACGAGGCATCGGCTACCTTAAGAGAGTCATAGTTACTCGTCCCAATTGCTCACCCAGTCTGCCACTTTTCCTTACTGCGGCCAGTCTGCCAGAAGCAATATGTCACTCGTTGTGTATCTTAAGAGATTCATCGTTACTCTTTCCATAGGTTACTGGTATTCTCTGATTCAATGCCTCTCGTGACGAAAAAGTGGCTATCTTAATAGTGCAATACTTCTTCCTCCCAGTTGCTCACACAGTTTACTACTTTTTTGTGTAGTTTTTGTCTGCCAGAAACTATAATTCACTAGTTTTGTATCATAAAAGAGTCATCGTTTCTCCTCCTAGGGGTTATTCGAGACCTCTTAATGCAAACCGCAAGTAACGAGGCATTGGCTACCTTAAGAGAGTCATAGTTACTCGTCCCAATTGCTCACCCAGTCTGCCACTTTTCCTTACTGCGGCCAGTCTGCCAGAAGCGATATGTCACTCGTTGTGTATCTTAAGAGATTCATCGTTACTCTTTCCATAGGTTACTGGTATTCTCTGATTCAATGCCTCTCGTGACGAAAAAGTGGCTATCTTAATAGTGCAATACTTCTTCCTCCCAGTTGCTCACACAGTTTACTACTTTTTTGTGTAGTTTTTGTCTGCCAGAAACTATAATTCACTAGTTTTGTATCATAAAAGAGTCATCGTTTCTCCTCCTAGGGGTTTTCGAGATTTCTTAATCCAAACCGCAAGTAACGAGGCATTGGCTACCTTAAGAGAGTCATAGTTACTCGTCCCAATTGCTCACCCAGTCTGCCACTTTTCCTTACTGCGGCCAGTCTGCCAGAAGCGATATGTCACTCGTTGTGTATCTTAAGAGATTCATCGTTACTCTTTCCATAGGTTACTGGTATTCTCTGATTCAATGTCTCTCGTGACGAAAAAGTGGCTATCTTAATACTTCTTCCTCCCAGTTGCTCACACAGTTTACTACTTTTTTGTGTAGTTTTTGTCTGCCAGAAACTATAATTCACTAGTTTTGTATCATAAAAGAGTCATCGTTTCTCCTCCTAGGGGTTATTCGAGACCTCTTAATGCAAACCGCAAGTAACGAGGCATTGGCTACCTTAAGAGAGTCATAGTTACTCGTCCCAATTGCTCACCCAGTCTGCCACTTTTCCTTACTGCGGCCAGTCTGCCAGAAGCGATATGTCACTCGTTGTGTATCTTAAGAGATTCATCGTTACTCTTTCCATAGGTTACTGGTATTCTCTGATTCAATGCCTCTCGTGACAAAAAAGTGGCTATCTTAATAGTGCAATACTTCTTCCTCCCAGTTGCTCACACAGTTTACTACTTTTTTGTTTAGTTTTTGTCTGCCAGAAACTATAATTCACTAGTTTTGTATCATAAAAGAGTCATCGTTTCTCCTCCTAGGGGTTATTCGAGACCTCTTAATGCAAACCGCAAGTAACGAGGCATTGGCTACCTTAAGAGAGTCATAGTTACTCGTCCCAATAGCTCACCCAGTCTGCCACTTTTCCTTACTGCGGCCAGTCTGCCAGAAGCGATATGTCACTCGTTGTGTATCTTAAGAGATTCATCGTTACTCTTTCCATAGGTTACTGGTATTCTCTGATTCAATGCCTCTCGTGACGAAAAAGTGGCTATCTTAATAGTGCAATACTTCTTCCTCCCAGTTGCTCACACAGTTTACTACTTTTTTGTGTAGTTTTTGTCTGCCAGAAACTATAATTCACTAGCTGTGTATCATAAAAGAGTCATCGTTTCTCCTCCTAGGGGTTATTCGAGACCTCTTAATGCAAACCGCAAGTAACGAGGCATTGGCTACCTTAAGAGAGTCATAGTTACTCGTCCCAATTGCTCACCCAGTCTGCCACTTTTCCTTACTGCGGCCAGTCTGCCAGAAGCGATATGTCACTCGTTGTGTATCTTAAGAGATTCATCGTTACTCTTTCCATAGGTTACTGGTATTCTCTGATTCAATGCCTCTCGTGACGAAAAAGTGGCTATCTTAATAGTGCAATACTTCTTCCTCCCAGTTGCTCACACAGTTTACTACTTTTTTGTGTAGTTTTTGTCTGCCAGAAACTATAATTCACTAGCTGTGTATCATAAAAGAGTCATCGTTTCTCCTCCTAGGGGTTATTCGAGACCTCTTAATGCAAACCGCAAGTAACGAGGCATTGGCTACCTTAAGAGAGTCATAGTTACTCGTCCCAATTGCTCACCCAGTCTGCCACTTTTCCTTACTGCGGCCAGTCTGCCAGAAGCGATATGTCACTCGTTGTGTATCTTAAGAGATTCATCGTTACTCTTTCCATAGGTTACTGGTATTCTCTGATTCAATGTCTCTCGTGACGAAAAAGTGGCTATCTTAATACTTCTTCCTCCCAGTTGCTCACACAGTTTACTACTTTTTTGTGTAGTTTTTGTCTGCCAGAAACTATAATTCACTAGTTTTGTATCATAAAAGAGTCATCGTTTCTCCTCCTAGGGGTTATTCGAGACCTCTTAATGCAAACCGCAAGTAACGAGGCATTGGCTACCTTAAGAGAGTCATAGTTACTCGTCCCAATTGCTCACCCAGTCTGCCACTTTTCCTTACTGCGGCCAGTCTGCCAGAAGCGATATGTCACTCGTTGTGTATCTTAAGAGATTCATCGTTACTCTTTCCATAGGTTACTGGTATTCTCTGATTCAATGCCTCTCGTGACGAAAAAGTGGCTATCTTAATAGTGCAATACTTCTTCCTCCCAGTTGCTCACACAGTGTACTACTTTTTTGTGTAGTTTTTGTCTGCCAGAAACTATAATTCACTAGTTTTGTATCATAAAAGAGTCATCGTTTCTCCTCCTAGGGGTTTTCGAGATTTCTTAATCCAAACCGCAAGTAACGAGGCATTGGCTACCTTAAGAGAGTCATAGTTACTCGTCCCAATTGCTCACCCAGTCTGCCACTTTTCCTTACTGCGGCCAGTCTGCCAGAAGCGATATGTCACTCGTTGTGTATCTTAAGAGATTCATCGTTACTCTTTCCATAGGTTACTGGTATTCTCTGATTCAATGTCTCTCGTGACGAAAAAGTGGCTATCTTAATACTTCTTCCTCCCAGTTGCTCACACAGTTTACTACTTTTTTGTGTAGTTTTTGTCTGCCAGAAACTATAATTTACTAGTTTTGTATCATAAAAGAGTCATCGTTTCTCCTCCTAGGGGTTATTCGAGACCTCTTAATGCAAACCGCAAGTAACGAGGCATTGGCTACCTTAAGAGAGTCATAGTTACTCGTCCCAATTGCTCACCCAGTCTGCCACTTTTCCTTACTGCGGCCAGTCTGCCAGAAGCGATATGTCACTCGTTGAGTATCTTAAGAGATTCATCGTTACTCTTTCCATAGGTTACTGGTATTCTCTGATTCAATGCCTCTCGTGACGAAAAAGTGGCTATCTTAATAGTGCAATACTTCTTCCTCCCAGTTGCTCACACAGTTTACTACTTTTTTGTGTAGTTTTTGTCTGCCAGAAACTATAATTCACTAGTTTTGTATCATAAAAGAGTCATCGTTTCTCCTCCTAGGGGTTTTCGAGATTTCTTAATCCAAACCGCAAGTAACGAGGCATTGGCTACCTTAAGAGAGTCATAGTTACTCGTCCCAATTGCTCACCCAGTCTGCCACTTTTCCTTACTGCGGCCAGTCTGCCAGAAGCGATATGTCACTCGTTGTGTATCTTAAGAGATTCATCGTTACTCTTTCCATAGGTTACTGGTATTCTCTGATTCAATGTCTCTCGTGACGAAAAAGTGGCTATCTTAATACTTCTTCCTCCCAGTTGCTCACACAGTTTACTACTTTTTTGTGTAGTTTTTGTCTGCCAGAAACTATAATTCACTAGTTTTGTATCATAAAAGAGTCATCGTTTCTCCTCCTAGGGGTTATTCGAGACCTCTTAATCCAAACCGCAAGTAACGAGGCATTGGCTACCTTAAGAGAGTCATAGTTACTCGTCCCAATTGCTCACCCAGTCTGCCACTTTTTCTTACTGCGGCCAGTCTGCCAGAAGCGATATGTCACTCGTTGTGTATCTTAAGAGATTCATCGTTACTCCTTCCATAGGTTACTGGTATTCTCTGAGTCAATACCTCTCGTGACGAAAAAGTGACTATCTTAATAGTGCAATATTTCTTATTCCGAGTTGCTCACACAGTTTACGACTTTTTGTGTAGTTTTTGTCTGCCAGAAACTATAATTCACTAGCTGTGTGTCATAAAAGAGTCATCGTTTCTCCTCCTAGGGGTTTTCGAGATTTCTTAATCCAAACCGCAAGTAACGAGGCATTGGCTACCTTAAGAGAGTCATAGTTACTCGTCCCAATTGCTCACCCAGTCTGCCACTTTTCCTTACTGCGGCCAGTCTGCCAGAAGCGATATGTCACTCGTTGTGTATCTTAAGAGATTCATCGTTACTCTTTCCATAGGTTACTGGTATTCTCTGATTCAATGCCTCTCGTGACGAAAAAGTGGCTATCTTAATAGTGCAATACTCCTTCCTCCCAGTTGCTCACACAGTTTACTACTTTTTGTGTAGTTTTTGTCTGCCAGAAACTATAATTCACTAGTTTTGTATCATAAAAGAGTCATCGTTTCTCCTCCTAGGGGTTATTCGAGACCTCTTAATGCAAACCGCAAGTAACGAGGCATTGGCTACCTTAAGAGAGTCATAGTTACTCGTCCCAATTGCTCACCCAGTCTGCCACTTTTCCTTACTGCGGCCAGTCTGTCAGAAGCGATATGTCACTCGTTGTGTATCTTAAGAGATTCATCGTTACTCTTTCCATAGGTTACTGGTATTCTCTGATTCAATGCCTCTCGTGACGAAAAAGTGGCTATCTTAATAGTGCAATACTTCTTCCTCCCAGTTGCTCACACAGTTTACTACTTTTTTGTGTAGTTTTTGTCTGCCAGAAACGATAATTCACTAGTTTTGTATCATAAAAGAGTCATCGTTTCTCCTCCTAGGGGTTATTCGAGACCTCTTAATGCAAACCGCAAGTAACGAGGCGTTGGCTACCTTAAGAGAGTCATACTTACTCGCCCCAATTGCTCACCCAGTCTGCCACTTTTCCTTACTGCGGCCAGTCTGCCAGAAGCGATATGTCACTCGTTGTGTATCTTAAGAGATTCATCGTTACTCTTTCCATTGGTTACTGGAATTCTCTGATTCAATGCCTCTCGTGACGAAAAAGTGGCTATCTTAATAGTGCAATACTTCTTCCTCCCAGTTGCTCACACAGTTTACTACTTTTTTGTGTAGTTTTTGTCTGCCAGAAACTATAATTCACTAGTTTTGTATCATAAAAGAGTCATCGTTTCTCCTCCTAGGGGTTATTCGAGACCTCTTAATGCAAACCGCAAGTAACGAGGCATTGGCTACCTTAAGAGAGTCATAGTTACTCGTCCCAATTGCTCACCCAGTCTGCCACTTTTCCTTACTGCGGCCAGTCTGCCAGAAGCGATATGTCACTCGTTGTGTATCTTAAGAGATTCATCGTTACTCTTTCCATAGGTTACTGGTATTCTCTGATTCAATGCCTCTCGTGACGAAAAAGTGGCTATCTTAATAGTGCAATACTTCTTCCTCCCAGTTGCTCACACAGTGTACTACTTTTTTGTGTAGTTTTTGTCTGCCAGAAACTATAATTCACTAGTTTTGTATCATAAAAGAGTCATCGTTTCTCCTCCTAGGGGTTTTCGAGATTTCTTAATCCAAACCGCAAGTAACGAGGTATTGGCTACCTTAAGAGAGTCATAGTTACTCGTCCCAATTGCTCACCCAGTCTGCCACTTTTCCTTACTGCGGCCAGTCTGCCAGAAGCGATATGTCACTCGTTGTGTATCTTAAGAGATTCATCGTTACTCTTTCCATAGGTTACTGGTATTCTCTGATTCAATGTCTCTCGTGACGAAAAAGTGGCTATCTTAATTCTTCTTCCTCCCAGTTGCTCACACAGTTTACTACTTTTTTGTGTAGTTTTTGTCTGCCAGAAACTATAATTCACTAGTTTTGTATCATAAAAGAGTCATCGTTTCTCCTCCTAAGGCTTATTCGAGACCTCTTAATCCAAACCGCAAGTAACGAGGCATTGGCTACCTTAAGAGAGTCATAGTTACTCGTCCCAATTGCTCACCCAGTCTGCCACTTTTTCTTACTGCGGCCAGTCTGCCAGAAGCGATATGTCACTCGTTGTGTATCTTAAGAGATTCATCGTTACTCCTTCCATAGGTTACTGGTATTCTCTGAGTCAATACCTCTCGTGACGAAAAAGTGGCTATCTTAATAGTGCAATACTTCTTCCTCACAGTTGCTCACACAGTTTACTACTTTTTGTGTAGTTTTTGTCTGCCAGAAACTATAATTCACTAGCTGTGTGTCATAAAAGAGTCATCGTTTCTCCTCCTAGGGGTTTTCGAGATTTCTTAATCCAAACCGCAAGTAACGAGGCATTGGCTACCTTAAGAGAGTCATAGTTACTCGTCCCAATTGCTCACCCAGTCTGCCACTTTTCCTTACTGCGGCCAGTCTGCCAGAAGCGATATGTCACTCGTTGTGTATCTTAAGAGATTCATCGTTACTCTTTCCATAGGTTACTGGTATTCTCTGATTCAATGCCTCTCGTGACGAAAAAGTGGCTATCTTAATAGTGCAATACTTCTTCCTCCCAGTTGCTCACACAGTTTACTACTTTTTGTGTAGTTTTTGTCTGCCAGAAACTATAATTCACTAGTTTTGTATCATAAAAGAGTCATCGTTTCTCCTCCTAGGGGTTATTCGAGACCTCTTAATGCAAACCGCAAGTAACGAGGCATTGGCTACCTTAAGAGAGTCATAGTTACTCGTCCCAATTGCTCACCCAGTCTGCCACTTTTCCTTACTGCGGCCAGTCTGCCAGAAGCGATATGTCACTCGTTGTGTATCTTAAGAGATTCATCGTTACTCTTTCCATAGGTTACTGGTATTCTCTGATTCAATGCCTCTCGTGACGAAAAAGTGGCTATCTTAATAGTGCAATACTTCTTCCTCCCAGTTGCTCACACAGTTTACTACTTTTTTGTGTAGTTTTTGTCTGCCAGAAACTATAATTCACTAGCTGTGTATCATAAAAGAGTCATCGTTTCTCCTCCTAGGGGTTATTCGAGACCTCTTAATGCAAACCGCAAGTAACGAGGCGTTGGCTACCTTAAGAGAGTCATACCTACTCGTCCCAATTGCTCACCCAGTCTGCCACTTTTCCTTACTGCGGCCAGTCTGCCAGAAGCGATATGTCACTCGTTGTGTACCTTAAGAGATTCATCGTTACTCTTTCCATAGGTTACTGGAATTCTCTGATTCAATGCCTCTCGTGACGAAAAAGTGGCTATCTTAATAGTGCAATACTTCTTCCTCCCAGTTGCTCACACAGTTTACTACTTTTTTGTGTAGGTTTTGTCTGCCAGAAACTATAATTCACTAGTTTTGTATCATAAAAGAGTCATCGTTTCTCCTCCTAGGGGTTATTCGAGACCTCTTAATGCAAACCGCAAGTAACGAGGCATTGGCTACCTTAAGAGAGTCATAGTTACTCGTCCCAATTGCTCACCCAGTCTGCCACTTTTCCTTACTGCGGCCAGTCTGCCAGAAGCGATATGTCACTCGTTGTGTATCTTAAGAGATTCATCGTTACTCTTTCCATAGGTTACTGGTATTCTCTGATTCAATGCCTCTCGTGACGAAAAAGTGGCTATCTTAATAGTGCAATACTTCTTCCTCCCAGTTGCTCACACAGTTTACTACTTTTTTGTGTAGTTTTTGTCTGCCAGAAACTATAATTCACTAGTTTTGTATCATAAAAGAGTCATCGTTTCTCCTCCTAGGGGTTTTCGAGATTTCTTAATCCAAACCGCAAGTAACGAGGCATTGGCTACCTTAAGAGAGTCATAGTTACTCGTCCCAATTGCTCACCCAGTCTGCCACTTTTCCTTACTGCGGCCAGTCTGCCAGAAGCGATATGTCACTCGTTGTGTATCTTAAGAGATTCATCGTTACTCTTTCCATAGGTTACTGGTATTCTCTGATTCAATGTCTCTCGTGACGAAAAAGTGGCTATCTTAATACTTCTTCCTCCCAGTTGCTCACACAGTTTACTACTTTTTTGTGTAGTTTTTGTCTGCCAGAAACTATAATTCACTAGTTTTGTATCATAAAAGAGTCATCGTTTCTCCTCCTAAGGGTTATTCGAGACCTCTTAATCCAAACCGCAAGTAACGAGGCATTGGCTACCTTAAGAGAGTCATAGTTACTCGTCCCAATTGCTCACCCAGTCTGCCACTTTTTCTTACTGCGGCCAGTCTGCCAGAAGCGATATGTCACTCGTTGTGTATCTTAAGAGATTCATCGTTACTCCTTCCATAGGTTACTGGTATTCTCTGAGTCAATACCTCTCGTGACGAAAAAGTGGCTATCTTAATAGTGCAATACTTCTTCCTCCGAGTTGCTCACACAGTTTACTACTTTTTGTGTAGTTTTTGTCTGCCAGAAACTATAATTCACTAGCTGTGTTTCATAAAAGAGTCATCGTTTCTCCTCCTAGGGGTTTTCGAGATTTCTTAATCCAAACCGCAAGTAACGAGGCATTGGCTACCTTAAGAGAGTCATAGTTACTCGTCCCAATTGCTCACCCAGTCTGCCACTTTTCCTTACTGCGGCCAGTCTGCCAGAAGCGATATGTCACTCGTTGTGTATCTTAAGAGATTCATCGTTACTCTTTCCATAGGTTACTGGTATTCTCTGATTCAATGCCTCTCGTGACGAAAAAGTGGCTATCTTAATAGTGCAATACTTCTTCCTCCCAGTTGCTCACACAGTTTACTACTTTTTGTGTAGTTTTTGTCTGCCAGAAACTATAATTCACTAGTTTTGTATCATAAAAGAGTCATCGTTTCTCCTCCTAGGGGTTATTCGAGACCTCTTAATGCAAACCGCAAGTAACGAGGCATTGGCTACCTTAAGAGAGTCATAGTTACTCGTCCCAATTGCTCACCCAGTCTGCCACTTTTCCTTACTGCGGCCAGTCTGCCAGAAGCGATATGTCACTCGTTGTGTATCTTAAGAGATTCATCGTTACTCTTTCCATAGGTTACTGGTATTCTCTGATTCAATGCCTCTCGTGACGAAAAAGTGGCTATCTTAATAGTGCAATACTTCTTCCTCCCAGTTGCTCACACAGTTTACTACTTTTTTGTGTAGTTTTTGTCTGCCAGAAACTATAATTCACTAGCTGTGTATCATAAAAGAGTCATCGTTTCTCCTCCTAGGGGTTATTCGAGACCTCTTAATGCAAACCGCAAGTAACGAGGCGTTGGCTACCTTAAGAGAGTCATACCTACTCGTCCCAATTGCTCACCCAGTCTGCCACTTTTCCTTACTGCGGCCAGTCTGCCAGAAGCGATATGTCACTCGTTGTGTACCTTAAGAGATTCATCGTTACTCTTTCCATAGGTTACTGGAATTCTCTGATTCAATGCCTCTCGTGACGAAAAAGTGGCTATCTTAATAGTGCAATACTTCTTCCTCCCAGTTGCTCACACAGTTTACTACTTTTTTGTGTAGGTTTTGTCTGCCAGAAACTATAATTCACTAGTTTTGTATCATAAAAGAGTCATCGTTTCTCCTCCTAGGGGTTATTCGAGACCTCTTAATGCAAACCGCAAGTAACGAGGCATTGGCTACCTTAAGAGAGTCATAGTTACTCGTCCCAATTGCTCACCCAGTCTGCCACTTTTCCTTACTGCGGCCAGTCTGCCAGAAGCGATATGTCACTCGTTGTGTATCTTAAGAGATTCATCGTTACTCTTTCCATAGGTTACTGGTATTCTCTGATTCAATGCCTCTCGTGACGAAAAAGTGGCTATCTTAATAGTGCAATACTTCTTCCTCCCAGTTGCTCACACAGTTTACTACTTTTTTGTGTAGTTTTTGTCTGCCAGAAACTATAATTCACTAGTTTTGTATCATAAAAGAGTCATCGTTTCTCCTCCTAGGGGTTTTCGAGATTTCTTAATCCAAACCGCAAGTAACGAGGCATTGGCTACCTTAAGAGAGTCATAGTTACTCGTCCCAATTGCTCACCCAGTCTGCCACTTTTCCTTACTGCGGCCAGTCTGCCAGAAGCGATATGTCACTCGTTGTGTATCTTAAGAGATTCATCGTTACTCTTTCCATAGGTTACTGGTATTCTCTGATTCAATGTCTCTCGTGACGAAAAAGTGGCTATCTTAATACTTCTTCCTCCCAGTTGCTCACACAGTTTACTACTTTTTTGTGTAGTTTTTGTCTGCCAGAAACTATAATTCACTAGTTTTGTATCATAAAAGAGTCATCGTTTCTCCTCCTAAGGGTTATTCGAGACCTCTTAATCCAAACCGCAAGTAACGAGGCATTGGCTACCTTAAGAGAGTCATAGTTACTCGTCCCAATTGCTCACCCAGTCTGCCACTTTTTCTTACTGCGGCCAGTCTGCCAGAAGCGATATGTCACTCGTTGTGTATCTTAAGAGATTCATCGTTACTCCTTCCATAGGTTACTGGTATTCTCTGAGTCAATACCTCTCGTGACGAAAAAGTGGCTATCTTAATAGTGCAATACTTCTTCCTCCGAGTTGCTCACACAGTTTACTACTTTTTGTGTAGTTTTTGTCTGCCAGAAACTATAATTCACTAGCTGTGTGTCATAAAAGAGTCATCGTTTCTCCTCCTAGGGGTTTTCGAGATTTCTTAATCCAAACCGCAAGTAACGAGGCATTGGCTACCTTAAGAGAGTCATAGATACTCGTCCCAATTGCTCACCCAGTCTGCCACTTTTCCTTACTGCGGCCAGTCTGCCAGAAGCGATATGTCACTCGTTGTGTATCTTAAGAGATTCATCGTTACTCTTTCCATAGGTTACTGGTATTCTCTGATTCAATGCCTCTCGTGACGAAAAAGTGGCTATCTTAATAGTGCAACACTTCTTCCTCCCAGTTGCTTACACTGTTTACTACTTTTTGTGTAGTTTTTGTCTGCCAGAAACTATAATTCACTAGTTTTGTATCATAAAAGAGTCATCGTTTCTCCTCCTAGGGGTTATTCGAGACCTCTTAATGCAAACCGCAAGTAACGAGGCATTGGCTACCTTAAGAGAGTCATAGTTACTCGTCCCAATTGCTCACCCAGTCTGCCACTTTTCCTTACTGCGGCCAGTCTGCCAGAAGCGATATGTCACTCGTTGTGTATCTTAAGAGATTCATCGTTACTCTTTCCATAGGTTACTGGTATTCTCTGATTCAATGCCTCTCGTGACGAAAAAGTGGCTATCTTAATAGTGCAATACTTCTTCCTCCCAGTTGCTCACACAGTTTACTACTTTTTTGTGTAGTTTTTGACTGCCAGAAACTATAATTCACTAGTTTTGTATCATAAAAGAGTCATCGTTTCTCCTCCTAGGGGTTATTCGAGACCTCTTAATGCAAACCGCAAGTAACGAGGCATTGGCTACCTTAAGAGAGTCATAGTTACTCGTCCCAATTGCTCACCCAGTCTGCCACTTTTCCTTACTGCGGCCAGTCTGCCAGAAGCGATATGTCACTCGTTGTGTATCTTAAGAGATTCATCGTTACTCTTTCCATAGGTTACTGGTATTCTCTGATTCAATGCCTCTCGTGACGAAAAAGTGGCTATCTTAATAGTGCAATACTTCTTCCTCCCAGTTGCTCACACAGTTTACTACTTTTTTGTGTAGTTTTTGTCTGCCAGAAACTATAATTCACTAGCTGTGTATCATAAAAGAGTCATCGTTTCTCCTCCTAGGGGTTATTCGAGACCTCTTAATGCAAACCGCAAGTAACGAGGCATTGGCTACCTTAAGAGAGTCATAGTTACTCGTCCCAATTGCTCACCCAGTCTGCCACTTTTCCTTACTGCGGCCAGTCTGCCAGAAGCGATATGTCACTCGTTGTGTATCTTAAGAGATTCATCGTTACTCTTTCCATAGGTTACTGGTATTCTCTGATTCAATGCCTCTCGTGACGAAAAAGTGGCTATCTTAATAGTGCAATACTTCTTCCTCCCAGTTGCTCACACAGTTTACTACCTTTTTGTGTAGCTTTTGTCTGCCAGAAACTATAATTCACTAGTTTTGTATCATAAAAGAGTCATCGTTTCTCCTCCTAGGGGTTATTCGAGACCTCTTAATCCAAAACCGCAAGTAACGAGGCATTGGCTACCTTAAGAGAGTCATAGTTACTCGTCCCAATTGCTCACCCAGTCTGCCACTTTTCCTTACTGCGGCCAGTCTGCCAGAAGCGATATGTCACTCGTTGTGTATCTTAAGAGATTCATCGTTACTCTTTCCATAGGTTACTGGTATTCTCTGATTCAATGCCTCTCGTGACGAAAAAGTGGCTATCTTAATAGTGCAATACTTCTTCCTCCCAGTTGCTCACACAGTTTACTACTTTTTTGTGTAGTTTTTGTCTGCCAGAAACTATAATTCACTAGCTGTGTATCATAAAAGAGTCATCGTTTCTCCTCCTAGGGGTTATTCGAGACCTCTTAATGCAAACCGCAAGTAACGAGGCATTGGCTACCTTAAGAGAGTCATAGTTACTCGTCCCAATTCCTCACCCAGTCTGCCACTTTTCCTTACTGCGGCCAGTCTGCCAGAAGCGATATGTCACTCGTTGTGTATCTTAAGAGATTCATCGTTACTCTTTCCATAGGTTACTGGTATTCTCTGATTCAATGCCTCTCGTGACGAAAAAGTGGCTATCTTAATAGTGCAATACTTCTTCCTCCCAGTTGCTCACACAGTTTACTACTTTTTTGTGTAGTTTTTGTCTGCCAGAAACTATAATTCACTAGTTTTGTATCATAAAAGAGTCATCGTTTCTCCTCCTAGGGGTTATTCGAGACCTCTTAATCCAAACCGCAAGTAACGAGGCATTGGCTACCTTAAGAGAGTCATAGTTACTCGTCCCAATTGCTCACCCAGTCTGCCACTTTTCCTTACTGCGGCCAGTCTGCCAGAAGCAATATGTCACTCGTTGTGTATCTTAAGAGATTCATCGTTACTCTTTCCATAGGTTACTGGTATTCTCTGATTCAATGCCTCTCGTGACGAAAAAGTGGCTATCTTAATAGTGCAATACTTCTTCCTCCCAGTTGCTCACACAGTTTACTACTTTTTTGTGTAGTTTTTGTCTACCAGAAACTATAATTCACTAGCTGTGTATCATAAAAGACTCATCGTTTCTCCTCCTAGGGGTTATTCGAGACCTCTTAATGCAAACCGCAAGTAACGAGGCATTGGCTACCTTAAGAGAGTCATAGTTACTCGTCCCAATTGCTCACCCAGTCTGCCACTTTTCCTTACTGCGGCCAGTCTGCCAGAAGCGATATGTCACTCGTTGTGTATCTTAAGAGATTCATCGTTACTCTTTCCATAGGTTACTGGTATTCTCTGATTCAATGCCTCTCGTGACGAAAAAGTGGCTATCTTAATAGTGCAATACTTCTTCCTCCCAGTTGCTCACACAGTTTACTACTTTTTTGTGTAGTTTTTGTCTGCCAGAAACTATAATTCACTAGTTTTGTATCATAAAAGAGTCATCGTTTCTCCTCCTAGGGGTTATTCGAGACCTCTTAATCCAAAACCGCAAGTAACGAGGCATTGGCTACCTTAAGAGAGTCATAGTTACTCGTCCCAATTGCTCACCCAGACTGCCACTTTTCCTTACTGCGGCCAGTCTGCCAGAAGCGATATGTCACTCGTTGTGTATCTTAAGAGATTCATCGTTACTCTTTCCATAGGTTACTGGTATTCTCTGATTCAATGCCTCTCGTGACGAAAATGTGGCTATCTTAATAGTGCAATACTTCTTCCTCCCAGTTGCTCACACAGTTTACTACTTTTTTGTGTAGTTTTTGTCTGCCAGAAACTATAATTCACTAGCTGTGTATCATAAAAGAGTCATCGTTTCTCCTCCTAGGGGTTATTCGAGACCTCTTAATGCAAACCGCAAGTAACGAGGCATTGGCTACCTTAAGAGAGTCATAGTTACTCGTCCCAATTCCTCACCCAGTCTGCCACTTTTCCTTACTGCGGCCAGTCTGCCAGAAGCGATATGTCACTCGTTGTGTATCTTAAGAGATTCATCGTTACTCTTTCCATAGGTTACTGGTATTCTCTGATTCAATGCCTCTCGTGACGAAAAAGTGGCTATCTTAATAGTGCAATACTTCTTCCTCCCAGTTGCTCACACAGTTTACTACTTTTTTGTGTAGTTTTTGTCTGCCAGAAACTATAATTCACTAGTTTTGTATCATAAAAGAGTCATCGTTTCTCCTCCTAGGGGTTATTCGAGACCTCTTAATCCAAACCGCAAGTAACGAGGCATTGGCTACCTTAAGAGAGTCATAGTTACTCGTCCCAATTGCTCACCCAGTCTGCCACTTTTCCTTACTGCGGCCAGTCTGCCAGAAGCAATATGTCACTCGTTGTGTATCTTAAGAGATTCATCGTTACTCTTTCCATAGGTTACTGGTATTCTCTGATTCAATGCCTCTCGTGACGAAAAAGTGGCTATCTTAATAGTGCAATACTTCTTCCTCCCAGTTGCTCACACAGTTTACTACTTTTTTGTGTAGTTTTTGTCTGCCAGAAACTATAATTCACTAGCTGTGTATCATAAAAGAGTCATCGTTTCTCCTCCTAGGGGTTATTCGAGACCTCTTAATGCAAACCGCAAGTAACGAGGCATTGGCTACCTTAAGAGAGTCATAGTTACTCGTCCCAATTGCTCACCCAGTCTGCCACTTTTCCTTACTGCGGCCAGTCTGCCAGAAGCGATATGTCACTCGTTGTGTATCTTAAGAGATTCATCGTTACTCTTTCCATAGGTTACTGGTATTCCCTGATTCAATGCCTCTCGTGACGAAAAAGTGGCTATCTTAATAGTGCAATACTTCTTCCTCCCAGTTGCTCACACAGTTTACTACTTTTTTGTGTAGTTTTTGTCTGCCAGAAACTATAATTCACTAGCTGTGTATCATAAAAGAGTCATCGTTTCTCCTCCTAGGGGTTATTCGAGACCTCTTAATGCAAACCGCAAGTAACGAGGCATTGGCTACCTTAAGAGAGTCATAGTTACTCGTCCCAATTGCTCACCCAGTCTGCCACTTTTCCTTACTGCGGCCAGTCTGCCAGAAGCGATATGTCACTCGTTGTGTATCTTAAGAGATTCATCGTTACTCCTTCCATAGGTTACTGGTATTGTATGAGTCAATACCTCTCGTGACGAAAAAGTGGCTATCTTAATAGTGCAATACTTCTTCCTCCGAGTTGCTCACATAGTTTACTACTTTTTGTGTAGTTTCTGTCTGCCAGAAACTATAATTCACTAGTTTTGTATCATAAAAGAGTCATCGTTTCTCCTCCTAGGGGTTATTCGAGACCTCTTAATGCAAACCGCAAGTAACGAGGCATTGGCTACCTTAAGAGAGTCATAGTTACTCGTCCCAATTGCTCACCCAGTGTGCCACTTTTCCTTACTGCGGCCAGTCTGCCAGAAGCAATATGTCACTCGTTGTGTATCTTAAGAGATTCATCGTTACTCTTTCCATAGGTTACTGGTATTCTCTGATTCAATGCCTCTCGTGACGAAAAAGTGGCTATCTTAATAGTGCAATACTTCTTCCTCCGAGTTGCTCACACAGTTTACTACTTTTTGTGTAGTTTTTGTCTGCCAGAAACTATAATTCACTAGCTGTGTATCATAAAAGAGTCATCGTTTCTCCTCCTAGGGGTTTTCGAGATTTCTTAATGCAAACCGCAAGTAACGAGGCATTAGCTACCTTAAGAGAGTCATAGTTACTCGTCCCAATTGCTCACCCAGTCTGCCACTTTTCCTTACTGCGGCCAGTCTGCCAGAAGCGATATGTCACTCGTTGTGTATCTTAAGAGATTCATCGTTACTCTTTCCATAGGTTACTGGTATTCTCTGATTCAATGCCTCTCGTGACGAAAAAGTGGCTATCTTAATAGTGCAATACTTCTTCCTCCCAGTTGCTCACACAGTTTACTACTTTTTTGTGTAGTTTTTGTCTGCCAGAAACTATAATTCACTAGTTTTGTATCATAAAAGAGTCATCGTTTCTCCTCCTAGGGGTTATTCGAGACCTCTTAATGCAAACCGCAAGTAACGAGGCATTGGCTACCTTAAGAGAGTCATAGTTACTCGTCCCAATTGCTCACCCAGTCTGCCACTTTTCCTTACTGCGGCCAGTCTGCCAGAAGCAATATGTCACTCGTTGTGTATCTTAAGAGATTCATCGTTACTCTTTCCATAGGTTACTGGTATTCTCTGATTCAATGCCTCTCGTGACGAAAAAGTGGCTATCTTAATAGTGCAATACTTCTTCCTCCCAGTTGCTCACACAGTTTACTACTTTTTTGTGTAGTTTTTGTCTGCCAGAAACTATAATTCACTAGCTGTGTATCATAAAAGAGTCATCGTTTCTCCTCCTAGGGGTTATTCGAGACCTCTTAATGCAAACCGCAAGTAACGAGGCATTGGCTACCTTAAGAGAGTCATAGTTACTCGTCCCAATTGCTCACCCAGTCTGCCACTTTTCCTTACTGCGGCCAGTCTGCCAGAAGCGATATGTCACTCGTTGTGTATCTTAAGAGATTCATCGTTACTCTTTCCATAGGTTACTGGTATTCTCTGATTCAATGCCTCTCGTGACGAAAAAGTGGCTATCTTAATAGTGCAATACTTCTTCCTCCCAGTTTCTCACACAGTTTACTACTTTTTTGTGTAGTTTTTGTCTGCCAGAAACTATAATTCACTAGTTTTGTATCATAAAAGAGTCATCGTTTCTCCTCCTAGGGGTTATTCGAGACCTCTTAATCCAAACCGCAAGTAACGAGGCATTGGCTACCTTAAGAGAGTCATAGTTACTCGTCCCAATTGCTCACCCAGTCTGCCACTTTTTCTTACTGCGGCCAGTCTGCCAGAAGCGATATGTCACTCGTTGTGTATCTTAAGAGATTCATCGTTACTCCTTCCATAGGTTACTGGTATTCTATGAGTCAATACCTCTCGTGACGAAAAAGTGGCTATCTTAATAGTGCAATACTACTTCCTCCGAGTTGCTCACACAGTTTACTACTTTTTGTGTAGTTTTTGTCTGCCAGAAACTATAATTCACTAGCTGTGTATCATAAAAGAGTCATCGTTTCTCCTCCTAGGGGTTTTCGAGATTTCTTAATGCAAACCGCAAGTAACGAGGCATTGGCTACCTTAAGAGAGTCATAGTTACTCGTCCCAATTGCTCACCCAGTCTGCCACTTTTCCTTACTGCGGCCAGTCTGCCAGAAGCGATATGTCACTCGTTGTGTATCTTAAGAGATTCATCGTTACTCTTTCCATAGGTTACTGGTATTCTCTGATTCAATGCCTCTCGTGACGAAAAAGTGGCTATCTTAATAGTGCAATACTTCTTCCTCCCAGTTGCTCACACAGTTTACTACTTTTTTGTGTAGTTTTTGTCTGCCAGAAACTATAATTCACTAGTTTTGTATCATAAAAGAGTCATCGTTTCTCCTCCTAGGGGTTATTCGAGACCTCTTAATGCAAACCGCAAGTAACGAGGCATTGGCTACCTTAAGAGAGTCATAGTTACTCGTCCCAATTGCTCACCCAGTCTGCCACTTTTCCTTACTGCGGCCAGTCTGCCAGAAGCAATATGTCACTCGTTGTGTATCTTAAGAGATTCATCGTTACTCTTTCCATAGGTTACTGGTATTCTCTGATTCAATGCCTCTCGTGACGAAAAAGTGGCTATCTTAATAGTGCAATACTTCTTCCTCCCAGTTGCTCACACAGTTTACTACTTTTTTGTGTAGTTTTTGTCTGCCAGAAACTATAATTCACTAGTTTTGTATCATAAAAGAGTCATCGTTTCTCCTCCTAGGGGTTATTCGAGACCTCTTAATGCAAACCGCAAGTAACGAGGCATTGGCTACCTTAAGAGAGTCATAGTTACTCGTCCCAATTGCTCACCCAGTCTGCCACTTTTCCTTACTGCGGCCAGTCTGCCAGAAGCGATATGTCACTCGTTGTGTATCTTAAGAGATTCATCGTTACTCTTTCCATAGGTTACTGGTATTCTCTGATTCAATGCCTCTCGTGACGAAAAAGTGGCTATCTTAATAGTGCAATACTTCTTCCTCCCAGTTGCTCACACAGTTTACTACTTTTTTGTGTAGTTTTTGTCTGCCAGAAACTATAATTCACTAGCTGTGTATCATAAAAGACTCATCGTTTCTCCTCCTAGGGGTTATTCGAGACCTCTTAATGCAAACCGCAAGTAACGAGGCATTGGCTACCTTAAGAGAGTCATAGTTACTCGTCCCAATTGCTCACCCAGTCTGCCACTTTTCCTTACTGCGGCCAGTCTGCCAGAAGCGATATGTCACTCGTTGTGTATCTTAAGAGATTCATCGTTACTCTTTCCATAGGTTACTGGTATTCTCTGATTCAATGCCTCTCGTGACGAAAAAGTGGCTATCTTAATAGTGCAATACTTCTTCCTCCCAGTTGCTCACACAGTTTACTACTTTTTTGTGTAGTTTTTGTCTGCCAGAAACTATAATTCACTAGTTTTGTATCATAAAAGAGTCATCGTTTCTCCTCCTAGGGGTTATTCGAGACCTCTTAATCCAAACCGCAAGTAACGAGGCATTGGCTACCTTAAGAGAGTCATAGTTACTCGTCCCAATTGCTCACCCAGTCTGCCACTTTTTCTTACTGCGGCCAGTCTGCCAGAAGCGATATGTCACTCGTTGTGTATCTTAAGAGATTCATCGTTACTCCTTCCATAGGTTACTGGTATTCTATGAGTCAATACCTCTCGTGACGAAAAAGTGGCTATCTTAATAGTGCAATACTTCTTCCTCCGAGTTGCTCACACAGTTTACTACTTTTTGTGTAGTTTTTGTCTGCCAGAAACTATAATTCACTAGCTGTGTATCATAAAAGAGTCATCGTTTCTCCTCCTAGGGGTTTTCGAGATTTCTTAATGCAAACCGCAAGTAACGAGGCATTGGCTACCTTAAGAGAGTCATAGTTACTCGTCCCAATTGCTCACCCAGTCTGCCACTTTTCCTTACTGCGGCCAGTCTGCCAGAAGCGATATGTCACTCGTTGTGTATCTTAAGAGATTCATCGTTACTCTTTCCATAGGTTACTGGTATTCTCTGATTCAATGCCTCTCGTGACGAAAAAGTGGCTATCTTAATAGTGCAATACTTCTTCCTCCCAGTTGCTCACACAGTTTACTACTTTTTTGTGTAGTTTTTGTCTGCCAGAAACTATAATTCACTAGTTTTGTATCATAAAAGAGTCATCGTTTCTCCTCCTAGGGGTTATTCGAGACCTCTTAATGCAAACCGCAAGTAACGAGGCATTGGCTACCTTAAGAGAGTCATAGTTACTCGTCCCAATTGCTCACCCAGTCTGCCACTTTTCCTTACTGCGGCCAGTCTGCCACAAGCAATATGTCACTCGTTGTGTATCTTAAAAGATTCATCGTTACTCTTTCCATAGGTTACTGGTATTCTCTGATTCAATGCCTCTCGTGACGAAAAAGTGGCTATCTTAATAGTGCAATACTTCTTCCTCCGAGTTGCTCACACAGTTTACTACTTTTTGTGTAGTTTTTGTCTGCCAGAAACTATAATTCACTAGCTGTGTATCATAAAAGAGTCATCGTTTCTCCTCCTAGGGGTTATTCGAGACCTCTTAATGCAAACCTGCAAGTAACGAGGCATTGGCTACCTTAAGAGAGTCATAGTTACTCGTCCCAATTGCTCACCCAGTCTGCCACTTTTCCTTACTGCGGCCAGTCTGCCAGAAGCAATATGTCACTCGTTGTGTATCTTAAGAGATTCATCGTTACTCTTTCCATAGGTTACTGGTATTCTCTGATTCAATGCCTCTCGTGACGAAAAAGTGGCTATCTTAATAGTGCAATACTTCTTCCTCCCAGTTGCTCACACAGTTTACTACTTTTTTGTGTAGTTTTTGTCTGCCAGAAACTATAATTCACTAGTTTTGTATCATAAAAGAGTCATCGTTTCTCCTCCTAGGGGTTATTCGAGACCTCTTAATGCAAACCGCAAGTAACGAGGCATTGGCTACCTTAAGAGAGTCATAGTTACTCGTCCCAATTGCTCACCCAGTCTGCCACTTTTCCTTACTGCGGCCAGTCTGCCAGAAGCGATATGTCACTCGTTGTGTATCTTAAGAGATTCATCGTTACTCTTTCCATAGGTTACTGGTATTCTTTGATTCAATGCCTCTCGTGACGAAAAAGTGGCTATCTTAATAGTGCAATACTTCTTCCTCCCAGTTGCTCACACAGTTTACTACTTTTTTGTGTAGTTTTTGTCTGCCAGAAACTATAATTCACTAGCTGTGTATCATAAAAGAGTCATCGTTTCTCCTCCTAGGGGTTATTCGAGACCTCTTAATGCAAACCGCAAGTAACGAGGCATTGGCTACCTTAAGAGAGTCATAGTTACTCGTCCCAATTGCTCACCCAGTCTGCCACTTTTCCTTACTGCGGCCAGTCTGCCAGAAGCGATATGTCACTCGTTGTGTATCTTAAGAGATTCATCGTTACTCTTTCCATAGGTTACTGGTATTCTCTGATTCAATGCCTCTCGTGACGAAAAAGTGGCTATCTTAATAGTGCAATACTTCTTCCTCCCAGTTGCTCACACAGTTTACTACTTTTTTGTGTAGTTTTTGTCTTCCAGAAACTATAATTCACTAGTTTTGTATCATAAAAGAGTCATCGTTTCTCCTCCTAGGGGTTATTCGAGACCTCTTAATCCAAACCGCAAGTAACGAGGCATTGGCTACCTTAAGAGAGTCATAATTACTCGTCCCAATTGCTCACCCAGTCTGCCACTTTTTCTTACTGCGGCCAGTCTGCCAGAAGCGATATGTCACTCGTTGTGTATCTTAAGAGATTCATCGTTACTCCTTCCATAGGTTACTGGTATTCTATGAGTCAATACCTCTCGTGACGAAAAAGTGGCTATCTTAATAGTGCAATACTTCTTCCTCCGAGTTGCTCACACAGTTTACTACTTTTTGTGTAGTTTTTGTCTGCCAGAAACTATAATTCACTAGCTGTGTATCATAAAAGAGTCATCGTTTCTCCTCCTAGGGGTTTTCGAGATTTCTTAATGCAAACCGCAAGCAACGAGGCATTGGCTACCTTAAGAGAGTCATAGTTACTCGTCCCAATTGCTCACCCAGTCTGCCACTTTTCCTTACTGCGGCCAGTCTGCCAGAAGCGATATGTCACTCGTTGTGTATCTTAAGAGATTCATCGTTACTCTTTCCATAGGTTACTGGTATTCTCTGATTCAATGCCTCTCGTGACGAAAAAGTGGCTATCTTAATAGTGCAATACTTCTTCCTCCCAGTTGCTCACACAGTTTACTACTTTTTGTGTAGTTTTTGTCTGCCAGAAACTATAATTCACTAGTTTTGTATCATAAAAGTGTCATCGTTTCTCCTCCTAGGGGTTATTCGAGACCTCTTAATGCAAACCGCAAGTAACGAGGCATTGGCTACCTTAAGAGAGTCATAGTTACTCGTCCCAATTGCTCACCCAGTCTGCCACTTTTCCTTACTGCGGCCAGTCTGCCAGAAGCAATATGTCACTCGTTGTGTATCTTAAGAGATTCATCGTTACTCTTTCCATAGGTTACTGGTATTCTCTGATTCAATGCCTCTCGTGACGAAAAAGTGGCTATCTTAATAGTGCAATACTTCTTCCTCCCAGTTGCTCACACAGTTTACTACTTTTTTGTGTAGTTTTTGTCTGCCAGAAACTATAATTCACTAGTTTTGTATCATAAAAGAGTCATCGTTTCTCCTCCTAGGGGTTATTCGAGACCTCTTAATGCAAACCGCAAGTAACGAGGCATTGGCTACCTTAAGAGAGTCATAGTTAATCGTCCCAATTGCTCACCCAGTCTGCCACTTTTCCTTACTGCGGCCAGTCTGCCAGAAGCGATATGTCACTCGTTGTGTATCTTAAGAGATTCATCGTTACTCTTTCCATAGGTTACTGGTATTCTCTGATTCAATGCCTCTCGTGACGAAAAAGTGGCTATCTTAATAGTGCAATACTTCTTCCTCCCAGTTGCTCACACAGTTTACTACTTTTTTGTGTAGTTTTTGTCTGCCAGAAACTATAATTCACTGGTTTTGTATCATAAAAGAGTCATCGTTTCTCCTCCTAGGGGTTATTCGAGACCTCTTAATCCAAACCGCAAGTAACGAGGCATTGGCTACCTTAAGAGAGTCATAGTTACTCGTCCCAATTGCTCACCCAGTCTGCCACTTTTTCTTACTGCGGCCAGTCTGCCAGAAGCGATATGTCACTCGTTGTGTATCTTAAGAGATTCATCGTTACTCCTTCCATAGGTTACTGGTATTCTATGAGTCAATACCTCTCGTGACGAAAAAGTGGCTATCTTAATAGTGCAATACTTCTTCCTCCGAGTTGCTCACACAGTTTACTACTTTTTGTGTAGTTTTTGTCTGCCAGAAACTATAATTCACTAGCTGTGTATCATAAAAGAGTCATCGTTTCTCCTCCTAGGGGTTTTCGAGATTTCTTAATCCAAACCGCAAGTAACGAGGCATTGGCTACCTTAAGAGAGTCATAGTTACTCGTCCCAATTGCTCACCCAGTCTGCCACTTTTCCTTACTGTGGCCAGTCTGCCAGAAGCGATATGTCACTCGTTGTGTATCTTAAGAGATTCATCGTTACTCTTTCCATAGGTTACTGGTATTCTCTGATTCAATGCCTCTCGTGACGAAAAAGTGGCTATCTTAATAGTGCAATACTTCTTCCTCCCAGTTGCTCACACAGTTTACTACTTTTTTGTGTAGTTTTTGTCTGCCAGAAACTATAATTCACTAGTTTTGTATCATAAAAGAGTCATCGTTTCTCCTCCTAGGGGTTATTCGAGACCTCTTAATGCAAACCGCAAGTAACGAGGCATTGGCTACCTTAAGAGAGTCATAGCTAATCGTCCCAATTGCTCACCCAGTCTGCCACTTTTCCTTACTGCGGCCAGTCTGCCAGAAGCAATATGTCATTCGTTGTGTATCTTAAGAGATTCATCGTTACTCTTTCCATAGGTTACTGGTATTCTCTGATTCAATGCCTCTCGTGACGAAAAAGTGGCTATCTTAATAGTGCAATACTTCTTCCTCCCAGTTGCTCACACAGTTTACTACTTTTTTGTGTAGTTTTTGTCTGCCAGAAACTATAATTCACTAGTTTTGTATCTTAAAAGAGTCATCGTTTCTCCTCCTAGGGGTTATTCGAGACCTCTTAATGCAAACCGCAAGTAACGAGGCATTGGCTACCTTAAGAGAGTCATAGTTACTCGTCCCAATTGCTCACCCAGTCTGCCACTTTTCCTTACTGCGGCCAGTCTGCCAGAAGCGATATGTCACTCGTTGTGTATCTTAAGAGATTCATCGTTACTCTTTCCATAGGTTACTGGTATTCTCTGATTCAATGCCTCTCGTGACGAAAAAGTGGCTATCTTAATAGTGCAATACTTCTTCCTCCGAGTTGCTCACACAGTTTACTACTTTTTGTGTAGTTTTTGTCTGCCAGAAACTATAATTCACTAGCTGTGTATCATAAAAGAGTCATCGTTTCTCCTCCTAGGGGTTTTCGAGATTTCTTAATCCAAACCGCAAGTAACGAGGCATTGGCTACCTTAAGAGAGTCATAGTTACTCGTCCCAATTGCTCACCCAGTCTGCCACTTTTTCTTACTGCGGCCAGTCTGCCAGAAGCGATATGTCACTCGTTGTGTATCTTAAGAGATTCATCGTTACTCCTTCCATAGGTTACTGGTATTCTATGAGTCAATACCTCTCGTGACGAAAAAGTGGCTATCTTAATAGTGCAATACTTCTTCCTCCGAGTTGCTCACACAGTTTACTACTTTTTGTGTAGTTTTTGTCTGCCAGAAACTATAATTCACTAGCTGTGTATCATAAAAGAGTCATCGTTTCTCCTCCTAGGGGTTTTCGAGATTTCTTAATGCAAACCGCAAGTAACGAGGCATTGGCTACCTTAAGAGAGTCATAGTTACTCGTCCCAATTGCTCACCCATTCTGCCACTTTTCCTTACTGCGGCCAGTCTGCCAGGAGCGATATGTCACTCGTTGTGTATCTTAAGAGATTCATCGTTACTCTTTCCATAGGTTACTGGTATTCTCTGATTCAATGCCTCTCGTGACGAAAAAGTGGCTATCTTAATAGTGCAATACTTCTTCCTCCCAGTTGCTCACACAGTTTACTACTTTTTTGTGTAGTTTTTGTCTGCCAGAAACTATAATTCACTAGTTTTGTATCATAAAAGAGTCATCGTTTCTCCTCCTAGGGGTTATTCGAGACCTCTTAATGCAAACCGCAAGTAACGAGGCATTGGCTACCTTAAGAGAGTCATAGTTACTCGTCCCAATTGCTCACCCAGTCTGCCACTTTTCCTTACTGCGGCCAGTCTGCAAGAAGCAATATGTCACTCGTTGTGTATCTTAAGAGATTCATCGTTACTCTTTCCATAGGTTACTGGTATTCTCTGATTCAATGCCTCTCGTGACGAAAAAGTGGCTATCTTAATAGTGCAATACTTCTTCCTCCCAGTTGCTCACACAGTTTACTACTTTTTTGTGTAGTTTTTGTCTGCCAGAAACTATAATTCACTAGTTTTGTATCTTAAAAGAGTCATCGTTTCTCCTCCTAGGGGTTATTCGAGACCTCTTAATGCAAACCGCAAGTAACGAGGCATTGGCTACCTTAAGAGAGTCATAGTTACTCGTCCCAATTGCTCACCCAGTCTGCCACTTTTCCTTACTGCGGCCAGTCTGCCAGAAGCGATATGTCACTCGTTGTGTATCTTAAGAGATTCATCGTTACTCTTTCCATAGGTTACTGGTATTCTCTGATTCAATGCCTCTCGTGACGAAAAAGTGGCTATCTTAATAGTGCAATACTTCTTCCTCCCAGTTGCTCACACAGTTTACTACTTTTTTGTGTAGTTTTTGTCTGCCAGAAACTATAATTCACTAGTTTTGTATCATAAAAGAGTCATCGTTTCTCCTCCTAGGGGTTATTCGAGACCTCTTAATCCAAACCGCAAGTAACGAGGCATTGGCTACCTTAAGAGAGTCATAGTTACTCGTCCCAATTGCTCACCCAGTCTGCCACTTTTTCTTACTGCGGCCAGTCTGCCAGAAGCGATATGTCACTCGTTGTGTATCTTAAGAGATTCATTGTTACTCCTTCCATAGGTTACTGGTATTCTATGAGTCAATACCTCTCGTGACGAAAAAGTGGCTATCTTAATAGTGCAATACTTCTTCCTCCGAGTTGCTCACACAGTTTACTACTTTCTTGTGTAGTTTTTGTCTGCCAGAAACTATAATTCACTAGCTGTGTATCATAAAAGGGTCATCGTTTCTCCTCCTATTGGTTATTCGAGACCTCTTAATGCAAACCGCAAGTAACGAGGCATTGGCTACCTTAAGAGAGTCATAGTTACTCGTCCCAATTGCTCACCCAGTCTGCCACTTTTCCTTACTGCGGCCAGTCTGCCAGAAGCGATATGTCACTCGTTGTGTATCTTAAGAGATTCATCGTTACTCCTTCCATAGGTTACTGGTATTCTATGAGTCAATACCTCTCGTGACGAAAAAGTGGCTATCTTAATAGTGCAATACTTCTTCCTCCGAGTTGCTCACACAGTTTACTACTTTTTGTGTAGTTTTTGTCTGCCAGAAACTATAATTCACTAGCTGTGTATCATAAAAGAGTCATCGTTTCTCCTCCTAGGGGTTTTCGAGATTTCTTAATCCAAACCGGAAGTAACGAGGCATTGGCTACCTTAAGAGAGTCATAGTTACTCGTCCCAATTGCTCACCCAGTCTGCCACTTTTTCTTACTGCGGCCAGTCTGCCAGAAGCGATATGTCACTCGTTGTGTATCTTAAGAGATTCATCGTTACTCCTTCCATAGGTTACTGGTATTCTATGAGTCAATACCTCTCGTGACGAAAAAGTGGCTATCTTAATAGTGCAATACTTCTTCCTCCCAGTTGCTCACACAGTTTACTACTTTTTTGTGTAGTTTTTGTCTGCCAGAAACTATAATTCACTAGTTTTGTATCATAAAAGAGTCATCGTTTCTCCTCCTAGGGGTTATTCGAGACCTCTTAATGCAAACCGCAAGTAACGAGGCATTGGCTACCTTAAGAGAGTCATAGTTACTCGTCCCAATTGCTCACCCAGTCTGCCACTTTTCCTTACTGCGGCCAGTCTGCAAGAAGCAATATGTCACTCGTTGTGTATCTTAAGAGATTCATCGTTACTCTTTCCATAGGTTACTGGTATTCTCTGATTCAATGCCTCTCGTGACGAAAAAGTGGCTATCTTAATAGTGCAATACTTCTTCCTCCCAGTTGCTCACACAGTTTACTACTTTTTTGTGTAGTTTTTGTCTGCCAGAAACTATAATTCACTAGTTTTGTATCTTAAAAGAGTCATCGTTTCTCCGCCTAGGGGTTATTCGAGACCTCTTAATGCAAACCGCAAGTAACGAGGCATTGGCTACCTTAAGAGAGTCATAGTTACTCGTCCCAATTGCTCACCCAGTCTGCCACTTTTCCTTACTGCGGCCAGTCTGCCAGAAGCGATATGTCACTCGTTGTGTATCTTAAGAGATTCATCGTTACTCTTTCCATAGGTTACTGGTATTCTCTGATTCAATGCCTCTCGTGACGACAAAGTGGCTATCTTAATAGTGCAATACTTCTTCATCCCAGTTGCTCACACAGTTTACTACTTTTTTGTGTAGTTTTTGTCTGCCAGAAACTATAATTCACTAGTTTTGTATCATAAAAGAGTCATCGTTTCTCCTCCTAGGGGTTATTCGAGACCTCTTAATCCAAACCGCAAGTAACGAGGCATTGGCTACCTTAAGAGAGTCATAGTTACTCGTCCCAATTGCTCACCCAGTCTGCCACTTTTCCTTACTGCGGCCAGTCTGCCAGAAGCGATATGTCACTCGTTGTGTATCTTAAGAGATTCATCGTTACTCTTTCCATAGGTTACTGGTATTCTCTGATTCAATGCCTCTCGTGACGAAAAAGTGGCTATCTTAATAGTGCAATACTTCTTCCTCCCAGTTGCTCACACAGTTTACTACTTTTTTGTGTAGTTTTTGTCTGCCAGAAACTATAATTCACTAGTTTTGTATCATAAAAGAGTCATCGTTTCTCCTCCTAGGGGTTATTCGAGACCTCTTAATGCAAACCGCAAGTAACGAGGCATTGGCTACCTTAAGAGAGTCATAGTTACTCGTCCCAATTGCTCACCCAGTCTGCCACTTTTCCTTACTGCGGCCAGTCTGCCAGAAGCGATATGTCACTCGTTGTGTATCTTAAGAGATTCATCGTTACTCTTTCCATAGGTTACTGGTATTCTCTGATTCAATGCCTCTCGTGACGAAAAAGTGGCTATCTTAATAGTGCAATACTTCTTCCTCCCAGTTGCTCACACAGTTTACTACTTTTTTGTGTAGTTTTTGTCTGCCAGAAACTATAATTCACTAGTTTTGTATCATAAAAGAGTCATCGTTTCTCCTCCTAGGGGTTATTCGAGACCTCTTAATCCAAACCGCAAGTAACGAGGCATTGGCTACCTTAAGAGAGTCATAGTTACTCGTCCCAATTGCTCACCCAGTCTGCCACTTTTTCTTACTGCGGCCAGTCTGCCAGAAGCGATATGTCACTCGTTGTGTATCTTAAGAGATTCATCGTTACTCCTTCCATAGGTTACTGGTATTCTATGAGTCAATACCTCTCGTGACGAAAAAGTGGCTATCTTAATAGTGCAATACTTCTTCCTCCCAGTTGCTCACACAGTTTACTAGTTTTTTGTGTAGTTTTTGTCTGTCAGAAACTATAATTCACTAGTTTTGTATCATAAAAGAGTCATCGTTTCTCCTCCTAGGGGTTATTCGAGACCTCTTAATGCAAACCGCAAGTAACGAGGCATTGGCTACCTTAAGAGAGTCATAGTTACTCGTCCCAATTGCTCACCCAGTCTGCCACTTTTCCTTACTGCGGCCAGTCTGCCAGAAGCGATATGTCACTCGTTGTGTATCTTAAGAGATTCATCGTTACTCTTTCCATAGGTTACTGGTATTCTCTGATTCAATGCCTCTCGTGACGAAAAAGTGGCTATCTTAATAGTGCAATACTTCTTCCTCCCAGTTGCTCACACAGTTTACTACTTTTTTGTGTAGTTTTTGTCTGCCAGAAACTATAATTCACTAGTTTTGTATCATAAAAGAGTCATCGTTTCTCCTCCTAGGGGTTATTCGAGACCTCTTAATGCAAACCGCAAGTAACGAGGCATTGGCTACCTTAAGAGAGTCATAGTTACTCGTCCCAATTGCTCACCCAGTCTGCCACTTTTCCTTACTGCGGCCAGTCTGCCAGAAGCGATATGTCACTCGTTGTGTATCTTAAGAGATTCATCGTTACTCTTTCCATAGGTTACTGGTATTCTCTGATTCAATGCCTCTCGTGACGAAAAAGTGGCTATCTTAATAGTGCAATACTTCTTCCTCCCAGTTGCTCACACAGTTTACTACTTTTTTGTGTAGTTTTTGTCTGCCAGAAACTATAATTCACTAGTTTTGTATCATAAAAGAGTCATCGTTTCTCCTCCTAGGGGTTATTCGAGACCTCTTAATCCAAACCGCAAGTAACGAGGCATTGGCTACCTTAAGAGAGTCATAGTTACTCGTCCCAATTGCTCACCCAGTCTGCCACTTTTTCTTACTGCGGCCAGTCTGCCAGAAGCGATATGTCACTCGTTGTGTATCTTAAGAGATTCATCGTTACTCCTTCCATAGGTTACTGGTATTCTATGAGTCAATACCTCTCGTGACGAAAAAGTGGCTATCTTAATAGTGCAATACTTCTTCCTCCGAGTTGCTCACACAGTTTACTACTTTTTGTATAGTTTTTGTCTGCCAGAAACTATAATTCACTAGCTGTGTATCATAAAAGAGTCATCGTTTCTCCTCCTAGGGGTTTTCGAGATTTCTTAATGCAAACCGCAAGTAACGAGGCATTGGCTACCTTAAGAGAGTCATAGTTACTCGTCCCAATTGCTCACCCAGTCTGCCACTTTTCCTTACTGCGGCCAGTCTGCCAGAAGCGATATGTCACTCGTTGTGTATCTTAAGAGATTCATCGTTACTCTTTCCATAGGTTACTGGTATTCTCTGATTCAATGCCTCTCGTGACGAAAAAGTGGCTATCTTAATAGTGCAATACTTCTTCCTCCCAGTTGCTCACACAGTTTACTACTTTTTTGTGTAGTTTTTGTCTGCCAGAAACTATAATTCACTAGTTTTGTATCATAAAAGAGTCATCGTTTCTCCTCCTAGGGGTTATTCGAGACCTCTTAATGCAAACCGCAAGTAACGAGGCATTGGCTACCTTAAGAGAGTCATAGTTACTCGTCCCAATTGCTCACCCAGTCTGCCACTTTTCCTTACTGCGGCCAGTCTGCCAGAAGCGATATGTCACTCGTTGTGTATCTTAAGAGATTCATCGTTACTCTTTCCATAGGTTACTGGTATTCTCTGATTCAATGCCTCTCGTGACGAAAAAGTGGCTATCTTAATAGTGCAATACTTCTTCCTCCCAGTTGCTCACACAGTTTACTACTTTTTTGTGTAGTTTTTGTCTGCCAGAAACTATAATTCACTAGTTTTGTATCATAAAAGAGTCATCGTTTCTCCTCCTAGGGGTTATTCGAGACCTCTTAATCCAAACCGCAAGTAACGAGGCATTGGCTACCTTAAGAGAGTCATAGTTACTCGTCCCAATTGCTCACCCAGTCTGCCACTTTTTTTTACTGCGGCCAGTCTGCCAGAAGCGATATGTCACTCGTTGTGTATCTTAAGAGATTCATCGTTACTCCTTCCATAGGTTACTGGTATTCTATGAGTCAATACCTCTCGTGACGAAAAAGTGGCTATCTTAATAGTGCAATACTTCTTCCTCCGAGTTGCTCACACAGTTTACTACTTTTTGTATAGTTTTTGTCTGCCAGAAACTATAATTCACTAGCTGTGTATCATAAAAGAGTCATCGTTTCTCCTCCTAGGGGTTTTCGAGATTTCTTAATGCAAACCGCAAGTAACGAGGCATTGGCTACCTTAAGAGAGTCATAGTTACTCGTCCCAATTGCTCACCCAGTCTGCCACTTTTCCTTACTGCGGACAGTCTGCCAGAAGCGATATGTCACTCGTTGTGTATCTTAAGAGATTCATCGTTACTCTTTCCATAGGTTACTGGTATTCTCTGATTCAATGCCTCTCGTGACGAAAAAGTGGCTATCTTAATAGTGCAATACTTCTTCCTCCCAGTTGCTCACACAGTTTACTACTTTTTTGTGTAGTTTTTGTCTGCCAGAAACTATAATTCACTAGTTTTGTATCATAAAAGAGTCATCGTTTCTCCTCCTAGGGGTTATTCGAGACCTCTTAATGCAAACCGCAAGTAACGAGGCATTGGCTACCTTAAGAGAGTCATAGTTACTCGTCCCAATTGCTCACCCAGTCTGCCACTTTTCCTTACTGCGGCCAGTCTGCCAGAAGCGATATGTCACTCGTTGTGTATCTTAAGAGATTCATCGTTACTCTTTCCATAGGTTACTGGTATTCTCTGATTCAATGCCTCTCGTGACGAAAAAGTGGCTATCTTAATAGTGCAATACTTCTTCCTCCCAGTTGCTCACACAGTTTACTACTTTTTTGTGTAGTTTTTGTCTGCCAGAAACTATAATTCACTAGTTTTGTATCATAAAAGAGTCATCGTTTCTCCTCCTAGGGGTTATTCGAGACCTCTTAATCCAAACCGCAAGTAACGAGGCATTGGCTACCTTAAGAGAGTCATAGTTACTCGTCCCAATTGCTCACCCAGTCTGCCACTTTTTCTTACTGCGGCCAGTCTGCCAGAAGCGATATGTCACTCGTTGTGTATCTTAAGAGATTCATCGTTACTCCTTCCATAGGTTACTGGTATTCTATGAGTCAATACCTCTCGTGACGAAAAAGTGGCTATCTTAATAGTGCAATACTTCTTCCTCCGAGTTGCTCACACAGTTTACTACTTTTTGTATAGTTTTTGTCTGCCAGAAACTATAATTCACTAGCTGTGTATCATAAAAGAGTCATCGTTTCTCCTCCTAGGGGTTTTCGAGATTTCTTAATGCAAACCGCAAGTAACGAGGCATTGGCTACCTTAAGAGAGTCATAGTTACTCGTCCCAATTGCTCACCCAGTCTGCCACTTTTCCTTACTGCGGCCAGTCTGCCAGAAGCGATATGTCACTCGTTGTGTATCTTAAGAGATTCATCGTTACTCTTTCCATAGGTTACTGGTATTCTCTGATTCAATGCCTCTCGTGACGAAAAAGTGGCTATCTTAATAGTGCAATACTTCTTCCTCCCAGTTGCTCACACAGTTTACTACTTTTTTGTGTAGTTTTTGTCTGCCAGAAACTATAATTCACTAGTTTTGTATCATAAAAGAGTCATCGTTTCTCCTCCTAGGGGTTATTCGAGACCTCTTAATGCAAACCGCAAGTAACGAGGCATTGGCTACCTTAAGAGAGTCATAGTTACTCGTCCCAATTGCTCACCCAGTCTGCCACTTTTCCTTACTGCGGCCAGTCTGCCAGAAGCGATATGTCACTCGTTGTGTATCTTAAGAGATTCATCGTTACTCTTTCCATAGGTTACTGGTATTCTCTGATTCAATGCCTCTCGTGACGAAAAAGTGGCTATCTTAATAGTGCAATACTTCTTCCTCCCAGTTGCTCACACAGTTTACTACTTTTTTGTGTAGTTTTTGTCTGCCAGAAACTAAAATTCACTAGTTTTGTATCATAAAAGAGTCATCGTTTCTCCTCCTAGGGGTTATTCGAGACCTCTTAATCCAAACCGCAAGTAACGAGGCATTGGCTACCTTAAGAGAGTCATAGTTACTCGTCCCAATTGCTCACCCAGTCTGCCACTTTTTCTTACTGCGGCCAGTCTGCCAGAAGCGATATGTCACTCGTTGTGTATCTTAAGAGATTCATCGTTACTCCTTCCATAGGTTACTGGTATTCTATGAGTCAATACCTCTCGTGACGAAAAAGTGGCTATCTTAATAGTGCAATACTTCTTCCTCCGAGTTGCTCACACAGTTTACTACTTTTTGTATAGTTTTTGTCTGCCAGAAACTATAATTCACTAGCTGTGTATCATAAAAGAGTCATCGTTTCTCCTCCTAGGGGTTTTCGAGATTTCTTAATGCAAACCGCAAGTAACGAGGCATTGGCTACCTTAAGAGAGTCATAGTTACTCGTCCCAATTGCTCACCCAGTCTGCCACTTTTCCTTACTGCGGCCAGTCTGCCAGAAGCGATATGTCACTCGTTGTGTATCTTAAGAGATTCATCGTTACTCTTTCCATAGGTTACTGGTATTCTCTGATTCAATGCCTCTCGTGACGAAAAAGTGGCTATCTTAATAGTGCAATACTTCTTCCTCCCAGTTGCTCACACAGTTTACTACTTTTTTGTGTAGTTTTTGTCTGCCAGAAACTATAATTCACTAGTTTTGTATCATAAAAGAGTCATCGTTTCTCCTCCTAGGGGTTATTCGAGACCTCTTAATGCAAACCGCAAGTAACGAGGCATTGGCTACCTTAAGAGAGTCATAGTTAATCGTCCCAATTGCTCACCCAGTCTGCCACTTTTCCTTACTGCGGCCAGTCTGCCAGAAGCGATATGTCACTCGTTGTGTATCTTAAGAGATTCATCGTTACTCTTTCCATAGGTTACTGGTATTCTCTGATTCAATGCCTCTCGTGACGAAAAAGGGGCTATCTTAATAGTGCAATACTTCTTCCTCCCAGTTGCTCACACAGTTTACTACTTTTTTGTGTAGTTTTTGTCTGCCAGAAACTATAATTCACTAGTTTTGTATCATAAAAGAGTCATCGTTTCTCCTCCTAGGGGTTATTCGAGACCTCTTAATCCAAACCGCAAGTAACGAGGCATTGGCTACCTTAAGAGAGTCATAGTTACTCGTCCCAATTGCTCACCCAGTCTGCCACTTTTTCTTACTGCGGCCAGTCTGCCAGAAGCGATATGTCACTCGTTGTGTATCTTAAGAGATTCATCGTTACTCCTTCCATAGGTTACTGGTATTCTATGAGTCAATACCTCTCGTGACGAAAAAGTGGCTATCTTAATAGTGCAATACTTCTTCCTCCGAGTTGCTCACACAGTTTACTACTTTTTGTGTAGTTTTTGTCTGCCAGAAACTATAATTCACTAGCTGTGTATCATAAAAGAGTCATCGTTTCTCCTCCTAGGGGTTTTCGAGATTTCTTAATCCAAACCGCAAGTAACGAGGCATTGGCTACCTTAAGAGAGTCATAGTTACTCGTCCCAATTGCTCACCCAGTCTGCCACTTTTCCTTACTGTGGCCAGTGTGCCAGAAGCGATATGTCACTCGTTGTGTATCTTAAGAGATTCATCGTTACTCTTTCCATAGGTTACTGGTATTCTCTGATTCAATGCCTCTCGTGACGAAAAAGTGGCTATCTTAATAGTGCAATACTTCTTCCTCCCAGTTGCTCACACAGTTTACTACTTTTTTGTGTAGTTTTTGTCTGCCAGAAACTATAATTCACTAGTTTTGTATCATAAAAGAGTCATCGTTTCTCCTCCTAGGGGTTATTCGAGACCTCTTAATGCAAACCGCAAGTAACGAGGCATTGGCTACCTTAAGAGAGTCATAGCTAATCGTCCCAATTGCTCACCCTGTCTGCCACTTTTCCTTACTGCGGCCAGTCTGCCAGAAGCAATATGTCATTCGTTGTGTATCTTAAGAGATTCATCGTTACTCTTTCCATAGGTTACTGGTATTCTCTGATTCAATGCCTCTCGTGACGAAAAAGTGGCTATCTTAATAGTGCAATACTTCTTCCTCCCAGTTGCTCACACAGTTTACTACTTTTTTGTGTAGTTTTTGTCTGCCAGAAACTATAATTCACTAGTTTTGTATCATAAAAGAGTCATCGTTTCTCCTCCTAGGGGTTATTCGAGACCTCTTAATGCAAACCGCAAGTAACGAGGCATTGGCTACCTTAAGAGAGTCATAGTTACTCGTCCCAATTGCTCACCCAGTCTGCCACTTTTCCTTACTGCGGCCAGTCTGCCAGAAGCGATATGTCACTCGTTGTGTATCTTAAGAGATTCATCGTTACTCATTCCATAGGTTACTGGTATTCTCTGATTCAATGCCTCTCGTGACGAAAAAGTGGCTATCTTAATAGTGCAATACTTCTTCCTCCCAGTTGCTCACACAGTTTACTACTTTTTTGTGTAGTTTTTGTCTGCCAGAAACTATAATTCACTAGTTTTGTATCATAAAAGAGTCATCGTTTCTCCTCCTAGGGGTTTTCGAGATTTCTTAATCCAAACCGCAAGTAACGAGGCATTGGCTACCTTAAGAGAGTCATAGTTACTCGTCCCAATTGCTCACCCAGTCTGCCACTTTTCCTTACTGCGGCCAGTCTGCCAGAAGCGATATGTCACTCGTTGTGTATCTTAAGAGATTCATCGTTACTCATTCCATAGGTTACTGGTATTCTCTGATTCAATGCCTCTCGTGACGAAAAAGTGGCTATCTTAATAGTGCAATACTTCTTCCTCCCAGTTGCTCACACAGTTTACTACTTTTTTGTGTAGTTTTTGTCTGCCAGAAACTATAATTCACTAGTTTTGTATCATAAAAGAGTCATCGTTTCTCCTCCTAGGGGTTTTCGAGATTTCTTAATCCAAACCGCAAGTAACGAGGCATTGGCTACCTTAAGAGAGTCATAGTTACTCGTCCCAATTGCTCACCCAGTCTGCCACTTTTCCTTACTGCGGCCAGTCTGCCAGAAGCGATATGTCACTCGTTGTGTATCTTAAGAGATTCATCGTTACTCTTTCCATAGGTTACTGGTATTCTCTGATTCAATGTCTCTCGTGACGAAAAAGTGGCTATCTTAATAGTGCAATACTTCTTCCTCCCAGTTGCTCACACAGTTTACTACTTTTTTGTGTAGTTTTTGTCTGCCAGAAACTATAATTCACTAGTTTTGTATCATAAAAGAGTCATCGTTTCTCCTCCTAGGGGTTATTCGAGACCTCTTAATGCAAACCGCAAGTAACGAGGCATTGGCTACCTTAAGAGAGTCATAGTTACTCGTCCCAATTGCTCACCCAGTCTGCCACTTTTCCTTACTGCGGCCAGTCTGCCAGAAGCGATATGTCACTCGTTGTGTATCTTAAGAGATTCATCGTTACTCTTTCCATAGGTTACTGGTATTCTCTGATTCAATGCCTCTCGTGACGAAAAAGTGGCTATCTTAATAGTGCAATACTTCTTCCTCCCAGTTGCTCACACAGTTTACTACTTTTTTGTGTAGTTTTTGTCTGCCAGAAACTATAATTCACTAGTTTTGTATCATAAAAGAGTCATCGTTTCTCCTCCTAGGGGTTATTCGAGACCTCTTAATCCAAACCGCAAGTAACGAGGCATTGGCTACCTTAAGAGAGTCATAGTTACTCGTCCCAATTGCTCACCCAGTCTGCCACTTTTTCTTACTGCGGCCAGTCTGCCAGAAGCGATATGTCACTCGTTGTGTATCTTAAGAGATACATCGTTACTCCTTCCATAGGTTACTGGTATTCTATGAGTCAATACCTCTCGTGACGAAAAAGTGGCTATCTTAATAGTGCAATACTTCTTCCTCCGAGTTGCTCACACAGTTTACTACTTTTTGTGTAGTTTTTGTCTGCCAGAAACTATAATTCACTAGCTGTGTATCATAAAAGAGTCATCGTTTCTCCTCCTAGGGGTTTTCGACATTTCTTAATCCAAACCGCAAGTAACGAGGCATTGGCTACCTTAAGAGAGTCATAGTTACTCGTCCCAATTGCTCACCCAGTCTGCCACTTTTTCCCACTGCGGCCAGTCTGCCAGAAGCGATATGTCACTCGTTGTGTATCTTAAGAGATTCATCGTTACTCCTTCCATAGGTTACTGGTATTCTATGAGTCAATACCTCTCGTGACGAAAAAGTGGCTATCTTAATAGTGCAATACTTCTTCCTCCGAGTTGCTCACACAGTTTACTACTTTTTGTGTAGTTTTTGTCTGCGAGAAACTATAATTCACTAGCTGTGTATCATAAAAGAGTCATCGTTTCTCCTCCTAGGGGTTATTCGAGACCTCTTAATCCAAACCGCAAGTAACGAGGCATTGGCTACCTTAAGAGAGTCATAGTTACTCGTCCCAATTGCTCACCCAGTCTGCCACTTTTTCTTACTGTGGCCAGTCTGCCAGAAGCGATATGTCACTCGTTGTGTATCTTAAGAGATTCATCGTTACTCCTTCCATAGGTTACTGGTATTCTATGAGTCAATACCTCTCGTTACGAAAAAGTGGCTATCTTAATAGTGCAATACTTCTTCCTCCGAGTTGCTCACACAGTTTACTACTTTTTGTGTAGTTTTTGTCTGCCAGAAACTATAATTCACTAGCTGTGTATCATAAAAGAGTCATCGTTTCTCCTCCTAGGGGTTTTCGAGATTTCTTAATCCAAACCGCAAGTAACGAGGCATTGGCTACCTTAAGAGAGTCATAGTTACTCGTCCCAATTGCTCACCCAGTCTGCCACTTTTTCTTACTGCGGCCAGTCTGCCAGAAGCGATATGTCACTCGTTGTGTATCTTAAGAGATTCATCGTTACTCCTTCCATAGGTTACTGGTATTCTATGAGTCAATACCTCTCGTGACGAAAAAGTGGCTATCTTAATAGTGCAATACTTCTTCCTCCGAGTTGCTCACACAGTTTACTACTTTTTGTGTAGTTTTTGTCTGCCAGAAACTATAATTCACTAGCTGTGTATCATAAAAGAGTCATCGTTTCTCCTCCTAGGGGTTTTCGAGATTTCTTAATGCAAACCGCAAGTAACGAGGCATTGGCTACCTTAAGAGAGTCATAGTTACTCGTCCCAATTGCTCACCCATTCTGCCACTTTTCCTTACTGCGGCCAGTCTGCCAGGAGCGATATGTCACTCGTTGTGTATCTTAAGAGATTCATCGTTACTCTTTCCATAGGTTACTGGTATTCTCTGATTCAATGCCTCTCGTGACGAAAAAGTGGCTATCTTAATAGTGCAATACTTCTTCCTCCCAGTTGCTCACACAGTTTACTACTTTTTTGTGTAGTTTTTGTCTGCCAGAAACTATAATTCACTAGTTTTGTATCATAAAAGAGTCATCGTTTCTCCTCCTAGGGGTTATTCGAGACCTCTTAATGCAAACCGCAAGTAACGAGGCATTGGCTACCTTAAGAGAGTCATAGTTACTCGTCCCAACTGCTCACCCAGTCTGCCACTTTTCCTTACTGCGGCCAGTCTGCAAGAAGCAATATGTCACTCGTTGTGTATCTTAAGAGATTCATCGTTACTCTTTCCATAGGTTACTGGTATTCTCTGATTCAATGCCTCTCGTGACGAAAAAGTGGCTATCTTAATAGTGCAATACTTCTTCCTCCCAGTTGCTCACACAGTTTACTACTTTTTTGTGTAGTTTTTGTCTGCCAGAAACTATAATTCACTAGTTTTGTATCTTAAAAGAGTCATCGTTTCTCCTCCTAGGGGTTATTCGAGACCTCTTAATGCAAACCGCAAGTAACGAGGCATTGGCTACCTTAAGAGAGTCATAGTTACTCGTCCCAATTGCTCACCCAGTCTGCCACTTTTCCTTACTGCGGCCAGTCTGCCAGAAGCGATATGTCACTCGTTGTGTATCTTAAGAGATTCATCGTTACTCTTTCCATAGGTTACTGGTATTCTCTGATTCAATGCCTCTCGTGACGAAAAAGTGGCTATCTTAATAGTGCAATACTTCTTCCTCCCAGTTGCTCACACAGTTTACTACTTTTTTGTGTAGTTTTTGTCTGCCAGAAACTATAATTCACTAGTTTTGTATCATAAAAGAGTCATCGTTTCTCCTCCTAGGGGTTATTCGAGACCTCTTAATGCAAACCGCAAGTAACGAGGCATTGGCTACCTTAAGAGAGTCATAGTTAATCGTCCCAATTGCTCACCCAGTCTGCCACTTTTCCTTACTGCGGCCAGTCTGCCAGAAGCGATATGTCACTCGTTGTGTATCTTAAGAGATTCATCGTTACTCTTTCCATAGGTTACTGGTATTCTCTGATTCAATGCCTCTCGTGACGAAAAAGGGGCTATCTTAATAGTGCAATACTTCTTCCTCCCAGTTGCTCACACAGTTTACTACTTTTTTGTGTAGTTTTTGTCTGCCAGAAACTATAATTCACTAGTTTTGTATCATAAAAGAGTCATCGTTTCTCCTCCTAGGGGTTATTCGAGACCTCTTAATCCAAACCGCAAGTAACGAGGCATTGGCTACCTTAAGAGAGTCATAGTTACTCGTCCCAATTGCTCACCCAGTCTGCCACTTTTCCTTACTTCGGCCAGTCTGCCAGAAGCAATATGTCACTCGTTGTGTATCTTAAGAGATTCATCGTTACTCTTTCCATAGGTTACTGGTATTCTCTGATTCAATGCCTCTCGTGACGAAAAAGTGGCTATCTTAATAGTGCAATACTTCTTCCTCCCAGTTGCTCACACAGTTTACTACTTTTTTGTGTAGTTTTTGTCTGCCAGAAACTATAATTCACTAGTTTTGTATCATAAAAGAGTCATCGTTTCTCCTCCTAGGGGTTATTCGAGACCTCTTAATGCAAACCGCAAGTAACGAGGCATTGGCTACCTTAAGAGAGTCATAGTTAATCGTCCCAATTGCTCACCCAGTCTGCCACTTTTCCTTACTGCGGCCAGTCTGCCAGAAGCGATATGTCACTCGTTGTGTATCTTAAGAGATTCATCGTTACTCTTTCCATAGGTTACTGGTATTCTCTGATTCAATGCCTCTCGTGACGAAAAAGGGGCTATCTTAATAGTGCAATACTTCTTCCTCCCAGTTGCTCACACAGTTTACTACTTTTTTGTGTAGTTTTTGTCTGCCAGAAACTATAATTCACTAGTTTTGTATCATAAAAGAGTCATCGTTTCTCCTCCTAGGGGTTATTCGAGACCTCTTAATCCAAACCGCAAGTAACGAGGCATTGGCTACCTTAAGAGAGTCATAGTTACTCGTCCCAATTGCTCACCCAGTCTGCCACTTTTTCTTACTGCGGCCAGTCTGCCAGAAGCGATATGTCACTCGTTGTGTATCTTAAGAGATTCATCGTTACTCCTTCCATAGGTTACTGGTATTCTATGAGTCAATACCTCTCGTGACGAAAAAGTGGCTATCTTAATAGTGCAATACTTCTTCCTCCGAGTTGCTCACACAGTTTACTACTTTTTGTGTAGTTTTTGTCTGCCAGAAACTATAATTCACTAGCTGTGTATCATAAAAGAGTCATCGTTTCTCCTCCTAGGGGTTTTCGAGATTTCTTAATCCAAACCGCAAGTAACGAGGCATTGGCTACCTTAAGAGAGTCATAGTTACTCGTCCCAATTGCTCACCCAGTCTGCCACTTTTCCTTACTGTGGCCAGTGTGCCAGAAGCGATATGTCACTCGTTGTGTATCTTAAGAGATTCATCGTTACTCTTTCCATAGGTTACTGGTATTCTCTGATTCAATGCCTCTCGTGACGAAAAAGTGGCTATCTTAATAGTGCAATACTTCTTCCTCCCAGTTGCTCACACAGTTTACTACTTTTTTGTGTAGTTTTTGTCTGCCAGAAACTATAATTCACTAGTTTTGTATCATAAAAGAGTCATCGTTTCTCCTCCTAGGGGTTATTCGAGACCTCTTAATGCAAACCGCAAGTAACGAGGCATTGGCTACCTTAAGAGAGTCATAGCTAATCGTCCCAATTGCTCACCCTGTCTGCCACTTTTCCTTACTGCGGCCAGTCTGCCAGAAGCAATATGTCATTCGTTGTGTATCTTAAGAGATTCATCGTTACTCTTTCCATAGGTTACTGGTATTCTCTGATTCAATGCCTCTCGTGACGAAAAAGTGGCTATCTTAATAGTGCAATACTTCTTCCTCCCAGTTGCTCACACAGTTTACTACTTTTTTGTGTAGTTTTTGTCTGCCAGAAACTATAATTCACTAGTTTTGTATCATAAAAGAGTCATCGTTTCTCCTCCTAGGGGTTATTCGAGACCTCTTAATGCAAACCGCAAGTAACGAGGCATTGGCTACCTTAAGAGAGTCATAGTTACTCGTCCCAATTGCTCACCCAGTCTGCCACTTTTCCTTACTGCGGCCAGTCTGCCAGAAGCGATATGTCACTCGTTGTGTATCTTAAGAGATTCATCGTTACTCATTCCATAGGTTACTGGTATTCTCTGATTCAATGCCTCTCGTGACGAAAAAGTGGCTATCTTAATAGTGCAATACTTCTTCCTCCCAGTTGCTCACACAGTTTACTACTTTTTTGTGTAGTTTTTGTCTGCCAGAAACTATAATTCACTAGTTTTGTATCATAAAAGAGTCATCGTTTCTCCTCCTAGGGGTTTTCGAGATTTCTTAATCCAAACCGCAAGTAACGAGGCATTGGCTACCTTAAGAGAGTCATAGTTACTCGTCCCAATTGCTCACCCAGTCTGCCACTTTTCCTTACTGCGGCCAGTCTGCCAGAAGCGATATGTCACTCGTTGTGTATCTTAAGAGATTCATCGTTACTCTTTCCATAGGTTACTGGTATTCTCTGATTCAATGCCTCTCGTGACGAAAAAGTGGCTATCTTAATAGTGCAATACTTCTTCCTCCCAGTTGCTCACACAGTTTACTACTTTTTTGTGTAGTTTTTGTCTGCCAGAAACTATAATTCACTAGCTGTGTATCATAAAAGACTCATCGTTTCTCCTCCTAGGGGTTATTCGAGACCTCTTAATGCAAACCGCAAGTAACGAGGCATTGGCTACCTTAAGAGAGTCATAGTTACTCGTCCCAATTGCTCACCCAGTCTGCCACTTTTCCTTACTGCGGCCAGTCTGCCAGAAGCGATATGTCACTCGTTGTGTATCTTAAGAGATTCATCGTTACTCTTTCCATAGGTTACTGGTATTCTCTGATTCAATGCCTCTCGTGACGAAAAAGTGGCTATCTTAATAGTGCAATACTTCTTCCTCCCAGTTGCTCACACAGTTTACTACTTTTTTGTGTAGTTTTTGTCTGCCAGAAACTATAATTCACTAGTTTTGTATCATAAAAGAGTCATCGTTTCTCCTCCTAGGGGTTATTCGAGACCTCTTAATCCAAACCGCAAGTAACGAGGCATTGGCTACCTTAAGAGAGTCATAGTTACTCGTCCCAATTGCTCACCCAGTCTGCCACTTTTTCTTACTGCGGCCAGTCTGCCAGAAGCGATATGTCACTCGTTGTGTATCTTAAGAGATACATCGTTACTCCTTCCATAGGTTACTGGTATTCTATGAGTCAATACCTCTCGTGACGAAAAAGTGGCTATCTTAATAGTGCAATACTTCTTCCTCCGAGTTGCTCACACAGTTTACTACTTTTTGTGTAGTTTTTGTCTGCCAGAAACTATAATTCACTAGCTGTGTATCATAAAAGAGTCATCGTTTCTCCTCCTAGGGGTTTTCGAGATTTCTTAATCCAAACCGCAAGTAACGAGGCATTGGCTACCTTAAGAGAGTCATAGTTACTCGTCCCAATTGCTCACCCAGTCTGCCACTTTTCCTTACTGCGGCCAGTCTGCCAGAAGCGATATGTCACTCGTTGTGTATCTTAAGAGATTCATCGTTACTCTTTCCATAGGTTACTGGTATTCTCTGATTCAATGCCTCTCGTGACGAAAAAGTGGCTATCTTAATAGTGCAATACTTCTTCCTCCCAGTTGCTCACACAGTTTACTACTTTTTTGTGTAGTTTTTGTCTGCCAGAAACTATAATTCACTAGTTTTGTATCATAAAAGAGTCATCGTTTCTCCTCCTAGGGGTTATTCGAGACCTCTTAATCCAAACCGCAAGTAACGAGGCATTGGCTACCTTAAGAGAGTCATAGTTACTCGTCCCAATTGCTCACCCAGTCTGCCACTTTTTCTTACTGTGGCCAGTCTGCCAGAAGCGATATGTCACTCGTTGTGTATCTTAAGAGATTCATCGTTACTCCTTCCATAGGTTACTGGTATTCTATGAGTCAATACCTCTCGTTACGAAAAAGTGGCTATCTTAATAGTGCAATACTTCTTCCTCCGAGTTGCTCACACAGTTTACTACTTTTTGTGTAGTTTTTGTCTGCCAGAAACTATAATTCACTAGCTGTGTATCATAAAAGAGTCATCGTTTCTCCTCCTAGGGGTTTTCGAGATTTCTTAATCCAAACCGCAAGTAACGAGGCATTGGCTACCTTAAGAGAGTCATAGTTACTCGTCCCAATTGCTCACCCAGTCTGCCACTTTTTCTTACTGCGGCCAGTCTGCCAGAAGCGATATGTCACTCGTTGTGTATCTTAAGAGATTCATCGTTACTCCTTCCATAGGTTACTGGTATTCTATGAGTCAATACCTCTCGTGACGAAAAAGTGGCTATCTTAATAGTGCAATACTTCTTCCTCCGAGTTGCTCACACAGTTTACTACTTTTTGTGTAGTTTTTGTCTGCCAGAAACTATAATTCACTAGCTGTGTATCATAAAAGAGTCATCGTTTCTCCTCCTAGGGGTTTTCGAGATTTCTTAATGCAAACCGCAAGTAACGAGGCATTGGCGACCTTAAGAGAGTCATAGTTACTCGTCCCAATTGCTCACCCATTCTGCCACTTTTCCTTACTGCGGCCAGTCTGCCAGGAGCGATATGTCACTCGTTGTGTATCTTAAGAGATTCATCGTTACTCTTTCCATAGGTTACTGGTATTCTCTGATTCAATGCCTCTCGTGACGAAAAAGTGGCTATCTTAATAGTGCAATACTTCTTCCTCCCAGTTGCTCACACAGTTTACTACTTTTTTGTGTAGTTTTTGTCTGCCAGAAACTATAATTCACTAGTTTTGTATCATAAAAGAGTCATCGTTTCTCCTCCTAGGGGTTATTCGAGACCTCTTAATGCAAACCGCAAGTAACGAGGCATTGGCTACCTTAAGAGAGTCATAGTTACTCGTCCCAATTGCTCACCCAGTCTGCCACTTTTCCTTACTGCGGCCAGTCTGCAAGAAGCAATATGTCACTCGTTGTGTATCTTAAGAGATTCATCGTTACTCTTTCCATAGGTTACTGGTATTCTCTGATTCAATGCCTCTCGTGACGAAAAAGTGGCTATCTTAATAGTGCAATACTTCTTCCTCCCAGTTGCTCACACAGTTTACTACTTTTTTGTGTAGTTTTTGTCTGCCAGAAACTATAATTCACTAGTTTTGTATCTTAAAAGAGTCATCGTTTCTCCTCCTAGGGGTTATTCGAGACCTCTTAATGCAAACCGCAAGTAACGAGGCATTGGCTACCTTAAGAGAGTCATAGTTACTCGTCCCAATTGCTCACCCAGTCTGCCACTTTTCCTTACTGCGGCCAGTCTGCCAGAAGCGATATGTCACTCGTTGTGTATCTTAAGAGATTCATCGTTACTCTTTCCATAGGTTACTGGTATTCTCTGATTCAATGCCTCTCGTGACGAAAAAGTGGCTATCTTAATAGTGCAATACTTCTTCCTCCCAGTTGCTCCCACAGTTTACTACTTTTTTGTGTAGTTTTTGTCTGCCAGAAACTATAATTCACTAGTTTTGTATCATAAAAGAGTCATCGTTTCTCCTCCTAGGGGTTATTCGAGACCTCTTAATCCAAACCGCAAGTAACGAGGCATTGGCTACCTTAAGAGAGTCATAGTTACTCGTCCCAATTGCTCACCCAGTCTGCCACTTTTTCTTACTGCGGCCAGTCTGCCAGAAGCGATATGTCACTCGTTGTGTATCTTAAGAGATTCATTGTTACTCCTTCCATAGGTTACTGGTATTCTATGAGTCAATACCTCTCGTGACGAAAAAGTGGCTATCTTAATAGTGCAATACTTCTTCCTCCGAGTTGCTCACACAGTTTACTACTTTTTTGTGTAGTTTTTGTCTGCCAGAAACTATAATTCACTAGTTTTGTATCATAAAAGAGTCATCGTTTCTCCTCCTAGGGGTTATTCGAGACCTCTTAATCCAAACCGCAAGTAACGAGGCATTGGCTACCTTAAGAGAGTCATAGTTACTCGTCCCAATTGCTCACCCAGTCTGCCACTTTTTCTTACTGCGGCCAGTCTGCCAGAAGCGATATGTCACTCGTTGTGTATCTTAAGAGATTCATCGTTACTCCTTCCATAGGTTACTGGTATTCTATGAGTCAATACCTCTCGTGACGAAAAAGTGGCTATCTTAATAGTGCAATACTTCTTCCTCCGAGTTGCTCACACAGTTTACTACTTTTTGTGTAGTTTTTGTCTGCCAGAAACTATAATTCACTAGCTGTGTATCATAAAAGGGTCATCGTTTCTCCTCCTAGGGGTTTTCGAGATTTCTTAATCCAAACCGCAAGTAACGAGGCATTGGCTACCTTAAGAGAGTCATAGTTACTCGTCCCAATTGCTCACCCAGTCTGCCACTTTTTCCCACTGCGGCCAGTCTGCCAGAAGCGATATGTCACTCGTTGTGTATCTTAAGAGATTCATCGTTACTCCTTCCATAGGTTACTGGTATTCTATGAGTCAATACCTCTCGTGACGAAAAAGTGGCTACCTTAATAGTGCAATACTTCTTCCTCCGAGTTGCTCACACAGTTTACTACTTTTTGTGTAGTTTTTGTCTGCGAGAAACTATAATTCACTAGCTGTGTATCATAAAAGAGTCATCGTTTCTCCTCCTAGGGGTTTTCGAGATTTCTTAATCCAAACCGCAAGTAACGAGGCATTGGCTACCTTAAGAGAGTCATAGTTACTCGTCCCAATTGCTCACCCAGTCTGCCACTTTTCCTTACTGCGGCCAGTCTGCCAGAAGCGATATGTCACTCGTTGTGTATCTTAAGAGATTCATCGTTACTCTTTCCATAGGTTACTGGTATTCTCTGATTCAATGCCTCTCGTGACGAAAAAGTGGCTATCTTAATAGTGCAATACTTCTTCCTCCCAGTTGCTCACACAGTTTACTACTTTTTTGTGTAGTTTTTGTCTGCCAGAAACTATAATTCACTAGTTTTGTATCATAAAAGAGTCATCGTTTCTCCTCCTAGGGGTTATTCGAGACCTCTTAATCCAAACCGCAAGTAACGAGGCATTGGCTACCTTAAGAGAGTCATAGTTACTCGTCCCAATTGCTCACCCAGTCTGCCACTTTTTCTTACTGTGGCCAGTCTGCCAGAAGCGATATGTCACTCGTTGTGTATCTTAATAGATTCATCGTTACTCCTTCCATAGGTTACTGGTATTCTATGAGTCAATACCTCTCGTGACGAAAAAGTGGCTATCTTAATAGTGCAATACTTCTTCCTCCGAGTTGCTCACACAGTTTACTACTTTTTGTGTAGTTTTTGTCTGCCAGAAACTATAATTCACTAGCTGTGTATCATAAAAGAGTCATCGTTTCTCCTCCTAGGGGTTTTCGAGATTTCTTAATCCAAACCGCAAGTAACGAGGCATTGGCTACCTTAAGAGAGTCATAGTTACTCGTCCCAATTGCTCACCCAGTCTGCCACTTTTTCTTACTGCGGCCAGTCTGCCAGAAGCGATATGTCACTCGTTGTGTATCTTAAGAGATTCATCGTTACTCCTTCCATAGGTTACTGGTATTCTATGAGTCAATACCTCTCGTGACGAAAAAGTGGCTATCTTAATAGTGCAATACTTCTTCCTCCGAGTTGCTCACACAGTTTACTACTTTTTGTGTAGTTTTTGTCTGCCAGAAACTATAATTCACTAGCTGTGTATCATAAAAGAGTCATCGTTTCTCCTCCTAGGGGTTTTCGAGATTTCTTAATGCAAACCGCAAGTAACGAGGCATTGGCTACCTTAAGAGAGTCATAGTTACTCGTCCCAATTGCTCACCCATTCTGCCACTTTTCCTTACTGCGGCCAGTCTGCCAGGAGCGATATGTCACTCGTTGTGTATCTTAAGAGATTCATCGTTACTCTTTCCATAGGTTACTGGTATTCTCTGATTCAATGCCTCTCGTGACGAAAAAGTGGCTATCTTAATAGTGCAATACTACTTCCTCCCAGTTGCTCACACAGTTTACTACTTTTTTGTGTAGTTTTTGTCTGCCAGAAACTATAATTCACTAGTTTTGTATCATAAAAGAGTCATCGTTTCTCCTCCTAGGGGTTATTCGAGACCTCTTAATGCAAACCGCAAGTAACGAGGCATTGGCTACCTTAAGAGAGTCATAGTTACTCGTCCCAATTGCTCACCTAGTCTGCCACTTTTCCTTACTGCGGCCAGTCTGCAAGAAGCAATATGTCACTCGTTGTGTATCTTAAGAGATTCATCGTTACTCTTTCCATAGGTTACTGGTATTCTCTGATTCAATGCCTCTCGTGACGAAAAAGTGGCTATCTTAATAGTGCAATACTTCTTCCTCCCAGTTGCTCACACAGTTTACTACTTTTTTGTGTAGTTTTTGTCTGCCAGAAACTATAATTCACTAGTTTTGTATCTTAAAAGAGTCATCGTTTCTCCTCCTAGGGGTTATTCGAGACCTCTTAATGCAAACCGCAAGTAACGAGGCATTGGCTACCTTAAGAGAGTCATAGTTACTCGTCCCAATTGCTCACCCAGTCTGCCACTTTTCCTTACTGCGGCCAGTCTGCCAGAAGCGATATGTCACTCGTTGTGTATCTTAAGAGATTCATCGTTACTCTTTCCATAGGTTACTGGTATTCTCTGATTCAATGCCTCTCGTGACGAAAAAGTGGCTATCTTAATAGTGCAATACTTCTTCCTCCCAGTTGCTCACACAGTTTACTACTTTTTTGTGTAGTTTTTGTCTGCCAGAAACTATAATTCACTAGTTTTGTATCATAAAAGAGTCATCGTTTCTCCTCCTAGGGGTTATTCGAGACCTCTTAATCCAAACCGCAAGTAACGAGGCATTGGCTACCTTAAGAGAGTCATAGTTACTCGTCCCAATTGCTCACCCAGTCTGCCACTTTTTCTTACTGCGGCCAGTCTGCCAGAAGCGATATGTCACTCGTTGTGTATCTTAAGAGATTCATTGTTACTCCTTCCATAGGTTACTGGTATTCTATGAGTCAATACCTCTCGTGACGAAAAAGTGGCTATCTTAATAGTGCAATACTTCTTCCTCCGAGTTGCTCACACAGTTTACTACTTTCTTGTGTAGTTTTTGTCTGCCAGAAACTATAATTCACTAGTTTTGTATCATAAAAGAGTCATCGTTTCTCCTCCTAGGGGTTATTCGAGACCTCTTAATGCAAACCGCAAGTAACGAGGCATTGGCTACCTTAAGAGAGTCATAGTTACTCGTCCCAATTGCTCACCCAGTCTGCCACTTTTCCTTACTGCGGCCAGTCTGCCAGAAGCGATATGTCACTCGTTGTGTATCTTAAGAGATTCATCGTTACTCTTTCCATAGGTTACTGGTATTCTCTGATTCAATGCCTCACGTGACGAAAAAGTGGCTATCTTAATAGTGCAATACTTCTTCCTCCCAGTTGCTCACACAGTTTACTACTTTTTTGTGTAGTTTTTGTCTGCCAGAAACTATAATTCACTAGTTTTGTATCATAAAAGAGTCATCGTTTCTCCTCCTAGGGGTTATTCGAGACCTCTTAATGCAAACCGCAAGTAACGAGGCATTGGCTACCTTAAGAGAGTCATAGTTACTCGTCCCAATTGCTCACCCAGTCTGCCACTTTTCCTTACTGCGGCCAGTCTGCCAGAAGCGATATGTCACTCGTTGTGTATCTTAAGAGATTCATCGTTACTCTTTCCATAGGTTACTGGTATTCTCTGATTCAATGCCTCTCGTGACGAAAAAGTGGCTATCTTAATAGTGCAATACTTCTTCCTCCGAGTTGCTCACACAGTTTACTACTTTTTGTGTAGTTTTTGTCTGCCAGAAACTATAATTCACTAGCTGTGTATCATAAAAGAGTCATCGTTTCTCCTCCTAGGGGTTTTCGAGATTTCTTAATGCAAACCGCAAGTAACGAGGCATTGGCTACCTTAAGAGAGTCATAGTTACTCGTCCCAATTGCTCACCCAGTCTGCCACTTTTCCTTACTGCGGCCAGTCTGCCAGAAGCGATATGTCACTCGTTGTGTATCTTAAGAGATTCATCGTTACTCTTTCCATAGGTTACTGGTATTCTCTGATTCAATGCCTCTCGTGACGAAAAAGTGGCTATCTTAATAGTGCAATACTTCTTCCTCCCAGTTGCTCACACAGATTACTACTTTTTTGTGTAGTTTTTGTCTGCCAGAAACTATAATTCACTAGTTTTGTATCTTAAAAGAGTCATCGTTTCTCCTCCTAGGGGTTATTCGAGACCTCTTAATGCAAACCGCAAGTAACGAGGCATTGGCTACCTTAAGAGAGTCATAGTTACTCGTCCCAATTGCTCACCCAGTCTGCCACTTTTCCTTACTGCGGCCAGTCTGCCAGAAGCGATATGTCACTCGTTGTGTATCTTAAGAGATTCATCGTTACTCTTTCCATAGGTTACTGGTATTCTCTGATTCAATGCCTCTCGTGACGAAAAAGTGGCTATCTTAATAGTGCAATACTTCTTCCTCCCAGTTGCTCACACAGTTTACTACTTTTTTGTGTAGTTTTTGTCTGCCAGAAACTATAATTCACTAGTTTTGTATCATAAAAGAGTCATCGTTTCTCCTCCTAGGGGTTATTCGAGACCTCTTAATCCAAACCGCAAGTAACGAGGCATTGGCTACCTTAAGAGAGTCATAGTTACTCGTCCCAATTGCTCACCCAGTCTGCCACTTTTCCTTACTGCGGCCAGTCTGCCAGAAGCGATATGTCACTCGTTGTGTATCTTAAGAGATTCATTGTTACTCCTTCCATAGGTTACTGGTATTCTATGAGTCAATACCTCTCGTGACGAAAAAGTGGCTATCTTAATAGTGCAATACTTCTTCCTCCGAGTTGCTCACACAGTTTACTACTTTCTTGTGTAGTTTTTGTCTGCCAGAAACTATAATTCACTAGCTGTGTATCATAAAAGAGTCATCGTTTCTCCTCCTAGGGGTTAATCGAGACCTCTTAATGCAAACCGCAAGTAACGAGGCATTGGCTACCTTAAGAGAGTCATAGTTACTCGTCCCAATTGCTCACCCAGTCTGCCACTTTTCCTTACTGCGGCCAGTCTGCCAGAAGCGATATGTCACTCGTTGTGTATCTTAAGAGATTCATCGTTACTCTTTCCATAGGTTACTGGTATTCTCTGATTCAATGCCTCTCGTGACGAAAAAGTGGCTATCTTAATAGTGCAATACTTCTTCCTCCCAGTTGCTCACACAGTTTACTACTTTTTTGTGTAGTTTTTGTCTGCCAGAAACTATAATTCACTAGTTTTGTATCATAAAAGAGTCATCGTTTCTCCTCCTAGGGGTTATTCGAGACCTCTTAATGCAAACCGCAAGTAACGAGGCATTGGCTACCTTAAGAGAGTCATAGTTACTCGTCCCAATTGCTCACCCAGTCTGCCACTTTTCCTTACTGCGGCCAGTCTGCCAGAAGCGATATGTCACTCGTTGTGTATCTTAAGAGATTCATCGTTACTCTTTCCATAGGTTACTGGTATTCTCTGATTCAATGCCTCTCGTGACGAAAAAGTGGCTATCTTAATAGTGCAATACTTCTTCCTCCCAGTTGCTCACACAGTTTACTACTTTTTTGTGTAGTTTTTGTCTGCCAGAAACTATAATTCACTAGTTTTGTATCATAAAAGAGTCATCGTTTCTCCTCCTAGGGGTTATTCGAGACCTCTTAATCCAAACCGCAAGTAACGAGGCATTGGCTACCTTAAGAGAGTCATAGTTACTCGTCCCAATTGCTCACCCAGTCTGCCACTTTTTCTTACTGCGGCCAGTCTGCCAGAAGCGATATGTCACTCGTTGTGTATCTTAAGAGATTCATCGTTACTCCTTCCATAGGTTACTGGTATTCTATGAGTCAATACCTCTCGTGACGAAAAAGTGGCTATCTTAATAGTGCAATACTTCTTCCTCCGAGTTGCTCACACAGTTTACTACTTTTTGTGTAGTTTTTGTCTGCCAGAAACTATAATTCACTAGCTGTGTATCATAAAAGAGTCATCGTTTCTCCTCCTAGGGGTTTTCGAGATTTCTTAATGCAAACCGCAAGTAACGAGGCATTGGCTACCTTAAGAGAGTCATAGTTACTCGTCCCAATTGCTCACCCAGTCTGCCACTTTTCCTTACTGCGGCCAGTCTGCCAGAAGCGATATGTCACTCGTTGTGTATCTTAAGAGATTCATCGTTACTCTTTCCATAGGTTACTGGTATTCTCTGATTCAATGCCTCTCGTGACGAAAAAGTGGCTATCTTAATAGTGCAATACTTCTTCCTCCCAGTTGCTCACACAGATTACTACTTTTTTGTGTAGTTTTTGTCTGCCAGAAACTATAATTCACTAGTTTTGTATCATAAAAGAGTCATCGTTTCTCCTCCTAGGGGTTATTCGAGACCTCTTAATGCAAACCGCAAGTAACGAGGCATTGGCTACCTTAAGAGAGTCATAGTTACTCGTCCCAATTGCTCACCCAGTCTGCCACTTTTCCTTACTGCGGCCAGTCTGCAAGAAGCAATATGTCACTCGTTGTGTATCTTAAGAGATTCATCGTTACTCTTTCCATAGGTTACTGGTATTCTCTGATTCAATGCCTCTCGTGACGAAAAAGTGGCTATCTTAATAGTGCAATACTTCTTCCTCCCAGTTGCTCACACAGTTTACTACTTTTTTGTGTAGTTTTTGTCTGCCAGAAACTATAATTCACTAGTTTTGTATCTTAAAAGAGTCATCGTTTCTCCTCCTAGGGGTTATTCGAGACCTCTTAATGCAAACCGCAAGTAACGAGGCATTGGCTACCTTAAGAGAGTCATAGTTACTCGTCCCAATTGCTCACCCAGTCTGCCACTTTTCCTTACTGCGGCCAGTCTGCCAGAAGCGATATGTCACTCGTTGTGTATCTTAAGAGATTCATCGTTACTCTTTCCATAGGTTACTGGTATTCTCTGATTCAATGCCTCTCGTGACGAAAAAGTGGCTATCTTAATAGTGCAATACTTCTTCCTCCCAGTTGCTCACACAGTTTACTACTTTTTTGTGTAGTTTTTGTCTGCCAGAAACTATAATTCACTAGTTTTGTATCATAAAAGAGTCATCGTTTCTCCTCCTAGGGGTTATTCGAGACCTCTTAATCCAAACCGCAAGTAACGAGGCATTGGCTACCTTAAGAGAGTCATAGTTACTCGTCCCAATTGCTCACCCAGTCTGCCACTTTTCCTTACTGCGGCCAGTCTGCCAGAAGCGATATGTCACTCGTTGTGTATCTTAAGAGATTCATTGTTACTCCTTCCATAGGTTACTGGTATTCTATGAGTCAATACCTCTCGTGACGAAAAAGTGGCTATCTTAATAGTGCAATACTTCTTCCTCCGAGTTGCTCACACAGTTTACTACTTTCTTGTGTAGTTTTTGTCTGCCAGAAACTATAATTCACTAGCTGTGTATCATAAAAGGGTCATCGTTTCTCCTCCTAGGGGTTAATCGAGACCTCTTAATGCAAACCGCAAGTAACGAGGCATTGGCTACCTTAAGAGAGTCATAGTTACTCGTCCCAATTGCTCACCCAGTCTGCCACTTTTCCTTACTGCGGCCAGTCTGCCAGAAGCGATATGTCACTCGTTGTGTATCTTAAGAGATTCATCGTTACTCTTTCCATAGGTTACTGGTATTCTCTGATTCAATGCCTCTCGTGACGAAAAAGTGGCTATCTTAATAGTGCAATACTTCTTCCTCCCAGTTGCTCACACAGTTTACTACTTTTTTGTGTAGTTTTTGTCTGCCAGAAACTATAATTCACTAGTTTTGTATCATAAAAGAGTCATCGTTTCTCCTCCTAGGGGTTATTCGAGACCTCTTAATGCAAACCGCAAGTAACGAGGCATTGGCTACCTTAAGAGAGTCATAGTTACTCGTCCCAATTGCTCACCCAGTCTGCCACTTTTCCTTACTGCGGCCAGTCTGCCAGAAGCGATATGTCACTCGTTGTGTATCTTAAGAGATTCATCGTTACTCTTTCCATAGGTTACTGGTATTCTCTGATTCAATGCCTCTCGTGACGAAAAAGTGGCTATCTTAATAGTGCAATACTTCTTCCTCCCAGTTGCTCACACAGTTTACTACTTTTTTGTGTAGTTTTTGTCTGCCAGAAACTATAATTCACTAGTTTTGTATCATAAAAGAGTCATCGTTTCTCCTCCTAGGGGTTATTCGAGACCTCTTAATCCAAACCGCAAGTAACGAGGCATTGGCTACCTTAAGAGAGTCATAGTTACTCGTCCCAATTGCTCACCCAGTCTGCCACTTTTTCTTACTGCGGCCAGTCTGCCAGAAGCGATATGTCACTCGTTGTGTATCTTAAGAGATTCATCGTTACTCCTTCCATAGGTTACTGGTATTCTATGAGTCAATACCTCTCGTGACGAAAAAGTGGCTATCTTAATAGTGCAATACTTCTTCCTCCGAGTTGCTCACACAGTTTACTACTTTTTGTGTAGTTTTTGTCTGCCAGAAACTATAATTCACTAGCTGTGTATCATAAAAGATTCATCGTTTCTCCTCCTAGGGGTTTTCGAGATTTCTTAATGCAAACCGCAAGTAACGAGGCATTGGGTACCTTAAGAGAGTCATAGTTACTCGTCCCAATTGCTCACCCAGTCTGCCACTTTTCCTTACTGCGGCCAGTCTGCCAGAAGCGATATGTCACTCGTTGTGTATCTTAAGAGATTCATCGTTACTCTTTCCATAGGTTACTGGTATTCTCTGATTCAATGCCTCTCGTGACGAAAAAGTGGCTATCTTAATAGTGCAATACTTCTTCCTCCCAGTTGCTCACACAGTTTACTACTTTTTTGTGTAGTTTTTGTCTGCCAGAAACTATAATTCACTAGTTTTGTATCATAAAAGAGTCATCGTTTCTCCTCCTAGGGGTTATTCGAGACCTCTTAATGCAAACCGCAAGTAACGAGGCATTGGCTACCTTAAGAGAGTCATAGTTACTCGTCCCAATTGCTCACCCAGTCTGCCACTTTTCCTTACTGCGGCCAGTCTGCCAGAAGCAATATGTCACTCGTTGTGTATCTTAAGAGATTCATCGTTACTCTTTCCATAGGTTACTGGTATTCTCTGATTCAATGCCTCTCGTGACGAAAAAGTGGCTATCTTAATAGTGCAATACTTCTTCCTCCCAGTTGCTCACACAGTTTACTACTTTTTTGTGTAGTTTTTGTCTGCCAGAAACTATAATTCACTAGTTTTGTATCATAAAAGAGTCATCGTTTCTCCTCCTAGGGGTTATTCGAGACCTCTTAATGCAAACCGCAAGTAACGAGGCATTGGCTACCTTAGGAGAGTCATAGTTAATCGTCCCAATTGCTCACCCAGTCTGCCACTTTTCCTTACTGCGGCCAGTCTGCCAGAAGCGATATGTCACTCGTTGTGTATCTTAAGAGATTCATCGTTACTCTTTCCATAGGTTACTGGTATTCTCTGATTCAATGCCTCTCGTGACGAAAAAGGGGCTATCTTAATAGTGCAATACTTCTTCCTCCCAGTTGCTCACACAGTTTACTACTTTTTTGTGTAGTTTTTGTCTGCCAGAAACTATAATTCACTAGTTTTGTATCATAAAAGAGTCATCGTTTCTCCTCCTAGGGGTTATTCGAGACCTCTTAATCCAAACCGCAAGTAACGAGGCATTGGCTACCTTAAGAGAGTCATAGTTACTCGTCCCAATTGCTCACCCAGTCTGCCACTTTTTCTTACTGCGGCCAGTCTGCCAGAAGCGATATGTCACTCGTTGTGTATCTTAAGAGATTCATCGTTACTCCTTCCATAGGTTACTGGTATTCTATGAGTCAATACCTCTCGTGACGAAAAAGTGGCTATCTTAATAGTGCAATACTTCTTCCTCCGAGTTGCTCACACAGTTTACTACTTTTTGTGTAGTTTTTGTCTGCCAGAAACTATAATTCACTAGCTGTGTATCATAAAAGAGTCATCGTTTCTCCTCCTAGGGGTTTTCGAGATTTCTTAATCCAAACCGCAACTAACGAGGCATTGGCTACCTTAAGAGAGTCATAGTTACTCGTCCCAATTGCTCACCCAGTCTGCCACTTTTCCTTACTGTGGCCAGTCTGGCAGAAGCGATATGTCACTCGTTGTGTATCTTAAGAGATTCATCGTTACTCTTTCCATAGGTTACTGGTATTCTCTGATTCAATGCCTCTCGTGACGAAAAAGTGGCTATCTTAATAGTGCAATACTTCTTCCTCCCAGTTGCTCACACAGTTTACTACTTTTTTGTGTAGTTTTTGTCTGCCAGAAACTATAATTCACTAGTTTTGTATCATAAAAGAGTCATCGTTTCTCCTCCTAGGGGTTATTCGAGACCTCTTAATGCAAACCGCAAGTAACGAGGCATTGGCTACCTTAAGAGAGTCATAGCTAATCGTCCCAATTGCTCACCCAGTCTGCCACTTTTCCTTACTGCGGCCAGTCTGCCAGAAGCAATATGTCATTCGTTGTGTATCTTAAGAGATTCATCGTTACTCTTTCCATAGGTTACTGGTATTCTCTGATTCAATGCCTCTCGTGACGAAAAAGTGGCTATCTTAATAGTGCAATACTTCTTCCTCCCAGTTGCTCACACAGTTTACTACTTTTTTGTGTAGTTTTTGTCTGCCAGAAACTATAATTCACTAGTTTTGTATCATAAAAGAGTCATCGTTTCTCCTCCTAGGGGTTATTCGAGACCTCTTAATGCAAACCGCAAGTAACGAGGCATTGGCTACCTTAAGAGAGTCATAGTTACTCGACCCAATTGCTCACCCAGTCTGCCACTTTTCCTTACTGCGGCCAGTCTGCCAGAAGCGATATGTCACTCGTTGTGTATCTTAAGAGATTCATCGTTACTCATTCCATAGGTTACTGGTATTCTCTGATTCAATGCCTCTCGTGACGAAAAAGTGGCTATCTTCATAGTGCAATACTTCTTCCTCCCAGTTGCTCACACAGTTTACTACTTTTTTGTGTAGTTTTTGTCTGCCAGAAACTATAATTCACCAGCTGTGTATCATAAAAGAGTCATCGTTTCTCCTCCTAGGGGTTTTCGAGATTTCTTAATCCAAACCGCAAGTAACGAGGCATTGGCTACCTTAAGAGAGTCATAGTTACTCGTCCCAATTGCTCACCCAGTCTGCCACTTTTCCTTACTGCGGCCAGTCTGCCAGAAGCGATATGTCACTCGTTGTGTATCTTAAGAGATTCATCGTTACTCTTTCCATAGGTTACTGGTATTCTCTGATTCAATGTCTCTCGTGACGAAAATGTGGCTATCTTAATAGTGCAATACTTCTTCCTCCCAGTTGCTCACACAGTTTACTACTTTTTTGTGTAGTTTTTGTCTGCCAGAAACTATAATTCACTAGTTTTGTATCATAAAAGAGTCATCGTTTCTCCTCCTAGGGGTTATTCGAGACCTCTTAATGCAAACCGCAAGTAACGAGGCATTGGCTACCTTAAGAGAGTCATAGTTACTCGTCCCAATTGCTCACCCAGTCTGCCACTTTTCCTTACTGCGGCCAGTCTGCAAGAAGCAATATGTCACTCGTTGTGTATCTTAAGAGATTCATCGTTACTCTTTCCATAGGTTACTGGTATTCTCTGATTCAATGCCTCTCGTGACGAAAAAGTGGCTATCTTAATAGTGCAATACTTCTTCCTCCCAGTTGCTCACACAGTTTACTACTTTTTTGTGTAGTTTTTGTCTGCCAGAAACTATAATTCACTAGTTTTGTATCTTAAAAGAGTCATCGTTTCTCCTCCTAGGGGTTATTCGAGACCTCTTAATGCAAACCGCAAGTAACGAGGCATTGGCTACCTTAAGAGAGTCATAGTTACTCGTCCCAATTGCTCACCCAGTCTGCCACTTTTCCTTACTGCGGCCAGTCTGCCAGAAGCGATATGTCACTCGTTGTGTATCTTAAGAGATTCATCGTTACTCTTTCCATAGGTTACTGGTATTCTCTGATTCAATGCCTCTCGTGACGAAAAAGTGGCTATCTTAATAGTGCAATACTTCTTCCTCCCAGTTGCTCACACAGTTTACTACTTTTTTGTGTAGTTTTTGTCTGCCAGAAACTATAATTCACTAGTTTTGTATCATAAAAGAGTCATCGTTTCTCCTCCTAGGGGTTATTCGAGACCTCTTAATCCAAACCGCAAGTAACGAGGCATTGGCTACCTTAAGAGAGTCATAGTTACTCGTCCCAATTGCTCACCCAGTCTGCCACTTTTCCTTACTGCGGCCAGTCTGCCAGAAGCGATATGTCACTCGTTGTGTATCTTAAGAGATTCATTGTTACTCCTTCCATAGGTTACTGGTATTCTATGAGTCAATACCTCTCGTGACGAAAAAGTGGCTATCTTAATAGTGCAATACTTCTTCCTCCGAGTTGCTCACACAGTTTACTACTTTCTTGTGTAGTTTTTGTCTGCCAGAAACTATAATTCACTAGCTGTGTATCATAAAAGGGTCATCGTTTCTCCTCCTAGGGGTTATTCGAGACCTCTTAATGCAAACCGCAAGTAACGAGGCATTGGCTACCTTAAGAGAGTCATAGTTACTCGTCCCAATTGCTCACCCAGTCTGCCACTTTTCCTTACTGCGGCCAGTCTGCCAGAAGCGATATGTCACTCGTTGTGTATCTTAAGAGATTCATCGTTACTCTTTCCATAGGTTACTGGTATTCTCTGATTCAATGCCTCTCGTGACGAAAAAGTGGCTATCTTAATAGTGCAATACTTCTTCCTCCCAGTTGCTCACACAGTTTACTACTTTTTTGTGTAGTTTTTGTCTGCCAGAAACTATAATTCACTAGTTTTGTATCATAAAAGAGTCATCGTTTCTCCTCCTAGGGGTTATTCGAGACCTCTTAATGCAAACCGCAAGTAACGAGGCATTGGCTACCTTAAGAGAGTCATAGTTACTCGTCCCAATTGCTCACCCAGTCTGCCACTTTTCCTTACTGCGGCCAGTCTGCCAGAAGCGATATGTCACTCGTTGTGTATCTTAAGAGATTCATCGTTACTCTTTCCATAGGTTACTGGTATTCTCTGATTCAATGCCTCTCGTGACGAAAAAGTGGCTATCTTAATAGTGCAATACTTCTTCCTCCCAGTTGCTCACACAGTTTACTACTTTTTTGTGTAGTTTTTGTCTGCCAGAAACTATAATTCACTAGTTTTGTATCATAAAAGAGTCATCGTTTCTCCTCCTAGGGGTTATTCGAGACCTCTTAATCCAAACCGCAAGTAACGAGGCATTGGCTACCTTAAGAGAGTCATAGTTACTCGTCCCAATTGCTCACCCAGTCTGCCACTTTTTCTTACTGCGGCCAGTCTGCCAGAAGCGATATGTCACTCGTTGTGTATCTTAAGAGATTCATCGTTACTCCTTCCATAGGTTACTGGTATTCTATGAGTCAATACCTCTCGTGACGAAAAAGTGGCTATCTTAATAGTGCAATACTTCTTCCTCCGAGTTGCTCACACAGTTTACTACTTTTTGTGTAGTTTTTGTCTGCCAGAAACTATAATTCACTAGCTGTGTATCATAAAAGAGTCATCGTTTCTCCTCCTAGGGGTTTTCGAGATTTCTTAATGCAAACCGCAAGTAACGAGGCATTGGCTACCTTAAGAGAGTCATAGTTACTCGTCCCAATTGCTCACCCAGTCTGCCACTTTTCCTTACTGCGGCCAGTCTGCCAGAAGCGATATGTCACTCGTTGTGTATCTTAAGAGATTCATCGTTACTCTTTCCATAGGTTACTGGTATTCTCTGATTCAATGCCTCTCGTGACGAAAAAGTGGCTATCTTAATAGTGCAATACTTCTTCCTCCCAGTTGCTCACACAGTTTACTACTTTTTTGTGTAGTTTTTGTCTGCCAGAAACTATAATTCACTAGTTTTGTATCATAAAAGAGTCATCGTTTCTCCTCCTAGGGGTTATTCGAGACCTCTTAATGCAAACCGCAAGTAACGAGGCATTGGCTACCTTAAGAGAGTCATAGTTACTCGTCCCAATTGCTCACCCAGTCTGCCACTTTTCCTTACTGCGGCCAGTCTGCCAGAAGCAATATGTCACTCGTTGTGTATCTTAAGAGATTCATCGTTACTCTTTCCATAGGTTACTGGTATTCTCTGATTCAATGCCTCTCGTGACGAAAAAGTGGCTATCTTAATAGTGCAATACTTCTTCCTCCCAGTTGCTCACACAGTTTACTACTTTTTTGTGTAGTTTTTGTCTGCCAGAAACTATAATTCACTAGTTTTGTATCATAAAAGAGTCATCGTTTCTCCTCCTAGGGGTTATTCGAGACCTCTTAATGCAAACCGCAAGTAACGAGGCATTGGCTACCTTAAGAGAGTCATAGTTAATCGTCCCAATTGCTCACCCAGTCTGCCACTTTTCCTTACTGCGGCCAGTCTGCCAGAAGCGATATGTCACTCGTTGTGTATCTTAAGAGATTCATCGTTACTCTTTCCATAGGTTACTGGTATTCTCTGATTCAATGCCTCTCGTGACGAAAAAGGGGCTATCTTAATAGTGCAATACTTCTTCCTCCCAGTTGCTCACACAGTTTACTACTTTTTTGTGTAGTTTTTGTCTGCCAGAAACTATAATTCACTAGTTTTGTATCATAAAAGAGTCATCGTTTCTCCTCCTAGGGGTTATTCGAGACCTCTTAATCCAAACCGCAAGTAACGAGGCATTGGCTACCTTAAGAGAGTCATAGTTACTCGTCCCAATTGCTCACCCAGTCTGCCACTTTTTCTTACTGCGGCCAGTCTGCCAGAAGCGATATGTCACTCGTTGTGTATCTTAAGAGATTCATCGTTACTCCTTCCATAGGTTACTGGTATTCTATGAGTCAATACCTCTCGTGACGAAAAAGTGGCTATCTTAATAGTGCAATACTTCTTCCTCCGAGTTGCTCACACAGTTTACTACTTTTTGTGTAGTTTTTGTCTGCCAGAAACTATAATTCACTAGCTGTGTATCATAAAAGAGTCATCGTTTCTCCTCCTAGGGGTTTTCGAGATTTCTTAATCCAAACCGCAACTAACGAGGCATTGGCTACCTTAAGAGAGTCATAGTTACTCGTCCCAATTGCTCACCCAGTCTGCCACTTTTCCTTACTGTGGCCAGTCTGCCAGAAGCGATATGTCACTCGTTGTGTATCTTAAGAGATTCATCGTTACTCTTTCCATAGGTTACTGGTATTCTCTGATTCAATGCCTCTCGTGACGAAAAAGTGGCTATCTTAATAGTGCAATACTTCTTCCTCCCAGTTGCTCACACAGTTTACTACTTTTTTGTGTAGTTTTTGTCTGCCAGAAACTATAATTCACTAGTTTTGTATCATAAAAGAGTCATCGTTTCTCCTCCTAGGGGTTATTCGAGACCTCTTAATGCAAACCGCAAGTAACGAGGCATTGGCTACCTTAAGAGAGTCATAGCTAATCGTCCCAATTGCTCACCCAGTCTGCCACTTTTCCTTACTGCGGCCAGTCTGCCAGAAGCAATATGTCATTCGTTGTGTATCTTAAGAGATTCATCGTTACTCTTTCCATAGGTTACTGGTATTCTCTGATTCAATGCCTCTCGTGACGAAAAAGTGGCTATCTTAATAGTGCAATACTTCTTCCTCCCAGTTGCTCACACAGTTTACTACTTTTTTGTGTAGTTTTTGTCTGCCAGAAACTATAATTCACTAGTTTTGTATCATAAAAGAGTCATCGTTTCTCCTCCTAGGGGTTATTCGAGACCTCTTAATGCAAACCGCAAGTAACGAGGCATTGGCTACCTTAAGAGAGTCATAGTTACTCGTCCCAATTGCTCACCCAGTCTGCCACTTTTCCTTACTGCGGCCAGTCTGCCAGAAGCGATATGTCACTCGTTGTGTATCTTAAGAGATTCATCGTTACTCATTCCATAGGTTACTGGTATTCTCTGATTCAATGCCTCTCGTGACGAAAAAGTGGCTATCTTAATAGTGCAATACTTCTTCCTCCCAGTTGCTCACACAGTTTACTACTTTTTTGTGTAGTTTTTGTCTGCCAGAAACTATAATTCACTAGTTTTGTATCATAAAAGAGTCATCGTTTCTCCTCCTAGGGGTTATTCGAGACCTCTTAATGCAAACCGCAAGTAACGAGGCATTGGCTACCTTAAGAGAGTCATAGTTACTCGTCCCAATTGCTCACCCAGTCTGCCACTTTTCCTTACTGCGGCCAGTCTGCCAGAAGCGATATGTCACTCGTTGTGTATCTTAAGAGATTCATCGTTACTCTTTCCATAGGTTACTGGTATTCTCTGATTCAATGCCTCTCGTGACGAAAAAGTGGCTATCTTAATAGTGCAATACTTCTTCCTCCCAGTTGCTCACACAGTTTACTACTTTTTTGTGTAGTTTTTGTCTGCCAGAAACTATAATTCACTAGTTTTGTATCATAAAAGAGTCATCGTTTCTCCTCCTAGGGGTTATTCGAGACCTCTTAATCCAAACCGCAAGTAACGAGGCATTGGCTACCTTAAGAGAGTCATAGTTACTCGTCCCAATTGCTCACCCAGTCTGCCACTTTTTCTTACTGCGGCCAGTCTGCCAGAAGCGATATGTCACTCGTTGTGTATCTTAAGAGATTCATCGTTACTCCTTCCATAGGTTACTGGTATTCTATGAGTCAATACCTCTCGTGACGAAAAAGTGGCTATCTTAATAGTGCAATACTTCTTCCTCCGAGTTGCTCACACAGTTTACTACTTTTTGTGTAGTTTTTGTCTGCCAGAAACTATAATTCACTAGCTGTGTATCATAAAAGAGTCATCATTTCTCCTCCTAGGGGTTTTCGAGATTTCTTAATCCAAACCACAAGTAACGAGGCATTGGCTACCTTAAGAGAGTCATAGTTACTCGTCCCAATTGCTCACCCAGTCTGCCACTTTTTCTTACTGCGGCCAGTCTGCCAGAAGCGATATGTCACTCGTTGTGTATCTTAAGAGATTCATCGTTACTCCTTCCATAGGTTACTGGTATTCTATGAGTCAATACCTCTCGTGACGAAAAAGTGGCTATCTTAATAGTGCAATACTTCTTCCTCCGAGTTGCTCACACAGTTTACTACTTTTTGTGTAGTTTTTGTCTGCCAGAAACTATAATTCACTAGCTGTGTATCATAAAAGAGTCATCGTTTCTCCTCCTAGGGGTTTTCGAGATTTCTTAATCCAAACCGCAAGTAACGAGGCATTGGCTACCTTAAGAGAGTCATAGTTACTCGTCCCAATTGCTCACCCAGTCTGCCACTTTTCCTTACTGCGGCCAGTCTGCCAGGAGCGATATGTCACTCGTTGTGTATCTTAAGAGATTCATCGTTACTCTTTCCATAGGTTACTGGTATTCTCTGATTCAATGCCTCTCGTGACGAAAAAGTGGCTATCTTAATAGTGCAATACTTCTTACTCCCAGTTGCTCACACAGTTTACTACTTTTTTGTGTAGTTTTTGTCTGCCAGAAACTATAATTCACTAGTTTTGTATCATAAAAGAGTCATCCTTTCTCCTCCTAGGGGTTATTCGAGACCTCTTAATGCAAACCGCAAGTAACGAGGCATTGGCTACCTTAAGAGAGTCATAGTTACTCGTCCCAATTGCTCACCCAGTCTGCCACTTTTCCTTACTGCGGCCAGTCTGCCAGAAGCGATATGTCACTCTTTGTGTATCTTAAGAGATTCATCGTTACTCATTCCATAGGTTACTGGTATTCTCTGATTCAATGCCTCTCGTGACGAAAAAGTGGCTATCTTAATAGTGCAATACTTCTTCCTCCCAGTTGCTCACACAGTTTACTACTTTTTTGTGTAGTTTTTGTCTGCCAGAAACTATAATTCACTAGTTTTGTATCATAAAAGTGTCATCGTTTCTCCTCCTAGGGGTTTTCGAGATTTCTTAATCCAAACCGCAAGTAACGAGGCATTGGCTACCTTAAGAGAGTCATAGTTACTCGTCCCAATTGCTCACCCAGTCTGCCACTTTTCCTTACTGCGGCCAGTCTGCCAGAAGCGATATGTCACTCGTTGTGTATCTTAAGAGATTCATCGTTACTCTTTCCATAGGTTACTGGTATTCTCTGATTCAATGTCTCTCGTGACGAAAAAGTGGCTATCTTAATAGTGCAATACTTCTTCCTCCCAGTTGCTCACACAGTTTACTACTTTTTTGTGTAGTTTTTGTCTGCCAGAAACTATAATTCACTAGTTTTGTATCATAAAAGAGTCATCGTTTCTCCTCCTAGGGGTTATTCGAGACCTCTTAATGCAAACCGCAAGTAACGAGGCATTGGCTACCTTAAGAGAGTCATAGTTACTCGTCCCAATTGCTCACCCAGTCTGCCACTTTTCCTTACTGCGGCCAGTCTGCCAGAAGCGATATGTCACTCGTTGTGTATCTTATGAGATTCATCGTTACTCTTTCCATAGGTTACTGGTATTCTCTGATTCAATGCCTCTCGTGACGAAAAAGTGGCTATCTTAATAGTGCAATACTTCTTCCTCCCAGTTGCTCACACAGTTTACTACTTTTTTGTGTAGTTTTTGTCTGCCAGAAACTATAATTCACTAGTTTTGTATCATAAAAGAGTCATCGTTTCTCCTCCTAGGGGTTATTCGAGACCTCTTAATCCAAACCGCAAGTAACGAGGCATTGGCTACCTTAAGAGAGTCATAGTTACTCGTCCCAATTGCTCACCCAGTCTGCCACTTTTTCTTACTGCGGCCAGTCTGCCAGAAGCGATATGTCACTCGTTGTGTATCTTAAGAGATTCATTGTTACTCCTTCCATAGGTTACTGGTATTCTATGAGTCAATACCTCTCGTGACGAAAAAGTGGCTATCTTAATAGTGCAATACTTCTTCCTCCGAGTTGCTCACACAGTTTACTACTTTTTGTGTAGTTTTTGTCTGCCAGAAACTATAATTCACTAGCTGTGTATCATAAAAGAGTCATCGTTTCTCCTCCTAGGGGTTTTCGAGATTTCTTAATCCAAACCGCAAGTAACGAGGCATTGGCTACCTTAAGAGAGTCATAGTTACTCGTCCCAATTGCTCACCCAGTCTGCCACTTTTCCTTACTGCGGCCAGTCTGCCAGAAGCGATATGTCACTCGTTGTGTATCTTAAGAGATTCATCGTTACTCTTTCCATAGGTTACTGGTATTCTCTGATTCAATGCCTCTCGTGACGAAAAAGTGGCTATCTTAATAGTGCAATACTTCTTCCTCCCAGTTGCTCACACAGTTTACTACTTTTTTGTGTAGTTTTTGTCTGCCAGAAACTATAATTCACTAGTTTTGTATCATAAAAGAGTCATCGTTTCTCCTCCTAGGGGTTTTCGAGATTTCTTAATCCAAACCGCAAGTAACGAGGCATTGGCTGGCTACCTTAAGAGAGTCATAGTTACTCGTCCCAATTGCTCACCCAGTCTGCCACTTTTCCTTACTGCGGCCAGTCTGCCAGAAGCGATATGTCACTCGTTGTGTATCTTAAGAGATTCATCGTTACTCTTTCCATAGGTTAGTGGTATTCTCTGATTCAATGTCTCTCGTGACGAAAAAGTGGCTATCTTAATAGTGCAATACTTCTTCCTCCCAGTTGCTCACACAGTTTACTACTTTTTGTGTAGTTTTTGTCTGCCAGAAACTATAATTCACTAGCTGTGTATCATAAAAGAGTCATCGTTTCTCCTCCTAGGGGTTATTCGAGACCTCTTAATGCAAACCGCAAGTAACGAGGCATTGGCTACCTTAAGAGAGTCATAGTTACTCGTCCCAATTGCTCACCCAGTCTGCCACTTTTCCTTACTGCGGCCAGTCTGCCAGAAGCGATATGTCACTCGTTGTGTATCTTAAGAGATTCATCGTTACTCTTTCCATAGGTTACTGGTATTCTCTGATTCAATGCCTCTCGTGACGAAAAAGTGGCTATCTTAATAGTGCAATACTTCTTCCTCCCAGTTGCTCACACAGTTTACTACTTTTTTGTGTAGTTTTTGTCTGCCAGAAACTATAATTCACTAGTTTTGTATCATAAAAGAGTCATCGTTTCTCCTCCTAGGGGTTATTCGAGACCTCTTAATGCAAACCGCAAGTAACAAGGCATTGGCTACCTTAAGAGAGTCATAGTTACTCGTCCCAATTGCTCACCCAGTCTGCCACTTTTCCTTACTGCGGCCAGTCTGCCAGAAGCGATATGTCACTCGTTGTGTATCTTAAGAGATTCATCGTTACTCTTTCCATAGGTTACTGGTATTCTCTGATTCAATGCCTCTCGTGACGAAAAAGTGGCTATCTTAATAGTGCAATACTTCTTCCTCCCAGTTGCTCACACAGTTTACTACTTTTTTGTGTAGTTTTTGTCTGCCAGAAACTATAATTCACTAGTTTTGTATCATAAAAGAGTCATCGATTCTCCTCCTAGGGGTTATTCGGGACCTCTTAATCCAAACCGCAAGTAACGAGGCATTGGCTACCTTAAGAGAGTCATAGTTACTCGTCCCAATTGCTCACCCAGTCTGCCACTTTTTCTTACTGCGGCCAGTCTGCCAGAAGCGATATGTCACTCGTTGTGTATCTTAAGAGATTCATCGTTACTCCTTCCATAGGTTACTGGTATTCTCTGAGTCAATACCTCTCGTGACGAAAAAGTGGCTATCTTAATAGTGCAATACTTCTTCCTCCGAGTTGCTCACACAGTTTACTACTTTTTGTGTAGTTTTTGTCTGCCAGAAACTATAATTGACTAGCTGTGTATCATAAAAGTGTCATCGTTTCTCCTCCTAGGGGTTTTCGAGATTTCTTAATCCAAACCGCAAGTAACGAGGCATTGGCTACCTTAAGAGAGTCATAGTTACTCGTCCCAATTGCTCACCCAGTCTGCCACTTTTCCTTACTGCGGCCAGTCTGCCAGAAGCGATATGTCACTCGTTGTGTATCTTAAGAGATTCATCGTTACTCTTTCCATAGGTTACTGGTATTCTCTGATTCAATGCCTCTCGTGACGAAAAAGTGGCTATCTTAATAGTGCAATACTTCTTCCTCCCAGTTGCTCACACAGTTTACTACTTTTTTGTGTAGTTTTTGTCTGCCAGAAACTATAATTCACTAGTTTTGTATCATAAAAGAGTCATCGTTTCTCCTCCTAGGGGTTATTCGAGACCTCTTAATCCAAACCGCAAGTAACGAGGCATTGGCTACCTTAAGAGAGTCATAGTTACTCGTCCCAATTGCTCACCCAGTCTGCCACTTTTTCTTACTACGGCCAGTCTGCCAGAAGCGATATGTCACTCGTTGTGTATCTTAAGAGATTCATCGTTACTCCTTCCATAGGTTACTGGTGTTCTATGAGTCAATACCTCTCGTGACGAAAAAGTGGCTATCTTAATAGTGCAATACTTCTTCCTCCGAGTTGCTCACACAGTTTACTACTTTTTGTGTAGTTTTTGTCTGCCAGAAACTATAATTCACTAGCTGTGTATCATAAAAGAGTCATCGTTTCTCCTCCTAGGGGTTTTCGAGATTTCTTAATCCAAACCGCAAGTAACGAGGCATTGGCTACCTTAAGAGAGTCATAGTTACTCGTCCCAATTGCTCACCCAGTCTGCCACTTTTCCTTACTGCGGCCAGTCTGCCAGAAGCGATATGTCACTCGTTGTGTATCTTAAGAGATTCATCGTTACTCTTTCCATAGGTTACTGGTATTCTCTGATTCAATGCCTCTCGTGACGAAAAAGTGGCTATCTTAATAGTGCAATACTTCTTCCTCCCAGTTGCTCACACAGTTTACTACTTTTTTGTGTAGTTTTTGTCTGCCAGAAACTATAATTCACTAGTTTTGTGTCATAAAAGAGTCATCGTTTCTCCTCCTAGGGGTTATTCGAGACCTCTTAATGCAAACCGCAAGTAACGAGGCATTGGCTACCTTAAGAGAGTCATAGTTACTCGTCCCAATTGCTCACCCAGTCTGCCACTTTTCCTTACTGCAGCCAGACTGCCAGAAGCGATATGTCACTCGTTGTGTATCTTAAGAGATTCATCGTTACTCTTTCCATAGGTTACTGGTATTCTCTGATTCAATGCCTCTCGTGACGAAAAAGTGGCTATCTTAATAGTGCAATACTTCTTCCTCCCAGTTGCTCACACAGTTTACTACTTTTTTGTGTAGTTTTTGTCTGCCAGAAACTATAATTCACTAGCTGTGTGTCATAAAAGAGTCATCGTTTCTCCTCCTAGGGGTTATTCGAGACCTCTTAATGCAAACCGCAAGTAACGAGGCATTGGCTACCTTAAGAGAGTCATAGTTACTCGTCCCAATTGCTCACCCAGTCTGCCACTTTTCCTTACTGCGGCCAGTCTGCCAGAAGCGATATGTCACTCGTTGTGTATCTTAAGAGATTCATCGTTACTCTTTCCATAGGTTACTGGTATTCTCTGATTCAATGCCTCTCGTGACGAAAAAGTGGCTATCTTAATAGTGCAATACTTCTTCCTCCCAGTTGCTCACACAGTTTACTACTTTTTTGTGTAGTTTTTGTCTGCCAGAAACTATAATTCACTAGCTGTGTATCATAAAAGAGTCATCGTTTCTCCTCCTAGGGGTTATTCGAGACCTCTTAATGCAAACCGCAAGTAACGAGGCATTGGCTACCTTAAGAGAGTCATAGTTACTCGTCCCAATTGCTCACCCAGTCTGCCACTCTTCCTTACTGCGGCCAGTCTGCCAGAAGCGATATGTCACTCGTTGTGTATCTTAAGAGATTCATCGTTACTCCTTCCATAGGTTACTGGTGTTCTATGAGTCAATACCTCTCGTGACGAAAAAGTGGCTATCTTAATAGTGCAATACTTCTTCCTCCGAGTTGCTCACACAGTTTACTACTTTTTGTGTAGTTTTTGTCTGCCAGAAACTATAATTCACTAGCTGTGTATCATAAAAGAGTCATCGTTTCTCCTCCTAGGGGTTTTCGAGATTTCTTAATCCAAACCGCAAGTAACGAGGCATTGGCTACCTTAAGAGAGTCATAGTTACTCGTCCCAATTGCTCACCCAGTCTGCCACTTTTCCTTACTGCGGCCAGTCTGCCAGAAGCGATATGTCACTCGTTGTGTATCTTAAGAGATTCATCGTTACTCTTTCCATAGGTTACTGGTATTCTCTGATTCAATGCCTCTCGTGACGAAAAAGTGGCTATCTTAATAGTGCAATACTTCTTCCTCCCAGTTGCTCACACAGTTTACTACTTTTTTGTGTAGTTTTTGTCTGCCAGAAACTATAATTCACTAGTTTTGTGTCATAAAAGAGTCATCGTTTCTCCTCCTAGGGGTTATTCGAGACCTCTTAATGCAAACCGCAAGTAACGAGGCATTGGCTACCTTAAGAGAGTCATAGTTACTCGTCCCAATTGCTCACCCAGTCTGCCACTTTTCCTTACTGCAGCCAGACTGCCAGAAGCGATATGTCACTCGTTGTGTATCTTAAGAGATTCATCGTTACTCTTTCCATAGGTTACTGGTATTCTCTGATTCAATGCCTCTCGTGACGAAAAAGTGGCTATCTTAATAGTGCAATACTTCTTCCTCCCAGTTGCTCACACAGTTTACTACTTTTTTGTGTAGTTTTTGTCTGCCAGAAACTATAATTCACTAGCTGTGTGTCATAAAAGAGTCATCGTTTCTCCTCCTAGGGGTTATTCGAGACCTCTTAATGCAAACCGCAAGTAACGAGGCATTGGCTACCTTAAGAGAGTCATAGTTACTCGTCCCAATTGCTCACCCAGTCTGCCACTTTTCCTTACTGCGGCCAGTCTGCCAGAAGCGATATGTCACTCGTTGTGTATCTTAAGAGATTCATCGTTACTCTTTCCATAGGTTACTGGTATTCTCTGATTCAATGCCTCTCGTGACGAAAAAGTGGCTATCTTAATAGTGCAATACTTCTTCCTCCCAGTTGCTCACACAGTTTACTACTTTTTTGTGTAGTTTTTGTCTGCCAGAAACTATAATTCACTAGCTGTGTATCATAAAAGAGTCATCGTTTCTCCTCCTAGGGGTTATTCGAGACCTCTTAATGCAAACCGCAAGTAACGAGGCATTGGCTACCTTAAGAGAGTCATAGTTACTCGTCCCAATTGCTCACCCAGTCTGCCACTCTTCCTTACTGCGGCCAGTCTGCCAGAAGCGATATGTCACTCGTTGTGTATCTTAAGAGATTCATCGTTACTCTTTCCATAGGTTAGTGGTATTCTCTGATTCAATGTCTCTCGTGACGAAAAAGTGGCTATCTTAATAGTGCAATACTTCTTCCTCCCAGTTGCTCACACAGTTTACTACTTTTTGTGTAGTTTTTGTCTGCCAGAAACTATAATTCACTAGCTGTGTATCATAAAAGAGTCATCGTTTCTCCTCCTAGGGGTTTTCGAGATTTCTTAATCCAAACCGCAAGTAACGAGGCATTGGCTACCTTAAGAGAGTCATAGTTACTCGTCCCAATTGCTCACCCAGTCTGCCACTTTTCCTTACTGCGGCCAGTCTGCCAGAAGCGATATGTCACTCGTTGTGTATCTTAAGAGATTCATCGTTACTCTTTCCATAGGTTACTGGTATTCTCTGATTCAATGCCTCTCGTGACGAAAAAGTGGCTATCTTAATAGTGCAATACTTCTTCCTCCCAGTTGCTCACACAGTTTACTACTTTTTTGTGTAGTTTTTGTCTGCCAGAAACTATAATTCACTAGTTTTGTATCATAAAAGAGTCATCGTTTCTCCTCCTAGGGGTTATTCGAGACCTCTTAATGCAAACCGCAAGTAACAAGGCATTGGCTACCTTAAGAGAGTCATAGTTACTCGTCCCAATTGCTCACCCAGTCTGCCACTTTTCCTTACTGCGGCCAGTCTGCCAGAAGCGATATGTCACTCGTTGTGTATCTTAAGAGATTCATCGTTACTCTTTCCATAGGTTAGTGGTATTCTCTGATTCAATGTCTCTCGTGACGAAAAAGTGGCTATCTTAATAGTGCAATACTTCTTCCTCCCAGTTGCTCACACAGTTTACTACTTTTTGTGTAGTTTTTGTCTGCCAGAAACTATAATTCACTAGCTGTGTATCATAAAAGAGACATCGTTTCTCCTCCTAGGGGTTTTCGAGATTTCTTAATCCAAACCGCAAGTAACGAGGCATTGGCTACCTTAAGAGAGTCATAGTTACTCGTCCCAATTGCTCACCCAGTCTGCCACTTTTCCTTACTGCGGCCAGTCTGCCAGAAGCGATATGTCACTCGTTGTGTATCTTAAGAGATTCATCGTTACTCTTTCCATAGGTTACTGGTATTCTCTGATTCAATGCCTCTCGTGACGAAAAAGTGGCTATCTTAATAGTGCAATACTTCTTCCTCCCAGTTGCTCACACAGTTTACTACTTTTTTGTGTAGTTTTTGTCTGCCAGAAACTATAATTCACTAGTTTTGTATCATAAAAGAGTCATCGTTTCTCCTCCTACGGGTTATTCGAGACCTCTTAATGCAAACCGCAAGTAACAAGGCATTGGCTACCTTAAGAGAGTCATAGTTACTCGTCCCAATTGCTCACCCAGTCTGCCACTTTTCCTTACTGCGGCCAGTCTGCCAGAAGCGATATGTCACTCGTTGTGTATCTTAAGAGATTCATCGTTACTCTTTCCATAGGTTACTGGTATTCTCTGATTCAATGCCTCTCGTGACGAAAAAGTGGCTATCTTAATAGTGCAATACTTCTTCCTCCCAGTTGCTCACACAGTTTACTACTTTTTTGTGTAGTTTTTGTCTGCCAGAAACTATAATTCACTAGTTTTGTATCATAAAAGAGTCATCGATTCTCCTCCTAGGGGTTATTCGGGACCTCTTAATCCAAACCGCAAGTAACAAGGCATTGGCTACCTTAAGAGAGTCATAGTTACTCGTCCCAATTGCTCACCCAGTCTGCCACTTTTTCTTACTGCGGCCAGTCTGCCAGAAGCGATATGTCACTCGTTGTGTATCTTAAGAGATTCATCGTTACTCCTTCCATAGGTTACTGGTATTCTCTGAGTCAATACCTCTCGTGACGAAAAAGTGGCTATCTTAATAGTGCAATACTTCTTCCTCCGAGTTGCTCACACAGTTTACTACTTTTTGTGTAGTTTTTGTCTGCCAGAAACTATAATTCACTAGCTGTGTATCATAAAAGTGTCATCGTTTCTCCTCCTAGGGGTTTTCGAGATTTCTTAATCCAAACCGCAAGTAACGAGGCATTGGCTACCTTAAGAGAGTCATAGTTACTCGTCCCAATTGCTCACCCAGTCTGCCACTTTTCCTTACTGCGGCCAGTCTGCCAGAAGCGATATGTCACTCGTTGTGTATCTTAAGAGATTCATCGTTACTCTTTCCATAGGTTACTGGTATTCTCTGATTCAATGCCTCTCGTGACGAAAAAGTGGCTATCTTAATAGTGCAATACTTCTTCCTCCCAGTTGCTCACACAGTTTACTACTTTTTTGTGTAGTTTTTGTCTGCCAGAAACTATAATTCACTAGTTTTGTATCATAAAAGAGTCATCGTTTCTCCTCCTAGGGGTTATTCGAGACCTCTTAATCCAAACCGCAAGTAACGAGGCATTGGCTACCTTAAGAGAGTCATAGTTACTCGTCCCAATTGCTCACCCAGTCTGCCACTTTTTCTTACTACGGCCAGTCTGCCAGAAGCGATATGTCACTCGTTGTGTATCTTAAGAGATTCATCGTTACTCCTTCCATAGGTTACTGGTGTTCTATGAGTCAATACCTCTCGTGACGAAAAAGTGGCTATCTTAATAGTGCAATACTTCTTCCTCCGAGTTGCTCACACAGTTTACTACTTTTTGTGTAGTTTTTGTCTGCCAGAAACTATAATTCACTAGCTGTGTATCATAAAAGAGTCATCGTTTCTCCTCCTAGGGGTTTTCGAGATTTCTTAATCCAAACCGCAAGTAACGAGGCATTGGCTACCTTAAGAGAGTCATAGTTACTCGTCCCAATTGCTCACCCAGTCTGCCACTTTTCCTTACTGCGGCCAGTCTGCCAGAAGCGATATGTCACTCGTTGTGTATCTTAAGAGATTCATCGTTACTCTTTCCATAGGTTACTGGTATTCTCTGATTCAATGCCTCTCGTGACGAAAAAGTGGCTATCTTAATAGTGCAATACTTCTTCCTCCCAGTTGCTCACACAGTTTACTACTTTTTTGTGTAGTTTTTGTCTGCCAGAAACTATAATTCACTAGTTTTGTATCATAAAAGAGTCATCGTTTCTCCTCCTAGGGGTTATTCGAGACCTCTTAATGCAAACCGCAAGTAACGAGGCATTGGCTACCTTAAGAGAGTCATAGTTACTCGTCCCAATTGCTCACCCAGTCTGCCACTTTTCCTTACTGCAGCCAGACTGCCAGAAGCGATATGTCACTCGTTGTGTATCTTAAGAGATTCATCGTTACTCTTTCCATAGGTTACTGGTATTCTCTGATTCAATGCCTCTCGTGACGAAAAAGTGGCTATCTTAATAGTGCAATACTTCTTCCTCCCAGTTGCTCACACAGTTTACTACTTTTTTGTGTAGTTTTTGTCTGCCAGAAACTATAATTCACTAGCTGTGTGTCATAAAAGAGTCATCGTTTCTCCTCCTAGGGGTTATTCGAGACCTCTTAATGCAAACCGCAAGTAACGAGGCATTGGCTACCTTAAGAGAGTCATAGTTACTCGTCCCAATTGCTCACCCAGTCTGCCACTTTTCCTTACTGCGGCCAGTCTGCCAGAAGCGATATGTCACTCGTTGTGTATCTTAAGAGATTCATCGTTACTCTTTCCATAGGTTACTGGTATTCTCTGATTCAATGCCTCTCGTGACGAAAAAGTGGCTATCTTAATAGTGCAATACTTCTTCCTCCCAGTTGCTCACACAGTTTACTACTTTTTTGTGTAGTTTTTGTCTGCCAGAAACTATAATTCACTAGCTGTGTATCATAAAAGAGTCATCGTTTCTCCTCCTAGGGGTTATTCGAGACCTCTTAATGCAAACCGCAAGTAACGAGGCATTGGCTACCTTAAGAGAGTCATAGTTACTCGTCCCAATTGCTCACCCAGTCTGCCACTTTTCCTTACTGCGGCCAGTCTGCCAGAAGCGATATGTCACTCGTTGTGTATCTTAAGAGATTCATCGTTACTCTTTCCATAGGTTACTGGTATTCTCTGATTCAATGCCTCTCGTGACGAAAAAGTGGCTATCTTAATAGTGCAATACTTCTTCCTCCCAGTTGCTCACACAGTTTACTACTTTTTTGTGTAGTTTTTGTCTGCCAGAAACTATAATTCACTAGTTTTGTATCATAAAAGAGTCATCGTTTCTCCTCCTAGGGGTTATTCGAGACCTCTTAATCCAAACCGCAAGTAACGAGGCATTGGCTACCTTAAGAGAGTCATAGTTACTCGTCCCAATTGCTCACCCAGTCTGCCACTTTTTCTTACTGCGGCCAGTCTGCCAGAAGCGATATGTCACTCGTTGTGTATCTTAAGAGATTCATCGTTACTCCTTCCATAGGTTACTGGTATTCTATGAGTCAATACCTCTCGTGACGAAAAAGTGGCTATCTTAATAGTGCAATACTTCTTCCTCCGAGTTGCTCACACAGTTTACTACTTTTTGTGTAGTTTTTGTCTGCCAGAAACTATAATTCACTAGCTGTGTATCATAAAAGAGTCATCGTTTCTCCTCCTAGGGGTTTTCGAGATTTCTTAATCCAAACCGCAAGTAACGAGGCATTGGCTACCTTAAGAGAGTCATAGTTACTCGTCCCAATTGCTCACCCAGTCTGCCACTTTTCCTTACTGCGGCCAGTCTACCAGAAGCGATATGTCACTCGTTGTGTATCTCAAGAGATTCATCGTTACTCTTTCCATAGGTTACTGGTATTCTCTGATTCAATGCCTCTCGTGACGAAAATGTGGCTATCTTAATAGTGCAATACTTCTTCCTCCCAGTTGCTCACACAGTTTACTACTTTTTGTGTAGTTTTTGTCTGCCAGAAACTATAATTCACTAGCTGTGTATCATAAAAGTGTCATCGTTTCTCCTCCTAGGGGTTTTCGAGATTTCTTAATCCAAACCGCAAGTAACGAGGCATTGGCTACCTTAAGAGAGTCATAGTTACTCGTCCCAATTGCTCACCCAGTCTGCCACTTTTCCTTACTGCGGCCAGTCTGCCAGAAGCGATATGTCACTCGTTGTGTATCTTAAGAGATTCATCGTTACTCTTTCCATAGGTTACTGGTATTCTCTGATTCAATGCCTCTCGTGACGAAAAAGTGGCTATCTTAATAGTGCAATACTTCTTCCTCCCAGTTGCTCACACAGTTTACTACTTTTTTGTGTAGTTTTTGTCTGCCAGAAACTATAATTCACTAGTTTTGTATCATAAAAGAGTCATCGTTTCTCCTCCTAGGGGTTATTCGAGACCTCTTAATCCAAACCGCAAGTAACGAGGCATTGGCTACCTTAAGAGAGTCATAGTTACTCGTCCCAATTGCTCACCCAGTCTGCCACTTTTTCTTACTACGGCCAGTCTGCCAGAAGCGATATGTCACTCGTTGTGTATCTTAAGAGATTCATCGTTACTCCTTCCATAGGTTACTGGTGTTCTATGAGTCAATACCTCTCGTGACGAAAAAGTGGCTATCTTAATAGTGCAATACTTCTTCCTCCGAGTTGCTCACACAGTTTACTACTTTTTGTGTAGTTTTTGTCTGCCAGAAACTATAATTCACTAGCTGTGTATCATAAAAGAGTCATCGTTTCTCCTCCTAGGGGTTTTCGAGATTTCTTAATCCAAACCGCAAGTAACGAGGCATTGGCTACCTTAAGAGAGTCATAGTTACTCGTCCCAATTGCTCACCCAGTCTGCCACTTTTCCTTACTGCGGCCAGTCTGCCAGAAGCGATATGTCACTCGTTGTGTATCTTAAGAGATTCATCGTTACTCTTTCCATAGGTTACTGGTATTCTCTGATTCAATGCCTCTCGTGACGAAAAAGTGGCTATCTTAATAGTGCAATACTTCTTCCTCCCAGTTGCTCACACAGTTTACTACTTTTTTGTGTAGTTTTTGTCTGCCAGAAACTATAATTCACTAGTTTTGTATCATAAAAGAGTCATCGTTTCTCCTCCTAGGGGTTATTCGAGACCTCTTAATGCAAACCGCAAGTAACGAGGCATTGGCTACCTTAAGAGAGTCATAGTTACTCGTCCCAATTGCTCACCCAGTCTGCCACTTTTCCTTACTGCAGCCAGACTGCCAGAAGCGATATGTCACTCGTTGTGTATCTTAAGAGATTCATCGTTACTCTTTCCATAGGTTACTGGTATTCTCTGATTCAATGCCTCTCGTGACGAAAAAGTGGCTATCTTAATAGTGCAATACTTCTTCCTCCCAGTTGCTCACACAGTTTACTACTTTTTTGTGTAGTTTTTGTCTGCCAGAAACTATAATTCACTAGCTGTGTGTCATAAAAGAGTCATCGTTTCTCCTCCTAGGGGTTATTCGAGACCTCTTAATGCAAACCGCAAGTAACGAGGCATTGGCTACCTTAAGAGAGTCATAGTTACTCGTCCCAATTGCTCACCCAGTCTGCCACTTTTCCTTACTGCGGCCAGTCTGCCAGAAGCGATATGTCACTCGTTGTGTATCTTAAGAGATTCATCGTTACTCTTTCCATAGGTTACTGGTATTCTCTGATTCAATGCCTCTCGTGACGAAAAAGTGGCTATCTTAATAGTGCAATACTTCTTCCTCCCAGTTGCTCACACAGTTTACTACTTTTTTGTGTAGTTTTTGTCTGCCAGAAACTATAATTCACTAGCTGTGTATCATAAAAGAGTCATCGTTTCTCCTCCTAGGGGTTATTCGAGACCTCTTAATGCAAACCGCAAGTAACGAGGCATTGGCTACCTTAAGAGAGTCATAGTTACTCGTCCCAATTGCTCACCCAGTCTGCCACTTTTCCTTACTGCGGCCAGTCTGCCAGAAGCGATATGTCACTCGTTGTGTATCTTAAGAGATTCATCGTTACTCTTTCCATAGGTTACTGGTATTCTCTGATTCAATGCCTCTCGTGACGAAAAAGTGGCTATCTTAATAGTGCAATACTTCTTCCTCCCAGATGCTCACACAGTTTACTACTTTTTTGTGTAGTTTTTGTCTGCCAGAAACTATAATTCACTAGTTTTGTATCATAAAAGAGTCATCGTTTCTCCTCCTAGGGGTTATTCGAGACCTCTTAATCCAAACCGCAAGTAACGAGGCATTGGCTACCTTAAGAGAGTCATAGTTACTCGTCCCAATTGCTCACCCAGTCTGCCACTTTTTCTTACTGCGGCCAGTCTGCCAGAAGCGATATGTCACTCGTTGTGTATCTTAAGAGATTCATCGTTACTCCTTCCATAGGTTACTGGTATTCTATGAGTCAATACCTCTCGTGACGAAAAAGTGGCTATCTTAATAGTGCAATACTTCTTCCTCCGAGTTGCTCACACAGTTTACTACTTTTTGTGTAGTTTTTGTCTGCCAGAAACTATAATTCACTAGCTGTGTATCATAAAAGAGTCATCGTTTCTCCTCCTAGGGGTTTTCGAGATTTCTTAATCCAAACCGCAAGTAACGAGGCATTGGCTACCTTAAGAGAGTCATAGTTACTCGTCCCAATTGCTCACCCAGTCTGCCACTTTTCCTTACTGCGGCCAGTCTACCAGAAGCGATATGTCACTCGTTGTGTATCTCAAGAGATTCATCGTTACTCTTTCCATAGGTTACTGGTATTCTCTGATTCAATGCCTCTCGTGACGAAAATGTGGCTATCTTAATAGTGCAATACTTCTTCCTCCCAGTTGCTCACACAGTTTACTACTTTTTTGTGTAGTTTTTGTCTGCCAGAAACTATAATTCACTTGTTTTGTATCATAAAAGAGTCATCGTTTCTCCTCCTAGGGGTTATTCGAGACCTCTTAATGCAAACCGCAAGTAACGAGGCATTGGCTACCTGAAGAGAGTCATAGTTACTCGTCCCAATTGCTCACCCAGTCTGCCACTTTTCCTTACTGCGGCCAGTCTGCCAGAAGCAATATGTCACTCGTTGTGTATCTTAAGAGATTCATCGTTACCCTTTCCCTAGGTTACTGGTATTCTCTGATTCAATGCCTCTCGTGACGAAAAAGTGGCTATCTTAATAGTGCAATACTTCTTCCTCCCAGTTGCTCACACAGTTTACTACTTTTTTGTGTAGTTTTTGTCTGCCAGAAACTATAATTCACTAGTTTTGTATCTTAGAAGAGTCATCGTTTCTCCTCCTAGGGGTTATTAGAAACCTCCTAATGCAAACCGCAAGTAACGAGGCATTGGCTACCTTAAGAGAGTCATAGTTACTCGTCCCAATTGCTCACCCAGTCTGCCACTTTTCCTTACTGCGGCCAGTCTGCCAGAAGCGATATGTCACTCGTTGTGTATCTTAAGAGATTCATCGTTACTCTTTCCATAGGTTACTGGTATTCTCTGATTCAATGCCTCTCGTGACGAAAAAGTGGCTATCTTAATAGTGCAATACTTCTTCCTCCCAGTTGCTCACACAGTTTACTACTTTTTTGTGTAGTTTTTGTCTGCCAGAAACTATAATTCACTAGTTTTGTATCATAAAAGAGTCATCGTTTCTCCTCCTAGGGGTTATTCGAGACCTCTTACTCCAAACCGCAAGTAACGAGGCATTGGCTACCTTAAGAGAGTCATAGTTACTCGTCCCAATTGCTCACCCAGTCTGCCACTTTTCCTTACTGCGGCCAGTCTGCCAGAAGCGATATGTCACTCGTTGTGTATCTTAAGAGATTCATCGTTACTCTTTTTATAGGTTACTGGTATTCTCTGATTCAATGCCTCTCGTGACGAAAAAGTGGCTATCTTAATAGTGCAATACTTCTTCCTCCCAGTTGCTCACACAGTTTACTACTTTTTTGTGTAGTTTTTGTCTGCCAGAAACTATAATTCACTAGCTGTGTATCATAAAAGAGTCATCGTTTCTCCTCCTAGGGGTTATTCGAGACCTCTTAATGCAAACCGCAAGTAACGAGGCATTGGCTACCTTAAGAGAGTCATAGTTACTCGTCCCAATTGCTCACCCAGTCTGCCACTTTTCCTTACTGCGGCCAGTCTGCCAGAAGCGATATGTCACTCGTTGTGTATCTTAAGAGATTCATCGTTACTCTTTCCATAGGTTACTGGTATTCTCTGATTCAATGCCTCTCGTGACGAAAAAGTGGCTATCTTAATAGTGCAATACTTCTTCCTCCCAGTTGCTCACACAGTTTACTACTTTTTTGTGTAGTTTTTGTCTGCCAGAAACTATAATTCACTAGTTTTGTATCATAAAAGAGTCATCGTTTCTCCTCCTAGGGGTTATTCGAGACCTCTTAATCCAAACCGCAAATAACGAGGCATTGGCTACCTTAAGAGAGTCATAGTTACTCGTCCCAATTGCTCACCCAGTCTGCCACTTTTTCTTACTGCGGCCAGTCTGCCAGAAGCGATATGTCACTCGTTGTGTATCTTAAGAGATTCATCGTTACTCCTTCCATAGGTTACTGGTATTCTATGAGTCAATACCTCTCGTGACGAAAAAGTGGCTATCTTAATAGTGCAATACTTCTTCCTCCGAGTTGCTCACACAGTTTACTACTTTTTGTGTAGTTTTTGTCTGCCAGAAACTATAATTCACTAGCTGTGTGTCATAAAAGAGTCATCGTTTCTCCTCCTAGGGGTTTTCGAGATTTCTTAATCCAAACCGCAAGTAACGAGGCATTGGCTACCTTAAGAGAGTCATAGTTACTCGTCCCAATTGCTCACCCAGTCTGCCACTTTTCCTTACTGCGGCCAGTCTGCCAGAAGCGATATGTCACTCGTTGTGTATCTCAAGAGATTCATCGTTACTCTTTCCATAGGTTACTGGTATTCTCTGATTCAATGCCTCTCGTGACGAAAATGTGGCTATCTTAATAGTGCAATACTTCTTCCTCCCAGTTGCTCACACAGTTTACTACTTTTTTGTGTAGTTTTTGTCTGCCAGAAACTATAATTCACTTGTTTTGTATCATAAAAGAGTCATCGTTTCTCCTCCTAGGGGTTATTCGAGACCTCTTAATGCAAACCGCAAGTAACGAGGCATTGGCTACCTGAAGAGAGTCATAGTTACTCGTCCCAATTGCTCACCCAGTCTGCCACTTTTCCTTACTGCGGCCAGTCTGCCAGAAGCAATATGTCACTCGTTGTGTATCTTAAGAGATTCATCGTTACCCTTTCCCTAGGTTACTGGTATTCTCTGATTCAATGCCTCTCGTGACGAAAAAGTGGCTATCTTAATAGTGCAATACTTCTTCCTCCCAGTTGCTCACACAGTTTACTACTTTTTTGTGTAGTTTTTGTCTGCCAGAAACTATAATTCACTAGTTTTGTATCTTAAAAGAGTCATCGTTTCTCCTCCTAGGGGTTATTAGAGACCTCCTAATGCAAACCGCAAGTAACGAGGCATTGGCTACCTTAAGAGAGTCATAGTTACTCGTCCCAATTGCTCACCCAGTCTGCCACTTTTCCTTACTGCGGCCAGTCTGCCAGAAGCGATATGTCACTCGTTGTGTATCTTAAGAGATTCATCGTTACTCTTTCCATAGGTTACTGGTATTCTCTGATTCAATGCCTCTCGTGACGAAAAAGTGGCTATCTTAATAGTGCAATACTTCTTCCTCCCAGTTGCTCACACAGTTTACTAATTTTTGTGTAGTTTTTGTCTGCCAGAAACTATAATTCACTAGTTTTGTATCATAAAAGAGTCATCGTTTCTCCTCCTAGGGGTTTTCGAGATTTCTTAATCCAAACCGCAAGTAACGAGGCATTGGCTACCTTAAGAGAGTCATAGTTACTCGTCCCAATTGCTCACCCAGTCTGCCACTTTTCCTTACTGCGGCCAGTCTGCCAGAAGCGATATGTCACTCGTTGTGTATCTTAAGAGATTCATCGTTACTCTTTCCATAGGTTACTGGTATTCTCTGATTCAATGTCTCTCGTGACGAAAAAGTGGCTATCTTAATAGTGCAATACTTCTTCCTCCCAGTTGCTCACACAGTTTACTACTTTTTTGTGTAGTTTTTGTCTGCCAGAAACTATAATTCATTAGTTTTGTATCATAAAAGAGTCATCGTTTCTCCTCCTAGGGGTTTTCGAGACCTCTTAATGCAAACCGCAAGTAACAAGGCATTGGCTACCTTAAGAGAGTCATAGTTACTCGTCCCAATTGCTCACCCAGTCTGCCACTTTTCCTTACTGCGGCCAGTCTGCCAGAAGCGATATGTCACTCGTTGTGTATCTTAAGAGATTCATCGTTACTCTTTCCATAGGTTACTGGTATTCTCTGATTAAATGCCTCTCGTGACGAAAAAGTGGCTATCTTAATAGTGCAATACTTCTTCCTCCCAGTTGCTCACACAGTTTACTACTTTTTTGTGTAGTTTTTGTCTGCCAGAAACTATAATTCACTAGTTTTGTATCATAAAAGAGTCATCGATTCTCCTCCTAGGGGTTTTCGAGACCTGTTAATGCAAACCGCAAGTAACAAGGCATTGGCTACCTTAAGAGAGTCATAGTTACTCGTCCCAATTGCTCACCCAGTCTGCCACTTTTCCTTACTGCGGCCAGTCTGCCAGAAGCGATATGTCACTCGTTGTGTATCTTAAGAGATTCATCGTTACTCTTTCCATAGGTTACTGGTATTCTCTGATTAAATGCCTCTCGTGACGAAAAAGTGGCTATCTTAATAGTGCAATACTTCTTCCTCCCAGTTGCTCACACAGTTTACTACTTTTTTGTGTAGTTTTTGTCTGCCAGAAACTATAATTCACTAGTTTTGTATCATAAAAGAGTCATCGATTCTCCTCCTAGGGGTTATTCGGGACCTCTTAATCCAAACCGCAAGTAACGAGGCATTGGCTACCTTAAGAGAGTCATAGTTACTCGTCCCAATTGCTCACCCAGTCTGCCACTTTTTCTTACTGCGGCCAGTCTGCCAGAAGCGATATGTCACTCGTTGTGTATCTTAAGAGATTCATCGTTACTCCTTCCATAGGTTACTGGTATTCTCTGAGTCAATACCTCTCGTGACGAAAAAGTGGCTATCTTAATAGTGCAATACTTCTTCCTCCGAGTTGCTCACACAGTTTACTACTTTTTGTGTAGTTTTTGTCTGCCAGAAACTATAATTCACTAGCTGTGTATCATAAAATTGTCATCGTTTCTCCTCCTAGGGGTTTTCGAGATTTCTTAATCCAAACCGCAAGTAACGAGGCATTGGCTACCTTAAGAGAGTCATAGTTACTCGTCCCAATTGCTCACCCAGTCTGCCACTTTTCCTTACTGCGGCCAGTCTGCCAGAAGCGATATGTCACTCGTTGTGTATCTTAAGAGATTCATCGTTACTCTTTCCATAGGTTACTGGTATTCTCTGATTCAATGCCTCTCGTGACAAAAAAGTGGCTATCTTAATAGTGCAATACTTCTTCCTCCGAGTTGCTCACACAGTTTACTACTTTTTTGTGTAGTTTTTGTCTGCCAGAAACTATAATTCACTAGTTTTGTATCATAAAAGAGTCATCGTTTCTCCTCCTAGGGGTTATTCGGGACCTCTTAATCCAAACCGCAAGTAACGAGGCATTGGCTACCTTAAGAGAGTCATAGTTACTCGTCCCAATTGCTCACCCAGTCTGCCACTTTTTCTTACTGCGGCCAGTCTGCCAGAAGCGATATGTCACTCGTTGTGTATCTTAAGAGATTCATCGTTACTCCTTCCATAGGTTACTGGTATTCTATGAGTCAATACCTCTCGTGACGAAAAAGTGGCTATCTTAATAGTGCAATACTTCTTCCTCCGAGTTGCTCACACAGTTTACTACTTTTTGTGTAGTTTTTGTCTGCCAGAAACTATAATTCACTAGCTGTGTATCATAAAAGAGTCATCGTTTCTCCTCCTAGGGGTTTTCGAGATTTCTTAATCCAAACCGCAAGTAACGAGGCATTGGCTACCTTAAGAGAGTCATAGTTACTCGTCCCAATTGCTCACCCAGTCTGCCACTTTTCCTTACTGCGGCCAGTCTGCCAGAAGCGATATGTCACTCGTTGTGTATCTTAAGAGATTCATCGTTACTCTTTCCATAGGTTACTGGTATTCTCTGATTCAATGCCTCTCGTGACGAAAAAGTGGCTATCTTAATAGTGCAATACTTCTTCCTCCCAGTTGCTCACACAGTTTACTACTTTTTTGTGTAGTTTTTGTCTGCCAGAAACTATAATTCACTAGTTTTGTATCATAAAAGAGTCATCGTTTCTCCTCCTAGGGGTTATTCGAGACCTCTTAATGCAAACCGCAAGTAACGAGGCATTGGCTACCTTAAGAGAGTCATAGTTACTCGTCCCAATTGCTCACCCAGTCTGCCACTTTTCCTTACTGCAGCCAGACTGCCAGAAGCGATATGTCACTCGTTGTGTATCTTAAGAGATTCATCGTTACTCTTTCCATAGGTTACTGGTATTCTCTGATTCAATGCCTCTCGTGACGAAAAAGTGGCTATCTTAATAGTGCAATACTTCTTCCTAGCAGTTGCTCACACAGTTTACTACTTTTTTGTGTAGTTTTTGTCTGCCAGAAACTATAATTCACTAGTTTTGTATCATAAAAGAGTCATCGTTTCTCCTCCTAGGGGTTATTCGAGACGTCTTAATGCAAACCGCAAGTAACGAGGCATTGGCTACCTTAAGAGAGTCATAGTTACTCGTCCCAATTGCTCACCCAGTCTGCCACTTTTCCTTACTGCGGCCAGTCTGCCAGAAGCGATATGTCACTCGTTGTGTATCTTAAGAGATTCATCGTTACTCTTTCCATAGGTTACTGGTATTCTCTGATTCAATGCCTCTCGTGACGAAAAAGTGGCTATCTTAATAGTGCAATACTTCTTCCTCCCAGTTGCTCACACAGTTTACTACTTTTTTGTGTAGTTTTTGTCTGCCAGAAACTATAATTCACTAGCTGTGTATCATAAAAGAGTCATCGTTTCTCCTCCTAGGGGTTATTCGAGACCTCTTAATGCAAACCGCAAGTAACGAGGCATTGGCTACCTTAAGAGAGTCATAGTTACTCGTCCCAATTGCTCACCCAGTCTGCCACTTTTCCTTACTGCGGCCAGTCTGCCAGAAGCGATATGTCACTCGTTGTGTATCTTAAGAGATTCATCGTTACTCTTTCCATAGGTTACTGGTATTCTCTGATTCAATGCCTCTCGTGACGAAAAAGTGGCTATCTTAATAGTGCAATACTTCTTCCTCCCAGTTGCTCACACAGTTTACTACTTTTTTGTGTAGTTTTTGTCTGCCAGAAACTATAATTCACTAGTTTTGTATCATAAAAGAGTCATCGTTTCTCCTCCTAGGGGTTATTCGAGACCTCTTAATCCAAACCGCAAGTAACGAGGCATTGGCTACCTTAAGAGAGTCATAGTTACTCGTCCCAATTGCTCACCCAGTCTGCCACTTTTTCTTACTGCGGCCAGTCTGCCAGAAGCGATATGTCACTCGTTGTGTATCTTAAGAGATTCATCGTTACTCCTTCCATAGGTTACTGGTATTCTATGAGTCAATACCTCTCGTGACGAAAAAGTGGCTATCTTAATAGTGCAATACTTCTTCCTCCGAGTTGCTCACACAGTTTACTACTTTTTGTGTAGTTTTTGTCTGCCAGAAACTATAATTCACTAGCTGTGTATCATAAAAGAGTCATCGTTTCTCCTCCTAGGGGTTTTCGAGATTTCTTAATCCAAACCGCAAGTAACGAGGCATTGGCTACCTTAAGAGAGTCATAGTTACTCGTCCCAATTGCTCACCCAGTCTGCCACTTTTCCTTACTGCGGCCAGTCTGCCAGAAGCGATATGTCACTCGTTGTGTATCTCAAGAGATTCATCGTTACTCTTTCCATAGGTTACTGGTATTCTCTGATTCAATGCCTCTCGTGACGAAAATGTGGCTATCTTAATAGTGCAATACTTCTTCCTCCCAGTTGCTCACACAGTTTACTACTTTTTTGTGTAGTTTTTGTCTGCCAGAAACTATAATTCACTTGTTTTGTATCATAAAAGAGTCATCGTTTCTCCTCCTAGGGGTTATTCGAGACCTCTTAATGCAAACCGCAAGTAACGAGGCATTGGCTACCTGAAGAGAGTCATAGTTACTCGTCCCAATTGCTCACCCAGTCTGCCACTTTTCCTTACTGCGGCCAGTCTGCCAGAAGCAATATGTCACTCGTTGTGTATCTTAAGAGATTCATCGTTACCCTTTCCCTAGGTTACTGGTATTCTCTGATTCAATGCCTCTCGTGACGAAAAAGTGGCTATCTTAATAGTGCAATACTTCTCCCTCCCAGTTGCTCACACAGTTTACTACTTTTTTGTGTAGTTTTTGTCTGCCAGAAACTATAATTCACTAGTTTTGTATCTTAAAAGAGTCATCGTTTCTCCTCCTAGGGGTTATTAGAGACCTCCTAATGCAAACCGCAAGTAACGAGGTATTGGCTACCTTAAGAGAGTCATAGTTACTCGTCCCAATTGCTCACCCAGTCTGCCACTTTTCCTTACTGCGGCCAGTCTGCCAGAAGCGATATGTCACTCGTTGTGTATCTTAAGAGATTCATCGTTACTCTTTCCATAGGTTACTGGTATTCTCTGATTCAATGCCTCTCGTGACGAAAAAGTGGCTATCTTAATAGTGCAATACTTCTTCCTCCCAGTTGCTCACACAGTTTACTACTTTTTTGTGTAGTTTTTGTCTGCCAGAAACTATAATTCACTAGTTTTGTATCATAAAAGAGTCATCGTTTCTCCTCTTAGGGGTTTTCGAGATTTCTTAATCCAAACCGCAAGTAACGAGGCATTGGCTACCTTAAGAGAGTCATAGTTACTCGTCCCAATTGCTCACCCAGTCTGCCACTTTTCCTTACTGCGGCCAGTCTGCCAGAAGCGATATGTCACTCGTTGTGTATCTTAAGAGATTCATCGTTACTCTTTCCATAGGTTACTGGTATTCTCTGATTCAATGTCTCTCGTGACGAAAAAGTGGCTATATTAATAGTGCAATACTTATTCCTCCCAGTTGCTCACACAGTTTACTACTTTCTTGTGCAGTTTTTGTCTGCCAGAAACTATAATTCACTAGCTGTGTATCATAAAAGAGTCATCGTTTCTCCTCCTAGGGGTTTTCGAGATTTCTTAATCCAAACCGCAAGTAACGAGGCATTGGCTACCTTAAGAGAGTCATAGTTACTCGTCCCAATTGCTCACCCAGTCTGCCACTTTTCCTTACTGCGGCCAGTCTGCCAGAAGCGATATGTCACTCGTTGTGTATCTTAAGAGATTCATCGTTACTCTTTCCATAGGTTACTGGTATTCTCTGATTCAATGCCTCTCGTGACGAAAAAGTGGCTATCTTAATAGTGCAATACTTCTTCCTCCCAGTTGCTCACACAGTTTACTACTTTTTGTGTAGTTTTTGTCTGCCAGAAACTATAATTCACTAGTTTTGTATCATAAAAGAGTCATCGTTTCTCCTCCTAGGGGTTATTCGAGACCTCTTAATGCAAACCGCAAGTAACGAGGCATTGGCTACCTTAAGAGAGTCATAGTTACTCGTCCCAATTGCTCACCCAGTCTGCCACTTTTCCTTACTGCGGCCAGTCTGCCAGAAGCGATATGTCACATGTTGTGTATCTTAAGAGATTCATCGTTACTCTTTCCATAGGTTACTGGTATTCTCTGATTCAATGCCTCTCGTGACGAAAAAGTGGCTATCTTAATAGTGCAATACTTCTTCCTCCCAGTTGCTCACACAGTTTACTACTTTTTGTGTAGTTTTTGTCTGCCAGAAACTATAATTCACTAGCTGTGTATCATAAAAGAGTCATCGTTTCTCCTCCTAGGGGTTATTCGAGACCTCTTAATGCAAACCGCAAGTAACGAGGCATTGGCTACCTTAAGAGAGTCATAGTTACTCGTCCCAATTGCTCACCCAGTCTGCCACTTTTCCTTACTGCGGCCAGTCTGCCAGAAGCGATATGTCACTCGTTGTGTATCTTAAGAGATTCATCGTTACTCTTTCCATACGTTACGGGTATTCTCTGATTCAATGCCTCTCGTGACGAAAAAGTGGCTATCTTAATAGTGCAATACTTCTTCCTCCCAGTTGCTCACACAGTTTACTACTTTTTTGTGTAGTTTTTGTCTGCCAGAAACTATAATTCACTAGTTTTGTATCATAAAAGAGTCATCGTTTCTCCTCCTAGGGGTTATTCGAGACCTCTTAATCCAAACCGCAAGTAACGAGGCATTGGCTACCTTAAGAGAGTCATAGTTACTCGTCCCAATTGCTCACCCAGTCTGCCACTTTTCCTTACTGCGGCCAGTCTGCCAGAAGCGATATGTCACTCGTTGTGTATCTTAAGAGATTCATCGTTACTCTTTCCATAGGTTACTGGTATTCTCTGATTCAATGCCTCTCGTGACGAAAAAGTGGCTATCTTAATAGTGCAATACTTCTTCCTCCGAGTTGCTCACACAGTTTACTACTTTTTTGTGTAGTTTTTGTCTGCCAGAAACTATAATTCACTAGCTGTGTATCATAAAAGAGTCATCGTTTCTCCTCCTAGGGGTTTTCGAGATTTCTTAATCCAAACCGCAAGTAACGAGGCATTGGCTACCTTAAGAGAGTCATAGTTACTCGTCCCAATTGCTCACCCAGTCTGCCACTTTTCCTTACTGCGGCCAGTCTGCCAGAAGCGATATGTCACTCGTTGTGTATCTTAAGAGATTCATCGTTACTCTTTCCATAGGTTACTGGTATTCTCTGATTCAATGCCTCTCGTGACGAAAAAGTGGCTATCTTAATAGTGCAATACTTCTTCCTCCCAGTTGCTCACACAGTTTACTACTTTTTTGTGTAGTTTTTGTCTGCCAGAAACTATAATTCACTAGTTTTGTATCATAAAAGAGTCATCGTTTCTCCTCCTAGGGGTTATTCGAGACCTCTTAATCCAAACCGCAAGTAACGAGGCATTGGCTACCTTAAGAGAGTCATAGTTACTCGTCCCAATTGCTCACCCAGTCTGCCACTTTTTCTTACTGCGGCCAGTCTGCCAGAAGCGATATGTCACTCGTTGTGTATCTTAAGAGATTCATCGTTACTCCTTCCATAGGTTACTGGTATTCTCTGAGTCAATACCTCTCGTGACGAAATAGTGGCTATCTTAATAGTGCAATACTTCTTCCTCCGAGTTGCTCACACAGTTTACTACTTTTTGTGTAGTTTTTGTCTGCCAGAAACTATAATTCACTAGCTGTGTATCATAAAAGAGTCATCGTTTCTCCTCCTAGGGGTTTTCGAGATTTCTTAATCCAAACCGCAAGTAACGAGGCATTGGCTACCTTAAGAGAGTCATAGTTACTCGTCCCAATTGCTCACCCAGTCTGCCACTTTTCCTTACTGCGGCCAGTCTGCCAGAAGCGATATGTCACTCGTTGTGTATCTTAAGAGATTCATCGTTACTCTTTCCATAGGTTACTGGTATTCTCTGATTCAATGCCTCTCGTGACGAAAAAGTGGCTATCTTAATAGTGCAATACTTCTTCCTCCGAGTTGCTCACACAGTTTACTACTTTTTTGTGTAGTTTTTGTCTGCCAGAAACTATAATTCACTAGCTGTGTATCATAAAAGAGTCATCGTTTCTCCTCCTAGGGGTTTTCGAGATTTCTTAATCCAAACCGCAAGTAACGAGGCATTGGCTACCTTAAGAGAGTCATAGTTACTCGTCCCAATTGCTCACCCAGTCTGCCACTTTTCCTTACTGCGGCCAGTCTGCCAGAAGCGATATGTCACTCGTTGTGTATCTTAAGAGATTCATCGTTACTCCTTCCATAGGTTACTGGTATTCTCTGATTCAATGCCTCTCGTGACGAAAAAGTGGCTATCTTAATAGTGCAATACTTCTTCCTCCCAGTTGCTCACACAGTTTACTACTTTTTGTGTAGTTTTTGTCTGCCAGAAACTATAATTCACTAGCTGTGTATCATAAAAGAGTCATCGTTTCTCCTCCTAGGGGTTATTCGAGACCTCTTAATGCAAACCGCAAGTAACGAGGCATTGGCTACCTTAAGAGAGTCATAGTTACTCGTCCCAATTGCTCACCCAGTCTGCCACTTTTCCTTACTGCGGCCAGTCTGCCAGAAGCGATATGTCACTCGTTGTGTATCTTAAGAGATTCATCGTTACTCTTTCCATACGTTACTGGTATTCTCTGATTCAATGCCTCTCGTGACGAAAAAAAGGCTATCTTAATAGTGCAATACTTCTTCCTCCCAGTTGCTCACACAGTTTACTACTTTTTTGTGTAGTTTTTGTCTGCCAGAAACTATAATTCACTAGTTTTGTATCATAAAAGAGTCATCGTTTCTCCTCCTAGGGGTTATTCGAGACCTCTTAATCCAAACCGCAAGTAACGAGGCATTGGCTACCTTAAGAGAGTCATAGTTACTCGTCCCAATTGCTCACCCAGTCTGCCACTTTTTCTTACTGCGGCCAGTCTGCCAGAAGCGATATGTCACTCGTTGTGTATCTTAAGAGATTCATCGTTACTCCTTCCATAGGTTACTGGTATTCTCTGAGTCAATACCTCAGGTGACGAAACAGTGGCTATCTTAATAGTGCAATACTTCTTCCTCCCAGTTGCTCACACAGTTTACTACTTTTTGTGTAGTTTTTGTCTGCCAGAAACTATAATTCACTAGCTGTGTATCATAAAAGAGTCATCGTTTCTCCTCCTTGGGGTTTTCGAGATTTCTTAATCCAAACCGCAAGTAACGAGGCATTGGCTACCGTAAGAGAGTCATAGTTACTCGTCCCAATTGCTCACCCAGTCTGCCACTTTTCCTTACTGCGGCCAGTCTGCCAGAAGCGATATGTCACTCGTTGTGTATCTTAAGAGATTCATCGTTACTCTTTCCATAGGTTACTGGTATTCTCTGATTCAATGCCTCTCGTGACGAAAAAGTGGCTATCTTAATAGTGCAATACTTCTTCCTCCGAGTTGCTCACACAGTTTACTACTTTTTTGTGTAGTTTTTGTCTGCCAGAAACTATAATTCACTAGCTGTGTATCATAAAAGAGTCATCGTTTCTCCTCCTAGGGGTTTTCGAGATTTCTTAATCCAAACCGCAAGTAACGAGGCATTGGCTACCTTAAGAGAGTCATAGTTACTCGTCCCAATTGCTCACCCAGTCTGCCACTTTTCCTTACTGCGGCCAGTCTGCCAGAAGCGATATGTCACTCGTTGTGTATCTTAAGAGATTCATCGTTACTCCTTCCATAGGTTACTGGTATTCTCTGATTCAATGCCTCTCGTGACGAAAAAGTGGCTATCTTAATAGTGCAATACTTCTTCCTCCCAGTTGCTCACACAGTTTACTACTTTTTGTGTAGTTTTTGTCTGCCAGAAACTATAATTCACTAGCTGTGTATCATAAAAGAGTCATCGTTTCTCCTCCTAGGGGTTATTCGAGACCTCTTAATGCAAACCGCAAGTAACGAGGCATTGGCTACCTTAAGAGAGTCATAGTTACTCGTCCCAATTGCTCACCCAGTCTGCCACTTTTCCTTACTGCGGCCAGTCTGCCAGAAGCGATATGTCACTCGTTGTGTATCTTAAGAGATTCATCGTTACTCTTTCCATACGTTACTGGTATTCTCTGATTCAATGCCTCTCGTGACGAAAAAAAGGCTATCTTAATAGTGCAATACTTCTTCCTCCCAGTTGCTCACACAGTTTACTACTTTTTTGTGTAGTTTTTGTCTGCCAGAAACTATAATTCACTAGTTTTGTATCATAAAAGAGTCATCGTTTCTCCTCCTAGGGGTTATTCGAGACCTCTTAATCCAAACCGCAAGTAACGAGGCATTGGCTACCTTAAGAGAGTCATAGTTACTCGTCCCAATTGCTCACCCAGTCTGCCACTTTTTCTTACTGCGGCCAGTCTGCCAGATGCGATATGTCACTCGTTGTGTATCTTAAGAGATTCATCGTTACTCCTTCCATAGGTTACTGGTATTCTCTGAGTCAATACCTCAGGTGACGAAACAGTGGCTATCTTAATAGTGCAATACTTCTTCCTCCCAGTTGCTCACACAGTTTACTACTTTTTGTGTAGTTTTTGTCTGCCAGAAACTATAATTCACTAGCTGTGTATCATAAAAGAGTCATCGTTTCTCCTCCTTGGGGTTTTCGAGATTTCTTAATCCAAACCGCAAGTAACGAGGCATTGGCTACCTTAAGAGAGTCATAGTTACTCGTCCCAATTGCTCACCCAGTCTGCCACTTTTCCATACTGCGGCCAGTCTGCCAGAAGCGATATGTCACTCGTTGTGTATCTTAAGAGATTCATCGTTACTCTTTCCATAGGTTACTGGTATTCTCTGATTCAATGCCTCTCGTGACGAAAAAGTGGCTATCTTAATAGTGCAATACTTCTTCCTCCCAGTTGCTCACACAGTTTACTACCTTTTTGTGTAGTTTTTGTCTGCCAGAAACTATAATTCACTAGTTTTGTATCATAAAAGAGTCATCGTTTCTCCTCCTAGGGGTTATTCGAGACCTCTTAATCCAAACCTCAAGTAACGAGGCATTGGCTACCTTAAGAGAGTCATAGTTACTCGTCCCAATTGCTCACCCAGTCTGCCACTTATTCTTACTGTGGCCAGTCTGCCAGAAGCGATATGTCACTCGTTGTGTATCTTAAGAGATTCATCGTTACTCCTTCCATAGGTTACTGGTATTCTATGAGTCAATACCTCTCGTGACGAAAAAGTGGCTATCTTAATGGTGCAATACTTCTTCCTCCGAGTTGCTCACACAGTTTACTACTTTTTGTGTAGTTTTTGTCTGCCAGAAACTATAATTCACTAGCTGTGTATCATAAAAGAGTCATCGTTTCTCCTCCTAGGGGTTTTCGAGATTTCTTAATCCAAACCGCAAGTAACGAGGCATTGGCTACCTTAAGAGAGTCATAGTTACTCGTCCCAATTGCTCACACAGTCTGCCACTTTTTCTTACTGCGGCCAGTCTGCCAGAAGCGATATGTCACTCGTTGTGTATCTTAAGAGATTCAACGTTACTCTTTCCATACGTTACTGGTATTCTCTGATTCAATGCCTCTCGTGACGAAAAAGTGGCTATCTTAATAGTGCAATACTTCTTCCTCCCAGTTGCTCACACAGTTTACTACTTTTTTGTGTAGTTTTTGTCTGCCAGAAACTATAATTCACTAGTTTTGTATCATAAAAGAGTCATCGTTTCTCCTCCTAGGGGTTATTCGAGACCTCTTAATCCAAACCGCAAGTAACGAGGCATTGGCTACCTTAAGAGAGTCATAGTTACTCGTCCCAATTGCTCACCCAGTCTGCCACTTTTTCTTACTGCGGCCAGTCTGCCAGAAGCGATATGTCACTCGTTGTGTATCTTAAGAGATTCATCGTTACTCCTTCCATAGGTTACTGGTATTCTCTGAGTCAATACCTCTCGTGACGAAATAGTGGCTATCTTAATAGTGCAATACTTCTTCCTCCGAGTTGCTCACACAGTTTACTACTTTTTGTGTAGTTTTTGTCTGCCAGAAACTATAATTCACTAGCTGTGTATCATAAAAGAGTCATCGTTTCTCCTCCTAGGGGTTTTCGAGATTTCTTAATCCAAACCGCAAGTAACGAGGCATTGGCTACCTTAAGAGAGTCATAGTTACTCGTCCCAATTGCTCACCCAGTCTGCCACTTTTCCTTACTGCGGCCAGTCTGCCAGAAGCGATATGTCACTCGTTGTGTATCTTAAGAGATTCATCGTTACTCTTTCCATAGGTTACTGGTATTCTCTGATTCAATGCCTCTCGTGACGAAAAAGTGGCTATCTTAATAGTGCAATACTTCTTCCTCCCAGTTGCTCACACAGTTTACTACTTTTTTGTGTAGTTTTTGTCTGCCAGAAACTATAATTCACTAGTTTTGTATCATAAAAGAGTCATCGTTTCTCCTCCTAGGGGTTATTCGAGACCTCTTAATCCAAACCGCAAGTAACGAGGCATTGGCTACCTTAAGAGAGTCATAGTTACTCGTCCCAATTGCTCACCCAGTCTGCCACTTTTTCTTACTGCGGCCAGTCTGCCAGAAGCGATATGTCACTCGTTGTGTATCTTAAGAGATTCATCGTTACTCCTTCCATAGGTTACTGGTATTCTCTGAGTCAATACCTCTCGTGACGAAATAGTGGCTATCTTAATAGTGCAATACTTCTTCCTCCGAGTTGCTCACACAGTTTACTACTTTTTGTGTAGTTTTTGTCTGCCAGAAACTATAATTCACTAGCTGTGTATCATAAAAGAGTCATCGTTTCTCCTCCTAGGGGTTTTCGAGATTTCTTAATCCAAACCGCAAGTAACGAGGCATTGGCTACCTTAAGAGAGTCATAGTTACTCGTCCCAATTGCTCACCCAGTCTGCCACTTTTCCTTACTGCGGCCAGTCTGCCAGAAGCGATATGTCACTCGTTGTGTATCTTAAGGGATTCATCGTTACTCTTTCCATAGGTTACTGGTATTCTCTGATTCAATGCCTCTCGTGACGAAAAAGTGGCTATCTTAATAGTGCAATACTTCTTCCTCCGAGTTGCTCACACAGTTTACTACTTTTTTGTGTAGTTTTTGTCTGCCAGAAACTATAATTCACTAGCTGTGTATCATAAAAGAGTCATCGTTTCTCCTCCTAGGGGTTTTCGAGATTTCTTAATCCAAACCGCAAGTAACGAGGCATTGGCTACCTTAAGAGAGTCATAGTTACTCGTCCCAATTGCTCACCCAGTCTGCCACTTTTCCTTACTGCGGCCAGTCTGCCAGAAGCGATATGTCACTCGTTGTGTATCTTAAGAGATTCATCGTTACTCCTTCCATAGGTTACTGGTATTCTCTGATTCAATGCCTCTCGTGACGAAAAAGTGGCTATCTTAATAGTGCAATACTTCTTCCTCCCAGTTGCTCACACAGTTTACTACTTTTTGTGTAGTTTTTGTCTGCCAGAAACTATAATTCACTAGCTGTGTATCATAAAAGAGTCATCGTTTCTCCTCCTAGGGGTTATTCGAGACCTCTTAATGCAAACCGCAAGTAACGAGGCATTGGCTACCTTAAGAGAGTCATAGTTACTCGTCCCAATTGCTCACCCAGTCTGCCACTTTTCCTTACTGCGGCCAGTCTGCCAGAAGCGATATGTCACTCGTTGTGTATCTTAAGAGATTCATCGTTACTCTTTCCATACGTTACTGGTATTCTCTGATTCAATGCCTCTCGTGACGAAAAAAAGGCTATCTTAATAGTGCAATACTTCTTCCTCCCAGTTGCTCACACAGTTTACTACTTTTTTGTGTAGTTTTTGTCTGCCAGAAACTATAATTCACTAGTTTTGTATCATAAAAGAGTCATCGTTTCTCCTCCTAGGGGTTATTCGAGACCTCTTAATCCAAACCGCAAGTAACGAGGCATTGGCTACCTTAAGAGAGTCATAGTTACTCGTCCCAATTGCTCACCCAGTCTGCCACTTTTTCTTACTGCGGCCAGTCTGCCAGAAGCGATATGTCACTCGTTGTGTATCTTAAGAGATTCATCGTTACTCCTTCCATAGGTTACTGGTATTCTCTGAGTCAATACCTCAGGTGACGAAACAGTGGCTATCTTAATAGTGCAATACTTCTTCCTCCCAGTTGCTCACACAGTTTACTACTTTTTGTGTAGTTTTTGTCTGCCAGAAACTATAATTCACTAGCTGTGTATCATAAAAGAGTCATCGTTTCTCCTCCTAGGGGTTTTCGAGATTTCTTAATCCAAACCGCAAGTAACGAGGCATTGGCTACCTTAAGAGAGTCATAGTTACTCGTCCCAATTGCTCACCCAGTCTGCCACTTTTCCTTACTGCGGCCAGTCTGCCAGAAGCGATATGTCACTCGTTGTGTATCTTAAGAGATTCATCGTTACTCTTTCCATAGGTTACTGGTATTCTCTGATTCAATGCCTCTCGTGACGAAAAAGTGGCTATCTTAATAGTGCAATACTTCTTCCTCCCAGTTGCTCACACAGTTTACTACCTTTTTGTGTAGTTTTTGTCTGCCAGAAACTATAATTCACTAGTTTTGTATCATAAAAGAGTCATCGTTTCTCCTCCTAGGGGTTATTCGAGACCTCTTAATCCAAACCGCAAGTAACGAGGCATTGGCTACCTTAAGAGAGTCATAGTTACTCGTCCCAATTGCTCACCCAGTCTGCCACTTATTCTTACTGTGGCCAGTCTGCCAGAAGCGATATGTCACTCGTTGTGTATCTTAAGAGATTCATCGTTACTCCTTCCATAGGTTACTGGTATTCTATGAGTCAATACCTCTCGTGACGAAAAAGTGGCTATCTTAATGGTGCAATACTTCTTCCTCCGAGTTGCTCACACAGTTTACTACTTTTTGTGTAGTTTTTGTCTGCCAGAAACTATAATTCACTAGCTGTGTATCATAAAAGAGTCATCGTTTCTCCTCCTAGGGGTTTTCGAGATTTCTTAATCCAAACCGCAAGTAACGAGGCATTGGCTACCTTAAGAGAGTCATAGTTACTCGTCCCAATTGCTCACACAGTCTGCCACTTTTTCTTACTGCGGCCAGTCTGCCAGAAGCGATATGTCACTCGTTGTGTATCTTAAGAGATTCAACGTTACTCTTTCCATACGTTACTGGTATTCTCTGATTCAATGCCTCTCGTGACGAAAAAGTGGCTATCTTAATAGTGCAATACTTCTTCCTCCCAGTTGCTCACACAGTTTACTACTTTTTTGTGTAGTTTTTGTCTGCCAGAAACTATAATTCACTAGTTTTGTATCATAAAAGAGTCATCGTTTCTCCTCCTAGGGGTTATTCGAGACCTCTTAATCCAAACCGCAAGTAACGAGGCATTGGCTACCTTAAGAGAGTCATAGTTACTCGTCCCAATTGCTCACCCAGTCTGCCACTTTTTCTTACTGCGGCCAGTCTGCCAGAAGCGATATGTCACTCGTTGTGTATCTTAAGAGATTCATCGTTACTCCTTCCATAGGTTACTGGTATTCTCTGAGTCAATACCTCTCGTGACGAAATAGTGGCTATCTTAATAGTGCAATACTTCTTCCTCCGAGTTGCTCACACAGTTTACTACTTTTTGTGTAGTTTTTGTCTGCCAGAAACTATAATTCACTAGCTGTGTATCATAAAAGAGTCATCGTTTCTCCTCCTAGGGGTTTTCGAGATTTCTTAATCCAAACCGCAAGTAACGAGGCATTGGCTACCTTAAGAGAGTCATAGTTACTCGTCCCAATTGCTCACCCAGTCTGCCACTTTTCCTTACTGCGGCCAGTCTGCCAGAAGCGATATGTCACTCGTTGTGTATCTTAAGAGATTCATCGTTACTCTTTCCATAGGTTACTGGTATTCTCTGATTCAATGCCTCTCGTGACGAAAAAGTGGCTATCTTAATAGTGCAATACTTCTTCCTCCGAGTTGCTCACACAGTTTACTACTTTTTTGTGTAGTTTTTGTCTGCCAGAAACTATAATTCACTAGCTGTGTATCATAAAAGAGTCATCGTTTCTCCTCCTAGGGGTTTTCGAGATTTCTTAATCCAAACCGCAAGTAACGAGGCATTGGCTACCTTAAGAGAGTCATAGTTACTCGTCCCAATTGCTCACCCAGTCTGCCACTTTTCCTTACTGCGGCCAGTCTGCCAGAAGCGATATGTCACTCGTTGTGTATCTTAAGAGATTCATCGTTACTCCTTCCATAGGTTACTGGTATTCTCTGATTCAATGCCTCTCGTGACGAAAAAGTGGCTATCTTAATAGTGCAATACTTCTTCCTCCCAGTTGCTCACACAGTTTACTACTTTTTGTGTAGTTTTTGTCTGCCAGAAACTATAATTCACTAGCTGTGTATCATAAAAGAGTCATCGTTTCTCCTCCTAGGGGTTATTCGAGACCTCTTAATGCAAACCGCAAGTAACGAGGCATTGGCTACCTTAAGAGAGTCATAGTTACTCGTCCCAATTGCTCACCCAGTCTGCCACTTTTCCTTACTGCGGCCAGTCTGCCAGAAGCGATATGTCACTCGTTGTGTATCTTAAGAGATTCATCGTTACTCTTTCCATACGTTACTGGTATTCTCTGATTCAATGCCTCTCGTGACGAAAAAAAGGCTATCTTAATAGTGCAATACTTCTTCCTCCCAGTTGCTCACACAGTTTACTACTTTTTTGTGTAGTTTTTGTCTGCCAGAAACTATAATTCACTAGTTTTGTATCATAAAAGATTCATCGTTTCTCCTCCTAGGGGTTATTCGAGACCTCTTAATCCAAACCGCAAGCAACGAGGCATTGGCTACCTTAAGAGAGTCATAGTTACTCGTCCCAATTGCTCACCCAGTCTGCCACTTTTTCTTACTGCGGCCAGTCTGCCAGAAGCGATATGTCACTCGTTGTGTATCTTAAGAGATTCATCGTTACTCCTTCCATAGGTTACTGGTATTCTCTGAGTCAATACCTCAGGTGACGAAACAGTGGCTATCTTAATAGTGCAATACTTCTTCCTCCCAGTTGCTCACACAGTTTACTACTTTTTGTGTAGTTTTTGTCTGCCAGAAACTATAATTCACTAGCTGTGTATCATAAAAGAGTCATCGTTTCTCCTCCTAGGGGTTTTCGAGATTTCTTAATCCAAACCGCAAGTAACGAGGCATTGGCTACCTTAAGAGAGTCATAGTTACTCGTCCCAATTGCTCACCCAGTCTGCCACTTTTCCTTACTGCGGCCAGTCTGCCAGAAGCGATATGTCACTCGTTGTGTATCTTAAGAGATTCATCGTTACTCTTTCCATACGTTACTGGTATTCTCTGATTCAATGCCTCTCGTGACGAAAAAAAGGCTATCTTAATAGTGCAATACTTCTTCCTCCCAGTTGCTCACACAGTTTACTACTTTTTTGTGTAGTTTTTGTCTGCCAGAAACTATAATTCACTAGTTTTGTATCATAAAAGAGTCATCGTTTCTCCTCCTAGGGGTTATTCGAGACCTCTTAATCCAAACCGCAAGTAACGAGGCATTGGCTACCTTAAGAGAGTCATAGTTACTCGTCCCAATTGCTCACCCAGTCTGCCACTTTTTCTTACTGCGGCCAGTCTGCCAGAAGCGATATGTCACTCGTTGTGTATCTTAAGAGATTCATCGTTACTCCTTCCATAGGTTACTGGTATTCTCTGAGTCAATACCTCAGGTGACGAAACAGTGGCTATCTTAATAGTGCAATACTTCTTCCTCCCAGTTGCTCACACAGTTTACTACTTTTTGTGTAGTTTTTGTCTGCCAGAAACTATAATTCACTAGCTGTGTATCATAAAAGAGTCATCGTTTCTCCTCCTAGGGGTTTTCGAGATTTCTTAATCCAAACCGCAAGTAACGAGGCATTGGCTACCTTAAGAGAGTCATAGTTACTCGTCCCAATTGCTCACCCAGTCTGCCACTTTTCCTTACTGCGGCCAGTCTGCCAGAAGCGATATGTCACTCGTTGTGTATCTTAAGAGATTCATCGTTACTCTTTCCATAGGTTACTGGTATTCTCTGATTCAATGCCTCTCGTGACGAAAAAGTGGCTATCTTAATAGTGCAATACTTCTTCCTCCCAGTTGCTCACACAGTTTACTACCTTTTTGTGTAGTTTTTGTCTGCCAGAAACTATAATTCACTAGTTTTGTATCATAAAAGAGTCATCGTTTCTCCTCCTAGGGGTTATTCGAGACCTCTTAATCCAAACCGCAAGTAACGAGGCATTGGCTACCTTAAGAGAGTCATAGTTACTCGTCCCAATTTCTCACCCAGTCTGCCACTTATTCTTACTGTGGCCAGTCTGCCAGAAGCGATATGTCACTCGTTGTGTATCTTAAGAGATTCATCGTTACTCCTTCCATAGGTTACTGGTATTCTCTGAGTCAATACCTCTCGTGACGAAAAAGTGGCTATCTTAATGGTGCAATACTTCTTCCTCCGAGTTGCTCACACAGTTTACTACTTTTTGTGTAGTTTTTGTCTGCCAGAAACTATAATTCACTAGCTGTGTATCATAAAAGAGTCATCGTTTCTCCTCCTAGGGGTTTTCGAGATTTCTTAATCCAAACCGCAAGTAACGAGGCATTGGCTACCTTAAGAGAGTCATAGTTACTCGTCCCAATTGCTCACACAGTCTGCCACTTTTTCTTACTGCGGCCAGTCTGCCAGAAGCGATATGTCACTCGTTGTGTATCTTAAGAGATTCATCGTTACTCTTTCCATACGTTACTGGTATTCTCTGATTCAATGCCTCTCGTGACGAAAAAGTGGCTATCTTAATAGTGCAATACTTCTTCCTCCCAGTTGCTCACACAGTTTACTACTTTTTTGTGTAGTTTTTGTCTGCCAGAAACTATAATTCACTAGTTTTGTATCATAAAAGAGTCATCGTTTCTCCTCCTAGGGGTTATTCGAGACCTCTTAATCCAAACCGCAAGTAACGAGGCATTGGCTACCTTAAGAGAGTCATAGTTACTCGTCCCAATTGCTCACCCAGTCTGCCACTTTTTCTTACTGCGGCCAGTCTGCCAGAAGCGATATGTCACTCGTTGTGTATCTTAAGAGATTCATCGTTACTCCTTCCATAGGTTACTGGTATTCTCTGAGTCAATACCTCTCGTGACGAAATAGTGGCTATCTTAATAGTGCAATACTTCTTCCTCCGAGTTGCTCACACAGTTTACTACTTTTTGTGTAGTTTTTGTCTGCCAGAAACTATAATTCACTAGCTGTGTATCATAAAAGAGTCATCGTTTCTCCTCCTAGGTGTTTTCGAGATTTCTTAATCCAAACCGCAAGTAACGAGGCATTGGCTACCTTAAGAGAGTCATAGTTACTCGTCCCAATTGCTCACCCAGTCTGCCACTTTTCCTTACTGCGGCCAGTCTGCCAGAAGCGATATGTCACTCGTTGTGTATCTTAAGAGATTCATCGTTACTCTTTCCATAGGTTACTGGTATTCTCTGATTCAATGCCTCTCGTGACGAAAAAGTGGCTATCTTAATAGTGCAATACTTCTTCCTCCGAGTTGCTCACACAGTTTACTACTTTTTTGTGTAGTTTTTGTCTGCCAGAAACTATAATTCACTAGCTGTGTATCATAAAAGAGTCATCGTTTCTCCTCCTAGGGGTTTTCGAGATTTCTTAATCCAAACCGCAAGTAACGAGGCATTGGCTACCTTAAGAGAGTCATAGTTACTCGTCCCAATTGCTCACCCAGTCTGCCACTTTTCCTTACTGCGGCCAGTCTGCCAGAAGCGATATGTCACTCGTTGTGTATCTTAAGAGATTCATCGTTACTCCTTCCATAGGTTACTGGTATTCTCTGATTCAATGCCTCTCGTGACGAAAAAGTGGCTATCTTAATAGTGCAATACTTCTTCCTCCCAGTTGCTCACACAGTTTACTACTTTTTGTGTAGTTTTTGTCTGCCAGAAACTATAATTCACTAGCTGTGTATCATAAAAGAGTCATCGTTTCTCCTCCTAGGGGTTATTCGAGACCTCTTAATGCAAACCGCAAGTAACGAGGCATTGGCTACCTTAAGAGAGTCATAGTTACTCGTCCCAATTGCTCACCCAGTCTGCCACTTTTTCTTACTGCGGCCAGTCTGCCAGAAGCGATATGTCACTCGTTGTGTATCTTAAGAGATTCATCGTTACTCCTTCCATAGGTTACTGGTATTCTCTGAGTCAATACCTCAGGTGACGAAACAGTGGCTATCTTAATAGTGCAATACTTCTTCCTCCGAGTTGCTCACACAGTTTACTACTTTTTGTGTAGTTTTTGTCTGCCAGAAACTATAATTCACTAGCTGTGTATCATAAAAGAGTCATCGTTTCTCCTCCTAGGGGTTTTCGAGATTTCTTAATCCAAACCGCAAGTAACGAGGCATTGGCTACCTTAAGAGAGTCATAGTTACTCGTCCCAATTGCTCACCCAGTCTGCCACTTTTCCTTACTGCGGCCAGTCTGCCAGAAGCGATATGTCACTCGTTGTGTATCTTAAGAGATTCATCGTTACTCTTTCCATAGGTTACTGGTATTCTCTGATTCAATGCCTCTCGTGACGAAAAAGTGGCTATCTTAATAGTGCAATACTTCTTCCTCCCAGTTGCTCACACAGTTTACTACCTTTTTGTGTAGTTTTTGTCTGCCAGAAACTATAATTCACTAGTTTTGTATCATAAAAGAGTCATCGTTTCTCCTCCTAGGGGTTATTCGAGACCTCTTAATCCAAACCGCAAGTAACGAGGCATTGGCTACCTTAAGAGAGTCATAGTTACTCGTCCCAATTGCTCACCCAGTCTGCCACTTATTCTTACTGTGGCCAGTCTGCCAGAAGCGATATGTCACTCGTTGTGTATCTTAAGAGATTCATCGTTACTCCTTCCATAGGTTACTGGTATTCTATGAGTCAATACCTCTCGTGACGAAAAAGTGGCTATCTTAATGGTGCAATACTTCTTCCTCCGAGTTGCTCACACAGTTTACTACTTTTTGTGTAGTTTTTGTCTGCCAGAAACTATAATTCACTAGCTGTGTATCATAAAAGAGTCATCGTTTCTCCTCCTAGGGGTTTTCGAGATTTCTTAATCCAAACCGCAAGTAACGAGGCATTGGCTACCTTAAGAGAGTCATAGTTACTCGTCCCAATTGCTCACCCAGTCTGCCACTTTTTCTTACTGCGGCCAGTCTGCCAGAAGCGATATGTCACTCGTTGTGTATCTTAAGAGATTCATCGTTACTCTTTCCATACGTTACTGGTATTCTCTGATTCAATGCCTCTCGTGACGAAAAAGTGGCTATCTTAATAGTGCAATACTTCTTCCTCCCAGTTGCTCACACAGTTTACTACTTTTTTGTGTAGTTTTTGTCTGCCAGAAACTATAATTCACTAGTTTTGTATCATAAAAGAGTCATCGTTTCTCCTCCTAGGGGTTATTCGAGACCTCTTAATCCAAACCGCAAGTAACGAGGCATTGGCTACCTTAAGAGAGTCATAGTTACTCGTCCCAATTGCTCACCCAGTCTGCCACTTTTTCTTACTGCGGCCAGTCTGCCAGAAGCGATATGTCACTCGTTGTGTATCTTAAGAGATTCATCGTTACTCCTTCCATAGGTTACTGGTATTCTCTGAGTCAATACCTCTCGTGACGAAACAGTGGCTATCTTAATAGTGCAATACTTCTTCCTCCGAGTTGCTCACACAGTTTACTACTTTTTGTGTAGTTTTTGTCTGCCAGAAACTATAATTCACTAGCTGTGTATCATAAAAGAGTCATCGTTTCTCCTCCTAGGGGTTTTCGAGATTTCTTAATCCAAACCGCAAGTAACGAGGCATTGGCTACCTTAAGAGAGTCATAGTTACTCGTCCCAATTGCTCACCCAGTCTGCCACTTTTCCTTACTGCGGCCAGTCTGCCAGAAGCGATATGTCACTCGTTGTGTATCTTAAGAGATTCATCGTTACTCTTTCCATAGGTTACTGGTATTCTCTGATTCAATGCCTCTCGTGACGAAAAAGTAGCTATCTTATTAGTGCAATACTTCTTCCTCCCAGTTGCTCACACAGTTTACTACCTTTTTGGGTAGTTTTTGTCTGCCAGAAACTATAATTCACTAGTTTTGTATCATAAAAGAGTCATCGTTTCTCCTCCTAGGGGTTATTCGAGACCTCTTAATCCAAACCGCAAGTAACGAGGCATTGGCTACCTTAAGAGAGTCATAGTTACTCGTCCCAATTGCTCACCCAGTCTGCCACTTATTCTTACTGTGGCCAGTCTGCCAGAAGCGATATGTCACTCGTTGTGTATCTTAAGAGATTCATCGTTACTCCTTCCATAGGTTACTGGTATTCTATGAGTCAATACCTCTCGTGACGAAAAAGTGGCTATCTTAATGGTGCAATACTTCTTCCTCCGAGTTGCTCACACAGTTTACTACTTTTTGTGTAGTTTTTGTCTGCCAGAAACTATAATTCACTAGCTGTGTATCATAAAAGAGTCATCGTTTCTCCTCCTAGGGGTTTTCGAGATTTCTTAATCCAAACCGCAAGTAACGAGGCATTGGCTACCTTAAGAGAGTCATAGTTACTCGTCCCAATTGCTCACCCAGTCTGCCACTTTTTCTTACTGCGGCCAGTCTGCCAGAAGCGATATGTCACTCGTTGTGTATCTTAAGAGATTCATCGTTACTCTTTCCATAGGTTACTGGTATTCTATGAGTCAATACCTCTCGTGCCGAAAAAGTGGCTATCTTAATAGTGCAATACTTCTTCCTCCGAGTTGCTCACACAGTTTACTACTTTTTGTGTAGTTTTTGTCTGCCAGAAACTATAATTCACTAGTTTTGTATCATAAAAGAGTCATCGTTTCTCCTCCTAGGGGTTTTCGAGATTTCTTAATCCAAACCGCAAGTAACGAGGCATTGGCTACCTTAAGAGAGTCATAGTTACTCGTCCCAATTGCTCACCCAGTCTGCCACTTTTCCTTACTGCGGCCAGTCTGCCAGAAGCGATATGTCACTCGTTGTGTATCTTAAGAGATTCATCGTTACTCTTTCCATAGGTTACTGGTATTCTCTGATTCAATGCCTCTCGTGACGAAAAAGTGGCTATCTTAATGGTGCAATACTTCTTCCTCCGAGTTGCTCACACAGTTTACTACTTTTTGTGTAGTTTTTGTCTGCCAGAAACTATAATTCACTAGCTGTGTATCATAAAAGAGTCATCGTTTCTCCTCCTAGGGGTTTTCGAGATTTCTTAATCCAAACCGCAAGTAACGAGGCATTGGCTACCTTAAGAGAGTCATAGTTACTCGTCCCAATTGCTCACCCAGTCTGCCACTTTTTATAAACTGTGGCCAGTCTGCCAGAAGCGATATGTCACTCGTTGTGTATCTTAAGAGATTCATCGTTACTCTTTCCATAGGTTACTGGTATTCTCTGATTCAATGCCTCTCGTGACGAAAAAGTGGCTATCTTAATAGTGCAATACTTCTTCCTCCCAGTTGCTCACACAGTTTACTACTTTTTTGTGTAGTTTTTGTCTGCCAGAAACTATAATTCACTAGTTTTGTATCATAAAAGAGTCATCGTTTCTCCTCCTAGGGGTTATTCGAGACCTCTTAATGCAAACCGCAAGTAACGAGGCATTGGCTACCTTAAGAGAGTCATAGTTACTCGTCCCAATTGCTCACCCAGTCTGCCACTTTTCCTTACTGCGGCCAGTCTGCCAGAAGCGATATGTCACTCGTTGTGTATCTTAAGAGATTCATCGTTACTCTTTCCATAGGTTACTGGTATTCTCTGATTCAATGCCTCTCGTGACGAAAAAGTGGCTATCTTAATAGTGCAATACTTCTTCCTCCCAGTTGCTCACACAGTTTACTACTTTTTTGTGTAGTTTTTGTCTGCCAGAAACTATAATTCACTAGCTGTGTATCATAAAAGAGTCATCGTTTCTCCTCCTAGGGGTTATTCGAGACCTCTTAATGCAAACCGCAAGTAACGAGGCATTGGCTACCTTAAGAGAGTCATAGTTACTCGTCCCAATTGCTCACCCAGTCTGCCACTTTTCCTTACTGCGGCCAGTCTGCCAGAATCGATATGTCACTCGTTGTGTATCTTAAGAGATTCATCGTTACTCTTTCCATACGTTACTGGTATTCTCTGATTCAATGCCTCTCGTGACGAAAAAGTGGCTATCTTAATAGTGCAATACTTCTTCCTCCCAGTTGCTCACACAGTTTACTACTTTTTTGTGTAGTTTTTGTCTACCAGAAACTAAAATTCACTAGTTTTGTATCATAAAAGAGTCATCGTTTCTCCTCCTAGGGGTTATTCGAGACCTCTTAATCCAAACCGCAAGTAACGAGGCATTGGCTACCTTAAGAGAGTCATAGTTACTCGTCCCAATTGCTCACCCAGTCTGCCACTTTTTCTTACTGCGGCCAGTCTGCCAGAAGCGATATGTCACTCGTTGTGTATCTTAAGAGATTCATCGTTACTCCTTCCATAGGTTACTGGTATTCTCTGAGTCAATACCTCTCGTGACGAAACAGTGGCTATCTTAATAGTGCAATACTTCTTCCTCCGAGTTGCTCACACAGTTTACTACTTTTTGTGTAGTTTTTGTCTGCCAGAAACTATAATTCACTAGCTGTGTATCATAAAAGAGTCATCGTTTCTCCTCCTAGGGGTTTTCGAGATTTCTTAATCCAAACCGCAAGTAACGAGGCATTGGCTACCTTAAGAGAGTCATAGTTACTCGTCCCAATTGCTCACCCAGTCTGCCACTTTTCCTTACTGCGGCCAGTCTGCCAGAAGCGATATGTCACTCGTTGTGTATCTTAAGAGATTCATCGTTACTCCTTCCATAGGTTACTGGTATTCTATGAGTCAATACCTCTCGTGACGAAAAAGTGGCTATCTTAATGGTGCAATACTTCTTCCTCCGAGTTGCTCACACAGTTTACTACTTTTTGTGTAGTTTTTGTCTGCCAGAAACTATAATTCACTAGCTGTGTATCATAAAAGAGTCATCGTTTCTCCTCCTAGGGGTTTTCGAGATTTCTTAATCCAAACCGCAAGTAACGAGGCATTGGCTACCTTAAGAGAGTCATAGTTACTCGTCCCAATTGCTCACCCAGTCTGCCACTTTTTCTTACTGCGGCCAGTCTGCCAGAAGCGATATGTCACTCGTTGTGTATCTTAAGAGATTAATCGTTACTCCTTCCATAGGTTACTGGTATTCTATGAGTCAATACCTCTCGTGACGAAAAAGTGGCTATCTTAATAGTGCAATACTTCTTCCTCCGAGTTGCTCACACAGTTTACTACTTTTTGTGTAGTTTTTGTCTGCCAGAAACTATAATTCACTAGTTTTGTATCATAAAAGAGTCATCGTTTCTCCTCCTAGGGGTTTTCGAGATTTCTTAATCCAAACCGCAAGTAACGAGGCATTGGCTACCTTAAGAGAGTCATAGTTACTCGTCCCAATTGCTCACCCAGTCTGCCACTTTTCCTTACTGCGGCCAGTCTGCCAGAAGCGATATGTCACTCGTTGTGTATCTTAAGAGATTCATCGTTACTCTTTCCATAGGTTACTGGTATTCTCTGATTCAATGCCTCTCGTGACGAAAAAGTGGCTATCTTAATAGTGCAATACTTCTTCCTCCCAGTTGCTCACACAGTTTACTACTTTTTTGTGTAGTTTTTGTCTGCCAGAAACTATAATTCACTAGCTGTGTATCATAAAAGAGTCATCGTTTCTCCTCCTAGGGGTTATTCGAGACCTCTTAATGCAAACCGCAAGTAACGAGGCATTGGCTACCTTAAGAGAGTCATAGTTACTCGTCCCAATTGCTCACCCAGTCTGCCACTTTTCCTTACTGCGGCCAGTCTGCCAGAAGCGATATGTCACTCGTTGTGTATCTTAAGAGATTCATCGTTACTCTTTCCATACGTTACTGGTATTCTCTGATTCAATGCCTCTCGTGACGAAAAAGTGGCTATCTTAATAGTGCAATACTTCTTCCTCCCAGTTGCTCACACAGTTTACTACTTTTTTGTGTAGTTTTTGTCTACCAGAAATTAAATTCACTAGTTTTGTATCATAAAAGAGTCATCGTTTCTCCTCCTAGGGGTTATTCGAGACCTCTTAATCCAAACCGCAAGTAACGAGGCATTGGCTACCTTAAGAGAGTCATAGTTACTCGTCCCAATTGCTCACCCAGTCTGCCACTTTTTCTTACTGCGGCCAGTCTGCCAGAAGCGATATGTCACTCGTTGTGTATCTTAAGAGATTCATCGTTACTCCTTCCATAGGTTACTGGTATTCTCTGAGTCAATACCTCTCGTGACGAAACAGTGGCTATCTTAATAGTGCAATACTTCTTCCTCCGAGTTGCTCACACAGTTTACTACTTTTTGTGTAGTTTTTGTCTGCCAGAAACTATAATTCACTAGCTGTGTATCATAAAAGAGTCATCGTTTCTCCTCCTAGGGGTTTTCGAGATTTCTTAATCCAAACCGCAAGTAACGAGGCATTGGCTACCTTAAGAGAGTCATAGTTACTCGTCCCAATTGCTCACCCAGTCTGCCACTTTTCCTTACTGCGGCCAGTCTGCCAGAAGCGATATGTCACTCGTTGTGTATCTTAAGAGATTCATCGTTACTCCTTCCATAGGTTACTGGTATTCTATGAGTCAATACCTCTCGTGACGAAAAAGTGGCTATCTTAATGGTGCAATACTTCTTCCTCCGAGTTGCTCACACAGTTTACTACTTTTTGTGTAGTTTTTGTCTGCCAGAAACTATAATTCACTAGCTGTGTATCATAAAAGAGTCATCGTTTCTCCTCCTAGGGGTTTTCGAGATTTCTTAATCCAAACCGCAAGTAACGAGGCATTGGCTACCTTAAGAGAGTCATAGTTACTCGTCCCAATTGCTCACCCAGTCTGCCACTTTTTCTTACTGCGGCCAGTCTGCCAGAAGCGATATGTCACTCGTTGTGTATCTTAAGAGATTAATCGTTACTCCTTCCATAGGTTACTGGTATTCTATGAGTCAATACCTCTCGTGACGAAAAAGTGGCTATCTTAATAGTGCAATACTTCTTCCTCCGAGTTGCTCACACAGTTTACTACTTTTTGTGTAGTTTTTGTCTGCCAGAAACTATAATTCACTAGTTTTGTATCATAAAAGAGTCATCGTTTCTCCTCCTAGGGGTTTTCGAGATTTCTTAATCCAAACCGCAAGTAACGAGGCATTGGCTACCTTAAGAGAGTCATAGTTACTCGTCCCAATTGCTCACCCAGTCTGCCACTTTTCCTTACTGCGGCCAGTCTGCCAGAAGCGATATGTCACTCGTTGTGTATCTTAAGAGATTCATCGTTACTCTTTCCATAGGTTACTGGTATTCTCTGATTCAATGCCTCTCGTGACGAAAAAGTGGCTATCTTAATAGTGCAATACTTCTTCCTCCCAGTTGCTCACACAGTTTACTACTTTTTTGTGTAGTTTTTGTCTGCCAGAAACTATAATTCACTAGTTTTGTATCATAAAAGAGTCATCGTTTCTCCTCCTAGGGGTTATTCGAGACCTCTTAATCCAAACCGCAAGTAACGAGGCATTGGCTACCTTAAGAGAGTCATAGTTACTCGTCCCAATTGCTCACCCAGTCTGCCACTTTTTCTTACTGCGGCCAGTCTGCCAGAAGCGATATGTCACTCGTTGTGTATCTTAAGAGATTCATCGTTACTCCTTCCATAGGTTACTGGTATTCTATGAGTCAATACCTCTCGTGACGAAAAAGTGGCTATCTTAATAGTGCAATACTTCTTCCTCCCAGTTGCTCACACAGTTTACTACTTTTTTGTGTAGTTTTTGTCTGCCAGAAACTATAATTCACTAGTTTTGTATCATAAAAGAGCCATCGTTTCTCCTCCTAGGGGTTATTCGAGACCTCGTAATGCAAACCGCAAGTAACGAGGCATTGGCTACCTTAAGAGGGCCATAGTTACTCGTCCCAATTGCTCACCCAGTCTGCCACTTTTCCTTACTGCGGCCAGTCTGCCAGAAGCGATATGTCACTCGTTGTGTATCTTAAGAAATTCATCGTTACTCTTTCCATAGGTTACTGGTATTCTCTGATTCAATGCCTCTCGTGACGAAAAAGTGGCTATCTTAATAGTGCAATACTTCTTCCTCCCAGTTGCTCACACAGTTTACTACTTTTTTGTGTAGTTTTTGTCTGCCAGAAACTATAATTCACTAGTTTTGTATCATAAAAGAGTCATCGTTTCTCCTCCTAGGGGTTATTCGAGACCTCTTAATCCAAACCGCAAGTAACGAGGCATTGGCTACCTTAAGAGAGTCATAGTTACTCGTCCCAATTGCTCACCCAGTCTGCCACTTTTCCTTACTGCGGCCAGTCTGCCAGAAGCGATATGTCACTCGTTGTGTATCTTAAGAGATTCATCGTTACTCCTTCCATAGGTTACTGGTATTCTCTGAGTCAATACCTCTCGTGACGAAAAAGTGGCTATCTTAATAGTGCAATACTTCTTCCTCCGAGTTGCTCACACAGTTTACTACTTTTTGTGTAGTTTTTGTCTGCCAGAAACTATAATTCACTAGTTTTGTATCATAAAAGAGCCATCGTTTCTCCTCCTAGGGGTTATTCGAGACCTCTTAAAGCAAACCGCAAGTAACGAGGCATTGGCTACCTTAAGAGAGTCATAGTTACTCGTCCCAATTGCTCACCCAGTCTGCCACTTTTCCTTACTGCGGCCAGTCTGCCAGAAGCGATATGTCACTCGTTGTGTATCTTAAGAGATTCATCGTTACTCCTTCCATAGGTTACTGGTATTCTATGAGTCAATACCTCTCGTGACGAAAAAGTGGCTATCTTAATGGTGCAATACTTCTTCCTCCGAGTTGCTCACACAGTTTACTACTTTTTGTGTAGTTTTTGTCTGCCAGAAACTATAATTCACTAGCTGTGTATCATAAAAGAGTCATCGTTTCTCCTCCTAGGGGTTTTCGAGATTTCTTAATCCAAACCGCAAGTAACGAGGCATTGGCTACCTTAAGAGAGTCATAGTTACTCGTCCCAATTGCTCACCCAGTCTGCCACTTTTTCTTACTGCGGCCAGTCTGCCAGAAGCGATATGTCACTCGTTGTGTATCTTAAGAGATTAATCGTTACTCCTTCCATAGGTTACTGGTATTCTATGAGTCAATACCTCTCGTGACGAAAAAGTGGCTATCTTAATAGTGCAATACTTCTTCCTCCGAGTTGCTCACACAGTTTACTACTTTTTGTGTAGTTTTTGTCTGCCAGAAACTATAATTCACTAGTTTTGTATCATAAAAGAGTCATCGTTTCTCCTCCTAGGGGTTTTCGAGATTTCTTAATCCAAACCGCAAGTAACGAGGCATTGGCTACCTTAAGAGAGTCATAGTTACTCGTCCCAATTGCTCACCCAGTCTGCCACTTTTCCTTACTGCGGCCAGTCTGCCAGAAGCGATATGTCACTCGTTGTGTATCTTAAGAGATTCATCGTTACTCTTTCCATAGGTTACTGGTATTCTCTGATTCAATGCCTCTCGTGACGAAAAAGTGGCTATCTTAATAGTGCAATACTTCTTCCTCCCAGTTGCTCACACAGTTTACTACTTTTTTGTGTAGTTTTTGTCTGCCAGAAACTATAATTCACTAGTTTTGTATCATAAAAGAGTCATCGTTTCTCCTCCTAGGGGTTATTCGAGACCTCTTAATCCAAACCGCAAGTAACGAGGCATTGGCTACCTTAAGAGAGTCATAGTTACTCGTCCCAATTGCTCACCCAGTCTGCCACTTTTTCTTACTGCGGCCAGTCTGCCAGAAGCGATATGTCACTCGTTGTGTATCTTAAGAGATTCATCGTTACTCCTTCCATAGGTTACTGGTATTCTATGAGTCAATACCTCTCGTGACGAAAAAGTGGCTATCTTAATAGTGCAATACTTCTTCCTCCCAGTTGCTCACACAGTTTACTACTTTTTTGTGTAGTTTTTGTCTGCCAGAAACTATAATTCACTAGTTTTGTATCATAAAAGAGCCATCGTTTCTCCTCCTAGGGGTTATTCGAGACCTCTTAATGCAAACCGCAAGTAACGAGGCATTGGCTACCTTAAGAGGGCCATAGTTACTCGTCCCAATTGCTCACCCAGTCTGCCACTTTTCCTTACTGCGGCCAGTCTGCCAGAAGCGATATGTCACTCGTTGTGTATCTTAAGAAATTCATCGTTACTCTTTCCATAGGTTACTGGTATTCTCTGATTCAATGCCTCTCGTGACGAAAAAGTGGCTATCTTAATAGTGCAATACTTCTTCCTCCCAGTTGCTCACACAGTTTACTACTTTTTTGTGTAGTTTTTGTCTGCCAGAAACTATAATTCACTAGTTTTGTATCATAAAAGAGTCATCGTTTCTCCTCCTAGGGGTTATTCGAGACCTCTTAATCCAAACCGCAAGTAACGAGGCATTGGCTACCTTAAGAGAGTCATAGTTACTCGTCCCAATTGCTCACCCAGTCTGCCACTTTTCCTTACTGCGGCCAGTCTGCCAGAAGCGATATGTCACTCGTTGTGTATCTTAAGAGATTCATCGTTACTCCTTCCATAGGTTACTGGTATTCTCTGAGTCAATACCTCTCGTGACGAAAAAGTGGCTATCTTAATAGTGCAATACTTCTTCCTCCGAGTTGCTCACACAGTTTACTACTTTTTGTGTAGTTTTTGTCTGCCAGAAACTATAATTCACTAGTTTTGTATCATAAAAGAGCCATCGTTTCTCCTCCTAGGGGTTATTCGAGACCTCTTAATGCAAACCGCAAGTAACGAGGCATTGGCTACCTTAAGAGAGTCATAGTTACTCGTCCCAATTGCTCACCCAGTCTGCCACTTTTTCTTACTGCGGCCAGTCTGCCAGAAGCGATATGTCACTCGTTGTGTATCTTAAGAGATTCATCGTTACTCCTTCCATAGGTTACTGGTATTCTCTGAGTCAATACCTCTCGTGACGAAAAAGTGGCTATCTTAATAGTGCAATACTTCTTCCTCCGAGTTGCTCACACAGTTTACTACTTTTTGTGTAGTTTTTGTCTGCCAGAAACTATAATTCACTAGCTGTGTATCATAAAAGAGTCATCGTTTCTCCTCCTAGGGGTTATTCGAGACCTCTTAATCCAAACCGCAAGTAACGAGGCATTGGCTACCTTAAGAGAGTCATAGTTACTCGTCCCAATTGCTCACCCAGTCTGCCACTTTTCCTTACTGCGGCCAGTCTGCCAGAAGCGATATGTCACTCGTTGTGTATCTTAAGAGATTCATCGTTACTCTTTCCATAGGTTACTGGTATTCTCTGATTCAATGCCTCTCGTGACGAAAAAGTGGCTATCTTAATAGTGCAATACTTCTTCCTCCCAGTTGCTCAGACAGTTTACTACTTTTTTGTGTAGTTTTTGTCTGCCAGAAACTATAATTCACTAGTTTTGTATCATAAAAGAGTCATCGTTTCTCCTCCTAGGGGTTATTCGAGACCTCTTAATGCAAACCGCAAGTAACGAGGCATTGGATACCTTAAGAGAGTCATAGTTACTCGTCCCAATTGCTCACCCAGTCTGCCACTTTTCCTTACTGCGGCCAGTCTGCCAGAAGCGATATGTCACTCGTTGTGTATCTTAAGAGATTCATCGTTACTCTTTCCATAGGTTACTGGTATTCTCTGATTCAATGCCTCTCGTGACGAAAAAGTGGCTATCTTAATAGTGCAATACTTCTTCCTCCCAGTTGCTCACACAGTTTACTACTTTTTTGTGTAGTTTTTGTCTGCCAGAAACTATAATTCACTAGCTGTGTATCATAAAAGAGTCATCGATTCTCCTCCTAGGGGTTATTCGAGACCTCTTAATGCAAACCGCAAGTAACGAGGCATTGGCTACCTTAAGAGAGTCATAGTTACTCGTCCCAATTGCTCACCCAGTCTGCCACTTTTCCTTACTGCGGCCAGTCTGCCAGAAGCGATATGTCACTCGTTGTGTATCTTAAGAGATTCATCGTTACTCTTTCCATACGTTACTGGTATTCTCTGATTCAATGCCTCTCGTGACGAAAAAGTGGCTATCTTAATAGTGCAATACTTCTTCCTCCCAGTTGCTCACACAGTTTACTACTTTTTTGTGTAGTTTTTGTCTGCCAGAAACTATAATTCACTAGTTTTGTATCATAAAAGAGTCATCGTTTCTCCTCCTAGGGGTTATTCGAGACCTCTTAATCCAAACCGCAAGTAACGAGGCATTGGCTACCTTAAGAGAGTCATAGTTACTCGTCCCAATTGCTCACCCAGTCTGCCACTTTTTCTTACTGCGGCCAGTCTGCCAGAAGCGATATGTCACTCGTTGTGTATCTTAAGAGATTCATCGTTACTCCTTCCATAGGTTACTGGTATTCTCTGAGTCAATACCTCTCGTGACGAAACAGTGGCTATCTTAATAGTGCAATACTTCTTCCTCCGAGTTGCTCACACAGTTTACTACTTTTTGTGTAGTTTTTGTCTGCCAGAAACTATAATTCACTAGCTGTGTATCATAAAAGAGTCATCGTTTCTCCTCCTAGGGGTTTTCGAGATTTCTTAATCCAATCCGCAAGTAACGAGGCATTGGCTACCTTAAGAGAGTCATAGTTACTCGTCCCAATTGCTCACCCAGTCTGCCACTTTTCCTTACTGCGGCCAGTCTGCCAGAAGCGATATGTCACTCGTTGTGTATCTTAAGGGATTCATCGTTACTCTTTCCATAGGTTACTGGTATTCTCTGATTCAATGCCTCTCGTGACGAAAAAGTGGCTATCTTAATAGTGCAATACTTCTTCCTCCGAGTTGCTCACACAGTTTACTACTTTTTGTGTAGTTTTTGTCTGCCAGAAACTATAATTCACTAGCTGTGTATCATAAAGAGTCATCGTTTCTCCTCCTAGGGGTTTTCGAGATTTCTTAATCCAAACCGCAAGTAACGAGGCATTGGCTACCTTAAGAGAGTCATAGTTACTCGTCCCAATTGCTCACCCAGTCTGCCACTTTTCCTTACTGCGGCCAGTCTGCCAGAAGCGATATGTCACTCGTTGTGTATCTTAAGAGATTCATCGTTACTCTTTCCATAGGTTACTGGTATTCTCTGATTCAATGCCTCTCGTGACGAAAAAGTGGCTATCTTAATAGTGCAATACTTCTTCCTCCCAGTTGCTCACACAGTTTACTACTTTTTTGTGTAGTTTTTGTCTGCCAGAAACTATAATTCACTAGTTTTGTATCATAAAAGAGTCATCGTTTCTCCTCCTAGGGGTTATTCGAGACCTCTTAATCCAAACCGCAAGTAACGAGGCATTGGCTACCTTAAGAGAGTCATAGTTACTCGTCCCAATTGCTCACCCAGTCTGCCACTTATTCTTACTGTGGCCAGTCTGCCAGAAGCGATATGTCACTCGTTGTGTATCTTAAGAGATTCATCGTTACCCCTTCCATAGGTTACTGGTATTCTATGAGTCAATACCTCTCGTGACGAAAAAGTGGCTATCTTAATGGTGCAATACTTCTTCCTCCGAGTTGCTCACACAGTTTACTACTTTTTGTGTAGTTTTTGTCTGCCAGAAACTATAATTCACTAGCTGTGTATCATAAAAGAGTCATCGTTTCTCCTCCTAGGGGTTTTCGAGATTTCTTAATCCAAACCGCAAGTAACGAGGCATTGGCTACCTTAAGAGAGTCATAGTTACTCGTCCCAATTGCTCACCCAGTCTGCCACTTTTCCTTACTGCGGCCAGTCTGCCAGAAGCGATATGTCACTCGTTGTGTATCTTAAGAGATTCTTCGTTACTCTTTCCATACGTTACTGGTATTCTCTGATTCAATGCCTCTCGTGACGAAAAAGTGGCTATCTTAATAGTGCAATACTTCTTCCTCCCAGTTGCTCACACAGTTTACTACTTTTTTGTGTAGTTTTTGTCTGCCAGAAACTATAATTCACTAGTTTTGTATCATAAAAGAGCCATCGTTTCTCCTCCTAGGGGTTATTCGAGACCTCTTAATGCAAACCGCAAGTAACGTGGCATTGGCTACCTTAAGAGAGCCATAGTTACTCGTCCCAATTGCTCACCCAGTCTGCCACTTTTCCTTACTGCGGCCAGTCTGCCAGAAGCGATATGTCACTCGTTGTGTATCTTAAGAGATTCATCGTTACTCTTTCCATAGGTTACTGGTATTCTCTGATTCAATGCCTCTCGTGACGAAAAAGTGGCTATCTTAATAGTGCAATACTTCTTCCTCCCAGTTGCTCACACAGTTTACTACTTTTTTGTGTAGTTTTTGTCTGCCAGAAACTATAATTCACTAGTTTTGTATCATAAAAGAGTCATCGTTTCTCCTCCTAGGGGCTATTCGAGACCTCTTAATCCAAACCGCAAGTAACGAGGCATTGGCTACCTTAAGAGAGTCATAGTTACTCGTCCCAATTGCTCACCCAGTCTGCCACTTTTTCTTACTGCGGGCAGTCTGCCAGAAGCGATATGTCACTCGTTGTGTATCTTAAGAGATTCATCGTTACTCTTTCCATAGGTTACTGGTATTCCCTGATTCAATGCCTCTCGTGACGAAAAAGTGGCTATCTTAATAGTGCAATACTTCTTCCTCCGAGTTGCTCACACAGTTTACTACTTTTTGTGTAGTTTTTGTCTGCCAGAAACTATAATTCACTAGCTGTGTATCATAAAAGAGTCATCGTTTCTCCTCCTAGGGGTTATTCGAGACCTCTTAATCCAAACCGCAAGTAACGAGGCATTGGCTACCTTAAGAGAGTCATAGTTACTCGTCCCAATTGCTCACCCAGTCTGCCACTTTTCCTTACTGCGGCCAGTCTGCCAGAAGCGATATGTCACTCGTTGTGTATCTTAAGAGATTCATCGTTACTCTTTCCATAGGTTACTGGTATTCTCTGATTCAATGCCTCTCGTGACGAAAAAGTGGCTATCTTAATAGTGCAATACTTCTTCCTCCCAGTTGCTCAGACAGTTTACTACTTTTTTGTGTAGTTTTTGTCTGCCAGAAACTATAATTCACTAGTTTTGTATCATAAAAGAGTCATCGTTTCTCCTCCTAGGGGTTATTCGAGACCTCTTAATGCAAACCGCAAGTAACGAGGCATTGGATACCTTAAGAGAGTCATAGTTACTCGTCCCAATTGCTCACCCAGTCTGCCACTTTTCCTTACTGCGGCCAGTCTGCCAGAAGCGATATGTCACTCGTTGTGTATCTTAAGAGATTCATCGTTACTCTTTCCATAGGTTACTGGTATTCTCTGATTCAATGCCTCTCGTGACGAAAAAGTGGCTATCTTAATAGTGCAATACTGCTTCCTCCCAGTTGCTCACACAGTTTACTACTTTTTTGTGTAGTTTTTGTCTGCCAGAAACTATAATTCACTAGTTTTGTATCATAAAAGAGTCATCGTTTCTCCTCCTAGGGGTTATTCGAGACCTCTTAATCCAAACCGCAAGTAACGAGGCATTGGCTACCTTAAGAGAGTCATAGTTACTCGTCCCAATTGCTCACCCAGTCTGCCACTTTTTCTTACTGCGGCCAGTCTGCCAGAAGCGATATGTCACTCGTTGTGTATCTTAAGAGATTCATCGTTACTCCTTCCATAGGTTACTGGTATTCTCTGAGTCAATACCTCTCGTGACGAAACAGTGGCAATCTTAATAGTGCAATACTTCTTCCTCCGAGTTGCTCACACAGTTTACTACTTTTTGTGTAGTTTTTGTCTGCCAGAAACTATAATTCACTAGCTGTGTATCATAAAAGAGTCATCGTTTCTCCTCCTAGGGGTTTTCGAGATTTCTTAATCCAATCCGCAAGTAACGAGGCATTGGCTACCTTAAGAGAGTCATAGTTACTCGTCCCAATTGCTCACCCAGTCTGCCACTTTTCCTTACTGCGGCCAGTCTGCCAGAAGCGATATGTCACTCGTTGTGTATCTTAAGAGATTCATCGTTACTCTTTCCATAGGTTACTGGTATTCTCTGATTCAATGCCTCTCGTGACGAAAAAGTGGCTATCTTAATAGTGCAATACTTCTTCCTCCGAGTTGCTCACACAGTTTACTAGTTTTTGTGTAGTTTTTGTCTGCCAGAAACTATAATTCACTAGCTGTGTATCATAAAAGAGTCATCGTTTCTCCTCCTAGGGGTTTTCGAGATTTCTTAATCCAAACCGCAAGTAACGAGGCATTGGCTACCTTAAGAGAGTCATAGTTACTCGTCCCAATTGCTCACCCAGTCTGCCACTTTTCCTTACTGCGGCCAGTCTGCCAGAAGCGATATGTCACTCGTTGTGTATCTTAAGAGATTCATCGTTACTCTTTCCATAGGTTACTGGTATTCTCTGACTCAATGCCTCTCGTGACGAAAAAGTGGCTATCTTAATAGTGCAATACTTCTTCCTCCCAGTTGCTCACACAGTTTACTACTTTTTTGTGTAGTTTTTGTCTGCCAGAAACTATAATTCACTAGTTTTGTATCATAAAAGAGTCATCGTTTCTCCTCCTAGGGGTTATTCGAGACCTCTTAATCCAAACCGCAAGTAACGAGGCATTGGCTACCTTAAGAGAGTCATAGTTACTCGTCCCAATTGCTCACCCAGTCTGCCACTTATTCTTACTGTGGCCAGTCTGCCAGAAGCGATATGTCACTCGTTGTGTATCTTAAGAGATTCATCGTTACCCCTTCCATAGGTTACTGGTATTCTATGAGTCAATACCTCTCGTGACGAAAAAGTGGCTATCTTAATGGTGCAATACTTCTTCCTCCGATTTGCTCACACAGTTTACTACTTTTTGTGTAGTTTTTGTCTGCCAGAAACTATAATTCACTAGCTGTGTATCATAAAAGAGTCATCGTTTCTCCTCCTAGGGGTTTTCGAGATTTCTTAATCCAAACCGCAAGTAACGAGGCATTGGCTACCTTAAGAGAGTCATAGTTACTCGTCCCAATTGCTCACCCAGTCTGCCACTTTTCCTTACTGCGGCCAGTCTGCCAGAAGCGATATGTCACTCGTTGTGTATCTTAAGAGATTCTTCGTTACTCTTTCCATACGTTACTGGTATTCTCTGATTCAATGCCTCTCGTGACGAAAAAGTGGCTATCTTAATAGTGCAATACTTCTTCCTCCCAGTTGCTCACACAGTTTACTACTTTTTTGTGTAGTTTTTGTCTGCCAGAAACTATAATTCACTAGTTTTGTATCATAAAAGAGTCATCGTTTCTCCTCCTAGGGGTTATTCGAGACCTCTTAATCCAAACCGCAAGTAACGAAGCATTGGCTACCTTAAGAGAGTCATAGTTACTCGTCCCAATTGCTCACCCAGTCTGCCACTTTTTCTTACTGCGGCCAGTCTGCCAGAAGCGATATGTCACTCGTTGTGTATCTTAAGAGATTCATCGTTACTCTTTCCATAGGTTACTGGTATTCTCTGATTCAATGCCTCTCGTGACAAAAAAGTGGCTATCTTAATAGTGCAATACTTCTTCCTCCCAGTTGCTCACACAGTTTACTACCTTTTTGTGTAGTTTTTGTCTGCCAGAAACTATAATTCACTAGTTTTGTATCATAAAAGAGTCATCGTTTCTCCTCCTAGGGGTTATTCGAGACCTCTTAATCCAAACCGCAAGTAACGAGGCATTGGCTACCTTAAGAGAGTCATAGTTACTCGTCCCAATTGCTCACCCAGTCTGCCACTTTTCCTTACTGCGGCCAGTCTGCCAGAAGCGATATGTCACTCGTTGTGTATCTTAAGAGATTCATCGTTACTCTTTCCATACGTTACTGGTATTCTCTGATTCAATGCCTCTCGTGACGAAAAAGTGGCTATCTTAATAGTGCAATACTTCTTCCTCCCAGTTGCTCACACAGTTTACTACTTTTTTGTGTAGTTTTTGTCTGCCAGAAACTATAATTCACTAGTTTTGTATCATAAAAGAGTCATCGTTTCTCCTCCTAGGGGTTATTCGAGACCTCTTAATCCAAACCGCAAGTAACGAGGCATTGGCTACCTTAAGAGAGTCATAGTTACTCGTCCCAATTGCTCACCCAGTCTGCCACTTTTTCTTACTGCGGCCAGTCTGCCAGAAGCGATATGTCACTCGTTGTGTATCTTAAGAGATTCATCGTTACTCCTTCCATAAGTTACTGATATTCTATGAGTCAATACCTCTCGTGACGAAAAAGTGGCTATCTTAATAGTGCAATACTTCTTCCTCCGAGTTGCTCACACAGTTTACTACTTTTTTGTGTAGTTTTTGTCTGCCAGAAACTATAATTCACTAGTTTTGTATCATAAAAGAGCCATCGTTTCTCCTCCTAGGGGTTATTCGAGACCTCTTAATGCAAACCGCAAGTAACGAGGCATTGGCTACCTTAAGAGAGCCATAGTTACTCGTCCCAATTGCTCACCCAGTCTGCCACTTTTCCTTACTGCGGCCAGTCTGCCAGAAGCGATATGTCACTCGTTGTGTATCTTAAGAGATTCATCGTTACTCTTTCCATAGGTTACTGGTATTCTCTGATTCAATGCCTCTCGTGACGAAAAAGTGGCTATCTTAATAGTGCAATACTTCTTCCTCCCAGTTGCTCACACAGTTTACTACTTTTTTGTGTAGTTTTTGTCTGCCAGAAACTATAATTCACTAGTTTTGTATCATAAAAGAGTCATCGTTTCTCCTCCTAGGGGCTATTCGAGACCTCTTAATCCAAACCGCAAGTAACGAGGCATTGGCTACCTTAAGAGAGTCATAGTTACTCGTCCCAATTGCTCACCCAGTCTGCCACTTTTTCTTACTGCGGGCAGTCTGCCAGAAGCGATATGTCACTCGTTGTGTATCTTAAGAGATTCATCGTTATTCTTTCCATAGGTTACTGGTATTCTCTGATTCAATGCCTCTCGTGACGAAAAAGTGGCTATCTTAATAGTGCAATACTTCTTCCTCCCAGTTGCTCACACAGTTTACTACTTTTTTGTGTAGTTTTTGTCTGCCAGAAACTATAATTCACTAGTTTTGTATCATAAAAGAGTCATCGTTTCTCCTCCTAGGGGTTATTCGAGACCTCTTAATCCAAACCGCAAGTAACGAGGCATTGGCTACCTTAAGAGAGTCATAGTTACTCGTCCCAATTGCTCACCCAGTCTGCCACTTTTTCTTACTGCGGCCAGTCTGCCAGAAGCGATATGTCACTCGTTGTGTATCTTAAGAGATTCATCGCTACTCTTTCCATAGGTTACTGGTATTCTCTGAGTCAATACCTCTCGTGACGAAACAGTGGCTATCTTAATAGTGCAATACTTCCTCCTCCGAGTTGCTCACACAGTTTACTACTTTTTGTGTAGTTTTTGTCTGCCAGAAACTATAATTTACTAGCTGTGTATCATAAAAGAGTCATCGTTTCTCCTCCTAGGGGTTTTCGAGATTTCTTAATCCAAACCGCAAGTAACGAGGCATTGGCTACCTTAAGAGAGTCATAGTTACTCGTCCCAATTGCTCACCCATTCTGCCACTTTTCCTTACTGCGGCCAGTCTGCCAGAAGCGATATGTCACTCGTTGTGTATCTTAAGAGATTCATCGTTACTCTTTCCATAGGTTACTGGTATTCTCTGATTCAATGCCTCTCGTGACAAAAAAGTGGCTATCTTAATAGTGCAATACTTCTTCCTCCCAGTTGCTCACACAGTTTACTACCTTTTTGTGTAGTTTTTGTCTGCCAGAAACTATAATTCACTAGTTTTGTATCATAAAAGAGTCATCGTTTCTCCTCCTAGGGGTTATTCGAGACCTCTTAATCCAAACCGCAAGTAACGAGGCATTGGCTACCTTAAGAGAGTCATAGTTACTCGTCCCAATTGCTCACCCAGTCTGCCACTTATTCTTACTGTGGCCAGTCTGCCAGAAGCGATATGTCACTCGTTGTGTATCTTAAGAGATTCATCGTTACTCCTTCCATAGGTTACTGGTATTCTATGAGTCAATACCTCTCGTGACGAAAAAGTGGCTATCTTAATGGTGCAATACTTCTTCCTCCGAGTTGCTCACACAGTTTACTACTTTTTGTGTAGTTTTTGTCTGCCAGAAACTATAATTCACAAGCTGTGTATCATAAAAGAGTCATCGTTTCTCCTCCTAGGGGTTTTCGAGATTTCTTAATCCAAACCGCAAGTAACGAGGCATTGGCTACCTTAAGAGAGTCATAGTTACTCGTCCCAATTGCTCACCCATTCTGCCACTTTTTCTTACTGCGGCCAGTCTGCCAGAAGCGATATGTCACTCGTTGTGTATCTTAAGAGATTCATCGTTACTCTTTCCATAGGTTACTGGTATTCTATGAGTCAATACCTCTCGTGACGAAAAAGTGGCTATCTTAATAGTGCAATACTTCTTCCTCCGAGTTGCTCACACAGTTTACTACTTTTTGTGTAGTTTTTGTCTGCCAGAAACTATAATTCACTAGCTGTGTATCATAAAAGAGTCATCGTTTCTCCTCCTAGGGGTTTTCGAGATTTCTTAATCCAAACCGCAAGTAACGAGGCATTGGCTACCTTAAGAGAGTCATAGTTACTCGTCCCAATTGCTCACCCATTCTGCCACTTTTCCTTACTGCGGCCAGTCTGCCAGAAGCGATATGTCACTCGTTGTGTATCTTAAGAGATTCATCGTTACTCTTTCCATAGGTTACTGGTATTCTCTGATTCAATGCCTCTCGTGACGAAAAAGTGGCTATCTTAATAGTGCAATACTTCTTCCTCCCAGTTGCTCACACAGTTTACTACCTTTTTGTGTAGTTTTTGTCTGCCAGAAACTATAATTCACTAGTTTTGTATCATAAAAGAGTCATCGTTTCTCCTCCTAGGGGTTATTCGAGACCTCTTAATCCAAACCGCAAGTAACGAGGCATTGGCTACCTTAAGAGAGTCATAGTTACTCGTCCCAATTGCTCACCCAGTCTGCCACTTATTCTTACTGTGGCCAGTCTGCCAGAAGCGATATGTCACTCGTTGTGTATCTTAAGAGATTCATCGTTACTCCTTCCATAGGTTACTGGTATTCTATGAGTCAATACCTCTCGTGACGAAAAAGTGGCTATCTTAATGGTGCAATACTTCTTCCTCCGAGTTGCTCACACAGTTTACTACTTTTTGTGTAGTTTTTGTCTGCCAGAAACTATAATTCACTAGCTGTGTATCATAAAAGAGTCATCGTTTCTCCTCCTAGGGGTTTTCGAGATTTCTTAATCCAAACCGCAAGTAACGAGGCATTGGCTACCTTAAGAGAGTCATAGTTACTCGTCCCAATTGCTCACCCAGTCTGCCACTTTTTCTTACTGCGGCCAGTCTGCCAGAAGCGATATGTCACTCGTTGTGTATCTTAAGAGATTCATCGTTACTCTTTCCATAGGTTACTGGTATTCTATGAGTCAATACCTCTCGTGACGAAAAAGTGGCTATCTTAATAGTGCAATACTTCTTCCTCCGAGTTGCTCACACAGTTTACTACTTTTTGTGTAGTTTTTGTCTGCCAGAAACTATAATTCACTAGTTTTGTATCATAAAAGAGTCATCGTTTCTCCTCCTAGGGGTTTTCGAGATTTCTTAATCCAAACCGCAAGTAACGAGGCATTGGCTACCTTAAGAGAGTCATAGTTACTCGTCCCAATTGCTCACCCAGTCTGCCACTTTTCCTTACTGCGGCCAGTCTGCCAGAAGCGATATGTCACTCGTTGTGTATCTTAAGAGATTCATCGTTACTCTTTCCATAGGTTACTGGTATTCTCTGATTCAATGCCTCTCGTGACGAAAAAGTGGCTATCTTAATGGTGCAATACTTCTTCCTCCGAGTTGCTCACACAGTTTACTACTTTTTGTGTAGTTTTTGTCTGCCAGAAACTATAATTCACTAGCTGTGTATCATAAAAGAGTCATCGTTTCTCCTCCTAGGGGTTTTCGAGATTTCTTAATCCAAACCGCAAGTAACGAGGCATTGGCTACCTTAAGAGAGTCATAGTTACTCGTCCCAATTGCTCACCCAGTCTTGCCACTTTTCCTTACTGCGGCCAGTCTGCCAGAAGCGATATGTCACTCGTTGTGTATCTTAAGAGATTCATCGTTACTCTTTCCATAGGTTACTGGTATTCTCTGATTCAATGCCTCTCGTGACGAAAAAGTGGCTATCTTAATAGTGCAATACTTCTTCCTCCCAGTTGCTCACACAGTTTACTACTTTTTTGTGTAGTTTTTGTCTGCCAGAAACTATAATTCACTAGTTTTGTATCATAAAAGAGTCATCGTTTCTCCTCCTAGGGGTTATTCGAGACCTCTTAATGCAAACCGCAAGTAACGAGGCATTGGCTACCTTAAGAGAGTCATAGTTACTCGTCCCAATTGCTCACCCAGTCTGCCACTTTTCCTTACTGCGGCCAGTCTGCCAGAAGCGATATGTCACTCGTTGTGTATCTTAAGAGATTCATCGTTACTCTTTCCATAGGTTACTGGTATTCTCTGATTCAATGCCTCTCGTGACCAAAAAGTGGCTATCTTAATAGTGCAATACTTCTTCCTCCCAGTTGCTCACACAGTTTACTACTTTTTTGTGTAGTTTTTGTCTGCCAGAAACTATAATTCACTAGCTGTGTATCATAAAAGAGTCATCGTTTCTCCTCCTAGGGGTTATTCGAGACCTCTTAATGCAAACCGCAAGTAACGAGGCATTGGCTACCTTAAGAGAGTCATAGTTACTCGTCCCAATTGCTCACCCAGTCTGCCACTTTTCCTTACTGCGGCCAGTCTGCCAGAAGCGATATGTCACTCGTTGTGTATCTTAAGAGATTCATCGTTACTCTTTCCATACGTTACTGGTATTCTCTGATTCAATGCCTCTCGTGACGAAAAAGTGGCTATCTTAATAGTGCAATACTTCTTCCTCCCAGTTGCTCACACAGTTTACTACTTTTTTGTGTAGTTTTTGTCTGCCAGAAACTATAATTCACTAGTTTTGTATCATAAAAGAGTCATCGTTTCTCCTCCTAGGGGTTATTCGAGACCTCTTAATGCAAACCGCAAGTAACGAGGCATTGGCTACCTTAAGAGAGTCATAGTTACTCGTCCCAATTGCTCACCCAGTCTGCCACTTGTCCTTACTGCGGCCAGTCTGCCAGAAGCGATATGTCACTCGTTGTGTATCTTAAGAGATTCATCGTTACTCCTTCCATAGGTTACTGGTATTCTCTGAGTCAATACCTCTCGTGACGAAAAAGTGGCTATCTTAATAGTGCAATACTTCTTCCTCCGAGTTGCTCACACAGTTTACTACTTTTTTGTGTAGTTTTTGTCTGCCAGAAACTATAATTCACTAGTTTTGTATCATAAAAGAGTCATGGTTTCTCCTCCTAGGGGTTATTCGAGACCTCTTAATCCAAACCGCAAGTAACGAGGCATTGGCTACCTTAAGAGAGTCATAGTTACTCGTCCCAATTGCTCACCCAGTCTGCCACTTATTCTTACTGTGGCCAGTCTGCCAGAAGCGATAAGTCACTCGTTGTGTATCTTAAGAGATTCATCGTTACTCCTTCCATAGGTTACTGGTATTCTATGAGTCAATACCTCTCGTGACGAAAAAGTGGCTATCTTAATGGTGCAATACTTCTTCCTCCGAGTTGCTCACACAGTTTACTACTTTTTGTGTAGTTTTTGTCTGCCAGAAACTATAATTCACTAGCTGTGTATCATAAAAGAGTCATCGTTTCTCCTCCTAGGGGTTTTCGAGATTTCTTAATCCAAACCGCAAGTAACGAGGCATTGGCTACCTTAAGAGAGTCATAGTTACTCGTCCCAATTGCTCACCCAGTCTGCCACTTTTTCTTACTGCGGCCAGTCTGCCAGAAGCGATATGTCACTCGTTGTGTATCTTAAGAGATTCATCGTTACTCCTTCCATAGGTTACTGGTATTCTATGAGTCAATACCTCTCGTGACGAAAAAGTGGCTATCTTAATAGTGCAATACTTCTTCCTCCGAGTTGCTCACACAGTTTACTACTTTTTGTGTAGTTTTTGTCTGCCAGAAACTATAATTCACTAGTTTTGTATCATAAAAGAGTCATCGTTTCTCCTCCTAGGGGTTTTCGAGATTTCTTAATCCAAACCGCAAGTAACGAGGCATTGGCTACCTTAAGAGAGTCATAGTTACTCGTCCCAATTGCTCACCCAGTCTGCCACTTTTCCTTACTGCGGCCAGTCTGCCAGAAGCGATATGTCACTCGTTGTGTATCTTAAGAGATTCATCGTTACTCTTTCCATAGGTTACTGGTATTCTCTGATTCAATGCCTCTCGTGACGAAAAAGTGGCTATCTTAATAGTGCAATACTTCTTCCTCCCAGTTGCTCACACAGTTTACTACTTTTTTGTGTAGTTTTTGTCTGCCAGAAACTATAATTCACTAGTTTTGTATCATAAAAGAGTCATCGTTTCTCCTCCTAGGGGTTTTCGAGATTTCTTAATCCAAACCGCAAGTAACGAGGCATTGGCTACCTTAAGAGAGTCATAGTTACTCGTCCCAATTGCTCACCCAGTCTGCCACTTTTCCTTACTGCGGCCAGTCTGCCAGAAGCGATATGTCACTCGTTGTGTATCTTAAGAGATTCATCGTTACTCTTTCCATAGGTTACTGGTATTCTCTGATTCAATGCCTCTCGTGACGAAAAAGTGGCTATCTTAATAGTGCAATACTTCTTCCTCCCAGTTGCTCACACAGTTTACTACTTTTTTGTGTAGTTTTTGTCTGCCAGAAACTATAATTCACTAGTTTTGTATCATAAAAGAGTCATCGTTTCTCCTCCTAGGGGTTATTCGAGACCTCTTAATCCAAACCGCAAGTAACGAGGCATTGGCTACCTTAAGAGAGTCATAGTTACTCGTCCCAATTGCTCACCCAGTCTGCCACTTTTCCTTACTGCGGCCAGTCTGCCAGGAGCGATATGTCACTCGTTGTGTATCTTAAGAGATTCATCGTTACTCCTTCCATAGGTTACTGGTATTCTATGAGTCAATACCTCTCGTGACGAAAAAGTGGCTATCTTAATAGTGCAATACTTCTTCCTCCCAGTTGCTCACACAGTTTACTACTTTTTTGTGTAGTTTTTGTCTGCCAGAAACTATAATTCACTAGTTTTGTATCATAAAAGAGCCATCGTTTCTCCTCCTAGGGGTTATTCGAGACCTCTTAATGCAAACCGCAAGTAACGAGGCATTGGCTACCTTAAGAGAGCCATAGTTACTCGTCCCAATTGCTCACCCAGTCTGCCACTTTTCCTTACTGCGGCCAGTCTGCCAGAAGCGATATGTCACTCGTTGTGTATCTTAAGAGATTCATCGTTACTCTTTCCATAGGTTACTGGTATTCTCTGATTCAATGCCTCTCGTGACGAAAAAGTGGCTATCTTAATAGTGCAATACTTCTTCCTCCCAGTTGCTCACACAGTTTACTACTTTTTTGTGTAGTTTTTGTCTGCCAGAAACTATAATTCACTAGTTTTGTATCATAAAAGAGTCATCGTTTCTCCTCCTAGGGGTTATTCGAGACCTCTTAATCCAAACCGCAAGTAACGACGCATTGGCTACCTTAAGAGAGTCATAGTTACTCGTCCCAATTGCTCACCCAGTCTGCCACTTTTTCTTACTGCGGCCAGTCTGCCAGAAGCGATATGTCACTCGTTGTGTATCTTAAGAGATTCATCGTTACTCCTTCCATAGGTTACTGGTATTCTCTGAGTCAATACCTCTCGTGACGAAAAAGTGGCTATCTTAATAGTGCAATACTTCTTCCTCCGAGTTGCTCACACAGTTTACTACTTTTTGTGTAGTTTTTGTCTGCCAGAAACTATAATTCACTAGCTGTGTATCATAAAAGAGTCATCGTTTCTCCTCCTAGGGGTTATTCGAGACCTCTTAATCCAAACCGCAAGTAACGAGGCATTGGCTACCTTAAGAGAGTCATAGTTACTCGTCCCAATTGCTCACCCAGTCTGCCACTTTTCCTTACTGCGGCCAGTCTGCCAGAAGCGATATGTCACTCGTTGTGTATCTTAAGAGATTCATCGTTACTCTTTCCATAGGTTACTGGTATTCTCTGATTCAATGCCTCTCGTGACGAAAAAGTGGCTATCTTAATAGTGCAATACTTCTTCCTCCCAGTTGCTCACACAGTTTACTACTTTTTTGTGTAGTTTTTGTCTGCCAGAAACTATAATTCACTAGTTTTGTATCATAAAAGAGTCATCGTTTCTCCTCCTAGGGGTTATTCGAGACCTCTTAATGCAAACCGCAAGTAACGAGGCATTGGCTACCTTAAGAGAGTCATAGTTACTCGTCCCAATTGCTCACCCAGTCTGCCACTTTTCCTTACTGCGGCCAGTCTGCCAGAAGCGATATGTCACTCGTTGTGTATCTTAAGAGATTCATCGTTACTCTTTCCATAGGTTACTGGTATTCTCTGATTCAATGCCTCTCGTGACGAAAAAGTGGCTATCTTAATAGTGCAATACTTCTTCCTCCCAGTTGCTCACACAGTTTACTACTTTTTTGTGTAGTTTTTGTCTGCCAGAAACTATAATTCACTAGCTGTGTATCATAAAAGAGTCATCGTTTCTCCTCCTAGGGGTTATTCGAGACCTCTTAATGCAAACCGCAAGTAACGAGGCATTGGCTACCTTAAGAGAGTCATAGTTACTCGTCCCAATTGCTCACCCAGTCTGCCACTTTTTCTTACTGCGGCCAGTCTGCCAGAAGCGATATGTCACTCGTTGTGTATCTTAAGAGATTCATCGTTACTCTTTCCATACGTTACTGGTATTCTCTGATTCAATGCCTCTCGTGACGAAAAAGTGGCTATCTTAATAGTGCAATACTTCTTCCTCCGAGTTGCTCACACAGTTTACTACTTTTTTGTGTAGTTTTTGTCTGCCAGAAACTATAATTCACTAGTTTTGTATCATAAAAGAGTCATCGTTTCTCCTCCTAGGGGTTATTCGAGACCTCTTAATCCAAACCGCAAGTAACGAGGCATTGGCTACCTTAAGAGAGTCATAGTTACTCGTCCCAATTGCTCACCCAGTCTGCCACTTTTTCTTACTGCGGCCAGTCTGCCAGAAGCGATATGTCACTCGTTGTGTATCTTAAGAGATTCATCGTTACTCCTTCCATAGGTTACTGGTATTCTCTGAGTCAATACCTCTCGTGACGAAACAGTGGCTATCTTAATAGTGCAATACTTCTTCCTCCGAGTTGCTCACACAGTTTACTACTTTTTGTGTAGTTTTTGTCTGCCAGAAACTATAATTCACTAGCTGTGTATCATAAAAGAGTCATCGTTTCTCCTCCTAGGGGTTTTCGAGATTTCTTAATCCAATCCGCAAGTAACGAGGCATTGGCTACCTTAAGAGAGTCATAGTTACTCGTCCCAATTGCTCACCCAGTCTGCCACTTTTCCTTACTGCGGCCAGTCTGCCAGAAGCGATATGTCACTCGTTGTGTATCTTAAGAGATTCATCGTTACTCTTTCCATAGGTTACTGGTATTCTCTGATTCAATGCCTCTCGTGACGAAAAAGTGGGTATCTTAATAGTGCAATACTTCTTCCTCCCAGTTGCTCACACAGTTTACTACTTTTTTGTGTAGTTTTTGTCTGCCAGAAACTATAATTCACTAGTTTTGTATCATAAAAGAGTCATCGTTTCTCCTCCTAGGGGTTATTCGAGTCCTCTTAATCCAAACCGCAAGTAACGAGGCATTGGCTTCCTTAAGAGAGTCATAGTTACTCGTCCCAATTGCTCACCCAGTCTGCCACTTTTTCTTACTGCGGCCAGTCTGCCAGAAGCGATATGTCACTCGTTGTGTATCTTAAGAGATTCATCGTTACTCCTTCCATAGGTTACTGGTATTCTATGAGTCAATACCTCTCGTGACGAAAAAGTGGCTATCTTAATAGTGCAATACTTCTTCCTCCGAGTTGCTCACACAGTTTACTACTTTTTGTGTAGTTTTTGTCTGCCAGAAACTATAATTCACTAGCTGTGTATCATAAAAGAGTCATCGTTTCTCCTCCTAGGGGTTTTCGAGATTTCTTAATCCAAACCGCAAGTAACGAGGCATTGGCTACCTTAAGAGAGTCATAGTTACTCGTCCCAATTGCTCACCCAGTCTGCCACTTTTCCTTACTGCGGCCAGTCTGCCAGAAGCGATATGTCACTCGTTGTGTATCTTAAGAGATTCATCGTTACTCTTTCCATAGGTTACTGGTATTCTCTGATTCAATGCCTCTCGTGACGAAAAAGTGGCTATCTTAATAGTGCAATACTTCTTCCTCCCAGTTGCTCACACAGTTTACTACTTTTTTGTGTAGTTTTTGTCTGCCAGAAACTATAATTCACTAGTTTTGTATCATAAAAGAGTCATCGTTTCTCCTCCTAGGGGTTATTCGAGACCTCTTAATCCAAACCGCAAGTAACGAGGCATTGGCTACCTTAAGAGAGTCATAGTTACTCGTCCCAATTGCTCACCCAGTCTGCCACTTATTCTTACTGTGGCCAGTCTGCCAGAAGCGATATGTCACTCGTTGTGTATCTTAAGAGATTCATCGTTACCCCTTCCATAGGTTACTGGTATTCTATGAGTCAATACCTCTCGTGACGAAAAAGTGGCTATCTTAATAGTGCAATACTTCTTCCTCCGAGTTGCTCACACAGTTTACTACTTTTTGTGTAGTTTTTGTCTGCCAGAAACTATAATTCACTAGCTGTGTATCATAAAAGAGTCATCGTTTCTCCTCCTAGGGGTTTTCGAGATTTCTTAATCCAAACCGCAAGTAACGAGGCATTGGCTACCTTAAGAGAGTCATAGTTACTCGTCCCAATTGCTCACCCAGTCTGCCACTTTTCCTTACTGCGGCCAGTCTGCCAGAAGCGATATGTCACTCGTTGTGTATCTTAAGAGATTCATCGTTACTCTTTCCATACGTTACTGGTATTCTCTGATTCAATGCCTCTCGTGACGAAAAAGTGGCTATCTTAATAGTGCAATACTTCTTCCTCCCAGTTGCTCACACAGTTTACTACTTTTTTGTGTAGTTTTTGTCTGCCAGAAACTATAATTCACTAGTTTTGTATCATAAAAGAGTCATCGTTTCTCCTCCTAGGGGTTATTCGAGACCTCTTAATCCAAACCGCAAGTAACGAGGCATTGGCTACCTTAAGAGAGTCATAGTTACTCGTCCCAATTGCTCACCCAGTCTGCCACTTTTTCTTACTGCGGCCAGTCTGCCAGAAGCGATATGTCACTCGTTGTGTATCTTAAGAGATTCATCGTTACTCCTTCCATAGGTTACTGATATTCTATGAGTCAATACCTCTCGTGACGAAAAAGTGGCTATCTTAATAGTGCAATACTTCTTCCTCCCAGTTGCTCACACAGTTTACTACTTTTTTGTGTAGTTTTTGTCTGCCAGAAACTATAATTCACTAGTTTTGTATCATAAAAGAGTCATCGTTTCTCCTCCTAGGGGTTATTCGAGACCTCTTAATCCAAACCGCAAGTAACGAAGCATTGGCTACCTTAAGAGAGTCATAGTTACTCGTCCCAATTGCTCACCCAGTCTGCCACTTTTTCTTACTGCGGCCAGTCTGCCAGAAGCGATATGTCACTCGTTGTGTATCTTAAGAGATTCATCGTTACTCCTTTTATAGGTTACTGGTATTCTATGAGTCAATACCTCTCGTGACGAAAAAGTGTCTATCTTAATAGTGCAATACTTCTTCCTCCGAGTTGCTCACACAGTTTACTACTTTTTGTGTAGTTTTTGTCTGCCAGAAACTATAATTCACTAGCTGTGTATCATAAAAGAGTCATCGTTTCTCCTCCTAGGGGTTATTCGAGTCCTCTTAATCCAAACCGCAAGTAACGAGGCATTGGCTACCTTAAGAGAGTCATAGTTACTCGTCCCAATTGCTCACCCAGTCTGCCACTTTTCCTTACTGCGGCCAGTCTGCCAGAAGCGATATGTCACTCGTTGTGTATCTTAAGAGATTCATCGTCACTCTTTCCATACGTTACTGGTATTCTCTGATTCAATGCCTCTCGTGACGAAAAAGTGGCTATCTTAATAGTGCAATACTTCTTCCTCCCAGTTGCTCACACAGTTTACTACTTTTTTGTGTAGTTTTTGTCTGCCAGAAACTATAATTCACTAGTTTTGTATCATAAAAGAGTCATCGTTTCTCCTCCTAGGGGCTATTCGAGACCTCTTAATCCAAACCGCAAGTAACGAGGCATTGGCTACCTTAAGAGAGTCATAGTTACTCGTCCCAATTGCTCACCCAGTCTGCCACTTTTTCTTACTGCGGCCAGTCTGCCAGAAGCGATATGTCACTCGTTGTGTATCTTAAGAGATTCATCGTTACTCTTTCCATAGGTTACTGGTATTCTCTGATTCAATGCCTCTCGTGACGAAAAAGTGGCTATCTTAATAGTGCAATACTTCTTCCTCCCAGTTGCTCACATAGTTTACTACTTTTTTGTGTAGTTTTTGTCTGCCAGAAACTATAATTCACTAGTTTTGTATCATAAAAGAGTCATCGTTTCTCCTCCTAGGGGTTATTCGAGTCCTCTTAATCCAAACCGCAAGTAACGAGGCATTGGCTACCTTAAGAGAGTCATAGTTACTCGTCCCAATTGCTCACCCAGTCTGCCACTTTTTCTTACTGCGGCCAGTCTGCCAGAAGCGATATGTCACTCGTTGTGTATCTTAAGAGATTCATCGTTACTCCTTCCATAGGTTACTGGTATTCTATGAGTCAATACCTCTCGTGACGAAAAAGTGGCTATCTTAATAGTGCAATACTTCTTCCTCCGAGTTGCTCACACAGTTTACTACTTTTTGTGTAGTTTTTGTCTGCCAGAAACTATAATTCACTAGCTGTGTATCATAAAAGAGTCATCGTTTCTCCTCCTAGGGGTTTTCGAGATTTCTTAATCCAAACCGCAAGTAACGAGGCATTGGCTACCTTAAGAGAGTCATAGTTACTCGTCCCAATTGCTCACCCAGTCTGCCACTTTTCCTTACTGCGGCCAGTCTGCCAGAAGCGATATGTCACTCGTTGTGTATCTTAAGAGATTCATCGTTACTCTTTCCATAGGTTACTGGTATTCTCTGATTCAATGCCTCTCGTGACGAAAAAGTGGCTATCTTAATAGTGCAATACTTCTTCCTCCCAGTTGCTCACACAGTTTACTACTTTTTTGTGTAGTTTTTGTCTGCCAGAAACTATAATTCACTAGTTTTGTATCATAAAAGAGTCATCGTTTCTCCTCCTAGGGGTTATTCGAGACCTCTTAATCCAAACCGCAAGTAACGAGGCATTGGCTACCTTAAGAGAGTCATAGTTACTCGTCCCAATTGCTCACCCAGTCTGCCACTTATTCTTACTGTGGCCAGTCTGCCAGAAGCGATATGTCACTCGTTGTGTATCTTAAGAGATTCATCGTTACCCCTTCCATAGGTTACTGGTATTCTATGAGTCAATACCTCTCGTGACGAAAAAGTGGCTATCTTAATGGTACAATACTTCTTCCTCCGAGTTGCTCACACAGTTTACTACTTTTTGTGTAGTTTTTGTCTGCCAGAAACTATAATTCACTAGCTGTGTATCATAAAAGAGTCATCGTTTCTCCTCCTAGGGGTTTTCGAGATTTCTTAATCCAAACCGCAAGTAACGAGGCATTGGCTACCTTAAGAGAGTCATAGTTACTCGTCCCAATTGCTCACCCAGTCTGCCACTTTTCCTTACTGCGGCCAGTCTGCCAGAAGCGATATGTCACTCGTTGTGTATCTTAAGAGATTCTTCGTTACTCTTTCCATACGTTACTGGTATTCTCTGATTCAATGCCTCTCGTGACGAAAAAGTGGCTATCTTAATAGTGCAATACTTCTTCCTCCCAGTTGCTCACACAGGTCACTACTTTTTTGTGTAGTTTTTGTCTGCCAGAAACTATAATTCACTAGTTTTGTATCATAAAAGAGTCATCGTTTCTCCTCCTAGGGGTTATTCGAGACCTCTTAATCCAAACCGCAAGTAACGAAGCATTGGCTACCTTAAGAGAGTCATAGTTACTCGTCCCAATTGCTCACCCAGTCTGCCACTTTTTCTTACTGCGGCCAGTCTGCCAGAAGCGATATGTCACTCGTTGTGTATCTTAAGAGATTCATCGTTACTCCTTTTATAGGTTACTGGTATTCTATGAGTCAATACCTCTCGTGACGAAAAAGTGGCTATCTTAATAGTGCAATACTTCTTCCTCCGAGTTGCTCACACAGTTTACTACTTTTTGTGTAGTTTTTGTCTGCCAGAAACTATAATTCACTAGCTGTGTATCATAAAAGAGTCATCGTTTCTCCTCCTAGGGGTTTTCGAGATTTCTTAATCCAATCCGCAAGTAACGAGGCATTGGCTACCTTTAGAGAGTCATAGTTACTCGTCCCAATTGCTCACCCAGTCTGCCACTTTTCCTTACTGCGGCCAGTCTGCCAGAAGCGATATGTCACTCGTTGTGTATCTTAAGAGATTCATCGTTACTCTTTCCATACGTTACTGGTATTCTCTGATTCAATGCCTCTCGTGACGAAAAAGTGGCTATCTTAATAGTGCAATACTTCTTCCTCCCAGTTGCTCACACAGTTTACTACTTTTTTGTGTAGTTTTTGTCTGCCAGAAACTATAATTCACTAGTTTTGTATCATAAAAGAGTCATCGTTTCTCCTCCTAGGGGTTATTCGAGACCTCTTAATCCAAACCGCAAGTAACGAGGCATTGGCTACCTTAAGAGAGTCATAGTTACTCGTCCCAATTGCTCACCCAGTCTGCCACTTTTTCTTACTGCGGCCAGTCTGCCAGAAGCGATATGTCACTCGTTGTGTATCTTAAGAGATTCATCGTTACTCCTTCCATAGGTTACTGATATTCTATGAGTCAATACCTCTCGTGACGAAAAAGTGGCTATCTTAATAGTGCAATACTTCTTCCTCCCAGTTGCTCACACAGTTTACTACTTTTTTGTGTAGTTTTTGTCTGCCAGAAACTATAATTCACTAGTTTTGTATCATAAAAGAGTCATCGTTTCTCCTCCTAGGGGTTATTCGAGACCTCTTAATCCAAACCGCAAGTAACGAAGCATTGGCTACCTTAAGAGAGTCATAGTTACTCGTCCCAATTGCTCACCCAGTCTGCCACTTTTTCTTACTGCGGCCAGTCTGCCAGAAGCGATATGTCACTCGTTGTGTATCTTAAGAGATTCATCGTTACTCCTTTTATAGGTTACTGGTATTCTATGAGTCAATACCTCTCGTGACGAAAAAGTGGCTATCTTAATAGTGCAATACTTCTTCCTCCGAGTTGCTCACACAGTTTACTACTTTTTGTGTAGTTTTTGTCTGCCAGAAACTATAATTCACTAGCTGTGTATCATAAAAGAGTCATCGTTTCTCCTCCTAGGGGTTTTCGAGATTTCTTAATCCAAACCGCAAGTAACGAGGCATTGGCTACCTTAAGAGAGTCATAGTTACTCGTCCCAATTGCTCACCCAGTCTGCCACTTTTCCTTACTGCGGCCAGTCTGCCAGAAGCGATATGTCACTCGTTGTGTATCTTAAGAGATTCATCGTTACTCTTTCCATACGTTACTGGTATTCTCTGATTCAATGCCTCTCGTGACGAAAAAGTGGCTATCTTAATAGTGCAATACTTCTTCCTCCCAGTTGCTCACACAGTTTACTACTTTTTTGTGTAGTTTTTGTCTGCCAGAAACTATAATTCACTAGTTTTGTATCATAAAAGAGCCATCGTTTCTCCTCCTAGGGGTTATTCGAGACCTCTTAATGCAAACCGCAAGTAACGAGGCATTGGCTACCTTAAGAGAGCCATAGTTACTCGTCCCAATTGCTCACCCAGTCTGCCACTTTTCCTTACTGCGGCCAGTCTGCCAGAAGCGATATGTCACTCGTTGTGTATCTTAAGAGATTCATCGTTACTCTTTCCATAGGTTACTGGTATTCTCTGATTCAATGCCTCTCGTGACGAAAAAGTGGCTATCTTAATAGTGCAATACTTCTTCCTCCCAGTTGCTCACACAGTTTACTACTTTTTTGTGTAGTTTTTGTCTGCCAGAAACTATAATTCACTAGTTTTGTATCATAAAAGAGTCATCGTTTCTCCTCCTAGGGGCTATTCGAGACCTCTTAATCCAAACCGCAAGTAACGAGGCATTGGCTACCTTAAGAGAGTCATAGTTACTCGTCCCAATTGCTCACCCAGTCTGCCACTTTTTCTTACTGCGGCCAGTCTGCCAGAAGCGATATGTCACTCGTTGTGTATCTTAAGAGATTCATCGTTACTCCTTCCATAGGTTACTGGTATTCTATGAGTCAATACCTCTCGTGACGAAAAAGTGGCTATCTTAATAGTGCAATACTTCTTCCTCCCAGTTGCTCACACAGTTTACTACTTTTTTGTGTAGTTTTTGTCTGCCAGAAACTATAATTCACTAGTTTTGTATCATAAAAGAGCCATCGTTTCTCCTCCTAGGGGTTATTCGAGACCTCTTAATGCAAACCGCAAGTAACGAGGCATTGGCTACCTTAAGAGAGTCATAGTTACTTGTCCCAATTGCTCACCCAGTCTGCCACTTTTCCTTACTGCGGCCAGTCTGCCAGAAGCGATATGTCACTCGTTGTGTATCTTAAGAGATTCATCGTTACTCTTTCCATAGGTTACTGGTATTCTCTGATTCAATGCATCTCGTGACGAAAAAGTGGCTATCTTAATAGTGCAATACTTCTTCCTCCCAGTTGCTCACACAGTTTACTACTTTTTTGTGTAGTTTTTGTCTACCAGAAACTATAATTCACTAGTTTTGTATCATAAAAGAGTCATCGTATCTCCTCCTAGGGGTTATTCGAGACCTCTTAATCCAAACCGCAAGTAACGAGGCATTGGCTACCTTAAGAGAGTCATAGTTACTCATCCCAATTGCTCACCCAGTCTGCCACTTTTTCTTACTGCGGCCAGTCTGCCAGAAGCGATATGTCACTCGTTGTGTATCTTAAGAGATTCATCGTTACTCCTTCCATAGGTTACTGGTATTCTCTGAGTCAATACCTCTCGTGACGAAAAAGTGGCTATCTTAATAGTGCAATACTTCTTCCTCCGAGTTGCTCACACAGTTTACTACTTTTTGTGTAGTTTTCGTCTGCCAGAAACTATAATTCACTAGCTGTGTATCATAAAAGAGTCATCGTTTCTCCTCCTAGGGGTTTTCGAGATTTCTTAATCCAAACTGCAAGTAACGAGGCATTGGCTACCTTAAGAGAGTCATAGTTACTCGTCCCAATTGCTCACCCAGTCTGCCACTTTTCCTTACTGCGGCCAGTCTGCCAGAAGCGATATGTCACTCGTTGTGTATCTTAAGAGATTCATCGTTACTCTTTCCATACGTTACTGGTATTCTCTGATTCAATGCCTCTCGTGACGAAAAAGTGGCTATCTTAATAGTGCAATACTTCTTCCTCCCAGTTGCTCACACAGTTTACTACTTTTTTGTGTAGTTTTTGTCTGCCAGAAACTATAATTCACTAGTTTTGTATCATAAAAGAGTCATCGTTTCTCCTCCTAGGGGTTATTCGAGACCTCTTAATGCAAACCGCAAGTAACGAGGCATTGGCTACCTTAAGAGAGTCATATTTACTCGTCCCAATTGCTCACCCAGTCTGCCACTTTTCCTTACTGAGGCCAGTCTGCCAGAAGCAATATGTCACTCGTTGTGTATCTTAAGAGATTCATCGTTACTCTTTCCATAGGTTACTGGTATTCTCTGATTCAATGCCTCTCGTGACGAAAAAGTGGCTATCTTAATAGTGCAATACTTCTTCCTCCCAGTTGCTCACACAGTTTACTACTTTTTTGTGTAGTTTTTGTCTGCCAGAAACTATAATTCACTAGCTGTGTATCATAAAAGAGTCATCGTTTCTCCTCCTAGGGGTTATTCGAGACCTCTTAATGCAAACCGCAAGTAACGAGGCATTGGCTACCTTAAGAGAGTCATAGTTACTCGTCCCAATTGCTCACCCAGTCTGCCACTTTTCCTTACTGCGGCCAGTCTGCCAGAAGCGATATGTCACTCGTTGTGTATCTTAAGAGATTCATCGTTACTCTTTCCATAGGTTACTGGTATTCTCTGATTCAATGCCTCTCGTGACGAAAAAGTGGCTATCTTAATAGTGCAATACTTCTTCCTCCCAGTTGCTCACACAGTTTACTACTTTTTTGTGTAGTTTTTGTCTGCCAGAAACTATAATTCACTAGTTTTGTATCATAAAAGAGTCATCGTTTCTCCTCCTAGGGGTTATTCGAGACCTCTTAATGCAAACCGCAAGTAACGAGGCATTGGCTACCTTAAGAGAGTCATAGTTACTCGTCCCAATTGCTCACCCAGTCTGCCACTTGTCCTTACTGCGGCCAGTCTGCCAGAAGCGATATGTCACTCGTTGTGTATCTTAAGAGATTCATCGTTACTCCTTCCATAGGTTACTGGTATTCTCTGAGTCAATACCTCTCGTGACGAAAAAGTGGCTATCTTAATAGTGCAATACTTCTTCCTCCGAGTTGCTCACACAGTTTACTACTTTTTGTGTACTTGCCAGTCTGCCAGAAGCGATATGTCACTCGTTGTGTATCATAAAAGAGTCATCGTTTCTCCTCCTAGGGGTTTTCGAGATTTCTTAATCCAAACCGCAAGTAACGAGGCATTGGCTACCTTAAGAGAGTCATAGTTCCTCGTCCCAATTGCTCACCCAGTCTGCCACTTTTCCTTACTGCGGCCAGTCTGCCAGAAGCGATATGTCACTCGTTGTGTATCTTAAGAGATTCATCGTTACTCTTTCCATAGGTTACTGGTATTCTCTGATTCAATGCCTCTCGTGACGAAAAAGTGGCTATCTTAATAGTGCAATACTTCTTCCTCCCAGTTGCTCACACAGTTTACTACTTTTTTGTGTAGTTTTTGTCTGCCAGAAACTATAATTCACTAGTTTTGTATCATAAAAGAGTCATCGTTTCTCCTCCTAGGGGTTATTCGAGACCTCTTAATCCAAACCGCAAGTAACGAGGCATTGGCTACCTTAAGAGAGTCATAGTTACTCGTCCCAATTGCTCACCCAGTCTGCCACTTTTTCTTACTGCGGCCAGTCTGCCAGAAGCGATATGTCACTCGTTGTGTATCTTAAGAGATTCATCGTTACTCCTTCCATAGGTTACTGGTATTCTCTGAGTCAATACCTCTCGTGACGAAAAAGTGGCTATCTTAATAGTGCAATACTTCTTCCTCCGAGTTGCTCACACAGTTTACTACTTTTTGTGTAGTTTTTGTCTGCCAGAAACTATAATTCACTAGCTGTGTATCATAAAAGAGTCATCGTTTCTCCTCCTAGGGGTTTTCGAGATTTCTTAATCCAAACCGCAAGTATCGAGGCATTGGCTACCTTAAGAGAGTGATAGTTACTCGTCCCAATTGCTCACCCAGTCTGCCACTTTTCCTTACTGCGGCCAGTCTGCCAGAAGCGATATGTCACTCGTTGTGTATCTTAAGAGATTCATCGTTACTCTTTCCATAGGTTACTGGTATTCTCTGATTCAATGCCTCTCGTGACGAAAAAGTGGCTATCTTAATAGTGCAATACTTCTTCCTCCCAGTTGCTCACACAGTTTACTACTTTTTTGTGTAGTTTTTGTCTGCCAGAAACTATAATTCACTAGTTTTGTATCATAAAAGAGTCATCGTTTCTCCTCCTAGGGGTTATTCGAGACCTCTTAATGCAAACCGCAAGTAACGAGGCATTGGCTACCTTAAGAGAGTCATAGTTACTCGTCCCAATTGCTCACCCAGTCTGCCACTTGTCCTTACTGCGGCCAGTCTGCCAGAAGCGATATGTCACTCGTTGTGTATCTTAAGAGATTCATCGTTACTCCTTCCATAGGTTACTGGTATTCTCTGAGTCAATACCTCTCGTGACGAAAAAGTGGCTATCTTAATAGTGCAATACTTCTTCCTCCGAGTTGCTCACACAGTTTACTACTTTTTGTGTACTTGCCAGTCTGCCAGAAGCGATATGTCACTCGTTGTGTATCATAAAAGAGTCATCGTTTCTCCTCCTAGGGGTTTTCGAGATTTCTTAATCCAAACCGCAAGTAACGAGGCATTGGCTACCTTAAGAGAGTCATAGTTCCTCGTCCCAATTGCTCACCCAGTCTGCCACTTTTCCTTACTGCGGCCAGTCTGCCAGAAGCGATATGTCACTCGTTGTGTATCTTAAGAGATTCATCGTTACTCTTTCCATAGGTTACTGGTATTCTCTGATTCAATGCCTCTCGTGACGAAAAAGTGGCTATCTTAATAGTGCAATACTTCTTCCTCCCAGTTGCTCACACAGTTTACTACTTTTTTGTGTAGTTTTTGTCTGCCAGAAACTATAATTCACTAGTTTTGTATCATAAAAGAGTCATCGTTTCTCCTCCTAGGGGTTATTCGAGACCTCTTAATCCAAACCGCAAGTAACGAGGCATTGGCTACCTTAAGAGAGTCATAGTTACTCGTCCCAATTGCTCACCCAGTCTGCCACTTTTTCTTACTGCGGCCAGTCTGCCAGAAGCGATATGTCACTCGTTGTGTATCTTAAGAGATTCATCGTTACTCCTTCCATAGGTTACTGGTATTCTCTGAGTCAATACCTCTCGTGACGAAAAAGTGGCTATCTTAATAGTGCAATACTTCTTCCTCCGAGTTGCTCACACAGTTTACTACTTTTTGTGTAGTTTTTGTCTGCCAGAAACTATAATTCACTAGCTGTGTATCATAAAAGAGTCATCGTTTCTCCTCCTAGGGGTTTTCGAGATTTCTTAATCCAAACCGCAAGTATCGAGGCATTGGCTACCTTAAGAGAGTGATAGTTACTCGTCCCAATTGCTCACCCAGTCTGCCACTTTTCCTTACTGCGGCCAGTCTGCCAGAAGCGATATGTCACTCGTTGTGTATCTTAAGAGATTCATCGTTACTCTTTCCATAGGTTACTGGTATTCTCTGATTCAATGCCTCTCGTGACGAAAAAGTGGCTATCTTAATAGTGCAATACTTCTTCCTCCCAGTTGCTCACACAGTTTACTACTTTTTTGTGTAGTTTTTGTCTGCCAGAAACTATAATTCACTAGTTTTGTATCATAAAAGAGTCATCGTTTCTCCTCCTAGGGGTTATTCGAGACCTCTTAATCCAAACCGCAAGTAACGAGGCATTGGCTACCTTAAGAGAGTCATAGTTACTCGTCCCAATTGCTCACCCAGTCTGCCACTTTTTCTTACTGCGGCCAGTCTGCCAGAAGCGATATGTCACTCGTTGTGTATCTTAAGAGATTCATCGTTACTCCTTCCATAGGTTACTGGTATTCTATGAGTCAATACCTCTCGTGACGAAAAAGTGGCTATCTTAATAGTGCAATACTTCTTCCTCCCAGTTGCTCACACAGTTTACTACTTTTTTGTGTAGTTTTTGTCTGCCAGAAACTATAATTCACTAGTTTTGTATCATAAAAAAGCCATCGTTTCTCCTCCTAGGGGTTATTCGAGACCTCTTAATGCAAACCGCAAGTAACGAGGCATTGGCTACCTTAAGAGAGTCATAGTTACTCGTCCCAACTGCTCACCCAGTCTGCCACTTTTTCTTACTGCGGCCAGTCTGCCAGAAGCGATATGTCACTCGTTGTGTATCTTAAGAGATTCATCGTTACTCTTTCCATAGGTTACTGGTATTCTCTGATTCAATGCCTCTCGTGACGTAAAAGTGGCTATCTTAATAGTGCAATACTTCTTACTCCCAGTTGCTCACACAGTTTACTACTTTTTTTTGTAGTTTTTGTCTGCCAGAAACTATAATTCACTAGCTGTGTATCATAAAAGAGTCATCGTTTCTCCTCCTAGGGGTTATTCGAGACCTCTTAATGCAAACCTCAAGTAACGAGGCATTGGCTACCTTAAGAGAGTCATAGTTACTCGTCCCAATTGCTCACCCAGTCTGCCACTTTTCCTTACTGCGGCCAGTCTGCCAGAAGCGATATGTCACTCGTTGTGTATCTTAAGAGATTCATCGTTACTCTTTCCATAGGTTACTGGTATTCTCTGATTCAATGCCTCTCGTGACGAAAAAGTGGCTATCTTAATAGTGCAATACTTCTTCCTCCCAGTTGCTCACACAGTTTACTACTTTTTTGTGTAGTTTTTGTCTGCCAGAAACTATAATTCACTAGTTTTGTATCATAAAAGAGTCATCGTTTCTCCTCCTAGGGGTTATTCGAGACCTCTTAATCCAAACCGCAAGTAACGAGGCATTGGCTACCTTAAGAGAGTCATAGTTACTCGTCCCAATTGCTCACCCAGTCTGCCACTTTTTCTTACTGCGGCCTGTCTGCCAGAAGCGATATGTCACTCGTTGTGTATCTTAAGAGATTCATCGTTACTCCTTCCATAGGTTACTGGTATTCTATGAGTCAATACCTCTCGTGACAAAAAAGTGGCTATCTTAATGGTGCAATACTTCTTCCTCCGAGTTGCTCACACAGTTTACTACTTTTTGTGTAGTTTTTGTCTGCCAGAAACTATAATTCACTAGCTGTGTATCATAAAAGAGTCATCGTTTCTCCTCCTAGGGGTTTTCGAGATTTCTTAATCCAAACCGCAAGTAACGAGGCATTGGCTACCTTAAGAGAGTCATAGTTACTCGTCCCAATTGCTCACCCAGTCTGCCACTTTTCCTTACTGCGGCCAGTCTGCCAGAAGCGATATGTCACTCGTTGTGTATCTTAAGAGATTCATCGTTACTCTTTCATAGGTTACTGGTATTCTCTGATTCAATGCCTCTCGTGACGAAAAAGTGGCTATCTTAATAGTGCAATACTTCTTCCTCCCAGTTGCTCACACAGTTTACTACTTTTTTGTGTAGTTTTTGTCTACCAGAAACTATAATTCACTAGTTTTGTATCATAAAAGAGTCATCGTTTCTCCTCCTAGGGGTTATTCGAGACCTCTTAATCCAAACCGCAAGTAACGATGCATTGGCTACCTTAAGAGAGTCATAGTTACTCGTCCCAATTGCTCACCCAGTCTGCCACTTTTTCTTACTGCGGCCAGTCTGCCAGAAGCGATATGTCACTCGTTGTGTATCTTAAGAGATTCATCGTTACTCCTTCCATAGGTTACTGGTATTCTCTGAGTCAATACCTCTCGTGACGAAAAAGTGGCTATCTTAATAGTGCAATACTTCTTCCTCCGAGTTGCTCACACAGTTTACTACTTTTTGTGTAGTTTTTGTCTGCCAGAAACTATAATTCACTAGCTGTGTATCATAAAAGAGTCATCGTTTCTCCTCCTAGGGGTTTTCGAGATTTCTTAATCCAAACCGCAAGTAACGAGGCATTGGCTACCTTAAGAGAGTCATAGTTACTCGTCCCAATTGCTCACCCAGTCTGCCACTTTTCCTTACTGCGGCCAGTCTGCCAGAAGCGATATGTCACTCGTTGTGTATCTTAAGAGATTCATCGTTACTCTTTCCATAGGTTACTGGTATTCTCTGATTCAATGCCTCTCGTGACGAAAAAGTGGCTATCTTAATAGTGCAATACTTCTTCCTCCCAGTTGCTCACACAGTTTACTACTTTTTTGTGTAGTTTTTGTCTGCCAGAAACTATAATTCACTAGTTTTGTATCATAAAAGAGTCATCGTTTCTCCTCCTAGGGGTTATTCGAGACCTCTTAATCCAAACCGCAAGTAACGAGGCATTGGCTACCTTAAGAGAGTCATAGTTACTCGTCCCAATTGCTCACCCAGTCTGCCACTTTTTCTTACTGCGGCCAGTCTGCCAGAAGCGATATGTCACTCGTTGTGTATCTTAAGAGATTCATCGTTACTCCTTCCATAGGTTACTGGTATTCTATGAGTCAATACCTCTCGTGACGAAAAAGTGGCTATCTTAATAGTGCAATACTTCTTCCTCCCAGTTGCTCACACAGTTTACTACTTTTTTGTGTAGTTTTTGTCTGCCAGAAACTATAATTCACTAGTTTTGTATCATAAAAGAGCCATCGTTTCTCCTCCTAGGGGTTATTCGAGACCTCTTAATGCAAACCGCAAGTAACGAGGCATTGGCTACCTTAAGAGAGTCATAGTTACTCGTCCCAATTGCTCACCCAGTCTGCCACTTTTTCTTACTGCGGCCAGTCTGCCAGAAGCGATATGTCACTCGTTGTGTATCTTAAGAGATTCATCGTTACTCTTTCCATAGGTTACTGGTATTCTCTGATTCAATGCCTCTCGTGACGAAAAAGTGGCTATCTTAATAGTGCAATACTTCTTACTCCCAGTTGCTCACACAGTTTACTACTTTTTTTTGTAGTTTTTGTCTGCCAGAAACTATAATTCACTAGCTGTGTATCATAAAAGAGTCATCGTTTCTCCTCCTAGGGGTTATTCGAGACCTCTTAATGCAAACCTCAAGTAACGAGGCATTGGCTACCTTAAGAGAGTCATAGTTACTCGTCCCAATTGCTCACCCAGTCTGCCACTTTTCCTTACTGCGGCCAGTCTGCCAGAAGCGATATGTCACTCGTTGTGTATCTTAAGAGATTCATCGTTACTCTTTCCATAGGTTACTGGTATTCTCTGATTCAATGCCTCTCGTGACAAAAAAGTGGCTATCTTAATGGTGCAATACTTCTTCCTCCGAGTTGCTCACACAGTTTACTACTTTTTGTGTAGTTTTTGTCTGCCAGAAACTATAATTCACTAGCTGTGTATCATAAAAGAGTCATCGTTTCTCCTCCTAGGGGTTTTCGAGATTTCTTAATCCAAACCGCAAGTAACGAGGCATTGGCTACCTTAAGAGAGTCATAGTTACTCGTCCCAATTGCTCACCCAGTCTGCCACTTTTCCTTACTGCGGCCAGTCTGCCAGAAGCGATATGTCACTCGTTGTGTATCTTAAGAGATTCATCGTTACTCTTTCCATAGGTTACTGGTATTCTCTGATTCAATGCCTCTCGTGACGAAAAAGTGGCTATCTTAATAGTGCAATACTTCTTCCTCCCAGTTGCTCACACAGTTTACTACTTTTTTGTGTAGTTTTTGTCTACCAGAAACTATAATTCACTAGTTTTGTATCATAAAAGAGTCATCGTTTCTCCTCCTAGGGGTTATTCGAGACCTCTTAGTCCAAACCGCAAGTAACGATGCATTGGCTACCTTAAGAGAGTCATAGTTACTCGTCCCAATTGCTCACCCAGTCTGCCACTTTTTCTTACTGCGGCCAGTCTGCCAGAAGCGATATGTCACTCGTTGTGTATCTTAAGAGATTCATCGTTACTCCTTCCATAGGTTACTGGTATTCTATGAGTCAATACCTCTCGTGACGAAAGAGTGGCTATCTTAATAGTGCAATACTTCTTCCTCCCAGTTGCTCACACAGTTTACTACTTTGTTGTGTAGTTTTTGTCTGCCAGAAACTATAATTCACTAGTTTTGTATCATAAAAGAGCCATCGTTTCTCCACCTAGGGGTTATTCGAGACCTCTTAATGCAAACCGCAAGTAACGAGGCATTGGCTACCTTAAGAGAGTCATAGTTACTCGTCCCAATTGCTCACCCAGTCTGCCACTTTTTCTTACTGCGGCCAGTCTGCCAGAAGCGATATGTCACTCGTTGTTTATCTTAAGAGATTCATCGTTACTCCTTCCATAGGTTATTGGTATTCTATGAGTCAATACCTCTCGTGACGAAAAAGTGGCTATCTTAATAGTGCAATACTTCTTCCTCCGAGTTGCTCACACAGTTTACTACTTTTTGTGTAGTTTTTGTCTGCCAGAAACTATAATTCACTAGCTGTGTATCATAAAAGAGTCATCGTTTCTCCTCCTAGGGGTTTTCGAGATTTCTTAATCCAAACCGCAAGTAACGAGGCATTGGCTACCTTAAGAGAGTCATAGTTACTCGTCCCAATTGCTCACCCAGTCTGCCACTTTTCCTTACTGCGGCCAGTCTGCCAGAAGCGATATGTCACTCGTTGTGTATCTTAAGAGATTCATCGTTACTCTTTCCATAGGTTACTGGTATTCTCTGATTCAATGCCTCTCGTGACGAAAAAGTGGCTATCTTAATAGTGCAATACTTCTTACTCCCAGTTGCTCACACAGTTTACTACTTTTTTTTGTAGTTTTTGTCTGCCAGAAACTATAATTCACTAGCTGTGTATCATAAAAGAGTCATCGTTTCTCCTCCTAGGGGTTATTCGAGACCTCTTAATGCAAACCTCAAGTAACGAGGCATTGGCTACCTTAAGAGAGTCATAGTTACTCGTCCCAATTGCTCACCCAGTCTGCCACTTTTCCTTACTGCGGCCAGTCTGCCAGAAGCGATATGTCACTCGTTGTGTATCTTAAGAGATTCATCGTTACTCCTTCCATAGGTTACTGGTATTCTATGAGTCAATACCTCTCGTGACGAAAAAGTGGCTATCTTAATAGTGCAATACTTCTTCCTCCGAGTTGCTCACACAGTTTACGACTTTTTGTGTAGTTTTTGTCTGCCAGAAACTATAATTCACTAGCTGTGTATCATAAAAGAGTCATCGTTTCTCCTCCTAGGGGTTTTCGAGATTTCTTAATGCAAACCGCAAGTAACGAGGCATTGGCTACCTTAAGAGAGTCATAGTTACTCGTCCCAATTGCTCACCCAGTCTGCCACTTTTCCTTACTGCGGCCAGTCTGCCAGAAGCGATATGTCACTCGTTGTGTATCTTAAGAGATTCATCGTTACTCTTTCCATAGGTTACTGGTATTCTCTGATTCAATGCCTCTCGTGACAAAAAAGTGGCTATCTTAATAGTGCAATACTTCTTACTCCCAGTTGCTCACACAGTTTACTACTTTTTTTTTGTAGTTTTTGTCTGCCAGAAACTATAATTCACTAGCTGTGTATCATAAAAGAGTCATCGTTTCTCCTCCTAGGGGTTATTCGAGACCTCTTAATGCAAACCTCAAGTAACGAGGCATTGGCTACCTTAAGAGAGTCATAGTTACTCGTCCCAATTGCTCACCCAGTCTGCCACTTTTCCTTACTGCGGCCAGTCTGCCAGAAGCGATATGTCACTCGTTGTGTATCTTAAGAGATTCATCGTTACTCTTTCCATAGGTTACTGGTATTCTCTGATTCAATGCCTCTCGTGACGAAAAAGTGGCTATCTTAATAGTGCAATACTTCTTCCTCCCAGTTGCTCACACAGTTTACTACTTTTTTGTGTAGTTTTTGTCTGCCAGAAACTATAATTCACTAGTTTTGTATCATAAAAGAGTCATCGTTTCTCCTCCTAGGGGTTATTCGAGACCTCTTAATCCAAACCGCAAGTAACGAGGCATTGGCTACCTTAAGAGAGTCATAGTTACTCGTCCCAATTGCTCACCCAGTCTGCCACTTTTTCTTACTGCGGCCAGTCTGCCAGAAGCGATATGTCACTCGTTGTGTATCTTAAGAGATTCATCGTTACTCCTTCCATAGGTTACTGGTATTCTATGAGTCAATACCTCTCGTGACAAAAATGTGGCTATCTTAATGGTGCAATACTTCTTCCTCCGAGTTGCTCACACAGTTTACTACTTTTTGTGTAGTTTTTGTCTGCCAGAAACTATAATTCAGTAGCTGTGTATCATAAAAGAGTCATCGTTTCTCCTCCTAGGGGTTTTCGAGATTTCTTAATCCAAACCGCAAGTAACGAGGCATTGGCTACCTTAAGAGAGTCATAGTTACTCGTCCCAATTGCTCACCCAGTCTGCCACTTTTCCTTACTGCGGCCAGTCTGCCAGAAGCGATATGTCACTCGTTGTGTATCTTAAGAGATTCATCGTTACTCTTTCCATAGGTTACTGGTATTCTCTGATTCAATGCCTCTCGTGACGAAAAAGTGGCTATCTTAATAGTGCAATACTTCTTCCTCCCAGTTGCTCACACAGTTTACTACTTTTTTGTGTAGTTTTTGTCTGCCAGAAACTATAATCCACTAGCTGTGTATCAAGAAAGAGTCATCGTTTCTCCTCCTAGGGGTTATTCGAGACCTCTTAATGCAAACCGCAAGTAACGAGGCATTGGCTACCTTAAGAGAGTCATAGTTACTCGTCCCAATTGCTCACCCAGTCTGCCACTTTTCCTTACTGCGGCCAGTCTGCCAGAAGCGATATGTCACTCGTTGTGTATCTTAAGAGATTCATCGTTACTCTTTCCATAGGTTACTGGTATTCTCTGATTCAATGCCTCTCGTGACGAAAAAGTGGCTATCTTAATAGTGCAATACTTCTTCCTCCCAGTTGCTCACACAGTTTACTACTTTTTTGTGTAGTTTTTGTCTGCCAGAAACTATAATTCACTAGTTTTGTATCATAAAAGAGTCATCGTTTCTCCTCCTAGGGGTTATTCGAGACCTCTTAATCCAAACCGCAAGTAACGAGGCATTAGCTACCTTAAGAGAGTCATAGTTACTCGTCCCAATTGCTCACCCAGTCTGCCACTTTTTCTTACTGCGGCCAGTCTGCCAGAAGCGATATGTCACTCGTTGTGTATCTTAAGAGATTCATCGTTACTCCTTCCATAGGTTACTGGTATTCTCTGAGTCAATACCTCTCGTGACGAAAAAGTGGCTATCTTAATAGTGCAATACTTCTTCCTCCGAGTTGCTCACACAGTTTACTACTTTTTGTGTAGTTTTTGTCTGCCAGAAACTATAATTCACTAGCTGTGTATCATAAAAGAGTCATCGTTTCTCCTCCTAGGGGTTTTCGAGATTTCTTAATCCAAACCGCAAGTAACGAGGCATTGGCTACCTTAAGAGAGTCATAGTTACTCGTCCCAATTGCTCACCCAGTCTGCCACTTTTCCTTACTGCGGCCAGTCTGCCAGAAGCGATATGTCACTCGTTGTGTATCTTAAGAGATTCATCGTTACTCTTTCCATAGGTTACTGGTATTCTCTGATTCAATGCCTCTCGTGACGAAAAAGTGGCTATCTTAATAGTGCAATACTTCTTCCTCCCAGTTGCTCACACAGTTTACTACTTTTTTGTGTAGTTTTTGTCTGCCAGAAACTATAATTCACTAGTTTTGTATCATAAAAGAGTCATCGTTTCTCCTCCTAGGGGTTATTCGAGACCTCTTAATGCAAACCGCAAGTAACGAGGCATTGGCTACCTTAAGAGAGTCATAGTTACTCGTCCCAATTGCTCACCCAGTCTGCCACTTTTCCTTACTGCGGCCAGTCTGCCAGAAGCGATATGTCACTCGTTGTGTATCTTAAGAGATTCATCGTTACTCTTTCCATAGGTTACTGGTATTCTCTGATTCAATGCCTCTCGTGACGAAAAAGTGGCTATCTTAATAGTGCAATACTTCTTCCTCCCAGTTGCTCACACAGTTTACTACTTTTTTGTGTAGTTTTTGTCTGCCAGAAACTATAATTCACTAGCTGTGTATCATAAAAGAGTCATCGTTTCTCCTCCTAGGGGTTATTCGAGACCTCTTAATGCAAACCGCAAGTAACGAGGCATTGGCTACCTTAAGAGAGTCATAGTTACTCGTCCCAATTGCTCACCCAGTCTGCCACTTTTCCTTACTGCGGCCAGTCTGCCAGAAGCGATATGTCACTCGTTGTGTATCTTAAGAGATTCATCGTTACTCTTTCCATAGGTTACTGGTATTCTCTGATTCAATGCCTCTCGTGACGAAAAAGTGGCTATCTTAATAGTGCAATACTTCTTCCTCCCAGTTGCTCACACAGTTTACTACTTTCTTGTGTAGTTTTTGTCTGCCAGAAACTATAATTCACTAGTTTTGTATCATAAAAGAGTCATCGTTTCTCCTCCTAGGGGTTATTCGAGACCTCTTAATCCAAACCGCAAGTAACGAGGCATTGGCTACCTTAAGAGAGTCATAGTTACTCGTCCCAATTGCTCACCCAGTCTGCCACTTATTCTTACTGCGGCCAGTCTGCCAGAAGTGATATGTCACTCGTTGTGTATCTTAAGAGATTCATCGTTACTCCTTCCATAGGTTACTGGTATTCTATGAGTCAATACCTCTCGTGACGAAAAAGTGGCTATCTTAATGGTGCAATACTTCTTCCTCCGAGTTGCTCACACAGTTTACTACTTTTTGTGTAGTTTTTGTCTGCCAGAAACTATAATTCACTAGCTGTGTATCATAAAAGAGTCATCGTTTCTCCTCCTAGGGGTTTTCGAGATTTCTTAATCCAAACCGCAAGTAACGAGGCATTGGCTACCTTAAGAGAGTCATAGTTTTTCGTCCCAATTGCTCACCCAGTCTGCCACTTTTCCTTACTGCGGCCAGTCTGCCAGAAGCGATATGTCACTCGTTGTGTATCTTAAGAGATTCATCGTTACTCTTTCCATAGGTTACTGGTATTCTCTGATTCAATGCCTCTCGTGACGAAAAAGTGGCTATCTTAATAGTGCAATACTTCTTCCTCCCAGTTGCTCACACAGTTTACTACTTTTTTGTGTAGTTTTTGTCTGCCAGAAACTATAATTCACTAGTTTTGTATCATAAAAGAGTCATCGTTTCTCCTCCTAGGGGTTATTCGAGACCTCTTAATCCAAACCGCAAGTAACGAGGCATTGGCTACCTTAAGAGAGTCATAGTTACTCGTCCCAATTGCTCACCCAGTCTGCCACTTTTTCTTACTGCGGCCAGTCTGCCAGAAGCGATATGTCACTCGTTGTCTATCTTAAGAGATTCATCGTTACTCCTTCCATAGGTTACTGGTATTCTATGAGTCAATACCTCTCGTGACGAAAAAGTGGCTATCTTAATAGTGCAATACTTCTTCCTCCGAGTTGCTCACACAGTTTACTACTTTTTGTGTAGTTTTTGTCTGCCAGAAACTATAATTCACTAGCTGTGTATCATAAAAGAGTCATCGTTTCTCCTCCTAGGGGTTTTCGAGATTTCTTAATCCAAACCGCAAGTAACGAGGCATTGGCTACCTTAAGAGAGTCATAGTTACTCGTCCCAATTGCTCACCCAGTCTGCCACTTTTCCTTACTGCGGCCAGTCTGCCAGAAGCGATATGTCACTCGTTGTGTATCTTAAGAGATTCATCGTTACTCTTTCCATAGGTTACTGGTATTCTCTGATTCAATGCCTCTCGTGACGAAAAAGTGGCTATCTTAATAGTGCAATACTTCTTCCTCCCAGTTGCTCACACAGTTTACTACTTTTTTGTGTAGTTTTTGTCTGCCAGAAACTATAATTCACTAGTTTTGTATCATAAAAGAGTCATCGTTTCTCCTCCTAGGGGTTATTCGAGACCTCTTAATCCAAACCGCAAGTAACGAGGCATTGGCTACCTTAAGAGAGTCATAGTTACTCGTCCCAATTGCTCACCCAGTCTGCCACTTTTTCTTACTGCGGCCAGTCTGCCAGAAGCGATATGTCACTCGTTGTGTATCTTAAGAGATTCATCGTTACTCCTTCCATAGGTTACTGGTATTCTATGAGTCAATACCTCTCGTGACGAAAAAGTGGCTATCTTAATAGTGCAATACTTCTTCCTCCGAGTTGCTCACACAGTTTACTACTTTTTGTGTAGTTTTTGTCTGCCAGAAACTATAATTCACTAGCTGTGTATCATAAAAGAGTCATCGTTTCTCCTCCTAGGGGTTTTCGAGATTTCTTAATCCAAACCGCAAGTAACGAGGCATTGGCTACCTTAAGAGAGTCATAGTTACTCATCCCAATTGCTCACCCAGTCTGCCACTTTTCCTTACTGCGGCCAGTCTGCCAGAAGCGATATGTCACTCGTTGTGTATCTTAAGAGATTCATCGTTACTCTTTCCATAGGTTACTGGTATTCTCTGATTCAATGCCTCTCGTGACGAAAAAGTGGCTATCTTAATAGTGCAATACTTCTTCCTCCCAGTTGCTCACACAGTTTACTACTTTTTTGTGTAGTTTTTGTCTGCCAGAAACTATAATTCACTAGTTTTGTATCATAAAAGAGTCATCGTTTCTCCTCCTAGGGGTTATTCGAGACCTCTTAATGCAAACCGCAAGTAACGAGGCATTGGCTACCTTAAGAGAGTCATAGTTACTCGTCCCAATTGCTCACCCAGTCTGCCACTTTTCCTTACTGCGGCCAGTCTGCCAGAAGCGATATGTCACTCGTTGTGTATCTTAAGAGATTCATCGTTACTCCTTCCATAGGTTACTGGTATTCTATGAGTCAATACCTCTCGTGACGAAAAAGTGGCTATCTTAATAGTGCAATACTTCTTCCTCCGAGTTGCTCACACAGTTTACTACTTTTTGTGTAGTTTTTGTCTGCCAGAAACTATAATTCACTAGCTGTGTATCATAAAAGAGTCATCGTTTCTCGTCCTAGGGGTTTTCGAGATTTCTTAACCCAAACCGCAAGTAACGAGGCATTGGCTACCTTAAGAGAGTCATAGTTACTCATCCCAATTGCTCACCCAGTCTGCCACATTTCCTTACTGCGGCCAGTCTGCCAGAAGCGATATGTCACTCGTTGTGTATCTTAAGAGATTCATCGTTACTCTTTCCATAGGTTACTGGTATTCTCTGATTCAATGCCTCTCGTGACGAAAAAGTGGCTATCTTAATAGTGCAATACTTCTTCCTCCCAGTTGCTCACACAGTTTACTACTTTTTTGTGTAGTTTTTGTCTGCCAGAAACTATAATTCACTAGTTTTGTATCATAAAAGAGTCATCGTTTCTCCTCCTAGGGGTTATTCGAGACCTCTTAATGCAAACCGCAAGTAACGAGGCATTGGCTACCTTAAGAGAGTCATAGTTACTCGTCCCAATTGCTCACCCAGTCTGCCACTTTTCCTTACTGCGGCCAGTCTGCCAGAAGCGATATGTCACTCGTTGTGTATCTTAAGAGATTCATCGTTACTCCTTCCATAGGTTACTGGTATTCTATGAGTCAATACCTCTCGTGACGAAAAAGTGGCTATCTTAATAGTGCAATACTTCTTCCTCCGAGTTGCTCACACAGTTTACTACTTTTTGTGTAGTTTTTGTCTGCCAGAAACTATAATTCACTAGCTGTGTATCATAAAAGAGTCATCGTTTCTCGTCCTAGGGGTTTTCGAGATTTCTTAATCCAAACCGCAAGTAACGAGGCATTGGCTACCTTAAGAGAGTCATAGTTACTCATCCCAATTGCTCACCCAGTCTGCCACATTTCCTTACTGCGGCCAGTCTGCCAGAAGCGATATGTCACTCGTTGTGTATCTTAAGAGATTCATCGTTACTCTTTCCATAGGTTACTGGTATTCTCTGATTCAATGCCTCTCGTGACGAAAAAGTGGCTATCTTAATAGTGCAATACTTCTTCCTCCCAGTTGCTCACACAGTTTACTACTTTTTTGTGTAGTTTTTGTCTGCCAGAAACTATAATTCACTAGTTTTGTATCATAAAAGAGTCATCGTTTCTCCTCCTAGGGGTTATTCGAGACCTCTTAATGCAAACCGCAAGTAACGAGGCATTGGCTACCTTAAGAGAGTCATAGTTACTCGTCCCAATTGCTCACCCAGTCTGCCACTTTTCCTTACTGCGGCCACTCTGCCAGAAGCGATATGTCACTCGTTGTGTATCTTAAGAGATTCATCGTTACTCTTTCCATAGGTTACTGGTATTCTCTGATTCAATGCCTCTCGTGACGAAAAAGTGGCTATCTTAATAGTGCAATACTTCTTCCTCCCAGTTGCTCACACAGTTTACTACTTTTTTGTGTAGTTTTTGTCTGCCAGAAACTATAATTCACTAGCTGTGTATCATAAAAGAGTCATCGTTTCTCCTCCTAGGGGTTATTCGAGACCTCTTAATGCAAACCGCAAGTAACGAGGCATTGGCTACCTTAAGAGAGTCATAGTTACTCGTCCCAATTGCTCACCCAGTCTGCCACTTTTCCTTACTGCGGCCACTCTGCCAGAAGCGATATGTCACTCGTTGTGTATCTTAAGAGATTCATCGTTACTCTTTCCATAGGTTACTGGTATTCTCTGATTCAATGCCTCTCGTGACGAAAAAGTGGCTATCTTAATAGTGCAATACTTCTTCCTCCCAGTTGCTCACACAGTTTACTACTTTTTTGTGTAGTTTTTGTCTGCCAGAAACTATAATTCACTAGTTTTGTATCATAAAAGAGTCATCGTTTCTCCTCCTAGGGGTTATTCGAGACCTCTTAATCCAAACCGCAAGTAACGAGGCATTGGCTACCTTAAGAGAGTCATAGTTACTCGTCCCAATTGCTCACCCAGTCTGCCACTTATTCTTACTGCGGCCAGTCTGCCAGAAGCGATATGTCACTCGTTGTGTATCTTAAGAGATTCATCGTTACTCCTTCCATAGGTTACTGGTATTCTATGGGTCAATACCTCTCGTGACGAAAAAGTGGCTATCTTAATGGTGCAATACTTCTTCCTCCGAGTTGCTCACACAGTTTACTACTTTTTGTGTAGTTTTTGTCTGCCAGAAACTATAATTCACTTGCTGTGTATCATAAAAGAGTCATCGTTTCTCCTCCTAGGGGTTTTCGAGATTTCTTAATCCAAACCGCAAGTAACGAGGCATTGGCTACCTTAAGAGAGTCATAGTTACTCGTCCCAATTGCTCACCCAGTCTGCCACTTTTCCTTACTGCGGCCAGTCTGCCAGAAGCGATATGTCACTCGTTGTGTATCTTAAGAGATTCATCGTTACTCTTTCCATAGGTTACTGGTATTCTCTGATTCAATGCCTCTCGTGACGAAAAAGTGGCTATCTTAATAGTGCAATACTTCTTCCTCCCAGTTGCTCACACAGTTTACTACTTTTTTGTGTAGTTTTTGTCTGCCAGAAACTATAATTCACTAGTTTTGTATCATAAAAGAGTCATCGTTTCTCCTCCTAGGGGTTATTCGAGACCTCTTAATCCAAACCGCAAGTAACGAGGCATTGGCTACCTTAAGAGAGTCATAGTTACTCGTCCCAATTGCTCACCCAGTCTGCCACTTTTTCTTACTGCGGCCAGTCTGCCAGAAGCGATATGTCACTCGTTGTGTATCTTAAGAGATTCATCGTTACTCCTTCCATAGGTTACTGGTATTCTCTCAGTCAATACCTCTCGTGACGAAAAAGTGGCTATCTTAATAGTGCAATACTTCTTCCTCCGAGTTGCTCACACAGTTTACTACTTTTTGTGTAGTTTTTGTCTGCCAGAAACTATAATTCACTAGCTGTGTATCATAAAAGAGTCATCGTTTCTCCTCCTAGGGGTTTTCGAGATTTCTTAATCCAAACCGCAAGTAACGAGGCATTGGCTACCTTAAGAGAGTCATAGTTACTCGTCCCAATTGCTCACCCAGTCTGCCACTTTTCCTTACTGCGGCCAGTCTGCCAGAAGCGATATGTCACTCGTTGTGTATCGTAAGAGATTCATCGTTACTCTTTCCATAGGTTACTGGTATTCTCTGATTCAATGCCTCTCGTGACGAAAAAGTGGCTATCTTAATAGTGCAATACTTCTTCCTCCCAGTTGCTCACACAGTTTACTACTTTTTTGTGTAGTTTTTGTCTGCCAGAAACTATAATTCACTAGTTTTGTATCATAAAAGAGTCATCGTTTCTCCTCCTAGGGGTTATTCGAGACCTCTTAATCCAAACCGCAAGTAACGAGGCATTGGCTACCTTAAGAGAGTCATAGTTACTCGTCCCAATTGCTCACCCAGTCTGCCACTTTTTCTTACTGCGGCCAGTCTGCCAGAAGCGATATGTCACTCGTTGTGTATCTTAAGAGATTCATCGTTACTCCTTCCATAGGTTACTGGTATTCTATGAGTCAATACCTCTCGTGACGAAAAAGTGGCTATCTTAATAGTGCAATACTTCTTCCTCCCAGTTGCTCACACAGTTTACTACATTTTTGTGTAGTTTTTGTCTGCCAGAAACTATAATTCACTAGTTTTGTATCATAAAAGAGCCATCGTTTCTCCTCCAAGGAGTTATTCGAGACCTCTTAATCCAAACCGCAAGTAACGAGGCATTGGCTACCTTAAGAGAGTCATAGTTACTCGTCCCAATTGCTCACCCAGTCTGCCACTTTTTCTTACTGCGGCCAGTCTGCCAGAAGCGATATGTCACTCGTTGTGTATCTTAAGAGATTCATCGTTACTCCTTCCATAGGTTACTGGTATTCTCTGAGTCAATACCTCTCGTGACGAAAAAGTGGCTATCTTAATAGTGCAATACTTCTTCCTCCGAGTTGCTCACACAGTTTACTACTTTTTGTGTAGTTTTTGTCTGCCAGAAACTATAATTCACTAGCTGTGTATCATAAAAGAGTCATCGTTTCTCCTCCTAGGGGTTTTCGAGATTTCTTAATCCAAACCGCAAGTAACGAGGCATTGGCTACCTTAAGAGAGTCATAGTTACTCGTCCCAATTGCTCACCCAGTCTGCCACTTTTCCTTACTGCGGCCAGTCTGCCAGAAGCGATATGTCACTCGTTGTGTATCTTAAGAGATTCATCGTTACTCTTTCCATAGGTTACTGGTATTCTCTGATTCAATGCCTCTCGTGACGAAAAAGTGGCTATCTTAATAGTGCAATACTTCTTCCTCCGAGTTGCTCACACAGTTTACTACTTTTTTGTGTAGTTTTTGTCTGCCAGAAACTATAATTCACTAGTTTTGTATCATAAAAGAGTCATCGTTTCTCCTCCTAGGGTTTATTCGAGACCTCTTAATGCAAACCGCAAGTAACGAGGCATTGGCTACCTTAAGAGAGTCATAGTTACTCGTCCCAATTGCTCACCCAGTCTGCCACTTTTCCTTACTGCGGCCAGTCTGCCAGAAGCGATATGTCACTCGTTGTGTATCTTAAGAGATTCATCGTTACTCTTTCCATAGGTTACTGGTATTCTCTGATTCAATGCCTCTCGTGACGAAAAAGTGGCTATCTTAATAGTGCAATACTTCTTCCTCCCAGTTGCTCACACAGTTTACTACTTTTTTGTGTAGTTTTTGTCTGCCAGAAACTATAATTCACTAGTTTTGTATCATAAAAGAGCCATCGTTTCTCCTCCTAGGGGTTATTCGAGACCTCTTAATGCAAACCGCAAGTAACGAGGCATTGGCTACCTTAAGAGAGTCATAGTTACTCGTCCCAATTGCTCACCCAGTCTGCCACTTTTTCTTACTGCGGCCAGTCTGCCAGAAGCGATATGTCACTCGTTGTGTATCTTAAGAGATTCATCGTTACTCCTTCCATAGGTTACTGGTATTCTATGAGTCAATACCTCTCGTGACGAAAAAGTGGCTATCTTAATAGTGCAATACTTCTTCCTCCGAGTTGCTCACACAGTTTACTACTTTTTGTGTAGTTTTTGTCTGCCAGAAACTATAATTCACTAGCTGTGTATCATAAAAGAGTCATCGTTTCTCCTCCTAGGGGTTTTCGAGATTTCTTAATCCAAACCGCAAGTAACGAGGCATTGGCTACCTTAAGAGAGTCATAGTTACTCGTCCCAATTGCTCACCCAGTCTGCCACTTTTCCTTACTGCGGCCAGTCTGCCAGAAGCGATATGTCACTCGTTGTGTATCTTAAGAGATTCATCGTTACTCTTTCCATAGGTTACTGGTATTCTCTGATTCAATGCCTCTCGTGACGAAAAAGTGGCTATCTTAATAGTGCAATACTTCTTACTCCCAGTTGCTCACACAGTTTACTACTTTTTTTTGTAGTTTTTGTCTGCCAGAAACTATAATTCACTAGCTGTGTATCATAAAAGAGTCATCGTTTCTCCTCCTAGGGGTTATTCGAGACCTCTTAATGCAAACCTCAAGTAACGAGGCATTGGCTACCTTAAGAGAGTCATAGTTACTCGTCCCAATTGCTCACCCAGTCTGCCACTTTTCCTTACTGCGGCCAGTCTGCCAGAAGCGATATGTCACTCGTTGTGTATCTTAAGAGATTCATCGTTACTCTTTCCATAGGTTACTGGTATTCTCTGATTCAATGCCTCTCGTGACGAAAAAGTGGCTATCTTAATAGTGCAATACTTCTTCCTCCCAGTTGCTCACACAGTTTACTACTTTTTTGTGTAATTTTTGTCTGCCAGAAACTATAATTCACTAGTTTTGTATCATAAAAGAGTCATCGTTTCTCCTCCTAGGGGTTATTCGAGACCTCTTAATCCAAACCGCAAGTAACGAGGCATTAGCTACCTTAAGATAGTCATAGTTACTCGTCCCAATTGCTCACCCAGTCTGCCACTTTTTCTTACTGCGGCCAGTCTGCCAGAAGCGATATGTCACTCGTTGTGTATCTTAAGAGATTCATCGTTACTCCTTCCATAGGTTACTGGTATTCTATGAGTCAATACCTCTCGTGACAAAAAAGTGGCTATCTTAATGGTGCAATACTTCTTCCTCCGAGTTGCTCACACAGTTTACTACTTTTTGTGTAGTTTTTGTCTGCCAGAAACTATAATTCACTAGCTGTGTATCATAAAAGAGTCATCGTTTCTCCTCCTAGGAGTTTTCGAGATTTCTTAATCCAAACCGCAAGTAACGAGGCATTGGCTACCTTAAGAGAGTCATAGTTACTCGTCCCAATTGCTCACCCAGTCTGCCACTTTTTCTTACTGCGGCCAGTCTGCCAGAAGCGATATGTCACTCGTTGTGTATCTTAAGAGATTCATCGTTACTCCTTCCATAGGTTACTGGTATTCTATGAGTCAATACCTCTCGTGACAAAAAAGTGGCTATCTTAATGGTGCAATACTTCTTCCTCCGAGTTGCTCACACAGTTTACTACTTTTTGTGTAGTTTTTGTCTGCCAGAAACTATAATTCACTAGTTTTGTATCATAAAAGAGCCATCGTTTCTCCTCCTAGGGGTTATTCGAGACCTCTTAATGCAAACCGCAAGTAACGAGGCATTGGCTACCTTAAGAGAGTCATAGTTACTCGTCCCAATTGCTCACCCAGTCTGCCACTTTTTCTTACTGCGGCCAGTCTGCCAGAAGCGATATGTCACTCGTTGTGTATCTTAAGAGATTCATCGTTACTCCTTCCATAGGTTACTGGTATTCTATGAGTCAATACCTCTCGTGACGAAAAAGTGGCTATCTTAATAGTGCAATACTTCTTCCTCCGAGTTGCTCACACAGTTTACTACTTTTTGTGTAGTTTTTGTCTGCCAGAAACTATAATTCACTAGCTGTGTATCATAAAAGAGTCACCGTTTCTCCTCCTAGGGGTTTTCGAGATTTCTTAATCCAAACCGCAAGTAACGAGGCATTGGCTACCTTAAGAGAGTCATAGTTACTCGTCCCAATTGCTCACCCAGTCTGCCACTTTTCCTTACTGCGGCCAGTCTGCCAGAAGCGATATGTCACTCGTTGTGTATCTTAAGAGATTCATCGTTACTCTTTCCATAGGTTACTGGTATTCTCTGATTCAATGCCTCTCGTGACGAAAAAGTGGCTATCTTAATAGTGCAATACTTCTTACTCCCAGTTGCTCACACAGTTTACTACTTTTTTTTTGTAGTTTTTGTCTGCCAAAAACTATAATTCACTAGCTGTGTATCATAAAAGAGTCATCGTTTCTCCTCCTAGGGGTTATTCGAGACCTCTTAATGCAAACCTCAAGTAACGAGGCATTGGCTACCTTAAGAGAGTCATAGTTACTCGTCCCAATTGCTCACCCAGTCTGCCACTTTTCCTTACTGCGGCCAGTCTGCCAGAAGCGATATGTCACTCGTTGTGTATCTTAAGAGATTCATCGTTACTCTTTCCATAGGTTACTGGTATTCTCTGATTCAATGCCTCTCGTGACGAAAAAGTGGCTATCTTAATAGTGCAATACTTCTTCCTCCCAGTTGCTCACACAGTTTACTACTTTTTTGTGTAGTTTTTGTCTGCCAGAAACTATAATTCACTAGTTTTGTATCATAAAAGAGTCATCGTTTCTCCTCCTAGGGGTTATTCGAGACCTCTTAATCCAAACCGCAAGTAACGAGGCATTGGCTACCTTAAGAGAGTCATAGTTACTCGTCCCAATTGCTCACCCAGTCTGCCACTTTTTCTTACTGCGGCCAGTCTGCCAGAAGCGATATGTCACTCGTTGTGTATCTTAAGAGATTCATCGTTACTCCTTCCATAGGTTACTGGTATTCTATGAGTCAATACCTCTCGTGACAAAAAAGTGGCTATCTTAATGGTGCAATACTTCTTCCTCCGAGTTGCTCACACAGTTTACTACTTTTTGTGTAGTTTTTGTCTGCCAGAAACTATAATTCACTAGCTGTGTATCATAAAAGAGTCATCGTTTCTCCTCCTAGGAGTTTTCGAGATTTCTTAATCCAAACCGCAAGTAACGAGGCATTGGCTACCTTAAGAGAGTCATAGTTACTCGTCCCAATTGCTCACCCAGTCTGCCACTTTTCCTTACTGCGGCCAGTCTGCCAGAAGCGATATGTCACTCGTTGTGTATCTTAAGAGATTCATCGTTACTCTTTCCATAGGTTACTGGTATTCTCTGATTCAATGCCTCTCGTGTCGAAAAAGTGGCTATCTTAATAGTGCAATACTTCTTCCTCCCAGTTGCTCACACAGTTTACTACTTTTTTGTGTAGTTTTTGTCTGCCAGAAACTATAATTCACTAGTTTTGTATCATAAAAGAGTCATCGTTTCTCCTCCTAGGGGTTATTCGAGACCTCTTAATGCAAACCGCAAGTAACGAGGCATTGGCTACCTTAAGAGAGTCATAGTTACTCGTCCCAATTGCTCACCCAGTCTGCCACTTTTTCTTACTGCGGCCAGTCTGCCAGAAGCGATATGTCACTCGTTGTGTATCTTAAGAGATTCATCGTTACTCCTTCCATAGGTTACTGGTATTCTATGAGTCAATACCTCTAGTGAGGAAAAAGTGGCTATCTTAATAGTGCAATACTTCTTCCTCCCAGTTGCTCACACAGTTTACTACTTTTTTGTGTAGTTTTTGTCTGCCAGAAACTATAATTCACTAGTTTTGTATCATAAAAGAGCCATCGTTTCTCCTCCTAGGAGTTATTCGAGACCTCTTAATCCAAACCGCAAGTAACGAGGCATTGGCTACCTTAAGAGAGTCATAGTTACTCGTCCCAATTGCTCACCCAGTCTGCCACTTTTTCTTACTGCGGCCAGTCTGCCAGAAGCGATATGTCACTCGTTGTGTATCTTAAGAGATTCATCGTTACTCCTTCCATAGGTTACTGGTATTCTCTGAGTCAATACCTCTCGTGACGAAAAAGTGGCTATCTTAATAGTGCAATACTTCTTCCTCCGAGTTGCTCACACAGTTTACTACTTTTTGTGTAGTTTTTGTCTGCCAGAAACTATAATTCACTAGCTGTGTATCATAAAAGAGTCATCGTTTCTCCTCCTAGGGGTTTTCGAGATTTCTTAATCCAAACCGCAAGTAACGAGGCATTGGCTACCTTAAGAGAGTCATAGTTACTCGTCCCCATTGCTCATCCAGTCTGCCACTTTTCCTTACTGCGGCCAGTCTGCCAGAAGCGATATGTCACTCGTTGTGTATCTTAAGAGATTCATCGTTACTCTTTCCATAGGTTACTGGTATTCTCTGATTCAATGCCTCTCGTGGCGAAAAAGTGGCTATCTTAATAGTGGAATACTTCTTCCTCCCAGTTGCTCACACAGTTTACTACTTTTTTGTGTAGTTTTTGTCTGCCAGAAACTATAATTCACTAGTTTTGTATCATAAAAGAGTCATCGTTTCTCCTCCTAGGGGTTATTCGAGACCTCTTAATGCAAACCGCAAGTAACGAGGCATTGGCTACCTTAAGAGAGTCATAGTTACTCGTCCCAATTGCTCACCCAGTCTGCCACTTTTCCTTACTGCGGCCAGTCTGCCAGAAGCGATATGTCACTCGTTGTGTATCTTAAGAGATTCATCGTTACTCTTTCCATAGGTTACTGGTATTCTCTGATTCAATGCCTCTCGTGACGAAAAAGTGGCTATCTTAATAGTGCAATACTTCTTCCTCCCAGTTGCTCACACAGTTTACTACTTTTTTGTGTAGTTTTTGTCTGCCAGAAACTATAATTCACTAGCTGTGTATCATAAAAGAGTCATCGTTTCTCCTCCTAGGGGTTATTCGAGACCTCTTAATGCAAACCGCAAGTAACGAGGCATTGGCTACCTTAAGAGAGTCATAGTTACTCGTCCCAATTGCTCACCCAGTCTGCCACTTTTTCTTACTGCGGCCAGTCTGCCAGAAGCGATATGTCACTCGTTGTGTATCTTAAGAGATTCATCGTTACTCCTTCCATAGGTTACTGGTATTCTATGAGTCAATACCTCTCGTGACAAAAAAGTGGCTATCTTAATGGTGCAATACTTCTTCCTCCGAGTTGCTCACACAGTTTACTACTTTTTGTGTAGTTTTTGTCTGCCAGAAACTATAATTCACTAGCTGTGTATCATAAAAGTGTCATCGTTTCTCCTCCTAGGAGTTTTCGAGATTTCTTAATCCAAACCGCAAGTAACGAGGCATTGGCTACCTTAAGAGAGTCATAGTTACTCGTCCCAATTGCTCACCCAGTCTGCCACTTTTCCTTACTGCGGCCAGTCTGCCAGAAGCGATATGTCACTCGTTGTGTATCTTAAGAGATTCATCGTTACTCTTTCCATAGGTTACTGGTATTCTCTGATTCAATGCCTCTCGTGACTAAAAAGTGGCTATCTTAATAGTGCAATACTTCTTCCTCCCAGTTGCTCACACAGTTTACTACTTTTTTGTGTAGTTTTTGTCTGCCAGAAACTATAATTCACTAGTTTTGTATCATAAAAGAGTCATCGTTTCTCCTCCTAGGGGTTATTCGAGACCTCTTAATGCAAACCGCAAGTAACGAGGCATTGGCTACCTTAAGAGAGTCATAGTTACACGTCCCAATTGCTCACCCAGTCTGCCACTTTTTCTTACTGCGGCCAGTCTGCCAGAAGCGATATGTCACTCGTTGTGTATCTTAAGAGATTCATCGTTACTCCTTCCATAGGTTACTGGTATTCTATGAGTCAATACCTCTCGTGAGGAAAAAGTGGCTATCTTAATAGTGCAATACTTCTTCCTCCCAGTTGCTCACACAGTTTACTACTTTTTTGTGTAGTTTTTGTCTGCCAGAAACTATAATTCACTAGTTTTGTATCATAAAAGAGCCATCGTTTCTCCTCCTAGGAGTTATTCGAGACCTCTTAATCCAAACCGCAAGTAACGAGGCATTGGCTACCTTAAGAGAGTCATAGTTACTCGTCCCAATTGCTCACCCAGTCTGCCACTTTCTCTTACTGCGGCCAGTCTGCCAGAAGCGATATGTCACCCGTTGTGTATCTTAAGAGATTCATCGTTACTCCTTCCATAGGTTACTGGTATTCTCTGAGTCAATACCTCTCGTGACGAAAAAGTGGCTATCTTAATAGTGCAATACTTCTTCCTCCGAGTTGCTCACACAGTTTACTACTTTTTGTGTAGTTTTTGTCTGCCAGAAACTATAATTCACTAGCTGCGTATCATAAAAGAGTCATCGTTACTCCTCCTAGGAGTTTTCGAGATTTCTTAATCCAAACCGCAAGTAACGAGGCATTGGCTACCTTAAGAGAGTCATAGTTACTCGTCCCAATTGCTCACCCAGTCTGCCACTTTTCCTTACTGCGGCCAGTCTGCCAGAAGCGATATGTCACTCGTTGTGTATCTTAAGAAATTCATCGTTACTCTTTCCATAGGTTACTGGTATTCTCTGATTCAATGCCTCTCGTGACGAAAAAGTGGCTATCTTAATAGTGCAATACTTCTTCCTCCCAGTTGCTCACACAGTTTACTACTTTTTTGTGTAGTTTTTGTCTGCCAGAAACTATTATTCACTAGTTTTGTATCATAAAAGAGTCATCGTTTCTCCTCCTAGGGGTTATTCGAGACCTCTTAATGCAAACCGCAAGTAACGAGGCATTGGCTACCTTAAGAGAGTCATAGTTACTCGTCCCAATTGCTCACCCAGTCTGCCACTTTTCCTTACTGCGGCCAGTCTGCCAGAAGCGATATGTCACTCGTTGTGTATCTTAAGAGATTCATCGTTACTCCTTCCATAGGTTACTGGTATTCTATGAGTCAATACCTCTCGTGAGGAAAAAGTGGCTATCTTAATAGTGCAATACTTCTTCCTCCCAGTTGCTCACACAGTTTACTACTTTTTTGTGTAGTTTTTGTCTGCCAGAAACTATAATTCACTAGTTTTGTATCATAAAAGAGCCATCGTTTCTCCTCCTAGGAGTTATTCGAGACCTCTTAATCCAAACCGCAAGTAACGAGGCATTGGCTACCTTAAGAGAGTCATAGTTACTCGTCCCAATTGCTCACCCAGTCTGCCACTTTTTCTTACTGCGGCCAGTCTGCCAGAAGCGATATGTCACTCGTTGTGTATCTTAAGAGATTCATCGTTACTCCTTCCATAGGTTACTGGTATTCTCTGAGTCAATACCTCTCGTGACGAAAAAGTGGCTATCTTAATAGTGCAATACTTCTTCCTCCGAGTTGCTCACACAGTTTACTACTTTTTGTGTAGTTTTTGTCTGCCAGAAACTATAATTCACTAGCTGTGTATCATAAAAGAGTCATCGTTTCTCCTCCTAGGGGTTTTCGAGATTTCTTAATCCAAACCGCAAGTGACGAGGCATTGGCTACCTTAAGAGAGTCATAGTTACTCGTCCCAATTGCTCACCCAGTCTGCCACTTTTCCTTACTGCGGCCAGTCTGCCAGAAGCGATATGTCACTCGTTGTGTATCTTAAGAGATTCATCGTTACTCTTTCCATAGGTTACTGGTATTCTCTGATTCAATGCCTCTCGTGACGAAAAAGTGGCTATCTTAATAGTGCAATACTTCTTCCTCCCAGTTGCTCACACAGTTTACTACTTTTTTGTGTAGTTTTTGTCTGCCAGAAACTATAATTCACTAGTTTTGTATCATAAAAGAGTCATCGTTTCTCCTCCTAGGGGTTATTCGAGACCTCTTAATGCAAACCGCAAGTAACGAGGCATTGGCTACCTTAAGAGAGTCATAGTTACTCGTCCCAATTGCTCACCCAGTCTGCCACTTTACCTTACTGCGGCCAGTCTGCCAGAAGCGATATGTCACTCGTTGTGTATCTTAAGAGATTCATCGTTACTCTTTCCATAGGTTACTGGTATTCTCTGATTCAATGCCTCTCGTGACGAAAAAGTGGCTATCTTAATAGTGCAATACTTCTTCCTCCCAGTTGCTCACACAGTTTACTACTTTTTTGTGTAGTTTTTGTCTGCCAGAAACTATAATTCACTAGCTGTGTATCATAAAAGAGTCATCGTTTCTCCTCCTAGGGGTTATTCGAGACCTCTTAATGCAAACCGCAAGTAACGAGGCATTGGCTACCTTAAGAGAGTCATAGTTACTCGTCCCAATTGCTCACCCAGTCTGCCACTTTTCCTTACTGCGGCCAGTCTGCCAGAAGCGATATGTCACTCGTTGTGTATCTTAAGAGATTCATCGTTACTCTTTCCATAGGTTACTGGTATTCTCTGATTCAATGCCTCTCATGATGAAAAAGTGGCTATCTTAATAGTGCAATACTTCTTCCTCCCAGTTGCTCACACAGTTTACTACTTTTTTGTGTAGTTTTTGTCTGCCAGAAACTATAATTCACTAGTTTTGTATCATAAAAGAGTCATCGTTTCTCCTCCTAGGGGTTATTCGAGACCTCTTAATGCAAACCGCAAGTAACGAGGCATTGGCTACCTTAAGAGAGTCATAGTTACTCGTCCCAATTGCTCACCCAGTCTGCCACTTTTCCTTACTGCGGCCAGTCTGCCAGAAGCGATATGTCACTCGTTGTGTATCTTAAGAGATTCATCGTTACTCCTTCCATAGGATACTGGTATTCTATGAGTCAATACCTCTCGTGACGAAAAAGTGGCTATCTTAATGGTGCAATACTTCTTCCTCCGAGTTGCTCACACAGTTTATTACTTTTTGTGTAGTTTTTGTCTGCCAGAAACTATAATTCACTAGCTGTGTATCATAAAAGAGTCATCGTTTCTCCTCCTAGGGGTTTTCGAGATTTCTTAATCCAAACCGCAAGTAACGAGGCATTGGCTACCTTAAGAGAGTCATAGTTACTCGTCCCAATTGCTCACCCAGTCTGCCACTTTTCCTTACTGCGGCCAGTCTGCCAGAAGCGATATGTCACTCGTTGTGTATCTTAAGAGATTCATCGTTACTCTTTCCATAGGTTACTGGTATTCTCTGATTCAATGCCTCTCGTGACGAAAAAGTGGCTATCTTAATAGTGCAATACTTCTTCCTCCCAGTTGCTCACACAGTTTACTACTTTTTTGTGTAGTTTTTGTCTGCCAGAAACTATAATTCACTAGTTTTGTATCATAAAAGAGTCATCGTTTCTCCTCCTAGGGGTTATTCGAGACCTCTTAATCCAAACCGCAAGTAACGAGGCATTGGCTACCTTAAGAGAGTCATAGTTACTCGTCCCAATTGCTCACCCAGTCTGCCACTTTTTCTTACTGCGGCCAGTCTGCCAGAAGCGATATGTCACTCGTTGTGTATCTTAAGAGATTCATCGTTACTCCTTCCATAGGTTACTGGTATTCTATGAGTCAATACCTCTCGTGACAAAAAAGTGGCTATCTTAATGGTGCAATACTTCTTCCTCCGAGTTGCTCACACAGTTTACTACTTTTTGTGTAGTTTTTGTCTGCCAGAAACTATAATTCACTAGCTGTGTATCATAAAAGAGTCATCGTTTCTCCTCCTAGGAGTTTTCGAGATTTCTTAATCCAAACCGCAAGTAACGAGGCATTGGCTACCTTAAGAGAGTCATAGTTCTCGTCCCAATTGCTCACCCAGTCTGCCACTTTTCCTTACTGCGGCCAGTCTGCCAGAAGCGATATGTCACTCGTTGTGTATCTTAAGAGATTCATCGTTACTCTTTCCATAGGTTACTGGTATTCTCTGATTCAATGCCTCTCGTGACGAAAAAGTGGCTATCTTAATAGTGCAATACTTCTTCCTCCCAGTTGCTCACACAGTTTACTACTTTTTTGTGTAGTTTTTGTCTGCCAGAAACTATAATTCACTAGTTTTGTATCATAAAAGAGTCATCGTTTCTCCTCCTAGGGGTTATTCGAGACCTCTTAATGCAAACCGCAAGTAACGAGGCATTGGCTACCTTAAGAGAGTCATAGTTACTCGTCCCAATTGCTCACCCAGTCTGCCACTTTTTCTTACTGCGGCCAGTCTGCCAGAAGCGATATGTCACTCGTTGTGTATCTTAAGAGATTCATCGTTACTCCTTCCATAGGTTACTGGTATTCTATGAGTCAATACCTCTCGTGAGGAAAAAGTGGCTATCTTAATAGTGCAATACTTCTTCCTCCCAGTTGCTCACACAGTTTACTACTTTTTTGTGTAGTTTTTGTCTGCCAGAAACTATAATTCACTAGTTTTGTATCATAAAAAAGCCATCGTTTCTCCTCCTAGGAGTTATTCGAGACCTCTTAATCCAAACCGCAAGTAACGAGGCATTGGCTACCTTAAGAGAGTCATAGTTACTCGTCCCAATTGCTCACCCAGTCTGCCACTTTTTCTTACTGCGGCCAGTCTGCCAGAAGCGATATGTCACTCGTTGTGTATCTTAAGAGATTCATCGTTACTCCTTCCATAGGTTACTGGTATTCTCTGAGTCAATACCTCTCGTGACGAAAAAGTGGCTATCTTAATAGTGCAATACTTCTTCCTCCGAGTTGCTCACACAGTTTACTACTTTTTTTGTAGTTTTTGTCTGCCAGAAACTATAATTCACTAGCTGTGTATCATAAAAGAGTCATCGTTTCTCCTCCTAGGAGTTTTCGAGATTTCTTAATCCAAACCGCAAGTAACGAGGCATTGGCTACCTTAAGAGAGTCATAGTTACTCGTCCCAATTGTTCACCCAGTCTGCCACTTTTCCTTACTGCGGCCAGTCTGCCAGAAGCGATATGTCACTCGTTGTGTATCTTAAGAGATTCATCGTTACTCTTTCCATAGGTTACTGGTATTCTCTGATTCAATGCCTCTCGTGACGAAAAAGTGGCTATCTTAATAGTGCAATACTTCTTCCTCCCAGTTGCTCACACAGTTTACTACTTTTTTGTGTAGTTTTTGTCTGCCAGAAACTATAATTCACTAGTTTTGTATCATAAAAGATTCATCGTTTCTCCTCCTAGGGGTTATTCGAGACCTCTTAATGCAAACCGCAAGTAACGAGGCATTGGCTACCTTAAGAGAGTCATAGTGACTCGTCCGAATTGCTCACCCAGTCTGCCACTTTTTCTTACTGCGGCCAGTCTGCCAGAAGCGATATGTCACTCGTTGTGTATCTTAAGAGATTCATCGTTACTCCTTCCATAGGTTACTGGTATTCTATGAGTCAATACCTCTCGTGAGGAAAAAGTGGCTATCTTAATAGTGCAATACTTCTTCCTCCCAGTTGCTCACACAGTTTACTACTTTTTTGTGTAGTTTTTGTCTGCCAGAAACTATAATTCACTAGTTTTGTATCATAAAAGAGTCATCGTTTCTCCTCCTAGGGGTTATTCGAGACCTCTTAATGCAAACCGCAAGTAACGAGGCATTGGCTACCTTAAGAGAGTCATAGTTACTCGTCCCAATTGCTCACCCAGTCTGCCACTTTTCCTTACGGCGGCCAGTCTGCCAGAAGCGATATGTCACTCGTTGTGTATCTTAAGAGATTCATCGTTACTCTTTCCATAGGTTACTGGTATTCTCTGATTCAATGCCTCTCGTGACGAAAAAGTGGCTATCTTAATAGTGCAATACTTCTTCCTCCCAGTTGCTCACACAGTTTACTACTTTTTTGTGTAGTTTTTGTCTGCCAGAAACTATAATTCACTAGCTGTGTATCATAAAAGAGTCATCGTTTCTCCTCCTAGGGGTTATTCGAGACCTCTTAATGCAAACCGCAAGTAACGAGGCATTGGCTACCTTAAGAGAGTCATAGTTACTCGTCCCAATTGCTCACCCAGTCTGCCACTTTTCCTTACTGCGGCCAGTCTGCCAGAAGCGATATGTCACTCGTTGTGTATCTTAAGAGATTCATCGTTACTCTTTCCATAGGTTACTGGTATTCTCTGATTCAATGCCTCTCATGACGAAAAAGTGGCTATCTTAATAGTGCAATACTTCTTCCTCCCAGTTGCTCACACAGTTTACTACTTTTTTGTGTAGTTTTTGTCTGCCAGAAACTATAATTCACTAGTTTTGTATCATAAAAGAGTCATCGTTTCTCCTCCTAGGGGTTATTCGAGACCTCTTAATGCAAACCGCAAGTAACGAGGCATTGGCTACCTTAAGAGAGTCATAGTTACTCGTCCCAATTGCTTACCCAGTCTGCCACTTTTCCTTACTGCGGCCAGTCTGCCAGAAGCGATATGTCACTCGTTGTGTATCTTAAGAGATTCATCGTTACTCTTTCCATAGGTTACTGGTATTCTCTGATTCAATGCCTCTCGTGACGAAAAAGTGGCTATCTTAATAGTGCAATACTTCTTCCTCCCAGTTGCTCACACAGTTTACTACATTTTTGTGTAGTTCTTGTCTGCCAGAAACTATAATTCACTAGTTTTGTATCATAAAAGAGTCATCGTTTCTCCTCCTAGGGGTTATTCGAGACCTCTTAATGCAAACCGCAAGTAACGAGGCATTGGCTACCTTAAGAGAGTCATAGTTACTCGTCCCAATTGCTCACCCAGTCTGCCACTTTTCCTTACTGCGGCCAGTCTGCCAGAAGCGATATGTCACTCGTTGTGTATCTTAAGAGATTCATCGTTACTCTTTCCATAGGTTACTGGTATTCTCTGATTCAATGCCTCTCGTGACGAAAAAGTGGCTATCTTAATAGTGCAATACTTCTTCCTCCCAGTTGCTCACACAGTTTACTACTTTTTTGTGTAGTTTTTGTCTGCCAGAAACTATAATTCACTAGTTTTGTATCATAAAAGAGTCATCGTTTCTCCTCCTAGGGGTTATTCGAGACCTCTTAATCCAAACCGCAAGTAACGAGGCATTGGCTACCTTAAGAGGGTCATAGTTACTCGTCCCAATTGCTCACCCAGTCTGCCACTTATTCTTACTGCGGCCAGTCTGCCAGAAGCGATATGTCACTCGTTGTGTATCTTAAGAGATTCATCGTTACTCCTTCCATAGGTTACTGGTATTCTCTGAGTCAATACCTCTCGTGACGAAAAAGTGGCTATCTTAATAGTGCAATACTTCTTCCTCCGAGTTGCATACACAGTTTACTACTTTTTTTGTAGTTTTTGTCTGCCAGAAACTATAATTCACTAGCTGTGTATCATAAAAGAGTCATCGTTTCTCCTCCTAGGAGTTTTCGAGATTTCTTAATCCAAACCGCAAGTAACGAGGCATTGGCTACCTTAAGAGAGTCATAGTTACTCGTCCCAATTGTTCACCCAGTCTGCCACTTTTCCTTACTGCGGCCAGTCTGCCAGAAGCGATATGTCACTCGTTGTGTATCTTAAGAGATTCATCGTTACTCTTTCCATAGGTTACTGGTATTCTCTGATTCAATGCCTCTCGTGACGAAAAAGTGGCTATCTTAATAGTGCAATACTTCTTCCTCCCAGTTGCTCACACAGTTTACTACTTTTTTGTGTAGTTTTTGTCTGCCAGAAACTATAATTCACTAGTTTTGTATCATAAAAGATTCATCGTTTCTCCTCCTAGGGGTTATTCGAGACCTCTTAATGCAAACCGCAAGTAACGAGGCATTGGCTACCTTAAGAGAGTCATAGTGACTCGTCCGAATTGCTCACCCAGTCTGCCACTTTTTCTTACTGCGGCCAGTCTGCCAGAAGCGATATGTCACTCGTTGTGTATCTTAAGAGATTCATCGTTACTCCTTCCATAGGTTACTGGTATTCTATGAGTCAATACCTCTCGTGAGGAAAAAGTGGCTATCTTAATAGTGCAATACTTCTTCCTCCCAGTTGCTCACACAGTTTACTACTTTTTTGTGTAGTTTTTGTCTGCCAGAAACTATAATTCACTAGTTTTGTATCATAAAAGAGTCATCGTTTCTCCTCCTAGGGGTTATTCGAGACCTCTTAATGCAAACCGCAAGTAACGAGGCATTGGCTACCTTAAGAGAGTCATAGTTACTCGTCCCAATTGCTCACCCAGTCTGCCACTTTTCCTTACGGCGGCCAGTCTGCCAGAAGCGATATGTCACTCGTTGTGTATCTTAAGAGATTCATCGTTACTCTTTCCATAGGTTACTGGTATTCTCTGATTCAATGCCTCTCGTGACGAAAAAGTGGCTATCTTAATAGTGCAATACTTCTTCCTCCCAGTTGCTCACACAGTTTACTACTTTTTTGTGTAGTTTTTGTCTGCCAGAAACTATAATTCACTAGCTGTGTATCATAAAAGAGTCATCGTTTCTCCTCCTAGGGGTTATTCGAGACCTCTTAATGCAAACCGCAAGTAACGAGGCATTGGCTACCTTAAGAGAGTCATAGTTACTCGTCCCAATTGCTCACCCAGTCTGCCACTTTTCCTTACTGCGGCCAGTCTGCCAGAAGCGATATGTCACTCGTTGTGTATCTTAAGAGATTCATCGTTACTCTTTCCATAGGTTACTGGTATTCTCTGATTCAATGCCTCTCATGACGAAAAAGTGGCTATCTTAATAGTGCAATACTTCTTCCTCCCAGTTGCTCACACAGTTTACTACTTTTTTGTGTAGTTTTTGTCTGCCAGAAACTATAATTCACTAGTTTTGTATCATAAAAGAGTCATCGTTTCTCCTCCTAGGGGTTATTCGAGACCTCTTAATGCAAACCGCAAGTAACGAGGCATTGGCTACCTTAAGAGAGTCATAGTTACTCGTCCCAATTGCTTACCCAGTCTGCCACTTTTCCTTACTGCGGCCAGTCTGCCAGAAGCGATATGTCACTCGTTGTGTATCTTAAGAGATTCATCGTTACTCTTTCCATAGGTTACTGGTATTCTCTGATTCAATGCCTCTCGTGACGAAAAAGTGGCTATCTTAATAGTGCAATACTTCTTCCTCCCAGTTGCTCACACAGTTTACTACATTTTTGTGTAGTTCTTGTCTGCCAGAAACTATAATTCACTAGTTTTGTATCATAAAAGAGTCATCGTTTCTCCTCCTAGGGGTTATTCGAGACCTCTTAATGCAAACCGCAAGTAACGAGGCATTGGCTACCTTAAGAGAGTCATAGTTACTCGTCCCAATTGCTCACCCAGTCTGCCACTTTTCCTTACTGCGGCCAGTCTGCCAGAAGCGATATGTCACTCGTTGTGTATCTTAAGAGATTCATCGTTACTCTTTCCATAGGTTACTGGTATTCTCTGATTCAATGCCTCTCGTGACGAAAAAGTGGCTATCTTAATAGTGCAATACTTCTTCCTCCCAGTTGCTCACACAGTTTACTACTTTTTTGTGTAGTTTTTGTCTGCCAGAAACTATAATTCACTAGTTTTGTATCATAAAAGAGTCATCGTTTCTCCTCCTAGGGGTTATTCGAGACCTCTTAATCCAAACCGCAAGTAACGAGGCATTGGCTACCTTAAGAGGGTCATAGTTACTCGTCCCAATTGCTCACCCAGTCTGCCACTTATTCTTACTGCGGCCAGTCTGCCAGAAGCGATATGTCACTCGTTGTGTATCTTAAGAGATTCATCGTTACTCCTTCCATAGGTTACTGGTATTCTCTGAGTCAATACCTCTCGTGACGAAAAAGTGGCTATCTTAATAGTGCAATACTTCTTCCTCCGAGTTGCATACACAGTTTACTACTTTTTTTGTAGTTTTTGTCTGCCAGAAACTATAATTCACTAGCTGTGTATCATAAAAGAGTCATCGTTTCTCCTCCTAGGAGTTTTCGAGATTTCTTAATCCAAACCGCAAGTAACGAGGCATTGGCTACCTTAAGAGAGTCATAGTTACTCGTCCCAATTGTTCACCCAGTCTGCCACTTTTCCTTACTGCGGCCAGTCTGCCAGAAGCGATATGTCACTCGTTGTGTATCTTAAGAGATTCATCGTTACTCTTTCCATAGGTTACTGGTATTCTCTGATTCAATGCCTCTCGTGACGAAAAAGTGGCTATCTTAATAGTGCAATACTTCTTCCTCCCAGTTGCTCACACAGTTTACTACTTTTTTGTGTAGTTTTTGTCTGCCAGAAACTATAATTCACTAGTTTTGTATCATAAAAGATTCATCGTTTCTCCTCCTAGGGGTTATTCGAGACCTCTTAATGCAAACCGCAAGTAACGAGGCATTGGCTACCTTAAGAGAGTCATAGTGACTCGTCCGAATTGCTCACCCAGTCTGCCACTTTTTCTTACTGCGGCCAGTCTGCCAGAAGCGATATGTCACTCGTTGTGTATCTTAAGAGATTCATCGTTACTCCTTCCATAGGTTACTGGTATTCTATGAGTCAATACCTCTCGTGAGGAAAAAGTGGCTATCTTAATAGTGCAATACTTCTTCCTCCCAGTTGCTCACACAGTTTACTACTTTTTTGTGTAGTTTTTGTCTGCCAGAAACTATAATTCACTAGTTTTGTATCATAAAAGAGTCATCGTTTCTCCTCCTAGGGGTTATTCGAGACCTCTTAATGCAAACCGCAAGTAACGAGGCATTGGCTACCTTAAGAGAGTCATAGTTACTCGTCCCAATTGCTCACCCAGTCTGCCACTTTTCCTTACTGCGGCCAGTCTGCCAGAAGCGATATGTCACTCGTTGTGTATCTTAAGAGATTCATCGTTACTCTTTCCATAGGTTACTGGTATTCTCTGATTCAATGCCTCTCGTGACGAAAAAGTGGCTATCTTAATAGTGCAATACTTCTTCCTCCCAGTTGCTCACACAGTTTACTACTTTTTTGTGTAGTTTTTGTCTGCCAGAAACTATAATTCACTAGCTGTGTATCATAAAAGAGTCATCGTTTCTCCTCCTAGGGGTTATTCGAGACCTCTTAATGCAAACCGCAAGTAACGAGGCATTGGCTACCTTAAGAGAGTCATAGTTACTCGTCCCAATTGCTCACCCAGTCTGCCACTTTTCCTTACTGCGGCCAGTCTGCCAGAAGCGATATGTCACTCGTTGTGTATCTTAAGAGATTCATCGTTACTCTTTCCATAGGTTACTGGTATTCTCTGATTCAATGCCTCTCATGACGAAAAAGTGGCTATCTTAATAGTGCAATACTTCTTCCTCCCAGTTGCTCACACAGTTTACTACTTTTTTGTGTAGTTTTTGTCTGCCAGAAACTATAATTCACTAGTTTTGTATCATAAAAGAGTCATCGTTTCTCCTCCTAGGGGTTATTCGAGACCTCTTAATGCAAACCGCAAGTAACGAGGCATTGGCTACCTTAAGAGAGTCATAGTTACTCGTCCCAATTGCTTACCCAGTCTGCCACTTTTCCTTACTGCGGCCAGTCTGCCAGAAGCGATATGTCACTCGTTGTGTATCTTAAGAGATTCATCGTTACTCTTTCCATAGGTTACTGGTATTCTCTGATTCAATGCCTCTCGTGACGAAAAAGTGGCTATCTTAATAGTGCAATACTTCTTCCTCCCAGTTGCTCACACAGTTTACTACATTTTTGTGTAGTTCTTGTCTGCCAGAAACTATAATTCACTAGCTGTGTATCATAAAAGAGTCATCGTTTCTCCTCCTAGGGGTTATTCGAGACCTCTTAATGCAAACCGCAAGTAACGAGGCATTGGCTACCTTAAGAGAGTCATAGTTACTCGTCCCAATTGCTCACCCAGTCTGCCACTTTTCCTTACTGCGGCCAGTCTGCCAGAAGCGATATGTCACTCGTTGTGTATCTTAAGAGATTCATCGTTACTCTTTCCATAGGTTACTGGTATTCTCTGATTCAATGCCTCTCGTGACGAAAAAGTGGCTATCTTAATAGTGCAATACTTCTTCCTCCCAGTTGCTCACACAGTTTACTACTTTTTTGTGTAGTTTTTGTCTGCCAGAAACTATAATTCACTACTTTTGTATCATAAAAGAGTCATCGTTTCTCCTCCTAGGGGTTATTCGAGACCTCTTAATCCAAACCGCAAGTAACGAGGCATTGGCTACCTTAAGAGGGTCATAGTTACTCGTCCCAATTGCTCACCCAGTCTGCCACTTATTCTTACTGCGGCCAGTCTGCCAGAAGCGATATGTCACTCGTTGTGTATCTTAAGAGATTCATCGTTACTCCTTCCATAGGTTACTGGTATTCTATGAGTCAATACCTCTCGTGACGAAAAAGTGGCTATCTTAATGGTGCAATACTTCTTCCTCCGAGTTGCTCACACAGTTTATTACTTTTTGTGTAGTTTTTGTCTGCCAGAAACTATAATTCACTAGCTGTGTATCATAAAAGAGTCATCGTTTCTCCTCCTAGGGGTTTTCGAGATTTCTTAATCCAAACCGCAAGTAACGAGGCATTGGCTACCTTAAGAGAGTCATAGTTACTCGTCCCAATTGCTCACCCAGTCTGCCACTTTTCCTTACTGCGGCCAGTCTGCCAGAAGCGATATGTCACTCGTTGTGTATCTTAAGAGATTCATCGTTACTCTTTGCATAGGTTACTGGTATTCTCTGATTCAATGCCTCTCGTGACGAAAAAGTGGCTATCTTAATAGTGCAATACTTCTTCCTCCCAGTTGCTCACACAGTTTACTACTTTTTGTGTAGTTTTTGTCTGCCAGAAACTATAATTCACTAGCTGTGTATCATAAAAGAGTCATCGTTTCTCCTCCTAGGAGTTTTCGAGATTTCTTAATCCAAACCGCAAGTAACGAGGCATTGGCTACCTTAAGAGAGTCATAGTTACTCGTCCCAATTGCTCACCCAGTCTGCCACTTTTCCTTACTGCGGCCAGTCTGCCAGAAGCGATATGTCACTCGTTGTGTATCTTAAGAGATTCATCGTTACTCTTTCCATATGTTACTGGTATTCTCTGATTCAATGTCTCTCGTGACGAAAAAGTGGCTATCTTAATAGTGCAATACTTCTTCCTCCCAGTTGCTCACACAGTTTACTACTTTTTTGTGTAGTTTTTGTCTGCCAGAAACTATAATTCACTAGTTTTGTATCATAAAAGAGTCATCGTTTCTCCTCCTAGGGGTTATTCGAGACCTCTTAATGCAAACCGCAAGTAACGAGGCATTGGCTACCTTAAGAGAGTCATAGTTACTCGTCCCAATTGCTCACCCAGTCTGCCACTTTTTCTTACTGCGGCCAGTCTGCCAGAAGCGATATGTCACTCGTTGTGTATCTTAAGAGATTCATCGTCACTCCTTCCATAGGTTACTGGTATTCTATGAGTCAATACCTCTCGTGAGGAAAAAGTGGCTATCTTAATAGTGCAATACTTCTTCCTCCCAGTTGCTCACACAGTTTACTACTTTTTTGTGTAGTTTTTGTCTGCCAGAAACTATAATTCACTAGTTTTGTATCATAAAAAAGCCATCGTTTCTCCTCCTAGGAGTTATTCGAGACCTCTTAATCCAAACCGCAAGTAACGAGGCATTGGCTACCTTAAGAGAGTCATAGTTACTCGTCCCAATTGCTCACCCAGTCTGCCACTTTTTCTTACTGCGGCCAGTCTGCCAGAAGCGATATGTCACTCGTTGTGTATCTTAAGAGATTCATCGTTACTCCTTCCATAGGTTACTGGTATTCTCTGAGTCAATACCTCTCGTGACGAAAAAGTGGCTATCTTAATAGTGCAATACTTCTTCCTCCGAGTTGCTCACACAGTTTACTACTTTTTGTGTAGTTTTTGTCTGCCAGAAACTATAATTCACTAGCTGTGTATCATAAAAGAGTCATCGTTTCTCCTCCTAGGGGTTTTCGAGATTTCTTAATCCAAACCGCAAGTAACGAGGCATTGGCTACCTTAAGAGAGTCATAGTTACTCGTCCCAATTGCTCACCCAGTCTGCCACTTTCCTTACTGCGGCCAGTCTGCCAGAAGCGATATGTCACTCGTTGTGTATCTTAAGAGATTCATCGTTACTCTTTCCATAGGTTACTGGTATTCTCTGATTCAATGCCTCTCGTGACGAAAAAGTGGCTATCTTAATAGTGCAATACTTCTTCCTCCCAGTTGCTCACACAGTTTACTACTTTTTTCTGTAGTTTTTGTCTGCCAGAAACTATAATTCACTAGTTTTGTATCATAAAAGAGTCATCGTTTCTCCTCCTAGGGGTTATTCGAGACCTCTTAATGCAAACCGCAAGTAACGAGGCATTGGCTACCTTAAGAGAGTCATAGTGACTCGTCCGAATTGCTCACCCAGTCTGCCACTTTTTCTTACTGCGGCCAGTCTGCCAGAAGCGATATGTCACTCGTTGTGTATCTTAAGAGATTCATCGTTACTCCTTCCATAGGTTACTGGTATTCTATGAGTCAATACCTCTCGTGAGGAAAAAGTGGCTATCTTAATAGTGCAATACTTCTTCCTCCCAGTTGCTCACACAGTTTACTACTTTTTTGTGTAGTTTTTGTCTGCCAGAAACTATAATTCACTAGTTTTGTATCATAAAAGAGCCATCGTTTCTCCTCCTAGGAGTTATTCGAGACCTCTTAATCCAAACCGCAAGTAACGAGGCATTGGCTACCTTAAGAGAGTCATAGTTACTCGTCCCAGTTGCTCACCCAGTCTGCCATTTTTTCTTACTGCGGCCAGTCTGCCAGAAGCGATATGTCACTCGTTGTGTATCTTAAGAGATTCATCGTTACTCCTTCCATAAGTTACTGGTATTCTCTGAGTCAATACCTCTCGTGACGAAAAAGTGGCTATCTTAATAGTGCAATACTTCTTCCTCCGAGTTGCTCACACAGTTTACTACTTTTTGTGTAGTTTTTGTCTGCCAGAAACTATAATTCACTAGCTGTGTATCATAAAAGAGTCATCGTTTCTCCTCCTAGGGGTTTTCGAGATTTCTTAATCCAAACCGCAAGTAACGAGGCATTGGCTACCTTAAGAGAGTCATAGTTACTCGTCCCAATTGCTCACCCAGTCTGCCACTTTTCCTTACTGCGGCCAGTCTGCCAGAAGCGATATGTCACTCGTTGTGTATCTTAAGAGATTCATCGTTACTCTTTCCATAGGTTACTGGTATTCTCTGATTCAATGCCTCTCGTGACGAAAAAGTGGCTATCTTAATAGTGCAATACTTCTTCCTCCCAGTTGCTCACACAGTTTACTACTTTTTTGTGTAGTTTTTGTCTGCCAGAAACTATAATTCACTAGTTTTGTATCATAAAAGAGTCATCGTTTCTCCTCCTAGGGGTTATTCGAGACCTCTTAATGCAAACCGCAAGTAACGAGGCATTGGCTACCTTAAGAGAGTCATAGTTACTCGTCCCAATTGCTCACCCAGTCTGCCACTTTTTCTTACTGCGGCCAGTCTGCCAGAAGCGATATGTCACTCGTTGTGTATCTTAAGAGATTCATCGTCACTCCTTCCATAGGTTACTGGTATTCTATGAGTCAATACCTCTCGTGAGGAAAAAGTGGCTATCTTAATAGTGCAATACTTCTTCCTCCCAGTTGCTCACACAGTTTACTACTTTTTTGTGTAGTTTTTGTCTGCCAGAAACTATAATTCACTAGTTTTGTATCATAAAAAAGCCATCGTTTCTCCTCCTAGGAGTTATTCGAGACCTCTTAATCCAAACCGCAAGTAACGAGGCATTGGCTACCTTAAGAGAGTCATAGTTACTCGTCCCAATTGCTCACCCAGTCTGCCACTTTTTCTTACTGCGGCCAGTCTGCCAGAAGCGATATGTCACTCGTTGTGTATCTTAAGAGATTCATCGTTACTCCTTCCATAGGTTACTGGTATTCTCTGAGTCAATACCTCTCGTGACGAAAAAGTGGCTATCTTAATAGTGCAATACTTCTTCCTCCGAGTTGCTCACACAGTTTACTACTTTTTGTGTAGTTTTTGTCTGCCAGAAACTATAATTCACTAGCTGTGTATCATAAAAGAGTCATCGTTTCTCCTCCTAGGGGTTTTCGAGATTTCTTAATCCAAACCGCAAGTAACGAGGCATTGGCTACCTTAAGAGAGTCATAGTTACTCGTCCCAATTGCTCACCCAGTCTGCCACTTTCCTTACTGCGGCCAGTCTGCCAGAAGCGATATGTCACTCGTTGTGTATCTTAAGAGATTCATCGTTACTCTTTCCATAGGTTACTGGTATTCTCTGATTCAATGCCTCTCGTGACGAAAAAGTGGCTATCTTAATAGTGCAATACTTCTTCCTCCCAGTTGCTCACACAGTTTACTACTTTTTTCTGTAGTTTTTGTCTGCCAGAAACTATAATTCACTAGTTTTGTATCATAAAAGAGTCATCGTTTCTCCTCCTAGGGGTTATTCGAGACCTCTTAATGCAAACCGCAAGTAACGAGGCATTGGCTACCTTAAGAGAGTCATAGTGACTCGTCCGAATTGCTCACCCAGTCTGCCACTTTTTCTTACTGCGGCCAGTCTGCCAGAAGCGATATGTCACTCGTTGTGTATCTTAAGAGATTCATCGTTACTCCTTCCATAGGTTACTGGTATTCTATGAGTCAATACCTCTCGTGAGGAAAAAGTGGCTATCTTAATAGTGCAATACTTCTTCCTCCCAGTTGCTCACACAGTTTACTACTTTTTTGTGTAGTTTTTGTCTGCCAGAAACTATAATTCACTAGTTTTGTATCATAAAAGAGCCATCGTTTCTCCTCCTAGGAGTTATTCGAGACCTCTTAATCCAAACCGCAAGTAACGAGGCATTGGCTACCTTAAGAGAGTCATAGTTACTCGTCCCAGTTGCTCACCCAGTCTGCCATTTTTTCTTACTGCGGCCAGTCTGCCAGAAGCGATATGTCACTCGTTGTGTATCTTAAGAGATTCATCGTTACTCCTTCCATAAGTTACTGGTATTCTCTGAGTCAATACCTCTCGTGACGAAAAAGTGGCTATCTTAATAGTGCAATACTTCTTCCTCCGAGTTGCTCACACAGTTTACTACTTTTTGTGTAGTTTTTGTCTGCCAGAAACTATAATTCACTAGCTGTGTATCATAAAAGAGTCATCGTTTCTCCTCCTAGGGGTTTTCGAGATTTCTTAATCCAAACCGCAAGTAACGAGGCATTGGCTACCTTAAGAGAGTCATAGTTACTCGTCCCAATTGCTCACCCAGTCTGCCACTTTTCCTTACTGCGGCCAGTCTGCCAGAAGCGATATGTCACTCGTTGTGTATCTTAAGAGATTCATCGTTACTCTTTCCATAGGTTACTGGTATTCTCTGATTCAATGCCTCTCGTGACGAAAAAGTGGCTATCTTAATAGTGCAATACTTCTTCCTCCCAGTTGCTCACACAGTTTACTACTTTTTTGTGTAGTTTTTGTCTGCCAGAAACTATAATTCACTAGTTTTGTATCATAAAAGAGTCATCGTTTCTCCTCCTAGGGGTTATTCGAGACCTCTTAATGCACACCGCAAGTAACGAGGCATTGGCTACCTTAAGAGAGTCATAGTTACTCGTCCCAATTGCTCACCCAGTCTGCCACTTTTCCTTACTGCGGCCAGTTTGCCAGAAGCGATATGTCACTCGTTGTGTATCTTAATAGATTCATCGTTACTCTTTCCATAGGTTACTGGTATTCTCTGATTCAATGCCTCTCGTGACGAAAAAGTGGCTATCTTAATAGTGCAATACTTCTTCCTCCCAGTTGCTCACACAGTTTACTACTTTTTTGTGTAGTTTTTGTCTGCCAGAAACTATAATTCACTAGCTGTGTATCATAAAAGAGTCATCGTTTCTCCTCCTAGGGGTTATTCGAGACCTCTTAATGCAAACCGCAAGTAACGAGGCATTGGCTACCTTAAGAGAGTCATAGTTACTCGTCCCAATTGCTCACCCAGTCTGCCACTTTTCCTTACTGCGGCCAGTCTGCCAGAAGCGATATGTCACTCGTTGTGTATCTTAAGAGATTCATCGTTACTCTTTCCATAGGTTACTGGTATTCTCTGATTCAATGCATCTCGTGACGAAAAAGTGGCTATCTTAATAGTGCAATACTTCTTCCTCCCAGTTGCTCACACAGTTTACTACTTTTTTGTGTAGTTTTTGTCTGCCAGAAACTATAATTCACTAGTTTTGTATCATAAAAGAGTCATCGTTTCTCCTCCTAGGGGTTATTCGAGACCTCTTAATGCAAACCGCAAGTAACGAGGCATTGGCTACCTTAAGAGAGTCATAGTTACTCGTCCCAATTGCTCACCCAGTCTGCCACTTTTTCTTACTGCGGCCAGTCTGCCAGAAGCGATATGTCACTCGTTGTGTATCTTAAGAGATTCATCGTTACTCCTTCCATAGGTTACTGGTATTCTCTGAGTCAATACCTCTCGTGACGAAAAAGTGGCTATCTTAATAGTGCAATACTTCTTCCTCCGAGTTGCTCACACAGTTTACTACTTTTTGTGTAGTTTTTGTCTGCCAGAAACTATAATTCACTAGCTGTGTATCATAAAAGAGTCATCGTTTCTCCTCCTAGGAGTTTTCGAGATTTCTTAATCCAAACCGCAAGTAACGAGGCATTGGCTACCTTAAGAGAGTCATAGTTACTCGTCCCAATTGCTCACCCAGTCTGCCACTTTCCTTACTGCGGCCAGTCTGCCAGAAGCGATATGTCACTCGTTGTGTATCTTAAGAGATTCATCGTTACTCTTTCCATAGGTTACTGGTATTCTCTGATTCAATGCCTCTCGTGACGAAAAAGTGGCTATCTTAATAGTGCAATACTTCTTCCTCCCAGTTGCGCACACAGTTTACTACTTTTTTGTGTAGTTTTTGTCTGCCAGAAACTATAATTCACTAGTTTTGTATCATAAAAGAGTCATCGTTTCTCCTCCTAGGGGTTCTTCGAGACCTCTTAATGCAAACCGCAAGTAACGAGGCATTGGCTACCTTAAGAGAGTCATAGTGACTCGTCCGAATTGCTCACCCAGTCTGCCACTTTTTCTTACTGCGGCCAGTCTGCCAGAAGCGATATGTCACTCGTTGTGTATCTTAAGAGATTCATCGTTACTCCTTCCATAGGTTACTGGTATTCTATGAGTCAATACCTCTCGTGAGGAAAAAGTGGCTATCTTAATAGTGCAATACTTCTTCCTCCCAGTTGCTCACACAGTTTACTACTTTTTTGTGTAGTTTTTGTCTGCCAGAAACTATAATTCACTAGTTTTGTATCATAAAAGAGCCATCGTTTCTCCTCCTAGGAGTTATTCGAGACCTCTTAATCCAAACCGCAAGTAACGAGGCATTGGCTACCTTAAGAGAGTCATAGTTACTCGTCCCAATTGCTCACCCAGTCTGCCATTTTTTCTTACTGCGGCCAGTCTGCCAGAAGCGATATGTCACTCGTTGTGTATCTTAAGAGATTCATCGTTACTCCTTCCATAGGTTACTGGTATTCTCTGAGTCAATACCTCTCGTGACGAAAAAGTGGCTATCTTAATAGTGCAATACTTCTTCCTCCGAGTTGCTCACACAGTTTACTACTTTTTGTGTAGTTTTTGTCTGCCAGAAACTATAATTCACTAGCTGTGTATCATAAAAGAGTCATCGTTTCTCCTCCTAGGGGTTTTCGAGATTTCTTAATCCAAACCGCAAGTAACGAGGCATTGGCTACCTTAAGAGAGTCATAGTTACTCGTCCCAATTGCTCACCCAGTCTGCCACTTTTCCTTACTGCGGCCAGTCTGCCAGAAGCGATATGTCACTCGTTGTGTATCTTAAGAGATTCATCGTTACTCTTTCCATAGGTTACTGGTATTCTCTGATTCAATGCCTCTCGTGACGAAAAAGTGGCTATCTTAATAGTGCAATACTTCTTCCTCCCAGTTGCTCACACAGTTTACTACTTTTTTGTGTAGTTTTTGTCTGCCAGAAACTATAATTCACTAGTTTTGTATCATAAAAGAGTCATCGTTTCTCCTCCTAGGGGTTATTCGAGACCTCTTAATGCACACCGCAAGTAACGAGGCATTGGCTACCTTAAGAGAGTCATAGTTACTCGTCCCAATTGCTCACCCAGTCTGCCACTTTTCCTTACTGCGGCCAGTTTGCCAGAAGCGATATGTCACTCGTTGTGTATCTTAATAGATTCATCGTTACTCTTTCCATAGGTTACTGGTATTCTCTGATTCAATGCCTCTCGTGACGAAAAAGTGGCTATCTTAATAGTGCAATACTTCTTCCTCCCAGTTGCTCACACAGTTTACTACTTTTTTGTGTAGTTTTTGTCTGCCAGAAACTATAATTCACTAGCTGTGTATCATAAAAGAGTCATCGTTTCTCCTCCTAGGGGTTATTCGAGACCTCTTAATGCAAACCGCAAGTAACGAGGCATTGGCTACCTTAAGAGAGTCATAGTTACTCGTCCCAATTGCTCACCCAGTCTGCCACTTTTCCTTACTGCGGCCAGTCTGCCAGAAGCGATATGTCACTCGTTGTGTATCTTAAGAGATTCATCGTTACTCTTTCCATAGGTTACTGGTATTCTCTGATTCAATGCCTCTCGTGACGAAAAAGTGGCTATCTTAATAGTGCAATACTTCTTCCTCCGAGTTGCTCACACAGTTTACTACTTTTTGTGTAGTTTTTGTCTGCCAGAAACTATAATTCACTAGCTGTGTATCATAAAAGAGTCATCGTTTCTCCTCCTAGGGGTTTTCGAGATTTCTTAATCCAAACCGCAAGTAACGAGGCATTGGCTACCTTAAGAGAGTCATAGTTACTCGTCCCAATTGCTCACCCAGTCTGCCACTTTTCCTTACTGCGGCCAGTTTGCCAGAAGCGATATGTCACTCGTTGTGTATCTTAATAGATTCATCGTTACTCTTTCCATAGGTTACTGGTATTCTCTGATTCAATGCCTCTCGTGACGAAAAAGTGGCTATCTTAATAGTGCAATACTTCTTTCTCCCAGTTGCTCACACAGTTTACTACATTTTTGTGTAGTTTTTGTCTGCCAGAAACTATAATTCACTAGCTGTGTATCATAAAAGAGTCATCGTTTCTCCTCCTAGGGGTTATTCGAGACCTCTTAATGCAAACCGCAAGTAACGAGGCATTGGCTACCTTAAGAGAGTCATAGTTACTCGTCCCAATTGCTCACCCAGTCTGCCACTTTTCCTTACTGCGGCCAGTCTGCCAGAAGCGATATGTCACTCGTTGTGTATCTTAAGAGATTCATCGTTACTCTTTCCATAGGTTACTGGTATTCTCTGATTCAATGCCTCTCGTGACGAAAAAGTGGCTATCTTAATAGTGCAATACTTCTTCCTCCCATTTGCTCACACAGTTTACTACTTTTTTGTGTAGTTTTTGTCTGCCAGAAACTATAATTCACTAGTTTTGTATCATAAAAGAGTCATCGTTTCTCCTCCTAGGGGTTATTCGAGACCTCTTAATGCAAACCGCAAGTAACGAGGCATTGGCTACCTTAAGAGAGTCATAGTTACTCGTCCCAATTGCTCACCCAGTCTGCCACTTTTTCTTACTGCGGCCAGTCTGCCAGAAGCGATATGTCACTCGTTGTGTATCTTAAGAGATTCATCGTTACTCCTTCCATAGGTTACTGGTATTCTATGAGTCAATACCTCTCGTGACGAAAAAGTGGCTATCTTAATGGTGCAATACTTCTTCCTCCGAGTTGCTCACACAGTTTACTACTTTTTGTGTAGTTTTTGTCTGCCAGAAACTATAATTCACTAGCTGTGTATCATAAAAGAGTCATCGTTTCTCCTCCTAGGGGTTTTCGAGATTTCTTAATCCAAACCGCAAGTAACGAGGCATTGGCTACCTTAAGAGAGTCATAGTTACTCGTCCCAATTGCTCACCCAGTCTGCCACTTTTCCTTACTGCGGCCAGTCTGCCAGAAGCGATATGTCACTCGTTGTGTATCTTAAGAGATTCATCGTTACTCTTTCCATAGGTTACTGGTATTCTCTGATTCAATGCCTCTCGTGACGAAAAAGTGGCTATCTTAATAGTGCAATACTTCTTCCTCCCAGTTGCTCACACAGTTTACTACTTTTTTGTGTAGTTTTTGTCTGCCAGAAACTATAATTAACTAGTTTTTTATCATAAAAGAGTCATCGTTTCTCCTCCTAGGGGTTATTCGAGACCTCTTAATCCAAACCGCAAGTAACGAGGCATTGGCTACCTTAAGAGAGTCATAGTTACTCGTCCCAATTGCTCACCCAGTCTGCCACTTTTTCTTACTGCGGCCAGTCTGCCAGAAGCGATATGTCACTCGTTGTGTATCTTAAGAGATTCATCGTTACTCCTTCCATAGGTTACTGGTATTCTATGAGTCAATACCTCTCGTGACGAAAAAGTGGCTATCTTAATAGTGCATTACTTCTTCCTCCCAGTTGCTCACACAGTTTACTACTTTTTTGTGTAGTTTTTGTCTGCCAGAAACTATAATTCACTAGTTTTGTATCATAAAAGAGCCATCGTTTCTCCTCCTAGGGGTTATTCGAGACCTCTTAATGCAAACCGCAAGTAACGAGGCATTGGCTACCTTAAGAGAGTCATAGTTACTCGTCCCAATTGCTCACCCAGTCTGCCACTTTTTCTTACTGCGGCCAGTCTGCAAGAAGCGATATGTCACTCGTTGCGTATCTTAAGAGATTCATCGTTACTCTTTCCATAGGTTACTGGTATTCTCTGATTCAATGCCTCTCTTGACGAAAAAGTGGCTATCTTAATAGTGCAATACTTCTTCCTCCCAGTTGCTCACACAGTTTACTACTTTTTTGTGTAGTTTTTGTCTGCCAGAAACTATAATTCACTAGTTTTGTATCATAAAAGAGTCATCGTTTCTCCTCCTAGGGGTTATTCGAGACCTCTTAATCCAAACCGCAAGTAACGAGGCATTGGCTACCTTAAGAGAGTCATAGTTACTCGTCCCAATTGCTCACCCAGTCTGCCACTTATTCTTACTGCGGCCAGTCTGCCAGAAGCGATATGTCACTCGTTGTGTATCTTAAGAGATTCATCGTTACTCCTTCCACAGGTTACTGGTATTCTATGAGTCAATACCTCTCGTGACGAAAAAGTGGCTATCTTAATAGTGCAATACTTCTTCCTCCGAGTTGCTCACACAGTTTACTACTTTTTTGTGTAGTTTTTGTCTGCCAGAAACTATAATTCACTAGTTTTGTATCATAAAAGAGCCATCGTTTCTCCTCCTAGGGGTTATTCGAGACCTCTTAATGCAAACCGCAAGTAACGAGGCATTGGCTACCTTAAGAGAGTCATAGTTACTCGTCCCAATTGCTCACCCAGTCTGCCACTTTTTCTTACTGCGGCCAGTCTGCAAGAAGCGATATGTCACTCGTGGTGTATCTTAAGAGATTCATCGTTACTCTTTCCATAGGTTACTGGTATTCTCTGATTCAATGCCTCTCGTGACGAAAAAGTGGCTATCTTAATAGTGCAATACTTCTTCCTCCCAGTTGCTCACACAGTTTACTACTTTTTTGTGTAGTTTTTGTCTGCCAGAAACTATAATTCACTAGTTTTGTATCATAGAAGAGTCATCGTTTCTCCTCCTAGGGGTTATTCGAGACCTCTTAATCCAAACCGCAAGTAACGAGGCATTGGCTACCTTAAGAGAGTCATAGTTACTCGTCCCAATTGCTCACCCAGTCTGCCACTTTTCCTTACTGCGGCCAGTCTGCCAGAAGCGATATGTCACTCGTTGTGTATCTTAAGAGATTCATCGTTACTCTTTCCATAGGTTACTGGTATTCTCTGACTCAATGCCTCTCGTGACGAAAAAGTGGCTATCTTAATAGTGCAATACTTCTTCCTCCCAGTTGCTCACACAGTTTACTACTTTTTTGTGTAGTTTTTGTCTGCCAGAAACTATAATTCACTAGTTTTGTATCATAAAAGAGTCATCGTTTCTCCTCCTAGGGGTTATTCGAGACCTCTTAATGCAAACCGCAAGTAACGAGGCATTGGCTACCTTAAGAGAGTCATAGTTACTCGTCCCAATTGCTCACCCAGTCTGCCACTTTTTCTTACTGCGGCCAGTCTGCCAGAAGCGATATGTCACTCGTTGTGTATCTTAAGAGATTCATCGTTACTCCTTCCATAGGTTACTGGTATTCTATGAGTCAATACCTCTCGTGACGAAAAAGTGGCTATCTTAATAGTGCAATACTTCTTCCTCCGAGTTGCTCACACAGTTTACTACTTTTTGTGTAGTTTTTGTCTGCCAGAAACTATAATTCACTAGCTGTGTATCATAAAAGAGTCATCGTGTCTCCTCCTAGGGGTTTTCGAGATTTCTTAATCCAAACCGCAAGTAACGAGGCATTGGCTACCTTAAGAGAGTCATAGTTACTCGTCCCAATTGCTCACCCAGTCTGCCACTTTTCCTTACTGCGGCCAGTCTGCCAGAAGCGATATGTCACTCGTTGTGTATCTTAAGAGATTCATCGTTACTCTTTCCATAGGTTACTGGTATTCTCTGATTCAATGCCTCTCGTGACGAAAAAGTGGCTATCTTAATAGTGCAATACTTCTTACTCCCAGTTGCTCACACAGTTTACTACTTTTTTGTGTAGTTTTTGTCTGCCAGAAACTATAATTCACTAGTTTTGTATCATAAAAGAGTCATCGTTTCTCCTCCTAGGGGTTATTCGAGACCTCTTAATCCAAACCGCAAGTAACGAGGCATTGGCTACCTTAAGAGAGTCATAGTTACTCGTCCCAATTGCTCACCCAGTCTGCCACTTTTTCTTACTGCGGCCAGTCTGCCAGAAGCGATATGTCACTCGTTGTGTATCTTAAGAGATTCATCGTTACTCTTTCCATAGGTTACTTGTATTCTATGAGTCAATACCTCTCGTGACGAAAAAGTGGCTATCTTAATAGTGCAATACTTCTTCCTCCCAGTTGCTCACACAGTTTACTACTTTTTTGTGTAGTTTTTGTCTGCCAGAAACTATAATTCACTAGTTTTGTATCATAAAAGAGCCATCGTTTCTCCTCCTAGGGGTTATTCGAGACCTCTTAATGCAAACCGCAAGTAACGAGGCATTGGCTACCTTAAGAGAGTCATAGTTACTCGTCCCAATTGCTCACCCAGTCTGCCACTTTTTCTTACTGCGGCCAGTCTGCAAGAAGCGATATGTCACTCGTTGTGTATCTTAAGAGATTCATCGTTACTCTTTCCATAGGTTACTGGTATTCTCTGATTCAATGCCTCTCGTGACGAAAAAGTGGCTATCTTAATAGTGCAATACTTCTTCCTCCCAGTTGCTCACACAGTTTACTACTTTTTTGTGTAGTTTTTGTCTGCCAGAAACTATAATTCACTAGTTTTGTATCATAAAAGAGTCATCGTTTCTCCTCCTAGGGGTTATTCGAGACCTCTTAATCCAAACCGCAAGTAACGAGGCATTGGCTACCTTAAGAGAGTCATAGTTACTCGTCCCAATTGCTCACCCAGTCAGCCACTTTTCCTTACTGCGGCTAGTCTGCCAGAAGCGATATGTCACTCGTTGTGTATCTTAAGAGATTCATCGTTACTCCTTCCATAGGTTACTGGTATTCTATGAGTCAATACCTCTCGTGACGAAAAAGTGGCTATCTTAATGGTGCAATACTTCTTCCTCCGAGTTGCTCACACAGTTTACTACTTTTTGTGTAGTTTTTGTCTGCCAGAAACTATAATTCACTAGCTGTGTATCATAAAAGAGTCATCGTTTCTCCTCCTAGGGGTTTTCGAGATTTCTTAATCCAAACCGCAAGTAACGAGGCATTGGCTACCTTAAGAGAGTCATAGTTACTCGTCCCAATTGCTCACCCAGTCTGCCACTTTTCCTTACTGCGGCCAGTCTGCCAGAAGCGATATGTCACTCGTTGTGTATCTTAAGAGATTCATCGTTACTCTTTCCATAGGTTACTGGTATTCTCTGATTCAATGCCTCTCGTGACGAAAAAGTGGCTATCTTAATAGTGCAATACTTCTTCCTCCCAGTTGCTCACACAGTTTACTACTTTTTTGTGTAGTTTTTGTCTGCCAGAAACTATAATTCACTAGTTTTGTATCATAAAAGAGTCATCGTTTCTCCTCCTAGGGGTTATTCGAGACCTCTTAATGCAAACCGCAAGTAACGAGGCATTGGCTACCTTAAGAGAGTCATAGTTACTCGTCCCAATTGCTCACCCAGTCTGCCACTTTTCCTTACTGCGGCCAGTCTGCCAGAAGCGATATGTCACTCGTTGTGTATCTTAAGAGATTCATCGTTACTCTTTCCATAGGTTACTGGTATTCTCTGATTCAATGCCTCTCGTGACGAAAAAGTGGCTATCTTAATAGTGCAATACTTCTTCCTCCCAGTTGCTCACACAGTTTACTACTTTTTTGTGTAGTTTTTGTCTGCCAGAAACTATAATTCACTAGCTGTGTATCATAAAAGAGTCATCGTTTCTCCTCCTAGGGGTTATTCGAGTCCTCTTAATGCAAACCGCAAGTAACGAGGCATTGGCTACCTTAAGAGAGTCATAGTTACTCGTCCCAATTGCTCACCCAGTCTGCCACTTTTCCTTACTGCGGCCAGTCTGCCAGAAGCGATATGTCACTCGTTGTGTATCTTAAGAGATTCATCGTTACTCTTTCCATAGGTTACTGGTATTCTCTGATTCAATGCCTCTCGTGACGAAAAAGTGGCTATCTTAATAGTGCAATACTTCTTCCTCCCAGTTGCTCACACAGTTTACTACTTTTTTGTGTAGTTTTTGTCTGCCAGAAACTATAATTCACTAGTTTTGTATCATAAAAGAGTCATCGTTTCTCCTCCTAGGGGTTATTCGAGACCTCTTAATGCAAACCGCAAGTAACGAGGCATTGGCTACCTTAAGAGAGTCATAGTTACTCGTCCCAATTGCTCACCCAGTCTGCCACTTTTTCTTACTGCGGCCAGTCTGCCAGAAGCGATATGTCACTCGTTGTGTATCTTAAGAGATTCATCGTTACTCCTTCCACAGGTTACTGGTATTCTATGAGTCAATACCTCTCGTGACGAAAATGTGGCTATCTTAATAGTGCAATACTTCTTCCTCCGAGTTGCTCACACAGTTTACTACTTTTTGTGTAGTTTTTGTCTGCCAGAAACTATAATTCACTAGCTGTGTATCATAAAAGAGTCATCGTTTCTCCTCCTAGGGGTTTTCGTGATTTCTTAATCCAAACCGCAAGTAACGAGGCATTGGCTACCTTAAGAGAGTCATAGTTACTCGTCCCAATTGCTCACCCAGTCTGCCACTTTTCCTTACTGCGGCCAGTCTGCCAGAAGCGATATGTCACTCGTTGTGTATCTTAAGAGATTCATCGTTACTCTTTCCATAGGTTACTGGTATTCTCTGATTCAATGCCTCTGGTGACGAAAAAGTGGCTATCTTAATAGTGCAATACTTCATCCTCCCAGTTGCTCACAGAGTTTACTACTTTTTTGTGTAGTTTTTGTCTGCCAGAAGCTATAATTCACTAGTTTTGTATCATAAAAGAGTCATCGTTTCTCCTCCTAGGGGTTATTCGAGACCTCTTAATGCAAACCGCAAGTAACGAGGCATTGGCTACCTTAAGAGAGTCATAGTTACTCGTCCCAATTGCTCACCCAGTCTGCCACTTTTTCTTACTGCGGCCAGTCTGCAAGAAGCGATATGTCACTCGTTGTGTATCTTAAGAGATTCATCGTTACTCCTTCCATAGGTTACTGGTATTCTATGAGTCAATACCTCTCGTGACGAAACAGTGGCTATCTTAATAGTGCAATACTTCTTCCTCCCAGTTGCTCACACAGTTTACTACTTTTTTGTGTAGTTTTTGTCTGCCAGAAACTATAATTCACTAGTTTTGTATCATAAAAGAGCCATCGTTTCTCCTCCTAGGGGTTATTCGAGACCTCTTAATGCAAACCGCAAGTAATGAGGCATTGGCTACCTTAAGAGAGTCATAGTTACTCGTCCCAATTGCTCACCCAGTCTGCCACTATTTCTTACTGCGGCCAGTCTGCAAGAAGCGATATGTCACTCGTTGTGTATCTTAAGAGATTCATCGTTACTCTTTCCATAGGTTACTGGTATTCTCTGATTCAATGCCTCTCGTGACGAAAAAGTGGCTATCTTAATAGTGCAATACTTCTTCCTCCCAGTTGCTCACACAGTTTACTACTTTGTTGTGTAGTTTTTGTCTGCCAGAAACTATAATTCACTAGTTTTGTATCATAAAAGAGTCATCGTTTCTCCTCCTAGGGGTTATTCGAGACCTCTTAATCCAAACCGCAAGTAACGAGGCATTGGCTACCTTAAGAGAGTCATAGTTACTCGTCCCAATTGCTCACCCAGTCTGCCACTTATTCTTACTGCGGCCAGTCTGCCAGAAGCGATATGTCACTCGTTGTGTATCTTAAGAGATTCATCGTTACTCCTTCCATAGGTTACTGGTATTCTATGAGTCAATACCTCTCGTGACGAAAAAGTGGCTATCTTAATGGTGCAATACTTCTTCCTCCGAGTTGCTCACACAGTTTACTACTTTTTGTGTAGTTTTTGTCTGCCAGAAACTATAATTCACTAGCTGTGTATCATAAAAGAGTCATCGTTTCTCCTCCTAGGGTTTTCGAGATTTCTTAATCCAAACCGCAAGTAACGAGGCATTGGCTACCTTAAGAGAGTCATAGTTACTCGTCCCAATTGCTCACCCAGTCTGCCACTTTTCCTTACTGCGGCCAGTCTGCCAGAAGCGATATGTCACTCGTTGTGTATCTTAAGAGATTCATCGTTACTCTTTCCATAGGTTACTGGTATTCTCTGATTCAATGCCTCTCGTGACGAAAAAGTGGCTATCTTAATAGTGCAATACTTCTTCCTCCCAGTTGCTCACACAGTTTACTACTTTTTTGTGTAGTTTTTGTCTGCCAGAAACTATAATTCACTAGTTTTGTATCATAAAAGAGTCATCGTTTCTCCTCCTAGGGGTTATTCGAGACCTCTTAATGCAAACCGCAAGTAACGAGGCATTGGCTACCTTAAGAGAGTCATAGTTACTCGTCCCAATTGCTCACCCAGTCTGCCACTTTTTCTTACTGCGGCCAGTCTGCCAGAAGCGATATGTCACTCGTTGTGTATCTTAAGAGATTCATCGTTACTCCTTCCATAGGTTACTGGTATTCTATGAGTCAATACCTCTCGTGACGAAAAAGTGGCTATCTTAATAGTGCAATACTTCTTCCTCCGAGTTGCTCACACAGTTTACTACTTTTTGTGTAGTTTTTGTCTGCCAGAAACTATAATTCACTAGCTGTGTATCATAAAAGAGTCATCGTTTCTCCTCCTAGGGGTTTTCGAGATTTCTTAATCCAAACCGCAAGTAACGAGGCATTGGCTACCTTAAGAGAGTCATAGTTACTCGTCCCAATTGCTCACCCAGTCTGCCACTTTTCCTTACTGCGGCCAGTCTGCCAGAAGCGATATGTCACTCGTTGTGTATCTTAAGAGATTCATCGTTACTCTTTCCATAGGTTACTGGTATTCTCTGATTCAATGCATCTCGTGACGAAAAAGTGGCTATCTTAATAGTGCAATACTTCTTCCTCCCAGTTGCTCACACAGTTTACTACTTTTTTGTGTAGTTTTTGTCTGCCAGAAGCTATAATTCACTAGTTTTGTATCATAAAAGAGTCATCGTTTCTCCTCCTAGGGGTTATTCGAGACCTCTTAATCCAAACCGCAAGTAACGAGGCATTGGCTACCTTAAGAGAGTCATAGTTACTCGTCCCAATTGCTCACCCAGTCTGCCACTTTTTCTTACTGCGGCCAGTCTGCCAGAAGCGATATGTCACTCGTTGTGTATCTTAAGAGATTCATCGTTACTCCTTCCATAGGTTACTGGTATTCTATGAGTCAATACCTCTCGTGACGAAACAGTGGCTATCTTAATAGTGCAATACTTCTTCCTCCCAGTTGCTCACACAGTTTACTACTTTTTTGTGTAGTTTTTGTCTGCCAGAAACTATAATTCACTAGTTTTGTATCATAAAAGAGCCATCGTTTCTCCTCCTAGGGGTTATTCGAGACCTCTTAATGCAAACCGCAAGTAATGAGGCATTGGCTACCTTAAGAGAGTCATAGTTACTCGTCCCAATTGCTCACCCAGTCTGCCACTTTTTCTTACTGCGGCCAGTCTGCAAGAAGCGATATGTCACTCGTTGTGTATCTTAAGAGATTCATCGTTACTCTTTCCATAGGTTACTGGTATTCTCTGATTCAATGCCTCTCGTGACGAAAAAGTGGCTATCTTAATAGTGCAATACTTCTTCCTCCGAGTTGCTCACACAGTTTACTACTTTGTTGTGTAGTTTTTGTCTGCCAGAAACTATAATTCACTAGTTTTGTATCATAAAAGAGTCATCGTTTCTCCTCCTAGGGGTTATTCGAGACCTCTTAATCCAAACCGCAAGTAACGAGGCATTGGCTACCTTAAGAGAGTCATAGTTACTCGTCCCAATTGCTCACCCAGTCTGCCACTTATTCTTACTGCGGCCAGTCTGCCAGAAGCGATATGTCACTCGTTGTGTATCTTAAGAGATTCATCGTTACTCCTTCCATAGGTTACTGGTATTCTATGAGTCAATACCTCTCGTGACGAAAAAGTGGCTATCTTAATGGTGCAATACTTCTTCCTCCGAGTTGCTCACACAGTTTACTACTTTTTGTGTAGTTTTTGTCTGCCAGAAACTATAATTCACTAGCTGTGTATCATAAAAGAGTCATCGTTTCTCCTCCTAGGGGTTTTCGAGATTTCTTAATCCAAACCGCAAGTAACGAGGCATTGGCTACCTTAAGAGAGTCATAGTTACTCGTCCCAATTGCTCACCCAGTCTGCCACTTTTCCTTACTGCGGCCAGTCTGCCAGAAGCGATATGTCACTCGTTGTGTATCTTAAGAGATTCATCGTTACTCTTTCCATAGGTTACTGGTATTCTCTGATTCAATGCCTCTCGTGACGAAAAAGTGGCTATCTTAATAGTGCAATACTTCTTCCTCCCAGTTGCTCACACAGTTTACTACTTTTTTGTGTAGTTTTTGTCTGCCAGAAACTATAATTCACTAGTTTTGTATCATAAAAGAGTCATCGTTTCTCCTCCTAGGGGTTATTCGAGACCTCTTAATGCAAACCGCAAGTAACGAGGCATTGGCTACCTTAAGAGAGTCATAGTTACTCGTCCCAATTGCTCACCCAGTCTGCCACTTTTTCTTACTGCGGCCAGTCTGCCAGAAGCGATATGTCACTCGTTGTGTATCTTAAGAGATTCATCGTTACTCCTTCCATAGGTTACTGGTATTCTATGAGTCAATACCTCTCGTGACGAAAAAGTGGCTATCTTAATAGTGCAATACTTCTTCCTCCGAGTTGCTCACACAGTTTACTACTTTTTGTGTAGTTTTTGTCTGCCAGAAACTATAATTCACTAGCTGTGTATCATAAAAGAGTCATCGTTTCTCCTCCTAGGGGTTTTCGAGATTTCTTTATCCAAACCGCAAGTAACGAGGCATTGGCTACCTTAAGAGAGTCATAGTTACTCGTCCCAATTGCTCACCCAGTCTGCCACTTTTCCTTACTGCGGCCAGTCTGCCAGAAGCGATATATCACTCGTTGTGTATCTTAAGAGATTCATCGTTACTCTTTCCATAGGTTACTGGTATTCTATGAGTCAATACCTCTCGTGACGAAAAAGTGGCTATCTTAATAGTGCAATACTTCTTTCTCCCAGTTGCTCACACAGTTTACTACTTTTTTGTGTAGTTTTTGTCTGCCAGAAACTATAATTCACTAGTTTTGTATCATAAAAGAGTCATCGTTTCTCCTCCTAGGGGTTATTCGAGACCTCTTAATGCAAACCGCAAGTAACGAGGCATTGGCTACCTTAAGAGAGTCATAGTTACTCGTCCCAATTGCTCACCCAGTCTGCCACTTTTTCTTACTGCGGCCAGTCTGCCAGAAGCGATATGTCACTCGTTGTGTATCTTAAGAGATTCATCGTTACTCCTTCCATAGGTTACTGGTATTCTATGAGTCAATACCTCTCGTGACGAAAAAGTGGCTATCTTAATAGTGCAATACTTCTTCCTCCGAGTTGCTCACACAGTTTACTACTTTTTGTGTAGTTTTTGTCTGCCAGAAACTATAATTCACTAGCTGTGTATCATAAAAGAGTCATCGTTTCTCCTCCTAGGGGTTTTCGAGATTTCTTAATCCAAACCGCAAGTAACGAGGCATTGGCTACCTTAAGAGAGTCATAGTTACTCGTCCCAATTGCTCACCCAGTCTGCCACTTTTCCTTACTGCGGCCAGTCTGCCAGAAGCGATATGTCACTCGTTGTGTATCTTAAGAGATTCATCGTTACTCTTTCCATAGGTTACTGGTATTCTCTGATTCAATGCCTCTCGTGACGAAAAAGTGGCTATCTTAATAGTGCAATACTTCTTCCACCCAGTTGCTCACACAGTTTACTACTTTTTTGTGTAGTTTTTGTCTGCCAGAAACTATAATTCACTAGTTTTGTATCATAAAAGAGTCATCGTTTCTCCTCCTAGGGGTTATTCGAGACCTCTTAATCCAAACCGCAAGTAACGAGGCATTGGCTACCTTAAGAGAGTCATAGTTACTCGTCCCAATTGCTCACCCAGTCTGCCACTTTTTCTTACTGCGGCCAGTCTGCCAGAAGCGATATGTCACTCGTTGTGTATCTTAAGAGATTCATCGTTACTCTTTCCATAGGTTACTGGTATTCTCTGATTCAATGCCTCTCGTGACGAATAAGTGGCTATCTTAATAGTGCAATACTTCTTCCTCCCAGTTGCTCACACAGTTTACTACTTTTTTGTGTAGTTTTTGTCTGCCAGAAACTATAATTCACTAGTTTTGTATCATAAAAGAGTCATCGTTTCTCCTCCTAGGGGTTATTCGAGACCTCTTAATCCAAACCGCAAGTAACGAGGCATTGGCTACCTTAAGAGAGTCATAGTTACTCGTCCCAATTGCTCACCGAGTCTGCCACTTTTTCTTACTGCGGCCAGTCTGCCAGAAGCGATATGTCACTCGTTGTGTATCTTAAGAGATTCATCGTTACTCCTTCCATAGGTTACTGGTATTCTATGAGTCAATACCTCTCGTGACGAAAAAGTGGCTATCTTAATAGTGCAATACTTCTTCCTCCCAGTTGCTCACACAGTTTACTACTTTTTTGTGTAGTTTTTGTCTGCCAGAAACTATAATTCACTAGTTTTGTATCATAAAAGAGCCATCGTTTCTCCTCCTAGGGGTTATTCGAGACCTCTTAATGCAAACCGCAAGTAATGAGGCATTGGCTACCTTAAGAGAGTCATAGTTACTCGTCCCAATTGCTCACCCAGTCTGCCACTTTTTCTTACTGCGGCCAGTCTGCAAGAAGCGATATGTCACTCGTTGTGTATCTTAAGAGATTCATCGTTACTCTTTCCATAGGTTACTGGTATTCTCTGATTCAATGCCTCTCGTGACGAAAAAGTGGCTATCTTAATAGTGCAATACTTCTTCCTCCCAGTTGCTCACACAGTTTACTACTTTGTTGTGTAGTTTTTGTCTGCCAGAAACTATAATTCACTAGTTTTGTATCATAAAAGAGTCATCGTTTCTCCTCCTAGGGGTTATTCGAGACCTCTTAATCCAAACCGCAAGTAACGAGGCATTGGCTACCTTAAGAGAGTCATAGTTACTCGTCCCAATTGCTCACCCAGTCTGCCACTTATTCTTACTGCGGCCAGTCTGCCAGAAGCGATATGTCACTCGTTGTGTATCTTAAGAGATTCATCGTTACTCCTTCCATAGGTTACTGGTATTCTATGAGTCAATACCTCTCGTGACGAAAAAGTGGCTATCTTAATGGTGCAATACTTCTTCCTCCGAGTTGCTCACACAGTTTACTACTTTTTGTGTAGTTTTTGTCTGCCAGAAACTATAATTCACTAGCTGTGTATCATAAAAGAGTCATCGTTTCTCCTCCTAGGGGTTTTCGAGATTTCTTAATCCAAACCGCAAGTAACGAGGCATTGGCTACCTTAAGAGAGTCATAGTTACTCGTCCCAATTGCTCACCCAGTCTGCCACTATTCCTTACTGCGCCCAGTCTGCCAGAAGCGATATGTCACTCGTTGTGTATCTTAAGAGATTCATCGTTACTCTTTCCATAGGTTACTGGTATTCTCTGATTCAATGCCTCTCGTGACGAAAAAGTGGCTATCTTAATAGTGCAATACTTCTTCCTCCCAGTTGCTCACACAGTTTACTAGTTTTTTGTGTAGTTTTTGTCTGCCAGAAACGATAATTCACTAGTTTTGTATCATAAAAGAGTCATCGTTTCTCCTCCTAGGGGTTATTCGAGACCTCTTAATCCAAACCGCAAGTAACGAGGCATTGGCTACCTTATGAGAGTCATAGTTACTCGTCCCAATTGCTCACCCAGTCTGCCACTTTTTCTTACTGCGGCCAGTCTGCCAGAAGCGATATGTCACTCGTTGTGTATCTTAAGAGATTCATCGTTACTCCTTCCATAGGTTACTGGTATTCTATGAGTCAATACCTCTCGTGACGAAACAGTGGCTATCTTAATAGTGCAATACTTCTTCCTCCCAGTTGCTCACACAGTTTACTACTTTTTTGTGTAGTTTTTGTCTGCCAGAAACTATAATTCACTAGTTTTGTATCATAAAAGAGAGATCGCTTCTCCTCCTAGGGGTTATTCGAGACCTCTTAATGCAAACCGCAAGTAATGAGGCATTGGCTACCTTAAGAGAGTCATAGTTACTCGTCCCAATTGCTCACCCAGTCTGCCACTTTTTCTTACTGCGGCCAGTCTGCAAGAAGCGATATGTCACTCGTTGTGTATCTTAAGAGATTCATCGTTACTCTTTCCATAGGTTACTGGTATTCTCTGATTCAATGCCTCTCGTGACGAAAAAGTGGCTATCTTAATAGTGCAATACTTCTTCCTCCCAGTTGCTCACACAGTTTACTACTTTGTTGTGTAGTTTTTGTCTGCCAGAAACTATAATTCACTAGTTTTGTATCATAAAAGAGTCATCGTTTCTCCTCCTAGGGGTTATTCGAGACCTCTTAATCCAAACCGCAAGTAACGAGGCATTGGCTACCTTAAGAGAGTCATAGTTACTCGTCACAATTGCTCACCCAGTCTGCCACTTATTCTTACTGCGGCCAGTCTGCCAGAAGCGATATGTCACTCGTTGTGTATCTTAAGAGATTCATCGTTACTCCTTCCATAGGTTACTGGTATTCTATGAGTCAATACCTCTCGTGACGAAAAAGTGGCTATCTTAATGGTGCAATACTTCTTCCTCCGAGTTGCTCACACAGTTTACTACTTTTTGTGTAGTTTTTGTCTGCCAGAAACTATAATTCACTAGCTGTGTATCATAAAAGAGTCATCGTTTCTCCTCCTAGGGGTTTTCGAGATTTCTTAATCCAAACCGCAAGTAACGAGGCATTGGCTACCTTAAGAGAGTCATAGTTACTCGTCCCAATTGCTCACCCAGTCTGCCACTTTTCCTTACTGCGGCCAGTCTGCCAGAAGCGATATGTCACTCGTTGTGTATCTTAAGAGATTCATCGTTACTCTTTCCATAGGTTACTGGTATTCTCTGATTCAATGCCTCTCGTGACGAAAAAGTGGCTATCTTAATAGTGCAATACTTCTTCCTCCCAGTTGCTCACACAGTTTACTACTTTTTTGTGTAGTTTTTGTCTGCCAGAAACTATAATTCACTAGTTTTGTATCATAAAAGAGTCATCGTTTCTCCTCCTAGGGGTTATTCGAGACCTCTTAATGCAAACCGCAAGTAACGAGGCATTGGCTACCTTAAGAGAGTCATAGTTACTCGTCCCAATTGCTCACCCAGTCTGCCACTTTTCCTTACTGCGGCCAGTCTGCCAGAAGCGATATGTCACTCGTTGTGTATCTTAAGAGATTCATCGTTACTCTTTCCATAGGTTACTGGTATTCTCTGATTCAATGCCTCTCGTGACGAAAAAGTGGCTATCTTAATAGTGCAATACTTCTTCCACCCAGTTGCTCACACAGTTTACTACTTTTTTGTGTAGTTTTTGTCTGCCAGAAACTATAATTCACTAGTTTTGTATCATAAAAGAGTCATCGTTTCTCCTCCTAGGGGTTATTCGAGACCTCTTAATCCAAACCGCAAGTAACGAGGCATTGGCTACCTTAAGAGAGTCATAGTTACTCGTCCCAATTGCTCACCCAGTCTGCCACTTTTTCTTACTGCGGCCAGTCTGCCAGAAGCGATATGTCACTCGTTGTGTATCTTAAGAGATTCATCGTTACTCTTTCCATAGGTTACTGGTATTCTCTGATTCAATGCCTCTCGTGACGAAAAAGTGGCTATCTTAATAGTGCAATACTTCTTCCTCCCAGTTGCTCACACAGTTTACTACTTTTTTGTGTAGTTTTTGTCTGCCAGAAACTATAATTCACTAGTTTTGTATCATAAAAGAGTCATCGTTTCTCCTCCTAGGGGTTATTCGAGACCTCTTAATCCAAACCGCAAGTAACGAGGCATTGGCTACCTTAAGAGAGTCATAGTTACTCGTCCCAATTGCTCACCGAGTCTGCCACTTTTTCTTACTGCGGCCAGTCTGCCAGAAGCGATATGTCACTCGTTGTGTATCTTAAGAGATTCATCGTTACTCCTTCCATAGGTTACTGGTATTCTATGAGTCAATACCTCTCGTGACGAAAAAGTGGCTATCTTAATAGTGCAATACTTCTTCCTCCCAGTTGCTCACACAGTTTACTACTTTTTTGTGTAGTTTTTGTCTGCCAGAAACTATAATTCACTAGTTTTGTATCATAAAAGAGCCATCGTTTCTCCTCCTAGGGGTTATTCGAGACCTCTTAATGCAAACCGCAAGTAATGAGGCATTGGCTACCTTAAGAGAGTCATAGTTACTCGTCCCAATTGCTCACCCAGTCTGCCACTTTTTCTTACTGCGGCCAGTCTGCAAGAAGCGATATGTCACTCGTTGTGTATCTTAAGTGATTCATCGTTACTCTTTCCATAGGTTACTGGTATTCTCTGATTCAATGCCTCTCGTGACGAAAAAGTGGCTATCTTAATAGTGCAATACTTCTTCCTCCCAGTTGCTCACACAGTTTACTACTTTGTTGTGTAGTTTTTGTCTGCCAGAAACTATAATTCACTAGTTTTGTATCATAAAAGAGTCTTCGTTTCTCCTCCTAGGGGTTATTCGAGACCTCTTAATCCAAACCGCAAGTAACGAGGCATTGGCTACCTTAAGAGAGTCATAGTTACTCGTCCCAATTGCTCACCCAGTCTGCCACTTATTCTTACTGCGGCCAGTCTGCCAGAAGCGATATGTCACTCGTTGTGTATCTTAAGAGATTCATCGTTACTCCTTCCATAGGTTACTGGTATTCTATGAGTCAATACCTCTCGTGACGAAAAAGTGGCTATCTTAATGGTGCAATAGTTCTTCCTCCGAGTTGCTCACACAGTTTACTACTTTTTGTGTAGTTTTTGTCTGCCAGAAACTATAATTCACTAGCTGTGTATCATAAAAGAGTCATCGTTTCTCCACCTAGGGGTTTTCGAGATTTCTTAATCCAAACCGCAAGTAACGAGGCATTGGCTACCTTAAGAGAGTCATAGTTACTCGTCCCAATTGCTCACCCAGTCTGCCACTATTCCTTACTGCGGCCAGTCTGCCAGAAGCGATATGTCACTCGTTGTGTATCTTAAGAGATTCATCGTTACTCTTTCCATAGGTTACTGGTATTCTCTGATTCAATGCCTCTCGTGACGGAAAAGTGGCTATCTTAATAGTGCAATACTTCTTCCTCCCAGTTGCTCACACAGTTTACTACTTTTTTGTGTAGTTTTTGTCTGCCAGAAACTATAATTCACTAGTTTTGTATCATAAAAGAGTCATCGTTTCTCCTCCTAGGGGTTATTCGAGACCTCTTAATCCAAACCGCAAGTAACGAGGCATTGGCTACCTTATGAGAGTCATAGTTACTCGTCCCAATTGCTCACCCAGTCTGCCACTTTTCCTTACTGCGGCCAGTCTGCCAGAAGCGATATGTCACTCGTTGTGTATCTTAAGAGATTCATCGTTACTCCTTCCATAGGTTACTGGTATTCTATGAGTCAATACCTCTCGTGACGAAACAGTGGCTATCTTAATAGTGCAATACTTCTTCCTCCCAGTTGCTCACACAGTTTACTACTTTTTTGTGTAGTTTTTGTCTGCCAGAAACTATAATTCACTAGTTTTGTATCATAAAAGAGGCATCGTTTCTCCTCCTAGGGGTTATTCGAGACCTCTTAATGCAAACCGCAAGTAATGAGGCATTGGCTACCTTAAGAGAGTCATAGTTACTCGTCCCAATTGCTCACCCAGTCTGCCACTTTTTCTTACTGCGGCCAGTCTGCAAGAAGCGATATGTCACTCGTTGTGTATCTTAAGAGATTCATCGTTACTCTTTCCATAGGTTACTGGTATTCTCTGATTCAATGCCTCTCGTGACGAAAAAGTAGCTATCTTAATGGTGCAATACTTCTTCCTCCCAGTTGCTCACACAGTTTACTACTTTGTTGTGTAGTTTTTGTCTGCCAGAAACTATAATTCACTAGTTTTGTATCATAAAAGAGTCATCGTTTCTCCTCCTAGGGGTTATTCGAGACCTCTTAATCCAAACCGCAAGTAACGAGGCATTGGCTACCTTAAGAGAGTCATAGTTACTCGTCCCAATTGCTCACCCAGTCTGCCACTTATTCTTACTGCGGCCAGTCTGCCAGAAGCGATATGTCACTCGTTGTGTATCTTAAGAGATTCATCGTTACTCCTTCCATAGGTTACTGGTATTCTATGAGTCAATACCTCTCGTGACGAAAAAGTGGCTATCTTAATGGTGCAATACTTCTTCCTCCGAGTTGCTCACACAGTTTACTACTTTTTGTGTAGTTTTTGTCTGCCAGAAACTATAATTCACTAGCTGTGTATCATAAAAGAGTCATCGTTTCTCCTCCTAGGGGTTTTCGAGATTTCTTAATCCAAACCGCAAGTAACGAGGCATTGGCTACCTTAAGAGAGTCATAGTTACTCGTCCCAATTGCTCACCCAGTCTGCCACTTTTCCTTACTGCGGCCAGTCTGCCAGAAGCGATATGTCACTCGTTGTATATCTTAAGAGATTCATCGTTACTCTTTCCATAGGTTACTGGTATTCTCTGATTCAATGCCTCTCGTGACGAAAAAGTGGCTATCTTAATAGTGCAATACTTCTTCCTCCCAGTTGCTCACACAGTTTACTACTTTTTTGTGTAGTTTTTGTCTGCCAGAAACTATAATTCACTAGTTTTGTATCATAAAAGAGTCATCGTTTCTCCTCCTAGGGGTTATTCGAGACCTCTTAATGCAAACCGCAAGTAACGAGGCATTGGCTACCTTAAGAGAGTCATAGTTACTCGTCCCAATTGCTCACCCAGTCTGCCACTTTTTCTTACTGCGGCCAGTCTGCCAGAAGCGATATGTCACACGTTGTGTATCTTAAGAGATTCATCGTTACTCCTTCCATAGGTTACTGGTATTCTATGAGTCAATACCTCTCGTGACGAAAAAGTGGCTATCTTAATAGTGCAATACTTCTTCCTCCGAGTTGCTCACACAGTTTACTACTTTTTGTGTAGTTTTTGTCTGCCAGAAACTATAATTCACTAGCTGTGTATCATAAAAGAGTCATCGTTTCTCCTCCTAGGGGTTTTCGAGATTTCTTAATCCAAACCGCAAGTAACGAGGCATTGGCTACCTTAAGAGAGTCATAGTTACTCGTCCCAATTGCTCACCCAGTCTGCCACTTTTCCTTACTGCGGCCAGTCTGCCAGAAGCGATATGTCACTCGTTGTGTATCTTAAGAGATTCATCGTTACTCTTTCCATAGGTTACTGGTATTCTATGAGTCAATACCTCTCGTGACGAAAAAGTGGCTATCTTAATAGTGCAATACTTCTTCCTCCCAGTTGCTCACACAGTTTACTACTTTTTTGTGTAGTTTTTGTCTGCCAGAAACTATAATTCACTAGTTTTGTATCATAAAAGAGTCATCGTTTCTCCTCCTAGGGGTTATTCGAGACCTCTTAATGCAAACCGCAAGTAACGAGGCATTGGCTACCTTAAGAGAGTCATAGTTACTCGTCCCAATTGCTCACCCAGTCTGCCACTTTTTCTTACTGCAGCCAGTCTGCCAGAAGCGATATGTCACTCGTTGTGTATCTTAAGAGATTCATCGTTACTCCTTCCATAGGTTACTGGTATTCTATGAGTCAATACCTCTCGTGACGAAAAAGTGGCTATCTTAATAGTGCAATACTTCTTCCTCCGAGTTGCTCACACAGTTTACTACTTTTTGTGTAGTTTTTGTCTGCCAGAAACTATAATTCACTAGCTGTGTATCATAAAAGAGTCATCGTTTCTCCTCCTAGGGGTTTTCGAGATTTCTTAATCCAAACCGCAAGTAACGAGGCATTGGCTACCTTCAGAGAGTCATAGTTACTCGTCCCAATTGCTCACCCAGTCTGCCACTTTTCCTTACTGCGGCCAGTCTGCCAGAAGCGATATGTCACTCGTTGTGTATCTTAAGAGATTCATCGTTACTCTTTCCATAGGTTACTGGTATTCTCTGATTCAATGCCTCTCGTGACGAAAAAGTGGCTATCTTAATAGTGCAATACTTCTTCCACCCAGTTGCTCACACAGTTTACTACTTTTTTGTGTAGTTTTTGTCTGCCAGAAACTATAATTCACTAGTTTTGTATCATAAAAGAGTCATCGTTTCTCCTCCTAGGGGTTATTCGAGACCTCTTAATCCAAACCGCAAGTAACGAGGCATTGGCTACCTTAAGAGAGTCATAGTTACTCGTCCCAATTGCTCACCCAGTCTGCCACTTTTACTTACTGCGGCCAGTCTGCCAGAAGCGATATGTCACTCGTTGTGTATCTTAAGAGATTCATCGTTACTCTTTCCATAGGTTACTGGTATTCTCTGATTCAATGCCTCTCGTGACGAAAAAGTGGCTATCTTAATAGTGCAATACTTCTTCCTCCCAGTTGCTCACACAGTTTACTACTTTTTTGTGTAGTTTTTGTCTGCCAGAAACTATAATTCACTAGTTTTGTATCATAAAAGAGTCATCGTTTCTCCTCCTAGGGGTTATTCGAGACCTCTTAATCCAAACCGCAAGTAACGAGGCATTGGCTACCTTAAGAGAGTCATAGTTACTCGTCCCAATTGCTCACCCAGTCTGCCACTTTTTCTTACTGCGGCCAGTCTGCCAGAAGCGATATGTCACTCGTTGTGTATCTTAAGAGATTCATCGTTACTCCTTCCATAGGTTACTGGTATTCTATGAGTCAATACCTCTCGTGACGAAAAAGTGGCTATCTTAATAGTGCAATACTTCTTCCTCCCAGTTGCTCACACAGTTTACTACTTTTTTGTGTAGTTTTTGTCTGCCAGAAACTATAATTCACTAGTTTTGTATCATAAAAGAGCCATCGTTTCTCCTCCTAGGGGTTATTCGAGACCTCTTAATGCAAACCGCAAGTAATGAGGCATTGGCTACCTTAAGAGAGTCATAGTTACTCGTCCCAATTGCTCACCCAGTCTGCCACTTTTTCTTACTGCGGCCAGTCTGCAAGAAGCGATATGTCACTCGTTGTGTATCTTAAGAGATTCATCGTTACTCTTTCCATAGGTTACTGGTATTCTCTGATTCAATGCCTCTCGTGACGAAAAAGTGGCTATCTTAATAGTGCAATACTTCTTCCTCCCAGTTGCTCACACAGTTTACTACTTTGTTGTGTAGTTTTTGTCTGCCAGAAACTATAATTCACTAGTTTTGTATCATAAAAGAGTCATCGTTTCTCCTCCTAGGGGTTATTCGAGACCTCTTAATCCAAACCGCAAGTAACGAGGCATTGGCTACCTTAAGAGAGTCATAGTTACTCGTCCCAATTGCTCACCCAGTCTGCCACTTATTCTTACTGCGGCCAGTCTGCCAGAAGCGATATGTCACTCGTTGTGTATCTTAAGAGATTCATCGTTACTCCTTCCATAGGTTACTGGTATTCTATGAGTCAATACCTCTCGTGACGAAAAAGTGGCTATCTTAATGGTGCAATACTTCTTCCTCCGAGTTGCTCACACAGTTTACTACTTTTTGTGTAGTTTTTGTCTGCCAGAAACTATAATTCACTAGCTGTGTATCATAAAAGAGTCATCGTTTCTCCTCCTAGGGGTTTTCGAGATTTCTTAATCCAAACCGCAAGTAACGAGGCATTGGCTACCTTAAGAGAGTCATAGTTACTCGTCCCAATTGCTCACCCAGTCTGCCACTTTTCCTTACTGCGGCCAGTCTGCCAGAAGCGATATGTCACTCGTTGTGTATCTTAAGAGATTCATCGTTACTCTTTCCATAGGTTACTGGTATTCTCTGATTCAATGCCTCTCGTGACGAAAAAGTGGCTATCTTAATAGTGCAATACTTCTTCCTCCCAGTTGCTCACACAGTTTACTACTTTTTTGTGTAGTTTTTGTCTGCCAGAAACTATAATTCACTAGTTTTGTATCATAAAAGAGTCATCGTTTCTCCTCCTAGGGGTTATTCGAGACCTCTTAATCCAAACCGCAAGTAACGAGGCATTGGCTACCTTAAGAGAGTCATAGTTACTCGTCCCAATTGCTCACCCAGTCTGCCACTTTTTCTTACTGCGGCCAGTCTGCCAGAAGCGATATGTCACTCGTTGTGTATCTTAAGAGATTCATCGTTACTCTTTCCATAGGTTACTGGTATTCTCTGATTCAATGCCTCTCGTGACGAAAAAGTGGCTATCTTAATAGTGCAATACTTCTTCCTCCCAGTTGCTCACACAGTTTACTACTTTTTTGTGTAGTTTTTGTCTGCCAGAAACTATAATTCACTAGTTTTGTATCATAAAAGAGTCATCGTTTCTCCTCCTAGGGGTTATTCGAGACCTCTTAATCCAAACCGCAAGTAACGAGGCATTGGCTACCTTAAGAGAGTCATAGTTACTCGTCCCAATTGCTCACCCAGTCTGCCACTTTTTCTTACTGCGGCCAGTCTGCCAGAAGCGATATGTCACTCGTTGTGTATCTTAAGAGATTCATCGTTACTCCTTCCATAGGTTACTGGTATTCTATGAGTCAATACCTCTCGTGACGAAAAAGTGGCTATCTTAATAGTGCAATACTTCTTCCTCCCAGTTGCTCACACAGTTTACTACTTTTTTGTGTAGTTTTTGTCTGCCAGAAACTATAATTCACTAGTTTTGTATCATAAAAGAGCCATCGTTTCTCCTCCTAGGGGTTATTCGAGACCTCTTAATGCAAACCGCAAGTAATGAGGCATTGGCTACCTTAAGAGAGTCATAGTTACTCGTCCCAATTGCTCACCCAGTCTGCCACTTTTTCTTACTGCGGCCAGTCTGCAAGAAGCGATATGTCACTCGTTGTGTATCTTAAGAGATTCATCGTTACTCTTTCCATAGGTTACTGGTATTCTCTGATTCAATGCCTCTCGTGACGAAAAAGTGGCTATCTTAATAGTGCAATACTTCTTCCTCCCAGTTGCTCACACAGTTTACTACTTTGTTGTGTAGTTTTTGTCTGCCAGAAACTATAATTCACTAGTTTTGTATCATAAAAGAGTCATCGTTTCTCCTCCTAGGGGTTATTCGAGACCTCTTAATCCAAACCGCAAGTAACGAGGCATTGGCTACCTTAAGAGAGTCATAGTTACTCGTCCCAATTGCTCACCCAGTCTGCCACTTATTCTTACTGCGGCCAGTCTGCCAGAAGCGATATGTCACTCGTTGTGTATCTTAAGAGATTCATCGTTACTCCTTCCATAGGTTACTGGTATTCTATGAGTCAATACCTCTCGTGACGAAAAAGTGGCTATCTTAATGGTGCAATACTTCTTCCTCCGAGTTGCTCACACAGTTTACTACTTTTTGTGTAGTTTTTGTCTGCCAGAAACTATAATTCACTAGCTGTGTATCATAAAAGGGTCATCGTTTCTCCTCCTAGGGGTTTTCGAGATTTCTTAATCCAAACCGCAAGTAACGAGGCATTGGCTACCTTAAGAGAGTCATAGTTACTCGTCCCAATTGCTCACCCAGTCTGCCACTTTTCCTTACTGCGGCCAGTCTGCCAGAAGCGATATGTCACTCGTTGTGTATCTTAAGAGATTCATCGTTACTCTTTCCATAGGTTACTGGTATTCTCTGATTCAATGCCTCTCGTGACGAAAAAGTGGCTATCTTAATAGTGCAATACTTCTTCCTCCCAGTTGCTCACACAGTTTACTACTTTTTTGTGTAGTTTTTGTCTGCCAGAAACTATAATTCACTAGTTTTGTATCATAAAAGAGTCATCGTTTCTCCTCCTAGGGGTTATTCGAGACCTCTTAATGCAAACCGCAAGTAACGAGGCATTGGCTACCTTAAGAGAGTCATAGTTACTCGTCCCAATTGCTCACCCAGTCTGCCACTTTTTCTTACTGCGGCCAGTCTGCCAGAAGCGATATGTCACTCGTTGTGTATCTTAAGAGATTCATCGTTACTCCTTCCATAGGTTACTGGTATTCTATGAGTCAATACCTCTCGTGACGAAAAAGTGGCTATCTTAATAGTGCAATACTTCTTCCTCCGAGTTGCTCACACAGTTTACTACTTTTTGTGTAGTTTTTGTCTGCCAGAAACTATAATTCACTAGCTGTGTATCATAAAAGAGTCATCGTTTCTCCTCCTAGGGGTTTTCGAGATTTCTTAATCCAAACCGCAAGTAACGAGGCATTGGCTACCTTAAGAGAGTCATAGTTACTCGTCCCAATTGCTCACCCAGTCTGCCACTTTTCCTTACTGCGGCCAGTCTGCCAGAAGCGATATGTCACTCGTTGTGTATCTTAAGAGATTCATCGTTACTCTTTCCATAGGTTACTGGTATTCTCTGATTCAATGCCTCTCGTGACGAAAAAGTGGCTATTTCAATAGTGCAATACTTCTTCCTCCCAGTTGCTCACACAGTTTACTACTTTTTTGTGTAGTTTTTGTCTGCCAGAAACTATAATTCACTAGTTTTGTATCATAAAAGAGTCATCGTTTCTCCTCCTAGGGGTTATTCGAGACCTCTTAATCCAAACCGCAAGTAACGAGGCATTGGCTACCTTAAGAGAGTCATAGTTACTCGTCCCAATTGCTCACCCAGTCTGCCACTTTTTCTTACTGCGGCCAGTCTGCCAGAAGCGATATGTCACTCGTTGTGTATCTTAAGAGATTCATCGTTACTCCTTCCATAGGTTACTGGTATTCTATGAGTCAATACCTCTCGTGACGAAAAAGTGGCTATCTTAATAGTGCAATACTTCTTCCTCCCAGTTGCTCACACAGTTTACTACTTTGTTGTGTAGTTTTTGTCTGCCAGAAACTATAATTCACTAGTTTTGTATCATAAAAGAGTCATCGTTTCTCCTCCTAGGGGTTATTCGAGACCTCTTAATCCAAACCGCAAGTAACGAGGCATTGGCTACCTTAAGAGAGTCATAGTTACTCGTCCCAAATGCTCACCCAGTCTGCCACTTATTCTTACTGCGGCCAGTCTGCCAGAAGCGATATGTCACTCGTTGTGTATCTTAAGAGATTCATCGTTACTCCTTCCATAGGTTACTGGTATTCTATGAGTCAATACCTCTCGTGACGAAAAAGTGGCTATCTTAATGGTGCAATACTTCTTCCTCCGAGTTGCTCACACAGTTTACTACTTTTTGTGTAGTTTTTGTCTGCCAGAAACTATAATTCACTAGCTGTGTATCATAAAAGAGTCATCGTTTCTCCTCCTAGGGGTTTTCGAGATTTCTTAATCCAAACCGCAAGTAACGAGGCATTGGCTACCTTAAGAGAGTCATAGTTACTCGTCCCAATTGCTCACCCAGTCTGCCACTTTTCCTTACTGCGGCCAGTCTGCCAGAAGCGATATGTCACTCGTTGTGTATCTTAAGAGATTCATCGTTACTCTTTCCATAGGTTACTGGTATTCTCTGATTCAATGCCTCTCGTGACGAAAAAGTGGCTATCTTAATAGTGCAATACTTCTTCCTCCCAGTTGCTCACACAGTTTACTACTTTTTTGTGTAGTTTTTGTCTGCCAGAAACTATAATTCACTAGTTTTGTATCATAAAAGAGTCATCGTTTCTCCTCCTAGGGGTTATTCGAGACCTCTTAATGCAAACCGCAAGTAACGAAGCATTGGCTACCTTAAGAGAGTCATAGTTACTCGTCCCAATTGCTCACCCAGTCTGCCACTTTTTCTTACTGCGGCCAGTCTGCCAGAAGCGATATGTCACTCGTTGTGTATCTTAAGAGATTCATCGTTACTCCTTCCATAGGTTACTGGTATTCTATGAGTCAATACCTCTCGTGACGAAAAAGTGGCTATCTTAATAGTGCAATACTTCTTCCTCCGAGTTGCTCACACAGTTTACTACTTTTTGTGTAGTTTTTGTCTGCCAGAAACTATAATTCACTAGCTGTGTATCATAAAAGAGTCATCGTTTCTCCTCCTAGGGGTTATTCGAGACCTCTTAATCCAAACCGCAAGTAACGAGGCATTGGCTACCTTAAGAGAGTCATAGTTACTCGTCCCAATTGCTCACCCAGTCTGCCACTTTTTCTTACTGCGGCCAGTCTGCCAGAAGCGATATGTCACTCGTTGTGTATCTTAAGAGATTCATCGTTACTCCTTCCATAGGTTACTGGTATTCTATGAGTCAATACCTCTCGTGACGAAAAAGTGGCTATCTTAATAGTGCAATACTTCTTCCTCCCAGTTGCTCACACAGTTTACTACTTTTTTGTGTAGTTTTTGTCTGCCAGAAACTATAATTCACTAGTTTTGTATCATAAAAGAGCCATCGTTTCTCCTCCTAGGGGTTATTCGAGACCTCTTAATGCAAACCGCAAGTAATGAGGCATTGGCTACCTTAAGAGAGTCATAGTTACTCGTCCCAATTGCTCACCCAGTCTGCCACTTTTTCTTACTGCGGCCAGTCTGCAAGAAGCGATATGTCACTCGTTGTGTATCTTAAGAGATTCATCGTTACTCTTTCCATAGGTTACTGGTATTCTCTGATTCAATGCCTCTCGTGACGAAAAAGTGGCTATCTTAATAGTGCAATACTTCTTCCTCCCAGTTGCTCACACAGTTTACTACTTTGTTGTGTAGTTTTTGTCTGCCAGAAACTATAATTCACTAGTTTTGTATCATAAAAGAGTCATCGTTTCTCCTCCTAGGGGTTATTCGAGACCTCTTAATCCAAACCGCAAGTAACGAGGCATTGGCTACCTTAAGAGAGTCATAGTTACTCGTCCCAATTGCTCACCCAGTCTGCCACTTATTCTTACTGCGGCCAGTCTGCCAGAAGCGATATGTCACTCGTTGTGTATCTTAAGAGATTCATCGTTACTCCTTCCATAGGTTACTGGTATTCTATGAGTCAATACCTCTCGTGACGAAAAAGTGGCTATCTTAATGGTGCAATACTTCTTCCTCCGAGTTGCTCACACAGTTTACTACTTTTTGTGTAGTTTTTGTCTGCCAGAAACTATAATTCACTAGCTGTGTATCATAAAAGGGTCATCGTTTCTCCTCCTAGGGGTTTTCGAGATTTCTTAATCCAAACCGCAAGTAACGAGGCATTGGCTACCTTAAGAGAGTCATAGTTACTCGTCCCAATTGCTCACCCAGTCTGCCACTTTTCCTTACTGCGGCCAGTCTGCCAGAAGCGATATGTCACTCGTTGTGTATCTTAAGAGATTCATCGTTACTCTTTCCATAGGTTACTGGTATTCTCTGATTCAATGCCTCTCGTGACGAAAAAGTGGCTATCTTAATAGTGCAATACTTCTTCCTCCCAGTTGCTCACACAGTTTACTACTTTTTTGTGTAGTTTTTGTCTGCCAGAAACTATAATTCACTAGTTTTGTATCATAAAAGAGTCATCGTTTCTCCTCCTAGGGGTTATTCGAGACCTCTTAATGCAAACCGCAAGTAACGAGGCATTGGCTACCTTAAGAGAGTCATAGTTACTCGTCCCAATTGCTCACCCAGTCTGCCACTTTTTCTTACTGCGGCCAGTCTGCCAGAAGCGATATGTCACTCGTTGTGTATCTTAAGAGATTCATCGTTACTCCTTCCATAGGTTACTGGTATTCTATGAGTCAATACCTCTCGTGACGAAAAAGTGGCTATCTTAATAGTGCAATACTTCTTCCTCCGAGTTGCTCACACAGTTTACTACTTTTTGTGTAGTTTTTGTCTGCCAGAAACTATAATTCACTAGCTGTGTATCATAAAAGAGTCATCGTTTCTCCTCCTAGGGGTTTTCGAGATTTCTTAATCCAAACCGCAAGTAACGAGGCATTGGCTACCTTAAGAGAGTCATAGTTACTCGTCCCAATTGCTCACCCAGTCTGCCACTTTTCCTTACTGCGGCCAGTCTGCCAGAAGCGATATGTCACTCGTTGTGTATCTTAAGAGATTCATCGTTACTCTTTCCATAGGTTACTGGTATTCTCTGATTCAATGCCTCTCGTGACGAAAAAGTGGCTATTTCAATAGTGCAATACTTCTTCCTCCCAGTTGCTCACACAGTTTACTACTTTTTTGTGTAGTTTTTGTCTGCCAGAAACTATAATTCACTAGTTTTGTATCATAAAAGAGTCATCGTTTCTCCTCCTAGGGGTTATTCGAGACCTCTTAATCCAAACCGCAAGTAACGAGGCATTGGCTACCTTAAGAGAGTCATAGTTACTCGTCCCAATTGCTCACCCAGTCTGCCACTTTTTCTTACTGCGGCCAGTCTGCCAGAAGCGATATGTCACTCGTTGTGTATCTTAAGAGATTCATCGTTACTCCTTCCATAGGTTACTGGTATTCTATGAGTCAATACCTCTCGTGACGAAAAAGTGGCTATCTTAATAGTGCAATACTTCTTCCTCCCAGTTGCTCACACAGTTTACTACTTTGTTGTGTAGTTTTTGTCTGCCAGAAACTATAATTCACTAGTTTTGTATCATAAAAGAGTCATCGTTTCTCCTCCTAGGGGTTATTCGAGACCTCTTAATCCAAACCGCAAGTAACGAGGCATTGGCTACCTTAAGAGAGTCATAGTTACTCGTCCCAAATGCTCACCCAGTCTGCCACTTATTCTTACTGCGGCCAGTCTGCCAGAAGCGATATGTCACTCGTTGTGTATCTTAAGAGATTCATCGTTACTCCTTCCATAGGTTACTGGTATTCTATGAGTCAATACCTCTCGTGACGAAAAAGTGGCTATCTTAATGGTGCAATACTTCTTCCTCCGAGTTGCTCACACAGTTTACTACTTTTTGTGTAGTTTTTGTCTGCCAGAAACTATAATTCACTAGCTGTGTATCATAAAAGAGTCATCGTTTCTCCTCCTAGGGGTTTTCGAGATTTCTTAATCCAAACCGCAAGTAACGAGGCATTGGCTACCTTAAGAGAGTCATAGTTACTCGTCCCAATTGCTCACCCAGTCTGCCACTTTTCCTTACTGCGGCCAGTCTGCCAGAAGCGATATGTCACTCGTTGTGTATCTTAAGAGATTCATCGTTACTCTTTCCATAGGTTACTGGTATTCTCTGATTCAATGCCTCTCGTGACGAAAAAGTGGCTATCTTAATAGTGCAATACTTCTTCCTCCCAGTTGCTCACACAGTTTACTACTTTTTTGTGTAGTTTTTGTCTGCCAGAAACTATAATTCACTAGTTTTGTATCATAAAAGAGTCATCGTTTCTCCTCCTAGGGGTTATTCGAGACCTCTTAATGCAAACCGCAAGTAACGAAGCATTGGCTACCTTAAGAGAGTCATAGTTACTCGTCCCAATTGCTCACCCAGTCTGCCACTTTTTCTTACTGCGGCCAGTCTGCCAGAAGCGATATGTCACTCGTTGTGTATCTTAAGAGATTCATCGTTACTCCTTCCATAGGTTACTGGTATTCTATGAGTCAATACCTCTCGTGACGAAAAAGTGGCTATCTTAATAGTGCAATACTTCTTCCTCCGAGTTGCTCACACAGTTTACTACTTTTTGTGTAGTTTTTGTCTGCCAGAAACTATAATTCACTAGCTGTGTATCATAAAAGAGTCATCGTTTCTCCTCCTAGGGGTTATTCGAGACCTCTTAATCCAAACCGCAAGTAACGAGGCATTGGCTACCTTAAGAGAGTCATAGTTACTCGTCCCAATTGCTCACCCAGTCTGCCACTTATTCTTACTGCGGCCAGTCTGCCAGAAGCGATATGTCACTCGTTGTGTATCTTAAGAGATTCATCGTTACTCCTTCCATAGGTTACTGGTATTCTATGAGTCAATACCTCTCGTGACGAAAAAGTGGCTATCTTAATGGTGCAATACTTCTTCCTCCGAGTTGCTCACACAGTTTACTACTTTTTGTGTAGTTTTTGTCTGCCAGAAACTATAATTCACTAGCTGTGTATCATAAAAGAGTCATCGTTTCTCCTCCTAGGGGTTTTCGAGATTTCTTAATCCAAACCGCAAGTAACGAGGCATTGGCTACCTTAAGAGAGTCATAGTTACTCGTCCCAATTGCTCACCCAGTCTGCCACTTTTCCTTACTGCGGCCAGTCTGCCAGAAGCGATATGTCACTCGTTGTGTATCTTAAGAGATTCATCGTTACTCTTTCCATAGGTTACTGGTATTCTCTGATTCAATGCCTCTCGTGACGAAAAAGTGGCTATCTTAATAGTGCAATACTTCTTCCTCCCAGTTGCTCACACAGTTTACTACTTTTTTGTGTAGTTTTTGTCTGCCAGAAACTATAATTCACTAGTTTTGTATCATAAAAGAGTCATCGTTTCTCCTCCTAGGGGTTATTCGAGACCTCTTAATGCAAACCGCAAGTAACGAGGCATTGGCTACCTTAAGAGAGTCATAGTTACTCGTCCCAATTGCTCACCCAGTCTGCCACTTTTCCTTACTGCGGCCAGTCTGCCAGAAGCGATATGTCACTCGTTGTGTATCTTAAGAGATTCATCGTTACTCTTTCCATAGGTTACTGGTATTCTTTGATTCAATGCCTCTCGTGACGAAAAAGTGGCTATCTTAATAGTGCAATACTTCTTCCTCCCAGTTGCTCACACAGTTTACTACTTTTTTGTGTAGTTTTTGTCTGCCAGAAACTATAATTCACTAGTTTTGTATCATAAAAGAGCCATCGTTTCTCCTCCTAGGGGTTATTCGAGACCTCTTAATGCAAACCGCAAGTAACGAGGCATTGGCTACCTTAAGAGAGTCATAGTTACTCGTCCCAATTGCTCACCCAGTCTGCCACTTTTTCTTACTGCGGCCAGTCTGCCAGAAGCGATATGTCACTCGTTGTGTATCTTAAGAGATTCATCGTTACTCCTTCCATAGGTTACTGGTATTCTATGAGTCAATACCTCTCGTGACGAAAAAGTGGCTATCTTAATAGTGCAATACTTCTTCCTCCCAGTTGCTCACACAGTTTACTACTTTTTGTGTAGTTTTTGTCTGCCAGAAACTATAATTCACTAGCTGTGTATCATAAAAGAGTCATCGTTTCTCCTCCTAGGGGTTTTCGAGATTTCTTAATCCAAACCGCAAGTAACGAGGCATTGGCTACCTTAAGAGAGTCATAGTTACTCGTCCCAATTGCTCACCCAGTCTGCCACTTTTCCTTACTGCGGCCAGTCTGCCAGAAGCGATATGTCACTCGTTGTGTATCTTAAGAGATTCATCGTTACTCTTTCCATATATTACTGGTATTCTATGAGTCAATGCCTCTCGTGACGAAAAAGTGGCTATCTTAATAGTGCAATACTTCTTCCTCCCAGTTGCTCACACAGTTTACTACTTTTTTGTGTAGTTTTTGTCTGCCAGAAACTATAATTCACTAGTTTTGTATCATAAAAGAGCCATCGTTTCTCCTCCTAGGGGTTATTCGAGACCTCTTAATGCAAACCGCAAGTAACGAGGCATTGGCTACCTTAAGAGAGTCATAGTTACTCGTCCCAATTGCTCACCCAGTCTGCCACTTTTTCTTACTGCGGCCAGTCTGCAAGAAGCGATATGTCACTCGTTGTGTATCTTAAGAGATTCATCGTTACTCTTTCCATAGGTTACTGGTATTCTCTGATTCAATGCCTCTCGTGACGAAAAAGTGGCTATCTTAATAGTGCAATACTTCTTCCTCCCAGTTGCTCACACAGTTTACTACTTTTTTGTGTAGTTTTTGTCTGCCAGAAACTATAATTCACTAGTTTTGTATCATAAAAGAGTCATCATTTCTCCTCCTAGGGGTTATTCGAGACCTCTTAATGCAAACCGCAAGTAACGATGCATTGGCTACCTTAAGAGAGTCATAGTTACTCGTCCCAATTGCTCACCCAGTCTGCCACTTTTCCTTACTGCGGCCAGTCTGCCAGAAGCGATATGTCACTCGTTGTGTATCTTAAGAGATTCATCGTTACTCCTTCCATAGGTTACTGGTATTCTATGAGTCAATACCTCTCGTGACGAAAAAGTGGCTATCTTAATAGTGCAATACTTCTTCCTCCCAGTTGCTCACACAGTTTACTACTTTGTTGTGTAGTTTTTGTCTGCCAGAAACTATAATTCACTAGTTTTGTATCATAAAAGAGTCATCGTTTCTCCTCCTAGGGGTTATTCGAGACCTCTTAATCCAAACCGCAAGTAACGAGGCATTGGCTACCTTAAGAGAGTCATAGTTACTCGTCCCAAATGCTCACCCAGTCTGCCACTTATTCTTACTGCGGCCAGTCTGCCAGAAGCGATATGTCACTCGTTGTGTATCTTAAGAGATTCATCGTTACTCCTTCCATAGGTTACTGGTATTCTATGAGTCAATACCTCTCGTGACGAAAAAGTGGCTATCTTAATGGTGCAATACTTCTTCCTCCGAGTTGCTCACACAGTTTACTACTTTTTGTGTAGTTTTTGTCTGCCAGAAACTATAATTCACTAGCTGTGTATCATAAAAGAGTCATCGTTTCTCCTCCTAGGGGTTTTCGAGATTTCTTAATCCAAACCGCAAGTAACGAGGCATTGGCTACCTTAAGAGAGTCATAGTTACTCGTCCCAATTGCTCACCCAGTCTGCCACTTTTCCTTACTGCGGCCAGTCTGCCAGAAGCGATATGTCACTCGTTGTGTATCTTAAGAGATTCATCGTTACTCTTTCCATAGGTTACTGGTATTCTCTGATTCAATGCCTCTCGTGACGAAAAAGTGGCTATCTTAATAGTGCAATACTTCTTCCTCCCAGTTGCTCACACAGTTTACTACTTTTTTGTGTAGTTTTTGTCTGCCAGAAACTATAATTCACTAGTTTTGTATCATAAAAGAGTCATCGTTTCTCCTCCTAGGGGTTATTCGAGACCTCTTAATGCAAACCGCAAGTAACGAAGCATTGGCTACCTTAAGAGAGTCATAGTTACTCGTCCCAATTGCTCACCCAGTCTGCCACTTTTTCTTACTGCGGCCAGTCTGCCAGAAGCGATATGTCACTCGTTGTGTATCTTAAGAGATTCATCGTTACTCCTTCCATAGGTTACTGGTATTCTATGAGTCAATACCTCTCGTGACGAAAAAGTGGCTATCTTAATAGTGCAATACTTCTTCCTCCGAGTTGCTCACACAGTTTACTACTTTTTGTGTAGTTTTTGTCTGCCAGAAACTATAATTCACTAGCTGTGTATCATAAAAGAGTCATCGTTTCTCCTCCTAGGGGTTATTCGAGACCTCTTAATCCAAACCGCAAGTAACGAGGCATTGGCTACCTTAAGAGAGTCATAGTTACTCGTCCCAATTGCTCACCCAGTCTGCCACTTATTCTTACTGCGGCCAGTCTGCCAGAAGCGATATGTCACTCGTTGTGTATCTTAAGAGATTCATCGTTACTCCTTCCATAGGTTACTGGTATTCTATGAGTCAATACCTCTCGTGACGAAAAAGTGGCTATCTTAATGGTGCAATACTTCTTCCTCCGAGTTGCTCACACAGTTTACTACTTTTTGTGTAGTTTTTGTCTGCCAGAAACTATAATTCACTAGCTGTGTATCATAAAAGAGTCATCGTTTCTCCTCCTAGGGGTTTTCGAGATTTCTTAATCCAAACCGCAAGTAACGAGGCATTGGCTACCTTAAGAGAGTCATAGTTACTCGTCCCAATTGCTCACCCAGTCTGCCACTTTTCCTTACTGCGGCCAGTCTGCCAGAAGCGATATGTCACTCGTTGTGTATCTTAAGAGATTCATCGTTACTCTTTCCATAGGTTACTGGTATTCTCTGATTCAATGCCTCTCGTGACGAAAAAGTGGCTATCTTAATAGTGCAATACTTCTTCCTCCCAGTTGCTCACACAGTTTACTACTTTTTTGTGTAGTTTTTGTCTGCCAGAAACTATAATTCACTAGTTTTGTATCATAAAAGAGTCATCGTTTCTCCTCCTAGGGGTTATTCGAGACCTCTTAATGCAAACCGCAAGTAACGAGGCATTGGCTACCTTAAGAGAGTCATAGTTACTCGTCCCAATTGCTCACCCAGTCTGCCACTTTTCCTTACTGCGGCCAGTCTGCCAGAAGCGATATGTCACTCGTTGTGTATCTTAAGAGATTCATCGTTACTCTTTCCATAGGTTACTGGTATTCTTTGATTCAATGCCTCTCGTGACGAAAAAGTGGCTATCTTAATAGTGCAATACTTCTTCCTCCCAGTTGCTCACACAGTTTACTACTTTTTTGTGTAGTTTTTGTCTGCCAGAAACTATAATTCACTAGTTTTGTATCATAAAAGAGCCATCGTTTCTCCTCCTAGGGGTTATTCGAGACCTCTTAATGCAAACCGCAAGTAACGAGGCATTGGCTACCTTAAGAGAGTCATAGTTACTCGTCCCAATTGCTCACCCAGTCTGCCACTTTTTCTTACTGCGGCCAGTCTGCCAGAAGCGATATGTCACTCGTTGTGTATCTTAAGAGATTCATCGTTACTCCTTCCATAGGTTACTGGTATTCTATGAGTCAATACCTCTCGTGACGAAAAAGTGGCTATCTTAATAGTGCAATACTTCTTCCTCCCAGTTGCTCACACAGTTTACTACTTTTTGTGTAGTTTTTGTCTGCCAGAAACTATAATTCACTAGCTGTGTATCATAAAAGAGTCATCGTTTCTCCTCCTAGGGGTTTTCGAGATTTCTTAATCCAAACCGCAAGTAACGAGGCATTGGCTACCTTAAGAGAGTCATAGTTACTCGTCCCAATTGCTCACCCAGTCTGCCACTTTTCCTTACTGCGGCCAGTCTGCCAGAAGCGATATGTCACTCGTTGTGTATCTTAAGAGATTCATCGTTACTCTTTCCATATATTACTGGTATTCTATGAGTCAATGCCTCTCGTGACGAAAAAGTGGCTATCTTAATAGTGCAATACTTCTTCCTCCCAGTTGCTCACACAGTTTACTACTTTTTTGTGTAGTTTTTGTCTGCCAGAAACTATAATTCACTAGTTTTGTATCATAAAAGAGCCATCGTTTCTCCTCCTAGGGGTTATTCGAGACCTCTTAATGCAAACCGCAAGTAACGAGGCATTGGCTACCTTAAGAGAGTCATAGTTACTCGTCCCAATTGCTCACCCAGTCTGCCACTTTTTCTTACTGCGGCCAGTCTGCAAGAAGCGATATGTCACTCGTTGTGTATCTTAAGAGATTCATCGTTACTCTTTCCATAGGTTACTGGTATTCTCTGATTCAATGCCTCTCGTGACGAAAAAGTGGCTATCTTAATAGTGCAATACTTCTTCCTCCCAGTTGCTCACACAGTTTACTACTTTTTTGTGTAGTTTTTGTCTGCCAGAAACTATAATTCACTAGTTTTGTATCATAAAAGAGTCATCATTTCTCCTCCTAGGGGTTATTCGAGACCTCTTAATGCAAACCGCAAGTAACGATGCATTGGCTACCTTAAGAGAGTCATACTTACTCGTCCCAATTGCTCACCCAGTCTGCCACTTTTCCTTACTGCGGCCAGTCTGCCAGAAGCGATATGTCACTCGTTGTGTATCTTAAGAGATTCATCGTTACTCTTTCCATAGGTTACTGGTATTCTCTGATTCAATGCCTCTCGTGACGAAAAAGTGGCTATCTTAATAGTGCAATACTTCTTCCTCCCAGTTGCTCACACAGTTTACTACTTTTTTGTGTAGTTTTTGTCTGCCAGAAACTATAATTCACTAGCTGTGTATCATAAAAGAGTCATCGTTTCTCCTCCTAGGGGTTATTCGAGACCTCTTAATGCAAACCGCAAGTAACGAGGCATTGGCTACCTTAAGAGAGTCATAGTTACTCGTCCCAATTGCTCACCCAGTCTGCCACTTTTTCTTACTGCGGCCAGTCTGCAAGAAGCGATATGTCACTCGTTGTGTATCTTAAGAGATTCATCGTTACTCTTTCCATAGGTTACTGGTATTCTCTGATTCAATGCCTCTCGTGACGAAAAAGTGGCTATCTTAATAGTGCAATACTTCTTCCTCCCAGTTGCTCACACAGTTTACTACTTTTTTGTGTAGTTTTTGTCTGCCAGAAACTATAATTCACTAGTTTTGTATCATAAAAGAGCCATCGTTTCTCCTCCTAGGGGTTATTCGAGACCTCTTAATGCAAACCGCAAGTAACGAGGCATTGGCTACCTTAAGAGAGTCATAGTTACTCGTCCCAATTGCTCACCCAGTCTGCCACTTATTCTTACTGCGGCCAGTCTGCCAGAAGCGATATGTCACTCGTTGTGTATCTTAAGAGATTCATCGTTACTCCTTCCATAGGTTACTGGTATTCTATGAGTCAATACCTCTCGTGACGAAAAAGTGGCTATCTTAATAGTGCAATACTTCTTCCTCCGAGTTGCTCACACAGTTTACTACTTTTTGTGTAGTTTTTGTCTGCCAGAAACTATAATTCACTAGCTGTGTATCATAAAAGAGTCATCGTTTCTCCTCCTAGGGGTTTTCGAGATTTCTTAATCCAAACCGCAAGTAACGAGGCATTGGCTACCTTAAGAGAGTCATAGTTACTCGTCCCAATTGCTCACCCAGTCTGCCACTTTTCCTTACTGCGGCCAGTCTGCCAGAAGCGATATGTCACTCGTTGTGTATCTTAAGAGATTCATCGTTACTCTTTCCATAGGTTACTGGTATTCTATGAGTCAATGCCTCTCGTGACGAAAAAGTGGCTATCTTAATAGTGCAATACTTCTTCCTCCCAGTTGCTCACACAGTTTACTACTTTTTTGTGTAGTTTTTGTCTGCCAGAAACTATAATTCACTAGTTTTGTATCATAAAAGAGCCATCGTTTCTCCTCCTAGGGGTTATTCGAGACCTCTTAATGCAAACCGCAAGTAACGAGGCATTGGCTACCTTAAGAGAGTCATAGTTACTCGTCCCAATTGCTCACCCAGTCTGCCACTTTTTCTTACTGCGGCCAGTCTGCAAGAAGCGATATGTCACTCGTTGTGTATCTTAAGAGATTCATCGTTACTCTTTCCATAGGTTACTGGTATTCTCTGATTCAATGCCTCTCGTGACGAAAAAGTGGCTATCTTAATAGTGCAATACTTCTTCCTCCCAGTTGCTCACACAGTTTACTACTTTTTTGTGTAGTTTTTGTCTGCCAGAAACTATAATTCACTAGTTTTGTATCATAAAAGAGTCATCGTTTCTCCTCCTAGGGGTTATTCGAGACCTCTTAATCCAAACCGCAAGTAACGAGGCATTGGCTACCTTAAGAGAGTCATAGTTACTCGTCCCAATTGCTCACCCAGTCTGCCACTTATTCTTACTGCGGCCAGTCTGCCAGAAGCGATATGTCACTCGTTGTGTATCTTAAGAGATTCATCGTTACTCCTTCCATAGGTTACTGGTATTCTATGAGTCAATACCTCTCGTGACGAAAAAGTGGCTATCTTAATGGTGCAATACTTCTTCCTCCGAGTTGCTCACACAGTTTACTACTTTTTGTGTAGTTTTTGTCTGCCAGAAACTATAATTCACTAGCTGTGTATCATAAAAGGGTCATCGTTTCTCCTCCTAGGGGTTTTCGAGATTTCTTAATCCAAACCGCAAGTAACGAGGCATTGGCTACCTTAAGAGAGTCATAGTTACTCGTCCCAATTGCTCACCCAGTCTGCCACTTTTCCTTACTGCGGCCAGTCTGCCAGAAGCGATATGTCACTCGTTGTGTATCTTAAGAGATTCATCGTTACTCTTTCCATAGGTTACTGGTATTCTCTGATTCAATGCCTCTCGTGACGAAAAAGTGGCTATCTTAATAGTGCAATACTTCTTCCTCCCAGTTGCTCACACAGTTTACTACTTTTTTGTGTAGTTTTTGTCTGCCAGAAAATATAATTCACTAGTTTTGTATCATAAAAGAGTCATCGTTTCTCCTCCTAGGGGTTATTCGAGACCTCTTAATGCAAACCGCAAGTAACGAGGCATTGGCTACCTTAAGAGAGTCATAGTTACTCGTCCCAATTGCTCACCCAGTCTGCCACTTTTCCTTACTGCGGCCAGTCTGCCAGAAGCGATATGTCACTCGTTGTGTATCTTAAGAGATTCATCGTTACTCTTTCCATAGGTTACTGGTATTCTCTGATTCAATGCCTCTCGTGACGAAAAAGTGGCTATCTTAATAGTGCAATACTTCTTCCTCCCAGTTGCTCACACAGTTTACTACTTTTTTGTGTAGTTTTTGTCTGCCAGAAACTATAATTCACTAGCTGTGTATCATAAAAGAGTCATCGTTTCTCCTCCTAGGGGTTATTCGAGACCTCTTAATCCAAACCGCAAGTAACGAGGCATTGGCTACCTTAAGAGAGTCATAGTTACTCGTCCCAATTGCTCACCCAGTCTGCCACTTATTCTTACTGCGGCCAGTCTGCCAGAAGCGATATGTCACTCGTTGTGTATCTTAAGAGATTCATCGTTACTCCTTCCATAGGTTACTGGTATTCTATGAGTCAATGCCTCTCGTGACGAAAAAGTGGCTATCTTAATGGTGCAATACTTCTTCCTCCGAGTTGCTCACACAGTTTACTACTTTTTGTGTAGTTTTTGTCTGCCAGAAACTATAATTCACTAGCTGTGTATCATAAAAGAGTCATCGTTTCTCCTCCTAGGGGTTTTCGAGATTTCTTAATCCAAACCGCAAGTAACGAGGCATTGGCTACCTTAAGAGAGTCATAGTTACTCGTCCCAATTGCTCACCCAGTCTGCCACTTTTCCTTACTGCGGCCAGTCTGCCAGAAGCGATATGTCACTCGTTGTGTATCTTAAGAGATTCATCGTTACTCTTTCCATAGGTTACTGGTATTCTCTGATTCAATGCCTCTCGTGACGAAAAAGTGGCTATCTTAATAGTGCAATACTTCTTCCTCCCAGTTGCTCACACAGTTTACTACTTTTTTCTGTAGTTTTTGTCTGCCAGAAACTATAATTCACTAGTTTTGTATCATAAAAGAGTCATCGTTTCTCCTCCTAGGGGTTATTCGAGACCTCTTAATGCAAACCGCAAGTAACGAGGCATTGGCTACCTTAAGAGAGTCATAGTTACTCGTCCCAATTGCTCACCCAGTCTGCCACTTTTTCTTACTGCGGCCAGTCTGCCAGAAGCGATATGTCACTCGTTGTGTATCTTAAGAGATTCATCGTTACTCTTTCCATAGGTTACTGGTATTCTCTGATTCAATGCCTCTCGTGACGAAAAAGTGGCTATCTTAATAGTGCAATACTTCTTCCTCCCAGTTGCTCACACAGTTTACTACTTTTTTGTGTAGTTTTTGTCTGCCAGAAACTATAATTCACTAGCTGTGTATCATAAAAGAGTCATCGTTTCTCCTCCTAGGGGTTATTCGAGACCTCTTAATGCAAACCGCAAGTAACGAGGCATTGGCTACCTTTAGAGAGTCATAGTTACTCGTCCCAATTGCTCACCCAGTCTGCCACTTTTCCTTACTGCGGCCAGTCTGCCAGAAGCGATATGTCACTCGTTGTGTATCTTAAGAGATTCATCGTTACTCTTTCCATAGGTTACTGGTATTCTCTGATTCAATGCCTCTCGTGACGAAAAAGTGGCTATCTTAATAGTGCAATACTTCTTCCTCCCAGTTGCTCACACAGTTTACTACTTTTTGTGTAGTTTTTGTCTGCCAGAAACTATAATTCACTAGCTGTGTATCATAAAAGAGTCATCGTTTCTCCTCCTAGGGGTTTTCGAGATTTCTTAATCCAAACCGCAAGTAACGAGGCATTGGCTACATTAAGAGAGTCATAGTTACTCGTCCCAATTGCTCACCCAGTCTGCCACTTTTCCTTACTGCGGCCAGTCTGCCAGAAGCTATATGTCACTCGTTGTGTATCTTAAGAGATTCATCGTTACTCTTTCCAAAGGTTACTGGTATTCTCTGATTCAATGCCTCTCGTGACGAAAAAGTGGCTATCTTAATAGTGCAATACTTCTTCCTCCCAGTTGCTCACACAGTTTACTACTTTTTTGTGTAGTTTTTGTCTGCCAGAAACTATAATTCACTAGTTTTGTATCATAAAAGAGTCATCGTTTCTCCTCCTAGGGGTTATTCGAGACCTCTTAATGCAAACCGCAAGTAACGAGGCATTGGCTACCTTAAGAGAGTCATAGTTACTCGTCCCAATTGCTCACCCAGTCTGCCACTTTTTCTTACTGCGGCCAGTCTGCCAGAAGCGATATGTCACTCGTTGTGTATCTTAAGAGATTCATCGTTACTCCTTCCATAGGTTACTGGTATTCTATGAGTCAATACCTCTCGTGACGAAAAAGTGGCTATCTTAATAGTGCAATACTTCTTCCTCCCAGTTGCTCACACAGTTTACTACTTTTTTGTGTAGTTTTTGTCTGCCAGAAACTATAATTCACTAGTTTTGTATCATAAAAGAGCCATCGTTTCTCCTCCTAGGGGTTATTCGAGACCTCTTAATGCAAACCGCAAGTAACGAGGCATTGGCTACCTTAAGAGAGTCATAGTTACTCGTCCCAATTGCTCACCCAGTCTGCCACTTTTTCTTACTGCGGCCAGTCTGCAAGAAGCGTTATGTCACTCGTTGTGTATCTTAAGAGATTCATCGTTACTCTTTCCATAGGTTACTGGTATTCTCTGATTCAATGCCTCTCGTGACGAAAAAGTGGCTATCTTAATAGTGCAATACTTCTTCCTCCCAGTTGCTCACACAGTTTACTACTTTTTTGTGTAGTTTTTGTCTGCCAGAAACTATAATTCACTAGTTTTGTATCATAAAAGAGCCATCGTTTCTCCTCCTAGGGGTTATTCGAGACCTCTTAATGCAAACCGCAAGTAACGAGGCATTGGCTACCTTAAGAGAGTCATAGTTACTCGTCCCAATTGCTCACCCAGTCTGCCACTTTTTCTTACTGCGGCCAGTCTGCAAGAAGCGATATGTCACTCGTTGTGTATCTTAAGAGATTCATCGTTACTCTTTCCATAGGTTACTGGTATTCTCTGATTCAATGCCTCTCGTGACGAAAAAGTGGCTATCTTAATAGTGCAATACTTCTTCCTCCCAGTTGCTCACACAGTTTACTACTTTTTTGTGTAGTTTTTGTCTGCCAGAAACTATAATTCACTAGTTTTGTATCATAAAGAGTCATCGTTTCTCCTCCTAGGGGTTATTCGAGACCTCTTAATCCAAACCGCAAGTAACGAGGCATTGGCTACCTTAAGAGAGTCATAGTTACTCGTCCCAATTGCTCACCCAGTCTGCCACTTATTCTTACTGCGGCCAGTCTGCCAGAAGCGATATGTCACTCGTTGTGTATCTTAAGAGATTCATCGTTACTCCTTCCATAGGTTACTGGTATTCTATGAGTCAATACCTCTCGTGACGAAAAAGTGGCTATCTTAATGGTGCAATACTTCTTCCTCCGAGTTGCTCACACAGTTTACTACTTTTTGTGTAGTTTTTGTCTGCCAGAAACTATAATTCACTAGCTGTGTATCATAAAAGAGTCATCGTTTCTCCTCCTAGGGGTTTTCGAGATTTCTTAATCCAAACCGCAAGTAACGAGGCATTGGCTACCTTAAGAGAGTCATAGTTACTCGTCCCAATTGCTCACCCAGTCTGCCACTTTTCCTTACTGCGGCCAGTCTGCCAGAAGCGATATGTCACTCGTTGTGTATCTTAAGAGATTCATCGTTACTCTTTCCATAGGTTACTGGTATTCTCTGATTCAATGCCTCTCGTGACGAAAAAGTGGCTATCTTAATAGTGCAATACTTCTTCCTCCCAGTTGCTCACACAGTTTACTACTTTTTTGTGTAGTTTTTGTCTGCCAGAAAATATAATTCACTAGTTTTGTATCATAAAAGAGTCATCGTTTCTCCTCCTAGGGGTTATTCGAGACCTCTTAATGCAAACCGCAAGTAACGAGGCATTGGCTACCTTAAGAGAGTCATAGTTACTCGTCCCAATTGCTCACCCAGTCTGCCACTTTTCCTTACTGCGGCCAGTCTGCCAGAAGCGATATGTCACTCGTTGTGTATCTTAAGAGATTCATCGTTACTCTTTCCATAGGTTACTGGTATTCTCTGATTCAATGCCTCTCGTGACGAAAAAGTGGCTATCTTAATAGTGCAATACTTCTTCCTCCCAGTTGCTCACACAGTTTACTACTTTTTTGTGTAGTTTTTGTCTGCCAGAAACTATAATTCACTAGCTGTGTATCATAAAAGAGTCATCGTTTCTCCTCCTAGGGGTTATTCGAGACCTCTTAATGCAAACCGCAAGTAACGAGGCATTGGCTACCTTAAGAGAGTCATAGATACTCGTCCCAATTGCTCACCCAGTCTGCCACTTTTCCTTACTGCGGCCAGTCTGCCAGAAGCGATATGTCACTCGTTGTGTATCTTAAGAGATTCATCGTTACTCTTTCCATAGGTTACTGGTATTCTCTGATTCAATGCCTCTCGTGACGAAAAAGTGGCTATCTTAATAGTGCAATACTTCTTCCTCCCAGTTGCTCACACAGTTTACTACTTTTTGTGTAGTTTTTGTCTGCCAGAAACTATAATTCACTAGCTGTGTATCATAAAAGAGTCATCGTTTCTCCTCCTAGGGGTTTTCGAGATTTCTTAATCCAAACCGCAAGTAACGAGGCATTGGCTACCTTAAGAGAGTCATAGTTACTCGTCCCAATTGCTCACCCAGTCTGCCACTTTTCCTTACTGCGGCCAGTCTGCCAGAAGCGATATGTCACTCGTTGTGTATCTTAAGAGATTCATCGTTACTCTTTCCATAGGTTACTGGTATTCTCTGATTCAATGCCTCTCGTGACGAAAAAGTGGCTATCTTAATAGTGCAATACTTCTTCCTCCCAGTTGCTCACACAGTTTACTACTTTTTTGTGTAGTTTTTGTCTGCCAGAAACTATAATTCACTAGTTTTGTATCATAAAAGAGTCATCGTTTCTCCTCCTAGGGGTTATTCGAGACCTCTTAATGCAAACCGCAAGTAACGAGGCATTGGCTACCTTAAGAGAGTCATAGTTACTCGTCCCAATTGCTCACCCAGTCTGCCACTTTTTCTTACTGCGGCCAGTCTGCCAGAAGCGATATGTCACTCGTTGTGTATCTTAAGAGATTCATCGTTACTCCTTCCATAGGTTACTGGTATTCTATGAGTCAATACCTCTCGTGACGAAAAAGTGGCTATCTTAATAGTGCAGTACTTCTTCCTCCGAGTTGCTCACACAGTTTACTACTTTTTGTGTAGTTTTTGTCTGCCAGAAACTATAATTCACTAGCTGTGTATCATAAAAGAGTCATCGTTTCTCCTCCTAGGGGTTTTCGAGATTTCTTAATCCAAACCGCAAGTAACGAGGCATTGGCTACCTTAAGAGAGTCATAGTTACTCGTCCCAATTGCTCACCCAGTCTGCCACTTTTCCTTACTGCGGCCAGTCTGCCAGAAGCGATATGTCACTCGTTGTGTATCTTAAGAGATTCATCGTTACTCTTTCCATAGGTTACTGGTATTCTATGAGTCAATGCCTCTCGTGACGAAAAAGTGGCTATCTTAATAGTGCAATACTTCTTCCTCCCAGTTGCTCACACAGTTTACTACTTTTTTGTGTAGTTTTTGTCTGCCAGAAACTATAATTCACTAGTTTTGTATCATAAAAGAGCCATCGTTTCTCCTCCTAGGGGTTATTCGAGACCTCTTAATGCAAACCGCAAGTAACGAGGCATTGGCTACCTTAAGAGAGTCATAGTTACTCGTCCCAATTGCTCACCCAGTCTGCCACTTTTTCTTACTGCGGCCAGTCTGCAAGAAGCGATATGTCACTCGTTGTGTATCTTAAGAGATTCATCGTTACTCTTTCCATAGGTTACTGGTATTCTCTGATTCAATGCCTCTCGTGACGAAAAAGTGGCTATCTTAATAGTGCAATACTTCTTCCTCCCAGTTGCTCACACAGTTTACTACTTTTTTGTGTAGTTTTTGTCTGCCAGAAACTATAATTCACTAGTTTTGTATCATAAAAGAGTCATCGTTTCTCCTCCTAGGGGTTATTCGAGACCTCTTAATCCAAACCGCAAGTAACGAGGCATTGGCTACCTTAAGAGAGTCATAGTTACTCGTCCCAATTGCTCACCCAGTCTGCCACTTATTCTTACTGCGGCCAGTCTGCCAGAAGCGATATGTCACTCGTTGTGTATCTTAAGAGATTCATCGTTACTCCTTCCATAGGTTACTGGTATTCTATGAGTCAATACCTCTCGTGACGAAAAAGTGGCTATCTTAATGGTGCAATACTTCTTCCTCCGAGTTGCTCACACAGTTTACTACTTTTTGTGTAGTTTTTGTCTGCCAGAAACTATAATTCACTAGCTGTGTATCATAAAAGAGTCATCGTTTCTCCTCCTAGGGGTTTTCGAGATTTCTTAATCCAAACCGCAAGTAACGAGGCATTGGCTACCTTAAGAGAGTCATAGTTACTCGTCCCAATTGCTCACCCAGTCTGCCACTTTTCCTTACTGCGGCCAGTCTGCCAGAAGCGATATGTCACTCGTTGTCTATCTTAAGAGATTCATCGTTACTCTTTCCATAGGTTACTGGTATTCTCTGATTCAATGCCTCTCGTGACGAAAAAGTGGCTATCTTAATAGTGCAATACTTCTTCCTCCCAGTTGCTCACACAGTTTACTACTTTTTTGTGTAGTTTTTGTCTGCCAGAAAATATAATTCACTAGTTTTGTATCATAAAAGAGTCATCGTTTCTCCTCCTAGGGGTTATTCGAGACCTCTTAATGCAAACCGCAAGTAACGAGGCATTGGCTACCTTAAGAGAGTCATAGTTACTCGTCCCAATTGCTCACCCAGTCTGCCACTTTTCCTTACTGCGGCCAGTCTGCCAGAAGCGATATGTCACTCGTTGTGTATCTTAAGAGATTCATCGTTACTCTTTCCATAGGTTACTGGTATTCTCTGATTCAATGCCTCTCGTGACGAAAAAGTGGCTATCTTAATAGTGCAATACTTCTTCCTCCCAGTTGCTCACACAGTTTACTACATTTTTGTGTAGTTTTTGTCTGCCAGAAACTATAATTCACTAGCTGTGTATCATAAAAGAGTCATCGTTTCTCCTCCTAGGGGTTATTCGAGACCTCTTAATGCAAACCGCAAGTAACGAGGCATTGGCTACCTTTAGAGAGTCATAGTTACTCGTCCCAATTGCTCACCCAGTCTGCCACTTTTCCTTACTGCGGCCAGTCTGCCAGAAGCGATATGTCACTCGTTGTGTATCTTAAGAGATTCATCGTTACTCTTTCCATAGGTTACTGGTATTCTCTGATTCAATGCCTCTCGTGACGAAAAAGTGGCTATCTTAATAGTGCAATACTTCTTCCTCCCAGTTGCTCACACAGTTTACTACTTTTTGTGTAGTTTTTGTCTGCCAGAAACTATAATTCACTAGCTGTGTATCATAAAAGAGTCATCGTTTCTCCTCCTAGGGGTTTTCGAGATTTCTTAATCCAAACCGCAAGTAACGAGGCATTGGCTACATTAAGAGAGTCATAGTTACTCGTCCCAATTGCTCACCCAGTCTGCCACTTTTCCTTACTGCGGCCAGTCTGCCAGAAGCGATATGTCACTCGTTGTGTATCTTAAGAGATTCATCGTTACTCTTTCCAAAGGTTACTGGTATTCTCTGATTCAATGCCTCTCGTGACGAAAAAGTGGCTATCTTAATAGTGCAATACTTCTTCCTCCCAGTTGCTCACACAGTTTACTACTTTTTTGTGTAGTTTTTGTCTGCCAGAAACTATAATTCACTAGTTTTGTATCATAAAAGAGTCATCGTTTCTCCTCCTAGGGGTTATTCGAGACCTCTTAATGCAAACCGCAAGTAACGAGGCATTGGCTACCTTAAGAGAGTCATAGTTACTCGTCCCAATTGCTCACCCAGTCTGCCACTTTTTCTTACTGCGGCCAGTCTGCCAGAAGCGATATGTCACTCGTTGTGTATCTTAAGAGATTCATCGTTACTCCTTCCATAGGTTACTGGTATTCTATGAGTCAATACCTCTCGTGACGAAAAAGTGGCTATCTTAATAGTGCAATACTTCTTCCTCCCAGTTGCTCACACAGTTTACTACTTTTTTGTGTAGTTTTTGTCTGCCAGAAACTATAATTCACTAGCTGTGTATCATAAAAGAGTCATCGTTTCTCCTCCTAGGGGTTATTCGAGACCTCTTAATGCAAACCGCAAGTAACGAGGCATTGGCTACCTTTAGAGAGTCATAGTTACTCGTCCCAATTGCTCACCCAGTCTGCCACTTTTCCTTACTGCGGCCAGTCTGCCAGAAGCGATATGTCACTCGTTGTGTATCTTAAGAGATTCATCGTTACTCTTTCCATAGGTTACTGGTATTCTCTGATTCAATGCCTCTCGTGACGAAAAAGTGGCTATCTTAATAGTGCAATACTTCTTCCTCCCAGTTGCTCACACAGTTTACTACTTTTTGTGTAGTTTTTGTCTGCCAGAAACTATAATTCACTAGCTGTGTATCATAAAAGAGTCATCGTTTCTCCTCCTAGGGGTTTTCGAGATTTCTTAATCCAAACCGCAAGTAACGAGGCATTGGCTACATTAAGAGAGTCATAGTTACTCGTCCCAATTGCTCACCCAGTCTGCCACTTTTCCTTACTGCGGCCAGTCTGCCAGAAGCGATATGTCACTCGTTGTGTATCTTAAGAGATTCATCGTTACTCTTTCCAAAGGTTACTGGTATTCTCTGATTCAATGCCTCTCGTGACGAAAAAGTGGCTATCTTAATAGTGCAATACTTCTTCCTCCCAGTTGCTCACACAGTTTACTACTTTTTTGTGTAGTTTTTGTCTGCCAGAAACTATAATTCACTAGTTTTGTATCATAAAAGAGCCATCGTTTCTCCTCCTAGGGGTTATTCGAGACCTCTTAATGCAAACCGCAAGTAACGAGGCATTGGCTACCTTAAGAGAGTCATAGTTACTCGTCCCAATTGCTCACCCAGTCTGCCACTTTTTCTTACTGCGGCCAGTCTGCAAGAAGCGTTATGTCACTCGTTGTGTATCTTAAGAGATTCATCGTTACTCTTTCCATAGGTTACTGGTATTCTCTGATTCAATGCCTCTCGTGACGAAAAAGTGGCTATCTTAATAGTGCAATACTTCTTCCTCCCAGTTGCTCACACAGTTTACTACTTTTTTGTGTAGTTTTTGTCTGCCAGAAACTATAATTCACTAGTTTTGTATCATAAAAGAGTCATCGTTTCTCCTCCTAGGGGTTATTCGAGACCTCTTAATCCAAACCGCAAGTAACGAGGCATTGGCTACCTTAAGAGAGTCATAGTTACTCGTCCCAATTGCTCACCCAGTCTGCCACTTATTCTTACTGCGGCCAGTCTGCCAGAAGCGATATGTCACTCGTTGTGTATCTTAAGAGATTCATCGTTACGCCTTCCATAGGTTACTGGTATTCTATGAGTCAATACCTCTCGTGACGAAAAAGTGGCTATCTTAATGGTGCAATACTTCTTCCTCCGAGTTGCTCACACAGTTTACTACTTTTTGTGTAGTTTTTGTCTGCCAGAAACTATAATTCACTAGCTGTGTATCATAAAAGAGTCATCGTTTCTCCTCCTAGGGGTTTTCGAGATTTCTTAATCCAAACCGCAAGTAACGAGGCATTGGCTACCTTAAGAGAGTCATAGTTACTCGTCCCAATTGCTCACCCACTCTGCCACTTTTCCTTACTGCGGCCAGTCTGCCAGAAGCGATATGTCACTCGTTGTGTATCTTAAGAGATTCATCGTTACTCTTTCCATAGGTTACTGGTATTCTCTGATTCAATGCCTCTCGTGACGAAAAAGTGGCTATCTTAATAGTGCAATACTTCTTCCTCCCAGTTGCTCACACAGTTTACTACTTTTTTGTGTAGTTTTTGTCTGCCAGAAAATATAATTCACTAGCTGTGTATCATAAAAGAGTCATCGTTTCTCCTCCTAGGGGTTATTCGAGACCTCTTAATGCAAACCGCAAGTAACGAGGCATTGGCTACCTTAAGAGAGTCATAGTTACTCGTCCCAATTGCTCACCCAGTCTGCCACTTTTCCTTACTGCGGCCAGTCTGCCAGAAGCGATATGTCACTCGTTGTGTATCTTAAGAGATTCATCGTTACTCTTTCCATAGGTTACTGGTATTCTCTGATTCAATGCCTCTCGTGACGAAAAAGTGGCTATCTTAATAGTGCAATACTTCTTCCTCCCAGTTGCTCACACAGTTTACTACTTTTTTGTGTAGTTTTTGTCTGCCAGAAACTATAATTCACTAGCTGTGTATCATAAAAGAGTCATCGTTTCTCCTCCTAGGGGTTATTCGAGACCTCTTAATGCAAACCGCAAGTAACGAGGCATTGGCTACCTTAAGAGAGTCATAGTTACTCGTCCCAATTGCTCACCCAGTCTGCCACTTTTCCTTACTGCGGCCAGTCTGCCAGAAGCGATATGTCACTCGTTGTGTATCTTAAGAGATTCATCGTTACTCTTTCCATAGGTTACTGGTATTCTCTGATTCAATGCCTCTCGTGACGAAAAAGTGGCTATCTTAATAGTGCAATACTTCTTCCTCCCAGTTGCTCACACAGTTTACTACTTTTTGTGTAGTTTTTGTCTGCCAGAAACTATAATTCACTAGCTGTGTATCATAAAAGAGTCATCGTTTCTCCTCCTAGGGGTTTTCGAGATTTCTTAATCCAAACCGCAAGTAACGAGGCATTGGCTACCTTAAGAGAGTCATAGTTACTCGTCCCAATTGCTCACCCAGTCTGCCACTTTTCCTTACTGCGGCCAGTCTGCCAGAAGCGATATGTCACTCGTTGTGTATCTTAAGAGATTCATCGTTACTCTTTCCATAGGTTACTGGTATTCTCTGATTCAATGCCTCTCGTGACGAAAAAGTGGCTATCTTAATAGTGCAATACTTCTTCCTCCCAGTTGCTCACACAGTTTACTACTTTTTTGTGTAGTTTTTGTCTGCCAGAAACTATAATTCACTAGTTTTGTATCATAAAAGAGTCATCGTTTCTCCTCCTAGGGGTTATTCGAGACCTCTTAATGCAAACCGCAAGTAACGAGGCATTGGCTACCTTAAGAGAGTCATAGTTACTCGTCCCAATTGCTCACCCAGTCTGCCACTTTTTCTTACTGCGGCCAGTCTGCCAGAAGCGATATGTCACTCGTTGTGTATCTTAAGAGATTCATCGTTACTCCTTCCATAGGTTACTGGTATTCTATGAGTCAATACCTCTCGTGACGAAAAAGTGGCTATCTTAATAGTGCAATACTTCTTCCTCCCAGTTGCTCACACAGTTTACTACTTTTTTGTGTAGTTTTTGTCTGCCAGAAACTATAATTCACTAGCTGTGTATCATAAAAGAGCCATCGTTTCTCCTCCTAGGGGTTATTCGAGACCTCTTAATGCAAACCGCAAGTAACGAGGCATTGGCTACCTTAAGAGAGTCATAGTTACTCGTCCCAATTGCTCACCCAGTCTGCCACTTTTTCTTACTGCGGCCAGTCTGCAAGAAGCGTTATGTCACTCGTTGTGTATCTTAAGAGATTCATCGTTACTCTTTCCATAGGTTACTGGTATTCTCTGATTCAATGCCTCTCGTGACGAAAAAGTGGCTATCTTAATAGTGCAATACTTCTTCCTCCCAGTTGCTCACACAGTTTACTACTTTTTTGTGTAGTTTTTGTCTGCCAGAAACTATAATTCACTAGCTGTGTATCATAAAAGAGTCATCGTTTCTCCTCCTAGGGGTTTTCGAGATTTCTTAATCCAAACCGCAAGTAACGAGGCATTGGCTACCTTAAGAGAGTCATAGTTACTCGTCCCAATTGCTCACCCAGTCTGCCACTTTTCCTTACTGCGGCCAGTCTGCCAGAAGCGATATGTCACTCGTTGTGTATCTTAAGAGATTCATCGTTACTCTTTCCATAGGTTACTGGTATTCTCTGATTCAATGCCTCTCGTGACGAAAAAGTGGCTATCTTAATAGTGCAATACTTCTTCCTCCCAGTTGCTCACACAGTTTACTACTTTTTTGTGTAGTTTTTGTCTGCCAGAAAATATAATTCACTAGTTTTGTATCATAAAAGAGTCATCGTTTCTCCTCCTAGGGGTTATTCGAGACCTCTTAATGCAAACCGCAAGTAACGAGGCATTGGCTACCTTAAGAGAGTCATAGTTACTCGTCCCAATTGCTCACCCAGTCTGCCACTTTTCCTTACTGCGGCCAGTCTGCCAGAAGCGATATGTCACTCGTTGTGTATCTTAAGAGATTCATCGTTACTCTTTCCATAGGTTACTGGTATTCTCTGATTCAATGCCTCTCGTGACGAAAAAGTGGCTATCTTAATAGTGCAATACTTCTTCCTCCCAGTTGCTCACACAGTTTACTACTTTTTTGTGTAGTTTTTGTCTGCCAGAAACTATAATTCACTAGCTGTGTATCATAAAAGAGCCATCGTTTCTCCTCCTAGGGGTTATTCGAGACCTCTTAATGCAAACCGCAAGTAACGAGGCATTGGCTACCTTAAGAGAGTCATAGTTACTCGTCCCAATTGCTCACCCAGTCTGCCACTTTTCCTTACTGCGGCCAGTCTGCCAGAAGCGATATGTCACTCGTTGTGTATCTTAAGAGATTCATCGTTACTCTTTCCATAGGTTACTGGTATTCTCTGATTCAATGCCTCTCGTGACGAAAAAGTGGCTATCTTAATAGTGCAATACTTCTTCCTCCCAGTTGCTCACACAGTTTACTACTTTTTGTGTAGTTTTTGTCTGCCAGAAACTATAATTCACTAGCTGTGTATCATAAAAGAGTCATCGTTTCTCCTCCTAGGGGTTTTCGAGATTTCTTAATCCAAACCGCAAGTAACGAGGCATTGGCTACCTTAAGAGAGTCATAGTTACTCGTCCCAATTGCTCACCCAGTCTGCCACTTTTCCTTACTGCGGCCAGTCTGCCAGAAGCGATATGTCACTCGTTGTGTATCTTAAGAGATTCATCGTTACTCTTTCCATAGGTTACTGGTATTCTCTGATTCAATGCCTCTCGTGACGAAAAAGTGGCTATCTTAATAGTGCAATACTTCTTCCTCCCAGTTGCTCACACAGTTTACTACTTTTTTGTGTAGTTTTTGTCTGCCAGAAACTATAATTCACTAGTTTTGTATCATAAAAGAGTCATCGTTTCTCCTCCTAGGGGTTATTCGAGACCTCTTAATGCAAACCGCAAGTAACGAGGCATTGGCTACCTTAAGAGAGTCATAGTTACTCGTCCCAATTGCTCACCCAGTCTGCCACTTTTTCTTACTGCGGCCAGTCTGCAAGAAGCGTTATGTCACTCGTTGTGTATCTTAAGAGATTCATCGTTACTCTTTCCATAGGTTACTGGTATTCTCTGATTCAATGCCTCTCGTGACGAAAAAGTGGCTATCTTAATAGTGCAATACTTCTTCCTTCCAGTTGCTCACACAGTTTACTACTTTTTTGTGTAGTTTTTGTCTGCCAGAAACTATAATTCACTAGTTTTGTATCATAAAAGAGCCATCGTTTCTCCTCCTAGGGGTTATTCGAGACCTCTTAATGCAAACCGCAAGTAACGAGGCATTGGCTACCTTAAGAGAGTCATAGTTACTCGTCCCAATTGCTCACCCAGTCTGCCACTTTTTCTTACTGCGGCCAGTCTGCAAGAAGCGATATGTCACTCGTTGTGTATCTTAAGAGATTCATCGTTACTCTTTCCATAGGTTACTGGTATTCTCTGATTCAATGCCTCTCGTGACGAAAAAGTGGCTATCTTAATAGTGCAATACTTCTTCCTCCCAGTTGCTCACACAGTTTACTACTTTTTTGTGTAGTTTTTGTCTGCCAGAAACTATAATTCACTAGTTTTGTATCATAAAAGAGTCATCGTTTCTCCTCCTAGGGGTTATTCGAGACCTCTTAATCCAAACCGCAAGTAACGAGGCATTGGCTACCTTAAGAGAGTCATAGTTACTCGTCCCAATTGCTCACCCAGTCTGCCACTTATTCTTACTGCGGCCAGTCTGCCAGAAGCGATATGTCACTCGTTGTGTATCTTAAGAGATTCATCGTTACTCCTTCCATAGGTTACTGGTATTCTATGAGTCAATACCTCTCGTGACGAAAAAGTGGCTATCTTAATGGTGCAATACTTCTTCCTCCGAGTTGCTCACACAGTTTACTACTTTTTGTGTAGTTTTTGTCTGCCAGAAACTATAATTCACTAGCTGTGTATCATAAAAGAGTCATCGTTTCTCCTCCTAGGGGTTTTCGAGATTTCTTAATCCAAACCGCAAGTAACGAGGCATTGGCTACCTTAAGAGAGTCATAGTTACTCGTCCCAATTGCTCACCCAGTCTGCCACTTTTCCTTACTGCGGCCAGTCTGCCAGAAGCGATATGTCACTCGTTGTGTATCTTAAGAGATTCATCGTTACTCTTTCCATAGGTTACTGGTATTCTCTGATTCAATGCCTCTCGTGACGAAAAAGTGGCTATCTTAATAGTGCAATACTTCTTCCTCCCAGTTGCTCACACAGTTTACTACTTTTTTGTGTAGTTTTTGTCTGCCAGAAAATATAATTCACTAGCTGTGTATCATAAAAGAGTCATCGTTTCTCCTCCTAGGGGTTATTCGAGACTTCTTAATGCAAACCGCAAGTAACGAGGCATTGGCTACCTTAAGAGAGTCATAGTTACTCGTCCCAATTGCTCACCCAGTCTGCCACTTTTCCTTACTGCGGCCAGTCTGCCAGAAGCGATATGTCACTCGTTGTGTATCTTAAGAGATTCATCGTTACTCTTTCCATAGGTTACTGGTATTCTCTGATTCAATGCCTCTCGTGACGAAAAAGTGGCTATCTTAATAGTGCAATACTTCTTCCTCCCAGTTGCTCACACAGTTTACTACTTTTTTGTGTAGTTTTTGTCTGCCAGAAACTATAATTCACTAGCTGTGTATCATAAAAGAGTCATCGTTTCTCCTCCTAGGGGTTATTCGAGACCTCTTAATGCAAACCGCAAGTAACGAGGCATTGGCTACCTTAAGAGAGTCATAGTTACTCGTCCCAATTGCTCACCCAGTCTGCCACTTTTCCTTACTGCGGCCAGTCTGCCAGAAGCGATATGTCACTCGTTGTGTATCTTAAGAGATTCATCGTTACTCTTTCCATAGGTTACTGGTATTCTCTGATTCAATGCCTCTCGTGACGAAAAAGTGGCTATCTTAATAGTGCAATACTTCTTCCTCCCAGTTGCTCACACAGTTTACTACTTTTTGTGTAGTTTTTGTCTGCCAGAAACTATAATTCACTAGCTGTGTATCATAAAAGAGTCATCGTTTCTCCTCCTAGGGGTTTTCGAGATTTCTTAATCCAAACCGCAAGTAACGAGGCATTGGCTACCTTAAGAGAGTCATAGTTACTCGTCCCAATTGCTCACCCAGTCTGCCACTTTTCCTTACTGCGGCCAGTCTGCCAGAAGCGATATGTCACTCGTTGTGTATCTTAAAAGATTCATCGTTACTCTTTCCATAGGTTACTGGTATTCTCTGATTCAATGCCTCTCGTGACGAAAAAGTGGCTATCTTAATAGTGCAATACTTCTTCCTCCCAGTTGCTCACACAGTTTACTACTTTTTTGTGTAGTTTTTGTCTGCCAGAAACTATAATTCACTAGTTTTGTATCATAAAAGAGTCATCGTTTCTCCTCCTAGGGGTTATTCGAGACCTCTTAATGCAAACCGCAAGTAACGAGGCATTGGCTACCTTAAGAGAGTCATAGTTACTCGTCCCAATTGCTCACCCAGTCTGCCACTTTTTCTTACTGCGGCCAGTCTGCAAGAAGCGTTATGTCACTCGTTGTGTATCTTAAGAGATTCATCGTTACTCTTTCCATAGGTTACTGGTATTCTCTGATTCAATGCCTCTCGTGACGAAAAAGTGGCTATCTTAATAGTGCAATACTTCTTCCTCCCAGTTGCTCACACAGTTTACTACTTTTTTGTGTAGTTTTTGTCTGCCAGAAACTATAATTCACTAGTTTTGTATCATACAAGAGCCATCGTTTCTCCTCCTAGGGGTTATTCGAGACCTCTTAATCCAAACCGCAAGTAACGAGGCATTGGCTACCTTAAGAGAGTCATAGTTACTCGTCCCAATTGCTCACCCAGTCTGCCACTTTTTCTTACTGCGGCCAGTCTGCAAGAAGCGATATGTCACTCGTTGTGTATCTTAAGAGATTCATCGTTACTCTTTCCATAGGTTACTGGTATTCTCTGATTCAATGCCTCTCGTGACGAAAAAGTGGCTATCTTAATAGTGCAATACTTCTTCCTCCCAGTTGCTCACACAGTTTACTACTTTTTTGTGTAGTTTTTGTCTGCCAGAAACTATAATTCACTAGTTTTGTATCATAAAAGAGTCATCGTTTCTCCTCCTAGGGGTTATTCGAGACCTCTTAATCCAAACCGCAAGTAACGAGGCATTGGCTACCTTAAGAGAGTCATAGTTACTCGTCCCAATTGCTCACCCAGTCTGCCACTTATTCTTACTGCGGCCAGTCTGCCAGAAGCGATATGTCACTCGTTGTGTATCTTAAGAGATTCATCGTTACTCCTTCCATAGGTTACTGGTATTCTATGAGTCAATACCTCTCGTGACGAAAAAGTAGCTATCTTAATGGTGCAATACTTCTTCCTCCGAGTTGCTCACACAGTTTACTACTTTTTGTGTAGTTTTTGTCTGCCAGAAACTATAATTCACTAGCTGTGTATCATAAAAGAGTCATCGTTTCTCCTCCTAGGGGTTTTCGAGATTTCTTAATCCAAACCGCAAGTAACGAGGCATTGGCTACCTTAAGACAGTCATAGTTACTCGTCCCAATTGCTCACCCAGTCTGCCACTTTTCCTTACTGCGGCCAGTCTGCCAGAAGCGATATGTCACTCGTTGTGTATCTTAAGAGATTCATCGTTACTCTTTCCATAGGTTACTGGTATTCTCTGATTCAATGCCTCTCGCGACGAAAAAGTGGCTATCTTAATAGTGCAATACTTCTTCCTCCCAGTTGCTCACACAGTTTACTACTTTTTTGTGTAGTTTTTGTCTGCCAGAAAATATAATTCACTAGTTTTGTATCATAAAAGAGTCATCGTTTCTCCTCCTAGGGGTTATTCGAGACCTCTTAATGCAAACCGCAAGTAACGAGGCATTGGCTACCTTAAGAGAGTCATAGTTACTCGTCCCAATTGCTCACCCAGTCTGCCACTTTTCCTTACTGCGGCCAGTCTGCCAGAAGCGATATGTCACTCGTTGTGTATCTTAAGAGATTCATCGTTACTCTTTCCATAGGTTACTGGTATTCTCTGATTCAATGCCTCTCGTGACGAAAAAGTGGCTATCTTAATAGTGCAATACTTCTTCCTCCCAGTTGCTCACACAGTTTACTACTTTTTTGTGTAGTTTTTGTCTGCCAGAAACTATAATTCACTAGCTGTGTATCATAAAAGAGTCATCGTTTCTCCTCCTAGGGGTTATTCGAGACCTCTTAATGCAAACCGCAAGTAACGAGGCATTGGCTACCTTAAGAGAGTCATAGTTACTCGTCCCAATTGCTCACCCAGTCTGCCACTTTTCCTTACTGCGGCCAGTCTGCCAGAAGCGATATGTCACTCGTTGTGTATCTTAAGAGATTCATCGTTACTCTTTCCATAGGTTACTGGTATTCTCTGATTCAATGCCTCTCGTGACGAAAAAGTGGCTATCTTAATAGTGCAATACTTCTTCCTCCCAGTTGCTCACACAGTTTACTACTTTTTGTGTAGTTTTTGTCTGCCAGAAACTATAATTCACTAGCTGTGTATCATAAAAGAGTCATCGTTTCTCCTCCTAGGGGTTTTCGAGATTTCTTAATCCAAACCGCAAGTAACGAGGCATTGGCTACCTTAAGAGAGTCATAGTTACTCGTCCCAATTGCTCACCCAGTCTGCCACTTTTCCTTACTGCGGCCAGTCTGCCAGAAGCGATATGTCACTCGTTGTGTATCTTAAGAGATTCATCGTTACTCTTTCCATAGGTTACTGGTATTCTCTGATTCAATGCCTCTCGTGACGAAAAAGTGGCTATCTTAATAGTGCAATACTTCTTCCTCCCAGTTGCTCACACAGTTTACTACTTTTTTGTGTAGTTTTTGTCTGCCAGAAACTATAATTCACTAGTTTTGTATCATAAAAGAGTCATCGTTTCTCCTCCTAGGGGTTATTCGAGACCTCTTAATGCAAACCGCAAGTAACGAGGCATTGGCTACCTTAAGAGAGTCATAGTTACTCGTCCCAATTGCTCACCCAGTCTGCCACTTTTTCTTACTGCGGCCAGTCTGCCAGAAGCGATATGTCACTCGTTGTGTATCTTAAGAGATTCATCGTTACTCCTTCCATAGGTTACTGGTATTCTATGAGTCAATACCTCTCGTGACGAAAAAGTGGCTATCTTAATAGTGCAATACTTCTTCCTCCCAGTTGCTCACACAGTTTACTACTTTTTTGTGTAGTTTTTGTCTGCCAGAAACTATAATTCACTAGCTGTGTATCATAAAAGAGCCATCGTTTCTCCTCCTAGGGGTTATTCGAGACCTCTTAATGCAAACCGCAAGTAACGAGGCATTGGCTACCTTAAGAGAGTCATAGTTACTCGTCCCAATTGCTCACCCAGTCTGCCACTTTTTCTTACTGCGGCCAGTCTGCAAGAAGCGTTATGTCACTCGTTGTGTATCTTAAGAGATTCATCGTTACTCTTTCCATAGGTTACTGGTATTCTCTGATTCAATGCCTCTCGTGACGAAAAAGTGGCTATCTTAATAGTGCAATACTTCTTCCTCCCAGTTGCTCACACAGTTTACTACTTTTTTGTGTAGTTTTTGTCTGCCAGAAACTATAATTCACTAGTTTTGTATCATAAAAGAGCCATCGTTTCTCCTCCTAGGGGTTATTCGAGACCTCTTAATGCAAACCGCAAGTAACGAGGCATTGGCTACCTTAAGAGAGTCATAGTTACTCGTCCCAATTGCTCACCCAGTCTGCCACTTTTTCTTACTGCGGCCAGTCTGCAAGAAGCGATATGTCACTCGTTGTGTATCTTAAGAGATTCATCGTTACTCTTTCCATAGGTTACTGGTATTCTCTGATTCAATGCCTCTCGTGACGAAAAAGTGGCTATCTTAATAGTGCAATACTTCTTCCTCCCAGTTGCTCACACAGTTTACTACTTTTTTGTGTAGTTTTTGTCTGCCAGAAACTATAATTCACTAGTTTTGTATCATAAAAGAGTCATCGTTTCTCCTCCTAGGGGTTATTCGAGACCTCTTAATCCAAACCGCAAGTAACGAGGCATTGGCTACCTTAAGAGAGTCATAGTTACTCGTCCCAATTGCTCACCCAGTCTGCCACTTATTCTTACTGCGGCCAGTCTGCCAGAAGCGATATGTCACTCGTTGTGTATCTTAAGAGATTCATCGTTACTCCTTCCATAGGTTACTGGTATTCTATGAGTCAATACCTCTCGTGACGAAAAAGTGGCTATCTTAATGGTGCAATACTTCTTCCTCCGAGTTGCTCACACAGTTTACTACTTATTGTGTAGTTTTTGTCTGCCAGAAACTATAATTCACTAGCTGTGTATCATAAAAGAGTCATCGTTTCTCCTCCTAGGGGTTTTCGAGATTTCTTAATCCAAACCGCAAGTAACGAGGCATTGGCTACCTTAAGAGAGTCATAGTTACTCGTCCCAATTGCTCACCCAGTCTGCCACTTTTCCTTACTGCGGCCAGTCTGCCAGAAGCGATATGTCACTCGTTGTGTATCTTAAGAGATTCATCGTTACTCTTTCCATAGGTTACTGGTATTCTCTGATTCAATGCCTCTCGTGACGAAAAAGTGGCTATCTTAATAGTGCAATACTTCTTCCTCCCAGTTGCTCACACAGTTTACTACTTTTTTGTGTAGTTTTTGTCTGCCAGAAACTATAATTCACTAGTTTTGTATCATAAAAGAGTCATCGTGTCTCCTCCTAGGGGTTATTCGAGACCTCTTAATGCAAACCGCAAGTAACGAGGCATTGGCTACCTTAAGAGGGTCATAGTTACTCGTCCCAATTGCTCACCCAGTCTGCCACTTTTCCTTACTGCGGCCAGTCTGCCAGAAGCGATATGTCACTCGTTGTGTATCTTAAGAGATTCATCGTTACTCTTTCCATAGGTTACTGGTATTCTCTGATTCAATGCCTCTCGTGACGAAAAAGTGGCTATCTTAATAGTGCAATACTTCTTCCTCCCAGTTGCTCACACAGTTTACTACTTTTTTGTGTAGTTTTTGTCTGCCAGAAACTATAATTCACTAGCTGTGTATCATAAAAGAGTCATCGTTTCTCCTCCTAGGGGTTATTCGAGACCTCTTAATGCAAACCGCAAGTAACGAGGCATTGGCTACCTTAAGAGAGTCATAGTTACTCATCCCAATTGCTCACCCAGTCTGCCACTTTTCCTTACTGCGGCCAGTCTGCCAGAAGCGATATGTCACTCGTTGTGTATCTTAAGAGATTCATCGTTACTCTTTCCATAGGTTACTGGTATTCTCTGATTCAATGCCTCTCGTGACGAAAAAGTGGCTATCTTAATAGTGCAATACTTCTTCCTCCCAGTTGCTCACACAGTTTACTACTTTTTTGTGTAGTTTTTGTCTGCCAGAAACTATAATTCACTAGTTTTGTATCATAAAAGAGTCATCGTTTCTCCTCCCAGGGGTTATTCGAGACCTCTTAATGCAAACCGCAAGTAACGAGGCATTGGCTACCTTAAGAGAGTCATAGTTACTCGTCCCAATTGCTCACCCAGTCTGCCACTTATTCTTACTGCGGCCAGTCTGCCAGAAGCGATATGTCACTCGTTGTGTATCTTAAGAGATTCATCGTTACTCCTTCCATAGGTTACTGGTATTCTATGAGTCAATACCTCTCGTGACGAAAAAGTGGCTATCTTAATAGTGCAATACTTCTTCCTCCGAGTTGCTCACACAGTTTACTACTTTTTGTGTAGTTTTTGTCTGCCATAAACTATAACTCACTAGCTGTGTATCATAAAAGAGTCATCGTTTCTAATCCTAGGGGTTTTCGAGATTTCTTAATCCAAACCGCAAGTAACGAGGCATTGGCTACCTTAAGAGAGTCATAGTTACTCGTCCCAATTGCTCACCCAGTCTGCCACTTTTCCTTACTGCGGCCAGTCTGCCAGAAGCGATATGTCACTCGTTGTGTATCTTAAGAGATTCATCGTTACTCTTTCCATAGGTTACTGGTATTCTCTGATTCAATGCCTCTCGTGACGAAAAAGTGGCTATCTTAATAGTGCAATACTTCTTCCTCCCAGTTGCTCACACAGTTTACTACTTTTTTGTGTAGTTTTTGTCTGCCAGAAACTATAATTCACTAGTTTTGTATCATAAAAGAGTCATCGTTTCTCCTCCTAGGGGTTATTCGAGACCTCTTAATCCAAACCGCAAGTAACGAGGCATTGGCTACCTTAAGAGAGTCATAGTTACTCGTCCCAATTGCTCACCCAGTCTGCCACTTTTTCTTACTGCGGCCAGTCTGCCTGAAGCGATATGTCACTCGTTGTGTATCTTAAGAGATTCATCGTTACTCCTTCCATAGGTTACTGGTATTCTATGAGTCAATACCTCTCGTGACGAAAAAGTGGCTATCTTAATAGTGCAATACTTCTTCCTCCGAGTTGCTCACACAGTTTACTACTTTTTGTGTAGTTTTTGTCTGCCAGAAACTATAATTCACTAGCTGTGTATCATAAAAGAGTCATCGTTTCTCCTCCTAGGGGTTTTCGAGATTTCTTAATCCAAACCGCAAGTAACGAGGCATTGGCTACCTTAAGAGAGTCATAGTTACTCGTCCCAATTGCTCACCCAGTCTGCCACTTTTCCTTACTGCGGCCAGTCTGCCAGAAGCGATATGTCACTCGTTGTGTATCTTAAGAGATTCATCGTTACTCTTTCCATAGGTTACTGGTATTCTCTGATTCAATGCCTCTCGTGACGAAAAAGTGGCTATCTTAATAGTGCAATACTTCTTCCTCCCAGTTGCTCACACAGTTTACTACTTTTTTGTGTAGTTTTTGTCTGCCAGAAACTATAATTCACTAGTTTTGTATCATAAAAGAGTCATCGTTTCTCCTCCTAGGGGTTATTCGAGACCTCTTAATCCAAACCGCAAGTAACGAGGCATTGGCTACCTTAAGAGAGTCATAGTTACTCGTCCCAATTGCTCACCCAGTCTGCCACTTATTCTTACTGCGGCCAGTCTGCCAGAAGCGATATGTCACTCGTTGTGTATCTTAAGAGATTCATCGTTACTCCTTCCATAGGTTACTGGTATTCTATGAGTCAATACCTCTCGTGACGAAAAAGTGGCTATCTTAATGGTGCAATACTTCTTCCTCCGAGTTGCTCACACAGTTTACTACTTTTTGTGTAGTTTTTGTCTGCCAGAAACTATAATTCACTAGCTGTGTATCATAAAAGAGTCATCGTTTCTCCTCCTAGGGGTTTTCGAGATTTCTTAATCCAAACCGCAAGTAACGAGGCATTGGCTACGTTAAGAGAGTCATAGTTACTCGTCCCAATTGCTCACCCAGTCTGCCACTTTTCCTTACTGCGGCCAGTCTGCCATAAGCGATATGTCACTCGTTGTGTATCTTAAGAGATTCATCGTTACTCTTTCCATAGGTTACTGGTATTCTCTGATTCAATGCCTCTCGTGACGAAAAAGTGGCTATCTTAATAGTGCAATACTTCTTCCTCCCAGTTGCTCACACAGTTTACTACTTTTTTGTGTAGTTTTTGTCTGCCAGAAACTATAATTCACTAGCTGTGTATCATAAAAGAGTCATCGTTTCTCCTCCTAGGGGTTATTCGAGACCTCTTAATGCAAACCGCAAGTAACGAGGCATTGGCTACCTTAAGAGAGTCATAGTTACTCGTCCCAATTGCTCACCCAGTCTGCCACTTTTTCTTACTGCGGCCAGTCTGCCAGAAGCGATATGTCACTCGTTGTGTATCTTAAGAGATTCATCGTTACTCCTTCCATATGTTACTGGTATTCTATGAGTCAATACCTCTCGTGACGAAAAAGTGGCTATCTTAATAGTGCAATACTTCTTCCTCCGAGTTGCTCACACAGTTTACTACTTTTTGTGTAGTTTTTGTCTGCCAGAAACTATAATTCACTAGCTGTGTATCATAAAAGAGTCATCGTTTCTCCTCCTAGGGGTTTTCGAGATTTCTTAATCCAAACCGCAAGTAACGAGGCATTGGCTACCTTAAGAGAGTCATAGTTACTCGTCCCAATTGCTCACCCAGTCTGCCACTTTTCCTTACTGCGGCCAGTCTGCCAGAAGCGATATGTCACTCGTTGTGTATCTTAAGAGATTCATCGTTACTCTTTCCATAGGTTACTGGTATTCTCTGATTCAATGCCTCTCGTGACGAAAAAGTGGCTATCTTAATAGTGCAATACTTCTTCCTCCCAGTTGCTCACACAGTTTACTACTTTTTTGTGTAGTTTTTGTCTGCCAGAAACTATAATTCACTAGTTTAGTATCATAAAAGAGTCATCGTTTCTCCTCCTAGGGGTTATTCGAGACCTCTTAATCCAAACCGCAAGTAACGAGGCATTGGCTACCTTAAGAGAGTCATAGTTACTCGTCCCAATTGCTCACCCAGTCTGCCACTTTTTCTTACTGCGGCCAGTCTGCCAGAAGCGATATGTCACTCGTTGTGTATCTTAAGAGATTCATCGTTACTCCTTCCATAGGTTACTGGTATTCTATGAGTCAATACCTCTCGTGACGAAAAAGTGGCTATCTTAATAGTGCAATACTTCTTCCTCCGAGTTGCTCACACAGTTTACTACTTTTTGTGTAGTTTTTGTCTGCCAGAAACTATAATTCACTAGCTGTGTATCATAAAAGTGTCATCGTTTCTCCTCCTAGGGGTTTTCGAGATTTCTTAATCCAAACCGCAAGTAACGAGGCATTGGCTACCTTAAGAGAGTCATAGTTACTCGTCCCAATTGCTCACCCAGTCTGCCACTTTTCCTTTCTGCGGCCAGTCTGCCAGAAGCGATATGTCACTCGTTGTGTATCTTAAGAGATTCATCGTTACTCTTTCCATAGGTTACTGGTATTCTCTGATTCAATGCCTCTCGTGACGAAAAAGTGGCTATCTTAATAGTGCAATACTTCTTCCTCCCAGTTGCTCACACAGTTTACTACTTTTTTGTGTAGTTTTTGTCTGCCAGAAACTATAATTCACTAGTTTTGTATCATAAAAGAGTCATCGTTTCTCCTCCTAGGGGTTATTCGAGACCTCTTAATCCAAACCGCAAGTAACGAGGCATTGGCTACCTTAAGAGAGTCATAGTTACTCGTCCCAATTGCTCACCCAGTCTGCCACTTTTTCTTACTGCGGCGTCTGCCAGAAGCGATATGTCACTCGTTGTGTATCTTAAGAGATTCATCGTTACTCTTTCTATAGGTTACTGGTATTCTATGAGTCAATACCTCTCGTGACGAAAAAGTGGCTATCTTAATAGTGCAATACTTCTTCCTCCCAGTTGCTCACACAGTTTACTACTTTTTTGTGTAGTTTTTGTCTGCCAGAAACTATAATTCACTAGTTTTGTATCATAAAAGAGCCATCGTTTCTCCTCCTAGGGGTTATTCGAGACCTCTTAATGCAAACCGCAAGTAACGAGGCATTGGCTACCTTAAAAGAGTCATAGTTACTCGTCCCAATTGCTCACCCAGTCTGCCACTTTTCCTTACTGCGGCCAGTCTGCCAGAAGCGATATGTCACTCGTTGTGTATCTTAAGAGATTCATCGTTACTCTTTCCATAGGTTACTGGTATTCTCTGATTCAATGCCTCTCGTGACGAAAAAGTGGCTATCTTAATAGTGCAATACTTCTTCCTCCCAGTTGCTCACACAGTTTACTACTTTTTTGTGTAGTTTTTGTCTGCCAGAAACTATAATTCACTAGTTTTGTATCATAAAAGAGTCATCGTTTCTCCTCCTAGGGGTTATTCGAGACCTCTTAATGCAAACCGCAAGTAACGAGGCATTGGCTACCTTAAGAGAGTCATAGTTACTCGTCCCAATTGCTCACCCAGTCTGCCACTTTTTCTTACTGCGGCCAGTCTGCCAGAAGCGATATGTCACTCGTTGTGTATCTTAAGAGATTCATCGTTACTCCTTCCATAGGTTACTGGTATTCTATGAGTCAATACCTCTCGTGACGAAAAAGTGGCTATCTTAATGGTGCAATACTTCTTCCTCCGAGTTGCTCACACAGTTTACTACTTTTTTGTGTAGTTTTTGTCTGCCAGAAACTATAATTCACTAGTTTTGTATCATAAAAGAGCCATCGTTTCTCCTCCTAGGAGTTATTCGAGACCTCTTAATCCAAACCGCAAGTAACGAGGCATTGGCTACCTTAAGAGAGTCATAGTTACTCGTCCCAATTGCTCACCCAGTCTGCCACTTTTTCTTACTGCGGCCAGTCTGCCAGAAGCGATATGTCACTCGTTGTGTATCTTAAGAGATTCATCGTTACTCCTTCCATAGGTTACTGGTATTCTATGAGTCAATACCTCTCGTGACGAAAAAGTGGCTATCTTAATAGTGCAATACTTTTTCCTCCGAGTTGCTCACACAGTTTACTACTTTTTGTGTAGTTTTTGTCTGCCAGAAACTATAATTCACTAGCTGTGTATCATAAAAGAGTCATCGTTTCTCCTCCTAGGGGTTTTCGAGATTTCTTAATCCAAACCGCAAGTAACGAGGCATTGGCTACCTTAAGAGAGTCATAGTTACTCGTCCCAATTGCTCACCCAGTCTGCCACTTTTCCTTACTGCGGCCAGTCTGCCAGAAGCGATATGTCACTCGTTGTGTATCTTAAGAGATTCATCGTTACTCTTTCCATAGGTTACTGGTATTCTCTGATTCAATGCCTCTCGTGACGAAAAAGTGGCTATCTTAATAGTGCAATACTTCTTCCTCCCAGTTGCTCACACAGTTTACTACTTTTTTGTGTAGTTTTTGTCTGCCAGAAACTATAATTCACTAGCTGTGTATCATAAAAGAGTCATCGTTTCTCCTCCTAGGGGTTATTCGAGACCTCTTAATGCAAACCGCAAGTAACGAGGCATTGGCTACCTTAAGAGAGTCATAGTTACTCGTCCCAATTGCTCACCCAGTCTGCGACTTTTCCTTACTGCGGCCAGTCTGCCAGAAGCGATATGTCACTCGTTGTGTATCTTAAGAGATTCATCGTTACTCTTTCCATAGGTTACTGGTATTCTCTGATTCAATGCCTCTCGTGACGAAAAAGTGGCTATCTTAATAGTGCAATACTTCTTCCTCCCAGTTGCTCACACAGTTTACTACTTTTTTGTGTAGTTTTTGTCTGCCAGAAACTATAATTCACTAGTTTTGTATCATAAAAGAGTCATCGTTTCTCCTCCTAGGGGTTATTCGAGACCTCTTAATCCAAACCGCAAGTAACGAGGCATTGGCTACCTTAAGAGAGTCATAGTTACTCGTCCCAATTGCTCACCCAGTCTGCCACTTTTTCTTACTGCGGCCAGTCTGCCAGAAGCGATATGTCACTCGTTGTGTATCTTAAGAGATTTATCGTTACTCCTTCCATAGGTTACTGGTATTCTATGAGTCAATACCTCTCGTGACGAAAAAGTGGCTATCTTAATAGTGCAATACTTCTTCCTCCGAGTTGCTCACACAGTTTACTACTTTTTGTGTAGTTTTTGTCTGCCAGAAACTATAATTCACTAGCTGTGTATCATAAAAGTGTCATCGTTTCTCCTCCTAGGGGTTTTCGAGATTTCTTAATCCAAACCGCAAGTAACGAGGCATTGGCTACCTTAAGAGAGTCATAGTTACTCGTCCCAATTGCTCACCCAGTCTGCCACTTTTCCTTTCTGCGGCCAGTCTGCCAGAAGCGATATGTCACTCGTTGTGTATCTTAAGAGATTCATCGTTACTCTTTCCATAGGTTACTGGTATTCTCTGATTCAATGCCTCTCGTGACGAAAAAGTGGCTATCTTAATAGTGCAATACTTCTTCCTCCCAGTTGCTCACACAGTTTACTACTTTTTTGTGTAGTTTTTGTCTGCCAGAAACTATAATTCACTAGTTTTGTATCATAAAAGAGTCATCGTTTCTCCTCCTAGGGGTTATTCGAGACCTCTTAATCCAAACCGCAAGTAACGAGGCATTGGCTACCTTAAGAGAGTCATAGTTACTCGTCCCAATTGCTCACCCAGTCTGCCACTTTTTCTTACTGCGGCCAGTCTGCCAGAAGCGATATGTCACTCGTTGTGTATCTTAAGAGATTCATCGTTACTCTTTCCATAGGTTACTGGTATTCTATGAGTCAATACCTCTCGTGACGAAAAAGTGGCTATCTTAATAGTGCAATACTTCTTCCTCCCAGTTGCTCACACAGTTTACTACTTTTTTGTGTAGTTTTTGTCTGCCAGAAACTATAATTCACTAGTTTTGTATCATAAAAGCGCCATCGTTTCTCCTCCTACTGGTTATTCGAGACCTCTTAATGCAAACCGCAAGTAACGAGGCATTGGCTACCTTAAGAGAGTCATAGTTACTCGTCCCAATTGCTCACCCAGTCTGCCACTTTTTCTTACTGCGGCCAGTCTGCCAGAAGCGATATGTCACTCGTTGTGTATCTTAAGAGATTCATCGTTACTCCTTCCATAGGTTACTGGTATTCTATGAGTCAATACCTCTCGTGACGAAAAAGTGGCTATCTTAATAGTGCAATACTTCTTCCTCCGAGTTGCTCACACAGTTTACTACTTTTTGTGTAGTTTTTGTCTGCCAGAAACTATAATTCACTAGCTGTGTATCATAAAAGAGTCATCGTTTCTCCTCCTAGGGGTTTTCGAGATTTCTTAATCCAAACCGCAAGTAACGAGGCATTGGCTACCTTAAGAGAGTCATAGTTACTCGTCCCAATTGCTCACCCAGTCTGCCACTTTTCCTTACTGCGGCCAGTCTGCCAGAAGCGATATGTCACTCGTTGTGTATCTTAAGAGATTCATCGTTACTCTTTCCATAGGTTACTGGTATTCTCTGATTCAATGCCTCTCGTGACGAAAAAGTGGCTATCTTAATAGTGCAATACTTCTTACTCCCAGTTGCTCACACAGTTTACTACTTTTTTTTGTAGTTTTTGTCTGCCAGAAACTATTATTCACTAGCTGTGTATCATAAAAGAGTCATCGTTTCTCCTCCTAGGGGTTATTCGAGACCTCTTAATGCAAACCTCAAGTAACGAGGCATTGGCTACCTTAAGAGAGTCATAGTTACTCGTCCCAATTGCTCACCCAGTCTGCCACTTTTCCTTACTGCGGCCAGTCTGCCAGAAGCGATATGTCACTCGTTGTGTATCTTAAGAGATTCATCGTTACTCTTTCCATAGGTTACTGGTATTCTCTGATTCAATGCCTCTCGTGACGAAAAAGTGGCTATCTTAATAGTGCAATACTTCTTCCTCCCAGTTGCTCACACAGTTTACTACTTTTTTGTGTAGTTTTTGTCTGCCAGAAACTATAATTCACTAGCTGTGTATCATAAAAGAGTCATCGTTTCTCCTCCTAGGGGTTTTCGAGATTTCTTAATCCAAACCGCAAGTAACGAGGCATTGGCTACCTTAAGAGAGTCATAGTTACTCGTCCCAATTGCTCACCCAGTCTGCCACTTTTCCTTACTGCGGCCAGTCTGCCAGAAGCGATATGTCACTCGTTGTGTATCTTAAGAGATTCATCGTTACTCTTTCCATAGGTTACTGGTATTCTCTGATTCAATGCCTCTCGTGACGAAAAAGTGGCTATCTTAATAGTGCAATACTTCTTCCTCCCAGTTGCTCACACAGTTTACTACTTTTTTGTGTAGTTTTTGTCTGCCAGAAACTATAATTCACTAGCTGTGTATCATAAAAGAGTCATCGTTTCTCCTCCTAGGGGTTATTCGAGACCTCTTAATGCAAACCGCAAGTAACGAGGCATTGGCTACCTTAAGAGAGTCATAGTTACTCGTCCCAATTGCTCACCCAGTCTGCGACTTTTCCTTACTGCGGCCAGTCTGCCAGAAGCGATATGTCACTCGTTGTGTATCTTAAGAGATTCATCGTTACTCTTTCCATAGGTTACTGGTATTCTCTGATTCAATGCCTCTCGTGACGAAAAAGTGGCTATCTTAATAGTGCAATACTTCTTCCTCCCAGTTGCTCACACAGTTTACTACTTTTTTGTGTAGTTTTTGTCTGCCAGAAACTATAATTCACTAGTTTTGTATCATAAAAGAGTCATCGTTTCTCCTCCTAGGGGTTATTCGAGACCTCTTAATCCAAACCGCAAGTAACGAGGCATTGGCTACCTTAAGAGAGTCATAGTTACTCGTCCCAATTGCTCACCCAGTCTGCCACTTTTTCTTACTGCGGCCAGTCTGCCAGAAGCGATATGTCACTCGTTGTGTATCTTAAGAGATTTATCGTTACTCCTTCCATAGGTTACTGGTATTCTATGAGTCAATACCTCTCGTGACGAAAAAGTGGCTATCTTAATAGTGCAATACTTCTTCCTCCGAGTTGCTCACACAGTTTACTACTTTTTGTGTAGTTTTTGTCTGCCAGAAACTATAATTCACTAGCTGTGTATCATAAAAGTGTCATCGTTTCTCCTCCTAGGGGTTTTCGAGATTTCTTAATCCAAACCGCAAGTAACGAGGCATTGGCTACCTTAAGAGAGTCATAGTTACTCGTCCCAATTGCTCACCCAGTCTGCCACTTTTCCTTTCTGCGGCCAGTCTGCCAGAAGCGATATGTCACTCGTTGTGTATCTTAAGAGATTCATCGTTACTCTTTCCATAGGTTACTGGTATTCTCTGATTCAATGCCTCTCGTGACGAAAAAGTGGCTATCTTAATAGTGCAATACTTCTTCCTCCCAGTTGCTCACACAGTTTACTACTTTTTTGTGTAGTTTTTGTCTGCCAGAAACTATAATTCACTAGTTTTGTATCATAAAAGAGTCATCGTTTCTCCTCCTAGGGGTTATTCGAGACCTCTTAATCCAAACCGCAAGTAACGAGGCATTGGCTACCTTAAGAGAGTCATAGTTACTCGTCCCAATTGCTCACCCAGTCTGCCACTTTTTCTTACTGCGGCCAGTCTGCCAGAAGCGATATGTCACTCGTTGTGTATCTTAAGAGATTCATCGTTACTCTTTCCATAGGTTACTGGTATTCTATGAGTCAATACCTCTCGTGACGAAAAAGTGGCTATCTTAATAGTGCAATACTTCTTCCTCCCAGTTGCTCACACAGTTTACTACTTTTTTGTGTAGTTTTTGTCTGCCAGAAACTATAATTCACTAGTTTTGTATCATAAAAGCGCCATCGTTTCTCCTCCTACTGGTTATTCGAGACCTCTTAATGCAAACCGCAAGTAACGAGGCATTGGCTACCTTAAGAGAGTCATAGTTACTCGTCCCAATTGCTCACCCAGTCTGCCACTTTTTCTTACTGCGGCCAGTCTGCCAGAAGCGATATGTCACTCGTTGTGTATCTTAAGAGATTCATCGTTATTCCTTCCATAGGTTACTGGTATTCTATGAGTCAATACCTCTCGTGACGAAAAAGTGGCTATCTTAATAGTGCAATACTTCTTCCTCCGAGTTGCTCACACAGTTTACTACTTTTTGTGTAGTTTTTGTCTGCCAGAAACTATAATTCACTAGCTGTGTATCATAAAAGAGTCATCGTTTCTCCTCCTAGGGGTTTTCGAGATTTCTTAATCCAAACCGCAAGTAACGAGGCATTGGCTACCTTAAGAGAGTCATAGTTACTCGTCCCAATTGCTCACCCAGTCTGCCACTTTTCCTTACTGCGGCCAGTCTGCCAGAAGCGATATGTCACTCGTTGTGTATCTTAAGAGATTCATCGTTACTCTTTCCATAGGTTACTGGTATTCTCTGATTCAATGCCTCTCGTGACGAAAAAGTGGCTATCTTAATAGTGCAATACTTCTTACTCCCAGTTGCTCACACAGTTTACTACTTTTTTTTGTAGTTTTTGTCTGCCAGAAACTATTATTCACTAGCTGTGTATCATAAAAGAGTCATCGTTTCTCCTCCTAGGGGTTATTCGAGACCTCTTAATGCAAACCTCAAGTAACGAGGCATTGGCTACCTTAAGAGAGTCATAGTTACTCGTCCCAATTGCTCACCCAGTCTGCCACTTTTCCTTACTGCGGCCAGTCTGCCAGAAGCGATATGTCACTCGTTGTGTATCTTAAGAGATTCATCGTTACTCTTTCCATAGGTTACTGGTATTCTCTGATTCAATGCCTCTCGTGACGAAAAAGTGGCTATCTTAATAGTGCAATACTTCTTCCTCCCAGTTGCTCACACAGTTTACTACTTTTTTGTGTAGTTTTTGTCTGCCAGAAACTATAATTCACTAGTTTTGTATCATAAAAGAGTCATCGTTTCTCCTCCTAGGGGTTATTCGAGACCTCTTAATCCAAACCGCAAGTAACGAGGCATTGGCTACCTTAAGAGAGTCATAGTTACTCGTCCCAATTGCTCACCCAGTCTGCCACTTTTTCTTACTGTGGCCAGTCTGCCAGAAGCGATATGTCACTCGTTGTGTATCTTAAGAGATTCATCGTTACTCCTTCCATAGGTTACTGGTATTCTATGAGTCAATACCTCTCGTGAGGAAAAAGTGGCTATCTTAATAGTGCAATACTTCTTCCTCCCAGTTGCTCACACAGTTTACTACTTTTTTGTGTAGTTTTTGTCTGCCAGAAGCTATAATTCACTAGTTTTGTATCATAAAAGAGCCATCGTTTCTCCTCCTAGGAGTTATTCGAGACCTCTTAATCCAAACCGCAAGTAACGAGGCATTGGCTACCTTAAGAGAGTCATAGTTACTCGTCCCAATTGCTCACCCAGTCTGCCACTTTTTCTTACTGCGGCCAGTCTGCCAGAAGCGATATGTCACTCGTTGTGTATCTTAAGAGATTCATCGTTACTCCTTCCATAGGTTACTGGTATTCTATGAGTCAATACCTCACGTGACGAAAAAGTGGCTATCTTAATAGTGCAATACTTCTTCCTCCGAGTTGCTCACACAGTTTACTACTTTTTGTGTAGTTTTTGTCTGCCAGAAACTATAATTCACTAGCTGTGTATCATAAAAGAGTCATCGTTTCTCCTCCTAGGGGTTTTCGAGATTTCTTAATCCAAACCGCAAGTAACGAGGCATTGGCTACCTTAAGAGAGTCATAGTTACTCGTCCCAATTGCTCACCCAGTCTGCCACTTTTCCTTAATGCGGCCAGTCTGCCAGAAGCGATATGTCACTCGTTGTGTATCTTAAGAGATTCATCGTTACTCTTTCCATAGGTTACTGGTATTCTCTGATTCAATGCCTCTCGTGACGAAAAAGTGGCTATCTTAATAGTGCAATACTTCTTACTCCCAGTTGCTCACACAGTTTACTACTTTTTGTGTAGTTTTTGTCTGCCAGAAACTATAATTCACTAGCTGTGTATCATAAAAGAGTCATCGTTTCTCCTCCTAGGGGTTATTCGAGACCTCTTAATGCAAACCGCAAGTAACGAGGCATTGGCTACCTTAAGAGAGTCATAGTTACTCGTCGTAATTGCTCACCCAGTCTGCCACTTTTTCTTACTGCGGCCAGTCTGCCAGAAGCGATATGTCACTCGTTGTGTATCTTAAGAGATTCATCGTTACTCTTTCCATAGGTTACTGGTATTCTCTGATTCAATGCCTCTCGTGACGAAAAAGTGGCTATCTTAATAGTGCAATACTTCTTCCTCCCAGTTGCTCACACAGTTTACTACTTTTTTGTGTAGTTTTTGTCTGCCAGAAACTATAATTCACTAGTTTTGTATCATAAAAGAGTCATCGTTTCTCCTCCTAGGGGTTATTCGAGACCTCTTAATCCAAACCGCAAGTAACGAGGCATTGGCTACCTTAAGAGAGTCATAGTTACTCGTCCCAATTGCTCACCCAGTCTGCCACTTTTTCTTACTGCGGCCAGTCTGCCAGAAGCGATATGTCACTCGTTGTGTATCTTAAGAGATTTATCGTTACTCCTTCCATAGGTTACTGGTATTCTATGAGTCAATACCTCTCGTGACGAAAAAGTGGCTATCTTAATAGTGCAATACTTCTTCCTCCGAGTTGCTCACACAGTTTACTACTTTTTGTGTAGTTTTTGTCTGCCAGAAACTATAATTCACTAGCTGTGTATCATAAAAGTGTCATCGTTTCTCCTCCTAGGGGTTTTCGAGATTTCTTAATCCAAACCGCAAGTAACGAGGCATTGGCTACCTTAAGAGAGTCATAGTTACTCGTCCCAATTGCTCACCCAGTCTGCCACTTTTCCTTTCTGCGGCCAGTCTGCCAGAAGCGATATGTCACTCGTTGTGTATCTTAAGAGATTCATCGTTACTCTTTCCATAGGTTACTGGTATTCTCTGATTCAATGCCTCTCGTGACGAAAAAGTGGCTATCTTAATAGTGCAATACTTCTTCCTCCCAGTTGCTCACACAGTTTACTACTTTTTTGTGTAGTTTTTGTCTGCCAGAAACTATAATTCACTAGTTTTGTATCATAAAAGAGTCATCGTTTCTCCTCCTAGGGGTTATTCGAGACCTCTTAATCCAAACCGCAAGTAACGAGGCATTGGCTACCTTAAGAGAGTCATAGTTACTCGTCCCAATTGCTCACCCAGTCTGCCACTTTTTCTTACTGCGGCCAGTCTGCCAGAAGCGATATGTCACTCGTTGTGTATCTTAAGAGATTCATCGTTACTCTTTCCATAGGTTACTGGTATTCTATGAGTCAATACCTCTCGTGACGAAAAAGTGGCTATCTTAATAGTGCAATACTTCTTCCTCCCAGTTGCTCACACAGTTTACTACTTTTTTGTGTAGTTTTTGTCTGCCAGAAACTATAATTCACTAGTTTTGTATCATAAAAGCGCCATCGTTTCTCCTCCTACTGGTTATTCGAGACCTCTTAATGCAAACCGCAAGTAACGAGGCATTGGCTACCTTAAGAGAGTCATAGTTACTCGTCCCAATTGCTCACCCAGTCTGCCACTTTTTCTTACTGCGGCCAGTCTGCCAGAAGCGATATGTCACTCGTTGTGTATCTTAAGAGATTCATCGTTACTCCTTCCATAGGTTACTGGTATTCTATGAGTCAATACCTCTCGTGACGAAAAAGTGGCTATCTTAATAGTGCAATACTTCTTCCTCCGAGTTGCTCACACAGTTTACTACTTTTTGTGTAGTTTTTGTCTGCCAGAAACTATAATTCACTAGCTGTGTATCATAAAAGAGTCATCGTTTCTCCTCCTAGGGGTTTTCGAGATTTCTTAATCCAAACCGCAAGTAACGAGGCATTGGCTACCTTAAGAGAGTCATAGTTACTCGTCCCAATTGCTCACCCAGTCTGCCACTTTTCCTTACTGCGGCCAGTCTGCCAGAAGCGATATGTCACTCGTTGTGTATCTTAAGAGATTCATCGTTACTCTTTCCATAGGTTACTGGTATTCTCTGATTCAATGCCTCTCGTGACGAAAAAGTGGCTATCTTAATAGTGCAATACTTCTTACTCCCAGTTGCTCACACAGTTTACTACTTTTTTTTTGTAGTTTTTGTCTGCCAGAAACTATTATTCACTAGCTGTGTATCATAAAAGAGTCATCGTTTCTCCTCCTAGGGGTTATTCGAGACCTCTTAATGCAAACCTCAAGTAACGAGGCATTGGCTACCTTAAGAGAGTCATAGTTACTCGTCCCAATTGCTCACCCAGTCTGCCACTTTTCCTTACTGCGGCCAGTCTGCCAGAAGCGATATGTCACTCGTTGTGTATCTTAAGAGATTCATCGTTACTCTTTCCATAGGTTACTGGTATTCTCTGATTCAATGCCTCTCGTGACGAAAAAGTGGCTATCTTAATAGTGCAATACTTCTTCCTCCCAGTTGCTCACACAGTTTACTACTTTTTTGTGTAGTTTTTGTCTGCCAGAAACTATAATTCACTAGCTGTGTATCATAAAAGAGTCATCGTTTCTCCTCCTAGGGGTTTTCGAGATTTCTTAATCCAAACCGCAAGTAACGAGGCATTGGCTACCTTAAGAGAGTCATAGTTACTCGTCCCAATTGCTCACCCAGTCTGCCACTTTTCCTTACTGCGGCCAGTCTGCCAGAAGCGATATGTCACTCGTTGTGTATCTTAAGAGATTCATCGTTACTCTTTCCATAGGTTACTGGTATTCTCTGATTCAATGCCTCTCGTGACGAAAAAGTGGCTATCTTAATAGTGCAATACTTCTTCCTCCCAGTTGCTCACACAGTTTACTACTTTTTTGTGTAGTTTTTGTCTGCCAGAAACTATAATTCACTAGCTGTGTATCATAAAAGAGTCATCGTTTCTCCTCCTAGGGGTTATTCGAGACCTCTTAATGCAAACCGCAAGTAACGAGGCATTGGCTACCTTAAGAGAGTCATAGTTACTCGTCCCAATTGCTCACCCAGTCTGCGACTTTTCCTTACTGCGGCCAGTCTGCCAGAAGCGATATGTCACTCGTTGTGTATCTTAAGAGATTCATCGTTACTCTTTCCATAGGTTACTGGTATTCTCTGATTCAATGCCTCTCGTGACGAAAAAGTGGCTATCTTAATAGTGCAATACTTCTTCCTCCCAGTTGCTCACACAGTTTACTACTTTTTTGTGTAGTTTTTGTCTGCCAGAAACTATAATTCACTAGTTTTGTATCATAAAAGAGTCATCGTTTCTCCTCCTAGGGGTTATTCGAGACCTCTTAATCCAAACCGCAAGTAACGAGGCATTGGCTACCTTAAGAGAGTCATAGTTACTCGTCCCAATTGCTCACCCAGTCTGCCACTTTTTCTTACTGCGGCCAGTCTGCCAGAAGCGATATGTCACTCGTTGTGTATCTTAAGAGATTTATCGTTACTCCTTCCATAGGTTACTGGTATTCTATGAGTCAATACCTCTCGTGACGAAAAAGTGGCTATCTTAATAGTGCAATACTTCTTCCTCCGAGTTGCTCACACAGTTTACTACTTTTTGTGTAGTTTTTGTCTGCCAGAAACTATAATTCACTAGCTGTGTATCATAAAAGTGTCATCGTTTCTCCTCCTAGGGGTTTTCGAGATTTCTTAATCCAAACCGCAAGTAACGAGGCATTGGCTACCTTAAGAGAGTCATAGTTACTCGTCCCAATTGCTCACCCAGTCTGCCACTTTTCCTTTCTGCGGCCAGTCTGCCAGAAGCGATATGTCACTCGTTGTGTATCTTAAGAGATTCATCGTTACTCTTTCCATAGGTTACTGGTATTCTCTGATTCAATGCCTCTCGTGACGAAAAAGTGGCTATCTTAATAGTGCAATACTTCTTCCTCCCAGTTGCTCACACAGTTTACTACTTTTTTGTGTAGTTTTTGTCTGCCAGAAACTATAATTCACTAGTTTTGTATCATAAAAGCGCCATCGTTTCTCCTCCTACTGGTTATTCGAGACCTCTTAATGCAAACCGCAAGTAACGAGGCATTGGCTACCTTAAGAGAGTCATAGTTACTCGTCCCAATTGCTCACCCAGTCTGCCACTTTTTCTTACTGCGGCCAGTCTGCCAGAAGCGATATGTCACTCGTTGTGTATCTTAAGAGATTCATCGTTACTCCTTCCATAGGTTACTGGTATTCTATGAGTCAATACCTCTCGTGACGAAAAAGTGGCTATCTTAATAGTGCAATACTTCTTCCTCCGAGTTGCTCACACAGTTTACTACTTTTTGTGTAGTTTTTGTCTGCCAGAAACTATAATTCACTAGCTGTGTATCATAAAAGAGTCATCGTTTCTCCTCCTAGGGGTTTTCGAGATTTCTTAATCCAAACCGCAAGTAACGAGGCATTGGCTACCTTAAGAGAGTCATAGTTACTCGTCCCAATTGCTCACCCAGTCTGCCACTTTTCCTTACTGCGGCCAGTCTGCCAGAAGCGATATGTCACTCGTTGTGTATCTTAAGAGATTCATCGTTACTCTTTCCATAGGTTACTGGTATTCTCTGATTCAATGCCTCTCGTGACGAAAAAGTGGCTATCTTAATAGTGCAATACTTCTTACTCCCAGTTGCTCACACAGTTTACTACTTTTTTTTGTAGTTTTTGTCTGCCAGAAACTATTATTCACTAGCTGTGTATCATAAAAGAGTCATCGTTTCTCCTCCTAGGGGTTATTCGAGACCTCTTAATGCAAACCTCAAGTAACGAGGCATTGGCTACCTTAAGAGAGTCATAGTTACTCGTCCCAATTGCTCACCCAGTCTGCCACTTTTCCTTACTGCGGCCAGTCTGCCAGAAGCGATATGTCACTCGTTGTGTATCTTAAGAGATTCATCGTTACTCTTTCCATAGGTTACTGGTATTCTCTGATTCAATGCCTCTCGTGACGAAAAAGTGGCTATCTTAATAGTGCAATACTTCTTCCTCCCAGTTGCTCACACAGTTTACTACTTTTTTGTGTAGTTTTTGTCTGCCAGAAACTATAATTCACTAGTTTTGTATCATAAAAGAGTCATCGTTTCTCCTCCTAGGGGTTATTCGAGACCTCTTAATCCAAACCGCAAGTAACGAGGCATTGGCTACCTTAAGAGAGTCATAGTTACTCGTCCCAATTGCTCACCCAGTCTGCCACTTTTTCTTACTGTGGCCAGTCTGCCAGAAGCGATATGTCACTCGTTGTGTATCTTAAGAGATTCATCGTTACTCCTTCCATAGGTTACTGGTATTCTATGAGTCAATACCTCTCGTGAGGAAAAAGTGGCTATCTTAATAGTGCAATACTTCTTCCTCCCAGTTGCTCACACAGTTTACTACTTTTTTGTGTAGTTTTTGTCTGCCAGAAGCTATAATTCACTAGTTTTGTATCATAAAAGAGCCATCGTTTCTCCTCCTAGGAGTTATTCGAGACCTCTTAATCCAAACCGCAAGTAACGAGGCATTGGCTACCTTAAGAGAGTCATAGTTACTCGTCCCAATTGCTCACCCAGTCTGCCACTTTTTCTTACTGCGGCCAGTCTGCCAGAAGCGATATGTCACTCGTTGTGTATCTTAAGAGATTCATCGTTACTCCTTCCATAGGTTACTGGTATTCTATGAGTCAATACCTCACGTGACGAAAAAGTGGCTATCTTAATAGTGCAATACTTCTTCCTCCGAGTTGCTCACACAGTTTACTACTTTTTGTGTAGTTTTTGTCTGCCAGAAACTATAATTCACTAGCTGTGTATCATAAAAGAGTCATCGTTTCTCCTCCTAGGGGTTTTCGAGATTTCTTAATCCAAACCGCAAGTAACGAGGCATTGGCTACCTTAAGAGAGTCATAGTTACTCGTCCCAATTGCTCACCCAGTCTGCCACTTTTCCTTAATGCGGCCAGTCTGCCAGAAGCGATATGTCACTCGTTGTGTATCTTAAGAGATTCATCGTTACTCTTTCCATAGGTTACTGGTATTCTCTGATTCAATGCCTCTCGTGACGAAAAAGTGGCTATCTTAATAGTGCAATACTTCTTACTCCCAGTTGCTCACACAGTTTACTACTTTTTGTGTAGTTTTTGTCTGCCAGAAACTATAATTCACTAGCTGTGTATCATAAAAGAGTCATCGTTTCTCCTCCTAGGGGTTATTCGAGACCTCTTAATGCAAACCGCAAGTAACGAGGCATTGGCTACCTTAAGAGAGTCATAGTTACTCGTCCCAATTGCTCACCCAGTCTGCCACTTTTTCTTACTGCGGCCAGTCTGCCAGAAGCGATATGTCACTCGTTGTGTATCTTAAGAGATTCATCGTTACTCTTTCCATAGGTTACTGGTATTCTCTGATTCAATGCCTCTCGTGACGAAAAAGTGGCTATCTTAATAGTGCAATACTTCTTCCTCCCAGTTGCTCACACAGTTTACTACTTTTTTGTGTAGTTTTTGTCTGCCAGAAACTATAATTCACTAGTTTTGTATCATAAAAGAGTCATCGTTTCTCCTCATAGGGGTTATTCGAGACCTCTTAATCCAATCCGCAAGTAACGAGGCATTGGCTACCTTAAGAGAGTCATAGTTACTCGTCCCAATTGCTCACCCAGTCTGCCACTTTTTCTTACTGCGGCCAGTCTGCCAGAAGCGATATGTCACTCGTTGTGTATCTTAAGAGATTTATCGTTACTCCTTCCATAGGTTACTGGTATTCTATGAGTCAATACCTCTCGTGACGAAAAAGTGGCTATCTTAATAGTGCAATACTTCTTCCTCCGAGTTGCTCACACAGTTTACTACTTTTTGTGTAGTTTTTGTCTGCCAGAAACTATAATTCACTAGCTGTGTATCATAAAAGTGTCATCGTTTCTCCTCCTAGGGGTTTTCGAGATTTCTTAATCCAAACCGCAAGTAACGAGGCATTGGCTACCTTAAGAGAGTCATAGTTACTCGTCCCAATTGCTCACCCAGTCTGCCACTTTTCCTTTCTGCGGCCAGTCTGCCAGAAGCGATATGTCTCTCGTTGTGTATCTTAAGAGATTCATCGTTACTCTTTCCATAGGTTACTGGTATTCTCTGATTCAATGCCTCTCGTGACGAAAAAGTGGCTATCTTAATAGTGCAATACTTCTTCCTCCCAGTTGCTCACACAGTTTACTACTTTTTTGTGTAGTTTTTGTCTGCCAGAAACTATAATTCACTAGTTTTGTATCATAAAAGAGTCATCGTTTCTCCTCCTAGGGGTTATTCGAGACCTCTTAATCCAAACCGCAAGTAACGAGGCATTGGCTACCTTAAGAGAGTCATAGTTACTCGTCCCAATTGCTCACCCAGTCTGCCACTTTTTCTTACTGCGGCCAGTCTGCCAGAAGCGATATGTCACTCGTTGTGTATCTTAAGAGATTCATCGTTACTCTTTCCATAGGTTACTGGTATTCTATGAGTCAATACCTCTCGTGACGAAAAAGTGGCTATCTTAATAGTGCAATACTTCTTCCTCCCAGTTGCTCACACAGTTTACTACTTTTTTGTGTAGTTTTTGTCTGCCAGAAACTATAATTCACTAGTTTTGTATCATAAAAGAGCCATCGTTTCTCCTCCTAGGGGTTATTCGAGACCTCTTAATGCAAACCGCAAGTAACGAGGCATTGGCTACCTTAAGAGAGTCATAGTTACTCGTCCCAATTGCTCACCCAATCTGCCACTTTTTCTTACTGCGGCCAGTCTGCCAGAAGCGATATGTCACTCGTTGTGTATCTTAAGAGATTCATCGTTACTCCTTCCATAGGTTACTGGTATTCTCTGATTCAATGCCTCTCGTGACGAAAAAGTGGCTATCTTAATAGTGCAATACTTCTTCCTCCGAGTTGCTCACACAGTTTACTACTTTTTGTGTAGTTTTTGTCTGCCAGAAACTATAATTCACTAGCTGTGTATCATAAAAGAGTCATCGTTTCTCCTCCTAGGGGTTTTCGAGATTTCTTAATCCAAACCGCAAGTAACGAGGCATTGGCTACCTTAAGAGAGTCATAGTTACTCGTCCCAATTGCTCACCCAGTCTGCCACTTTTCCTTACTGCGGCCAGTCTGCCAGAAGCGATATGTCACTCGTTGTGTATCTTAAGAGATTCATCGTTACTCTTTCCATAGGTTACTGGTATTCTCTGATTCAATGCCTCTCGTGACGAAAAAGTGGCTATCTTAATAGTGCAATACTTCTTACTCCCAGTTGCTCACACAGTTTACTACTTTTTTTTTGTAGTTTTTGTCTGCCAGAAACTATTATTCACTAGCTGTGTATCATAAAAGAGTCATCGTTTCTCCTCCTAGGGGTTATTCGAGACCTCTTAATGCAAACCTCAAGTAACGAGGCATTGGCTACCTTAAGAGAGTCATAGTTACTCGTCCCAATTGCTCACCCAGTCTGCCACTTTTCCTTACTGCGGCCAGTCTGCCAGAAGCGATATGTCACTCGTTGTGTATCTTAAGAGATTCATCGTTACTCTTTCCATAGGTTACTGGTATTCTCTGATTCAATGCCTCTCGTGACGAAAAAGTGGCTATCTTAATAGTGCAATACTTCTTCCTCCCAGTTGCTCACACAGTTTACTACTTTTTTGTGTAGTTTTTGTCTGCCAGAAACTATAATTCACTAGTTTTGTATCATAAAAGAGTCATCGTTTCTCCTCCTAGGGGTTATTCGAGACCTCTTAATGCAAACCGCAAGTAACGAGGCATTGGCTACCTTAAGAGAGTCATAGTTACTCGTCCCAATTGCTCACCCAGTCTGCCACTTTTCCTTACTGCGGCCAGTCTGCCAGAAGCGATATGTCACTCGTTGTGTATCTTAAGAGATTCATCGTTACTCTTTCCATAGGTTACTGGTATTCTCTGATTCAATGCCTCTCGTGACGAAAAAGTGGCTATCTTAATAGTGCAATACTTCTTCCTCCCAGTTGCTCACACAGTTTACTACTTTTTTGTGTAGTTTTTGTCTGCCAGAAACTATAATTCACTAGTTTTGTATCATAAAAGAGTCATCGTTTCTCCTCCTAGGGGTTATTCGAGACCTCTTAATCCAAACCGCAAGTAACGAGGCATTGGCTACCTTAAGAGAGTCATAGTTACTCGTCCCAATTGCTCACCCAGTCTGCCACTTTTTCTTACTGCGGCCAGTCTGCCAGAAGCGATATGTCACTCGTTGTGTATCTTAAGAGATTCATCGTTACTCCTTCCATAGGTTACTGGTATTCTATGAGTCAATACCTCTCGTGACGAAAAAGTGGCTATCTTAATAGTGCAATACTTCTTCCTCCGAGTTGCTCACACAGTTTACTACTTTTTGTGTAGTTTTTGTCTGCCAGAAACTATAATTCACTAGCTGTGTATCATAAAAGAGTCATCGTTTCTCCTCCTGGGGGTTTTCGAGATTTCTTAATCCAAACCGCAAGTAACGAGGCATTGGCTACCTTAAGAGAGTCATAGTTACTCGTCCCAATTGCTCACCCAGTCTGCCACTTTTCCTTACTGCGGCCAGTCTGCCATAAGCGATATGTCACTCGTTGTGTATCTTAAGAGATTCATCGTTACTCTTTCCATAGGTTACTGGTATTCTCTGATTCAATGCCTCTCGTGACGAAAAAGTGGCTATCTTAATAGTGCAATACTTCTTCCTCCCAGTTGCTCACACAGTTTACTACTTTTTTGTGTAGTTTTTGTCTGCCAGAAACTATAATTCACTAGCTGTGTATCATAAAAGAGTCATCGTTTCTCCTCCTAGGGGTTATTCGAGACCTCTTAATCCAAACCGCAAGTAACGTGGCATTGGCTACCTTAAGAGAGTCATAGTTACTCGTCCCAATTGCTCACCCAGTCTGCCACATTTCTTACTGCGGCCAGTCTGCCAGAAGCGATATGTCACTCGTTGTGTATCTTAAGAGATTCATCGTTACTCCTTCCATAGGATACTGGTATTCTATGAGTCAATACCTCTCGTGACGAAAAAGTGGCTATCTTAATAGTGCAATACTTCTTCCTCCGAGTTGCTCACACAGTTTACTACTTTTTTGTGTAGTTTTTGTCTGCCAGAAACTATAATTCACTAGTTTTGTATCATAAAAGAGTCATAGTTTCTCCTCCTAGGGGTTATTCGAGACCTCTTAAACCAAACCGCAAGTAACGAGGCATTGGCTACCTTAAGAGAGTCATAGTTACTCGTCCCAATTGCTCACCCAGTCTGCCACTTTTTCTTACTGCGGCCAGTCTGTCAGAAGCGATATGTCACTCGTTGTGTATCTTAAGAGATTCATCGTTACTCCTTCCATAGGTTACTGGTATTCTCTGAGTCAATATCTCTCGTGACGAAAAAGTGGCTATCTTAATAGTGCAATACTTCTTCCTCCGAGTTGCTCACACAGTTTACTACTTTTTGTGTAGTTTTTGTCTGCCAGAAACTATAATTCACTAGCTGTGTATCATAAAAGAGTCATCGTTTCTCCTCCTAGGGGTCTTCGAGATTTCTTAATCCAAACCGCAAGTAACGAGGCATTGGCTACCTTAAGAGAGTCATAGTTACTCGTCCCAATTGCTCACCCAGTCTGCCACTTTTCCTTACTGCGGCCAGTCTGCCAGAAGCGATATGTCACTCGTTGTGTATCTTAAGAGATTCATCGTTACTCTTTCCATAGGTTACTGGTATTCTCTGATTCAATGCCTCTCGTGACGAAAAAGTGGCTATCTTAATAGTGCAATACTTCTTCCTCCCAGTTGCTCACACAGTTTACTACTTTTTTGTGTAGTTTTTGTCTGCCAGAATCTATAATTCACTAGTTTTGTATCATAAAAGAGTCATCGTTTCTCCTCCTAGGGGTTATTCGAGACCTCTTAATCCAAACCGCAAGTAACGAGGCATTGGCTACCTTAAGAGAGTCATAGTTACTCGTCCCAATTGCTCACCCAGTCTGCCACTTTTTCTTACTGCGGCCAGTCTGCCAGAAGCGATATGTCACTCGTTGTGTATCTTAAGAGATTTATCGTTACTCCTTCCATAGGTTACTGGTATTCTATGAGTCAATACCTCACGTGACGAAAAAGTGGCTATCTTAATAGTGCAATACTTCTTCCTCCGAGTTGCTCACACAGTTTACTACTTTTTGTGTAGTTTTTGTCTGCCAGAAACTATAATTCACTAGCTGTGTATCATAAAAGAGTCATCGTTTCTCCACCTACGGGTTTTCGAGATTTCTTAATCCAAACCGCAAGTAACGAGGCATTGGCTACCTTAAGAGAGTCATAGTTACTCGTCCCAATTGCTCACCCAGTCTGCCACTTTTCCTTACTGCGGCCAGTCTGCCAGAAGCGATATGTCACTCGTTGTGTATCTTAAGACATTCATCGTTACTCTTTCCATAGGTTACTGGTATTCTCTGATTCAATGCCTCTCGTGACGAAAAAGTGGCTATCTTAATAGTGCAATACTTCTTCCTCCCAGTTGCTCACACAGTTTACAACTTTTTTGTGTAGTTTTTGTCTGCCAGAAACTATAATTCACTAGTTTTGTATCATAAAAGAGTCATCGTTTCTCCTCCTAGGGGTTATTCGAGACCTCTTAATCCAAACCGCAAGTAACGAGGCATTGGCTACCTTAAGAGAGTCATAGTTACTCGTCCCAATTGCTCACCCAGTCTGCCACTTTTCCTTACTGCGGCCAGTCTGCCAGAAGCGATATGTCACTCGTTGTGTATCTTAAGAGATTCATCGTTACTCCTTCCATAGGTTACTGGTATTCTATGAGTCAATACCTCTCGTGAGGAAAAAGTGGCTATCTTAATAGTGCAATACTTCTTCCTCCCAGTTGCTCACACAGTTTACTACTTTTTTGTGTAGTTTTTGTCTGCCAGAAACTATAATTCACTAGTTTTGTATCATAAAAGAGCCATCGTTTCTCCTCCTAGGAGTTATTCGAGACCTCTTAATCCAAACCGCAAGTAACGAGGCATTGGCTACCTTAAGAGAGTCATAGTTACTCGTCCCAATTGCTCACCCAGTCTGCCACTTTTTCTTACTGCGGCCAGTCTGCCAGAAGCGATATGTCACTCGTTGTGTATCTTAAGAGATTCATCGTTACTCCTTCCATAGGTTACTGGTATTCTATGAGTCAATACCTCTCGTGACGAAAAAGTGGCTATCTTAATAGTGCAATACTTCTTCCTCCGAGTTGCTCACACAGTTTACTACTTTTTGTGTAGTTTTTGTCTGCCAGAAACTATAATTCACTAGCTGTGTATCATAAAAGAGTCATCGTTTCTCCTCCTAGGGGTTTTCGAGATTTCTTAATCCAAACCGCAAGTAACGAGGCATTGGCTACCTTAAGAGAGTCATAGTTACTCGTCCCAATTGCTCACCCAGTCTGCCACTTTTCCTTACTGCGGCCAGTCTGCCAGAAGCGATATGTCACTCGTTGTGTATCTTAAGAGATTCATCGTTACTCTTTCCATAGGTTACTGGTATTCTCTGATTCAATGCCTCTCGTGACGAAAAAGTGGCTATCTTAATAGTGCAATATTTCTTACTCCCAGTTGCTCACACAGTTTACTACTTTTTTGTGTAGTTTTTGTCTGCCCGAAACTATAATTCACTAGCTGTGTATCATAAAAGAGTCATCGTTTCTCCTCCTAGGGGTTATTCGAGACCTCTTAATGCAAACCGCAAGTAACGAGGCATTGGCTACCTTAAGAGAGTCATAGTTACTCGTCCCAATTGCTCACCCAGTCTGCCACTTTTCCTTACTGCGGCCAGTCTGCCAGAAGCGATATGTCACTCGTTGTGTATCTTAAGAGATTCATCGTTACTCTTTCCATAGGTTACTGGTATTCTCTGATTCAATGCATCTCGTGACGAAAAAGTGGCTATCTTAATAGTGCAATACTTCTTCCTCCCAGTTGCTCACACAGTTTACTACTTTTTTGTGTAGTTTTTGTCTGCCAGAAACTATAATTCACTAGTTTTGTATCATAAAAGAGTCATCGTTTCTCCTCCTAGGGGTTATTCGAGACCTCTTAATCCAAACCGCAAGTAACGAGGCATTGGCTACCTTAAGAGAGTCATAGTTACTCGTCCCAATTCCTCACCCAGTCTGCCACTTTTTCTTACTGCGGCCAGTCTGCCAGAAGCGATATGTCACTCGTTGTGTATCTTAAGAGATTCATCGTTACTCCTTCCATAGGTTACTGGTATTCTATGAGTCAATACCTCTCGTGACGAAAAAGTGGCTATCTTAATAGTGCAATACTTCTTCCTCCGAGTTGCTCACACAGTTTACTACTTTTTGTGTAGTTTTTGTCTGCCAGAAACTATAATTCACTAGCTGTGTATCATAAAAGTGTCATCGTTTCTCCTCCTAGGGGTTTTCGAGATTTCTTAATCCAAACCGCAAGTAACGAGGCATTGGCTACCTTAAGAGAGTCATAGTTACTCGTCCCAATTGCTCACCCAGTCTGCCACTTTTCCTTACTGCGGCCAGTCTGCCATAAGCGATATGTCACTCGTTGTGTATCTTAAGAGATTCATCGTTACTCTTTCCATAGGTTACTGGTATTCTCTGATTCAATGCCTCTCGTGACGAAAAAGTGGCTATCTTAATAGTGCAATACTTCTTCCTCCCAGTTGCTCACACAGTTTACTACTTTTTTGTGTAGTTTTTGTCTGCCAGAAACTATAATTCACTAGCTGTGTATCATAAAAGAGTCATCGTTTCTCCTCCAAGGGGTTATTCGAGACCTCTTAATCCAAACCGCAAGTAACGTGGCATTGGCTACCTTAAGAGAGTCATTGTTACTCGTCCCAATTGCTCACCCAGTCTGCCACTTTTTCTTACTGCGGCCAGTCTGCCAGAAGCGATATGTCACTCGTTGTGTATCTTAAGAGATTCATCGTTACTCCTTCCATAGGATACTGGTATTCTATGAGTCAATACCTCTCGTGACGAAAAAGTGGCTATCTTAATAGTGCAATACTTCTTCCTCCCAGTTGCTCACACAGTTTACTACTTTTTTGTGTAGTTTTTGTCTGCCAGAAACTATAATTCACTAGTTTTGTATCATAAAAGAGTCATCGTTTCTCCTCCTAGGGGTTATTCGAGACCTCTTAATCCAAACCGCAAGTAACGAGGCATTGGCTACCTTAAGAGAGTCATAGTTACTCGTCCCAATTGCTCACCCAGTCTGCCACTTTTCCTTACTGCGGCCAGTCTGCCAGAAGCGATATGTCACTCGTTGTGTATCTTAAGAGATTCATCGTTACTCCTTCCATAGGTTACTGGTATTCTATGAGTCAATACCTCTCGTGAGGAAAAAGTGGCTATCTTAATAGTGCAATACTTCTTCCTCCCAGTTGCTCACACAGTTTACTACTTTTTTGTGTAGTTTTTGTCTGCCAGAAACTATAATTCACTAGTTTTGTATCATAAAAGAGCCATCGTTTCTCCTCCTAGGGGTTATTCGAGACCTCTTAATCCAAACCGCAAGTAACGAGGCATTGGCTACCTTAAGAGAGTCATAGTTACTCGTCCCAATTGCTCACCCAGTCTGCCACTTTTTCTTACTGCGGCCAGTCTGCCAGAAGCGATATGTCACTCGTTGTGTATCTTAAGAGATTCATCGTTACTCCTTCCATAGGTTACTGGTATTCTATGAGTCAATACCTCTCGTGACGAAAAAGTGGCTATCTTAATAGTGCAATACTTCTTCCTCCGAGTTGCTCACACAGTTTACTACTTTTTTGTGTAGTTTTTGTCTGCCAGAAACTATAATTCACTAGTTTTGTATCATAAAAGAGTCATAGTTTCTCCTCCTAGGGGTTATTCGAGACCTCTTAATCCAAACCGCAAGTAACGAGGCATTGGCTACCTTAAGAGAGTCATAGTTACTCGTCCCAATTGCTCACCCAGTCTGCCACTTTTTCTTACTGCGGCCAGTCTGTCAGAAGCGATATGTCACTCGTTGTGTATCTTAAGAGATTCATCGTTACTCCTTCCATAGGTTACTGGTATTCTCTGAGTCAATATCTCTCGTGACGAAAAAGTGGCTATCTTAATAGTGCAATACTTCTTCCTCCGAGTTGCTCACACAGTTTACTACTTTTTGTGTAGTTTTTGTCTGCCAGAAACTATAATTCACTAGCTGTGTATCATAAAAGAGTCATCGTTTCTCCTCCTAGGGGTCTTCGAGATTTCTTAATCCAAACCGCAAGTAACGAGGCATTGGCTACCTTAAGAGAGTCATAGTTACTCGTCCCAATTGCTCACCCAGTCTGCCACTTTTCCTTACTGCGGCCAGTCTGCCAGAAGCGATATGTCACTCGTTGTGTATCTTAAGAGATTCATCGTTACTCTTTCCATAGGTTACTGGTATTCTCTGATTCAATGCCTCTCGTGACGAAAAAGTGGCTATCTTAATAGTGCAATACTTCTTCCTCCCAGTTGCTCACACAGTTTACTACTTTTTTGTGTAGTTTTTGTCTGCCAGAATCTATAATTCACTAGTTTTGTATCATAAAAGAGTCATCGTTTCTCCTCCTAGGGGTTATTCGAGACCTCTTAATCCAAACCGCAAGTAACGAGGCATTGGCTACCTTAAGAGAGTCATAGTTACTCGTCCCAATTGCTCACCCAGTCTGCCACTTTTTCTTACTGCGGCCAGTCTGCCAGAAGCGATATGTCACTCGTTGTGTATCTTAAGAGATTTATCGTTACTCCTTCCATAGGTTACTGGTATTCTATGAGTCAATACCTCACGTGACGAAAAAGTGGCTATCTTAATAGTGCAATACTTCTTCCTCCGAGTTGCTCACACAGTTTACTACTTTTTGTGTAGTTTTTGTCTGCCAGAAACTATAATTCACTAGCTGTGTATCATAAAAGAGTCATCGTTTCTCCACCTACGGGTTTTCGAGATTTCTTAATCCAAACCGCAAGTAACGAGGCATTGGCTACCTTAAGAGAGTCATAGTTACTCGTCCCAATTGCTCACCCAGTCTGCCACTTTTCCTTACTGCGGCCAGTCTGCCAGAAGCGATATGTCACTCGTTGTGTATCTTAAGACATTCATCGTTACTCTTTCCATAGGTTACTGGTATTCTCTGATTCAATGCCTCTCGTGACGAAAAAGTGGCTATCTTAATAGTGCAATACTTCTTCCTCCCAGTTGCTCACACAGTTTACAACTTTTTTGTGTAGTTTTTGTCTGCCAGAAACTATAATTCACTAGTTTTGTATCATAAAAGAGTCATCGTTTCTCCTCCTAGGGGTTATTCGAGACCTCTTAATCCAAACCGCAAGTAACGAGGCATTGGCTACCTTAAGAGAGTCATAGTTACTCGTCCCAATTGCTCACCCAGTCTGCCACTTTTCCTTACTGCGGCCAGTCTGCCAGAAGCGATATGTCACTCGTTGTGTATCTTAAGAGATTCATCGTTACTCCTTCCATAGGTTACTGGTATTCTATGAGTCAATACCTCTCGTGAGGAAAAAGTGGCTATCTTAATAGTGCAATACTTCTTCCTCCCAGTTGCTCACACAGTTTACTACTTTTTTGTGTAGTTTTTGTCTGCCAGAAACTATAATTCACTAGTTTTGTATCATAAAAGAGCCATCGTTTCTCCTCCTAGGAGTTATTCGAGACCTCTTAATCCAAACCGCAAGTAACGAGGCATTGGCTACCTTAAGAGAGTCATAGTTACTCGTCCCAATTGCTCACCCAGTCTGCCACTTTTTCTTACTGCGGCCAGTCTGCCAGAAGCGATATGTCACTCGTTGTGTATCCTAAGAGATTCATCGTTACTCCTTCCATAGGTTACTGGTATTCTATGAGTCAATACCTCTCGTGACGAAAAAGTGGCTATCTTAATAGTGCAATACTTCTTCCTCCGAGTTGCTCACACAGTTTACTACTTTTTGTGTAGTTTTTGTCTGCCAGAAACTATAATTCACTAGCTGTGTATCATAAAAGAGTCATCGTTTCTCCTCCTAGGGGTTTTCGAGATTTCTTAATCCAAACCGCAAGTAACGAGGCATTGGCTACCTTAAGAGAGTCATAGTTACTCGTCCCAATTGCTCACCCAGTCTGCCACTTTTCCTTACTGCGGCCAGTCTGCCAGAAGCGATATGTCACTCGTTGTGTATCTTAAGAGATTCATCGTTACTCTTTCCATAGGTTACTGGTATTCTCTGATTCAATGCCTCTCGTGACGAAAAAGTGGCTATCTTAATAGTGCAATATTTCTTACTCCCAGTTGCTCACACAGTTTACTACTTTTTTGTGTAGTTTTTGTCTGCCAGAAACTATAATTCACTAGCTGTGTATCATAAAAGAGTCATCGTTTCTCCTCCTAGGGGTTATTCGAGACCTCTTAATGCAAACCGCAAGTAACGAGGCATTGGCTACCTTAAGAGAGTCATAGTTACTCGTCCCAATTGCTCACCCAGTCTGCCACTTTTCCTTACTGCGGCCAGTCTGCCAGAAGCGATATGTCACTCGTTGTGTATCTTAAGAGATTCATCGTTACTCTTTCCATAGGTTACTGGTATTCTCTGATTCAATGCCTCTCGTGACGAAAAAGTGGCTATCTTAATAGTGCAATACTTCTTCCTCCCAGTTGCTCACACAGTTTACTACTTTTTTGTGTAGTTTTTGTCTGCCAGAAACTATAATTCACTAGCTGTGTATCATAAAAGAGTCATCGTTTCTCCTCCAAGGGGTTATTCGAGACCTCTTAATCCAAACCGCAAGTAACGTGGCATTGGCTACATTAAGAGAGTCATTGTTACTCGTCCCAATTGCTCACCCAGTCTGCCACTTTTTCTTACTGCGGCCAGTCTGCCAGAAGCGATATGTCACTCGTTGTGTATCTTAAGAGATTCATCGTTACTCCTTCCATAGGATACTGGTATTCTATGAGTCAATACCTCTCGTGACGAAAAAGTGGCTATCTTAATAGTGCAATACTTCTTCCTCCCAGTTGCTCACACAGTTTACTACTTTTTTGTGTAGTTTTTGTCTGCCAGAAACTATAATTCACTAGTTTTGTATCATAAAAGAGTCATCGTTTCTCCTCCTAGGGGTTATTCGAGACCTCTTAATCCAAACCGCAAGTAACGAGGCATTGGCTACCTTAAGAGAGTCATAGTTACTCGTCCCAATTGCTCACCCAGTCTGCCACTTTTCCTTACTGCGGCCAGTCTGCCAGAAGCGATATGTCACTCGTTGTGTATCTTAAGAGATTCATCGTTACTCCTTCCATAGGTTACTGGTATTCTATGAGTCAATACCTCTCGTGAGGAAAAAGTGGCTATCTTAATAGTGCAATACTTCTTCCTCCCAGTTGCTCACACAGTTTACTACTTTTTTGTGTAGTTTTTGTCTGCCAGAAACTATAATTCACTAGTTTTGTATCATAAAAGAGCCATCGTTTCTCCTCCTAGGAGTTATTCGAGACCTCTTAATCCAAACCGCAAGTAACGAGGCATTGGCTACCTTAAGAGAGTCATAGTTACTCGTCCCAATTGCTCACCCAGTCTGCCACTTTTTCTTACTGCGGCCAGTCTGCCAGAAGCGATATGTCACTCGTTGTGTATCTTAAGAGATTCATCGTTACTCCTTCCATAGGTTACTGGTATTCTATGAGTCAATACCTCTCGTGACGAAAAAGTGGCTATCTTAATAGTGCAATACTTCTTCCTCCGAGTTGCTCACACAGTTTACTACTTTTTGTGTAGTTTTTGTCTGCCAGAAACTATAATTCACTAGCTGTGTATCATAAAAGAGTCATCGTTTCTCCTCCTAGGGGTTTTCGAGATTTCTTAATCCAAACCGCAAGTAACGAGGCATTGGCTACCTTAAGAGAGTCATAGTTACTCGTCCCAATTGCTCACCCAGTCTGCCACTTTTCCTTACTGCGGCCAGTCTGCCAGAAGCGATATGTCACTCGTTGTGTATCTTAAGAGATTCATCGTTACTCTTTCCATAGGTTACTGGTATTCTCTGATTCAATGCCTCTCGTGACGAAAAAGTGGCTATCTTAATAGTGCAATACTTCTTCCTCCCAGTTGCTCACACAGTTTACTACTTTTTTGTGTAGTTTTTGTCTGCCAGAAACTATAATTCACTAGCTGTGTATCATAAAAGAGTCATCGTTTCTCCTCCTAGGGGTTATTCGAGACCTCTTAATGCAAACCGCAAGTAACGAGGCATTGGCTACCTTAAGAGAGTCATAGTTACTCGTCCCAATTGCTCACCCAGTCTGCCACTTTTCCTTACTGCGGCCAGTCTGCCAGAAGCGATATGTCACTCGTTGTGTATCTTAAGAGATTCATCGTTACTCTTTCCATAGGTTACTGGTATTCTCTGATTCAATGCCTCTCGTGACGAAAAAGTGGCTATCTTAATAGTGCAATACTTCTTCCTCCCAGTTGCTCACACAGTTTACTACTTTTTTGTGTAGTTTTTGTCTGCCAGAAACTATAATTCACTAGTTTTGTATCATAAAAGAGTCATCGTTTCTCCTCCTAGGGGTTATTCGAGACCTCTTAATCCAAACCGCAAGTAACGAGGCATTGGCTACCTTAAGAGAGTCATAGTTACTCGTCCCAATTCCTCACCCAGTCTGCCACTTTTTCTTACTGCGGCCAGTCTGCCAGAAGCGATATGTCACTCGTTGTGTATCTTAAGAGATTCATCGTTACTCCTTCCATAGGTTACTGGTATTCTATGAGTCAATACCTCTCGTGACGAAAAAGTGGCTATCTTAATAGTGCAATACTTCTTCCTCCGAGTTGCTCACACAGTTTACTACTTTTTGTGTAGTTTTTGTCTGCCAGAAACTATAATTCACTAGCTGTGTATCATAAAAGTGTCATCGTTTCTCCTCCTAGGGGTTTTCGAGATTTCTTAATCCAAACCGCAAGTAACGAGGCATTGGCTACCTTAAGAGAGTCATAGTTACTCGTCCCAATTGCTCACCCAGTCTTCCACTTTTCCTTACTGCGGCCAGTCTGCCATAAGCGATATGTCACTCGTTGTGTATCTTAAGAGATTCATCGTTACTCTTTCCATAGGTTACTGGTATTCTCTGATTCAATGCCTCTCGTGACGAAAAAGTGGCTATCTTAATAGTGCAATACTTCTTCCTCCCAGTTGCTCACACAGTTTACTACTTTTTTGTGTAGTTTTTGTCTGCCAGAAACTATAATTCACTAGCTGTGTATCATAAAAGAGTCATCGTTTCTCCTCCAAGGGGTTATTCGAGACCTCTTAATCCAAACCGCAAGTAACGTGGCATTGGCTACCTTAAGAGAGTCATAGTTACTCGTCCCAATTGCTCACCCAGTCTGCCACTTTTTCTTACTGCGGCCAGTCTGCCAGAAGCGATATGTCACTCGTTGTGTATCTTAAGAGATTCATCGTTACTCCTTCCATAGGATACTGGTATTCTATGAGTCAATACCTCTCGTGACGAAAAAGTGGCTATCTTAATAGTGCAATACTTCTTCCTCCGAGTTGCTCACACAGTTTACTACTTTTTTGTGTAGTTTTTGTCTGCCAGAAACTATAATTCACTAGTTTTGTATCATAAAAGAGTCATAGTTTCTCCTCCTAGGGGTTATTCGAGACCTCTTAATCCAAACCGCAAGTAACGAGGCATTGGCTACCTTAAGAGAGTCATAGTTACTCGTCCCAATTGCTCACCCAGTCTGCCACTTTTTCTTACTGCGGCCAGTCTGTCAGAAGCGATATGTCACTCGTTGTGTATCTTAAGAGATTCATCGTTACTCCTTCCATAGGTTACTGGTATTCTCTGAGTCAATACCTCTCGTGACGAAAAAGTGGCTATCTTAATAGTGCAATACTTCTTCCTCCGAGTTGCTCACACAGTTTACTACTTTTTGTGTAGTTTTTGTCTGCCAGAAACTATAATTCACTAGCTGTGTATCATAAAAGAGTCATCGTTTCTCCTCCTAGGGGTTTTCGAGATTTCTTAATCCAAACCGCAAGTAACGAGGCATTGGCTACCTTAAGAGAGTCATAGTTACTCGTCCCAATTGCTCACCCAGTCTGCCACTTTTCCTTACTGCGGCCAGTCTGCCAGAAGCGATATGTCACTCGTTGTGTATCTTAAGAGATTCATCGTTACTCTTTCCATAGGTTACTGGTATTCTCTGATTCAATGCCTCTCGTGACGAAAAAGTGGCTATCTTAATAGTGCAATACTTCTTCCTCCCAGTTGCTCACACAGTTTACTACTTTTTTGTGTAGTTTTTGTCTGCCAGAATCTATAATTCACTAGTTTTGTATCATAAAAGAGTCATCGTTTCTCCTCCTAGGGGTTATTCGAGACCTCTTAATCCAAACCGCAAGTAACGAGGCATTGGCTACCTTAAGAGAGTCATAGTTACTCGTCCCAATTGCTCACCCAGTCTGCCACTTTTTCTTACTGCGGCCAGTCTGCCAGAAGCGATATGTCACTCGTTGTGTATCTTAAGAGATTCATCGTTACTCCTTCCATAGGTTACTGGTATTCTATGAGTCAATACCTCACGTGACGAAAAAGTGGCTATCTTAATAGTGCAATACTTCTTCCTCCGAGTTGCTCACACAGTTTACTACCTTTTGTGTACTTTTTGTCTGCCAGAAACTATAATTCACTAGCTGTGTATCATAAAAGAGTCATCGTTTCTCCTCCTACGGGTTTTCGAGATTTCTTAATCCAAACCGCAAGTAACGAGGCATTGGCTACCTTAAGAGAGTCATAGTTACTCGTCCCAATTGCTCACCCAGTCTGCCACTTTTCCTTACTGCGGCCAGTCTGCCAGAAGCGATATGTCACTCGTTGTGTATCTTAAGAGATTCATCGTTACTCTTTCCATAGGATACTGGTATTCTCTGATTCAATGCCTCTCGTGACGAAAAAGTGGCTATCTTAATAGTGCAATACTTCTTCCTCCCAGTTGCTCACACAGTTTACTACTTTTTTGTGTAGTTTTTGTCTGCCAGAAACTATAATTCACTAGTTTTGTATCATAAAAGAGTCATCGTTTCTCCTCCTAGGGGTTATTCGAGACCTCTTAATCCAAACCGCAAGTAACGAGGCATTGGCTACCTTAAGAGAGTCATAGTTACTCGTCCCAATTGCTCACCCAGTCTGCCACTTTTTCTTACTGCGGCCAGTCTGCCAGAAGCGATATGTCACTCGTTGTGTATCTTAAGAGATTCATCGTTACTCCTTCCATAGGTTACTGGTATTCTATGAGTCAATACCTCACGTGACATAAAAGTGGCTATCTTAATAGTGCAATACTTCTTCCTCCGAGTTGCTCACACAGTTTACTACTTTTTGTGTAGTTTTTGTCTGCCAGAAACTATAATTCACTAGCTGTGTATCATAAAAGAGTCATCGTTTCTCCTCCTAGGGGTTTTCGAGATTTCTTAATCCAAACCGCAAGAAACGAGGCATTGGCTACCTTAAAAGAGTCATAGTTACTCGTCCCAATTGCTCACCCAGTCTGCCACTTTTCCTTACTGCGGCCAGTCTGCCAGAAGCGATATGTCACTCGTTGTGTATCTTAAGAGATTCATCGTTACTCTTTCCATAGGTTACTGGTATTCTCTGATTCAATGCCTCTCGTGACGAAAAAGTGGCTATCTTAATAGTGCAATACTTCTTCCTCCCAGTTGCTCACACAGTTTACTACTTTTTTGTGTAGTTTTTGTCTGCCAGAAACTATAATTCACTAGTTTTGTATCATAAAAGAGTCATCGTTTCTCCTCCTAGGGGTTATTCGAGACCTCTTAATCCAAACCGCAAGTAACGAGGCATTGGCTACCTTAAGAGAGTCATAGTTACTCGTCCCAATTGCTCACCCAGTCTGCCACTTTTTCTTACTGCGGCCAGTCTGCCAGAAGCGATATGTCACTCGTTGTGTATCTTAAGAGATTCATCGTTACTCCTTCCATAGGTTACTGGTATTCTATGAGTCAATACCTCTCGTGACGAAAAAGTGGCTATCTTAATAGTGCAATACTTCTTCCTCCCAGTTGCTCACACAGTTTACTACTTTTTTGTGTAGTTTTTGTCTGCCAGAAACTATAATTCACTAGTTTTGTATCATAAAAGAGTCATCGTTTCTCCTCCTAGGGGTTATTCGAGACCTCTTAATCCAAACCGCAAGTAACGAGGCATTGGCTACCTTAAGAGAGTCATAGTTACTCGTCCCAATTGCTCACCCAGTCTGCCACTTTTTCTTACTGCGGCCAGTCTGCCAGAAGCGATATGTCACTCGTTGTGTATCTTAAGAGATTCATCGTTACTCCTTCCATAGGTTACTGGTATTCTATGAGTCAATACCTCTCGTGACGAAAAAGTGGCTATCTTAATAGTGCAATACTTCTTCCTCCGAGTTGCTCACACAGTTTACTACTTTTTGTGTAGTTTTTGTCTGCCAGAAACTATAATTCACTAGCTGTGTATCATAAAAGAGTCATCGTTTCTCCTCCTAGGGGTTTTCGAGATTTCTTAATCCAAACCGCAAGTAACGAGGCATTGGCTACCTTAAGAGAGTCATAGTTACTCGTCCCAATTGCTCACCCAGTCTGCCACTTTTCCTTACTGCGGCCAGTCTGCCAGAAGCGATATGTCACTCGTTGTGTATCTTAAGAGATTCATCGTTACTCTTTCCATAGGTTACTGGTATTCTCTGATTCAATGCCTCTCGTGACGAAAAAGTGGCTATCTTAATAGTGCAATACTTCTTCCTCCCAGTTGCTCACACAGTTTACTACTTTTTTGTGTAGTTTTTGTCTGCCAGAAACTATAATTCACTAGCTTTGTATCATAAAAGAGTCATCGTTTCTCCTCCTAGGGGTTATTCGAGACCTCTTAATCCAAACCGCAAGTAACGAGGCATTGGCTACCTTAAGAGAGTCATAGTTACTCGTCCCAATTGCTCACGCAGTCTGCCACTTTTTCTTACTGCGGCCAGTCTGCCAGAAGCGATATGTCACTCGTTGTGTATCTTAAGAGATTCATCGTTACTCCTTCCATAGGTTACTGGTATTCTATGAGTCAATACCTCTCGTCACGAAAAAGTGGCTATCTTAATAGTGCAATACTTCTTCCTCCGAGTTGCTCACACAGTTTACTACTTTTTGTGTAGTTTTTGTCTGCCAGAAACTATAATTCACTAGCTGTGTATCATAAAAGAGTCATCGTTTCTCCTCCAAGGGGTTTTCGAGATTTCTTAATCCAAACCGCAAGTAACGAGGCATTGGCTACCTTAAGAGGGTCATAGTTACTCGTCCCAATTGCTCACCCAGTCTGCCACTTTTCCTTACTGCGGCCAGTCTGCCAGAAGCGATATGTCACTCGTTGTGTATCTTCAGAGATTCATCGTTACTCTTTCCATAGGTTACTGGTATTCTCTGATTCAATGCCTCTCGTGACGAAAAAGTGGCTATCTTAATAGTGCAATACTTCTTCCTCCCAGTTGCTCACACAGTTTACTACTTTTTTGTGTAGTTTTTGTCTGCCAGAAACTATAATTCACTAGTTTTGTATCATAAAAGAGTCATCGTTTCTCCTCCTAGGGGTTATTCGAGACCTCTTAATGCAAACCGCAAGTAACGAGGCATTGGCTACCTTAAGAGAGTCATAGTTACTCGTCCCAATTGCTCACCCAGTCTGCCACTTTTCCTTACTGCGGCCAGTCTGCCAGAAGCGATATGTCACTCGTTGTGTATCTTAAGAGATTCATCGTTACTCTTTCCATAGGTTACTGGTATTCTCTGATTCAATGCCTCTCGTGACGAAAAAGTGGCTATCTTAATAGTGCAATACTTCTTCCTCCCAGTTGCTCACACAGTTTACTACTTTTTTGTGTAGTTTTTGTCTGCCAGAAACTATAATTCACTAGTTTTGTATCATAAAAGAGTCATCGTTTCTCCTCCTAGGGGTTTTCGAGATTTCTTAATCCAAACCGCAAGTAACGAGGCATTGGCTACCTTAAGAGAGTCATAGTTACTCGTCCCAATTGCTCACCCAGTCTGCCACTTTTCCTTACTGCGGCCAGTCTGCCAGAAGCGATATGTCACTCGTTGTGTATCTTAAGAGATTCATTGTTACTCTTTCCATAGGTTACTGGTATTCTCCGATTCAATGCCTCTCGTGACGAAAAAGTGGCTATCTTAATAGTGCAATACTTCTTCCTCCCAGTTGCTCACACAGTTTACTACTTTTTTGTGTAGTTTTTGTCTGCCAGAAACTATAATTCACTAGTTTTGTATCATAAAAGTGTCATCGTTTCTCCTCCTAGGGGTTATTCGAGACTTCTTAATGCAAACCGCAAGTAACGAGGCATTGGCTACCTTAAGAGAGTCATAGTTACTCGTCCCAATTGCTCACCCAGTCTGCCACTTTTCCTTACTGCGGCCAGTCTGCCAGAAGCGATATGTCACTCGTTGTGTATCTTAAGAGATTCATCGTTACTCTTTCCATAGGTTACTGGTATTCTCTGATTCAATGCCTCTCGTGACGAAAAAGTGGCTATCTTAATAGTGCAATACTTCTTCCTCCCAGTTGCTCACACAGTTTACTACTTTTTTGTGTAGTTTTTGTCTGCCAGAAACTATAATTCACTAGTTTTGTATCATAAAAGAGTCATCGTTTCTCCTCCTAGGGGTTATTAGAGACCTCTTAATCCAAACCGCAAGTAACGAGGCATTGGCTACCTTAAGAGAGTCATAGTTACTCGTCCCAATTGCTCACCCAGTCTGCCACTTTTTCTTACTGCGGCCAGTCTGCCAGAAGCGATATGTCACTCGTTGTGTATCTTAAGAGATTCATCGTTACTCCTTCCATAGGTTACTGGTATTCTCTGAGTCAATACCTCTCGTGACGAAAAAGTGGCTATCTTAATAGTGCAATACTTCTTCCTCCGAGTTGATCACACAGTTTACTACTTTTTGTGTAGTTTTTGTCTGCCAGAAACTATAATTCACTAGCTGTGTATCATAAAAGAGTCATCGTTTCTCCTCCTAGGGGTTTTCGAGATTTCTTAATCCAAACCGCAAGTAACGAGGCATTGGCTACCTTAAGAGAGTCATAGTTACTCGTCCCAATTGCTCACCCAGTCTGCCACTTTTCCTTACTGCGGCCAGTCTGCCATAAGCGATATGTCACTCGTTGTGTATCTTAAGAGATTCATCGTTACTCTTTCCATAGGTTACTGGTATTCTCTGATTCAATGCCTCTCGTGACGAAAAAGTGGCTATCTTAATAGTGCAATACTTCTTCCTCCCAGTTGCTCACACAGTTTACTACTTTTTTGTGTAGTTTTTGTCTGCCAGAAACTATAATTCACTAGCTGTGTATCATAAAAGAGTCATCGTTTCTCCTCCAAGGGGTTATTCGAGACCTCTTAATCCAAACCGCAAGTAACGTGGCATTGGCTACCTTAAGAGAGTCATAGTTACTCGTCCCAATTGCTCACCCAGTCTGCCACTTTTTCTTACTGCGGCCAGTCTGCCAGAAGCGATATGTCACTCGTTGTGTATCTTAAGAGATTCATCGTTACTCCTTCCATAGGATACTGGTATTCTATGAGTCAATACCTCTCGTGACGAAAAAGTGGCTATCTTAATAGTGCAATACTTCTTCCTCCGAGTTGCTCACACAGTTTACTACTTTTTTGTGTAGTTTTTGTCTGCCAGAAACTATAATTCACTAGTTTTGTATCATAAAAGAGTCATAGTTTCTCCTCCTAGGGGTTATTCGAGACCTCTTAATCCAAACCGCAAGTAACGAGGCATTGGCTACCTTAAGAGAGTCATAGTTACTCGTCCCAATTGCTCACCCAGTCTGCCACTTTTTCTTACTGCGGCCAGTCTGTCAGAAGCGATATGTCACTCGTTGTGTATCTTAAGAGATTCATCGTTACTCCTTCCATAGGTTACTGGTATTCTCTGAGTCAATACCTCTCGTGACGAAAAAGTGGCTATCTTAATAGTGCAATACTTCTTCCTCCGAGTTGCTCACACAGTTTACTACTTTTTGTGTAGTTTTTGTCTGCCAGAAACTATAATTCACTAGCTGTGTATCATAAAAGAGTCATCGTTTCTCCTCCTAGGGGTTTTCGAGATTTCTTAATCCAAACCGCAAGTAACGAGGCATTGGCTACCTTAAGAGAGTCATAGTTACTCGTCCCAATTGCTCACCCAGTCTGCCACTTTTCCTTACTGCGGCCAGTCTGCCAGAAGCGATATGTCACTCGTTGTGTATCTTAAGAGATTCATCGTTACTCTTTCCATAGGTTACTGGTATTCTCTGATTCAATGCCTCTCGTGACGAAAAAGTGGCTATCTTAATAGTGCAATACTTCTTCCTCCCAGTTGCTCACACAGTTTACTACTTTTTTGTGTAGTTTTTGTCTGCCAGAATCTATAATTCACTAGTTTTGTATCATAAAAGAGTCATCGTTTCTCCTCCTAGGGGTTATTCGAGACCTCTTAATCCAAACCGCAAGTAACGAGGCATTGGCTACCTTAAGAGAGTCATAGTTACTCGTCCCAATTGCTCACCCAGTCTGCCACTTTTTCTTACTGCGGCCAGTCTGCCAGAAGCGATATGTCACTCGTTGTGTATCTTAAGAGATTCATCGTTACTCCTTCCATAGGTTACTGGTATTCTATGAGTCAATACCTCACGTGACGAAAAAGTGGCTATCTTAATAGTGCAATACTTCTTCCTCCGAGTTGCTCACACAGTTTACTACTTTTTGTGTAGTTTTTGTCTGCCAGAAACTATAATTCACTAGCTGTGTATCATAAAAGAGTCATCGTTTCTCCTCCTACGGGTTTTCGAGATTTCTTAATCCAAACCGCAAGTAACGAGGCATTGGCTACCTTAAGAGAGTCATAGTTACTCGTCCCAATTGCTCACCCAGTCTGCCACTTTTCCTTACTGCGGCCAGTCTGCCAGAAGCGATATGTCACTCGTTGTGTATCTTAAGAGATTCATCGTTACTCTTTCCATAGGTTACTGGTATTCTCTGATTCAATGCCTCTCGTGACGAAAAAGTGGCTATCTTAATAGTGCAATACTTCTTCCTCCCAGTTGCTCACACAGTTTACTACTTTTTTGTGTAGTTTTTGTCTGCCAGAAACTATAATTCACTAGTTTTGTATCATAAAAGAGTCATCGTTTCTCCTCCTAGGGGTTATTCGAGACCTCTTAATCCAAACCGCAAGTAACGAGGCATTGGCTACCTTAAGAGAGTCATAGTTACTCGTCCCAATTGCTCACCCAGTCTGCCACTTTTTCTTACTGCGGCCAGTCTGCCAGAAGCGATATGTCACTCGTTGTGTATCTTAAGAGATTCATCGTTACTCCTTCCATAGGTTAGTGGTATTCTATGAGTCAATACCTCACGTGACGAAAAAGTGGCTATCTTAATAGTGCAATACTTCTTCCTCCGAGTTGCTCACACAGTTTACTACTTTTTGTGTAGTTTTTGTCTGCCAGAAACTATAATTCACTAGCTGTGTATCATAAAAGAGTCATCGTTTCTCCTCCTAGGGGTTTTCGAGATTTCTTAATCCAAACCGCAAGTAACGAGGCATTGGCTACCTTAAAAGAGTCATAGTTACTCGTCCCAATTGCTCACCCAGTCTGCCACTTTTCCTTACTGCGGCCAGTCTGCCAGAAGCGATATGTCACTCGTTGTGTATCTTAAGAGATTCATCGTTACTCTTTCCATAGGTTACTGGTATTCTCTGATTCAATGCCTCTCGTGACGAAAAAGTGGCTATCTTAATAGTGCAATACTTCTTCCTCCCAGTTGCTCACACAGTTTACTACTTTTTTGTGTAGTTTTTGTCTGCCAGAAACTATAATTCACTAGTTTTGTATCATAAAAGAGTCATCGTTTCTCCTCCTAGGGGTTATTCGAGACCTCTTAATCCAAACCGCAAGTAACGAGGCATTGGCTACCTTAAGAGAGTCATAGTTACTCGTCCCAATTGCTCACCCAGTCTGCCACTTTTTCTTACTGCGGCCAGTCTGCCAGAAGCGATATGTCACTCGTTGTGTATCTTAAGAGATTCATCGTTACTCCTTCCATAGGTTACTGGTATTCTATGAGTCAATACCTCTCGTGACGAAAAAGTGGCTATCTTAATAGTGCAATACTTCTTCCTCCCAGTTGCTCACACAGTTTACTACTTTTTTGTGTAGTTTTTGTCTGCCAGAAACTATAATTCACTAGTTTTGTATCATAAAAGAGTCATCGTTTCTCCTCCTAGGGGTTATTCGAGACCTCTTAATCCAAACCGCAAGTAACGAGGCATTGGCTACCTTAAGAGAGTCATGGTTACTCGTCCCAATTGCTCACCCAGTCTGCCACTTTTTCTTACTGCGGCCAGTCTGCCAGAAGCGATATGTCACTCGTTGTGTATCTTAAGAGATTCATCGTTACTCCTTCCATAGGTTACTGGTATTCTATGAGTCAATACCTCTCGTGACGAAAAAGTGGCTATCTTAATAGTGCAATACTTCTTCCTCCGAGTTGCTCACACAGTTTACTACTTTTTGTGTAGTTTTTGTCTGCCAGAAACTATAATTCACTAGCTGTGTATCATAAAAGAGTCATCGTTTCTCCTCCTAGGGGTTTTCGAGATTTCTTAATCCAAACCGCAAGTAACGAGGCATTGGCTACCTTAAGAGAGTCATAGTTACTCGTCCCAATTGCTCACCCAGTCTGCCACTTTTCCTTACTGCGGCCAGTCTGCCAGAAGCGATATGTCACTCGTTGTGTATCTTAAGAGATTCATCGTTACTCTTTCCATAGGTTACTGGTATTCTCTGATTCAATGCCTCTCGTGACGAAAAAGTGGCTATCTTAATAGTGCAATACTTCTTCCTCCCAGTTGCTCACACAGTTTACTACTTTTTTGTGTAGTTTTTGTCTGCCAGAAACTATAATTCACTAGCTTTGTATCATAAAAGAGTCATCGTTTCTCCTCCTAGGGGTTATTCGAGACCTCTTAATCCAAACCGCAAGTAACGAGGCATTGGCTACCTTAAGAGAGTCATAGTTACTCGTCCCAATTGCTCACGCAGTCTGCCACTTTTTCTTACTGCGGCCAGTCTGCCAGAAGCGATATGTCACTCGTTGTGTATCTTAAGAGATTCATCGTTACTCCTTCCATAGGTTACTGGTATTCTATGAGTCAATACCTCTCGTCACGAAAAAGTGGCTATCTTAATAGTGCAATACTTCTTCCTCCGAGTTGCTCACACAGTTTACTACTTTTTGTGTAGTTTTTGTCTGCCAGAAACTATAATTCACTAGCTGTGTATCATAAAAGAGTCATCGTTTCTCCTCCAAGGGGTTTTCGAGATTTCTTAATCCAAACCGCAAGTAACGAGGCATTGGCTACCTTAAGAGAGTCATAGTTACTCGTCCCAATTGCTCACCCAGTCTGCCACTTTTCCTTACTGCGGCCAGTCTGCCAGAAGCGATATGTCACTCGTTGTGTATCTTAAGAGATTCATCGTTACTCTTTCCATAGGTTACTGGTATTCTCTGATTCAATGCCTCTCGTGACGAAAAAGTGGCTATCTTAATAGTGCAATACTTCTTCCTCCCAGTTGCTCACACAGTTTACTACTTTTTTGTGTAGTTTTTGTCTGCCAGAAACTATAATTCACTAGCTTTGTATCATAAAAGAGTCATCGTTTCTCCTCCTAGGGGTTATTCGAGACCTCTTAATCCAAACCGCAAGTAACGAGGCATTGGCTACCTTAAGAGAGTCATAGTTACTCGTCCCAATTGCTCACGCAGTCTGCCACTTTTTCTTACTGCGGCCAGTCTGCCAGAAGCGATATGTCACTCGTTGTGTATCTTAAGAGATTCATCGTTACTCCTTCCATAGGTTACTGGTATTCTATGAGTCAATACCTCTCGTCACGAAAAAGTGGCTATCTTAATAGTGCAATACTTCTTCCTCCGAGTTGCTCACACAGTTTACTACTTTTTGTGTAGTTTTTGTCTGCCAGAAACTATAATTCACTAGCTGTGTATCATAAAAGAGTCATCGTTTCTCCTCCAAGGGGTTTTCGAGATTTCTTAATCCAAACCGCAAGTAACGAGGCATTGGCTACCTTAAGAGAGTCATAGTTACTCGTCCCAATTGCTCACCCAGTCTGCCACTTTTCCTTACTGCGGCCAGTCTGCCAGAAGCGATATGTCACTCGTTGTGTATCTTCAGAGATTCATCGTTACTCTTTCCATAGGTTACTGGTATTCTCTGATTCAATGCCTCTCGTGACGAAAAAGTGGCTATCTTAATAGTGCAATACTTCTTCCTCCCAGTTGCTCACACAGTTTACTACTTTTTTGTGTAGTTTTTGTCTGCCAGAAACTATAATTCACTAGTTTTGTATCATAAAAGAGTCATCGTTTCTCCTCCTAGGGGTTATTCGAGACCTCTTAATGCAAACCGCAAGTAACGAGGCATTGGCTACCTTAAGAGAGTCATAGTTACTCGTCCCAATTGCTCACCCAGTCTGCCACTTTTCCTTACTGCGGCCAGTCTGCCAGAAGCGATATGTCACTCGTTGTGTATCTTAAGAGATTCATCGTTACTCTTTCCATAGGTTACTGGTATTCTCTGATTCAATGCCTCTCGTGACGAAAAAGTGGCTATCTTAATAGTGCAATACTTCTTCCTCCCAGTTGCTCACACAGTTTACTACTTTTTTGTGTAGTTTTTGTCTGCCAGAAACTATAATTCACTAGTTTTGTATCATAAAAGAGTCATCGTTTCTCCTCCTAGGGGTTTTCGAGATTTCTTAATCCAAACCGCAAGTAACGAGGCATTGGCTACCTTAAGAGAGTCATAGTTACTCGTCCCAATTGCTCACCCAGTCTGCCACTTTTCCTTACTGCGGCCAGTCTGCCAGAAGCGATATGTCACTCGTTGTGTATCTTAAGAGATTCATTGTTACTCTTTCCATAGGTTACTGGTATTCTCCGATTCAATGCCTCTCGTGACGAAAAAGTGGCTATCTTAATAGTGCAATACTTCTTCCTCCCAGTTGCTCACACAGTTTACTACTTTTTTGTGTAGTTTTTGTCTGCCAGAAACTATAATTCACTAGTTTTGTATCATAAAAGAGTCATCGTTTCTCCTCCTAGGGGTTATTCGAGACTTCTTAATGCAAACCGCAAGTAACGAGGCATTGGCTACCTTAAGAGAGTCATAGTTACTCGTCCCAATTGCTCACCCAGTCTGCCACTTTTCCTTACTGCGGCCAGTCTGCCAGAAGCGATATGTCACTCGTTGTGTATCTTAAGAGATTCATCGTTACTCTTTCCATAGGTTACTGGTATTCTCTGATTCAATGCCTCTCGTGACGAAAAAGTGGCTATCTTAATAGTGCAATACTTCTTCCTCCCAGTTGCTCACACAGTTTACTACTTTTTTGTGTAGTTTTTGTCTGCCAGAAACTATAATTCACTAGTTTTGTATCATAAAAGAGTCATCGTTTCTCCTCCTAGGGGTTATTAGAGACCTCTTAATCCAAACCGCAAGTAACGAGGCATTGGCTACCTTAAGAGAGTCATAGTTACTCGTCCCAATTGCTCACCCAGTCTGCCACTTTTTCTTACTGCGGCCAGTCTGCCAGAAGCGATATGTCACTCGTTGTGTATCTTAAGAGATTCATCGTTACTCCTTCCATAGGTTACTGGTATTCTCTGAGTCAATACCTCTCGTGACGAAAAAGTGGCTATCTTAATAGTGCAATACTTCTTCCTCCGAGTTGATCACACAGTTTACTACTTTTTGTGTAGTTTTTGTCTGCCAGAAACTATAATTCACTAGCTGTGTATCATAAAAGAGTCATCGTTTCTCCTCCTAGGGGTTTTCGAGATTTCTTAATCCAAACCGCAAGTAACGAGGCATTGGCTACCTTAAGAGAGTCATAGTTACTCGTCCCCATTGCTCACCCAGTCTGCCACTTTTTCTTACTGTGGCCAGTCTGCCAGAAGCGATATGTCACTCGTTGTGTATCTTAAGAGATTCATCGTTACTCCTTCCATAGGTTACTGGTATTCTCTGATTCAATACCTCTCTTGACGAAAAAGTGGCTATCTTAATAGTGCAATACTTCTTCCTCCGAGTTGCTCACACAGTTTACTACTTTTTGTGTAGTTTTTGTCTGCCAGAAACTATAATTCACTAGCTGTGTATCATAAAAGAGTCATCGTTTCTCCTCCTAGGGGTTTTCGAGATTTCTTAATCCAAACCGCAAGTTACGAGGCATTGGCTACCTTAAGAGAGTCATAGTTACTCGTCCCAATTGCTCACCCAGTCTGCCACTTTTTCTTACTGCGGCCAGTCTGCCAGAAGCGATATGTCACTCGTTGTGTATCTTAAGAGATTCATCGTTACTCTTTCCATAGGTTACTGGTATTCTCTGATTCAATGCCTCTCGTGACGAAAAAGTGGCTATCTTAATAGTGCAATACTTCTTCCTCCGAGTTGCTCACACAGTTTACTACTTTTTGTGTAGTTTTTGTCTGCCAGAAACTATAATTACCTAGCTGTGTATCATAAAAGAGTCATCGTTTCTCCTCCAAGGGGTTTTCGAGATTTCTTAATCCAAACCGCAAGTAACGAGGCATTGGCTACCTTAAGAGAGTCATAGTTACTCGTCCCAATTGCTCACCCAGTCTGCCACTTTTCCTTACTGCGGCCAGTCTGCCAGAAGCGATATGTCACTCGTTGTGTATCTTCAGAGATTCATCGTTACTCTTTCCATAGGTTACTGGTATTCTCTGATTCAATGCCTCTCGTGACGAAAAAGTGGCTATCTTAATAGTGCAATACTTCTTCCTCCCAGTTGCTCACACAGTTTACTACCTTTTTGTGTAGTTTTTGTCTGCCAGAATCTATAATTCACTAGTTTTGTATCATAAAAGAGTCATCGTTTCTCCTCCTAGGGGTTTTCGAGATTTCTTAATCCAAACCGCAAGTAACGAGGCATTGGCTACCTTAAGAGAGTCATAGTTACTCGTCCCAATTGCTCACCCAGTCTGCCACTTTTCCTTACTGCGGCCAGTCTGCCAGAAGCGATATGTCACTCGTTGTGTATCTTAAGAGATTCATCGTTACTCTTTCCATAGGTTACTGGTATTCTCTGATTCAATGTCTCTCGTGACGAAAAAGTGGCTATCTTAATAGTGCAATACTTCTTCCTCCCAGTTGCTCACACAGTTTACTACTTTTTTTTGTAGTTTTTGTCTACCAGAAACTATAATTCACTAGTTTTGTATCATAAAAGAGTCATCGTTTCTCCTCCTAGGGGTTATTCGAGACCTCTTAATGCAAACCGCAAGTAACGAGGCATTGGCTACCTTAAGAGAGTCATAGTTACTCGTCCCAATTGCTCACCCAGTCTGCCACTTTTCCTTACTGCGGCCAGTCTGCCAGAAGCGATATGTCACTCGTTGTGTATCTTAAGAGATTCATCGTTACTCTTTCCATAGGTTACTGGTATTCTCTGATTCAATGCCTCTCGTGACGAAAAAGTGGCTATCTTAATAGTGCAATACTTCTTCCTCCCAGTTGCTCACACAGTTTACAACTTTTTTGTGTAGTTTTTGTCTGCCAGAAACTATAATTCACTAGTTTTGTATCATAAAAGAGTCGTCGTTTCTCCTCCTAGGGGTTATTCGAGACCTCTTAATCCAAACCGCACGTAACGAGGCATTGGCTACCTTAAGAGAGTCATAGTTACTCGTCCCAATTGCTCACCCAGTCTGCCACTTTTTCTTACTGCGGCCAGTCTGCCAGAAGCGATATGTCACTCGTTGTGTATCTTAAGAGATTCATCGTTACTCCTTCCATAGGTTACTGGTATTCTCTGAGTCAATACCTCTCGTGACGAAAAAGTGGCTATCTTAATAGTGCAATACTTCTTCCTCCGAGTTGATCACACAGTTTACTACTTTTTGTGTAGTTTTTGTCTGCCAGAAACTATAATTCACTAGCTGTGTATCATAAAAGAGTCATCGTTTCTCCTCCTAGGGGTTTTCGAGATTTCTTAATCCAAACCGCAAGTAACGAGGCATTGGCTACCTTAAGAGAGTCATAGTTACTCGTCCCCATTGCTCACCCAGTCTGCCACTTTTCCTTACTGCGGCCAGTCTGCCAGAAGCGATATGTCACTCGTTGTGTATCTTAAGAGATTCATCGTTACTCTTTCCATAGGTTACTGGTATTCTCTGATTCAATGCCTCTCGTGACGAAAAAATGGCTATCTTAATAGTGCAATACTTCTTCCTCCCAGTTGCTCACACAGTTTACTACTTTTTTGTGTAGTTTTTGTCTGCCAGAAACTATAATTCACTAGTTTTGTATCATAAAAGAGTCATCGTTTCTCCTCCTAGGGGTTATTCGAGACCTCTTATTCCAAACCGCAAGTAACGAGGCATTGGCTACCTTAAGAGAGTCATAGTTACTAGTCCCAATTGCTCACCCAGTCTGCCACTTTTCCTTACTGCGGCCAGTCTGCCAGAAGCGATATGTCACTCGTTGTGTATCTTAAGAGATTCATCGTTACTCTTTCCATAGGTTACTGGTATTCTCCGATTCAATGCCTCTCGTGACGAAAAAGTGGCTATCTTAATAGTGCAATACTTCTTCCTCCGAGTTGATCACACAGTTTACTACTTTTTGTGTAGTTTTTGTCTGCCAGAAACTATAATTCACTAGCTGTGTATCATAAAAGAGTCATCGTTTCTCCTCCTAGGGGTTTTCGAGATTTCTTAATCCAAACCGCAAGTAACGAGGCATTGGCTACCTTAAGAGAGTCATAGTTACTCGTCCCCATTGCTCACCCAGTCTGCCACTTTTTCTTACTGTGGCCAGTCTGCCAGAAGCGATATGTCACTCGTTGTGTATCTTAAGAGATTCATCGTTACTCCTTCCATAGGTTACTGGTATTCTATGAGTCAATACCTCTCGTCACGAAAAAGTGGCTATCTTAATAGTGCAATACTTCTTCCTCCGAGTTGCTCACACAGTTTACTACTTTTTGTGTAGTTTTTGTCTGCCAGAAACTATAATTCACTAGCTGTGTATCATAAAAGAGTCATCGTTTCTCCTCCAAGGGGTTTTCGAGATTTCTTAATCCAAACCGCAAGTAACGAGGCATTGGCTACCTTAAGAGAGTCATAGTTACTCGTCCCAATTGCTCACCCAGTCTGCCACTTTTCCTTACTGCGGCCAGTCTGCCAGAAGCGATATGTCACTCGTTGTGTATCTTCAGAGATTCATCGTTACTCTTTCCATAGGTTACTGGTATTCTCTGATTCAATGCCTCTCGTGACGAAAAAGTGGCTATCTTAATAGTGCAATACTTCTTCCTCCCAGTTGCTCACACAGATTACTACTTTTTTGTGTAGTTTTTGTCTGCCAGAAACTATAATTCACTAGTTTTGTATCATAAAAGAGTCATCGTTTCTCCTCCTAGGGGTTATTCGAGATTTCTTAATCCAAACCGCAAGTAACGAGGCATTGGCTACCTTAAGAGAGTCATAGTTACTCGTCCCAATTGCTCACCCAGTCTGCCACTTTTCCTTACTGCGGCCAGTCTGCCAGAAGCGATATGTCACTCGTTGTGTATCTTAAGAGATTCATCGTTACTCTTTCCATAGGTTACTGGTATTCTCTGATTCAATGCCTCTCGTGACGAAAAAGTGGCTATCTTAATAGTGCAATACTTCTTCCTCCCAGTTGCTCACACAGTTTACTACTTTTTTGTGTAGTTTTTGTCTGCCAGAAACTATAATTCACTAGTTTTGTATCATAAAAGAGTCATCGTTTCTCCTCCTAGGGGTTATTAGAGACCTCTTAATCCAAACCGCAAGTAACGAGGCATTGGCTACCTTAAGAGAGTCATAGTTACTCGTCCCAATTGCTCACCCAGTCTGCCACTTTTTCTTACTGTGGCCAGTCTGCCAGAAGCGATATGTCACTCGTTGTGTATCTTAAGAGATTCATCGTTACTCCTTCCATAGGTTACTGGTATTCTCTGAGTCAATACCTCTCTTGACGAAAAAGTGGCTATCTTAATAGTGCAATACTTCTTCCTCCGAGTTGCTCACACAGTTTACTACTTTTTGTGTAGTTTTTGTCTGCCAGAAACTATAATTCACTAGCTGTGTATCATAAAAGAGTCATCGTTTCTCCTCCTAGGGGTTTTCGAGATTTCTTAATCCAAACCGCAAGTTACGAGGCATTGGCTACCTTAAGAGAGTCATAGTTACTCGTCCCAATTGCTCACCCAGTCTGCCACTTTTTCTTACTGCGGCCAGTCTGCCAGAAGCGATATGTCACTCGTTGTGTATCTTAAGAGATTCATCGTTACTCTTTCCATAGGTTACTGGTATTCTCTGATTCAATGCCTCTCGTGACGAAAAAGTGGCTATCTTAATAGTGCAATACTTCTTCCTCCCAGTTGCTCACACAGTTTACTACTTTTTTGTGTAGTTTTTGTCTGCCAGAAACTATAATTCACTAGTTTTGTATCATAAAAGAGTCATCGTTTCTCCTCCTAGGGGTTATTCGAGACCTCTTAATGCAAACCGCAAGTAACGAGGCATTGGCTACCTTAAGAGAGTCATAGTTACTCGTCCCAATTGCTCACCCAGTCTGCCACTTTTCCTTACTGCGGCCAGTCTGCCAGAAGCGATATGTCACTCGTTGTGTATCTTAAGAGATTCATTGTTACTCTTTCCATAGGTTACTGGTATTCTCCGATTCAATGCCTCTCGTGACGAAAAAGTGGCTATCTTAATAGTGCAATACTTCTTCCTCCGAGTTGATCACACAGTTTACTACTTTTTGTGTAGTTTTTGTCTGCCAGAAACTATAATTCACTAGCTGTGTATCATAAAAGAGTCATCGTTTCTCCTCCTAGGGGTTTTCGAGATTTCTTAATCCAAACCGCAAGTAACGAGGCATTGGCTACCTTAAGAGAGTCATAGTTACTCGTCCCCATTGCTCACCCAGTCTGCCACTTTTTCTTACTGTGGCCAGTCTGCCAGAAGCGATATGTCACTCGTTGTGTATCTTAAGAGATTCATCGTTACTCCTTCCATAGGTTACTGGTATTCTCTGAGTCAATACCTCTCTTGACGAAAAAGTGGCTATCTTAATAGTGCAATACTTCTTCCTCCGAGTTGCTCACACAGTTTACTACTTTTTGTGTAGTTTTTGTCTGCCAGAAACTATAATTCACTAGCTGTGTATCATAAAAGAGTCATTGTTTCTCCTCCTAGGGGTTTTCGAGATTTCTTAATCCAAACCGCAAGTTACGAGGCATTGGCTACCTTAAGAGAGTCATAGTTACTCGTCCCAATTGCTCACCCAGTCTGCCACTTTTTCTTACTGCGGCCAGTCTGCCAGAAGCGATATGTCACTCGTTGTGTATCTTAAGAGATTCATCGTTACTCTTTCCATAGGTTACTGGTATTCTCTGATTCAATGCCTCTCGTGACGAAAAAGTGGCTATCTTAATAGTGCAATACTTCTTCCTCCCAGTTGCTCACACAGTTTACTACTTTTTGTGTAGTTTTTGTCTGCCAGAAACTATAATTCACTAGTTTTGTATCTTAAAAGAGTCATCGTCTCTCCTCCTAGGGGTTATTCGAGACCTCTTAATCCAAACCGCAAGTAACGAGGCATTGGCTACCTTAAGAGAGTCATAGTTACTCGTCCCAATTGCTCACCCAGTCTGCCACTTTTTCTTACTGCGGCCAGTCTGCCAGAAGCGATATGTCACTCGTTGTGTATCTTAAGAGATTCATCGTTACTCTTTCCATAGGTTACTGGTATTCTCTGATTCAATGTCTCTCGTGACGAAAAAGTGGCTATCTTAATAGTGCAATACTTCTTCCTCCCAGTTGCTCACACAGTTTACTACTTTTTTTGTAGTTTTTGTCTGCCAGAAACTATAATTCACTAGTTTTGTATCATAAAAGAGTCATCGTTTCTCCTCCTAGGGGTTATTCGAGACCTCTTAATGCAAACCGCAAGTAACGAGGCATTGGCTACCTTAAGAGAGTCATAGTTACTCGTCCCAATTGCTCACCCAGTCTGCCACTTTTCCTTACTGCGGCCAGTCTGCCAGAAGCGATATGTCACTCGTTGTGTATCTTAAGAGATTCATCGTTACTCTTTCCATAGGTTACTGGTATTCTCTGATTCAATGCCTCTCGTGACGAAAAAGTGGCTATCTTAATAGTGCAATACTTCTTCCTCCCAGTTGCTCACACAGTTTACAACTTTTTTGTGTAGTTTTTGTCTGCCAGAAACTATAATTCACTAGTTTTGTATCATAAAAGAGTCATCGTTTCTCCTCCTAGGGGTTATTCGAGACCTCTTAATCCAAACCGCACGTAACGAGGCATTGGCTACCTTAAGAGAGTCATAGTTACTCGTCCCAATTGCTCACCCAGTCTGCCACTTTTTCTTACTGCGGCCAGTCTGCCAGAAGCGATATGTCACTCGTTGTGTATCTTAAGAGATTCATCGTTACTCCTTCCATAGGTTACTGGTATTCTCTGAGTCAATACCTCTCGTGACGAAAAAGTGGCTATCTTAATAGTGCAATACTTCTTCCTCCGAGTTGCTCACACAGTTTACTACTTTTTGTGTAGTTTTTGTCTGCCAGAAACTATAATTCACTAGCTGTGTATCATAAAAGTGTCATCGTTTCTCCTCCTAGGGGTTTTCGAGATTTCTTAATCCAAACCGCAAGTAACAAGGCATTGGCTACCTTAAGAGAGTCATAGTTACTCGTCCCAATTGCTCACCCAGTCTGCCACTTTTCCTTACTGCGGCCAGTCTGCCAGAAGCGATATGTCACTCGTTGTGTATCTTAAGAGATTCATCGTTACTCTTTCCATAGGTTACTGGTATTCTCTGATTCAATGCCTCTCGTGACGAAAAAGTGGCTATCTTAATAGTGCAATACTTCTTCCTCATAGTTGCTCACACAGTTTACTACTTTTTTGTGTAGTTTTTGTCTGCCAGAAACTATAATTCACTAGTTTTGTATCATAAAAGAGTCATCGTTTCTCCTCCTAGGGGTTATTCGAGACCTCTTATTCCAAACCGCAGGTAACGAGGCATTGGCTACCTTAAGAGAGTCATAGTTACTAGTCCCAATTGCTCACCCAGTCTGCCACTTTTCCTTACTGCGGCCAGTCTGCCAGAAGCGATATGTCACTCGTTGTGTATCTTAAGAGATTCATCGTTACTCTTTCCATTGGTTACTGGTATTCTCCGATTCAATGCCTCTCGTGACGAAAAAGTGGCTATCTTAATAGTGCAATACTTCTTCCTCCGAGTTGATCACACAGTTTACTACTTTTTGTGTAGTTTTTGTCTGCCAGAAACTATAATTCACTAGCTGTGTATCATAAAAGAGTCATCGTTTCTCCTCCAAGGGGTTTTCGAGATTTCTTAATCCAAACCGCAAGTAACGAGGCATTGGCTACCTTAAGAGAGTCATAGTTACTCGTCCCAATTGCTCACCCAGTCTGCCACTTTTCCTTACTGCGGCCAGTCTGCCAGAAGCGATATGTCACTCGTTGTGTATCTTCAGAGATTCATCGTTACTCTTTCCATAGGTTACTGGTATTCTCTGATTCAATGCCTCTCGTGACGAAAAAGTGGCTATCTTAATAGTGCAATACTTCTTCCTCCCAGTTGCTCACACAGTTTACTACTTTTTTGTGTAGTTTTTGTCTGCCAGAAACTATAATTCACTAGTTTTGTATCATAAAAGAGTCATCGTTTCTCCTCCTAGGGGTTATTAGAGACCTCTTAATCCAAACCGCAAGTAACGAGGCATTGGCTACCTTAAGAGAGTCATAGTTACTCGTCCCAATTGCTCACCCAGTCTGCCACTTTTTCTTACTGTGGCCAGTCTGCCAGAAGCGATATGTCACTCGTTGTGTATCTTAAGAGATTCATCGTTACTCCTTCCATAGGTTACTGGTATTCTCTGAGTCAATACCTCTCTTGACGAAAAAGTGGCTATCTTAATAGTGCAATACTTCTTCCTCCGAGTTGCTCACACAGTTTACTACTTTTTGTGTAGTTTTTGTCTGCCAGAAACTATAATTCACTAGCTGTGTATCATAAAAGAGTCATCGTTTCTCCTCCTAGGGGTTTTCGAGATTTCTTAATCCAAACCGCAAGTTACGAGGCATTGGCTACCTTAAGAGAGTCATAGTTACTCGTCCCAATTGCTCACCCAGTCTGCCACTTTTTCTTACTGCGGCCAGTCTGCCAGAAGCGATATGTCACTCGTTGTGTATCTTAAGAGATTCATCGTTACTCTTTCCATAGGTTACTGGTATTCTCTGATTCAATGCCTCTCGTGACGAAAAAGTGGCTATCTTAATAGTGCAATACTTCTTCCTCCCAGTTGCTCACACAGTTTACTACTTTTTTGTGTAGTTTTTGTCTGCCAGAAACTATAATTCACTAGTTTTGTATCATAAAAGAGTCATCGTTTCTCCTCCTAGGGGTTATTCGAGACCTCTTAATGCAAACCGCAAGTAACGAGGCATTGGCTACCTTAAGAGAGTCATAGTTACTCGTCCCAATTGCTCACCCAGTCTGCCACTTTTCCTTACTGCGGCCAGTCTGCCAGAAGCGATATGTCACTCGTTGTGTATCTTAAGAGATTCATTGTTACTCTTTCCATAGGTTACTGGTATTCTCCGATTCAATGCCTCTCGTGACGAAAAAGTGGCTATCTTAATAGTGCAATACTTCTTCCTCCGAGTTGATCACACAGTTTACTACTTTTTGTGTAGTTTTTGTCTGCCAGAAACTATAATTCACTAGCTGTGTATCATAAAAGAGTCATCGTTTCTCCTCCTAGGGGTTTTCGAGATTTCTTAATCCAAACCGCAAGTAACGAGGCATTGGCTACCTTAAGAGAGTCATAGTTACTCGTCCCCATTGCTCACCCAGTCTGCCACTTTTTCTTACTGTGGCCAGTCTGCCAGAAGCGATATGTCACTCGTTGTGTATCTTAAGAGATTCATCGTTACTCCTTCCATAGGTTACTGGTATTCTCTGAGTCAATACCTCTCTTGACGAAAAAGTGGCTATCTTAATAGTGCAATACTTCTTCCTCCGAGTTGCTCACACAGTTTACTACTTTTTGTGTAGTTTTTGTCTGCCAGAAACTATAATTCACTAGCTGTGTATCATAAAAGAGTCATTGTTTCTCCTCCTAGGGGTTTTCGAGATTTCTTAATCCAAACCGCAAGTTACGAGGCATTGGCTACCTTAAGAGAGTCATAGTTACTCGTCCCAATTGCTCACCCAGTCTGCCACTTTTTCTTACTGCGGCCAGTCTGCCAGAAGCGATATGTCACTCGTTGTGTATCTTAAGAGATTCATCGTTACTCTTTCCATAGGTTACTGGTATTCTCTGATTCAATGCCTCTCGTGACGAAAAAGTGGCTATCTTAATAGTGCAATACTTCTTCCTCCCAGTTGCTCACACAGTTTACTACTTTTTGTGTAGTTTTTGTCTGCCAGAAACTATAATTCACTAGTTTTGTATCTTAAAAGAGTCATCGTCTCTCCTCCTAGGGGTTATTCGAGACCTCTTAATCCAAACCGCAAGTAACGAGGCATTGGCTACCTTAAGAGAGTCATAGTTACTCGTCCCAATTGCTCACCCAGTCTGCCACTTTTCCTTACTGCGGCCAGTCTGCCAGAAGCGATATGTCACTCGTTGTGTATCTTAAGAGATTCATCGTTACTCTTTCCATAGGTTACTGGTATTCTCTGATTCAATGCCTCTCGTGACGAAAAAGTGGCTATCTTAATAGTGCAATACTTCTTCCTCCCAGTTGCTCACACAGTTTACTACTTTTTTGTGTAGTTTTTGTCTGCCAGAATCTATAATTCACTAGTTTTGTATCATAAAAGAGTCATCGTTTCTCCTCCTAGGGGTTTTCGAGATTTCTTAATCCAAACCGCAAGTAACGAGGCATTGGCTACCTTAAGAGAGTCATAGTTACTCGTCCCAATTGCTCACCCAGTCTGCCACTTTTTCTTACTGCGGCCAGTCTGCCAGAAGCGATATGTCACTCGTTGTGTATCTTAAGAGATTCATCGTTACTCTTTCCATAGGTTACTGGTATTCTCTGATTCAATGTCTCTCGTGACGAAAAAGTGGCTATCTTAATAGTGCAATACTTCTTCCTCCCAGTTGCTCACACAGTTTACTACTTTTTTTGTAGTTTTTGTCTGCCGGAAACTATAATTCACTAGTTTTGTATCATAAAAGAGTCATCGTTTCTCCTCCTAGGGGTTATTCGAGACCTCTTAATGCAAACCGCAAGTAACGAGGCATTGGCTACCTTAAGAGAGTCATAGTTACTCGTCCCAATTGCTCACCCAGTCTGCCACTTTTCCTTACTGCGGCCAGTCTGCCAGAAGCGATATGTCACTCGTTGTGTATCTTAAGAGATTCATCGTTACTCTTTCCATAGGTTACTGGTATTCTCTGATTCAATGCCTCTCGTGACGAAAAAGTGGCTATCTTAATAGTGCAATACTTCTTCCTCCCAGTTGCTCACACAGTTTACAACTTTTTTGTGTAGTTTTTGTCTGCCAGAAACTATAATTCACTAGTTTTGTATCATAAAAGAGTCATCGTTTCTCCTCCTAGGGGTTATTCGAGACCTCTTAATCCAAACCGCACGTAACGAGGCATTGGCTACCTTAAGAGAGTCATAGTTACTCGTCCCAATTGCTCACCCAGTCTGCCACTTTTTCTTACTGCGGCCAGTCTGCCAGAAGCGATATGTCACTCGTTGTGTATCTTAAGAGATTCATCGTTACTCCTTCCATAGGTTACTGGTATTCTCTGAGTCAATACCTCTCGTGACGAAAAAGTGGCTATCTTAATAGTGCAATACTTCTTCCTCCGAGTTGCTCACACAGTTTACTACTTTTTGTGTAGTTTTTGTCTGCCAGAAACTATAATTCACTAGCTGTGTATCATAAAAGTGTCATCGTTTCTCCTCCTAGGGGTTTTCGAGATTTCTTAATCCAAACCGCAAGTAACAAGGCATTGGCTACCTTAAGAGAGTCATAGTTACTCGTCCCAATTGCTCACCCAGTCTGCCACTTTTCCTTACTGCGGCCAGTCTGCCAGAAGCGATATGTCACTCGTTGTGTATCTTAAGAGATTCATCGTTACTCTTTCCATAGGTTACTGGTATTCTCTGATTCAATGCCTCTCGTGACGAAAAAGTGGCTATCTTAATAGTGCAATACTTCTTCCTCATAGTTGCTCACACAGTTTACTACTTTTTTGTGTAGTTTTTGTCTGCCAGAAACTATAATTCACTAGTTTTGTATCATAAAAGAGTCATCGTTTCTCCTCCTAGGGGTTATTCGAGACCTCTTATTCCAAACCGCAGGTAACGAGGCATTGGCTACCTTAAGAGAGTCATAGTTACTAGTCCCAATTGCTCACCCAGTCTGCCACTTTTCCTTACTGCGGCCAGTCTGCCAGAAGCGATATGTCACTCGTTGTGTATCTTAAGAGATTCATCGTTACTCTTTCCATTGGTTACTGGTATTCTCCGATTCAATGCCTCTCGTGACGAAAAAGTGGCTATCTTAATAGTGCAATACTTCTTCCTCCGAGTTGATCACACAGTTTACTACTTTTTGTGTAGTTTTTGTCTGCCAGAAACTATAATTCACTAGCTGTGTATCATAAAAGAGTCATCGTTTCTCCTCCAAGGGGTTTTCGAGATTTCTTAATCCAAACCGCAAGTAACGAGGCATTGGCTACCTTAAGAGAGTCATAGTTACTCGTCCCAATTGCTCACCCAGTCTGCCACTTTTCCTTACTGCGGCCAGTCTGCCAGAAGCGATATGTCACTCGTTGTGTATCTTCAGAGATTCATCGTTACTCTTTCCATAGGTTACTGGTATTCTCTGATTCAATGCCTCTCGTGACGAAAAAGTGGCTATCTTAATAGTGCAATACTTCTTCCTCCCAGTTGCTCACACAGTTTACTACTTTTTTGTGTAGTTTTTGTCTGCCAGAAACTATAATTCACTAGTTTAGTATCATAAAAGAGTCATCGTTTCTCCTCCTAGGGGTTATTCGAGACCTCTTAATGCAAACCGCAAGTAACGAGGCATTGGCTACCTTAAGAGAGTCATAGTTACTCGTCCCAATTGCTCACCCAGTCTGCCACTTTTCCTTACTGCGGCCAGTCTGCCAGAAGCGATATGTCACTCGTTGTGTATCTTAAGAGATTCATCGTTACTCTTTCCATAGGTTACTGGTATTCTCTGATTCAATGCCTCTCGTGACGAAAAAGTGGCTATCTTAATAGTGCAATACTTCTTCCTCCCAGTTGCTCACAGAGTTTACTACTTTTTTGTGTACTTTTTGTCTGCCAGAAACTATAATTCACTAGTTTTGTATCATAAAAGAGTCATCGTTTCTCCTCCTAGGGGTTATTAGAGACCTCTTAATCCAAACCGCAAGTAACGAGGCATTGGCTACCTTAAGAGAGTCATAGTTACTCGTCCCAATTGCTCACCCAGTCTGCCACTTTTTCTTACTGTGGCCAGTCTGCCAGAAGCGATATGTCACTCGTTGTGTATCTTAAGAGATTCATCGTTACTCCTTCCATAGGTTACTGGTATTCTCTGAGTCAATACCTCTCTTGACGAAAAAGTGGCTATCTTAATAGTGCAATACTTCTTCCTCCGAGTTGCTCACACAGTTTACTACTTTTTGTGTAGTTTTTGTCTGCCAGAAACTATAATTCACTAGCTGTGTATCATAAAAGAGTCATCGTTTCTCCTCCTAGGGGTTTTCGAGATTTCTTAATCCAAACCGCAAGTTACGAGGCATTGGCTACCTTAAGAGAGTCATAGTTACTCGTCCCAATTGCTCACCCTGTCTGCCACTTTTTCTTACTGCGGCCAGTCTGCCAGAAGCGATATGTCACTCGTTGTGTATCTTAAGAGATTCATCGTTACTCTTTCCATAGGTTACTGGTATTCTCTGATTCAATGCCTCTCGTGACGAAAAAGTGGCTATCTTAATAGTGCAATACTTCTTCCTCCCAGTTGCTCACACAGTTTACTACTTTTTTGTGTAGTTTTTGTCTGCCAGAAACTATAATTCACTAGTTTTGTATCATAAAAGAGTCATCGTTTCTCCTCCTAGGGGTTATTCGAGACCTCTTAATGCAAACCGCAAGTAACGAGGCATTGGCTACCTTAAGAGAGTCATAGTTACTCGTCCCAATTGCTCACCCAGTCTGCCACTTTTCCTTACTGCGGCCAGTCTGCCAGAAGCGATATGTCACTCGTTGTGTATCTTAAGAGATTCATCGTTACTCTTTCCATAGGTTACTGGTATTCTCCGATTCAATGCCTCTCGTGACGAAAAAGTGGCTATCTTAATAGTGCAATACTTCTTCCTCCAAGTTGATCACACAGTTTACTACTTTTTGTGTAGTTTTTGTCTGCCAGAAACTATAATTCACTAGCTGTGTATCATAAAAGAGTCATCGTTTCTCCTCCTAGGGGTTTTCGAGATTTCTTAATCCAAACCGCAAGTAACGAGGCATTGGCTACCTTAAGAGAGTCATAGTTACTCGTCCCCATTGCTCACCCAGTCTCCCACTTTTTCTTACTGTGGCCAGTCTGCCAGAAGCGATATGTCACTCGTTGTGTATCTTAAGAGATTCATCGTTACTCCTTCCATAGGTTACTGGTATTCTCTGAGTCAATACCTCTCTTGACGAAAAAGTGGCTATCTTAATAGTGCAATACTTCTTCCTCCGAGTTGCTCACACAGGTTACTACTTTTTGTGTAGTTTTTGTCTGCCAGAAACTATAATTCACTAGCTGTGTATCATAAAAGAGTCATTGTTTCTCCTCCTAGGGGTTTTCGAGATTTCTTAATCCAAACCGCAAGTTACGAGGCATTGGCTACCTTAAGAGAGTCATAGTTACTCGTCCCAATTGCTCACCCAGTCTGCCACTTTTTCTTACTGCGGCCAGTCTGCCAGAAGCGATATGTCACTCGTTGTGTATCTTAAGAGATTCATCGTTACTCTTTCCATAGGTTACTGGTATTCTCTGATTCAATGCCTCTCGTGACGAAAAAGTGGCTATCTTAATAGTGCAATACTTCTTCCTCCCAGTTGCTCACACAGTTTACTACTTTTTGTGTAGTTTTTGTCTGCCAGAAACTATAATTCACTAGTTTTGTATCTTAAAAGAGTCATCGTCTCTCCTCCTAGGGGTTATTCGAGACCTCTTAATCCAAACCGCAAGTAACGAGGCATTGGCTACCTTAAGAGAGTCATAGTTACTCGTCCCAATTGCTCACCCAGTCTGCCACTTTTCCTTACTGCGGCCAGTCTGCCAGAAGCGATATGTCACTCGTTGTGTATCTTAAGAGATTCATCGTTACTCTTTCCATAGGTTACTGGTATTCTCTGATTCAATGCCTCTCGTGACGAAAAAGTGGCTATCTTAATAGTGCAATACTTCTTCCTCCCAGTTGCTCACACAGTTTACTACTTTTTTGTGTAGTTTTTGTCTGCCAGAATCTATAATTCACTAGTTTTGTATCATAAAAGAGTCATTGTTTCTCCTCCTAGGGGTTTTCGAGATTTCTTATTCCAAACCGCAAGTTACGAGGCATTGGCTACCTTAAGAGAGTCATAGTTACTCGTCCCAATTGCTCACCCAGTCTGCCACTTTTTCTTACTGCGGCCAGTCTGCCAGAAGCGATATGTCACTCGTTGTGTATCTTAAGAGATTCATCGTTACTCTTTCCATAGGTTACTGGTATTCTCTGATTCAATGCCTCTCGTGACGAAAAAGTGGCTATCTTAATAGTGCAATACTTCTTCCTCCCAGTTGCTCACACAGTTTACTACTTTTTGTGTAGTTTTTGTCTGCCAGAAACTATAATTCACTAGTTTTGTATCTTAAAAGAGTCATCGTCTCTCCTCCTAGGGGTTATTCGAGACCTCTTAATCCAAACCGCAAGTAACGAGGCATTGGCTACCTTAAGAGAGTCATAGATACTCGTCCCAATTGCTCACCCAGTCTGCCACTTTTCCTTACTGCGGCCAGTCTGCCAGAAGCGATATGTCACTCGTTGTGTATCTTAAGAGATTCATCGTTACTCTTTCCATAGGTTACTGGTATTCTCTGATTCAATGCCTCTCGTGACGAAAAAGTGGCTATCTTAATAGTGCAATACTTCTTCCTCCCAGTTGCTCACACAGTTTACTACTTTTTTGTGTAGTTTTTGTCTGCCAGAATCTATAATTCACTAGTTTTGTATCATAAAAGAGTCATCGTTTCTCCTCCTAGGGGTTTTCGAGATTTCTTAATCCAAACCGCAAGTAACGAGGCATTGGCTACCTTAAGAGAGTCATAGTTACTCGTCCCAATTGCTCACCCAGTCTGCCACTTTTCCTTACTGCGGCCAGTCTGCCAGAAGCGATATGTCACTCGTTGTGTATCTTAAGAGATTCATCGTTACTCTTTCCATAGGTTACTGGTATTCTCTGATTCAATGTCTCTCGTGACGAAAAAGTGGCTATCTTAATAGTGCAATACTTCTTCCTCCCAGTTGCTCACACAGTTTACTACTTTTTTTTGTAGTTTTTGTCTGCCGGAAACTATAATTCACTAGTTTTGTATCATAAAAGAGTCATCGTTTCTCCTCCTAGGGGTTATTCGAGACCTCTTAATGCAAACCGCAAGTAACGAGGCATTGGCTACCTTAAGAGAGTCATAGTTACTCGTCCCAATTGCTCACCCAGTCTGCCACTTTTCCTTACTGCGGCCAGTCTGCCAGAAGCGATATGTCACTCGTTGTGTATCTTAAGAGATTCATCATTACTCTTTCCATAGGTTACTGGTATTCTCTGATTCAATGCCTCTCGTGACGAAAAAGTGGCTATCTTAATAGTGCAATACTTCTTCCTCCCAGTTGCTCACACAGTTTACAACTTTTTTGTGTAGTTTTTGTCTGCCAGAAACTATAATTCACTAGTTTTGTATCATAAAAGAGTCATCGTTTCTCCTCCTAGGGGTTATTCGAGACCTCTTAATCCAAACCGCACGTAACGAGGCATTGGCTACCTTAAGAGAGTCATAGTTACTAGTCCCAATTGCTCACCCAGTCTGCCACTTTTTCTTACTGCGGCCAGTCTGCCAGAAGCGATATGTCACTCGTTGTGTATCTTAAGAGATTCATCGTTACTCCTTCCATAGGTTACTGGTATTCTCTGAGTCAATACCTCTCGTGACGAAAAAGTGGCTATCTTAATAGTGCAATACTTCTTCCTCCGAGTTGCTCACACAGTTTACTACTTTTTGTGTAGTTTTTGTCTGCCAGAAACTATAATTCACTAGCTGTGTATCATAAAAGTGTCATCGTTTCTCCTCCTAGGGGTTTTCGAGATTTCTTAATCCAAACCGCAAGTAACAAGGCATTGGCTACCTTAAGAGAGTCATAGTTACTCGTCCCAATTGCTCACCCAGTCTGCCACTTTTCCTTACTGCGGCCAGTCTGCCAGAAGCGATATGTCACTCGTTGTGTATCTTAAGAGATTCATCGTTACTCTTTCCATAGGTTACTGGTATTCTCTGATTCAATGCCTCTCGTGACGAAAAAGTGGCTATCTTAATAGTGCAATACTTCTTCCTCCCAGTTGCTCACACAGTTTACTACTTTTTTGTGTAGTTTTTGTCTGCCAGAAACTATAATTCACTAGTTTTGTATCATAAAAGAGTCATCGTTTCTCCTCCTAGGGGTTATTCGAGACCTCTTATTCCAAACCGCAAGTAACGAGGCATTGGCTACCTTAAGAGAGTCATAGTTACTAGTCCCAATTGCTCACCCAGTCTGCCACTTTTCCTTACTGCGGCCAGTCTGCCAGAAGCGATATGTCACTCGTTGTGTATCTTAAGAGATTCATCGTTACTCTTTCCATAGGTTACTGGTATTCTCCGATTCAATGCCTCTCGTGACGAAAAAGTGGCTATCTTAATAGTGCAATACTTCTTCCTCCGAGTTGATCACACAGTTTACTACTTTTTGTGTAGTTTTTGTCTGCCAGAAACTATAATTCACTAGCTGTGTATCATAAAAGAGTCATCGTTTCTCCTCCTAGGGGTTTTCGAGATTTCTTAATCCAAACCGCAAGTAACGAGGCATTGGCTACCTTAAGAGAGTCATAGTTACTCGTCCCCATTGCTCACCCAGTCTGCCACTTTTTCTTACTGTGGCCAGTCTGCCAGAAGCGATATGTCACTCGTTGTGTATCTTAAGAGATTCATCGTTACTCCTTCCATAGGTTACTGGTATTCTCTGAGTCAATACCTCTCTTGACGAAAAAGTGGCTATCTTAATAGTGCAATACTTCTTCCTCCGAGTTGCTCACACAGTTTACTACTTTTTGTGTAGTTTTTGTCTGCCAGAAACTATAATTCACTAGCTGTGTATCATAAAAGAGTCATCGTTTCTCCTCCTAGGGGTTTTCGAGATTTCTTAATCCAAACCGCAAGTAACGAGGCATTGGCTACCTTAAGAGAGTCATAGTTACTCGTCCCAATTGCTCACCCAGTCTGCCACTTTTTCTTACTGCGGCCAGTCTGCCAGAAGCGATATGTCACTCGTTGTGTATCTTAAGAGATTCATCGTTACTCTTTCCATAGGTTACTGGTATTCTCTGATTCAATGCCTCTCGTGACGAAAAAGGGGCTATCTTAATAGTGCAATACTTCTTCCTCCCAGTTGCTCACACAGTTTACTACTTTTTGTGTAGTTTTTGTCTGCCAGAAACTATAATTCACTAGTTTTGTATCTTAAAAGAGTCATCGTCTCTCCTCCTAGGGGTTATTCGAGACCTCTTAATCCAAACCGCAAGTAACGAGGCATTGGCTACCTTAAGAGAGTCATAGTTACTCGTCCCAATTGCTCACCCAGTCTGCCACTTTTTCTTACTGCGGCCAGTCTGCCAGAAGCGATATGTCACTCGTTGTGTATCTTAAGAGATTCATCGTTACTCCTTCCATAGGTTACTGGTATTCTATGAGTCAATACCTCTCGTGACGAAAAAGTGGCTATCTTAATAGTGCAATACTTCTTCCTCCGAGTTGCTCACACAGTTTACTACTTTTTGTGTAGTTTTTGTCTGCCAGAAACTATAATTCACTAGCTGTGTATCATAAAAGAGTCATCGTTTCTCCTCCTAGGGGTTTTCGAGATTTCTTAATCCAAACCGCAAGTAACGAGGCATTGGCTACCTTAAGAGAGTCATAGTTACTCGTCCCAATTGCTCACCCAGTCTGCCACTTTTCCTTACTGCGGCCAGTCTGCCAGAAGCGATATGTCACTCGTTGTGTATCTTCAGAGATTCATCGTTACTCTTTCCGTAGGTTACTGGTATTCTCTGATTCAATGCCTCTCGTGACGAAAAAGTGGCTATCTTAATAGTGCAATACTTCTTCCTCCCAGTTGCTCACACAGTTTACTACTTTTTTGTGTAGTTTTTGTCTGCCAGAAACTATAATTCACTAGTTTTGTATCATAAAAGTGTCATCGTTTCTCCTCCTAGGGGTTATTCGAGACCTCTTAATGCAAACCGCAAGTAACGAGGCATTGGCTACCTTAAGAGAGTCATAGTTACTCGTCCCAATTGCTCACCCAGTCTGCCACTTTTCCTTACTGCGGCCAGTCTGCCAGAAGCGATATGTCACTCGTTGTGTATCTTAAGAGATTTATCGTTACTCTTTCCATAGGTTACTGGTATTCTCTGATTCAATGTCTCTCGTGACGAAAAAGTGGCTATCTTAATAGTGCAATACTTCTTCCTCCCAGTTGCTCACACAGTTTACTACTTTTTTTTGTAGTTTTTGTCTGCCAGAAACTATAATTCACTAGTTTTGTATCATAAAAGAGTCATCGTTTCTCCTCCTAGGGGTTATTCGAGACCTCTTAATGCAAACCGCAAGTAACGAGGCATTGGCTACCTTAAGAGAGTCATAGTTACTCGTCCCAATTGCTCACCCAGTCTGCCACTTTTCCTTACTGCGGCCAGTCTGCCAGAAGCGATATGTCACTCGTTGTGTATCTTAAGAGATTCATCGTTTCTCTTTCCATAGGTTACTGGTATTCTCTGATTCAATGCCTCTCGTGACGAAAAAGTGGCTATCTTAATAGTGCAATACTTCTTCCTCCCAGTTGCTCACACAGTTTACAACTTTTTTGTGTAGTTTTTGTCTGCCAGAAACTATAATTCACTAGTTTTGTATCATAAAAGAGTCATCGTTTCTCCTCCTAGGGGTTATTCGAGACCTCTTAATCCAAACCGCACGTAACGAGGCATTGGCTACCTTAAGAGAGTCATAGTTACTCGTCCCAATTGCTCACCCAGTCTGCCACTTTTTCTTACTGCGGCCAGTCTGCCAGAAGCGATATGTCACTCGTTGTGTATCTTAAGAGATTCATCGTTACTCCTTCCATAGGTTACTGGTATTCTCTGAGTCAATACCTCTCTTGACGAAAAAGTGGCTATCTTAATAGTGCAATACTTCTTCCTCCGAGTTGCTCACACAGTTTACTACTTTTTGTGTAGTTTTTGTCTGCCAGAAACTATAATTCACTAGCTGTGTATCATAAAAGAGTCATCGTTTCTCCTCCTAGGGTTTTCGAGATTTCTTAATCCAAACCGCAAGTTACGAGGCATTGGCTACCTTAAGAGAGTCATAGTTACTCGTCCCAATTGCTCACCCAGTCTGCCACTTTTTCTTACTGCGGCCAGTCTGCCAGAAGCGATATGTCACTCGTTGTGTATCTTAAGAGATTCATCGTTACTCTTTCCATAGGTTACTGGTATTCTCTGATTCAATGCCTCTCGTGACGAAAAAGGGGCTATCTTAATAGTGCAATACTTCTTCCTCCCAGTTGCTCACACAGTTTACTACTTTTTGTGTAGTTTTTGTCTGCCAGAAACTATAATTCACTAGTTTTGTATCTTAAAAGAGTCATCGTCTCTCCTCCTAGGGGTTATTCGAGACCTCTTAATCCAAACCGCAAGTAACGAGGCATTGGCTACCTTAAGAGAGTCATAGTTACTCGTCCCAATTGCTCACCCAGTCTGCCACTTTTTCTTACTGCGGCCAGTCTGCCAGAAGCGATATGTCACTCGTTGTGTATCTTAAGAGATTCATCGTTACTCCTTCCATAGGTTACTGGTATTCTATGAGTCAATACCTCTCGTGACGAAAAAGTGGCTATCTTAATAGTGCAATACTTCTTCCTCCGAGTTGCTCACACAGTTTACTACTTTTTGTGTAGTTTTTGTCTGCCAGAAACTATAATTCACTAGCTGTGTATCATAAAAGAGTCATCGTTTCTCCTCCTAGGGGTTTTCGAGATTTCTTAATCCAAACCGCAAGTAACGAGGCATTGGCTACCTTAAGAGAGTCATAGTTACTCGTCCCAATTGCTCACCCAGTCTGCCACTTTTTCTTACTGCGGCCAGTCTGCCAGAAGCGATATGTCACTCGTTGTGTATCTTAAGAGATTCATCGTTACTCTTTCCATAGGTTACTGGTATTCTCTGATTCAATGCCTCTCGTGACGAAAAAGGGGCTATCTTAATAGTGCAATACTTCTTCCTCCCAGTTGCTCACACAGTTTACTACTTTTTGTGTAGTTTTTGTCTGCCAGAAACTATAATTCACTAGTTTTGTATCTTAAAAGAGTCATCGTCTCTCCTCCTAGGGGTTATTCGAGACCTCTTAATCCAAACCGCAAGTAACGAGGCATTGGCTACCTTAAGAGAGTCATAGTTACTCGTCCCAATTGCTCACCCAGTCTGCCACTTTTTCTTACTGCGGCCAGTCTGCCAGAAGCGATATGTCACTCGTTGTGTATCTTAAGAGATTCATCGTTACTCCTTCCATAGGTTACTGGTATTCTATGAGTCAATACCTCTCGTGACGAAAAAGTGGCTATCTTAATAGTGCAATACTTCTTCCTCCGAGTTGCTCACACAGTTTACTACTTTTTGTGTAGTTTTTGTCTGCCAGAAACTATAATTCACTAGCTGTGTATCATAAAAGAGTCATCGTTTCTCCTCCTAGGGGTTTTCGAGATTTCTTAATCCAAACCGCAAGTAACGAGGCATTGGCTACCTTAAGAGAGTCATAGTTACTCGTCCCAATTGCTCACCCAGTCTGCCACTTTTCCTTACTGCGGCCAGTCTGCCAGAAGCGATATGTCACTCGTTGTGTATCTTCAGAGATTCATCGTTACTCTTTCCGTAGGTTACTGGTATTCTCTGATTCAATGCCTCTCGTGACGAAAAAGTGGCTATCTTAATAGTGCAATACTTCTTCCTCCCAGTTGCTCACACAGTTTACTACTTTTTTGTGTAGTTTTTGTCTGCCAGAAACTATAATTCACTAGTTTTGTATCATAAAAGTGTCATCGTTTCTCCTCCTAGGGGTTATTCGAGACCTCTTAATGCAAACCGCAAGTAACGAGGCATTGGCTACCTTAAGAGAGTCATAGTTACTCGTCCCAATTGCTCACCCAGTCTGCCACTTTTCCTTACTGCGGCCAGTCTGCCAGAAGCGATATGTCACTCGTTGTGTATCTTAAGAGATTTATCGTTACTCTTTCCATAGGTTACTGGTATTCTCTGATTCAATGTCTCTCGTGACGAAAAAGTGGCTATCTTAATAGTGCAATACTTCTTCCTCCCAGTTGCTCACACAGTTTACTACTTTTTTTTGTAGTTTTTGTCTGCCAGAAACTATAATTCACTAGTTTTGTATCATAAAAGAGTCATCGTTTCTCCTCCTAGGGGTTATTCGAGACCTCTTAATGCAAACCGCAAGTAACGAGGCATTGGCTACCTTAAGAGAGTCATAGTTACTCGTCCCAATTGCTCACCCAGTCTGCCACTTTTCCTTACTGCGGCCAGTCTGCCAGAAGCGATATGTCACTCGTTGTGTATCTTAAGAGATTCATCGTTTCTCTTTCCATAGGTTACTGGTATTCTCTGATTCAATGCCTCTCGTGACGAAAAAGTGGCTATCTTAATAGTGCAATACTTCTTCCTCCCAGTTGCTCACACAGTTTACAACTTTTTTGTGTAGTTTTTGTCTGCCAGAAACTATAATTCACTAGTTTTGTATCATAAAAGAGTCATCGTTTCTCCTCCTAGGGGTTATTCGAGACCTCTTAATCCAAACCGCACGTAACGAGGCATTGGCTACCTTAAGAGAGTCATAGTTACTCGTCCCAATTGCTCACCCAGTCTGCCACTTTTTCTTACTGCGGCCAGTCTGCCAGAAGCGATATGTCACTCGTTGTGTATCTTAAGAGATTCATCGTTACTCCTTCCATAGGTTACTGGTATTCTCTGAGTCAATACCTCTCTTGACGAAAAAGTGGCTATCTTAATAGTGCAATACTTCTTCCTCCGAGTTGCTCACACAGTTTACTACTTTTTGTGTAGTTTTTGTCTGCCAGAAACTATAATTCACTAGCTGTGTATCATAAAAGAGTCATCGTTTCTCCTCCTAGGGTTTTCGAGATTTCTTAATCCAAACCGCAAGTTACGAGGCATTGGCTACCTTAAGAGAGTCATAGTTACTCGTCCCAATTGCTCACCCAGTCTGCCACTTTTTCTTACTGCGGCCAGTCTGCCAGAAGCGATATGTCACTCGTTGTGTATCTTAAGAGATTCATCGTTACTCTTTCCATAGGTTACTGGTATTCTCTGATTCAATGCCTCTCGTGACGAAAAAGGGGCTATCTTAATAGTGCAATACTTCTTCCTCCCAGTTGCTCACACAGTTTACTACTTTTTGTGTAGTTTTTGTCTGCCAGAAACTATAATTCACTAGTTTTGTATCTTAAAAGAGTCATCGTCTCTCCTCCTAGGGGTTATTCGAGACCTCTTAATCCAAACCGCAAGTAACGAGGCATTGGCTACCTTAAGAGAGTCATAGTTACTCGTCCCAATTGCTCACCCAGTCTGCCACTTTTTCTTACTGCGGCCAGTCTGCCAGAAGCGATATGTCACTCGTTGTGTATCTTAAGAGATTCATCGTTACTCCTTCCATAGGTTACTGGTATTCTATGAGTCAATACCTCTCGTGACGAAAAAGTGGCTATCTTAATAGTGCAATACTTCTTCCTCCGAGTTGCTCACACAGTTTACTACTTTTTGTGTAGTTTTTGTCTGCCAGAAACTATAATTCACTAGCTGTGTATCATAAAAGAGTCATCGTTTCTCCTCCTAGGGGTTTTCGAGATTTCTTAATCCAAACCGCAAGTAACGAGGCATTGGCTACCTTAAGAGAGTCATAGTTACTCGTCCCAATTGCTCACCCAGTCTGCCACTTTTCCTTACTGCGGCCAGTCTGCCAGAAGCGATATGTCACTCGTTGTGTATCTTCAGAGACTCATCGTTACTCTTTCCATAGGTTACTGGTATTCTCTGATTCAATGCCTCTCGTGACGAAAAAGTGGCTATCTTAATAGTGCAATACTTCTTCCTCCCAGTTGCTCACACAGTTTACTACTTTTTTGTGTAGTTTTTGTCTGCCAGAAACTATAATTCACTAGTTTTGTATCATAAAAGTGTCATCGTTTCTCCTCCTAGGGGTTATTCGAGGCCTCTTAATGCAAACCGCAAGTAACGAGGCATTGGCTACCTTAAGAGAGTCATAGTTACTCGTCCCAATTGCTCACCCAGTCTGCCACTTTTCCTTACTGCGGCCAGTCTGCCAGAAGCGATATGTCACTCGTTGTGTATCTTAAGAGATTCATCGTTACTCTTTCCATAGGTTACTGGTATTCTCTGATTCAATGTCTCTCGTGACGAAAAAGTGGCTATCTTAATAGTGCAATACTTCTTCCTCCCAGTTGCTCACACAGTTTACTACTTTTTTTTGTAGTTTTTGTCTGCCAGAAACTATAATTCACTAGTTTTGTATCATAAAAGAGTCATCGTTTCTCCTCCTAGGGGTTATTCGAGACCTGTTAATGCAAACCGCAAGTAACGAGGCATTGGCTACCTTAAGAGAGTCATAGTTACTCGTCCCAATTGCTCACCCAGTCTGCCACTTTTCCTTACTGCGGCCAGTCTGCCAGAAGCGATATGTCACTCGTTGTGTATCTTCAGAGACTCATCGTTACTCTTTCCATAGGTTACTGGTATTCTCTGATTCAATGCCTCTCGTGACGAAAAAGTGGCTATCTTAATAGTGCAATACTTCTTCCTCCCAGTTGCTCACACAGTTTACTACTTTTTTGTGTAGTTTTTGTCTGCCAGAAACTATAATTCACTAGTTTTGTATCATAAAAGTGTCATCGTTTCTCCTCCTAGGGGTTATTCGAGACCTCTTAATGCAAACCGCAAGTAACGAGGCATTGGCTACCTTAAGAGAGTCATAGTTACTCGTCCCAATTGCTCACCCAGTCTGCCACTTTTCCTTACTGCGGCCAGTCTGCCAGAAGCGATATGTCACTCGTTGTGTATCTTAAGAGATTCATCGTTACTCTTTCCATAGGTTACTGGTATTCTCTGATTCAATGTCTCTCGTGACGAAAAAGTGGCTATCTTAATAGTGCAATACTTCTTCCTCCCAGTTGCTCACACAGTTTACTACTTTTTTTTGTAGTTTTTGTCTGCCAGAAACTATAATTCACTAGTTTTGTATCATAAAAGAGTCATCGTTTCTCCTCCTAGGGGTTATTCGAGACCTGTTAATGCAAACCGCAAGTAACGAGGCATTGGCTACCTTAAGAGAGTCATAGTTACTCGTCCCAATTGCTCACCCAGTCTGCCACTTTTCCTTACTGCGGCCAGTCTGCCAGAAGCGATATGTCACTCGTTGTGTATCTTAAGAGATTCATCGTTTCTCTTTCCATAGGTTACTGGTATTCTCTGATTCAATGCCTCTCGTGACGAAAAAGTGGCTATCTTAATAGTGCAATACTTCTTCCTCCCAGTTGCTTACACAGTTTACAACTTTTTTGTGTAGTTTTTGTCTGCCAGAAACTATAATTCACTAGTTTTGTATCATAAAAGAGTCATCGTTTCTCCTCCTAGGGGTTATTCGAGACCTCTTAATCCAAACCGCACGTAACGAGGCATTGGCTACCTTAAGAGAGTCATAGTTACTCGTCCCAATTGCTCACCCAGTCTGCCACTTTTTCTTACTGCGGCCAGTCTGCCAGAAGCGATATGTCACTCGTTGTGTATCTTAAGAGATTCATCGTTACTCCTTCCATAGGTTACTGGTATTCTCTGAGTCAATACCTCTCGTGACGAAAAAGTGGCTATCTTAATAGTGCAATACTTCTTCCTCCGAGTTGATCACACAGTTTACTACTTTTTGTGTAGTTTTTGTCTGCCAGAAACTATAATTCACTAGCTGTGTATCATAAAAGAGTCATCGTTTCTCCTCCTAGGGGTTTTCGAGATTTCTTAATCCAAACCGCAAGTAACGAGGCATTGGCTACCTTAAGAGAGTCATAGTTACTCGTCCCCATTGCTCACCCCGTCTGCCACTTTTTCTTACTGTGGCCAGTCTGCCAGAAGCGATATGTCACTCGTTGTGTATCTTAAGAGATTCATCGTTACTCCTTCCATAGGTTACTGGTATTCTCTGAGTCAATACCTCTCTTGACGAAAAAGTGGCTATCTTAATAGTGCAATACTTCTTCCTCCGAGTTGCTCACACAGTTTACTACTTTTTGTGTAGTTTTTGTCTGCCAGAAACTATAATTCACTAGCTGTGTATCATAAAAGTGTCATCGTTTCTCCTCCTAGGGGTTTTCGAGATTTCTTAATCCAAACCGCAAGTAACAAGGCATTGACTACCTTAAGAGAGTCATAGTTACTCGTCCCAATTGCTCACCCAGTCTGCCACTTTTCCTTACTGCGGCCAGTCTGCCAGAAGCGATATGTCACTCGTTGTGTATCTTAAGAGATTCATCGTTACTCTTTCCATAGGTTACTGGTATTCTCTGATTCAATGCCTCTCGTGACGAAAAAGTGGCTATCTTAATAGTGCAATACTTCTTCCTCCCAGTTGCTCACACAGTTTACTACTTTTTTGTGTAGTTTTTGTCTGCCAGAAACTATAATTCACTAGTTTTGTATCATAAAAGAGTCATCGTTTCTCCTCCTAGGGGTTATTCGAGACCTCTTATTCCAAACCGCAAGTAACGAGGCATTGGCTACCTTAAGAGAGTCATAGTTACTAGTCCCAATTGCTCACCCAGTCAGCCACTTTTCCTTACTGCGGCCAGTCTGCCAGAAGCGATATGTCACTCGTTGTGTATCTTAAGAGATTCATCGTTACTCTTTCCATAGGTTACTGGTATTCTCTGATTCAATGCCTCTCGTGACGAAAAAGTGGCTATCTTAATAGTGCAATACTTCTTCCTCCCAGTTGCTCACACAGTTTACTACTTTTTTGTGTAGTTTTTGTCTGCCAGAATCTATAATTCACTAGTTTTGTATCATAAAAGAGTCATCGTTTCTCCTCCTAGGGGTTTTCGAGATTTCTTAATCCAAACCGCAAGTAACGAGGCATTGGCTACCTTAAGAGAGTCATAGTTACTCGTCCCAATTGCTCACCCAGTCTGCCACTTTTCCTTACTGCGGCCAGTCTGCCAGAAGCGATATGTCACTCGTTGTGTATCTTAAGAGATTCATCGTTACTCCTTCCATAGGTTACCGGTATTCTCTGAGTCAATACCTCTCGTGACGAAAAAGTGGCTATCTTAATAGTGCAATACTTCTTCCTCCGAGTTGCTCACACAGTTTACTACTTTTTGTGTAGTTTTTGTCTGCCAGAAACTATAATTCACTAGCTGTGTATCATAAAAGAGTCATCGTTTCTCCTCCTAGGGGTTTTCGAGATTTCTTAATCCAAACCGCAAGTAACAAGGCATTGGCTACCTTAAGAGAGTCATAGTTACTCGTCCCAATTGCTCACACAGTCTGCCACTTTTCCTTACTGCGGCCAGTCTGCCAGAAGCGATATGTCATCCGTTGTGTATCTTAAGAGATTCATCGTTACTCTTTCCATAGGTTACTGGTATTCTCTGATTCAATGCCTCTCGTGACGAAAAAGTGGCTATCTTAATAGTGCAATACTTCTTCCTCCCAGTTGCTCACACAGTTTACTACTTTTTTGTGTAGTTTTTGTCTGCCAGAAACTATAATTCACTAGTTTTGTATCATAAAAGAGTCATCGTTTCTCCTCCTAGGGGTTATTCGAGACCTCTTAATCCAAACCGCAAGTAACGAGGCATTGGCTACCTTAAGAGAGTCATAGTTACTCGTCCCAATTGCTCACCCAGTCTGCCACTTTTCCTTACTGCGGCCAGTCTGCCAGAAGCGATATGTCACTCGTTGTGTATCTTAAGAGATTCATCGTTACTCTTTCCATAGGTTACTGGTATTCTCTGATTCAATGCCTCTCGTGACGAAAAAGTGGCTATCTTAGTAGTGCAATACTTCTTCCTCCCAGTTGCTCACACAGTTTACTACTTTTTTGTGTAGTTTTTGTCTGCCAGAAACTATAATTCACTAGTTTTGTATCATAAAAGTGTCATCGTTTCTCCTCCTAGGGGTTTTCGAGATTTCTTAATCCAAACCGCAAGTAACGAGGCATTGGCTACCTTAAGAGAGTCATAGTTACTCGTCCCAATTGCTCACCCAGTCTGCCACTTTTCCTTACTGCGGCCAGTCTGCCAGAAGCGATATGTCACTCGTTGTGTATCTTAAGAGATTCATTGTTACTCTTTCCATAGGTTACTGGTATTCTCTGATTCAATGTCTCTTGTGACGAAAAAGTGGCTATCTCAATAGTGCAATACTTCTTCCTCCCAGTTGCTCACACAGTTTACTACTTTTTTGTGTAGTTTTTGTCTGTCAGAAACTATAATTCACTAGTTTTGTATCATAAAAGAGTCATCGTTTCTCCTCCTAGGGGTTTTCGAGATTTCTTAATCCAAACCGCAAGTAACGAGGCATTGGCTACCTTAAGAGAGTCATAGTTACTCGTCCCAATTGCTCACCCAGTCTGACACTTTTCCTTACTGCGGCCAGTCTGCCAGAAGCGATATGTCACTCGTTGTGTATCTTAAGAGATTCATCGTTACGCCTTCCATAGGTTACCGGTATTCTCTGAGTCAATACCCCTCGTGACGAAAAAGTGGCTATCTTAATAGTGCAATACTTCTTCCTCCGAGTTGATCACACAGTTTACTACTTTTTTGTGTAGTTTTTGTCTGCCAGAAACTGTAATTCACTAGTTTTGTATCATAAAAGAGTCATCGTTTCTCCTCCTAGGGGTTTTCGACATTTCTTAATCCAAACCGCAAGTAACGAGGCATTGGCTACCTTAAGAGAGTCATAGTTACTCGTCCCAATTGCTCACCCAGTGTGCCACTTTTCCTTACTGCGGCCAGTCTGCCAGAAGCGATATGTCACTCGTTGTGTATCTTAAGAGATTCATCGTTACTCGTTCCATAGGTTACCGGTATTCTCTGAGTCAATACCTCTCGTGACGAAAAAGTGGCTATCTTAGTAGTGCAATACTTCTTCCTCCGAGTTGATCACACAGTTTACTACTTTTTTGTGTAGTTTTTGTCTGCCAGAAACTATAATTCACTAGTTTTGTATCATAAAAGAGTCATCGTTTCTCCTCCTAGGGGTTTTCGAGATTTCTTAATCCAAACCGCAAGTAACGAGGCATTGGCTACCTTAAGAGAGTCATAGTTACTCGTCCCAATTGCTCACCCAGTCTGCCACTTTTCCTTACTGCGGCCAGTCTGCCAGAAGCGATATGTCACTCGTTGTGTATCTTAAGAGATTCATCGTTACTCCTTCCATAGGTTACCGGTATTCTCTGAGTCAATACCTCTCGTGACGAAAAAGTGGCTATCTTAATAGTGCAATACCTCTTCCTCCGAGTTGATCACACAGTTTACTACTTTTTGTGTAGTTTTTGTCTGCCAGAAACTATAATTCACTAGCTGTGTATCATAAAAGAGTCATCGTTTCTCCTCCTAGGGGTTTTCGAGATATCTTAATCCAAACCGCAAGTAACGAGGCATTGGCTACCTTAAGAGAGTCATAGTTACTCGTCCCCATTGCTCACCCAGTCTGCCACTTTTCCTTACTGTGGCCAGTCTGCCAGAAGCGATATGTCACTCGTTGTGTATCTTAAGAGATTCATCGTTACTCCTTCCATAGGTTACTGGTATTCTCTGAGTCAATACATCTCTTGACGAAAAAGTGGCTATCTTAATAGTGCAATACTTCTTCCTCCGAGTTGCTCACACAGTTTACTACTTTTTGTGTAGTTTTTGTCTGCCAGAAACTATAATTCACTAGCTGTGTATCATAAAAGAGTCATCGTTTCTCCTCCTAGGGGTTTTCGAGATTTCTTAATCCAAACCGCAAGTAACAAGGCATTGGCTACCTTAAGAGAGTCATAGTTACTCGTCCCAATTGCTCACCCAGTCTGCCACTTTTCCTTACTGCGGCCAGTCTGCCAGAAGCGATATGTCACTCGTTGTGTATCTTAAGAGATTCATCGTTACTCTTTCCATAGGTTACTGGTATTCTCTAATTCAATGCCTCTCGTGACGGAAAAGTGGCTATCTTAATAGTGCAATACTTCTTCCTCCGAGTTGCTCACACAGTTTACTACTTTTTTGTGTAGTTTTTGTCTGCCAGAAACTATAATTCACTAGTTTTGTATCATAAAAGAGTCATCGTTTCTCCTCCTAGGGGTTATTCGAGACCTCTTAATCCAAACCGCAAGTAACGAGGCATTGGCTACCTTAAGAGAGTCATAGTTACTCGTCCCAATTGCTCACCCAGTCTGCCACTTTTCCTTACTGCGGCCAGTCTGCCAGAAGCGATATGTCACTCGTTGTGTATCTTAAGAGATTCATCGTTACTCTTTCCATAGGTTACTGGTATTCTCTGATTCAATGCCTCTCGTGACGAAAAAGTGGCTATCTTAGTAGTGCAATACTTCTTCCTCCCAGTTGCTCACACAGTTTACTACTTTTTTGTGTAGTTTTTGTCTGCCAGAAACTATAATTCACTAGTTTTGTATCATAAAAGAGTCATCGTTTCTCCTCCTAGGGGTTTTCGAGATTTCTTAATCCAAACCGCAAGTAACGAGGCATTGGCTACCTTAAGAGAGTCATAGTTACTCGTCCCAATTGCTCACCCAGTCTGCCACTTTTCCTTACTGCGGCCAGTCTGCCAGAAGCGATATGTCACTCGTTGTGTATCTTAAGAGATTCATTGTTACTCTTTCCATAGGTTACTGGTATTCTCTGATTCAATGTCTCTCGTGACCAAAAAGTGGCTATCTTAATAGTGCAATACTTCTTCCTCCCAGTTGCTCACACAGTTTACTACTTTTTTGTGTAGTTTTTGTCTGCCAGAAACTATAATTCACTAGTTTTGTATCATAAAAGAGTCATCGTTTCTCCTCCTAGGGGTTATTCGAGACCTCTTAATGCAAACCGCAAGTAACGAGGCATTGGCTACCTTAAGAGAGTCATAGTTACTCGTCCCAATTGCTCACCCAGTCTGCCACTTTTCCTTACTGCGGCCAGTCTGCCAGAAGCGATATGTCACTCGTTGTGTATCTTAAGAGATTCATCGTTACTCCTTGCATAGGTTACCGGTATTCTCTGAGTCAATACCTCTCGTGACGAAAAAGTGGCTATCTTAATAGTGCAATACTTCTTCCTCCGAGTTGATCACACAGTTTACTACTTTTTGTGTAGTTTTTGTCTGCCAGAAACTATAATTCACTAGCTGTGTATCATAAAAGAGTCATCGTTTCTCCTCCTAGGGGTTTTCGAGATATCTTAATCCAAACCGCAAGTAACGAGGCATTGGCTACCTTAAGAGAGTCATAGTTACTCGTCCCCATTGCTCACCCAGTCTGCCACTTTTTCTTACTGTGGCCAGTCTGCCAGAAGCGATATGTCACTCGTTGTGTATCTTAAGAGATTCATCGTTACTCTTTCCATAGGTTACTGGTATTCTCTGATTCAATGCCTCTCGTGACGAAAAAGTGGCTATCTTAATAGTGCAATACTTCTTCCTCCCAGTTGCTCACACAGTTTACTACTTTTTTGTGTAGTTTTTGTCTGCCAGAAACTATAATTCACTAGTTTTGTATCATAAAAGAGTCATCGTTTCTCCTCCTAGGGGTTATTCGAGACCTCTTAATCCAAACCGCAAGTAACGAGGCATTGGCTACCTTAAGAGAGTCATAGTTACTCGTCCCAATTGCTCACCCAGTCTGCCACTTTTCCTTACTGCGGCCAGTCTGCCAGAAGCGATATGTCACTCGTTGTGTATCTTAAGAGATTCATCGTTACTCTTTCCATAGGTTACTGGTATTCTCTGATTCAATGCCTCTCGTGACGAAAAAGTGGCTATCTTAGTAGTGCAATACTTCTTCCTCCCAGTTGCTCACACAGTTTACTACTTTTTTGTGTAGTTTTTGTCTGCCAGAAACTATAATTCACTAGTTTTGTATCATAAAAGTGTCATCGTTTCTCCTCCTAGGGGTTTTCGAGATTTCTTAATCCAAACCGCAAGTAACGAGGCATTGGCTACCTTAAGAGAGTCATAGTTACTCGTCCCAATTGCTCACCCAGTCTGCCACTTTTCCTTACTGCGGCCAGTCTGCCAGAAGCGATATGTCACTCGTTGTGTATCTTAAGAGATTCATTGTTACTCTTTCCATAGGTTACTGGTATTCTCTGATTCAATGTCTCTTGTGACGAAAAAGTGGCTATCTCAATAGTGCAATACTTCTTCCTCCCAGTTGCTCACACAGTTTACTACTTTTTTGTGTAGTTTTTGTCTGTCAGAAACTATAATTCACTAGTTTTGTATCATAAAAGAGTCATCGTTTCTCCTCCTAGGGGTTTTCGAGATTTCTTAATCCAAACCGCAAGTAACGAGGCATTGGCTACCTTAAGAGAGTCATAGTTACTCGTCCCAATTGCTCACCCAGTCTGACACTTTTCCTTACTGCGGCCAGTCTGCCAGAAGCGATATGTCACTCGTTGTGTATCTTAAGAGATTCATCGTTACGCCTTCCATAGGTTACCGGTATTCTCTGAGTCAATACCTCTCGTGACGAAAAAGTGGCTATCTTAATAGTGCAATACTTCTTCCTCCGAGTTGATCACACAGTTTACTACTTTTTTGTGTAGTTTTTGTCTGCCAGAAACTGTAATTCACTAGTTTTGTATCATAAAAGAGTCATCGTTTCTCCTCCTAGGGGTTTTCGACATTTCTTAATCCAAACCGCAAGTAACGAGGCATTGGCTACCTTAAGAGAGTCATAGTTACTCGTCCCAATTGCTCACCCAGTGTGCCACTTTTCCTTACTGCGGCCAGTCTGCCAGAAGCGATATGTCACTCGTTGTGTATCTTAAGAGATTCATCGTTACTCGTTCCATAGGTTACCGGTATTCTCTGAGTCAATACCTCTCGTGACGAAAAAGTGGCTATCTTAGTAGTGCAATACTTCTTCCTCCGAGTTGATCACACAGTTTACTACTTTTTTGTGTAGTTTTTGTCTGCCAGAAACTATAATTCACTAGTTTTGTATCATAAAAGAGTCATCGTTTCTCCTCCTAGGGGTTTTCGAGATTTCTTAATCCAAACCGCAAGTAACGAGGCATTGGCTACCTTAAGAGAGTCATAGTTACTCGTCCCAATTGCTCACCCAGTCTGCCACTTTTCCTTACTGCGGCCAGTCTGCCAGAAGCGATATGTCACTCGTTGTGTATCTTAAGAGATTCATCGTTACTCCTTCCATAGGTTACCGGTATTCTCTGAGTCAATACCTCTCGTGACGAAAAAGTGGCTATCTTAATAGTGCAATACCTCTTCCTCCGAGTTGATCACACAGTTTACTACTTTTTGTGTAGTTTTTGTCTGCCAGAAACTATAATTCACTAGCTGTGTATCATAAAAGAGTCATCGTTTCTCCTCCTAGGGGTTTTCGAGATATCTTAATCCAAACCGCAAGTAACGAGGCATTGGCTACCTTAAGAGAGTCATAGTTACTCGTCCCCATTGCTCACCCAGTCTGCCACTTTTCCTTACTGTGGCCAGTCTGCCAGAAGCGATATGTCACTCGTTGTGTATCTTAAGAGATTCATCGTTACTCCTTCCATAGGTTACTGGTATTCTCTGAGTCAATACATCTCTTGACGAAAAAGTGGCTATCTTAATAGTGCAATACTTCTTCCTCCGAGTTGCTCACACAGTTTACTACTTTTTGTGTAGTTTTTGTCTGCCAGAAACTATAATTCACTAGCTGTGTATCATAAAAGAGTCATCGTTTCTCCTCCTAGGGGTTTTCGAGATTTCTTAATCCAAACCGCAAGTAACAAGGCATTGGCTACCTTAAGAGAGTCATAGTTACTCGTCCCAATTGCTCACCCAGTCTGCCACTTTTCCTTACTGCGGCCAGTCTGCCAGAAGCGATATGTCACTCGTTGTGTATCTTAAGAGATTCATCGTTACTCTTTCCATAGGTTACTGGTATTCTCTAATTCAATGCCTCTCGTGACGGAAAAGTGGCTATCTTAATAGTGCAATACTTCTTCCTCCGAGTTGCTCACACAGTTTACTACTTTTTTGTGTAGTTTTTGTCTGCCAGAAACTATAATTCACTAGTTTTGTATCATAAAAGAGTCATCGTTTCTCCTCCTAGGGGTTATTCGAGACCTCTTAATCCAAACCGCAAGTAACGAGGCATTGGCTACCTTAAGAGAGTCATAGTTACTCGTCCCAATTGCTCACCCAGTCTGCCACTTTTCCTTACTGCGGCCAGTCTGCCAGAAGCGATATGTCACTCGTTGTGTATCTTAAGAGATTCATCGTTACTCTTTCCATAGGTTACTGGTATTCTCTGATTCAATGCCTCTCGTGACGAAAAAGTGGCTATCTTAGTAGTGCAATACTTCTTCCTCCCAGTTGCTCACACAGTTTACTACTTTTTTGTGTAGTTTTTGTCTGCCAGAAACTATAATTCACTAGTTTTGTATCATAAAAGAGTCATCGTTTCTCCTCCTAGGGGTTTTCGAGATTTCTTAATCCAAACCGCAAGTAACGAGGCATTGGCTACCTTAAGAGAGTCATAGTTACTCGTCCCAATTGCTCACCCAGTCTGCCACTTTTCCTTACTGCGGCCAGTCTGCCAGAAGCGATATGTCACTCGTTGTGTATCTTAAGAGATTCATTGTTACTCTTTCCATAGGTTACTGGTATTCTCTGATTCAATGTCTCTCGTGACCAAAAAGTGGCTATCTTAATAGTGCAATACTTCTTCCTCCCAGTTGCTCACACAGTTTACTACTTTTTTGTGTAGTTTTTGTCTGCCAGAAACTATAATTCACTAGTTTTGTATCATAAAAGAGTCATCGTTTCTCCTCCTAGGGGTTATTCGAGACCTCTTAATGCAAACCGCAAGTAACGAGGCATTGGCTACCTTAAGAGAGTCATAGTTACTCGTCCCAATTGCTCACCCAGTCTGCCACTTTTCCTTACTGCGGCCAGTCTGCCAGAAGCGATATGTCACTCGTTGTGTATCTTAAGAGATTCATCGTTACTCCTTGCATAGGTTACCGGTATTCTCTGAGTCAATACCTCTCGTGACGAAAAAGTGGCTATCTTAATAGTGCAATACTTCTTCCTCCGAGTTGATCACACAGTTTACTACTTTTTGTGTAGTTTTTGTCTGCCAGAAACTATAATTCACTAGCTGTGTATCATAAAAGAGTCATCGTTTCTCCTCCTAGGGGTTTTCGAGATATCTTAATCCAAACCGCAAGTAACGAGGCATTGGCTACCTTAAGAGAGTCATAGTTACTCGTCCCCATTGCTCACCCAGTCTGCCACTTTTTCTTACTGTGGCCAGTCTGCCAGAAGCGATATGTCACTCGTTGTGTATCTTAAGAGATTCATCGTTACTCCTTCCATAGGTTACTGGTATTCTCTGAGTCAATACATCTCTTGACGAAAAAGTGGCTATCTTAATAGTGCAATACTTCTTCCTCCGAGTTGCTCACACAGTTTACTACTTTTTGTGTAGTTTTTGTCTGCCAGAAACTATAATTCACTAGCTGTGTATCATAAAAGAGTCATCGTTCCTCCTCCTAGGGGTTTTCGAGATTTCTTAATCCAAACCGCAAGTAACAAGGCATTGGCTACCTTAAGAGAGTCATAGTTACTCGTCCCAATTGCTCACCCAGTCTGCCACTTTTCCTTACTGCGGCCAGTCTGCCAGAAGCGATATGTCACTCGTTGTGTATCTTAAGAGATTCATCGTTACTCCTTCCATAGGTTACCGGTATTCTCTGAGTCAATACCTCTCGTGACGAAAAAGTGGCTATCTTAATAGTGCAATACTTCTTCCTCCGAGTTGCTCACACAGTTTACTACTTTTTGTGTAGTTTTTGTCTGCCAGAAACTATAATTCACTAGCTGTGTATCATAAAAGAGTCATCGTTTCTCCTCCTAGGGGTTTTCGAGATTTCTTAATCCAAACCGCAAGTAACAAGGCATTGGCTACCTTAAGAGAGTCATAGTTACTCGTCCCAATTGCTCACACAGTCTGCCACTTTTCCTTACTGCGGCCAGTCTGCCAGAAGCGATATGTCATCCGTTGTGTATCTTAAGAGATTCATCGTTACTCTTTCCATAGGTTACTGGTATTCTCTGATTCAATGCCTCTCGTGACGAAAAAGTGGCTATCTTAATAGTGCAATACTTCTTCCTCCCAGTTGCTCACACAGTTTACTACTTTTTTGTGTAGTTTTTGTCTGCCAGAAACTATAATTCACTAGTTTTGTATCATAAAAGAGTCATCGTTTCTCCTCCTAGGGGTTATTCGAGACCTCTTAATCCAAACCGCAAGTAACGAGGCATTGGCTACCTTAAGAGAGTCATAGTTACTCGTCCCAATTGCTCACCCAGTCTGCCACTTTTCCTTACTGCGGCCAGTCTGCCAGAAGCGATATGTCACTCGTTGTGTATCTTAAGAGATTCATCGTTACTCGTTCCATAGGTTACCGGTATTCTCTGAGTCAATACCTCTCGTGACGAAAAAGTGGCTATCTTAGTAGTGCAATACTTCTTCCTCCGAGTTGATCACACAGTTTACTACTTTTTTGTGTAGTTTTTGTCTGCCAGAAACTATAATTCACTAGTTTTGTATCATAAAAGAGTCATCGTTTCTCCTCCTAGGGGTTATTCGAGACCTCTTAATCCAAACCGCAAGTAACGAGGCATTGGCTACCTTAAGAGAGTCATAGTTACTCGTCCCAATTGCTCACCCAGTCTGCCACTTTTCCTTACTGCGGCCAGTCTGCCAGAAGCGATATGTCACTCGTTGTGTATCTTAAGAGATTCATCGTTACTCTTTCCATAGGTTACTGGTATTCTCTGATTCAATGCCTCTCGTGACGAAAAAGTGGCTATCTTAGTAGTGCAATACTTCTTCCTCCCAGTTGCTCACACAGTTTACTACTTTTTTGTGTAGTTTTTGTCTGCCAGAAACTATAATTCACTAGTTTTGTATCATAAAAGTGTCATCGTTTCTCCTCCTAGGGGTTTTCGAGATTTCTTAATCCAAACCGCAAGTAACGAGGCATTGGCTACCTTAAGAGAGTCATAGTTACTCGTCCCAATTGCTCACCCAGTCTGCCACTTTTCCTTACTGCGGCCAGTCTGCCAGAAGCGATATGTCACTCGTTGTGTATCTTAAGAGATTCATTGTTACTCTTTCCATAGGTTACTGGTATTCTCTGATTCAATGTCTCTTGTGACGAAAAAGTGGCTATCTCAATAGTGCAATACTTCTTCCTCCCAGTTGCTCACACAGTTTACTACTTTTTTGTGTAGTTTTTGTCTGTCAGAAACTATAATTCACTAGTTTTGTATCATAAAAGAGTCATCGTTTCTCCTCCTAGGGGTTTTCGAGATTTCTTAATCCAAACCGCAAGTAACGAGGCATTGGCTACCTTAAGAGAGTCATAGTTACTCGTCCCAATTGCTCACCCAGTCTGACACTTTTCCTTACTGCGGCCAGTCTGCCAGAAGCGATATGTCACTCGTTGTGTATCTTAAGAGATTCATCGTTACGCCTTCCATAGGTTACCGGTATTCTCTGAGTCAATACCTCTCGTGACGAAAAAGTGGCTATCTTAATAGTGCAATACTTCTTCCTCCGAGTTGATCACACAGTTTACTACTTTTTTGTGTAGTTTTTGTCTGCCAGAAACTGTAATTCACTAGTTTTGTATCATAAAAGAGTCATCGTTTCTCCTCCTAGGGGTTTTCGACATTTCTTAATCCAAACCGCAAGTAACGAGGCATTGGCTACCTTAAGAGAGTCATAGTTACTCGTCCCAATTGCTCACCCAGTGTGCCACTTTTCCTTACTGCGGCCAGTCTGCCAGAAGCGATATGTCACTCGTTGTGTATCTTAAGAGATTCATCGTTACTCGTTCCATAGGTTACCGGTATTCTCTGAGTCAATACCTCTCGTGACGAAAAAGTGGCTATCTTAGTAGTGCAATACTTCTTCCTCCGAGTTGATCACACAGTTTACTACTTTTTTGTGTAGTTTTTGTCTGCCAGAAACTATAATTCACTAGTTTTGTATCATAAAAGTGTCATCGTTTCTCCTCCTAGGGGTTTTCGAGATTTCTTAATCCAAACCGCAAGTAACGAGGCATTGGCTACCTTAAGAGAGTCATAGTTACTCGTCCCAATTGCTCACCCAGTCTGCCACTTTTCCTTACTGCGGCCAGTCTGCCAGAAGCGATATGTCACTCGTTGTGTATCTTAAGAGATTCATCGTTACTCCTTCCATAGGTTACCGGTATTCTCTGAGTCAATACCTCTCGTGACGAAAAAGTGGCTATCTTAATAGTGCAATACCTCTTCCTCCGAGTTGATCACACAGTTTACTACTTTTTGTGTAGTTTTTGTCTGCCAGAAACTATAATTCACTAGCTGTGTAGCATAAAAGAGTCATCGTTTCTCCTCCTAGGGGTTTTCGAGATATCTTAATCCAAACCGCAAGTAACGAGGCATTGGCTACCTTAAGAGAGTCATAGTTACTCGTCCCCATTGCTCACCCAGTCTGCCACTTTTCCTTACTGTGGCCAGTCTGCCAGAAGCGATATGTCACTCGTTGTGTATCTTAAGAGATTCATCGTTACTCCTTCCATAGGTTACTGGTATTCTCTGAGTCAATACATCTCTTGACGAAAAAGTGGCTATCTTAATAGTGCAATACTTCTTCCTCCGAGTTGCTCACACAGTTTACTACTTTTTGTGTAGTTTTTGTCTGCCAGAAACTATAATTCACTAGCTGTGTATCATAAAAGAGTCATCGTTTCTCCTCCTAGGGGTTTTCGAGATTTCTTAATCCAAACCGCAAGTAACAAGGCATTGGCTACCTTAAGAGAGTCATAGTTACTCGTCCCAATTGCTCACCCAGTCTGCCACTTTTCCTTACTGCGGCCAGTCTGCCAGAAGCGATATGTCACTCGTTGTGTATCTTAAGAGATTCATCGTTACTCTTTCCATAGGTTACTGGTATTCTCTAATTCAATGCCTCTCGTGACGGAAAAGTGGCTATCTTAATAGTGCAATACTTCTTCCTCCGAGTTGCTCACACAGTTTACTACTTTTTTGTGTAGTTTTTGTCTGCCAGAAACTATAATTCACTAGTTTTGTATCATAAAAGAGTCATCGTTTCTCCTCCTAGGGGTTATTCGAGACCTCTTAATCCAAACCGCAAGTAACGAGGCATTGGCTACCTTAAGAGAGTCATAGTTACTCGTCCCAATTGCTCACCCAGTCTGCCACTTTTCCTTACTGCGGCCAGTCTGCCAGAAGCGATATGTCACTCGTTGTGTATCTTAAGAGATTCATCGTTACTCTTTCCATAGGTTACTGGTATTCTCTGATTCAATGCCTCTCGTGACGAAAAAGTGGCTATCTTAGTAGTGCAATACTTCTTCCTCCCAGTTGCTCACACAGTTTACTACTTTTTTGTGTAGTTTTTGTCTGCCAGAAACTATAATTCACTAGTTTTGTATCATAAAAGAGTCATCGTTTCTCCTCCTAGGGGTTTTCGAGATTTCTTAATCCAAACCGCAAGTAACGAGGCATTGGCTACCTTAAGAGAGTCATAGTTACTCGTCCCAATTGCTCACCCAGTCTGCCACTTTTCCTTACTGCGGCCAGTCTGCCAGAAGCGATATGTCACTCGTTGTGTATCTTAAGAGATTCATTGTTACTCTTTCCATAGGTTACTGGTATTCTCTGATTCAATGTCTCTCGTGACCAAAAAGTGGCTATCTTAATAGTGCAATACTTCTTCCTCCCAGTTGCTCACACAGTTTACTACTTTTTTGTGTAGTTTTTGTCTGCCAGAAACTATAATTCACTAGTTTTGTATCATAAAAGAGTCATCGTTTCTCCTCCTAGGGGTTATTCGAGACCTCTTAATGCAAACCGCAAGTAACGAGGCATTGGCTACCTTAAGAGAGTCATAGTTACTCGTCCCAATTGCTCACCCAGTCTGCCACTTTTCCTTACTGCGGCCAGTCTGCCAGAAGCGATATGTCACTCGTTGTGTATCTTAAGAGATTCATCGTTACTCCTTGCATAGGTTACCGGTATTCTCTGAGTCAATACCTCTCGTGACGAAAAAGTGGCTATCTTAATAGTGCAATACTTCTTCCTCCGAGTTGATCACACAGTTTACTACTTTTTGTGTAGTTTTTGTCTGCCAGAAACTATAATTCACTAGCTGTGTATCATAAAAGAGTCATCGTTTCTCCTCCTAGGGGTTTTCGAGATATCTTAATCCAAACCGCAAGTAACGAGGCATTGGCTACCTTAAGAGAGTCATAGTTACTCGTCCCCATTGCTCACCCAGTCTGCCACTTTTTCTTACTGTGGCCAGTCTGCCAGAAGCGATATGTCACTCGTTGTGTATCTTAAGAGATTCATCGTTACTCCTTCCATAGGTTACTGGTATTCTCTGAGTCAATACATCTCTTGACGAAAAAGTGGCTATCTTAATAGTGCAATACTTCTTCCTCCGAGTTGCTCACACAGTTTACTACTTTTTGTGTAGTTTTTGTCTGCCAGAAACTATAATTCACTAGCTGTGTATCATAAAAGAGTCATCGTTCCTCCTCCTAGGGGTTTTCGAGATTTCTTAATCCAAACCGCAAGTAACAAGGCATTGGCTACCTTAAGAGAGTCATAGTTACTCGTCCCAATTGCTCACCCAGTCTGCCACTTTTCCTTACTGCGGCCAGTCTGCCAGAAGCGATATGTCACTCGTTGTGTATCTTAAGAGATTCATCGTTACTCCTTCCATAGGTTACCGGTATTCTCTGAGTCAATACCTCTCGTGACGAAAAAGTGGCTATCTTAATAGTGCAATACTTCTTCCTCCGAGTTGCTCACACAGTTTACTACTTTTTGTGTAGTTTTTGTCTGCCAGAAACTATAATTCACTAGCTGTGTATCATAAAAGAGTCATCGTTTCTCCTCCTAGGGGTTTTCGAGATTTCTTAATCCAAACCGCAAGTAACAAGGCATTGGCTACCTTAAGAGAGTCATAGTTACTCGTCCCAATTGCTCACACAGTCTGCCACTTTTCCTTACTGCGGCCAGTCTGCCAGAAGCGATATGTCATCCGTTGTGTATCTTAAGAGATTCATCGTTACTCTTTCCATAGGTTACTGGTATTCTCTGATTCAATGCCTCTCGTGACGAAAAAGTGGCTATCTTAATAGTGCAATACTTCTTCCTCCCAGTTGCTCACACAGTTTATTACTTTTTTGTGTAGTTTTTGTCTGCCAGAAACTATAATTCACTAGTTTTGTATCATAAAAGAGTCATCGTTTCTCCTCCTAGGGGTTATTCGAGACCTCTTAATCCAAACCGCAAGTAACGAGGCATTGGCTACCTTAAGAGAGTCATAGTTACTCGTCCCAATTGCTCACCCAGTCTGCCACTTTTCCTTACTGCGGCCAGTCTGCCAGAAGCGATATGTCACTCGTTGTGTATCTTAAGAGATTCATCGTTACTCTTTCCATAGGTTACTGGTATTCTCTGATTCAATGCCTCTCGTGACGAAAAAGTGGCTATCTTAGTAGTGCAATACTTCTTCCTCCCAGTTGCTCACACAGTTTACTACTTTTTAGTGTAGTTTTTGTCTGCCAGAAACTATAATTCACTAGTTTTGTATCATAAAAGTGTCATCGTTTCTCCTCCTAGGGGTTTTCGAGATTTCTTAATCCAAACCGCAAGTAACGAGGCATTGGCTACCTTAAGAGAGTCATAGTTACTCGTCCCAATTGCTCACCCAGTCTGCCACTTTTCCTTACTGCGGCCAGTCTGCCAGAAGCGATATGTCACTCGTTGTGTATCTTAAGAGATTCATTGTTACTCTTTCCATAGGTTACTGGTATTCTCTGATTCAATGTCTCTTGTGACGAAAAAGTGGCTATCTTAATAGTGCAATACTTCTTCCTCCCAGTTGCTCACACAGTTTACTACTTTTTTGTGTAGTTTTTGTCTGTCAGAAACTATAATTCACTAGTTTTGTATCATAAAAGAGTCATCGTTTCTCCTCCTAGGGGTTTTCGAGATTTCTTAATCCAAACCGCAAGTAACGAGGCATTGGCTACCTTAAGAGAGTCATAGTTACTCGTCCCAATTGCTCACCCAGTCTGACACTTTTCCTTACTGCGGCCAGTCTGCCAGAAGCGATATGTCACTCGTTGTGTATCTTAAGAGATTCATCGTTACGCCTTCCATAGGTTACCGGTATTCTCTGAGTCAATACCTCTCGTGACGAAAAAGTGGCTATCTTAATAGTGCAATACTTCTTCCTCCGAGTTGATCACACAGTTTACTACTTTTTTGTGTAGTTTTTGTCTGCCAGAAACTGTAATTCACTAGTTTTGTATCATAAAAGAGTCATCGTTTCTCCTCCTAGGGGTTTTCGACATTTCTTAATCCAAACCGCAAGTAACGAGGCATTGGCTACCTTAAGAGAGTCATAGTTACTCGTCCCAATTGCTCACCCAGTGTGCCACTTTTCCTTACTGCGGCCAGTCTGCCAGAAGCGATATGTCACTCGTTGTGTATCTTAAGAGATTCATCGTTACTCGTTCCATAGGTTACCGGTATTCTCTGAGTCAATACCTCTCGTGACGAAAAAGTGGCTATCTTAGTAGTGCAATACTTCTTCCTCCGAGTTGATCACACAGTTTACTACTTTTTTGTGTAGTTTTTGTCTGCCAGAAACTATAATTCACTAGTTTTGTATCATAAAAGAGTCATCGTTTCTCCTCCTAGGGGTTTTCGAGATTTCTTAATCCAAACCGCAAGTAACGAGGCATTGGCTACCTTAAGAGAGTCATAGTTACTCGTCCCAATTGCTCACCCAGTCTGCCACTTTTCCTTACTGCGGCCAGTCTGCCAGAAGCGATATGTCACTCGTTGTGTATCTTAAGAGATTCATTGTTACTCTTTCCATAGGTTACTGGTATTCTCTGATTCAATGTCTCTCGTGACGAAAAAGTGGCTATGTTAATAGTGCAATACTTCTTCCTCCCAGTTGCTCACACAGTTTACTACTTTTTTGTGTAGTTTTTGTCTGCCAGAAACTATAATTCACAAGTTTTGTATCATAAAAGAGTCATCGTTTCTCCTCCTAGGGGTTATTCGAGACCTCTTAATGCAAACCGCAAGTAACGAGGCATTGGCTACCTTAAGAGAGTCATAGTTACTCGTCCCAATAGCTCACCCAGTCTGCCACTTTTCCTTACTGCGGCCAGTCTGCCAGAAGCGATATGTCACTCGTTGTGTATCTTAAGAGATTCATCGTTACTCCTTCCATAGGTTACCGGTATTCTCTGAGTCAATACCTCTCGTGACGAAAAAGTGGCTATCTTAATAGTGCAATACCTCTTCCTCCGAGTTGATCACACAGTTTACTACTTTTTGTGTAGTTTTTGTCTGCCAGAAACTATAATTCACTAGCTGTGTATCATAAAAGAGTCATCGTTTCTCCTCCTAGGGGTTTTCGAGATATCTTAATCCAAACCGCAAGTAACGAGGCATTGGCTACCTTAAGAGAGTCATAGTTACTCGTCCCCATTGCTCACCCAGTCTGCCACTTTTCCTTACTGTGGCCAGTCTGCCAGAAGCGATATGTCACTCGTTGTGTATCTTAAGAGATTCATCGTTACTCCTTCCATAGGTTACTGGTATTCTCTGAGTCAATACATCTCTTGACGAAAAAGTGGCTATCTTAATAGTGCAATACTTCTTCCTCCGAGTTGCTCACACAGTTTACTACTTTTTGTGTAGTTTTTGTCTGCCAGAAACTATAATTCACTAGCTGTGTATCATAAAAGAGTCATCGTTTCTCCTCCTAGGGGTTTTCGAGATTTCTTAATCCAAACCGCAAGTAACAAGGCATTGGCTACCTTAAGAGAGTCATAGTTACTCGTCCCAATTGCTCACCCAGTCTGCCACTTTTCCTTACTGCGGCCAGTCTGCCAGAAGCGATATGTCACTCGTTGTGTATCTTAAGAGATTCATCGTTACTCTTTCCATAGGTTACTGGTATTCTCTAATTCAATGCCTCTCGTGACGGAAAAGTGGCTATCTTAATAGTGCAATACTTCTTCCTCCCAGTTGCTCACACAGTTTACTACTTTTTTGTGTAGTTTTTGTCTGCCAGAAACTATAATTCACTAGTTTTGTATCATAAAAGAGTCATCGTTTCTCCTCCTAGGGGTTATTCGAGACCTCTTAATCCAAACCGCAAGTAACGAGGCATTGGCTACCTTAAGAGAGTCATAGTTACTCGTCCCAATTGCTCACCCAGTCTGCCACTTTTCCTTACTGCGGCCAGTCTGCCAGAAGCGATATGTCACTCGTTGTGTATCTTAAGAGATTCATCGTTACTCTTTCCATAGGTTACTGGTATTCTCTGATTCAATGCCTCTCGTGACGAAAAAGTGGCTATCTTAGTAGTGCAATACTTCTTCCTCCCAGTTGCTCACACAGTTTACTACTTTTTTGTGTAGTTTTTGTCTGCCAGAAACTATAATTCACTAGTTTTGTATCATAAAAGAGTCATCGTTTCTCCTCCTAGGGGTTTTCGAGATTTCTTAATCCAAACCGCAAGTAACGAGGCATTGGCTACCTTAAGAGAGTCATAGTTACTCGTCCCAATTGCTCACCCAGTCTGCCACTTTTCCTTACTGCGGCCAGTCTGCCAGAAGCGATATGTCACTCGTTGTGTATCTTAAGAGATTCATTGTTACTCTTTCCATAGGTTACTGGTATTCTCTGATTCAATGTCTCTCGTGACCAAAAAGTGGCTATCTTAATAGTGCAATACTTCTTCCTCCCAGTTGCTCACACAGTTTACTACTTTTTTGTGTAGTTTTTGTCTGCCAGAAACTATAATTCACTAGTTTTGTATCATAAAAGAGTCATCGTTTCTCCTCCTAGGGGTTATTCGAGACCTCTTAATGCAAACCGCAAGTAACGAGGCATTGGCTACCTTAAGAGAGTCATAGTTACTCGTCCCAATTGCTCACCCAGTCTGCCACTTTTCCTTACTGCGGCCAGTCTGCCAGAAGCGATATGTCACTCGTTGTGTATCTTAAGAGATTCATCGTTACTCCTTGCATAGGTTACCGGTATTCTCTGAGTCAATACCTCTCGTGACGAAAAAGTGGCTATCTTAATAGTGCAATACTTCTTCCTCCGAGTTGATCACACAGTTTACTACTTTTTGTGTAGTTTTTGTCTGCCAGAAACTATAATTCACTAGCTGTGTATCATAAAAGAGTCATCGTTTCTCCTCCTAGGGGTTTTCGAGATATCTTAATCCAAACCGCAAGTAACGAGGCATTGGCTACCTTAAGAGAGTCATAGTTACTCGTCCCCATTGCTCACCCAGTCTGCCACTTTTTCTTACTGTGGCCAGTCTGCCAGAAGCGATATGTCACTCGTTGTGTATCTTAAGAGATTCATCGTTACTCCTTCCATAGGTTACTGGTATTCTCTGAGTCAATACATCTCTTGACGAAAAAGTGGCTATCTTAATAGTGCAATACTTCTTCCTCCGAGTTGCTCACACAGTTTACTACTTTTTGTGTAGTTTTTGTCTGCCAGAAACTATAATTCACTAGCTGTGTATCATAAAAGAGTCATCGTTTCTCCTCCTAGGGGTTTTCGAGATTTCTTAATCCAAACCGCAAGTAACAAGGCATTGGCTACCTTAAGAGAGTCATAGTTACTCGTCCCAATTGCTCACCCAGTCTGCCACTTTTCCTTACTGCGGCCAGTCTGCCAGAAGCGATATGTCACTCGTTGTGTATCTTAAGAGATTCATCGTTACTCTTTCCATAGGTTACTGGTATTCTCTAATTCAATGCCTCTCGTGACGAAAAAGTGGCTATCTTAATAGTGCAATACTTCTTCCTCCCAGTTGCTCACACAGTTTACTACTTTTTTGTGTAGTTTTTGTCTGCCAGAAACTATAATTCACTAGTTTTGTATCATAAAAGAGTCATCGTTTCTCCTCCTAGGGGTTATTCGAGACCTCTTAATCCAAACCGCAAGTAACGAGGCATTGGCTACCTTAAGAGAGTCATAGTTACTCGTCCCAATTGCTCACCCAGTCTGCCACTTTTCCTTACTGCGGCCAGTCTGCCAGAAGCGATATGTCACTCGTTGTGTATCTTAAGAGATTCATCGTTACTCTTTCCATAGGTTACTGGTATTCTCTGATTCAATGCCTCTCGTGACGAAAAAGTGGCTATCTTAGTAGTGCAATACTTCTTCCTCCCAGTTGCTCACACGGTTTACTACTTTTTTGTGTAGTTTTTGTCTGCCAGAAACTATAATTCACTAGTTTTGTATCATAAAAGAGTCATCGTTTCTCCTCCTAGGGGTTTTCGAGATTTCTTAATCCAAACCGCAAGTAACGAGGCATTGGCTACCTTAAGAGAGTCATAGTTACTCGTCCCAATTGCTCACCCAGTCTGCCACTTTTCCTTACTGCTACCAGTCTGCCAGAAGCGATATGTCACTCGTTGTGTATCTTAAGAGATTCATTGTTACTCTTTCCATAGGTTACTGGTATTCTCTGATTCAATGTCTCTCGTGACGAAAAAGTGGCTATCTTAATAGTGCAATACTTCTTCCTCCCAGTTGCTCACACAGTTTACTACTTTTTTGTGTAGTTTTTGTCTGCCAGAAACTATAATTCACTAGTTTTGTATCATAAAAGAGTCATCGTTTCTCCTCCTAGGGGTTATTCGAGACCTCTTAATCCAAACCGCAAGTAACGAGGCATTGGCTACCTTAAGAGAGTCATAGTTACTCGTCCCCATTGCTCACCCAGTCTGCCACTTTTCCTTACTGTGGCCAGTCTGCCAGAAGCGATATGTCACTCGTTGTGTATCTTAAGAGATTCATCGTTACTCCTTCCATAGGTTACTGGTATTCTCTGAGTCAATACATCTCTTGACGAAAAAGTGGCTATCTTAATAGTGCAATACTTCTTCCTCCGAGTTGCTCACACAGTTTACTACTTTTTGTGTAGTTTTTGTCTGCCAGAAACTATAATTCACTAGCTGTGTATCATAAAAGAGTCATCGTTTCTCCTCCTAGGGGTTTTCGAGATTTCTTAATCCAAACCGCAAGTAACAAGGCATTGGCTACCTTAAGAGAGTCATAGTTACTCGTCCCAATTGCTCACCCAGTCTGCCACTTTTCCTTACTGCGGCCAGTCTGCCAGAAGCGATATGTCACTCGTTGTGTATCTTAAGAGATTCATCGTTACTCTTTCCATAGGTTACTGGTATTCTCTAATTCAATGCCTCTCGTGACGGAAAAGTGGCTATCTTAATAGTGCAATACTTCTTCCTCCCAGTTGCTCACACAGTTTACTACTTTTTTGTGTAGTTTTTGTCTGCCAGAAACTATAATTCACTAGTTTTGTATCATAAAAGAGTCATCGTTTCTCCTCCTAGGGGTTATTCGAGACCTCTTAATCCAAACCGCAAGTAACGAGGCATTGGCTACCTTAAGAGAGTCATAGTTACTCGTCCCAATTGCTCACCCAGTCTGCCACTTTTCCTTACTGCGGCCAGTCTGCCAGAAGCGATATGTCACTCGTTGTGTATCTTAAGAGATTCATCGTTACTCTTTCCATAGGTTACTGGTATTCTCTGATTCAATGCCTCTCGTGACGAAAAAGTGGCTATCTTAGTAGTGCAATACTTCTTCCTCCCAGTTGCTCACACAGTTTACTACTTTTTTGTGTAGTTTTTGTCTGCCAGAAACTATAATTCACTAGTTTTGTATCATAAAAGAGTCATCGTTTCTCCTCCTAGGGGTTATTCGAGACCTCTTAATGCAAACCGCAAGTAACGAGGCATTGGCTACCTTAAGAGAGTCATAGTTACTCGTCCCAATTGCTCACCCAGTCTGCCACTTTTCCTTACTGCGGCCAGTCTGCCAGAAGCGATATGTCACTCGTTGTGTATCTTAAGAGATTCATCGTTACTCCTTGCATAGGTTACCGGTATTCTCTGAGTCAATACCTCTCGTGACGAAAAAGTGGCTATCTTAATAGTGCAATACTTCTTCCTCCGAGTTGATCACACAGTTTACTACTTTTTGTGTAGTTTTTGTCTGCCAGAAACTATAATTCACTAGCTGTGTATCATAAAAGAGTCATCGTTTCTCCTCCTAGGGGTTTTCGAGATATCTTAATCCAAACCGCAAGTAACGAGGCATTGGCTACCTTAAGAGAGTCATAGTTACTCGTCCCCATTGCTCACCCAGTCTGCCACTTTTTCTTACTGTGGCCAGTCTGCCAGAAGCGATATGTCACTCGTTGTGTATCTTAAGAGATTCATCGTTACTCCTTCCATAGGTTACTGGTATTCTCTGAGTCAATACATCTCTTGACGAAAAAGTGGCTATCTTAATAGTGCAATACTTCTTCCTCCGAGTTGCTCACACAGTTTACTACTTTTTGTGTAGTTTTTGTCTGCCAGAAACTATAATTCACTAGCTGTGTATCATAAAAGAGTCATCGTTTCTCCTCCTAGGGGTTTTCGAGATTTCTTAATCCAAACCGCAAGTAACAAGGCATTGGCTACCTTAAGAGAGTCATAGTTACTCGTCCCAATTGCTCACCCAGTCTGCCACTTTTCCTTACTGCGGCCAGTCTGCCAGAAGCGATATGTCACTCGTTGTGTATCTTAAGAGATTCATCGTTACTCTTTCCATAGGTTACTGGTATTCTCTAATTCAATGCCTCTCGTGACGAAAAAGTGGCTATCTTAATAGTGCAATACTTCTTCCTCCCAGTTGCTCACACAGTTTACTACTTTTTTGTGTAGTTTTTGTCTGCCAGAAACTATAATTCACTAGTTTTGTATCATAAAAGAGTCATCGTTTCTCCTCCTAGGGGTTATTCGAGACCTCTTAATCCAAACCGCAAGTAACGAGGCATTGGCTACCTTAAGAGAGTCATAGTTACTCGTCCCAATTGCTCACCCAGTCTGCCACTTTTCCTTACTGCGGCCAGTCTGCCAGAAGCGATATGTCACTCGTTGTGTATCTTAAGAGATTCATCGTTACTCTTTCCATAGGTTACTGGTATTCTCTGATTCAATGCCTCTCGTGACGAAAAAGTGGCTATCTTAGTAGTGCAATACTTCTTCCTCCCAGTTGCTCACACAGTTTACTACTTTTTTGTGTAGTTTTTGTCTGCCAGAAACTATAATTCACTAGTTTTGTATCATAAAAGAGTCATCGTTTCTCCTCCTAGGGGTTTTCGAGATTTCTTAATCCAAACCGCAAGTAACGAGGCATTGGCTACCTTAAGAGAGTCATAGTTACTCGTCCCAATTGCTCACCCAGTCTGCCACTTTTCCTTACTGCGGCCAGTCTGCCAGAAGCGATATGTCACTCGTTGTGTATCTTAAGAGATTCATTGTTACTCTTTCCATAGGTTACTGGTATTCTCTGATTCAATGTCTCTCGTGACGAAAAAGTGGCTATCTTAATAGTGCAATACTTCTTCCTCCCAGTTGCTCACACAGTTTACTACTTTTTTGTGTAGTTTTTGTCTGCCAGAAACTATAATTCACTAGTTTTGTATCATAAAAGAGTCATCGTTTCTCCTCCTAGGGGTTATTCGAGACCTCTTAATGCAAACCGCAAGTAACGAGGCATTGGCTACCTTAAGAGAGTCATAGTTACTCGTCCCTATTGCTCACCCAGTCTGCCACTTTTCCTTACTGCGGCCAGTCTGCCAGAAGCGATATGTCACTCGTTGTGTATCTTAAGAGATTCATCGTTACTCCTTCCATAGGTTACCGGTATTCTCTGAGTCAATACCTCTCGTGACGAAAAAGTGGCTATCTTAATAGTGCAATACTTCTTCCTCCGAGTTGATCACACAGTTTACTACTTTTTGTGTAGTTTTTGTCTGCCAGAAACTATAATTCACTAGCTGTGTATCATAAAAGAGTCATCGTTTCTCCTCCTAGGGGTTTTCGAGATATCTTAATCCAAACCGCAAGTAACGAGGCATTGGCTACCTTAAGAGAGTCACAGTTACTCGTCCCCATTGCTCACCCAGTCTGCCACTTTTTCTTACTGTGGCCAGTCTGCCAGAAGCGATATGTCACTCGTTGTGTATCTTAAGAGATTCATCGTTACTCCTTCCATAGGTTACTGGTATTCTCTGAGTCAATACATCTCTTGACGAAAAAGTGGCTATCTTAATAGTGCAATACTTCTTCCTCCGAGTTGCTCACACAGTTTACTACTTTTTGTGTAGTTTTTGTCTGCCAGAAACTATAATTCACTAGCTGTGTATCATAAAAGAGTCATCGTTTCTCCTCCTAGGGGTTTTCGAGATTTCTTAATCCAAACCGCAAGTAACAAGGCATTGGCTACCTTAAGAGAGTCATAGTTACTCGTCCCAATTGCTCACCCAGTCTGCCACTTTTCCTTACTGCGGCCAGTCTGCCAGAAGCGATATGTCACTCGTTGTGTATCTTAAGAGATTCATCGTTACTCTTTCCATAGGTTACTGGTATTCTCTGATTCAATGCCTCTCGTGACGAAAAAGTGGCTATCTTAGTAGTGCAATACTTCTTCCTCCCAGTTGCTCACACAGTTTACTACTTTTTTGTGTAGTTTTTGTCTGCCAGAAACTATAATTCACTAGTTTTGTATCATAAAAGAGTCATCGTTTCTCCTCCTAGGGGTTTTCGAGATTTCTTAATCCAAACCGCAAGTAACGAGGCATTGGCTACCTTAAGAGAGTCATAGTTACTCGTCCCAATTGCTCACCCAGTCTGCCACTTTTCCTTACTGCGGCCAGTCTGCCAGAAGCGATATGTCACTCGTTGTGTATCTTAAGAGATTCATTGTTACTCTTTCCATAGGTTACTGGTATTCTCTGATTCAATGTCTCTCGTGACCAAAAAGTGGCTATCTTAATAGTGCAATACTTCTTCCTCCCAGTTGCTCACACAGTTTACTACTTTTTTGTGTAGTTTTTGTCTGCCAGAAACTATAATTCACTAGTTTTGTATCATAAAAGAGTCATCGTTTCTCCTCCTAGGGGTTATTCGAGACCTCTTAATGCAAACCGCAAGTAACGAGGCATTGGCTACCTTAAGAGAGTCATAGTTACTCGTCCCAATTGCTCACCCAGTCTGCCACTTTTCCTTACTGCGGCCAGTCTGCCAGAAGCGATATGTCACTCGTTGTGTATCTTAAGAGATTCATCGTTACTCCTTCCATAGGTTACCGGTATTCTCTGAGTCAATACCTCTCGTGACGAAAAAGTGGCTATCTTAATAGTGCAATACTTCTTCCTCCGAGTTGATCACACAGTTTACTACTTTTTGTGTAGTTTTTGTCTGCCAGAAACTATAATTCACTAGCTGTGTATCATAAAAGAGTCATCGTTTCTCCTCCTAGGGGTTTTCGAGATATCTTAATCCAAACCGCAAGTAACGAGGCATTGGCTACCTTAAGAGAGTCACAGTTACTCGTCCCCATTGCTCACCCAGTCTGCCACTTTTTCTTACTGTGGCCAGTCTGCCAGAAGCGATATGTCACTCGTTGTGTATCTTAAGAGTTTCATCGTTACTCCTTCCATAGGTTACTGGTATTCTCTGAGTCAATACATCTCTTGACGAAAAAGTGGCTATCTTAATAGTGCAATACTTCTTCCTCCGAGTTGCTCACACAGTTTACTACTTTTTGTGTAGTTTTTGTCTGCCAGAAACTATAATTCACTAGCTGTGTATCATAAAAGAGTCATCGTTTCTCCTCCTAGGGGTTTTCGAGATTTCTTAATCCAAACCGCAAGTAACAAGGCATTGGCTACCTTAAGAGAGTCATAGTTACTCGTCCCAATTGCTCACCCAGTCTGCCACTTTTCCTTACTGCGGCCAGTCTGCCAGAAGCGATATGTCACTCGTTGTGTGTCTTAAGAGATTCATCGTTACTCTTTCCATAGGTTACTGGTATTCTCTGATTCAATGCCTCTCGTGACGAAAAAGTGGCTATCTTAGTAGTGCAATACTTCTTCCTCCCAGTTGCTCACACAGTTTACTACTTTTTTGTGTAGTTTTTGTCTGCCAGAAACTATAATTCACTAGTTTTGTATCATAAAAGAGTCATCGTTTCTCCTCCTAGGGGTTTTCGAGATTTCTTAATCCAAACCGCAAGTAACGAGGCATTGGCTACCTTAAGAGAGTCATAGTTACTCGTCCCAATTGCTCACCCAGTCTGCCACTTTTCCTTACTGCGGCCAGTCTGCCAGAAGCGATATGTCACTCGTTGTGTATCTTAAGAGATTCATTGTTACTCTTTCCATAGGTTACTGGTATTCTCTGATTCAATGTCTCTCGTGACCAAAAAGTGGCTATCTTAATAGTGCAATACTTCTTCCTCCCAGTTGCTCACACAGTTTACTACTTTTTTGTGTATTTTTTGTCTGCCAGAAACTATAATTCACTAGTTTTGTATCATAAAAGAGTCATCGTTTCTCCTCCTAGGGGTTATTCGAGACCTCTTAATGCAAACCGCAAGTAACGAGGCATTGGCTACCTTAAGAGAGTCATAGTTACTCGTCCCAATTGCTCACCCAGTCTGCCACTTTTCCTTACTGCGGCCAGTCTGCCAGAAGCGATATGTCACTCGTTGTGTATCTTAAGAGATTCATCGTTACTCCTTCCATAGGTTACCGGTATTCTCTGAGTCAATACCTCTCGTGACGAAAAAGTGGCTATCTTAATAGTGCAATACTTCTTCCTCCGAGTTGATCACACAGTTTACTACTTTTTTGTGTAGTTTTTGTCTGCCAGAAACTATAATTCACTAGCTGTGTATCATAAAAGAGTCATCGTTTCTCCTCCTAGGGGTTTTCGAGATATCTTAATCCAAACCGCAAGTAACGAGGCATTGGCTACCTTAAGAGAGTCATAGTTACTCGTCCCCATTGCTCACCCAGTCTGCCACTTTTTCTTACTGTGGCCAGTCTGCCAGAAGCGATATGTCACTCGTTGTGTATCTTAAGAGATTCATCGTTACTCCTTCCATAGGTTACTGGTATTCTCTGAGTCAATACATCTCTTGACGAAAAAGTGGCTATCTTAATAGTGCAATACTTCTTCCTCCGAGTTGCTCACACAGTTTACTACTTTTTGTGTAGTTTTTGTCTGCCAGAAACTATAATTCACTAGCTGTGTATCATAAAAGAGTCATCGTTTCTCCTCCTAGGGGTTTTCGAGATTTCTTAATCCAAACCGCAAGTAACAAGGCATTGGCTACCTTAAGAGAGTCATAGTTACTCGTCCCAATTGCTCACCCAGTCTGCCACTTTTCCTTACTGCGGCCAGTCTGCCAGAAGCGATATGTCACTCGTTGTGTATCTTAAGAGATTCATCGTTACTCTTTCCATAGGTTACTGGTATTCTCTAATTCAATGCCTCTCGTGGCGGAAAAGTGGCTATCTTAATAGTGCAATACTTCTTCCTCCCAGTTGCTCACACAGTTTACTACTTTTTTGTGTAGTTTTTGTCTGCCAGAAACTATAATTCACTAGTTTTGTATCATAAAAGAGTCATCGTTTCTCCTCCTAGGGGTTATTCGAGACCTCTTAATCCAAACCGCAAGTAACGAGGCATTGGCTACCTTAAGAGAGTCATAGTTACTCGTCCCAATTGCTCACCCAGTCTGCCACTTTTCCTTACTGCGGCCAGTCTGCCAGAAGCGATATGTCACTCGTTGTGTATCTTAAGAGATTCATCGTTACTCTTTCCATAGGTTACTGGTATTCTCTGATTCAATGCCTCTCGTGACGAAAAAGTGGCTATCTTAGTAGTGCAATACTTCTTCCTCCCAGTTGCTCACACAGTTTACTACTTTTTTGTGTAGTTTTTGTCTGCCAGAAACTATAATTCACTAGTTTTGTATCATAAAAGAGTCATCGTTTCTCCTCCTAGGGGTTTTCGAGATTTCTTAATCCAAACCGCAAGTAACGAGGCATTGGCTACCTTAAGAGAGTCATAGTTACTCGTCCCAATTGCTCACCCAGTCTGCCACTTTTCCTTACTGCGGCCAGTCTGCCAGAAGCGATATGTCACTCGTTGTGTATCTTAAGAGATTCATTGTTACTCTTTCCATAGGTTACTGGTATTCTCTGATTCAATGTCTCTCGTGACCAAAAAGTGGCTATCTTAATAGTGCAATACTTCTTCCTCCCAGTTGCTCACACAGTTTACTACTTTTTTGTGTAGTTTTTGTCTGCCAGAAACTATAATTCACTAGTTTTGTATCATAAAAGAGTCATCGTTTCTCCTCCTAGGGGTTATTCGAGACCTCTTAATGCAAACCGCAAGTAACGAGGCATTGGCTACCTTAAGAGAGTCATAGTTACTCGTCCCAATTGCTCACCCAGTCTGCCACTTTTCCTTACTGCGGCCAGTCTGCCAGAAGCGATATGTCACTCGTTGTGTATCTTAAGAGATTCATCGTTACTCCTTCCATAGGTTACCGGTATTCTCTGAGTCAATACCTCTCGTGACGAAAAAGTGGCTATCTTAGTAGTGCAATACTTCTTCCTCCGAGTTGATCACACAGTTTACTACTTTTTTGTGTAGTTTTTGTCTGCCAGAAACTATAATTCACTAGTTTTGTATCATAAAAGAGTCATCGTTTCTCCTCCTAGGGGTTTTCGAGATTTCTTAATCCAAACCGCAAGTAACGAGGCATTGGCTACCTTAAGAGAGTCATAGTTACTCGTCCCAATTGCTCACCCAGTCTGCCACTTTTCCTTACTGCGGCCAGTCTGCCAGAAGCGATATGTCACTCGTTGTGTATCTTAAGAGATTCATTGTTACTCTTTCCATAGGTTACTGGTATTCTCTGATTCAATGTCTCTCGTGACGAAAAAGTGGCTATCTTAATAGTGCAATACTTCTTCCTCCGAGTTGCTCACACAGTTTACTACTTTTTGTGTAGTTTTTGTCTGCCAGAAACTATAATTCACTAGCTGTGTATCATAAAAGTGTCATCGTTTCTCCTCCTAGGGGTTTTCGAGATTTCTTAATCCAAACCGCAAGTAACGAGGCATTGGCTACCTTAAGAGAGTCATAGTTACTCGTCCCAATTGCTCACCCAGTCTGCCACTTTTCCTTACTGCGGCCAGTCTGCCAGAAGCGATATGTCACTCGTTGTGTATCTTAAGAGATTCATCGTTACTCTTTCCATAGGTTACTGGTATTCTCTGATTCAATGCCTCTCGTGACGAAAAAGTGGCTATCTTAATAGTGCAATACTTCTTCCTCCCAGTTGCTCACACAGTTTACTACTTTTTTGTGTAGTTTTTGTCTGCCAGAAACTATAATTCACTAGTTTTGTATCATAAAAGAGTCATCGTTTCTCCTCCTAGGGGTTATTCGAGACCTCTTAATCCAAACCGCAAGTAACGAGGCATTAGCTACCTTAAGAGAGTCATAGTTACTCGTCCCAATTACTCACCCAGTCTGCCACTTTTCCTTACTGCGGCCAGTCTGCCAGAAGCGATATGTCACTCGTTGTGTATCTTAAGAGATTCATCGTTACTCTTTCCATAGGTTACTGGTATTCTCTGATTCAATGCCTCTCGTGACGAAAAAGTGGCTATCTTAATAGTGCAATACTTCTTCCTCCCAGTTGCTCACACAGTTTACTACTTTTTTGTGTAGTTTTTGTCTGCCAGAAACTATAATTCACTAGTTTTGTATCATAAAAGAGTCATCGTTTCTCCTCCTAGGGGTTTTCGAGATTTCTTAATCCAAACCGCAAGTAACGAGGCATTGGCTACCTTAAGAGAGTCATAGTTACTCGTCCCAATTGCTCACCCAGTCTGCCACTTTTCCTTACTGCGGCCAGTCTGCCAGAAGCGATATGTCACTCGTTGTGTATCTTAAGAGATTCATTGTTACTCTTTCCATAGGTTACTGGTATTCTCTGATTCAATGTCTCTCGTGACCAAAAAGTGGCTATCTTAATAGTGCAATACTTCTTCCTCCCAGTTGCTCACACAGTTTACTACTTTTTTGTGTAGTTTTTGTCTGCCAGAAACTATAATTCACTAGTTTTGTATCATAAAAGAGTCATCGTTTCTCCTCCTAGGGGTTATTCGAGACCTCTTAATGCAAACCGCAAGTAACGAGGCATTGGCTACCTTAAGAGAGTCATAGTTACTCGTCCCAATTGCTCACCCAGTCTGCCACTTTTCCTTACTGCGGCCAGTCTGCCAGAAGCGATATGTCACTCGTTGTGTATCTTAAGAGATTCATCGTTACTCCTTCCATAGGTTACCGGTATTCTCTGAGTCAATACCTCTCGTGACGAAAAAGTGGCTATCTTAGTAGTGCAATACTTTTTCCTCCGAGTTGATCACACAGTTTACTACTTTTTTGTGTAGTTTTTGTCTGCCAGAAACTATAATTCACTAGTTTTGTATCATAAAAGAGTCATCGTTTCTCCTCCTAGGGGTTTTCGAGATTTCTTAATCCAAACCGCAAGTAACGAGGCATTGGCTACCTTAAGAGAGTCATAGTTACTCGTCCCAATTGCTCACCCAGTCTGCCACTTTTCCTTACTGCGGCCAGTCTGCCAGAAGCGATATGTCACTCGTTGTGTATCTTAAGAGATTCATTGTTACTCTTTCCATAGGTTACTGGTATTCTCTGATTCAATGTCTCTCGTGACGAAAAAGTGGCTATCTTAATAGTGCAATACTTCTTCCTCCGAGTTGCTCACACAGTTTACTACTTTTTGTGTAGTTTTTGTCTGCCAGAAACTATAATTCACTAGCTGTGTATCATAAAAGTGTCATCGTTTCTCCTCCTAGGGGTTTTCGAGATTTCTTAATCCAAACCGCAAGTAACGAGGCATTGGCTACCTTAAGAGAGTCATAGTTACTCGTCCCAATTGCTCACCCAGTCTGCCACTTTTCCTTACTGCGGCCAGTCTGCCAGAAGCGATATGTCACTCGTTGTGTATCTTAAGAGATTCATCGTTACTCTTTCCATAGGTTACTGGTATTCTCTGATTCAATGCCTCTCGTGACGAAAAAGTGGCTATCTTAATAGTGCAATACTTCTTCCTCCCAGTTGCTCACACAGTTTACTACTTTTTTGTGTAGTTTTTGTCTGCCAGAAACTATAATTCACTAGTTTTGTATCATAAAAGAGTCATCGTTTCTCCTCCTAGGGGTTTTCGAGATTTCTTAATCCAAACCGCAAGTAACGAGGCATTGGCTACCTTAAGAGAGTCATAGTTACTCGTCCCAATTGCTCACCCAGTCTGCCACTTTTCCTTACTGCGGCCAGTCTGCCAGAAGCGATATGTCACTCGTTGTGTATCTTAAGAGATTCATTGTTACTCTTTCCATAGGTTACTGGTATTCTCTGATTCAATGTCTCTCGTGACGGAAAAGTGGCTATCCTAATAGTGCAATACTTCTTCCTCCCAGTTGCTCACACAGTTTACTACTTTTTTGTGTAGTTTTTGTCTGCCAGAAACTATAATTCACTAGTTTTGTATCATAAAAGAGTCATCGTTTCTCCTCCTAGGGGTTATTCGAGACCTCTTAATGCAAACCGCAAGTAACGAGGCATTGGCTACCTTAAGAGAGTCATAGTTACTCGTCCCAATTGCTCATCCAGTCTGCCACTTTTCCTTACTGCGGCCAGTCTGCCAGAAGCGATATGTCACTCGTTGTGTATCTTAAGAGATTCATCGTTACTCCTTCCATAGGTTACCGGTATTCTCTGAGTCAATACCTCTCGTGACGAAAAAGTGGCTATCTTAATAGTGCAATACTTCTTCCTCCGAGTTGATCACACAGTTTACTACTTTTTGTGTAGTTTTTGTCTGCCAGAAACTATAATTCACTAGCTGTGTATCATAAAAGAGTCATCGTTTCTCCTCCTAGGGGTTTTCGAGATATCTTAATCCAAACCGCAAGTAACGAGGCATTGGCTACCTTAAGAGAGTCATAGTTACTCGTCCCAATTGCTCACCCAGTCTGCCACTTTTCCTTACTGCGGCCAGTCTGCCAGAAGCGATATGTCACTCGTTGTGTATCTTAAGAGATTCATCGTTACTCCTTCCATAGGTTACCGGTATTCTCTGAGTCAATACCTCTCGTGACGAAAAAGTGGCTATCTTAGTAGTGCAATACTTCTTCCTCCGAGTTGATCACACAGTTTACTACTTTTTTGTGTAGTTTTTGTCTGCCAGAAACTATAATTCACTAGTTTTGTATCATAAAAGAGTCATCGTTTCTCCTCCTAGGGGTTTTCGAGATTTCTTAATCCAAACCGCAAGTAACGAGGCATTGGCTACCTTAAGAGAGTCATAGTTACTCGTCCCAATTGCTCACCCAGTCTGCCACTTTTCCTTACTGCGGTCAGTCTGCCAGAAGCGATATGTCACTCGTTGTGTATCTTAAGAGATTCATTGTTACTCTTTCCATAGGTTACTGGTATTCTCTGATTCAATGTCCCTCGTGACGAAAAAGTGGCTATCTTAATAGTGCAATACTTCTTCCTCCGAGTTGCTCACACAGTTTACTACTTTTTGTGTAGTTTTTGTCTGCCAGAAACTATAATTCACTAGCTGTGTATCATAAAAGTGTCATCGTTTCTCCTCCTAGGGGTTTTCGAGATTTCTTAATCCAAACCGCAAGTAACGAGGCATTGGCTACCTTAAGAGAGTCATAGTTACTCGTCCCAATTGCTCACCCAGTCTGCCACTTTTCCTTACTGCGGCCAGTCTGCCAGAAGCGATATGTCACTCGTTGTGTATCTTAAGAGATTCATCGTTACTCTTTCCATAGGTTACTGGTATTCTCTGATTCAATGCCTCTCGTGACGAAAAAGTGGCTATCTTAATAGTGCAATACTTCTTCCTCCCAGTTGCTCACACAGTTTACTACTTTTTTGTGTAGTTTTTGTCTGCCAGAAACTATAATTCACTAGTTTTGTATCATAAAAGAGTCATCGTTTCTCCTCCTAGGGGTTATTCGAGACCTCTTAATCCAAACCGCAAGTAACGAGGCATTAGCTACCTTAAGAGAGTCATAGTTACTCGTCCCAATTGCTCACCCAGTCTGCCACTTTTCCTTACTGCGGCCAGTCTGCCAGAAGCGATATGTCACTCGTTGTGTATCTTAAGAGATTCATCGTTACTCTTTCCATAGGTTACTGGTATTCTCTGATTCAATGCCTCTCGTGACGAAAAAGTGGCTATCTTAATAGTGCAATACTTCTTCCTCCCAGTTGCTCACACAGTTTACTACTTTTTTGTGTAGTTTTTGTCTGCCAGAAACTATAATTCACTAGTTTTGTATCATAAAAGAGTCATCGTTTCTCCTCCTAGGGGTTTTCGAGATTTCTTAATCCAAACCGCAAGTAACGAGGCATTGGCTACCTTAAGAGAGTCATAGTTACTCGTCCCAATTGCTCACCCAGTCTGCCACTTTTCCTTACTGCGGCCAGTCTGCCAGAAGCGATATGTCACTCGTTGTGTATCTTAAGAGATTCATTGTTACTCTTTCCATAGGTTACTGGTATTCTCTGATTCAATGTCTCTCGTGACGGAAAAGTGGCTATCTTAATAGTGCAATACTTCTTCCTCCCAGTTGCTCACACAGTTTACTACTTTTTTGTGTAGTTTTTGTCTGCCAGAAACTATAATTCACTAGTTTTGTATCATAAAAGAGTCATCGTTTCTCCTCCTAGGGGTTATTCGAGACCTCTTAATGCAAACCGCAAGTAACGAGGCATTGGCTACCTTAAGAGAGTCATAGTTACTCGTCCCAATTGCTCATCCAGTCTGCCACTTTTCCTTACTGCGGCCAGTCTGCCAGAAGCGATATGTCACTCGTTGTGTATCTTAAGAGATTCATCGTTACTCCTTCCATAGGTTACCGGTATTCTCTGAGTCAATACCTCTCGTGACGAAAAAGTGGCTATCTTAATAGTGCAATACTTCTTCCTCCGAGTTGCTCACACAGTTTACTACTTTTTGTGTAGTTTTTGTCTGCCAGAAACTATAATTCATAAAGCTGTGTATCATAAAAGTGTCATCGTTTCTCCTCCTAGGGGTTTTCGAGATTTCTTAATCCAAACCGCAAGTAACGAGGCATTGGCTACCTTAAGAGAGTCATAGTTACTCGTCCCAATTGCTCACCCAGTCTGCCACTTTTCCTTACTGCGGCCAGTCTGCCAGAAGCGATATGTCACTCGTTGTGTATCTTAAGAGATTCATCGTTACTCTTTCCATAGGTTACTGGTATTCTCTGATTCAATGCCTCTCGTGACGAAAAAGTGGCTATCTTAATAGTGCAATACTTCTTCCTCCCAGTTGCTCACACAGTTTACTACTTTTTTGTGTAGTTTTTGTCTGCCAGAAACTATAATTCACTAGTTTTGTATCATAAAAGAGTCATCGTTTCTCCTCCTAGGGGTTATTCGAGACCTCTTAATCCAAACCGCAAGTAACGAGGCATTAGCTACCTTAAGAGAGTCATAGTTACTCGTCCCAATTGCTCACCCAGTCTGCCACTTTTCCTTACTGCGGCCAGTCTGCCAGAAGCGATATGTCACTCGTTGTGTATCTTAAGAGATTCATCGTTACTCTTTCCATAGGTTACTGGTATTCTCTGATTCAATGCCTCTCGTGACGAAAAAGTGGCTATCTTAATAGTGCAATACTTCTTCCTCCCAGTTGCTCACACAGTTTACTACTTTTTTGTGTAGTTTTTGTCTGCCAGAAACTATAATTCACTAGTTTTGTATCATAAAAGAGTCATCGTTTCTCCTCCTAGGGGTTTTCGAGATTTCTTAATCCAAACCGCAAGTAACGAGGCATTGGCTACCTTAAGAGAGTCATAGTTACTCGTCCCAATTGCTCACCCAGTCTGCCACTTTTCCTTACTGCGGCCAGTCTGCCAGAAGCGATATGTCACTCGTTGTGTATCTTAAGAGATTCATTGTTACTCTTTCCATAGGTTACTGGTATTCTCTGATTCAATGTCTCTCGTGACGGAAAAGTGGCTATCTTAATAGTGCAATACTTCTTCCTCCCAGTTGCTCACACAGTTTACTACTTTTTTGTGTAGTTTTTGTCTGCCAGAAACTATAATTCACTAGTTTTGTATCATAAAAGAGTCATCGTTTCTCCTCCTAGGGGTTTTCGAGATATCTTAATCCAAACCGCAAGTAACGAGGCATTGGCTACCTTAAGAGAGTCATAGCTACTCGTCCCCATTGCTCACCCAGTCTGCCACTTTTTCTTACTGTGGCCAGTCTGCCAGAAGCGATATGTCACTCGTTGTGTATCTTAAGAGATTCATCGTTACTCCTTCCATAGGTTACTGGTATTCTCTGAGTCAATACATCTCTTGACGAAAAAGTGGCTATCTTAATAGTGCAATACCTCTTCCTCCGAGTTGCTCACACAGTTTACTACTTTTTGTGTAGTTTTTGTCTGCCAGAAACTATAATTCACTAGCTGTGTATCATAAAAGAGTCATCGTTTCTCCTCCTAGGGGTTTTCGAGATTTCTTAATCCAAACCGCAAGTAACAAGGCATTGCCTACCTTAAGAGAGTCATAGTTACTCGTCCCAATTGCTCACCCAGTCTGCCACTTTTCCTTACTGCGGCCAGTCTGCCAGAAGCGATATGTCACTCGTTGTGTATCTTAAGAGATTCATCGTTACTCTTTCCATAGGTTACTGGTATTCTCTAATTCAATGCCTCTCGTGACGAAAAAGTGGCTATCTTAATAGTGCAATACTTCTTCCTCCCAGTTGCTCACACAGTTTACTACTTTTTTGTGTAGTTTTTGTCTGCCAGAAACTATAATTCACTAGTTTTGTATCATAAAAGAGTCATCGTTTCTCCTCCTAGGGGTTATTCGAGACCTCTTAATCCAAACCGCAAGTAACGAGGCATTGGCTACCTTAAGAGAGTCATAGTTACTCGTCCCAATTGCTCACCCAGTCTGCCACTTTTCCTTACTGCGGCCAGTCTGCCAGAAGCGATATGTCACTCGTTGTGTATCTTAAGAGATTCATCGTTACTCTTTCCATAGGTTACTGGTATTCTCTGATTCAATGCCTCTCGTGACGAAAAAGTGGCTATCTTAGTAGTGCAATACTTCTTCCTCCCAGTTGCTCACACAGTTTACTACTTTTTTGTGTAGTTTTTGTCTGCCAGAAACTATAATTCACTAGTTTTGTATCATAAAAGAGTCATCGTTTCTCCTCCTAGGGGTTATTCGAGACCTCTTAATGCAAACCGCAAGTAACGAGGCATTGGCTACCTTAAGAGAGTCATAGTTACTCGTCCCAATTGCTCACCCAGTCTGCCACTTTTCCTTACTGCGGCCAGTCTGCCAGAAGCGATATGTCACTCGTTGTGTATCTTAAGAGATTCATCGTTACTCCTTCCATAGGTTACCGGTATTCTCTGAGTCAATACCTCTCTTGACGAAAAAGTGGCTATCTTAGTAGTGCAATACTTCTTCCTCCGAGTTGATCACACAGTTTACTACTTTTTTGTGTAGTTTTTGTCTGCCAGAAACTATAATTCACTAGTTTTGTATCATAAAAGAGTCATCGTTTCTCCTCCTAGGGGTTTTCGAGATTTCTTAATCCAAACCGCAAGTAACGAGGCATTGGCTACCTTAAGAGAGTCATAGTTACTCGTCCCAATTGCTCATCCAGTCTGCCACTTTTCCTTACTGCGGCCAGTCTGCCAGAAGCGATATGTCACTCGTTGTGTATCTTAAGAGATTCATTGTTACTCTTTCCATAGGTTACTGGTATTCTCTGATTCAATGTCTCTCGTGACGGAAAAGTGGCTATCTTAATAGTGCAATACTTCTTCCTCCCAGTTGCTCACACAGTTTACTACTTTTTTGTGTAGTTTTTGTCTGCCAGAAACTATAATTCACTAGTTTTGTATCATAAAAGAGTCATCGTTTCTCCTCCTAGGGGTTATTCGAGACCTCTTAATGCAAACCGCAAGTAACGAGGCATTGGCTACCTTAAGAGAGTCATAGTTACTCGTCCCAATTGCTCATCCAGTCTGCCACTTTTCCTTACTGCGGCCAGTCTGCCAGAAGCGATATGTCACTCGTTGTGTATCTTAAGAGATTCATTGTTACTCTTTCCATAGGTTACTGGTATTCTCTGATTCAATGTCTCTCGTGACGAAAAAGTGGCTATCTTAATAGTGCAATACTTCTTCCTCCGAGTTGCTCACACAGTTTACTACTTTTTGTGTAGTTTTTGTCTGCCAGAAACTATAATTCACTAGCTGTGTATCATAAAAGTGTCATCGTTTCTCCTCCTAGGGGTTTTCGAGATTTCTTAATCCAAACCGCAAGTAACGAGGCATTGGCTACCTTAAGAGAGTCATAGTTACTCGTCCCAATTGCTCACCCAGTCTGCCACTTTTCCTTACTGCGGCCAGTCTGCCAGAAGCGATATGTCACTCGTTGTGTATCTTAAGAGATTCATCGTTACTCTTTCCATAGGTTACTGGTATTCTCTGATTCAATGCCTCTCGTGACGAAAAAGTGGCTATCTTAATAGTGCAATACTTCTTCCTCCCAGTTGCTCACACAGTTTACTACTTTTTTGTGTAGTTTTTGTCTGCCAGAAACTATAATTCACTAGTTTTGTATCATAAAAGAGTCATCGTTTCTCCTCCTAGGGGTTATTCGAGACCTCTTAATCCAAACCGCAAGTAACGAGGCATTAGCTACCTTAAGAGAGTCATAGTTACTCGTCCCAATTGCTCACCCAGTCTGCCACTTTTCCTTACTGCGGCCAGTCTGCCAGAAGCGATATGTCACTCGTTGTGTATCTTAAGAGATTCATCGTTACTCTTTCCATAGGTTACTGGTATTCTCTGATTCAATGCCTCTCGTGACGAAAAAGTGGCTATCTTAATAGTGCAATACTTCTTCCTCCCAGTTGCTCACACAGTTTACTACTTTTTTGTGTAGTTTTTGTCTGCCAGAAACTATAATTCACTAGTTTTGTATCATAAAAGAGTCATCGTTTCTCCTCCTAGGGGTTTTCGAGATTTCTTAATCCAAACCGCAAGTAACGAGGCATTGGCTACCTTAAGAGAGTCATAGTTACTCGTCCCAATTGCTCACCCAGTCTGCCACTTTTCCTTACTGCGGCCAGTCTGCCAGAAGCGATATGTCACTCGTTGTGTATCTTAAGAGATTCATTGTTACTCTTTCCATAGGTTACTGGTATTCTCTGATTCAATGTCTCTCGTGACGGAAAAGTGGCTATCCTAATAGTGCAATACTTCTTCCTCCCAGTTGCTCACACAGTTTACTACTTTTTTGTGTAGTTTTTGTCTGCCAGAAACTATAATTCACTAGTTTTGTATCATAAAAGAGTCATCGTTTCTCCTCCTAGGGGTTATTCGAGACCTCTTAATGCAAACCGCAAGTAACGAGGCATTGGCTACCTTAAGAGAGTCATAGTTACTCGTCCCAATTGCTCATCCAGTCTGCCACTTTTCCTTACTGCGGCCAGTCTGCCAGAAGCGATATGTCACTCGTTGTGTATCTTAAGAGATTCATCGTTACTCCTTCCATAGGTTACCGGTATTCTCTGAGTCAATACCTCTCGTGACGAAAAAGTGGCTATCTTAATAGTGCAATACTTCTTCCTCCGAGTTGATCACACAGTTTACTACTTTTTGTGTAGTTTTTGTCTGCCAGAAACTATAATTCACTAGCTGTGTATCATAAAAGAGTCATCGTTTCTCCTCCTAGGGGTTTTCGAGATATCTTAATCCAAACCGCAAGTAACGAGGCATTGGCTACCTTAAGAGAGTCATAGTTACTCGTCCCAATTGCTCACCCAGTCTGCCACTTTTCCTTACTGCGGCCAGTCTGCCAGAAGCGATATGTCACTCGTTGTGTATCTTAAGAGATTCATCGTTACTCCTTCCATAGGTTACCGGTATTCTCTGAGTCAATACCTCTCGTGACGAAAAAGTGGCTATCTTAATAGTGCAATACTTCTTCCTCCGAGTTGCTCACACAGTTTACTACTTTTTGTGTAGTTTTTGTCTGCCAGAAACTATAATTCACTAGCTGTGTATCATAAAAGAGTCATCGTTTCTCCTCCTAGGGGTTTTCGAGATTTCTTAATCCAAACCGCAAGTAACAAGGCATTGCCTACCTTAAGAGAGTCATAGTTACTCGTCCCAATTGCTCACCCAGTCTGCCACTTTTCCTTACTGCGGCCAGTCTGCCAGAAGCGATATGTCACTCGTTGTGTATCTTAAGAGATTCATCGTTACTCTTTCCATAGGTTACTGGTATTCTCTAATTCAATGCCTCTCGTGACGAAAAAGTGGCTATCTTAATAGTGCAATACTTCTTCCTCCCAGTTGCTCACACAGTTTACTACTTCTTTGTGTAGTTTTTGTCTGCCAGAAACTATAATTCACTAGTTTTGTATCATAAAAGAGTCATCGTTTCTCCTCCTAGGGGTTATTCGAGACCTCTTAATCCAAACCGCAAGTAACGAGGCATTGGCTACCTTAAGAGAGTCATAGTTACTCGTCCCAATTGCTCACCCAGTCTGCCACTTTTCCTTACTGCGGCCAGTCTGCCAGAAGCGATATGTCACTCGTTGTGTATCTTAAGAGATTCATCGTTACTCTTTCCATAGGTTACTGGTATTCTCTGATTCAATGCCTCTCGTGACGAAAAAGTGGCTATCTTAGTAGTGCAATACTTCTTCCTCCCAGTTGCTCACACAGTTTACTACTTTTTTGTGTAGTTTTTGTCTGCCAGAAACTATAATTCACTAGTTTTGTATCATAAAAGAGTCATCGTTTCTCCTCCTAGGGGTTATTCGAGACCTCTTAATGCAAACCGCAAGTAACGAGGCATTGGCTACCTTAAGAGAGTCATAGTTACTCGTCCCAATTGCTCACCCAGTCTGCCACTTTTCCTTACTGCGGCCAGTCTGCCAGAAGCGATATGTCACTCGTTGTGTATCTTAAGAGATTCATCGTTACTCCTTCCATAGGTTACCGGTATTCTCTGAGTCAATACCTCTCGTGACGAAAAAGTGGCTATCTTAGTAGTGCAATACTTCTTCCTCCGAGTTGATCACACAGTTTACTACTTTTTTGTGTAGTTTTTGTCTGCCAGAAACTATAATTCACTAGTTTTGTATCATAAAAGAGTCATCGTTTCTCCTCCTAGGGGTTTTCGAGATTTCTTAATCCAAACCGCAAGTAACGAGGCATTGGCTACCTTAAGAGAGTCATAGTTACTCGTCCCAATTGCTCATCCAGTCTGCCACTTTTCCTTACTGCGGCCAGTCTGCCAGAAGCGATATGTCACTCGTTGTGTATCTTAAGAGATTCATTGTTACTCTTTCCATAGGTTACTGGTATTCTCTGATTCAATGTCTCTCGTGACGGAAAAGTGGCTATCTTAATAGTGCAATACTTCTTCCTCCCAGTTGCTCACACAGTTTACTACTTTTTTGTGTAGTTTTTGTCTGCCAGAAACTATAATTCACTAGTTTTGTATCATAAAAGAGTCATCGTTTCTCCTCCTAGGGGTTATTCGAGACCTCTTAATGCAAACCGCAAGTAACGAGGCATTGGCTACCTTAAGAGAGTCATAGTTACTCGTCCCAATTGCTCATCCAGTCTGCCACTTTTCCTTACTGCGGCCAGTCTGCCAGAAGCGATATGTCACTCGTTGTGTATCTTAAGAGATTCATTGTTACTCTTTCCATAGGTTACTGGTATTCTCTGATTCAATGTCTCTCGTGACGAAAAAGTGGCTATCTTAATAGTGCAATACTTCTTCCTCCGAGTTGCTCACACAGTTTACTACTTTTTGTGTAGTTTTTGTCTGCCAGAAACTATAATTCACTAGCTGTGTATCATAAAAGTGTCATCGTTTCTCCTCCTAGGGGTTTTCGAGATTTCTTAATCCAAACCGCAAGTAACGAGGCATTGGCTACCTTAAGAGAGTCATAGTTACTCGTCCCAATTGCTCACCCAGTCTGCCACTTTTCCTTACTGCGGCCAGTCTGCCAGAAGCGATATGTCACTCGTTGTGTATCTTAAGAGATTCATCGTTACTCTTTCCATAGGTTACTGGTATTCTCTGATTCAATGCCTCTCGTGACGAAAAAGTGGCTATCTTAATAGTGCAATACTTCTTCCTCCCAGTTGCTCACACAGTTTACTACTTTTTTGTGTAGTTTTTGTCTGCCAGAAACTATAATTCACTAGTTTTGTATCATAAAAGAGTCATCGTTTCTCCTCCTAGGGGTTATTCGAGACCTCTTAATCCAAACCGCAAGTAACGAGGCATTAGCTACCTTAAGAGAGTCATAGTTACTCGTCCCAATTGCTCACCCAGTCTGCCACTTTTCCTTACTGCGGCCAGTCTGCCAGAAGCGATATGTCACTCGTTGTGTATCTTAAGAGATTCATCGTTACTCTTTCCATAGGTTACTGGTATTCTCTGATTCAATGCCTCTCGTGACGAAAAAGTGGCTATCTTAATAGTGCAATACTTCTTCCTCCCAGTTGCTCACACAGTTTACTACTTTTTTGTGTAGTTTTTGTCTGCCAGAAACTATAATTCACTAGTTTTGTATCATAAAAGAGTCATCGTTTCTCCTCCTAGGGGTTTTCGAGATTTCTTAATCCAAACCGCAAGTAACGAGGCATTGGCTACCTTAAGAGAGTCATAGTTACTCGTCCCAATTGCTCACCCAGTCTGCCACTTTTCCTTACTGCGGCCAGTCTGCCAGAAGCGATATGTCACTCGTTGTGTATCTTAAGAGATTCATTGTTACTCTTTCCATAGGTTACTGGTATTCTCTGATTCAATGTCTCTCGTGACGGAAAAGTGGCTATCCTAATAGTGCAATACTTCTTCCTCCCAGTTGCTCACACAGTTTACTACTTTTTTGTGTAGTTTTTGTCTGCCAGAAACTATAATTCACTAGTTTTGTATCATAAAAGAGTCATCGTTTCTCCTCCTAGGGGTTATTCGAGACCTCTTAATGCAAACCGCAAGTAACGAGGCATTGGCTACCTTAAGAGAGTCATAGTTACTCGTCCCAATTGCTCATCCAGTCTGCCACTTTTCCTTACTGCGGCCAGTCTGCCAGAAGCGATATGTCACTCGTTGTGTATCTTAAGAGATTCATCGTTACTCCTTCCATAGGTTACCGGTATTCTCTGAGTCAATACCTCTCGTGACGAAAAAGTGGCTATCTTAATAGTGCAATACTTCTTCCTCCGAGTTGATCACACAGTTTACTACTTTTTGTGTAGTTTTTGTCTGCCAGAAACTATAATTCACTAGCTGTGTATCATAAAAGAGTCATCGTTTCTCCTCCTAGGGGTTTTCGAGATATCTTAATCCAAACCGCAAGTAACGAGGCATTGGCTACCTTAAGAGAGTCATAGTTACTCGTCCCAATTGCTCACCCAGTCTGCCACTTTTCCTTACTGCGGCCAGTCTGCCAGAAGCGATATGTCACTCGTTGTGTATCTTAAGAGATTCATCGTTACTCCTTCCATAGGTTACCGGTATTCTCTGAGTCAATACCTCTCGTGACGAAAAAGTGGCTATCTTAGTAGTGCAATACTTCTTCCTCCGAGTTGATCACACAGTTTACTACTTTTTTGTGTAGTTTTTGTCTGCCAGAAACTATAATTCACTAGTTTTGTATCATAAAAGAGTCATCGTTTCTCCTCCTAGGGGTTTTCGAGATTTCTTAATCCAAACCGCAAGTAACGAGGCATTGGCTACCTTAAGAGAGTCATAGTTACTCGTCCCAATTGCTCACCCAGTCTGCCACTTTTCCTTACTGCGGTCAGTCTGCCAGAAGCGATATGTCACTCGTTGTGTATCTTAAGAGATTCATTGTTACTCTTTCCATAGGTTACTGGTATTCTCTGATTCAATGTCCCTCGTGACGAAAAAGTGGCTATCTTAATAGTGCAATACTTCTTCCTCCGAGTTGCTCACACAGTTTACTACTTTTTGTGTAGTTTTTGTCTGCCAGAAACTATAATTCACTAGCTGTGTATCATAAAAGTGTCATCGTTTCTCCTCCTAGGGGTTTTCGAGATTTCTTAATCCAAACCGCAAGTAACGAGGCATTGGCTACCTTAAGAGAGTCATAGTTACTCGTCCCAATTGCTCACCCAGTCTGCCACTTTTCCTTACTGCGGCCAGTCTGCCAGAAGCGATATGTCACTCGTTGTGTATCTTAAGAGATTCATCGTTACTCTTTCCATAGGTTACTGGTATTCTCTGATTCAATGCCTCTCGTGACGAAAAAGTGGCTATCTTAATAGTGCAATACTTCTTCCTCCCAGTTGCTCACACAGTTTACTACTTTTTTGTGTAGTTTTTGTCTGCCAGAAACTATAATTCACTAGTTTTGTATCATAAAAGAGTCATCGTTTCTCCTCCTAGGGGTTATTCGAGACCTCTTAATCCAAACCGCAAGTAACGAGGCATTAGCTACCTTAAGAGAGTCATAGTTACTCGTCCCAATTGCTCACCCAGTCTGCCACTTTTCCTTACTGCGGCCAGTCTGCCAGAAGCGATATGTCACTCGTTGTGTATCTTAAGAGATTCATCGTTACTCTTTCCATAGGTTACTGGTATTCTCTGATTCAATGCCTCTCGTGACGAAAAAGTGGCTATCTTAATAGTGCAATACTTCTTCCTCCCAGTTGCTCACACAGTTTACTACTTTTTTGTGTAGTTTTTGTCTGCCAGAAACTATAATTCACTAGTTTTGTATCATAAAAGAGTCATCGTTTCTCCTCCTAGGGGTTTTCGAGATTTCTTAATCCAAACCGCAAGTAACGAGGCATTGGCTACCTTAAGAGAGTCATAGTTACTCGTCCCAATTGCTCACCCAGTCTGCCACTTTTCCTTACTGCGGCCAGTCTGCCAGAAGCGATATGTCACTCGTTGTGTATCTTAAGAGATTCATTGTTACTCTTTCCATAGGTTACTGGTATTCTCTGATTCAATGTCTCTCGTGACGGAAAAGTGGCTATCTTAATAGTGCAATACTTCTTCCTCCCAGTTGCTCACACAGTTTACTACTTTTTTGTGTAGTTTTTGTCTGCCAGAAACTATAATTCACTAGTTTTGTATCATAAAAGAGTCATCGTTTCTCCTCCTAGGGGTTATTCGAGACCTCTTAATGCAAACCGCAAGTAACGAGGCATTGGCTACCTTAAGAGAGTCATAGTTACTCGTCCCAATTGCTCATCCAGTCTGCCACTTTTCCTTACTGCGGCCAGTCTGCCAGAAGCGATATGTCACTCGTTGTGTATCTTAAGAGATTCATCGTTACTCCTTCCATAGGTTACCGGTATTCTCTGAGTCAATACCTCTCGTGACGAAAAAGTGGCTATCTTAATAGTGCAATACTTCTTCCTCCGAGTTGCTCACACAGTTTACTACTTTTTGTGTAGTTTTTGTCTGCCAGAAACTATAATTCACTAGCTGTGTATCATAAAAGTGTCATCGTTTCTCCTCCTAGGGGTTTTCGAGATTTCTTAATCCAAACCGCAAGTAACGAGGCATTGGCTACCTTAAGAGAGTCATAGTTACTCGTCCCAATTGCTCACCCAGTCTGCCACTTTTCCTTACTGCGGCCAGTCTGCCAGAAGCGATATGTCACTCGTTGTGTATCTTAAGAGATTCATCGTTACTCTTTCCATAGGTTACTGGTATTCTCTGATTCAATGCCTCTCGTGACGAAAAAGTGGCTATCTTAATAGTGCAATACTTCTTCCTCCCAGTTGCTCACACAGTTTACTACTTTTTTGTGTAGTTTTTGTCTGCCAGAAACTATAATTCACTAGTTTTGTATCATAAAAGAGTCATCGTTTCTCCTCCTAGGGGTTATTCGAGACCTCTTAATCCAAACCGCAAGTAACGAGGCATTAGCTACCTTAAGAGAGTCATAGTTACTCGTCCCAATTGCTCACCCAGTCTGCCACTTTTCCTTACTGCGGCCAGTCTGCCAGAAGCGATATGTCACTCGTTGTGTATCTTAAGAGATTCATCGTTACTCTTTCCATAGGTTACTGGTATTCTCTGATTCAATGCCTCTCGTGACGAAAAAGTGGCTATCTTAATAGTGCAATACTTCTTCCTCCCAGTTGCTCACACAGTTTACTACTTTTTTGTGTAGTTTTTGTCTGCCAGAAACTATAATTCACTAGTTTTGTATCATAAAAGAGTCATCGTTTCTCCTCCTAGGGGTTTTCGAGATTTCTTAATCCAAACCGCAAGTAACGAGGCATTGGCTACCTTAAGAGAGTCATAGTTACTCGTCCCAATTGCTCACCCAGTCTGCCACTTTTCCTTACTGCGGCCAGTCTGCCAGAAGCGATATGTCACTCGTTGTGTATCTTAAGAGATTCATTGTTACTCTTTCCATAGGTTACTGGTATTCTCTGATTCAATGTCTCTCGTGACGGAAAAGTGGCTATCTTAATAGTGCAATACTTCTTCCTCCCAGTTGCTCACACAGTTTACTACTTTTTTGTGTAGTTTTTGTCTGCCAGAAACTATAATTCACTAGTTTTGTATCATAAAAGAGTCATCGTTTCTCCTCCTAGGGGTTTTCGAGATATCTTAATCCAAACCGCAAGTAACGAGGCATTGGCTACCTTAAGAGAGTCATAGCTACTCGTCCCCATTGCTCACCCAGTCTGCCACTTTTTCTTACTGTGGCCAGTCTGCCAGAAGCGATATGTCACTCGTTGTGTATCTTAAGAGATTCATCGTTACTCCTTCCATAGGTTACTGGTATTCTCTGAGTCAATACATCTCTTGACGAAAAAGTGGCTATCTTAATAGTGCAATACCTCTTCCTCCGAGTTGCTCACACAGTTTACTACTTTTTGTGTAGTTTTTGTCTGCCAGAAACTATAATTCACTAGCTGTGTATCATAAAAGAGTCATCGTTTCTCCTCCTAGGGGTTTTCGAGATTTCTTAATCCAAACCGCAAGTAACAAGGCATTGCCTACCTTAAGAGAGTCATAGTTACTCGTCCCAATTGCTCACCCAGTCTGCCACTTTTCCTTACTGCGGCCAGTCTGCCAGAAGCGATATGTCACTCGTTGTGTATCTTAAGAGATTCATCGTTACTCTTTCCATAGGTTACTGGTATTCTCTAATTCAATGCCTCTCGTGACGAAAAAGTGGCTATCTTAATAGTGCAATACTTCTTCCTCCCAGTTGCTCACACAGTTTACTACTTTTTTGTGTAGTTTTTGTCTGCCAGAAACTATAATTCACTAGTTTTGTATCATAAAAGAGTCATCGTTTCTCCTCCTAGGGGTTATTCGAGACCTCTTAATCCAAACCGCAAGTAACGAGGCATTGGCTACCTTAAGAGAGTCATAGTTACTCGTCCCAATTGCTCACCCAGTCTGCCACTTTTCCTTACTGCGGCCAGTCTGCCAGAAGCGATATGTCACTCGTTGTGTATCTTAAGAGATTCATCGTTACTCTTTCCATAGGTTACTGGTATTCTCTGATTCAATGCCTCTCGTGACGAAAAAGTGGCTATCTTAGTAGTGCAATACTTCTTCCTCCCAGTTGCTCACACAGTTTACTACTTTTTTGTGTAGTTTTTGTCTGCCAGAAACTATAATTCACTAGTTTTGTATCATAAAAGAGTCATCGTTTCTCCTCCTAGGGGTTATTCGAGACCTCTTAATGCAAACCGCAAGTAACGAGGCATTGGCTACCTTAAGAGAGTCATAGTTACTCGTCCCAATTGCTCACCCAGTCTGCCACTTTTCCTTACTGCGGCCAGTCTGCCAGAAGCGATATGTCACTCGTTGTGTATCTTAAGAGATTCATCGTTACTCCTTCCATAGGTTACCGGTATTCTCTGAGTCAATACCTCTCGTGACGAAAAAGTGGCTATCTTAGTAGTGCAATACTTCTTCCTCCGAGTTGATCACACAGTTTACTACTTTTTTGTGTAGTTTTTGTCTGCCAGAAACTATAATTCACTAGTTTTGTATCATAAAAGAGTCATCGTTTCTCCTCCTAGGGGTTTTCGAGATTTCTTAATCCAAACCGCAAGTAACGAGGCATTGGCTACCTTAAGAGAGTCATAGTTACTCGTCCCAATTGCTCATCCAGTCTGCCACTTTTCCTTACTGCGGCCAGTCTGCCAGAAGCGATATGTCACTCGTTGTGTATCTTAAGAGATTCATTGTTACTCTTTCCATAGGTTACTGGTATTCTCTGATTCAATGTCTCTCGTGACGGAAAAGTGGCTATCTTAATAGTGCAATACTTCTTCCTCCCAGTTGCTCACACAGTTTACTACTTTTTTGTGTAGTTTTTGTCTGCCAGAAACTATAATTCACTAGTTTTGTATCATAAAAGAGTCATCGTTTCTCCTCCTAGGGGTTATTCGAGACCTCTTAATGCAAACCGCAAGTAACGAGGCATTGGCTACCTTAAGAGAGTCATAGTTACTCGTCCCAATTGCTCATCCAGTCTGCCACTTTTCCTTACTGCGGCCAGTCTGCCAGAAGCGATATGTCACTCGTTGTGTATCTTAAGAGATTCATTGTTACTCTTTCCATAGGTTACTGGTATTCTCTGATTCAATGTCTCTCGTGACGAAAAAGTGGCTATCTTAATAGTGCAATACTTCTTCCTCCGAGTTGCTCACACAGTTTACTACTTTTTGTGTAGTTTTTGTCTGCCAGAAACTATAATTCACTAGCTGTGTATCATAAAAGTGTCATCGTTTCTCCTCCTAGGGGTTTTCGAGATTTCTTAATCCAAACCGCAAGTAACGAGGCATTGGCTACCTTAAGAGAGTCATAATTACTCGTCCCAATTGCTCACCCAGTCTGCCACTTTTCCTTACTGCGGCCAGTCTGCCAGAAGCGATATGTCACTCGTTGTGTATCTTAAGAGATTCATCGTTACTCTTTCCATAAGTTACTGGTATTCTCTGATTCAATGCCTCTCGTGACGAAAAAGTGGCTATCTTAATAGTGCAATACTTCTTCCTCCCAGTTGCTCACACAGTTTACTACTTTTTTGTGTAGTTTTTGTCTGCCAGAAACTATAATTCACTAGTTTTGTATCATAAAAGAGTCATCGTTTCTCCTCCTAGGGGTTATTCGAGACCTCTTAATCCAAACCGCAAGTAACGAGGCATTAGCTACCTTAAGAGAGTCATAGTTACTCGTCCCAATTGCTCACCCAGTCTGCCACTTTTCCTTACTGCGGCCAGTCTGCCAGAAGCGATATGTCACTCGTTGTGTATCTTAAGAGATTCATCGTTACTCTTTCCATAGGTTACTGGTATTCTCTGATTCAATGCCTCTCGTGACGAAAAAGTGGCTATCTTAATAGTGCAATACTTCTTCCTCCCAGTTGCTCACACAGTTTACTACTTTTTTGTGTAGTTTTTGTCTGCCAGAAACTATAATTCACTAGTTTTGTATCATAAAAGAGTCATCGTTTCTCCTCCTAGGGGTTTTCGAGATTTCTTAATCCAAACCGCAAGTAACGAGGCATTGGCTACCTTAAGAGAGTCATAGTTACTCGTCCCAATTGCTCACCCAGTCTGCCACTTTTCCTTACTGCGGCCAGTCTGCCAGAAGCGATATGTCACTCGTTGTGTATCTTAAGAGATTCATTGTTACTCTTTCCATAGGTTACTGGTATTCTCTGATTCAATGTCTCTCGTGACGGAAAAGTGGCTATCTTAATAGTGCAATACTTCTTCCTCCCAGTTGCTCACACAGTTTACTACTTTTTTGTGTAGTTTTTGTCTGCCAGAAACTATAATTCACTAGTTTTGTATCATAAAAGAGTCATCGTTTCTCCTCCTAGGGGTTTTCGAGATATCTTAATCCAAACCGCAAGTAACGAGGCATTGGCTACCTTAAGAGAGTCATAGTTACTCGTCCCCATTGCTCACCCAGTCTGCCACTTTTTCTTAATGTGGCCAGTCTGCCAGAAGCGATATGTCACTCGTTGTGTATCTTAAGAGATTCATCGTTACTCCTTCCATAGGTTACTGGTATTCTCTGAGTCAATACATCTCTTGACGAAAAAGTGGCTATCTTAATAGTGCAATACCTCTTCCTCCGAGTTGCTCACACAGTTTACTACTTTTTGTGTAGTTTTTGTCTGCCAGAAACTATAATTCACTAGCTGTGTATCATAAAAGAGTCATCGTTTCTCCTCCTAGGGGTTTTCGAGATTTCTTAATCCAAACCGCAAGTAACAAGGCATTGCCTACCTTAAGAGAGTCATAGTTACTCGTCCCAATTGCTCACCCAGTCTGCCACTTTTCCTTACTGCGGCCAGTCTGCCAGAAGCGATATGTCACTCGTTGTGTATCTTAAGAGATTCATCGTTACTCTTTCCATAGGTTACTGGTATTCTCTAATTAAATGCCTCTCGTGACGAAAAAGTGGCTATCTTAATAGTGCAATACTTCTTCCTCCCAGTTGCTCACACAGTTTACTACTTTTTTGTGTAGTTTTTGTCTGCCAGAAACTATAATTCACTAGTTTTGTATCATAAAAGAGTCATCGTTTCTCCTCCTAGGGGTTATTCGAGACCTCTTAATCCAAACCGCAAGTAACGAGGCATTGGCTACCTTAAGAGAGTCATAGTTACTCGTCCCAATTGCTCACCCAGTCTGCCACTTTTCCTTACTGCGGCCAGTCTGCCAGAAGCGATATGTCACTCGTTGTGTATCTTAAGAGATTCATCGTTACTCTTTCCATAGGTTACTGGTATTCTCTGATTCAATGCCTCTCGTGACGAAAAAGTGGCTATCTTAGTAGTGCAATACTTCTTCCTCCCAGTTGCTCACACAGTTTACTACTTTTTTGTGTAGTTTTTGTCTGCCAGAAACTATAATTCACTAGTTTTGTATCATAAAAGAGTCATCGTTTCTCCTCCTAGGGGTTATTCGAGACCTCTTAATGCAAACCGCAAGTAACGAGGCATTGGCTACCTTAAGAGAGTCATAGTTACTCGTCCCAATTGCTCACCCAGTCTGCCACTTTTCCTTACTGCGGCCAGTCTGCCAGAAGCGATATGTCACTCGTTGTGTATCTTAAGAGATTCATTGTTACTCTTTCCATAGGTTACTGGTATTCTCTGATTCAATGTCTCTCGTGACGAAAAAGTGGCTATCTTAATAGTGCAATACTTCTTCCTCCGAGTTGCTCACACAGTTTACTACTTTTTGTGTAGTTTTTGTCTGCCAGAAACTATAATTCACTAGCTGTGTATCATAAAAGAGTCATCGTTTCTCCTCCTAGGGGTTTTCGAGATTTCTTAATCCAAACCGCAAGTAACAAGGCATTGCCTACCTTAAGAGAGTCATAGTTACTCGTCCCAATTGCTCACCCAGTCTGCCACTTTTCCTTACTGCGGCCAGTCTGCCAGAAGCGATATGTCACTCGTTGTGTATCTTAAGAGATTCATCGTTACTCTTTCCATAGGTTACTGGTATTCTCTAATTAAATGCCTCTCGTGACGAAAAAGTGGCTATCTTAATAGTGCAATACTTCTTCCTCCCAGTTGCTCACACAGTTTACTACTTTTTTGTGTAGTTTTTGTCTGCCAGAAACTATAATTCACTAGTTTTGTATCATAAAAGAGTCATCGTTTCTCCTCCTAGGGGTTATTCGAGACCTCTTAATCCAAACCGCAAGTAACGAGGCATTGGCTACCTTAAGAGAGTCATAGTTACTCGTCCCAATTGCTCACCCAGTCTGCCACTTTTCCTTACTGCGGCCAGTCTGCCAGAAGCGATATGTCACTCGTTGTGTATCTTAAGAGATTCATCGTTACTCCTTCCATAGGTTACCGGTATTCTCTGAGTCAATACCTCTCGTGACGAAAAAGTGGCTATCTTAGTAGTGCAATACTTCTTCCTCCGAGTTGATCACACAGTTTACTACTTTTTTGTGTAGTTTTTGTCTGCCAGAACCTATAATTCACTAGTTTTGTATCATAAAAGAGTCATCGTTTCTCCTCCTAGGGGTTTTCGAGATTTCTTAATCCAAACCGCAAGTAACGAGGCATTGCCTACCTTAAGAGAGTCATAGTTACTCGTCCCAATTGCTCACCCAGTCTGCCACTTTTCCTTACTGCGGCCAGTCTGCCAGAAGCGATATGTCACTCGTTGTGTATCTTAAGAGATTCATTGTTACTCTTTCCATAGGTTACTGGTATTCTCTGATTCAATGTCTCTCGTGACGAAAAAGTGGCTATCTTAATAGTGCAATACTTCTTCCTCCGAGTTGCTCACACAGTTTACTACTTTTTGTGTAGTTTTTGTCTGCCAGAAACTATAATTCACTAGCTGTGTATCATAAAAGTGTCATCGTTTCTCCTCCTAGGGGTTTTCGAGATTTCTTAATCCAAACCGCAAGTAACGAGGCATTGGCTACCTTAAGAGAGTCATAGTTACTCGTCCCAATTGCTCACCCAGTCTGCCACTTTTCCTTACTGCGGCCAGTCTGCCAGAAGCGATATGTCACTCGTTGTGTATCTTAAGAGATTCATCGTTACTCTTTCCATATGTTACTGGTATTCTCTGATTCAATGCCTCTCGTGACGAAAAAGTGGCTATCTTAATAGTGCAATACTTCTTCCTCCCAGTTGCTCACACAGTTTACTACTTTTTTGTGTAGTTTTTGTCTGCCAGAAACTATAATTCACTAGTTTTGTATCATAAAAGAGTCATCGTTTCTCCTCCTAGGGGTTATTCGAGACCTCTTAATCCAAACCGCAAGTAACGAGGCATTAGCTACCTTAAGAGAGTCATAGTTACTCGTCCCAATTGTTCACCCAGTCTGCCACTTTTCCTTACTGCGGCCAGTCTGCCAGAAGCGATATGTCACTCGTTGTGTATCTTAAGAGATTCATCGTTACTCTTTCCATAGGTTACTGGTATTCTCTGATTCAATGCCTCTCGTGACGAAAAAGTGGCTATCTTAATAGTGCAATACTTCTTCCTCCCAGTTGCTCACACAGTTTACTACTTTTTTTGTAGTTTTTGTCTGCCAGAAACTATAATTCACTAGTTTTGTATCATAAAAGAGTCATCGTTTCTCCTCCTAGGGGTTTTCGAGATTTCTTAATCCAAACCGCAAGTAACGAGGCATTTGCTACCTTAAGAGAGTCATAGTTACTCGTCCCAATTGCTCACCCAGTCTGCCACTTTTCCTTACTGCAGCCAGTCTGCCAGAAGCGATATGTCACTCGTTGTGTATCTTAAGAGATTCATTGTTACTCTTTCCATAGGTTACTGGTATTCTCTGATTCAATGTCTCTCGTGACGGAAAAGTGGCTATCTTAATAGTGCAATACTTCTTCCTCCCAGTTGCTCACACAGTTTACTACTTTTTTGTGTAGTTTTTGTCTGCCAGAAACTATAAATCACTAGTTTTGTATCATAAAAGAGTCATCGTTTCTCCTCCTAGGGGTTATTCGAGACCTCTTAATGCAAACCGCAAGTAACGAGGCATTGGCTACCTTAAGAGAGTCATAGTTACTCGTCCCAATTGCTCACCCAGTCTGCCACTTTTTCTTACTGCGGCCAGTCTGCCAGAAGCGATATGTCACTCGTTGTGTATCTTAAGAGATTCATCGTTACTCCTTCCATAGGTTACTGGTATTCTCTGAGTCAATACCTCTCGTGACGAAAAAGTGGCTATCTTAATAGTGCAATACTTCTTCCTCCGAGTTGCTCACACAGTTTACTACTTTTTGTGTAGTTTTTGTCTGCCAGAAACTATAATTCACTAGCTGTGTATCATAAAAGTGTCATCGTTTCTCCTCCTAGGGGTTTTCGAGATTTTTTAATCCAAACCGCAAGTAACGAGGCATTGGCTACCTTAAGAGAGTCATAGTTACTCGTCCCAATTGCTCACCCAGTCTGCCACTTTTCCTTACTGCGGCCAGTCTGCCAGAAGCGATATGTCACTCGTTGTGTATCTTAAGAGATTCATCGTTACTCTTTCCATAGGTTACTGGTATTCTCTGATTCAATGCCTCTCGTGACGAAAAAGTGGCTATCTTAATAGTGCAATACTTCTTCCTCCCAGTTGCTCACACAGTTTACTACTTTTTTGTGTAGTTTTTGTCTGCCAGAAACTATAATTCACTAGCTGTGTATCATAAAAGAGTCATCGTTTCTCCACCTAGGGGTTATTCGAGACCTCTTAATGCAAACCGCAAGTAACGAGGCATTGGCTACCTTAAGAGAGTCATAGTTACTCGTCCCAATTGCTCACCCAGTCTGCCACTTTTCCTTACTGCGGCCAGTCTGCCAGAAGCGATATGTCACTCGTTGTGTATCTTAAGAGATTCATCGTTACTCTTTCCATAGGTTACTGGTATTCTCTGATTCAATGCCTCTCGTGACGAAAAAGTGGCTATCTTAATAGTTCAATACTTCTTCCTCCCAGTTGCTCACACAGTTTACTACTTTTTTGTGTAGTTTTTGTCTGCCAGAAACTATAATTCACTAGTTTTGTATCATAAAAGAGTCATCGTTTCTCCTCCTAGGGGTTATTCGAGACCTCTTAATCCAAACCGCAAGTAACGAGGCATTGGCTACCTTAAGAGAGTCATAGTTACTCGTCCCAATTGCTCACCCAGTCTGCCACATTTCTTACTGCGGCCAGTCTGCCAGAAGCGATATGTCACTCGTTGTGTATCTTAAGAGATTCATCGTTACTCCTTCCATAGGTTACTGGTATTCTATGAGTCAATACCTCTCGTGACGAAAAAGTGGCTATCTTAATAGTGCAATACTTCTTCCTCCGAGTTGCTCACACAGTTTACTACTTTTTGTGTAGTTTTTGTCTGCCAGAAACTATAATTCACTAGCTGTGTATCATAAAAGAGTCATCGTTTCTCCACCTATGGGTTTTCGAGATTTCTTAATCCAAACCGCAAGTAACGAGGCATTGGCTACCTTAAGAGAGTCATAGTTACTCGTCCCAGTTGCTCACCCAGTCTGCCACTTTTCCTTACTGCGGCCAGTCTGCCAGAAGCGATATGTCACTCGTTGTGTATCTTAAGAGATTCATCGTTACTCTTTCCATAGGTTACTGGTATTCTCTGATTCAATGCCTCTCGTGACGAAAAAGTGGCTATCTTAATAGTGCAATACTTCTTCCTCCCAGTTGCTCACACAGTTTACTACTTTTTTGTGTAGTTTTTGTCTGCCAGAAACTATAATTCACTAGCTGTGTATCATAAAAGAGTCATAGTTTCTCCACCTAGGGGTTATTCGAGACCTCTTAATGCAAACCGCAAGTAACGAGGCATTGGCTACCTTAAGAGAGTCATAGTTACTCGTCCCAATTGCTCACCCAGTCTGCCACTTTTCCTTACTGCGGCCAGTCTGCCAGAAGCGATATGTCACTCGTTGTGTATCTTAAGAGATTCATCGTTACTCTTTCCATAGGTTACTGGTATTCTCTGATTCAATGCCTCTCGTGACGAAAAAGTGGCTATCTTAATAGTGCAATACTTCTTCCTCCCAGTTGCTCACACAGTTTACTACTTTTTTGTGTAGTTTTTGTCTGCCAGAAACTATAATTCACTAGCTGTGTATCATAAAAGAGTCATAGTTTCTCCACCTAGGGGTTATTCGAGACCTCTTAATGCAAACCGCAAGTAACGAGGCATTGGCTACCTTAAGAGAGTCATAGTTACTCGTCCTAATTGCTCACCCAGTCTGCCACTTTTCCTTACTGCGGCCAGTCTGCCAGAAGCGATATGTCACTCGTTGTGTATCTTAAGAGATTCATCGTTACTCTTTCCATATGTTACTGGTATTCTCTGATTCAATGCCTCTCGTGACGAAAAAGTGGCTATCTTAATAGTGCAATACTTCTTCCTCCCAGTTGCTCACACAGTTTACTACTTTTTTGTGTAGTTTTTGTCTGCCAGAAACTATAATTCACTAGTTTTGTATCATAAAAGAGTCATCGTTTCTCCTCCTAGGGGTTATTCGAGACCTCTTAATCCAAACCGCAAGTAACGAGGCATTAGCTACCTTAAGAGAGTCATAGTTACTCGTCCCAATTGCTCACCCAGTCTGCCACTTTTCCTTACTGCGGCCAGTCTGCCAGAAGCGATATGTCACTCGTTGTGTATCTTAAGAGATTCATCGTTACTCTTTCCATAGGTTACTGGTATTCTCTGATTCAATGCCTCTCGTGACGAAAAAGTGGCTATCTTAATAGTGCAATACTTCTTCCTCCCAGTTGCTCACACAGTTTACTACTTTTTTTGTAGTTTTTGTCTGCCAGAAACTATAATTCACTAGTTTTGTATCATAAAAGAGTCATCGTTTCTCCTCCTAGGGGTTTTCGAGATTTCTTAATCCAAACCGCAAGTAACGAGGCATTTGCTACCTTAAGAGAGTCATAGTTACTCGTCCCAATTGCTCACCCAGTCTGCCACTTTTCCTTACTGCAGCCAGTCTGCCAGAAGCGATATGTCACTCGTTGTGTATCTTAAGAGATTCATTGTTACTCTTTCCATAGGTTACTGGTATTCTCTGATTCAATGTCTCTCGTGACGGAAAAGTGGCTATCTTAATAGTGCAATACTTCTTCCTCCCAGTTGCTCACACAGTTTACTACTTTTTTGTGTAGTTTTTGTCTGCCAGAAACTATAATTCACTAGTTTTGTATCATAAAAGAGTCATCGTTTCTCCTCCTAGGGGTTATTCGAGACCTTTTAATGCAAACCGCAAGTAACGAGGCATTGGCTACCTTAAGAGAGTCATAGTTACTCGTCCCAATTGCTCATCCAGTCTGCCACTTTTCCTTACTGCGGCCAGTCTGCCAGAAGCGATATGTCACTCGTTGTGTATCTTAAGAGATTCATCGTTACTCTTTCCATAGGTTACTGGTATTCTCTGATTCAATGCCTCTCGTGACGAAAAAGTGGCTATCTTAATAGTGCAATACTTCTTCCTCCCAGTTGCTCACACAGTTTACTACATTTTTGTGTAGTTTTTGTCTGCCAGAAACTATAATTCACTAGTTTTCTATCATAAAAGAGTCATCGTTTCTCCTCCTAGGGGTTATTCGAGACCTCTTAATCCAAACCGCAAGTAACGAGGCATTGGCTACCTTAAGAGAGTCATAGTTACTCGTCCCAATTGCTCACCCAGTCTGCCACTTTTTCTTACTGCGGCCAGTCTGCCAGAAGCGATATGTCACTCGTTGTGTATCTTAAGAGATTCATCGTTACTCCTTCCATAGGTTACTGGTATTCTCTGAGTCAATACCTCTCGTGACGAAAAAGTGGCTATCTTAATAGTGCAATACTTCTTCCTCCGAGTTGCTCACACAGTTTACTACTTTTTGTGTAGTTTTTGTCTGCCAGAAACTATAATTCACTAGCTGTGTATCATAAAAGTGTCATCGTTTCTCCTCCTAGGGGTTTTCGAGATTTTTTAATCCAAACCGCAAGTAACGAGGCATTGGCTACCTTAAGAGAGTCATAGTTACTCGTCCCAATTGCTCACCCAGTCTGCCACTTTTCCTTACTGCGGCCAGTCTGCCAGAAGCGATATGTCACTCGTTGTGTATCTTAAGAGATTCATCGTTACTCTTTCCATAGGTTACTGGTATTCTCTGATTCAATGCCTCTCGTGACGAAAAAGTGGCTATCTTAATAGTGCAATACTTCTTCCTCCCAGTTGCTCACACAGTTTACTACTTTTTTGTGTAGTTTTTGTCTGCCAGAAACTATAATTCACTAGCTGTGTATCATAAAAGAGTCATCGTTTCTCCACCTAGGGGTTATTCGAGACCTCTTAATGCAAACCGCAAGTAACGAGGCATTGGCTACCTTAAGAGAGTCATAGTTACTCGTCCCAATTGCTCACCCAGTCTGCCACTTTTCCTTACTGCGGCCAGTCTGCCAGAAGCGATATGTCACTCGTTGTGTATCTTAAGAGATTCATCGTTACTCTTTCCATAGGTTACTGGTATTCTCTGATTCAATGCCTCTCGTGACGAAAAAGTGGCTATCTTAATAGTTCAATACTTCTTCCTCCCAGTTGCTCACACAGTTTACTACTTTTTTGTGTAGTTTTTGTCTGCCAGAAACTATAATTCACTAGTTTTGTATCATAAAAGAGTCATCGTTTCTCCTCCTAGGGGTTATTCGAGACCTCTTAATCCAAACCGCAAGTAACGAGGCATTGGCTACCTTAAGAGAGTCATAGTTACTCGTCCCAATTGCTCACCCAGTCTGCCACTTTTTCTTACTGCGGCCAGTCTGCCAGAAGCGATATGTCACTCGTTGTGTATCTTAAGAGATTCATCGTTACTCCTTCCATAGGTTACTGGTATTCTATGAGTCAATACCTCTCGTGACGAAAAAGTGGCTATCTTAATAGTGCAATACTTCTTCCTCCGAGTTGCTCACACAGTTTACTACTTTTTGTGTAGTTTTTGTCTGCCAGAAACTATAATTCACTAGCTGTGTATCATAAAAGAGTCATCGTTTCTCCACCTAGGGGTTTTCGAGATTTCTTAATCCAAACCGCAAGTAACGAGGCATTGGCTACCTTAAGAGAGTCATAGTTACTCGTCCCAGTTGCTCACCCAGTCTGCCACTTTTCCTTACTGCGGCCAGTCTGCCAGAAGCGATATGTCACTCGTTGTGTATCTTAAGAGATTCATCGTTACTCTTTCCATAGGTTACTGGTATTCTCTGATTCAATGCCTCTCGTGACGAAAAAGTGGCTATCTTAATAGTGCAATACTTCTTCCTCCCAGTTGCTCACACAGTTTACTACTTTTTTGTGTAGTTTTTGTCTGCCAGAAACTATAATTCACTAGCTGTGTATCATAAAAGAGTCATAGTTTCTCCACCTAGGGGTTATTCGAGACCTCTTAATGCAAACCGCAAGTAACGAGGCATTGGCTACCTTAAGAGAGTCATAGTTACTCGTCCCAATTGCTCACCCAGTCTGCCACTTTTCCTTACTGCGGCCAGTCTGCCAGAAGCGATATGTCACTCGTTGTGTATCTTAAGAGATTCATCGTTACTCTTTCCATAGGTTTTTGGTATTCTCTAATTCAATGCCTCTCGTGACGAAAAAGTGGCTATCTTAATAGTGCAATACTTCTTCCTCCCAGTTGCTCACACAGTTTACTACTTTTTTGTGTAGTTTTTGTCTGCCAGAAACTATAATTCACTAGTTTTGTATCATAAAAGAGTCATCGTTTCTCCTCCTAGGGGTTATTCGAGACCTCTTAATCCAAACCGCAAGTAACGAGGCATTGGCTACCTTAAGAGAGTCATAGTTACTCGTCCCAATTGCTCACCCAGTCTGCCACTTTTTCTTACTGCGGCCAGTCTGCCAGAAGCGATATGTCACTCGTTGTGTATCTTAAGAGATTCATCGTAACTCCTTCCATAGGTTACTGGTATTCTATGAGTCAATACCTCTCGTGACGAAAAAGTGGCTATCTTAATAGTGCAATACTTCTTCCTCCGAGTTGCTCACACAGTTTACTACTTTTTGTGTAGTTTTTGTCTGGCAGAAACTATAATTCACTAGCTGTGTATCATAAAAGAGTCATCGTTTCTCCTCCTAGGGGTTTTCGAGATTTCTTAATCCAAACCGCAAGTAACGAGGCATTGGCTACCTTAAGAGAGTCATAGTTACTCGTCCCAATTGCTCACCCAGTCTGCCACTTTTCCTTACTGCGGCCAGTCTGCCAGAAGCGATATGTCACTCGTTGTGTATCTTAAGAGATTCATCGTTACTCTTTCCATAGGTTACTGGTATTCTCTGATTCAATGCCTCTCGTGACGAAAAAGTGGCTATCTTAATAGTGCAATACTTCTTCCTCCCAGTTGCTCACACAGTTTACTACTTTTTTGTGTAGTTTTTGTCTGCCAGAAACTATAATTCACTAGTTTTGTATCATAAAAGAGTCATCGTTTCTCCTCCTAGGGGTTATTCGAGACCTCTTAATGCAAACCGCAAGTAACGAGGCATTGGCTACCTTAAGAGAGTCATAGTTACTCGTCCCAATTGCTCACCCAGTCTGCCTCTTTTCCTTACTGCGGCCAGTCTGCCAGAAGCGATATGTCACTCGTTGTGTATCTTAAGAGATTCATCGTTACTCTTTCCATAGGTTACTGGTATTCTCTGATTCAATGCCTCTCGTGACGAAAAAGTGGCTATCTTAAAAGTGCAATACTTCTTCCTCCCAGTTGCTCACACAGTTTACTACTTTTTTGTGTAGTTTTTGTCTGCCAGAAACTATAATTCACTAGTTTTGTATCATAAAAGAGTCATCGTTTCTCCTCCTAGGGGTTATTCGAGACCTCTTAATGCAAACCGCAAGTAACGAGGCATTGGCAACCTTAAGAGAGTCATAGTTACTCGTCCCAATTGCTCACCCAGTCTGCCACTTTTCCTTACTGCGGCCAGTCTGCCAGAAGCGATATGTCACTCGTTGTGTATCTTAAGAGATTCACCGTTACTCTTTCCATAGGTTACTGGTATTCTCTGATTCAATGCCTCTCGTGACGAAAAAGTGGCTATCTTAATAGTGCAATACTTCTTCCTCCCAGTTGCTCACACAGTTTACTACTTTTTTGTGTAGTTTTTGTCTGCCAGAAACTATAATTCACTAGTTTTGTATCATAAAAGAGTCATCGTTTCTCCTCCTAGGGGTTTTCGAGATTTCTTAATCCAAACCGCAAGTAACGAGGCATTGGCTACGTTAAGAGAGTCATAGTTACTCGTCCCAGTTGCTCACCCAGTCTGCCACTTTTCCTTACTGCGGCCAGTCTGCCAGAAGCGATATGTCACTCGTTGTGTATCTTAAGAGATTCATCGTTACTCTTTCCATAGGTTACTGGTATTCTCTGATTCAATGCCTCTCGTGACGAAAAAGTGGCTATCTTAATAGTGCAATACTTCTTCCTCCCAGTTGCTCACACAGTTTACTACTTTTTTGTGTAGTTTTTGTCTGCCAGAAACTATAATTCACTAGCTGTGTATCATAAAAGAGTCATCGTTCCTCCACCTAGGGGTTATTCGAGACCTCTTAATGCAAACCGCAAGTAACGAGGCATTGGCTACCTTAAGAGAGTCATAGTTACTCGTCCCAATTGCTCACCCAGTCTGCCACTTTTCCTTACTGCGGCCAGTCTGCCAGAAGCGATATGTCACTCGTTGTGTATCTTAAGAGATTCATCGTTACTCTTTCCATAGGTTACTGGTATTCTCTGATTCAATGCCTCTCGTGACGAAAAAGTGGCTATCTTAATAGTGCAATACTTCTTCCTCCCAGTTGCTCACACAGTTTACTACTTTTTTGTGTAGTTTTTGTCTGCCAGAAACTATAATTCACTAGTTTTGTATCATAAAAGAGTCATCGTTTCTCCTCCTAGGGGTTATTCGAGACCTCTTAATCCAAACCGCAAGTAACGAGGCATTGGCTACCTTAAGAGAGTCATAGTTACTCGTCCCAATTGCTCACCCAGTCTGCCACTTTTCCTTACTGTGGCCAGTCTGCCAGAAGCGATATGTCACTCGTTGTGTATCTTAAGAGATTCATCGTTACTCCTTCCATAGGTTACTGGTATTCTATGAGTCAATACCTCTCGTGACGAAAAAGTGGCTATCTTAATAGTGCAATACTTCTTCCTCCGAGTTGCTCACACAGTTTACTACTTTTTGTGTAGTTTTTGTCTGCCAGAAACTATAATTCACTAGCTGTGTATCATAAAAGAGTCATCGTTTCTCCTCCTAGGGGTTTTCGAGATTTCTTAATCCAATCCGCAAGTAACGAGGCATTGGCTACCTTAAGAGAGTCATAGTTACTCGTCCCAATTGCTCACCCAGTCTGCCACTTTTCCTTACTGCGGCCAGTCTGCCAGAAGCGATATGTCACTCGTTGTGTATCTTAAGAGATTCATCGTTACTCTTTCCATAGGTTACTGGTATTCTCTGATTCAATGCCTCTCGTGACGAAAAAGTGGCTATCTTAATAGTGCAATACTTCTTCCTCCCAGTTGCTCACACAGTTTACTACTTTTTTGTGTAGTTTTTGTCTGCCAGAAACTCTAATTCACTAGTTTTGTATCATAAAAGAGTCATCGTTTCTCCTCCTAGGGGTTATTCGAGACCTCTTAATCCAAACCGCAAGTAACGAGGCATTGGCTACCTTAAGAGAGTCATAGTTACTCGTCCCAATTGCTCACCCAGTCTGCCACTTTTTCTTACTGCGGCCAGTCTGCCAGAAGCGATATGTCACTCGTTGTGTATCTTAAGAGATTCATCGTTACTCCTTCCATAGGTTACTGGTATTCTATGAGTCAATACCTCTTGTGACGAAAAAGTGGCTATCTTAATAGTGCAATACTTCTTCCTCCGAGTTGCTCACACAGTTTACTACTTTTTGTGTAGTTTTTGTCTGCCAGAAACTATAATTCACTAGCTGTGTATCATAAAAGAGTCATCGTTTCTCCTCCTAGGGGTTTTCGAGATTTCTTAATCCAAACCGCAAGTAACGAGGCATTGGCTACCTTAAGAGAGTCATAGTTACTCGTCCCAATTGCTCACCCAGTCTGCCACCTTTCCTTACTGTGGCCAGTCTGCCAGAAGCGATATGTCACTCGTTGTGTATCTTCAGAGATTCATCGTTACTCTTTCCATAGGTTACTGGTATTCTCTGATTCAATGCCTCTCGTGACGAAAAAGTGGCTATCTTAATAGTGCAATACTTCTTCCTCCCAGTTGCTCACACAGTTTACTACTTTTTTGTGTAGTTTTTGTCTGCCAGAAACTATAATTCACTAGTTTTGTATCATAAAAGAGTCATCGTTTCTCCTCCTAGGGGTTATTCGAGACCTCTTAATGCAAACCGCAAGTAACGAGGCATTGGCTACCTTAAGAGAGTCATAGTTACTCGTCCCAATTGCTCACCCAGTCTGCCACTTTTCCTTACTGCGGCCAGTCTGCCAGAAGCGATATGTCACTCGTTGTGTATCTTAAGAGATTCACCGTTACTCTTTCCATAGGTTACTGGTATTCTCTGATTCAATGCCTCTCGTGACGAAAAAGTGGCTATCTTAATAGTGCAATACTTCTTCCTCCCAGTTGCTCACACAGTTTACTACTTTTTTGTGTAGTTTTTGTCTGCCAGAAACTATAATTCACTAGTTTTGTATCATAAAAGAGTCATCGTTTCTCCTCCTAGGGGTTTTCGAGATTTCTTAATCCAAACCGCAAGTAACGAGGCATTGGCTACCTTAAGAGAGTCATAGTTACTCGTCCCAGTTGCTCACCCAGTCTGCCACTTTTCCTTACTGCGGCCAGTCTGCCAGAAGCGATATGTCACTCGTTGTGTATCTTAAGAGATTCATCGTTACTCTTTCCATAGGTTACTGGTATTCTCTGATTCAATGCCTCTCGTGACGAAAAAGTGGCTATCTTAATAGTGCAATACTTCTTCCTCCCAGTTGCTCACACAGTTTACTACTTTTTTGTGTAGTTTTTGTCTGCCAGAAACTATAATTCACTAGTTGTGTATCATAAAAGAGTCATCGTTCCTCCACCTAGGGGTTATTCGAGACCTCTTAATGCAAACCGCAAGTAACGAGGCATTGGCTACCTTAAGAGAGTCATAGTTACTCGTCCCAATTGCTCACCCAGTCTGCCACTTTTCCTTACTGCGGCCAGTCTGCCAGAAGCGATATGTCACTCGTTGTGTATCTTAAGAGATTCATCGTTACTCTTTCCATAGGTTACTGGTATTCTCTGATTCAATGCCTCTCGTGACGAAAAAGTGGCTATCTTAATAGTGCAATACTTCTTCCTCCCAGTTGCTCACACAGTTTACTACTTTTTTGTGTAGTTTTTGTCTGCCAGAAACTATAATTCACTAGTTTTGTATCATAAAAGAGTCATCGTTTCTCCTCCTAGGGGTTATTCGAGACCTCTTAATCCAAACCGCAAGTAACGAGGCATTGGCTACCTTAAGAGAGTCATAGTTACTCGTCCCAATTGCTCACCCAGTCTGCCACTTTTTCTTACTGCGGCCAGTCTGCCAGAAGCGATATGTCACTCGTTGTGTATCTTAAGAGATTCATCGTTACTCCTTCCATAGGTTACTGGTATTCTATGAGTCAATACCTCTCGTGACGAAAAAGTGGCTATTTTAATAGTGCAATACTTCTTCCTCCGAGTTGCTCACACAGTTTACTACTTTTTGTGTAGTTTTTGTCTGCCAGAAACTATAATTCACTAGCTGTGTATCATAAAAGAGTCATCGTTTCTCCTCCTAGGGGTTTTCGAGATTTCTTAATCCAAACCGCAAGTAACGAGGCATTGGCTACCTTAAGAGAGTCATAGTTACTCGTCCCAATTGCTCACCCAGTCTGCCACTTTTCCTTACTGCGGCCAGTCTGCCAGAAGCGATATGTCACTCGTTGTGTATCTTAAGAGATTCATCGTTACTCTTTCCATAGGTTACTGGTATTCTCTGATTCAATGCCTCTCGTGACGAAAAAGTGGCTATCTTAATAGTGCAATACTTCTTCCTCCCAGTTGCTCACACAGTTTACTACTTTTTTGTGTAGTTTTTGTCTGCCAGAAACTATAATTCACTAGTTTTGTATCATAAAAGAGTCATCGTTTCTCCTCCTAGGGGTTATTCGAGACCTCTTAATCCAAACCGCAAGTAACGAGGCATTGGCTACCTTAAGAGAGTCATAGTTACTCGTCCCAATTGCTCACCCAGTCTGCCACTTTTTCTTACTGCGGCCAGTCTGCCAGAAGCGATATGTCACTCGTTGTGTATCTTAAGAGATTCATCGTTACTCCTTCCATAGGTTACTGGTATTCTATGAGTCAATACCTCTCGTGACGAAAAAGTGGCTATTTTAATAGTGCAATACTTCTTCCTCCGAGTTGCTCACACAGTTTACTACTTTTTGTGTAGTTTTTGTCTGCCAGAAACTATAATTCACTAGCTGTGTATCATAAAAGAGTCATCGTTTCTCCTCCTAGGGGTTTTCGAGATATCTTAATCCAAACCGCAAGTAACGAGGCATTGGCTACCTTAAGAGAGTCATAGTTACTCGTCCCCATTGCTCACCCAGTTTGCCACTTTTTCTTACTGTGGCCAGTCTGCCAGAAGCGATATGTCACTCGTTGTGTATCTTAAGAGATTCATCGTTACTCCTTCCATAGGTTACTGGTATTCTCTGATTCAATGCCTCTCGTGACGAAAAAGTGGCTATCTTAATAGTGCAATACTTCTTCCTCCCAGTTGCTCACACAGTTTACTACTTTTTTGTGTAGTTTTTGTCTGCCAGAAACTATAATTCACTAGTTTTGTATCATAAAAGAGTCATCGTTTCTCCTCCTAGGGGTTATTCGAGACCTCTTAATGCAAACCGCAAGTAACGAGGCATTGGCTACCTTAAGAGAGTCATAGTTACTCGTCCCAATTGCTCACCCAGTCTGCCACTTTTTCTTACTGCGGCCAGTCTGCCAGAAGCGATATGTCACCCGTTGTGTATCTTAAGAGATTCATCGTTACTCCTTCCATAGGTTACTGGTATTCTATGAGTCAATACCTCTCGTGACGAAAAAGTGGCTATCTTAATAGTGCAATACTTCTTCCTCCGAGTTGCTCACACAGTTTACTACTTTTTGTGTAGTTTTTGTCTGCCAGAAACTATAATTCACTAGCTGTGTATCATAAAAGAGTCATCGTTTCTCCTCCTAGGGGTTTTCGAGATTTCTTAATCCAAACCGCAAGTAACGAGGCATTGGCTACCTTAAGAGAGTCATAGTTACTCGTCCCAATTGCTCACCCAGTCTGCCACTTTTCCTTACTGCGGCCAGTCTGCCAGAAGCGATATGTCACTCGTTGTGTATCTTCAGAGATTCATCGTTACTCTTTCCATAGGTTACTGGTATTCTCTGATTCAATGCCTCTCGTGACGAAAAAGTGGCTATCTTAATAGTGCAATACTTCTTCCTCCCAGTTGCTCACACAGTTTACTACTTTTTTGTGTAGTTTTTGTCTGCCAGAAACTATAATTCACTAGTTTTGTATCATAAAAGAGTCATCGTTTCTCCTCCTAGGGGTTATTCGAGACCTCTTAATGCAAACCGCAAGTAACGAGGCATTGGCTACCTTAAGAGAGTCATAGTTACTCGTCCCAATTGCTCACCCAGTCTGCCACTTTTCCTTACTGCGGCCAGTCTGCCAGAAGCGATATGTCACTCGTTGTGTATCTTAAGAGATTCATCGTTACTCTTTCCATAGGTTACTGGTATTCTCTGATTCAATGCCTCTCGTGACGAAAAAGTGGCTATCTTAAAAGTGCAATACTTCTTCCTCCCAGTTGCTCACACAGTTTACTACTTTTTTGTGTAGTTTTTGTCTGCCAGAAACTATAATTCACTAGTTTTGTATCATAAAAGAGTCATCGTTTCTCCTCCTAGGGGTTATTCGAGACCTCTTAATGCAAACCGCAAGTAACGAGGCATTGGCTACCTTAAGAGAGTCATAGTTACTCCTCCTAATTGCTCACCCAGTCTGCCACTTTTCCTTACTGCGGCCAGTCTGCCAGAAGCGATATGTCACTCGTTGTGTATCTTAAGAGATTCATCGTTACTCCTTCCATAGGTTACTGGTATTCTCTGAGTCAATACCTCTCGTGACGAAAAAGTGGCTATCTTAATAGTGCAATACTTCTTCCTCCGAGTTGCTCACACAGTTTACTACTTTTTGTGTAGTTTTTGTCTGCCAGAAACTATAATTCACTAGCTGTGTATCATAAAAGAGTCATCGTTTCTCCTCCTAGGGATTTTCGAGATATCTTAATCCAAACCGCAAGTAACGAGGCATTGGCTACCTTAAGAGAGTCATAGTTACTCGTCCCCATTGCTCACCCAGTTTGCCACTTTTTCTTACTGTGGCCAGTCTGCCAGAAGCGATATGTCACTCGTTGTGTATCTTAAGAGATTCATCGTTACTCCTTCCATAGGTTACTGGTATTCTCTGAGTCAATACCTCTCTTGACGAAAAAGTGGCTATCTTAATAGTGCAATACTTCTTCCTCCGAGTTGCTCACACAGTTTACTACTTTTTGTGTACTTGCCAGTCTGCCAGAAGCGATATGTCACTAGTTGTGTATCATAAAAGGGTCATCGTTTCTCCTCCTAGGGGTTATTCGAGATTTCTTAATCCAAACCGCAAGTAACGAGGCATTGGCTACCTTAAGAGAGTCATAGTTACTCGTCCCAATTGCTCACCCAGTCTGCCACTTTTTCTTACTGCGGCCAGTCTGCCAGAAGCGATATGTCACTCGTTGTGTATCTTAAGAGATTCATCGTTACTCCTTCCATAGGTTACTGGTATTCTATGAGTCAATACCTCTCGTGACGAAAAAGTGGCTATCTTAATAGTGCAATACTTCTTCCTCCGAGTTGCTCACACAGTTTACTACTTTTTGTGTAGTTTTTGTCTGCCAGAAACTATAATTCACTAGCTGTGTATCATAAAAGAGTCATCGTTTCTCCTCCTAGGGGTTTTCGAGATTTCTTAATCCAAACCGCAAGTAACGAGGCATTGGCTACCTTAAGAGAGTCATAGTTACTCGTCCCAATTGCTCACCCAGTCTGCCACTTTTCCTTACTGCGGCCAGTCTGCCAGAAGCGATATGTCACTCGTTGTGTATCTTAAGAGATTCATCGTTACTCTTTCCATAGGTTACTGGTATTCTCTGATTCAATGCCTCTCGTGACGAAAAAGTGGCTATCTTAAAAGTGCAATACTTCTTCCTCCCAGTTGCTCACACAGTTTACTACTTTTTTGTGTAGTTTTTGTCTGCCAGAAACTATAATTCACTAGTTTTGTATCATAAAAGAGTCATCGTTTCTCCTCCTAGGGGTTATTCGAGACCTCTTAATGCAAACCGCAAGTAACGAGGCATTGGCTACCTTAAGAGAGTCATAGTTACTCCTCCTAATTGCTCACCCAGTCTGCCACTTTTCCTTACTGCGGCCAGTCTGCCAGAAGCGATATGTCACTCGTTGTGTATCTTAAGAGATTCATCGTTACTCCTTCCATAGGTTACTGGTATTCTCTGAGTCAATACCTCTCGTGACGAAAAAGTGGCTATCTTAATAGTGCAATACTTCTTCCTCCGAGTTGCTCACACAGTTTACTACTTTTTGTGTAGTTTTTGTCTGCCAGAAACTATAATTCACTAGCTGTGTATCATAAAAGAGTCATCGTTTCTCCTCCTAGGGATTTTCGAGATATCTTAATCCAAACCGCAAGTAACGAGGCATTGGCTACCTTAAGAGAGTCATAGTTACTCGTCCCCATTGCTCACCCAGTTTGCCACTTTTTCTTACTGTGGCCAGTCTGCCAGAAGCGATATGTCACTCGTTGTGTATCTTAAGAGATTCATCGTTACTCCTTCCATAGGTTACTGGTATTCTCTGAGTCAATACCTCTCTTGACGAAAAAGTGGCTATCTTAATAGTGCAATACTTCTTCCTCCGAGTTGCTCACACAGTTTACTACTTTTTGTGTACTTGCCAGTCTGCCAGAAGCGATATGTCACTAGTTGTGTATCATAAAAGGGTCATCGTTTCTCCTCCTAGGGGTTATTCGAGATTTCTTAATCCAAACCGCAAGTAACGAGGCATTGGCTACCTTAAGAGAGTCATAGTTACTCGTCCCAATTGCTCACCCAGTCTGCCACTTTTTCTTACTGCGGCCAGTCTGCCAGAAGCGATATGTCACTCGTTGTGTATCTTAAGAGATTCATCGTTACTCCTTCCATAGGTTACTGGTATTCTATGAGTCAATACCTCTCGTGACGAAAAAGTGGCTATCTTAATAGTGCAATACTTCTTCCTCCGAGTTGCTCACACAGTTTACTACTTTTTGTGTAGTTTTTGTCTGCCAGAAACTATAATTCACTAGCTGTGTATCATAAAAGAGTCATCGTTTCTCCTCCTAGGGGTTTTCGAGATTTCTTAATCCAAACCGCAAGTAACGAGGCATTGGCTACCTTAAGAGAGTCATAGTTACTCGTCCCAATTGCTCACCCAGTCTGCCACTTTTCCTTACTGCGGCCAGTCTGCCAGAAGCGATATGTCACTCGTTGTGTATCTTAAGAGATTCATCGTTACTCTTTCCATAGGTTACTGGTATTCTCTGATTCAATGCCTCTCGTGACGAAAAAGTGGCTATCTTAAAAGTGCAATACTTCTTCCTCCCAGTTGCTCACACAGTTTACTACTTTTTTGTGTAGTTTTTGTCTGCCAGAAACTATAATTCACTAGTTTTGTATCATAAAAGAGTCATCGTTTCTCCTCCTAGGGGTTATTCGAGACCTCTTAATGCAAACCGCAAGTAACGAGGCATTGGCTACCTTAAGAGAGTCATAGTTACTCGTCCCAATTGCTCACCCAGTCTGCCACTTTTCCTTACTGCGGCCAGTCTGCCAGAAGCGATATGTCACTCGTTGTGTATCTTAAGAGATTCACCGTTACTCTTTCCATAGGTTACTGGTATTCTCTGATTCAATGCCTCTCGTGACGAAAAAGTGGCTATCTTAATAGTGCAATACTTCTTCCTCCCAGTTGCTCACACAGTTTACTACTTTTTTGTGTAGTTTTTGTCTGCCAGAAACTATAATTCACTAGTTTTGTATCATAAAAGAGTCATCGTTTCTCCTCCTAGGGGTTTTCGAGATTTCTTAATCCAAACCGCAAGTAACGAGGCATTGGCTACCTTAAGAGAGTCATAGTTACTCGTCCCAGTTGCTCACCCAGTCTGCCACTTTTCCTTACTGCGGCCAGTCTGCCAGAAGCGATATGTCACTCGTTGTGTATCTTAAGAGATTCATCGTTACTCTTTCCATAGGTTACTGGTATTCTCTGATTCAATGCCTCTCGTGACGAAAAAGTGGCTATCTTAATAGTGCAATACTTCTTCCTCCCAGTTGCTCACACAGTTTACTACTTTTTTGTGTAGTTTTTGTCTGCCAGAAACTATAATTCACTAGCTGTGTATCATAAAAGAGTCATCGTTCCTCCACCTAGGGGTTATTCGAGACCTCTTAATGCAAACCGCAAGTAACGAGGCATTGGCTACCTTAAGAGAGTCATAGTTACTCGTCCCAATTGCTCACCCAGTCTGCCACTTTTCCTTACTGCGGCCAGTCTGCCAGAAGCGATATGTCACTCGTTGTGTATCTTAAGAGATTCATCGTTACTCTTTCCATAGGTTACTGGTATTCTCTGATTCAATGCCTCTCGTGACGAAAAAGTGGCTATCTTAATAGTGCAATACTTCTTCCTCCCAGTTGCTCACACAGTTTACTACTTTTTTGTGTAGTTTTTGTCTGACAGAAACTATAATTCACTAGTTTTGTATCATAAAAGAGTCATCGTTTCTCCTCCTAGGGGTTATTCGAGACCTCTTAATCCAAACCGCAAGTAACGAGGCATTGGCTACCTTAAGAGAGTCATAGTTACTCGTCCCAATTGCTCACCCAGTCTGCCACTTTTTCTTACTGCGGCCAGTCTGCCAGAAGCGATATGTCACTCGTTGTGTATCTTAAGAGATTCATCGTTACTCCTTCCATAGGTTACTGGTATTCTATGAGTCAATACCTCTCGTGAGGAAAAAGTGGCTATCTTAATAGTGCAATACTTCTTCCTCCCAGTTGCTCACACAGTTTACTACTTTTTGTGTAGTTTTTGTCTGCCAGAAACTATAATTCACTAGCTGTGTATCATAAAAGAGTCATCGTTTCACCTCCTAGGGGTTTTCGAGATTTCTTAATCCAAACCGCAAGTAACGAGGCATTGGCTACCTTAAGAGAGTCATAGTTACTCGTCCCAATTGCTCACCCAGTCTGCCACTTTTCCTTACTGCGGCCAGTCTGCCAGAAGCGATATGTCACTCGTTGTGTATCTTAAGAGATTCATCGTTACTCTTTCCATAGGTTACTGGTATTCTCTGATTCAATGCCTCTCGTGACGAAAAAGTGGCTATCTTAATAGTGCAATACTTCTTCCTCCCAGTTGCTCACACAGTTTACTACTTTTTTGTGTAGTTTTTGTCTGCCAGAAACTCTAATTCACTAGTTTTGTATCATAAAAGAGTCATCGTTTCTCCTCCTAGGGGTTATTCGAGACCTCTTAATCCAAACCGCAAGTAACGAGGCATTGGCTACCTTAAGAGAGTCATAGTTACTCGTCCCAATTGCTCACCCAGTCTGCCACTTTTTCTTACTGCGGCCAGTCTGCCAGAAGCGATATGTCACTCGTTGTGTATCTTAAGAGATTCATCGTTACTCCTTCCATAGGTTACTGGTATTCTATGAGTCAATACCTCTTGTGACGAAAAAGTGGCTATCTTAATAGTGCAATACTTCTTCCTCCGAGTTGCTCACACAGTTTACTACTTTTTGTGTAGTTTTTGTCTGCCAGAAACTATAATTCACTAGCTGTGTATCATAAAAGAGTCATCGTTTCTCCTCCTAGGGGTTTTCGAGATTTCTTAATCCAAACCGCAAGTAACGAGGCATTGGCTACCTTAAGAGAGTCATAGTTACTCGTCCCAATTGCTCACCCAGTCTGCCACCTTTCCTTACTGCGGCCAGTCTGCCAGAAGCGATATGTCACTCGTTGTGTATCTTCAGAGATTCATCGTTACTCTTTCCATAGGTTACTGGTATTCTCTGATTCAATGCCTCTCGTGACGAAAAAGTGGCTATCTTAATAGTGCAATACTTCTTCCTCCCAGTTGCTCACACAGTTTACTACTTTTTTGTGTAGTTTTTGTCTGCCAGAAACTATAATTCACTAGTTTTGTATCATAAAAGAGTCATCGTTTCTCCTCCTAGGGGTTATTCGAGACCTCTTAATGCAAACCGCAAGTAACGAGGCATTGGCTACCTTAAGAGAGTCATAGTTACTCGTCCCAATTGCTCACCCAGTCTGCCATTTTTCCTTACTGCGGCCAGTCTGCCAGAAGCGATATGTCACTCGTTGTGTATCTTAAGAGATTCATCGTTACTCTTTCCATAGGTTACTGGTATTCTCTGATTCAATGCCTCTCGTGACGAAAAAGTGGCTATCTTAAAAGTGCAATACTTCTTCCTCCCAGTTGCTCACACAGTTTACTACTTTTTTGTGTAGTTTTTGTCTGCCAGAAACTATAATTCACTAGTTTTGTATCATAAAAGAGTCATCGTTTCTCCTCCTAGGGGTTATTCGAGACCTCTTAATGCAAACCGCAAGTAACGAGGCATTGGCTACCTTAAGAGAGTCATAGTTACTCGTCCCAATTGCTCACCCAGTCTGCCACTTTTCCTTACTGCGGCCAGTCTGCCAGAAGCGATATGTCACTCGTTGTGTATCTTAAGAGATTCATCGTTACTCTTTCCATAGGTTACTGGTATTCTCTGATTCAATGCCTCTCGTGACGAAAAAGTGGCTATCTTAATAGTGCAATACTTCTTCCTCCCAGTGGCTCACACAGTTTACTACTTTTTTGTGTAGTTTTTGTCTGCCAGAAACTATAATTCACTAGCTGTGTATCATAAAAGAGTCATCGTTCCTCCACCTAGGGGTTATTCGAGACCTCTTAATGCAAACCGCAAGTAACGAGGCATTGGCTACCTTAAGAGAGTCATAGTTACTCGTCCCAATTGCTCACCCAGTCTGCCACTTTTCCTTACTGCGGCCAGTCTGCCAGAAGCGATATGTCACTCGTTGTGTATCTTAAGAGATTCATCGTTACTCTTTCCATAGGTTACTGGTATTCTCTGATTCAATGCCTCTCGTGACGAAAAAGTGGCTATCTTAATAGTGCAATACTTCTTCCTCCCAGTTGCTCACACAGTTTACTACTTTTTTGTGTAGTTTTTGTCTGACAGAAACTATAATTCACTAGTTTTGTATCATAAAAGAGTCATCGTTTCTCCTCCTAGGGGTTATTCGAGACCTCTTAATCCAAACCGCAAGTAACGAGGCATTGGCTACCTTAAGAGAGTCATAGTTACTCGTCCCAATTGCTCACCCAGTCTGCCACTTTTTCTTACTGCGGCCAGTCTGCCAGAAGCGATATGTCACTCGTTGTGTATCTTAAGAGATTCATCGTTACTCCTTCCATAGGTTACTGGTATTCTATGAGTCAATACCTCTCGTGACGAAAAAGTGGCTATCTTAATAGTGCAATACTTCTTCCTCCCAGTTGCTCACACAGTTTACTACTTTTTGTGTAGTTTTTGTCTGCCAGAAACTATAATTCACTAGCTGTGTATCATAAAAGAGTCATCGTTTCTCCTCCTAGGGGTTTTCGAGATTTCTTAATCCAAACCGCAAGTAACGAGGCATTGGCTACCTTAAGAGAGTCATAGTTACTCGTCCCAATTGCTCACCCAGTCTGCCACTTTTCCTTACTGCGGCCAGTATGCCAGAAGCGATATGTCACTCGTTGTGTATCTTAAGAGATTCATCGTTACTCTTTCCATAGGTTACTGGTATTCTCTGATTCAATGCCTCTCGTGACGAAAAAGTGGCTATCTTAATAGTGCAATACTTCTTCCTCCCAGTTGCTCACACAGTTTACTACTTTTTTGTGTAGTTTTTGTCTGCCAGAAACTCTAATTCACTAGTTTTGTATCATAAAAGAGTCATCGTTTCTCCTCCTAGGGGTTATTCGAGACCTCTTAATCCAAACCGCAAGTAACGAGGCATTGGCTACCTTAAGAGAGTCATAGTTACTCGTCCCAATTGCTCACCCAGTCTGCCACTTTTTCTTACTGCGGCCAGTCTGCCAGAAGCGATATGTCACTCGTTGTGTATCTTAAGAGATTCATCGTTACTCCTTCCATAGGTTACTGGTATTCTATGAGTCAATACCTCTTGTGACGAAAAAGTGGCTATCTTAATAGTGCAATACTTCTTCCTCCGAGTTGCTCACACAGTTTACTACTTTTTGTGTAGTTTTTGTCTGCCAGAAACTATAATTCACTAGCTGTGTATCATAAAAGAGTCATCGTTTCTCCTCCTAGGGGTTTTCGAGATTTCTTAATCCAAACCGCAAGTAACGAGGCATTGGCTACCTTAAGAGAGTCATAGTTACTCGTCCCAATTGCTCACCCAGTCTGCCACCTTTCCTTACTGCGGCCAGTCTGCCAGAAGCGATATGTCACTCGTTGTGTATCTTCAGAGATTCATCGTTACTCTTTCCATAGGTTACTGGTATTCTCTGATTCAATGCCTCTCGTGACGAAAAAGTGGCTATCTTAATAGTGCAATACTTCTTCCTCCCAGTTGCTCACACAGTTTACTACTTTTTTGTGTAGTTTTTGTCTGCCAGAAACTATAATTCACTAGTTTTGTATCATAAAAGAGTCATCGTTTCTCCTCCTAGGGGTTATTCGAGACCTCTTAATGCAAACCGCAAGTAACGAGGCATTGGCTACCTTAAGAGAGTCATAGTTACTCGTCCCAATTGCTCACCCAGTCTGCCACTTTTCCTTACTGCGGCCAGTCTGCCAGAAGCGATATGTCACTCGTTGTGTATCTTAAGAGATTCATCGTTACTCTTTCCATAGGTTACTGGTATTCTCTGATTCAATGCCTCTCGTGACGAAAAAGTGGCTATCTTAAAAGTGCAATACTTCTTCCTCCCAGTTGCTCACACAGTTTACTACTTTTTTGTGTAGTTTTTGTCTGCCAGAAACTATAATTCACTAGTTTTGTATCATAAAAGAGTCATCGTTTCTCCTCCTAGGGGTTATTCGAGACCTCTTAATGCAAACCGCAAGTAACGAGGCATTGGCTACCTTAAGAGAGTCATAGTTACTCGTCCCAATTGCTCACCCAGTCTGCCACTTTTCCTTACTGCGGCCAGTCTGCCAGAAGCGATATGTCACTCGTTGTGTATCTTAAGAGATTCATCGTTACTCTTTCCATAGGTTACTGGTATTCTCTGATTCAATGTCTCTCGTGACGAAAAAGTGGCTATCTTAATAGTGCAATACTTCTTCCTCCCAGTTGCTCACACAGTTTACTACTTTTTTGTGTAGTTTTTGTCTGCCAGAAACTATAATTCACTAGTTTTGTATCATAAAAGATTCATCGTTTCTCCTCCTAGGGGTTATTCGAGACCTCTTAATGCAAACCGCAAGTAACGAGGCATTGGCTACCTTAAGAGAGTCATAGTTACTCGTCCTAATTGCTCACCCAGTCTGCCACTTTTCCTTACTGCGGCCAGTCTGCCAGAAGCGATATGTCACTCGTTGTGTATCTTAAGAGATTCATCGTTACTCCTTCCATAGGTTACTGGTATTCTCTGAGTCAATACCTCTCGTGACGAAAAAGTGGCTATCTTAATAGTGCAATACTTCTTCCTCCGAGTTGCTCACACAGTTTACTATTTTTTGTGTAGTTTTTGTCTGCCAGAAACTATAATTCACTAGCTGTGTATCATAAAAGAGTCATCGTTTCTCCTCCTAGGGGTTTTCGAGATTTCTTAATCCAAACCGCAAGTAACGAGGCATTGGCTACCTTAAGAGAGTCATAGTTACTCGTCCCCATTGCTCACCCAGTCTGCCACTTTTTCTTACTGTGGCCAGTCTGCCAGAAGCGATATGTCACTCGTTGTGTATCTTAAGAGATTCATCGTTACTCCTTCCATAGGTTACTGGTATTCTCTGAGTCAATACCTCTCGTGACGAAAAAGTGGCTATCTTAATAGTGCAATACTTCTTCCTCCGAGTTGCTCACACAGTTTACTACTTTTTGTGTAGTTTTTGTCTACCAGAAACTATAATTCACTAGCTGTGTATCATAAAAGAGTCATCGTTTCTCCTCCTAGGGGTTTTCGAGATTTCTTAATCCAAACCGCAAGTAACGAGGCATTGGCTACCTTAAGAGAGTCATAGTTACTCGTCCCCATTGCTCACCCAGTCTGCCACTTTTTCTTACTGTGGCCAGTCTGCCAGAAGCGATATGTCACTCGTTGTGTATCTTAAGAGATTCATCGTTACTCCTTCCATAGGTTACTGGTATTCTATGAGTCAATACCTCTCGTGACGAAAAAGTGGCTATCTTAATAGTGCAATACTTCTTCCTCCGAGTTGCTCACACAGTTTACTACTTTTTGTGTAGTTTTTGTCTGCCAGAAACTATAATTCACTAGCTGTGTATCATAAAAGAGTCATCGTTTCTCCTCCTAGGGGTTTTCGAGATTTCTTAATCCAAACCGCAAGTAACGAGGCATTGGCTACCTTAAGAGAGTCATAGTTACTCGTCCCAATTGCTCACCCAGTCTGCCACTTTTCCTTACTGCGGCCAGTCTGCCAGAAGCGATATGTCACTCGTTGTGTATCTTCAGAGATTCATCGTTACTCTTTCCATAGGTTACTGGTATTCTCTGATTCAATGCCTCTCGTGACGAAAAAGTGGCTATCTTAATAGTGCAATACTTCTTCCTCCCAGTTGCTCACACAGTTTACTACTTTTTTGTGTAGTTTTTGTCTGCCAGAAACTATAATTCACTAGTTTTGTATCATAAAAGAGTCATCGTTTCTCCTCCTAGGGGTTATTCGAGACCTCTTAATGCAAACCGCAAGTAACGAGGCATTGGCTACCTTAAGAGAGTCATAGTTACTCGTCCCAATTGCTCACCCAGTCTGCCACTTTTCCTTACTGCGGCCAGTCTGCCAGAAGCGATATGTCACTCGTTGTGTATCTTAAGAGATTCATCGTTACTCTTTCCATAGGTTACTGGTATTCTCTGATTCAATGCCTCTCGTGACGAAAAAGTGGCTATCTTAAAAGTGCAATACTTCTTCCTCCCAGTTGCTCACACAGTTTACTACTTTTTTGTGTAGTTTTTGTCTGCCAGAAACTATAATTCACTAGTTTTGTATCATAAAAGAGTCATCGTTTCTCCTCCTAGGGGTTATTCGAGACCTCTTAATGCAAACCGCAAGTAACGAGGCATTGGCTACCTTAAGAGAGTCATAGTTACTCGTCCCAATTGCTCACCCAGTCTGCCACTTTTCCTTACTGCGTCCAGTCTGCCAGAAGCGATATGTCACTCGTTGTGTATCTTAAGAGATTCATCGTTACTCTTTCAATAGGTTACTGGTATTCTCTGATTCAATGCCTCTCGTGACGAAAAAGTGGCTATCTTAATAGTGCAATACTTCTTCCTCCCAGTTGCTCACACAGTTTACTACTTTTTTGTGTAGTTTTTGTCTGCCAGAAACTATAATTCACTAGTTTTGTATCATAAAAGAGTCATCGTTTCTCCTCCTAGGGGTTTTCGAGATTTGTTAATCCAAACCGCAAGTAACGAGGCATTGGCTACCTTAAGAGAGTCATAGTTACTCGTCCCAATTGCTCACCCAGTCTGCCACTTTTCCTTACTGCGGCCAGTCTGCCAGAAGCGATATGTCACTCGTTGTGTATCTTAAGAGATTCATCGTTACTCTTTCCATAGGTTACTGGTATTCTCTGATTCAATGCCTCTCGTGACGAAAAAGTGGCTATCTTAATAGTGCAATACTTCTTCCTCCCAGTTGCTCACACAGTTTACTACTTTTTTGTGTAGTTTTTGTCTGCCAGAAACTATAATTCACTAGTTTTGTATCATAAAAGAGTCATCGTTTCTCCTCCTAGGGGTTATTCGAGACCTCTTAATGCAAACCGCAAGTAACGAGGCATTGGCTACCTTAAGAGAGTCATAGTTACTCGTCCCAATTGCTCACCCAGTCTGCCACTTTTTCTTACTGCGGCCAGTCTTTCAGAAGCGATATGTCACTCGTTGTGTATCTTAAGAGATTCATCGTTACTCCTTCCATAGGTTACTGGTATTCTCTGAGTCAATACCTCTCGTGACGAAAAAGTGGCTATCTTAATAGTGCAATACTTCTTCCTCCGAGTTGCTCACACAGTTTACTACTTTTTGTGTACTTGCCAGTCTGCCAGAAGCGATATGTCACTAGTTGTGTATCATAAAAGGGTCATCGTTTCTCCTCCTAGGGGTTATTCGAGATTTCTTAATCCAAACCGCAAGTAACGAGGCATTGGCTACCTTAAGAGAGTCATAGTTACTCGTCCCAATTGCTCACCCAGTCTGCCACTTTTCCTTACTGCGGCCAGTCTGCCAGAAGCGATATGTCACTCGTTGTGTATCTTAAGAGATTCATCGTTACTCTTTCCATAGGTTACTGGTATTCTCTGATTCGATGCCTCTCGTGACGAAAAAGTGGCTATCTTAATAGTGCAATACTTCTTCCTCCCAGTTGCTCACACAGTTTACTACTTTTTGTGTAGTTTTTGTCTGCCAGAAACTATAATTCACTAGCTGTGTATCATAAAAGAGTCATCGTTTCTCCTCCTAGGGGTTTTCGAGATTTCTTAATCCAAACCGCAAGTAACGAGGCATTGGCTACCTTAAGAGAGTCATAGTTACTCGTCCCAATTGCTCACCCAGTCTGCCACTTTTCCTTACTGCGGCCAGTCTGCCAGAAGCGATATGTCACTCGTTGTGTATCTTAAGAGATTCATCGTTACTCTTTCCATAGGTTACTGGTATTCTCTGATTCAATGCCTCTCGTGACGAAAAAGTGGCTATCTTAATAGTGCAATACTTCTTCCTCCCAGTTGCTCACACAGTTTACTACTTTTTTGTGTAGTTTTTGTCTGCCAGAAACTATAATTCACTAGTTTTGTATCATAAAAGAGTCATCGTTTCTCCTCCTAGGGGTTATTCGAGACCTCTTAATCCAAACCGCAAGTAACGAGGCATTGGCTACCTTAAGAGAGTCATAGTTACTCGTCCCAATTGCTCACCCAGTCTGCCACTTTTTCTTACTGCGGCCAGTCTGCCAGAAGCGATATGTCACTCGTTGTGTATCTTAAGAGATTCATCGTTACTCCTTCCATAGGTTACTGGTATTCTATGAGTCAATACCTCTCGTGACGAAAAAGTGGCTATCTTAATAGTGCAATACTTCTTCCTCCGAGTTGCTCACACAGTTTACTACTTTTTGTGTAGTTTTTGTCTGCCAGAAACTATAATTCACTAGCTGTGTATCATAAAAGAGTCATCGTTTCTCCTCCTAGGGGTTTTCGAGATTTCTTAATCCAAACCGCAAGTAACGAGGCATTGGCTACCTTAAGAGAGTCATAGTTACTCGTCCCCATTGCTCACCCAGTCTGCCACTTTTTCTTACTGTGACCAGTCTGCCAGAAGCGATATGTCACTCGTTGTGTATCTTAAGAGATTCATCGTTACTCCTTCCATAGGTTACTGGTATTCTCTGAGTCAATACCTCTCTTGACGAAAAAGTGGCTATCTTAATAGTGCAATACTTCTTCCTCCGAGTTGCTCACACAGTTTACTACTTTTTGTGTACTTGCCAGTCTGCCAGAAGCGATATGTCACTAGTTGTGTATCATAAAAGGGTCATCGTTTCTCCTCCTAGGGGTTATTCGAGATTTCTTAATCCAAACCGCAAGTAACGAGGCATTGGCTACCTTAAGAGAGTCATAGTTACTCGTCCCAATTGCTCACCCAGTCTGCCACTTTTCCTTACTGCGGCCAGTCTGCCAGAAGCGATATGTCACTCGTTGTGTATCTTAAGAGATTCATCGTTACTCTTTCCATAGGTTACTGGTATTCTCTGATTCAATGCCTCTCGTGACGAAAAAGTGGCTATCTTAATAGTGCAATACTTCTTCCTCCCATTTGCTCACACAGTTTACTACTTTTTTGTGTAGTTTTTGTCTGTTAGAAACTATAATTCACTAGTATTGTATCATAAAAGAGTCATCGTTTCTCCTCCTAGGGGTTATTCGAGACCTCTTAATGCAAACAGCAAGTAACGAGGCATTGGCTACCTTAAGAGAGTCATAGTTACACGTCCCAATTGCTCACCCAGTCTGCCACTTTTCCTTACTGCGGCCAGTCTGCCAGAAGCGATATGTCACTCGTTGTCTATCTTAAGAGATTCATCGTTACTCCTTCCATAGGTTACTGGTATTCTCTGATTCAATGCCTCTCGTGACGAAAAAGTGGCTATCTTAATAGTGCAATACTTCTTCCTCCGAGTTGCTCACACAGTTTACTACTTTTTGTGTACTTGCCAGTCTGCCAGAAGCGATATGTCACTAGTTGTGTATCATAAAAGGGTCATCGTTTCTCCTCCTAGGGGTTATTCGAGATTTCTTAATCCAAACCGCAAGTAACGAGGCATTGGCTACCTTAAGAGAGTCATAGTTACTCGTCCCAATTGCTCACCCAGTCTGCCACTTTTCCTTACTGCGGCCAGTCTGCCAGAAGCGATATGTCACTCGTTGTGTATCTTAAGAGATTCATCGTTACTCTTTCCATAGGTTACTGGTATTCTCTGATTCAATGCCTCTCGTGACGAAAAAGTGGCTATCTTAATAGTGCAATACTTCTTCCTCCGAGTTGCTCACACAGTTTACTACTTTTTGTGTAGTTTTTGTCTGCCAGAAACTATAATTCACTAGCTGTGTATCATAAAAGAGTCATCGTTTCTCCTCCTAGGGGTTTTCGAGATTTCTTAATCCAAACCGCAAGTAACGAGGCATTGGCTACCTTAAGAGAGTCATAGTTACTCGTCCCAATTGCTCACCCAGTCTGCCACTTTTCCTTACTGCGGCCAGTCTGCCAGAAGCGATATGTCACTCGTTGTGTATCTTCAGAGATTCATCGTTACTCTTTCCATAGGTTACTGGTATTCTCTGATTCAATGCCTCTCGTGACGAAAAAGTGGCTATCTTAATAGTGCAATACTTCTTCCTCCCAGTTGCTCACACAGTTTACTACTTTTTTGTGTAGTTTTTGTCTGCCAGAAACTATAATTCACTAGTTTTGTATCATAAAAGAGTCATCGTTTCTCCTCCTAGGGGTTATTCGAGACCTCTTAATGCAAACCGCAAGTAACGAGGCATTGGCTACCTTAAGAGAGTCATAGTTACTCGTCCCAATTGCTCACCCAGTCTGCCACTTTTCCTTACTGCGGCCAGTCTGCCAGAAGCGATATGTCACTCGTTGTGTATCTTAAGAGATTCATCGTAACTCTTTCCATAGGTTACTGGTATTCTCTGATTCAATGCCTCTCGTGACGAAAAAGTGGCTATCTTAAAAGTGCAATACTTCTTCCTCCCAGTTGCTCACACAGTTTACTACTTTTTTGTGTAGTTTTTGTCTGCCAGAAACTATAATTCACTAGTTTTGTATCATAAAAGAGTCATCGTTTCTCCTCCTAGGGGTTATTCGAGACCTCTTAATGCAAACCGCAAGTAACGAGGCATTGGCTACCTTAAGAGAGTCATAGTTACTCGTCCCAATTGCTCACCCAGTCTGCCACTTTTCCTTACTGCGTCCAGTCTGCCAGAAGCGATATGTCACTCGTTGTGTATCTTAAGAGATTCATTGTTACTCTTTCCATAGGTTACTGGTATTCTCTGATTCAATGCCTCTCGTGACGAAAAAGTGGCTATCTTAATAGTGCAATACTTCTTCCTCCCAGTTGCTCACACAGTTTACTACTTTTTTGTGTAGTTTTTGTCTGCCAGAAACTATAATTCACTAGTTTTGTATCATAAAAGAGTCATCGTTTCTCCTCCTAGGGGTTTTCGAGATTTCTTAATCCAAACCGCAAGTAACAAGGCATTCGCTACCTTAAGAGAGTCATAGTTACTCGTCCCAATTGCTCACCCAGTCTGCCACTTTTCCTTACTGCGGCCAGTCTGCCAGAAGCGATATGTCACTCGTTGTGTATCTTAAGAGATTCATCGTTACTCTTTCCATAGGTTACTGGTATTCTCTGATTCAATGACTCTCGTGACGAAAAAGTGGCTATCTTAATAGTGCAATACTTCTTCCTCCCAGTTGCTCACACAGTTTACTACTTTTTTGTGTAGTTTTTGTCTGCCAGAAACTATAATTCACTAGTTTTGTATCATAAAAGAGTCATCGTTTCTCCTCCTAGGGGTTATTCGAGACCTCTTAATGCAAACCGCAAGTAACGAGGCATTGGCTACCTTAAGAGGGTCATAGTTACTCGTCCTAATTGCTCACCCAGTCTGCCACTTTTCCTTACTGCGGCCAGTCTGCCAGAAGCGATATGTCACTCGTTGTGTATCTTAAGAGATTCATCGTTACTCTTTCCATAGGTTACTGGTATTCTCTGATTCAATGCCTCTCGTGACGAAAAAGTGGCTATCTTAATAGTGCAATACTTCTTCCTCCCAGTTGCTCACACAGTTTACTACTTTTTTGTGTAGTTTTTGTCTGCCAGAAACTATAATTCACTAGTTTTGTATCATAAAAGAGTCATCGTTTCTCCTCCTAGGGGTTATTCGAGACCTCTTAATGCAAACCGCAAGTAACGAGGCATTGGCTACCTTAAGAGAGTCATAGTTACTCGTCCCAATTGCTCACCCAGTCTGCCACTTTTTCTTACTGCGGCCAGTCTGCCAGAAGCGATATGTCACTCGTTGTGTATCTTAAGAGATTCATCGTTACTCCTTCCATAGGTTACTGGTATTCTCTGAGTCAATACCTCTCGTGACGAAAAAGTGGCTATCTTAATAGTGCAATACTTCTTCCTCCGAGTTGCTCACACAGTTTACTACTTTTTGTGTAGTTTTTGTCTGCCAGAAACTATAATTCACTAGCTGTGTATCATAAAAGAGTCATCGTTTCTCCTCCTAGGGGTTTTCGAGATTTCTTAATCCAAACCGCAAGTAACGAGGCATTGGCTACCTTAAGAGAGTCATAGTTACTCGTCCCCATTGCTCGCCCAGTCTGCCACTTTTTCTTACTGTGGCCAGTCTGCCAGAAGCGATATGTCACTCGTTGTGTATTTTAAGAGATTCATCGTTACTCCTTCCATAGGTTACTGGTATTCTCTGAGTCAATACCTCTCTTGACGAAAAAGTGGCTATCTTAATAGTGCAATACTTCTTCCTCCGAGTTGCTCACACAGTTTACTACTTTTTGTGTACTTGCCAGTCTGCCAGAAGCGATATGTCACTAGTTGTGTATCATAAAAGGGTCATCGTTTCTCCTCCTAGGGGTTATTCGAGATTTCTTAATCCAAACCGCAAGTAACGAGGCATTGGCTACCTTAAGAGAGTCATAGTTACTCGTCCCAATTGCTCACCCAGTCTGCCACTTTTCCTTACTGCGGCCAGTCTGCCAGAAGCGATGTGTCACTCGTTGTGTATCTTAAGAGATTCATCGTTACTCTTTCCATAGGTTACTGGTATTCTCTGATTCAATGCCTCTCGTGACGAAAAAGTGGCTATCTTAATAGTGCAATACTTCTTCCTCCCTTTTGCTCACACAGTTTACTACTTTTTTGTGTAGTTTTTGTCTGCCAGAAATTATAATTCACTAGTATTGTATCATAAAAGAGTCATCGTTTCTCCTCCTAGGGGTTATTCGAGACCTCTTAATGCAAACCGCAAGTAACGAGGCATTGGCTACCTTAAGAGAGTCATAGTTACTCGTCCCAATTGCTCACCCAGTCTGCCACTTTTCCTTACTGCGGCCAGTCTGCCAGAAGCGATATGTCACTCGTTGTGTATCTTAAGAGATTCATCGTTACTCCTTCCATAGGTTACTGGTATTCTCTGATTCAATGCCTCTCGTGACGAAAAAGTGGCTATCTTAATAGTGCAATACTTCTTCCTCCGAGTTGCTCACACAGTTTACTACTTTTTTGTGTAGTTTTTGTCTGCCAGAAACTATAATTCACTAGTTTTGTATCATAAAAGAGTCATCGTTTCTCCTCCTAGGGGTTATTCGAGACCTCTTAATCCAAACCGCAAGTAACGAGGCATTGGCTACCTTAAGAGAGTCATAGTTACTCGTCCCAATTGCTCACCCAGTCTGCCACTTTTTCTTACTGCGGCCAGTCTGCCAGAAGCGATATGTCACTCGTTGTGTATCTTAAGAGATTCATCGTTACTCCTTCCATAGGTTACTGGTATTCTATGAGTCAATACCTCTCGTGACGAAAAAGTGGCTATCCTAATAGTGCAATACTTCTTCCTCCGAGTTGCTCACACAGTTTACTACTTTTTGTGTAGTTTTTGTCTGCCAGAAACTATAATTCACTAGCTGTGTATCATAAAAGAGTCATCGTTTCTCCTCCTAGGGGTTTTCGAGATTTCTTAATCCTAACCGCAAGTAACGAGGCATTCGCTACCTTAAGAGAGTCATAGTTACTCGTCCCAATTGCTCACCCAGTCTGCCACTTTTCCTTACTGCGGCCAGTCTGCCAGAAGCGATATGTCACTCGTTGTGTATCTTAAAAATTCATCGTTACTCTTTCCATAGGTTACTGGTATTCTCTGATTCAATGCCTCTCGTGACGAAAAAGTGGCTATCTTAATAGTGCAATACTTCTTCCTCCCAGTTGCTCACACAGTTTACTACTTTTTGTGTAGTTTTTGTCTGCCAGAAACTATAATTCACTAGCTGTGTATCATAAAAGAGTCATCGTTTCTCCTCCTAGGGGTTTTCGAGATTTCTTAATCCAAACCGCAAGTAACGAGGCATTGGCTACCTTAAGAGAGTCATAGTTACTCGTCCCAATTGCTCACCCAGTCTGCCACTTTTCCTTACTGCGGCCAGTCTGCCAGAAGCGATATGTCACTCGTTGTGTATCTTAAGAGATTCATCGTTACCCTTTCCATAGGTTACTGGTATTCTCTGATTCAATGCCTCTCGTGACGAAAAAGTGGCTATTTTAATAGTGCAATACTTCTTCCTCCCAGTTGCTCACACAGTTTACTACTTTTTTGTGTAGTTTTTGTCTGCCAGAAACTATAATTCACTAGTTTTGTATCATAAAAGAGTCATCGTTTCTCCTCCTAGGGGTTATTCGAGACCTCTTAATCCAAACCGCAAGTAACGAGGCATTGGCTACCTTAAGAGAGTCATAGTTACTCGTCCCAATTGCTCACCCAGTCTGCCACTTTTTCGTACTGCGGCCAGTCTGCCAGAAGCGATATGTCACTCGTTGTGTATCTTAAGAGATTAATCGTTACTCCTTCCATAGGTTACTGGTATTCTCTGAGTCAATACCTCTCGTGACGAAAAAGTGGCTATCTTAATAGTGCAATACTTCTTCCTCCGAGTTGCTCACACAGTTTACTACTTTTTGTGTAGTTTTTGTCTGCCAGAAACTATAATTCACTAGCTGTGTATCATAAAAGAGTCATCGTTTCTCCTCCTAGGGGTTTTCGAGATTTCTTAATCCAAACGGCAAGTAACGAGGCATTGGCTACCTTAAGAGAGTCATAGTTACTCGTCCCAATTGCTCACCCAGTCTGCCACTTTTCCTTACTGCGGCCAGTCTGCCAGAAGCGATATGTCACTCGTTGTGTATCTTAAGAGATTCATCGTTACTCTTTCCATAGGTTACTGGTATTCTCTGATTCAATGCCTCTCGTGACGAAAAAGTGGCTATCTTAATAGTGCAATACTTCTTCCTCCCAGTTGCTCACACAGTTTACTACTTTTTTGTGTAGTTTTTGTCTGCCAGAAACTATAATTCACTAGTTTTGTATCATAAAAAAGTCATCGTTTCTCCTCCTAGGGGTTATTCGAGACCTCTTAATCCAAACCGCAAGTAACGAGGCATTGGCTACCTTAAGAGAGTCATAGTTACTCGTCCCAATTGCTCACCCAGTCTGCCACTTTTTCTTACTGCGGCCAGTCTGCCAGAAGCGATATGTCACTCGTTGTGTATCTTAAGAGATTCATCGTTACTCCTTCCATAGGTTACTGGTATTCTATGAGTCAATACCTCTCGTGACGAAAAAGTGGCTATCTTAATAGTGCAATACTTCTTCCTCCGAGTTGCTCACACAGTTTACTACTTTTTGTGTAGTTTTTGTCTGCCAGAAACTATAATTCACTAGCTGTGTATCATAAAAGAGTCATCGTTTCTCCTCCTAGGGGTTTTCGAGATTTCTTAATCCAAACCGCAAGTAACGAGGCATTGGCTACCTTAAGAGAGTCATAGTTACTCGTCCCCATTGCTCACCCAGTCTGCCACTTTTTCTTACTGTGGCCAGTCTGCCAGAAGCGATATGTCACTCGTTGTGTATCTTAAGAGATTCATCGTTACTCCTTCCATAGGTTACTGGTATTCTCTGAGTCAATACCTCTCTTGACGAAAAAGTGGCTATCTTAATAGTGCAATACTTCTTCCTCCGAGTTGCTCACACAGTTTACTACTTTTTGTGTACTTGCCAGTCTGCCAGAAGCGATATGTCACTAGTTGTGTATCATAAAAGGGTCATCGTTTCTCCTCCTAGGGGTTATTCGAGATTTCTTAATCCAAACCGCAAGTAACGAGGCATTGGCTACCTTAAGAGAGTCATAGTTACTCGTCCCAATTGCTCACCCAGTCTGCCACTTTTCCTTACTGCGGCCAGTCTGCCAGAAGCGATATGTCACTCGTTGTGTATCTTAAGAGATTCATCGTTACTCTTTCCATAGGTTACTGGTATTCTCTGATTCAATGCCTCTCGTGACGAAAAAGTGGCTATCTTAATAGTGCAATACTTCTTCCTCCCATTTGCTCACACAGTTTACTACTTTTTTGTGTAGTTTTTGTCTGTTAGAAACTATAATTCACTAGTATTGTATCATAAAAGAGTCATCGTTTCTCCTCCTAGGGGTTATTCGAGACCTCTTAATGCAAACAGCAAGTAACGAGGCATTGGCTACCTTAAGAGAGTCATAGTTACTCGTCCCAATTGCTCACCCAGTCTGCCACTTTTCCTTACTGCGGCCAGTCTGCCAGAAGCGATATGTCACTCGTTGTCTATCTTAAGAGATTCATCGTTACTCCTTCCATAGGTTACTGGTATTCTCTGATTCAATGCCTCTCGTGACGAAAAAGTGGCTATCTTAATAGTGCAATACTTCTTCCTCCGAGTTGCTCACACAGTTTACTACTTTTTGTGTACTTGCCAGTCTGCCAGAAGCGATATGTCACTAGTTGTGTATCATAAAAGGGTCATCGTTTCTCCTCCTAGGGGTTATTCGAGATTTCTTAATCCAAACCGCAAGTAACGAGGCATTGGCTACCTTAAGAGAGTCATAGTTACTCGTCCCAATTGCTCACCCAGTCTGCCACTTTTCCTTACTGCGGCCAGTCTGCCAGAAGCGATATGTCACTCGTTGTGTATCTTAAGAGATTCATCGTTACTCTTTCCATAGGTTACTGGTATTCTCTGATTCAATGCCTCTCGTGACGAAAAAGTGGCTATCTTAATAGTGCAATACTTCTTCCTCCCAGTTGCTCACACAGTTTACTACTTTTTTGTGTAGTTTTTGTCTGCCAGAAACTATAATTCACTAGTTTTGTATCATAAAAGAGTCATCGTTTCTCCTCCTAGGGGTTATTCGAGACCTCTTAATCAAAACCGCAAGTAACGAGGCATTGGCTACCTTAAGAGAGTCATAGTTACTCGTCCCAATTGCTCACCCAGTCTGCCACTTTTTCTTACTGCGGCCAGTCTGCCAGAAGCGATATGTCACTCGTTGTGTATCTTAAGAGATTCATCGTTACTCCTTCCATAGGTTACTGGTATTCTATGAGTCAATACCTCTCGTGACGAAAAAGTGGCTATCTTAATAGTGCAATACTTCTTCCTCCGAGTTGCTCACACAGTTTACTACTTTTTGTGTAGTTTTTGTCTGCCAGAAACTATAATTCACTAGCTGTGTATCATAAAAGAGTCATCGTTTCTCCTCCTAGGGGTTTTCGAGATTTCTTAATCCAAACCGCAAGTAACGAGGCATTGGCTACCTTAAGAGAGTCATAGTTACTCGTCCCAATTGCTCACCCAGTCTGCCACTTTTCCTTACTGCGGCCAGTCTGCCAGAAGCGATATGTCACTCGTTGTGTATCTTAAGAGATTCATCGTTACTCTTTCCATAGGTTACTGGTATTCTCTGATTCAATGCCTCTCGTGACGAAAAAGTGGCTATCTTAATAGTGCAATACTTCTTCCTCCCAGTTGCTCACACAGTTTACTACTTTTTTGTGTAGTTTTTGTCTGCCAGAAACTATAATTCACTAGTTTTGTATCATAAAAGAGTCATCGTTTCTCCTCCTAGGGGTTATTCGAGACCTCTTAATGCAAACCGCAAGTAACGAGGCATTGGCTACCTTAAGAGAGTCATAGTTACTCGTCCCAATTGCTCACCCAGTCTGCCACTTTTTCTTACTGCGGCCAGTCTGCCAGAAGCGATACGTCACTCGTTCTGTATCTTAAGAGATTCATCGTTACTCCTTCCATAGGTTACTGGTATTCTCTGAGTCAATACCTCTCGTGACGAAAAAGTGGCTATCTTAATAGTGCAATACTTCTTCCTCCGAGTTGCTCACACAGTTTACTACTTTTTGTGTAGTTTTTGTCTGCCAGAAACTATAATTCAATAGCTGTGTATCATAAAAGAGTCATCGTTTCTCCTCCTAGGGGTTTTCGAGATTTCTTAATCCAAACCGCAAGTAACGAGGCATTGGCTACCTTAAGAGAGTCATAGTTACTCGTCCCCATTGCTCACCCAGTCTGCCACTTTTTCTTACTGTGGCCAGTCTGCCAGAAGCGATATGTCACTCGTTGTGTATCTTAAGAGATTCATCGTTACTCCTTCCATAGGTTACTGGTATTCTCTGAGTCAATACCTCTCTTGACGAAAAAGTGGCTATCTTAATAGTGCAATACTTCTTCCTCCGAGTTGCTCACACAGTTTACTACTTTTTGTGTACTTGCCAGTCTGCCAGAAGCGATATGTCACTAGTTGTGTATCATAAAAGGGTCATCGTTTCTCCTCCTAGGGGTTATTCGAGATTTCTTAATCCAAACCGCAAGTAACGAGGCATTGGCTACCTTAAGAGAGTCATAGTTACTCGTCCCAATTGCTCACCCAGTCTGCCACTTTTCCTTACTGCGGCCAGTCTGCCAGAAGCGATATGTCACTCGTTGTGTATCTTAAGAGATTCATCGTTACTCTTTCCATAGGTTACTGGTATTCTCTGATTCAATGCCTCTCGTGACGAAAAAGTGGCTATCTTAATAGTGCAATACTTCTTCCTCCGAGTTGCTCACACAGTTTACTACTTTTTTGTGTAGTTTTTGTCTGCCAGAAACTATAATTCACTAGTTTTGTATCATAAAAGAGTCATCGTTTCTCCTCCTAGGGGTTATTCGAGACCTCTTAATCCAAACCGCAAGTAACGAGGCATTGGCTACCTTAAGAGAGTCATAGTTACTCGTCCCAATTGCTCACCCAGTCTGCCACTTTTTCTTACTGCGGCCAGTCTGCCAGAAGCGATATGTCACTCGTTGTGTATCTTAAGAGATTCATCGTTACTCCTTCCATAGGTTACTGGTATTCTATGAGTCAATACCTCTCGTGACGAAAAAGTGGCTATCTTAATAGTGCAATACTTCTTCCTCCGAGTTGCTCACACAGTTTACTACTTTTTGTGTAGTTTTTGTCTGCCAGAAACTATAATTCACTAGCTGTGTATCATAAAAGAGTCATCGTTTCTCCTCCTAGGGGTTTTCGAGATTTCTTAATCCAAACCGCAAGTAACGAGGCATTGGCTACCTTAAGAGAGTCATAGTTACTCGTCCCAATTGCTCACCCAGTCTGCCACTTTTCCTTACTGCGGCCAGTCTGCCAGAAGCGATATGTCACTCGTTGTGTATCTTAAGAGATTCATCGTTACTCTTTCCATAGGTTACTGGTATTCTCTGATTCAATGCCTCTCGTGACGAAAAAGTGGCTATCTTAATAGTGCAATACTTCTTCCTCCCAATTGCTCACACAGTTTACTACTTTTTTGTGTAGTTTTTGTCTGCCAGAAACTATAATTCACTAGTTTTGTATCATAAAAGAGTCATCGTTTCTCCTCCTAGGGGTTATTCGAGACCTCTTAATCCAAACCGCAAGTAACGAGGCATTGGCTACCTTAAGAGAGTCATAGTTACTCGTCCCAATTGCTCACCCAGTCTGCCACTTTTTCTTACTGCGGCCAGTCTGCCAGAAGCGATATGTCACTCGTTGTGTATCTTAAGAGATTCATCGTTACTCCTTCCATAGGTTACTGGTATTCTATGAGTCAATACCTCTCGTGACGAAAAAGTGGCTATCTTAATAGTGCAATACTTCTTCCTCCGAGTTGCTCACACAGTTTACTACTTTTTGTGTAGTTTTTGTCTGCCAGAAACTATAATTCACTAGCTGTGTATCATAAAAGAGTCATCGTTTCTCCTCCTAGGGGTTTTCGAGATTTCTTAATCCAAACCGCAAGTAACGAGGCATTGGCTACCTTAAGAGAGTCATAGTTACTCGTCCCAATTGCTCACCAAGTCTGCCACTTTTCCTTACTGCGGCCAGTCTGCCAGAAGCGATATGTCACTCGTTGTGTATCTTAAGAGATTCATCGTTACTCTTTCCATAGGTTACTGGTATTCTCTGATTCAATGCCTCTCGTGACGAAAAAGTGGCTATCTTAATAGTGCAATACTTCTTCCTCCCAGTTGCTCACACAGTTTACTACTTTTTTGTGTAGTTTTTGTCTGCCAGAAACTATAATTCACTAGTTTTGTATCATAAAAGAGTCATCGTTTCTCCTCCTAGGGGTTATTCGAGACCTCTTAATGCAAACCGCAAGTAACGAGGCATTGGCTACCTTAAGAGAGTCATAGTTACTCGTCCCAATTGCTCACCCAGTCTGCCACTTTTTCTTACTGCGGCCAGTCTGCCAGAAGCGATATGTCACTCGTTGTGTATCTTAAGAGATTCATCGTTACTCCTTCCATAGGTTACTGGTATTCTCTGAGTCAATACCTCTCTTGACGAAAAAGTGGCTATCTTAATAGTGCAATACTTCTTCCTCCGAGTTGCTCACACAGTTTACTACTTTTTGTGTACTTGCCAGTCTGCCAGAAGCGATATGTCACTAGTTGTGTATCATAAAAGGGTCATCGTTTCTCCTCCTAGGGGTTATTCGAGATTTCTTAATCCAAACCGCAAGTAACGAGGCATTGGCTACCTTAAGAGAGTCATAGTTACTCGTCCCAATTGCTCACCCAGTCTGCCACTTTTCCTTACTGCGGCCAGTCTGCCAGAAGCGATATGTCACTCGTTGTGTATCTTAAGAGATTCATCGTTACTCTTTCCATAGGTTACTGGTATTCTCTGATTCAATGCCTCTCGTGACGAAAAAGTGGCTATCTTAATAGTGCAATACTTCTTCCTCCCATTTGCTCACACAGTTTACTACTTTTTTGTGTAGTTTTTGTCTGCCAGAAACTATAATTCACTAGTATTGTATCATAAAAGAGTCATCGTTTCTCCTCCTAGGGGTTATTCGAGACCTCTTAATGCAAACCGCAAGTAACGAGGCATTGGCTACCTTAAGAGAGTCATAGTTACTCGTCCCAATTGCTCACCCAGTCTGCCACTTTTCCTTACTGCGGCCAGTCTGCCAGAAGCGATATGTCACTCGTTGTCTATCTTAAGAGATTCATCGTTACTCCTTCCATAGGTTACTGGTATTCTCTGGTTCAATGCCTCTCGTGACGAAAAAGTGGCTATCTTAATAGTGCAATACTTCTTCCTCCCAGTTGCTCACACAGTTTACTACTTTTTTGTGTAGTTTTTGTCTGCCAGAAACTATAATTCACTAGTTTTGTATCATAAAAGAGTCATCGTTTCTCCTCCTAGGGGTTATTCGAGACCTCTTAATCCAAACCGCAAGTAACGAGGCATTGGCTACCTTAAGAGAGTCATAGTTACTCGTCCCAATTGCTCACCCAGTCTGCCACTTTTTCTTACTGCGGCCAGTCTGCCAGAAGCGATATGTCACTCGTTGTGTATCTTAAGAGATTCATCGTTACTCCTTCCATAGGTTACTGGTATTCTATGAGTCAATACCTCTCGTGACGAAAAAGTGGCTATCTTAATAGTGCAATACTTCTTCCTCCGAGTTGCTCACACAGTTTACTACTTTTTGTGTAGTTTTTGTCTGCCAGAAACTATAATTCACTAGCTGTGTATCATAAAAGAGTCATCGTTTCTCCTCCTAGGGGTTTTCGAGATTTCTTAATCCAAACCGCAAGTAACGAGGCATTGGCTACCTTAAGAGAGTCATAGTTACTCGTCCCAATTGCTCACCCAGTCTGCCACTTTTCCTTACTGCGGCCAGTCTGCCAGAAGCGATATGTCACTCGTTGTGTATCTTAAAAATTCATCGTTACTCTTTCCATAGGTTACTGGTATTCTCTGATTCAATGCCTCTCGTGACGAAAAAGTGGCTATCTTAATAGTGCAATACTTCTTCCTCCCAGTTGCTCACACAGTTTACTACTTTTTGTGTAGTTTTTGTCTGCCAGAAACTATAATTCACTAGCTGTGTATCATAAAAGAGTCATCGTTTCTCCTCCTAGGGGTTTTCGAGATTTCTTAATCCAAACCGCAAGTAACGAGGCATTGGCTACCTTAAGAGAGTCATAGTTACTCGTCCCAATTGCTCACCCAGTCTGCCACTTTTCCTTACTGCGGCCAGTCTGCCAGAAGCGATATGTCACTCGTTGTGATTCTTAAGAGATTCATCGTTACCCTTTCCATAGGTTACTGGTATTCTCTGATTCAATGCCTCTCGTGACGAAAAAGTGGCTATTTTAATAGTGCAATACTTCTTCCTCCCAGTTGCTCACACAGTTTACTACTTTTTTGTGTAGTTTTTGTCTGCCAGAAACTATAATTCACTAGTTTTGTATCATAAAAGAGTCATCGTTTCTCCTCCTAGGGGTTATTCGACACCTCTTAATCCAAACCGCAAGTAACGAGGCATTGGCTACCTTAAGAGAGTCATAGTTACTCGTCCCAATTGCTCACCCAGTCTGCCACTTTTTCTTACTGCGGCCAGTCTGCCAGAAGCGATATGTCACTCGTTGTGTATCTTAAGAGATTCATCGTTACTCCTTCCATAGGTTACTGGTATTCTCTGAGTCAATACCTCTCGTGACGAAAAAGTGGCTATCTTAATAGTGCAATACTTCTTCCTCCGAGTTGCTCACACAGTTTACTACTTTTTGTGTAGTTTTTGTCTCCCAGAAACTATAATTCACTAGCTGTGTATCATAAAAGAGTCATCGTTTCACCTCCTAGGGGTTTTCGAGATTTCTTAATCCAAACCGCAAGTAACGAGGCATTGGCTACCTTAAGAGAGTCATAGTTACTCGTCCCAATTGCTCACCCAGTCTGCCACTTTTCCTTACTGCGGCCAGTCTGCCAGAAGCGATATGTCACTCGTTGTGTATCTTAAGAGATTCATCGTTACTCCTTCCATAGGTTACTGGTATTCTCTGATTCAATGCCTCTCGTGACGAAAAAGTGGCTATCTTAATAGTGCAATACTTCTTCCTCCCAGTTGCTCACACAGTTTACTACTTTTTTGTGTAGTTTTTGTCTGCCAGAAACTATAATTCACTAGTTTTGTATCATAAAAGATTCATCGTTTCTCCTCCTAGGGGTTATTCGAGACCTCTTAATCCAAACCGCAAGTAACGAGGCATTGGCTACCTTAAGAGAGTCATAGTTACTCGTCCCAATTGCTCACCCAGTCTGCCACTTTTTCTTACTGCGGCCAGTCTGCCAGAAGCGATATGTCACTCGTTGTGTATCTTAAGAGATTCATCGTTACTCCTTCCATAGGTTACTGGTATTCTATGAGTCAATACCTCTCGTGACGAAAAAGTGGCTATCTTAATAGTGCAATACTTCTTCCTCCGAGTTGCTCACACAGTTTACTACTTTTTGTGTAGTTTTTGTCTGCCAGAAACTATAATTCACTAGCTGTGTATCATAAAAGAGTCATCGTTTCTCCTCCTAGGGGTTTTCGAGATTTCTTAATCCAAACCGCAAGTAACGAGGCATTGGCTACCTTAAGAGAGTCATAGTTACTCGTCCCAATTGCTCACCCAGTCTGCCACTTTTCCTTACTGCGGCCAGTCTGCCAGAAGCGATATGTCACTCGTTGTGTATCTTAAGAGATTCATCGTTACTCTTTCCATAGGTTACTGGTATTCTCTGATTCAATGCCTCTCGTGACGAAAAAGTGGCTATCTTAATAGTGCAATACTTCTTCCTCCCAGTTGCTCACACAGTTTACTACTTTTTTGTGTAGTTTTTGTCTGCCAGAAACTATAATTCACTAGTTTTGTATCATAAAAGAGTCATCGTTTCTCCTCCTAGGGGTTATTCGAGACCTCTTAATCCAAACCGCAAGTAACGAGGCATTGGCTACCTTAAGAGAGTCATAGTTACTCGTCCCAATTGCTCACCCAGTCTGCCACTTTTTCTTACTGCGGCCAGTCTGCCAGAAGCGATATGTCACTCGTTGTGTATCTTAAGAGATTCATCGTTACTCCTTCCATAGGTTACTGGTATTCTATGAGTCAATACCTCTCGTGACGAAAAAGTGGCTATCTTAATAGTGCAATACTTCTTCCTCCGAGTTGCTCACACAGTTTACTACTTTTTGTGTAGTTTTTGTCTGCCAGAAACTATAATTCACTAGCTGTGTATCATAAAAGAGTCATCGTTTCTCCTCCTAGGGGTTTTCGAGATTTCTTAATCCAAACCGCAAGTAACGAGGCATTGGCTACCTTAAGAGAGTCATAGTTACTCGTCCCAATTGCTCACCCAGTCTGCCACTTTTCCTTACTGCGGCCAGTCTGCCAGAAGCGATATGTCACTCGTTGTGTATCTTAAGAGATTCATCGTTACTCTTTCCATAGGTTACTGGTATTCTCTGATTCAATGCCTCTCGTGACGAAAAAGTGGCTATCTTAATAGTGCAATACTTCTTCCTCCCAGTTGCTCACACAGTTTACTACTTTTTTGTGTAGTTTTTGTCTGCCAGAAACTATAATTCACTAGTTTTGTATCATAAAAGAGTCATCGTTTCTCCTCCTAGGGGTTATTCGAGACCTCTTAATCCAAACCGCAAGTAACGAGGCATTGGCTACCTTAAGAGAGTCATAGTTACTCGTCCCAATTGCTCACCCAGTCTGCCACTTTTTCTTACTGCGGCCAGTCTGCCAGAAGCGATATGTCACTCGTTGTGTATCTTAAGAGATTCATCGTTACTCCTTCCATAGGTTACTGGTATTCTATGAGTCAATACCTCTCGTGACGAAAAAGTGGCTATCTTAATAGTGCAATACTTCTTCCTCCGAGTTGCTCACACAGTTTACTACTTTTTGTGTAGTTTTTGTCTGCCAGAAACTATAATTCACTAGCTGTGTATCATAAAAGAGTCATCGTTTCTCCTCCTAGGGGTTTTCGAGATTTCTTAATCCAAACCGCAAGTAACGAGGCATTGGCTACCTTAAGAGAGTCATAGTTACTCGTCCCAATTGCTCACCCAGTCTGCCACTTTTCCTTACTGCGGCCAGTCTGCCAGAAGCGATATGTCACTCGTTGTGTATCTTAAGAGATTCCTCGTTACTCTTTCCATAGGTTACTGGTATTCTCTGATTCAATGTCTCTCGTGACGAAAAAGTGGCTATCTTAATAGTGCAATACTTCTTCCTCCCAGTTGCTCACACAGTTTACTACTTTTTTGTGTAGCTTTTGTCTGCCAGAAACTATAATTCACTAGTTTTGTATCATAAAAGAGTCATCGTTTCTCCTCCTAGGGGTTATTCGAGACCTCTTAATGCAAACCGCAAGTAACGAGGCATTGGCTACCTTAAGAGAGTCATAGTTACTCGTCCCAATTGCTCACCCAGTCTGCCACTTTTCCTTACTGCGGCCAGTCTGCCAGAAGCGATATGTCACTCGTTGTGTATCTTAAGAGATTCATCGTTACTCCTTCCATAGGTTACTGGTATTCTCTGAGTCAATACCTCTCTTGACGAAAAAGTGGCTATCTTAATAGTGCAATACTTCTTCCTCCGAGTTGCTCACACAGTTTACTACTTTTTGTGTACTTGCCAGTCTGCCAGAAGCGATATGTCACTAGTTGTGTATCATAAAAGGGTCATCGTTTCTCCTCCTAGGGGTTATTCGAGATTTCTTAATCCAAACCGCAAGTAACGAGGCATTGGCTACCTTAAGAGAGTCATAGTTACTCGTCCCAATTGCTCACCCAGTCTGCCACTTTTCCTTACTGCGGCCAGTCTGCCAGAAGCGATATGTCACTCGTTGTGTATCTTAAGAGATTCATCGTTACTCTTTCCATAGGTTACTGGTATTCTCTGATTCAATGCCTCTCGTGACGAAAAAGTGGCTATCTTAATAGTGCAATACTTCTTCCTCCCAGTTGCTCACACAGTTTACTACTTTTTTGTGTAGTTTTTGTCTGCCAGAAACTATAATTCACTAGTTTTGTATCATAAAAGAGTCATCGTTTCTCCTCCTAGGGGTTATTCGAGACCTCTTAATCCAGACCGCAAGTAACGAGGCATTGGCTACCTTAAGAGAGTCATAGTTACTCGTCCCAATTGCTCACCCAGTCTGCCACTTTTTCTTACTGCGGCCAGTCTGCCAGAAGCGATATGTCACTCGTTGTGTATCTTAAGAGATTCATCGTTACTCCTTCCATAGGTTACTGGTATTCTATGAGTCAATACCTCTCGTGACGAAAAAGTGGCTATCTTAATAGTGCAATACTTCTTCCTCCGAGTTGCTCACACAGTTTACTACTTTTTGTGTAGTTTTTGTCTGCCAGAAACTATAATTCACTAGCTGTGTATCATAAAAGAGTCATCGTTTCTCCTCCTAGGGGTTTTCGAGATTTCTTAATCCAAACCGCAAGTAACGAGGCATTGGCTACCTTAAGAGAGTCATAGTTACTCGTCCCAACTGCTCACCCAGTCTGCCACTTTTCCTTACTGCGGCCAGTCTGCCAGAAGCGATATGTCACTCGTTGTGTATCTTAAGAGATTCATCGTTACTCTTTCCATAGGTTACTGGTATTCTCTGATTCAATGCCTCTCGTGACGAAAAAGTGGCTATCTTAATAGTGCAATACTTCTTCCTCCCAGTTGCTCACACAGTTTACTACTTTTTTGTGTAGTTTTTGTCTGCCAGAAACTATAATTCACTAGTTTTGTATCATAAAAGAGTCATCGTTTCTCCTCCTAGGGGTTATTCGAGACCTCTTAATGCAAACCGCAAGTAACGAGGCATTGGCTACCTTAAGAGAGTCATAGTTACTCGTCCCAATTGCTCACCCAGTCTGCCACTTTTTCTTACTGCGGCCAGTCTGCCAGAAGCGATATGTCACTCGTTGTGTATCTTAAGAGATTCATCGTTACTCCTTCCATAGGTTACTGGCATTCTCTGAGTCAATACCTCTCGTGACGAAAAAGTGGCTATCTTAATAGTGCAATACTTCTTCCTCCGAGTTGCTCACACAGTTTACTACTTTTTGTGTAGTTTTTGTCTGCCAGAAACTATAATTCACTAGCTGTGTATCATAAAAGAGTCATCGTTTCTCCTCCTAGGGGTTTTCGAGATTTCTTAATCCAAACCGCAAGTAACGAGGCATTGGCTACCTTAAGAGAGTCATAGTTACTCGTCCCCATTGCTCACCCAGTCTGCCACTTCTTCTTACTGTGGCCAGTCTGCCAGAAGCGATATGTCACTCGTTGTGTATCTTAAGAGATTCATCGTTACTCCTTCCATAGGTTACTGGTATTCTCTGAGTCAATACCTCTCTTGACGAAAAAGTGGCTATCTTAATAGTGCAATACTTCTTCCTCCGAGTTGCTCACACAGTTTACTACTTTTTGTGTACTTGCCAGTCTGCCAGAAGCGATATGTCAGTAGTTGTGTATCATAAAAGGGTCATCGTTTCTCCTCCTAGGGGTTATTCGAGATTTCTTAATCCAAACCGCAAGTAACGAGGCATTGGCTACCTTAAGAGAGTCATAGTTACTCGTCCCAATTGCTCACCCAGTCTGCCACTTTTCCTTACTGCGGCCAGTCTGCCAGAAGCGATATGTCACTCGTTGTGTATCTTAAGAGATTCATCGTTACTCTTTCCATAGGTTACTGGTATTCTCTGATTCAATGCCTCTCGTGACGAAAAAGTGGCTATCTTAATAGTGCAATACTTCTTCCTCCCATTTGCTCACACAGTTTACTACTTTTTTGTGTAGTTTTTGTCTGCCAGAAACTATAATTCACTAGTATTGTATCATAAAAGAGTCATCGTTTCTCCTCCTAGGGGTTATTCGAGACCTCTTAATGCAAACCGCAAGTAACGAGGCATTGGCTACCTTAAGAGAGTCATAGTTACTCGTCCCAATTGCTCACCCAGTCTGCCACTTTTCCTTACTGCGGCCAGTCTGCCAGAAGCGATATGTCACTCGTTGTCTATCTTAAGAGATTCATCGTTACTCCTTCCATAGGTTACTGGTATTCTCTGGTTCAATGCCTCTCGTGACGAAAAAGTGGCTATCTTAATAGTGCAATACTTCTTCCTCCGAGTTGCTCACACAGTTTACTACTTTTTGTGTAGTTTTTGTCTGCCAGAAACTATAATTCACTAGCTGTGTATCATAAAAGAGTCATCGTTTCTCCTCCTAGGGGTTTTCGAGATTTCTTAATCCAAACCGCAAGTAACGAGGCATTGGCTACCTTAAGAGAGTCATAGTTACTCGTCCCAATTGCTCACCCAGTCTGCCACTTTTTCTTACTGCGGCCAGTCTGCCAGAAGCGATATGTCACTCGTTGTGTATCTTAAGAGATTCATCGTTACTCCTTCCATAGGTTACTGGTATTCTATGAGTCAATACCTCTCGTGACGAAAAAGTGGCTATCTTAATAGTGCAATACTTCTTCCTCCGAGTTGCTCACACAGTTTACTACTTTTTGTGTAGTTTTTGTCTGCCAGAAACTATAATTCACTAGCTGTGTATCATAAAAGAGTCATCGTTTCTCCTCCTAGGGGTTTTCGAGATTTCTTAATCCAAACCGCAAGTAACGAGGCATTGGCTACCTTAAGAGAGTCATAGTTACTCGTCCCAATTGCTCACCCAATCTGCCACTTTTCCTTACTGCGGCCAGTCTGCCAGAAGCGATATGTCACTCGTTGTGTATCTTAAAAATTCATCGTTACTCTTTCCATAGGTTACTGGTATTCTCTGATTCAATGCCTCTCGTGACGAAAAAGTGGCTATCTTAATAGTGCAATACTTCTTCCTCCCAGTTGCTCACACAGTTTACTACTTTTTGTGTAGTTTTTGTCTGCCAGAAACTATAATTCACTAGCTGTGTATCATAAAAGAGTCATCGTTTCTCCTCCTAGGGGTTTTCGAGATTTCTTAATCCAAACCGCAAGTAACGAGGCATTGGCTACCTTAAGAGAGTCATAGTTACTCGTCCCAATTGCTCACCCAGTCTGCCACTTTTCCTTACTGCGGCCAGTCTGCCAGAAGCGATATGTCACTCGTTGTGATTCTTAAGAGATTCATCGTTACCCTTTCCATAGGTTACTGGTATTCTCTGATTCAATGCCTCTCGTGACGAAAAAGTGGCTATTTTAATAGTGCAATACTTCTTCCTCCCAGTTGCTCACACAGTTTACTACTTTTTTGTGTAGTTTTTGTCTGCCAGAAACTATAATTCACTAGTTTTGTATCATAAAAGAGTCATCGTTTCTCCTCCTAGGGGTTATTCGACACCTCTTAATCCAAACCGCAAGTAACGAGGCATTGGCTACCTTAAGAGAGTCATAGTTACTCGTCCCAATTGCTCACCCAGTCTGCCACTTTTTCTTACTGCGGCCAGTCTGCCAGAAGCGATATGTCACTCGTTGTGTATCTTAAGAGATTCATCGTTACTCCTTCCATAGGTTACTGGTATTCTCTGAGTCAATACCTCTCGTGACGAAAAAGTGGCTATCTTAATAGTGCAATACTTCTTCCTCCGAGTTGCTCACACAGTTTACTACTTTTTGTGTAGTTTTTGTCTCCCAGAAACTATAATTCACTAGCTGTGTATCATAAAAGAGTCATCGTTTCACCTCCTAGGGGTTTTCGAGATTTCTTAATCCAAACCGCAAGTAACGAGGCATTGGCTACCTTAAGAGAGTCATAGTTACTCGTCCCAATTGCTCACCCAGTCTGCCACTTTTACTTACTGCGGCCAGTCTGCCAGAAGCGATATGTCACTCGTTGTGTATCTTAAGAGATTCATCGTTACTCCTTCCATAGGTTACTGGTATTCTCTGATTCAATGCCTCTCGTGACGAAAAAGTGGCTATCTTAATAGTGCAATACTTCTTCCTCCCAGTTGCTCACACAGTTTACTACTTTTTTGTGTAGTTTTTGTCTGCCAGAAACTATAATTCACTAGTTTTGTATCATAAAAGATTCATCGTTTCTCCTCCTAGGGGTTATTCGAGACCTCTTAATCCAAACCGCAAGTAACGAGGCATTGGCTACCTTAAGAGAGTCATAGTTACTCGTCCCAATTGCTCACCCAGTCTGCCACTTTTTCTTACTGCGGCCAGTCTGCCAGAAGCGATATGTCACTCGTTGTGTATCTTAAGAGATTCATCGTTACTCCTTCCATAGGTTACTGGTATTCTATGAGTCAATACCGCTCGTGACGAAAAAGTGGCTATCTTAATAGTGCAATACTTCTTCCTCCGAGTTGCTCACACAGTTTACTACTTTTTGTGTAGTTTTTGTCTGCCAGAAACTATAATTCACTAGCTGTGTATCATAAAAGAGTCATCGTTTCTCCTCCTAGGGGTTTTCGAGATTTCTTAATCCAAACCGCAAGTAACGAGGCATTGGCTACCTTAAGAGAGTCATAGTTACTCGTCCCAATTGCTCACCCAGTCTGCCACTTTTCCTTACTGCGGCCAGTCTGCCAGAAGCGATATGTCACTCGTTGTGTATCTTAAGAGATTCATCGTTACTCTTTCCATAGGTTACTGGTATTCTCTGATTCAATGCCTCTCGTGACGAAAAAGTGGCTATCTTAATAGTGCAATACTTCTTCCTCCCAGTTGCTCACACAGTTTACTACTTTTTTGTGTAGTTTTTGTCTGCCAGAAACTATAATTCACTAGTTTTGTATCATAAAAGAGTCATCGTTTCTCCTCCTAGGGGTTATTCGAGACCTCTTAATCCAAACCGCAAGTAACGAGGCATTGGCTACCTTAAGAGAGTCATAGTTACTCGTCCCAATTGCTCACCCAGTCTGCCACTTTTTCTTACTGCGGCCAGTCTGCCAGAAGCGATATGTCACTCGTTGTGTATCTTAAGAGATTCATCGTTACTCCTTCCATAGGTTACTGGTATTCTATGAGTCAATACCTCTCGTGACGAAAAAGTGGCTATCTTAATAGTGCAATACTTCTTCCTCCGAGTTGCTCACACAGTTTACTACTTTTTGTGTAGTTTTTGTCTGCCAGAAACTATAATTCACTAGCTGTGTATCATAAAAGAGTCATCGTTTCTCCTCCTAGGGGTTTTCGAGATTTCTTAATCCAAACCGCAAGTAACGAGGCATTGGCTACCTTAAGAGAGTCATAGTTACTCGTCCCAATTGCTCACCCAGTCTGCCACTTTTCCTTACTGCGGCCAGTCTGCCAGAAGCGATATGTCACTCGTTGTGTATCTTAAGAGATTCATCGTTACTCTTTCCATAGGTTACTGGTATTCTCTGATTCAATGCCTCTCGTGACGAAAAAGTGGCTATCTTAATAGTGCAATACTTCTTCCTCCCAGTTGCTCACACAGTTTACTACTTTTTTGTGTAGTTTTTGTCTGCCAGAAACTATAATTCACTAGTTTTGTATCATAAAAGAGTCATCGTTTCTCCTCCTAGGGGTTATTCGAGACCTCTTAATCCAAACCGCAAGTAACGAGGCATTGGCTACCTTAAGAGAGTCATAGTTACTCGTCCCAATTGCTCACCCAGTCTGCCACTTTTTCTTACTGCGGCCAGTCTGCCAGAAGCGATATGTCACTCGTTGTGTATCTTAAGAGATTCATCGTTACTCCTTCCATAGGTTACTGGTATTCTATGAGTCAATACCTCTCGTGACGAAAAAGTGGCTATCTTAATAGTGCAATACTTCTTCCTCCGAGTTGCTCACACAGTTTACTACTTTTTGTGTAGTTTTTGTCTGCCAGAAACTATAATTCACTAGCTGTGTATCATAAAAGAGTCATCGTTTCTCCTCCTAGGGGTTTTCGAGATTTCTTAATCCAAACCGCAAGTAACGAGGCATTGGCTACCTTAAGAGAGTCATAGTTACTCGTCCCAATTGCTCACCCAGTCTGCCACTTTTCCTTACTGCGGCCAGTCTGCCAGAAGCGATATGTCACTCGTTGTGTATCTTAAGAGATTCCTCGTTACTCTTTCCATAGGTTACTGGTATTCTCTGATTCAATGTCTCTCGTGACGAAAAAGTGGCTATCTTAATAGTGCAATACTTCTTCCTCCCAGTTGCTCACACAGTTTACTACTTTTTTGTGTAGCTTTTGTCTGCCAGAAACTATAATTCACTAGTTTTGTATCATAAAAGAGTCATCGTTTCTCCTCCTAGGGGTTATTCGAGACCTCTTAATGCAAACCGCAAGTAACGAGGCATTGGCTACCTTAAGAGAGTCATAGTTACTCGTCCCAATTGCTCACCCAGTCTGCCACTTTTCCTTACTGCGGCCAGTCTGCCACAAGCGATATGTCACTCGTTGTGTATCTTAAGAGATTCATCGTTACTCCTTCCATAGGTTACTGGTATTCTCTGAGTCAATACCTCTCTTGACGAAAAAGTGGCTATCTTAATAGTGCAATACTTCTTCCTCCGAGTTGCTCACACAGTTTACTACTTTTTGTGTACTTGCCAGTCTGCCAGAAGCGATATGTCACTAGTTGTGTATCATAAAAGGGTCATCGTTTCTCCTCCTAGGGGTTATTCGAGATTTCTTAATCCAAACCGCAAGTAACGAGGCATTGGCTACCTTAAGAGAGTCATAGTTACTCGTCCCAATTGCTCACCCAGTCTGCCACTTTTCCTTACTGCGGCCAGTCTGCCAGAAGCGATATGTCACTCGTTGTGTATCTTAAGAGATTCATCGTTACTCTTTCCATAGGTTACTGGTATTCTCTGATTCAATGCCTCTCGTGACGAAAAAGTGGCTATCTTAATAGTGCAATACTTCTTCCTCCCAGTTGCTCACACAGTTTACTACTTTTTTGTGTAGTTTTTGTCTGCCAGAAACTATAATTCACTAGTTTTGTATCATAAAAGAGTCATCGTTTCTCCTCCTAGGGGTTATTCGAGACCTCTTAATCCAAACCGCAAGTAACGAGGCATTGGCTACCTTAAGAGAGTCATAGTTACTCGTCCCAATTGCTCACCCAGTCTGCCACTTTTTCTTACTGCGGCCAGTCTGCCAGAAGCGATATGTCACTCGTTGTGTATCTTAAGAGATTCATCGTTACTCCTTCCATAGGTTACTGGTATTCTATGAGTCAATACCTCTCGTGACGAAAAAGTGGCTATCTTAATAGTGCAATACTTCTTCCTCCGAGTTGCTCACACAGTTTACTACTTTTTGTGTAGTTTTTGTCTGCCAGAAACTATAATTCACTAGCTGTGTATCATAAAAGAGTCATCGTTTCTCCTCCTAGGGGTTTTCGAGATTTCTTAATCCAAACCGCAAGTAACGAGGCATTGGCTACCTTAAGAGAGTCATAGTTACTCGTCCCAACTGCTCACCCAGTCTGCCACTTTTCCTTACTGCGGCCAGTCTGCCAGAAGCGATATGTCACTCGTTGTGTATCTTAAGAGATTCATCGTTACTCCTTCCATAGGTTACTGGTATTCTCTGAGTCAATACCTCTCTTGACGAAAAAGTGGCTATCTTAATAGTGCAATACTTCTTCCTCCGAGTTGCTCACACAGTTTACTACTTTTTGTGTACTTGCCAGTCTGCCCCAAGCGATATGTCACTAGTTGTGTATCATAAAAGGGTCATCGTTTCTCCTCCTAGGGGTTATTCGAGATTTCTTAATCCAAACCGCAAGTAACGAGGCATTGGCTACCTTAAGAGAGTCATAGTTACTCGTCCCAATTGCTCACCCAGTCTGCCACTTTTCCTTACTGCGGCCAGTCTGCCAGAAGCGATATGTCACTCGTTGTGTATCTTAAGAGATTCATCGTTACTCTTTCCATAGGTTACTGGTATTCTCTGATTCAATGCCTCTCGTGACGAAAAAGTGGCTATCTTAATAGTGCAATACTTCTTCCTCCCATTTGCTCACACAGTTTACTACTTTTTTGTGTAGTTTTTGTCTGCCAGAAACTATAATTCACTAGTATTGTATCATAAAAGAGTCATCGTTTCTCCTCCTAGGGGTTATTCGAGACCTCTTAATGCAAACCGCAAGTAACGAGGCATTGGCTACCTTAAGAGAGTCATAGTTACTCGTCCCAATTGCTCACCCAGTCTGCCACTTTTCCTTACTGCGGCCAGTCTGCCAGAAGCGATATGTCACTCGTTGTCTATCTTAAGAGATTCATCGTTACTCCTTCCATAGGTTACTGGTATTCTCTGATTCAATGCCTCTCGTGACGAAAAAGTGGCTATCTTAATAGTGCAATACTTCTTCCTCCCAGTTGCTCACACAGTTTACTACTTTTTTGTGTAGTTTTTGTCTGCCAGAAACTATAATTCACTAGTTTTGTATCATAAAAGAGTCATCGTTTCTCCTCCTAGGGGTTATTCGAGACCTCTTAATCCAAACCGCAAGTAACGAGGCATTGGCTACCTTAAGAGAGTCATAGTTACTCGTCCCAATTGCTCACCCAGTCTGCCACTTTTTCTTACTGCGGCCAGTCTGCCAGAAGCGATATGTCACTCGTTGTGTATCTTAAGAGATTCATCGTTACTCCTTCCATAGGTTACTGGTATTCTATGAGTCAATACCTCTCGTGATGAAAAAGTGGCTATCTTAATAGTGCAATACTTCTTCCTCCGAGTTGCTCACACAGTTTACTACTTTTTGTGTAGTTTTTGTCTGCCAGAAACTATAATTCACTAGCTGTGTATCATAAAAGAGTCATCGTTTCTCCTCCTAGGGGTTTTCGAGATTTCTTAATCCAAACCGCAAGTAACGAGGCATTGGCTACCTTAAGAGAGTCATAGTTACTCGTCCCAATTGCTCACCCAGTCTGCCACTTTTCCTTACTGCGGCCAGTCTGCCAGAAGCGATATGTCACTCGTTGTGTATCTTAAAAATTCATCGTTACTCTTTCCATAGGTTACTGGTATTCTCTGATTCAATGCCTCTCGTGACGAAAAAGTGGCTATCTTAATAGTGCAATACTTCTTCCTCCCAGTTGCTCACACAGTTTACTACTTTTTGTGTAGTTTTTGTCTGCCAGAAACTATAATTCACTAGCTGTGTATCATAAAAGAGTCATCGTTTCTCCTCCTAGGGGTTTTCGAGATTTCTTAATCCAAACCGCAAGTAACGAGGCATTGGCTACCTTAAGAGAGTCATAGTTACTCGTCCCAATTGCTCACCCAGTCTGCCACTTTTCCTTACTGCGGCCAGTCTGCCAGAAGCGATATGTCACTCGTTGTGTATCTTAAGAGATTCATCGTTACCCTTTCCATAGGTTACTGGTATTCTCTGATTCAATGCCTCTCGGGACGAAAAAGTGGCTATTTTAATAGTGCAATACTTCTTCCTCCCAGTTGCTCACACAGTTTACTACTTTTTTGTGTAGTTTTTGTCTGCCAGAAACTATAATTCACTAGTTTTGTATCATAAAAGAGTCATCGTTTCTCCTCCTAGGGGTTATTCGAGACCTCTTAATCCAAACCGCAAGTAACGAGGCATTGGCTACCTTAAGAGAGTCATAGTTACTCGTCCCAATTGCTCACCCAGTCTGCCACTTTTTCTTACTGCGGCCAGTCTGCCAGAAGCGATATGTCACTCGTTGTGTATCTTAAGAGATTCATCGTTACTCCTTCCATAGGTTACTGGTATTCTCTGAGTCAATACCTCTCGTGACGAAAAAGTGGCTATCTTAAAAGTGCAATACTTCTTCCTCCGAGTTGCTCACACAGTTTACTACTTTTTGTGTAGTTTTTGTCTGCCAGAAACTATAATTCACTAGCTGTGTATCATAAAAGAGTCATCGTTTCTCCTCCTAGGGGTTTTCGAGATTTCTTAATCCAAACCGCAAGTAACGAGGCATTGGCTACCTTAAGAGAGTCATAGTTACTCGTCCCAATTGCTCACCCAGTCTGCCACTTTTCCTTACTGCGGCCAGTCTGCCAGAAGCGATATGTCACTCGTTGTGTATCTTAAGAGATTCATCGTTACTCTTTCCATAGGTTACTGGTATTCTCTGATTCAATGCCTCTCGTGACGAAAAAGTGGCTATCTTAATAGTGCAATACTTCTTCCTCCCAGTTGCTCACACAGTTTACTACTTTTTTGTGTAGTTTTTGTCTGCCAGAAACAATAATTCACTAGTTTTGTATCATAAAGAGTCATCGTTTCTCCTCCTAGGGGTTATTCGAGACCTCTTAATCCAAACCGCAAGTAACGAGGCATTGGCTACCTTAAGAGAGTCATAGTTACTCGTCCCAATTGCTCACCCAGTCTGCCACTTTTTCTTACTGCGGCCAGTCTGCCAGAAGCGATATGTCACTCGTTGTGTATCTTAAGAGATTCATCGTTACTCCTTCCATAGGTTACTGGTATTCTATGAGTCAATACCTCTCGTGACGAAAAAGTGGCTATCTTAATAGTGCAATACTTCTTCCTCCGAGTTGCTCACACAGTTTACTACTTTGTGTGTAGTTTTTGTCTGCCAGAAACTATAATTCACTAGCTGTGTATCATAAAAGAGTCATCGTTTCTCCTCCTAGGGATTTTCGAAATTTCTTAATCCAAACCGCAAGTAACGAGGCATTGGCTACCTTAAGAGAGTCATAGTTACTCGTCCCAATTGCTCACCCAGTCTGCCACTTTTCCTTACTGCGGCCAGTCTGCCAGAAGCGATATGTCACTCGTTGTGTATCTTAAGAGATTCATCGTTACTCTTTCCATAGGTTACTGGTATTCTCTGATTCAATGTCTCTCGTGACGAAAAAGTGGCTATCTTAATAGTGCAATACTTCTTCCTCCCAGTTGCTCACACAGTTTACTACTTTTTTGTGTAGTTTTTGTCTGCCAGAAACTATAATTCACTAGTTTTGTATCATAAAAGAGTCATCGTTTCTCCTCCTAGGGGTTATTCGAGACCTCTTAATGCAAACCGCAAGTAACGAGGCATTGGCTACCTTAAGAGAGTCATAGTTACTCGTCCCAATTGCTCACCCAGTCTGCCACTTTTCCTTACTGCGGCCAGTCTGCCAGAAGCGATATGTCACTCGTTGTGTATCTTAAGAGATTCATCGTTACTCTTTCCATAGGTTACTGGTATTCTCTGATTCAATGCCTCTCGTGACGAAAAAGTGGCTATCTTAATAGTGCAATACTTCTTCCTCCCAGTTGCTCACACAGTTTACTACTTTTTTGTGTAGTTTTTGTCTGCCAGAAACTATAATTCACTAGTTTTGTATCATAAAAGAGTCATCGTTTCTCCTCCTAGGGGTTTTCGAGATTTCTTAATCCAAACCGCAAGTAACGAGGCATTGGCTACCTTAAGAGAGTCATAGTTACTCGTCCCAATTGCTCACCCAGTCTGCCACTTTTCCTTACTGCGGCCAGTCTGCCAGAAGCGATATGTCACTCGTTGTGTATCTTAAGAGATTCATCGTTACTCTTTCCATAGGTTACTGGTATTCTCTGATTCAATGCCTCTCGTGACGAAAAAGTGGCTATCTTAATAGTGCAATACTTCTTCCTCCCAGTTGCTCACACAGTTTACTACTTTTTTGTGTAGTTTTTGTCTGCCAGAAACTATAATTCACTAGTTTTGTATCATAAAAGAGTCATCGTTTCTCCTCCTAGGGGTTATTCGAGACCTCTTAATCCAAACCGCAAGTAACGAGGCATTGGCTACCTTAAGAGAGTCATAGTTACTCGTCGCAATTGCTCACCCAGTCTGCCACTTTTTCTTACTGCGGCCAGTCTGCCAGAAGCGATATGTCACTCGTTGTGTATCTTAAGAGATTCATCGTTACTCTTTCCATAGGTTACTGGTATTCTCTGATTCAATGCCTCTCGTGACGAAAAAGTGGCTATCTTAATAGTGCAATACTTCTTCCTCCCAGTTGCTCACACAGTTTACTACTTTTTTGTGTAGTTTATGTCTGCCAGAAACTATAATTCACTAGTTTTGTATCATAAAAGATTCATCGTTTCTCCTCCTAGGGGTTATTCGAGACCTCTTAATCCAAACCGCAAGTAACGAGGCATTGGCTACCTTAAGAGAGTCATAGTTACTCGTCCCAATTGCTCACCCAGTCTGCCACTTTTTCTTACTGCGGCCAGTCTGCCAGAAGCGATATGTCACTCGTTGTGTATCTTAAGAGATTCATCGTTACTCCTTCCATAGGTTACTGGTATTCTATGAGTCAATACCTCTCGTGACGAAAAAGTGGCTATCTTAATAGTGCAATACTTCTTCCTCCGAGTTGCTCACACAGTTTACTACTTTTTGTGTAGTTTTTGTCTGCCAGAAACTATAATTCACTAGCTGTGTATCATAAAAGAGTCATCGTTTCTCCTCCTAGGGGTTTTCGAGATTTCTTAATCCAAACCGCAAGTAACGAGGCATTGGCTACCTTAAGAGAGTCATAGTTACTCGTCCCAATTGCTCACCCAGTCTGCCACTTTTCCTTACTGCGGCCAGTCTGCCAGAAGCGATATGTCACTCGTTGTGTATCTTAAGAGATTCATCGTTACTCTTTCCATAGGTTACTGGTATTCTCTGATTCAATGCCTCTCGTGACGAAAAAGTGGCTATCTTAATAGTGCAATACTTCTTCCTCCCAGTTGCTCACACAGTTTACTACTTTTTTGTGTAGTTTTTGTCTGCCAGAAACTATAATTCACTAGTTTTGTATCATAAAGAGTCATCGTTTCTCCTCCTAGGGGTTATTCGAGACCTCTTAATCCAAACCGCAAGTAACGAGGCATTGGCTACCTTAAGAGAGTCATAGTTACTCGTCCCAATTGCTCACCCAGTCTGCCACTTTTTCTTACTGCGGCCAGTCTGCCAGAAGCGATATGTCACTCGTTGTGTATCTTAAGAGATTCATCATTACTCCTTCCATAGGTTACTGGTATTCTATGAGTCAATACCTCTCGTGACGAAAAAGTGGCTATCTTAATAGTGCAATACTTCTTCCTCCGAGTTGCTCACACAGTTTACTACTTTTTGTGTAGTTTTTGTCTGCCAGAAACTATAATTCACTAGCTGTGTATCATAAAAGAGTCATCGTTTCTCCTCCTAGGGGTTTTCGAGATTTCTTAATCCAAACCGCAAGTAACGAGGCATTGGCTACCTTAAGAGAGTCATAGTTACTCGTCCCAATTGCTCACCCAGTCTGCCACTTTTCCTTACTGCGGCCAGTCTGCCAGAAGCGATATGTCACTCGTTGTGTATCTTAAGAGATTCATCGTTACTCTTTCCATAGGTTACTGGTATTCTCTGATTCAATGTCTCTCGTGACGAAAAAGTGGCTATCTTAATAGTGCAATACTTCTTCCTCCCAGTTGCTCACACAGTTTACTACTTTTTTGTGTAGTTTTTGTCTGCCAGAAACTATAATTCACTAGTTTTGTATCATAAAAGAGTCATCGTTTCTCCTCCTAGGGGTTATTCGAGACCTCTTAATGCAAACCGCAAGTAACGAGGCATTGGCTACCTTAAGAGAGTCATAGTTACTCGTCCCAATTGCTCACCCAGTCTGCCACTTTTCCTTACTGCGGCCAGTCTGCCAGAAGCGATATGTCACTCGTTGTGTATCTTAAGAGATTCATCGTTACTCTTTCCATAGGTTACTGGTATTCTCTGATTCAATGCCTCTCGTGACGAAAAAGTGGCTATCTTAATAGTGCAATACTTCTTCCTCCCAGTTGCTCACACAGTTTACTACTTTTTTGTGTAGTTTTTGTCTGCCAGAAACTATAATTCACTAGTTTTGTATCATAAAAGAGTCATCGTTTCTCCTCCTAGGGATTTTCGAAATTTCTTAATCCAAACCGCAAGTAACGAGGCATTGGCTACCTTAAGAGAGTCATAGTTACTCGTCCCAATTGCTCACCCAGTCTGCCACTTTTCCTTACTGCGGCCAGTCTGCCAGAAGCGATATGTCACTCGTTGTGTATCTTAAGAGATTCATCGTTACTCTTTCCATAGGTTACTGGTATTCTCTGATTCAATGTCTCTCGTGACGAAAAAGTGGCTATCTTAATAGTGCAATACTTCTTCCTCCCAGTTGCTCACACAGTTTACTACTTTTTTGTGTAGTTTTTGTCTGCCAGAAACTATAATTCACTAGTTTTGTATCATAAAAGAGTCATCGTTTCTCCTCCTAGGGGTTATTCGAGACCTCTTAATGCAAACCGCAAGTAACGAGGCATTGGCTACCTTAAGAGAGTCATAGTTACTCGTCCCAATTGCTCACCCAGTCTGCCACTTTTCCTTACTGCGGCCAGTCTGCCAGAAGCGATATGTCACTCGTTGTGTATCTTAAGAGATTCATCGTTACTCTTTCCATAGGTTACTGGTATTCTCTGATTCAATGCCTCTCGTGACGAAAAAGTGGCTATCTTAATAGTGCAATACTTCTTCCTCCCAGTTGCTCACACAGTTTACTACTTTTTTGTGTAGTTTTTGTCTGCCAGAAACTATAATTCACTAGTTTTGTATCATAAAAGAGTCATCGTTTCTCCTCCTAGGGGTTTTCGAGATTTCTTAATCCAAACCGCAAGTAACGAGGCATTGGCTACCTTAAGAGAGTCATAGTTACTCGTCCCAATTGCTCACCCAGTCTGCCACTTTTCCTTACTGCGGCCAGTCTGCCAGAAGCGATATGTCACTCGTTGTGTATCTTAAGAGATTAATCGTTACTCTTTCCATAGGTTACTGGTATTCTCTGATTCAATGCCTCTCGTGACGAAAAAGTGGCTATCTTAATAGTGCAATACTTCTTCCTCCCAGTTGCTCACACAGTTTACTACTTTTTTGTGTAGTTTTTGTCTGCCAGAAACTATAATTCACTAGTTTTGTATCATAAAAGAGTCATCGTTTCTCCTCCTAGGGGTTATTCGAGACCTCTTAATCCAAACCGCAATTAACGAGGCATTGGCTACCTTAAGAGAGTCATAGTTACTCGTCGCAATTGCTCACCCAGTCTGCCACTTTTTCTTACTGCGGCCAGTCTGCCAGAAGCGATATGTCACTCGTTGTGTATCTTAAGAGATTCATCGTTACTCTTTCCATAGGTTACTGGTATTCTCTGATTCAATGCCTCTCGTGACGAAAAAGTGGCTATCTTAATAGTGCAATACTTCTTCCTCCCAGTTGCTCACACAGTTTACTACTTTTTTGTGTAGTTTTTGTCTGCCAGAAACTATAATTCACTAGTTTTGTATCATAAAAGATTCATCGTTTCTCCTCCTAGGGGTTATTCGAGACCTCTTAATCCAAACCGCAAGTAACGAGGCATTGGCTACCTTAAGAGAGTCATAGTTACTCGTCCCAATTGCTCACCCAGTCTGCCACTTTTTCTTACTGCGGCCAGTCTGCCAGAAGCGATATGTCACTCGTTGTGTATCTTAAGAGATTCATCGTTACTCCTTCCATAGGTTACTGGTATTCTATGAGTCAATACCTCTCGTGACGAAAAAGTGGCTATCTTAATAGTGCAATACTTCTTCCTCCGAGTTGCTCACACAGTTTACTACTTTTTGTGTAGTTTTTGTCTGCCAGAAACTATAATTCACTAGCTGTGTATCATAAAAGAGTCATCGTTTCTCCTCCTAGGGGTTTTCGAGATTTCTTAATCCAAACCGCAAGTAACGAGGCATTGGCTACCTTAAGAGAGTCATAGTTACTCGTCCCAATTGCTCACCCAGTCTGCCACTTTTCCTTACTGCGGCCAGTCTGCCAGAAGCGATATGTCACTCGTTGTGTATCTTAAGAGATTCATCGTTACTCTTTCCATAGGTTACTGGTATTCTCTGATTCAATGCCTCTCGTGACGAAAAAGTGGCTATCTTAATAGTGCAATACTTCTTCCTCCCAGTTGCTCACACAGTTTACTACTTTTTTGTGTAGTTTTTGTCTGCCAGAAACTATAATTCACTAGTTTTGTATCATAAAGAGTCATCGTTTCTCCTCCTAGGGGTTATTCGAGACCTCTTAATCCAAACCGCAAGTAACGAGGCATTGGCTACCTTAAGAGAGTCATAGTTACTCGTCCCAATTGCTCACCCAGTCTGCCACTTTTTCTTACTGCGGCCAGTCTGCCAGAAGCGATATGTCACTCGTTGTGTATCTTAAGAGATTCATCATTACTCCTTCCATAGGTTACTGGTATTCTATGAGTCAATACCTCTCGTGACGAAAAAGTGGCTATCTTAATAGTGCAATACTTCTTCCTCCCAGTTGCTCACACAGTTTACTACTTTTTTGTGTAGTTTTTGTCTGCCAGAAACTATAATTCACTAGTTTTGTATCATAAAAGAGTCATCGTTTCTCCTCCTAGGGGTTATTCGAGACCTCTTAATGCAAACCGCAAGTAACGAGGCATTGGCTACCTTAAGAGAGTCATAGTTACTCGTCCCAATTGCTCACCCAGTCTGCCACTTTTCCTTTCTGCGGCCAGTCTGCCAGAAGCGATATGTCACTCGTTGTGTATCTTAAGAGATTCATCGTTACTCTTTCCATAGGTTACTGGTATTCTCTGATTCAATGCCTCTCGTGACGAAAAAGTGGCTATCTTAATAGTGCAATACTTCTTCCTCCCAGTTGCTCACACAGTTTACTACTTTTTTGTGTAGTTTTTGTCTGCCAGAAACTATAATTCACTAGTTTTGTATCATAAAAGAGTCATCGTTTCTCCTCCTAGGGGTTATTCGAGACCTCTTAATCCAAACCGCAATTAACGAGGCATTGGCTACCTTAAGAGAGTCATAGTTACTCGTCGCAATTGCTCACCCAGTCTGCCACTTTTTCTTACTGCGGCCAGTCTGCCAGAAGCGATATGTCACTCGTTGTGTATCTTAAGAGATTCATCGTTACTCTTTCCATAGGTTACTGGTATTCTCTGATTCAATGCCTCTCGTGACGAAAAAGTGGCTATCTTAATAGTGCAATACTTCTTCCTCCCAGTTGCTCACACAGTTTACTACTTTTTTGTGTAGTTTTTGTCTGCCAGAAACTATAATTCACTAGTTTTGTATCATAAAAGATTCATCGTTTCTCCTCCTAGGGGTTATTCGAGACCTCTTAATCCAAACCGCAAGTAACGAGGCATTGGCTACCTTAAGAGAGTCATAGTTACTCGTCCCAATTGCTCACCCAGTCTGCCACTTTTTCTTACTGCGGCCAGTCTGCCAGAAGCGATATGTCACTCGTTGTGTATCTTAAGAGATTCATCGTTACTCCTTCCATAGGTTACTGGTATTCTATGAGTCAATACCTCTCGTGACGAAAAAGTGGCTATCTTAATAGTGCAATACTTCTTCCTCCGAGTTGCTCACACAGTTTACTACTTTTTGTGTAGTTTTTGTCTGCCAGAAACTATAATTCACTAGCTGTGTATCATAAAAGAGTCATCGTTTCTCCTCCTAGGGGTTTTCGAGATTTCTTAATCCAAACCGCAAGTAACGAGGCATTGGCTACCTTAAGAGAGTCATAGTTACTCGTCCCAATTGCTCACCCAGTCTGCCACTTTTCCTTACTGCGGCCAGTCTGCCAGAAGCGATATGTCACTCGTTGTGTATCTTAAGAGATTCATCGTTACTCTTTCCATAGGTTACTGGTATTCTCTGATTCAATGCCTCTCGTGACGAAAAAGTGGCTATCTTAATAGTGCAATACTTCTTCCTCCCAGTTGCTCACACAGTTTACTACTTTTTTGTGTAGTTTTTGTCTGCCAGAAACTATAATTCACTAGTTTTGTATCATAAAGAGTCATCGTTTCTCCTCCTAGGGGTTATTCGAGACCTCTTAATCCAAACCGCAAGTAACGAGGCATTGGCTACCTTAAGAGAGTCATAGTTACTCGTCCCAATTGCTCACCCAGTCTGCCACTTTTTCTTACTGCGGCCAGTCTGCCAGAAGCGATATGTCACTCGTTGTGTATCTTAAGAGATTCATCATTACTCCTTCCATAGGTTACTGGTATTCTATGAGTCAATACCTCTCGTGACGAAAAAGTGGCTATCTTAATAGTGCAATACTTCTTCCTCCCAGTTGCTCACACAGTTTACTACTTTTTTGTGTAGTTTTTGTCTGCCAGAAACTATAATTCACTAGTTTTGTATCATAAAAGAGTCATCGTTTCTCCTCCTAGGGGTTATTCGAGACCTCTTAATGCAAACCGCAAGTAACGAGGCATTGGCTACCTTAAGAGAGTCATAGTTACTCGTCCCAATTGCTCACCCAGTCTGCCACTTTTCCTTACTGCGGCCAGTCTGCCAGAAGCGATATGTCACTCGTTGTGTATCTTAAGAGATTCATCGTTACTCTTTCCATAGGTTACTGGTATTCTCTGATTCAATGCCTCTCGTGACGAAAAAGTGGCTATCTTAATAGTGCAATACTTCTTCCTCCCAGTTGCTCACACAGTTTACTACTTTTTTGTGTAGTTTTTGTCTGCCAGAAACTATAATTCACTAGTTTTGTATCATAAAAGAGTCATCGTTTCTCCTCCTAGGGGTTATTCGAGACCTCTTAATCCAAACCGCAAGTAACGAGGCATTGGCTACCTTAAGAGAGTCATAGTTACTCGTCCCAATTGCTCACCCAGTCTGCCACTTTTTCTTACTGCGGCCAGTCTGCCAGAAGCGATATGTCACTCGTTGTGTATCTTAAGAGATTCATCGTTACTCCTTCCATAGGTTACTGGTATTCTCTGAGTCAATACCTCTCGTGACGAAAAAGTGGCTATCTTAATAGTGCAATACTTCTTCCTCCGAGTTGCTCACACAGTTTACTACTTTTTGTGTAGTTTTTGTCTGCCAGAAACTATAATTCACTAGCTGTGTATCATAAAAGAGTCATCGTTTCTCCTCCTAGGGGTTTTCGAGATTTCTTAATCCAAACCGCAAGTAACGAGGCATTGGCTACCTTAAGAGAGTCATAGTTACTCGTCCCAATTGCTCACCCAGTCTGCCACTTTTCCTTACTGCGGCCAGTCTGCCAGAAGCGATATGTCACTCGTTGTGTATCTTAAGAGATTCATCGTCACTCTTTCCATAGGTTACTGGTATTCTCTGATTCAATGCCTCTCGTGACGAAAAAGTGGCTATCTTAATAGTGCAATACTTCTTCCTCCGAGTTGCTCACACAGTTTACTACTTTTTTGTGTACTTTTTGTCTGCTAGAAACTATAATTCATTAGTTTTGTATCATAAAAGAGTCATCGTTTCTCCTCCTAGGTGTTATTCGAGACCTCTTAATGCAAACCGCAAGTAACGAGGCATTGGCTACCTTAAGAGAGTCATAGTTACTCGTCCCAATTGCTCACCCAGTCTGCCACTTTTCCTTACTGCGGCCAGTCTGCCAGAAGCGATATGTCACTCGTTGTGTATCTTAAGAGATTCATCGTTACTCCTTCCATAGGTTACTGGTATTCTCTGAGTCAATACCTCTCGTGACGAAAAAGTGGCTATCTTAATAGTGCAATACTTCTTCCTCCGAGTTGCTCACACAGTTTACTACTTTTTGTGTAGTATTTGTCTGCCAGAAACTATAATTCACTAGCTGTGTATCATAAAAGAGTCATCGTTTCTCCTCCTAGGGGTTTTCGAGATTTCTTAATGCAAACCGCAAGTAACGAGGCATTGGCTACCTTAAGAGAGTCATAGTTACTCGTCCCAATTGCTCACCCAGTCTGCCACTTTTTGTTACTGTGGCCAGTCTGCCAGAAGCGATATGTCACTCGTTGTGTATCTTAAGAGATTCATCGTTACTCCTTCCATAGGTTACTGGTATTCTCTGAGTCAATCCCTCTCTTGACGAAAAAGTGGCTATCTTAATAGTGCAATACTTCTTCCTCCGAGTTGCTCACACAGTTTACTACTCTTTGTGTACTTGCCAGTCTGCCAGAAGCGATATGTCACTAGTTGTGTATCATAAAAGGGTCATCGTTTCTCCTCCTAGGGGTTATTCGAGATTTCTTAATCCAAACCGCAAGTAACGAGGCATTGGCTACCTTAAGAGAGTCATAGTTACTCGTCCCAATTGCTCATCCAGTCTGCCACTTTTCCTTACTGCGGCCAGTCTGCCAGAAGCGATATGTCACTCGTTGTGTATCTTAAGAGATTCATCGTTACTCTTTCCATAGGTTACTGGTATTCTCTGATTCAATGCCTCTCGTGACGAAAAAGTGGGTATCTTAATAGTGCAATACTTCTTCCTCCCAGTTGCTCACACAGTTTACTACTTTTTTGTGTAGTTTTTGTCTGCCAGAAACTATAATTCACTAGTTTTGTATCATAAAAGAGTCATCGTTTCTCCTCCTAGGGGTTATTCTAGACCTCTTAATCCAAACCGCAAGTAACGAGGCATTGGCTACCTTAAGAGAGTCATAGTTACTCGTCCCAATTGCTCACCCAGTCTGCCACTTTTCCTTACTGCGGCCAGTCTGCCAGAAGCGATATGTCACTCGTTGTGTATCTTAAGAGATTCATCGTTACTCCTTCCATAGGTTACTGGTATTCTCTGATTCAATGCCTCTCGGGACGAAAAAGTGGCTATCTTAATAGTGCAATACTTCTTCCTCCCAGTTGCTCACACAGTTTACTACTTTTTGTGTAGTTTTTGTCTGCCAGAAACTATAATTCACTAGTTTTGTATCATAAAAGAGTCATCGTTTCTCCTCCTAGGGGTTATTCGAGACCTCTTAATCCAAACCGCAAGTAACGAGGCATTGGCTACCTTAAGAGAGTCATAGTTACTCGTCCCAATTGCTCACCCAGTCTGCCACTTTTCCTTACTGCGGCCAGTCTGCCAGAAGCGATATGTCACTCGTTGTGTATCTTAAGAGATTCATCGTTACTCTTTCCATAGGTTACTGGTATTCTCTGATTCAATGCCTCTCGTGACGAAAAAGTGGCTATCTTAATAGTGCAATACTTCTTCCTCCCAGTTGCTCACACAGTTTACTACTTTTTTGTGTAGTTTTTGTCTGCCAGAAACTATAATTCACTAGTTTTGTATCATAAAAGAGTCATCGTTTCTCCTCCTAGGGGTTATTCGAGACCTCTTAATCCAAACCGCAAGTAACGAGGCATTGGCTACCTTAAGAGAGTCATAGTTACTCGTCCCAATTGCTCACCCAGTCTGCCACTTTTTCTTACTGTGGCCAGTCTGCCAGAAGCGATATGCCACTCGTTGTGTATCTTAAGAGATTCATCGTTACTCCTTCCATAGGTTACTGGTATTCTCTGAGTCAATACCTCTCGTGACGAAAAAGTGGCTATCTTAATAGTGCAATACTTCTTCCTCCGAGTTGCTCACACAGTTTACTACTTTTTGTGTAGTTTTTGTCTGCCAGAAACTATAATTCACTAGCTGTGTATCATAAAAGAGTCATCGTTTCTCCTCCTAGGGGTTTTCGAGATTTCTTAATGCAAACCGCAAGTAACGAGGCATTGGCTACCTTAAGAGAGTCATAGTTACTCGTCCCAATTGCTCACCCAGTCTGCCACTTTTTGTTACTGTGGCCAGTCTGCCAGAAGCGATATGTCACTCGTTGTGTATCTTAAGAGATTCATCGTTACTCCTTCCATAGGTTACTGGTATTCTCTGAGTCAATACCTCTCTTGACGAAAAAGTGGCTATCTTAATAGTGCAATACTTCTTCCTCCCAGTTGCTCACACAGTTTACTACTCTTTGTGTACTTGCCAGTCTGCCAGAAGCGATATGTCACTAGTTGTGTATCATAAAAGGGTCATCGTTTCTCCTCCTAGGGGTTATTCGAGATTTCTTAATCCAAACCGCAAGTAACGAGGCATTGGCTACCTTAAGAGAGTCATAGTTACTCGTCCCAATTGCTCATCCAGTCTGCCACTTTTCCTTACTGCGGCCAGTCTGCCAGAAGCGATATGTCACTCGTTGTGTATCTTAAGAGATTCATCGTTACTCTTTCCATAGGTTACTGGTATTCTCTGATTCAATGCCTCTCGTGACGAAAAAGTGGCTATCTTAATAGTGCAATACTTCTTCCTCCCAGTTGCTCACACAGTTTACTACTTTTTTGTGTAGTTTTTGTCTGCCAGAAACTATAATTCACTAGTTTTGTATCATAAAAGAGTCATCGTTTCTCCTCCTAGGGGTTATTCGAGACCTCTTAATGCAAACCGCAAGTAACGAGGCATTGGCTACCTTAAGAGAGTCATAGTTACTCGTCCCAATTGCTCACCCAGTCTGCCACTTTTCCTTACTGCGGCCAGTCTGCCAGAAGCGATATGTCACTCGTTGTGTATCTTAAGAGATTCATCGTTACTCCTTCCATAGGTTACTGGTATTCTCTGATTCAATGCCTCTCGGGACGAAAAAGTGGCTATCTTAATAGTGCAATACTTCTTCCTCCCAGTTGCTCACACAGTTTACTACTTTTTTGTGTAGTTTTTGTCTGCCAGAAACTATAATTCACTAGTTGTGTATCATAAAAGAGTCATCGTTTCTCCTCCTAGGGGTTATTCGAGACCTCTTAATCCAAACCGCAAGTAACGAGGCATTGGCTACCTTAAGAGAGTCATAGTTACTCGTCCCAATTGCTCACCCAGTCTGCCACTTTTCCTTACTGCGGCCAGTCTGCCAGAAGCGATATGTCACTCGTTGTGTATCTTAAGAGATTCATCGTTACTCTTTCCATAGGTTACTGGTATTCTCTGATTCAATGCCTCTCGTGACGAAAAAGTGGCTATCTTAATAGTGCAATACTTCTTCCTCCCAGTTGCTCACACAGTTTACTACTTTTTTGTGTAGTTTTTGTCTGCCAGAAACTATAATTCACTAGTTTTGTATCATAAAAGAGTCATCGTTTCTCCTCCTAGGGGTTATTCGAGACCTCTTAATCCAAACCGCAAGTAACGAGGCATTGGCTACCTTAAGAGAGTCATAGTTACTCGTCCCAATTGCTCACCCAGTCTGCCACTTTTTCTTACTGTGGCCAGTCTGCCAGAAGCGATATGCCACTCGTTGTGTATCTTAAGAGATTCATCGTTACTCCTTCCATAGGTTACTGGTATTCTCTGAGTCAATACCTCTCGTGACGAAAAAGTGGCTATCTTAATAGTGCAATACTTCTTCCTCCGAGTTGCTCACACAGTTTACTACTTTTTGTGTAGTTTTTGTCTGCCAGAAACTATAATTCACTAGCTGTGTATCATAAAAGAGTCATCGTTTCTCCTCCTAGGGGTTTTCGAGATTTCTTAATGCAAACCGCAAGTAACGAGGCATTGGCTACCTTAAGAGAGTCATAGTTACTCGTCCCAATTGCTCACCCAGTCTGCCACTTTTTGTTACTGTGGCCAGTCTGCCAGAAGCGATATGTCACTCGTTGTGTATCTTAAGAGATTCATCGTTACTCCTTCCATAGGTTACTGGTATTCTCTGAGTCAATACCTCTCTTGACGAAAAAGTGGCTATCTTAATAGTGCAATACTTCTTCCTCCCAGTTGGTCACACAGTTTACTACTCTTTGTGTACTTGCCAGTCTGCCAGAAGCGATATGTCACTAGTTGTGTATCATAAAAGGGTCATCGTTTCTCCTCCTAGGGGTTATTCGAGATTTCTTAATCCAAACCGCAAGTAACGAGGCATTGGCTACCTTAAGAGAGTCATAGTTACTCGTCCCAATTGCTCATCCAGTCTGCCACTTTTCCTTACTGCGGCCAGTCTGCCAGAAGCGATATGTCACTCGTTGTGTATCTTAAGAGATTCATCGTTACTCTTTCCATAGGTTACTGGTATTCTCTGATTCAATGCCTCTCGTGACGAAAAAGTGGCTATCTTAATAGTGCAATACTTCTTCCTCCCAGTTGCTCACACAGTTTACTACTTTTTTGTGTAGTTTTTGTCTGCCAGAAACTATAATTCACTAGTTTTGTATCATAAAAGAGTCATCGTTTCTCCTCCTAGGGGTTATTCGAGACCTCTTAATGCAAACCGCAAGTAACGAGGCATTGGCTACCTTAAGAGAGTCATAGTTACTCGTCCCAATTGCTCTCCCAGTCTGCCACTTTTCCTTACTGCGGCCAGTCTGCCAGAAGCGATATGTCATTCGTTGTGTATCTTAAGAGATTCATCGTTACTCCTTCCATAGGTTACTGGTATTCTCTGATTCAATGCCTCTCGGGACGAAAAAGTGGCTATCTTAATAGTGCAATACTTCTTCCTCCCAGTTGCTCACACAGTTTACTACTTTTTTGTGTAGTTTTTGTCTGCCAGAAACTATAATTCACTAGTTTTGTATCATAAAAGAGTCATCGTTTCTCCTCCTAGGGGTTATTCGAGACCTCTTAATCCAAACCGCAAGTAACGAGGCATTGGCTACCTTAAGAGAGTCATAGTTACTCGTCCCAATTGCTCACCCAGTCTGCCACTTTTTCTTACTGCGGCCAGTCTGCCAGAAGCGATATGTCACTCGTTGTGTATCTTAAGAGATTCATCGTTACTCCTTAAATAGGTTACTGGTATTCTATGAGTCAATACCTCTCGTGACGAAAAAGTGGCTATCTTAATAGTGCAATACCTCTTCCTCCCAGTTGCTCACACAGTTTACTACTTTTTGTGTAGTTTTTGTCTGCCAGAAACTATAATTCACTAGCTGTGTATCATAAAAGAGTCGTCGTTTCTCCTCCTAGGGGTTATTCGAGACCTCTTAATCCAAACCGCAAGTAACGAGGCATTGGCTACCTTAAGAGAGTCATAGTTACTCGTCCCAATTGCTCACCCAGTCTGCCACTTTTCCTTACTGCGGCCAGTCTGCCAGAAGCGATATGCCACTCGTTGTGTATCTTAAGAGATTCATCGTTACTCCTTCCATAGGTTACTGGTATTCTCTGTGTCAATACCTCTCGTGACGAAAAAGTGGCTATCTTAATAGTGCAATACTTCTTCCTCCGAGTTGCTCACACAGTTTACTACTTTTTGTGTAGTTTTTGTCTGCCAGAAACTATAATTCACTAGCTGTGTATCATTAAAGAGTCATCGTTTCTCCTCCTAGGGGTTTTCGAGATTTCTTAATGCAAACCGCAAGTAACGAGGCATTGGCTACCTTAAGAGAGTCATAGTTACTCGTCCCAATTGCTCACCCAGTCTGCCACTTTTTCTTACTGTGGTCAGTCTGCCAGAAGCGATATGTCACTCGTTGTGTATCTTAAGAGATTCATCGTTACTCCTTCCATAGGTTACTGGTATTCTCTGAGTCAATACCTCTCTTGACGAAAAAGTGGCTATCTTAATAGTGCAATACTTCTTCCTCCGAGTTGCTCACACAGTTTACTACTCTTTGTGTACTTGCCAGTCTGCCAGAAGCGATATGTCACTAGTTGTGTATCATAAAAGGGTCATCGTTTCTCCTCCTAGGGGTTATTCGAGATTTCTTAATCCAAACCGCAAGTAACGAGGCATTGGCTACCTTAAGAGAGTCATAGTTACTCGTCCCAATTGCTCACCCAGTCTGCCACTTTTCCTTACTGCGGCCAGTCTGCCAGAAGCGATATGTCACTCGTTGTGTATCTTAAGAGATTCATCGTCACTCCTTCCATAGGTTACTGGTATTCTCTGATTCAATGCCTCTCGTGACGAAAAAGTGGCTATCTTAATAGTGCAATACTTCTTCCTCCCAGTTGCTCACACAGTTTACTACTTTTTTGTGTAGTTTTTGTCTGCCAGAAACTATAATTCACTAGTTTTGCATCATAAAAGAGTCATCGTTTCTCCTCCTAGGGGTTATTCGAGACCTCTTAATGCAAACCGCAAGTAACGAGGCATTGGCTACCTTAAGAGAGTCATAGTTACTCGTCCCAATTGCTCACCCAGTCTGCCACTTTTCCTTACTGCGGCCAGTCTGCCAGAAGCGATATGTCACTCGTTGTGTATCTTAAGAGATTCATCGTTACTCCTTCCATAGGTTACTGGTATTCTCTGATTCAATGCCTCTCGTGACGAAAAAGTGGCTATCTTAATAGTGCAATACTTCTTCCTCCCAGTTGCTCACACAGTTTACTACTTTTTTGTGTAGTTTTTGTCTGCCAGAAACTATAATTCACTAGTTTTGTATCATAAAAGAGTCATCGTTTCTCCTCCTAGGGGTTATTCGAGACCTCTTAATCCAAACCGCAAGTAACGAGGCATTGGCTACCTTAAGAGAGTCATAGTTACTCGTCCCAATTGCTCACCCAGTCTGCCACTTTTTCTTACTGCGGCCAGTCTGCCAGAAGCGATATGTCACTCGTTGTGTATCTTAAGAGATTCATCGTTACTCCTTAAATAGGTTACTGGTATTCTATGAGTCAATACGTCTCGTGACGAAAAAGTGGCTATCTTAATAGTGCAATACTTCTTCCTCCGAGTTGCTCACACAGTTTACTACTTTTTGTGTAGTTTTTGTCTGCCAGAAACTATAATTCACTAGCTGTGTATCATAAAAGAGTCATCGTTTCTCCTCCTAGGGGTTTTCGAGATTTCTTAATCCAAACCGCAAGTAACGAGGCATTGGCTACCTTAAGAGAGTCATAGTTACTCGTCCCAATTGCTCACCCAGTCTGCCACTTTTCCTTACTGCGGCCAGTCTGCCAGAAGCGATATGTCACTCGTTGTGTATCTTAAGAGATTCATCGTTACTCTTTCCATAGGTTACTGGTATTCTCTGATTCAATGCCTCTCGTGACGAAAAAGTGGCTATCTTAATAGTGCAATACTTCTTCCTCCGAGTTGCTCACACAGTTTACTACTTTTTGTGTAGTTTTTGTCTGCCAGAAACTATAATTCACTAGCTGTGTATCATAAAAGAGTCATCGTTTCTCCTCCTAGGGGTTTTCGAGATTTCTTAATGCAAACCGCAAGTAACGAGGCATTGGCTACCTTAAGAGAGTCATAGTTACTCGTCCCAATTGCTCACCCAGTCTGCCACTTTTTGTTACTGTGGCCAGTCTGCCAGAAGCGATATGTCACTCGTTGTGTATCTTAAGAGATTCATCGTTACTCCTTCCATAGGTTACTTGTATTCTCTGAGTCAATACCTCTCTTGACGAAAAAGTGGCTATCTTAATAGTGCAATACTTCTTCCTCCCAGTTGCTCACACAGTTTACTACTCTTTGTGTACTTGCCAGTCTGCCAGAAGCGATATGTCACTAGTTGTGTATCATAAAAGGGTCATCGTTTCTCCTCCTAGGGGTTATTCGAGACCTCTTAATGCAAACCGCAAGTAACAAGGCATTGGCTACCTTAAGAGAGTCATAGTTACTCGTCCCAATTGCTCACCCAGTCTGCCACTTTTCCTTACTGCGGCCAGTCTGCCAGAAGCGATATGTCACTCGTTGTGTATCTTAAGAGATTCATCGTTACTCCTTCCATAGGTTACTGGTATTCTCTGATTCAATGCCTCTCGGGACGAAAAAGTGGCTATCTTAATAGTGCAATACTTCTTCCTCCCAGTTGCTCACACAGTTTACTACTTTTTTGTGTAGTTTTTGTCTGCCAGAAACTATAATTCACTAGTTTTGTATCATAAAAGAGTCATCGTTTCTCCTCCTAGGGGTTATTCGAGACCTCTTAATCCAAACCGCAAGTAACGAGGCATTGGCTACCTTAAGAGAGTCATAGTTACTCGTCCCAATTGCTCACCCAGTCTGCCACTTTTTCTTACTGCGGCCAGTCTGCCAGAAGCGATATGTCACTCGTTGTGTATCTTAAGAGATTCATCGTTACTCCTTAAATAGGTTACTGGTATTCTATGAGTCAATACCTCTCGTGACGAAAAAGTGGCTATCTTAATAGTGCAATACCTCTTCCTCCCAGTTGCTCACACAGTTTACTACTTTTTGTGTAGTTTTTGTCTGCCAGAAACTATAATTCACTAGCTGTGTATCATAAAAGAGTCGTCGTTTCTCCTCCTAGGGGTTATTCGAGACCTCTTAATCCAAACCGCAAGTAACGAGGCATTGGCTACCTTAAGAGAGTCATAGTTACTCGTCCCAATTGCTCACCCAGTCTGCCACTTTTCCTTACTGCGGCCAGTCTGCCAGAAGCGATATGCCACTCGTTGTGTATCTTAAGAGATTCATCGTTACTCCTTCCATAGGTTACTGGTATTCTCTGTGTCAATACCTCTCGTGACGAAAAAGTGGCTATCTTAATAGTGCAATAGTTCTTCCTCCGAGTTGCTCACACAGTTTACTACTTTTTGTGTAGTTTTTGTCTGCCAGAAACTATAATTCACTAGCTGTGTATCATAAAAGAGTCATCGTTTCTCCTCCTAGGGGTTTTCGAGATTTCTTAATGCAAACCGCAAGTAACGAGGCATTGGCTACCTTAAGAGAGTCATAGTTACTCGTCCCAATTGCTCACCCAGTCTGCCACTTTTTCTTACTGTGGCCAGTCTGCCAGAAGCGATATGTCACTCGTTGTGTATCTTAAGAGATTCATCGTTACTCCTTCCATAGGTTACTGGTATTCTCTGAGTCAATACCTCTCTTGACGAAAAAGTGGCTATCTTAATAGTGCAATACTTCTTCCTCCCAGTTGCTCACACAGTTTACTACTCTTTGTGTACTTGCCAGTCTGCCAGAAGCGATATGTCACTAGTTGTGTATCATAAAAGGGTCATCGTTTCTCCTCCTAGGGGTTATTCGAGATTTCTTAATCCAAACCGCAAGTAACGAGGCATTGGCTACCTTAAGAGAGTCATAGTTACTCGTCCCAATTGCTCACCCAGTCTGCCACTTTTCCTTACTGCGGCCAGTCTGCCAGAAGCGATATGTCACTCGTTGTGTATCTTAAGAGATTCATCGTCACTCCTTCCATAGGTTACTGGTATTCTCTGATTCAATGCCTCTCGTGACGAAAAAGTGGCTATCTTAATAGTGCAATACTTCTTCCTCCCAAGTTGCTCACACAGTTTACTACTTTTTTGTGTAGTTTTTGTCTGCCAGAAACTATAATTCACTAGTTTTGCATCATAAAAGAGTCATCGTTTCTCCTCCTAGGGGTTATTCGAGACCTCTTAATGTAAACCGCAAGTAACGAGGCATTGGCTACCTTAAGAGAGTCATAGTTACTCGTCCCAATTGCTCACCCAGTCTGCCACTTTTCCTTACTGCGGCCAGTCTGCCAGAAGCGATATGTCACTCGTTGTGTATCTTAAGAGATTCATCGTTACTCCTTCCATAGGTTACTGGTATTCTCTGATTCAATGCCTCTCGTGACGAAAAAGTGGCTATCTTAATAGTGCAATACTTCTTCCTCCCAGTTGCTCACACAGTTTACTACTTTTTTGTGTAGTTTTTGTCTGCCAGAAACTATAATTCACTAGTTTTGTATCATAAAAGAGTCATCGTTTCTCCTCCTAGGGGTTATTCGAGACCTCTTAATCCAAACCGCAAGTAACGAGGCATTGGCTACCTTAAGAGAGTCATAGTTACTCGTCCCAATTGCTCACCCAGTCTGCCACTTTTTCTTACTGCGGCCAGTCTGCCAGAAGCGATATGTCACTCGTTGTGTATCTTAAGAGATTCATCGTTACTCCTTAAATAGGTTACTGGTATTCTATGAGTCAATACCTCTCGTGACGAAAAAGTGGCTATCTTAATAGTGCAATACTTCTTAGTCCGAGTTGCTCACACAGTTTACTACTTTTTGTGTAGTTTTTGTCTGCCAGAAACTATAATTCACTAGCTGTGTATCATAAAAGAGTCATCGTTTCTCCTCCTAGGGGTTTTCGAGATTTCTTAATCCAAACCGCAAGTAACGAGGCATTGGCTACCTTAAGAGAGTCATAGTTACTCGTCCCAATTGCTCACCCAGTCTGCCACTTTTCCTTACTGCGGCCAGTCTGCCAGAAGCGATATGTCACTCGTTGTGTATCTTAAGAGATTCATCGTTACTCTTTCCATAGGTTACTGGTATTCTCTGATTCAATGCCTCTCGTGACGAAAAAGTGGCTATCTTAATAGTGCAATACTTCTTCCTCCCAGTTGCTCACACAGTTTACTACTTTTTTGTGTAGTTTTTGTCTGCCAGAAACTATAATTCACTAGTTTTGTATCATAAAAGAGTCATCGTTTCTCCTCCTAGGGGTTTTCGAGATTTCTTAATCCAAACCGCAAGTAACGAGGCATTGGGTACCTTAAGAGAGTCATAGTTACTCGTCCCAATTGCTCACCCAGTCTGCCACTTTTCCTTACTGCGGCCAGTCTGCCAGAAGCGATATGTCACTCGTTGTGTATCTTAAGAGATTCATCGTTACTCTTTCCGTGGGTTACTGGTATTCTCTGATTCAATGCCTCTCGTGACGAAAAAGTGGCTATCTTAATAGTGCAATACTTCTTCCTCCCAGTTGCTCACACAGTTTACTACTTTTTTGTGTAGTTTTTGTCTGCCAGAAACTATAATTCACTAGTTTTGTATCATTAAAGAGTCATCGTTTCTCCTCCTAGGGGTTATTCGAGACCTCTTAATCCAAACCGCAAGTAACGAGGCATTGGCTACCTTAAGAGAGTCATAGTTACTCGTCCCAATTGCTCACCCAGTCTGCCACTTTTTCTTACTGCGGCCAGTCTGCCAGAAGCGATATGTCACTCGTTGTGTATCTTAAGAGATTCATCGTTACTCCTTCCATAGGTTACTGGTATTCTCTGAGTCAATACCTGTCGTGACGAAAAAGTGGCTATCTTAATAGTGCAATACTTCTTCCTCCGAGTTGCTCACACAGTTTACTACTTTTTGTGTACTTGCCAGTCTGCCAGAAGCGATATGTCACTAGTTGTGTATCATAAAGGAGTAATCGTTTCTCCTCCTAGGGGTTATTCGAGATTTCTTAATCCAAACCGCAAGTAACGAGGCATTGGCTACCTTAAGAGAGTCATAGTTACTCGTCCCAATTGCTCACCCAGTCTGCCACTATTCCTTACTGCGGACAGTCTGCCAGAAGCGATATGTCACTCGTTGTGTATCTTAAGAGATTCATCGTTACTCCTTCCATAGGTTACTGGTATTCTCTGATTCAATACCTCTCGTGACGAAAAAGTGGCTATCTTAATAGTGCAATACTTCTTCCTCCGAGTTGCTCACACAGTTTACTACTTTTTGTGTAGTTTTTGTCTGCCAGAAACTATAATTCACTAGTTGTGTATCATAAAAGAGTCATCGTTTCTCCTCCTAGGGGTTTTCGAGATTTCTTAATCCAAACCGCAAGTAACGAGGCATTGGCTACCTTAAGAGAGTCATAGTTACTCGTCCCCATTGCTCACCCAGTCTGCCACTTTTTCTTACTGTGGCCAGTCTGCCAGAAGCGATATGTCACTCGTTGTGTATCTTAAGAGATTCATCATTACTCCTTCCATAGGTTACTGGTATTCTCTGAGTCAATACCTCTCTTGACGAAAAAGAGGCTATCTTAATAGTGCAATACTTCTTCCTCCGAGTTGCTCACACAGTTTACTGCTTTTTGTGTAGTTTTTGTCTGCCAGAAACTATAATTCACTAGTTGTGTATCATAAAAGGGTCATCGTTTCTCCTCCTAGGGGTTATTCGAGATATCTTAATCCAAACCGCAAGTAACGAGGCATTGGCTACCTTAAGAGAGTCATAGTTACTCGTCCCAATTGCTCACCCAGTCTGCCACATTTTCTTACTGTGGCCAGTCCGCCAGAAGCGATATGTCACTCGTTGTGTATTTTAAGAGATTCATCGTTACTCCTTCCATAGGTTACTGGTATTCTCTGAGTCAATACCTCTCTTGACGAAAAAGTGGCTATCTTAATAGTGCAATACTTCTTCCTCCGAGTTGCTCACACAGTTTACTGCTTTTTGTGTAGTTTTTGTCTGCCAGAAACTATAATTCACTAGTTGTGTATCATAAAAGAGTCATCGTTTCTCCTCCTAGGGGTTATTCGAGATATCTTAATCCAAACCGCAAGTAACGAGGCATTGGCTACCTTAAGAGAGTCATAGTTACTCGTCCCAATTGCTCACCCAGTCTGCCACTTTTCCTTACTGCGGCCAGTCTGCCAGAAGCGATATGTCACTCGTTGTGTATCTTAAGAGATTCATCGTTACTCTTTCCGTGGGTTACTGGTATTCTCTGATTCAATGCCTCTCGTGACGAAAAAGTGGCTATCTTAATAGTGCAATACTTCTTCCTCCCAGTTGCTCACACAGTTTACTACTTTTTTGTGTAGTTTTTGTCTGCCAGAAACTATAATTCACTACTTTTGTATCATAAAAGAGTCATCGTTTCTCCTCCTAGGGGTTATTCGAGACCTCTTAATCCAAACCGCAAGTAACGAGGCATTGGCTACCTTAAGAGAGTCATAGTTACTCGTCCCAATTGCTCACCCAGTCTGCCACTTTTTCTTACTGCGGCCAGTCTGCCAGAAGCGATATGTCACTCGTTGTGTATCTTAAGAGATTCATCGTTACTCCTTCCATAGGTTACTGGTATTCTCTGAGTCAATACCTGTCGTGACGAAAAAGTGGCTATCTTAATAGTGCAATACTTCTTCCTCCGAGTTGCTCACACAGTTTACTACTTTTTGTGTACTTGCCAGTCTGCCAGAAGCGATATGTCACTAGTTGTGTATCATAAAAGAGTAATCGTTTCTCCTCCTAGGGGTTATTCGAGATTTCTTAATCCAAACCGCAAGTAACGAGGCATTGGCTACCTTAAGAGAGTCATAGTTACTAGTCCCAATTGCTCACCCAGTCTGCCACTTTTCCTTACTGCGGCCAGTCTGCCAGAAGCGATATGTCACTCGTTGTGTATCTTAAGAGATTCATCGTTACTCTTTCCATAGGTTACTGGTATTCTCTGATTCAATGCCTCTCGTGACGAAAAAGTGGCTATCTTAATAGTGCAATACTTCTTCCTCCCAGTTGCTCACACAGTTTACTACTTTTTTGTGTAGTTTTTGTCTGCCAGAAACTATAATTCACTAGTTTTGTATCATAAAAGAGTCATCGTTTCTCCTCCTAGGGGTTATTCGAGACCTCTTAATCCAAACCGCAAGTAACGAGGCATTGGCTACCTTAAGAGAGTCATAGTTACTCGTCCCAATTGCTCTCCCAGTCTGCCACTTTTTCTTACCGCGGCCAGTCTGCCAGAAGCGATATGTCACTCGTTGTGTATCTTAAGAGATTCATCGTTACTCCTTCCATAGGTTACTGGTATTGTCTGAGTCAATACCTGTCGTGACGAAAAAGTGGCTATCTTAATAGTGCAATACTTCTTCCTCCCAGTTGCTCACACAGTTTACTACTTTTTTGTGTAGTTTTTGTCTGCCAGAAACTATAATTCACTAGTTTTGTATCATAAAAGAGTCATCGTTTCTCCTCCTAGGGGTTATTCGAGACCTCTGAATCCAAACCGCAAGTAACGAGGCATTGGCTACCTTAAGAGAGTCATAGTTACTAGTCCCAATTGCTCACCCAGTCTGCCACTTTTCCTTACTGCGGCCAGTCTGCCAGAAGCGATATGTCACTCGTTGTGTATCTTAAGAGATTCATCGTTACTCTTTCCATAGGTTACTGGTATTCTCTGATTCAATGCCTCTCGTGACGAAAAAGTGGCTATCTTAATAGTGCAATACTTCTTCCTCCCAGTTGCTCACACAGTTTACTACTTTTTTGTGTAGTTTTTGTCTGCCAGAAACTATAATTCACTAGTTTTGTATCATAAAAGAGTCATCGTTTCTCCTCCTAGGGGTTATTCGAGACCTCTTAATCCAAACCGCAAGTAACGAGGCATTGGCAACCTTAAGAGAGTCATAGTTACTCGTCCCAATTGCTCACCCAGTCTGCCACTTTTTCTTACCGCGGCCAGTCTGCCAGAAGCGATATGTCACTCGTTGTGTATCTTAAGAGATTCATCGTTACTCCTTCCATAGGTTACTGGTATTCTCTGAGTCAATACCTCTCGTGACGAAAAAGTGGCTATCTTAATAGTGCAATACTTCTTCCTCCCAGTTGCTCACACAGTTTACTACATTTTTGTGTAGTTTTTGTCTGCCAGAAACTATAATTCACTAGTTTTGTATCATAAAAGAGTCATCGTTTCTCCTCCTAGGGGTTATTCGAGACCTCTGAATCCAAACCGCAAGTAACGAGGCATTGGCTACCTTAAGAGAGTCATAGTTACTCGTCCCAATTGCTCACCCAGTCTGCCACTTTTTCTTACTGCGGCCAGTCTGCCAGAAGCGATATGTCACTCGTTGTGTATCTTAAGAGATTCATCGTTACTCCTTCCATAGGTTACTGGTATTCTCTGAGTCAATACATCTCGTGACGAAAAAGTGGCTATCTTAATAGTGCAATACTTCTTCCTCCGAGTTGCTCACACAGTTTACTACTTTTTGTGTAGTTTTTGTCTGCCAGCAACTATAATTCACTAGTTGTGTATCATAAAAGAGTCACCGTTTCTCCTCCTAGGGGTTTTCGAGATTTCTTAATCCAAACCGCAAGTAACGAGGCATTGGCCACCTTAAGAGAGTCATAGTTACTCGTCCCCATTGCTCACCCAGTCTTCCACTTTTTCTTACTGTGGCCAGTCTGCCAGAAGCGATATGTCACTCGTTGTGTATCTTAAGAGATTCATCGTTACTCCTTCCATAGGTTACTGGTATTCTCTGAGTCAATACCTCTCTTGACGAAAAAGTGGCTATCTTAATAGTGCAATACTTCTTCCTCCGAGTTGCTCACACAGTTTACTGCTTTTTGTGTAGTTTTTGTCTGCCAGAAACTATAATTTACTAGTTGTGTATCATAAAAGAGTCATCGTTTCTCCTCCTAGGGGTTGTTCGAGATATCTTAATCCAAACCGCAAGTAACGAGGCATTGGCTACCTTAAGAGAGTCATAGTTACTCGTCCCAATTGCTCACCCAGTCTGCCACTTTTTCTTACTGTGGCCAGTCCGCCAGAAGCGATATGTCACTCGTTGTGTATTTTAAGAGATTCATCGTTACTCCTTCCATAGGTTACTGGTATTCTCTGAGTCAATACCTCTCTTGACGAAAAAGTGGCTATCTTAATAGTGCAATACTTCTTCCTCCGAGTTGCTCACACAGTTTACTGCTTTTTGTGTAGTTTTTGTCTGCCAGAAACTATAATTCACTAGTTGTGTATCATAAAAGAGTCATCGTTTCTCCTCCTAGGGGTTATTCGAGATATCTTAATCCAAACCACAAGTAACGAGGCATTGGCTACCTTAAGAGAGTCATAGTTACTCGTCCCAATTGCTCACCCAGTCTGCCACTTTTCCTTACTGCGGCCAGTCTGCCAGAAGCGATATGTCACTCGTTGTGTATCTTAAGAGATTCATCGCTACTCTTTCCATGGGTTACTGGTATTCTCTGATTCAATGCGTCTCGTGACGAAAAAGTGGCTATCTTAATAGTGCAATACTTCTTCCTCCCAGTTGCTCACACAGTTTACTACTTTTTTGTGTAGTTTTTGTCTGCCAGAAACTAAAATTAACTAGTTTTGTATCATAAAAGAGTCATCGTTTCTCCTCCTAGGGGTTATTCGAGACCTCTTAATCCAAACCGCAAGTAACGAGGCATTGGCTACCTTAAGAGAGTCATAGTTACTCGTCCCAATTGCTCACCCAGTCTGCCACTTTTCCTTACTGCGGCCAGTCTGCCAGAAGCGATATGTCACTCGTTGTGTATCTTAAGAGATTCATCGTTACTCCTTCCATAGGTTACTGGTATTCTCTGAGTCAATACCTGTCGTGACGAAAAAGTGGCTACCTTAATAGTGCAATACTTCTTCCTCCGAGTTGCTCACACAGTTTACTACTTTTTGTGTACTTGCCAGTCTGCCAGAAGCGATATGTCACTAGTTGTGTATCTTAAGAGATTCATCGTTACTCCTTCCATAGGTTACTGATATTCTCTGAGTCAATACCTCTCGTGACGAAAAAGTGTCTATCTTAATAGTGCAATACTTCTTCCTCCGAGTTGCTCACACAGTTTACTACTTTTTGTGTAGTTTTTGTCTGCCAGAAACTGTAATTCACTAGTTGTGTATCATAAAAGAGTCATCGTTTGTCCTCCTAGGGGTTTTCGAGATTTCTTAATCCAAACCGCAAGTAACGATGCATTGGCTACCTTAAGAGAGTCATAGTTACTCGTCCCCATTGCTCACCCAGTCTGCCACTTTTTCTTGCTGTGGCCAGTCTGCCAGAAGCGATATGTCACTCGTTGTGTATCTTAAGAGATTCATCGTTACTCCTTCCATAGGTTACAGGTATTCTCTGAGTCAATACCTCTCTTGACGAAAAAGTGGCTATCCTAATAGTGCAATACCTCTTCCTCCGAGTTGCTCACACAGTTTACTGCTTTTTGTGTAGTTTTTGTCTGCCAGAAACTATAATTCACTAGTTGTGTATCATAAAAGAGTCATCGTTTCTCCTCCTAGGGGTTATTCGAGATATCTTAATCCAAACCGCAAGTAACGAGGCATTGGCTACCTTAAGAGAGTCATAGTTACTCGTCCCAATTGCTCACCCAGTCTGCCACTTTTTCTTACTGCGGCCAGTCTGCCAGAAGCGATATGTCACTCGTTGTGTATCTTAAGAGATTCATCGTTACTCCTTCCATAGGTTACTGGTATTGTCTGAGTCAATACCTGTCGTGACGAAAAGTGGCAATCTTAATAGTGCAATACTTCTTCCTCCGAGTTGCTCACACAGTTTACTACTTTTTGTGTAGTTTTTGTCTGCCAGAAACTATAATTCACTAGTTGTGTATCATAAAAGAGTCATCGTTTCTCCTCCTAGGGGTTTTCGAGATTTCTTAATCCAAACCGCAAGTAACGAGGCATTGGCTACCTTAAGAGATTCATAGTTACTCGTCCCCATTGCTCACCCAGTCTGCCACTTTTTCTTACTGTGGCCAGTCTGCCAGAAGCGATATGTCACTCGTTGTGTATCTTAAGAGATTCATCGTTACTCCTTCCATAGGTTACTGGTATTCTCTGAGTCAATTCCTCTCTTGACGCAAATGTGGCTATCTTAATAGTGCAATACTTCTTCCTCCGAGTTGCTCACACAGTTTACTGCTTTTTGTGTAGTTTTTGTCTGCCAGAAACTATAATTCACTAGTTGTGTATCATAAAAGTGTCATCGTTTCTCCTCCTAGGGGTTATTCGAGATATCTTAATCCAAACCGCAAGTAACGAGGCATTGGCTACCTTAAGAGAGTCATAGTTACTCGTCCCAATTGCTCATCCAGTCTGCCACTTTTCCTTACTGCGGCCAGTCTGCCAGAAGCGATATGTCACTCGTTGTGTATCTTAAGAGATTCAACGTTACTCTTTCCATAGGTTACTGGTATTCTCTGATTCAATGCCTCTCGTGACGAAAAAGTGGCTATCTTAATAGTGCAATACTTCTTCCTCCCAGTTGCTCACACAGTTTACTACATTTTGTGTAGTTTTTGTCTAGCAGAAACTATAATTCACTAGTTGTGTATCATAAAAGAGTCATCGTTTCTCCTCCTAGGGGTTTTCGAGATTTCTTAATCCAAACCGCAAGTTACGAGGCATTGGCTACCTTAAGAGAGTCATAGTTACTCGTCCCCATTGCTCACCCAGTCTGCCACTTTTTCTTACTGTGGCCAGTCTGCCAGAAGCGATATGTCACTCGTTGTGTATCTTAAGAGATTCATCGTTACTCCTTCCATAGGTTACTGGTATTCTCTGAGTCAATACCTCTCTTGACGAAAAAGTGGCTATCTTAATAGTGCAATACTTCTTCCTCCGAATTGCTCACACAGTTTACTGCTTTTTGTGTAGTTTTTGTCTGCCAAAAACTATAATTCACTAGTTGTGTATCATAAAAGAGTCATCGTTTCTCCTCCTAGGGGTTATTCGAGATATCTTAATCCAAACCGCAAGTAACGAGGCATTGGCTACCTTAAGAGAGTCATAGTTACTCGTCCCAATTGCTCACCCAGTCTGCCACTTTTCCTTACTGCGGCCAGTCTGCCAGAAGCGATATCTCACTCGTTGTGTATCTTAAGAGATTCATCGTTACTCTTTCCATAGGTTACTGGTATTCTCTGAGTCAATACCTCTCTTGACGAAAAAGTGGCTATCTTCATAGTGCAATACCTCTTCCTCCCAGTTGCTCACACAGTTTACTACTTTTTTGTGTAGTTTTTGTCTGCCAGAAATTATAATTCACTAGTTTTGTATCATAAAAGAGTCATCGTTTCTCCTCCTAGGGGTTATTCGAGACCTCTTAATCCAAACCGCAAGTAACGAGGCATTGGCTACCTTAAGAGAGTCATAGTTACTCGTCCCAATTGCTCACCCAGTCTGCCACTTTTTCTTACTGCGGCCAGTCTGCCAGAAGCGATATGTCACTCGTTGTGTATCTTAAGAGATTCATCGTTACTCCTTCCATAGGTTACTGGTATTCTCTGAGTCAATACCTGTCGTGACGAAAAAGTGGCTATCTTAATAGTGCAATACTTCTTCCTCCGAGTTGCTCACACAGTTTACTACTTTTTGTGTACTTGCCAGTCTGCCAGAAGCGATATGTCACTAGTTGTGTATCATAAAAGAGTCATCGTTTCTCCTCCTAGGGGTTATTCGAGACCTCTTAATCCAAACCGCAAGTAACGAGGCATTGGCTACCTTAAGAGAGTCATAGTTACTCGTCCCCATTGCTCACCCAGTCTGCCACTTTTTCTTACTGCGGCCAGTCTGCCAGAAGCGATATGTCACTCGTTGTGTATCTTAAGAGATTCATCGTTACTCCTTCCATAGGTTACTGATATTCTCTGAGTCAATACCTCTCGTGACGAAAAAGTGGCTATCTTAATAGTGCAATACTTCTTCCTCCGAGTTGCTCACACAGTTTACTATTTTTTGTGTAGTTTTTGTCTGCCAGAAACTATAATTCACTAGTTGTGTATCATAAAAGAGTCATCGTTTCTCCTCCTAGGGGTTTTCGAGATTTCTTAATCCAAACCGCAAGTAACGAGGCATTGGCTACCTTAAGAGAGTCATAGTTACTCGTCCCAATTGCTTATCCAGTCTGCCACTTTTCCTTACTGCGGCCAGTCTGCCAGAAGCGATATGTCACTCGTTGTGTATCTTAAGAGATTCATCGTTACTCCTTCCATAGGTTACTGGTATTCTCTGAGTCAATACCTCTCGTGACGAAAAAGTGGCTATCTTAATAGTGCAATACTTCTTCCTCCGAGTTGCTCACACAGTTTACTACTTTTTGTGTAGTTTTTGTCTGCCAGAAACTATAATTCACTAGTTGTGTATCATAAAAGAGTCATCGTTTCTCCTCCTAGGGGTTTTCGAGATTTCTTAATCCAAACCGCAAGTAACGAGGCATTGGCTACCTTAAGAGAGTCATAGTTACTCGTCCCCATTGCTCACCCAGTCTGCCACTTTTCCTTACTGCGGCCAGTCTGCCAGAAGCGATATGTCACTCGTTGTGTATCTTAAGAGATTCATCGTTACTCTTTCCATAGGTTACTGGTATTCTCTGATTCAATGCCTCTCGTGACGAAAAAGTGGCTATCTTAATAGTGCATTACTTCTTCCTCCCAGTTGCTCACACAGTTTACTACGTTTTTGTGTAGTTTTTGTCTGCCAGAAACTATAATTCACTAGTTTTGTATCATAAAAGAGTCATCGTTTCTCCTCCTAGGGGTTATTCGAGACCTCTTAATCCAAACCGCAAGTAACGATGCATTGGCTACCTTAAGAGAGTCATAGTTACTCGTCCCAATTGCTCACCCAGTCTGCCACTTTTTCTTACTGCGGCCAGTCTGCCAGAAGCGATATGTCACTCGTTGTGTATCTTAAGAGATTCATCGTTACTCCTTCCATAGGTTACTGGTATTGTCTGAGTCAATACCTGTCGTGACGAAAAAGTGGCTATCTTAATAGTGCAATACTTCTTCCTCCGAGTTGCTCACACAGTTTACTACTTTTTGTGTAGTTTTTGTCTGCCAGAAACTATAATTCACTAGTTGTGTATCATAAAAGAGTCATCGTTTCTCCTCCTAGGGGTTTTCGAGATTTCTTAATCCAAACCGCAAGTAACGAGGCATTGGCAACCTTAAGAGAGTCATAGTTACTCGTCCCCATTGCTCACCCAGTCTGCCACTTTTTCTTACTGTGGCCAGTCTGCCAGAAGCGATATGTCACTCGTTGTGTATCTTAAGAGATTCATCGTTACTCCTTCCATAGGTTACTGGTATTCTCTGATTCAATGTCTCTCGTGACGAAAAAGTGGCTATCTTAATAGTGCAATACTTCTTCCTCCCAGTTGCTCACACAGTTTACTACTTTTTTGTGTAGTTTTTGTCTGCCAGAAACTATAATTCACTAGTTTTGTATCATAAAAGAGTCATCGTTTCTCCTCCTAGGGGTTATTCGAGACCTCTTAATCCAAACCGCAAGTAACGATGCATTGGCTACCTTAAGAGAGTCATAGTTACTCGTCCCAATTGCTCACCCAGTCTGCCACTTTTTCTTACTGCGGCCAGTCTGCCAGAAGCGATATGTCACTCGTTGTGTATCTTAAGAGATTCATCGTTACTCCTTCCATAGGTTACTGGTATTGTCTGAGTCAATACCTGTCGTGACGAAAAAGTGGCTATCTTAATAGTGCAATACTTCTTCCTCCGAGTTGCTCACACAGTTTACTACTTTTTGTGTAGTTTTTGTCTGCCAGAAAGTATAATTCACTAGTTGTGTATCATAAAAGAGTCATCGTTTATCCTCATAGGGGTTTTCGAGATTTCTTAATCCAAACCGCAAGTAACGAGGCATTGGCAACCTTAAGAGAGTCATAGTTACTCGTCCCCATTGCTCACCCAGTCTGCCACTTTTTCTTACTGTGGCCAGTCTGCCAGAAGCGATATGTCACTCGTTGTGTATCTTAAGAGATTCATCGTTACTCCTTCCATAGGTTACTGGTATTCTCTGAGTCAATACCTCTCTTGACGAAAATGTGGCTATCTTAATAGTGCAATACTTCTTCCTCCGAGTTGCTCACACAGTTTACTGTATTTTGTGTAGTTTTTGTCTGCCAGAAACTATAATTCACTAGTTGTGTATCATAAAAGAGTCATCGTTTCTCCTCCTAGGGGTTATTCGAGATATCTTAATCCAAACCGCAAGTAACGAGGCATTGGCTACCTTAAGAGAGTCATAGTTACTCGTCCCAATTGCTCACCCAGTCTGCCACTTTTCCTTACTGCGGCCAGTCTGCCAGAAGCGATATGTCACTCGTTGTGTATCTTAAGTGATTCATCGTTACTCTTTCCATAGGTTACTGGTATTCTCTGATTCAATGCCTCTCGTGACGAAAAAGTGGCTATCCTAAAAGTGCAATACTTCTTCCTCCCAGTTGCTCACACAGTTTACTACTTTTTGTGTAGTTTTTGTCTAGGAGAAACTATAATTCACTAGTTGTGTATCATAAAAGAGTCATCGTTTCTCCTCCTAGGGGTTTTCGAGATTTCTTAATCCAAACCGCAAGTAACGAGGCATTGGCTACCTTAAGAGAGTCATAGTTACTCGTCCCCATTGCTCACCCAGTCTGCCACTTTTTCTTACTGTGGCCAGTCTGCCAGAAGCGATATGTCACTCGTTGTGCATCTTAAGAGATTCATCGTTACTCCTTCCATAGGTTACTGGTATTCTCTGAGTCAATACCTCTCTTGACGTAAAAGTGGCTATCTTAATAGTGCAATACTTCTTCCTCCGAGTTGCTCACACAGTTTACTGCTTTTTGTGTAGTTTTTGTCTAGCAGAAACTATAATTCACTAGTTGTGTATCATAAAAGAGTCATCGTTTCTCCTCCTAGGGGTTTTCGAGATTTCTTAATCCAAACCGCAAGTAACGAGGCATTGGCTACCTTAAGAGAGTCATAGTTACTCGTCCCAATTGCTCACCCAGTCTGCCACTTTTTCTTACTGTGGCCAGTCTGCCAGAAGCGATATGTCACTCGTTGTGCATCTTAAGAGATTCATCGTTACTCCTTCCATAGGTTACTGGTATTCTCTGAGTCAATACCTCTCTTGACGTAAAAGTGGCTATCTTAATAGTGCAATACTTCTTCCTCCGAGTTGCTCACACAGTTTACTGCTTTTTGTGTAGTTTTTGTCTAGCAGAAACTATAATTCACTAGTTGTGTATCATAAAAGAGTCATCGTTTCTCCTCCTAGGGGTTTTCGAGATTTCTTAATCCAAACCGCAAGTAACGAGGCATTGGCTACCTTAAGAGAGTCATAGTTACTCGTCCCCATTGCTCACCCAGTCTGCCACTTTTCCTTACTGCGGCCAGTCTGCCAGAAGCGATATGTCACTCGTTGTGTATCTTAAGAGATTCATCGTTACTCTTTCCATAGGTTACTGGTATTCTCTGATTCAATGCCTCTCGTGACGAAAAAGTGGCTATCTTAATAGTGCAATACTTCTTCCTCCCAGTTGCTCACACAGTTTACTACTTTTTGTGTAGTTTTTGTCTAGCAGAAACTATAATTCACTAGTTGTGTATCATAAAAGTGTCATCGTTTCTCCTCCTAGGGGTTTTCGAGATTTCTTAATCCAAACCGCAAGTTACGAGGCATTGGCTACCTTAAGAGAGTCATAGTTACTCGTCCCAATTGCTCACCCAGTCTGCCACTTTTTCTTACTGTGGCCAGTCTGCCAGAAGCGATATGTCACTCGTTGTGTATCTTAAGAGATTCATCGTTACTCCTTCCATAGGTTACTGGTATTCTCTGAGTCAATACCTCTCTTGACGAAAAAGTGGCTATCTTAATAGTGCAATACTTCTTCCTCCGAATTGCTCACACAGTTTACTGCTTTTTGTGTAGTTTTTGTCTGCCAGAAACTATAATTCACTAGTTGTGTATCATAAAAGAGTCATCGTTTCTCCTCCTAGGGGTTATTCGAGATATCTTAATCCAAACCGCAAGTAACGAGGCATTGGCTACCTTAAGAGAGTCATAGTTACTCGTCCCAATTGCTCACCCAGTCTGCCACTTTTCCTTACTGCGGCCAGTCTGCCAGAAGCGATATCTCACTCGTTGTGTATCTTAAGAGATTCATCGTTACTCTTTCCATAGGTTACTGGTATTCTCTGAGTCAATACCTCTCTTGACGAAAAAGTGGCTATCTTCATAGTGCAATACCTCTTCCTCCCAGTTGCTCACACAGTTTACTACTTTTTTGTGTAGTTTTTGTCTGCCAGAAATTATAATTCACTAGTTTTGTATCATAAAAGAGTCATCGTTTCTCCTCCTAGGGGTTATTCGAGACCTCTTAATCCAAACCGCAAGTAACGAGGCATTGGCTACCTTAAGAGAGTCATAGTTACTCGTCCCAATTGCTCACCCAGTCTGCCACTTTTTCTTACTGCGGCCAGTCTGCCAGAAGCGATATGTCACTCGTTGTGTATCTTAAGAGATTCATCGTTACTCCTTCCATAGGTTACTGGTATTCTCTGAGTCAATACCTGTCGTGACGAAAAAGTGGCTATCTTAATAGTGCAATACTTCTTCCTCCGAGTTGCTCACACAGTTTACTACTTTTTGTGTACTTGCCAGTCTGCCAGAAGCGATATGTCACTAGTTGTGTATCATAAAAGAGTCATCGTTTCTCCTCCTAGGGGTTATTCGAGACCTCTTAATCCAAACCGCAAGTAACGAGGCATTGGCTACCTTAAGAGAGTCATAGTTACTCGTCCCCATTGCTCACCCAGTCTGCCACTTTTTCTTACTGCGGCCAGTCTGCCAGAAGCGATATGTCACTCGTTGTGTATCTTAAGAGATTCATCGTTACTCTTTCCATAGGTTACTGGTATTCTCTGATTCAATGCCTCTCGTGACGAAAAAGTGGCTATCTTAATAGTGCAATACTTCTTCCTCCGAGTTGCTCACACAGTTTACTACTTTTTGTGTAGTTTTTGTCTGATAGAAACTATAATTCACTAGTTGTGTATCATAAAAGAGTCATCGTTTCTCCTCCTAGGGGTTTTCGAGATTTCTTAATCCAAACCGCAAGTAACGAGGCATTGGCAACCTTAAGAGAGTCATAGTTACTCGTCCCCATTGCTCACCCAGTCTGCCACTTTTTCTTACTGTGGCCAGTCTGCCAGAAGCGATATGTCACTCGTTGTGTATCTTAAGAGATTCATCGTTACTCCTTCCATAAGTTACTGGTATTCTCTGATTCAATGCCTCTCGTGACGAAAAAGTGGCTATCTTAATAGTGCAATACTTCTTCCTCCCAGTTGCTCACACAGTTTACTACTTTTTTGTGTAGTTTTTGTCTGCCAGAAACTATAATTCACTAGTTTTGTATCATAAAAGAGTCATCGTTTCCCCTCCTAGGGGTTATTCGAGACCTCTTAATCCAAACCGCAAGTAACGATGCATTGGCTACCTTAAGAGAGTCATAGTTACTCGTCCCAATTGCTCACCCAGTCTGCCACTTTTTCTTACTGCGGCCAGTCTGCCAGAAGCGATATGTCACTCGTTGTGTATCTTAAGAGATTCATCGTTACTCCTTCCATAGGTTACTGGTATTGTCTGAGTCAATACCTGTCGTGACGAAAAAGTGGCTATCTTAATAGTGCAATACTTCTTCCTCCGAGTTGCTCACACAGTTTACTACTTTTTGTGTAGTTTTTGTCTGCCAGAAAGTATAATTCACTAGTTGTGTATCATAAAAGAGTCATCGTTTATCCTCCTAGGGGTTTTCGAGATTTCTTAATCCAAACCGCAAGTAACGAGGCATTGGCAACCTTAAGAGAGTCATAGTTACTCGTCCCCATTGCTCACCCAGTCTGCCACTTTTTCTTACTGTGGCCAGTCTGCCAGAAGCGATATGTCACTCGTTGTGTATCTTAAGAGATTCATCGTTACTCCTTCCATAGGTTACTGGTATTCTCTGAGTCAATACCTCTCTTGACGAAAATGTGGCTATCTTAATAGTGCAATACTTCTTCCTCCGAGTTGCTCACACAGTGTACTGTATTTTGTGTAGTTTTTGTCTGCCAGAAACTATAATTCACTAGTTGTGTATCATAAAAGAGTCATCGTTTCTCCTCCTAGGGGTTATTCGAGATATCTTAATCCAAACCGCAAGTAACGAGGCATTGGCTACCTTAAGAGAGTCATAGTTACTCGTCCCAATTGCTCACCCAGTCTGCCACTTTTCCTTACTGCGGCCAGTCTGCCAGAAGCGATATGTCACTCGTTGTGTATCTTAAGAGATTCAACGTTACTCTTTCCATAGGTTACTGGTATTCTCTGATTCAATGCCTCTCGTGACGAAAAAGTGGCTATCTTAATAGTGCAATACTTCTTCCTCCCAGTTGCTCACACAGTTTACTACATTTTGTGTAGTTTTTGTCTAGCAGAAACTATAATTCACTAGTTGTGTATCATAAAAGAGTCATCGTTTCTCCTCCTAGGGGTTTTCGAGATTTCTTAATCCAAACCGCAAGTTACGAGGCATTGGCTACCTTAAGAGAGTCATAGTTACTCGTCCCCATTGCTCACCCAGTCTGCCACTTTTTCTTACTGTGGCCAGTCTGCCAGAAGCGATATGTCACTCGTTGTGTATCTTAAGAGATTCATCGTTACTCCTTCCATAGGTTACTGGTATTCTCTGAGTCAATACCTCTCTTGACGAAAAAGTGGCTATCTTAATAGTGCAATACTTCTTCCTCCGAATTGCTCACACAGTTTACTGCTTTTTGTGTAGTTTTTGTCTGCCAAAAACTATAATTCACTAGTTGTGTATCATAAAAGAGTCATCGTTTCTCCTCCTAGGGGTTATTCGAGATATCTTAATCCAAACCGCAAGTAACGAGGCATTGGCTACCTTAAGAGAGTCATAGTTACTCGTCCCAATTGCTCACCCAGTCTGCCACTTTTCCTTACTGCGGCCAGTCTGCCAGAAGCGATATCTCACTCGTTGTGTATCTTAAGAGATTCATCGTTACTCTTTCCATAGGTTACTGGTATTCTCTGAGTCAATACCTCTCTTGACGAAAAAGTGGCTATCTTCATAGTGCAATACCTCTTCCTCCCAGTTGCTCACACAGTTTACTACTTTTTTGTGTAGTTTTTGTCTGCCAGAAATTATAATTCACTAGTTTTGTATCATAAAAGAGTCATCGTTTCTCCTCCTAGGGGTTATTCGAGACCTCTTAATCCAAACCGCAAGTAACGAGGCATTGGCTACCTTAAGAGAGTCATAGTTACTCGTCCCAATTGCTCACCCAGTCTGCCACTTTTTCTTACTGCGGCCAGTCTGCCAGAAGCGATATGTCACTCGTTGTGTATCTTAAGAGATTCATCGTTACTCCTTCCATAGGTTACTGGTATTCTCTGAGTCAATACCTGTCGTGACGAAAAAGTGGCTATCTTAATAGTGCAATACTTCTTCCTCCGAGTTGCTCACACAGTTTACTACTTTTTGTGTACTTGCCAGTCTGCCAGAAGCGATATGTCACTAGTTGTGTATCATAAAAGAGTCATCGTTTCTCCTCCTAGGGGTTATTCGAGACCTCTTAATCCAAACCGCAAGTAACGAGGCATTGGCTACCTTAAGAGAGTCATAGTTACTCGTCCCCATTGCTCACCCAGTCTGCCACTTTTTCTTACTGCGGCCAGTCTGCCAGAAGCGATATGTCACTCGTTGTGTATCTTAAGAGATTCATCGTTACTCCTTCCATAGGTTACTGATATTCTCTGAGTCAATACCTCTCGTGACGAAAAAGTGGCTATCTTAATAGTGCAATACTTCTTCCTCCGAGTTGCTCACACAGTTTACTATTTTTTGTGTAGTTTTTGTCTGCCAGAAACTATAATTCACTAGTTGTGTATCATAAAAGAGTCATCGTTTCTCCTCCTAGGGGTTTTCGAGATTTCTTAATCCAAACCGCAAGTAACGAGGCATTGGCTACCTTAAGAGAGTCATAGTTACTCGTCCCAATTGCTTATCCAGTCTGCCACTTTTCCTTACTGCGGCCAGTCTGCCAGAAGCGATATGTCACTCGTTGTGTATCTTAAGAGATTCATCGTTACTCCTTCCATAGGTTACTGGTATTCTCTGAGTCAATACCTCTCGTGACGAAAAAGTGGCTATCTTAATAGTGCAATACTTCTTCCTCCGAGTTGCTCACACAGTTTACTACTTTTTGTGTAGTTTTTGTCTGCCAGAAACTATAATTCACTAGTTGTGTATCATAAAAGAGTCATCGTTTCTCCTCCTAGGGGTTTTCGAGATTTCTTAATCCAAACCGCAAGTAACGAGGCATTGGCTACCTTAAGAGAGTCATAGTTACTCGTCCCCATTGCTCACCCAGTCTGCCACTTTTCCTTACTGCGGCCAGTCTGCCAGAAGCGATATGTCACTCGTTGTGTATCTTAAGAGATTCATCGTTACTCTTTCCATAGGTTACTGGTATTCTCTGATTCAATGCCTCTCGTGACGAAAAAGTGGCTATCTTAATAGTGCATTACTTCTTCCTCCCAGTTGCTCACACAGTTTACTACGTTTTTGTGTAGTTTTTGTCTGCCAGAAACTATAATTCACTAGTTTTGTATCATAAAAGAGTCATCGTTTCTCCTCCTAGGGGTTATTCGAGACCTCTTAATCCAAACCGCAAGTAACGATGCATTGGCTACCTTAAGAGAGTCATAGTTACTCGTCCCAATTGCTCACCCAGTCTGCCACTTTTTCTTACTGCGGCCAGTCTGCCAGAAGCGATATGTCACTCGTTGTGTATCTTAAGAGATTCATCGTTACTCCTTCCATAGGTTACTGGTATTGTCTGAGTCAATACCTGTCGTGACGAAAAAGTGGCTATCTTAATAGTGCAATACTTCTTCCTCCGAGTTGCTCACACAGTTTACTACTTTTTGTGTAGTTTTTGTCTGCCAGAAACTATAATTCACTAGTTGTGTATCATAAAAGAGTCATCGTTTCTCCTCCTAGGGGTTTTCGAGATTTCTTAATCCAAACCGCAAGTAACGAGGCATTGGCAACCTTAAGAGAGTCATAGTTACTCGTCCCCATTGCTCACCCAGTCTGCCACTTTTTCTTACTGTGGCCAGTCTGCCAGAAGCGATATGTCACTCGTTGTGTATCTTAAGAGATTCATCGTTACTCCTTCCATAGGTTACTGGTATTCTCTGATTCAATGCCTCTCGTGACGAAAAAGTGGCTATCTTAATAGTGCAATACTTCTTCCTCCCAGTTGCTCACACAGTTTACTACTTTTTTGTGTAGTTTTTGTCTGCCAGAAACTATAATTCACTAGTTTTGTATCATAAAAGAGTCATCGTTTCTCCTCCTAGGGGTTATTCGAGACCTCTTAATCCAAACCGCAAGTAACGATGCATTGGCTACCTTAAGAGAGTCATAGTTACTCGTCCCAATTGCTCACCCAGTCTGCCACTTTTTCTTACTGCGGCCAGTCTGCCAGAAGCGATATGTCACTCGTTGTGTATCTTAAGAGATTCATCGTTACTCCTTCCATAGGTTACTGGTATTGTCTGAGTCAATACCTGTCGTGACGAAAAAGTGGCTATCTTAATAGTGCAATACTTCTTCCTCCGAGTTGCTCACACAGTTTACTACTTTTTGTGTAGTTTTTGTCTGCCAGAAAGTATAATTCACTAGTTGTGTATCATAAAAGAGTCATCGTTTATCCTCCTAGGGGTTTTCGAGATTTCTTAATCCAAACCGCAAGTAACGAGGCATTGGCAACCTTAAGAGAGTCATAGTTACTCGTCCCCATTGCTCACCCAGTCTGCCACTTTTTCTTACTGTGGCCAGTCTGCCAGAAGCGATATGTCACTCGTTGTGTATCTTAAGAGATTCATCGTTACTCCTTCCATAGGTTACTGGTATTCTCTGAGTCAATACCTCTCTTGACGAAAATGTGGCTATCTTAATAGTGCAATACTTCTTCCTCCGAGTTGCTCACACAGTTTACTGTATTTTGTGTAGTTTTTGTCTGCCAGAAACTATAATTCACTAGTTGTGTATCATAAAAGAGTCATCGTTTCTCCTCCTAGGGGTTATTCGAGATATCTTAATCCAAACCGCAAGTAACGAGGCATTGGCTACCTTAAGAGAGTCATAGTTACTCGTCCCAATTGCTCACCCAGTCTGCCACTTTTCCTTACTGCGGCCAGTCTGCCAGAAGCGATATGTCACTCGTTGTGTATCTTAAGTGATTCATCGTTACTCTTTCCATAGGTTACTGGTATTCTCTGATTCAATGCCTCTCGTGACGAAAAAGTGGCTATCTTAAAAGTGCAATACTTCTTCCTCCCAGTTGCTCACACAGTTTACTACTTTTTGTGTAGTTTTTGTCTAGCAGAAACTATAATTCACTAGTTGTGTATCATAAAAGAGTCATCGTTTCTCCTCCTAGGGGTTTTCGAGATTTCTTAATCCAAACCGCAAGTAACGAGGCATTGGCTACCTTAAGAGAGTCATAGTTACTCGTCCCCATTGCTCACCCAGTCTGCCACTTTTTCTTACTGTGGCCAGTCTGCCAGAAGCGATATGTCACTCGTTGTGCATCTTAAGAGATTCATCGTTACTCCTTCCATAGGTTACTGGTATTCTCTGAGTCAATACCTCTCTTGACGTAAAAGTGGCTATCTTAATAGTGCAATACTTCTTCCTCCGAGTTGCTCACACAGTTTACTGCTTTTTGTGTAGTTTTTGTCTAGCAGAAACTATAATTCACTAGTTGTGTATCATAAAAGAGTCATCGTTTCTCCTCCTAGGGGTTTTCGAGATTTCTTAATCCAAACCGCAAGTAACGAGGCATTGGCTACCTTAAGAGAGTCATAGTTACTCGTCCCAATTGCTCACCCAGTCTGCCACTTTTTCTTACTGTGGCCAGTCTGCCAGAAGCGATATGTCACTCGTTGTGCATCTTAAGAGATTCATCGTTACTCCTTCCATAGGTTACTGGTATTCTCTGAGTCAATACCTCTCTTGACGTAAAAGTGGCTATCTTAATAGTGCAATACTTCTTCCTCCGAGTTGCTCACACAGTTTACTGCTTTTTGTGTAGTTTTTGTCTAGCAGAAACTATAATTCACTAGTTGTGTATCATAAAAGAGTCATCGTTTCTCCTCCTAGGGGTTTTCGAGATTTCTTAATCCAAACCGCAAGTAACGAGGCATTGGCTACCTTAAGAGAGTCATAGTTACTCGTCCCCATTGCTCACCCAGTCTGCCACTTTTCCTTACTGCGGCCAGTCTGCCAGAAGCGATATGTCACTCGTTGTGTATCTTAAGAGATTCATCGTTACTCTTTCCATAGGTTACTGGTATTCTCTGATTCAATGCCTCTCGTGACGAAAAAGTGGCTATCTTAATAGTGCAATACTTCTTCCTCCCAGTTGCTCACACAGTTTACTACTTTTTGTGTAGTTTTTGTCTAGCAGAAACTATAATTCACTAGTTGTGTATCATAAAAGTGTCATCGTTTCTCCTCCTAGGGGTTTTCGAGATTTCTTAATCCAAACCGCAAGTTACGAGGCATTGGCTACCTTAAGAGAGTCATAGTTACTCGTCCCAATTGCTCACCCAGTCTGCCACTTTTTCTTACTGTGGCCACTCTGCCAGAAGCGATATGTCACTCGTTGTGTATCTTAAGAGATTCATCGTTACTCCTTCCATAGGTTACTGGTATTCTCTGAGTCAATACCTCTCTTGACGAAAAAGTGGCTATCTTAATAGTGCAATACTTCTTCCTCCGAATTGCTCACACAGTTTACTGCTTTTTGTGTAGTTTTTGTCTGCCAGAAACTATAATTCACTAGTTGTGTATCATAAAAGAGTCATCGTTTCTCCTCCTAGGGGTTATTCGAGATATCTTAATCCAAACCGCAAGTAACGAGGCATTGGCTACCTTAAGAGAGTCATAGTTACTCGTCCCAATTGCTCACCCAGTCTGCCACTTTTCCTTACTGCGGCCAGTCTGCCAGAAGCGATATCTCACTCGTTGTGTATCTTAAGAGATTCATCGTTACTCTTTCCATAGGTTACTGGTATTCTCTGAGTCAATACCTCTCTTGACGAAAAAGTGGCTATCTTCATAGTGCAATACCTCTTCCTCCCAGTTGCTCACACAGTTTACTACTTTTTTGTGTAGTTTTTGTCTGCCAGAAATTATAATTCACTAGTTTTGTATCATAAAAGAGTCATCGTTTCTCCTCCTAGGGGTTATTCGAGACCTCTTAATCCAAACCGCAAGTAACGAGGCATTGGCTACCTTAAGAGAGTCATAGTTACTCGTCCCAATTGCTCACCCAGTCTGCCACTTTTTCTTACTGCGGCCAGTCTGCCAGAAGCGATATGTCACTCGTTGTGTATCTTAAGAGATTCATCGTTACTCCTTCCATAGGTTACTGGTATTCTCTGAGTCAATACCTGTCGTGACGAAAAAGTGGCTATCTTAATAGTGCAATACTTCTTCCTCCGAGTTGCTCACACAGTTTACTACTTTTTGTGTACTTGCCAGTCTGCCAGAAGCGATATGTCACTAGTTGTGTATCATAAAAGAGTCATCGTTTCTCCTCCTAGGGGTTATTCGAGACCTCTTAATCCAAACCGCAAGTAACGAGGCATTGGCTACCTTAAGAGAGTCATAGTTACTCGTCCCCATTGCTCACCCAGTCTGCCACTTTTTCTTACTGCGGCCAGTCTGCCAGAAGCGATATGTCACTCGTTGTGTATCTTAAGAGATTCATCGTTACTCTTTCCATAGGTTACTGGTATTCTCTGATTCAATGCCTCTCGTGACGAAAAAGTGGCTATCTTAATAGTGCAATACTTCTTCCTCCGAGTTGCTCACACAGTTTACTACTTTTTGTGTAGTTTTTGTCTGATAGAAACTATAATTCACTAGTTGTGTATCATAAAAGAGTCATCGTTTCTCCTCCTAGGGGTTTTCGAGATTTCTTAATCCAAACCGCAAGTAACGAGGCATTGGCAACCTTAAGAGAGTCATAGTTACTCGTCCCCATTGCTCACCCAGTCTGCCACTTTTTCTTACTGTGGCCAGTCTGCCAGAAGCGATATGTCACTCGTTGTGTATCTTAAGAGATTCATCGTTACTCCTTCCATAGGTTACTGGTATTCTCTGATTCAATGCCTCTCGTGACGAAAAAGTGGCTATCTTAATAGTGCAATACTTCTTCCTCCCAGTTGCTCACACAGTTTACTACTTTTTTGTGTAGTTTTTGTCTGCCAGAAACTATAATTCACTAGTTTTGTATCATAAAAGAGTCATCGTTTCTCCTCCTAGGGGTTATTCGAGACCTCTTAATCCAAACCGCAAGTAACGATGCATTGGCTACCTTAAGAGAGTCATAGTTACTCGTCCCAATTGCTCACCCAGTCTGCCACTTTTTCTTACTGCGGCCAGTCTGCCAGAAGCGATATGTCACTCGTTGTGTATCTTAAGAGATTCATCGTTACTCCTTCCATAGGTTACTGGTATTGTCTGAGTCAATACCTGTCGTGACGAAAAAGTGGCTATCTTAATAGTGCAATACTTCTTCCTCCGAGTTGCTCACACAGTTTACTACTTTTTGTGTAGTTTTTGTCTGCCAGAAAGTATAATTCACTAGTTGTGTATCATAAAAGAGTCATCGTTTATCCTCCTAGGGGTTTTCGAGATTTCTTAATCCAAACCGCAAGTAACGAGGCATTGGCAACCTTAAGAGAGTCATAGTTACTCGTCCCCATTGCTCACCCAGTCTGCCACTTTTTCTTACTGTGGCCAGTCTGCCAGAAGCGATATGTCACTCGTTGTGTATCTTAAGAGATTCATCGTTACTCCTTCCATAGGTTACTGGTATTCTCTGAGTCAATACCTCTCTTGACGAAAATGTGGCTATCTTAATAGTGCAATACTTCTTCCTCCGAGTTGCTCACACAGTTTACTGTATTTTGTGTAGTTTTTGTCTGCCAGAAACTATAATTCACTAGTTGTGTATCATAAAAGAGTCATCGTTTCTCCTCCTAGGGGTTATTCGAGATATCTTAATCCAAACCGCAAGTAACGAGGCATTGGCTACCTTAAGAGAGTCATAGTTACTCGTCCCAATTGCTCACCCAGTCTGCCACTTTTCCTTACTGCGGCCAGTCTGCCAGAAGCGATATGTCACTCGTTGTGTATCTTAAGTGATTCATCGTTACTCTTTCCATAGGTTACTGGTATTCTCTGACTCAATGCCTCTCGTGACGAAAAAGTGGCTATCTTAATAGTGCAATACTTCTTCCTCCCAGTTGCTCACACAGTTTACTACTTTTTGTGTAGTTTTTGTCTAGCAGAAACTATAATTCACTAGTTGTGTATCATAAAAGAGTCATCGTTTCTCCTCCTAGGGGTTTTCGAGATTTCTTAATCCAAACCGCAAGTAACGAGGCATTGGCTACCTTAAGAGAGTCATAGTTACTCGTCCCCATTGCTCACCCAGTCTGCCACTTTTTCTTACTGTGGCCAGTCTGCCAGAAGCGATATGTCACTCGTTGTGCATCTTAAGAGATTCATCGTTACTCCTTCCATAGGTTACTGGTATTCTCTGAGTCAATACCTCTCTTGACGTAAAAGTGGCTATCTTAATAGTGCAATACTTCTTCCTCCGAGTTGCTCACACAGTTTACTGCTTTTTGTGTAGTTTTTGTCTAGCAGAAACTATAATTCACTAGTTGTGTATCATAAAAGAGTCATCGTTTCTCCTCCTAGGGGTTTTCGAGATTTCTTAATCCAAACCGCAAGTAACGAGGCATTGGCTACCTTAAGAGAGTCATAGTTACTCGTCCCAATTGCTCACCCAGTCTGCCACTTTTTCTTACTGTGGCGAGTCTGCCAGAAGCGATATGTCACTCGTTGTGCATCTTAAGAGATTCACCGTTACTCCTTCCATAGGTTACTGGTATTCTCTGAGTCAATACCTCTCTTGACGTAAAAGTGGCTATCTTAATAGTGCAATACTTCTTCCTCCGAGTTGCTCACACAGTTTACTGCTTTTTGTGTAGTTCTTGTCTAGCAGAAACTATAATTCACTAGTTGTGTATCATAAAAGAGTCATCGTTTCTCCTCCTAGGGGTTTTCGAGATTTCTTAATCCAAACCGCAAGTAACGAGGCATTGGCTACCTTAAGAGAGTCATAGTTACTCGTCCCCATTGCTCACCCAGTCTGCCACTTTTCCTTACTGCGGCCAGTCTGCCAGAAGCGATATGTCACTCGTTGTGTATCTTAAGAGATTCATCGTTACTCTTTCCATAGGTTACTGGTATTCTCTGATTCAATGCCTCTCGTGACGAAAAAGTGGCTATCTTAATAGTGCAATACTTCTTCCTCCCAGTTGCTCACACAGTTTACTACTTTTTGTGTAGTTTTTGTCTAGCAGAAACTATAATTCACTAGTTGTGTATCATAAAAGAGTCATCGTTTCTCCTCCTAGGGGTTTTCGAGATTTCTTAATCCAAACCGCAAGTTACGAGGCATTGGCTACCTTAAGAGAGTCATAGTTACTCGTCCCCATTGCTCACCCAGTCTGCCACTTTTTCTTACTGTGGCCAGTCTGCCAGAAGCGATATGTCACTCGTTGTGTATCTTAAGAGATTCATCGTTACTCCTTCCATAGGTTACTGGTATTCTCTGAGTCAATACCTCTCTTGATGAAAAAGTGGCTATCTTAATAGTGCAATACTTCTTCCTCCGAATTGCTCACACAGTTTACTGCTTTTTGTGTAGTTTTTGTCTGCCAGAAACTATAATTCACTAGTTGTGTATCATAAAAGAGTCATCGTTTCTCCTCCTAGGGGTTATTCGAGATATCTTAATCCAAACCGCAAGTAACGAGGCATTGGCTACCTTAAGAGAGTCATAGTTACTCGTCCCAATTGCTCACCCAGTCTGCCACTTTTCCTTACTGCGGCCAGTCTGCCAGAAGCGATATCTCACTCGTTGTGTATCTTAAGAGATTCATCGTTACTCTTTCCATAGGTTACTGGTATTCTCCGAGTCAATACCTCTCTTGACGAAAAAGTGGCAATCTTCATAGTGCAATACCTCTTCCTCCCAGTTGCTCACACAGTTTACTACTTTTTTGTGTAGTTTTTGTCTGCCAGAAATTATAATTCACTAGTTTTGTATCATAAAAGAGTCATCGTTTCTCCTCCTAGGGGTTATTCGTGACCTCTTAATCCAAACCGCAAGTAACGAGGCATTGGCTACCTTAAGAGAGTCATAGTTACTCGTCCCAATTGCTCACCCAGTCTGCCACTTTTTCTTACTGCGGCCAGTCTGCCAGAAGCGATATATCACTCGTTGTGTATCTTAAGAGATTCATCGTTACTCCTTCCATAGGTTACTGGTATTCTCTGAGTCAATACCTGTCGTGACGAAAAAGTGGCTATCTTAATAGTGCAATACTTCTTCCTCCGAGTTGCTCACACAGTTTACTACTTTTTGTGTACTTGCCAGTCTGCCAGAAGCGATATGTCACTAGTTGTGTATCATAAAAGAGTCATCGTTTCTCCTCCTAGGGGTTATTCGAGACCTCTTAATCCAAACCGCAAGTAACGAGGCATTGGCTACCTTAAGAGAGTCATAGTTACTCGTCCCCATTGCTCACCCAGTCTGCCACTTTTTCTTACTGCGGCCAGTCTGCCAGAAGCGATATGTCACTCGTTGTGTATCTTAAGAGATTCATCGTTACTCCTTCCATAGGTTACTGATATTCTCTGAGTCAATACCTCTCGTGACGAAAAAGTGGCTATCTTAATAGTGCAATACTACTTCCTCCGAGTTGCTCACACAGTTTACTATTTTTTGTGTAGTTTTTGTCTGCCAGAAACTATAATTCACTAGTTGTGTATCATAAAAGAGTCATCGTTTCTCCTCCTAGGGGTTTTCGAGATTTCTTAATCCAAACCGCAAGTAACGAGGCATTGGCTACCTTAAGAGAGTCATAGTTACTCGTCCCAATTGCTTATCCAGTCTGCCACTTTTCCTTACTGCGGCCAGTCTGCCAGAAGCGATATGTCACTCGTTGTGTATCTTAAGAGATTCATCGTTACTCCTTCCATAGGTTACTGGTATTCTCTGAGTCAATACCTCTCGTGACGAAAAAGTGGCTATCTTAATAGTGCAATACTTCTTCCTCCGAGTTGCTCACACAGTTTACTACTTTTTGTGTAGTTTTTGTCTGCCAGAAACTATAATTCACTAGTTGTGTATCATAAAAGAGTCATCGTTTCTCCTCCTAGGGGTTTTCGAGATTTCTTAATCCAAACCGCAAGTTACGAGGCATTGGCTACCTTAAGAGAGTCATAGTTACTCGTCCCCATTGCTCACCCAGTCTGCCACTTTTTTTTACTGTGGCCAGTCTGCCAGAAGCGATATGTCACTCGTTGTGTATCTTAAGAGATTCATCGTTACTCCTTCCATAGGTTACTGGTATTCTCTGAGTCAATACCTCTCTTGATGAAAAAGTGGCTATCTTAATAGTGCAATACTTCTTCCTCCCAGTTGCTCACACAGTTTACTACTTTTTGTGTAGTTTTTGTCTAGCAGAAACTATAATTCACTAGTTGTGTATCATAAAAGAGTCATCGTTTCTCCTCCTAGGGGTTTTCGAGATTTCTTAATCCAAACCGCAAGTTACGAGGCATTGGCTACCTTAAGAGAGTCATAGTTACTCGTCCCCATTGCTCACCCAGTCTGCCACTTTTTCTTACTGTGGCCAGTCTGCCAGAAGCGATATGTCACTCGTTGTGTATCTTAAGAGATTCATCGTTACTCCTTCCATAGGTTACTGGTATTCTCTGAGTCAATACCTCTCGTGACGAAAAAGTGGCTATCTTAATAGTGCAATACTTCTTCCTCCGAGTTGCTCACACAGTTTACTATTTTTTGTGTAGTTTTTGTCTGCCAGAAACTATAATTCACTAGTTGTGTATCATAAAAGAGTCATCGTTTCTCCTCCTAGGGGTTTTCGAGATTTCTTAATCCAAACCGCAAGTAACGAGGCATTGGCTACCTTAAGAGAGTCATAGTTACTCGTCCCAATTGCTTATCCAGTCTGCCACTTTTCCTTACTGCGGCCAGTCTGCCAGAAGCGATATGTCACTCGTTGTGTATCTTAAGAGATTCATCGTTACTCCTTCCATAGGTTACTGGTATTCTCTGAGTCAATACCTCTCGTGACGAAAAAGTGGCTATCTTAATAGTGCAATACTTCTTCCTCCGAATTGCTCACACAGTTTACTGCTTTTTGTGTAGTTTTTGTCTGCCAGAAACTATAATTCACTAGTTGTGTATCATAAAAGAGTCATCGTTTCTCCTCCTAGGGGTTATTCGAGATATCTTAATCCAAACCGCAAGTAACGAGGCATTGGCTACCTTAAGAGAGTCATAGTTACTCGTCCCAATTGCTCACCCAGTCTGCCACTTTTCCTTACTGCGGCCAGTCTGCCAGAAGCGATATCTCACTCGTTGTGTATCTTAAGAGATTCATCGTTACTCTTTCCATAGGTTACTGGTATTCTCTGAGTCAATACCTCTCTTGACGAAAAAGTGGCAATCTTCATAGTGCAATACCTCTTCCTCCCAGTTGCTCACACAGTTTACTACTTTTTTGTGTAGTTTTTGTCTGCCAGAAATTATAATTCACTAGTTTTGTATCATAAAAGAGTCATCGTTTCTCCTCCTAGGGGTTATTCGAGACCTCTTAATCCAAACCGCAAGTAACGAGGCATTGGCTACCTTAAGAGAGTCATAGTTACTCGTCCCAATTGCTCACCCAGTCTGCCACTTTTTCTTACTGCGGCCAGTCTGCCAGAAGCGATATATCACTCGTTGTGTATCTTAAGAGATTCATCGTTACTCCTTCCATAGGTTACTGGTATTCTCTGAGTCAATACCTCTCTTGACGTAAAAGTGGCTATCTTAATAGTGCAATACTTCTTCCTCCGAGTTGCTCACACAGTTTACTGGTTTTTGTGTAGTTTTTGTCTAGCAGAAACTATAATTCACTAGTTGTGTATCATAAAAGAGTCATCGTTTCTCCTCCTAGGGGTTTTCGAGATTTCTTAATCCAAACCGCAAGTAACGAGGCATTGGCTACCTTAAGAGAGTCATAGTTACTCGTCCCCATTGCTCACCCAGTCTGCCACTTTTCCTTACTGCGGCCAGTCTGCCAGAAGCGATATGTCACTCGTTGTGTATCTTAAGAGATTCATCGTTACTCTTTCCATAGGTTACTGGTATTCTCTGATTCAATGCCTCTCGTGACGAAAAAGTGGCTATCTTAATAGTGCAATACTTCTTCCTCCCAGTTGCTCACACAGTTTACTACTTTTTTGTGTAGTTTTTGTCTGCCAGAAACTATAATTCACTAGTTTTGTATCATAAAAGAGTCATCGTTTCTCCTCCTAGGGGTTATTCGAGACCTCTTAATCCAAACCGCAAGTAACGATGCATTGGCTACCTTAAGAGAGTCATAGTTACTCGTCCCAATTGCTCACCCAGTCTGCCACTTTTTCTTACTGCGGCCAGTCTGCCAGAAGCGATATGTCACTCGTTGTGTATCTTAAGAGATTCATCGTTACTCCTTCCATAGGTTACTGGTATTGTCTGAGTCAATACCTGTCGTGACGAAAAAGTGGCTATCTTAATAGTGCAATACTTCTTCCTCCGAGTTGCTCACACAGTTTACTACTTTTTGTGTAGTTTTTGTCTGCCAGAAACTATAATTCACTAGTTGTGTATCATAAAAGAGTCATCGTTTCTCCTCCTAGGGGTTTTCGAGATTTCTTAATCCAAACCGCAAGTAACGAGGCATTGGCAACCTTAAGAGAGTCATAGTTACTCGTCCCCATTGCTCACCCAGTCTGCCACATTTTCTTACTGTGGCCAGTCTGCCAGAAGCGATATGTCACTCGTTGTGTATCTTAAGAGATTCATCGTTACTCCTTCCATAGGTTACTGGTATTCTCTGATTCAATGCCTCTCGTGACGAAAAAGTGGCTATTTTAATAGTGCAATACTTCTTCCTCCCAGTTGCTCACACAGTTTACTACTTTTTTGTGTAGTTTTTGTCTGCCAGAAACTATAATTCACTAGTTTTGTATCATAAAAGAGTCATCGTTTCTCCTCCTAGGGGTTATTCGAGACCTCTTAATCCAAACCGCAAGTAACGATGCATTGGCTACCTTAAGAGAGTCATAGTTACTCGTCCCAATTGCTCACCCAATCTGCCACTTTTTCTTACTGCGGCCAGTCTGCCAGAAGCGATATGTCACTCGTTGTGTATCTTAAGAGATTCATCGTTACTCCTTCCATAGGTTACTGGTATTGTCTGAGTCAATACCTGTCGTGACGAAAAAGTGGCTATCTTAATAGTGCAATACTTCTTCCTCCGAGTTGCTCACACAGTTTACTACTTTTTGTGTAGTTTTTGTCTGCCAGAAACTATAATTCACTAGTTGTGTATCATAAAAGAGTCATCGTTTCTCCTCCTAGGGGTTTTCGAGATTTCTTAATCCAAACCGCAAGTAACGAGGCATTGGCAACCTTAAGAGAGTCATAGTTACTCGTCCCCATTGCTCACCCAGTTTGCCACTTTTTCTTACTGTGGCCAGTCTGCCAGAAGCGATATGTCACTCGTTGTGTATCTTAAGAGATTCATCGTTACTCCTTCCATAGGTTACTGGTATTCTCTGAGTCAATACCTCTCTTGACGAAAATGTGGCTATCTTAATAGTGCAATACTTCTTCCTCCGAGTTGCTCACACAGTTTACTGTATTTTGTGTAGTTTTTGTCTGCCAGAAACTATAATTCACTAGTTGTGTATCATAAAAGAGTCATCGTTTCTCCTCCTAGGGGTTATTCGAGATATCTTAATCCAAACCGCAAGTAACGAATCATTGGCTACCTTAAGAGAGTCATAGTTACTCGTCCCCATTGCTCACCCAGTCTGCCACTTTTCCTTACTGCGGCCAGTCTGCCAGAAGCGATATGTCACTCGTTGTGTATCTTAAGAGATTCATCGTTACTCTTTCCATAGGTTACTGGTATTCTCTGATTCAATGCCTCTCGTGACGAAAAAGTGGCTATCTTAATAGTGCAATACTTCTTCCTCCCAGTTGCTCACACAGTTTACTACTTTTTGTGTAGTTTTTGTCTAGCAGAAACTATAATTCACTAGTTGTGTATCATAAAAGAGTCATCGTTTCTCCTCCTAGGGGTTTTCGAGATTTCTTAATCCAAACCGCAAGTAACGAGGCATTGGCTACCTTAAGAGAGTCATAGTTACTCGTCCCCATTGCTCACCCAGTCTGCCACTTTTTCTTACTGTGGCCAGTCTGCCAGAAGCGATATGTCACTCGTTGTGCATCTTAAGAGATTCATCGTTACTCCTTCCATAGGTTACTGGTATTCTCTGAGTCAATACCTCTCTTGACGTAAAAGTGGCTATCTTAATAGTGCAATACTTCTTCCTCCGAGTTGCTCACACAGTTTACTGCTTTTTATGTAGTTTTTGTCTAGCAGAAACTATAATTCACTAGTTGTGTATCATAAAAGAGTCATCGTTTCTCCTCCTAGGGGTTTTCGAGATTTCTTAATCCAAACCGCAAGTAACGAGGCATTGGCTACCTTAAGAGAGTCATAGTTACTCGTCCCAATTGCTCACCCAGTCTGCCACTTTTTCTTACTGCGGCCAGTCTGCCAGAAGCGATATGTCACTCGTTGTGTATCTTAAGAGATTCATCGTTACTCCTTCCATAGGTTACTGGTATTCTCTGAGTCAATACCTGTCGTGACGAAAAAGTGGCTATCTTAATAGTGCAATACTTCTTCCTCCGAGTTGCTCACACAGTTTACTACTTTTTGTGTAGTATTTGTCTGCCAGAAACTATAATTCACTAGTTGTGTATCATAAAAGAGTCATCGTTTCTCCTCCTAGGGGTTATTCGAGATATCTTAATCCAAACCGCAAGTAACGAGGCATTGGCTACCTTAAGAGAGTCATAGTTACTCGTCCCAATTGCTCACCCAGTCTGCCACATTTCCTTACTGCGGCCAGTCTGCCAGAAGCGATATGTCACTCGTTGTGTATCTTAAGAGATTCATCGTTACTCCTTCCATAGGTTACTGGTATTCTCTGAGTCAATACCTTTCGTGACGAAAAAGTGGCTATCTTAATAGTGCAATACTTCTTCCTCCGAGTTGCTCACACAGTTTACTACTTATTGTGTAGTATTTGTCTGCCAGAAACTATAATTCACTAGTTGTGTATCATAAAAGAGTCATCGTTTCTCCTCCTAGGGGTTATTCGAGATATCTTAATCCAAACCGCAAGTAACGAGGCATTGGCTACCTTAAGAGAGTCATAGTTACTCGTCCCAATTGCTCACCCAGTCTGCCACTTTTTCTTACTGCGGCCAGTCTGCCAGAAGCGATATGTCACTCGTTGTGTATCTTAAGAGATTCATCGTTACTCCTTCCATAGGTTACTGGTATTGTCTGAGACAATACCTGTCGTGACGAAAAAGTGGCTATCTTAATAGTGCAATACTTCTTCCTCCCAGTTGCTCACACAGTTTACTACTTTTTGTGTAGTTTTTGTCTGCCAGAAACTATAATTCACTAGTTGTGTATCATAAAAGAGTCATCGTTTCTCCTCCTTGGGGTTTTCGAGATTTCTTAATCCAAACCGCAAGTAACGAGGCATTGGCTACCTTAACAGAGTCATAGTTACTCGTCCCCATTGCTCACCCAGTCTGCCACTTTTTCTTACTGTGGCCAGTCTGCCAGAAGCGATATGTCACTCGTTGTGTATCTTAAGAGATTCATCGTTACTCCTTCCATAGGTTACTGGTATTCTCTGAGTCAATACCTCTCTTGGCGAAAAAGTGGCTATCTAAATAGTGCAATACTTCTTCCTCCGAGTTGCTCACACAGTTTACTGCTTTTTGTGTAGTTTTTGTCTGCCAGAAACTATAATTCACTAGTTGTGTATCATAAAAGAGTCATCGTTTCTCCTCCTAGGGGTTATTCGAGATGTCTTAATCCAAACCGCAAGTAACGAGGCATTGGCTACCTTAAGAGAGTCATAGTTACTCGTCCCAATTGCTCACCCAGTCTGCCACTTTTTCTTACTGCGGCCAGTCTGCCAGAAGCGATAGGTCACTCGTTGTGTATCTTAAGAGATTCATCGTTACTCCTTCCATAGGTTACTGGTATTCTCTGAGTCAATACCTCTCTTGACGAAAAAGTGGCTATCTTAATAGTGCAATACTTCTTCCTCCGAGTTGCTCACACAGTTTACTGCTTTTTGTGTAGTTTTTGTCTGCCAGAAACTATAATTCACTAGTTGTGTATCATAAAAGAGTCATCGTTTCTCCTCCTAGGGGTTATTCGAGACCTCTTAATCCAAACCGCAAGTAACGAGGCATTGGCTACCTTAAGAGAGTCATAGTTACTCGTCCCAATTGCTCACCCAGTCTGCCACTTTTTCTTACTGCGGCCAGTCTGCCAGAAGCGATATGTCACTCGTTGTGTATCTTAAGAGATTCATCGTTACTCCTTCCATAGGTTACTGGTATTCTCTGAGTCAATACCTGTCGTGACGAAAAAGTGGCTATCTTAATAGTGCAATACTTCTTCCTCCGAGTTGCTCACACAGTTTACTACTTTTTGTGTACTTGCCAGTCTGCCAGAAGCGATATGTCACTAGTTGTGTATCATAAAAGAGTCATCGTTTCTCCTCGTAGTAGGGGTTATTCGAGATTTCTTAATCCAAACCGCAAGTAACGAGGCATTGGCTACCTTAAGAGAGTCATAGTTACTAGTCCCAATTGCTCAACCAGTCTGCCACTTTTCCTTACTGCGGCCAGTCTGCCAGAAGCGATATGTCACTCGTTGTGTATCTTAAGAGATTCATCGTTACTCTTTCCATAGGTTACTGGTATTCTCTGATTCAATGCCTCTCGTGACGAAAAAGTGGCTATCTTAATAGTGCAATACTTCTTCCTCCCAGTTGCTCACACAGTTTACTACTTTTTTGTATAGTTTTTGTCTGCCAGAAACTATAATTCACTAGTTTTGTATCGTAAAAGAGTCATCGTTTCTCCTCCTAGGGGTTATTCGAGAAATCTTAATCCAAACCGCAAGTAACGAGGCATTGGCTACCTTAAGAGAGTCATAGTTACTCGTCCCTATTGCTCACCAAGTCTGCCACTTTTTCTTACTGCGGCCAGTCTGCCAGAAGCGATATGTCACTCGTTGTGTATCTTAAGAGATTCATCGTTACTCCTTCCATAGGTTACTGGTATTGTCTGAGACAATACCTGTCGTGACGAAAAAGTGGCTATCTTAATAGTGCAATACTTCTTCCTCCGAGTTGCTCACACAGTTTACTACTTTTTGTGTAGTTTTTGTCTAGCAGAAACTATAATTCACTAGTTGTGTATCATAAAAGAGTCATCGTTTCTCCTCCTAGGGGTTTTCGAGATTTCTTAATCCAAACCGCAAGTAACGAGGCATTGGCTACCTTAAGAGAGTCATAGTTACTCGTCCCCATTGCTCACCCAGTCTGCCACTTTTTCTTACTGTGGCCAGTCTGCCAGAAGCGATATGTCACTCGTTGTGTATCTTAAGAGATTCATCGTTACTCCTTCCATAGGTTACTGGTATTCTCTGAGTCAATACCTCTCTTGACGAAAAAGTGGCTATCTAAATAGTGCAATACTTCTTCCTCCGAGTTGCTCACACAGTTTACTGCTTTTTGTGTAGTTTTTGTCTGCCAGAAACTATAATTCACTAGTTTTGTATCATAAAAGAGTCATCGTTTCTCCTCCTAGGGGTTATTCGAGAAACCTTAATCCAAACCGCAAGTAACGAGGCATTGGCTACCTTAAGAGAGTCATAGTTACTCGTCCCTATTGCTCACCAAGTCTGCCACTTTTTCTTACTGCGGCCAGTCTGCCAGAAGCGATATGTCACTCGTTGTGTATCTTAAGAGATTCATCGTTACTCCTTCCATAGGTTACTGGTATTGTCTGAGACAATACCTGTCGTGACGAAAAAGTGGCTATCTTAATAGTGCAATACTTCTTCCTCCGAGTTGCTCACACAGTTTACTACTTTTTGTGTAGTTTTTGTCTAGCAGAAACTATAATTCACTAGTTGTGTATCATAAAAGAGTCATCGTTTCTCCTCCTAGGGGTTTTCGAGATTTCTTAATCCAAACCGCAAGTAACGAGGCATTGGCTACCTTAAGAGAGTCATAGTTACTCGTCCCCATTGCTCACCCAGTCTGCCACTTTTTCTTACTGTGGCCAGTCTGCCAGAAGCGATATGTCACTCGTTGTGTATCTTAAGAGATTCATCGTTACTCCTTCCATAGGTTACTGGTATTCTCTGAGTCAATACCTCTCTTGACGAAAAAGTGGCTATCTAAATAGTGCAATACTTCTTCCTCCGAGTTGCTCACACAGTTTACTGCTTTTTGTGTAGTTTTTGTCTGCCAGAAACTATAATTCACTAGTTGTGTATCATAAAAGTGTCATCGTTTCTCCTCCTAGGGGTTATTCGAGATGCCTTAATCCAAACCGCAAGTAACGAGGCATTGGCTACCTTAAGAGAGTCATAGTTACTGGTCCCAATTGCTCACCCAGTCTGCCACTTTTTCTTACTGCGGCCAGTCTGCCAGAAGCGATATGTCACTTGTTGTGTATCTTAAGAGATTCATCGTTACTCCTTCCATAGGTTACTGGTATTCTCTGAGTCAATACCTCTCTTGACGAAAAAGTGGCTATCTTAATAGTGCAATACTTCTTCCTCCGAGTTGCTCACACAGTTTACTGCTTTTTGTGTAGTTTTTGTCTGCCAGAAACTATAATTCACTAGTTGTGTATCATAAAAGAGTCATCGTTTCTCCTCCTATGGGTTATTCGAGACCTCTTAATCCAAACCGCAAGTAACGAGGCATTGGCTACCTTAAGAGAGTCATAGTTACTCGTCCCAATTGCTCACCCAGTCTGCCACTTTTTCTTACTGTGGCCAGTCTGCCAGAAGCGATATGTCACTCGTTGTGTATCTTAAGAGATTCATCGTTACTCCTTCCATAGGTTACTGGTATTCTCTGAGTCAATACCTGTCGTGACGAAAAAGTGGCTATCTTAATAGTGCAATACTTCTTCCTCCGAGTTGCTCACACAGTTTACTACTTTTTGTGTACTTACCAGTCTGCCAGAAGCGATATGTCACTAGTTGTGTATCATAAAAGAGTCATCGTTTCTCCTCCTAGGGGTTATTCGAGATTTCTTAATCCAAACCGCAAGTAACGAGGCATTGGCTACCTTAAGAGAGTCATAGTTACTAGTCCCAATTGCTCACCCAGTCTGCCACTTTTCCTTACTGCGGCCAGTCTGCCAGAAGCGATATGTCACTCGTTGTGTATCTTAAGAGATTCATCGTTACTCTTTCCATAGGTTACTGGTATTCTCTGATTCAATGCCTCTCGTGACGAAAAAGTGGCTATCTTAATAGTGCAATACTTCTTCCTCCCAGTTGCTCACACAGTTTACTACTTTTTTGTATAGTTTTTGTCTGCCAGAAACTATAATTCACTAGTTTTGTATCATAAAAGAGTCATCGTTTCTCCTCCTAGGGGTTATTCGAGACCTCTTAATCCAAACCGCAAGTAACGAGGCATTGGCAACCTTAAGAGAGTCATAGTTACTCGTCCCCATTGCTCACCCAGTTTGCCACTTTTTCTTACTGTGGCCAGTCTGCCAGAAGCGATATGTCACTCGTTGTGTATCTTAAGAGATTCATCGTTACTCCTTCCATAGGTTACTGGTATTCTCTGAGTCAATACCTCTCTTGACGAAAATGTGGCTATCTTAATAGTGCAATACTTCTTCCTCCGAGTTGCTCACACAGTTTACTGTATTTTGTGTAGTTTTTGTCTGCCAGAAACTATAATTCACTAGTTGTGTATCATAAAAGAGTCATCGTTTCTCCTCCTAGGGGTTATTCGAGATATCTTAATCCAAACCGCAAGTAACGAGGCATTGGCTACCTTAAGAGAGTCATAGTTACTCGTCCCCATTGCTCACCCAGTCTGCCACTTTTCCTTACTGCGGCCAGTCTGCCAGAAGCGATATGTCACTCGTTGTGTATCTTAAGAGATTCATCGTTACTCTTTCCATAGGTTACTGGTATTCTCTGAGTCAATACCTCCCTTGACGTAAAAGTGGCTATCTTAATAGTGCAATACTTCTTCCTCCGAGTTGCTCACACAGTTTACTGCTTTTTATGTAGTTTTTGTCTAGCAGAAACTATAATTCACTAGTTGTGTATCATAAAAGAGTCATCGTTTCTCCTCCTAGGGGTTTTCGAGATTTCTTAATCCAAACCGCAAGTAACGAGGCATTGGCTACCTTAAGAGAGTCATAGTTACTCGTCCCAATTGCTCACCCAGTCTGCCACTTTTTCTTACTGCGGCCAGTCTGCCAGAAGCGATATGTCACTCGTTGTGTATCTTAAGAGATTCATCGTTACTCCTTCCATAGGTTACTGGTATTCTCTGAGTCAATACCTGTCGTGACGAAAAAGTGGCTATCTTAATAGTGCAATACTTCTTCCTCCGAGTTGCTCACACAGTTTACTACTTTTTGTGTAGTATTTGTCTGCCAGAAACTATAATTCACTAGTTGTGTATCATAAAAGAGTCATCGTTTCTCCTCCTAGGGGTTATTCGAGATATCTTAATCCAAACCGCAAGTAACGAGGCATTGGCTACCTTAAGAGAGTCATAGTTACTCGTCCCAATTGCTCACCCAGTCTGCCACTTTTCCTTACTGCGGCCAGTCTGCCAGAAGCGATATGTCACTCGTTGTGTATCTTAAGAGATTCATCGTTACTCCTTCCATAGGTTACTGGTATTCTCTGAGTCAATACCTTTCGTGACGAAAAAGTGGCTATCTTAATAGTGCAATACTTCTTCCTCCGAGTTGCTCACACAGTTTACTACTTTTTGTGTAGTATTTGTCTGCCAGAAACTATAATTCACTAGTTGTGTATCATAAAAGAGTCATCGTTTCTCCTCCTAGGGGTTATTCGAGATATCTTAATCCAAACCGCAAGTAACGAGGCATTGGCTACCTTAAGAGAGTCATAGTTACTCGTCCCAATTGCTCACCCAGTCTGCCACTTTTTCTTACTGCGGCCAGTCTGCCAGAAGCGATATGTCACTCGTTGTGTATCTTAAGAGATTCATCGTTACTCCTTCCATAGGTTACTGGTATTGTCTGAGACAATACCTGTCGTGACGAAAAAGTGGCTATCTTAATAGTGCAATACTTCTTCCTCCGAGTTGCTCACACAGTTTACTACTTTTTGTGTAGTTTTTGTCTGCCAGAAACTATAATTCACTAGTTGTGTATCATAAAAGAGTCATCGTTTCTCCTCCTTGGGGTTTTCGAGATTTCTTAATCCAAACCGCAAGTAACGAGGCATTGGCTACCTTAAGAGAGTCATAGTTACTCGTCCCCATTGCTCACCCAGTCTGCCACTTTTTCTTACTGTGGCCAGTCTGCCAGAAGCGATATGTCACTCGTTGTGTATCTTAAGAGATTCATCGTTACTCCTTCCATAGGTTACTGGTATTCTCTGAGTCAATACCTCTCTTGGCGAAAAAGTGGCTATCTAAATAGTGCAATACTTCTTCCTCCGAGTTGCTCACACAGTTTACTGCTTTTTGTGTAGTTTTTGTCTGCCAGAAACTATAATTCACTAGTTGTGTATCATAAAAGAGTCATCGTTTCTCCTCCTAGGGGTTATTCGAGATGTCTTAATCCAAACCGCAAGTAACGAGGCATTGGCTACCTTAAGAGAGTCATAGTTACTCGTCCCAATTGCTCACCCAGTCTGCCACTTTTTCTTACTGCGGCCAGTCTGCCAGAAGCGATATGTCACTCGTTGTGTATCTTAAGAGATTCATCGTTACTCCTTCCATAGGTTACTGGTATTCTCTGAGTCAATACCTCTCTTGACGAAAAAGTGGCTATCTTAATAGTGCAATACTTCTTCCTCCGAGTTGCTCACACAGTTTACTGCTTTTTGTATAGTTTTTGTCTGCCAGAAACTATAATTCACTAGTTGTGTATCATAAAAGAGTCATCGTTTCTCCTCCTAGGGGTTATTCGAGACCTCTTAATCCAAACCGCAAGTAACGAGGCATTGGCTACCTTAAGAGAGTCATAGTTACTCGTCCCAATTGCTCACCCAGTCTGCCACTTTTTCTTACTGCGGCCAGTCTGCCAGAAGCGATATGTCACTCGTTGTGTATCTTAAGAGATTCATCGTTACTCCTTCCATAGGTTACTGGTATTCTCTGAGTCAATACCTGTCGTGACGAAAAAGTGGCTATCTTAATAGTGCAATACTTCTTCCTCCGAGTTGCTCACACAGTTTACTACTTTTTGTGTACTTGCCAGTCTGCCAGAAGCGATATGTCACTAGTTGTGTATCATAAAAGAGTCATCGTTTCTCCTCCTAGGGGTTATTCGAGATTTCTTAATCCAAACCGCAAGTAACGAGGCATTGGCTACCTTAAGAGAGTCATAGTTACTAGTCCCAATTGCTCACCCAGTCTGCCACTTTTCCTTACTGCGGCCAGTCTGCCAGAAGCGATATGTAACTCGTTGTGTATCTTAAGAGATTAATCGTTACTCTTTCCATAGGTTACTGGTATTCTCTGATTCAATGCCTCTCGTGACGAAAAAGTGGCTATCTTAATAGTGCAATACTTCTTCCTCCCAGTTGCTCACACAGTTTACTACTTTTTTGTATAGTTTTTGTCTGCCAGAAACTATAATTCACTAGTTTTGTATCATAAAAGAGTCATCGTTTCTCCTCCTAGGGGTTATTCGAGAAATCTTAATCCAAACCGCAAGTAACGAGGCATTGGCTACCTTAAGAGAGTCATAGTTACTCGTCCCTATTGCTCACCAAGTCTGCCACTTTTTCTTACTGCGGCCAGTCTGCCAGAAGCGATATGTCACTCGTTGTGTATCTTAAGAGATTCATCGTTACTCCTTCCATAGGTTACTGGTATTGTCTGAGACAATACCTGTCGTGACGAAAAAGTGGCTATCTTAATAGTGCAATACTTCTTCCTCCGAGTTGCTCACACAGTTTACTACTTTTTGTGTAGTTTTTGTCTAGCAGAAACTATAATTCACTAGTTGTGTATCATAAAAGAGTCATCGTTTCTCCTCCTAGGGGTTTTCGAGATTTCTTAATCCAAACCGCAAGTAACGAGGCATTGGCTACCTTAAGAGAGTCATAGTTACTCGTCCCCATTGCTCACCCAGTCTGCCACTTTTTCTTACTGTGGCCAGTCTGCCAGAAGCGATATGTCACTTGTTGTGTATCTTAAGAGATTCATCGTTACTCCTTCCATAGGTTACTGGTATTCTCTGAGTCAATACCTCTCTTGACGAAAAAGTGGCTATCTTAATAGTGCAATACTTCTTCCTCCGAGTTGCTCACACAGTTTACTCCTTTTTGTGTAGTTTTTGTCTGCCAGAAACTATAATTCACTAGTTGTGTATCATAAAAGAGTCATCGTTTCTCCTCCTATGGGTTATTCGAGACCTCTTAATCCAAACCGCAAGTAACGAGGCATTGGCTACCTTAAGAGAGTCATAGTTACTCGTCCCAATTGCTCACCCAGTCTGCCACTTTTTCTTACTGCGGCCAGTCTGCCAGAAGCGATATGTCACTCGTTGTGTATCTTAAGAGATTCATCGTTACTCCTTCCATAGGTTACTGGTATTCTCTGAGTCAATACCTGTCGTGACGAAAAAGTGGCTATCTTAATAGTGCAATACTTCTTCCTCCGAGTTGCTCACACAGTTTACTACTTTTTGTGTACTTGCCAGTCTGCCAGAAGCGATATGTCACTAGTTGTGTATCATAAAAGTGTCATCGTTTCTCCTCCTAGGGGTTATTCGAGATTTCTTAATCCAAACCGCAAGTAACGAGGCATTGGCTACCTTAAGAGAGTCATAGTTACTAGTCCCAATTGCTCACCCAGTCTGCCACTTTTCCTTACTGCGGCCAGTCTGCCAGAAGCGATATGTCACTCGTTGTGTATCTTAAGAGATTCATCGTTACTCTTTCCATAGGTTACTGGTATTCTCTGATTGAATGCCTCTCGTGACGAAAAAGTGGCTATCTTAATAGTGCAATACTTCTTCCTCCCAGTTGCTCACACAGTTTACTACTTTTTTGTATAGTTTTTGTCTGCCAGAAACTATAATTCACTAGTTTTGTATCATAAAAGAGTCATCGTTTCTCCTCCTAGGGGTTATTCGAGGCTTCTTAATCCAAACCGCAAGTAACGAGGCATTGGCTACCTTAAGAGAGTCATAGTTACTCGTCCCTATTGCTCACCAAGTCTGCCACTTTTTCTTACTGCGGCCAGTCTGCCAGAAGCGATATGTCACTCGTTGTGTATCTTAAGAGATTCATCGTTACTCCTTCCATAGGTTACTGATATTCTCTGAGTCAATACCTCTCGTGACGAAAAAGTGGCTATCTTAATAGTGCAATACTTCTTCCTCCGAGTTGCTCACACAGTTTACTATTTTTTGTGTAGTTTTTGTCTGCCAGAAACTATAATTCACTAGTTGTGTATCATAAAAGAGTCATCGTTTCTCCTCCTAGGGGTTTTCGAGATATCTTAATCCAAACCGCAAGTAAGGAGGCATTGGCTACCTTAAGAGAGTCATAGTTACTCGTCCCAATTGCTTATCCAGTCTGCCACTTTTATTTACTGCGGCCAGTCTGCCAGAGGCGATATGTCACTCGTTGTGTATCTTAAGAGATTCATCGTTACTCCTTCCATAGGTTACTGGTATTCTCTGAGTCAAAACCTCTCGTGACGAAAAAGTGTCTATCTTAATAGTGCAATACTTCTTCCTCCGAGTTGCTCACACAGTTTACTACTTTTTGTGTACTTGCCAGTCTGCCAGAAGCGATATGTCACTAGTTGTGTATCATAAAAGAGTCATCGTTTCTCCTCCTAGGGGTTATTCGAGATTTCTTAATCCAAACCGCAAGTAACGAGGCATTGGCTACCTTAAGAGAGTCATAGTTACTAGTCCCAATTGCTCACCCAGTCTGCCACTTTTCCTTACTGCGGCCAGTCTGCCAGAAGCGATATGTCACTCGTTGTGTATCTTAAGAGATTAATCGTTACTCTTTCCATAGGTTACTGGTATTCTCTGATTCAATGCCTCTCGTGACGAAAAAGTGGCTATCTTAATAGTGCAATACTTCTTCCTCCCAGTTGCTCACACAGTTTACTACTTTTTTGTATAGTTTTTGTCTGCCAGAAACTATAATTCACTAGTTTTGTATCATAAAAGAGTCATCGTTTCTCCTCCTAGGGGTTATTCGAGAAATCTTAATCCAAACCGCAAGTAACGAGGCATTGGCTACCTTAAGAGAGTCATAGTTACTCGTCCCTATTGCTCACCAAGTCTGCCACTTTTTCTTACTGCGGCCAGTCTGCCAGAAGCGATATGTCACTCGTTGTGTATCTTAAGAGATTCATCGTTACTCCTTCCATAGGTTACTGGTATTGTCTGAGACAATACCTGTCGTGACGAAAAAGTGGCTATCTTAATAGTGCAATACTTCTTCCTCCGAGTTGCTCACACAGTTTACTACTTTTTGTGTAGTTTTTGTCTAGCAGAAACTATAATTCACTAGTTGTGTATCATAAAAGAGTCATCGTTTCTCCTCCTAGGGGTTTTCGAGATTTCTTAATCCAAACCGCAAGTAACGAGGCATTGGCTACCTTAAGAGAGTCATAGTTACTCGTCCCCATTGCTCACCCGGTCTGCCACTTTTTCTTACTGTGGCCAGTCTGCCAGAAGCGATATGTCACTCGTTGTGTATCTTAAGAGATTCATCGTTACTCCTTCCATAGGTTACTGGTATTCTCTGAGTCAATACCTCTCTTCACGAAAAAGTGGCTATCTAAATAGTGCAATACTTCTTCCTCCGAGTTGCTGACACAGTTTACTACTTTTTGTGTACTTGCCAGTCTGCCAGAAGCGATATGTCACTAGTTGTGTATCATAAAAGAGTCATCGTTTCTCCTCCTAGGGGTTATTCGAGATTTCTTAATCCAAACCGCAAGTAACGAGGCATTGGCTACCTTAAGAGAGTCATAGTTACTAGTCCCAATTGCTCACCCAGTCTGCCACTTTTCCTTACTGCGGCCAGTCTGCCAGAAGCGATATGTCACTCGTTGTGTATCTTAAGAGATTCATCGTTACTCTTTCCATAGGTTACTGGTATTCTCTGATTGAATGCCTCTCGTGACGAAAAAGTGGCTATCTTAATAGTGCAATACTTCTTCCTCCCAGTTGCTCACACAGTTTACTACTTTTTTGTATAGTTTTTGTCTGCCAGAAACTATAATTCACTAGTTTTGTATCATAAAAGAGTCATCGTTTCTCCTCCTAGGGGTTATTCGAGGCTTCTTAATCCAAACCGCAAGTAACGAGGCATTGGCTACCTTAAGAGAGTCATAGTTACTCGTCCCTATTGCTCACCAAGTCTGCCACTTTTTCTTACTGCGGCCAGTCTGCCAGAAGCGATATGTCACTCGTTGTGTATCTTAAGAGATTCATCGTTACTCCTTCCATAGGTTACTGATATTCTCTGAGTCAATACCTCTCGTGACGAAAAAGTGGCTATCTTAATAGTGCAATACTTCTTCCTCCGAGTTGCTCACACAGTTTACTATTTTTTGTGTAGTTTTTGTCTGCCAGAAACTATAATTCACTAGTTGTGTATCATAAAAGAGTCATCGTTTCTCCTCCTAGGGGTTTTCGAGATTTCTTAATCCAAACCGCAAGTAACGAGGCATTGGCTACCTTAAGAGAGTCATAGTTACTCGTCCCAATTGCTTATCCGGTCTGCCACTTTTCCTTACTGCGGCCAGTCTGCCAGAAGCGGTATGTCACTCGTTGTGTATCTTAAGAGATTCATCGTTACTCCTTCCATAGGTTACTGATATTCTCTGAGTCAATACCTCTCGTGACGAAAAAGTGGCTATCTTAATAGTGCAATACTTCTTCCTCCCAGTTGCTCACACAGTTTACTACGTTTTTGTGTAGTTTTTGTCTGCCAGAAACTATAATTCACTAGTTTTGTATCATAAAAGAGTCATCGTTTCTCCTCCTAGGGGTTATTCGAGACCTCTTAATCCAAACCGCAAGTAACGATGCATTGGCTACCTTAAGAGAGTCATAGTTACTCGTCCCAATTGCTCACCCAGTCTGCCACTTTTTCTTACTGCGGCCAGTCTTCCAGAAGCGATATGTCACTCGTTGTGTATCTTAAGAGATTCATCGTTACTCCTTCCATAGGTTACTGGTATTGTCTGAGTCAATACCTGTCGTGACGAAAAAGTGGCTATCTTAATAGTGCAATACTTCTTCCTCCGACTTGCTCACACAGTTTACTACTTTTTGTGTAGTTTTTGTCTGCCAGAAACTATAATTCACTAGTTGTGTATCATAAAAGAGTCATCGTTTCTCCTCCTAGGGGTTTTCGAGATTTCTTAATCCAAACCGCAAGTAACGAGGCATTGGCAACCTTAAGAGAGTCATAGTTACTCGTCCCCATTGCTCACCCAGTCTGCCACTTTTTCTTACTGTGGCCAGTCTGCCAGAAGCGATATGTCACTCGTTGTGTATCTTAAGAGATTCATCGTTACTCCTTCCATAGGTTACTGGTATTCTCTGAGTCAATACCTCTCTTGACGAAAATGTGGCTATCTTAATAGTGCAATACTTCTTCCTCCGAGTTGCTCACACAGTTTACTGTATTTTGTGTAGTTTTTGTCTGCCAGAAACTATAATTCACTAGTTGTGTATCATAAAAGAGTCATCGTTTCTCCTCCTAGGGGTTATTCGAGATATCTTAATCCAAACCGCAAGTAACGAGGCATTGGCTACCTTAAGAGAGTCATAGTTACTCGTCCCAATTGCTCACCCAGTCTGCCACTTTTCCTTACTGCGGCCAGTCTGCCAGAAGCGATATGTCACTCGTTGTGTATCTTAAGAGATTCATCGTTACTCTTTCCATAGGTTACTGGTATTCTCTGATTCAATGTCTCTCGTGACGAAAAAGTGGCTATCTTAATAGTGCAACACTTCTTCCTCCCAGTTGCTCACACAGTTTACTACTTTTTGTGTAGTTTTTGTCTAGCAGAAACTATAATTCACTAGTTGTGTATCATAAAAGAGTCATTGTTTCTCCTCCTAGGGGTTTTCGAGATTTCTTAATCCAAACCGCAAGTAACGAGGCATTGGCTACCTTAAGAGAGTCATAGTTACTCGTCCCCATTGCTCACCCAGTCTGCCACTTTTTCTTACTGTGGCCAGTCTGCCAGAAGCGATATGTCACTCGTTGTGTATCTTAAGAGATTCATCGTTACTCCTTCCATAGGTTACTGGTATTCTCTGAGTCAATACCTCTCTTGACGTAAAAGTGGCTATCTTAATAGTGCAATACTTCTTCCTCCGAGTTGCTCACACAGTTTACTGCTTTTTGTGTAGTTTTTGTCTAGCAGAAACTATAATTCACTAGTTGTGTATCATAAAAGAGTCATCGTTTCTCCTCCTAGGGGTTTTCGAGATTTCTTAATCCAAACCGCAAGTAACGAGGCATTGGCTACCTTAAGAGAGTCATAGTTACTCGTCCCAATTGCTCACCCAGTCTGCCACTTTTTCTTACTGCGACCAGTCTGCCAGAAGCGATATGTCACTCGTTGTGTATCTTAAGAGATTCATCGTTACTCCTTCCATAGGTTACTGGTATTCTCTGAGTCAATACCTTTCGTGACGAAAAAGTGGCTATCTTAATAGTGCAATACTTCTTCCTCCGAGTTGCTCACACAGTTTACTACTTTTTGTGTAGTTTTTGTCTGCCAGAAACTATAATTCACTAGTTGTGTATCATAAAAGAGTCATCGTTTCTCCTCCTAGGGGTTATTCGAGATATCTTAATCCAAACCGCAAGTAACGAGGCATTGGCTACCTTAAGAGAGTCATAGTTACTCGTCCCAATTGCTCACCCAGTCTGCCACTTTTCCTTACTGCGGCCAGTCTGCCAGAAGCGATATGTCACTCGTTGTGTATCTTAAGAGATTCATCGTTACTCCTTCCATAGGTTACTGGTATTCTCTGAGTCAATACCTCTCTTGACGAAAAAGTGGCTATCTTAATAGTGCAATACTTCTTCCTCCGACTTGCTCACACAGTTTACTGCTTTTTGTGTAGTTTTTGTCTGCCAGAAACTATAATTCACTAGTTGTGTATCATAAAAGAGTCATCGTTTCTCCTCCTAGGGGTTTTCGAGATTTCTTAATCCAAACCGCAAGTAACGAGGCATTGGCTACCTTAAGAGAGTCATAGTTACTCGTCCCCATTGCTCACCCAGTCTGCCACTTTTTCTTACTGCGGCCAGTCTGCCAGAAGCGATATGTCACTCGTTGTGTATCTTAAGAGATTCATCGTTACTCCTTCCATAGGTTACTGGTATTCTCTGAGTCAATACCTCTCTTGACGAAAAAGTGGCTATCTTAATAGTGCAATACTTCTTCCTCCGACTTGCTCACACAGTTTACTGCTTTTTGTGTAGTTTTTGTCTGCCAGAAACTATAATTCACTAGTTGTGTATCATAAAAGAGTCATCGTTTCTCCTCCTAGGGGTTTTCGAGATTTCTTAATCCAAACCGCAAGTAACGAGGCATTGGCTACCTTAAGAGAGTCATAGTTACTCGTCCCCATTGCTCACCCAGTCTGCCACTTTTTCTTACTGTGGCCAGTCTGCCAGAAGCGATATGTCACTCGTTGTGTATCTTAAGAGATTCATCGTTACTCCTTCCATAGGTTACTGGTATTGTCTGAGTCAATACCTGTCGTGACGAAAAAGTGGCTATCTTAATAGTGCAATACTTCTTCCTCCGACTTGCTCACACAGTTTACTACTTTTTGTGTAGTTTTTGTCTGCCAGAAACTATAATTCACTAGTTGTGTATCATAAAAGAGTCATCGTTTCTCCTCCTAGGGGTTATTCGAGATATCTTAATCCAAACCGCAAGTAACGAGGCATTGGCTACCTTAAGAGAGTCATAGTTACTCGTCCCAATTGCTCACCCAGTCTGCCACTTTTCCTTACTGCGGCCAGTCTGCCAGAAGCGATATGTCACTCGTTGTGTATCTTAAGAGATTCATCGTTACTCTTTCCATAGGTTACTGGTATTCTCTGATTCAATGCCTCTCGTGACGAAAAAGTGGCTATCTTAATAGTGCAATACTTCTTCCTCCCAGTTGCTCACACAGTTTACTACTTTTTGTGTAGTTTTTGTCTAGCAGAAACTATAATTCACTAGTTGTGTATCATAAAAGAGTCATTGTTTCTCCTCCTAGGGGTTTTCGAGATTTCTTAATCCAAACCGCAAGTAACGAGGCATTGGCTACCTTAAGAGAGTCATAGTTACTCGTCCCCATTGCTCACCCAGTCTGCCACTTTTTCTTACTGTGGCCAGTCTGCCAGAAGCGATATGTCACTCGTTGTGTATCTTAAGAGATTCATCGTTACTCCTTCCATAGGTTACTGGTATTCTCTGAGTCAATACCTCTCTTGACGTAAAAGTGGCTATCTTAATAGTGCAATACTTCTTCCTCCGAGTTGCTCACACAGTTTACTGCTTTTTGTGTAGTTTTTGTCTAGCAGAAACTATAATTCACTAGTTGTGTATCATAAAAGAGTCATCGTTTCTCCTCCTAGGGGTTTTCGAGATTTCTTAATCCAAACCGCAAGTAACGAGGCATTGGCTACCTTAAGAGAGTCATAGTTACTCGTCCCAATTGCTCACCCAGTCTGCCACTTTTTCTTACTGCGACCAGTCTGCCAGAAGCGATATGTCACTCGTTGTGTATCTTAAGAGATTCATCGTTACTCCTTCCATAGGTTACTGGTATTCTCTGAGTCAATACCTTTCGTGACGAAAAAGTGGCTATCTTAATAGTGCAATACTTCTTCCTCCGAGTTGCTCACACAGTTTACTACTTTTTGTGTAGTTTTTGTCTGCCAGAAACTATAATTCACTAGTTGTGTATCATAAAAGAGTCATCGTTTCTCCTCCTAGGGGTTATTCGAGATATCTTAATCCAAACCGCAAGTAACGAGGCATTGGCTACCTTAAGAGAGTCATAGTTACTCGTCCCAATTGCTCACCCAGTCTGCCACTTTTCCTTACTGCGGCCAGTCTGCCAGAAGCGATATGTCACTCGTTGTGTATCTTAAGAGATTCATCGTTACTCTTTCCATAGGTTACTGGTATTCTCTGATTCAATGCCTCTCGTGACGAAAAAGTGGCTATCTTAATAGTGCAATAGTTCTTCCTCCCAGTTGCTCACACAGTTTACTACTTTTTTGTGTAGTTTTTGTCTGCCAGAAACTATAATTCACTAGTTTTGTATCATAAAAGAGTCATCGTTTCTCCTCCTAGGGGTTATTCGAGACCTCTTAATCCAAACCGCAAGTAACGATGCATTGGCTACCTTAAGAGAGTCATAGTTACTCGTCCCAATTGCTCACCCAGTCTGCCACTTTTTCTTACTGCGGCCAGTCTGCCAGAAGCGATATGTCACTCGTTGTGTATCTTAAGAGATTCATCGTTACTCCTTCCATAGGTTACTGGTATTCTCTGAGTCAATACCTCTCTTGACGAAAAAGTGGCTATCTTAATAGTGCAATACTTCTTCCTCCGACTTGCTCACACAGTTTACTGCTTTTTGTGTAGTTTTTGTCTGCCAGAAACTATAATTCACTAGTTGTGTATCATAAAAGAGTCATCGTTTCTCCTCCTAGGGGTTTTCGAGATTTCTTAATCCAAACCGCAAGTAACGAGGCATTGGCTACCTTAAGAGAGTCATAGTTACTCGTCCCCATTGCTCACCCAGTCTGCCACTTTTTCTTACTGTGGCCAGTCTGCCAGAAGCGATATGTCACTCGTTGTGTATCTTAAGAGATTCATCGTTACTCCTTCCATAGGTTACTGGTATTGTCTGAGTCAATACCTGTCGTGACGAAAAAGTGGCTATCTTAATAGTGCAATACTTCTTCCTCCGACTTGCTCACACAGTTTACTACTTTTTGTGTAGTTTTTGTCTGCCAGAAACTATAATTCACTAGTTGTGTATCATAAAAGAGTCATCGTTTCTCCTCCTAGGGGTTTTCGAGATTTCTTAATCCAAACCGCAAGTAACGAGGCATTGGCTACCTTAAGAGAGTCATAGTTACTCGTCCCAATTGCTCACCCAGTCTGCCACTTTTTCTTACTGCGGCCAGTCTGCCAGAAGCGATATGTCACTTGTTGTGTATCTTAAGAGATTCATCGTTACTCCTTCCATAGGTTACTGGTATTCTCTGAGTCAATACCTCTCTTGACGAAAAAGTGGCTATCTTAATAGTGCAATACTTCTTCCTCCGAGTTGCTCACACAGTTTACTGCTTTTTGTGTAGTTTTTGTCTGCCAGAAACTATAATTCACTAGATGTGTATCATAAAAGAGTCATCGTTTCTCCTCCTATGGGTTATTCGAGACCTCTTAATCCAAACCGCAAGTAACGAGGCATTGGCTACCTTAAGAGAGTCATAGTTACTCGTCCCAATTGCTCACCCAGTCTGCCACTTTTTCTTACTGCGGCCAGTCTGCCAGAAGCGATATGTCACTCGTTGTGTATCTTAAGAGATTCATCGTTACTCCTTCCATAGGTTACTGGTATTCTCTGAGTCAATACCTGTCGTGACGAAAAAGTGGCTATCTTAATAGTGCAATACTTCTTCCTCCGAGTTGCTCACACAGTTTACTACTTTTTGTGTACTTGCCAGTCTGCCAGAAGCGATATGTCACTAGTTGTGTATCATAAAAGAGTCACCGTTTCTCCTCCTAGGGGTTATTCGAGATTTCTTAATCCAAACCGCAAGTAACGAGGCATTGGCTACCTTAAGAGAGTCATAGTTACTCGTCCCAATTGCTTATCCAGTCTGCCACTTTTCCTTACTGCGGCCAGTCTGCCAGAGGCGATATGTCACTCGTTGTGTATCTTAAGAGATTCATCGTTACTCCTTCCATAGGTTACTGGTATTCTCTGAGTCAAAACCTCTCGTGACGAAAAAGTGTCTATCTTAATAGTGCAATACTTCTTCCTCCGAGTTGCTCACACAGTTTACTACTTTTTGTGTAGTTTTTGTCTGCCAGAAACTATAATTCACTAGTTGTGTATCATAAAAGAGTCATCGTTTCTCCTCCTAGGGGTTTTCGAGATTTCTTAATCCAAACCGCAAGTAACGAGGCATTGGCTACCTTAAGACAGTCATAGTTACTCGTCCCCATTGCTCACCCAGTCTGCCACTTTTCCTTACTGCGGCCAGTCTGCCAGAAGCGATATGTCACTCGTTGTGTATCTTAAGAGATTCATCGTTACTCTTTCCATAGGTTACTGGTATTCTCTGATTCAATGCCTCTCGTGACGAGAAAGTGGCTATCTTAATAGTGCAATACTTCTTCCTCCCAGTTGCTCACACAGTTTACTACGTTTTTGTGTAGTTTTTGTCTGCCAGAAACTATAATTCACTAGTTTTGTATCATAAAAGAGTCATCGTTTCTCCTCCTAGGGGTTATTCGAAACCTCTTAATCCAAACCGCAAGTAACGATGCATTGGCTACCTTAAGAGAGTCATAGTTACTCGTCCCAATTGCTCACCCAGTCTGCCACTTTTTCTTACTGCGGCCAGTCTGCCAGAAGCGATATGTCACTCGTTGTGTATCTTAAGAGATTCATCGTTACTCCTTCCATAGGTTACTGGTATTGTCTGAGTCAATACCTGTCGTGACGAAAAAGTGGCTATCTTAATAGTGCAATACTTCTTCCTCCGACTTGCTCACACAGTTTACTACTTTTTGTGTAGTTTTTGTCTGCCAGAAACTATAATTCACTAGTTGTGTATCATAAAAGAGTCATCGTTTCTCCTCCTAGGGGTTTTCGAGATTTCTTAATCCAAACCGCAAGTAACGAGGCATTGGCAACCTTAAGAGAGTCATAGTTACTCGTCCCCATTGCTCACCCAGTCTGCCACTTTTTCTTACTGTGGCCAGTCTGCCAGAAGCGATATGTCACTCGTTGTGTATCTTAAGAGATTCATCGTTACTCCTTCCATACGTTACTGGTATTCTCTGAGTCAATACCTCTCTTGACGAAAATGTGGCTATCTTAATAGTGCAATACTTCTTCCTCCGAGTTGCTCACACAGTTTACTGTATTTTGTGTAGTTTTTGTCTGCCAGAAACTATAATTCACTAGTTGTGTATCATAAAAGAGTCATCGTTTCTCCTCCTAGGGGTTATTCGAGATATCTTAATCCAAACCGCAAGTAACGAGGCATTGGCTACCTTAAGAGAGTCATAGTTACTCGTCCCAATTGCTCACCCAGTCTGCCACTTTTCCTTACTGCGGCCAGTCTGCCAGAAGCGATATGTCACTCGTTGTGTATCTTAAGAGATTCATCGTTACTCTTTCCATAGGTTACTGGTATTCTCTGATTCAATGCCTCTCGTGACGAAAAAGTGGCTATCTTAATAGTGCAATACTTCTTCCTCCGAGTTGCTCACACAGTTTACTACTTTTTGTGTAGTTTTTGTCTAGCAGAAACTATAATTCACTAGTTGTGTATCATAAAAGAGTCATTGTTTCTCCTCCTAGGGGTTTTCGAGATTTCTTAATCCAAACCGCAAGTAACGAGGCATTGGCTACCTTAAGAGAGTCATAGTTACTCGTCCCCATTGCTCACCCAGTCTGCCACTTTTTCTTACTGTGGCCAGTCTGCCAGAAGCGATATGTCACTCGTTGTGTATCTTAAGAGATTCATCGTTACTCCTTCCATAGGTTACTGGTATTCTCTGAGTCAATACCTCTCTTGACGTAAAAGTGGCTATCTTAATAGTGCAATACTTCTTCCTCCGAGTTGCTCACACAGTTTACTGCTTTTTGTGTAGCTTTTGTCTAGCAGAAACTATAATTCACTAGTTGTGTATCATAAAAGAGTCATCGTTTCTCCTCCTAGGGGTTATTCGAGATTTCTTAATCCAAACCGCAAGTAACGAGGCATTGGCTACCTTAAGAGGGTCATAGTTACTCGTCCCCATTGCTCAACGAGTCTGCCACTTTTTCTTACTGTGGCCAGTCTGCCAGAAGCGATATGTCACTCGTTGTGTATCTTAAGAGATTCATCGTTACTCCTTCCATAGGTTACTGGTATTGTCTGAGTCAATACCTGTCGTGACGAAAAAGTGGCTATCTTAATAGTGCAATACTTCTTCCTCCGACTTGCTCACACAGTTTACTACTTTTTGTGTAGTTTTTGTCTGCCAGAAACTATAATTCACTAGTTGTGTATCATAAAAGAGTCATCGTTTCTCCTCCTAGGGGTTATTCGAGATATCTTAATCCAAACCGCAAGTAACGAGGCATTGGCTACCTTAAGAGAGTCATAGTTACTCGTCCCAATTGCTCACCCAGTCTGCCACTTTTCCTTACTGCGGCCAGTCTGCCAGAAGCGATATGTCACTCGTTGTGTATCTTAAGAGATTCATCGTTACTCTTTCCATAGGTTACTGGTATTCTCTGATTCAATGCCTCTCGTGACGAAAAAGTGGCTATCTTAATAGTGCAATACTTCTTCCTCCCAGTTGCTCACACAGTTTACTACTTTTTGTGTAGTTTTTGTCTAGCAGAAACTATAATTCACTAGTTGTGTATCATAAAAGAGTCATTGTTTCTCCTCCTAGGGGTTTTCGAGATTTCTTAATCCAAACCGCAAGTAACGAGGCATTGGCTACCTTAAGAGAGTCATAGTTACTCGTCCCCATTGCTCACCCAGTCTGCCACTTTTTCTTACTGTGGCCAGTCTGCCAGAAGCGATATGTCACTCGTTGTGTATCTTAAGAGATTCATCGTTACTCCTTCCATAGGTTACTGGTATTCTCTGAGTCAATACCTCTCTTGACGTAAAAGTGGCTATCTTAATAGTGCAATACTTCTTCCTCCGAGTTGCTCACACAGTTTACTGCTTTTTGTGTAGTTTTTGTCTAGCAGAAACTATAATTCACTAGTTGTGTATCATAAAAGAGTCATCGTTTCTCCTCCTAGGGGTTTTCGAGATTTCTTAATCCAAACCGCAAGTAACGAGGCATTGGCTACCTTAAGAGAGTCATAGTTACTCGTCCCAATTGCTCACCCAGTCTGCCACTTTTTCTTACTGCGACCAGTCTGCCAGAAGCGATATGTCACTCGTTGTGTATCTTAAGAGATTCATCGTTACTCCTTCCATAGGTTACTGGTATTGTCTGAGTCAATACCTGTCGTGACGAAAAAGTGGCTATCTTAATAGTGCAATACTTCTTCCTCCGACTTGCTCACACAGTTTACTACTTTTTGTGTAGTTTTTGTCTGCCAGAAACTATAATTCACTAGTTGTGTATCATAAAAGAGTCATCGTTTCTCCTCCTAGGGGTTTTCGAGATTTCTTAATCCAAACCGCAAGTAACGAGGCATTGGCAACCTTAAGAGAGTCATAGTTACTCGTCCCCATTGCTCACCCAGTCTGCCACTTTTTCTTACTGTGGCCAGTCTGCCAGAAGCGATATGTCACTCGTTGTGTATCTTAAGAGATTCATCGTTACTCCTTCCATACGTTACTGGTATTCTCTGAGTCAATACCTCTCTTGACGAAAATGTGGCTATCTTAATAGTGCAATACTTCTTCCTCCGAGTTGCTCACACAGTTTACTGTATTTTGTGTAATTTTTGTCTGCCAGAAACTATAATTCACTAGTTGTGTATCATAAAAGAGTCATCGTTTCTCCTCCTAGGGGTTATTCGAGATATCTTAATCCAAACCGCAAGTAACGAGGCATTGGCTACCTTAAGAGAGTCATAGTTACTCGTCCCAATTGCTCACCCAGTCTGCCACTTTTCCTTACTGCGGCCAGTCTGCCAGAAGCGATATGTCACTCGTTGTGTATCTTAAGAGATTCATCGTTACTCTTTCCATAGGTTACTGGTATTCTCTGATTCAATGCCTCTCGTGACGAAAAAGTGGCTATCTTAATAGTGCAATACTTCTTCCTCCGAGTTGCTCACACAGTTTACTACTTTTTGTGTAGTTTTTGTCTAGCAGAAACTATAATTCACTAGTTGTGTATCATAAAAGAGTCATTGTTTCTCCTCCTAGGGGTTTTCGAGATTTCTTAATCCAAACCGCAAGTAACGAGGCATTGGCTACCTTAAGAGAGTCATAGTTACTCGTCCCCATTGCTCACCCAGTCTGCCACTTTTTCTTACTGTGGCCAGTCTGCCAGAAGCGATATGTCACTCGTTGTGTATCTTAAGAGATTCATCGTTACTCCTTCCATAGGTTACTGGTATTCTCTGAGTCAATACCTCTCTTGACGTAAAAGTGGCTATCTTAATAGTGCAATACTTCTTCCTCCGAGTTGCTCACACAGTTTACTGCTTTTTGTGTAGCTTTTGTCTAGCAGAAACTATAATTCACTAGTTGTGTATCATAAAAGAGTCATCGTTTCTCCTCCTAGGGGTTATTCGAGATTTCTTAATCCAAACCGCAAGTAACGAGGCATTGGCTACCTTAAGAGGGTCATAGTTACTCGTCCCCATTGCTCAACGAGTCTGCCACTTTTTCTTACTGTGGCCAGTCTGCCAGAAGCGATATGTCACTCGTTGTGTATCTTAAGAGATTCATCGTTACTCCTTCCATAGGTTACTGGTATTGTCTGAGTCAATACCTGTCGTGACGAAAAAGTGGCTATCTTAATAGTGCAATACTTCTTCCTCCGACTTGCTCACACAGTTTACTACTTTTTGTGTAGTTTTTGTCTGCCAGAAACTATAATTCACTAGTTGTGTATCATAAAAGAGTCATCGTTTCTCCTCCTAGGGGTTATTCGAGATATCTTAATCCAAACCGCAAGTAACGAGGCATTGGCTACCTTAAGAGAGTCATAGTTACTCGTCCCAATTGCTCACCCAGTCTGCCACTTTTCCTTACTGCGGCCAGTCTGCCAGAAGCGATATGTCACTCGTTGTGTATCTTAAGAGATTCATCGTTACTCTTTCCATAGGTTACTGGTATTCTCTGATTCAATGCCTCTCGTGACGAAAAAGTGGCTATCTTAATAGTGCAATACTTCTTCCTCCCAGTTGCTCACACAGTTTACTACTTTTTGTGTAGTTTTTGTCTAGCAGAAACTATAATTCACTAGTTGTGTATCATAAAAGAGTCATTGTTTCTCCTCCTAGGGGTTTTCGAGATTTCTTAATCCAAACCGCAAGTAACGAGGCATTGGCTACCTTAAGAGAGTCATAGTTACTCGTCCCCATTGCTCACCCAGTCTGCCACTTTTTCTTACTGTGGCCAGTCTGCCAGAAGCGATATGTCACTCGTTGTGTATCTTAAGAGATTCATCGTTACTCCTTCCATAGGTTACTGGTATTCTCTGAGTCAATACCTCTCTTGACGTAAAAGTGGCTATCTTAATAGTGCAATACTTCTTCCTCCGAGTTGCTCACACAGTTTACTGCTTTTTGTGTAGTTTTTGTCTAGCAGAAACTATAATTCACTAGTTGTGTATCATAAAAGAGTCATCGTTTCTCCTCCTAGGGGTTTTCGAGATTTCTTAATCCAAACCGCAAGTAACGAGGCATTGGCTACCTTAAGAGAGTCATAGTTACTCGTCCCAATTGCTCACCCAGTCTGCCACTTTTTCTTACTGCGACCAGTCTGCCAGAAGCGATATGTCACTCGTTGTGTATCTTAAGAGATTCATCGTTACTCCTTCCATAGGTTACTGGTATTCTCTGAGTCAATACCTTTCGTGACGAAAAAGTGGCTATCTTAATAGTGCAATACTTCTTCCTCCGAGTTGCTCACACAGTTTACTACTTTTTGTGTAGTTTTTGTCTGCCAGAAACTATAATTCACTAGTTGTGTATCATAAAAGAGTCATCGTTTCTCCTCCTAGGGGTTATTCGAGATATCTTAATCCAAACCGCAAGTAACGAGGCATTGGCTACCTTAAGAGAGTCATAGTTACTCGTCCCAATTGCTCACCCAGTCTGCCACTTTTCCTTACTGCGGCCAGTCTGCCAGAAGCGATATGTCACTCGTTGTGTATCTTAAGAGATTCATCGTTACTCTTTCCATAGGTTACTGGTATTCTCTGATTCAATGCCTCTCGTGACGAAAAAGTGGCTATCTTAATAGTGCAATAGTTCTTCCTCCCAGTTGCTCACACAGTTTACTACTTTTTTGTGTAGTTTTTGTCTGCCAGAAACTATAATTCACTAGTTTTGTATCATAAAAGAGTCATCGTTTCTCCTCCTAGGGGTTATTCGAGACCTCTTAATCCAAACCGCAAGTAACGATGCATTGGCTACCTTAAGAGAGTCATAGTTACTCGTCCCAATTGCTCACCCAGTCTGCCACTTTTTCTTACTGCGGCCAGTCTGCCAGAAGCGATATGTCACTCGTTGTGTATCTTAAGAGATTCATCGTTACTCCTTCCATAGGTTACTGGTATTCTCTGAGTCAATACCTCTCTTGACGAAAAAGTGGCTATCTTAATAGTGCAATACTTCTTCCTCCGACTTGCTCACACAGTTTACTGCTTTTTGTGTAGTTTTTGTCTGCCAGAAACTATAATTCACTAGTTGTGTATCATAAAAGAGTCATCGTTTCTCCTCCTAGGGGTTTTCGAGATTTCTTAATCCAAACCGCAAGTAACGAGGCATTGGCTACCTTAAGAGAGTCATAGTTACTCGTCCCCATTGCTCACCCAGTCTGCCACTTTTTCTTACTGTGGCCAGTCTGCCAGAAGCGATATGTCACTCGTTGTGTATCTTAAGAGATTCATCGTTACTCCTTCCATAGGTTACTGGTATTGTCTGAGTCAATACCTGTCGTGACGAAAAAGTGGCTATCTTAATAGTGCAATACTTCTTCCTCCGACTTGCTCACACAGTTTACTACTTTTTGTGTAGTTTTTGTCTGCCAGAAACTATAATTCACTAGTTGTGTATCATAAAAGAGTCATCGTTTCTCCTCCTAGGGGTTTTCGAGATTTCTTAATCCAAACCGCAAGTAACGAGGCATTGGCTACCTTAAGAGAGTCATAGTTACTCGTCCCAATTGCTCACCCAGTCTGCCACTTTTTCTTACTGCGGCCAGTCTGCCAGAAGCGATATGTCACTTGTTGTGTATCTTAAGAGATTCATCGTTACTCCTTCCATAGGTTACTGGTATTCTCTGAGTCAATACCTCTCTTGACGAAAAAGTGGCTATCTTAATAGTGCAATACTTCTTCCTCCGAGTTGCTCACACAGTTTACTGCTTTTTGTGTAGTTTTTGTCTGCCAGAAACTATAATTCACTAGATGTGTATCATAAAAGAGTCATCGTTTCTCCTCCTATGGGTTATTCGAGACCTCTTAATCCAAACCGCAAGTAACGAGGCATTGGCTACCTTAAGAGAGTCATAGTTACTCGTCCCAATTGCTCACCCAGTCTGCCACTTTTTCTTACTGCGGCCAGTCTGCCAGAAGCGATATGTCACTCGTTGTGTATCTTAAGAGATTCATCGTTACTCCTTCCATAGGTTACTGGTATTCTCTGAGTCAATACCTGTCGTGACGAAAAAGTGGCTATCTTAATAGTGCAATACTTCTTCCTCCGAGTTGCTCACACAGTTTACTACTTTTTGTGTACTTGCCAGTCTGCCAGAAGCGATATGTCACTAGTTGTGTATCATAAATGAGTCACCGTTTCTCCTCCTAGGGGTTATTCGAGATTTCTTAATCCAAACCGCAAGTAACGAGGCATTGGCTACCTTAAGAGAGTCATAGTTACTCGTCCCAATTGCTTATCCAGTCTGCCACTTTTCCTTACTGCGGCCAGTCTGCCAGAGGCGATATGTCACTCGTTGTGTATCTTAAGAGATTCATCGTTACTCCTTCCATAGGTTACTGGTATTCTCTGAGTCAAAACCTCTCGTGACGAAAAAGTGTCTATCTTAATAGTGCAATACTTCTTCCTCCGAGTTGCTCACACAGTTTACTACTTTTTGTGTAGTTTTTGTCTGCCAGAAACTATAATTCACTAGTTGTGTATCATAAAAGAGTCATCGTTTCTCCTCCTAGGGGTTTTCGAGATTTCTTAATCCAAACCGCAAGTAACGAGGCATTGGCTACCTTAAGACAGTCATAGTTACTCGTCCCCATTGCTCACCCAGTCTGCCACTTTTCCTTACTGCGGCCAGTCTGCCAGAAGCGATATGTCACTCGTTGTGTATCTTAAGAGATTCATCGTTACTCTTTCCATAGGTTACTGGTATTCTCTGATTCAATGCCTCTCGTGACGAAAAAGTGGCTATCTTAATAGTGCAATACTTCTTCCTCCCAGTTGCTCACACAGTTTACTACGTTTTTGTGTAGTTTTTGTCTGCCAGAAACTATAATTCACTAGTTTTGTATCATAAAAGAGTCATCGTTTCTCCTCCTAGGGGTTATTCGAAACCTCTTAATCCAAACCGCAAGTAACGATGCATTGGCTACCTTAAGAGAGTCATAGTTACTCGTCCCAATTGCTCACCCAGTCTGCCACTTTTTCTTACTGCGGCCAGTCTGCCAGAAGCGATATGTCACTCGTTGTGTATCTTAAGAGATTCATCGTTACTCCTTCCATAGGTTACTGGTATTGTCTGAGTCAATACCTGTCGTGACGAAAAAGTGGCTATCTTAATAGTGCAATACTTCTTCCTCCGACTTGCTCACACAGTTTACTACTTTTTGTGTAGTTTTTGTCTGCCAGAAACTATAATTCACTAGTTGTGTATCATAAAAGAGTCATCGTTTCTCCTCCTAGGGGTTTTCGAGATTTCTTAATCCAAACCGCAAGTAACGAGGCATTGGCAACCTTAAGAGAGTCATAGTTACTCGTCCCCATTGCTCACCCAGTCTGCCACTTTTTCTTACTGTGGCCAGTCTGCCAGAAGCGATATGTCACTCGTTGTGTATCTTAAGAGATTCATCGTTACTCCTTCCATACGTTACTGGTATTCTCTGAGTCAATACCTCTCTTGACGAAAATGTGGCTATCTTAATAGTGCAATACTTCTTCCTCCGAGTTGCTCACACAGTTTACTGTATTTTGTGTAGTTTTTGTCTGCCAGAAACTATAATTCACTAGTTGTGTATCATAAAAGAGTCATCGTTTCTCCTCCTAGGGGTTATTCGAGATATCTTAATCCAAACCGCAAGTAACGAGGCATTGGCTACCTTAAGAGAGTCATAGTTACTCGTCCCAATTGCTCACCCAGTCTGCCACTTTTCCTTACTGCGGCCAGTCTGCCAGAAGCGATATGTCACTCGTTGTGTATCTTAAGAGATTCATCGTTACTCTTTCCATAGGTTACTGGTATTCTCTGATTCAATGCCTCTCGTGACGAAAAAGTGGCTATCTTAATAGTGCAATACTTCTTCCTCCGAGTTGCTCACACAGTTTACTACTTTTTGTGTAGTTTTTGTCTAGCAGAAACTATAATTCACTAGTTGTGTATCATAAAAGAGTCATTGTTTCTCCTCCTAGGGGTTATTCGAGACCTCTTAATCCAAACCGCAAGTAACGAGGCATTGGCTACCTTAAGAGAGTCATAGTTACTCGTCCCCATTGCTCACCCAGTCTGCCACTTTTTCTTACTGTGGCCAGTCTGCCAGAAGCGATATGTCACTCGTTGTGTATCTTAAGAGATTCATCGTTACTCCTTCCATAGGTTACTGGTATTCTCTGAGTCAATACCTCTCTTGACGTAAAAGTGGCTATCTTAATAGTGCAATACTTCTTCCTCCGAGTTGCTCACACAGTTTACTGCTTTTTGTGTAGCTTTTGTCTAGCAGAAACTATAATTCACTAGTTGTGTATCATAAAAGAGTCATCGTTTCTCCTCCTAGGGGTTTTCGAGATTTCTTAATCCAAACCGCAAGTAACGAGGCATTGGCTACCTTAAGAGAGTCATAGTTACTCGTCCCAATTGCTCACCCAGTCTGCCACTTTTTCTTACTGCGGCCAGTCTGCCAGAAGCGATATGTCACTCGTTGTGTATCTTAAGAGATTCATCGTTACTCCTTCCATAGGTTACTGGTATTCTCTGAGTCAATACCTTTCGTGACGAAAAAGTGGCTATCTTAATAGTGCAGTACTTCTTCCTCCGAGTTGCTCACACAGTTTACTACTTTTTGTGTAGTTTTTGTCTGCCAGAAACTATAATTCACTAGTTGTGTATCATAAAAGAGTCATCGTTTCTCCTAGGGGTTATTCGAGATATCTTAATCCAAACCGCAAGTAACGAGGCATTGGCTACCTTAAGAGAGTCATAGTTACTCGTCCCAATTGCTCACCCAGTCTGCCACTTTTTCTTACTGCGGCCAGTCTGCCAGAAGCGATATGTCACTTGTTGTGTATCTTAAGAGATTCATCGTTACTCCTTCCATAGGTTACTGGTATTCTCTGAGTCAATACCTCTCTTGACGAAAAAGTGGCTATCTTAATAGTGCAATACTTCTTCCTCCGAGTTGCTCACACAGTTTACTGCTTTTTGTGTAGTTTTTGTCTGCCAGAAACTATAATTCACTAGTTGTGTATCATAAAAGAGTCATCGTTTCTCCTCCTATGGGTTATTCGAGACCTCTTAATCCAAACCGCAAGTAACGAGGCATTGGCTACCTTAAGAGAGTCATAGTTACTCGTCCCAATTGCTCACCCAGTCTGCCACTTTTTCTTACTGCGGCCAGTCTGCCAGAAGCGATATGTCACTCGTTGTGTATCTTAAGAGATTCATCGTTACTCCTTCCATAGGTTACTGGTATTCTCTGAGTCAATACCTGTCGTGACGAAAAAGTGGCTATCTTAATAGTGCAATACTTCTTCCTCCGAGTTGCTCACACAGTTTACTACTTTTTGTGTACTTGCCAGTCTGCCAGAAGCGATATGTCACTAGTTGTGTATCATAAAAGAGTCATCGTTTCTCCCCCTAGGGGTTATTCGAGATTTCTTAATCCAAACCGCAAGTAACGAGGCATTGGCTACCTTAAGAGAGTCATAGTTACTAGTCCCAATTGCTCACCCAGTCTGCCACTTTTCCTTACTGCGGCCAGTCTGCCAGAAGCGATATGTCACTCGTTGTGTATCTTAAGAGATTCATCGTTACTCTTTCCATAGGTTACTGGTATTCTCTGATTCAATGCCTCTCGTGACGAAAAAGTGGCTATCTTAATAGTGCAATACTTCTTCCTCCCAGTTGCTCACACAGTTTACTACTTTTTTGTATAGTTTTTGTCTGCCAGAAACTATAATTCACTAGTTTTGTATCATAAAAGAGTCATCGTTTCTCCTCCTAGGGGTTATTCGAGACCTCTTAATCCAAACCGCAAGTAACGAGGCATTGGCTACCTTAAGAGAGTCATAGTTACTCGTCCCCATTGCTCACCCAGTCTGCCACTTTTTCTTACTGTGGCCAGTCTGCCAGAAGCGATATGTCACTCGTTGTGTATCTTAAGAGATTCATCGTTACTCCTTCCATAGGTTACTGGTATTCTCTGAGTCAATACCTCTCTTGACGTAAAAGTGGCTATCTTAATAGTGCAATACTTCTTCCTCCGAGTTGCTCACACAGTTTACTGCTTTTTGTGTAGTTTTTGTCTAGCAGAAACTATAATTCACTAGTTGTGTATCATAAAAGAGTCATCGTTTCTCCTCCTAGGGGTTTTCGAGATTTCTTAATCCAAACCGCAAGTAACGAGGCATTGGCTACCTTAAGAGAGTCATAGTTACTCGTCCCAATTGCTCACCCAGTCTGCCACTTTTTCTTACTGCGGCCAGTCTGCCAGAAGCGATATGTCACTCGTTGTGTATCTTAAGAGATTCATCGTTACTCCTTCCATAGGTTACTGGTATTCTCTGAGTCAATACCTTTCGTGACGAAAAAGTGGCTATCTTAATAGTGCAGTACTTCTTCCTCCGAGTTGCTCACACAGTTTACTACTTTTTGTGTAGTTTTTGTCTGCCAGAAACTATAATTCACTAGTTGTGTATCATAAAAGAGTCATCGTTTCTCCTAGGGGTTATTCGAGATATCTTAATCCAAACCGCAAGTAACGAGGCATTGGCTACCTTAAGAGAGTCATAGTTACTCGTCCCAATTGCTCACCCAGTCTGCCACTTTTTCTTACTGCGGCCAGTCTGCCAGAAGCGATATGTCACTTGTTGTGTATCTTAAGAGATTCATCGTTACTCCTTCCATAGGTTACTGGTATTCTCTGAGTCAATACCTCTCTTGACGAAAAAGTGGCTATCTTAATAGTGCAATACTTCTTCCTCCGAGTTGCTCACACAGTTTACTGCTTTTTGTGTAGTTTTTGTCTGCCAGAAACTATAATTCACTAGTTGTGTATCATAAAAGAGTCATCGTTTCTCCTCCTATGGGTTATTCGAGACCTCTTAATCCAAACCGCAAGTAACGAGGCATTGGCTACCTTAAGAGAGTCATAGTTACTCGTCCCAATTGCTCACCCAGTCTGCCACTTTTTCTTACTGCGGCCAGTCTGCCAGAAGCGATATGTCACTCGTTGTGTATCTTAAGAGATTCATCGTTACTCCTTCCATAGGTTACTGGTATTCTCTGAGTCAATACCTGTCGTGACGAAAAAGTGGCTATCTTAATAGTGCAATACTTCTTCCTCCGAGTTGCTCACACAGTTTACTACTTTTTGTGTACTTGCCAGTCTGCCAGAAGCGATATGTCACTAGTTGTGTATCATAAAAGAGTCATCGTTTCTCCCCCTAGGGGTTATTCGAGATTTCTTAATCCAAACCGCAAGTAACGAGGCATTGGCTACCTTAAGAGAGTCATAGTTACTAGTCCCAATTGCTCACCCAGTCTGCCACTTTTCCTTACTGCGGCCAGTCTGCCAGAAGCGATATGTCACTCGTTGTGTATCTTAAGAGATTCATCGTTACTCTTTCCATAGGTTACTGGTATTCTCTGATTCAATGCCTCTCGTGACGAAAAAGTGGCTATCTTAATAGTGCAATACTTCTTCCTCCCAGTTGCTCACACAGTTTACTACTTTTTTGTATAGTTTTTGTCTGCCAGAAACTATAATTCACTAGTTTTGTATCATAAAAGAGTCATCGTTTCTCCTCCTAGGGGTTATTCGAGACCTCTTAATCCAAACCGCAAGTAACGAGGCATTGGCTACCTTAAGAGAGTCATAGTTACTCGTCCCTATTGCTCACCAAGTCTGCCACTTTTTCTTACTGCGGCCAGTCTGCCAGAAGCGATATGTCACTCGTTGTGTATCTTAAGAGATTCATCGTAACTCCTTCCATAGGTTACTGATATTCTCTGAGTCAATACCTCTCGTGACGAAAAAGTGGCTATCTTAATAGTGCAATACTTCTTCCTCCGAGTTGCTCACACAGTTTACTATTTTTTGTGTAGTTTTTGTCTGCCAGAAACTATAATTCACTAGTTGTGTATCATAAAAGAGTCATCGTTTCTCCTCCTAGGGGTTTTCGAGATTTCTTAATCCAAACCGCAAGTAACGAGGCATTGGCTACCTTAAGAGAGTCATAGTTACTCGTCCCAATTGCTTATCCAGTCTGCCACTTTTCCTTACTGCGGCCAGTCTGCCAGAGGCGATATGTCACTCGTTGTGTATCTTAAGAGATTCATCGTTACTCCTTCCATAGGTTACTGGTATTGTCTGAGTCAATACCTGTCGTGACGAAAAAGTGGCTATCTTAATAGTGCAATACTTCTTCCTCCGACTTGCTCACACAGTTTACTACTTTTTGTGTAGTTTTTGTCTGCCAGAAACTATAATTCACTAGTTGTGTATCATAAAAGAGTCATCGTTTCTCCTCCTAGGGGTTTTCGAGATTTCTTAATCCAAACCGCAAGTAACGAGGCATTGGCAACCTTAAGAGAGTCATAGTTACTCGTCCCCATTGCTCACCCAGTCTGCCACTTTTTCTTACTGTGGCCAGTCTGCCAGAAGCGATATGTCACTCGTTGTGTATCTTAAGAGATTCATCGTTACTCCTTCCATAGGTTACTGGTATTCTCTGAGTCAATACCTCTCTTGACGAAAATGTGGCTATCTTAATAGTGCAATACTTCTTCCTCCGAGTTGCTCACACAGTTTACTGTATTTTGTGTAGTTTTTGTCTGCCAGAAACTATAATTCACTAGTTGTGTATCATAAAAGAGTCATCGTTTCTCCTCCTAGGGGTTATTCGAGATATCTTAATCCAAACCGCAAGTAACGAGGCATTGGCTACCTTAAGAGAGTCATAGTTACTCGTCCCAATTGCTCACCCAGTCTGCCACTTTTCCTTACTGCGGCCAGTCTGCCAGAAGCGATATGTCACTCGTTGTGTATCTTAAGAGATTCATCGTTACTCTTTCCATAGGTTACTGGTATTCTCTGATTCAATGCCTCTCGTGACGAAAAAGTGGCTATCTTAATAGTGCAATACTTCTTCCTCCCAGTTGCTCACACAGTTTACTACTTTTTGTGTAGTTTTTGTCTAGCAGAAACTATAATTCACTAGTTGTGTATCATAAAAGAGTCATTGTTTCTCCTCCTAGGGGTTTTCGAGATTTCTTAATCCAAACCGCAAGTAACGAGGCATTGGCTACCTTAAGAGAGTCATAGTTACTCGTCCCCATTGCTCACCCAGTCTGCCACTTTTTCTTACTGTGGCCAGTCTGCCAGAAGCGATATGTCACTCGTTGTGTATCTTAAGAGATTCATCGTTACTCCTTCCATAGGTTACTGGTATTCTCTGAGTCAATACCTCTCTTGACGTAAAAGTGGCTATCTTAATAGTGCAATACTTCTTCCTCCGAGTTGCTCACACAGTTTACTGCTTTTTGTGTAGTTTTTGTCTAGCAGAAACTATAATTCACTAGTTGTGTATCATAAAAGAGTCATCGTTTCTCCTCCTAGGGGTTTTCGAGATTTCTTAATCCAAACCGCAAGTAACGAGGCATTGGCTACCTTAAGAGAGTCATAGTTACTCGTCCCAATTGCTCACCCAGTCTGCCACTTTTTCTTACTGCGGCCAGTCTGCCAGAAGCGATATGTCACTCGTTGTGTATCTTAAGAGATTCATCGTTACTCCTTCCATAGGTTACTGGTATTCTCTGAGTCAATACCTTTCGTGACGAAAAAGTGGCTATCTTAATAGTGCAATACTTCTTCCTCCGAGTTGCTCACACAGTTTACTACTTTTTGTGTAGTTTTTGTCTGCCAGAAACTATAATTCACTAGTTGTGTATCATAAAAGAGTCATCGTTTCTCCTCCTAGGGGTTATTCGAGATATCTTAATCCAAACCGCAAGTAACGAGGCATTGGCTACCTTAAGAGAGTCATAGTTACTCGTCCCAATTGCTCACCCAGTCTGCCACTTTTTCTTACTGCGGCCAGTCTGCCAGAAGCGATATGTCACTCGTTGTGTATCTTAAGAGATTCATCGTTACTCCTTCCATAGGTTACTGGTATTCTCTGAGTCAATACCTTTCGTGACGAAAAAGTGGCTATCTTAATAGTGCAATACTTCTTCCTCCGAGTTGCTCACACAGTTTACTACTTTTTGTGTAGTTTTTGTCTGCCAGAAACTATAATTCACTAGTTGTGTATCATAAAAGAGTCATCGTTTCTCCTCCTAGGGGTTTTCGAGATTTCTTAATCCAAACCGCAAGTAACGAGGCATTGGCAACCTTAAGAGAGTCATAGTTACTCGTCCCCATTGCTCACCCAGTCTGCCACTTTTTCTTACTGTGGCCAGTCTGCCAGAAGCGATATGTCACTCGTTGTGTATCTTAAGAGATTCATCGTTACTCCTTCCATAGGTTACTGGTATTCTCTGAGTCAATACCTCTCTTGACGAAAATGTGGCTATCTTAATAGTGCAATACTTCTTCCTCCGAGTTGCTCACACAGTTTACTGTATTTTGTGTAGTTTTTGTCTGCCAGAAACTATAATTCACTAGTTGTGTATCATAAAAGAGTCATCGTTTCTCCTCCTAGGGGTTATTCGAGATATCTTAATCCAAACCGCAAGTAACGAGGCATTGGCTACCTTAAGAGAGTCATAGTTACTCGTCCCAATTGCTCACCCAGTCTGCCACTTTTCCTTACTGCGGCCAGTCTGCCAGAAGCGATATGTCACTCGTTGTGTATCTTAAGAGATTCATCGTTACTCTTTCCATAGGTTACTGGTATTCTCTGATTCAATGCCTCTCGTGACGAAAAAGTAGCTATCTTAATAGTGCAATACTTCTTCCTCCCAGTTGCTCACACAGTTTACTACTTTTTGTGTAGTTTTTGTCTAGCAGAAACTATAATTCACTAGTTGTGTATCATAAAAGAGTCATTGTTTCTCCTCCTAGGGGTTTTCGAGATTTCTTAATCCAAACCGCAAGTAACGAGGCATTGGCTACCTTAAGAGAGTCATAGTTACTCGTCCCCATTGCTCACCCAGTCTGCCACTTTTTCTTACTGTGGCCAGTCTGCCAGAAGCGATATGTCACTCGTTGTGTATCTTAAGAGATTCATCGTTACTCCTTCCATAGGTTACTGGTATTCTCTGAGTCAATACCTCTCTTGACGTAAAAGTGGCTATCTTAATAGTGCAATACTTCTTCCTCCGAGTTGCTCACACAGTTTACTGCTTTTTGTGTAGTTTTTGTCTAGCAGAAACTATAATTCACTAGTTGTGTATCATAAAAGAGTCATCGTTTCTCCTCCTAGGGGTTTTCGAGATTTCTTAATCCAAACCGCAAGTAACGAGGCATTGGCTACCTTAAGAGAGTCATAGTTACTCGTCCCAATTGCTCACCCAGTCTGCCACTTTTTCTTACTGCGGCCAGTCTGCCAGAAGCGATATGTCACTCGTTGTGTATCTTAAGAGATTCATCGTTACTCCTTCCATAGGTTACTGGTATTCTCTGAGTCAATACCTTTCGTGACGAAAAAGTGGCTATCTTAATAGTGCAATACTTCTTCCTCCGAGTTGCTCACACAGTTTACTACTTTTTGTGTAGTTTTTGTCTGCCAGAAACTATAATTTACTAGTTGTGTATCATAAAAGAGTCATCGTTTCTCCTCCTAGGGGTTATTCGAGATATCTTAATCCAAACCGCAAGTAACGAGGCATTGGCTACCTTAAGAGAGTCATAGTTACTCGTCCCAATTGCTCACCCAGTCTGCCACTTTTTCTTACTGCGGCCAGTCTGCCAGAAGCGATATGTCACTCGTTGTGTATCTTAAGAGATTCATCGTTACTCCTTCCATAGGTTACTGGTATTCTCTGAGTCAATACCTTTCGTGACGAAAAAGTGGCTATCTTAATAGTGCAATACTTCTTCCTCCGAGTTGCTCACACAGTTTACTACTTTTTGTGTAGTTTTTGTCTGCCAGAAACTATAATTCACTAGTTGTGTATCATAAAAGAGTCATCGTTTCTCCTCCTAGGGGTTTTCGAGATTTCTTAATCCAAACCGCAAGTAACGAGGCATTGGCAACCTTAAGAGAGTCATAGTTACTCGTCCCCATTGCTCACCCAGTCTGCCACTTTTTCTTACTGTGGCCAGTCTGCCAGAAGCGATATGTCACTCGTTGTGTATCTTAAGAGATTCATCGTTACTCCTTCCATAGGTTACTGGTATTCTCTGAGTCAATACCTCTCTTGACGAAAATGTGGCTATCTTAATAGTGCAATACTTCTTCCTCCGAGTTGCTCACACAGTTTACTGTATTTTGTGTAGTTTTTGTCTGCCAGAAACTATAATTCACTAGTTGTGTATCATAAAAGAGTCATCGTTTCTCCTCCTAGGGGTTATTCGAGATATCTTAATCCAAACCGCAAGTAACGAGGCATTGGCTACCTTAAGAGAGTCATAGTTACTCGTCCCAATTGCTCACCCAGTCTGCCACTTTTCCTTACTGCGGCCAGTCTGCCAGAAGCGATATGTCACTCGTTGTGTATCTTAAGAGATTCATCGTTACTCTTTCCATAGGTTACTGGTATTCTCTGATTCAATGCCTCTCGTGACGAAAAAGTGGCTATCTTAATAGTGCAATACTTCTTCCTCCGAGTTGCTCACACAGTTTACTACTTTTTGTGTAGTTTTTGTCTGCCAGAAACTATAATTCACTAGTTGTGTATCATAAAAGAGTCATCGTTTCTCCTAGGGGTTATTCGAGATATCTTAATCCAAACCGCAAGTAACGAGGCATTGGCTACCTTAAGAGAGTCATAGTTACTCGTCCCAATTGCTCACCCAGTCTGCCACTTTTTCTTACTGCGGCCAGTCTGCCAGAAGCGATATGTCACTTGTTGTGTATCTTAAGAGATTCATCGTTACTCCTTCCATAGGTTACTGGTATTCTCTGAGTCAATACCTCTCTTGACGAAAAAGTGGCTATCTTAATAGTGCAATACTTCTTCCTCCGAGTTGCTCACACAGTTTACTACTTTTTGTGTAGTTTTTGTCTGCCAGAAACTATAATTCACTAGTTGTGTATCATAAAAGAGTCATCGTTTCTCCTCCTAGGGGTTATTCGAGATATCTTAATCCAAACCGCAAGTAACGAGGCATTGGCTACCTTAAGAGAGTCATAGTTACTCGTCCCAATTGCTCACCCAGTCTGCCACTTTTTCTTACTGCGGCCAGTCTGCCAGAAGCGATATGTCACTCGTTGTGTATCTTAAGAGATTCATCGTTACTCCTTCCATAGGTTACTGGTATTCTCTGAGTCAATACCTTTCGTGACGAAAAAGTGGCTATCTTAATAGTGCAATACTTCTTCCTCCGAGTTGCTCACACAGTTTACTACTTTTTGTGTAGTTTTTGTCTGCCAGAAACTATAATTCACTAGTTGTGTATCATAAAAGAGTCATCGTTTCTCCTCCTAGGGGTTTTCGAGATTTCTTAATCCAAACCGCAAGTAACGAGGCATTGGCAACCTTAAGAGAGTCATAGTTACTCGTCCCCATTGCTCACCCAGTCTGCCACTTTTTCTTACTGTGGCCAGTCTGCCAGAAGCGATATGTCACTCGTTGTGTATCTTAAGAGATTCATCGTTACTCCTTCCATAGGTTACTGGTATTCTCTGAGTCAATACCTCTCTTGACGAAAATGTGGCTATCTTAATAGTGCAATACTTCTTCCTCCGAGTTGCTCACACAGTTTACTGTATTTTGTGTAGTTTTTGTCTGCCAGAAACTATAATTCACTAGTTGTGTATCATAAAAGAGTCATCGTTTCTCCTCCTAGGGGTTATTCGAGATATCTTAATCCAAACCGCAAGTAACGAGGCATTGGCTACCTTAAGAGAGTCATAGTTACTCGTCCCAATTGCTCACCCAGTCTGCCACTTTTCCTTACTGCGGCCAGTCTGCCAGAAGCGATATGTCACTCGTTGTGTATCTTAAGAGATTCATCGTTACTCTTTCCATAGGTTACTGGTATTCTCTGATTCAATGCCTCTCGTGACGAAAAAGTGGCTATCTTAATAGTGCAATACTTCTTCCTCCGAGTTGCTCACACAGTTTACTACTTTTTGTGTAGTTTTTGTCTGCCAGAAACTATAATTCACTAGTTGTGTATCATAAAAGAGTCATCGTTTCTCCTAGGGGTTATTCGAGATATCTTAATCCAAACCGCAAGTAACGAGGCATTGGCTACCTTAAGAGAGTCATAGTTACTCGTCCCAATTGCTCACCCAGTCTGCCACTTTTTCTTACTGCGGCCAGTCTGCCAGAAGCGATATGTCACTTGTTGTGTATCTTAAGAGATTCATCGTTACTCCTTCCATAGGTTACTGGTATTCTCTGAGTCAATACCTCTCTTGACGAAAAAGTGGCTATCTTAATAGTGCAATACTTCTTCCTCCGAGTTGCTCACACAGTTTACTGCTTTTTGTGTAGTTTTTGTCTGCCAGAAACTATAATTCACTAGTTGTGTATCATAAAAGAGTCATCGTTTCTCCTCCTATGGGTTATTCGAGACCTCTTAATCCAAACCGCAAGTAACGAGGCATTGGCTACCTTAAGAGAGTCATAGTTACTCGTCCCAATTGCTCACCCAGTCTGCCACTTTTTCTTACTGCGGCCAGTCTGCCAGAAGCGATATGTCACTCGTTGTGTATCTTAAGAGATTCATCGTTACTCCTTCCATAGGTTACTGGTATTCTCTGAGTCAATACCTGTCGTGACGAAAAAGTGGCTATCTTAATAGTGCAATACTTCTTCCTCCGAGTTGCTCACACAGTTTACTACTTTTTGTGTACTTGCCAGTCTGCCAGAAGCGATATGTCACTAGTTGTGTATCATAAAAGAGTCATCGTTTCTCCTCCTAGGGGTTATTCGAGATTTCTTAATCCAAACCGCAAGTAACGAGGCATTGGCTACCTTAAGAGAGTCATAGTTACTAGTCCCAATTGCTCACCCAGTCTGCCACTTTTCCTTACTGCGGCCAGTCTGCCAGAAGCGATATGTCACTCGTTGTGTATCTTAAGAGATTCATCGTTACTCTTTCCATAGGTTACTGGTATTCTCTGATTCAATGCCTCTCGTGACGAAAAAGTGGCTATCTTAATAGTGCAATACTTCTTCCTCCCAGTTGCTCACACAGTTTACTACTTTTTTGTATAGTTTTTGTCTGCCAGAAACTATAATTCACTAGTTTTGTATCATAAAAGAGTCATCGTTTCTCCTCCTAGGGGTTATTCGAGACCTCTTAATCCAAACCGCAAGTAACGAGGCATTGGCTACCTTAAGAGAGTCATAGTTACTCGTCCCTATTGCTCACCAAGTCTGCCACTTTTTCTTACTGCGGCCAGTCTGCCAGAAGCGATATGTCACTCGTTGTGTATCTTAAGAGATTCATCGTAACTCCTTCCATAGGTTACTGATATTCTCTGAGTCAATACCTCTCGTGACGAAAAAGTGGCTATCTTAATAGTGCAATACTTCTTCCTCCGAGTTGCTCACACAGTTTACTATTTTTTGTGTAGTTTTTGTCTGCCAGAAACTATAATTCACTAGTTGTGTATCATAAAAGAGTCATCGTTTCTCCTCCTAGGGGTTTTCGAGATTTCTTAATCCAAACCGCAAGTAACGAGGCATTGGCTACCTTAAGAGAGTCATAGTTACTCGTCCCAATTGCTTATCCAGTCTGCCACTTTTCCTTACTGCGGCCAGTCTGCCAGAGGCGATATGTCACTCGTTGTGTATCTTAAGAGATTCATCGTTACTCCTTCCATAGGTTACTGGTATTCTCTGAGTCAAAACCTCTCGTGACGAAAAAGTGTCTATCTTAATAGTGCAATACTTCTTCCTCCGAGTTGCTCACACAGTTTACTACTCGTGTGTAGTTTTTGTCTGCCAGAAACTATAATTCACTAGTTGTGTATCATAAAAGAGTCATCGTTTCTCCTCCTAGGGGTTTTCGAGATTTCTTAATCCAAACCGCAAGTAACGAGGCATTGGCTACCTTAAGAGAGTCATAGTTACTCGTCCCCATTGCTCACCCAGTCTGCCACTTTTCCTTACTGCGGCCAGTCTGCCAGAAGCGATATGTCACTCGTTGTGTATCTTAAGAGATTCATCGTTACTCTTTCCATAGGTTACTGGTATTCTCTGATTCAATGCCTCTCGTGACGAAAAAGTGGCTATCTTAATAGTGCAATACTTCTTCCTCCCAGTTGCTCACACAGTTTACTACGTTTTTGTGTAGTTTTTGTCTGCCAGAAACTATAATTCACTAGTTTTGTATCATAAAAGAGTCATCGTTTCTCCTCCTAGGGGTTATTCGAGACCTCTTAATCCAAACCGCAAGTAACGATGCATTGGCTACCTTAAGAGAGTCATAGTTACTCGTCCCAATTGCTCACCCAGTCTGCCACTTTTTCTTACTGCGGCCAGTCTGCCAGAAGCGATATGTCACTCGTTGTGTATCTTACGAGATTCATCGTTACTCCTTCCATAGGTTACTGGTATTGTCTGAGTCAATACCTGTCGTGACGAAAAAGTGGCTATCTTAATAGTGCAATACTTCTTCCTCCGACTTGCTCACACAGTTTACTACTTTTTGTGTAGTTTTTGTCTGCCAGAAACTATAATTCACTAGTTGTGTATCATAAAAGAGTCATCGTTTCTCCTCCTAGGGGTTTTCGAGATTTCTTAATCCAAACCGCAAGTAACGAGGCATTGGCAACCTTAAGAGAGTCATAGTTACTCGTCCCCATTGCTCACCCAGTCTGCCACTTTTTCTTACTGTGGCCAGTCTGCCAGAAGCGATATGTCACTCGTTGTGTATCTTAAGAGATTCATCGTTACTCCTTCCATAGGTTACTGGTATTCTCTGAGTCAATACCTCTCTTGACGAAAATGTGGCTATCTTAATAGTGCAATACTTCTTCCTCCGAGTTGCTCACACAGTTTACTGTATTTTGTGTAGTTTTTGTCTGCCAGAAACTATAATTCACTAGTTGTGTATCATAAAAGAGTCATCGTTTCTCCTCCTAGGGGTTATTCGAGATATCTTAATCCAAACCGCAAGTAACGAGGCATTGGCTACCTTAAGAGAGTCATAGTTACTCGTCCCAATTGCTCACCCAGTCTGCCACTTTTCCTTACTGCGGCCAGTCTGCCAGAAGCGATATGTCACTCGTTGTGTATCTTAAGAGATTCATCGTTACTCTTTCCATAGGTTACTGGTATTCTCTGATTCAATGCCTCTCGTGACGAAAAAGTGGCTATCTTAATAGTGCAATACTTCTTCCTCCCAGTTGCTCACACAGTTTACTACTTTTTGTGTAGTTTTTGTCTAGCAGAAACTATAATTCACTAGTTGTGTATCATAAAAGAGTCATTGTTTCTCCTCCTAGGGGTTTTCGAGATTTCTTAATCCAAACCGCAAGTAACGAGGCATTGGCTACCTTAAGAGAGTCATAGTTACTCGTCCCCATTGCTCACCCAGTCTGCCACTTTTTCTTACTGTGGCCAGTCTGCCAGAAGCGATATGTCACTCGTTGTGTATCTTAAGAGATTCATCGTTACTCCTTCCATAGGTTACTGGTATTCTCTGAGTCAATACCTCTCTTGACGTAAAAGTGGCTATCTTAATAGTGCAATACTTCTTCCTCCGAGTTGCTCACACAGTTTACTGCTTTTTGTGTAGTTTTTGTCTAGCAGAAACTATAATTCACTAGTTGTGTATCATAAAAGAGTCATCGTTTCTCCTCCTAGGGGTTTTCGAGATTTCTTAATCCAAACCGCAAGTAACGAGGCATTGGCTACCTTAAGAGAGTCATAGTTACTCGTCCCAATTGCTCACCCAGTCTGCCACTTTTTCTTACTGCGGCCAGTCTGCCAGAAGCGATATGTCACTCGTTGTGTATCTTAAGAGATTCATCGTTACTCCTTCCATAGGTTACTGGTATTCTCTGAGTCAATACCTTTCGTGACGAAAAAGTGGCTATCTTAATAGTGCAATACTTCTTCCTCCGAGTTGCTCACACAGTTTACTACTTTTTGTGTAGTTTTTGTCTGCCAGAAACTATAATTCACTAGTTGTGTATCATAAAAGAGTCATCGTTTCTCCTCCTAGGGGTTATTCGAGATATCTTAATCCAAACCGCAAGTAACGAGGCATTGGCTACCTTAAGAGAGTCATAGTTACTCGTCCCAATTGCTCACCCAGTCTGCCACTTTTTCTTACTGCGGCCAGTCTGCCAGAAGCGATATGTCACTCGTTGTGTATCTTAAGAGATTCATCGTTACTCCTTCCATAGGTTACTGGTATTCTCTGAGTCAATACCTTTCGTGACGAAAAAGTGGCTATCTTAATAGTGCAATACTTCTTCCTCCGAGTTGCTCACACAGTTTACTACTTTTTGTGTAGTTTTTGTCTGCCAGAAACTATAATTCACTAGTTGTGTATCATAAAAGAGTCATCGTTTCTCCTCCTAGGGGTTTTCGAGATTTCTTAATCCAAACCGCAAGTAACGAGGCATTGGCAACCTTAAGAGAGTCATAGTTACTCGTCCCCATTGCTCACCCAGTCTGCCACTTTTTCTTACTGTGGCCAGTCTGCCAGAAGCGATATGTCACTCGTTGTGTATCTTAAGAGATTCATCGTTACTCCTTCCATAGGTTACTGGTATTCTCTGAGTCAATACCTCTCTTGACGAAAATGTGGCTATCTTAATAGTGCAATACTTCTTCCTCCGAGTTGCTCACACAGTTTACTGTATTTTGTGTAGTTTTTGTCTGCCAGAAACTATAATTCACTAGTTGTGTATCATAAAAGAGTCATCGTTTCTCCTCCTAGGGGTTATTCGAGATATCTTAATCCAAACCGCAAGTAACGAGGCATTGGCTACCTTAAGAGAGTCATAGTTACTCGTCCCAATTGCTCACCCAGTCTGCCACTTTTCCTTACTGCGGCCAGTCTGCCAGAAGCGATATGTCACTCGTTGTGTATCTTAAGAGATTCATCGTTACTCTTTCCATAGGTTACTGGTATTCTCTGATTCAATGCCTCTCGTGACGAAAAAGTGGCTATCTTAATAGTGCAATACTTCTTCCTCCCAGTTGCTCACACAGTTTACTACTTTTTGTGTAGTTTTTGTCTAGCAGAAACTATAATTCACTAGTTGTGTATCATAAAAGAGTCATTGTTTCTCCTCCTAGGGGTTTTCGAGATTTCTTAATCCAAACCGCAAGTAACGAGGCATTGGCTACCTTAAGAGAGTCATAGTTACTCGTCCCCATTGCTCACCCAGTCTGCCACTTTTTCTTACTGTGGCCAGTCTGCCAGAAGCGATATGTCACTCGTTGTGTGTCTTAAGAGATTCATCGTTACTCCTTCCATAGGTTACTGGTATTCTCTGAGTCAATACCTCTCTTGACGTAAAAGTGGCTATCTTAATAGTGCAATACTTCTTCCTCCGAGTTGCTCACACAGTTTACTGCTTTTTGTGTAGTTTTTGTCTAGCAGAAACTATAATTCACTAGTTGTGTATCATAAAAGAGTCATCGTTTCTCCTCCTAGGGGTTTTCGAGATTTCTTAATCCAAACCGCAAGTAACGAGGCATTGGCTACCTTAAGAGAATCATAGTTACTCGTCCCAATTGCTCACCCAGTCTGCCACTTTTTCTTACTGCGGCCAGTCTGCCAGAAGCGATATGTCACTCGTTGTGTATCTTAAGAGATTCATCGTTACTCCTTCCATAGGTTACTGGTATTCTCTGAGTCAATACCTTTCGTGACGAAAAAGTGGCTATCTTAATAGTGCAATACTTCTTCCTCCGAGTTGCTCACACAGTTTACTACTTTTTGTGTAGTTTTTGTCTGGCAGAAACTATAATTCACTAGTTGTGTATCATAAAAGAGTCATCGTTTCTCCTCCTAGGGGTTATTCGAGATATCTTAATCCAAACCGCAAGTAACGAGGCATTGGCTACCTTAAGAGAGTCATAGTTACTCGTCCCAATTGCTCACCCAGTCTGCCACTTTTCCTTACTGCGGCCAGTCTGCCAGAAGCGATATGTCACTCGTTGTGTATCTTAAGAGATTCATCGTTACTCTTTCCATAGGTTACTGGTATTCTCTGATTCAATGCCTCTCGTGACGAAAAAGTGGCTATCTTAATAGTGCAATACTTCTTCCTCCCAGTTGCTCACACAGTTTACTACTTTTTTGTGTAGTTTTTGTCTGCCAGAAACTATAATTCACTAGTTGTGTATCATAAAAGAGTCATCGTTTCTCCTCCTAGGGGTTTTCGAGATTTCTTAATCCAAACCGCAAGTAACGAGGCATTGGCTACCTTAAGAGAGTCATAGTTACTCGTCCCAATTGCTCACCCAGTCTGCCACTTTTTCTTACTGCGGCCAGTCTGCCAGAAGCGATATGTCACTCGTTGTGTATCTTAAGAGATTCATCGTTACTCCTTCCATAGGTTACTGGTATTCTCTGAGTCAATACCTTTCGTGACGAAAAAGTGGCTATCTTAATAGTGCAATACTTCTTCCTCCGAGTTGCTCACACAGTTTACTACTTTTTGTGTAGTTTTTGTCTGCCAGAAACTATAATTCACTAGTTGTGTATCATAAAAGAGTCATCGTTTCTCCTCCTAGGGGTTATTCGAGATATCTTAATCCAAACCGCAAGTAACGAGGCATTGGCTACCTTAAGAGAGTCATAGTTACTCGTCCCAATTGCTCACCCAGTCTGCCACTTTTCCTTACTGCGGCCAGTCTGCCAGAAGCGATATGTCACTCGTTGTGTATCTTAAGAGATTCATCGTTACTCTTTCCATAGGTTACTGGTATTCTCTGATTCAATGCCTCTCGTGACGAAAAAGTGGCTATCTTAATAGTGCAATACTTCTTCCTCCCAGTTGCTCACACAGTTTACTACTTTTTTGTGTAGTTTTTGTCTGCCAGAAACTATAATTCACTAGTTTTGTATCATAAAAGAATCATCGTTTCTCCTCCTAGGGGTTATTCGAGACCTCTTAATCCAAACCGCAAGTAACGATGCATTGGCTACCTTAAGAGAGTCATAGTTACTCGTCCCAATTGCTCACCCAGTCTGCCACTTTTTCTTACTGCGGCCAGTCTGCCAGAAGCGATATGTCACTCGTTGTGTATCTTAAGAGATTCATCGTTACTCCTTCCATAGGTTACTGGTATTGTCTGAGACAATACCTGTCGTGACGAAAAAGTGGCTATCTTAATAGTGCAATACTTCTTCCTCCGAGTTGCTTACACAGTTTACTACTTTTTGTGTAGTTTTTGTCTGCCAGAAACTATAATTCACTAGTTGTGTATCATAAAAGAGTCATCGTTTCTCCTCCTAGGGGTTTTCGAGATTTCTTAATCCAAACCGCAAGTAACGAGGCATTGGCTACCTTAAGAGAGTCATAGTTACTCGTCCCCATTGCTCACCCAGTCTGCCACTTTTTCTTACTGTGGCCAGTCTGCCAGAAGCGATATGTCACTCGTTGTGTATCTTAAGAGATTCATCGTTACTCCTTCCATAGGTTACTGGTATTCTCTGAGTCAATACCTCTCTTGACGAAAAAGTGGCTATCTATATAGTGCAATACTTCTTCCTCCGAGTTGCTCACACAGTTTACTGCTTTTTGTGTAGTTTTTGTCTGCCAGAAACTATATTTCACTAGTTGTGTATCATAAAAGAGTCATCGTTTCTCCTCCTAGGGGTTATTCGAGATGTCTTAATCCAAACCGCAAGTAACGAGGCATTGGCTACCTTAAGAGAGTCATAGTTACTCGTCCCAATTGCTCACCCAGTCTGCCACTTTTTCTTACTGCGGCCAGTCTGCCAGAAGCGATATGTCACTTGTTGTGTATCTTAAGAGATTCATCGTTACTCCTTCCATAGGTTACTGGTATTCTCTGAGTCAATACCTCTCTTGACGAAAAAGTGGCTATCTTAATAGTGCAATACTTCTTCCTCCGTGTTGCTCACACAGTTTACTGCTTTTTGTGTAGTTTTTGTCTGCCAGAAACTATAATTCACTAGTTGTGTATCATAAAAGAGTCATCGTTTCTCCTCCTAGGGGTTATTCGAGACCTCTTAATCCAAACCGCAAGTAACGAGGCATTGGCTACCTTAAGAGAGTCATAGTTACTCGTCCCAATTGCTCACCCAGTCTGCCACTTTTTCTTACTGCGGCCAGTCTGCCAGAAGCGATATGTCACTCGTTGTGTATCTTAAGAGATTCATCGTTACTCCTTCCATAGGTTACTGGTATTCTCTGAGTCAATACCTGTCGTGACGAAAAAGTGGCTATCTTAATAGTGCAATACTTCTTCCTCCGAGTTGCTCACACAGTTTACTACTTTTTGTGTACTTGCCAGTCTGCCAGAAGCGATATGTCACTAGTTGTGTATCATAAAAGAGTCATCGTTTCTCCTCCTAGGGGTTTTCGAGATTTCTTAATCCAAACCGCAAGTAACGAGGCATTGGCTACCTTAAGAGAGTCATAGTTACTCGTCCCCATTGCTCACCCAGTCTGCCACTTTTTCTTACTGTGGCCAGTCTGCCAGAAGCGATATGTCACTCGTTGTGCATCTTAAGAGATTCATCGTTACTCCTTCCATAGGTTACTGGTATTCTCTGAGTCAATACCTCTCTTGACGTAAAAGTGGCTATCTTAATAGTGCAATACTTCTTCCTCCGAGTTGCTCACACAGTTTACTGCTTTTTATGTAGTTTTTGTCTAGCAGAAACTATATTTCACTAGTTGTGTATCATAAAAGAGTCATCGTTTCTCCTCCTAGGGGTTTTCGAGATTTCTTAATCCAAACCGCAAGTAACGAGGCATTGGCTACCTTAAGAGAGTCATAGTTACTCGTCCCAATTGCTCACCCAGTCTGCCATTTTTACTTACTGCGGCCAGTCTGCCAGAAGCGATATGTCACTCGTTGTGTATCTTAAGAGATTCATCGTTACTCCTTCCATAGGTTACTGGTATTCTCTGAGTCAATACCTGTCGTGACGAAAAAGTGGCTATCTTAATAGTGCAATACTTCTTCCTCCGAGTTGCTCACACAGTTTACTACTTTTTTTGTAGTATTTGTCTGCCAGAAACTATATTTCACTAGTTGTGTATCATAAAAGAGTCATCGTTTCTCCTCCTAGGGGTTATTCGAGATATCTTAATCCAAACCGCAAGTAACGAGGCATTGGCTACCTTAAGAGAGTCATAGTTACTCGTCCCAATTGCTCACCCAGTCTGCCACTTTTCCTTACTGCGGCCAGTCTGCCAGAAGCGATATGTCACTCGTTGTGTATCTTAAGAGATTCATCGTTACTCCTTCCATAGGTTACTGGTATTCTCTGAGTCAATACCTTTCGTGACGAAAAAGTGGCTATCTTAATAGTGCAATACTTCTTCCTCCGAGTTGCTCACACAGTTTACTACTTTTTGTGTAGTATTTGTCTGCCAGAAACTATAATTCACTAGTTGTGTATCATAAAAGAGTCATCGTTTCTCCTCCTAGGGGTTATTCGAGATATCTTAATCCAAACCGCAAGTAACGAGGCATTGGCTACCTTAAGAGAGTCATAGTTACTCGTCCCAATTGCTCACCCAGTCTGCCACTTTTTCTTACTGCGGCCAGTCTGCCAGAAGCGATATGTCACTCGTTGTGTATCTTAAGAGATTCATCGTTACTCCTTCCATAGGTTACTGGTATTGTCTGAGACAATACCTGTCGTGACGAAAAAGTGGCTATCTTAATAGTGAAATACTTCTTCCTCCGAGTTGCTCACACAGTTTACTACTTTTTGTGTAGTTTTTGTCTGCCAGAAACTATAATTCACTAGTTGTGTATCATAAAAGAGTCATCGTTTCTCCTCCTTGGGGTTTTCGAGATTTCTTAATCCAAACCGCAAGTAACGAGGCATTGGCTACCTTAAGAGAGTCATAGTTACTCGTCCCCATTGCTCACCCAGTCTGCCACTTTTTCTTACTGTGGCCAGTCTGCCAGAAGCGATATGTCACTCGTTGTGTATCTTAAGAGATTCATCGTTACTCCTTCCATAGGTTACTGGTATTCTCTGAGTCAATACCTCTCTTGACGAAAAAGTGGCTATCTAAATAGTGCAATACTTCTTCCTCCGAGTTGCTCACACAGTTTACTGCTTTTTGTGTAGTTTTTGTCTGCCAGAAACTATAATTCACTAGTTGTGTATCATAAAAGAGTCATCGTTTCTCCTCCTTTGGGTTATTCGAGACCTCTTAATCCAAACCGCAAGTAACGAGGCATTGGCTACCTTAAGAGAGTCATAGTTACTCGTCCCAATTGCTCACCCAGTCTGCCACTTTTTCTTACTGCGGCCAGTCTGCCAGAAGCGATATGTCACTCGTTGTGTATCTTAAGAGATTCATCGTTACTCCTTCCATAGGTTACTGGTATTCTCTGAGTCAATACCTGTCGTGACGAAAAAGTGGCTATCTTAATAGTGCAATACTTCTTCCTCCGAGTTGCTCACACAGTTTACTACTTTTTGTGTACTTGCCAGTCTGCCAGAAGCGATATGTCACTAGTTGTGTATCATAAAAGAGTCATCGTTTCTCCTCCTAGGGGTTATTCGAGATTTCTTAATCCAAACCGCAAGTAACGAGGCATTGGCTACCTTAAGAGAGTCATAGTTACTAGTCCCAATTGCTCACCCAGTCTGCCACTTTTCCTTACTGCGGCCAGTCTGCCAGAAGCGATATGTCACTCGTTGTGTATCTTAAGAGATTCATCGTTATTCTTTCCATAGGTTACTGGTATTCTCTGATTCAATGCCTCTCGTGACGAAAAAGTGGCTATCTTAATAGTGCAATACTTCTTCCTCCCAGTTGCTCACACAGTTTACTACTTTTTTGTATAGTTTTTGTCTGCCAGAAACTATAATTCACTAGTTTTGTATCATAAAAGAGTCATCGTTTCTCCTCCTAGGGGTTATTCGAGAAATCTTAATCCAAACCGCAAGTAACGAGGCATTGGCTACCTTAAGAGAGTCATAGTTACTCGTCCCTATTGCTCACCAAGTCTGCCACTTTTTCTTACTGCGGCCAGTCTGCCAGAAGCGATATGTCACTCGTTGTGTATCTTAAGAGATTCATCGTTACTCCTTCCATAGGTTACTGGTATTGTCTGAGACAATACCTGTCGTGACGAAAAAGTGGCTATCTTAATAGTGCAATACTTCTTCCTCCGAGTTGCTCACACAGTTTACTACTTTTTGTGCAGTTTTTGTCTGCCAGAAACTATAATTCACTAGTTGTGTATCATAAAAGAGTCATCGTTTCTCCTCCTAGGGGTTTTCGAGATTTCTTAATCCAAACCGCAAGTAATGAGGCATTGGCTACCTTAAGAGAGTCATAGTTACTCGTCCCCATTGCTCACCCAGTCTGCCACTTTTTCTTACTGTGGCCAGTCTGCCAGAAGCGATATGTCACTCGTTGTGTATCTTAAGAGATTCATCGTTACTCCTTCCATAGGTTACTGGTATTCTCTGAGTCAATACCTCTCTTGACGAAAAAGTGGCTATCTAAATAGTGCAATACTTCTTCCTCCGAGTTGCTCACACAGTTTACTGCTTTTTGTGTAGTTTTTGTCTGCCAGAAACTATAATTCACTAGTTGTGTATCATAAAAGTGTCATCGTTTCTCCTCCTAGGGGTTATTCGAGATGTCTTAATCCAAACCGCAAGTAACGAGGCATTGGCTACCTTAAGAGAGTCATAGTTACTCGTCCCAATTGCTCACCCAGTCTGCCACTTTTTCTTACTGCGGCCAGTCTGCCAGAAGCGATATGTCACTTGTTGTGTATCTTAAGAGATTCATCGTTACTCCTTCCATAGGTTACTGGTATTCTCTGAGTCAATACCTCTCTTGACGAAAAAGTGGCTATCTTAATAGTGCAATACTTCTTCCTCCGAGTTGCTCACACAGTTTACTGCTTTTTGTGTAGTTTTTGTCTGCCAGAAACTATAATTCACTAGTTGTGTATCATAAAAGAGTCATCGTTTCTCCTCCTTTGGGTTATTCGAGACCTCTTAATCCAAACCGCAAGTAACGAGGCATTGGCTACCTTAAGAGAGTCATAGTTACTCGTCCCAATTGCTCACCCAGTCTGCCACTTTTTCTTACTGCGGCCAGTCTGCCAGAAGCGATATGTCACTCGTTGTGTATCTTAAGAGATTCATCGTTACTCCTTCCATAGGTTACTGGTATTCTCTGAGTCAATACCTGTCGTGACGAAAAAGTGGCTATCTTAATAGTGCAATACTTCTTCCTCCGAGTTGCTCACACAGTTTACTACTTTTTGTGTACTTGCCAGTCTGCCAGAAGCGATATGTCACTAGTTGTGTATCATAAAAGAGTCATCGTTTCTCCTCCTAGGGGTTATTCGAGATTTCTTAATCCAAACCGCAAGTAACGAGGCATTGGCTACCTTAAGAGAGTCATAGTTACTAGTCCCAATTGCTCACCCAGTCTGCCACTTTTCCTTACTGCGGCCAGTCTGCCAGAAGCGATATGTCACTCGTTGTGTATCTTAAGAGATTCATCGTTATTCTTTCCATAGGTTACTGGTATTCTCTGATTCAATGCCTCTCGTGACGAAAAAGTGGCTATCTTAATAGTGCAATACTTCTTCCTCCCAGTTGCTCACACAGTTTACTACTTTTTTGTATAGTTTTTGTCTGCCAGAAACTATAATTCACTAGTTTTGTATCATAAAAGAGTCATCGTTTCTCCTCCTAGGGGTTATTCGAGAAATCTTAATCCAAACCGCAAGTAACGAGGCATTGGCTACCTTAAGAGAGTCATAGTTACTCGTCCCTATTGCTCACCACGTCTGCCACTTTTTCTTACTGCGGCCAGTCTGCCAGAAGCGATATGTCACTCGTTGTGTATCTTAAGAGATTCATCGTTACTCCTTCCATAGGTTACTGGTATTCTCTGAGTCAATACCTCTCTTGACGAAAAAGTGGCTATCTAAATAGTGCAATACTTCTTCCTCCGAGTTGCTCACACAGTTTACTGCTTTTTGTGTAGTTTTTGTCTGCCAGAAACTATAATTCACTAGTTGTGTATCATAAAAGTGTCATCGTTTCTCCTCCTAGGGGTTATTCGAGATGTCTTAATCCAAACCGCAAGTAACGAGGCATTGGCTACCTTAAGAGAGTCATAGTTACTCGTCCCAATTGCTCACCCAGTCTGCCACTTTTTCTTACTGCGGCCAGTCTGCCAGAAGCGATATGTCACTCGTTGTGTATCTTAAGAGATTCATCGTTACTCCTTCCATAGGTTACTGGTATTCTCTGAGTCAATACCTCTCTTGACGAAAAAGTGGCTATCTTAATAGTGCAATACTTCTTCCTCCGAGTTGCTCACACAGTTTACTGCTTTTTGTGTAGTTTTTGTCTGCCAGAAACTATAATTCACTAGTTGTGTATCATAAAAGAGTCATCGTTTCTCCTCCTAGGGGTTATTCGAGACCTCTTAATCCAAACCGCAAGTAACGATGCATTGGCTACCTTAAGAGAGTCATAGTTACTCGTCCCAATTGCTCACCCAGTCTGCCACTTTTTCTTACTGCGGCCAGTCTGCCAGAAGCGATATGTCACTCGTTGTGTATCTTAAGAGATTCATCGTTACTCCTTCCCTAGGTTACTGGTATTGTCTGAGTCAATACCTGTCGTGACGAAAAAGTGGCTATCTTAATAGTGCAATACTTCTTCCTCCGACTTGCTCACACAGTTTACTACTTTTTGTGTAGTTTTTGTCTGCCAGAAACTATAATTCACTAGTTGTGTATCATAAAAGAGTCATCGTTTCTCCTCCTAGGGGTTTTCGAGATTTCTTAATCCAAACCGCAAGTAACGAGGCATTGGCAACCTTAAGAGAGTCATAGTTACTCGTCCCCATTGCTCACCCAGTCTGCCACTTTTTCTTACTGTGGCCAGTCTGCCAGAAGCGATATGTCACTCGTTGTGTATCTTAAGAGATTCATCGTTACTCCTTCCATAGGTTACTGGTATTCTCTGAGTCAATACCTCTCTTGACGAAAATGTGGCTATCTTAATAGTGCAATACTTCTTCCTCCGAGTTGCTCACACAGTTTACTGTATTTTGTGTAGTTTTTGTCTGCCAGAAACTATAATTCACTAGTTGTGTATCATAAAAGAGTCATCGTTTCTCCTCCTAGGGGTTATTCGAGATATCTTAATCCAAACCGCAAGTAACGATGCATTGGCTACCTTAAGAGAGTCATAGTTACTCATCCCAATTGCTCACCCAGTCTGCCACTTTTCCTTACTGCGGCCAGTCTGCCAGAAGCGATATGTCACTCGTTGTGTATCTTAAGAGATTCATCGTTACTCTTTCCATAGGTTACTGGTATTCTCTGATTCAATGCCTCTCGTGACGAAAAAGTGGCTATCTTAATAGTGCAATACTTCTTCCTCCCAGTTGCTCACACAGTTTACTACTTTTTGTGTAGTTTTTGTCTAGCAGAAACTATAATTCACTAGTTGTGTATCATAAAAGAGTCATTGTTTCTCCTCCTAGGGGTTTTCGAGATTTCTTAATCCAAACCGCAAGTAACGAGGCATTGGCTACCTTAAGAGAGTCATAGTTACTCGTCCCCATTGCCCACCCAGTCTGCCACTTTTTCTTACTGTGGCCAGTCTGCCAGAAGCGATATGTCACTCGTTGTGTATCTTAAGAGATTCATCGTTACTCCTTCCATAGGTTACTGGTATTCTCTGAGTCAATACCTCTCTTGACGTAAAAGTGGCTATCTTAATAGTGCAATACTTCTTCCTCCGAGTTGCTCACACAGTTTACTGCTTTTTGTGTAGTTTTTGTCTAGCAGAAACTATAATTCACTAGTTGTGTATCATAAAAGAGTCATCGTTTCTCCTCCTAGGGGTTTTCGAGATTTCTTAATCCAAACCGCAAGTAACGAGGCATTGGCTACCTTAAGAGAGTCATAGTTACTCGTCCCAATTGCTCACCCAGTCTGCCACTTTTTCTTACTGCGGCCAGTCTGCCAGAAGCGATATGTCACTTGTTGTGTATCTTAAGAGATTCATCGTTACTCCTTCCATAGGTTACTGGTATTCTCTGAGTCAATACCTCTCTTGACGAAAAAGTGGCTATCTTAATAGTGCAATACTTCTTCCTCCGAGTTGCTCACACAGTTTACTGCTTTTTGTGTAGTTTTTGTCTGCCAGAAACTATAATTCACTAGTTGTGTATCATAAAAGAGTCATCGTTTCTCCTCCTTTGGGTTATTCGAGACCTCTTAATCCAAACCGCAAGTAACGAGGCATTGGCTACCTTAAGAGAGTCATAGTTACTCGTCCCAATTGCTCACCCAGTCTGCCACTTTTTCTTACTGCGGCCAGTCTGCCAGAAGCGATATGTCACTCGTTGTGTATCTTAAGAGATTCATCGTTACTCCTTCCATAGGTTACTGGTATTCTCTGAGTCAATACCTGTCGTGACGAAAAAGTGGCTATCTTAATAGTGCAATACTTCTTCCTCCGAGTTGCTCACACAGTTTACTACTTTTTGTGTACTTGCCAGTCTGCCAGAAGCGATATGTCACTAGTTGTGTATCATAAAAGAGTCATCGTTTCTCCTCCTAGGGGTTATTCGAGATTTCTTAATCCAAACCGCAAGTAACGAGGCATTGGCTACCTTAAGAGAGTCATAGTTACTAGTCCCAATTGCTCACCCAGTCTGCCACTTTTCCTTACTGCGGCCAGTCTGCCAGAAGCGATATGTCACTCGTTGTGTATCTTAAGAGATTCATCGTTACTCTTTCCATAGGTTACTGGTATTCTCTGATTCAATGCCTCTCGTGACGAAAAAGTGGCTATCTTAATAGTGCAATACTTCTTCCTCCCAGTTGCTCACACAGTTTACTACTTTTTTGTATAGTTTTTGTCTGCCAGAAACTATAATTCACTAGTTTTGTATCATAAAAGAGTCATCGTTTCTCCTCCTAGGGGTTATTCGAGACCTCTTAATCCAAACCGCAAGTAACGAGGCATTGGCTACCTTAAGAGAGTCATAGTTACTCGTCCCTATTGCTCACCAAGTCTGCCACTTTTTCTTACTGCGGCCAGTCTGCCAGAAGCGATATGTCACTCGTTGTGTATCTTAAGAGATTCATCGTTACTCCTTCCATAGGTTACTGGTATTCTCTGAGTCAATACCTCTCGTGACGAAAAAGTGGCTATCTTAATAGTGCAATACTTCTCCTCCCAGTTGCTCACACAGTTTACTACTTTTTTGTGTAGTTTTTGTCTGCCAGAAACTATAATTCACTAGTTTTGTATCATAAAAGAGTCATCGTTTCTCCTCCTAGGGGTTATTCGAGACCTCTGAATCCAAACCGCAAGCAACGAGGCATTGGCTACCTTAAGAGAGTCATAGTTACTCGTCCCCATTGCTCACCCAGTCTGCCACTTTTTCTTACTGCGGCCAGTCTGCCAGAAGCGATATGTCACTCGTTGTGTATCTTAAGAGATTCATCGTTACTCCTTCCATAGGTTACTGATATTCTCTGAGTCAATACCTCTCGTGACGAAAAAGTGGCTATCTTAATAGTGCAATACTTCTTCCTCCGAGTTGCTCACACAGTTTACTATTTTTTGTGTAGTTTTTGTCTGCCAGAAACTATAATTCACTAGTTGTGTATCATAAAAGAGTCATCGTTTCTCCTCCTAGGGGTTTTCGAGATTTCTTAATCCAAACCGCAAGTAACGAGGCATTGGCTACCTTAAGAGAGTCATAGTTACTCGTCCCAATTGCTTATCCAGTCTGCCACTTTTCCTTACTGCGGCCAGTCTGCCAGAGGCGATATGTCACTCGTTGTGTATCTTAAGAGATTCAACGTTACTCCTTCCATAGGTTACTGGTATTCTCTGAGTCAAAACCTCTCGTGACGAAAAAGTGTCTATCTTAATAGTGCAATACTTCTTCCTCCGAGTTGCTCACACAGTTTACTACTTTTTGTGTAGTTTTTGTCTGCCAGAAACTATAATTCACTAGTTGTGTATCATAAAAGAGTCATCGTTTCTCCTCCTAGGGGTTTTCGAGATTTCTTAATCCAAACCGCAAGTAACGAGGCATTGGCTACCTTAAGAGAGTCATAGTTACTCGTCCCCATTGCTCACCCAGTCTGCCACTTTTCCTTACTGCGGCCAGTCTGCCAGAAGCGATATGTCACTCGTTGTGTATCTTAAGAGATTCATCGTTACTCTTTCCATAGGTTACTGGTATTCTCTGATTCAATGCCTCTCGTGACGAAAAAGTGGCTATCTTAATAGTGCAATACTTCTTCCTCCCAGTTGCTCACACAGTTTACTACTTTTTTGTGTAGTTTTTGTCTGCCAGAAACTATAATTCACTAGTTTTGTATCATAAAAGAGTCATCGTTTCTCCTCCTAGGGGTTATTCGAGACCTCTTAATCCAAACCGCAAGTAACGATGCATTGGCTACCTTAAGAGAGTCATAGTTACTCGTCCCAATTGCTCACCCAGTCTGCCACTTTTTCTTACTGCGGCCAGTCTGCCAGAAGCGATATGTCACTCGTTGTGTATCTTAAGAGATTCATCGTTACTCCTTCCATAGGTTACTGGTATTGTCTGAGTCAATACCTGTCGTGACGAAAAAGTGGCTATCTTAATAGTGCAATACTTCTTCCTCCGACTTGCTCACACAGTTTACTACTTTTTGTATAGTTTTTGTCTGCCAGAAACTATAATTCACTAGTTGTGTATCATAAAAGAGTCATCGTTTCTCCTCCTAGGGGTTTTCGAGATTTCTTAATCCAAACCGCAAGTAACGAGGCATTGGCAACCTTAAGAGAGTCATAGTTACTCGTCCCCATTGCTCACCCAGTCTGCCACTTTTTCTTACTGTGGCCAGTCTGCCAGAAGCGATATGTCACTCGTTGTGTATCTTAAGAGATTCATCGTTACTCCTTCCATAGGTTACTGGTATTCTCTGAGTCAATACCTCTCTTGACGAAAAAGTGGCTATCTTAATAGTGCAATACTTCTTCCTCCGAGTTGCTCACACAGTTTACTGTATTTTGTGTAGTTTTTGTCTGCCAGAAACTATAATTCACTAGTTGTGTATCATAAAAGAGTCATCGTTTCTCCTCCTAGGGGTTATTCGAGATATCTTAATCCAAACCGCAAGTAACGATGCATTGGCTACCTTAAGAGAGTCATAGTTACTCATCCCAATTGCTCACCCAGTCTGCCACTTTTCCTTACTGCGGCCAGTCTGCCAGAAGCGATATGTCACTCGTTGTGTATCTTAAGAGATTCATCGTTACTCTTTCCATAGGTTACTGGTATTCTCTGATTCAATGCCTCTCGTGACGAAAAAGTGGCTATCTTAATAGTGTAATACTTCTTCCTCCCAGTTGCTCACACAGTTTACTACTTTTTGTGTAGTTTTTGTCTAGCAGAAACTATAATTCACTAGTTGTGTATCATAAAAGAGTCATTGTTTCTCCTCCTAGGGGTTTTCGAGATTTCTTAATCCAAACCGCAAGTAACGAGGCATTGGCTACCTTAAGAGAGTCATAGTTACTCGTCCCCATTGCTCACCCAGTCTGCCACTTTTTCTTACTGTGGCCAGTCTGCCAGAAGCGATATGTCACTCGTTGTGTATCTTAAGAGATTCATCGTTACTCCTTCCATAGGTTACTGGTATTCTCTGAGTCAATACCTGTCGTGACGAAAAAGTGGCTATCTTAATAGTGCAATACTTCTTCCTCCGAGTTGCTCACACAGTTTACTACTTTTTGTGTACTTGCCAGTCTGCCAGAAGCGATATGTCACTAGTTGTGTATCATAAAAGAGTCATCGTTTCTCCTCCTAGGGGTTATTCGAGATTTCTTAATCCAAACCGCAAGTAACGAGGCATTGGCTACCTTAAGAGAGTCATAGTTACTAGTCCCAATTGCTCACCCAGTCTGCCACTTTTCCTTACTGCGGCCAGTCTGCCAGAAGCGATATGTCACTCGTTGTGTATCTTAAGAGATTCATCGTTACTCTTTCCATAGGTTACTGGTATTCTCTGATTCAATGCCTCTCGTGACGAAAAAGTGGCTATCTTAATAGTGCAATACTTCTTCCTCCCAGTTGCTCACACAGTTTACTACTTTTTTGTATAGTTTTTGTCTGCCAGAAACTATAATTCACTAGTTTTGTATCATAAAAGAGTCATCGTTTCTCCTCCTAGGGGTTATTCGAGACCTCTTAATCCAAACCGCAAGTAACGAGGCATTGGCTACCTTAAGAGAGTCATAGTTACTCGTCCCTATTGCTCACCAAGTCTGCCACTTTTTCTTACTGCGGCCAGTCTGCCAGAAGCGATATGTCACTCGTTGTGTATCTTAAGAGATTCATCGTTACTCCTTCCATAGGTTACTGGTATTCTCTGAGTCAATACCTCTCGTGACGAAAAAGTGGCTATCTTAATAGTGCAATACTTCTCCTCCCAGTTGCTCACACAGTTTACTACTTTTTTGTGTAGTTTTTGTCTGCCAGAAACTATAATTCACTAGTTTTGTATCATAAAAGAGTCATCGTTTCTCCTCCTAGGGGTTATTCGAGACCTCTGAATCCAAACCGCAAGCAACGAGGCATTGGCTACCTTAAGAGAGTCATAGTTACTCGTCCCCATTGCTCACCCAGTCTGCCACTTTTTCTTACTGCGGCCAGTCTGCCAGAAGCGATATGTCACTCGTTGTGTATCTTAAGAGATTCATCGTTACTCCTTCCATAGGTTACTGATATTCTCTGAGTCAATACCTCTCGTGACGAAAAAGTGGCTATCTTAATAGTGCAATACTTCTTCCTCCGAGTTGCTCACACAGTTTACTATTTTTTGTGTAGTTTTTGTCTGCCAGAAACTATAATTCACTAGTTGTGTATCATAAAAGAGTCATCGTTTCTCCTCCTAGGGGTTTTCGAGATTTCTTAATCCAAACCGCAAGTAACGAGGCATTGGCTACCTTAAGAGAGTCATAGTTACTCGTCCCAATTGCTTATCCAGTCTGCCACTTTTCCTTACTGCGGCCAGTCTGCCAGAGGCGATATGTCACTCGTTGTGTATCTTAAGAGATTCAACGTTACTCCTTCCATAGGTTACTGGTATTCTCTGAGTCAAAACCTCTCGTGACGAAAAAGTGTCTATCTTAATAGTGCAATACTTCTTCCTCCGAGTTGCTCACACAGTTTACTACTTTTTGTGTAGTTTTTGTCTGCCAGAAACTATAATTCACTAGTTGTGTATCATAAAAGAGTCATCGTTTCTCCTCCTAGGGGTTTTCGAGATTTCTTAATCCAAACCGCAAGTAACGAGGCATTGGCTACCTTAAGAGAGTCATAGTTACTCGTCCCCATTGCTCACCCAGTCTGCCACTTTTCCTTACTGCGGCCAGTCTGCCAGAAGCGATATGTCACTCGTTGTGTATCTTAAGAGATTCATCGTTACTCTTTCCATAGGTTACTGGTATTCTCTGATTCAATGCCTCTCGTGACGAAAAAGTGGCTATCTTAATAGTGCAATACTTCTTCCTCCCAGTTGCTCACACAGTTTACTACTTTTTTGTGTAGTTTTTGTCTGCCAGAAACTATAATTCACTAGTTTTGTATCATAAAAGAGTCATCGTTTCTCCTCCTAGGGGTTATTCGAGACCTCTTAATCCAAACCGCAAGTAACGATGCATTGGCTACCTTAAGAGAGTCATAGTTACTCGTCCCAATTGCTCACCCAGTCTGCCACTTTTTCTTACTGCGGCCAGTCTGCCAGAAGCGATATGTCACTCGTTGTGTATCTTAAGAGATTCATCGTTACTCCTTCCATAGGTTACTGGTATTGTCTGAGTCAATACCTGTCGTGACGAAAAAGTGGCTATCTTAATAGTGCAATACTTCTTCCTCCGACTTGCTCACACAGTTTACTACTTTTTGTATAGTTTTTGTCTGCCAGAAACTATAATTCACTAGTTGTGTATCATAAAAGAGTCATCGTTTCTCCTCCTAGGGGTTTTCGAGATTTCTTAATCCAAACCGCAAGTAACGAGGCATTGGCAACCTTAAGAGAGTCATAGTTACTCGTCCCCATTGCTCACCCAGTCTGCCACTTTTTCTTACTGTGGCCAGTCTGCCAGAAGCGATATGTCACTCGTTGTGTATCTTAAGAGATTCATCGTTACTCCTTCCATAGGTTACTGGTATTCTCTGAGTCAATACCTCTCTTGACGAAAAAGTGGCTATCTTAATAGTGCAATACTTCTTCCTCCGAGTTGCTCACACAGTTTACTGTATTTTGTGTAGTTTTTGTCTGCCAGAAACTATAATTCACTAGTTGTGTATCATAAAAGAGTCATCGTTTCTCCTCCTAGGGGTTATTCGAGATATCTTAATCCAAACCGCAAGTAACGATGCATTGGCTACCTTAAGAGAGTCATAGTTACTCATCCCAATTGCTCACCCAGTCTGCCACTTTTCCTTACTGCGGCCAGTCTGCCAGAAGCGATATGTCACTCGTTGTGTATCTTAAGAGATTCATCGTTACTCTTTCCATAGGTTACTGGTATTCTCTGATTCAATGCCTCTCGTGACGAAAAAGTGGCTATCTTAATAGTGTAATACTTCTTCCTCCCAGTTGCTCACACAGTTTACTACTTTTTGTGTAGTTTTTGTCTAGCAGAAACTATAATTCACTAGTTGTGTATCATAAAAGAGTCATTGTTTCTCCTCCTAGGGGTTTTCGAGATTTCTTAATCCAAACCGCAAGTAACGAGGCATTGGCTACCTTAAGAGAGTCATAGTTACTCGTCCCCATTGCTCACCCAGTCTGCCACTTTTTCTTACTGTGGCCAGTCTGCCAGAAGCGATATGTCACTCGTTGTGTATCTTAAGAGATTCATCGTTACTCCTTCCATAGGTTACTGGTATTCTCTGAGTCAATACCTCTCTTGACGTAAAAGTGGCTATCTTAATAGTGCAATACTTCTTCCTCCGAGTTGCTCACACAGTTTACTGCTTTTTGTGTAGTTTTTGTCTAGCAGAAACTATAATTCACTAGTTGTGTATCATAAAAGAGTCATCGTTTCTCCTCCTAGGGGTTTTCGAGATTTCTTAATCCAAACCGCAAGTAACGAGGCATTGGCTACCTTAAGAGAGTCATAGTTACTCGTCCCAATTGCTCACCCAGTCTGCCACTTTTTCTTACTGCGGCCAGTCTGCCAGAAGCGATATGTCACTCGTTGTGTATCTTAAGAGATTCATCGTTACTCCTTCCATAGGTTACTGGTATTCTCTGAGTCAATACCTCTCGTGACGAAAAAGTGGCTATCTTAATAGTGCAATACTTCTCCTCCCAGTTGCTCACACAGTTTACTACTTTTTTGTGTAGTTTTTGTCTGCCAGAAACTATAATTCACTAGTTTTGTATCATAAAAGAGTCATCGTTTCTCCTCCTAGGGGTTATTCGAGACCTCTGAATCCAAACCGCAAGCAACGAGGCATTGGCTACCTTAAGAGAGTCATAGTTACTCGTCCCCATTGCTCACCCAGTCTGCCACTTTTTCTTACTGCGGCCAGTCTGCCAGAAGCGATATGTCACTCGTTGTGTATCTTAAGAGATTCATCGTTACTCCTTCCATAGGTTACTGGTATTCTCTGATTCAATGCCTCTCGTGACGAAAAAGTGGCTATCTTAATAGTGCAATACTTCTTCCTCCCAGTTGCTCACACAGTTTACTACTTTTTTGTGTAGTTTTTGTCTGCCAGAAACTATAATTCACTAGTTTTGTATCATAAAAGAGTCATCGTTTCTCCTCCTAGGGGTTATTCGAGACCTCTTAATCCAAACCGCAAGTAACGATGCATTGGCTACCTTAAGAGAGTCATAGTTACTCGTCCCAATTGCTCACCCAGTCTGCCACTTTTTCTTACTGCGGCCAGTCTGCCAGAAGCGATATGTCACTCGTTGTGTATCTTAAGAGATTCATCGTTACTCCTTCCATAGGTTACTGGTATTGTCTGAGTCAATACCTGTCGTGACGAAAAAGTGGCTATCTTAATAGTGCAATACTTCTTCCTCCGACTTGCTCACACAGTTTACTACTTTTTGTGTAGTTTTTGTCTGCCAGAAACTATAATTCACTAGTTGTGTATCATAAAAGAGTCATCGTTTCTCCTCCTAGGGGTTTTCGAGATTTCTTAATCCAAACCGCAAGTAACGAGGCATTGGCAACCTTAAGAGAGTCATAGTTACTCGTCCCCATTGCTCACCCAGTCTGCCACTTTTTCTTACTGCGGCCAGTCTGCCAGAAGCGATATGTCACTCGTTGTGTATCTTAAGAGATTCATCGTTACTCCTTCCATAGGTTACTGGTATTCTCTGAGTCAATACCTCTCTTGACGAAAAAGTGGCTATCTTAATAGTGCAATACTTCTTCCTCCGAGTTGCTCACACAGTTTACTGTATTTTGTGTAGTTTTTGTCTGCCAGAAACTATAATTCACTAGTTGTGTATCATAAAAGAGTCATCGTTTCTCCTCCTAGGGGTTATTCGAGATATCTTAATCCAAACCGCAAGTAACGATGCATTGGCTACCTTAAGAGAGTCATAGTTACTCATCCCAATTGCTCACCCAGTCTGCCACTTTTCCTTACTGCGGCCAGTCTGCCAGAAGCGATATGTCACTCGTTGTGTATCTTAAGAGATTCATCGTTACTCTTTCCATAGGTTACTGGTATTCTCTGATTCAATGCCTCTCGTGACGAAAAAGTGGCTATCTTAATAGTGCAATACTTCTTCCTCCCAGTTGCTCACACAGTTTACTACTTTTTGTGTAGTTTTTGTCTAGCAGAAACTATAATTCACTAGTTGTGTATCATAAAAGAGTCATTGTTTCTCCTCCTAGGGGTTTTCGAGATTTCTTAATCCAAACCGCAAGTAACGAGGCATTGGCTACCTTAAGAGAGTCATAGTTACTCGTCCCCATTGCTCACCCAGTCTGCCACTTTTTCTTACTGTGGCCAGTCTGCCAGAAGCGATATGTCACTCGTTGTGTATCTTAAGAGATTCATCGTTACTCCTTCCATAGGTTACTGGTATTCTCTGAGTCAATACCTCTCTTGACGTAAAAGTGGCTATCTTAATAGTGCAATACTTCTTCCTCCGAGTTGCTCACACAGTTTACTGCTTTTTGTGTAGTTTTTGTCTAGCAGAAACTATAATTCACTAGTTGTGTATCATAAAAGAGTCATCGTTTCTCCTCCTAGGGGTTTTCGAGATTTCTTAATCCAAACCGCAAGTAACGAGGCATTGGCTACCTTAAGAGAGTCATAGTTACTCGTCCCAATTGCTCACCCAGTCTGCCACTTTTTCTTACTGCGGCCAGTCTGCCAGAAGCGATATGTCACTCGTTGTGTATCTTAAGAGATTCATCGTTACTCCTTCCATAGGTTACTGGTATTCTCTGAGTCAATACCTTTCGTGACGAAAAAGTGGCTATCTTAATAGTGCAATACTTCTTCCTCCGAGTTGCTCACACAGTTTACTACTTTTTGTGTAGTTTTTGTCTGCCAGAAACTATAATTCACTAGTTGTGTATCATAAAAGAGTCATCGTTTCTCCTCCTAGGGGTTATTCGAGATATCTTAATCCAAACCGCAAGTAACGAGGCATTGGCTACCTTAAGAGAGTCATAGTAACTCGTCCCAATTGCTCACCCAGTCTGCCACTTTTCCTTACTGCGGCCAGTCTGCCAGAAGCGATATGTCACTCGTTGTGTATCTTAAGAGATTCATCGTTACTCTTTCCATAGGTTACTGGTATTCTCTGATTCAATGCCTCTCGTGACGAAAAAGTGGCTATCTTAATAGTGCAATACTTCTTCCTCCCAGTTGCTCACACAGTTTACTACTTTTTTGTGTAGTTTTTGTCTGCCAGAAACTATAATTCACTAGTTTTGTATCATAAAAGAGTCATCGTTTCTCCTCCTAGGGGTTATTCGAGACCTCTTAATCCAAACCGCAAGTAACGATGCATTGGCTACCTTAAGAGAGTCATAGTTACTCGTCCCAATTGCTCACCCAGTCTGCCACTTTTTCTTACTGCGGCCAGTCTGCCAGAAGCGATATGTCACTCGTTGTGTATCTTAAGAGATTCATCGTTACTCCTTCCATAGGTTACTGGTATTGTCTGAGACAATACCTGTCGTGACGAAAAAGTGGCTATCTTAATAGTGCAATACTTCTTCCTCCGAGTTGCTTACACAGTTTACTACTTTTTGTGTAGTTTTTGTCTGCCAGAAACTATAATTCACTAGTTGTGTATCATAAAAGAGTCATCGTTTCTCCTCCTAGGGGTTTTCGAGATTTCTTAATCCAGACCGCAAGTAACGAGGCATTGGCTACTTTAAGAGAGTCATAGTTACTCGTCCCCATTGCTCACCCAGTCTGCCACTTTTTCTTACTGTGGCCAGTCTGCCAGAAGCGATATGTCACTCGTTGTGTATCTTAAGAGATTCATCGTTACTCCTTCCATAGGTTACTGGTATTCTCTGAGTCAATACCTCTCTTGACGAAAAAGTGGCTATCTAAATAGTGCAATACTTCTTCCTCCGAGTTGCTCACACAGTTTACTGCTTTTTGTGTAGTTTTTGTCTGCCAGAAACTATAATTCACTAGTTGTGTATCATAAAAGAGTCATCGTTTCTCCTCCTAGGGGTTATTCGAGATGTCTTAATTCAAACCGCAAGTAACGAGGCATTGGCTACCTTAAGAGAGTCATAGTTACTCGTCCCAATTGCTCACCCAGTCTGCCACTTTTTCTTACTGCGGCCAGTCTGCCAGAAGCGATATGTCACTTGTTGTGTATCTTAAGAGATTCATCGTTACTCCTTCCATAGGTTACTGGTATTCTCTGAGTCAATACCTCTCTTGACGAAAAAGTGGCTATCTTAATAGTGCAATACTTCTTCCTCCGAGTTGCTCACACAGTTTACTGCTTTTTGTGTAGTTTTTGTCTGCCAGAAACTATAATTCACTAGTTGTGTATCATAAAAGAGTCATCGTTTCTCCTCCTAGGGGTTATTCGAGATATCTTAATCCAAACCGCAAGTAACGAGGCATTGGCTACCTTAAGAGAGTCATAGTTACTCGTCCCAATTGCTCACCCAGTCTGCCACTTTTCCTTACTGCGGCCAGTCTGCCAGAAGCGATATGTCACTCGTTGTGTATCTTAAGAGATTCATCGTTACTCTTTCCATAGGTTACTGGTATTCTCTGATTCAATGCCTCTCGTGACGAAAAAGTGGCTATCTTAATAGTGCAATACTTCTTCCTCCCAGTTGCTCACACAGTTTACTACTTTTTTGTGTAGTTTTTGTCTGCCAGAAACTATAATTCACTAGTTTTGTATCATAAAAGAGTCATCGTTTCTCCTCCTAGGGGTTATTCGAGACCTCTTAATCCAAACCGCAAGTAACGATGCATTGGCTACCTTAAGAGAGTCATAGTTACTCGTCCCAATTGCTCACCCAGTCTGCCACTTTTTCTTACTGCGGCCAGTCTGCCAGAAGCGATATGTCACTCGTTGTGTATCTTAAGAGATTCATCGTTACTCCTTCCATAGGTTACTGGTATTGTCTGAGACAATACCTGTCGTGACGAAAAAGTGGCTATCTTAATAGTGCAATACTTCTTCCTCCGAGTTGCTTACACAGTTTACTACTTTTTGTGTAGTTTTTGTCTGCCAGAAACTATAATTCACTAGTTGTGTATCATAAAAGAGTCATCGTTTCTCCTCCTAGGGGTTTTCGAGATTTCTTAATCCAAACCGCAAGTAACGAGGCATTGGCTACCTTAAGAGAGTCATAGTTACTCGTCCCCATTGCTCACCCAGTCTGCCACTTTTTCTTACTGTGGCCAGTCTGCCAGAAGCGATATGTCACTCGTTGTGTATCTTAAGAGATTCATCGTTACTCCTTCCATAGGTTACTGGTATTCTCTGAGTCAATACCTCTCTTGACGAAAAAGTGGCTATCTAAATAGTGCAATACTTCTTCCTCCGAGTTGCTCACACAGTTTACTGCTTTTTGTGTAGTTTTTGTCTGCCAGAAACTATAATTCACTAGTTGTGTATCATAAAAGAGTCATCGTTTCTCCTCCTAGGGGTTATTCGAGATGTCTTAATCCAAACCGCAAGTAACGAGGCATTGGCTACCTTAAGAGAGTCATAGTTACTCGTCCCAATTGCTCACCCAGTCTGCCACTTTTTCTTACTGTGGCCAGTCTGCCAGAAGCGATATGTCACTTGTTGTGTATCTTAAGAGATTCATCGTTACTCCTTCCATAGGTTACTGGTATTCTCTGAGTCAATACCTCTCTTGACGAAAAAGTGGCTATCTTAATAGTGCAATACTTCTTCCTCCGAGTTGCTCACACAGTTTACTGCTTTTTGTGTAGTTTTTGTCTGCCAGAAACTATAATTCACTAGTTGTGTATCATAAAAGAGTCATCGTTTCTCCTCCTAGGGGTTATTCGAGACCTCTTAATCCAAACCGCAAGTAACGAGGCATTGGCTACCTTAAGAGAGTCATAGTTACTCGTCCCAATTGCTCACCCAGTCTGCCACTTTTTCTTACTGCGGCCAGTCTGCCAGAAGCGATATGTCACTCGTTGTGTATCTTAAGAGATTCATCGTTACTCCTTCCATAGGTTACTGGTATTCTCTGAGTCAATACCTGTCGTGACGAAAAAGTGGCTATCTTAATAGTGCAATACTTCTTCCTCCGAGTTGCTCACACAGTTTACTACTTTTTGTGTACTTGCCAGTCTGCCAGATGCGATATGTCACTAGTTGTGTATCATAAAAGAGTCATCGTTTCTCCTCCTAGGGGTTATTCGAGATTTCTTAATCCAAACCGCAAGTAACGAGGCATTGGCTACCTTAAGAGAGTCATAGTTACTAGTCCCAATTGCTCACCCAGTCTGCCACTTTTCCTTACTGCGGCCAGTCTGCCAGAATCGATATGTCACTCGTTGTGTATCTTAAGAGATTCATCGTTACTCTTTCCATTGGTTACTGGTATTGTCTGAGTCAATACCTGTCGTGACGAAAAAGTGGCTATCTTAATAGTGCAATACTTCTTCCTCCGAGTTGCTCACACTGTTTACTACTTTTTGTGTAGTTTTTGTCTGCCAGAAACTATAATTCACTAGTTGTGTATCATAAAAGAGTCATCGTTTCTCCTCCTAGGGGTTTTCGAGATTTCTTAATCCAAACCGCACGTAACGAGGCATTGGCTACCTTAAGAGAGTCATAGTTACTCGTCCCCATTGCTCACCCAGTCTGCCACTTTTTCTTACTGTGGCCAGTCTGCCAGAAGCGATATGTCACTCGTTGTGTATCTTAAGAGATTCATCGTTACTCCTTCCATAGGTTACTGGTATTCTCTGAGTCAATACCTCTCATGACGAAAAAGTGGCTATCTTAATAGTGCAATACTTCTTCCTCCGAGTTGCTCACACAGTTTACTGCTTTTTGTGTAGTTTTTGTCTGCCAGAAACTATAATTCACTAGATGTGTATCATAAAAGAGTCATCGTTTCTCCTCCTAGGGGTTATTCGAGATGTCTTAATCCAAACCGCAAGTAACGAGGCATTGGCTACCTTAAGAGAGTCATAGTTACTCGTCCCAATTGCTCACCCAGTCTGCCACTTTTTCTTACTGCGGCCAGTCTGCCAGAAGCGATATGTCACTCGTTGTGTATCTTAAGAGATTCATCGTTACTCCTTCCATAGGTTACTGGTATTCTCTGATTCAATGCCTCTCGTGACGAAAAAGTGGCTATCTTAATAGTGCAATACTTCTTCCTCCAAGTTGCTCACACAGTTTACTACTTTTTTGTATAGTTTTTGTCTGCCAGAAGCCATAATTCACTAGTTTTGTATCATAAAAGAGTCATCGTGTCTCCTCCTAGGGGTTATTCGAGACCTCTTAATCCAAACCGCAAGTAACGAGGCATTGGCTACCTTAAGAGAGTCATAGTTACTCGTCCCAATTGCTCACCCAGTCTGCCACTTTTCCTTACTGCGGCCAGTCTGCCAGAAGCGATATGTCACTCGTTGTGTATCTTAAGAGATTCATCGTTACTCCTTCCATAGGTTACTGGTATTCTCTGAGTCAATACTTCTCTTGACGAAAAAGTGGCTATCTTAATAGTGCAATACTTCTTCCTCCCAGTTGCTCACACAGTTTACTGCTTTTTGTGTAGTTTTTGTCTGCCAGAAACTATAATTCACTAGTTGTGTATCATAAAAGAGTCATCGTTTCTCCTCCTAGGGGTTATTCGAGACCTCTGAATCCAAACCGCAAGTAACGAGGCATTGGCTACCTTAAGAGAGTCATAGTTACTCGTCCCCACTGCTCACCCAGTCTGCCACTTTTTCTTACTGCGGCCAGTCTGCCAGAAGCGATATGTCACTCGTTGTGTATCTTAAGAGATTCATCGTTACTCCTTCCATAGGTTACTGATATTCTCTGAGTCAATACCTCTCGTGACGAAAAAGTGGCTACTTAATAGTGCAATACTTCTTCCTCCGAGTTGGTCACACAGTTTACTACTTTTTGTGTAGTTTTTGCCTGCCAGAAACTATAATTCACTAGTTGTGTATCATAAAAGAGTCATCGTTTCTCCTCCTAGGGGTTTTCGAGATTTCTTAATCCAAACCGCAAGTAACGAGGCATTGGCTACCTTAAGAGAGTCATAGTTACTCGACCCCATTGCTCACCCAGTCTGCCACTTTTTCTTACTGTGGCCAGTCTGCCAGAAGCGATATGTCACTCGTTGTGTATCTTAAGAGATTCATCGTTACTCCTTCCATAGGTTACTGGTATTCTCTGAGCCAATACCTCTCTTGACGAAAAAGTGGCTATCTTAATAGTGCAATACTTCTTCCTCCGAGATGCTCACACAGTTTACTGCTTTTTGTAGTTTTTGTCTGCCAGAAACTATAATTCACTAGTTGTGTATCATAAAAGAGTCATCGTTTCTCCTCCTAGGGGTTTTCGAGATTTCTTAATCCAAACCGCAAGTAACGAGGCATTGGCTACCTTAAGAGAGTCATAGTTACTCGTCCCCATTGCTCACCCAGTCTGCCACTTTTTCTTACTGTGGCCAGTCTGCCAGAAGCGATATGTCACTCGTTGTGTATCTTAAGAGATTCATCGTTACTCCTTCCATAGGTTACTGGTATTCTCTGAGTAAATACCTCTCTTGACGAAAAAGTGGCTATCTTAATAGTGCAATACTTCTTCCTCCGAGTTGCTCACACAGTTTACTGCTTTTTGTGTAGTTTTTGTCTAGCAGAAACTATAATTCACTAGTTGTGTATCATAAAAGAGTCATCGTTTCTCCTCCTAGGGGTTTTCGAGATTTCTTAATCCAAACCGCAAGTAACGAGGCATTGGCTACCTTAAGAGAGTCATAGTTACTCGTCCCAATTGCTCACCCAGTCTGCCACTTTTTCTTACTGCGGCCAGTCTGCCAGAAGCGATATGTCACTCGTTGTGTATCTTAAGAGATTCATCGTTACTCCTTCCATAGGTTACTGGTATTCTCTGAGTCAATACCTTTCGTGACGAAAAAGTGGCTATCTTAATAGTGCAATACTTCTTCCTCCGAGTTGCTCACACAGTTTACTACTTTTTGTGTAGTTTTTGTCTGCCAGAAACTATAATTCACTAGTTGTGTATCATAAAAGAGTCATCGTTTCTCCTCCTAGGGGTTATTCGAGATATCTTAATCCAAACCGCAAGTAACGAGGCATTGGCTACCTTAAGAGAGTCATAGTAACTCGTCCCAATTGCTCACCCAGTCTGCCACTTTTCCTTACTGCGGCCAGTCTGCCAGAAGCGATATGTCACTCGTTGTGTATCTTAAGAGATTCATCGTTACTCTTTCCATAGGTTACTGGTATTCTCTGATTCAATGCCTCTCGTGACGAAAAAGTGGCTATCTTAATAGTGCAATACTTCTTCCTCCCAGTTGCTCACACAGTTTACTACTTTTTTGTGTAGTTTTTGTCTGCCAGAAACTATAATTCACTAGTTTTGTATCATAAAAGAGTCATCGTTTCTCCTCCTAGGGGTTATTCGAGACCTCTTAATCCAAACCGCAAGTAACGATGCATTGGCTACCTTAAGAGAGTCATAGTTACTCGTCCCAATTGCTCACCCAGTCTGCCACTTTTTCTTACTGCGGCCAGTCTGCCAGAAGCGATATGTCACTCGTTGTGTATCTTAAGAGATTCATCGTTACTCCTTCCATAGGTTACTGGTATTGTCTGAGACAATACCTGTCGTGACGAAAAAGTGGCTATCTTAATAGTGCAATACTTCTTCCTCCGAGTTGCTTACACAGTTTACTACTTTTTGTGTAGTTTTTGTCTGCCAGAAACTATAATTCACTAGTTGTGTATCATAAAAGAGTCATCGTTTCTCCTCCTAGGGGTTTTCGAGATTTCTTAATCCAAACCGCAAGTAACGAGGCATTGGCTACTTTAAGAGAGTCATAGTTACTCGTCCCCATTGCTCACCCAGTCTGCCACTTTTTCTTACTGTGGCCAGTCTGCCAGAAGCGATATGTCACTCGTTGTGTATCTTAAGAGGTTCATCGTTACTCCTTCCATAGGTTACTGGTATTCTCTGAGTCAATACCTCTCTTGACGAAAAAGTGGCTATCTAAATAGTGCAATACTTCTTCCTCCGAGTTGCTCACACAGTTTACTGCTTTTTGTGTAGTTTTTGTCTGCCAGAAACTATAATTCACTAGTTGTGTATCATAAAAGAGTCATCGTTTCTCCTCCTAGGGGTTATTCGAGATGTCTTAATTCAAACCGCAAGTAACGAGGCATTGGCTACCTTAAGAGAGTCATAGTTACTCGTCCCAATTGCTCACCCAGTCTGCCACTTTTTCTTACTGCGGCCAGTCTGCCAGAAGCGATATGTCACTTGTTGTGTATCTTAAGAGATTCATCGTTACTCCTTCCATAGGTTACTGGTATTCTCTGAGTCAATACCTCTCTTGACGAAAAAGTGGCTATCTTAATAGTGCAATACTTCTTCCTCCGAGTTGCTCACACAGTTTACTGCTTTTTGTGTAGTTTTTGTCTGCCAGAAACTATAATTCACTAGTTGTGTATCATAAAAGAGTCATCGTTTCTCCTCCTAGGGGTTATTCGAGATATCTTAATCCAAACCGCAAGTAACGAGGCATTGGCTACCTTAAGAGAGTCATAGTTACTCGTCCCAATTGCTCACCCAGTCTGCCACTTTTCCTTACTGCGGCCAGTCTGCCAGAAGCGATATGTCACTCGTTGTGTATCTTAAGAGATTCATCGTTACTCTTTCCATAGGTTACTGGTATTCTCTGATTCAATGCCTCTCGTGACGAAAAAGTGGCTATCTTAATAGTGCAATACTTCTTCCTCCCAGTTGCTCACACAGTTTACTACTTTTTTGTGTAGTTTTTGTCTGCCAGAAACTATAATTCACTAGTTTTGTATCATAAAAGAGTCATCGTTTCTCCTCCTAGGGGTTATTCGAGACCTCTTAATCCAAACCGCAAGTAACGATGCATTGGCTACCTTAAGAGAGTCATAGTTACTCGTCCCAATTGCTCACCCAGTCTGCCACTTTTTCTTACTGCGGCCAGTCTGCCAGAAGCGATATGTCACTCGTTGTGTATCTTAAGAGATTCATCGTTACTCCTTCCATAGGTTACTGGTATTGTCTGAGACAATACCTGTCGTGACGAAAAAGTGGCTATCTTAATAGTGCAATACTTCTTCCTCCGAGTTGCTTACACAGTTTACTACTTTTTGTGTAGTTTTTGTCTGCCAGAAACTATAATTCACTAGTTGTGTATCATAAAAGAGTCATCGTTTCTCCTCCTAGGGGTTTTCGAGATTTCTTAATCCAAACCGCAAGTAACGAGGCATTGGCTACCTTAAGAGAGTCATAGTTACTCGTCCCCATTGCTCACCCAGTCTGCCACTTTTTCTTACTGTGGCCAGTCTGCCAGAAGCGATATGTCACTCGTTGTGTATCTTAAGAGATTCATCGTTACTCCTTCCATAGGTTACTGGTATTCTCTGAGTCAATACCTCTCTTGACGAAAAAGTGGCTATCTAAATAGTGCAATACTTCTTCCTCCGAGTTGCTCACACAGTTTACTGCTTTTTGTGTAGTTTTTGTCTGCCAGAAACTATAATTCACTAGTTGTGTATCATAAAAGAGTCATCGTTTCTCCTCCTAGGGGTTATTCGAGATGTCTTAATCCAAACCGCAAGTAACGAGGCATTGGCTACCTTAAGAGAGTCATAGTTACTCGTCCCAATTGCTCACCCAGTCTGCCACTTTTTCTTACTGCGGCCAGTCTGCCAGAAGCGATATGTCACTTGTTGTGTATCTTAAGAGATTCATCGTTACTCCTTCCATAGGTTACTGGTATTCTCTGAGTCAATACCTCTCTTGACGAAAAAGTGGCTATCTTAATAGTGCAATACTTCTTCCTCCGAGTTGCTCACACAGTTTACTGCTTTTTGTGTAGTTTTTGTCTGCCAGAAACTATAATTCACTAGTTGTGTATCATAAAAGAGTCATCGTTTCTCCTCCTAGGGGTTATTCGAGACCTCTTAATCCAAACCGCAAGTAACGAGGCATTGGCTACCTTAAGAGAGTCATAGTTACTCGTCCCAATTGCTCACCCAGTCTGCCACTTTTTCTTACTGCGGCCAGTCTGCCAGAAGCGATATGTCACTCGTTGTGTATCTTAAGAGATTCATCGTTACTCCTTCCATAGGTTACTGGTATTCTCTGAGTCAATACCTGTCGTGACGAAAAAGTGGCTATCTTAATAGTGCAATACTTCTTCCTCCGAGTTGCTCACACAGTTTACTACTTTTTGTGTACTTGCCAGTCTGCCAGATGCGATATGTCACTAGTTGTGTATCATAAAAGAGTCATCGTTTCTCCTCCTAGGGGTTATTCGAGATTTCTTAATCCAAACCGCAAGTAACGAGGCATTGGCTACCTTAAGAGAGTCATAGTTACTAGTCCCAATTGCTCACCCAGTCTGCCACTTTTCCTTACTGCGGCCAGTCTGCCAGAATCGATATGTCACTCGTTGTGTATCTTAAGAGATTCATCGTTACTCTTTCCATTGGTTACTGGTATTCTCTGATTCAATGCCTCTCGTGACGAAAAAGTGGCTATCTTAATAGTGCAATACTTCTTCCTCCCAGTTGCTCACACAGTTTACTACTTTTTTGTGTAGTTTTTGTCTGCCAGAAACTATAATTCACTAGTTTTGTATCATAAAAGAGTCATCGTTTCTCCTCCTAGGGGTTATTCGAGACCTCTTAATCCAAACCGCAAGTAACGATGCATTGGCTACCTTAAGAGAGTCATAGTTACTCGTCCCAATTGCTCACCCAGTCTGCCACTTTTTCTTACTGCGGCCAGTCTGCCAGAGCGATATGTCACTCGTTGTGTATCTTAAGAGATTCATCGTTACTCCTTCCATAGGTTACTGGTATTGTCTGAGTCAATACCTGTCGTGACGAAAAAGTGGCTATCTTAATAGTGCAATACTTCTTCCTCCGAGTTGCTCACACTGTTTACTACTTTTTGTGTAGTTTTTGTCTGCCAGAAACTATAATTCACTAGTTGTGTATCATAAAAGAGTCATCGTTTCTCCTCCTAGGGGTTTTCGAGATTTCTTAATCCAAACCGCAAGTAACGAGGCATTGGCTTCCTTAAGAGAGTCATAGTTACTCGTCCCCATTGCTCACCCAGTCTGCCACTTTTTCTTACTGTGGCCAGTCTGCCAGAAGCGATATGTCACTCGTTGTGTATCTTAAGAGAATCATCGTTACTCCTTCCATAGGTTACTGGTATTCTCTGAGTCAATACCTCTCATGACGAAAAAGTGGCTATCTTAATAGTGCAATACTTCTTCCTCCGAGTTGCTCACACAGTTTACTGCTTTTTGTGTAGTTTTTGTCTGCCAGAAACTATAATTCACTAGATGTGTATCATAAAAGAGTCATCGTTTCTCCTCCTAGGGGTTATTCGAGATGTCTTAATCCAAACCGCAAGTAACGAGGCATTGGCTACCTTAAGAGAGTCATAGTTACTCGTCCCAATTGCTCACCCAGTCTGCCACTTTTTCTTACTGCGGCCAGTCTGCCAGAAGCGATATGTCACTCGTTGTGTATCTTAAGAGATTCATCGTTACTCCTTCCATAGGTTACTGATATTCTCTGAGTCAATACCTCTCGTGACGAAAAAGTGGCTACTTAATAGTGCAATACTTCTTCCTCCGAGTTGGTCACACAGTTTACTACTTTTTGTGTAGTTTTTGCCTGCCAGAAACTATAATTCACTAGTTGTGTATCATAAAAGAGTCATCGTTTCTCCTCCTAGGGGTTTTCGAGATTTCTTAATCCAAACCGCAAGTAACGAGGCATTGGCTACCTTAAGAGAGTCATAGTTACTCGACCCCATTGCTCACCCAGTCTGCCACTTTTTCTTACTGTGGCCAGTCTGCCAGAAGCGATATGTCACTCGTTGTGTATCTTAAGAGATTCATCGTTACTCCTTCCATAGGTTACTGGTATTCTCTGAGCCAATACCTCTCTTGACGAAAAAGTGGCTATCTTAATAGTGCAATACTTCTTCCTCCGAGATGCTCACACAGTTTACTGCTTTTTGTAGTTTTTGTCTGCCAGAAACTATAATTCACTAGTTGTGTATCATAAAAGAGTCATCGTTTCTCCTCCTAGGGGTTTTCGAGATTTCTTAATCCAAACCGCAAGTAACGAGGCATTGGCTACCTTAAGAGAGTCATAGTTACTCGTCCCCATTGCTCACCCAGTCTGCCACTTTTTCTTACTGTGGCCAGTCTGCCAGAAGCGATATGTCACTCGTTGTGTATCTTAAGAGATTCATCGTTACTCCTTCCATAGGTTACTGGTATTCTCTGAGTAAATACCTCTCTTGACGAAAAAGTGGCTATCTTAATAGTGCAATACTTCTTCCTCCGAGTTGCTCACACAGTTTACTGCTTTTTGTGTAGTTTTTGTCTGCCAGAAACTATAATTCACTAGTTGTGTATCAAAAAAGAGTCATCGTTTCTCCTCCTAGGGGTTATTCGAGATATCTTAATCCAAACCGCAAGTAACGAGGCATTGGCTACCTTAAGAGAGTCATAGTTACTCGTCCCAATTGCTCACCCAGTCTGCCACTTTTCCTTACTGCGGCCAGTCTGCCAGAAGCGATATGTCACTCGTTGTGTATCTTAAGAGATTCATCGTTACTCTTTCCATAGGTTACTGGTATTCTCTGATTCAATGCCTCTCATGACGAAAAAGTGGCTATCTTAATAGTGCAATACTTCTTCCTCCCAGTTGCTCCCACAGTTTACTACTTTTTTGTGTCGTTTTTGTCTGATAGAAACTATAATTCACTAGTTTTGTATCATAAAAGAGTCATCGTTTCTCCTCCTAGGGGTTATTCGAGACCTCTTTATCCAAACCGCAAGTAACGAGGCATTGGCTACCTTAAGAGAGTCATAGTTACTCGTCCCAATTGCTCACCCAGTCTGCCACTTTTTCTTACTGCGGCCAGTCTGCCAGAAGCGATATGTCACTCGTTGTGTATCTTAAGAGATTCATCGTTACTCCTTCCATAGGTTACTGGTATTCTCTGAGTCAATACCTCTCGTGACGAAAAAGTGGCTATCTTAATAGTGCAATACTTCTTCCTCCGAGTTGCTCACACAGTTTACTACTTTTTGTGTAGTTTTTGTCTGCCAGAAACTATAATTCACTAGTTGTGTATCATAAAAGAGTCATCCTTTCTCCTCCTAGGGGTTTTCGAGATTTCTTAATCCAAACCGCAAGTAACGAGGCATTGGCTACCTTAAGAGAGTCATAGTTACTCGTCCCCATTGCTCACCCAGCCTGCCACTTTTTCTTACTGTGGCCAGTCTGCCAGAAGCGATATGTCACTCGTTGTGTATCTTAAGAGATTCATCGTTACTCCTTCCATAGGTTACTGGTATTCTCTGAGTCAATACCTCTCTTGACGAAAAAGTGGCTATCTTAATAGTGCAATACCTCTTCCTCCGAGTTGCTCACACAGTTTACTGCTTTTTGTGTAGTTTTTGTCTGCCAGAAAGTATAATTCACTAGTTGTGTATCATAAAAGAGTCATCGTTTCTCCTCCTAGGGGTTATTCGAGACCTCTTAATCCAAACCGCAAGTAACGAGGCATTGGCTACCTTAAGAGAGTCATAGTTACTCGTCCCAATTGCTCACCCAGTCTGCCACTTTTCCTTACTGCGGCCAGTCTGCCAGAAGCGATATGTCACTCGTTGTGTATCTTAAGAGATTCATCGTTACTCTTTCCATAGGTTACTGGTATTCTCTGATTCAATGCCTCTCGTGACGAAAAAGTGGCTATATTAATAGTGCAATACTTCTTCCTCCGAGTTGCTCACACAGTTTACTACTTTTTGTGTAGTTTTTGTCTGCCAGAAACTATAATTCACTAGTTTTGTATCATAAAAGAGGCATCGTTTCTCCTCCTAGGGGTTATTCGAGACCTCTTAATCCAAACCGCAAGTAACGAGGCATTGGCTAGCTTAAGAGAGTCATAGTTACTCGTCCCAATTGCTCACCCAGTCTGCCACTTTTTCTTACTGCGGCCAGTCTGCCAGAAGCGATATGTCACTCGTTGTGTATCTTAAGAGATTCATCGTTACTCCTTCCATAGGTTACTGGTATTCTCTGAGTCAATACCTCTCGTGACGAAAAAGTGGCTATCTTAATAGTGCAATACTTCTTCCTCCGAGTTGCTCACACAGTTTACTACTTTTTGTGTAGTTTTTGTCTGCCAGAAACTATAATTCACTAGTTGTGTATCATAAAAGAGTCATCGTTTCTCCTCCTAGGGGTTTTCGAGATTTCTTAATCCAAACCGCAAGTAACGAGGCATTGGCTACCTTAAGAGAGTCATAGTTACTCGTCCCCATTGCTCACCCAGTCTGCCACTTTTTCTTACTGTGGCCAGTCTGCCAGAAGCGATATGTCACTCGTTGTGTATCTTAAGAGATTCATCGTTACTCTTTCCATAGGTTACTGGTATTCTCTGATTCAATGCCTCTCGTGACGAAAAAGTGGCTATCTTAATAGTGCAATACTTCTTCCTCCCAGTTGCACACACAGTTTACTACTTTTTTGTGTAGTTTTTGTCTGCCAGAAACTATAATTCACTAGTTTTGTATCATAAAAGAGTCATCGTTTCTCCTCCTAGGGGTTATTCGAGACCTCTTAATCCAAACCGCAAGTAACGAGGCATTGGCTACCTTAAGGGAGTCATAGTTACTCGTCCCAATTGCTCACCCAGTCTGCCACTTTTTCTTACTGCGGCCAGTCTGCCAGAAGCGATATGTCACTCGTTGTGTATCTTAAGAGATTCATCGTTACTCCTTCCATAGGTTACTGGTATTCTCTGAGTCAATACCTCTCGTGACGAAAAAGTGGCTATCTTAATAGTGCAATACTTCTTCCTCCGAGTTGCTCACACAGTTTACTACTTTTTGTGTAGTTTTTGTCTCCCAGAAACTATAATTCACTAGTTGTGTATCATAAAAGAGTCATCGTTTCTCCTCCTAGGGGTTTTCGAGATTTCTTAATCCAAACCGCAAGTAACGAGGCATTGGCTACCTTAAGAGAGTCATAGTTACTCGTCCCCATTGCTCACCCAGTCTGCCACTTTTTCTTACTGTGGCCAGTCTGCCAGAAGCGATATGTCACTCGTTGTGTATCTTAAGAGATTCATCGTTACTCCTTCCATAGGTTACTGGTATTCTCTGAGTAAATACCTCTCTTGACGAAAAAGTGGCTATCTTAATAGTGCAATACTTCTTCCTCCGAGTTGCTCACACAGTTTACTGCTTTTTGTGTAGTTTTTGTCTGCCAGAAACTATAATTCACTAGTTGTGTATCAAAAAAGAGTCATCGTTTCTCCTCCTAGGGGTTATTCGAGATATCTTAATCCAAACCGCAAGTAACGAGGCATTGGCTACCTTAAGAGAGTCATAGTTACTCGTCCCAATTGCTCACCCAGTCTGCCACTTTTCCTTACTGCGGCCAGCCTGCCAGAAGCGATATGTCACTCGTTGTGTATCTTAAGAGATTCATCGTTACTCTTTCCATAGGTTACTGGTATTCTCTGATTCAATGCCTCTCGTGACGAAAAAGTGGCTATCTTAATAGTGCAATACTTCTTCCTCCCAGTTGCTCCCACAGTTTACTGCTTTTTTGTGTCGTTTTTGTCTGATAGAAACTATAATTCACTAGTTTTGTATCATAAAAGAGTCATCGTTTCTCCTCCTAGGGGTTATTCGAGACCTCTTTATCCAAACCGCAAGTAACGAGGCATTGGCTACCTTAAGAAAGTCATAGTTACTCGTCCCAATTGCTCACCCAGTCTGCCACTTTTTCTTACTGCGGCCAGTCTGCCAGAAGCGATATGTCACTTGTTGTGTATCTTAAGAGATTCATCGTTACTCCTTCCATAGGTTACTGGTATTCTCTGAGTCAATACCTCTAGTGACGAAAAAGTGGCTATCTTAATAGTGCAATACCTCTTCCTCCGAGTTGCTCACACAGTTTACTGCTTTTTGTGTAGTTTTTGTCTGCCAGAAACTATAATTCACTAGTTGTGTATCATAAAAGAGTCATCGTTTCTCCTCCTAGGGGTTATTCGAGACCTCTTAATCCAAACCGCAAGTAACGAGGCATTGGCTACCTTAAGAGAGTCATAGTTACTCGTCCCAATTGCTCACCCAGTCTGCCACTCTTCCTTACTGCGGCCAGTCTGCCAGAAGCGATATGTCACTCGTTGTGTATCTTAAGAGATTCATCGTTACTCTTTCCATAGGTTACTGGTATTCTCTGATTCAATGCCTCTAGTGACGAAAAAGTGGCTATATTAATAGTGCAATACTTCTTCCTCCCAGTTGCTCACACAGTTTACTACTTTTTTGTGTAGTTTTTGTCTGCCAGAAACTATAATTCACTAGTTTTGTATCATAAAAGAGGCATCGTTTCTCCTCCTAGGGGTTATTCGAGACCTCTTTATCCAAACCGCAAGTAACGAGGCATTGGCTACCTTAAGAGAGTCATAGTTACTCGTCCCAATTGCTCACCCAGTCTGCCACTTTTTCTTACTGCGGCCAGTCTGCCAGAAGCGATATGTCACTCGTTGTGTATCTTAAGAGATTCATCGTTACTCCTTCCATAGGTTACTGGTATTCTCTGAGTCAATACCTCTCGTGACGAAAAAGTGGCTATCTTAATAGTGCAATACTTCTTCCTCCGAGTTGCTCACACAGTTTACTACTTTTTGTGTAGTTTTTGTCTGCCAGAAACTATAATTCACTAGTTGTGTATCATAAAAGAGTCATCGTTTCTCCTCCTAGGGGTTTTCGAGATTTCTTAATCCAAACCGCAAGTAACGAGGCATTGGCTACCTTAAGAGAGTCATAGTTACTCGTCCCCATTGCTCACCCAGCCTGCCACTTTTTCTTACAGTGGCCAGTCTGCCAGAAGCGATATGTCACTCGTTGTGTATCTTAAGAGATTCATCGTTACTCCTTCCATAGGTTACTGGTATTCTCTGAGTCAATACCTCTCTTGACGAAAAAGTGGCTATCTTAATAGTGCAATACCTCTTCCTCCGAGTTGCTCACACAGTTTACTGCTTTTTGTGTAGTTTTTGTCTGCCAGAAAGTATAATTCACTAGTTGTGTATCATAAAAGAGTCATCGTTTCTCCTCCTAGGGGTTATTCGAGACCTCTTAATCCAAACCGCAAGTAACGAGGCATTGGCTACCTTAAGAGAGTCATAGTTACTAGTCCCAATTGCTCACCCAGTCTGCCACTTTTCCTTACTGCGGCCAGTCTGCCAGAAGCGATATGTCACTCGTTGTGTATCTTAAGAGATTCATCGTTACTCTTTCCATAGGTTACTGGTATTCTCTGATTCAATGCCTCTCGTGACGAAAAAGTGGCTATATTAATAGTGCAATACTTCTTCCTCCGAGTTGCTCACACAGTTTACTACTTTTTGTGTAGTTTTTGTCTGCCAGAAACTATAATTCACTAGTTTTGTATCATAAAAGAGGCATCGTTTCTCCTCCTAGGGGTTATTCGAGACCTCTTAATCCAAACCGCAAGTAACGAGGCATTGGCTAGCTTAAGAGAGTCATAGTTACTCGTCCCAATTGCTCACCCAGTCTGCCACTTTTTCTTACTGCGGCCAGTCTGCCAGAAGCGATATGTCACTCGTTGTGTATCTTAAGAGATTCATCGTTACTCCTTCCATAGGTTACTGGTATTCTCTGAGTCAATACCTCTCGTGACGAAAAAGTGGCTATCTTAATAGTGCAATACTTCTTCCTCCGAGTTGCTCACACAGTTTACTACTTTTTGTGTAGTTTTTGTCTGCCAGAAACTATAATTCACTAGTTGTGTATCATAAAAGAGTCATCGTTTCTCCTCCTAGGGGTTTTCGAGATTTCTTAATCCAAACCGCAAGTAACGAGGCATTGGCTACCTTAAGAGAGTCATAGTTACTCGTCCCCATTGCTCACCCAGTCTGCCACTTTTTCTTACTGTGGCCAGTCTGCCAGAAGCGATATGTCACTCGTTGTGTATCTTAAGAGATTCATCGTTACTCTTTCCATAGGTTACTGGTATTCTCTGATTCAATGCCTCTCGTGACGAAAAAGTGGCTATCTTAATAGTGCAATACTTCTTCCTCCCAGTTGCTCACACAGTTTACTACTTTTTTGTGTAGTTTTTGTCTGCCAGAAACTATAATTCACTAGTTTTGTATCATAAAAGAGTCATCGTTTCTCCTCCTAGGGGTTATTCGAGACCTCTTAATCCAAACCGCAAGTAACGAGGCATTGGCTACCTTAAGGGAGTCATAGTTACTCGTCCCAATTGCTCACCCAGTCTGCCACTTTTTCTTACTGCGGCCAGTCTGCCAGAAGCGATATGTCACTCGTTGTGTATCTTAAGAGATTCATCGTTACTCCTTCCATAGGTTACTGGTATTCTCTGAGTCAATACCTCTCGTGACGAAAAAGTGGCTATCTTAATAGTGCAATACTTCTTCCTCCGAGTTGCTCACACAGTTTACTACTTTTTGTGTAGTTTTTGTCTCCCAGAAACTATAATTCACTAGTTGTGTATCATAAAAGAGTCATCGTTTCTCCTCCTAGGGGTTTTCGAGATTTCTTAATCCAAACCGCAAGTAACGAGGCATTGGCTACCTTAAGAGAGTCATAGTTACTCGTCCCCATTGCTCACCCAGTCTGCCACTTTTTCTTACTGTGGCCAGTCTGCCAGAAGCGATATGTCACTCGTTGTGTATCTTAAGAGATTCATCGTTACTCCTTCCATAGGTTACTGGTATTCTCTGAGTAAATACCTCTCTTGACGAAAAAGTGGCTATCTTAATAGTGCAATACTTCTTCCTCCGAGTTGCTCACACAGTTTACTGCTTTTTGTGTAGTTTTTGTCTGCCAGAAACTATAATTCACTAGTTGTGTATCAAAAAAGAGTCATCGTTTCTCCTCCTAGGGGTTATTCGAGATATCTTAATCCAAACCGCAAGTAACGAGGCATTGGCTACCTTAAGAGAGTCATAGTTACTCGTCCCAATTGCTCACCCAGTCTGCCACTTTTCCTTACTGCGGCCAGCCTGCCAGAAGCGATATGTCACTCGTTGTGTATCTTAAGAGATTCATCGTTACTCTTTCCATAGGTTACTGGTATTCTCTGATTCAATGCCTCTCGTGACGAAAAAGTGGCTATCTTAATAGTGCAATACTTCTTCCTCCCAGTTGCTCCCACAGTTTACTGCTTTTTTGTGTCGTTTTTGTCTGATAGAAACTATAATTCACTAGTTTTGTATCATAAAAGAGTCATCGTTTCTCCTCCTAGGGGTTATTCGAGACCTCTTTATCCAAACCGCAAGTAACGAGGCATTGGCTACCTTAAGAAAGTCATAGTTACTCGTCCCAATTGCTCACCCAGTCTGCCACTTTTTCTTACTGCGGCCAGTCTGCCAGAAGCGATATGTCACTTGTTGTGTATCTTAAGAGATTCATCGTTACTCCTTCCATAGGTTACTGGTATTCTCTGAGTCAATACCTCTAGTGACGAAAAAGTGGCTATCTTAATAGTGCAATACCTCTTCCTCCGAGTTGCTCACACAGTTTACTGCTTTTTGTGTAGTTTTTGTCTGCCAGAAACTATAATTCACTAGTTGTGTATCATAAAAGAGTCATCGTTTCTCCTCCTAGGGGTTATTCGAGACCTCTTAATCCAAACCGCAAGTAACGAGGCATTGGCTACCTTAAGAGAGTCATAGTTACTCGTCCCAATTGCTCACCCAGTCTGCCACTCTTCCTTACTGCGGCCAGTCTGCCAGAAGCGATATGTCACTCGTTGTGTATCTTAAGAGATTCATCGTTACTCTTTCCATAGGTTACTGGTATTCTCTGATTCAATGCCTCTCGTGACGAAAAAGTGGCTATATTAATAGTGCAATACTTCTTCCTCCCAGTTGCTCACACAGTTTACTACTTTTTTGTGTAGTTTTTGTCTGCCAGAAACTATAATTCACTAGTTTTGTATCATAAAAGAGGCATCGTTTCTCCTCCTAGGGGTTATTCGAGACCTCTTAATCCAAACCGCAAGTAACGAGGCATTGGCTACCTTAAGAGAGTCATAGTTACTCGTCCCAATTGCTCACCCAGTCTGCCACTTTTCCTTACTGCGGCCAGCCTGCCAGAAGCGATATGTCACTCGTTGTGTATCTTAAGAGATTCATCGTTACTCTTTCCATAGGTTACTGGTATTCTCTGATTCAATGCCTCTCGTGACGAAAAAGTGGCTATCTTAATAGTGCAATACTTCTTCCTCCCAGTTGCTCCCACAGTTTACTGCTTTTTTGTGTCGTTTTTGTCTGATAGAAACTATAATTCACTAGTTTTGTATCATAAAAGAGTCATCGTTTCTCCTCCTAGGGGTTATTCGAGACCTCTTTATCCAAACCGCAAGTAACGAGGCATTGGCTACCTTAAGAAAGTCATAGTTACTCGTCCCAATTGCTCACCCAGTCTGCCACTTTTTCTTACTGCGGCCAGTCTGCCAGAAGCGATATGTCACTTGTTGTGTATCTTAAGAGATTCATCGTTACTCCTTCCATAGGTTACTGGTATTCTCTGAGTCAATACCTCTAGTGACGAAAAAGTGGCTATCTTAATAGTGCAATACCTCTTCCTCCGAGTTGCTCACACAGTTTACTGCTTTTTGTGTAGTTTTTGTCTGCCAGAAACTATAATTCACTAGTTGTGTATCATAAAAGAGTCAACGTTTCTCCTCCTAGGGGTTATTCGAGACCTCTTAATCCAAACCGCAAGTAACGAGGCATTGGCTACCTTAAGAGAGTCATAGTTACTCGTCCCAATTGCTCACCCAGTCTGCCACTCTTCCTTACTGCGGCCAGTCTGCCAGAAGCGATATGTCACTCGTTGTGTATCTTAAGAGATTCATCGTTACTCTTTCCATAGGTTACTGGTATTCTCTGATTCAATGCCTCTCGTGACGAAAAAGTGGCTATATTAATAGTGCAATACTTCTTCCTCCCAGTTGCTCACACAGTTTACTACTTTTTTGTGTAGTTTTTGTCTGCCAGAAACTATAATTCACTAGTTTTGTATCATAAAAGAGGCATCGTTTCTCCTCCTAGGGGTTATTCGAGACCTCTTAACCCAAACCGCAAGTAACGAGGCATTGGCTACCTTAAGAGAGTCATAGTTACTCGTCCCAATTGCTCACCCAGTCTGCCACTTTTTCTTACTGCGGCCAGTCTGCCAGAAGCGATATGTCACTCGTTGTGTATCTTAAGAGATTCATCGTTACTCCTTCCATAGGTTACTGGTATTCTCTGAGTCAATACCTCTCGTGACGAAAAAGTGGCTATCTTAATAGTGCAATACTTCTTCCTCCGAGTTGCTCACACAGTTTACTACTTTTTGTGTAGTTTTTGTCTGCCAGAAACTATAATTCACTAGTTGTGTATCATAAAAGAGTCATCGTTTCTCCTCCTAGGGGTTTTCGAGATTTCTTAATCCAAACCGCAAGTAACGAGGCTTTGGCTACCTTAAGAGAGTCATAGTTACTCGTCCCCATTGCTCACCCAGTCTGCCACTTTTTCTTACTGTGGCCAGTCTGCCAGAAGCGATATGTCACTCGTTGTGTATCTTAAGAGATTCATCGTTACTCTTTCCATAGGTTACTGGTATTCTCTGATTCAATGCCTCTCGTGACGAAAAAGTGGCTATCTTAATAGTGCAATACTTCTTCCTCCCAGTTGCTCACACAGTTTACTACTTTTTTGTGTAGTTTTTGTCTGCCAGAAACTATAATTCACTAGTTTTGTATCATAAAAGAGTCATCGTTTCTCCTCCTAGGGGTTATTCGAGACCTCTTAATCCAAACCGCAAGTAACGAGGCATTGGCTACCTTAAGAGAGTCATAGTTACTCGTCCCAATTGCTCACCCAGTCTGCCACTTTTTCTTACTGCGGCCAGTCTGCCAGAAGCGATATGTCACTCGTTGTGTATCTTAAGAGATTCATCGTTACTCCTTCCATAGGTTACTGGTATTCTCTGAGTCAATACCTCTCGTGACGAAAAAGTGGCTATCTTAATAGTGCAATACTTCTTCCTCCGAGTTGCTCACACAGTTTACTACTTTTTGTGTAGTTTTTGTCTGCCAGAAACTATAATTCACTAGTTGTGTATCATAAAAGAGTCATCGTTTCTCCTCCTAGGGGTTTTCGAGATTTCGTAATCCAAACCGCAAGTAACGAGGCATTGGCTACCTTAAGAGAGTCATAGTTACTCGTCCCCATTGCTCACCCAGTCTACCACTTTTTCTTACTGTGGCCAGTCTGCCAGAAGCGATATGTCACTCGTTGTGTATCTTAAGAGATTCATCGTTACTCCTTCCATAGGTTACTGGTATTCTCTGAGTCAATACCTCTCTTGACGAAAAAGTGGCCATCTTAATAGTGCAATACTTCTTCCTCCGAGTTGCTCACACAGTTTACTGCTTTTTGTGTAGTTTTTGTCTGCCAGAAACTATAATTCACTAGTTGTGTATCATAAAAGAGTCATCGTTTCTCCTCCTAGGGGTTATTCGAGACCTCTTAATCCATACCGCAAGTAACGAGGCATTGGCTACCTTAAGAGAGTCATAGTTACTCGTCCCAATTGCTCACCCAGTCTGCCACTTTTCCTTACTGCGGCCAGTCTGCCAGAAGCGATATGTCACTCGTTGTGTATCTTAAGAGATTCATCGTTACTCTTTCCATAGGTTACTGGTATTCTCTGATTCAATGCCTCTCGTGACGAAAAAGTGGCTATCTTAATAGTGCAATACTTCTTCCTCCCAGTTGCTCACACAGTTTACTACTTTTTTGTGTAGTTTTTGTCTGCCAGAAACTATAATTCACTAGTTTTGTATCATAAAAGAGTCATCGTTTCTCCTCCTAGGGGTTATTCGAGATTTCTTAATCCAAACCGCAAGTAACGAGGCATTGGCTACCTTAAGAGAGTCATAGTTACTCGTCCCAATTGCTCACCCAGTCTGCCACTTTTTCTTACTGCGGCCAGTCTGCCAGAAGCGATATGTCACTCGTTGTGTATCTTAAGAGATTCATCGTTACTCCTTCCATAGGTTACTGGTATTCTCTGAGTCAATACCTCTCGTGACGAAAAAGTGGCTATTTTAATAGTGCAATACTTCTTCCTCCGAGTTGCTCACACAGTTTACTACTTTTTGTGTAGTTTTTGTCTGCCAGAAACTATAATTCACTAGTTGTGTATCATAAAAGAGTCATCGTTTCTCCTCCTAGGGGTTTTCGAGATTTCTTAATCCAAACCGCAAGTAACGAGGCATTGGCTACCTTAAGACAGTCATAGTTACTCGTCCCCATTGCTCACCCAGTCTGCCACTTTTTCTTACTGTGGCCAGTCTGCCAGAAGCGATATGTCACTCGTTGTGTATCTTAAGAGATTCATCGTTACTCCTTCCATAGGTTACTGGTATTCTCTGAGTCAATAACTCTCTTGACGAAAAAGTGGCCATCTTAATAGTGCAATACTTCTTCCTCCGAGTTGCTCACACAGTTTACTGCTTTTTGTGTAGTTTTTGTCTGCCAGAAACTATAATTCACTAGTTGTGTATCATAAAAGAGTCATCGTTTCTCCTCCTAGGGGTTATTCGAGACCTCTTAATCCAAACCGCAAGTAACGAGGCATTGGCTACCTTAAGAGAGTCATAGTTACTCGTCCCAATTGCTCACCCAGTCTGCCACTTTTTCTTACTGCGGCCAGTCTGCCAGAAGCGATATGTCACTCGTTGTGTATCTTAAGAGATTCATCGTTACTCTTTCCATAGGTTACTGGTATTCTCTGATTCAATGCCTCTCGTGACGAAAAAGTGGCTATCTTAATAGTGCAATACTTCTTCCTCCCAGTTGCTCACACAGTTTACTACTTTTTTGTGTAGTTTTTGTCTGCCAGAAACTATAATTCACTAGTTTTGTATCATAAAAGTGTCATCGTTTCTTCTCCTAGGGGTTATTCGAGACCTCTTAATCCAAACCGCAAGTAACGAGGCATTGGCTACCTTAAGAGAGTCATAGTTACTCGTCCCAATTGCTCACCCAGTCTGCCACTTTTTCTTACTGCGGCCAGTCTGCCAGAAGCGATATGTCACTCGTTGTGTATCTTAAGAGATTCATCGTTACTCCTTCCATAGGTTACTGGTATTCTCTGAGTCAATACCTCTCGTGACGAAAAAGTGGCTATCTTAATAGTGCAATACTTCTTCCTCCCAGTTGCTCACACAGTTTACTACTTTTTTGTGTAGTTTTTGTCTGCCAGAAACTATAATTCACTAGTTTTGTATCATAAAAAAGTCATCGTTTCTCCTCCTAGGGGTTATTCGAGATTTCTTAATCCAAACCGCAAGTAACGAGGCATTGGCTACCTTAAGAGAGTCATAGTTACTCGTCCCAATTGCTCACCCAGTCTGACACTTTTTCTTACTGCGGCCAGTCTGCCAGAAGCGATATGTCACTCGTTGTGTATCTTAAGAGATTCATCGTTACTCCTTCCATAGGTTACTGGTATTCTCTGAGGCAATACCTCTCTTGACGAAAAAGTGGCTATCTTAATAGTGCAATACTTCTTCCTCCGAGTTGCTCACACAGTTTACTGCTTTTTGTGTAGTTTTTGTCTGCCAGAAACTATAATTCGCTAGTTGTGTATCATAAAAGAGTCATTGTTTCTCCTCCTAGGGGTTATTCGAGACCTCTTAATCCAAACCGCAAGTAACGAGGCATTGGCTACCTTAAGAGAGTCATAGTTACTCGTCCCAATTGCTCACCCAGTCTGCCACTTTTTCTTACTGCGGCCAGTCTGCCAGAAGCGATATGTCACTCGTTGTGTATCTTAAGAGATTCATCGTTACTCCTTCCATAGGTTACTGGTATTCTCTGAGTCAATACCTCTCGTGACGAAAAAGTGGCTATCTTAATAGTGCAATACTTCTTCCTCCGAGTTGCTCACACAGTTTACTACTTTTTGTGTAGTTTTTGTCTGCCAGAAACTATAATTCACTAGTTGTGTATCATAAAAGAGTCATCGTTTCTCCTCCTAGGGGTTTTCGAGATTTCGTAATCCAAACCGCAAGTAACGAGGCATTGGCTACCTTAAGAGAGTCATAGTTACTCGTCCCCATTGCTCACCCAGTCTGCCACTTTTTCTTACTGTGGCCAGTCTGCCAGAAGCGATATGTCACTCGTTGTGTATCTTAAGAGATTCATCGTTACTCCTTCCATAGGTTACTGGTCATCTCTGAGTCAATACCTCTCGTGACGAAAAAGTGGCTATCTTAATAGTGCAATACTTCTTCCTCCGAGTTGCTCACACAGTTTACTACTTTTTGTGTAGTTTTTGTCTGCCAGAAACTATAATTCACTAGTTGTGTATCATAAAAGAGTCATCCTTTCTCCTGCTAGGGGTTATTCGAGATATCTTAATCCAAACCGTAAGTAACGAGGCATTGGCTACCTTAAGAGAGTCATAGTTACTCGTACCAATTGCTCACCCAGTCTGCCACTTTTTCTTACTGCGGCCAGTCTGCCAGAAGCGATATGTCACTCGTTGTGTATCTTAAGAGATTCATCGTTACTCCTTCCATAGGTTACTGGTATTCTCTGAGTCAATACCTCTCGTGACGAAAAAGTGGCTATCTTAATAGTGCAATACTTCTTCCTCCGAGTTGCTCACACAGTTTACTACTTTTTGTGTAGTTTTAGTCTGCCAGAAACTATAATTCACTAGTTGTGTATCATAAAAGAGTCATCGTTTCTCCTCCTAGGGGTTTTCGAGATTTCTTCATCCAAACCGCAAGTAACGAGGCATTGGCTACCTTAAGAGAATCATAGTTACTCGTCCCCATTGCTCACCCAGTCTGCCACTTTTTCTTACTGTGGCCAGTCTGCCAGAAGCGATATGTCACTCGTTGTGTATCTTAAGAGATTCATCGTTACTCCTTCCATAGGTTACTGGTATTCTCTGAGTCAATACCTCTCTTGACGAAAAAGTGGCTATCTTAATAGTGCAATACTTCTTCCTCCGAGTTGCTCACACAGTTTACTGCTTTTTGTGTAGTTTTTGTCTGCCAGAAACTATAATTCACTAGTTGTGTATCATAAAAGAGTCATCGTTTCTCCTCCTAGGGGTTATTCGAGACCTCTTAATCCAAACCGCAAGTAACGAGGCATTGGCTACCTTAAGAGAGTCATAGTTACTCGTCCCAATTGCTCACCCAGTCTGCCACTTTTTCTTACTGCGGCCAGTCTGCCTGAAGCGATATGTCACTCGTTGTGTATCTTAAGGGATTCATCGTTACTGCTTCCATAGGTTACTGGTATTCTCTGAGTCAATACCTCTCGTGACGAAAAAGTGGCTATCTTAATAGTGCAATACTTCTTCCTCCCAGTTGCTCACACAGTTTACTACTTTTTGTGTAGTTTTTGTCTGCCAGAAACTATAATTCACTAGTTGTGTATCATAAAAGAGTCATCGTTTCTCCTCCTAGGGGTTTTCGAGATTTCTTAATCCAAACCGCAAGTAACGAGGCATTGGCTACCTTAAGAGAGTCATAGTTACTCGTCCCAATTGCTCACCCAGTCTGCCACTTTTTCATACTGCGGCCAGTCTGCCAGAAGCGATATGTCACTCGTTGTGTATCTTAAGAGATTCATCGTTACTCCTTCCATAGGTTACTGGTATTCTCTGAGTCAATACCTCTCTTGACGAAAAAGTGGCTATCTTAATAGTGCAATACTTCTTCCTCCGAGTTGCTCACACAGTTTACTGCTTTTTGTGTAGTTTTTGTCTGCCAGAAACTATAATTCACTAGTTGTGTATCATAAAAGAGTCATCGTTTCTCCTCCTAGGGGTTATTCGAGATATCTTAATCCAAACCGCAAGTAACGAGGCATTGGCTACCTTAAGAGAGTCATAGTTACTCGTCCCAATTGCTCACCCAGTCTGCCACTTTTCCTTACTGCGGCCAGTCTGCCAGAAGCGATATGTCACTCGTTGTGTATCTTAAGAGATTCATCGTTACTCTTTCCATAGGTTACTGGTATTCTCTGATTCAATGCCTCTCGTGACGATAAAGTGGCTATCTTAATAGTGCAATACTTCCTCCTCCCAGTTGCTCACAGAATTTACTACTTTTTTGTGTAGTTTTTGTCTGCCAGAAACTATAATTCACTAGTTTTGTACCATAAAAGAGTCATCGTTTCTCCTCCTAGGGGTTATTCGAGACCTCTTAATCCAAACCGCAAGTAACGAGGCATTGGCTACCTTAAGAGAGTCATAGTTACTCGTCCCAATTGCTCACCCAGTCTGCCACTTTTTCTTACTGCGGCCAGTCTGCCAGAAGCGATATGTCACTCGTTGTGTATCTTAAGAGATTCATCGTTACTCTTTCCATAGGTTACTGGTATTCTCTGATTCAATGCCTCTCGTGACGAAAAAGTGGCTATCTTAATAGTGCAATACTTCTTCCTCCGAGTTGCTCACACAGTTTACTACTTTTTGTGTAGTTTTTGTCTGCCAGAAACTATAATTCACTAGTTGTGTATCATAAAAGAGTCATTGTTTCTCCTCCTAGGGGTTATTCGAGATATCTTAATCCAAACCGTAAGTAACGAGGCATTGGCTACCTTAAGAGAGTCATAGTTACTCGTCCCAATTGCTCACCCAGTCTGCCACTTTTTCTTACTGCGGCCAGTCTGCCAGAAGCGATATGTCACTCGTTGTGTATCTTAAGAGATTCATCGTTACTCCTTCCATAGGTTACTGGTATTCTCTGAGTCAATACTTCTCGTGACGAAAAAGTGGCTATCTTAATAGTGCAATACTTCTTCCTCCGAGTTGCTCACACAGTTTACTACTTTTTGTGTAGTTTTTGTCTGCCAGAAACTATAATTCACTAGTTGTGTATCATAAAAGAGTCATCGTTTCTCCTCCTAGGGGTTTTCGAGATTTCTTCATCCAAACCGCAAGTAACGAGGCATTGGCTACCTTAAGAGAGTCATAGTTACTCGTCCCCATTGCTCACCCAGTCTGCCACTTTTTCTTACTGCGGCCAGTCTGCCAGAAGCGATATGTCACTCGTTGTGTATCTTAAGAGATTCATCGTTACTCCTTCCATAGGTTACTGGTATTCTCTGAGTCAATACCTCTCTTGACGAAAAAGTGGCTATCTTAATAGTGCAATACTTCTTCCTCCGAGTTGCTCACACAGTTTACTACTTTTTGTGTACTTGCCAGTCTGCCAGAAGCGATATGTCACTAGTTGTGTATCATAAAAGAGTCATCGTTTCTCCTCCTAGGGGTTATTCGAGATTTCTTAATCCAAACCGCAAGTAACGAGGCATTGGCTACCTTAAGAGAGTCATAGTTACTCGTCCCAATTGCTCACCCAGTCTGCCACTTTTTCTTACTGCGGCCAGTCTGCCAGAAGCGATATGTCACTCGTTGTGTATCTTAAGAGATTCATCGTTACTCCTTCCATAGGTTACTGGTATTCTCTGAGTCAATACTTCTCGTGACGAAAAAGTGGCTATCTTAATAGTGCAATACTTCTTCCTCCGAGTTGCTCACACAGTTTACTACTTTTTGTGTAGTTTTTGTCTGCCAGAAACTATAATTCACTAGTTGTGTATCATAAAAGAGTCATCGTTTCTCCTCCTAGGGGTTTTCGAGATTTCTTCATCCAAACCGCAAGTAACGAGGCATTGGCTACCTTAAGAGAGTCATAGTTACTCGTCCCCATTGCTCACCCAGTCTGCCACTTTTTCTTACTGTGGCCAGTCTGCCAGAAGCGATATGTCACTCGTTGTGTATCTTAAGAGATTCATCGTTACTCCTTCCATAGGTTACTGGTATTCTCTGAGTCAATACCTCTCTTGACGAAAAAGTGGCTATCTTAATAGTGCAATACTTCTTCCTCCGAGTTGCTCACACAGTTTACTGCTTTTTGTGTAGTTTTTGTCTGCCAGAAACTATAATTCACTAGTTGTGTATCATAAAAGAGTCATCGTTTCTCCTCCTAGGGGTTATTCGAGACCTCTTAATCCAAACCGCAAGTAACGAGGCATTGGCTACCTTAAGAGAGTCATAGTTACTCGTCCCCATTGCTCACCCAGTCTGCCACTTTTTCATACTGCGGCCAGTTTGCCAGAAGCGATATGTCACTCGTTGTGTATCTTAAGAGATTCATCGTTACTCCTTCCATAGGTTACTGGTATTCTCTGAGTCAATACCTCTCTTGACGAAAAAGTGGCTATCTTAATAGTGCAATACTTCTTCCTCCCAGTTGCTCACACAGCTTACTGCTTTTTGTGTAGTTTTTGTCTGCCAGAAACTATAATTCACTAGTTTTGTATCATAAAAGAGTCATCGTTTCTCCTCCTAGGGGTTATTCGAGATATCTTAATCCAAACCGCAAGTAACGAGGCATTGGCTACCTTAAGAGAGTCATAGTTACTCGTCCCAATTGCTCACCCAGTCTGCCACTTTTCCTTACTGCGGCCAGTCTGCCAGAAGCGATATGTCACTCGTTGTGTATCTTAAGAGATTCATCGTTACTCTTTCCATAGGTAACTGGTATTCTCTGATTCAATGCCTCTCGTGACGAAAAAGTGGCTATCTTAATAGTGCAATACTTCTTCCTCCGAGTTGCTCACACAGTTTACTACTTTTTGTGTAGTTTTTGTCTGCCAGAAACTATAATTCACTAGTTGTGAATCATAAAAGAGTCATTTTTTCTCCTCCTAGGGGTTATTCGAGATATCTTAATCCAAACCGTAAGTAACGAGGCATTGGCTACCTTAAGAGAGTCATAGTTACTCGTCCCAATTGCTCACCCAGTCTGCCACTTTTTCTTACTGCGGCCAGTCTGCCAGAAGCGATATGTCACTCGTTGTGTATCTTAAGAGATTCATCGTTACTCCTTCCATAGGTTACTGGTATTCTCTGAGTCAATACCTCTCGTGACGAAAAAGTGGCTATCTTAATAGTGCAATACTTCTTCCTCCCAGTTGCTCACACAGTTTACTACTTTTTTGTGTAGTTTTTGTCTGCCAGAAACTATAATTCACTAGTTTTGTATCATAAAAAAGTCATCGTTTCTCCTCCTAGGGGTTATTCGAGATTTCTTAATCCAAACCGCAAGTAACGAGGCATTGGCTACCTTAAGAGAGTCATAGTTACTCGTCCCAATTGCTCACCCAGTCTGACACTTTTTCTTACTGCGGCCAGTCTGCCAGAAGCGATATGTCACTCGTTGTGTATCTTAAGAGATTCATCGTTACTCCTTCCATAGGTTACTGGTATTCTCTGAGGCAATACCTCTCTTGACGAAAAAGTGGCTATCTTAATAGTGCAATACTTCTTCCTCCGAGTTGCTCACACAGTTTACTGCTTTTTGTGTAGTTTTTGTCTGCCAGAAACTATAATTCGCTAGTTGTGTATCATAAAAGAGTCATTGTTTCTCCTCCTAGGGGTTATTCGAGACCTCTTAATCCAAACCGCAAGTAACGAGGCATTGGCTACCTTAAGAGAGTCATAGTTACTCGTCCCAATTGCTCACCCAGTCTGCCACTTTTTCTTACTGCGGCCAGTCTGCCAGAAGCGATATGTCACTCGTTGTGTATCTTAAGAGATTCATCGTTACTCCTTCCATAGGTTACTGGTATTCTCTGAGTCAATACCTCTCGTGACGAAAAAGTGGCTATCTTAATAGTGCAATACTTCTTCCTCCGAGTTGCTCACACAGTTTACTACTTTTTGTGTAGTTTTTGTCTGCCAGAAACTATAATTCACTAGTTGTGTATCATAAAAGAGTCATCGTTTCTCCTCCTAGGGGTTTTCGAGATTTCGTAATCCAAACCGCAAGTAACGAGGCATTGGCTACCTTAAGAGAGTCATAGTTACTCGTCCCCATTGCTCACCCAGTCTGCCACTTTTTCTTACTGTGGCCAGTCTGCCAGAAGCGATATGTCACTCGTTGTGTATCTTAAGAGATTCATCGTTACTCCTTCCATAGGTTACTGGTCATCTCTGAGTCAATACCTCTCGTGACGAAAAAGTGGCTATCTTAATAGTGCAATACTTCTTCCTCCGAGTTGCTCACACAGTTTACTACTTTTTGTGTAGTTTTTGTCTGCCAGAAACTATAATTCACTAGTTGTGTATCATAAAAGAGTCATCCTTTCTCCTGCTAGGGGTTATTCGAGATATCTTAATCCAAACCGTAAGTAACGAGGCATTGGCTACCTTAAGAGAGTCATAGTTACTCGTACCAATTGCTCACCCAGTCTGCCACTTTTTCTTACTGCGGCCAGTCTGCCAGAAGCGATATGTCACTCGTTGTGTATCTTAAGAGATTCATCGTTACTCCTTCCATAGGTTACTGGTATTCTCTGAGTCAATACCTCTCGTGACGAAAAAGTGGCTATCTTAATAGTGCAATACTTCTTCCTCCGAGTTGCTCACACAGTTTACTACTTTTTGTGTAGTTTTAGTCTGCCAGAAACTATAATTCACTAGTTGTGTATCATAAAAGAGTCATCGTTTCTCCTCCTAGGGGTTTTCGAGATTTCTTCATCCAAACCGCAAGTAACGAGGCATTGGCTACCTTAAGAGAATCATAGTTACTCGTCCCCATTGCTCACCCAGTCTGCCACTTTTTCTTACTGTGGCCAGTCTGCCAGAAGCGATATGTCACTCGTTGTGTATCTTAAGAGATTCATCGTTACTCCTTCCATAGGTTACTGGTATTCTCTGAGTCAATACCTCTCTTGACGAAAAAGTGGCTATCTTAATAGTGCAATACTTCTTCCTCCGAGTTGCTCACACAGTTTACTGCTTTTTGTGTAGTTTTTGTCTGCCAGAAACTATAATTCACTAGTTGTGTATCATAAAAGAGTCATCGTTTCTCCTCCTAGGGGTTATTCGAGACCTCTTAATCCAAACCGCAAGTAACGAGGCATTGGCTACCTTAAGAGAGTCATAGTTACTCGTCCCAATTGCTCACCCAGTCTGCCACTTTTTCTTACTGCGGCCAGTCTGCCTGAAGCGATATGTCACTCGTTGTGTATCTTAAGGGATTCATCGTTACTGCTTCCATAGGTTACTGGTATTCTCTGAGTCAATACCTCTCGTGACGAAAAAGTGGCTATCTTAATAGTGCAATACTTCTTCCTCCCAGTTGCTCACACAGTTTACTACTTTTTGTGTAGTTTTTGTCTGCCAGAAACTATAATTCACTAGTTGTGTATCATAAAAGAGTCATCGTTTCTCCTCCTAGGGGTTTTCGAGATTTCTTAATCCAAACCGCAAGTAACGAGGCATTGGCTACCTTAAGAGAGTCATAGTTACTCGTCCCAATTGCTCACCCAGTCTGCCACTTTTTCATACTGCGGCCAGTCTGCCAGAAGCGATATGTCACTCGTTGTGTATCTTAAGAGATTCATCGTTACTCCTTCCATAGGTTACTGGTATTCTCTGAGTCAATACCTCTCTTGACGAAAAAGTGGCTATCTTAATAGTGCAATACTTCTTCCTCCGAGTTGCTCACACAGTTTACTGCTTTTTGTGTAGTTTTTGTCTGCCAGAAACTATAATTCACTAGTTGTGTATCATAAAAGAGTCATCGTTTCTCCTCCTAGGGGTTATTCGAGATATCTTAATCCAAACCGCAAGTAACGAGGCATTGGCTACCTTAAGAGAGTCATAGTTACTCGTCCCAATTGCTCACCCAGTCTGCCACTTTTCCTTACTGCGGCCAGTCTGCCAGAAGCGATATGTCACTCGTTGTGTATCTTAAGAGATTCATCGTTACTCTTTCCATAGGTTACTGGTATTCTCTGATTCAATGCCTCTCGTGACGATAAAGTGGCTATCTTAATAGTGCAATACTTCCTCCTCCCAGTTGCTCACAGAATTTACTACTTTTTTGTGTAGTTTTTGTCTGCCAGAAACTATAATTCACTAGTTTTGTACCATAAAAGAGTCATCGTTTCTCCTCCTAGGGGTTATTCGAGACCTCTTAATCCAAACCGCAAGTAACGAGGCATTGGCTACCTTAAGAGAGTCATAGTTACTCGTCCCAATTGCTCACCCAGTCTGCCACTTTTTCTTACTGCGGCCAGTCTGCCAGAAGCGATATGTCACTCGTTGTGTATCTTAAGAGATTCATCGTTACTCTTTCCATAGGTTACTGGTATTCTCTGATTCAATGCCTCTCGTGACGAAAAAGTGGCTATCTTAATAGTGCAATACTTCTTCCTCCGAGTTGCTCACACAGTTTACTACTTTTTGTGTAGTTTTTGTCTGCCAGAAACTATAATTCACTAGTTGTGTATCATAAAAGAGTCATTGTTTCTCCTCCTAGGGGTTATTCGAGATATCTTAATCCAAACCGTAAGTAACGAGGCATTGGCTACCTTAAGAGAGTCATAGTTACTCGTCCCAATTGCTCACCCAGTCTGCCACTTTTTCTTACTGCGGCCAGTCTGCCAGAAGCGATATGTCACTCGTTGTGTATCTTAAGAGATTCATCGTTACTCCTTCCATAGGTTACTGGTATTCTCTGAGTCAATACTTCTCGTGACGAAAAAGTGGCTATCTTAATAGTGCAATACTTCTTCCTCCGAGTTGCTCACACAGTTTACTACTTTTTGTGTAGTTTTTGTCTGCCAGAAACTATAATTCACTAGTTGTGTATCATAAAAGAGTCATCGTTTCTCCTCCTAGGGGTTTTCGAGATTTCTTCATCCAAACCGCAAGTAACGAGGCATTGGCTACCTTAAGAGAGTCATAGTTACTCGTCCCCATTGCTCACCCAGTCTGCCACTTTTTCTTACTGCGGCCAGTCTGCCAGAAGCGATATGTCACTCGTTGTGTATCTTAAGAGATTCATCGTTACTCCTTCCATAGGTTACTGGTATTCTCTGAGTCAATACCTCTCTTGACGAAAAAGTGGCTATCTTAATAGTGCAATACTTCTTCCTCCGAGTTGCTCACACAGTTTACTACTTTTTGTGTACTTGCCAGTCTGCCAGAAGCGATATGTCACTAGTTGTGTATCATAAAAGAGTCATCGTTTCTCCTCCTAGGGGTTATTCGAGATTTCTTAATCCAAACCGCAAGTAACGAGGCATTGGCTACCTTAAGAGAGTCATAGTTACTCGTCCCAATTGCTCACCCAGTCTGCCACTTTTTCTTACTGCGGCCAGTCTGCCAGAAGCGATATGTCACTCGTTGTGTATCTTAAGAGATTCATCGTTACTCCTTCCATAGGTTACTGGTATTCTCTGAGTCAATACTTCTCGTGACGAAAAAGTGGCTATCTTAATAGTGCAATACTTCTTCCTCCGAGTTGCTCACACAGTTTACTACTTTTTGTGTAGTTTTTGTCTGCCAGAAACTATAATTCACTAGTTGTGTATCATAAAAGAGTCATCGTTTCTCCTCCTAGGGGTTTTCGAGATTTCTTCATCCAAACCGCAAGTAACGAGGCATTGGCTACCTTAAGAGAGTCATAGTTACTCGTCCCCATTGCTCACCCAGTCTGCCACTTTTTCTTACTGTGGCCAGTCTGCCAGAAGCGATATGTCACTCGTTGTGTATCTTAAGAGATTCATCGTTACTCCTTCCATAGGTTACTGGTATTCTCTGAGTCAATACCTCTCTTGACGAAAAAGTGGCTATCTTAATAGTGCAATACTTCTTCCTCCGAGTTGCTCACACAGTTTACTGCTTTTTGTGTAGTTTTTGTCTGCCAGAAACTATAATTCACTAGTTGTGTATCATAAAAGAGTCATCGTTTCTCCTCCTAGGGGTTATTCGAGACCTCTTAATCCAAACCGCAAGTAACGAGGCATTGGCTACCTTAAGAGAGTCATAGTTACTCGTCCCCATTGCTCACCCAGTCTGCCACTTTTTCATACTGCGGCCAGTTTGCCAGAAGCGATATGTCACTCGTTGTGTATCTTAAGAGATTCATCGTTACTCCTTCCATAGGTTACTGGTATTCTCTGAGTCAATACCTCTCTTGACGAAAAAGTGGCTATCTTAATAGTGCAATACTTCTTCCTCCCAGTTGCTCACACAGCTTACTGCTTTTTGTGTAGTTTTTGTCTGCCAGAAACTATAATTCACTAGTTTTGTATCATAAAAGAGTCATCGTTTCTCCTCCTAGGGGTTATTCGAGATATCTTAATCCAAACCGCAAGTAACGAGGCATTGGCTACCTTAAGAGAGTCATAGTTACTCGTCCCAATTGCTCACCCAGTCTGCCACTTTTCCTTACTGCGGCCAGTCTGCCAGAAGCGATATGTCACTCGTTGTGTATCTTAAGAGATTCATCGTTACTCTTTCCATAGGTAACTGGTATTCTCTGATTCAATGCCTCTCGTGACGAAAAAGTGGCTATCTTAATAGTGCAATACTTCTTCCTCCGAGTTGCTCACACAGTTTACTACTTTTTGTGTAGTTTTTGTCTGCCAGAAACTATAATTCACTAGTTGTGAATCATAAAAGAGTCATTTTTTCTCCTCCTAGGGGTTATTCGAGATATCTTAATCCAAACCGTAAGTAACGAGGCATTGGCTACCTTAAGAGAGTCATAGTTACTCGTCCCAATTGCTCACCCAGTCTGCCACTTTTTCTTACTGCGGCCAGTCTGCCAGAAGCGATATGTCACTCGTTGTGTATCTTAAGAGATTCATCGTTACTCCTTCCATAGGTTACTGGTATTCTCTGAGTCAATACTTCTCGTGACGAAAAAGTGGCTATCTTAATAGTGCAATACTTCTTCCTCCGAGTTGCTCACACAGTTTACTACTTTTTGTGTAGTTTTTGTCTGCCAGAAACTATAATTCACTAGTTGTGTATCATAAAAGAGTCATCGTTTCTCCTCCTAGGGGTTTTCGAGATTTCTTCATCCAAACCGCAAGTAACGAGGCATTGGCTACCTTAAGAGAGTCATAGTTACTCGTCCCCATTGCTCACCCCGTCTGCCACTTTTTCTTACTGTGGCCAGTCTGCCAGAAGCGATATGTCACTCGTTGTGTATCTTAAGAGATTCATCGTTACTCCTTCCATAGGTTACTGGTATTCTCTGAGTCAATACCTCTCTTGACGAAAAAGTGGCTATCTTAATAGTGCAATACTTCTTCCTCCGAGTTGCTCACACAGTTTACTGCTTTTTGTGTAGTTTTTGTCTGCCAGAAACTATAATTCACTAGTTGTGTATCATAAAAGAGTCATCGTTTCTCCTCCTAGGGGTTGTTCGAGACCTCTTAATCCAAACCGCAAGTAACGAGGCATTGGCTACCTTAAGAGAGTCATAGTTACTCGTGCCAATTGCTCACCCAGTCTGCCACTTTTCCTTACTGCGGCCAGTCTGCCTGAAGCGATATGTCACTCGTTGTGTATCTTAAGAGATTCATCGTTACTCCTTCCATAGGTTACTGGTATTCTCTGAGTCAATACCTCTCGTGACGAAAAAGTGGCTATCTTAATAGTGCAATACTTCTTCCTCCCAGTTACTCACACAGTTTACTACTTTTTGTGTAGTTTTTGTCTGCCAGAAACTATAATTCACTAGTTGTGTATCATAAAAGAGTCATCGTTTCTCCTCCTAGGGGTTTTCGAGATTTCTTAATCCAAACCGCAAGTAACGAGGCATTGGCTACCTTAAGGGAGTCATAGTTACTCGTCCCCATTGCTCACCCAGTCTGCCACTTTTTCTTACTGTGGCCAGTCTGCCAGAAGCGATATGTCACTCGTTGTGTATCTTAAGAGATTCATCGTTACTCCTTCCATAGGTTACTGGTATTCTCTGAGTCAATACCTCTCGTGACGAAAAAGTGGCTATCTTAATAGTGCAATACTTCTTCCTCCGAGTTGCTCACACAGTTTACTACTTTTTGTGTAGTTTTTGTCTGCCAGAAACTATAATTCACTAGTTGTGTATCATAAAAGAGTCATCGTTTCTCCTCCTAGTAGTTTTCGAGATTTCTTAATCCAAACCGCAAGTAACGAGGCATTGGCTACCTTAAGAGAATCATAGTTACTCGTCCCCATTGCTCACCCAGTCTGCCACTTTTTCTTACTGGGGCCAGTCTGCCAGAAGCGATATGTCACTCGTTGTGTATCTTAAGAGATTCATCCTTACTCCTTCCATAGGTTACTGGTATTCTCTGAGTCAATACCTCTCTTGACGAAAAAGTGGCTATCTTAATAGTGCAATACTTCTTCCTCCGAGTTGCTCACACAGTTTACTACTTTTTGTGTACTTGCCAGTCTGCCAGAAGCGATATGTCACTAGTTGTGTATCATAAAAGAGTCATCGTTTCTCCTCCTAGGGGTTATTCGAGATTTCTTAATCCAAACCGCAAGTAACGAGGCATTGGCTACCTTAAGAGAGTCATAGTTACTCGTCCCAATTGCTCACCCAGTCTGCCACTTTTCCTTACTGCGGCCAGTCTGCCAGAAGCGATATGTCACTCGTTGTGTATCTTAAGAGATTCATCGTTACTCTTTCCATAGGTAACTGGTATTCTCTGATTCAATGCCTCTCGTGACGAAAAAGTGGCTATCTTAATAGTGCAATACTTCTTCCTCCGAGTTGCTCACACAGTTTACTACTTTTTGTGTAGTTTTTGTCTGCCAGAAACTATAATTCACTAGTTGTGAATCATAAAAGAGTCATTTTTTCTCCTCCTAGGGGTTATTCGAGATATCTTAATCCAAACCGTAAGTAACGAGGCATTGGCTACCTTAAGAGAGTCATAGTTACTCGTCCCAATTGCTCACCCAGTCTGCCACTTTTTCTTACTGCGGCCAGTCTGCCAGAAGCGATATGTCACTCGTTGTGTATCTTAAGAGATTCATCGTTACTCCTTCCATAGGTTACTGGTATTCTCTGAGTCAATACTTCTCGTGACGAAAAAGTGGCTATCTTAATAGTGCAATACTTCTTCCTCCGAGTTGCTCACACAGTTTACTACTTTTTGTGTAGTTTTTGTCTGCCAGAAACTATAATTCACTAGTTGTGTATCATAAAAGAGTCATCGTTTCTCCTCCTAGGGGTTTTCGAGATTTCTTCATCCAAACCGCAAGTAACGAGGCATTGGCTACCTTAAGAGAGTCATAGTTACTCGTCCCCATTGCTCACCCCGTCTGCCACTTTTTCTTACTGTGGCCAGTCTGCCAGAAGCGATATGTCACTCGTTGTGTATCTTAAGAGATTCATCGTTACTCCTTCCATAGGTTACTGGTATTCTCTGAGTCAATACCTCTCGTGACGAAAAAGTGGCTATCTTAATAGTGCAATACTTCTTCCTCCCAGTTACTCACACAGTTTACTACTTTTTGTGTAGTTTTTGTCTGCCAGAAACTATAATTCACTAGTTGTGTATCATAAAAGAGTCATCGTTTCTCCTCCTAGGAGTTTTCGAGATTTCTTAATCCAAACCGCAAGTAACGAGGCATTGGCTACCTTAAGGGAGTCATAGTTACTCGTCCCCATTGCTCACCCAGTCTGCCACTTTTTCTTACTGTGGCCAGTCTGCCAGAAGCGATATGTCACTCGTTGTGTATCTTAAGAGATTCATCGTTACTCCTTCCATGGGTTACTGGTATTCTCTGAGTCAATACCTCTCTTGACGAAAAAGTTGCTATCTTAATAGTGCAATACTTCTTCCTCCCAGTTGCTCACACAGCTTACTGCTTTTTGTGTAGTTTTTGTCTGCCAGAAACTATAATTCACTAGTTTTGTATCATAAAAGAGTCATCGTTTCTCCTCCTAGGGGTTATTCGAGATATCTTAATCCAAACCGCAAGTAACGAGGCATTGGCTACCTTAAGAGAGTCATAGTTACTCGTCCCAATTGCTCACCCAGTCTGCCACTTTTCCTTACTGCGGCCAGTCTGCCAGAAGCGATATGTCACTCGTTGTGTATCTTAAGAGATTCATCGTTACTCTTTCCATAGGTAACTGGTATTCTCTGATTCAATGCCTCTCGTGACGAAAAAGTGGCTATCTTAATAGTGCAATACTTCTTCCTCCGAGTTGCTCACACAGTTTACTACTTTTTGTGTAGTTTTTGTCTGCCAGAAACTATAATTCACTAGTTGTGAATCATAAAAGAGTCATTTTTTCTCCTCCTAGGGGTTATTCGAGATATCTTAATCCAAACCGTAAGTAACGAGGCATTGGCTACCTTAAGAGAGTCATAGTTACTCGTCCCAATTGCTCACCCAGTCTGCCACTTTTTCTTACTGCGGCCAGTCTGCCAGAAGCGATATGTCACTCGTTGTGTATCTTAAGAGATTCATCGTTACTCCTTCCATAGGTTACTGGTATTCTCTGAGTCAATACTTCTCGTGACGAAAAAGTGGCTATCTTAATAGTGCAATACTTCTTCCTCCGAGTTGCTCACACAGTTTACTACTTTTTGTGTAGTTTTTGTCTGCCAGAAACTATAATTCACTAGTTGTGTATCATAAAAGAGTCATCGTTTCTCCTCCTAGGGGTTTTCGAGATTTCTTCATCCAAACCGCAAGTAACGAGGCATTGGCTACCTTAAGAGAGTCATAGTTACTCGTCCCCATTGCTCACCCCGTCTGCCACTTTTTCTTACTGTGGCCAGTCTGCCAGAAGCGATATGTCACTCGTTGTGTATCTTAAGAGATTCATCGTTACTCCTTCCATAGGTTACTGGTATTCTCTGAGTCAATACCTCTCTTGACGAAAAAGTGGCTATCTTAATAGTGCAATACTTCTTCCTCCGAGTTGCTCACACAGTTTACTGCTTTTTGTGTAGTTTTTGTCTGCCAGAAACTATAATTCACTAGTTGTGTATCATAAAAGAGTCATCGTTTCTCCTCCTAGGGGTTGTTCGAGACCTCTTAATCCAAACCGCAAGTAACGAGGCATTGGCTACCTTAAGAGAGTCATAGTTACTCGTGCCAATTGCTCACCCAGTCTGCCACTTTTCCTTACTGCGGCCAGTCTGCCTGAAGCGATATGTCACTCGTTGTGTATCTTAAGAGATTCATCGTTACTCCTTCCATAGGTTACTGGTATTCTCTGAGTCAATACCTCTCGTGACGAAAAAGTGGCTATCTTAATAGTGCAATACTTCTTCCTCCCAGTTACTCACACAGTTTACTACTTTTTGTGTAGTTTTTGTCTGCCAGAAACTATAATTCACTAGTTGTGTATCATAAAAGAGTCATCGTTTCTCCTCCTAGGGGTTTTCGAGATTTCTTAATCCAAACCGCAAGTAACGAGGCATTGGCTACCTTAAGGGAGTCATAGTTACTCGTCCCCATTGCTCACCCAGTCTGCCACTTTTTCTTACTGTGGCCAGTCTGCCAGAAGCGATATGTCACTCGTTGTGTATCTTAAGAGATTCATCGTTACTCCTTCCATGGGTTACTGGTATTCTCTGAGTCAATACCTCTCTTGACGAAAAAGTTGCTATCTTAATAGTGCAATACTTCTTCCTCCGAGTTGCTCACACAGTTTACTGCTTTTTGTGTAGTTTTTGTCTGCCAGAAACTATAATTCACTAGTTGTGTATCATAAAAGAGTCATCGTTTCTCCTCCTAGGGGTTATTCGAGATATCTTAATCCAAACCGCAAGTAACGAGGCATTGGCTACCTTAAGAGAGTCATAGTTACTCGTCCCAATTGCTCACCCAGTCTGCCACTTTTCCTTACTGCGGCCAGTCTGCCAGAAGCGATATGTCACTCGTTGTGTATCTTAAGAGATTCATCGTTACTCCTTCCATAGGTTACTGGTATTCTCTGAGTCAATACCTCTCGTGACGAAAAAGTGGCTGTCTTAATAGTGCAATACTTCTTCCTCCGAGTTGCTCACACAGTTTACTACTTTTTGTGTACTTGCCAGTCTGCCAGAAGCGATATGTCACTAGTTGTGTATCATAAAAGAGTCATCGTTTCTCCTCCTAGGGGTTATTCGAGATTTCTTAATCCAAACCGCAAGTAACGAGGCATTGGCTACCTTAAGAGAGTCATAGTTACTCGTCCCAATTGCTCACCCAGTCTGCCACTTTTCCTTACTGCGGCCAGTCTGCCAGAAGCGATATGTCACTCGTTGTGTATCTTAAGAGATTCATCGTTACTCTTTCCATAGGTTACTGGTATTCTCTGATTCAATGCCTCTCGTGACGAAAAAGTGGCTATCTAATTAGTGCAATACTTCTTCCTCCCAGTTGCTCACACAGTTTACTACTTTTTTTGTGTAGTTTTTGTCTGCCAGAAACTATAATTCACTAGTTTTGTATCATAAAAGAGTCATCGTTTCCCCTCCTAGGGGTTATTCGAGACCTCTTAATCCAAACCGCAAGTAACGAGGCATAGGCTACCTTAAGAGAGTCATAGTTACTCGTCCCAATTGCTCACCCAGTCTGCCACTTTTTCTTACTGCGGCCAGTCTGCCACAAGCGATATGTCACTCGTTGTGTATCTTAAGAGATTCATCGTTACTCCTTCCATAGGTTACTGGTATTCTCTGAGTCAATACCTCTCGTGACGAAAAAGTGGCTATCTTAATAGTGCAATACTTCTTCCTCCGAGTTGCTCACACAGTTTACTACTTTTTGTGTAGTTTTTGTCTGCCAGAAACTATAATTCACTAGTTGTGTATCATAAAAGAGTCATCGTTTCTCCTCCTAGTAGTTTTCGAGATTTCTTAATCCAAACCGCAAGTAACGAGGCATTGGCTACCTTAAGAGAATCATAGTTACTCGTCCCCATTGCTCACCCAGTCTGCCACTTTCTCTTACTGGGGCCAGTCTGCCAGAAGCGATATGTCACTCGTTGTGTATCTTAAGAGATTCATCCTTACTCCTTCCATAGGTTACTGGTATTCTCTGAGTCAATACCTCTCTTGACGAAAAAGTGGCTATCTTAATAGTGCAATACTTCTTCCTCCGAGTTGCTCACACAGTTTACTACTTTTTGTGTACTTGCCAGTCTGCCAGAAGCGATATGTCACTAGTTGTGTATCATAAAAGAGTCATCGTTTCTCCTCCTAGGGGTTATTCGAGATTTCTTAATCCAAACCGCAAGTAACGAGGCATTGGCTACCTTAAGAGAGTCATAGTTACTCGTCCCAATTGCTCACCCAGTCTTGCCACTTTTCCTTACTGCGGCCAGTCTGCCAGAAGCGATATGTCAGTCGTTGTGTATCTTAAGAGATTCATCGTTACTCTTTCCATAGGTTCTGGTATTCTCTGATTCAATACCTCTCGTGACGAAAAAGTGGCTATCTTAATAGTGCAATACTTCTTCCTCCGAGTTGCTCACACAGTTTACTACTTTTTGTGTAGTTTTTGTCTGCCAGAAACTATAATTCACTAGTTGTGTATCATAAAATAGTCATCGTTTCTCCTCCTAGGGGTTTTCGAGATTTCTTAATCCAAACCGCAAGTAACGAGGCATTGTCTACCTTAAGAGAGTCATAGTTACTCGTCCCTATTGCTCACCCAGTCCGCCACTTTTTCTTACTATGGCCAGTCTGCCAGAAGCGATATGTCACTCGTTGTGTATCTTAAGAGATTCATCGTTACTCCTTCCATAGGTTACTGGTATTCTCTGAGTCAATACCTCTCTTGACGAAAAAGTGGCTATCTTAATAGTGCAATACTTCTTCCTCCGAGTTGCTCACACAGTTTACTGCTTTTTGTGTAGTTTTTGTCTGCCAGAAACTATAATTCACTAGTTGTTTATCATAAAAGGGTCATCGTTTCTCCTCCTAGGGGTTATTCGAGATATCTTAATCCAAACCGCAAGTAACGAGGCATTGGCTACCTTAAGAGAGTCATAGTTACTCGTCCCAATTGCTCACCCAGTCTGCCACTTTTTCTTACTGTGGCCAGTCTGCCAGAAGCGATATGTCACTCGTTGTGTATCTTAAGAGATTCATCGTTACTCCTTCCATAGGTTACTGGTATTCTCTGAGTCAATACCTCTCTTGACGAAAAAGTGGCTATCTAAATAGTGCAATACTTCTTCCTCCGAGTTGCTCACACAGTTTACTGCTTTTTGTGTAGTTTTTGTCTGCCAGAAACTATAATTCACTAGTTGTGTATCATAAAAGAGTCATCGTTTCTCCTCCTAGGGGTTATTCGAGATATCTTAATGCAAACCGCAAGTAACGAGGCATTGGCTACCTTAAGAGAGTCATAGTTACTCGTCCCAATTGCTCACCCAGTCTGCCATTTTTCCTTACTGCGACCAGTCTGCCAGAAGCGATATGTCACTCGTTGTGTATCTTAAGAGATTCATCGTTACTCTTTCCATAGGTTACTGGTATTCTCTGATTCAATGCCTCTCGTGACGAAAAAGTGGCTATCTTGATAGTGCAATACTTCTTCCTCCCAGTTGCTCACACAGTTTACTACTTTTTTTGTGTAGTTTTTGTCTGCCAGAAACTATAATTCACTAGTTTTGTATCATAAAAGAGTCATCGTTTCTCCTCCTAGGGGCTATTCGAGACCTCTTAATCCAAACCGCAAGTAACGAGGCATTGGCTACCTTAAGAGAGTCATAGTTACTCGTCCCAATTGCTCACCCAGTCTTGCCACTTTTCCTTACTGCGGCCAGTCTGCCAGAAGCGATATGTCACTCGTTGTGTATCTTAAGAGATTCATCGTTACTCTTTCCATAGGTTACTGGTATTCTCTGATTCAATACCTCTCGTGACGAAAAAGTGGCTATCTTAATAGTGCAATACTTCTTCCTCCGAGTTGCTCACACAGTTTACTACTTTTTGTGTAGTTTTTGTCTGCCAGAAACTATAATTCACTAGTTGTGTATCATAAAATAGTTATCGTTTCTCCTCCTAGGGGTTTTCGAGATTTCTTAATCCAAACCGCAAGTAACGAGGCATTGTCTACCTTAAGAGAGTCATAGTTACTCGTCCCTATTGCTCACCCAGTCCGCCACTTTTTCTTACTATGGCCAGTCTGCCAGAAGCGATATGTCACTCGTTGTGTATCTTAAGAGATTCATCGTTACTCCTTCCATAGGTTACTGGTATTCTCTGAGTCAATACCTCTCTTGACGAAAAAGTGGCTATCTTAATAGTGCAATACTTCTTCCTCCGAGTTGCTCACACAGTTTACTACTTTTTGTGTACTTGCCAGTCTGCCAGAAGCGATATGTCACTAGTTGTGTATCATAAAAGAGTCATCGTTTCTCCTCCTAGGGGTTATTCGAGATTTCTTAATCCAAACCGCAAGTAACGAGTCATTGGCTACCTTAAGAGAGTCATAGTTACTCGTCCCAATTGCTCACCCAGTCTGCCACTTTTCCTTACTGCGGCCAGTCTGCCAGAAGCGATATGTCACTCGTTGTGTATCTTAAGAGATTCATCGTTACTCTTTCCATAGGTTACTGGTATTCTCTGATTCAATGCCTCTCGTGACGAAAAAGTGGCTATCTAATTAGTGCAATACTTCTTCCTCCCAGTTGCTCACACAGTTTACTACTTTTTTTGTGTAGTTTTTGTCTGCCAGAAACTATAATTCACTAGTTTTGTATCATAAAAGAGTCATCGTTTCTCCTCCTAGGGGTTATTCGAGACCTCTTAATCCAAACCGCAAGTAACGAGGCATAGGCTACCTTAAGAGAATCATAGTTACTCGTCCCCATTGCTCACCCAGTCTGCCACTTTTTCTTACTGGGGCCAGTCTGCCAGAAGCGATATGTCACTCGTTGTGTATCTTAAGAGATTCATCCTTACTCCTTCCATAGGTTACTGGTATTCTCTGAGTCAATACCTCTCTTGACGAAAAAGTGGCTATCTTAATAGTGCAATACTTCTTCCTCCGAGTTGCTCACACAGTTTACTACTTTTTGTGTACTTGCCAGTCTGCCAGAAGCGATATGTCACTACTTGTGTATCATAAAAGAGTCATCGTTTCTCCTCCTAGGGGTTATTCGAGATTTCTTAATCCAAACCGCAAGTAACGAGGCATTGGCTACCTTAAGAGAGTCATAGTTACTCGTCCCAATTGCTCACCCAGTCTTGCCACTTTTCCTTACTGCGGCCAGTCTGCCAGAAGCGATATGTCACTCGTTGTGTATCTTAAGAGATTCATCGTTACTCTTTCCATAGGTTACTGGTATTCTCGGATTCAATACCTCTCGTGACGAAAAAGTGGCTATCTTAATAGTGCAATACTTCTTCCTAAGAGTTGCTCACACAGTTTACTACTTTTTGTGTAGTTTTTGTCTGCCAGAAACTATAATTCACTAGTTGTGTATCATAAAATAGTCATCGTTTCTCCTCCTAGGGTTTTCGAGATTTCTTAATCCAAACCGCAAGTAACGAGGCATTGTCTACCTTAAGAGAGTCATAGTTACTCGTCCCTATTGCTCACCCAGTCCGCCACTTTTTCTTACTGCGGCCAGTCTGCCAGAAGCGATATGTCACTCGTTGTGTATCTTAAGAGATTCATCGTTACTCCTTCCATAGGTTACTGGTATTCTCTGAGTCAATACCTCTCTTGACGAAAAAGTGGCTATCTTAATAGTGCAATACTTCTTCCTCCGAGTTGCTCACACAGTTTACTGCTTTTTGTGTAGTTTTTGTCTGCCAGAAACTATAATTCACTAGTTGTGTATCATAAAAGAGTCATCGTTTCTCCTCCTAGGGGTTATTCGAGATATCTTAATCCAAACCGCAAGTAACGAGGCATTGGCTACCTTAAGAGAGTCATAGTTACTCGTCCCAATTGCTCACCCAGTCTGCCACTTTTTCTTACTGTGGCCAGTCTGCCAGAAGCGATATGTCACTCGTTGTGTATCTTAAGAGATTCATCGTTACTCCTTCCATAGGTTACTGGTATTCTCTGAGTCAATACCTCTCTTGACGAAAAAGTGGCTATCTAAATAGTGCAATACTTCTTCCTCCGAGTTGCTCACACAGTTTACTGCTTTTTGTGTAGTTTTTGTCTGCCAGAAACTATAATTCACTAGTTGTGTATCATAAAAGAGTCATCGTTTCTCCTCCTAGGGGTTATTCGAGATATCTTAATGCAAACCGCAAGTAACGAGGCATTGGCTACCTTAAGAGAGTCATAGTTACTCGTCCCAATTGCTCACCCAGTCTGCCATTTTTCCTTACTGCGGCCAGTCTGCCAGAAGCGATATGTCACTCGTTGTGTATCTTAAGAGATTCATTGTTACTCTTTCCATAGGTTACTGGTATTCTCTGATTCAATGCCTCTCGTGACGAAAAAGTGGCTATCTTGATAGTGCAATACTTCTTCCTCCCAGTTGCTCACACAGTTTACTACTTTTTTTGTGTAGTTTTTGTCTGCCAGAAACTATAGTTCACTAGTTTTGTATCATAAAAGAGTCATCGTTTCTCCTCCTAGGGGCTATTCGAGACCTCTAAATCCAAACCGCAAGTAACGAAGCATTGGCTACCTTAAGAGAGTCATAGCTACTCGTCCCAATTCCTCACCCAGTCTGCCACTTTTTCTTACTGCGGCCAGTCTGCCAGAAGCGATATGTCACTCGTTGTGTATCTTAAGAGATTCATCGTTACTCCTTCCATAGGTTACTGGTATTCTCTGAGTCAATACCTCTCGTGACGAAAAAGTGGCTATCTTAATAGTGCAATACTTCTTCCTCCGAGTTGCTCACACAGTTTACTACTTTTTGTGTAGTTTTTGTCTGCCAGAAACTATAATTCACTAGTTGTGTATCATAAAAGAATCATCGTTTCTCCTCCTAGGGGTTATTCGAGATTTCTTAATCCAAACCGCAAGTAACGAGGCATTGGCTACCTTAAGAGAGTCATAGTTACTCGTCCCAATTGCTCACCCAGTCTTGCCACTTTTCCTTACTGCGGCCAGTCTGCCAGAAGCGATATGTCACTCGTTGTGTATCTTAAGAGATTCATCGTTACTCTTTCCATAGGTTACTGGTATTCTCTGATTCAATACCTCTCGTGACGAAAAAGTGGCTATCTTAATAGTGCAATACTTCTTCCTCCGAGTTGCTCACACAGTTTACTACTTTTTGTGTAGTTTTTGTCTGCCAGAAACTATAATTCACTAGTTGTGTATCATAAAATAGTCATCGTTTCTCCTCCTAGGGGTTTTCGAGATTTCTTAATCCAAACCGCAAGTAACGAGGCATTGTCTACCTTAAGAGAGTCATAGTTACTCGTCCCTATTGCTCACCCAGTCCGCCACTTTTTCTTACTATGGCCAGTCTGCCAGAAGCGATATGTCACTCGTTGTGTATCTTAAGAGATTCATCGTTACTCCTTCCATAGGTTACTGGTATTCTCTGAGTCAATACCTCTCTTGACGAAAAAGTGGCTATCTTAATAGTGCAATACTTCTTCCTCCGAGTTGCTCACACAGTTTACTGCTTTTTGTGTAGTTTTTGTCTGCCAGAAACTATAATACACTAGTTGTGTATCATAAAAGAGTCATCGTTTCTCCTCCTAGGGGTTATTCGAGATATCTTAATCCAAACCGCAAGTAACGAGGCATTGGCTACCTTAAGAGAGTCATAGTTACTCGTCCCAATTGCTCACCCAGTCTGCCACTTTTTCTTACTGTGGCCAGTCTGCCAGAAGCGATATGTCACTCGTTGTGTATCTTAAGAGATTCATCGTTACTCCTTCCATAGGTTACTGGTATTCTCTGAGTCAATACCTCTCTTGACGAAAAAGTGGCTATCTAAATAGTGCAATACTTCTTCCTCCGAGTTGCTCACACAGTTTACTGCTTTTTGTGTAGTTTTTGTCTGCCAGAAACTATAATTCACTAGTTGTGTATCATAAAAGAGTCATCGTTTCTCCTCCTAGGGGTTATTCGAGATATCTTAATGCAAACCGCAAGTAACGAGGCATTGGCTACCTTAAGAGAGTCATAGTTACTCGTCCCAATTGCTCACCCAGTCTGCCATTTTTCCTTACTGCGGCCAGTCTGCCAGAAGCGATATGTCACTCGTTGTGTATCTTAAGAGATTCATCGTTACTCTTTCCATAGGTTACTGGTATTCTCTGATTCAATGCCTCTCGTGACGAAAAAGTGGCTATCTTGATAGTGCAATACTTCTTCCTCCCAGTTGCTCACACAGTTTACTACTTTTTTTGTGTAGTTTTTGTCTGCCAGAAACTATAATTCACTAGTTGTGTATCATAAAAGAGTCATCGTTTCTCCTCCTAGGGGTTTTCGAGATTTCTTAATCCAAACCGCAAGTAACGAGGCATTGGCTACCTTAAGAGAGTCATAGTTACTCGTCCCCATTGCTCACCCAGTCTGCCACTTTTTCTTACTGTGGCCAGTCTGCCAGAAGCGATATGTCACTCGTTGTGTATCTTAAGAGATTCATCGTTACTCCTTCCATAGGTTACTGGTATTCTCTGAGTCAATACCTCACTTGACGAAAAAGTGGCTATCTTAATAGTGCAATACTTCTTCCTCCGAGTTGCTCACACAGTTTACTACTTTTTGTGTACTTGCCAGTCTGCCAGAAGCGATATGTCACTAGTTGTGTATCATAAAAGAGTCATCGTTTCTCCTCCTAGGGGTTATTCGAGATTTCTTAATCCAAACCGCAAGTAACGAGGCATTGGCTACCTTAAGAGAGTCATAGTTACTCGTCCCAATTGCTCACCCAGTCTTACCACTTTTCCTTACTGCGGCCAGTCTGCCAGAAGCGATATGTCACTCGTTGTGTATCTTAAGAGATTCATCGTTACTCTTTCCATAGGTTACTGGTATTCTCTGATTCAATACCTCTCGTGACGAAAAAGTGGCTATCTTAATAGTGCAATACTTCTTCCTCCGAGTTGCTCACACAGTTTACTACTTTTTGTGTAGTTTTTGTCTGCCAGAAACTATAATTCACTAGTTGTGTATCATAAAAGAGTCATCGTTTCTCCTCCTAGGGGTTTTCGAGATTTCTTAATCCAAACCGCAAGTAACGAGGCATTGGCTACCTTAAGAGGGTCATAGTTACTCGTCCCTATTGCTCACCCAGTCCGCCACTTTTTCTTACTATGGCCAGTCTGCCAGAAGCGATATGTCACTCGTTGTGTATCTTAAGAGATTCATCGTTACTCCTTCCATAGGTTACTGGTATTCTCTGAGTCAATACCTCTCTTGACGAAAAAGTGGCTATCTTAATAGTGCAATACTTCTTCCTCCGAGTTGCTCACACAGTTTACTGCTTTTTGTGTAGTTTTTGTCTGCCAGAAACTATAATTCACTAGTTGTGTATCATAAAAGAGTCATCGTTTCTCCTCCTAGAGGTTATTCGAGATATCTTAATCCAAACCGCAAGTAACGAGGCATTGGATACCTTAAGAGAGTCATAGTTACTCGTCCCAATTGCTCACCCAGTCTGCCACTTTTTCTTACTGTGGCCAGTCTGCCAGAAGCGATATGTCACTCGTTGTGTATCTTAAGAGATTCATCGTTACTCCTTCCATAGGTTACTGGTATTCTATGAGTCAATACCTCTCGTGACGAAAAAGTGGCTATCTTAATAGTGCAATACTTCTTCCTCCGAGTTGCTCACACAGTTTACTACTTTTTGTGTAGTTTTTGTCTGCCAGAAACTATAATTCACTAGCTGTGTATCGTAAAAGAGTCATCGTTTCTCCTCCTAGGGGTTTTCGAGATTTCTTAATCCAAACCGCAAGTAACGAGGCATTGGCTACCTTAAGAGAGTCATAGTTACTCGTCCCAATTGCTCACCCAGTCTGCCATTTTTCCTTACTGCGGCCAGTCTGCCAGAAGCGATATGTCACTCGTTGTGTATCTTAAGAGATTCATCGTTACTCTTTCCATAGGTTACTGGTATTCTCTGATTCAATGCCTCTCGTGACGAAAAAGTGGCTATCTTGATAGTGCAATACTTCTTCCTCCCAGTTGCTCACACAGTTTACTACTTTTTTTGCGTAGTTTTTGTCTGCCAGAAACTATAATTCACTAGTTTTGTATCATAAAAGAGTCATCGTTTCTCCTCCTAGGGGCTATTCGAGACCTCTTAATCCAAACCGCAAGTAACGAGGCATTGGCTACCTTAAGAGAGTCATAGTTACTCGTCCCAATTGCTCACCCAGTCTGCCACTTTTTCTTACTGCGGCCAGTCTGCCAGAAGCGATATGTCACTCGTTGTGTATCTTAAGAGATTCATCGTTACTCCTTCCATAGGTTACTGGTATTCTCTGAGTCAATACCTCTCTTGACGAAAAAGTGGCTATCTTAATAGTGCAATACTTCTTCCTCCGAGTTGCTCACACAGTTTACTACTTTTTGTGTACTTGCCAGTCTGCCAGAAGCGATATGTCACTAGTTGTGTATCATAAAAGAGTCATCGTTTCTCCTCCTAGGGGTTAATCGAGATTTCTTAATCCAAACCGCAAGTAACGAGGCATTGGCTACCTTAAGAGAGTCATAGTTACTCGTCCCAATTGCTCACCCAGTCTTGCCACTTTTCCTTACTGCGGCCAGTCTGCCAGAAGCGATATGTCACTCGTTGTGTATCTTAAGAGATTCATCGTTACTCTTTCCATAGGTTACTGGTATTCTCTGATTCAATGCCTCTCGTGACGAAAAAGTGGCTATCTTAATAGTGCAATACTTCTTCCTCCGAGTTGCTCACACAGTTTACTACTTTTTGTGTAGTTTTTGTCTGCCAGAAACTATAATTCACTAGTTGTGTATCATAAAAGAGTCATCGTTTCTCCTCCTAGGGGTTTTCGAGATTTCTTAATCCAAACCGCAAGTAACGAGGCATTGGCTACCTTAAGAGAGTCATAGTTACTCGTCCCCATTGCTCACCCAGTCTGCCACTTTTTCTTACTGTGGCCAGTCTGCCAGAAGCGATATGTCACTCGTTGTGTATCTTAAGAGATTCATCGTTACTCCTTCCATAGGTTACTGGTATTCTCTGAGTCAATACCTCTCTTGACGAAAAAGTGGCTATCTTAATAGTGCAATACTTCTTCCTCCGAGTTGCTCACACAGTTTACTACTTTTTGTGTACTTGCCAGTCTGCCAGAAGCGATATGTCACTAGTTGTGTATCATAAAAGAGTCATCGTTTCTCCTCCTAGGGGTTATTCGAGATTTCTTAATCCAAACCGCAAGTAACGAGGCATTGGCTACCTTAAGAGAGTCATAGTTACTCGTCCCAATTGCTCACCCAGTCTTGCCACTTTTCCTTACTGCGGCCAGTCTGCCAGAAGCGATATGTCACTCGTTGTGTATCTTAAGAGATTCATCGTTACTCTTTCCATAGGTTACTGGTATTCTCTGATTCAATACCTCTCGTGACGAAAAAGTGGCTATCTTAATAGTGCAATACTTCTTCCTCCGAGTTGCTCACACAGTTTACTACTTTTTGTGTAGTTTTTGTCTGCCAGAAACTATAATTCACTAGTTGTGTATCATAAAAGAGTCATCGTTTCTCCTCCTAGGGGTTTTCGAGATTTCTTAATCCAAACCGCAAGTAACGAGGCATTGGCTACCTTAAGAGAGTCATAGTTACTCGTCCCTATTGCTCACCCAGTCCGCCACTTTTTCTTACTATGGCCAGTCTGCCAGAAGCGATATGTCACTCGTTGTGTATCTTAAGAGATTCATCGTTACTCCTTCCATAGGTTACTGGTATTCTCTGAGTCAATACCTCTCTTGACGAAAAAGTGGCTATCTAAATAGTGCAATACTTCTTCCTCCGAGTTGCTCACACAGTTTACTGCTTTTTGTGTAGTTTTTGTCTGCCAGAAACAATAATTCACTAGTTGTGTATCATAAAAGAGTCATCGTTTCTCCTCCTAGGGGTTATTCGAGATATCTTAATGCAAACCGCAAGTAACGAGGCATTGGCTGCTTTAAGAGAGTCATAGTTACTCGTCCCAATTGCTCACCCAGTCTGCCACTTTTCCTTACTGCGGCCAGTCTGCCAGAAGCGATATGTCACTCGTTGTGTATCTTAAGAGATTCATCGTTACTCTTTCCATAGGTTACTGGTATTCTCTGATTCAATGCTTCTCGTGACGAAAAAGTGGCTATCTTAATAGTGCAATACTTCTTCCTCCCAGTTGCTCACACAGTTTACTACTTTTTTTGTGTAGTTTTTGTCTGCCAGAAACTATAATTCACTAGTTTTGTATCATAAAAGAGTCATCGTTTCTCCTCCTAGGGGCTATTCGAGACCTCTTAATCCAAACCGCAAGTAACGAGGCATTGGCTACCTTAAGAGAGTCATAGTTACTCGTCCCAATTGCTCACCCAGTCTGCCACTTTTCCTTACTGCGGCCAGTCTGCCAGAAGCGATATGTCACTCGTTGTGTATCTTAAGAGATTCATCGTTACTCCTTCCATAGGTTGCTGGTATTCTCTGAGTCAATACCTCTCTTGACGAAAAAGTGGCTATCTTAATAGTGCAATACTTCTTCCTCCGAGTTGCTCACACAGTTTACTACTTTTTGTGTACTTGCCAGTCTGCCAGAAGCGATATGTCACTAGTTGTGTATCATAAAAGAGTCATCGTTTCTCCTCCTAGGCGTTAATCGAGATTTCTTAATCCAAACCGCAAGTAACGAGGCATTGGCTACCTTAAGAGAGTCATAGTTACTCGTCCCAATTGCTCACCCAGTCTTGCCACTTTTCCTTACTGCGGCCAGTCTGCCAGAAGCGATATGTCACTCGTTGTGTATCTTAAGAGATTCATCGTTACTCTTTCCATAGGTTACTGGTATTCTCTGATTCAATGCCTCTCGTGACGAAAAAGTGGCTATCTTAATAGTGCAATACTTCTTCCTCCGAGTTGCTCACACAGTTTACTACTTTTTGTGTAGTTTTTGTCTGCCAGAAACTATAATTCACTAGTTGTGTATCATAAAAGAGTCATCGTTTCTCCTCCTAGGCCTTATTCGAGATTTCTTAATGCAAACCGCAAGTAACGAGGCATTGGCTACCTTAAGAGAGTCATAGTTACTCGTCCCAATTGCTCACGCAGTCTGCCACTTTTCCTTACTGCGGCCAGTCTGCCAGAAGCGATATGTCACTCGTTGTGTATCTTAAGAGATTCATCGTTACTCCTTCCATAGGTTACTGGTATTCTCTGAGTCAATACCTCTCTTGACGAAAAAGTGGCTATCTTAATAGTGCAATACTTCTTCCTCCGAGTTGCTCACACAGTTTACTACTTTTTGTGTACTTGCCAGTCTGCCAGAAGCGATATGTCACTAGTTGTGTATCATAAAAGAGTCATCGTTTCTCCTCCTAGGGGTTATTCGAGATTTCTTAATCCAAACCGCAAGTAACGAGGCATTGGCTACCTTAAGACAGTCATAGTTACTCGTCCCAATTGCTCACCCAGTCTGCCACTTTTCCTTACTGCGGCCAGTCTGCCAGAACCGATATGTCACTCGTTGTGTATCTTAAGAGATTCATCGTTACTCTTTCCATAGGTTACTGGTATTCTCTGATTCAATGCCTCTCGTGACGAAAAAGTGGCTATCTTAATAGTGCAATACTTCTTCCTCCGAGTTGCTCACACAGTTTACTACTTTTTGTGTACTTGCCAGTCTGCCAGAAGCGATATGTCACTAGTTGTGTATCATAAAAGAGTCATCGTTTCTCCTCCTAGGGGTTATTCGAGATTTCTTAATCCAAACCGCAAGTAACGAGGCATTGGCTACCTTAAGAGAGTCATAGTTACTCGTCCCAATTGCTCACCCAGTCTGCCACTTTTCCTTACTGCGGCCAGTCTGCCAGAAGCGATATGTCACTCGTTGTGTATCTTAAGAGATTCATCGTTACTCTTTCCATAGGTTACTGGTATTCTCTGATTCAATGCCTCTCGTGACGAAAATGTGGCTATCTAATTAGTGCAATACTTCTTCCTCCCAGTTGCTCACACAGTTTACTACTTTTTTTGTGTAGTTTTTGTCTGCCAGAAACTATAATTCACTAGTTTTGTATCATAAAAGAGTCATCGTTTCTCCTCCTAGGGGTTATTCGAGACCTCTTAATCCAAACCGCAAGTAACGAGGCATTGGCTACCTTAAGATAGTCATAGTTACTCGTCCCAATTGCTCACCCAGTCTGCCACTTTTTCTTACTGCGGCCAGTCTTCCAGAAGCGATATTTCACTCGTTGTGTATCTTAAGAGATTCATCGTTACTCCTTCCATAGGCTACTGGTATTCTCTGAGTCAATACATCTCGTGACGAAAAAGTGGCTATCTTAATAGTGCAATACTTCTTCCTCCGAGTTGCTCACACAGTTTACTACTTTTTGTGTAGTTTTTGTCTGCCAGAAACTATAATTCACTAGTTGTGTATCATAAAAGAGTCATCGTTTCTCCTCCTAGGGGTTTTCGAGATTTCTTAATCCAAACCGCAAGTAACGAGGCATTGGCTACCTTAAGAGAATCATAGTTACTCGTCCCCATTGCTCACCCAGTCTGCCACCTTTTCTTACTGTGGCCAGTCTGCCAGAAGCGATATGTCACTCGTTGTGTATCTTAAGAGATTCATCGTTACTCCTTCCATAGGTTACTGGTATTCTCTGAGTCAATACCTCTCTTGACGAAAAAGTGGCTATCTTAATAGTGCAATACTTCTTCCTCCGAGTTGCTCACACAGTTTACTACTTTTTGTGTACTTGCCAGTCTGCCAGAAGCGATATGTCACTAGTTGTGTATCATAAAAGAGTCATCGTTTCTCCTCCTAGGGGTTATTCGAGATTTCTTAATCCAAACCGCAAGTAACGAGGCATTGGCTACCTTAAGAGAGTCATAGTTACTCGTCCCAATTGCTCACCCAGTCTTGCCACTTTTCCTTACTGCGGCCAGTCTGCCAGAAGCGATATGTCACTCGTTGTGTATCTTAAGAGATTCATCGTTACTCTTTCCATAGGTTACTGATATTCTCTGATTCAATACCTCTCGTGACGAAAAAGTGGCTATCTTAATAGTGCAATACTTCTTCCTCCGAGTTGCTCACACAGTTTACTACTTTTTGTGTAGTTTTTGTCTGCCAGAAACTATAATTCACTAGTTGTGTATCATAAAAGTGTCATCGTTTCTCCTCCTAGGGGTTTTCGAGATTTCTTAATCCAAACCGCAAGTAACGAGGCATTGGCTACCTTAAGAGAGTCATAGTTACTCGTCCCTATTGCTCACCCAGTCCGCCACTTTTTCTTACTATGGCCAGTCTGCCAGAAGCGATATGTCACTCGTTGTGTATCTTAAGAGATTCATCGTTACTCCTTCCATAGGTTACTGGTATTCTCTGAGTCAATACCTCTCTTGACGAAAAAGTGGCTATCTTAATAGTGCAATACTTCTTCCTCCGAGTTGCTCACACAGCTTACTGCTTTTTGTGTAGTTTTTGTCTGCCAGAAACTATAATTCACTAGTTGTGTATCATAAAAGAGTCATCGTTTCTCCTCCTAGTGGTTATTCGAGATATCTTAATCCAAACCACAAGTAACGAGGCATTGGCTACCTTAAGAGAGTCATAGTTACTCGTCCCAATTGCTCACCCAGTCTGCCACTTTTTCTTACTGTGGCCAGTCTGCCAGAAGCGATATGTCACTCGTTGTGTATCTTAAGAGATTCATCGTTACTCCTTCCATAGTTTACTGGTATTCTCTGAGTCAATACCTCTCTTGACGAAAAAGTGGCTGTCTAAATAGTGCAATACTTCTTCCTCCGAGTTGCTCACACAGTTTACTGCTTTTTGTGTAGTTTTTGTCTGCCAGAAACTATAATTCACTAGTTGTGTATCATAAAAGAGTCATCGTTTCTCCTCCTAGGGGTTATTCGAGATATCTTAATGCAAACCGCAAGTAACGAGGTATTGGCTACCTTAAGAGAGTCATAGTTACTCGTCCCCATTGCTTACCCAGTCTGCCACTTTTTCTCACTGTGGCCAGTCTGCCAGAAGCGATATGTCACTAGTTGTGTATCATAAAAGAGTCATCGTTTCTCCTCCTAGGGGTTATTCGAGATTTCTTAATCCAAACCGCAAGTAACGAGGCATTGGCTACCTTAAGAGAGTCATAGTTACTCGTCCCCATTGCTCACCCAGTCTGCCACTTTTTCTTACTGTGGCCAGTCTGCCAGAAGCGATATGTCACTCGTTGTGTATCTTAAGAGATTCATCGTTACTCCTTCCATAGGTTACTGGTATTCTCTGAGTCAATACCTCTCTTGACGAAAAAGTGGCTATCTAAATAGTGCAATACTTCTTCCTCCGAGTTGCTCACACAGTTTACTGCTTTTTGTGTAGTTTTTGTTTGCCAGAAACTATAATTCACTAGTTGTGTATCATAAAAGAGTCATCGTTTCTCCTCCTAGGGGTTATTCGAGATATCTTAATGCAAACCGCAAGTAACGAGGCATTGGCTACCTTAAGAGAGTCATAGTTACTCGTCCCCATTGCTCACCCAGTCTGCCACTTTTTCTTACTGTGGCCAGTCTGCCAGAAGCGATATGTCACTAGTTGTGTATCATAAAAGAGTCATCGTTTCTCCTCCTAGGGGTTATTCGAGATTTCTTAATCCAAACCGCAAGTAACGAGGCATTGGCTACCTTAAGAGAGTCATAGTTACTCGTCCCCATTGCTCCCCCAGTCTGCCACTTTTTCTTACTGTGGCCAGTCTGCCAGAAGCGATATGTCACTCGTTGTGTATCTTAAGAGATTCATCGTTACTCCTTCCATAGGTTACTGGTATTCTCTGAGTCAATACCTCTCTTGACGAAAAAGTGGCTATCTTAATAGTGCAATACTTCTTCCTCCGAGTTGCTCACACAGTTTACTACTTTTTGTGTACTTGCCAGTCTGCCAGAAGCGATATGTCACTAGTTGTGTATCATAAAAGAGTCATCGTTTCTCCTCCTAGGGGTTATTCGAGATTTCTTAATCCAAACCGCAAGTAACGAGGCATTGGCTACCTTAAGAGAGTCATAGTTACTCGTCCCAATTGCTCACCCAGTCTTGCCACTTTTCCTTACTGCGGCCAGTCTGCCAGAAGCGATATGTCACTCGTTGTGTATATTAAGAGATTCATCGTTACTCTTTCCATAGGTTACTGGTATTCTCTGATTCAATGCCTCTCGTGACGAAAAAGTGGCTATCTTAATAGTGCAATACTTCTTCCTCCGAGTTGCTCACACAGTTTACTACTTTTTGTGTACTTGCCAGTCTGCCAGAAGCGATATGTCACTAGTTGTGTATCATAAAAGAGTCATCGTTTCTCCTCCTAGGGGTTATTCGAGATTTCTTAATCCAAACCGCAAGTAACGAGGCATTGGCTACATTAAGAGAGTCATAGTTACTCGTCCCAATTGCTCACCCAGTCTGCCACGTTTCCTTACTGCGGCCAGTCTGCCAGAAGCGATATGTCACTCGTTGTGTATCTTAAGAGATTCATCGTTACTCTTTCCATAGGTTACTGGTATTCTCTGATTCAATGCCTCTCGTGACGAAAAAGTGGCTATCTAATTAGTGCAATACTTCTTCCTCCCAGTTGCTCACACAGTTTACTACTTTTTTTGTGTAGTTTTTGTCTGCCAGAAACTATAATTCACTAGTTTTGTATCATAAAATAGTCATCGTTTCTCCTCCTAGGGGTTATTCGAGACCTCTTAATCCAAACCGCAAGTAACGAGGCATTGGCTACCTTAAGAGAGTCATAGTTACTCGTCCCAATTGCTCACCCAGTCTGCCACTTTTTCTTACTGCGGCCAGTCTGCCAGAAGCGATATGTCACTCGTTGTGTATCTTAAGAGATTCATCGTTACTCCTTCCATAGGTTACTGGTATTCTCTGAGTCAATACCTCTCGTGACGAAAAAGTGGCTATCTTAATAGTGCAATACTTCTTCCTCCGAGTTGCTCACACAGTTTACTACTTTTTGTGTAGTTTTTGTCTGCCAGAAACTATAATTCACTAGTTGTGTATCATAAAAGAGTCATCGTTTCTCCTCCTAGGGGTTTTCGAGATTTCTTAATCCAAACCACAAGTAACGAGGCATTGGCTACCTTAAGAGAATCATAGTTACTCGTCCCCATTGCTCACCCAGTCTGCCACTTTTTCTTACTGTGGCCAGTCTGCCAGAAGCGATATGTCACTCGTTGTGTATCTTAAGAGATTCATCGTTACTCCTTCCATAGGTTACTGGTATTCTCTGAGTCAATACCTCTCTTGACGAAAAAGTGGCTATCTTAATAGTGCAATACTTCTTCCTCCGAGTTGCTCACACAGTTTACTACTTTTTGTGTACTTGCCAGTCTGCCAGAAGCGATATGTCACTAGTTGTGTATCATAAAAGAGTCATCGTTTCTCCTCCTAGGGGTTATTCGAGATTTCTTAATCCAAACCGCAAGTAACGAGGCATTGGCTACATTAAGAGAGTCATAGTTACTCGTCCCAATTGCTCACCCAGTCTGCCACGTTTCCTTACTGCGGCCAGTCTGCCAGAAGCGATATGTCACTCGTTGTGTATCTTAAGAGATTCATCGTTACTCTTTCCATAGGTTACTGGTATTCTCTGATTCAATGCCTCTCGTGACGAAAAAGTGGCTATCTAATCAGTGCAATACTTCTTCCTCCCAGTTGCTCACACAGTTTACTACTTTTTTTGTGTAGTTTTTGTCTGCCAGAAACTATAATTCACTAGTTTTGTATCATAAAATAGTCATCGTTTCTCCTCCTAGGGGTTATTCGAGACCTCTTAATCCAAACCGCAAGTAACGAGGCATTGGCTACCTTAAGAGAGTCATAGTTACTCGTCCCAATTGCTCACCCAGTCTGCCACTTTTTCTTACTGCGGCCAGTCTGCCAGAAGCGATATGTCACTCGTTGTGTATCTTAAGAGATTCATCGTTACTCCTTCCATAGGTTACTGGTATTCTCTGAGTCATTACCTCTCGTGACGAAAAAGTGGCTATCTTAATAGTGCAATACTTCTTCCTCCGAGTTGCTCACACAGTTTACTACTTTTTGTGTAGTTTTTGTCTGCCAGAAACTATAATTCACTAGTTGTGTATCATAAAAGAGTCATCGTTTCTCCTCCTAGGGGTTTTCGAGATTTCTTAATCCAAACCACAAGTAACGAGGCATTGGCTACCTTAAGAGAATCATAGTTACTCGTCCCCATTGCTCACCCAGTCTGCCACTTTTTCTTACTGTGGCCAGTCTGCCAGAAGCGATATGTCACTCGTTGTGTATCTTAAGAGATTCATCGTTACTCCTTCCATAGGTTACTGGTATTCTCTGAGTCAATACCTCTCTTGACGAAAAAGTGGCTATCTTAATAGTGCAATACTTCTTCCTCCGAGTTCCTCACACAGTTTACTACTTTTTGTGTACTTGCCAGTCTGCCAGAAGCGATATGTCACTAGTTGTGTATCATAAAAGAGTCATCGTTTCTCCTCCTAGGGGTTATTCGAGATTTCTTAATCCAAACCGCAAGTAACGAGGCATTGGCTACCTTAAGAGAGTCATAGTTACTCGTCCCAATTGCTCACCCAGTCTTGCCACTCTTCCTTACTGCGGCCAGTCTGCCAGAAGCGATATGTCACTCGTTGTGTATCTTAAGAGATTCATCGTTACTCTTTCCATAGGTTACTGGTATTCTCTGATTCAATACCTCTCGTGACGAAAAAGTGGCTATCTTAATAGTGCAATACTTCTTCCTCCAAGTTGCTCACACAGTTTACTACTTTTTGTGTAGTTTTTGTCTGCCAGAAACTATAATTCACTAGTTGTGTATCATAAAAGAGTCATCATTTCTCCTCCTAGGGGTTTTCGAGATTTCTTAATCCAAACCGCAAGTAACGAGGCATTGTCTACCTTAAGAGAGTCATAGTTACTCGTCCCTATTGCTCACCCAGTCCGCCACTTTTTCTTACTATGGCCAGTCTGCCAGAAGCGATATGTCACTCGTTGTGTATCTTAAGAGATTCATCGTTACTCCTTCCATAGGTTACTGGTATTCTCTGAGTCAATACCTCTCTTGACGAAAAAGTGGCTATCTTAATAGTGCAATACTTCTTCCTCCGAGTTGCTCACACAGTTTACTGCTTTTTGTGTAGTTTTTGTCTGCCAGAAACTATAATTCACTAGTTGTGTATCATAAAAGAGTCATCGTTTCTCCTCCTAGGGGTTATTCGAGATATCTTAATCCAAACCGCAAGTAACGAGGCATTGGCTACCTTAAGAGAGTCATAGTTACTCGTCCCAATTGCTCACCCAGTCTGCCACTTTTTCTTACTGTGGCCAGTCTGCCAGAAGCGATATGTCACTCGTTGTGTATCTTAAGAGATTCATCGTTACTCCTTCCATAGGTTACTGGTATTCTCTGAGTCAATACCTCTCTTGACGAAAAAGTGGCTATCTAAATAGTGCAATACTTCTTCCTCCAAGTTGCTCACACAGTTTACTGCTTTTTGTGTAGTTTTTGTCTGCCAGAAACTATAATTCACTAGTTTTGTATCATAAAAGAGTCATCGTTTCTCCTCCTAGGGGTTATTCGAGATATCTTAATGCAAACCGCAAGTAACGAGGCATTGGCTACCTTAAGAGAGTCATAGTTACTCGTCCCAATTGCTCACGCAGTCTGCCACTTTTCCTTACTGCGGCCAGTCTGCCAGAAGCGATATGTCACTCGTTGTGTATCTTAAGAGATTCATCGTTACTCTTTCCATAGGTTACTGGTATTCTCTGATTCAATGCCTCTCGTGACGAAAAAGTGGCTATCTTAAAGGTGCAATACTTCTTCCTCCCAGTTGCTCACACAGTTTACTACTTTTTTTGTGTAGTTTTTGTCTGCCAGAAACTATAATTCACTAGTTTTGTATCATAAAAGAGTCATCTTTTCTCCTCCTAGGGGTTATTCGAGACCTCTCAATCCAAACCGCAAGTAACGAGGCATTGGCTACCTTAAGAGAGTCATAGTTACTCGTCCCAATTGCTCACCCAGTCTGCCACTTTTCCTTACTGCGGCCAGTCTGCCAGAAGCGATATGTCACTCGTTGTGTATCTTAAGAGATTCATCGTTACTCTTTCCATAGGTTACTGGTATTCTCTGATTCAATGCCTCTCGTGACGAAAAAGTGGCTATCTTAAAGGTGCAATACTTCTTCCTCCCAGTTGCTCACACAGTTTACTACTTTTTTTGTGTAGTTTTTGTCTGCCAGAAACTATAATTCACTAGTTTTGTATCATAAAAGAGTCATCGTTTCTCCTCCTAGGGGTTATTCGAGACCTCTCAATCCAAACCGCAAGTAACGAGGCATTGGCTACCTTAAGAGAGTCATAGTTACTCGTCCCAATTGCTCACCCAGTCTGCCACTTTTTCTTACTGCGGCCAGTCTGCCAGAAGCGATATGTCACTCGTTGTGTATCTTAAGAGATTCATCGTTACTCCTTCCATAGGTTACTGGTATTCTCTGAGTCAATACCTCTCGTGACGAAAAAGTGGCTATCTTAATAGTGCAATACTTCTTCCTCCGAGTTGCTCACACAGTTTACTACTTTTTGTGTACTTGCCACTCTGCCAGAAGCGATATGTCACTAGTTGTGTATCATAAAAGAGTCATCGTTTCTCCTCCTAGGGGTTATTCGAGATTTCTTAATCCAAACCGCAAGTAACGAGGCATTGGCTACCTTAAGAGAGTCATAGTTACTCGTCCCAATTGCTCACCCAGTCTTGCCACTTTTCCTTACTGCGGCCAGTCTGCCAGAAGCGATATGTCACTCGTTGTGTATCTTAAGAGATTCATCGTTACTCTTTCCACAGGTTACTGGTATTCTCTGATTCAATGCCTCTCGTGACGAAAAAGTGGCTATCTTAATAGTGCAATACTTCTTCCTCCCAGTTGCTCACACAGTTTACTACTTTTTTGTATAGTTTTTGTCTGCCAGAAACTATAATTCACTAGTTTTGTATCATAAAAGAGTCATCGTTTCTCCTCCTAGGGGTTATTCGATACCTCTTAATCCAAACCGCAAGTAACGAGGCATTGGCTACCTTAAGAGAGTCATAGTTACTCGTCCCAATTGCTCACCCAGTCTGCCACTTTTTCTTACTGCGGCCAGTCTGCCAGAAGCGATATGTCACTCGTTGTGTATCTTAAGAGATTCATCGTTACTCCTTCCATAGGTTACTGGTATTCTCTGAGTCAATACCTCTCGTGACGAAAAAGTGGCTATCTTAATAGTGCAATACTTCTTCCTCCGAGTTGCTCACACAGTTTACTACTTTTTGTGTACTTGCCAGTCTGCCAGAAGCGATATGTCACTAGTTGTGTATCATAAAAGAGTCATCGTTTCTCCTCCTAGGGGTTATTCGAGATTTCTTAATCCAAACCGCAAGTAACGAGGCATTGGCTACCTTAAGAGAGTTATAGTTACTCGTCCCAATTGCTCACCCAGTCTGCCACTTTTCCTTACTGCGGCCAGTCTGCCAGAAGCGATATGTCACTCGTTGTGTATCTTAAGAGATTCATCGTTACTCCTTCCATTGGTTACTGGTATTCTCTGTGTCAATACCTCTCGTGACGAAAAAGTGGCTATCTTAATAGTGCAATACTTCTTCCTCCGAGTTGCTCACACAGTTTACTACTTTTTGTGTAGTTTTTGTCTGCCAGAAACAATAATTCACTAGTTGTGTATCATAAAAGAGTCATCGTTTCTCCTCCTAGGGATTTTCGAGATTTCTTAATCCAAACCGCAAGTAACGAGGCATTGGCTACCTTAAGAGAGTCATAGTTACTCGTCCCCATTGCTCACCCAGTCTGCCACTTTTTCTTACTGTGGCCAGTCTGCCAGAAGCGATATGTCACTCATTGTGTATCTTAAGAGATTCATCGTTACTCTTTCCATAGGTTACTGGTATTCTCTGATTCAATGCCTCTCGTGACGAAAAAGTGGCTATCTTAATAGTGCAATACTTCTTCCTCCCAGTTGCTCACACAGTTTACTACTTTTTTGTGTAGTTTTTGTCTGCCAGAAACTATAATTCACTAGTTTTGTATCATAAAAGAGTCATCGTTTCTCCTCCTAGGGGTTATTCGAGACCTCTTAATCCAAACCGCAAGTAACGAGGCATTGGCTACCTTAAGAGAGTCATAGTTACTCGTCCCCATTGCTCACCCAGTCTGCCACTTTTTCTTACTGCGGCCAGTCTGCCAGAAGCGATATGTCACTCGTTGTGTATCTTAAGAGATTCATCGTTACTCCTTCCATAGGTTACTGGTATTCTCTGAGTCAATACCTCTCGTGACGAAAAACTGGCTATCTTAATAGTGCAATACTTCTTCCTCCGAGTTGCTCACACAGTTTACTACTTTTTGTGTACTTGCCAGACTGCCAGAAGCGATATGTCACTAGTTATGTATCATAAAAGAGTCATCGTTTCTCCTCCTAGGGGTTATTCGAGATTTCTTAATCCAAACCGCAAGTAACGAGGCATTGGCTACCTTAAGGGAGTCATAGTTACTCGTCCCAATTGCTCACCCAGTCTGCCACTTTTCCTTACTGCGGCCAGTCTGCCAGAAGCGATATGTCACTCGTTGTGTATCTTAAGAGATTCATCGTTACTCCTTCCATAGGTTACTGGTATTCTCTGAGTCAATACCTCTCTTGACGAAAAAGTGGCTATCTTAATAGTGCAATACTTCTTCCTCCGAGTTGCTCACACAGTTTACTGCTTTTTGTGTAGTTTTTGTCTGCCAGAAACTATAATTCACTAGTTGTGTATCATAAAAGAGTCATCGTTTCTCCTCCTAGGGGTTTTCGAGATTTCTTAATCCAAACCGCAAGTAACGAGGCATTGGCTACCTTAAGAGAGTCATAGTTACTCGTCCCCATTGCTCACCCAGTCAGCCACTTTTTCTTACTGTGGCCAGTCTGCCAGAAGCGATATGTCACTCGTTGTGTATCTTAAGAGATTCATCGTTACTCCTTCCACAGGTAACTGGTATTCTCTGAGTCAATACCTCACTTGACGAAAAAGTGGCTATCTTAATAGTGCAATACTTCTTCCTCCGAGTTGCTCACACAGTTTACTACTTTTTGTGTACTTGCCAGTCTGCCAGAAGCGATATGTCACTAGTTGTGTATCATAAAAGAGTCATCGTTTCTCCTCCCAGGGGTTATTCGAGATTTCTTAATCCAAACCGCAAGTAACGAGGCATTGGCTACCTTAAGAGAGTCATAGTTACTCGTCCCAATTGCTCACCCAGTCTGCCACTTTTCCTTACTGCGGCCAGTCAGCCAGAAGCGATATGTCACTCGTTGTGTATCTTAAGAGATTCATCGTTACTCTTTCCATAGGTTACTGGTATTCTCTGATTCAATGCCTCTCGTGACGAAAAAGTGGCTATCTTAATAGTGCAATACTTCTTCCTCCCAGTTGCTCACACAGTTTACTACTTTTTTGTATAGTTTTTGTCTGCCAGAAACTATAATTCACTAGTTTTGTATCATAAAAGAGTCATCGTTTCTCCTCCTAGGGGTTATTCGATACCTCTTAATCCAAACCGCAAGTAACGAGGCATTGGCTACCTTAAGAGAGTCATAGTTACTCGTCACAATTGCTCACCCAGTCTGCCACTTTTTCTTACTGCGGCCAGTCTGCCAGAAGCGATATGTCACTCGTTGTGTATCTTAAGAGATTCATCGTTACTCCTTCCATAGGTTACTGGAATTCTCTGAGCCAATACCTCTCGTGACGAAAAAGCGGCTATCTTAATAGTGCAATACTTCTTCCTCCCAGTTGCTCACACAGTTTACTACTTTTTTGTGTAGTTTTTGTCTGCCAGAAACTATAATTCACTAGTTTTGTATCATAAAAGAGTCATCTTTTCTCCTCCTAGGGGTTATTCGAGACCTCTTAATCCAAACCGCAAGTAACGAGGCATTGGCTACCTTAAGAGAGTCATAGTTACTCGTCCCCATTGCTCACCCAGTCTGCCACTTTTTCTTACTGCGGCCAGTCTGCCAGAAGCGATATGTCACTCGTTGTGTATCTTAAGAGATTCATCGTTACTCCTTCCATAGGTTACTGGTATTCTCTGAGTCAATACCTCTCGTGACGAAAAAGTGGCTATCTTAATAGTGCAATACTTCTTCCTCCCAGTTGCTCACGCAGTTTACTACTTTTTTTGTGTAGTTTTTGTCTGCCAGAAACTATAATTCACTAGTTTTGTATCATAAAAGAGTCATCGTTTCTCCTCCTAGGGGTTATTCGAGACCTCTTAATCCAAACCGCAAGTAACGAGGCATTGGCTACCTTAAGAGAGTCATAGTTACTCGTCCCAATTGCTCACCCAGTCTGCCACTTTTTCTTACTGCGGCCAGTCTGCCAGAAGCGATATGTCACTCGTTGTGTATCTTAAGAGATTCATCGTTACTCCTTCCATAGGTTACTGGTATTCTCTGAGTCAATACCTCTCGTGACGAAAAAGTGGCTATCTTAATAGTGCAATACTTCTTCCTCCGAGTTGCTCACACAGTTTACTACTTTTTGTGTAGTTTTTGTCTGCCAGAAACTATAATTCACTAGTTGTGTATCATAAAAGGGTCATCGTTTCTCCTCCTAGGGGTTATTCGAGACCTCTTAATCCAAACCGCAAGTAACGAGGCATTGGCTACCTTAAGAGAGTCATAGTTACTCGTCCCCATTGCTCACCCAGTCTGCCACTTTTTCTTACTGTGGCCAGTCTGCCAGAAGCGATATGTCACTCGTTGTGTATCTTAAGAGATTCATCGTTACTCCTTCCATAGGTTACTGGTATTCTCTGAGTCAATACCTCTCGTGACGAAAAAGTGGCTATCTTAATAGTGCAATACTTCTTCCTCCGAGTTGCTCACACAGTTTACTACTTTTTGTGTACTTGCCAGTCTGCCAGAAGCGATATGTCACTAGTTGTGTATCATAAAAGAGTCATCGTTTCTCCTCCTAGGGGTTATTCGAGATTTCTTAATCCAAACCGCAAGTAACGAGGCATTGGCTACCTTAAGAGAGTTATAGTTACTCGTCCCAATTGCTCACCCAGTCTGCCACTTTTCCTTACTGCGGCCAGTCTGCCAGAAGCGATATGTCACTCGTTGTGTATCTTAAGAGATTCATCGTTACTCCTTCCATAGGTTACTGGTATTCTCTGTGTCAATACCTCTCGTGACGAAAAAGTGGCTATCTTAATAGTGCAATACTTCTTCCTCCGAGTTGCTCACACAGTTTACTACTTTTTGTGTACTTGCCACTCTGCCAGAAGCGATATGTCACTAGTTGTGTATCATAAAAGAGTCATCGTTTCTCCTCCTAGGGGTTATTCGAGATTTCTTAATCCAAACCGCAAGTAACGAGGCATTGGCTACCTTAAGAGAGTCATAGTTACTCGTCCCAATTGCTCACCCAGTCTTGCCACTTTTCCTTACTGCGGCCAGTCTGCCAGAAGCGATATGTCACTCGTTGTGTATCTTAAGAGATTCATCGTTACTCTTTCCACAGGTTACTGGTATTCTCTGATTCAATGCCTCTCGTGACGAAAAAGTGGCTATCTTAATAGTGCAATACTTCTTCCTCCCAGTTGCTCACACAGTTTACTACTTTTTTGTATAGTTTTTGTCTGCCAGAAACTATAATTCACTAGTTTTGTATCATAAAAGAGTCATCGTTTCTCCTCCTAGGGGTTATTCGATACCTCTTAATCCAAACCGCAAGTAACGAGGCATTGGCTACCTTAAGAGAGTCATAGTTACTCGTCCCAATTGCTCACCCAGTCTGCCACTTTTTCTTACTGCGGCCAGTCTGCCAGAAGCGATATGTCACTCGTTGTGTATCTTAAGAGATTCATCGTTACTCCTTCCATAGGTTACTGGTATTCTCTGAGTCAATACCTATCGTGACGAAAAAGTGGCTATCTTAATAGTGCAATACTTCTTCCTCCGAGTTGCTCACACAGTTTACTACTTTTTGTGTACTTGCCAGTCTGCCAGAAGCGATATGTCACTAGTTGTGTATCATAAAAGAGTCATCGTTTCTCCTCCTAGGGGTTATTCGAGATTTCTTAATCCAAACCGCAAGTAACGAGGCATTGGCTACCTTAAGGGAGTCATAGTTACTCGTCCCAATTGCTCACCCAGTCTGCCACTTTTCCTTACTGCGGCCAGTCTGCCAGAAGCGATATGTCACTCGTTGTGTATCTTAAGAGATTCATCGTTACTCCTTCCATAGGTTACTGGTATTCTCTGAGTCAATACCTCTCTTGACGAAAAAGTGGCTATCTTAATAGTGCAATACTTCTTCCTCCGAGTTGCTCACACAGTTTACTGCTTTTTGTGTAGTTTTTGTCTGCCAGAAACTATAATTCACTAGTTGTGTATCATAAAAGAGTCATCGTTTCTCCTCCTAGGGGTTATTCGAGATATCTTAATCCAAACCGCAAGACACGAGGCATTGGCTACCTTAAGAGAGTCATAGTTACTCGTCCCAATTGCTCACCCAGTCTGCCACTTTTTCTTACTGCGGCCAGTCTGCCAGAAGCGATATGTCACTCGTTGTGTATCTTAAGAGATTCATCGTTACTCCTTCCATAGGTTACTGGTATTCTCTGAGTCAATACCTCTCGTGACGAAAAAGTGGCTATCTTAATAGTGCAATACTTCTTCCTCCGAGTTGCTCACACAGTTTACTACTTTTTGTGTAGTTTTTGTCTGCCAGAAACTATAATTCACTAGTTGTGTATCATAAAAGAGTCATCGTTTCTCCTCCTAGGGGTTTTCGAGATTTCTTAATCCAAACCGCAAGTAACGAGGCATTGGCTACCTTAAGAGAGTCATAGTTACTCGTCCCCATTGCTCACCCAGTCTGCCACCTTTTCTTACTGTGGCCAGTCTGCCAGAAGCGATATGTCACTCGTTGTGTATCTTAAGAGATTCATCGTTACTCCTTCCATAGGTAACTGGTATTCTCTGAGTCAATACCTCACTTGACGAAAAAGTGGCTATCTTAATAGTGCAATACTTCTTCCTCCGAGTTGCTCACACAGTTTACTACTTTTTGTGTACTTGCCAGTCTGCCAGAAGCGATATGTCACTAGTTGTGTATCATAAAAGGGTCATCGTTTCTCCTCCCAGGGGTTATTCGAGATTTCTTAATCCAAACCGCAAGTAACGAGGCATTGGCTACCTTAAGAGAGTCATAGTTACTCGTCCCAATTGCTCACCCAGTCTGCCACTTTTCCTTACTGCGGCCAGTCAGCCAGAAGCGATATGTCACTCGTTGTGTATCTTAAGAGATTCATCGTTACTCTTTCCATAGGTTACTGGTATTCTCTGATTCAATGCCTCTCGTGACGAAAAAGTGGCTATCTTAATAGTGCAATACTTCTTCCTCCCAGTTGCTCACACAGTTTACTACTTTTTTGTATAGTTTTTGTCTGCCAGAAACTATAATTCACTAGTTTTGTATCATAAAAGAGTCATCGTTTCTCCTCCTAGGGGTTATTCGATACCTCTTAATCCAAACCGCAAGTAACGAGGCATTGGCTACCTTAAGAGAGTCATAGTTACTCGTCACAATTGCTCACCCAGTCTGCCACTTTTTCTTACTGCGGCCAGTCTGCCAGAAGCGATATGTCACTCGTTGTGTATCTTAAGAGATTCATCGTTACTCCTTCCATAGGTTACTGGAATTCTCTGAGTCAATACCTCTCGTGACGAAAAAGCGGCTATCTTAATAGTGCAATACTTCTTCCTCCCAGTTGCTCACACAGTTTACTACTTTTTTGTGTAGTTTTTGTCTGCCAGAAACTATAATTCACTAGTTTTGTATCATAAAAGAGTCATCTTTTCTCCTCCTAGGGGTTATTCGAGACCTCTTAATCCAAACCGCAAGTAACGAGGCATTGGCTACCTTAAGAGAGTCATAGTTACTCGTCCCCATTGCTCACCCAGTCTGCCACTTTTTCTTACTGCGGCCAGTCTGCCAGAAGCGATATGTCACTCGTTGTGTATCTTAAGAGATTCATCGTTACTCCTTCCATAGGTTACTGGTATTCTCTGAGTCAATACCTCTCGTGACGAAAAAGTGGCTATCTTAATAGTGCAATACTTCTTCCTCCCAGTTGCTCACGCAGTTTACTACTTTTTTTGTGTAGTTTTTGTCTGCCAGAAACTATAATTCACTAGTTTTGTATCATAAAAGAGTCATCGTTTCTCCTCCTAGGGGTTATTCGAGACCTCTTAATCCAAACCGCAAGTAACGAGGCATTGGCTACCTTAAGAGAGTCATAGTTACTCGTCCCAATTGCTCACCCAGTCTGCCACTTTTTCTTACTGCGGCCAGTCTGCCAGAAGCGATATGTCACTCGTTGTGTATCTTAAGAGATTCATCGTTACTCCTTCCATAGGTTACTGGTATTCTCTGAGTCAATACCTCTCGTGACGAAAAAGTGGCTATCTTAATAGTGCAATACTTCTTCCTCCGAGTTGCTCACACAGTTTACTACTTTTTGTGTACTTGCCAGTCTGCCAGAAGCGATATGTCACTAGTTGTGTATCATAAAAGAGTCATCGTTTCTCCTCCTAGGGGTTATTCGAGATTTCTTAATCCAAACCGCAAGTAACGAGGCATTGGCTACCTTAAGAGAGTTATAGTTACTCGTCCCAATTGCTCACCCAGTCTGCCACTTTTCCTTACTGCGGCCAGTCTGCCAGAAGCGATATGTCACTCGTTGTGTATCTTAAGAGAGTCATCGTTACTCCTTCCATAGGTTACTGGTATTCTCTGTGTCAATACCTCTCGTGACGAAAAAGTGGCTATCTTAATAGTGCAATACTTCTTCCTCCGAGTTGCTCACAAAGTTTACTACTTTTTGTGTAGTTTTTGTCTGCCAGAAACTATAATTCACTAGTTGTGTATCATAAAAGAGTCATCGTTTCTCCTCCTAGGGATTTTCGAGATTTCTTAATCCAAACCGCAAGTAACGAGGCATTGGCTACCTTAAGAGAGTCATAGTTACTCGTCCCCATTGCTCACCCAGTCTGCCACTTTTTCTTACTGTGGCCAGTCTGCCAGAAGCGATATGTCACTCGTTGTGTATCTTAAGAGATTCATCGTTACTCTTTCCATAGGTTACTGGTATTCTCTGATTCAATGCCTCTCGTGACGAAAAAGTGTCTATCTTAATAGTGCAATACTTCTTCCTCCCAGTTGCTCACACAGTTTACTACTTTTTTGTGTAGTTTTTGTCTGCCAGAAACTATAATTCACTAGTTTTGTATCATAAAAGAGTCATCGTTTCTCCTCCTAGGGGTTATTCGAGACCTCTTAATCCAAACCGCAAGTAACGAGGCATTGGCTACCTTAAGAGAGTCATAGTTACTCGTCCCCATTGCTCACCCAGTCTGCCACTTTTTCTTACTGCGGCCAGTCTGCCAGAAGCGATATGTCACTCGTTGTGTATCTTAAGAGATTCATCGTTACTCCTTCCATAGGTTACTGGTATTCTCTGAGTCAATACCTCTCGTGACGAAAAAGTGGCTATCTTAATAGTGCAATACTTCTTCCTCCGAGTTGCTCACACAGTTTACTACTTTTTGTGTACTTGCCAGACTGCCAGAAGCGATATGTCACTAGTTATGTATCATAAAAGAGTCATCGTTTCTCCTCCTAGGGGTTATTCGAGATTTCTTAATCCAAACCGCAAGTAACGAGGCATTGGCTACCTTAAGAGAGTCATAGTTACTCGTCCCAATTGCTCACCCAGTCTGCCACTTTTCCTTACTGCGGCCAGTCTGCCAGAAGCGATATGTCACTCGTTGTGTATCTTAAGAGATTCATCGTTACTCCTTCCATAGGTTACTGGTATTCTCTGAGTCAATACCTCTCGTGACGAAAAAGTGGCTATCTTAATAGTGCAATACTTCTTCCTCCCAGTTGCTCACACAGTTTACTACTTTTTCGTATAGTTTTTGTCTGCCAGAAACTATAATTCACTAGTTTTGTATCATAAAAGGGTCATCGTTTCTCCTCCTAGGGGTTATTCGAGACCTCTTAATCCAAACCGCAAGTAACGAGGCATTGGCTACCTTAAGAGAGTCATAGTTACTCGTCCCCATTGCTCACCCAGTCTGCCACTTTTTCTTACTGTGGCCAGTCTGCCAGAAGCGATATGTCACTCGTTGTGTATCTTAAGAGATTCATCGTTACTCTTTCCATAGGTTACTGGTATTCTCTGATTCAATGCCTCTCGTGACGAAAAAGTGGCTATCTTAATAGTGCAATACTTCTTCCTCCCAGTTGCTCACACAGTTTACTACTTTTTGTGTACTTGCCAGTCTGCCAGAAGCGATATGTCACTAGTTGTGTATCATAAAAGAGTCATCGTTTCTCCTCCTAGGGGTTATTCGAGATTTCTTAATCCAAACCGCAAGTAACGAGGCATTGGCTACCTTAAGAGAGTTATAGTTACTCGTCCCAATTGCTCACCCAGTCTGCCACTTTTCCTTACTGCGGCCAGTCTGCCAGAAGCGATATGTCACTCGTTGTGTATCTTAAGAGATTCATCGTTACTCCTTCCATAGGTTACTGGTATTCTCTGTGTCAATACCTCTCGTGACGAAAAAGTGGCTATCTTAATAGTGCAATACTTCTTCCTCCGAGTTGCTCACAAAGTTTACTACTTTTTGTGTAGTTTTTGTCTGCCAGAAACTATAATTCACTAGTTGTGTATCATAAAAGAGTCATCGTTTCTCCTCCTAGGGATTTTCGAGATTTCTTAATCCAAACCGCAAGTAACGAGGCATTGGCTACCTTAAGAGAGTCATAGTTACTCGTCCCCATTGCTCACCCAGTCTGCCACTTTTTCTTACTGTGGCCAGTCTGCCAGAAGCGATATGTCACTCGTTGTGTATCTTAAGAGATTCATCGTTACTCTTTCCATAGGTTACTGGTATTCTCTGATTCAATGCCTCTCGTGACGAAAAAGTGGCTATCTTAATAGTGCAATACTTCTTCCTCCCAGTTGCTCACACAGTTTACTACTTTTTTGTGTAGTTTTTGTCTGCCAGAAACTATAATTCACTAGTTTTGTATCATAAAAGAGTCATCGTTTCTCCTCCTAGGGGTTATTCGAGACCTCTTAATCCAAACCGCAAGTAACGAGGCATTGGCTACCTTAAGAGAGTCATAGTTACTCGTCCCCATTGCTCACCCAGTCTGCCACTTTTTCTTACTGCGGCCAGTCTGCCAGAAGCGATATGTCACTCGTTGTGTGTCTTAAGAGATTCATCGTTACTCCTTCCATAGGTTACTGGTATTCTCTGAGTCAATACCTCTCGTGACGAAAAAGTGGCTATCTTAATAGTGCAATACTTCTTCCTCCGAGTTGCTCACACAGTTTACTACTTTTTGTGTACTTGCCAGACTGCCAGAAGCGATATGTCACTAGTTATGTATCATAAAAGAGTCATCGTTTCTCCTCCTAGGGGTTATTCGAGATTTCTTAATCCAAACCGCAAGTAACGAGGCATTGGCTACCTTAAGAGAGTCATAGTTACTCGTCCCAATTGCTCACCCAGTCTGCCACTTTTCCTTACTGCGGCCAGTCTGCCAGAAGCGATATGTCACTCGTTGTGTATCTTAAGAGATTCATCGTTACTCCTTCCATAGGTTACTGGTATTCTCTGAGTCAATACCTCTCGTGACGAAAAAGTGGCTATCTTAATAGTGCAATACTTCTTCCTCCCAGTTGCTCACACAGTTTACTACTTTTTCGTATAGTTTTTGTCTGCCAGAAACTATAATTCACTAGTTTTGTATCATAAAAGGGTCATCGTTTCTCCTCCTAGGGGTTATTCGAGACCTCTTAATCCAAACCGCAAGTAACGAGGCATTGGCTACCTTAAGAGAGTCATAGTTACTCGTCCCCATTGCTCACCCAGTCTGCCACTTTTTCTTACTGCGGCCAGTCTGCCAGAAGCGATATGTCACTCGTTGTGTATCTTAAGAGATTCATCGTTACTCCTTCCATAGGTTACTGGTATTCTCTGAGTCAATACCTCTCGTGACGAAAAAGTGGCTATCTTAATAGTGCAATACTTCTTCCTCCGAGTTGCTCACACAGTTTACTACTTTTTGTGTACTTGCCAGACTGCCAGAAGCGATATGTCACTAGTTATGTATCATAAAAGAGTCATCGTTTCTCCTCCTAGGGGTTATTCGAGATTTCTTAATCCAAACCGCAAGTAACGAGGCATTGGCTACCTTAAGAGAGTCATAGTTACTCGTCCCAATTGCTCACCCAGTCTGCCACTTTTCCTTACTGCGGCCAGTCTGCCAGAAGCGATATGTCACTCGTTGTGTATCTTAAGAGATTCATCGTTACTCCTTCCATAGGTTACTGGTATTCTCTGAGTCAATACCTCTCGTGACGAAAAAGTGGCTATCTTAATAGTGCAATACTTCTTCCTCCGAGTTGCTCACACAGTTTACTACTTTTTGTGTACTTGCCAGTCTGCCAGAAGCGATATGTCACTAGTTGTGTATCATAAAAGAGTCATCGTTTCTCCTCCTAGGGGTTATTCGAGATTTCTTAATCCAAACCGCAAGTAACGAGGCATTGGCTACCTTAAGAGAGTTATAGTTACTCGTGCCAATTGCTCACCCAGTCTGCCACTTTTCCTTACTGCGGCCAGTCTGCCAGAAGCGATATGTCACTCGTTGTGTATCTTAAGAGATTCATCGTTACTCCTTCCATAGGTTACTGGTATTCTCTGTGTCAATACCTCTCGTGACGAAAAAGTGGCTATCTTAATAGTGCAATACTTCTTCCTCCGAGTTGCTCACACAGTTTACTACTTTTTGTGTAGTTTTTGTCTGCCAGAAACTATAATTCACTAGTTGTGTATCATAAAAGAGTCATCGTTTCTCCTCCTAGGGATTTTCGAGATTTCTTAATCCAAACCGCAAGTAACGAGGCATTGGCTACCTTAAGAGAGTCATAGTTACTCGTCCCCATTGCTCACCCAGTCTGCCACTTTTTCTTACTGTGGCCAGTCTGCCAGAAGCGATATGTCACTCGTTGTGTATCTTAAGAGATTCATCGTTACTCTTTCCATAGGTTACTGGTATTCTCTGATTCAATGCCTCTCGTGACGAAAAAGTGGCTATCTTAATAGTGCAATACTTCTTCCTCCCAGTTGCTCACACAGTTTACTACTTTTTTGTGTAGTTTTTGTCTGCCATAAACTATAATTCACTAGTTGTGTATCATAAAAGAGTCATCGTTTCTCCTCCTAGGGGTTATTCGAGACCTCTTAATCCAAACCGCAAGTAACGAGGCATTGGCTACCTTAAGAGAGTCATAGTTACTCGTCCCCATTGCTCACCCAGTCTGCCACTTTTTCTTACTGCGGCCAGTCTGCCAGAAGCGATATGTCACTCGTTGTGTATCTTAAGAGATTCATCGTTACTCCTTCCATAGGTTACTGGTATTCTCTGAGTCAATACCTCTCGTGACGAAAAAGTGGCTATCTTAATAGTGCAATACTTCTTCCTCCGAGTTGCTCACACAGTTTACTACTTTTTGTGTACTTGCCAGACTGCCAGAAGCGATATGTCACTAGTTATGTATCATAAAAGAGTCATCGTTTCTCCTCCTAGGGGTTATTCGAGATTTCTTAATCCAAACCGCAAGTAACGAGGCATTGGCTACCTTAAGAGAGTCATAGTTACTCGTCCCAATTGCTCACCCAGTCTGCCACTTTTCCTTACTGCGGCCAGTCTGCCAGAAGCGATATGTCACTCGTTGTGTATCTTAAGAGATTCATCGTTACTCCTTCCATAGGTTATTGGTATTCTCTGAGTCAATACCTCTCTTGACGAAAAAGTGGCTATCTTAATAGTGCAATACTTCTTCCTCCGAGTTGCTCACACAGTTTACTGCTTTTTGTGTAGTTTTTGTCTGCCAGAAACTATAATTCACTAGTTGTGTATCATAAAAGAGTCATCGTTTCTCCTCCTAGGGGTTATTCGAGATATCTTAATCCAAACCGCAAGTAACGAGGCATTGGCTACCTTAAGAGAGTCATAGTTACTCGTCCCAATTGCTCACCCAGTCTGCCACTTTTTCTTACTGCGGCCAGTCTGCCAGAAGCGATATGTCACTCGTTGTGTATCTTAAGAGATTCATCGTAACTCTTTTCATAGGTTACTGGTATTCTCTGAGTCAATACCTCTCGTGACGAAAAAGTGGCTATCTTAATAGTGCAATACTTCTTCCTCCGAGTTGCTCACACAGTTTACTACTTTTTGTGTAGTTTTTGTCTGCCAGAAACTATAATTCACTAGTTGTGTATCATAAAAGAGTCATCGTTTCTCCTCCTAGGGGTTTTCGAGATTTCTTAATCCAAACCGCAAGTAACGAGGCATTGGCTACCTTAAGAGAGTCATAGTTACTCGTCCCCATTGCTCACCCAGTCTGCCACTTTTTCTTACTGTGGCCAGTCTGCCAGAAGCGATATGTCACTCGTTGTGTATCTTAAGAGATTCATCGTTACTCCTTCCATAGGTTACTGGTATTCTCTGAGTCAATACCTCACTTGACGAAAAAGTGGCTATCTTAATAGTGCAATACTTCTTCCTCCGAGTTGCTCACACAGTTTACTACTTTTTGTGTACTTGCCAGTCTGCCAGAAGCGATATGTCACTAGTTGTGTATCATAAAAGAGTCATCGTTTCTCCTCCCAGGGGTTATTCGAGATTTCTTAATCCAAACCGCAAGTAACGAGGCATTGGCTACCTTAAGAGAGTCATAGTTACTCGTCCCCATTGCTCACCCAGTCTGCCACTTTTTCTTACTGTGGCCAGTCTGCCAGAAGCGATATGTCACTCGTTGTGTATCTTAAGAGATTCATCGTTACTCTTTCCATAGGTTACTGGTATTCTCTGATTCAATGCCTCTCGTGACGAAAAAGTGGCTATCTTAATAGTGCAATACTTCTTCCTCCCAGTTGCTCACACAGTTTACTACTTTTTTGTGTAGTTTTTGTCTGCCAGAAACTATAATTCACTAGTTTTGTATCATAAAAGAGTCATCGTTTCTCCTCCTAGGGGTTATTCGAGACCTCTTAATCCAAACCGCAAGTAACGAGGCATTGGCTACCTTAAGAGAGTCATAGTTACTCGTCCCCATTGCTCACCCAGTCTGCCACTTTTTCTTACTGCGGCCAGTCTGCCAGAAGCGATATGTCACTCGTTGTGTATCTTAAGAGATTCATCGTTACTCCTTGCATAGGTTACTGGTATTCTCTGAGTCAATACCTCTCGTGACGAAAAAGTGGCTATCTTAATAGTGCAATACTTCTTCCTCCGAGTTGCTCACACAGTTTACTACTTTTTGTGTACTTGCCAGACTGCCAGAAGCGATATGTCACTAGTTATGTATCATAAAAGAGTCATCGTTTCTCCTCCTAGGGGTTATTCGAGATTTCTTAATCCAAACCGCAAGTAACGAGGCATTGGCTACCTTAAGAGAGTCATAGTTACTCGTCCCAATTGCTCACCCAGTCTGCCACTTTTCCTTACTGCGGCCAGTCTGCCAGAAGCGATATCTCACTCGTTGTGTATCTTAAGAGATTCATCGTTACTCCTTCCATAGGTTACTGGTATTCTCTGAGTCAATACCTCTCTTGACGAAAAAGTGGCTATCTTAATAGTGCAATACTTCTTCCTCCGAGTTGCTCACACAGTTTACTGCTTTTTGTGTAGTTTTTGTCTGCCAGAAACTATAATTCACTAGTTGTGTATCATAAAAGAGTCATCGTTTCTCCTCCTACGGGTTATTCGAGATATCTTAATCCAAACCGCAAGTAACGAGGCATTGGCTACCTTAAGAGAGTCATAGTTACTCGTCCCAATTGCTCACCCAGTCTGCCACTTTTTCTTACTGCGGCCAGTCTGCCAGAAGCGATATGTCACTCGTTGTGTATCTTAAGAGATTCATCGTTACTCCTTCCATAGGTTACTGGTATTCTCTGAGTCAATACCTCTCGTGACGAAAAAGTGGCTATCTTAATGGTGCAATACTTCTTCCTCCGAGTTGCTCACACAGTTTACTACTTTTTGTGTAGTTTTTGTCTGCCAGAAACTATAATTCACTAGTTGTGTATCATAAAAGAGTCATCGTTTCTCCTCCTAGGGGTTTTCGAGATTTCTTAATCCAAACCGCAAGTAACGAGGCATTGGCTACCTTAAGAGAGTCATAGTTACTCGTCCCAATTGCTCACCCAGTCTGCCACTTTTCCTTACTGCGGCCAGTCTGCCAGAAGCGATATGTCACTCGTTGTGTATCTTAAGAGATTCATCGTTACTCCTTCCATAGGTTACTGGTATTCTCTGAGTCAATACCTCACTTGACGAAAAAGTGGCTATCTTAATAGTGCAATACTTCTTCCTCCGAGTTGCTCACACAGTTTACTACTTTTTGTGTACTTGCCAGTCTGCCAGAAGCGATATGTCACTAGTTGTGTATCATAAAAGAGTCATCGTTTCTCCTCCCAGGGGTTATTCGAGATTTCTTAATCCAAACCGCAAGTAACGAGGCATTGGCTACCTTAAGAGAGTCATAGTTACTCGTCCCAATTGCTCACCCAGTCTGCCACTTTTCCTTACTGCGGCCAGTCAGCCAGAAGCGATATGTCACTCGTTGTGTATCTTAAGAGATTCATCATTACTCTTTCCATAGGTTACTGGTATTCTCTGATTCAATGCCTCTCGTGACGAAAAAGTGGCTATCTTAATAGTGCAATACTTCTTCCTCCCAGTTGCTCACACAGTTTACTACTTTTTTGTATAGTTTTTGTCTGCCAGAAACTATAATTCACTAGTTTTGTATCATAAAAGAGTCATCGTTTCTCCTCCTAGGGGTTATTCGATACCTCTTAATCCAAACCGCAAGTAACGAGGCATTGGCTACCTTAAGAGAGTCATAGTTACTCGTCACAATTGCTCACCCAGTCTGCCACTTTTTCTTACTGCGGCCAGTCTGCCAGAAGCGATATGTCACTCGTTGTGTATCTTAAGAGATTCATCGTTACTCCTTCCATAGGTTACTGGAATTCTCTGAGTCAATACCTCTCGTGACGAAAAAGCGGCTATCTTAATAGTGCAATACTTCTTCCTCCCAGTTGCTCACACAGTTTACTACTTTTTTGTGTAGTTTTTGTCTGCCAGAAACTATAATTCACTAGTTTTGTATCATAAAAGAGTCATCTTTTCTCCTCCTAGGGGTTATTCGAGACCTCTTAATCCAAACCGCAAGTAACGAGGCATTGGCTACCTTAAGAGAGTCATAGTTACTCGTCCCCATTGCTCACCCAGTCTGCCACTTTTTCTTACTGCGGCCAGTCTGCCAGAAGCGATATGTCACTCGTTGTGTATCTTAAGAGATTCATCGTTACTCCTTCCATAGGTTACTGGTATTCTCTGAGTCAATACCTCTCGTGACGAAAAAGTGGCTATCTTAATAGTGCAATACTTCTTCCTCCCAGTTGCTCACGCAGTTTACTACTTTTTTTGTGTAGTTTTTGTCTGCCAGAAACTATAATTCACTAGTTTTGTATCATAAAAGAGTCATCGTTTCTCCTCCTAGGGGTTATTCGAGACCTCTTAATCCAAACCGCAAGTAACGAGGCATTGGCTACCTTAAGAGAGTCATAGTTACTCGTCCCAATTGCTCACCCAGTCTGCCACTTTTTCTTACTGCGGCCAGTCTGCCAGAAGCGATATGTCACTCGTTGTGTATCTTAAGAGATTCATCGTTACTCCTTCCATAGGTTACTGGTATTCTCTGAGTCAATACCTCTCGTGACGAAAAAGTGGCTATCTTAATAGTGCAATACTTCTTCCTCCGAGTTGCTCACACAGTTTACTACTTTTTGTGTACTTGCCAGTCTGCCAGAAGCGATATGTCACTAGTTGTGTATCATAAAAGAGTCATCGTTTCTCCTCCTAGGGGTTATTCGAGATTTCTTAATCCAAACCGCAAGTAACGAGGCATTGGCTACCTTAAGAGAGTTATAGTTACTCGTCCCAATTGCTCACCCAGTCTGGCACTTTTCCTTACTGCGGCCAGTCTGCCAGAAGCGATATGTCACTCGTTGTGTATCTTAAGAGATTCATCGTTACTCCTTCCATAGGTTACTGGTATTCTCTGTGTCAATACCTCTCGTGACGAAAAAGTGGCTATCTTAATAGTGCAATACTTCTTCCTCCGAGTTGCTCACACAGTTTACTACTTTTTGTGTAGTTTTTGTCTGCCAGAAACTATAATTCACTAGTTGTGTATCATAAAAGGGTCATCGTTTCTCCTCCTAGGGGTTATTCGAGACCTCTTAATCCAAACCGCAAGTAACGAGGCATTGGCTACCTTAAGAGAGTCATAGTTACTCGTCCCCATTGCTCACCCAGTCTGCCACTTTTTCTTACTGTGGCCAGTCTGCCAGAAGCGATATGTCACTCGTTGTGTATCTTAAGAGATTCATCGTTACTCCTTCCATAGGTTACTGGTATTCTCTGAGTCAATACCTCTCGTGACGAAAAAGTGGCTATCTTAATAGTGCAATACTTCTTCCTCCGAGTTGCTCACACAGTTTACTACTTTTTGTGTACTTGCCAGTCTGCCAGAAGCGATATGTCACTAGTTGTGTATCATAAAAGAGTCATCGTTTCTCCTCCTAGGGGTTATTCGAGATTTCTTAATCCAAACCGCAAGTAACGAGGCATTGGCTACCTTAAGAGAGTTATAGTTACTCGTCCCAATTGCTCACCCAGTCTGCCACTTTTCCTTACTGCGGCCAGTCTGCCAGAAGCGATATGTCACTCGTTGTGTATCTTAAGAGATTCATCGTTACTCCTTCCATAGGTTACTGGTATTCTCTGTGTCAATACCTCTCGTGACGAAAAAGTGGCTATCTTAATAGTGCAATACTTCTTCCTCCGAGTTGCTCACAAAGTTTACTACTTTTTGTGTAGTTTTTGTCTGCCAGAAACTATAATTCACTAGTTGTGTATCATAAAAGAGTCATCGTTTCTCCTCCTAGGGATTTTCGAGATTTCTTAATCCAAACCGCAAGTAACGAGGCATTGGCTACCTTAAGGGAGTCATAGTTACTCGTCCCCATTGCTCACCCAGTCTGCCACTTTTTCTTACTGTGGCCAGTCTGCCAGAAGCGATATGTCACTCGTTGTGTATCTTAAGAGATTCATCGTTACTCTTTCCATAGGTTACTGGTATTCTCTGATTCAATGCCTCTCGTGACGAAAAAGTGGCTATCTTAATAGTGCAATACTTCTTCCTCCCAGTTGCTCACACAGTTTACTACTTTTTTGTGTAGTTTTTGTCTGCCAGAAACTATAATTCACTAGTTTTGTATCATAAAAGAGTCATCGTTTCTCCTCCTAGGGGTTATTCGAGACCTCTTAATCCAAACCGCAAGTAACGAGGCATTGGCTACCTTAAGAGAGTCATAGTTACTCGTCCCCATTGCTCACCCAGTCTGCCACTTTTTCTTACTGCGGCCAGTCTGCCAGAAGCGATATGTCACTCGTTGTGTATCTTAAGAGATTCATCGTTACTCCTTCCATAGGTTACTGGTATTCTCTGAGTCAATACCTCTCGTGACGAAAAAGTGGCTATCTTAATAGTGCAATACTTCTTCCTCCGAGTTGCTCACACAGTTTACTACTTTTTGTGTACTTGCCAGACTGCCAGAAGCGATATGTCACTAGTTATGTATCATAAAAGAGTCATCGTTTCTCCTCCTAGGGGTTATTCGAGATTTCTTAATCCAAACCGCAAGTAACGAGGCATTGGCTACCTTAAGAGAGTCATAGTTACTCGTCCCAATTGCTCACCCAGTCTGCCACTTTTCCTTACTGCGGCCAGTCTGCCAGAAGCGATATGTCACTCGTTGTGTATCTTAAGAGATTCATCGTTACTCCTTCCATAGGTTACTGGTATTCTCTGAGTCAATACCTCTCTTGACGAAAAAGTGGCTATCTTAATAGTGCAATACTTCTTCCTCCCAGTTGCTCACACAGTTTACTACTTTTTCGTATAGTTTTTGTCTGCCAGAAACTATAATTCACTAGTTTTGTATCATAAAAGGGTCATCGTTTCTCCTCCTAGGGGTTATTCGAGACCTCTTAATCCAAACCGCAAGTAACGAGGCATTGGCTACCTTAAGAGAGTCATAGTTACTCGTCCCCATTGCTCACCCAGTCTGCCACTTTTTCTTACTGTGGCCAGTCTGCCAGAAGCGATATGTCACTCGTTGTGTATCTTAAGAGATTCATCGTTACTCTTTCCATAGGTTACTGGTATTCTCTGATTCAATGCCTCTCGTGACGAAAAAGTGGCTATCTTAATAGTGCAATACTTCTTCCTCCCAGTTGCTCACACAGTTTACTACTTTTTGTGTACTTGCCAGTCTGCCAGAAGCGATATGTCACTAGTTGTGTATCATAAAAGAGTCATCGTTTCTCCTCCCAGGGGTTATTCGAGATTTCTTAATCCAAACCGCAAGTAACGAGGCATTGGCTACCTTAAGAGAGTCATAGTTACTCGTCCCAATTGCTCACCCAGTCTGCCACTTTTCCTTACTGCGGCCAGTCTGCCAGAAGCGATATGTCACTCGTTGTGTATCTTAAGAGATTCATCGTTACTCCTTCCATAGGTTACTGGTATTCTCTGAGTCAATACCTCACTTGACGAAAAAGTGGCTATCTTAATAGTGCAATACTTCTTCCTCCGAGTTGCTCACACAGTTTACTACTTTTTGTGTACTTGCCAGTCTGCCAGAAGCGATATGTCACTAGTTGTGTATCATAAAAGAGTCATCGTTTCTCCTCCCAGGGGTTATTCGAGATTTCTTAATCCAAACCGCAAGTAACGAGGCATTGGCTACCTTAAGAGAGTCATAGTTACTCGTCCCAATTGCTCACCCAGTCTGCCACTTTTCCTTACTGCGGCCAGTCAGCCAGAAGCGATATGTCACTCGTTGTGTATCTTAAGAGATTCATCGTTACTCTTTCCATAGGTTACTGGTATTCTCTGATTCAATGCCTCTCGTGACGAAAAAGTGGCTATCTTAATAGTGCAATACTTCTTCCTCCCAGTTGCTCACACAGTTTACTACTTTTTTGTATAGTTTTTGTCTGCCAGAAACTATAATTCACTAGTTTTGTATCATAAAAGAGTCATCGTTTCTCCTCCTAGGGGTTATTCGATACCTCTTAATCCAAACCGCAAGTAACGAGGCATTGGCTACCTTAAGAGAGTCATAGTTACTCGTCACAATTGCTCACCCAGTCTGCCACTTTTTCTTACTGCGGCCAGTCTGCCAGAAGCGATATGTCACTCGTTGTGTATCTTAAGAGATTCATCGTTACTCCTTCCATAGGTTACTGGAATTCTCTGAGTCAATACCTCTCGTGACGAAAAAGCGGCTATCTTAATAGTGCAATACTTCTTCCTCCCAGTTGCTCACACAGTTTACTACTTTTTTGTGTAGTTTTTGTCTGCCAGAAACTATAATTCACTAGTTTTGTATCATAAAAGAGTCATCTTTTCTCCTCCTAGGGGTTATTCGAGACCTCTTAATCCAAACCGCAAGTAACGAGGCATTGGCTACCTTAAGAGAGTCATAGTTACTCGTCCCCATTGCTCACCCAGTCTGCCACTTTTTCTTACTGCGGCCAGTCTGCCAGAAGCGATATGTCACTCGTTGTGTATCTTAAGAGATTCATCGTTACTCCTTCCATAGGTTACTGGTATTCTCTGAGTCAATACCTCTCGTGACGAAAAAGTGGCTATCTTAATAGTGCAATACTTCTTCCTCCCAGTTGCTCACGCAGTTTACTACTTTTTTTGTGTAGTTTTTGTCTGCCAGAAACTATAATTCACTAGTTTTGTATCATAAAAGAGTCATCGTTTCTCCTCCTAGGGGTTATTCGAGACCTCTTAATCCAAACCGCAAGTAACGAGGCATTGGCTACCTTAAGAGAGTCATAGTTACTCGTCCCAATTGCTCACCCAGTCTGCCACTTTTTCTTACTGCGGCCAGTCTGCCAGAAGCGATATGTCACTCGTTGTGTATCTTAAGAGATTCATCGTTACTCCTTCCATAGGTTACTGGTATTCTCTGAGTCAATACCTCTCGTGACGAAAAAGTGGCTATCTTAATAGTGCAATACTTCTTCCTCCGAGTTGCTCACACAGTTTACTACTTTTTGTGTACTTGCCAGTCTGCCAGAAGCGATATGTCACTAGTTGTGTATCATAAAAGAGTCATCGTTTCTCCTCCTAGGGGTTATTCGAGATTTCTTAATCCAAACCGCAAGTAACGAGGCATTGGCTACCTTAAGAGAGTTATAGTTACTCGTCCCAATTGCTCACCCAGTCTGGCACTTTTCCTTACTGCGGCCAGTCTGCCAGAAGCGATATGTCACTCGTTGTGTATCTTAAGAGATTCATCGTTACTCCTTCCATAGGTTACTGGTATTCTCTGTGTCAATACCTCTCGTGACGAAAAAGTGGCTATCTTAATAGTGCAATACTTCTTCCTCCGAGTTGCTCACACAGTTTACTACTTTTTGTGTAGTTTTTGTCTGCCAGAAACTATAATTCACTAGTTGTGTATCATAAAAGGGTCATCGTTTCTCCTCCTAGGGGTTATTCGAGACCTCTTAATCCAAACCGCAAGTAACGAGGCATTGGCTACCTTAAGAGAGTCATAGTTACTCGTCCCCATTGCTCACCCAGTCTGCCACTTTTTCTTACTGTGGCCAGTCTGCCAGAAGCGATATGTCACTCGTTGTGTATCTTAAGAGATTCATCGTTACTCCTTCCATAGGTTACTGGTATTCTCTGAGTCAATACCTCTCGTGACGAAAAAGTGGCTATCTTAATAGTGCAATACTTCTTCCTCCGAGTTGCTCACACAGTTTACTACTTTTTGTGTACTTGCCAGTCTGCCAGAAGCGATATGTCACTAGTTGTGTATCATAAAAGAGTCATCGTTTCTCCTCCTAGGGGTTATTCGAGATTTCTTAATCCAAACCGCAAGTAACGAGGCATTGGCTACCTTAAGAGAGTTATAGTTACTCGTCCCAATTGCTCACCCAGTCTGCCACTTTTCCTTACTGCGGCCAGTCTGCCAGAAGCGATATGTCACTCGTTGTGTATCTTAAGAGATTCATCGTTACTCCTTCCATAGGTTACTGGTATTCTCTGTGTCAATACCTCTCGTGACGAAAAAGTGGCTATCTTAATAGTGCAATACTTCTTCCTCCGAGTTGCTCACAAAGTTTACTACTTTTTGTGTAGTTTTTGTCTGCCAGAAACTATAATTCACTAGTTGTGTATCATAAAAGAGTCATCGTTTCTCCTCCTAGGGATTTTCGAGATTTCTTAATCCAAACCGCAAGTAACGAGGCATTGGCTACCTTAAGAGAGTCATAGTTACTCGTCCCCATTGCTCACCCAGTCTGCCACTTTTTCTTACTGTGGCCAGTCTGCCAGAAGCGATATGTCACTCGTTGTGTATCTTAAGAGATTCATCGTTACTCTTTCCATAGGTTACTGGTATTCTCTGATTCAATGCCTCTCGTGACGAAAAAGTGGCTATCTTAATAGTGCAATACTTCTTCCTCCCAGTTGCTCACACAGTTTACTACTTTTTTGTGTAGTTTTTGTCTGCCAGAAACTATAATTCACTAGTTTTGTATCATAAAAGAGTCATCGTTTCTCCTCCTAGGGGTTATTCGAGACCTCTTAATCCAAACCGCAAGTAACGAGGCATTGGCTACCTTAAGAGAGTCATAGTTACTCGTCCCCATTGCTCACCCAGTCTGCCACTTTTTCTTACTGCGGCCAGTCTGCCAGAAGCGATATGTCACTCGTTGTGTATCTTAAGAGATTCATCGTTACTCCTTCCATAGGTTACTGGTATTCTCTGAGTCAATACCTCTCGTGACGAAAAAGTGGCTATCTTAATAGTGCAATACTTCTTCCTCCGAGTTGCTCACACAGTTTACTACTTTTTGTGTACTTGCCAGACTGCCAGAAGCGATATGTCACTAGTTATGTATCATAAAAGAGTCATCGTTTCTCCTCCTAGGGGTTATTCGAGATTTCTTAATCCAAACCGCAAGTAACGAGGCATTGGCTACCTTAAGAGAGTCATAGTTACTCGTCCCAATTGCTCACCCAGTCTGCCACTTTTCCTTACTGCGGCCAGTCTGCCAGAAGCGATATGTCACTCGTTGTGTATCTTAAGAGATTCATCGTTACTCCTTCCATAGGTTACTGGTATTCTCTGAGTCAATACCTCTCTTGACGAAAAAGTGGCTATCTTAATAGTGCAATACTTCTTCCTCCCAGTTGCTCACACAGTTTACTACTTTTTCGTATAGTTTTTGTCTGCCAGAAACTATAATTCACTAGTTTTGTATCATAAAAGGGTCATCGTTTCTCCTCCTAGGGGTTATTCGAGACCTCTTAATCCAAACCGCAAGTAACGAGGCATTGGCTACCTTAAGAGAGTCATAGTTACTCGTCCCCATTGCTCACCCAGTCTGCCACTTTTTCTTACTGTGGCCAGTCTGCCAGAAGCGATATGTCACTCGTTGTGTATCTTAAGAGATTCATCGTTACTCTTTCCATAGGTTACTGGTATTCTCTGATTCAATGCCTCTCGTGACGAAAAAGTGGCTATCTTAATAGTGCAATACTTCTTCCTCCCAGTTGCTCACACAGTTTACTACTTTTTGTGTACTTGCCAGTCTGCCAGAAGCGATATGTCACTAGTTGTGTATCATAAAAGAGTCATCGTTTCTCCTCCTAGGGGTTATTCGAGATTTCTTAATCCAAACCGCAAGTAACGAGGCATTGGCTACCTTAAGAGAGTTATAGTTACTCGTCCCAATTGCTCACCCAGTCTGCCACTTTTCCTTACTGCGGCCAGTCTGCCAGAAGCGATATGTCACTCGTTGTGTATCTTAAGAGATTCATCGTTACTCCTTCCATAGGTTACTGGTATTCTCTGTGTCAATACCTCTCGTGACGAAAAAGTGGCTATCTTAATAGTGCAATACTTCTTCCTCCGAGTTGCTCACAAAGTTTACTACTTTTTGTGTAGTTTTTGTCTGCCAGAAACTATAATTCACTAGTTGTGTATCATAAAAGAGTCATCGTTTCTCCTCCTAGGGATTTTCGAGATTTCTTAATCCAAACCGCAAGTAACGAGGCATTGGCTACCTTAAGAGAGTCATAGTTACTCGTCCCCATTGCTCACCCAGTCTGCCACTTTTTCTTACTGTGGCCAGTCTGCCAGAAGCGATATGTCACTCGTTGTGTATCTTAAGAGATTCATCGTTACTCTTTCCATAGGTTACTGGTATTCTCTGATTCAATGCCTCTCGTGACGAAAAAGTGGCTATCTTAATAGTGCAATACTTCTTCCTCCCAGTTGCTCACACAGTTTACTACTTTTTTGTGTAGTTTTTGTCTGCCAGAAACTATAATTCACTAGTTTTGTATCATAAAAGAGTCATCGTTTCTCCTCCTAGGGGTTATTCGAGACCTCTTAATCCAAACCGCAAGTAACGAGGCATTGGCTACCTTAAGAGAGTCATAGTTACTCGTCCCCATTGCTCACCCAGTCTGCCACTTTTTCTTACTGCGGCCAGTCTGCCAGAAGCGATATGTCACTCGTTGTGTATCTTAAGAGATTCATCGTTACTCCTTCCATAGGTTACTGGTATTCTCTGAGTCAATACCTCTCGTGACGAAAAAGTGGCTATCTTAATAGTGCAATACTTCTTCCTCCGAGTTGCTCACACAGTTTACTACTTTTTGTGTACTTGCCAGACTGCCAGAAGCGATATGTCACTAGTTATGTATCATAAAAGAGTCATCGTTTCTCCTCCTAGGGGTTATTCGAGATTTCTTAATCCAAACCGCAAGTAACGAGGCATTGGCTACCTTAAGAGAGTCATAGTTACTCGTCCCAATTGCTCACCCAGTCTGCCACTTTTCCTTACTGCGGCCAGTCTGCCAGAAGCGATATGTCACTCGTTGTGTATCTTAAGAGATTCATCGTTACTCCTTCCATAGGTTACTGGTATTCTCTGAGTCAATACCTCTCGTGACGAAAAAGTGGCTATCTTAATAGTGCAATACTTCTTCCTCCCAGTTGCTCACACAGTTTACTACTTTTTCGTATAGTTTTTGTCTGCCAGAAACTATAATTCACTAGTTTTGTATCATAAAAGGGTCATCGTTTCTCCTCCTAGGGGTTATTCGAGACCTCTTAATCCAAACCGCAAGTAACGAGGCATTGGCTACCTTAAGAGAGTCATAGTTACTCGTCCCCATTGCTCACCCAGTCTGCCACTTTTTCTTACTGTGGCCAGTCTGCCAGAAGCGATATGTCACTCGTTGTGTATCTTAAGAGATTCATCGTTACTCTTTCCATAGGTTACTGGTATTCTCTGATTCAATGCCTCTCGTGACGAAAAAGTGGCTATCTTAATAGTGCAATACTTCTTCCTCCCAGTTGCTCACACAGTTTACTACTTTTTTGTGTAGTTTTTGTCTGCCAGAAACTATAATTCACTAGTTTTGTATCATAAAAGAGTCATCGTTTCTCCTCCTAGGGGTTATTCGAGACCTCTTAATCCAAACCGCAAGTAACGAGGCATTGGCTACCTTAAGAGAGTCATAGTTACTCGTCCCCATTGCTCACCCAGTCTGCCACTTTTTCTTACTGCGGCCAGTCTGCCAGAAGCGATATGTCACTCGTTGTGTATCTTAAGAGATTCATCGTTACTCCTTCCATAGGTTACTGGTATTCTCTGAGTCAATACCTCTCGTGACGAAAAAGTGGCTATCTTAATAGTGCAATACTTCTTCCTCCGAGTTGCTCACACAGTTTACTACTTTTTGTGTACTTGCCAGACTGCCAGAAGCGATATGTCACTAGTTATGTATCATAAAAGAGTCATCGTTTCTCCTCCTAGGGGTTATTCGAGATTTCTTATTCCAAACCGCAAGTAACGAGGCATTGGCTACCTTAAGAGAGTCATAGTTACTCGTCCCAATTGCTCACCCAGTCTGCCACTTTTCCTTACTGCGGCCAGTCTGCCAGAAGCGATATGTCACTCGTTGTGTATCTTAAGAGATTCATCGTTACTCCTTCCATAGGTTACTGGTATTCTCTGAGTCAATACCTCTCGTGACGAAAAAGTGGCTATCTTAATAGTGCAATACTTCTTCCTCCGAGTTGCTCACACAGTTTACTACTTTTTGTGTACTTGCCAGTCTGCCAGAAGCGATATGTCACTAGTTGTGTATCATAAAAGAGTCATCGTTTCTCCTCCTAGGGGTTATTCGAGATTTCTTAATCCAAACCGCAAGTAACGAGGCATTGGCTACCTTAAGAGAGTTATAGTTACTCGTGCCAATTGCTCACCCAGTCTGCCACTTTTCCTTACTGCGGCCAGTCTGCCAGAAGCGATATGTCACTCGTTGTGTATCTTAAGAGATTCATCGTTACTCCTTCCATAGGTTACTGGTATTCTCTGTGTCAATACCTCTCGTGACGAAAAAGTGGCTATCTTAATAGTGCAATACTTCTTCCTCCGAGTTGCTCACACAGTTTACTACTTTTTGTGTAGTTTTTGTCTGCCAGAAACTATAATTCACTAGTTGTGTATCATAAAAGAGTCATCGTTTCTCCTCCTAGGGATTTTCGAGATTTCTTAATCCAAACCGCAAGTAACGAGGCATTGGCTACCTTAAGAGAGTCATAGTTACTCGTCCCCATTGCTCACCCAGTCTGCCACTTTTTCTTACTGTGGCCAGTCTGCCAGAAGCGATATGTCACTCGTTGTGTATCTTAAGAGATTCATCGTTACTCTTTCCATAGGTTACTGGTATTCTCTGATTCAATGCCTCTCGTGACGAAAAAGTGGCTATCTTAATAGTGCAATACTTCTTCCTCCCAGTTGCTCACACAGTTTACTACTTTTTTGTGTAGTTTTTGTCTGCCAGAAACTATAATTCACTAGTTGTGTATCATAAAAGAGTCATCGTTTCTCCTCCTAGGGGTTATTCGAGACCTCTTAATCCAAACCGCAAGTAACGAGGCATTGGCTACCTTAAGAGAGTCATAGTTACTCGTCCCCATTGCTCACCCAGTCTGCCACTTTTTCTTACTGCGGCCAGTCTGCCAGAAGCGATATGTCACTCGTTGTGTATCTTAAGAGATTCATCGTTACTCCTTCCATAGGTTACTGGTATTCTCTGAGTCAATACCTCTCGTGACGAAAAAGTGGCTATCTTAATAGTGCAATACTTCTTCCTCCGAGTTGCTCACACAGTTTACTACTTTTTGTGTACTTGCCAGACTGCCAGAAGCGATATGTCACTAGTTATGTATCATAAAAGAGTCATCGTTTCTCCTCCTAGGGGTTATTCGAGATTTCTTAATCCAAACCGCAAGTAACGAGGCATTGGCTACCTTAAGAGAGTCATAGTTACTCGTCCCAATTGCTCACCCAGTCTGCCACTTTTCCTTACTGCGGCCAGTCTGCCAGAAGCGATATGTCACTCGTTGTGTATCTTAAGAGATTCATCGTTACTCCTTCCATAGGTTATTGGTATTCTCTGAGTCAATACCTCTCTTGACGAAAAAGTGGCTATCTTAATAGTGCAATACTTCTTCCTCCGAGTTGCTCACACAGTTTACTGCTTTTTGTGTAGTTTTTGTCTGCCAGAAACTATAATTCACTAGTTGTGTATCATAAAAGAGTCATCGTTTCTCCTCCTAGGGGTTATTCGAGATATCTTAATCCAAACCGCAAGTAACGAGGCATTGGCTACCTTAAGAGAGTCATAGTTACTCGTCCCAATTGCTCACCCAGTCTGCCACTTTTTCTTACTGCGGCCAGTCTGCCAGAAGCGATATGTCACTCGTTGTGTATCTTAAGAGATTCATCGTAACTCTTTCCATAGGTTACTGGTATTCTCTGAGTCAATACCTCTCGTGACGAAAAAGTGGCTATCTTAATAGTGCAATACTTCTTCCTCCGAGTTGCTCACACAGTTTACTACTTTTTGTGTAGTTTTTGTCTGCCAGAAACTATAATTCACTAGTTGTGTATCATAAAAGAGTCATCGTTTCTCCTCCTAGGGGTTTTCGAGATTTCTTAATCCAAACCGCAAGTAACGAGGCATTGGCTACCTTAAGAGAGTCATAGTTACTCGTCCCCATTGCTCACCCAGTCTGCCACTTTTTCTTACTGTGGCCAGTCTGCCAGAGGCGATATGTCACTCGTTGTGTATCTTAAGAGATTCATCGTTACTCCTTCCATAGGTTACTGGTATTCTCTGAGTCAATACCTCTCGTGACGAAAAAGTGGCTATCTTAATAGTGCAATACTTCTTCCTCCGAGTTGCTCACACAGTTTACTACTTTTTGTGTACTTGCCAGACTGCCAGAAGCGATATGTCACTAGTTATGTATCATAAAAGAGTCATCGTTTCTCCTCCTAGGGGTTATTCGAGATTTCTTAATCCAAACCGCAAGTAACGAGGCATTGGCTACCTTAAGAGAGTCATAGTTACTCGTCCCAATTGCTCACCCAGTCTGCCACTTTTCCTTACTGCGGCCAGTCTGCCAGAAGCGATATGTCACTCGTTGTGTATCTTAAGAGATTCATCGTTACTCCTTCCATAGGTTACTGGTATTCTCTGAGTCAATACCTCTCGTGACGAAAAAGTGGCTATCTTAATAGTGCAATACTTCTTCCTCCGAGTTGCTCACACAGTTTACTACTTTTTGTGTACTTGCCAGTCTGCCAGAAGCGATATGTCACTAGTTGTGTATCATAAAAGAGTCATCGTTTCTCCTCCTAGGGGTTATTCGAGATTTCTTAATCCAAACCGCAAGTAACGAGGCATTGGCTACCTTAAGAGAGTTATAGTTACTCGTGCCAATTGCTCACCCAGTCTGCCACTTTTCCTTACTGCGGCCAGTCTGCCAGAAGCGATATGTCACTCGTTGTGTATCTTAAGAGATTCATCGTTACTCCTTCCATAGGTTACTGGTATTCTCTGTGTCAATACCTCTCGTGACGAAAAAGTGGCTATCTTAATAGTGCAATACTTCTTCCTCCGAGTTGCTCACACAGTTTACTACTTTTTGTGTAGTTTTTGTCTGCCAGAAACTATAATTCACTAGTTGTGTATCATAAAAGAGTCATCGTTTCTCCTCCTAGGGATTTTCGAGATTTCTTAATCCAAACCGCAAGTAACGAGGCATTGGCTACCTTAAGAGAGTCATAGTTACTCGTCCCCATTGCTCACCCAGTCTGCCACTTTTTCTTACTGTGGCCAGTCTGCCAGAAGCGATATGTCACTCGTTGTGTATCTTAAGAGATTCATCGTTACTCTTTCCATAGGTTACTGGTATTCTCTGATTCAATGCCTCTCGTGACGAAAAAGTGGCTATCTTAATAGTGCAATACTTCTTCCTCCCAGTTGCTCACACAGTTTACTACTTTTTTGTGTAGTTTTTGTCTGCCAGAAACTATAATTCACTAGTTTTGTATCATAAAAGAGTCATCGTTTCTCCTCCTAGGGGTTATTCGAGACCTCTTAATCCAAACCGCAAGTAACGAGGCATTGGCTACCTTAAGAGAGTCATAGTTACTCGTCCCCATTGCTCACCCAGTCTGCCACTTTTTCTTACTGCGGCCAGTCTGCCAGAAGCGATATGTCACTCGTTGTGTATCTTAAGAGATTCATCGTTACTCCTTCCATAGGTTACTGAAATTCTCTGAGTCAATACCTCTCGTGACGAAAAAGTGGCTATCTTAATAGTGCAATACTTCTTCCTCCGAGTTGCTCACACAGTTTACTACTTTTTGTGTACTTGCCAGACTGCCAGAAGCGATATGTCACTAGTTATGTATCATAAAAGAGTCATCGTTTCTCCTCCTAGGGGTTATTCGAGATTTCTTAATCCAAACCGCAAGTAACGAGGCATTGGCTACCTTAAGAGAGTCATAGTTACTCGTCCCAATTGCTCACCCAGTCTGCCACTTTTCCTTACTGCGGCCAGTCTGCCAGAAGCGATATGTCACTCGTTGTGTATCTTAAGAGATTCATCGTTACTCCTTCCATAGGTTATTGGTATTCTCTGAGTCAATACCTCTCTTGACGAAAAAGTGGCTATCTTAATAGTGCAATACTTCTTCCTCCGAGTTGCTCACACAGTTTACTGCTTTTTGTGTAGTTTTTGTCTGCCAGAAACTATAATTCACTAGTTGTGTATCATAAAAGAGTCATCGTTTCTCCTCCTAGGGGTTATTCGAGACCTCTTAATGCAAACCGCAAGTAACGAGGCATTGGCTACCTTAAGAGAGTCATAGTTACTCGTCCCCATTGCTCACCCAGTCTGCCACTTTTTCTTACTGTGGCCAGTCTGCCAGAAGCGATATGTCACTCGTTGTGTATCTTAAGAGATTCATCGTTACTCTTTCCATAGGTTACTGGTATTCTCTGAGTCAATACCTCTCGTGACGAAAAAGTGGCTATCTTAATAGTGCAATACTTCTTCCTCCGAGTTGCTCACACAGTTTACTACTTTTTGTGTAGTTTTTGTCTGCCAGAAACTATAATTCACTAGTTGTGTATCATAAAAGAGTCATCGTTTCTCCTCCTAGGGGTTTTCGAGATTTCTTAATCCAAACCGCAAGTAACGAGGCATTGGCTACCTTAAGAGAGTCATAGTTACTCGTCCCCATTGCTCACCCAGTCTGCCACTTTTTCTTACTGTGGCCAGTCTGCCAGAAGCGATATGTCACTCGTTGTGTATCTTAAGAGATTCATCGTTACTCCTTCCATAGGTTACTGGTATTCTCTGAGTCAATACCTCACTTGACGAAAAAGTGGCTATCTTAATAGTGCAATACTTCTTCCTCCGAGTTGCTCACACAGTTTACTACTTTTTGTGTACTTGCCAGTCTGCCAGAAGCGATATGTCACTAGTTGTGTATCATAAAAGAGTCATCGTTTCTCCTCCCAGGGGTTATTCGAGATTTCTTAATCCAAACCGCAAGTAACGAGGCATTGGCTACCTTAAGAGAGTCATAGTTACTCGTCCCAATTGCTCACCCAGTCTGCCACTTTTCCTTACTGCGGCCAGTCTGCCAGAAGCGATATGTCACTAGTTGTGTATCATAAAAGAGTCATCGTTTCTCCTCCCAGGGGTTATTCGAGATTTCTTAATCCAAACCGCAAGTAACGAGGCATTGGCTACCTTAAGAGAGTCATAGTTACTCGTCCCAATTGCTCACTCAGTCTGCCACTTTTCCTTACTGCGGCCAGTCTGCCAGAAGCGATATGTCACTCGTTGTGTATCTTAAGAGATTCATCGTTACTCCTTCCATAGGTTACTGGTATTCTCTGAGTCAATACCTCTCGTGACGAAAAAGTGGCTATCTTAATAGTGCAATACTTCTTCCTCCGAGTTGCTCACACAGTTTACTACTTTTTGTGTAGTTTTTGTCTGCCAGAAACTATAATTCACTAGTTGTGTATCATAAAAGAGTCATCGTTTCTCCTCCTAGGGATTTTCGAGATTTCTTAATCCAAACCGCAAGTAACGAGGCATTGGCTACCTTAAGAGAGTCATAGTTACTCGTCCCCATTGCTCACCCAGTCTGCCACTTTTTCTTACTGTGGCCAGTCTGCCAGAAGCGATATGTCACTCGTTGTGTATCTTAAGAGATTCATCGTTACTCTTTCCATAGGTTACTGGTATTCTCTGATTCAATGCCTCTCGTGACGAAAAAGTGGCTATCTTAATAGTGCAATACTTCTTCCTCCCAGTTGCTCACACAGTTTACTACTTTTTTGTGTAGTTTTTGTCTGCCAGAAACTATAATTCACTAGTTTTGTATCATAAAAGAGTCATCGTTTCTCCTCCTAGGGGTTATTCGAGACCTCTTAATCCAAACCGCAAGTAACGAGGCATTGGCTACCTTAAGAGAGTCATAGTTACTCGTCCCCATTGCTCACCCAGTCTGCCACTTTTTCTTACTGCGGCCAGTCTGCCAGAAGCGATATGTCACTCGTTGTGTATCTTAAGAGATTCATCGTTACTCCTTGCATAGGTTACTGGTATTCTCTGAGTCAATACCTCTCGTGACGAAAAAGTGGCTATCTTAATAGTGCAATACTTCTTCCTCCGAGTTGCTCACACAGTTTACTACTTTTTGTGTACTTGCCAGACTGCCAGAAGCGATATGTCACTAGTTATGTATCATAAAAGAGTCATCGTTTCTCCTCCTAGGGGTTATTCGAGATTTCTTAATCCAAACCGCAAGTAACGAGGCATTGGCTACCTTAAGAGAGTCATAGTTACTCGTCCCAATTGCTCACCCAGTCTGCCACTTTTCCTTACTGCGGCCAGTCTGCCAGAAGCGATATGTCACTCGTTGTGTATCTTAAGAGATTCATCGTTACTCCTTCCATAGGTTACTGGTATTCTCTGAGTCAATACCTCTCTTGACGAAAAAGTGGCTATCTTAATAGTGCAATACTTCTTCCTCCCAGTTGCTCACACAGTTTACTACTTTTTTGTGTAGTTTTTGTCTGCCAGAAACTATAATTCACTAGTTGTGTATCATAAAAGAGTCATCGTTTCTCCTCCTAGGGGTTTTCGAGATTTCTTAATCCAAACCGCAAGTAACGAGGCATTGGCTACCTTAAGAGAGTCATAGTTACTCGTCCCCATTGCTCACCCAGTCTGCCACTTTTTCTTACTGTGGCCAGTCTGCCAGAAGCGATATGTCACTCGTTGTGTATCTTAAGAGATTCATCGTTACTCCTTCCATAGGTTACTGGTATTCTCTGAGTCAATACCTCACTTGACGAAAAAGTGGCTATCTTAATAGTGCAATACTTCTTCCTCCGAGTTGCTCACACAGTTTACTACTTTTTGTGTACTTGCCAGTCTGCCAGAAGCGATATGTCACTAGTTGTGTATCATAAAAGAGTCATCGTTTCTCCTCCCAGGGGTTATTCGAGATTTCTTAATCCAAACCGCAAGTAACGAGGCATTGGCTACCTTAAGAGAGTCATAGTTACTCGTCCCAATTGCTCACCCAGTCTGCCACTTTTCCTTACTGCGGCCAGTCAGCCAGAAGCGATATGTCACTCGTTGTGTATCTTAAGAGATTCATCGTTACTCTTTCCATAGGTTACTGGTATTCTCTGATTCAATGCCTCTCGTGACGAAAAAGTGGCTATCTTAATAGTGCAATACTTCTTCCTCCCAGTTGCTCACACAGTTTACTACTTTTTTGTATAGTTTTTGTCTGCCAGAAACTATAATTCACTAGTTTTGTATCATAAAAGAGTCATCGTTTCTCCTCCTATGGGTTATTCGATACCTCTTAATCCAAACCGCAAGTAACGAGGCATTGGCTACCTTAAGAGAGTCATAGTTACTCGTCCCAATTGCTCACCCAGTCTGCCACTTTTCCTTACTGCGGCCAGTCTGCCAGAAGCAATATGTCACTCGTTGTGTATCTTAAGAGATTCATCGTTACTCCTTCCATAGGTTACTGGTATTCTCTGAGTCAATACCTCTCGTGACGAAAAAGTGGCTATCTTAATAGTGCAATACTTCTTCCTCCGAGTTGCTCACACAGTTTACTACTTTTTGTGTAGTTTTTGTCTGCCAGAAACTATAATTCACTAGTTGTGTATCATAAAAGAGTCATCGTTTCTCCTCCTAGGGATTTTCGAGATTTCTTAATCCAAACCGCAAGTAACGAGGCATTGGCTACCTTAAGAGAGTCATAGTTACTCGTCCCCATTGCTCACCCAGTCTGCCACTTTTTCTTACTGTGGCCAGTCTGCCAGAAGCGATATGTCACTCGTTGTGTATCTTAAGAGATTCATCGTTACTCTTTCCATAGGTTACTGGTATTCTCTGATTCAATGCCTCTCGTGACGAAAAAGTGGCTATCTTAATAGTGCAATACTTCTTCCTCCCAGTTGCTCACACAGTTTACTACTTTTTTGTGTAGTTTTTGTCTGCCAGAAACTATAATTCACTAGTTTTGTATCATAAAAGAGTCATCGTTTCTCCTCCTAGGGGTTATTCGAGACCTCTTAATCCAAACCGCAAGTAACGAGGCATTGGCTACCTTAAGAGAGTCATAGTTACTCGTCCCCATTGCTCACCCAGTCTGCCACTTTTTCTTACTGCGGCCAGTCTGCCAGAAGCGATATGTCACTCGTTGTGTATCTTAAGAGATTCATCGTTACTCCTTGCATAGGTTACTGGTATTCTCTGAGTCAATACCTCTCGTGACGAAAAAGTGGCTATCTTAATAGTGCAATACTTCTTCCTCCGAGTTGCTCACACAGTTTACTACTTTTTGTGTACTTGCCAGACTGCCAGAAGCGATATGTCACTAGTTATGTATCATAAAAGAGTCATCGTTTCTCCTCCTAGGGGTTATTCGAGATTTCTTAATCCAAACCGCAAGTAACGAGGCATTGGCTACCTTAAGAGAGTCATAGTTACTCGTCCCAATTGCTCACCCAGTCTGCCACTTTTCCTTACTGCGGCCAGTCTGCCAGAAGCGATATGTCACTCGTTGTGTATCTTAAGAGATTCATCGTTACTCCTTCCATAGGTTACTGGTATTCTCTGAGTCAATACCTCTCTTGACGAAAAAGTGGCTATCTTAATAGTGCAATACTTCTTCCTCCGAGTTGCTCACACAGTTTACTGCTTTTTGTGTAGTTTTTGTCTGCCAGAAACTATAATTCACTAGTTGTGTATCATAAAAGAGTCATCGTTTCTCCTCCTACGGGTTATTCGAGATATCTTAATCCAAACCGCAAGTAACGAGGCATTGGCTACCTTAAGAGAGTCATAGTTACTCGTCCCAATTGCTCACCCAGTCTGCCACTTTTTCTTACTGCGGCCAGTCTGCCAGAAGCGATATGTCACTCGTTGTGTATCTTAAGAGATTCATCGTTACTCCTTCCATAGGTTACTGGTATTCTCTGAGTCAATACCTCTCGTGACGAAAAAGTGGCTATCTTAATGGTGCAATACTTCTTCCTCCGAGTTGCTCACACAGTTTACTACTTTTTGTGTAGTTTTTGTCTGCCAGAAACTATAATTCACTAGTTGTGTATCATAAAAGAGTCATCGTTTCTCCTCCTAGGGGTTTTCGAGATTTCTTAATCCAAACCGCAAGTAACGAGGCATTGGCTACCTTAAGAGAGTCATAGTTACTCGTCCCCATTGCTCACCCAGTCTGCCACTTTTTCTTACTGTGGCCAGTCTGCCAGAAGCGATATGTCACTCGTTGTGTATCTTAAGAGATTCATCGTTACTCCTTCCATAGGTTACTGGTATTCTCTGAGTCAATACCTCACTTGACGAAAAAGTGGCTATCTTAATAGTGCAATACTTCTTCCTCCGAGTTGCTCACACAGTTTACTACTTTTTGTGTACTTGCCAGTCTGCCAGAAGCGATATGTCACTAGTTGTGTATCATAAAAGAGTCATCGTTTCTCCTCCCAGGGGTTATTCGAGATTTCTTAATCCAAACCGCAAGTAACGAGGCATTGGCTACCTTAAGAGAGTCATAGTTACTCGTCCCAATTGCTCACCCAGTCTGCCACTTTTCCTTACTGCGGCCAGTCAGCCAGAAGCGATATGTCACTCGTTGTGTATCTTAAGAGATTCATCGTTACTCTTTCCATAGGTTACTGGTATTCTCTGATTCAATGCCTCTCGTGACGAAAAAGTGGCTATCTTAATAGTGCAATACTTCTTCCTCCCAGTTGCTCACACAGTTTACTACTTTTTTGTATAGTTTTTGTCTGCCAGAAACTATAATTCACTAGTTTTGTATCATAAAAGAGTCATCGTTTCTCCTCCTATGGGTTATTCGATACCTCTTAATCCAAACCGCAAGTAACGAGGCATTGGCTACCTTAAGAGAGTCATAGTTACTCGTCCCAATTGCTCACCCAGTCTGCCACTTTTTCTTACTGCGGCCAGTCTGCCAGAAGCGATATGTCACTCGTTGTGTATCTTAAGAGATTCATCATTACTCCTTCCATAGGTTACTGGAATTCTCTGAGTCAATACCTCTCGTGACGAAAAAGCGGCTATCTTAATAGTGCAATACTTCTTCCTCCCAGTTGCTCACACAGTTTACTACTTTTTTGTGTAGTTTTTGTCTGCCAGAAACTATAATTCACTAGTTTTGTATCATAAAAGAGTCATCTTTTCTCCTCCTAGGGGTTATTCGAGACCTCTTAATCCAAACCGCAAGTAACGAGGCATTGGCTACCTTAAGAGAGTCATAGTTACTCGTCCCCATTGCTCACCCAGTCTGCCACTTTTTCTTACTGCGGCCAGTCTGCCAGAAGCGATATGTCACTCGTTGTGTATCTTAAGAGATTCATCGTTACTCCTTCCATAGGTTACTGGTATTCTCTGAGTCAATACCTCTCGTGACGAAAAAGTGGCTATCTTAATAGTGCAATACTTCTTCCTCCGAGTTGCTCACACAGTTTACTACTTTTTGTGTACTTGCCACTCTGCCAGAAGCGATATGTCACTAGTTGTGTATCATAAAAGAGTCATCGTTTCTCCTCCTAGGGGTTATTCGAGATTTCTTAATCCAAACCGCAAGTAACGAGGCATTGGCTACCTTAAGAGAGTCATAGTTACTCGTCCCAATTGCTCACCCAGTCTTGCCACTTTTCCTCACTGCGGCCAGTCTGCCAGAAGCGATATGTCACTCGTTGTGTATCTTAAGAGATTCATCGTTACTCTTTCCACAGGTTACTGGTATTCTCTGATTCAATTCCTCTCGTGACGAAAAAGTGGCTATCTTAATAGTGCAATACTTCTTCCTCCCAGTTGCTCACACAGTTTACTACTTATTTGTATAGTTTTTGTCTGCCAGAAACTATAATTCACTAGTTTTGTATCATAAAAGAGTCATCGTTTCTCCTCCTAGGGGTTATTCGATACCTCTTAATCCAAACCGCAAGTAACGAGGCATTGGCTACCTTAAGAGAGTCATAGTTACTCGTCCCAATTGCTCACCCAGTCTGCCACTTTTTCTTACTGCGGCCAGTCTGCCAGAAGCGATATGTCACTCGTTGTGTATCTTAAGAGATTCATCGTTACTCCTTCCATAGTTTACTGGAATTCTCTGAGTCAACACCTCTCGTGACGAAAAAGCGGCTATCTTAATAGTGCAATACTTCTTCCTCCCAGTTGCTCACACAGTTTACTACTTTTTTGTGTACTTTTTGTCTGCCAGAAACTATAATTCACTAGTTTTGTATCATAAAAGAGTCATCGTTTCTCCACCTAGGGGTTATTCGAGACCTCTTAATCCAAACCGCAAGTAACGAGGCATTGGCTACCTTAAGAGAGTCATAGTTACTCGTCCCCATTGCACACCCAGTCTGCCACTTTTTCTTACTGCGGTCAGTCTGCCAGAAGCGATATGTCACTCGTTGTGTATCTTAAGAGATTCATCGTTACTCCTTCCATAGGTTACTGGTATTCTCTGAGTCAATACCTCTCGTGACGAAAAAGTGGCTATCTTAATAGTGCAATACTTCTTCCTCCGAGTTGCTCACACAGTTTACTACTTTTTGTGTACTTGCCAGTCTGCCAGAAGCGATATGTCACTAGTTGTGTATCATAAAAGAGTCATCGTTTCTCCTCCTAGGGGTTATTCGAGATTTCTTAATCCAAACCGCAAGTAACGAGGCATTGGCTACCTTAAGAGAGTTATAGTTACTCGTCCCAATTGCTCACCCAGTCTGCCACTTTTCCTTACTGCGGCCAGTCTGCCAGAAGCGATATGTCACTCGTTGTGTATCTTAAGAGATTCATCGTTACTCCTTCCATAGGTTACTGGTATTCTCTGTGTCAATACCTCTCGTGACGAAAAAGTGGCTATCTTAATAGTGCAATACTTCTTCCTCCGAGTTGCTCACACAGTTTACTACTTTTTGTGTAGTTTTTGTCTGCCAGAAACTATAATTCACTAGTTGTGTATCATAAAAGAGTCATCGTTTCTCCTCCTAGGGATTTTCGAGATTTCTTAATCCAAACCGCAAGTAACGAGGCATTGGCTACCTTAAGAGAGTCATAGTTACTCGTCCCTATTGCTCACCCAGTCTGCCACTTTTTCTTACTGTGGCCAGTCTGCCAGAAGCGATATGTCACTCGTTGTGTATCTTAAGAGATTCATCGTTACTCCTTCCATAGGTTACTGGTATTCTCTGAGTCAATACCTCTCGTGACGAAAAAGTGGCTATCTTAATAGTGCAATACCTCTTCCTCCGAGTTGCTCACACAGTTTACTACTTTTTGTGTACTTGCCAGTCTGCCAGAAGCGATATGTCAATAGTTGTGTATCATAAAAGAGTCATCGTTTCTCCTCCTAGGGGTTATTCGAGATTTCTTAATCCAAACCGCAAGTAAGGAGGCATTGGCTACCTTAAGAGAGTTATAGTTACTCGTCCCAATTGCTCACCCAGTCTGCCACTTTTCCTTACTGCGGCCAGTCTGCCAGAAGCGATATGTCACTCGTTGTGTATCTTAAGAGATTCTTCGTTACTCCTTCCATAGGTTACTGGAGTTCTCTGAGTCAATACCTCTCGTGACGAAAAAGCGGCTATCTTAATAGTGCAATACTTCTTCCTCCCAGTTGCTCACACAGTTTACTACTTTTTTGTGTAGTTTTTGTCTGCCAGAAACTATAATTCACTAGTTTTGTATCATAAAAGAGTCATCTTTTCTCCTCCTAGGCGTTATTCGAGACCTCTTAATCCAAACCGCAAGTAACGAGGCATTGGCTACCTTAAGAGAGTCATAGTTACTCGTCCCCATTGCTCACCCAGTCTGCCACTTTTTCTTACTGCGGCCAGTCTGCCAGAAGCGATATGTCACTCGTTGTGTATCTTAAGAGATTCATCGTTACTCCTTCCATAGGTTACTGGTATTCTCTGAGTCAATACCTCTCGTGACGAAAAAGTGGCTATCTTAATAGTGCAATACTTCTTCCTCCCAGTTGCTCACGCAGTTTACTACTTTTTTTGTGTAGTTTTTGTCTGCCAGAAACTATAATTCACTAGTTTTGTATCATAAAAGAGTCATCGTTTCTCCTCCTAGGGGTTATTCGAGACCTCTTAATCCAAACCGCAAGTAACGAGGCATTGGCTACCTTAAGAGAGTCATAGTTACTCATCCCAATTGCTCACCCAGTCTGCCACTTTTTCTTACTGCGGCCAGTCTGCCAGAAGCGATATGTCACTCGTTGTGTATCTTAAGAGATTCATCGTTACTCCTTCCATAGGTTACTGGTATTCTCTGAGTCAATACCTCTCGTGACGAAAAAGTGGCTATCTTAATAGTGCAATACTTCTTCCTCCGAGTTGCTCACACAGTTTACTACTTTTTGTGTAGTTTTTGTCTGCCAGAAACTCTAATTCACTAGTTGTGTATCATAAAAGGGTCATCGTTTCTCCTCCTAGGGGTTTTCGAGATTTCTTAATCCAAACCGCAAGTAACGAGGCATTGGCTACCTTAAGAGAGTCATAGTTACTCGTCCCCATTGCTCACCCAGTCTGCCACTTTTTCTTACTGTGGCCAGTCTGCCAGAAGCGATATGTCACTCGTTGTGTATCTTAAGAGATTCATCGTTACTCCTTCCATAGGTTACTGGTATTCTCTGAGTCAATACCTCTCTTGACGAAAAAGTGGCTATCTTAATAGTGCAATACTTCTTCCTCCGAGTTGCTCACACAGTTTACTACTTTTTGTGTACTTGCCACTCTGCCAGAAGCGATATGTCACTAGTTGTGTATCATAAAAGAGTCATCGTTTCTCCTCCTAGGGGTTATTCGAGATTTCTTAATCCAAACCGCAAGTAACGAGGCATTGGCTACCTTAAGAGAGTCATAGTTACTCGTCCCAATTGCTCACCCAGTCTTGCCACTTTTCCTTACTGCGGCCAGTCTGCCAGAAGCGATATGTCACTCGTTGTGTATCTTAAGAGATTCATCGTTACTCTTTCCACAGGTTACTGGTATTCTCTGATTCAATTCCTCTCGTGACGAAAAAGTGGCTATCTTAATAGTGCAATACTTCTTCCTCCCCGTTGCTCACACAGTTTACTACTTATTTGTATAGTTTTTGTCTGCCAGAAACTATAATTCACTAGTTTTGTATCATAAAAGAGTCATCGTTTCTCCTCCTAGGGGTTATTCGATACCTCTTAATCCAAACCGCAAGTAACGAGGCATTGGCTACCTTAAGAGAGTCATAGTTACTCGTCCCAATTGCTCACCCAGTCTGCCACTTTTTCTTACTGCGGCCAGTCTGCCAGAAGCGATATGTCACTCGTTGTGTATCTTAAGAGATTCATCGTTACTCCTTCCATAGTTTACTGGAATTCTCTGAGTCAATACCTCTCGTGACGAAAAAGCGGCTATCTTAATAGTGCAATACTTCTTCCTCCCAGTTGCTCACACAGTTTACTACTTTTTTGTGTAGTTTTTGTCTGCCAGAAACTATAATTCACTAGTTTTGTATCATAAAAGAGTCATCGTTTCTCCACCTAGGGGTTATTCGAGACCTCTTAATCCAAACCGCAAGTAACGAGGCATTGGCTACCTTAAGAGAGTCATAGTTACTCGTCCCCATTGCACACCCAGTCTGCCACTTTTTCTTACTGCGGCCAGTCTGCCAGAAGCGATATGTCACTCGTTGTGTATCTTAAGAGATTCATCGTTACTCCTTCCATAGGTTACTGGTATTCTCTGAGTCAATACCTCTCGTGACGAAAAAGTGGCTATCTTAATAGTGCAATACTTCTTCCTCCGAGTTGCTCACACAGTTTACTACTTTTTGTGTACTTGCCAGTCTGCCAGAAGCGGTATGTCACTAGTTGTGTATCATAAAAGAGTCATCGTTTCTCCTCCTAGGGGTTATTCGAGATTTCTTAATCCAAACCGCAAGTAACGAGGCATTGGCTACCTTAAGAGAGTTATAGTTACTCGTCCCAATTGCTCACCCAGTCTGCCACTTTTCCTTACTGCGGCCAGTCTGCCAGAAGCGATATGTCACTCGTTGTGTATCTTAAGAGATTCATCGTTACTCCTTCCATAGATTACTGGTATTCTCTGTGTCAATACCTCTCGTGACGAAAAAGTGGCTATCTTAATAGTGCAATACTTCTTCCTCCGAGTTGCTCACACAGTTTACTACTTTTTGTGTACTTGCCAGTCTGCCAGAAGCGATATGTCACTAGTTGTGTATCATAAAAGAGTCATCGTTTCTCCTCCCAGGGGTTATTCGAGATTTCTTAATCCAAACCGCAAGTAACGAGGCATTGGCTACCTTAAGAGAGTCATAGTTACTCGTCCCAATTGCTCACCCAGTCTGCCACTTTTCCTTACTGCGGCCAGTCAGCCAGAAGCGATATGTCACTCGTTGTGTATCTTAAGAGATTCATCGTTACTCTTTCCATAGGTTACTGGTATTCTCTGATTCAATGCCTCTCGTGACGAAAAAGTGGCTATCTTAATAGTGCAATACTTCTTCCTCCCAGTTGCTCACACAGTTTACTACTTTTTTGTATAGTTTTTGTCTGCCAGAAACTATAATTCACTAGTTTTGTATCATAAAAGAGTCATCGTTTCTCCTCCTAGGGGTTATTCGATACCTCTTAGTCCAAACCGCAAGTAACGAGGCATTGGCTACCTTAAGAGAGTCATAGTTACTCGTCACAATTGCTCACCCAGTCTGCCACTTTTTCTTACTGCGGCCAGTCTGCCAGATGCGATATGTCAGTCGTTGTGTATCTTAAGAGATTCATCGTTACTCCTTCCATAGGTTACTGGAATTCTCTGAGTCAATACCTCTCGTGACGAAAAAGCGGCTATCTTAATAGTGCAATACTTCTTCCTCCCAGTTGCTCACACAGTTTACTACTTTTTTGTGTAGTTTTTGTCTGCCAGAAACTATAATTCACTAGTTTTGTGTCATAAAAGAGTCATCTTTTCTCCTCCTAGGGGTTATTCGAGACCTCTTAATCCAAACCGCAAGTAACGAGGCATTGGCTACCTTAAGAGAGTCATAGTTACTCGTCCCGATTGCTCACCCAGTCTGCCACTTTTTCTTACTGCGGCCAGTCTGCCAGAAGCGATATGTCACTCGTTGTGTATCTTAAGAGATTCATCGTTACTCCTTCCATAGGTTACTGGTATTCTCTGAGTCAATACCTCTCGTGACGAAAAAGTGGCTATCTTAATAGTGCAATACTTCTTCCTCCCAGTTGCTCACGCAGTTTACTACTTTTTTTGTGTAGTTTTTGTCTGCCAGAAACTATAATTCACTAGTTTTGTATCATAAAAGAGTCATCGTTTCTCCTCCTAGGGGTTATTCGAGACCTCTTAATCCAAACCGCAAGTAACGAGGCATTGGCTACCTTAAGAGAGTCATAGTTACTCGTCCCAATTGCTCACCCAGTCTGCCACTTTTTCTTACTGCGGCCAGTCTGCCAGAAGCGATATGTCACTCGTTGTGTATCTTGAGAGATTCATCGTTACTCCTTCCATAGGTTACTGGTATTCTCTGAGTCAATACCTCTCGTGACGAAAAAGTGGCTATCTTAATAGTGCAATACTTCTTCCTCCGAGTTGCTCACACAGTTTACTACTTTTTGTGTAGTTTTTGTCTGCCAGAAACTATAATTCACTAGTTGTGTATCATAAAAGGGTCATCGTTTCTCCTCCTAGGGGTTTTCGAGATTTCTTAATCCAAACCGCAAGTAACGAGGCATTGGCTACCTTAAGAGAGTCATAGTTACTCGTCCCCATTGCTCACCCAGTCTGCCACTTTTTCTTACTGTGGCCAGTCGGCCAGAAGCGATATGTCACTCGTTGTGTATCTTAAGAGATTCATCGTTACTCCTTCCATAGGTTACTGGTATTCTCTGAGTCAATACTTCTCTTGACGAAAAAGTGGCTATCTTAATAGTGCAATACTTCTTCCTCCGAGTTGCTCACACAGTTTACTACTTTTTGTGTACTTGCCACTCTGCCAGAAGCGATATGTCACTAGTTGTGTATCATAAAAGAGTCATCGTTTCTCCTCCTAGGGGTTATTCGAGATTTCTTAATCCAAACCGCAAGTAACGAGGCATTGGCTACCTTAAGAGAGTCATAGTTACTCGTCCCAATTGCTCACCCAGTCTTGCCACTTTTCCTTACTGCGGCCAGTCTGCCAGAAGCGATATGTCACTCGTTGTGTATCTTAAGAGATTCATCGTTACTCTTTCCACAGGTTACTGGTATTCTCTGATTCAATTCCTCTCGTGACGAAGAAGTGGCTATCTTAATAGTGCAATACTTCTTCCTCCCAGTTGCTCACACAGTTTACTACTTATTTGTATAGTTTTTGTCTGCCAGAAACTATAATTCACTAGTTTTGTATCATAAAAGAGTCATCGTTTCTCCTCCTAGGGGTTATTCGATACCTCTTAATCCAAACCGCAAGTAACGAGGCATTGGCTACCTTAAGAGAGTCATAGTTACTCGTCCCAATTGCTCACCCAGTCTGCCACTTTTTCTTACTGCGGCCAGTCTGCCAGAAGCGATATGTCACTCGTTGTGTATCTTAAGAGATTCATCGTTACTCCTTCCATAGTTTACTGGAATTCTCTGAGTCAATACCTCTCGTGACGAAAAAGCGGCTATCTTAATAGTGCAATACTTCTTCCTCCCAGTTGCTCACACAGTTTACTACTTTTTTGTGTAGTTTTTGTCTGCCAGAAACTATAATTCACTAGTTTTGTATCATAAAAGAGTCATCGTTTCTCCACCTAGGGGTTATTCGAGACCTCTTAATCCAAACCGCAAGTAACGAGGCATTGGCTACCTTAAGAGAGTCATAGTTACTCGTCCCCATTGCACACCCAGTCTGCCACTTTTTCTTACTGCGGCCAGTCTGCCAGAAGCGATATGTCACTCGTTGTGTATCTTAAGAGATTCATCGTTACTCCTTCCATAGGTTACTGGTATTCTCTGAGTCAATACCTCTCGTGACGAAAAAGTGGCAATCTTAATAGTGCAATACTTCTTCCTCAGAGTTGCTCACACAGTTTACTACTTTTTGTGTACTTGCCAGTCTGCCAGAAGCGATATGTCACTAGTTGTGTATCATAAAAGAGTCATCGTTTCTCCTCCTAGGGGTTATTCGAGATTTCTTAATCCAAACCGCAAGTAACGAGGCATTGGCTACCTTAAGAGAGTTATAGTTACTCGTCCCAATTGCTCACCCAGTCTGCCACTTTTCCTTACTGCGGCCAGTCTGCCAGAAGCGATATGTCACTCGTTGTGTATCTTAAGAGATTCATCGTTACTCCTTCCATAGGTTACTGGAATTCTCTGAGTCAATACCTCTCGTGACGAAAAAGCGGCTATCTTAATAGTGCAATACTTCTTCCTCCCAGTTGCTCACACAGTTTACTACTTTTTTGTGTAGTTTTTGTCTGCCAGAAACTATAATTCACTAGTTTTGTATCATAAAAGAGTCATCGTTTCTCCCCCTAATGATTATTCGAGACCTCTTAATCCAAACCGCAAGTAACGAGGCATTGGCTACCTTAAGAGAGTCATAGTTACTCGTCCCAATTGCTCACCCAGTCTGCCACTTTTTCTTACTTCGGCCAGTCTGCCAGAAGCGATATGTCACTCGTTGTGTATCTTAAGAGATTCATCGTTACTCTTTCCATAGGTTACTGGTATTCTCTGAGTCAATACCTCTCGTGACGAAAAAGTGGCTATCTTAATAGTGCAATACTTCTTCCTCCGAGTTGCTCACACAGTTTACTACTTTTTGTGTAGTTTTTGTCTGCCAGAAACTATAATTCACTAGTTGTGTATCATAAAAGGGTCATCGTTTCTCCTCCTAGGGGTTTTCGAGATTTCTTAATCCAAACCGCAAGTAACGAGGCATTGGCTACCTTAAGAGAGTCATAGTTACTCGTCCCCATTGCTCACCCAGTCTGCCACTTTTTCTTACTGTGGCCAGTCTGCCAGAAGCAATATGTCACTCGTTGTGTATCTTAAGAGATTCATCGTTACTCCTTCCATAGGTTACTGGTATTCTCTGAGTCAATACCTCTCTTGACGAAAAAGTGGCTATCTTAATAGTGCAATACTTCTTCCTCCGAGTTGCTCACACAGTTTACTACTTTTTGTGTACTTGCCACTCTGCCAGAAGCGATATGTCACTAGTTGTGTATCATAAAAGAGTCATCGTTTCTCCTCCTAGGGGTTATTCGAGATTTCTTAATCCAAACCGCAAGTAACGAGGCATTGGCTACCTTAAGAGAGTTATAGTTACTCGTCCCAATTGCTCACCCAGTCTGCCACTTTTCCTTACTGCGGCCAGTCTGCCAGAAGCGATATGTCACTCGTTGTGTATCTTAAGAGATTCATCGTTACTCCTTCCATAGGTTACTGGAATTCTCTGAGTCAATACCTTTCGTGACGAAAAAGCGGCTATCTTAATAGTGCAATACTTCTTCCTCCCAGTTGCTCACACAGTTTACTACTTTTTTGTGTAGTTTTTGTCTGCCAGAAACTATAATTCACTAGTTTTGTATCATAAAAGAGTCATCGTTTCTCCTCCTAGGGGTTATTCGAGACCTCTTAATCCAAACCGCAAGTAACGAGGCATTGGCTACCTTAAGAGAGTCATAGTTACTCGTCCCAATTGCTCACCCAGTCTGCCACTTTTTCTTACTGCGGCCAGTCTGCCAGAAGCGATATGTCACTCGTTGTGTATCTTAAGAGATTCATCGTTACTCCTTCCATAGGTTACTGGTATTCTCTGAGTCAATACCTCTCTTGACGAAAAAGTGGCTATCTTAATAGTGCAATACTTCTTCCTCCGAGTTGCTCACACAGTTTACTACTTTTTGTGTACTTGCCACTCTGCCAGAAGCGATATGTCACTAGTTGTGTATCATAAAAGAGTCATCGTTTCTCCTCCTAGGGGTTATTCGAGATTTCTTAATCCAAACCGCAAGTAACGAGGCATTGGCTACCTTAAGAGAGTCATAGTTGCTCGTCCCAATTGCTCACCCAGTCTTGCCACTTTTCCTTACTGCAGCCAGTCTGCCAGAAGCGATATGTCACTCGTTGTGTATCTTAAGAGATTCATCGTTACTCTTTCCACAGGTTACTGGTATTCTCTGATTCAATTCCTCTCGTGACGAAGAAGTGGCTATCTTAATAGTGCAATACTTCTTCCTCCCAGTTGCTCACACAGTTTACTACTTATTTGTATAGTTTTTGTCTGCCAGAAACTATAATTCACTAGTTTTGTATCATAAAAGAGTCATCGTTTCTCCTCCTAGGGGTTATTCGATACCTCTTAATCCAAACCGCAAGTAACGAGGCATTGGCTACCTTAAGAGAGTCATAGTTACTCGTCCCAATTGCTCACCCAGTCTGCCACTTTTTCTTACTGCGGCCAGTCTGCCAGAAGCGATATGTCACTCGTTGTGTATCTTAAGAGATTCATCGTTACTCCTTCCATAGTTTACTGGAATTCTCTGAGTCAATACCTCTCGTGACGAAAAAGCGGCTATCTTAATAGTGCAATACTTCTTCCTCCCAGTTGCTCACACAGTTTACTACTTTTTTGTGTAGTTTTTGTCTGCCAGAAACTATAATTCACTAGTTTTGTATCATAAAAGAGTCATCGTTTCTCCACCTAGGGGTTATTCGAGACCTCTTAATCCAAACCGCAAGTAACGAGGCATTGGCTACCTTAAGAGAGTCATAGTTACTCGTCCCCATTGCACACCCAGTCTGCCACTTTTTCTTACTGTGGCCAGTCTGCCAGAAGCGATATGTCACTCGTTTTGTATCTTAAGAGATTCATCGTTACTCCTTCCATAGGTTACTGGTATTCTCTGAGTCAATACCTCTCGTGACGAAAAAGTGGCTATCTTAATAGTGCAATACTTCTTCCTCCGAGTTGCTCACACAGTTTACTACTTTTTGTGTACTTGCCAGTCTGCCAGAAGCGATATGTCACTAGTTGTGTATCATAAAAGAGTCATCGTTTCTCCTCCTAGGGGTTATTCGAAATTTCTTAATCCAAACCGCAAGTAACGAGGCATTGGCTACCTTAAGAGAGTCATAGTTACTCGTCCCAATTGCTCACCCAGTCTGCCACTTTTTCTTACTGCGGCCAGTCTGCCAGATGCGATATGTCACTCGTTGTGTATCTTAAGAGATTCATCGTTACTCCTTCCATAGGTTACTGGTATTCTCTGAGTCAATACCTCTCGTGACGAAAAAGTGGCTATCTTAATAGTGCAATACTTCTTCCTCCCAGTTGCTCACACAGTTTACTACTTTTTTGTGTAGTTTTTGTCTGCCAGAAACTATAATTCACTAGTTTTGTATCATAAAAGAGTCATCGTTTCTCCTCCTAGGGGTTATTCGAGACCTCTTAATCCAAACCGCAAGTAACGAGGCATTGGCTACCTTAAGAGAGTCATAGTTACTCGTCCCAATTGCTCACCCAGTCTGCCACTTTTTCTTACTGCGGCCAGTCTGCCAGAAGCGATATGTCACTCGTTGTGTATCTTAAGAGATTCATCGTTACTCCTTCCATAGTTTACTGGTATTCTCTGAGTCAATACCTTTCGTGACGAAAAAGTGGCTATCTTAATAGTGCAATACTTCTTCCTCCGAGTTGCTCACACAGTTTACTACTTTTTGTGTAGTTTTTGTCTGCCAGAAACTATAATTCGCTAGTTGTGTATCATAAAAGGGTCATCGTTTCTCCTCCTAGGGGTTTTCGAGATTTCTTAATCCAAACCGCAAGTAACGAGGCATTGGCTACCTTAAGAGAGTCATAGTTACTCGTCCCCATTGCTCACCCAGTCTGCCACTTTTTCTTACTGTGGCCAGTCTGCCAGAAGCGATATGTCACTCGTTGTGTATCTTAAGAGATTCATCGTTACTCCTTCCATAGGTTACTGGTATTCTCTGAGTCAATACCTCTCTTGACGAAAAAGTGGCTATCTTAATAGTGCAATACTTCTTCCTCCGAGTTGCTCACACAGTTTACTACTTTTTGTGTACTTGCCACTCTGCCAGAAGCGATTTGTCACTAGTTGTGTATCATAAAAGAGTCATCGTTTCTCCTCCTAGGGGTTATTCGATACCTCTTAATCCAAACCGCAAGTAACGAGGCATTGGCTACCTTAAGAGAGTCATAGTTACTCGTCCCAATTGCTCACCCAGTCTGCCACTTTTTCTTACTTCGGCCAGTCTGCCAGAAGCGGTATGTCACTCGTTGTGTATCTTAAGAGATTCATCGTTACTCCTTCCATAGTTTACTGGAATTCTCTGAGTCAATACCCCTCGTGACGAAAAAGCGGCTATCTTAATAGTGCAATCCTTCTTCCTCCCAGTTGCTCACACAGTTTACTACTTTTTTGTGTAGTTTTTGTCTGCCAGAAACTATAATTCACTAGTTTTGTATCATAAAAGAGTCATCGTTTCTCCACCTAGGGGTTATTCGAGACCTCTTAATCCAAACCGCAAGTAACGAGGCATTGGCTACCTTAAGAGAGTCATAGTTACTCGTCCCAATTGCTCACCCAGTCTGCCACTTTTCCTTACTGCGGCCAGTCTGCCAGAAGCGATATGTCACTCGTTGTGTATCTTAAGAGATTCATCGTTACTCCTTCCATAGGTTACTGGTATTCTCTGTGTCAATACCTCTCGTGACGAAAAAGTGGCTATCTTAATAGTGCAATACTTCTTCCTCCGAGTTGCTCACACAGTTTACTACTTTTTGTGTAGTTTTTGTCTGCCAGAAACTATAATTCACTAGTTGTGTATCATATAAGAGTCATCGTTTCTCCTCCTAGGGATTTTCGAGATTTCTTAATCCAAACCGCAAGTAACGAGGCATTGGCTACCTTAAGAGAGTCATAGTTACTCGTCCCCATTGCTCACCCAGTCTGCCACTTTTTCTTACTGTGGCCAGTCTGCCAGAAGCGATATGTCACTCGTTGTGTATCTTAAGAGATTCATCGTTACTCTTTTCATAGGTTACTGGTATTCTCTGATTCAATGCCTCTCGTGACGAAAAAGTGGCTATCTTAATAGTGCAATACTTCTTCCTCCCAGTTGCTCACACAGTTTACTACTTTTTTGAGTAGTTTTTGTCTGCCAGAAACTATAATTCACTAGTTTTGTATCATAAAAGAGTCATCGTTTCTCCTCCTAGGGGTTATTCGAGACCTCTTAATCCAAACCGCAAGTAACGAGGCATTGGCTACCTTAAGAGAGTCATAGTTACTCGTCCCCATTGCTCACCCAGTCTGCCACTTTTTCTTTCTGCGGCCAGTCTGCCAGAAGCGATATGTCACTCGTTGTGTATCTTAAGAGATTCATCGTTACTCCTTCCATAGGTTACTGGTATTCTCTGAGTCAATACCTCTCGTGACGAAAAAGTGGCTATCTTAATAGTGCAATACTTCTTCCTCCGAGTTGCTCACACAGTTTACTACTTTTTGTGTACTTGCCAGTTTGCCAGAAGCGATATGTCACTAGTTATGTATCATAAAAGAGTCATCGTTTCTCCTCCTAGGGGTTATTCGAGATTTCTTAATCCAAACCGCAAGTAACGAGGCACTGCCTACTTTAAGAGAGTCATAGTTACTCGTCCCAATTGCTCACCCAGTCTGCCACTTTTCCTTACTGCGGCCAGTCTGCCAGAAGCGATATGTCACTCGTTGTGTATCTTAAGAGATTCATCGTTACTCCTTCCATAGGTTACTGGTATTCTCTGAGTCAATACCTCTCTTGACGAAAAAGTGGCTATCTCAATAGTGCAATACTTCTTCCTCCGAGTTGCTCACACAGTTTACTGCTTTTTGTGTAGTTTTTGTCTGCCAGAAACTATAATTCACTAGTTGTGTATCATAAAAGAGTCATCGTTTCTCCTCCTAGGGGTTATTCGAGATATCTTAATCCAAACCGCAAGTAACGAGGCATTGGCTACCTTAAGAGAGTCATAGTTACTCGTCCCAATTGCTCACCCAGTCTGCCACTTTTTCTTACTGCGGCCAGTCTGCCAGAAGCGATATGTCACTCGTTGTGTATCTTAAGAGATTCATCGTTACTCCTTCCATAGGTTACTGGTATTCTCTGAGTCAATACCTCTCTTTACGAAAAAGTGGCTATCTTAATAGTGCAATACTTCTTCCTCCCAGTTGCTCACACAGTTTACTACTTTTTTGTGTAGTTTTTGTCTGCCAGAAACTATAATTCACTAGTTTTGTATCATAAAAGAGTCATCGTTTCTCCACCTAGGGGTTATTCGAGACCTCTTAATCCAAACCGCAAGTAACGAGGCATTGGCTACCTTAAGAGAGTCATAGTTACTCGTCCCCATTGCACACCCAGTCTGCCACTTTTTCTTACTGCGGCCAGTCTGCCAGAAGCGATATGTCACTTGTTGTGTATCTTAAGAGATTCATCGTTACTCTTTCCATAGGTTACTGGTATTCTCTGAGTCAATACCTCTCGTGACGAAAAAGTGGCTATCTTAATAGTGCAATACTTCTTCCTCCGAGTTGCTCACACAGTTTACTACTTTTTGTGTACTTGCCAGTCTGCCAGAAGCGATATGTCACTAGTTGTGTATCATAAAAGAGTCATCGTTTCTCCTCCTAGGGGTTATTCGAGATTTCTTAATCCAAACCGCAAGTAACGAGGCATTGGCTACCTTAAGAGAGTTATAGTTACTCGTCCCAATTGCTCACCCAGTCTGCCACTTTTCCTTACTGCGGCCAGTCTGCCAGAAGCGATATGTCACTCGTTGTGTATCTTAAGAGATTCATCGTTACTCCTTCCATAGGTTACTGGTATTCTCTGTGTCAATACCTCTCGTGACGAAAAAGTGGCTATCTTAATAGTGCAATACTTCTTCCTCCCAGTTGCTCACACAGTTTACTACTTTTTGTGTAGTTTTTGTCTGCCAGAAACTATAATTCACTAGTTGTGTATCATAAAAGAGTCATCGTTTCTCCTCCTAGGGATTTTCGAGATTTCTTAATCCAAACCGCAAGTAACGAGGCATTGGCTACCTTAAGAGAGTCATAGTTACTCGTCCCCATTGCTCACCCAGTCTGCCACTTTTTCTTACTGTGGCCAGTCTGCCAGAAGCGATATGTCACTCGTTGTGTATCTTAAGAGATTCATCGTTACTCTTTTCATAGGTTACTGGTATTCTCTGATTCAATGCCTCTCGTGACGAAAAAGTGGCTATCTTAATAGTGCAATACTTCTTCCTCCCAGTTGCTCACACAGTTTACTACTTTTTTGTGTAGTTTTTGTCTGCCAGAAACTATAATTCACTAGTTTTGTATCATAAAAGAGTCATCGTTTCTCCTCCTAGGGGTTATTCGAGACCTCTTAATCCAAACCGCAAGTAACGAGGCATTGGCTACCTTAAGAGAGTCATAGTTACTCGTCCCCATTGCTCACCCAGTCTGCCACTTTTTCTTTCTGCGGCCAGTCTGCCAGAAGCGATATGTCACTCGTTGTGTATCTTAAGAGATTCATCGTTACTCCTTCCATAGGTTACTGGTATTCTCTGAGTCAATACCTCTCGTGACGAAAAAGTGGCTATCTTAATAGTGCAATACTTCTTCCTCCGAGTTGCTCACACAGTTTACTACTTTTTGTGTACTTGCCAGACTGCCAGAAGCGATATGTCACTAGTTATGTATCATAAAAGAGTCATCGTTTCTCCTCCTAGGGGTTATTCGAGATTTCTTAATCCAAACCGCAAGTATCGAGGCACTGCCTACTTTAAGAGAGTCATAGTTACTCGTCCCAATTGCTCACCCAGTCTGCCACTTTTCCTTACTGCGGCCAGTCTGCCAGAAGCGATATGTCACTCGTTGTGTATCTTAAGAGATTCATCGTTACTCCTTCCATAGGTTACTGGTATTCTCTGAGTCAATACCTCTCTTGACGAAAAAGTGGCTATCTTAATAGTGCAATACTTCTTCCTCCGAGTTGCTCACACAGTTTACTGCTTTTTGTGTAGTTTTTGTCTGCCAGAAACTATAATTCACTAGTTGTGTATCATAAAAGAGTCATCGTTTCTCCTCCTAGGGGTTATTCGAGATATCTTAATCCAAACCGCAAGTAACGAGGCATTGGCTACCTTAAGAGAGTCATAGTTACTCGTCCCAATTGCTCACCCAGTCTGCCACTTTTCCTTACTGCGGCCAGTCTGCCAGAAGCGATATGTCACTCGTTGTGTATCTTAAGAGATTCATCGTTACTCCTTCCATAGGTTACTGGTATTCTCTGAGTCAATACCTCTCGTGACGAAAAAGTGGCTATCTTAATAGTGCAATACTTCTTCCTCCCAGTTGCTCACACAGTTTACTACTTTTTTGTGTAGTTTTTGTCTGCCAGAAACTATAATTCACTAGTTTTGTATCATAAAAGAGTCATCGTTTCTCCACCTAGGGGTTATTCGAGACCTCTTAATCCAAACCGCAAGTAACGAGGCATTGGCTACCTTAAGAGAGTCATAGTTACTCGTCCCCATTGCACACCCAGTCTGCCACTTTTTCTTACTGCGGCCAGTCTGCCAGAAGCGATATGTCACTTGTTGTGTATCTTAAGAGATTCATCGTTACTCTTTCCATAGGTTACTGGTATTCTCTGAGTCAATACCTCTCGTGACGAAAAAGTGGCTATCTTAATAGTGCAATACTTCTTCCTCCGAGTTGCTCACACAGTTTACTACTTTTTGTGTACTTGCCAGTCTGCCAGAAGCGATATGTCACTAGTTGTGTATCATAAAAGAGTCATCGTTTCTCCTCCTAGGGGTTATTCGAGATTTCTTAATCCAAACCGCAAGTAACGAGGCATTGGCTACCTTAAGAGAGTTATAGTTACTCGTCCCAATTGCTCACCCAGTCTGCCACTTTTCCTTACTGCGGCCAGTCTGCAGAAGCGATATGTCACTCGTTGTGTATCTTAAGAGATTCATCGTTACTCCCTCCATAGGTTACTGGTATTCTCTGTGTCAATACCTCTCGTGACGAAAAAGTGGCTATCTTAATAGTGCAATACTTCTTCCTCCGAGTTGCTCACACAGTTTACTACTTTTTGTGTAGTTTTTTTCTGCCAGAAACTATAATTCACTAGTTGTGTATCATAAAAGAGTCATCGTTTCTCCTCCTAGGGATTTTCGAGATTTCTTAATCCAAACCGCAAGTAACGAGGCATTGGCTACCTTAAGAGAGTCATAGTTACTCGTCCCCATTGCTCACCCAGTCTGCCACTTTTTCTTACTGTGGCCAGTCTGCCAGAAGCGATATGTCACTCGTTGTGTATCTTAAGAGATTCATCGTTACTCTTTTCATAGGTTACTGGTATTCTCTGATTCAATGCCTCTCGTGACGAAAAAGTGGCTATCTTAATAGTGCAATACTTCTTCCTCCCAGTTGCTCACACAGTTTACTACTTTTTTGTGTAGTTTTTGTCTGCCAGAAACTATAATTCACTAGTTTTGTATCATAAAAGAGTCATCGTTTCTCCTCCTAGGGGTTATTCGAGACCTCTTAATCCAAACCGCAAGTAACGAGGCATTGGCTACCTTAAGAGAGTCATAGTTACTCGTCCCAATTGCTCACCCAGTCTGCCACTTTTTCTTTCTGCGGCCAGTCTGCCAGAAGCGATATGTCACTCGTTGTGTATCTTAAGAGATTCATCGTTACTCCTTCCATAGGTTACTGGTATTCTCTGAGTCAATACCTCTCGTGACGAAAAAGTGGCTATCTTAATAGTGCAATACTTCTTCCTCCGAGTTGCTCACACAGTTTACTACTTTTTGTGTACTTGCCAGACTGCCAGAAGCGATATGTCACTAGTTATGTATCATAAAAGAGTCATCGTTTCTCCTCCTAGGGGTTATTCGAGATTTCTTAATCCAAACCGCAAGTAACGAGGCACTGGCTACTTTAAGAGAGTCATAGTTACTCGTCCCAATTGCTCACCCAGTCTGCCACTTTTCCTTACTGCGGCCAGTCTGCCAGAAGCAATATGTCACTCGTTGTGTATCTTAAGAGATTCATCGTTACTCCTTCCATAGGTTACTGGTATTCTCTGAGTCAATACCTCTCTTGACGAAAAAGTGGCTATCTTAATAGTGCAATACTTCTTCCTCCGAGTTGCTCACACAGTTTACTGCTTTTTGTGTAGTTTTTGTCTGCCAGAAACTATAATTCACTAGTTGTGTATCATAAAAGAGTCATCGTTTCTCCTCCTAGGGGTTATTCGAGATATCTTAATCCAAACCGCAAGTAACGAGGCATTGGCTACCTTAAGAGAGTCTTAGTTACTCGTCCCAATTGCTTATCCAGTCTGCCACTTTTTCTTACTGTGGCCAGTCTGCCAGAAGCGATATGTCACTCGTTGTGTATCTTAAGAGATTCATCGTTACTCCTTCCATAGGTTACTGGTATTCTCTGAGTCAATACCTCTCTTGACGAAAAAGTGGCTATCTTAATAGTGCAATACTCCTTCCTCCGAGTTGCTCACACAGTTTACTACTTTTTGTGTACTTGCCAGTCTGCCAGAAGCGATATGTCACTAGTTGTGTATCATAAAAGAGTCATCGTTTCTCCTCCCAGGGGTTATTCGAGATTTCTTAATCCAAACCGCAAGTAACGAGGCATTGGCTACCTTAAGAGAGTCATAGTTACTCGTCCCAATTGCTCACCCAGTCTGCCACTTTTCCTTACTGCGGCTAGTCAGCCAGAAGCGATATGTCACTCGTTGTGTATCTTAAGAGATTCATCGTTACTCTTTCCATAGGTTACTGGTATTCTCTGATTCAATGCCTCTCGTGACGAAAAAGTGGCTATCTTAATAGTGCAATACTTCTTCCTCCCAGTTGCTCACACAGTTTACTACTTTTTTGTATAGTTTTTGTCTGCCAGAAACTATAATTCACTAGTTTTGTATCATAAAAGAGTCATCGTTTCTCCTCCTAGGGGTTATTCGATACCTCTTAATCCAAACCGCAAGTAACGAGGCATTGGCTACCTTAAGAGAGTCATAGTTACTCGTCACAATTGCTCACCCAGTCTGCCACTTTTTCTTACTGCGGCCAGTCTGCCAGAAGCGATATGTCACTCGTTGTGTATCTTAAGAGATTCATCGTTACTCCTTCCATAGGTTACTGGAATTCTCTGAGTCAATACCTCTCGTGACGAAAAAGCGGCTATCTTAATAGTGCAATACTTCTTCCTCCCAGTTGCTCACACTTTACTACTTTTTTGTGTAGTTTTTGTCTGCCAGAAACTATAATTCACTAGTTTTGTATCATAAAAGTGTCATCTTTTCTCCTCCTAGGGGTTATTCGAGACCTCTTAATCCAAACCGCAAGTAACGAGGCATTGGCTACCTTAAGAGAGTCATAGTTACTCGTCCCCATTGCTCACCCAGTCTGCCACTTTTTCTTACTGCGGCCAGTCTGCCAGAAGCGATATGTCACTCGTTGTGTATCTTAAGAGATTCATCGTTACTCCTTCCATAGGTTACTGGTATTCTCTGAGTCAATACCTCTCGTGACGAAAAAGTGGCTATCTTAATAGTGCAATACTTCTTCCTCCGAGTTGCTCACACAGTTTACTACTTTTTGTGTAGTTTTTGTCTGCCAGAAACTATAATTCATTAGTTGTGTATCATAAAAGAGTCATCGTTTCTCCTCCTAGGGGTTTTCGAGATTTCTTAATCCAAACCGCAAGTAACGAGGCATTGGCTACCTTAAGAGAGTCATAGTTACTCGTCCCCATTGCTCACCCAGTCTGCCACTTTTTCTTACTGTGGCCAGTCTGCCAGAAGCGATATGTCACTCGTTGTGTATCTTAAGAGATTCATCGTTACTCCTTCCATAGGTTACTGGTATTCTCTGAGTCAATACCTCTCTTGACGAAAAAGTGGCTATCTTAATAGTGCAATACTTCTTCCTCCGAGTTGCTCACACAGTTTACTACTTTTTGTGTACTTGCCAGTCTGCCAGAAGCGATATGTCACTAGTTGTGTATCATAAAAGAGTCATCGTTTCTCCTCCCAGGGGTTATTCGAGATTTCTTAATCCAAACCGCAAGTAACGAGGCATTGGCTACCTTAAGAGATTCATAGTTACTCGTCCCAATTGCTCACCCAGTCTGCCACTTTTCCTTACTGCGGCCAGTCTGCCAGAAGCGATATGTCACTCGTTGTGTATCTTAAGAGATTCATCGTTACTCTTTCCATAGGTTACTGGTATTGTCTGATTCAATGCCTCTCGTGACGAAAAAGTGGCTATCTTAATAGTGCAATACTTCTTCCTCCCAGTTGCTCACACATTTTACTACTTTTTTGTATAGTTTTTGTCTGCCAGAAACTATAATTCACTAGTTTTGTATCATAAAAGAGTCATCGTTTCTCCTCCTAGGGGTTATTCGAGACCTCTTAATCCAAACCGCAAGTAACGAGGCATTGGCTACCTTAAGAGAGTCATAGTTACTCGTCCCAATTGCTCACCCAGTCTGCCACTTTTTCTTACTGCGGCCAGTCTGCCAGAAGCGATATGTCACTCGTTGTATATCTTAAGAGATTCATCGTTACTCCTTCCATAGGTTACTGGTATTCTCTGAGTCAATACCTCTCGTGACGAAAAAGTGGCTATCTTAATAGTGCAATACTTCTTCCTCCCAGTTGCTCACACAGTTTACTACTTTTTGTGTAGTTTTTGTCTGCCAGAAACTATAATTCACTAGTTGTGTATCATAAAAGAGTCATCGTTTCTCCTCCTAGGGTTTTTCGAGATTTCTTAATCCAAACCGCAAGTAACGAGGCATTGGCTACCTTAAGAGAGTCAGAGTTACTCGTCCCCATTGCTCACCCAGTCTGCCACTTTTTCTCACTGTGGCCAGTCTGCCAGAAGCGATATGTCACTCGTTGTGTATCTTAAGAGATTCATCGTTGCTCCTTCCATAGGTTACTGGTATTCTCTGAGTCAATACCTCTCTTCACGAAAAAGTGGCTATCTTAATAGTGCAATACTTCTTCCTCCGAGTTGCTCACACAGTTTACTGCTTTTTGTGTAGTTTTTGTCTGCCAGAAACTATAATTCAGTAGTTTTATATCATAAAAGAGTCATCGTTTCTCCTCCTAGGGGTTATTCGAGACCTCTGAATCCAAACCGCAAGTAACGAGGCATTGGCTACCTTAAGAGAGTCATAGTTACTCGTCCCCATTGCTCACCCAGTCTGCCACTTTTTCTTACTGCGGCCAGTCTGCCAGAAGCGATATGTCACTCGTTGTGTATCTTAAGAGATTCATCGTTACTCCTTCCATAGGTTACTGGTATTCTCTGAGTCAATACATCTCGTGACGAAAAAGTGGCTATCTTAATAGTGCAATACTTCTTCCTCCGAGTTGCTCACACAGTTTACTACTTTTTGTGTAGTTTTTTTCTGCCAGAAACTATAATTCACTAGTTGTGTATCATAAAAGAGTCATCGTTTCTCCTTCTAGGGGTTTTCGAGATTTCTTAATCCAAACCGCAAGTAACGAGGCATTGGCTACCTTAAGAGAGTCATAGTTACTCGTCCCCATTGCTCACCCAGTCTGCCACTTTTTCTTACTGTGGCCAGTCTGCCAGAAGCGATATGTCACTCGTTGTGTATCTTAAGAGATTCATCGTTACTCCTTCCATAGGTTACTGGTATTCTCTGAGTCAATACCTCTCTTGACGAAAAAGTGGCTATCTTAATAGTGCAATACTTCTTCCTCCGAGTTGCTCACACAGTTTACTGCTCTTTGTGTAGTTTTTGTCTGCCAGAAACTATAATTCACTAGTTGTGTATCATAAAAGAGTCATCGTTTCTCCTCCTAGGGGTTATTCGAGATATCTTAATCCAAACCGCAAGTAACGAGGCATTGGCTACCTTAAGAGAGTCATAGTTACTCGTCCCAATTGCTCACCCAGTCTGCCACTTTTCCTTACTGCGGCCAGTCTGCCAGAAGCGATATGTCACTCGTTGTGTATCTTAAGAGATTCATCGTTACTCCTTCCATAGGTTACTGGTATTCTCTGAGTCAATACCTCTCGTGACGAAAAAGTGGCTATCTTAATAGTGCAATACTTCTTCCTCCCAGTTGCTCACACAGTTTACTACTTTTTTGTGTAGTTTTTGTCTGCCAGAAACTATAATTCACTAGTTTTGTATCATAAAAGAGTCATCGTTTCTCCACCTAGGGGTTATTCGAGACCTCTTAATCCAAACCGCAAGTAACGAGGCATTGGCTACCTTAAGAGAGTCATAGTTACTCGTCCCCATTGCACACCCAGTCTGCCACTTTTTCTTACTGCGGCCAGTCTGCCAGAAGCGATATGTCACTTGTTGTGTATCTTAAGAGATTCATCGTTACTCTTTCCATAGGTTACTGGTATTCTCTGAGTCAATACCTCACGTGACGAAAAAGTGGCTATCTTAATAGTGCAATACTTCTTCCTCCGAGTTGCTCACACAGTTTACTACTTTTTGTGTACTTGCCAGTCTGCCAGAAGCGATATGTCACTAGTTGTGTATCATAAAAGAGTCATCGTTTCTCCTCCTAGGGGTTATTCGAGATTTCTTAATCCAAACCGCAAGTAACGAGGCATTGGCTACCTTAAGAGAGTTATAGTTACTCGTCCCAATTGCTCACCCAGTCTGCCACTTTTCCTTACTGCGGCCAGTCTGCAGAAGCGATATGTCACTCGTTGTGTATCTTAAGAGATTCATCGTTACTCCCTCCATAGGTTACTGGTATTCTCTGTGTCAATACCTCTCGTGACGAAAAAGTGGCTATCTTAATAGTGCAATACTTCTTCCTCCGAGTTGCTCACACAGTTTACTACTTTTTGTGTAGTTTTTGTCTGCCAGAAACTATAATTCACTAGTTGTGTATCATAAAAGAGTCATCGTTTCTCCTCCTAGGGATTTTCGAGATTTCTTAATCCAAACCGCAAGTAACGAGGCATTGGCTACCTTAAGAGAGTCATAGTTACTCGTCCCCATTGCTCACCCAGTCTGCCACTTTTTCTTACTGTGGCCAGTCTGCCAGAAGCGATATGTCACTCGTTGTGTATCTTAAGAGATTCATCGTTACTCTTTTCATAGGTTACTGGTATTCTCTGATTCAATGCCTCTCGTGACGAAAAAGTGGCTATCTTAATAGTGCAATACTTCTTCCTCCCAGTTGCTCACACAGTTTACTACTTTTTTGTGTAGTTTTTGTCACACTAGATCGCGTGTTCACTAGTTTTGTATCATAAAAGAGTCATCGTTTCTCCTCCTAGGGGTTATTCGAGACCTCTTAATCCAAACCGCAAGTAACGAGGCATTGGCTACCTTAAGAGAGTCATAGTTACTCGTCCCCATTGCTCACCCAGTCTGCCACTTTTTCTTTCTGCGGCCAGTCTGCCAGAAGCGATATGTCACTCGTTGTGTATCTTAAGAGATTCATCGTTACTCCTTCCATAGGTTACTGGTATTCTCTGAGTCAATACCTCTCGTGACGAAAAAGTGGCTATCTTAATAGTGCAATACTTCTTCCTCCGAGTTGCTCACACAGTTTACTACTTTTTGTGTACTTGCCAGACTGCCAGAAGCGATATGTCACTAGTTATGTATCATAAAAGAGTCATCGTTTCTCCTCCTAGGGGTTATTCGAGATTTCTTAATCCAAACCGCAAGTAACGAGGCACTGGCTACTTTAAGAGAGTCATAGTTACTCGTCCCAATTGCTCACCCAGTCTGCCACTTTTCCTTACTGCGGCCAGTCTGCCAGAAGCGATATGTCACTCGTTGTGTATCTTAAGAGATTCATCGTTGCTCCTTCCATAGGTTACTGGTATTCTCTGAGTCAATACCTCTCTTCACGAAAAAGTGGCTATCTTAATAGTGCAATACTTCTTCCTCCGAGTTGCTCACACAGTTTACTGCTTTTTGTGTAGTTTTTGTCTGCCAGAAACTATAATTCAGTAGTTTTATATCATAAAAGAGTCATCGTTTCTCCTCCTAGGGGTTATTCGAGACCTCTGAATCCAAACCGCAAGTAACGAGGCATTGGCTACCTTAAGAGAGTCATAGTTACTCGTCCCCATTGCTCACCCAGTCTGCCACTTTTTCTTACTGCGGCCAGTCTGCCAGAAGCGATATGTCACTCGTTGTGTATCTTAAGAGATTCATCGTTACTCCTTCCATAGGTTACTGGTATTCTCTGAGTCAATACATCTCGTGACGAAAAAGTGGCTATCTTAATAGTGCAATACTTCTTCCTCCGAGTTGCTCACACAGTTTACTACTTTTTGTGTAGTTTTTGTCTGCCAGAAACTATAATTCACTAGTTGTGTATCATAAAAGAGTCATCGTTTCTCCTCCTAGGGGTTTTCGAGATTTCTTAATCCAAACCGCAAGTAACGAGGCATTGGCTACCTTAAGAGAGTCATAGTTACTCGTCCCCATTGCTCACCCAGTCTGCCACTTTTTCTTACTGTGGCCAGTCTGCCAGAAGCGATATGTCACTCGTTGTGTATCTTAAGAGATTCATCGTTACTCCTTCCATAGGTTACTGGTATTCTCTGAGTCAATACCTCTCTTGACGAAAAAGTGGCTATCTTAATAGTGCAATACTTCTTCCTCCGAGTTGCTCACACAGTTTACTGCTCTTTGTGTAGTTTTTGTCTGCCAGAAACTATAATTCACTAGTTGTGTATCATAAAAGAGTCATCGTTTCTCCTCCTAGGGGTTATTCGAGATATCTTAATCCAAACCGCAAGTAACGAGGCATTGGCTACCTTAAGAGAGTCATAGTTACTCGTCCCAATTGCTCACCCAGTCTGCCACTTTTCCTTACTGCGGCCAGTCTGCCAGAAGCGATATGTCACTCGTTGTGTATCTTAAGAGATTCATCGTTACTCCTTCCATAGGTTACTGGTATTCTCTGAGTCAATACCTCTCGTGACGAAAAAGTGGCTATCTTAATAGTGCAATACTTCTTCCTCCCAGTTGCTCACACAGTTTACTACTTTTTTGTGTAGTTTTTGTCTGCCAGAAACTATAATTCACTAGTTTTGTATCATAAAAGAGTCATCGTTTCTCCACCTAGGGGTTATTCGAGACCTCTTAATCCAAACCGCAAGTAACGAGGCATTGGCTACCTTAAGAGAGTCATAGTTACTCGTCCCCATTGCACACCCAGTCTGCCACTTTTTCTTACTGCGGCCAGTCTGCCAGAAGCGATATGTCACTTGTTGTGTATCTTAAGAGATTCATCGTTACTCTTTCCATAGGTTACTGGTATTCTCTGAGTCAATACCTCACGTGACGAAAAAGTGGCTATCTTAATAGTGCAATACTTCTTCCTCCGAGTTGCTCACACAGTTTACTACTTTTTGTGTACTTGCCAGTCTGCCAGAAGCGATATGTCACTAGTTGTGTATCATAAAAGAGTCATCGTTTCTCCTCCTAGGGGTTATTCGAGATTTCTTAATCCAAACCGCAAGTAACGAGGCATTGGCTACCTTAAGAGAGTTATAGTTACTCGTCCCAATTGCTCACCCAGTCTGCCACTTTTCCTTACTGCGGCCAGTCTGCAGAAGCGATATGTCACTCGTTGTGTATCTTAAGAGATTCATCGTTACTCCCTCCATAGGTTACTGGTATTCTCTGTGTCAATACCTCTCGTGACGAAAAAGTGGCTATCTTAATAGTGCAATACTTCTTCCTCCGAGTTGCTCACACAGTTTACTACTTTTTGTGTAGTTTTTGTCTGCCAGAAACTATAATTCACTAGTTGTGTATCATAAAAGAGTCATCGTTTCTCCTCCTAGGGATTTTCGAGATTTCTTAATCCAAACCGCAAGTAACGAGGCATTGGCTACCTTAAGAGAGTCATAGTTACTCGTCCCCATTGCTCACCCAGTCTGCCACTTTTTCTTACTGTGGCCAGTCTGCCAGAAGCGATATGTCACTCGTTGTGTATCTTAAGAGATTCATCGTTACTCTTTTCATAGGTTACTGGTATTCTCTGATTCAATGCCTCTCGTGACGAAAAAGTGGCTATCTTAATAGTGCAATACTTCTTCCTCCCAGTTGCTCACACAGTTTACTACTTTTTTGTGTAGTTTTTCTCTGCCAGAAACTATAATTCACTAGTTTTGTATCATAAAAGAGTCATCGTTTCTCCTCCTAGGGGTTATTCGAGACCTCTTAATCCAAACCGCAAGTAACGAGGCATTGGCTACCTTAAGAGAGTCATAGTTACTCGTCCCCATTGCTCACCCAGTCTGCCACTTTTTCTTTCTGCGGCCAGTCTGCCAGAAGCGATATGTCACTCGTTGTGTATCTTAAGAGATTCATCGTTACTCCTTCCATAGGTTACTGGTATTCTCTGAGTCAATACCTCTCGTGACGAAAAAGTGGCTATCTTAATAGTGCAATACTTCTTCCTCCGAGTTGCTCACACAGTTTACTACTTTTTGTGTACTTGCCAGACTGCCAGAAGCGATATGTCACTAGTTATGTATCATAAAAGAGTCATCGTTTCTCCTCCTAGGGGTTATTCGAGATTTCTTAATCCAAACCGCAAGTAACGAGGCACTGGCTACTTTAAGAGAGTCATAGTTACTCGTCCCAATTGCTCACCCAGTCTGCCACTTTTCCTTACTGCGGCCAGTCTGCCAGAAGCGATATGTCACTCGTTGTGTATCTTAAGAGTTTCATCGTTACTCCTTCCATAGGTTACTGGTATTCTCTGAGTCAATACCTCTCTTGACGAAAAAGTGGCTATCTTAATAGTGCAATACTTCTTCCTCCGAGTTGCTCACACAGTTTACTGCTTTTTGTGTAGTTTTTGTCTGCCAGAAACTATAATTCACTAGTTGTGTATCATAAAAGAGTCATCGTTTCTCCTCCTAGGGGTTATTCGAGATATCTTAATCCAAACCGCAAGTAACGAGGCATTGGCTACCTTAAGAGAGTCATAGTTACTCGTCCCAATTGCTTATCCAGTCTGCCACTTTTTCTTACTGTGGCCAGTCTGCCAGAAGCGATATGTCACTCGTTGTGTATCTTAAGAGATTCATCGTTACTCCTTCCATAGGTTACTGGTATTCTCTGAGTCAATACCTCTCGTGACGAAAAAGTGGCTATCTTAATAGTGCAATACTTCTTCCTCCGAGTTGCTCACACAGTTTACTACTTTTTGTGTAGTTTTTGTCTGCCAGAAACTATAATTCACTAGTTGTGTATCATAAAAGAGTTATCGTTTCTCCTCCTAGGGGTTTTCGAGATTTCTTAATCCAAACCGCAAGTAACGAGGCATTGGCTACCTTAAGAGAGTCATAGTTACTCGTCCCCATTGCTCACCCAGTCTGCCACTTTTTCTTACTGTGGCCAGTCTGCCAGAAGCGATATGTCACTCGTTGTGTATCTTAAGAGATTCATCGTTACTCCTTCCATAGGTTACTGGTATTCTCTGAGTCAATACCTCTCTTGACGAAAAAGTGGCTATCTTAATAGTGCAATACTCCTTCCTCCGAGTTGCTCACACAGTTTACTACTTTTTGTGTACTTGCCAGTCTGCCAGAAGCGATATGTCACTAGTTGTGTATCATAAAAGAGTCATCGTTTCTCCTCCCAGGGGTTATTCGAGATTTCTTAATCCAAACCGCAAGTAACGAGGCATTGGCTACCTTAAGAGAGTCATAGTTACTCGTCCCAATTGCTCACCCAGTCTGCCACTTTTCCTTACTGCGGCTAGTCAGCCAGAAGCGATATGTCACTCGTTGTGTATCTTAAGAGATTCATCGTTACTCTTTCCATAGGTTACTGGTATTCTCTGATTCAATGCCTCTCGTGACGAAAAAGTGGCTATCTTAATAGTGCAATACTTCTTCCTCCCAGTTGCTCACACAGTTTACTACTTTTTTGTATAGTTTTTGTCTGCCAGAAACTATAATTCACTAGTTTTGTATCATAAAAGAGTCATCGTTTCTCCTCCTAGGGGTTATTCGATACCTCTTAATCCAAACCGCAAGTAACGAGGCATTGGCTACCTTAAGAGAGTCATAGTTACTCGTCACAATTGCTCACCCAGTCTGCCACTTTTTCTTACTGCGGCCAGTCTGCCAGAAGCGATATGTCACTCGTTGTGTATCTTAAGAGATTCATCGTTACTCCTTCCATAGGTTACTGGAATTCTCTGAGTCAATACCTCTCGTGACGAAAAAGCGGCTATCTTAATAGTGCAATACTTCTTCCTCCCAGTTGCTCACACAGTTTACTACTTTTTTGTGTAGTTTTTGTCTGCCAGAAACTATAATTCACTAGTTTTGTATCATAAAAGTGTCATCTTTTCTCCTCCTAGGGGTTATTCGAGACCTCTTAATCCAAACCGCAAGTAACGAGGCATTGGCTACCTTAAGAGAGTCATAGTTACTCGTCCCCATTGCTCACCCAGTCTGCCACTTTTTCTTACTGCGGCCAGTCTGCCAGAAGCGATATGTCACTCGTTGTGTATCTTAAGAGATTCATCGTTACTCCTTCCATAGGTTACTGGTATTCTCTGAGTCAATACCTCTCGTGACGAAAAAGTGGCTATCTTAATAGTGCAATACTTCTTCCTCCGAGTTGCTCACACAGTTTACTACTTTTTGTGTAGTTTTTGTCTGCCAGAAACTATAATTCACTAGTTGTGTATCATAAAAGAGTCATCGTTTCTCCTCCTAGGGGTTTTCGAGATTTCTTAATCCAAACCGCAAGTAACGAGGCATTGGCTACCTTAAGAGAGTCATAGTTACTCGTCCCCATTGCTCACCCAGTCTGCCACTTTTTCTTACTGTGGCCAGTCTGCCAGAAGCGATATGTCACTCGTTGTGTATCTTAAGAGATTCATCGTTACTCCTTCCATAGGTTACTGGTATTCTCTGAGTCAATACCTCTCGTGACGAAAAAGTGGCTATCTTAATAGTGCAATACTTCTTCCTCCGAGTTGCTCACACAGTTTACTACTTTTTGTGTACTTGCCAGTCTGCCAGAAGCGATATGTCACTAGTTGTGTATCATAAAAGAGTCATCGTTTCTCCTCCCAGGGGTTATTCGAGATTTCTTAATCCAAACCGCAAGTAACAAGGCATTGGCTACCTTAAGAGAGTCATAGTTACTCGTCCCAATTGCTCACCCAGTCTGCCACTTTTCCTTACTGCGGCCAGTCTGCCAGAAGCGATATGTCACTCGTTGTGTATCTTAAGAGATTCATCGTTACTCCTTCCATAGGTTACTGGTATTCTCTGAGTCAATACCTCTCTTGACGAAAAAGTGGCTATCTTAATAGTGCAATACTTCTTCCTCCGAGTTGCTCACACAGTTTACTGCTTTTTGTGTAGTTTTTGTCTGCCAGAAACTATAATTCACTAGTTGTGTATCATAAAAGAGTCATCGTTTCTCCTCCTAGGGGTTATTCGAGATATCTTAATCCAAACCGCAAGTAACGAGGCATTGGCTACCTTAAGAGAGTCATAGTTACTCGTCCCAATTGCTTATCCAGTCTGCCACTTTTTCTTACTGTGGCCAGTCTGCCAGAAGCGATATGTCACTCGTTGTGTATCTTAAGAGATTCATCGTTACTCCTTCCATAGGTTACTGGTATTCTCTGAGTCAATACCTCTCGTGACGAAAAAGTGGCTATCTTAATAGTGCAATACTTCTTCCTCCGAGTTGCTCACACAGTTTACTACTTTTTGTGTAGTTTTTGTCTGCCAGAAACTATAATTCACTAGTTGTGTATCATAAAAGAGTTATCGTTTCTCCTCCTAGGGGTTTTCGAGATTTCTTAATCCAAACCGCAAGTAACGAGGCATTGGCTACCTTAAGAGAGTCATAGTTACTCGTCCCCATTGCTCACCCAGTCTGCCACTTTTTCTTACTGTGGCCAGTCTGCCAGAAGCGATATGTCACTCGTTGTGTATCTTAAGAGATTCATCGTTACTCCTTCCATAGGTTACTGGTATTCTCTGAGTCAATACCTCTCTTGACGAAAAAGTGGCTATCTTAATAGTGCAATACTCCTTCCTCCGAGTTGCTCACACAGTTTACTACTTTTTGTGTACTTGCCAGTCTGCCAGAAGCGATATGTCACTAGTTGTGTATCATAAAAGAGTCATCGTTTCTCCTCCCAGGGGTTATTCGAGATTTCTTAATCCAAACCGCAAGTAACGAGGCATTGGCTACCTTAAGAGAGTCATAGTTACTCGTCCCAATTGCTCACCCAGTCTGCCACTTTTCCTTACTGCGGCTAGTCAGCCAGAAGCGATATGTCACTCGTTGTGTATCTTAAGAGATTCATCGTTACTCTTTCCATAGGTTACTGGTATTCTCTGATTCAATGCCTCTCGTGACGAAAAAGTGGCTATCTTAATAGTGCAATACTTCTTCCTCCCAGTTGCTCACACAGTTTACTACTTTTTTGTATAGTTTTTGTCTGCCAGAAACTATAATTCACTAGTTTTGTATCATAAAAGAGTCATCGTTTCTCCTCCTAGGGGTTATTCGATACCTCTTAATCCAAACCGCAAGTAACGAGGCATTGGCTACCTTAAGAGAGTCATAGTTACTCGTCACAATTGCTCACCCAGTCTGCCACTTTTTCTTACTGCGGCCAGTCTGCCAGAAGCGATATGTCACTCGTTGTGTATCTTAAGAGATTCATCGTTACTCCTTCCATAGGTTACTGGAATTCTCTGAGTCAATACCTCTCGTGACGAAAAAGCGGCTATCTTAATAGTGCAATACTTCTTCCTCCCAGTTGCTCACACAGTTTACTACTTTTTTGTGTAGTTTTTGTCTGCCAGAAACTATAATTCACTAGTTTTGTATCATAAAAGTGTCATCTTTTCTCCTCCTAGGGGTTATTCGAGACCTCTTAATCCAAACCGCAAGTAACGAGGCATTGGCTACCTTAAGAGAGTCATAGTTACTCGTCCCCATTGCTCACCCAGTCTGCCACTTTTTCTTACTGCGGCCAGTCTGCCAGAAGCGATATGTCACTCGTTGTGTATCTTAAGAGATTCATCGTTACTCCTTCCATAGGTTACTGGTATTCTCTGAGTCAATACCTCTCGTGACGAAAAAGTGGCTATCTTAATAGTGCAATACTTCTTCCTCCGAGTTGCTCACACAGTTTACTACTTTTTGTGTAGTTTTTGTCTGCCAGAAACTATAATTCACTAGTTGTGTATCATAAAAGAGTCATCGTTTCTCCTCCTAGGGGTTTTCGAGATTTCTTAATCCAAACCGCAAGTAACGAGGCATTGGCTACCTTAAGAGAGTCATAGTTACTCGTCCCCATTGCTCACCCAGTCTGCCACTTTTTCTTACTGTGGCCAGTCTGCCAGAAGCGATATGTCACTCGTTGTGTATCTTAAGAGATTCATCGTTACTCCTTCCATAGGTTACTGGTATTCTCTGAGTCAATACCTCTCGTGACGAAAAAGTGGCTATCTTAATAGTGCAATACTTCTTCCTCCGAGTTGCTCACACAGTTTACTACTTTTTGTGTACTTGCCAGTCTGCCAGAAGCGATATGTCACTAGTTGTGTATCATAAAAGAGTCATCGTTTCTCCTCCCAGGGGTTATTCGAGATTTCTTAATCCAAACCGCAAGTAACGAGGCATTGGCTACCTTAAGAGAGTCATAGTTACTCGTCCCAATTGCTCACCCAGTCTGCCACTTTTCCTTACTGCGGCCAGTCTGCCAGAAGCGATATGTCACTCGTTGTGTATCTTAAGAGATTCATCGTTACTCTTTCCATAGGTTACTGGTATTGTCTGATTCAATGCCTCTCGTGACGAAAAAGTGGCTATCTTAATAGTGCAATACTTCTTCCTCCCAGTTGCTCACACATTTTACTACTTTTTTGTATAGTTTTTGTCTGCCAGAAACTATAATTCACTAGTTTTGTATCATAAAAGAGTCATCGTTTCTCCTCCTAGGGGTTATTCGAGACCTCTTAATCCAAACCGCAAGTAACGAGGCATTGGCTACCTTAAGAGAGTCATAGTTACTCGTCCCAATTGCTCACCCAGTCTGCCACTTTTTCTTACTGCGGCCAGTCTGCCAGAAGCGATATGTCACTCGTTGTATATCTTAAGAGATTCATCGTTACTCCTTCCATAGGTTACTGGTATTCTCTGAGTCAATACCTCTCGTGACGAAAAAGTGGCTATCTTAATAGTGCAATACTTCTTCCTCCCAGTTGCTCACACAGTTTACTACTTTTTTGTGTAGTTTTTGTCTGCCAGAAACTATAATTCACTAGTTTTGTATCATAAAAGAGTCATCGTTTCTCCTCCTAGGGGTTATTCGAGACCTCTGAAACCAAACCGCAAGTAACGAGGCATTGGCTACCTTAAGAGAGTCATAGTTACTCATCCCCATTGCTCACCCAGTCTGCCACTTTTTCTTACTGCGGCCAGTCTGCCAGAAGCGATATGTCACTCGTTGTGTATCTTAAGAGATTCATCGTTACTCCTTCCATAGGTTACTGGTATTCTCTGAGTCAATACATCTCGTGACGAAAAAGTGGCTATCTTAATAGTGCAATACTTCTTCCTCCGAGTTGCTCACACAGTTTACTACTTTTTGTGTAGTTTTTGTCTGCCAGAAACTATAATTCACTAGTTGTGTATCATAAAAGAGTCATCGTTTCTCCTCCTAGGGTTTTTCGAGATTTCTTAATCCAAACCGCAAGTAACGAGGCATTGGCTACCTTAAGAGAGTCAGAGTTACTCGTCCCCATTGCTCACCCAGTCTGCCACTTTTTCTCACTGTGGCCAGTCTGCCAGAAGCGATATGTCACTCGTTGTGTATCTTAAGAGATTCATCGTTGCTCCTTCCATAGGTTACTGGTATTCTCTGAGTCAATACCTCTCTTCACGAAAAAGTGGCTATCTTAATAGTGCAATACTTCTTCCTCCGAGTTGCTCACACAGTTTACTGCTTTTTGTGTAGTTTTTGTCTGCCAGAAACTATAATTCAGTAGTTTTATATCATAAAAGAGTCATCGTTTCTCCTCCTAGGGGTTATTCGAGACCTCTGAATCCAAACCGCAAGTAACGAGGCATTGGCTACCTTAAGAGAGTCATAGTTACTCGTCCCCATTGCTCACCCAGTCTGCCACTTTTTCTTACTGCGGCCAGTCTGCCAGAAGCGATATGTCACTCGTTGTGTATCTTAAGAGATTCATCGTTACTCCTTCCATAGGTTACTGGTATTCTCTGAGTCAATACATCTCGTGACGAAAAAGTGGCTATCTTAATAGTGCAATACTTCTTCCTCCGAGTTGCTCACACAGTTTACTACTTTTTGTGTAGTTTTTGTCTGCCAGAAACTATAATTCACTAGTTGTGTATCATAAAAGAGTCATCGTTTCTCCTCCTAGGGATTTTCGAGATTTCTTAATCCAAACCGCAAGTAACGAGGCATTGGCTACCTTAAGAGAGTCATAGTTACTCGTCCCCATTGCTCACCCAGTCTGCCACTTTTTCTTACTGTGGCCAGTCTGCCAGAAGCGATATGTCACTCGTTGTGTATCTTAAGAGATTCATCGTTACTCTTTTCATAGGTTACTGGTATTCTCTGATTCAATGCCTCTCGTGACGAAGAAGTGGCTATCTTAATAGTGCAATACTTCTTCCTCCCAGTTGCTCACACAGTTTACTACTTTTTTGTGTAGTTTTTCTCTGCCAGAAACTATAATTCACTGGTTTTGTATCATAAAAGAGTCATCGTTTCTCCTCCTAGGGGTTATTCGAGACCTCTTAATCCAAACCGCAAGTAACGAGGCATTGGCTACCTTAAGAGAGTCATAGTTACTCGTCCCCATTGCTCACCCAGTCTGCCACTTTTTCTTTCTGCGGCCAGTCTGCCAGAAGCGATATGTCACTCGTTGTGTATCTTAAGAGATTCATCGTTACTCCTTCCATAGGTTACTGGTATTCTCTGAGTCAATACCTCTCGTGACGAAAAAGTGGCTATCTTAATAGTGCAATACTTCTTCCTCCGAGTTGCTCACACAGTTTACTACTTTTTGTGTACTTGCCAGACTGCCAGAAGCGATATGTCACTAGTTATGTATCATAAAAGAGTCATCGTTTCTCCTCCTAGGGGTTATTCGAGATTTCTTAATCCAAACCGCAAGTAACGAGGCACTGGCTACTTTAAGAGAGTCATAGTTACTCGTCCCAATTGCTCACCCAGTCTGCCACTTTTCCTTACTGCGGCCAGTCTGCCAGAAGCGATATGTCACTCGTTGTGTATCTTAAGAGATTCATCGTTACTCCTTCCATAGGTTACTGGTATTCTCTGAGTCAATACCTCTCTTGACGAAAAAGTGGCTATCTTAATAGTGCAATACTTCTTCCTCCGAGTTGCTCACACAGTTTACTGCTTTTTGTGTAGTTTTTGTCTGCCAGAAACTATAATTCACTAGTTGTGTATCATAAAAGAGTCATCGTTTCTCCTCCTAGGGGTTATTCGAGATATCTTAATCCAAACCGCAAGTAACGAGGCATTGGCTACCTTAAGAGAGTCATAGTTACTCGTCCCAATTGCTTATCCAGTCTGCCACTTTTTCTTACTGTGGCCAGTCTGCCAGAAGCGATATGTCACTCGTTGTGTATCTTAAGAGATTCATCGTTACTCCTTCCATAGGTTACTGGTATTCTCTGAGTCAATACCTCTCGTGACGAAAAAGTGGCTATCTTAATAGTGCAATACTTCTTCCTCCGAGTTGCTCACACAGTTTACTACTTTTTGTGTACTTGCCAGTCTGCCAGAAGCGATATGTCACTAGTTGTGTATCATAAAAGAGTCATCGTTTCTCCTCCCAGGGGTTATTCGAGATTTCTTAATCCAAACCGCAAGTAACAAGGCATTGGCTACCTTAAGAGAGTCATAGTTACTCGTCCCAATTGCTCACCCAGTCTGCCACTTTTCCTTACTGCGGCCAGTCTGCCAGAAGCGATATGTCACTCGTTGTGTATCTTAAGAGATTCATCGTTACTCCTTCCATAGGTTACTGGTATTCTCTGAGTCAATACCTCTCTTGACGAAAAAGTGGCTATCTTAATAGTGCAATACTTCTTCCTCCGAGTTGCTCACACAGTTTACTGCTTTTTGTGTAGTTTTTGTCTGCCAGAAACTATAATTCACTAGTTGTGTATCATAAAAGAGTCATCGTTTCTCCTCCTAGGGGTTATTCGAGATATCTTAATCCAAACCGCAAGTAACGAGGCATTGGCTACCTTAAGAGAGTCATAGTTACTCGTCCCAATTGCTTATCCAGTCTGCCACTTTTTCTTACTGTGGCCAGTCTGCCAGAAGCGATATGTCACTCGTTGTGTATCTTAAGAGATTCATCGTTACTCCTTCCATAGGTTACTGGTATTCTCTGAGTCAATACCTCTCGTGACGAAAAAGTGGCTATCTTAATAGTGCAATACTTCTTCCTCCGAGTTGCTCACACAGTTTACTACTTTTTGTGTAGTTTTTGTCTGCCAGAAACTATAATTCACTAGTTGTGTATCATAAAAGAGTTATCGTTTCTCCTCCTAGGGGTTTTCGAGATTTCTTAATCCAAACCGCAAGTAACGAGGCATTGGCTACCTTAAGAGAGTCATAGTTACTCGTCCCCATTGCTCACCCAGTCTGCCACTTTTTCTTACTGTGGCCAGTCTGCCAGAAGCGATATGTCACTCGTTGTGTATCTTAAGAGATTCATCGTTACTCCTTCCATAGGTTACTGGTATTCTCTGAGTCAATACCTCTCTTGACGAAAAAGTGGCTATCTTAATAGTGCAATACTCCTTCCTCCGAGTTGCTCACACAGTTTACTACTTTTTGTGTACTTGCCAGTCTGCCAGAAGCGATATGTCACTAGTTGTGTATCATAAAAGAGTCATCGTTTCTCCTCCCAGGGGTTATTCGAGATTTCTTAATCCAAACCGCAAGTAACGAGGCATTGGCTACCTTAAGAGAGTCATAGTTACTCGTCCCAATTGCTCACCCAGTCTGCCACTTTTCCTTACTGCGGCTAGTCAGCCAGAAGCGATATGTCACTCGTTGTGTATCTTAAGAGATTCATCGTTACTCTTTCCATAGGTTACTGGTATTCTCTGATTCAATGCCTCTCGTGACGAAAAAGTGGCTATCTTAATAGTGCAATACTTCTTCCTCCCAGTTGCTCACACAGTTTACTACTTTTTTGTATAGTTTTTGTCTGCCAGAAACTATAATTCACTAGTTTTGTATCATAAAAGAGTCATCGTTTCTCCTCCTAGGGGTTATTCGATACCTCTTAATCCAAACCGCAAGTAACGAGGCATTGGCTACCTTAAGAGAGTCATAGTTACTCGTCACAATTGCTCACCCAGTCTGCCACTTTTTCTTACTGCGGCCAGTCTGCCAGAAGCGATATGTCACTCGTTGTGTATCTTAAGAGATTCATCGTTACTCCTTCCATAGGTTACTGGAATTCTCTGAGTCAATACCTCTCGTGACGAAAAAGCGGCTATCTTAATAGTGCAATACTTCTTCCTCCCAGTTGCTCACACAGTTTACTACTTTTTTGTGTAGTTTTTGTCTGCCAGAAACTATAATTCACTAGTTTTGTATCATAAAAGTGTCATCTTTTCTCCTCCTAGGGGTTATTCGAGACCTCTTAATCCAAACCGCAAGTAACGAGGCATTGGCTACCTTAAGAGAGTCATAGTTACTCGTCCCCATTGCTCACCCAGTCTGCCACTTTTTCTTACTGCGGCCAGTCTGCCAGAAGCGATATGTCACTCGTTGTGTATCTTAAGAGATTCATCGTTACTCCTTCCATAGGTTACTGGTATTCTCTGAGTCAATACCTCTCGTGACGAAAAAGTGGCTATCTTAATAGTGCAATACTTCTTCCTCCGAGTTGCTCACACAGTTTACTACTTTTTGTGTAGTTTTTGTCTGCCAGAAACTATAATTCACTAGTTGTGTATCATAAAAGAGTCATCGTTTCTCCTCCTAGGGGTTTTCGAGATTTCTTAATCCAAACCGCAAGTAACGAGGCATTGGCTACCTTAAGAGAGTCATAGTTACTCGTCCCCATTGCTCACCCAGTCTGCCACTTTTTCTTACTGTGGCCAGTCTGCCAGAAGCGATATGTCACTCGTTGTGTATCTTAAGAGATTCATCGTTACTCCTTCCATAGGTTACTGGTATTCTCTGAGTCAATACCTCTCGTGACGAAAAAGTGGCTATCTTAATAGTGCAATACTTCTTCCTCCGAGTTGCTCACACAGTTTACTACTTTTTGTGTACTTGCCAGTCTGCCAGAAGCGATATGTCACTAGTTGTGTATCATAAAAGAGTCATCGTTTCTCCTCCCAGGGGTTATTCGAGATTTCTTAATCCAAACCGCAAGTAACGAGGCATTGGCTACCTTAAGAGAGTCATAGTTACTCGTCCCAATTGCTCACCCAGTCTGCCACTTTTCCTTACTGCGGCCAGTCTGCCAGAAGCGATATGTCACTCGTTGTGTATCTTAAGAGATTCATCGTTACTCTTTCCATAGGTTACTGGTATTGTCTGATTCAATGCCTCTCGTGACGAAAAAGTGGCTATCTTAATAGTGCAATACTTCTTCCTCCCAGTTGCTCACACATTTTACTACTTTTTTGTATAGTTTTTGTCTGCCAGAAACTATAATTCACTAGTTTTGTATCATAAAAGAGTCATCGTTTCTCCTCCTAGGGGTTATTCGAGACCTCTTAATCCAAACCGCAAGTAACGAGGCATTGGCTACCTTAAGAGAGTCATAGTTACTCGTCCCAATTGCTCACCCAGTCTGCCACTTTTTCTTACTGCGGCCAGTCTGCCAGAAGCGATATGTCACTCGTTGTATATCTTAAGAGATTCATCGTTACTCCTTCCATAGGTTACTGGTATTCTCTGAGTCAATACCTCTCGTGACGAAAAAGTGGCTATCTTAATAGTGCAATACTTCTTCCTCCCAGTTGCTCACACAGTTTACTACTTTTTTGTGTAGTTTTTGTCTGCCAGAAACTATAATTCACTAGTTTTGTATCATAAAAGAGTCATCGTTTCTCCTCCTAGGGGTTATTCGAGACCTCTGAAACCAAACCGCAAGTAACGAGGCATTGGCTACCTTAAGAGAGTCATAGTTACTCATCCCCATTGCTCACCCAGTCTGCCACTTTTTCTTACTGCGGCCAGTCTGCCAGAAGCGATATGTCACTCGTTGTGTATCTTAAGAGATTCATCGTTACTCCTTCCATAGGTTACTGGTATTCTCTGAGTCAATACATCTCGTGACGAAAAAGTGGCTATCTTAATAGTGCAATACTTCTTCCTCCGAGTTGCTCACACAGTTTACTACTTTTTGTGTAGTTTTTGTCTGCCAGAAACTATAATTCACTAGTTGTGTATCATAAAAGAGTCATCGTTTCTCCTCCTAGGGTTTTTCGAGATTTCTTAATCCAAACCGCAAGTAACGAGGCATTGGCTACCTTAAGAGAGTCAGAGTTACTCGTCCCCATTGCTCACCCAGTCTGCCACTTTTTCTCACTGTGGCCAGTCTGCCAGAAGCGATATGTCACTCGTTGTGTATCTTAAGAGATTCATCGTTGCTCCTTCCATAGGTTACTGGTATTCTCTGAGTCAATACCTCTCTTCACGAAAAAGTGGCTATCTTAATAGTGCAATACTTCTTCCTCCGAGTTGCTCACACAGTTTACTGCTTTTTGTGTAGTTTTTGTCTGCCAGAAACTATAATTCAGTAGTTTTATATCATAAAAGAGTCATCGTTTCTCCTCCTAGGGGTTATTCGAGACCTCTGAATCCAAACCGCAAGTAACGAGGCATTGGCTACCTTAAGAGAGTCATAGTTACTCGTCCCCATTGCTCACCCAGTCTGCCACTTTTTCTTACTGCGGCCAGTCTGCCAGAAGCGATATGTCACTCGTTGTGTATCTTAAGAGATTCATCGTTACTCCTTCCATAGGTTACTGGTATTCTCTGAGTCAATACATCTCGTGACGAAAAAGTGGCTATCTTAATAGTGCAATACTTCTTCCTCCGAGTTGCTCACACAGTTTACTACTTTTTGTGTAGTTTTTGTCTGCCAGAAACTATAATTCACTAGTTGTGTATCATAAAAGAGTCATCGTTTCTCCTCCTAGGGATTTTCGAGATTTCTTAATCCAAACCGCAAGTAACGAGGCATTGGCTACCTTAAGAGAGTCATAGTTACTCGTCCCCATTGCTCACCCAGTCTGCCACTTTTTCTTACTGTGGCCAGTCTGCCAGAAGCGATATGTCACTCGTTGTGTATCTTAAGAGATTCATCGTTACTCTTTTCATAGGTTACTGGTATTCTCTGATTCAATGCCTCTCGTGACGAAGAAGTGGCTATCTTAATAGTGCAATACTTCTTCCTCCCAGTTGCTCACACAGTTTACTACTTTTTTGTGTAGTTTTTCTCTGCCAGAAACTATAATTCACTGGTTTTGTATCATAAAAGAGTCATCGTTTCTCCTCCTAGGGGTTATTCGAGACCTCTTAATCCAAACCGCAAGTAACGAGGCATTGGCTACCTTAAGAGAGTCATAGTTACTCGTCCCCATTGCTCACCCAGTCTGCCACTTTTTCTTTCTGCGGCCAGTCTGCCAGAAGCGATATGTCACTCGTTGTGTATCTTAAGAGATTCATCGTTACTCCTTCCATAGGTTACTGGTATTCTCTGAGTCAATACCTCTCGTGACGAAAAAGTGGCTATCTTAATAGTGCAATACTTCTTCCTCCGAGTTGCTCACACAGTTTACTACTTTTTGTGTACTTGCCAGACTGCCAGAAGCGATATGTCACTAGTTATGTATCATAAAAGAGTCATCGTTTCTCCTCCTAGGGGTTATTCGAGATTTCTTAATCCAAACCGCAAGTAACGAGGCACTGGCTACTTTAAGAGAGTCATAGTTACTCGTCCCAATTGCTCACCCAGTCTGCCACTTTTCCTTACTGCGGCCAGTCTGCCAGAAGCGATATGTCACTCGTTGTGTATCTTAAGAGATTCATCGTTACTCCTTCCATAGGTTACTGGTATTCTCTGAGTCAATACCTCTCTTGACGAAAAAGTGGCTATCTTAATAGTGCAATACTTCTTCCTCCGAGTTGCTCACACAGTTTACTGCTTTTTGTGTAGTTTTTGTCTGCCAGAAACTATAATTCACTAGTTGTGTATCATAAAAGAGTCATCGTTTCTCCTCCTAGGGGTTATTCGAGATATCTTAATCCAAACCGCAAGTAACGAGGCATTGGCTACCTTAAGAGAGTCATAGTTACTCGTCCCAATTGCTTATCCAGTCTGCCACTTTTTCTTACTGTGGCCAGTCTGCCAGAAGCGATATGTCACTCGTTGTGTATCTTAAGAGATTCATCGTTACTCCTTCCATAGGTTACTGGTATTCTCTGAGTCAATACCTCTCGTGACGAAAAAGTGGCTATCTTAATAGTGCAATACTTCTTCCTCCGAGTTGCTCACACAGTTTACTACTTTTTGTGTAGTTTTTGTCTGCCAGAAACTATAATTCACTAGTTGTGTATCATAAAAGAGTTATCGTTTCTCCTCCTAGGGGTTTTCGAGATTTCTTAATCCAAACCGCAAGTAACGAGGCATTGGCTACCTTAAGAGAGTCATAGTTACTCGTCCCCATTGCTCACCCAGTCTGCCACTTTTTCTTACTGTGGCCAGTCTGCCAGAAGCGATATGTCACTCGTTGTGTATCTTAAGAGATTCATCGTTACTCCTTCCATAGGTTACTGGTATTCTCTGAGTCAATACCTCTCTTGACGAAAAAGTGGCTATCTTAATAGTGCAATACTCCTTCCTCCGAGTTGCTCACACAGTTTACTACTTTTTGTGTACTTGCCAGTCTGCCAGAAGCGATATGTCACTAGTTGTGTATCATAAAAGAGTCATCGTTTCTCCTCCCAGGGGTTATTCGAGATTTCTTAATCCAAACCGCAAGTAACGAGGCATTGGCTACCTTAAGAGAGTCATAGTTACTCGTCCCAATTGCTCACCCAGTCTGCCACTTTTCCTTACTGCGGCTAGTCAGCCAGAAGCGATATGTCACTCGTTGTGTATCTTAAGAGATTCATCGTTACTCTTTCCATAGGTTACTGGTATTCTCTGATTCAATGCCTCTCGTGACGAAAAAGTGGCTATCTTAATAGTGCAATACTTCTTCCTCCCAGTTGCTCACACAGTTTACTACTTTTTTGTATAGTTTTTGTCTGCCAGAAACTATAATTCACTAGTTTTGTATCATAAAAGAGTCATCGTTTCTCCTCCTAGGGGTTATTCGATACCTCTTAATCCAAACCGCAAGTAACGAGGCATTGGCTACCTTAAGAGAGTCATAGTTACTCGTCACAATTGCTCACCCAGTCTGCCACTTTTTCTTACTGCGGCCAGTCTGCCAGAAGCGATATGTCACTCGTTGTGTATCTTAAGAGATTCATCGTTACTCCTTCCATAGGTTACTGGAATTCTCTGAGTCAATACCTCTCGTGACGAAAAAGCGGCTATCTTAATAGTGCAATACTTCTTCCTCCCAGTTGCTCACACAGTTTACTACTTTTTTGTGTAGTTTTTGTCTGCCAGAAACTATAATTCACTAGTTTTGTATCATAAAAGTGTCATCTTTTCTCCTCCTAGGGGTTATTCGAGACCTCTTAATCCAAACCGCAAGTAACGAGGCATTGGCTACCTTAAGAGAGTCATAGTTACTCGTCCCCATTGCTCACCCAGTCTGCCACTTTTTCTTACTGCGGCCAGTCTGCCAGAAGCGATATGTCACTCGTTGTGTATCTTAAGAGATTCATCGTTACTCCTTCCATAGGTTACTGGTATTCTCTGAGTCAATACCTCTCGTGACGAAAAAGTGGCTATCTTAATAGTGCAATACTTCTTCCTCCGAGTTGCTCACACAGTTTACTACTTTTTGTGTAGTTTTTGTCTGCCAGAAACTATAATTCACTAGTTGTGTATCATAAAAGAGTCATCGTTTCTCCTCCTAGGGGTTTTCGAGATTTCTTAATCCAAACCGCAAGTAACGAGGCATTGGCTACCTTAAGAGAGTCATAGTTACTCGTCCCCATTGCTCACCCAGTCTGCCACTTTTTCTTACTGTGGCCAGTCTGCCAGAAGCGATATGTCACTCGTTGTGTATCTTAAGAGATTCATCGTTACTCCTTCCATAGGTTACTGGTATTCTCTGAGTCAATACCTGTCGTGACGAAAAAGTGGCTATCTTAATAGTGCAATACTTCTTCCTCCGAGTTGCTCACACAGTTTACTACTTTTTGTGTACTTGCCAGTCTGCCAGAAGCGATATGTCACTAGTTGTGTATCATAAAAGAGTCATCGTTTCTCCTCCCAGGGGTTATTCGAGATTTCTTAATCCAAACCGCAAGTAACGAGGCATTGGCTACCTTAAGAGAGTCATAGTTACTCGTCCCAATTGCTCACCCAGTCTGCCACTTTTCCTTACTGCGGCCAGTCTGCCAGAAGCGATATGTCACTCGTTGTGTATCTTAAGAGATTCATCGTTACTCTTTCCATAGGTTACTGGTATTGTCTGATTCAATGCCTCTCGTGACGAAAAAGTGGCTATCTTAATAGTGCAATACTTCTTCCTCCCAGTTGCTCACACATTTTACTACTTTTTTGTATAGTTTTTGTCTGCCAGAAACTATAATTCACTAGTTTTGTATCATAAAAGAGTCATCGTTTCTCCTCCTAGGGGTTATTCGAGACCTCTTAATCCAAACCGCAAGTAACGAGGCATTGGCTACCTTAAGAGAGTCATAGTTACTCGTCCCAATTGCTCACCCAGTCTGCCACTTTTTCTTACTGCGGCCAGTCTGCCAGAAGCGATATGTCACTCGTTGTATATCTTAAGAGATTCATCGTTACTCCTTCCATAGGTTACTGGTATTCTCTGAGTCAATACCTCTCGTGACGAAAAAGTGGCTATCTTAATAGTGCAATACTTCTTCCTCCCAGTTGCTCACACAGTTTACTACTTTTTTGTGTAGTTTTTGTCTGCCAGAAACTATAATTCACTAGTTTTGTATCATAAAAGAGTCATCGTTTCTCCTCCTAGGGGTTATTCGAGACCTCTGAAACCAAACCGCAAGTAACGAGGCATTGGCTACCTTAAGAGAGTCATAGTTACTCATCCCCATTGCTCACCCAGTCTGCCACTTTTTCTTACTGCGGCCAGTCTGCCAGAAGCGATATGTCACTCGTTGTGTATCTTAAGAGATTCATCGTTACTCCTTCCATAGGTTACTGGTATTCTCTGAGTCAATACATCTCGTGACGAAAAAGTGGCTATCTTAATAGTGCAATACTTCTTCCTCCGAGTTGCTCACACAGTTTACTACTTTTTGTGTAGTTTTTGTCTGCCAGAAACTATAATTCACTAGTTGTGTATCATAAAAGAGTCATCGTTTCTCCTCCTAGGGTTTTTCGAGATTTCTTAATCCAAACCGCAAGTAACGAGGCATTGGCTACCTTAAGAGAGTCAGAGTTACTCGTCCCCATTGCTCACCCAGTCTGCCACTTTTTCTCACTGTGGCCAGTCTGCCAGAAGCGATATGTCACTCGTTGTGTATCTTAAGAGATTCATCGTTGCTCCTTCCATAGGTTACTGGTATTCTCTGAGTCAATACCTCTCTTCACGAAAAAGTGGCTATCTTAATAGTGCAATACTTCTTCCTCCGAGTTGCTCACACAGTTTACTGCTTTTTGTGTAGTTTTTGTCTGCCAGAAACTATAATTCAGTAGTTTTATATCATAAAAGAGTCATCGTTTCTCCTCCTAGGGGTTATTCGAGACCTCTGAATCCAAACCGCAAGTAACGAGGCATTGGCTACCTTAAGAGAGTCATAGTTACTCGTCCCCATTGCTCACCCAGTCTGCCACTTTTTCTTACTGCGGCCAGTCTGCCAGAAGCGATATGTCACTCGTTGTGTATCTTAAGAGATTCATCGTTACTCCTTCCATAGGTTACTGGTATTCTCTGAGTCAATACATCTCGTGACGAAAAAGTGGCTATCTTAATAGTGCAATACTTCTTCCTCCGAGTTGCTCACACAGTTTACTACTTTTTGTGTAGTTTTTGTCTGCCAGAAACTATAATTCACTAGTTGTGTATCATAAAAGAGTCATCGTTTCTCCTCCTAGGGGTTTTCGAGATTTCTTAATCCAAACCGCAAGTAACGAGGCATTGGCTACCTTAAGAGAGTCATAGTTACTCGTCCCCATTGCTCACCCAGTCTGCCACTTTTTCTTACTGTGGCCAGTCTGCCAGAAGCGATATGTCACTCGTTGTGTATCTTAAGAGATTCATCGTTACTCCTTCCATAGGTTACTGGTATTCTCTGAGTCAATACCTCTCTTGACGAAAAAGTGGCTATCTTAATAGTGCAATACTTCTTCCTCCGAGTTGCTCACACAGTTTACTGCTCTTTGTGTAGTTTTTGTCTGCCAGAAACTATAATTCACTAGTTGTGTATCATAAAAGAGTCATCGTTTCTCCTCCTAGGGGTTATTCGAGATATCTTAATCCAAACCGCAAGTAACGAGGCATTGGCTACCTTAAGAGAGTCATAGTTACTCGTCCCAATTGCTCACCCAGTCTGCCACTTTTCCTTACTGCGGCCAGTCTGCCAGAAGCGATATGTCACTCGTTGTGTATCTTAAGAGATTCATCGCTACTCTTTCCATGGGTTACTGATATTCTCTGATTCAATGCCTCTCGTGACGAAAAAGTGGCTATCTCAATAGTGCAATACTTCTTCCTCCCAGTTGCTCACACAGTTTACTACTTTTTTGTGTAGTTTTTGTCTGCCAGAAACTATAATTCACTAGTTTTGTATCATAAAAGAGTCATCGTTTCTCCTCCTAGGGGTTATTCGAGACCTCTTAATCCAAACCGCAAGTAACGAGGCATTGGCTACCTTAAGAGAGTCATAGTTACTCGTCCCAATTGCTCACCCAGTCTGCCACTTTTTCTTACTGTGGCCAGTCTGCCAGAAGCGATATGTCACTCGTTGTGTATCTTAAGAGATTCATCGTTACTCCTTCCATAGGTTACTGGTATTCTCTGAGTCAAAACCTCTCGTGACGAAAAAGTGTCTATCTTAATAGTGCAATACTTCTTCCTCCGAGTTGCTCACACAGTTTACTACTTTTTGTGTAGTTTTTGTCTGCCAGAAACTATAATTCACTAGTTGTGTATCATAAAAGAGTCATCGTTTGTCCTCCTAGGGGTTTTCGAGATTTCTTAATCCAAACCGCAAGTAACGAGGCATTGGCTACCTTAAGAGAGTCATAGTTACTCGTCCCCATTGCTCACCCAGTCTGCCACTTTTCCTTACTGTGGCCAGTCTGCCAGAAGCGATATGTCACTCGTTGTGTATCTTAAGAGATTCATCGTTACTCCTTCCATAGGTTACTGGTATTCTCTGAGTCAATACCTCTCTTGACGAAAAAGTGGCTATCTTAATAGTGCAATACTTCTTCCTCCGAGTTGCTCACACAGTTTACTGCTTTTTGTGTAGTTTTTGTCTGCCAGAAACTATAATTCACTAGTTGTGTATCATAAAAGAGTCATCGTTTCTCCTCCTAGGGGTTATTCGAGATATCTTAATCCAAACCGCAAGTAACGAGGCATTGGATACCTTAAGAGAGTCATAGTTACTCGTCCCAATTGCTCACCCAGTCTGCCACTTTTCCTTACTGCGGCCAGTCTGCCAGAAGCGATATGTCACTCGTTGTGTATCTTAAGAGATTCATCGTTACTCCTTCCATAGGTTACTGGTATTCTCTGAGTCAATACCTGTCGTGACGAAAAAGTGGCTATCTTAATAGTGCAATACTTCTTCCTCCGAGTTGCTCACACAGTTTACTACTTTTTGTGTACTTGCCAGTCTGCCAGAAGCGATATGTCACTAGTTGTGTATCATAAAAGAGTCATCGTTTCTCCTCCTAGGGGTTATTCGAGATTTCTTAATCCAAACCGCAAGTAACGAGGCATTGGCTACCTTAAGAGAGTCATAGTTACTAGTCCCAATTGCTCACCCAGTCTGCCACTTTTCCTTACTGCGGCCAGTCTGCCAGAAGCGATATGTCACTCGTTGTGTATCTTAAGAGATTCATCGTTACTCTTTCCATAGGTTACTGGTATTCTCTGATTCAATGCCTCTCGTGACGAAAAAGTGGCTATCTTAATAGTGAAATACTTCTTCCTCCCAGTTGCTCACACAGTTTACTACTTTTTTGTATAGTTTTTGTCTGCCAGAAACTATAATTCACTAGTTTTGTATCATAAAAGAGTCATCGTTTCTCCTCCTAGGGGTTATTCGAGACCTCTTAATCCAAACCGCAAGTAACGAGGCATTGGCTACCTTAAGAGAGTCATAGTTACTCGTCCCTATTGCTCACCAAGTCTGCCACTTTTTCTTACTGCGGCCAGTCTGCCAGAAGCGATATGTCACTCGTTGTGTATCTTAAGAGATTCATCGTTACTCCTTCCATAGGTTACTGGTATTCTCTGAGTCAATACCTCTCGTGACGAAAAAGTGGCTATCTTAATAGTGCAATACTTCTCCTCCCAGTTGCTCACACAGTTTACTACTTTTTTGTGTAGTTTTTGTCTGCCAGAAACTATAATTCACTAGTTTTGTATCATAAAAGAGTCATCGTTTCTCCTCCTAGGGGTTATTCGAGACCTCTGAATCCAAACCGCAAGCAACGAGGCATTGGCTACCTTAAGAGAGTCATAGTTACTCGTCCCCATTGCTCACCCAGTCTGCCACTTTTTCTTACTGCGGCCAGTCTGCCAGAAGCGATATGTCACTCGTTGTGTATCTTAAGAGATTCATCGTTAGTCCTTCCATAGGTTACTGATATTCTCTGAGTCAATACCTCTCGTGACGAAAAAGTGGCTATCTTAATAGTGCAATACTTCTTCCTCCGAGTTGCTCACACAGTTTACTATTTTTTGTGTAGATTTGGCTGCCAGAAACTATAATTCACTAGTTGTGTATCATAAAAGACTCATCGTTTCTCCTCCTAGGGGTTTTCGAGATTTCTTAATCCAAACCGCAAGTAACGAGGCATTGGCTACCTTAAGAGAGTCATAGTTACTCGTCCCAATTGCTTATCCAGTCTGCCACTTTTCCTTACTGCGGCCAGTCTGCCAGAAGCGATATGTCACTCGTTGTGTATCTTAAGAGATTCATCGTTACTCCTTCCATAGGTTACTGGTATTCTCTGTGTCAAAACCTCTCGTGACGAAAAAGTGTCTATCTTAATAGTGCAATACTTCTTCCTCCGAGTTGCTCACACAGTTTACTACTTTTTGTGTAGTTTTTGTCTGCCAGAAACTATAATTCACTAGTTGTGTATCATAAAAGAGTCATCGTTTCTCCTCCTAGGGGTTTTCGAGATTTCTTAATCCAAACCGCAAGTAACGAGGCATTGGCTACCTTAAGAGAGTCATAGTTACTCGTCCCCATTGCTCACCCAGTCTGCCACTTTTCCTTACTGCGGCCAGTCTGCCAGAAGCGATATGTCACTCGTTGTGTATCTTAAGAGATTCATCGTTACTCTTTCCATAGGTTACTGGTATTCTCTGATTCAATGCCTCTCGTGACGAAAAAGTGGCTATCTTAATAGTGCAATACTTCTTCCTCCCAGTTGCTCACACAGTTTACTACTTTTTTGTGTAGTTTTTGTCTGCCAGAAACTATAATTCACTAGTTTTGTATCATAAAAGAGTCATCGTTTCTCCTCCTAGGGGTTATTCGAGACCTCTTAATCCAAACCGCAAGTAACGAGGCATTGGCTACCTTAAGAGAGTCATAGTTACTCGTCCCTATTGCTCACCAAGTCTGCCACTTTTTCTTACTGCGGCCAGTCTGCCAGAAGCGATATGTCACTCGTTGTGTATCTTAAGAGATTCATCGTTACTCCTTCCATAGGTTACTGGTATTCTCTGAGTCAATACCTCTCGTGACGAAAAAGTGGCTATCTTAATAGTGCAATACTTCTCCTCCCAGTTGCTCACACAGTTTACTACTTTTTTGTGTAGTTTTTGTCTGCCAGAAACTATAATTCACTAGTTTTGTATCATAAAAGAGTCATCGTTTCTCCTCCTAGGGGTTATTCGAGACCTCTGAATCCAAACCGCAAGCAACGAGGCATTGGCTACCTTAAGAGAGTCATAGTTACTCGTCCCCATTGCTCACCCAGTCTGCCACTTTTTCTTACTGCGGCCAGTCTGCCAGAAGCGATATGTCACTCGTTGTGTATCTTAAGAGATTCATCGTTAGTCCTTCCATAGGTTACTGATATTCTCTGAGTCAATACCTCTCGTGACGAAAAAGTGGCTATCTTAATAGTGCAATACTTCTTCCTCCGAGTTGCTCACACAGTTTACTATTTTTTGTGTAGTTTTTGTCTGCCAGAAACTATAATTCACTAGTTGTGTATCATAAAAGACTCATCGTTTCTCCTCCTAGGGGTTTTCGAGATTTCTTAATCCAAACCGCAAGTAACGAGGCATTGGCTACCTTAAGAGAGTCATAGTTACTCGTCCCAATTGCTTATCCAGTCTGCCACTTTTCCTTACTGCGGCCAGTCTGCCAGAAGCGATATGTCACTCGTTGTGTATCTTAAGAGATTCATCGTTACTCTTTCCATAGGTTACTGGTATTCTCTGATTCAATGCCTCTCGTGACGAAAAAGTGGCTATCTTAATAGTGCAATACTTCTTCCTCCCAGTTGCTCACACAGTTTACTACTTTTTGTGTAGTTTTTGTCTAGCAGAAACTATAATTCACTAGTTGTGTATCATAAAAGAGTCATCGTTTCTCCTCCTAGGGGTTTTCGAGATTTCTTAATCCAAACCGCAAGTAACGAGGCATTGGCTACCTTAAGAGAGTCATAGTTACTCGTCCCCATTGCTCACCCAGTCTGCCACTTTTTCGTACTGTGGCCAATCTGCCAGAAGCGATATGTCACTCGTTGTGTATCTTAAGAGATTCATCGTTACTCCTTCCATAGGTTACTGGTATTCTCTGAGTCAATACCTCTCTTGACGTAAAAGTGGCTATCTTAATAGTGCAATACTTCTTCCTCCGAGTTGCTCACACAGTTTACTGCTTTTTGTGTAGTTTTTGTCTAGCAGAAACTATAATTCACTAGTTGTGTATCATAAAAGAGTCATCGTTTCTCCTCCTAGGGGTTTTCGAGATTTCTTAATCCAAACCGCAAGTAACGAGGCATTGGCTACCTTAAGAGAGTCATAGTTACTCGTCCCAATTGCTCACCCAGTCTGCCACTTTTTCTTTCTGCGGCCAGTCTGCCAGAAGCGATATGTCACTCGTTGTGTATCTTAAGAGATTCATCGTTACTCCTTCCATAGGTTACTGGTATTCTCTGATTCAATGCCTCTTGTGACGAAAAAGTGGCTATCTTAATAGTGCAATACTTCTTCCTCCCAGTTGCTCACACAGTTTACTACTTTTTTGTGTAGTTTTTGTCTGCCAGAAACTATAATTCACTAGTTTTGTATCATAAAAGAGTCATCGTTTCTCCTCCTAGGGGTTATTCGAGACCTCTTAATCCAAACCGCAAGTAACGAGGCATTGGCTACCTTAAGAGAGTCATAGTTACTCGTCCCCATTGCTCACCCAGTCTGCCACTTTTTCTTACTGTGGCCAGTCTGCCAGAAGCGATATGTCACTCGTTGTGTATCTTAAGAGATTCATCGTTACTCCTTCCATAGGTTACTGGTATTCTCTGAGTCAATACCTCTCTTGACGAAAAAGTGGCTATCTTAATAGTGCAATACTTCTTCCTCCGAGTTGCTCACACAGTTTACTGCTTTTTGTGTAGTTTTTGTCTGCCAGAAACTATAATTCACTAGTTGTGTATCATAAAACAGCCATCGTTTCTCCTCCTAGGGGTTATTCGAGATGTCTTAATCCAAACCGCAAGTAACGAGGCATTGGCTACCTTAAGAGAGTCATAGTTACTCGTCCCAATTGCTCACCCAGTCTGCCACTTTTTCTTACTGCGGCCAGTCTGCCAGAAGCGATATGTCACTCGTTGTGTATCTTAAGAGATTCATCGTTACTCCTTCCATAGGTTACTGGTATTCTCTGAGTCAATACCTCTCTTGACGAAAAAGTGGCTATCTTAATAGTGCAATACTTCTTCCTCCGAGTTGCTCACACAGTTTACTGCTTTTTGTGTAGTTTTTGTCTGCCAGAAACTATAATTCACTAGTTGTGTATCATAAAAGAGTCATCGTTTCTCCTCCTAGGGGTTATTCGAGATATCTTAATCCAAACCGCAAGTAACGAGGCATTGGCTACCTTAAGAGAGTCATAGTTACTCGTCCCAATTGCTCACCCAGTCTGCCACTTTTCCTTACTGCGGCCAGTCTGCCAGAAGCGATATGTCACTCGTTGCGTATCTTAAGAGATTCATCGTTACTCTTTCCATAGGTTACTGGTATTCTCTGATTCAATGCCTCTCGTGACGAAAAAGTGGCTATCTTAATAGTGCAATACTTCTTCCTCCCAGTTGCTCACACAGTTTACTACTTTTTTGTGTAGTTTTTGTCTGCCAGAAACTATAATTCACTAGTTTTGTATCATAAAAGAGTCATCGTTTCTCCTCCTAGGGGTTATTCGAGACCTCTTAATCCAAATTGCAAGTAACGATGCATTGGCTACCTTAAGAGAGTCATAGTTACTCGTCCCAATTGCTCACCCAGTCTGCCACTTTTTCTTACTGCGGCCAGTCTGCCAGAAGCGATATGTCACTCGTTGTGTATCTTAAGAGATTCATCGTTACTCCTTCCATAGGTTACTGGTATTGTCTGAGACAATACCTGTCGTGACGAAAAAGTGGCTATCTTAATAGTGCAATACTTCTTCCTCCGAGTTGCTCACACAGTTTACTACTTTTTGTGTAGTTTTTGTCTGCCAGAAACTATAATTCACTAGTTGTGTATCATAAAAGAGTCATCGTTTCTCCTCCTAGGGGTTTTCGAGATTTCTTAATCCAAACCGCAAGTAACGAGGCATTGGCTACCTTAAGAGAGTCATAGTTACTCGTCCCAATTGCTCACCCAGTCTGCCACTTTTTCTTACTGCGGCCAGTCTGCCAGAAGCGATATGTCACTCGTTGTGTATCTTAAGAGATTCATCGTTACTCCTTCCATAGGTTACTGGTATTCTCTGAGTCAATACCTCTCTTGACGAAAAAGTGGCTATCTTAATAGTGCAATACTTCTTCCTCCGAGTTGCTCACACAGTTTACTGCTTTTTGTGTAGTTTTTGTCTGCCAGAAACTATAATTCACTAGTTGTGTATCATAAAAGAGTCATCGTTTCTCCTCCTAGGGGTTTTCGAGATTTCTTAATCCAAACCGCAAGTAACGAGGCATTGGCTACCTTAAGAGAGTCATAGTTACTCGTCCCAATTGCTCACCCAGTCTGCCACTTTTTCTTACTGCGGCCAGTCTGCCAGAAGCGATATGTCACTCGTTGTGTATCTTAAGAGATTCATCGTTACTCCTTCCATAGGTTACTGGTATTCTCTGAGTCAATACATTTCGTGACGAAAAAGTGGCTATCTTAATAGTGCAATACTTCTTCCTCCGAGTTGCTCACATAGTTTACTACTTTTTGTGTAGTTTTTGTCGGCCAGTAACTATAATTCACTAGTTGTGTATCATAAAAGAGTCATCGTTTCTCCTCCTAGGGGTTATTCGAGATATCTTAATCCAAACCGCAAGTAACGAGGCATTGGCTACCTTAAGAGAGTCATAGTTACTCGTCCCAATTGCTCACCCAGTCTGCCACTTTTTCTTACTGCGGCCAGTCTGCCAGAAGCGATATGTCACTCGTTGTGTATCTTAAGAGATTCATCGTTACTCCTTCCATAGGTTACTGGTATTGTCTGAGACAATACCTGTCGTGACGAAAAAGTGGCTATCTTAATAGTGCAATACTTCTTCCTCCGAGTTGCTCACACAGTTTACTACTTTTTGTGTAGTTTTTGTCTGCCAGAAACTATAATTCACTAGTTGTGTATCATAAAAGAGTCATCGTTTCTCCTCCTAGGGGTTATTCGAGACCTCTTAATCCAAACCGCAAGTAACGAGGCATTGGCTACCTTAAGAGAGTCATAGTTACTCGTCCCCATTGCTCACCCAGTCTGCCACTTTTTCTTACTGTGGCCAGTCTGCCAGAAGCGATATGTCACTCGTTGTGTATCTTAAGAGATTCATCGTTACTCCTTCCATAGGTTACTGGTATTCTCTGAGTCAATACCTCTCTTGACGAAAAAGTGGCTATCTTAATAGTGCAATACTTCTTCCTCCGAGTTGCTCACACAGTTTACTGCTTTTTGTGTAGTTTTTGTCTGCCAGAAACTATAATTCACTAGTTGTGTATCATAAAAGAGTCATCGTTTCTCCTCCTAGGGGTTATTCGAGATGTCTTAATCCAAACCGCAAGTAACGAGGCATTGGCTACCTTAAGAGAGTCATAGTTACTCGTCCCAATTGCTCACCCAGTCTGCCACTTTTTCTTACTGCGGCCAGTCTGCCAGAAGCGATATGTCACTCGTTGTGTATCTTAAGAGATTCATCGTTACTCCTTCCATAGGTTACTGGTATTCTCTGAGTCAATACCTTTCGTGACGAAAAAGTGGCTATCTTAATAGTGCAATACTTCTTCCTCCGAGTTGCTCACATAGTTTACTACTTTTTGTGTAGTTTTTGTCTGCCAGAAACTATAATTCACTAGTTGTGTATCATAAAAGAGTCATCGTTTCTCCTCCTAGGGGTTATTCGAGATGTCTTAATCCAAACCGCAAGTAACGAGGCATTGGCTACCTTAAGAGAGTCATAGTTACTCGTCCCAATTGCTCACCCAGTCTGCCACTTTTTCTTACTGCGGCCAGTCTGCCAGAAGCGATATGTCACTCGTTGTGTATCTTAAGAGATTCATCGTTACTCCTTCCATAGGTTACTGGTATTCTCTGAGTCAATACCTTTCGTGACGAAAAAGTGGCTATCTTAATAGTGCAATACTTCTTCCTCCGAGTTGCTCACATAGTTTACTACTTTTTGTGTAGTTTTTGTCTGCCAGAAACTATAATTCACTAGTTGTGTATCATAAAAGAGTCATCGTTTCTCCTCCTAGGGGTTATTCGAGATATCTTAATCCAAACCGCAAGTAACGAGGCATTGGCTACCTTAAGAGAGTCATAGTTACTCGTCCCAATTGCTCACCCAGTCTGCCACTTTTCCTTACTGCGGCCAGTCTGCCAGAAGCGATATGTCACTCGTTGTGTATCTTAAGAGATTCATCGTTACTCTTTCCATAGGTTACTGGTATTCTCTGATTCAATGCCTCTCGTGACGAAAAAGTGGCTATCTTAATAGTGCAATACTTCTTCCTCCCAGTTGCTCACACAGTTTACTACTTTTTTGTGTAGTTTTTGTCTGCCAGAAACTATAATTCACTAGTTTTGTATCATAAAAGAGTCATCGTTTCTCCTCCTAGGGGTTATTCGAGACCTCTTAATCCAAACCGCAAGTAACGATGCATTGGCTACCTTAAGAGAGTCATAGTTACTCGTCCCAATTGCTCACCCAGTCTGCCACTTTTTCTTACTGCGGCCAGTCTGCCAGAGCGATATGTCACTCGTTGTGTATCTTAAGAGATTCATCGTTACTCCTTCCATAGGTTACTGGTATTGTCTGAGTCAATACCTGTCGTGACGAAAAAGTGGCTATCTTAATAGTGCAATACTTCTTCCTCCGAGTTGCTCACACAGTTTACTACTTTTTGTGTAGTTTTTGTCTGCCAGAAACTATAATTCACTAGTTGTGTATCATAAAAGAGTCATCGTTTCTCCTCCTAGGGGTTATTCGAGATGTCTTAATCCAAACCGCAAGTAACGAGGCATTGGCTACCTTAAGAGAGTCATAGTTACTCGTCCCAATTGCTCACCCAGTCTGCCACTTTTTCTTACTGCGGCCAGTCTGCCAGAAGCGATATGTCACTCGTTGTGTATCTTAAGAGATTCATCGTTACTCCTTCCATAGGTTACTGGTATTCTCTGAGTCAATACCTTTCGTGACGAAAAAGTGGCTATCTTAATAGTGCAATACTTCTTCCTCCGAGTTGCTCACATAGTTTACTACTTTTTGTGTAGTTTTTGTCTGCCAGAAACTATAATTCACTAGTTGTGTATCATAAAAGAGTCATCGTTTCTCCTCCTAGGGGTTATTCGAGATATCTTAATCCAAACCGCAAGTAACGAGGCATTGGCTACCTTAAGAGAGTCATAGTTACTCGTCCCAATTGCTCACCCAGTCTGCCACTTTTCCTTACTGCGGCCAGTCTGCCAGAAGCGATATGTCACTCGTTGTGTATCTTAAGAGATTCATCGTTACTCTTTCCATAGGTTACTGGTATTCTCTGATTCAATGCCTCTCGTGACGAAAAAGTGGCTATCTTAATAGTGCAATACTTCTTCTTCCCAGTTGCTCACACAGTTTACTACTTTTTTGTGTAGTTTTTGTCTGCCAGAAACTATAATTCACTAGTTTTGTATCATAAAAGAGTCATCGTTTCTCCTCCTAGGGGTTATTCGAGACCTCTTAATCCAAACCGCAAGTAACGATGCATTGGCTACCTTAAGAGAGTCATAGTTACTCGTCCCAATTGCTCACCCAGTCTGCCACTTTTTCTTACTGCGGCCAGTCTGCCAGAGCGATATGTCACTCGTTGTGTATCTTAAGAGATTCATCGTTACTCCTTCCATAGGTTACTGGTATTGTCTGAGTCAATACCTGTCGTGACGAAAAAGTGGCTATCTTAATAGTGCAATACTTCTTCCTCCGAGTTGCTCACACAGTTTACTACTTTTTGTGTAGTTTTTGTCTGCCAGAAACTATAATTCACTAGTTGTGTATCATAAAAGAGTCATCGTTTCTCCTCCTAGGGGTTTCCGAGATTTCTTAATCCAAACCGCAAGTAACGAGGCATTGGCTACCTTAAGAGTGTCATAGTTACTCGTCCCCATTGCTCACCCAGTCTGCCACTTTTTCTTACTGTGGCCAGTCTGCCAGAAGCGATATGTCACTCGTTGTGTATCTTAAGAGATTCATCGTTACTCCTTCCATAGGTTACTGGTATTCTCTGAGTCAAAACTTCTCTTGACGAAAAAGTGGCTATCTTAATAGTGCAATACTTCTTCCTCCGAGTTGCTCACACAGTTTACTGCTTTTTGTGTAGTTTTTGTCTGCCAGAAACTATAATTCACTAGTTGTGTATTATAAAAGAGTCATCGTTTCTCCTCCTAGGGGTTATTCGAGATGTCTTAATCCAAACCGCCAGTAACGAGGCATTGGCTACCTTAAGAGAGTCATAGTTACTCGTCCCAATTGCTCACCCTGTCTGCCACTTTTTCTTACTGCGGCCAGTCTGCCAGAAGCGATATGTCACTCGTTGTGTATCTTAAGAGATTCATCGTTACTCCTTCCATAGGTTACTGCTATTCTCTGATTCAATGCCTCTCGTGACGAAAAAGTGGCTATCTTAATAGTGCAATACTTCTTCCTCCAAGTTGCTCACACAGTTTACTACTTTTTTGTATAGTTATTGTCTGCCAGAAACTATAATTCACTAGTTTTGTATCATAAAAGAGTCATCGTATCTCCTCCTAGGGGTTTTCGTGATTTCTTAATCCAAACCGCAAGTAACGAGGCATTGGCTACCTTAAGAGAGTCATAGTTACTCGTCCCCGTTGCTCACCCAGTCTGCCACTTTTTCTTACTGTGGCCAGTCTGCCAGAAGCGATATGTCACTCGTTGTGTATCTTAACAGATTCATCGTTACTCTTTCCATAGGTTACTGGTATTCTCTGATTCAATGCCTCTCGTGACGAAAAAGTGGCTATCTTAATAGTGCAATACTTCTTCCTCCCAGTTGCTCACACAGTTTACTACTTTTTTGTGTAGCTTTTGTCTGCCAGAAACTATAATTCACTAGTTTTGTATCATAAAAGAGTCATCGTTTCTCCTCCTAGGGGTTATTCGAGACCTCTTAATCCAAACCGCAAGTAACGAGGCATTGGCTACCTTAAGAGAGTCATAGTTACTCGTCCCAACTGCTCACCCAGTCTGCCACTTTTTCTTACTGCGGCCAGTCTGCCAGAAGCGATATGTCACTCGTTGTGTATCTTAAGAGATTCATCGTTACTCCTTCCATAGGTTACTGGTATTCTCTGAGTCAATACCTCTCGTGACGAAAAAGTGGCTATCTTAATAGTGCAATACTTCTTCCTCCGAGTTGCTCACACAGTTTACTACTTTTTGTGTAGTTTTTGTCTGCCAGAAACTATAATTCACTAGTTGTGTATCATAAAAGAGTCATCGTTTCTCCTCCTAGGGGTTTTCGAGATTTCGTAATCCAAACCGCAAGTAACGAGGCATTGGCTACCTTAAGAGAGTCATAGTTACTCGTCCCCATTGCTCACCCAGTCTGCCACTTTTTCTTACTGTGGCCAGTCTGCCAGAAGCGATATGTCACTCGTTGTGTATCTTAAGAGATTCATCGTTACTCTTTCCATAGGTTACTGGTATTCTCTGATTCAATGCCTCTCGTGACGAAAAAGTGGCTATCTTAATTGTGCAATACTTCTTCCTCCCAGTTGCTCACACAGTTTACTACTTTTTTGTGTAGTTTTTGTCTGCCAGAAACTATAATTCACTAGTTTTGTATCATAAAAGAGTCATCGTTTCTCCTCCTAGGGGTTATTCGAGATTTCTTAATCCAAACCGCAAGTAACGAGGCATTGGCTACCTTAAGAGAGTTATAGTTACTCGTCCCAATTGCTCACCCAGTCTGCCACTTTTTCTTACTGCGGCCAGTCTGCCAGAAGCGATATGTCACTCGTTGTGTATCTTAAGAGATTCATCGTTACTCCTTCCATAGGTTACTGGTATTCTCTGAGTCAATACCTCTCGTGACGAAAAAGTGGCTATTTTAATAGTGCAATACTTCTTCCTCCGAGTTGCTCACACAGTTTACTACTTTTTGTGTAGTTTTTGTCTGCCAGAAACTATAATTCACTAGTTGTGTATCATAAAAGAGTCATCGTTTCTCCTCCTAGGGGTTTTCGAGATTTCTTAATCCAAACCGCAAGTAACGAGGCATTGGCTACCTTAAGACAGTCATAGTTACTCGTCCCCATTGCTCACCCAGTCTGCCACTTTTTCTTACTGTGGCCAGTCTGCCAGAAGCGATATGTCACTCGTTGTGTATCTTAAGAGATTCATCGTTACTCCTTCCATAGGTTTCTGGTATTCTCTGAGTCAATAACTCTCTTGACGAAAAAGTGGCATCTTAATAGTGCAATACTTCTTCCTCCGAGTTGCTCACACAGTTTACTGCTTTTTGTGTAGTTTTTGTCTGCCAGAAACTATAATTCACTAGTTGTGTATCATAAAAGAGTCATCGTTTCTCCTCCTAGGGGTTATTCGAGACCTCTTAATCCAAACCGCAAGTAACGAGGCATTGGCTACCTTAAGAGAGTCATAGTTACTCGTCCCAATTGCTCACCCAGTCTGCCACTTTTCCTTACTGCGGCCAGTCTGCCAGAAGCGATATGTCACTCGTTGTGTATCTTAAGAGATTCATCGTTACTCTTTCCATAGGTTACTGGTATTCTCTGATTCAATGCCTCTCGTGACGAAAAAGTGGCTATCTTAATAGTGCAATACTTCTTCCTCCCAGTTGCTCACACAGTTTACTACTTTTTTGTGTAGTTTTTGTCTGCCAGAAACTATAATTCACTAGTTTTGTATCATAAAAGAGTCATCGATTCTCCTCCTAGGGGTTATTCGAGACCTCTTAATCCAAACCGCAAGTAACGAGGCATTGGCTACCTTAAGAGAGTCATAGTTACTCGTCCCTATTGCTCACCCAGTCTGCCACTTTTTCTTACTGCGGCCAGTCTGCCAGAAGCGATATGTCACTCGTTGTGTATCTTAAGAGATTCATCGTTACTCCTTCCATAGGTTACTGGCATTCTCTGAGTCAATACCTCTCGTGACGAAAAAGTGGCTATCTTAATAGTGCAATACTTCTTCCTCCGAGTTGCTCACACAGTTTACTACTTTTTGTGTAGTTTTTGTCTGCCAGAAACTATAATTCACTAGTTGTGTATCATAAAAGAGTCATCGTTTCTCCTCCTAGGGGTTTTCGAGATTTCGTAATCCAAACCGCAAGTAACGAGGCATTGGCTACCTTAAGAGAGTCATAGTTACTCGTCCCCATTGCTCACCCAGTCTGCCACTTTTCCTTACTGCGGCCAGTCTGCCAGAAGCGATATGTCACTCGTTGTGTATCTTAAGAGATTCATCGTTACTCTTTCCATAGGTTACTGGTATTCTCTGATTCAATGCCTCTCGTGACGAAAAAGTGGCTATCTTAATAGTGCAATACTTCTTCCTCTCAGTTGCTCACACAGTTTACTACTTTTTTGTGTAGTTTTTGTCTGCCAGAAACTATAATTCACTAGTTTTGTATCATAAAAGAGTCATCGTTTCTCCTCCTAGGGGTTATTCGAGACCTCTTAATCCAAACCGCAAGTAACGAGGCATTGGCTACCTTAAGAGAGTCATAGTTACTCGTCCCAATTGCTCACCCAGTCTGCCACTTTTTCTTACTGCGGCCAGTCTGCCAGAAGCGATATGTCACTCGTTGTGTATCTTAAGAGATTCATCGTTACTCCTTCCATAGGTTACTGGTATTCTCTGAGTCAATACCTCTCGTGACGAAAAAGTGGCTATCTTAATAGTGCAATACTTCTTCCTCCGAGTTGCTCACACAGTTTACTACTTTTTGTGTAGTTTTTGTCTGCCAGAAACTATAATTCACTAGTTGTGTATCATAAAAGAGTCATCGTTTCTCCTCCTAGGGGTTTTCGAGATTTCGTAATCCAAACCGCAAGTAACGAGGCATTGGCTACCTTAAGAGAGTCATAGTTACTCGTCCCCATTGCTCACCCAGTCTGCCACTTTTTCTTACTGTGGCCAGTCTGCCAGAAGCGATATGTCACTCGTTGTGTATCTTAAGAGATTCATCGTTACTCTTTCCATAGGTTACTGGTATTCTCTGATTCAATGCCTCTCGTGACGAAAAAGTGGCTATCTTAATAGTGCAATACTTCTTCCTCCCAGTTGCTCACACAGTTTACTACTTTTTTGTGTAGTTTTTGTCTGCCAGAAACTATAATTCACTAGTTTTGTATCATAAAAGAGTCATCGTTTCTCCTCCTAGGGGTTATTCGAGATTTCTTAATCCAAACCGCAAGTAACGAGGCATTGGCTACCTTAAGAGAGTTATAGTTACTCGTCCCAATTGCTCACCCAGTCTGCCACTTTTTCTTACTGCGGCCAGTCTGCCAGAAGCGATATGTCACTCGTTGTGTATCTTAAGAGATTCATCGTTACTCCTTCCATAGGTTACTGGTATTCTCTGAGTCAATACCTCTCGTGACGAAAAAGTGGCTATTTTAATAGTGCAATACTTCTTCCTCCGAGTTGCTCACACAGTTTACTACTTTTTGTGTAGTTTTTGTCTGCCAGAAACTATAATTCACTAGTTGTGTATCATAAAAGAGTCATCGTTTCTCCTCCTAGGGGTTTTCGAGATTTCTTAATCCAAACCGCAAGTAACGAGGCATTGGCTACCTTAAGACAGTCATAGTTACTCGTCCCCATTGCTCACCCAGTCTGCCACTTTTTCTTACTGTGGCCAGTCTGCCAGAAGCGATATGTCACTCGTTGTGTATCTTAAGAGATTCATCGTTACTCCTTCCATAGGTTTCTGGTATTCTCTGAGTCAATAACTCTCTTGACGAAAAAGTGGCATCTTAATAGTGCAATACTTCTTCCTCCGAGTTGCTCACACAGTTTACTGCTTTTTGTGTAGTTTTTGTCTGCCAGAAACTATAATTCACTAGTTGTGTATCATAAAAGAGTCATCGTTTCTCCTCCTAGGGGTTATTCGAGACCTCTTAATCCAAACCGCAAGTAACGAGGCATTGGCTACCTTAAGAGAGTCATAGTTACTCGTCCCAATTGCTCACCCAGTCTGCCACTTTTCCTTACTGCGGCCAGTCTGCCAGAAGCGATATGTCACTCGTTGTGTATCTTAAGAGATTCATCGTTACTCTTTCCATAGGTTACTGGTATTCTCTGATTCAATGCCTCTCGTGACGAAAAAGTGGCTATCTTAATAGTGCAATACTTCTTCCTCCCAGTTGCTCACACAGTTTACTACTTTTTTGTGTAGTTTTTGTCTGCCAGAAACTATAATTCACTAGTTTTGTATCATAAAAGAGTCATCGATTCTCCTCCTAGGGGTTATTCGAGACCTCTTAATCCAAACCGCAAGTAACGAGGCATTGGCTACCTTAAGAGAGTCATAGTTACTCGTCCCAATTGCTCACCCAGTCTGCCACTTTTTCTTACTGCGGCCAGTCTGCCAGAAGCGATATGTCACTCGTTGTGTATCTTAAGAGATTCATCGTTACTCCTTCCATAGGTTACTGGCATTCTCTGAGTCAATACCTCTCGTGACGAAAAAGTGGCTATCTTAATAGTGCAATACTTCTTCCTCCGAGTTGCTCACACAGTTTACTACTTTTTGTGTAGTTTTTGTCTGCCAGAAACTATAATTCACTAGTTGTGTATCATAAAAGAGTCATCGTTTCTCCTCCTAGGGGTTTTCGAGATTTCGTAATCCAAACCGCAAGTAACGAGGCATTGGCTACCTTAAGAGAGTCATAGTTACTCGTCCCCATTGCTCACCCAGTCTGCCACTTTTCCTTACTGCGGCCAGTCTGCCAGAAGCGATATGTCACTCGTTGTGTATCTTAAGAGATTCATCGTTACTCTTTCCATAGGTTACTGGTATTCTCTGATTCAATGCCTCTCGTGACGAAAAAGTGGCTATCTTAATAGTGCAATACTTCTTCCTCCCAGTTGCTCACACAGTTTACTACTTTTTTGTGTAGTTTTTGTCTGCCAGAAACTATAATTCACTAGTTTTGTATCATAAAAGAGTCATCGTTTCTCCTCCTAGGGGTTATTCGAGACCTCTTAATCCAAACCGCAAGTAACGAGGCATTGGCTACCTTAAGAGAGTCATAGTTACTCGTCCCAATTGCTCACCCAGTCTGCCACTTTTTCTTACTGCGGCCAGTCTGCCAGAAGCGATATGTCACTCGTTGTGTATCTTAAGAGATTCATCGTTACTCCTTCCATAGGTTACTGGTATTCTCTGAGTCAATACCTCTCGTGACGAAAAAGTGGCTATCTTAATAGTGCAATACTTCTTCCTCCGAGTTGCTCACACAGTTTACTACTTTTTGTGTAGTTTTTGTCTGCCAGAAACTATAATTCACTAGTTGTGTATCATAAAAGAGTCATCGTTTCTCCTCCTAGGGGTTTTCGAGATTTCGTAATCCAAACCGCAAGTAACGAGGCATTGGCTACCTTAAGAGAGTCATAGTTACTCGTCCCCATTGCTCACCCAGTCTGCCACTTTTTCTTACTGTGGCCAGTCTGCCAGAAGCGATATGTCACTCGTTGTGTATCTTAAGAGATTCATCGTTACTCTTTCCATAGGTTACTGGTATTCTCTGATTCAATGCCTCTCGTGACGAAAAAGTGGCTATCTTAATAGTGCAATACTTCTTCCTCCCAGTTGCTCACACAGTTTACTACTTTTTTGTGTAGTTTTTGTCTGCCAGAAACTATAATTCACTAGTTTTGTATCATAAAAGAGTCATCGTTTCTCCTCCTAGGGGTTATTCGAGATTTCTTAATCCAAACCGCAAGTAACGAGGCATTGGCTACCTTAAGAGAGTCATAGTTACTCGTCCCAATTGCTCACCCAGTCTGCCACTTTTTCTTACTGCGGCCAGTCTGCCAGAAGCGATATGTCACTCGTTGTGTATCTTAAGAGATTCATCGTTACTCCTTCCATAGGTTACTGGTATTCTCTGAGTCAATACCTCTCGTGACGAAAAAGTGGCTATTTTAATAGTGCAATACTTCTTCCTCCGAGTTGCTCACACAGTTTACTACTTTTTGTGTAGTTTTTGTCTGCCAGAAACTATAATTCACTAGTTGTGTATCATAAAAGAGTCATCGTTTCTCCTCCTAGGGGTTTTCGAGATTTCTTAATCCAAACCGCAAGTAACGAGGCATTGGCTACCTTAAGACAGTCATAGTTACTCGTCCCCATTGCTCACCCAGTCTGCCACTTTTTCTTACTGTGGCCTGTCTGCCAGAAGCGATATGTCACTCGTTGTGTATCTTAAGAGATTCATCGTTACTCCTTCCATAGGTTTCTGGTATTCTCTGAGTCAATAACTCTCTTGACGAAAAAGTGGCATCTTAATAGTGCAATACTTCTTCCTCCGAGTTGCTCACACAGTTTACTGCTTTTTGTGTAGTTTTTGTCTGCCAGAAACTATAATTCACTAGTTGTGTATCATAAAAGAGTCATCGTTTCTCCTCCTAGGGGTTATTCGAGACCTCTTAATCCAAACCGCAAGTAACGAGGCATTGGCTACCTTAAGAGAGTCATAGTTACTCGTCCCAATTGCTCACCCAGTCTGCCACTTTTCCTTACTGCGGCCAGTCTGCCAGAAGCGATATGTCACTCGTTGTGTATCTTAAGAGATTCATCGTTACTCTTTCCATAGGTTACTGGTATTCTCTGATTCAATGCCTCTCGTGACGAAAAAGTGGCTATCTTAATAGTGCAATACTTCTTCCTCCCAGTTGCTCACACAGTTTACTACTTTTTTGTGTAGTTTTTGTCTGCCAGAAACTATAATTCACTAGTTTTGTATCATAAAAGAGTCATCGTTTCTCCTCCTAGGGGTTATTCGAGACCTCTTAATCCAAACCGCAAGTAACGAGGCATTGGCTACCTTAAGAGAGTCATAGTTACTCGTCCCAATTGCTCACCCAGTCTGCCACTTTTTCTTACTGCGGCCAGTCTGCCAGAAGCGATATGTCACTCGTTGTGTATCTTAAGAGATTCATCGTTACTCCTTCCATAGGTTACTGGTATTCTCTGAGTCAATACCTCTCGTGACGAAAAAGTGGCTATCTTAATAGTGCAATACTTCTTCCTCCGAGTTGCTCACACAGTTTACTACTTTTTGTGTAGTTTTTGTCTGCCAGAAACTATAATTCACTAGTTGTGTATCATAAAAGAGTCATCGTTTCTCCTCCTAGGGGTTTTCGAGATTTCGTAATCCAAACCGCAAGTAACGAGGCATTGGCTACCTTAAGAGAGTCATAGTTACTCGTCCCCATTGCTCACCCAGTCTGCCACTTTTTCTCACTGTGGCCAGTCTGCCAGAAGCGATATGTCACTCGTTGTGTATCTTAAGAGATTCATCGTTACTCCTTCCATAGGTTACTGGTATTCTCTGAGTCAATACCTCTCGTGACGAAAAAGTGGCTATCTTAATAGTGCAATACTTCTTCCTCCGAGTTGCTCACACAGTTTACTACTTTTTGTGTAGTTTTTGTCTGCCAGAAACTATAATTCACTAGTTGTGTATCATAAAACAGTCATCGTTTCTCCTCCTAGGGGTTTTCGAGATTTCGTAATCCAAACCGCAAGTAACGAGGCATTGGCTACCTTAAGAGAGTCATAGTTACTCGTCCCCATTGCTCACCCAGTCTGCCACTTTTCCTTACTGCGGCCAGTCTGCGAGAAGCGATATGTCACTCGTTGTGTATCTTAAGAGATTCATCGTTACTCTTTCCATAGGTTACTGGTATTCTCTGATTCAATGCCTCTCGTGACGAAAAAGTGGCTATCTTAATAGTGCAATACTTCTTCCTCCCAGTTGCTCACACAGTTTACTACTTTTTTGTGTAGTTTTTGTCTGCCAGAAACTATAATTCACTAGTTTTGTATCATAAAAGAGTCATCGTTTCTCCTCCTAGGGGTTATTCGAGACCTCTTAATCCAAACCGCAAGTAACGAGGCATTGGCTACCTTAAGACAGTCATAGTTACTCGTCCCAATTGCTCACCCAGTCTGCCACTTTTTCTTACTGCGGCCAGTCTGCCAGAAGCGATATGTCTTTCGTTGTGTATCTTAAGAGATTCATCGTTACTCCTTCCATAGGTTACTGGTATTCTCTGAGTCAATACCTCTCGTGACGAAAAAGTGGCTATCTTAATAGTGCAATACTTCTTCCTCCGAGTTGCTCACACAGTTTACTACTTTTTGTGTAGTTTTTGTCTGCCAGAAACTATAATTCACTAGTTGTGTATCATAAAAGAGTCATCGTTTCTCCTCCTAGGGGTTTTCGAGATTTCGTAATCCAAACCGCAAGTAACGAGGCATTGGCTACCTTAAGAGAGTCATAGTTACTCGTCCCCATTGCTCACCCAGTCTGCCACTTTTTCTTACCGTGGCCAGTCTGCCAGAAGCGATATGTCACTCGTTGTGTATCTTAAGAGATTCATCGTTACTCTTTCCATAGGTTACTGGTATTCTCTGATTCAATGCCTCTCGTGACGAAAAAGTGGCTATCTTAATAGTGCAATACTTCTTCCTCCCAGTTGCTCACACAGTTTACTACTTTTTTGTGTAGTTTTTGTCTGCCAGAAACTATAATTCACTAGTTTTGTATCATAAAAGAGTCATCGTTTCTCCTCCTAGGGGTTATTCGAGATTTCTTAATCCAAACCGCAAGTAACGAGGCATTGGCTACCTTAAGAGAGTCATAGTTACTCGTCCCAATTGCTCACCCAGTCTGCCACTTTTTCTTACTGCGGCCAGTCTGCCAGAAGCGATATGTCACTCGTTGTGTATCTTAAGAGATTCATCGTTACTCCTTCCATAGGTTACTGGTATTCTCTGAGTCAATACCTCTCGTGACGAAAAAGTGGCTATTTTAATAGTGCAATACTTCTTCCTCCGAGTTGCTCACACAGTTTACTACTTTTTGTGTAGTTTTTGTCTGCCAGAAACTATAATTCACTAGTTGTGTATCATAAAAGAGTCATCGTTTCTCCTCCTAGGGGTTTTCGAGATTTCTTAATCCAAACCGCAAGTAACGAGGCATTGGCTACCTTAAGACAGTCATAGTTACTCGTCCCCATTGCTCACCCAGTCTGCCACTTTTTCTTACTGTGGCCTGTCTGCCAGAAGCGATATGTCACTCGTTGTGTATCTTAAGAGATTCATCGTTACTCCTTCCATAGGTTTCTGGTATTCTCTGAGTCAATAACTCTCTTGACGAAAAAGTGGCATCTTAATAGTGCAATACTTCTTCCTCCGAGTTGCTCACACAGTTTACTGCTTTTTGTGTAGTTTTTGTCTGCCAGAAACTATAATTCACTAGTTGTGTATCATAAAAGAGTCATCGTTTCTCCTCCTAGGGGTTATTCGAGACCTCTTAATCCAAACCGCAAGTAACGAGGCATTGGCTACCTTAAGAGAGTCATAGTTACTCGTCCCAATTGCTCACCCAGTCTGCCACTTTTCCTTACTGCGGCCAGTCTGCCAGAAGCGATATGTCACTCGTTGTGTATCTTAAGAGATTCATCGTTACTCTTTCCATAGGTTACTGGTATTCTCTGATTCAATGCCTCTCGTGACGAAAAAGTGGCTATCTTAATAGTGCAATACTTCTTCCTCCCAGTTGCTCACACAGTTTACTACTTTTTTGTGTAGTTTTTGTCTGCCAGAAACTATAATTCACTAGTTTTGTATCATAAAAGAGTCATCGTTTCTCCTCCTAGGGGTTATTCGAGACCTCTTAATCCAAACCGCAAGTAACGAGGCATTGGCTACCTTAAGAGAGTCATAGTTACTCGTCCCAATTGCTCACCCAGTCTGCCACTTTTTCTTACTGCGGCCAGTCTGCCAGAAGCGATATGTCACTCGTTGTGTATCTTAAGAGATTCATCGTTACTCCTTCCATAGGTTACTGGTATTCTCTGAGTCAATACCTCTCGTGACGAAAAAGTGGCTATCTTAATAGTGCAATACTTCTTCCTCCGAGTTGCTCACACAGTTTACTACTTTTTGTGTAGTTTTTGTCTGCCAGAAACTATAATTCACTAGTTGTGTATCATAAAAGAGTCATCGTTTCTCCTCCTAGGGGTTTTCGAGATTTCGTAATCCAAACCGCAAGTAACGAGGCATTGGCTACCTTAAGAGAGTCATAGTTACTCGTCCCCATTGCTCACCCAGTCTGCCACTTTTTCTCACTGTGGCCAGTCTGCCAGAAGCGATATGTCACTCGTTGTGTATCTTAAGAGATTCATCGTTACTCCTTCCATAGGTTACTGGTATTCTCTGAGTCAATACCTCTCGTGACGAAAAAGTGGCTATCTTAATAGTGCAATACTTCTTCCTCCGAGTTGCTCACACAGTTTACTACTTTTTGTGTAGTTTTTGTCTGCCAGAAACTATAATTCACTAGTTGTGTATCATAAAACAGTCATCGTTTCTCCTCCTAGGGGTTTTCGAGATTTCGTAATCCAAACCGCAAGTAACGAGGCATTGGCTACCTTAAGAGAGTCATAGTTACTCGTCCCCATTGCTCACCCAGTCTGCCACTTTTCCTTACTGCGGCCAGTCTGCGAGAAGCGATATGTCACTCGTTGTGTATCTTAAGAGATTCATCGTTACTCTTTCCATAGGTTACTGGTATTCTCTGATTCAATGCCTCTCGTGACGAAAAAGTGGCTATCTTAATAGTGCAATACTTCTTCCTCCCAGTTGCTCACACAGTTTACTACTTTTTTGTGTAGTTTTTGTCTGCCAGAAACTATAATTCACTAGTTTTGTATCATAAAAGAGTCATCGTTTCTCCTCCTAGGGGTTATTCGAGACCTCTTAATCCAAACCGCAAGTAACGAGGCATTGGCTACCTTAAGACAGTCATAGTTACTCGTCCCAATTGCTCACCCAGTCTGCCACTTTTTCTTACTGCGGCCAGTCTGCCAGAAGCGATATGTCTTTCGTTGTGTATCTTAAGAGATTCATCGTTACTCCTTCCATAGGTTACTGGTATTCTCTGAGTCAATACCTCTCGTGACGAAAAAGTGGCTATCTTAATAGTGCAATACTTCTTCCTCCGAGTTGCTCACACAGTTTACTACTTTTTGTGTAGTTTTTGTCTGCCAGAAACTATAATTCACTAGTTGTGTATCATAAAAGAGTCATCGTTTCTCCTCCTAGGGGTTTTCGAGATTTCGTAATCCAAACCGCAAGTAACGAGGCATTGGCTACCTTAAGAGAGTCATAGTTACTCGTCCCCATTGCTCACCCAGTCTGCCACTTTTTCTTACTGTGGCCAGTCTGCCAGAAGCGATATGTCACTCGTTGTGTATCTTAAGAGATTCATCGTTACTCTTTCCATAGGTTACTGGTATTCTCTGATTCAATGCCTCTCGTGACGAAAAAGTGGCTATCTTAATAGTGCAATACTTCTTCCTCCCAGTTGCTCACACAGTTTACTACTTTTTTGTGTAGTTTTTGTCTGCCAGAAACTATAATTCACTAGTTTTGTATCATAAAAGAGTCATCGTTTCTCCTCCTAGGGGTTATTCGAGATTTCTTAATCCAAACCGCAAGTAACGAGGCATTGGCTACCTTAAGAGAGTCATAGTTACTCGTCCCAATTGCTCACCCAGTCTGCCACTTTTTCTTACTGCGGCCAGTCTGCCAGAAGCGATATGTCACTCGTTGTGTATCTTAAGAGATTCATCGTTACTCCTTCCATAGGTTACTGGTATTCTCTGAGTCAATACCTCTCGTGACGAAAAAGTGGCTATTTTAATAGTGCAATACTTCTTCCTCCGAGTTGCTCACACAGTTTACTACTTTTTGTGTAGTTTTTGTCTGCCAGAAACTATAATTCACTAGTTGTGTATCATAAAAGAGTCATCGTTTCTCCTCCTAGGGGTTTTCGAGATTTCTTAATCCAAACCGCAAGTAACGAGGCATTGGCTACCTTAAGACAGTCATAGTTACTCGTCCCCATTGCTCACCCAGTCTGCCACTTTTTCTTACTGTGGCCAGTCTGCCAGAAGCGATATGTCACTCGTTGTGTATCTTAAGAGATTCATCGTTACTCCTTCCATAGGTTTCTGGTATTCTCTGAGTCAATAACTCTCTTGACGAAAAAGTGGCATCTTAATAGTGCAATACTTCTTCCTCCGAGTTGCTCAAACAGTTTACTGCTTTTTGTGTAGTTTTTGTCTGCCAGAAACTATAATTCACTAGTTGTGTATCATAAAAGAGTCATCGTTTCTCCTCCTAGGGGTTATTCGAGACCTCTTAATCCAAACCGCAAGTAACGAGGCATTGGCTACCTTAAGAGAGTCATAGTTACTCGTCCCAATTGCTCACCCAGTCTGCCACTTTTCCTTACTGCGGCCAGTCTGCCAGAAGCGATATGTCACTCGTTGTGTATCTTAAGAGATTCATCGTTACTCTTTCCATAGGTTACTGGTATTCTCTGATTCAATGCCTCTCGTGACGAAAAAGTGGCTATCTTAATAGTGCAATACTTCTTCCTCCCAGTTGCTCACACAGTTTACTACTTTTTTGTGTAGTTTTTGTCTGCCAGAAACTATAATTCACTAGTTTTGTATCATAAAACAGTCATCGTTTCTCCTCCTAGGGGTTATTCGAGACCTCTTAATCCAAACCGCAAGTAACGAGGCATTGGCTACCTTAAGAGAGTCATAGTTACTCGTCCCAATTGCTCACCCAGTCTGCCACTTTTTCTTACTGCGGCCAGTCTGCCAGAAGCGATATGTCACTCGTTGTGTATCTTAAGAGATTCATCGTTACTCCTTCCATAGGTTACTGGTATTCTCTGAGTCAATACCTCTCGTGACGAAAAAGTGGCTATCTTAATAGTGCAATACTTCTTCCTCCGAGTTGCTCACACAGTTTACTACTTTTTGTGTAGTTTTTGTCTGCCAGAAACTATAATTCACTAGTTGTGTATCATAAAAGAGTCATCGTTTCTCCTCCTAGGGGTTTTCGAGATTTCGTAATCCAAACCGCAAGTAACGAGGCATTGGCTACCTTAAGAGAGTCATAGTTACTCGTCCCCATTGCTCACCCAGTCTGCCACTTTTTCTTACTGTGGCCAGTCTGCCAGAAGCGATATGTCACTCGTTGTGTATCTTAAGAGATTCATCGTTACTCCTTCCATAGGTTACTGGTATTCTCTGAGTCAATACCACTCTTGACGAAAAAGTGGCCATCTTAATAGTGCAATACTTCTTCCTCCGAGTTGCTCACACAGTTTTCTGCTTTTTGTGTAGTTTTTGTCTGCCAGAAACTATAATTCACTAGTTGTGTATCATAAAAGAGTCATCGTTTCTCCTCCTAGGGGTTTTCGAGATTTCTTAATCCAAACCGCAAGTAACGAGGCATTGGCTACCTTAAGACAGTCATAGTTACTCGTCCCCATTGCTCACCCAGTCTGCCACTTTTTCTTACTGTGGCCAGTCTGCCAGAAGCGATATGTCACTCGTTGTGTATCTTAGGAGATTCATCGTTACTCCTTCCATAGGTTACTGGAATTCTCTGAGTCAATAACTCTCTTGACGAAAAAGTGGCCATCTTAATAGTGCAATACTTCTTCCTCCGAGTTGCTCACACAGTTTACTGCTTTTTGTGTAGTTTTTGTCTGCCAGAAACTATTATTCACTAGTTGTGTATCATAAAAGAGTCATCGTTTCTCCTCCTAGGGGTTATTCGATACCTCTTAATCCAAACCGCAAGTAACGAGGCATTGGCTACCTTAAGAGAGTCATAGTTACTCGTCCCAATTGCTCACCCAGTCTGCCACTTTTCCTAACTGCGGCCAGTCTGCCAGAAGCGATATGTCACTCGTTGTGTATCTTAAGAGATTCATCGTTACTCCTTCCATAGGTTACTGGTATTCTCTGAGTCAATACCTCTCTTGACGAAAAAGTGGCCATCTTAATAGTGCAATACTTCTTCCTCCCAGTTGCTCACACAGTTTACTACTTTTTTGTGTAGTTTTTGTCTGCCAGAAACTATAATTCACTAGTTTTGTATCATAAAAGAGTCATCGTTTCTCCTCCTAGGGGTTATTCGAGACCTCTTAATCCAAACCGCAAGTAACGAGGCATTGGCTACCTTAAGAGAGTCATAGTTACTCGTCCCAATTGCTCACCCAGTCTGCCACTTTTCCTTACTGCGGCCAGTCTGCCAGAAGCGATATGTCACTCGTTGTGTATCTTAAGAGATTCATCGTTACTCCTTCCATAGGTTACTGGTATTCTCTGAGTCAATACCTCTCGTGACGAAAAAGTGGCTATCTTAATAGTGCAATACTTCTTCCTCCCAGTTGCTCACACAGTTTACTACTTTTTTGTGTAGTTTTTGTCTGCCAGAAACTATAATTCACTAGTTTTGTATCATAAAAGAGTCATCGTTTCTCCTCCTAGGGGTTATTCGAGACCTCTTAATCCAAACCGCAAGTAACGAGGCATTGGCTACCTTAAGAGAGTCATAGTTACTCGTCCCAATTGCTCACCCAGTCTGCCACTTTTTCTTACTGCGGCCAGTCTGCCAGAAGCGATATGTCACTCGTTGTGTATCTTAAGAGATTCATCGTTACTCCTTCCATAGGTTACTGGTATTCTCTGAGTCAATACCTCTCGTGACGAAAAAGTGGCTATCTTAATAGTGCAATACTTCTTCCTCCGAGTTGCTCACACAGTTTACTACTTTTTGTGTAGTTTTTGTCTGCCAGAAACTATAATTCACTAGTTGTGTATCATAAAAGAGTCATCGTTTCTCCTCCTAGGGGTTTTCGAGATTTCGTAATCCAAACCGCAAGTAACGAGGCATTGGCTACCTTAAGAGAGTCATAGTTACTCGTCCCCATTGCTCACCCAGTCTGCCACTTTTTCTTACTGTGGCCAGTCTGCCAGAAGCGATATGTCACTCGTTGTGTATCTTAAGAGATTCATCGTTACTCCTTCCATAGGTTACTGGTATTCTCTGAGTCAATACCACTCTTGACGAAAAAGTGGCCATCTTAATAGTGCAATACTTCTTCCTCCGAGTTGCTCACACAGTTTTCTGCTTTTTGTGTAGTTTTTGTCTGCCAGAAACTATAATTCACTAGTTGTGTATCATAAAAGAGTCATCGTTTCTCCTCCTAGGGGTTTTCGAGATTTCTTAATCCAAACCGCAAGTAACGAGGCATTGGCTACCTTAAGACAGTCATAGTTACTCGTCCCCATTGCTCACCCAGTCTGCCACTTTTTCTTACTGTGGCCAGTCTGCCAGAAGCGATATGTCACTCGTTGTGTATCTTAGGAGATTCATCGTTACTCCTTCCATAGGTTACTGGTATTCTCTGAGTCAATAACTCTCTTGACGAAAAAGTGGCCATCTTAATAGTGCAATACTTCTTCCTCCGAGTTGCTCACACAGTTTACTGCTTTTTGTGTAGTTTTTGTCTGCCAGAAACTATTATTCACTAGTTGTGTATCATAAAAGAGTCATCGTTTCTCCTCCTAGGGGTTATTCGATACCTCTTAATCCAAACCGCAAGTAACGAGGCATTGGCTACCTTAAGAGAGTCATAGTTACTCGTCCCAATTGCTCACCCAGTCTGCCACTTTTCCTAACTGCGGCCAGTCTGCCAGAAGCGATATGTCACTCGTTGTGTATCTTAAGAGATTCATCGTTACTCCTTCCATAGGTTACTGGTATTCTCTGAGTCAATACCTCTCTTGACGAAAAAGTGGCCATCTTAATAGTGCAATACTTCTTCCTCCCAGTTGCTCACACAGTTTACTACTTTTTTGTGTAGTTTTTGTCTGCCAGAAACTATAATTCACTAGTTTTGTATCATAAAAGAGTCATCGTTTCTCCTCCTAGGGGTTATTCGAGACCTCTTAATCCAAACCGCAAGTAACGAGGCATTGGCTACCTTAAGAGAGTCATAGTTACTCGTCCCAATTGCTCACCCAGTCTGCCACTTTTCCTTACTGCGGCCAGTCTGCCAGAAGCGATATGTCACTCGTTGTGTATCTTAAGAGATTCATCGTTACTCCTTCCATAGGTTACTGGTATTCTCTGAGTCAATACCTCTCGTGACGAAAAAGTGGCTATCTTAATAGTGCAATACTTCTTCCTCCGAGTTGCTCACACAGTTTACTACTTTTTGTGTAGTTTTTGTCTGCCAGAAACTATAATTCACTAGTTGTGTATCATAAAAGAGTCATCGTTTCTCCTCCTAGGGGTTTTCGAGATTTCGTAATCCAAACCGCAAGTAACGAGGCATTGGCTACCATAAGAGAGTCATAGTTACTCGTCCCCATTGCTCACCCAGTCTGCCACTTTTTCTTACTGTGGCCAGTCTGCCAGAAGCGATATGTCACTCGTTGTGTATCTTAAGAGATTCATCGTTACTCCTTCCATAGGTTACTGGTATTCTCTGAGTCAATACCTCTCGTGACGAAAAAGTGGCCATCTTAATAGTGCAATACTTCTTCCTCCGAGTTGCTCACACAGTTTACTACTTTTTGTGTAGTTTTTGTCTGCCAGAAACTATAATTCACTAGTTGTGTATCATAAAACAGTCATCGTTTCTCCTCCTAGGGGTTTTCGAGATTTCGTAATCCAAACCGCAAGTAACGAGGCATTGGCTACCTTAAGAGAGTCATAGTTACTCGTCCCCATTGCTCACCCAGTCTGCCACTTTTCCTTACTGCGGCCAGTCTGCCAGAAGCGATATGTCACTCGTTGTGTATCTTAAGAGATTCATCGTTACTCTTTCCATAGGTTACTGGTATTCTCTGATTCAATGCCTCTCGTGACGAAAAAGTGGCTATCTTAATAGTGCAATACTTCTTCCTCCCAGTTGCTCACACAGTTTACTACTTTTTTGTGTAGTTTTTGTCTGCCAGAAACTATAATTCACTAGTTTTGTATCATAAAAGAGTCATCGTTTCTCCTCCTAGGGGTTATTCGAGACCTCTTAATCCAAACCGCAAGTAACGAGGCATTGGCTACCTTAAGAGAGTCATAGTTACTCGTCCCAATTGCTCACCCAGTCTGCCACTTTTTCTTACTGCGGCCAGTCTGCCAGAAGCGATATGTCACTCGTTGTGTATCTTAAGAGATTCATCGTTACTCCTTCCATAGGTTACTGGTATTCTCTGAGTCAATACCTCTCGTGACGAAAAAGTGGCTATCTTAATAGTGCAATACTTCTTCCTCCGAGTTGCTCACACAGTTTACTACTTTTTGTGTAGTTTTTGTCTGCCAGAAACTATAATTCACTAGTTGTGTATCATAAAAGAGTCATCGTTTCTCCTCCTAGGGGTTTTCGAGATTTCGTAATCCAAACCGCAAGTAACGAGGCATTGGCTACCTTAAGAGAGTCATAGTTACTCGTCCCCATTGCTCACCCAGTCTGCCACTTTTCCTTACTGCGGCCAGTCTGCCAGAAGCGATATGTCACTCGTTGTGTATCTTAAGAGATTCATCGTTACTCTTTCCATAGGTTACTGGTATTCTCTGATTCAATGCCTCTCGTGACGAAAAAGTGGCTATCTTAATAGTGCAATACTTCTTCCTCCCAGTTGCTCACACAGTTTACTACTTTTTTGTGTAGTTTTTGTCTGCCAGAAACTATAATTCACTAGTTTTGTATCATAAAAGAGTCATCGTTTCTCCTCCTAGGGGTTATTCGAGACCTCTTAATCCAAACCGCAAGTAACGAGGCATTGGCTACCTTAAGACAGTCATAGTTACTCGTCCCAATTGCTCACCCAGTCTGCCACTTTTTCTTACTGCGGCCAGTCTGCCAGAAGCGATATGTCACTCGTTGTGTATCTTAAGAGATTCATCGTTACTCCTTCCATAGGTTACTGGTATTCTCTGAGTCAATACCTCTCGTGACGAAAAAGTGGCTATCTTAATAGTGCAATACTTCTTCCTCCGAGTTGCTCACACAGTTTACTACTTTTTGTGTAGTTTTTGTCTGCCAGAAACTATAATTCACTAGTTGTGTATCATAAAAGAGTCATCGTTTCTCCTCCTAGGGGTTTTCGAGATTTCGTAATCCAAACCGCAAGTAACGAGGCATTGGCTACCTTAAGAGAGTCATAGTTACTCGTCCCCATTGCTCACCCAGTCTGCCACTTTTTCTTACTGTGGCCAGTCTGCCAGAAGCGATATGTCACTCGTTGTGTATCTTAAGAGATTCATCGTTACTCTTTCCATAGGTTACTGGTATTCTCTGATTCAATGCCTCTCGTGACGAAAAAGTGGCTATCTTAATAGTGCAATACTTCTTCCTCCCAGTTGCTCACACAGTTTACTACTTTTTTGTGTAGTTTTTGTCTGCCAGAAACTATAATTCACTAGTTTTGTATCATAAAAGAGTCATCGTTTCTCCTCCTAGGGGTTATTCGAGATTTCTTAATCCAAACCGCAAGTAACGAGGCATTGGCTACCTTAAGAGAGTCATAGTTACTCGTCCCAATTGCTCACCCAGTCTGCCACTTTTTCTTACTGCGGCCAGTCTGCCAGAAGCGATATGTCACTCGTTGTGTATCTTAAGAGATTCATCGTTACTCCTTCCATAGGTTACTGGTATTCTCTGAGTCAATACCTCTCGTGACGAAAAAGTGGCTATTTTAATAGTGCAATACTTCTTCCTCCGAGTTGCTCACACAGTTTACTACTTTTTGTGTAGTTTTTGTCTGCCAGAAACTATAATTCACTAGTTGTGTATCATAAAAGAGTCATCGTTTCTCCTCCTAGGGGTTTTCGAGATTTCTTAATCCAAACCGCAAGTAACGAGGCATTGGCTACCTTAAGACAGTCATAGTTACTCGTCCCCATTGCTCACCCAGTCTGCCACTTTTTCTTACTGTGGCCAGTCTGCCAGAAGCGATATGTCACTCGTTGTGTATCTTAAGAGATTCATCGTTACTCCTTCCATAGGTTTCTGGTATTCTCTGAGTCAATAACTCTCTTGACGAAAAAGTGGCATCTTAATAGTGCAATACTTCTTCCTCCGAGTTGCTCACACAGTTTACTGCTTTTTGTGTAGTTTTTGTCTGCCAGAAACTATAATTCACTAGTTGTGTATCATAAAAGAGTCATCGTTTCTCCTCCTAGGGGTTATTCGAGACCTCTTAATCCAAACCGCAAGTAACGAGGCATTGGCTACCTTAAGAGAGTCATAGTTACTCGTCCCAATTGCTCACCCAGTCTGCCACTTTTCCTTACTGCGGCCAGTCTGCCAGAAGCGATATGTCACTCGTTGTGTATCTTAAGAGATTCATCGTTACTCTTTCCATAGGTTACTGGTATTCTCTGATTCAATGCCTCTCGTGACGAAAAAGTGGCTATCTTAATAGTGCAATACTTCTTCCTCCCAGTTGCTCACACAGTTTACTACTTTTTTGTGTAGTTTTTGTCTGCCAGAAACTATAATTCACTAGCTTTGTATCATAAAAGAGTCATCGTTTCTCCTCCTAGGGGTTATTCGAGACCTCTTAATCCAAACCGCAAGTAACGAGGCATTGGCTACCTTAAGAGAGTCATAGTTACTCGTCCCAATTGCTCACCCAGTCTGCCACTTTTTCTTACTGCGGCCAGTCTGCCAGAAGCGATATGTCACTCGTTGTGTATCTTAAGAGATTCATCGTTACTCCTTCCATAGGTTACTGGTATTCTCTGAGTCAATACCTCTCGTGACGAAAAAGTGGCTATCTTAATAGTGCAATACTTCTTCCTCCGAGTTGCTCACACAGTTTACTACTTTTTGTGTAGTTTTTGTCTGCCAGAAACTATAATTCACTAGTTGTGTATCATAAAAGAGTCATCGTTTCTCCTCCTAGGGGTTTTCGAGATTTCGTAATCCAAACCGCAAGTAACGAGGCATTGGCTACCTTAAGAGAGTCATAGTTACTCGTCCCCATTGCTCACCCAGTCTGCCACTTTTTCTTACTGTGGCCAGTCTGCCAGAAGCGATATGTCACTCGTTGTGTATCTTAAGAGATTCATCGTTACTCCTTCCATAGGTTACTGGTATTCTCTGAGTCAATACCACTCTTGACGAAAAAGTGACCATCTTAATAGTGCAATACTTCTTCCTCCGAGTTGCTCACACAGTTTTCTGCTTTTTGTGTAGTTTTTGTCTGCCAGAAACTATAATTCACTAGTTGTGTATCATAAAAGAGTCATCGTTTCTCCACCTAGGGGTTTTCGAGATTTCTTAATCCAAACCGCAAGTAACGAGGCATTGGCTACCTTAAGACAGTCATAGTTACTCGTCCCCATTGCTCACCCAGTCTGCCACTTTTTCTTACTGTGGCCAGTCTGCCAGAAGCGATATGTCACTCGTTGTGTATCTTAGGAGATTCATCGTTACTCCTTCCATAGGTTACTGGTATTCTCTGAGTCAATAACTCTCTTGACGAAAAAGTGGCCATCTTAATAGTGCAATACTTCTTCCTCCGAGTTGCTCACACAGTTTACTGCTTTTTGTGTAGTTTTTGTCTGCCAGAAACTATTATTCACTAGTTGTGTATCATAAAAGAGTCATCGTTTCTCCTCCTAGGGGTTATTCGATACCTCTTAATCCAAACCGCAAGTAACGAGGCATTGGCTACCTTAAGAGAGTCATAGTTACTCGTCCCAATTGCTCACCCAGTCTGCCACTTTTCCTAACTGCGGCCAGTCTGCCAGAAGCGATATGTCACTCGTTGTGTATCTTAAGAGATTCATCGTTACTCCTTCCATAGGTTACTGGTATTCTCTGAGTCAATACCTCTCTTGACGAAAAAGTGGCCATCTTAATAGTGCAATACTTCTTCCTCCCAGTTGCTCACACAGTTTACTACTTTTTTGTGTAGTTTTTGTCTGCCAGAAACTATAATTCACTAGTTTTGTATCATAAAAGAGTCATCGTTTCTCCTCCTAGGGGTTATTCGAGACCTCTTAATCCAAACCGCAAGTAACGAGGCATTGGCTACCTTAAGAGAGTCATAGTTACTCGTCCCAATTGCTCACCCAGTCTGCCACTTTTCCTTACTGCGGCCAGTCTGCCAGAAGCGATATGTCACTCGTTGTGTATCTTAAGAGATTCATCGTTACTCCTTCCATAGGTTACTGGTATTCTCTGAGTCAATACCTCTCGTGACGAAAAAGTGGCTATCTTAATAGTGCAATACTTCTTCCTCCGAGTTGCTCACACAGTTTACTACTTTTTGTGTAGTTTTTGTCTGCCAGAAACTATAATTCACTAGTTGTGTATCATAAAAGAGTCATCGTTGCTCCTCCTAGGGGTTTTCGAGATTTCGTAATCCAAACCGCAAGTAACGAGGCATTGGCTACCATAAGAGAGTCATAGTTACTCGTCCCCATTGCTCACCCAGTCTGCCACTTTTTCTTACTGTGGCCAGTCTGCCAGAAGCGATATGTCACTCGTTGTGTATCTTAAGAGATTCATCGTTACTCCTTCCATAGGTTACTGGTATTCTCTGAGTCAATACCTCTCGTGACGAAAAAGTGGCCATCTTAATAGTGCAATACTTCTTCCTCCGAGTTGCTCACACAGTTTACTACTTTTTGTGTAGTTTTTGTCTGCCAGAAACTATAATTCACTAGTTGTGTATCATAAAACAGTCATCGTTTCTCCTCCTAGGGGTTTTCGAGATTTCGTAATCCAAACCGCAAGTAACGAGGCATTGGCTACCTTAAGAGAGTCATAGTTACTCGTCCCCATTGCTCACCCAGTCTGCCACTTTTCCTTACTGCGGCCAGTCTGCCAGAAGCGATATGTCACTCGTTGTGTATCTTAAGAGATTCATCGTTACTCTTTCCATAGGTTACTGGTATTCTCTGATTCAATGCCTCTCGTGACGAAAAAGTGGCTATCTTAATAGTGCAATACTTCTTCCTCCCAGTTGCTCACACAGTTTACTACTTTTTTGTGTAGTTTTTGTCTGCCAGAAACTATAATTCACTAGTTTTGTATCATAAAAGAGTCATCGTTTCTCCTCCTAGGGGTTATTCGAGACCTCTTAATCCAAACCGCAAGTAACGAGGCATTGGCTACCTTAAGAGAGTCATAGTTACTCGTCCCAATTGCTCACCCAGTCTGCCACTTTTTCTTACTGCGGCCAGTCTGCCAGAAGCGATATGTCACTCGTTGTGTATCTTAAGAGATTCATCGTTACTCCTTCCATAGGTTACTGGTATTCTCTGAGTCAATACCTCTCGTGACGAAAAAGTGGCTATCTTAATAGTGCAATACTTCTTCCTCCGAGTTGCTCACACAGTTTACTACTTTTTGTGTAGTTTTTGTCTGCCAGAAACTATAATTCACTAGTTGTGTATCATAAAAGAGTCATCGTTTCTCCTCCTAGGGGTTTTCGAGATTTCGTAATCCAAACCGCAAGTAACGAGGCATTGGCTACCTTAAGAGAGTCATAGTTACTCGTCCCCATTGCTCACCCAGTCTGCCACTTTTCCTTACTGCGGCCAGTCTGCCAGAAGCGATATGTCACTCGTTGTGTATCTTAAGAGATTCATCGTTACTCTTTCCATAGGTTACTGGTATTCTCTGATTCAATGCCTCTCGTGACGAAAAAGTGGCTATCTTAATAGTGCAATACTTCTTCCTCCCAGTTGCTCACACAGTTTACTACTTTTTTGTGTAGTTTTTGTCTGCCAGAAACTATAATTCACTAGTTTTGTATCATAAAAGAGTCATCGTTTCTCCTCCTAGGGGTTATTCGAGACCTCTTAATCCAAACCGCAAGTAACGAGGCATTGGCTACCTTAAGAGAGTCATAGTTACTCGTCCCAATTGCTCACCCAGTCTGCCACTTTTTCTTACTGCGGCCAGTCTGCCAGAAGCGATATGTCACTCGTTGTGTATCTTAAGAGATTGATCGTTACTCCTTCCATAGGTTACTGGTATTCTCTGAGTCAATACCTCTCGTGACGAAAAAGTGGCTATCTTAATAGTGCAATACTTCTTCCTCCGAGTTGCTCACACAGTTTACTACTTTTTGTGTAGTTTTTGTCTGCCAGAAACTATAATTCACTAGTTGTGTATCATAAAAGAGTCATCGTTTCTCCTCCTAGGGGTTTTCGAGATTTCGTAATCCAAACCGCAAGTAACGAGGCATTGGCTACCTTAAGAGAGTCATAGTTACTCGTCCCCATTGCTCACCCAGTCTGCCACTTTTTCTTACTGTGGCCAGTCTGCCAGAAGCGATATGTCACTCGTTGTGTATCTTAAGAGATTCATCGTTACTCTTTCCATAGGTTACTGGTATTCTCTGATTCAATGCCTCTCGTGACGAAAAAGTGGCTATCTTAATAGTGCAATACTTCTTCCTCCCAGTTGCTCACACAGTTTACTACTTTTTTGTGTAGTTTTTGTCTGCCAGAAACTATAATTCACTAGTATTGTATCATAAAAGAGTCATCGTTTCTCCTCCTAGGGGTTATTCGAGATTTCTTAATCCAAACCGCAAGTAACGAGGCATTGGCTACCTTAAGAGAGTCATAGTTACTCGTCCCAATTGCTCACCCAGTCTGCCACTTTTTCTTACTGCGGCCAGTCTGCCAGAAGCGATATGTCACTCGTTGTGTATCTTAAGAGATTCATCGTTACTCCTTCCATAGGTTACTGGTATTCTCTGAGTCAATACCTCTCGTGACGAAAAAGTGGCTATTTTAATAGTGCAATACTTCTTCCTCCGAGTTGCTCACACAGTTTACTACTTTTTGTGTAGTTTTTGTCTGCCAGAAACTATAATTCACTAGTTGTGTATCATAAAAGAGTCATCGTTTCTCCTCCTAGGGGTTTTCGAGATTTCTTAATCCAAACCGCAAGTAACGAGGCATTGGCTACCTTAAGACAGTCATAGTTACTCGTCCCCATTGCTCACCCAGTCTGCCACTTTTTCTTACTGTGGCCAGTCTGCCAGAAGCGATATGTCACTCGTTGTGTATCTTAAGAGATTCATCGTTACTCCTTCCATAGGTTTCTGGTATTCTCTGAGTCAATAACTCTCTTGACGAAAAAGTGGCATCTTAATAGTGCAATACTTCTTCCTCCGAGTTGCTCACACAGTTTACTGCTTTTTGTGTAGTTTTTGTCTGCCAGAAACTATAATTCACTAGTTTTGTATCATAAAAGAGTCATCGTTTCTCCTCCTAGGGGTTATTCGAGACCTCTTAATCCAAACCGCAAGTAACGAGGCATTGGCTACCTTAAGAGAGTCATAGTTACTCGTCCCAATTGCTCACCCAGTCTGCCACTTTTTCTTACTGCGGCCAGTCTGCCAGAAGCGATATGTCACTCGTTGTGTATCTTAAGAGATTCATCGTTACTCCTTCCATAGGTTACTGGTATTCTCTGAGTCAATACCTCTCGTGACGAAAAAGTGGCTATCTTAATAGTGCAATACTTCTTCCTCCGAGTTGCTCACACAGTTTACTACTTTTTGTGTAGTTTTTGTCTGCCAGAAACTATAATTCACTAGTTGTGTATCATAAAAGAGTCATCGTTTCTCCTCCTAGGGGTTTTCGAGATTTCGTAATCCAAACCGCAAGTAACGAGGCATTGGCTACCTTAAGAGAGTCATAGTTACTCGTCCCCATTGCTCACCCAGTCTGCCACTTTTTCTTACTGTGGCCAGTCTGCCAGAAGCGATATGTCACTCGTTGTGTATCTTAAGAGATTCATCGTTACTCCTTCCATAGGTTACTGGTATTCTCTGAGTCAATACCTCTCTTGACGAAAAAGTGGCCATCTTAATAGTGCAATACTTCTTCCTCCGAGTTGCTCACACAGTTTTCTGCTTTTTGTGTAGTTTTTGTCTGCCAGAAACTATAATTCACTAGTTGTGTATCATAAAAGAGTCATCGTTTCTCCTCCTAGGGGTTTTCGAGATTTCTTAATCCAAACCGCAAGTAACGAGGCATTGGCTACCTTAAGACAGTCATAGTTACTCGTCCCCATTGCTCACCCAGTCTGCCACTTTTTCTTACTGTGGCCAGTCTGCCAGAAGCGATATGTCACTCGTTGTGTATCTTAAGAGATTCATCGTTACTCCTTCCATAGGTTACTGGTATTCTCTGAGTCAATAACTCTCTTGACGAAAAAGTGGCCATCTTAATAGTGCAATACTTCTTCCTCCGAGTTGCTCACACAGTTTACTGCTTTTTGTGTAGTTTTTGTCTGCCAGAAACTATTATTCACTAGTTGTGTATCATAAAAGAGTCATAGTTTCTCCTCCTAGGGGTTATTCGAGACCTCTTAATCCAAACCGCAAGTAACGAGGCATTGGCTACCTTAAGAGAGTCATAGTTACTCGTCCCAATTGCTCACCCAGTCTGCCACTTTTCCTTACTGCGGCCAGTCTGCCAGAAGCGATATGTCACTCGTTGTGTATCTTAAGAGATTCATCGTTACTCCTTCCATAGGTTACTGGTATTCTCTGAGTCAATACCTCTCTTGACGAAAAAGTGGCCATCTTAATAGTGCAATACTTCTTCCTCCGAGTTGCTCACACAGTTTTCTGCTTTTTGTGTAGTTTTTGTCTGCCAGAAACTATAATTCACTAGTTGTGTATCATAAAAGAGTCATCGTTTCTCCTCCTAGTGGTTATTCGAGACCTCTTAATCCATACCGCAAGTAACGAGGCATTGGCTACCTTAAGAGAGTCATAGTTACTCGTCCCAATTGCTCACCCAGTCTGCCACTTTTCCTTACTGCGGCCAGTCTGCCAGAAGCGATATGTCACTCGTTGTGTATCTTAAGAGATTCATCGTTACTCTTTCCATAGGTTACTGGTATTCTCTGATTCAATGCCTCTCGTGACGAAAAAGTGGCTATCTTAATAGTGCAATACTTCTTCCTCCCAGTTGCTCACACAGTTTACTACTTTTTTGTGTAGTTTTTGTCTGCCAGAAACTATAATTCACTAGTTTTGTATCATAAAAGAGTCATCGTTTCTCCTCCTAGGGGTTATTCGAGATTTCTTAATCGAAACCTCTCGTGACGAAAAAGTGGCTATTTTAATAGTGCAATACTTCTTCCTCCGAGTTGTTCACACAGTTTACTACTTTTTGTGTAGTTTTTGTCTGCCAGAAACTATAATTCACTAGTTGTGTATCATAAAAGAGTCATCGTTTCTCCTCCTAGGGGGTTTTCGAGATTTCGTAATCCAAACCGCAAGTAACGAGGCATTGGCTACCTTAAGAGAGTCATAGTTACTCGTCCCCATTGCTCACCCAGTCTGCCACTTTTCCTTACTGCGGCCAGTCTGCCAGAAGCGATATGTCACTCGTTGTGTATCTTAAGAGATTCATCGTTACTCCTTCCATAGGTTACTGGTATTCTCTGAGTCAATACCTCTCGTGACGAAAAAGTGGCTATCTTAATAGTGCAATACTTCTTCCTCCGAGTTGCTCACACAGTTTACTACTTTTTGTGTAGTTTTTGTCTGCCAGAAACTATAATTCACTAGTTGTGTATCATAAAAGAGTCATCGTTTCTCCTCCTAGGGGTTTTGGAGATTTCGTAATCCAAATCGCAAGTAACGAGGCATTGGCTACCTTAAGAGAGTCATAGTTACTCGTCCCCATTGCTCACCCAGTCTGCCACTTTTTCTTACTGTGGCCAGTCTGCCAGAAGCGATATGTCACTCGTTGTGTATCTTAAGAGATTCATCGTTACTCCTTCCATAGGTTACTGGTATTCTCTGAGTCAATACCTCTCTTGACGAAAAAGTGGCTATCTTAATAGTGCAATACTTCTTCCTCCGAGTTGCTCACACAGTTTACTGCTTTTTGTGTAGTTTTTGTCTGCCAGAAACTATAATTCACTAGTTGTTTATCATAAAAGATTCATCGTTTCTCCTCCTAGGGGTTATTCGAGACCTCTTAATCCAAACCGCAAGTAACGAGGCATTGGCTACCTTAAGAGAGTCATAGTTACTCGTCCCAATTGCTCACCCAGTCTGCCACTTTTCCTTACTGCGGCCAGTCTGCCAGAAGCGATATGTCACTCGTTGTGTATCTTAAGAGATTCATCGTTACTCTTTCCATAGGTTGCTGGTATTCTCTGATTCAATGCCTCTCGTGACGAAAAAGTGGCTATCTTAATAGTGCAATACTTCTTCCTCCCAGTTGCTCACACAGTTTACTACTTTTTTGTGTAGTTTTTGTCTGCCAGAAACTATAATTCACTAGTTTTGTATCATAAAAGAGTCATCGTATCTCCTCCTAGGGGTTATTCGAGATTTCTTAATCCAAACCGCAAGTAACGAGGCATTGGCTACCTTAAGAGAGTCATAGTTACTCGTCCCAATTGCTCACCCAGTCTGCCACTTTTTCTTACTGCGGCCAGTCTGCCAGAAGCGATATGTCACTCGTTGTGTATCTTAAGAGATTCATCGTTACTCCTTCCATAGGTTACTGGTATTCTCTGAGTCAATACCTCTCGTGACGAAAAAGTGGCTATTTTAATAGTGCAATACTTCTTCCTCCGAGTTGCTCACACAGTTTACTACTTTTTGTGTAGTTTTTGTCTGCCAGAAACTATAATTCACTAGTTGTGTATCATAAAAGAGTCATCGTTTCTCCTCCTAGGGGGTTTTCGAGATTTCGTAATCCAAACCGCAAGTAACGAGGCATTGGCTACCTTAAGAGAGTCATAGTTACTCGTCCCCATTGCTCACCCAGTCTGCCACTTTTTCTTACTGTGGCCAGTCTGCCAGAAGCGATATGTCACTCGTTGTGTATCTTAAGAGATTCATCGTTACTCCTTCCATAGGTTACTGGTATTCTCTGAGTCAATACCTCTCTTGACGAAAAAGTGGCTATCTTAATAGTGCAATACTTCTTCCTCCGAGTTGCTCACACAGTTTACTGCTTTTTGTGTAGTTTTTGTCTGCCAGAAACTATAATTCACTAGTTGTGTATCATAAAAGAGTCATCGTTTCTCCTCCTAGGGGTTATTCGAGACCTCTTAATCCAAACCGCAAGTAACGAGGCATTGGCTACCTTAAGAGAGTCATAGTTACTCGTCCCAATTGCTCACCCAGTCTGCCACTTTTCCTTACTGCGGCCAGTCTACCAGAAGCGATATGTCACTCGTTGTGTATCTTAAGAGATTCATCGTTACTCTTTCCATAGGTTACTGGTATTCTCTGATTCAATGCCTCTCGTGACGAAAAAGTTGCTATCTTAATAGTGCAATACTTCTTCCCCCCAGTTGCTTACACAGTTTACTACTTTTTTGTGTAGTTTTTGTCTGCCAGATACTATAATTCACTAGTTTTGTATCATAAAAGAGTCATCGTTTCTCCTCCTAGGGGTTATTCGAGATTTCTTAATCAAAACCGCAAGTAACGAGGCATTGGCTACCTTAAGAGAGTCATAGTTACTCGTCCCAATTGCTCACCCAGTCTGCCACTTTTTCTTACTGCGGCCAGTCTGCCAGAAGCGATATGTCACTCGTTGTGTATCTTAAGAGATTCATCGTTACTCCTTCCATAGGTTACTGGTATTCTCTGAGTCAATACCTCTCGTGACGAAAAAGTGGCTATTTTAATAGTGCAATACTTCTTCCTCCGAGTTGCTCACACAGTTTACTACTTTTTGTGTAGTTTTTGTCTGCCAGAAACTATAATTCACTAGTTGTGTATCATAAAAGAGTCATCGTTTCTCCTCCTAGGGGTTTTCGAGATTTCTTAATCCAAACCGCAAGTAACGAGGCATTGGCTACCTTAAGAGAGTCATAGTTACTCGTCCCCATTGCTCACCCAGTCTGCCACTTTTTCTTACTGTGGCCAGTCTGCCAGAAGCGATATGTCACTCGTTGTGTATCTTAAGAGATTCATCGTTACTCCTTCCATAGGTTACTGGTATTCTCTGAGTCAATACCTCTCTTGACGAAAAAGTGGCCATCTTAATAGTGCAATACTTCTTCCTCCGAGTTGCTCACACAGTTTACTGCTTTTTGTGTAGTTTTTGTCTGCAAGAAACTATAATTCACTAGTTGTGTATCATAAAAGAGTCATCGTTTCTCCTCCTAGTGGTTATTCGAGATATCTTAATCCAAACCGCAAGTAACGAGGCATTGGCTACATTAAGAGAGTCATAGTTACTCGTCCCAATTGCTCACCCAGTCTGCCACTTTTCCTTACTGCGGCCAGTCTGCCAGAAGCGATATGTCACTCGTTGTGTATCTTAAGAGATTCATCGTTACTCTTTCCATAGGTTACTAGTATTCTCTGATTCAATGCCTCTCGTGACGAAAAAGTGGCTATCTTAATAGTGCAATACTTCTTCCTCCCAGTTGCTCACACAGTTTACTACTTTTTTGTGTAGTTTTTGTCTGCCAGATACTATAATTCACTAGTTTTGTATCATAAAAGAGTCATCGTTTCTCCTCCTAGGGGTTATTCGAGACCTCTTAATCCAAACCGCAAGTAACGAGGCATTGGCTACCTTAAGAGAGTCATAGTTACTCGTCCCAATTGCTCACCCAGGCTGCCACTTTTTCTTACTGCGGCCAGTCTGCCAGAAGCGATATGTCACTCGTTGTGTATCTTAAGAGATTCATCGTTACTCCTTCCATAGGTTACTGGTATTCTCTGAGTCAATACCTCTCTTGACGAAAAAGTGGCCATCTTAATAGTGCAATACTTCTTCCTCCGAGTTGCTCACACAGTTTACTGCTTTTTGTGTAGTTTTTGTCTGCCAGAAACTATAATTCACTAGTTGTGTATCATAAAAGAGTCATCGTTTCTCCTCCTAGTGGTTATTCGAGATATCTTAATCCAAACCGCAAGTAACGAGGCATTGGCTACATTAAGAGAGTCATAGTTACTCGTCCCAATTGCTCACCCAGTCTGCCACTTTTCCTTACTGCGGCCAGTCTGCCAGAAGCGATATGTCACTCGTTGTGTATCTTAAGAGATTCATCGTTACTCCTTCCATAGGTTACTGGTATTCTCTGAGTCAATACCTCTCGTGACGAAAAAGTGGCTATCTTAATAGTGCAATACTTTTTCCTCCGAGTTGCTCACACTGTTTACTACTTTTTGTGTAGTTTTTGTCTGCCAGAAACTATAATTCACTAGTTGTGTATCATAAAAGAGTCATCGTTTCTCCTCCTAGTGGTTATTCGAGATATCTTAATCCAAACCGCAAGTAACGAGGCATTGGCTACATTAAGAGAGTCATAGTTACTCGTCCCAATTGCTCACCCAGTCTGCCACTTTTCCTTACTGCGGCCAGTCTGCCAGAAGCGATATGTCACTCGTTGTGTATCTTAAGAGATTCATCGTTACTCCTTCCATAGGTTACTGGTATTCTCTGAGTCAATACCTCTCGTGACGAAAAAGTGGCTATCTTAATAGTGCAATACTTCTTCCTCCGAGTTGCTCACACTGTTTACTACTTTTTGTGTAGTTTTTGTCTGCCAGAAACTATAATTCACTAGTTGTGTATCATAAAAGAGTCATCGTTTCTCCTCCTAGGGGTTTTCGAGATTTCTTAATCCAAACCGCAAGTAACGAGGCATTGGCTACCTTAAGACAGTCATAGTTACTCGTCCCCATTGCTCACCCAGTCTGCCACTTTTTCTTACTGTGGCCAGTCTGCCAGAAGCGATATGTCACTCGTTGTGTATCTTAAGAGATTCATCGTTACTCCTTCCATAGGTTACTGGTATTCTCTGAGTCAATACCTCTCTTGACGAAAAAGTGTCTATCTTAATAGTGCAATACTTCTTCCTCCGAGTTGCTCACACAGTTTACTGCTTTTTGTGTAGTTTTTGTCTCCTAGAAACTATAATTCACTAGTTGTGTAACATAAAAGATTCATCGTTTCTCCTCCTAGGGGTTATTCGAGACCTCTTAATCCAAACCGCAAGTAACGAGGCATTGGCTACCTTAAGAGAGTCATAGTTACTCGTCCCAATTGCTCACCCAGTCTGCCACTTTTCCTTACTGCGGCCAGTCTGCCAGAAGCGATATGTCACTCGTTGTGTATCTTAAGAGATTCATCGTTACTCTTTCCATAGGTTACTGGTATTCTCTGATTCAATGCCTCTCGTGACGAAAAAGTGGCTATCTTAATAGTGCAATACTTCTTCCTCCCAGTTGCTCACACTGTTTACTACTTTTTTGTGTAGTTTGTGTCTGCCAGAAACTATAATTCACTAGTTTTGTATCATAAAAGAGTCATCGTTTCTCCTCCTAGGGGTTTTAGAGATTTCTTAATCCAAACCGCAAGTAACGAGGCACTGGCTACCTTAAGAGAGTCATAGTTACTCGTCCCCATTGCTCACCCAGTCTGCCACTTTTTCTTACTGTGGCCAGTCTGCCAGAAGTGATATGTCACTCGTTGTGTATCTTAAGAGATTCATCGTTACTCCTTCCATAGGTTACTGGTATTCTCTGAGTCAATACCTCTCTTGACGAAAAAGTGGCCATCTTAATAGTGCAATACTTCTTCCTCCGAGTTGCTCACACAGTTTACTGCTTTTTGTGTAGTTTTTGTCTGCCAGAAACTATAATTCACTAGTTGTGTATCATAAAAGAGTCATCGTTTCTCCTCCTAGTGGTTATTCGAGATATCTTAATCCAAACCGCAAGTAACGAGGCATTGGCTACCTTAAGACAGTCATAGTTACTCGTCCCAATTGCTCACCCAGGCGGCCACTTTTTCTTACTGCGGCCAGTCTGCCAGAAGCGATATGTCACTCGTTGTGTATCTTAAGAGATTCATCGTTACTCCTTCCATAGGTTACTGGTATTCTCTGAGTCAATACCTCTCTTGACGAAAAAGTGGCCATCTTAATAGTGCAATACTTCTTCCTCCAAGTTGCTCACACAGTTTACTGCTTTTTGTGTAGTTTTTGTCTGCCAGAAACTATAATTCACTAGTTGTGTATCATAAAAGAGTCATCGTTTCTCCTCCTAGTGGTTATTCGAGATATCTTAATCCAAACCGCAAGTAACGAGGCATTGGCTACATTAAGAGAGTCATAGTTACTCGTCCCAATTGCTCACCCAGTCTGCCACTTTTCCTTACTGCGGCCAGTCTGCCAGAAGCGATATGTCACTCGTTGTGTCTCTTAAGAGATTCATCGTTACTCCTTCCATAGGTTACTGGTATTCACTGAGTCAATACCTCTCGTGACGAAAAAGTGGCTATCTTAATAGTGCAATACTTCTTCCTCCGAGTTGCTCACACAGTTTACTACTTTTTGTGTAGTTTTTGTCTGCCAGAAACTATAATTCACTAGTTGTGTATCATAAAAGAGTCATCGTTTCTCCTCCTAGGGGTTTTAGAGATTTCGTAATCCAAACCGCAAGTAACGAGGCATTGGCTATCTTAAGAGAGTCATAGTTACTCGTCCCCATTGCTCACCCAGTCTGCCACTTTTTCTTACTGTGGCCAGTCTGCCAGAAGCGATATGTCACTCGTTGTGTATCTTAAGAGATTCATCGTTACTCCTTCCATAGGTTACTGGTATTCTCTGAGTCAATACCTCTCTTGACGAAAAAGTGGCTATCTTAATAGTGCAATACTTCTTCCTCCGAGTTGCTCACACAGTTTACTGCTTTTTGTGTAGTTTTTGTCTGCCAGAAACTATAATTCACTAGTTGTGTATCATAAAAGAGTCATCGTTTCTCCTCCTAGGGGTTATTCGAGACCTCTTAATCCAAACCGCAAGTAACGAGGCATTGGCTACCTTAAGAGAGTCATAGTTACTCGTCCCAATTGCTCACCCAGTCTGCCACTTTTCCTTACTGCGGCCAGTCTGCCAGAAGCGATATGTCACTCGTTGTGTATCTTAAGAGATTCATCGTTACTCCTTCCATAGGTTACTGGTATTCTCTGAGTCAATACCTCTCTTGACGAAAAAGTGGCCATCTTAATAGTGCAATACTTCTTCCTCCAAGTTGCTCACACAGTTTACTGCTTTTTGTGTAGTTTTTGTCTGCCAGAAACTATAATTCACTAGTTGTGTATCATAAAAGAGTCATCGTTTCTCCTCCTAGTGGTTATTCGAGATATCTTAATCCAAACCGCAAGTAACGAGGCATTGGCTACATTAAGAGAGTCATAGTTACTCGTCCCAATTGCTCACCCAGTCTGCCACTTTTCCTTACTGCGGCCAGTCTGCCAGAAGCGATATGTCACTCGTTGTGTCTCTTAAGAGATTCATCGTTACTCCTTCCATAGGTTACTGGTATTCACTGAGTCAATACCTCTCGTGACGAAAAAGTGGCTATCTTAATAGTGCAATACTTCTTCCTCCGAGTTGCTCACACAGTTTACTACTTTTTGTGTAGTTTTTGTCTGCCAGAAACTATAATTCACTAGTTGTGTATCATAAAAGAGTCATCGTTTCTCCTCCTAGGGGTTTTAGAGATTTCGTAATCCAAACCGCAAGTAACGAGGCATTGGCTATCTTAAGAGAGTCATAGTTACTCGTCCCCATTGCTCACCCAGTCTGCCACTTTTTCTTACTGTGGCCAGTCTGCCAGAAGCGATATGTCACTCGTTGTGTATCTTAAGAGATTCATCGTTACTCCTTCCATAGGTTACTGGTATTCTCTGAGTCAATACCTCTCTTGACGAAAAAGTGGCTATCTTAATAGTGCAATACTTCTTCCTCCGAGTTGCTCACACAGTTTACTGCTTTTTGTGTAGTTTTTGTCTGCCAGAAACTATAATTCACTAGTTGTGTATCATAAAAGAGTCATCGTTTCTCCTCCTAGGGGTTATTCGAGACCTCTTAATCCAAACCGCAAGTAACGAGGCATTGGCTACCTTAAGAGAGTCATAGTTACTCGTCCCAATTGCTCACCCAGTCTGCCACTTTTCCTTACTGCGGCCAGTCTACCAGAAGCGATATGTCACTCGTTGTGTATCTTAAGAGATTCATCGTTACTCTTTCCATAGGTTACTGGTATTCTCTGATTCAATGCCTCTCGTGACGAAAAAGTTGCTATCTTAATAGTGCAATACTTCTTCCCCCCAGTTGCTTACACAGTTTACTACTTTTTTGTGTAGTTTTTGTCTGCCAGATACTATAATTCACTAGTTTTGTATCATAAAAGAGTCATCGTTTCTCCTCCTAGGGGTTATTCGAGATTTCTTAATCAAAACCGCAAGTAACGAGGCATTGGCTACCTTAAGAGAGTCATAGTTACTCGTCCCAATTGCTCACCCAGTCTGCCACTTTTTCTTACTGCGGCCAGTCTGCCAGAAGCGATATGTCACTCGTTGTGTATCTTAAGAGATTCATCGTTACTCCTTCCATAGGTTACTGGTTTTCTCTGAGTCAATACCTCTCGTGACGAAAAAGTGGCTATTTTAATAGTGCAATACTTCTTCCTCCGAGTTGCTCACACAGTTTACTACTTTTTGTGTAGTTTTTGTCTGCCAGAAACTATAATTCACTAGTTGTGTATCATAAAAGAGTCATCGTTTCTCCTCCTAGGGGTTTTCGAGATTTCTTAATCCAAACCGCAAGTAACGAGGCATTGGCTACCTTAAGAGAGTCATAGTTACTCGTCCCCATTGCTCACCCAGTCTGCCACTTTTTCTTACTGTGGCCAGTCTGCCAGAAGCGATATGTCACTCGTTGTGTATCTTAAGAGATTCATCGTTACTCCTTCCATAGGTTACTGGTATTCTCTGAGTCAATACCTCTCTTGACGAAAAAGTGGCCATCTTAATAGTGCAATACTTCTTCCTCCGAGTTGCTCACACAGTTTACTGCTTTTTGTGTAGTTTTTGTCTGCAAGAAACTATAATTCACTAGTTGTGTATCATAAAAGAGTCATCGTTTCTCCTCCTAGTGGTTATTCGAGATATCTTAATCCAAACCGCAAGTAACGAGGCATTGGCTACATTAAGAGAGTCATAGTTACTCGTCCCAATTGCTCACCCAGTCTGCCACTTTTCCTTACTGCGGCCAGTCTGCCAGAAGCGATATGTCACTCGTTGTGTATCTTAAGAGATTCATCGTTACTCTTTCCATAGGTTACTAGTATTCTCTGATTCAATGCCTCTCGTGACGAAAAAGTGGCTATCTTAATAGTGCAATACTTCTTCCTCCCAGTTGCTCACACAGTTTACTACTTTTTGTGTAGTTTTTGTCTGCCAGAAACTATAATTCACTAGTTGTGTATCATAAAAGAGTCATCGTTTCTCCTCCTAGGGGTTTTAGAGATTTCGTAATCCAAACCGCAAGTAACGAGGCATTGGCTATCTTAAGAGAGTCATAGTTACTCGTCCCCATTGCTCACCCAGTCTGCCACTTTTTCTTACTGTGGCCAGTCTGCCAGAAGCGATATGTCACTCGTTGTGTATCTTAAGAGATTCATCGTTACTCCTTCCATAGGTTACTGGTATTCTCTGAGTCAATACCTCTCTTGACGAAAAAGTGGCTATCTTAATAGTGCAATACTTCTTCCTCCGAGTTGCTCACACAGTTTACTGCTTTTTGTGTAGTTTTTGTCTGCCAGAAACTATAATTCACTAGTTGTGTATCATAAAAGAGTCATCGTTTCTCCTCCTAGGGGTTATTCGAGACCTCTTAATCCAAACCGCAAGTAACGAGGCATTGGCTACCTTAAGAGAGTCATAGTTACTCGTCCCAATTGCTCACCCAGTCTGCCACTTTTCCTTACTGCGGCCAGTCTACCAGAAGCGATATGTCACTCGTTGTGTATCTTAAGAGATTCATCGTTACTCTTTCCATAGGTTACTGGTATTCTCTGATTCAATGCCTCTCGTGACGAAAAAGTTGCTATCTTAATAGTGCAATACTTCTTCCCCCCAGTTGCTTACACAGTTTACTACTTTTTTGTGTAGTTTTTGTCTGCCAGATACTATAATTCACTAGTTTTGTATCATAAAAGAGTCATCGTTTCTCCTCCTAGGGGTTATTCGAGATTTCTTAATCAAAACCGCAAGTAACGAGGCATTGGCTACCTTAAGAGAGTCATAGTTACTCGTCCCAATTGCTCACCCAGTCTGCCACTTTTTCTTACTGCGGCCAGTCTGCCAGAAGCGATATGTCACTCGTTGTGTATCTTAAGAGATTCATCGTTACTCCTTCCATAGGTTACTGGTTTTCTCTGAGTCAATACCTCTCGTGACGAAAAAGTGGCTATTTTAATAGTGCAATACTTCTTCCTCCGAGTTGCTCACACAGTTTACTACTTTTTGTGTAGTTTTTGTCTGCCAGAAACTATAATTCACTAGTTGTGTATCATAAAAGAGTCATCGTTTCTCCTCCTAGGGGTTTTCGAGATTTCTTAATCCAAACCGCAAGTAACGAGGCATTGGCTACCTTAAGAGAGTCATAGTTACTCGTCCCCATTGCTCACCCAGTCTGCCACTTTTTCTTACTGTGGCCAGTCTGCCAGAAGCGATATGTCACTCGTTGTGTATCTTAAGAGATTCATCGTTACTCCTTCCATAGGTTACTGGTATTCTCTGAGTCAATACCTCTCTTGACGAAAAAGTGGCCATCTTAATAGTGCAATACTTCTTCCTCCGAGTTGCTCACACAGTTTACTGCTTTTTGTGTAGTTTTTGTCTGCAAGAAACTATAATTCACTAGTTGTGTATCATAAAAGAGTCATCGTTTCTCCTCCTAGTGGTTATTCGAGATATCTTAATCCAAACCGCAAGTAACGAGGCATTGGCTACATTAAGAGAGTCATAGTTACTCGTCCCAATTGCTCACCCAGTCTGCCACTTTTCCTTACTGCGGCCAGTCTGCCAGAAGCGATATGTCACTCGTTGTGTATCTTAAGAGATTCATCGTTACTCTTTCCATAGGTTACTAGTATTCTCTGATTCAATGCCTCTCGTGACGAAAAAGTGGCTATCTTAATAGTGCAATACTTCTTCCTCCCAGTTGCTCACACAGTTTACTACTTTTTTGTGTAGTTTTTGTCTGCCAGATACTATAATTCACTAGTTTTGTATCATAAAAGAGTCATCGTTTCTCCTCCTAGGGGTTATTCGAGACCTCTTAATCCAAACCGCAAGTAACGAGGCATTGGCTACCTTAAGAGAGTCATAGTTACTCGTCCCAATTGCTCACCCAGGCTGCCACTTTTTCTTACTGCGGCCAGTCTGCCAGAAGCGATATGTCACTCGTTGTGTATCTTAAGAGATTCATCGTTACTCCTTCCATAGGTTACTGGTATTCTCTGAGTCAATACCTCTCTTGACGAAAAAGTGGCCATCTTAATAGTGCAATACTTCTTCCTCCGAGTTGCTCACACAGTTTACTGCTTTTTGTGTAGTTTTTGTCTGCCAGAAACTATAATTCACTAGTTGTGTATCATAAAAGAGTCATCGTTTCTCCTCCTAGTGGTTATTCGAGATATCTTAATCCAAACCGCAAGTAACGAGGCATTGGCTACATTAAGAGAGTCATAGTTACTCGTCCCAAATGCTCACCCAGTCTGCCACTTTTCCTTACTGCGGCCAGTCTGCCAGAAGCGATATGTCACTCGTTGTGTATCTTAAGAGATTCATCGTTACTCCTTCCATAGGTTACTGGTATTCTCTGAGTCAATACCTCTCGTGACGAAAAAGTGGCTATCTTAATAGTGCAATACTTTTTCCTCCGAGTTGCTCACACTGTTTACTACTTTTTGTGTAGTTTTTGTCTGCCAGAAACTATAATTCACTAGTTGTGTATCATAAAAGAGTCATCGTTTCTCCTCCTAGGGGTTATTCGAGACCTCTTAATCCAAACCGCAAGTAACGAGGCATTGGCTACCTTAAGAGAGTCATAGTTACTCGTCCCAATTGCTCACCCAGGCTGCCACTTTTTCTTACTGCGGCCAGTCTGCCAGAAGCGATATGTCACTCGTTGTGTATCTTAAGAGATTCATCGTTACTCCTTCCATAGGTTACTGGTATTCTCTGAGTCACTACCTCTCTTGACGAAAAAGTGGCCATCTTAATAGTGCAATACTTCTTCCTCCGAGTTGCTCACACAGTTTACTGCTTTTTGTGTAGTTTTTGTCTGCCAGAAACTATAATTCACTAGTTGTGTATCATAAAAGAGTCATCGTTTCTCCTCCTAGTGGTTATTCGAGATATCTTAATCCAAACCGCAAGTAACGAGGCATTGGCTACATTAAGAGAGTCATAGTTACTCGTCCCAATTGCTCACCCAGTCTGCCACTTTTCCTTACTGCGGCCAGTCTGCCAGAAGCGATATGTCACTCGTTGTGTATCTTAAGAGATTCATCGTTACTCCTTCCATAGGTTACTGGTATTCTCTGAGTCAATACCTCTCGTGACGAAAAAGTGGCTATCTTAATAGTGCAAAACTTCTTCCTCCGAGTTGCTCACACTGTTTACTACTTTTTGTGTAGTTTTTGTCTGCCAGAAACTATAATTCACTAGTTGTGTATCATAAAAGAGTCATCGTTTCTCCTCCTAGGGGTTTTCGAGATTTCGTAATCCAAACCGCAAGTAACGAGGCATTGGCTACCTTAAGAGAGTCATAGTTACTCGTCCCCATTGCTCACCCAGTCTGCCACTTTTTCTTACTGTGGCCAGTCTGCCAGAAGCGATATGTCACTCGTTGTGTATCTTAAGAGATTCATCGTTACTCCTTCCATAGGTTACTGGTATTCTCTGAGTCAATACCTCTCTTGACGAAAAAGTGGCTATCTTAATAGTGCAATACTTCTTCCTCCGAGTTGCTCACACAGTTTACTGCTTTTTGTGTAGTTTTTGTCTCCTAGAAACTATAATTCACTAGTTGTGTAACATAAAAGATTCATCGTTTCTCCTCCTAGGGGTTATTCGAGACCTCTTAATCCAAACCGCAAGTAACGAGGCATTGGCTACCTTAAGAGAGTCATAGTTACTCGTCCCAATTGCTCACCCAGTCTGCCACTTTTCCTTACTGCGGCCAGTCTGCCAGAAGCGATATGTCACTCGTTGTGTATCTTAAGAGATTCATCGTTACTCTTTCCATAGGTTACTGGTATTCTCTGATTCAATGCCTCTCGTGACGAAAAAGTGGCTATCTTAATAGTGCAATACTTCTTCCTCCCAGTTGCTCACACTGTTTACTACTTTTTTGTGTAGTTTGTGTCTGCCAGAAACTATAATTCACTAGTTTTGTATCATAAAAGAGTCATCGTTTCTCCTCCTAGGGGTTATTCGAGATTTCTTAATCCAAACCGCAAGTAACGAGGCATTGGCTACCTTAAGAGAGTCATAGTTACTCGTCCCAATTGCTCACCCAGTCTGCCACTTTTTCTTACTGCGGCCAGTCTGCCAGAAGCGATATGTCACTCGTTGTGTATCTTAAGAGATTCATCGTTACTCCTTCCATAGGTTACTGGTATTCTCTGAGTCAATACCTCTCGTGACGAAAAAGTGGCTATTTTAATAGTGCAATACTTCTTCCTCCGAGTTGCTCACACAGTTTACTACTTTTTGTGTAGTTTTTGTCTGCCAGAAACTATAATTCACTAGTTGTGTATCATAAAAGAGTCATCGTTTCTCCTCCTAGGGGTTTTAGAGATTTCTTAATCCAAACCGCAAGTAACGAGGCACTGGCTACCTTAAGAGAGTCATAGTTACTCGTCCCCATTGCTCACCCAGTCTGCCACTTTTTCTTACTGTGGCCAGTCTGCCAGAAGTGATATGTCACTCGTTGTGTATCTTAAGAGATTCATCGTTACTCCTTCCATAGGTTACTGGTATTCTCTGAGTCAATACCTCTCTTGACGAAAAAGTGGCCATCTTAATAGTGCAATACTTCTTCCTCCGAGTTGCTCACACAGTTTACTGCTTTTTGTGTAGTTTTTGTCTGCCAGAAACTATAATTCACTAGTTGTGTATCATAAAAGAGTCATCGTTTCTCCTCCTAGTGGTTATTCGAGATATCTTAATCCAAACCGCAAGTAACGAGGCATTGGCTACCTTAAGACAGTCATAGTTACTCGTCCCAATTGCTCACCCAGGCGGCCACTTTTTCTTACTGCGGCCAGTCTGCCAGAAGCGATATGTCACTCGTTGTGTATCTTAAGAGATTCATCGTTACTCCTTCCATAGGTTACTGGTATTCTCTGAGTCAATACCTCTCTTGACGAAAAAGTGGCCATCTTAATAGTGCAATACTTCTTCCTCCAAGTTGCTCACACAGTTTACTGCTTTTTGTGTAGTTTTTGTCTGCCAGAAACTATAATTCACTAGTTGTGTATCATAAAAGAGTCATCGTTTCTCCTCCTAGTGGTTATTCGAGATATCTTAATCCAAACCGCAAGTAACGAGGCATTGGCTACATTAAGAGCGTCATAGTTACTCGTCCCAATTGCTCACCCAGTCTGCCACTTTTCCTTACTGCGGCCAGTCTGCCAGAAGCGATATGTCACTCGTTGTGTCTCTTAAGAGATTCATCGTTACTCCTTCCATAGGTTACTGGTATTCACTGAGTCAATACCTCTCGTGACGAAAAAGTGGCTATCTTAATAGTGCAATACTTCTTCCTCCGAGTTGCTCACACAGTTTACTACTTTTTGTGTAGTTTTTGTCTGCCAGAAACTATAATTCACTAGTTGTGTATCATAAAAGAGTCATCGTTTCTCCTCCTAGGGGTTTTAGAGATTTCGTAATCCAAACCGCAAGTAACGAGGCATTGGCTATCTTAAGAGAGTCATAGTTACTCGTCCCCATTGCTCACCCAGTCTGCCACTTTTTCTTACTGTGGCCAGTCTGCCAGAAGCGATATGTCACTCGTTGTGTATCTTAAGAGATTCATCGTTACTCCTTCCATAGGTTACTGGTATTCTCTGAGTCAATACCTCTCTTGACGAAAAAGTGGCTATCTTAATAGTGCAATACTTCTTCCTCCGAGTTGCTCACACAGTTTACTGCTTTTTGTGTAGTTTTTGTCTGCCAGAAACTATAATTCACTAGTTGTGTATCATAAAAGATTCATCGTTTCTCCTCCTAGGGGTTATTCGAGACCTCTTAATCCAAACCGCAAGTAACGAGGCATTGGCTACCTTAAGAGAGTCATAGTTACTCGTCCCAATTGCTCACCCAGTCTGCCACTTTTCCTTACTGCGGCCAGTCTGCCAGAAGCGATATGTCACCGTTGTGTATCTTAAGAGATTCATTGTTACTCTTTCCATAGGTTACTGGTATTCTCTGATTCAATGCCTCTCGTGACGAAAAAGTGGCTATCTTAATAGTGCAATACTTCTTCCTCCCAGTTGCTCACACAGTTTACTACTTTTTTGTGTAGTTTTTGTCTGCCAGAAACTATAATTCACTAGTTTTGTATCATAAAAGAGTCATCGTTTCTCCTCCTAGGGGTTATTCGAGATTTCTTAATCCAAACCGCAAGTAACGAGGCATTGGCTACCTTAAGAGAGTCATAGTTACTCGTCCCAATTGCTCACCCAGTCTGCCACTTTTTCTTACTGCGGCCAGTCTGCCAGAAGCGATATGTCACTCGTTGTGTATCTTAAGAGATTCATCGTTACTCCTTCCATAGGTTACTGGTATTCTCTGAGTCAATACCTCTCGTGACGAAAAAGTGGCTATTTTAATAGTGCAATACTTCTTCCTCCCAGTTGCTCACACAGTTTACTACTTTTTGTGTAGTTTTTGTCTGCCAGAAACTATAATTCACTAGTTGTGTATCATAAAAGAGTCATCGTTTCTCCTCCTAGGGGTTTTCGAGATTTCTTAATCCAAACCGCAAGTAACGAGGCACTGGCTACCTTAAGAGAGTCATAGTTACTCGTCCCCATTGCTCACCCAGTCTGCCACTTTTTCTTACTGTGGCGTCTGCCAGAAGCGATATGTCACTCGTTGTGTATCTTAAGAGATTCATCGTTACTCCTTCCATAGGTTACTGGTATTCTCTGAGTCAATACCCCTCTTGACGAAAAAGTGGCCATCTTAATAGTGCAATACTTCTTCCTCCGAGTTGCTCACACAGTTTACTGCTTTTTGTGTAGTTTTTGTCTGCCAGAAACTATAATTCACTAGTTGTGTATCATAAAAGAGTCATCGTTTCTCCTCCTAGTGGTTATTCGAGATATCTTAATCCAAACCGCAAGTAACGAGGCATTGGCTATCTTAAGAGAGTCATAGTTACTCGTCCCAATTGCTCACCCAGTCTGCCACTTTTTCTTACTGTGGCCAGTCTGCCAGAAGCGATATGTCACTCGTTGTGTATCTTAAGAGATTCATCGTTACTCCTTCCATAGGTTACTGGTATTCTGTGAGTCAATACCTCTCTTGACGAAAAAGTGGCTATCTTAATAGTGCAATACTTCTTCCTCCGAGTTGCTCACACAGTTTACTGCTTTTTGTGTATTTTTTGTCTGCCAGAAACTATAATTCACTAGTTGTGTATCATAAAAGATTCATCGTTTCTCCTCCTAGGGGTTATTCGAGACCTCTTAATCCAAACCGCAAGTAACGAGGCATTGGCTACCTTAAGAGAGTCATAGTTACTCGTCCCAATTGCTCACCCAGTCTGCCACTTTTCCTTACTGCGGCCAGTCTGCCAGAAGCGATATGTCACTCGTTGTGTATCTTAAGAGATTCATTGTTACTCTTTCCATAGGTTACTGGTATTCTCTGATTCAATGCCTCTCGTGACGAAATAGTGGCTATCTTAATAGTGCAATACTTCTTCCTCCCAGTTGCTCACACAGTTTACTACTTTTTTGTGTAGTTTTTGTCTGCCAGAAACTATAATTCACTAGTTTTGTATCATAAAAGAGTCATCGTTTCTCCTCCTAGGGGTTATTCGAGATTTCTTAATCCAAACCGCAAGTAACGAGGCATTGGCTACCTTAAGAGAGTCATAGTTACTCGTCCCAATTGCTCACCCAGTCTGCCACTTTTTCTTACTGCGGCCAGTCTGCCAGAAGCGATATGTCACTCGTTGTGTATCTTAAGAGATTCATCGTTACTCCTTCCATAGGTTACTGGTATTCTCTGAGTCAATACCTCTCGTGACGAAAAAGTGGCTATTTTAATAGTGCAATACTTCTTCCTCCCAGTTGCTCACACAGTTTACTACTTTTTGTGTAGTTTTTGTCTGCCAGAAACTATAATTCACTAGTTGTGCATCATAAAAGAGTCATCGTTTCTCCTCCTAGGGGTTTTCGAGATTTCTTAATCCAAACCGCAAGTAACGAGGCACTGGCTACCTTAAGAGAGTCATAGTTACTCGTCCCCATTGCTCACCCAGTCTGCCACTTTTTCTTACTGTGGCGTCTGCCAGAAGCGATATGTCACTCGTTGTGTATCTTAAGAGATTCATCGTTACTCCTTCCATAGGTTACTGGTATTCTCTGAGTCAATACCCCTCTTGACTAAAAAGTGGCCATCTTAATAGTGCAATACTTCTTCCTCCGAGTTGCTCACACAGTTTACTGCTTTTTGTGTAGTTTTTGTCTGCCAGAAACTATAATTCACTAGTTGTGTATCATAAAAGAGTCATCGTTTCTCCTCCTAGTGGTTATTCGAGATATCTTAATCCAAACCGCAAGTAACGAGGCATTGGCTACATTAAGAGAGTCATAGTTACTCGTCCCAATTGCTCACCCAGTCTGCCACTTTTTCTTACTGTGGCCAGTCTGCCAGAAGCGATATGTCACTCGTTGTGTATCTTAAGAGATTCATCGTTACTCCTTCCATAGGTTACTGGTATTCTCTGAGTCAATACCTCTCTTGACGAAAAAGTGGCCATCTTAATAGTGCAATACTTCTTCCTCCGAGTTGCTCACACAGTTTACTGCTTTTTGTGTAGTTTTTGTCTGCCAGAAACTATAATTCACTAGTTGTGTATCATAAAAGAGTCATCGTTTCTCCTCCTAGTGGTTATTCGAGATATCTTAATCCAAACCGCAAGTAACGAGGCATTGGCTACATTAAGAGAGTCATAGTTACTCGTCCCAATTGCTCACCCAGGCTGCCACTTTTTCTTACTGCGGCCAGTCTGCCAGAAGCGATATGTCACTCGTTGTGTATCTTAAGAGATTCATCGTTACTCCTTCCATAGGTTACTGGTATTCTCTGAGTCAATACCTCTCTTGACGAAAAAGTGGCCATCTTAATAGTGCAATACTTCTTCCTCCGAGTTGCTCACACAGTTTACTGCTTTTTGTGTAGTTTTTGTCTGCCAGAAACTATAATTCACTAGTTGTGTATCATAAAAGAGTCATCGTTTCTCCTCCTAGTGGTTATTCGAGATATCTTAATCCAAACCGCAAGTAACGAGGCATTGGCTACATTAAGAGAGTCATAGTTACTCGTCCCAATTGCTCACCCAGTCTGCCACTTTTCCTTACTGCGGCCAGTCTGCCAGAAGCGATATGTCACTCGTTGTGTATCTTAAGAGATTCATCGTTACTCCTTCCATAGGTTACTGGTATTCTCTGAGTCAATACCTCTCGTGACGAAAAAGTGGCTATCTTAATAGTGCAATACTTCTTCCTCCGAGTTGCTCACACAGTTTACTACTTTTTGTGTAGTTTTTGTCTGCCAGAAACTATAATTCACTAGTTGTGTATCATAAAAGAGTCATCGTTTCTCCTCCTAGGGGTTTTAGAGATTTCGTAATCCAAACCGCAAGTAACGAGGCATTGGCTACCTTAAGAGAGTCATAGTTACTCGTCCCCATTGCTCACACAGTCTGCCACTTTTTCTTACTGTGGCCAGTCTGCCAGAAGCGATATGTCACTCGTTGTGTATCTTAAGAGATTCATCGTTACTCCTTCCATAGGTTACTGGTATTCTCTGAGTCAATACCTCTCTTGACGAAAAAGTGGCTATCTTAATAGTGCAATACTTCTTCCTCCGAGTTGCTCACACAGTTTACTGCTTTTTGTGTAGTTTTTGTCTGCCAGAAACTATAATTCACTAGTTGTGTATCATAAAAGATTCATCGTTTCTCCTCCTAGGGGTTATTCGAGACCTCTTAATCCAAACCGCAAGTAACGAGGCATTGGCTACCTTAAGAGAGTCATAGTTACTCGTCCCAATTGCTCACCCAGTCTGCCACTTTTCCTTACTGCGGCCAGTCTGCCAGAAGCGATATGTCACTCGTTGTGTATCTTAAGAGATTCATCGTTACTCCTTCCATAGGTTACTGGTATTCTCTGAGTCAATACCTCTCGTGACGAAAAAGTGGCTATTTTAATAGTGCAATACTTCTTCCTCCCAGTTGCTCACACAGTTTAATACTTTTTGTGTAGTTTTTGTCTGCCAGAAACTATAATTCACTAGTTGTGTATCATAAAAGAGTCATCGTTTCTCCTCCTAGGGGTTTTCGAGATTTCTTAATCCAAACCGCAAGTAACGAGGCACTGGCTACCTTAAGAGAGTCATAGTTACTCGTCCCCATTGCTCACCCAGTCTGCCACTTTTTCTTACTGTGGCGTCTGCCAGAAGCGATATGTCACTCGTTGTGTATCTTAAGAGATTCATCGTTACTCCTTCCATAGGTTACTGGTATTCTCTGAGTCAATACCACTCTTGACTAAAAAGTGGCCATCTTAATAGTGCAATACTTCTTCCTCCGAGTTGCTCACACAGTTTACTGCTTTTTGTGTAGTTTTTGTCTGCCAGAAACTATAATTCACTAGTTGTGTATCATAAAAGAGTCATCGTTTCTCCTCCTAGTGGTTATTCGAGATATCTTAATCCAAACCGCAAGTAACGAGGCATTGGCTACATTAAGAGAGTCATAGTTACTCGTCCCAATTGCTCACCCAGTCTGCCACTTTTTCTTACTGTGGCCAGTCTGCCAGAAGCGATATGTCACTCGTTGTGTATCTTAAGAGATTCATCGTTACTCCTTCCATAGGTTACTGGTATTCTCTGAGTCAATACCTCTCTTGACGAAAAAGTGGCCATCTTAATAGTGCAATACTTCTTCCTCCGAGTTGCTCACACAGTTTACTGCTTTTTGTGTAGTTTTTGTCTGCCAGAAACTATAATTCACTAGTTGTGTATCATAAAAGAGTCATCGTTTCTCCTCCTAGTGGTTATTCGAGATATCTTAATCCAAACCGCAAGTAACGAGGCATTGGCTACATTAAGAGAGTCATAGTTACTCGTCCCAATTGCTCACCCAGGCTGCCACTTTTTCTTACTGCGGCCAGTCTGCCAGAAGCGATATGTCACTCGTTGTGTATCTTAAGAGATTCATCGTTACTCCTTCCATAGGTTACTGGTATTCTCTGAGTCAATACCTCTCTTGACGAAAAAGTGGCCATCTTAATAGTGCAATACTTCTTCCTCCGAGTTGCTCACACAGTTTACTGCTTTTTGTGTAGTTTTTGTCTGCCAGAAACTATAATTCACTAGTTGTGTATCATAAAAGAGTCATCGTTTCTCCTCCTAGTGGTTATTCGAGATATCTTAATCCAAACCGCAAGTAACGAGGCATTGGCTACATTAAGAGAGTCATAGTTACTCGTCCCAATTGCTCACCCAGTCTGCCACTTTTCCTTACTGCGGCCAGTCTGCCAGAAGCGATATGTCACTCGTTGTGTATCTTAAGAGATTCATCGTTACTCCTTCCATAGGTTACTGGTATTCTCTGAGTCAATACCTCTCGTGACGAAAAAGTGGCTATCTTAATAGTGCAATACTTCTTCCTCCGAGTTGCTCACACAGTTTACGACTTTTTGTGTAGTTTTTGTCTGCCAGAAACTATAATTCACTAGTTGTGTATCATAAAAGAGTCATCGTTTCTCCTCCTAGGGGTTTTAGAGATTTCGTAATCCAAACCGCAAGTAACGAGGCATTGGCTACCTTAAGAGAGTCATAGTTACTCGTCCCCATTGCTCACACAGTCTGCCACTTTTTCTTACTGTGGCCAGTCTGCCAGAAGCGATATGTCACTCGTTGTGTATCTTAAGAGATTCATCGTTACTCCTTCCATAGGTTACTGGTATTCTCTGAGTCAATACCTCTCTTGACGAAAAAGTGGCTATCTTAATAGTGCAATACTTCTTCCTCCGAGTTGCTCACACAGTTTACTGCTTTTTGTGTAGTTTTTGTCTGCCAGAAACTATAATTCACTAGTTGTGTATCATAAAAGATTCATCGTTTCTCCTCCTAGGGGTTATTCGAGACCTCTTAATCCAAACCGCAAGTAACGAGGCATTGGCTACCTTAAGAGAGTCATAGTTACTCGTCCCAATTGCTCACCCAGTCTGCCACTTTTCCTTACTGCGGCCAGTCTGCCAGAAGCGATATGTCACTCGTTGTGTATCTTAAGAGATTCATTGTTACTCTTTCCATAGGTTACTGGTATTCTCTGATTCAATGCCTCTCGTGACGAAAAAGTGGCTATCTTAATAGTGCAATACTTCTTCCTCCCAGTTGCTCACACAGTTTACTACTTTTTTGTGTAGTTTTTGTCTGCCAGAAACTATAATTCACTAGTTTTGTATCATAAAAGGGTCATCGTTTCTCCTCCTAGGGGTTATTCGAGATTTCTTAATCCAAACCGCAAGTAACGAGGCATTGGCTACCTTAAGAGGGTCATAGTTACTCGTCCCAATTGCTCACCCAGTCTGCCACTTTTTCTTACTGCGGCCAGTCTGCCAGAAGCGATATGTCACTCGTTGTGTATCTTAAGAGATTCATCGTTACTCCTTCCATAGGTTACTGGTATTCTCTGAGTCAATACCTCTCGTGACGAAAAAGTGGCTATTTTAATAGTGCAATACTTCTTCCTCCCAGTTGCTCACACAGTTTACTACTTTTTGTGTAGTTTTTGTCTGCCAGAAACTATAATTCACTAGTTGTGTATCATAAAAGAGTCATCGTTTCTCCTCCTAGGGGTTTTCGAGATTTCTTAATCCAAACCGCAAGTAACGAGGCACTGGCTTCCTTAAGAGAGTCATAGTTACTCGTCCCCATTGCTCACCCAGTCTGCCACTTTTTCTTACTGTGGCGTCTGCCAGAAGCGATATGTCACTCGTTGTGTATCTTAAGAGATTCATCGTTACTCCTTCCATAGGTTACTGGTATTCTCTGAGTCAATACCCCTCTTGACGAAAAAGTGGCCATCTTAATAGTGCAATACTTCTTCCTCCGAGTTGCTCACACAGTTTACTGCTTTTTGTGTAGTTTTTGTCTGCCAGAAACTATAATTCACTAGTTGTGTATCGTAAAAGAGTCATCGTTTCTCCTCCTAGTGGTTATTCGAGATTTCTTAATCCAAACCGCAAGTAACGAGGCATTGGCTACATTAAGAGAGTCATAGTTACTCGTCCCAATTGCTCACCCAGTCTGCCACTTTTTCTTACTGTGGCCAGTCTGCCAGAAGCGATATGTCACTCGTTGTGTATCTTAAGAGATTCATCGTTACTCCTTCCATAGGTTACTGGTATTCTCTGAGTCAATACCTCTCTTGACGAAAAAGTGGCCATCTTAATAGTGCAATACTTCTTCCTCCGAGTTGCTCACACAGTTTACTGCTTTTTGTGTAGTTTTTGTCTGCCAGAAACTATAATTCACTAGTTGTGTATCATAAAAGAGTCATCGTTTCTCCTCCTAGTGGTTATTCGAGATATCTTAATCCAAACCGCAAGTAACGAGGCATTGGCTACATTAAGAGAGTCATAGTTACTCGTCCCAATTGCTCACCCAGGCTGCCACTTTTTCTTACTGCGGCCAGTCTGCCAGAAGCGATATGTCACTCGTTGTGTATCTTAAGAGATTCATCGTTACTCCTTCCATAGGTTACTGGTATTCTCTGAGTCAATACCTCTCGTGACGAAAAAGTGGCTATCTTAATAGTGCAATACTTCTTCCTCCGAGTTGCTCACACAGTTTACTACTTTTTGTGTAGTTTTTGTCTGCCAGAAACTATAATTCACTAGTTGTGTATCATAAAAGAGTCATCGTTTCTCCTCCTAGGGGTTTTAGAGATTTCGTAATCCAAACCGCAAGTAACGAGGCATTGGCTACCTTAAGAGAGTCATAGTTACTCGTCCCCATTGCTCACCCAGTCTGCCACTTTTTCTTACTGTGGCCAGTCTGCCAGAAGCGATATGTCACTCGTTGTGTATCTTAAGAGATTCATCGTTACTCCTTCCATAGGTTACTGGTATTCTCTGAGTCAATACCTCTCTTGACGAAAAAGTGGCTATCTTAATAGTGCAATACTTCTTCCTCCGAGTTGCTCACACAGTTTACTGCTTTTTGTGTAGTTTTTGTCTGCCAGAAACTATAATTCACTAGTTGTGTATCATAAAAGATTCATCGTTTCTCCTCCTAGGGGTTATTCGAGACCTCTTAATTCAAACCGCAAGTAACGAGGCATTGGCTACCTTAAGAGAGTCATAGTTACTCGTCCCAATTGCTCACCCAGTCTGCCACTTTTCCTTACTGCGGCCAGTCAGCCAGAAGCGATATGTCACTCGTTGTGTATCTTAAGAGATTCATTGTTACTCTTTCCATAGGTTACTGGTATTCTCTGATTCAATGCCTCTCGTGACGAAAAAGTGGCTATCTTAATAGTGCAATACTTCTTCCTCCCAGTTGCTCACACAGTTTACTACTTTTTTGTGTAGTTTTTGTCTGCCAGAAACTATAATTCACTAGTTTTGTATCATAAAAGAGTCATCGTTTCTCCTCCTAGGGGTTATTCGAGATTTCTTAATCCAAACCGCAAGTAACGAGGCATTGGCTACCTTAAGAGAGTCATAGTTACTCGTCCCAATTGCTCACCCAGTCTGCCACTTTTTCTTACTGCGGCCAGTCTGCCAGAAGCGATATGTCACTCGTTGTGTATCTTAAGAGATTCATCGTTACTCCTTCCATAGGTTACTGGTATTCTCTGAGTCAATACCTCTCGTGACGAAAAAGTGGCTATTTTAATAGTGCAATACTTCTTCCTCCCAGTTGCTCACACAGTTTACTACTTTTTGTGTAGTTTTTGTCTGCCAGAAACTATAATTCACTAGTTGTGTATCATAAAAGAGTCATCGTTTCTCCTCCTAGGGGTTTTCGAGATTTCTTAATCCAAACCGCAAGTAACGAGGCACTGGCTACCTTAAGAGAGTCATAGTTACTCGTCCCCATTGCTCACCCAGTCTGCCACTTTTTCTTACTGTGGCGTCTGCCAGAAGCGATATGTCACTCGTTGTGTATCTTAAGAGATTCATCGTTACTCCTTCCATAGGTTACTGGTATTCTCTGAGTCAATACCCCTCTTGACGAAAAAGTGGCCATCTTAATAGTGCAATACTTCTTCGTCCGAGTTGCTCACACAGTTTACTGCTTTTTGTGTAGTTTTTGTCTGCCAGAAACTATAATTCACTAGTTGTGTATCATAAAAGAGTCATCGTTTCTCCTCCTAGTGGTTATTCGAGATATCTTAATCCAAACCGCAAGTAACGAGGCATTGGCTACATTAAGAGAGTCATAGTTACTCGTCCCAATTGCTCACCCAGGCTGCCACTTTTTCTTACTGCGGCCAGTCTGCCAGAAGCGATATGTCACTCGTTGTGTATCTTAAGAGATTCATCGTTACTCCTTCCATAGGTTACTGGTATTCTCTGAGTCAATACCTCTCGTGACGAAAAAGTGGCTATTTTAATAGTGCAATACTTCTTCCTCCCAGTTGCTCACACAGTTTACTACTTTTTGTGTAGTTTTTGTCTGCCAGAAACTATAATTCACTAGTTGTGTATCATAAAAGAGTCATCGTTTCTCCTCCTAGGGGTTTTCGAGATTTCTTAATCCAAACCGCAAGTAACGAGGCACTGGCTACCTTAAGAGAGTCATAGTTACTCGTCCCCATTGCTCACCCAGTCTGCCACTTTTTCTTACTGTGGCGTCTGCCAGAAGCGATATGTCACTCGTTGTGTATCTTAAGAGATTCATCGTTACTCCTTCCATAGGTTACTGGTATTCTCTGAGTCAATACCCCTCTTGACGAAAAAGTGGCCATCTTAATAGTGCAATACTTCTTCGTCCGAGTTGCTCACACAGTTTACTGCTTTTTGTGTAGTTTTTGTCTGCCAGAAACTATAATTCACTAGTTGTGTATCATAAAAGAGTCATCGTTTCTCCTCCTAGTGGTTATTCGAGATATCTTAATCCAAACCGCAAGTAACGAGGCATTGGCTACATTAAGAGAGTCATAGTTACTCGTCCCAATTGCTCACCCAGTCTGCCACTTTTCCTTACTGCGGCCAGTCTGCCAGAAGCGATATGTCACTCGTTGTGTATCTTAAGAGATTCATCGTTACTCTTTCCATAGGTTACTGGTATTCTCTGATTCAATGCCTCTCGTGACGAAAAAGTGGCTATCTTAATAGTGCAATACTTCTTCCTCCCAGTTGCTCACACAGTTTACTAGTTTTTGTGTACTTGCCAGTCTGCCAGAAGCGATATGTCACTAGTTGTGTATCATAAAAGAGTCATCGTTTCTCCTCCTAGGGGTTATTCGAGATTTCTTAATCCAAACCGCAAGTAACGAGGCATTGGCTACCTTAAGACAGTCATAGTTACTCGTCCCAATTGCTCACCCAGTCTGCCACTTTTTCTTACTGCGGCAGGTCTGCCAGAAGCGATATGTCACTCGTTGTGTATCTTAAGAGATTCATCGTTACTCCTTCCATAGGTTACTGGTATTCTCTGAGTCAATACCTCTCGTGACGAAAAAGTGGCTATCTTAATAGTGCAATACTTCTTCCTCCGAGTTGCTCACACAGTTTACTACTTTTTGTGTAGTTTTTGTCTGCCAGAAACTATAATTCACTAGTTGTGTATCATAAAAGAGTCATCGTTTCTCCTCCTAGGGGTTTTCGAGATTTCTTAGTCCAAACCGCAAGTAACGAGGCATTGGCTACCTTAAGAGAGTCATAGTTACTCGTCCCCATTGCTCACCCAGTCTGCCACTTTTTCTTACTGCGGCCAGTCTGCCAGAAGCGATATGTCACTCGTTGTGTATCTTAAGAGATTCATCGTTACTCTTTCCATAGGTTACTGGTATTCTCTGATTCAATGCCACTCGTGACGAAAAAGTGGCTATCTTAATAGTGCAATACTTCTTCCTCCCAGTTGCTCACGCAGTTTACTACTTTTTTGTGTAGTTTTTGTCTGCCAGAAACTATAATTCACTAGTTTTGTATCATAAAAGAGTCATCGTTTCTCCTCCTAGGGGTTATTCGAGACCTCTTAATCCAAACCACAAGTAACGAGGCATTGGCTACCTTAAGAGAGTCATAGTTACTCGTCCCAATTGCTCACCCAGTCTGCCACTTTTTCTTACTGCGGCCAGTCTGCCAGAAGCGATATGTCACTCGTTGTGTATCTTAAGAGATTCATCGTTACTCCTTCCATAGGTTACTGGTATTCTCTGAGTCAATACCTCTCGTGACGAAAAAGTGGCTATCTTAATAGTGCAATACTTCTTCCACCGAGTTGCTCACACAGTTTACTACTTTTTGTGTAGTTTTTGTCTGCCAGAAACTATAATTCACTAGTTGTGTATCATAAAAGAGTCATCGTTTCTCCTCCTAGGGGTTTTAGAGATTTCGTAATCCAAACCGCAAGTAACGAGGCATTGGCTACCTTAAGAGAGTCATAGTTACTCGTCCCCATTGCTCACCCAGTCTGCCACTTTTTCTTACTGTGGCCAGTCTGCCAGAAGCGATATGTCACTCGTGTATCTTAAGAGATTCATCGTTACTCCTTCCATAGGTTACTGGTATTTTCTGAGTCAATACCTCTCTTGACGAAAAAGTGGCTATCTTAATAGTGCAATACTTCTTCCTCCGAGTTGCTCACACAGTTTACTGCTTTTTGTGTAGTTTTTGTCTGCCAGAAACTATAATTCACTAGTTGTGTATCATAAAAGATTCATCGTTTCTCCTCCTAGGGGTTATTCGAGACCTCTTAATTCAAACCGCAAGTAACGAGGCATTGGCTACCTTAAGAGAGTCATAGTTACTCGTCCCAATTGCTCACCCAGTCTGCCACTTTTCCTTACTGCGGCCAGTCAGCCAGAAGCGATATGTCACTCGTTGTGTATCTTAAGAGATTCATTGTTACTCTTTCCATAGGTTACTGGTATTCTCTGATTCAATGCCTCTCGTGACGAAAAAGTGGCTATCTTAATAGTGCAATACTTCTTCCTCCCAGTTGCTCACACAGTTTACTACTTTTTTGTGTAGTTTTTGTCTGCCAGAAACTATAATTCACTAGTTTTGTATCATAAAAGAGTCATAGTTTCTCCTCCTAGGGGTTATTCGAGATTTCTTAATCCAAACCGCAAGTAACGAGGCATTGGCTACCTTAAGAGAGTCATAGTTACTCGTCCCAATTGCTCACCCAGTCTGCCACTTTTTCTTACTGCGGCCAGTCTGCCAGAAGCGATATGTCACTCGTTGTGTATCTTAAGAGATTCATCGTTACTCCTTCCATAGGTTACTGGTATTCTCTGAGTCAATACCTCTCGTGACGAAAAAGTGGCTATTTTAATAGTGCAATACTTCTTCCTCCCAGTTGCTCACACAGTTTACTACTTTTTGTGTAGTTTTTGTCTGCCAGAAACTATAATTCACTAGTTGTGTATCATAAAAGAGTCATCGTTTCTCCTCCTAGGGGTTTTCGAGATTTCTTAATCCAAACCGCAAGTAACGAGGCACTGGCTACCTTAAGAGAGTCATAGTTACTCGTCCCCATTGCTCACCCAGTCTGCCACTTTTTCTTACTGTGGCGTCTGCCAGAAGCGATATGTCACTCGTTGTGTATCTTAAGAGATTCATCGTTACTCCTTCCATAGGTTACTGGTATTCTCTGAGTCAATACCGCTCTTGACGAAAAAGTGGCCATCTTAATAGTGCAATACTTCTTCGTCCGAGTTGCTCACACAGTTTACTGCTTTTTGTGTAGTTTTTGTCTGCCAGAAACTATAATTCACTAGTTGTGTATCATAAAAGAGTCATCGTTTCTCCTCCTAGTGGTTATTCGAGATATCTTAATCCAAACCGCAAGTAACGAGGCATTGGCTACATTAAGAGAGTCATAGTTACTCGTCCCAATTGCTCACCCAGGCTGCCACTTTTTCTTACTGCGGCCAGTCTGCCAGAAGCGATATGTCACTCGTTGTGTATCTTAAGAGATTCATCGTTACTCCTTCCATAGGTTACTGGTATTCTCTGAGTCAATACCTCTCGTGACGAAAAAGTGGCTATTTTAATAGTGCAATACTTCTTCCTCCCAGTTGCTCACACAGTTTACTACTTTTTGTGTAGTTTTTGTCTGCCAGAAACTATAATTCACTAGTTGTGTATCATAAAAGAGTCATCGTTTCTCCTCCTAGGGGTTTTCGAGATTTCTTAATCCAAACCGCAAGTAACGAGGCACTGGCTACCTTAAGAGAGTCATAGTTACTCGTCCCCATTGCTCACCCAGTCTGCCACTTTTTCTTACTGTGGCGTCTGCCAGAAGCGATATGTCACTCGTTGTGTATCTTAAGAGATTCATCGTTACTCCTTCCATAGGTTACTGGTATTCTCTGAGTCAATACCCCTCTTGACGAAAAAGTGGCCATCTTAATAGTGCAATACTTCTTCCTCCGAGTTGCTCACACAGTTTACTGCTTTTTGTGTAGTTTTTGTCTGCCAGAAACTATAATTCACTAGTTGTGTATCATAAAAGAGTCATCGTTTCTCCTCCTAGTGGTTATTCGAGATATCTTAATCCAAACCGCAAGTAACGAGGCATTGGCTACATTAAGAGAGTCATAGTTACTCGTCCCAATTGCTCACCCAGTCTGCCACTTTTCCTTACTGCGGCCAGTCTGCCAGAAGCGATATGTCACTCGTTGTGTATCTTAAGAGATTCATCGTTACTCTTTCCATAGGTTACTGGTATTCTCTGATTCAATGCCTCTCGTGACGAAAAAGTGGCTATCTTAATAGTGCAATACTTCTTCCTCCCAGTTGCTCACACGGTTTACTACTTTTTTGTGTAGTTTTTGTCTGCCAGAAACTATAATTCACTAGTTTTGTATCATAAAAGAGTCATCGTTTCTCCTCCTAGGGGTTTTAGAGATTTCGTAATCCAAACCGCAAGTAACGAGGCATTGGCTACCTTAAGAGAGTCATAGTTACTCGTCCCCATTGCTCACCCAGTCTGCCACTTTTTCTTACTGTGGCCAGTCTGCCAGAAGCGATATGTCACTCGTTGTGTATCTTAAGAGATTCATCGTTACTCCTTCCATAGGTTACTGGTATTCTCTGAGTCAATACCTCTCTTGACGAAAAAGTGGCTATCTTAATAGTGCAATACTTCTTCCTCCGAGTTGCTCACACAGTTTACTGCTTTTTGTGTAGTTTTTGTCTGCCAGAAACTATAATTCACTAGTTGTGTATCATAAAAGATTCATCGTTTCTCCTCCTAGGGGTTATTCGAGACCTCTTAATTCAAACCGCAAGTAACGAGGCATTGGCTACCTTAAGAGAGTCATAGTTACTCGTCCCAATTGCTCACCCAGTCTGCCACTTTTCCTTACTGCGGCCAGTCAGCCAGAAGCGATATGTCACTCGTTGTGTATCTTAAGAGATTCATTGTTACTCTTTCCATAGGTTACTGGTATTCTCTGATTCAATGCCTCTCGTGACGAAAAAGTGGCTATCTTAATAGTGCAATACTTCTTCCTCCCAGTTGCTCACACAGTTTACTACTTTTTTGTGTAGTTTTTGTCTGCCAGAAACTATAATTCACTAGTTTTGTATCATAAAAGAGTCATCGTTTCTCCACCTAGGGGTTATTCGAGATTTCTTAATCCAAACCGCAAGTAACGAGGCATTGGCTACCTTAAGAGAGTCATAGTTACTCGTCCCAATTGCTCACCCAGTCTGCCACTTTTTCTTACTGCGGCCAGTCTGCCAGAAGCGATATGTCACTCGTTGTGTATCTTAAGAGATTCATCGTTACTCCTTCCATAGGTTACTGGTATTCTCTGAGTCAATACCTCTCGTGACGAAAAAGTGGCTATTTTAATAGTGCAATACTTCTTCCTCCCAGTTGCTCACACAGTTTACTACTTTTTGTGTAGTTTTTGTCTGCCAGAAACTATAATTCACTAGTTGTGTATCATAAAAGAGTCATCGTTTCTCCTCCTAGGGGTTTTCGAGATTTCTTAATCCAAACCGCAAGTAACGAGGCACTGGCTACCTTAAGAGAGTCATAGTTACTCGTCCCCATTGCTCACCCAGTCTGCCACTTTTTCTTACTGTGGCGTCTGCCAGAAGCGATATGTCACTCGTTGTGTATCTTAAGAGATTCATCGTTACTCCTTCCATAGGTTACTGGTATTCTCTGAGTCAATACCCCTCTTGACGAAAAAGTGGCCATCTTAATAGTGCAATACTTCTTCGTCCGAGTTGCTCACACAGTTTACTGCTTTTTGTGTAGTTTTTGTCTGCCAGAAACTATAATTCACTAGTTGTGTATCATAAAAGAGTCATCGTTTCTCCTCCTAGTGGTTATTCGAGATATCTTAATCCAAACCGCAAGTAACGAGGCATTGGCTACATTAAGAGAGTCATAGTTACTCGTCCCAATTGCTCACCCAGGCTGCCACTTTTTCTTACTGCGGCCAGTCTGCCAGAAGCGATATGTCACTCGTTGTGTATCTTAAGAGATTCATCGTTACTCCTTCCATAGGTTACTGGTATTCTCTGAGTCAATACCTCTCGTGACGAAAAAGTGGCTATTTTAATAGTGCAATACTTCTTCCTCCCAGTTGCTCACACAGTTTACTACTTTTTGTGTAGTTTTTGTCTGCCAGAAACTATAATTCACTAGTTGTGTATCATAAAAGAGTCATCGTTTCTCCTCCTAGGGGTTTTCGAGATTTCTTAATCCAAACCGCAAGTAACGAGGCACTGGCTACCTTAAGAGAGTCATAGTTACTCGTCCCCATTGCTCACCCAGTCTGCCACTTTTTCTTACTGTGGCGTCTGCCAGAAGCGATATGTCACTCGTTGTGTATCTTAAGAGATTCATCGTTACTCCTTCCATAGGTTACTGGTATTCTCTGAGTCAATACCCCTCTTGACGAAAAAGTGGCCATCTTAATAGTGCAATACTTCTTCGTCCGAGTTGCTCACACAGTTTACTGCTTTTTGTGTAGTTTTTGTCTGCCAGAAACTATAATTCACTAGTTGTGTATCATAAAAGAGTCATCGTTTCTCCTCCTAGTGGTTATTCGAGATATCTTAATCCAAACCGCAAGTAACGAGGCATTGGCTACATTAAGAGAGTCATAGTTACTCGTCCCAATTGCTCACCCAGTCTGCCACTTTTCCTTACTGCGGCCAGTCTGCCAGAAGCGATATGTCACTCGTTGTGTATCTTAAGAGATTCATCGTTACTCTTTCCATAGGTTACTGGTATTCTGTGATTCAATGCCTCTCGTGACGAAAAAGTGGCTATCTTAATAGTGCAATACTTCTTCCTCCCAGTTGCTCACACGGTTTACTACTTTTTTGTGTAGTTTTTGTCTGCCAGAAACTATAATTCACTAGTTTTGTATCATAAAAGAGTCATCGTTTCTCCTCCTAGGGGTTATTCGAGACCTCTTAATCCAAACCGCAAGTAACGAGGCATTGGCTACCTTAAGAGAGTCATAGTTACTCGTCCCAATTGCTCACCCAGTCTGCCACTTTTTCTTACTGCGGCCAGTCTGCCAGAAGTGATATGTCACTCGTTGTGTATCTTAAGAGATTCATCGTTACTCCTTCCATAGGTTACTGGTATTCTCTGAGTCAATACCTCTCGTGACGAAAAAGTGGCTATCTTAATAGTGCAATACTTCTTCCTCCGAGTTGCTCACACAGTTTACTAGTTTTTGTGTACTTGCTAGTCTGCCAGAAGCGATATGTCACTAGTTGTGTATCATAAAAGAGTCATCGTTTCTCCTCCTAGGGGTTATTCGAGATTTCTTAATCCAAACCGCAAGTAACGAGGCATTGGCTACCTTAAGACAGTCATAGTTACTCGTCCCAATTGCTCACCCAGTCTGCCACTTTTTCTTACTGCGGCAGGTCTGCCAGAAGCGATATGTCACTCGTTGTGTATCTTAAGAGATTCATCGTTACTCCTTCCATAGGTTACTGGTATTCTCTGAGTCAATACCTCTCGTGACGAAAAAGTGGCTATCTTAATAGTGCAATACTTCTTCCTCCGAGTTGCTCACACAGTTTACTACTTTTTGTGTAGTTTTTGTCTGCCAGAAACTATAATTCACTAGTTGTGTATCATAAAAGAATCATCGTTTCTCCTCCTAGGGGTTTTCGAGATTTCTTAGTCCAAACCGCAAGTAACGAGGCATTGGCTACCTTAAGAGAGTCATAGTTACTCGTCCCCATTGCTCACCCAGTCTGCCACTTTTTCTTACTGCGGCCAGTCTGCCAGAAGCGATATGTCACTCGTTGTGTATCTTAAGAGATTCATCGTTACTCTTTCCATAGGTTACTGGTATTCTCTGATTCAATGCCACTCGTGACGAAAAAGTGGCTATCTTAATAGTGCAATACTTCTTCCTCCCAGTTGCTCACACAGTTTACTACTTTTTTGTGTAGTTTTTGTCTGCCAGAAACTATAATTCACTAGTTTTGTATCATAAAAGAGTCATCGTTTCTCCTCCTAGGGGTTATTCGAGACCTCTTAATCCAAACCACAAGTAACGAGGCATTGGCTACCTTAAGAGAGTCATAGTTACTCGTCCCAATTGCTCACCCAGTCTGCCACTTTTTCTTACTGCGGCCAGTCTGCCAGAAGCGATATGTCACTCGTTGTGTATCTTAAGAGATTCATCGTTACTCCTTCCATAGGTTACTGGTATTCTCTGAGTCAATACTTCTCGTGACGAAAAAGTGGCTATCTTAATAGTGCAATACTTCTTCCTCGGAGTTGCTCACACAGTTTACTACTTTTTGTGTAGTTTTTGTCTGCCAGAAACTATAATTCACTAGTTGTGTATCATAAAAGAGTCATCGTTTCTCCTCCTAGGGGTTATTCGAGATTTCTTAATCCAAACCGCAAGTAACGAGGCATTGGCTACCTTAAGAGAGTCATAGTTACTCGTCCCCATTGCTCACCCAGTCTGCCACTTTTTCTTACTGTGGCCAGTCTGCCAGAAGCGATATGTCACTCGTTGTGTATCTTAAGAGATTCATCGTTACTCCTTCCATAGGTTACTGGTATTCTCTGAGTCAATACCTCTCTTGACGAAAAAGTGGCTATCTTAATAGTGCAATACTTCTTCCTCCGAGTTGCTCACACAGTTTACTAGTTTTTGTGAACTTGCTAGTCTGCCAGAAGCGATATGTCACTAGTTGTGTATCATAAAAGAGTCATCGTTTCTCCTCCTAGGGGTTATTCGAGACCTCTTAATCCAAACCGCAAGTAACGAGGCATTGGCTACCTTAAGAGAGTCATAGTTACTCGTCCCAATTGCTCACCCAGTCTGCCACTTTTTCTTACTGCGTCCAGTCTGCCAGAAGCGATATGTCACTCGTTGTGTATCTTAAGAGATTCATCGTTACTCCTTCCATAGGTTACTGGTATTCTCTGAGTCAATACCTCTCGTGACGAAAAAGTGGCTATCTTAATAGTGCAATACTTCTTCCTCCGAGTTGCTCACACAGTTTACTACTTTTTGTGTAGTTTTTGTCTGCCAGAAACTATAATTCACTAGTTGTGTATCATAAAAGAGTCATCGTTTCTCCTCCTAGGGGTTTTCGAGATTTCTTAATCCAAACCGCAAGTAACGAGGCATTGGCTACCTTAAGAGAGTCATAGTTACTCGTCCCAATTGCTCACCCAGTCTGCCACTTTTTCTTACTGCGGCCAGTCTGCCAGAAGCGATATGTCACTCGTTGTGTATCTTAAGAGATTCATCGTTACTCCTTCCATAGGTTACTGGTATTCTCTGTGTCAATACTTCTCGTGACGAAAAAGTGGCTATCTTAATAGTGCAATACTTCTTCCTCGGAGTTGCTCACACAGTTTACTACTTTTTGTGTAGTTCTTGTCTGCCAGAAACTATAATTCACTAGTTGTGTATCATAAAAGAGTCATCGTTTCTCCTCCTAGGGGTTTTCGAGATTTCTTAATCCAAACCGCAAGTAACGAGGCATTGGCTACCTTAAGAGAGTCATAGTTACTCGTCCCCATTGCTCACCCAGTCTGCCACTTTTTCTTACCTAGGCCAGTCTGCCAGAAGCGATATGTCACTCGTTGTGTATCTTAAGAGATTCATCGTTACTCCTTCCATAGGTTACTGGTATTCTCTGAGTCAATACCTCTCTTGACGAAAAGTGGCTATCTTAATAGTGCAATACTTCTTCCTCCCAGTTGCTCACACAGTTTACTACTTTTTTGTATAGTTTTTGTCTGCCAGAAACTATAATTCACTAGTTGTGTATCATAAAAGAGTCATCGTTTCTCCTCCTACGGGTTATTCGAGACCTCTTAATCCAAACCGCAAGTAACGAGGCATTGGCTACCTTAAGAGAGTCATAGTTACTCGTCCCAATTGCTCACCCAGTCTGCCACTTTTTCTTACTGCGGCCAGTCTGCCAGAAGCGATATGTCACTCGTTGTGTATCTTAAGAGATTCATCGTTACTCCTTCCATAGGTTACTGGTATTCTCTGAGTCAATACCTCTCGTGACGAAAAAGTGGCTATCTTAATAGTGCAATACTTCTTCCTCCGAGTTGCTCACACAGTATACTACTTTTTGTGTAGTTTTTGTCTGCCAGAAACTATAATTCACTAGTTGTGTATCATAAAAGAGTCATCGTTTCTCCTCCTAGGGGTTTTCGAGATTTCTTAATCCAAACCGCAAGTAACGAGGCATTGGCTACCTTAAGAGAGTCATAGTTACTCGTCCCCATTGCTCACCCAGTCTGCCACTTTTTCTTACTGTGGCCAGTCTGCCAGAAGCGATATGTCACTCGTTGTGTATCTTAAGAGATTCAGCGTTACTCCTTCCATAGGTTACTGGTATTCTCTGAGTGAATACCTCTCTTGACGAAAAAGTGGCTATCTTAATAGTGCAATACTTCTTCCTCCGAGTTGCTCACACAGTTTACTGCTTTTTGTGTAGTTTTTGTCTGCCAGAAACTATAATTCACTAGTTGTGTATCATAAAAGAGTCATCGTTCCTCCTCCTAGGGGTTATTCGAGATATCTTAATCCAAACCGCAAGTAACGAGGCATTGGCTACCTTAAGAGAGTCATAGTTACTCGTCCCAATTGCTCACCCAGTCTGCCACTTTTCCTTACTGCGGCCAGTCTGCCAGAAGCGATATGTCACTCGTTGTGTATCTTAAGAGATTCATCGTTACTCCTTCCATAGGTTACTGGTATTCTCTGAGTCAATACCTCTCTTGACGAAAAAGTTTCTATCTTAATAGTGCAATACTTCTTCCTCCGAGTTGCTCACACAGTTTACTACTTTTTGTGTACTTGCCAGTCTGCCAGATGCGATATGTCACTAGTTGTGTATCATAAAAGAGTCATCGTTTCTCCTCCTAGGGGTTATTCGAGATTTCTTAATCCAAACCGCAAGTAACGAGGCATTGGCTACCTTAAGAGAGTCATAGTTACACGTCCCAATTGCTCACCCAGTCTGCCACTTTTCCTTACTGCGGCCAGGCTGCCAGAAGCGATATGTCACTCGTTGTGTATCTTAAGAGATTCATCGTTACTCTTTCCATAGGTTACTGGTATTCTCTGATTCAATGCCTCTCGTGACGAAAAAGTGGCTATCTTAATAGTGCAATACTTCTTCCTCAAAGTTGCTCACACAGTTTACTACTTTTTTGTATAGTTTTTGTCTGCCAGAAACTATAATTCACTAGTTTTGTATCATAAAAGAGTTATCGTTTCTCCTCCTAGGGGTTATTCGAGACCTCTTAATCCAAACCGCAAGTAACGAGGCATTGGCTACCTTAAGAGAGTCATAGTTACTCGTCCCAATTGCTCACCCAGTCTGCCACTTTTTCTTACTGCGGCCAGTCTGCCAGAAGCGATATGTCACTCGTTGTGTATCTTAAGAGATTCATCGTTACTCTTTCCATAGGTTACTGGTATTCTCTGATTCAATGCCTCTCGTGACGAAAAAGTGGCTATCTTAATAGTGCAATACTTCTTCCTCCCAGTTGCTCACACAGTTTACTACTTTTTTGTGTAGTTTTTGTCTGCCAGAAACTATAATTCACTAGTTTTGTATCATAAAAGAGTCATCGTTTGTCCTCCTAGGGGTTATTCGAGACCTCTTAATCCAAACCGCAAGTAGCGAGGCATTAGCTACCTTAAGAGAGTCATAGTTACTCGTCCCAATTGCTCACCCAGTCTGCCACTTTTTCTTACTGCGGCCAGTCTGCCAGAAGCGATATGTCACTCGTTGTGTATCTTAAGAGATTCATCGTTACTCCTTCCATAGGTTACTGGTATTCTCTGAGTCAATACCTCTTGTGACGAAAAAGTGGCTATCTTAATAGTGCAATACTTCTTCCTCCGAGTTGCTCACACAGTTTACTACTTTTTGTGTAGTTTTTGTCTGCCAGAAACTATAATTCACTAGTTGTGTATCATAAAAGAGTGATCGTTTCTCCTCCTAGGGGTTTTCGAGATTTCGTAATCCAAACCGCAAGTAACGAGGCATTGGCTACCTTAAGAGAGTCATAGTTACTCGTCCCCATTGCTCACCCAGTCTGCCACTTTTCCTTACTGTGGCCAGTCTGCCAGAAGCGATATGTCACTCGTTGTGTATCTTAAGAGATTCATCGTTACTCCTTCCATAGGTTACTGGTATTCTCTGAGTCAATACCTCTCTTGACGAAAAAGTGGCTATTTTAATAGTGCAATACTTCTTCCTCCCAGTTGCTCACACAGTTTACTACTTTTTGTGTAGTTTTTGTCTGCCAGAAACTATAATTCACTAGTTGTGTATCATAAAAGAGTCATCGTTTCTCCTCCTAGGGGTTTTCGAGATTTCTTAATCCAAACCGCAAGTAACGAGGCATTGGCTACCTTAAGAGAGTCATAGTTACTCGTCCCCATTGCTCACCCAGTCTGCCACTTTTTCTTACTGTGGCGTCTGCCAGAAGCGATATGTCACTCGTTGTGTATCTTAAGAGATTCATCGTTACTCCTTCCATAGGTTACTGGTATTCTCTGATTCAATGCCTCTCGTGACGAAAAAGTGGCTATCTTAATAGTGCAATACTTCTTCCTCCCAGTTGCTCACACAGTTTACTACTTTTTTGTGTAGTTTTTGTCTGCCAGAAACTATAATTCACTAGTTGTGTATCATAAAAGAGTCATCGTTTCTCCTCCTAGTGGTTATTCGAGATATCTTAATCCAAACCGCAAGTAACGAGGCATTGGCTACATTAAGAGAGTCATAGTTACTCGTCCCAATTGCTCACCCAGTCTGCCACTTTTCCTTACTGCGGCCAGTCTGCCAGAAGCGATATGTCACTCGTTGTGTATCTTAAGAGATTCATCGTTACTCTTTCCATAGGTTACTGGTATTCTCTGATTCAATGCCTCTCGTGACGAAAAAGTGGCTATCTTAATAGTGCAATACTTCTTCCTCCCAGTTGCTCACACGGTTTACTACTTTTTTGTGTAGTTTTTGTCTGCCAGAAACTATAATTCACTAGTTTTGTATCATAAAAGAGTCATCGTTTCTCCTCCTAGGGGTTTTAGAGATTTCGTAATCCAAACCGCAAGTAACGAGGCATTGGCTACCTTAAGAGAGTCATAGTTACTCGTCCCCATTGCTCACCCAGTCTGCCACTTTTTCTTACTGTGGCCAGTCTGCCAGAAGCGATATGTCACTCGTTGTGTATCTTAAGAGATTCATCGTTACTCCTTCCATAGGTTACTGGTATTCTCTGAGTCAATACCTCTCTTGACGAAAAAGTGGCTATCTTAATAGTGCAATACTTCTTCCTCCGAGTTGCTCACACAGTTTACTGCTTTTTGTGTAGTTTTTGTCTGCCAGAAACTATAATTCACTAGTTGTGTATCATAAAAGATTCATCGTTTCTCCTCCTAGGGGTTATTCGAGACCTCTTAATTCAAACCGCAAGTAACGAGGCATTGGCTACCTTAAGAGAGTCATAGTTACTCGTCCCAATTGCTCACCCAGTCTGCCACTTTTCCTTACTGCGGCCAGTCAGCCAGAAGCGATATGTCACTCGTTGTGTATCTTAAGAGATTCATTGTTACTCTTTCCATAGGTTACTGGTATTCTCTGATTCAATGCCTCTCGTGACGAAAAAGTGGCTATCTTAATAGTGCAATACTTCTTCCTCCCAGTTGCTCACACAGTTTACTACTTTTTTGTGTAGTTTTTGTCTGCCAGAAACTATAATTCACTAGTTTTGTATCATAAAAGAGTCATCGTTTCTCCTCCTAGGGGTTATTCGAGATTTCTTAATCCAAACCGCAAGTAACGAGGCATTGGCTACCTTAAGAGAGTCATAGTTACTCGTCCCAATTGCTCACCCAGTCTGCCACTTTTTCTTACTGCGGCCAGTCTGCCAGAAGCGATATGTCACTCGTTGTGTATCTTAAGAGATTCATCGTTACTCCTTCCATAGGTTACTGGTATTCTCTGAGTCAATACCTCTCGTGACGAAAAAGTGGCTATTTTAATAGTGCAATACTTCTTCCTCCCAGTTGCTCACACAGTTTACTACTTTTTGTGTAGTTTTTGTCTGCCAGAAACTATAATTCACTAGTTGTGTATCATAAAAGAGTCATCGTTTCTCCTCCTAGGGGTTTTCGAGATTTCTTAATCCAAACCGCAAGTAACGAGGCACTGGCTACCTTAAGAGAGTCATAGTTACTCGTCCCCATTGCTCACCCAGTCTGCCACTTTTTCTTACTGTGGCGTCTGCCAGAAGCGATATGTCACTCGTTGTGTATCTTAAGAGATTCATCGTTACTCCTTCCATAGGTTACTGGTATTCTCTGAGTCAATACCCCTCTTGACGAAAAAGTGGCCATCTTAATAGTGCAATACTTCTTCGTCCGAGTTGCTCACACAGTTTACTGCTTTTTGTGTAGTTTTTGTCTGCCAGAAACTATAATTCACTAGTTGTGTATCATAAAAGAGTCATCGTTTCTCCTCCTAGTGGTTATTCGAGATATCTTAATCCAAACCGCAAGTAACGAGGCATTGGCTACATTAAGAGAGTCATAGTTACTCGTCCCAATTGCTCACCCAGGCTGCCACTTTTTCTTACTGCGGCCAGTCTGCCAGAAGCGATATGTCACTCGTTGTGTATCTTAAGAGATTCATCGTTACTCCTTCCATAGGTTACTGGTATTCTCTGAGTCAATACCTCTCGTGACGAAAAAGTGGCTATTTTAATAGTGCAATACTTCTTCCTCCCAGTTGCTCACACAGTTTACTACTTTTTGTGTAGTTTTTGTCTGCCAGAAACTATAATTCACTAGTTGTGTATCATAAAAGAGTCATCGTTTCTCCTCCTAGGGGTTTTCGAGATTTCTTAATCCAAACCGCAAGTAACGAGGCACTGGCTACCTTAAGAGAGTCATAGTTACTCGTCCCCATTGCTCACCCAGTCTGCCACTTTTTCTTACTGTGGCGTCTGCCAGAAGCGATATGTCACTCGTTGTGTATCTTAAGAGATTCATCGTTACTCCTTCCATAGGTTACTGGTATTCTCTGAGTCAATACCCCTCTTGACGAAAAAGTGGCCATCTTAATAGTGCAATACTTCTTCCTCCGAGTTGCTCACACAGTTTACTGCTTTTTGTGTAGTTTTTGTCTGCCAGAAACTATAATTCACTAGTTGTGTATCATAAAAGAGTCATCGTTTCTCCTCCTAGTGGTTATTCGAGATATCTTAATCCAAACCGCAAGTAACGAGGCATTGGCTACATTAAGAGAGTCATAGTTACTCGTCCCAATTGCTCACCCAGTCTGCCACTTTTCCTTACTGCGGCCAGTCTGCCAGAAGCGATATGTCACTCGTTGTGTATCTTAAGAGATTCATCGTTACTCTTTCCATAGGTTACTGGTATTCTCTGATTCAATGCCTCTCGTGACGAAAAAGTGGCTATCTTAATAGTGCAATACTTCTTCCTCCCAGTTGCTCACACGGTTTACTACTTTTTTGTGTAGTTTTTGTCTGCCAGAAACTATAATTCACTAGTTTTGTATCATAAAAGAGTCATCGTTTCTCCTCCTAGGGGTTATTCGAGACCTCTTAATCCAAACCGCAAGTAACGAGGCATTGGCTACCTTAAGAGAGTCATAGTTACTCGTCCCAATTGCTCACCCAGTCTGCCACTTTTTCTTACTGCGGCCAGTCTGCCAGAAGTGATATGTCACTCGTTGTGTATCTTAAGAGATTCATCGTTACTCCTTCCATAGGTTACTGGTATTCTCTGAGTCAATACCTCTCGTGACGAAAAAGTGGCTATCTTAATAGTGCAATACTTCTTCCTCCGAGTTGCTCACACAGTTTACTAGTTTTTGTGTACTTGCTAGTCTGCCAGAAGCGATATGTCACTAGTTGTGTATCATAAAAGAGTCATCGTTTCTCCTCCTAGGGGTTATTCGAGATTTCTTAATCCAAACCGCAAGTAACGAGGCATTGGCTACCTTAAGACAGTCATAGTTACTCGTCCCAATTGCTCACCCAGTCTGCCACTTTTTCTTACTGCGGCAGGTCTGCCAGAAGCGATATGTCACTCGTTGTGTATCTTAAGAGATTCATCGTTACTCCTTCCATAGGTTACTGGTATTCTCTGAGTCAATACCTCTCGTGACGAAAAAGTGGCTATCTTAATAGTGCAATACTTCTTCCTCCGAGTTGCTCACACAGTTTACTACTTTTTGTGTAGTTTTTGTCTGCCAGAAACTATAATTCACTAGTTGTGTATCATAAAAGAGTCATCGTTTCTCCTCCTAGGGGTTTTCGAGATTTCTTATTCCAAACCGCAAGTAACGAGGCATTGGCTACCTTAAGAGAGTCATAGTTACTCGTCCCCATTGCTCACCCAGTCTGCCACTTTTTCTTACTGCGGCCAGTCTGCCAGAAGCGATATGTCACTCGTTGTGTATCTTAAGAGATTCATCGTTACTCTTTCCATAGGTTACTGGTATTCTCTGATTCAATGCCACTCGTGACGAAAAAGTGGCTATCTTAATAGTGCAATACTTCTTCCTCCCAGTTGCTCACACAGTTTACTACTTTTTTGTGTAGTTTTTGTCTGCCAGAAACTATAATTCACTAGTTTTGTATCATAAAAGAGTCATCGTTTCTCCTCCTAGGGGTTATTCGAGACCTCTTAATCCAAACCACAAGTAACGAGGCATTGGCTACCTTAAGAGAGTCATAGTTACTCGTCCCAATTGCTCACCCAGTCTGCCACTTTTTCTTACTGCGGCCAGTCTGCCAGAAGCGATATGTCACTCGTTGTGTATCTTAAGAGATTCATCGTTACTCCTTCCATAGGTTACTGGTATTCTCTGAGTCAATACTTCTCGTGACGAAAAAGTGGCTATCTTAATAGTGCAATACTTCTTCCTCGGAGTTGCTCACACAGTTTACTACTTTTTGTGTAGTTTTTGTCTGCCAGAAACTATAATTCACTAGTTGTGTATCATAAAAGAGTCATCGTTTCTCCTCCTAGGGGTTATTCGAGATTTCTTAATCCAAACCGCAAGTAACGAGGCATTGGCTACCTTAAGAGAGTCATAGTTACTCGTCCCCATTGCTCACCCAGTCTGCCACTTTTTCTTACTGTGGCCAGTCTGCCAGAAGCGATATGTCACTCGTTGTGTATCTTAAGAGATTCATCGTTACTCCTTCCATAGGTTACTGGTATTCTCTGAGTCAATACCTCTCTTGACGAAAAAGTGGCTATCTTAATAGTGCAATACTTCTTCCTCCGAGTTGCTCACACAGTTTACTAGTTTTTGTGAACTTGCTAGTCTGCCAGAAGCGATATGTCACTAGTTGTGTATCATAAAAGAGTCATCGTTTCTCCTCCTAGGGGTTATTCGAGACCTCTTAATCCAAACCGCAAGTAACGAGGCATTGGCTACCTTAAGAGAGTCATAGTTACTCGTCCCAATTGCTCACCCAGTCTGCCACTTTTTCTTACTGCGTCCAGTCTGCCAGAAGCGATATGTCACTCGTTGTGTATCTTAAGAGATTCATCGTTACTCCTTCCATAGGTTACTGGTATTCTCTGAGTCAATACCTCTCGTGACGAAAAAGTGGCTATCTTAATAGTGCAATACTTCTTCCTCCGAGTTGCTCACACAGTTTACTACTTTTTGTGTAGTTTTTGTCTGCCAGAAACTATAATTCACTAGTTGTGTATCATAAAAGAGTCATCGTTTCTCCTCCTAGGGGTTTTCGAGATTTCTTAATCCAAACCGCAAGTAACGAGGCATTGGCTACCTTAAGAGAGTCATAGTTACTCGTCCCAATTGCTCACCCAGTCTGCCACTTTTTCTTACTGCGGCCAGTCTGCCAGAAGCGATATGTCACTCGTTGTGTATCTTAAGAGATTCATCGTTACTCCTTCCATAGGTTACTGGTATTCTCTGAGTCAATACTTCTCGTGACGAAAAAGTGGCTATCTTAATAGTGCAATACTTCTTCCTCGGAGTTGCTCACACAGTTTACTACTTTTTGTGTAGTTTTTGTCTGCCAGAAACTATAATTCACTAGTTGTGTATCATAAAAGAGTCATCGTTTCTCCTCCTAGGGGTTTTCGAGATTTCTTAATCCAAACCGCAAGTAACGAGGCATTGGCTACCTTAAGAGAGTCATAGTTACTCGTCCCCATTGCTCACCCAGTCTGCCACTTTTTCTTACCTAGGCCAGTCTGCCAGAAGCGATATGTCACTCGTTGTGTATCTTAAGAGATTCATCGTTACTCCTTCCATAGGTTACTGGTATTCTCTGAGTCAATACCTCTCTTGACGAAAAGTGGCTATCTTAATAGTGCAATACTTCTTCCTCCCAGTTGCTCACACAGTTTACTACTTTTTTGTATAGTTTTTGTCTGCCAGAAACTATAATTCACTAGTTGTGTATCATAAAAGAGTCATCGTTTCTCCTCCTACGGGTTATTCGAGACCTCTTAATCCAAACCGCAAGTAACGAGGCATTGGCTACCTTAAGAGAGTCATAGTTACTCGTCCCAATTGCTCACCCAGTCTGCCACTTTTTCTTACTGCGGCCAGTCTGCCAGAAGCGATATGTCACTCGTTGTGTATCTTAAGAGATTCATCGTTACTCCTTCCATAGGTTACTGGTATTCTCTGAGTCAATACCTCTCGTGACGAAAAAGTGGCTATCTTAATAGTGCAATACTTCTTCCTCCGAGTTGCTCACACAGTATACTACTTTTTGTGTAGTTTTTGTCTGCCAGAAACTATAATTCACTAGTTGTGTATCATAAAAGAGTCATCGTTTCTCCTCCTAGGGGTTTTCGAGATTTCTTAATCCAAACCGCAAGTAACGAGGCATTGGCTACCTTAAGAGAGTCATAGTTACTCGTCCCCATTGCTCACCCAGTCTGCCACTTTTTCTTACTGTGGCCAGTCTGCCAGAAGCGATATGTCACTCGTTGTGTATCTTAAGAGATTCAGCGTTACTCCTTCCATAGGTTACTGGTATTCTCTGAGTGAATACCTCTCTTGACGAAAAAGTGGCTATCTTAATAGTGCAATACTTCTTCCTCCGAGTTGCTCACACAGTTTACTGCTTTTTGTGTAGTTTTTGTCTGCCAGAAACTATAATTCACTAGTTGTGTATCATAAAAGAGTCATCGTTCCTCCTCCTAGGGGTTATTCGAGATATCTTAATCCAAACCGCAAGTAACGAGGCATTGGCTACCTTAAGAGAGTCATAGTTACTCGTCCCAATTGCTCACCCAGTCTGCCACTTTTCCTTACTGCGGCCAGTCTGCCAGAAGCGATATGTCACTCGTTGTGTATCTTAAGAGATTCATCGTTACTCCTTCCATAGGTTACTGGTATTCTCTGAGTCAATACCTCTCTTGACGAAAAAGTTTCTATCTTAATAGTGCAATACTTCTTCCTCCGAGTTGCTCACACAGTTTACTACTTTTTGTGTACTTGCCAGTCTGCCAGATGCGATATGTCACTAGTTGTGTATCATAAAAGAGTCATCGTTTCTCCTCCTAGGGGTTATTCGAGATTTCTTAATCCAAACCGCAAGTAACGAGGCATTGGCTACCTTAAGAGAGTCATAGTTACACGTCCCAATTGCTCACCCAGTCTGCCACTTTTCCTTACTGCGGCCAGGCTGCCAGAAGCGATATGTCACTCGTTGTGTATCTTAAGAGATTCATCGTTACTCTTTCCATAGGTTACTGGTATTCTCTGATTCAATGCCTCTCGTGACGAAAAAGTGGCTATCTTAATAGTGCAATACTTCTTCCTCAAAGTTGCTCACACAGTTTACTACTTTTTTGTATAGTTTTTGTCTGCCAGAAACTATAATTCACTAGTTTTGTATCATAAAAGAGTTATCGTTTCTCCTCCTAGGGGTTATTCGAGACCTCTTAATCCAAACCGCAAGTAACGAGGCATTGGCTACCTTAAGAGAGTCATAGTTACTCGTCCCAATTGCTCACCCAGTCTGCCACTTTTTCTTACTGCGGCCAGTCTGCCAGAAGCGATATGTCACTCGTTGTGTATCTTAAGAGATTCATCGTTACTCTTTCCATAGGTTACTGGTATTCTCTGATTCAATGCCTCTCGTGACGAAAAAGTGGCTATCTTAATAGTGCAATACTTCTTCCTCCCAGTTGCTCACACAGTTTACTACTTTTTTGTGTAGTTTTTGTCTGCCAGAAACTATAATTCACTAGTTTTGTATCATAAAAGAGTCATCGTTTGTCCTCCTAGGGGTTATTCGAGACCTCTTAATCCAAACCGCAAGTAGCGAGGCATTAGCTACCTTAAGAGAGTCATAGTTACTCGTCCCAATTGCTCACCCAGTCTGCCACTTTTTCTTACTGCGGCCAGTCTGCCAGAAGCGATATGTCACTCGTTGTGTATCTTAAGAGATTCATCGTTACTCCTTCCATAGGTTACTGGTATTCTCTGAGTCAATACCTCTTGTGACGAAAAAGTGGCTATCTTAATAGTGCAATACTTCTTCCTCCGAGTTGCTCACACAGTTTACTACTTTTTGTGTAGTTTTTGTCTGCCAGAAACTATAATTCACTAGTTGTGTATCATAAAAGAGTGATCGTTTCTCCTCCTAGGGGTTTTCGAGATTTCGTAATCCAAACCGCAAGTAACGAGGCATTGGCTACCTTAAGAGAGTCATAGTTACTCGTCCCCATTGCTCACCCAGTCTGCCACTTTTCCTTACTGTGGCCAGTCTGCCAGAAGCGATATGTCACTCGTTGTGTATCTTAAGAGATTCATCGTTACTCCTTCCATAGGTTACTGGTATTCTCTGAGTCAATACCTCTCTTGACGAAAAAGTGGCTATCTTAATAGTGCAATACTTCTTCCTCCGAGTTGCTCACACAGTTTACTACTTTTTGTGTAGTTTTTGTCTGCCAGAAACTATAATTCACTAGTTGTGTATCATAAAAGAGTCATCGTTTCTCCTCCTAGGGGTTTTCGAGATTTCGTAATCCAAACCGCAAGTAACGAGGCATTGGCTACCTTAAGAGAGTCATAGTTACTCGTCCCCATTGCTCACCCAGTCTGCCACTTTTCCTTACTGTGGCCAGTCTGCCAGAAGCGATATGTCACTCGTTGTGTATCTTAAGAGATTCATCGTTACTCCTTCCATAGGTTACTGGTATTCTCTGAGTCAATACCTCTCTTGACGAAAAAGTGGCTATCCTAATAGTGCAATACTTCTTCCTCCGAGTTGCTCACACAGTTTACTACTTTTTGTGTAGTTTTTGTCTGCCAGAAACTATAATTCACTAGTTGTGTATCATAAAAGAGTCATCGTTTCTCCTCCTAGGGGTTTTCGAGATTTCTTAATCCAAACCGCAAGTAACGAGGCATTGGCTACCTTAAGAGAGTCATAGTTTCTCGTCAACATTGCTCACCCAGTCTGCCACTTTTTCTTACTGTGGCCAGTCTGCCAGAAGCGATATGTCACTCGTTGTGTATCTTAAGAGATTCATCGTGACTCTTTCCATAGGTTACTGGTATTCTCTGATTCAATGCCTCTCGTGACGAAAAAGTGGCTATCTTAATAGTGCAATACTTCTTCCTCCCAGTTGCTCACACAGTTTACTACTTTTTTGTGTAGTTTTTGTCTGCCAGAAACTATAATTCACTAGTTTTGTATCATAAAAGAGTCATCGTTTCTCCTCCTAGGGGTTATTCGAGATTTCTTAATCCAAACCGCAAGTAACGAGGCATTGGCTACCTTAAGAGAGTCATAGTTACTCGTCCCAATTGCTCACCCAGTCTGCCACTTTTTCTTACTGCGGCCAGTCTGCCAGAAGCGATATGTCACTCGTTGTGTATCTTAAGAGATTCATCGTTACTCCTTCCATAGGTTACTGGTATTCTCTGAGTCAATACCTCTTGTGACGAAAAAGTGGCTATCTTAATAGTGCAATACTTCTTCCTCCGAGTTGCTCACACAGTTTACTACTTTTTGTGTAGTTTTTGTCTGCCAGAAACTATAATTCACTAGTTGTGTATCATAAAAGAGTGATCGTTTCTCCTCCTAGAGGTTTTCGAGATTTCGTAATTCAAACCGCAAGTAACGAGGCATTGGCTACCTTAAGAGAGTCATAGTTACTCGTCCCCATTGCTCACCCAGTCTGCCACTTTTCCTTACTGTGGCCAGTCTGCCAGAAGCGATATGTCACTCGTTGTGTATCTTAAGAGATTCTTCGTTACTCCTTCCATAGGTTACTGGTATTCTCTGAGTCAATACCTCTCTTGACGAAAAAGTGGCTATCTTAATAGTGCAATACTTCTTCCTCCGAGTTGCTCACACAGTTTACTACTTTTTGTGTAGTTTTTGTCTGCCAGAAACTATAATTCACTAGTTGTGTATCATAAAAGAGTCATCGTTTCTCCTCCTAGGGGTTTTCGAGATTTCGTAATCCAAACCGCAAGTAACGAGGCATTGGCTACCTTAAGAGAGTCATAGTTACTCGTCCCCATTGCTCACCCAGTCTGCCACTTTTCCTTACTGTGGCCAGTCTGCCAGAAGCGATATGTCACTCGTTGTGTATCTTAAGAGATTCATCGTTACTCCTTCCATAGGTTACTGGTATTCTCTGAGTCAATACCTCTCTTGACGAAAAAGTGGCTATCCTAATAGTGCAATACTTCTTCCTCCGAGTTGCTCACACAGTTTACTACTTTTTGTGTAGTTTTTGTCTGCCAGAAACTATAATTCACTAGTTGTGTATCATAAAAGAGTCATCGTTTCTCCTCCTAGGGGTTTTCGAGATTTCTTAATCCAAACCGCAAGTAACGAGGCATTGGCTACCTTAAGAGAGTCATAGTTTCTCGTCAACATTGCTCACCCAGTCTGCCACTTTTTCTTACTGTGGCCAGTCTGCCAGAAGCGATATGTCACTCGTTGTGTATCTTAAGAGATTCATCGTGACTCTTTCCATAGGTTACTGGTATTCTCTGATTCAATGCCTCTCGTGACGAAAAAGTGGCTATCTTAATAGTGCAATACTTCTTCCTCCCAGTTGCTCACACAGTTTACTACTTTTTTGTGTAGTTTTTGTCTGCCAGAAACTATAATTCACTAGTTTTGTATCATAAAAGAGTCATCGTTTCTCCTCCTAGGGGTTATTCGAGATTTCTTAATCCAAACCGCAAGTAACGAGGCATTGGCTACCTTAAGAGAGTCATAGTTACTCGTCCCAATTGCTCACCCAGTCTGCCACTTTTTCTTACTGCGGCCAGTCTGCCAGAAGCGATATGTCACTCGTTGTGTATCTTAAGAGATTCATCGTTACTCCTTCCATAGGTTACTGGTATTCTCTGAGTCAATACCTCTCTTGACGAAAAAGTGGCTATCTTAATAGTGCAATACTTCTTCCTCCGAGTTGCTCACACAGTTTACTACTTTTTGTGTACTTGCCAGTCTGCCAGATGCGATATGTCACTAGTTGTGTATCATAAAAGAGTCATCGTTTCTCCTCCTAGGGGTTATTCGAGATTTCTTAATCCAAACCGCAAGTAACGAGGCATTGGCTACCTTAAGAGAGTCATAGTTACACGTCCCAATTGCTCACCCAGTCTGCCACTTTTCCTTACTGCGGCCAGGCTGCCAGAAGCGATATGTCACTCGTTGTGTATCTTAAGAGATTCATCGTTACTCTTTCCATAGGTTACTGGTATTCTCTGATTCAATGCCTCTCGTGACGAAAAAGTGGCTATCTTAATAGTGCAATACTTCTTCCTCAAAGTTGCTCACACAGTTTACTACTTTTTTGTATAGTTTTTGTCTGCCAGAAACTATAATTCACTAGTTTTGTATCATAAAAGAGTTATCGTTTCTCCTCCTAGGGGTTATTCGAGACCTCTTAATCCAAACCGCAAGTAACGAGGCATTGGCTACCTTAAGAGAGTCATAGTTACTCGTCCCCATTGCTCACCCAGTCTGCCACTTTTCCTTACTGTGGCCAGTCTGCCAGAAGCGATATGTCACTCGTTGTGTATCTTAAGAGATTCATCGTTACTCCTTCCATAGGTTACTGGTATTCTCTGAGTCAATACCTCTCTTGACGAAAAAGTGGCTATCTTAATAGTGCAATACTTCTTCCTCCGAGTTGCTCACACAGTTTACTACTTTTTGTGTAGTTTTTGTCTGCCAGAAACTATAATTCACTAGTTGTGTATCATAAAAGAGTCATCGTTTCTCCTCCTAGGGGTTTTCGAGATTTCGTAATCCAAACCGCAAGTAACGAGGCATTGGCTACCTTAAGAGAGTCATAGTTACTCGTCCCCATTGCTCACCCAGTCTGCCACTTTTCCTTACTGTGGCCAGTCTGCCAGAAGCGATATGTCACTCGTTGTGTATCTTAAGAGATTCATCGTTACTCCTTCCATAGGTTACTGGTATTCTCTGAGTCAATACCTCTCTTGACGAAAAAGTGGCTATCCTAATAGTGCAATACTTCTTCCTCCGAGTTGCTCACACAGTTTACTACTTTTTGTGTAGTTTTTGTCTGCCAGAAACTATAATTCACTAGTTGTGTATCATAAAAGAGTCATCGTTTCTCCTCCTAGGGGTTTTCGAGATTTCTTAATCCAAACCGCAAGTAACGAGGCATTGGCTACCTTAAGAGAGTCATAGTTTCTCGTCAACATTGCTCACCCAGTCTGCCACTTTTTCTTACTGTGGCCAGTCTGCCAGAAGCGATATGTCACTCGTTGTGTATCTTAAGAGATTCATCGTGACTCTTTCCATAGGTTACTGGTATTCTCTGATTCAATGCCTCTCGTGACGAAAAAGTGGCTATCTTAATAGTGCAATACTTCTTCCTCCCAGTTGCTCACACAGTTTACTACTTTTTTGTGTAGTTTTTGTCTGCCAGAAACTATAATTCACTAGTTTTGTATCATAAAAGAGTCATCGTTTCTCCTCCTAGGGGTTATTCGAGATTTCTTAATCCAAACCGCAAGTAACGAGGCATTGGCTACCTTAAGAGAGTCATAGTTACTCGTCCCAATTGCTCACCCAGTCTGCCACTTTTTCTTACTGCGGCCAGTCTGCCAGAAGCGATATGTCACTCGTTGTGTATCTTAAGAGATTCATCGTTACTCCTTCCATAGGTTACTGGTATTCTCTGAGTCAATACCTCTTGTGACGAAAAAGTGGCTATCTTAATAGTGCAATACTTCTTCCTCCGAGTTGCTCACACAGTTTACTACTTTTTGTGTAGTTTTTGTCTGCCAGAAACTATAATTCACTAGTTGTGTATCATAAAAGAGTGATCGTTTCTCCTCCTAGAGGTTTTCGAGATTTCGTAATTCAAACCGCAAGTAACGAGGCATTGGCTACCTTAAGAGAGTCATAGTTACTCGTCCCCATTGCTCACCCAGTCTGCCACTTTTCCTTACTGTGGCCAGTCTGCCAGAAGCGATATGTCACTCGTTGTGTATCTTAAGAGATTCTTCGTTACTCCTTCCATAGGTTACTGGTATTCTCTGAGTCAATACCTCTCTTGACGAAAAAGTGGCTATCTTAATAGTGCAATACTTCTTCCTCCGAGTTGCTCACACAGTTTACTACTTTTTGTGTAGTTTTTGTCTGCCAGAAACTATAATTCACTAGTTGTGTATCATAAAAGAGTCATCGTTTCTCCTCCTAGGGGTTTTCGAGATTTCGTAATCCAAACCGCAAGTAACGAGGCATTGGCTACCTTAAGAGAGTCATAGTTACTCGTCCCCATTGCTCACCCAGTCTGCCACTTTTCCTTACTGTGGCCAGTCTGCCAGAAGCGATATGTCACTCGTTGTGTATCTTAAGAGATTCATCGTTACTCCTTCCATAGGTTACTGGTATTCTCTGAGTCAATACCTCTCTTGACGAAAAAGTGGCTATCCTAATAGTGCAATACTTCTTCCTCCGAGTTGCTCACACAGTTTACTACTTTTTGTGTAGTTTTTGTCTGCCAGAAACTATAATTCACTAGTTGTGTATCATAAAAGAGTCATCGTTTCTCCTCCTAGGGGTTTTCGAGATTTCTTAATCCAAACCGCAAGTAACGAGGCATTGGCTACCTTAAGAGAGTCATAGTTTCTCGTCAACATTGCTCACCCAGTCTGCCACTTTTTCTTACTGTGGCCAGTCTGCCAGAAGCGATATGTCACTCGTTGTGTATCTTAAGAGATTCATCGTGACTCTTTCCATAGGTTACTGGTATTCTCTGATTCAATGCCTCTCGTGACGAAAAAGTGGCTATCTTAATAGTGCAATACTTCTTCCTCCCAGTTGCTCACACAGTTTACTACTTTTTTGTGTAGTTTTTGTCTGCCAGAAACTATAATTCACTAGTTTTGTATCATAAAAGAGTCATCGTTTCTCCTCCTAGGGGTTATTCGAGATTTCTTAATCCAAACCGCAAGTAACGAGGCATTGGCTACCTTAAGAGAGTCATAGTTACTCGTCCCAATTGCTCACCCAGTCTGCCACTTTTTCTTACTGCGGCCAGTCTGCCAGAAGCGATATGTCACTCGTTGTGTATCTTAAGAGATTCATCGTTACTCCTTCCATAGGTTACTGGTATTCTCTGAGTCAATACCTCTCTTGACGAAAAAGTGGCTATCTTAATAGTGCAATACTTCTTCCTCCGAGTTGCTCACACAGTTTACTACTTTTTGTGTACTTGCCAGTCTGCCAGATGCGATATGTCACTAGTTGTGTATCATAAAAGAGTCATCGTTTCTCCTCCTAGGGGTTATTCAAGATTTCTTAATCCAAACCGCAAGTAACGAGGCATTGGCTACCTTAAGAGAGTCATAGTTACACGTCCCAATTGCTCACCCAGTCTGCCACTTTTCCTTACTGCGGCCAGGCTGCCAGAAGCGATATGTCACTCGTTGTGTATCTTAAGAGATTCATCGTTACTCTTTCCATAGGTTACTGGTATTCTCTGATTCAATGCCTCTCGTGACGAAAAAGTGGCTATCTTAATAGTGCAATACTTCTTCCTCAAAGTTGCTCACACAGTTTACTACTTTTTTGTATAGTTTTTGTCTGCCAGAAACTATAATTCACTAGTTTTGTATCATAAAAGAGTTATCGTTTCTCCTCCTAGGGGTTATTCGAGACCTCTTAATCCAAACCGCAAGTAACGAGGCATTGGCTACCTTAAGAGAGTCATAGTTACTCGTCCCAATTGCTCACCCAGTCTGCCACTTTTTCTTACTGCGGCCAGTCTGCCAGAAGCGATATGTCACTCGTTGTGTATCTTAAGAGATTCATCGTTACTCTTTCCATAGGTTACTGGTATTCTCTGATTCAATGCCTCTCGTGACGAAAAAGTGGCTATCTTAATAGTGCAATACTTCTTCCTCCCAGTTGCTCACACAGTTTACTACTTTTTTGTGTAGTTTTTGTCTGCCAGAAACTATAATTCACTAGTTTTGTATCATAAAAGAGTCATCGTTTGTCCTCCTAGGGGTTATTCGAGACCTCTTAATCCAAACCGCAAGTAACGAGGCATTAGCTACCTTAAGAGAGTCATAGTTACTCGTCCCAATTGCTCACCCAGTCTGCCACTTTTTCTTACTGCGGCCAGTCTGCCAGAAGCGATATGTCACTCGTTGTGTATCTTAAGAGATTCATCGTTACTCCTTCCATAGGTTACTGGTATTCTCTGAGTCAATACCTCTCTTGACGAAAAAGTGGCTATCCTAATAGTGCAATACTTCTTCCTCCGAGTTGCTCACACAGTTTACTACTTTTTGTGTAGTTTTTGTCTGCCAGAAACTATAATTCACTAGTTGTGTATCATAAAAGAGTCATCGTTTCTCCTCCTAGGGGTTTTCGAGATTTCTTAATCCAAACCGCAAGTAACGAGGCATTGGCTACCTTAAGAGAGTCATAGTTTCTCGTCAACATTGCTCACCCAGTCTGCCACTTTTTCTTACTGTGGCCAGTCTGCCAGAAGCGATATGTCACTCGTTGTGTATCTTAAGAGATTCATCGTGACTCTTTCCATAGGTTACTGGTATTCTCTGATTCAATGCCTCTCGTGACGAAAAAGTGGCTATCTTAATAGTGCAATACTTCTTCCTCCCAGTTGCTCACACAGTTTACTACTTTTTTGTGTAGTTTTTGTCTGCCAGAAACTATAATTCACTAGTTTTGTATCATAAAAGAGTCATCGTTTCTCCTCCTAGGGGTTATTCGAGATTTCTTAATCCAAACCGCAAGTAACGAGGCATTGGCTACCTTAAGAGAGTCATAGTTACTCGTCCCAATTGCTCACCCAGTCTGCCACTTTTTCTTACTGCGGCCAGTCTGCCAGAAGCGATATGTCACTCGTTGTGTATCTTAAGAGATTCATCGTTACTCCTTCCATAGGTTACTGGTATTCTCTGAGTCAATACCTCTTGTGACGAAAAAGTGGCTATCTTAATAGTGCAATACTTCTTCCTCCGAGTTGCTCACACAGTTTACTACTTTTTGTGTAGTTTTTGTCTGCCAGAAACTATAATTCACTAGTTGTGTATCATAAAAGAGTCATCGTTTCTCCTCCTAGGGGTTTTCGAGATTTCGTAATCCAAACCGCAAGTAACGAGGCATTGGCTACCTTAAGAGAGTCATAGTTACTCGTCCCCATTGCTCACCCAGTCTGCCACTTTTCCTTACTGTGGCCAGTCTGCCAGAAGCGATATGTCACTCGTTGTGTATCTTAAGAGATTCATCGTTACTCCTTCCATAGGTTACTGGTATTCTCTGAGTCAATACCTCTCTTGACGAAAAAGTGGCTATCTTAATAGTGCAATACTTCTTCCTCCGAGTTGCTCACACAGTTTACTACTTTTTGTGTAGTTTTTGTATGCCAGAAACTATAATTCACTAGTTGTGTATCATAAAAGAGTCATCGTTTCTCCTCCTAGGGGTTTTCGAGATTTCGTAATCCAAACCGCAAGTAACGAGGCATTGGCTACCTTAAGAGAGTCATAGTTACTCGTCCCCATTGCTCACCCAGTCTGCCACTTTTCCTTACTGTGGCCAGTCTGCCAGAAGCGATATGTCACTCGTTGTGTATCTTAAGAGATTCATCGTTACTCCTTCCATAGGTTACTGGTATTCTCTGAGTCAATACCTCTCTTGACGAAAAAGTGGCTATCCTAATAGTGCAATACTTCTTCCTCCGAGTTGCTCACACAGTTTACTACTTTTTGTGTAGTTTTTGTCTGCCAGAAACTATAATTCACTAGTTGTGTATCATAAAAGAGTCATCGTTTCTCCTCCTAGGGGTTTTCGAGATTTCTTAATCCAAACCGCAAGTAACGAGGCATTGGCTACCTTAAGAGAGTCATAGTTTCTCGTCAACATTGCTCACCCAGTCTGCCACTTTTTCTTACTGTGGCCAGTCTGCCAGAAGCGATATGTCACTCGTTGTGTATCTTAAGAGATTCATCGTGACTCTTTCCATAGGTTACTGGTATTCTCTGATTCAATGCCTCTCGTGACGAAAAAGTGGCTATCTTAATAGTGCAATACTTCTTCCTCCCAGTTGCTCACACAGTTTACTACTTTTTTGTGTAGTTTTTGTCTGCCAGAAACTATAATTCACTAGTTTTGTATCATAAAAGAGTCATCGTTTCTCCTCCTAGGGGTTATTCGAGATTTCTTAATCCAAACCGCAAGTAACGAGGCATTGGCTACCTTAAGAGAGTCATAGTTACTCGTCCCAATTGCTCACCCAGTCTGCCACTTTTTCTTACTGCGGCCAGTCTGCCAGAAGCGATATGTCACTCGTTGTGTATCTTAAGAGATTCATCGTTACTCCTTCCATAGGTTACTGGTATTCTCTGAGTCAATACCTCTCTTGACGAAAAAGTGGCTATCTTAATAGTGCAATACTTCTTCCTCCGAGTTGCTCACACAGTTTACTACTTTTTGTGTAGTTTTTGTCTGCCAGAAACTATAATTCACTAGTTGTGTATCATAAAAGAGTCATCGTTTCTCCTCCTAGGGGTTTTCGAGATTTCTTAATCCAAACCGCAAGTAACGAGGCATTGGCTACCTTAAGAGAGTCATAGTTACTCGTCCCCATTGCTCACCCAGTCTGCCACTTTTTCTTACTGTGGCCAGTCTGCCAGAAGCGATATGTCACTCGTTGTGTATCTTAAGAGATTCATCGTTACTCCTTCCATAGGTTACTGGTATTCTCTGAGTCAATACCTCTCTTGACGAAAAAGTGGCTATCTTAATAGTGCAATACTTCTTCCTCCGAGTTGCTCACACAGTTTACTACTTTTTGTGTAGTTTTTGTCTGCCAGAAACTATAATTCACTAGTTGTGTATCATAAAAGAGTCATCGTTTCTCCTCCTAGGTGTTTTCGAGATTTCGTAATCCAAACCGCAAGTAACGAGGCATTGGCTACCTTAAGAGAGTCATAGTTACTCGTCCCCATTGCTCACCCAGTCTGCCACTTTTCCTTACTGTGGCCAGTCTGCCAGAAGCGATATGTCACTCGTTGTGTATCTTAAGAGATTCATCGTTACTCCTTCCATAGGTTACTGGTATTCTCTGAGTCAATACCTCTCTTGACGAAAAAGTGGCTATCCTAATAGTGCAATACTTCTTCCTCCGAGTTGCTCACACAGTTTACTATTTTTTGTGTAGTTTTTGTCTGCCAGAAACTATAATTCACTAGTTGTGTATCATAAAAGAGTCATCGTTTCTCCTCCTAGGGGTTTTCGAGATTTCTTAATCCAAACCGCAAGTAACGAGGCATTGGCTACCTTAAGAGAGTCATAGTTTCTCGTCAACATTGCTCACCCAGTCTGCCACTTTTTCTTACTGTGGCCAGTCTGCCAGAAGCGATATGTCACTCGTTGTGTATCTTAAGAGATTCATCGTGACTCTTTCCATAGGTTACTGGTATTCTCTGATTCAATGCCTCTCGTGACGAAAAAGTGGCTATCTTAATAGTGCAATACTTCTTCCTCCCAGTTGCTCACACAGTTTACTACTTTTTTGTGTAGTTTTTGTCTGCCAGAAACTATAATTCACTAGTTGTGTATCATAAAAGAGTCATCGTTTCTCCTCCTAGGGGTTTTCGAGATTTCTTAATCCAAACCGCAAGTAACGAGGCATTGGCTACCTTAAGAGAGTCATAGTTACTCGTCCCAATTGCTCACCCAGTCTGCCACTTTTTCTTACTGCGGCCAGTCTGCCAGAAGCGATATGTCACTCGTTGTGTATCTTAAGAGATTCATCGTTACTCCTTCCATAGGTTACTGGTATTCTCTGAGTCAATACCTCTCTTGACGAAAAAGTGGCTATCTTAATAGTACAATACTTCTTCCTCCGAGTTGCTCACACAGTTTACTACTTTTTGTGTACTTGCAACTCTGCCAGAAGCGATATGTCACTAGTTGTGTATCATAAAAGAGTCATCGTTTCTCCTCCTAGGGGTTATTCGAGATTTCTTAATCCAAACCGCAAGTAACGAGGCATTGGCTACCTTAAGAGAGTCATAGTTACTCGTCCTAATTGCTCACCCAGTCTGCCACTTTTCCTTACTGCGGCCAGTCTGCCAGAAGCGATATGTCACTCGTTGTGTATCTTAAGAGATTCATCGTTACTCCTTCCATAGGTTACTGGTATTCTCTGAGTCAATACCTCTCGTGACGAAAAAGTGGCTATCTTAATAGTGCAATACTTCTTCCTCCCAGTTGCTCACACAGTTTACTACTTTTTGTGTAGTTTTTGTCTGCCAGAAACTATAATTCACTAGTTGTGGTTCATAAAAGAGTCATCGTTTCTCCTCCTAGGGGTTTTCGAGATTTCTTAATCCAAACCGCAAGTAACGAGGCATTGGCTACCTTAAGAGAGTCATAGTTACTCGTCCCCATTGCTCACCCAGTCTGCCACTTTTTCTTACTGTGGCCAGTCTGCCAGAAGCGATATGTCACTCGTTGTGTATCTTAAGAGATTCATCGTTACTCCTTCCATAAGCTACTGGTATTCTCTGAGTCAATACCTCTCTTGACGAAAAAGTGGCTATCTTAATAGTGCAATACTTCTTCCTTCGGGTTGCTCACACAGTTTACTGCTTTTTGTGTAGTTTTTGTCTGCCAGAAACTATAATTCACTAGTTGTGTATCATAAAAGAGTCATCGTTTCTCCTCCTAGGGGTTATTCGAGACCTCTTAATCCAAACCGCAAGTAACGAGGCATTGGCTACCTTAAGAGAGTCATAGTTACTCGTCCCAATTGCTCACCCAGTCTGCCACTTTTCCTTACTGCGGCCAGTCTGCCAGAAGCGATATGTCACTCGTTGTGTATCTTAAGAGATTCATCGTTACTCTTTCCATAGGTTACTGGTATTCTCTGATTCAATGCCTCTCGTGACGAAAAAGTGGCTATCTTAATAGTGCAATACTTCTTCCTCCCAGTTGCTCACACAGTTTACTACTTTTTTGTGTAGTTTTTGTCTGCCAGAAACTATAATTCACTAGTTGTGTATCATAAAAGAGTCATCGTTTCTCCTCCTAGGGGTTTTCGAGATTTCGTAATCCAAACCGCAAGTAACGAGGCATTGGCTACCTTAAGAGAGTGATAGTTACTCGTCCCCATTGCTCACCCAGTCTGCCACTTTTCCTTACTGTGGCCAGTCTGCCAGAAGCGATATGTCACTCGTTGTGTATCTTAAGAGATTCATCGTTACTCCTTCCATAGGTTACTGGTATTCTCTGAGTCAATACCTCTCTTGACGAAAAAGTGGCTATCTTAATAGTGCAATACTTCTTCCTCCGAGTTGCTCACACAGTTTACTACTTTTTGTGTAGTTTTTGTCTGCCAGAAACTATAATTCACTAGTTGTGTATCATAAAAGAGTCATCGTTTCTCCTCCTAGGGGCTATTCGAGACCTCTTAATCCAAACCGCAAGTAACGAGGCATTGGCTACCTTAAGAGAGTCATAGTTACTCGTCCCAATTGCTCACCCAGTCTGCCACTTTTCCTTACTGCGGCCGGTCTGCCAGAAGTGATATGTCACTCGTTGTGTATCTTAAGAGATTCATCGTTACTCTTTCCATAGGTTACTGGTATTCTCTGATTCAATGCCTCTCGTGACGAAAAAGTGGCTATCTTAATAGTGCAATACTTCTTCCTCCCAGTTGCTCACACAGTTTACTACTTTTTTGTGTAGTTTTTGTCTGATAGAAACTATAATTCACTAGTTTTGTATCATAAAAGAGTCATCGTTTCTCCTCCTAGGGGTTATTCGAGATTTCTTCATCCAAACCGCAAGTAACGAGGCATTGGCTACCTTAAGAGAGTCATAGTCACTCGTCCCAATTGCTCACCCAGTCTGCCACTTTTTCTTACTGCGGCCAGTCTGCCAGAAGCGATATGTCACTCGTTGTGTATCTTAAGAGATTCATCGTTACTCCTTCCATAGGTTACTGGTATTCTCTGAGTCAATACCTCTCTTGACGAAAAAGTGGCTATCCTAATAGTGCATTACTTCTTCCTCCGAGTTGCTCACACAGTTTACTACTTTTTGTGTAGTTTTTGTCTGCCAGAAACTATAATTCACTAGTTGTGTATCATAAAAGAGTCATCGTTTCTCCTCCTAGGGGTTTTCGAGATTTCTTAATCCAAACCGCAAGTAACGAGGCATTGGCTACCTTAAGAGAGTCATAGTTTCTCGTCAACATTGCTCACCCAGTCTGCCACTTTTTCTTACTGTGGCCAGTCTGCCAGAAGCGATATGTCACTCGTTGTGTATCTTAAGAGATTCATCGTTACTCCTTCCATAGGTTACTGGTATTCTCTGAGTCAATACCTCTCGTGACGAAAAAGTGGCTATCTTAATAGTGCAATACTTCTTCCTCCGAGTTGCTCACACAGTTTACTACTTTTTGTGTAGTTTTTGTCTGCCAGAAACTATAATTCACTAGTTGTGTATCATAAAAGAGTCATCGTTTCTCCTCCTAGGGGTTTTCGAGATTTCTTAATCCAAACCGCAAGTAACGAGGCATTGGCTACCTTAAGAGAGTCATAGTTACTCGTCCCCATTGCTCACCCAGTCTGCCACTTTTTCTTACTGTGGCCAGTCTGCCAGAAGCGATATGTCACTCGTTGTGTATCTTAAGAGATTCATCGTTACTCCTTCCATAGGTTACTGGTATTCACTGAGTCAATACCTCTCTTGACGAAAAAGTGGCTATCTTAATAGTGCAATACTTCTTCCTCCGAGTTGCTCACACAGTTTACTGCTTTTCGTGTAGTTTTTGTCTGCCAGAAACTATAATTCACTAGTTGTGTATCATAAAAGAGTCATCGTTCCTCCTCCTAGGGGTTATTCGAGATATCTTAATACAAACCGCAAGTAACGAGGCATTGGCTACCTTAAGAGAGTCATAGTTACTTGTCCCAATTGCTCACCCAGTCTGGAACTTTTTCTTACTGTGGCCAGTCTGCCAGAAGCGATATGTCACTCGTTGTGTATCTTAAGAGATTCATCGTTACTCCTTCCATAGGTTACTGGTATTCTCTGAGTCAATACCTCTCGTGACGAAAAAGTGGCTATCTTAATAGTGCAATACTTCTTCCTTCGGGTTGCTCACACAGTTTACTGCTTTTTGTGTATTTTTTGTCTGCCAGAAACTATAATTCACTAGTTGTGTATCATAAAAGAGTCATCGTTTCTCCTCCTAGGGGTTATTCGAGATATCTTAATCCAAACCGCAAGTAACGAGGCATTGGCTACCTTAAGAGAGTCATAGTTACTCGTCCTAATTGCTCACCCAGTCTACCACTTTTCCTTACTGCGGCCAGTCTGCCAGAAGCGATATGTCACTCGTTGTGTATCTTAAGAGATTCATCGTTACTCTTTAGATAGGTTACTGGTATTCTCTGATTCAATGCCTCTCGTGACGAAAAAGTGGCTATCTTGATAGTGCAATACTTCTTCCTCCCAGTTGCTCACACAGTTTACTACTTTTTTGTGTAGTTTTTGTCTGCCAGAAACTATAATTCACTAGTTTTGTATCATAAAAGAGTCATCGTTTCTCCTCCTAGGGGTTATTCGAGACCTCTTAATCCAAACCGCAAGTAACGAGGCATTGGCTACCTTAAGAGAGTCATAGTTACTCGTCCCAATTGCTCACCCAGTCTGCCACTTTTTCTTACTGCGGCCAGTCTGCCAGAAGCGATATGTCACTCGTTGTGTATCTTAAGAGATTCATCGTTACTCCTTCCATAGGTTACTGGTATTCTCTGAGTCAATACCTCTCTTGACGAAAAAGTGGCCATCTTAATAGTGCAATACTTCTTCCTCCGAGTTGCTCACACAGTTTACTACTTTTTGTGTAGTTTTTGTCTGCCAGAAACTATAATTCACTAGTTGTGTATCATAAAAGAGTCATCGTTTCTCCTCCTAGGGGTTATTCGAGATATCTTAATCCAAACCGCAAGTAACAAGGCATTGGCTACCTTAAGAGAGTCATAGTTACTCGTCCCAATTGCTCACCCAGTCTGCCACTTTTCCTTACTGCGGCCAGTCTGCCAGAAGCGATATGTCACTCGTTGTGTATCTTAAGAGATTCATCGTTACTCCTTCCATAGGTTACTGGTATTCTCTGAGTCAATACCTCTCTTGACGAAAAAGTGGCTATCTTAATAGTGCAATACTTCTTCCTCCCAGTTGCTCACACAGTTTACTACTTTTTTGTGTAGTTTTTGTCTGCCAGAAACTATAATTCACTAGTTTTGTATCATAAAAGAGTCATCGTTTCTCCTCCTAGGGGTTATTCGAGATTTATAATCCAAACTGCAAGTAACGAGGCATTGGCTACCTTAAGAGAGTCATAGTCACTCGTCCCAATTGCTCACCCAGTCTGCCACTTTTTCTTACTGCGGCCAGTCTGCCAGAAGCGATATGTCACTCGTTGTGTATCTTAAGAGATTCATCGTTACTCCTTCCATAGGTTACTGGTATTCTCTGAGTCAATACCTCTCTTGACGAAAAAGTGGCTATCCTAATAGTGCAATACTTCTTCCTCCGAGTTGCTCACACAGTTTACTACTTTTTGTGTAGTTTTTGTCTGCCAGAAACTATAATTCACTAGTTGTGTATCATAAAAGAGTCATCGTTTCTCCTCCTAGGGGTTTTCGAGATTTCTTAATCCAAACCGCAAGTAACGAGGCATTGGCTACCTTAAGAGAGTCATAGTTTCTCGTCAACATTGCTCACCCAGTCTGCCACTTTTTCTTACTGTGGCCAGTCTGCCAGAAGCGATATGTCACTCGTTGTGTATCTTAAGAGATTCATCGTTACTCCTTCCATAGGTTACTGGTATTCTCTGAGTCAATACCTCTCGTGACGAAAAAGTGGCTATCTTAATAGTGCAATACTTCTTCCTCCGAGTTGCTCACACAGTTTACTACTTTTTGTGTAGTTTTTGTCTGCCAGAAACTATAATTCACTAGTTGTGTATCATAAAAGAGTCATCGTTTCTCCTCCTAGGGGTTTTCGAGATTTCTTAATCCAAACCGCAAGTAACGAGGCATTGGCTACCTTAAGAGAGTCATAGTTACTCGTCCCCATTGCTCACCCAGTCTGCCACTTTTTCTTACTGTGGCCAGTCTGCCAGAAGCGATATGTCACTCGTTGTGTATCTTAAGAGATTCATCGTTACTCCTTCCATAGGTTACTGGTATTCACTGAGTCAATACCTCTCTTGACGAAAAAGTGGCTATCTTAATAGTGCAATACTTCTTCCTCCGAGTTGCTCACACAGTTTACTGCTTTTCGTGTAGTTTTTGTCTGCCAGAAACTATAATTCACTAGTTGTGTATCATAAAAGAGTCATCGTTCCTCCTCCTAGGGGTTATTCGAGATATCTTAATACAAACCGCAAGTAACGAGGCATTGGCTACCTTAAGAGAGTCATAGTTACTTGTCCCAATTGCTCACCCAGTCTGGAACTTTTTCTTACTGTGGCCAGTCTGCCAGAAGCGATATGTCACTCGTTGTGTATCTTAAGAGATTCATCGTTACTCCTTCCATAGGTTACTGGTATTCTCTGAGTCAATACCTCTCGTGACGAAAAAGTGGCTATCTTAATAGTGCAATACTTCTTCCTTCGGGTTGCTCACACAGTTTACTGCTTTTTGTGTATTTTTTGTCTGCCAGAAACTATAATTCACTAGTTGTGTATCATAAAAGAGTCATCGTTTCTCCTCCTAGGGGTTATTCGAGATATCTTAATCCAAACCGCAAGTAACGAGGCATTGGCTACCTTAAGAGAGTCATAGTTACTCGTCCCAATTGCTCACCCAGTCTACCACTTTTCCTTACTGCGGCCAGTCTGCCAGAAGCGATATGTCACTCGTTGTGTATCTTAAGAGATTCATCGTTACTCTTTAGATAGGTTACTGGTATTCTCTGATTCAATGCCTCTCGTGACGAAAAAGTGGCTATCTTGATAGTGCAATACTTCTTCCTCCCAGTTGCTCACACAGTTTACTACTTTTTTGTGTAGTTTTTGTCTGCCAGAAACTATAATTCACTAGTTTTGTATCATAAAAGAGTCATCGTTTCTCCTCCTAGGGGTTATTCGAGACCTCTTAATCCAAACCGCAAGTAACGAGGCATTGGCTACCTTAAGAGAGTCATAGTTACTCGTCCCAATTGCTCACCCAGTCTGCCACTTTTTCTTCCTGCGGCCAGTCTGCCAGAAGCGATATGTCACTCGTTGTGTATCTTAAGAGATTCATCGTTACTCCTTCCATAGGTTACTGGTATTCTCTGAGTCAATACCTCTCTTGACGAAAAAGTGGCCATCTTAATAGTGCAATACTTCTTCCTCCGAGTTGCTCACACAGTTTACTACTTTTTGTGTAGTTTTTGTCTGCCAGAAACTATAATTCACTAGTTGTGTATCATAAAAGAGTCATCGTTTCTCCTCCTAGGGGTTATTCGAGATATCTTAATCCAAACCGCAAGTAACAAGGCATTGGCTACCTTAAGAGAGTCATAGTTACTCGTCCCAATTGCTCACCCAGTCTGCCACTTTTCCTTACTGCGGCCAGTCTGCCAGAAGCGATATGTCACTCGTTGTGTATCTTAAGAGATTCATCGTTACTCCTTCCATAGGTTACTGGTATTCTCTGAGTCAATACCTCTCTTGACGAAAAAGTGGCTATCTTAATAGTGCAATACTTCTTCCTCCCAGTTGCTCACACAGTTTACTACTTTTTTGTGTAGTTTTTGTCTGCCAGAAACTATAATTCACTAGTTTTGTATCATAAAAGAGTCATCGTTTCTCCTCCTAGGGGTTATTCGAGATTTATAATCCAAACTGCAAGTAACGAGGCATTGGCTACCTTAAGAGAGTCATAGTCACTCGTCCCAATTGCTCACCCAGTCTGCCACTTTTTCTTACTGCGGCCAGTCTGCCAGAAGCGATATGTCACTCGTTGTGTATCTTAAGAGATTCATCGTTACTCCTTCCATAGGTTACTGGTATTCTCTGAGTCAATACCTCTCTTGACGAAAAAGTGGCTATCCTAATAGTGCAATACTTCTTCCTCCGAGTTGCTCACACAGTTTACTACTTTTTGTGTAGTTTTTGTCTGCCAGAAACTATAATTCACTAGTTGTGTATCATAAAAGAGTCATCGTTTCTCCTCCTAGGGGTTTTCGAGATTTCTTAATCCAAACCGCAAGTAACGAGGCATTGGCTACCTTAAGAGAGTCATAGTTTCTCGTCAACATTGCTCACCCAGTCTGCCACTTTTTCTTACTGTGGCCAGTCTGCCAGAAGCGATATGTCACTCGTTGTGTATCTTAAGAGATTCATCGTGACTCTTTCCATAGGTTACTGGTATTCTGTGATTCAATGCCTCTCGTGACGAAAAAGTGGCTATCTTAATAGTGCAATACTTCTTCCTCCCAGTTGCTCACACAGTTTACTACTTTTTTGTGTAGTTTTTGTCTGCCAGAAACTATAATTCACTAGTTTTGTATCATAAAAGAGTCATCGTTTCTCCTCCTAGGGGTTATTCGAGACCTCTTAATCCAAACCGCAAGTAACGATTCATTGGCTACCTTAAGAGAGTCATAGTTACTCGTCCCAATTGCTCACCCAGTCTGCCACTTTTTCTTACTGCGGCCAGTCTGCCAGAAGCGATATGTCACTCGTTGTGTATCTTAAGAGATTCATCGTTACTCCTTCCATAGGTTACTGGTATTCTCTGAGTCAATACCTCTCATGACGAAAAAGTGGCTATCTTAATATTGCAATACTTCTTCCTCCGAGTTGCTCACACAGTTTACTACTTTTTGTGTAGTTTTTGTCTGCCAGAAACTATAATTCACTAGTTGTGTATCATAAAAGAGTCATCGTTTCTCCTCCTAGGGGTTTTCGAGATTTCTTAATCCAAACCGCAAGTAACGAGGCATTGGCTACCTTAAGAGAGTCATAGTTACTCGTCCCCATTGCTCACAAAGTCTGCCACTTTTTCTTACTGTGGCCAGTCTGCCAGAAGCGATATGTCACTCGTTGTGTATCTTAAGAGATTCATCGTTACTCCTTCCATAGGTTACTGGTATTCTCTGAGTCAATACCTCTCTTGACGAAAAAGTGGCTATCTTAATAGTGCAATACTTCTTCCTCCGAGTTGCTCACACAGTTTACTGCTTTTCGTGTAGTTTTTGTCTGCCAGAAACTATAATTCACTAGTTGTGTATCATAAAAGAGTCATCGTTCCTCCTCCTAGGGTTTTATTCGAGATATCTTAATCCAAACCGCAAGTAACGAGGCATTGGCTACCTTAAGAGAGTCATAGTTACTTGTCCCAATTGCTCACCCAGTCTGCCACTTTTCCTTACTGCGGCCAGTCTGCCAGAAGCGATATGTCACTCGTTGTGTATCTTAAGAGATTCATCGTTACTCCTTCCATAGGTTACTGGTATTCTCTGAGTCAATACCTCTCTTGACGAAAAAGTTTCTATCTTAATAATGCAATACTTCTTCCTCCGAGTTGCTCACACAGTTTACTACTTTTTGTGTACTTGCCAGTCTGCCAGAAGCGATATGTCACTAGTTGTGTATCATAAAAGAGTCATCGGTTCTCCTCCTAGGGGTTATTCGAGATATCTTAATCCAAACCGCAAGTAACGAGGCATTGGCTACCTCAAGAGAGTCTTAGTTACTCGTCCCAATTGCTCACCCAGTCTGCCACTTTTTCTTACTGTGGCCAGTCTGCCAGAAGCGATATGTCACTCGTTGTGTATCTTAAGAGATTCATCGTTACTCTTTCCATAGGTTACTGGTATTCTGTGATTCAATGCATCTCGTGACGAAAAAGTGGCTATCTTAATAGTGCAATACTTCTTCCTCCCAGTTGCTCACACAGTTTACTACTTTTTTGTGTAGTTTTTGTCTGCCAGAAACTATAATTCACTAGTTTTGTATCATAAATGAGTCATCGTTTCTCCTCCTAGGGGTTATTCGAGATTTCTTAATCCAAACCGCAAGTAACGAGGCATTGGCTACCTTAAGAGAGTCATAGTTACTCGTCCCAATTGCTCACCCAGTCTGCCACTTTTTCTTACTGCGGCCAGTCTGCCAGAAGCGATATGTCACTCGTTGTGTATCTTAAGAGATTCATCGTTACTCCTTCCATAGGTTACTGGTATTCTCTGAGTCAATACCTCTCGTGACGAAAAAGTGGCTATTTTAATAGTGCAATACTTCTTCCTCCGAGTTGCTCACACAGTTTACAACTTTTTGTGTAGTTTTTGTCTGCCAGAAACTATAATTCACTAGTTGTGTATCATAAAAGAGTCATCGTTTCTCCTCCTAGGGGTTTTCGAGATTTCTTAATCCAAACCGCAAGTAACGAGGCATTGGCTACCTTAAGAGAGTCATAGTTACTCGTCCCCATTGCTCACCCAGTCTGCCACTTTTTCTTACTGTGGCCAGTCTGCCAGAAGCGATATGTCACTCGTTGTGTATCTTAAGAGATTCATCGTTACTCCTTCCATAGGTTACTGGTATTCTCTGAGTCAATACCTCTCTTGACGAAAAAGTGGCCATCTTAATAGTGCAATACTTCTTCCTCCGAGTTGCTCACACAGTTTACTGCTTTTTGTGTAGTTTTTGTCTGCCAGAAACTATAATTCACTAGTTGTGTATCATAAAAGAGTCATCGTTTCTCCTCCTAGGGGTTATTCGAGATTTCTTAATCCAAACCGCAAGTAACGAGGCATTGGCTACCTTAAGAGAGTCATAGTTACTCGTCCCAATTGCTCACCCAGTCTGCCACTTTTTCTTACTGCGGCCAGTCTGCCAGAAGCGATATGTCACTCGTTGTGTATCTTAAGAGATTCATCGTTACTCCTTCCATAGGTTACTGGTATTCTCTGAGTCAATACCTCTCGTGACGAAAAAGTGGCTATTTTAATAGTGCAATACTTCTTCCTCCCAGTTGCTCACACAGTTTACTACTTTTTGTGTAGTTTTTGTCTGCCAGAAACTATAATTCACTAGTTTTGTATCATAAAAGAGTCATCGTTTCTCCTCCTAGGGGTTATTCGAGACCTCTTAATCCAAACCGCAAGTAACGAGGCATTGGCTACCTTAAGAGAGTCATAGTTACTCGTCCCAATTGCTCACCCAGTCTGCCACTTTTTCTTACTGCGGCCAGTCTGCCAGAAGCGATATGTCACTCGTTGTGTATCTTAAGAGATTCATCGTTACTCCTTCCATAGGTTACTGGTATTCTCTGAGTCAATACCTCTCGTGACGAAAAAGTGGCTATCTTAATAGTGCAATACTTCTTCCTCCGAGTTGCTCACACAGTTTACTACTTTTTGTGTAGTTTTTGTCTGCCAGAAACTATAATTCACTAGTTGTGTATCATAAAAGAGTCATCGTTTCTCCTCCTAGGGGTATTCGAGATTTCTTAATCCAAACCGCAAGTAACGAGGCATTGGCTACCTTAAGAGAGTCATAGTTACTCGTCCCCATTGCTCACAAAGTCTGCCACTTTTTCTTACTGTGGCCAGTCTGCCAGAAGCGATATGTCACTCGTTGTGTATCTTAAGAGATTCATCGTTACTCCTTCCATAGGTTACTGGTATTCTCTGAGTCAATACCTCTCTTGACGAAAAAGTGGCTATCTTAATAGTGCAATACTTCTTCCTCCGTGTTGCTCACACAGTTTACTGCTTTTCGTGTAGTTTTTGTCTGCCAGAAACTATAATTCACTAGTTGTGTATCATTAAAGAGTCATCGTTCCTCCTCCTAGGGGTTATTCGAGATATCTTAATCCAAACCGCAAGTAACGAGGCATTGGCTACCTTAAGAGAGTCATAGTTACTTGTCCCAATTGCTCACCTAGTCTGCCACTTTTCCTTACTGCGGCCAGTCTGCCAGAAGCGATATGTCACTCGTTGTGTATCTTAAGAGATTCATCGTTACTCCTTCCATAGGTTACAGGTATTCTCTGAGTCAATACCTCTCTTGACGAAAAAGTTTCTATCTTAATAGTGCAATACTTCTTCCTCCGAGTTGCTCACACAGTTTACTACTTTTTGTGTACTTGCCAGTCTGCCAGAAGCGATATGTCACTAGTTGTGTATCATAAAAGAGTCATCGTTTCTCCTCCTAGGGGTTTTCGAGATTTCTTAATCCAAACCGCAAGTAACGAGGCATTGGCTACCTTAAGAGAGTCATAGTTACTCGTCCCCATTGCTCACCCAGTCTGCCACTTTTTCTTACTGTGGCCAGTCTGCCAGAAGCGATATGTCACTCGTTGTGTATCTTAAGAGATTCATCGTTACTCCTTCCATAGGTTACTGGTATTCTCTGAGTCAATACCTCTCTTGACGAAAAAGTGGCCATCTTAATAGTGCAATACTTCTTCCTCCGAGTTGCTCACACAGTTTACTACTTTTTGTGTAGTTTTTGTCTGCCAGAAACTATAATTCACTAGTTGTGTATCATAAAAGAGTCATCGTTTCTCCTCCTAGGTGTTTTCGAGATTTCTTAATCCAAACCGCAAGTAACGAGGCATTGGCTACCTTAAGAGAGTCATAGTTACTCGTCCCCATTGCTCACCCAGTCTGCCACTTTTTCTTACTGCGGCCAGTCTGCCAGAAGCGATATGTCACTCGTTGTGTATCTTAAGAGATTCATCGTTACTCCTTCCATAGGTTACTGGTATTCTCTGAGTCAATACATCTCTTGACGAAAAAGTGGCCATCTTAATAGTTCAATACTTCTTCCTCCGCGTTGCTCACACAGTTTACTGCTTTTTGTGTAGTTTTTGTCTGCCAGAAACTATAATTCACTAGTTTTGTATCATAAAGAGTCATCGTTTCTCCTCCTAGGGGTTATTCGAGATATCTTAATCCAAACCGCAAGTAACGAGGCATTGGCTACATTAAGAGAGTCATAGCTACTCGTCCCAATTGCTCACCCAGTCTGCCACTTTTCCTTACTGCGGCCAGTCTGCCAGAAGCGATATGTCACTCGTTGTGTATCTTAAGAGATTCATCGTTACTCTTTCCATAGGTTACTGGTATTCTGTGATTCAATGCCTCTCGTGACGAAAAAGTGGCTATCTTAATAGTGCAATACTTCTTCCTCCCAGTTGCTCACACAGTTTACTACTTTTTTGTGTAGTTTTTGTCTGCCAGAAACTATAATTCACTAGTTTTGTATCATAAAAGAGTCATCGTTTCTCCTCCTAGGGGTTATTCGAGATTTCTTAATCCAAACCGCAAGTAACGAGGCATTGGCTACCTTAAGAGAGTCATAGTTACTCGTCCCAATTGCTCACCCAGTCTGCCACTTTTTCTTACTGCGGCCAGTCTGCCAGAAGCGATATGTCACCCGTTGTGTATCTTAAGAGATTCATCGTTACTCCTTCCATAGGTTACTGGTATTCTCTGAGTCAATACCTCTCGTGACGAAAAAGTGGCTATTTTAATAGTGCAATACTTCTTCCTCCGAGTTGCTCACACAGTTTACTACTTTTTGTGTAGTTTTTGTCTGCCAGAAACTATAATTCACTAGTTGTGTATCATAAAAGAGTCATCGTTTCTCCTCCTAGGGGTTTTCGAGATTTCTTAATCCAAACCGCAAGTAACGAGGCATTGGCTACCTTAAGAGAGTCATAGTTACTCGTCCCCATTGCTCACCCAGTCTGCCACTTTTTCTTACTGTGGCCAGTCTGCCAGAAGCGATATGTCACTCGTTGTGTATCTTAAGAGATTCATCGTTACTCCTTCCATAGGTTACAGGTATTCTCTGAGTCAATACCTCTCTTGACGAAAAAGTTTCTATCTTAATAGTGCAATACTTCTTCCTCCGAGTTGCTCACACAGTTTACTACTTTTTGTGTACTTGCCAGTCTGCCAGAAGCGATATGTCACTAGTTGTGTATCATAAAAGAGTCATCGTTTCTCCTCCTAGGGGTTTTCGAGATTTCTTAATCCAAACCGCAAGTAACGAGGCATTGGCTACCTTAAGAGAGTCATAGTTACTCGTCCCCATTGCTCACCCAGTCTGCCACTTTTTCTTACTGTGGCCAGTCTGCCAGAAGCGATATGTCACTCGTTGTGTATCTTAAGAGATTCATCGTTACTCCTTCCATAGGTTACTGGTATTCTCTGAGTCAATACCTCTCTTGACGAAAAAGTGGCCATCTTAATAGTGCAATACTTCTTCCTCCGAGTTGCTCACACAGTTTACTACTTTTTGTGTAGTTTTTGTCTGCCAGAAACTATAATTCACTAGTTGTGTATCATAAAAGAGTCATCGTTTCTCCTCCTAGGGGTTTTCGAGATTTCTTAATCCAAACCGCAAGTAACGAGGCATTGGCTACCTTAAGAGAGTCATAGTTACTCGTCCCCATTGCTCACCCAGTCTGCCACTTTTTCTTACTGCGGCCAGTCTGCCAGAAGCGATATGTCACTCGTTGTGTATCTTAAGAGATTCATCGTTACTCCTTCCATAGGTTACTGGTATTCTCTGAGTCAATACCTCTCTTGACGAAAAAGTGGCCATCTTAATAGTTCAATACTTCTTCCTCCGCGTTGCTCACACAGTTTACTGCTTTTTGTGTAGTTTTTGTCTGCCAGAAACTATAATTCACTAGTTTTGTATCATAAAGAGTCATCGTTTCTCCTCCTAGGGGTTATTCGAGATATCTTAATCCAAACCGCAAGTAACGAGGCATTGGCTACATTAAGAGAGTCATAGCTACTCGTCCCAATTGCTCACCCAGTCTGCCACTTTTCCTTACTGCGGCCAGTCTGCCAGAAGCGATATGTCACTCGTTGTGTATCTTAAGAGATTCATCGTTACTCTTTCCATAGGTTACTGGTATTCTGTGATTCAATGCCTCTCGTGACGAAAAAGTGGCTATCTTAATAGTGCAATACTTCTTCCTCCCAGTTGCTCACACAGTTTACTACTTTTTTGTGTAGTTTTTGTCTGCCAGAAACTATAATTCACTAGTTTTGTATCATAAAAGAGTCATCGTTTCTCCTCCTAGGGGTTATTCGAGATTTCTTAATCCAAACCGCAAGTAACGAGGCATTGGCTACCTTAAGAGAGTCATAGTTACTCGTCCCAATTGCTCACCCAGTCTGCCACTTTTTCTTACTGCGGCCAGTCTGCCAGAAGCGATATGTCACCCGTTGTGTATCTTAAGAGATTCATCGTTACTCCTTCCATAGGTTACTGGTATTCTCTGAGTCAATACCTCTCGTGACGAAAAAGTGGCTATTTTAATAGTGCAATACTTCTTCCTCCGAGTTGCTCACACAGTTTACTACTTTTTGTGTAGTTTTTGTCTGCCAGAAACTATAATTCACTAGTTGTGTATCATAAAAGAGTCATCGTTTCTCCTCCTAGGGGTTTTCGAGATTTCTTAATCCAAACCGCAAGTAACGAGGCATTGGCTACCTTAAGAGAGTCATAGTTACTCGTCCCCATTGCTCACCCAGTCTGCCACTTTTTCTTACTGTGGCCAGTCTGCCAGAAGCGATATGTCACTCGTTGTGTATCTTAAGAGATTCATCGTTACTCCTTCCATAGGTTACTGGTATTCTCTGAGTCAATACCTCTCTTGACGAAAAAGTGGCCATCTTAATAGTGCAATACTTCTTCCTCCGAGTTGCTCACACAGTTTACTGCTTTTTGTGTAGTTTTTGTCTGCCAGAAACTATAATTCACTAGTTATGTATCATAAAAGAGTCATCGTTTCTCCTCCTAGGGGTATTCGAGATATCTTAATCCAAACCGCAAGTAACGAGGCATTGGCTACATTAAGAGAGTCATAGTTACTCGTCCCAATTGCTCACCCAGTCTGCCACTTTTCCTTACTGCGGCCAGTCTGCCAGAAGCGATATGTCACTCGTTGTGTATCTTAAGAGATTCATCGTTACTCTTTCCATAGGTTACTGGTATTCTCTTATTCAATGCCTCTCGTGACGAAAAAGTGGCTATCTTAATAGTGCAATACTTCTTCCTCCCAGTTGCTCACACAGTTTACTACTTTTTTGTGTAGTTTTTGTCTGCCAGAAACTATAATTCACTAGTTTTGTATCATAAAAGAGTCATCGTTTCTCCTCCTAGGGGTTATTCGAGACCTCTTAATCCAAACCGCAAGTAACGAGGCATTGGCTACCTTAAGAGAGTCATAGTTACTCATCCCAATTGCTCACCCAGTCTGCCACTTTTTCTTACTGCGGCCAGTCTGCCAGAAGCGATATGTCACTCGTTGTGTATCTTAAGAGATTCATCGTTACTCCTTCCATAGGTTACTGGTATTCTCTGAGTCAATACCTCTCGTGACGAAAAAGTGGCTATCTTAATAGTGCAATACTTCTTCCTCCGAGTTGCTCACACAGTTTACTACTTTTTGTGTAGTTTTTGCCTGCCAGAAACTATAATTCACTAGTTGTGTATCATAAAAGAGTCATCGTTTCTCCTCCTAGGGGTTTTCGAAATTTCTTAATCCAAACCGCAAGTAACGAGGCATTGGCTACCTTAAGAGAGTCATAGTTACTCGTCCCCATTGCTCACCCAGTCTGCCACTTTTTCTTACTGTGGCCAGTCTGCCAGAAGCGATATGTCACTCGTTGTGTATCTTAAGAGATTCATCGTTACTCCTTCCATAGGTTACTGGTATTCTCTGAGTCAATACCTCTCTTGACGAAAAAGTGGCTATCTTAATAGTGCAATACTTCTTCCTCCGAGTTGCTCACACAGTTTACTGCTTTTCGTGTAGTTTTTGTCTGCCAGAAACTATAATTCACTAGTTGTGTATCATAAAAGAGTCATCGTTTCTCCTCCTAGGGGTTATTTGACATATCTTAATCCAAACCGCAAGTAACGAGGCATTGGCTACCTTAAGAGAGTCATAGTTAGTCGTCCCAATTGCTCACCCAGTCTGCCACTTTTCCTTACTGCGGCCTGTCTGCCAGAAGCGATATGTCACTCGTTGTGTATCTTAAGAGATTCATCGTTACTCTTTCCATAGGTTACTGGTATTCTCTGAATCAATGCCTCTCGTGACGAAAAAGTGGCTATCTTAATAGTGCAATACTTCTTCCTCCCAGTTGCTCATACAGTTTACTACTTTTTTGTGTAGTTTTTGTCTGCCAGAAACTATAATTCACTAGTTTTGTATCATAAAAGAGTCATCGTTTCTCCTCCTAGGGGTTATTCGACACCTCTGAATCCAAACCGCAAGTAACGAGGCATTGGCTACTTTAAGAGAGTCATAGTTACTCGTCCCAATTGCTCACCCAGTCTGCCACTTTTTCTTACTGCGGCCAGTCTGCCAGAAGCGATATGTCACTCGTTGTGTATCTTAAGAGATTCATCGTTACTCCTTCCATAGGTTACTGGTATTCTCTGAGTCAATAGATCTCTTGACGAAAAAGTGGCTATCTTAATAGTGCAATACTTCTTCCTCCGAGTTGCTCACAGTTTACTGCTTTTTGTGTAGTTTTTGTCTGCCAGAAACTATAATTCACTAGTTGTGTATCATAAAAGAGTCATCGTTTCTCCTCCTAGGGGTCTTCGAGATTTCTTAATCCAAACCGCAAGTAACGAGGCATTGGCTACCTTAAGAGAGTCATAGTTACTCGTCCCCATTGCTCACCCAGTCTGCCACTTTTTCTTACTGTGTCCAGTCTGCCAGAAGCGATATGTCACTCGTTGTGTATCTTAAGAGATTCATCGTTACTCCTTCCATAGGTTACTGGTATTCTCTGAGTCAATACCTCTCTTGACGAAAAAGTGGCTATCTTAATAGTGCAATACTTCTTCCTCCGAGTTGCTCACACAGTTTACTACTTTTTGTGTAGTTTTTGTCTGCCAGAAACTATAATTCACTAGTTGTGTATCATAAAAGAGTCATCGTTTCTCCTCCTAGGGGTTTTCGAGATTTCTTAATCCAAACCGCAAGTAACGAGGCATTGGCTACCTTAAGAGAGTCATAGTTACTCGTCCCCATTGCTCACCCAGTCTGCCACTTTTTCTTACTGTGGCCAGTCTGCCAGAAGCGATATGTCACTCGTTGTGTATCTTAAGAGATTCATCGTTACTCCTTCCATAGGTTACTGGTATTCTCTGAGTCAATACCTCTCTTGACGAAAAAGTGGCCATCTTAATAGTGCAATACTTCTTCCTCCGAGTTGCTCACACAGTTTACTGCTTTTTGTGTAGTTTTTGTCTGCCAGAAACTATAATTCACTAGTTATGTATCATAAAAGAGTCATCGTTTCTCCTCCTAGGGGTATTCGAGATATCTTAATCCAAACCGCAAGTAACGAGGCATTGGCTACATTAAGAGAGTCATAGTTACTCGTCCCAATTGCTCACCCAGTCTGCCACTTTTCCTTACTGCGGCCAGTCTGCCAGAAGCGATATGTCACTCGTTGTGTATCTTAAGAGATTCATCGTTACTCTTTCCATAGGTTACTGGTATTCTCTTATTCAATGCCTCTCGTGACGAAAAAGTGGCTATCTTAATAGTGCAATACTTCTTCCTCCCAGTTGCTCACACAGTTTACTACTTTTTTGTGTAGTTTTTGTCTGCCAGAAACTATAATTCACTAGTTTTGTATCATAAAAGAGTCATCGTTTCTCCTCCTAGGGGTTATTCGAGACCTCTTAATCCAAACCGCAAGTAACGAGGCATTGGCTACCTTAAGAGAGTCATAGTTACTCATCCCAATTGCTCACCCAGTCTGCCACTTTTTCTTACTGCGGCCAGTCTGCCAGAAGCGATATGTCACTCGTTGTGTATCTTAAGAGATTCATCGTTACTCCTTCCATAGGTTACTGGTATTCTCTGAGTCAATACCTCTCGTGACGAAAAAGTGGCTATCTTAATAGTGCAATACTTCTTCCTCCGAGTTGCTCACACAGTTTACTACTTTTTGTGTAGTTTTTGCCTGCCAGAAACTATAATTCACTAGTTGTGTATCATAAAAGAGTCATCGTTTCTCCTCCTAGGGGTTTTCGAAATTTCTTAATCCAAACCGCAAGTAACGAGGCATTGGCTACCTTAAGAGAGTCATAGTTACTCGTCCCCATTGCTCACCCAGTCTGCCACTTTTTCTTACTGTGGCCAGTCTGCCAGAAGCGATATGTCACTCGTTGTGTATCTTAAGAGATTCATCGTTACTCCTTCCATAGGTTACTGGTATTCTCTGAGTCAATACCTCTCTTGACGAAAAAGTGGCTATCTTAATAGTGCAATACTTCTTCCTCCGAGTTGCTCACACAGTTTACTGCTTTTCGTGTAGTTTTTGTCTGCCAGAAACTATAATTCACTAGTTATGTATCATAAAAGAGTCATCGTTTCTCCTCCTAGGGGTATTCGAGATATCTTAATCCAAACCGCAAGTAACGAGGCATTGGCTACATTAAGAGAGTCATAGTTACTCGTCCCAATTGCTCACCCAGTCTGCCACTTTTCCTTACTGCGGCCAGTCTGCCAGAAGCGATATGTCACTCGTTGTGTATCTTAAGAGATTCATCGTTACTCTTTCCATAGGTTACTGGTATTCTCTTATTCAATGCCTCTCGTGACGAAAAAGTGGCTATCTTAATAGTGCAATACTTCTTCCTCCCAGTTGCTCACACAGTTTACTACTTTTTTGTGTAGTTTTTGTCTGCCAGAAACTATAATTCACTAGTTTTGTATCATAAAAGAGTCATCGTTTCTCCTCCTAGGGGTTATTCGAGACCTCTTAATCCAAACCGCAAGTAACGAGGCATTGGCTACCTTAAGAGAGTCATAGTTACTCATCCCAATTGCTCACCCAGTCTGCCACTTTTTCTTACTGCGGCCAGTCTGCCAGAAGCGATATGTCACTCGTTGTGTATCTTAAGAGATTCATCGTTACTCCTTCCATAGGTTACTGGTATTCTCTGAGTCAATACCTCTCGTGACGAAAAAGTGGCTATCTTAATAGTGCAATACTTCTTCCTCCGAGTTGCTCACACAGTTTACTACTTTTTGTGTAGTTTTTGCCTGCCAGAAACTATAATTCACTAGTTGTGTATCATAAAAGAGTCATCGTTTCTCCTCCTAGGGGTTTTCGAAATTTCTTAATCCAAACCGCAAGTAACGAGGCATTGGCTACCTTAAGAGAGTCATAGTTACTCGTCCCCATTGCTCACCCAGTCTGCCACTTTTTCTTACTGTGGCCAGTCTGCCAGAAGCGATATGTCACTCGTTGTGTATCTTAAGAGATTCATCGTTACTCCTTCCATAGGTTACTGGTATTCTCTGAGTCAATACCTCTCTTGACGAAAAAGTGGCTATCTTAATAGTGCAATACTTCTTCCTCCGAGTTGCTCACACAGTTTACTGCTTTTCGTGTAGTTTTTGTCTGCCAGAAACTATAATTCACTAGTTGTGTATCATAAAAGAGTCATCGTTCCTCCTCCTAGGGGTTATTCGAGATATCTTAATCCAAACCGCAAGTAACGAGGCATTGGCTACCTTAAGAGAGTCATAGTTACTCGTCCCAATTGCTCACCCAGTCTGCCACTTTTCCTTACTGCGGCCAGTCTGCCAGAAGCGATATGTCACTCGTTGTGTATCTTAAGAGATTCATCGTTACTCTTTCCATAGGTTACTGGTTTTCTCTGATTCAATGCCTCTCGTGACGAAAAAGTGGCTATCTTAATAGAGCAATACTTCTTCCTCCCAGTTGCTCACACAGTTTACTACTTTTTTGTGTAGTTTTTGTCTGCCAGAAACTGTAATTCACTAGTTTTGTATCATAAAAGAGTCATCGTTTCTCCTCCTCTGGGTTATTCGAGACCTCTTAATCCAAACCGCAAGTAACGAGGCATTGGCTACCTTAAGAGAGTCATAGTTACTCGTCCCAATTGCTCACCCAGTCTGCCACTTTTTCTTACTGCGGCCAGTCTGCCAGAAGCGATATGTCACTCGTTGTGTATCTTAAGAGATTCATCGTTACTCCTTCCATAGGTTACTGGTATTCTCTGAGTCAATACCTCTCGTGACGAAAAAGTGGCTATCTTAATAGTGCAATACTTCTTCCTCCCAGTTGCTCACACAGTTTACTACTTTTTGTGTAGTTTTTGTCTGCCAGAAACTATAATTCACTAGTTGTGTATCATAAAAGTGTCATCGTTTCTCCTCCTAGCGGTTTTCGAGATTTCTTAATCCAAACAGCAAGTAACGAGGCATTGGCTACCTTAAGAGAGTCATAGTTACTCGTCCCAATTGCTCACCCAGTCTGCCACTTTTCCTTACTGCGGCCAGTCTGCCAGAAGCGATATGTCACTCGTTGTGTATCTTAAGAGATTCATCGTTACTCCTTCCATAGGTTACTGGTATTCTCTGAGTCAATACCTCTCTTGACGAAAAAGTGACTATCTTCATAGTGCAATACTTCTTCCTCCGAGTTGCTCACACAGTTTACTACTTTTTGTGTACTTGCCAGTCTGCCAGAAGCGATATGTCACTAGTTGTGTATCATAAAAAAGTCATCGTTTCTCCTCCTAGGTGTTATTCGAGATTTCTTCATCCAAACCGCAAGTAACGAGGCATTGGCTACCTTAAGAGAGTCATAATTACTCGTCCCAGTTGCTCACCCAGTCTGCCACTTTTCCTTACTGCGGCCAGTCTGCCAGAAGCGATATGTCACTCGTTGTGTATCTTAAGAGATTCATCGTTACTCTTTCCATAGGTTACTGGTATTCTCTGAGTCAATACCTCTCGTGACGAAAAAGTGGCTATCTTAATAGTGCAATACTTCTTCCTCCGAGTTGCTCACACAGTTTACTACTTTTTGTGTAGTTTTTGTCTGCCAGAAACTATAATTCACTAGTTGTGTATCATAAAAGAGTCATCGTTTCTCCTCCTAGCGGTTTTCGAGATTTCTTAATCCAAACCGCAAGTAACGAGGCATTGGCTACCTTAAGAGAGTCATAGTTACTCGTCCCCATTGCTCACCCAGTCTGCCACTTTTTCTTACTGTGGCCAGTCTGCCAGAAGCGATATGTCACTCGTTGTGTATCTTAAGAGATTCATCGTTACTCCTTCCATAGGTTACTGGTATTCTCTGAGTCAATACCTCTCTTGACGAAAAAGTGGCTATCTTAATAGTGCAATACTTCTTCCTCCGAGTTGCTCACACAGTTTACTGCTTTTTGTGTAGTTTTTGTCTGCCAGAAACTATAATTCACTAGTTTTGTATCATAAAAGAGTCATCGTTTCTCCTCCTAGGGGTTATTCGAGACCTCTTAATCCAAACCGCAAGTAACGAGGCATTGGCTACCTTAAGAGAGTCATAGTTACTCGTCCCAATTGCTCACCCAGTCTGCCACGTTTTCTTACTGCGGCCAGTCTGCCAGAAGCGATATGTCACTCGTTGTGTATCTTAAGAGATTCATCGTTACTCCTTCCATAGGTTACTGGTATTCTCTGAGTCAATACCTCTCTTGACGAAAAAGTGGCTATCTTAATAGTGCAATACTTCTTCCTCCGGGTTGCTCACACAGTTTACTACTTTTTGTGTACTTGCCAGTCTGCCAGAAGCGATATGTCACTAGTTGTGTATCATAAAAGAGTCATCGTTTCTCCTCCTAGGGGTTATTCGAGATTTCTTAATCCAAACCGCAAGTAACGAGGCATTGGCTACCTTAAGAGAGTCATAGTTACTCGTCCCAATTGCTCACCCAGTCTGCCACTTTTCCTTACTGCGGCCAGTCTGCCAGAAGCGATATGTCCCTCGTTGTGTATCTTAAGAGATTCATCGTTACTCTTTCCATAGGTTACTGGTATTCACTGATTCAATGCCTCTCGTGACGAAAAAGTGGCTATCTTAATAGTGCAATACTTCTTCCTCCGAGTTGCTCACACAGTTTACTACTTTTTGTGTAGTTTTTGTCTGCCAGAAACTATAATTCACTAGTTGTGTATCATAAAAGAGTCATCGTTTCTCCTCCTAGCGGTTTTCGAGATTTCTTAATCCAAACCGCAAGTAACGAGGCATTGGCTACCTTAAGAGAGTCATAGTTACTCGTCCCCATTGCTCACCCAGTCTGCCACTTTTTCTTACTGTGGCCAGTCTGCCAGAAGCGATATGTCACTCGTTGTGTATCTTAAGAGATTCATCGTTACTCCTTCCATAGGTTACTGGTATTCTCTGAGTCAATACCTCTCTTGACGAAAAAGTGGCTATCTTAATAGTGCAATACTTCTTCCTCCGAGTTGCTCACACAGTTTACTGCTTTTTGTGTAGTTTTTGTCTGCCAGAAACTATAATTCACTAGTTTTGTATCATAAAAGAGTCATCGTTTCTCCTCCTAGGGGTTATTCGAGACCTCTTAATCCAAACCGCAAGTAACGAGGCATTGGCTACCTTAAGAGAGTCATAGTTACTCGTCCCAATTGCTCACCCAGTCTGCCACGTTTTCTTACTGCGGCCAGTCTGCCAGAAGCGATATGTCACTCGTTGTGTATCTTAAGAGATTCATCGTTACTCCTTCCATAGGTTACTGGTATTCTCTGAGTCAATACCTCTCTTGACGAAAAAGTGGCTATCTTAATAGTGCAATACTTCTTCCTCCGAGTTGCTCACACAGTTTACTACTTTTTGTGTACTTGCCAGTCTGCCAGAAGCGATATGTCACTAGTTGTGTATCATAAAAGAGTCATCGTTTCTCCTCCTAGGGGTTATTCGAGATTTCTTAATCCAAACCGCAAGTAAAGAGGCATTGGCTACCTTAAGAGAGTCATAGTTACTCGTCCCAATTGCTCACCCAGTCTGCCACTTTTTCTTACTGCGGCCAGTCTGCCAGAAGCGATATGTCACTCGTTGTGTATCTTAAGAGATTCATCGTTACTCCTTCCATAGGTTACTGGTATTCTCTGAGTCAATACCTCTCGTGACGAAAAAGTGGCTATCTTAATAGTGCAATACTTCTTCCTCCCAGTTGCTCACACAGTTTACTACTTTTTGTGTAGTTTTTGTCTGCCAGAAACTATAATTCACTAGTTGTGTATCATAAAAGTGTCATCGTTTCTCCTCCTAGCGGTTTTCGAGATTTCTTAATCCAAACCGCAAGTAACGAGGCATTGGCTACCTTAAGAGAGTCATAGTTACTTGTCCCCATTGCTCACCCAGTCTGCCACTTTTTTTTACTGTGGCCAGTCTGCCAGAAGCGATATGTCACTCGTTGTGTATCTTAAGAGATTCATCGTTACTCTTTCCATAGGTTACTGGTATTCTCTGATTCAATGCCTCTCGTGACGAAAAAGTGGCTATCTTAATAGTGCAATACTTCTTCCTCCCAGTTGCTCACACAGTTTACTACTTTTTTGTGTAGTTTTTGTCTGCCAGAAACTATAATTCACTAGTTTTGTATCATAAAAGAGTCATCGTTTCTCCTCCTAGGGGTTATTCGAGATTTCTTCATCCAAACCGCAAGTAACGAGGCATTGGCTACCTTAAGAGAGTCATAGTTACTCGTCCCAATTGCTCACCCAGTATGCCACTTTTCCTTACTGCGGCCAGTCTGCCAGAAGCGATATGTCGCTCGTTGTGTATCTTAAGAGATTCATCGTTACTCTTTCCATAGGTTACTGGTATTCTCTGATTCAATGCCTCTCGTGACGAAAAAGTGGCTATCTTAATAGTGCAATACTTCTTCCTCCCAGTTGCTCACACAGTTTACTACTTTTTTGTGTAGTTTTTGTCTGCCAGAAAATATAATTCACTAGTTTTGTATCATAAAAGAGTCATCGTTTCTCCTCCTAGGGGTTATTCGAGACCTCTTAATCCAAACCGCAAGTAACGAGGCATTGGCTACCTTAAGAGAGTCATAGTTACTCGTCCCAATTTCTCACCCAGTCTGCCACTTTTCCTTACTGCGGCCAGTCTGCCAGAAGCGATATGTCACTCGTTGTGTATCTTAAGAGATTCATCGTTACTCTTTCCATAGGTTACTGGTATTCTCTTATTCAATGCCTCTCGTGACGAAAAAGTGGCTATCTTAATAGTGCATTACTTCTTCCTCCCAGTTGCTCACACAGTTTACTACTTTTTTGTGTAGTTTTTGTCTGCCAGAAACTATAATTCACTAGTTTTGTATCATAAAAGAGTCATCGTTTCTCCTCCTAGGGGTTATTCGAGACCTCTTAATCCAAACCGCAAGTAACGAGGCATTGGCTACCTTAAGAGAGTCATAGTTACTCATCCCAATTGCTCACCCAGTCTGCCACTTTTCCTTACTGCGGCCAGTCTGCCAGAAGCGATATGTCACTCGTTGTGTATCTTAAGAGATTCATCGTTACTCTTTCCATAGGTTACTGGTATTCTCTTATTCAATGCCTCTCGTGACGAAAAAGTGGCTATCTTAATAGTGCAATACTTCTTCCTCCGAGTTGCTCACACAGTTTACTACTTTTTGTGTAGTTTTTGCCTGCCAGAAACTATAATTCACTAGTTGTGTATCATAAAAGAGTCATCGTTTCTCCTCCTAGGGGTTTTCGAAATTTCTTAATCCAAACCGCAAGTAACGAGGCATTGGCTACCTTAAGAGAGTCATAGTTACTCGTCCCCATTGCTCACCCAGTCTGCCACTTTTTCTTACTGTGGCCAGTCTGCCAGAAGCGATATGTCACTCGTTGTGTATCTTAAGAGATTCATCGTTACTCCTTCCATAGGTTACTGGTATTCTCTGAGTCAATACCTCTCTTGACGAAAAAGTGGCCCTTCTTAATAGTGCAATACTTCTTCCTCCGAGTTGCTCACACAGTTTACTGCTTTTCGTGTAGTTTTTGTCTGCCAGAAACTATAATTCACTAGTTGTGTATCATAAAAGAGTCATCGTTCCTCCTCCTAGGGGTTATTCGAGATATCTTAATCCAAACCACAAGTAACGAGGCATTGGCTACCTTAAGAGAGTCATAGTTACTCGTCCCAATTGCTCACCCAGTCTGCCACTTTTCCTTACTGCGGCCAGTCTGCCAGAAGCGATATGTCACTCGTTGTGTATCTTAAGAGATTCATCGTTACTCTTTCCATAGGTTACTGGTTTTCTCTGATTCAATGCCTCTCGTGACGAAAAAGTGGCTATCTTAATAGAGCAATACTTCTTCCTCCCAGTTGCTCACACAGTTTACTACTTTTTTGTGTAGTTTTTGTCTGCCAGAAACTGTAATTCACTAGTTTTGTATCATAAAAGAGTCATCGTTTCTCCTCCTCTGGGTTATTCGAGACCTCTTAATCCAAACCGCAAGTAACGAGGCATTGGCTACCTTAAGAGAGTCATAGTTACTCGTCCCAATTGCTCACCCAGTCTAACACTGTTTCTTACTGCGGCCAGTCTGCCAGAAGCGATATGTCACTCGTTGTGTATCTTAAGAGATTCATCGTTACTCCTTCCATAGGTTACTGGTATTCTCTGAGTCAATACCTCTCGTGACGAAAAAGTGGCTATCTTAATAGTGCAATACTTCTTCCTCCGAGTTGCTCACACAGTTTACTACTTTTTTGTGTAGTTTTTGTCTGCCAGAAACTATAATTCACTAGTTGTGTATCTTAAAAGAGTCATCGTTTCTCCTCCTAGCGGTTTTCGAGATTTCTTAATCCAAACCGCAAGTAACGAGGCATTGGCTACCTTAAGAGAGTCATAGTTACTCGTCCCCATTGCTCACCCAGTCTGCCACTTTTTCTTACTGTGGCCAGTCTGCCAGAAGCGATATGTCACTCGTTGTGTATCTTAAGAGATTCATCGTTACTCCTTCCATAGGTTACAGGTATTCTCTGAGTCAATACCTCTCTTGACGAAAAAGTGGCTATCTTAATAGTGCAATACTTCTTCCTCCGAGTTGCTCACACAGTTTACTACTTTTTGTGTACTTGCCAGTCTGCCAGAAGCGATATGTCACTAGTTGTGTATCATAAAAGAGTCATCGTTTCTCCTCCTAGGGGTTATTCGAGATTTCTTAATCCAAACCGCAAGTAAAGAGGCATTGGCTACCTTAAGAGAGTCATAGTTACTCGTCCCAATTGCTCACCCAGTCTGCCACTTTTTCTTACTGCGGCCAGTCTGCCAGAAGCGATATGTCACTCGTTGTGTATCTTAAGAGATTCATCGTTACTCCTTCCATAGGTTACTGGTATTCTCTGAGTCAATACCTCTCGTGACGAAAAAGTGGCTATCTTAATAGTGCAATACTTCTTCCTCCCAGTTGCTCACACAGTTTACTACTTTTTGTGTAGTTTTTGTCTGCCAGAAACTATAATTCACTAGTTGTGTATCATAAAAGTGTCATCGTTTCTCCTCCTAGCGGTTTTCGAGATTTCTTAATCCAAACCGCAAGTAACGAGGCATTGGCTACCTTAAGAGAGTCATAGTTACTTGTCCCCATTGCTCACCCAGTCTGCCACTTTTTTTTACTGTGGCCAGTCTGCCAGAAGCGATATGTCACTCGTTGTGTATCTTAAGAGATTCATCGTTACTCTTTCCATAGGTTACTGGTATTCTCTGATTCAATGCCTCTCGTGACGAAAAAGTGGCTATCTTAATAGTGCAATACTTCTTCCTCCCAGTTGCTCACACAGTTTACTACTTTTTTGTGTAGTTTTTGTCTGCCAGAAACTATAATTCACTAGTTTTGTATCATAAAAGAGTCATCGTTTCTCCTCCTAGGGGTTATTCGAGATTTCTTCATCCAAACCGCAAGTAACGAGGCATTGGCTACCTTAAGAGAGTCATAGTTACTCGTCCCAATTGCTCACCCAGTATGCCACTTTTCCTTACTGCGGCCAGTCTGCCAGAAGCGATATGTCGCTCGTTGTGTATCTTAAGAGATTCATCGTTACTCTTTCCATAGGTTACTGGTATTCTCTGATTCAATGCCTCTCGTGACGAAAAAGTGGCTATCTTAATAGTGCAATACTTCTTCCTCCCAGTTGCTCACACAGTTTACTACTTTTTTGTGTAGTTTTTGTCTGCCAGAAAATATAATTCACTAGTTTTGTATCATAAAAGAGTCATCGTTTCTCCTCCTAGGGGTTATTCGAGACCTCTTAATCCAAACCGCAAGTAACGAGGCATTGGCTACCTTAAGAGAGTCATAGTTACTCGTCCCAATTTCTCACCCAGTCTGCCACTTTTCCTTACTGCGGCCAGTCTGCCAGAAGCGATATGTCACTCGTTGTGTATCTTAAGAGATTCATCGTTACTCCTTCCATAGGTTACTGGTATTCTCTGAGTCAATACCTCTCTTGACGAAAAAGTGGCTATCTTAATAGTGCAATACTTCTTCCTCCGAGTTGCTCACACAGTTTACTGCTTTTTGTGTAGTTTTTGTCTGCCAGAAACTATAATTCACTAGTTGTGTATCATAAAAGAGTCATCGTTTCTCCTCCTAGGGGTTATTCGAGATATCTTAATCCAAACCGCAAGTAACGAGGCATTGGCTACCTTAAGAGAGTCATAGTTACTCGTCCCAATTGCTCACCCAGTCTGCCACTTTTCCTTACTGCGGCCAGTCTGCCAGAAGCGATATGTCACTCGTTGTGTATCTTAAGAGATTCATCGTTACTCCTTCCATAGGTTACTGGTATTCTCTGAGTCAATACCTCTCTTGACGAAAAAGTGACTATCTTAATAGTGCAATACTTCTTCCTCCGAGTTGCTCACACAGTTTACTACTTTTTGTGTACTTGCCAGTCTGCCAGAAGCGATATGTCACTAGTTGTGTATCATAAAAAAGTCATCGTTTCTCCTCCTAGGTGTTATTCGAGATTTCTTCATCCAAACCGCAAGTAACGAGGCATTGGCTACCTTAAGAGAGTCATAATTACTCGTCCCAGTTGCTCACCCAGTCTGCCACTTTTCCTTACTGCGGCCAGTCTGCCAGAAGCGATATGTCACTCGTTGTGTATCTTAAGAGATTCATCGTTACTCTTTCCATAGGTTACTGGTATTCTCTGAGTCAATACCTCTCGTGACGAAAAAGTGGCTATCTTAATAGTGCAATACTTCTTCCTCCGAGTTGCTCACACAGTTTACTGCTTTTTGTGTAGTTTTTGTCTGCCAGAAACTATAATTCACTAGTTTTGTATCATAAAAGAGTCATCGTTTCTCCTCCTAGGGGTTATTCGAGACCTCTTAATCCAAACCGCAAGTAACGAGGCATTGGCTACCTTAAGAGAGTCATAGTTACTCGTCCCCATTGCTCACCCAGTCTGCCACTTTTTCTTACTGTGGCCAGTCTGCCAGAAGCGATATGTCACTCGTTGTGTATCTTAAGAGATTCATCGTTACTCCTTCCATAGGTTACTGGTATTCTCTGAGTCAATACCTCTCTTGACGAAAAAGTGGCTATCTTAATAGTGCAATACTTCTTCCTCCGAGTTGCTCACACAGTTTACTGCTTTTTGTGTAGTTTTTGTCTGCCAGAAACTATAATTCACTAGTTTTGTATCATAAAAGAGTCATCGTTTCTCCTCCTAGGGGTTATTCGAGACCTCTTAATCCAAACCGCAAGTAACGAGGCATTGGCTACCTTAAGAGAGTCATAGTTACTCGTCCCAATTGCTCACCCAGTCTGCCACGTTTTCTTACTGCGGCCAGTCTGCCAGAAGCGATATGTCACTCGTTGTGTATCTTAAGAGATTCATCGTTACTCCTTCCATAGGTTACTGGTATTCTCTGAGTCAATACCTCTCTTGACGAAAAAGTGGCTATCTTAATAGTGCAATACTTCTTCCTCCGAGTTGCTCACACAGTTTACTGCTTTTCGTGTAGTTTTTGTCTGCCAGAAACTATAATTCACTAGTTGTGTATCATAAAAGAGTCATCGTTTCTCCTCCTAGGGGTTATTTGACATATCTTAATCCAAACCGCAAGTAACGAGGCATTGGCTACCTTAAGAGAGTCATAGTTAGTCGTCCCAATTGCTCACCCAGTCTGCCACTTTTCCTTACTGCGGCCTGTCTGCCAGAAGCGATATGTCACTCGTTGTGTATCTTAAGAGATTCATCGTTACTCTTTCCATAGGTTACTGGTATTCTCTGAATCAATGCCTCTCGTGACGAAAAAGTGGCTATCTTAATAGTGCAATACTTCTTCCTCCCAGTTGCTCATACAGTTTACTACTTTTTTGTGTAGTTTTTGTCTGCCAGAAACTATAATTCACTAGTTTTGTATCATAAAAGAGTCATCGTTTCTCCTCCTAGGGGTTATTCGACACCTCTGAATCCAAACCGCAAGTAACGAGGCATTGGCTACTTTAAGAGAGTCATAGTTACTCGTCCCAATTGCTCACCCAGTCTGCCACTTTTTCTTACTGCGGCCAGTCTGCCAGAAGCGATATGTCACTCGTTGTGTATCTTAAGAGATTCATCGTTACTCCTTCCATAGGTTACTGGTATTCTCTGAGTCAATTGACCTCTTGACGAAAAAGTGGCTATCTTAATAGTGCAATACTTCTTCCTCCCAGTTGCTCACACAGTTTACTGCTTTTTGTGTAGTTTTTGTCTGCCAGAAACTATAATTCACTAGTTGTGTATCATAAAAGAGTCATCGTTTCTCCTCCTAGGGGTCTTCGAGATTTCTTAATCCAAACCGCAAGTAACGAGGCATTGGCTACCTTAAGAGAGTCATAGTTACTCGTCCCCATTGCTCACCCAGTCTGCCTCTTTTTCTTACTGTGTCCAGTCTGCCAGAAGCGATATGACACTCGTTGTGTATCTTAAGAGATTCATCGTTACTCCTTCCATAGGTTACTGGTATTCTCTGAGTCAATACCTCTCTTGACGAAAAAGTGGCTATCTTAATAGTGCAATACTTCTTCCTCCGAGTTGCTCACACAGTTTACTACTTTTTGTGTAGTTTTTGTCTGCCAGAAACTATAATTCACTAGTTGTGTATCATAAAAGAGTCATCGTTTCTCCTCCTAGGGGTTTTCGAGATTTCTTAATCCAAACCGCAAGTAACGAGGCATTGGCTACCTTAAGAGAGTCATAGTTACTCGTCCCCATTGCTCACCCAGTCTGCCACTTTTTCTTACTGTGGCCAGTCTGCCAGAAGCGATATGTCACTCGTTGTGTATCTTAAGAGATTCATCGTTACTCCTTCCATAGGTTACTGGTATTCTCTGAGTCAATACCTCTCTTGACGAAAAAGTGGACATCTTAATAGTGCAATACTTCTTCCTCCGAGTTGCTCACACAGTTTACTGCTTTTTGTGTAGTTTTTGTCTGCCAGAAACTATAATTCACTAGTTATGTATCATAAAAGAGTCATCGTTTCTCCTCCTAGGGGTATTCGAGATATCTTAATCCAAACCGCAAGTAACGAGGCATTGGCTACATTAAGAGAGTCATAGTTACTCGTCCCAATTGCTCACCCAGTCTGCCACTTTTCCTTACTGCGGCCAGTCTGCCAGAAGCGATATGTCACTCGTTGTGTATCTTAAGAGATTCATCGTTACTCTTTCCATAGGTTACTGGTATTCTCTTATTCAATGCCTCTCGTGACGAAAAAGTGGCTATCTTAATAGTGCATTACTTCTTCCTCCCAGTTGCTCACACAGTTTACTACTTTTTTGTGTAGTTTTTGTCTGCCAGAAACTATAATTCACTAGTTTTGTATCATAAAAGAGTCATCGTTTCTCCTCCTAGGGGTTATTCGAGACCTCTTAATCCAAACCGCAAGTAACGAGGCATTGGCTACCTTAAGAGAGTCATAGTTACTCATCCCAATTGCTCACCCAGTCTGCCACTTTTCCTTACTGCGGCCAGTCTGCCAGAAGCGATATGTCACTCGTTGTGTATCTTAAGAGATTCATCGTTACTCTTTCCATAGGTTACTGGTATTCTCTTATTCAATGCCTCTCGTGACGAAAAAGTGGCTATCTTAATAGTGCAATACTTCTTCCTCCGAGTTGCTCACACAGTTTACTACTTTTTGTGTAGTTTTTGCCTGCCAGAAACTATAATTCACTAGTTGTGTATCATAAAAGAGTCATCGTTTCTCCTCCTAGGGGTTTTCGAAATTTCTTAATCCAAACCGCAAGTAACGAGGCATTGGCTACCTTAAGAGAGTCATAGTTACTCGTCCCCATTGCTCACCCAGTCTGCCACTTTTTCTTACTGTGGCCAGTCTGCCAGAAGCGATATGTCACTCGTTGTGTATCTTAAGAGATTCATCGTTACTCCTTCCATAGGTTACTGGTATTCTCTGAGTCAATACCTCTCTTGACGAAAAAGTGGCCCTTCTTAATAGTGCAATACTTCTTCCTCCGAGTTGCTCACACAGTTTACTGCTTTTCGTGTAGTTTTTGTCTGCCAGAAACTATAATTCACTAGTTGTGTATCATAAAAGAGTCATCGTTCCTCCTCCTAGGGGTTATTCGAGATATCTTAATCCAAACCACAAGTAACGAGGCATTGGCTACCTTAAGAGAGTCATAGTTACTCGTCCCAATTGCTCACCCAGTCTGCCACTTTTCCTTACTGCGGCCAGTCTGCCAGAAGCGATATGTCACTCGTTGTGTATCTTAAGAGATTCATCGTTACTCTTTCCATAGGTTACTGGTTTTCTCTGATTCAATGCCTCTCGTGACGAAAAAGTGGCTATCTTAATAGAGCAATACTTCTTCCTCCCAGTTGCTCACACAGTTTACTACTTTTTTGTGTAGTTTTTGTCTGCCAGAAACTGTAATTCACTAGTTTTGTATCATAAAAGAGTCATCGTTTCTCCTCCTCTGGGTTATTCGAGACCTCTTAATCCAAACCGCAAGTAACGAGGCATTGGCTACCTTAAGAGAGTCATAGTTACTCGTCCCAATTGCTCACCCAGTCTAACACTGTTTCTTACTGCGGCCAGTCTGCCAGAAGCGATATGTCACTCGTTGTGTATCTTAAGAGATTCATCGTTACTCCTTCCATAGGTTACTGGTATTCTCTGAGTCAATACCTCTCGTGACGAAAAAGTGGCTATCTTAATAGTGCAATACTTCTTCCTCCGAGTTGCTCACACAGTTTACTACTTTTTTGTGTAGTTTTTGTCTGCCAGAAACTATAATTCACTAGTTGTGTATCTTAAAAGAGTCATCGTTTCTCCTCCTAGCGGTTTTCGAGATTTCTTAATCCAAACCGCAAGTAACGAGGCATTGGCTACCTTAAGAGAGTCATAGTTACTCGTCCCCATTGCTCACCCAGTCTGCCACTTTTTCTTACTGTGGCCAGTCTGCCAGAAGCGATATGTCACTCGTTGTGTATCTTAAGAGATTCATCGTTACTCCTTCCATAGGTTACAGGTATTCTCTGAGTCAATACCTCTCTTGACGAAAAAGTGGCTATCTTAATAGTGCAATACTTCTTCCTCCGAGTTGCTCACACAGTTTACTACTTTTTGTGTACTTGCCAGTCTGCCAGAAGCGATATGTCACTAGTTGTGTATCATAAAAGAGTCATCGTTTCTCCTCCTAGGGGTTATTCGAGATTTCTTAATCCAAACCGCAAGTAAAGAGGCATTGGCTACCTTAAGAGAGTCATAGTTACTCGTCCCAATTGCTCACCCAGTCTGCCACTTTTTCTTACTGCGGCCAGTCTGCCAGAAGCGATATGTCACTCGTTGTGTATCTTAAGAGATTCATCGTTACTCCTTCCATAGGTTACTGGTATTCTCTGAGTCAATACCTCTCGTGACGAAAAAGTGGCTATCTTAATAGTGCAATACTTCTTCCTCCCAGTTGCTCACACAGTTTACTACTTTTTGTGTAGTTTTTGTCTGCCAGAAACTATAATTCACTAGTTGTGTATCATAAAAGTGTCATCGTTTCTCCTCCTAGCGGTTTTCGAGATTTCTTAATCCAAACCGCAAGTAACGAGGCATTGGCTACCTTAAGAGAGTCATAGTTACTTGTCCCCATTGCTCACCCAGTCTGCCACTTTTTTTTACTGTGGCCAGTCTGCCAGAAGCGATATGTCACTCGTTGTGTATCTTAAGAGATTCATCGTTACTCTTTCCATAGGTTACTGGTATTCTCTGATTCAATGCCTCTCGTGACGAAAAAGTGGCTATCTTAATAGTGCAATACTTCTTCCTCCCAGTTGCTCACACAGTTTACTACTTTTTTGTGTAGTTTTTGTCTGCCAGAAACTATAATTCACTAGTTTTGTATCATAAAAGAGTCATCGTTTCTCCTCCTAGGGGTTATTCGAGATTTCTTCATCCAAACCGCAAGTAACGAGGCATTGGCTACCTTAAGAGAGTCATAGTTACTCGTCCCAATTGCTCACCCAGTATGCCACTTTTCCTTACTGCGGCCAGTCTGCCAGAAGCGATATGTCGCTCGTTGTGTATCTTAAGAGATTCATCGTTACTCTTTCCATAGGTTACTGGTATTCTCTGATTCAATGCCTCTCGTGACGAAAAAGTGGCTATCTTAATAGTGCAATACTTCTTCCTCCCAGTTGCTCACACAGTTTACTACTTTTTTGTGTAGTTTTTGTCTGCCAGAAACTATAATTCACTAGTTTTGTATCATAAAAGAGTCATCGTTTCTCCTCCTAGGGGTTATTCGAGACCTCTTAATCCAAACCGCAAGTAACGAGGCATTGGCTACCTTAAGAGAGTCATAGTTACTCGTCCCAATTTCTCACCCAGTCTGCCACTTTTCCTTACTGCGGCCAGTCTGCCAGAAGCGATATGTCACTCGTTGTGTATCTTAAGAGATTCATCGTTACTCCTTCCATAGGTTACTGGTATTCTCTGAGTCAATACCTCTCTTGACGAAAAAGTGGCTATCTTAATAGTGCAATACTTCTTCCTCCGAGTTGCTCACACAGTTTACTGCTTTTTGTGTAGTTTTTGTCTGCCAGAAACTATAATTCACTAGTTGTGTATCATAAAAGAGTCATCGTTTCTCCTCCTAGGGGTTATTCGAGATATCTTAATCCAAACCGCAAGTAACGAGGCATTGGCTACCTTAAGAGAGTCATAGTTACTCGTCCCAATTGCTCACCCAGTCTGCCACTTTTCCTTACTGCGGCCAGTCTGCCAGAAGCGATATGTCACTCGTTGTGTATCTTAAGAGATTCATCGTTACTCCTTCCATAGGTTACTGGTATTCTCTGAGTCAATACCTCTCTTGACGAAAAAGTGACTATCTTAATAGTGCAATACTTCTTCCTCCGAGTTGCTCACACAGTTTACTACTTTTTGTGTACTTGCCAGTCTGCCAGAAGCGATATGTCACTAGTTGTGTATCATAAAAAAGTCATCGTTTCTCCTCCTAGGTGTTATTCGAGATTTCTTCATCCAAACCGCAAGTAACGAGGCATTGGCTACCTTAAGAGAGTCATAATTACTCGTCCCAGTTGCTCACCCAGTCTGCCACTTTTCCTTACTGCGGCCAGTCTGCCAGAAGCGATATGTCACTCGTTGTGTATCTTAAGAGATTCATCGTTACTCTTTCCATAGGTTACTGGTATTCTCTGAGTCAATACCTCTCGTGACGAAAAAGTGGCTATCTTAATAGTGCAATACTTCTTCCTCCGAGTTGCTCACACAGTTTACTACTTTTTGTGTAGTTTTTGTCTGCCAGAAACTATAATTCACTAGTTGTGTATCATAAAAGAGTCATCGTTCCTCCTCCTAGCGGTTTTCGAGATTTCTTAATCCAAACCGCAAGTAACGAGGCATTGGCTACCTTAAGAGAGTCATAGTTACTCGTCCCCATTGCTCACCCAGTCTGCCACTTTTTCTTACTGTGGCCAGTCTGCCAGAAGCGATATGTCACTCGTTGTGTATCTTAAGAGATTCATCGTTACTCCTTCCATAGGTTACTGGTATTCTCTGAGTCAATACCTCTCTTGACGAAAAAGTGGCTATCTTAATAGTGCAATACTTCTTCCTCCGAGTTGCTCACACAGTTTACTGCTTTTTGTGTAGTTTTTGTCTGCCAGAAACTATAATTCACTAGTTTTGTATCATAAAAGAGTCATCGTTTCTCCTCCTAGGGGTTATTCGAGACCTCTTAATCCAAACTGCAAGTAACGAGGCATTGGCTACCTTAAGAGAGTCATAGTTACTCGTCCCAATTGCTCACCCAGTCTGCCACGTTTTCTTACTGCGGCCAGTCTGCCAGAAGCGATATGTCACTCGTTGTGTATCTTAAGAGATTCATCGTTACTCCTTCCATAGGTTACTGGTATTCTCTGAGTCAATACCTCTCTTGACGAAAAAGTGGCTATCTTAATAGTGCAATACTTCTTCCTCCGAGTTGCTCACACAGTTTACTACTTTTTGTGTACTTGCCAGTCTGCCAGAAGCGATATGTCACTAGTTGTGTATCATAAAAGAGTCATCGTTTCTCCTCCTAGGGGTTATTCGAGATTTCTTAATCCAAACCGCAAGTAACGAGGCATTGGCTACCTTAAGAGAGTCATAGTTACTCGTCCCAATTGCTCACCCAGTCTGCCACTTTTCCTTACTGCGGCCAGTCTGCCAGAAGCGATATGTCCCTCGTTGTGTATCTTAAGAGATTCATCGTTACTCTTTCCATAGGTTACTGGTATTCTCTGATTCAATGCCTCTCGTGACGAAAAAGTGGCTATCTTAATAGTGCAATACTTCTTCCTCCGAGTTGCTCACACAGTTTACTACTTTTTGTGTAGTTTTTGTCTGCCAGAAACTATAATTCACTAGTTGTGTATCATAAAAGAGTCATCGTTTCTCCTCCTAGCGGTTTTCGAGATTTCTTAATCCAAACCGCAAGTAACGAGGCATTGGCTACCTTAAGAGAGTCATAGTTACTCGTCCCCATTGCTCACCCAGTCTGCCACTTTTTCTTACTGTGGCCAGTCTGCCAGAAGCGATATGTCACTCGTTGTGTATCTTAAGAGATTCATCGTTACTCCTTCCATAGGTTACTGGTATTCTCTGAGTCAATACCTCTCTTGACGAAAAAGTGGCTATCTTAATAGTGCAATACTTCTTCCTCCGAGTTGCTCACACAGTTTACTGCTTTTTGTGTAGTTTTTGTCTGCCAGAAACTATAATTCACTAGTTGTGTATCATAAAAGAGTCATCGTTTCTCCTCCTAGCGGTTTTCGAGATTTCTTAATCCAAACCGCAAGTAACGAGGCATTGGCTACCTTAAGAGAGTCATAGTTACTCGTCCCCATTGCTCACCTAGTCTGCCACTTTTTCTTACTGTGGCCAGTCTGCCAGAAGCGATATGTCACTCGTTGTGTATCTTAAGAGATTCATCGTTACTCCTTCCATAGGTTACTGGTATTCTCTGAGTCAATACCTCTCTTGACGAAAAAGTGGCTATCTTAATAGTGCAATACTTCTTCCTCCGAGTTGCTCACACAGTTTACTGCTTTTTGTGTAGTTTTTGTCTGCCAGAAACTATAATTCACTAGTTTTGTATCATAAAAGAGTCATCGTTTCTCCTCCTAGGGGTTATTCGAGACCTCTTAATCCAAACCGCAAGTAACGAGGCATTGGCTACCTTAAGAGAGTCATAGTTACTCGTCCCAATTGCTCACCCAGTCTGCCACGTTTTCTTACTGCGGCCAGTCTGCCAGAAGCGATATGTCACTCGTTGTGTATCTTAAGAGATTCATCGTTACTCCTTCCATAGGTTACTGGTATTCTCTGAGTCAATACCTCTCTTGACGAAAAAGTGGCTATCTTAATAGTGCAATACTTCTTCCTCCGAGTTGCTCACACAGTTTACTGCTTTTCGTGTAGTTTTTGTCTGCCAGAAACTATAATTCACTAGTTGTGTATCATAAAAGAGTCATCGTTTCTCCTCCTAGGGGTTATTTGACATATCTTAATCCAAACGCAAGTAACGAGGCATTGGCTACCTTAAGAGAGTCATAGTTAGTCGTCCCAATTGCTCACCCAGTCTGCCACTTTTCCTTACTGCGGCCTGTCTGCCAGAAGCGATATGTCACTCGTTGTGTATCTTAAGAGATTCATCGTTACTCTTTCCATAGGTTACTGGTATTCTCTGAATCAATGCCTCTCGTGACGAAAAAGTGGCTATCTTAATAGTGCAATACTTCTTCCTCCCAGTTGCTCATACAGTTTACTACTTTTTTGTGTAGTTTTTGTCTGCCAGAAACTATAATTCACTAGTTTTGTATCATAAAAGAGTCATCGTTTCTCCTCCTAGGGGTTATTCGACACCTCTGAATCCAAACCGCAAGTAACGAGGCATTGGCTACTTTAAGAGAGTCATAGTTACTCGTCCCAATTGCTCACCCAGTCTGCCACTTTTTCTTACTGCGGCCAGTCTGCCAGAAGCGATATGTCACTCGTTGTGTATCTTAAGAGATTCATCGTTACTCCTTCCATAGGTTACTGGTATTCTCTGAGTCAATAGATCTCTTGACGAAAAAGTGGCTATCTTAATAGTGCAATACTTCTTCCTCCGAGTTGCTCACACAGTTTACTGCTTTTTGTGTAGTTTTTGCCTGCCAGAAACTATAATTCACTAGTTGTGTATCATAAAAGAGTCATCGTTTCTCCTCCTAGGGGTCTTCGAGATTTCTTAATCCAAACCGCAAGTAACGAGGCATTGGCTACCTTAAGAGAGTCATAGTTACTCGTCCCCATTGCTCACCCAGTCTGCCACTTTTTCTTACTGTGTCCAGTCTGCCAGAAGCGATATGTCACTCGTTGTGTATCTTAAGAGATTCATCGTTACTCCTTCCATAGGTTACTGGTATTCTCTGAGTCAATACCTCTCTTGACGAAAAAGTGGCTATCTTAATAGTGCAATACTTCTTCCTCCGAGTTGCTCACACAGTTTACTACTTTTTGTGTAGTTTTTGTCTGCCAGAAACTATAATTCACTAGTTGTGTATCATAAAAGAGTCATCGTTTCTCCTCCTAGGGGTTTTCGAGATTTCTTAATCCAAACCGCAAGTAACGAGGCATTGGCTACCTTAAGAGAGTCATAGTTACTCGTCCCCATTGCTCACCCAGTCTGCCACTTTTTCTTACTGTGGCCAGTCTGCCAGAAGCGATATGTCACTCGTTGTGTATCTTAAGAGATTCATCGTTACTCCTTCCATAGGTTACTGGTATTCTCTGAGTCAATACCTCTCTTGACGAAAAAGTGGCCATCTTAATAGTGCAATACTTCTTCCTCCGAGTTGCTCACACAGTTTACTGCTTTTTGTGTAGTTTTTGTCTGCCAGAAACTATAATTCACTAGTTATGTATCATAAAAGAGTCATCGTTTCTCCTCCTAGGGGTATTCGAGATATCTTAATCCAAACCGCAAGTAACGAGGCATTGGCTACATTAAGAGAGTCATAGTTACTCGTCCCAATTGCTCACCCAGTCTGCCACTTTTCCTTACTGCGGCCAGTCTGCCAGAAGCGATATGTCACTCGTTGTGTATCTTAAGAGATTCATCGTTACTCTTTCCATAGATTACTGGTATTCTCTTATTCAATGCCTCTCGTGACGAAAAAGTGGCTATCTTAATAGTGCAATACTTCTTCCTCCCAGTTGCTCACACAGTTTACTACTTTTTTGTGTAGTTTTTGTCTGCCAGAAACTATAATTCACTAGTTTTGTATCATAAAAGAGTCATCGTTTCTCCTCCTAGGGGTTATTCGAGACCTCTTAATCCAAACCGCAAGTAACGAGGCATTGGCTACCTTAAGAGAGTCATAGTTACTCATCCCAATTGCTCACCCAGTCTGCCACTTTTTCTTACTGCGGCCAGTCTGCCAGAAGCGATATGTCACTCGTTGTGTATCTTAAGAGATTCATCGTTACTCCTTCCATAGGTTACTGGTATTCTCTGAGTCAATACCTCTCGTGACGAAAAAGTGGCTATCTTAATAGTGCAATACTTCTTCCTCCGAGTTGCTCACACAGTTTACTACTTTTTGTGTAGTTTTTGCCTGCCAGAAACTATAATTCACTAGTTGTGTATCATAAAAGAGTCATCGTTTCTCCTCCTAGGGGTTTTCGAAATTTCTTAATCCAAACCGCAAGTAACGAGGCATTGGCTACCTTAAGAGAGTCATAGTTACTCGTCCCCATTGCTCACCCAGTCTGCCACTTTTTCTTACTGTGGCCAGTCTGCCAGAAGCGATATGTCACTCGTTGTGTATCTTAAGAGATTCATCGTTACTCCTTCCATAGGTTACTGGTATTCTCTGAGTCAATACCTCTCTTGACGAAAAAGTGGCTATCTTAATAGTGCAATACTTCTTCCTCCGAGTTGCTCACACAGTTTACTGCTTTTCGTGTAGTTTTTGTCTGCCAGAAACTATAATTCACTAGTTATGTATCATAAAAGAGTCATCGTTTCTCCTCCTAGGGGTATTCGAGATATCTTAATCCAAACCGCAAGTAACGAGGCATTGGCTACATTAAGAGAGTCATAGTTACTCGTCCCAATTGCTCACCCAGTCTGCCACTTTTCCTTACTGCGGCCAGTCTGCCAGAAGCGATATGTCACTCGTTGTGTATCTTAAGAGATTCATCGTTACTCTTTCCATAGGTTACTGGTATTCTCTTATTCAATGCCTCTCGTGACGAAAAAGTGGCTATCTTAATAGTGCAATACTTCTTCCTCCCAGTTGCTCACACAGTTTACTACTTTTTTGTGTAGTTTTTGTCTGCCAGAAACTATAATTCACTAGTTTTGTATCATAAAAGAGTCATCGTTTCTCCTCCTAGGGGTTATTCGAGACCTCTTAATCCAAACCGCAAGTAACGAGGCATTGGCTACCTTAAGAGAGTCATAGTTACTCATCCCAATTGCTCACCCAGTCTGCCACTTTTTCTTACTGCGGCCAGTCTGCCAGAAGCGATATGTCACTCGTTGTGTATCTTAAGAGATTCATCGTTACTCCTTCCATAGGTTACTGGTATTCTCTGAGTCAATACCTCTCGTGACGAAAAAGTGGCTATCTTAATAGTGCAATACTTCTTCCTCCGAGTTGCTCACACAGTTTACTACTTTTTGTGTAGTTTTTGCCTGCCAGAAACTATAATTCACTAGTTGTGTATCATAAAAGAGTCATCGTTTCTCCTCCTAGGGGTTTTCGAAATTTCTTAATCCAAACCGCAAGTAACGAGGCATTGGCTACCTTAAGAGAGTCATAGTTACTCGTCCCCATTGCTCACCCAGTCTGCCACTTTTTCTTACTGTGGCCAGTCTGCCAGAAGCGATATGTCACTCGTTGTGTATCTTAAGAGATTCATCGTTACTCCTTCCATAGGTTACTGGTATTCTCTGAGTCAATACCTCTCTTGACGAAAAAGTGGCTATCTTAATAGTGCAATACTTCTTCCTCCGAGTTGCTCACACAGTTTACTGCTTTTCGTGTAGTTTTTGTCTGCCAGAAACTATAATTCACTAGTTGTGTATCATAAAAGAGTCATCGTTCCTCCTCCTAGGGGTTATTCGAGATATCTTAATCCAAACCGCAAGTAACGAGGCATTGGCTACCTTAAGAGAGTCATAGTTACTCGTCCCAATTGCTCACCCAGTCTGCCACTTTTCCTTACTGCGGCCAGTCTGCCAGAAGCGATATGTCACTCGTTGTGTATCTTAAGAGATTCATCGTTACTCTTTCCATAGGTTACTGGTTTTCTCTGATTCAATGCCTCTCGTGACGAAAAAGTGGCTATCTTAATAGAGCAATACTTCTTCCTCCCAGTTGCTCACACAGTTTACTACTTTTTTGTGTAGTTTTTGTCTGCCAGAAACTGTAATTCACTAGTTTTGTATCATAAAAGAGTCATCGTTTCTCCTCCTCTGGGTTATTCGAGACCTCTTAATCCAAACCGCAAGTAACGAGGCATTGGCTACCTTAAGAGAGTCATAGTTACTCGTCCCAATTGCTCACCCAGTCTGCCACTTTTTCTTACTGCGGCCAGTCTGCCAGAAGCGATATGTCACTCGTTGTGTATCTTAAGAGATTCATCGTTACTCCTTCCATAGGTTACTGGTATTCTCTGAGTCAATACCTCTCGTGACGAAAAAGTGGCTATCTTAATAGTGCAATACTTCTTCCTCCCAGTTGCTCACACAGTTTACTACTTTTTGTGTAGTTTTTGTCTGCCAGAAACTATAATTCACTAGTTGTGTATCATAAAAGTGTCATCGTTTCTCCTCCTAGCGGTTTTCGAGATTTCTTAATCCAAACCGCAAGTAACGAGGCATTGGCTACCTTAAGAGAGTCATAGTTACTTGTCCCCATTGCTCACCCAGTCTGCCACTTTTTTTTACTGTGGCCAGTCTGCCAGAAGCGATATGTCACTCGTTGTGTATCTTAAGAGATTCATCGTTACTCTTTCCATAGGTTACTGGTATTCTCTGATTCAATGCCTCTCGTGACGAAAAAGTGGCTATCTTAATAGTGCAATACTTCTTCCTCCCAGTTGCTCACACAGTTTACTACTTTTTTGTGTAGTTTTTGTCTGCCAGAAACTATAATTCACTAGTTTTGTATCATAAAAGAGTCATCGTTTCTCCTCCTAGGGGTTATTCGAGATTTCTTCATCCAAACCGCAAGTAACGAGGCATTGGCTACCTTAAGAGAGTCATAGTTACTCGTCCCAATTTCTCACCCAGTCTGCCACTTTTCCTTACTGCGGCCAGTCTGCCAGAAGCGATATGTCACTCGTTGTGTATCTTAAGAGATTCATCGTTACTCCTTCCATAGGTTACTGGTATTCTCTGAGTCAATACCTCTCTTGACGAAAAAGTGGCTATCTTAATAGTGCAATACTTCTTCCTCCGAGTTGCTCACACAGTTTACTGCTTTTTGTGTAGTTTTTGTCTGCCAGAAACTATAATTCACTAGTTGTGTATCATAAAAGAGTCATCGTTTCTCCTCCTAGGGGTTATTCGAGATATCTTAATCCAAACCGCAAGTAACGAGGCATTGGCTACCTTAAGAGAGTCATAGTTACTCGTCTCAATTGCTCACCCAGTCTGCCACTTTTCCTTACTGCGGCCAGTCTGCCAGAAGCGATATGTCACTCGTTGTGTATCTTAAGAGATTCATCGTTACTCCTTCCATAGGTTACTGGTATTCTCTGAGTCAATACCTCTCTTGACGAAAAAGTGACTATCTTAATAGTGCAATACTTCTTCCTCCGAGTTGCTCACACAGTTTACTACTTTTTGTGTACTTGCCAGTCTGCCAGAAGCGATATGTCACTAGTTGTGTATCATAAAAAAGTCATCGTTTCTCCTCCTAGGTGTTATTCGAGATTTCTTCATCCAAACCGCAAGTAACGAGGCATTGGCTACCTTAAGAGAGTCATAATTACTCGTCCCAGTTGCTCACCCAGTCTGCCACTTTTCCTTACTGCGGCCAGTCTGCCAGAAGCGATATGTCACTCGTTGTGTATCTTAAGAGATTCATCGTTACTCTTTCCATAGGTTACTGGTATTCTCTGAGTCAATACCTCTCGTGACGAAAAAGTGGCTATCTTAATAGTGCAATACTTCTTCCTCCCAGTTGCTCACACAGTTTACTACTTTTTGTGTAGTTTTTGTCTGCCAGAAACTATAATTCACTAGTTGTGTATCATAAAAGTGTCATCGTTTCTCCTCCTAGCGGTTTTCGAGATTTCTTAATCCAAACCGCAAGTAACGAGGCATTGGCTACCTTAAGAGAGTCATAGTTACTCGTCCCCATTGCTCACCCAGTCTGCCACTTTTTCTTACTGTGGCCAGTCTGCCAGAAGCGATATGTCACTCGTTGTGTATCTTAAGAGATTCATCGTTACTCCTTCCATAGGTTACTGGTATTCTCTGAGTCAATACCTCTCTTGACGAAAAAGTGGCTATCTTAATAGTGCAATACTTCTTCCTCCGAGTTGCTCACACAGTTTACTGCTTTTTGTGTAGTTTTTGTCTGCCAGAAACTATAATTCACTAGTTTTGTATCATAAAAGAGTCATCGTTTCTCCTCCTAGGGGTTATTCGAGACCTCTTAATCCAAACCGCAAGTAACGAGGCATTGGCTACCTTAAGAGAGTCATAGTTACTCGTCCCAATTGCTCACCCAGTCTGCCACGTTTTCTTACTGCGGCCAGTCTGCCAGAAGCGATATGTCACTCGTTGTGTATCTTAAGAGATTCATCGTTACTCCTTCCATAGGTTACTGGTATTCTCTGAGTCAATACCTCTCTTGACGAAAAAGTGGCTATCTTAATAGTGCAATACTTCTTCCTCCGAGTTGCTCACACAGTTTACTACTTTTTGTGTACTTGCCAGTCTGCCAGAAGCGATATGTCACTAGTTGTGTATCATAAAAGAGTCATCGTTTCTCCTCCTAGGGGTTATTCGAGATTTCTTAATCCAAACCGCAAGTAACGAGGCATTGGCTACCTTAAGAGAGTCATAGTTACTCGTCCCAATTGCTCACCCAGTCTGCCACTTTTCCTTACTGCGGCCAGTCTGCCAGAAGCGATATGTCCCTCGTTATGTATCTTAAGAGATTCATCGTTACTCTTTCCATAGGTTACTGGTATTCTCTGATTCAATGCCTCTCGTGACGAAAAAGTGGCTATCTTAATAGTGCAATACTTCTTCCTCCGAGTTGCTCACACAGTTTACTACTTTTTGTGTAGTTTTTGTCTGCCAGAAACTATAATTCACTAGTTGTGTATCATAAAAGAGTCATCGTTTCTCCTCCTAGCGGTTTTCGAGATTTCTTAATCCAAACCGCAAGTAACGAGGCATTGGCTACCTTAAGAGAGTCATAGTTACTCGTCCCCATTGCTCACCCAGTCTGCCACTTTTTCTTACTGTGGCCAGTCTGCCAGAAGCGATATGTCACTCGTTGTGTATCTTAAGAGATTCATCGTTACTCCTTCCATAGGTTACTGGTATTCTCTGAGTCAATACCTCTCTTGACGAAAAAGTGGCTATCTTAATAGTGCAATACTTCTTCCTCCGAGTTGCTCACACAGTTTACTGCTTTTTGTGTAGTTTTTGTCTGCCAGAAACTATAATTCACTAGTTTTGTATCATAAAAGAGTCATCGTTTCTCCTCCTAGGGGTTATTCGAGACCTCTTAATCCAAACCGCAAGTAACGAGGCATTGGCTACCTTAAGAGAGTCATAGTTACTCGTCCCAATTGCTCACCCAGTCTGCCACGTTTTCTTACTGCGGCCAGTCTGCCAGAAGCGATATGTCACTCGTTGTGTATCTTAAGAGATTCATCGTTACTCCTTCCATAGGTTACTGGTATTCTCTGAGTCAATACCTCTCTTGACGAAAAAGTGGCTATCTTAATAGTGCAATACTTCTTCCTCCGAGTTGCTCACACAGTTTACTGCTTTTCGTGTAGTTTTTGTCTGCCAGAAACTATAATTCACTAGTTGTGTATCATAAAAGAGTCATCGTTTCTCCTCCTAGGGGTTATTTGACATATCTTAATCCAAACCGCAAGTAACGAGGCATTGGCTACTTTAAGAGAGTCATAGTTACTCGTCCCAATTGCTCACCCAGTCTGCCACTTTTTCTTACTGCGGCCAGTCTGCCAGAAGCGATATGTCACTCGTTGTGTATCTTAAGAGATTCATCGTTACTCCTTCCATAGGTTACTGGTATTCTCTGAGTCAATAGATCTCTTGACGAAAAAGTGGCTATCTTAATAGTGCAATACTTCTTCCTCCGAGTTGCTCACACAGTTTACTGCTTTTTGTGTAGTTTTTGTCTGCCAGAAACTATAATTCACTAGTTGTGTATCATAAAAGAGTCATCGTTTCTCCTCCTAGGGGTCTTCAGATTTCTTAATCCAAACCGCAAGTAACGAGGCATTGGCTACCTTAAGAGAGTCATAGTTACTCGTCCCCATTGCTCACCCAGTCTGCCACTTTTTCTTACTGTGTCCAGTCTGCCAGAAGCGATATGTCACTCGTTGTGTATCTTAAGAGATTCATCGTTACTCCTTCCATAGGTTACTGGTATTCTCTGAGTCAATACCTCTCTTGACGAAAAAGTGGCTATCTTAATAGTGCAATACTTCTTCCTCCGAGTTGCTCACACAGTTTACTACTTTTTGTGTAGTTTTTGTCTGCCAGAAACTATAATTCACTAGTTGTGTATCATAAAAGAGTCATCGTTTCTCCTCCTAGGGGTTTTCGAGATTTCTTAATCCAAACCGCAAGTAACGAGGCATTGGCTACCTTAAGAGAGTCATAGTTACTCGTCCCCATTGCTCACCCAGTCTGCCACTTTTTCTTACTGTGGCCAGTCTGCCAGAAGCGATATGTCACTCGTTGTGTATCTTAAGAGATTCATCGTTACTCCTTCCATAGGTTACTGGTATTCTCTGAGTCAATACCTCTCTTGACGAAAAAGTGGACATCTTAATAGTGCAATACTTCTTCCTCCGAGTTGCTCACACAGTTTACTGCTTTTTGTGTAGTTTTTGTCTGCCAGAAACTATAATTCACTAGTTATGTATCATAAAAGAGTCATCGTTTCTCCTCCTAGGGGTATTCGAGATATCTTAATCCAAACCGCAAGTAACGAGGCATTGGCTACATTAAGAGAGTCATAGTTACTCGTCCCAATTGCTCACCCAGTCTGCCACTTTTCCTTACTGCGGCCAGTCTGCCAGAAGCGATATGTCACTCGTTGTGTATCTTAAGAGATTCATCGTTACTCTTTCCATAGGTTACTGGTATTCTCTTATTCAATGCCTCTCGTGACGAAAAAGTGGCTATCTTAATAGTGCATTACTTCTTCCTCCCAGTTGCTCACACAGTTTACTACTTTTTTGTGTAGTTTTTGTCTGCCAGAAACTATAATTCACTAGTTTTGTATCATAAAAGAGTCATCGTTTCTCCTCCTAGGGGTTATTCGAGACCTCTTAATCCAAACCGCAAGTAACGAGCCATTGGCTACCTTAAGAGAGTCATAGTTACTCATCCCAATTGCTCACCCAGTCTGCCACTTTTTCTTACTGCGGCCAGTCTGCCAGAAGCGATATGTCACTCGTTGTGTATCTTAAGAGATTCATCGTTACTCCTTCCATAGGTTACTGGTATTCTCTGAGTCAATACCTCTCGTGACGAAAAAGTGGCTATCTTAATAGTGCAATACTTCTTCCTCCGAGTTGCTCACACAGTTTACTACTTTTTGTGTAGTTTTTGCCTGCCAGAAACTATAATTCACTAGTTGTGTATCATAAAAGAGTCATCGTTTCTGCTCCTAGGGGTTTTCGAAATTTCTTAATCCAAACCGCAAGTAACGAGGCATTGGCTACCTTAAGAGAGTCATAGTTACTCGTCCCCATTGCTCACCCAGTCTGCCACTTTTTCTTACTGTGGCCAGTCTGCCAGAAGCGATATGTCACTCGTTGTGTATCTTAAGAGATTCATCGTTACTCCTTCCATAGGTTACTGGTATTCTCTGAGTCAATACCTCTCTTGACGAAAAAGTGGCTATCTTAATAGTGCAATACTTCTTCCTCCGAGTTGCTCACACAGTTTACTGCTTTTCGTGTAGTTTTTGTCTGCCAGAAACTATAATTCACTAGTTGTGTATCATAAAAGAGTCATCGTTCCTCCTCCTAGGGGTTATTCGAGATATCTTAATCCAAACCACAAGTAACGAGGCATTGGCTACCTTAAGAGAGTCATAGTTACTCGTCCCAATTGCTCACCCAGTCTGCCACTTTTCCTTACTGCGGCCAGTCTGCCAGAAGCGATATGTCACTCGTTGTGTATCTTAAGAGATTCATCGTTACTCTTTCCATAGGTTACTGGTTTTCTCTGATTCAATGCCTCTCGTGACGAAAAAGTGGCTATCTTAATAGAGCAATACTTCTTCCTCCCAGTTGCTCACACAGTTTACTACTTTTTTGTGTAGTTTTTGTCTGCCAGAAACTGTAATTCACTAGTTTTGTATCATAAAAGAGTCATCGTTTCTCCTCCTCTGGGTTATTCGAGACCTCTTAATCCAAACCGCAAGTAACGAGGCATTGGCTACCTTAAGAGAGTCATAGTTACTCGTCCCAATTGCTCACCCAGTCTAACACTGTTTCTTACTGCGGCCAGTCTGCCAGAAGCGATATGTCACTCGTTGTGTATCTTAAGAGATTCATCGTTACTCCTTCCATAGGTTACTGGTATTCTCTGAGTCAATACCTCTCGTGACGAAAAAGTGGCTATCTTAATAGTGCAATACTTCTTCCTCCGAGTTGCTCACACAGTTTACTACTTTTTTGTGTAGTTTTTGTCTGCCAGAAACTATAATTCACTAGTTGTGTATCTTAAAAGAGTCATCGTTTCTCCTCCTAGGGGTTTTCGAGATTTCTTAATCCAAACCGCAAGTAACGAGGCATTGGCTACCTTAAGAGAGTCATAGTTACTCGTCCCCATTGCTCACCCAGTCTGCCACTTTTTCTTACTGTGGCCAGTCTGCCAGAAGCGATATGTCACTCGTTGTGTATCTTAAGAGATTCATCGTTACTCCTTCCATAGGTTACAGGTATTCTCTGAGTCAATACCTCTCTTGACGAAAAAGTGGCTATCTTAATAGTGCAATACTTCTTCCTCCGAGTTGCTCACACAGTTTACTACTTTTTGTGTACTTGCCAGTCTGCCAGAAGCGATATGTCACTAGTTGTGTATCATAAAAGAGTCATCGTTTCTCCTCCTAGGGGTTATTCGAGATTTCTTAATCCAAACCGCAAGTAAAGAGGCATTGGCTACCTTAAGAGAGTCATAGTTACTCGTCCCAATTGCTCACCCAGTCTGCCACTTTTTCTTACTGCGGCCAGTCTGCCAGAAGCGATATGTCACTCGTTGTGTATCTTAAGAGATTCATCGTTACTCCTTCCATAGGTTACTGGTATTCTCTGAGTCAATACCTCTCGTGACGAAAAAGTGGCTATCTTAATAGTGCAATACTTCTTCCTCCCAGTTGCTCACACAGTTTACTACTTTTTGTGTAGTTTTTGTCTGCCAGAAACTATAATTCACTAGTTGTGTATCATAAAAGTGTCATCGTTTCTCCTCCTAGCGGTTTTCGAGATTTCTTAATCCAAACCGCAAGTAACGAGGCATTGGCTACCTTAAGAGAGTCATAGTTACTTGTCCCCATTGCTCACCCAGTCTGCCACTTTTTTTTACTGTGGCCAGTCTGCCAGAAGCGATATGTCACTCGTTGTGTATCTTAAGAGATTCATCGTTACTCTTTCCATAGGTTACTGGTATTCTCTGATTCAATGCCTCTCGTGACGAAAAAGTGGCTATCTTAATAGTGCAATACTTCTTCCTCCCAGTTGCTCACACAGTTTACTACTTTTTTGTGTAGTTTTTGTCTGCCAGAAACTATAATTCACTAGTTTTGTATCATAAAAGAGTCATCGTTTCTCCTCCTAGGGGTTATTCGAGATTTCTTCATCCAAACCGCAAGTAACGAGGCATTGGCTACCTTAAGAGAGTCATAGTTACTCGTCCCAATTGCTCACCCAGTATGCCACTTTTCCTTACTGCGGCCAGTCTGCCAGAAGCGATATGTCGCTCGTTGTGTATCTTAAGAGATTCATCGTTACTCTTTCCATAGGTTACTGGTATTCTCTGATTCAATGCCTCTCGTGACGAAAAAGTGGCTATCTTAATAGTGCAATACTTCTTCCTCCCAGTTGCTCACACAGTTTACTACTTTTTTGTGTAGTTTTTGTCTGCCAGAAACTATAATTCACTAGTTTTGTATCATAAAAGAGTCATCGTTTCTCCTCCTAGGGGTTATTCGAGACCTCTTAATCCAAACCGCAAGTAACGAGGCATTGGCTACCTTAAGAGAGTCATAGTTACTCGTCCCAATTTCTCACCCAGTCTGCCACTTTTCCTTACTGCGGCCAGTCTGCCAGAAGCGATATGTCACTCGTTGTGTATCTTAAGAGATTCATCGTTACTCCTTCCATAGGTTACTGGTATTCTCTGAGTCAATACCTCTCTTGACGAAAAAGTGGCTATCTTAATAGTGCAATACTTCTTCCTCCGAGTTGCTCACACAGTTTACTGCTTTTTGTGTAGTTTTTGTCTGCCAGAAACTATAATTCACTAGTTGTGTATCATAAAAGAGTCATCGTTTCTCCTCCTAGGGGTTATTCGAGATATCTTAATCCAAACCGCAAGTAACGAGGCATTGGCTACCTTAAGAGAGTCATAGTTACTCGTCCCAATTGCTCACCCAGTCTGCCACTTTTCCTTACTGCGGCCAGTCTGCCAGAAGCGATATGTCACTCGTTGTGTATCTTAAGAGATTCATCGTTACTCCTTCCATAGGTTACTGGTATTCTCTGAGTCAATACCTCTCTTGACGAAAAAGTGACTATCTTAATAGTGCAATACTTCTTCCTCCGAGTTGCTCACACATTTTACTACTTTTTGTGTACTTGCCAGTCTGCCAGAAGCGATATGTCACTAGTTGTGTATCATAAAAAAGTCATCGTTTCTCCTCCTAGGTGTTATTCGAGATTTCTTCATCCAAACCGCAAGTAACGAGGCATTGGCTACCTTAAGAGAGTCATAATTACTCGTCCCAGTTGCTCACCCAGTCTGCCACTTTTCCTTACTGCGGCCAGTCTGCCAGAAGCGATATGTCACTCGTTGTGTATCTTAAGAGATTCATCGTTACTCTTTCCATAGGTTACTGGTATTCTCTGAGTCAATACCTCTCGTGACGAAAAAGTGGCTATCTTAATAGTGCAATACTTCTTCCTCCGAGTTGCTCACACAGTTTACTACTTTTTGTGTAGTTTTTGTCTGCCAGAAACTATAATTCACTAGTTGTGTATCATAAAAGAGTCATCGTTTCTCCTCCTAGCGGTTTTCGAGATTTCTTAATCCAAACCGCAAGTAACGAGGCATTGGCTACCTTAAGAGAGTCATAGTTACTCGTCCCCATTGCTCACCCAGTCTGCCACTTTTTCTTACTGTGGCCAGTCTGCCAGAAGCGATATGTCACTCGTTGTGTATCTTAAGAGATTCATCGTTACTCCTTCCATAGGTTACTGGTATTCTCTGAGTCAATACCTCTCTTGACGAAAAAGTGGCTATCTTAATAGTGCAATACTTCTTCCTCCGAGTTGCTCACACAGTTTACTGCTTTTTGTGTAGTTTTTGTCTGCCAGAAACTATAATTCACTAGTTTTGTATCATAAAAGAGTCATCGTTTCTCCTCCTAGGGGTTATTCGAGACCTCTTAATCCAAACCGCAAGTAACGAGGCATTGGCTACCTTAAGAGAGTCATAGTTACTCGTCCCAATTGCTCACCCAGTCTGCCACGTTTTCTTACTGCGGCCAGTCTGCCAGAAGCGATATGTCACTCGTTGTGTATCTTAAGAGATTCATCGTTACTCCTTCCATAGGTTACTGGTATTCTCTGAGTCAATACCTCTCTTGACGAAAAAGTGGCTATCTTAATAGTGCAATACTTCTTCCTCCGAGTTGCTCACACAGTTTACTACTTTTTGTGTACTTGCCAGTCTGCCAGAAGCGATATGTCACTAGTTGTGTATCATAAAAGAGTCATCGTTTCTCCTCCTAGGGGTTATTCGAGATTTCTTAATCCAAACCGCAAGTAACGAGGCATTGGCTACCTTAAGAGAGTCATAGTTACTCGTCCCAATTGCTCACCCAGTCTGCCACTTTTCCTTACTGCGGCCAGTCTGCCAGAAGCGATATGTCCCTCGTTGTGTATCTTAAGAGATTCATCGTTACTCTTTCCATAGGTTACTGGTATTCTCTGATTCAATGCCTCTCGTGACGAAAAAGTGGCTATCTTAATAGTGCAATACTTCTTCCTCCGAGTTGCTCACACAGTTTACTACTTTTTGTGTAGTTTTTGTCTGCCAGAAACTATAATTCACTAGTTGTGTATCATAAAAGAGTCATCGTTTCTCCTCCTAGCGGTTTTCGAGATTTCTTAATCCAAACCGCAAGTAACGAGGCATTGGCTACCTTAAGAGAGTCATAGTTACTCGTCCCCATTGCTCACCCAGTCTGCCACTTTTTCTTACTGTGGCCAGTCTGCCAGAAGCGATATGTCACTCGTTGTGTATCTTAAGAGATTCATCGTTACTCCTTCCATAGGTTACTGGTATTCTCTGAGTCAATACCTCTCTTGACGAAAAAGTGGCTATCTTAATAGTGCAATACTTCTTCCTCCGAGTTGCTCACACAGTTTACTGCTTTTTGTGTAGTTTTTGTCTGCCAGAAACTATAATTCACTAGTTTTGTATCATAAAAGAGTCATCGTTTCTCCTCCTAGGGGTTATTCGAGACCTCTTAATCCAAACCGCAAGTAACGAGGCATTGGCTACCTTAAGAGAGTCATAGTTACTCGTCCCAATTGCTCACCCAGTCTGCCACGTTTTCTTACTGCGGCCAGTCTGCCAGAAGCGATATGTCACTCGTTGTGTATCTTAAGAGATTCATCGTTACTCCTTCCATAGGTTACTGGTATTCTCTGAGTCAATACCTCTCTTGACGAAAAAGTGGCTATCTTAATAGTGCAATACTTCTTCCTCCGAGTTGCTCACACAGTTTACTACTTTTTGTGTACTTGCCAGTCTGCCAGAAGCGATATGTCCCTCGTTGTGTATCTTAAGAGATTCATCGTTACTCTTTCCATAGGTTACTGGTATTCTCTGATTCAATGCCTCTCGTGACGAAAAAGTGGCTATCTTAATAGTGCAATACTTCTTCCTCCCAGTTGCTCACACAGTTTATTACTTTTTTGTGTAGTTTTTGTCTGCCAGAAACTATAATTCACTAGTTTTGTATCATAAAAGAGTCATCGTTTCTCCTCCTAGGGGTTATTCGAGACCTCTTAATCCAAACCGCAAGTAACGAGGCATTGGCTACCTTAAGAGAGTCATAGTTACTCGTCCCAATTGCTCACCCAGTCTGCCACTTTTTCTTACTGCGGCCAGTCTGCCAGAAGCGATATGTCACCCGTTGTGTATCTTAAGAGATTCATCGTTACTCCTTCCATAGGTTACTGGTATTCTGTGAGTCAATACCTCTCGTGACGAAAAAGTGGCCATCTTAATAGTGCAATACTTCTTCCTCCGAGTTGCTCACACAGTTTACTGCTTTTTGTGTAGTTTTTGTCTGCCAGAAACTATAATTCACTAGTTATGTATCATAAAAGAGTCATCGTTTCTCCTCCTAGGGGTATTCGAGATATCTTAATCCAAACCGCAAGTAACGAGGCATTGGCTACATTAAGAGAGTCATAGTTACTCGTCCCAATTGCTCACCCAGTCTGCCACTTTTCCTTACTGCGGCCAGTCTGCCAGAAGCGATATGTCACTCGTTGTGTATCTTAAGAGATTCATCGTTACTCTTTCCATAGGTTACTGGTATTCTCTTATTCAATGCCTCTCGTGACGAAAAAGTGGCTATCTTAATAGTGCAATACTTCTTCCTCCCAGTTGCTCACACAGTTTACTACTTTTTTGTGTAGTTTTTGTCTGCCAGAAACTATAATTCACTAGTTTTGTATCATAAAAGAGTCATCGTTTCTCCTCCTAGGGGTTATTCGAGACCTCTTAATCCAAACCGCAAGTAACGAGGCATTGGCTACCTTAAGAGAGTCATAGTTACTCATCCCAATTGCTCACCCAGTCTGCCACTTTTTCTTACTGCGGCCAGTCTGCCAGAAGCGATATGTCACTCGTTGTGTATCTTAAGAGATTCATCGTTACTCCTTCCATAGGTTACTGGTATTCTCTGAGTCAATACCTCTCGTGACGAAAAAGTGGCTATCTTAATAGTGCAATACTTCTTCCTCCGAGTTGCTCACACAGTTTACTACTTTTTGTGTAGTTTTTGCCTGCCAGAAACTATAATTCACTAGTTGTGTATCATAAAAGAGTCATCGTTTCTCCTCCTAGGGGTTTTCGAGATTTCTTAATCCAAACCGCAAGTAACGAGGCATTGGCTACCTTAAGAGAGTCATAGTTACTCGTCCCAATTGCTTATCCAGTCTGCCACTTTTCCTTACTGCGGCCAGTCTGCCAGAAGCGATATGTCACTCGTTGTGTATCTTAAGAGATTCATCGTTACTCCTTCCATAGGTTACTGGTATTCTCTGAGTCAATACCTCTCTTGACGAAAAAGTGGCTATCTTAATAGTGCAATACTTCTTCCTCCGAGTTGCTCACACAGTTTACTGCTTTTCGTGTAGTTTTTGTCTGCCAGAAACTATAATTCACTAGTTGTGTATCATAAAAGAGTCATCGTTCCTCCTCCTAGGGGTTATTCGAGATATCTTAATCCAAACCGCAAGTAACGAGGCATTGGCTACCTTAAGAGAGTCATAGTTACTCGTCCCAATTGCTCACCCAGTCTGCCACTTTTCCTTACTGCGGCCAGTCTGCCAGAAGCGATATGTCACTCGTTGTGTATCTTAAGAGATTCATCGTTACTCTTTCCATAGGTTACTGGTTTTCTCTGATTCAATGCCTCTCGTGACGAAAAAGTGGCTATCTTAATAGAGCAATACTTCTTCCTCCCAGTTGCTCACACAGTTTACTACTTTTTTGTGTAGTTTTTGTCTGCCAGAAACTGTAATTCACTAGTTTTGTATCATAAAAGAGTCATCGTTTCTCCTCCTCTGGGTTATTCGAGACCTCTTAATCCAAACCGCAAGTAACGAGGCATTGGCTACCTTAAGAGAGTCATAGTTACTCGTCCCAATTGCTCACCCAGTCTAACACTGTTTCTTACTGCGGCCAGTCTGCCGGAAGCGATATGTCACTCGTTGTGTATCTTAAGAGATTCATCGTTACTCCTTCCATAGGTTACTGGTATTCTCTGAGTCAATACCTCTCGTGACGAAAAAGTGGCTATCTTAATAGTGCAATACTTCTTCCTCCGAATTGCTCACACAGTTTACTACTTTTTTGTGTAGTTTTTGTCTGCCAGAAACTATAATTCACTAGTTGTGTATCTTAAAAGAGTCATCGTTTCTCCTCCTAGGGGTTTTCGAGATTTCTTAATCCAAACCGCAAGTAACGAGGCATTGGCTACCTTAAGAGAGTCATAGTTACTCGTCCCCATTGCTCACCCAGTCTGCCACTTTTTCTTACTGTGGCCAGTCTGCCAGAAGCGATATGTCACTCGTTGTGTATCTTAAGAGATTCATCGTTACTCCTTCCATAGGTTACAGGTATTCTCTGAGTCAATACCTCTCTTGACGAAAAAGTGGCTATCTTAATAGTGCAATACTTCTTCCTCCGAGTTGCTCACACAGTTTACTACTTTTTGTGTACTTGCCAGTCTGCCAGAAGCGATATGTCACTAGTTGTGTATCATAAAAGAGTCATCGTTTCTCCTCCTAGGGGTTATTCGAGATTTCTTAATCCAAACCGCAAGTAAAGAGGCATTGGCTACCTTAAGAGAGTCATAGTTACTCGTCCCAATTGCTCACCCAGTCTGCCACTTTTTCTTACTGCGGCCAGTCTGCCAGAAGCGATATGTCACTCGTTGTGTATCTTAAGAGATTCATCGTTACTCCTTCCATAGGTTACTGGTATTCTCTGAGTCAATACCTCTCGTGACGAAAAAGTGGCTATCTTAATAGTGCAATACTTCTTCCTCCCAGTTGCTCACACAGTTTACTACTTTTTGTGTAGTTTTTGTCTGCCAGAAACTATAATTCACTAGTTGTGTATCATAAAAGTGTCATCGTTTCTCCTCCTAGCGGTTTTCGAGATTTCTTAATCCAAACCGCAAGTAACGAGGCATTGGCTACCTTAAGAGAGTCATAGTTACTTGTCCCCATTGCTCACCCAGTCTGCCACTTTTTTTTACTGTGGCCAGTCTGCCAGAAGCGATATGTCACTCGTTGTGTATCTTAAGAGATTCATCGTTACTCTTTCCATAGGTTACTGGTATTCTCTGATTCAATGCCTCTCGTGACGAAAAAGTGGCTATCTTAATAGTGCAATACTTCTTCCTCCCAGTTGCTCACACAGTTTACTACTTTTTTGTGTAGTTTTTGTCTGCCAGAAACTATAATTCACTAGTTTTGTATCATAAAAGAGTCATCGTTTCTCCTCCTAGGGGTTATTCGAGATTTCTTCATCCAAACCGCAAGTAACGAGGCATTGGCTACCTTAAGAGAGTCATAGTTACTCGTCCCAATTGCTCACCCAGTATGCCACTTTTCCTTACTGCGGCCAGTCTGCCAGAAGCGATATGTCGCTCGTTGTGTATCTTAAGAGATTCATCGTTACTCTTTCCATAGGTTACTGGTATTCTCTGATTCAATGCCTCTCGTGACGAAAAAGTGGCTATCTTAATAGTGCAATACTTCTTCCTCCCAGTTGCTCACACAGTTTACTACTTTTTTGTGTAGTTTTTGTCTGCCAGAAACTATAATTCACTAGTTTTGTATCATAAAAGAGTCATCGTTTCTCCTCCTAGGGGTTATTCGAGACCTCTTAATCCAAACCGCAAGTAACGAGGCATTGGCTACCTTAAGAGAGTCATAGTTACTCGTCCCAATTTCTCACCCTGTCTGCCACTTTTCCTTACTGCGGCCAGTCTGCCAGAAGCGATATGTCACTCGTTGTGTATCTTAAGAGATTCATCGTTACTCCTTCCATAGGTTACTGGTATTCTCTGAGTCAATACCTCTCTTGACGAAAAAGTGGCTATCTTAATAGTGCAATACTTCTTCCTCCGAGTTGCTCACACAGTTTACTGCTTTTTGTGTAGTTTTTGTCTGCCAGAAACTATAATTCACTAGTTGTGTATCATAAAAGAGTCATCGTTTCTCCTCCTAGGGGTTATTCGAGATATCTTAATCCAAACCGCAAGTAACGAGGCATTGGCTACCTTAAGAGAGTCATAGTTACTCGTCCCAATTGCTCACCCAGTCTGCCACTTTTCCTTACTGCGGCCAGTCTGCCAGAAGCGATATGTCACTCGTTGTGTATCTTAAGAGATTCATCGTTACTCCTTCCATAGGTTACTGGTATTCTCTGAGTCAATACCTCTCTTGACGAAAAAGTGACTATCTTAATAGTGCAATACTTCTTCCTCCGAGTTGCTCACACAGTTTACTACTTTTTGTGTACTTGCCAGTCTGCCAGAAGCGATATGTCACTAGTTGTGTATCATAAAAAAGTCATCGTTTCTCCTCCTAGGTGTTATTCGAGATTTCTTCATCCAAACCGCAAGTAACGAGGCATTGGCTACCTTAAGAGAGTCATAATTACTCGTCCCAGTTGCTCACCCAGTCTGCCACTTTTCCTTACTGCGGCCAGTCTGCCAGAAGCGATATGTCACTCGTTGTGTATCTTAAGAGATTCATCGTTACTCTTTCCATAGGTTACTGGTATTCTCTGAGTCAATACCTCTCGTGACGAAAAAGTGGCTATCTTAATAGTGCAATACTTCTTCCTCCGAGTTGCTCACACAGTTTACTACTTTTTGTGTAGTTTTTGTCTGCCAGAAACTATAATTCACTAGTTGTGTATCATAAAAGAGTCATCGTTTCTCCTCCTAGCGGTTTTCGAGATTTCTTAATCCAAACCGCAAGTAACGAGGCATTGGCTACCTTAAGAGAGTCATAGTTACTCGTCCCCATTGCTCACCCAGTCTGCCACTTTTTCTTACTGTGGCCAGTCTGCCAGAAGCGATATGTCACTCGTTGTGTATCTTAAGAGATTCATCGTTACTCCTTCCATAGGTTACTGGTATTCTCTGAGTCAATACCTCTCTTGACGAAAAAGTGGCTATCTTAATAGTGCAATACTTCTTCCTCCGAGTTGCTCACACAGTTTACTGCTTTTTGTGTAGTTTTTGTCTGCCAGAAACTATAATTCACTAGTTTTGTATCATAAAAGAGTCATCGTTTCTCCTCCTAGGGGTTATTCGAGACCTCTTAATCCAAACCGCAAGTAACGAGGCATTGGCTACCTTAAGAGAGTCATAGTTACTCGTCCCAATTGCTCACCCAGTCTGCCACGTTTTCTTACTGCGGCCAGTCTGCCAGAAGCGATATGTCACTCGTTGTGTATCTTAAGAGATTCATCGTTACTCCTTCCATAGGTTACTGGTATTCTCTGAGTCAATACCTCTCTTGACGAAAAAGTGGCTATCTTAATAGTGCAATACTTCTTCCTCCGAGTTGCTCACACAGTTTACTACTTTTTGTGTACTTGCCAGTCTGCCAGAAGCGATATGTCACTAGTTGTGTATCATAAAAGAGTCATCGTTTCTCCTCCTAGGGGTTATTCGAGATTTCTTAATCCAAACCGCAAGTAACGAGGCATTGGCTACCTTAAGAGAGTCATAGTTACTCGTCCCAATTGCTCACCCAGTCTGCCACTTTTCCTTACTGCGGCCAGTCTGCCAGAAGCGATATGTCCCTCGTTGTGTATCTTAAGAGATTCATCGTTACTCTTTCCATAGGTTACTGGTATTCTCTGATTCAATGCCTCTCGTGACGAAAAAGTGGCTATCTTAATAGTGCAATACTTCTTCCTCCGAGTTGCTCACACAGTTTACTACTTTTTGTGTAGTTTTTGTCTGCCAGAAACTATAATTCACTAGTTGTGTATCATAAAAGAGTCATCGTTTCTCCTCCTAGCGGTTTTCGAGATTTCTTAATCCAAACCGCAAGTAACGAGGCATTGGCTACCTTAAGAGAGTCATAGTTACTCGTCCCCATTGCTCACCCAGTCTGCCACTTTTTCTTACTGTGGCCAGTCTGCCAGAAGCGATATGTCACTCGTTGTGTATCTTAAGAGATTCATCGTTACTCCTTCCATAGGTTACTGGTATTCTCTGAGTCAATACCTCTCTTGACGAAAAAGTGGCTATCTTAATAGTGCAATACTTCTTCCTCCGAGTTGCTCACACAGTTTACTGCTTTTTGTGTAGTTTTTGTCTGCCAGAAACTATAATTCACTAGTTTTGTATCATAAAAGAGTCATCGTTTCTCCTCCTAGGGGTTATTCGAGACCTCTTAATCCAAACCGCAAGTAACGAGGCATTGGCTACCTTAAGAGAGTCATAGTTACTCGTCCCAATTGCTCACCCAGTCTGCCACGTTTTCTTACTGCGGCCAGTCTGCCAGAAGCGATATGTCACTCGTTGTGTATCTTAAGAGATTCATCGTTACTCCTTCCATAGGTTACTGGTATTCTCTGAGTCAATACCTCTCTTGACGAAAAAGTGGCTATCTTAATAGTGCAATACTTCTTCCTCCGAGTTGCTCACACAGTTTACTACTTTTTGTGTACTTGCCAGTCTGCCAGAAGCGATATGTCCCTCGTTGTGTATCTTAAGAGATTCATCGTTACTCTTTCCATAGGTTACTGGTATTCTCTGATTCAATGCCTCTCGTGACGAAAAAGTGGCTATCTTAATAGTGCAATACTTCTTCCTCCCAGTTGCTCACACAGTTTATTACTTTTTTGTGTAGTTTTTGTCTGCCAGAAACTATAATTCACTAGTTTTGTATCATAAAAGAGTCATCGTTTCTCCTCCTAGGGGTTATTCGAGACCTCTTAATCCAAACCGCAAGTAACGAGGCATTGGCTACCTTAAGAGAGTCATAGTTACTCGTCCCAATTGCTCACCCAGTCTGCCACTTTTTCTTACTGCGGCCAGTCTGCCAGAAGCGATATGTCACCCGTTGTGTATCTTAAGAGATTCATCGTTACTCCTTCCATAGGTTACTGGTATTCTCTGAGTCAATACCTCTCGTGACGAAAAAGTGGCTATCTTAATAGTGCAATACTTCTTCCTCCGAGTTGCTCACACAGTTTACTACTTTTTGTGTAGTTTTTGTCTGCCAGAAACTATAATTCACTAGTTGTGTATCATAAAAGAGTCATCGATTCTCCTCCTAGCGGTTTTCGAGATTTCTTAATCCAAACCGCAAGTAACGAGGCATTGGCTACCTTAAGAGAGTCATAGTTACTCGTCCCCATTGCTCACCCAGTCTGCCACTTTTTCTTACTGTGGCCAGTCTGCCAGAAGCGATATGTCACTCGTTGTGTATCTTAAGAGATTCATCGTTACTCCTTCCATAGGTTACTGGTATTCTCTGAGTCAATACCTCTCTTGACGAAAAAGTGGCTATCTTAATAGTGCAATACTTCTTCCTCCGAGTTGCTCACACAGTTTACTACTTTTTGTGTAGTTTTTGTCTGCCAGAAACTATAATTCACTAGTTGTGTATCATAAAAGAGTCATCGTTTCTCCTCCTAGGGGTTTTCGAGATTTCTTAATCCAAACCGCAAGTAACGAGGCATTGGCTACCTTAAGAGAGTCATAGTTACTCGTCCCCATTGCTCACCCAGTCTGCCACTTTTTCTTACTGTGGCCAGTCTGCCAGAAGCGATATGTCACTCGTTGTGTATCTTAAGAGATTCATCGTTACTCCTTCCATAGGTTACTGGTATTCTCTGAGTCAATACCTCTCTTGACGAAAAAGTGGCCATCTTAATAGTGCAATACTTCTTCCTCCGAGTTGCTCACACAGTTTACTGCTTTTTGTGTAGTTTTTGTCTGCCAGAAACTATAATTCACTAGTTATGTATCATAAAAGAGTCATCGTTTCTCCTCCTAGGGGTATTCGAGATATCTTAATCCAAACCGCAAGTAACGAGGCATTGGCTACATTAAGAGAGTCATAGTTACTCGTCCCAATTGCTCACCCAGTCTGCCACTTTTCCTTACTGCGGCCAGTCTGCCAGAAGCGATATGTCACTCGTTGTGTATCTTAAGAGATTCATCGTTACTCTTTCCATAGGTTACTGGTATTCTCTTATTCAATGCCTCTCGTGACGAAAAAGTGGCTATCTTAATAGTGCAATACTTCTTCCTCCCAGTTGCTCACACAGTTTACTACTTTTTTGTGTAGTTTTTGTCTGCCAGAAACTATAATTCACTAGTTTTGTATCATAAAAGAGTCATCGTTTCTCCTCCTAGGGGTTATTCGAGACCTCTTAATCCAAACCGCAAGTAACGAGGCATTGGCTACCTTAAGAGAGTCATAGTTACTCATCCCAATTGCTCACCCAGTCTGCCACTTTTTCTTACTGCGGCCAGTCTGCCAGAAGCGATATGTCACTCGTTGTGTATCTTAAGAGATTCATCGTTACTCCTTCCATAGGTTACTGGTATTCTCTGAGTCAATACCTCTCTTGACGAAAAAGTGGCTATCTTAATAGTGCAATACTTCTTCCTCCGAGTTGCTCACACAGTTTACTACTTTTTGTGTAGTTTTTGCCTGCCAGAAACTATAATTCACTAGTTGTGTATCATAAAAGAGTCATCGTTTCTCCTCCTAGGGGTTTTCGAAATTTCTTAATCCAAACCGCAAGTAACGAGGCATTGGCTACCTTAAGAGAGTCATAGTTACTCGTCCCCATTGCTCACCCAGTCTGCCACTTTTTCTTACTGTGGCCAGTCTGCCAGAAGCGATATGTCACTCGTTGTGTATCTTAAGAGATTCATCGTTACTCCTTCCATAGGTTACTGGTATTCTCTGAGTCAATACCTCTCTTGACGAAAAAGTGGCTATCTTAATAGTGCAATACTTCTTCCTCCGAGTTGCTCACACAGTTTACTGCTTTTCGTGTAGTTTTTGTCTGCCAGAAACTATAATTCACTAGTTGTGTATCATAAAAGAGTCATCGTTCCTCCTCCTAGGGGTTATTCGAGATATCTTAATCCAAACCGCAAGTAACGAGGCATTGGCTACCTTAAGAGAGTCATAGTTACTCGTGCCAATTGCTCACCCAGTCTGCCACTTTTCCTTACTGCGGCCAGTCTGCCAGAAGCGATATGTCACTCGTTGTGTATCTTAAGAGATTCATCGTTACTCTTTCCATAGGTTTCTGGTTTTCTCTGATTCAATGCCTCTCGTGACGAAAAAGTGGCTATCTTAATAGAGCAATACTTCTTCCTCCCAGTTGCTCACACAGTTTACTACTTTTTTGTGTAGTTTTTGTCTGCCAGAAACTGTAATTCACTAGTTTTGTATCATAAAAGAGTCATCGTTTCTCCTCCTCTGGGTTATTCGAGACCTCTTAATCCAAACCGCAAGTAACGAGGCATTGGCTACCTTAAGAGAGTCATAGTTACTCGTCCCAATTGCTCACCCAGTCTAACACTGTTTCTTACTGCGGCCAGTCTGCCGGAAGCGATATGTCACTCGTTGTGTATCTTAAGAGATTCATCGTTACTCTTTCCATAGGTTACTGGTATTCTCTGAGTCAATACCTCTCGTGACGAAAAAGTGGCTATCTTAATAGTGCAATACTTCTTCCTCCGAGTTGCTCACACAGTTTACTACTTTTTTGTGTAGTTTTTGTCTGCCAGAAACTATAATTCACTAGTTGTGTATCTTAAAAGAGTCATCGTTTCTCCTCCTAGGGGTTTTCGAGATTTCTTAATCCAAACCGCAAGTAACGAGGCATTGGCTACCTTAAGAGAGTCATAGTTACTCGTCCCCATTGCTCACCCAGTCTGCCACTTTTTCTTACTGTGGCCAGTCTGCCAGAAGCGATATGTCACTAGTTGTGTATCATAAAAGAGTCATCGTTTCTCCTCCTAGGGGTTATTCGAGATTTCTTAATCCAAACCGCAAGTAAAGAGGCATTGGCTACCTTAAGAGAGTCATAGTTACTCGTCCCAATTGCTCACCCAGTCTGCCACTTTTTCTTACTGCGGCCAGTCTGCCAGAAGCGATATGTCACTCGTTGTGTATCTTAAGAGATTCATCGTTACTCCTTCCATAGGTTACTGGTATTCTCTGAGTCAATACCTCTCGTGACGAAAAAGTGGCTATCTTAATAGTGCAATACTTCTTCCTCCCAGTTGCTCACACAGTTTACTACTTTTTGTGTAGTTTTTGTCTGCCAGAAACTATAATTCACTAGTTGTGTATCATAAAAGTGTCATCGTTTCTCCTCCTAGCGGTTTTCGAGATTTCTTAATCCAAACCGCAAGTAACGAGGCATTGGCTACCTTAAGAGAGTCATAGTTACTTGTCCCCATTGCTCACCCAGTCTGCCACTTTTTTTTACTGTGGCCAGTCTGCCAGAAGCGATATGTCACTCGTTGTGTATCTTAAGAGATTCATCGTTACTCTTTCCATAGGTTACTGGTATTCTCTGATTCAATGCCTCTCGTGACGAAAAAGTGGCTATCTTAATAGTGCAATACTTCTTCCTCCCAGTTGCTCACACAGTTTACTACTTTTTTGTGTAGTTTTTGTCTGCCAGAAACTATAATTCACTAGTTTTGTATCATAAAAGAGTCATCGTTTCTCCTCCTAGGGGTTATTCGAGATTTCTTCATCCAAACCGCAAGTAACGAGGCATTGGCTACCTTAAGAGAGTCATAGTTACTCGTCCCAATTGCTCACCCAGTATGCCACTTTTCCTTACTGCGGCCAGTCTGCCAGAAGCGATATGTCGCTCGTTGTGTATCTTAAGAGATTCATCGTTACTCTTTCCATAGGTTACTGGTATTCTCTGATTCAATGCCTCTCGTGACGAAAAAGTGGCTATCTTAATAGTGCAATACTTCTTCCTCCCAGTTGCTCACACAGTTTACTACTTTTTTGTGTAGTTTTTGTCTGCCAGAAACTATAATTCACTAGTTTTGTATCATAAAAGAGTCATCGTTTCTCCTCCTAGGGGTTATTCGAGACCTCTTAATCCAAACCGCAAGTAACGAGGCATTGGCTACCTTAAGAGAGTCATAGTTACTCGTCCCAATTTCTCACCCAGTCTGCCACTTTTCCTTACTGCGGCCAGTCTGCCAGAAGCGATATGTCACTCGTTGTGTATCTTAAGACATTCATCGTTACTCCTTCCATAGGTTACTGGTATTCTCTGAGTCAATACCTCTCTTGACGAAAAAGTGGCTATCTTAATAGTGCAATACTTCTTCCTCCGAGTTGCTCACACAGTTTACTGCTTTTTGTGTAGTTTTTGTCTGCCAGAAACTATAATTCACTAGTTGTGTATCATAAAAGAGTCATCGTTTCTCCTCCTAGGGGTTATTCGAGATATCTTAATCCAAACCGCAAGTAACGAGGCATTGGCTACCTTAAGAGAGTCATAGTTACTCGTCCCAATTGCTCACCCAGTCTGCCACTTTTCCTTACTGCGGCCAGTCTGCCAGAAGCGATATGTCACTCGTTGTGTATCTTAAGAGATTCATCGTTACTCCTTCCATAGGTTACTGGTATTCTCTGAGTCAATACCTCTCTTGACGAAAAAGTGACTATCTTAATAGTGCAATACTTCTTCCTCCGAGTTGCTCACACAGTTTACTACTTTTTGTGTACTTGCCAGTCTGCCAGAAGCGATATGTCACTAGTTGTGTATCATAAAAAAGTCATCGTTTCTCCTCCTAGGTGTTATTCGAGATTTCTTCATCCAAACCGCAAGTAACGAGGCATTGGCTACCTTAAGAGAGTCATAATTACTCGTCCCAGTTGCTCACCCAGTCTGCCACTTTTCCTTACTGCGGCCAGTCTGCCAGAAGCGATATGTCACTCGTTGTGTATCTTAAGAGATTCATCGTTACTCTTTCCATAGGTTACTGGTATTCTCTGAGTCAATACCTCTCGTGACGAAAAAGTGGCTATCTTAATAGTGCAATACTTCTTCCTCCGAGTTGCTCACACAGTTTACTACTTTTTGTGTAGTTTTTGTCTGCCAGAAACTATAATTCACTAGTTGTGTATCATAAAAGAGTCATCGTTTCTCCTCCTAGCGGTTTTCGAGATTTCTTAATCCAAACCGCAAGTAACGAGGCATTGGCAACCTTAAGAGAGTCATAGTTACTCGTCCCCATTGCTCACCCAGTCTGCCACTTTTTCTTACTGTGGCCAGTCTGCCAGAAGCGATATGTCACTCGTTGTGTATCTTAAGAGATTCATCGTTACTCCTTCCATAGGTTACTGGTATTCTCTGAGTCAATACCTCTCTTGACGAAAAAGTGGCTATCTTAATAGTGCAATACTTCTTCCTCCGAGTTGCTCACACAGTTTACTGCTTTTTGTGTAGTTTTTGTCTGCCAGAAACTATAATTCACTAGTTTTGTATCATAAAAGAGTCATCGTTTCTCCTCCTAGGGGTTATTCGAGACCTCTTAATCCAAACCGCAAGTAACGAGGCATTGGCTACCTTAAGAGAGTCATAGTTACTCGTCCCAATTGCTCACCCAGTCTGCCACGTTTTCTTACTGCGGCCAGTCTGCCAGAAGCGATATGTCACTCGTTGTGTATCTTAAGCGATTCATCGTTACTCCTTCCATAGGTTACTGGTATTCTCTGAGTCAATACCTCTCTTGACGAAAAAGTGGCTATCTTAATAGTGCAATACTTCTTCCTCCGAGTTGCTCACACAGTTTACTACTTTTTGTGTACTTGCCAGTCTGCCAGAAGCGATATGTCACTAGTTGTGTATCATAAAAGAGTCATCGTTTCTCCTCCTAGGGGTTATTCGAGATTTCTTAATCCAAACCGCAAGTAACGAGGCATTGGCTACCTTAAGAGAGTCATAGTTACTCGTCCCAATTGCTCACCCAGTCTGCCACTTTTCCTTACTGCGGCCAGTCTGCCAGAAGCGATATGTCCCTCGTTGTGTATCTTAAGAGATTCATCGTTACTCTTTCCATAGGTTACTGGTATTCTCTGATTCAATGCCTCTCGTGACGAAAAAGTGGCTATCTTAATAGTGCAATACTTCTTCCTCCGAGTTGCTCACACAGTTTACTACTTTTTGTGTAGTTCTTGTCTGCCAGAAACTATAATTCACTAGTTGTGTATCATAAAAGAGTCATCGTTTCTCCTCCTAGCGGTTTTCGAGATTTCTTAATCCAAACCGCAAGTAACGAGGCATTGGCTACCTTAAGAGAGTCATAGTTACTCGTCCCCATTGCTCACCCAGTCTGCCACTTTTTCTTACTGTGGCCAGTCTGCCAGAAGCGATATGTCACTCGTTGTGTATCTTAAGAGATTCATCGTTACTCCTTCCATAGGTTACTGGTATTCTCTGAGTCAATACCTCTCTTGACGAAAAAGTGGCTATCTTAATAGTGCAATACTTCTTCCTCCGAGTTGCTCACACAGTTTACTGCTTTTTGTGTAGTTTTTGTCTGCCAGAAACTATAATTCACTAGTTTTGTATCATAAAAGAGTCATCGTTTCTCCTCCTAGGGGTTATTCGAGACCTCTTAATCCAAACCGCAAGTAACAAGGCATTGGCTACCTTAAGAGAGTCATAGTTACTCGTCCCAATTGCTCACCCAGTCTGCCACGTTTTCTTACTGCGGCCAGTCTGCCAGAAGCGATATGTCACTCGTTGTGTATCTTAAGAGATTCATCGTTACTCCTTCCATAGGTTACTGGTATTCTCTGAGTCAATACCTCTCTTGACGAAAAAGTGGCTATCTTAATAGTGCAATACTTCTTCCTCCGAGTTGCTCACACAGTTTACTACTTTTTGTGTACTTGCCAGTCTGCCAGAAGCGATATGTCCCTCGTTGTGTATCTTAAGAGATTCATCGTTACTCTTTCCATAGGTTACTGGTATTCTCTGATTCAATGCCTCTCGTGACGAAAAAGTGGCTATCTTAATAGTGCAATACTTCTTCCTCCCAGTTGCTCACACAGTTTATTACTTTTTTGTGTAGTTTTTGTCTGCCAGAAACTATAATTCACTAGTTTTGTATCATAAAAGAGTCATCGTTTCTCCTCCTAGGGGTTATTCGAGACCTCTTAATCCAAACCGCAAGTAACGAGGCATTGGCTACCTTAAGAGAGTCATAGTTACTCGTCCCAATTGCTCACCCAGTCTGCCACTTTTTCTTACTGCGGCCAGTCTGCCAGAAGCGATATGTCACCCGTTGTGTATCTTAAGAGATTCATCGTTACTCCTTCCATAGGTTACTGGTATTCTCTGAGTCAATACCTCTCGTGACGAAAAAGTGGCTATCTTAATAGTGCAATACTTCTTCCTCCGAGTTGCTCACACAGTTTACTACTTTTTGTGTAGTTTTTGTCTGCCAGAAACTATAATTCACTAGTTGTGTATCATAAAAGAGTCATCGATTCTCCTCCTAGCGGTTTTCGAGATTTCTTAATCCAAACCGCAAGTAACGAGGCATTGGCTACCTTAAGAGAGTCATAGTTACTCGTCCCCATTGCTCACCCAGTCTGCCACTTTTTCTTACTGTGGCCAGTCTGCCAGAAGCGATATGTCACTCGTTGTGTATCTTAAGAGATTCATCGTTACTCCTTCCATAGGTTACTGGTATTCTCTGAGTCAATACCTCTCTTGACGAAAAAGTGGCTATCTTAATAGTGCAATACTTCTTCCTCCGAGTTGCTCACACAGTTTACTACTTTTTGTGTAGTTTTTGTCTGCCAGAAACTATAATTCACTAGTTGTGTATCATAAAAGAGTCATCGTTTCTCCTCCTAGCGGTTTTCGAGATTTCTTAATCCAAACCGCAAGTAACGAGGCATTGGCTACCTTAAGAGAGTCATAGTTACTCGTCCCCATTGCTCACCCAGTCTGCCACTTTTTCTTACTGTGGCCAGTCTGCCAGAAGCGATATGTCACTCGTTGTGTATCTTAAGAGATTCATCGTTACTCCTTCCATAGGTTACTGGTATTCTCTGAGTCAATACCTCTCTTGACGAAAAAGTGGCTATCTTAATAGTGCAATACTTCTTCCTCCGAGTTGCTCACACAGTTTACTGCTTTTTGTGTAGTTTTTGTCTGCCAGAAACTATAATTCACTAGTTGTGTATCATAAAAGGGTCATCGTTTCTCCTCCTAGGGGTTATTCGAGATATCTTAATCCAAACCGCAAGTAACGAGGCATTGGCTACCTTAAGAGAGTCATAGTTACTCGTCCCAATTGCTCACCCAGTCTGCCACTTTTCCTTACTGCGGCCAGTCTGCCAGAAGCGATATGTCACTCGTTGTGTATCTTAAGAGATTCATCGTTACTCCTTCCATAGGTTACTGGTATTCTCTGAGTCAATACCTCTCTTGACGAAAAAGTGGCTATCTTAATAGTGCAATACTTCTTCCTCCGAGTTGCTCACACAGTTTACTGCTTTTTGTGTAGTTTTTGTCTGCCAGAAACTATATAATTCACTAGTTGTGTATCATAAAAGAGTCATCGTTTCTCCTCCTAGGGGTTATTCGAGATATCTTAATCCAAACCGCAAGTAACGAGGCATTGGCTACCTTAAGAGAGTCATAGTTACTCGTCCCAATTGCTCACCCAGTCTGCCACTTTTCCTTACTGCGGCCAGTCTGCCAGAAGCGATATGTCACTCGTTGTGTATCTTAAGAGATTCATCGTTACTCCTTCCATAGGTTACTGGTATTCTCTGAGTCAATACCTCTCTTGACGAAAAAGTGACTATCTTAATAGTGCAATACTTCTTCCTCCGAGTTGCTCACACAGTTTACTACTTTTTGTGTACTTGCCAGTCTGCCAGAAGCGATATGTCACTAGTTGTGTTTCATAAAAAAGTCATCGTTTCTCCTCCTAGGTGTTATTCGAGATTTCTTCATCCAAACCGCAAGTAACGAGGCATTGGCTACCTTAAGAGATTCATAATTACTCGTCCCAGTTGCTCACCCAGTCTGCCACTTTTCCTTACTGCGGCCAGTCTGCCAGAAGCGATATGTCACTCGTTGTGTATCTTAAGAGATTCATCGTTACTCTTTCCATAGGTTACTGGTATTCTCTGAGTCAATACCTCTCGTGACGAAAAAGTGGCTATCTTAATAGTGCAATACTTCTTCCTCCGAGTTGCTCACACAGTTTACTACTTTTTGTGTAGTTTTTGTCTGCCAGAAACTATAATTCACTAGTTGTGTATCATAAAAGAGTCATCGTTTCTCCTCCTAGCGGTTTTCGAGATTTCTTAATCCAAACCGCAAGTAACGAGGCATTGGCTACCTTAAGAGAGTCATAGTTACTCGTCCCCATTGCTCACCCAGTCTGCCACTTTTTCTTACTGTGGCCAGTCTGCCAGAAGCGATATGTCACTCGTTGTGTATCTTAAGAGATTCATCGTTACTCCTTCCATAGGTTACTGGTATTCTCTGAGTCAATACCTCTCTTGACGAAAAAGTGGCTATCTTAATAGTGCAATACTTCTTCCTCCGAGTTGCTCACACAGTTTACTGCTTTTTGTGTAGTTTTTGTCTGCCAGAAACTATAATTCACTAGTTTTGTATCATAAAAGAGTCATCGTTTCTCCTCCTAGGGGTTATTCGAGACCTCTTAATCCAAACCGCAAGTAACGAGGCATTGGCTACCTTAAGAGAGTCATAGTTACTCGTCCCAATTGCTCACCCAGTCTGCCACGTTTTCTTACTGCGGCCAGTCTGCCAGAAGCGATATGTCACTCGTTGTGTATCTTAAGAGATTCATCGTTACTCCTTCCATAGGTTACTGGTATTCTCTGAGTCAATACCTCTCTTGACGAAAAAGTGGCTATCTTAATAGTGCAATACTTCTTCCTCCCAGTTGCTCACACAGTTTACTACTTTTTTGTGTAGTTTTTATCTGCCAGAAACTATAATTCACTAGTTTTGTATCATTAAATAGTCATCGTTTCTCCTCCTAGGGGTTATTCGAGACCTCTTAATCCAAACCGCAAGTAACGAGGCATTGGCTACCTTAAGAGAGTCATAGTTACTCGTCCCAATTGCTCACCCAGTCTGCCACTTTTTCTTACTGCGGCCAGTCTGCCAGAAGCGATATGTCCCTCGTTGTGTATCTTAAGAGATTCATCGTTACTCTTTCCATAGGTTACTGGTATTCTCTGATTCAATGCCTCTCGTGACGAAAAAGTGGCTATCTTAATAGTGCAATACTTCTTCCTCCGAGTTGCTCACACAGTTTACTACTTTTTGTGTAGTTTTTGTCTGCCAGAAACTATAATTCACTAGTTGTGTATCATAAAAGAGTCATCGTTTCTCCTCCTAGCGGTTTTCGAGATTTCTTAATCCAAACCGCAAGTAACGAGGCATTGGCTACCTTAAGAGAGTCATAGTTACTCGTCCCCATTGCTCACCCAGTCTGCCACTTTTTCTTACTGTGGCCAGTCTGCCAGAAGCGATATGTCACTCGTTGTGTATCTTAAGAGATTCATCGTTACTCCTTCCATAGGTTACTGGTATTCTCTGAGTCAATACCTCTCTTGACGAAAAAGTGGCTATCTTAATAGTGCAATACTTCTTCCTCCGAGTTGCTCACACAGTTTACTGCTTTTTGTGTAGTTTTTGTCTGCCAGAAACTATAATTCACTAGTTTTGTATCATAAAAGAGTCATCGTTTCTCCTCCTAGGGGTTATTCGAGACCTCTTAATCCAAACCGCAAGTAACGAGGCATTGGCTACCTTAAGAGAGTCATAGTTACTCGTCCCAATTGCTCACCCAGTCTGCCACGTTTTCTTACTGCGGCCAGTCTGCCAGAAGCGATATGTCACTCGTTGTGTATCTTAAGAGATTCATCGTTACTCCTTCCATAGGTTACTGGTATTCTCTGAGTCAATACCTCTCTTGACGAAAAAGTGGCTATCTTAATAGTGCAATACTTCTTCCTCCGAGTTGCTCACACAGTTTACTACTTTTTGTGTACTTGCCAGTCTGCCAGAAGCGATATGTCCCTCGTTGTGTATCTTAAGAGATTCATCGTTACTCTTTCCATAGGTTACTGGTATTCTCTGATTCAATGCCTCTCGTGACGAAAAAGTGGCTATCTTAATAGTGCAATACTTCTTCCTCCCAGTTGCTCACACAGTTTATTACTTTTTTGTGTAGTTTTTGTCTGCCAGAAACTATAATTCACTAGTTTTGTATCATAATAGAGTCATCGTTTCTCCTCCTAGGGGTTATTCGAGACCTCTTAATCCAAACCGCAAGTAACGAGGCATTGGCTACCTTAAGAGAGTCATAGTTACTCGTCCCAATTGCTCACCCAGTCTGCCACTTTTTCTTACTGCGGCCAGTCTGCCAGAAGCGATATGTCACCCGTTGTGTATCTTAAGAGATTCATCGTTACTCCTTCCATAGGTTACTGGTATTCTCTGAGTCAATACCTCTCGTGACGAAAAAGTGGCTATCTTAATAGTGCAATACTTCTTCCTCCGAGTTGCTCACACAGTTTACTACTTTTTGTGTAGTTTTTGTCTGCCAGAAACTATAATTCACTAGTTGTGTATCATAAAAGAGTCATCGATTCTCCTCCTAGCGGTTTTCGAGATTTCTTAATCCAAACCGCAAGTAACGAGGCATTGGCTACCTTAAGAGAGTCATAGTTACTCGTCCCCATTGCTCACCCAGTCTGCCACTTTTTCTTACTGTGGCCAGTCTGCCAGAAGCGATATGTCACTCGTTGTGTATCTTAAGAGATTCATCGTTACTCCTTCCATAGGTTACTGGTATTCTCTGAGTCAATACCTCTCTTGACGAAAAAGTGGCTATCTTAATAGTGCAATACTTCTTCCTCCGAGTTGCTCACACAGTTTACTGCTTTTTGTGTAGTTTTTGTCTGCCAGAAACTATAATTCACTAGTTTTGTATCATAAAAGAGTCATCGTTTCTCCTCCTAGGGGTTATTCGAGACCTCTTAATCCAAACCGCAAGTAACGAGGCATTGGCTACCTTAAGAGAGTCATAGTTACTCGTCCCAATTGCTCACCCAGTCTGCCACGTTTTCTTACTGCGGCCAGTCTGCCAGAAGCGATATGTCACTCGTTGTGTATCTTAAGAGATTCATCGTTACTCCTTCCATAGGTTACTGGTATTCTCTGAGTCAATACCTCTCTTGACGAAAAAGTGGCTATCTTAATAGTGCAATACTTCTTCCTCCCAGTTGCTCACACAGTTTACTACTTTTTTGTGTAGTTTTTATCTGCCAGAAACTATAATTCACTAGTTTTGTATCATTAAATAGTCATCGTTTCTCCTCCTAGGGGTTATTCGAGACCTCTTAATCCAAACCGCAAGTAACGAGGCATTGGCTACCTTAAGAGAGTCATAGTTACTCGTCCCAATTGCTCACCCAGTCTGCCACTTTTTCTTACTGCGGCCAGTCTGCCAGAAGCGATATGTCCCTCGTTGTGTATCTTAAGAGATTCATCGTTACTCTTTCCATAGGTTACTGGTATTCTCTGATTCAATGCCTCTCGTGACGAAAAAGTGGCTATCTTAATAGTGCAATACTTCTTCCTCCGAGTTGCTCACACAGTTTACTACTTTTTGTGTAGTTTTTGTCTGCCAGAAACTATAATTCACTAGTTGTGTATCATAAAAGAGTCATCGTTTCTCCTCCTAGCGGTTTTCGAGATTTCTTAATCCAAACCGCAAGTAACGAGGCATTGGCTACCTTAAGAGAGTCATAGTTACTCGTCCCAATTGCTCACCCAGTCTGCCACGTTTTCTTACTGCGGCCAGTCTGCCAGAAGCGATATGTCACTCGTTGTGTATCTTAAGAGATTCATCGTTACTCCTTCCATAGGTTACTGGTATTCTCTGAGTCAATACCTCTCTTGACGAAAAAGTGGCTATCTTAATAGTGCAATACTTCTTCCTCCGAGTTGCTCACACAGTTTACTGCTTTTTGTGTAGTTTTTGTCTGCCAGAAACTATAATTCACTAGTTTTGTATCATAAAAGAGTCATCGTTTCTCCTCCTAGGGGTTATTCGAGACCTCTTAATCCAAACCGCAAGTAACGAGGCATTGGCTACCTTAAGAGAGTCATAGTTACTCGTCCCAATTGCTCACCCAGTCTGCCACGTTTTCTTACTGCGGCCAGTCTGCCAGAAGCGATATGTCACTCGTTGTGTATCTTAAGAGATTCATCGTTACTCCTTCCATAGGTTACTGGTATTCTCTGAGTCAATACCTCTCTTGACGAAAAAGTGGCTATCTTAATAGTGCAATACTTCTTCCTCCGAGTTGCTCACACAGTTTACTACTTTTTGTGTACTTGCCAGTCTGCCAGAAGCGATATGTCCCTCGTTGTGTATCTTAAGAGATTCATCGTTACTCTTTCCATAGGTTACTGGTATTCTCTGATTCAATGCCTCTCGTGACGAAAAAGTGGCTATCTTAATAGTGCAATACTTCTTCCTCCCAGTTGCTCACACAGTTTATTACTTTTTTGTGTAGTTTTTGTCTGCCAGAAACTATAATTCACTAGTTTTGTATCATAATAGAGTCATCGTTTCTCCTCCTAGGGGTTATTCGAGACCTCTTAATCCAAACCGCAAGTAACGAGGCATTGGCTACCTTAAGAGAGTCATAGTTACTCGTCCCAATTGCTCACCCAGTCTGCCACTTTTTCTTACTGCGGCCAGTCTGCCAGAAGCGATATGTCACCCGTTGTGTATCTTAAGAGATTCATCGTTACTCCTTCCATAGGTTACTGGTATTCTCTGAGTCAATACCTCTCGTGACGAAAAAGTGGCTATCTTAATAGTGCAATACTTCTTCCTCCGAGTTGCTCACACAGTTTACTGCTTTTTGTGTAGTTTTTGTCTGCCAGAAACTATAATTCACTAGTTGTGTATCATAAAAGAGTCATCGTTTCTCCTCCTAGGGGTTATTCGAGATATCTTAATCCAAACCGCAAGTAACGAGGCATTGGCTACCTTAAGAGAGTCATAGTTACTCGTCCCAATTGCTCACCCAGTCTGCCACTTTTCCTTACTGCGGCCAGTCTGCCAGAAGCGATATGTCACTCGTTGTGTATCTTAAGAGATTCATCGTTACTCCTTCCCTAGGTTACTGGTATTCTCTGAGTCAATACCTCTCTTGACGAAAAAGTGGCTATCTTAATAGTGCAATACTTCTTCCTCCGAGTTGCTCACACAGTTTACTGCTTTTTGTGTAGTTTTTGTCTGCCAGAAACTATAATTCACTAGTTGTGTATCATAAAAGAGTCATCGTTTCTCCTCCTAGGGGTTATTCGAGATATCTTAATCCAAACCGCAAGTAACGAGGCATTGGCTACCTTAAGAGAGTCATAGTTACTCGTCCCAATTGCTCACCCAGTCTGCCACTTTTCCTTACTGCGGCCAGTCTGCCAGAAGCGATATGTCACTCGTTGTGTATCTTAAGAGATTCATCGTTACTCCTTCCTTAGGTTACTGGTATTCTCTGAGTCAATACCTCTCTTGACGAAAAAGTGACTATCTTAATAGTGCAATACTTCTTCCTCCGAGTTGCTCACACAGTTTACTACTTTTTGTGTACTTGCCAGTCTGCCAGAAGCGATATGTCACTAGTTGTGTTTCATAAAAAAGTCATCGTTTCTCCTCCTAGGTGTTATTCGAGATTTCTTCATCCAAACCGCAAGTAACGAGGCATTGGCTACGTTAAGAGATTCATAATTACTCGTCCCAGTTGCTCACCCAGTCTGCCACTTTTCCTTACTGCGGCCAGTCTGCCAGAAGCGATATGTCACTCGTTGTGTATCTTAAGAGATTCATCGTTACTCTTTCCATAGGTTACTGGTATTCTCTGAGTCAATACCTCTCGTGACGAAAAAGTGGCTATCTTAATAGTGCAATACTTCTTCCTCCGAGTTGCTCACACAGTTTACTACTTTTTGTGTAGTTTTTGTCTGCCAGAAACTATAATTCACTAGTTGTGTATCATAAAAGAGTCATCGTTTCTCCTCCTAGCGGTTTTCGAGATTTCTTAATCCAAACCGCAAGTAACGAGGCATTGGCTACCTTAAGAGAGTCATAGTTACTCGTCCCCATTGCTCACCCAGTCTGCCACTTTTTCTTACTGTGGCCAGTCTGCCAGAAGCGATATGTCACTCGTTGTGTATCTTAAGAGATTCATCGTTACTCCTTCCATAGGTTACTGGTATTCTCTGAGTCAATACCTCTCTTGACGAAAAAGTGGCTATCTTAATAGTGCAATACTTCTTCCTCCGAGTTGCTCACACAGTTTACTGCTTTTTGTGTAGTTTTTGTCTGCCAGAAACTATAATTCACTAGTTTTGTATCATAAAAGAGTCATCGTTTCTCCTCCTAGGGGTTATTCGAGACCTCTTAATCCAAACCGCAAGTAACGAGGCATTGGCTACCTTAAGAGAGTCATAGTTACTCGTCCCAATTGCTCACCCAGTCTGCCACGTTTTCTTACTGCGGCCAGTCTGCCAGAAGCGATATGTCACTCGTTGTGTATCTTAAGAGATTCATCGTTACTCCTTCCATAGGTTACTGGTATTCTCTGAGTCAATACCTCTCTTGACGAAAAAGTGGCTATCTTAATAGTGCAATACTTCTTCCTCCCAGTTGCTCACACAGTTTACTACTTTTTGTGTACTTGCCAGTCTGCCAGAAGCGATATGTCACTAGTTGTGTATCATAAAAGAGTCATCGTTTCTCCTCCTAGGGGTTATTCGAGATTTCTTAATCCAAACCGCAAGTAACGAGGCATTGGCTACCTTAAGAGAGTCATAGTTACTCGTCCCAATTGCTCACCCAGTCTGCCACTTTTCCTTACTGCGGCCAGTCTGCCAGAAGCGATATGTCCCTCGTTGTGTATCTTAAGAGATTCATCGTTACTCTTTCCATAGGTTACTGGTATTCTCTGATTCAATGCCTCTCGTGACGAAAAAGTGGCTATCTTAATAGTGCAATACTTCTTCCTCCGAGTTGCTCACACAGTTTACTACTTTTTGTGTAGTTTTTGTCTGCCAGAAACTATAATTCACTAGTTGTGTATCATAAAAGAGTCATCGTTTCTCCTCCTAGCGGTTTTCGAGATTTCTTAATCCAAACCGCAAGTAACGAGGCATTGGCTACCTTAAGAGAGTCATAGTTACTCGTCCCCATTGCTCACCCAGTCTGCCACTTTTTCTTACTGTGGCCAGTCTGCCAGAAGCGATATGTCACTCGTTGTGTATCTTAAGAGATTCATCGTTACTCCTTCCATAGGTTACTGGTATTCTCTGAGTCAATACCTCTCTTGACGAAAAAGTGGCTATCTTAATAGTGCAATACTTCTTCCTCCGAGTTGCTCACACAGTTTACTGCTTTTTGTGTAGTTTTTGTCTGCCAGAAACTATAATTCACTAGTTTTGTATCATAAAAGAGTCATCGTTTCTCCTCCTAGGGGTTATTCGAGACCTCTTAATCCAAACCGCAAGTAACGAGGCATTGGCTACCTTAAGAGAGTCATAGTTACTCGTCCCAATTGCTCACCCAGTCTGCCACGTTTTCTTACTGCGGCCAGTCTGCCAGAAGCGATATGTCACTCGTTGTGTATCTTAAGAGATTCATCGTTACTCCTTCCATAGGTTACTGGTATTCTCTGAGTCAATACCTCTCTTGACGAAAAAGTGGCTATCTTAATAGTGCAATACTTCTTCCTCCGAGTTGCTCACACAGTTTACTACTTTTTGTGTACTTGCCAGTCTGCCAGAAGCGATATGTCCCTCGTTGTGTATCTTAAGAGATTCATCGTTACTCTTTCCATAGGTTACTGGTATTCTCTGATTCAATGCCTCTCGTGACGAAAAAGTGGCTATCTTAATAGTGCAATACTTCTTCCTCCCAGTTGCTCACACAGTTTATTACTTTTTTGTGTAGTTTTTGTCTGCCAGAAACTATAATTCACTAGTTTTGTATCATAAAAGAGTCATCGTTTCTCCTCCTAGGGGTTATTCGAGACCTCTTAATCCAAACCGCAAGTAACGAGGCATTGGCTACCTTAAGAGAGTCATAGTTACTCGTCCCAATTGCTCACCCAGTCTGCCACTTTTTCTTACTGCGGCCAGTCTGCCAGAAGCGATATGTCACCCGTTGTGTATCTTAAGAGATTCATCGTTACTCCTTCCATAGGTTACTGGTATTCTCTGAGTCAATACCTCTCGTGACGAAAAAGTGGCTATCTTAATAGTGCAATACTTCTTCCTCCGAGTTGCTCACACAGTTTACTACTTTTTGTGTAGTTTTTGTCTGCCAGAAACTATAATTCACTAGTTGTGTATCATAAAAGAGTCATCGATTCTCCTCCTAGCGGTTTTCGAGATTTCTTAATCCAAACCGCAAGTAACGAGGCATTGGCTACCTTAAGAGAGTCATAGTTACTCGTCCCCATTGCTCACCCAGTCTGCCACTTTTTCTTACTGTGGCCAGTCTGCCAGAAGCGATATGTCACTCGTTGTGTATCTTAAGAGATTCATCGTTACTCCTTCCATAGGTTACTGGTATTCTCTGAGTCAATACCTCTCTTGACGAAAAAGTGGCTATCTTAATAGTGCAATACTTCTTCCTCCGAGTTGCTCACACAGTTTACTACTTTTTGTGTAGTTTTTGTCTGCCAGAAACTATAATTCACTAGTTGTGTATCATAAAAGAGTCATCGTTTCTCCTCCTAGCGGTTTTCGAGATTTCTTAATCCAAACCGCAAGTAACGAGGCATTGGCTACCTTAAGAGAGTCATAGTTACTCGTCCCCATTGCTCACCCAGTCTGCCACTTTTTCTTACTGTGGCCAGTCTGCCAGAAGCGATATGTCACTCGTTGTGTATCTTAAGAGATTCATCGTTACTCCTTCCATAGGTTACTGGTATTCTCTGAGTCAATACCTCTCTTGACGAAAAAGTGGCTATCTTAATAGTGCAATACTTCTTCCTCCGAGTTGCTCACACAGTTTACTGCTTTTTGTGTAGTTTTTGTCTGCCAGAAACTATAATTCACTAGTTTTGTATCATAAAAGAGTCATCGTTTCTCCTCCTAGGGGTTATTCGAGACCTCTTAATCCAAACCGCAAGTAACGAGGCATTGGCTACCTTAAGAGAGTCATAGTTACTCGTCCCAATTGCTCACCCAGTCTGCCACGTTTTCTTACTGCGGCCAGTCTGCCAGAAGCGATATGTCACTCGTTGTGTATCTTAAGAGATTCATCGTTACTCCTTCCATAGGTTACTGGTATTCTCTGAGTCAATACCTCTCTTGACGAAAAAGTGGCTATCTTAATAGTGCAATACTTCTTCCTCCGAGTTGCTCACACAGTTTACTACTTTTTGTGTACTTGCCAGTCTGCCAGAAGCGATATGTCCCTCGTTGTGTATCTTAAGAGATTCATCGTTACTCTTTCCATAGGTTACTGGTATTCTCTGATTCAATGCCTCTCGTGACGAAAAAGTGGCTATCTTAATAGTGCAATACTTCTTCCTCCCAGTTGCTCACACAGTTTATTACTTTTTTGTGTAGTTTTTGTCTGCCAGAAACTATAATTCACTAGTTTTGTATCATAAAAGAGTCATCGTTTCTCCTCCTAGGGGTTATTCGAGACCTCTTAATCCAAACCGCAAGTAACGAGGCATTGGCTACCTTAAGAGAGTCATAGTTACTCGTCCCAATTGCTCACCCAGTCTGCCACTTTTTCTTACTGCGGCCAGTCTGCCAGAAGCGATATGTCACCCGTTGTGTATCTTAAGAGATTCATCGTTACTCCTTCCATAGGTTACTGGTATTCTCTGAGTCAATACCTCTCGTGACGAAAAAGTGGCTATCTTAATAGTGCAATACTTCTTCCTCCGAGTTGCTCACACAGTTTACTACTTTTTGTGTAGTTTTTGTCTGCCAGAAACTACAATTCACTAGTTGTGTATCATAAAAGAGTCATCGATTCTCCTCCTAGCGGTTTTCGAGATTTCTTAATCCAAACCGCAAGTAACGAGGCATTGGCTACCTTAACAGAGTCATAGTTACTCGTCCCCATTGCTCACCCAGTCTGCCACTTTTTCTTACTGTGGCCAGTCTGCCAGAAGCGATATGTCACTCGTTGTGTATCTTAAGAGATTCATCGTTACTCCTTCCATAGGTTACTGGTATTCTCTGAGTCAATACCTCTCTTGACGAAAAAGTGGCTATCTTAATAGTGCAATACTTCTTCCTCCGAGTTGCTCACACAGTTTACTACTTTTTGTGTAGTTTTTGTCTGCCAGAAACTATAATTCACTAGTTGTGTATCATAAAAGAGTCATCGTTTCTCCTCCTAGCGGTTTTCGAGATTTCTTAATCCAAACCGCAAGTAACGAGGCATTGGCTACCTTAAGAGAGTCATAGTTACTCGTCCCCATTGCTCACCCAGTCTGCCACTTTTTCTTACTGTGGCCAGTCTGCCAGAAGCGATATGTCACTCGTTGTGTATCTTAAGAGATTCATCGTTACTCCTTCCATAGGTTCCTGGTATTCTCTGAGTCAATACCTCTCTTGACGAAAAAGTGGCTATCTTAATAGTGCAATACTTCTTCCTCCGAGTTGCTCACACAGTTTACTGCTTTTTGTGTAGTTTTTGTCTGCCAGAAACTATAATTCACTAGTTGTGTATCATAAAAGAGTCATCGTTTCTCCTCCTAGGGGTTATTCGAGATATCTTAATCCAAACCGCAAGTAACGAGGCATTGGCTACCTTAAGAGAGTCATAGTTACTCGTCCCAATTGCTCACCCAGTCTGCCACTTTTCCTTACTGCGGCCAGTCTGCCAGAAGCGATATGTCCCTCGTTGTGTATCTTAAGAGATTCATCGTTACTCTTTCCATAGGTTACTGGTATTCTCTGATTCAATGCCTCTCGTGACGAAAAAGTGGCTATCTTAATAGTGCAATACTTCTTCCTCCCAGTTGCTCACACAGTTTACTACTTTTTTGTGTAGTTTTTGTCTGCCAGAAACTATAATTCACTAGTTTTGTATCATAAAAGAGTCATCGTTTCTCCTCCTAGGGGTTATTCGAGACCTCTTAATCCAAACCGCAAGTAACGTGGCATTGGCTACCTTAAGAGAGTCATAGTTACTCGTCCCAATTGCTCACCCAGTCTGCCACTTTTTCTTACTGCGGCCAGTCTGCCAGAAGCGATATGTCACCCGTTGTGTATCTTAAGAGATTCATCGTTACTCCTTCCATAGGTTACTGGTATTCTCTGAGTCAATACCTCTCTTGACGAAAAAGTGGCTATCTTAATAGTGCAATACTTCTTCCTCCGAGTTGCTCACACAGTTTACTACTTTTTGTGTACTTGCCAGTCTGCCAGAAGCGATATGTCCCTCGTTGTGTATCTTAAGAGATTCATCGTTACTCTTTCCATAGGTTACTGGTATTCTCTGATTCAATGCCTCTCGTGACGAAAAAGTGGCTATCTTAATAGTGCAATACTTCTTCCTCCCAGTTGCTCACACAGTTTATTACTTTTTTGTGTAGTTTTTGTCTGCCAGAAACTATAATTCACTAGTTTTGTATCATAAAAGAGTCATCGTTTCTCCTCCTAGGGGTTATTCGAGACCTCTTAATCCAAACCGCAAGTAACGAGGCATTGGCTACCTTAAGAGAGTCATAGTTACTCGTCCCAATTGCTCACCCAGTCTGCCACTTTTTCTTACTGCGGCCAGTCTGCCAGAAGCGATATGTCACCCGTTGTGTATCTTAAGAGATTCATCGTTACTCCTTCCATAGGTTACTGGTATTCTCTGAGTCAATACCTCTCGTGACGAAAAAGTGGCTATCTTAATAGTGCAATACTTCTTCCTCCGAGTTGCTCACACAGTTTACTACTTTTTGTGTAGTTTTTGTCTGCCAGAAACTACAATTCACTAGTTGTGTATCATAAAAGAGTCATCGATTCTCCTCCTAGCGGTTTTCGAGATTTCTTAATCCAAACCGCAAGTAACGAGGCATTGGCTACCTTAACAGAGTCATAGTTACTCGTCCCCATTGCTCACCCAGTCTGCCACTTTTTCTTACTGTGGCCAGTCTGCCAGAAGCGATATGTCACTCGTTGTGTATCTTAAGAGATTCATCGTTACTCCTTCCATAGGTTACTGGTATTCTCTGAGTCAATACCTCTCTTGACGAAAAAGTGGCTATCTTAATAGTGCAATACTTCTTCCTCCGAGTTGCTCACACAGTTTACTACTTTTTGTGTAGTTTTTGTCTGCCAGAAACTATAATTCACTAGTTGTGTATCATAAAAGAGTCATCGTTTCTCCTCCTAGCGGTTTTCGAGATTTCTTAATCCAAACCGCAAGTAACGAGGCATTGGCTACCTTAAGAGAGTCATAGTTACTCGTCCCCATTGCTCACCCAGTCTGCCACTTTTTCTTACTGTGGCCAGTCTGCCAGAAGCGATATGTCACTCGTTGTGTATCTTAAGAGATTCATCGTTACTCCTTCCATAGGTTCCTGGTATTCTCTGAGTCAATACCTCTCTTGACGAAAAAGTGGCTATCTTAATAGTGCAATACTTCTTCCTCCGAGTTGCTCACACAGTTTACTGCTTTTTGTGTAGTTTTTGTCTGCCAGAAACTATAATTCACTAGTTGTGTATCATAAAAGAGTCATCGTTTCTCCTCCTAGGGGTTATTCGAGATATCTTAATCCAAACCGCAAGTAACGAGGCATTGGCTACCTTAAGAGAGTCATAGTTACTCGTCCCAATTGCTCACCCAGTCTGCCACTTTTCCTTACTGCGGCCAGTCTGCCAGAAGCGATATGTCCCTCGTTGTGTATCTTAAGAGATTCATCGTTACTCTTTCCATAGGTTACTGGTATTCTCTGATTCAATGCCTCTCGTGACGAAAAAGTGGCTATCTTAATAGTGCAATACTTCTTCCTCCCAGTTGCTCACACAGTTTACTACTTTTTTGTGTAGTTTTTGTCTGCCAGAAACTATAATTCACTAGTTTTGTATCATAAAAGAGTCATCGTTTCTCCTCCTAGGGGTTATTCGAGACCTCTTAATCCAAACCGCAAGTAACGTGGCATTGGCTACCTTAAGAGAGTCATAGTTACTCGTCCCAATTGCTCACCCAGTCTGCCACTTTTTCTTACTGCGGCCAGTCTGCCAGAAGCGATATGTCACCCGTTGTGTATCTTAAGAGATTCATCGTTACTCCTTCCATAGGTTACTGGTATTCTCTGAGTCAATACCTCTCGTGACGAAAAAGTGGCTATCTTAATAGTGCAATACTTCTTCCTCCGAGTTGCTCACACAGTTTACTACTTTTTGTGTAGTTTTTGTCTGCCAGAAACTATAATTCACTAGTTGTGTATCATAAAAGAGTCATCGTTTCTCCTCCTAGCGGTTTTCGAGATTTCTTAATCCAAACCGCAAGTAACGAGGCATTGGCTACCTTAAGAGAGTCATAGTTACTCGTCCCAATTGCTCACCCAGTCTGCCACTTTTCCTTACTGCGGCCAGTCTGCCAGAAGCGATATGTCACTCGTTGTGTATCTTAAGAGATTCATCGTTACTCCTTCCATAGGGTACTGGTATTCTCTGAGTCAATACCTCTCTTGACGAAAAAGTGGCTATCTTAATAGTGCAATACTACTTCCTCCGAGTTGCTCACACAGTTTACTACTTTTTGTGTACTTGCCAGTCTGCCAGAAGCGATTTGTCACTAGTTGTGTATCATAAAAGAGTCATCGTTTCTCCTCCTAGGGGTTATTCGAGATTTCTTAATCCAAACCGCAAGTAACGAGGCATTGGCTACCTTAAGAGAGTCATAGTTACTCGTCCCAATTGCTCACCCAGTCTGCCACTTTTCCTTACTGCGGCCAGTCTGCCAGAAGCGATATGTCACTCGTTGTGTATCTTAAGAGATTCATCGTTACTCTTTCCATGGGTTACTGGTATTCTCTGATTCAATGCCTCTCGTGACGAAAAAGTGGCTATCTTAATAGTGCAATACTTCTTCCTCCCAGTTGCTCACACAGTTTACTACTTTTTTGTGTAGTTTTTGTCTGCCAGAAACTATAATTCACTAGTTTTGTATCATAAAAGAGTCATCGTTTCTCCTCCTAGGGGTTATTCGAGACCTCTTAATCCAAACCGCAAGTAACGTGGCATTGGCTACCTTAGAGTCATAGTTACTCGTCCCAATTGCTCACCCAGTCTGCCACTTTTTCTTACTGCAGCCAGTCTGCCAGAAGCGATTTGTCACCCGTTGTGTATCTTAAGAGATTCATCGTTACTCCTTCCATAGGTTACTGGTATTCTCTGAGTCAATACCTCTCGTGACGAAAAAGTGGCTATCTTAATAGTGCAATACTTCTTCCTCCGAGTTGCTCACACAGTTTACTACTTTTTGTGTAGTTTTTGTCTGCCTGAAACTATAATTCACTAGTTGTGTATCATAAAAGAGTCATCGTTTCTCCTCCTAGCGGTTTTCGAGATTTCTTAATCCAAACCGCAAGTAACGAGGCATTGGCTACCTTAAGAGAGTCATAGTTACTCGTCCCCGTTGCTCACCCAATCTGCCACTTTTTCTTACTGTGGCCAGTCTGCCAGAAGCGATATGTCACTCGTTGTGTATCTTAAGAGATTCATCGTTACTCCTTCCATAGGTTACTGGTATTCTCTGAGTCAATACCTCTCTTGACGAAAAAGTGGCTATCTTAATAGTGCAATACGTCTTCCTCCGAGTTGCTCACACAGTTTACTACTTTTTGTGTAGTTTTTGTCTGCCAGAAACTATAATTCACTAGTTGTGTATCATAAAAGAGTCATCGTTTCTCCTCCTAGGGGTTATTCGAGATATCTTAATCCAAACCGCAAGTAACGAGGCATTGGCTACCTTAAGAGAGTCATAGTTACTCGTCCCAATTGCTCACCCAGTCTGCCACTTTTCCTTACTGCGGCCAGTCTGCCAGAAGCGATATGTCACTCGTTGTGTATCTTAAGAGATTCATCGTTACTCCTTCCATAGGGTACTGGTATTCTCTGAGTCAATACCTCTCTTGACGAAAAAGTGGCTATCTTAATAGTGCAATACTTCTTCCTCCGAGTTGCTCACACAGTTTACTACATTTTGTGTACTTGCCAGTCTGCCAGAAGCGATTTGTCACTAGTTGTGTATCATAAAAGAGTCATCGTTTCTCCTCCTAGGGGTTATTCGAGATTTCTTAATCCAAACCGCAAGTAACGAGGCATTGGCTACCTTAAGAGAGTCATAGTTACTCGTCCCAATTGCTCACCCAGTCTGCCACTTTTCCTTACTGCGGCCAGTCTGCCAGAAGCGATATGTCCCTCGTTGTGTATCTTAAGAGATTCATCGTTACTCTTTCCATAGGTTACTGGTATTCTCTGATTCAATGCTTCTCGTGACGAAAAAGTGGCTATCTTAATAGTGCAATACTCCTTCCTCCCAGTTGCTCACACAGTTTACTACTTTTTTGTGTAGTTTTTGTCTGCCAGAAACTATAATTCACTAGTTTTGTATCATAAAAGAGTCATCGTTTCTCCTCCTAGGGGTTATTCGAGACCTCTTAATCCAAACCGCAAGTAACGTGGCATTGGCTACCTTAAGAGAGTCATAGTTACTCGTCCCAATTGCTCACCCAGTCTGCCACTTTTTCTTACTGCGGCCAGTCTGCCAGAAGCGATTTGTCACCCGTTTTGTATCTTAAGAGATTCATCGTTACTCCTTCCATAGGTTACTGGTATTCTCTGAGTCAATACCTCTCGTGACGAAAAAGTGGCTATCTTAATAGTGCAATACTTCTTCCTCCGAGTTGCTCACACAGTTTACTACTTTTTGTGTAGTTTTTGTCTGCCAGAAACTATAATTCACTAGTTGTGTATCATAAAAGAGTCATCGTTTCTCCTCCTAGCGGTTTTCGAGATTTCTTAATCCAAACCGCAAGTAACGAGGCATTGGCTACCTTAAGAGAGTCATAGTTACTCGTCCCCATTGCTCACCCAGTCTGCCACTTTTTCTTACTGTGGCCAGTCTGCCAGAAGCGATATGTCACTCGTTGTGTATCTTAAGAGATTCATCGTTACTCCTTCCATAGGTTACTGGTATTCTCTGAGTCAATACCTCTCTTGACGAAAAAGTGGCTATCTTAATAGTGCAATACTTCTTCCTCCGAGTTGCTCACACAGTTTACTGCTTTTTGTGTAGTTTTTGTCTGCCAGAAACTATAATTCACTAGTTGTGTATCATAAAAGAGTCATCGTTTCTCCTCCTAGGGGTTATTCGAGATATCTTAATCCAAACCGCAAGTAACGAGGCATTGGCTACCTTAAGAGAGTCATAGTTACTCGTCCCAATTGCTCACCCAGTCTGCCACTTTTCCTTACTGCGGCCAGTCTGCCAGAAGCGATATGTCACTCGTTGTGTATCTTAAGAGATTCATCGTTACTCCTTCCATAGGTTACTGGTATTCTCTGAGTCAATACCTCTCTTGACGAAAAAGTGACTATCTTAATAGTGCAATACTTCTTCCTCCGAGTTGCTCACACAGTTTACTACTTTTTGTGTACTTGCCAGTCTGCCAGAAGCAATATGTCACTAGTTGTGTATCATAAAAGAGTCATCGTTTCTCCTCCTAGGGGTTATTCGAGATTTCTTCATCCAAACCGCAAGTAACGAGGCATTGGCTACCTTAAGAGAGTCATAGTTACTCGTCCCAATTGCCCACCCAGTCTGCCACTTCTCCTTACTGCGGCCAGTCTGCCAGAAGCGATATGTCACTCGTTGTGTATCTTAAGAGATTCATCGTTACTCTTTCCATAGGTTACTGGTATTCTCTGATTCAATGCCTCTCGTGACGAAAAAGTGGCTATCTTAATAGTGCAATACTTCTTCCTCCCAGTTGCTCACACAGTTTACTACTTTTTTGTGTAGTTTTTGTCTGCCAGAAACTATAATTCACTAGTTTTGTATCATAAAAGAGTCATCGTTTCTCCTCCTAGGGGTTATTCGAGACCTCTTAATCCAAACCGCAACTAACGAGGCATTGGCTACCTTAAGAGAGTCATAGTTACTCGTCCCAATTGCTCACCCAGTCTGCCACGTTTTCTTACTGCGGCCAGTCTGCCAGAAGCGATATGTCACTCGTTGTGTATCTTAAGAGATTCATCGTTACTCCTTCCATAGGTTACTGGTATTCTCTGAGTCAATACCTCTCTTGACGAAAAAGTGGCTATCTTAATAGTGCAATACTTCTTCCTCCGAGTTGCTCACACAGTTTACTACTTTTTGTGTAGTTTTTGTCTGCCAGAAACTATAATTCAATAGTTGTGTATCATAAAAGAGTCACCGTTTCTCCTCCTAGGGGTTATTCGAGATTTCTTAATCCAAACCGCAAGTAACGAGGCATTGGCTACCTTAAGAGAGTCATAGTTACTCGTCCCAATTGCTCACCCAGTCTGCCACTTTTCCTTACTGCGGCCAGTCTGCCAGAAGCGATATGTCCCTCGTTGTGTATCTTAAGAGATTCATCGTTACTCTTTCCATAGGTTACTGGTATTCTCTGATTCAATGCCTCTCGTGACGAAAAAGTGGCTATCTTAATAGTGCAATACTTCTTCCTCCCAGTTGCTCACACAGTTTACTACTTTTTTGTGTAGTTTTTGTCTGCCAGAAACTATAATTCACTAGTTTTGTATCATAAAAGAGTCATCGTTTCTCCTCCTAGGGGTTATTCGAGACCTCTTAATCCAAACCGCAAGTAACGTGGCATTGGCTACCTTAAGAGAGTCATAGTTACTCGTCCCAATTGCTCACCCAGTCTGCCACTTTTTCTTACTGCGGCCAGTCTGCCAGAAGCGATATGTCACCCGTTGTGTATCTTAAGAGATTCATCGTTACTCCTTCCATAGGTTACTGGTATTCTCTGAGTCAATACCTCTCGTGACGAAAAAGTGGCTATCTTAATAGTGCAATACTTCTTCCTCCGAGTTGCTCACACAGTTTACTACTTTTTGTGTAGTTTTTGTCTGCCAGAAACTATAATTCACTAGTTGTGTATCATAAAAGAGTCATCGTTTCTCCTCCTAGCGGTTTTCGAGATTTCTTAATCCAAACCGCAAGTAACGAGGCATTGGCTACCTTAAGAGAGTCATAGTTACTCGTCCCAATTGCTCACCCAGTCTGCCACTTTTCCTTACTGCGGCCAGTCTGCCAGAAGCGATATGTCACTCGTTGTGTATCTTAAGAGATTCATCGTTACTCCTTCCATAGGGTACTGGTATTCTCTGAGTCAATACCTCTCTTGACGAAAAAGTGGCTATCTTAATAGTGCAATACTACTTCCTCCGAGTTGCTCACACAGTTTACTACTTTTTGTGTACTTGCCAGTCTGCCAGAAGCGATTTGTCACTAGTTGTGTATCATAAAAGAGTCATCGTTTCTCCTCCTAGGGGTTATTCGAGATTTCTTAATCCAAACCGCAAGTAACGAGGCATTGGCTACCTTAAGAGAGTCATAGTTACTCGTCCCAATTGCTCACCCAGTCTGCCACTTTTCCTTACTGCGGCCAGTCTGCCAGAAGCGATATGTCACTCGTTGTGTATCTTAAGAGATTCATCGTTACTCTTTCCATGGGTTACTGGTATTCTCTGATTCAATGCCTCTCGTGACGAAAAAGTGGCTATCTTAATAGTGCAATACTTCTTCCTCCCAGTTGCTCACACAGTTTACTACTTTTTTGTGTAGTTTTTGTCTGCCAGAAACTATAATTCACTAGTTTTGTATCATAAAAGAGTCATCGTTTCTCCTCCTAGGGGTTATTCGAGACCTCTTAATCCAAACCGCAAGTAACGTGGCATTGGCTACCTTAGAGTCATAGTCACTCGTCCCAATTGCTCACCCAGTCTGCCACTTTTTCTTACTGCAGCCAGTCTGCCAGAAGCGATTTGTCACCCGTTGTGTATCTTAAGAGTTTCATCGTTACTCCTTCCATAGGTTACTGGTATTCTCTGAGTCAATACCTCTCGTGACGAAAAAGTGGCTATCTTAATAGTGCAATACTTCTTCCTCCGAGTTGCTCACACAGTTTACTACTTTTTGTGTAGTTTTTGTCTGCCAGAAACTATAATTCACTAGTTGTGTATCATAAAAGAGTCATCGTTTCTCCTCCTAGCGGTTTTCGAAATTTCTTAATCCAAACCGCAAGTAACGAGGCATTGGCTACCTTAAGAGAGTCATAGTTACTCGTCCCCATTGCTCACCCAGTCTGCCACTTTTTCTTACTGCGGCCAGTCTGCCAGAAGCGATATGTCACTCGTTGTGTATCTTAAGAGATTCATCGTTACTCCTTCCATAGGTTACTGGTATTCTCTGAGTCAATACCTCTCTTGACGAAAAAGTGGCTATCTTAATAGTGCAATACGTCTTCCTCCGAGTTGCTCACACAGTTTACTACTTTTTGTGTAGTTTTTGTCTGCCAGAAACTATAATTCACTAGTTGTGTATCATAAAAGAGTCATCGTTTCTCCTCCTAGGGGTTATTCGAGATATCTTAATCCAAACCGCAAGTAACGAGGCATTGGCTACCTTAAGAGAGTCATAGTTACTCGTCCCAATTGCTCACCCAGTCTGCCACTTTTCCTTACTGCGGCCAGTCTGCCAGAAGCGATATGTCACTCGTTGTGTATCTTAAGAGATTCATCGTTACTCCTTCCATAGGGTACTGGTATTCTCTGAGTCAATACCTCTCTTGACGAAAAAGTGGCTATCTTAATAGTGCAATACTTCTTCCTCCGAGTTGCTCACACAGTTTACTACATTTTGTGTACTTGCCAGTCTGCCAGAAGCGATTTGTCACTAGTTGTGTATCATAAAAGAGTCATCGTTTCTCCTCCTAGGGGTTATTCGAGATTTCTTAATCCAAACCGCAAGTAACGAGGCATTGGCTACCTTAAGAGAGTCATAGTTACTCGTCCCAATTGCTCACCCAGTCTGCCACTTTTCCTTACTGCGGCCAGTCTGCCAGAAGCGATATGTCCCTCGTTGTGTATCTTAAGAGATTCATCGTTACTCTTTCCATAGGTTACTGGTATTCTCTGATTCAATGCTTCTCGTGACGAAAAAGTGGCTATCTTAATAGTGCAATACTTCTTCCTCCCAGTTGCTCACACAGTTTACTACTTTTTTGTGTAGTTTTTGTCTGCCAGAAACTATAATTCACTAGTTTTGTATCATAAAAGAGTCATCGTTTCTCCTCCTAGGGGTTATTCGAGACCTCTTAATCCAAACCGCAAGTAACGTGGCATTGGCTACCTTAAGAGAGTCATAGTTACTCGTCCCAATTGCTCACCCAGTCTGCCACTTTTTCTTACTGCGGCCAGTCTGCCAGAAGCGATTTGTCACCCGTTGTGTATCTTAAGAGATTCATCGTTACTCCTTCCATAGGTTACTGGTATTCTCTGAGTCAATACCTCTCGTGACGAAAAAGTGGCTATCTTAATAGTGCAATACTTCTTCCTCCGAGTTGCTCACACAGTTTACTACTTTTTGTGTAGTTTTTGTCTGCCAGAAACTATAATTCACTAGTTGTGTATCATAAAAGAGTCATCGTTTCTCCTCCTAGGGGTTATTCGAAATATCTTAATCCAAACCGCAAGTAACGAGGCATTGGCTACCTTAAGAGAGTCATAGTTACTCGTCCCAATTGCTCACCCAGTCTGCCACTTTTCCTTACTGCGGCCAGTCTGCCAGAAGCGATATGTCACTCGTTGTGTATCTTAAGAGATTCATCGTTACTCCTTCCATAGGGTACTGGTATTCTCTGAGTCAATACCTCTCTTGACGAAAAAGTGGCTACCTTAATAGTGCAATACTTCTTCCTCCGAGTTGCTCACACAGTTTACTACATTTTGTGTACTTGCCAGTCTGCCAGAAGCGATTTGTCACTAGTTGTGTATCATAAAAGAGTCATCGTTTCTCCTCCTAGGGGTTATTCGAGATTTCTTAATCCAAACCGCAAGTAACGAGGCATTGGCTACCTTAAGAGAGTCATAGTTACTCGTCCCAATTGCTCACCCAGTCTGCCACTTTTCCTTACTGCGGCCAGTCTGCCAGAAGCGATATGTCCCTCGTTGTGTATCTTAAGAGATTCATCGTTACTCCTTCCATAGGGTACTGGTATTCTCTGAGTCAATACCTCTCTTGACGAAAAAGTGGCTACCTTAATAGTGCAATACTTCTTCCTCCGAGTTGCTCACACAGTTTACTACATTTTGTGTACTTGCCAGTCTGCCAGAAGCGATTTGTCACTAGTTGTGTATCATAAAAGAGTCATCGTTTCTCCTCCTAGGGGTTATTCGAGATTTCTTAATCCAAACCGCAAGTAACGAGGCATTGGCTACCTTAAGAGAGTCATAGTTACTCGTCCCAATTGCTCACCCAGTCTGCCACTTTTCCTTACTGCGGCCAGTCTGCCAGAAGCGATATGTCCCTCGTTGTGTATCTTAAGAGATTCATCGTTACTCTTTCCATAGGTTACTGGTATTCTCTGAGTCAATACCTCTCGTGACGAAAAAGTGGCTATCTTAATAGTGCAATACTTCTTCCTCCGAGTTGCTCACACAGTTTACTACTTTTTGTGTAGTTTTTGTCTGCCAGAAACTATAATTCACTAGTTTTGTATCATAAAAGAGTCATCGTTTCTCCTCCTAGGGGTTATTCGAGACCTCTTAATCCAAACCGCAAGTAACGTGGCATTGGCTACCTTAGAGTCATAGTCACTCGTCCCAATTGCTCACCCAGTCTGCCACTTTTTCTTACTGCAGCCAGTCTGCCAGAAGCGATTTGTCACCCGTTGTGTATCTTAAGAGTTTCATCGTTACTCCTTCCATAGGTTACTGGTATTCTCTGAGTCAATACCTCTCGTGACGAAAAAGTGGCTATCTTAATAGTGCAATACTTCTTCCTCCGAGTTGCTCACACAGTTTACTACTTTTTGTGTAGTTTTTGTCTGCCAGAAACTATAATTCACTAGTTGTGTATCATAAAAGAGTCATCGTTTCTCCTCCTAGCGGTTTTCGAAATTTCTTAATCCAAACCGCAAGTAACGAGGCATTGGCTACCTTAAGAGAGTCATAGTTACTCGTCCCCATTGCTCACCCAGTCTGCCACTTTTTCTTACTGCGGCCAGTCTGCCAGAAGCGATATGTCACTCGTTGTGTATCTTAAGAGATTCATCGTTACTCCTTCCATAGGTTACTGGTATTCTCTGAGTCAATACCTCTCTTGACGAAAAAGTGGCTATCTTAATAGTGCAATACGTCTTCCTCCGAGTTGCTCACACAGTTTACTACTTTTTGTGTAGTTTTTGTCTGCCAGAAACTATAATTCACTAGTTGTGTATCATAAAAGAGTCATCGTTTCTCCTCCTAGGGGTTATTCGAGATATCTTAATCCAAACCGCAAGTAACGAGGCATTGGCTACCTTAAGAGAGTCATAGTTACTCGTCCCAATTGCTCACCCAGTCTGCCACTTTTCCTTACTGCGGCCAGTCTGCCAGAAGCGATATGTCACTCGTTGTGTATCTTAAGAGATTCATCGTTACTCCTTCCATAGGGTACTGGTATTCTCTGAGTCAATACCTCTCTTGACGAAAAAGTGGCTATCTTAATAGTGCAATACTTCTTCCTCCGAGTTGCTCACACAGTTTACTACATTTTGTGTACTTGCCAGTCTGCCAGAAGCGATTTGTCACTAGTTGTGTATCATAAAAGAGTCATCGTTTCTCCTCCTAGGGGTTATTCGAGATTTCTTAATCCAAACCGCAAGTAACGAGGCATTGGCTACCTTAAGAGAGTCATAGTTACTCGTCCCAATTGCTCACCCAGTCTGCCACTTTTCCTTACTGCGGCCAGTCTGCCAGAAGCGATATGTCCCTCGTTGTGTATCTTAAGAGATTCATCGTTACTCTTTCCATAGGTTACTGGTATTCTCTGATTCAATGCTTCTCGTGACGAAAAAGTGGCTATCTTAATAGTGCAATACTTCTTCCTCCCAGTTGCTCACACAGTTTACTACTTTTTTGTGTAGTTTTTGTCTGCCAGAAACTATAATTCACTAGTTTTGTATCATAAAAGAGTCATCGTTTCTCCTCCTAGGGGTTATTCGAGACCTCTTAATCCAAACCGCAAGTAACGTGGCATTGGCTACCTTAAGAGAGTCATAGTTACTCGTCCCAATTGCTCACCCAGTCTGCCACTTTTTCTTACTGCGGCCAGTCTGCCAGAAGCGATTTGTCACCCGTTGTGTATCTTAAGAGATTCATCGTTACTCCTTCCATAGGTTACTGGTATTCTCTGAGTCAATACCTCTCGTGACGAAAAAGTGGCTATCTTAATAGTGCAATACTTCTTCCTCCGAGTTGCTCACACAGTTTACTACTTTTTGTGTAGTTTTTGTCTGCCAGAAACTATAATTCACTAGTTGTGTATCATAAAAGAGTCATCGTTTCTCCTCCTAGGGGTTATTCGAAATATCTTAATCCAAACCGCAAGTAACGAGGCATTGGCTACCTTAAGAGAGTCATAGTTACTCGTCCCAATTGCTCACCCAGTCTGCCACTTTTCCTTACTGCGGCCAGTCTGCCAGAAGCGATATGTCACTCGTTGTGTATCTTAAGAGATTCATCGTTACTCCTTCCATAGGGTACTGGTATTCTCTGAGTCAATACCTCTCTTGACGAAAAAGTGGCTACCTTAATAGTGCAATACTTCTTCCTCCGAGTTGCTCACACAGTTTACTACATTTTGTGTACTTGCCAGTCTGCCAGAAGCGATTTGTCACTAGTTGTGTATCATAAAAGAGTCATCGTTTCTCCTCCTAGGGGTTATTCGAGATTTCTTAATCCAAACCGCAAGTAACGAGGCATTGGCTACCTTAAGAGAGTCATAGTTACTCGTCCCAATTGCTCACCCAGTCTGCCACTTTTCCTTACTGCGGCCAGTCTGCCAGAAGCGATATGTCCCTCGTTGTGTATCTTAAGAGATTCATCGTTACTCTTTCCATAGGTTACTGGTATTGTCTGATTCAATGCCTCTCGTGACGAAAAAGTGGCTATCTTAATAGTGCAATACTTCTTCCTCCCAGTTGCTCACACAGTTTACTACTTTTTTGTGTAGTTTTTGTCTGCCAGAAACTATAATTCACTAGTTTTGTATCATAAAAGAGTCATCGTTTCTCCTCCTAGGGGTTATTCGAGACCTCTTAATCCAAACCGCAAGTAACGTGGCATTGGCTACCTTAAGAGAGTCATAGTTACTCGTCCCAATTGTTCACCCAGTCTGCCACTTTTTCTTACTGCGGCCAGTCTGCCAGAAGCGATTTGTCACCCGTTGTGTATCTTAAGAGATTCATCGTTACTCCTTCCATAGGTTACTGGTATTCTCTGAGTCAATACCTCTCGTGACGAAAAAGTGGCTATCTTAATAGTGCAATACTTCTTCCTCCGAGTTGCTCACACAGTTTACTACTTTTTGTGTAGTTTTTGTCTGCCAGAAACTATAATTCACTAGTTGTGTATCATAAAAGAGTCATCGTTTCTCCTCCTAGGGGTTATTCGAGATATCTTAATCCAAACCGCAAGTAACGAGGCATTGGCTACCTTAAGAGAGTCATAGTTACTCGTCCCAATTGCTCACCCAGTCTGCCACTTTTCCTTACTGCGGCCAGTCTGCCAGAAGCGATATGTCACTCGTTGTGTATCTTAAGAGATTCATCGTTACTCCTTCCATAGGGTACTGGTATTCTCTGAGTCAATACCTCTCTTGACGAAAAAGTGGCTATCTTAATAGTGCAATACTTCTTCCTCCGAGTTGCTCACACAGTTTACTACTTTTTGTGTACTTGCCAGTCTGCCAGAAGCGATTTGTCACTAGTTGTGTATCATAAAAGAGTCATCGTTTCTCCTCCTAGGGGTTATTCGAGATTTCTTAATCCAAACCGCAAGTAACGAGGCATTGGCTACCTTAAGAGAGTCATAGTTACTCGTCCCAATTGCTCACCCAGTCTGCCACTTTTCCTTACTGCGGCCAGTCTGCCAGAAGCGATATGTCACTCGTTGTGTATCTTAAGAGATTCATCGTTACTCTTTCCATGGGTTACTGGTATTCTCTGATTCAATGCGTCTCATGACGAATAAGTGGCTATTTTAATAGTGCAATACTTCTTCCTCCAAGTTGCTCACACAGTTTACTACTTTTTTGAGTAGTTTTTGTCTGCCAGAAACTATAATTCACTAGTTTTGTATCATAAAAGAGTCATCGTTTCTCCTCCTAGGGGTTATTCGAGACCTCTTAATCCAAACCGCAAGTAACGAGGCATTGGCTACCTTAAGAGAGTCATAGTTACTCGTCCCAATTGCTCACCCAGTCTGCCACTTTTTCTTACTGCGGCCAGTCTGCCAGAAGCGATATGTCACTCGTTGTGTATCTTAAGAGATTCATCGTTACTCCTTCCATAGGTTACTGGTATTCTCTGAGTCAATACCTCTCGTGACGAAAAAGTGGCTATCTTAATAGTGCAATACTTCTTCCTCCGAGTTGCTCACACAGTTTACTACTTTTTGTGTAGTTTTTGTCTGCCAGAAACTATAATTCACTAGTTGTGTATCATAAAAGAGTCATCGTTTCTCCTCCTAGGGGTTATTCGAGATATCTTAATCCAAACCGCAAGTAACAAGGCATTGGCTACCTTAAGAGAGTCATAGTTACTCGTACCAATTGCTCACCCAGTCTGCCACTTTTCCTTACTGCGGCCAGTCTGCCAGAAGCGATATGTCACTCGTTGTGTATCTTAAGAGATTCATCGTTACTCCTTCCATAGGGTACTGGTATTCTCTGAGTCAATACCTCTCTTGACGAAAAAGTGGCTATCTTAATAGTGCAATACTTCTTCCTCCGAGTTGCTCACACAGTTTACTACTTTTTGTGTACTTGCCAGTCTGCCAGAAGCGATTTGTCACTAGTTGTGTATCATAAAAGAGTCATCGTTTCTCCTCCTAGGGGTTATTCGAGATTTCTTAATCCAAACCGCAAGTAACGAGGCATTGGCTACCTTAAGAGAGTCATAGTTACTCGTCCCAATTGCTCACCCAGTCTGCCACTTTTCCTTACTGCGGCCAGTCTGCCAGAAGCGATATGTCACTCGTTGTGTATCTTAAGAGATTCATCGTTACTCTTTCCATGGGTTACTGGTATTCTCTGATTCAATGCGTCTCATGACGAATAAGTGGCTATTTTAATAGTGCAATACTTCTTCCTCCAAGTTGCTCACACAGTTTACTACTTTTTTGAGTAGTTTTTGTCTGCCAGAAACTATAATTCACTAGTTTTGTATCATAAAAGAGTCATCGTTTCTCCTCCTAGGGGTTATTCGAGACCTCTTACTCCAAACCGCAAGTAACGAGGCATTGGCTACCTTAAGAGAGTCATAGTTACTCGTCCCAATTGCTCACCCAGTCTGCCACTTTTTCTTACTGCGGCCAGTCTGCCAGAAGCGATATGTCACTCGTTGTGTATCTTAAGAGATTCATCGTTACTCCTTCCATAGGTTACTGGTATTCTCTGAGTCAATACCTCTCTTGACGAAAAAGTGGCTATCTTAATAGTGCAATACTTCTTCCTCCGAGTTGCTCACACAGTTTACTACTTTTTGTGTACTTACCAGTCTGCCAGAAGCGATATGTCACTAGTTGTGTATCATAAAAGAGTCATCGTTTCTCCTCCTAGGGGATATTCGAGATTTCTTAATCCAAACCGCAAGTAACGAGGCATTGGCTACCTTAAGAGAGTCATAGTTACTCGTCCCAATTGCTCACCCAGTCTGCCACTTTTCCTTACTGCGGCCAGTCTGCCAGAAGCGATATGTCCCTCGTTGTGTATCTTAAGAGATTCATCGTTACTCTTTCCATAGGTTACTGGTATTCTCTGATTCAATGCCTCTCGTGACGAAAAAGTGGCTATCTTAATAGTGCAATACTTCTTCCTCCCAGTTGCTCACACAGTTTACTACTTTTTTGTGTAGTTTTTGTCTGCCAGAAACTATAATTCACTAGTTATGTATCATAAAAGAGTCATCGTTTCTCCTCCTAGGGGTTATTCGAGACCTCTTAATCCAAACCGCAAGTAACGTGGCATTGGCTACCTTAAGAGAGTCATAGTTACTCGTCCCAATTGCTCACCCAGTCTGCCACTTTTTCTTACTGCGGCCAGTCTGCCAGAAGCGATTTGTCACCCGTTGTGTATCTTAAGAGATTCATCGTTACTCCTTCCATAGGTTACTGGTATTCTCTGAGTCAATACCTCTCGTGACGAAAAAGTGGCTATTTTAATAGTGCAATACTTCTTCCTCCAAGTTGCTCACACAGTTTACTACTTTTTTGAGTAGTTTTTGTCTGCCAGAAACTATAATTCACTAGTTTTGTATCATAAAAGAGTCATCGTTTCTCCTCCTAGGGGTTATTCGAGACCTCTTAATCCAAACCGCAAGTAACGAGGCATTGGCTACCTTAAGAGAGTCATAGTTACTCGTCCCAATTGCTCACCCAGTCTGCCACTTTTTCTTACTGCGGCCAGTCTGCCAGAAGCGATATGTCACTCGTTGTGTATCTTAAGAGATTCATCGTTACTCCTTCCATAGGTTACTGGTATTCTCTGAGTCAATACCTCTCGTGACGAAAAAGTGGCTATCTTAATAGTGCAATACTTCTTCCTCCGAGTTGCTCACACAGTTTACTACTTTTTGTGTAGTTTTTGTCTGCCAGAAACTATAATTCACTAGTTGTGTATCATAAAAGAGTCATCGTTTCTCCTCCTAGGGGTTATTCGAGATATCTTAATCCAAACCGCAAGTAACAAGGCATTGGCTACCTTAAGAGAGTCATAGTTACTCGTCCCAATTGCTCACCCAGTCTGCCACTTTTCCTTACTGCGGCCAGTCTGCCAGAAGCGATATGTCACTCGTTGTGTATCTTAAGAGATTCATCGTTACTCCTTCCATAGGGTACTGGTATTCTCTGAGTCAATACCTCTCTTGACGAAAAAGTGGCTATCTTAATAGTGCAATACTTCTTCCTCCGAGTTGCTCACACAGTTTACTACTTTTTGTGTACTTGCCAGTCTGCCAGAAGCGATTTGTCACTAGTTGTGTATCATAAAAGAGTCATCGTTTCTCCTCCTAGGGGTTATTCGAGATTTCTTAATCCAAACCGCAAGTAACGAGGCATTGGCTACCTTAAGAGAGTCATAGTTACTCGTCCCAATTGCTCACCCAGTCTGCCACTTTTCCTTACTGCGGCCAGTCTGCCAGAAGCGATATGTCACTCGTTGTGTATCTTAAGAGATTCATCGTTACTCTTTCCATGGGTTACTGGTATTCTCTGATTCAATGCGTCTCATGACGAATAAGTGGCTATTTTAATAGTGCAATACTTCTTCCTCCAAGTTGCTCACACAGTTTACTACTTTTTTGAGTAGTTTTTGTCTGCCAGAAACTATAATTCACTAGCTTTGTATCATAAAAGAGTCATCGTTTCTCCTCCTAGGGGTTATTCGAGACCTCTTACTCCAAACCGCAAGTAACGAGGCATTGGCTACCTTAAGAGAGTCATAGTTACTCGTCCCAATTGCTCACCCAGTCTGCCACTTTTTCTTACTGCGGCCAGTCTGCCAGAAGCGATATGTCACTCGTTGTGTATCTTAAGAGATTCATCGTTACTCCTTCCATAGGTTACTGGTATTCTCTGAGTCAATACCTCTCTTGACGAAAAAGTGGCTATCTTAATAGTGCAATACTTCTTCCTCCGAGTTGCTCACACAGTTTACTACTTTTTGTGTACTTACCAGTCTGCCAGAAGCGATATGTCACTAGTTGTGTATCATAAAAGAGTCATCGTTTCTCCTCCTAGGGGATATTCGAGATTTCTTAATCCAAACCGCAAGTAACGAGGCATTGGCTACCTTAAGAGAGTCATAGTTACTCGTCCCAATTGCTCACCCAGTCTGCCACTTTTCCTTACTGCGGCCAGTCTGCCAGAAGCGATATGTCCCTCGTTGTGTATCTTAAGAGATTCATCGTTACTCTTTCCATAGGTTACTGGTATTGTCTGATTCAATGCCTCTCGTGACGAAAAAGTGGCTATCTTAATAGTGCAATACTTCTTCCTCCCAGTTGCTCACACAGTTTACTACTTTTTTGTGTAGTTTTTGTCTGCCAGAAACTATAATTCACTAGTTTTGTATCATAAAAGAGTCATCGTTTCTCCTCCTAGGGGTTATTCGAGACCTCTTAATCCAAACCGCAAGTAACGTGGCATTGGCTACCTTAAGAGAGTCATAGTTACTCGTCCCAATTGTTCACCCAGTCTGCCACTTTTTCTTACTGCGGCCAGTCTGCCAGAAGCGATTTGTCACCCGTTGTGTATCTTAAGAGATTCATCGTTACTCCTTCCATAGGTTACTGGTATTCTCTGAGTCAATACCTCTCGTGACGAAAAAGTGGCTATCTTAATAGTGCAATACTTCTTCCTCCGAGTTGCTCACACAGTTTACTACTTTTTGTGTAGTTTTTGTCTGCCAGAAACTATAATTCACTAGTTGTGTATCATAAAAGAGTCATCGTTTCTCCTCCTAGGGGTTATTCGAGATATCTTAATCCAAACCGCAAGTAACGAGGCATTGGCTACCTTAAGAGAGTCATAGTTACTCGTCCCAATTGCTCACCCAGTCTGCCACTTTTCCTTACTGCGGCCAGTCTGCCAGAAGCGATATGTCACTCGTTGTGTATCTTAAGAGATTCATCGTTACTCCTTCCATAGGGTACTGGTATTCTCTGAGTCAATACCTCTCTTGACGAAAAAGTGGCTATCTTAATAGTGCAATACTTCTTCCTCCGAGTTGCTCACACAGTTTACTACTTTTTGTGTACTTGCCAGTCTGCCAGAAGCGATTTGTCACTAGTTGTGTATCATAAAAGAGTCATCGTTTCTCCTCCTAGGGGTTATTCGAGATTTCTTAATCCAAACCGCAAGTAACGAGGCATTGGCTACCTTAAGAGAGTCATAGTTACTCGTCCCAATTGCTCACCCAGTCTGCCACTTTTCCTTACTGCGGCCAGTCTGCCAGAAGCGATATGTCACTCGTTGTGTATCTTAAGAGATTCATCGTTACTCTTTCCATGGGTTACTGGTATTCTCTGATTCAATGCGTCTCATGACGAATAAGTGGCTATTTTAATAGTGCAATACTTCTTCCTCCAAGTTGCTCACACAGTTTACTACTTTTTTGAGTAGTTTTTGTCTGCCAGAAACTATAATTCACTAGTTTTGTATCATAAAAGAGTCATCGTTTCTCCTCCTAGGGGTTATTCGAGACCTCTTAATCCAAACCGCAAGTAACGAGGCATTGGCTACCTTAAGAGAGTCATAGTTACTCGTCCCAATTGCTCACCCAGTCTGCCACTTTTTCTTACTGCGGCCAGTCTGCCAGAAGCGATATGTCACTCGTTGTGTATCTTAAGAGATTCATCGTTACTCCTTCCATAGGTTACTGGTATTCTCTGAGTCAATACCTCTCGTGACGAAAAAGTGGCTATCTTAATAGTGCAATACTTCTTCCTCCGAGTTGCTCACACAGTTTACTACTTTTTGTGTAGTTTTTGTCTGCCAGAAACTATAATTCACTAGTTGTGTATCATAAAAGAGTCATCGTTTCTCCTCCTAGGGGTTATTCGAGATATCTTAATCCAAACCGCAAGTAACAAGGCATTGGCTACCTTAAGAGAGTCATAGTTACTCGTACCAATTGCTCACCCAGTCTGCCACTTTTCCTTACTGCGGCCAGTCTGCCAGAAGCGATATGTCACTCGTTGTGTATCTTAAGAGATTCATCGTTACTCCTTCCATAGGGTACTGGTATTCTCTGAGTCAATACCTCTCTTGACGAAAAAGTGGCTATCTTAATAGTGCAATACTTCTTCCTCCGAGTTGCTCACACAGTTTACTACTTTTTGTGTACTTGCCAGTCTGCCAGAAGCGATTTGTCACTAGTTGTGTATCATAAAAGAGTCATCGTTTCTCCTCCTAGGGGTTATTCGAGATTTCTTAATCCAAACCGCAAGTAACGAGGCATTGGCTACCTTAAGAGAGTCATAGTTACTCGTCCCAATTGCTCACCCAGTCTGCCACTTTTCCTTACTGCGGCCAGTCTGCCAGAAGCGATATGTCACTCGTTGTGTATCTTAAGAGATTCATCGTTACTCTTTCCATGGGTTACTGGTATTCTCTGATTCAATGCGTCTCATGACGAATAAGTGGCTATTTTAATAGTGCAATACTTCTTCCTCCAAGTTGCTCACACAGTTTACTACTTTTTTGAGTAGTTTTTGTCTGCCAGAAACTATAATTCACTAGTTTTGTATCATAAAAGAGTCATCGTTTCTCCTCCTAGGGGTTATTCGAGACCTCTTACTCCAAACCGCAAGTAACGAGGCATTGGCTACCTTAAGAGAGTCATAGTTACTCGTCCCAATTGCTCACCCAGTCTGCCACTTTTTCTTACTGCGGCCAGTCTGCCAGAAGCGATATGTCACTCGTTGTGTATCTTAAGAGATTCATCGTTACTCCTTCCATAGGTTACTGGTATTCTCTGAGTCAATACCTCTCTTGACGAAAAAGTGGCTATCTTAATAGTGCAATACTTCTTCCTCCGAGTTGCTCACACAGTTTACTACTTTTTGTGTACTTACCAGTCTGCCAGAAGCGATATGTCACTAGTTGTGTATCATAAAAGAGTCATCGTTTCTCCTCCTAGGGGATATTCGAGATTTCTTAATCCAAACCGCAAGTAACGAGGCATTGGCTACCTTAAGAGAGTCATAGTTACTCGTCCCAATTGCTCACCCAGTCTGCCACTTTTCCTTACTGCGGCCAGTCTGCCAGAAGCGATATGTCCCTCGTTGTGTATCTTAAGAGATTCATCGTTACTCTTTCCATAGGTTACTGGTATTCTCTGATTCAATGCCTCTCGTGACGAAAAAGTGGCTATCTTAATAGTGCAATACTTCTTCCTCCCAGTTGCTCACACAGTTTACTACTTTTTTGTGTAGTTTTTGTCTGCCAGAAACTATAATTCACTAGTTATGTATCATAAAAGAGTCATCGTTTCTCCTCCTAGGGGTTATTCGAGACCTCTTAATCCAAACCGCAAGTAACGTGGCATTGGCTACCTTAAGAGAGTCATAGTTACTCGTCCCAATTGCTCACCCAGTCTGCCACTTTTTCTTACTGCGGCCAGTCTGCCAGAAGCGATTTGTCACCCGTTGTGTATCTTAAGAGATTCATCGTTACTCCTTCCATAGGTTACTGGTATTCTCTGAGTCAATACCTCTCGTGACGAAAAAGTGGCTATTTTAATAGTGCAATACTTCTTCCTCCAAGTTGCTCACACAGTTTACTACTTTTTTGAGTAGTTTTTGTCTGCCAGAAACTATAATTCACTAGTTTTGTATCATAAAAGAGTCATCGTTTCTCCTCCTAGGGGTTATTCGAGACCTCTTAATCCAAACCGCAAGTAACGAGGCATTGGCTACCTTAAGAGAGTCATAGTTACTCGTCCCAATTGCTCACCCAGTCTGCCACTTTTTCTTACTGCGGCCAGTCTGCCAGAAGCGATATGTCACTCGTTGTGTATCTTAAGAGATTCATCGTTACTCCTTCCATAGGTTACTGGTATTCTCTGAGTCAATACCTCTCGTGACGAAAAAGTGGCTATCTTAATAGTGCAATACTTCTTCCTCCGAGTTGCTCACACAGTTTACTACTTTTTGTGTAGTTTTTGTCTGCCAGAAACTATAATTCACTAGTTGTGTATCATAAAAGAGTCATCGTTTCTCCTCCTAGGGGTTATTCGAGATATCTTAATCCAAACCGCAAGTAACAAGGCATTGGCTACCTTAAGAGAGTCATAGTTACTCGTCCCAATTGCTCACCCAGTCTGCCACTTTTCCTTACTGCGGCCAGTCTGCCAGAAGCGATATGTCACTCGTTGTGTATCTTAAGAGATTCATCGTTACTCCTTCCATAGGGTACTGGTATTCTCTGAGTCAATACCTCTCTTGACGAAAAAGTGGCTATCTTAATAGTGCAATACTTCTTCCTCCGAGTTGCTCACACAGTTTACTACTTTTTGTGTACTTGCCAGTCTGCCAGAAGCGATTTGTCACTAGTTGTGTATCATAAAAGAGTCATCGTTTCTCCTCCTAGGGGTTATTCGAGATTTCTTAATCCAAACCGCAAGTAACGAGGCATTGGCTACCTTAAGAGAGTCATAGTTACTCGTCCCAATTGCTCACCCAGTCTGCCACTTTTCCTTACTGCGGCCAGTCTGCCAGAAGCGATATGTCACTCGTTGTGTATCTTAAGAGATTCATCGTTACTCTTTCCATGGGTTACTGGTATTCTCTGATTCAATGCGTCTCATGACGAATAAGTGGCTATTTTAATAGTGCAATACTTCTTCCTCCAAGTTGCTCACACAGTTTACTACTTTTTTGAGTAGTTTTTGTCTGCCAGAAACTATAATTCACTAGCTTTGTATCATAAAAGAGTCATCGTTTCTCCTCCTAGGGGTTATTCGAGACCTCTTACTCCAAACCGCAAGTAACGAGGCATTGGCTACCTTAAGAGAGTCATAGTTACTCGTCCCAATTGCTCACCCAGTCTGCCACTTTTTCTTACTGCGGCCAGTCTGCCAGAAGCGATATGTCACTCGTTGTGTATCTTAAGAGATTCATCGTTACTCCTTCCATAGGTTACTGGTATTCTCTGAGTCAATACCTCTCTTGACGAAAAAGTGGCTATCTTAATAGTGCAATACTTCTTCCTCCGAGTTGCTCACACAGTTTACTACTTTTTGTGTACTTACCAGTCTGCCAGAAGCGATATGTCACTAGTTGTGTATCATAAAAGAGTCATCGTTTCTCCTCCTAGGGGATATTCGAGATTTCTTAATCCAAACCGCAAGTAACGAGGCATTGGCTACCTTAAGAGAGTCATAGTTACTCGTCCCAATTGCTCACCCAGTCTGCCACTTTTCCTTACTGCGGCCAGTCTGCCAGAAGCGATATGTCCCTCGTTGTGTATCTTAAGAGATTCATCGTTACTCTTTCCATAGGTTACTGGTATTCTCTGATTCAATGCCTCTCGTGACGAAAAAGTGGCTATCTTAATAGTGCAATACTTCTTCCTCCCAGTTGCTCACACAGTTTACTACTTTTTTGTGTAGTTTTTGTCTGCCAGAAACTATAATTCACTAGTTTTGTATCATAAAAGAGTCATCGTTTCTCCTCCTAGGGGTTATTCGAGACCTCTTAATCCAAACCGCAAGTAACGTGGCATTGGCTACCTTAAGAGAGTCATAGTTACTCGTCCCAATTGCTCACCCAGTCTGCCACTTTTTCTTACTGCGGCCAGTCTGCCAGATGCGATTTGTCACCCGTTGTGTATCTTAAGAGATTCATCGTTACTCCTTCCATAGGTTACTGGTATTCTCTGAGTCAATACCTCTCGTGACGAAAAAGTGGCTATCTTAATAGTGCAATACTTCTTCCTCCGAGTTGCTCACACAGTTTACTACTTTTTGTGTAGTTTTTGTCTGCCAGAAACTATAATTCACTAGTTGTGTATCATAAAAGAGTCATCGTTTCTCCTCCTAGCGGTTTTCGAGATTTCTTAATCCAAACCGCAAGTAACGAGGCATTGGCTACCTTAAGAGAGTCATAGTTACTCGTCCCCATTGCTCACCCAGTCTGCCACTTTTTCTTACTGTGGCCAGTCTGCCAGAAGCGATATGTCACTCGTTGTGTATCTTAAGAGATTCATCGTTACTCCTTCCATAGGTTACTGGTATTCTCTGAGTCAATACCTCTCTTGACGAAAAAGTGGCTATCTTTATAGTGCAATACTTCTTCCTCCGAGTTGCTCACACAGTTTACTACTCTTTGTGTACTTGCCAGTCTGCCAGAGGCGATATGTCACTAGTTGTGTATCATAAAAGAGTCATCGTTTCTCCTCCTAGGGGTTATTCGAGATTTCTTAATCCAAACCGCAAGTAACGAGGCATTGGCTACCTTAAGAGAGTCATAGTTACTCGTCCCAATTGCTCACCCAGTCTGCCACTTTTCCTTACTGCGGCCAGTCTGCCAGAAGCGATATGTCCCTCGTTGTGTATCTTAAGAGATTCATCGTTACTCTTTCCATAGGTTACTGGTATTCTCTGATTCAATGCCTCTCGTGACGAAAAAGTGGCTATCTTAATAGTGCAATACTTCTTCCTCCCAGTTGCTCACACAGTTTACTACTTTTTTGTGAAGTTTTTGTCTGCCAGAAACTATAATTCACTAGTTTTGTATCATAAAATAGTCATCGTTTCTCCTCCTAGGGGTTATTCGAGACCTCTTAATCCAAACCGCAAGTAACGTGGCATTGGCTACCTTAAGAGAGTCATAGTTACTCGTCCCAATTGCTCACCCAGTCTGCCACTTTATCTTACTGCGGACAGTCTGCCAGAAGCGATTTGTCACCCGTTGTGTATCTTAAGAGATTCATCGTTACTCCTTCCATAGGTTACTGGTATTCTCTGAGTCAATACCTCTCGTGACGAAAAAGTGGCTATCTTAATAGTGCAATACTTCTTCCTCCGAGTTGCTCACACAGTTTACTACTTTTTGTGTACTTGCCAGTCTGCCAGAAGCGATTTGTCACTACTTGTGTATCATAAATGAGTCATCGTTTCTCCTCCTAGGGGTTATTCGAGATTTCTTAATCCAAACCGCAAGTAACGAGGCATTGGCTACCTTAAGAGAGTCATAGTTACTCGTCCCAATTGCTCACCCAGTCTGCCACTTTTCCTTACTGCGGCCAGTCTGCCAGAAGCGATATGTCACTCGTTGTGTATCTTAAGAGATTCATCGTTACTCTTTCCATGGGTTACTGGTATTCTCTGATTCAATGCGTCTCATGACGAATAAGTGGCTATTTTAATAGTGCAATACTTCTTCCTCCAAGTTGCTCACACAGTTTACTACTTTTTTGAGTAGTTTTTGTCTGCCAGAAACTATAATTCACTAGTTTTGTATCATAAAAGAGTCATCGATTCTCCTCCTAGGGGTTATTCGAGACCTCTTAATCCAAACCGCAAGTAACGAGGCATTGGCTACCTTAAGAGAGTCATAGTTACTCGTCCCAATTGCTCACCCAGTCTGCCACGTTTTCTTACTGCGGCCAGTCTGCCAGAAGCGATATGTCACTCGTTGTGTATCTTAAGAGATTCATCGTTACTCCTTCCATAGGTTACTGGTATTCTCTGAGTCAATACCTCTCTTGACGAAAAATTTCTATCTTAATAGTGCAATACTTCTTCCTCCGAGTTGCTCACACAGTTTACTACTTTTTGTGTAGTTTTTGTCTGCCAGAAACTATAATTCACTAGTTGTGTGTCATAAAAGAGTCATCGTTTCTCCTCCTAGGGGTTATTCGAGATTTCTTAATCCAAACCGCAAGTAACGAGGCATTGGCTACCTTAAGAAAGTCATAGTTACTCGTCCCAATTGCTCACCCAGTCTGCCACTTTTCCTTACTGCGGCCAGTCTGCCAGAAGCGATATGTCACTCGTTGTGTATCTTAAGAGATTCATCGTTACTCTTTCCATAGGTTACTGGTATTCTCTGATTCAATGCCTCTCGTGACGAAAAAGTGGCTATCTTAATAGTGCAATACTTCTTCCTCCCAGTTGCTCACACAGTTTACTACTTTTTTGTGTAGTTTTTGTCTGCCAGAAACTATAATTCACTAGTTTTGTATCATAAAAGAGTCATCGTTTCTCCTCCTAGGGGTTATTCGAGACCTCTTAATCCAAACCGCAAGTAACGAGGCATTGGCTACCTTAAGAGAGTCATAGTTACTCGTCCCAATTGCTCACCCAGTCTGGCACTTTTCCTTACTGCGGCCAGTCTGCCAGAAGCGATATAACACTCGTTGTGTATCTTAAGAGATTCATCGTTACTCCTTCCATAGGGTACTGGTATTCTCTGAGTCAATACCTCTCTTGACGTAAAAGTGGCTATCTTAATAGTGCAATACTTCTTCCTCCGAGTTGCTCACACAGTTTACTACTTTTTGTGTACTTGCCAGTCTGCCAGAAGCGATTTGTCACTAGTTGTGTAACATAAAAGAGTCATCGTTTCTCCTCCTAGGGGTTATTCGAGATTTCTTAATCCAAACCGCAAGTAACGAGGCATTGGCTACCTTAAGAGAGTCATAGTTACTCGTCCCAATTGCTCACCCAGTCTGCCACTTTTCCTTACTGCGGCCAGTCTGCCAGAAGCGATATGTCACTCGTTGTGTATCTTAAGAGATTCATCGTTACTCCTTCCATAGGTTACTGGTATTCTCTGAGTCAATACCTCTCTTGACGAAATCGTGGCTATCTTAATAGTGCAATACTTCTTCCTCCGAGTTGCTCACACAGTTTACTACTTTTTGTGTAGTTTTTGTCTGCCAGAAACTATAATTCACTAGTTGTGTATCATAAAAGAGTCATCGTTTCTCCTCCTAGGGGTTATTCGAGATATCTTAATCCAAACCGCGAGTAACGAGGCATTGGCTACCTTAAGAAAGTCATAGTTACTCGTCCTAATTGCTCACCCAGTCTGCCACTTTTCCTTACTGCGGCCAGTCTGCCAGAAGCGAAATGTCACTCGTTGTGTATCTTAAGAGATTCATCGTTACTCCTTCCATAGGGTACTGGTATTCTCTGAGTCAATACCTCTCTTGACGAAAAAGTGGCTATCTTAATAGTGCAATACTTCTTCCTCCGAGTTGCTCACACAGTTTACTACTTTTTGTGTACTTGCCAGTCTGCCAGAAGCGATTTGTCACTACTTGTGTATCATAAATGAGTCATCGTTTCTCCTCCTAGGGGTTATTCGAGATTTCTTAATCCAAACCGCAAGTAACGAGGCATTGGCTACCTTAAGAGAGTCATAGTTACTCGTCCCAATTGCTCACCCAGTCTGCCACTTTTCCTTACTGCGGCCAGTCTGCCAGAAGCGATATGTCACTCGTTGTGTATCTTAAGAGATTCATCGTTACTCTTTCCATGGGTTACTGGTATTCTCTGATTCAATGCGTCTCATGACGAATAAGTGGCTATTTTAATAGTGCAATACTTCTTCCTCCAAGCTGCTCACACAGTTTACTACTTTTTTGAGTAGTTTTTGTCTGCCAGAAACTATAATTCACTAGTTTTGTATCATAAAAGAGTCATCGATTCTCCTCCTAGGGGTTATTCGAGACCTCTTAATCCAAACCGCAAGTAACGAGGCATTGGCTACCTTAAGAGAGTCATAGTTACTCGTCCCAATTGCTCACCCAGTCTGCCACGTTTTCTTACTGCGGCCAGTCTGCCAGAAGCGATATGTCACTCGTTGTGTATCTTAAGAGATTCATCGTTACTCCTTCCATAGGTTACTGGTATTCTCTGAGTCAATACCTCTCTTGACGAAAAAGTTTCTATCTTAATAGTGCAATACTTCTTCCTCCGAGTTGCTCACACAGTTTACTACTTTTTGTGTAGTTTTTGTCTGCCAGAAACTATAATTCACTAGTTGTGTGTCATAAAAGAGTCATCGTTTCTCCTCCTAGGGGTTATTCGAGATTTCTTAATCCAAACCGCAAGTAACGAGGCATTGGCTACCTTAAGAAAGTCATAGTTACTCGTCCCAATTGCTCACCCAGTCTGCCACTTTTCCTTACTGCGGCCAGTCTGCCAGAAGCGATATGTCACTCGTTGTGTATCTTAAGAGATTCATCGTTACTCTTTCCATAGGTTACTGGTATTCTCTGATTCAATGCCTCTCGTGACGAAAAAGTGGCTATCTTAATAGTGCAATACTTCTTCCTCCCAGTTGCTCACACAGTTTACTACTTTTTTGTGTAGTTTTTGTCTGCCAGAAACTATAATTCACTAGTTTTGTATCATAAAAGAGTCATCGTTTCTCCTCCTAGGGGTTATTCGAGACCTCTTAATCCAAACCGCAAGTAACGAGGCATTGGCTACCTTAAGAGAGTCATAGTTACTCGTCCCAATTGCTCACCCAGTCTGCCACTTTTCCTTACTGCGGCCAGTCTGCCAGAAGCGATATAACACTCGTTGTGTATCTTAAGAGATTCATCGTTACTCCTTCCATAGGGTACTGGTATTCTCTGAGTCAATACCTCTCTTGACGAAAAAGTGGCTATCTTAATAGTGCAATACTTCTTCCTCCGAGTTGCTCACACAGTTTACTACTTTTTGTGTACTTGCCAGTCTGCCAGAAGCGATTTGTCACTAGTTGTGTAACATAAAAGAGTCATCGTTTCTCCTCCTAGGGGTTATTCGAGATTTCTTAATCCAAACCGCAAGTAACGAGGCATTGGCTACCTTAAGAGAGTCATAGTTACTCGTCCCAATTGCTCACCCAGTCTGCCACTTTTCCTTACTGCGGCCAGTCTGCCAGAAGCGATATGTCACTCGTTGTGTATCTTAAGAGATTCATCGTTACTCTTTCCATGGGTTACTGGTATTCTCTGATTCAATGCGTCTCATGACGAATAAGTGGCTATTTTAATAGTGCAATACTTCTTCCTCCAAGTTGCTCACACAGTTTACTACTTTTTTGAGTAGTTTTTGTCTGCCAGAAACTATAATTCACTAGTTTTGTATCATAAAAGAGTCATCGTTTCTCCTCCTAGGGGTTATTCGAGACCTCTTAATCCAAACCGCAAGTAACGAGGCATTGGCTACCTTAAGAGAGTCATAGTTACTCGTCCCAATTGCTCACCCAGTCTGCCACTTTTTCTTACTGCGGCCAGTCTGCCAGAAGCGATATGTCACTCGTTGTGTATCTTAAGAGATTCATCGTTACTCCTTCCATAGGTTACTGGTATTCTCTGAGTCAATACCTCTCTTGACGAAAAAGTGGCTATCTTAATAGTGCAATACTTCTTCCTCCGAGTTGCTCACACAGTTTACTACTTTTTGTGTACTTGCCAGTCTGCCAGAAGCGATATGTCACTAGTTGTGTATCATAAAAGAGTCATCGTTTCTCCTCCTAGGGGTTATTCGAGATTTCTTAATCCAAACCGCAAGTAACGAGGCATTGGCTACCTTAAGAGAGTCATAGTTACTCGTCCCAATTGCTCACCCAGTCTGCCACATTTCCTTACTGCGGCCAGTCTGCCAGAAGCGATATGTCACTCGTTGTGTATCTTAAGAGATTCATCGTTACTCCTTCCATAGGTTACTGGTATTCTCTGATTCAATGCCTCTCGTGACGAAAAAGTGGCTATCTTAATAGTGCAATACTTCTTCCTCCCAGTTGCTCACACAGTTTACTACTTTTTTGTGTAGTTTTTGTCTGCCGGAAACTATAATTCACTAGTTTTGTATCATAAAAGAGTCATCGTTTCTCCTCCTAGGGGTTATTCGAGACCTCTTAATCCAAACCGCAAGTAACGAGGCATTGGCTACCTTAAGAGAGTCATAGTTACTCGTCCCAATTGCTCACCCAGTCTGCCACATTTTCTTACTGCGGCCAGTCTGCCAGAAGCGATATGTCACTCGTTGTGTATCTTAAGAGATTCATCGTTACTCCTTCCATAGGTTACTGGTATTCTCTGAGTCAATACCTCTCTTGACGAAAAAGTTTCTATCTTAATAGTGCAATACTTTTTCCTCCGAGTTGCTCACACAGTTTACTACTTTTTGTGTAGTTTTTGTCTGCCAGAAACTATAATTCACTAGTTGTGTATCATAAAAGAGTCATCGTTTCTCCTCCTAAGGGTTATTCGAGATTTCTTAATCCAAACCGCAAGTAACGAGGCATTGGCTACCTTAAGAGAGTCATAGTTACTCGTCCCAATTGCTCACCCAGTCTGCCACTTTTCCTTACTGCGGCCAGTCTGCCAGAAGCGATATGTCACTCGTTGTGTATCTTAAGAGATTCATCGTTACTCTTTCCATAGGTTACTGGTATTCTCTGATTCAATGCCTCTCGTGACGAAAAAGTGGCTATCTTAATAGTGCAATACTTCTTCCTCCCAGTTGCTCACACAGTTTACTACTTTTTTGTGTAGTTTTTGTCTGCCAGAAACTATAATTCACTAGTTTTGTATCATAAAAGAGTCATCGTTTCTCCTCCTAGGGGTTATTCGAGACCTCTTAATCCAAACCGCAAGTAACGAGGCATTGGCTACCTTAAGAGAGTCATAGTTACTCGTCCCAATTGCTCACCCAGTCTGCCACTTTTCCTTACTGCGGCCTGTCTGCCAGAAGCGATATGTCACTCGTTGTGTATCTTAAGAGATTCATCGTTACTCCTTCCATAGGGTACTGGTATTCTCTGAGTCAATACCTCTCTTGACGAAAAAGTGGCTATCTTAATAGTGCAATACTTCTTCCTCCGAGTTGCTCACACAGTTTACTACTTTTTGTGTACTTGCCAGTCTGCCAGAAGCGATTTGTCACTAGTTGTGTATCATAAAAGAGTCATCGTTTCTCCTCCTAGGGGTTATTCGAGATTTCTTAATCCAAACCGCAAGTAACGAGGCATTGGCTACCTTAAGAGAGTCATAGTTACTCGTCCCAATTGCTCACCCAGTCTGCCACTTTTCCTTACTGCGGCCAGTCTGCCAGAAGCGATATGTCACTCGTTGTGTATCTTAAGAGATTCATCGTTACTCTTTCCATGGGTTACTGGTATTCTCTGATTCAATGCGTCTCATGACGAATAAGTGGCTATTTTAATAGTGCAATACTTCTTCCTCCAAGTTGCTCACACAGTTTACTACTTTTTTGAGTAGTTTTTGTCTGCCAGAAACTATAATTCACTAGTTTTGTATCATAAAAGAGTCATCGTTTCTCCTCCTAGGGGTTATTCGAGACCTCTTAATCCAAACCGCAAGTAACGAGGCATTGGCTACCTTAAGAGAGTCATAGTTACTCGTCCCAATTGCTCACCCAGTCTGCCACTTTTTCTTACTGCGGCCAGTCTGCCAGAAGCGATATGTCACTCGTTGTGTATCTTAAGAGATTCATCGTTACTCCTTCCATAGGTTACTGGTATTCTCTGAGTCAATACCTCTCTTGACGAAAAAGTGGCTATCTTAATAGTGCAATACTTCTTCCTCCCAGTTGCTCACACAGTTTACTACTTTTTTGTGTAGTTTTTGTCTGCCGGAAACTATAATTCACTAGTTTTGTATCATAAAAGAGTCATCGTTTCTCCTCCTAGGGGTTATTCGAGACCTCTTAATCCAAACCGCAAGTAACGAGGCATTGGCTACCTTAAGAGAGTCATAGTTACTCGTCCCAATTGCTCACCCAGTCTTCCACGTTTTCTTACTGCGGCCAGTCTGCCAGAAGCGATATGTCACTCGTTGTGTATCTTAAGAGATTCATCGTTACTCCTTCCATAGGTTACTGGTATTCTCTGAGTCAATACCTCTCTTGACGAAAAAGTTTCTATCTTAATAGTGCAATACTTCTTCCTCCGAGTTGCTCACACAGTTTACTACTTTTTGTGTAGTTTTTGTCTGCCAGAAACTATAATTCACTAGTTGTGTATCATAAAAGAGTCATCGTTTCTCCTCCTAGGGGTTATTCGAGATTTCTTCATCCAAACCGCAAGTAACGAGGCATTGGCTACCTTAAGAGAGTCATAGTTACTCGTCCCAATTGCTCACCCAGTCTGCCACTTTTCCTTACTGCGGCCAGTCTGCCAGAAGCGATATGTCACTCGTTGTGTATCTTAAGAGATTCATCGTTACTCTTTCCATAGGTTACTGGTATTCTCTGAGTCAATACCTCTCTTGACGAAAAAGTGGCTATCTTAATAGTGCAATACTTCTTCCTCCGAGTTGCTCACACAGTTTACTGCTTTTTGTGTAGTTTTTGTCTGGTTGAAACTATAATTCACTAGTTTTGTATCATAAAAGAGTCATCGTTTCTCCTCCTAGGGGTTATTCGAGACCTCTTAATCCAAACCGCAAGTAACGAGGCATTGGCTACCTTAAGAGAGTCATAGTTACTCGTCCCAATTGCTCACCCAGTCTGCCACTTTTTCTTACTGCGGCCAGTCTGCCAGAAGCGATATGTCACTCGTTGTGTATCTTAAGAGATTCATCGTTACTCCTTCCATAGGTTACTGGTATTCTCTGAGTCAATACCTCTCGTGACGAAAAAGTGGCTATCTTAATAGTGCAATACTTCTTCCTCCGAGTTGCTCACACAGTTTACTACTTTTTGTGTAGTTTTTGTCTGCCAGAAACTATAATTCACTAGTTGTGTATCATAAAAGAGTCATCGTTTCTCCTCCTAGGGGTTTTCGATATTTCTTAAACCAAACCGCAAGTAACGAGGCATTGGCTACCTTAAGAGAGTCATAGTTACTCGTCCCCATTGCTCACCCAGTCTGCCACTTTTTCTTACTGTGGCCAGTCTGCCAGAAGCGATATGTCACTCGTTGTGTATCTTAAGAGATTCATCGTTACTCCTTCCATAGGTTACTGGTATTCTCTGAGTCAATACCTCTCTTGACGAAAAAGTGGCTATCTTAATAGTGCAATACTTCTTCCTCCGAGTTGCTCACACAGTTTACTGCTTTTTGTGTAGTTTTTGTCTGGTTGAAACTATAATTCACTAGTTGTGTATCATAAAAGAGTCATCGTTTCTCCTCCTAGGGGTTATTCGAGATATCTTAATCCAAACCGCAAGTAACGAGGCATTGGCTACCTTAAGAGAGTCATAGTTACTCGTCCCAATTGCTCACCCAGTCTGCCACTTTTCCTTACTGCGGCCAGTCTGCCAGAAGCGATATGTCACTCGTTGTGTATCTTAAGAGATTCATCGTTACTCCTTCCATAGGGTACTGGTATTCTCTGAGTCAATACCTCTCTTGACGAAAAAGTGGCTATCTTAATAGTGCAATACTTCTTCCTCCGAGTTGCTCACACAGTTTACTACTTTTTGTGTACTTGCCAGTCTGCCAGAGGCGATATGTCACTAGTTGTGTATCATAAAAGAGTCATCGTTTCTCCTCCTAGGGGTTATTCGAGATTTCTTAATCCAAACCGCAAGTAACGAGGCATTGGCTACCTTAAGAGAGTCATAGTTACTCGTCCCAATTGCTCACCCAGTCTGCCACTTTTCCTTACTGCGGCCAGTCTGCCAGAAGCGATATGTCACTCGTTGTGTATCTTAAGAGATTCATCGTTACTCTTTCCATAGGTTACTGGTATTCTCTGATTCAATGCCTCTCGTGACGAAAAAGTGGCTATCTTAATAGTGCAATACTTCTTCCTCCCAGTTGCTCACACAGTTTACTACTTTTTTGAGTAGTTTTTGTCTGCCAGAAACTATAATTCGCTAGTTTTGTATCATAAATGAGTCATCGTTTCTCCTCCTAGGGGTTATTCGAGACCTCTTAATCCAAACCGCAAGTAACGAGGCATTGGCTACCTTAAGAGAGTCATAGTTACTCGTCCCAATTGCTCACCCAGTCTGCCACATTTTCTTACTGCGGCCAGTCTGCCAGAAGCGATATGTCACTCGTTGTGTATCTTAAGAGATTCATCGTTACTCCTTCCATAGGTTACTGGTATTCTCTGAGTCAATACCTCTCGTGACGAAAAAGTGGCTATCTTAATAGTGCAATACTTCTTCCTCCGAGTTGCTCACACAGTTTACTACTTTTTGTGTAGTTTTTGTCTGCCAGAAACTATAATTCACTAGTTGTGTATCATAAAAGAGTCATCGTTTCTCCTCCTAGGGGTTTTCGATATTTCTTAAACCAAACCGCAAGTAACGAGGCATTGGCTACCTTAAGAGAGTCATAGTTACTCGTCCCCATTGCTCACCCAGTCTGCCACTTTTTCTTACTGTGGCCAGTCTGCCAGAAGCGATATGTCACTCGTTGTGTATCTTAAGAGATTCATCGTTACTCCTTCCATAGGTTACTGGTATTCTCTGAGTCAATACCTCTCTTGACGAAAAAGTGGCTATCTTAATAGTGCAATACTTCTTCCTCCGAGTTGCTCACACAGTTTACTGCTTTTTGTGTAGTTTTTGTCTGGTTGAAACTATAATTCACTAGTTGTGTATCATAAAAGAGTCATCGTTTCTCCTCCTAGGGGTTATTCGAGATATCTTAATCCAAACCGCAAGTAACGAGGCATTGGCTACCTTAAGAGAGTCATAGTTACTCGTCCCAATTGCTCACCCAGTCTGCCACTTTTCCTTACTGCGGCCAGTCTGCCAGAAGCGATATGTCACTCGTTGTGTATCTTAAGAGATTCATCGTTACTCCTTCCATAGGGTACTGGTATTCTCTGAGTCAATACCTCTCTTGACGAAAAAGTGGCTATCTTAATAGTGCAATACTTCTTCCTCCGAGTTGCTCACACAGTTTACTACTTTTTGTGTACTTGCCAGTCTGCCAGAGGCGATATGTCACTAGTTGTGTATCATAAAAGAGTCATCGTTTCTCCTCCTAGGGGTTATTCGAGATTTCTTAATCCAAACCGCAAGTAACGAGGCATTGGCTACCTTAAGAGAGTCATAGTTACTCGTCCCAATTGCTCACCCAGTCTGCCACTTTTCCTTACTGCGGCCAGTCTGCCAGAAGCGATATGTCACTCGTTGTGTATCTTAAGAGATTCATCGTTACTCTTTCCATAGGTTACTGGTATTCTCTGATTCAATGCCTCTCGTGACGAAAAAGTGGCTATCTTAATAGTGCAATACTTCTTCCTCCCAGTTGCTCACACAGTTTACTACTTTTTTGAGTAGTTTTTGTCTGCCAGAAACTATAATTCGCTAGTTTTGTATCATAAATGAGTCATCGTTTCTCCTCCTAGGGGTTATTCGAGACCTCTTAATCCAAACCGCAAGTAACGAGGCATTGGCTACCTTAAGAGAGTCATAGTTACTCGTCCCAATTGCTCACCCAGTCTGCCACATTTTCTTACTGCGGCCAGTCTGCCAGAAGCGATATGTCACTCGTTGTGTATCTTAAGAGATTCATCGTTACTCCTTCCATAGGTTACTGGTATTCTCTGAGTCAATACCTCTCGTGACGAAAAAGTGGCTATCTTAATAGTGCAATACTTCTTCCTCCCAGTTGCTCACACAGTTTACTACTTTTTGTGTAGTTTTTGTCTGCCAGAAACTATAATTCACTAGTTGTGTATCATAAAAGAGTCATCGTTTCTCCTCCTAGGGTTTTTCGATATTTCTTAATCCAAACCGCAAGTAACGAGGCATTGGCTACCTTAAGAGAGTCATAGTTACTCGTCCCAATTGCTCACCCAGTCTGCCACTTTTTCTTACTGCGGCCAGTCTGCCAGAAGCGATATGTCACTCGTTGTGTATCTTAAGAGATTCATCGTTACTCCTTCCATAGGGTACTGGTATTCTCTGAGTCAATACCTCTCTTGACGAAAAAGTGGCTATCTTAATAGTGCAATACTTCTTCCTCCGAGTTGCTCACACAGTTTACTACTTTTTGAGTACTTGCCAGTCTGCCAGAGGCGATATGTCACTAGTTGTGTATGATAAAAGAGTCATCGTTTCTCCTCCTAGGGGTTATTCGAGATTTCTTAATCCAAACCGCAAGTAACGAGGCATTGGCTACCTTAAGAGAGTCATAGTTACTCGTCCCAATTGCTCACCCAGTCTGCCACTTTTCCTTACTGCGGCCAGTCTGCCAGAAGCGATATGTCACTCGTTGTGTATCTTAAGAGATTCATCGTTACTCTTTCCATAGGTTACTGGTATTCTCTGAATCAATACCTCTCTTGACGAAAAAGTGGCTATCTTAATAGTGCAATACTTCTTCCTCCGAGTTGCTCACACAGTTTACTGCTTTTTGTGTAGTTTTTGTCTGGTTGAAACTATAATTCACTAGTTGTGTATCATAAAAGAGTCATCGTTTCTCCTCCTAGGGGTTATTCGAGATATCTTAATCCAAACTGCAAGTAACGAGGCATTGGCTACCTTAAGAGAGTCATAGTTACTCGTCCCAATTGCTCACCCAGTCTGCCACTTTTCCTTACTGCGGCCAGTCTGCCAGAAGCGATATGTCACTCGTTGTGTATCTTAAGAGATTCATCGTTACTCCTTCCATAGGGTACTGGTATTCTCTGAGTCAATACCTCTCTTGACGAAAAAGTGGCTATCTTAATAGTGCAATACTTCTTCCTCCGAGTTGCTCACACAGTTTACTACTTTTTGTGTACTTGCCAGTCTGCCAGAGGCGATATGTCACTAGTTGTGTATCATAAAAGAGTCATTGTTTCTCCTCCTAGGGGTTATTCGAGATTTCTTAATCCAAACCGCAAGTAACGAGGCATTGGCTACCTTAAGAGAGTCATAGTTACTCGTCCCAATTGCTCACCCAGTCTGCCACTTTTCCTTACTGCGGCCAGTCTGCCAGAAGCGATATGTCACTCGTTGTGTATCTTAAGAGATTCATCGTTACTCTTTCCATAGGTTACTGGTATTCTCTGATTCAATGCCTCTCGTGACGAAAAAGTGGCTATCTTAATAGTGCAATACTTCTTCCTCCCAGTTGCTCACACAGTTTACTACTTTTTTGAGTAGTTTTTGTCTGCCAGAAACTATAATTCGCTAGTTTTGTATCATAAAAGAGTCATCGTTTCTCCTCCTAGGGGTTATTCGAGACCTCTTAATCCAAACCGCAAGTAACGAGGCATTGGCTACCTTAAGAGAGTCATAGTTACTCGTCCCAATTGCTCACCCAGTCTGCCACATTTTCTTACTGCGGCCAGTCTGCCAGAAGCGATATGTCACTCGTTGTGTATCTTAAGAGATTCATCGTTACTCCTTCCATAGGTTACTGGTATTCTCTGAGTCAATACCTCTCGTGACGAAAAAGTGGCTATCTTAATAGTGCAATACTTCTTCCTCCGAGTTGCTCACACAGTTTACTACTTTTTGTGTAGTTTTTGTCTGCCAGAAACTATAATTCACTAGTTGTGTATCATAAAAGTGTCATCGTTTCTCCTCCTAGGGTTTTTCGATATTTCTTAATCCAAACCGCAAGTAACGAGGCATTGGCTACCTTAAGAGAGTCATAGTTACTCGTCCCAATTGCTCACCCAGTCTGCCACTTTTTCTTACTGCGGCCAGTCTGCCAGAAGCGATATGTCACTCGTTGTGTATCTTAAGAGATTCATCGTTACTCCTTCCATAGGGTACTGGTATTCTCTGAGTCAATACCTCTCTTGACGAAAAAGTGGCTATCTTAATAGTGCAATACTTCTTCCTCCGAGTTGCTCACACAGTTTACTACTTTTTGAGTACTTGCCAGTCTGCCAGAGGCGATATGTCACTAGTTGTGTATGATAAAAGAGTCATCGTTTCTCCTCCTAGGGGTTATTCGAGATTTCTTAATCCAAACCGCAAGTAACGAGGCATTGGCTACCTTAAGAGAGTCATAGTTACTCGTCCCAATTGCTCACCCAGTCTGCCACTTTTCCTTACTGCGGCCAGTCTGCCAGAAGCGATATGTCACTCGTTGTGTATCTTAAGAGATTCATCGCTACTCTTTCCATAGGTTACTGGTATTCTCTGATTCAATGCCTCTCGTGACGAAAAAGTGGCTATCTTAATAGTGCAATACTTCTTCCTCCCAGTTGCTCACACAGTTTACTACTTTTTTGAGTAGTTTTTGTCTGCCAGAAACTATAATTCGCTAGTTTTGTATCATAAAAGAGTCATCGTTTCTCCTCCTAGGGGTTATTCGAGACCTCTTAATCCAAAGCGCAAGTAACGAGGCATTGGCTACCTTAAGAGAGTCATAGTTACTCGTCCCAATTGCTCACCCAGTCTGCCACTTTTTCTTACTGCGGCCAGTCTGCCAGAAGCGATATGTCACTCGTTGTGTATCTTAAGAGATTCATCGTTACTCCTTCCATAGGTTACTGGTATTCTCTGAGTCAATACCTCTCGTGACGAAAAAGTGGCTATCTTAATAGTGCAATACTTCTTCCTCCGAGTTGCTCACACAGTTTACTACTTTTTGTGTAGTTTTTGTCTGCCAGAAACTATAATTCACTAGTTGTGTATCATAAAAGAGTCATCGTTTCTCCTCCTAGGGTTTTTCGATATTTCTTAATCCAAACCGCAAGTAACGAGGCATTGGCTACCTTAAGAGAGTCATAGTTACTCGTCCCAATTGCTCACCCAGTCTGCCACTTTTCCTTACTGCGGCCAGTCTGCCAGAAGCGATATGTCACTCGTTGTGTATCTTAAGAGATTCATCGTTTCTCCTTCCATAGGTTACTGGTATTCTCTGAGTCAATACCTCTCTTGACGAAAAAGTGGCTATCTTAATAGTGCAATACTTCTTCCTCCGAGTTGCTCACACAGTTTACTACTTTTTGTGTACTTGCAAGTCTGCCAGAAGCGATATGTCACTAGTTGTGTATCATAAAAGAGTCATCGTTTCTCCTCCTAGGGGTTATTCGAGATTTCTTAATCCAAACCGCAAGTAACGAGGCATTGGCTACCTTAAGAGAGTCATAGTTACTCGTCCCAATTGGTCAACCAGTCTGCCACTTTTTCTTACTGCGGCCAGTCTGCCAGAAGCGATATGTCACCCGTTGTGTATCTTAAGAGATTCATCGTTACTCCTTCCATAGGTTACTGATATTCTCTGAGGCAATACCTCTCGTGACGAAAAAGTGGCTATCTTAATAGTGCAATACTTCTTCCTCCGAGTTGCTCACACAGTTTACTACTTTTTGTGTAGTTTTTGTCTGCCAGAAACTATAATTCACTAGTTGTGTATCATAAAAGAGTCATCGTTTCTCCTCCTAGCGGTTTTCGAGATTTCTTAATCCAAACCGCAAGTAACGAGGCATTGGCTACCTTAAGAGAGTCATAGTTACTCGTCCCCATTGCTCACCCAGTCTGCCACTTTTTCTTACTGCGGCCAGTCTGCCAGAAGCGATATGTCACTCGTTGTGTATCTTAAGAGATTCATCGTTACTCCTTCCATAGGTTACTGGTATTCTCTGAGTCAATACCTCTCGTGACGAAAAAGTGGCTATCTTAATAGTGCAATTCTTCTTCCTCCGAGTTGCTCACACAGTTTACTGCTTTTTGTGTAGTTTTTGTCTGCCAGAAACTATAATTCACTAGTTGTGTATCATAAAAGAGTCATCGTTTCACCTCCTAGGGGTTATTCGAGATATCTTAATCCAAACCGCAAGTAACGAGGCATTGGCTACCTTAAGAGAGTCATAGTTACTCGTCCCAATTGCTCACCCAGTCTGCCACTTTTCCTTACTGCGGCCAGTCTGCCAGAAGCGATATGTCACTCGTTGTGTATCTTAAGAGATTCATCGTTACTCCTTCCATAGGGTACTGGTATTCTCTGAGTCAATACCTCTCTTGACGAAAAAGTGGCTATCTTAATAGTGCAATACTTCTTCCTCCGAGTTGCTCACACAGTTTACTACTTTTTGTGTACTTGCCAGTCTGCCAGAAGCGATATGTCACTAGTTGTGTATCATAAAAGAGTCATCGTTTCTCCTCCTAGGGGTTATTCGAGATTTCTTAATCCAAACCGCAAGTAACGAGGCATTGGCTACCTTAAGAGAGTCATAGTTACTCGTCCCAATTGCCCACCCAGTCTGCCACTTTTCCTTACTGCGGCCAGTCTGCCAGAACCGATATGTCACTCGTGTATCTTAAGAGATTCATCGTTACTCTTTCCATAGGTTACTGGTATTCTCTGATTCAATGCCTCTCGTGACGAAAAAGTGGCTATCTTAATAGTGCAATACTTCTTCCTCCCAGTTGCTCACACAGTTTACTACTTTTTTGAGTAGTTTTTGTCTGCCAGAAACTATAATTCACTAGTTTTGTATCATAAAAGAGTCATCGTTTCTCCTCCTAGGGGTTATTCGAGACCTCTTAATCCAAACCGCAAGTAACGAGGCATTGGCTACCTTAAGAGAGTCATAGTTACGCCTTCCAATTGCTCACCCAGTCTGCCACTTTTTCTTACTGCGGCCAGTCTGCCAGAAGCGATATGTCACTCGTTGTGTATCTTAAGAGATTCATCGTTACTCCTTCCATAGGTTACTGGTATTCTCTGAGTCAATACCTCTCGTGACGAAAAAATGGCTATCTTAATAGTGCAATACTTCTTCCTCAGAGTTGCTCACACAGTTTACTACTTTTTGTGTAGTTTTTGTCTGCCAGAAACTATAATTCACTAGTTGTGTATCATAAAAGAGTCATCGTTTCTCCTCCTGGGGTTCTTCGATATTTCTTAATCCAAACCGCAAGTAACGAGGCATTGGCTACCTTAAGAGAGTCATAGTTACTCGTCCCCATTGTTCACCCACTCTGCCACTTTTTCTTACTGTGGCCAGTCTGCCAGAAGCGATATGTCACTCGTTGTGTATCTTAAGAGATTCATCGTTACTCCTTCCATAGGTTACTGGTATTCTCTGAGTCAATACCTCTCGTGACGAAAAAATGGCTATCTTAATAGTGCAATACTTCTTCCTCCGAGTTGCTCACACAGTTTACTACTTTTTGTGTAGTTTTTGTCTGCCAGAAACTATAATTCACTAGTTGTGTATCATAAAAGAGTCATCGTTTCTCCTCCTGGGGTTTTTCGATATTTCTTAATCCAAACCGCAAGTAACGAGGCATTGGCTACCTTAAGAGAGTCATAGTTACTCGTCCCCATTGTTCACCCAGTCTGCCACTTTTTCTTACTGTGGCCAGTCTGCCAGAAGCGATATGTCACTCGTTGTGTATCTTAAGAGATTCATCGTTACTCCTTCCATAGGTTACTGGTATTCTCTGAGTCAATACCTCTCTTGACGAAAATGTGGCTACCTTAATAGTGCAATACTTCTTCCTCCGAGTTGCTCACACAGTTTACTAATTTTTGTGTACTTGCCAGTCTGCCAGAAGCGATATGTCACTAGTTGTGTATCATAAAAGAGTCATCGTTTCTCCTCCTAGGGGTTATTCGAGATTTCTTAATCCAAACCGCAAGTAAATATGCATTGGCTACCTTAAGAGAGTCATAGTTACTCGTCCCAATTGCTCACCCAGTCTGCCACTTTTCCTTACTGCGGCCAGTCTGCCAGAAGCGATATGTCACCCGTTGTGTATCTTAAGAGATTCTTCGTTACTCTTTCCATAGGTTACTGGTATTCTCTGATTCAATGCCTCTCGTGACGAAAAAGTGGCTATCTTAATAGTGCAATACTTCTTCCTCCCAGTTGCTCACACAGTTTACTACTTTTTTGTGTAGTTTTTGTCTGCCAGAAACTATAATTCACTAGTTTTGTATCATAAAAGAGTCATCGTTTCTCCTCCTAGGGGTTATTCGAGACCTCTTAATCCAAACCGCAAGTAACGAGGCATTGGCTACCTTAAGAGAGTCATAGTTACTCGTCCCAATTGCTCACCCAGTCTGCCACTTTTTCTTACTGCGGCCAGTCTGCCAGAAGCGATATGTCACCCGTTGTGTATCTTAAGAGATTCATCGTTACTCCTTCCATAGGTTACTGGTATTCTCTGAGTCAATACCTCTCGTGACGAAAAAGTGGCTATCTTAATAGTGCAATACTTCTTCCTCCGAGTTGCTCACACAGTTTACTACTTTTTGTGTAGTTTTTGTCTGCCAGAAACTATAATTCACTAGTTGTGTATCATAAAAGAGTCATCGTTTCTCCTCCTAGCGGTTTTCGAGATTTCTTAATCCAAACCGCAAGTAACGAGGCATTGGCTACCTTAAGAGAGTCATAGTTACTCGTCCCCATTGCTCACCCAGTCTGCCACTTTTTCTTACTGTGGCCAGTCTGCCAGAAGCGATATGTCACTCGTTGTGTATCTTAAGAGATTCATCGTTACTCCTTCCATAGGTTACTGGTATTCTCTGAGTCAATACCTCTCTTGACGAAAAAGTGGCTATCTTAATAGTGCAATACTTCTTCCTCCGAGTTGCTCACACAGTTTACTGCTTTTTGTGTAGTTTTTGTCTGCCAGAAACTATAATTCACTAGTTGTGTATCATAAAAGAGTCATCGTTTCTCCTCCTAGGGGTTATTCGAGATATCTTAATCCAAACCGCAAGTAACGAGGCATTGGCTACCTTAAGAGGGTCATAGTTACTCGTCCCAATTGCTCACCCAGTCTGCCACTTTTCCTTACTGCGGCCAGTCTGCCAGAAGCGATATGTCACTCGTTGTGTATCTTAAGAGATTCATCGTTACTCCTTCCATAGGGTACTGGTATTCTCTGAGTCAATACCTCTCTTGACGAAAAAGTGGCTATCTTAATAGTGCAATACTTCTTCCTCCGAGTTGCTCACACAGTTTACTACTTTTTGTGTACTTGCCAGTCTGCCAGAAGCGATATGTCACTAGTTGTGTATCATAAAAGAGTCATCGTTTCTATTCCTAGCGGTTATTCGAGATTTCTTAATCCAAACCGCAAGTAACGAGGCATTGGCTACCTTAAGAGAGTCATAGTTACTCGTCCCAATTGCTCACCCAGTCTGCCACTTTTTCTTACTGTGGCCAGTCTGCCAGAAGCGATATGTCACTCGTTGTGTATCTTAAGAGATTCATCGTTACTCTTTCCATAGGTTACTGGTATTCTCTGATTCAATGCCTCTCGTGACGAAAAAGTGGCTATCTTAATAGTGCAATACTTCTTCCTCCCAGTTGCTCACACAGTTTACTACTTTTTTGTGTAGTTTTTGTCTGCCAGAAACTATAATTCACTAGTTTTGTATCATAAAAGAGTCATCGTTTCTCCTCCTAGGGGTTATTCGAGACCTCTTAATCCAAACCGCAAGTAACGAGGCATTGGCTACCTTAAGAGAGTCATAGTTACTCGTCCCAATTGCTCACCCAGTCTGCCACGTTTTCTTACTGCGGCCAGTCTGCCAGAAGCGATATGTCACTCGTTGTGTATCTTAAGAGATTCATCGTTACTCCTTCCATAGGTTACTGGTATTCTCTGAGTCAATACCTCTCTTGACGAAAAAGTGGCTATCTTAATAGTGCAATACTTCTTCCTCCGAGTTGCTCACACAGTTTACTGCTTTTTGTGTAGTTTTTGTCTGCCAGAAACTATAATTCACTAGTTGTGTATCATAAAAGAGTCATCGTTTCTCCTCCTAGGGGTTATTCGAGATATCTTAATCCAAACCGCAAGTAACGAGGCATTGGCTACCTTAAGAGGGTCATAGTTACTCGTCCCAATTGCTCACCCAGTCTGCCACTTTTCCTTACTGTGGCCAGTCTGCCAGAAGCGATATGTCACTCGTTGTGTATCTTAAGAGATTCATCGTTACTCCTTCCATAGGGTACTGGTATTCTCTGAGTCAATACCTCTCTTGACGAAAAAGTGGCTATCTTAATAGTGCAATACTTCTTCCTCCGAGTTGCTCACACAGTTTACTACTTTTTGTGTACTTGCCAGTCTGCCAGAAGCGATATGTCACTAGTTGTGTATCATAAAAGAGTCATCGTTTCTCCTCCTAGGGGTTATTCGAGATTTCTTAATCCAAACCGCAAGTAACGAGGCATTGGCTACCTTAAGAGAGTCATAGTTACTTGTCCCAATTGCTCACCCAGTCTGCCACTTTTCCTTACTGCGGAGAGTCTGCCAGAAGCGATATGTCACTCGTTGTGTATCTTAAGAGATTCATCGTTACTCTTTCCATAGGTTACTGGTATTCTCTGATTCAATGCCTCTCGTGACGAAAAAGTGGCTATCTTAATAGTGCAATACTTCTTCCTCCCAGTTGCTCACACAGTTTACTACTTTTTTGAGTAGTTTTTGTCTGCCAGAAACTATAATTGACTAGTTTTGTATCATAAAAGAGTCATCGTTTCTCCTCCTAGGGGTTACTCGAGACCTCTTAATCCAAACCGCAAGTAACGAGGCATTGGCTACCTTAAGAGAGTCATAGTTACTCGTCCCAATTGCTCACCCAGTCTGCCACTTTTTCTTACTGCGGCCAGTCTGCCAGAAGCGATAAGTCACTCGTTGTGTATCTTAAGAGATTCATCGTTACTCCTTCCATAGGTTACTGGTATTCTCTGAGTCAATATATCTCGTGACGAAAAAGTGGCTATCTTAATAGTGCAATACTTCTTCCTCCGAGTTGCTCACACAGTTTACTACTTTTTGTGTAGTTTTTGTCTGCCAGAAACTATTATTCACTAGTTGTGTATCATAAAAGAGTCATCGTTTCTCCTCCTGGGGTTTTTCGATATTTCTTAATCCAAACCGCAAGTAACGAGGCATTGGCTACCTTAAGAGAGTCATAGTTACTCGTCCCCATTGCTCACCCAGTCTGCCACTTTTTCTTACTGTGGCCAGTCTGCCAGAAGCGATATGTCACTCGTTGTGTATCTTAAGAGATGCATCGTTACTCCTTCCATAGGTTACTGGTATTCTCTGAGTCAATACCTCTCTTGACGAAAAAGTGGCTATCTTAATAGTGCAATACTTCTTCCTCCGAGTTGCTCACACAGTTTACTACTTTTTGTGTACTTGCCAGTCTGCCAGAAGCGATATGTCACTAGTTGTGTATCATAAAAGAGTCATCGTTTCTCCTCCTAGGGGTTATTCGAGATTTCTTAATCCAAACCGCAAGTAACGAGGCATTGGCTACCTTAAGAGAGTCATAGTTACTCGTCCCAATTGCTCACGCAGTCTGCCACTTTTCCTAACTGCGGCCAGTCTGCCAGAAGCGTTATGTCACTCGTTGTGTATCTTAAGAGATTCATCGTTACTCTTTCCATAGGTTACTGGTTTTCTCTGATTCAATGCCTCTCGTGACGAAAAAGTGGCTATCTTAATAGTGCAATACTTCTTCCTCCCAGTTGCTCACACAGTTTACTACTTTTTTGTGTAGTTTTTGTCTGCCAGAAACTATAATTCACTAGTTTTGTATCATAAAAGAGTCATCGTTTCTCCTCCTAGGGGTTATTCGAGACCTCTTAATCCAAACCGCAAGTAACGAGGCATTGGCTACCTTAGGAGAGTCATAGTTACTCGTCCCAATTGCTCACCAGTCTGCCACTTTTTCTTATTGCGGCCAGTCTGCCAGAAGCGATATGTCACTCGTTGTGTATCTTAAGAGATTCATCGTTACTCCTTCCATAGGTTACTGGTATTCTCTGAGTCAATACATCTCTTGACGAAAAAGTGGCTATCTTAATAGTGCAATACTTCTTCCTCCGAGTTGCTCACACAGTTTACTACTTTTTGTGTACTTGCCAGTCTGCCAGAAGCGATCTGTCACTAGTTGTGTATTATAAAAGAGTCATCGTTTCTCCTCCTAGGGGTTATTCGAGATTTCTTAATCCAAACCGCAAGTAACGAGGCATTGGCTACCTTAAGAGAGTCATAGTTACTCGTCCCAATTGCTCACCCAGTCTGCCACTTTTCCTTACTGCGGCCATTCTGCCAGAAGCGATATGTCACTCGTTGTGTATCTTAAGAGATTCATCGTTACTCTTTCCATAGGTTACTGGTATTCTCTGATTCAATGCCACTCGTGACGAAAAAGTGGCTATCTTAATAGTGCAATACTTCTTCCTCCCAGTTGCTCACACGGTTTACTACCTTTTTGTGTAGTTTTTGTCTGCCAGAAACTATAATTCACTAGTTGTGTATCATAAAAGAGTCATCGTTTCTCCTCCTAGGGTTTTTCGATATTTCTTAATCCAAACCGCAAGTAACGAGGCATTGGCTACCTTAAGAGAGTCATAGTTACTCGTCCCAATTGCTCACCCAGTCTGCCACTTTTTCTTACTGTGGCCAGTCTGCCAGAAGCGATATGTCACTCGTTGTGTATCTTAAGAGATGCATCGTTACTCCTTCCATAGGTTACTGGTATTCTCTGAGTCAATACATCTCTTGACGAAAAAGTGGCTATCTTAATAGTGCAATACTTCTTCCTCCCAGTTGCTCACACAGTTTACTACTTTTTTGTGTAGTTTTTGTCTGCCAGAAACTATAATTCACTAGTTTTGTATCATAAAAGAGTCATCGTTCCTCCTCCTAGGGGTTATTCGAGACCTCTTAATCCAAACCGCAAGTAACGAGGCATTGGCTACCTTAAGAGAGTCATAGTTACTCGTCCCAATTGCTCACCCAGTCTGCCACTTTTTCATATTGCGGCCAGTCTGCCAGAAGCGATATGTCACTCGTTGTGTATCTTAAGAGATGCATCGTTACTCCTTCCATAGGTTACTGGTATTCTCTGAGTCAATACCTCTCTTGACGAAAAAGTGGCTATCTTAATAGTGCAATACTTCTTCCTCCCAGTTGCTCACACAGTTTACTACTTTTTTGTGTAGTTTTTGTCTGCCAGAAACTATAATTCACTAGTTTTGTATCATAAAAGAGTCATCGTTTCTCCTCCTAGGGGTTTTCGAGATTTCTTAATCCAAACCGCTAGTAACGAGGCATTGGCTACCTTAAGAGAGTCATAGTTACTCGTCCCCATTGCTCACCCAGTCTGCCACTTTTTCTTACTGTGGCCAGTCTGCCAGAAGCGATATGTCACTCGTTGTGTGTCTTAAGAGATTCATCGTTACTCCTTCCATAGGTTACTGGTATTCTCTGAGTCTATACCTCTCGTGACGAAAAAGTGGCTATCTTAATAGTGCAATACTTCTTCCTCCGAGTTGCTCACACAGTTTACTACTTTTTGTGTACTTGCCAATCTGCCAGAAGCGATATGTCACTAGTTGTGTATCATAAAAGAGTCATCGTTTCTCCTCCTAGGGGTTATTCGAGATTTCTTAATCCGAACCGCAAGTAACGATGCATTGGCTACCTTAAGAGAGTCATAGTTACTCGTCCCAATTGCTCACCCAGTCTGCCACTTTTCCTTACTGCGGCCAGTCTGCCAGAAGCGATATGTCACTCGTTGTGTATCTTAAGAGATTCATCGTTACTCTTTCCATAGGTTACTGGTATTCTCTGTTTCAATGCCACTCGTGACGAAAAAGTGGCTATCTTAATAGTGAAATACTTCTTCCTCCCAGTTGCTCACACAGTTTACTACTTTTTTGTGTAGTTTTTGTCTGCCAGAAACTATAATTCACTAGTTTTGTATCATAAAAGAGTCATCGTTTCTCCTCCTAGGGGTTATTCGAGACCTCTTAATCCAAACCGCAAGTAACGAGGCATTGGCTACCTTAAGAGAGTCATAGTTACTCGTCCCAATTGCTCACCCAGTCTGCCACTTTTCCTTACTGCGGCCAGTCTGCCAGAAGCGATATGTCACTCGTTGTGTATCTTAAGAGATTCATCGTTACTCCTTCCATTGGTTACTGGTATTCTCTGAGTCAATACCTCTCGTGACGAAAAAGTGGCTATCTTAATAGAGCAATACTTCTTCCTCCGAGTTGCTCACACAGTTTACTACTTTTTGTGTACTTGCCAGTCTGCCAGAAGCGATATGTCACTAGTTGTGTATCATAAAAGAGTCATCGTTTCTCCTCCTAGGGGTTATTCGAGATTTCTTAATCCAAACCGCAAGTAACGAGGCATTGGCTACCTTAAGAGAGTCATAGTTACTCGTCCCAATTGCTCACGCAGTCTGCCACTTTTCCTAACTGCGGCCAGTCTGCCAGAAGCGTTATGTCACTCGTTGTGTATCTTAAGAGATTCATCGTTACTCTTTCCATAGGTTACTGGTTTTCTCTGATTCAATGCCTCTCGTGACGAAAAAGTGGCTATCTTAATAGTGCAATACTTCTTCCTCCCAGTTGCTCACACAGTTTACTACTTTTTTGTGTAGTTTTTGTCTGCCAGAAACTATAATTCACTAGTTTTGTATCATAAAAGAGTCATCGTTTCTCCTCCTAGGGGTTATTCGAGACCTCTTAATCCAAACCGCAAGTAACGAGGCATTGGCTACCTTAGGAGAGTCATAGTTACTCGTCCCAATTGCTCACCAGTCTGCCACTTTTTCTTATTGCGGCCAGTCTGCCAGAAGCGATATGTCACTCGTTGTGTATCTTAAGAGATTCATCGTTACTCCTTCCATAGGTTACTGGTATTCTCTGAGTCAATACATCTCTTGACGAAAAAGTGGCTATCTTAATAGTGCAATACTTCTTCCTCCGAGTTGCTCACACAGTTTACTACTTTTTGTGTACTTGCCAGTCTGCCAGAAGCGATCTGTCACTAGTTGTGTATTATAAAAGGGTCATCGTTTCTCCTCCTAGGGGTTATTCGAGATTTCTTAATCCAAACCGCAAGTAACGAGGCATTGGCTACCTTAAGAGAGTCATAGTTACTCGTCCCAATTGCTCACCCAGTCTGCCACTTTTCCTTACTGCGGCCATTCTGCCAGAAGCGATATGTCACTCGTTGTGTATCTTAAGAGATTCATCGTTACTCTTTCCATAGGTTACTGGTATTCTCTGATTCAATGCCACTCGTGACGAAAAAGTGGCTATCTTAATAGTGCAATACTTCTTCCTCCCAGTTGCTCACACGGTTTACTACCTTTTTGTGTAGTTTTTGTCTGCCAGAAACTATAATTCACTAGTTGTGTATCATAAAAGAGTCATCGTTTCTCCTCCTAGGGTTTTTCGATATTTCTTAATCCAAACCGCAAGTAACGAGGCATTGGCTACCTTAAGAGAGTCATAGTTACTCGTCCCAATTGCTCACCCAGTCTGCCACTTTTTCTTACTGTGGCCAGTCTGCCAGAAGCGATATGTCACTCGTTGTGTATCTTAAGAGATGCATCGTTACTCCTTCCATAGGTTACTGGTATTCTCTGAGTCAATACATCTCTTGACGAAAAAGTGGCTATCTTAATAGTGCAATACTTCTTCCTCCCAGTTGCTCACACAGTTTACTACTTTTTTGTGTAGTTTTTGTCTGCCAGAAACTATAATTCACTAGTTTTGTATCATAAAAGAGTCATCGTTCCTCCTCCTAGGGGTTATTCGAGACCTCTTAATCCAAACCGCAAGTAACGAGGCATTGGCTACCTTAAGAGAGTCATAGTTACTCGTCCCAATTGCTCACCCAGTCTGCCACTTTTTCATATTGCGGCCAGTCTGCCAGAAGCGATATGTCACTCGTTGTGTATCTTAAGAGATGCATCGTTACTCCTTCCATAGGTTACTGGTATTCTCTGAGTCAATACCTCTCTTGACGAAAAAGTGGCTATCTTAATAGTGCAATACTTCTTCCTCCCAGTTGCTCACACAGTTTACTACTTTTTTGTGTAGTTTTTGTCTGCCAGAAACTATAATTCACTAGTTTTGTATCATAAAAGAGTCATCGTTTCTCCTCCTAGGGGTTTTCGAGATTTCTTAATCCAAACCGCTAGTAACGAGGCATTGGCTACCTTAAGAGAGTCATAGTTACTCGTCCCCATTGCTCACCCAGTCTGCCACTTTTTCTTACTGTGGCCAGTCTGCCAGAAGCGATATGTCACTCGTTGTGTGTCTTAAGAGATTCATCGTTACTCCTTCCATAGGTTACTGGTATTCTCTGAGTCTATACCTCTCGTGACGAAAAAGTGGCTATCTTAATAGTGCAATACTTCTTCCTCCGAGTTGCTCACACAGTTTACTACTTTTTGTGTACTTGCCAATCTGCCAGAAGCGATATGTCACTAGTTGTGTATCATAAAAGAGTCATCGTTTCTCCTCCTAGGGGTTATTCGAGATTTCTTAATCCGAACCGCAAGTAACGATGCATTGGCTACCTTAAGAGAGTCATAGTTACTCGTCCCAATTGCTCACCCCGTCTGCCACTTTTCCTTACTGCGGCCAGTCTGCCAGAAGCGATATGTCACTCGTTGTGTATCTTAAGAGATTCATCGTTACTCTTTCCATAGGTTACTGGTATTCTCTGTTTCAATGCCACTCGTGACGAAAAAGTGGCTATCTTAATAGTGAAATACTTCTTCCTCCCAGTTGCTCACACAGTTTACTACTTTTTTGTGTAGTTTTTGTCTGCCAGAAACTATAATTCACTAGTTTTGTATCATAAAAGAGTCATCGTTTCTCCTCCTAGGGGTTATTCGAGACCTCTTAATCCAAACCGCAAGTAACGAGGCATTGGCTACCTTAAGAGAGTCATAGTTACTCGTCCCAATTGCTCACCCAGTCTGCCACTTTTCCTTACTGCGGCCAGTCTGCCAGAAGCGATATGTCACTCGTTGTGTATCTTAAGAGATTCATCGTTACTCCTTCCATTGGTTACTGGTATTCTCTGAGTCAATACCTCTCGTGACGAAAAAGTGGCTATCTTAATAGAGCAATACTTCTTCCTCCGAGTTGCTCACACAGTTTACTACTTATTGTGTAGTTTTTGTCTGCCAGAAACTATAATTCACTGGTTGTGTATCATAAAAGAGTCATCGTTACTCCTCCTAGGGGTTTTCGAGATTTCTTAATCCAAACCGCTAGTAACGAGGCATTGGCTTCCTTAAGAGAGTCATAGTTACTCGTCCCCATTGCTCACCCAGTCTGCCACTTTTTCTTACTGTGGCCAGTCTGCCAGAAGCGATATGTCACTCGTTGTGTATCTTAAGAGATTCATCGTTACTCCTTCCATAGGTTACTGGTATTCTCTGATTCAATGCCACTCGTGACGAAAAAGTGGCTATCTTAATAGTGCAATACTTCTTCCTCCCAGTTGCTCACACAGTTTACTACTTTTTTGTGTAGTTTTTGTCTGCCAGAAACTATAATTCACTAGTTTTGTATCATAAAAGAGTCATCGTTTCTCCTCCTTGGGGTTATTCGAGACCTCTTAATCCAAACCGCAAGTAACGAGGCATTGGCTACCTTAAGAGAGTCATAGTTACTCGTCCCAATTGCTCACCCAGTCTGCCACTTTTTCTTACTGCGGCCAGTCTGCCAGAAGCGATATGTCACTCGTTGTGTATCTTAAGAGATTCATCGTTACTCCTTCCATAGGTTACTGGTATTCTCTGAGTCAATACATCTCGTGACAAAAAAGTGGCTATCTTAATAGTGCAATACTTCTTCCTCCGAGTTGCTCACACAGTTTACTACTTTTTGTGTAGTTTTTGTCTGCCAGAAACTATAATTCACTGGTTGTGTATCATAAAAGAGTCATCGTTTCTCCTCCTGGGGTTTTTCGATATTTCTTAATCCAAACCGCAAGTAACGAGGCATTGGCTACCTTAAGAGAGTCATAGTTACTCGTCCCAATTGCTCACCCAGTCTGCCACTTTTTCTTACTGTGGCCAGTCTGCCAGAAGCGATATGTCACTCGTTGTGTATCTTAAGAGATGCATCGTTACTCCTTCCATAGGTTACTGGTATTCTCTGAGTCAATACCTCTCTTGACGAAAAAGTGGCTATCTTAATAGTGCAATACTTCTTCCTCCCAGTTGCTCACACAGTTTACTACTTTTTTGTATAGTTTTTGTCTGCCAGAAACTATAATTCACTAGTTTTGTATCATAAAAGAGTCATCGTTTCTCCTCCTAGGGGTTATTCGAGACCTCTTAATCCAAACCGCAAGTAACGAGGCATTGGCTACCTTAGGAGGGTCATAGTTACTCGTCCCAATTGCTCACCCAGTCTGCCACTTTTTCTTATTGCGGCCAGTCTGCCAGAAGCGATATGTCACTCGTTGTGTATTTTAAGAGATTCATCGTTACTCCTTCCATAGGTTACTGGTATTCTCTGAGTCAATACATCTCTTGACGAAAAAGTGGCTATCTTAATAGTGCAATACTTCTTCCTCCGAGTTGCTCACACAGTTTACTACTTTTTGTGTACTTGCCAGTCTGCCAGAAGCGATATGTCACTAGTTGTGTATCATAAAAGAGTCATCGTTTCTCCTCCTAGGGGTTATTCGAGATTTCTTAATCCAAACCGCAAGTAACGAGGCATTGGCTACCTTAAGAGAGTCATAGTTACTCGTCCCAATTGCTCACCCAGTCTGCCACTTTTCCTTACTGCGGCCAGTCTGCCAGAAGCGATATGTCCCTCGTTGTGTATCTTAAGAGATTCATCGTTACTCTTTCCATAGGTTACTGGTATTCTCTGATTCAATGCCACTCGTGACGAAAAAGTGGCTATCTTAATAGTGCAATACTTCTTCCTCCCAGTTGCTCACACAGTTTACTACTTTTTTGTGTAGTTTATGTCTGCCAGAAACTATAATTCACTAGTTTTGTATCATAAAAGAGTCATCGTTTCTCCTCCTAGGGGTTATTCGAGACCTCTTAATCCAAACCGCAAGTAACGAGGCATTGGCTACCTTAAGAGAGTCATAGTTACTCGTCCCAATTGCTCACCCAGTCTGCCACTTTTTCTTACTGCGGCCAGTCTGCCAGAAGCGATATGTCACTCGTTGTGTATCTTAAGAGATTCATCGTTACTCCTTCCATAGGTTACTGGTATTCTCTGAGTCAATACCTCTCGTGACGAAAAAGTGGCTATCTTAATAGTGCAATACTTCTTCCTCCGAGTTGCTCACACAGTTTACTACTATTTGTGTAGTTTTTGTCTGCCAGAAACTATAATTCACTAGTTGTGTATCATAAAAGAGTCATCGTTACTCCTCCTAGGGGTTTTCGAGATTTCTTAATCCAAACCGCAAGTAACGAGGCATTGGCTACCTTAAGAGAGTCATAGTTACTCGTCCCCATTGCTCACCCAGTCTGCCACTTTTCCTTACTGCGGCCAGTCTGCCAGAAGCGATATGTCACTCGTTGTGTATCTTAAGAGATTCATCGTTACTCTTTCCATAGGTTACTGGTATTCTCTGATTCAATGCCACTCGTGACGAAAAAGTGGCTATCTTAATAGTGCAATACTTCTTCCTCCCAGTTGCTCACACAGTTTACTACTTTTTTGTGTAGTTTTTGTCTGCCAGAAACTATAATTCACTAGTTTTGTATCATAAAAGAGTCATCGTTTCTCCTCCTTGGGGTTATTCGAGACCTCTTAATCCAAACCGCAAGTAATGAGGCATTGGCTACCTTAAGAGAGTCATAGTTACTCGTCCCAATTGCTCACCCAGTCTGCCACTTTTTCTTACTGCGGCCAGTCTGCCAGAAGCGATATGTCACTCGTTGTGTATCTTAAGAGATTCATCGTTACTCCTTCCATAGGTTACTGGTATTCTCTGAGTCAATACATCTCGTGACGAAAAAGTGGCTATCTTAATAGTGCAATACTTCTTCCTCCGAGTTGCTCACACAGTTTACTACTTTTTGTGTAGTTTTTGTCTGCCAGAAACTATAATTCACTAGTTGTGTATCACAAAAGAGTCATCGTTTCTCCTCCTGGGGTTTTTCGATATTTCTTAATCCAAACCGCAAGTAACGAGGCATTGGCTACCTTAAGAGAGTCATAGTTACTCGTCCCCATTGCTCACCCAGTCTGCCACTTTTTCTTACTGTGGCCAGTCTGCCAGAAGCGATATGTCACTCGTTGTGTATCTTAAGAGATGCATCGTTACTCCTTCCATAGGTTACTGGTATTCTCTGAGTCAATACCTCTCTTGACGAAAAAGTGGCTATCTTAATAGTGCAATACTTCTTCCTCCCAGTTGCTCACACAGTTTACTACTTTTTTGTGTAGTTTTTGTCTGCCAGAAACTATAATTCACTAGTTTTGTATCATAAAAGAGTCATCGTTTCTCCTCCTAGGGGTTATTCGAGACCTCTTAATCCAAACCGCAAGTAACGAGGCATTGGCTACCTTAGGAGAGTCATAGTTACTCGTCCCAATTGCTCACCCAGTGTGCCACTTTTTCTTATTGCGGCCAGTCTGCCAGAAGCGATATGTCACTCGTTGTGTATCTTAAGAGATTCATCGTTACTCCTTCCATAGGTTACTGGTATTCTCTGAGTCAATACATCTCTTGACGAAAAAGTGGCTATCTTAATAGTGCAATACTTCTTCCTCCGAGTTGCTCACACAGTTTACTACTTTTTGTGTACTTGCCAGTCTGCCAGAAGCGATATGTCACTAGTTGTGTATCATAAAAGAGTCATCGTTTCTCCTCCTAGGGGTTATTCGAGATTTCTTAATCCAAACCGCAAGTAACGAGGCATTGGCTACCTTAAGAGAGTCATAGTTACTCGTCCCAATTGCTCACCCAGTCTGCCACTTTTCCTTACTGCGGCCAGTCTGCCAGAAGCAATATGTCACTCGTTGTGTATCTTAAGAGATTCATCGTTACTCTTTCCATAGGTTACTGGTATTCTCTGATTCAATGCCACTCGTGACGAAAAAGTGGCTATCTTCATAGTGCAATACTTCTTCCTCCCAGTTGCCCACACAGTTTACTACTTTTTTGTGTAGTTTATGTCTGCCAGAAACTATAATTCACTAGTTTTGTATCATAAAAGAGTCATCGTTTCTCCTCCTAGGGGTTATTCGAGACCTCTTAATCCAAACCGCAAGTAACGAGGCATTGGCTACCTTAAGAGAGTCATAGTTACTCGTCCCCATTGCTCACCAAGTCTGCCACTTTTTCTTACTGTTGCCAGTCTGCCAGAAGCGATATGTCACTCGTTGTGTATCTTAAGAGATTCATCGTTACTCCTTCCATAGGTTACTGGTATTCTCTGAGTCAATACCTCTCTTGACGAAAAAGTGGCTATCTTAATAGTGCAATACTTCTTCCTCCGAGTTGCTCACACAGTTTACTACTTATTGTGTAGTTTTTGTCTGCCAGAAACTATAATTCACTAGTTGTGTATCATAAAAGAGTCATCGTTACTCCTCCTAGGGGTTTTCGAGATTTCTTAATCCAAACCGCAAGTAACGAGGCATTGGCTACCTTAAGAGAGTCATAGTTACTCGTCCCCATTGCTCACCCAGTCTGCCACTTTTTCTTACTGTGGCCAGTCTGCCAGAAGCGATATGTCACTCGTTGTGTATCTTAAGAGATTCATCGTTACTCCTTCCATAGGTTACTGGTATTCTCTGAGTCAATACCTCTCGTGACGAAAAAGTGGCTATCTTAATAGTGCAATACTTCTTCCTCCGAGTTGCTCACACAGTTTACTACTTTTTGTGTAGTTTTTGTCTGCCAGAAACTATAATTCACTAGTTGTGTATCATAAAAGAGTCATCGTTTCTCCTCCTAGGGGTTATTCGAGATTTCTTAATCCGAACCGCAAGTAACGATGCATTGGCTACCTTAAGAGAGTCATAGTTACTCGTCCCAATTGCTCACCCAGTCTGCCACATTTCCTTACTGCGGCCAGTCTGCCAGAAGCGATATGTCACTCGTTGTGTATCTTAAGAGATTCATCGTTACTCTTTCCATAGGTTACTGGTATTCTCTGTTTCAATGCCACTCGTGACGAAAAAGTGGCTATCTTAATAGTGAAATACTTCTTCCTCCCAGTTGCTCACACAGTTTACTACTTTTTTGTGTAGTTTTTGTCTGCCAGAAACTATAATTCACTAGTTTTGTATCATAAAAGAGTCATCGTTTCTCCTCCTAGGGGTTATTCGAGACCTCTTAATCCAAACCGCAAGTAACGAGGCATTGGCTACCTTAAGAGAGTCATAGTTACTCGTCCCAATTGCTCACCCAGTCTGCCACTTTTCCTTACTGCGGCCAGTCTGCCAGAAGCGATATGTCACTCGTTATGTATCTTAAGAGATTCATCGTTACTCTTTCCATACGTTACTGGTATTCTCTGATTCAATGCCACTCGTGAGGAAAAAGTGGCTATCTTAATAGTGCAATACTTCTTCCTCCCAGTTGCTCACACAGTTTACTACTTTTTGTGTAGTTTTTGTCTGCCAGAAACTATAATTCACTAGTTGTGTATCATAAATGAGTCATCGTGTCTCCTCCTAGGGGTTTTCGAGATTTCTTAATCCAAACCGCAAGTAACGAGGCATTGGCTACCTTAAGAGAGTCATAGTTACTCGTCCCCATTGCTCACCCAGTCTGCCACTTTTTCTTACTGTTGCCAGTCTGCCAGAAGCGATATGTCATTCGTTGTGTATCTTAAGAGATTCATCGTTACTCCTTCCATAGGTTACTGGTATTCTCTGAGTCAATACCTCTCGTGACGAAAAAGTGGCTATCTTAATAGTGCAATACTTCTTCCTCCAAGTTGCTCACACAGTTTACTGCTTTTTGTGTAGTTTTTGTCTGCCAGAAACTATAATTCACTAGTTGTGTATCATAAAAGAGTCATCGTTTCTCCTCCTAGGGGTTTTCGAGATTTCTTAATCCAAACCGCAAGTAACGAGGCATTGGCTACCTTAAGAGAGTCATAGTTACTCGTCCCAATTGCTCACCCAGTCTGCCACATTTTTCTTACTGCGGCCAGTCTGCCAGAAGCGATATGTCACTCGTTGTGTATCTTAAGAGATTCATCGTTACTCCTTCCATAGGTTACTGGTATTCTCTGAGTCAATACCTCTCGTGACGAAAAAGTGGCTATCTTAATAGTGCAATACTTCTTCCTCCGAGTTGCTCACACAGTTTACTACTATTTGTGTAGTTTTTGTCTGCCAGAAACTATAATTCACTAGTTGTGTATCATAAAAGAGTCATCGTTTCTCCTCCTAGGGGTTATTCGAGATTTCTTAATCCAAACCGCAAGTAACGAGGCATTGGCTACCTTAAGAGAGTCATAGTTACTCGTCCCAATTGCTCACCCAGTCTGCCACTTTTCCTTACTGCGGCCAGTCTGCCAGAAGCAATATGTCACTCGTTGTGTATCTTAAGAGATTCATCGTTACTCTTTCCATAGGTTACTGGTATTCTCTGATTCAATGCCACTCGTGACGAAAAAGTGGCTATCTTAATAGTGCAATACTTCTTCCTCCCAGTTGCCCACACAGTTTACTACTTTTTTGTGTAGTTTTTGTCTGCCAGAAACTATAATTCACTAGTTTTGTATCATAAAAGAGTCATCGTTTCTCCTCCTAGGGGTTATTCGAGACCTCTTAATCCAAACCGCAAGTAACGAGGCATTGGCTACCTTAAGAGAGTCATAGTTACTCGTCCCAATTGCTCACCCAGTCTGCCACTTTTTCTTACTGCGGCCAGTCTGCCAGAAGCGATATGTCACTCGTTGTGTATCTTAAGAGATTCATCGTTACTCCTTCCATAGGTTACTGGTATTCTCTGAGTCAATACCTCTCGTGACGAAAAAGTGGCTATCTTAATAGTGCAATACTTCTTCCTCCGAGTTGCTCACACAGTTTACTACTATTTGTGTAGTTTTTGTCTGCCAGAAACTATAATTCACTAGTTGTGTATCATAAAAGAGTCATCGTTTCTCCTCCTAGGGGTTATTCGAGATTTCTTAATCCAAACCGCAAGTAACGAGGCATTGGCTACCTTAAGAGAGTCATAGTTACTCGTCCCAATTGCTCACCCAGTCTGCCACTTTTCCTTACTGCGGCCAGTCTGCCAGAAGCGATATGTCACTCGTTGTGTATCTTAAGAGATTCATCGTTACTCTTTCCATACGTTACTGGTATTCTCTGATTCAATGCCACTCGTGAGGAAAAAGTGGCTATCTTAATAGTGCAATACTTCTTCCTCCCAGTTGCTCACACAGTTTACTACTTTTTGTGTAGTTTTTGTCTGCCAGAAACTATAATTCACTAGTTGTGTATCATAAATGAGTCATCGTGTCTCCTCCTAGGGGTTTTCGAGATTTCTTAATCCAAACCGCAAGTAACGAGGCATTGGCTACCTTAAGAGAGTCATAGTTACTCGTCCCCATTGCTCACCCAGTCTGCCACTTTTTCTTACTGTTGCCAGTCTGCCAGAAGCGATATGTCACTCGTTGTGTATCTTAAGAGATTCATCGTTACTCCTTCCATAGGTTACTGGTATTCTCTGAGTCAATACCTCTCTTGACGAAAAAGTGGCTATCTTAATAGTGCAATACTTCTTCCTCCGAGTTGCTCACACAGTTTACTACTTATTGTGTAGTTTTTGTCTGCCAGAAACTATAATTCACTAGTTGTGTATCATAAAAGAGTCATCGTTACTCCTCCTAGGGGTTTTCGAGATTTCTTAATCCAAACCGCAAGTAACGAGGCATTGGCTACCTTAAGAGAGTCATAGTTACTCGTCCCCATTGCTCACCCAGTCTGCCACTTTTTCTTACTGTGGCCAGTCTGCCAGAAGCGATATGTCACTCGTTGTGTATCTTAAGAGATTCATCGTTACTCCTTCCATAGGTTACTGGTATTCTCTGAGTCAATACCTCTCGTGACGAAAAAGTGGCTATCTTAATAGTGCAATACTTCTTCCTCCGAGTTGCTCACACAGTTTACTACTTTTTGTGTAGTTTTTGTCTGCCAGAAACTATAATTCACTAGTTGTGTATCATAAAAGAGTCATCGTTTCTCCTCCTAGGGGTTATTCGAGATTTCTTAATCCGAACCGCAAGTAACGATGCGTTGGCTACCTTAAGAGAGTCATAGTTACTCGTCCCAATTGCTCACCCAGTCTGCCACTTTTCCTTACTGCGGCCAGTCTGCCAGAAGCGATATGTCACTCGTTGTGTATCTTAAGAGATTCATCGTTACTCTTTCCATAGGTTACTGGTATTCTCTGTTTCAATGCCACTCGTGACGAAAAAGTGGCTATCTTAATAGTGAAATACTTCTTCCTCCCAGTTGCTCACACAGTTTACTACTTTTTTGTGTAGTTTTTGTCTGCCAGAAACTATAATTCACTAGTTTTGTATCATAAAAGAGTCATCGTTTCTCCTCCTAGGGGTTATTCGAGACCTCTTAATCCAAACCGCAAGTAACAAGGCATTGGCTACCTTAAGAGAGTCATAGTTACTCGTCCCCATTGCTCACCCAGTCTGCCACTTTTTCTTACTGTTGCCAGTCTGCCAGAAGCGATATGTCATTCGTTGTGTATCTTAAGAGATTCATCGTTACTCCTTCCATAGGTTACTGGTATTCTCTGAGTCAATACCTCTCGTGACGAAAAAGTGGCTATCTTAATAGTGCAATACTTCTTCCTCCGAGTTGCTCACACAGTTTACTACTATTTGTGTAGTTTTTGTCTGCCAGAAACTATAATTCACTAGTTGTGTATCATAAAAGAGTCATCGTTTCTCCTCCTAGGGGTTATTCGAGATTTCTTAATCCAAACCGCAAGTAACGAGGCATTGGCTACCTTAAGAGAGTCATAGTTACTCGTCCCAATTGCTCACCCAGTCTGCCACTTTTCCTTACTGCGGCCAGTCTGCCAGAAGCGATATGTCACTCGTTGTGTATCTTAAGAGATTCATCGTTACTCTTTCCATACGTTACTGGTATTCTCTGATTCAATGCCACTCGTGAGGAAAAAGTGGCTATCTTAATAGTGCAATACTTCTTCCTCCCAGTTGCTCACACAGTTTACTACTTTTTGTGTAGTTTTTGTCTGCCAGAAACTATAATTCACTAGTTGTGTATCATAAATGAGTCATCGTGTCTCCTCCTAGGGGTTTTCGAGATTTCTTAATCCAAACCGCAAGTAACGAGGCATTGGCTACCTTAAGAGAGTCATAGTTACTCGTCCCCATTGCTCACCCAGTCTGCCACTTTTTCTTACTGTTGCCAGTCTGCCAGAAGCGATATGTCACTCGTTGTGTATCTTAAGAGATTCATCGTTACTCCTTCCATAGGTTACTGGTATTCTCTGAGTCAATACCTCTCTTGACGAAAAAGTGGCTATCTTAATAGTGCAATACTTCTTCCTCCGAGTTGCTCACACAGTTTACTACTTATTGTGTAGTTTTTGTCTGCCAGAAACTATAATTCACTAGTTGTGTATCATAAAAGAGTCATCGTTACTCCTCCTAGGGGTTTTCGAGATTTCTTAATCCAAACCGCAAGTAACGAGGCATTGGCTACCTTAAGAGAGTCATAGTTACTCGTCCCCATTGCTCACCCAGTCTGCCACTTTTTCTTACTGTGGCCAGTCTGCCAGAAGCGATATGTCACTCGTTGTGTATCTTAAGAGATTCATCGTTACTCCTTCCATAGGTTACTGGTATTCTCTGAGTCAATACCTCTCGTGACGAAAAAGTGGCTATCTTAATAGTGCAATACTTCTTCCTCCGAGTTGCTCACACAGTTTACTACTTTTTGTGTAGTTTTTGTCTGCCAGAAACTATAATTCACTAGTTGTGTATCATAAAAGAGTCATCGTTTCTCCTCCTAGGGGTTATTCGAGATTTCTTAATCCGAACCGCAAGTAACGATGCGTTGGCTACCTTAAGAGAGTCATAGTTACTCGTCCCAATTGCTCACCCAGTCTGCCACTTTTCCTTACTGCGGCCAGTCTGCCAGAAGCGATATGTCACTCGTTGTGTATCTTAAGAGATTCATCGTTACTCTTTCCATAGGTTACTGGTATTCTCTGTTTCAATGCCACTCGTGACGAAAAAGTGGCTATCTTAATAGTGAAATACTTCTTCCTCCCAGTTGCTCACACAGTTTACTACTTATTGTGTAGTTTTTGTCTGCCAGAAACTATAATTCACTAGTTGTGTATCATAAAAGAGTCATCGTTACTCCTCCTAGGGGTTTTCGAGATTTCTTAATCCAAACCGCAAGTAATGAGGCATTGGCTACCTTAAGAGAGTCATAGTTACTCGTCCCCATTGCTCACCCAGTCTGCCACTTTTTCTTACTGTGGCCAGTCTGCCAGAAGCGATATGTCACTCGTTGTGTATCTTAAGAAATTCATCGTTACTCCTTCCATAGGTTACTGGTATTCTCTGAGTCAATACCTCTCGTGACGAAAAAGTGGCTATCTTAATAGTGCAATACTTCTTCCTCCGAGTTGCTCACACAGTTTACTACTTTTTGTGTAGTTTTTGTCTGCCAGAAACTATAATTCACTAGTTGTGTATCATAAAAGAGTCATCGTTTCTCCTCCTAGGGGTTATTCGAGATTTCTTAATCCGAACCGCAAGTAACGATGCATTGGCTACCTTAAGAGAGTCATAGTTACTCGTCCCAATTGCTCACCCAGTCTGCCACTTTTCCTTACTGCGGCCAGTCTGCCAGAAGCGATATGTCACTCGTTGTGTATCTTAAGAGATTCATCGTTACTCTTTCCATAGGTTACTGGTATTCTCTGTTTCAATGCCACTCGTGACGAAAAAGTGGCTATCTTAATAGTGAAATACTTCTTCCTCCCAGTTGCTCACACAGTTTACTACTTTTTTGTGTAGTTTTTGTCTGCCAGAAACTATAATTCACTAGTTTTGTATCATAAAAGAGTCATCGTTTCTCCTCCTAGGGGTTATTCGAGACCTCTTAATCCAAACCGCAAGTAACGAGGCATTGGCTACCTTAAGAGAGTCATAGTTACTCGTCCCAATTGCTCACCCAGTCTGCCACTTTTCCTTACTGCGGCCAGTCTGCCAGAAGCGATATGTCACTCGTTATGTATCTTAAGAGATTCATCGTTACTCTTTCCATACGTTACTGGTATTCTCTGATTCAATGCCACTCGTGAGGAAAAAGTGGCTATCTTAATAGTGCAATACTTCTTCCTCCCAGTTGCTCACACAGTTTACTACTTTTTGTGTAGTTTTTATCTGCCAGAAACTATAATTCACTAGTTGTGTATCATAAATGAGTCATCGTGTCTCCTCCTAGGGGTTTTCGAGATTTCTTAATCCAAACCGCAAGTAACGAGGCATTGGCTACCTTAAGAGAGTCATAGTTACTCGTCCCCATTGCTCACCCAGTCTGCCACTTTTTCTTACTGTTGCCAGTCTGCCAGAAGCGATATGTCATTCGTTGTGTATCTTAAGAGATTCATCGTTACTCCTTCCATAGGTTACTGGTATTCTCTGAGTCAATACCTCTCGTGACGAAAAAGTGGCTATCTTAATAGTGCAATACTTCTTCCTCCGAGTTGCTCACACAGTTTACTGCTTTTTGTGTAGTTTTTGTCTGCCAGAAACTATAATTCACTAGTTGTGTATCATAAAAGAGTCATCGTTTCTCCTCCTAGGGGTTTTCGAGATTTCTTAATCCAAACCGCAAGTAACGAGGCATTGGCTACCTTAAGAGAGTCATAGTTACTCGTCCCAATTGCTCACCCAGTCTGCCACATTTTTCTTACTGCGGCCAGTCTGCCAGAAGCGATATGTCACTCGTTGTGTATCTTAAGAGATTCATCGTTACTCCATCCATAGGTTACTGGTATTCTCTGAGTCCATACCTCTCGTGACGAAAAAGTGGCTATCTTAATAGTGCAATACTTCTTCCTCCGAGTTGCTCACACAGTTTACTACTTATTGTGTAGTTTTTGTCTGCCAGAAACTATAATTCACTAGTTGTGTATCATAAAAGAGTCATCGTTACTCCTCCTAGGGGTTTTCGAGATTTCTTAATCCAAACCGCAAGTAACGAGGCATTGGCTACCTTAAGAGAGTCATAGTTACTCGTCCCCATTGCTCACCCAGTCTGCCACTTTTTCTTACTGTGGCCAGTCTGCCAGAAGCGATATGTCACTCGTTGTGTATCTTAAGAGATTCATCGTTACTCCTTCCATAGGTTACTGGTATTCTCTGAGTCAATACCTCTCTTGACGAAAAAGTGGCTATCTTAATAGTGCAATACTTCTTCCTCCGAGTTGCTCACACAGTTTACTGCTTTTTGTGTAGTTTTTGTCTGCCAGAAACTATAATTCACTAGTTGTGTATCATAAAAGAGTCATCGTTTCTCCTCCTAGGGGTTTTCGAGATTTCTTAATCCAAACCGCAAGTAACGAGGCATTGGCTACCTTAAGAGAGTCATAGTTACTCGTCCCAATTGCTCACCCAGTCTGCCACATTTTTCTTACTGCGGCCAGTCTGCCAGAAGCGATATGTCACTCGTTGTGTATCTTAAGAGATTCATCGTTACTCCATCCATAGGTTACTGGTATTCTCTGAGTCAATACCTCTCGTGACGAAAAAGTGGCTATCTTAATAGTGCAATACTTCTTCCTCCGAGTTGCTCACACAGTTTACTACTTATTGTGTAGTTTTTGTCTGCCAGAAACTATAATTCACTAGTTGTGTATCATAAAAGAGTCATCGTTACTCCTCCTAGGGGTTTTCGAGATTTCTTAATCCAAACCGCAAGTAACGAGGCATTGGCTACCTTAAGAGAGTCATAGTTACTCGTCCCCATTGCTCACCCAGTCTGCCACTTTTTCTTACTGTGGCCAGTCTGCCAGAAGCGATATGTCACTCGTTGTGTATCTTAAGAGATTCATCGTTACTCCTTCCATAGGTTACTGGTATTCTCTGAGTCAATACCTCTCGTGACGAAAAAGTGTCTATCTTAATAGTGCAATACTTCTTCCTCCGAGTTGCTCACACAGTTTACTACTTTTTGTGTAGTTTTTGTCTGCCACAAACTATAATTCACTAGTTGTGTATCATAAAAGAGTCATCGTTTCTCCTCCTAGGGGTTATTCGAGATTTCTTAATCCGAACCGCAAGTAACGATGCATTGGCTACCTTAAGAGAGTCATAGTTACTCGTCCCAATTGCTCACCCAGTCTGCCACTTTTCCTTACTGCGGCCAGTCTGCCAGAAGCGATATGTCACTCGTTGTGTATCTTAAGAGATTCATCGTTACTCTTTCCATAGGTTACTGGTTTTCTCTGTTTCAATGCCACTCGTGACGAAAAAGTGGCTATCTTAATAGTGAAATACTTCTTCCTCCCAGTTGCTCACACAGTTTACTACTTTTTTGTGTAGTTTTTGTCTGCCAGAAACTATAATTCACTGGTTGTGTATCATAAAAGAGTCATCGTTTCTCCTCCTAGGGGTTATTCGAGACCTCTTAATCCAAACCGCAAGTAACGAGGCATTGGCTACCTTAAGAGAGTCATAGTTACTCGTCCCAATTGCTCACCCAGTCTGCCACTTTTCCTTATTGCGGCCAGTCTGCCAGAAGCGATATGTCACTCGTTGTGTATCTTAAGAGATTCATCGTTACTCTTTCCATACGTTACTGGTATTCTCTGATTCAATGCCACTCGTGAGGAAAAAGTGGCTATCTTAATAGTGCAATACTTCTTCCTCCCAGTTGCTCACACAGTTTACTACTTTTTGTGTAGTTTTTGCCTGCCAGAAACTATAATTCACTAGTTGTGTATCATAAATGAGTCATCGTGTCTCCTCCTAGGGGTTTTCGAGATTTCTTAATCCAAACCGCAAGTAACGAGGCATTGGCTACCTTAAGAGAGTCATAGTTACTCGTCCCCATTGCTCACCCAGTCTGCCACTTTTTCTTACTGTTGCCAGTCTGCCAGAAGCGATATGTCATTCGTTGTGTATCTTAAGAGATTCATCGTTACTCCTTCCATAGGTTACTGGTATTCTCTGAGTCAATACCTCTCGTGACGAAAAAGTGGCTATCTTAATAGTGCAATACTTCTTCCTCCGAGTTGCTCACACAGTTTACTACTTTTTGTGTAGTTTTTGTCTGCCAGAAACTATAATTCACTAGTTGTGTATCATAAAAGAGTCATCGTTTCTCCTCCTAGGGGTTATTCGAGATTTCTTAATCCGAACCGCAAGTAACGATGCTTTGGCTACCTTAAGAGAGTCATAGTTACTCGTCCCAATTGCTCACCCAGTCTGCCACTTTTCCTTACTGCGGCCAGTCTGCCAGAAGCGATATGTCACTCGTTGTGTATCTTAAGAGATTCATCGTTACTCCTTCCATAGGTTACTGGTATTCTCTGAGTCAATACCTCTCTTGACGAAAAAGTGGCTATCTTAATAGTGCAATACTTCTTCCTCCGAGTTGCTCACACAGTTTACTGCTTTTTGTGTAGTTTTTGTCTGCCAGAAACTATAATTCACTAGTTGTGTATCATAAAAGAGTCATCGTTTCTCCTCCTAGGGGTTTTCGAGATTTCTTAATCCAAACCGCAAGTAACGAGGCATTGGCTACCTTAAGAGAGTCATAGTTACTCGTCCCAATTGCTCACCCTGTCTGCCACATTTTTCTTACTGCGGCCAGTCTGCCAGAAGCGATATGTCACTCGTTGTGTATCTTAAGAGATTCATCGTTACTCCTTCCATAGGTTACTGGTATTCTCTGAGTCAATACCTCTCGTGACGAAAAAGTGGCTATCTTAATAGTGCAATACTTCTTCCTCCGAGTTGCTCACACAGTTTACTACTTTTTGTGTAGTTTTTGTCTGCCAGAAACTATAATTCACTAGTTGTGTATCATAAAAGAGTCATCGTTTCTCCTCCTAGGGGTTATTCGAGATTTCTTAATCCGAACCGCAAGTAACGATGCATTGGCTACCTTAAGAGAGTCATAGTTACTCGTCCCAATTGCTCATCCAGTCTGCCACTTTTCCTTACTGCGGCCAGTCTGCCAGAAGCGATATGTCACTCGTTGTGTATCTTAAGAGATTCATCGTTACTCTTTCCATAGGTTACTGGTATTCTCTGTTTCAATGCCACTCGTGACGAAAAAGTGGCTATCTTAATAGTGAAATACTTCTTCCTCCCAGTTGCTCACACAGTTTACTACTTTTTTGTGTAGTTTTTGTCTGCCAGAAACTATAATTCACTAGTTTTGTATCATAAAAGAGTCATCGTTTCTCCTCCTAGGGTTTATTCGAGACCTCTTAATCCAAACCGCAAGTAACGAGGCAATGGCTACCTTAAGAGAGTCATAGTTACTCGTCCCAATTGCTCACCCAGTCTGCCACTTTTCCTTACTGCGGCCAGTCTGCCAGAAGCGATATGTCACTCGTTGTGTATCTTAAGAGATTCATCGTTACTCTTTCCATACGTTACTGGTATTCTCTGATTCAATGCCACTCGTGAGGAAAAAGTGGCTATCTTAATAGTGCAATACTTCTTCCTCCCAGTTGCTCACACAGTTTACTACTTTTTGTGTAGTTTTTGTCTGCCAGAAACTATAATTCACTAGTTGTGTATCATAAATGAGTCATCGTGTCTCCTCCTAGGGGTTTTCGAGATTTCTTAATCCAAACCGCAAGTAACGAGGCATTGGCTACCTTAATAGAGTCATAGTTACTCGTCCCCATTGCTCACCCAGTCTGCCACTTTTTCTTACTGTTGCCAGTCTGCCAGAAGCGATATGTCACTCGTTGTGTATCTTAAGAGATTCATCGTTACTCCTACCATAGGTTACTGGTATTCTCTGAGTCAATACCTCTCGTGACGAAAAAGTGGCTATCTTAATAGTGCAATACTTCTTCCTCCGAGTTGCTCACACAGTTTACTGCTTTTTGTGTAGTTTTTGTCTGCCAGAAACTATAATTCACTAGTTGTGTATCATAAAAGAGTCATCGTTTCTCCTCCTAGGGGTTTTCGAGATTTCTTAATCCAAACCGCAAGTAACGAGGCATTGGCTACCTTAAGAGAGTCATAGTTACTCGTCCCAATTGCTCACCCAGTCTGCCACATTTTTCTTACTGCGGCCAGTCTGCCAGAAGCGATATGTCACTCGTTGTGTATCTTAAGAGATTCATCGTTACTCCATCCATAGGTTACTGGTATTCTCTGAGTCAATACCTCTCGTGACGAAAACGTGGCTATCTTAATAGTGCAATACTTCTTCCTCCGAGTTGCTCACACAGTTTACTACTTATTGTGTAGTTTTTGTCTGCCAGAAACTATAATTCACTAGTTGTGTATCATAAAAGAGTCATCGTTACTCCTCCTAGGGGTTTTCGAGATTTCTTAATCCAAACCGCAAGTAACGAGGCATTGGCTACCTTAAGAGAGTCATAGTTACTCGTCCCCATTGCTCACCCAGTCTGCCACTTTTTCTTACTGTGGCCAGTCTGCCAGAAGCGATATGTCACTCGTTGTGTATCTTAAGAGATTCATCGTTACTCCTTCCATAGGTTACTGGTATTCTCTGAGTCAATACCTCTCGTGACGAAAAAGTGGCTATCTTAATAGTGCAATACTTCTTCCTCCGAGTTGCTCACACAGTTTACTACTTTTTGTGTAGTTTTTGTCTGCCAGAAACTATAATTCACTAGTTGTGTATCATAAAAGAGTCATCGTTTCTCCTCCTAGGGGTGATTCAAGATTTCTTAATCCGAACCGCAAGTAACGATGCATTGGCTACCTTAAGAGAGTCATAGTTACTCGTCCCAATTGCTCACCCAGTCTGCCACTTTTCCTTACTGCGGCCAGTCTGCCAGAAGCGATATGTCACTCGTTGTGTATCTTAAGAGATTCATCGTTACTCCTTCCATAGGTTACTGGTATTCTCTGAGTCAATACCTCTCTTGACGAAAAAGTGGCTATCTTAATAGTGCAATACTTCTTCCTCCGAGTTGCTCACACAGTTTACTGCTTTTTGTGTAGTTTTTGTCTGCCAGAAACTATAATTCACTAGTTGTGTATCATAAAAGAGTCATCGTTTCTCCTCCTAGGGGTTTTCGAGATTTCTTAATCCAAACCGCAAGTAACGAGGCATTGGCTATCTTAAGAGAGTCATAGTTACTCGTCCCAATTGCTCACCCAGTCTGCCACATTTTTCTTACTGCGGCCAGTCTGGCAGAAGCGATATGTCACTCGTTGTGTATCTTAAGAGATTCATCGTTACTCCATCCATAGGTTACTGGTATTCTCTGAGTCAATACCTCTCGTGACGAAAAAGTGGCTATCTTAATAGTGCAATACTTCTTCCTCCGAGTTGCTCACACAGTTTACTACTTATTGTGTAGTTTTTGTATGCCAGAAACTATAATGCACTAGTTGTGTATCATAAAAGGGTCATCGTTACTCCTCCTAGGGGTTTTCGAGATTTCTTAATCCAAACCGCATGTAACGAGGCATTGGCTACCTTAAGAGGGTCATAGTTACTCGTCCCCATTGCTCACCCAGTCTGCCACTTTTTCTTACTGTGGCCAGTCTGCCAGAAGCGATATGTCACTCGTTGTGTATCTTAAGAGATTCATCGTTACTCCTTCCATAGGTTACTGGTATTCTCTGAGTCAATACCTCTCGTGACGAAAAAGTGGCTATCTTAATAGTGCAATACTTCTTCCTCCGAGTTGCTCACACAGTTTACTACTTATTGTGTAGTTTTTGTCTGCCAGAAACTATAATTCACTAGTTGTGTATCATAAAAGAGTCATCGTTTCTCCTCCTAGGGGTTATTCGAGATTTCTTAATCCGAACCGCAAGTAACGATGCATTGGCTACCTTAAGAGAGTCATAGTTACTCGTCCCAATTGCTCACCCAGTCTGCCACTTTTCCTTACTGCGGCCAGTCTGCCAGAAGCGATATGTCACTCGTTGTGTATCTTAAGAGATTCATCGTTACTCTTTCCATAGGTTACTGGTATTCTCTGTTTCAATGCCACTCGTGACGAAAAAGTGGCTATCTTAATAGTGAAATACTTCTTCCTCCCAGTTGCTCACACAGTTTACTACTTTTTTGTGTAGTTTTTGTCTGCCAGAAACTATAATTCACTAGTTTTGTATCATAAAAGAGTCATCGTTTCTCCTCCTAGGGTTTATTCGAGACCTCTTAATCCAAACCGCAAGTAACGAGGCAATGGCTACCTTAAGAGAGTCATAGTTACTCGTCCCAATTGCTCACCCAGTCTGCCACTTTTCCTTACTGCGGCCAGTCTGCCAGAAGCGATATGTCACTCGTTGTGTATCTTAAGAGATTCATCGTTACTCTTTCCATACGTTACTGGTATTCTCTGATTCAATGCCACTCGTGAGGAAAAAGTGGCTATCTTAATAGTGCAATACTTCTTCCTCCCAGTTGCTCACACAGTTTACTACTTTTTGTGTAGTTTTTGTCTGCCAGAAACTATAATTCACTAGTTGTGTATCATAAATGAGTCATCGTGTCTCCTCCTAGGGGTTTTCGAGATTTCTTAATCCAAACCGCAAGTAACGAGGCATTGGCTACCTTAAGAGAGTCATAGTTACTCGTCCCAATTGCTCACCCAGTCTGCCACTTTTCCTTACTGCGGCCAGTCTGCCAGAAGCGATATGTCACTCGTTGTGTATCTTAAGAGATTCATCGTTACTCCTTCCATAGGTTACTGGTATTCTCTGAGTCAATACCTCTCTTGACGAAAAAGTGGCTATCTTAATAGTGCAATACTTCTTCCTCCGAGTTGCTCACACAGTTTACTGCTTTTTGTGTAGTTTTTGTCTGCCAGAAACTATAATTCACTAGTTGTGTATCATAAAAGAGTCATCGTTTCTCCTCCTAGGGGTTTTCGAGATTTCTTAATCCAAACCGCAAGTAACGAGGCATTGGCTATCTTAAGAGAGTCATAGTTACTCGTCCCAATTGCTCACCCAGTCTGCCACATTTTTCTTACTGCGGCCAGTCTGGCAGAAGCGATATGTCACTCGTTGTGTATCTTAAGAGATTCATCGTTACTCCATCCATAGGTTACTGGTATTCTCTGAGTCAATACCTCTCGTGACGAAAAAGTGGCTATCTTAATAGTGCAATACTTCTTCCTCCGAGTTGCTCACACAGTTTACTACTTATTGTGTAGTTTTTGTATGCCAGAAACTATAATGCACTAGTTGTGTATCATAAAAGGGTCATCGTTACTCCTCCTAGGGGTTTTCGAGATTTCTTAATCCAAACCGCATGTAACGAGGCATTGGCTACCTTAAGAGGGTCATAGTTACTCGTCCCCATTGCTCACCCAGTCTGCCACTTTTTCTTACTGTGGCCAGTCTGCCAGAAGCGATATGTCACTCGTTGTGTATCTTAAGAGATTCATCGTTACTCCTTCCATAGGTTACTGGTATTCTCTGAGTCAATACCTCTCGTGACGAAAAAGTGGCTATCTTAATAGTGCAATACTTCTTCCTCCGAGTTGCTCACACAGTTTACTACTTATTGTGTAGTTTTTGTCTGCCAGAAACTATAATTCACTAGTTGTGTATCATAAAAGAGTCATCGTTTCTCCTCCTAGGGGTTATTCGAGATTTCTTAATCCGAACCGCAAGTAACGATGCATTGGCTACCTTAAGAGAGTCATAGTTACTCGTCCCAATTGCTCACCCAGTCTGCCACTTTTCCTTACTGCGGCCAGTCTGCCAGAAGCGATATGTCACTCGTTGTGTATCTTAAGAGATTCATCGTTACTCTTTCCATAGGTTACTGGTATTCTCTGTTTCAATGCCACTCGTGACGAAAAAGTGGCTATCTTAATAGTGAAATACTTCTTCCTCCCAGTTGCTCACACAGTTTACTACTTTTTTGTGTAGTTTTTGTCTGCCAGAAACTATAATTCACTAGTTTTGTATCATAAAAGAGTCATCGTTTCTCCTCCTAGGGTTTATTCGAGACCTCTTAATCCAAACCGCAAGTAACGAGGCAATGGCTACCTTAAGAGAGTCATAGTTACTCGTCCCAATTGCTCACCCAGTCTGCCACTTTTCCTTACTGCGGCCAGTCTGCCAGAAGCGATATGTCACTCGTTGTGTATCTTAAGAGATTCATCGTTACTCTTTCCATACGTTACTGGTATTCTCTGATTCAATGCCACTCGTGAGGAAAAAGTGGCTATCTTAATAGTGCAATACTTCTTCCTCCCAGTTGCTCACACAGTTTACTACTTTTTGTGTAGTTTTTGTCTGCCAGAAACTATAATTCACTAGTTGTGTATCATAAATGAGTCATCGTGTCTCCTCCTAGGGGTTTTCGAGATTTCTTAATCCAAACCGCAAGTAACGAGGCATTGGCTACCTTAAGAGAGTCATAGTTACTCGTCCCCATTGCTCACCCAGTCTGCCACTTTTTCTTACTGTTGCCAGTCTGCCAGAAGCGATATGTCACTCGTTGTGTATCTTAAGAGATTCATCGTTACTCCTTCCATAGGTTACTGGTATTCTCTGAGTCAATACCTCTCGTGACGAAAAAGTGGCTATCTTAATAGTGCAATACTTCTTCCTCCGAGTTGCTCACACAGTTTACTGCTTTTTGTGTAGTTTTTGTCTGCCAGAAACTATAATTCACTAGTTGTGTATCATAAAAGAGTCATCGTTTCTCCTACTAGGGGTTTTCGAGATTTCTTAATCCAAACCGCAAGTAACGAGGCATTGGCTACCTTAAGAGAGTCATAGTTACTCGTCCCAATTGCTCACCCAGTCTGCCACATTTTTCTTACTGCGGCCAGTCTGCCAGAAGCGATATGTCACTCGTTGTGTATCTTAAGAGATTCATCGTTACTCCATCCATAGGTTACTGGTATTCTCTGAGTCAATACCTCTCGTGACGAAAACGTGGCTATCTTAATAGTGCAATACTTCTTCCTCCGAGTTGCTCACACAGTTTACTACTTATTGTGTAGTTTTTGTCTGCCAGAAACTATAATTCACTAGTTGTGTATCACAAAAGAGTCATCGTTACTCCTCCTAGGGGTTTTCGAGATTTCTTAATCCAAACCGCAAGTAACGAGGCATTGGCTACCTTAAGAGAGTCATAGTTACTCGTCCCCATTGCTCACCCAGTCTGCCACTTTTCCTTACTGCGGCCAGTCTGCCAGAAGCGATATGTCACTCGTTGTGTATCTTAAGAGATTCATCGTTACTCTTTCCATACGTTACTGGTATTCTCTGATTCAATGCCACTCGTGAGGAAAAAGTGGCTATCTTAATAGTGCAATACTTCTTCCTCCCAGTTGCTCACACAGTTTACTACTTTTTGTGTAGTTTTTGTCTGCCAGAAACTATAATTCACTAGTTGTGTATCATAAATGAGTCATCGTGTCTCCTCCTAGGGGTTTTCGAGATTTCTTAATCCAAACCGCAAGTAACGAGGCATTGGCTACCTTAAGAGAGTCATAGTTACTCGTCCCAATTGCTCACCCAGTCTGCCACTTTTCCTTACTGCGGCCAGTCTGCCAGAAGCGATATGTCACTCGTTGTGTATCTTAAGAGATTCATCGTTACTCCTTCCATAGGTTACTGGTATTCTCTGAGTCAATACCTCTCTTGACGAAAAAGTGGCTATCTTAATAGTGCAATACTTCTTCCTCCGAGTTGCTCACACAGTTTACTGCTTTTTGTGTAGTTTTTGTCTGCCAGAAACTATAATTCACTAGTTGTGTATCATAAAAGAGTCATCGTTTCTCCTCCTAGGGGTTTTCGAGATTTCTTAATCCAAACCGCAAGTAACGAGGCATTGGCTATCTTAAGAGAGTCATAGTTACTCGTCCCAATTGCTCACCCAGTCTGCCACATTTTTCTTACTGCGGCCAGTCTGGCAGAAGCGATATGTCACTCGTTGTGTATCTTAAGAGATTCATCGTTACTCCATCCATAGGTTACTGGTATTCTCTGAGTCAATACCTCTCGTGACGAAAAAGTGGCTATCTTAATAGTGCAATACTTCTTCCTCCGAGTTGCTCACACAGTTTACTACTTATTGTGTAGTTTTTGTATGCCAGAAACTATAATGCACTAGTTGTGTATCATAAAAGGGTCATCGTTACTCCTCCTAGGGGTTTTCGAGATTTCTTAATCCAAACCGCATGTAACGAGGCATTGGCTACCTTAAGAGGGTCATAGTTACTCGTCCCCATTGCTCACCCAGTCTGCCACTTTTTCTTACTGTGGCCAGTCTGCCAGAAGCGATATGTCACTCGTTGTGTATCTTAAGAGATTCATCGTTACTCCTTCCATAGGTTACTGGTATTCTCTGAGTCAATACCTCTCGTGACGAAAAAGTGGCTATCTTAATAGTGCAATACTTCTTCCTCCGAGTTGCTCACACAGTTTACTACTTATTGTGTAGTTTTTGTCTGCCAGAAACTATAATTCACTAGTTGTGTATCATAAAAGAGTCATCGTTTCTCCTCCTAGGGGTTATTCGAGATTTCTTAATCCGAACCGCAAGTAACGATGCATTGGCTACCTTAAGAGAGTCATAGTTACTCGTCCCAATTGCTCACCCAGTCTGCCACTTTTCCTTACTGCGGCCAGTCTGCCAGAAGCGATATGTCACTCGTTGTGTATCTTAAGAGATTCATCGTTACTCTTTCCATACGTTACTGGTATTCTCTGATTCAATGCCACTCGTGAGGAAAAAGTGGCTATCTTAATAGTGCAATACTTCTTCCTCCCAGTTGCTCACACAGTTTACTACTTTTTGTGTAGTTTTTGTCTGCCAGAAACTATAATTCACTAGTTGTGTATCATAAATGAGTCATCGTGTCTCCTCCTAGGGGTTTTCGAGATTTCTTAATCCAAACCGCAAGTAACGAGGCATTGGCTACCTTAAGAGAGTCATAGTTACTCGTCCCCATTGCTCACCCAGTCTGCCACTTTTTCTTACTGTTGCCAGTCTGCCAGAAGCGATATGTCACTCGTTGTGTATCTTAAGAGATTCATCGTTACTCCTTCCATAGGTTACTGGTATTCTCTGAGTCAATACCTCTCGTGACGAAAAAGTGGCTATCTTAATAGTGCAATACTTCTTCCTCCGAGTTGCTCACACAGTTTACTGCTTTTTGTGTAGTTTTTGTCTGCCAGAAACTATAATTCACTAGTTGTGTATCATAAAAGAGTCATCGTTTCTCCTACTAGGGGTTTTCGAGATTTCTTAATCCAAACCGCAAGTAACGAGGCATTGGCTACCTTAAGAGAGTCATAGTTACTCGTCCCAATTGCTCACCCAGTCTGCCACATTTTTCTTACTGCGGCCAGTCTGCCAGAAGCGATATGTCACTCGTTGTGTATCTTAAGAGATTCATCGTTACTCCATCCATAGGTTACTGGTATTCTCTGAGTCAATACCTCTCGTGACGAAAACGTGGCTATCTTAATAGTGCAATACTTCTTCCTCCGAGTTGCTCACACAGTTTACTACTTATTGTGTAGTTTTTGTCTGCCAGAAACTATAATTCACTAGTTGTGTATCACAAAAGAGTCATCGTTACTCCTCCTAGGGGTTTTCGAGATTTCTTAATCCAAACCGCAAGTAACGAGGCATTGGCTACCTTAAGAGAGTCATAGTTACTCGTCCCCATTGCTCACCCAGTCTGCCACTTTTTCTTACTGTGGCCAGTCTGCCAGAAGCGATATGTCACTCGTTGTGTATCTTAAGAGATTCATCGTTACTCCTTCCATAGGTTACTGGTATTCTCTGAGTCAATACCTCTCGTGACGAAAAAAGTGGCTATCTTAATAGTGCAATACTTCTTCCTCCGAGTTGCTCACACAGTTTACTACTTTTTGTGTAGTTTTTGTCTGCCAGAAACTATAATTCACTAGTTGTGTATCATAAAAGAGTCATCGTTTCTCCTCCTAGGGGTTATTCGAGATTTCTTAATCCGAACCGCAAGTAACGATGCATTGGCTACCTTAAGAGAGTCATAGTTACTCGTCCCAATTGCTCACCCAGTCTGCCACTTTTCCTTACTGCGGCCAGTCTGCCAGAAGCGATATGTCACTCGTTGTGTATCTTAAGAGATTCATCGTTACTCCTTCCATAGGTTACTGGTATTCTCTGAGTCAATACCTCTCTTGACGAAAAAGTGGCTATCTTAATAGTGCAATACTTCTTCCTCCGAGTTGCTCACACAGTTTACTGCTTTTTGTGTAGTTTTTGTCTGCCAGAAACTATAATTCACTAGTTGTGTATCATAAAAGAGTCATCGTTTCTCCTCCTAGGGGTTTTCGAGATTTCTTAATCCAAACCGCAAGTAACGAGGCATTGGCTATCTTAAGAGAGTCATAGTTACTCGTCCCAATTGCTCACCCAGTCTGCCACATTTTTCTTACTGCGGCCAGTCTGCCAGAAGCGATATGTCACTCGTTGTGTATCTTAAGAGATTCATCGTTACTCCATCCATAGGTTACTGGTATTCTCTGAGTCAATACCTCTCGTGACGAAAAAGTGGCTATCTTAATAGTGCAATACTTCTTCCTCCGAGTTGCTCACACAGTTTACTACTTATTGTGTAGTTTTTGTATGCCAGAAACTATAATGCACTAGTTGTGTATCATAAAAGGGTCATCGTTACTCCTCCTAGGGGTTTTCGAGATTTCTTAATCCAAACCGCATGTAACGAGGCATTGGCTACCTTAAGAGGGTCATAGTTACTCGTCCCCATTGCTCACCCAGTCTGCCACTTTTTCTTACTGTGGCCAGTCTGCCAGAAGCGATATGTCACTCGTTGTGTATCTTAAGAGATTCATCGTTACTCCTTCCATAGGTTACTGGTATTCTCTGAGTCAATACCTCTCGTGACGAAAAAGTGGCTATCTTAATAGTGCAATACTTCTTCCTCCGAGTTGCTCACACAGTTTACTACTTATTGTGTAGTTTTTGTCTGCCAGAAACTATAATTCACTAGTTGTGTATCATAAAAGAGTCATCGTTTCTCCTCCTAGGGGTTATTCGAGATTTCTTAATCCGAACCGCAAGTAACGATGCATTGGCTACCTTAAGAGAGTCATAGTTACTCGTCCCAATTGCTCACCCAGTCTGCAACTTTTCCTTACTGCGGCCAGTCTGCCAGAAGCGATATGTCACTCGTTGTGTATCTTAAGAGATTCATCGTTACTCTTTCCATAGGTTACTGGTATTCTCTGTTTCAATGCCACTCGTGACGAAAAAGTGGCTATCTTAATAGTGAAATACTTCTTCCTCCCAGTTGCTCACACAGTTTACTACTTTTTTGTGTAGTTTTTGTCTGCCAGAAACTATAATTCACTAGTTTTGTATCATAAAAGAGTCATCGTTTCTCCTCCTAGGGGTTATTCGAGACCTCTTAATCCAAACCGCAAGTAACGTGGCATTGGCTACCTTAAGAGAGTCATAGTTACTCGTCCCAATTGCTCACCCAGTCTGCCACTTTTCCTTACTGCGGCCAGTCTGTCAGAAGCGATATGTCACTCGTCGTGTATCTTAAGAGATTCATCGTTACTCCTTCCATTGGTTACTGGTATTCTCTGAGTCAATACCTCTCGTGACGAAAAAGTGGCTATCTTAATAGAGCAATACTTCTTCCTCCGAGTTGCTCACACAGTTTACTACTTTTTGTGTAGTTTTTGTCTGCCAGAAACTATAATTCACTAGTTGTGTATCATAAAAGAGTCATCGTTTCTCCTCCTAGGGGTTATTCGAGATTTCTTAATCCGAACCGCAAGTAACGATGCATTGGCTACCTTAAGAGAGTCATAGTTACTCGTCCCAATTGCTCACCCAGTCTGCCACTTTTCCTTACTGCGGCCAGTCTGCCAGAAGCGATATGTCACTCGTTGTGTATCTTAAGAGATTCATCGTTACTCTTTCCATAGGTTACTGGTTTTCTCTGTTTCAATGCCACTCGTGACGAAAAAGTGGCTATCTTAATAGTGAAATACTTCTTCCTCCCAGTTGCTCACACAGTTTACTACTTTTTGTGTACTTGCCAGTCTGCCAGAAGCGATATGTCACTAGTTGTGTATCATAAAAGAGTCATCGTTTCTCCTCCTAGGGGTTATTCGAGATTTCTTAATCCGAACCGCAAGTAACGATGCATTGGCTAACCTTAAGAGAGTCATAGTTACTCGTCCCAATTGCTCACCCAGTCTGCCACTTTTCCTTACTGCGGCCAGTCTGCCAGAAGCGATATGTCACTCGTTGTGTATCTTAAGAGATTCATCGTTACTCTTTCCATAGGTTACTGGTATTCTCTGTTTCAATGCCACTCGTGACGAAAAAGTGGCTATCTTAATAGTGAAATACTTCTTCCTCCCAGTTGCTCACACAGTTTACTACTTTTTTGTGTAGTTTTTGTCTGCCAGAAACTATAATTCACTAGTTTTGTATCATAAAAGAGTCATCGTTTCTCCTCCTAGGGGTTATTCGAGACCTCTTAATCCAAACCGCAAGTAATGAGGCATTGGCTACCTTAAGAGAGTCATAGTTACTCGTCCCAATTGCTTACCCAGTCTGCCACTTTTCCTTACTGCGGCCAGTCTGCCAGAAGCGATATGTCACTCGTTGTGTATCTTAAGAGATTCATCGTTACTCCTTCCATTGGTTACTGGTATTCTCTGAGTCAATACCTCTCGTGACGAAAAAGTGGCTATCTTAATAGAGCAATACTTCTTCCTCCGAGTTGCTCACACAGTTTACTACTTTTTGTGTAGTTTTTGTCTGCCAGAAACTATAATTCACTAGTTGTGTATCATAAAAGAGTCATCGTTTCTCCTCCTAGGGGTTATTCGAGATTTCTTAATCCGAACCGCAAGTAACGATGCATTGGCTACCTTAAGAGAGTCATAGTTACTCGTCCCAATTGCTCACCCAGTCTGCCACTTTTCCTTACTGCGGCCAGTCTGCCAGAAGCGATATGTCACTCGTTGTGTATCTTAAGAGATTCATCGTTACTCTTTCCATAGGTTACTGGTTTTCTCTGTTTCAATGCCACTCGTGACGAAAAAGTGGCTATCTTAATAGTGAAATACTTCTTCCTCCCAGTTGCTCACACAGTTTACTACTTTTTGTGTACTTGCCAGTCTGCCAGAAGCGATATGTCACTAGTTGTGTATCATAAAAGAGTCATCGTTTCTCCTCCTAGGGGTTATTCGAGATTTCTTAATCCGAACCGCAAGTAACGATGCATTGGCTACCTTAAGAGAGTCATAGTTACTCGTCCCAATTGCTCACCCAGTCTGCCACTTTTCCTTACTGCGGCCAGTCTGCCAGAAGCGATATGTCACTCGTTGTGTATCTTAAGAGATTCATCGTTACTCTTTCCATAGGTTACTGGTATTCTCTGTTTCAATGCCACTCGTGACGAAAAAGTGGCTATCTTAATAGTGAAATACTTCTTCCTCCCAGTTGCTCACACAGTTTACTACTTTTTTGTGTAGTTTTTGTCTGCCAGAAACTATAATTCACTAGTTTTGTATCATAAAAGAGTCATCGTTTCTCCTCCTAGGGGTTATTCGAGACCTCTTAATCCAAACCGCAAGTAACGAGGCATTGGCTACCTTAAGAGAGTCATAGTTACTCGTCCCAATTGCTCACCCAGTCTGCCACTTTTTCTTACTGCGGCCAGTCTGCCAGAAGCGATATGTCACTCGTTGTGTATCTTAAGAGATTCATCGTTACTCCTTCCATAGGTTACTGGTATTCTCTGAGTCAATACCTCTCGTGACGAAAAAGTGGCTATCTTAATAGTGCAATACTTCTTCCTCCGAGTTGCTCACACAGTGTACTACTTTTTGTGTAGTTTTTGTCTGCCAGAAACTATAATTGACTAGTTGTGTATCATAAAAGAGTCATCGTTTCTCCTCCTAGGGGTTTTCGAGATTTCTTAATCCAAACCGCAAGTAACGAGGCATTGGCTACCTTAACAGAGTCATAGTTACTCGTCCCCGTTGCTCGCCCAGTCTGCCACTTTTTCTTACTGTGGCCAGTCTGCCAGAAGCGATATGTCACTCGTTGTGTATCTTAAGAGATTCATCGTTACTCCTTCCATAGGTTACTGGTATTCTCTGAGTCAATACCTATCTTGACGAAAAAGTTACTATCTTAATAGTGCAATACTTCTTCCTCCGAGTTGCTCACACAGTTTACTGCTTTTTGTGTAGTTTTTGTCTGCCAGAAACTATAATTCACTAGTTGTGTATCATAAAAGAGTCATCGTTTCTCCTCCTAGGGTTTTCGAGATTTCTTAATCCAAACCGCAAGTAACGAGGCATTGGCTACCTTAAGAGAGTCATAGTTACTCGTCCAAATTGCTCACCCAGTCTGCCACTTTTTCTTACTGCGGCCAGTCTGCCAGAAGCGATATGTCACTCGTTGTGTATCTTAAGAGATTCATCGTTACTCCTTCCATAGGTTACTGGTATTCGCTGAGTCAATATCTCTCTTGACGAAAAAGTGGCTATCTTAATAGTGAAATACTTCTTCCTCCCAGTTGCTCACACAGTTTACTACTTTTTTGTGTAGTTTTTGTCTGCCAGAAACTATAATTCACTAGTTTTGTATCATAAAAGAGTCATCGTTTCTCCTCCTAGGGGTTATTCGAGACCTCTTAATCCAAACCGCAAGTAACGAGGCATTGGCTACCTTAAGAGAGTCATAGTTACTCGTCCCAATTGCTCACCCAGTCTGCCACTTTTCCTTACTGCGGCCAGTCTGCCAGAAGCGATATGTCACTCGTTGTGTATCTTAAGAGATTCATCGTTACTCCTTCCATTGGTTACTGGTATTCTCTGAGTCAATACCTCTCGTGACGAAAAAGTGGCTATCTTAATAGAGCAATACTTCTTCCTCCGAGTTGCTCACACAGTTTACTACTTTTTGTGTAGTTTTTGTCTGCCAGAAACTATAATTCACTAGTTGTGTATCATAAAAGAGTCATCGTTTCTCCTCCTAGGGGTTATTCGAGATTTCTTAATCCGAACCGCAAGTAACGATGCATTGGCTACCTTAAGAGAGTCATAGTTACTCGTCCCAATTGCTCACCCAGTCTGCCACTTTTCCTTACTGCGGCCAGTCTGCCAGAAGCGATATGTCACTCGTTGTGTATCTTAAGAGATTCATCGTTACTCTTTCCATAGGTTACTGGTTTTCTCTGTTTCAATGCCACTCGTGACGAAAAAGTGGCTATCTTAATAGTGAAATACTTCTTCCTCCCAGTTGCTCACACAGTTTACTACTTTTTGTGTACTTGCCAGTCTGCCAGAAGCGATATGTCACTAGTTGTGTATCATAAAAGAGTCATCGTTTCTCCTCCTAGGGGTTATTCGAGATTTCTTAATCCGAACCGCAAGTAACGATGCATTGGCTACCTTAAGAGAGTCATAGTTACTCGTCCCAATTGCTCACCCAGTCTGCCACTTTTCCTTACTGCGGCCAGTCTGCCAGAAGCGATATGTCACTCGTTGTGTATCTTAAGAGATTCATCGTTACTCTTTCCATAGGTTACTGGTATTCTCTGTTTCAATGCCACTCGTGACGAAAAAGTGGCTATCTTAATAGTGAAATACTTCTTCCTCCCAGTTGCTCACACAGTTTACTACTTTTTTGTGTAGTTTTTGTCTGCCAGAAACTATAATTCACTAGTTTTGTATCATAAAAGAGTCATCGTTTCTCCTCCTAGGGGTTATTCGAGACCTCTTAATCCAAACCGCAAGTAACGAGGCATTGGCTACCTTAAGAGAGTCATAGTTACTCGTCCCAATTGCTCACCCAGTCTGCCACTTTTTCTTACTGCGGCCAGTCTGCCAGAAGCGATATGTCACTCGTTGTGTATCTTAAGAGATTCATCGTTACTCCTTCCATAGGTTACTGGTATTCTCTGAGTCAATACCTCTCGTGACGAAAAAGTGGCTATCTTAATAGTGCAATACTTCTTCCTCCGAGTTGCTCACACAGTGTACTACTTTTTGTGTAGTTTTTGTCTGCCAGAAACTATAATTGACTAGTTGTGTATCATAAAAGAGTCATCGTTTCTCCTCCTAGGGGTTTTCGAGATGTCTTAATCCAAACCGCAAGTAACGAGGCATTGGCTACCTTAACAGTGTCATAGTTACTCGTCCCCGTTGCTCACCCAGTCTGCCACTTTTTCTTACTGTGGCCAGTCTGCCAGAAGCGATATGTCACTCGTTGTGTATCTTAAGAGATTCATCGTTACTCCTTCCATAGGTTACTGGTATTCTCTGAGTCAATACCTATCTTGACGAAAAAGTTACTATCTTAATAGTGCAATACTTCTTCCTCCGAGTTGCTCACACAGTTTACTGCTTTTTGTGTAGTTTTTGTCTGCCAGAAACTATAATTCACTAGTTGTGTATCATAAAAGAGTCATCGTTTCTCCTCCTAGGGTTTTCGAGATTTCTTAATCCAAACCGCAAGTAACGAGGCATTGGCTACCTTAAGAGAGTCATAGTTACTCGTCCCAATTGCTCACCCAGTCTGCCACTTTTTCTTACTGCGGCCAGTCTGCCAGAAGCGATATGTCACTCGTTGTGTATCTTAAGAGATTCATCGTTACTCCTTCCATAGGTTACTGGTATTCTCTGAGTCAATATCTCTCTTGACGAAAAAGGGGCTATCTTAATAGTGCAATACTTCTTCCTCCGAGTTGCTCACACGGTTTACTGCTTTTTGTGTAGTTTTTGTCTGCCAGAAACTATAATTCACTAGTTTTGTATCATAAAAGAGTCATCGTTTCTCCTCCTAGCGGTTATACGAGACCTCTTAATCCAAACCGCAAGTAACGAGGCATTGGCTACCTTAAGAGAGTCATAGTTACTCGTCCCCATTGCTCACCCAGTCTGCCACTTTTCCTTACTGCAGGCAGTCTGCCAGAAGCGATATGTCACTCGTTGTGTATCTTAAGAGATTCATCGTTACTCCTTCCATAGGTTACTGGTATTCTCTGAGTAAATACCTCTCTTGACGAAAAAGTGGCTATCTTAATAGTGCAATACTTCTTCCTCCGAGTTGCTCACACAGTTTACTACTTTTTGTGTACTTGCCAGTCTGCCAGAAGCGATATGTCACTAGTTGTGTATCATAAAAGAGTCATCGTTTCTCCTCCTAGGGGTTATTCGAGATTTCTTAATCCAAACCGCAAGTAACGAGGCATTGGCTACCTTAAGAGGGTCATAGTTACTCGTCCCAATTGCTCACCCAGTCTGCCACTTTTCCTTACTGCGGCCAGTCTGCCAGAAGCGATATGTCACTCGTTGTGTATCTTAAGAGATTCATCGTTACTCTTTCCATAGGTTACTGGTTTTCTCTGATTCAATGCCTCTCGTGACGAAAAAGTGGCTATCTTAATAGTGCAATACTTCTTCCTCCCAGTTGCTCACACATTTTACTACTTTTTTGTGTAGTTTTTGTCTGCCAGAAACTATAATTCACTAGTTGTGTATCATAAAAGAGTCATCGTTTCTCCTCCTAGGGGTTATTCGAGACCTCTTAATCCAAACCGCAAGTAACGAGGCATTGGCTACCTTAAGAGAGTCATAGTTACTCGTCCCAATTGCTCACCCAGTCTGCCACTTTTTCTTACTGCGGCCAGTCTGCCAGAAGCGATATGTCACTCGTTGTGTATCTTAAGAGATTCATCGCTACTCTTTCCATAGGTTACTGGTATTCTCTGAATCAATGCCTCTCATGACGAAAAAGTGGCTATCTTAATAGTGCAATACTTCTTCCTCCGAGTTGCTCACACAGTTTACTACTTTTTTGTGTAGTTTTTGTCAGCCAGAAACTATAATTCACTAGTTGTGTATCATAAAAGAGTCATTGTTACTCCTCCTAGGGGTTTTCGAGATTTCTTAATCCAAACCGCAAGTAACGAGGCATTGGCTACCTTAAGAGAGTCATAGTTACTCGTCCCCATTGCTCACCCAGTCTGCCACTTTTTCTTACTGTGGCCAGTTTGCCAGAAGCGATATGTCACACGTTGTGTATCTTAAGAGATTCATCGTTACTCCTTCCATAGGTTACTGGTATTCTCTGAGTCAATACCTCTCGTGACGAAAAAGTGGCTATCTTAATAGTGCAATACTTCTTCCTCCGAGTTGCTCACACAGTTTACTACTTTTTGTGTAGTTTTTGTCTGCCAGAAACTATAATTCACTAGTTGTGTATCATAAAAGAGTCATCGTTTCTCCTCCTAGGGGTTATTCGAGATTTCTTAATCCGAACCGCAAGTAACGATGCATTGGCTACCTTAAGAGAGTCATAGTTACTCGTCCCAATTGCTCACCCAGTCTGCCACTTTTCCTTACTGCGGCCAGTCTGCCAGAAGCGATATGTCACTCTTTGTGTATCTTAAGAGATTCATCGTTACTCCTTCCATAGGTTACTGGTATTCTCTGAGTCAATACCTCTCTTGACGAAAAAGTGGCTATCTTAATAGTGCAATACTTCTTCCTCCGAGTTGCTCACACAGTTTACTGCTTTTTGTGTAGTTTTTGTCTGCCAGAAACTATAATTCACTAGTTGTGTATCATAAAAGAGTCATCGTTTCTCCTCCTAGGGGTTTTCGAGATTTCTTAATCCAAACCGCAAGTAACGAGGCATTGGCTACCTTAAGAGAGTCATAGTTACTCGTCCCAATTGCTCATCCAGTCTGCCACATTTTTCTTACTGCGGCCAGTCTGCCAGAAGCGATATGTCACTCGTTGTGTATCTTAAGAGATTCATCGTTACTCCTTCCATAGGTTACTGGTATTCTCTGAGTCAATACCTCTCGTGACGAAAAAGTGGCTATCTTAATAGTGCAATACTTCTTCCTCCGAGTTGCTCACACAGTTTACTACTTTTTGTGTAGTTTTTGTCTGCCAGAAACTATAATTCACTAGTTGTGTATCATAAAAGAGTCATCGTTTCTCCTCCTAGGGGTTATTCGAGATTTCTTAATCCGAACCGCAAGTAACGATGCATTGGCTACCTTAAGAGAGTCATAGTTACTCGTCCCAATTGCTCACCCAGTCTGCCACTTTTCCTTACTGCGGCCAGTCTGCCAGAAGCGATATGTCACTCGTTGTGTATCTTAAGAGATTCATCGTTACTCTTTCCATAGGTTACTGGTATTCTCTGTTTCAATGCCACTCGTGACGAAAAAGTGGCTATCTTAATAGTGAAATACTTCTTCCTCCCAGTTGCTCACACAGTTTACTACTTTTTTCTGTAGTTTTTGTATGCCAGAAACTATAATTCACTAGTTTTGTATCATAAAAGAGTCATCGTTTCTCCTCCTAGGGTTTATTCGAGACCTCTTAATCCAAACCGCAAGTAACGAGGCAATGGCTACCTTAAGAGAGTCATAGTTACTCGTCCCAATTGCTCACCCAGTCTGCCACTTTTCCTTACTGCGGCCAGTCTGCCAGAAGCGATATGTCACTCGTTGTGTATCTTAAGAGATTCATCGTTACTCTTTCCATACGTTACTGGTATTCTCTGATTCAATGCCACTCGTGAGGAAAAAGTGGCTATCTTAATAGTGCAATACTTCTTCCTCCCAGTTGCTCACACAGTTTACTACTTTTTGTGTAGTTTTTGTCTGCCAGAAACTATAATTCACTAGTTGTGTATCATAAATGAGTCATCGTGTCTCCTCCTAGGGGTTTTCGAGATTTCTTAATCCAAACCGCAAGTAACGAGGCATTGGCTACCTTAAGAGAGTCATAGTTACTCGTCCCCATTGCTCACCCAGTCTGCCACTTTTTCTTACTGTTGCCAGTCTGCCAGAAGCGATATGTCACTCGTTGTGTATCTTAAGAGATTCATCGTTACTCCTTCCATAGGTTACTGGTATTCTCTGAGTCAATACCTCTCGTGACGAAAAAGTGGCTATCTTAATAGTGCAATACTTCTTCCTCCGAGTTGCTCACACAGTTTACTGCTTTTTGTGTAGTTTTTGTCTGCCAGAAACTATAATTCACTAGTTGTGTATCATAAAAGAGTCATCGTTTCTCCTCCTAGGGGTTTTCGAGATTTCTTAATCCAAACCGCAAGTAACGAGGCATTGGCTACCTTAAGAGAGTCATAGTTACTCGTCCCAATTGCTCACCCAGTCTGCCACATTTTTCTTACTGCGGCCAGTCTGCCAGAAGCGATATGTCACTCGTTGTGTATCTTAAGAGATTCATCGTTACTCCATCCATAGGTTACTGGTATTCTCTGAGTCAATACCTCTCGTGACGAAAACGTGGCTATCTTAATAGTGCAATACTTCTTCCTCCGAGTTGCTCACACAGTTTACTACTTATTGTGTAGTTTTTGTCTGCCAGAAACTATAATTCACTAGTTGTGTATCATAAAAGAGTCATCGTTACTCCTCCTAGGGGTTTTCGAGATTTCTTAATCCAAACCGCAAGTAACGAGGCATTGGCTACCTTAAGAGAGTCATAGTTACTCGTCCCCATTGCTCACCCAGTCTGCCACTTTTTCTTACTGTGGCCAGTCTGCCAGAAGCGATATGTCACTCGTTGTGTATCTTAAGAGATTCATCGTTACTCCTTCCATAGGTTACTGGTATTCTCTGAGTCAATACCTCTCGTGACGAAAAAGTGGCTATCTTAATAGTGCAATACTTCTTCCTCCGAGTTGCTCACACAGTTTACTACTTTTTGTGTAGTTTTTGTCTGCCAGAAACTATAATTCACTAGTTGTGTATCATAAAAGAGTCATCGTTTCTCCTCCTAGGGGTTATTCGAGATTTCTTAATCCGAACCGCAAGTAACGATGCATTGGCTACCTTAAGAGAGTCATAGTTACTCGTCCCAATTGCTCACCCAGTCTGCCACTTTTCCTTACTGCGGCCAGTCTGCCAGAAGCGACATGTCACTCGTTGTGTATCTTAAGAGATTCATCGTTACTCCTTCCATAGGTTACTGGTATTCTCTGAGTCAATACCTCTCTTGACGAAAAAGTGGCTATCTTAATAGTGCAATACTTCTTCCTCCGAGTTGCTCACACAGTTTACTGCTTTTTGTGTAGTTTTTGTCTGCCAGAAACTATAATTCACTAGTTGTGTATCATAAAAGAGTCATCGTTTCTCCTCCTAGGGGTTTTCGAGATTTCTTAATCCAAACCGCAAGTAACGAGGCATTGGCTATCTTAAGAGAGTCATAGTTACTCGTCCCAATTGCTCACCCAGTCTGCCACATTTTTCTTACTGCGGCCAGTCTGCCAGAAGCGATATGTCACTCGTTGTGTATCTTAAGAGATTCATCGTTACTCCATCCATAGGTTACTGGTATTCTCTGAGTCAATACCTCTCGTGACGAAAAAGTGGCTATCTTAATAGTGCAATACTTCTTCCTCCGAGTTGCTCACACAGTTTACTACTTTTTGTGTAGTTTTTGTATGCCAGAAACTATAATGCACTAGTTGTGTATCATAAAAGGGTCATCGTTACTCCTCCTAGGGGTTTTCGAGATTTCTTAATCCAAACCGCATGTAACGAGGCATTGGCTACCTTAAGAGGGTCATAGTTACTCGTCCCCATTGCTCACCCAGTCTGCCACTTTTTCTTACTGTGGCCAGTCTGCCAGAAGCGATATGTCACTCGTTGTGTATCTTAAGAGATTCATCGTTACTCCTTCCATAGGTTACTGGTATTCTCTGAGTCAATACCTCTCGTGACGAAAAAGTGGCTATCTTAATAGTGCAATACTTCTTCCTCCCAGTTGCTCACACAGTTTACTACTTTTTTGTGTAGTTTTTGTCTGCCAGAAACTATAATTCACTAGTTTTGTATCATAAAAGAGTCATCGTTTCTCCTCCTAGGGGTTATTCGAGACCTCTTAATCCAAACCGCAAGTAACGTGGCATTGGCTACCTTAAGAGAGTCATAGTTACTCGTCCCAATTGCTCACCCAGTCTGCCACTTTTCCTTACTGCGGCCAGTCTGCCAGAAGCGATATGTCACTCGTTGTGTATCTTAAGAGATTCATCGTTACTCTTTCCATACGTTACTGGTATTCTCTGATTCAATGCCACTCGTGAGGAAAAAGTGGCTATCTTAATAGTGCAATACTTCTTCCTCCCAGTTGCTCACACAGTTTACTACTTTTTGTGTAGTTTTTGTCTGCCAGAAACTATAATTCACTAGTTGTGTATCATAAATGAGTCATCGTGTCTCCTCCTAGGGGTTTTCGAGATTTCTTAATCCAAACCGCAAGTAACGAGGCATTGGCTACCTTAAGAGAGTCATAGTTACTCGTCCCCATTGCTCACCCAGTCTGCCACTTTTTCTTACTGTTGCCAGTCTGCCAGAAGCGATATGTCACTCGTTGTGTATCTTAAGAGATTCATCGTTACTCCTTCCATAGGTTACTGGTATTCTCTGAGTCAATACCTCTCGTGACGAAAAAGTGGCTATCTTAATAGTGCAATACTTCTTCCTCCGAGTTGCTCACACAGTTTACTGCTTTTTGTGTAGTTTTTGTCTGCCAGAAACTATAATTCACTAGTTGTGTATCATAAAAGAGTCATCGTTTCTCCTCCTAGGGGTTTTCGAGATTTCTTAATCCAAACCGCAAGTAACGAGGCATTGGCTACCTTAAGAGAGTCATAGTTACTCGTCCCAATTGCTCACCCAGTCTGCCACATTTTTCTTACCGCGGCCAGTCTGCCAGAAGCGATATGTCACTCGTTGTGTATCTTAAGAGATTCATCGTTACTCCATCCATAGGTTACTGGTATTCTCTGAGTCAATACCTCTCGTGACGAAAACGTGGCTATCTTAATAGTGCAATACTTCTTCCTCCGAGTTGCTCGCACAGTTTACTACTTATTGTGTAGTTTTTGTCTGCCAGAAACTATAATTCACTAGTTGTGTATCATAAAAGAGTCATCGTTACTCCTCCTAGGGGTTTTCGAGATTTCTTAATCCAAACCGCAAGTAACGAGGCATTGGCTACCTTAAGAGAGTCATAGTTACTCGTCCCCATTGCTCACCCAGTCTGCCACTTTTTCTTACTGTGGCCAGTCTGCCAGAAGCGATATGTCACTCGTTGTGTATCTTAAGAGATTCATCGTTACTCCTTCCATAGGTTACTGGTATTCTCTGAGTCAATACCTCTCGTGACGAAAAAGTGGCTATCTTAATAGTGCAATACTTCTTCCTCCGAGTTGCTCACACAGTTTACTACTTTTTGTGTAGTTTTTGTCTGCCAGAAACTATAATTCACTAGTTGTGTATCATAAAAGAGTCATCGTTTCTCCTCCTAGGGGTTATTCGAGATTTCTTAATCCGAACCGCAAGTAACGATGCATTGGCTACCTTAAGAGAGTCATAGTTACTCGTCCCAATTGCTCACCCAGTCTGCCACTTTTCCTTACTGCGGCCAGTCTGCCAGAAGCGATATGTCACTCGTTGTGTATCTTAAGAGATTCATCGTTACTCCTTCCATAGGTTACTGGTATTCTCTGAGTCAATACCTCTCTTGACGAAAAAGTGGCTATCTTAATAGTGCAATACTTCTTCCTCCGAGTTGCTCACACAGTTTACTGCTTTTTGTGTAGTTTTTGTCTGCCAGAAACTATAATTCACTAGTTGTGTATCATAAAAGAGTCATCGTTTCTCCTCCTAGGGGTTTTCGAGATTTCTTAATCCAAACCGCAAGTAACGAGGCATTGGCTATCTTAAGAGAGTCATAGTTACTCGTCCCAATTGCTCACCCAGTCTGCCACATTTTTCTTACTGCGGCCAGTCTGCCAGAAGCGATATGTCACTCGTTGTGTATCTTAAGAGATTCATCGTTACTCCATCCATAGGTTACTGGTATTCTCTGAGTCAATACCTCTCGTGACGAAAAAGTGGCTATCTTAATAGTGCAATACTTCTTCCTCCGAGTTGCTCACACAGTTTACTACTTATTGTGTAGTTTTTGTATGCCAGAAACTATAATGCACTAGTTGTGTATCATAAAAGGGTCATCGTTACTCCTCCTAGGGGTTTTCGAGATTTCTTAATCCAAACCGCATGTAACGAGGCATTGGCTACCTTAAGAGGGTCATAGTTACTCGTCCCCATTGCTCACCCAGTCTGCCACTTTTTCTTACTGTGGCCAGTCTGCCAGAAGCGATATGTCACTCGTTGTGTATCTTAAGAGATTCATCGTTACTCCTTCCATAGGTTACTGGTATTCTCTGAGTCAATACCTCTCGTGACGAAAAAGTGGCTATCTTAATAGTGCAATACTTCTTCCTCCCAGTTGCTCACACAGTTTACTACTTTTTTGTGTAGTTTTTGTCTGCCAGAAACTATAATTCACTAGTTTTGTATCATAAAAGAGTCATCGTTTCTCCTCCTAGGGGTTATTCGAGACCTCTTAATCCAAACCGCAAGTAACGTGGCATTGGCTACCTTAAGAGAGTCATAGTTACTCGTCCCAATTGCTCACCCAGTCTGCCACTTTTCCTTACTGCGGCCAGTCTGCCAGAAGCGATATGTCACTCGTTGTGTATCTTAAGAGATTCATCGTTACTCCTTCCATTGGTTACTGGTATTCTCTGAGTCAATACCTCTCGTGACGAAAAAGTGCCTATCTTAATAGAGCAATACTTCTTCCTCCGAGTTGCTCACACAGTTTACTACTTATTGTGTAGTTTTTGTCTGCCAGAAACTATAATTCACTAGTTGTGTATCATAAAAGAGTCATCGTTACTCCTCCTAGGGGTTTTCGAGATTTCTTAATTCAAACCGCAAGTAACGAGGCATTGGCTACCTTAAGAGAGTCATAGTTACTCGTCCCCATTGCTCACCCAGTCTGCCACTTTTTCTTACTGTGGCCAGTCTGCCAGAAGCGATATGTCACTCGTTGTGTATCTTAAGAGATTCATCGTTACTCCTTCCATAGGTTACTGGTATTCTCTGAGTCAATACCTCTCGTGACGAAAAAGTGGCTATCTTAATAGTGCAATACTTCTTCCTCCGAGTTGCTCACACAGTTGACTACTTTTTGTGTACTTGCCAGTCTGCCAGAAGCGATATGTCACTAGTTGTGTATCATAAAAGAGTCATCGTTTCTCCTCCTAGGGGTTATTCGAGATTTCTTAATCCGAACCGCAAGTAACGAGGCATTGGCTACCTTAAGAGAGTCATAGTTACTCGTCCCAATTGCTCACCCAGTCTGCCACTTTTCCTTACTGCGGCCAGTCTGCCAGAAGCGATATGTCACTCGTTGTGTATCTTAAGAGATTCATCGTTACTCTTTCCATTGGTTACTGGTATTCTCTGTTTCAATGCCACTCGTGACGAAAAAGTGGCTATCTTAATAGTGAAATACTTCTTCCTCCGAGTTGCTCACACAGTTTACTACTTTTTTGTGTAGTTTTTGTCTGCCAGAAACTATAATTCACTAGTTTTGTATCATAAAAGAGTCATCGTTTCTCCTCCTAGGGGTTATTCGAGACCTCTTAATCCAAACCGCAAGTAACGAGGCATTGGCTACCTTAAGAGAGTCATAGTTACTCGTCCCAATTGCTCACCCAGTCTGCCACTTTTTCTTACTGCGGCCAGTCTGCCAGAAGCGATATGTCACTCGTTGTGTATCTTAAGAGATTCATCGTTACTCCTTCCATAGGTTACTGGTATTCTCTGAGTCAATACCTCTCGTGACGAAAAAGTGGCTATCTTAATAGTGCAATACTTCTTCCTCCGAGTTGCTCACACAGTGTACTACTTTTTGTGTAGTTTTTGTCTGCCAGAAACTATAATTGACTAGTTGTGTATCATAAAAGAGTCATCGTTTCTCCTCCTAGGGGTTTTCGAGATTTCTTAATCCAAACCGCAAGTAACGAGGCATTGGCTACCTTAACAGAGTCATAGTTACTCGTCCCCGTTGCTCACCCAGTCTGCCACTTTTTCTTACTGTGGCCAGTCTGCCAGAAGCGATATGTCACTCGTTGTGTATCTTAAGAGATTCATCGTTACTCCTTCCATAGGTTACTGGTATTCTCTGAGTCAATACCTATCTTGACGAAAAAGTTACTATCTTAATAGTGCAATACTTCTTCCTCCGAGTTGCTCACACAGTTTACTGCTTTTTGTGTAGTTTTTGTCTGCCAGAAACTATAATTCACTAGTTGTGTATCATAAAAGAGTCATCGTTTCTCCTCCTAGGGTTTTCGAGATTTCTTAATCCAAACCGCAAGTAACGAGGCATTGGCTACCTTAAGAGAGTCATAGTTACTCGTCCCAATTGCTCACCCAGTCTGCCACTTTTTCTTACTGCGGCCAGTCTGCCAGAAGCGATATGTCACTCGTTGTGTATCTTAAGAGATTCATCGTTACTCCTTCCATAGGTTACTGGTATTCTCTGAGTCAATATCTCTCTTGACGAAAAAGGGGCTATCTTAATAGTGCAATACTTCTTCCTCCGAGTTGCTCACACGGTTTACTGCTTTTTGTGTAGTTTTTGTCTGCCAGAAACTATAATTCACTAGTTTTGTATCATAGAAGAGTCATCGTTTCTCCTCCTAGCGGTTATACGAGACCTCTTAATCCAAACCGCAAGTAACGAGGCATTGGCTACCTTAAGAGAGTCATAGTTACTCGTCCCCATTGCTCACCCAGTCTGCCACTTTTCCTTACTGCAGGCAGTCTGCCAGAAGCGATATGTCACTCGTTGTGTATCTTAAGAGATTCATCGTTACTCCTTCCATAGGTTACTGGTATTCTCTGAGTAAATACCTCTCTTGACGAAAAAGTGGCTATCTTAATAGTGCAATACTTCTTCCTCCGAGTTGCTCACACAGTTTACTACTTTTTGTGTACTTGCCAGTCTGCCAGAAGCGATATGTCACTAGTTGTGTATCATAAAAGAGTCATCGTTTCTCCTCCTAGGGGTTATTCGAGATTTCTTAATCCAAACCGCAAGTAACGAGGCATTGGCTACCTTAAGAGGGTCATAGTTACTCGTCACAATTACTCACCCAGTCTGCCACTTTTCCTTACTGCGGCCAGTCTGCCAGAAGCGATATGTCACTCGTTGTGTATCTTAAGAGATTCATCGTTACTCTTTCCATAGGTTACTGGTTTTCTCTGATTCAATGCCTCTCGTGACGAAAAAGTGGCTATCTTAATAGTGCAATACTTCTTCCTCCCAGTTGCTCACACAGTTTACTACTTTTTTGTGTAGTTTTTGTCTGCCAGAAACTATAATTCACTAGTTGTGTATCATAAAAGAGTCATCGTTTCTCCTCCTAGGGGTTATTCGAGACCTCTTAATCCAAACCGCAAGTAACGAGGCATTGGCTACCTTAAGAGAGTCATAGTTACTCGTCCCAATTGCTCACCCAGTCTGCCACTTTTTCTTACTGCGGCCAGTCTGCCAGAAGCGATATGTCACTCGTTGTGTATCTTAAGAGATTCATCGCTACTCTTTCCATAGGTTACTGGTATTCTCTGAATCAATGCCTCTCGTGACGAAAAAGTGGCTATCTTAATAGTGCAATACTTCTTCCTCCGAGTTGCTCACACAGTTTACTACTTTTTTGTGTAGTTTTTGTCAGCCAGAAACTATAATTCACTAGTTGTGTATCATAAAAGAGTCATCGTTTCTCCTCCTAGCGGTTATTCGAGACCTCTTAATCCAAACCGCAAGTAACGAGGCATTGGCTACCTTAAGAGAATCATAGTTACTCGTCCCCATTGCTCACCCAGTCTGCCACTTTTTCTTACTGTGGCCAGTCTGCCAGAAGCGATATGTCACTCGTTGTGTATCTTAAAAGATTCATCGTTACTCCTTCCATAGGTTACTGGTATTCTCTGAGTCAATACCACTCTTGACGAAAAAGGGGCTATCTTAATAGTGCAATACTTCTTCCTCCGAGTTGCTCACACGGTTTACTGCTTTTTGTGTAGTTTTTGTCTGCCAGAAACTATAATTCACTAGTTTTGTATCATAAAAGAGTCATCGTTTCTCCTCCTAGCGGTTATACGAGACCTCTTAATCCAAACCGCAAGTAACGAGGCATTGGCTACCTTAAGAGAGTCATAGTTACTCGTCCCCATTGCTCACCCAGTCTGCCACTTTTCCTTACTGCAGGCAGTCTGCCAGAAGCGATAAGTCACTCGTTGTGTATCTTAAGAGATTCATCGTTACTCCTTCCATAGGTTACTGGTATTCTCTGAGTAAATACCTCTCTTGACGAAAAAGTGGCTATCTTAATAGTGCAATACTTCTTCCTCCGAGTTGTTCACACAGTTTACTGCTTTTTGTGTAGTTTTTGTCTGCCAGAAACTATAATTCACTAGTTGTGTATCATAAAAGAGTCATCGTTTCTCCTCCTAGGGGTTATTCGAGATTTCTTAATCCAAACCGCAAGTAACGAGGCATTGGCTACCTTAAGAGGGTCATAATTACTCGTCCCAATTGCTCACCCAGTCTGCCACTTTTCCTTACTGCGGCCAGTCTGCCAGAAGCGATATGTCACTCGTTGTGTATCTTAAGAGATTCATCGTTACTCTTTCCATAGGTTACTGGTTTTCTCTGATTCAATGCCTCTCGTGACGAAAAAGTGGCTATCTTAATAGTGCAATACTTCTTCCTCCCAGTTGCTCACACAGTTTACTACTTTTTTGTGTAGTTTTTGTCTGCCAGAAACTATAATTCACTAGTTGTGTATCATAAAAGAGTCATCGTTTCTCCTCCTAGGGGTTATTCGAGACCTCTTAATCCAAACCGCAAGTAACGAGGCATTGGCTACCTTAAGAGAGTCACTGTTACTCGTCCCAATTGCTCACCCAGTCTGCCACTTTTTCTTACTGCGGCCAGTCTGCCAGAAGCGATATGTCACTCGTTGTGTATCTTAAGAGATTCATCGCTACTCTTTCCATAGGTTACTGGTATTCTCTGAATCAATGCCTCTCGTGACGAAAAAGTGGCTATCTTAATAGTGCAATACTTCTTCCTCCGAGTTGCTCACACAGTTTACTACTTTTTTGTGTAGTTTTTGTCAGCCAGATACTATAATTCACTAGTTTTGTATCATAAAAGAGTCATCGTTTCTCCTCCTAGCGGTTATTCGAGACCTGTTAATCCAAACCGCAAGTAACGAGGCATTGGCTACCTTAAGAGAGTCATAGTTACTCGTCCCAATTGCTCACCCAGTCTGCCACTTTTTCTTACTGCGGCCAGTCTGCCAGAAGCGATATGTCACTCGTTGTGTATCTTAAGAGATTCATCGTTACTCCTTCCATAGGTTACTGGTATTCTCTGAGTCAATACCTCTCGTGACGAAAAAGTGGCTATCTTAATAGCGCAATACTTCTTCCTCCGAGTTGCTCACACTGTTTACTACTTTTTGTGTAGTTTTTGTCTGCCAGAAACTATAATTCACTAGTTGTGTATCATAAAAGAGTCATCGTTTCTCCTCCTAGGGGTTTTCGAGATTTCTTAATCCAAACCGCAAGTAACGAGGCATTGGCTACCTTAAGAGAATCATAGTTACTCGTCCCCATTGCTCACCCAGTCTGCCACTTTTTCTTACTGTGGCCAGTCTGCCAGAAGCGATATGTCACTCGTTGTGTATCTTAAAAGATTCATCGTTACTCCTTCCATAGGTTACTGGTATTCTCTGAGTCAATACCTCTCTTGACGAAAAAGGGGCTATCTTAATAGTGCAATACTTCTTCCTCCGAGTTGCTCACACGGTTTACTGCTTTTTGTGTAGTTTTTGTCTGCCAGAAACTATAATTCACTAGTTGTGTATCATAAAAGAGTCATCGTTTCTCCTCCTAGGGGTTATTCGAGATTTCTTAATCCGAACCGCAAGTAACGATGCATTGGCTACCTTAAGAGAGTCATAGTTACTCGTCCCAATTGCTCACCCAGTCTGCCACTTTTCCTTACTGCGGCCAGTCTGCCAGAAGCGATATGTCACTCGTTGTGTATCTTAAGAGATTCATCGTTACTCCTTCCATAGGTTACTGGTATTCTCTGAGTCAATACCTCTCTTGACGAAAAAGTGGCTATCTTAATAGTGCAATACTTCTTCCTCCGAGTTGCTCACACAGTTTACTGCTTTTTGTGTAGTTTTTGTCTGCCAGAAACTATAATTCACTAGTTGTGTATCATAAAAGAGTCATCGTTTCTCCTCCTAGGGGTTTTCGAGATTTCTTAATCCAAACCGCAAGTAACGAGGCATTGGCTACCTTAAGAGAGTCATAGTTACTCGTCCCAATTGCTCACCCAGTCTGCCACATTTTTCTTACTGCGGCCAGTCTGCCAGAAGCGATATGTCACTCGTTGTGTATCTTAAGAGATTCATCGTTACTCCATCCATAGGTTACTGGTATTCTCTGAGTCAATACCTCTCGTGACGAAAAAGTGGCTATCTTAATAGCGCAATACTTCTTCCTCCGAGTTGCTCACACAGTTTACTACTTTTTGTGTAGTTTTTGTCTGCCAGAAACTATAATTCACTAGTTGTGTATCATAAAAGAGTCATCGTTTCTCCTCCTAGGGGTTTTCGAGATTTCTTAATCCAAACCGCAAGTAACGAGGCATTGGCTACCTTAAGAGAATCATAGTTACTCGTCCCCATTGCTCACCCAGTCTGCCACTTTTTCTTACTGTGGCCAGTCTGCCAGAAGCGATATGTCACTCGTTGTGTATCTTAAAAGATTCATCGTTACTCCTTCCATAGGTTACTGGTATTCTCTGAGTCAATACCTCTCTTGACGAAAAAGGGGCTATCTTAATAGTGCAATACTTCTTCCTCCGAGTTGCTCACACGGTTTACTGCTTTTTGTGTAGTTTTTGTCTGCCAGAAACTATAATTCACTAGTTTTGTATCATAAAAGAGTCATCGTTTCTCCTCCTAGCGGTTATACGAGACCTCTTAATCCAAACCGCAAGTAACGAGGCATTGGCTACCTTAAGAGAGTCATAGTTACTCGTCCCCATTGCTCACCCAGTCTGCCACTTTTCCTTACTGCAGGCAGTCTGCCAGAAGCGATAAGTCACTCGTTGTGTATCTTAAGAGATTCATCGTTACTCCTTCCATAGGTTACTGGTATTCTCTGAGTAAATACCTCTCTTGACGAAAAAGTGGCTATCTTAATAGTGCAATACTTCTTCCTCCGAGTTGCTCACACAGTTTACTGCTTTTTGTGTAGTTTTTGTCTGCCAGAAACTATAATTCACTAGTTGTGTATCATAAAAGAGTCATCGTTTCTCCTCCTAGGGGTTATTCGAGATTTCTTAATCCAAACCGCAAGTAACGAGGCATTGGCTACCTTAAGAGGGTCATAGTTACTCGTCCCAATTGCTCACCCAGTCTGCCACTTTTCCTTACTGCGGCCAGTCTGCCAGAAGCGATATGTCACTCGTTGTGTATCTTAAGAGATTCATCGTTACTCTTTCCATAGGTTACTGGTTTTCTCTGATTCAATGCCTCTCGTGACGAAAAAGTGGCTATCTTAATAGTGCAATACTTCTTCCTCCCAGTTGCTCACACAGTTTACTACTTTTTTGTGTAGTTTTTGTCTGCCAGAAACTATAATTCACTAGTTGTGTATCATAAAAGAGTCATCGTTTCTCCTCCTAGGGGTTATTCGAGACCTCTTAATCCAAACCGCAAGTAACGAGGCATTGGCTACCTTAAGAGAGTCATAGTTACTCGTCCCAATTGCTCACCCAGTCTGCCACTTTTTCTTACTGCGGCCAGTCTGCCAGAAGCGATATGTCACTCGTTGTGTATCTTAAGAGATTCATCGCTACTCTTTCCATAGGTTACTGGTATTCTCTGAATCAATGCCTCTCGTGACGAAAAAGTGGCTATCTTAATAGTGCAATACTTCTTCCTCCGAGTTGCTCACACAGTTTACTACTTTTTTGTGTAGTTTTTGTCAGCCAGAAACTATAATTCACTAGTTTTGTATCATAAAAGAGTCATCGTTTCTCCTCCTAGCGGTTATTCGAGACCTCTTAATCCAAACCGCAAGTAACGAGGCATTGGCTACCTTAAGAGAGTCATAGTTACTCGTCCCAATTGCTCACCCAGTCTGCCACTTTTTCTTACTGCGGCCAGTCTGCCAGAAGCGATATGTCACTCGTTGTGTATCTTAAAAGATTCATCGTTACTCCTTCCATAGGTTACTGGTATTCTCTGAGTCAATACCTCTCTTGACGAAAAAGGGGCTATCTTAATAGTGCAATACTTCTTCCTCCGAGTTGCTCACACGGTTTACTGCTTTTTGTGTAGTTTTTGTCTGCCAGAAACTATAATTCACTAGTTCTGTATCATAAAAGAGTCATCGTTTCTCCTCCTAGGGGTTATTCGAGATTTCTCAATCCGAACCGCAAGTAACGATGCATTGGCTACCTTAAGAGAGTCATAGTTACTCGTCCCAATTGCTCACCCAGTCTGCCACTTTTCCTTACTGCGGCCAGTCTGCCAGAAGCGATATGTCACTCGTTGTGTATCTTAAGAGATTCATCGTTACTCCTTCCATAGGTTACTGGTATTCTCTGAGTCAATACCTCTCTTGACGAAAAAGTGGCTATCTTAATAGTGCAATACTTCTTCCTCCGAGTTGCTCACACAGTTTACTGCTTTTTGTGTAGTTTTTGTCTGCCAGAAACTATAATTCACTAGTTGTGTATCATAAAAGAGTCATCGTTTCTCCTCCTAGGGGTTTTCGAGATTTCTTAATCCAAACCGCAAGTAACGAGGCATTGGCTACCTTAAGAGAGTCATAGTTACTCGTCCCAATTGCTCACCCAGTCTGCCACATTTTTCTTACTGCGGCCAGTCTGCCAGAAGCGATATGTCACTCGTTACTCCATCCATAGGTTACTGGTATTCTCTGAGTCAATACCTCTCGTGACGAAAAAGTGGCTATCTTAATAGTGCAATACTTCTTCCTCCGAGTTGCTCACACAGTTTACTACTTATTGTGTAGTTTTTGTATGCCAGAAACTATAATGCACTAGTTGTGTATCATAAAAGGGTCATCGTTACTCCTCCTAGGGGTTTTCGAGATTTCTTAATCCAAACCGCATGTAACGAGGCATTGGCTACCTTAAGAGGGTCATAGTTACTCGTCCCCATTGCTCACCCAGTCTGCCACTTTTTCTTACTGTGGCCAGTCTGCCAGAAGCGATATGTCACTCGTTGTGTATCTTAAGAGATTCATCGTTACTCCTTCCATAGGTTACTGGTATTCTCTGAGTCAATACCTCTCGTGACGAAAAAGTGGCTATCTTAATAGTGCAATACTTCTTCCTCCGAGTTGCTCACACAGTTTACTACTTATTGTGTAGTTTTTGTCTGCCAGAAACTATAATTCACTAGTTGTGTATCATAAAAGAGTCATCGTTACTCCTCCTAGGGGTTTTCGAGATTTCTTAATTCAAACCGCAAGTAACGAGGCATTGGCTACCTTAAGAGAGTCATAGTTACTCGTCCCCATTGCTCACCCAGTCTGCCACTTTTTCTTACTGTGGCCAGTCTGCCAGAAGCGATATGTCACTCGTTGTGTATCTTAAGAGATTCATCGTTACTCCTTCCATAGGTTACTGGTATTCTCTGAGTCAATACCTCTCGTGACGAAAAAGTGGCTATCTTAATAGTGCAATACTTCTTCCTCCGAGTTGCTCACACAGTTGACTACTTTTTGTGTACTTGCCAGTCTGCCAGAAGCGATATGTCACTAGTTGTGTATCATAAAAGAGTCATCGTTTCTCCTCCTAGGGGTTATTCGAGATTTCTTAATCCGAACCGCAAGTAACGATGCATTGGCTACCTTAAGAGAGTCATAGTTACTCGTCCCAATTGCTCACCCAGTCTGCCACTTTTCCTTACTGCGGCCAGTCTGCCAGAAGCGATATGTCACTCGTTGTGTATCTTAAGAGATTCATCGTTACTCTTTCCATAGGTTACTGGTATTCTCTGTTTCAATGCCGCTCGTGACGAAAAAGTGGCTATCTTAATAGTGAAATACTTCTTCCTCCCAGTTGCTCACACAGTTTACTACTTTTTTGTGTAGTTTTTGTCTGCCAGAAACTATAATTCACTAGTTTTGTATCATAAAAGAGTCATCGTCTCTCCTCCTAGGGGTTATTCGAGACCTCTTAATCCAAACCGCAAGTAACGAGGCATTGGCTACCTTAAGAGAGTCATAGTTACTCGTCCCAATTGCTCACCCAGTCTGCCACTTTTTCTTACTGCGGCCAGTCTGCCAGAAGCGATATGTCACTCGTTGTGTATCTTAAGAGATTCATCGTTACTCCTTCCATAGGTTACTGGTATTCTCTGAGTCAATACCTCTCGTGACGAAAAAGTGGCTATCTTAATAGTGCAATACTTCTTCCTCCGAGTTGCTCACACAGTGTACTACTTTTTGTGTAGTTTTTGTCTGCCAGAAACTATAATTGACTAGTTGTGTATCATAAAAGAGTCATCGTTTCTCCTCCTAGGGGTTTTCGAGATTTCTTAATCCAAACCGCAAGTAACGAGGCATTGGCTACCTTAACAGAGTCATAGTTACTCGTCCCCGTTGCTCACCCAGTCTGCCACTTTTTCTTACTGTGGCCAGTCTGCCAGAAGCGATATGTCACTCGTTGTGTATCTTAAGAGATTCATCGTTACTCCTTCCATAGGTTACTGGTATTCTCTGAGTCAATACCTATCTTGACGAAAAAGTTACTATCTTAATAGTGCAATACTTCTTCCTCCGAGTTGCTCACACAGTTTACTGCTTTTTGTGTAGTTTTTGTCTGCCAGAAACTATAATTCACTAGTTGTGTATCATAAAACAGTCATCGTTTCTCCTCCTAGGGTTTTCGAGATTTCTTAATCCAAACCGCAAGTAACGAGGCATTGGCTACCTTAAGAGAGTCATAGTTACTCGTCCCAATTGCTCACCCAGTCTGCCACTTTTTCTTACTGCGGCCAGTCTGCCAGAAGCGATATGTCACTCGTTGTGTATCTTAAGAGATTCATCGTTACTCCTTCCATAGGTTACTGGTATTCTCTGAGTCAATATCTCTCTTGACGAAAAAGGGGCTATCTTAATAGTGCAATACTTCTTCCTCCGAGTTGCTCACACGGTTTACTGCTTTTTGTGTAGTTTTTGTCTGCCAGAAACTATAATTCACTAGTTTTGTATCATAAAAGAGTCATCGTTTCTCCTCCTAGCGGTTATACGAGACCTCTTAATCCAAACCGCAAGTAACGAGGCATTGGCTACCTTAAGAGAGTCATAGTTACTCGTCCCCATTGCTCACCCAGTCTGCCACTTTTCCTTACTGCAGGCAGTCTGCCAGAAGCGATATGTCACTCGTTGTGTATCTTAAGAGATTCATCGTTACTCCTTCCATAGGTTACTGGTATTCTCTGAGTAAATACCTCTCTTGACGAAAAAGTGGCTATCTTAATAGTGCAATACTTCTTCCTCCGAGTTGCTCACACAGTTTACTACTTTTTGTGTACTTGCCAGTCTGCCAGAAGCGATATGTCACTAGTTGTGTATCATAAAAGAGTCATCGTTTCTCCTCCTAGGGGTTATTCGAGATTTCTTAATCCAAACCGCAAGTAACGAGGCATTGGCTACCTTAAGAGGGTCATAGTTACTCGTCCCAATTGCTCACCCAGTCTGCCACTTTTCCTTACTGCGGCCAGTCTGCCAGAAGCGATATGTCACTCGTTGTGTATCTTAAGAGATTCATCGTTACTCTTTCCATAGGTTACTGGTTTTCTCTGATTCAATGCCTCTCGTGACGAAAAAGTGGCTATCTTAATAGTGCAATACTTCTTCCTCCCAGTTGCTCACACAGTTTACTACTTTTTTGTGTAGTTTTTGTCTGCCAGAAACTATAATTCACTAGTTGTGTATCATAAAAGAGTCATCGTTTCTCCTCCTAGGGGTTATTCGAGACCTCTTAATCCAAACCGCAAGTAACGAGGCATTGGCTACCTTAAGAGAGTCATAGTTACTCGTCCCAATTGCTCACCCAGTCTGCCACTTTTTCTTACTGCGGCCAGTCTGCCAGAAGCGATATGTCACTCGTTGTGTATCTTAAGAGATTCATCGCTACTCTTTCCATAGGTTACTGGTATTCTCTGAATCAATGCCTCTCGTGACGAAAAAGTGGCTATCTTAATAGTGCAATACTTCTTCCTCCGAGTTGCTCACACAGTTTACTACTTTTTTGTGTAGTTTTTGTCAGCCAGAAACTATAATTCACTAGTTTTGTATCATAAAAGAGTCATCGTTTCTCCTCCTAGCGGTTATTCGAGACCTCTTAATCCAAACCGCAAGTAACGAGGCATTGGCTACCTTAAGAGAGTCATAGTTACTCGTCCCAATTGCTCACCCAGTCTGCCACTTTTTCTTACTGCGGCCAGTCTGCCAGAAGCGATATGTCACTCGTTGTGTATCTTAAGAGATTCATCGTTACTCCTTCCATAGGTTACTGGTATTCTCTGAGTCAATACCTCTCGTGACGAAAAAGTGGCTATCTTAATAGCGCAATACTTCTTCCTCCGAGTTGCTCACACAGTTTACTACTTTTTGTGTAGTTTTTGTCTGCCAGAAACTATAATTCACTAGTTGTGTATCATAAAAGAGTCATCGTTTCTCCTCCTAGGGGTTTTCGAGATTTCTTAATCCAAACCGCAAGTAACGAGGCATTGGCTACCTTAAGAGAATCATAGTTACTCGTCCCCATTGCTCACCCAGTCTGCCACTTTTTCTTATTGTGGCCAGTCTGCCAGAAGCGATATGTCACTCGTTGTGTATCTTAAAAGATTCATCGTTACTCCTTCCATAGGTTACTGGTATTCTCTGAGTCAATACCTCTCTTGTCGAAAAAGGGGCTATCTTAATAGTGCAATACTTCTTCCTCCGAGTTGCTCACACGGTTTACTGCTTTTTGTGTAGTTTTTGTCTGCCAGAAACTATAATTCACTAGTTTTGTATCATAAAAGAGTCATCGTTTCTCCTCCTAGCGGTTATACGAGACCTCTTAATCCAAACCGCAAGTAACGAGGCATTGGCTACCTTAAGAGAGTCATAGTTACTCGTCCCCATTGCTCACCCAGTCTGCCACTTTTCCTTACTGCAGGCAGTCTGCCAGAAGCGATAAGTCACTCGTTGTGTATCTTAAGAGATTCATCGTTACTCCTTCCATAGGTTACTGGTATTCTCTGAGTAAATACCTCTCTTGACGAAAAAGTGGCTATCTTAATAGTGCAATACTTCTTCCTCCGAGTTGCTCACACAGTTTACTACTTTTTGTGTACTTGCCAGTCTGCGAGAAGCGATATGTCACTAGTTGTGTATCATAAAAGAGTCATCGTTTCTCCTCCTAGGGGTTATTCGAGATTTCTTAATCCAAACCGCAAGTAACGAGGCATTGGCTACCTTAAGAGAGTCATAGTTACTCGTCCCAATTGCTCACCCAGTCTGCCACTTTTTCTTACTGCGGCCAGTCTGCCAGAAGCGATATGTCACTCGTTGTGTATCTTAAGAGATTCATCGCTACTCTTTCCATAGGTTACTGGTATTCTCTGATTCAATGCCTCTCGTGACGAAAAAGTGGCTATCTTAATAGTGCAATACTTCTTCCTCCCAGTTGCTCACACAGTTTACTACTTTTTTGTGTAGTTTTTGTCTGCCAGAAACTATAATTCACTAGTTTTGTATCATAAAAGAGTCATCGTTTCTCCTCCTAGGGGTTATTCGAGACCTCTTAATCCAAACCGCAAGTAACGAGGCATTGGCTACCTTAAGAGAGTCATAGTTACTCGTCCCAATTACTCACCCAGTCTGCCACTTTTTCTTACTGTGGCCAGTCTGCCAGAAGCGATATGTCACTCGTTGTGTATCTTAAGAGATTCATCGCTACTCTTTCCATAGGTTACTGGTATTCTCTGATTCAATGCCTCTCGTGACGAAAAAGTGGCTATCTTAATAGTGCAATACTTCTTCCTCCCAGTTGCTCGCACAGTTTACTACTTTTTTGTGTAGTTTTTGTCTGCCAGAAACTATAATTCACTAGTTTTGTATCATAAAAGAGTCATCGTTTCTCCTCCTAGGGGTTATTCGAGACCTCTTAATCCAAACCGCAAGTAACGAGGCATTGGCTACCTTAAGAGAGTCATAGTTACTCGTCCCAATTGCTCACCCAGTCTGCCACTTTTTCTTACTGCGGCCAGTCTGCCAGAAGCGATATGTCACTCGTTGTGTATCTTAAGAGTTTCATCGTTACTCCTTCCATAGGTTACTGGTATTCTCTGAGTTAATACCCCTCATGACGAAAAAGTGGCTATCTTAATAGTGCAATACTTCTTCCTCCGAGTTGCTCACACAGTTTACTACTTTTTGTGTAGTTTTTGTCTGCCAGAAACTATAATTCACTAGTTGTGTATCATAAAAGAGTCATCGTTTCTCCTCCTAGGGGTTTTCGAGATTTCTTAATCCAAACCGCAAGTAACGAGGCATTGGCTACCTTAAGAGAGTCATAGTTACTCGTCCCCATTGCTCACCCAGTCTGCCACTTTTTCTTACTGTGGCCAGTCTGCCAGAAGCGATATTTCACTCGTTGTGTATCTTAAGAGATTCATCGTTACTCCTTCCATAGGTTACTGGTATTCTCCAAGTCAATACCACTCTTGACGGAAAAGTGGCTATCTTAATAGTGCAATACTTCTTCCTCCGAGTTGCTCACACAGTTTACTACTTTTTGTGTACTTGCCAGTCTGCCAGAAGCGATATGTCACTAGTTGTGTATCATAAAAGAGTCATCGTTTCTCCTCCTAGGGGTTATTCGAGATTTCTTAATCCAAACCGCAAGTAACGAGGCATTGGCTACCTTAAGAGAGTCATAGTTACTCGTCCCAACTGCTCACCCAGTCTGCCACTTTTCCTTACTGCGGCCAGTCTGCCAGAAGCGATATGTCACTTGTTGTGTATCTTAAGAGATTCATCGCTACTCTTTCCATAGGTTACTGGTATTCTCTGATTAAATGCCTCTCGTGACGAAAAAGTGGCTATCTTAATAGTGCAATACTTCTTCCTCCCAGTTGCTCACACAGTTTACTACTTTTTTGTGTAGTTTTTGTCTGCCAGAAACTATAATTCACTAGTTTTGTATCATAAAAGAGTCATCGTTTCTCCTCCTAGGGGTTATTCGAGACCTCTTAATCCAAACCGCAAGTAACGAGGCATTGGCTACCTTAAGAGAGTCATAGTTACTCGTCCCAATTGCTCACCCAGTCTCCCACTTTTTCTTACTGCGGCCAGTCTGCCAGAAGCGATATGTCACTCGTTGTGTATCTTAAGAGATTCATCGCTACTCTTTCCATAGGTTACTGGTATTCTCTGATTCAATGCCACTCGTGACGAAAAAGTGGCTATCTTAATAGTGCAATACTTCTTCCTCCCAGTTGCTCACACAGTTTACTACTTTTTTGTGTAGTTTCTGTCTGCCAGAAACTATAATTCACTAGTTTTGTATCATAAAAGAGTCATCGCTTCTCCTCCTAGGGGTTATTCGAGACCTCTTAATCCAAACCGCAAGTAACGAGGCATTGGCTACCTTAAGAGAGTCATAGTTACTCGTCCCCATTGCTCACCCAGTCTCCCACTTTTTCTTACTGCGGCCAGTCTGCCAGAAGCGATATGTCACTCGTTGTGTATCTTAAGAGATTCATCGTTACTCTTTCCATAGGTTACTGGTATTCTCTGATTCAATACCTCTCTTGTCGAAAAAGGGGCTATCTTAATAGTGCAATACTTCTTCCTCCGAGTTGCTCACACGGTTTACTGCTTTTTGTGTAGTTTTTGTCTGCCAGAAACTATAATTCACTAGTTTTGTATCATAAAAGAGTCATCGTTTCTCCTCCTAGCGGTTATACGAGACCTCTTAATCCAAACCGCAAGTAACGAGGCATTGGCTACCTTAAGAGAGTCATAGTTACTCGTCCCAATTGCTCACCCAGTCTGCCACTTTTTCTTACTGCGGCCAGTCTGCCAGAAGCGATATGTCACTCGTTGTGTATCTTAAGAGATTCATCGCTACTCTTTCCATAGGTTACTGGTATTCTCTGAATCAATGCCTCTCGTGACGAAAAAGTGGCTATCTTAATAGTGCAATACTTCTTCCTCCGAGTTGCTCACACAGTTTACTACTTTTTTGTGTAGTTTTTGTCAGCCAGAAACTATAATTCACTAGTTTTGTATCATAAAAGAGTCATCGTTTCTCCTCCTAGCGGTTATTCGAGACCTCTTAATCCAAACCGCAAGTAACGAGGCATTGGCTACCTTAAGAGAGTCATAGTTACTCGTCCCAATTGCTCACCCAGTCTGCCACTTTTCCTTACTGCGGCCAGTCTGCCACAAGCGATATGTCACTCGTTGTGTATCTTAAGAGATTCATCGCTACTCTTTCCATAGGTTACTGGTATTCTCTGATTCAATGCCTCTCGTGACGAAAAAGTGGCTATCTTAATAGTGCAATACTTCTTCCTCCCAGTTGCTCACACAGTTTACTACTTTTTTGTGTAGTTTTTGTCTGCCAGAAACTATAATTCACTAGTTTTGTATCATAAAAGAGTCATCGTTTCTCCTCCTAGGGGTTATTCGAGACCTCTTAATCCAAACCGCAAGTAACGAGGCATTGGCTACCTTAAGAGAGTCATAGTTACTCGTCCCAATTACTCACCCAGTCTGCCACTTTTTCTTACTGCGGCCAGTCTGCCAGAAGCGATATGTCACTCGTTGTGTATCTTAAGAGATTCATCGCTACTCTTTCCATAGGTTACTGGTATTCTCTGATTCAATGCCTCTCGTGACGAAAAAGTGGCTATCTTAATAGTGCAATACTTCTTCCTCCCAGTTGCTCGCACAGTTTACTACTTTTTTGTGTAGTTTTTGTCTGCCAGAAACTATAATTCACTAGTTTTGTATCATAAAAGAGTCATCGTTTCTCCTCCTAGGGGTTATTCGAGACCTCTTAATCCAAACCGCAAGTAACGAGGCATTGGCTACCTTAAGAGAGTCATAGTTACTCGTCCCAATTGCTCACCCAGTCTCCCACTTTTTCTTACTGCGGCCAGTCTGCCAGAAGCGATATGTCACTCGTTGTGTATCTTAAGAGATTCATCGTTACTCCTTCCATAGGTTACTGGTATTCTCTGAGTCAATACCTCTCGTGACGAAAAAGTGGCTATCTTAATAGCGCAATACTTCTTCCTCCGAGTTGCTCACACAGTTTACTACTTTTTGTGTAGTTTTTGTCTGCCAGAAACTATAATTCACTAGTTGTGTATCATAAAAGAGTCATCGTTTCTCCTCCTAGGGGTTTTCGAGATTTCTTAATCCAAACCGCAAGTAACGAGGCATTGGCTACCTTAAGAGAATCATAGTTACTCGTCCCCATTGCTCACCCAGTCTGCCACTTTTTCTTATTGTGGCCAGTCTGCCAGAAGCGATATGTCACTCGTTGTGTATCTTAAAAGATTCATCGTTACTCATTCCATAGGTTACTGGTATTCTCTGAGTCAATACCTCTCTTGTCGAAAAAGGGGCTATCTTAATAGTGCAATACTTCTTCCTCCGAGTTGCTCACACGGTTTACTGCTTTTTGTGTAGTTTTTGTCTGCCAGAAACTATAATTCACTAGTTTTGTATCATAAAAGAGTCATCGTTTCTCCTCCTAGCGGTTATACGAGACCTCTTAATCCAAACCGCAAGTAACGAGGCATTGGCTACCTTAAGAGAGTCATAGTTACTCGTCCCCATTGCTCACCCAGTCTGCCACTTTTCCTTACTGCAGGCAGTCTGCCAGAAGCGATAAGTCACTCGTTGTGTATCTTAAGAGATTCATCGTTACTCCTTCCATAGGTTACTGGTATTCTCTGAGTAAATACCTCTCTTGACGAAAAAGTGGCTATCTTAATAGTGCAATACTTCTTCCTCCGAGTTGCTCACACAGTTTACTACTTTTTGTGTACTTGCCAGTCTGCGAGAAGCGATATGTCACTAGTTGTGTATCATAAAAGAGTCATCGTTTCTCCTCCTAGGGGTTATTCGAGATTTCTTAATCCAAACCGCAAGTAACGAGGCATTGGCTACCTTAAGAGAGTCATAGTTACTCGTCCCAATTGCTCACCCAGTCTGCCACTTTTTCTTACTGCGGCCAGTCTGCCAGAAGCGATATGTCACTCGTTGTGTATCTTAAGAGATTCATCGCTACTCTTTCCATAGGTTACTGGTATTCTCTGATTCAATGCCTCTCGTGACGAAAAAGTGGCTATCTTAATAGTGCAATACTTCTTCCTCCCAGTTGCTCACACAGTTTACTACTTTTTTGTGTAGTTTTTGTCTGCCAGAAACTATAATTCACTAGTTTTGTATCATAAAAGAGTCATCGTTTCTCCTCCTAGGGGTTATTCGAGACCTCTTAATCCAAACCGCAAGTAACGAGGCATTGGCTACCTTAAGAGAGTCATAGTTACTCGTCCCAATTACTCACCCAGTCTGCCACTTTTTCTTACTGCGGCCAGTCTGCCAGAAGCGATATGTCACTCGTTGTGTATCTTAAGAGATTCATCGCTACTCTTTCCATAGGTTACTGGTATTCTCTGATTCAATGCCTCTCGTGACGAAAAAGTGGCTATCTTAATAGTGCAATACTTCTTCCTCCCAGTTGCTCGCACAGTTTACTACTTTTTTGTGTAGTTTTTGTCTGCCAGAAACTATAATTCACTAGTTTTGTATCATAAAAGAGTCATCGTTTCTCCTCCTAGGGGTTATTCGAGACCTCTTAATCCAAACCGCAAGTAACGAGGCATTGGCTACCTTAAGAGAGTCATAGTTACTCGTCCCAATTGCTCACCCAGTCTGCCACTTTTTCTTACTGCGGCCAGTCTGCCAGAAGCGATATGTCACTCGTTGTGTATCTTAAGAGATTCATCGCTACTCTTTCCATAGGTTACTGGTATTCTCTGATTCAATGCCTCTCGTGACGAAAAAGTGGCTATCTTAATAGTGCAATACTTCTTCCTCCCAGTTGCTCGCACAGTTTACTACTTTTTTGTGTAGTTTTTGTCTGCCAGAAACTATAATTCACTAGTTTTGTATCATAAAAGAGTCATCGTTTCTCCTCCTAGGGGTTATTCGAGACCTCTTAATCCAAACCGCAAGTAACGAGGCATTGGCTACCTTAAGAGAGTCATAGTTACTCGTCCCAATTGCTCACCCAGTCTGCCACTTTTTCTTACTGCGGCCAGTCTGCCAGAAGCGATATGTCACTCGTTGTGTATCTTAAGAGTTTCATCGTTACTCCTTCCATAGGTTACTGGTATTCTCTGAGTTAATACCCCTCATGACGAAAAAGTGGCTATCTTAATAGTGCAATACTTCTTCCTCCGAGTTGCTCACACAGTTTACTACTTTTTGTGTAGTTTTTGTCTGCCAGAAACTATAATTCACTAGTTGTGTATCATAAAAGAGTCATCGTTTCTCCTCCTAGGGGTTTTCGAGATTTCTTAATCCAAACCGCAAGTAACGAGGCATTGGCTACCTTAAGAGAGTCATAGTTACTCGTCCCCATTGCTCACCCAGTCTGCCACTTTTTCTTACTGTGGCCAGTCTGCCAGAAGCGATATTTCACTCGTTGTGTATCTTAAGAGATTCATCGTTACTCCTTCCATAGGTTACTGGTATTCTCCAAGTCAATACCACTCTTGACGGAAAAGTGGCTATCTTAATAGTGCAATACTTCTTCCTCCCAGTTGCTCACACAGTTTACTACTTTTTTGTGTAGTTTCTGTCTGCCAGAAACTATAATTCACTAGTTTTGTATCATAAAAGAGTCATCGCTTCTCCTCCTAGGGGTTATTCGAGACCTCTTAATCCAAACCGCAAGTAACGAGGCATTGGCTACCTTAAGAGAGTCATAGTTACTCGTCCCCATTGCTCACCCAGTCTCCCACTTTTTCTTACTGCGGCCAGTCTGCCAGAAGCGATATGTCACTCGTTGTGTATCTTAAGAGATTCATCGTTACTCTTTCCATAGGTTACTGGTATTCTCTGATTCAATACCTCTCTTGTCGAAAAAGGGGCTATCTTAATAGTGCAATACTTCTTCCTCCGAGTTGCTCACACGGTTTACTGCTTTTTGTGTAGTTTTTGTCTGCCAGAAACTATAATTCACTAGTTTTGTATCATAAAAGAGTCATCGTTTCTCCTCCTAGCGGTTATACGAGACCTCTTAATCCAAACCGCAAGTAACGAGGCATTGGCTACCTTAAGAGAGTCATAGTTACTCGTCCCAATTGCTCACCCAGTCTGCCACTTTTTCTTACTGCGGCCAGTCTGCCAGAAGCGATATGTCACTCGTTGTGTATCTTAAGAGATTCATCGCTACTCTTTCCATAGGTTACTGGTATTCTCTGAATCAATGCCTCTCGTGACGAAAAAGTGGCTATCTTAATAGTGCAATACTTCTTCCTCCGAGTTGCTCACACAGTTTACTACTTTTTTGTGTAGTTTTTGTCAGCCAGAAACTATAATTCACTAGTTTTGTATCATAAAAGAGTCATCGTTTCTCCTCCTAGCGGTTATTCGAGACCTCTTAATCCAAACCGCAAGTAACGAGGCATTGGCTACCTTAAGAGAGTCATAGTTACTCGTCCCAATTGCTCACCCAGTCTGCCACTTTTCCTTACTGCGGCCAGTCTGCCACAAGCGATATGTCACTCGTTGTGTATCTTAAGAGATTCATCGCTACTCTTTCCATAGGTTACTGGTATTCTCTGATTCAATGCCTCTCGTGACGAAAAAGTGGCTATCTTAATAGTGCAATACTTCTTCCTCCCAGTTGCTCACACAGTTTACTACTTTTTTGTGTAGTTTTTGTCTGCCAGAAACTATAATTCACTAGTTTTGTATCATAAAAGAGTCATCGTTTCTCCTCCTAGGGGTTATTCGAGACCTCTTAATCCAAACCGCAAGTAACGAGGCATTGGCTACCTTAAGAGAGTCATAGTTACTCGTCCCAATTACTCACCCAGTCTGCCACTTTTTCTTACTGCGGCCAGTCTGCCAGAAGCGATATGTCACTCGTTGTGTATCTTAAGAGATTCATCGCTACTCTTTCCATAGGTTACTGGTATTCTCTGATTCAATGCCTCTCGTGACGAAAAAGTGGCTATCTTAATAGTGCAATACTTCTTCCTCCCAGTTGCTCGCACAGTTTACTACTTTTTTGTGTAGTTTTTGTCTGCCAGAAACTATAATTCACTAGTTTTGTATCATAAAAGAGTCATCGTTTCTCCTCCTAGGGGTTATTCGAGACCTCTTAATCCAAACCGCAAGTAACGAGGCATTGGCTACCTTAAGAGAGTCATAGTTACTCGTCCCAATTGCTCACCCAGTCTCCCACTTTTTCTTACTGCGGCCAGTCTGCCAGAAGCGATATGTCACTCGTTGTGTATCTTAAGAGATTCATCGCTACTCTTTCCATAGGTTACTGGTATTCTCTGATTCAATGCCACTCGTGACGAAAAAGTGGCTATCTTAATAGTGCAATACTTCTTCCTCCCAGTTGCTCACACAGTTTACTACTTTTTTGTGTAGTTTCTGTCTGCCAGAAACTATAATTCACTAGTTTTGTATCATAAAAGAGTCATCGCTTCTCCTCCTAGGGGTTATTCGAGACCTCTTAATCCAAACCGCAAGTAACGAGGCATTGGCTACCTTAAGAGAGTCATAGTTACTCGTCCCCATTGCTCACCCAGTCTCCCACTTTTTCTTACTGCGGCCAGTCTGCCAGAAGCGATATGTCACTCGTTGTGTATCTTAAGAGATTCATCGCTACTCTTTCCATAGGTTACTGGTATTCTCTGATTCAATGCCACTCGTGACGAAAAAGTGGCTATCTTAATAGTGCAATACTTCTTCCTCCCAGTTGCTCACACAGTTTACTACTTTTTTGTGTAGTTTCTGTCTGCCAGAAACTATAATTCACTAGTTTTGTATCATAAAAGAGTCATCGCTTCTCCTCCTAGGGGTTATTCGAGACCTCTTAATCCAAACCGCAAGTAACGAGGCATTGGCTACCTTAAGAGAGTCATAGTTACTCGTCCCCATTGCTCACCCAGTCTCCCACTTTTTCTTACTGCGGCCAGTCTGCCAGAAGCGATATGTCACTCGTTGTGTATCTTAAGAGATTCATCGTTACTCTTTCCATAGGTTACTGGTATTCTCTGATTCAATACCTCTCTTGTCGAAAAAGGGGCTATCTTAATAGTGCAATACTTCTTCCTCCGAGTTGCTCACACGGTTTACTGCTTTTTGTGTAGTTTTTGTCTGCCAGAAACTATAATTCACTAGTTTTGTATCATAAAAGAGTCATCGTTTCTCCTCCTAGCGGTTATACGAGACCTCTTAATCCAAACCGCAAGTAACGAGGCATTGGCTACCTTAAGAGAGTCATAGTTACTCGTCCCAATTGCTCACCCAGTCTGCCACTTTTTCTTACTGCGGCCAGTCTGCCAGAAGCGATATGTCACTCGTTGTGTATCTTAAGAGATTCATCGCTACTCTTTCCATAGGTTACTGGTATTCTCTGAATCAATGCCTCTCGTGACGAAAAAGTGGCTATCTTAATAGTGCAATACTTCTTCCTCCGAGTTGCTCACACAGTTTACTACTTTTTTGTGTAGTTTTTGTCAGCCAGAAACTATAATTCACTAGTTTTGTATCATAAAAGAGTCATCGTTTCTCCTCCTAGCGGTTATTCGAGACCTCTTAATCCAAACCGCAAGTAACGAGGCATTGGCTACCTTAAGAGAGTCATAGTTACTCGTCCCAATTGCTCACCCAGTCTGCCACTTTTCCTTACTGCGGCCAGTCTGCCACAAGCGATATGTCACTCGTTGTGTATCTTAAGAGATTCATCGCTACTCTTTCCATAGGTTACTGGTATTCTCTGATTCAATGCCTCTCGTGACGAAAAAGTGGCTATCTTAATAGTGCAATACTTCTTCCTCCCAGTTGCTCACACAGTTTACTACTTTTTTGTGTAGTTTTTGTCTGCCAGAAACTATAATTCACTAGTTTTGTATCATAAAAGAGTCATCGTTTCTCCTCCTAGGGGTTATTCGAGACCTCTTAATCCAAACCGCAAGTAACGAGGCATTGGCTACCTTAAGAGAGTCATAGTTACTCGTCCCAATTACTCACCCAGTCTGCCACTTTTTCTTACTGCGGCCAGTCTGCCAGAAGCGATATGTCACTCGTTGTGTATCTTAAGAGATTCATCGCTACTCTTTCCATAGGTTACTGGTATTCTCTGATTCAATGCCTCTCGTGACGAAAAAGTGGCTATCTTAATAGTGCAATACTTCTTCCTCCCAGTTGCTCGCACAGTTTACTACTTTTTTGTGTAGTTTTTGTCTGCCAGAAACTATAATTCACTAGTTTTGTATCATAAAAGAGTCATCGTTTCTCCTCCTAGGGGTTATTCGAGACCTCTTAATCCAAACCGCAAGTAACGAGGCATTGGCTACCTTAAGAGAGTCATAGTTACTCGTCCCAATTGCTCACCCAGTCTGCCACTTTTTCTTACTGCGGCCAGTCTGCCAGAAGCGATATGTCACTCGTTGTGTATCTTAAGAGTTTCATCGTTACTCCTTCCATAGGTTACTGGTATTCTCTGAGTTAATACCCCTCATGACGAAAAAGTGGCTATCTTAATAGTGCAATACTTCTTCCTCCGAGTTGCTCACACAGTTTACTACTTTTTGTGTAGTTTTTGTCTGCCAGAAACTATAATTCACTAGTTGTGTATCATAAAAGAGTCATCGTTTCTCCTCCTAGGGGTTTTCGAGATTTCTTAATCCAAACCGCAAGTAACGAGGCATTGGCTACCTTAAGAGAGTCATAGTTACTCGTCCCCATTGCTCACCCAGTCTGCCACTTTTTCTTACTGTGGCCAGTCTGCCAGAAGCGATATTTCACTCGTTGTGTATCTTAAGAGATTCATCGTTACTCCTTCCATAGGTTACTGGTATTCTCCTTGTCAATACCACTCTTGACGGAAAAGTGGCTATCTTAATAGTGCAATACTTCTTCCTCCGAGTTGCTCACACAGTTTACTACTTTTTGTGTACTTGCCAGTCTGCCAGAAGCGATATGTCACTAGTTGTGTATCATAAAAGAGTCATCGTTTCTCCTCCTAGGGGTTATTCGAGATTTCTTAATCCAAACCGCAAGTAACGAGGCATTGGCTACCTTAAGAGAGTCATAGTTACTCGTCCCAACTGCTCACCCAGTCTGCCACTTTTCCTTACTGCGGCCAGTCTGCCAGAAGCGATATGTCACTCGTTGTGTATCTTAAGAGATTCATCGCTACTCTTTCCATAGGTTACTGGTATTCTCTGATTCAATGCCTCTCGTGATGAAAAAGTGGCTATCTTAATAGTGCAATACTTCTTCCTCCCAGTTGCTCACACAGTTTACTACTTTTGTGTGTAGTTTTTGTCTGCCAGAAACTATAATTCACTAGTTTTGTATCATAAAAGAGTCATCGTTTCTCCTCCTAGGGGTTATTCGAGACCTCTTAATCCAAACCGCAAGTAACGAGGCATTGGCTACCTTAAGAGAGTCATAGTTACTCGTCCCAATTGCTCACCCAGTCTGCCACTTTTTCTTACTGCGGCCAGTCTGCCAGAAGCGATATGTCACTCGTTGTGTATCTTAAGAGATTCATCGCTACTCTTTCCATAGGTTACTGGTATTCTCTGATTCAATGCCACTCGTGACGAAAAAGTGGCTATCTTAATAGTGCAATACTTCTTCCTCCCAGTTGCTCACACAGTTTACTACTTTTTTGTGTAGTTTTTGTCTGCCAGAAACTATAATTCACTAGTTTTGTATCATAAAAGAGTCATCGTTTCTCCTCCTAGGGGTTATTCGAGACCTCTTAATCCAAACCGCAAGTAACGAGGCATTGGCTACCTTAAGAGAGTCATAGTTACTCGTCCCAATTGCTCACCCAGTCTGCCACTTTTTCTTACTGCGGCCAGTCTGCCAGAAGCGATATGTCACTCGTTGTGTATCTTAAGAGATTCATCGCTACTCTTTCCATAGGTTACTGGAATTCTCTGATTCAATGCCTCTCGTGACGAAAAAGTGGCTATCTTAATAGTGCAATACTTCTTCCTCCCAGTTGCTCACACAGTTTACTACTTTTTTGTGTAGTTTCTGTCTGCCAGAAACTATAATTCACTAGTTTTGTATCATAAAAGAGTCATCGCTTCTCCTCCTAGGGGTTATTCGAGACCTCTTAATCCAAACCGCAAGTAACGAGGCATTGGCTACCTTAAGAGAGTCATAGTTACTCGTCCCCATTGCTCACCCAGTCTCCCACTTTTTCTTACTGCGGCCAGTCTGCCAGAAGCGATATGTCACTCGTTGTGTATCTTAAGAGATTCATCGTTACTCTTTCCATAGGTTACTGGTATTCTCTGATTCAATGCCACTCGTGACGAAAAAGTGGCTATCTTAATAGTGCAATACTTCTTCCTCCCAGTTGCTCTCACAGTTTACTACTTTTTTGTGTAGTTTTTGTCTGCCAGAAACTATAATTCACTAGTTTTGTATCATAAAAGTGTCATCGTTTCTCCTCCTAGGGGTTATTCGAGACCTCTTAATCCAAACCGCAAGTAACGAGGCATTGGCTACCTTAAGAGAGTCATAGTTACTCGTCCCAATTGCTCACCCAGTCTGCCACTTTTTCTTACTGCGGCCAGTCTGCCAGAAGCGATATGTCACTCGTTGTGTATCTTAAGAGATTCATCGTTACTCCTTCCATAGGTTACTGGTATTCTCTGAGTAAATACCTCTCTTGACGAAAAAGTGGCTATCTTAATAGTGCAATACTTCTTCCTCCGAGTTGCTCACACAGTTTACTACTTTTTGTGTACTTGCCACTCTGCCAGAAGCGATATGTCACTAGTTGTGTATCATAAAAGAGTCATCGTTTCTCCTCCTAGGGGTTATTCGAGATTTCTTAATCCAAACCGCAAGTAACGAGGCATTGGCTACCTTAAGAGAGTCATAGTTACTCGTCCCCATTGCTCACCCAGTCTCCCACTTTTTCTTACTGCGGCCAGTCTGCCAGAAGCGATATGTCACTCGTTGTGTATCTTAAGAGATTCATCGTTACTCTTTCCATAGGTTACTGGTATTCTCTGATTCAATGCCACTCGTGACGAAAAAGTGGCTATCTTAATAGTGCAATACTTCTTCCTCCCAGTTGCTCTCACAGTTTACTACTTTTTTGTGTAGTTTTTGTCTGCCAGAAACTATAATTCACTAGTTTTGTATCATAAAAGTGTCATCGTTTCTCCTCCTAGGGGTTATTCGAGACCTCTTAATCCAAACCGCAAGTAACGAGGCATTGGCTACCTTAAGAGAGTCATAGTTACTCGTCCCAATTACTCACCCAGTCTGCCACTTTTTCTTACTGCGGCCAGTCTGCCAGAAGCGATATGTCACTCGTTGTGTATCTTAAGAGATTCATCGCTACTCTTTCCATAGGTTACTGGTATTCTCTGATTCAATGCCTCTCGTGACGAAAAAGTGGCTATCTTAATAGTGCAATACTTCTTCCTCCCAGTTGCTCACACAGTTTACTACTTTTTTGTGTAGTTTTTGTCTGCCAGAAACTATAATTCACTAGTTTTGTATCATAAAAGAGTCATCGTTTCTCCTCCTAGGGGTTATTCGAGACCTCTTAATCCAACCCGCAAGTAACGAGGCATTGGCTACCTTAAGAGAGTCATAGTTACTCGTCCCCATTGCTCACCCAGTCTGCCACTTTTTCTTACTGCGGCCAGTCTGCCAGAAGCGATATGTCATTCGTTGTGTATCTTAAGAGATTCATCGTTACTCTTTCCATAGGTTACTGGTATTCTCTGATTCAATGCCACTCGTGACGAAAAAGTGGCTATCTTAATAGTGCAATACTTCTTCCTCCCAGTTGCTCACACAGTTTACTACTTTTTTGTGTAGTTTTTGTCTGCCAGAAACTATAATTCACTAGTTTTGTATCATAAAAGAGTCATCGTTTCTCCTCCTAGGGGTTATTCGAGACCTCTTAATCCAAACCGCAAGTAACGAGGCATTGGCTACCTTAAGAGAGTCATAGTTACTCGTCCCAATTGCTCACCCAGTCTGCCACTTTTTCTTACTGCGGCCAGTCTGCCAGAAGCGATATGTCACTCGTTGTGTATCTTAAGAGATTCATCGTTACTCCTTCCATAGGTTACTGGTATTCTCTAAGTTAATACCTCTCATGACGAAAAAGTGGCTATCTTAATAGTGCAATACTTCTTCCTCCGAGTTGCTCACACAGTTTACTACTTTTTGTGTAGTTTTTGTCTGCCAGAAACTATAATTCACTAGTTGTGTATCATAAAAGATTCATCGTTTCTCCTCCTAGGGGTTTTCGAGATTTCTTAATCCAAACCGCAAGTAACGAGGCATTGGCTACCTTAAGAGAGTCATAGTTACTCGTCCCCATTGCTCACCCAGTCTGCCACTTTTTCTTACTGTGGCCAGTCTGCCAGAAGCGATATGTCACTCGTTGTGTATCTTAAGAGATTCATCGTTACTCTTTCCATAGGTTACTGGTATTCTCTGAGTAAATACCTCTCTTGACGAAAAAGTGGCTATCTTAATAGTGCAATACTTCTTCCTCCGAGTTGCTCACACAGTTTACTACTTTTGGTGTACTTGCCAGTCTGCCAGAAGCGATATGTCACTAGTTGTGTATCATAAAAGAGTCATCGTTTCTCCTCCTAGGGGTTATTCGAGATTTCTTAATCCAAACCGCAAGTAACGAGGCATTGGCTACCTTAAGAGAGTCATAGTTACTCGTCCCAACTGCTCACCCAGTCTGCCACTTTTCCTTACTGCGGCCAGTCTGCCAGAAGCGATATGTCACTCGTTGTGTATCTTAAGAGATTCATCGCTACTCTTTCCATAGGTTACTGGTATTCTCTGATTCAATGCCTCTCGTGATGAAAAAGTGGCTATCTTAATAGTGCAATACTTCTTCCTCCCAGTTGCTCACACAGTTTACTACTTTTTTGTGTAGTTTTTGTCTGCCAGAAACTATAATTCACTAGTTTTGTATCATAAAAGAGTCATCGTTTCTCCTCCTAGGGGTTATTCGAGACCTCTTAATCCAAACCGCAAGTAACGAGGCATTGGCTACCTTAAGAGAGTCATAGTTACTCGTCCCAATTGCTCACCCAGTCTGCCACTTTTTCTTACTGCGGCCAGTCTGCCAGAAGCGATATGTCACTCGTTGTGTATCTTAAGAGATTCATCGCTACTCTTTCCATAGGTTACTGGTATTCTCTGATTCAATGCCACTCGTGACGAAAAAGTGGCTATCTTAATAGTGCAATACTTCTTCCTCCCAGTTGCTCTCACAGTTTACTACTTTTTTGTGTAGTTTTTGTCTGCCAGAAACTATAATTCACTAGTTTTGTATCATAAAAGTGTCATCGTTTCTCCTCCTAGGGGTTATTCGAGACCTCTTAAACCAAACCGCAAGTAACGAGGCATTGGCTACCTTAAGAGAGTCATAGTTACTCGTCCCAATTGCTCACCCAGTCTGCCACTTTTTCTTACTGCGGCCAGTCTGCCAGAAGCGATATGTCACTCGTTGTGTATCTTAAGAGATTCATCGTTACTCCTTCCATAGGTTACTGGTATTCTCTGAGTAAATACCTCTCTTGACGAAAAAGTGGCTATCTTAATAGTGCAATACTTCTTCCTCCGAGTTGCTCACACAGTTTACTACTTTTTGTGTACTTGCCAGTCTGCCAGAAGCGATATGTCACTAGTTGTGTATCATAAAAGAGTCATCGTTTCTCCTCCTAGGGGTTATTCGAGATTTCTTAATCCAAACCGCAAGTAACGAGGCATTGACTACCATAAGAGAGTCATAGTTACTCGTCCCAATTGCTCACCCAGTCTGCCACTTTTCCTTACTGCGGCCAGTCTGCCAGAAGCGATATGTCACTCGTTGTGTATCTTAAGAGATTCATCGCTACTCTTTCCATAGGTTACTGGTATTCTCTGATTCAATGCCCCTCCTGACGAAAAAGTGGCTATCTTAATAGTGCAATACTTCTTCCTCCCAGTTGCTCACACAGTTTACTACTTTTTTGTGTAGTTTCTGTCTGCCAGAAACTATAATTCATTAGTTTTGTATCATAAAAGAGTCATCGTTTCTCCTCCTAGGGGTTATTCGAGACCTCTTAATCCAAACCGCAAGTAACGAGGCATTGGCTACCTTAAGAGAGTCATAGCTACTCGTCCCCATTGCTCACCCAGTCTCCCACTTTTTCTTACTGCGGCCAGTCTGCCAGAAGCGATATGTCACTCGTTGTGTATCTTAAGAGATTCATCGCTACTCTTTCCATAGGTTACTGGTATTCTCTGATTCAATGCCTCTCGTGACGAAAAAGTGGCTATCTTAATAGTGCAATACTTCTTCCTCCCAGTTGCTCACACAGTTTACTACTTTTTTGTGTAGTTTCTGTCTGCCAGAAACTATAATTCACTAGTTTTGTATCATAAAAGAGTCATCGTTTCTCCTCCTAGGGGTTATTCGAGACCTCTTAATCCAAAACGCAAGTAACGAGGCATTGGCTACCTTAAGAGAGTCATAGTTACTCGTCCCCATTGCTCACCCAGTCTCCCACTTTTTCTTACTGCGACCAGTCTGCCAGAAGCGATATGTCACTCGTTGTGTATCTTAAGAGATTCATCGTTACTCTTTCCATAGGTTACTGGTATTCTCTGATTCAATGCCACTCGTGACGAAAAAGTGGCTATCTTAATAGTGCAATACTTCTTCCTCCCAGTTGCTCTCACAGTTTACTACTTTTTTGTGTAGTTTTTGTCTGCCAGAAACTATAATTCACTAGTTTTGTATCATAAAAGTGTCATCGTTTCTCCTCCTAGGGGTTATTCGAGACCTCTTAAACCAAACCGCAAGTAACGAGGCATTGGCTACCTTAAGAGAGTCATAGTTACTCGTCCCAATTGCTCACCCAGTCTGCCACTTTTTCTTACTGCGGCCAGTCTGCCAGAAGCGATATGTCACTCGTTGTGTATCTTAAGAGATTCATCGTTACTCCTTCCATAGGTTACTGGTATTCTCTGAGTAAATACCTCTCTTGACGAAAAAGTGGCTATCTTAATAGTGCAATACTTCTTCCTCCGAGTTGCTCACACAGTTTACTACTTTTTGTGTACTTGCCAGTCTGCCAGAAGCGATATGTCACTAGTTGTGTATCATAAAAGAGTCATCGTTTCTCCTCCTAGGGGTTATTCGAGATTTCTTAATCCAAACCGCAAGTAACGAGGCATTGGCTACCTTAAGAGAGTCATAGTTACTCGTCCCCATTGCTCACCCAGTCTGCCACTTTTCCTTACTGCGGCCAGTCTGCCAGAATCGATATGTCACTCGTTGTGTATCTTAAGAGATTCATAGCTACTCTTTCCATAGGTTACTGGTATTCTCTGATTCAATGCCTCTCCTGACGAAAAAGTGGCTATCTTAATAGTGCAATACTTCTTCCTCCCAGTTGCTCACACAGTTTACTACTTTTTTGTGTAGTTTCTGTCTGCCAGAAACTATAATTCACTAGTTTTGTATCATAAAAGAGTCATCGTTTCTCCTCCTAGGGGTTATTCGAGACCTCTTAATCCAAACCGCAAGTAACGAGGCATTGGCTACCTTAAGAGAGTCATAGTTACTCGTCCCCATTGCTCACCCAGTCTGCCACATTTTCTTACTGTGGCCAGTCTGCCAGAAGCGATATGTCACTCTTTGTGTATCTTAAGAGATTCATCGTTACTCCTTCCATAGGTTACTGGTATTTTCTGATTCAATGCCTCTCGTGACGAAAAAGTGGCTATCTTAATAGTGCAATACTTCTTCCTCCCAGGTGCTCACACAGTTTACTACTTTTTTGTGTAGTTTTTGTCTGCCAGAAACTATAATTCACTAGTTTTGTATCATAAAAGAGTCATCGTTTCTCCTCCTAGGGGTTATTCGAGACCTCTTAATCCAAACCGCAAGTAACGAGGCATTGGCTACCTTAAGAGAGTCATAGTTACTCGTCCCAATTACTCACCCAGTCTGCCACTTTTTCTTACTGCGGCTAGTCTGCCAGAAGCGATATGTCACTCGTTGTGTATCTTAAGAGATTCATCGCTACTCTTTCCATAGGTTACTGGTATTCTCTGATTCAATGCCTCTCGTGACGAAAAAGTGGCTATCTTAATAGTGCAATACTTCTTCCTCCCAGTTGCTCACACAGTTTACTACTTTTTTGTGTAGTTTTTGTCTGCCAGAAACTATAATTCACTAGTTTTGTATCATAAAAGAGTCATCGTTTCTCCTCCTAGGGGTTATTCGAGACCTCTTAATCCAAACCGCAAGTAACGAGGCATTGGCTACCTTAAGAGAGTCATAGTTACTCGTCCCAATTGCTCACCCAGTCTGCCACTTTTTCTTACTGCGGCCAGTCTGCCAGAAGCGATATGTCACTCGTTGTGTATCTTAAGAGATTCATCGTTACTCCTTCCATAGGTTACTGGTATTCTCTGAGTAAATACCTCTCTTGACGAAAAAGTGGCTATCTTAATAGTGCAATACTTCTTCCTCCGAGTTGCTCACACAGTTTACTACTTTTTGTGTACTTGCCAGTCTGCCTGAAGCGATATGTCACTAGTTGTGTATCATAAAAGAGTCATCGTTTCTCCTCCTAGGGGTTATTCGAGATTTCTTAATCCAAACCGCAAGTAACGAGGCATTGGCTACCTTAAGAGAGTCATAGTTACTCGTCCCAATTGCTCACCCAGTCTGCCACTTTTCCTTACTGCGGCCAGTCTGCCAGAAGCGATATGTCACTCGTTGTGTATCGTAATAGATTCATCGCTACTCTTTCCATAGGTTACTGGTATTCTCTGATTCAATGCCTCTCGTGACGAAAAAGTGGCTATCTTAATAGTGCAATACTTCTTCCTCCCAGTTGCTCACACAGTTTACTACTTTTTTGTGTAGTTTTTGTCTGCCAGAAACTATATTTCACTAGTTTTGTATCATAAAAGAGTCATCGTTTCTCCTCCTAGGGGTTATTCGAGAACTATTAATCCAAATCGCAAGTAACGAGGCATTGGCTACTTTAAGAGAGTCATAGTTACTCGTCCCAATTGCTCACCCAGTCTGCCACTTTTTCTTACTGCGGCCAGTCTGCCAGAAGCGATATGTCACTCGTTGTGTATCTTAAGAGATTCATCGCTACTCTTTCCATAGGTTACTGGTATTCTCTGATTCAATGCCTCTCGTGACGAAAAAGTGGCTATCTTAATAGTGCAATACTTCTTCCTCCCAGTTGCTCACACAGTTTACTACTTTTTGTGTAGTTTTTGTCTGCCAGAAACTATAATTCACTAGTTTTGTATCATAAAAGAGTCATCGTTTCTCCTCCTAGGGGTTATTCGAGACCTCTTAATCCAAACCGCAAGTAACGAGGCATTGGCTACCTTAAGAGAGTCATAGTTACTCGTCCCCATTGCTCACCCAGTCTCCCACTTTTTCTTACTGCGGCCAGTCTGCCAGAAGCGATATGTCACTCGTTGTGTATCTTAAGAGATTCATCGTTACTCTTTCCATAGGTTACTGGTATTCTCTGATTCAATGCCTCTCGTGACGAAAAAGTGGCTATCTTAATAGTGCAATACTTCTTCCTCCCAGTTGCTCTCACAGTTTACTACCTTTTTGTGTAGTTTTTGTCTGCCAGAAACTATAATTCACTAGTTTTGTATCATAAAAGTGTCATCGTTTCTCCTCCTAGGGGTTATTCGAGACCTCTTAATCCAAACCGTAAGTAACGAGGCATTGGCTACCTTAAGAGAGTCATAGTTACTCGTCCCAATTGCTCACCCAGTCTGCCACAGTTTCTTACTGCGGCCAGTCTGCCAGAAGCGATATGTCACTCGTTGTGTATCTTAAGAGATTCATCGTTACTCCTTCCATAGGTTACTGGTATTCTCTGAGTAAATACCTCTCTTGACGAAAAAGTGGCTATCTTAATAGTGCAATACTTCTTCCTCCGAGTTGCTCACACAGTTTACTACTTTTTGTGTAGTTTTTGTCTGCCAGAAACTATAATTCACTAGTTGTGTATCATAAAAGAGTCATCGTTTCTCCTCCTAGGGGTTTTCGAGATTTCTTAATCCAAACCGCAAGTAACGAGGCATTGGCTACCTTAAGAGAGTCATAGTTACTCGTCCCAATTGCTCACCCAGTCTGCCACTTTTCCTTACTGCGGCCAGTCTGCCAGAAGCGATATGTCACTCGTTGTGTATCTTAAGAGATTCATCGCTACTCTTTCCATAGGTTACTGGTATTCTCTGATTCAATGCCTCTCCTGACGAAAAAGTGGCTATCTTAATAGTGCAATACTTCTTCCTCCCAGTTGCTCACACAGTTTACTACTTTTTTGTGTAGTTTCTGTCTGCCAGAAACTATAATTCACTAGTTTTGTATCATAAAAGAGTTATCGTTTCTCCTCCTAGGGGTTATTCGAGACCTCTTAATCCAAACCGCAAGTAACGAGGCATTGGCTACCTTAAGAGAGTCATAGTTACTCGTCCCCATTGCTCACCCAGTCTGCCACATTTTCTTACTGTGGCCAGTCTGCCAGAAGCGATATGTCACTCTTTGTGTATCTTAAGAGATTCATCGTTACTCCTTCCATAGGTTACTGGTATTTTCTGATTCAATGCCTCTCGTGACGAAAAAGTGGCTATCTTAATAGTGCAATACTTCTTCCTCCCAGTTGCTCTCACAGTTTACTACTTTTTTGTGTAGTTTTTGTCTGCCAGAAACTATAATTCACTAGTTTTGTATCATAAAAGTGTCATCGTTTCTCCTCCTAGGGGTTATTCGAGACCTCTTAAACCAAACCGCAAGTAACGAGGCATTGGCTACCTTAAGAGAGTCATAGTTACTCGTCCCAATTGCTCACCCAGTCTGCCACTTTTTCTTACTGCGGCCAGTCTGCCAGAAGCGATATGTCACTCGTTGTGTATCTTAAGAGATTCATCGTTACTCCTTCCATAGGTTACTGGTATTCTCTGAGTAAATACCTCTCTTGACGAAAAAGTGGCTATCTTAATAGTGCAATACTTCTTCCTCCGAGTTGCTCACACAGTTTACTACTTTTTGTGTACTTGCCAGTCTGCCAGAAGCGATATGTCACTAGTTGTGTATCATAAAAGAGTCATCGTTTCTCCTCCTAGGGGTTATTCGAGATTTCTTAATCCAAACCGCAAGTAACGAGGCATTGGCTACCTTAAGAGAGTCATAGTTACTCGTCCCCATTGCTCACCCAGTCTGCCACTTTTCCTTACTGCGGCCAGTCTGCCAGAATCGATATGTCACTCGTTGTGTATCTTAAGAGATTCATCGCTACTCTTTCCATAGGTTACTGGTATTCTCTGATTCAATGCCTCTCCTGACGAAAAAGTGGCTATCTTAATAGTGCAATACTTCTTCCTCCCAGTTGCTCACACAGTTTACTACTTTTTTGTGTAGTTTCTGTCTGCCAGAAACTATAATTCACTAGTTTTGTATCATAAAAGAGTCATCGTTTCTCCTCCTAGGGGTTATTCGAGACCTCTTAATCCAAACCGCAAGTAACGAGGCATTGGCTACCTTAAGAGAGTCATAGTTACTCGTCCCCATTGCTCACCCAGTCTGCCACATTTTCTTACTGTGGCCAGTCTGCCAGAAGCGATATGTCACTCTTTGTGTATCTTAAGAGATTCATCGTTACTCCTTCCATAGGTTACTGGTATTTTCTGATTCAATGCCTCTCGTGACGAAAAAGTGGCTATCTTAATAGTGCAATACTTCTTCCTCCCAGGTGCTCACACAGTTTACTACTTTTTTGTGTAGTTTTTGTCTGCCAGAAACTATAATTCACTAGTTTTGTATCATAAAAGAGTCATCGTTTCTCCTCCTAGGGGTTATTCGAGACCTCTTAATCCAAACCGCAAGTAACGAGGCATTGGCTACCTTAAGAGAGTCATAGTTACTCGTCCCAATTACTCACCCAGTCTGCCACTTTTTCTTACTGCGGCTAGTCTGCCAGAAGCGATATGTCACTCGTTGTGTATCTTAAGAGATTCATCGCTACTCTTTCCATAGGTTACTGGTATTCTCTGATTCAATGCCTCTCGTGACGAAAAAGTGGCTATCTTAATAGTGCAATACTTCTTCCTCCCAGTTGCTCACACAGTTTACTACTTTTTTGTGTAGTTTTTGTCTGCCAGAAACTATAATTCACTAGTTTTGTATCATAAAAGAGTCATCGTTTCTCCTCCTAGGGGTTATTCGAGACCTCTTAATCCAAACCGCAAGTAACGAGGCATTGGCTACCTTAAGAGAGTCATAGTTACTCGTCCCAATTGCTCACCCAGTCTGCCACTTTTTCTTACTGCGGCCAGTCTGCCAGAAGCGATATGTCACTCGTTGTGTATCTTAAGAGATTCATCGTTACTCCTTCCATAGGTTACTGGTATTCTCTGAGTAAATACCTCTCTTGACGAAAAAGTGGCTATCTTAATAGTGCAATACTTCTTCCTCCGAGTTGCTCACACAGTTTACTACTTTTTGTGTACTTGCCAGTCTGCCTGAAGCGATATGTCACTAGTTGTGTATCATAAAAGAGTCATCGTTTCTCCTCCTAGGGGTTATTCGAGATTTCTTAATCCAAACCGCAAGTAACGAGGCATTGGCTACCTTAAGAGAGTCATAGTTACTCGTCCCAATTGCTCACCCAGTCTGCCACTTTTCCTTACTGCGGCCAGTCTGCCAGAAGCGATATGTCACTCGTTGTGTATCTTAATAGATTCATCGCTACTCTTTCCATAGGTTACTGGTATTCTCTGATTCAATGCCTCTCGTGACGAAAAAGTGGCTATCTTAATAGTGCAATACTTCTTCCTCCCAGTTGCTCACACAGTTTACTACTTTTTTGTGTAGTTTTTGTCTGCCAGAAACTATATTTCACTAGTTTTGTATCATAAAAGAGTCATCGTTTCTCCTCCTAGGGGTTATTCGAGAACTATTAATCCAAATCGCAAGTAACGAGGCATTGGCTACTTTAAGAGAGTCATAGTTACTCGTCCCAATTGCTCACCCAGTCTGCCACTTTTTCTTACTGCGGCCAGTCTGCCAGAAGCGATATGTCACTCGTTGTGTATCTTAAGAGATTCATCGCTACTCTTTCCATAGGTTACTGGTATTCTCTGATTCAATGCCTCTCGTGACGAAAAAGTGGCTATCTTAATAGTGCAATACTTCTTCCTCCCAGTTGCTCACACAGTTTACTACTTTTTGTGTAGTTTTTGGCTGCCAGAAACTATAATTCACTAGTTTTGTATCATAAAAGAGTCATCGTTTCTCCTCCTAGGGGTTATTCGAGACCTCTTAATCCAAACCGCAAGTAACGAGGCATTGGCTACCTTAAGAGAGTCATAGTTACTCGTCCCCATTGCTCACCCAGTCTGCCACTTTTTCTTACTGCGGCCAGTCTGCCAGAAGCGATATGTCACTCGTTGTGTATCTTAAGAGATTCATCGTTACTCTTTCCATAGGTTACTGGTATTCTCTGATTCAATGCCTCTCGTGACGAAAAAGTGGCTATCTTAATAGTGCAATACTTCTTCCTCCCAGTTGCTCTCACAGTTTACTACCTTTTTGTGTAGTTTTTGTCTGCCAGAAACTATAATTCACTAGTTTTGTATCATAAAAGTGTCATCGTTTCTCCTCCTAGGGGTTATTCGAGACCTCTTAATCCAAACCGTAAGTAACGAGGCATTGGCTACCTTAAGAGAGTCATAGTTACTCGTCCCAATTGCTCACCCAGTCTGCCACAGTTTCTTACTGCGGCCAGTCTGCCAGAAGCGATATGTCACTCGTTGTGTATCTTAAGAGATTCATCGTTACTCCTTCCATAGGTTACTGGTATTCTCTGAGTAAATACCTCTCTTGACGAAAAAGTGGCTATCTTAATAGTGCAATACTTCTTCCTCCGAGTTGCTCACACAGTTTACTACTTTTTGTGTACTTGCCAGTCTGCCTGAAGCGATATGTCACTAGTTGTGTATCATAAAAGAGTCATCGTTTCTCCTCCTAGGGGTTATTCGAGATTTCTTAATCCAAACCGCAAGTAACGAGGCATTGGCTACCTTAAGAGAGTCATAGTTACTCGTCCCAATTGCTCACCCAGTCTGCCACTTTTCCTTACTGCGGCCAGTCTGCCAGAAGCGATATGTCACTCGTTGTGTATCTTAATAGATTCATCGCTACTCTTTCCATAGGTTACTGGTATTCTCTGATTCAATGCCTCTCGTGACGAAAAAGTGGCTATCTTAATAGTGCAATACTTCTTCCTCCCAGTTGCTCACACAGTTTACTACTTTTTTGTGTAGTTTTTGTCTGCCAGAAACTATATTTCACTAGTTTTGTATCATAAAAGAGTCATCGTTTCTCCTCCTAGGGGTTATTCGAGAACTATTAATCCAAATCGCAAGTAACGAGGCATTGGCTACTTTAAGAGAGTCATAGTTACTCGTCCCAATTGCTCACCCAGTCTGCCACTTTTTCTTACTGCGGCCAGTCTGCCAGAAGCGATATGTCACTCGTTGTGTATCTTAAGAGATTCATCGCTACTCTTTCCATAGGTTACTGGTATTCTCTGATTCAATGCCTCTCGTGACGAAAAAGTGGCTATCTTAATAGTGCAATACTTCTTCCTCCCAGTTGCTCACACAGTTTACTACTTTTTGTGTAGTTTTTGTCTGCCAGAAACTATAATTCACTAGTTTTGTATCATAAAAGAGTCATCGTTTCTCCTCCTAGGGGTTATTCGAGACCTCTTAATCCAAACCGCAAGTAACGAGGCATTGGCTACCTTAAGAGAGTCATAGTTACTCGTCCCCATTGCTCACCCAGTCTCCCACTTTTTCTTACTGCGGCCAGTCTGCCAGAAGCGATATGTCACTCGTTGTGTATCTTAAGAGATTCATCGTTACTCTTTCCATAGGTTACTGGTATTCTCTGATTCAATGCCTCTCGTGACGAAAAAGTGGCTATCTTAATAGTGCAATACTTCTTCCTCCCAGTTGCTCTCACAGTTTACTACCTTTTTGTGTAGTTTTTGTCTGCCAGAAACTATAATTCACTAGTTTTGTATCATAAAAGTGTCATCGTTTCTCCTCCTAGGGGTTATTCGAGACCTCTTAATCCAAACCGTAAGTAACGAGGCATTGGCTACCTTAAGAGAGTCATAGTTACTCGTCCCAATTGCTCACCCAGTCTGCCACAGTTTCTTACTGCGGCCAGTCTGCCAGAAGCGATATGTCACTCGTTGTGTATCTTAAGAGATTCATCGTTACTCCTTCCATAGGTTACTGGTATTCTCTGAGTAAATACCTCTCTTGACGAAAAAGTGGCTATCTTAATAGTGCAATACTTCTTCCTCCGAGTTGCTCACACAGTTTACTACTTTTTGTGTAGTTTTTGTCTGCCAGAAACTATAATTCACTAGTTGTGTATCATAAAAGAGTCATCGTTTCTCCTCCTAGGGGTTTTCGAGATTTCTTAATCCAAACCGCAAGTAACGAGGCATTGGCTACCTTAAGAGAGTCATAGTTACTCGTCCCAATTGCTCACCCAGTCTGCCACTTTTCCTTACTGCGGCCAGTCTGCCAGAAGCGATATGTCACTCGTTGTGTATCTTAAGAGATTCATCGCTACTCTTTCCATAGGTTACTGGTATTCTCTGATTCAATGCCTCTCCTGACGAAAAAGTGGCTATCTTAATAGTGCAATACTTCTTCCTCCCAGTTGCTCACACAGTTTACTACTTTTTTGTGTAGTTTCTGTCTGCCAGAAACTATAATTCACTAGTTTTGTATCATAAAAGAGTCATCGTTTCTCCTCCTAGGGGTTATTCGAGACCTCTTAATCCAAACCGCAAGTAACGAGGCATTGGCTACCTTAAGAGAGTCATAGTTACTCGTCCCCATTGCACACCCAGTCTGCCACATTTTCTTACTGTGGCCAGTCTGCCAGAAGCGATATGTCACTCTTTGTGTATCTTAAGAGATTCATCGTTACTCCTTCCATAGGTTACTGGTATTTTCTGATTCAATGCCTCTCGTGACGAAAAAGTGGCTATCTTAATAGTGCAATACTTCTTCCTCCCAGGTGCTCACACAGTTTACTACTTATTTGTGTAGTTTTTGTCTGCCAGAAACTATAATTCACTAGTTTTGTATCATAAAAGAGTCATCGTTTCTCCTCCTAGGGGTTATTCGAGACCTCTTAATCCAAACCGCAAGTAACGAGGCATTGGCTACCTTAAGAGAGTCATAGTTACTCGTCCCAATTACTCACCCAGTCTGCCACTTTTTCTTACTGCGGCTAGTCTGCCAGAAGCGATATGTCACTCGTTGTGTATCTTAAGAGATTCATCGCTACTCTTTCCTTAGGTTACTGGTATTCTCTGATTCAATGCCTCTCGTGACGAAAAAGTGGCTATCTTAATAGTGCAATACTTCTTCCTCCCAGTTGCTCACACAGTTTACTACTTTTTTGTGTAGTTTTTGTCTGCCAGAAACTATAATTCACTAGTTTTGTATCATAAAAGAGTCATCGTTTCTCCTCCTAGGGGTTATTCGAGACCTCTTAATCCAAACCGCAAGTAACGAGGCATTGGCTACCTTAAGAGAGTCATAGTTACTCGTCCCAATTGCTCACCCAGTCTGCCACTTTTTCTTACTGCGGCCAGTCTGCCAGAAGCGATATGTCACTCGTTGTGTATCTTAAGAGATTCATCGTTACTCCTTCCATAGGTTACTGGTATTCTCTGAGTAAATACCTCTCTTGACGAAAAAGTGGCTATCTTAATAGTCCAATACTTCTTCCTCCGAGTTGCTCACACAGTTTACTACTTTTTGTGTACTTGCCAGTCTGCCTGAAGCGATATGTCACTAGTTGTGTATCATAAAAGAGTCATCGTTTCTCCTCCTAGGGGTTATTCGAGATTTCTTAATCCAAACCGCAAGTAACGAGGCATTGGCTACCTTAAGAGAGTCATAGTTACTCGTCCCAATTGCTCACCCAGTCTGCCACTTTTCCTTACTGCGGCCAGTCTGCCAGAAGCGATATGTCACTCGTTGTGTATCTTAATAGATTCATCGCTACTCTTTCCATAGGTTACTGGTATTCTCTGATTCAATGCCTCTCGTGACGAAAAAGTGGCTATCTTAATAGTGCAATACTTCTTCCTCTTAGTTGCTCACACAGTTTACTACTTTTTTGTGTAGTTTTTGTCTGCCAGAAACTATAATTCACTAGTTTTGTATCATAAAAGAGTCATCGTTTCTCCTCCTAGGGGTTATTCGAGAACTATTAATCCAAACCGCAAGTAACGAGGCATTGGCTACCTTAAGAGAGTCATAGTTACTCGTCCCAATTGCTCACCCAGTCTGCCACTTTTTCTTACTGCGGCCAGTCTGCCAGAAGCGATATGTCACTCGTTGTGTATCTTAAGAGATTCATCGCTACTCTTTCCATAGGTTACTGGTATTCTCTGATTCAATGCCTCTCGTGACGAAAAAGTGGCTATCTTAATAGTGCAATACTTCTTCCTCCCAGTTGCTCACACAGTTTACTACTTTTTTGTGTAGTTTTTGTCTGACAGAAACTATAATTCACTAGTTTTGTATCATAAAAGAGTCATCGTTTCTCCTCCTAGGGGTTATTCGAGACCTCTTAATCCAAACCGCAAGTAACGAGGCATTGGCTACCTTAAGAGAGTCATAGTTACTCGTCCCCATTGCTCACCCAGTCTGCCACTTTTTCTTACTGCGGCCAGTCTGCCAGAAGCGATATGTCACTCGTTGTGTATCTTAAGAGATTCATCGCTACTCTTTCCATAGGTTACTGGTATTCTCTGATTCAATGCCTCTCGTGACGAAAAAGTGGCTATCTTAATAGTGCAATACTTCTTCCTCCCAGTTGCTCACACAGTTTACTACTTTTTTGTGTAGTTTTTGTCTGACAGAAACTATAATTCACTAGTTTTGTATCATAAAAGAGTCATCGTTTCTCCTCCTAGGGGTTATTCGAGACCTCTTAATCCAAACCGCAAGTAACGAGGCATTGGCTACCTTAAGAGAGTCATAGTTACTCGTCCCCATTGCTCACCCAGTCTCCCACTTTTTCTTACTGCGGCCAGTCTGCCAGAAGCGATATGTCACTCGTTGTGTATCTTAAGAGATTCATCGTTACTCTTTCCATAGGTTACTGGTATTCTCTGATTCAATGCCTCTCGTGACGAAAAAGTGGCTATCTTAATAGTGCAATACTTCTTCCTCCCAGTTGCTCTCACAGTTTACTACCTTTTTGTGTAGTTTTTGTCTGCCAGAAACTATAATTCACTAGTTTTGTATCATAAAAGTGTCATCGTTTCTCCTCCTAGGGGTTATTCGAGACCTCTTAATCCAAACCGTAAGTAACGAGGCATTGGCTACCTTAAGAGAGTCATAGTTACTCGTCCCAATTGCTCACCCAGTCTGCCACAGTTTCTTACTGCGGCCAGTCTGCCAGAAGCGATATGTCACTCGTTGTGTATCTTAAGAGATTCATCGTTACTCCTTCCATAGGTTACTGGTATTCTCTGAGTAAATACCTCTCTTGACGAAAAAGTGGCTATCTTAATAGTGCAATACTTCTTCCTCCGAGTTGCTCACACAGTTTACTACTTTTTGTGTAGTTTTTGTCAGCCAGACACTATAATTCACTAGTTGTGTATCATAAAAGAGTCATCGTTTCTCCTCCTAGGGGTTTTCGAGATTTCTAATCCAAACCGCAAGTAACGAGGCATTGGCTACCTTAAGAGAGTCATAGTTACTCGTCCCCATTGCTCACCCAGTCTGCCACTTTTTCTTACTGCAGCCAGTCTGCCAGAAGCGATATGTCACTCGTTGTGTATCTTAAGAGATTCATCGTTACTCTTTCCATAGGTTACTGGTATTCTCTGATTCAATGCCACTCGTGACGAAAAAGTGGCTATCTTAATAGTGCAATACTTCTTCCTCCGAGTTGCTCACACAGTTTACTACTTTTTGTGTACTTGCCAGTCTGCCAGAAGCGATATGTCACTAGTTGTGTATCATAAAAGAGTCATCGTTTCTCCTCCTAGGGGTTATTCGAGATATCTTAATCCAAACCGCAAGTAACGAGGCATTGGCTACCTTAAGAGAGTCATAGTTACTCGTCCCCATTGCTCACCCAGTCTGCCACTTTTTCTTACTGTGGCCAGTCTGCCAGAAGCGATATGTCACTCTTTGTGTATCTTAAGAGATTCATCGTTACTCCTTCCATAGGTTACTGGTATTCTCTGATTCAATGCCTCTCGTGACGAAAAAGTGGCTATCTTAATAGTGCAATACTTCTTCCTCCCAGTTGCTCACACAGTTTACTACTTTTTTGTGTAGTTTTTGTCTGCCAGAAACTATAATTCACTAGTTTTGTATCATAAAAGAGTCATCGTTTCTCCTCCTAGGGGTTATTCGAGACCTCTTAATCCAAACCGCAAGTAACGAGGCATTGGCTACCTTAAGAGAGTCATAGTTACTCGTCCCAATTGCTCACCCAGTCTGCCACTTTTTCTTACTGCGGCCAGTCTGCCAGAAGCGATATGTCACTCGTTGTGTATCTTAAGAGATTCATCGTTACTCCTTCCATAGGTTACTGGTATTCTCTGAGTAAATACCTCTCTTGACGAAAAAGAGGCTATCTTAATAGTGCAATACTTCTTCCTCCGAGTTGCTCACACAGTTTACTACTTTTTGTGTAGTTTTTGTCTGCCAGAAACTATAATTCACTAGTTGTGTATCATAAAAGAGTCATGGTTTCTCCTCCTAGGGGTTTTCGAGATTTCTTAATCCAAACCGCAAGTAACGAGGCATTGGCTACCTTAAGAGAGTCATAGTTACTCGTCCCCATTGCTCACCCAGTCTACCACTTTTTCTTACTGTGGCCAGTCTGCCAGAAGCGATATGTCACTCGTTGTGTATCTTAAGAGATTCATCGTTACTCCTTCCATAGGTTACTGGTATTCTCTGAGTAAATACCTCTCTTGACGAAAAAGTGGCTATCTTAATAGTGCAATACTTCTACCTCCGAGTTGCTCACACAGTTTACTACTTTTTGTGTACTTGCCAGTCTGCCAGAAGCGATATGTCACTAGTTGTGTATCATAAAAGAGTCATCGTTTCTCCTCCTAGAGGTTATTCGAGATTTCTTAATCCAAACCGCAAGAAACGAGGCATTGGCTACCTTAAGAGAGTCATAGTTACTCGTCCCAATTGCTCACCCAGTCTGCCACTTTTCCTTACTGCGGCCAGTCTGCCAGTAGCGATATGTCACTCGTTGTGTATCTTAAGAGATTCATCGCTACTCTTTCCATAGGTTACTGGTATTCTCTGATTCAATGCCTCTCGTGACGAAAAAGTGGCTATCTTAATAGTGCAATACTTCTTCCTCCCAGTTGCTCACACAGTTTACTACTTTTTTGTGTAGTTTTTGTCTGCCAGAAACTATAATTCACTAGTTTTGTATCATAAAAGAGTCATCGTTTCTCCTCCTGGGGGTTATTCGAGACCTCTTAATCCAAACCGCAAGTAACGAGGCATTGGCTACCTTAAGAGAGTCATAGTTACTCGTCCCAATTGCTCACCCAGTCTGCCACTTTGTCTTACTGCGGCCAGTCTGCCAGAAGCGATATGTCACTCGTTGTGTATCTTAAGAGATTCATCGCTACTCTTTCCATAGGTTACTGGTATTCTCTGATTCAATGCCTCTCGTGACGAAAAAGTGGCTATCTTAATAGTGCAATACTTCTTCCTCCCAGTTGCTCACACAGTTTACTACTTTTTTGTGTAGTTTTTGTCTGCCAGAAACTATAATTCACTAGTTTTGTATCATAAAAGAGTCATCGTTTCTCCTCCTAGGGGTTATTCGAGACCTCTTAATCCAAACCGCAAGTAACGAGGCATTGGCTACCTTAAGAGAGTCATAGTTACTCGTCCCCATTGCTCACCCAGTCTGCCACTTTTTCTTACTGTGACCAGTCTGCCAGAAGCGATATGTCACTCGTTGTGTATCTTAAGAGATTCATCGTTACTCCTTCCATAGGTTACTGGTATTCTCTGAGTAAATACCTCTCTTGACGAAAAAGTGGCTATCTTAATAGTGCAATACTTCTTCCTCCGAGTTGCTCACACAGTTTACTACTTTTTGTGTACTTGCCAGTCTGCCAGAAGCGATATGTCACTAGTTGTGTATCATAAAAGAGTCATCGTTTCTCCTCCTAGGGGTTATTCGTGATATCTTAATCCAAACCGCAAGTAACGAGGCATTGGCTACCTTAAGAGAGTCACAGTTACTCGTCCCAATTGCTCACCCAGTCTGCCACTTTTCCTTACTGCGGGCAGTCTGCCAGAAGCGATATGTCACTCGTTGTGTATCTTAAGAGATTCATCGTTACTCCTTCCATAGGTTACTGGTATTCTCTGAGTAAATACCTCTCTTGACGAAAAAGTGGCTATCTTAATAGTGCAATACTTCTTCCTCCGAGTTGCTCACACAGTTTACTACTTTTTTGTGTAGTTTTTGCCTGCCAGAAACTATAATTCACTAGTTTTGTATCATAAAAGAGTCATCGTTTCTCCTCCTAGGGGTTATTCGAGACCTCTTAATCCAAACCGCAAGTAACGAGGCATTGGCTACCTTAAGAGAGTCATAGTTACTCGTCCCCATTGCTCACCCAGTCTGCCACTTTTTCTTACTGCGGCCAGTCTGCCAGAAGCGATATGTTACTCGTTGTGTATCTTAAGAGATTCATCGTTACTCTTTCCATAGGTTACTGGTATTCTCTGATTCAATGCCACTCGTTACGAAAAAGTGGCTATCTTAATAGTGCAATACTCCTTCCTCCCAGTTGCTCACACAGTTTACTACTTTTTTGTGTAGTTTTTGTCTGCCAGAAACTATAATTCACTAGTTTTGTATCATAAAAGAGTCATCGTTTCTCCTCCTAGGGGTTATTCGAGACCTCTTAATCCAAACCGCAAGTAACGAGGCATTGGCTACATTAAGAGAGTCATAGTTACTCGTCCCAATTGCTCACCCAGTCTGCCACTTTTTCTTACTGCGGCCAGTCTGCCAGAAGCGATATGTCACTCGTTGTGTATCTTAAGAGATTCATCGTTACTCCTTCCATAGGTTACTGGTATTCTCTGAGTTAATACCTCTCGTGACGAAAAAGTGGCTATCTTAATAGTGCAATACTTCTTCCTCCGAGTTGCTCACCTAGTTTACTACTTTTGTGTAGTTTTTGTCTGCCAGAAACTATAATTCACTAGTTGTGTATCATAAAAGAGTCATCGTTTCTCCTCCTAGGGGTTTTCGAGATTTCTTAATCCAAACCGCAAGTAACGAGGCATTGGCTACCTTAAGAGAGTCATAGTTACTCGTCCCAATTGCTCACCCAGTCTGCCACTTTTCCTTACTGTGGCCAGTCTGCCAGAAGCGATATGTCACTCGTTGTGTATCTTAAGAGATTCATCGCTACTCTTTCCATAGGTTACTGGTATTCTCTGATTCAATGCCTCTCGTGACGAAAAAGTGGCTATCTTAATAGTGCAATACTTCTTCCTCCCAGTTGCTCACACAGTTTACTACTTTTTTGTGTAGTTTTTGTCTGCCAGAAACTATAATTCACTAGTTTTGTATCATAAAAGAGTCATCGTTTCTCCTCCTAGGGGTTATTCGAGACCTCTTAATCCAAACCGCAAGTAACGAGGCATTGGCTACCTTAAGAGAGTCATAGTTACTCGTCCCAATTGCTCACCCAGTCTGCCACTTTTTCTTACTGCGGCCAGTCTGCCAGAAGCGATATGTCACTCGTTGTGTATCTTAAGAGATTCATCGCTACTCTTTTCATAGGTTACTGGTATTCTCTGATTCAATGCCTCTCGTGACGAAAAAGTGGCTATCTTAATAGTGCAATACTTCTTCCTCCCAGTTGCTCACACAGTTTACTACTTTTTTGTGTAGTTTTTGTCTGCCAGAAACTATAATTCACTAGTTTTGTATCATAAAAGAGTCATCGTTTCTCCTCCTAGGGGTTATTCGAGACCTCTTAATCCAAACAGCAAGTAACGAGGCATTGGCTACCTTAAGAGAGTCATAGTTACTCGTCCCCATTGCTCACCCAGTCTGCCACTTTTTCTTACTGTGACCAGTCTGCCAGAAGCGATATGTCACTCGTTGTGTATCTTAAGAGATTCATCGTTACTCCTTCCATAGGTTACTGGTATTCTCTGAGTAAATACCTCTCTTGACGAAAAAGTGGCTATCTTAATAGTGCAATACTTCTTCCTCCGAGTTGCTCACACAGTTTACTACTTTTTGTGTACTTGCCAGTCTGCCAGAAGCGATATGTCACTAGTTGTGTATCATAAAAGAGTCATCGTTTCTCCTCCTAGGGGTTATTCGTGATATCTTAATCCAAACCGCAAGTAACGAGGCATTGGCTACCTTAAGAGAGTCACAGTTACTCGTCCCAATTGCTCACCCAGTCTGCCACTTTTCCTTACTGCGGGCAGTCTGCCAGAAGCGATATGTCACTCGTTGTGTATCTTAAGAGATTCATCGTTACTCCTTCCATAGGTTACTGGTATTCTCTGAGTAAATACCTCTCTTGACGAAAAAGTGGCTATCTTAATAGTGCAATACTTCTTCCTCCGAGTTGCTCACACAGTTTACTACTTTTTTGTGTAGTTTTTGCCTGCCAGAAACTATAATTCACTAGTTTTGTATCATAAAAGAGTCATCGTTTCTCCTCCTAGGGGTTATTCGAGACCTCTTAATCCAAACCGCAAGTAACGAGGCATTGGCTACCTTAAGAGAGTCATAGTTACTCGTCCCCATTGCTCACCCAGTCTGCCACTTTTTCTTACTGCGGCCAGTCTGCCAGAAGCGATATGTTACTCGTTGTGTATCTTAAGAGATTCATCGTTACTCTTTCCATAGGTTACTGGTATTCTCTGATTCAATGCCACTCGTTACGAAAAAGTGGCTATCTTAATAGTGCAATACTTCTTCCTCCCAGTTGCTCACACAGTTTACTACTTTTTTGTGTAGTTTTTGTCTGCCAGAAACTATAATTCACTAGTTTTGTATCATAAAAGAGTCATCGTTTCTCCTCCTAGGGGTTATTCGAGACCTCTTAATCCAAACCGCAAGTAACGAGGCATTGGCTACATTAAGAGAGTCATAGTTACTCGTCCCAATTGCTCACCCAGTCTGCCACTTTTTCTTACTGCGGCCAGTCTGCCAGAAGCGATATGTCACTCGTTGTGTATCTTAAGAGATTCATCGTTACTCCTTCCATAGGTTACTGGTATTCTCTGAGTTAATACCTCTCGTGACGAAAAAGTGGCTATCTTAATAGTGCAATACTTCTTCCTCCGAGTTGCTCACACAGTTTACTACTTTTGTGTAGTTTTTGTCTGCCAGAAACTATAATTCACTAGTTGTGTATCATAAAAGAGTCATCGTTTCTCCTCCTAGGGGTTTTCGAGATTTCTTAATCCAAACCGCAAGTAACGAGGCATTAACTACCTTAAGAGAGTCATAGTTACTCGTCCCAATTGCTCACCCAGTCTGCCACTTTTCCTTACTGCGGCCAGTCTGCCAGAAACGATATGTCACTCGTTGTGTATCTTAAGAGATTCATCGCTACTCTTTCCATAGGTTACTGGTATTCTCTGATTCAATGCCTCTCGTGACGAAAAAGTGGCTATCTTAATAGTGCAATACTTCTTCCTCCCAGTTGCTCACACAGTTTACTACTTTTTTGTGTAGTTTTTGTCTGCCAGAAACTATAATTCACTAGTTTTGTATCATAAAAGAGTCATCGTTTTTCCTCCTAGGGGTTATTCGAGACCTCTTAAACCAAACCGCAAGTAACGAGGCATTGGCTACCTTAAGAGAGTCATAGTTACTCGTCCCAATTGCTCACCCAGTCTGCCACTTTTTCTTACTGCGGCCAGTCTGCCAGAAGCGATATGTCACTCGTTGTGTATCTTAAGAGATTCATCGCTACTCTTTCCATAGGTTACTGGTATTCTCTATTCAATGCCTCTCGTGACGAAAAAGTGGCTATCTTAATAGTGCAATACTTCTTCCTCCCAGTTGCTCACACAGTTTACTACTTTTTTGTGTAGTTTTTGTCTGCCAGAAACTATAATTCACTAGTTTTGTATCATAAAAGAGTCATCGTTTCTCCTCCTAGCAGTTATTCAAGACGTCTTAATCCAAACCGCAAGTAACGAGGCATTGGCTACCTTAAGAGAGTCATAGTTACTCGTTCCCATTGCTCACCCAGTCTGCCACTTTTTCTTACTGTGGCCAGTCTGCCAGAAGCGATATGTCACTCGTTGTGTATCTTAAGAGATTCATCGTTACTCCTTCCATAGGTTACTGGTATTCTCTGAGTAAATACCTCTCTTGACGAAAAAGTGGCTACCTTAATAGTGCAATACTTCTTCCTCCGAGTTGCTCACACAGTTTACTACTTTTTGTGTACTTGCCAGTCTGCCAGAAGCGATATGTCACTAGTTGTGTATCATAAAAGAGTCATCGTTTCTCCTCCTAGGGGTTATTCGAGATATCTTAATCCAAACCACAAGTAACGAGGCATTGGCTACCTTAAGAGAGTCATAGTTACTCGTCCCAATTGCTCACCCAGTCTGCCACTTTTCCTTACTGCGGGCAGTCTGCCAGAAGCGATATGTCACTCGTTGTGTATCTAAAGAGATTCATCGTTACTCCTTCCATAGGTTACTGGTATTCTCTGAGTCAATACCTCTCGTGACGAAAATGTGGCTATCTTAATAGTGCAATACTTCTTCCTCCGCGTTGCTCACACAGTTTACTACTTTTTGTGTAGTTTTTGTCTGCCAGAAACTATAATTCACTAGTTGTGTATCATAAAAGAGTCATCGTTTCTCCTCGTAGGGGTTATTCGAGACCTCTTAATCCAAACCGCAAGTAACGAGGCATTGGCTACCTTAAGAGAGTCATAGTTACTCGTCCCAATTGCTCCCCCAGTCTGCCACTTTTCCTTACTGCGGCCAGTCTGCCAGAAGCGATATGTCACTCGTTGTGTATCTTAAGAGATTCATCGCTACTCTTTCCATAGGTTACTGGTATTCTCTGATTCAAAGTGGCTATCATAATAGTGCAATACTTCTTCCTCCCAGTTGCTCACACAGTTTACTACTTTTTTGTGTAGTTTTTGTCTGCCAGAAACTATAATTCACTAGTTTTGTATCATAAAAGAGTCATCGTTTCTCCTCCTAGGGGTTATTCGAGACCTCTTAATCCAAACCGCAAGTAACGAGGCATTGGCTACCTTAAGAGAGTCATAGTTACTCGTCCCCATTGCTCACCCAGTCTGCCACTTTTTCTTACTGCGGCCAGTCTGCCAGAAGCGATATGTCACTCGTTGTGTATCTTAAGAGATTCATCGTTACTCCTTCCATAGGTTACTGGTATTCTCTGAGTTAATACCTCTCGTGACGAAAAAGTGGCTATCTTAATAGTGCAATACTTCTTCCTCCGAGTTGCTCACACAGTTTACTACTTTTTGTGTAGTTTTTGTCTGCCAGAAACTATAATTCACTAGTTGTGTATCATAAAAGAGTCATCGTTTCTCCTCCTAGGGGTTCTCGAGATTTCTTAATCCAAACCGCAAGTAACGAGGCATTGGCTACCTTAAGAGAGTCATAGTTACTCGTCCCCATTGCTCACCCAGTCTGCCACTTTTTCTTACTGTGGCCAGTCTGCCAGAAGCGATATGTCACTCGTTGTGTATCTTAAGAGATTCATCGTTACTCCTTCCGTAGGTTACTGGTATTCTCTGATTCAATGCCTCTCGTGACGAAAAAGTGGCTATCTTAATAGTGCAATACTTCTTCCTCCCTGTTGCTCACACAGTTTACTACTTTTTTGTGTAGTTTTTGTCTGCCAGAAACTATAATTCACTCGTTTTGTATCATAAAAGAGTCATCGTTTCTCCTCCTAGGGGTTATTCGAGACCTCTTAATCCAAACCGCAAGTAACGAGGCATTGGCTACCTTAAGAGAGTCATAGTTACTCGTCCCAATTGCTCACCCAGTCTGCCACTTTTTCTTACTGCGGCCAGTCTGCCAGAAGCGATATGTTACTCGTTGTGTATCTAAAGAGATTCATCGTTACTCCTTCCATAGGTTACTGGTATTCTCTGAGTCAATACCTCTCGTGACGAAAATGTGGCTGTCTTAATAGTGCAATACTTCTTCCTCCGAGTTGCTCACACAGTTTACTACTTTTTGTGTAGTTTTTGTCTGCCAGAGACTATAATTCAATAGTTGTGTATCATAAAAGAGTCATCGTTTCTCCTCGTAGGGGTTATTCGAGACCTCTTAATCCAAACCGCAAGTAACGAGGCATTGGCTACCTTAAGAGAGTCATAGTTACTCGTCCCAATTGCTCCCCCAGTCTGCCACTTTTCCTTACTGCGGCCAGTCTGCCAGAAGCGATATGTCACTCGTTGTGTATCTTAAGAGATTCATCGCTACTCTTTCCATAGGTTACTGGTATTCTCTGATTCAAAGTGGCTATCATAATAGTGCAATACTTCTTCCTCCCAGTTGCTCACACAGTTTACTACTTTTTTGTGTAGTTTTTGTCTGCCAGAAACTATAATTCACTAGTTTTGTATCATAAAAGAGTCATCGTTTCTCCTCCTAGGGGTTATTCGAGACCTCTTAATCCAAACCGCAAGTAACGAGGCATTGGCTACCTTAAGAGAGTCATAGTTACTCGTCCCCATTGCTCACCCAGTCTGCCACTTTTTCTTACTGCGGCCAGTCTGCCAGAAGCGATATGTCACTCGTTGTGTATCTTAAGAGATTCATCGTTACTCCTTCCATAGGTTACTGGTATTCTCTGAGTTAATACCTCTCGTGACGAAAAAGTGGCTATCTTAATAGTGCAATACTTCTTCCTCCGAGTTGCTCACACAGTTTACTACTTTTTGTGTAGTTTTTGTCTGCCAGAAACTATAATTCACTAGTTGTGTATCATAAAAGAGTCATCGTTTCTCCTCCTAGGGGTTCTCGAGATTTCTTAATCCAAACCGCAAGTAACGAGGCATTGGCTACCTTAAGAGAGTCATAGTTACTCGTCCCCATTGCTCACCCAGTCTGCCACTTTTTCTTACTGTGGCCAGTCTGCCAGAAGCGATATGTCACTCGTTGTGTATCTTAAGAGATTCATCGTTACTCCTTCCATAGGTTACTGGTATTCTCTGATTCAATGCCTCTCGTGACGAAAAAGTGGCTATCTTAATAGTGCAATACTTCTTCCTCCCTGTTGCTCACACAGTTTACTACTTTTTTGTGTAGTTTTTGTCTGCCAGAAACTATAATTCACTCGTTTTGTATCATAAAAGAGTCATCGTTTCTCCTCCTAGGGGTTATTCGAGACCTCTTAATCCAAACCGCAAGTAACGAGGCATTGGCTACCTTAAGAGAGTCATAGTTACTCGTCCCAATTGCTCACCCAGTCTGCCACTTTTTCTTACTGCGGCCAGTCTGCCAGAAGCGATATGTTACTCGTTGTGTATCTAAAGAGATTCATCGTTACTCCTTCCATAGGTTACTGGTATTCTCTGAGTCAATACCTCTCGTGACGAAAATGTGGCTGTCTTAATAGTGCAATACTTCTTCCTCCGAGTTGCTCACACAGTTTACTACTTTTTGTGTAGTTTTTGTCTGCCAGAGACTATAATTCAATAGTTGTGTATCATAAAAGAGTCATCGTTTCTCCTCCTAGGGGTTATTCGAGACCTCTTAATCCAAACCGCAAGTAACGAGGCATTGGCTACCTTAAGAGAGTCATAGTTACTCGTCCCAATTGCTCCCCCAGTCTGCCACTTTTCCTTACTGCGGCCAGTCTGCCAGAAGCGATATGTCACTCGTTGTGTATCTTAAGAGATTCATCGCTACTCTTTCCATAGGTTACTGGTATTCTCTGATTCAATGCCTCTCGTGACGAAAAAGTGGCTATCTTAATAGTGCAATACTTCTTCCTCCCAGTTGCTCCCACAGTTTACTACTTTTTTGTGTAGTTTTTGTCTGCCAGAAACTATAATTCACTAGTTTTGTATCATAAAAGAGTCATCGTTTCTCCTCCTAGGGGTTATTCGAGACCTCTTAATCCAAACCGCAAGTAACGAGGCATTGGCTACCTTAAGAGAGTCATAGTTACTCGTCCCAATTGCTCACCCAGTCTGCCGCTTTTTCTTACTGCGGCCTGTCTGCCAGAAGCGATATGTCACTCGTTGTGTATCTTAAGAGATTCATCGCTACTCTTTCCATAGGTTACTGGTATTCTCTGATTCAATGCCTCTCGTGACGAAAAAGTGGCTATCATAATAGTGCAATACTTCTTCCTCCCAGTTGCTCACACAGTTTACTACTTTTTTGTGTAGTTTTTGTCTGCCAGAAACTATAATTCACTAGTTTTGTATCATAAAAGAGTCATCGTTTCTCCTCCTAGGGGTTATTCGAGACCTCTTAATCCAAACCGCAAGTAACGAGGCATTGGCTACCTTAAGAGAGTCATAGTTACTCGTCCCCATTGCTCACCCAGTCTGCCACTTTTTCTTACTGCGGCCAGTCTGCCAGAAGCGATATGTCACTCGTTGTGTATCTTAAAGGATTCATCGTTACTCCTTCCATAGGTTACTGGTATTCTCTGAGTTAATACCTCTCGTGACGAAAAAGTGGCTATCTTAATAGTGCAATACTTCTTCCTCCGAGTTGCTCACACAGTTTACTACTTTTTGTGTAGTTTTTGTCTGCCAGAAACTATAATTCACTAGTTGTGTATCATAAAAGAGTCATCGTTTCTCCTCCTAGGGGTTTTCGAGATTTCTTAATCCAAACCGCAAGTAACGAGGCATTGGCTACCTTAAGAGAGTCATAGTTACTCGTCCCCATTACTCACCCAGTCTGCCACTTTTTCTTACTGTGGCCAGTCTGCCAGAAGCGATATGTCACTCGTTGTGTATCTTAAGAGATTCATCGTTACTCCTTCTATAGGTTACTGGTATTCTCTGATTCAATGCCTCTCGTGACGAAAAAGTGGCTATCTTAATAGTGCAATACTTCTTCCTCCCAGTTGCTCACACAGTTTACTACTTTTTTGTGTAGTTTTTGTCTGCCAGAAACTATAATTCACTAGTTTTGTATCATAAAAGAGTCATCGTTTCTCCTCCTAGGGGTTATTCGAGACCTCTTAATCCAAACCGCAAGTAACGAGGCATTGGCTACCTTAAGAGAGTCATAGTTACTCGTCCCCATTGCTCACCCAGTCTCCCACTTTTTCTTACTGCGGCCAGTCTGCCAGAAGCGATATGTCACTCGTTGTGTATCTTAAGAGATTCATCGTTACTCTTTCCATAGGTTACTGGTATTCTCTGATTCAATGCCACTCGTGACGAAAAAGTGGCTATCTTAATAGTGCAATACTTCTTCCTCCCAGTTGCTCTCACAGTTTACTACTTTTTTGTGTAGTTTTTGTCTGCCAGAAACTATAATTCACTAGTTTTGTATCATAAAAGTGTCATCGTTTCTCCTCCTAGGGGTTATTCGAGACCTCTTAATCCAAACCGCAAGTAACGAGGCATTGGCTACCTTAAGAGAGTCATAGTTACTCGTCCCAATTGCTCACCCAGTCTGCCACTTTTCCTTACTGCGGCCAGTCTGCCAGAAGCGATATGTCACTCGTTGTGTATCTTAAGAGATTCATCGTTACTCTTTCCATAGGTTACTGGTATTCTCTGATTCAATGCCTCTCCTGACGAAAAAGTGGCTATCTTAATAGTGCAATACTTCTTCCTCCCAGTTGCTCACACAGTTTACTACTTTTTGTGTAGTTTTTGTCTGCCAGAAACTATAATTCACTAGTTTTGTATCATAAAAGAGTCATCGTTTCTCCTCCTAGGGGTTATTCGAGACCTCTTAATCCAAACCGCAAGTAACGAGGCATTGGCTACCTTAAGAGAGTCATAGTTACTCGTCCCCATTGCTCACCCAGTCTGCCACTTTTTCTTACTGCGGCCAGTCTGCCAGAAGCGATATGTCACTCGTTGTGTATCTTAAGAGATTCATCGTTACTCTTTCCATAGGTTACTGGTATTCTCTGATTCAATGCCACTCGTGACGAAAAAGTGGCTATCTTAATAGTGCAATACTTCTTCCTCTTAGTTGCTCTCACAGTTTACTACTTTTTTGTGTAGTTTTTGTCTGCCAGAAACTATAATTCACTAGTTTTGTATCATAAAAGTGTCATCGTTTCTCCTCCTAGGGGTTATTCGAGACCTCTTAATCCAAACCGCAAGTAACGAGGCATTGGCTACCTTAAGAGAGTCATAGTTACTCGTCCCAATTGCTCACCCAGTCTGCCACTTTTTCTTACTGCGGCCAGTCTGCCAGAAGCGATATGACACTCGTTGTGTATCTTAAGAGATTCATCGTTACTCCTTCCATAGGTTACTGGTATTCTCTGAGTCAATACCTCTCGTGACGAAAAAGTGGCTATCTTAATAGTGCAATACTTCTTCCTCCGAGTTGCTCACACAGTTTACTACTTTTGTGTAGTTTTTGTCTGCCAGAAACTATAATTCACTAGTTGTGTATCATAAAAGAGTCATCGTTTCTCCTCCTAGGGGTTATTCGAGATATCTTAATCCAAACCCGAAGTAACGAGGCATTGGCTACCTTAAGAGAGTCATAGTTACTCGTCCCAATTGCTCACCCAGTCTGCCACTTTTCCTTACTGCGGCCAGACTGCCAGAAGCGATATGTCACTCGTTGTGTATCTTAAGAGATTCATCGTTACTCTTTCCATAGGTTACTGGTATTCTCTGATTCAATGCCTCTCCTGACGAAAAAGTGGCTATCTTAATAGTGCAATACTTCTTCCTCCCAGTTGCTCACACAGTTTACTACTTTTTGTGTAGTTTTTGTCTGCCAGAAACTATAATTCACTAGTTGTGTATCATAAAAGTGTCATCGTTTCTCCTCCTAGGGGTTTTCGAGATTTCTTAATCCAAACCGCAAGTTACGAGGCATTGGCTACCTTAAGAGAGTCATAGTTACTCGTCCCCATTGCTCACCCAGTCTGCCACTTTTTCTTTCTGTGGCCAGTCTGCCAGAAGCGATATGTCACTCTTTGTGTATCTTAAGAGATTCATCGTTACTCCTTCCATAGGTTACTGGTATTCTCTGATTCAATGCCTCTCGTGACGAAAAAGTGGCTATCTTAATAGTGCAATACTTCTTCCTCCCAGTTGCTCACACAGTTTACTACTTTTTTGTGTAGTTTTTGTCTGCCAGAAACTATAATTCACTTGTTTTGTATCATAAAAGTGTCATCGTTTCTCCTCCTAGGGGTTATTCGAGACCTCTTAATCCAAACCGCAAGTAACGAATCATTGACTAATTTAAGAGAGTCATAGTTACTTGTCCCCATTGCTCACCCAGTCTGCCACTTTTTCTTACTGCAGCCAGTCTGCCAGAAGCGATATGTCACTCGTTGTGTATCTTAAGAGATTCATCGTTACTCCTTCCATAGGTTACTGGGGTTCTCTGAGTCAATACCTCTCATGACGAAAAAGTGGCTATCTTAATAGTGCAATACTTCTTCCTCCCAGTTGCTCACACAGTTTACTACTTTTTGTGTAGTTTTTGTCTGCCAGAAACTATAATTCACTAGTTGTGTATCATAAAAGAGTCATCGTTTCTCCTCCTAGGGGTTTTCGAGATTTCTTAATCCAAACCGCAAGTAACGAGGCATTGGCTACCTTAAGAGAGTCATAGTTACTCGTCCCCATTGCTCACCCAGTCTGCCACTTTTTCTTACTGTGGCCAGTCTGCCAGAAGCGATATGTCACTCGTTGTGTATCTTAAGAGATTCATCGTTACTCCTTCCATAGGTTACTGGTACTCTCTGAGTCAATACCTCTCGTGACGAAAAAGTGGCTATCTTAATAGTGCAATACTTCTTCCTCCGAGTTGCTCACACAGTTTACTACTTTTTGTGTAGTTTTTGTCTGCCAGAAACTATAATTCACTAGTTGTGTATCATAAAAGGGTCATCGTTTCTCCTCCTAGGGGTTATTCGAGATATCTTAATCCAAACCGCAAGTAACGAGGCATTGGCTACCTTAAGAGAGTCATAGTTACTCGTCCCAATTGCTCACCCAGTCTGCCACATTTCCTTACTGCGGCCAGTCTGCCAGAAGCGATATGTCACTCGTTGTGTATCTTAAGAGATTCATCGTTACTCCTTCCATAGGTTACTGGTATTCTCTGAGTCAATACCTCTCTTGACGAAAAAGTGGCTATCTTAATAGTGCAATACTTCTTCCTCCGAGTTGCTCACACAGTTCACTACTTTTTGTGTAGTTTTTGTCTGCCAGAAACTATAATTCACTAGTTGTGTATCATAAAAGAGTCATCGTTTCTCCTCCTAGGGGTTATTCGAGACCTCTTAATCCAAACCGCAAGTAACGAGGCATTGGCTACCTTAAGAGAGTCATAGTTACTCGTCCCAATTGCTCACCCAGTCTCCCACTTTTTCTTACTGCGGACAGTCTGCCAGAAGCGATATGACACTCGTTGTGTATCTTAAGAGATTCATCGCTACTCTTTCCATAGGTTACTGGTTTTCTCTGATTCAATGCCTCTCGTGACGAAAAAGTGGCTATCTTAATAGTGCAATACTTCTTCCTCCCAGTTGCTCACACAGTTTACTACTTTTTTGTGTAGTTTTTGTCTGCCAGAAACTATAATTCACTAGTTTTGTATCATAAAAGAGTCATCGTTTCTCCTCCTAGGGGTTATTCGAGACCTCTTAATCCAAACCGCAAGTAACGAGGCATTGGCTACCTTAAGAGAGTCATAGTTACTCGTCCCCATTGCTCACCCAGTCTGCCACTTTTTCTTACTGCGGCCAGTCTGCCAGAAGCGATATGACACTCGTTGTGTATCTTAAGAGATTCATCGTTACTCCTTCCATAGGTTACTGGTATTCTCTGAGTCAATACCTCTCGTGACGAAAAAGTGGCTATCTTAATAGTGCAATACTTCTTCCTCCGAGTTGCTCACACAGTTTACTACTTTTGTGTAGTTTTTGTCTGCCAGAAACTATAATTCACTAGTTGTGTATCATAAAAGAGTCATCGTTTCTCCTCCTAGGGGTTTTCGAGATTTCTTAATCCAAACCGCAAGTAACGAGGCATTGGCTACCTTAAGAGAGTCATAGTTACTCGTCCCCATTGCTCACCCAGTCTGCCACTTTTTCTTACTGTGGCCAGTCTGCCAGAAGCGATATGTCACTCGTTGTGTATCTTAAGAGATTCATCGTTACTCCTTCCATAGGTTACTGGTATTCTCTGAGTCAATACCTCTCGTGACGAAAAAGTGGCTATCTTAATAGTGCAATACTTCTTCCTCCGAGTTGCTCACACAGTTTACTACTTTTTGTGTAGTTTTTGTCTGCCAGAAACTATAATTCACTAGTTGTGTATCATAAAAGAGTCATCGTTGCTCCTCCTAGGGGTTATTCGAGATATCTTAATCCAAACCGCAAGTAACGAGGCATTGGCTACCTTAAGAGAGTCATAGTTACTCGTCCCAATTGCTCACCCAGTCTGCCACTTTTCCTTACTGCGGCCAGTCTGCCAGAAGCGATATGTCACTCGTTGTGTATCTTAAGAGATTCATCGTTACTCCTTCCATAGGTTACTGGTATTCTCTGAGTCAATACCTCTCTTGACGAAAAAGTGGCTATCTTAATAGTGCAATACTTCTTCCTCCGAGTTGCTCACACAGTTCACTACTTTTTGTGTAGTTTTTGTCTGCCAGAAACTATAATTCACTAGTTGTGTATCATAAAAGAGTCATAGTTTCTCCTCCTAGGGGTTATTCGAGACCTCTTAATCCAAACCGCAAGTAACGAGGCATTGGCTACCTTAAGAGAGTCATAGTTACTCGTCCCAATTGCTCACCCAGTCTGCCACTTTTTCTTACTGCGGACAGTCTGCCAGAAGCGATATGTCACTCGTTGTGTATCTTAAGAGATTCATCGCTACTCTTTCCATAGGTTACTGGTATTCTCTGATTCAATGCCTCTCGTGACGAAAAAGTGGCTATCTTAATAGTGCAATACTTCTTCCTCCCAGTTGCTCACACAGTTTACTACTTTTTTGTGTAGTTTTTGTCTGCCAGAAACTATAATTCACTAGTTTTGTATCATAAAAGAGTCATCGTTTCTCCTCCTAGGGGTTATTCGAGACCTCTTAATCCAAACCGCAAGTAACGAGGCATTGGCTACCTTAAGAGAGTCATAGTTACTCGTCCCCATTGCTCACCCAGTCTGCCACTTTTTCTTACTGCGGCCAGTCTGCCAGAAGCGATATGACACTCGTTGTGTATCTTAAGAGATTCATCGTTACTCCTTCCATAGGTTACTGGTATTCTCTGAGTCAATACCTCTCGTGACGAAAAAGTGGCTATCTTAATAGTGCAATACTTCTTCCTCCGAGTTGCTCACACAGTTTACTACTTTTGTGTAGTTTTTGTCTGCCAGAAACTATAATTCACTAGTTGTGTATCATAAAAGAGTCATCGTTTCTCCTCCCAGGGGTTATTCGAGATATCTTAATCCAAACCGCAAGTAACGAGGCATTGGCTACCTTAAGAGAGTCATAGTTACTTGTCCCAATTGCTCATCCAGTCTGCCACTTTTCCTTACTGCGGCCAGTCTGCCAGAAGCGATATGTCACTCGTTGTGTATCTTAAGAGATTCATCGTTACTCTTTCCATAGGTTACTGGTATTCTCTGATTCAATGCCTCTCCTGACGAAAAAGTGGCTATCTTAATAGTGCAATACTTCTTCCTCCCAGTTGCTCACACAGTTTACTACTTTTTGTGTAGTTTTTGTCTGCCAGAAACTATAATTCACTAGTTGTGTATCATAAAAGAGTCATCGTTTCTCCTCCTAGGGGTTTTCGAGATTTCTTAATCCAAACCGCAAGTAACGAGGCATTGGCTACCTTAAGAGAGTCATAGTTACTCGTCCCCATTGCTCACCCAGTCTGCCACTTTTTCTTACTGCGGCCAGTCTGCCAGAAGCGATATGTCACTCGTTGTGTATCTTAAGAGATTCATCGTTACTCTTTCCATAGGTTACTGGTATTCTCTGATTCAATGCTACTCGTGACGAAAAAGTGGCTATCTTAATAGTGCAATACTTCTTCCTCCCAGTTGCTCACACAGTTTACTACTTTTTTGTTTAGTTTTGTCTGCCAGAAAATATAATTCACTAGTTTTGTATCATAAAAAGAGTCATCGTTTCTCCTCCTAGGGGTTATTCGAGACCTCTTAATCCAAACCGCAAGTAACGAGGCATTGGCTACCTTAAGAGAGTCATAGTTACTCGTCCCAATTGCTCACCCAGTCTGCCACTTTTTCTTACTGCGGCCAGTCTGCCAGAAGCGATATGACACTCGTTGTGTATCTTAAGAGATTCATCGTTACTCTTTCCATAGGTTACTGGTATTCTCTGATTCAATGCCTCTCGTGACGAAAAAGTGGCTATCTTAATAGTGCAATACTTCTTCCTCCCAGTTGCTCACACAGTTTACTACTTTTTGTGTAGTTTTTGTCTGCCAGAAACTATAATTCACTAGTTGTGTATCATAAAAGAGTCATCGTTTCTCCTCCTAGGGGTTTTCGAGATTTCTTAATCCAAACCGCAAGTGACGAGGCATTGGCTACCTTAAGAGAGTCATAGTTACTCGTCCCAATTGCTCACACAGTCTGCCACTTTTTCTTACTGCGGCCAGTCTGCCAGAAGCGATATGACACTCGTTGTGTATCTTAAGAAATTCATCGTTACTCCTTCCATAGGTTACTGGTATTCTCTGAGTCAATACTTCTCGTGACGAAAAAGTGGCTATCTTAATAGTGCAATACTTCTTCCTCCGAGTTGCTCACACAGTTTACTACTTTTGTGTAGTTTTTGTCTGCCAGAAACTATAATTCACTAGTTGTGTATCATAAAAGAGTCATCGTTTCTCCTCCTAGGGGTTATTCGAGATATCTTAATCCAAACCGCAAGTAACGAGGCATTGGCTACCTTAAGAGAGTCATAGTTACTCGTCCCAATTGCTCACCCAGTCTGCCACTTTTCCTTACTGCGGCCAGTCTGCCAGAAGCGATATGTCACTCGTTGTGTATCTTAAGAGATTCATCGTTACTCCTTCCATAGGTTACTGGTATTCTCTGAGTCAATACCTCTCGTGACGAAAAAGTGGCTATCTTAATAGTGCAATACTTCTTCCTCCCAGTTGCTCACACAGTTTACTACTTTTTGTGTAGTTTTTGTCTGCCAGAAACTATAATTCACTAGTTGTGTATCATAAAAGAGTCATCGTTTCTCCTCCTAGGGGTTATTCGAGATATCTTAATCCAAACCGCAAGTAACGAGGCATTGGCTACCTTAAGAGAGTCATAGTTACTCGTCCCAATTGCTCACCCAGTCTGCCACTTTTCCTTACTGCGGCCAGTCTGCCAGAAGCGATATGTCACTCGTTGTGTATCTTAAGAGATTCATCGTTACTCTTTCCATAGGTTACTGGTATTCTCTGATTCAATGCCTCTCGTGACGAAAAAGTGGCTATCTTAATAGTGCAATACTTCTTCCTCCCAGTTGCTCACACAGTTTACTACTTTTTGTGTAGTTTTTGTCTGCCAGAAACTATAATTCACTAGTTGTGTATCATAAAAGAGTCATCGTTTCTCCTCCTAGGGGTTTTCGAGATTTCTTAATCCAAACCGCAAGTAACGAGGCATTGGCTACCTTAAGAGAGTCATAGTTACTCGTCCCCATTGCTCACCCAGTCTGCCACTTTTTCTTACTGTGGCCAGTCTGCCAGAAGTTCTATGTCACTCGTTGTGTATCTTAAGAGATTCATCGTTACTCCTTCCATAGGTTACTGGTATTCTCTGATTCAATGCCTCTCGTGACGAAAAAGTGGCTATCTTAATAGTGCAATACTTCTTCCTCCCAGTTGCTCACACAGTTTTCTACTTTTTTGTGTAGTTTTTGTCTGCCAGAAATTATAATTCACTAGTTTTGTATCATAAAAGAGTCATCGTTTCTCCTCCTAGGGGTTATTCGAGATTTCTTAATCCAAACCGCAAGTAACGAGGAATTGGCTACCTTAAGAGAGTCATAGTTACTCGTCCCAATTGCTCACCCAGTCTGCCACTTTTTCTTACTGCGGCCAGTCTGCCAGAAGCGATATGTCACTCGTTGTGTATCTTAAGAGATTCATCGTTACTCCTTCCATAGGTTACTGGTATTCTCTGATTCAATACTTCTCGTGACGAAAAAGTGGCTATCTTAATAGTGCAATACTTCTTCCTCCGAGTTGCTCACACAGTTTACTACTTTTGTGTAGTTTTTGTCTGCCAGAAACTATAATTCACTAGTTGTGTATCATAAAAGAGTCATCGTTTCTCCTCCTAGGGGTTATTCGAGATATCTTAATCCAAACCGCAAGTAACGAGGCATTGGCTACCTTAAGAGAGTCATAGTTACTCGTCCCAATTGCTCACCCAGTCTGCCACTTTTCCTTACTGCGGCCAGTCTGCCAGAAGCGATATGTCACTCGTTGTGTATCTTAAGAGATTCATCGTTACTCTTTCCATAGGTTACTGGTATTCTCTGATTCAATGCCTCTCGTGACGAAAAAGTGGCTATCTTAATAGTGCAATACTTCTTCCTCCCAGTTGCTCACACAGTTTACTACTTTTTGTGTAGTTTTTGTCTGCCAGAAACTATAATTCACTAGTTGTGTATCATAAAAGAGTCATCGTTTCTCCTCCTAGGGGTTTTCGAGATTTCTTAATCCAAACCGCAAGTAACGAGGCATTGGCTACCTTAAGAGAGTCATAGTTACTCGTCCCCATTGCTCACCCAGTCTGCCACTTTTTCTTACTGTGGCCAGTCTGCCAGAAGTTCTATGTCACTCGTTGTGTATCTTAAGAGATTCATCGTTACTCCTTCCATAGGTTACTGGTATTCTCTGATTCAATGCCTCTCGTGACGAAAAAGTGGCTATCTTAATAGTGCAATACTTCTTCCCCCCAGTTGCTCACACAGTTTTCTACTTTTTTGTGTAGTTTTTGTCTGCCAGAAATTATAATTCACTAGTTTTGTATCATAAAAGAGTCATCGTTTCTCCTCCTAGGGGTTATTCGAGATTTCTTAATCCAAACCGCAAGTAACGAGGCATTGGCTACCTTAAGAGAGTCATAGTTACTCGTCCCAATTGCTCACCCAGTCTGCCACTTTTTCTTACTGCGGCCAGTCTGCCAGAAGCGATATGTCACTCGTTGTGTATCTTAAGAGATTCATCGTTACTCCTTCCATAGGTTACTTGTATTCTCTGATTCAATACTTCTCGTGACGAAAAAGTGGCTATCTTAATAGTGCAATACTTCTTCCTCCGAGTTGCTCACACAGTTTACTACTTTTGTGTAGTTTTTGTCTGCCAGAAACTATAATTCACTAGTTGTGTATCATCAAAGAGTCATCGTTTCTCCTCCTAGGGGTTATTCGAGATTTCTTAATCCAAACCGCAAGTAACGAGGCATTGGCTACCTTAAGAGAGTCATAGTTACTCGTCCCAATTGCTCACCCAGTCTGCCACTTTTTCTTACTGTGGCCAGTCTGCCAGAAGCGATATGTCACTCGTTGTGTATCTTAAGAGATTCATCGTTACTCCTTCCATAGGTTACTGGTATTCTCTGAGTCAATACCTCTCGTGACGAAAAACTGGCTATCTTAATAGTGCAATACTTCTTCCTCCGAGTTGCTTACACAGTTTACTACTTTTTGTGTAGTTTTTGTCTGCCAGAAACTATAATTCACTAGTTGTGTATCATAAAAGAGTCATCGTTTCTCCTCCTAGGGGTTTTCGAGATTTCTTAATCCAAACCGCAAGTAACGAGGCATTGGCTACCTTAAGAGAGTCATAGTTACTCGTCCCAATTGCTCACCCAGTCTGCCACTTTTCCTTACTGCGGCCAGTCTGCCAGAAGCGATATGTCACTCGTTGTGTATCTTAAGAGATTCATCGTTACTCTTTCCATAGGTTACTGGTATTCTCTGATTCAATGCCTCTCGTGACGAAAAAGTGGCTATCTTAATAGTGCAATACTTCTTCCTCCCAGTTGCTCACACAGTTTACTACTTTTTGTGTAGTTTTTGTCTGCCAGAAACTATAATTCACTAGTTGTGTATCATAAAAGAGTCATCGTTTCTCCTCCTAGGGGTTTTCGAGATTTCTTAATCCAAACCGCAAGTAACGAGGCATTGGCTACCTTAAGAGAGTCATAGTTACTCGTCCCCATTGCTCACCCAGTCTGCCACTTTTTCTTACTGTGGCCAGTCTGCCAGAAGTTCTATGTCACTCGTTGTGTATCTTAAGAGATTCATCGTTACTCCTTCCATAGGTTACTGGTATTCTCTGATTCAATGCCTCTCGTGACGAAAAAGTGGCTATCTTAATAGTGCAATACTTCTTCCCCCCAGTTGCTCACACAGTTTTCTACTTTTTTGTGTAGTTTTTGTCTGCCAGAAATTATAATTCACTAGTTTTGTATCATAAAAGAGTCATCGTTTCTCCTCCTAGGGGTTATTCGAGATTTCTTAATCCAAACCGCAAGTAACGAGGCATTGGCTACCTTAAGAGAGTCATAGTTACTCGTCCCAATTGCTCACCCAGTCTGCCACTTTTTCTTACTGCGGCCAGTCTGCCAGAAGCGATATGTCACTCGTTGTGTATCTTAAGAGATTCATCGTTACTCCTTCCATAGGTTACTGGTATTCTCTGATTCAATACTTCTCGTGACGAAAAAGTGGCTATCTTAATAGTGCAATACTTCTTCCTCCGAGTTGCTCACACAGTTTACTACTTTTGTGTAGTTTTTGTCTGCCAGAAACTATAATTCACTAGTTGTGTATCATCAAAGAGTCATCGTTTCTCCTCCTAGGGGTTATTCGAGATTTCTTAATCCAAACCGCAAGTAACGAGGCATTGGCTACCTTAAGAGAGTCATAGTTACTCGTCCCAATTGCTCACCCAGTCTGCCACTTTTTCTTACTGTGGCCAGTCTGCCAGAAGCGATATGTCACTCGTTGTGTATCTTAAGAGATTCATCGTTACTCCTTCCATAGGTTACTGGTATTCTCTGAGTCGATACCTCTCGTGACGAAAAACTGGCTATCTTAATAGTGCAATACTTCTTCCTCCGAGTTGCTTACACAGTTTACTACTTTTTGTGTAGTTTTTGTCTGCCAGAAACTATAATTCACTAGTTGTGTATCATAAAAGAGTCATCGTTTCTCCTCCTAGGGGTTTTCGAGATTTCTTAATCCAAACCGCAAGTAACGAGGCATTGGCTACCTTAAGAGAGTCATAGTTACTCGTCCCCATTGCTCACCCAGTCTGCCACTTTTTCTTACTGTGGCCAGTCTGCCAGAAGCGATATGTCACTCGTTGTGTATCTTAGAGATTCATCGTTACTCTTTGCATAGGTTACTGGTATTCTCTGATTCAATGACTCTCGTGACGAAAAAGTGGCTATCTTAATAGTGCAATACTTCTTCCTCCCAGTTGCTCACACAGTTTACTACTTTTTTCTGTAGTTTTTGTCTGCCAGAAACTATAATTCACTAGTTTTGTATCATAAAAGAGTCATCGTTTCTCCTCCTAGGGGTTATTCGAGACCTCTTAATCCAAACCGCAAGTAACGAGGCATTGGCTACCTTAAGAGAGTCATAGTTACTCGTCCCAATTGCTCACCCAGTCTGTCACTTTTTCTTACTGCGGCCAATCTGCCAGAAGCGATATGTCACTCGTTGTGTATCTTAAGAGATTCATCGTTACTCCTTCCATAGGTTACTGGTATTCTCTGAGTCAATACCTCTCGTGACGAAAAAGTGGCTATCTTAATAGTGCAATACTTCTTCCTCCGAGTTGCACACACAGTTTACTACTTTTTGTGTAGTTTTGTCTGCCAGAAACTATAATTCACTAGTTGTGTATCATAAAAGAGTCATCGTTTCTCCTCCTAGGGGTTTTCGAGATTTCTTAATCCAAACCGCAAGTAACGAGGCATTGGCTACCTTAAGAGAGTCATAGTTACTCGTCCCCATTGCTCACCCAGTCTGCCACTTTTTCTTACTGTGGCCAGTCTGCCAGAAGCGATATGTCACTCGTTGTGTATCTTAAGAGATTCATCGTTACTCCTTCCATAGGTTACTGGTATTCTCTGATTCAATGCCTCTCGTGACGAAAAAGTGGCTATCTTAATTGTGCAATACTTCTTCCTCCCAGTTGCTCACACAGTTTACTACTTTTTTGTGTAGTTTTTGTCTGCCAGAAACTATAATTCACTAGTTTTGTATCATAAAAGAGTCATCGTTTCTCCTCCTAGGGGTTATTCGAGACCTCTTAATAGAAACCGCAAGTAACGAGGCATTGGCTACCTTAAGAGAGTCATAGTTACTCGTCCCAATTGCTCACCCAGTCTGCCACTTTTTCTTACTGCGGCCAGTCTGCCAGAAGCGATATGTCACTCGTTGTGTATCTTAAGAGATTCATCGTTACTCCTTCCATAGGTTACTGGTATTCTCTGAGTCAATACCTCTCGTGACGAAAAAGTGGCTATCTTAATAGTGCAACACTTCTTCCTCCGAGTTGCTCACACAGTTTACTACTTTTTGTGTAGTTTTTGTCTGCCAGAAACTATAATTCACTAGTTGTGTATCATAAAAGAGTCATCGTTTCTCCTCCTAGGGGTTTTCGAGATTTCTTAATCCAAACCGCAAGTAACGAGGCATTGGCTACCTTAAGAGATTCATAGTTACTCGTCCCCATTGCTCACCCAGTCTGCCACTTTTTCTTACTGTGGCCAGTCTGCCAGAAGCGATATGTCACTCGTTGTGTATCTTAAGAGATTCATCGTTACTCCTTCCATAGGTTACTGGTATTCTCTGAGTCAATACCTCTCGTGACGAAAAAGTGGCTATCTTAATAGTGCAATACTTCTTCCTCCGAGTTGCTCACACAGTTTACTACTTTTTGTGTAGTTTTTGTCTGCCAGAAACTATAATTCACTAGTTGTGTATCATAAAAGAGTCATCGTTTCTCCTCCTAGGGGATTTCGAGATTTCTTAATCCAAACCGCAAGTAACGAGGCATTGGCTACCTTAAGAGAGTCATAGTTACTCGTCCCAATTGCTCACCCAGTCTGCCACTTTTTCTTACTGCGGCCAGTCTGCCAGAAGCGATATGTCACTCGTTGTGTATCTTAAGAGATTCATCGTTACTCCTTCCATAGGTTACTGGTATTCTCTGAGTCAATACCTCTCGTGACGAAAAAGTGGCTATCTTAATAGTGCAATACTTCTTCCTCCGAGTTGCTCACACAGTTTACTACTTTTTGTGTAGTTTTTGTCTGCCAGAAACTATAATTCACTAGTTGTGTATCATAAAAGAGTCATCGTTTCTCCTCCTAGGGGTTTTCGAGATTTCTTAATCCAAACCGCAAGTAACGAGGCATTGGCTACCTTAAGAGAGTCATAGTTACTCGTCCCCAATGCTCACCCAGTCTGCCACTTTTTCTTACTGTGGCCAGTCTGCCAGAAGCGATATGTCACTCGTTGTGTATCTTAAGAGATTCATCGTTACTCCTTCCATAGGTTACTGGTATTCTCTGAGTCAATACCTCTCGTGACGAAAAAGTGGCTATCTTAATAGTGCAATACTTCTTCCTCCGAGTTGCTCACACAGTTTACTACTTTTTGTGTAGTTTTTGTCTGCCAGAAACTATAATTCACTAGTTGTGTATCATAAAAGAGTCATCGTTTCTCCTCCTAGGGGTTTTCGAGATTTCTTAATCCAAACCGCAAGTAACGAGGCATTGGCTACCTTAAGAGAGTCGTAGTTACTCGTCCTCATTGCTCACCCAGTCTGCCACTTTTTCTTACTGTGGCCAGTCTGCCAGAAGCGATATGTCACTCGTTGTGTATCTTAAGAGATTCATCGTTACTCTTTGCATAGGTTACTGGTATTCTCTGATTCAATGCCTCTCGTGACGAAAAAGTGGCTATCTTAATAGTGCAATACTTCTTCCTCCCAGTTGCTCACACAGTTTACTACTTTTTTGTGTTGTTTTTGTCTGCCAGAAACTATAATTCACTTGTTTTGTATCATAAAAGAGTCATCGTTTCTCCTCCTAGGTGTTATTCGAGACCTCTTAATCCAAACCACAAGTAACGAGGCATTGGCTATCTTAATAGAGTCATAGTTACTCGTCCCAATTGCTCACCCAGTCTGCCACTTTTTCTTACTGCGGCCAGTCTGCCAGAAGCGATATGTCACTCGTTGTGTATCTTAAGAGATTCATCGTTACTCCTTCCATAGGTTACTGGTATTCTCTGAGTCAATACCTCTCGTGACGAAAAAGTGGCTATCTTAATAGTGCAATACTTCTTCCTCCGAGTTGCTCACACAGTTTACTACTTTTTGTGTAGTTTTTGTCTGCCAGAAACTATAATTCACTAGTTGTGTATCATAAAAGAGTCATCGTTTCTCCTCCTAGGGGTTTTCGAGATTTCTTAATCCGAACCGCAAGTAACGAGGCATTGGCTACCTTAAGAGAGTCATAGTTACTCGTCCCCATTGCTCACCCAGTCTGCCACTTTTTCTTACTGTGGCCAGTCTGCCAGAAGCGATATGTCACTCGTTGTGTATCTTAAGAGATTCATCGTTACTCTTTGCATAGGTTACTGGTATTCTCTGATTCAATGCCTCTCGTGACGAAAAAGTGGCTATCTTAATAGTGCAATACTTCTTCCTCCCAGTTGCTCACACAGTTTACTACTTTTTTGTGTTGTTTTTGTCTGCCAGAAACTATAATTCACTAGTTTTGTATCATAAAAGAAGCATCGTTTCTCCTCCTAGGTGTTATTCGAGACCTCTTAATCCAAACCGCAAGTAACGAGGCATTGGCTATCTTAATAGAGTCATAGTTACTCGTCCCAATTGCTCACCCAGTCTGCCACTTTTTCTTACTGCGGCCAGTCTGCCAGAAGCGATATGTCACTCGTTGTGTATCTTAAGAGATTCATCGTTACTCCTTCCATAGGTTACTGGTATTCTCTGAGTCAATACTTCTCGTGACGAAAAAGTGGCTATCTTAATAGTGCAATACTTCTTCCTCCGAGTTGCTCACACAGTTTACTACTTTTTGTGTAGTTTTTGTCTGCCAGAAACTATAATTCACTAGTTGTGTATCATAAAAGAGTCATCGTTTCTCCTCCTAGGGGTTTTCGAGATTTCTTAATCCAAACCGCAAGTAACGAGGCATTGGCTACCTTAAGAGAGTCATAGTTACTCGTCCCCATTGCTCACCCAGTCTGCCACTTTTTCTTACTGTGGCCAGTCTGCCAGAAGCGATATGTCACTCGTTGTGTATCTTAAGAGATTCATCGTTACTCTTTGCATAGGTTACTGGTATTCTCTGATTCAATGCCTCTCGTGACGAAAAAGTGGCTATCTTAATAGTGCAATACTTCTTCCTCCCAGTTGCTCACACAGTTTACTACTTTTTTGTGTTGTTTTTGTCTGCCAGAAACTATAATTCACTTGTTTTGTATCATAAAAGAGTCATCGTTTCTCCTCCTAGGTGTTATTCGAGACCTCTTAATCCAAACCGCAAGTAACGAGGCATTGGCTATCTTAATAGAGTCATAGTTACTCGTCCCAATTGCTCACCCAGTCTGCCACTTTTTCTTACTGCGGCCAGTCTGCCAGAAGCGATATGTCACTCGTTGTGTATCTTAAGAGATTCATCGTTACTCCTTCCATAGGTTACTGGTATTCTCTGAGTCAATACCTCTCGTGACGAAAAAGTGGCTATCTTAATAGTGCAATACTTCTTCCTCCGAGTTGCTCACACAGTTTACTACTTTTTGTGTAGTTTTTGTCTGCCAGAAACTATAATTCACTAGTTGTGTATCATAAAAGAGTCATCGTTTCTCCTCCTAGGGGTTTTCGAGATTTCTTAATCCAAACCGCAAGTAACGAGGCATTGGCTACCTTAAGAGAGTCATAGTTACTCGTCCCCATTGCTCACCCAGTCTGCCACTTTTTCTTACTGTGGCCAGTCTGCCAGAAGCGATATGTCACTCGTTGTGTATCTTAAGAGATTCATCGTTACTCTTTGCATAGGTTACTGGTATTCTCTGATTCAATGCCTCTCGTGACGAAAAAGTGGCTATCTTAATAGTGCAATACTTCTTCCTCCCAGTTGCTCACACAGTTTACTACTTTTTTGTGTTGTTTTTGTCTGCCAGAAACTATAATTCACTAGTTTTGTATCATAAAAGAGGCATCGTTTCTCCTCCTAGGTGTTATTCGAGACCTCTTAATCCAAACCGCAAGTAACGAGGCATTGGCTATCTTAATAGAGTCATAGTTACTCGTCCCAATTGCTCACCCAGTCTGCCACTTTTTCTTACTGCGGCCAGTCTGCCAGAAGCGATATGTCACTCGTTGTGTATCTTAAGAGATTCATCGTTACTCCTTCCATAGGTTACTGGTATTCTCTGAGTCAATACATCTCGTGACGAAAAAGTGGCTATCTTAATAGTGCAATACTTCTTCCTCCGAGTTGCTCACACAGTTTACTACTTTTTGTGTAGTTTTTGTCTGCCAGAAACTATAATTCACTAGTTGTGTATCATAAAAGAGTCATCGTTTCTCCTCCTAGGGGTTTTCGAGATTTCTTTATCCAAACCGCAAGTAACGAGGCATTGGCTACCTTAAGAGAGTCATAGTTACTCGTCCCCATTGCTCACCCAGTCTGCCACTTTTTCTTACTGTGGCCAGTCTATCAGAAGCGATATGTCACTCGTTGTGTATCTTAAGAGATTCATCGTTAGTCCTTCCATAGGTTACTGGTATTCTCTGAGTCAATACCTCTCTTGACGAAAAAGTGGCTATCTTAATAGTGCAATACTTCTTCCTCCGAGTTGCTCACACAGTTTACTACTTTTTGTGTAGTTTTTGTCTGCCAGAAACTATAATTCACTAGTTGTGTATCATAAAAGAGTCATCGTTTCTCCTCCTAGGGGTTATTCGTGACTTCTTAATCCAAACCGCAAGTAACGAGGCATTGGCTACCTTAAGAGAGTCATAGTTACTCGTCCCCATTGCTCACCCAGTCTGCCACTTTTTCTTACTGTGGCCAGCCTGCCAGAAGCGATATGTCACTCGTTGTGTATCTTAAGAGATTCATCGTTACTCCTTCCATAGGTTACTGGTATTCTCTGAGTCAATACCTCTCGTGACGAAAAAGTGGCTATCTTAATAGTGCAATACTTCTTCCTCCGAGTTGCTCACACAGTTTACTACTTTTTGTGTAGTTTTTGTCTGCCAGAAACTATAATTCACTAGTTGTGTATCATAAAAGAGTCATCGTTTCTCCTCCTAGGGGTTTTCGAGATTTCTTAATCCAAACCGCAAGTAACGAGGCATTGGCTACCTTAAGAGAGTCATAGTTACTCGTCCCCATTGCTCACCCAGTCTGCCACTTTTTCTTACTGTGGCCAGTCTGCCAGAAGCGATATGTCACTCGTTGTGTATCTTAAGAGATTCATCGTTACTCCTTCCATAGGGTACTGGTATTCTCTGATTCAATGCCTCTCGCGACGAAAAAGTGGCTATCTTAATAGTGCAATACTTCTTCCTCCCAGTTGCTCACACAGTTTACTACTTTTTTGTGTAGTTTTTGTCTGCCAGAAACTATAATTCACTAGTTTTGTATCATAAAAGAGTCATCGTTTCTCCTCCTAGGGGTTATTCGAGACCTCTTATTAGAAACCGCAAGTAACGAGGCATTGGCTACCTTAAGAGAGTCATAGTTACTCGTCCCAATTGCTCACCCAGTCTGCCACTTTTTCTTACTGCGGCCAATCTGCCAGAAGCGATATGTCACTCGTTGTGTATCTTAAGAGATTCATCGTTACTCCTTCCATAGGTTACTGGTATTCTCTGAGTCAATACCTCTCGTGACGAAAAAGTGGCTATCTTAATAGTGCAATACTTCTTCCTCCGAGTTGCTCACACAGTTTACTACTTTTTGTGTAGTTTTTGTCTGCCAGAAACTATAATTCACTAGTTGTGTATCATAAAAGAGTCATCGTTTCTCCTCCTAGGGGTTTTCGAGATTTCTTAATCCCAACCGCAAGTAACGAGGCATTGGCTACCTTAAGAGAGTCATAGTTACTCGTCCCCATTGCTCACCCAGTCTGCCACTTTTTCTTACTGTGGCCAGTCTGCCAGAAGCGATATGTCACTCGTTGTGTATCTTAAGAGATTCATCGTTACTCCTTCCATAGGTTACTGGTATTCTCTGATTCAATGCCTCTCGTGACGAAAAAGTGGCTATCTTAATAGTGCAATACTTCTTCCTCAGAGTTGCTCACAGAGTTTACTACTTTTATTTGTAGTTTTTGTCTGCCAGAAACTATAATTCACTAGTTTTGTATCATAAAAGAGTCATTGTTTCTCCTCCTAGGGGTTATTCGAGACTTCTTTATCCAAACCGCAAGTAACGAGGCATTGGCTACCTTAAGAGAGTCATAGTTACTCGTCCCAATTGCTCACCCAGTCTGCCACTTTTTCTTACTGCGGCCAGTCTGCCAGAAGCGATATGTCACTCGTTGTGTATCTTAAGAGATTCATCGTTACTCCTTCCATAGGTTACTGGTATTCTCTGAGTCAATACCTCTCGTGACGAAAAAGTGGCTATCTTAATAGTGCAACACTTCTTCCTCCGAGTTGCTCACACAGTTTACTACTTTTTGTGTAGTTTTTGTCTGCCAGAAACTATAATTCACTAGTTGTGTATCATAAAAGAGTCATCGTTTCTCCTCCTAGGGGTTTTCGAGATTTCTTAATCCAAACCGCAAGTAACGAGGCATTGGCTACCTTAAGAGAGTCATAGTTACTCGTCCCAATTGCTCACCCAGTCTGCCAATTTTTCTTACTGTGGCCAGTCTGCCAGAAGCGATATGTCACTCGTTGTGTATCTTAAGAGATTCATCGTTACTCCTTCCATAGGTTACTGGTATTCTCTGAGTCAATACCTCTCGTGACGAAAAAGTGGCTATCTTAATAGTGCAATACTTCTTCCTCCGAGTTGCTCACACAGTTTACTACTTTTTGTGTAGTTTTTGTCTGCCAGAAACTATAATTCACTAGTTGTGTATCATAAAAGAGTCATCGTTTCTCCTCCTAGGGGTTTTCGAGATATCTTAATCCAAACCGCAAGTAACGAGGCATTGGCTACCTTAAGAGAGTCATAGTTACTCGTCCCCATTGCTCACCCAGTCTGACACTTTTTCTTACTGTGGCCAGTCTGCCAGAAGCGATATGTCACTCGTTGTGTATCTTAAGAGATTCATCGTTACTCCTTCCATAGGTTACTGGTATTCTCTGATTCAATGCCTCTCGTGACGAAAAAGTGGCTATCTTAATAGTGCAATACGTCTTCCTCCCAGTTGCTCACACAGTTTACTACTTTTTTGTGTAGTTTTTGTCTGCCAGAAACTATAATTCACTAGTTTTGTATCATAAAAGAGTCATCGTTTCTCCTCCTAGGGGTTATTCGAGACCTCTTAATAGAAACCGCAAGTAACGAGGCATTGGCTACCTTAAGAGAGTCATAGTTACTCGTCCCAATTGCTCACCCAGTCTGCCACTTTTTCTTACTGCGGCCAATCTGCCAGAAGCGATATGTCACTCGTTGTGTATCTTAAGAGATTCATCGTTACTCCTTCCATAGGTTACTGGTATTCTCTGAGTCAATACATCTCGTGACGAAAAAGTGGCTATCTTAATAGTGCAATACTTCTTCCTCCGAGTTGCTCACACAGTTTACTACTTTTTGTGTAGTTTTTGTCTGCCAGAAACTATAATTCACTAGTTTTGTATCATAAAAGAGTCATCGTTTCTCCTCCTAGGTGTTATTCGTGACTTCTTTATCCAAACCGCAAGTAACGAGGCATTGGCTACCTTAAGAGAGTCATAGTTACTCGTCCCAATTGCTCACCCAGTCTGCCACTTTTTCTTACTGCGGCCAGTCTGCCAGAAGCGATATGTCACTCGTTGTGTATCTTAAGAGATTCATCGTTACTCCTTCCATAGGTTACTGGTATTCTCTGAGTCAATACCTCTCGTGACGAAAAAGTGGCTATCTTAATAGTGCAACACTTCTTCCTCCGAGTTGCTCACACAGTTTACTACTTTTTGTGTAGTTTTTGTCTGCCAGAAACTATAATTCACTAGTTGTGTATCATAAAAGAGTCATCGTTTCTCCTCCTAGGGGTTTTCGAGATTTCTTAATCCAAACCGCAAGTAACGAGGCATTGGCTACCTTAAGAGAGTCATAGTTACTCGTCCCCATTGCTCACCCAGTCTGCCACTTTTTCTTACTGTGGCCAGTCTGCCAGAAGCGATATGTCACTCGTTGTGTATCTTAAGAGATTCATCGTTACTCCTTCCATAGGTTACTGGTATTCTCTGAGTCAATACCTCTCGTGACGAAAAAGTGGCTATCTTAATAGTGCAATACTTCTTCCTCCCAGTTGCTCACACAGTTTACTACTTTTTGTGTAGTTTTTGTCTGCCAGAAACTATAATTCACTAGTTGTGTATCATAAAAGAGTCATCGTTTCTCCTCCTAGGGGTTTTCGAGATTTCTTAATCCAAACCGCAAGTAACGAGGCATTGGCTACCTTAAGGGAGTCATAGTTACTCGTCCCCATTGCTCACCCAGTCTGACACTTTTTCTTACTGTGGCCAGTCTGCCAGAAGCGATATGTCACTCGTTGTGTATCTTAAGAGATTCATCGTTACTCCTTCCATAGGTTACGGGTATTCTCTGATTCAATGCCTCTCGTGACGAAAAAGTGGCTATCTTAATAGTGCAATGCTTCTTCCTCCCAGTTGCTCACACAGTTTACTACTTTTTTGTGTAGTTTTTGTCTGCCAGAAACTATAATTCACTAGTTTTGTATCATAAAAGAGTCATCGTTTCTCCTCCTAGGGGTTATTCGAGACCTCTTAATAGAAACCGCAAGTAACGAGGCATTGGCTACCTTAAGAGAGTCATAGTTACTCGTCCCAATTGCTCACCCAGTCTGCCACTTTTTCTTACTGCGGCCAATCTGCCAGAAGCGATATGTCACTCGTTGTGTATCTTAAGAGATTCATCGTTACTCCTTCCATAGGTTACTGGTATTCTCTGAGTCAATACATCTCGTGACGAAAAAGTGGCTATCTTAATAGTGCAATACTTCTTCCTCCGAGTTGCTCACACAGTTTACTACTTTTTGTGTAGTTTTCGTCTGCCAGAAACTATAATTCACTAGTTTTGTATCATAAAAGAGTCATCGTTTCTCCTCCTAGGTGTTATTCGTGACTTCTTTATCCAAACCGCAAGTAACGAGGCATTGGCTACCTTAAGAGAGTCATAGTTACTCGTCCCAATTGCTCACCCAGTCTGCCACTTTTTCTTACTGCGGCCAGTCTGCCAGAAGCGATATGTCACTCGTTGTGTATCTTAAGAGATTCATCGTTACTCCTTCCATAGGTTACTGGTATTCTCTGAGTCAATACCTCTCGTGACGAAAAAGTGGCTATCTTAATAGTGCAATACTTCTTCCTCCGAGTTGCTCACACAGTTTACTACTTTTTGTGTAGTTTTTGTCTGCCAGAAACTATAATTCACTAGTTGTGTATCATAAAAGAGTCATCGTTTCTCCTCCTAGGGGTTTTCGAGATTTCTTAATCCAAACCGCAAGTAACGAGGCATTGGCTACCTTAAGAGAGTCATAGTTACTCGTCCCCATTGCTCACCCAGTCTGCCACTTTTTCTTACTGTGGCCAGTCTGCCAGAAGCGATATGTCACTCGTTGTGTATCTTAAGAGATTCATCGTTACTCCTTCCATAGGTTACTGGTATTCTCTGATTCAATGCCTCTCGTGACGAAAAAGTGGCTATCTTAATAGTGCAATACTTCTTCCTCCCAGTTGCTCACACAGTTTACTACTTTTTTGTGTAGTTTTTGTCTGCCAGAAACTATAATTCACTAGTTTTGTATCATAAAAGAGTCATCGTTTCTCCTCCTAGGGGTTATTCGTGACTTCTTTATCCAAACCGCAAGTAACGAGGCATTGGCTACCTTAAGAGAGTCATAGTTACTCGTCCCAATTGCTCACCCAGTCTGCCACTTTTTCTTACTGCGGCCAGTCTGCCAGAAGCGATATGTCACTCGTTGTGTATCTTAAGAGATTCATCGTTACTCCTTCCATAGGTTACTGGTATTCTCTGAGTCAATACCTCTCGTGACGAAAAAGTGGCTATCTTAATAGTGCAACACTTCTTCCTCCGAGTTGCTCACACAGTTTACTACTTTTTGTGTAGTTTTTGTCTGCCAGAAACTATAATTCACTAGTTGTGTATCATAAAAGAGTCATCGTTTCTCCTCCTAGTGGTTTTCGAGATTTCTTAATCCAAACCGCAAGTAACGAGGCATTGGCTACCTTAAGAGAGTCATAGTTACTCGTCCCCATTGCTCACCCAGTCTGCCACTTTTTCTTACTGTGGCCAGTCTGCCAGAAGCGATATGTCACTCGTTGTGTATCTTAAGAGATTCATCGTTACTCCTTCCATAGGTTACTGGTATTCTCTGAGTCAATACCTCTCGTGACGAAAAAGTAGCTATCTTAATAGTGCAATACTTCTTCCTCCGAGTTGCTCACACAGTTTACTACTTTTTTGTGTAGTTTTTGTCTGCCAGAAACTATAATTCACTAGTTTTGTATCATAAAAGAGTCATCGTTTCTCCTCCTAGGGGTTATTCGAGACCTCTTAATAGAAACCGCAAGTAACGAGGCATTGGCTACCTTAAGAGAGTCATAGTTACTCGTCCCAATTGCTCACCCAGTCTGCCACTTTTTCTTACTGCGGCCAGTCTGCCAGAAGCGATATGTCACTCGTTGTGTATCTTAAGAGATTCATCGTTACTCCTTCCATAGGTTACTGGTATTCTCTGAGTCAATACCTCTCGTGACGAAAAAGTGGCTATCTTAATAGTGCAACACTTCTTCCTCCGAGTTGCTCACACAGTTTACTACTTTTTGTGTAGTTTTTGTCTGCCAGAAACTATAATTCACTAGTTGTGTATCATAAAAGAGTCATCGTTTCTCCTCCTAGTGGTTTTCGAGATTTCTTAATCCAAACCGCAAGTAACGAGGCATTGGCTACCTTAAGAGAGTCATAGTTACTCGTCCCCATTGCTCACCCAGTCTGCCACTTTTTCTTACTGTGGCCAGTCTGCCAGAAGCGATATGTCACTCGTTGTGTATCTTAAGAGATTCATCGTTACTCCTTCCATAGGTTACTGGTATTCTCTGAGTCAATACCTCTCGTGACGAAAAAGTAGCTATCTTAATAGTGCAATACTTCTTCCTCCGAGTTGCTCACACAGTTTACTACTTTTTGTGTAGTTTTTGTCTGCCAGAAACTATAATTCACTAGTTGTGTATCATAAAAGAGTCATCGTTTCTCCTCCTAGGGGTTTTCGAGATTTCTTAATCCAAACCGCAAGTAACGAGGCATTGGCTACCTTAAGAGAGTCATAGTTACTCGTCCCCATTGCTCACCCAGTCTGCCACTTTTTCTTACTGTGGCCAGTCTGCCAGAAGCGATATGTCACTCGTTGTGTATCTTAAGAGATTCATCGTTACTCCTTCCATAGGTTACTGGTATTCTCTGATTCAATGCCTCTCGTGACGAAAAAGTGGCTATCTTAATAGTGCAATACTTCTTCCTCCCAGTTGCTCACACAGCTTACTACTTTTTTGTGTAGTTTTTGTCTGCCAGAAACTATAATTCACTAGTTTTGTATCATAAAAGAGTCATCGTTTCTCCTCCTAGGGGTTATTCGAGACCTCTTAATAGAAACCGCAAGTAACGAGGCATTGGCTACCTTAAGAGAGTCATAGTTACTCGTCCCAATTGCTCACCCAGTCTGCCACTTTTTCTTACTGCGGCCAGTCTGCCAGAAGCGATATGTCACTCGTTGTGTATCTTAAGAGATTCATCGTTACTCCTTCCATAGGTTACTGGTATTCTCTGAGTCAATACCTCTCGTGACGAAAAAGTGGCTATCTTAATAGTGCAACACTTCTTCCTCCGAGTTGCTCACACAGTTTACTACTTTTTGTGTAGTTTTTGTCTGCCAGAAACTATAATTCACTAGTTGTGTATCATAAAAGAGTCATCGTTTCTCCTCCTAGTGGTTTTCGAGATTTCTTAATCCAAACCGCAAGTAACGAGGCATTGGCTACCTTAAGAGAGTCATAGTTACTCGTCCCCATTGCTCACCCAGTCTGCCACTTTTTCTTACTGTGGCCAGTCTGCCAGAAGCGATATGTCACTCGTTGTGTATCTTAAGAGATTCATCGTTACTCCTTCCATAGGTTACTGGTATTCTCTGAGTCAATACCTCTCGTGACGAAAAAGTAGCTATCTTAATAGTGCAATACTTCTTCCTCCGAGTTGCTCACACATTTTACTACTTTTTGTGTAGTTTTTGTCTGCCAGAAACTATAATTCACTAGTTGTGTATCATAAAAGAGTCATCGTTTCTCCTCCTAGGGGTTTTCGAGATTTCTTAATCCAAACCGCAAGTAACGAGGCATTGGCTACCTTAAGAGAGTCATAGTTACTCGTCCCCATTGCTCACCCAGTCTGCCACTTTTTCTTACTGTGGCCAGTCTGCCAGAAGCGATATGTCACTCGTTGTGTATCTTAAGAGATTCATCGTTACTCCTTCCATAGGTTACTGGTATTCTCTGATTCAATGCCTCTCGTGACGAAAAAGTGGCTATCTTAATAGTGCAATACTTCTTCCTCCCAGTTGCTCACACAGTTTACTACTTTTTTGTGTAGTTTTTGTCTGCCAGAAACTATAATTCACTAGTTTTGTATCATAAAAGAGTCATCGTTTCTCCTCCTAGGGGTTATTCGAGACCTCTTAATAGAAACCGCAAGTAACGAGGCATTGGCTACCTTAAGAGAGTCATAGTTACTCGTCCCAATTGCTCACCCAGTCTGCCACTTTTTCTTACTGCGGCCAATCTGCCAGAAGCGATATGTCACTCGTTGTGTATCTTAAGAGATTCATCGTTACTCCTTCCATAGGTTACTGGTATTCTCTGATTCAATGCCTCTCGTGACGAAAAAGTGGCTATCTTAATAGTGCAATACTTCTTCCTCAGAGTTGCTCACAGAGTTTACTACTTTTATTTGTAGTTTTTGTCTGCCAGAAACTATAATTCACTAGTTTTGTATCATAAAAGAGTCATTGTTTCTCCTCCTAGGGGTTATTCGAGACTTCTTTATCCAAACCGCAAGTAACGAGGCATTGGCTACCTTAAGAGAGTCATAGTTACTCGTCCCAATTGCTCACCCAGTCTGCCACTTTTTCTTACTGCGGCCAGTCTGCCAGAAGCGATATGTCACTCGTTGTGTATCTTAAGAGATTCATCGTTACTCCTTCCATAGGTTACTGGTATTCTCTGAGTCAATACCTCTCGTGACGAAAAAGTGGCTATCTTAATAGTGCAACACTTCTTCCTCCGAGTTGCTCACACAGTTTACTACTTTTTGTGTAGTTTTTGTCTGCCAGAAACTATAATTCACTAGTTGTGTATCATAAAAGAGTCATCGTTTCTCCTCCTAGGGGTTTTCGAGATTTCTTAATCCAAACCGCAAGTAACGAGGCATTGGCTACCTTAAGAGAGTCATAGTTACTCGTCCCAATTGCTCACCCAGTCTGCCACTTTTTCTTACTGTGGCCAGTCTGCCAGAAGCGATATGTCACTCGTTGTGTATCTTAAGAGATTCATCGTTACTCCTTCCATAGGTTACTGGTATTCTCTGATTCAATGCCTCTCGTGACGAAAAAGTGGCTATCTTAATAGTGCAATACTTCTTCCTCCCAGTTGCTCACACAGTTTACTACTTTTTTGTGTAGTTTTTGTCTGCCAGAAACTATAATTCACTAGTTTTGTATCATAAAAGAGTCATCGTTTCTCCTCCTAGGGGTTATTCGAGACCTCTTAATAGAAACCGCAAGTAACGAGGCATTGGCTACCTTAAGAGAGTCATAGTTACTCGTCCCAATTGCTCACCCAGTCTGCCACTTTTTCTTACTGCGGCCAATCTGCCAGAAGCGATATGTCACTCGTTGTGTATCTTAAGAGATTCATCGTTACTCCTTCCATAGGTTACTGGTATTCTCTGAGTCAATACATCTCGTGACGAAAAAGTGGCTATCTTAATAGTGCAATACTTCTTCCTCCGAGTTGCTCACACAGTTTACTACTTTTTGTGTAGTTTTTGTCTGCCAGAAACTATAATTCACTAGTTTTGTATCATAAAAGAGTCATCGTTTCTCCTCCTAGGTGTTATTCGTGACTTCTTTATCCAAACCGCAAGTAACGAGGCATTGGCTACCTTAAGAGAGTCATAGTTACTCGTCCCAATTGCTCACCCAGTCTGCCACTTTTTCTTACTGCGGCCAGTCTGCCAGAAGCGATATGTCACTCGTTGTGTATCTTAAGAGATTCATCGTTACTCCTTCCATAGGTTACTGGTATTCTCTGAGTCAATACCTCTCGTGACGAAAAAGTGGCTATCTTAATAGTGCAACACTTCTTCCTCCGAGTTGCTCACACTGTTTACTACTTTTTGTGTAGTTTTTGTCTGCCAGAAACTATAATTCACTAGTTGTGTATCATAAAAGAGTCATCGTTTCTCCTCCTAGGGGTTTTCGAGATTTCTTAATCCAAACCGCAAGTAACGAGGCATTGGCTACCTTAAGAGAGTCATAGTTACTCGTCCCCATTGCTCACCCAGTCTGCCACTTTTTCTTACTGTGGCCAGTCTGCCAGAAGCGATATGTCACTCGTTGTGTATCTTAAGAGATTCATCGTTACTCCTTCCATAGGTTACTGGTATTCTCTGAGTCAATACCTCTCGTGACGAAAAAGTGGCTATCTTAATAGTGCAATACTTCTTCCTCCGAGTTGCTCACACAGTTTACTACTTTTTGTGTAGTTTTTGTCTGCCAGAAACTATAATTCACTAGTTGTGTATCATAAAAGAGTCATCGTTTTCCTCCTAGGGGTTTTCGAGATTTCTTAATCCAAACCGCAAGTAACGAGGCATTGGCTACCTTAAGGGAGTCATAGTTACTCGTCCCCATTGCTCACCCAGTCTGACACTTTTTCTTACTGTGGCCAGTCTGCCAGAAGCGATATGTCACTCGTTGTGTATCTTAAGAGATTCATCGTTACTCCTTCCATAGGTTACTGGTATTCTCTGAGTCAATACATCTCGTGACGAAAAAGTGGCTATCTTAATAGTGCAATACTTCTTCCTCCGAGTTGCTCACACAGTTTACTACTTTTTGTGTAGTTTTTGTCTGCCAGAAACTATAATTCACTAGTTTTGTATCATAAAAGAGTCATCGTTTCTCCTCCTAGGTGTTATTCGTGACTTCTTTATCCAAACCGCAAGTAACGAGGCATTGGCTACCTTAAGAGAGTCATAGTTACTCGTCCCAATTGCTCACCCAGTCTGCCACTTTTTCTTACTGCGGCCAGTCTGCCAGAAGCGATATGTCACTCGTTGTGTATCTTAAGAGATTCATCGTTACTCCTTCCATAGGTTACTGGTATTCTCTGAGTCAATACCTCTCGTGACGAAAAAGTGGCTATCTTAATAGTGCAATACTTCTTCCTCCGAGTTGCTCACACAGTTTACTACTTTTTGTGTAGTTTTTGTCTGCCAGAAACTATAATTCACTAGTTTTGTATCATAAAAGAGTCATCGTTTCTCCTCCTAGGTGTTATTCGTGACTTCTTTATCCAAACCGCAAGTAACGAGGCATTGGCTACCTTAAGAGAGTCATAGTTACTCGTCCCAATTGCTCACCCAGTCTGCCACTTTTTCTTACTGCGGCCAGTCTGCCAGAAGCGATATGTCACTCGTTGTGTATCTTAAGAGATTCATCGTTACTCCTTCCATAGGTTACTGGTATTCTCTGAGTCAATACCTCTCGTGACGAAAAAGTGGCTATCTTAATAGTGCAATACTTCTTCCTCCGAGTTGCTCACACAGTTTACTACTTTTTGTGTAGTTTTTGTCTGCCAGAAACTATAATTCACTAGTTGTGTATCATAAAAGAGTCATCGTTTCTCCTTCTAGGGGTTTTCGAGATTTCTTAATCCAAACCGCAAGTAACGAGGCATTGGCTACCTTAAGAGAGTCATAGTTACTCGTCCCCATTGCTCACCCAGTCTGCCACTTTTTCTTACTGTGGCCAGTCTGCCAGAAGCGATATGTCACTCGTTGTGTATCTTAAGAGATTCATCGTTACTCCTTCCATAGGTTACTGGTATTCTCAGATTCAATGCCTCTCGTGACGAAAAAGTGGCTATCTTAATAGTGCAATACTTCTTCCTCCCAGTTGCTCACACAGTTTACTACTTTTTTGTGTAGTTTTTGTCTGCCAGAAACTATAATTCACTAGTTTTGTATCATAAAAGAGTCATCGTTTCTCCTCCTAGGGGTTATTCGTGACTTCTTTATCCAAACCGCAAGTAACGAGGCATTGGCTACCTTAAGAGAGTCATAGTTACTCGTCCCAATTGCTCACCCAGTCTGCCACTTTTTCTTACTGCGGCCTGTCTGCCAGAAGCGATATGTCACTCGTTGTGTATCTTAAGAGATTCATCGTTACTCCTTCCATAGGTTACTGGTATTCTCTGAGTCAATACCTCTCGTGACGAAAAAGTGGCTATCTTAATAGTGCAACACTTCTTCCTCCGAGTTGCTCACACAGTTTACTACTTTTTGTGTAGTTTTTGTCTGCCAGAAACTATAATTCACTAGTTGTGTATCATAAAAGAGTCATCGTTTCTCCTCCTAGTGGTTTTCGAGATTTCTTAATCCAAACCGCAAGTAACGAGGCATTGGCTACCTTAAGAGAGTCATAGTTACTCGTCCCCATTGCTCACCCAGTCTGCCACTTTTTCTTACTGTGGCCAGTCTGCCAGAAGCGATATGTCACTCGTTGTGTATCTTAAGAGATTCATCGTTACTCCTTCCATAGACACTAGATCGCGTGTTAGTCAATACCTCTCGTGACGAAAAAGTAGCTATCTTAATAGTGCAATACTTCTTCCTCCGAGTTGCTCACACAGTTTACTACTTTTTGTGTAGTTTTTGTCTGCCAGAAACTATAATTCACTAGTTGTGTATCATAAAAGAGTCATCGTTTCTCCTCCTAGGGGTTTCGAGATTTCTTAATCCAAACCGCAAGTAACGAGGCATTGGCTACCTTAAGAGAGTCATAGTTACTCGTCCCCATTGCTCACCCAGTCTGCCACTTTTTCTTACTGTGGCCAGTCTGCCAGAAGCGATATGTCACTCGTTGTGTATCTTAAGAGATTCATCGTTACTCCTTCCATAGGTTACTGGTATTCTCTGATTCAATGCCTCTCGTGACGAAAAAGTGGCTATCTTAATAGTGCAATACTTCTTCCTCCCAGTTGCTCACACAGTTTACTACTTTTTTGTGTAGTTTTTGTCTGCCAGAAACTATAATTCACTAGTTTTGTATCATAAAAGAGTCATCGTTTCTCCTCCTAGGGGTTATTCGAGACCTCTTAATAGAAACCGCAAGTAACGAGGCATTGGCTACCTTAAGAGAGTCATAGTTACTCGTCCCAATTGCTCACCCCAGTCTGCCACTTTTTCTTACTGCGGCCAGTCTGCCAGAAGTGATATGTCACTCGTTGTGTATCTTAAGAGATTCATCGTTACTCCTTCCATAGGTTACTGGTATTCTCTGAGTCAATACCTCTCGTGACGAAAAAGTGGCTATCTTAATAGTGCAACACTTCTTCCTCCGAGTTGCTCACACAGTTTACTACTTTTTGTGTAGTTTTTGTCTGCCAGAAACTATAATTCACTAGTTGTGTATCATAAAAGAGTCATCGTTTCTCCTCCTAGTGGTTTTCGAGATTTCTTAATCCAAACCGCAAGTAACGAGGCATTGGCTACCTTAAGAGAGTCATAGTTACTCGTCCCCATTGCTCACCCAGTCTGCCACTTTTTCTTACTGTGGCCAGTCTGCCAGAAGCGATATGTCACTCGTTGTGTATCTTAAGAGATTCATCGTTACTCCTTCCATAGGTTACTGGTATTCTCTGAGTCAATACCTCTCGTGACGAAAAAGTAGCTATCTTAATAGTGCAATACTTCTTCCTCCGAGTTGCTCACACAGTTTACTACTTTTTGTGTAGTTTTTGTCTGCCAGAAACTATAATTCACTAGTTGTGTATCATAAAAGAGTCATCGTTTCTCCTCCTAGGGGTTTTCGAGATTTCTTAATCCAAACCGCAAGTAACGAGGCATTGGCTACCTTAAGAGAGTCATAGTTACTCGTCCCCATTGCTCACCCAGTCTGCCACTTTTTCTTACTGCGGCCAGTCTGCCAGAAGCGATATGTCACTCGTTGTGTATCTTAAGAGATTCATCGTTACTCCTTCCATAGGTTACTGGTATTCTCTGATTCAATGCCTCTCGTGACGAAAAAGTGGCTATCTTAATAGTGCAATACTTCTTCCTCCCAGTTGCTCACACAGTTTACTACTTTTTTGTGTAGTTTTTGTCTGCCAGAAACTATAATTCACTAGTTTTGTATCATAAAAGAGTCATCGTTTCTCCTCCTAGGGGTTATTCGAGACCTCTTAATAGAAACCGCAAGTAACGAGGCATTGGCTACCTTAAGAGAGTCATAGTTACTCGTCCCAATTGCTCACCCAGTCTGCCACTTTTTCTTACTGCGGCCAATCTGCCAGAAGCGATATGTCACTCGTTGTGTATCTTAAGAGATTCATCGTTACTCCTTCCATAGGTTACTGGTATTCTCTGAGTCAATACCTCTCGTGACGAAAAAGTGGCTATCTTAATAGTGCAATACTTCTTCCTCCGAGTTGCTCACACAGTTTACTACTTTTTGTGTAGTTTTTGTCTGCCAGAAACTATAATTCACTAGTTGTGTATCATAAAAGAGTCATCGTTTCTCCTCCTAGGGGTTTTCGAGATTTCTTAATCCAAACCGCAAGTAACAAGGCATTGGCTACCTTAAGAGAGTCATAGTTACTCGTCCCCATTGCTCACCCAGTCTGCCACTTTTTCTTACTGTGTCCCAGTCTGCCAGAAGCGATATGTCACTCGTTGTGTATCTTAAGAGATTCATCGTTACTCCTTTCATAGGTTACTGGTATTCTCTGAGTCAATACCTCTCTTGACGAAAAAGTGGCTATCTTAATAGAGCAATACTTCTTCCTCCCAGTTGCTCACACAGTTTACTACTTTTTTGTGTAGTTTTTGTCTGCCAGAAACTATAATTCACTAGTTTTGTATCATAAAAGAGTCATCGTTTCTCCTCCTAGGGGTTATTCGTGACTTCTTTATCCAAACCGCAAGTAACGAGGCATTGGCTACCTTAAGAGAGTCATAGTTACTCGTCCCAATTGCTCACCCAGTCTGCCACTTTTTCTTACTGCGGCCAGTCTGCCAGAAGCGATATGTCACTCGTTGTGTATCTTAAGAGATTCATCGTTACTCCTTCCATAGGTTACTGGTATTCTCTGAGTCAATACCTCTCGTGACGAAAAAGTGGCTATCTTAATAGTGCAACACTTCTTCCTCCGAGTTGCTCACACAGTTTACTACTTTTTGTGTAGTTTTTGTCTGCCAGAAACTATAATTCACTAGTTGTGTATCATAAAAGAGTCATCGTTTCTCCTCCTTGGGGTTTTCGAGATTTCTTAATCCAAACCGCAAGTAACGAGGCATTGGCTACCTTAAGAGAGTCATAGTTACTCGTCCCCATTGCTCACCCAGTCTGCCACTTTTTCTTACTGTGGCCAGTCTGCCAGAAGCGATATGTCACTCGTTGTGTATCTTAAGAGATTCATCGTTACTCCTTCCATAGGTTACTGGTATTCTCTGATTCAATGCCTCTCGTGACGAAAAAGTGGCTATCTTAATAGTGCAATACTTCTTCCTCCCAGTTGCTCACACAGTTTACTACTTTTTTGTGTAGTTTTTGTCTGCCAGAAACTATAATTCACTAGTTTTGTATCATAAAAGAGTCATCGTTTCTCCTCCTAGGGGTTATTCGAGACCTCTTTATCCAAACCGCAAGTAACGAGGCATTGGCTACCTTAAGAGAGTCATAGTTACTCGTCCCAATTGCTCACCCAGTCTGCCACTTTTTCTTACTGCGGCCAGTCTGCCAGAAGCGATATGTCACTCGTTGTGTATCTTAAGAGATTCATCGTTACTCCTTCCATAGGTTACTGGTATTCTCTGAGTCAATACCTCTCGTGACGAAAAAGTGGCTATCTTAATAGTGCAATACTTCTTCCTCCGAGTTGCTCACACAGTTTACTACTTTTTGTGTAGTTTTTGTCTGCCAGAAACTATAATTCACTAGTTGTGTATCATAAAAGAGTCATCGTTTCTCCTCCTAGGGGTTTTCGAGATTTCTTAATCCAAACCGCAAGTAACGAGGCATTGGCTACCTTAAGAGAGTCATAGTTACTCGTCCCCATTGCTCACCCAGTCTGCCACTTTTTCTTACTGTGGCCAGTCTGCCAGAAGCGATATGTCACTCGTTGTGTATCTTAAGAGATTCATCGTTACTCCTTCCATAGGTTACTGGTATTCTCTGATTCAATGCCTCTCGTGACGAAAAAGTGGCTATCTTAATAGTGCAATACTTCTTCCTCCCAGTTGCTCACACAGTTTACTACTTTTTTGTGTAGTTTTTGTCTGCCAGAAACTATAATTCACTAGTTTTGTATCATAAAAGAGTCATCGTTTCTCCTCCTAGGGGTTATTCGAGACCTCTTAATAGAAACCGCAAGTAACGAGGCATTGGCTACCTTAAGAGAGTCATAGTTACTCGTCCCAATTGCTCACCCAGTCTGCCACTTTTTCTTACTGCGGCCAATCTGCCAGAAGCGATATGTCACTCGTTGTGTATCTTAAGAGATTCATCGTTACTCCTTCCATAGGTTACTGGTATTCTCTGAGTCAATACCTCTCGTGACGAAAAAGTAGCTATCTTAATAGTGCAATACTTCTTCCTCCGAGTTGCTCACACAGTTTACTACTTTTTGTGTAGTTTTTGTCTGCCAGAAACTATAATTCACTAGTTGTGTATCATAAAAGAGTCATCGTTTCTCCTCCTAGGGGTTTTCGAGATTTCTTAATCCAAACCGCAAGTAACGAGGCATTGGCTACCTTAAGAGAGTCATAGTTACTCGTCCCCATTGCTCACCCAGTCTGCCACTTTTTCTTACTGTGGCCAGTCTGCCAGAAGCGATATGTCACTCGTTGTGTATCTTAAGAGATTCATCGTTACTCCTTCCATAGGTTACTGGTATTCTCTGATTCAATGCCTCTCGTGACGAAAAAGTGGCTATCTTAATAGTGCAATACTTCTCCCTCCCAGTTGCTCACACAGTTTACTACTTTTTTGTGTAGTTTTTGTCTGCCAGAAACTATAATTCACTAGTTTTGTATCATAAAAGAGTCATCGTTTCTCCTCCTAGGGGTTATTCGAGACCTCTTAATAGAAACCGCAAGTAACGAGGCATTGGCTACCTTAAGAGAGTCATAGTTACTCGTCCCAATTGCTCACCCAGTCTGCCACTTTTTCTTACTGCGGCCAATCTGCCAGAAGCGATATGTCACTCGTTGTGTATCTTAAGAGATTCATCGTTACTCCTTCCATAGGTTACTGGTATTCTCTGAGTCAATACCTCTCGTGACGAAAAAGTAGCTATCTTAATAGTGCAATACTTCTTCCTCCGAGTTGCTCACACAGTTTACTACTTTTTGTGTAGTTTTTGTCTGCCAGAAACTATAATTCACTAGTTGTGTATCATAAAAGAGTCATCGTTTCTCCTCCTAGTGGTTTTCGAGATTTCTTAATCCAAACCGCAAGTAACGAGGCATTGGCTACCTTAAGAGAGTCATAGTTACTCGTCCCCATTGCTCACCCAGTCTGCCACTTTTTCTTACTGTGGCCAGTCTGCCAGAAGCGATATGTCACTCGTTGTGTATCTTAAGAGATTCATCGTTACTCCTTCCATAGGTTACTGGTATTCTCTGAGTCAATACCTCTCGTGACGAAAAAGTAGCTATCTTAATAGTGCAATACTTCTTCCTCCGAGTTGCTCACACAGTTTACTACTTTTTGTGTAGTTTTTGTCTGCCAGAAACTATAATTCACTAGTTGTGTATCATAAAAGAGTCATCGTTTCTCCTCCTAGGGGTTTTCGAGATTTCTTAATCCAAACCGCAAGTAACGAGGCATTGGCTACCTTAAGAGAGTCATAGTTACTCGTCCCCATTGCTCACCCAGTCTGCCACTTTTTCTTACTGTGGCCAGTCTGCCAGAAGCGATATGTTACTCGTTGTGTATCTTAAGAGATTCATCGTTACTCCTTCCATAGGTTACTGGTATTCTCTGATTCAATGCCTCTCGTGACGAAAAAGTGGCTATCTTAATAGTGCAATACTTCTTCCTCCCAGTTGCTCACACAGTTTACTACTTTTTTGTGTAGTTTTTGTCTGCCAGAAACTATAATTCACTAGTTTTGTATCATAAAAGAGTCATCGTTTCTCCTCCTAGGGGTTATTCGTGACTTCTTTATCCAAACCGCAAGTAACGAGGCATTGGCTACCTTAAGAGAGTCATAGTTACTCGTCCCAATTGCTCACCCAGTCTGCCACTTTTTCTTACTGCGGCCAGTCTGCCAGAAGCGATATGTCACTCGTTGTGTATCTTAAGAGATTCATCGTTACTCCTTCCATAGGTTACTGGTATTCTCTGAGTCAATACCTCTCGTGACGAAAAAGTGGCTATCTTAATAGTGCAACACTTCTTCCTCCGAGTTGCTCACACAGTTTACTACTTTTTGTGTAGTTTTTGTCTGCCAGAAACTATAATTCACTAGTTGTGTATCATAAAAGAGTCATCGTTTCTCCTCCTAGTGGTTTTCGAGATTTCTTAATCCAAACCGCAAGTAACGAGGCATTGGCTACCTTAAGAGAGTCATAGTTACTCGTCCCCATTGCTCACCCAGTCTGCCACTTTTTCTTACTGTGGCCAGTCTGCCAGAAGCGATATGTCACTCGTTGTGTATCTTAAGAGATTCATCGTTACTCCTTCCATAGGTTACTGGTATTCTCTGAGTCAATACCTCTCGTGACGAAAAAGTAGCTATCTTAATAGTGCAATACTTCTTCCTCCGAGTTGCTCACACAGTTTACTACTTTTTGTGTAGTTTTTGTCTGCCAGAAACTATAATTCACTAGTTGTGTATCATAAAAGAGTCATCGTTTCTCCTCCTAGGGGTTTTCGAGATTTCTTAATCCAAACCGCAAGTAACGAGGCATTGGCTACCTTAAGAGAGTCATAGTTACTCGTCCCCATTGCTCACCCAGTCTGCCACTTTTTCTTACTGTGGCCAGTCTGCCAGAAGCGATATGCCACTCGTTGTGTATCTTAAGAGATTCATCGTTACTCCTTCCATAGGTTACTGGTATTCTCTGATTCAATGCCTCTCGTGACGAAAAAGTGGCTATCTTAATAGTGCAATACTTCTTCCTCCCAGTTGCTCACACAGTTTACTACTTTTTTGTGTAGTTTTTGTCTGCCAGAAACTATAATTCACTAGTTTTGTATCATAAAAGAGTCATCGTTTCTCCTCCTAGGGGTTATTCGAGACCTCTTAATAGAAACCGCAAGTAACGAGGCATTGGCTACCTTAAGAGAGTCATAGTTACTCGTCCCAATTGCTCACCCAGTCTGCCACTTTTTCTTACTGCGGCCAATCTGCCAGAAGCGATATGTCACTCGTTGTGTATCTTAAGAGATTCATCGTTACTCCTTCCATAGGTTACTGGTATTCTCTGAGTCAATACCTCTCGTGACGAAAAAGTGGCTATCTTAATAGTGCAATACTTCTTCCTCCGAGTTGCTCACACAGTTTACTACTTTTTGTGTAGTTTTTGTCTGCCAGAAACTATAATTCACTAGTTGTGTATCATAAAAGAGTCATCGTTTCTCCTCCTAGGGGCTTTCGAGATTTCTTAATCCAAACCGCAAGTAACAAGGCATTGGCTACCTTAAGAGAGTCATAGTTACTCGTCCCCATTGCTCACCCAGTCTGCCACTTTTTCTTACTGTGTCCCAGTCTGCCAGAAGCGATATGTCACTCGTTGTGTATCTTAAGAGATTCATCGTTACTCCTTTCATAGGTTACTGGTATTCTCTGAGTCAATACCTCTCTTGACGAAAAAGTGGCTATCTTAATAGAGCAATACTTCTTCCTCCCAGTTGCTCACACAGTTTACTACTTTTTTGTGTAGTTTTTGTCTGCCAGAAACTATAATTCACTAGTTTTGTATCATAAAAGAGTCATCGTTTCTCCTCCTAGGGGTTATTCGTGACTTCTTTATCCAAACCGCAAGTAACGAGGCATTGGCTACCTTAAGAGAGTCATAGTTACTCGTCCCAATTGCTCACCCAGTCTGCCACTTTTTCTTACTGCGGCCAGTCTGCCAGAAGCGAAATGTCACTCGTTGTGTATCTTAAGAGATTCATCGTTACTCCTTCCATAGGTTACTGGTATTCTCTGAGTCAATACCTCTCGTGACGAAAAAGTGGCTATCTTAATAGTGCAACACTTCTTCCTCCGAGTTGCTCACACAGTTTACTACTTCTTGTGTAGTTTTTGTCTGCCAGAAACTATAATTCACTAGTTGTGTATCATAAAAGAGTCATCGTTTCTCCTCCTTGGGGTTTTCGAGATTTCTTAATCCAAACCGCAAGTAACGAGGCATTGGCTACCTTAAGAGAGTCATAGTTACTCGTCCCCATTGCTCACCCAGTCTGCCACTTTTTCTTACTGTGGCCAGTCTGCCAGAAGCGATATGTCACTCGTTGTGTATCTTAAGAGATTCATCGTTACTCCTTCCACAGGTTACTGGTATTCTCTGATTCAATGCCTCTCGTGACGAAAAAGTGGCTATCTTAATAGTGCAATACTTCTTCCTCCCAGTTGCTCACACAGTTTACTACTTTTTTGTGTAGTTTTTGTCTGCCAGAAACTATAATTCACTAGTTTTGTATCATAAAAGAGTCATCGTTTCTCCTCCTAGGGGTTATTCGAGACCTCTTTATCCAAACCGCAAGTAACGAGGCATTGGCTACCTTAAGAGAGTCATAGTTACTCGTCCCAATTGCTCACCCAGTCTGCCACTTTTTCTTACTGCGGCCAGTCTGCCAGAAGCGATATGTCACTCGTTGTGTATCTTAAGAGATTCATCGTTACTCCTTCCATAGGTTACTGGTATTCTCTGAGTCAATACCTCTCGTGATGAAAAAGTGGCTATCTTAATAGTGCAATACTTCTTCCTCCGAGTTGCTCACACAGTTTACTACTTTTTGTGTAGTTTTTGTCTGCCAGAAACTATAATTCACTAGTTGTGTATCATAAAAGAGTCATCGTTTCTCCTCCTAGGGGTCTTCGAGATTTCTTAATCCAAACCGCAAGTAACGAGGCATTGGCTACCTTAAGAGAGTCATAGTTACTCGTCCCCATTGCTCACCCGGTCTGCCACTTTTTCTTACTGTGGCCAGTCTGCCAGAAGCGATATGTCACTCGTTGTGTATCTTAAGAGATTCATCGTTACTCCTTCCATAGGTTACTGGTATTCTCTGATTCAATGCCTCTCGTGACGAAAAAGTGGCTATCTTAATAGTGCAATACTTCTTCCTCCCAGTTGCTCACACAGTTTACTACTTTTTTGTGTAGTTTTTGTCTGCCAGAAACTATAATTCACTAGTTTTGTATCATAAAAGAGTCATCGTTTCTCCTCCTAGGGGTTATTCGAGACCTCTTAATAGAAACCGCAAGTAACGAGGCATTGGCTACCTTAAGAGAGTCATAGTTACTCGTCCCAATTGCTCACCCAGTCTGCCACTTTTTCTTACTGCGGCCAATCTGCCAGAAGCGATATGTCACTCGTTGTGTATCTTAAGAGATTCATCGTTACTCCTTCCATAGGTTACTGGTATTCTCTGAGTCAATACCTCTCGTGACGAAAAAGTAGCTATCTTAATAGTGCAATACTTCTTCCTCCGAGTTGCTCACACAGTTTACTACTTTTTGTGTAGTTTTTGTCTGCCAGAAACTATAATTCACTAGTTGTGTATCATAAAAGAGTCATCGTTTCTCCTCCTAGGGGTTTTCGAGATTTCTTAATCCAAACCGCAAGTAACGAGGCATTGGCTACCTTAAGAGAGTCATAGTTACTCGTCCCCATTGCTCACCCAGTCTGCCACTTTTTCTTACTGTGGCCAGTCTGCCAGAAGCGATATGTCACTCGTTGTGTATCTTAAGAGATTCATCGTTACTCCTTCCATAGGTTACTGGTATTCTCTGATTCAATGCCTCTCGTGACGAAAAAGTGGCTATCTTAATAGTGCAATACTTCTCCCTCCCAGTTGCTCACACAGTTTACTACTTTTTTGTGTAGTTTTTGTCTGCCAGAAACTATAATTCACTAGTTTTGTATCATAAAAGAGTCATCGTTTCTCCTCCTAGGGGTTATTCGAGACCTCTTAATAGAAACCGCAAGTAACGAGGCATTGGCTACCTTAAGAGAGTCATAGTTACTCGTCCCAATTGCTCACCCAGTCTGCCACTTTTTCTTACTGCGGCCAATCTGCCAGAAGCGATATGTCACTCGTTGTGTATCTTAAGAGATTCATCGTTACTCCTTCCATAGGTTACTGGTATTCTCTGAGTCAATACCTCTCGTGACGAAAAAGTGGCTATCTTAATAGTGCAATACTTCTTCCTCCGAGTTGCCCACACAGTTTACTACTTTTTGTGTAGTTTTTGTCTGCCAGAAACTATAATTCACTAGTTGTGTATCATAAAAGAGTCATCGTTTCTCCTCCTAGGGGTTTTCGAGATTTCTTAATCCAAACCGCAAGTAACAAGGCGTTGGCTACCTTAAGAGAGTCATAGTTACTCGTCCCCATTGCTCACCCAGTCTGCCACTTTTTCTTACTGTGTCCCAGTCTGCCAGAAGCGATATGTCACTCGTTGTGTATCTTAAGAGATTCATCGTTACTCCTTTCATAGGTTACTGGTATTCTCTGAGTCAATACCTCTCTTGACGAAAAAGTGGCTATCTTAATAGAGCAATACTTCTTCCTCCCAGTTGCTCACACAGTTTACTACTTTTTTGTGTAGTTTTTGTCTGCCAGAAACTATAATTCACTAGTTTTGTATAATAAAAGAGTCATCGTTTCTCCTCCTAGGGGTTTTCGAGATTTCTTAATCCCAACCGCAAGTAACGAGGCATTGGCTACCTTAAGAGAGTCATAGTTACTCGTCCCCATTGCTCACCCAGTCTGCCACTTTTTCTTACTGTGGCCAGTCTGCCAGAAGCGATATGTCACTCGTTGTGTATCTTAAGAGATTCATCGTTACTCCTTCCATAGGTTACTGGTATTCTCTGAGTCAATACCTCTCGTGACGAAAAAGTGGCTATCTTAATAGTGCAATACTTCTTCCTCCGAGTTGCTCACACAGTTTACTACTTTTTGTGTAGTTTTTGTCTGCCAGAAACTATAATTCACTAGTTGTGTATCATAAAAGAGTCATCGTTTCTCCTCCTAGGGGTTTTCGAGATTTCTTAATCCAAACCGCAAGTAACAAGGCATTGGCTACCTTAAGAGAGTCATAGTTACTCGTCCCCATTGCTCACCCAGTCTGCCACTTTTTCTTACTGTGTCCCAGTCTGCCAGAAGCGATATGTCACTCGTTGTGTATCTTAAGAGATTCATCGTTACTCCTTTCATAGGTTACTGGTATTCTCTGAGTCAATACCTCTCTTGACGAAAAAGTGGCTATCTTAATAGAGCAATACTTCTTCCTCCCAGTTGCTCACACAGTTTACTACTTTTTTGTGTAGTTTTTGTCTGCCAGAAACTATAATTCACTAGTTTTGTATCATAAAAGAGTCATCGTTTCTCCTCCTAGGGGTTATTCGTGACTTAGTTATCCAAACCGCAAGTAACGAGGCATTGGCTACCTTAAGAGAGTCATAGTTACTCGTCCCAATTGCTCACCCAGTCTGCCACTTTTTCTTACTGCGGCCAGTCTGCCAGAAGCGATATGTCACTCGTTGTGTATCTTAAGAGATTCATCGTTACTCCTTCCATAGGTTACTGGTATTCTCTGAGTCAATACCTCTCGTGACGAAAAAGTGGCTATCTTAATAGTGCAACACTTCTTCCTCCGAGTTGCTCACACAGTTTACTACTTTTTGTGTAGTTTTTGTCTGCCAGAAACTATAATTCACTAGTTGTGTATCATAAAAGAGTCATCGTTTCTCCTCCTTGGGGTTTTCGAGATTTCTTAATCCAAACCGCAAGTAACGAGGCATTGGCTACCTTAAGAGAGTCATAGTTACTCGTCCCCATTGCTCACCCAGTCTGCCACTTTTTCTTACTGTGGCCAGTCTGCCAGAAGCGATATGTCACTCGTTGTGTATCTTAAGAGATTCATCGTTACTCCTTCCATAGGTTACTGGTATTCTCTGATTCAATGCCTCTCGTGACGAAAAAGTGGCTATCTTAATAGTGCAATACTTCTTCCTCCCAGTTGCTCACACAGTTTACTACTTTTTTGTGTAGTTTTTGTCTGCCAGAAACTATAATTCACTAGTTTTGATCATAAAAGAGTCATCGTTTCTCCTCCTAGGGGTTATTCGAGACCTCTTTATCCAAACCGCAAGTAACGAGGCATTGGCTACCTTAAGAGAGTCATAGTTACTCGTCCCAATTGCTCACCCAGTCTGCCAATTTTTCTTACTGCGGCCAGTCTGCCAGAAGCGATATGTCACTCGTTGTGTATCTTAAGAGATTCATCGTTACTCCTTCCATAGGTTACTGGTATTCTCTGAGTCAATACCTCTCTTGACGAAAAAGTGGCTATCTTAATAGTGCAATACTTCTTCCTCCCAGTTGCTCACACAGTTTACTACTTTTTTGTGTAGTTTTTGTCTGCCAGAAACTATAATTCACTAGTTTTGTATCATAAAAGAGTCATCGTTTCTCCTCCTAGGGGTTTTCGAGATTTCTTAATCCCAACCGCAAGTAACGAGGCATTGGCTACCTTAAGAGAGTCATAGTTACTCGTCCCCATTGCTCACCCAGTCTGCCACTTTTTCTTACTGTGGCCAGTCTGCCAGAAGCGATATGTCACTCGTTGTGTATCTTAAGAGATTCATCGTTACTCCTTCCATAGGTTACTGGTATTCTCTGATTCAATGCCTCTCGTGACGAAAAAGTGGCTATCTTAATAGTGCAATACTTCTTCCTCAGAGTTGCTCACAGAGTTTACTACTTTTATTTGTAGTTTTTGTCTGCCAGAAACTATAATTCACTAGTTTTGTATCATAAAAGAGTCATTGTTTCTCCTCCTAGGGGTTATTCGAGACTTCTTTATCCAAAAGGCAAGTAACGAGGCATTGGCTACCTTAAGAGAGTCATAGTTACTCGTCCCAATTGCTCACCCAGTCTGCCACTTTTTCTTACTGCGGCCAGTCTGCCAGAAGCGATATGTCACTCGTTGTGTATCTTAAGAGATTCATCGTTACTCCTTCCATAGGTTACTGGTATTCTCTGAGTCAATACCTCTCGTGACGAAAAAGTGGCTATCTTAATAGTGCAACACTTCTTCCTCCGAGTTGCTCACACAGTTTACTACTTTTTGTGTAGTTTTTGTCTGCCAGAAACTATAATTCACTAGTTGTGTATCATAAAAGAGTCATCGTTTCTCCTCCTAGGGGTTTTCGAGATTTCTTAATCCAAACCGCAAGTAACGAGGCATTGGCAACCTTAAGAGAGTCATAGTTACTCGTCCCCATTGCTCACCCAGTCTGCCACTTTTTCTTACTGTGGCCAGTCTGCCAGAAGCGATATGTCACTCGTTGTGTATCTTAAGAGATTCATCGTTACTCCTTCCATAGGTTACTGGTATTCTCTGAGTCAATACCTCTCGTGACGAAAAAGTGGCTATCTTAATAGTGCAATACTTCTTCCTCCGAGTTGCTCACACAGTTTACTACTTTTTGTGTAGTTTTTGTCTGCCAGAAACTATAATTCACTAGTTGTGTATCATAAAAGAGTCATCGTTTCTCCTCCTAGGGGTTTTCGAGATTTCTTAATCCAAACCGCAAGTAACGAGGCATTGGCTACCTTAAGAGAGTCATAGTTACTCGTCCCCATTGCTCACCCAGTCTGACACTTTTTCTTACTGTGGCCAGTCTGCCAGAAGCGATATGTCACTCGTTGTGTATCTTAAGAGATTCATCGTTACTCCTTCCATAGGTTACTGGTATTCTCTGATTCAATGCCTCTCGTGACGAAAAAGTGGCTATCTTAATAGTGCAATACTTCTTCCTCCCAGTTGCTCACACAGTTTACTACTTTTTTGTGTAGTTTTTGTCTGCCAGAAACTATAATTCACTAGTTTTGTATCATAAAAGAGTCATCGTTTCTCCTCCTAGGGGTTATTCGAGACCTCTTAATAGAAACCGCAAGTAACGAGGCATTGGCTACCTTAAGAGAGTCATAGTTACTCGTCCCAATTGCTCACCCAGTCTGCCACTTTTTCTTACTGCGGCCAATCTGCCAAAAGCGATATGTCACTCGTTGTGTATCTTAAGAGATTCATCGTTACTCCTTCCATAGGTTACTGGTATTCTCTGAGTCAATACATCTCGTGACGAAAAAGTGGCTATCTTAATAGTGCAATACTTCTTCCTCCGAGTTGCTCACACAGTTTACTACTTTTTGTGTAGTTTTTGTCTGCCAGAAACTATAATTCACTAGTTTTGTATCATAAAAGAGTCATCGTTTCTCCTCCTAGGTGTTATTCGTGACTTCTTTATCCAAACCGCAAGTAACGAGGCATTGGCTACCTTAAGAGAGTCATAGTTACTCGTCCCAATTGCTCACCCAGTCTGCCACTTTTTCTTACTGCGGCCAGTCTGCCAGAAGCGATATGTCACTCGTTGTGTATCTTAAGAGATTCATCGTTACTCCTTCCATAGGTTACTGGTATTCTCTGAGTCAATACCTCTCGTGACGAAAAAGTGGCTATCTTAATAGTGCAACACTTCTTCCTCCGAGTTGCTCACACAGTTTACTACTTTTTGTGTAGTTTTTGTCTGCCAGAAACTATAATTCACTAGTTGTGTATCATAAAAGAGTCATCGTTTCTCCTCCTAGGGGTTTTCGAGATTTCTTAATCCAAACCGCAAGTAACGAGGCATTGGCTACCTTAAGAGAGTCATAGTTACTCGTCCCCATTGCTCACCCAGTCTGCCACTTTTTCTTACTCTGGCCAGTCTGCCAGAAGCGATATGTCACTCGTTGTGTATCTTAAGAGATTCATCGTTACTCCTTCCATAGGTTACTGGTATTCTCTGAGTCAATACCTCTCGTGACGAAAAAGTGGCTATCTTAATAGTGCAATACTTCTTCCTCCGAGTTGCTCACACAGTTTACTACTTTTTGTGTAGTTTTTGTCTGCCAGAAACTATAATTCACTAGTTGTGTATCATAAAAGAGTCATCGTTTCTCCTCCTAGGGGTTTTCGAGATTTCTTAATCCAAACCGCAAGTAACGAGGCATTGGCTACCTTAAGAGAGTCATAGTTACTCGTCCCCATTGCTCACCCAGTCTGACACTTTTTCTTACTGTGGCCAGTCTGCCAGAAGCGATATGTCACTCGTTGTGTATCTTAAGAGATTCATCGTTACTCCTTCCATAGGTTACTGGTATTCTCTGATTCAATGCCTCTCGTGACGAAAAAGTGGCTATCTTAATAGTGCAATACTTCTTCCTCCCAGTTGCTCACACAGTTTACTACTTTTTTGTGTAGTTTTTGTCTGCCAGAAACTATAATTCACTAGTTTTGTATCATAAAAGAGTCATCGTTTCTCCTCCTAGGGGTTATTCGAGACCTCTTAATAGAAACCGCAAGTAACGAGGCATTGGCTACCTTAAGAGAGTCATAGTTACTCGTCCCAATTGCTCACCCAGTCTGCCACTTTTTCTTACTGCGGCCAATCTGCCAGAACCGATATGTCACTCGTTGTGTATCTTAAGAGATTCATCGTTACTCCTTCCATAGGTTACTGGTATTCTCTGAGTCAATACATCTCGTGACGAAAAAGTGGCTATCTTAATAGTGCAATACTTCTTCCTCCGAGTTGCTCACACAGTTTACTACTTTTTGTGTAGTTTTTGTCTGCCAGAAACTATAATTCACTAGTTTTGTATCATAAAAGAGTCATCGTTTCTCCTCCTAGGGGTTTTCGAGATTTCTTAATCCCAACCGCAAGTAACGAGGCATTGGCTACCTTAAGAGAGTCATAGTTACTCGTCCCCATTGCTCACCCAGTCTGCCACTTTTTCTTACTGTGGCCAGTCTGCCAGAAGCGATATGTCACTCGTTGTGTATCTTAAGAGATTCATCGTTACTCCTTCCATAGGTTACTGGTATTCTCTGATTCAATGCCTCTCGTGACGAAAAAGTGGCTATCTTAATAGTGCAATACTTCTTCCTCAGAGTTGCTCACAGAGTTTACTACTTTTATTTGTAGTTTTTGTCTGCCAGAAACTATAATTCACTAGTTTTGTATCATAAAAGAGTCATTGTTTCTCCTCCTAGGGGTTATTCGAGACTTCTTTATCCAAACCGCAAGTAACGAGGCATTGGCTACCTTAAGAGAGTCATAGTTACTCGTCCCAATTGCTCACCCAGTCTGCCACTTTTTCTTACTGCGGCCAGTCTGCCAGAAGCGATATGTCACTCGTTGTGTATCTTAAGAGATTCATCGTTACTCCTTCCATAGGTTACTGGTATTCTCTGAGTCAATACCTCTCGTGACGAAAAAGTGGCTATCTTAATAGTGCAACACTTCTTCCTCCGAGTTGCTCACACAGTTTACTACTTTTTGTGTAGTTTTTGTCTGCCAGAAACTATAATTCACTAGTTGTGTATCATAAAAGAGTCATCGTTTCTCCTCCTAGGGGTTTTCGAGATTTCTTAATCCAAACCGCAAGTAACGAGGCATTGGCAACCTTAAGAGAGTCATAGTTACTCGTCCCCATTGCTCACCCAGTCTGCCACTTTTTCTTACTGTGGCCAGTCTGCCAGAAGCGATATGTCACTCGTTGTGTATCTTAAGAGATTCATCGTTACTCCTTCCATAGGTTACTGGTATTCTCTGAGTCAATACCTCTCGTGACGAAAAAGTGGCTATCTTAATAGTGCAATACTTCTTCCTCCGAGTTGCTCACACAGTTTACTACTTTTTGTGTAGTTTTTGTCTGCCAGAAACTATAATTCACTAGTTGTGTATCATAAAAGAGTCATCGTTTCTCCTCCTAGGGGTTTTCGAGATTTCTTAATCCAAACCGCAAGTAACGAGGCATTGGCTACCTTAAGAGAGTCATAGTTACTCGTCCCCATTGCTCACCCAGTCTGACACTTTTTCTTACTGTGGCCAGTCTGCCAGAAGCGATATGTCACTCGTTGTGTATCTTAAGAGATTCATCGTTACTCCTTCCATAGGTTACTGGTATTCTCTGATTCAATGCCTCTCGTGACGAAAAAGTGGCTATCTTAATAGTGCAATACTTCTTCCTCCCAGTTGCTCACACAGTTTACTACTTTTTTGTGTAGTTTTTGTCTGCCAGAAACTATAATTCACTAGTTTTGTATCATAAAAGAGTCATCGTTTCTCCTCCTAGGGGTTATTCGAGACCTCTTAATAGAAACCGCAAGTAACGAGGCATTGGCTACCTTAAGAGAGTCATAGTTACTCGTCCCAATTGCTCACCCAGTCTGCCACTTTTTCTTACTGCGGCCAATCTGCCAGAAGCGATATGTCACTCGTTGTGTATCTTAAGAGATTCATCGTTACTCCTTCCATAGGTTACTGGTATTCTCTGAGTCAATACATCTCGTGACGAAAAAGTGGCTATCTTAATAGTGCAATACTTCTTCCTCCGAGTTGCTCACACAGTTTACTACTTTTTGTGTAGTTTTTGTCTGCCAGAAACTATAATTCACTAGTTTTGTATCATAAAAGAGTCATCGTTTCTCCTCCTAGGTGTTATTCGTGACTTCTTTATCCAAACCGCAAGTAACGAGGCATTGGCTACCTTAAGAGAGTCATAGTTACTCGTCCCCATTGCTCACCCAGTCTGCCACTTTTTCTTACTGTGGCCAGTCTGCCAGAAGCGATATGTCACTCGTTGTGTATCTTAAGAGATTCATCGTTACTCCTTCCATAGGTTACTGGTATTCTCTGATTCAATGCCTCTCGTGACGAAAAAGTGGCTATCTTAATAGTGCAATACTTCTTCCTCAGAGTTGCTCACAGAGTTTACTACTTTTATTTGTAGTTTTTGTCTGCCAGAAACTATAATTCACTAGTTTTGTATCATAAAAGAGTCATTGTTTCTCCTCCTAGGGGTTATTCGAGACTTCTTTATCCAAACCGCAAGTAACGAGGCATTGGCTACCTTAAGAGAGTCATAGTTACTCGTCCCAATTGCTCACCCAGTCTGCCACTTTTTCTTACTGCGGCCAGTCTGCCAGAAGCGATATGTCACTCGTTGTGTATCTTAAGAGATTCATCGTTACTCCTTCCATAGGTTACTGGTATTCTCTGAGTCAATACCTCTCGTGACGAAAAAGTGGCTATCTTAATAGTGCAACACTTCTTCCTCCGAGTTGCTCACACAGTTTACTACTTTTTGTGTAGTTTTTGTCTGCCAGAAACTATAATTCACTAGTTGTGTATCATAAAAGAGTCATCGTTTCTCCTCCTAGGGGTTTTCGAGATTTCTTAATCCAAACCGCAAGTAACGAGGCATTGGCAACCTTAAGAGAGTCATAGTTACTCGTCCCCATTGCTCACCCAGTCTGCCACTTTTTCTTACTGTGGCCAGTCTGCCAGAAGCGATATGTCACTCGTTGTGTATCTTAAGAGATTCATCGTTACTCCTTCCATAGGTTACTGGTATTCTCTGAGTCAATACCTCTCGTGACGAAAAAGTGGCTATCTTAATAGTGCAATACTTCTTCCTCCGAGTTGCTCACACAGTTTACTACTTTTTGTGTAGTTTTTGTCTGCCAGAAACTATAATTCACTAGTTGTGTATCATAAAAGAGTCATCGTTTCTCCTCCTAGGGGTTTTCGAGATTTCTTAATCCAAACCGCAAGTAACGAGGCATTGGCTACCTTAAGAGAGTCATAGTTACTCGTCCCCATTGCTCACCCAGTCTGACACTTTTTCTTACTGTGGCCAGTCTGCCAGAAGCGATATGTCACTCGTTGTGTATCTTAAGAGATTCATCGTTACTCCTTCCATAGGTTACTGGTATTCTCTGATTCAATGCCTCTCGTGACGAAAAAGTGGCTATCTTAATAGTGCAATACTTCTTCCTCCCAGTTGCTCACACAGTTTACTACTTTTTTGTGTAGTTTTTGTCTGCCAGAAACTATAATTCACTAGTTTTGTATCATAAAAGAGTCATCGTTTCTCCTCCTAGGGGTTATTCGAGACCTCTTAATAGAAACCGCAAGTAACGAGGCATTGGCTACCTTAAGAGAGTCATAGTTACTCGTCCCAATTGCTCACCCAGTCTGCCACTTTTTCTTACTGCGGCCAATCTGCCAGAAGCGATATGTCACTCGTTGTGTATCTTAAGAGATTCATCGTTACTCCTTCCATAGGTTACTGGTATTCTCTGAGTCAATACATCTCGTGACGAAAAAGTGGCTATCTTAATAGTGCAATACTTCTTCCTCCGAGTTGCTCACACAGTTTACTACTTTTTGTGTAGTTTTTGTCTGCCAGAAACTATAATTCACTAGTTTTGTATCATAAAAGAGTCATCGTTTCTCCTCCTAGGTGTTATTCGTGACTTCTTTATCCAAACCGCAAGTAACGAGGCATTGGCTACCTTAAGAGAGTCATAGTTACTCGTCCCAATTGCTCACCCAGTCTGCCACTTTTTCTTACTGCGGCCAGTCTGCCAGAAGCGATATGTCACTCGTTGTGTATCTTAAGAGATTCATCGTTACTCCTTCCATAGGTTACTGGTATTCTCTGAGTCAATACCTCTCGTGACGAAAAAGTGGCTATCTTAATAGTGCAACACTTCTTCCTCTGAGTTGCTCACACAGTTTACTACTTTTTGTGTAGTTTTTGTCTGCCAGAAACTATAATTCACTAGTTGTGTATCATAAAAGAGTCATCGTTTCTCCTCCTTGGGGTTTTCGAGATTTCTTAATCCAAACCGCAAGTAACGAGGCATTGGCTACCTTAAGAGAGTCATAGTTACTCGTCCCCATTGCTCACCCAGTCTGCCACTTTTTCTTACTGTGGCCAGTCTGCCAGAAGCGATATGTCACTCGTTGTGTATCTTAAGAGATTCATCGTTACTCCTTCCATAGGTTACTGGTATTCTCTGATTCAATGCCTCTCGTGACGAAAAAGTGGCTATCTTAATAGTGCAATACTTCTTCCTCTCAGTTGCTCACACAGTTTACTACTTTTTTGTGTAGTTTTTGTCTGCCAAAAACTATAATTCACTAGTTTTGATCATAAAAGAGTCATCGTTTCTCCTCCTAGGGGTTATTCGAGACCTCTTTATCCAAACCGCAAGTAACGAGGCATTGGCTACCTTAAGAGAGTCATAGTTACTCGTCCCAATTGCTCACCCAGTCTGCCAGTTTTTCTTACTGCGGCCAGTCTGCCAGAAGCGATATGTCACTCGTTGTGTATCTTAAGAGATTCATCGTTACTCCTTCCATAGGTTACTGGTATTCTCTGAGTCAATACCTCTCTTGACGAAAAAGTGGCTATCTTAATAGTGCAATACTTCTTCCTCCCAGTTGCTCACACAGTTTACTACTTTTTTGTGTAGTTTTTGTCTGCCAGAAACTATAATTCACTAGTTTTGTATCATAAAAGAGTCATCGTTTCTCCTCCTAGGGGTTTTCGAGATTTCTTAATCCCAACCGCAAGTAACGAGGCATTGGCTACCTTAAGAGAGTCATAGTTACTCGTCCCCATTGCTCACCCAGTCTGCCACTTTTTCTTACTGTGGCCAGTCTGCCAGAAGCGATATGTCACTCGTTGTGTATCTTAAGAGATTCATCGTTACTCCTTCCATAGGTTACTGGTATTCTCTGATTCAATGCCTCTCGTGACGAAAAAGTGGCTATCTTAATAGTGCAATACTTCTTCCTCAGAGTTGCTCACAGAGTTTACTACTTTTATTTGTAGTTTTTGTCTGCCAGAAACTATAATTCACTAGTTTTGTATCATAAAAGAGTCATTGTTTCTCCTCCTAGGGGTTATTCGAGACTTCTTTATCCAAACCGCAAGTAACGAGGCATTGGCTACCTTAAGAGAGTCATAGTTACTCGTCCCAATTGCTCACCCAGTCTGCCACTTTTTCTTACTGCGGCCAGTCTGCCAGAAGCGATATGTCACTCGTTGTGTATCTTAAGAGATTCATCGTTACTCCTTCCATAGGTTACTGGTATTCTCTGAGTCAATACCTCTCGTGACGAAAAAGTGGCTATCTTAATAGTGCAACACTTCTTCCTCCGAGTTGCTCACACAGTTTACTACTTTTTGTGTAGTTTTTGTCTGCCAGAAACTATAATTCACTAGTTGTGTATCATAAAAGAGTCATCGTTTCTCCTCCTAGGGGTTTTCGAGATTTCTTAATCCAAACCGCAAGTAACGAGGCATTGGCAACCTTAAGAGAGTCATAGTTACTCGTCCCCATTGCTCACCCAGTCTGCCACTTTTTCTTACTGTGGCCAGTCTGCCAGAAGCGATATGTCACTCGTTGTGTATCTTAAGAGATTCATCGTTACTCCTTCCATAGGTTACTGGTATTCTCTGAGTCAATACCTCTCGTGACGAAAAAGTGGCTATCTTAATAGTGCAATACTTCTTCCTCCGAGTTGCTCACACAGTTTACTACTTTTTGTGTAGTTTTTGTCTGCCAGAAACTATAATTCACTAGTTGTGTATCATAAAAGAGTCATCGTTTCTCCTCCTAGGGGTTTTCGAGATTTCTTAATCCAAACCGCAAGTAACGAGGCATTGGCTACCTTAAGAGAGTCATAGTTACTCGTCCCCATTGCTCACCCAGTCTGACACTTTTTCTTACTGTGGCCAGTCTGCCAGAAGCGATATGTCACTCGTTGTGTATCTTAAGAGATTCATCGTTACTCCTTCCATAGGTTACTGGTATTCTCTGATTCAATGCCTCTCGTGACGAAAAAGTGGCTATCTTAATAGTGCAATACTTCTTCCTCCCAGTTGCTCACACAGTTTACTACTTTTTTGTGTAGTTTTTGTCTGCCAGAAACTATAATTCACTAGTTTTGTATCATAAAAGAGTCATCGTTTCTCCTCCTAGGGGTTATTCGAGACCTCTTAATAGAAACCGCAAGTAACGAGGCATTGGCTACCTTAAGAGAGTCATAGTTACTCGTCCCAATTGCTCACCCAGTCTGCCACTTTTTCTTACTGCGGCCAATCTGCCAGAAGCGATATGTCACTCGTTGTGTATCTTAAGAGATTCATCGTTACTCCTTCCATAGGTTACTGGTATTCTCTGAGTCAATACATCTCGTGACGAAAAAGTGGCTATCTTAATAGTGCAATACTTCTTCCTCCGAGTTGCTCACACAGTTTACTACTTTTTGTGTAGTTTTTGTCTGCCAGAAACTATAATTCACTAGTTTTGTATCATAAAAGAGTCATCGTTTCTCCTCCTAGGTGTTATTCGTGACTTCTTTATCCAAACCGCAAGTAACGAGGCATTGGCTACCTTAAGAGAGTCATAGTTACTCGTCCCAATTGCTCACCCAGTCTGCCACTTTTTCTTACTGCGGCCAGTCTGCCAGAAGCGATATGTCACTCGTTGTGTATCTTAAGAGATTCATCGTTACTCCTTCCATAGGTTACTGGTATTCTCTGAGTCAATACCTCTCGTGACGAAAAAGTGGCTATCTTAATAGTGCAACACTTCTTCCTCCGAGTTGCTCACACAGTTTACTACTTTTTGTGTAGTTTTTGTCTGCCAGAAACTATAATTCACTAGTTGTGTATCATAAAAGAGTCATCGTTTCTCCTCCTAGGGGTTTTCGAGATTTCTTAATCCAAACCGCAAGTAACGAGGCATTGGCTACCTTAAGAGAGTCATAGTTACTCGTCCCCATTGCTCACCCAGTCTGCCACTTTTTCTTACTGTGGCCAGTCTGCCAGAAGCGATATGTCACTCGTTGTGTATCTTAAGAGATTCATCGTTACTCCTTCCATAGGTTACTGGTATTCTCTGAGTCAATACCTCTCGTGACGAAAAAGTGGCTATCTTAATAGTGCAATACTTCTTCCTCCGAGTTGCTCACACAGTTTACTACTTTTTGTGTAGTTTTTGTCTGCCAGAAACTATAATTCACTAGTTGTGTATCATAAAAGAGTCATCGTTTCTCCTCCTAGGGGTTTTCGAGATTTCTTAATCCAAACCGCAAGTAACGAGGCATTGGCTACCTTAAGAGAGTCATAGTTACTCGTCCCCATTGCTCACCCAGTCTGACACTTTTTCTTACTGTGGCCAGTCTGCCAGAAGCGATATGTCACTCGTTGTGTATCTTAAGAGATTCATCGTTACTCCTTCCATAGGTTACTGGTATTCTCTGATTCAATGCCTCTCGTGACGAAAAAGTGGCTATCTTAATAGTGCAATACTTCTTCCTCCCAGTTGCTCACACAGTTTACTACTTTTTTGTGTAGTTTTTGTCTGCCAGAAACTATAATTCACTAGTTTTGTATCATAAAAGAGTCATCGTTTCTCCTCCTAGGGGTTACTCGAGACCTCTTAATAGAAACCGCAAGTAACGAGGCATTGGCTACCTTAAGAGAGTCATATTTACTCGTCCCAATTGCTCACCCAGTCTGCCACTTTTTCTTACTGCGGCCAATCTGCCAGAACCGATATGTCACTCGTTGTGTATCTTAAGAGATTCATCGTTACTCCTTCCATAGGTTACTGGTATTCTCTGAGTCAATACATCTCGTGACGAAAAAGTGGCTATCTTAATAGTGCAATACTTCTTCCTCCGAGTTGCTCACACAGTTTACTACTTTTTGTGTAGTTTTTGTCTGCCAGAAACTATAATTCACTAGTTTTGTATCATAAAAGAGTCATCGTTTCTCCTCCTAGGGGTTTTCGAGATTTCTTAATCCCAACCGCAAGTAACGAGGCATTGGCTACCTTAAGAGAGTCATAGTTACTCGTCCCCATTGCTCACCCAGTCTGCCACTTTTTCTTACTGTGGCCAGTCTGCCAGAAGCGATATGTCACTCGTTGTGTATCTTAAGAGATTCATCGTTACTCCTTCCATAGGTTACTGGTATTCTCTGATTCAATGCCTCTCGTGACGAAAAAGTGGCTATCTTAATAGTGCAATACTTCTTCCTCAGAGTTGCTCACAGAGTTTACTACTTTTATTTGTAGTTTTTGTCTGCCAGAAACTATAATTCACTAGTTTTGTATCATAAAAGAGTCATTGTTTCTCCTCCTAGGGGTTATTCGAGACTTCTTTATCCAAACCGCAAGTAACGAGGCATTGGCTACCTTAAGAGAGTCATAGTTACTCGTCCCAATTGCTCACCCAGTCTGCCACTTTTTCTTACTGCGGCCAGTCTGCCAGAAGCGATATGTCACTCGTTGTGTATCTTAAGAGATTCATCGTTACTCCTTCCATAGGTTACTGGTATTCTCTGAGTCAATACCTCTCGTGACGAAAAAGTGGCTATCTTAATAGTGCAACACTTCTTCCTCCGAGTTGCTCACACAGTTTACTACTTTTTGTGTAGTTTTTGTCTGCCAGAAACTATAATTCACTAGTTGTGTATCATAAAAGAGTCATCGTTTCTCCTCCTAGGGGTTTTCGAGATTTCTTAATCCAAACCGCAAGTAACGAGGCATTGGCAACCTTAAGAGAGTCATAGTTACTCGTCCCCATTGCTCACCCAGTCTGCCACTTTTTCTTACTGTGGCCAGTCTGCCAGAAGCGATATGTCACTCGTTGTGTATCTTAAGAGATTCATCGTTACTCCTTCCATAGGTTACTGGTATTCTCTGAGTCAATACCTCTCGTGACGAAAAAGTGGCTATCTTAATAGTGCAATACTTCTTCCTCCGAGTTGCTCACACAGTTTACTACTTTTTGTGTAGTTTTTGTCTGCCAGAAACTATAATTCACTAGTTGTGTATCATAAAAGAGTCATCGTTTCTCCTCCTAGGGGTTTTCGAGATTTCTTAATCCAAACCGCAAGTAACGAGGCATTGGCTACCTTAAGAGAGTCATAGTTACTCGTCCCCATTGCTCACCCAGTCTGACACTTTTTCTTACTGTGGCCAGTCTGCCAGAAGCGATATGTCACTCGTTGTGTATCTTAAGAGATTCATCGTTACTCCTTCCATAGGTTACTGGTATTCTCTGATTCAATGCCTCTCGTGACGAAAAAGTGGCTATCTTAATAGTGCAATACTTCTTCCTCCCAGTTGCTCACACAGTTTACTACTTTTTTGTGTAGTTTTTGTCTGCCAGAAACTATAATTCACTAGTTTTGTATCATAAAAGAGTCATCGTTTCTCCTCCTAGGGGTTATTCGAGACCTCTTAATAGAAACCGCAAGTAACGAGGCATTGGCTACCTTAAGAGAGTCATAGTTACTCGTCCCAATTGCTCACCCAGTCTGCCACTTTTTCTTACTGCGGCCAATCTGCCAGAACCGATATGTCACTCGTTGTGTATCTTAAGAGATTCATCGTTACTCCTTCCATAGGTTACTGGTATTCTCTGAGTCAATACATCTCGTGACGAAAAAGTGGCTATCTTAATAGTGCAATACTTCTTCCTCCGAGTTGCTCACACAGTTTACTACTTTTTGTGTAGTTTTTGTCTGCCAGAAACTATAATTCACTAGTTTTGTATCATAAAAGAGTCATCGTTTCTCCTCCTAGGTGTTATTCGTGACTTCTTTATCCAAACCGCAAGTAACGAGGCATTGGCTACCTTAAGAGAGTCATAGTTACTCGTCCCAATTGCTCACCCAGTCTGCCACTTTTTCTTACTGCGGCCAGTCTGCCAGAAGCGATATGTCACTCGTTGTGTATCTTAAGAGATTCATCGTTACTCCTTCCATAGGTTACTGGTATTCTCTGAGTCAATACCTCTCGTGACGAAAAAGTGGCTATCTTAATAGTGCAACACTTCTTCCTCCGAGTTGCTCACACAGTTTACTACTTTTTGTGTAGTTTTTGTCTGCCAGAAACTATAATTCACTAGTTGTGTATCATAAAAGAGTCATCGTTTCTCCTCCTAGGGGTTTTCGAGATTTCTTAATCCAAACCGCAAGTAACGAGGCATTGGCTACCTTAAGAGAGTCATAGTTACTCGTCCCCATTGCTCACCCAGTCTGCCACTTTTTCTTACTGTGGCCAGTCTGCCAGAAGCGATATGTCACTCGTTGTGTATCTTAAGAGATTCATCGTTACTCCTTCCATAGGTTACTGGTATTCTCTGAGTCAATACCTCTCGTGACGAAAAAGTGGCTATCTTAATAGTGCAATACTTCTTCCTCCGAGTTGCTCACACAGTTTACTACTTTTTGTGTAGTTTTTGTCTGCCAGAAACTATAATTCACTAGTTGTGTATCATAAAAGAGTCATCGTTTCTCCTCCTAGGGGTTTTCGAGATTTCTTAATCCAAACCGCAAGTAACGAGGCATTGGCTACCTTAAGAGAGTCATAGTTACTCGTCCCCATTGCTCACCCAGTCTGACACTTTTTCTTACTGTGGCCAGTCTGCCAGAAGCGATATGTCACTCGTTGTGTATCTTAAGAGATTCATCGTTACTCCTTCCATAGGTTACTGGTATTCTCTGATTCAATGCCTCTCGTGACGAAAAAGTGGCTATCTTAATAGTGCAATACTTCTTCCTCCCAGTTGCTCACACAGTTTACTACTTTTTTGTGTAGTTTTTGTCTGCCAGAAACTATAATTCACTAGTTTTGTATCATAAAAGAGTCATCGTTTCTCCTCCTAGGGGTTATTCGAGACCTCTTAATAGAAACCGCAAGTAACGAGGCATTGGCTACCTTAAGAGAGTCATAGTTACTCGTCCCAATTGCTCACCCAGTCTGCCACTTTTTCTTACTGCGGCCAATCTGCCAGAACCGATATGTCACTCGTTGTGTATCTTAAGAGATTCATCGTTACTCCTTCCATAGGTTACTGGTATTCTCTGAGTCAATACATCTCGTGACGAAAAAGTGCCTATCTTAATAGTGCAATACTTCTTCCTCCGAGTTGCTCACACAGTTTACTACTTTTTGTGTAGTTTTTGTCTGCCAGAAACTATAATTCACTAGTTTTGTATCATAAAAGAGTCATCGTTTCTCCTCCTAGGGGTTTTCGAGATTTCTTAATCCCAACCGCAAGTAACGAGGCATTGGCTACCTTAAGAGAGTCATAGTTACTCGTCCCCATTGCTCACCCAGTCTGCCACTTTTTCTTACTGTGGCCAGTCTGCCAGAAGCGATATGTCACTCGTTGTGTATCTTAAGAGATTCATCGTTACTCCTTCCATAGGTTACTGGTATTCTCTGATTCAATGCCTCTCGTGACGAAAAAGTGGCTATCTTAATAGTGCAATACTTCTTCCTCAGAGTTGCTCACAGAGTTTACTACTTTTATTTGTAGTTTTTGTCTGCCAGAAACTATAATTCACTAGTTTTGTATCATAAAAGAGTCATTGTTTCTCCTCCTAGGGGTTATTCGAGACTTCTTTACCCAAACCGCAAGTAACGAGGCATTGGCTACCTTAAGAGAGTCATAGTTACTCGTCCCAATTGCTCACCCAGTCTGCCACTTTTTCTTACTGCGGCCAGTCTGCCAGAAGCGATATGTCACTCGTTGTGTATCTTAAGAGATTCATCGTTACTCCTTCCATAGGTTACTGGTATTCTCTGAGTCAATACCTCTCGTGACGAAAAAGTGGCTATCTTAATAGTGCAACACTTCTTCCTCCGAGTTGCTCACACAGTTTACTACTTTTTGTGTAGTTTTTGTCTGCCAGAAACTATAATTCACTAGTAGTGTATCATAAAAGAGTCATCGTTTCTCCTCCTAGGGGTTTTCGAGATCTCTTAATCCAAACCGCAAGTAACGAGGCATTGGCAACCTTAAGAGAGTCATAGTTACTCGTCCCCATTGCTCACCCAGTCTGCCACTTTTTCTTACTGTGGCCAGTCTGCCAGAAGCGATATGTCACTCGTTGTGTATCTTAAGAGATTCATCGTTACTCCTTCCATAGGTTACTGGTATTCTCTGAGTCAATACCTCTCGTGACGAAAAAGTGGCTATCTTAATAGTGCAATACTTCTTCCTCCGAGTTGCTCACACAGTTTACTACTTTTTGTGTAGTTTTTGTCTGCCAGAAACTATAATTCACTAGTTGTGTATCATAAAAGAGTCATCGTTTCTCCTCCTAGGGGTTTTCGAGATTTCTTAATCCAAACCGCAAGTAACGAGGCATTGGCTACCTTAAGAGAGTCATAGTTACTCGTCCCCATTGCTCACCCAGTCTGACACTTTTTCTTACTGTGGCCAGTCTGCCAGAAGCGATATGTCACTCGTTGTGTATCTTAAGAGATTCATCGTTACTCCTTCCATAGGTTACTGGTATTCTCTGATTCAATGCCTCTCGTGACGAAAAAGTGGCTATCTTAATAGTGCAATACTTCTTCCTCCCAGTTGCTCACACAGTTTACTACTTTTTTGTGTAGTTTTTGTCTGCCAGAAACTATAATTCACTAGTTTTGTATCATAAAAGAGTCATCGTTTCTCCTCCTAGGGGTTATTCGAGACCTCTTAATAGAAACCGCAAGTAACGAGGCATTGGCTACCTTAAGAGAGTCATAGTTACTCGTCCCAATTGCTCACCCAGTCTGCCACTTTTTCTTACTGCGGCCAATCTGCCAGAACCGATATGTCACTCGTTGTGTATCTTAAGAGATTCATCGTTACTCCTTCCATAGGTTACTGGTATTCTCTGAGTCAATACATCTCGTGACGAAAAAGTGGCTATCTTAATAGTGCAATACTTCTTCCTCCGAGTTGCTCACACAGTTTACTACTTTTTGTGTAGTTTTTGTCTGCCAGAAACTATAATTCACTAGTTTTGTATCATAAAAGAGTCATCGTTTCTCCTCCTAGGTGTTATTCGTGACTTCTTTATCCAAACCGCAAGTAACGAGGCATTGGCTACCTTAAGAGAGTCATAGTTACTCGTCCCAATTGCTCACCCAGTCTGCCACTTTTTCTTACTGCGGCCAGTCTGCCAGAAGCGATATGTCACTCGTTGTGTATCTTAAGAGATTCATCGTTACTCCTTCCATAGGTTACTGGTATTCTCTGAGTCAATACCTCTCGTGACGAAAAAGTGGCTATCTTAATAGTGCAATACTTCTTCCTCCGAGTTGCTCACACAGTTTACTACTTTTTGTGTAGTTTTTGTCTGCCAGAAACTATAATTCACTAGTTGTGTATCATAAAAGAGTCATCGTTTCTCCTCCTAGGGGTTTTCGAGATTTCTTAATCCAAACCGCAAGTAACGAGGCATTGGCTACCTTAAGAGAGTCATAGTTACTCGTCCCCATTGCTCACCCAGTCTGCCACTTTTTCTTACTGTGGCCAGTCTGCCAGAAGCGATATGTCACTCGTTGTGTATCTTAAGAGATTCATCGTTACTCCTTCCATAGGTTACTGGTATTCTCTGATTCAATGCCTCTCGTGACGAAAAAGTGGCTATCTTAATAGTGCAATACTTCTTCCTCCCAGTTGCTCACACAGTTTACTACTTTTTTGTGTAGTTTTTGTCTGCCAGAAACTATAATTCACTAGTTTTGTATCATAAAAGAGTCATCGTTTCTCCTCCTAGGGGTTATTCGTGACTTCTTTATCCAAACCGCAAGTAACGAGGCATTGGCTACCTTAAGAGAGTCATAGTTACTCGTCCCAATTGCTCACCCAGTCTGCCACTTTTTCTTACTGCGGCCAGTCTGCCAGAAGCGATATGTCACTCGTTGTGTATCTTAAGAGATTCATCGTTACTCCTTCCATAGGTTACTGGTATTCTCTGAGTCAATACCTCTCGTGACGAAAAAGTGGCTATCTTAATAGTGCAACACTTCTTCCTCCGAGTTGCTCACACAGTTTACTACTTTTTGTGTAGTTTTTGTCTGCCAGAAACTATAATTCACTAGTTGTGTATCATAAAAGAGTCATCGTTTCTCCTCCTAGGGGTTTTCGAGATTTCTTAATCCAAACCGCAAGTAACGAGGCATTGGCTACCTTAAGAGAGTCATAGTTACTCGTCCCCATTGCTCACCCAGTCTGCCACTTTTTCTTACTGTGGCCAGTCTGCCAGAAGCGATATGTCACTCGTTGTGTATCTTAAGAGATTCATCGTTACTCCTTCCATAGGTTACTGGTATTCTCTGAGTCAATACCTCTCGTGACGAAAAAGTGGCTATCTTAATAGTGCAATACTTCTTCCTCCGAGTTGCTCACACAGTTTACTACTTTTTGTGTAGTTTTTGTCTGCCAGAAACTATAATTCACTAGTTGTGTATCATAAAAGAGTCATCGTTTCTCCTCCTAGGGGTTTTCGAGATTTCTTAATCCAAACCGCAAGTAACAAGGCATTGGCTACCTTAAGAGAGTCATAGTTACTCGTCCCCATTGCTCACCCAGTCTGCCACTTTTTCTTACTGTGTCCCAGTCTGCCAGAAGCGATATGTCACTCGTTGTGTATCTTAAGAGATTCATCGTTACTCCTTTCATAGGTTACTGGTATTCTCTGAGTCAATACCTCTCTTGACGAAAAAGTGGCTATCTTAATAGAGCAATACTTCTTCCTCCCAGTTGCTCACACAGTTTACTAGTTTTTTGTGTAGTTTTTGTCTGCCAGAAACTATAATTCACTAGTTTTGTATCATAAAAGAGTCATCGTTTCTCCTCCTAGGGGTTATTCGTGACTTCTTTATCCAAACCGCAAGTAACGAGGCATTGGCTACCTTAAGAGAGTCATAGTTACTCGTCCCAATTGCTCACCCAGTCTGCCACTTTTTCTTACTGCAGCCAGTCTGCCAGAAGCGATATGTCACTCGTTGTGTATCTTAAGAGATTCATCGTTACTCCTTCCATAGGTTACTGGTATTCTCTGAGTCAATACCTCTCGTGACGAAAAAGTGGCTATCTTAATAGTGCAACACTTCTTCCTCCGAGTTGCTCACACAGTTTACTACTTTTTGTGTAGTTTTTGTCTGCCAGAAACTATAATTCACTAGTTGTGTATCATAAAAGGGTCATCGTTTCTCCTCCTTGGGGTTTTCGAGATTTCTTAATCCAAACCGCAAGTAACGAGGCATTGGCTACCTTAAGAGAGTCATAGTTACTCGTCCCCATTGCTCACCCAGTCTGCCACTTTTTCTTACTGTGGCCAGTCTGCCAGAAGCGATATGTCACTCGTTGTGTATCTTAAGAGATTCATCGTTACTCCTTCCATAGGTTACTGGTATTCTCTGATTCAATGCCTCTCGTGACGAAAAAGTGGCTATCTTAATAGTGCAATACTTCTTCCTCCCAGTTGCTCACACAGTTTACTACTTTTTTGTGTAGTTTTTGTCTGCCAGAAACTATAATTCACTAGTTTTGTATCATAAAAGAGTCATCGTTTCTCCTCCTAGGGGTTATTCGAGACCTCTTTATCCAAACCGCAAGTAACGAGGCATTGGCTACCTTAAGAGAGTCATAGTTACTCGTCCCAATTGCTCACCCAGTCTGCCACTTTTTCTTACTGCGGCCAGTCTGCCAGAAGCGATATGTCACTCATTGTGTATCTTAAGAGATTCATCGTTACTCCTTCCATAGGTTACTGGTATTCTCTGAGTCAATACCTCTCGTGACGAAAAAGTGGCTATCTTAATAGTGCAATACTTCTTCCTCCGAGTTGCTCACACAGTTTACTACTTTTTGTGTAGTTTTTGTCTGCCAGAAACTATAATTCACTAGTTGTGTATCATAAAAGAGTCATCGTTTCTCCTCCTAGGGGTTTTCGAGATTTCTTAATCCTAACCGCAAGTAACGAGGCATTGGCTACCTTAAGAGAGTCATAGTTACTCGTCCCCATTGCTCACCCAGTCTGCCACTTTTTCTTACTGTGGCCAGTCTGCCAGAAGCGATATGTCACTCGTTGTGTATCTTAAGAGATTCATCGTTACTCCTTCCATAGGTTACTGGTATTCTCTGATTCAATGCCTCTCGTGACGAAAAAGTGGCTATCTTAATAGTGCAATACTTCTTCCTCCCAGTTGCTCACACAGTTTACTACTTTTTTGTGTAGTTTTTGTCTGCCAGAAACTATAATTCACTAGTTTTGTATCATAAAAGAGTCATCGTTTCTCCTCCTAGGGGTTATTCGAGACCTCTTAATAGAAACCGCAAGTAACGAGGCATTGGCTACCTTAAGAGAGTCATAGTTACTCGTCCCAATTGCTCACCCAGTCTGCCACTTTTTCTTACTGCGGCCAATCTGCCAGAAGCGATATGTCACTCGTTGTGTATCTTAAGAGATTCATCGTTACTCCTTCCATAGGTTACTGGTATTCTCTGAGTCAATACCTCTCGTGACGAAAAAGTAGCTATCTTAATAGTGCAATACTTCTTCCTCCGAGTTGCTCACACAGTTTACTACTTTTTGTGTAGTTTTTGTCTGCCAGAAACTATAATTCACTAGTTGTGTATCATAAAAGAGTCATCGTTTCTCCTCCTAGGGGTTTTCGAGATTTCTTAATCCAAACCGCAAGTAACGAGGCATTGGCTACCTTAAGAGAGTCATAGTTACTCGTCCCCATTGCTCACCCAGTCTGCCACTTTTTCTTACTGTGGCCAGTCTGCCAGAAGCGATATGTCACTCGTTGTGTATCTTAAGAGATTCATCGTTACTCCTTCCATAGGTTACTGGTATTCTCTGAGTCAATACCTCTCGTGACGAAAAAGTGGCTATCTTAATAGTGCAATACTTCTTCCTCCGAGTTGCTCACACAGTTTACTACTTTTTGTGTAGTTTTTGTCTGCCAGAAACTATAATTCACTAGTTGTGTATCATAAAAGAGTCATCGTTTCTCCTCCTAGGGGTTTTCGAGATTTCTTAATCCAAACCGCAAGTAACAAGGCATTGGCTACCTTAAGAGAGTCATAGTTACTCGTCCCCATTGCTCACCCAGTCTGCCACTTTTTCTTACTGTGTCCCAGTCTGCCAGAAGCGATATGTCACTCGTTGTGTATCTTAAGAGATTCATCGTTACTCCTTTCATAGGTTACTGGTATTCTCTGAGTCAATACCTCTCTTGACGAAAAAGTGGCTATCTTAATAGAGCAATACTTCTTCCTCCCAGTTGCTCACACAGTTTACTACTTTTTTGTGTAGTTTTTGTCTGCCAGAAACTATAATTCACTAGTTTTGTATCATAAAAGAGTCATCGTTTCTCCTCCTAGGGGTTATTCGTGACTTCGTTATCTAAACCGCAAGTAACGAGGCATTGGCTACCTTAAGAGAGTCATAGTTACTCGTCCCAATTGCTCACCCAGTCTGCCACTTTTTCTTACTGCGGCCAGTCTGCCAGAAGCGATATGTCACTCGTTGTGTATCTTAAGAGATTCATCGTTACTCCTTCCATAGGTTACTGGTATTCTCTGAGTCAATACCTCTCGTGACGAAAAAGTGGCTATCTTAATAGTGCAACACTTCTTCCTCCGAGTTGCTCACACAGTTTACTACTTTTTGTGTAGTTTTTGTCTGCCAGAAACTATAATTCACTAGTTGTGTATCATAAAAGAGTCATCGTTTCTCCTCCTAGGGGTTTTCGAGATTTCTTAATCCAAACCGCAAGTAACGAGGCATTGGCTACCTTAAGAGAGTCATAGTTACTCGTCCCCATTGCTCACCCAGTCTGCCACTTTTTCTTACTGTGGCCAGTCTGCCAGAAGCGATATGTCACTCGTTGTGTATCTTAAGAGATTCATCGTTACTCCTTCCATAGGTTACTGGTATTCTCTGATTCAATGCCTCTCGTGACGAAAAAGTGGCTATCTTAATAGTGCAATACTTCTTCCTCCCAATTGCTCACACAGTTTACTACTTTTTTGTGTAGTTTTTGTCTGCCAGAAACTATAATTCACTAGTTTTGTATCATAAAAGAGTCATCGTTTCTCCTCCTAGGGGTTATTCGAGACCTCTTTATCCAAACCGCAAGTAACGAGGCATTGGCTACCTTAAGAGAGTCATAGTTACTCGTCCCAATTGCTCACCCAGTCTGCCAATTTTTCTTACTGCGGCCAGTCTGCCAGAAGCGATATGTCACTCGTTGTGTATCTTAAGAGATTCATCGTTACTCCTTCCATAGGTTACTGGTATTCTCTGAGTCAATACCTCTCGTGACGAAAAAGTGGCTATCTTAATAGTGCAATACTTCTTCCTCCGAGTTGCTCACACAGTTTACTACTTTTTGTGTAGTTTTTGTCTGCCAGAAACTATAATTCACTAGTTGTGTATCATAAAAGAGTCATCGTTTCTCCTCCTAGGGGTTTTCGAGATTTCTTAATCCAAACCGCAAGTAACGAGGCATTGGCTACCTTAAGAGGGTCATAGTTACTCGCCCCATTGCTCACCCAGTCTGCCACTTATTCTTACTGTGGCCAGTCTGCCAGAAGCGATATGTCACTCGTTGTGTATCTTAAGAGATTCATCGTTACTCCTTCCATAGGTTACTGGTATTCTCTGAGTCAATACCTCTCGTGACGAAAAAGTGGCTATCTTAATAGTGCAATACTTCTTCCTCCGAGTTGCTCAGACAGTTTACTACTTTTTGTGTAGTTTTTGTCTGCCAGAAACTATAATTCACTAGTTGTGTATCATAAAAAAGTCATCGTTTCTCCTCCTAGGGGTTTTCGAGATTTCTTAATCCAAACCGCAAGTAACGAGGCATTGGCTACCTTAAGAGAGTCATAGTTACTCGTCCCCATTGCTCACCCAGTCTGCCACTTTTTCTTACTGTGTCCCAGTCTGCCAGAAGCGATATGTCACTCGTTGTGTATCTTAAGAGATTCATCGTTACTCCTTTCATAGGTTACTGGTATTCTCTGAGTCAATACCTCTCTTGACGAAAAAGTGGCTATCTTAATAGAGCAATACTTCTTCCTCCCAGTTGCTCACACAGTTTACTACTTTTTTGTGTAGTTTTTGTCTGCCAGAAACTATAATTCACTAGTTTTGTATCATAAAAGAGTCATCGTTTCTCCTCCTAGGGGTTATTCGTGACTTCTTTATCCAAACCGCAAGTAACGAGGCATTGGCTACCTTAAGAGAGTCATAGTTACTCGTCCCAATTGCTCACCCAGTCTGCCACTTTTTCTTACTGCAGCCAGTCTGCCAGAAGCGATATGTCACTCGTTGTGTATCTTAAGAGATTCATCGTTACTCCTTCCATAGGTTACTGGTATTCTCTGAGTCAATACCTCTCGTGACGAAAAAGTGGCTATCTTAATAGTGCAACACTTCTTCCTCCGAGTTGCTCACACAGTTTACTACTTTTTGTGTAGTTTTTGTCTGCCAGAAACTATAATTCACTAGTTGTGTATCATAAAAGGGTCATCGTTTCTCGTCCTTGGGGTTTTCGAGATTTCTTAATCCAAACCGCAAGTAACGAGGCATTGGCTACCTTAAGAGAGTCATAGTTACTCGTCCCCATTGCTCACCCAGTCTGCCACTTTTTCTTACTGTGGCCAGTCTGCCAGAAGCGATATGTCACTCGTTGTGTATCTTAAGAGATTCATCGTTACTCCTTCCATAGGTTACTGGTATTCTCTGATTCAATGCCTCTCGTGACGAAAAAGTGGCTATCTTAATAGTGCAATACTTCTTCCTCCCAGTTGCTCACACAGTTTACTACTTTTTTGTGTAGTTTTTGTCTGCCAGAAACTATAATTCACTAGTTTTGTATCATAAAAGAGTCATCGTTTCTCCTCCTAGGGGTTATTCGAGACCTCTTTATCCAAACCGCAAGTAACGAGGCATTGGCTACCTTAAGAGAGTCATAGTTACTCGTCCCAATTGCTCACCCAGTCTGCCACTTTTTCTTACTGCGGCCAGTCTGCCAGAAGCGATATGTCACTCGTTGTGTATCTTAAGAGATTCATCGTTACTCCTTCCATAGGTTACTGGTATTCTCTGAGTCAATACCTCTCGTGACGAAAAAGTGGCTATCTTAATAGTGCAATACTTCTTCCTCCGAGTTGCTCACACAGTTTACTACTTTTTGTGTAGTTTTTGTCTGCCAGAAACTATAATTCACTAGTTGTGTATCATAAAAGAGTCATCGTTTCTCCTCCTAGGGGTTTTCGAGATTTCTTAATCCTAACCGCAAGTAACGAGGCATTGGCTACCTTAAGAGAGTCATAGTTACTCGTCCCCATTGCTCACCCAGTCTGCCACTTTTTCTTACTGTGGCCAGTCTGCCAGAAGCGATATGTCACTCGTTGTGTATCTTAAGAGATTCATCGTTACTCCTTCCATAGGTTACTGGTATTCTCTGATTCAATGCCTCTCGTGACGAAAAAGTGGCTATCTTAATAGTGCAATACTTCTTCCTCCCAGTTGCTCACACAGTTTACTACTTTTTTGTGTAGTTTTTGTCTGCCAGAAACTATAATTCACTAGTTTTGTATCATAAAAGAGTCATCGTTTCTCCTCCTAGGGGTTATTCGAGACCTCTTAATAGAAACCGCAAGTAACGAGGCATTGGCTACCTTAAGAGAGTCATAGTTACTCGTCCCAATTGCTCACCCAGTCTGCCACTTTTTCTTACTGCGGCCAATCTGCCAGAAGCGATATGTCACTCGTTGTGTATCTTAAGAGATTCATCGTTACTCCTTCCATAGGTTACTGGTATTCTCTGAGTCAATACCTCTCGTGACGAAAAAGTAGCTATCTTAATAGTGCTATACTTCTTCCTCCGAGTTGCTCACACAGTTTACTACTTTTTGTGTAGTTTTTGTCTGCCAGAAACTATAATTCACTAGTTGTGTATCATAAAAGAGTCATCGTTTCTCCTCCTAGGGGTTTTCGAGATTTCTTAATCCAAACCGCAAGTAACGAGGCATTGGCTACCTTAAGAGAGTCATAGTTACTCGTCCCCATTGCTCACCCAGTCTGCCACTTTTTCTTACTGTGGCCAGTCTGCCAGAAGCGATATGTCACTCGTTGTGTATCTTAAGAGATTCATCGTTACTCCTTCCATAGGTTACTGGTATTCTCTGATTCAATGCCTCTCGTGACGAAAAAGTGGCTATCTTAATAGTGCAATACTTCTCCCTCCCAGTTGCTCACACAGTTTACTACTTTTTTGTGTAGTTTTTGTCTGCCAGAAACTATAATTCACTAGTTATGTATCATAAAAGAGTCATCGTTTCTCCTCCTAGGGGTTATTCGAGACCTCTTAATAGAAACCGCAAGTAACGAGGCATTGGCTACCTTAAGAGAGTCATAGTTACTCGTCCCAATTGCTCACCCAGTCTGCCACTTTTTCTTACTGCGGCCAATCTGCCAGAAGCGATATGTCACTCGTTGTGTATCTTAAGAGATTCATCGTTACTCCTTCCATAGGTTACTGGTATTCTCTGAGTCAATACCTCTCGTGACGAAAAAGTGGCTATCTTAATAGTGCAATACTTCTTCCTCCGAGTTGCTCACACAGTTTACTACTTTTTGTGTAGTTTTTGTCTGCCAGAAACTATAATTCACTAGTTGTGTATCATAAAAGAGTCATCGTTTCTCCTCCTAGGGGTTTTCGAGATTTCTTAATCCAAACCGCAAGTAACAAGGCATTGGCTACCTTAAGAGAGTCATAGTTACTCGTCCCCATTGCTCACCCAGTCTGCAACTTTTTCTTACTGTGTCCCAGTCTGCCAGAAGCGATATGTCACTCGTTGTGTATCTTAAGAGATTCATCGTTACTCCTTTCATAGGTTACTGGTATTCTCTGAGTCAATACCTCTCTTGACGAAAAAGTGGCTATCTTAATAGAGCAATACTTCTTCCTCCCAGTTGCTCACACAGTTTACTACTTTTTTGTGTAGTTTTTGTCTGCCAGAAACTATAATTCACTAGTTTTGTATCATAAAAGAGTCATCGTTTCTCCTCCTAGGGGTTATTCGTGACTTCGTTATCCAAACCGCAAGTAACGAGGCATTGGCTACCTTAAGAGAGTCATAGTTACTCGTCCCAATTGCTCACCCAGTCTGCCACTTTTTCTTACTGCGGCCAGTCTGCCAGAAGCGATATGTCACTCGTTGTGTATCTTAAGAGATTCATCGTTACTCCTTCCATAGGTTACTGGTATTCTCTGAGTCAATACCTCTCGTGACGAAAAAGTGGCTATCTTAATAGTGCAACACTTCTTCCTCCGAGTTGCTCACACAGTTTACTACTTTTTGTGTAGTTTTTGTCTGCCAGAAACTATAATTCACTAGTTGTGTATCATAAAAGAGTCATCGTTTCTCCTCCTAGGGGTTTTCGAGATTTCTTAATCCAAACCGCAAGTAACGAGGCATTGGCTACCTTAAGAGAGTCATAGTTACTCGTCCCCATTGCTCACCCAGTCTGCCACTTTTTCTTACTGTGGCCAGTCTGCCAGAAGCGATATGTCACTCGTTGTGTATCTTAAGAGATTCATCGTTACTCCTTCCATAGGTTACTGGTATTCTCTGATTCAATGCCTCTCGTGACGAAAAAGTGGCTATCTTAATAGTGCAATACTTCTTCCTCCCAATTGCTCACACAGTTTACTACTTTTTTGTGTAGTTTTTGTCTGCCAGAAACTATAATTCACTAGTTTTGTATCATAAAAGAGTCATCGTTTCTCCTCCTAGGGGTTATTCGAGACCTCTTTATCCAAACCGCAAGTAACGAGGCATTGGCTACCTTAAGAGAGTCATATTTACTCGTCCCAATTGCTCACCCAGTCTGCCAATTTTTCTTACTACGGCCAGTCTGCCAGAAGCGATATGTCACTCGTTGTGTATCTTAAGAGATTCATCGTTACTCCTTCCATAGGTTACTGGTATTCTCTGAGTCAATACCTCTCGTGACGAAAAAGTGGCTATCTTAATAGTGCAATACTTCTTCCTCCGAGTTGCTCACACAGTTTACTACTTTTTGTGTAGTTTTTGTCTGCCAGAAACTATAATTCACTAGTTGTGTATCATAAAAGAGTCATCGTTTCTCCTCCTAGGGGTTTTCGAGATTTCTTAATCCAAACCGCAAGTAACGAGGCATTGGCTACCTTAAGAGAGTCATAGTTACTCGCCCCATTGCTCACCCAGTCTGCCACTTATTCTTACTGTGGCCAGTCTGCCAGAAGCGATATGTCACTCGTTGTGTATCTTAAGAGATTCATCGTTACTCCTTCCATAGGTTACTGGTATTCACTGAGTCAATACCTCTCGTGACGAAAAAGTGGCTATCTTAATAGTGCAATACTTCTTCCTCCGAGTTGCTCAGACAGTTTACTACTTTTTGTGTAGTTTTTTTCTGCCAGAAACTATAATTCACTAGTTTTGTATCATAAAAGAGTCATCGTTTCTCCTCCTAGGGGTTTTCGAGATTTCTTAATCCAAACCGCAAGTAACGAGGCATTGGCTACCTTAAGAGAGTCATAGTTACTCGTCCCCATTGCTCACCCAGTCTGCCACTTTTTCTTACTGTGGCCAGTCTGCCAGAAGCGATATGTCACTCGTTGTGTATCTTAAGAGATTCATCGTTACTCCTTCCATAGGTTACTGGTATTCTCTGATTCAATGCCTCTCGTGACGAAAAAGTGGCTATCTTAATAGTGCAATACTTCTTCCTCCCAGTTGCTCACACAGTTTACTACTTTTTTGTGTAGTTTTTGTCTGCCAGAAACTATAATTCACTAGTTTTGTATCATAAAAGAGTCATCGTTTCCCCTCCTAGGGGTTATTCGAGACCTCTTAATAGAAACCGCAAGTAACGAGGCATTGGCTACCTTAAGAGAGTCATAGTTACTCGTCCCAATTGCTCACCCAGTCTGCCACTTTTTCTTACTGCGGCCAATCTGCCAGAAGCGATATGTCACTCGTTGTGTATCTTAAGAGATTCATCGTTACTCCTTCCATTGGTTACTGGTATTCTCTGAGTCAATACCTCTCGTGACGAAACAGTGGCTATCTTAATAGTGCAATACTTCTTCCTCCCAGTTGCTCACCTAGTTTACTACTTTTTTGTGTAGTTTTTGTCTGCCAGAAACTATAATTCACTAGTTGTGTATCATAAAAGTGTCATCGTTTCTCCTCCTAGGGGTTATTCGAGACTTCTTTATCCAAACCGCAAGTAACGAGGCATTGGCTACCTTAAGAGAGTCATAGTTACTCGTCCCAATTGCTCACCCAGTCTGCCACTTTTTCTTACTGCGGCCAGTCTGCCAGAAGCGATATGTCACTCGTTGTGTATCTTAAGAGATTCATCGTTACTCTTTCCATAGGTTACTGGTATTCTCTGAGTCAATACCTCTCGTGACGAAAAAGTGGTTATCTTAATAGTGCAACACTTCTTCCTCCGAGTTGCTCACACAGTTTACTACTTTTTGTGTAGTTTTTGTCTGCCAGAAACTATAATTCACTAGTTGTGTATCATAAAAGAGTCATCGTTTATCCTCCTAGGGGTTTTCGAGATTTCTTAATCCAAACCGCAAGTAACGAGGCATTGGCTACCTTAAGAGAGTCATAGTTACTCGTCCCCATTGCTCACCCAGTCTGCCACTTTTTCTTTTTGTGGCCAGTCTGCCAGAAGCGATATGTCACTCGTTGTGTATCTTAAGAGATTCATCGTTACTCCTTCCATAGGTTACTGGTATTCTCTGAGTCAATACCTCTCGTGACGAAAAAGTGGCTATCTTAATAGTGCAATACTTCTTCCTCCGAGTTGCTCACACAGTTTACTACTTTTTGTGTAGTTTTTGTCTGCCAGAAACTATAATTCACTAGTTGTGTATCATAAAAGAGTCATCGTTTCTCCTCCTAGGGGTTTTCGAGATTTCTTAATCCAAACCGCAAGTAACGAGGCATTGGCTACCTTAAGAGAGTCATAGTTACTCGTCCCCATTGCTCACCCAGTCTGCCACTTTTTCTTACTGTGGCCAGTCTGCCAGAAGCGATATGTCACTCGTTGTGTATCTTAAGAGATTCATCGTTACTCTTTGCATAGGTTACTGGTATTCTCTGATTCAATGCCTCTAGTGACGAAAAAGTGGCTATCTTAATAGTGCAATACTTCTTCCTCCCAGTTGCTCACACAGTTTACTACTTTTTTGTGTTGTTTTTGTCTGCCAGAAACTATAATTCACTAGTTTTGTATCATAAAAGAGTCATCGTTTCTCCTCCTAGGTGTTATTCGAGACCTCTTAATCCAAACCGCAAGTAACGAGGCATTGGCTATCTTAAGAGAGTCATAGTTACTCGTCCCAATTGCTCACCCAGTCTGCCACTTTTTCTTACTGCGGCCAGTCTGCCAGAAGCGATATGTCACTCGTTGTGTATCTTAAGATATTCATCGTTACTCCTTCCATAGGTTACTGGTATTCTCTGAGTCAATACCTCTCGTGACGAAAAAGTGGCTATCTTAATAGTGCAATACTTCTTCCTCCGAGTTGCTCACACAGTTTACTACTTTTTGTGTAGTTTTTGTCTGCCAGAAACTATAATTCACTAGTTGTGTATCATAAAAGAGTCATCGTTTCTCCTCCTAGGGGTTTTCGAGATTTCTTAATCCAAACCGCAAGTAACGAGGCATTGGCTACCTTAAGAGAGTCATAGTTACTCGTCCCCATTGCTCACCCAGTCTGCCACTTTTTCTTACTGTGGCCAGTCTGCCAGAAGCGATATGTCACTCGTTGTGTATCTTAAGAGATTCATCGTTACTCCTTCCATAGGTTACTGGTATTCTCTGAGTCAATACCTCTCTTGACGAAAAAGTGGCTATCTTAATAGTGCAATACTTCTTCCTCCCAGTTGCTCACACAGTTTACTACTTTTTTGTGTAGTTTTTGTCTGCCAGAAACTATAATTCACTAGTTTTGTATCATAAAAGAGTCATCGTTTCTCCTCCTAGGGGTTATTCAAGACCTCTTAATCCAAACCGCAAGTAACGAGGCATTGGCTACCTTAAGAGAGTCATAGATACTCGTCCCAATTGCTCACCCAGTCTGCCACTTTTTCTTACTGCGGCCAATCTGCCAGAAGCGATATGTCACTCGTTGTGTATCTTAAGAGATTCATCGTTACTCCTTCCATAGGTTACTGGAATTCTCTGAGTCAATACCTCTCGTGACGAAAAAGTGGCTATCTTAATAGTGCAATACTTCTTCCTCCGAGTTGCTCACACAGTTTACTGCTTTTTGTGTAGTTTTTGTCTGCCAGAAACTATAATTCACTAGTTGTGTATCATAAAAGAGTCATCGTTTCTCCTCCTAGGGGTTTTCGAGATTTCTTAATCCAAACCGCAAGTAATGAGGCATTGGCTACCTTAAGAGAGTCATAGTTACTCGTCCCCATTGCTCACCCAGTCGGGCACTTTTTCTTACTGTGTCCCAGTCTGCCAGAAGCGATATGTCACTCGTTGTGTATCTTAAGAGATTCATCGTTACTCCTTCCATAGGTTACTGGTATTCTCTGAGTCAATACCTCTCTTGACGAAAAAGTGGCTATCTTAATAGTGCAATACTTCTTCCTCCGAGTTGCTCACACAGTTTACTGCTTTTTGTGTAGTTTTTGTCTGCCAGAAACTATAATTCACTAGTTTTGTATCATAAAAGAGTCATCGTTTCTCCTCCTAGGGGTTATTCGAGACTTCTTAATCCAAACCGCAAGTAACGAGGCATTGGCTACCTTAAGAGAATCATAGTTACTCGTCCCAATTGCTCACCCAGTCTGCCACTTTTTCTTACTGCGGCCAGTCTGCCAGAAGCGATATGTCACTCGTTGTGTATCTTAAGAGATTCATCGTTACTCTTTCCATAGGTTACTGGTATTCTCTGAGTCAATACCTCTCTTGACGAAAAAGTGGCTATCTTAATACTGCAATACTTCTTCCTCCGAGTTGCTCACACAGTTTACTACTTTTTGTGTACTTGCCAGTCTGCCAGAAGCGATATGTTACTAGTTGTGTATCATAAAAGAGTCATCGTTTCTCCTCCTAGGGGTTATTCGAGATTTCTTAATCCAAACCGCAAGTAACGAGGCATTGGCTACCTTAAGAGAGTCATAGTTACTCGTCCCAATTGCTCACCCAGTCTGCCACTTTTCCTTACTGCGGCCAGTCTGCCAGAAGCGATATGTCACTCGTTGTGTATCTTAAGAGATTCATCGCTACTCTTTCCATAGGTTACTGGTATTCTCTGATTCAATGCCTCTCGTGACGAAAAAGTGGCAATCTTAATAGTGCAATACTTCTTCCTCCCAGTTGCTCACACAGTTTACTACTTTTTTGTGTAGTTTTTGTCTGCCAGAAACTATAATTCACTAGTTTTGTATCATAAAAGAGTCATCGTTTCTCCTCCTAGGGGATTTCGAGATTTCTTAATCCAAACCGCAAGTAACGAGGCATTGGCTACCTTAAGAGAGTCATAGTTACTCGTCCCAATTGCTCACCCAGTCTGCCACTTTTTCTTACTGCGGCCAGTCTGCCAGAAGCGATATGTCACTCGTTGTGTATCTTAAGAGATTCATCGTTACTCCTTCCATAGGTTACTGGTATTCTCTGAGTCAATACCTCTCGTGACGAAAAAGTGGCTATCTTAATAGTGCAATACTTCTTCCTCCGAGTTGCTCACACAGTTTACTACTTTTTGTGTAGTTTTTGTCTGCCAGAATCTATAATTCACTAGTTGTGTATCATAAAAGAGTCATCGTTTCTCCTCCTAGGGGTTATTCGAGACCTCTTAATCCAAACCGCAAGTAACGAGGCATTGGCTACCTTAAGAGAGTCATAGTTACTCGTCCCCATTGCTCACCCAGTCTGCCACTTTTTCTTTTTGTGGCCAGTCTGCCAGAAGCGATATGTCACTCGTTGTGTATCTTAAGAGATTCATCGTTACTCCTTCCATAGGTTACTGGTATTCTCTGAGTCAATACCTCTCGTGACGAAAAAGTGGCTATCTTAATAGTGCAATACTTCTTCCTCCGAGTTGCTCACACAGTTTACTACTTTTTGTGTAGTTTTTGTCTGCCAGAAACTATAATTCACTAGTTGTGTATCATAAAAGAGTCATCGTTTCTCCTCCTAGGGGTTTTCGAGATTTCTTAATCCAAACCGCAAGTAACAAGGCATTGGCTACCTTAAGAGAGTCATAGTTACTCGTCCCCATTGCTCACCCAGTCTGCAACTTTTTCTTACTGTGTCCCAGTCTGCCAGAAGCGATATGTCACTCGTTGTGTATCTTAAGAGATTCATCGTTACTCCTTTCATAGGTTACTGGTATTCTCTGAGTCAATACCTCTCTTGACGAAAAAGTGGCTATCTTAATAGAGCAATACTTCTTCCTCCCAGTTGCTCACACAGTTTACTACTTTTTTGTGTAGTTTTTGTCTGCCAGAAACTATAATTCACTAGTTTTGTATCATAAAAGAGTCATCGTTTCTCCTCCTAGGGGTTATTCGTGACTTCGTTATCCAAACCGCAAGTAACGAGGCATTGGCTACCTTAAGAGAGTCATAGTTACTCGTCCCAATTGCTCACCCAGTCTGCCACTTTTTCTTACTGCGGCCAGTCTGCCAGAAGCGATATGTCACTCGTTGTGTATCTTAAGAGATTCATCGTTACTCCTTCCATAGGTTACTGGTATTCTCTGAGTCAATACCTCTCGTGACGAAAAAGTGGCTATCTTAATAGTGCAACACTTCTTCCTCCGAGTTGCTCACACAGTTTACTACTTTTTGTGTAGTTTTTGTCTGCCAGAAACTATAATTCACTAGTTGTGTATCATAAAAGAGTCATCGTTTCTCCTCCTAGGGGTTTTCGAGATTTCTTAATCCAAACCGCAAGTAACGAGGCATTGGCTACCTTAAGAGAGTCATAGTTACTCGTCCCCATTGCTCACCCAGTCTGCCACTTTTTCTTACTGTGGCCAGTCTGCCAGAAGCGATATGTCACTCGTTGTGTATCTTAAGAGATTCATCGTTACTCCTTCCATAGGTTACTGGTATTCTCTGATTCAATGCCTCTCGTGACGAAAAAGTGGCTATCTTAATAGTGCAATACTTCTTCCTCCCAATTGCTCACACAGTTTACTACTTTTTTGTGTAGTTTTTGTCTGCCAGAAACTATAATTCACTAGTTTTGTATCATAAAAGAGTCATCGTTTCTCCTCCTAGGGGTTATTCGAGACCTCTTTATCCAAACCGCAAGTAACGAGGCATTGGCTACCTTAAGAGAGTCATAGTTACTCGTCCCAATTGCTCACCCAGTCTGCCAATTTTTCTTACTACGGCCAGTCTGCCAGAAGCGATATGTCACTCGTTGTGTATCTTAAGAGATTCATCGTTACTCCTTCCATAGGTTACTGGTATTCTCTGAGTCAATACCTCTCGTGACGAAAAAGTGGCTATCTTAATAGTGCAATACTTCTTCCTCCGAGTTGCTCACACAGTTTACTACTTTTTGTGTAGTTTTTGTCTGCCAGAAACTATAATTCACTAGTTGTGTATCATAAAAGAGTCATCGTTTCTCCTCCTAGGGGTTTTCGAGATTTCTTAATCCAAACCGCAAGTAACGAGGCATTGGCTACCTTAAGAGAGTCATAGTTACTCGCCCCATTGCTCACCCAGTCTGCCACTTATTCTTACTGTGGCCAGTCTGCCAGAAGCGATATGTCACTCGTTGTGTATCTTAAGAGATTCATCGTTACTCCTTCCATAGGTTACTGGTATTCACTGAGTCAATACCTCTCGTGACGAAAAAGTGGCTATCTTAATAGTGCAATACTTCTTCCTCCGAGTTGCTCAGACAGTTTACTACTTTTTGTGTAGTTTTTTTCTGCCAGAAACTATAATTCACTAGTTTTGTATCATAAAAGAGTCATCGTTTCTCCTCCTAGGGGTTTTCGAGATTTCTTAATCCAAACCGCAAGTAACGAGGCATTGGCTACCTTAAGAGAGTCATAGTTACTCGTCCCCATTGCTCACCCAGTCTGCCACTTTTTCTTACTGTGGCCAGTCTGCCAGAAGCGATATGTCACTCGTTGTGTATCTTAAGAGATTCATCGTTACTCCTTCCATAGGTTACTGGTATTCTCTGATTCAATGCCTCTCGTGACGAAAAAGTGGCTATCTTAATAGTGCAATACTTCTTCCTCCCAGTTGCTCACACAGTTTACTACTTTTTTGTGTAGTTTTTGTCTGCCAGAAACTATAATTCACTAGTTTTGTATCATAAAAGAGTCATCGTTTCCCCTCCTAGGGGTTATTCGAGACCTCTTAATAGAAACCGCAAGTAACGAGGCATTGGCTACCTTAAGAGAGTCATAGTTACTCGTCCCAATTGCTCACCCAGTCTGCCACTTTTTCTTACTGCGGCCAATCTGCCAGAAGCGATATGTCACTCGTTGTGTATCTTAAGAGATTCATCGTTACTCCTTCCATAGGTTACTGGTATTCTCTGAGTCAATACCTCTCGTGACGAAACAGTGGCTATCTTAATAGTGCAATACTTCTTCCTCCCAGTTGCTCACCTAGTTTACTACTTTTTTGTGTAGTTTTTGTCTGCCAGAAACTATAATTCACTAGTTGTGTATCATAAAAGTGTCATCGTTTCTCCTCCTAGGGGTTATTCGAGACTTCTTTATCCAAACCGCAAGTAACGAGGCATTGGCTACCTTAAGAGAGTCATAGTTACTCGTCCCAATTGCTCACCCAGTCTGCCACTTTTTCTTACTGCGGCCAGTCTGCCAGAAGCGATATGTCACTCGTTGTGTATCTTAAGAGATTCATCGTTACTCTTTCCATAGGTTACTGGTATTCTCTGAGTCAATACCTCTCGTGACGAAAAAGTGGTTATCTTAATAGTGCAACACTTCTTCCTCCGAGTTGCTCACACAGTTTACTACTTTTTGTGTAGTTTTTGTCTGCCAGAAACTATAATTCACTAGTTGTGTATCATAAAAGAGTCATCGTTTATCCTCCTAGGGGTTTTCGAGATTTCTTAATCCAAACCGCAAGTAACGAGGCATTGGCTACCTTAAGAGAGTCATAGTTACTCGTCCCCATTGCTCACCCAGTCTGCCACTTTTTCTTTTTGTGGCCAGTCTGCCAGAAGCGATATGTCACTCGTTGTGTATCTTAAGAGATTCATCGTTACTCCTTCCATAGGTTACTGGTATTCTCTGAGTCAATACCTCTCGTGACGAAAAAGTGGCTATCTTAATAGTGCAATACTTCTTCCTCCGAGTTGCTCACACAGTTTACTACTTTTTGTGTAGTTTTTGTCTGCCAGAAACTATAATTCACTAGTTGTGTATCATAAAAGAGTCATCGTTTCTCCTCCTAGGGGTTTTCGAGATTTCTTAATCCAAACCGCAAGTAACGAGGCATTGGCTACCTTAAGAGAGTCATAGTTACTCGTCCCCATTGCTCACCCAGTCTGCCACTTTTTCTTACTGTGGCCAGTCTGCCAGAAGCGATATGTCACTCGTTGTGTATCTTAAGAGATTCATCGTTACTCTTTGCATAGGTTACTGGTATTCTCTGATTCAATGCCTCTAGTGACGAAAAAGTGGCTATCTTAATAGTGCAATACTTCTTCCTCCCAGTTGCTCACACAGTTTACTACTTTTTTGTGTTGTTTTTGTCTGCCAGAAACTATAATTCACTAGTTTTGTATCATAAAAGAGTCATCGTTTCTCCTCCTAGGTGTTATTCGAGACCTCTTAATCCAAACCGCAAGTAACGAGGCATTGGCTATCTTAAGAGAGTCATAGTTACTCGTCCCAATTGCTCACCCAGTCTGCCACTTTTTCTTACTGCGGCCAGTCTGCCAGAAGCGATATGTCACTCGTTGTGTATCTTAAGATATTCATCGTTACTCCTTCCATAGGTTACTGGTATTCTCTGAGTCAATACCTCTCGTGACGAAAAAGTGGCTATCTTAATAGTGCAATACTTCTTCCTCCGAGTTGCTCACACAGTTTACTACTTTTTGTGTAGTTTTTGTCTGCCAGAAACTATAATTCACTAGTTGTGTATCATAAAAGAGTCATCGTTTCTCCTCCTAGGGGTTTTCGAGATTTCTTAATCCAAACCGCAAGTAACGAGGCATTGGCTACCTTAAGAGAGTCATAGTTACTCGTCCCCATTGCTCACCCAGTCTGCCACTTTTTCTTACTGTGGCCAGTCTGCCAGAAGCGATATGTCACTCGTTGTGTATCTTAAGAGATTCATCGTTACTCCTTCCATAGGTTACTGGTATTCTCTGAGTCAATACCTCTCTTGACGAAAAAGTGGCTATCTTAATAGTGCAATACTTCTTCCTCCCAGTTGCTCACACAGTTTACTACTTTTTTGTGTAGTTTTTGTCTGCCAGAAACTATAATTCACTAGTTTTGTATCATAAAAGAGTCATCGTTTCTCCTCCTAGGGGTTATTCAAGACCTCTTAATCCAAACCGCAAGTAACGAGGCATTGGCTACCTTAAGAGAGTCATAGATACTCGTCCCAATTGCTCACCCAGTCTGCCACTTTTTCTTACTGCGGCCAATCTGCCAGAAGCGATATGTCACTCGTTGTGTATCTTAAGAGATTCATCGTTACTCTTTCCATAGGTTACTGGTATTCTCTGAGTCAATACCTCTCTTGACGAAAAAGTGGCTATCTTAATACTGCAATACTTCTTCCTCCGAGTTGCTCACACAGTTTACTACTTTTTGTGTACTTGCCAGTCTGCCAGAAGCGATATGTTACTAGTTGTGTATCATAAAAGAGTCATCGTTTCTCCTCCTAGGGGTTATTCGAGATTTCTTAATCCAAACCGCAAGTAACGAGGCATTGGCTACCTTAAGAGAGTCATAGTTACTCGTCCCAATTGCTCACCCAGTCTGCCACTTTTCCTTACTGCGGCCAGTCTGCCAGAAGCGATATGTCACTCGTTGTGTATCTTAAGAGATTCATCGCTACTCTTTCCATAGGTTACTGGTATTCTCTGATTCAATGCCTCTCGTGACGAAAAAGTGGCAATCTTAATAGTGCAATACTTCTTCCTCCCAGTTGCTCACACAGTTTACTACTTTTTTGTGTAGTTTTTGTCTGCCAGAAACTATAATTCACTAGTTTTGTATCATAAAAGAGTCATCGTTTCTCCTCCTAGGGGATTTCGAGATTTCTTAATCCAAACCGCAAGTAACGAGGCATTGGCTACCTTAAGAGAGTCATAGTTACTCGTCCCAATTGCTCACCCAGTCTGCCACTTTTTCTTACTGCGGCCAGTCTGCCAGAAGCGATATGTCACTCGTTGTGTATCTTAAGAGATTCATCGTTACTCCTTCCATAGGTTACTGGTATTCTCTGAGTCAATACCTCTCGTGACGAAAAAGTGGCTATCTTAATAGTGCAATACTTCTTCCTCCGAGTTGCTCACACAGTTTACTACTTTTTGTGTAGTTTTTGTCTGCCAGAAACTATAATTCACTAGTTGTGTATCATAAAAGAGTCATCGTTTCTCCTCCTAGGGGTTTTCGAGATTTCTTAATCCAAACCGCAAGTAACGAGGCATTGGCTACCTTAAGAGAGTCATAGTTACTCGTCCCCATTGCTCACCCAGTCTGCCACTTTTTCTTACTGTGGCCAGTCTGCCAGAAGCGATATGTCACTCGTTGTGTATCTTAAGAGATTCATCGTTACTCCTTCCATAGGTTACTGGAATTCTCTGAGTCAATACCTCTCGTGACGAAAAAGTGGCTATCTTAATAGTGCAATACTTCTTCCTCCGAGTTGCTCACACAGTTTACTGCTTTTTGTGTAGTTTTTGTCTGCCAGAAACTATAATTCACTAGTTGTGTATCATAAAAGAGTCATCGTTTCTCCTCCTAGGGGTTTTCGAGATTTCTTAATCCAAACCGCAAGTAATGAGGCATTGGCTACCTTAAGAGAGTCATAGTTACTCGTCCCCATTGCTCACCCAGTCGGGCACTTTTTCTTACTGTGTCCCAGTCTGCCAGAAGCGATATGTCACTCGTTGTGTATCTTAAGAGATTCATCGTTACTCCTTCCATAGGTTACTGGTATTCTCTGAGTCAATACCTCTCTTGACGAAAAAGTGGCTATCTTAATAGTGCAATACTTCTTCCTCCGAGTTGCTCACACAGTTTACTGCTTTTTGTGTAGTTTTTGTCTGCCAGAAACTATAATTCACTAGTTTTGTATCATAAAAGAGTCATCGTTTCTCCTCCTAGGGGTTATTCGAGACCTCTTAATCCAAACCGCAAGTAACGAGGCATTGGCTACCTTAAGAGAGTCATAGTTACTCGTCCCAATTGCTCACCCAGTCTGCCACTTTTTCTTACTGCGGCCAGTCTGCCAGAAGCGATATGTCACTCGTTGTGTATCTTAAGAGATTCATCGTTACTCCTTCCATAGGTTACTGGTATTCTCTGAGTCAATACCTCTCTTGACGAAAAAGTGGCTATCTTAATACTGCAATACTTCTTCCTCCGAGTTGCTCACACAGTTTACTACTTTTTGTGTACTTGCCAGTCTGCCAGAAGCGATATGTTACTAGTTGTGTATCATAAAAGAGTCATCGTTTCTCCTCCTAGGGGTTTTCGAGATTTCTTAATCCAAACCGCAAGTAACGAGGCATTGGCTACCTTAAGAGAGTCATAGTTACTCGTCCCAATTGCTCACCCAGTCTGCCACTTTTCCTTACTGCGGCCAGTCTGCCAGAAGCGATATGTCACTCGTTGTGTATCTTAAGAGATTCATCGCTACTCTTTCCATAGGTTACTGGTATTCTCTGATTCAATGCCTCTCGCGACGAAAAAGTGGCAATCTTTATAGTGCAATACTTCTTCCTCCCAGTTGCTCACACAGTTTACTACTTTTTTGTGTAGTTTTTGTCTGCCAGAAACTATAATTCACTAGTTTTGTATCATAAAAGAGTCATCGTTTCTCCTCCTAGGGGATTTCGAGATTTCTTAATCCAAACCGCAAGTAACGAGGCATTGGCTACCTTAAGAGAGTCATAGTTACTCGTCCCAATTGCTCACCCAGTCTGCCACTTTTTCTTACTGCGGCCAGTCTGCCAGAAGCGATATGTCACTCGTTGTGTATCTTAAGAGATTCATCGTTACTCCTTCCATAGGTTACTGGTATTCTCTGAGTCAATACCTCTCTTGACGAAAAAGTGGCTATCTTAATACTGCAATACTTCTTCCTCCGAGTTGCTCACACAGTTTACTACTTTTTGTGTACTTGCCAGTCTGCCAGAAGCGATATGTCACTAGTTGTGTATCATAAAAGAGTCATCGTTTCTCCTCCTAGGGGTTATTCGAGATTTCTTAATCCAATCCGCAAGTAACGATGCATTGGCTACCTTAAGAGAGTCATAGTTACTCGTCCCAATTGCTCACCCAGTCTGCCACTTTTCCTTACTGCGGCCAGTCTGCCAGAAGCGATATGTCACTCGTTGTGTATCTTAAGAGATTCATCGTTACTCCTTCCATAGGTTACTGGTATTCTCTGAGTCAATACCTCTCTTGACGAAAAAGTGGCTATCTTAATAGTGCAATACTTCTTCCTCCGAGTTGCTCACACAGTTTACTACTTTTTTGTGTAGTTTTTGTCTGCCAGAAACTATAATTCACTAGTTTTGTATCATAAAAGAGTCATCGTTTCTCCTCCTAGGGGTTATTCGAGATATCTTAGTCCAAACCGCAAGTAACGAGGCATTGGCTACCTTAAAAGAGTCATAGTTACTCGTCCCAATTTCTCACCCAGTCTGCCACTTTTCCTTACTGCGGCCAGTCTGCCAGAAGCGATATGTCACTCGTTGTGAATCTTAAGAGATTCATCGTTACTCTTTCCATAGGTTACTGGTATTCTCTGATTCAATGCCTCTCGTGACGAAAAAGTGGCTATCTTAATAGTGCAATACTTCTTCCTCCGAGTTGCTCACATAGTTTACTACTTTTTTGTGTAGTTTTTGTCTGCCAGAAACTATAATTCACTAGTTTTGTATCATAAAAGAGTCATCGTTTCTCCTCCTAGGGGTTATTCGAGATATCTTAATCCAAAGCGCAAGTAACGAGGCATTGGCTACCTTAAGAGAGTCATAGTTACTCGTCCCCATTGCTCACCCAGTCTGCCACTTTTTCTTACTGTGTCCCAGTCTGCCAGAAGCGATATGCCACTCGTTGTGTATCTTAAGAGATTCATCGTTACTCCTTCCATAGGTTACTGGTATTCTCTGAGTCAATACCTCTCTTCACGAAAAAGTGGCTATCTTAATAGTGCAATACTTCTTCCTCCGAGTTGCTCACACAGTTTACTGCTTTTTGTGTAGTTTTTATCTGCCAGAAACTATAATTCACTAGTTTTGTATCATAAAAGAGTCATCGTTTCTCCTCCTAGGGGTTATTCGAGATATCTTCATCAAAACCGCAAGTAACGAGGCATTGGCTACCTTAAGAGAGTCATAGTTACTCGTCCCAATTGCTCACCCAGTCTGCCACTTTTCCTTACTGCGGCCAGTCTGCCAGAAGCGATATGTCACTCGTTGTGTATCTTAAGAGATTCATCGTTACTCCTTCCATAGGTTACTGGTATTCTCTGAGTCAATACCTCTCTTGACGAAAAAGTGGCTATCTTAATACTGCAATTCTTCTTCCTCCGAGTTGCTCACACAGTTTACTACTTTTTGTGTACTTGCCAGTCTGCCAGAAGCGATATGTCACTAGTTGTGTATCATAAAAGAGTCATCGTTTCTCCTCCTAGGGGTTATTCGAGATTTCTTAATCCAAACCGCAAGTAACGAGGCATTGGCTACCTTAAGAGAGTCATAGTTACTCGTCCCAATTGCTCACCCAGTCTGCCACTTTTCCTTACTGCGGCCAGTCTGCCAGAAGCGATATGTCACTCGTTGTGTATCTTAAGAGATTCATCGCTACTCTTTCCATAGGTTACTGGTATTCTCTGATTCAATGCCTCTCGTGACGAAAAAGTGGCAATCTTAATAGTGCAATACTTCTTCCTCCCAGTTGCTCACACAGTTTACTACTTTTTTGTGTAGTTTTTGTCTGCCAGAAACTATAATTCACTAGTTTTGTATCATAAAAGAGTCATCGTTTCTCCTCCTAGGGGATTTCGAGATTTCTTAATCCAAACCGCAAGTAACGAGGCATTGGCTACCTTAAGAGAGTCATAGTTACTCGTCCCAATTGCTCACTCAGTCTGCCACTTTTTCTTACTGCGGCCAGTCTGCCAGAAGCGATATGTCACTCGTTGTGTATCTTAAGAGATTCATCGTTACTCCTTCCATAGGTTACTGGTATTCTCTGATTCAATGCCTCTCGTGACGAAAAAGTGGCTATCTTAATAGTGCAATACTTCTTCCTCCGAGTTGCTCACACAGTTTACTACTTTTTTGTGTAGTTTTTGTCTGCCAAAAACTATAATTCACTAGTTTTGTATCATAAAAGAATCATCGTTTCTCCTCCTAGGGGTTATTCGAGACCTCTTAATCCAAACCGCAAGTAACGAGGCATTGGCTACCTTAAGAGAGTCATAGTTACTCGTCCCAATTGCTCACCCAGTCTGCCACTTTTTCTTACTGCGGCCAGTCTGCCAGAAGCGATATGTCACTCATTGTGTATCTTAAGAGATTCATCGTTACTCCTTCCATAGGTTACTGGTATTCTCTGAGTCAATACCTCTCTTGACGAAAAAGTGGCTATCTTAATAGTGCAATACTTCTTCCTCCGAGTTGCTCACACAGTTTACTGCTTTTTGTGTAGTTTTTGTCTGCCAGAAACTATAATTCACTAGTTTTGTATCATAAAAGAGTCATCGTTTCTCCTCCTAGGGGTTATTCGAGATATCTTAATCCAAACCGCAAGTAACGAGGCATTGGCTACCTTAAGAGAGTCATAGTTACTCGTCCCCATTGCTCACCCAGTCTGCCACTTTTTCTTACTGTGTCCCAGTCTGCCAGAAGCGATATGCCACTCGTTGTGTATCTTAAGAGATTCATCGTTACTCCTTCCATAGGTTACTGGTATTCTCTGAGTCAATACCTCTCTTGACGAAAAAGTGGCTATCTTAATAGTGCAATACTTCTTCCTCCGAGTTGCTCACACAGTTTACTGCTTTTTGTGTAGTTTTTGTCTGCCAGAAACTATAATTCACTAGTTTTGTATCATAAAAGAGTCATCGTTTCTCCTCCTAGGGGTTATTCGAGATATCTTCATCAAAACCGCAAGTAACGAGGCATTGGCTACCTTAAGAGAGTCATAGTTACTCGTCCCAATTGCTCACCCAGTCTGCCACTTTTCCTTACTGCGGCCAGTCTGCCAGAAGCGATATGTCACTCGTTGTGTATCTTAAGAGATTCATCGTTACTCCTTCCATAGGTTACTGGTATTCTCTGAGTCAATACCTCTCTTGACGAAAAAGTGGCTATCTTAATACTGCAATACTTCTTCCTCCGAGTTGCTCACACAGTTTACTACTTTGTGTGTACTTGCCAGTCTGCCAGAAGCGATATGTCACTCGTTGTGTATCTTAAGAGATTCATCGTTACTCCTTCCATAGGTTACTGGTATTCTCTGAGTCAATACCTCTCGTGACGAAAAAGTGGCTATCTTAATAGTGCAATACTTCTTCCTCCGAGTTGCTCACACAGTTTACTACTTTTTGTGTAGTTTTTGTCTGCCAGAATCTATAATTCACTAGTTGTGTATCATAAAAGAGTCATCGTTTCTCCTCCTAGGGGTTTTCGAGATTTCTTAATCCAAACCGCAAGTAACGAGGCATTGGCTACCTTAAGAGAGTCATAGTTACTCGTACCCATTGCTCACCCAGTCTGCCACTTTTTCTTACCTTGGCCAGTCTGCCAGAAGCGATATGTCACTCGTTGTGTATCTTAAGAGATTCATCGTTACTCCTTCCATAGGTTACTGGTATTCTCTGAGTCAATACCTCTCTTGACGAAAAAGTGGCTATCTTAATAGTGCAACACTTCTTCCTCCGTGTTGCTCACACAGTTTACTGCTTTTTGTGTAGTTTTTGTCTGCCAGAAACTATAATTCACTAGTTGTGTATCATAAAAGAGTCATCGTTTCTCCTCCTAGGGGTTATTCGAGATATCTTAGTCCAAACCGCAAGTAACGAGGCATTGGCTACCTTAAAAGAGTCATAGTTACTCGTCCCAATTTCTCACCCAGTCTGCCACTTTTCCTTACTGCGGCCAGTCTGCCAGAAGCGATATGTCACTCGTTGTGAATCTTAAGAGATTCATCGTTACTCTTTCCATAGGTTACTGGTATTCTCTGATTCAATGCCTCTCGTGACGAAAAAGTGGCTATCTTAATAGTGCAATACTTCTTCCTCCGAGTTGCTCACACAGTTTACTACTTTTTTGTGTAGTTTTTGTCTGCCAGAAACTATAATTCACTAGTTTTGTATCATAAAAGAGTCATCGTTTCTCCTCCTAGGGGATTTCGAGATTTCTTAATCCAAACCGCAAGTAACGAGGCATTGGCTACCTTAAGAGAGTCATAGTTACTCGTCCCAATTGCTCACTCAGTCTGCCACTTTTTCTTACTGCGGCCAGTCTGCCAGAAGCGATATGTCACTCGTTGTGTATCTTAAGAGATTCATCGTTACTCCTTCCATAGGTTACTGGTATTCTCTGATTCAATGCCTCTCGTGACGAAAAAGTGGCTATCTTAATAGTGCAATACTTCTTCCTCCGAGTTGCTCACACAGTTTACTACTTTTTTGTGTAGTTTTTGTCTGCCAGAAACTATAATTCACTAGTTTTGTATCATAAAAGAGTCATCGTTTCTCCTCCTAGGGGTTATTCGAGACCTCTTAATCCAAACCGCAAGTAACGAGGCATTGGCTACCTTAAGAGAGTCATAGTTACTCGTCCCAATTGCTCACCCAGTCTGCCACTTTTTCTTACTGCGGCCAGTCTGCCAGAAGCGATATGTCACTCGTTGTGTATCTTAAGAGATTCATCGTTACTCCTTCCATAGGTTACTGGTATTCTCTGAGTCAATACCTCTCTTGACGAAAAAGTGGCTATCTTAATAGTGCAATACTTCTTCCTCCGAGTTGCTCACACAGTTTACTGCTTTTTGTGTAGTTTTTGTCTGCCAGAAACTATAATTCACTAGTTTTGTATCATAAAAGAGTCATCGTTTCTCCTCCTAGGGGTTATTCGAGATATCTTCATCAAAACCGCAAGTAACGAGGCATTGGCTACCTTAAGAGAGTCATAGTTACTCGTCCCAATTGCTCACCCAGTCTGCCACTTTTCCTTACTGCGGCCAGTCTGCCAGAAGCGATATGTCACTCGTTGTGTATCTTAAGAGATTCATCGTTACTCCTTCCATAGGTTACTGGCATTCTCTGAGTCAATACCTCTCTTGACGAAAAAGTGGCTATCTTAATAGTGCAATACTTCTTCCTCCGAGTTGCTCACACAGTTTACTACTTTTTGTGTACTTGCCAGTCTGCCAGAAGCGATATGTCACTAGTTGTGTATCATAAAAGAGTCATCGTTTCTCCTCCTAGGGGTTTTCGAGATTTCTTAATCCAAACCGCAAGTAACGAGGCATTGGCTACCTTAAGAGAGTCATAGTTACTCGTCCCAATTTCTCACCCAGTCTGCCACTTTTCCTTACTGCGGCCAGTCTGCCAGAAGCGATATGTCACTCGTTGTGAATCTTAAGAGATTCATCGTTACTCTTTCCATAGTTTACTGGTTTTCTCTGATTCAATGCCTCTCGTGACGAAAAAGTGGCTATCTTAATAGTGCAATACTTCTTCCTCCCAGTTGCTCACACAGTTTACTACTTTTTTGTGTAGTTTTTGTCTGCCAGAAACTATAATTCACTAGTTTTGTATCATAAAAGAGTCATCGTTTCTCCTCCTAGGGGATTTCGAGATTTCTTAATCCAAACCGCAAGTAACGAGGCATTGGCTACCTTAAGAGAGTCACAGTTACTCGTCCCAATTGCTCACCCAGTCTTCCACTTTTTCTTACTGCGGCCAGTCTGCCAGAAGCGATATGTCACTCGTTGTGTATCTTAACAGATTCATCGTTACTCCTTCCATAGATTACTGGTATTCTCTGAGTCAATACCTCTCGTGACGAAAAAGTGGCTATCTTAATAGTGCAATACTTCTTCCTCCGAGTTGCTCACACAGTTTACTACTTTTTGTGTAGTTTTTGTCTGCCAGAATCTATAATTCACTAGTTGTGTATCATAAAAGAGTCATCGTTTCTCCTCCTAGGGGTTATTCGAGATATCTTAGTCCAAACCGCAAGTAACGAGGCATTGGCTACCTTAAAAGAGTCATAGTTACTCGTCCCAATTTCTCACCCAGTCTGCCACTTTTCCTTACTGCGGCCAGTCTGCCAGAAGCGATATGTCACTCGTTGTGAATCTTAAGAGATTCATCTTTACTCTTTCCATAGGTTACTGGTATTCTCTGATTCAATGCCTCTCGTGACGAAAAAGTGGCTATCTTAATAGTGCAATACTTCTTCCTCCGAGTTGCTCACACAGTTTACTACTTTTTTGTGTAGTTTTTGTCTGCCAGAAACTATAATTCACTAGTTTTGTATCATAAAAGAGTCATCGTTTCTCCTCCTAGGGGTTATTCGAGACCTCTTAATCCAAACCGCAAGTAACGAGGCATTGGCTACCTTAAGAGAGTCATAGTTACTCGTCCCAATTGCTCACCCAGTCTGCCACTTTTTCTTACTGCGGCCAGTCTGCCAGAAGCGATATGTCACTCGTTGTGTATCTTAAGAGATTCATCGTTACTCCTTCCATAGGTTACTGGTATTCTCTGAGTCAATACCTCTCTTGACGAAAAAGTGGCTATCTTAATAGTGCAATACTTCTTCCTCCGAGTTGCTCACACAGTTTACTGCTTTTTGTGTAGTTTTTGTCTGCCAGAAACTATAATTCACTAGTTTTGTATCATAAAAGAGTCATCGTTTCTCCTCCTAGGGGTTATTCGAGATATCTTAATCCAAACCGCAAGTAACGAGGCATTGGCTACCTTAAGAGAGTCATAGTTACTCGTCCCCATTGCTCACCCAGTCTGCCACTTTTTCTTACTGTGTCCCAGTCTGCCAGAAGCGATATGCCACTCGTTGTGTATCTTAAGAGATTCATCGTTACTCCTTCCATAGGTTACTGGTATTCTCTGAGTCAATACCTCTCTTCACGAAAAAGTGGCTATCTTAATAGTGCAATACTTCTTCCTCCGAGTTGCTCACACAGTTTACTGCTTTTTGTGTAGTTTTTGTCTGCCAGAAACTATAATTCACTAGTTTTGTATCATAAAAGAGTCATCGTTTCTCCTCCTAGGGGTTATTCGAGATATCTTCATCAAAACCGCAAGTAACGAGGCATTGGCTACCTTAAGAGAGTCATAGTTACTCGTCCCAATTGCTCACCCAGTCTGCCACTTTTCCTTACTGCGGCCAGTCTGCCAGAAGCGATATGTCACTAGTTGTGTATCATAAAAGAGTCATCGTTTCTCCTCCTAGGGGTTATTCGAGATTTCTTAATCCAAACCGCAAGTAACGAGGCATTGGCTACCTTAAGAGAGTCATAGTTACTCGTCCCAATTGCTCACCCAGTCTGCCACTTTTCCTTACTGCGGCCAGTCTGCCAGAAGCGATATGTCACTCGTTGTGTATCTTAAGAGATTCATCGCTACTCTTTCCATAGGTTACTGGTATTCTCTGATTCAATGCCTCTCGTGACGAAAAAGTGGCAATCTTAATAGTGCAATACTTCTTCCTCCCAGTTGCTCACACAGTTTACTACTTTTTTGTGTAGTTTTTGTCTGCCAGAAACTATAATTCACTAGTTTTGTATCATAAAAGAGTCATCGTTTCTCCTCCTAGGGGATTTCGAGATTTCTTAATCCAAACCGCAAGTAACGAGGCATTGGCTACCTTAAGAGAGTCATAGTTACTCGTCCCAATTGCTCACTCAGTCTGCCACTTTTTCTTACTGCGGCCAGTCTGCCAGAAGCGATATGTCACTCGTTGTGTATCTTAAGAGATTCATCGTTACTCCTTCCATAGGTTACTGGTATTCTCTGATTCAATGCCTCTCGTGACGAAAAAGTGGCTATCTTAATAGTGCAATACTTCTTCCTCCGAGTTGCTCACACAGTTTACTACTTTTTTGTGTAGTTTTTGTCTGCCAAAAACTATAATTCACTAGTTTTGTATCATAAAAGAGTCATCGTTTCTCCTCCTAGGGGTTATTCGAGACCTCTTAATCCAAACCGCAAGTAACGAGGCATTGGCTACCTTAAGAGAGTCATAGTTACTCGTCCCAATTGCTCACCCAGTCTGCCACTTTTTCTTACTGCGGCCAGTCTGCCAGAAGCGATATGTCACTCGTTGTGTATCTTAAGAGATTCATCGTTACTCCTTCCATAGGTTACTGGTATTCTCTGAGTCAATACCTCTCTTGACGAAAAAGTGGCTATCTTAATAGTGCAATACTTCTTCCTCCGAGTTGCTCACACAGTTTACTGCTTTTTGTGTAGTTTTTGTCTGCCAGAAACTATAATTCACTAGTTTTGTATCATAAAAGAGTCATCGTTTCTCCTCCTAGGGGTTATTCGAGATAACTTAATCCAAACCGCAAGTAACGAGGCATTGGCTACCTTAAGAGAGTCATAGTTACTCGTCCCCATTGCTCACCCAGTCTGCCACTTTTTCTTACTGTGTCCCAGTCTGCCAGAAGCGATATGCCACTCGTTGTGTATCTTAAGAGATTCATCGTTACTCCTTCCATAGGTTACTGGTATTCTCTGAGTCAATACCTCTCTTGACGAAAAAGTGGCTATCTTAATAGTGCAATACTTCTTCCTCCGAGTTGCTCACACAGTTTGCTGCTTTTTGTGTAGTTTTTGTCTGCCAGAAACTATAATTCACTAGTTTTGTATCATAAAAGAGTCATCGTTTCTCCTCCTAGGGGTTATTCGAGATATCTTCATCAAAACCGCAAGTAACGAGGCATTGGCTACCTTAAGAGAGTCATAGTTACTCGTCCCAATTGCTCACCCAGTCTGCCACTTTTCCTTACTGCGGCCAGTCTGCCAGAAGCGATATGTCACTCGTTGTGTATCTTAAGAGATTCATCGTTACTCCTTCCATAGGTTACTGGTATTCTCTGAGTCAATAACTCTCTTGACGAAAAAGTGGCTATCTTAATACTGCAATACTTCTTCCTCCGAGTTGCTCACACAGTTTACTACTTTTTGTGTACTTGCCAGTCTGCCAGAAGCGATATGTCACTCGTTGTGTATCTTAAGAGATTCATCGTTACTCCTTCCATAGGTTACTGGTATTCTCTGAGTCAATACCTCTCGTGACGAAAAAGTGGCTATCTTAATAGTGCAATACTTCTTCCTCCGAGTTGCTCACACAGTTTACTACTTTTTGTGTAGTTTTTGTCTGCCAGAATCTATAATTCACTAGTTGTGTATCATAAAAGAGTCATCGTTTCTCCTCCTAGGGGTTTTCGAGATTTCTTAATCCAAACCGCAAGTAACGAGGCATTGGCTACCTTAAGAGAGTCATAGTTACTCGTACCCATTGCTCACCCAGTCTGCCACTTTTTCTTACCTTGGCCAGTCTGCCAGAAGCGATATGTCACTCGTTGTGTATCTTAAGAGATTCATCGTTACTCCTTCCATAGGTTACTGGTATTCTCTGAGTCAATACCTCTCTTGACGAAAAAGTGGCTATCTTAATAGTGCAACACTTCTTCCTCCGTGTTGCTCACACAGTTTACTGCTTTTTGTGTAGTTTTTGTCTGCCAGAAACTATAATTCACTAGTTGTGTATCATAAAAGAGTCATCGTTTCTCCTCCTAGGGGTTATTCGAGATATCTTAGTCCAAACCGCAAGTAACGAGGCATTGGCTACCTTAAAAGAGTCATAGTTACTCGTCCCAATTTCTCACCCAGTCTGCCACTTTTCCTTACTGCGGCCAGTCTGCCAGAAGCGATATGTCACTCGTTGTGAATCTTAAGAGATTCATCGTTACTCTTTCCATAGGTTACTGGTATTCTCTGATTCAATGCCTCTCGTGACGAAAAAGTGGCTATCTTAATAGTGCAATACTTCTTCCTCCGAGTTGCTCACACAGTTTACTACTTTTTTGTGTAGTTTTTGTCTGCCAGAAACTATAATTCACTAGTTTTGTATCATAAAAGAGTCATCGTTTCTCCTCCTAGGGGTTATTCGAGACCTCTTAATCCAAACCGCAAGTAACGAGGCATTGGCTACCTTAAGAGAGTCATAGTTACTCGTCCCCATTGCTCACCCAGTCTGCCACTTTTTCTTACTGTGTCCCAGTCTGCCAGAAGCGATATGCCACTCGTTGTGTATCTTAAGAGATTCATCGTTACTCCTTCCATAGGTTACTGGTATTCTCTGAGTCAATACCTCTCTTGACGAAAAAGTGGCTATCTTAATAGTGCAATACTTCTTCCTCCGAGTTGCTCACACAGTTTACTGCTTTTTGTGTAGTTTTTGTCTGCCAGAAACTATAATTCACTAGTTGTGTATCATAAAAGAGTCATCGTTTCTCCTCCTAGGGGTTATTCGAGACCTCTTAATCCAAACCGCAAGTAACGAGGCATTGGCTACCTTAAGTGAGTCATAGTTACTCGTCCCAATTGCTCACCCAGTCTGCCACTTTTCCTTACTGCGGCCAGTCTGCCAGAAGCGATATGTCACTCGTTGTGTATCCTAAGAGATTCATCGTCACTCCTTCCATAGTTTACTGGTATTCTCTGAGTCAATACCTCTCTTGACGAGAAAGTGGCTATCTTAATAGTGCAATACTTCTTCCTCCGAGTTGCTCACACAGTTTACTACTTTTTGTGTACTTGCCAGTCTGCCAGAAGCGATATGTCACTCGTTGTGTATCTTAAGAGATTCATCGTTACTCCTTCCATAGGTTACTGGTATTCTCTGAGTCAATACCTCTCTTGACGAAAAAGTGGCTATCTTAATACTGCAATACTTCTTCCTCCGAGTTGCTCACACAGTTTACTACTTTTTGTGTACTTGCCAGACTGCCAGAAGCGATATGTCACTAGTTGTGTATCATAAAAGAGTCATCGTTTCTCCTCCTAGGGGTTATTCGAGATTTCTTAATCCAAACCGCAAGTAACGAGGCATTGGCTACCTTAAGAGAGTCATAGTTACTCGTCCCAATTGCTCACCCAGTCTGCCACTTTTCCTTACTGCGGCCAGTCTGCCAGAAGCGATATGTCACTCGTTGTGTATCTTAAGAGATTCATCGCTACTCTTTCCATAGGTTACTGGTATTCTCTGATTCAATGCCTCTCGTGACGAAAAAGTGGCTACCTTAATAGTGCAATACTTCTTCCTCCCAGTTGCTCACACAGTTTACTACTTTTTTGTGTAGTTTTTGTCTGCCAGAAACTATAATTCACTAGTTTTGTATCATAAAAGAGTCATCGTTTCTCCTCCTAGGGGTTATTCGAGACCTCTTAATCCAAACCGCAAGTAACGAGGCTTTGGCTACCTTAAGAGAGTCATAGTTACTCGTCCCAATTGCTTACCCAGTCTGCCACTTTTTCTTACTGCGGCCAGTCTGCCAGAAGCGATATGTCACTCGTTGTGTATCTTAAGAGATTCATCGTTATTCCTTCCATAGGTTACTGGTATTCTCTGAGTCAATACCTCTCGTGACGAAAAAGTGGCTATCTTAATAGTGCAATACTTCTTCCTCCGAGTTGCTCACACAGTTTACTACTTTTTGTGTAGTTTTTGTCTGCCAGAATCTATAATTCACTAGTTGTGTATCATAAAAGAGTCATCGTTTCTCCTCCTAGGGGTTTTCGAGATTTCTTAATCCAAACCGAAAGTAACGAGGCATTGGCTACCTTAAGAGAGTCATAGTTACTCGTCCCCATTGCTCACCCAGTCTGCCACTTTTTCTTACTGTGGCCAGTCTGCCAGAAGCGATATGTCACTCGTTGTGTATCTTAAGAGATTCATCGTTACTCCTTCCATAGGTTACTGGTATTCTCTGAGTCAATACCTCTCTTGACGAAAAAGTGGCTATCTTAATAGTGCAACACTTCTTCCTCCGTGTTGCTCACACAGTTTACTGCTTTTTGTGTAGTTTTTGTCTGCCAGAAACTATAAATCACTAGTTGTGTATCATAAAAGAGTCATCGTTTCTCCTCCTAGGGGTTATTCGAGATATCTTAGTCCAAACCGCAAGTAACGAGGCATTGGCTACCTTAAGAGAGTCATAGTTACTCGTCCCAATTTCTCACCCAGTCTGCCACTTTTCCTTACTGCGGCCAGTCTGCCAGAAGCGATATGTCACTCGTTGTGAATCTTAAGAGATTCATCGTTACTCTTTCCATAGTTTACTGGTTTTCTCTGATTCAATGCCTCTCGTGACGAAAAAGTGGCTATCTTAATAGTGCAATACTTCTTCCTCCGAGTTGCTCACACAGTTTACTACTTTTTTGTGTAGTTTTTGTCTGCCAGAAACTATAATTCACTAGTTTTGTATCATAAAAGAGTCATCGTTTCTCCTCCTAGGGGTTATTCGAGACCTCTTAATCCAAACCGCAAGTAACGAGGCATTGGCTACCTTAAGAGAGTCATAGTTACTCGTCCCAATTGCTCACCCAGTCTGCCACTTTTTCTTACTGCGGCCAGTCTGCCAGAAGCGATATGTCACTCGTTGTGTATCTTAAGAGATTCATCGTTACTCCTTCCATAGGTTACTGGTATTCTCTGAGTCAATACCTCTCTTGACGAAAAAGTGGCTATCTTAATAGTGCAATACTTCTTCCTCCGAGTTGCTCACACAGTTTACTGCTTTTTGTGTAGTTTTTGTCTGCCAGAAACTATAATTCACTAGTTTTGTATCATAAAAGAGTCATCGTTTCTCCTCCTAGGGGTTATTCGAGATATCTTAATCCAAACCGCAAGTAACGAGGCATTGGCTACCTTAAGAGAGTCATAGTTACTCGTCCCCATTGCTCACCCAGTCTGCCACTTTTTCTTACTGTGTCCCAGTCTGCCAGAAGCGATATGCCACTCGTTGTGTATCTTAAGAGATTCATCGTTACTCCTTCCATAGGTTACTGGTATTCTCTGAGTCAATACCTCTCTTCACGAAAAAGTGGCTATCTTAATAGTGCAATACTTCTTCCTCCGAGTTGCTCACACAGTTTACTGCTTTTTGTGTAGTTTTTGTCTGCCAGAAACTATAATTCACTAGTTGTGTATCATAAAAGAGTCATCGTTTCTCCTCCTAGGGGTTATTCGAGACCTCTTAATCCAAACCGCAAGTAACGAGGCATTGGCTACCTTAAGAGAGTCATAGTTACTCGTCCCAATTGCTCACCCAGTCTGCCACTTTTCCTTACTGCGGCCAGTCTGCCAGAAGCGATATGTCACTCGTTGTGTATCCTAAGAGATTCATCGTTACTCCTTCCATAGTTTACTGGTATTCTCTGAGTCAATACCTCTCTTGACGAAAAAGTGGCTATCTTAATAGTGCAATACTTCTTCCTCCGAGTTGCTCACACAGTTTACTACTTTTTGTGTACTTGCCAGTCTGCCAGAAGCGATATGTCACTCGTTGTGTATCTTAAGAGATTCATCGTTACTCCTTCCATAGGTTACTGGTATTCTCTGAGTCAATACCTCTCTTGACTAAAAAGTGGCTATCTTAATACTGCAATACTTCTTCCTCCGAGTTGCTCACACAGTTTACTACTTTTTGTGTACTTGCCAGTCTGCCAGAAGCGATATGTCACTAGTTGTGTATCATAAAAGAGTCATCGTTTCTCCTCCTAGGGGTTATTCGAGATTTCTTAATCCAAACCGCAAGTAACGAGGCATTGGCTTCCTTAAGAGAGTCATAGTTACTCATCCCAATTGCTCACCCAGTCTGCCACTTTACCTTACTGCGGCCAGTCTGCCAGAAGCGATATGTCACTCGTTGTGTATCTTAAGAGATTCATCGCTACTCTTTCCATAGGTTACTGGTATTCTCTGATTCAATGCCTCTCGTGACGAAAAAGTGGCTACCTTAATAGTGCAATACTTCTTCCTCCCAGTTGCTCACACAGTTTACTACTTTTTTGTGTAGTTTTTGTCTGCCAGAAACTATAATTCACTAGTTTTGTATCATAAAAGAGTCATCGTTTCTCCTCCTAGGGGTTATTCGAGACCTCTTAATCCAAACCGCAAGTAACGAGGCATTGGCTACCTTAAGAGAGTCATAGTTACTCTTCCCAATTGCTTACCCAGTCTGCCACTTTTTCTTACTGCGGCCAGTCTGCCAGAAGCGATATGTCACTCGTTGTGTATCTTAAGAGATTCATCGTTATTCCTTCCATAGGTTACTGGTATTCTCTGAGTCAATACCTCTCGTGACGAAAAAGTGGCTATCTTAATAGTGCAATACTTCTTCCTCCGAGTTGCTCACACAGTTTACTACTTTTTGTGTAGTTTTTGTCTGCCAGAATCTATAATTCACTAGTTGTGTATCATAAAAGAGTCATCGTTTCTCCTCCTAGGGGTTTTCGAGATTTCTTAATCCAAACCGCAAGTAACGAGGCATTGGCTACCTTAAGAGAGTCATAGTTACTCGTCCCCATTGCTCACCCAGTCTGCCACTTTTTCTTACTGTGGCCAGTCTGCCAGAAGCGATATGTCACTCGTTGTGTATCTTAAGAGATTCATCGTTACTCCTTCCATAGGTTACTGGTATTCTCTGAGTCAATACCTCTCTTGACGAAAAAGTGGCTATCTTAATAGTGCAACACTTCTTCCTCCGTGTTGCTCACACAGTTTACTGCTTTTTGTGTAGTTTTTGTCTGCCAGAAACTATAAATCACTAGTTGTGTATCATAAAAGAGTCATCGTTTCTCCTCCTAGGGGTTATTCGAGATATCTTAGTCCAAACCGCAAGTAACGAGGCATTGGCTACCTTAAGAGAGTCATAGTTACTCGTCCCAATTTCTCACCCAGTCTGCCACTTTTCCTTACTGCGGCCAGTCTGCCAGAAGCGATATGTCACTCGTTGTGTATCCTAAGAGATTCATCGTTACTCCTTCCATAGTTTACTGGTATTCTCTGAGTCAATATCTCTCTTGACGAAAAAGTGGCTATCTTAATAGTGCAATACTTCTTCCTCCGAGTTGCTCACACAGTTTACTACTTTTTGTGTACTTGCCAGTCTGCCAGAAGCGATATGTCACTCGTTGTGTATCTTAAGAGATTCATCGCTACTCTTTCCATAGGTTACTGGTATTCTCTGATTCAATGCCTCTCGTGACAAAAAGTGGCTATCTTAATAGTGCAATACTTCTTCCTCCGAGTTGCTCACACAGTTTACTGCTTTTTGTGTAGTTTTTGTCTGCCAGAAACTATAATTCACTAGTTGTGTATCATAAAAGAGTCATCGTTTCTCCTCCTAGGGGTTATTCGAGACCTCTTAATCCAAACCGCAAGTAACGAGGCATTGGCTACCTTAAGAGAGTCATAGTTACTCGTCCCAATTGCTCACCCAGTCTGCCACTTTTCCTTACTGCGGCCAGTCTGCCAGAAGCGATATGTCACTCGTTGTGTATCCTAAGAGATTCATCGTTACTCCTTCCATAGTTTACTGGTATTCTCTGAGTCAATACCTCTCTTGACGAAAAAGTGGCTATCTTAATAGTGCAATACTTCTTCCTCCGAGTTGCTCACACAGTTTACTACTTTTTGTGTACTTGCCAGTCTGCCAGAAGCGATATGTCACTCGTTGTGTATCTTAAGAGATTCATCGTTACTCCTTCCATAGGTTACTGGTATTCTCTGAGTCAATACCTCTCTTGACTAAAAAGTGGCTATCTTAATACTGCAATACTTCTTCCTCCGAGTTGCTCACACAGTTTACTACTTTTTGTGTACTTGCCAGTCTGCCAGAAGCGATATGTCACTAGTTGTGTATCATAAAAGAGTCATCGTTTCTCCTCCTAGGGGTTATTCGAGATTTCTTAATCCAAACCGCAAGTAACGAGGCATTGGCTTCCTTAAGAGAGTCATAGTTACTCATCCCAATTGCTCACCCAGTCTGCCACTTTTCCTTACTGCGGCCAGTCTGCCAGAAGCGATATGTCACTCGTTGTGTATCTTAAGAGATTCATCGCTACTCTTTCCATAGGTTACTGGTATTCTCTGATTCAATGCCTCTCGTGACGAAAAAGTGGCTACCTTAATAGTGCAATACTTCTTCCTCCCAGTTGCTCACACAGTTTACTACTTTTTTGTGTAGTTTTTGTCTGCCAGAAACTATAATTCACTAGTTTTGTATCATAAAAGAGTCATCGTTTCTCCTCCTAGGGGTTATTCGAGACCTCTTAATCCAAACCGCAAGTAACGAGGCATTGGCTACCTTAAGAGAGTCATAGTTACTCTTCCCTATTGCTTACCCAGTCTGCCACTTTTTCTTACTGCGGCCAGTCTGCCAGAAGCGATATGTCACTCGTTGTGTATCTTAAGAGATTCATCGTTATTCCTTCCATAGGTTACTGGTATTCTCTGAGTCAATACCTCTCGTGACGAAAAAGTGGCTATCTTAATAGTGCAATACTTCTTCCTCCGAGTTGCTCACACAGTTTACTACTTTTTGTGTAGTTTTTGTCTGCCAGAATCTATAATTCACTAGTTGTGTATCATAAAAGAGTCATCGTTTCTCCTCCTAGGGGTTTTCGAGATTTCTTAATCCAAACCGCAAGTAACGAGGCATTGGCTACCTTAAGAGAGTCATAGTTACTCGTCCCCATTGCTCACCCAGTCTGCCACTTTTTCTTACTGTGGCCAGTCTGCCAGAAGCGATATGTCACTCGTTGTGTATCTTAAGAGATTCATCGTTACTCCTTCCATAGGTTACTGGTATTCTCTGAGTCAATACCTCTCTTGACGAAAAAGTGGCTATCTTAATAGTGCAACACTTCTTCCTCCGTGTTGCTCACACAGTTTACTGCTTTTTGTGTAGTTTTTGTCTGCCAGAAACTATAAATCACTAGTTGTGTATCATAAAAGAGTCATCGTTTCTCCTCCTAGGGGTTATTCGAGATATCTTAGTCCAAACCGCAAGTAACGAGGCATTGGCTACCTTAAGAGAGTCATAGTTACTCGTCCCAATTTCTCACCCAGTCTGCCACTTTTCCTTACTGCGGCCAGTCTGCCAGAAGCGATATGTCACTCGTTGTGTATCCTAAGAGATTCATCGTTACTCCTTCCATAGTTTACTGGTATTCTCTGAGTCAATACCTCTCTTGACGAAAAAGTGGCTATCTTAATAGTGCAATACTTCTTCCTCCGAGTTGCTCACACAGTTTACTACTTTTTGTGTACTTGCCAGTCTGCCAGAAGCGATATGTCACTCGTTGTGTATCTTAAGAGATTCATCGCTACTCTTTCCATAGGTTACTGGTATTCTCTGATTCAATGCCTCTCGTGACAAAAAGTGGCTATCTTAATAGTGCAATACTTCTTCCTCCGAGTTGCTCACACAGTTTACTGCTTTTTGTGTAGTTTTTGTCTGCCAGAAACTATAATTCACTAGTTGTGTATCATAAAAGACTCATCGTTTCTCCCCCTAGGGGTTATTCGAGATATCTTAATCCAAACCGCAAGTAACGAGGCATTGGCTACCTTAAGAGAGTCATAGTTACTCGTCCCAATTGCTCACACAGTCTGCCACTTTTTCTTACTGCGGCCAGTCTGCCAGAAGCGATATGTCACTCGTTGTGTATCTTAAGAGATTCATCGTTACTCCTTCCATAGGTTACTGGTATTCTCTGAGTCAATACCTCTCTTGACGAAAAAGTGGCTATCTTAATAGTGCAATACTTCTTCCTCCGTGTTGCTCACACACTTTACTACTTTTTTGTGTAGTTTTTGTCTGCCAGAAACTATAATTCACTAGTTGTGTATCATAAAAGAGTCATCGTTTCTCCTCCTAGGGGTTATTCGAGACCTCTTAATCCAAACCGCAAGTAACGAGGCATTGGCTACCTTAAGAGAGTCATAGTTACTCGTCCCAATTGCTCACCCAGTCTGCCACTTTTCCTTACTGCGGCCAGTCTGCCAGAAGCGATATGTCACTCGTTGTGTATCCTAAGAGATTCATCGTTACTCCTTCCGTAGTTTACTGGTATTCTCTGAGTCAATACCTCTCGTGACGAAAAAGTGGCTATCTTAATAGTGCAATACTTCTTCCTCCGAGTTGCTCACACAGTTTACTACTTTTTGTGTACTTGCCAGTCTGCCAGAAGCGATATGTCACTCGTTGTGTATCTTAAGAGATTCATCGTTACTCCTTCCATAGGTTACTGGTATTCTCTGAGTCAATACCTCTCGTGACGAGAAAGTGGCTATCTTAATAGTGCAATACTTCTTCCTCCGAGTTGCTCACACAGTTTACTACTTTTTGTGTAGTTTTTGTCTGCCAGAAACTATAATTCACTAGTTGTGTATCATAAAAGAGTCATCGTTTCTCCTCCTAGGGGTTATTCGAGATTTCTTAATCCAAACCGCAAGTAACGAGGCATTGGCTACCTTAAGAGAGTCATAGTTACTCGTCCCAATTGCTCACCCAGTCTGCCACTTTTTCTTACTGCGGCCAGTCTGCCAGAAGCGATATGTCACTCGTTGTGTATCTTAAGAGATTCATCGTTACTTCTTCCATAGGTTACTGGTATTCTCTGAGTCAATACCTCTCGTGACGAAAAAGTGGCTATCTTAATAGTGCAATACTTCTTCCTCCCAGTTGCTCACACAGTTTACTACTTTTTGTGTAGTTTTTGTCTGCCAGAAACTATAATTCACTAGTTGTGTATCATAAAAGAGTCATCGTATCTCCTCCTAGGGGTTATTTGAGACCTCTTAATCCAAACCGCAAGTAACGAGGCATTGGCTACCTTAAGAGAGTCATAGTTACTCGTCCCAATTGCTCACCCAGTCTGCCACTTTTTCTTACTGCGGCCAGTCTGCCAGAAGCGATATGTCACTCGTTGTGTATCTTAAGAGATTCATCGTTACTCCTTCCATAGGTTACTGGTATTCTCTGAGTCAATACCTCTCGTGACGAAAAAGTGGCTATCTTAATAGTGCAATACTTCTTCCTCCGAGTTGCTCACACAGTTTACTACTTTTTGTGTAGTTTTTGTCTGCCAGAAACTATAATTCACTAGTTGTGTATCATAAAAGAGTCATCGTTTCTCCTCCTAGGGGTTTTCGAGATTTCTTAATCCAAACCGCAAGTAACGAGGCATTGGCTACCTTAAGAGAGTCATAGTTACTCGTCCCCATTGCTCACCCAGTCTGCCACTTTTTCTTACTGTGTCCCAGTCTGCCAGAAGCGATATGTCACTCGTTGTGTATCTTAAGAGATTCATCGTTACTCCTTCCATAGGTTACTGGTATTCTCTGAGTCAATACCTCTCTTGACGAAAAAGTGGCTATCTTAATAGTGCAATACTTCTTCCTCCGAGTTGCTCACACAGTTTACTGCTTTTTGTGTAGTTTTTGTCTGCCAGAAACTATAATTCACTAGTTGTGTATCATAAAAGAGTCATCGTTTCTCCTCCTAGGGGTTATTCGAGATATCTTAATCCAAACCGCAAGTAACGAGGCATTGGCTACCTTAAGAGAGTCATAGTTACTCGTCCCCATTGCTCACCCAGTCTGCCACTTTTCCTTACTGCGGCCAGTCTGCCAGAAGCGATATGTCACTCGTTGTGTATCTTAAGAGAGTCATCGTTACTCTTTCCATAGGTTACTGGTATTCTCTGATTCAATGACTCTCGTGACGAAAAGGTGGCTATCTTAATCGTGCAATACTTCTTCCTCCGTGTTGCTCACACAGTTTACTACTTTTTTGTGTAGTATTTGGCTGCCAGAAACTATAATTCACTAGTTTTGTATCATAAAAGAGTCATCGTTTCTCCTCCTAGGGGTTATTCGAGACCTCTTAATCCAAACCGCAAGTAACGAGGCATTGGCTACCTTAAGAGAGTCATAGTTACTCGTCCCAATTGCTCACCCAGTCTGCCACTTTTTCTTACTGCGGCCAGTCTGCCAGAAGCGATATGTCACTCGTTGTGTATCTTAAGAGATTCATCGTTACTCCTTCCATAGGTTACTGGTATTCTCTGAGTCAATACCTCTCTTGACGAAAAAGTGCCTATCTTAATAGTGCAATACTTCTTCCTCCGAGTTGCTCACACAGTTTACTACTTTTTGTGTACTTGCCAGTCTGCCAGAAGCGATATGTCACTAGTTGTGTATCATAAAGGAGTCATCGTTTCTCCTCCTAGGGGTTATTCGAGATTTCTTAATCCAAACCGCAAGTAACGAGGCATTGGCTACCTTAAGAGAGTCATAGTTACTCGTCCCAATTGCTCACTCAGTCTGCCACTTTTCCTTACTGCGGCCAGTCTGCCAGAAGCGATATGTCACTCGTTGTGTATCTTAAGAGATTCATCGCTACTCTTTCCATAGGTTACTGGTATTCTCTGATTCAATGCCTCTCGTGACGAAAAAGTGGCTATCTTAATAGTGCAATACTTCTTCCTCCCAGTTGCTCACACAGTTTACTACTTTTTTGTGTAGTTTTTGTCTGCCAGAAACTATAATTCACTAGTTTTGTATCATAAAAGAGTCATCGTTTCTCCTCCTAGGGGTTATTCGAGACCTCTTAATCCAAACCGCAAGCAACGAGGCATTGGCTACCTTAAGAGAGTCATAGTTACTCGTCCCAATTGCTCACCCAGTCTGCCACTTTTTCTTACTGCGGCCAGTCTGCCAGAAGCGATATGTCACTCGTTGTGTATCTTAAGAGATTCATCGTTACTCCTTCCATAGGTTACTGGTATTCTCTGAGTCAATACCTCTCGTGACGAAAAAGTGGCTATCTTAATAGTGCAATACTTCTTCCTCCGAGTTGCTCACACAGTTTACTACTTTTTGTGTAGTTTTTGTCTGCCAGAAACTATAATTCACTAGTTGTGTATCGTAAAAGAGTCATCGTTTCTCCTCCTAGGGGTTTTCGAGATTTCTTAATCCAAACCGCAAGTAACGAGGCATTGGCTACCTTAAGAGAGGCATAGCTACTCGTCCCAATTGCTCACCCAGTCTGCCACTTTTCCTTACTGCGGCCAGTCTGCCAGAAGCGATATGTCACTCGTTGTGTATCTTAAGAGATTCATCGTTACTCTTTCCATAGGTTACTGGTATTCTCTGATTCAATGCCTCTGGTGACGAAAAAGTGGCTATCTTAATAGTGCAATACTTCTTCCTCCGAGTTGCTCACACAGTTTACTACTTTTTGTGTAGTTTTTGTCTGCCAGAAACTATAATTCACTAGTTGTGTATCATAAAAGAGTCATCGTTTCTCCTCCTAGGGGATTTCGAGATATCTTAATCCAAACCGCAAGTAACGAGGCATTGGCTACCTTAAGAGAGTCATAGTTACTCGTCCCAATTGCTCACCCAGTCTGCCACTTTTCATTACTGCGGCCAGTCTGCCAGAAGCGATATGTCACTAGTTGTGTATCATAAAAGAGTCATCGTTTCTCCTCCTAGGGGTTATTCGAGATTTCTTAGTCCAAACCGCAAGTAACGAGGAATTGGCTACCTTAAGAGAGTCATAGTTACTCGTCCCAATTGCTCACCCAGTCTGCCACTTTTCCTTACTGCGGCCAGTCTGCGAGAAGCGATATGTCACTCGTTGTGTATCTTAAGAGATTCATCGTTACTCTTTCCATAGGTTACTGGTATTCCCTGATTCAATGCCTCTCGTGACGAAAAAGTGGCTAACTTAATAGTGCAATACTTCTTCCTCCCAGTTGCTCACACAGTTTACTACTTTTTTGTGTAGTTTTTGTCTGTCAGAAACTATAATTCACTAGTTGTGTATCATAAAAGAGTCATCGTTTCTCCTCCTAGGGGTTATTCGAGACCTCTTAATCCAAACCGCAAGTAACGAGGCATTGGCTACCTTAAGAGAGTCATAGTTACTCGTCCCAATTGCTCACCCAGTCTGCCACTTTTTCTTACTGCGGCAGTCTGCCAGAAGCGATATGTCACTCGTTGTGTATCTTAAGAGATTCATCGTTACTCCTTCCATAGGTTACTTGTATTCTCTGAGTCAATACCTCTCTTGACGAAAAAGTGGCTATCTTAATAGTGCAATACTTCTTCCTCCGAGTTGCTCACACAGTTTACTACTTTTTGTGTAGTTTTTGTCTGCCAGAAACTATAATTCACTAGTTTTGTATCATAAAAGAGTCATCGTTTCTCATCCTAGGGGTTATTCGAGACCTCTTAATCCAAACCGCAAGTAACGAGGCATTGGCTACCTTAAGAGAGTCATAGTTACTCGTCCCCATTGCTCACCCAGTCTGCCACTTTTTCTTACTGTGTCCCAGTCTGCCAGAAGCGATATGCCACTCGTTGTGTATCTTAAGAGATTCATCGTTACTCCTTCCATAGGTTACTGGTATTCTCTGAGTCAATACCTCTCTTGACGAAAAAGTGGCTATCTTAATAGTGCAATACTTCTTCCTCCGAGTTGCTCACACAGTTTACTGCTTTTTGTGTAGTTTTTGTCTGCCAGAAACTATAATTCACTAGTTGTGTATCATAAAAGAGTCATCGTTTCTCCTCCTAGGGGTTATTCGAGACCTCTTAATCCAAACCGCAAGTAACGAGGCATTGGCTACCTTAAGAGAGTCATAGTTACTCGTCCCAATTGCACACCCAGTCTGCCACTTTTCCTTACTGCGGCCAGTCTGCCAGAAGCGATATGTCACTCGTTGTGTATCCTAAGAGATTCATCGTTACTCCTTCCATAGTTTACTGGTATTCTCTGAGTCAATACCTCTCTTGACGAGAAAGTGGCTATCTTAATAGTGCAATACTTCTTCCTCCGAGTTGCTCACACAGTTTACTACTTTTTGTGTACTTGCCAGTCTGCCAGAAGCGATATGTCACTCGTTGTGTATCTTAAGAGATTCATCGTTACTCCTTCCATAGGTTACTGGTATTCTCTGAGTCAATACCTCTCTTGACGAAAAAGTGGCTATCTTAATACTGCAATACTTCTTCCTCCGAGTTGCTCACACAGTTTACTACTTTTTGTGTACTTGCCAGACTGCCAGAAGCGATATGTCACTAGTTGTGTATCATAAAAGAGTCATCGTTTCTCCTCCTAGGGGTTATTCGAGATTTCTTAATCCAAACCGCAAGTAACGAGGCATTGGCTACCTTAAGAGAGTCATAGTTACTCGTCCCAATTGCTCACCCAGTCTGCCACTTTTCCTTACTGCGGCCAGTCTGCCAGAAGCGATATGTCACTCGTTGTGTATCTTAAGAGATTCATCGCTACTCTTTCCATAGGTTACTGGTATTCTCTGATTCAATGCCTCTCGTGACGAAAAAGTGGCTACCTTAATAGTGCAATACTTCTTCCTCCCAGTTGCTCACACAGTTTACTACTTTTTTGTGTAGTTTTTGTCTGCCAGAAACTATAATTCACTAGTTTTGTATCATAAAAGAGTCATCGTTTCTCCTCCTAGGGGTTATTCGAGACCTCTTAATCCAAACCGCAAGTAACGAGGCTTTGGCTACCTTAAGAGAGTCATAGTTACTCGTCCCAATTGCTTACCCAGTCTGCCACTTTTTCTTACTGCGGCCAGTCTGCCAGAAGCGATATGTCACTCGTTGTGTATCTTAAGAGATTCATCGTTATTCCTTCCATAGGTTACTGGTATTCTCTGAGTCAATACCTCTCGTGACGAAAAAGTGGCTATCTTAATAGTGCAATACTTCTTCCTCCGAGTTGCTCACACAGTTTACTACTTTTTGTGTAGTTTTTGTCTGCCAGAATCTATAATTCACTAGTTGTGTATCATAAAAGAGTCATCGTTTCTCCTCCTAGGGGTTTTCGAGATTTCTTAATCCAAACCGAAAGTAACGAGGCATTGGCTACCTTAAGAGAGTCATAGTTACTCGTCCCCATTGCTCACCCAGTCTGCCACTTTTTCTTACTGTGGCCAGTCTGCCAGAAGCGATATGTCACTCGTTGTGTATCTTAAGAGATTCATCGTTACTCCTTCCATAGGTTACTCGTATTCTCTGAGTCAATACCTCTCTTGACGAAAAAGTGGCTATCTTAATAGTGCAACACTTCTTCCTCCGTGTTGCTCACACAGTTTACTGCTTTTTGTGTAGTTTTTGTCTGCCAGAAACTATAAATCACTAGTTGTGTATCATAAAAGAGTCATCGTTTCTCCTCCTAGGGGTTATTCGAGATATCTTAGTCCAAACCGCAAGTATGAGGCATTGGCTACCTTAAGAGAGTCATAGTTACTCGTCCCAATTTCTCACCCAGTCTGCCACTTTTCCTTACTGCGGCCAGTCTGCCAGAAGCGATATGTCACTCGTTGTGAATCTTAAGAGATTCATCGTTACTCTTTCCATAGGTTACTGGTTTTCTCTGATTCAATGCCTCTCGTGACGAAAAAGTGGCTATCTTAATAGTGCAATACTTCTTCCTCCGAGTTGCTCACACAGTTTACTACTTTTTGTGTAGTTTTTGTCTGCCAGAAACTATAATTCACTAGTTTTGTATCATAAAAGAGTCATCGTTTCTCCTCCTAGGGGTTATTCGAGACCTCTTAATCCAAACCGCAAGTAACGAGGCATTGGCTACCTTAAGAGAGTCATAGTTACTCGTCCCAATTGCTCACCCAGTCTGCCACTTTTTCTTACTGCGACCAGTCTGCCAGAAGCGATATGTCACTCGTTGTGTATCTTAAGAGATTCATCGTTACTCCTTCCATAGGTTACTGGTATTCTCTGAGTCAATACCTCTCTTGACGAAAAAGTGGCTATCTTAATAGTGCAATACTTCTTCCTCCGAGTTGCTCACACAGTTTACTGCTTTTTGTGTAGTTTTTGTCTGCCAGAAACTATAATTCACTAGTTTTGTATCATAAAAGAGTCATCGTTTCTCCTCCTAGGGGTTATTCGAGATATCTTAATCCAAACCGCAAGTAACGAGGCATTGGCTACCTTAAGAGAGTCATAGTTACTCGTCCCCATTGCTCACCCAGTCTGCCACTTTTTCTTACTGTGTCCCAGTCTGCCAGAAGCGATATGCCACTCGTTGTGTATCTTAAGAGATTCATCGTTACTCCTTCCATAGGTTACTGGTATTCTCTGAGTCAATACCTCTCTTGACGAAAAAGTGGCTATCTTAATAGTGCAATACTTCTTCCTCCGAGTTGCTCACACAGTTTACTGCTTTTTGTGTAGTTTTTGTCTGCCAGAAACTATAATTCACTAGTTGTGTATCATAAAAGAGTCATCGTTTCTCCTCCTAGGGGTTATTCGAGACCTCTTAATCCAAACCGCAAGTAACGAGGCATTGGCTACCTTAAGAGAGTCATAGTTACTCGTCCCAATTGCTCACCCAGTCTGCCACTTTTCCTTACTGCGGCCAGTCTGCCAGAAGCGATATGTCACTCGTTGTGTATCCTAAGAGATTCATCGTTACTCCTTCCATAGTTTACTGGTATTCTCTGAGTCAATACCTCTCTTGACGAAAAAGTGGCTATCTTAATAGTGCAATACTTCTTCCTCCGAGTTGCTCACACAGTTTACTACTTTTTGTGTACTTGCCAGTCTGCCAGAAGCGATATGTCACTCGTTGTGTATCTTAAGAGATTCATCGTTACTCCTTCCATAGGTTACTGGTATTCTCTGAGTCAATACCTCTCTTGACTAAAAAGTGGCTATCTTAATACTGCAATACTTCTTCCTCCGAGTTGCTCACACAGTTTACTACTTTTTGTGTACTTGCCAGTCTGCCAGAAGCGATATGTCACTAGTTGTGTATCATAAAAGAGTCATCGTTTCTCCTCCTAGGGGTTATTCGAGATTTCTTAATCCAAACCGCAAGTAACGAGGCATTGGCTTCCTTAAGAGAGTCATAGTTACTCATCCCAATTGCTCACCCAGTCTGCCACTTTTCCTTACTGCGGCCAGTCTGCCAGAAGCGATATGTCACTCGTTGTGTATCTTAAGAGATTCATCGCTACTCTTTCCATAGGTTACTGGTATTCTCTGATTCAATGCCTCTCGTGACGAAAAAGTGGCTACCTTAATAGTGCAATACTTCTTCCTCCCAGTTGCTCACACAGTTTACTACTTTTTTGTGTAGTTTTTGTCTGCCAGAAACTATAATTCACTAGTTTTGTATCATAAAAGAGTCATCGTTTCTCCTCCTAGGGGTTATTCGAGACCTCTTAATCCAAACCGCAAGTAACGAGGCATTGGCTACCTTAAGAGAGTCATAGTTACTCTTCCCAATTGCTTACCCAGTCTGCCACTTTTTCTTACTGCGGCCAGTCTGCCAGAAGCGATATGTCACTCGTTGTGTATCTTAAGAGATTCATCGTTATTCCTTCCATAGGTTACTGGTATTCTCTGAGTCAATACCTCTCGTGACGAAAAAGTGGCTATCTTAATAGTGCAATACTTCTTCCTCCGAGTTGCTCACACAGTTTACTACTTTTTGTGTAGTTTTTGTCTGCCAGAATCTATAATTCACTAGTTGTGTATCATAAAAGAGTCATCGTTTCTCCTCCTAGGGGTTTTCGAGATTTCTTAATCCAAACCGCAAGTAACGAGGCATTGGCTACCTTAAGAGAGTCATAGTTACTCGTCCCCATTGCTCACCCAGTCTGCCACTTTTTCTTACTGTGGCCAGTCTGCCAGAAGCGATATGTCACTCGTTGTGTATCTTAAGAGATTCATCGTTACTCCTTCCATAGGTTACTGGTATTCTCTGAGTCAATACCTCTCTTGACGAAAAAGTGGCTATCTTAATAGTGCAACACTTCTTCCTCCGTGTTGCTCACACAGTTTACTGCTTTTTGTGTAGTTTTTGTCTGCCAGAAACTATAAATCACTAGTTGTGTATCATAAAAGAGTCATCGTTTCTCCTCCTAGGGGTTATTCGAGATATCTTAGTCCAAACCGCAAGTAACGAGGCATTGGCTACCTTAAGAGAGTCATAGTTACTCGTCCCAATTTCTCACCCAGTCTGCCACTTTTCCTTACTGCGGCCAGTCTGCCAGAAGCGATATGTCACTCGTTGTGTATCCTAAGAGATTCATCGTTACTCCTTCCATAGTTTACTGGTATTCTCTGAGTCAATACCTCTCTTGACGAAAAAGTGGCTATCTTAATAGTGCAATACTTCTTCCTCCGAGTTGCTCACACAGTTTACTACTTTTTGTGTACTTGCCAGTCTGCCAGAAGCGATATGTCACTCGTTGTGTATCTTAAGAGATTCATCGCTACTCTTTCCATAGGTTACTGGTATTCTCTGATTCAATGCCTCTCGTGACAAAAAGTGGCTATCTTAATAGTGCAATACTTCTTCCTCCGAGTTGCTCACACAGTTTACTGCTTTTTGTGTAGTTTTTGTCTGCCAGAAACTATAATTCACTAGTTGTGTATCATAAAAGAGTCATCGTTTCTCCTCCTAGGGGTTATTCGAGACCTCTTAATCCAAACCGCAAGTAACGAGGCATTGGCTACCTTAAGAGAGTCATAGTTACTCGTCCCAATTGCTCACCCAGTCTGCCACTTTTTCTTACTGCGGCCAGTCTGCCAGAAGCGATATGTCACTCGTCGTGTATCTTAAGAGATTCATCGTTACTCCTTCCATAGGTTACTGGTATTCTCTGAGTCAATACCTCTCGTGACGAAAAAGTGGCTATCTTAATATTGCAATACTTCTTCCTCCGAGTTGTTCACACAGTTTACTACTTTTTGTGTAGTTTTTGTCTGCCAGAAACTATAATTCACTAGTTGTGTATCATAAAAGGGTCATCGTTTCTCCTCCTAGGGGTTTTCGAGATTTCTTAATCCAAACCGCAAGTAACGAGGCATTGGCTACCTTAAGAGAGTCATAGTTACTCGTCCCCATTGCTCACCCAGTCTGCCACTTTTTCTTACTGTGTCCCAGTCTGCCAGAAGCGATATGTCACTCGTTGTGTATCTTAAGAGATTCATCGTTACTCCTTCCATAGGTTACTGGTATTCTCTAAGTCAATACCTCTCTTGACGAAAAAGTGGCTATCTTAATAGTGCAATACTTCTTCCTCCGAGTTGCTCACACAGTTTACTGCTTTTTTTGTAGTTTTTGTCTGCCAGAAACTATAATTCACTAGTTGTGTATCATAAAAGACTCATCGTTTCTCCCCCTAGGGGTTATTCGAGATATCTTAATCCAAACCGCAAGTAACGAGGCATTGGCTACCTTAAGAGAGTCATAGTTACTCGTCCCAATTGCTCACCCAGTCTGCCACTTTTTCTTACTGCGGCCAGTCTGCCAGAAGCGATATGTCACTCGTTGTGTATCTTAAGAGATTCATCGTTACTCCTTCCATAGGTTACTGGTATTCTCTGAGTCAATACCTCTCTTGACGAAAAAGTGGCTATCTTAATAGTGCAATACTTCTTCCTCCGTGTTGCTCACACACTTTACTACTTTTTTGTGTAGTTTTTGTCTGCCAGAAAATATAATTCACTAGTTGTGTATCATAAAAGAGTCATCGTTTCTCCTCCTAGGGGTTATCCGAGACCTCTTAATCCAAACCGCAAGTAACGAGGCATTGGCTACCTTAAGAGAGTCATAGTTACTCGTCCCAATTGCTCACCCAGTCTGCCACTTTTCCTTACTGCGGCCAGTCTGCCAGAAGCGATATGTCACTCGTTGTGTATCCTAAGAGATTCATCGTTACTCCTTCCGTAGTTTACTGGTATTCTCTGAGTCAATACCTCTCTTGACGAAAAAGTGGCTATCTTAATAGTGCAATACTTCTTCCTCCGAGTTGCTCACACAGTTTACTACTTTTTGTGTACTTGCCAGTCTGCCAGAAGCGATATGTCACTCGTTGTGTATCTTAAGAGATTCATCGTTACTCCTTCCATAGGTTACTGGTATTCTCTAAGTCAATACCTCTCTTGACGAAAAAGTGGCTATCTTAATAGTGCAATACTTCTTCCTCCGAGTTGCTCACACAGTTTACTGCTTTTTTTGTAGTTTTTGTCTGCCAGAAACTATAATTCACTAGTTGTGTATCATAAAAGACTCATCGTTTCTCCCCCTAGGGGTTATTCGAGATATCTTAATCCAAACCGCAAGTAACGAGGCATTGGCTACCTTAAGAGAGTCATAGTTACTCGTCCCAATTGCTCACCCAGTCTGCCACTTTTTCTTACTGCGGCCAGTCTGCCAGAAGCGATATGTCACTCGTTGTGTATCTTAAGAGATTCATCGTTACTCCTTCCATAGGTTACTGGTATTCTCTGAGTCAATACCTCTCTTGACGAAAAAGTGGCTATCTTAATAGTGCAATACTTCTTCCTCCGTGTTGCTCACACACTTTACTACTTTTTTGTGTAGTTTTTGTCTGCCAGAAAATATAATTCACTAGTTGTGTATCATAAAAGAGTCATCGTTTCTCCTCCTAGGGGTTATCCGAGACCTCTTAATCCAAACCGCAAGTAACGAGGCATTGGCTACCTTAAGAGAGTCATAGTTACTCGTCCCAATTGCTCACCCAGTCTGCCACTTTTCCTTACTGCGGCCAGTCTGCCAGAAGCGATATGTCACTCGTTGTGTATCCTAAGAGATTCATCGTTACTCCTTCCGTAGTTTACTGGTATTCTCTGAGTCAATACCTCTCTTGACGAAAAAGTGGCTATCTTAATAGTGCAATACTTCTTCCTCCGAGTTGCTCACACAGTTTACTACTTTTTGTGTACTTGCCAGTCTGCCAGAAGCGATATGTCACTCGTTGTGTATCTTAAGAGATTCATCGCTACTCTTTCCATAGGTTACTGGTATTCTCTGATTCAATGCCTCTCGTGACAAAAAGTGGCTATCTTAATAGTGCAATACTTCTTCCTCCGAGTTGCTCACACAGTTTACTGCTTTTTGTGTAGTTTTTGTCTGCCAGAAACTATAATTCACTAGTTGTGTATCATAAAAGAGTCATCGTTTCTCCTCCTAGGGGTTATTCGAGACCTCTTAATCCAAACCGCAAGTAACGAGGCATTGGCTACCTTAAGAGAGTCATAGTTACTCGTCCCAATTGCTCACCCAGTCTGCCACTTTTTCTTACTGCGGCCAGTCTGCCAGATGCGATATGTCACTCGTTGTGTATCTTAAGAGATTCATCGTTACTTCTTCCATAGGTTACTGGTATTCTCTGATTCAATGTCTCTCGTGACGAAAAAGTGGCTATCTTAATAGTGCAATACTTCTTCCTCCCAGTTGCTCACACAGTTTACTACTTTTTGTGTAGTTTTTGTCTGCCAGAAACTATAATTCACTAGTTGTGTATCATAAAAGAGTCATCGTTTCTCCTCCTAGGGGTTTTCGAGATTTCTTAATCCAAACCGCAAGTAACGAGGCATTGGCTACCTTAAGAGAGTCATAGTTACTCGTCCCCATTGCTCACCCAGTCTGCCACTTTTTCTTACTGTGTCCCAGTCTGCCAGAAGCGATATGTCACTCGTTGTGTATCTTAAGAGATTCATCGTTACTCCTTCCATAGGTTACTGGTATTCTCTGAGTCAATACCTCTCTTGACGAAAAAGTGGCTATCTTAATAGTGCAATACTTCTTCCTCCGAGTTGCTCACACAGTTTACTGCTTTTTGTGTAGTTTTTGTCTGCCAGAAACTATAATTCACTAGTTGTGTATCATAAAAGAGTCATCGTTTCTCCTCCTAGGGGTTATTCGAGATATCTTAATCCAAACCGCAAGTAACGAGGCATTGGCTACCTTAAGAGAGTCATAGTTACTCGTCCCCATTGCTCACCCAGTCTGCCACTTTTCCTTACTGCGGCCAGTCTGCCAGAAGCGATATGTCACTCGTTGTGTATCTTAAGAGAGTCATCGTTACTCTTTCCATAGGTTACTGGTATTCTCTGATTCAATGACTCTCGTGACGAAAAGGTGGCTATCTTAATCGTGCAATACTTCTTCCTCCGTGTTGCTCACACAGTTTACTACTTTTTTGTGTAGTATTTGGCTGCCAGAAACTATAATTCACTAGTTTTGTATCATAAAAGAGTCATCGTTTCTCCTCCTAGGGGTTATTCGAGACCTCTTAATCCAAACCGCAAGTAACGAGGCATTGGCTACCTTAAGAGAGTCATAGTTACTCGTCCCAATTGCTCACCCAGTCTGCCACTTTTTCTTACTGCGGCCAGTCTGCCAGAAGCGATATGTCACTCGTTGTGTATCTTAAGAGATTCATCGTTACTCCTTCCATAGGTTACTGGTATTCTCTGAGTCAATACCTCTCTTGACGAAAAAGTGCCTATCTTAATAGTGCAATACTTCTTCCTCCGAGTTGCTCACACAGTTTACTACTTTTTGTGTACTTGCCAGTCTGCCAGAAGCGATATGTCACTAGTTGTGTATCATAAAGGAGTCATCGTTTCTCCTCCTAGGGGTTATTCGAGATTTCTTAATCCAAACCGCAAGTAACGAGGCATTGGCTACCTTAAGAGAGTCATAGTTACTCGTCCCAATTGCTCACTCAGTCTGCCACTTTTCCTTACTGCGGCCAGTCTGCCAGAAGCGATATGTCACTCGTTGTGTATCTTAAGAGAGTCATCGTTACTCTTTCCATAGGTTACTGGTATTCTCTGATTCAATGACTCTCGTGACGAAAAGGTGGCTATCTTAATCGTGCAATACTTCTTCCTCCGTGTTGCTCACACAGTTTACTACTTTTTTGTGTAGTATTTGGCTGCCAGAAACTATAATTCACTAGTTTTGTATCATAAAAGAGTCATCGTTTCTCCTCCTAAGGGTTATTCGAGACCTCTTAATCCAAACCGCAAGTAACGAGGCATTGGCTACCTTAAGAGAGTCATAGTTACTCGTCCCAATTGCTCACCCAGTCTGCCACTTTTTCTTACTGCGGCCAGTCTGCCAGAAGCGATATGTCACTCGTTGTGTATCTTAAGAGATTCATCGTTACTCCTTCCATAGGTTACTGGTATTCTCTGAGTCAATACCTCTCTTGACGAAAAAGTGCCTATCTTAATAGTGCAATACTTCTTCCTCCGAGTTGCTCACACAGTTTACTACTTTTTGTGTACTTGCCAGTCTGCCAGAAGCGATATGTCACTAGTTGTGTATCATAAAGGAGTCATCGTTTCTCCTCCTAGGGGTTATTCGAGATTTCTTAATCCAAACCGCAAGTAACGAGGCATTGGCTACCTTAAGAGAGTCATAGTTACTCGTCCCAATTGCTCACTCAGTCTGCCACTTTTCCTTACTGCGGCCAGTCTGCCAGAAGCGATATGTCACTCGTTGTGTATCTTAAGAGATTCATCGCTACTCTTTCCATAGGTTACTGGTATTCTCTGATTCAATGCCTCTCGTGACGAAAAAGTGGCTATCTTAATAGTGCAATACTTCTTCCTCCGAGTTGTTCACACAGTTTACTACTTCTTGTGTAGTTTTTGTCTGCCAGAAACTATAATTCACTAGTTGTGTATCATAAAAGGGTCATCGTTTCTCCTCCTAGGGGTTTTCGAGATTTCTTAATCCAAACCGCAAGTAACGAGGCATTGGCTACCTTAAGAGAGTCATAGTTACTCGTCCCCATTGCTCACCCAGTCTGCCACTTTTTCTTACTGTGTCCCAGTCTGCCAGAAGCGATATGTCACTCGTTGTGTATCTTAAGAGATTCATCGTTACTCCTTCCATAGGTTACTGGTATTCTCTAAGTCAATACCTCTCTTGACGAAAAAGTGGCTATCTTAATAGTGCAATACTTCTTCCTCCGAGTTGCTCACACAGTTTACTGCTTTTTGTGTAGTTTTTGTCTGCCAGAAACTATAATTCACTAGTTGTGTATCATAAAAGACTCATCGTTTCTCCCCCTACGGGTTATTCGAGATATCTTAATCCAAACCGCAAGTAACGAGGCATTGGCTACCTTAAGAGAGTCATAGTTACTCGTCCCAATTGCTCACCCAGTCTGCCACTTTTTCTTACTGCGGCCAGTCTGCCAGAAGCGATATGTCACTCGTTGTGTATCTTAAGAGATTCATCGTTACTCCTTCCATAGGTTACTGGTATTCTCTGAGTCAATACCTCTCGTGACGAAAAAGTGGCTATCTTAATATTGCAATACTTCTTCCTCCGAGTTGTTCACACAGTTTACTACTTTTTGTGTAGTTTTTGTCTGCCAGAAACTATAATTCACTAGTTGTGTATCATAAAAGGGTCATCGTTTCTCCTCCTAGGGGTTTTCGAGATTTCTTAATCCAAACCGCAAGTAACGAGGCATTGGCTACCTTAAGAGAGTCATAGTTACTCGTCCCCATTGCTCACCCAGTCTGCCACTTTTTCTTACTGTGTCCCAGTCTGCCAGAAGCGATATGTCACTCGTTGTGTATCTTAAGAGATTCATCGTTACTCCTTCCATAGGTTACTGGTATTCTCTAAGTCAATACCTCTCTTGACGAAAAAGTGGCTATCTTAATAGTGCAATACTTCTTCCTCCGAGTTGCTCACACAGTTTACTGCTTTTTTTGTAGTTTTTGTCTGCCAGAAACTATAATTCACTAGTTGTGTATCATAAAAGACTCATCGTTTCTCCCCCTAGGGGTTATTCGAGATATCTTAATCCAAACCGCAAGTAACGAGGCATTGGCTACCTTAAGAGAGTCATAGTTACTCGTCCCAATTGCTCACCCAGTCTGCCACTTTTTCTTACTGCGGCCAGTCTGCCAGAAGCGATATGTCACTCGTTGTGTATCTTAAGAGATTCATCGTTACTCCTTCCATAGGTTACTGGTATTCTCTGAGTCAATACCTCTCTTGACGAAAAAGTGGCTATCTTAATAGTGCAATACTTCTTCCTCCGTGTTGCTCACACACTTTACTACTTTTTTGTGTAGTTTTTGTCTGCCAGAAAATATAATTCACTAGTTGTGTATCATAAAAGAGTCATCGTTTCTCCTCCTAGGGGTTATCCGAGACCTCTTAATCCAAACCGCAAGTAACGAGGCATTGGCTACCTTAAGAGAGTCATAGTTACTCGTCCCAATTGCTCACCCAGTCTGCCACTTTTCCTTACTGCGGCCAGTCTGCCAGAAGCGATATGTCACTCGTTGTGTATCCTAAGAGATTCATCGTTACTCCTTCCGTAGTTTACTGGTATTCTCTGAGTCAATACCTCTCTTGACGAAAAAGTGGCTATCTTAATAGTGCAATACTTCTTCCTCCGAGTTGCTCACACAGTTTACTACTTTTTGTGTACTTGCCAGTCTGCCAGAAGCGATATGTCACTCGTTGTGTATCTTAAGAGATTCATCGCTACTCTTTCCATAGGTTACTGGTATTCTCTGATTCAATGCCTCTCGTGACAAAAAGTGGCTATCTTAATAGTGCAATACTTCTTCCTCCGAGTTGCTCACACAGTTTACTGCTTTTTGTGTAGTTTTTGTCTGCCAGAAACTATAATTCACTAGTTGTGTATCATAAAAGAGTCATCGTTTCTCCTCCTAGGGGTTATTCGAGACCTCTTAATCCAAACCGCAAGTAACGAGGCATTGGCTACCTTAAGAGAGTCATAGTTACTCGTCCCAATTGCTCACCCAGTCTGCCACTTTTTCTTACTGCGGCCAGTCTGCCAGATGCGATATGTCACTCGTTGTGTATCTTAAGAGATTCATCGTTACTTCTTCCATAGGTTACTGGTATTCTCTGAGTCAATACCTCTCGTGACGAAAAAGTGGCTATCTTAATAGTGCAATACTTCTTCCTCCCAGTTGCTCACACAGTTTACTACTTTTTGTGTAGTTTTTGTCTGCCAGAAACTATAATTCACTAGTTGTGTATCATAAAAGAGTCATCGTATCTCCTCCTAGGGGTTATTTGAGACCTCTTAATCCAAACCGCAAGTAACGAGGCATTGGCTACCTTAAGAGAGTCATAGTTACTCGTCCCAATTGCTCACCCAGTCTGCCACTTTTTCTTACTGCGGCCAGTCTGCCAGAAGCGATATGTCACTCGTTGTGTATCTTAAGAGATTCATCGTTACTCCTTCCATAGGTTACTGGTATTCTCTGAGTCAATACCTCTCGTGACGAAAAAGTGGCTATCTTAATAGTGCAATACTTCTTCCTCCGAGTTGCTCACACAGTTTACTACTTTTTGTGTAGTTTTTGTCTGCCAGAAACTATAATTCACTAGTTGTGTATCATAAAAGAGTCATCGTTTCTCCTCCTAGGGGTTTTCGAGATTTCTTAATCCAAACCGCAAGTAACGAGGCATTGGCTACCTTAAGAGAGTCATAGTTACTCGTCCCCATTGCTCACCCAGTCTGCCACTTTTTCTTACTGTGTCCCAGTCTGCCAGAAGCGATATGTCACTCGTTGTGTATCTTAAGAGATTCATCGTTACTCCTTCCATAGGTTACTGGTATTCTCTGAGTCAATACCTCTCTTGACGAAAAAGTGGCTATCTTAATAGTGCAATACTTCTTCCTCCGAGTTGCTCACACAGTTTACTGCTTTTTGTGTAGTTTTTGTCTGCCAGAAACTATAATTCACTAGTTGTGTATCATAAATGAGTCATCGTTTCTCCTCCTAGGGGTTATTCGAGATATCTTAATCCAAACCGCAAGTAACGAGGCATTGGCTACCTTAAGAGAGTCATAGTTACTCGTCCCCATTGCTCACCCAGTCTGCCACTTTTCCTTACTGCGGCCAGTCTGCCAGAAGCGATATGTCACTCGTTGTGTATCTTAAGAGAGTCATCGTTACTCTTTCCATAGGTTACTGGTATTCTCTGATTCAATGACTCTCCTGACGAAAAGGTGGCTATCTTAATCGTGCAATACTTCTTCCTCCGTGTTGCTCACACAGTTTACTACTTTTTTGTGTAGTATTTGGCTGCCAGAAACTATAATTCACTAGTTTTGTATCATAAAAGAGTCATCGTTTCTCCTCCTAGGGGTTATTCGAGACCTCTTAATCCAAACCGCAAGTAACGAGGCATTGGCTACCTTAAGAGAGTCATAGTTACTCGTCCCAATTGCTCACCCAGTCTGCCACTTTTTCTTACTGCGGCCAGTCTGCCAGAAGCGATATGTCACTCGTTGTGTATCTTAAGAGATTCATCGTTACTCCTTCCATAGGTTACTGGTATTCTCTGAGTCAATACCTCTCTTGACGAAAAAGTGCCTATCTTAATAGTGCAATACTTCTTCCTCCGAGTTGCTCACACAGTTTACTACTTTTTGTGTACTTGCCAGTCTGCCAGAAGCGATATGTCACTAGTTGTGTATCATAAAGGAGTCATCGTTTCTCCTCCTAGGGGTTATTCGAGATTTCTTAATCCAAACCGCAAGTAACGAGGCATTGGCTACCTTAAGAGAGTCATAGTTACTCGTCCCAATTGCTCACTCAGTCTGCCACTTTTCCTTACTGCGGCCAGTCTGCCAGAAGCGATATGTCACTCGTTGTGTATCTTAAGAGAGTCATCGTTACTCTTTCCATAGGTTACTGGTATTCTCTGATTCAATGACTCTCGTGACGAAAAGGTGGCTATCTTAATCGTGCAATACTTCTTCCTCCGTGTTGCTCACACAGTTTACTACTTTTTTGTGTAGTATTTGGCTGCCAGAAACTATAATTCACTAGTTTTGTATCATAAAAGAGTCATCGTTTCTCCTCCTAAGGGTTATTCGAGACCTCTTAATCCAAACCGCAAGTAACGAGGCATTGGCTACCTTAAGAGAGTCATAGTTACTCGTCCCAATTGCTCACCCAGTCTGCCACTTTTTCTTACTGCGGCCAGTCTGCCAGAAGCGATATGTCACTCGTTGTGTATCTTAAGAGATTCATCGTTACTCCTTCCATAGGTTACTGGTATTCTCTGAGTCAATACCTCTCTTGACGAAAAAGTGCCTATCTTAATAGTGCAATACTTCTTCCTCCGAGTTGCTCACACAGTTTACTACTTTTTGTGTACTTGCCAGTCTGCCAGAAGCGATATGTCACTAGTTGTGTATCATAAAGGAGTCATCGTTTCTCCTCCTAGGGGTTATTCGAGATTTCTTAATCCAAACCGCAAGTAACGAGGCATTGGCTACCTTAAGAGAGTCATAGTTACTCGTCCCAATTGCTCACTCAGTCTGCCACTTTTCCTTACTGCGGCCAGTCTGCCAGAAGCGATATGTCACTCGTTGTGTATCTTAAGAGATTCATCGCTACTCTTTCCATAGGTTACTGGTATTCTCTGATTCAATGCCTCTCGTGACGAAAAAGTGGCTATCTTAATAGTGCAATACTTCTTCCTCCGAGTTGTTCACACAGTTTACTACTTCTTGTGTAGTTTTTGTCTGCCAGAAACTATAATTCACTAGTTGTGTATCATAAAAGGGTCATCGTTTCTCCTCCTAGGGGTTTTCGAGATTTCTTAATCCAAACCGCAAGTAACGAGGCATTGGCTACCTTAAGAGAGTCATAGTTACTCGTCCCCATTGCTCACCCAGTCTGCCACTTTTTCTTACTGTGTCCGAGTCTGCCAGAAGCGATATGTCACTCGTTGTGTATCTTAAGAGATTCATCGTTACTCCTTCCATAGGTTACTGGTATTCTCTAAGTCAATACCTCTCTTGACGAAAAAGTGGCTATCTTAATAGTGCAATACTTCTTCCTCCGAGTTGCTCACACAGTTTACTGCTTTTTGTGTAGTTTTTGTCTGCCAGAAACTATAATTCACTAGTTGTGTATCATAAAAGACTCATCGTTTCTCCCCCTAGGGGTTATTCGAGATATCTTAATCCAAACCGCAAGTAACGAGGCATTGGCTACCTTAAGAGAGTCATAGTTACTCGTCCCAATTGCTCACCCAGTCTGCCACTTTTTCTTACTGCGGCCAGTCTGCCAGAAGCGATATGTCACTCGTTGTGTATCTTAAGAGATTCATCGTTACTCCTTCCATAGGTTACTGGTATTCTCTGAGTCAATACCTCTCTTGACGAAAAAGTGGCTATCTTAATAGTGCAATACTTCTTCCTCCGTGTTGCTCACACACTTTACTACTTTTTTGTGTAGTTTTTGTCTGCCAGAAACTATAATTCACTAGTTGTGTATCATAAAAGAGTCATCGTTTCTCCTCCTAGGGGTTATTCGAGACCTCTTAATCCAAACCGCAAGTAACGAGGCATTGGCTACCTTAAGAGAGTCATAGTTACTCGTCCCAATTGCTCACCCAGTCTGCCACTTTTCCTTACTGCGGCCAGTCTGCCAGAAGCGATATGTCACTCGTTGTGTATCCTAAGAGATTCATCGTTACTCCTTCCGTAGTTTACTGGTATTCTCTGAGTCAATACCTCTCTTGACGAAAAAGTGGCTATCTTAATAGTGCAATACTTCTTCCTCCGAGTTGCTCACACAGTTTACTACTTTTTGTGTAGTTTTTGTCTGCCAGAAACTATAATTCACTAGTTGTGTATCATAAAAGAGTCATCGTTTCTCCTCCTAGGGGATTTCGAGATATCTTAATCCAAACCGCAAGTAACGAGGCATTGGCTACCTTAAGAGAGTCATAGTTACTCGTCCCAATTGCTCACCCAGTCTGCCACTTTTCATTACTGCGGCCAGTCTGCCAGAAGCGATATGTCACTAGTTGTGTATCATAAAAGAGTCATCGTTTCTCCTCCTAGGGGTTATTCGAGATTTCTTAGTCCAAACCGCAAGTAACGAGGAATTGGCTACCTTAAGAGAGTCATAGTTACTCGTCCCAATTGCTCACCCAGTCTGCCACTTTTCCTTACTGCGGCCAGTCTGCGAGAAGCGATATGTCACTCGTTGTGTATCTTAAGAGATTCATCGTTACTCTTTCCATAGGTTACTGGTATTCCCTGATTCAATGCCTCTCGTGACGAAAAAGTGGCTAACTTAATAGTGCAATACTTCTTCCTCCCAGTTGCTCACACAGTTTACTACTTTTTTGTGTAGTTTTTGTCTGTCAGAAACTATAATTCACTAGTTGTGTATCATAAAAGAGTCATCGTTTCTCCTCCTAGGGGTTATTCGAGACCTCTTAATCCAAACCGCAAGTAACGAGGCATTGGCTACCTTAAGAGAGTCATAGTTACTCGTCCCAATTGCTCACCCAGTCTGCCACTTTTTCTTACTGCGGCAGTCTGCCAGAAGCGATATGTCACTCGTTGTGTATCTTAAGAGATTCATCGTTACTCCTTCCATAGGTTACTTGTATTCTCTGAGTCAATACCTCTCTTGACGAAAAAGTGGCTATCTTAATAGTGCAATACTTCTTCCTCCGAGTTGCTCACACAGTTTACTACTTTTTGTGTAGTTTTTGTCTGCCAGAAACTATAATTCACTAGTTTTGTATCATAATAGAGTCATCGTTTCTCATCCTAGGGGTTATTCGAGACCTCTTAATCCAAACCGCAAGTAACGAGGCATTGGCTACCTTAAGAGAGTCATAGTTACTCGTCCCAATTGCTCACCCAGTCTGCCACTTTTCCTTACTGCGGCCAGTCTGCCAGAAGCGATATGTCACTCGTTGTGTATCTTAAGAGATTCATCGCTACTCTTTCCATAGGTTACTGGTATTCTCTGATTCAATGCCTCTCTTGACGAAAAAGTGGCTATCTTAATAGTGCAATACTTCTTCCTCCCAGTTGCTCACACAGTTTACTACTTTTTTGTGTAGTTTTTGTCTGCCAGAAACTATAATTCACTAGTTTTGTATCATAAAAGAGTCATCGTTTCTCCTCCTAGGGGTTATTCGAGACCTCTTAATCCAAACCGCAAGCAACGAGGCATTGGCTACCTTAAGAGAGTCATAGTTACTCGTCCCAATTGCTCACCCAGTCTGCCACTTTTTCTTACTGCGGCCAGTCTGCCAGAAGCGATATGTCACTCGTTGTGTATCTTAAGAGATTCATCGTTACTCCTTCCATAGGTTACTGGTATTCTCTGAGTCAATACCTCTCGTGACGAAAAAGTGGCTATCTTAATAGTGCAATACTTCTTCCTCCGAGTTGCTCACACAGTTTACTACTTTTTGTGTAGTTTTTGTCTGCCAGAAACTATAATTCACTAGTTGTGTATCATAAAAGAGTCATCGTTTCTCCTCCTAGGGGTTTTCGAGATTTCTTAATCCAAACCGCAAGTAACGAGGCATTGGCTACCTTAAGAGAGTCATAGTTACTCGTCCCAATTGCTCACCCAGTCTGCCACTTTTCCTTACTGCGGCCAGTCTGCCAGAAGCGATATGTCACTCGTTGTGTATCTTAAGAGATTCATCGTTACTCTTTCCATAGGTTACTGGTATTCTCTGATTCAATGCCTCTCGTGACGAAAAAGTGGCTATCTTAATAGTGCAATACTTCTTCCTCCGAGTTGCTCACACAGTTTACTACTTTTTGTGTAGTTTTTGTCTGCCAGAAACTATAATTCACTAGATGTGTATCATAAAAGAGTCATCGTTTCTCCTCCTAGGGGTTTTCGAGATTTCTTAATCCAAACCGCAAATAACGAGGCATTGGCTACCTTAAGAGAGTCATAGTTACTCGTCCCAATTGCTCACCCAGTCTGCCACTTTTCCTTACTGCGGCCAGTCTGCCAGAAGCGATATGTCACTCGTTGTGTATCTTAAGAGATTCATCGCTACTCTTTCCATAGGTTACTGGTATTCTCTGAGTCAATACCTCTCGTGACGAAAAAGTGGCTATCTTAATAGTGCAATACTTCTTCCTCCGAGTTGCTCACACAGTTTACTACTTTTTGTGTAGTTTCTGTCTGCCAGAAACTATAATTCACTAGTTGTGTATCATAAAAGAGTCATCGTTTCTCCTCCTAGGGGTTATTAGAGACTTCTTAATCCAAACCGCAAGTAACGAGGCATTGGCTACCTTAAGAGAGTCATAGTTACTCGTCCCAATTGCTCACCCAGTCTGCCACTTTTTCTTACTGCGGCCAGTCTGCCAGAAGCGATATGTCACTTGTTGTGTATCTTCAGAGATTCATCGTTACTCCTTCCATAGTTTACTGGTATTCTCTGAGTCAATACATCTCTTGACGAAAAAGTGGCTATCTTAATAGTGCAATACTTCTTCCTCCGAGTTGCTCACACAGTTTACTACTTTTTGTGTACTTGCCAGTCTGCCAGAAGCGATATGTCACTAGTTGTGTATCATAAAAGAGTCATCGTTTCTCCTCCTAGGGTTTATTCGAGATTTCTTAATCCAAACCGCAAGTAACGAGGCATTGGCTACCTTAAGAGAGTCATAGTTACTCGTCCCAATTGCTCACCCAGTCTGCCACTTTTTCTTACTGCGGCCAGTCTGCCAGAAGCGATATGTCACTCGTTGTGTATCTTAAGAGATTCATCGTTACTCCTTCCATAGGTTACTGGTATTCTCTGAGTCAATACCTCTCATGACGAAAAAGTGGCTATCTTAATAGTGCAATACTTCTTCCTCCGAGTTGCTCACACAGTTTACTGCTTTTTGTGTAGTTTTTGTCTGCCAGAAACTATAATTCACTAGTTTTGTATCATAAAAGATTCATCGTTTCTCCTCCTAGGGGTTATTCGAGATATCTTAGTCCAAACCGCAAGTAACGAGGCATTGGCTACCTTAAGAGAGTCATAGTTACTCGTCCCAATTGCTCACCCAGTCTGCCACTTTTCCTTACTGCGGCCAGTCTGCCAGAAGCGATATGTCACTCGTTGTGTATCTTAAGAGATTCATCGTTACTCTTTCCATAGGTTACTGGTATTCTCTGATTCAATGCCTCTCGTGACGAAAAAGTGGCTATCTTAATAGTGCAATACTACTTCCTCCCAGTTGCTCACACAGTTTACTACTTTATTGTGTAGTTTTTGTCTGCCAGAAACTATAATTCACTAGTTTTGTATCATAAAAGAGTCATCGTTTCTCCTCCTAGGGGTTATTCGAGACCTCTTAATCCAAACCGCAAGTAACGAGGCATTGGCTACCTTAAGAGAGTCATAGTTACTCGTCCCAATTGCTCACCCAGTCTGCCACTTTTTCTTACTGGGCAGTCTGCCAGAAGCGATATGTCACTCGTTGTGTATCTTAAGAGATTCATCGTTACTCCTTCCATAGGTTACTGGTATTCTCTTAGTCAATACCTCTCTTGACGAAAAAGTGGCTATCTTAATAGTGCAATACTTCTTCCTCCGTGTTGCTCACACAGTTTACTACTTTTTGTGTAGTTTTTGTCTGCCAGAAACTATAATTCACTAGTTTTGTATCATAAAAGATTCATCGTTTCTCCTCCTAGGGGTTATTCGAGATATCTTAGTCCAAACCGCAAGTAACGAGGCATTGGCTACCTTAAGAGAGTCATAGTTACTCGTCCCAATTGCTCACCCAGTCTGCCACTTTTCCTTACTGCGGCCAGTCTGCCAGAAGCGATATGTCACTCGTTGTGTATCTTAAGAGATTCATCGTTACTCTTTCCATAGGTTACTGGTATTCTCTGAGTCAATACCTCTCGTGACGAAAAAGTGGCTATCTTAATAGTGCAATACTTCTTCCTCCGAGTTGCTCACACAGTTTACTGCTTTTTGTGTAGTTTTTGTCTGCCAGAAACTATAATTCACTACTTTTGTATCATAAAAGAGTCATCGTTTCTCCTCCTAGGGGTTATTCGAGACCTCTTAATCCATACCGCAAGTAACGAGGCATTGGCTACCTTAAGAGAGTCATAGTTACTCGTCCCAATTGCTCACCCAGTCTGCCACTTTTCCTTACTGCGGCCAGTCTGCCAGAAGCGATATGTCACTAGTTGTGTATCATAAAAGAGTCATCGTTTCTCCTCCTAGGGGTTATTCGAGATTTCTTAGTCCAAACCGCAAGTAACGAGGAATTGGCTACCTTAAGAGAGTCATAGTTACTCGTCCCAATTGCTCACCCAGTCTGCCACTTTTCCTTACTGCGGCCAGTCTGCGAGAAGCGATATGTCACTCGTTGTGTATCTTAAGAGATTCATCGTTACTCTTTCCATAGGTTACTGGTATTCTCTGATTCAATGCCTCTCGTGACGAAAAAGTGGCTAACTTAATAGTGCAATACTTCTTCCTCCCAGTTGCTCACACAGTTTACTACTTTTTTGTGTAGTTTTTGTCTGTCAGAAACTATAATTCACTAGTTGTGTATCATAAAAGAGTCATCGTTTCTCCTCCTAGGGGTTATTCGAGACCTCTTAATCCAAACCGCAAGTAACGAGGCATTGGCTACCTTAAGAGAGTCATAGTTACTCGTCCCAATTGCTCACCCAGTCTGCCACTTTTTCTTACTGCGGCAGTCTGCCAGAAGCGATATGTCACTCGTTGTGTATCTTAAGAGATTCATCGTTACTCCTTCCATAGGTTACTGGTATTCTCTGAGTCAATACCTCTCTTGACGAAAAAGGGGCTATCTTAATAGTGCAATACTTCTTCCTCCGAGTTGCTCACACAGTTCACTACTTTTTGTGTAGTTTTTGTCTGCCAGAAACTATAATTCACTAGTTTTGTATCATAAAAGAGTCATCGTTTCTCATCCTAGGGGTTATTCGAGACCTCTTAATCCAAACCGCAAGTAACGAGGCATTGGCTACCTTAAGAGAGTCATAGTTACTCGTCCCAATTGTTCACCCAGTCTGCCACTTTTCCTTACTGCGGCCAGTCTGCCAGAAGCGATATGTCACTCGTTGTGTATCTTAAGAGATTCATCGCTACTCTTTCCATAGGTTACTGGTATTCTCTGATTCAATGCCTCTCGTGACGAAAAAGTGGCTATCTTAATAGTGCAATACTTCTTCCTCCCAGTTGCTCACACAGTTTACTACTTTTTTGTGTAGTTTTTGTCTGCCAGAAACTATAATTCACTAGTTTTGTATCATAAAAGAGTCATCGTTTCTCCTCCTAGGGGTTATTCGAGACCTCTTAATCCAAACCGCAAGCAACGAGGCATTGGCTACCTTAAGAGAGTCATAGTTACTCGTCCCAATTGCTCACCCAGTCTGCCACTTTTTCTTACTGCGGCCAGTCTGCCAGAAGCGATATGTCACTCGTTGTGTATCTTAAGAGATTCATCGTTACTCCTTCCATAGGTTACTGGTATTCTCTGAGTCAATACCTCTCGTGACGAAAAAGTGGCTATCTTAATAGTGCAATACTTCTTCCTCCGAGTTGCTCACACAGTTTACTACTTTTTGTGTAGTTTTTGTCTGCCAGAAACTATAATTCACTAGTTGTGTATCATAAAAGAGTCATCGTTTCTCCTCCTAGGAGTTTTCGAGATTTCTTAATCCAAACCGCAAGTAACGAGGCATTGGCTACCTTAAGAGAGTCATAGTTACTCGTCCCAATTGCTCACCCAGTCTGCCACTTTTCCTTACTGCGGCCAGTCTGCCAGAAGCGATATGTCACTCGTTGTGTATCTTAAGAGATTCATCGTTACTCTTTCCATAGGTTACTGGTATTCTCTGAGTCAATACCTCTCGTGACGAAAAAGTGGCTATCTTAATAGTGCAATACTTCTTCCTCCGAGTTGCTCACACAGTTTACTACTTTTTGTGTAGTTTTTGTCTGCCAGAAACTATAATTCACTAGTTGTGTATCATAAAAGAGTCATCGTTTCTCCTCCTAGGGGTTTTCGAGATTTCTTAATCCAAACCGCAAGTAACGAGGCATTGGCTACCTTAAGAGAGTCATAGTTACTCGTCCCAATTGCTCACCCAGTCTGCCACTTTTCCTTACTGCGGCCAGTCTGCGAGAAGCGATATGTCACTCGTTGTGTATCTTAAGAGATTCATCGTTACTCTTTCCATAGGTTACAGGTATTCTCTGATTCAATGCCTCTCGTGACGAAAAAGTGGCTAACTTAATAGTGCAATACTTCTTCCTCCCAGTTGCTCACACAGTTTACTACTTTTTTGTGTAGTTTTTGTCTGTCAGAAACTATAATTCACTAGTTGTGTATCATAAAAGAGTCATCGTTTCTCCTCCTAGGGGTTATTCGAGACCTCTTAATCCAAACCGCAAGTAACGAGGCATTGGCTACCTTAAGAGAGTCATAGTTACTCGTCCCAATTGCTCACCCAGTCTGCCACTTTTTCTTACTGCGGCAGTCTGCCAGAAGCGATATGTCACTCGTTGTGTATCTTAAGAGATTCATCGTTACTCCTTCCATAGGTTACTGGTATTCTCTGAGTCAATACCTCTCTTGACGAAAAAGTGGCTATCTTAATAGTGCAATACTTCTTCCTCCGAGTTGCTCACACAGTTTACTACTTTTTGTGTAGTTTTTGTCTGCCAGAAACTATAATTCACTAGTTTTGAATCATAAAAGAGTCATCGTTTCTCATCCTAGGGGTTATTCGAGACCTCTTAATCCAAACCGCAAGTAATGAGGCATTGGCTACCTTAAGAGAGTCATAGTTACTCGTCCCAATTGCTCACCCAGTCTGCCACTTTTCCTTACTGCGGCCAGTCTGCCAGAAGCGATATGTCACTCGTTGTGTATCCTAAGAGATTCATCGTTACTCCTTCCATAGTTTACTGGTATTCTCTGAGTCAATACATCTCTTGACGAAAAAGTGGCTATCTTAATAGTGCAATACTTCTTCCTCCGAGTTGCTCACACAGTTTACTACTTTTTGTGTACTTGCCAGTCTGCCAGAAGCGATATGTCACTAGTTGTGTATCATAAAAGAGTCATCGTTTCTCCTCCTAGGGGTTATTCGAGATTTCTTAATCCAAACCGCAAGTAACGATTCATTGGCTACCTTAAGAGAGTCATAGTTACTCGTCCCAATTGCTCACCCAGTCTGCCACTTTTCCTTACTGCGGCCAGTCTGCCAGAAGCGATATGTCACTCGTTGTGTATCTTAAGAGATTCATCGCTACTCTTTCCATAGGTTACTGGTATTCTCTGATTCAATGCCTCTCGTGACGAAAAAGTGGCTATCTTAATAGTGCAATACTTTTTCCTCCGAGTTGCTCACACAGTTTACTGCTTTTTGTGTAGTTTTTGTCTGCCAGAAACTATAATTCACTAGTTGTGTATCATAAAAGAGTCATCGTTTCTCCTCCTAGGGGTTATTCGAGACCTCTTAATCCAAACCGCAAGTAACGAGGCATTGGCTACCTTAAGAGAGTCATAGTTACTCGTCCCAATTGCTCACCCAGTCTGCCACTTTTTCTTACTGCGGCCAGTCTGCCAGAAGCGATATGTCACTCGTTGTGTATCTTAAGAGATTCATCGTTACTCCTTCCATAGGTTACTGGTATTCTCTGAGTCAATACCTCTCGTGACGAAAAAGTGGCTATCTTAATAGTGCAATACTTCTTCCTCCGAGTTGCTCACACAGTTTACTACTTTTTGTGTAGTTTTTGTCTGCCAGAAATTATAATTCACTAGTTGTGTATCATAAAAGAGTCATCGTTTCTCCTCCTAGGGGTTATTCGAGACCTCTTAATCCAAACCGCAAGTAACGAGGCATTGGCTACCTTAAGAGAGCCATAGTTACTCGTCCCAATTGCTCACCCAGTCTGCCACTTTTTCTTACTGTGGCCAGTCTGCCAGAAGCGATATGTCACTCGTTGTGTATCTTAAGAGATTCATCGTTACTTCTTCCATAGGTTACTGGTATTCTCTGAGTCAATACCTCTCGTGACGAAAAAGTGGCTATCTTAATAGTGCAATACTTCTTCCTCCGAGTTGCTCACACAGTTTACTACTTTTTGTGTAGTTTTTGTCTGCCAGAAACTATAATTCACTAGTTGTGTATCATAAAAGAGTCATCGTTTCTCCTCCTAGGGGTTATTACAGACTTCTTAATCCAAACCGCAAGTAACGAGGCATTGGCTACCTTAAGAGAGTCATAGTTACTCGTCCCAATTGCTCACCCAGTCTGCCACTTTTTCTTACTGCGGCCAGTCTGCCAGAAGCGATATGTCACTCGTTGTGTATCTTAAGAGATTCATCGTTACTCCTTCCATAGTTTACTGGTATTCTCTGAGTCAATACATCTCTTGACGAAAAAGTGGCTATCTTAATAGTGCAATACTTCTTCCTCCGAGTTGCTCACACAGTTTACTACTTTTTGTGTACTTGCCAGTCTGCCAGAAGCGATATGTCACTAGTTGTGTATCATAAAAGAGTCATCGTTTCTCCTCCTAGGGTTTATTCGAGATTTCTTAATCCAAACCGCAAGTAACGAGGCATTGGCTACCTTAAGAGAGTCATAGTTACTCGTCCCAATTGCTCACCCAGTCTGCCACTTTTCCTTACTGCGGCCAGTCTGCCAGAAGCGATATGTCACTCGTTGTGTATCTTAAGAGATTCATCGCTACTCTTTCCATAGGTTACTGGTATTCTCTGATTCAATGCCTCTCGTGACGAAAAAGTGGCTATCTTAATAGTGCAATACTTCTTCCTCCGAGTTGCTCACACAGTTTACTGCTTTTTGTGTAGTTTTTGTCTGCCAGAAACTATAATTCACTAGTTGTGTATCATAAAAGAGTCATCGTTTCTATTCCTAGGGGTTATTCGAGACCTCTTAATCCAAACCGCAAGTAACGAGGCATTGGCTACCTTAAGAGAGTCATAGTTACTCGTCCCAATTGCTCACCCAGTCTGCCACTTTTTCTTACTGCGGCCAGTCTGCCAGAAGCGATATGTCACTCGTTGTGTATCTTAAGAGATTCATCGTTACTCCTTCCATAGGTTACTGGTATTCTCTGATTCAATACCTCTCGTGACGAAAAAGTGGCTATCTTAATAGTGCAATACTACTTCCTCCCAGTTGCTCACACAGTTTACTACTTTATTGTGTAGTTTTTGTCTGCCAGAAACTATAATTCACTAGTTTTGTATCATAAAAGAGTCATCGTTTCTCCTCCTAGGGGTTATTCGAGACCTCTTAATCCAAACCGCAAGTAACGAGGCATTGGCTACCTTAAGAGAGTCATAGTTACTCGTCCCAATTGCTCACCCAGTCTGCCACTTTTTCTTACTGCGGCAGTCTGCCAGAAGCGATATGTCACTCGTTGTGTATCTTAAGAGATTCATCGTTACTCCTTCCATAGGTTACTGATATTCTCTGAGTCAATACCTCTCTTGACGAAAAAGTGGCTATCTTAATAGTGCAATACTTCTTCCTCCGAGTTGCTCACACAGTTTACTACTTTTTGTGTACTTGCCAGTCTGCCAGAAGCGATATGTCACTAGTTGTGTATCATAAAAGAGTCATCGTTTCTCCTCCTAGGGTTTATTCGAGATTTCTTAATCCAAACCGCAAGTAACGAGGCATTGGCTACCTTAAGAGAGTCATAGTTACTCGTCCCAATTGCTCACCCAGTCTGCCACTTTTCCTTACTGCGGCCAGTCTGCCAGAAGCGATATGTCACTCGTTGTGTATCTTAAGGGATTCATCGCTACTCTTTCCATAGGTTACTGGTATTCTCTGATTCAATGCCTCTCGTGACGAAAAAGTGGCTATCTTAATAGTGCAATACTTCTTCCTCCGAGTTGCTCACACAGTTTACTACTTTTTGTGTACTTGCCAGTCTGCCAGAAGCGATATGTCACTAGTTGTGTATCATAAAAGAGTCATCGTTTCTCCTCCTAGGGTTTATTCGAGATTTCTTAATCCAAACCGCAAGTAACGAGGCATTGGCTACCTTAAGAGAGTCATAGTTACTCGTCCCAATTGCTCACCCAGTCTGCCACTTTTCCTTACTGCGGCCAGTCTGCCAGAAGTGATATGTCACTCGTTGTGTATCTTAAGAGATTCATCGCTACTCTTTCCATAGGTTACTGGTATTCTCTGATTCAATGCCTCTCGTGACGAAAAAGTGGCTATCTTAATAGTGCAATACTTCTTCCTCCAAGTTGCTCACACAGTTTACTGCTTTTTGTGTAGTTTTTGTCTGCCAGAAACTATAATTCACTAGTTGTGTATCATTAAAGAGTCATCGTTTCTATTCCTAGGGGTTATTCGAGACCTCTTAATCCAAACCGCAAGTAACGAGGCATTGGCTACCTTAAGAGAGTCATAGTTACTCGTCCCAATTGCTCACCCAGTCTGCCACTTTTTCTTACTGCGGCCAGTCTGCCAGAAGCGATATGTCACTCGTTGTGTATCTTAAGAGATTCATCGTTACTCCTTCCATAGGTTACTGGTATTCTCTGAGTCAATACCTCTCGTGACGAAAAAGTGGCTATCTTAATAGTGCAATACTTCTTCCTCCGAGTTGCTCACACAGTTTACTACTTTTTGTGTAGTTTTTGTCTGCCTGAAACTATAATTCACTAGTTGTGTATCATAAAAGAGTCATCGTTTCTCCTCCTAGGGGTTATTCGAGACCTCTTAATCCAAACCGCAAGTAACGAGGCATTAGCTACCTTAAGAGAGTCATAGTTACTCGTCCCAATTGCTCACCCAGACTGCCACTTTTCCTTACTGCGGCCAGTCTGCCTGAAGCGATATGTCACTCGTTGTGTATCTTAAGAGATTCATCGCTACTCTTTCCATAGGTTACTGGTATTCTCTAATTCAATGCCTCTCGTGACGAAAAAGTGGCTATCTTAATAGTGCAATACTTCTTCCTCCCAGTTCCTCACACAGTTTACTACTTTTTTGTGTAGTCTTTGTCTGCCAGAAACTATAATTCACTAGTTTTGTATCATAAAAGAGTCATCGTTTCTCCTCCTAGGGGTTATTCGAGACCTCTTAATCCAAACCGCAAGTAACGAGGCATTGGCTACCTTAAGAGAGTCATAGTTACTCGTCCCAATTGCTCACCCAGTCTGCCACTTTTTCTTACTGCGGCCAGTCTGCCAGAAGCGATATGTCACTCGTTGTGTATCTTAAGAGACTCATCGTTACTCCTTCCATAGGTTACTGGTATTCTCTGAGTCAATACCTCTCGTGACGAAAAAGTGGCTATCTTAATAGTGCAATACTTCTTCCTCCGAGTTGCTCACACAGTTTACTGCTTTTTGTGTAGTTTTTGTCTGCCAGAAACTATAATTCACTAGTTTTGTATCATAAAAGATTCATCGTTTCTCCTCCTAGGGGTTATTCGAGATATCTTAGACCAAACCGCAAGTAACGAGGCATTGGCTACCTTAAGAGAGTCATAGTTACTCGTCCCAATTGCTCACCCAGTCTGCCACTTTTCCTTACTGCGGCCAGTCTGCCAGAAGCGATATGTCACTCGTTGTGTATCTTAAGAGATTCATCGTTACTCTTTCCATAGGTTACTGGTATTCTCTGATTCAATGCCTCTCATGACGAAAAAGTGGCTATCTTAATAGTGCAATACTACTTCCTCCCAGTTGCTCACACAGTTTACTACTTTATTGTGTAGTTTTTGTCTGCCAGAAACTATAATTCACTAGTTTTGTATCATAAAAGAGTCATCGTTTCTCCTCCTAGGGGTTATTCGAGACCTCTTAATCCAAACCGCAAGTAACGAGGCAATGGCTACCTTAAGAGAGTCATAGTTACTCGTCCCAATTGCTCACCCAGTCTGCCACTTTTTCTTACTGCGGCAGTCTGCCAGAAGCGATATGTCACTCGTTGTGTATCTTAAGAGATTCATCGTTACTCCTTCCATACGTTACTGGTATTCTCTGAGTCAATACCTCTCTTGACGAAAAAGTGGCTATCTTAATAGTGCAATACTTCTTCCTCCCAGTTGCTCACACAGTTTACTACTTTTTGTGTAGTTTTTGTCTGCCAGAAACTATAATTCACTAGTTGTGTATCATAAAAGAGTCATCGTTTCTCCTCCTAGGGGTTATTCGAGACCTCTTAATCCAAACCGCTAGTAACGAGGCATTGGCTACCTTAAGAGAGTCATAGTTACTCGTCCCAATTACTCACCCAGTCTGCCACTTTTCCTTACTGCGGCCAGTCTGCCAGAAGCGATATGTCACTCGTTGTGTATCCTAAGAGATTCATCGTTACTCCTTCCATAGTTTACTGGTATTCTCTGAGTCAATACATCTCTTGACGAAAAAGTGGCTATCTAAATAGTGCAATACTTCTTCCTCCGAGTTGCTCACACAGTTTACTACTTTTTGTGTACTTGCCAGTCTGCCAGAAGCGATATGTCACTAGTTGTGTATCATAAAAGAGTCATCGTTTCTCCTCCTAGGGGTTATTCGAGATTTCTTAATCCAAACAGCAAGTAACGAGGCATTGGCTACCTTAAGAGAGTCATAGTTACTCGTCCCAATTGCTCACCCAGTCTGCCACTTTTCCTTACTGCGGCCAGTCTGCCAGAAGCGATATGTCACTCGTTGTGTATCTTAAGAGATTCATCGCTACTCTTTCCATAGGTTACTGGTATTCTCTAATTCAATGCCTCTCGTGACGAAAAAGTGGCTATCTTAATAGTGCAATACTTCTTCCTCCCAGTTGCTCACACAGTTTACTACTTTTTTGTGTAGTTTTTGTCTGCCAGAAACTATAATTCACTAGTTTTGTATCATAAAAGAGTCATCGTTTCTCCTCCTAGGGTTTATTCGAGACCTCTTAATCCAAACCGCAAGTAACGAGGCATTGGCTACCTTAAGAGAGTCATAGTTACTCGTCCCAATTGCTCACCCAGTCTGCCACTTTTTCTTATTGCGGCCAGTCTGCCAGAAGCGATATGTCACTCGTTGTGTATCTTAAGAGATTCATCGTTACTCCTTCCATAGGTTACTGGTATTCTCTGAGTCAATACCTCTCCTGACGAAAAAGTGGCTATCTTAATAGTGCAATACTTCTTCCTCCGAGTTGCTCACACAGTTTACTACTTTTTGTGTAGTTTTTGTCTGCCAGAAACTATAATTCACTAGTTGTGTATCATAAAAGGGTCATCGTTTCTCCTCCTAGGGGTTTTCGAGATTTCTTAATCCAAACCGCAAGTAACGAGGCATTGGCTACCTTAAGAGAGTCATAGTTACTCGTCCCCATTGCTCACCCAGTCTGCCACTTTTTCTTACTGTGGCCAGTCTGCCAGAAGCGATATGTCACTCGTTGTGTATCTTAAGAGATTCATCGTTACTCCTTCCATAGGTTACTGGTATTCTCTGAGTCAATACCTCTCTTGACGAAAAAGTGGCTATCTTAATAGTGCAATACTTCTTCCTCCGAGTTGCTCACACAGTTTACTGCTTTTTGTGTAGTTTTTGTCTGCCAGAATCTATAATTCACTAGTTGTGTATCATAAAAGAGTCATCGTTTCTCCTCCTAGGGGTTATTCGAGATATCTTAGTCCAAACCGCAAGTAACGAGGCATTGGCTACCTTAAGAGATTCATAGTTACTCGTCCCAATTGCTCACCCACTCTGCCACTTTTCCTTACTGCGGCCAGTCTGCCAGAAGCGATATGTCACTCGTTGTGTCTTAAGAGATTCATCGTTACTCTTTCCATAGGTTACTGGTATTCTCTGATTCAATGCCTCTCGTGACGAAAAAGTGGCTATCTTAATAGTGCAATACTTCTTCCTCGCAGTTGCTCACACAGTTTACTACTTTTTTGTGTAGTTTTTGTCTGCCAGAAGCTATAATTCACTAGTTTTGTATCATAAAAGAGTCATCGTTTCTCCTCCTAGGGGTTATTCGAGATTTCTTAATCCAAACCGCAAGTAACGAGGCATTGGCTACCTTAAGAGAGTCATAGTTACTCGTCCCAATTGCTCACCCAGTCTGCCACTTTTCCTTACTGCGGCCAGTCTGCCAGAAGCGATATGTCACTCGTTGTGTATCTTAAGAGATTCATCGCTACTCTTTCCATAGGTTACTGGTATTCTCTCACTCAATGCCTCTCGTGACGAAAAAGTGGCTATCTTAATAGTGCAATACTTCTTCCTCCCAGTTGCTCACACAGTTTACTACTTTTTTGTGTAGTTTTTGTCTGCCAGAAACTATAATTCACTAGTTTTGTATCATAAAAGAGTCATCGTTTCTCCTCCTAGGGGTTATTCGAGACCTCTTAATTCAAACCGCAAGTAACGAGGCATTGGCTACTTTAAGAGAGTCATAGTTACTCGTCCCAATTGCTCACCCAGTCTGCCAGTTTTTCTTACTGCGGCCAGTCTGCCAGAAGCGATATGTCACTCGTTGTGTATCTTAAGAGATTCATCGTTACTCCTTCCATAGGTTACTGGTATTCTCTGAGTCAATACCTCTCGTGACGAAAAAGTGGCTATCTTAATAGTGCAATACTTCTTCCTCCGAGTTGCTCACACAGTTTACTACTTTTTGTGTAGTTTTTGTCTGCCAGAAACTATAATTCACTAGTTGTGTATCATAAAAGAGTCATCGTTTCTCCTCCTAGGGGTTATTCGAGACCTCTTAATCCAAACCGCAAGTAACGAGGCATTGGCTACCTTAAGAGAGTCATAGTTACTCGTCCGAATTGCTCACCCAGTCTGCCACTTTTCCTTACTGCGGCCAGTCTGCCAGAAGCGATATGTAACTCGTTGTGTATCCTAAGAGATTCATCGTTACTCCTTCCATAGTTTACTGGTATTCTCTGAGTCAATACATCTCTTGACGAAAAAGTGGCTATCTTAATAGTGCAATACTTCTTCCTCCGAGTTGCTCACACAGTTTACTACTTTTTGTGTACTTGCCAGTCTGCCAGAAGCGATATGTCACTAGTTGTGTATCATAAAAGAGTCATCGTTTCTCCTCCTAGGGGTTATTCGAGATTTCTTAATCCAAACCGCAAGTAACGAGGCATTGGCTACCTTAAGAGAGTCATAGTTACTCGTCCCAATTGCTCACCCAGTCTGCCACTTTTCCTTACTGCGGCCAGTCTGCCAGAAGCGATATGTCACTCGTTGTGTATCTTAAGAGATTCATCGCTACTCTTTCCATAGGTTACTGGTATTCTCTGATTCAATGCCTCTCGTGACGAAAAAGTGGCTATCTTAATAGTGCAATACTTCTTCCTCCGAGTTGCTCACACAGTTTACTGCTTTTTGTGTAGTTTTTATCTGCCAGAAACTATAATTCACTAGTTGTGTATCATAAAAGAGCCATCGTTTCTCCTCCTAGGGGTTATACGAGACCTCTTAATCCAAACCGCAAGTAACGAGGCATTGGCTACCTTAAGAGAGTCATAGTTACTCTTCTTAATTGCTCACCCAGTCTGCCACTTTTTCTTACTGCGGCCAGTCTGCCAGAAGCGATATGTCACTCGTTGTGTATCTTAAGAGATTCATCGTTACTCCTTCCATAGGTTACTGGTATTCTCTGAGTCAATACCTCTCGTGACGAAAAAGTGGCTATCTTAATAGTGCAATACTTCTTCCTCCGAGTTGCTCACACAGTTTACTACTTTTTGTGTAGTTTTTGTCTGCCAGAAACTATAATTCACTAGTTGTGTATCATAAAAGGGTCATCGTTTCTCCTCCTAGGGGTTTTCGATATTTCTTAATCCAAACCGCAAGTAACGAGGCATTGGCTACCTTAAGAGAGTCATAGTTACTCGTCCCCATTGCTCACCCAGTCTGCCACTTTTTCTTACTGTGGCCAGTCTGCCAGAAGCGATATGTCACTCGTTGTGTATCTTAAGAGATTCATCGTTACTCCTTCCATAGGTTACTGGTATTCTCTGAGTCAATACCTCTCTTGACGAAAAAGTGGCTATCTTAATAGTGCAATACTTCTTCCTCCGAGTTGCTCACACAGTTTACTCTCTTTTTGTGTACTTGCCAGTCTGCCAGAAGCGATATGTCACTAGTTGTGTATCATAAAAGAGTCATCGTTTCTCCTCCTAGGGGTTATTCGAGATTTCTTAATCCAAACCGCAAGTAACGAGGCATTGGCTACCTTAAGAGAGTCATAGTTACTCGTCCCCATTGCTCACCCAGTCTGCCACTTTTTCTTACTGTGGCCAGTCTGCCAGAAGCGATATGTCACTCGTTGTGTATCTTAAGAGATTCATCGTTACTCCTTCCATAGGTTACTGGTATTCTCTGAGTCAATACCTCTCTTGACGAAAAAGTGGCTATCTTAATAGTGCAATACTTCTTCCTCCGAGTTGCTCACACAGTTTACTACTTTTTGTGTAGTTTTTGTCTGCCAGAAACTATAATTCACTAGTTGTGTATCATAAAAGGGTCATCGTTTCTCCTCCTAGGGGTTTTCGAGATTTCTTAATCCAAACCGCAAGTAACGAGGCATTGGCTACCTTAAGAGAGTCATAGTTACTCGTCCCCATTGCTCACCCAGTCTGCCACTTTTTCTTACTGTGGCCAGTCTGCCAGAAGCGATATGTCACTCGTTGTGTATCTTAAGAGATTCATCGTTACTCCTTCCATAGGTTACTGGTATTCTCTGAGTCAATACCTCTCTTGACGAAAAAGTGGCTATCTTAATAGTGCAATACTTCTTCCTCCGAGTTGCTCACACAGTTTACTGCTTTTTGTGTAGTTATTGTCTGCCAGAAACTATAATTCACTAGTTGTGTATCATAAAAGAGTCATCGTTTCTCCTCCTAGGGGTTATTCGAGATATCTTAGTCCAAACCGCAAGTAACGAGGCATTGGCTACCTTAAGAGAGTCATAGTTACTCGTCCCAATTGCTCACCCAGTCTGCCACTTTTCCTTACTGCGGCCAGTCTGCCAGAAGCGATATGTCACTCGTTGTGTATCTTAAGAGATTCATCGTTACTCTTTCCATAGGTTACTGGTATTCTCTGATTCAATGCCTCTCGTGACGAAAAAGTGGCTATCTTAATAGTGCAATACTTCTTCCTCGCAGTTGCTCACACAGTTTACTACTTTTTTGTGTAGTTTTTGTATGCCAGAAGCTATAATTCACTAGTTTTGTATCATAAAAGAGTCATCGTTTCTCCTCCTAGGGGTTATTCGAGATTTCTTAATCCAAACCGCAAGTAACGAGGCATTGGCTACCTTAAGAGAGTCATAGTTACTCGTCCCAATTGCTCACCCAGTCTGCCACTTTTCCTTACTGCGGCCAGTCTGCCAGAAGCGATATGTCACTCGTTGTGTATCTTTAGAGATTCATCGCTACTCTTTCCATAGGTTACTGGTATTCTCTCACTCAATGCCTCTCGTGACGAAAAAGTGGCTATCTTAATAGTGCAATACTTCTTCCTCCCAGTTGCTCACACAGTTTACTACTTTTTTGTGTAGTTTTTGTCTGCCAGAAACTATAATTCACTAGTTTTGTATCATAAAAGAGTCATCGTTTCTCCTCCTAGGGGTTATTCGAGACCTCTTAATTCAAACCGCAAGTAACGAGGCATTGGCTACTTTAAGAGAGTCATAGTTACTCGTCCCAATTGCTCACCCAGTCTGCCAGTTTTTCTTACTGCGGCCAGTCTGCCAGAAGCGATATGTCACTCGTTGTGTATCTTAAGAGATTCATCGTTACTCCTTCCATAGGTTACTGGTATTCTCTGAGTCAATACCTCTCTTGACGAAAAAGTGGCTATCTTAATAGTGCAATACTTCTTCCTCCGAGTTGCTCACACAGTTTACTACTTTTTGTGTAGTTTTTGTCTGCCAGAAACTATAATTCACTAGTTGTGTATCATAAAAGGGTCATCGTTTCTCCTCCTAGGGGTTTTCGAGATTTCTTAATCCAAACCGCAAGTAACGAGGCATTGGCTACCTTAAGAGAGTCATAGTTACTCGTCCCCATTGCTCACCCAGTCTGCCACTTTTTCTTACTGTGGCCAGTCTGCCAGAAGCGATATGTCACTCGTTGTGTATCTTAAGAGATTCATCGTTACTCCTTTCATAGGTTACTGGTATTCTCTGAGTCAATACCTCTCTTGACGAAAAAGTGGCTATCTTAATAGTGCAATACTTCTTCCTCCGAGTTGCTCACACAGTTTACTGCTTTTTGTGTAGTTTTTGTCTGCCAGAAACTATAATTCACTAGTTGTGTATCATAAAAGAGTCATCGTTTCTCCTCCTAGGGGTTATTCGAGATATCTTAGTCCAAACCGCAAGTAACGAGGCATTGGCTACCTTAAGAGAGTCATAGTTACTCGTCCCAATTGCTCACCCAGTCTGCCACTTTTCCTTACTGCGGCCAGTCTGCCAGAAGCGATATGTCACTCGTTGTGTATCTTAAGAGATTCATCGTTACTCTTTCCATAGGTTACTGGTATTCTCTGATTCAATGCCTCTCGTGACGAAAAAGTGGCTATCTTAATAGTGCAATACTTCTTCCTCGCAGTTGCTCACACAGTTTACTACTTTTTTGTGTAGTTTTTGTATGCCAGAAGCTATAATTCACTAGTTTTGTATCATAAAAGAGTCATCGTTTCTCCTCCTAGGGGTTATTCGAGATTTCTTAATCCAAACCGCAAGTAACGAGGCATTGGCTACCTTAAGAGAGTCATAGTTACTCGTCCCAATTGCTCACCCAGTCTGCCACTTTTCCTTACTGCGGCCAGTCTGCCAGAAGCGATATGTCACTCGTTGTGTATCTTTAGAGATTCATCGCTACTCTTTCCATAGGTTACTGGTATTCTCTCACTCAATGCCTCTCGTGACGAAAAAGTGGCTATCTTAATAGTGCAATACTTCTTCCTCCCAGTTGCTCACACAGTTTACTACTTTTTTGTGTAGTTTTTGTCTGCCAGAAACTATAATTCACTAGTTTTGTATCATAAAAGAGTCATCGTTTCTCCTCCTAGGGGTTATTCGAGACCTCTTAATTCAAACCGCAAGTAACGAGGCATTGGCTACTTTAAGAGAGTCATAGTTACTCGTCCCAATTGCTCACCCAGTCTGCCAGTTTTTCTTACTGCGGCCAGTCTGCCAGAAGCGATATGTCACTCGTTGTGTATCTTAAGAGATTCATCGTTACTCCTTCCATAGGTTACTGGTATTCTCTGAGTCAATACCTCTCGTGACGAAAAAGTGGCTATCTTAATAGTGCAATACTTCTTCCTCCGAGTTGCTCACACAGTTTACTACTTTTTGTGTAGTTTTTGTCTGCCAGAAACTATAATTCACTAGTTGTGTATCATAAAAGAGTCATCGTTTCTCCTCCTAGGGGTTATTCGAGACCTCTTAATCCAAACCGCAAGTAACGAGGCATTGGCTACCTTAAGAGAGTCATAGTTACTCGTCCGAATTGCTCACCCAGTCTGCCACTTTTCCTTACTGCGGCCAGTCTGCCAGAAGCGATATGTAACTCGTTGTGTATCCTAAGAGATTCATCGTTACTCCTTCCATAGTTTACTGGTATTCTCTGAGTCAATACATCTCTTGACGAAAAAGTGGCTATCTTAATAGTGCAATACTTCTTCCTCCGAGTTGCTCACACAGTTTACTACTTTTTGTGTACTTGCCAGTCTGCCAGAAGCGATATGTCACTAGTTGTGTATCATAAAAGAGTCATCGTTTCTCCTCCTAGGGGTTATTCGAGATTTCTTAATCCAAACCGCAAGTAACGAGGCATTGGCTACCTTAAGAGAGTCATAGTTACTCGTCCCAATTGCTCACCCAGTCTGCCACTTTTCCTTACTGCGGCCAGTCTGCCAGAAGCGATATGTCACTCGTTGTGTATCTTAAGAGATTCATCGCTACTCTTTCCATAGGTTACTGGTATTCTCTGATTCAATGCCTCTCGTGACGAAAAAGTGGCTATCTTAATAGTGCAATACTTCTTCCTCCGAGTTGCTCACACAGTTTACTGCTTTTTGTGTAGTTTTTATCTGCCAGAAACTATAATTCACTAGTTGTGTATCATAAAACAGCCATCGTTTCTCCTCCTAGGGGTTATACGAGACCTCTTAATCCAAACCGCAAGTAACGAGGCATTGGCTACCTTAAGAGAGTCATAGTTACTCTTCTTAATTGCTCACCCAGTCTGCCAGTTTTTCTTACTGCGGCCAGTCTGCCAGAAGCGATATGTCACTCGTTGTGTATCTTAAGAGATTCATCGTTACTCCTTCCATAGGTTACTGGTATTCTCTGAGTCAATACCTCTCGTGACGAAAAAGTGGCTATCTTAATAGTGCAATACTTCTTCCTCCGAGTTGCTCACACAGTTTACTGCTTTTTGTGTAGTTTTTATCTGCCAGAAACTATAATTCACTAGTTGTGTATCATAAAAGAGCCATCGATTCTCCTCCTAGGGGTTATTCGAGACCTCTTAATCCAAACCGCAAGTAACGAGGCATTGGCTACCTTAAGAGAGTCATAGTTACTCTTCCCAATTGCTCACCCAGTCTGCCACTTTTTCTTACTGCGGCCAGTCTGCCAGAAGCGATATGTCACTCGTTGTGTATCTTAAGAGATTCATCGTTACTCCTTCCATAGGTTACTGGTATTCTCTGAGTCAATACCTCTCGTGACGAAAAAGTGGCTATCTTCATAGTGCAATACTTCTTCCTCCGAGTTGCTCACACAGTTTACTACTTTTTGTGTAGTTTTTGTCTGCCAGAAACTATAATTCACTAGTTGTGTATCATAAAAGAGTCATCGTTTCTCCTCCTAGGGGTTATTCGAGACCTCTTAATCCAAACCGCAAGTAACGAGGCATTGGCTACCTTAAGAGAGTCATAGTTACTCGTCCCAATTGCTCACCCAGTCTGCCACTTTTTCTTACTGCGGCCAGTCTGCCAGAAGCGATATGTCACTCGTTGTGTATCTTAAGAGATTCATCGTTACTTCTTCCATAGGTTACTGGTATTCTCTGAGTCAATACCTCTCGTGACGGAAAAGTGGCTATCTTAATAGTGCAATACTTCTTCCTCCGAGTTGCTCACACAGTTTACTACTTTTTGTGTAGTTTTTGTCTGCCAGAAACTATAATTCACTAGTTGTGTATCATAAAAGAGTCATCGTTTCTCCTCCTAGGGTTTATTCGAGATATCTTAATCCAAACCGCAAGTAACGAGGCATTGGCTACCTTAAGAGAGTCATAGTTACTCGTCCCAATTGCTCACCCAGTCTGCCACTTTTCCTTACTGCGGCCAGTCTGCCAGAAGCGATATGTCACTCGTTGTGTATCTTAAGAGATTCATCGTTACTCTTTCCATAGGTTACTGGTATTCTCTGATTCAATGCCTCTCGTGACGAAAAAGGGGCTATCTTAATAGTGCAATACTTCTTCCTCCCAGTTGCTCACACAGTTTACTACTTTTTTGTGTAGTTTTTGTCTGCCAGAAACTATAATTCACTAGTTGTGTATCATAAAAGAGTCATCGTTTCTCCTCCTAGGGGTTATTCGAGACCTCTTAATCCAAACCGCAAGTAACGAGGCATTGGCTACCTTAAGAGAGTCATAGTTACTCGTCCCAATTGCTCACCCAGTCTGCCACTTTTCCTTACTGCGGCCAGTCTGCCAGAAGCGATATGTCACTCGTTGTGTATCTTAAGAGATTCATCTCTACTCTTTCCATAGGTTACTGGTATTCTCTGATTCAATTCCTCTCTTGACGAAAAAGTGGCTATCTTAATAGTGCAATACTTCTTCCTCCGAGTTGCTCACACAGTTTACTACTTTTTGTGTACTTGCCAGTCTGCCAGAAGCGATATGTCACTAGTTGTGTATCATAAAAGAGTCATCGTTTCTCCTCCTAGGGGTTATTCGAGATTTCTAAATCCAAACCGCAAGTAACGAGGCATTGGCTACCTTAAGAGAGTCATAGTTACTCGTCCCAATTGCTCACCCAGTCTGCCACTTTTCCTTACTGCGGCCAGTCTGTCAGAAGCGATATGTCACTCGTTGTGTATCTTAAGAGATTCATCGCTACTCTTTCCATAGGTTACTGGTATTCTCTGATTCAATGCCTCTCGTGACGAAAAAGTGGCTATCTTAATAGTGCAATACTTCTTCCTCCGAGATGCTCACACAGTTTACTGCTTTTTGTGTAGTTTTTATCTGCCAGAAACTATAATTCACTAGTTGTGTATCATAAAAGAGCCATCGTTTCTCCTCCTAGGGGTTATTCGAGACCTCTTAATCCAAACCGCAAGTAACGAGGCATTGGCTACCTTAAGAGAGTCATAGTTACTCTTCCCAATTGCTCACCCAGTCTGCCACTTTTTCTTACTGCGGCCAGTCTGCCAGAAGCGATATGTCACTCGTTGTGTATCTTAAGAGATTCATCGTTACTCCTTCCATAGGTTACTGGTATTCTCTGAGTCAATACCTCTCGTGACGAAAAAGTGGCTATCTTAATAGTGCAATACTTCTTCCTCCGAGTTGCTCACACAGTTTACTACTTTTTGTGTAGTTTTTGTCTGCCAGAAACTATAATTCACTAGTTGTGTATCATAAAAGAGTCATCGTTTCTCCTCCTAGGGGTTATTCGAGATACCTTCATCAAAACCGCAAGTAACGAGGCATTGGCTACCTTAAGAGAGTCATAGTTACTCGTCCCAATTGCTCACCCAGTCTGCCACTTTTCCTTACTGCGGCCAGTCTGCCAGAAGCGATATGTCACTCGTTGTGTATCTTAAGAGATTCATCGTTACTCTTTCCATAGGTTACTGGTATTCTCTGATTCAATGCCTCTCGTGACGAAAAAGGGGCTATCTTAATAGTGCAATACTTCTTCCTCCCAGTTGCTCACACAGTTTACTACTTTTTTGTGTAGTTTTTGTCTGCCAGAAACTATAATTCACTAGTTTTGTATCATAAAAGAGTCATCGTTTCTCCTCCTAGGGGTTATTCGAGACCTCTTAATCCAAACCGCAAGTAACGAGGCATTGGCTACCTTAAGAGAGTCATAGTTACTCGTCCCCATTGCTCACCCAGTCTGCCACTTTTTCTTACTGCAGCCAGTCTGCCAGAAGCGATATGTCACTCGTTGTCTATATTAAGAGATTCATCGTTACTCCTTCCATAGGTTACTGGTATTCTCTGAGTCAATACCTCTCTTGACGAAAAAGTGGCTATCTTAATAGTGCAATACTTCTTCCTCCGAGTTGCTCACACAGTTTACTACTTTTTGTGTAGTTTTTGTCTGCCAGAAACTATAATTCACTAGTTTTGTATCATAAAAGAGTCATCGTTTCTCCTCCTAGGGGTTATTCGAGATTTCTTAATCCAAACCGCAAGTAAGGAGGCATTGGCTACCTTAAGAGAGTCATAGTTACTCGTCCCAATTGCTCACTCAGTCTGCCACTTTTCCTTACTGCAGCCAGTCTGCCAGAAGCGATATGTCACTCGTTGTGTATCTTAAGAGATTCATCTCTACTCTTTCCATAGGTTACTGGTATTCTCTGATTCAATTCCTCTCTTGACGAAAAAGTGGCTATCTTAATAGTGCAATACTTCTTCCTCCCAGTTGCTCACACAGTTTACTACTTTTTGTGTAGTTTTTGTCTGCCAGAAACTATAATTCACTAGTTGTGTATCATAAAAGAGTCATCGTTTCTCCTCCTAGGGGTTATTCGAGACCTCTTAATCCAAACCGCAAGTAACGAGGCATTGGCTACCTTAAGAGAGTCATAGTTACTCGTCCGAATTGCTCACCCAGTCTGCCACTTTTCCTTACTGCGGCCAGTCTGCCAGAAGCGATATGTCACTCGTTGTGTATCCTAAGAGATTCATCGTTACTCCTTCCATAGTTTACTGGTATTCTCTGAGTCAATACATCTCTTGACGAAAAAGTGGCTATCTTAATAGTGCAATACTTCTTCCTCCGAGTTGCTCACACAGTTTACTACTTTTTGTGTACTTGCCAGTCTGCCAGAAGCGATATGTCACTAGTTGTGTATCATAAAAGAGTCATCGTTTCTCCTCCTAGGGGTTATTCGAGATTTCTAAATCCAAACCGCAAGTAACGAGGCATTGGCTACCTTAAGAGAGTCATAGTTACTCGTCCCAATTGCTCACCCAGTCTGCCACTTTTCCTTACTGCGGCCAGTCTGCCAGAAGCGATATGTCACTCGTTGTGTATCTTAAGAGATTCATCGCTACTCTTTCCATAGGTTACTGGTATTCTCTGATTCAATGCCTCTCGTGACGAAAAAGTGGCTATCTTAATAGTGCAATACTTCTTCCTCCGAGTTGCTCACACAGTTTACTGCTTTTTGTGTAGTTTTTATCTGCCAGAAACTATAATTCACTAGTTGTGTATCATAAAAGAGCCATCGTTTCTCCTCCTAGGGGTTATTCGAGACCTCTTAATCCAAACCGCAAGTAACGAGGCATTGGCTACCTTAAGAGAGTCATAGTTACTCTTCCCAATTGCTCACCCAGTCTGCCACTTTTTCTTACTGCGGCCAGTCTGCCAGAAGCGATATGTCACTCGTTGTGTATCTTAAGAGATTCATCGTTACTCCTTCCATAGGTTACTGGTATTCTCTGAGTCAATACCTCTCGTGACGAAAAAGTGGCTATCTTAATAGTGCAATACTTCTTCCTCCGAGTTGCTCACACAGTTTACTACTTTTTGTGTAGTTTTTGTCTGCCAGAAACTATAATTCACTAGTTGTGTATCATAAAAGAGTCATCGTTTCTCCTCCTAGGGGTTATTCGAGACCTCTTAATCCAAACCGCAAGTAACGAGGCATTGGCTACCTTAAGAGAGTCATAGTTACTCGTCCCAATTGCTCACCCAGTCTGCCACTTTTTCTTACTGCGGCCAGTCTGCCAGAAGCGATATGTCACTCGTTGTGTATCTTAAGAGATTCATCGTTACTTCTTCCATAGGTTACTGGTATTCTCTGAGTCAATACCTCTCGTGACGGAAAAGTGGCTATCTTAATAGTGCAATACTTCTTCCTCCGAGTTGCTCACACAGTTTACTACTTTTTGTGTAGTTTTTGTCTGCCAGAAACTATAATTCACTAGTTGTGTATCATAAAAGAGTCATCGTTTCTCCTCCTAGGGGTTATTCGAGACCTCTTAATCCTAACCGCAAGTAACGAGGCATTGGCTACCTGAAGAGAGTCATAGTTACTCGTCCCAATTGCTCACCCAGTCTGCCACTATTTGTTACTGCGGCCAGTCTGCCAGAAGCGATATGTCACTCGTTGTGTATCTTAAGAGATTCATCGTTACTCCTTCCATAGGTTACTGGTATTCTCTGAGACAATACCTCTCGTGACGAAAAAGTGGCTATCTTAATAGTGCAATACTTCTTCCTCCGAGTTGCTCACACAGTTTACTACTTTTTGTGTAGTTTTTGTCTGCCAGAAACTATAATTCACTAGTTGTGTATCATAAAAGAGTCATCGTTTCTCCTCCTAGGGGTTTTCGAGATTTCTTAATCCAAACCGCAAGTAACGAGGCATTGGCTACCTTAAGAGAGTCATAGTTACTCGTCCCCATTGCACACCCAGTCTGCCACTTTTTCTTACTGTGTCCCAGTCTGCCAGAAGCGATATGTCACTCTTTGTGTATCTTAAGAGATTCATCGTTACTCCTTCCATAGGTTACTGGTATTCTCTGAGTCAATGCCTCTCTTGACGAAAAAGTGGCTATCTTAATAGTGCAATACTTCTTCCTCCGAGTTGCTCACACAGTTTACTGCTTTTTGTGTAGTTTTTGTCTGCCAGAAACTATAATTCACTAGTTGTGTATCATAAAAGAGTCATCGTTTCTCCTCCTAGGGTTTATTCGAGATATCTTAATCCAAACCGCAAGTAACGAGGCATTGGCTACCTTAAGAGAGTCATAGTTACTCGTCCCCATTGCTCACCCAGTCTGCCACTCTTCCTTACTGCGGCCAGTCTGCCAGAAGCGATATGTCACTCGTTGTGTATCTTAAGAGATTCATCGTTACTCTTTCCATAGGTTACTGGTATTCTCTGATTCAATGCCTCTCGTGACGAAAAAGGGGCTATCTTAATAGTGCAATACTTCTTCCTCCCAGTTGCTCACACAGTTTACTACTTTTTGTGTAGTTTTTGTCTGCCAGAAACTATAATTCACTAGTTTTGTATCATAAAAGAGTCATCGTTTCTCCTCCTAGGGGTTATTCGAGACCTCTTAACCCAAACCGCAAGTAACGAGGCATTGGCTACCTTAAGAGAGTCATAGTTACTCGTCCCCATTGCTCACCCAGTCTGCCACTTTTTCTTACTGCAGCCAGTCTGCCAGAACTATATGTCACTCGTTGTGTATCTTAAGAGATTCATCGTTACTCCTTCCATAGGTTACTGGTATTCTCTGAGTCAATACCTCTCTTGACGAAAAAGTGGCTATCTTAATAGTGCAATACTTCTTCCTCCGAGTTGCTCACACAGTTTACTACTTTTTGTGTAGTTTTTGTCTGCCAGAAACTATAATTCACTAGTTTTGTATCATAAAAGAGTCATCGTTTCTCCTCCTAGGGGTTATTCGAGATTTCTTAATCCAAACCGCAAGTAAGGAGGCATTGGCTACCTTAAGAGAGTCATAGTTACTCGTCCCAATTGCTCACCCAGTCTGCCACTTTTCTTTACTGCGGCCAGTCTGCCAGAAGCGATATGTCACTCGTTGTGTATCTTAAGAGATTCATCTCTACTCTTTCCATAGGTTACTGGTATTCTCTGATTCAATTCCTCTCGTGACGAAAAAGTGGCTATCTTAATAGTGCAATACTTCTTCCTCCCAGTTGCTCACACAGTTTACTACTTTTTTGTGTAGTTTTTGTCTGCCAGAAACTATAATTCACTAGTTTTGTATCATAAAAGAGTCATCGTTTCTCGTCCTAGGGGTTATTCGAGACCTCTTAATCCAAACCGCAAGTAACGAGGCATTGGCTACCTTAAGAAAGTCATAGTTACTCGTCCCAATTGCTCACCCAGTCTGCCACTTTTTCTTACTACGGCCAGTCTGCCAGAAGCGATATGTCACTCGTTGTGTATCCTAAAAGATTCATCGTAACTCCTTCCATAGTTTACTGGTATTCTCTGAGTCAATACATCTCTTGACGAAAAAGTGGCTATCTAAATAGTGCAATACTTCTTCCTCCGAGTTGCTCACACAGTTTACTACTTTTTGTGTACTTGCCAGTCTGCCAGAAGCGATATGTCACTAGTTGTGTATCATAAAAGAGTCATCGTCTCTCCTCCTAGGGGTTATTCGAGATTTCTTAATCCAAACCGCAAGTAACGAGGCATTGGCTACCTTAAGAGAGTCATAGTTACTCGTCCCAATTGCTCACCCAGTCTGCCACTTTTCCTTACTGCGGCCAGTCTGCCAGAAGCGATATGTCACTCGTTGTGTATCTTAAGAGATTCATCGCTACTCTTTCCATAGGTTACTGGTATTCTCTCATTCAATGCCTCTCGTGACGAAAAAGTGGCTATCTTAATAGTGCAATACTTCTTCCTCCCAGTTGCTCACACAGTTTACTGCTTTTTGTGTAGTTTTTATCTGCCAGAAACTATAATTCACTAGTTGTGTATCATAAAAGAGCCATCGTTTCTCCTCCTAGGGGTTATTCGAGACCTCTTAATCCAAACCGCAAGTAACGAGGCATTGGCTACCTTAAGAGAGTCATAGTTACTCTTCCCAATTGCTCACCCAGTCTGCCACTTTTTCTTACTGCGGCCAGTCTGCCAGAAGCGATATGTCACTCGTTGTGTATCTTAAGAGATTCATCGTTATTCCTTCCATAGGTTACTGGTATTCTCTGAGTCAATACCTCTCGTGACGAAAAAGTGGCTATCTTAATAGTGCAATACTTCTTCCTCCGAGTTGCTCACACAGTTTACTACTTTTTGTGTAGTTTTTGTCTGCCAGAAACTATAATTCACTAGTTGTGTATCATAAAAGAGTCATCGTTTCTCCTCCTAGGGGTTATTCGAGACCTCTTAATCCAAACCGCAAGTAACGAGGCATTGGCTACCTTAAGAGAGTCATAGTTACTCGTCCCAATTGCTCACCCAGTCTGCCACTTTTTCTTACTGCGGCCAGTCTGCCAGAAGCGATATGTCACTCGTTGTGTATCTTAAGAGATTCATCGTTACTTCTTCCATAGGTTACTGGTATTCTCTGAGTCAATACCTCTCGTGACGAAAAAGTGGCTATCTTAATAGTGCAATACTTCTTCCTCCGAGTTGCTCACACAGTTTACTACTTTTTGTGTAGTTTTTGTCTGCCAGAAACTATAATTCACTAGTTGTGTATCATAAAAGAGTCATCGTTTCTCCTCCTAGGGGTTATTCGCGACCTCTTAATCCTAACCGCAAGTAACGAGGCATTGGCTACCTTAAGAGAGTCATAGTTACTCGTCCGAATTGCTCACCCAGTCTGCCACTTTTCCTTACTGCGGCCAGTCTGCCAGAAGCGATATGTCACTCGTTGTGTATCCTAAGAGATTCATCGTTACTCCTTCCATAGTTTACTGGTATTCTCTGAGTCAATACATCTCTTGACGAAAAAGTGGCTATCTTAATAGTGCAATACTTCTTCCTCCGAGTTGCTCACACAGTTTACTACTTTTTGTGTACTTGCCAGTCTGCCAGAAGCGATATGTCACTAGTTGTGTATCATAAAAGAGTCATCGTTTCTCCTCCTAGGGGTTATTCGAGATTTCTTAATCCAAACCGCAAGTAACGAGGCATTGGCTACCTTAAGAGAGTCATAGTTACTCGTCCCAATTGCTCACCCAGTCTGCCACTTTTCCTTACTGCGGCCAGTCTGCCAGAAGCGATATGTCACTCGTTGTGTATCTTAAGAGATTCATCGCTACTCTTTCCATAGGTTACTGGTATTCTCTCATTCAATGCCTCTCGTGACGAAAAAGTGGCTATCTTAATAGTGCAATACTTCTTCCTCCCAGTTGCTCACACAGTTTACTGCTTTTTGTGTAGTTTTTATCTGCCAGAAACTATAATTCACTAGTTGTGTATCATAAAAGAGCCATCGTTTCTCCTCCTAGGGGTTATTCGAGACCTCTTAATCCAAACCGCAAGTAACGAGGCATTGGCTACCTTAAGAGAGTCATAGTTACTCTTCCCAATTGCTCACCCAGTCTGCCACTTTTTCTTACTGCGGCCAGTCTGCCAGAAGCGATATGTCACTCGTTGTGTATCTTAAGAGATTCATCGTTATTCCTTCCATAGGTTACTGGTATTCTCTGAGTCAATACCTCTCGTGACGAAAAAGTGGCTATCTTAATAGTGCAATACTTCTTCCTCCGAGTTGCTCACACAGTTTACTACTTTTTGTGTAGTTTTTGTCTGCCAGAAACTATAATTCACTAGTTGTGTATCATAAAAGAGTCATCGTTTCTCCTCCTAGGGGTTATTCGAGACCTCTTAATCCAAACCGCAAGTAACGAGGCATTGGCTACCTTAAGAGAGTCATAGTTACTCGTCCCAATTGCTCACCCAGTCTGCCACTTTTTCTTACTGCGGCCAGTCTGCCAGAAGCGATATGTCACTCGTTGTGTATCTTAAGAGATTCATCGTTACTTCTTCCATAGGTTACTGGTATTCTCTGAGTCAATACCTCTCGTGACGAAAAAGTGGCTATCTTAATAGTGCAATACTTCTTCCTCCGAGTTGCTCACACAGTTTACTACTTTTTGTGTAGTTTTTGTCTGCCAGAAACTATAATTCACTAGTTGTGTATCATAAAAGAGTCATCGTTTCTCCTCCTAGGGGTTATTCGCGACCTCTTAATCCTAACCGCAAGTAACGAGGCATTGGCTACCTTAAGAGAGTCATAGTTACTCGTCCGAATTGCTCACCCAGTCTGCCACTTTTCCTTACTGCGGCCAGTCTGCCAGAAGCGATATGTCACTCGTTGTGTATCCTAAGAGATTCATCGTTACTCCTTCCATAGTTTACTGGTATTCTCTGAGTCAATACATCTCTTGACGAAAAAGTGGCTATCTTAATAGTGCAATACTTCTTCCTCCGAGTTGCTCACACAGTTTACTACTTTTTGTGTACTTGCCAGTCTGCCAGAAGCGATATGTCACTAGTTGTGTATCATAAAAGAGTCATCGTTTCTCCTCCTAGGGGTTATTCGAGATTTCTTAATCCAAACCGCAAGTAACGAGGCATTGGCTACCTTAAGAGAGTCATAGTTACTCGTCCCAATTGCTCACCCAGTCTGCCACTTTTCCTTACTGCGGCCAGTCTGCCAGAAGCGATATGTCACTCGTTGAGTATCTTAAGAGATTCATCTCTACTCTTTCCATAGGTTACTGGTATTCTCTGATTCAATTCCTCTCGTGACGAAAAAGTGGCTATCTTAATAGTGCAATACTTCTTCCTCCCAGTTGCTCACACAGTTTACTACTTTTTTGTGTAGTTTTTGTCTGCCAGAAACTATAATTCACTAGTTTTGTATCATAAAAGAGTCATCGTTTCTCGTCCTAGGGGTTATTCGAGACCTCTTAATCCAAACCGCAAGTAACGAGGCATTGGCTACCTTAAGAAAGTCATAGTTACTCGTCCCAATTGCTCACCCAGTCTGCCACTTTTTCTTACTACGGCCAGTCTGCCAGAAGCGATATGTCACTCGTTGTGTATCCTAAGAGATTCATCGTAACTCCTTCCATAGTTTACTGGTATTCTCTGAGTCAATACATCTCTTGACGAAAAAGTGGCTATCTAAATAGTGCAATACTTCTTCCTCCGAGTTGCTCACACAGTTTAATACTTTTTGTGTACTTGCCAGTCTCCCAGAAGCGATATGTCACTAGTTGTGTATCATAAAAGAGTCATCGTCTCTCCTCCTAGGGGTTATTCGAGATTTCTTAATCCAAACCGCAAGTAACGAGGCATTGGCTACCTTAAGAGAGTCATAGTTACTCGTCCCCATTGCTCACCCAGTCTGCCACTTTTTCTTACTGCAGCCAGTCTGCCAGAAGCGATATGTCACTCGTTGTGTATCTTAAGAGATTCATCGTTACTCCTTCCATAGGTTACTGGTATTCTCTGAGTCAATACCTCTCTTGACGAAAAAGTGGCTATCTTAATAGTGCAATACTTCTTCCTCCGAGTTGCTCACACAGTTTACTACCTTTTGTGTAGTTTTTGTCTGCCAGAAACTATAATTCACTAGTTTTGTATCATAAAAGAGTCATCGTTTCTCCTCCTAGGGGTTATTCGAGATTTCTTAATCCAAACCGCAAGTAAGGAGGCATTGGCTACCTTAAGAGAGTCATAGTTACTCGTCCCAATTGCTCACCCAGTCTGCCACTTTTCCTTACTGCGGCCAGTCTGCCAGAAGCGATATGTCACTCGTTGTGTATCTTAAGAGATTCATCTCTACTCTTTCCATAGGTTACTGGTATTCTCTGATTCAATTCCTCTCTTGACGAAAAAGTGGCTATCTTAATAGTGCAATACTTCTTCCTCCCAGTTGCTCACACAGTTTACTACTTTTTGTGTAGTTTTTGTCTGCCAGAAACTATAATTCACTAGTTGTGTATCATAAAAGAGTCATCGTTTCTCCTCCTAGGGGTTATTCGAGACCTCTTAATCCTAACCGCAAGTAACGAGGCATTGGCTACCTTAAGAGAGTCATAGTTACTCGTCCCAATTGCTCACCCAGTCTGCCACTTTTTCTTACTGCGGCCAGTCTGCCAGAAGCGATATGTCACTCGTTGTGTATCTTAAGAGATTCATCGTTACTCCTTCCATAGGTTACTGGTATTCTCTGAGACAATACCTCTCGTGACGAAAAAGTTGCTATCTTAATAGTGCAATACTTCTTCCTCCGAGTTGCTCACACAGTTTACTACTTTTTGTGTAGTTTTTGTCTGCCAGAAACTATAATTCACTAGTTGTGTATCATAAAAGAGTCATCGTTTCTCCTCCTAGGGGTTTTCGAGATTTCTTAATCCAAACCGCAAGTAACGAGGCATTGGCTACCTTAAGAGAGTCATAGTTACTCGTCCCCATTGCTCACCCAGTCTGCCACTTTTTCTTACTGTGTCCCAGTCTGCCAGAAGCGATATGTCACTCTTTGTGTATCTTAAGAGATTCATCGTTACTCCTTCCATAGGTTACTGGTATTCTCTGAGTCAATACCTCTCTTGACGAAAAAGTGGCTATCTTAATAGTGCAATACTTCTTCCTCCGAGTTGCTCACACAGTTTACTGCTTTTTGTGTAGTTTTTGTCTGCCAGAAACTATAATTCACTAGTTGTGTATCATAAAAGAGTCATCGTTTCTCCTCCTAGGGTTTATTCGAGATATCTTAATCCAAACCGCAAGTAACGAGGCATTGGCTACCTTAAGAGAGTCATAGTTACTCGTCCCAATTGCTCACCCAGTCTGCCACTTTTCCTTACTGCGGCCAGTCTGCCAGAAGCGATATGTCACTCGTTGTGTATCTTAAGAGATTCATCGTTACTCTTTCCATAGGTTACTGGTATTCTCTGATTCAATGCCTCTCGTGACGAAAAAGGGGCTATCTTAATAGTGCAATACTTCTTCCTCCCAGTTGCTCACACAGTTTACTACTTTTTTGTGTAGTTTTTGTCTGCCAGAAACTATAATTCACTAGTTTTGTATCATAAAAGAGTCATCGTTTCTCCTCCTAGGGGTTATTCGAGACCTCTTAATCCAAACCGCAAGTAACGAGGCATTGGCTACCTTAAGAGAGTCATAGTTACTCGTCCCCATTGCTCACCCAGTCTGCCACTTTTTCTTACTGCAGCCAGTCTGCCAGAAGGATATGTCACTCGTTGTGTATCTTAAGAGATTCATCGTTACTCCTTCCATAGGTTACTGGTATTCTCTGAGTCAATACCTCTCTTGACGAAAAAGTGGCTATCTTAATAGTGCAATACTTCTTCCTCCGAGTTGCTCACACAGTTTACTACTTTTTGTGTAGTTTTTGTCTGCCAGAAACTATAATTCACTAGTTTTGTATCATAAAAGAGTCATCGTTTCTCCTCCTAGGGGTTATTCGAGACCTCTTAATCCAAACCGCAAGTAACGAGGCATTGGCTACCTTAAGAGAGTCATAGTTACTCGTCCCAATTGCTCACCCAGTCTGCCACTTTTTCTTACTGCGGCCAGTCTGCCAGAAGCGATATGTCACTCGTTGTGTATCTTAAGAGATTCATCGTTACTTCTTCCATAGGTTACTGGTATTCTCTGAGTCAATACCTCTCGTGACGAAAAAGTGGCTATCTTAATAGTGCAATACTTCTTCCTCCGAGTTGCTCACACAGTTTACTACTTTTTGTGTAGTTTTTGTCTGCCAGAAACTATAATTCACTAGTTGTGTATCATAAAAGAGTCATCGTTTCTCCTCCTAGGGGTTATTCGCGACCTCTTAATCCTAACCGCAAGTAACGAGGCATTGGCTACCTTAAGAGAGTCATAGTTACTCGTCCGAATTGCTCACCCAGTCTGCCACTTTTCCTTACTGCGGCCAGTCTGCCAGAAGCGATATGTCACTCGTTGTGTATCCTAAGAGATTCATCGTTACTCCTTCCATAGTTTACTGGTATTCTCTGAGTCAATACATCTCTTGACGAAAAAGTGGCTATCTTAATAGTGCAATACTTCTTCCTCCGAGTTGCTCACACAGTTTACTACTTTTTGTGTACTTGCCAGTCTGCCAGAAGCGATATGTCACTAGTTGTGTATCATAAAAGAGTCATCGTTTCTCCTCCTAGGGGTTATTCGAGATTTCTTAATCCAAACCGCAAGTAACGAGGCATTGGCTACCTTAAGAGAGTCATAGTTACTCGTCCCAATTGCTCACCCAGTCTGCCACTTTTCCTTACTGCGGCCAGTCTGCCAGAAGCGATATGTCACTCGTTGTGTATCTTAAGAGATTCATCGCTACTCTTTCCATAGGTTACTGGTATTCTCTGATTCAATTCCTCTCGTGACGAAAAAGTGGCTATCTTAATAGTGCAATACTTCTTCCTCCCAGTTGCTCACACAGTTTACTACTTTTTTGTGTAGTTTTTGTCTGCCAGAAACTATAATTCACTAGTTTTGTATCATAAAAGAGTCATCGTTTCTCGTCCTAGGGGTTATTCGAGACCTCTTAATCCAAACCGCAAGTAACGAGGCATTGGCTACCTTAAGAAAGTCATAGTTACTCGTCCCAATTGCTCACCCAGTCTGCCACTTTTTCTTACTACGGCCAGTCTGCCAGAAGCGATATGTCACTCGTTGTGTATCCTAAGAGATTCATCGTAACTCCTTCCATAGTTTACTGGTATTCTCTGAGTCAATACATCTCTTGACGAAAAAGTGGCTATCTAAATAGTGCAATACTTCTTCCTCCGAGTTGCTCACACAGTTTAATACTTTTTGTGTACTTGCCAGTCTCCCAGAAGCGATATGTCACTAGTTGTGTATCATAAAAGAGTCATCGTCTCTCCTCCTAGGGGTTATTCGAGATTTCTTAATCCAAACCGCAAGTAACGAGGCATTGGCTACCTTAAGAGAGTCATAGTTACTCGTCCCCATTGCTCACCCAGTCTGCCACTTTTCCTTACTGCAGCCAGTCTGCCAGAAGCGATATGTCACTCGTTGTGTATCTTAAGAGATTCATCGTTACTCCTTCCATAGGTTACTGGTATTCTCTGAGTCAATACCTCTCTTGACGAAAAAGTGGCTATCTTAATAGTGCAATACTTCTTCCTCCGAGTTGCTCACACAGTTTACTACCTTTTGTGTAGTTTTTGTCTGCCAGAAACTATAATTCACTAGTTTTGTATCATAAAAGAGTCATCGTTTCTCCTCCTAGGGGTTATTCGAGATTTCTTAATCCAAACCGCAAGTAAGGAGGCATTGGCTACCTTAAGAGAGTCATAGTTACTCGTCCCAATTGCTCACCCAGTCTGCCACTTTTCCTTACTGCGGCCAGTCTGCCAGAAGCGATATGTCACTCGTTGTGTATCTTAAGAGATTCATCTCTACTCTTTCCATAGGTTACTGGTATTCTCTGATTCAATTCCTCTCTTGACGAAAAAGTGGCTATCTTAATAGTGCAATACTTCTTCCTCCCAGTTGCTCACACAGTTTACTACTTTTTGTGTAGTTTTTGTCTGCCAGAAACTATAATTCACTAGTTGTGTATCATAAAAGAGTCATCGTTTCTCCTCCTAGGGGTTATTCGAGACCTCTTAATCCTAACCGCAAGTAACGAGGCATTGGCTACCTTAAGAGAGTCATAGTTACTCGTCCCAATTGCTCACCCAGTCTGCCACTTTTTCTTACTGCGGCCAGTCTGCCAGAAGCGATATGTCACTCGTTGTGTATCTTAAGAGATTCATCGTTACTCCTTCCATAGGTTACTGGTATTCTCTGAGACAATACCTCTCGTGACGAAAAAGTTGCTATCTTAATAGTGCAATACTTCTTCCTCCGAGTTGCTCACACAGTTTACTACTTTTTGTGTAGTTTTTGTCTGCCAGAAACTATAATTCACTAGTTGTGTATCATAAAAGAGTCATCGTTTCTCCTACTAGGGGTTTTCGAGATTTCTTAATCCAAACCGCAAGTAACGAGGCATTGGCTACCTTAAGAGAGTCATAGTTACTCGTCCCCATTGCTCACCCAGTCTGCCACTTTTTCTTACTGTGTCCCAGTCTGCCAGAAGCGATATGTCACTCTTTGTGTATCTTAAGAGATTCATCGTTACTCCTTCCATAGGTTACTGGTATTCTCTGAGTCAATGCCTCTCTTGAGGAAAAAGTGGCTATCTTAATAGTGCAATACTTCTTCCTCCGAGTTGCTCACACAGTTTACTGCTTTTTGTGTAGTTTTTGTCTGCCAGAAACTATAATTCACTAGTTGTGTATCATAAAAGAGTCATCGTTTCTCCTCCTAGGGTTTATTCGAGATATCTTAATCCAAACCGCAAGTAACGAGGCATTGGCTACCTTAAGAGAGTCATAGTTACTCGTCCCAATTGCTCACCCAGTCTGCCACTTTTCCTTACTGCGGCCAGTCTGCCAGAAGCGATATGTCACTCGCTGTGTATCTTAAGAGATTCATCGTTACTCTTTCCATAGGTTACTGGTATTCTCTGATTCAATGCCTCTCGTCACGAAAAAGTGGCTATCTTAATAGTGCAATACTTCTTCCTCCCAGTTGCTCACACAGTTTACTACTTTTTTGTGTAGTTTTTGTCTGCCAGAAACTATAATTCACTAGTTTTGTGTCATAAAAGAGTCATCGTTTCTCCTCCTAGGGGTTATTCGAGACCTCTTAATCCAAACCGCAAGTAACGAGGCATTGGCTACCTTAAGAGAGTCATAGTTACTCGTCCCCATTGCTCACCCAGTCTGCCACTTTTTCTTACTGCAGCCAGTCTGCCAGAAGGATATGTCACTCGTTGTGTATCTTAAGAGATTCATCGTTACTCCTTCCATAGGTTACTGGTATTCTCTGAGTCAATACCTCTCTTGACGAAAAAGTGGCTATCTTAATAGTGCAATACTTCTTCCTCCGAGTTGCTCACACAGTTTACTACTTTTTGTGTAGTTTTTGTCTGCCAGAAACTATAATTCACTAGTTTTGTATCATAAAAGAGTCATCGTTTCTCCTCCTAGGGGTTATTCGAGATATCTTAATCCAAACCGTAAGTAACGAGGCATTGGCTACCTTAAGAGAGTCATAGTTACTCGTCCCAATTGCTCACCCAGTCTGCCACTTTTCCTTACTGCAGCCAGTCTGCCAGAAGGATATGTCACTCGTTGTGTATCTTAAGAGATTCATCGTTACTCCTTCCATAGGTTACTGGTATTCTCTGAGTCAATACCTCTCTTGACGAAAAAGTGGCTATCTTAATAGTGCAATACTTCTTCCTCCGAGTTGCTCACACAGTTTACTACTTTTTGTGTAGTTTTTGTCTGCCAGAAACTATAATTCACTAGTTTTGTATCATAAAAGAGTCATCGTTTCTCCTCCTAGGGGTTATTCGAGATTTCTTAATCCAAACCGCAAGTAAGGAGGCATTGGCTACCTTAAGAGAGTCATAGTTACTCGTCCCAATTGCTCACCCAGTCTGCCACTTTTCCTTACTGCGGCCAGTCTGCCAGAAGCGATATGTCACTCGTTGTGTATCTTAAGAGATTCATCTCTACTCTTTCCATAGGTTACTGGTATTCTCTGATTCAATTCTTCTCGTGACGAAAAAGTGGCTATCTTAATAGTGCAATACTTCTTCCTCCCAGTTACTCACACAGTTTACTACTTTTTTGTGTAGTTTTTGTCTGCCAGAAACTATAATTCACTAGTTTTGTATCATAAAAGAGTCATCGTTTCTCGTCCTAGGGGTTATTCGAGACCTCTTAATCCAAACCGCAAGTAACGAAGCATTGGCTACCTTAAGAAAGTCATAGTTACTCGTCCCAATTGCTCACCCAGTCTGCCACTTTTTCTTACTACGGCCAGTCTGCCAGAAGCGATATGTCACTCGTTGTGTATCCTAAGAGATTCATCGTAACTCCTTCCATAGTTTACTGGTATTCTCTGAGTCAATACATCTCTTGACGAAAAAGTGACTATCTAAATAGTGCAATACTTCTTCCTCCGAGTTGCTCACACAGTTTAATACTTTTTGTGTACTTGCCAGTCTGCCAGAAGCGATATGTCACTAGTTGTGTATCATAAAAGAGTCATCGTCTCTCCTCCTAGGGGTTATTCGAGATTTCTTAATCCAAACCGCAAGTAACGAGGCATTGGCTACCTTAAGAGAGTCATAGTTACTCGTCCCCATTGCTCACCCAGTCTGCCACTTTTTCTTACTGCAGCCAGTCTGCCAGAAGCGATATGTCACTCGTTGTGTATCTTAAGAGATTCATCGTTACTCCTTCCATAGGTTACTGGTATTCTCTGAGTCAATACCTCTCTTGACGAAAAAGTGGCTATCTTAATAGTGCAATACTTCTTCCTCCGAGTTGCTCACACAGTTTACTACTTTTTGTGTAGTTTTTGTCTGCCAGAAACTATAATTCACTAGGTGTGTATCATAAAAGAGCCATCGTTTCTCCTCCTAGGGGTTATTCGAGATTTCATAATCCAAACCGCAAGTAAGGAGGCATTGGCTACCTTAAGAGAGTCATAGTTACTCGTCCGAATTGCTCACCCAGTCTGCCACTTTTCCTTACTGCGGCCAGTCTGCCAGAAGCGATATGTCACTCGTTGTGTATCCTAAGAGATTCATCGTTACTCCTTCCATAGTTTACTGGTATTCTCTGAGTCAATACATCTCTTGACGAAAAAGTGGCTATCTTAATAGTGCAATACTTCTTCCTCCGAGTTGCTCACACAGTTTACTACTTTTTGTGTAGTTTTTGTCTGCCAGAAACTATAATTCACTAGTTGTGTATCATAAAAGAGTCATCGTTTCTCCTACTAGGGGTTATTCGAGATTTCTTAATCCAAACCGCAAGTAACGAGGCATTGGCTACCTTAAGAGAGTCATAGTTACTCGTCCCCATTGCTCACCCAGTCTGCCACTTTTTCTTACTGTGTCCCAGTCTGCCAGAAGCGATATGTCACTCTTTGTGTATCTTAAGAGATTCATCGTTACTCCTTCCATAGGTTACTGGTATTCTCTGAGTCAATACCTCTCTTGAGGAAAAAGTGGCTATCTTAATAGTGCAATACTTCTTCCTCCGAGTTGCTCACACAGTTTACTGCTTTTTGTGTAGTTTTTGTCTGCCAGAAACTATAATTCACTAGTTGTGTATCATAAAAGAGTCATCGTTTCTCCTCCTAGGGTTTATTCGAGATATCTTAATCCAAACCGCAAGTAACGAGGCATTGGCTACCTTAAGAGAGTCATAGTTACTCGTCCCAATTGCTCACCCAGTCTGCCACTTTTCCTTACTGCGGCCAGTCTGCCAGAAGCGATATGTCACTCGTTGTGTATCTTAAGAGATTCATCGTTACTCTTTCCATAGGTTACTGGTATTCTCTGATTCAATGCCTCTCGTGACGAAAAAGTGGCTATCTTAATAGTGCAATACTTCTTCCTCCCAGTTGCTCACACAGTTTACTACTTTTTTGTGTAGTTTTTGTCTGCCAGAAACTATAATTCACTAGTTTTGTATCATAAAAGAGTCATCGTTTCTCCTCCTAGGGGTTATTCGAGACCTCTTAATCCAAACCGCAAGTAACGAGGCATTGGCTACCTTAAGAGAGTCATAGTTACTCGTCCCCATTGCTCACCCAGTCTGCCACTTTTTCTTACTGCAGCCAGTCTGCCAGAAGGATATGTCACTCGTTGTGTATCTTAAGAGATTCATCGTTACTCCTTCCATAGGTTACTGGTATTCTCTGAGTCAATACCTCTCTTGACGAAAAAGTGGCTATCTTAATAGTGCAATACTTCTTCCTCCGAGTTGCTCACACAGTTTACTACTTTTTGTGTAGTTTTTGTCTGCCAGAAACTATAATTCACTAGTTTTGTATCATAAAAGAGTCATCGTTTCTCCTCCTAGGGGTTATTCGAGATATCTTAATCCAAACCGTAAGTAACGAGGCATTGGCTACCTTAAGAGAGTCATAGTTACTCGTCCCAATTGCTCACCCAGTCTGCCACTTTTCCTTACTGCAGCCAGTCTGCCAGAAGGATATGTCACTCGTTGTGTATCTTAAGAGATTCATCGTTACTCCTTCCATAGGTTACTGGTATTCTCTGAGTCAATACCTCTCTTGACGAAAAAGTGGCTATCTTAATAGTGCAATACTTCTTCCTCCGAGTTGCTCACACAGTTTACTACTTTTTGTGTAGTTTTTGTCTGCCAGAAACTATAATTCACTAGTTTTGTATCATAAAAGAGTCATCGTTTCTCCTCCTAGGGGTTATTCGAGATTTCTTAATCCAAACCGCAAGTAAGGAGGCATTGGCTACCTTAAGAGAGTCATAGTTACTCGTCCCAATTGCTCACTCAGTCTGCCACTTTTCCTTACTGCGGCCAGTCTGCCAGAAGCGATATGTCACTCGTTGTGTATCTTAAGAGATTCATCTCTACTCTTTCCATAGGTTACTGGTATTCTCTGATTCAATTCTTCTCGTGACGAAAAAGTGGCTATCTTAATAGTGCAATACTTCTTCCTCCCAGTTACTCACACAGTTTACTACTTTTTTGTGTAGTTTTTGTCTGCCAGAAACTATAATTCACTAGTTTTGTATCATAAAAGAGTCATCGTTTCTCGTCCTAGGGGTTATTCGAGACCTCTTAATCCAAACCGCAAGTAACGAAGCATTGGCTACCTTAAGAAAGTCATAGTTACTCGTCCCAATTGCTCACCCAGTCTGCCACTTTTTCTTACTACGGCCAGTCTGCCAGAAGCGATATGTCACTCGTTGTGTATCCTAAGAGATTCATCGTAACTCCTTCCATAGTTTACTGGTATTCTCTGAGTCAATACATCTCTTGACGAAAAAGTGACTATCTAAATAGTGCAATACTTCTTCCTCCGAGTTGCTCACACAGTTTAATACTTTTTGTGTACTTGCCAGTCTGCCAGAAGCGATATGTCACTAGTTGTGTATCATAAAAGAGTCATCGTCTCTCCTCCTAGGGGTTATTCGAGATTTCTTAATCCAAACCGCAAGTAACGAGGCATTGGCTACCTTAAGAGAGTCATAGTTACTCGTCCCCATTGCTCACCCAGTCTGCCACTTTTTCTTACTGCAGCCAGTCTGCCAGAAGCGATATGTCACTCGTTGTGTATCTTAAGAGATTCATCGTTACTCCTTCCATAGGTTACTGGTATTCTCTGAGTCAATACCTCTCTTGACGAAAAAGTGGCTATCTTAATAGTGCAATACTTCTTCCTCCGAGTTGCTCACACAGTTTACTACTTTTTGTGTAGTTTTTGTCTGCCAGAAACTATAATTCACTAGGTGTGTATCATAAAAGAGCCATCGTTTCTCCTCCTAGGGGTTATTCGAGATTTCATAATCCAAACCGCAAGTAAGGAGGCATTGGCTACCTTAAGAGAGTCATAGTTACTCGTCCGAATTGCTCACCCAGTCTGCCACTTTTCCTTACTGCGGCCAGTCTGCCAGAAGCGATATGTCACTCGTTGTGTATCCTAAGAGATTCATCGTTACTCCTTCCATAGTTTACTGGTATTCTCTGAGTCAATACATCTCTTGACGAAAAAGTGGCTATCTTAATAGTGCAATACTTCTTCCTCCGAGTTGCTCACACAGTTTACTACTTTTTGTGTACTTGCCAGTCTGCCAGAAGCGATATGTCACTAGTTGTGTATCATAAAAGAGTCATCGTTTCTCCTCCTAGGGGTTATTCGAGATTTCTTAATCCAAACCGCAAGTAACGAGGCATTGGCTACCTTAAGAGAGTCATAGTTACTCGTCCCAATTGCTCACCCAGTCTGCCACTTTTCCTTACTGCGGCCAGTCTGCCAGAAGCGATATGTCACTCGTTGTGTATCTTAAGAGATTCATCGCTACTCTTTCCATAGGTTACTGGCATTCTCTGATTCAATGCCTCACGTGACGAAAAAGTGGCTATCTTAATAGTGCAATACTTCTTCCTCCGAGTTGCTCACACAGTTTACTACTTTTTGTGTAGTTTTTGTCTGCCAGAAACTATAATTCACTAGTTTTGTATCATAAAAGAGTCATCGTTTCTCCTCCTAGGGGTTATTCGAGATTTCTTAATCCAAACCGCAAGTAAGGAGGCATTGGCTACCTTAAGAGAGTCATAGTTACTCGTCCCAATTGCTCACTCAGTCTGCCACTTTTCCTTACTGCGGCCAGTCTGCCAGAAGCGATATGTCACTCGTTGTGTATCTTAAGAGATTCATCTCTACTCTTTCCATAGGTTACTGGTATTCTCTGATTCAATTCTTCTCGTGACGAAAAAGTGGCTATCTTAATAGTGCAATACTTCTTCCTCCCAGTTACTCACACAGTTTACTACTTTTTTGTGTAGTTTTTGTCTGCCAGAAACTATAATTCACTAGTTTTGTATCATAAAAGAGTCATCGTTTCTCGTCCTAGGGGTTATTCGAGACCTCTTAATCCAAACCGCAAGTAACGAAGCATTGGCTACCTTAAGAAAGTCATAGTTACTCGTCCCAATTGCTCACCCAGTCTGCCACTTTTTCTTACTACGGCCAGTCTGCCAGAAGCGATATGTCACTCGTTGTGTATCCTAAGAGATTCATCGTAACTCCTTCCATAGTTTACTGGTATTCTCTGAGTCAATACATCTCTTGACGAAAAAGTGACTATCTAAATAGTGCAATACTTCTTCCTCCGAGTTGCTCACACAGTTTAATACTTTTTGTGTACTTGCCAGTCTGCCAGAAGCGATATGTCACTAGTTGTGTATCATAAAAGAGTCATCGTCTCTCCTCCTAGGGGTTATTCGAGATTTCTTAATCCAAACCGCAAGTAACGAGGCATTGGCTACCTTAAGAGAGTCATAGTTACTCGTCCCCATTGCTCACCCAGTCTGCCACTTTTTCTTACTGCAGCCAGTCTGCCAGAAGCGATATGTCACTCGTTGTGTATCTTAAGAGATTCATCGTTACTCCTTCCATAGGTTACTGGTATTCTCTGAGTCAATACCTCTCTTGACGAAAAAGTGGCTATCTTAATAGTGCAATACTTCTTCCTCCGAGTTGCTCACACAGTTTACTACTTTTTGTGTAGTTTTTGTCTGCCAGAAACTATAATTCACTAGGTGTGTATCATAAAAGAGCCATCGTTTCTCCTCCTAGGGGTTATTCGAGATTTCATAATCCAAACCGCAAGTTAGGAGGCATTGGCTACCTTAAGAGAGTCATAGTTACTCGTCCGAATTGCTCACCCAGTCTGCCACTTTTCCTTACTGCGGCCAGTCTGCCAGAAGCGATATGTCACTCGTTGTGTATCCTAAGAGATTCATCGTTACTCCTTCCATAGTTTACTGGTATTCTCTGAGTCAATACATCTCTTGACGAAAAAGTGGCTATCTTAATAGTGCAATACTTCTTCCTCCGAGTTGCTCACACAGTTTACTACTTTTTGTGTACTTGCCAGTCTGCCAGAAGCGATATGTCACTAGTTGTGTATCATAAAAGAGTCATCGTTTCTCCTCCTAGGGGTTATTCGAGATTTCTTAATCCAAACCGCAAGTAACGAGGCATTGGCTACCTTAAGAGAGTCATAGTTACTCGTCCCAATTGCTCACCCAGTCTGCCACTTTTCCTTACTGCGGCCAGTCTGCCAGAAGCGATATGTCACTCGTTGTGTATCTTAAGAGATTCATCGCTACTCTTTCCATAGGTTACTGGCATTCTCTGATTCAATGCCTCACGTGACGAAAAAGTGGCTATCTTAATAGTGCAATACTTCTTCCTCCGAGTTGCTCACACAGTTTACTACTTTTTGTGTAGTTTTTGTCTGCCAGAAACTATAATTCACTAGTTTTGTATCATAAAAGAGTCATCGTTTCTCCTCCTAGGGGTTATTCGAGATTTCTTAATCCAAACCGCAAGTAAGGAGGCATTGGCTACCTTAAGAGAGTCATAGTTACTCGTCCCAATTGCTCACCCAGTCTGCCACTTTTCCTTACTGCGGCCAGTCTGCCAGAAGCGATATGTCACTCGTTGTGTATCTTAAGAGATTCATCTCTACTCTTTCCATAGGTTACTGGTATTCTCTGATTCAATTCCTCTCTTGACGAAAAAGTGGCTATCTTAATAGTGCAATACTTCTTCCTCCCAGTTGCTCACACAGTTTACTACTTTTTGTGTAGTTTTTGTCTGCCAGAAACTATAATTCACTAGTTGTGTATCATAAAAGAGTCATCGTTTCTCCTCCTAGGGGTTATTCGAGACCTCTTAATCCAAACCGCAAGTAACGAGGCATTGGCTACCTTAAGAGAGTCATAGTTACTCGTCCGAATTGCTCACCCAGTCTGCCACTTTTCCTTACTGCGGCCAGTCTGCCAGAAGCGATATGTCACTCGTTGTGTATCCTAAGAGATTCATCGTTACTCCTTCCATAGTTTACTGGTATTCTCTGAGTCAATACATCTCTTGACGAAAAAGTGGCTATCTTAATAGTGCAATACTTCTTCCTCCGAGTTGCTCACACAGTTTACTACTTTTTGTGTACTTGCCAGTCTGCCAGAAGCGATATGTCACTAGTTGTGTATCATAAAAGAGTCATCGTTTCTCCTCCTAGGGGTTATTCGAGATTTCTTAATCCAAACCGCAAGTAACGAGGCATTGGCTACCTTAAGAGAGTCATAGTTACTCGTCCCAATTGCTCACCCAGTCTGCCACTTTTCCTTACTGCGACCAGTCTGCCAGAAGCGATATGTCACTCGTTGTGTATCTTAAGAGATTCATCGCTACTCTTTCCATAGGTTACTGGTATTCTCTGATTCAATGCCTCTCGTGACGAAAAAGTGGCTATCTTAATAGTGCAATACTTCTTCCTCCGAGTTGCTCACACAGTTTACTGCTTTTTGTGTAGTTTTTATCTGCCAGAAACTATAATTCACTAGTTGTGTATCATAAAAGAGCCATCGTTTCTCCTCCTAGGGGTTATTCGAGACCTCTTAATCCAAACCGCAAGTAACGAGGCATTGGCTAGCTTAAGAGAGTCATAGTTACTCTTCCCAATTGCTCACCCAGTCTGCCACTTTTTCTTACTGCGGCCAGTCTGCCAGAAGCGATATGTCACTCGTTGTGTATCTTAAGAGATTCATCGTTACTCCTTCCATAGGTTACTGGTATTCTCTGAGTCAATACCTCTCGTGACGAAAAAGTGGCTATCTTAATAGTGCAATACTTCTTCCTCCGAGTTGCTCACACAGTTTACTACTTTTTGTGTAGTTTTTGTCTGCCAGAAACTATAATTCACTAGTTGTGTATCATAAAAGAGTCATCGTTTCTCCTCCTATGGGTTATTCGAGACCTCTTAATCCAAACCGCAAGTAACGAGGCATTGGCTACCTTAAGAGAGTCATAGTTACTCGTCCCAATTGCTCACCCAGTCTGCCACTTTTTCTTACTGCGGCCAGTCTGCCAGAAGCGATATGTCACTCGATGTGTATCTTAAGAGATTCATCGTTACTCCTTCCATAGGTTACTGGTATTCTCTGAGACAATACCTCTCGTGACGAAAAAGTGGCTATCTTAATAGTGCAATACTTCTTCCTCCGAGTTGCTCACACAGTTTACTACTTTTTGTGTAGTTTTTGTCTGCCAGAAACTATAATTCACTAGTTGTGTATCATAAAAGAGTCATCGTTTCTCCTCCTAGGGGTTTTCGAGATTTCTTAATCCAAACCGCAAGTAACGAGGCATTGGCTACCTTAAGAGAGTCATAGTTACTCGTCCCCATTGCTCACCCAGTCTGCCACTTTTTCTTACTGTGTCCCAGTCTGCCAGAAGCGATATGTCACTCTTTGTGTATCTTAAGAGATTCATCGTTACTCCTTCCATAGGTTACTGGTATTCTCTGAGTCAATACCTCTCTTGACGAAAAAGTGGCTTTCTTAATAGTGCAATACTTCTTCCTCCGAGTTGCTCACACAGTTTACTGCTTTTTGTGTAGTTTTTGTCTGCCAGAAACTATAATTCACTAGTTGTGTATCATAAAAGAGTCATCGTTTCTCCTCCTAGGCTTTATTTGAGATATCTTAATCCAAACCGCAAGTAACGAGGCATTGGCTACCTTAAGAGAGTCATAGTTACTCGTCCCAATTGCTCACCCAGTCTGCCACTTTTCCTTACTGCGGCCAGTCTTCCAGAAGCGATATGTCACTCGCTGTGTATCTTAAGAGATTCATCGTTACTCTTTCCATAGGTTACTGGTATTCTCTGATTCAATGCCTCTCGTCACGAAAAAGGGGCTATCTTAATAGTGCAATACTTCTTCCTCCCAGTTGCTCACACAGTTTACTACTTTTTTGTGTAGTTTTTGTCTGCCAGAAACTATAATTCACTAGTTTTGTATCATAAAAGAGTCATCGTTTCTCCTCCTAGGGGTTATTCGAGACCTCGTAATCCAAACCGCAAGTAACGAGGCATTGGCTACCTTAAGAGAGTCATAGTTACTCGTCCCCATTGCTCACCCAGTCTGCCACTTTTTCTTACTGCAGCCAGTCTGCCAGAAGGATATGTCACTCGTTGTGTATCTTAAGAGATTCATCGTTACTCCTTCCATAGGTTACTGGTATTCTCTGAGTCAATACCTCTCTTGACGAAAAAGTGGCTATCTTAATAGTGCAATACTTCTTCCTCCGAGTTGCTTACACAGTTTACTACTTTTTGTGTAGTTTTTGTCTGCCAGAAACTATAATTCACTAGTTTTGTATCATAAAAGAGTCATCGTTTCTCCTCCTAGGGGTTATTCGAGATTTCTTAATCCAAACCGCAAGTAAGGAGGCATTGTCTACCTTAAGAGAGTCATAGTTACTCGTCCCAATTGCTCACCCAGTCTGCCACTTTTCCTTACTGCGGCCAGTCTGCCAGAAGCGATATGTCACTCGTTGTGTATCTTAAGAGATTCATCGTTACTTCTTCCATAGGTTACTGGTATTCTCTGAGTCAATACCTCTCGTGACGAAAAAGTGGCTATCTTCATAGTGCAATACTTCTTCCTCCGAGTTGCTCACACAGTTTACTACTTTTTGTGTAGTTTTTGTCTGCCAGAAACTATAATTCACTAGTTGTGTATCATAAAAGAGTCATCGTTTCTCCTCCTAGGGGTTATTCGAGACCTCTTAATCCTAACCGCAAGTAACGAGGCATTGGCTACCTTAAGAGAGTCATAGTTACTCGTCCCAATTGCTCACCCAGTCTGCCACTTTTTCTTACTGCGGCCAGTCTGCCAGAAGCGATATGTCACTCGTTGTGTATCTTAAGAGATTCATCGTTACTCCTTCCATAGGTTACTGGTATTCTCTGAGACAATACCTCTCGTGACGAAAAAGTGGCTATCTTAATAGTGCAATACTTCTTCCTCCGAGTTGCTCACACAGTTTACTACTTTTTGTGTAGTTTTTGTCTGCCAGAAACTATAATTCACTAGTTGTGTATCATAAAAGAGTCATCGTTTCTCCTCCTAGGGGTTATTCGAGATTTCTTAATCCAAACCGCAAGTAACGAGGCATTGGCTACCTTAAGAGAGTCATAGTTACTCGTCCCCATTGCTCACCCAGTCTGCCACTTTTTCTTACTGCAGCCAGTCTGCCAGAAGGATATGTCACTCGTTGTGTATCTTAAGAGATTCATCGTTACTCCTTCCATAGGTTACTGGTATTCTCTGAGTCAATACCTCTCTTGACGAAAAAGTGGCTATCTTAATAGTGCAATACTTCTTCCTCCGAGTTGCTCACACAGTTTACTACTTTTTGTGTAGTTTTTGTCTGCCAGAAACTATAATTCACTAGTTTTGTATCATAAAAGAGTCATCGTTTCTCCTCCTAGGGGTTATTCGAGATTTCTTAATCCAAACCGCAAGTAAGGAGGCATTGGCTACCTTAAGAGAGTCATAGTTACTCGTCCCAATTGCTCACCCAGTCTGCCACTTTTCCTTACTGCGGCCAGTCTGCCAGAAGCGATATGTCACTCGTTGTGTATCTTAAGAGATTCATCGTTACTCCTTCCATAGGTTACTGGTATTCTCTGAGTCAATACCTCTCTTGACGAAAAAGTGGCTATCTTAATAGTGCAATACTTCTTCCTCCGAGTTGCTTACACAGTTTACTACTTTTTGTGTAGTTTTTGTCTGCCAGAAACTATAATTCACTAGTTTTGTATCATAAAAGAGTCATCGTTTCTCCTCCTAGGGGTTATTCGAGATTTCTTAATCCAAACCGCAAGTAAGGAGGCATTGTCTACCTTAAGAGAGTCATAGTTACTCGTCCCAATTGCTCACCCAGTCTGCCACTTTTCCTTACTGCGGCCAGTCTGCCAGAAGCGATATGTCACTCGTTGTGTATCTTAAGAGATTCATCGTTACTTCTTCCATAGGTTACTGGTATTCTCTGAGTCAATACCTCTCGTGACGAAAAAGTGGCTATCTTCATAGTGCAATACTTCTTCCTCCGAGTTGCTCACACAGTTTACTACTTTTTGTGTACTTGCCAGTCTGCCAGAAGCGATATGTCACTAGTTGTGTATCATAAAAGAGTCATCGTTTCTCCTCCTAGGGGTTATTCGAGATTTCTTAATCCAAACCGCAAGTAACGAGGCATTGGCTACCTTAAGAGAGTCATAGTTACTCGTCCCAATTGCTCACCCAGTCTGCCACTTTTCCTTACTGCGGCCAGTCTGCCAGAAGCGATATGTCACTCGTTGTGTATCTTAAGAGATTCATCGCTACTCTTTCCATAGGTTACTGGCATTCTCTGATTCAATGCCTCACGTGACGAAAAAGTGGCTATCTTAATAGTGCAATACTTCTTCCTCCCAGTTGCTCACACAGTTTACTACTTTTTGTGTAGTTTTTGTCTGCCAGAAACTATAATTCACTAGTTTTGTATCATAAAAGAGTCATCGTTTCTCCTCCTAGGGGTTATTCGAGATTTCTTAATCCAAACCGCAAGTAAGGAGGCATTGGCTACCTTAAGAGAGTCATAGTTACTCGTCCCAATTGCTCACACAGTCTGCCACTTTTCCTTACTGCGGCCAGTCTGCCAGAAGCGATATGTCACTCGTTGTGTATCTTAAGAGATTCATCGTTACTTCTTCCATAGGTTACTGGTATTCTCTGAGTCAATACCTCTCGTGACGAAAAAGTGGCTATCTTCATAGTGCAATACTTCTTCCTCCGAGTTGCTCACACAGTTTACTACTTTTTGTGTACTTGCCAGTCTGCCAGAAGCGATATGTCACTAGTTGTGTATCATAAAAGAGTCATCGTTTCTCCTCCTAGGGGTTATTCGAGATTTCTTAATCCAAACCGCAAGTAACGAGGCATTGGCTACCTTAAGAGAGTCATAGTTACTCGTCCCAATTGCTCACCCAGTCTGCCACTTTTCCTTACTGCGGCCAGTCTGCCAGAAGCGATATGTCACTCGTTGTGTATCTTAAGAGATTCATCTCTACTCTTTCCATAGGTTACTGGTATTCTCTGATTCAATTCCTCTCTTGACGAAAAAGTGGCTATCTTAATAGTGCAATACTTCTTCCTCCCAGTTGCTCACACAGTTTACTACTTTTTGAGTAGTTTTTGTCTGCCAGAAACTATAATTCACTAGTTGTGTATCATAAAAGAGTCATCGTTTCTCCTCCTAGGCGTTATTCGAGACCTCTTAATCCAAACCGCAAGTAACGAGGCATTGGCTACCTTAAGAGAGTCATAGTTACTCGTCCGAATTGCTTACCCAGTCTGCCACTTTTCCTTACTGCGGCCAGTCTGCCAGAAGCGATATGTCACTCGTTGTGTATCCTAAGAGATTCATCGTTACTCCTTCCATAGTTTACTGGTATTCTCTGAGTCAATACATCTCTTGACGAAAAAGTGGCTATCTTAATAGTGCAATACTTCTTCCTCCGAGTTGCTCACACAGTTTACTACTTTTTGTGTACTTGCCAGTCTGCCAGAAGCGATATGTCACTAGTTGTGTATCATAAAAGAGTCATCGTTTCTCCTCCTAGGGGTTATTCGAGATTTCTTAATCCAAACCGCAAGTAACGAGGCATTGGCTACCTTAAGAGAGTCATAGTTACTCGTCCCAATTGCTCACCCAGTCTGCCACTTTTCCTTACTGCGACCAGTCTGCCAGAAGCGATATGTCACTCGTTGTGTATCTTAAGAGATTCATCGCTACTCTTTCCATAGGTTACTGGTATTCTCTGATTCAAAGCCTCTCGTGACGAAAAAGTGGCTATCTTAATAGTGCAATACTTCTTCCTCCGAGTTGCTCACACAGTTTACTGCTTTTTGTGTAGTTTTTGTCTGCCAGAAACTATAATTCACTAGTTTTGTATCATAAAAGAGTCATCGTTTCTCCTCCTAGGGGTTATTCGAGATTTCTTAATCCAAACCGCAAGTAACGAGGCATTGGCTACCTTAAGAGAGTCATAGTTACTCGTCCCAATTGCTCACCCAGTCTGCCACTTTTCCTTACTGCGACCAGTCTGCCAGAAGCGATATGTCACTCGTTGTGTATCTTAAGAGATTCATCGCTACTCTTTCCATAGGTTACTGGTATTCTCTGATTCAAAGCCTCTCGTGACGAAAAAGTGGCTATCTTAATAGTGCAATACTTCTTCCTCCGAGTTGCTCACACAGTTTACTGCTTTTTGTGTAGTTTTTATCTGCCAGAAACTATAATTCACTAGTTGTGTAGCATAAAAGAGCCATCGTTTCTCCTCCTAGGGGTTATTCGAGACCTCTTAATCCAAACCGCAAGTAACGAGGCATTGGCTAGCTTAAGAGAGTCATAGTTACTCTTCCCAATTGCTCACCCAGTCTGCCACTTTTTCTTACTGCGGCCAGTCTGCCAGAAGCGATATGTCACTCGTTGTGTATCTTAAGAGATTCATCGTTACTCCTTCCATAGGTTACTGGTATTCTCTCAGTCAATACCTCTCGTGACGAAAAAGTGGCTATCTTAATAGTGCAATACTTCTTCCTCCGAGTTGCTCACACAGTTTACTACTTTTTGTGTAGTTTTTGTCTGCCAGAAACTATAATTCACTAGTTGTGTATCATAAAAGAGTCATCGTTTCTCCTCCTAGGGGTTATTCGAGACCTCTTAATCCAAACCGCAAGTAACGAGGCATTGGCTACCTTAAGAGAGTCATAGTTACTCGTCCCAATTGCTCACCCAGTCTGCCACTTTTTCTTACTGCGGCCAGTCTGCCAGAAGCGATATGTCACTCGATGTGTATCTTAAGAGATTCATCGTTACTCCTTCCATAGGTTACTGGTATTCTCTGAGACAATACCTCTCGTGACGAAAAAGTGGCTATCTTAATAGTGCAATACTTCTTCCTCCGAGTTGCTCACACAGTTTACTACTTTTTGTGTAGTTTTTGTCTGCCAGAAACTATAATTCACTAGTTGTGTATCATAAAAGAGTCATCGTTTCTCCTCCTAGGGGTTTTCGAGATTTCTTAATCCAAACCGCAAGTAACGAGGCATTGGCTACCTTAAGAGAGTCATAGTTACTCGTCCCCATTGCTCACCCAGTCTGCCACTTTTTCTTACTGTGTCCCAGTCTGCCAGAAGCGATATGTCACTCTTTGTGTATCTTAAGAGATTCATCGTTACTCCTTCCATAGGTTACTGGTATTCTCTGAGTCAATACCTCTCTTGACGAAAAAGTGGCTTTCTTAATAGTGCAATACTTCTTCCTCCGAGTTGCTCACACAGTTTACTGCTTTTTGTGTAGTTTTTGTCTGCCAGAAACTATAATTCACTAGTTGTGTATCATAAAAGAGTCATCGTTTCTCCTCCTAGGCTTTATTTGAGATATCTTAATCCAAACCGCAAGTAACGAGGCATTGGCTACCTTAAGAGAGTCATAGTTACTCGTCCCAATTGCTCACCCAGTCTGCCACTTTTCCTTACTGCGGCCAGTCTTCCAGAAGCGATATGTCACTCGCTGTGTATCTTAAGAGATTCATCGTTACTCTTTCCATAGGTTACTGGTATTCTCTGATTCAATGCCTCTCGTCACGAAAAAGGGGCTATCTTAATAGTGCAATACTTCTTCCTCCCAGTTGCTCACACAGTTTACTACTTTTTTGTGTAGTTTTTGTCTGCCAGAAACTATAATTCACTAGTTTTGTATCATAAAAGAGTCATCGTTTCTCCTCCTAGGGGTTATTCGAGACCTCTTAATCCAAACCGCAAGTAACGAGGCATTGGCTACCTTAAGAGAGTCATAGTTACTCGTCCCCATTGCTCACCCAGTCTGCCACTTTTTCTTACTGCAGCCAGTCTGCCAGAAGGATATGTCACTCGTTGTGTATCTTAAGAGATTCATCGTTACTCCTTCCATAGGTTACTGGTATTCTCTGAGTCAATACCTCTCTTGACGAAAAAGTGGCTATCTTAATAGTGCAATACTTCTTCCTCCGAGTTGCTTACACAGTTTACTACTTTTTGTGTAGTTTTTGTCTGCCAGAAACTATAATTCACTAGTTTTGTATCATAAAAGAGTCATCGTTTCTCCTCCTAGGGGTTATTCGAGATTTCTTAATCCAAACCGCAAGTAAGGAGGCATTGTCTACCTTAAGAGAGTCATAGTTACTCGTCCCAATTGCTCACCCAGTCTGCCACTTTTCCTTACTGCGGCCAGTCTGCCAGAAGCGATATGTCACTCGTTGTGTATCTTAAGAGATTCATCGTTACTTCTTCCATAGGTTACTGGTATTCTCTGAGTCAATACCTCTCGTGACGAAAAAGTGGCTATCTTCATAGTGCAATACTTCTTCCTCCGAGTTGCTCACACAGTTTACTACTTTTTGTGTAGTTTTTGTCTGCCAGAAACTATAATTCACTAGTTGTGTATCATAAAAGAGTCATCGTTTCTCCTCCTAGGGGTTATTCGAGACCTCTTAATCCTAACCGCAAGTAACGAGGCATTGGCTACCTTAAGAGAGTCATAGTTACTCGTCCCAATTGCTCACCCAGTCTGCCACTTTTTCTTACTGCGGCCAGTCTGCCAGAAGCGATATGTCACTCGTTGTGTATCTTAAGAGATTCATCGTTACTCCTTCCATAGGTTACTGGTATTCTCTGAGACAATACCTCTCGTGACGAAAAAGTGGCTATCTTAATAGTGCAATACTTCTTCCTCCGAGTTGCTCACACAGTTTACTACTTTTTGTGTAGTTTTTGTCTGCCAGAAACTATAATTCACTAGTTGTGTATCATAAAAGAGTCATCGTTTCTCCTCCTAGGGGTTATTCGAGATTTCTTAATCCAAACCGCAAGTAACTAGGCATTGGCTACCTTAAGAGAGTCATAGTTACTCGTCCCCATTGCTCACCCAGTCTGCCACTTTTTCTTACTGTGTCCCAGTCTGCCAGAAGCGATATGTCACTCCTTGTGTAGCTTAAGAGATTCATCGTTACTCCTTCCATAGGTTACTGGTATTCTCTGAGTCAATACCTCTCTTGACGAAAAAGTGGCTATCTTAATAGTGCAATACTTCTTCCTCCGAGTTGCTCACACAGTTTACTGCTTTTTGTGTAGTTTTTGTCTGCCAGAAACTATAATTCACTAGTTGTGTATCATAAAAGAGTCATCGTTTCTCCTCCTAGGGTTTATTCGAGATATCTTAATCCAAACCGCAAGTAACGAGGCATTGGCTACCTTAAGAGAGTCATAGTTACTCGTCCCAATTGCTCACCCAGTCTGCCACTTTTCCTTACTGCGGCCAGTCTGCCAGAAGCGATATGTCACTCGTTGTGTATCTTAAGAGATTCATCGTTACTCTTTCCATAGGTTACTGGTATTCTCTGATTCAATGCCTCTCGTGACGAAAAAGGGGCTATCTTAATAGTGCAATACTTCTTCCTCCCAGTTGCTCACACAGTTTACTACTTTTTTGTGTAGTTTTTGTCTGCCAGAAACTATAATTCACTAGTTTTGTATCATAAAAGAGTCATCGTTTCTCCTCCTAGGGGTTATTCGAGACCTCTTAATCCAAACCGCAAGTAACGAGGCATTGGCTACCTTAAGAGAGTCATAGTTACTCGTCCCCATTGCTCACCCAGTCTGCCACTTTTTGTTACTGCAGCCAGTCTGCCAGAAGGATATGTCACTCGTTGTGTATCTTAAGAGATTCATCGTTACTCCTTCCATAGGTTACTGGTATTCTCTGAGTCAATACCTCTCTTGACGAAAAAGTGGCTATCTTAATAGTGCAATACTTCTTCCTCCGAGTTGCTCACACAGTTTACTACTTTTTGTGTAGTTTTTGTCTGCCAGAAACTATAATTCACTAGTTTTGTATCATAAAAGAGTCATCGTTTCTCCTCCTAGGGGTTATTCGAGATTTCTTAATCCAAACCGCAAGTAAGGAGGCATTGGCTACCTTAAGAGAGTCATAGTTACTCGTCCCAATTGCTCACCCAGTCTGCCACTTTTCCTTACTGCGGCCAGTCTGCCAGAAGCGATATGTCACTCGTTGTGTATCTTAAGAGATTCATCGTTACTTCTTCCATAGGTTACTGGTATTCTCTGAGTCAATACCTCTCGTGACGAAAAAGTGGCTATCTTCATAGTGCAATACTTCTTCCTCCGAGTTGCTCACACAGTTTACTACTTTTTGTGTAGTTTTTGTCTGCCAGAAACTATAATTCACTAGTTGTGTATCATAAAAGAGTCATCGTTTCTCCTCCTAGGGGTTATTCGAGACCTCTTAATCCTAACTGCAAGTAACGAGGCATTGGCTACCTTAAGAGAGTCATAGTTACTCGTCCCAATTGCTCACCCAGTCTGCCACTTTTTCTTACTGCGGCCAGTCTGCCAGAAGCGATATGTCACTCGTTGTGTATCTTAAGAGATTCATCGTTACTCCTTCCATAGGTTACTGGTATTCTCTGAGACAATACCTCTCGTGACGAAAAAGTGGCTATCTTAATAGTGCAATACTTCTTCCTCCGAGTTGCTCACACATTTTACTACTTTTTGTGTAGTTTTTGTCTGCCAGAAACTATAATTCACTAGTTGTGTATCATAAAAGAGTCATCGTTTCTCCTCCTAGGGTTTTCGAGATTTCTTAATCCAAACCGCAAGTAACGAGGCATTGGCTACCTTAAGAGAGTCATAGTTACTCGTCCCCATTGCTCACCCAGTCTGCCACTTTTTCTTACTGTGTCCCAGTCTGCCAGAAGCGATATGTCACTCATTGTGTATCTTAAGAGATTCATCGTTACTCCTTCCATAGGTTACTGGTATTCTCTGAGTCAATACCTCTCTTGACGAAAAAGTGGCTATCTTAATAGTGCAATACTTCTTCCTCCGAGTTGCTCACACAGTTTACTGCTTTTTGTGTAGTTTTTGTCTGCCAGAAACTATAATTCACTAGTTGTGTATCATAAAAGAGTCACGTTTCTCCTCCTAGGGTTTATTCGAGATATCTTAATCCAAACCGCAAGTAACGAGGCATTGGCTACCTTAAGAGAGTCATAGTTACTCGTCCCAATTGCTCACCCAGTCTGCCACTTTTCCTTACTGCGGCCAGTCTGCCAGAAGCGATATGTCACTCGTTGTGTATCTTAAGAGATTCATCGCTACTCTTTCCATAGGTTACTGGCATTCTCTGATTCAATGCCTCACGTGACGAAAAAGTGGCTATCTTAATAGTGCAATACTTCTTCCTCCGAGTTGCTCACACAGTTTACTACTTTTTGTGTAGTTTTTGTCTGCCAGAAACTATAATTCACTAGTTTTGTATCATAAAAGAGTCATCGTTTCTCCTCCTAGGGGTTATTCGAGATTTCTTAATCCAAACCGCAAGTAAGGAGGCATTGGCTACCTTAAGAGAGTCATAGTTACTCGTCCCAATTGCTCACCCAGTCTGCCACTTTTCCTTACTGCGGCCAGTCTGCCAGAAGCGATATGTCACTCGTTGTGTATCTTAAGAGATTCATCGTTACTTCTTCCATAGGTTACTGGTATTCTCTGAGTCAATACCTCTCGTGACGAAAAAGTGGCTATCTTCATAGTGCAATACTTCTTCCTCCGAGTTGCTCACACAGTTTACTACTTTTTGTGTACTTGCCAGTCTGCCAGAAGCGATATGTCACTAGTTGTGTATCATAAAAGAGTCATCGTTTCTCCTCCTAGGGGTTATTCGAGATTTCTTAATCCAAACCGCAAGTAACGAGGCATTGGCTACCTTAAGAGAGTCATAGTTACTCGTCCCAATTGCTCACCCAGTCTGCCACTTTTCCTTACTGCGGCCAGTCTGCCAGAAGCGATATGTCACTCGTTGTGTATCTTAAGAGATTCATCGTTACTCTTTCCATAGGTTACTGGTATTCTCTGATTCAATGCCTCTCGTGACGAAAAAGGGGCTATCTTAATAGTGCAATACTTCTTCCTCCCAGTTGCTCACACAGTTTACTACTTTTTTGTGTAGTTTTTGTCTGCCAGAAACTATAATTCACTAGTTTTGTATCATAAAAGAGTCATCGTTTCTCCTCCTAGGGGTTATTCGAGACCTCTTAATCCAAACCGCAAGTAACGAGGCATTGGCTACCTTAAGAGAGTCATAGTTACTCGTCCCCATTGCTCACCCAGTCTGCCACTTTTTCTTACTGCAGCCAGTCTGCCAGAAGGATATGTCACTCGTTGTGTATCTTAAGAGATTCATCGTTACTCCTTCCATAGGTTACTGGTATTCTCTGAGTCAATACCTCTCTTGACGAAAAAGTGGCTATCTTAATAGTGCAATACTTCTTCCTCCGAGTTGCTCACACAGTTTACTACTTTTTGTGTAGTTTTTGTCTGCCAGAAACTATAATTCACTAGTTTTGTATCATAAAAGAGTCATCGTTTCTCCTCCTAGGGGTTATTCGAGATTTCTTAATCCAAACCGCAAGTAAGGAGGCATTGGCTACCTTAAGAGAGTCATAGTTACTCGTCCCAATTGCTCACCCAGTCTGCCACTTTTCCTTACTGCGGCCAGTCTGCCAGAAGCGATATGTCACTCGTTGTGTATCTTAAGAGATTCATCGTTACTTCTTCCATAGGTTACTGGTATTCTCTGAGTCAATACCTCTCGTGACGAAAAAGTGGCTATCTTCATAGTGCAATACTTCTTCCTCCGAGTTGCTCACACAGTTTACTACTTTTTGTGTAGTTTTTGTCTGCCAGAAACTATAATTCACTAGTTGTGTATCATAAAAGAGTCATCGTTTCTCCTCCTAGGGGTTATTCGAGACCTCTTAATCCTAACCGCAAGTAACGAGGCATTGGCTACCTTAAGAGAGTCATAGTTACTCGTCCCAATTGCTCACCCAGTCTGCCACTTTTTCTTACTGCGGCCAGTCTGCCAGAAGCGATATGTCACTCGTTGTGTATCTTAAGAGATTCATCGTTACTCCTTCCATAGGTTACTGGTATTCTCTGATTCAATGCCTCACGTGACGAAAAAGTGGCTATCTTAATAGTGCAATACTTCTTCCTCCGAATTGCTCACACAGTTTACTACTTTTTGTGTAGTTTTTGTCTGCCAGAAACTATAATTCACTAGTTTTGTATCATAAAAGAGTCATCGTTTCTCCTCCTAGGGGTTATTCGAGATTTCCTAATCCAAACCGCAAGTAAGGAGGCATTGGCTACCTTAAGAGAGTCATAGTTACTCGTCCCAATTGCTCACCCAGTCTGCCACTTTTTCTTACTGCAGCCAGTCTGCCAGAAGCGATATGTCACTAGTTGTGTATCATAAAAGAGTCATCGTTTCTCCTCCTAGGGGTTATTCGAGATTTCTTAATCCAAACCGCAAGTAACGAGGCATTGGCTACCTTAAGAGAGTCATAGTTACTCGTCCCAATTGCTCAACCAGTCTGCCACTTTTCCTTACTGCGGCCAGTCTGCCAGAAGCGATATGTCACTCGTTGTGTATCTTAAGAGATTCATCGCTACTCTTTCCATAGGTTACTGGCATTCTCTGATTCAATGCCTCACGTGACGAAAAAGTGGCTATCTTAATAGTGCAATACTTCTTCCTCCCAGTTGCTCACACAGTTTACTACTTTTTGTGTAGTTTTTGTCTGCCAGAAACTATAATTCACTAGTTTTGTATCATAAAAGAGTCATCGTTTCTCCTCCTAGGGGTTATTCGAGATTTCTTAATCCAAACCGCAAGTAAGGAGGCATTGGCTACCTTAAGAGAGTCATAGTTACTCGTCCCAATTGCTCACCCAGTCTGCCACTTTTCCTTACTGCGGCCAGTCTGCCAGAAGCGATATGTCACTCGTTGTGTATCTTAAGAGATTCATCGTTACTTCTTCCATAGGATAGTGGTATTCTCTGAGTCAATACCTCTCGTGACGAAAAAGTGGCTATCTTCATAGTGCAATACTTCTTCCTCCGAGTTGCTCACACAGTTTACTACTTTTTGTGTACTTGCCAGTCTGCCAGAAGCGATATGTCACTAGTTGTGTATCATAAAAGAGTCATCGTTTCTCCTCCTAGGGGTTATTCGAGATTTCTTAATCCAAACCGCAAGTAACGAGGCATTGGCTACCTTAAGAGAGTCATAGTTACTCGTCCCAATTGCTCACCCAGTCTGCCACTTTTCCTTACTGCGGCCAGTCTGCCAGAAGCGATATGTCACTCGTTGTGTATCTTAAGAGATTCATCGCTACTCTTTCCATAGGTTACTGGCATTCTCTGATTCAATGCCTCACGTGACGAAAAAGTGGCTATCTTAATAGTGCAATACTTCTTCCTCCGAGTTGCTCACACAGTTTACTACTTTTTGTGTAGTTTTTGTCTGCCAGAAACTATAATTCACTAGTTTTGTATCATAAAAGAGTCATCGTTTCTCCTCCTAGGGGTTATTCGAGATATCTTAATCCAAACCGCAAGTAAGGAGGCATTGGCTACCTTAAGAGAGTCATAGTTACTCGTCCCAATTGCTCACCCAGTCTGCCACTTTTCCTTACTGCGGCCAGTCTGCCAGAAGCGATATGTCACTCGTTGTGTATCTTAAGAGATTCATCTCTACTCTTTCCATAGGTTACTGGTATTCTCTGATTCAATTCCTCTCTTGACGAAAAAGTGGCTATCTTAATAGTGCAATACTTCTCCCTCCCAGTTGCTCACACAGTTTACTACTTTTTGTGTAGTTTTTGTCTGCCAGAAACTATAATTCACTAGTTGTGTATCATAAAAGAGTCATCGTTTCTCCTCCTAGGGGTTATTCGAGACCTCTTAATCCAAACCGCAAGTAACGAGGCATTGGCTACCTTAAGAGAGTCATAGTTACTCGTCCGAATTGCTCACCCAGTCTGCCACTTTTCCTTACTGCGGCCAGTCTGCCAGAAGCGATATGTCACTCGTTGTGTATCCTAAGAGATTCATCGTTACTCCTTCCATAGTTTACTGGTATTCTCTGAGTCAATACATCTCTTGACGAAAAAGTGGCTATCTTAATAGTGCAATACTTCTTCCTCCGAGTTGCTCACACAGTTTACTACTTTTTGTGTACTTGCCAGTCTGCCAGAAGCGATATGTCACTAGTTGTGTATCATAAAAGAGTCATCGTTTCTCCTCCTAGGGGTTATTCGAGATTTCTTAATCCAAACCGCAAGTAACGAGGCATTGGCTACCTTAAGAGAGTCATAGTTACTCGTCCCAATTGCTCACCCAGTCTGCCACTTTTCCTTACTGCGACCAGTCTGCCAGAAGCGATATGTCACTCGTTGTGTATCTTAAGAGATTCATCGCTACTCTTTCCATAGGTTACTGGTATTCTCTGATTCAATGCCTCTCATGACGAAAAAGTGGCTATCTTAATAGTGCAATACTTCTTCCTCCGAGTTGCTCACACAGTTTACTGCTTTTTGTGTAGTTTTTATCTGCCAGAAACTATAATTCACTAGTTGTGTATCATAAAAGAGCCATCGTTTCTCCTCCTAGGGGTTATTCGAGACCTCTTAATCCAAACCGCAAGTAACGAGGCATTGGCTAGCTTAAGAGAGTCATAGTTACTCTTCCCAATTGCTCACCCAGTCTGCCACTTTTTCTTACTGCGGCCAGTCTGCCAGAAGCGATATGTCACTCGTTGTGTATCTTAAGAGATTCATCGTTACTCCTTCCATAGGTTACTGGTATTCTCTGAGTCAATACCTCTCGTGACGAAAAAGTGGCTATCTTAATAGTGCAATACTTCTTCCTCCGAGTTGCTCACACAGTTTACTACTTTTTGTGTAGTTTTTGTCTGCCAGAAACTATAATTCACTAGTTGTGTATCATAAAAGAGTCATCGTTTCTCCTCCTAGGGGTTATTCGAGACCTCTTAATCCAAACCGCAAGTAACGAGGCATTGGCTACCTTAAGAGAGTCATAGTTACTCGTCCCAATTGCTCACCCAGTCTGCCACTTTTTCTTACTGCGGCCAGTCTGCCAGAAGCGATATGTCACTCGATGTGTATCTTAAGAGATTCATCGTTACTCCTTCCATAGGTTACTGGTATTCTCTGAGACAATACCTCTCGTGACGAAAAAGTGGCTATCTTAATAGTGCAATACTTCTTCCTCCGAGTTGCTCACACAGTTTACTACTTTTTGTGTAGTTTTTGTCTGCCAGAAACTATAATTCACTAGTTGTGTATCATAAAAGAGTCATCGTTTCTCCTCCTAGGGGTTTTCGAGATTTCTTAATCCAAACCGCAAGTAACGAGGCATTGGCTACCTTAAGAGAGTCATAGTTACTCGTCCCCATTGCTCACCCAGTCTGCCACTTTTTCTTACTGTGTCCCAGTCTGCCAGAAGCGATATGTCACTCTTTGTGTATCTTAAGAGATTCATCGTTACTCCTTCCATAGGTTACTGGTATTCTCTGAGTCAATACCTCTCTTGACGAAAAAGTGGCTTTCTTAATAGTGCAATACTTCTTCCTCCGAGTTGCTCACACAGTTTACTGCTTTTTGTGTAGTTTTTGTCTGCCAGAAACTATAATTCACTAGTTGTGTATCATAAAAGAGTCATCGTTTCTCCTCCTAGGCTTTATTTGAGATATCTTAATCCAAACCGCAAGTAACGAGGCATTGGCTACCTTAAGAGAGTCATAGTTACTCGTCCCAATTGCTCACCCAGTCTGCCACTTTTCCTTACTGCGGCCAGTCTTCCAGAAGCGATATGTCACTCGCTGTGTATCTTAAGAGATTCATCGTTACTCTTTCCATAGGTTACTGGTATTCTCTGATTCAATGCCTCTCGTCACGAAAAAGGGGCTATCTTAATAGTGCAATACTTCTTCCTCCCAGTTGCTCACACAGTTTACTACTTTTTTGTGTAGTTTTTGTCTGCCAGAAACTATAATTCACTAGTTTTGTATCATAAAAGAGTCATCGTTTCTCCTCCTAGGGGTTATTCGAGACCTCTTAATCCAAACCGCAAGTAACGAGGCATTGGCTACCTTAAGAGAGTCATAGTTACTCGTCCCCATTGCTCACCCAGTCTGCCACTTTTTCTTACTGCAGCCAGTCTGCCAGAAGGATATGTCACTCGTTGTGTATCTTAAGAGATTCATCGTTACTCCTTCCATAGGTTACTGGTATTCTCTGAGTCAATACCTCTCTTGACGAAAAAGTGGCTATCTTAATAGTGCAATACTTCTTCCTCCGAGTTGCTTACACAGTTTACTACTTTTTGTGTAGTTTTTGTCTGCCAGAAACTATAATTCACTAGTTTTGTATCATAAAAGAGTCATCGTTTCTCCTCCTAGGGGTTATTCGAGATTTCTTAATCCAAACCGCAAGTAAGGAGGCATTGTCTACCTTAAGAGAGTCATAGTTACTCGTCCCAATTGCTCACCCAGTCTGCCACTTTTCCTTACTGCGGCCAGTCTGCCAGAAGCGATATGTCACTCGTTGTGTATCTTAAGAGATTCATCGTTACTTCTTCCATAGGTTACTGGTATTCTCTGAGTCAATACCTCTCGTGACGAAAAAGTGGCTATCTTCATAGTGCAATACTTCTTCCTCCGAGTTGCTCACACAGTTTACTACTTTTTGTGTAGTTTTTGTCTGCCAGAAACTATAATTCACTAGTTGTGTATCATAAAAGAGTCATCGTTTCTCCTCCTAGGGGTTATTCGAGACCTCTTAATCCTAACCGCAAGTAACGAGGCATTGGCTACCTTAAGAGAGTCATAGTTACTCGTCCCAATTGCTCACCCAGTCTGCCACTTTTTCTTACTGCGGCCAGTCTGCCAGAAGCGATATGTCACTCGTTGTGTATCTTAAGAGATTCATCGTTACTCCTTCCATAGGTTACTGGTATTCTCTGAGACAATACCTCTCGTGACGAAAAAGTGGCTATCTTAATAGTGCAATACTTCTTCCTCCGAGTTGCTCACACAGTTTACTACTTTTTGTGTAGTTTTTGTCTGCCAGAAACTATAATTCACTAGTTGTGTATCATAAAAGAGTCATCGTTTCTCCTCCTAGGGGTTATTCGAGATTTCTTAATCCAAACCGCAAGTAACGAGGCATTGGCTACCTTAAGAGAGTCATAGTTACTCGTCCCCATTGCTCACCCAGTCTGCCACTTTTTCTTACTGTGTCCCAGTCTGCCAGAAGCGATATGTCACTCCTTGTGTAGCTTAAGAGATTCATCGTTACTCCTTCCATAGGTTACTGGTATTCTCTGAGTCAATACCTCTCTTGACGAAAAAGTGGCTATCTTAATAGTGCAATACTTCTTCCTCCGAGTTGCTCACACAGTTTACTGCTTTTTGTGTAGTTTTTGTCTGCCAGAAACTATAATTCACTAGTTGTGTATCATAAAAGAGTCATCGTTTCTCCTCCTAGGGTTTATTCGAGATATCTTAATCCAAACCGCAAGTAACGAGGCATTGGCTACCTTAAGAGAGTCATAGTTACTCGTCCCAATTGCTCACCCAGTCTGCCACTTTTCCTTACTGCGGCCAGTCTGCCAGAAGCGATATGTCACTCGTTGTGTATCTTAAGAGATTCATCGTTACTCTTTCCATAGGTTACTGGTATTCTCTGATTCAATGCCTCTCGTGACGAAAAAGGGGCTATCTTAATAGTGCAATACTTCTTCCTCCCAGTTGCTCACACAGTTTACTACTTTTTTGTGTAGTTTTTGTCTGCCAGAAACTATAATTCACTAGTTTTGTATCATAAAAGAGTCATCGTTTCTCCTCCTAGGGGTTATTCGAGACCTCTTAATCCAAACCGCAAGTAACGAGGCATTGGCTACCTTAAGAGAGTCATAGTTACTCGTCCCCATTGCTCACCCAGTCTGCCACTTTTTCTTACTGCAGCCAGTCTGCCAGAAGGATATGTCACTCGTTGTGTATCTTAAGAGATTCATCGTTACTCCTTCCATAGGTTACTGGTATTCTCTGAGTCAATACCTCTCTTGACGAAAAAGTGGCTATCTTAATAGTGCAATACTTCTTCCTCCGAGTTGCTCACACAGTTTACTACTTTTTGTGTAGTTTTTGTCTGCCAGAAACTATAATTCACTAGTTTTGTATCATAAAAGAGTCATCGTTTCTCCTCCTAGGGGTTATTCGAGATTTCTTAATCCAAACCGCAAGTAAGGAGGCATTGGCTACCTTAAGAGAGTCATAGTTACTCGTCCCAATTGCTCACCCAGTCTGCCACTTTTCCTTACTGCGGCCAGTCTGCCAGAAGCGATATGTCACTCGTTGTGTATCTTAAGAGATTCATCGTTACTTCTTCCATAGGTTACTGGTATTCTCTGAGTCAATACCTCTCGTGACGAAAAAGTGGCTATCTTCATAGTGCAATACTTCTTCCTCCGAGTTGCTCACACAGTTTACTACTTTTTGTGTAGTTTTTGTCTGCCAGAAACTATAATTCACTAGTTGTGTATCATAAAAGAGTCATCGTTTCTCCTCCTAGGGTTTTCGAGATTTCTTAATCCAAACCGCAAGTAACGAGGCATTGGCTACCTTAAGAGAGTCATAGTTACTCGTCCCCATTGCTCACCCAGTCTGCCACTTTTTCTTACTGTGTCCCAGTCTGCCAGAAGCGATATGTCACTCATTGTGTATCTTAAGAGATTCATCGTTACTCCTTCCATAGGTTACTGGTATTCTCTGAGTCAATACCTCTCTTGACGAAAAAGTGGCTATCTTAATAGTGCAATACTTCTTCCTCCGAGTTGCTCACACAGTTTACTGCTTTTTGTGTAGTTTTTGTCTGCCAGAAACTATAATTCACTAGTTGTGTATCATAAAAGAGTCACGTTTCTCCTCCTAGGGTTTATTCGAGATATCTTAATCCAAACCGCAAGTAACGAGGCATTGGCTACCTTAAGAGAGTCATAGTTACTCGTCCCAATTGCTCACCCAGTCTGCCACTTTTCCTTACTGCGGCCAGTCTGCCAGAAGCGATATGTCACTCGTTGTGTATCTTAAGAGATTCATCGTTACTCTTTCCATAGGTTACTGGTATTCTCTGATTCAATGCCTCTCGTGACGAAAAAGGGGCTATCTTAGAAGTGCAATACTTCTTCCTCCCAGTTGCTCACACAGTTTACTACTTTTTTGTGTAGTTTTTGTCTGCCAGAAACTATAATTCACTAGTTTTGTATCATAAAAGAGTCATCGTTTCTCCTCCTAGGGGTTATTCGAGACCTCTTAATCCAAACCGCAAGTAACGAGGCATTGGCTACCTTAAGAGAGTCATAGTTACTCGTCCCCATTGCTCACCCAGTCTGCCACTTTTTCTTACTGCAGCCAGTCTGCCAGAAGCGATATGTCACTCGTTGTGTATCTTAAGAGATTCATCGTTACTCCTTCCATAGGTTACTGGTATTCTCTGAGTCAATACCTCTCTTGACGAAAAAGTGGCTATCTTAATAGTGCAATACTTCTTCCTCCGAGTTGCTCACACAGTTTACTACTTTTTGTGTAGTTTTTGTCTGCCAGAAACTATAATTCACTAGTTTTGTATCATAAAAGAGTCATCGTTTCTCCTCCTAGGGGTTATTCGAGATTTCTTAATCCAAACCGCAAGTAAGGAGGCATTGGCTACCTTAAGAGAGTCATAGTTACTCGTCCCAATTGCTCACCCAGTCTGCCACTTTTCCTTACTGCGGCCAGTCTGCCAGAAGCGATATGTCACTCGTTGTGTATCTTAAGAGATTCATCTCTACTCTTTCCATAGGTTACTGGTATTCTCTGATTCAATTCCTCTCTTGACGAAAAAGTGGCTATCTTAATAGTGCAATACTTCTTCCTCCCAGTTGCTCACACAGTTTACTACTTTTTGTGTAGTTTTTGTCTGCCAGAAACTATAATTCAATAGTTGTGTATCATAAAAGAGTCATCGTTTCTCCTCCTAGGGGTTATTCGAGATTTCTTAATCCAAACCGCAAGTAAGGAGGCATTGGCTACCTTAAGAGAGTCATAGTTACTCGTCCCAATTGCTCACCCAGTCTGCCACTTTTCCTTACTGCGGCCAGTCTGCCAGAAGCGATATGTCACTCGTTGTGTATCTTAAGAGATTCATCGTTACTTCTTCCATAGGTTACTGGTATTCTCTGAGTCAATACCTCTCGTGACGAAAAAGTGGCTATCTTCATAGTGCAATACTTCTTCCTCCGAGTTGCTCACACAGTTTACTACTTTTTGTGTAGTTTTTGTCTGCCAGAAACTATAATTCACTAGTTGTGTATCATAAAAGAGTCATCGTTTCTCCTCCTAGGGTTTTCGAGATTTCTTAATCCAAACCGCAAGTAACGAGGCATTGGCTACCTTAAGAGAGTCATAGTTACTCGTCCCCATTGCTCACCCAGTCTGCCACTTTTTCTTACTGTGTCCCAGTCTGCCAGAAGCGATATGTCACTCATTGTGTATCTTAAGAGATTCATCGTTACTCCTTCCATAGGTTACTGGTATTCTCTGAGTCAATACCTCTCTTGACGAAAAAGTGGCTATCTTAATAGTGCAATACTTCTTCCTCCGAGTTGCTCACACGGTTTACTGCTTTTTGTGTAGTTTTTGTCTGCCAGAAACTATAATTCACTAGTTGTGTATCATAAAAGAGTCACGTTTCTCCTCCTAGGGTTTATTCGAGATATCTTAATCCAAACCGCAAGTAACGAGGCATTGGCTACCTTAAGAGAGTCATAGTTACTCGTCCCAATTGCTCACCCAGTCTGCCACTTTTCCTTACTGCGGCCAGTCTGCCAGAAGCGATATGTCACTCGTTGTGTATCTTAAGAGATTCATCGTTACTCCTTCCATAGGTTACTGGTATTCTCTGAGTCAATACCTCTCTTGACGAAAAAGTGGCTATCTTAATAGTGCAATACTTCTTCCTCCGAGTTGCTCACACAGTTTACTACTTTTTGTGTAGTTTTTGTCTGCCAGAAACTATAATTCACTAGTTTTGTATCATAAAAGAGTCATCGTTTCTCCTCCTAGGGGTTATTCGAGATTTCTTAATCCAAACCGCAAGTAAGGAGGCATTGGCTACCTTAAGAGAGTCATAGTTACTCGTCCCAATTGCTCACCCAGTCTGCCACTTTTCCTTACTGCGGCCAGTCTGCCAGAAGCGATATGTCACTCGTTGTGTATCTTAAGAGATTCATCTCTACTCTTTCCATAGGTTACTGGTATTCTCTGATTCAATTCCTCTCTTGACGAAAAAGTGGCTATCTTAATAGTGCAATACTTCTTCCTCCCAGTTGCTCACACAGTTTACTACTTTTTGTGTAGTTTTTGTCTGCCAGAAACTATAATTCAATAGTTGTGTATCATAAAAGAGTCATCGTTTCTCCTCCTAGGGGTTATTCGAGACCTCTTAATCCAAACCGCAAGTAACGAGGCATTGGCTACCTTAAGAGAGTCATAGTTACTCGTCCCAATTGCTCACCCAGTCTGCCACTTTTCCTTACTGCGGCCAGTCTGCCAGAAGCGATATGTCACTCGTTGTGTATCTTAAGAGATTCATCGCTACTCTTTCCATAGGTTACAGGTATTCTCTGATTCAATGCCTCTCGTGACGAAAAAGTGGCTATCTTAATAGTGCAATACTTCTTCCTCCGAGTTGCTCACACAGTTTACTGCTTTTTGTGTAGTTTTTATCTGCCAGAAACTATAATTCACTAGTTGTGTATCATAAAAGAGCCATCGTTTCTCCTCCTAGGGGTTATTCGAGACCTCTTAATCCAAACCGCAAGTAACGAGGCATTGGCTACCTTAAGAGAGTCATAGTTACTCTTCCCAATTGCTCACCCAGTCTGCCACTTTTTCTTACTGCGGCCAGTCTGCCAGAAGCGATATGTCACTCGTTGTGTATCTTAAGAGATTCATCGTTACTCCTTCCATAGGTTACTGGTATTCTCTGAGTCAATACCTCTCGTGACGAAAAAGTGGCTATCTTAATAGTGCAATACTTCTTCCTCCGAGTTGCTCACACAGTTTACTACTTTTTGTGTAGTTTTTGTCTGCCAGAAACTATAATTCATTAGTTGTGTATCATAAAAGAGTCATCGTTTCTCCTCCTAGGGGTTATTCGAGAACTCTTAATCCAAACCGCAAGTAACGAGGCATTGGCTACCTTAAGAGAGTCATAGTTACTCGTCCCAATTGCTCACCCAGTCTGCCACTTTTTCTTACTGCGGCCAGTCTGCCAGAAGCGATATGTCACTCGTTGTGTATCTTAAGAGATTCATCGTTACTTCTTCCATAGGTTACTGGTATTCTCTGAGTCAATACCTCTCGTGACGAAAAAGTGGCTATCTTAATAGTGCAATACTTCTTCCTCCGAGTTGCTCACACAGTTTACTACTTTTTGTGTAGTTTTTGTCTGCCAGAAACTATAATTCACTAGTTGTGTATCATAAAAGAGTCATCGTTTCTCCTCCTAGGGGTTATTCGAGACCTCTTAATCCTAACCGCAAGTAACGAGGCATTGGCTACCTTAAGAGAGTCATAGTTACTCGTCCCAATTGCTCACCCAGTCTGCCACTTTTTCTTACTGCGGCCAGTCTGCCAGAAGCGATATGTCACTCGTTGTGTATCTTAAGAGATTCATCGTTACTCCTTCCATAGGTTACTGGTATTCTCTGAGACAATACCTCTCGTGACGAAAAAGTGGCTATCTTAATAGTGCAATACTTCTTCCTCCGAGTTGCTCACACAGTTTACTACTTTTTGTGTAGTTTTTGTCTGCCAGAAACTATAATTCACTAGTTGTGTATCATAAAAGAGTCATCGTTTCTCCTCCTAGGGGTTTTCGAGATTTCTTAATCCAAACCGCAAGTAACGAGGCATTGGCTACCTTAAGAGAGTCATAGTTACTCGTCCCCATTGCTCACCCAGTCTGCCACTTTTTCTTACTGTGTCCCAGTCTGCCAGAAGCGATATGTCACTCTTTGTGTATCTTAAGAGATTCATCGTTACTCCTTCCATAGGTTACTGGTTTTCTCTGAGTCAATACCTCTCTTGACGAAAAATTGGCTATCTTAATAGTGCAATACTTCTTCCTCCGAGTTTCTCACACAGTTTACTGCTTTTTGTGTAGTTTTTGTCTGCCAGAAACTATAATTCACTAGTTGTGTATCATAAAAGAGTCATCGTTTCTCCTCCTAGGGTTTAATCGAGATATCTTAATCCAAACCGCAAGTAACGAGGCATTGGCTACCTTAAGAGAGTCATAGTTACTCGTCCCCATTGCTCACCCAGTCTGCCACTTTTCCTTACTGCGGCCAGTCTGCCAGAAGCGATATGTCACTCGTTGTGTATCTTAAGAGATTCATCGTTACTCTTTCCATAGGTTACTGGTATTCTCTGATTCAATGCCTCTCGTGACGAAAAAGGGGCTATCTTAATAGTGCAATAGTTCTTCCTCCGAGTTGCTCACACAGTTTACTGCTTTTTGTGTAGTTTTTGTCTGCCAGAAACTATAATTCACTAGTTGTGTATCATAAAAGAGTCATCGTTTCTCCTCCTAGGGTTTAATCGAGATATCTTAATCCAAACCGCAAGTAACGAGGCATTGGCTACCTTAAGAGAGTCATAGTTACTCGTCCCAATTGCTCACCCAGTCTGCCACTTTTTCTTACTGCGGCCAGTCTGCCAGAAGCGATATGTCACTCGTTGTGTATCCTAAGAGATTCATCGTAACTCCTTCCATAGTTTACTGGTATTCTCTGAGTCAATACATCTCTTGACGAAAAAGTGGCTATCTAAATAGTGCAATACTTCTTCCTCCGAGTTGCTCACACAGTTTAATACTTTTTGTGTACTTGCCAGTCTGCCAGAAGCGATATGTCACTAGTTGTGTATCATAAAAGAGTCATCGTCTCTCCTCCTAGGGGTTATTCGAGATTTCTTAATGCAAACCGCAAGTAACGAGGCATTGGCTACCTTAAGAGAGTCATAGTTACTCGTCCCAATTGCTCACCCAGTCTGCCACTTTTCCTTACTGCGGCCAGTCTGCCAGAAGCGATATGTCACTCGTTGTGTATCTTAAGAGATTCATCGCTACTCTTTCCATAGGTTACTGGTATTCTCTGATTCAATGCCTCTCGTGACGAAAAAGTGGCTATCTTAATAGTGCAATACTTCTTCCTCCCAGTTGCTCACACAGTTTACTACTTTTTTGTGTAGTTTTTGTCTGCCAGAAACTATAATTCACTAGTTTTGTATCATAAAAGAGTCATCGTTTCTCCTCCTAGGGGTTATTCGAGACCTCTTAATCCTAACCGCAAGTAACGAGGCATTGGCTACCTTAAGAGAGTCATAGTTACTCGTCCCAATTGCTCACCCAGTCTGCCACTTTTTCTTACTGCGGCCAGTCTGCCAGAAGCGATATGTCACTCGTTGTGTATCTTAAGAGATTCATCGTTACTCCTTCCATAGGTTACTGGTATTCTCTGAGACAATACCTCTCGTGACGAAAAAGTGGCTATCTTAATAGTGCAATACTTCTTCCTCCGAGTTGCTCACACGGTTTACTACTTTTTGTGTAGTTTTTGTCTGCCAGAAACTATAATTCACTAGTTGTGTATCGTAAAAGATTCATCGTTTCTCCTCCTAGGGGTTTTCGAGATTTCTTAATCCAAACCGCAAGTAACGAGGCATTGGCTACCTTAAGAGAGTCATAGTTACTCGTCCCCATTGCTCACCCAGTCTGCCACTTTTTCTTACTGTGTACCAGTCTGCCAGAAGCGATATGTCACTCTTTGTGTATCTTAAGAGATTCATCGTTACTCCTTCCATAGGTTACTGGTATTCTCTGAGTCAATACCTCTCTTGACGAAAAAGTGGCTATCTTAATAGTGCAATACTTCTTCCTCCGAGTTGCTCACACAGTTTACTGCTTTTTGTGTAGTTTTTGTCTGCCAGAAACTATAATTCACTAGTTGTGTATCATAAAAGAGTCATCGTTTCTCCTCCTAGGGTTTATTCGAGATATCTTAATCCAAACCGCAAGTAAAGAGGCATTGGCTACCTTAAGAGAGTCATAGTTACTCGTCCCAATTGCTCACCCAGTCTGCCACTTTTCCTTACTGCGGCCAGTCTGCCAGAGGCGATATGTCACTCGTTGTGTATCTTAAGAAATTCATCGTTACTCTTTCCATAGGTTACTGGTATTCTCTGATTCAATGCCTCTCGTGACGAAAAAGTGGCTATCTTAATAGTGCAATACTTCTTCCTCCCAGTTGCTCACACTGTTTACTACTTTTTTGTGTAGTTTTTGTCTGCCAGAAACTATAATTCACTAGTTTTGTATCATAAAAGAGTCATCGTTTCTCCTCCTAGGGGTTATTCGAGACCTCTTAATCCAAACCGCAAGTAACGAGGCATTGGCTACCTTAAGAGAGTCATAGTTACTCGTCCCAATTGCTCACCCAGTCTGCCACTTTTTCTTACTGCAGCCAGTCTGCCAGAAGCGATATGTCACTCGTTGTGTTTCTTAAGAGATTCATCGTTACTCCTTCCATAGGTTACTGGTATTCTCTGAGTCAATACCTCTCTTGACGAAAAAGTGGCTATCTTAATAGTGCAATACTTCTTCCTCCGAGTTGCTCACACAGTTTACTACTTTTTGTGTAGTTTTTGTCTGCCAGAAACTATAATTCACTAGTTTTGTATCATAAAAGAGTCATCGTTTCTCCTCCTAGGGGTTATTCGAGATTTCTTAATCCAAACCGCAAGTAACGAGGCATTGGCTACCTTAAGAGAGTCATAGTTACTCGTCCCAATTGCTCACCCAGTCTGCCACTTTTCCTTACTGCGGCCAGTCTGCCAGAAGCGATATGTCACTAGTTGTGTATCTTAAGAGATTCATCTCTACTCTTTCCATAGGTTACTGGTATTCTCTGATTCAATTCCTCCCGTGACGAAAAAGTGGCTATCTTAATAGTGCAATACTTCTTCCTCCCAGTTGCTCACACAGTTTACTACTTTTTTGTGTAGTTTTTGTCTGCCAGAAACTATAATTCACTAGTTTTTTATCATAAAAGAGTCATCGTTTCTCGTCCTAGGGGTTATTCGAGACCTCTTAATCCAAACCGCAAGTAACGAGGCATTGGCTACCTTAAGAAAGTCACAGTTACTCGTCCCAATTGCTCACCCAGTCTGCCACTTTTTCTTACTGCGGCCAGTCTGCCAGAAGCGATATGTCACTCGTTGTGTATCCTAAGAGATTCATCGTTACTCCTTCCATAGTTTACTGGTATTCTCTGAGTCAATACATCTCTTGACAAAAAAGTGGCTATCTAAATAGTGCAATACTTCTTCCTCCGAGTTGCTCACACAGTTTAATACTTTTTGTGTACTTGCCAGTCTGCCAGAAGCGATATGTCACTAGTTGTGTATCATAAAAGAGTCATCGTTTCTCCTCCTAGGGGTTATTCGAGATTTCTTAATCCAAACCGCAAGTAACGAGGCATTGGCTACCTTAAGAGAGTCATAGTTACTCGTCCCAATTGCTCACCCAGTCTGCCACTTTTCCTTACTGCGGCCAGTCTGCCAGAAGCGATATGTCACTCGTTGTGTATCTTAAGAGATTCATCTCTACTCTTTCCATAGGTTACTGGTATTCTCTGAGTCAATACCTCTCTTGACGAAAAAGTGGCTATCTTAATAGTGCAATACTTCTTCCTCCGAGTTGCTCACACAGTTTACTACTTTTTGTGTAGTTTTTGTCTGCCAGAAACTATAATTCACTAGTTTTGTATCATAAAAGAGTCATCGTTTCTCCTCCTAGGGGTTATTCGAGATTTCTTAATCCAAATCGCAAGTAACGAGGCATTGGCTACCTTAAGAGAGTCATAGTTACTCGTCCCAATTGCTCACCCAGTCTGCCACTTTTCCTTACTGCGGCCAGTCTGCCAGAAGCGATATGTCACTCGTTGTGTATCTTAAGAGATTCATCTCTACTCTTTCCATAGGTTACTGGTATTCTCTGATTCAATTCCTCTCGTGACGAAAAAGTGGCTATCTTAATAGTGCAATACTTCTTCCTCCCAGTTGCTCACACAGTTTACTACTTTTTTGTGTAGTTTTTGTCTGCCAGAAACTATAATTCACTAGTTTTGTATCATAAAAGAGTCATCGTTTCTCCTCCTAGGGGTTATTCGAGACCTCTTAATCCAAACCGCAAGTAACGAGGTATTGGCTACCTTAAGAAAGTCATAGTTACTCGTCCCAATTGCTCACCCAGTCTGCCACTTTTTCTTACTGCGGCCAGTCTGCCAGAAGCGATATGTCACTCGTTGTGTATCTTAAGAGATTCATCGTTACTCCTTCCATAGTTTACTGGTATTCTCTGAGTCAATACATCTCTTGACAAAAAAGTGGCTATCTAAATAGTGCAATACTTCTTCCTCCGAGTTGCTCACACAGTTTAATACTTTTTGTGTACTTGCCAGTCTGCCAGAAGCGATATGTCACTAGTTGTGTATCATAAAAGAGTAATCGTCTCTCCTCCTAGGGGTTATTCGAGATTTCTTAATCCAAACCGCAAGTAACGAGGCATTGGCTACCTTAAGAGAGTCATAGTTACTCGTCCCAATTGCTCACAAAGTCTGCCACTTTTCCTTACTGCGGCCAGTCTGCCAGAAGCGATATGTCACTCGTTGTGTATCTTAAGAGATTCATCTCTACTCTTTCCATAGGTTACTGGTATTCTCTGAGTCAATACCTCTCTTGACGAAAAAGTGGCTATCTTAATAGTGCAATACTTCTTCCTCCGAGTTGCTCACACAGTTTACTACTTTTTGTGTAGTTTTTGTCTGCCAGAAACTATAATTCACTAGTTTTGTATCATAAAAGAGTCATCGTTTCTCCTCCTAGGGGTTATTCGAGATTTCTTAATCCAAACCGCAAGTAACGAGGCATTGGCTACCTTAAGAGAGTCATAGTTACTCGTCCCAATTGCTCACCCAGTCTGCCACTTTTCCTTACTGCGGCCAGTCTGCCAGAAGCGATATGTCACTCGTTGTGTATCTTAAGAGATTCATCGTTACTCCTTCCATAGGTTACTGGTATTCTCTGAGTCAATACCTCTCTTGACGAAAAAGTGGCTATCTTAATAGTGCAATACTTCTTCCTCCGAGTTGCTCACACAGTTTACTACTTTTTGTGTAGTTTTTGTCTGCCAGAAACTATAATTCACTAGTTTTGTATCATAAAAGAGTCATCGTTTCTCCTCCTAGGGGTTATTCGAGATTTCTTAATCCAAACCGCAAGTAACGAGGCATTGGCTACCTTAAGAGAGTCATAGTTACTCGTCCCAATTGCTCACCCAGTCTGCCACTTTTCCTTACTGCGGCCAGTCTGCCAGAAGCGATATGTCACTCGTTGTGTATCTTAAGAGATTCATCTCTACTCTTTCCATAGGTTACTGGTATTCTCTGATTCAATTCCTCTCGTGACGAAAAAGTGGCTATCTTAATAGTGCAATACTTCTTCCTCCCAGTTGCTAACACAGTTTACTACTTTTTTGTGTAGTTTTTGTCTGCCAGAAACTATAATTCACTAGTTTTGTATCATAAAAGAGTCATCGTTTCTCGTCCTAGGGGTTATTCGAGACCTCTTAATCCAAACCGCAAGTAACGAGGCATTGGCTACCTTAAGAAAGTCATAGTTACTCGTCCCAATTGCTCACCCAGTCTGCCACTTTTTCTTATTGCGGCCAGTTGCCAGAAGCGATATGTCACTCGTTGTGTATCTTAAGAGATTCATCGTTACTCCTTCCATAGGTTACGGGTATTCTCTGAGTCAATACCTCTCGTGACGAAAAAGTGGCTATCTTAATAGTGCAATACTTCTTCCTCCGAGTTGATCACACAGTTTACTACTTTTTGTGTAGTTTTTGTCTGCCAGAAACTATAATTCACTAGTTGTGTATCATAAAAGAGTCATCGTTTCTCCTCCTAGGGGTTTTCGAGATTTCTTAATCCAAACCGCAAGTAACGAGGCATTGGCTACCTTAAGAGAGTCATAGTTACTCGTCCCCATTGCTCACCCAGTCTGCCACTTTTTCTTACTGTAGCCAGTCTGCCAGAAGCGTTATGTCACTCGTTGTGTATCTTAAGAGATTCATCGTTACTCCTTCCATAGGTTACTGGTATTCTCTGTGTCAATACCTCTCTTAACGAAAAAGTGGCTATCTTAATAGTGCAATACTTCTTCCTCCGAGTTTCTCACACAGTTTACTGCTTTTTGTGTAGTTTTTGACTGCCAGAAACTATAATTCACTAGTTGTGTATCATAAAAGAGTCATCGTTTCTCCTCCTAGGGGTTATTCGAGATATCTTAGTCCAAACCGCAAGTAACGAGGCATTGGCTACCTTAAGAGAGTCATAGTTACTCGTCCCAATTGCTCACCCAGTCTGCCACTTTTCCTTACTGCGGCCAGTCTGCCAGAAGCGATATGTCACTCGTTGTGTATCTTAAGAGATTCATCGTTACTCTTTCCATAGGTTGCTGGTATTCTCTGATTCAATGCCTCTCGTGACGAAAAAGTGGCTATCTTAATAGTGCAATACTTCTTCCTCCCAGTTGCTCACACAGTTAACTACTTTTTCGTGTAGTTTTTGTCTGCCAGAAACTATAATTCACTAGTTTTGTATCATAAAAGTGTCATCGTTTCTCCTCCTAGGGGTTATTCGAGACCTCTTAATCCAAACCGCAAGTAACGAGGCATTGGCTACCTTAAGAGAGTCATAGTTACTCGTCCCAATTGCTCACCCAGTCTGCCACTTTTTCTTACTGCGGCCAGTCTGCCAGAAGCGATATGTCACTCGTTGTGTATCTTAAGAGATTCATCGTTACTCCTTCCATAGGTTACTGGTATTCTCTGAGTCAATACCTCTCTTGAAGAAAAAGTGGCTATCTTAATAGTGCAATACTTATTCCTCCGAGTTGCTCACACAGTTTACTACTTTTTGTGTAGTTTTTGTCTGCCAGAAGCTATAATTCACTAGTTTTGTATCATAAAAGAGTCATCGTTTCTCCTCCTAGGGGTTATTCGAGACCTCTTAATTCAAACCGCAAGTAACGAGGCATTGGCTACCTTAAGAGAGTCATAGTTACTCGTCCCAATTGCTCACCCAGTCTGCCACTTTTTCTTACTGCAGCCAGTCTGCCAGAAGCGATATGTCGCTCGATGTGTATCTTAAGAGATTCATCGTTACTCCTTCCATAGGTTACTGGTATTCTGTGAGTCAATACCTCTCTTGACGAAAAAGTGGCTATCTTAATAGTGCAATACTTCTTCCTCCGAGTTGCTCACACAGTTTACTACTTCTTGTGTAGTTTTTGTCTGCCAGAAACTATAATTCACTAGTTTTGTATCATAAAAGAGTCATCGTTTCTCCTCCTAGGGGTTATTCGAGATTTCTTAATCCAAACCGCAAGTAACGAGGCATTGGCTACCTTAAGAGAGTCATAGTTACTCGTCCCAATTGCTCACCCAGTCTGCCACTTTTCCTTACTGCGGCCAGTCTGCCAGAAGCGATATGTCACTAGTTGTGTATCTTAAGAGATTCATCTCTACTCTTTCCATAGGTTACTGGTATTCTCTGATTCAATTCCTCTCGTGACGAAAAAGTGGCTATCTTAATAGTGCAATACTTCTTCCTCCCAGTTGCTCACACAGTTTACTACTTTTTTGTGTAGTTTTTGTCTGCCAGAAACTATAATTCACTAGTTTTTTATCATAAAAGAGTCATCGTTTCTCGTCCTAGGGGTTATTCGAGACCTCTTAATCCAAACCGCAAGTAACGAGGCATTGGCTACCTTAAGAAAGTCACAGTTACTCGTCCCAATTGCTCACCCAGTCTGCCACTTTTTCTTACTGCGGCCAGTCTGCCAGAAGCGATATGTCACTCGTTGTGTATCCTAAGAGATTCATCGTTACTCCTTCCATAGTTTACTGGTATTCTCTGAGTCAATACATCTCTTGACAAAAAAGTGGCTATCTAAATAGTGCAATACTTCTTCCTCCGAGTTGCTCACACAGTTTAATACTTTTTGTGTACTTGCCAGTCTGCCAGAAGCGATATGTCACTAGTTGTGTATCATAAAAGAGTCATCGTTTCTCCTCCTAGGGGTTATTCGAGATTTCTTAATCCAAACCGCAAGTAACGAGGCATTGGCTACCTTAAGAGAGTCATAGTTACTCGTCCCAATTGCTCACCCAGTCTGCCACTTTTCCTTACTGCGGCCAGTCTGCCAGAAGCGATATGTCACTCGTTGTGTATCTTAAGAGATTCATCTCTACTCTTTCCATAGGTTACTGGTATTCTCTGAGTCAATACCTCTCTTGACGAAAAAGTGGCTATCTTAATAGTGCAATACTTCTTCCTCCGAGTTGCTCACACAGTTTACTACTTTTTGTGTAGTTTTTGTCTGCCAGAAACTATAATTCACTAGTTTTGTATCATAAAAGAATCATCGTTTCTCCTCCTAGGGGTTATTCGAGATTTCTTAATCCAAACCGCAAGTAACGAGGCATTGGCTACCTTAAGAGAGTCATAGTTACTCGTCCCAATTGCTCACCCAGTCTGCCACTTTTCCTTACTGCGGCCAGTCTGCCAGAAGCGATATGTCACTCGTTGTGTATCTTAAGAGATTCATCTCTACTCTTTCCATAGGTTACTGGTATTCTCTGATTCAATTCCTCTCGTGACGAAAAAGTGGCTATCTTAATAGTGCAATACTTCTTCCTCCCAGTTGCTCACACAGTTTACTACTTTTTTGTGTAGTTTTTGTCTGCCAGAAACTATAATTCACTAGTTTTGTATCATAAAAGAGTCATCGTTTCTCCTCCTAGGGGTTATTCGAGACCTCTTAATCCAAACCGCAAGTAACGAGGTATTGGCTACCTTAAGAAAGTCATAGTTACTCGTCCCAATTGCTCACCCAGTCTGCCACTTTTTCTTACTGCGGCCAGTCTGCCAGAAGCGATATGTCACTCGTTGTGTATCTTAAGAGATTCATCGTTACTCCTTCCATAGTTTACTGGTATTCTCTGAGTCAATACATCTCTTGACAAAAAAGTGGCTATCTAAATAGTGCAATACTTCTTCCTCCGAGTTGCTCACACAGTTTAATACTTTTTGTGTACTTGCCAGTCTGCCAGAAGCGATATGTCACTAGTTGTGTATCATAAAAGAGTAATCGTCTCTCCTCCTAGGGGTTATTCGAGATTTCTTAATCCAAACCGCAAGTAACGAGGCATTGGCTACCTTAAGAGAGTCATAGTTACTCGTCCCAATTGCTCACAAAGTCTGCCACTTTTCCTTACTGCGGCCAGTCTGCCAGAAGCGATATGTCACTCGTTGTGTATCTTAAGAGATTCATCTCTACTCTTTCCATAGGTTACTGGTATTCTCTGAGTCAATACCTCTCTTGACGAAAAAGTGGCTATCTTAATAGTGCAATACTTCTTCCTCCGAGTTGCTCACACAGTTTACTACTTTTTGTGTAGTTTTTGTCTGCCAGAAACTATAATTCACTAGTTTTGTATCATAAAAGAGTCATCGTTTCTCCTCCTAGGGGTTATTCGAGATTTCTTAATCCAAACCGCAAGTAACGAGGCATTGGCTACCTTAAGAGAGTCATAGTTACTCGTCCCAATTGCTCACCCAGTCTGCCACTTTTCCTTACTGCGGCCAGTCTGCCAGAAGCGATATGTCACTCGTTGTGTATCTTAAGAGATTCATCGTTACTCCTTCCATAGGTTACTGGTATTCTCTGAGTCAATACCTCTCTTGACGAAAAAGTGGCTATCTTAATAGTGCAATACTTCTTCCTCCGAGTTGCTCACACAGTTTACTACTTTTTGTGTAGTTTTTGTCTGCCAGAAACTATAATTCACTAGTTTTGTATCATAAAAGAGTCATCGTTTCTCCTCCTAGGGGTTATTCGAGATTTCTTAATCCAAACCGCAAGTAACGAGGCATTGGCTACCTTAAGAGAGTCATAGTTACTCGTCCCAATTGCTCACCCAGTCTGCCACTTTTCCTTACTGCGGCCAGTCTGCCAGAAGCGATATGTCACTCGTTGTGTATCTTAAGAGATTCATCTCTACTCTTTCCATAGGTTACTGGTATTCTCTGATTCAATTCCTCTCGTGACGAAAAAGTGGCTATCTTAATAGTGCAATACTTCTTCCTCCCAGTTGCTAACACAGTTTACTACTTTTTTGTGTAGTTTTTGTCTGCCAGAAACTATAATTCACTAGTTTTGTATCATAAAAGAGTCATCGTTTCTCGTCCTAGGGGTTATTCGAGACCTCTTAATCCAAACCGCAAGTAACGAGGCATTGGCTACCTTAAGAAAGTCATAGTTACTCGTCCCAATTGCTCACCCAGTCTGCCACTTTTTCTTATTGCGGCCAGTCTGCCAGAAGCGATATGTCACTCGTTGTGTATCTTAAGAGATTCATCGTTACTCCTTCCATAGGTTACGGGTATTCTCTGAGTCAATACCTCTCGTGACGAAAAAGTGGCTATCTTAATAGTGCAATACTTCTTCCTCCGAGTTGATCACACAGTTTACTACTTTTTGTGTAGTTTTTGTCTGCCAGAAACTATAATTCACTAGTTGTGTATCATAAAAGAGTCATCGTTTCTCCTCCTAGGGGTTTTCGAGATTTCTTAATCCAAACCGCAAGTAACGAGGCATTGGCTACCTTAAGAGAGTCATAGTTACTCGTCCCCATTGCTCACCCAGTCTGCCACTTTTTCTTACTGTAGCCAGTCTGCCAGAAGCGTTATGTCACTCGTTGTGTATCTTAAGAGATTCATCGTTACTCCTTCCATAGGTTACTGGTATTCTCTGTGTCAATACCTCTCTTAACGAAAAAGTGGCTATCTTAATAGTGCAATACTTCTTCCTCCGAGTTTCTCACACAGTTTACTGCTTTTTGTGTAGTTTTTGACTGCCAGAAACTATAATTCACTAGTTGTGTATCATAAAAGAGTCATCGTTTCTCCTCCTAGGGGTTATTCGAGATATCTTAGTCCAAACCGCAAGTAACGAGGCATTGGCTACCTTAAGAGAGTCATAGTTACTCGTCCCAATTGCTCACCCAGTCTGCCACTTTTCCTTACTGCGGCCAGTCTGCCAGAAGCGATATGTCACTCGTTGTGTATCTTAAGAGATTCATCGTTACTCTTTCCATAGGTTGCTGGTATTCTCTGATTCAATGCCTCTCGTGACGAAAAAGTGGCTATCTTAATAGTGCAATACTTCTTCCTCCCAGTTGCTCACACAGTTAACTACTTTTTCGTGTAGTTTTTGTCTGCCAGAAACTATAATTCACTAGTTTTGTATCATAAAAGTGTCATCGTTTCTCCTCCTAGGGGTTATTCTAGACCTCTTAATCCAAACCGCAAGTAACGAGGCATTGGCTACCTTAAGAGAGTCATAGTTACTCGTCCCAATTGCTCACCCAGTCTGCCACTTTTTCTTACTGCGGCAGTCTGCGAGAAGCGATATGTCACTCGTTGTGTATCTTAAGAGATTCATCGTTACTCCTTCCATAGGTTACTGGTATTCTCTGAGTCAATACCTCTCTTGAAGAAAAAGTGGCTATCTTAATAGTGCAATACTTATTCCTCCGAGTTGCTCACACAGTTTACTACTTTTTGTGTAGTTTTTGTCTGCCAGAAGCTATAATTCACTAGTTTTGTATCATAAAAGAGTCATCGTTTCTCCTCCTAGGGGTTATTCGAGATTTCTTAATCCAAACCGCAGGTAACGAGGCATTGGCTACCTTAAGAGAGTCATAGTTACTCGTCCCAATTGCTCACCCAGTCTGCCACTTTTCCTTACTGCGGCCAGTCTGCCAGAAGCGATATGTCACTCGTTGTGTATCTTAAGAGATTCATCTCTACTCTTTCCATAGGTTACTGGTATTCTCTGATTCAATGCCTCTCGTGACGAAAAAGTGGCTATCTTAATAGTGCAATACTTCTTCCTCCCAGTTGCTCACACAGTTTAATACATTTTTGTGTAGTTTTTGTCTGCCAGAAACTATAATTCACTAGTTTTGTATCATAAAAGAGTCATCGTTTCTCGTCCTAGTGGTTATTCGAGACCTCTTAATCCAAACCGCAAGTAACGAGGCATTGGCTACCTTAAGAGAGTCATAGTTACTCGTCCCAATTGCTCACCCAGTCTGCCACTTTTTCTTACTGCGGCCAGTCTGCCAGAAGCGATATGTCACTCGTTGTGTATCTTAAGAGATTCATCGTTACTCCTTCCATAGGTTACTGGTATTCTCTGAGTCAATACATCTCTTGACGAAAAAGTGGCTATCTTAATAGTGCAATACTTCTTCCTCCGAGTTGCTCACACAGTTTACTACTTTTTGTGTACTTGCCAGTCTGCCAGAAGCGATATGTCACTAGTTGTGTATCATAAAAGAGTCATCGTTTCTCCTCCTAGGGTTTATTCGAGATATCTTAATCCAAACCGCAAGTAACGAGGCATTGGCTACCTTAAGAGCGTCATAGTTACTCGTCCCAATTGCTCTCCCAGTCTGCCACTTTTCCTTACTGCGGCCAGTCTGCCAGAAGCGATATGTCACTCGTTGTGTATCTTAAGAGATTCATCGTTACTCTTTCCATAGGTTACTGGTATTCTCTGATTCAATGCCTCTCGTGACGAAAAAGGGGCTATCTTAATAGTGCAATACTTCTTCCTCCCAGTTGCTAACACAGTTTACTACTTTTTTTGTGTAGTTTTTGTCTGCCAGAAACTATAATTCACTAGTTTTGTATCATAAAAGAGTCATCGTTTCTCGTCCTAGGGGTTATTCGAGACCTCTTAATCCAAACCGCAACTAACGAGGCATTGGCTACCTTAAGAGAGTCATAGTTACTCGTCCCAATTGCTCACCCAGTCTGCCACTTTTTCTTACTGCGGCCAGTCTGCCAGAAGCGATATGTCACTCGTTGTGTATCTTAAGAGGTTCATCGTTACTCCTTCCATAGGTTACTGGTATTCTCTGAGTCAATACCTCTCGTGACGAAAAAGTGGCTATCTTAATAGTGCAATACTTCTTCCTCCGAGTTGCTCACACAGTTTACTACTTTTTGTGTAGTTTTTGTCTGCCAGAAACTATAATTCACTAGTTGTGTATCATAAAAGAGTCATCGTTTCTCCTCCTAGGGGTTTTCGAGATTTCTTAATCCAAACCGCAAGTAACGAGGCATTGGCTACCTTAAGAGAGTCATAGTTACTCGTCCCCATTGCTCACCCAGTCTGCCACTTTTTCTTACTGTGGCCAGTCTGCCAGAAGCGATATGTCACTCGTTGTGTATCTTAAGAGATTCATCGTTACTCCTTCCATAGGTTACTGGTATTCTCTGAGTCAATACCTCTCTTGACGAAAAAGTGGCTATCTTAATAGTGCAATACTTCTTCCTCCGTGTTGCTCACACAGTTTACTGCTTTTTGTGTAGTTTTTGTCTGCCAGAAACTATAATTCACTAGTTGTGTATCATAAAAGTGTCATCGTTTCTCCTCCTAGGGGTTATTCGAGATATCTTAGTCCAAACCGCAAGTAACGAGGCATTGGCTACCTTAAGAGAGTCATAGTTACTCGTCCCAATTGCTCACCCAGTCTGCCACTTTTCCTTACTGCGGCCAGTCTGCCAGAAGCGATATGTCACTCGTTGTGTATCTTAAGAGATTCATCGTTACTCTTTCCATAGGTTACTGGAATTCTCTGATTCAATGTCTCTCGTGACGAAAAAGTGGCTATCTTAATAGTGCAATACTTCTTCCTCTCAGTTGCTCACACAGTTTACTACTTTTTTGTGTAGTTTTTGTCTGCCAGAAACTATAATTCACTAGTTTTGTATCATAAAAGATTCATCGTTTCTCCTCCTAGGGGTTATTCGAGACCTCTTAATCCAAACCGCAAGTAACGAGGCATTGGTTACCTTAAGAGAGTCATAGTTACTCGTCCCAATTGCTCATCCAGTCTGCCACTTTTCCTTACTGCGGCCAGTCTGCCAGAAGCGATATGTCACTCGTTGTGTATCTTAAGAGATTCATCTCTACTCTTTCCATAGGTTACTGGTATTCTCTGAGTCAATACCTCTCTTGACGAAAAAGTGGCTATCTTAATAGTGCAATACTTCTTCCTCCGAGTTGCTCACACAGTTTACTACTTTTTGTGTAGTTTTTGTCTGCCAGAAACTATAATTCACTAGTTGTGTATCATAAAAGAGTCATCGTTTCTCCTCCTAGGGGTTATTCGAGATTTCTTAATCCAAACCGCAAGTAACGAGGCATTGGCTACCTTAAGAGAGTCATAGTTACTCGTCCCAATTGCTCACCCAGTCTGCCACTTTTCCTTACTGCGGCCAGTCTGCCAGAAGCGATATGTCACTCGTTGTGTATCTTAAGAGATTCATCGTTACTCCTTCCATAGGTTACTGGTATTCTCTGAGTCAATACCTCTCGTGACGAAAAAGTGGCTATCTTAATAGTGCAATACTTCTTCCTCCGAGTTGCTCACACAGTTTACTACTTTTTGTGTAGTTTTTGTCTGCCAGAAACTATAATTCACTAGTTTTGTATCATAAAAGAGTCATCGTTTCTCCTCCTAGGGGTTATTCGAGACCTCTTAATCCAAACCGCAAGTAACGAGGCATTGGCTACCTTAAGAGAGTCATAGTTACTCGTCTCAATTGCTCACCCAGTCTGCCACTTTTCCTTACTGCGGCCAGTCTGCCAGAAGCGATATGTCACTCGTTGTGTATCTTAAGAGATTCATCTCTACTCTTTCCATAGGTTACTGGTATTCTCTGATTCAATTCCTCTCGTGACGAAAAAGTGGCTATCTTAATAGTGCAATACTTCTTCCTCCCAGTTGCTAACACAGTTTACTACTTTTTTGTGTAGTTTTTGTCTGCCAGAAACTATAATTCACTAGTTTTATATCATAAAAGAGTCATCGTTTCTCGTCCTAGGGGTTATTCGAGACCTCTTAATCCAAACCGCAAGTAACGAGGCATTGGCTACCTTAAGAAAGTCATAATTACTCGTCCCAATTGCTCACCCAGTCTGCCACTTTTTCTTATTGCGGCCAGTCTGCCAGAAGCGATATGTCACTCGTTGTGTATCTTAAGAGATTCATCGTTACTCCTTCCATAGGTTACTGGTATTCTCTGAGTCAATACCTCTCGTGACGAAAAAGTGGCTATCTTAATAGTGCAATACTTCTTCCTCCGAGTTGCTCACACAGTTTACTACTTTTTGTGTAGTTTTTGTCTGCCAGAAACTATAATTCACTAGTTGTGTATCATAAAAGAGTCATCGTTTCTCCTCCTAGGGGTTTTCGAGATTTCTTAATCCAAACCGCAAGTAACGAGGCATTGGCTACCTTAAGAGAGTCATAGTTACTCGTCCCCATTGCTCACCCAGTCTGCCACTTTTTCTTACTGTGGCCAGTCTGCCAGAAGCGATATGTCACTCGTTGTGTATCTTAAGAGATTCATCGTTACTCCTTCCATAGGTTACTGGTATTCTCTGAGTCAATACCTCTCTTGACGAAAAAGTGGCTATCTTAATAGTGCAATACTTCTTCCTCCGTGTTGCTCACACAGTTTACTGCTTTTTGTGTAGTTTTTGTCTGCCAGAAACTATAATTCACTAGTTGTGTATCATAAAAGAGTCATCGTTTCTCCTCCTAGGGGTTATTCGAGATATCTTAGTCCAAACCGCAAGTAACGAGGCATTGGCTACCTTAAGAGAGTCATAGTTACTCGTCCCAATTGCTCACCCAGTCTGCCACTTTTCCTTACTGCGGCCAGTCTGCCAGAAGCGATATGTCACTCGTTGTGTATCTTAAGAGATTCATCGTTACTCTTTCCATAGGTTACTGGTATTCTCTGATTCAATTCCTCTCGTGACGAAAAAGTGGCTATCTTAATAGTGCAATACTTCTTCCTCCCAGTTGCTAACACAGTTTACTACTTTTTTGTGTAGTTTTTGTCTGCCAGAAACTATAATTCACTAGTTTTATATCATAAAAGAGTCATCGTTTCTCGTCCTAGGGGTTATTCGAGACCTCTTAATCCAAACCGCAAGTAACGAGGCATTGGCTACCTTAAGAAAGTCATAATTACTCGTCCCAATTGCTCACCCAGTCTGCCACTTTTTCTTATTGCGGCCAGTCTGCCAGAAGCGATATGTCACTCGTTGTGTATCTTAAGAGATTCATCGTTACTCCTTCCATAGGTTACTGGTATTCTCTGAGTCAATACCTCTCGTGACGAAAAAGTGGCTATCTTAATAGTGCAATACTTCTTCCTCCGAGTTGTTCACACAGTTTACTACTTTTTGTGTAGTTTTTGTCTGCCAGAAACTATAATTCACTAGTTGTGTATCATAAAAGAGTCATCGTTTCTCCTCCTAGGGGTTTTCGAGATTTCTTAATCCAAACCGCAAGTAACGAGGCATTGGCTACCTTAAGAGCGTCATAGTTACTCGTCCCCATTGCTCACCCAGTCTGCCACTTTTTCTTACTGTGGCCAGTCTGCCAGAAGCGATATGTCACTCGTTGTGTATCTTAAGAGATTCATCGTTACTCCTTCCATAGGTTACTGGTATTCTCTGAGTCAATACCTCTCTTGACGAAAAAGTGGCTATCTTAATAGTGCAATACTTCTTCCTCCGTGTTGCTCACACAGTTTACTGCTTTTTGTGTAGTTTTTGTCTGCCAGAAACTATAATTCACTAGTTGTGTATCATAAAAGAGTCATCGTTTCTCCTCCTAGGGGTTATTCGAGATATCTTAGTCCAAACCGCAAGTAACGAGGTATTGGCTACCTTAAGAGAGTCATAGTTACTCGTCCCAATTGCTCACCCAGTCTGCCACTTTTCCTTACTGCGGCCAGTCTGCCAGAAGCGATATGTCACTCGTTGTGTATCTTAAGAGATTCATCGTTACTCTTTCCATAGGTTACTGGAATTCTCTGATTCAATGTCTCTCGTGACGAAAAAGTGGCTATCTTAATAGTGCAATACTTCTTCCTCTCAGTTGCTCACACAGTTTACTACTTTTTTGTGTAGTTTTTGTCTGCCAGAAACTATAATTCACTAGTTTTGTATCATAAAAGATTCATCGTTTCTCCTCCTAGGGGTTATTCGAGACCTCTTAATCCAAACCGCAAGTAACGAGGCATTGGTTACCTTAAGAGAGTCATAGTTACTCGTCCCAATTGCTCATCCAGTCTGCCACTTTTCCTTACTGCGGCCAGTCTGCCAGAAGCGATATGTCACTCGTTGTGTATCTTAAGAGATTCATCTCTACTCTTTCCATAGGTTACTGGTATTCTCTGAGTCAATACCTCTCTTGACGAAAAAGTGGCTATCTTAATAGTGCAATACTTCTTCCTCCGAGTTGCTCACACAGTTTACTACTTTTTGTGTAGTTTTTGTCTGCCAGAAACTATAATTCACTAGTTTTGTATCATAAAAGAGTCATCGTTTCTCCTCCTAGGGGTTATTCGAGATTTCTTAATCCAAACCGCAAGTAACGAGGCATTGGCTACCTTAAGAGAGTCATAGTTACTCGTCCCAATTGCTCACCCAGTCTGCCACTTTTCCTTACTGCGGCCAGTCTGCCAGAAGCGATATGTCACTCGTTGTGTATCTTAAGAGATTCATCGTTACTCCTTCCATAGGTTACTGGTATTCTCTGAGTCAATACCTCTCTTGACGAAAAAGTGGCTATCTTAATAGTGCAATACTTCTTCCTCCGAGTTGCTCACACAGTTTACTACTTTTTGTGTAGTTTTTGTCTGCCAGAAACTATAATTCACTAGTTTTGTATCATAAAAGAGTCATCGTTTCTCCTCCTAGGGGTTATTCGAGATTTCTTAATCCAAACCGCAAGTAACGAGGCATTGGCTACCTTAAGAGAGTCATAGTTACTCGTCCCAATTGCTCACCCAGTCTGCCACTTTTCCTTACTGCGGCCAGTCTGCCAGAAGCGATATGTCACTCGTTGTGTATCTTAAGAGATTCATCTCTACTCTTTCCATAGGTTACTGGTATTCTCTGAGTCAATACCTCTCTTGACGAAAAAGTGGCTATCTTAATAGTGCAATACTTCTTCCTCCGAGTTGCTCACACAGTTTACTACTTTTTGTGTAGTTTTTGTCTGCCAGAAACTATAATTCACTAGTTTTGTATCATAAAAGAGTCATCGTTTCTCCTCCTAGGGGTTATTCGAGATTTCTTAATCCAAACCGCAAGTAACGAGGCATTGGCTACCTTAAGAGAGTCATAGTTACTCGTCTCAATTGCTCACCCAGTCTGCCACTTTTCCTTACTGCGGCCAGTCTGCCAGAAGCGATATGTCACTCGTTGTGTATCTTAAGAGATTCATCTCTACTCTTTCCATAGGTTACTGGTATTCTCTGATTCAATTCCTCTCGTGACGAAAAAGTGGCTATCTTAATAGTGCAATACTTCTTCCTCCCAGTTGCTAACACAGTTTACTACTTTTTTGTGTAGTTTTTGTCTGCCAGAAACTATAATTCACTAGTTTTATATCATAAAAGAGTCATCGTTTCTCGTCCTAGGGGTTATTCGAGACCTCTTAATCCAAACCGCAAGTAACGAGGCATTGGCTACCTTAAGAAAGTCATAGTTACTCGTCCCAATTGCTCACCCAGTCTGCCACTTTTTCTTATTGCGGCCAGTCTGCCAGAAGCGATATGTCACTCGTTGTGTATCTTAAGAGATTCATCGTTACTCCTTCCATAGGTTACTGGTATTCTCTGAGTCAATACCTCTCGTGACGAAAAAGTGGCTATCTTAATAGTGCAATACTTCTTCCTCCGAGTTGCTCACACAGTTTACTACTTTTTGTGTAGTTTTTGTCTGCCAGAAACTATAATTCACTAGTTGTGTATCATAAAAGAGTCATCGTTTCTCCTCCTAGGGGTTTTCGAGATTTTTTAATCCAAACCGCAAGTAACGAGGCATTGGCTACCTTAAGAGAGTCATAGTTACTCGTCCCCATTGCTCACCCAGTCTGCCACTTTTTCTTACTGTAGCCAGTCTGCCAGAAGCGTTATGTCACTTGTTGTGTATCTTAAAAGATTCATCGTTACTCCTTCCATAGGTTACTGGTATTCTCTGAGTCAATACCTCTCTTGACGAAAAAGTGGCTATCTTAATAGTGCAATACTTCTTCCTCCGAGTTTCTCACACAGTTTACTGCTTTTTGTGTAGTTTTTGTCTGCCAGAAACTATAATTCACTAGTTGTGTATCATAAAAGAGTCATCGTTTCTCCTCCTAGGGGTTATTCGAGATATCTTAGTCCAAACCGCAAGTAACGAGGCATTGGCTACCTTAAGAGAGTCATAGTTACTCGTCCCAATTGCTCACCCAGTCTGCCACTTTTCCTTACTGCGGCCAGTCTGCCAGAAGCGATATGTCACTCGTTGTGTATCTTAAGAGATTCATCGTTACTCTTTCCATAGGTTACTGGTATTCTCTGATTCAATTCCTCTCGTGACGAAAAAGTGGCTATCTTAATAGTGCAATACTTCTTCCTCCCAGTTGCTAACACAGTTTACTACTTTTTTGTGTAGTTTTTGTCTGCCAGAAACTATAATTCACTAGTTTTATATCATAAAAGAGTCATCGTTTCTCGTCCTAGGGGTTATTCGAGACCTCTTAATCCAAACCGCAAGTAACGAGGCATTGGCTACCTTAAGAAAGTCATAATTACTCGTCCCAATTGCTCACCCAGTCTGCCACTTTTTCTTATTGCGGCCAGTCTGCCAGAAGCGATATGTCACTCGTTGTGTATCTTAAGAGATTCATCGTTACTCCTTCCATAGGTTACTGGTATTCTCTGAGTCAATACCTCTCGTGACGAAAAAGTGGCTATCTTAATAGTGCAATACTTCTTCCTCCGAGTTGCTCACACAGTTTACTACTTTTTGTGTAGTTTTTGTCTGCCAGAAACTATAATTCACTAGTTGTGTATCATAAAAGAGTCATCGTTTCTCCTCCTAGGGGTTTTCGAGATTTCTTAATCCAAACCGCAAGTAACGAGGCATTGGCTACCTTAAGAGCGTCATAGTTACTCGTCCCCATTGCTCACCCAGTCTGCCACTTTTTCTTACTGTGGCCAGTCTGCCAGAAGCGATATGTCACTCGTTGTGTATCTTAAGAGATTCATCGTTACTCCTTCCATAGGTTACTGGTATTCTCTGAGTCAATACCTCTCTTGACGAAAAAGTGGCTATCTTAATAGTGCAATACTTCTTCCTCCGTGTTGCTCACACAGTTTACTGCTTTTTGTGTAGTTTTTGTCTGCCAGAAACTATAATTCACTAGTTGTGTATCATAAAAGAGTCATCGTTTCTCCTCCTAGGGGTTATTCGAGATATCTTAGTCCAAACCGCAAGTAACGAGGTATTGGCTACCTTAAGAGAGTCATAGTTACTCGTCCCAATTGCTCACCCAGTCTGCCACTTTTCCTTACTGCGGCCAGTCTGCCAGAAGCGATATGTCACTCGTTGTGTATCTTAAGAGATTCATCGTTACTCTTTCCATAGGTTACTGGAATTCTCTGATTCAATGTCTCTCGTGACGAAAAAGTGGCTATCTTAATAGTGCAATACTTCTTCCTCTCAGTTGCTCACACAGTTTACTACTTTTTTGTGTAGTTTTTGTCTGCCAGAAACTATAATTCACTAGTTTTGTATCATAAAAGATTCATCGTTTCTCCTCCTAGGGGTTATTCGAGACCTCTTAATCCAAACCGCAAGTAACGAGGCATTGGTTACCTTAAGAGAGTCATAGTTACTCGTCCCAATTGCTCATCCAGTCTGCCACTTTTCCTTACTGCGGCCAGTCTGCCAGAAGCGATATGTCACTCGTTGTGTATCTTAAGAGATTCATCTCTACTCTTTCCATAGGTTACTGGTATTCTCTGAGTCAATACCTCTCTTGACGAAAAAGTGGCTATCTTAATAGTGCAATACTTCTTCCTCCGAGTTGCTCACACAGTTTACTACTTTTTGTGTAGTTTTTGTCTGCCAGAAACTATAATTCACTAGTTTTGTATCATAAAAGAGTCATCGTTTCTCCTCCTAGGGGTTATTCGAGATTTCTTAATCCAAACCGCAAGTAACGAGGCATTGGCTACCTTAAGAGAGTCATAGTTACTCGTCCCAATTGCTCACCCAGTCTGCCACTTTTCCTTACTGCGGCCAGTCTGCCAGAAGCGATATGTCACTCGTTGTGTATCTTAAGAGATTCATCGTTACTCCTTCCATAGGTTACTGGTATTCTCTGAGTCAATACCTCTCTTGACGAAAAAGTGGCTATCTTAATAGTGCAATACTTCTTCCTCCGAGTTGCTCACACAGTTTACTACTTTTTGTGTAGTTTTTGTCTGCCAGAAACTATAATTCACTAGTTTTGTATCATAAAAGAGTCATCGCTTCTCCTCCTAGGGGTTATTCGAGATTTCTTAATCCAAACCGCAAGTAACGAGGCATTGGCTACCTTAAGAGAGTCATAGTTACTCGTCCCAATTGCTCACCCAGTCTGCCACTTTTCCTTACTGCGGCCAGTCTGCCAGAAGCGATATGTCACTCGTTGTGTATCTTAAGAGATTCATCTCTACTCTTTCCATAGGTTACTGGTATTCTCTGAGTCAATACCTCTCTTGACGAAAAAGTGGCTATCTTAATAGTGCAATACTTCTTCCTCCGAGTTGCTCACACAGTTTACTACTTTTTGTGTAGTTTTTGTCTGCCAGAAACTATAATTCACTAGTTTTGTATCATAAAAGAGTCATCGTTTCTCCTCCTAGGGGTTATTCGAGATTTCTTAATCCAAACCGCAAGTAACGAGGCATTGGCTACCTTAAGAGAGTCATAGTTACTCGTCTCAATTGCTCACCCAGTCTGCCACTTTTCCTTACTGCGGCCAGTCTGCCAGAAGCGATATGTCACTCGTTGTGTATCTTAAGAGATTCATCTCTACTCTTTCCATAGGTTACTGGTATTCTCTGATTCAATTCCTCTCGTGACGAAAAAGTGGCTATCTTAATAGTGCAATACTTCTTCCTCCCAGTTGCTAACACAGTTTACTACTTTTTTGTGTAGTTTTTGTCTGCCAGAAACTATAATTCACTAGTTTTATATCATAAAAGAGTCATCGTTTCTCGTCCTAGGGGTTATTCGAGACCTCTTAATCCAAACCGCAAGTAACGAGGCATTGGCTACCTTAAGAAAGTCATAGTTACTCGTCCCAATTGCTCACCCAGTCTGCCACTTTTTCTTATTGCGGCCAGTCTGCCAGAAGCGATATGTCACTCGTTGTGTATCTTAAGAGATTCATCGTTACTCCTTCCATAGGTTACTGGTATTCTCTGAGTCAATACCTCTCGTGACGAAAAAGTGGCTATCTTAATAGTGCAATACTTCTTCCTCCGAGTTGCTCACACAGTTTACTACTTTTTGTGTAGTTTTTGTCTGCCAGAAACTATAATTCACTAGTTGTGTATCATAAAAGAGTCATCGTTTCTCCTCCTAGGGGTTTTCGAGATTTTTTAATCCAAACCGCAAGTAACGAGGCATTGGCTACCTTAAGAGAGTCATAGTTACTCGTCCCCATTGCTCACCCAGTCTGCCACTTTTTCTTACTGTAGCCAGTCTGCCAGAAGCGTTATGTCACTTGTTGTGTATCTTAAAAGATTCATCGTTACTCCTTCCATAGGTTACTGGTATTCTCTGAGTCAATACCTCTCTTGACGAAAAAGTGGCTATCTTAATAGTGCAATACTTCTTCCTCCGAGTTTCTCACACAGTTTACTGCTTTTTGTGTAGTTTTTGTCTGCCAGAAACTATAATTCACTAGTTGTGTATCATAAAAGAGTCATCGTTTCTCCTCCTAGGGGTTATTCGAGATATCTTAGTCCAAACCGCAAGTAACGAGGCATTGGCTACCTTAAGAGAGTCATAGTTACTCGTCCCAATTGCTCACCCAGTCTGCCACTTTTCCTTACTGCGGCCAGTCTGCCAGAAGCGATATGTCACTCGTTGTGTATCTTAAGAGATTCATCGTTACTCTTTCCATAGGTTACTGGTATTCTCTGATTCAATTCCTCTCGTGACGAAAAAGTGGCTATCTTAATAGTGCAATACTTCTTCCTCCCAGTTGCTAACACAGTTTACTACTTTTTTGTGTAGTTTTTGTCTGCCAGAAACTATAATTCACTAGTTTTATATCATAAAAGAGTCATCGTTTCTCGTCCTAGGGGTTATTCGAGACCTCTTAATCCAAACCGCAAGTAACGAGGCATTGGCTACCTTAAGAAAGTCATAATTACTCGTCCCAATTGCTCACCCAGTCTGCCACTTTTTCTTATTGCGGCCAGTCTGCCAGAAGCGATATGTCACTCGTTGTGTATCTTAAGAGATTCATCGTTACTCCTTCCATAGGTTACTGGTATTCTCTGAGTCAATACCTCTCGTGACGAAAAAGTGGCTATCTTAATAGTGCAATACTTCTTCCTCCGAGTTGCTCACACAGTTTACTACTTTTTGTGTAGTTTTTGTCTGCCAGAAACTATAATTCACTAGTTGTGTATCATAAAAGAGTCATCGTTTCTCCTCCTAGGGGTTTTCGAGATTTCTTAATCCAAACCGCAAGTAACGAGGCATTGGCTACCTTAAGAGCGTCATAGTTACTCGTCCCCATTGCTCACCCAGTCTGCCACTTTTTCTTACTGTGGCCAGTCTGCCAGAAGCGATATGTCACTCGTTGTGTATCTTAAGAGATTCATCGTTACTCCTTCCATAGGTTACTGGTATTCTCTGAGTCAATACCTCTCTTGACGAAAAAGTGGCTATCTTAATAGTGCAATACTTCTTCCTCCGTGTTGCTCACACAGTTTACTGCTTTTTGTGTAGTTTTTGTCTGCCAGAAACTATAATTCACTAGTTGTGTATCATAAAAGAGTCATCGTTTCTCCTCCTAGGGGTTATTCGAGATATCTTAGTCCAAACCGCAAGTAACGAGGTATTGGCTACCTTAAGAGAGTCATAGTTACTCGTCCCAATTGCTCACCCAGTCTGCCACTTTTCCTTACTGCGGCCAGTCTGCCAGAAGCGATATGTCACTCGTTGTGTATCTTAAGAGATTCATCGTTACTCTTTCCATAGGTTACTGGAATTCTCTGATTCAATGTCTCTCGTGACGAAAAAGTGGCTATCTTAATAGTGCAATACTTCTTCCTCTCAGTTGCTCACACAGTTTACTACTTTTTTGTGTAGTTTTTGTCTGCCAGAAACTATAATTCACTAGTTTTGTATCATAAAAGATTCATCGTTTCTCCTCCTAGGGGTTATTCGAGACCTCTTAATCCAAACCGCAAGTAACGAGGCATTGGTTACCTTAAGAGAGTCATAGTTACTCGTCCCAATTGCTCATCCAGTCTGCCACTTTTCCTTACTGCGGCCAGTCTGCCAGAAGCGATATGTCACTCGTTGTGTATCTTAAGAGATTCATCTCTACTCTTTCCATAGGTTACTGGTATTCTCTGAGTCAATACCTCTCTTGACGAAAAAGTGGCTATCTTAATAGTGCAATACTTCTTCCTCCGAGTTGCTCACACAGTTTACTACTTTTTGTGTAGTTTTTGTCTGCCAGAAACTATAATTCACTAGTTTTGTATCATAAAAGAGTCATCGTTTCTCCTCCTAGGGGTTATTCGAGATTTCTTAATCCAAACCGCAAGTAACGAGGCATTGGCTACCTTAAGAGAGTCATAGTTACTCGTCCCAATTGCTCACCCAGTCTGCCACTTTTCCTTACTGCGGCCAGTCTGCCAGAAGCGATATGTCACTCGTTGTGTATCTTAAGAGATTCATCGTTACTCCTTCCATAGGTTACTGGTATTCTCTGAGTCAATACCTCTCTTGACGAAAAAGTGGCTATCTTAATAGTGCAATACTTCTTCCTCCGAGTTGCTCACACAGTTTACTACTTTTTGTGTAGTTTTTGTCTGCCAGAAACTATAATTCACTAGTTTTGTATCATAAAAGAGTCATCGTTTCTCCTCCTAGGGGTTATTCGAGATTTCTTAATCCAAACCGCAAGTAACGAGGCATTGGCTACCTTAAGAGAGTCATAGTTACTCGTCCCAATTGCTCACCCAGTCTGCCACTTTTCCTTACTGCGGCCAGTCTGCCAGAAGCGATATGTCACTCGTTGTGTATCTTAAGAGATTCATCTCTACTCTTTCCATAGGTTACTGGTATTCTCTGAGTCAATACCTCTCTTGACGAAAAAGTGGCTATCTTAATAGTGCAATACTTCTTCCTCCGAGTTGCTCACACAGTTTACTACTTTTTGTGTAGTTTTTGTCTGCCAGAAACTATAATTCACTAGTTTTGTATCATAAAAGAGTCATCGTTTCTCCTCCTAGGGGTTATTCGAGATTTCTTAATCCAAACCGCAAGTAACGAGGCATTGGCTACCTTAAGAGAGTCATAGTTACTCGTCTCAATTGCTCACCCAGTCTGCCACTTTTCCTTACTGCGGCCAGTCTGCCAGAAGCGATATGTCACTCGTTGTGTATCTTAAGAGATTCATCTCTACTCTTTCCATAGGTTACTGGTATTCTCTGATTCAATTCCTCTCGTGACGAAAAAGTGGCTATCTTAATAGTGCAATACTTCTTCCTCCCAGTTGCTAACACAGTTTACTACTTTTTTGTGTAGTTTTTGTCTGCCAGAAACTATAATTCACTAGTTTTATATCATAAAAGAGTCATCGTTTCTCGTCCTAGGGGTTATTCGAGACCTCTTAATCCAAACCGCAAGTAACGAGGCATTGGCTACCTTAAGAAAGTCATAGTTACTCGTCCCAATTGCTCACCCAGTCTGCCACTTTTTCTTATTGCGGCCAGTCTGCCAGAAGCGATATGTCACTCGTTGTGTATCTTAAGAGATTCATCGTTACTCCTTCCATAGGTTACTGGTATTCTCTGAGTCAATACCTCTCGTGACGAAAAAGTGGCTATCTTAATAGTGCAATACTTCTTCCTCCGAGTTGCTCACACAGTTTACTACTTTTTGTGTAGTTTTTGTCTGCCAGAAACTATAATTCACTAGTTGTGTATCATAAAAGAGTCATCGTTTCTCCTCCTAGGGGTTTTCGAGATTTTTTAATCCAAATCGCAAGTAACGAGGCATTGGCTACCTTAAGAGAGTCATAGTTACTCGTCCCCATTGCTCACCCAGTCTGCCACTTTTTCTTACTGTAGCCAGTCTGCCAGAAGCGTTGTGTCACTTGTTGTGTATCTTAAAAGATTCATCGTTACTCCTTCCATAGGTTACTGGTATTCTCTGAGTCAATACCTCTCTTGACGAAAAAGTGGCTATCTTAATAGTGCAATACTTCTTCCTCCGAGTTTCTCACACAGTTTACTGCTTTTTGTGTAGTTTTTGTCTGCCAGAAACTATAATTCACTAGTTGTGTATCATAAAAGAGTCATCGTTTCTCCTCCTAGGGGTTATTCGAGATATCTTAGTCCAAACCGCAAGTAACGAGGCATTGGCTACCTTAAGAGAGTCATAGTTACTCGTCCCAATTGCTCACCCAGTCTGCCACTTTTCCTTACTGCGGCCAGTCTGCCAGAAGCGATATGTCACTCGTTGTGTATCTTAAGAGATTCATCGTTACTCTTTCCATAGGTTACTGGTATTCTCTGATTCAATGCCTCTCGTGACGAAAAAGTGGCTATCTTAATAGTGCAATACTTCTTCCACCCAGTTGCTCACACAGTTTACTACTTTTTTGTGTAGTTTTTGTCTGCCAGAAACTATAATTCACTAGTTTTGTATCATAAAAGTGTCATCGTTTCTCCTCCTAGGGGTTATTCTAGACCTCTTAATCCAAACCGCAAGTAACGAGGCATTGGCTACCTTAAGAGAGTCATAGTTACTCGTCCCAATTGCTCACCCAGTCTGCCACTATTTCTTACTGCGGCAGTCTGCGAGAAGCGATATGTCACTCGTTGTGTATCTTAAGAGATTCATCGTTACTCCTTCCATAGGTTACTGGTATTCTCTGAGTCAATACCTCTCTTGACGAAAAAGTGGCTATCTTAATAGTGCAATACTTATTCCTCCGAGTTGCTCACACAGTTTACTACTTTTTGTGTAGTTTTTGTCTGCCAGAAGCTATAATTCACTAGTTTTGTATCATAAAAGAGTCATCGTTTCTCCTCCTAGGGGTTATTCGAGATTTTTTAATCCAAACCGCAAGTAACGAGGCATTGGCTACCTTAAGAGAGTCATAGTTACTCGTCCCAATTGCTCACCCAGTCTGCCACTTTTCCTTACTGCGGCCAGTCTGCCAGAAGCGATATGTCACTCGTTGTGTATCTTAAGAGATTCATCTCTACTCTTTCCATAGGTTACTGGTATTCTCTGATTCAATGCCTCACGTGACGAAAAAGTGGCTATCTTAATAGTGCAATACTTCTTCCTCCCAGTTGCTCACACAGTTTACTACTTTTTTGTGTAGTTTTTGTCTGCCAGAAACTATAATTCACTAGTTTTGTATCATAAAAGAGTCATCGTTTCTCGTCCTAGGGGTTATTCGAGACCTCTTAATCCAAACCGCAAGTAACGAGGCATTGGCTACCTTAAGAGAGTCATAGTTACTCGTCCCAATTGCTCACCCAGTCTGCCACTTTTTCTTACTGCGGCCAGTCTGCCAGAAGCGATATGTCACTCGTTGTGTATCTTAAGAGATTCATCGTTACTCCTTCCATAGGTTACTGGTATTCTCTGAGTCAATACATCTCTTGACGAAAAAGTGGCTATCTTAATAGTGCAATACTTCTTCCTCCGAGTTGCTCACACAGTTTACTACTTTTTGTGTACTTGCTAGTCTGCCAGAAGCGATATGTCACTAGTTGTGTATCATAAAAGAGTCATCGTTTCTCCTCCTAGGGTTTATTCGAGATATCTTAATCCAAACCGCAAGTAACGAGGCATTGGCTACCTTAAGAGAGTCATAGTTACTCGTCCCAATTGCTCTCCCAGTCTGCCACTTTTCCTTACTGCGGCCAGTCTGCCAGAAGCGATATGTCACTCGTTGTGTATCTTAAGAGATTCATCGTTACTCTTTCCATAGGTTACTGGTATTCTCTGATTCAATGCCTCTCGTGACGAAAAAGGGGCTATCTTAATAGTGCAATACTTCTTCCTCCCAGTTGCTCACACAGTTTACTACTTTTTTGTGTAGTTTTTGTCTGCCAGAAACTATAATTCACTAGTTTTGTATCATAAAAGAGTCATCGTTTCTCGTCCTAGGGGTTATTCGAGACCTCTTAATCCAAACCGCAAGTAACGAGGCATTGGCTACCTTAAGAGAGTCATAGTTACTCGTCCCAATTGCTCACCCAGTCTGCCACTTTTTCTTACTGCGGCCAGTCTGCCAGAAGCGATATGTCACTCGTTGTGTATCTTAAGAGATTCATCGTTACTCCTTCCATAGGTTACTGGTATTCTCTGAGTCAATACCTCTCGTGACGAAAAAGTGGCTATCTTAATAGTGCAATACTTCTTCCTCCGAGTTGCTCACACAGTTTACTACTTTTTGTGTAGTTTTTGTCTGCCAGAAACTATAATTCACTAGTTGTGTATCATAAAAGAGTCATCGTTTCTCCTCCTAGGGGTTTTCGAGATTTCTTAATCCAAACCGCAAGTAACGAGGCATTGGCTACCTTAAGAGAGTCATAGTTACTTGTCCCCATTGCTCACCCAGTCTGCCACTTTTTCTTACTGTGGCCAGTCTGCTAGAAGCGATATGTCACTCGTTGTGTATCTTAAGAGATTCATCGTTACTCCTTCCATAGGTTACTGGTATTCTCTGAGTCAATACCTCTCTTGACGAAAAAGTGGCTATCTTAATAGTGCAATACTTCTTCCTCCGTGTTGCTCACACAGTTTACTGCTTTTTGTGTAGTTTTTGTCTGCCAGAAACTATAATTCACTAGTTGTGTATCATAAAAGAGTCATCGTTTCTCCTCCTAGGGGTTATTCGAGATATCTTTGTCCAAACCGCAAGTAACGAGGCATTGGCTACCTTAAGAGAGTCATAGTTACTCGTCCCAATTGCTCACCCAGTCTGCCACTTTTCCTTACTGCGGCCAGTCTGCCAGAAGCGATATGTCACTCGTTGTGTATCTTAAGAGATTCATCGTTACTCTTTCCATAGGTTACTGGAATTCTCTGATTCAATGTCTCTCGTGACGAAAAAGTGGCTATCTTAATAGTGCAATACTTCTTCCTCTCAGTTGCTCACACAGTTTACTACTTTTTTGTGTAGTTTTTGTCTGCCAGAAACTATAATTCACTAGTTTTGTATCATAAAAGATTCATCGTTTCTCCTCCTAGGGGTTATTCGAGACCTCTTAATCCAAACCGCAAGTAACGAGGCATTGGCTACCTTAAGAGAGTCATAGTTACTCGTCCCAATTGCTCACCCAGTCTGCCACTTTTTCTTACTGCGGCCAGTCTGCCAGAAGCGATATGTCACTCGTTGTGTATCTTAAGAGATTCATCGTTACTCCTTCCATAGGTTACTGGTATTCTCTGAGTCAATACCTCTCGTGACGAAAAAGTGGCTATCTTAATAGTGCAATACTTCTTCCTCCGAGTTGCTCACACAGTTTACTACTTTTTGTGTAGTTTTTGTCTGCCAGAAACTATAATTCACTAGTTGTGTATCATAAAAGAGTCATCGTTTCTCCTCCTAGGGGTTATTCGAGATATCTTAGTCCAAACCGCAAGTAACGAGGCATTGGCTACCTTAAGAGAGTCATAGTTACTCGTCCCAATTGCTCACCCAGTCTGCCACTTTTCCTTACTGCGGCCAGTCTGCCAGAAGCGATATGTCACTCGTTGTGTATCTTAAGAGATTCATCGTTACTCTTTCCATAGGTTACTGGTATTCTCTGATTCAATGCCTCTCGTGACGAAAATGTGGCTATCTTAATAGTGCAATACTTCTTCCTCCCAGTTGCTCACACAGTTTACTACTTTTTTGTGTAGTTTTTATCTGCCAGAAACTATAATTCACTAGTTTTGTATCATTAAATAGTCATCGTTTCTCCTCCTAGGGGTTATTCGAGACCTCTTAATCCAAACCGCAAGTAACGAGGCATTGGCTACCTTAAGAGAGTCATAGTTACTCGTCCCAATTGCTCACCCAGTCTGCCACTTTTTCTTACTGCGGCCAGTCTGCCAGAAGCGATATGTCACTCGTTGTGTATCTTAAGAGATTCATCGTTACTCCTTCCATAGGTTACTGGTATTCTCTGAGTCAATACCTCTCTTGACGAAAAAGTGGCTATCTTAATAGTGCAATACTTCTTCCTCCGAGTTGCTCACACAGTTTACTGCTTTTTGTGTAGTTTTTGTCTGCCAGAAACTATAATTCACTAGTTTTGTATCATAAAAGAGTCATCGTTTCTCCTCCTAGGGGTTATTCGAGATATCTTAATCCAAACCGCAAGTATCGAGGCTTTGGCTACCTTAAGAGAGTCATAGTTACTCGTCCCCATTGCTCACCCAGTCTGCCACTTTTTCTTACTGTGTCCCAGTCTGCCAGAAGCGATATGCCACTCGTTGTGTATCCTAAGAGATTCATCGTTACCCCTTCCATAGGTTACTGGTATTCTCTGAGTCAATACCTCTCTTGACGAAAAAGTGGCTATCTTAATAGTGCAATACTTCTTCCTCCGAGTTCCTCACACAGTTTACTGCTTTTTGTGTAGTTTTTGTCTGCCAGAAACTATAATTCACTAGTTGTGTATCATAAAAGAGTCATCGTTTCTCCTCCTAGGGGTTATTCGAGACCTCTTAATCCAAACCGCAAGTAACGAGGCATTGGCTACCTTAAGAGAGTCATAGTTACTCGTCCCAATTGCTCACCCAGTCTGCCACTTTTTCTTACTGCGGCCAGTCTGCCAGAAGCGATATGTCACTCGTTGTGTATCTTAAGAGATTCATCGTTACTCCTTCCATAGGTTACTGGTATTCGCTGAGTCAATACCTCTCGTGACGAAAAAGTGGCTATCTTAATAGTGCAATACTTCTTCCTCCGAGTTGCTCACACAGTTTACTACTTTTTGTGTAGTTTTTGTCTGCCAGAAACTATAATTCACTAGTTTTGTATCATAAAAGAGTCATCGTTTCTCCTCCTAGGGGTTATTCGAGACCTCTTAATCCAAACCGCAAGTAACGAGGCATTGGCTACCTTAAGAGAGTCATAGTTACTCGTCCCAATTGCTCACCCAGTCTGCCACTTTTTCTTACTACAGCCAGTCTGCCAGAAGCGATATGTCACTCGTTGTGTATCTTAAGAGATTCATCGTTACTCCTTCCATAGGTTACTGGTATTCTCTGAGTCAATACCTCTCTTGACGAAAAAGTGGCTATCTTAATAGTGCAATACTTCTTCCTCCGAGTTGCTCACACAATTTACTACTTTTTGTGTAGTTTTTGTCTGCCAGAAACTATAATTCACTAGTTTTGTATCATAAAAGAGTCATCGTTTCTCCTCCTAGGGGTTTTCGAGATTTCTTAATCCAAACCGCAAGTAACGAGGCATTGGCTACCTTAAGAGAGTCATAGTTACTTGTCCCCATTGCTCACCCAGTCTGCCACTTTTTCTTACTGTGGCCAGTCTGCTAGAAGCGATATGTCACTCGTTGTGTATCTTAAGAGATTCATCGTTACTCCTTCCATAGGTTACTGGTATTCTCTGAGTCAATACCTCTCTTGACGAAAAAGTGGCTATCTTAATAGTGCAATACTTCTTCCTCCGTGTTGCTCACACAGTTTACTGCTTTTTGTGTAGTTTTTGTCTGCCAGAAACTATAATTCACTAGTTGTGTATCATAAAAGAGTCATCGTTTCTCCTCCTAGGGGTTATTCGAGATATCTTTGTCCAAACCGCAAGTAACGAGGCATTTGCTACCTTAAGAGAGTCATAGTTACTCGTCCCAATTGCTCATCCAGTCTGCCACTTTTCCTTACTGCGGCCAGTCTGCCAGAAGCGATATGTCACTCGTTGTGTATCTTAAGAGATTCATCGTTACTCTTTCCATAGGTTACTGGAATTCTCTGATTCAATGTCTCTCGTGACGAAAAAGTGGCTATCTTAATAGTGCAATACTTCTTCCTCTCAGTTGCTCACACAGTTTACTACTTTTTTGTGTAGTTTTTGTCTGCCAGAAACTATAATTCACTAGTTTTGTATCATAAAAGATTCATCGTTTCTCCTCCTAGGGGTTATTCGAGACCTCTTAATCCAAACCGCAAGTAACGAGGCATTGGCTACCTTAAGAGAGTCATAGTTACTCGTCCCAATTGCTCACCCAGTCTGCCACTTTTTCTTACTGCGGCCAGTCTGCCAGAAGCGATATGTCACTCGTTGTGTATCTTAAGAGATTCATCGTTACTCCTTCCATAGGTTACTGGTATTCTCTGAGTCAATACCTCTCGTGACGAAAAAGTGGCTATCTTAATAGTGCAATACTTCTTCCTCCGAGTTGCTCACACAGTTTACTACTTTTTGTGTAGTTTTTGTCTGCCAGAAACTATAATTCACTAGTTGTGTATCATAAAAGAGTCATCGTTTCTCCTCCTAGGGGTTATTCGAGATATCTTAGTCCAAACCGCAAGTAACGAGGCATTGGCTACCTTAAGAGAGTCATAGTTACTCGTCCCAATTGCTCACCCAGTCTGCCACTTTTCCTTACTGCGGCCAGTCTGCCAGAAGCGATATGTCACTCGTTGTGTATCTTAAGAGATTCATCGTTACTCTTTCCATAGGTTACTGGTATTCTCTGATTCAATGCCTCTCGTGACGAAAATGTGGCTATCTTAATAGTGCAATACTTCTTCCTCCCAGTTGCTCACACAGTTTACTACTTTTTTGTGTAGTTTTTATCTGCCAGAAACTATAATTCACTAGTTTTGTATCATTAAATAGTCATCGTTTCTCCTCCTAGGGGTTATTCGAGACCTCTTAATCCAAACCGCAAGTAACGAGGCATTGGCTACCTTAAGAGAGTCATAGTTACTCGTCCCAATTGCTCACCCAGTCTGCCACTTTTTCTTACTGCGGCCAGTCTGCCAGAAGCGATATGTCACTCGTTGTGTATCTTAAGAGATTCATCGTTACTCCTTCCATAGGTTACTGGTATTCTCTGAGTCAATACCTCTCTTGACGAAAAAGTGGCTATCTTAATAGTGCAATACTTCTTCCTCCGAGTTGCTCACACAGTTTACTGCTTTTTGTGTAGTTTTTGTCTGCCAGAAACTATAATTCACTAGTTTTGTATCATAAAAGAGTCATCGTTTCTCCTCCTAGGGGTTATTCGAGATATCTTAATCCAAACCGCAAGTAACGAGGCTTTGGCTACCTTAAGAGAGTCATAGTTACTCGTCCCAATTGCTCACCCAGTCTGCCACTTTTTCTTACTGTGTCCCAGTCTGCCAGAAGCGATATGCCACTCGTTGTGTATCCTAAGAGATTCATCGTTACCCCTTCCATAGGTTACTGGTATTCTCTGAGTCAATACCTCTCTTGACGAAAAAGTGGCTATCTTAATAGTGCAATACTTCTTCCTCCGAGTTCCTCACACAGTTTACTGCTTTTTGTGTAGTTTTTGTCTGCCAGAAACTATAATTCACTAGTTGTGTATCATAAAAGAGTCATCGTTTCTCCTCCTAGGGGTTATTCGAGACCTCTTAATCCAAACCGCAAGTAACGAGGCATTGGCTACCTTAAGAGAGTCATAGTTACTCGTCCCAATTGCTCACCCAGTCTGCCACTTTTTCTTACTGCGGCCAGTCTGCCAGAAGCGATATGTCACTCGTTGTGTATCTTAAGAGATTCATCGTTACTCCTTCCATAGCTTACTGGTATTCGCTGAGTCAATACCTCTCGTGACGAAAAAGTGGCTATCTTAATAGTGCAATACTTCTTCCTCCGAGTTGCTCACACAGTTTACTACTTTTTGTGTAGTTTTTGTCTGCCAGAAACTATAATTCACTAGTTTTGTATCATAAAAGAGTCATCGTTTCTCCTCCTAGGGGTTATTCGAGACCTCTTAATCCAAACCGCAAGTAACGAGGCATTGGCTACCTTAAGAGAGTCATAGTTACTCGTCCCAATTGCTCACCCAGTCTGCCACTTTTTCTTACTACAGCCAGTCTGCCAGAAGCGATATGTCACTCGTTGTGTATCTTAAGAGATTCATCGTTACTCCTTCCATAGGTTACTGGTATTCTCTGAGTCAATACCTCTCTTGACGAAAAAGTGGCTATCTTAATAGTGCAATACTTCTTCCTCCGAGTTGCTCACACAATTTACTACTTTTTGTGTAGTTTTTGTCTGCCAGAAACTATAATTCACTAGTTTTGTATCATAAAAGAGTCATCGTTTCTCCTCCTAGGGGTTATTCGAGATTTCTTAATCCAAACCGCATGTAACGAGGCATTGGCTACCTTAAGAGAGTCATAGTTACTCGTCCCAATTGCTCACCCAGTCTGCCACTATTCCTTACTGCGGCCAGTCTGCCAGAAGCGATATGTCACTCGTTGTGTATCTTAAGAGATTCATCTCTACTCTTTCCATAGGTTACTGGTATTCTCTGATTCAATGCCTCTCGTGACGAAAAAGTGGCTATCTTAATAGTGCAATACTTCTTCCTCCCAGTTGCTCACACAGTTTACTACTTTTTTGTGTAGTTTTTGTCTGCCAGAAACTATAATTCACTAGTTTTGTATCATAAAAGATTCATCGTTTCTCCTCCTAGGGGTTATTCGAGACCTCTTAATCCAAACCGCAAGTAACGAGGCATTGGCTACCTTAAGAGAGTCATAGTTACTCGTCCCAATTGCTCACCCAGTCTGCCACTTTTTCTTACTGCGGCCAGTCTGCCAGAAGCGATATGTCACTCGTTGTGTATCTTAAGAGATTCATCGTTACTCCTTCCATAGGTTACTGGTATTCTCTGAGTCAATACCTCTCGTGACGAAAAAGTGGCTATCTTAATAGTGCAATACTTCTTCCTCCGAGTTGCTCACACAGTTTACTACTTTTTGTGTAGTTTTTGTCTGCCAGAAACTATAATTCACTGGTTGTGTATCATAAAAGAGTCATCGTTTCTCCTCCTAGGGGTTTTCGAGATTTCTTAATCCAAACCGCAAGTAACGAGGCATTGGATACCTTAAGAGAGTCATAGTTACTCGTCCCCATTGCTCACCCAGTCTGCCACTTTTTCTTACTGTGGCCAGTCTGCCAGAAGCGATATGTCACTCGTTGTGTATCTTAAGAGATTCATCGTTACTCCTTCCATAGGTTACTGGTATTCTCTGAGTCAATACCTCTCTTGACGAAAAAGTGGCTATCTTAATAGTGCAATACTTCTTCCTCCGTGTTGCTCACACAGTTTACTGCTTTTTGTGTAGTTTTTGTCTGCCAGAAACTATAATTCACTAGTTGTGTATCATAAAAGAGTCATCGTTTCTCCTCCTTGGGGTTATTCGAGATATCTTAGTCCAAACCGCAAGTAACGAGGCATTGGCTACCTTAAGAGAGTCATAGTTACTCGTCCCAATTGCTCACCCAGTCTGCCACTTTTCCTTACTGCGGCCAGTCTGCCAGAAGCGATATGTCACTCGTTGTGTATCTTAAGAGATTCATCGTTACTCTTTCCATAGGTTACTGGAATTCTCTGATTCAATGTCTCTCGTGACGAAAAAGTGGCTATCTTAATAGTGCAATACTTCTTCCTCTCAGTTGCTCACACACTTTACTACTTTTTTGTGTAGTTTTTGTCTGCCAGAAACTATAATTCACTAGTTTTGTATCATAAAAGATTCATCGTTTCTCCTCCTAGGGGTTATTCGAGACCTCTTAATCCAAACCGCAAGTAACGAGGCATTGGTTACCTTAAGAGAGTCATAGTTACTCGTCCCAATTGCTCATCCAGTCTGCCACTTTTCCTTACTGCGGCCAGTCTGCCAGAAGCGATATGTCACTCGTTGTGTATCTTAAGAGATTCATCTCTACTCTTTCCATAGGTTACTGGTATTCTCTGAGTCAATACCTCTCTTGACGAAAAAGTGGCTATCTTAATAGTGCAATACTTCTTCCTCCGAGTTGCTCACACAGTTTACTACTTTTTGTGTAGTTTTTGTCTGCCAGAAACTATAATTCACTAGTTTTGTATCATAAAAGAGTCATCGTTTCTCCTCCTAGGGGTTATTCGAGATTTCTTAATCCAAACCGCAAGTAACGAGGCATTGGCTACCTTAAGAGAGTCATAGTTACTCGTCCCAATTGCTCACCCAGTCTGCCACTTTTCCTTACTGCGGCCAGTCTGCCAGAAGCGATATGTCACTCGTTGTGTATCTTAAGAGATTCATCGTTACTCCTTCCATAGGTTACTGGTATTCTCTGAGTCAATACCTCTCTTGACGAAAAAGTGGCTATCTTAATAGTGCAATACTTCTTCCTCCGAGTTGCTCACACAGTTTACTACTTTTTGTGTAGTTTTTGTCTGCCAGAAACTATAATTCACTAGTTTTGTATCATAAAAGAGTCATCGTTTCTCCTCCTAGGGGTTATTCGAGATTTCTTAATCCAAACCGCAAGTAACGAGGCATTGGCTACCTTAAGAGAGTCATAGTTACTCGTCTCAATTGCTCACCCAGTCTGCCACTTTTCCTTACTGCGGCCAGTCTGCCAGAAGTGATATGTCACTCGTTGTGTATCTTAAGAGATTCATCTCTACTCTTTCCATAGGTTACTGGTATTCTCTGATTCAATTCCTCTCGTGACGAAAAAGTGGCTATCTTAATAGTGCAATACTTCTTCCTCCCAGTTGCTAACACAGTTTACTACTTTTTTGTGTAGTTTTTGTCTGCCAGAAACTATAATTCACTAGTTTTATATCATAAAAGAGTCATCGTTTCTCGTCCTAGGGGTTATTCGAGACCTCTTAATCCAAACCGCAAGTAACGAGGCATTGGCTACCTTAAGAAAGTCATAGTTACTCGTCCCAATTGCTCACCCAGTCTGCCACTTTTTCTTATTGCGGCCAGTCTGCCAGAAGCGATATGTCACTCGTTGTGTATCTTAAGAGATTCATCGTTACTCCTTCCATAGGTTACTGGTATTCTCTGAGTCAATACCTCTCGTGACGAAAAAGTGGCTATCTTAATAGTGCAATACTTCTTCCTCCGAGTTGCTCACACAGTTTACTACTTTTTGTGTAGTTTTTGTCTGCCAGAAACTATAATTCACTAGTTGTGTATCATAAAAGAGTCATCGTTTCTCCTCCTAGGGGTTTTCGAGATTTTTTAATCCAAACCGCAAGTAACGAGGCATTGGCTACCTTAAGAGAGTCATAGTTACTCGTCCCCATTGCTCACCCAGTCTGCCACTTTTTCTTACTGTAGCCAGTCTGCCAGAAGCGTTATGTCACTTGTTGTGTATCTTAAGAGATTCATCGTTACTCCTTCCATAGGTTACTGGTATTCTCTGAGTCAATACCTCTCTTGACGAAAAAGTGGCTATCTTAATAGTGCAATACTTCTTCCTCCGAGTTTCTCACACAGTTTACTGCTTTTTGTGTAGTTTTTGTCTGCCAGAAACTATAATTCAATAGTTGTGTATCATAAAAGAGTCATCGTTTCTCCTCCTAGGGGTTATTCGAGATATCTTAGTCCAAACCGCAAGTAACGAGGCATTGGCTACCTTAAGAGAGTCATAGTTACTCGTCCCAATTGCTCACCCAGTCTGCCACTATTCCTTACTGCGGCCAGTCTGCCAGAAGCGATATGTCACTCGTTGTGTATCTTAAGAGATTCATCGTTACTCTTTCCATAGGTTACTGGTATTCTCTGATTCAATGCCTCTCGTGACGAAAAAGTGGCTATCTTAATAGTGCAATACTTCTTCCACCCAGTTGCTCACACAGTTTACTACTTTTTTGTGTAGTTTTTGTCTGCCAGAAACTATAATTCACTAGTTTTGTATCATAAAAGTGTCATCGTTTCTCCTCCTAGGGGTTATTCTAGACCTCTTAATCCAAACCGCAAGTAACGAGGCATTGGCTACCTTAAGAGAGTCATAGTTACTCGTCCCAATTGCTCACCCAGTCTGCCACTTTTTCTTACTGCGGCAGTCTGCGAGAAGCGATATGTCACTCGTTGTGTATCTTAAGAGATTCATCGTTACTCCTTCCATAGGTTACTGGTATTCTCTGATTCAATGTCTCTCGTGACGAAAAAGTGGCTATCTTAATAGTGCAATACTTATTCCTCCGAGTTGCTCACACAGTTTACTACTTTTTGTGTAGTTTTTGTCTGCCAGAAGCTATAATTCACTAGTTTTGTATCATAAAAGAGTCATCGTTTCTCCTCCTAGGGGTTATTCGAGATTTCTTAATCCAAACCGCAAGTAACGAGGCATTGGCTACCTTAAGAGAGTCATAGTTACTCGTCCCAATTGCTCACCCAGTCTGCCACTTTTCCTTACTGCGGCCAGTCTGCCAGAAGCGATATGTCACTCGTTGTGTATCTTAAGAGATTCATCTCTACTCTTTCCATAGGTTACTGGTATTCTCTGATTCAATGCCTCACGTGACGAAAAAGTGGCTATCTTAATAGTGCAATACTTCTTCCTCCCAGTTGCTCACACAGTTTACTACTTTTTTGTGTAGTTTTTGTCTGCCAGAAAGTATAATTCACTAGTTTTGTATCATAAAAGAGTCATCGTTTCTCGTCCTAGGGGTTATTCGAGACCTCTTAATCCAAACCGCAAGTAACGAGGCATTGGCTACCTTAAGAGAGTCATAGTTACTCGTCCCAATTGCTCACCCAGTCTGCCACTTTTTCTTACTGCGGCCAGTCTGCCAGAAGCGATATGTCACTCGTTGTGTATCTTAAGAGATTCATCGTTACTCCTTCCATAGGTTACTGGTATTCTCTGAGTCAATACATCTCTTGACGAAAAAGTGGCTATCTTAATAGTGCAATACTTCTTCCTCCGAGTTGCTCACACAGTTTACTACTTTTTGTGTACTTGCTAGTCTGCCCGAAGCGATATGTCACTAGTTGTGTATCATAAAAGAGTCATCGTTTCTCCTCCTAGGGTTTATTCGAGATATCTTAATCCAAACCGCAAGTAACGAGGCATTGGCTACCTTAAGAGAGTCATAGTTACTCGTCCCAATTGCTCTCCCAGTCTGCCACTTTTCCTTACTGCGGCCAGTCTGCCAGAAGCGATATGTCACTCGTTGTGTATCTTAAGAGATTCATCGTTACTCTTTCCATAGGTTACTGGTATTCTCTGATTCAATGCCTCTCGTGACGAAAAAGGGGCTATCTTAATAGTGCAATACTTCTTCCTCCGAGTTGCTCACACAGTTTACTACTTTTTGTGTAGTTTTTGTCTGCCAGAAACTATAATTCACTAGTTGTGTATCATAAAAGAGTCATCGTTTCTCCTCCTAGGGGTTTTCGAGATTTCTTAATCCAAACCGCAAGTAACGAGGCATTGGCTACCTTAAGAGAGTCATAGTTACTCGTCCCCATTGCTCACCCAGTCTGCCACTTTTTCTTACTGTGGCCAGTCTGCTAGAAGCGATATGTCACTCATTGTGTATCTTAAGAGATTCATCGTTACTCCTTCCATAGGTTACTGGTATTCTCTGAGTCAATACCTCTCTTGACGAAAAAGTGGCTATCTTAATAGTGCAATACTTCTTCCTCCGTGTTGCTCACACAGTTTACTGCTTTTTGTGTAGTTTTTGTCTGCCAGAAACTATAATTCACTAGTTGTGTATCATAAAAGAGTCATCGTTTCTCCTCCTAGGGGTTATTCGAGATATCTTTGTCCAAACAGCAAGTAACGAGGCATTGGCTACCTTAAGAGAGTCATAGTTACTCGTCCCAATTGCTCACCCAGTCTGCCACTTTTCCTTACTGCGGCCAGTCTGCCAGAAGCGATATGTCACTCGTTGTGTATCTTAAGAGATTCATCGTTACTCTTTCCATAGGTTACTGGAATTCTCTGATTCAATGTCTCTCGTGACGGAAAAGTGGCTATCTTAATAGTGCAATACTTCTTCCTCTCAGTTGCTCACACAGTTTACTACTTTTTTGTGTAGTTTTTGTCTGCCAGAAACTATAATTCACTAGTTTTGTATCATAAAAGATTCATCGTTTCTCCTCCTAGGGGTTATTCGAGACCTCTTAATCCAAACCGCAAGTAACGAGGCATTGGCTACCTTAAGAGAGTCATAGTTACTCGTCCCAATTGCTCACCCAGTCTGCCACTTTTCCTTACTGCGGCCAGTCTGCCAGAAGCGATATGTCACTCGTTGTGTATCTTAAGAGATTCATCTCTACTCTTTCCATAGGTTACTGGTATTCTCTGATTCAATGCCTCACGTGACGAAAAAGTGGCTATCTTAATAGTGCAATACTTCTTCCTCCCAGTTGCTCACACAGTTTACTACTTTTTTGTGTAGTTTTTGTCTGCCAGAAAGTATAATTCACTAGTTTTGTATCATAAAAGAGTCATCGTTTCTCGTCCTAGGGGTTATTCGAGACCTCTTAATCCAAACCGCAAGTAACGAGGCATTGGCTACCTTAAGAGAGTCATAGTTACTCGTCCCAATTGCTCACCCAGTCTGCCACTTTTTCTTACTGCGGCCAGTCTGCCAGAAGCGATATGTCACTCGTTGTGTATCTTAAGAGATTCATCGTTACTCCTTCCATAGGTTACTGGTATTCTCTGAGTCAATACATCTCTTGACGAAAAAGTGGCTATCTTAATAGTGCAATACTTCTTCCTCCGAGTTGCTCACACAGTTTACTACTTTTTGTGTACTTGCTAGTCTGCCCGAAGCGATATGTCACTAGTTGTGTATCATAAAAGAGTCATCGTTTCTCCTCCTAGGGTTTATTCGAGATATCTTAATCCAAACCGCAAGTAACGAGGCATTGGCTACCTTAAGAGAGTCATAGTTACTCGTCCCAATTGCTCTCCCAGTCTGCCACTTTTCCTTACTGCGGCCAGTCTGCCAGAAGCGATATGTCACTCGTTGTGTATCTTAAGAGATTCATCGTTACTCTTTCCATAGGTTACTGGTATTCTCTGATTCAATGCCTCTCGTGACGAAAAAGGGGCTATCTTAATAGTGCAATACTTCTTCCTCCGAGTTGCTCACACAGTTTACTACTTTTTGTGTAGTTTTTGTCTGCCAGAAACTATAATTCACTAGTTGTGTATCATAAAAGAGTCATCGTTTCTCCTCCTAGGGGTTTTCGAGATTTCTTAATCCAAACCGCAAGTAACGAGGCATTGGCTACCTTAAGAGAGTCATAGTTACTCGTCCCCATTGCTCACCCAGTCTGCCACTTTTTCTTACTGTGGCCAGTCTGCTAGAAGCGATATGTCACTCATTGTGTATCTTAAGAGATTCATCGTTACTCCTTCCATAGGTTACTGGTATTCTCTGAGTCAATACCTCTCTTGACGAAAAAGTGGCTATCTTAATAGTGCAATACTTCTTCCTCCGTGTTGCTCACACAGTTTACTGCTTTTTGTGTAGTTTTTGTCTGCCAGAAACTATAATTCACTAGTTGTGTATCATAAAAGAGTCATCGTTTCTCCTCCTAGGGGTTATTCGAGATATCTTTGTCCAAACCGCAAGTAACGAGGCATTGGCTACCTTAAGAGAGTCATAGTTACTCGTCCCAATTGCTCACCCAGTCTGCCACTTTTCCTTACTGCGGCCAGTCTACCAGAAGCGATATGTCACTCGTTGTGTATCTTAAGAGATTCATCGTTACTCTTTCCATAGGTTACTGGAATTCTCTGATTCAATGTCTCTCGTGACGAAAAAGTGGCTATCTTAATAGTGCAATACTTCTTCCTCTCAGTTGCTCACACAGTTTACTACTTTTTTGTGTAGTTTTTGTCTGCCAGAAACTATAATTCACTAGTTTTGTATCATAAAAGATTCATCGTTTCTCCTCCTAGGGGTTATTCGAGACCTCTTAATCCAAACCGCAAGTAACGAGGCATTGGCTACCTTAAGAGAGTCATAGTTACTCGTCCCAATTGCTCACCCAGTCTGCCACTTTTTCTTACTGCGGCCAGTCTGCCAGAAGCGATATGTCACTCGTTGTGTATCTTAAGAGATTCATCGTTACTCCTTCCATAGGTTACTGGTATTCTCTGAGTCAATACCTCTCGTGACGAAAAAGTGGCTATCTTAATAGTGCAATACTTCTTCCTCCGAGTTGCTCACACAGTTTACTACTTTTTGTGTAGTTTTTGTCTGCCAGAAACTATAATTCACTAGTTGTGTATCATAAAAGAGTCATCGTTTCTCCTCCTAGGGGTTTTCGAGATTTCTTAATCCAAACCGCAAGTAACGAGGCATTGGCTACCTTAAGAGAGTCATAGTTACTCGTCCCCATTGCTCACCCAGTCTGCCACTTTTTCTTACTGTGGCCAGTCTGCCAGAAGCGATATGTCACTCGTTGTGTATCTTAAGAGATTCATCGTTACTCCTTCCATAGGTTACTGGTATTCTCTGAGTCAATACCTCTCTTGACGAAAAAGTGGCTATCTTAATAGTGCAATACTTCTTCCTCCGAGTTGCTCACACAGTTTACTGCTTTTTGTGTAGTTTTTGTCTGAAAGAAACTATAATTCACTAGTTGTGTATCATAAAAGAGTCATCGTTTCTCCTCCTAGGGGTTATTCGAGATATCTTAGTCCAAACCGCAAGTAACGAGGCATTGGCTACCTTAAGAGAGTCATAGTTACTCGTCCCAATTGCTCACCCAGTCTGCCACTTTTCCTTACTGCGGCCAGTCTGCCAGAAGCGATATGTCACTCGTTGTGTATCTTAAGAGATTCATCGTTACTCTTTCCATAGGTTACTGGTATTCTCTGATTCAATGCCTCTCGTGACGAAAATGTGGCTATCTTAATAGTGCAATACTTCTTCCTCCCAGTTGCTCACACAGTTTACTACTTTTTTGTGTAGTTTTTATCTGCCAGAAACTATAATTCACTAGTTTTGTATCATTAAATAGTCATCGTTTCTCCTCCTAGGGGTTATTCGAGACCTCTTAATCCAAACCGCAAGTAACGAGGCATTGGCTACCTTAAGAGAGTCATAGTTACTCGTCCCAATTGCTCACCCAGTCTGCCACTTTTTCTTACTGCGGCCAGTCTGCCAGAAGCGATATGTCACTCGTTGTGTATCTTAAGAGATTCATCGTTACTCCTTCCATAGGTTACTGGTATTCTCTGAGTCAATACCTCTCTTGACGAAAAAGTGGCTATCTTAATAGTGCAATACTTCTTCCTCCGAGTTGCTCACACAGTTTACTGCTTTTTGTGTAGTTTTTGTCTGCCAGAAACTATAATTCACTAGTTTTGTATCATAAAAGAGTCATCGTTTCTCCTCCTAGGGGTTATTCGAGATATCTTAATCCAAAACGCAAGTAACGAGGCTTTGGCTACCTTAAGAGAGTCATAGTTACTCGTCCCCATTGCTCACCCAGTCTGCCACTTTTTCTTACTGTGTCCCAGTCTGCCAGAAGCGATATGCCACTCGTTGTGTATCCTAAGAGATTCATCGTTACCCCTTCCATAGGTTACTGGTATTCTCTGAGTCAATACCTCTCTTGACGAAAAAGTGGCTATCTTAATAGTGCAATACTTCTTCCTCCGAGTTCCTCACACAGTTTACTGCTTTTTGTGTAGTTTTTGTCTGCCAGAAACTATAATTCACTAGTTGTGTATCATAAAAGAGTCATCGTTTCTCCTCCTAGGGGTTATTCGAGACCTCTTAATCCAAACCGCAAGTAACGAGGCATTGGCTACCTTAAGAGAGTCATAGTTACTCGTCCCAATTGCTCACCCAGTCTGCCACTTTTTCTTACTGCGGCCAGTCTGCCAGAAGCGATATGTCACTCGTTGTGTATCTTAAGAGATTCATCTCTACTCTTTCCATAGGTTACTGGTATTCTCTGATTCAATGCCTCTCGTGACGAAAAAGTGGCTATCTTAATAGTGCAATACTTCTTCCTCCCAGTTGCTCACACAGTTTACTACTTTTTTGTGTAGTTTTTGTCTGCCAGAAACTATAATTCACTAGTTTTGTATCATAAAAGAGTCATCGTTTCTCGTCCTAGGGGTTATTCGAGACCTCTTAATCCAAACCGCAAGTAACGAGGCATTGGCTACCTTAAGAGAGTCATAGTTACTCGTCCCAATTGCTCACCCAGTCTGCCACTTTTTCTTACTGCGGCCAGTCTGCCAGAAGCGATATGTCACTCGTTGTGTATCTTAAGAGATTCATCGTTACTCCTTCCATAGGTTACTGGTATTCGCTGAGTCAATACCTCTCGTGACGAAAAAGTGGCTATCTTAATAGTGCAATACTTCTTCCTCCGAGTTGCTCACACAGTTTACTACTTTTTGTGTAGTTTTTGTCTGCCAGAAACTATAATTCACTAGTTGTGTATCATAAAAGAGTCATCGTTTCTCCTCCTATGGGTTTTCGAGATTTCTTAATCCAAACCGCAAGTAACGAGGCATTGGCTACCTTAAGAGAGTCATAGTTACTCGTCCCCATTGCTCACCCAGTCTGCCACTTTTTCTTACTGTGGCCAGTCTGCCAGAAGCGATATGTCACTCGTTGTGTATCTTAAGAGATTCATCGTTACTCCTTCCATAGGTTACTGGTATTCTCTGAGTCAATACCTCTCTTGACGAAAAAGTGGCTATCTTAATAGTGCAATACTTCTTCCTCCGTGTTGCTCACACAGTTTACTGCTTTTTGTGTAGTTTTTGTCTGCCAGAAACTATAATTCACTAGTTGTGTATCATAAAAGAGTCATCGTTTCTCCTCCTAGGGGTTATTCGAGATATCTTAGTCCAAACCGCAAGTAACGAGGCATTGGCTACCTTAAGAGAGTCATAGTTACTCGTCCCAATTGCTCACCCAGTCTGCCACTTTTCCTTACTGCGGCCAGTCTGCCAGAAGCGATATGTCACTCGTTGTGTATCTTAAGAGATTCATCGTTACTCTTTCCATAGGTTACTGGAATTCTCTGATTCAATGTCTCTCGTGACGAAAAAGTGGCTATCTTAATAGTGCAATACATTTTCCTCCCAGTTGCTCACACAGTTTACTACTTTTTTGTGTAGTTTTTGTCTGCCAGAAACTATAATTCACTAGTTTTGTATCATAAAAGATTCATCGTTTCTCCTCCTAGGGGTTATTCGAGACCTCTTAATCCAAACCGCAAGTAACGAGGCATTGGCTACCTTAAGAGAGTCATAGTTACTCGTCCCAATTGCTCACCCAGTCTGCCACTTTTTCTTACTGCGGCCAGTCTGCCAGAAGCGATATGTCACTCGTTGTGTATCTTAAGAGATTCATCGTTACTCCTTCCATAGGTTACTGGTATTCTCTGAGTCAATACCTCTCGTGACGAAAAAGTGGCTATCTTAATAGTGCAATACTTCTTCCTCCGAGTTGCTCACACAGTTTACTACTTTTTGTGTAGTTTTTGTCTGCCAGAAACTATAATTCACTAGTTGTGTATCATAAAAGAGTCATCGTTTTTCCTCCTAGGGGTTTTCGAGATTTCTTAATCCAAACCGCAAGTAACGAGGCATTGGCTACCTTAAGAGAGTCATAGTTACTCGTCCCCATTGCTCACCCAGTCTGCCACTTTTTCTTACTGTGGCCAGTCTGCCAGAAGCGATATGTCACTCGTTGTGTATCTTAAGAGATTCATCGTTACTCCTTCCATAGGTTACTGGTATTCTCTGAGTCAATACCTCTCTTGACGAAAAAGTGGCTATCTTAATAGTGCAATACTTCTTCCTCCGAGTTGCTCACACAGTTTACTGCTTTTTGTGTAGTTTTTGTCTGAAAGAAACTATAATTCACTAGTTGTGTATCATAAAAGAGTCATCGTTTCTCCTCCTAGGGGTTATTCGAGATATCTTAGTCCAAACCGCAAGTAACGAGGCATTGGCTACCTTAAGAGAGTCATAGTTACTCGTCCCAATTGCTCACCCAGTCTGCCACTTTTCCTTACTGCGGTCAGTCTGCCAGAAGCGATATGTCACTCGTTGTGTATCTTAAGAGATTCATCGTTACTCTTTCCATAGGTTACTGATATTCTCTGATTCAATGCCTCTCGTGACGAAAGTGTGGCTATCTTAATAGTGCAATACTTCTTCCTCCCAGTTGCTCACACAGTTTACTACTTTTTTGTGTAGTTTTTATCTGCCAGAAAATATAATTCACTAGTTTTGTATCATTAAATAGTCATCGTTTCTCCTCCTAGGAGTTATTCGAGACCTCTTAATCCAAACCGCAAGTAACGAGGCATTGGCTACCTTAAGAGAGTCATAGTTACTCGTCCCAATTGCTCACCCAGTCTGCCACTTTTTCTTACTGCGGCCAGTCTGCCAGAAGCGATATGTCACTCGTTGTGTATCTTAAGAGATTCATCGTTACTTCTTCCATAGGTTACTGGTATTCTCTGAGTCAATACCTCTCTTGACGAAAAAGTGGCTATCTTAATAGTGCAATACTTCTTCCTCCGAGTTGCTCACACAGTTTACTGCTTTTTGTGTAGTTTTTGTCTGCCAGAAACTATAATTCACTAGTTTTGTATCATAAAAGAGTCATCGTTTCTCCTCCTAGGGGTTATTCGAGATATCTTAATCCAAACCGCAAGTAACGAGGCTTTGGCTACCTTAAGAGAGTCATAGTTACTCGTCCCCATTGCTCACCCAGTCTGCCACTTTTTCTTACTGTGTCCCAGTCTGCCAGAAGCGATATGCCACTCGTTGTGTATCCTAAGAGATTCATCGTTACTCCTTCCATAGGTTACTGGTATTCTCTGAGTCAATACCTCTCTTGACGAAAAAGTGGCTATCTTAATAGTGCAATACTTCTTCCTCCGAGTTCCTCACACAGTTTACTGCTTTTTGTGTAGTTTTTGTCTGCCAGAAACTATAATTCACTAGTTGTGTATCATAAAAGAGTCATCGTTTCTCCTCCTAGGCGTTATTCGAGACCTCTTAATCCAAACCGCAAGTAACGAGGCATTGGCTACCTTAAGAGAGTCATAGTTACTCGTCCCAATTGCTCACCCAGTCTGCCACTTTTTCTTACTGCGGCCAGTCTGCCAGAAGCGATATGTCACTCGTTGTGTATCTTAAGAGATTCATCGTTACTCCTTCCATAGGTTACTGGTATTCGCTGAGTCAATACCTCTCGTGACGAAAAAGTGGCTATCTTAATAGTGCAATACTTCTTCCTCCGAGTTGCTCACACAGTTTACTACTTTTTGTGTAGTTTTTGTCTGCCAGAAACTATAATTCACTAGTTTTGTATCATAAAAGAGTCATCGTTTCTCCTCCTAGGGGTTATTCGAGACCTCTTAATCCAAACCGCAAGTAACGAGGCATTGGCTACCTTAAGAGAGTCATAGTTACTCGTCCCATTTGCTCACCCAGTCTGCCACTTTTTCTTACTACAGCCAGTCTGCCAGAAGCGATATGTCACTCGTTGTGTATCTTAAGAGATTCATCGTTACTCCTTCCATAGGTTACTGGTATTCTCTGAGTCAATACCTCTCTTGACGAAAAAGTGGCTATCTTAATAGTGCAATACTTCTTCCTCCGAGTTGCTCACACAATTTACTACTTTTTGTGTAGTTTTTGTCTGCCAGAAACTATAATTCACTAGTTTTGTATCATAATAGAGTCATCGTTTCTCCTCCTAGGGGTTATTCGAGATTTCTTAATCCAAACCGCAAGTAACGAGGCATTGGCTACCTTAAGAGAGTCATAGTTACTCGTCCCAATTGCTCACCCAGTCTGCCACTTTTCCTTACTGCGGCCAGTCTGCCAGAAGCAATATGTCACTCGTTGTGTATCTTAAGAGATTCATCTCTACTCTTTCCATAGGTTACTGGTATTCTCTGATTCAATGCCTCTCGTGACGAAAAAGTGGCTATCTTAATAGTGCAATACTTCTTCCTCCCAGTTGCTCACACAGTTTACTACTTTTTTGTGTAGTTTTTGTCTGCCAGAAACTATAATTCACTAGTTTTGTATCATAAAAGAGTCATCGTTTCTCGTCCTAGGGGTTATTCGAGACCTCTTAATCCAAACCGCAAGTAACGAGGCATTGGCTACCTTAAGAGAGTCATAGTTACTCGTCCCAATTGCTCACCCAGTCTGCCACTTTTTCTTACTGCGGCCAGTCTGCCAGAAGCGATATGTCACTCGTTGTGTATCTTAAGAGATTCATCGTTACTCCTTCCATAGGTTACTGGTATTCGCTGAGTCAATACCACTCGTGACGAAAAAGTGGCTATCTTAATAGTGCAATACTTCTTCCTCCGAGTTGCTCACACAGTTTACTACTTTTTGTGTAGTTTTTGTCTGCCAGAAACTATAATTCACTAGTTGTGTATCATAAAAGAGTCATCGTTTCTCCTCCTAGGGGTTTTCGAGATTTCTTAATCCAAACCGCAAGTAACGAGGCATTGGCTACCTTAAGAGAGTCATAGTTACTCGTCCCAATTGCTCACCCAGTCTGCCACTTTTTCTTACTGTGGCCAGTCTGCCAGAAGCGATATGTCACTCGTTGTGTATCTTAAGAGATTCATCGTTACTCTTTCCATAGGTTACTGGAATTCTCTGATTCAATGTCTCTCGTGACGAAAAAGTGGCTATCTTAATAGTGCAATACTTCTTCCTCCCAGTTGCTCACACAGTTTACTACTTTTTTGTGTAGTTTTTGTCTGCCAGAAACTATAATTCACTAGTTTTGTATCATAAAAGTTTCATCGTTTCTCCTCCTAGGGGTTATTCGAGACCTCTTAATCCAAACCGCAAGTAACGAGGCATTGGCTACCTTAAGAGATTCATAGTTACTCGTCCCAATTGCTCACCCAGTCTGCCACTTTTTCTTACTGCGGCCAGTCTGCCAGAAGCGATATGTCACTCGTTGTGTATCTTAAGAGATTCATCGTTACTCCTTCCATAGGTTACTGGTATTCTCTGAGTCAATACCTCTCGTGACGAAAAAGTGGCTATCTTAATAGTGCAATACTTCTTCCTCCGAGTTGCTCACACAGTTTACTACTTTTTGTGTAGTTTTTGTCTGCCAGAAACTATAATTCACTAGTTGTGTATCATAAAAGAGTCATCGTTTCTCCTCCTAGGGGTTTTCGAGATTTCTTAATCCAAACCGCAAGTAACGAGGCATTGGCTACCTTAAGAGAGTCATAGTTACTCGTCCCCATTGCTCACCCAGTCTGCCACTTTTTCTTACTGTGGCCAGTCTGCCAGAAGCGATATGTCACTCGTTGTGTATCTTAAGAGATTCATCGTTACTCCTTCCATAGGTTACTGGTATTCTCTGAGTCAATACCTCTCTTGACGAATAAGTGGCTATCTTAATAGTGCAATACTTCTTCCTCCGAGTTGCTCACACAGTTTACTGCTTTTTGTGTAGTTTTTGTCTGCCAGAAACTATAATTCACTAGTTGTGTATCATAAAAGAGTCATCGTTTCTCCTCCTAGGGGTTATTCGAGATATCTTAGTCCAAACCGCAAGTAACGAGGCATTGGCTACCTTAAGAGAGTCATAGTTACTCGTCCCAATTGCTCACCCAGTCTGCCACTTTTCCTTACTGCGGCCAGTCTGCCAGAAGCGATATGTCACTCGTTGTGTATCTTAAGAGATTCATCGTTACTCTTTCCATAGGTTACTGGTATTCTCTGATTCAATGCCTCTCGTGACGAAAATGTGGCTATCTTAATAGTGCAATACTTCTTCCTCCCAGTTGCTCACACAGTTTACTACTTTTTTGTGTAGTTTTTATCTGCCAGAAACTATAATTCACTAGTTTTGTATCATAAAAGAGGCATCGTTTCTCCTCCTAGGGGTTATTCGAGATATCTTAGTCCAAACCGCAAGTAACGAGGCATTGGCTACCTTAAGAGAGTCATAGTTACTCGTCCCAATTGCTCACCCAGTCTGCCACTTTTCCTTACTGCGGCCAGTCTGCCAGAAGCGATATGTCACTCGTTGTGTATCTTAAGAGATTCATCGTTACTCCTTCCATAGGTTACTGGTATTCTCTGAGTCAATACCTCTCTTGACGAAAAAGTGGCTATCTTAATAGTGCAATACTTCTTCCTCCGAGTTGCTCACACAGTTTACTGCTTTTTGTGTAGTTTTTGTCTGCCAGAAACTATAATTCACCAGTTTTGTATCATAAAAGAGTCATCGTTTCTCCTCCTAGAGGTTATTCGAGATATCTTAATCCAAACCGCAAGTAACGAGGCATTGGCTACCTTAAGAGAGTCATAGTTACTCGTCCCCATTGCTCACCCAGTCTGCCACTTTTTCTTACTGTGTCCCAGTCTGCCAGAAGCGATATGCCACTCGTTGTGTATCCTAAGAGATTCATCGTTACTCCTTCCATAGGTTACTGGTATTCTCTGAGTCAAAACCTCTCTTTACGAAAAAGTGGCTATCTTAATAGTGCAATACTTCTTCCTCCCAGTTGCTCACACAGTTTACTGCTTTTTGTGTAGTTTTTGTCTGCCAGAAACTATAATTCACTAGTTGTGTATCATAAAAGAGTCATCGTTTCTCCTCCTAGGGGTTATTCGAGACCTCTTAATCCAAACCGCAAGTAACGAGGCATTGGCTACCTTAAGAGAGTCATAGTTACTCGTCCCAATTGCTCACCCAGTCTGCCACTTTTTCTTACTGCAGCCAGTCTGCCAGAAGCGATATGTCACTCGTTGTGTATCTTAAGAGATTCATCTCTACTCTTTCCATAGGTTACTGGTATTCTCTGATTCAATGCCTCTCGTGACGAAAAAGTGGTTATCTTAATAGTGCAATACTTCTTCCTCCCAGTTGCTCACACAGTTTACTACTTTTTTGTGTAGTTTTTGTCTGCCAGAAACTATAATTCACTAGTTTTGTATCATAAAAGAGTCATCGTTTCTCGTCCTAGGGGTTATTCGAGACCTCTTAATCCAAACCGCAAGTAACGAGGCATTGGCTACCTTAAGAGAGTCATAGTTACTCGTCCCAATTGCTCACCCAGTCTGCCACTTTTTCTTACTGCAGCCAGTCTGCCAGAAGCGATATGTCACTCGTTGTGTATCTTAAGAGATTCATCGTTACTCCTTCCATAGGTTACTGGTATTCTCTGAGTCAATACCTCTCTTGACGAAAAAGTGGCTATCTTAATAGTGCAATACTTCTTCCTCCGAGTTGCTCACACAATTTACTACTTTTTGTGTAGTTTTTGTCTGCCAGAAACTATAATTCACTAGTTTTGTATCATAATAGAGTCATCGTTTCTCCTCCTAGGGGTTATTCGAGATTTCTTAATCCAAACCGCAAGTAACGAGGCATTGGCTACCTTAAGAGAGTCATAGTTACTCGTCCCAATTGCTCACCCAGTCTGCCACTTTTCCTTACTGCGGCCAGTCTGCCAGAAGCAATATGTCACTCGTTGTGTATCTTAAGAGATTCATCTCTACTCTTTCCATAGGTTACTGGTATTCTCTGATTCAATGCCTCTCGTGACGAAAAAGTGGCTATCTTAATAGTGCAATACTTCTTCCTCCCAGTTGCTCACACAGTTTACTACTTTTTTGTGTAGTTTTTGTCTGCCAGAAACTATAATTCACTAGTTTTGTATCATAAAAGAGTCATCGTTTCTCGTCCTAGGGGTTATTCGAGACCTCTTAATCCAAACCGCAAGTAACGAGGCATTGGCTACCTTAAGAGAGTCATAGTTACTCGTCCCAATTCCTCACCCAGTCTGCCACTTTTTCTTACTGCGGCCAGTCTGCCAGAAGCGATATGTCACTCGTTGTGTATCTTAAGAGATTCATCGTTACTCCTTCCATAGGTTACTGGTATTCGCTGAGTCAATACCACTCGTGACGAAAAAGTGGCTATCTTAATAGTGCAATACTTCTTCCTCCGAGTTGCTCACACAGTTTACTACTTTTTGTGTAGTTTTTGTCTGCCAGAAACTATAATTCACTAGTTGTGTATCATAAAAGAGTCATCGTTTCTCCTCCTAGGGGTTTTCGAGATTTCTTAATCCAAACCGCAAGTAACGAGGCATTGGCTACCTTAAGAGAGTCATAGTTACTCGTCCCAATTGCTCACCCAGTCTGCCACTTTTTCTTACTGTGGCCAGTCTGCCAGAAGCGATATGTCACTCGTTGTGTATCTTAAGAGATTCATCGTTACTCTTTCCATAGGTTACTGGAATTCTCTGATTCAATGTCTCTCGTGACGAAAAAGTGGCTATCTTAATAGTGCAATACTTCTTCCTCCCAGTTGCTCACACAGTTTACTACTTTTTTGTGTAGTTTTTGTCTGCCAGAAACTATAATTCACTAGTTTTGTATCATAAAAGATTCATCGTTTCTCCTCCTAGGGGTTATTCGAGACCTCTTAATCCAAACCGCAAGTAACGAGGCATTGGCTACCTTAAGAGATTCATAGTTACTCGTCCCAATTGCTCACCCAGTCTGCCACTTTTTCTTACTGCGGCCAGTCTGCCAGAAGCGATATGTCACTCGTTGTGTATCTTAAGAGATTCATCGTTACTCCTTCCATAGGTTACTGGTATTCTCTGAGTCAATACCTCTCGTGACGAAAAAGTGGCTATCTTAATAGTGCAATACTTCTTCCTCCGAGTTGCTCACACAGTTTACTACTTTTTGTGTAGTTTTTGTCTGCCAGAAACTATAATTCACTAGTTGTGTATCATAAAAGAGTCATCGTTTCTCCTCCTAGGGGTTTTCGAGATTTCTTAATCCAAACCGCAAGTAACGAGGCATTGGCTACCTTAAGAGAGTCATAGTTACTCGTCCCCATTGCTCACCCAGTCTGCCACTTTTTCTTACTGTGGCCAGTCTGCCAGAAGCGATATGTCACTCGTTGTGTATCTTAAGAGATTCATCGTTACTCCTTCCATAGGTTACTGGTATTCTCTGAGTCAATACCTCTCTTGACGAAAAAGTGGCTATCTTAATAGTGCAATACTTCTTCCTCCGACTTGCTCACACAGTTTACTGCTTTTTGTGTAGTTTTTGTCTGCCAGAAACTATAATTCACTAGTTGTGTATCATAAAAGAGTCATCGTTTCTCCTCCTAGGGGTTATTCGAGATATCTTAGTCCAAACCGCAAGTAACGAGGCATTGGCTACCTTAAGAGAGTCATAGTTACTCGTCCCAATTGCTCACCCAGTCTGCCACTTTTCCTTACTGCGGCCAGTCTGCCAGAAGCGATATGTCACTCGTTGTGTATCTTAAGAGATTCATCGTTACTCTTTCCATAGGTTACTGGTATTCTCTGATTCCATGCCTCTCGTGACGAAAATGTGGCTATCTTAATAGTGCAATACTTCTTCCTCCCAGTTGCTCACACAGTTTACTGCTTTTTGTGTAGTTTTTGTCTGCCAGAAACTATAATTCACCAGTTTTGTATCATAAAAGAGTCATCGTTTCTCCTCCTAGAGGTTATTCGAGATATCTTAATCCAAACCGCAAGTAACGAGGCATTGGCTACCTTAAGAGAGTCATAGTTACTCGTCCCCATTGCTCACCCAGTCTGCCACTTTTTCTTACTGTGTCCCAGTCTGCCAGAAGCGATATGCCACTCGTTGTGTATCCTAAGAGATTCATCGTTACTCCTTCCATAGGTTACTGGTATTCTCTGAGTCAAAACCTCTCTTTACGAAAAAGTGGCTATCTTAATAGTGCAATACTTCTTCCTCCCAGTTGCTCACACAGTTTACTGCTTTTTGTGTAGTTTTTGTCTGCCAGAAACTATAATTCACTAGTTGTGTATCATAAGAGAGTCATCGTTTCTCCTCCTAGGGGTTATTCGAGACCTCTTAATCCAAACCGCAAGTAACGAGGCATTGGCTACCTTAAGAGAGTCATAGTTACTCGTCCCAATTGCTCACCCAGTCTGCCACTTTTTCTTACTGCAGCCAGTCTGCCAGAAGCGATATGTCACTCGTTGTGTATCTTAAGAGATTCATCGTTACTCCTTCCATAGGTTACTGGTATTCTCTGAGTCAATACCTCTCTTGACGAAAAAGTGGCTATCTTAATAGTGCAATACTTCTTCCTCCGAGTTGCTCACACAGTTTACTGCTTTTTGTGTAGTTTTTGTCTGCCAGAAACTATAATTCACTAGTTGTGTATCATAAAAGAGTCATCGTTTCTCCTCCTAGGGGTTATTCGAGATATCTTAGTCCAAACCGCAAGTAACGAGGCATTGGCTACCTTAAGAGAGTCATAGTTACTCGTCCCAATTGCTCACCCAGTCTGCCACTTTTCCTTACTGCGGCCAGTCTGCCAGAAGCGATATGTCACTCGTTGTGTATCTTAAGAGATTCATCGTTACTCTTTCCATAGGTTACTGGTATTCTCTGATTCAATGCCTCTCGTGACGAAAATGTGGCTATCTTAATAGTGCAATACTTCTTCCTCCCAGTTGCTCACACAGTTTACTGCTTTTTGTGTAGTTTTTGTCTGCCAGAAACTATAATTCACCAGTTTTGTATCATAAAAGAGTCATCGTTTCTCCTCCTAGAGGTTATTCGAGATATCTTAATCCAAACCGCAAGTAACGAGGCATTGGCTACCTTAAGAGAGTCATAGTTACTCGTCCCCATTGCTCACCCAGTCTGCCACTTTTTCTTACTGTGTCCCAGTCTGCCAGAAGCGATATGCCACTCGTTGTGTATCCTAAGAGATTCATCGTTACTCCTTCCATAGGTTACTGGTATTCTCTGAGTCAAAACCTCTCTTTACGAAAAAGTGGCTATCTTAATAGTGCAATACTTCTTCCTCCCAGTTGCTCACACAGTTTACTGCTTTTTGTGTAGTTTTTGTCTGCCAGAAACTATAATTCACTAGTTGTGTATCATAAAAGAGTCATCGTTTCTCCTCCTAGGGGTTATTCGAGACCTCTTAATCCAAACCGCAAGTAACGAGGCATTGGCTACCTTAAGAGAGTCATAGTTACTCGTCCCAATTGCTCACCCAGTCTGCCACTTTTTCTTACTGCAGCCAGTCTGCCAGAAGCGATATGTCACTCGTTGTGTATCTTAAGAGATTCATCGTTACTCCTTCCATAGGTTACTGGTATTCTCTGAGTCAATACCTCTCTTGACGAAAAAGTGGCTATCTTAATAGTGCAATACTTCTTCCTCCGAGTTGCTCACACAGTTTACTACTTTTTGTGTAGTTTTTGTCTGCCAGAAACTATAATTCACTAGTTTTGTATCATAAAAGAGTCATCGTTTCTCCTCCTAGGGGTTATTCGAGATTTCTTAATCCAAACCGCAAGTAACGAGGCATTGGCTACCTTAAGAGAGTCATAGTTACTCGTCCCAATTGCTCACCCAGTCTGCCACTTTTCCTTACTGCGGCCAGTCTGCCAGAAGCGATATGTCACTCGTTGTGTATCTTAAGAGATTCATCTCTACTCTTTCCATAGGTTACTGGTATTCTCTGATTCAATGCCTCTCGTGACGAAAAAGTGGTTATCTTAATAGTGCAATACTTCTTCCTCCCAGTTGCTCACACAGTTTACTACTTTTTTGTGTAGTTTTTGTCTGCCAGAAACTATAATTCACTAGTTTTGTATCATAAAAGAGTCATCGTTTCTCGTCCTAGGGGTTATTCGAGACCTCTTAATCCAAACCGCAAGTAACGAGGCATTGGCTACCTTAAGAGAGTCATAGTTACTCGTCCCAATTGCTCACCCAGTCTGCCACTTTTTCTTACTGCGGCCAGTCTGCCAGAAGCGATATGCCACTCGTTGTGTATCTTAAGAGATTCATCGTTACTCCTTCCATAGGTTACTGGTATTCTCTGAGTCAATACCTCTCTTGACGAAAAAGTGGCTATCTTAATAGTGCAATACTTCTTCCTCCGTGTTGCTCACACAGTTTACTGCTTTTTGTGTAGTTTTTGTCTGCCAGAAACTATAATTCACTAGTTGTGTATCATAAAAGAGTCATCGTTTCTCCTCCTAGGGGTTATTCGAGATATCTTAGTCCAAACCGCAAGTAACGAGGCATTGGCTACCTTAAGAGAGTCATAGTTACTCGTCCCAATTGCTCACCCAGTCTGCCACTTTTTCTTACTGCGGCCAGTCTGCCAGAAGCGATATGTCACTCGTTGTGTATCTTAAGAGATTCATCGTTACTCCTTCCATAGGTTACTGGTATTCTCTGAGTCAATACCTCTCGTGACGAAAAAGTGGCTATCTTAATAGTGCAATACTTCTTCCTCCGAGTTGCTCACACAGTTTACTACTTTTTGTGTAGTTTTTGTCTGCCAGAAACTATAATTCACTAGTTGTGTATCATAAAAGAGTCATCGTTTCTCCTCCTAGGGGTTTTCGAGATTTCTTAATCCAAACCGCAAGTAACGAGGCATTGGCTACCTTAAGAGAGTCATAGTTACTCGTCCCCATTGCTCACCCAGTCTGCCACTTTTTCTTACTGTGGCCAGTCTGCCAGAAGCGATATGTCACTCGTTGTGTATCTTAAGAGATTCATCGTTACTCCTTCCATAGGTTACTGGTATTCTCTGAGTCAATACCTCTCTTGACGAAAAAGTGGCTATCTTAATAGTGCAATACTTCTTCCTCCGACTTGCTCACACAGTTTACTGCTTTTTGTGTAGTTTTTGTCTGCCAGAAACTATAATTCACTAGTTGTGTATCATAAAAGAGTCATCGTTTCTCCTCCTAGGGGTTATTCGAGATATCTTAGTCCAAACCGCAAGTAACGAGGCATTGGCTACCTTAAGAGAGTCATAGTTACTCGTCCCAATTGCTCACCCAGTCTGCCACTTTTCCTTACTGCGGCCAGTCTGCCAGAAGCGATATGTCACTCGTTGTGTATCTTAAGAGATTCATCGTTACTCTTTCCATAGGTTACTGGTATTCTCTGATTCCATGCCTCTCGTGACGAAAATGTGGCTATCTTAATAGTGCAATACTTCTTCCTCCCAGTTGCTCACACAGTTTACTGCTTTTTGTGTAGTTTTTGTCTGCCAGAAACTATAATTCACCAGTTTTGTATCATAAAAGAGTCATCGTTTCTCCTCCTAGAGGTTATTCGAGATATCTTAATCCAAACCGCAAGTAACGAGGCATTGGCTACCTTAAGAGAGTCATAGTTACTCGTCCCCATTGCTCACCCAGTCTGCCACTTTTTCTTACTGTGTCCCAGTCTGCCAGAAGCGATATGCCACTCGTTGTGTATCCTAAGAGATTCATCGTTACTCCTTCCATAGGTTACTGGTATTCTCTGAGTCAAAACCTCTCTTTACGAAAAAGTGGCTATCTTAATAGTGCAATACTTCTTCCTCCCAGTTGCTCACACAGTTTACTGCTTTTTGTGTAGTTTTTGTCTGCCAGAAACTATAATTCACTAGTTGTGTATCATAAGAGAGTCATCGTTTCTCCTCCTAGGGGTTATTCGAGACCTCTTAATCCAAACCGCAAGTAACGAGGCATTGGCTACCTTAAGAGAGTCATAGTTACTCGTCCCAATTGCTCACCCAGTCTGCCACTTTTTCTTACTGCAGCCAGTCTGTGAGAAGCGATATGTCACTCGTTGTGTATCTTAAGAGATTCATCGTTACTCCTTCCATAGGTTACTGGTATTCTCTGAGTCAATACCTCTCTTGACGAAAAAGTGGCTATCTTAATAGTGCAATACTTCTTCCTCCGACTTGCTCACACAGTTTACTGCTTTTTGTGTAGTTTTTGTCTGCCAGAAACTATAATTCACTAGTTGTGTATCATAAAAGAGTCATCGTTTCTCCTCCTAGGGGTTATTCGAGATATCTTAGTCCAAACCGCAAGTAACGAGGCATTGGCTACCTTAAGAGAGTCATAGTTACTCGTCCCAATTGCTCACCCAGTCTGCCACTTTTCCTTACTGCGGCCAGTCTGCCAGAAGCGATATGTCACTCGTTGTGTATCTTAAGAGATTCATCGTTACTCTTTCCATAGGTTACTGGTATTCTCTGATTCAATGCCTCTCGTGACGAAAATGTGGCTATCTTAATAGTGCAATACTTCTTCCTCCCAGTTGCTCACACAGTTTACTGCTTTTTGTGTAGTTTTTGTCTGCCAGAAACTATAATTCACCAGTTTTGTATCATAAAAGAGTCATCGTTTCTCCTCCTAGAGGTTATTCGAGATATCTTAATCCAAACCGCAAGTAACGAGGCATTGGCTACCTTAAGAGAGTCATAGTTACTCGTCCCCATTGCTCACCCAGTCTGCCACTTTTTCTTACTGTGTCCCAGTCTGCCAGAAGCGATATGCCACTCGTTGTGTATCCTAAGAGATTCATCGTTACTCCTTCCATAGGTTACTGGTATTCTCTGAGTCAAAACCTCTCTTTACGAAAAAGTGGCTATCTTAATAGTGCAATACTTCTTCCTCCCAGTTGCTCACACAGTTTACTGCTTTTTGTGTAGTTTTTGTCTGCCAGAAACTATAATTCACTAGTTGTGTATCATAAAAGAGTCATCGTTTCTCCTCCTAGGGGTTATTCGAGACCTCTTAATCCAAACCGCAAGTAACGAGGCATTGGCTACCTTAAGAGAGTCATAGTTACTCGTCCCAATTGCTCACCCAGTCTGCCACTTTTTCTTACTGCAGCCAGTCTGCCAGAAGCGATATGTCACTCGTTGTGTATCTTAAGAGATTCATCGTTACTCCTTCCATAGGTTACTGGTATTCTCTGAGTCAATACCTCTCTTGACGAAAAAGTGGCTATCTTAATAGTGCAATACTTCTTCCTCCGAGTTGCTCACACAGTTTACTACATTTTGTGTAGTTTTTGTCTGCCAGAAACTATAATTCACTAGTTTTGTATCATAAAAGAGTCATCGTTTCTCCTCCTAGGGGTTATTCGAGATTTCTTAATCCAAACCGCAAGTAACGAGGCATTGGCTACCTTAAGAGAGTCATAGTTACTCGTCCCAATTGCTCACCCAGTCTGCCACTTTTCCTTACTGCGGCCAGTCTGCCAGAAGCGATATGTCACTCGTTGTGTATCTTAAGAGATTCATCTCTACTCTTTCCATAGGTTACTGGTATTCTCTGATTCAATGCCTCTCGTGACGAAAAAGTGGTTATCTTAATAGTGCAATACTTCTTCCTCCCAGTTGCTCACACAGTTTACTACTTTTTTGTGTAGTTTTTGTCTGCCAGAAACTATAATTCACTAGTTTTGTATCATAAAAGAGTCATCGTTTCTCGTCCTAGGGGTTATTCGAGACCTCTTAATCCAAACCGCAAGTAACGAGGCATTGGCTACCTTAAGAGAGTCATAGTTACTCGTCCCAATTGCTCACCCAGTCTGCCACTTTTTCTTACTGCGGCCAGTCTGCCAGAAGCGATATGCCACTCGTTGTGTATCTTAAGAGATTCATCGTTACTCCTTCCATAGGTTACTGGTATTCTCTGAGTCAATACCTCTCTTGACGAAAAAGTGGCTATCTTAATAGTGCAATACTTCTTCCTCCGTGTTGCTCACACAGTTTACTGCTTTTTGTGTAGTTTTTGTCTGCCAGAAACTATAATTCACTAGTTGTGTATCATAAAAGAGTCATCGTTTCTCCTCCTAGGGGTTATTCGAGATATCTTAGTCCAAACCGCAAGTAACGAGGCATTGGCTACCTTAAGAGAGTCATAGTTACTCGTCCCAATTGCTCACCCAGTCTGCCACTTTTTCTTACTGCGGCCAGTCTGCCAGAAGCGATATGTCACTCGTTGTGTATCTTAAGAGATTCATCGTTACTCCTTCCATAGGTTACTGGTATTCTCTGAGTCAATACCTCTCGTGACGAAAAAGTGGCTATCTTAATAGTGCAATACTTCTTCCTCCGAGTTGCTCACACAGTTTACTACTTTTTGTGTAGTTTTTGTCTGCCAGAAACTATAATTCACTAGTTGTGTATCATAAAAGAGTCATCGTTTCTCCTCCTAGGGGTTTTCGAGATTTCTTAATCCAAACCGCAAGTAACGAGGCATTGGCTACCTTAAGAGAGTCATAGTTACTCGTCCCCATTGCTCACCCAGTCTGCCACTTTTTCTTACTGTGGCCAGTCTGCCAGAAGCGATATGTCACTCGTTGTGTATCTTAAGAGATTCATCGTTACTCCTTCCATAGGTTACTGGTATTCTCTGAGTCAATACCTCTCTTGACGAAAAAGTGGCTATCTTAATAGTGCAATACTTCTTCCTCCGAGTTGCTCACACAGTTTACTGCTTTTTGTGTAGTTTTTGTCTGCCACAAACTATAATTCACTAGTTGTGTATCATAAGAGAGTCATCGTCTCTCCTCCTAGGGGTTATTCGAGATATCTTAGTCCAAACCGCAAGTAACGAGGCATTGGCTACCTTAAGAGAGTCATAGTTACTCGTCATAATTGCTCGTCCAGTCTGCCACTTTTTCTTACTGCGGCCAGTCTGCCAGAAGCGATATGTCACTCGTTGTGTATCTTAAGAGATTCATCGTTACTCCTTCCGTAGGTTACTGGTATTCTCTGAGTCAATACCTCTCTTGACGAAAAAGTGGCTATCTTAATAGTGCAATACTTCTTCCTCCGAGTTGCTCACACAGTTTACTGCTTTTTGTGTAGTTTTTGTCTGCCAGAAACTATAATTCACTAGTTTTGTATCATAAAAGAGTCATCGTTTCTCCTCCTAGGGGTTATTCGAGATATCTTAATCCAAACCGCAAGTAACGAGGCATTGGCTACCTTAAGAGAGTCATAGTTACTCGTCCCCATTGCTCACCCAGTCTGCCACTTTTTCTTACTGTGTCCCAGTCTGCCAGAAGCGATATGCCACTCGTTGTGTATCCTAAGAGATTCATCGTTACTCCTTCCATAGGTTACTGGTATTCTCTGAGTCAATACCTCTCTTGACGAAAAAGTGGCTATCTTAATAGTGCAATACTTCTTCCTCCGAGTTGCTCACACAGTTTACTGCTTTTTGTGTAGTTTTTGTCTGCCAGAAACTATAATTCACTAGTTGTGTATCATAAAAGAGTCATCGTTTCTCCTCCTAGGGGTTATTCGAGACCTCTTAATCCAAACCGCAAGTAACGAGGCATTGCCTACCTTAAGAGAGTCATAGTTACTCGTCCCAATTGCTCACCCAGTCTGCCACTTTTTCTTACTGCGGCCAGTCTGCCAGAAGCGATATGTCACTCGTTGTGTATCTTAAGAGATTCATCGTTACTCCTTCCATAGGTTACTGGTATTCTCTGAGTCAATACCTCTCGTGACGAAAAAGTGGCTATCTTAATAGTGCAATACTTCTTCCTCCGAGTTGCTCACACAGTTTACTACTTTTTGTGTAGTTTTTGTCTGCCAGAAACTATAATTCACTAGTTTTGTATCATAAAAGAGTCATCGTTTCTCCTCCTATGGGTTATTCGAGACCTCTTAATCCAAACCGCAAGTAACGAGGCATTGGCTACCTTAAGAGAGTCATAGTTACTCGTCCCAATTGCTCACCCAGTCTGCCACTTTTTCTTACTGCGGCCAGTCTGCCAGAAGCGATATGTCACTCGTTGTGTATCTTAAGAGATTCATCGTTACTCCTTCCATAGGTTACTGGTATTCTCTGAGTCAATACCTCTCGTGACGAAAAAGTGGCTATCTTAATAGTGCAATACTTCTTCCTCCGAGTTGCTCACACAGTTTACTACTTTTTGTGTAGTTTTTGTCTGCCAGAAACTATAATTCACTAGTTGTGTATCATAAAAGAGTCATCGTTTCTCCTCCTAGGGGTTTTCGAGATTTCTTAATCCAAACCGCAAGTAACGAGGCATTGGCTACCTTAAGAGAGTCATAGTTACTCGTCCCCATTGCTCACCCAGTCTGCCACTTTTTCTTACTGTGGCCAGTCTGCCAGAAGCGATATGTCACTCGTTGTGTATCTTAAGAGATTCATCGTTACTCCTTCCATAGGTTACTGGTATTCTCTGAGTCAATACCTCTCTTGACGAAAAAGTGGCTATCTTATTAGTGCAATACTTCTTCCTCCGAGTTGCTCACACAGTTTACTGCTTTTTGTGTAGTTTTTGTCTGCCAGAAACTATACTTCACTAGTTGTGTATCATAAAAGAGTCATCGTTTCTCCTCCTAGGGGTTATTCGAGACCTCTTAATCCAAACCGCAAGTAACAAGGCATTGCCTACCTTACGAGAGTCACAGTTACTCGTCCCAATTGCTCACCCAGTCTGCCACTTTTTCTTACTGCGGCCAGTCTGCCAGAAGCGATATGTCACTCGTTGTGTATCTTAAGAGATTCATCGTTACTCCTTCCATAGGTTACTGGTATTCTCTGAGTCAATACCTCTCGTGACGAAAAAGTGGCTATCTTAATAGTGCAATACTTCTTCCTCCGAGTTGCTCACACAGTTTACTACTTTTTGTGTAGTTTTTGTCTGCCAGAAACTATAATTCACTAGTTGTGTATCATAAAAGAGTCATCGTTTCTCCTCCTAGGGGTTATTCGAGACCTCTTAATCCAAACCGCAAGTAACGAGGCATTGGCTACCTTAAGAGAGTCATAGTTACTCGTCCCAATTGCTCACCCAGTCTGACACTTTTCCTTACTGCGGCCAGTCTGCCAGAAGCGATATGTCACTCGTTGTGTATCTTAAGAGATTCATCGTTACTCCTTCCATAGGTTACTGGTATTCTCTGAGTCAATACCTCTCGTGACGAAAAAGTGGCTATCTTAATAGTGCAATACTTCTTCCTCCGAGTTGCTCACACAGTTTACTACTTTTTGTGTAGTTTTTGTCTGCCAGAAACTATAATTCACTAGTTGTGTATCATAAAAGAGTCATCGTTTCTCCTCCTAGGGGTTATTCGAGATATCTTAGTCCAAACCGCAAGTAACGAGGCATTGGCTACCTTAAGAGAGTCATAGTTACTCGTCCCAATTGCTCACCCAGTCTGCCACTTTTTCTTACTGCAGCCAGTCTGCCAGAAGCGATATGTCACTCGTTGTGTATCTTAAGAGATTCATCGTTACTCCTTCCATAGGTTACTGGTATTCTCTGAGTCAATACCTCTCTTGACGAAAAAGTGGCTATCTTAATAGTGCAATACTTCTTCCTCCGAGTTGCTCACACAGTTTACTACTTTTTGTGTAGTTTTTGTCTGCCAGAAACTATAATTCACTAGTTTTGTATCATAAAAGAGTCATCGTTTCTCCTCCTAGGGGTTATTCGAGATTTCTTAATCCAAACCGCAAGTAACGAGGCATTGGCTACCTTAAGAGAGTCATAGTTACTCGTCCCAATTGCTCACCCAGTCTGCCACTTTTCCTTACTGCGGCCAGTCTGCCAGAAGCGATATGTCACTCGTTGTGTATCTTAAGAGATTCATCTCTACTCTTTCCATAGGTTACTGGTATTCTCTGATTCAATGCCTCTCGTGACGAAAAAGTGGTTATCTTAATAGTGCAATACTTCTTCCTCCCAGTTGCTCACACAGTTTACTACTTTTTTGTGTAGTTTTTGTCTGCCAGAAACTATAATTCACTAGTTTTGTATCATAAAAGAGTCATCGTTTCTCGTCCTAGGGGTTATTCGAGACCTCTTAATCCAAACCGCAAGTAACGAGGCATTGGCTACCTTAAGAGAGTCATAGTTACTCGTCCCAATTGCTCACCCAGTCTGCCACTTTTTCTTACTGCGGCCAGTCTGCCAGAAGCGATATGCCACTCGTTGTGTATCTTAAGAGATTCATCGTTACTCCTTCCATAGGTTACTGGTATTCTCTGAGTCAATACCTCTCTTGACGAAAAAGTGGCTATCTTAATAGTGCAATACTTCTTCCTCCGTGTTGCTCACACAGTTTACTGCTTTTTGTGTAGTTTTTGTCTGCCAGAAACTATAATTCACTAGTTGTGTATCATAAAAGAGTCATCGTTTCTCCTCCTAGGGGTTATTCGAGATATCTTAGTCCAAACCGCAAGTAACGAGGCATTGGCTACCTTAAGAGAGTCATAGTTACTCGTCCCAATTGCTCACCCAGTCTGCCACTTTTTCTTACTGCGGCCAGTCTGCCAGAAGCGATATGTCACTCGTTGTGTATCTTAAGAGATTCATCGTTACTCCTTCCATAGGTTACTGGTATTCTCTGAGTCAATACCTCTCGTGACGAAAAAGTGGCTATCTTAATAGTGCAATACTTCTTCCTCCGAGTTGCTCACACAGTTTACTACTTTTTGTGTAGTTTTTGTCTGCCAGAAACTATAATTCACTAGTTGTGTATCATAAAAGAGTCATCGTTTCTCCTCCTAGGGGTTTTCGAGATTTCTTAATCCAAACCGCAAGTAACGAGGCATTGGCTACCTTAAGAGAGTCATAGTTACTCGTCCCCATTGCTCACCCAGTCTGCCACTTTTTCTTACTGTGGCCAGTCTGCCAGAAGCGATATGTCACTCGTTGTGTATCTTAAGAGATTCATCGTTACTCCTTCCATAGGTTACTGGTATTCTCTGAGTCAATACCTCTCTTGACGAAAAAGTGGCTATCTTAATAGTGCAATACTTCTTCCTCCGACTTGCTCACACAGTTTACTGCTTTTTGTGTAGTTTTTGTCTGCCAGAAACTATAATTCACTAGTTGTGTATCATAAAAGAGTCATCGTTTCTCCTCCTAGGGGTTATTCGAGATATCTTAGTCCAAACCGCAAGTAACGAGGCATTGGCTACCTTAAGAGAGTCATAGTTACTCGTCCCAATTGCTCACCCAGTCTGCCACTTTTCCTTACTGCGGCCAGTCTGCCAGAAGCGATATGTCACTCGTTGTGTATCTTAAGAGATTCATCGTTACTCTTTCCATAGGTTACTGGTATTCTCTGATTCCATGCCTCTCGTGACGAAAATGTGGCTATCTTAATAGTGCAATACTTCTTCCTCCCAGTTGCTCACACAGTTTACTGCTTTTTGTGTAGTTTTTGTCTGCCAGAAACTATAATTCACCAGTTTTGTATCATAAAAGAGTCATCGTTTCTCCTCCTAGAGGTTATTCGAGATATCTTAATCCAAACCGCAAGTAACGAGGCATTGGCTACCTTAAGAGAGTCATAGTTACTCGTCCCCATTGCTCACCCAGTCTGCCACTTTTTCTTACTGTGTCCCAGTCTGCCAGAAGCGATATGCCACTCGTTGTGTATCCTAAGAGATTCATCGTTACTCCTTCCATAGGTTACTGGTATTCTCTGAGTCAAAACCTCTCTTTACGAAAAAGTGGCTATCTTAATAGTGCAATACTTCTTCCTCCCAGTTGCTCACACAGTTTACTGCTTTTTGTGTAGTTTTTGTCTGCCAGAAACTATAATTCACTAGTTGTGTATCATAAGAGAGTCATCGTTTCTCCTCCTAGGGGTTATTCGAGACCTCTTAATCCAAACCGCAAGTAACGAGGCATTGGCTACCTTAAGAGAGTCATAGTTACTCGTCCCAATTGCTCACCCAGTCTGCCACTTTTTCTTACTGCAGCCAGTCTGTGAGAAGCGATATGTCACTCGTTGTGTATCTTAAGAGATTCATCGTTACTCCTTCCATAGGTTACTGGTATTCTCTGAGTCAATACCTCTCTTGACGAAAAAGTGGCTATCTTAATAGTGCAATACTTCTTCCTCCGACTTGCTCACACAGTTTACTGCTTTTTGTGTAGTTTTTGTCTGCCAGAAACTATAATTCACTAGTTGTGTATCATAAAAGAGTCATCGTTTCTCCTCCTAGGGGTTATTCGAGATATCTTAGTCCAAACCGCAAGTAACGAGGCATTGGCTACCTTAAGAGAGTCATAGTTACTCGTCCCAATTGCTCACCCAGTCTGCCACTTTTCCTTACTGCGGCCAGTCTGCCAGAAGCGATATGTCACTCGTTGTGTATCTTAAGAGATTCATCGTTACTCTTTCCATAGGTTACTGGTATTCTCTGATTCAATGCCTCTCGTGACGAAAATGTGGCTATCTTAATAGTGCAATACTTCTTCCTCCCAGTTGCTCACACAGTTTACTGCTTTTTGTGTAGTTTTTGTCTGCCAGAAACTATAATTCACCAGTTTTGTATCATAAAAGAGTCATCGTTTCTCCTCCTAGAGGTTATTCGAGATATCTTAATCCAAACCGCAAGTAACGAGGCATTGGCTACCTTAAGAGAGTCATAGTTACTCGTCCCCATTGCTCACCCAGTCTGCCACTTTTTCTTACTGTGTCCCAGTCTGCCAGAAGCGATATGCCACTCGTTGTGTATCCTAAGAGATTCATCGTTACTCCTTCCATAGGTTACTGGTATTCTCTGAGTCAAAACCTCTCTTTACGAAAAAGTGGCTATCTTAATAGTGCAATACTTCTTCCTCCCAGTTGCTCACACAGTTTACTGCTTTTTGTGTAGTTTTTGTCTGCCAGAAACTATAATTCACTAGTTGTGTATCATAAAAGAGTCATCGTTTCTCCTCCTAGGGGTTATTCGAGACCTCTTAATCCAAACCGCAAGTAACGAGGCATTGGCTACCTTAAGAGAGTCATAGTTACTCGTCCCAATTGCTCACCCAGTCTGCCACTTTTTCTTACTGCAGCCAGTCTGCCAGAAGCGATATGTCACTCGTTGTGTATCTTAAGAGATTCATCGTTACTCCTTCCATAGGTTACTGGTATTCTCTGAGTCAATACCTCTCTTGACGAAAAAGTGGCTATCTTAATAGTGCAATACTTCTTCCTCCGAGTTGCTCACACAGTTTACTACTTTTTGTGTAGTTTTTGTCTGCCAGAAACTATAATTCACTAGTTTTGTATCATAAAAGAGTCATCGTTTCTCCTCCTAGGGGTTATTCGAGATTTCTTAATCCAAACCGCAAGTAACGAGGCATTGGCTACCTTAAGAGAGTCATAGTTACTCGTCCCAATTGCTCACCCAGTCTGCCACTTTTCCTTACTGCGGCCAGTCTGCCAGAAGCGATATGTCACTCGTTGTGTATCTTAAGAGATTCATCTCTACTCTTTCCATAGGTTACTGGTATTCTCTGATTCAATGCCTCTCGTGACGAAAAAGTGGTTATCTTAATAGTGCAATACTTCTTCCTCCCAGTTGCTCACACAGTTTACTACTTTTTTGTGTAGTTTTTGTCTGCCAGAAACTATAATTCACTAGTTTTGTATCATAAAAGAGTCATCGTTTCTCGTCCTAGGGGTTATTCGAGACCTCTTAATCCAAACCGCAAGTAACGAGGCATTGGCTACCTTAAGAGAGTCATAGTTACTCGTCCCAATTGCTCACCCAGTCTGCCACTTTTTCTTACTGCGGCCAGTCTGCCAGAAGCGATATGCCACTCGTTGTGTATCTTAAGAGATTCATCGTTACTCCTTCCATAGGTTACTGGTATTCTCTGAGTCAATACCTCTCTTGACGAAAAAGTGGCTATCTTAATAGTGCAATACTTCTTCCTCCGTGTTGCTCACACAGTTTACTGCTTTTTGTGTAGTTTTTGTCTGCCAGAAACTATAATTCACTAGTTGTGTATCATAAAAGAGTCATCGTTTCTCCTCCTAGGGGTTATTCGAGATATCTTAGTCCAAACCGCAAGTAACGAGGCATTGGCTACCTTAAGAGAGTCATAGTTACTCGTCCCAATTGCTCACCCAGTCTGCCACTTTTTCTTACTGCGGCCAGTCTGCCAGAAGCGATATGTCACTCGTTGTGTATCTTAAGAGATTCATCGTTACTCCTTCCATAGGTTACTGGTATTCTCTGAGTCAATACCTCTCGTGACGAAAAAGTGGCTATCTTAATAGTGCAATACTTCTTCCTCCGAGTTGCTCACACAGTTTACTACTTTTTGTGTAGTTTTTGTCTGCCAGAAACTATAATTCACTAGTTGTGTATCATAAAAGAGTCATCGTTTCTCCTCCTAGGGGTTTTCGAGATTTCTTAATCCAAACCGCAAGTAACGAGGCATTGGCTACCTTAAGAGAGTCATAGTTACTCGTCCCCATTGCTCACCCAGTCTGCCACTTTTTCTTACTGTGGCCAGTCTGCCAGAAGCGATATGTCACTCGTTGTGTATCTTAAGAGATTCATCGTTACTCCTTCCATAGGTTACTGGTATTCTCTGAGTCAATACCTCTCTTGACGAAAAAGTGGCTATCTTAATAGTGCAATACTTCTTCCTCCGAGTTGCTCACACAGTTTACTGCTTTTTGTGTAGTTTTTGTCTGCCACAAACTATAATTCACTAGTTGTGTATCATAAGAGAGTCATCGTCTCTCCTCCTAGGGGTTATTCGAGATATCTTAGTCCAAACCGCAAGTAACGAGGCATTGGCTACCTTAAGAGAGTCATAGTTACTCGTCATAATTGCTCGTCCAGTCTGCCACTTTTTCTTACTGCGGCCAGTCTGCCAGAAGCGATATGTCACTCGTTGTGTATCTTAAGAGATTCATCGTTACTCCTTCCGTAGGTTACTGGTATTCTCTGAGTCAATACCTCTCTTGACGAAAAAGTGGCTATCTTAATAGTGCAATACTTCTTCCTCCGAGTTGCTCACACAGTTTACTGCTTTTTGTGTAGTTTTTGTCTGCCAGAAACTATAATTCACTAGTTTTGTATCATAAAAGAGTCATCGTTTCTCCTCCTAGGGGTTATTCGAGATATCTTAATCCAAACCGCAAGTAACGAGGCATTGGCTACCTTAAGAGAGTCATAGTTACTCGTCCCCATTGCTCACCCAGTCTGCCACTTTTTCTTACTGTGTCCCAGTCTGCCAGAAGCGATATGCCACTCGTTGTGTATCCTAAGAGATTCATCGTTACTCCTTCCATAGGTTACTGGTATTCTCTGAGTCAATACCTCTCTTGACGAAAAAGTGGCTATCTTAATAGTGCAATACTTCTTCCTCCGAGTTGCTCACACAGTTTACTGCTTTTTGTGTAGTTTTTGTCTGCCAGAAACTATAATTCACTAGTTGTGTATCATAAAAGAGTCATCGTTTCTCCTCCTAGGGGTTATTCGAGACCTCTTAATCCAAACCGCAAGTAACGAGGCATTGCCTACCTTAAGAGAGTCATAGTTACTCGTCCCAATTGCTCACCCAGTCTGCCACTTTTTCTTACTGCGGCCAGTCTGCCAGAAGCGATATGTCACTCGTTGTGTATCTTAAGAGATTCATCGTTACTCCTTCCATAGGTTACTGGTATTCTCTGAGTCAATACCTCTCGTGACGAAAAAGTGGCTATCTTAATAGTGCAATACTTCTTCCTCCGAGTTGCTCACACAGTTTACTACTTTTTGTGTAGTTTTTGTCTGCCAGAAACTATAATTCACTAGTTTTGTATCATAAAAGAGTCATCGTTTCTCCTCCTATGGGTTATTCGAGACCTCTTAATCCAAACCGCAAGTAACGAGGCATTGGCTACCTTAAGAGAGTCATAGTTACTCGTCCCAATTGCTCACCCAGTCTGCCACTTTTTCTTACTGCGGCCAGTCTGCCAGAAGCGATATGTCACTCGTTGTGTATCTTAAGAGATTCATCGTTACTCCTTCCATAGGTTACTGGTATTCTCTGAGTCAATACCTCTCGTGACGAAAAAGTGGCTATCTTAATAGTGCAATACTTCTTCCTCCGAGTTGCTCACACAGTTTACTACTTTTTGTGTAGTTTTTGTCTGCCAGAAACTATAATTCACTAGTTGTGTATCATAAAAGAGTCATCGTTTCTCCTCCTAGGGGTTTTCGAGATTTCTTAATCCAAACCGCAAGTAACGAGGCATTGGCTACCTTAAGAGAGTCATAGTTACTCGTCCCCATTGCTCACCCAGTCTGCCACTTTTTCTTACTGTGGCCAGTCTGCCAGAAGCGATATGTCACTCGTTGTGTATCTTAAGAGATTCATCGTTACTCCTTCCATAGGTTACTGGTATTCTCTGAGTCAATACCTCTCTTGACGAAAAAGTGGCTATCTTATTAGTGCAATACTTCTTCCTCCGAGTTGCTCACACAGTTTACTGCTTTTTGTGTAGTTTTTGTCTGCCAGAAACTATACTTCACTAGTTGTGTATCATAAAAGAGTCATCGTTTCTCCTCCTAGGGGTTATTCGAGACCTCTTAATCCAAACCGCAAGTAACAAGGCATTGCCTACCTTACGAGAGTCACAGTTACTCGTCCCAATTGCTCACCCAGTCTGCCACTTTTTCTTACTGCGGCCAGTCTGCCAGAAGCGATATGTCACTCGTTGTGTATCTTAAGAGATTCATCGTTACTCCTTCCATAGGTTACTGGTATTCTCTGAGTCAATACCTCTCGTGACGAAAAAGTGGCTATCTTAATAGTGCAATACTTCTTCCTCCGAGTTGCTCACACAGTTTACTACTTTTTGTGTAGTTTTTGTCTGCCAGAAACTATAATTCACTAGTTGTGTATCATAAAAGAGTCATCGTTTCTCCTCCTAGGGGTTATTCGAGACCTCTTAATCCAAACCGCAAGTAACGAGGCATTGGCTACCTTAAGAGAGTCATAGTTACTCGTCCCAATTGCTCACCCAGTCTGACACTTTTCCTTACTGCGGCCAGTCTGCCAGAAGCGATATGTCACTCGTTGTGTATCTTAAGAGATTCATCGTTACTCCTTCCATAGGTTACTGGTATTCTCTGAGTCAATACCTCTCGTGACGAAAAAGTGGCTATCTTAATAGTGCAATACTTCTTCCTCCGAGTTGCTCACACAGTTTACTACTTTTTGTGTAGTTTTTGTCTGCCAGAAACTATAATTCACTAGTTGTGTATCATAAAAGAGTCATCGTTTCTCCTCCTAGGGGTTTTCGAGATTTCTTAATCCAAACCGCAAGTAACGAGGCATTGGCTACCTTAAGAGAGTCATAGTTACTCGTCCCCATTGCTCACCCAGTCTGCCACTTTTTCTTACTGTGGCCAGTCTGCCAGAAGCGATATGTCACTCGTTGTGTATCTTAAGAGATTCATCGTTACTCCTTCCATAGGTTACTGGTATTCTCTGAGTCAATACCTCTCTTGACGAAAAAGTGGCTATCTTATTAGTGCAATACTTCTTCCTCCGAGTTGCTCACACAGTTTACTGCTTTTTGTGTAGTTTTTGTCTGCCAGAAACTATACTTCACTAGTTGTGTATCATAAAAGAGTCATCGTTTCTCCTCCTAGGGGTTATTCGAGACCTCTTAATCCAAACCGCAAGTAACAAGGCATTGCCTACCTTACGAGAGTCACAGTTACTCGTCCCAATTGCTCACCCAGTCTGCCACTTTTTCTTACTGCGGCCAGTCTGCCAGAAGCGATATGTCACTCGTTGTGTATCTTAAGAGATTCATCGTTACTCCTTCCATAGGTTACTGGTATTCTCTGAGTCAATACCTCTCGTGACGAAAAAGTGGCTATCTTAATAGTGCAATACTTCTTCCTCCGAGTTGCTCACACAGTTTACTACTTTTTGTGTAGTTTTTGTCTGCCAGAAACTATAATTCACTAGTTGTGTATCATAAAAGAGTCATCGTTTCTCCTCCTAGGGGTTATTCGAGACCTCTTAATCCAAACCGCAAGTAACGAGGCATTGGCTACCTTAAGAGAGTCATAGTTACTCGTCCCAATTGCTCACCCAGTCTGACACTTTTCCTTACTGCGGCCAGTCTGCCAGAAGCGATATGTCACTCGTTGTGTATCTTAAGAGATTCATCGTTACTCCTTCCATAGGTTACTGGTATTCTCTGAGTCAATACCTCTCTTGACGAAAAAATGGCTATCTTAATAGTGCAATACTTCTTCCTCCGAGTTGTTCACACAGTTTACTACTTTTTGTGTAGTTTTTGTCTGCCAGAAACTATAATTCACTAGTTTTGTATCATAAAAGAGTCATCGTTTCTCCTCCTAGGGGTTATTCGAGATTTCTTAATCCAAACCGCAAGTAACGAGGCATTGGCTACCTTAAGAGAGTCATAGTTACTCGTCCCAATTGCTCACCCAGTCTGCCACTTTTCCTTACTGCGGCCAGTCTGCCAGAAGCGATATGTCACTCGTTGTGTATCTTAAGAGATTCATCTCTACTCTTTCCATAGGTTACTGGTATTCTCTGATTCAATGCCTCTCGTGACGAAAAAGTGGCTATCTTAATAGTGCAATACTTCTTCCTCCCAGTTGCTCACACAGTTTACTACTTTTTTGTGTAGTTTTTGTCTGCCAGAAACTATAATTCACTAGTTTTGTATCATAAAAGAGTCATCGTTTCTCGTCCTAGGGGTTATTCGAGACCTCTTAATCCAAACCGCAAGTAACGAGGCATTGGCTACCTTAAGAGAGTCATAGTTACTCGTCCCAATTGCTCACCCAGTCTGCCACTTTTTCTTACTGCGGCCAGTCTGCCAGAAGCGATATGTCACTCGTTGTGTATCTTAAGAGATTCATCGTTACTCCTTCCATAGGTTACTGGTATTCTCTGAGTCAATACCTCTCGTGACGAAAAAGTGGCTATCTTAATAGTGCAATACTTCTTCCTCCGAGTTGCTCAGACAGTTTACTACTTTTTGTGTAGTTTTTGTCTGCCAGAAACTATAATTCACTAGTTGTGTATCATAAAAGAGTCATCGTTTCTCCTCCTAGGGGTTTTCGAGATTTCTTAATCCAAACCGCAAGTAACGAGGCATTGGCTACCTTAAGAGAGTCATAGTTACTCGTCCCCATTGCTCACCCAGTCTGCCACTTTTACTTACTGTGGCCAGTCTGCCAGAAGCGATATGTCACTCGTTGTGTATCTTAAGAGATTCATCGTTACTCCTTCCATAGGTTACTGGTATTCTCTGAGTCAATACCTCTCTTGACGAAAAAGTGGCTATCTTATTAGTGCAATACTTCTTCCTCCGAGTTGCTCACACAGTTTACTGCTTTTTGTGTAGTTTTTGTCTGCCAGAAACTATACTTCACTAGTTGTGTATCATAAAAGAGTCATCGTTTCTCCTCCTAGGGGTTATTCGAGACCTCTTAATCCAAACCGCAAGTAACAAGGCATTGCCTACCTTACGAGAGTCACAGTTACTCGTCCCAATTGCTCACCCAGTCTGCCACTTTTTCTTACTGCGGCCAGTCTGCCAGAAGCGATATGTCACTCGTTGTGTATCTTAAGAGATTCATCGTTACTCCTTCCATAGGTTACTGGTATTCTCTGAGTCAATACCTCTCGTGACGAAAAAGTGGCTATCTTAATAGTGCAATACTTCTTCCTCCGAGTTGCTCACACAGTTTACTACTTTTTGTGTAGTTTTTGTCTGCCAGAAACTATAATTCACTAGTTGTGTATCATAAAAGAGTCATCGTTTCTCCTCCTAGGGGTTATTCGAGACCTCTTAATCCAAACCGCAAGTAACGAGGCATTGGCTACCTTAAGAGAGTCATAGTTACTCGTCCCAATTGCTCACCCAGTGTGACACTTTTCCTTACTGCGGCCAGTCTGCCAGAAGCGATATGTCACTCGTTGTGTATCTTAAGAGATTCATCGTTACTCCTTCCATAGGTTACTGGTATTCTCTGAGTCAATACCTCTCTTGACGAAAAAGTGGCTATCTTAATAGTGCAATACTTATCCTCCGAGTTGCTCACACTGTTTACTACTTTTTGAGTACTTGCCAGTCTGCCAGAAGCGATATGTCACTAGTTGTGTATCATAAAAGAGTCATCGTTTCTCCTCCTAGATGTTATTCGAGATATCTTAATCCAAACCGCAAGTAACGAGGCATTGGCTACCTTAAGAGAGTCATAGTTACTCGTCCCAATTGCTCACCCAGTCTGCCACTTTTCCTTACTGCGGCCAGTCTGCCAGAAGCGATATGTCACTCGTTGTGTATCTTAAGAGATTCATCGTTACTCCTTCCATAGGTTACTGGAATTCTCTGATTCAATGTCTCTCGTGACGAAAAAGTGGCTATCTTAATAGTGCAATACTTCTTCCTCCGAGTTGCTCACACAGTTTACTACTTTTTTGTGTAGTTTTTGTCTGCCAGAAACTATAATTCACTAGTTTTGTATCATAAAAGATTCATCGTTTCTCCTCCTAGGGGTTATTCGAGACCTCTTAATCCAAACCGCAAGTAACGAGGCATTGGCTACCTTAAGAGAGTCATAGTTACTCGTCCCAATTGCTCACCCAGTCTGCCACTTTTTCTTACTGCAGCCAGTCTGCCAGAAGCGATATGTCACTCGTTGTGTATCTTAAGAGATTCATCGTTACTCCTTCCATAGGTTACTGGTATTCTCTGAGTCAATACCTCTCGTGACGAAAAAGTGGCTATCTTAATAGTGCAATACTTCTTCCTCCCAGTTGCTCACACAGTTTACTACTTTTTGTGTAGTTTTTGTCTGCCAGAAACTATAATTCACTAGTTGTGTATCATAAAAGAGTCATCGTTTCTCCTCCTAGGGGTTTTCGAGATTTCTTAATCCAAACCGCAAGTAACGAGGCATTGCCTACCTTAAGAGAGTCATAGTTACTCGTCCCAATTGCTCACCCAGTCTGCCACTTTTCCTTACTGCGGCCAGTCTGCCAGAAGCCATATGTCACTCGTTGTGTATCTTAAGAGATTCATCGTTACTCCTTCCATAGGTTACTGGTATTCTCTGAGTCAATACCTCTCTTGACGAAAAAGTGGCTATCTTAATAGTGCAATACTTCTTCCTCCGAGTTGCTCACACAGTTTACTACTTTTTGTGTACTTGCCAGTCTGCCAGAAGCGATATGTCACTAGTTGTGTATCATAAAAGAGTCATCGTTTCTCCTCCTAGGGGTTATTCGAGATTTCTTAATCCAAACCGCAAGTAACGAGGCATTGGCTACCTTAAGAGAGTCATAGTTACTCGTCCCAATTGCTCACCCAGTCTGCCACTTTTCCTTACTGCGGCCAGTCTGCCAGAAGCGATATGTCACTCGTTGTGTATCTTAAGAGATTCATCGTTACTCCTTCCATAGGTTACTGGAATTCTCTGATTAAATGTCTCTCGTGACGAAAAAGTGGCTATCTTAATAGTGCAATACTTCTTCCTCCCAGTTGCTCACACAGTTTACTACTTTTTTGTGTAGTTTTTGTCTGCCAGAAACTATAATTCACTAGTTTTGTATAATAAAAGATTCATCGTTTCTCCTCCTAGGGGTTATTCGAGACCTCTTAATCGAAACCGCAAGTAACGAGGCATTGGCTACCTTAAGAGAGTCATAGTTACTCGTCCCAATTGCTCACCCAGTCTGCCACTTTTTCTTACTGCGGCCAGTCTGCCAGAAGCGATATGTCACTCGTTGTGTATCTTAAGAGATTCATCGTTACTCCTTCCATAGGTTACTGGTATTCTCTGAGTCAATACCTCTCGTGACGAAAAAGTGGCTATCTTAATAGTGCAATACTTCTTCCTCCGAGTTGCTCACACAGTTTACTACTTTTTGTGTAGTTTTTGTCTGCCAGAAACTATAATTCACTAGTTGTGTATCATAAAAGAGTCATCGTTTCTCCTCCTAGGGGTTATTCGAGACCTCTTAATCCAAACCGCAAGTAACGAGGCATTGGCTACCTTAAGAGAGTCATAGTTACTCGTCCCAATTGCTCACCCAGTCTGACACTTTTCCTTACTGCGGCCAGTCTGCCAGAAGCGATATGTCACTCGTTGTGTATCTTAAGAGATTCATCGTTACTCCTTCCATAGGTTACTGGTATTCTCTGAGTCAATACCTCTCGTGACGAAAAAGTGGCTATCTTAATAGTGCAATACTTCTTCCTCCGAGTTGCTCACACAGTTTACTACTTTTTGTGTAGTTTTTGTCTGCCAGAAACTATAATTCACTAGTTGTGTATCATAAAAGAGTCATCGTTTCTCCTCCTAGGGGTTTTCGAGATTTCTTAATCCAAACCGCAAGTAACGAGGCATTGGCTACCTTAAGAGAGTCATAGTTACTCGTCCCCATTGCTCACCCAGTCTGCCACTTTTTCTTACTGTGGCCAGTCTGCCAGAAGCGATATGTCACTCGTTGTGTATCTTAAGAGATTCATCGTTACTCCTTCCATAGGTTACTGGTATTCTCTGAGTCAATACCTCTCTTGACGAAAAAGTGGCTATCTTATTAGTGCAATACTTCTTCCTCCGAGTTGCTCACACAGTTTACTGCTTTTTGTGTAGTTTTTGTCTGCCAGAAACTATACTTCACTAGTTGTGTATCATAAAAGAGTCATCGTTTCTCCTCCTAGGGGTTATTCGAGACCTCTTAATCCAAACCGCAAGTAACAAGGCATTGCCTACCTTACGAGAGTCACAGTTACTCGTCCCAATTGCTCACCCAGTCTGCCACTTTTTCTTACTGCGGCCAGTCTGCCAGAAGCGATATGTCACTCGTTGTGTATCTTAAGAGATTCATCGTTACTCCTTCCATAGGTTACTGGTATTCTCTGAGTCAATACCTCTCGTGACGAAAAAGTGGCTATCTTAATAGTGCAATACTTCTTCCTCCGAGTTGCTCACACAGTTTACTACTTTTTGTGTAGTTTTTGTCTGCCAGAAACTATAATTCACTAGTTGTGTATCATAAAAGAGTCATCGTTTCTCCTCCTAGGGGTTATTCGAGACCTCTTAATCCAAACCGCAAGTAACGAGGCATTGGCTACCTTAAGAGAGTCATAGTTACTCGTCCCAATTGCTCACCCAGTCTGACACTTTTCCTTACTGCGGCCAGTCTGCCAGAAGCGATATGTCACTCGTTGTGTATCTTAAGAGATTCATCGTTACTCCTTCCATAGGTTACTGGTATTCTCTGAGTCAATACCTCTCTTGACGAAAAAATGGCTATCTTAATAGTGCAATACTTCTTCCTCCGAGTTGTTCACACAGTTTACTACTTTTTGTGTAGTTTTTGTCTGCCAGAAACTATAATTCACTAGTTTTGTATCATAAAAGAGTCATCGTTTCTCCTCCTAGGGGTTATTCGAGATTTCTTAATCCAAACCGCAAGTAACGAGGCATTGGCTACCTTAAGAGAGTCATAGTTACTCGTCCCAATTGCTCACCCAGTCTGCCACTTTTCCTTACTGCGGCCAGTCTGCCAGAAGCGATATGTCACTCGTTGTGTATCTTAAGAGATTCATCTCTACTCTTTCCATAGGTTACTGGTATTCTCTGATTCAATGCCTCTCGTGACGAAAAAGTGGCTATCTTAATAGTGCAATACTTCTTCCTCCCAGTTGCTCACACAGTTTACTACTTTTTTGTGTAGTTTTTGTCTGCCAGAAACTATAATTCACTAGTTTTGTATCATAAAAGAGTCATCGTTTCTCGTCCTAGGGGTTATTCGAGACCTCTTAATCCAAACCGCAAGTAACGAGGCATTGGCTACCTTAAGAGAGTCATAGTTACTCGTCCCAATTGCTCACCCAGTCTGCCACTTTTTCTTACTGCGGCCAGTCTGCCAGAAGCGATATGTCACTCGTTGTGTATCTTAAGAGATTCATCGTTACTCCTTCCATAGGTTACTGGTATTCTCTGAGTCAATACCTCTCGTGACGAAAAAGTGGCTATCTTAATAGTGCAATACTTCTTCCTCCGAGTTGCTCAGACAGTTTACTACTTTTTGTGTAGTTTTTGTCTGCCAGAAACTATAATTCACTAGTTGTGTATCATAAAAGAGTCATCGTTTCTCCTCCTAGGGGTTTTCGAGATTTCTTAATCCAAACCGCAAGTAACGAGGCATTGGCTACCTTAAGAGAGTCATAGTTACTCGTCCCCATTGCTCACCCAGTCTGCCACTTTTACTTACTGTGGCCAGTCTGCCAGAAGCGATATGTCACTCGTTGTGTATCTTAAGAGATTCATCGTTACTCCTTCCATAGGTTACTGGTATTCTCTGAGTCAATACCTCTCTTGACGAAAAAGTGGCTATCTTATTAGTGCAATACTTCTTCCTCCGAGTTGCTCACACAGTTTACTGCTTTTTGTGTAGTTTTTGTCTGCCAGAAACTATACTTCACTAGTTGTGTATCATAAAAGAGTCATCGTTTCTCCTCCTAGGGGTTATTCGAGACCTCTTAATCCAAACCGCAAGTAACAAGGCATTGCCTACCTTACGAGAGTCACAGTTACTCGTCCCAATTGCTCACCCAGTCTGCCACTTTTTCTTACTGCGGCCAGTCTGCCAGAAGCGATATGTCACTCGTTGTGTATCTTAAGAGATTCATCGTTACTCCTTCCATAGGTTACTGGTATTCTCTGAGTCAATACCTCTCGTGACGAAAAAGTGGCTATCTTAATAGTGCAATACTTCTTCCTCCGAGTTGCTCACACAGTTTACTACTTTTTGTGTAGTTTTTGTCTGCCAGAAACTATAATTCACTAGTTGTGTATCATAAAAGAGTCATCGTTTCTCCTCCTAGGGGTTATTCGAGACCTCTTAATCCAAACCGCAAGTAACGAGGCATTGGCTACCTTAAGAGAGTCATAGTTACTCGTCCCAATTGCTCACCCAGTGTGACACTTTTCCTTACTGCGGCCAGTCTGCCAGAAGCGATATGTCACTCGTTGTGTATCTTAAGAGATTCATCGTTACTCCTTCCATAGGTTACTGGTATTCTCTGAGTCAATACCTCTCTTGACGAAAAAGTGGCTATCTTAATAGTGCAATACTTATCCTCCGAGTTGCTCACACTGTTTACTACTTTTTGAGTACTTGCCAGTCTGCCAGAAGCGATATGTCACTAGTTGTGTATCATAAAAGAGTCATCGTTTCTCCTCCTAGATGTTATTCGAGATATCTTAATCCAAACCGCAAGTAACGAGGCATTGGCTACCTTAAGAGAGTCATAGTTACTCGTCCCAATTGCTCACCCAGTCTGCCACTTTTCCTTACTGCGGCCAGTCTGCCAGAAGCGATATGTCACTCGTTGTGTATCTTAAGAGATTCATCGTTACTCCTTCCATAGGTTACTGGAATTCTCTGATTCAATGTCTCTCGTGACGAAAAAGTGGCTATCTTAATAGTGCAATACTTCTTCCTCCGAGTTGCTCACACAGTTTACTACTTTTTTGTGTAGTTTTTGTCTGCCAGAAACTATAATTCACTAGTTTTGTATCATAAAAGATTCATCGTTTCTCCTCCTAGGGGTTATTCGAGACCTCTTAATCCAAACCGCAAGTAACGAGGCATTGGCTACCTTAAGAGAGTCATAGTTACTCGTCCCAATTGCTCACCCAGTCTGCCACTTTTTCTTACTGCAGCCAGTCTGCCAGAAGCGATATGTCACTCGTTGTGTATCTTAAGAGATTCATCGTTACTCCTTCCATAGGTTACTGGTATTCTCTGAGTCAATACCTCTCGTGACGAAAAAGTGGCTATCTTAATAGTGCAATACTTCTTCCTCCCAGTTGCTCACACAGTTTACTACTTTTTGTGTAGTTTTTGTCTGCCAGAAACTATAATTCACTAGTTGTGTATCATAAAAGAGTCATCGTTTCTCCTCCTAGGGGTTTTCGAGATTTCTTAATCCAAACCGCAAGTAACGAGGCATTGCCTACCTTAAGAGAGTCATAGTTACTCGTCCCAATTGCTCACCCAGTCTGCCACTTTTCCTTACTGCGGCCAGTCTGCCAGAAGCCATATGTCACTCGTTGTGTATCTTAAGAGATTCATCGTTACTCCTTCCATAGGTTACTGGTATTCTCTGAGTCAATACCTCTCTTGACGAAAAAGTGGCTATCTTAATAGTGCAATACTTCTTCCTCCGAGTTGCTCACACAGTTTACTACTTTTTGTGTACTTGCCAGTCTGCCAGAAGCGATATGTCACTAGTTGTGTATCATAAAAGAGTCATCGTTTCTCCTCCTAGGGGTTATTCGAGATTTCTTAATCCAAACCGCAAGTAACGAGGCATTGGCTACCTTAAGAGAGTCATAGTTACTCGTCCCAATTGCTCACCCAGTCTGCCACTTTTCCTTACTGCGGCCAGTCTGCCAGAAGCGATATGTCACTCGTTGTGTATCTTAAGAGATTCATCGTTACTCCTTCCATAGGTTACTGGAATTCTCTGATTAAATGTCTCTCGTGACGAAAAAGTGGCTATCTTAATAGTGCAATACTTCTTCCTCCCAGTTGCTCACACAGTTTACTACTTTTTTGTGTAGTTTTTGTCTGCCAGAAACTATAATTCACTAGTTTTGTATAATAAAAGATTCATCGTTTCTCCTCCTAGGGGTTATTCGAGACCTCTTAATCGAAACCGCAAGTAACGAGGCATTGGCTACCTTAAGAGAGTCATAGTTACTCGTCCCAATTGCTCACCCAGTCTGCCACTTTTTCTTACTGCGGCCAGTCTGCCAGAAGCGATATGTCACTCGTTGTGTATCTTAAGAGATTCATCGTTACTCCTTCCATAGGTTACTGGTATTCTCTGAGTCAATACCTCTCGTGACGAAAAAGTGGCTATCTTAATAGTGCAATACTTCTTCCTCCCAGTTGCTCACACAGTTTACTACTTTTTGTGTAGTTTTTGTCTGCCAGAAACTATAATTCACTAGTTGTGTATCATAAAAGAGTCATCGTTTCTCCTCCTAGGGGTTTTCGAGATTTCTTAATCCAAACCGCAAGTAACGAGGCATTGGCTACCTTAAGAGAGTCATAGTTACTCGTCCCAATTGCTCACCCAGTCTGCCACTTTTCCTTACTGCGGCCAGTCTGCCAGAAGCGATATGTCACTCGATTTGTATCTTAAGAGATTCATCGCTACTCTTTCCATAGGTTACTGGTATTCTCTGATTCAATGCCTCTCGTGACGAAAAAGTGGCTATCTTAATAGTGCAATACTTCTTCCTCCCAGTTGCTCACACAGTTTACTACTTTTTGTGTAGTTTTTGTCTGCCAGAAACTATAATTCACTAGTTGTGTATCATAAAAGAGTCATCGTTTCTCCTCCTAGGGGTTTTCGAGATTTCTTAATCCAAACCGCAAGTAACGAGGCATTGGCTACCTTACGAGAGTCATAGTTACTCGTCCCAATTGCTCACCCAGTCTGCCACTTTTTCTTACTGTGGCCAGTCTGCCAGAAGCGATATGTCACTCGTTGTGTATCTTAAGAGATTCATCGTTACTCCTTCCATAGGTTACTGGTATTCTCTGAGTCAATACCTCTCTTGACGAAAAAGTGGCTATCTTAATAGTGCAATACTTCTTCCTCCGAGTTGCTCACACAGTTTACTGCTTTTTGTGTAGTTTTTGTCTGCCAGAAACTATAATTCACTAGTTGTGTATCATAAAAGAGTCATCGTTTCTCCTCCTAGGGGTTATTCGAGATATCTTAGTCCAAACCGCAAGTAACGAGGCATTGGCTACCTTAAGAGAGTCATAGTTACTCGTCCCAATTGCTCACCCAGTCTGCCACTTTTCCTTACAGCGGCCAGTCTGCCAGAAGCGATATGTCACTCGTTGTGTATCTTAAGAGATTCATCGTTACTCTTTCCATAGGTTACTGGTATTCTCTGATTCAATGCCTCTCGTGACGAAAATGTGGCTATCTTAATAGTGCAATACTTCTTCCTCCCAGTTGCTCACACAGTTTACTACTTTTTTGTGTAGTTTTTGTCTGCCAGAAACTATAATTCACTAGTTTTGTATCATAAAAGAGTCATCGTTTCTCCTCCTAGGGGTTATTCGAGACCTCTTAATCCAACCCGCAAGTAACGAGGCATTGGCTACCTTAAGAGAGTCATAGTTACTCGTCCCAATTGCTCACCCAGTCTGCCACTTTTCCTTACTGCGGCCAGTCTGCCAGAAGCGATATGTCACTCGTTGTGTATCTTAAGAGATTCATCGTTACTCCTTCCATAGGTTACTGGTATTCTCTGAGTCAATACCTCTCTTGACGAAAAAGTGGCTATCTTAATAGTGGAATACTTCTTCCACCGAGTTGCTCACACAGTTTACTGCTTTTTGTGTAGTTTTTGTCTGCCAGAAACTATAATTCACTAGTTTTGTATCATAAAAGAGTCATCGTTTCTCCTCCTAGGGGTTATTCGAGACCTCTTAATCCAAACCGCAAGTAACGAGGCATTGCCTACCTTAAGAGAGTCATAGTTACTCGTCCCAATTGCTCACCCAGTCTGCCACTTTTTCTTACTGTGGCCAGTCTGCCAGAAGCGATATGTCACTCGTTGTGTATCTTAAGAGATTCATCGTTACTCCTTCCATAGGTTACTGGTATTCTCTGAGTCAATACCTCTCGTGACGAAAAAGTGGCTATCTTAATAGTGCAATACTTCTTCCTCCCAGTTGCTCACACAGTTTACTACTTTTTGTGTAGTTTTTGTCTGCCAGAAACTATAATTCACTAGTTGTGTATCATAAAAGAGTCATCGTTTCTCCTCCTAGGGGTTTTCGAGATTTCTTAATCCAAACCGCAAGTAACGAGGCATTGGCTACCTTACGAGAGTCATAGTTACTCGTCCCAATTGCTCACCCAGTCTGCCACTTTTTCTTACTGTGGCCAGTCTGCCAGAAGCGATATGTCACTCGTTGTGTATCTTAAGAGATTCATCGTTACTCCTTCCATAGGTTACTGGTATTCTCTGAGTCAATACCTCTCTTGACGAAAAAGTGGCTATCTTAATAGTGCAATACTTCTTCCTCCGAGTTGCTCACACAGTTTACTGCTTTTTGTGTAGTTTTTGTCTGCCAGAAACTATAATTCACTAGTTGTGTATCATAAAAGAGTCATCGTTTCTCCTCCTAGGGGTTATTCGAGATATCTTAGTCCAAACCGCAAGTAACGAGGCATTGGCTACCTTAAGAGAGTCATAGTTACTCGTCCCAATTGCTCACCCAGTCTGCCACTTTTCCTTACAGCGGCCAGTCTGCCAGAAGCGATATGTCACTCGTTGTGTACCTTAAGAGATTCATCGTTACTCTTTCCATAGGTTACTGGTATTCTCTGATTCAATGCCTCTCGTGACGAAAATGTGGCTATCTTAATAGTGCAATACTTCTTCCTCCCAGTTGCTCACACAGTTTACTACTTTTTTGTGTAGTTTTTGTCTGCCAGAAACTATAATTCACTAGTTTTGTATCATAAAAGAGGCATCGTTTCTCCTCCTAGGGGTTATTCGAGACCTCTTAATCCAAACCGCAAGTAACGAGGCATTGGCTACCTTAAGAGAGTCATAGTTACTCGTCCCAATTGCTCACCCAGTCTGCCACTTTTTCTTACTGCGGCCAGTCTGCCAGAAGCGATATGTCACTCGTTGTGTATCTTAAGAGATTCATCGTTACTCCTTCCATAGGTTACTGGTATTCTCTGAGTCAATGCCTCTCTTGACGAAAAAGTGGCTATCTTAATAGTGCAATACTTCTTCCTCCGAGTTGCTCACACAGTTTACTGCTTTTTGTGTAGTTTTTGTCTGCCAGAAACTATAATTCACTAGTTTTGTATCATAAAAGAGTCATCGTTTCTCCTCCTAGGGGTTATTCGAGATATCTTAATCCAAACCGCAAGTAACGAGGCATTGGCTACCTTAAGAGAGTCATAGTTACTCGTCCCCATTGCTCACCCAGTCTGCCACTTTTTCTTACTGTGTCCCAGTCTGCCAGAAGCGATATGCCACTCGTTGCGTATCCTAAGAGATTCATCGTTACTCCTTCCATAGGTTACTGGTATTCTCTGAGTCAATACCTCTCTTGACGAAAAAGTGGCTATCTTAATAGTGCAATACTTCTTCCTCCGAGTTGCTCACACAGTTTGCTGCTTTTTGTGTAGTTTTTGTCTGCCAGAAACTATAATTCACTAGTTGTGTATCATAAAAGAGTCATCGTTTCTCCTCCTAGGGGTTATTCGAGACCTCTTATTCCAACCCGCAAGTAACGAGGCATTGCCTACCTTAAGAGAGTCATAGTTACTCGTCCCAATTGCTCACCCAGTCTGCCACTTTTTCTTACTGCGGCCAGTCTGCCAGAAGCGATATGTCACTCGTTGTGTATCTTAAGAGATTCATCGTTACTCCTTCCATAGGTTACTGGTATTTTCTGAGTCAATACCTCTCGTGACGAAAAAGTGGCTATCTTAATAGTGCAATACTTCTTCCTCCCAGTTGCTCACACAGTTTACTACTTTTTGTGTAGTTTTTGTCTGCCAGAAACTATAATTCACTAGTTGTGTATCATAAAAGAGTCATCGTTTCTCCTCCTAGGGGTTTTCGAGATTTCTTAATCCAAACCGCAAGTAACGAGGCATTGGCTACCATAAGAGAGTCATAGTTACTCGTCCCAATTGCTCACCCAGTCTGCCACTTTTTCTTACTGTGGCCAGTCTGCCAGAAGCGATATGTCACTCGTTGTGTATCTTAAGAGATTCATCGTTACTCTTTCCATAGGTTACTGGTATTCTCTGATTCAATGCCTCTCGTGACGAAAATGTGGCTATCTTAATAGTGCAATACTTCTTCCTCCCAGTTGCTCACACAGTTTACTACTTTTTTGTGTAGTTTTTGTCTGCCAGAAACTATAATTCACTAGTTTTGTATCATAAAAGAGTCATCGTTTCTCCTCCTAGGGGTTATTCGAGACCTCTTAATCCAAACCGCAAGTAACGAGGCATTGGCTACCTTAAGAGAGTCATAGTTACTCGTCCCAATTGCTCACCCAGTCTGCCACTTTTTCTTACTGCGGCCAGTCTGCCAGAAGCGATATGTCACTCGTTGTGTATCTTAAGAGATTCATCGTTACTCCTTCCATAGGTTACTGGTATTCTCTGAGTCAATACCTCTCTTGACGAAAAAGTGGCTATCTTAATAGTGCAATACTTCTTCCTCCGAGTTGCTCACACAGTTTACTGCTTTTTGTGTAGTTTTTGTCTGCCAGAAACTATAATTCACTAGTTGTGTATCATAAAAGAGTCATCGTTTCTCCTCCTAGGGGTTATTCGAGATATCTTAATCCAAACCGCAAGTAACGAGGCATTGGCTACCTTAAGAGAGTCATAGTTACTCGTCCCCATTGCTCACCCAGTCTGCCACTTTTTCTTACTGTGTCCCAGTCTGCCAGAAGCGATATGCCACTCGTTGTGTATCCTAAGAGATTCATCGTTACTCCTTCCATAGGTTACTGGTATTCTCTGAGTCAATACCTCTCTTGACGAAAAAGTGGCTATCTTAATAGTGCAATACTTCTTCCTCCGAGTTGCTCACACAGTTTGCTGCTTTTTGTGTAGTTTTTGTCTGCCAGAAACTATAATTCACTAGTTGTGTATCATAAAAGAGTCATCGTTTCTCCTCCTAGGGGTTATTCGAGACCTCTTAATCCAACCCGCAAGTAACGAGGCATTGCCTACCTTAAGAGAGTCATAGTTACTCGTCCCAATTGCTCACCCAGTCTGCCACTTTTTCTTACTGCGGCCAGTCTGCCAGAAGCGATATGTCACTCGTTGTGTATCTTAAGAGATTCATCGTTACTCCTTCCATAGGTTACTGGTATTCTCTGAGTCAATACCTCTCGTGACGATAAAGTGGCTATCTTAATAGTGCAATACTTCTTCCTCCGAGTTGCTCACACAGTTTACTACTTTTTGTGTAGTTTTTGTCTGCCAGAAACTATAATTCACTAGTTGTGTATCATAAAAGAGTCATCGTTTCTCCTCCTAGGGGTTATTCGAGACCCCTTAATCCAAACCGCAAGCAACGAGGCATTGGCTACCTTAAGAGAGTCATAGTTACTCGTCCCAATTGCTCACCCAGTCTGCCACTTTTCCTTACTGCGGCCAGTCTGCCAGAAGCGATATGTCACTCGTTGTGTATCTTAAGAGATTCATCGTTACTCCTTCCATAGGTTACTGGTATTCTCTGAGTCAATACCTATCTTGACGAAAAAGTGGCTATCTTAATAGTGGAATACTTCTTCCACCGAGTTGCTGACACAGTTTACTGCTTTTTGTGTAGTTTTTGTCTGCCAGAAACTATAATTCACTAGTTTTGTATCATAAAAGAGTCATCGTTTCTCCTCCTAGGGGTTATTCGAGACCTCTTAATCCAAACCGCAAGTAACGAGGCATTGCCTACCTTAAGAGAGTCATAGTTACTCGTCCCAATTGCTCACCCAGTCTGCCACATTTTCTTACTGCGGCCAGTCTGCCAGAAGCGATATGTCACTCGTTGTGTATCTTAAGAGATTCATCGTTACTCCTTCCATAGGTTACTGGTATTCTCTGAGTCAATACCTCTCTTGACGATAAAGTGGCTATCTTAATAGTGCAATACTTCTTCCTCCGAGTTGCTCACACAGTTTACTACTTTTTGTGTAGTTTTTGTCTGCCAGAAACTATAATTCACTAGTTGTGTATCATAAAAGAGTCATCGTTTCTCCTCCTAGGGGTTATTCGAGACCTCTTAATCCAAACCGCAAGTAACGAGCATTGGCTACCTTAAGAGAGTCATAGTTACTCGTCCCAATTGCTCACCCAGTCTGCCACTTTTCCTTACTGCGGCCAGTCTGCCAGAAGCGATATGTCACTCGTTGTGTATCTTAAGAGATTCATCGTTACTCCTTCCATAGGTTACTGGTATTCTCTGAGTCAATACCTCTCTTGACGAAAAAGTGGCTATCTTAATAGTGCAATACTTCTTCCTCCGAGTTGCTCACACAGTTTACTACTTTTTGTGTACTTGCCAGTCTGCCAGAAGCGATATGTCACTAGTTGTGTATCATAAAAGAGTCATCGTTTCTCCTCCTAGGGGTTATTCGAGATTTCTTAATCCAAACCGCAAGTAACGAGGCATTGGCTACCTTAAGAGAGTCATAGTTACTCGTCCCAATTGCTCACCCAGTCTGCCACTTTTCCTTACTGCGGCCAGTCTGCCAGAAGCGATATGTCACTCGATGTGTATCTTAAGAGATTCATCGCTACTCTTTCCATAGGTTACTGGTATTCTCTGATTCAATGCATCTCGTGACGAAAAAGTGGCTATCTTAATAGTGCAATACTTCTTCCTCCCAGTTGCTCACACAGTTTACTACTTTTTTGTGTAGTTTTTGTCTGCCAGAAACTATAATTCACCAGTTTTGTATCATAAAAGAGTCATCGTTTCTCATTGTAGGGGTTATTCGAGACCTCTTAATCCAAACCGCAAGTAACGAGGCATTGGCTACCTTAAGAGAGTCATAGTTACTCGTCCCAATTGCTCACCCAGTCTGCCACTTTTTCTTACTGCGGCCAGTCTGCCTGAAGCGATATGTCACTCGTTGTGTATCTTAAGAGATTCATCGTTACTCCTTCCATAGGTTACTGGTATTCTCTGAGTCAATACCTCTCGTGACGAAAAAGTGGCTATCTTAATAGTGCAATACTTCTTCCTCCGAGTTGCTCACACAGTTTACTACTTTTTGTGTAGTTTTTGTCTGCCAGAAACTATAATTCACTAGTTGTGTATCATAAAAGAGTCATCGTTTCTCCTCCTAGGGGTTATTCGAGATTTCTTAAGCCAAACCGCAAGTAACGAGGCATTGGCTACCTTAAGAGAGTCATAGTTACTCGTCCCCATTGCTCACCCAGTCTGCCACTTTTTCTTACTGTGGCCAGTCTGCCAGAAGAGATATGTCACTCGTTGTGTATCTTAAGAGATTCATCGTTACTCCTTCCATAGGTTACTGGTATTCTCTGAGTCAACACCTCTCTTGACGAAAAAGTGGCTATCTTAATAGTGCAATACTTCTTCCTCCGAGTTGCTCACACAGTTTACTGCTTTTTGTGTAGTTTTTGTCTGCCAGAAACTATAATTCACTAGTTGTGTATCATAAAAGAGTCATCGTTTCTCCTCCTAGGGTTTATTCGAGATATCTTAGTCCAAACCGCAAGTAACTAGGCATTGGCTACCTTAAGAGAGTCATAGTTACTCGTCCCAATTGCTCACCCAGTCTGCCACTTTTCCTTACTGCGGCCAGTCTGCCAGAAGCGATATGTCACTCGTTGTGTATCTTAAGAGATTCATCGTTACTCCTTCCATAGGTTACTGGTATTCTCTGAGTCAATACCTCTCGTGACGAAAAAGTGGCTATCTTAATAGTGCAATACTTCTTCCTCCGAGTTGCTCACACAGTTTACTACTTTTTGTGTAGTTTTTGTCTGCCAGAAACTATAATTCACTAGTTGTGTATCATAAAAGAGTCATCGTTTCTCCTCCTAGGGGTTATTCGAGATTTCTTAATCCAAACCGCAAGTAACGAAGCATTGGCTACCTTAAGAGAGTCATAGTTACTCGTCCCCATTGCTCACCCAGTCTGCCACTTTTTCTTACTGTGGCCAGTCTGCCAGAAGCGATATGTCACTCGTTGTGTATCTTAAGAGATTCATCGTTACTCCTTCCATAGGTTACTGGTATTCTCTGAGTCAATACCTCTCTTGACGAAAAAGTGGCTATCTTAATAGTGCAATACTTCTTCCTCCGAGTTGCTCACACAGTTTACTGCTTTTTGTGTAGTTTTTGTCTGCCAGAAACTATAATTCACTAGTTGTGTATCATAAAAGAGTCATCGTTTCTCCTCCTAGGGGTTATTCGAGATATCTTAGTCCAAACCGCAAGTAACGAGGCATTGGCTACCTTAAGAGAGTCATAGTTACTCGTCCCAATTGCTCACCCAGTCTGCCACTTTCCCTTACTGCGGCCAGTCTGCCAGAAGCGATATGTCACTAGTTGTGTATCATAAAAGAGTCATCGTTTCTCCTCCTAGGGGTTTTCGAGATTTCTTAATCCAAACCGCAAGTAACGAGGCATTGGCTACCTTAAGAGAGTCATAGTTACTCGTCCCAATTGCTCACCCAGTCTGCCACATTTCCTTACTGCGGCCAGTCTGCCAGAAGCGATATGTCACTCGTTGTGTATCTTAAGAGATTCATCGCTACTCTTTCCATAGGTTACTGGTATTCTCTGATTCAATGCCTCTCGTGACGTAAAAGTGGCTATCTTAATAGTGCAATACTTCTTCCTCCCAGTTGCTCACACAGTTTACTACTTTTTTGTGTAGTTTTTGTCTGCCAGAAACTATAATTCACTAGTTTTGTATCATAAAAGAGTCATCGTTTCTCCTCCTAGGGGTTATTCGAGACCTCTTAATCCAAACCGCAAGTAACGAGGCATTGGCTACCTTAAGAGAGTCATAGTTACTCGTCCCAATTGCTCACCCAGTCTGCCACTTTTTCTTACTGCGGCCAGTCTGCCAGAAGCGATATGTCACTCGTTGTGTATCTTAAGAGATTCATCGTTACTCCTTCCATAGGTTACTGGTATTCTCTGAGTCAATACCTCTCGTGACGAAAAAGTGGCTATCTTAATAGTGCAATACTTCTTCCTCCGAGTTGCTCACACAGTTTACTACTTTTTGTGTAGTTTTTGTCTGCCAGAAACTATAATTCACTAGTTGTGTATCATAAATGAGTCATCATTTCTCCTCCTAGGGGTTTTCGAGATTTCTTAATCCAAACCGCAAGTAACGAGGCATTGGCTACCTTAAGAGAGTCATAGTTACTCGTCCCCATTGCTCACCCAGTCTGCCACTTTTTCTTACTGTGGCCAGTCTGCCAGAAGCGATATGTCACTCGTTGTGTATCTTAAGAGATTCATCGTTACTCCTTCCATAGGTTACTGGTATTCTCTGAGTCAATACCTCTCTTGACGAAAAAGTGGCTATCTTAATAGTGCAATACTTCTTCCTCCGAGTTGCTCACACAATTTACTGCTTTTTGTGTAGTTTTTGTCTGCCAGAAACTATAATTCACTAGTTGTGTATCATAAAAGAGTCATCGTTTCTCCTCCTAGGGGTTATTCGAGACCTCTTAATCCAAACCGCAAGTAACGAGGCATTGGCTACCTTAAGAGAGTCATAGTTACTCGTCCCAATTGCTCACCCAGTCTGCCACTTTTCCTTACTGCGGCCAGTCTGCCAGAAGCGATATGTCACTCGTTGTGTATCTTAAGAGATTCATCGTTACTCCTTCCATAGGTTACTGGTATTCTCTGAGTCAATACCTCTCTTGACGAAAAAGTGGCTATCTTAATAGTGCAATACTTCTTCCTCCGAGTTGCTCACACAGTTTACTACTTTTTGTGTACTTGCCAGTCTGCCAGAAGCGATATGTCACTAGTTGTGTATCATAAAAGAGTCATCGTTTCTCCTCCTAGATGTTATTCGAGATATCTTAATCCAAACCGCAAGTAACGAGGCATTGGCTACCTTAAGAGAGTCATAGTTACTCGTCCCAATTGCTCACCCAGTCTGCCACTTTTCCTTACTGCGGCCAGTCTGCCAGAAGCGATATGTCACTCGATGTGTATCTTAAGAGATTCATCGCTACTCTTTCCATAGGTTACTGGTATTCTCTGATTCAATGCCTCTCGTGACGAAAAAGTGGCTATCTTAATAGTGCAATACTTCTTCCTCCCAGTTGCTCACACAGTTTACTACTTTTTTGTGTAGTTTTTGTCTGCCAGAAACTATAATTCACCAGTTTTGTATCATAAAAGAGTCATCGTTTCTCATTGTAGGGGTTATTCGAGACCTCTTAATCCAAACCGCAAGTAACGAGGCATTGGCTACCTTAAGAGAGTCATAGTTACTCGTCCCAATTGCTCACCCAGTCTGCCACTTTTTCTTACTGCGGCCAGTCTGCCTGAAGCGATATGTCACTCGTTGTGTATCTTAAGAGATTCATCGTTACTCCTTCCATAGGTTACTGGTATTCTCTGAGTCAATACCTCTCGTGACGAAAAAGTGGCTATCTTAATAGTGCAATACTTCTTCCTCCGAGTTGCTCACACAGTTTACTACTTTTTGTGTAGTTTTTGTCTGCCAGAAACAATAATTCACTAGTTGTGTATCATAAAAGAGTCATCATTTCTCCTCCTAGGGGTTTTCGAGATTTCTTAATCCAAACCGCAAGTAACGAGGCATTGGCTACCTTAAGAGAGTCATAGTTACTCGTCCCCATTGCTCACCCAGTCTGCCACTTTTTCTTACTGTGGCCAGTCTGCCAGAAGCGATATGTCACTCGTTGTGTATCTTAAGAGATTCATCGTTACTCCTTCCATAGGTTACTGGTATTCTCTGAGTCAATACCTCTCTTGACGAAAAAGTGGCTATCTTAATAGTGCAATACTTCTTCCTCCGAGTTGCTCACACAGTTTACTGCTTTTTGTGTAGTTTTTGTCTGCCAGAAACTATAATTCACTAGTTGTGTATCATAAAAGAGTCATCGTTTCTCCTCCTAGGGGTTATTCGAGACCTCTTAATCCAAACCGCAAGTAACGAGGCATTGGCTACCTTAAGAGAGTCATAGTTACTCGTCCCAATTGCTCACCCAGTCTGCCACTTTTCCTTACTGCGGCCAGTCTGCCAGAAGCGATATGTCACTCGTTGTGTATCTTAAGAGATTCATCGTTACTCCTTCCATAGGTTACTGGTATTCTCTGAGTCAATACCTCTCTTGACGAAAAAGTGGCTATCTTAATAGTGCAATACTTCTTCCTCCGAGTTGCTCACACAGTTTACTACTTTTTGTGTACTTGCCAGTCTGCCAGAAGCGATATGTCACTAGTTGTGTATCATAAAAGAGTCATCGTTTCTCCTCCTAGATGTTATTCGAGATATCTTAATCCAAACCGCAAGTAACGAGGCATTGGCTACCTTAAGAGAGTCATAGTTACTCGTCCCAATTGCTCACCCAGTCTGCCACTTTTCCTTACTGCGGCCAGTCTGCCAGAAGCGATATGTCACTCGATGTGTATCTTAAGAGATTCATCGCTACTCTTTCCATAGGTTACTGGTATTCTCTGATTCAATGCCTCTCGTGACGAAAAAGTGGCTATCTTAATAGTGCAATACTTCTTCCTCCCAGTTGCTCACACAGTTTACTACTTTTTTGTGTAGTTTTTGTCTGCCAGAAACTATAATTCACCAGTTTTGTATCATAAAAGAGTCATCGTTTCTCATTGTAGGGGTTATTCGAGACCTCTTAATCCAAACCGCAAGTAACGAGGCATTGGCTACCTTAAGAGAGTCATAGTTACTCGTCCCAATTGCTCACCCAGTCTGCCACTTTTTCTTACTGCGGCCAGTCTGCCTGAAGCGATATGTCACTCGTTGTGTATCTTAAGAGATTCATCGTTACTCCTTCCATAGGTTACTGGTATTCTCTGAGTCAATACCTCTCGTGACGAAAAAGTGGCTATCTTAATAGTGCAATACTTCTTCCTCCGAGTTGCTCACACAGTTTACTACTTTTTGTGTAGTTTTTGTCTGCCAGAAACTATAATTCACTAGTTGTGTATCATAAAAGAGTCATCGTTTCTCCTCCTAGGGGTTATTCGAGATTTCTTAAGCCAAACCGCAAGTAACGAGGCATTGGCTACCTTAAGAGAGTCATAGTTACTCGTCCCCATTGCTCACCCAGTCTGCCACTTTTTCTTACTGTGGCCAGTCTGCCAGAAGAGATATGTCACTCGTTGTGTATCTTAAGAGATTCATCGTTACTCCTTCCATAGGTTACTGGTATTCTCTGAGTCAACACCTCTCTTGACGAAAAAGTGGCTATCTTAATAGTGCAATACTTCTTCCTCCGAGTTGCTCACACAGTTTACTGCTTTTTGTGTAGTTTTTGTCTGCCAGAAACTATAATTCACTAGTTGTGTATCATAAAAGAGTCATCGTTTCTCCTCCTAGGGTTTATTCGAGATATCTTAGTCCAAACCGCAAGTAACTAGGCATTGGCTACCTTAAGAGAGTCATAGTTACTCGTCCCAATTGCTCACCCAGTCTGCCACTTTTCCTTACTGCGGCCAGTCTGCCAGAAGCGATATGTCACTCGTTGTGTATCTTAAGAGATTCATCGTTACTCCTCCCATAGGTTACTGGTATTCTCTGAGTCAATACCTCTCGTGACGAAAAAGTGGCTATCTTAATAGTGCAATACTTCTTCCTCCGAGTTGCTCACACAGTTTACTACTTTTTGTGTAGTTTTTGTCTGCCAGAAACTATAATTCACTAGTTGTGTATCATAAAAGAGTCATCGTTTCTCCTCCTAGGGGTTATTCGAGATATCTTAGTCCAAACCGCAAGTAACGAGGCATTGGCTACCTTAAGAGAGTCATAGTTACTCGTCCCAATTGCTCACCCAGTCTGCCACTTTCCCTTACTGCGGCCAGTCTGCCAGAAGCGATATGTCACTAGTTGTGTATCATAAAAGAGTCATCGTTTCTCCTCCTAGGGGTTATTCGAGATTTCTTAATCCAAACCGCAAGTAACGAAGCATTGGCTACCTTAAGAGAGTCATAGTTACTCGTCCCCATTGCTCACCCAGTCTGCCACTTTTTCTTACTGTGGCCAGTCTGCCAGAAGCGATATGTCACTCGTTGTGTATCTTAAGAGATTCATCGTTACTCCTTCCATAGGTTACTGGTATTCTCTGAGTCAATACCTCTCTTGACGAAAAAGTGGCTATCTTAATAGTGCAATACTTCTTCCTCCGAGTTGCTCACACAGTTTACTGCTTTTTGTGTAGTTTTTGTCTGCCAGAAACTATAATTCACTAGTTGTGTATCATAAAAGAGTCATCGTTTCTCCTCCTAGGGGTTATTCGAGATATCTTAGTCCAAACCGCAAGTAACGAGGCATTGGCTACCTTAAGAGAGTCATAGTTACTCGTCCCAATTGCTCACCCAGTCTGCCACTTTCCCTTACTGCGGCCAGTCTGCCAGAAGCGATATGTCACTAGTTGTGTATCATAAAAGAGTCATCGTTTCTCCTCCTAGGGGTTTTCGAGATTTCTTAATCCAAACCGCAAGTAACGAGGCATTGGCTACCTTAAGAGAGTCATAGTTACTCGTCCCAATTGCTCACCCAGTCTGCCACATTTCCTTACTGCGGCCAGTCTGCCAGAAGCGATATGTCACTCGTTGTGTATCTTAAGAGATTCATCGCTACTCTTTCCATAGGTTACTGGTATTCTCTGATTCAATGCCTCTCGTGACGTAAAAGTGGCTATCTTAATAGTGCAATACTTCTTCCTCCCAGTTGCTCACACAGTTTACTACTTTTTTGTGTAGTTTTTGTCTGCCAGAAACTATAATTCACTAGTTTTGTATCATAAAAGAGTCATCGTTTCTCCTCCTAGGGGTTATTCGAGACCTCTTAATCCAAACCGCAAGTAACGAGGCATTGCCTACCTTAAGAGAGTCATAGTTACTCGTCCCAATTGCTCACCCAGTCTGCCACTTTTTCTTACTGCGGCCAGTCTGCCAGAAGCGATATGTCACTCGTTGTGTATCTTAAGAGATTCATCGTTACTCCTTCCATAGGTTACTGGTATTCTCTGAGTCAATACCTCTCGTGACGAAAAAGTGGCTATCTTAATAGTGCAATACTTCTTCCTCCGAGTTGCTCACACAGTTTACTACTTTTTGTGTAGTTTTTGTCTGCCAGAAACTATAATTCACTAGTTGTGTATCATAAAAGAGTCATCATTTCTCCTCCTAGGGGTTTTCGAGATTTCTTAATCCAAACCGCAAGTAACGAGGCATTGGCTACCTTAAGAGAGTCATAGTTACTCGTCCCCATTGCTCACCCAGTCTGCCACTTTTTCTTACTGTGGCCAGTCTGCCAGAAGCGATATGTCACTCGTTGTGTATCTTAAGAGATTCATCGTTACTCCTTCCATAGGTTACTGGTATTCTCTGAGTCAATACCTCTCTTGACGAAAAAGTGGCTATCTTAATAGTGCAATACTTCTTCCTCCGAGTTGCTCACACAGTTTACTGCTTTTTGTGTAGTTTTTGTCTGCCAGAAACTATAATTCACTAGTTGTGTATCATAAAAGAGTCATCGTTTCTCCTCCTAGGGGTTATTCGAGACCTCTTAATCCAAACCGCAAGTAACGAGGCATTGGCTACCTTAAGAGAGTCATAGTTACTCGTCCCAATTGCTCACCCAGTCTGCCACTTTTCCTTACTGCGGCCAGTCTGCCAGAAGCGATATGTCACTCGTTGTGTATCTTAAGAGATTCATCGTTACTCCTTCCATAGGTTACTGGTATTCTCTGAGTCAATACCTCTCGTGACGAAAAAGTGGCTATCTTAATAGTGCAATACTTCTTCCTCCGAGTTGCTCACACAGTTTACTACTTTTTGTGTAGTTTTTGTCTGCCAGAAACTATAATTCACTAGTTGTGTATCATAAAAGAGTCATCGTTTCTCCTCCTAGGGGTTATTCGAGATTTCTTAATCCAAACCGCAAGTAACGAGGCATTGGCTACCTTAAGAGAGTCATAGTTACTCGTCCCCATTGCTCACCCAGTCTGCCACTTTTTCTTACTGTGGCCAGTCTGCCAGAAGCGATATGTCACTCGTTGTGTATCATAAAAGAGTCATCGTTTCTCCTCCTAGGGGTTTTCGAGATTTCTTAAGCCAAACCGCAAGTAACGAGGCATTGGCTACCTTAAGAGAGTCATAGTTACTCGTCCCCATTGCTCACCCAGTCTGCCACTTTTTCTTACTGTGGCCAGTCTGCCAGAAGAGATATGTCACTCGTTGTGTATCTTAAGAGATTCATCGTTACTCCTTCCATAGGTTACTGGTATTCTCTGAGTCAACACCTCTCTTGACGAAAAAGTGGCTATCTTAATAGTGCAATACTTCTTCCTCCGAGTTGCTCACACAGTTTACTGCTTTTTGTGTAGTTTTTGTCTGCCAGAAACTATAATTCACTAGTTGTGTATCATAAAAGAGTCATCGTTTCTCCTCCTAGGGTTTATTCGAGATATCTTAGTCCAAACCGCAAGTAACTAGGCATTGGCTACCTTAAGAGAGTCATAGTTACTCGTCCCAATTGCTCACCCAGTCTGCCACTTTTCCTTACTGCGGCCAGTCTGCCAGAAGCGATATGTCACTCGTTGTGTATCTTAAGAGATTCATCGTTACTCCTTCCATAGGTTACTGGTATTCTCTGAGTCAATACCTCTCGTGACGAAAAAGTGGCTATCTTAATAGTGCAATACTTCTTCCTCCGAGTTGCTCACACAGTTTACTACTTTTTGTGTAGTTTTTGTCTGCCAGAAACTATAATTCACTAGTTGTGTATCATAAAAGAGTCATCGTTTCTCCTCCTAGGGGTTATTCGAGATTTCTTAATCCAAACCGCAAGTAACGAAGCATTGGCTACCTTAAGAGAGTCATAGTTACTCGTCCCCATTGCTCACCCAGTCTGCCACTTTTTCTTACTGTGGCCAGTCTGCCAGAAGCGATATGTCACTCGTTGTGTATCTTAAGAGATTCATCGTTACTCCTTCCATAGGTTACTGGTATTCTCTGAGTCAATACCTCTCTTGACGAAAAAGTGGCTATCTTAATAGTGCAATACTTCTTCCTCCGAGTTGCTCACACAGTTTACTGCTTTTTGTGTAGTTTTTGTCTGCCAGAAACTATAATTCACTAGTTGTGTATCATAAAAGAGTCATCGTTTCTCCTCCTAGGGGTTATTCGAGATATCTTAGTCCAAACCGCAAGTAACGAGGCATTGGCTACCTTAAGAGAGTCATAGTTACTCGTCCCAATTGCTCACCCAGTCTGCCACTTTCCCTTACTGCGGCCAGTCTGCCAGAAGCGATATGTCACTAGTTGTGTATCATAAAAGAGTCATCGTTTCTCCTCCTAGGGGTTTTCGAGATTTCTTAATCCAAACCGCAAGTAACGAGGCATTGGCTACCTTAAGAGAGTCATAGTTACTCGTCCCAATTGCTCACCCAGTCTGCCACATTTCCTTACTGCGGCCAGTCTGCCAGAAGCGATATGTCACTCGTTGTGTATCTTAAGAGATTCATCGCTACTCTTTCCATAGGTTACTGGTATTCTCTGATTCAATGCCTCTCGTGACGTAAAAGTGGCTATCTTAATAGTGCAATACTTCTTCCTCCCAGTTGCTCACACAGTTTACTACTTTTTTGTGTAGTTTTTGTCTGCCAGAAACTATAATTCACTAGTTTTGTATCATAAAAGAGTCATCGTTTCTCCTCCTAGGGGTTATTCGAGACCTCTTAATCCAAACCACAAGTAACGAGGCATTGCCTACCTTAAGAGAGTCATAGTTACTCGTCCCAATTGCTCACCCAGTCTGCCACTTTTTCTTACTGCGGCCAGTCTGCCAGAAGCGATATGTCACTCGTTGTGTATCTTAAGAGATTCATCGTTACTCCTTCCATAGGTTACTGGTATTCTCTGAGTCAATACCTCTCGTGACGAAAAAGTGGCTATCTTAATAGTGCAATACTTCTTCCTCCGAGTTGCTCACACAGTTTACTACTTTTTGTGTAGTTTTTGTCTGCCAGAAACTATAATTCACTAGTTGTGTATCATAAAAGAGTCATCATTTCTCCTCCTAGGGGTTTTCGAGATTTCTTAATCCAAACCGCAAGTAACGAGGCATTGGCTACCTTAAGAGAGTCATAGTTACTCGTCCCCATTGCTCACCCAGTCTGCCACTTTTTCTTACTGTGGCCAGTCTGCCAGAAGCGATATGTCACTCGTTGTGTATCTTAAGAGATTCATCGTTACTCCTTCCATAGGTTACTGGTATTCTCTGAGTCAATACCTCTCTTGACGAAAAAGTGGCTATCTTAATAGTGCAATACTTCTTCCTCCGAGTTGCTCACACAGTTTACTGCTTTTTGTGTAGTTTTTGTCTGCCAGAAACTATAATTCACTAGTTGTGTATCATAAAAGAGTCATCGTTTCTCCTCCTAGGGGTTATTCGAGACCTCTTAATCCAAACCGCAAGTAACGAGGCATTGGCTACCTTAAGAGAGTCATAGTTACTCGTCCCAATTGCTCACCCAGTCTGCCACTTTTCCTTACTGCGGCCAGTCTGCCAGAAGCGATATGTCACTCGTTGTGTATCTTAAGAGATTCATCGTTACTCCTTCCATAGGTTACTGGTATTCTCTGAGTCAATACCTCTCGTGACGAAAAAGTGGCTATCTTAATAGTGCAATACTTCTTCCTCCGAGTTGCTCACACAGTTTACTACTTTTTGTGTAGTTTTTGTCTGCCAGAAACTATAATTCACTAGTTGTGTATCATAAAAGAGTCATCGTTTCTCCTCCTAGGGGTTATTCGAGATTTCTTAATCCAAACCGCAAGTAACGAGGCATTGGCTACCTTAAGAGAGTCATAGTTACTCGTCCCCATTGCTCACCCAGTCTGCCACTTTTTCTTACTGTGGCCAGTCTGCCAGAAGCGATATGTCACTCGTTGTGTATCATAAAAGAGTCATCGTTTCTCCTCCTAGGGGTTTTCGAGATTTCTTAATCCAAACCGCAAGTAACGAGGCATTGGCTACCTTAAGAGAGTCATAGTTACTCGTCCCAATTGCTCACCCAGTCTGCCACATTTCCTTACTGCGGCCAGTCTGCCAGAAGCGATATGTCACTCGTTGTGTATCTTAAGAGATTCATCGCTACTCTTTCCATAGGTTACTGGTATTCTCTGATTCAATGCCCCTCGTGACGTAAAAGTGGCTATCTTAATAGTGCAATACTTCTTCCTCCCAGTTGCTCACACAGTTTACTACTTTTTTGTGTAGTTTTTGTCTGCCAGAAACTATAATTCACTAGTTTTGTATCATAAAAGAGTCATCGTTTCTCCTCCTAGGGGTTATTCGAGACCTCTTAATCCAAACCGCAAGTAACGAGGCATTGGCTACCTTAAGAGAGTCATAGTTACTCGTCCCAATTGCTCACCCAGTCTGCCACTTTTTCTTACTGCGGCCAGTCTGCCAGAAGCGATATGTCACTCGTTGTGTATCTTAAGAGATTCATCGTTACTCCTTCCATAGGTTACTGGTATTCTCTGAGTCAATACCTCTCGTGACGAAAAAGTGGCTATCTTAATAGTGCAATACTTCTTCCTCCGAGTTGCTCACACAGTTTACTACTTTTTGTGTAGTTTTTGTCTGCCAGAAACTATAATTCACTAGTTGTGTATCATAAAAGAGTCATCATTTCTCCTCCTAGGGGTTTTCGAGATTTCTTAATCCAAACCGCAAGTAACGAGGCATTGGCTACCTTAAGAGAGTCATAGTTACTCGTCCCCATTGCTCACCCAGTCTGCCACTTTTTCTTACTGTGGCCAGTCTGCCAGAAGCGATATGTCACTCGTTGTGTATCTTAAGAGATTCATCGTTACTCCTTCCATAGGTTACTGGTATTCTCTGAGTCAATACCTCTCTTGACGAAAAAGTGGCTATCTTAATAGTGCAATACTTCTTCCTCCGAGTTGCTCACACAGTTTACTGCTTTTTGTGTAGTTTTTGTCTGCCAGAAACTATAATTTACTAGTTGTGTATCATAAAAGAGTCATCGTTTCTCCTCCTAGGGGTTATTCGAGACCTCTTAATCCAAACCGCAAGTAACGAGGCATTGGCTACCTTAAGAGAGTCATAGTTACTCGTCCCAATTGCTCACCCAGTCTGACACTTTTCCTTACTGCGGCCAGTCTGCCAGAAGCGATATGTCACTCGTTGTGTATCTTAAGAGATTCATCGTTACTCCTTCCATAGGTTACTGGTATTCTCTAAGTCAATACCTCTCTTGACGAAAAAGTGGCTATCTTAATAGTGCAATACTTCTTCCTCCGAGTTGCTCACACAGTTTACTGCTTTTTGTGTAGTTTTTGTCTGCCAGAAACTATAATTCACTAGTTGTGTATCATAAAAGAGTCATCGTTTCTCCTCCTAGGGGTTATTCGAGATATCTTAGTCCAAACCGCAAGTAACGAGGCATTGGCTACCTTAAGAGAGTCATAGTTACTCGTCCCAATTGCTCACCCAGTCTGCCACATTTCCTTACTGCGGCCAGTCTGCCAGAAGCGATATGTCACTCGTTGTGTATCTTAAGAGATTCATCGTTACTCCTCCATAGGTTACTGGTATTCTCGGAGTCAACACCTCTCGTGACGAAAAAGTGGCTATCTTAATAGTGCAATACTTCTTCCTCCGAGTTGCTCACACAGTTTACTACTTTTTGTGTAGTTTTTGTCTGCCAGAAACTATAATTCACTAGTTGTGTATCATAAAAGAGTCATCGTTTCTCCTCCTAGGGGTTATTCGAGATTTCTTAATCCAAACCGCAAGTAACGAGGCATTGGCTACCTTAAGAGAGTCATAGTTACTCGTCCCCATTGCTCACCCAGTCTGCCACTTTTTCTTACTGTGGCCAGTCTGCCAGAAGCGATATGTCACTCGTTGTGTATCATAAAAGAGTCATCGTTTCTCCTCCTAGGGGTTTTCGAGATTTCTTAATCCAAACCGCAAGTAACGAGGCATTGGCTACCTTAAGAGAGTCATAGTTACTCGTCCCAATTGCTCACCCAGTCTGCCACATTTCCTTACTGCGGCCAGTCTGCCAGAAGCGATATGTCACTCGTTGTGTATCTTAAGAGATTCATCGCTACTCTTTCCATAGGTTACTGGTATTCTCTGATTCAATGCCCCTCGTGACGTAAAAGTGGCTATCTTAATAGTGCAATACTTCTTCCTCCCAGTTGCTCACACAGTTTACTACTTTTTTGTGTAGTTTTTGTCTGCCAGAAACTATAATTCACTAGTTTTGTATCATAAAAGAGTCATCGTTTCTCCTCCTAGGGGTTATTCGAGACCTCTTAATCCAAACCGCAAGTAACGAGGCATTGGCTACCTTAAGAGAGTCATAGTTACTCGTCCCAATTGCTCACCCAGTCTGCCACTTTTTCTTACTGCGGCCAGTCTGCCAGAAGCGATATGTCACTCGTTGTGTATCTTAAGAGATTCATCGTTACTCCTTCCATAGGTTACTGGTATTCTCTGAGTCAATACCTCTCGTGACGAAAAAGTGGCTATCTTAATAGTGCAATACTTCTTCCTCCGAGTTGCTCACACAGTTTACTACTTTTTGTGTAGTTTTTGTCTGCCAGAAACTATAATTCACTAGTTGTGTATCATAAAAGAGTCATCATTTCTCCTCCTAGGGGTTTTCGAGATTTCTTAATCCAAACCGCAAGTAACGAGGCATTGGCTACCTTAAGAGAGTCATAGTTACTCGTCCCCATTGCTCACCCAGTCTGCCACTTTTTCTTACTGTGGCCAGTCTGCCAGAAGCGATATGTCACTCGTTGTGTATCTTAAGAGATTCATCGTTACTCCTTCCATAGGTTACTGGTATTCTCTGAGTCAATACCTCTCTTGACGAAAAAGTGGCTATCTTAATAGTGCAATACTTCTTCCTCCGAGTTGCTCACACAGTTTACTGCTTTTTGTGTAGTTTTTGTCTGCCAGAAACTATAATTTACTAGTTGTGTATCATAAAAGAGTCATCGTTTCTCCTCCTAGGGGTTATTCGAGACCTCTTAATCCAAACCGCAAGTAACGAGGCATTGGCTACCTTAAGAGAGTCATAGTTACTCGTCCCAATTGCTCACCCAGTCTGACACTTTTCCTTACTGCGGCCAGTCTGCCAGAAGCGATATGTCACTCGTTGTGTATCTTAAGAGATTCATCGTTACTCCTTCCATAGGTTACTGGTATTCTCTAAGTCAATACCTCTCTTGACGAAAAAGTGGCTATCTTAATAGTGCAATACTTCTTCCTCCGAGTTGCTCACACAGTTTACTACTTTTTGTGTAGTTTTTGTCTGCCAGAAACTATAATTCACTAGTTGTGTATCATAAAAGAGTCATCGTTTCTCCTCCTAGGGGTTTTCGAGATTTCTTAATCCAAACCGCAAGTAACGAGGCATTGGCTACCTAAAGAGAGTCATAGTTACTCGTCCCCATTGCTCACCCAGTCTGCACTTTTTCTTACTGTGTCCCAGTCTGCCAGAAGCGATATGTCACTCGTTGTGTATCTTAAGAGATTCATCGTTACTCCTTCCATAGGTTACTGGTATTCTCTGAGTCAATACCTCTCTTGACGAAAAAGTGGCTATCTTAATAGTGCAATACTTCTTCCTCCGAGTTGCTCACACAGTTTACTGCTTTTTGTGTAGTTTTTGTCTGCCAGAAACTATAATTCACTAGTTGTGTATCATAAAAGAGTCATCGTTTCTCCTCCTAGGGGTTATTCGAGATATCTTAGTCCAAACCGCAAGTAACGAGGCATTGGCTACCTTAAGAGAGTCATAGTTACTCGTCCCAATTGCTCACCCAGTCTGCCACATTTCCTTACTGCGGCCAGTCTGCCAGAAGCGATATGTCACTCGTTGTGTATCTTAAGAGATTCATCGTTACTCCTCCATAGGTTACTGGTATTCTCGGAGTCAACACCTCTCGTGACGAAAAAGTGGCTATCTTAATAGTGCAATACTTCTTCCTCCGAGTTGCTCACACAGTTTACTACTTTTTGTGTAGTTTTTGTCTGCCAGAAACTATAATTCACTAGTTGTGTATCATAAAAGAGTCATCGTTTCTCCTCCTAGGGGTTATTCGAGACCTCTTAATCCAAACCGCAAGTAACGAGGCATTGGCTACCTTAAGAGAGTCATAGTTACTCGTCCCAATTGCTCACCCAGTCTGCCACTTTTTCTTACTGTGGCCAGTCTGCCAGAAGCGATATGTCACTCGTTGTGTATCTTAAGAGATTCATCGTTACTTCTTCCATAGGTTACTGGTATTCTCTGAGTCAATACCTCTCGTGACGAAAAAGTGGCTATCTTAATAGTGCAATACTTCTTCCTCCGAGTTGCTCACACAGTTTACTACTTTTTGTGTAGTTTTTGTCTGCCAGAAACTATAATTCACTAGTTGTGTATCATAAAAGAGTCATCGTTTCTCCTCCTAGGGGTTATTCGAGATATCTTAATCCAAACCGCAAGTAACGAGGCATTGGCTACCTTAAGAGAGTCATAGTTACTCGTCCCAATTGCTCACCCAGTCTGCCACTTTTTCTTACTGCGGCCAGTCTGCCAGAAGCGATATGTCACTCGTTGTGTATCTTAAGAGATTCATCGTTACTCCTTCCATAGGTTACTGGTATTCTCAGAGTCAATACCTCTCGTGACGAAAAAGTGGCTATCTTAATAGTGCAATACTTCTTCCTCCGAGTTGCTCACACAGTTTACTACTTTTTGTGTAGTTTTTGTCTGCCAGAAACTATAATTCACTAGTTGTGTATCATAAAAGAGTCATCGTTTCTCCTCCTAGGGGTTCGCGAGATTTCTTAATCCAAACCGCAAGTAACGAGGCATTGGCTACCTTAAGAGAGTCATAGTTACTCGTCCCCATTGCTCACTCAGTCTGCCACTTTTTCTTACTGTGTCCCAGTCTGCCAGAAGCGATATGTCACTCGTTGTGTATCTTAAGAGATTCATCGTTACTCCTTCCATAGGTTACTGGTATTCTCTGAGTCAATACCTCTCTTGACGAAAAAGTGGCTATCTTAATAGTGCAATACTTCTTCCACCGAGTTGCTCACACAGTTTACTGCTTTTTGTGTAGTTTTTGTCTGCCAGAAACTATAATTCACTAGTTGTGTATCATAAAAGAGTCATCGTTTCTCCTCCTAGGGGTTATTCGAGATATCTTAATCCAAACCGCAAGTAACGAGGCATTGGCTACCTTAAGAGAGTCATAGTTACTCGTCCCAATTGCTCACCCAGTCTGCCACTTTTCCTTACTGCGGCCAGTCTGCCAGAAGCGATATGTCACTCGTTGTGTATCTTAAGAGATTCATCGTTACTCTTTCCATAGGTTACTGGTATTCTCTGATTCAATGCCTCTCGTGACGAAAAAGTGGCTATCTTAATAGTGCAATACTTCTTCCTCCCAGTTGCTCACACAGTTTACTACTTTTTTGTGTAGTTTTTGTCTGCCAGAAACTATAATTCACTAGTTGTGTATCATAAAAGAGTCATCGTTTCTCTTCCTAGGGGTTATTCGAGACCTCTTAATCCAAACCGCAAGTAACGAGGCATTGGCTACCTTAAGAGAGTCATAGTTACTCGTCCCAATTGCTCACCCAGTCTGCCACTTTTTCTTACTGCGGCCAGTCTGCCAGAAGCGATATGTCACTCGTTGTGTATCTTAAGAGATTCATCGTTACTCCTTACATAGGTTACTGGTATTCTCTGAGTCAATACCTCTCGTGACGAAAAAGTGGCTATCTTAATAGTGCAATACTTCTTCCTCCGAGTTGCTCACACAGTTTACTGCTTTTTGTGTAGTTTTTGTCTGCTAGAAACTATAATTCAATAGTTGTGTATCATAAAAGAGTCATCGTTTTTCCTCCTAGGGGTTTTCGAGATTTCTTAATCCAAACCGCAAGTAACGAGGCATTGGCTACCTTAAGAGAGTCATAGTTACTCGTCCCCATTGCTCACCCAGTCTGCCACTTTTTCTTACTGTGGCCAGTCTGCCAGAAGCGATATGTCACTCGTTGTGTATCTTAAGAGATTCATCGTTACTCCTTCCATAGGTTACTGGTATTCTCTGAGTCAATACATCTCTTGACGAAAAAGTGGCTATCTTAATAGTGCAATACTTCTTCCTCCGAGTTGCTCACACAGTTTACTGCTTTTTGTGTAGTTTTTGTCTGCCAGAAACTATAATTCACTAGTTGTGTATCATAAAAGAGTCATCGTTTCTCCTCCTAGGGGTTATTCGAGATATCTTAATCCAAACCGCAAGTAACGAGGCATTGGCTACCTTAAGAGAGTCATAGTTACTCGTCCCAATTGCTCACCCAGTCTGCCACTTTTCCTTACTGCGGCCAGTCTGCCAGAAGCGATATGCCACTCGTTGTGTATCCTAAGAGATTCATCGTTACTCCTTCCATAGGTTACTGGTATTCTCTGAGTCAATACCTCTCTTGACGAAAAAGTGGCTATCTTAATAGTGCAATACTTCTTCCTCCGAGTTGCTCACACAGTTTACTGCTTTTTGTGTAGTTTTTGTCTGCCAGAAACTATAATTCACTAGTTTTGTATCATAAAAGAGTCATCGTTTCTCCTCCTAGGGGTTATTCGAGACCTCTTTATCCAAACCGCAAGTAACGAGGCATTGGCTACCTTAAGAGAGTCATAGTTACTCGTCCCAATTGCTCACCCAGTCTGCCACTTTTTCTTACTGCGGCCAGTCTGCCAGAAGCGATATGTCACTCGTTGTGTATCTTAAGAGATTCATCGTTACTCCTTCCATAGGTTACTGGTATTCTCTGAGTCAATACCTCTCGTGACGAAAAAGTGGCTATCTTAATAGTGCAATACTTCTTCCTCCGAGTTGCTCACACAGTTTACTACTTTTTGTGTAGTTTTTGTCTGCCAGAAACTATAATTCACTAGTTGTGTATCATAAAAGAGTCATCGTTTCTCCTCCTAGGGGTTTTCGAGATTTCTTAATCCAAACCGCAAGTAACGAGGCATTGGCTACCTTAAGAGAGTCATAGTTACTCGTCCCCATTGCTCACCCAGTCTGCCACTTTTTCTTACTGTGGCCAGTCTGCCAGAAGCGATATGTCACTCGTTGTGTATCTTAAGAGATTCATCGTTACTCCTCCCATAGGTTACTGGTATTCTCTGAGTCAATACCTCTCTTGACGAAAAAGTGGCTATCTTAATAGTGCAATACTTCTTCCTCCGAGTTGCTCACACAGTTTACTGCTTTTTGTGTAGTTTTTGTCTGCCAGAAACTATAATTCACTAGTTGTGTATCATAAAAGAGTCATCGTTTCTCCTCCTAGGGGTTTTCGAGATTTCTTAATCCAAACCGCAAGTAACGAGGCATTGGCTACCTAAAGAGAGTCATAGTTACTCGTCCCCATTGCTCACCCAGTCTGCACTTTTTCTTACTGTGTCCCAGTCTGCCAGAAGCGATATGTCACTCGTTGTGTATCTTAAGAGATTCATCGTTACTCCTTCCATAGGTTACTGGTATTCTCTGAGTCAATACCTCTCTTGACGAAAAAGTGGCTATCTTAATAGTGCAATACTTCTTCCTCCGAGTTGCTCACACAGTTTACTGCTTTTTGTGTAGTTTTTGTCTGCCAGAAACTATAATTCACTAGTTGTGTATCATAAAAGAGTCATCGTTTCTCCTCCTAGGGGTTATTCGAGATATCTTAGTCCAAACCGCAAGTAACGAGGCATTGGCTACCTTAAGAGAGTCATAGTTACTCGTCCCAATTGCTCACCCAGTCTGCCACTTTTCCTTACTGCGGCCAGTCTGCCAGAAGCGATATGTCACTCGTTGTGTATCTTAAGAGATTCATCGTTACTCCTCCATAGGTTACTGGTATTCTCTGAGTCAATACCTCTCGTGACGAAAAAGTGGCTATCTTAATAGTGCAATACTTCTTCCTCCGAGTTGCTCACACAGTTTACTACTTTTTGTGTAGTTTTTGTCTGCCAGAAACTATAATTCACTAGTTGTGTATCATAAAAGAGTCATCGTTTCTCCTCCTAGGGGTTATTCGAGACCTCTTAATCCAAACCGCAAGTAACGAGGCATTGGCTACCTTAAGAGAGTCATAGTTACTCGTCCCAATTGCTCACCCAGTCTGCCACTTTTTCTTACTGCGGCCAGTCTGCCAGAAGCGATATGTCACTCGTTGTGTATCTTAAGAGATTCATCGTTACTTCTTCCATAGGTTACTGGTATTCTCTGAGTCAATACCTCTCGTGACGAAAAAGTGGCTATCTTAATAGTGCAATACTTCTTCCTCCGAGTTGCTCACACAGTTTACTACTTTTTGTGTAGTTTTTGTCTGCCAGAAACTATAATTCACTAGTTGTGTATCATAAAAGAGTCATCGTTTCTCCTCCTAGGGGTTATTCGAGATATCTTAATCCAAACCGCAAGTAATGAGGCATTGGCTACCTTAAGAGAGTGATAGTTACTCGTCCCAATTGCTCACCCAGTCTGCCACTTTTTCTTACTGCGGCCAGTCTGCCAGAAGCGATATGTCACTCGTTGTGTATCTTAAGAGATTCATCGTTACTCCTTCCATAGGTTACTGGTATTCTCTGAGTCAATACCTCTCGTGACGAAAAAGTGGCTATCTTAATAGTGCAATACTTCTTCCTCCGAGTTGCTCACACAGTTTACTACTTTTTGTGTAGTTTTTGTCTGCCAGAAACTATAATTCACTAGTTGTGTATCATAAAAGAGTCATCGTTTCTCCTCCTAGGGGTTTTCGAGATTTCTTAATCCAAACCGCAAGTAACGAGGCATTGGCTACCTTAAGAGAGTCATAGTTACTCGTCCCCATTGCTCACCCAGTCTGCCACTTTTTCTTACTGTGTCCCAGTCTGCCAGAAGCGATATGTCACTCGTTGTGTATCTTAAGAGATTCATCGTTACTCCTTCCATAGGTTACTGGTATTCTCTGAGTCAATACCTCTCTTGACGAAAAAGTGGCTATCTTAATAGTGCAATACTTCTTCCTCCGAGTTGCTCACACAGTTTACTGCTTTTTGTGTAGTTTTTGTCTGCCAGAAACTATAATTCACTAGTTGTGTATCATAAAAGAGTCATCGTTTCTCCTCCTAGGGGTTATTCGAGATATCTTAATCCAAACCGCAAGTAACGAGGCATTGGCTACCTTAAGAGAGTCATAGTTACTCGTCCCACTTGCTCACCCAGTCTGCCACTTTTTCTTACTGCGGCCAGTCTGTCAGAAGCGATATGTCTCTCGTTGTGTATCTTAAGAGATTCATCGTTACTCTTTCCATAGGTTACTGGTATTCTCTGATTCAATGCCTCTCGTGACGAAAAAGTGGCTATCTTAATAGTGCAATACTTCTTCCTCCCAGTTGCTCACACAGTTTACTACTTTTTTGTGTAGTTTTTGTCTGCCAGAAACTATAATTCACTAGTTGTGTATCATAAAAGAGTCATCGTTTCTCTTCCTAGGGGTTATTCGAGACCTCTTAATCCTAACCGCAAGTAACGAGGCATTGGCTACCTTAAGAGAGTCATAGTTACTCGTCCCAATTGCTCACCCAGTCTGCCACTTTTTCTTACTGCGGCCAGTCTGCCAGAAGCGATATGTCACTCGTTGTGTATCTTAAGAGATTCATCGTTACTCCTTACATAGGTTACTGGTATTCTCTGAGTCAATACCTCTCGTGACGAAAAAGTGGCTATCTTAATAGTGCAATACTTCTTCCTCCGAGTTGCTCACACAGTTTACTGCTTTTTGTGTAGTTTTTGTCTGCTAGAAACTATAATTCAATAGTTGTGTATCATAAAAGAGTCATCGTTTTTCCTCCTAGGGGTTTTCGAGATTTCTTAATCCAAACCGCAAGTAACGAGGCATTGGCTACACTAGATCGCGTGTTAGTTACTCGTCCCCATTGCTCACCCAGTCTGCCACTTTTTCTTACTGTGGCCAGTCTGCCAGAAGCGATATGTCACTCGTTGTGTATCTTAAGAGATTCATCGTTACTCCTTCCATAGGTTACTGGTATTCTCTGAGTCAATACATCTCTTGACGAAAAAGTGGCTATCTTAATAGTGCAATACTTCTTCCTCCGAGTTGCTCACACAGTTTACTGCTTTTTGTGTAGTTTTTGTCTGCCAGAAACTATAATTCACTAGTTGTGTATCATAAAAGAGTCATCGTTTCTCCTCCTAGGGGTTATTCGAGATATCTTAATCCAAACCGCAAGTAACGAGGCATTGGCTACCTTAAGAGAGTCATAGTTACTCGTCCCAATTGCTCACCCAGTCTGCCACTTTTCCTTACTGCGGCCAGTCTGCCAGAAGCGATATGCCACTCGTTGTGTATCCTAAGAGATTCATCGTTACTCCTTCCATAGGTTACTGGTATTCTCTGAGTCAATACCTCTCTTGACGAAAAGTGGCTATCTTAATAGTGCAATACTTCTTCCTCCGAGTTGCTCACACAGTTTACTGCTTTTTGTGTAGTTTTTGTCTGCCAGAAACTATAATTCACTAGTTTTGTATCATAAAAGAGTCATCGTTTCTCCTCCTAGGGGTTATTCGAGACCTCTTTATCCAAACCGCAAGTAACGAGGCATTGGCTACCTTAAGAGAGTCATAGTTACTCGTCCCAATTGCTCACCCAGTCTGCCACTTTTTCTTACTGCGGCCAGTCTGCCAGAAGCGATATGTCACTCGTTGTGTATCTTAAGAGATTCATCGTTACTCCTTCCATAGGTTACTGGTATTCTCTGAGTCAATACCTCTCGTGACGAAAAAGTGGCTATCTTAATAGTGCAATACTTCTTCCTCCGAGTTGCTCACACAGTTTACTACTTTTTGTGTAGTTTTTGTCTGCCAGAAACTATAATTCACTAGTTGTGTATCATAAAAGAGTCATCGTTTCTCCTCCTAGGGGTTTTCGAGATTTCTTAATCCAAACCGCAAGTAACGAGGCATTGGCTACCTTAAGAGAGTCATAGTTACTCGTCCCCATTGCTCACCCAGTCTGCCACTTTTTCTTACTGTGGCCAGTCTGCCAGAAGCGATATGTCACTCGTTGTGTATCTTAAGAGATTCATCGTTACTCCTTCCATAGGTTACTGGTATTCTCTGAGTCAATACCTCTCTTGACGAAAAAGTGGCTATCTTAATAGTGCAATACTTCTTCCTCCGAGTTGCTCACACAGTTTACTGCTTTTTGTGTAGTTTTTGTCTGCCAGAAACTATAATTCACTAGTTGTGTATCATAAAAGAGTCATCGTTTCTCCTCCTAGGGGTTTTCGAGATTTCTTAATCCAAACCGCAAGTAACGAGGCATTGGCTACCTAAAGAGAGTCATAGTTACTCGTCCCCATTGCTCACCCAGTCTGCACTTTTTCTTACTGTGTCCCAGTCTGCCAGAAGCGATATGTCACTCGTTGTGTATCTTAAGAGATTCATCGTTACTCCTTCCATAGGTTACTGGTATTCTCTGAGTCAATACCTCTCTTGACGAAAAAGTGGCTATCTTAATAGTGCAATACTTCTTCCTCCGAGTTGCTCACACAGTTTACTGCTTTTTGTGTAGTTTTTGTCTGCCAGAAACTATAATTCACTAGTTGTGTATCATAAAAGAGTCATCGTTTCTCCTCCTAGGGGTTATTCGAGATATCTTAGTCCAAACCGCAAGTAACGAGGCATTGGCTACCTTAAGAGAGTCATAGTTACTCGTCCCAATTGCTCACCCAGTCTGCCACTTTTCCTTACTGCGGCCAGTCTGCCAGAAGCGATATGTCACTCGTTGTGTATCTTAAGAGATTCATCGTTACTCCTCCATAGGTTACTGGTATTCTCTGAGTCAATACCTCTCGTGACGAAAAAGTGGCTATCTTAATAGTGCAATACTTCTTCCTCCGAGTTGCTCACACAGTTTACTACTTTTTGTGTAGTTTTTGTCTGCCAGAAACTATAATTCACTAGTTGTGTATCATAAAAGAGTCATCGTTTCTCCTCCTAGGGGTTATTCGAGACCTCTTAATCCAAACCGCAAGTAACGAGGCATTGGCTACCTTAAGAGAGTCATAGTTACTCGTCCCAATTGCTCACCCAGTCTGCCACTTTTTCTTACTGCGGCCAGTCTGCCAGAAGCGATATGTCACTCGTTGTGTATCTTAAGAGATTCATCGTTACTTCTTCCATAGGTTACTGGTATTCTCTGAGTCAATACCTCTCGTGACGAAAAAGTGGCTATCTTAATAGTGCAATACTTCTTCCTCCGAGTTGCTCACACAGTTTACTACTTTTTGTGTAGTTTTTGTCTGCCAGAAACTATAATTCACTAGTTGTGTATCATAAAAGAGTCATCGTTTCTCCTCCTAGGGGTTATTCGAGATATCTTAATCCAAACCGCAAGTAATGAGGCATTGGCTACCTTAAGAGAGTGATAGTTACTCGTCCCAATTGCTCACCCAGTCTGCCACTTTTTCTTACTGCGGCCAGTCTGCCAGAAGCGATATGTCACTCGTTGTGTATCTTAAGAGATTCATCGTTACTCCTTCCATAGGTTACTGGTATTCTCTGAGTCAATACCTCTCGTGACGAAAAAGTGGCTATCTTAATAGTGCAATACTTCTTCCTCCGAGTTGCTCACACAGTTTACTACTTTTTGTGTAGTTTTTGTCTGCCAGAAACTATAATTCACTAGTTGTGTATCATAAAAGAGTCATCGTTTCTCCTCCTAGGGGTTTTCGAGATTTCTTAATCCAAACCGCAAGTAACGAGGCATTGGCTACCTTAAGAGAGTCATAGTTACTCGTCCCCATTGCTCACCCAGTCTGCCACTTTTTCTTACTGTGTCCCAGTCTGCCAGAAGCAATATGTCACTCGTTGTGTATCTTAAGAGATTCATCGTTACTCCTTCCATAGGTTACTGGTATTCTCTGAGTCAATACCTCTCTTGACGAAAAAGTGGCTATCTTAATAGTGCAATACTTCTTCCTCCGAGTTGCTCACACAGTTTACTGCTTTTTGTGTAGTTTTTGTCTGCCAGAAACTATAATTCACTAGTTGTGTATCATAAAAGAGTCATCGTTTCTCCTCCTAGGGGTTATTCGAGATATCTTAATCCAAACCGCAAGTAACGAGGCATTGGCTACCTTAAGAGAGTCATAGTTACTCGTCCCACTTGCTCACCCAGTCTGCCACTTTTTCTTACTGCGGCCAGTCTGTCAGAAGCGATATGTCTCTCGTTGTGTATCTTAAGAGATTCATCGTTACTCCTTACATAGGTTACTGGTATTCTCTGAGTCAATACCTCTCATGACGAAAAAGTGGCTATCTTAATAGTGCAATACTACTTCCTCCGTGTTGCTCACACAGTTTACTGCTTTTTGTGTAGTTTTTGTCTGCCAGAAACTATAATTCAATAGTTGTGTATCATAAAAGAGTCATCGTTTCTCCTCCTAGGGGTTTTCGAGATTTCTTAATCCAAACCGCAAGTAACGAGGCATTGGCTACCTTAAGAGAGTCATAGTTACTCGTCCCCATTGCTCACCCAGTCTGCCACTTTTTCTTACTGTGGCCAGTCTGCCAGAAGCGATATGTCACTCGTTGTGTATCTTAAGAGATTCATCGTTACTCCTTCCATAGGTTACTGGTATTCTCTGAGTCAATACATCTCTTGACGAAAAAGTGGCTATCTTAATAGTGCAATACTTCTTCCTCCGAGTTGCTCACACAGTTTACTGCTTTTTGTGTAGTTTTTGTCTGCCAGAAACTATAATTCACTAGTTGTGTATCATAAAAGAGTCATCGTTTCTCCTCCTAGGGGTTATTCGAGATATCTTAATCCAAACCGCAAGTAACGAGGCATTGGCTACCTTAAGAGAGTCATAGTTACTCGTCCCCATTGCTCACCCAGTCTGCCACTTTTTCTTACTGTGGCCAGTCTGCCAGAAGCGATATGTCACTCGTTGTGTATCTTAAGAGATTCATCGTTACTCTTTCCATAGGTTACTGGTATTCTCTGATTCAATGCCTCTCGTGACGAAAAAGTGGCTATCTTAATAGTGCAATACTTCTTCCTCCCAGTTGCTCACACAGTTTACTACTTTTTTGTGTAGTTTTTGTCTGCCAGAAACTATAATTCACTAGTTGTGTATCATAAAAGAGTCATCGTTTCTCTTCCTAGGGGTTATTCGAGACCTCTTAATCCAAACCGCAAGTAACGAGGCATTGGCTAACTTAAGAGAGTCATAGTTACTCGTCCCAATTGCTCACCCAGTCTGCCACTTTTTCTTACTGCGGCCAGTCTGCCAGAAGCGATATGTCACTCGTTGTGTATCTTAAGAGATTCATCGTTACTCCTTACATAGGTTACTGGTATTCTCTGAGTCAATACCTCTCGTGACGAAAAAGTGGCTATCTTAATAGTGCAATACTTCTTCCTCCGTGTTGCTCACACAGTTTACTGCTTTTTGTGTAGTTTTTGTCTGCCAGAAACTATAATTCACTAGTTGTGTATCATAAAAGTGTCATCGTTTCTCCTCCTAGGGGTTATTCGAGATATCTTAATCCAAACCGCAAGTAACGAGGCATTGGCTACCTTAAGAGAGTCATAGTTACTCGTCCCAATTGCTCACCCAGTCTGCCACTTTTCCTTACTGCGGCCAGTCTGCCAGAAGCGATATGTCACTCGTTGTGTATCTTAAGAGATTCATCGTTACTCTTTCCATAGGTTACTGGTATTCTCTGATTCAATGCCTCTCGTGACGAAAAAGTGGCTATCTTAATAGTGCAATACTACTTCCTCCGTGTTGCTCACACAGTTTACTGCTTTTTGTGTAGTTTTTGTCTGCCAGAAACTATAATTCAATAGTTGTGTATCATAAAAGAGTCATCGTTTCTCCTCCTAGGGGTTTTCGAGATTTCTTAATCCAAACCGCAAGTAACGAGGCATTGGCTACCTTAAGAGAGTCATAGTTACTCGTCCCCATTGCTCACCCAGTCTGCCACTTTTTCTTACTGTGGCCAGTCTGCCAGAAGCGATATGTCACTCGTTGTGTATCTTAAGAGATTCATCGTTACTCCTTCCATAGGTTACTGGTATTCTCTGAGTCAATACATCTCTTGACGAAAAAGTGGCTATCTTAATAGTGCAATACTTCTTCCTCCGAGTTGCTCACACAGTTTACTGCTTTTTGTGTAGTTTTTGTCTGCCAGAAACTATAATTCACTAGTTGTGTATCATAAAAGAGTCATCGTTTCTCCTCCTAGGGGTTATTCGAGATATCTTAATCCAAACCGCAAGTAACGAGGCATTGGCTACCTTAAGAGAGTCATAGTTACTCGTCCCCATTGCTCACCCAGTCTGCCACTTTTTCTTACTGTGGCCAGTCTGCCAGAAGCGATATGTCACTCGTTGTGTATCTTAAGAGATTCATCGTTACTCTTTCCATAGGTTACTGGTATTCTCTGATTCAATGCCTCTCGTGACGAAAAAGTGGCTATCTTAATAGTGCAATACTTCTTCCTCCCAGTTGCTCACACAGTTTACTACTTTTTTGTGTAGTTTTTGTCTGCCAGAAACTATAATTCACTAGTTGTGTATCATAAAAGAGTCATCGTTTCTCTTCCTAGGGGTTATTCGAGACCTCTTAATCCAAACCGCAAGTAACGAGGCATTGGCTAACTTAAGAGAGTCATAGTTACTCGTCCCAATTGCTCACCCAGTCTGCCACTTTTTCTTACTGCGGCCAGTCTGCCAGAAGCGATATGTCACTCGTTGTGTATCTTAAGAGATTCATCGTTACTCCTTACATAGGTTACTGGTATTCTCTGAGTCAATACCTCTCGTGACGAAAAAGTGGCTATCTTAATAGTGCAATACTTCTTCCTCCGAGTTGCTCACACAATTTACTGCTTTTTGTGTAGTTTTTGTCTGCCAGAAACTATAATTCACTAGTTGTGTATCATAAAAGAGTCATCGTTTCTCCTCCTAGGGGTTATTCGAGATATCTTAATCCAAACCGCAAGTAACGAGGCATTGGCTACCTTAAGAGAGTCATAGTTACTCGTCCCAATTGCTCACCCAGTCTGCCACTTTTCCTTACTGCGGCCAGTCTGCCAGAAGCGATATGTCACTCGTTGTGTATCTTAAGAGATTCATCGTTACTCTTTCCATAGGTTACTGGTATTCTCTGATTCAATGCCTCTCGTGACGAAAAAGTGGCTATCTTAATAGTGCAATACTACTTCCTCCGTGTTGCTCACACAGTTTACTGCTTTTTGTGTAGTTTTTGTCTGCCAGAAACTATAATTCAATAGTTGTGTATCATAAAAGAGTCATCGTTTCTCCTCCTAGGGGTTTTCGAGATTTCTTAATCCAAACCGCAAGTAACGAGGCATTGGCTACCTTAAGAGAGTCATAGTTACTCGTCCCCATTGCTCACCCAGTCTGCCACTTTTTCTTACTGTGGCCAGTCTGCCAGAAGCGATATGTCACTCGTTGTGTATCTTAAGAGATTCATCGTTACTCCTTCCATAGGTTACTGGTATTCTCTGAGTCAATACATCTCTTGACGAAAAAGTGGCTATCTTAATAGTGCAATACTTCTTCCTCCGAGTTGCTCACACAGTTTACTGCTTTTTGTGTAGTTTTTGTCTGCCAGAAACTATAATTCACTAGTTGTGTATCATAAAAGAGTCATCGTTTCTCCTCCTAGGGGTTATTCGAGATATCTTAATCCAAACCGCAAGTAACGAGGCATTGGCTACCTTAAGAGAGTCATAGTTACTCGTCCCCATTGCTCACCCAGTCTGCCACTTTTTCTTACTGTGGCCAGTCTGCCAGAAGCGATATGTCACTCGTTGTGTATCTTAAGAGATTCATCGTTACTCTTTCCATAGGTTACTGGTATTCTCTGATTCAATGCCTCTCGTGACGAAAAAGTGGCTATCTTAATAGTGCAATACTTCTTCCTCCCAGTTGCTCACACAGTTTACTACTTTTTTGTGTAGTTTTTGTCTGCCAGAAACTATAATTCACTAGTTGTGTATCATAAAAGAGTCATCGTTTCTCTTCCTAGGGGTTATTCGAGACCTCTTAATCCAAACCGCAAGTAACGAGGCATTGGCTAACTTAAGAGAGTCATAGTTACTCGTCCCAATTGCTCACCCAGTCTGCCACTTTTTCTTACTGCGGCCAGTCTGCCAGAAGCGATATGTCACTCGTTGTGTATCTTAAGAGATTCATCGTTACTCCTTACATAGGTTACTGGTATTCTCTGAGTCAATACCTCTCGTGACGAAAAAGTGGCTATCTTAATAGTGCAATACTTCTTCCTCCGTGTTGCTCACACAGTTTACTGCTTTTTGTGTAGTTTTTGTCTGCCAGAAACTATAATTCAATAGTTGTGTATCATAAAAGAGTCATCGTTTCTCCTCCTAGGGGTTTTCGAGATTTCTTAATCCAAACCGCAAGTAACGAGGCATTGGCTACCTTAAGAGAGTCATAGTTACTCGTCCCCATTGCTCACCCAGTCTGCCACTTTTTCTTACTGTGGCCAGTCTGCCAGAAGCGATATGTCACTCGTTGTGTATCTTAAGAGATTCATCGTTACTCCTTCCATAGGTTACTGGTATTCTCTGAGTCAATACATCTCTTGACGAAAAAGTGGCTATCTTAATAGTGCAATACTTCTTCCTCCGAGTTGCTCACACAGTTTACTACTTTTTGTGTAGTTTTTGTCTGCCAGAAACTATAATTCACTAGTTGTGTATCATAAAAGAGTCATCGTTTCTCCTCCTAGGGGTTTTCGAGATTTCTTAATCCAAACCGCAAGTAACGAGGCATTGGCTACCTTAAGAGAGTCATAGTTACTCGTCCCCATTGCTCACCCAGTCTGCCACTTTTTCTTACTGTGTCCCAGTCTGCCAGAAGCGATATGTCACTCGTTGTGTATCTTAAGAGATTCATCGTTACTCCTTCCATAGGTTACTGGTATTCTCTGAGTCAATACCTCTCTTGACGAAAAAGTGGCTATCTTAATAGTGCAATACTTCTTCCTCCGAGTTGCTCACACAGTTTACTGCTTTTTGTGTAGTTTTTGTCTGCCAGAAACTATAATTCACTAGTTGTGTATCATAAAAGAGTCATCGTTTCTCCTCCTAGGGGTTATTCGAGATATCTTAATCCAAACCGCAAGTAACGAGGCATTGGCTACCTTAAGAGAGTCATAGTTACTCGTCCCAATTGCTCACCCAGTCTGCCACTTTTCCTTACTGCGGCCAGTCTGCCAGAAGCGATATGTCACTCGTTGTGTATCTTAAGAGATTCATCGTTACTCTTTCCATAGGTTACTGGTATTCTCTGATTCAATGCCTCTCGTGACGAAAAAGTGGCTATCTTAATAGTGCAATACTTCTTCCTCCCAGTTGCTCACACAGTTTACTACTTTTTTGTGTAGTTTTTGTCTGCCAGAAACTATAATTCACTAGTTGTGTATCATAAAAGAGTCATCGTTTCTCTTCCTAGGGGTTATTCGAGACCTCTTAATCCAAACCGCAAGTAACGAGGCATTGGCTACCTTAAGAGAGTCATAGTTACTCGTCCCAATTGCTCACCCAGTATGCCACTTTTTCTTACTGCGGCCAGTCTGCCAGAAGCGATATGTCACTCGTTGTGTATCTTAAGAGATTCATCGTTACTCCTTACATAGGTTACTGGTATTCTCTGAGTCAATACCTCTCGTGACGAAAAAGTGGCTATCTTAATAGTGCAATACTTCTTCCTCCGAGTTGCTCACACAGTTTACTGCTTTTTGTGTAGTTTTTGTCTGCCAGAAACTATAATTCAATAGTTGTGTATCATAAAAGAGTCATCGTTTTTCCTCCTAGGGGTTTTCGAGATTTCTTAATCCAAACCGCAAGTAACGAGGCATTGGCTACCTTAAGAGAGTCATAGTTACTCGTCCCCATTGCTCACCCAGTCTGCCACTTTTTCTTACTGTGGCCAGTCTGCCAGAAGCGATATGTCACTCGTTGTGTATCTTAAGAGATTCATCGTTACTCCTTCCATAGGTTACTGGTATTCTCTGAGTCAATACATCTCTTGACGAAAAAGTGGCTATCTTAATAGTGCAATACTTCTTCCTCCGAGTTGCTCACACAGTTTACTACTTTTTGTGTAGTTTTTGTCTGCCAGAAACTATAATTCACTAGTTGTGTATCATAAAAGAGTCATCGTTTCTCCTCCTAGGGGTTATTCGAGATATCTTAGTCCAAACCGCAAGTAACGAGGCATTGGCTACCTTAAGAGAGTCATAGTTACTCGTCCCAATTGCTCACCCAGTCTGCCACTTTTCCTTACTGCGGCCAGTCTGCCAGAAGCGATATGTCACTCGTTGTGTATCTTAAGAGATTCATCGTTACTCCTTCCATAGGTTACTGGTATTCTCTGAGTCAATACCTCTCGTGACGAAAAAGTGGCTATCTTAATAGTGCAATACTTCTTCCTCCGAGTTGCTCACACAGTTTACTACTTTTTGTGTAGTTTTTGTCTGCCAGAAACTATAATTCACTAGTTGTGTATCATAAAAGAGTCATCGTTTCTCCTCGTAGGGGTTATTCGAGACCTCTTAATCCAAACTGCAAGTAACGAGGCATTGGCTACCTTAAGAGAGTCATAGTTACTCGTCCCAATTGCTCACCCAGTCTGCCACTTTTTCTTACTGCGGCCAGTCTGCAAGAAGCGATATGTCACTCGTTGTGTATCTTAAGAGATTCATCGTTACTTCTTCCATAGGTTACTGGTATTCTCTGAGTCAATACCTCTCGTGACGAAAAAGTGGCTATCTTAATAGTGCAATACTTCTTACTCCGAGTTGCTCACACAGTTTACTACTTTTTGTGTAGTTTTTGTCTGCCAGAAACTATAATTCACTAGTTGTGTATCATAAAAGAGTCATCGTTTCTCCTCCTAGGGGTTATTCGAGATATCTTAATCCAAACCGCAAGTAACGAGGCATTGGCTACCTTAAGAGAGTCATAGTTACTCGTCCCAATTGCTCACCCAGTCTGCCACTTTTTCTTACTGCGGCCAGTCTGCCAGAAGCGATATGTCACTCGTTGTGTATCTTAAGAGATTCATCGTTATTCCTTCCATAGGTTACTGGTATTCTCTGAGTCAATACCTCTCGTGACGAAAAAGTGGCTATCTTAATAGTGCAATACTTCTTCCTCCGAGTTGCTCACACAGTTTACTACTTTTTGTGTAGTTTTTGTCTGCCAGAAACTATAATTCACTAGTTGTGTATCATAAAAGAGTCATCGTTTCTCCTCCTAGGTGTTTTCGAGATTTCTTAATCCAAACCGCAAGTAACGAGGCATTGGCTACCTTAAGAGACTCATAGTTACTCGTCCCCATTGCTCACCCAGTCTGGTACTTTTTCTTACTGTGTCCCAGTCTGCCAGAAGCGATATGTCACTCGTTGTGTATCTTAAGAGATTCATCGTTACTCCTTCCATAGGTTACTGGTATTCTCTGAGTCAATACCTCTCTTGACGAAAAAGTGGCTATCTTAATAGTGCAATACTTCTTCCTCCGAGTTGCTCACACAGTTTACTGCTTTTTGTGTAGTTTTTGTCTGCCAGAAACTATAATTCACTAGTTGTGTATCATAAAAGAGTCATCGTTTCTCCTCCTAGGGGTTATTCGAGATATCTTAATCCAAACCGCAAGTAACGAGGCATTGGCTACATTAAGAGAGTCATAGTTACTCGTCCCAATTGCTCACCCAGTCTGCCACTTTTCCTTACTGCGGCCAGTCTGCCAGAAGCGATATGTCACTCGTTGTGTATCTTAAGAGATTCATCGTTACTCTTTCCATAGGTTACTGGTATTCTCTGATTCAATGCCTCTCGTGACGAAAAAGTGGCTATCTTAATAGTGCAATACTTCTTCCTCCCAGTTGCTCACACAGTTTACTACTTTTTTGAGTAGTTTTTGTCTGCCAGAAACTATAATTCACTAGTTTTGTATCATAAAAGAGTCATCGTTTCTCCTCCTAGGGGTTATTCGAGACCTCTTAATCCAAACCGCAAGTAACGAGGCATTGGCTACCTTAAGAGAGTCATAGTTACTCGTCCCAATTGCTCACCCAGTCTGCCACTTTTTCTTACTGCGGCCAGTCTGCCAGAAGCGATATGTCACTCGTTGTGTATCTTAAGAGATTCATCGTTACTCCTTCCATAGGTTACTGGTATTCTCTGAGTCAATACCTCTCGTGACGAAAAAGTGGCTATCTTAATAGTGCAATACTTCTTCCTCCGAGTTGCTCACACAGTTTACTACTTTTTGTGTAGTTTTTGTCTGCCAGAAACTATAATTCACTAGTTGTGTATCATAAAAGAGTCATCGTTTCTCCTCCTAGGGGTTTTCGAGATTTCTTAATCCAAACCGCAAGTAACGAGGCATTGGCTACCTTAAGAGAGTCATAGTTACTCGTCCCCATTGCTCACCCAGTCTGCCACTTTTTCTTACTGTGTCCCAGTCTGCCAGAAGCGATATGTCACTCGTTGTGTATCTTAAGAGATTCATCGTTACTCCTTCCATAGGTTACTGGTATTCTCTGAGTCAATACCTCTCTTGACGAAAAAGTGGCTATCTTAATAGTGCAATACTTCTTCCTCCGAGTTGCTCACACAGTTTACTGCTTTTTGTGTAGTTTTTGTCTGCCAGAAACTATAATTCACTAGTTGTGTATCATAAAAGAGTCATCGTTTCTCCTCCTAGGGGTTATTCGAGATATCTTAATCCAAACCGCAAGTAACGAGGCATTGGCTACCTTAAGAGAGTCATAGTTACTCGTCCCAATTGCTCACCCAGTCTGCCACTTTTCCTTACTGCGGCCAGTCTGCCAGAAGCGATATGTCACTCGTTGTGTATCTTAAGAGATTCATCGTTACTCTTTCCATAGGTTACTGGTATTCTCTGATTCAATGCCTCTCGTGACGAAAAAGTGGCTATCTTAATAGTGCAATACTTCTTCCTCCCAGTTGCTCACACAGTTTACTACTTTTTTGTGTAGTTTTTGTCTGCCAGAAACTATAATTCACTAGTTTTGTATCATAAAAGAGTCATCGTTTCTCTTCCTAGGGGTTATTGGAGACCTCTTAATCCAAACCGCAAGTAACGAGGCATTGGCTACCTTAAGAGAGTCATAGTTACTCGTCCCAATTGCTCACCCAGTCTGCCACTTTTTCTTACTGCGGCCAGTCTGCCAGAAGCGATATGTCACTCGTTGTGTATCTTAAGAGATTCATCGTTACTCCTTCCATAGGTTACTGGTATTCTCTGAGTCAATACCTCTCGTGACGAAAAAGTGGCTATCTTAATAGTGCAATACTTCTTCCTCCGAGTTGCTCACACAGTTTACTGCTTTTTGTGTAGTTTTTGTCTGCCAGAAACTATAATTCAATAGTTGTGTATCATAAAAGAGTCATCGTTTCTCCTCCTAGGGGTTTTCGAGATTTCTTAATCCAAACCGCAAGTAACGAGGCATTGGCTACCTTAAGAGAGTCATAGTTACTCGTCCCCATTGCTCACCCAGTCTGCCACTTTTTCTTACTGTGGCCAGTCTGCCAGAAGCGATATGTCACTCGTTGTGTATCTTAAGAGATTCATCGTTACTCCTTCCATAGGTTACTGGTATTCTCTGAGTCAATACATCTGTTGACGAAAAAGTGGCTATCTTAATAGTGCAATACTTCTTCCTCCGAGTTGCTCACACAGTTTACTGCTTTTTGTGTAGTTTTTGTCTGCCAGAAACTATAATTCACTAGTTGTGTATCATAAAAGAGTCATCGTTTCTCCTCCTAGGGGTTATTCGAGATATCTTAGTCCAAACCGCAAGTAACGAGGCATTGGCTACCTTAAGAGAGTCATAGTTACTCGTCCCAATTGCTCACCCAGTCTGCCACTTTTCCTTACTGCGGCCAGTCTGCCAGAAGCGATATGTCACTCATTGTGTATCTTAAGAGATTCATCGTTACTCCTCCATAGGTTACTGGTATTCTCTGAGTCAATACCTCTCGTGACGAAAAAGTGGCTATCTTAATAGTGCAATACTTCTTCCTCCGAGTTGCTCACACAGTTTACTACTTTTTGTGTAGTTTTTGTCTGCCAGAAACTATAATTCACTAGTTGTGTATCATAAAAGAGTCATCGTTTCTCCTCCTAGGGGTTATTCGACACCTCTTAATCCAAACCGCAAGTAACGAGGCATTGGCTACCTTAAGAGAGTCATAGTTACTCGTCCCAATTGCTCACCCAGTCTGCCACTTTTTCTTACTGCGGCCAGTCTGCCAGAAGCGATATGTCACTCGTTGTGTATCTTAAGAGATTCATCGTTACTTCTTCCATAGGTTACTGGTATTCTCTGAGTCAATACCTCTCGTGACGAAAAAGTGGCTATCTTAATAGTGCAATACTTCTTCCTCCGAGTTGCTCACACAGTTTACTACTTTTTGTGTAGTTTTTGTCTGCCAGAAACTATAATTCACTAGTTGTGTATCATAAAAGAGTCATCGTTTCTCCTCCTAGGGGTTTTCGAGATTTCTTAATCCAAACCGCAAGTAACGAGGCATTGGCTACCTAAAGAGAGTCATAGTTACTCGTCCCCATTGCTCACCCAGTCTGCACTTTTTCTTACTGTGTCACAGTCTGCCAGAAGCGATACGTCACTCGTTGTGTATCTTAAGAGATTCATCGTTACTCCTTCCATAGGTTACTGGTATTCTCTGAGTCAATACCTCTCTTGACGAAAAAGTGGCTATCTTAATAGTGCAATACTTCTTCCTCCGAGTTGCTCACACAGTTTACTGCTTTTTGTGTAGTTTTTGTCTGCCAGAAACTATAATTCACTAGTTGTGTATCATAAAAGAGTCATCGTTTCTCCTCCTAGGGGTTATTCGAGATATCTTAATCCTAACCGCAAGTAACGAGGCATTGGCTACCTTAAGAGAGTCATAGTTACTCGTCCCCATTGCTCACCCAGTCTGCCACTTTTTCTTACTGTGTCCCAGTCTGCCAGAAGCGATATGTCACTCGTTGTGTATCTTAAGAGATTCATCGTTACTCCTTCCATAGGTTACTGGTATTCTCTGAGTCAATACCTCTCTTGACGAAAAAGTGGCTATCTTAATAGTGCAATACTTCTTCCTCCGAGTTGCTCACACAGTTTACTGCTTTTTGTGTAGTTTTTGTCTGCCAGAAACTATAATTCACTAGTTGTGTATCATAAAAGAGTCATCGTTTCTCCTCCTAGGGGTTATTCGAGATATCTTAATCCAAACCGCAAGTAACGAGGCATTGGCTACCTTAAGAGAGTCATAGTTACTCGTCCCAATTGCTCACCCAGTCTGCCACTTTTCCTTACTGCGGCCAGTCTGCCAGAAGCGATATGTCACTCGTTGTGTATCTTAAGAGATTCATCGTTACTCTTTCCATAGGTTACTGGTATTCTCTGATTCAATGCCTCTCGTGACGAAAAAGTGGCTATCTTAATAGTGCAATACTTCTTCCTCCCAGTTGCTCACACAGTTTACTACTTTTTTGTGTAGTTTTTGTCTGCCAGAAACTATAATTCACTAGTTTTGTATCATAAAAGAGTCATCGTTTCTCTTCCTAGGGGTTATTCGAGACCTCTTAATCCAAACCGCAAGTAACGAGGCATTGGCTACCTTAAGAGAGTCATAGTTACTCGTCCCAATTGCTCACCCAGTCTGCCACTTTTTCTTACTGCGGCCAGTCTGCCAGAAGCGATATGTCACTCGTTGTGTATCTTAAGAGATTCATCGTTACTCCTTCCATAGGTTACTGGTATTCTCTGAGTCAATACCTCTCGTGACGAAAAAGTGGCTATCTTAATAGTGCAATACTTCTTCCTCCGAGTTGCTCACACAGTTTACTGCTTTTTGTGTAGTTTTTGTCTGCCAGAAACTATAATTCAATAGTTGTGTATCATAAAAGAGTCATCGTTTCTCCTCCTAGGGGTTTTCGAGATTTCTTAATCCAAACCGCAAGTAACGAGGCATTGGCTACCTTAAGAGAGTCATAGTTACTCGTCCCCATTGCTCACCCAGTCTGCCACTTTTTCTTACTGTGGCCAGTCTGCCAGAAGCGATATGTCACTCGTTGTGTATCTTAAGAGATTCATCGTTACTCCTTCCATAGGTTACTGGTATTCTCTGAGTCAATACATCTGTTGACGAAAAAGTGGCTATCTTAATAGTGCAATACTTCTTCCTCCGAGTTGCTCACACAGTTTACTGCTTTTTGTGTAGTTTTTGTCTGCCAGAAACTATAATTCACTAGTTGTGTATCATAAAAGAGTCATCGTTTCTCCTCCTAGGGGTTATTCGAGATATCTTAGTCCAAACCGCAAGTAACGAGGCATTGGCTACCTTAAGAGAGTCATAGTTACTCGTCCCAATTGCTCACCCAGTCTGCCACTTTTCCTTACTGCGGCCAGTCTGCCAGAAGCGATATGTCACTCATTGTGTATCTTAAGAGATTCATCGTTACTCCTCCATAGGTTACTGGTATTCTCTGAGTCAATACCTCTCGTGACGAAAAAGTGGCTATCTTAATAGTGCAATACTTCTTCCTCCGAGTTGCTCACACAGTTTACTACTTTTTGTGTAGTTTTTGTCTGCCAGAAACTATAATTCACTAGTTGTGTATCATAAAAGAGTCATCGTTTCTCCTCCTAGGGGTTATTCGACACCTCTTAATCCAAACCGCAAGTAACGAGGCATTGGCTACCTTAAGAGAGTCATAGTTACTCGTCCCAATTGCTCACCCAGTCTGCCACTTTTTCTTACTGCGGCCAGTCTGCCAGAAGCGATATGTCACTCGTTGTGTATCTTAAGAGATTCATCGTTACTTCTTCCATAGGTTACTGGTATTCTCTGAGTCAATACCTCTCGTGACGAAAAAGTGGCTATCTTAATAGTGCAATACTTCTTCCTCCGAGTTGCTCACACAGTTTACTACTTTTTGTGTAGTTTTTGTCTGCCAGAAACTATAATTCACTAGTTGTGTATCATAAAAGAGTCATCGTTTCTCCTCCTAGGGGTTTTCGAGATTTCTTAATCCAAACCGCAAGTAACGAGGCATTGGCTACCTAAAGAGAGTCATAGTTACTCGTTTCCATTGCTCACCCAGTCTGCACTTTTTCTTACTGTGTCCCAGTCTGCCAGAAGCAATACGTCACTCGTTGTGTATCTTAAGAGATTCATCGTTACTCCTTCCATAGGTTACTGGTATTCTCTGAGTCAATACCTCTCTTGACGAAAAAGTGGCTATCTTAATAGTGCAATACTTCTTCCTCCGAGTTGCTCACACAGTTTACTGCTTTTTGTGTAGTTTTTGTCTGCCAGAAACTATAATTCACTAGTTGTGTATCATAAAAGAGTCATCGTTTCTCCTCCTAGGGGTTATTCGAGATATCTTAATCCTAACCGCAAGTAACGAGGCATTGGCTACCTTAAGAGAGTCATAGTTACTCGTCCCAATTGCTCACCCAGTCTGCCACTTTTCCTTACTGCGGCCAGTCTGCCAGAAGCGATATGTCACTCGTTGTGTATCTTAAGAGATTCATCGTTACTCTTTCCATAGGTTACTGGTATTCTCTGATTCAATGCCTCTCGTGACGAAAAAGTGGCTATCTTAATAGTGCAATACTTCTTCCTCCCAGTTGCTCACACAGTTTACTACTTTTTTGTGTAGTTTTTGTCTGCCAGAAACTATAATTCACTAGTTTTGTATCATAAAAGAGACATCGTTTCTCTTCCTAGGGGTTATTTGAGACCTCTTAATCCAAACCGCAAGTAACGAGGCATTGGCTACCTTAAGAGAGTCATAGTTACTCGTCCCAATTGCTCACCCAGTCTGCCACTTTTTCTTACTGCGGCAAGTCTGCCAGAAGCGATATGTCACTCGTTGTGTATCTTAAGAGATTCATCGTTACTCCTTCCATAGGTTACTGGTATTCTCTGAGTCAATACCTCTCGTGACGAAAAAGTGGCTATCTTAATAGTGCAATACTTCTTCCTCCGAGTTGCTCACACAGTTTACTACTTTTTGTGTAGTTTTTGTCTGCCAGAAACTATAATTCACTAGTAGTGTATCATAAAAGAGTCATCGTTTCTCCTCCTAGGGGTTATTCGAGACCTCTTAATCCAAACCGCAAGTAACGAGGCATTGGCTACCTTAAGAGAGTCATAGTTACTCGTCCCAATTGCTCACCCAGTCTGCCACTTTTTCTTACTGCGGCCAGTCTGCCAGAAGCGATATGTCACTCGTTGTGTATCTTAAGAGATTCATCGTTACTTCTTCCATAGGTTACTGGTATTCTCTGAGTCAATACCTCTCGTGACGAAAAAGTGGCTATCTTAATAGTGCAATACTTCTTACTCCGAGTTGCTCACACAGTTTACTACTTTTTGTGTAGTTTTTGTCTGCCAGAAACTATAATTCACTAGTTGTGTATCATAAAAGAGTCATCGTTTCTCCTCCTAGGGGTTATTCGAGATATCTTAATCCAAACCGCAAGTAACGAGGCATTGGCTACCTTAAGAGAGTCATAGTTACTCGTCCCAATTGCTCACCCAGTCTGCCACTTTTTCTCACTGCGGCCAGTCTGCCAGAAGCGATATGTCACTCGTTGTGTATCTTAAGAGATTCATCGTTACTCCTTCCATAGGTTACTGGTATTCTCTGAGTCAATACCTCTCGTGACGAAAAAGTGGCTATCTTAATAGTGCAATACTTCTTCCTCCGAGTTGCTCACACAGTTTACTACTTTTTGTGTAGTTTTTGTCTGCCAGAAACTATAATTCACTAGTTGTGTATCATAAAAGAGTCATCGTGTCTCCTCCTAGGTGTTTTCGAGATTTCTTAATCCAAACCGCAAGTAACGAGGCATTGGCTACCTTAAGAGAGTCATAGTTACTCGTCCCCATTGCTCACCCAGTCTGGTACTTTTTCTTACTGTGTCCCAGTCTGCCAGAAGCGATATGTCACTCGTTGTGTATCTTAAGAGATTCATCGTTACTCCTTCCATAGGTTACTGGTATTCTCTGAGTCAATACCTCTCTTGACGAAAAAGTGGCTATCTTAATAGTGCAATACTTCTTCCTCCGAGTTGCTCACACAGTTTACTGCTTTTTGTGTAGTTTCTGTCTGCCAGAAACTATAATTCACTAGTTGTGTATCATAAAAGAGTCATCGTTTCTCCTCCTAGGGGTTATTCGAGATATCTTAATCCAAACCGCAAGTAACGAGGCATTGGCTACCTTAAGAGAGTCATAGTTACTCGTCCCAATTGCTCACCCAGTCTGCCACTTTTCCTTACTGCGGCCAGTCTGCCAGAAGCGATATGTCACTCGTTGTGTATCTTAAGAGATTCATCGTTACTCTTTCCATAGGTTACTGGTATTCTCTGATTCAATGCCTCTCGTGACGAAAAAGTGGCTATCTTAATAGTGCAATACTTCTTCCTCCCAGTTGCTCACACAGTTTACTACTTTTTTGTGTAGTTTTTGTCTGCCAGAAACTATAATTCACTAGTTTTGTATCATAAAAGAGTCATCGTTTCTCCTCCTAGGGGTTATTCGAGACCTCTTAATCCAAACCGCAAGTAACGAGGCATTGGCTACCTTAAGAGAGTCATATTTACTCGTCCCAATTGCTCACCCAGTCTGCCACTTTTTCTTACTGCGGCCAGTCTGCCAGAAGCGATATGTCACTCGTTGTGTATCTTAAGAGATTCATCGTTACTCCTTCCATAGGTTACTGGTATTCTCTGAGTCAATACCTCTCGTGACGAAAAAGTGGCTATCTTAATAGTGCAATACTTCTTCCTCCGAGTTGCTCACACATTTTACTACTTTTTGTGTAGTTTTTGTCTGCCAGAAACTATAATTCACTAGTTGTGTATCATAAAAGAGTCATCGTTTCTCCTCCTAGGGGTTTTCGAGATTTCTTAATCCAAACCGCAAGTAACGAGGCATTGGCTACCTTAAGAGAGTCATAGTTACTCGTCCCCATTGCTCACCCAGTCTGCCACTTTTTCTTACTGTGTCCCAGTCTGCCAGAAGCGATATGTCACTCGTTGTGTATCTTAAGAGATTCATCGTTACTCCTTCCATAGGTTACTGGTATTCTCTGAGTCAATACCTCTCTTGACGAAAAAGTGGCTATCTTAATAGTGCAATACTTCTTCCTCCGAGTTGCTCACACAGTTTACTGCTTTTTGTGTAGTTTTTGTCTGCCAGAAACTATAATTCACTAGTTGTGTATCATAAAAGAGTCATCGTTTCTCCTCCTAGGGGTTATTCGAGATATCTTAATCCAAACCGCAAGTAACGAGGCATTGGCTACCTTAAGAGAGTCATAGTTACTCGTCCCAATTGCTCACCCAGTCTGCCACTTTTCCTTACTGCGGCCAGTCTGCCAGAAGCGATATGTCACTCGTTGTGTATCTTAAGAGATTCATCGTTACTCTTTCCATAGGTTACTGGTATTCTCTGATTCAATGCCTCTCGTGACGAAAAAGTGGCTATCTTAATAGTGCAATACTTCTTCCTCCCAGTTGCTCACACAGTTTACTACTTTTTTGTGTAGTTTTTGTCTGCCAGAAACTATAATTCACTAGTTTTGTCGCATAAAAGAGTCATCGTTTCTCTTCCTAGGGGTTATTCGAGACCTCTTAATCCAAACCGCAAGTAACGAGGCATTGGCTACCTTAAGAGAGTCATAGTTACTCGTCCCAATTGCTCACCCAGTCTGCCACTTTTTCTTACTGCGGCCAGTCTGCCAGAAGCGATATGTCACTCGTTATGTATCTTAAGAGATTCATCGTTACTCCTTCCATAGGTTACTGGTATTCTCTGAGTCAATACTTCTCGTGACGAAAAAGTGGCTATCTTAATAGTGCAATACTTCTTCCTCCGAGTTGCTCACACAGTTTACTGCTTTTTGTGTAGTTTTTGTCTGCCAGAAACTATAATTCAATAGTTGTGTATCATAAAAGAGTCATCGTTTCTCCTCCTAGGGGTTTTCGAGATTTCTTAATCCAAACCGCAAGTAACGAGGCATTGGCTACCTTAAGAGAGTCATAGTTACTCGTCCCCATTGCTCACCCAGTCTGCCACTTTTTCTTACTGTGGCCAGTCTGCCAGAAGCGATATGTCACTCGTTGTGTATCTTAAGAGATTCATCGTTACTCCTTCCATAGGTTACTGGTATTCTCTGAGTCAATACATCTCTTGACGAAAAAGTGGCTATCTTAATAGTGCAATACTTCTTCCTCCGAGTTGCTCACACAGTTTACTACTTTTTGTGTAGTTTTTGTCTGCCAGAAACTATAATTCACTAGTTGTGTATCATAAAAGAGTCATCGTTTCTCCTCCTAGGGGTTATTCGAGATTTCTTAGTCCAAACCGCAAGTAACGAGGCATTGGCTACCTTAAGAGAGTCATAGTTACTCGTCCCAATTGCTCACCCAGTCTGCCACTTTTCCTTACTGCGGCCAGTCTGCCAGAAGCGATATGTCACTCGTTGTGTATCTTAAGAGATTCATCGTTACTCCTCCATAGGTTACTGGTATTCTCTGAGTCAATACCTCTCGTGACGAAAAAGTGGCTATCTTAATAGTGCAATACTTCTTCCTCCGAGTTGCTCACACAGTTTACTACTTTTTGTGTAGTTTTTGTCTGCCAGAAACTATAATTCACTAGTTGTGTATCATAAAAGAGTCATCGTTTCTCCTCCTAGGGGTTATTCGACACCTCTTAATCCAAACCGCAAGTAACGAGGCATTGGCTACCTTAAGAGAGTCATAGTTACTCGTCCCAATTGCTCACCCAGTCTGCCACTTTTTCTTACTGCGGCCAGTCTGCCAGAAGCGATATGTCACTCGTTGTGTATCTTAAGAGATTCATCGTTACTTCTTCCATAGGTTACTGGTATTCTCTGAGTCAATACCTCTCGTGACGAAAAAGTGGCTATCTTAATAGTGCAATACTTCTTCCTCCGAGTTGCTCACACAGTTTACTACTTTTTTGTGTAGTTTTTGTCTGCCAGAAACTATAATTCACTAGTTGTGTATCATAAAAGAGTCATCGTTTCTCCTCCTAGGGGTTTTCGAGATTTCTTAATCCAAACCGCAAGTAACGAGGCATTGGCTACCTAAAGAGAGTCATAGTTACTCGTCCCCATTGCTCACCCAGTCTGCACTTTTTCTTACTGTGTCCCAGTCTGCCAGAAGCGATATGTCACTCGTTGTGTATCTTAAGAGATTCATCGTTACTCCTTCCATAGGTTACTGCTATTCTCTGAGTCAATACCTCTCGTGACGAAAAAGTGGCTATCTTAATAGTGCAATACTTCTTCCTCCGAGTTGCTCACACAGTTTACTGCTTTTTGTGTAGTTTTTGTCTGCCAGAAACTATAATTCACTAGTTGTGTATCATAAAAGAGTCATCGTTTCTCCTCCTAGGGGTTATTCGAGATTTCTTAGTCCAAACCGCAAGTAACGAGGCATTGGCTACCTTAAGAGAGTCATAGTTACTCGTCCCAATTGCTCACCCAGTCTGCCACTTTTCCTTACTGCGGCCAGTCTGCCAGAAGCGATATGTCACTCGTTGTGTATCTTAAGAGATTCATCGTTACTCCTCCATAGGTTACTGGTATTCTCTGAGTCAATACCTCTCGTGACGAAAAAGTGGCTATCTTAATAGTGCAATACTTCTTCCTCCGAGTTGCTCACACAGTTTACTACTTTTTGTGTAGTTTATGTCTGCCAGAAACTATAATTCACTAGTTGTGTATCATAAAAGAGTCATCGTTTCTCCTCCTAGGGGTTATTCGACACCTCTTAATCCAAACAGCAAGTAACGAGGCATTGGCTACCTTAAGAGAGTCATAGTTACTCGTCCCAATTGCTCACCCAGTCTGCCACTTTTTCTTACTGCGGCCAGTCTGCCAGAAGCGATATGTCACTCGTTGTGTATCTTAAGAGATTCATCGTTACTCCTTCCATAGGTTACTGGTATTCTCTGAGTCAATACCTCTCGTGACGAAAAAGTGGCTATCTTAATAGTGCAATACTTCTTCCTCAGAGTTGCTCACACAGTTTACTACTTTTTGTGTAGTTTTTGTCTGCCAGAAACTATAATTCACTAGTTGTGTATCATAAAAGAGTCATCGTTTCTCCTCCTAGGGGTTTTCGAGATTTCTTAATCCAAACCGCAAGTAACGAGGCATTGGCTACCTAAAGAGAGTCATAGTTACTCGTCCCCATTGCTCACCCAGTCTGCACTTTTTCTTACTGTGTCCCAGTCTGCCAGAAGCGATATGTCACTCGTTGTGTATCTTAAGAGATTCATCGTTACTCCTTCCATAGGTTACTGGTATTCTCTGAGTCAATACCTCTCTTGACGAAAAAGTGGCTATCTTAATAGTGCAATACTTCTTCCTCCGAGTTGCTCACACAGTTTACTGCTTTTTGTGTAGTTTTTGTCTGCCAGAAACTATAATTCACTAGTTGTGTATCATAAAAGAGTCATCGTTTCTCCTCCTAGGGGTTATTCGAGATATCTTAATCCTAACCGCAAGTAACGAGGCATTGGCTACCTTAAGAGAGTCATAGTTACTCGTCCCAATTGCTCACCCAGTCTGCCACTTTTCCTTACTGCGGCCAGTCTGCCAGAAGCGATATGTCACTCGTTGTGTATCTTAAGAGATTCATCGTTACTCTTTCCATAGGTTACTGGTATTCTCTGATTCAATGCCTCTCGTGACGAAAAAGTGGCTATCTTAATAGTGCAATACTTCTTCCTCCCAGTTGCTCACACAGTTTACTACTTTTTTGTGTAGTTTTTGTCTGCCAGAAACTATAATTCACTAGTTTTGTATCATAAAAGAGTCATCGTTTCTCTTCCTAGGGGTTATTTGAGACCTCTTAATCCAAACCGCAAGTAACGAGGCATTGGCTACCTTAAGAGAGTCATAGTTACTCGTCCCAATTGCTCACCCAGTCTGCCACTTTTTCTTACTGCGGTAAGTCTGCCAGAAGCGATATGTCACTCGTTGTGTATCTTAAGAGATTCATCGTTACTCCTTCCATAGGTTACTGGTATTCTCTGAGTCAATACCTCTCGTGACGAAAAAGTGGCTATCTTAATAGTGCAATACTTCTTCCTCCGAGTTGCTCACACAATTTACTGCTTTTTGTGTAGTTTTGTCTGCCAGAAACTATAATTCAATAGTTGTGTATCATAAAAGAGTCATCGTTTCTCCTCCTAGGGGTTTTCGAGATTTCTTAATCCAAACCGCAAGTAACGAGGCATTGGCTACCTCAAGAGAGTCATAGTTACTCGTCCCCATTGCTCACCCAGTCTGCCACTTTTTCTTACTGTGGCCAGTCTGCCAGAAGCGATATGTCACTCGTTGTGTATCTTAAGAGATTCATCGTTACTCCTTCCATAGGTTACTGGTATTCTCTGAGTCAATACCTCTCGTGACGAAAAAGTGGCTATCTTAATAGTGCAATACTTCTTCCTCCGAGTTGCTCACACAGATTACTACTTTTTGTGTAGTTTTTGTCTGCCAGAAACTATAATTCACTAGTTGTGTATCATAAAAGAGTCATCGTTTCTCCTCCTAGGGGTTATTCGAGACCTCTTAATCCAAACCGCAAGTAACGAGGCATTGGCTACCTTAAGAGAGTCATAGTTACTCGTCCCAATTGCTCACCCAGTCTGCCACTTTTTCTTACTGCGGCCAGTCTGCCAGAAGCGATATGTCACTCGTTGTGTATCTTAAGAGATTCATCGTTACTTCTTCCATAGGTTACTGGTATTCTCTGAGTCAATACCTCTCGTGACGAAAAAGTGGCTATCTTAATAGTGCAATACTTCTTCCTCCGAGTTGCTCACACAGTTTACTACTTTTTGTGTAGTTTTTGTCTGCCAGAAACTATAATTCACTAGTTGTGTATCATAAAAGAGTCATCGTTTCTCCTCCTAGGGGTTATTCGACACCTCTTAATCCAAACAGCAAGTAACGAGGCATTGGCTACCTTAAGAGAGTCATAGTTACTCGTCCCAATTGCTCACCCAGTCTGCCACTTTTTCTTACTGCGGCCAGTCTGCCAGAAGCGATATGTCACTCGTTGTGTATCTTAAGAGATTCATCGTTACTTCTTCCATAGGTTACTGGTATTCTCTGAGTCAATACCTCTCGTGACGAAAAAGTGGCTATCTTAATAGTGCAATACTTCTTCCTCCGAGTTGCTCACACAGTTTACTACTTTTTGTGTAGTTTTTGTCTGCCAGAAACTATAATTCACTAGTTGTGTATCATAAAAGAGTCATCGTTTCTCCTCCTAGGGGTTTTCGAGATTTCTTAATCCAAACCGCAAGTAACGAGGCATTGGCTACCTAAAGAGAGTCATAGTTACTCGTCCCCATTGCTCACCCAGTCTGCACTTTTTCTTACTGTGTCCCAGTCTGCCAGAAGCGATATGTCACTCGTTGTGTATCTTAAGAGATTCATCGTTACTCCTTCCATAGGTTACTGGTATTCTCTGAGTCAATACCTCTCTTGACGAAAAAGTGGCTATCTTAATAGTGCAATACTTCTTCCTCCGAGTTGCTCACACAGTTTACTGCTTTTTGTGTAGTTTTTGTCTGCCAGAAACTATAATTCACTAGTTGTGTATCATAAAAGAGTCATCGTTTCTCCTCCTAGGGGTTATTCGAGATATCTTAATCCTAACCGCAAGTAACGAGGCATTGGCTACCTTAAGAGAGTCATAGTTACTCGTCCCAATTGCTCACCCAGTCTGCCACTTTTCCTTACTGCGGCCAGTCTGCCAGAAGCGATATGTCACTCGTTGTGTATCTTAAGAGATTCATCGTTACTCTTTCCATAGGTTACTGGTATTCTCTGATTCAATGCCTCTCGTGACGAAAAAGTGGCTATCTTAATAGTGCAATACTTCTTCCTCCCAGTTGCTCACACAGTTTACTACTTTTTTGTGTAGTTTTTGTCTGCCAGAAACTATAATTCACTAGTTTTGTATCATAAAAGAGTCATCGTTTCTCTTCCTAGGGGTTATTTGAGACCTCTTAATCCAAACCGCAAGTAACGAGGCATTGGCTACCTTAAGAGAGTCATAGTTACTCGTCCCAATTGCTCACCCAGTCTGCCACTTTTTCTTACTGCGGTAAGTCTGCCAGAAGCGATATGTCACTCGTTGTGTATCTTAAGAGATTCATCGTTACTCCTTCCATAGGTTACTGGTATTCTCTGAGTCAATACCTCTCGTGACGAAAAAGTGGCTATCTTAATAGTGCAATACTTCTTCCTCCGAGTTGCTCACACAATTTACTGCTTTTTGTGTAGTTTTGTCTGCCAGAAACTATAATTCAATAGTTGTGTATCATAAAAGAGTCATCGTTTCTCCTCCTAGGGGTTTTCGAGATTTCTTAATCCAAACCGCAAGTAACGAGGCATTGGCTACCTCAAGAGAGTCATAGTTACTCGTCCCCATTGCTCACCCAGTCTGCCACTTTTTCTTACTGTGTCCCAGTCTGCCAGAAGCGATATGTCACTCGTTGTGTATCTTAAGAGATTCATCGTTACTCCTTCCATAGGTTACTGGTATTCTCTGAGTCAATACCTCTCTTGACGAAAAAGTGGCTATCTTAATAGTGCAATACTTCTTCCTCCGAGTTGCTCATACAGTTTACTGCTTTTTGTGTAGTTTTTGTCTGCTAGAAACTATAATTCACTAGTTGTGTATCATAAAAGAATCATCGTTTCTCCTCCTAGGGGTTATTCGAGATATCTTAGTCCAAACCGCAAGTAACGAGGCATTGGCTACCTTAAGAGAGTCATAGTTACTCGTCCCAATTGCTCACCCAGTCTGACACTTTTCCTTACTGCGGCCAGTCTGCCAGAAGCGATATGTCACTCGTTGTGTATCTTAAGAGATTCATCGTTACTCCTTCCATAGGTTACTGGTATTCTCTGAGTCAATACCTCTCGTGACGAAAAAGTGGCTATCTTAATAGTGCAATACTTCTTCCTCCGAGTTGCTCACACAGTTTACTGCTTTTTGTGTAGTTTTTGTCTGCCAGAAACTATAATTCACTAGTTGTGTATCATAAAAGAGTCATCGTTTCTCCTCCTAGGGGTTATTCGAGATATCTTAGTCCAAACCGCAAGTAACGAGGCATTGGCTACCTTAAGAGAGTCATAGTTACTCGTCCCAATTGCTCACCCAGTCTGCCACTTTTCCTTACTGCGGCCAGTCTGCCAGAAGCGATATGTCACTCGTTGTGTATCTTAAGAGATTCATCGTTACTCTTTCCATAGGTTACTGGTATTCTCTGATTCAATGCCTCTCGTGACGAAAAAGTGGCTATCTTAATAGTGCAATACTTCTTCCTCCCAGTTGCTCACACAGTTTACTACTTTTTTGTGTAGTTTTTGTCTGCCAGAAACTATAATTCACTAGTTTTGTATCATAAAAGAGTCATCGTTTCTCTTCCTAGGGGTTATTTGAGACCTGTTAATCCAAACCGCAAGTAACGAGGCATTGGCTACCTTAAGAGAGTCATAGTTACTCGTCCCAATTGCTCACCCAGTCTGCCACTTTTTCTTACTGCGGTAAGTCTGCCAGAAGCGATATGTCACTCGTTGTGTATCTTAAGAGATTCATCGTTACTCCTTCCATAGGTTACTGGTATTCTCTGAGTCAATACCTCTCGTGACGAAAAAGTGGCTATCTTAATAGTGCAATACTTCTTCCTCCGAGTTGCTCACACAATTTACTGCTTTTTGTGTAGTTTTGTCTGCCAGAAACTATAATTCAATAGTTGTGTATCATAAAAGAGTCATCGTTTCTCCTCCTAGGGGTTATTCGAGATTTCTTAATCCAAACCGCAAGTAACGAGGCATTGGCTACCTCAAGAGAGTCATAGTTACTCGTCCCCATTGCTCACCCAGTCTGCCACTTTTTCTTACTGTGGCCAGTCTGCCAGAAGCGATATGTCACTCGTTGTGTATCTTAAGAGATTCATCGTTACTCCTTCCATAGGTTACTGGTATTCTCTGAGTCAATACCTCTCGTGACGAAAAAGTGGCTATCTTAATAGTGCAATACTTCTTCCTCCGAGTTGCTCACACAGTTTACTACTTTTTGTGTAGTTTTTGTCTGCCAGAAACTATAATTCACTAGTTGTGTATCATAAAAGAGTCATCGTTTCTCCTCCTAGGGGTTTTCGAGATTTCTTAATCCAAACCGCAAGTAACGAGGCATTGGCTACCTTAAGAGAGTCATAGTTACTCGTCCCCATTGCTCACCCAGTCTGCCACTTTTTCTTACTGTGTCCCAGTCTGCCAGAAGCGATATGTCACTCGTTGTGTATCTTAAGAGATTCATCGTTACTCCTTCCATAGGTTACTGGTATTCTCTGAGTCAATACCTCTCGTGACGAAAAAGTGGCTATCTTAATAGTGCAATACTTCTTCCTCCGAGTTGCTCATACAGTTTACTGCTTTTTGTGTAGTTTTTGTCTGCTAGAAACTATAATTCACTAGTTGTGTATCATAAAAGAATCATCGTTTCTCCTCCTAGGGGTTATTCGAGATATCTTAGTCCAAACCGCAAGTAACGAGGCATTGGCTACCTTAAGAGAGTCATAGTTACTCGTCCCAATTGCTCACCCAGTCTGACACTTTTCCTTACTGCGGCCAGTCTGCCAGAAGCGATATGTCACTCGTTGTGTATCTTAAGAGATTCATCGTTACTCCTTCCATAGGTTACTGGTATTCTCTGAGTCAATACCTCTCGTGACGAAAAAGTGGCTATCTTAATAGTGCAATACTTCTTCCTCCGAGTTGCTCACACAATTTACTGCTTTTTGTGTAGTTTTGTCTGCCAGAAACTATAATTCAATAGTTGTGTATCATAAAAGAGTCATCGTTTCTCCTCCTAGGGGTTTTCGAGATTTCTTAATCCAAACCGCAAGTAACGAGGCATTGGCTACCTCAAGAGAGTCATAGTTACTCGTCCCCATTGCTCACCCAGTCTGCCACTTTTTCTTACTGTGGCCAGTCTGCCAGAAGCGATATGTCACTCGTTGTGTATCTTAAGAGATTCATCGTTACTCCTTCCATAGGTTACTGGTATTCTCTGAGTCAATACCTCTCGTGACGAAAAAGTGGCTATCTTAATAGTGCAATACTTCTTCCTCCCAGTTGCTCACACAGTTTACTACTTTTTTGTGTAGTTTTTGTCTGCCAGAAACTATAATTCACTAGTTGTGTATCATAAAAGAGTCATCGTTTCTCTTCCTAGGGGTTATTCGAGACCTCTTAATCCAAACCGCAAGTAACGAGGCATTGGCTACCTTAAGAGAGTCATAGTTACTCGTCCCAATTGCTCACCCAGTCTGCCACTTTTTCTTACTGCGGCCAGTCTGCCAGAAGCGATATGTCACTCGTTGTGTATCTTAAGAGATTCATCGTTACTCTTTCCATAGGTTACTGGTATTCTCTGATTCAATGCCTCTCGTGACGAAAAAGTGGCTATCTTAATAGTGCAATACTTCTTCCTCCCAGTTGCTCACACAGTTTACTACTTTTTTGTGTAGTTTTTGTCTGCCAGAAACTATAATTCACTAGTTGTGTATCATAAAAGAGTCATCGTTTCTCTTCCTAGGGGTTATTCGAGACCTCTTAATCCAAACCGCAAGTAACGAGGCATTGGCTAACTTAAGAGAGTCATAGTTACTCGTCCCAATTGCTCACCCAGTCTGCCACTTTTTCTTACTGCGGCCAGTCTGCCAGAAGCGATATGTCACTCGTTGTGTATCTTAAGAGATTCATCGTTACTCCTTACATAGGTTACTGGTATTCTCTGAGTCAATACCTCTCGTGACGAAAAAGTGGCTATCTTAATAGTGCAATACTTCTTCCTCCGTGTTGCTCACACAGTTTACTGCTTTTTGTGTAGTTTTTGTCTGCCAGAAACTATAATTCACTAGTTGTGTATCATAAAAGTGTCATCGTTTCTCCTCCTAGGGGTTATTCGAGATATCTTAATCCAAACCGCAAGTAACGAGGCATTGGCTACCTTAAGAGAGTCATAGTTACTCGTCCCAATTGCTCACCCAGTCTGCCACTTTTCCTTACTGCGGCCAGTCTGCCAGAAGCGATATGTCACTCGTTGTGTATCTTAAGAGATTCATCGTTACTCTTTCCATAGGTTACTGGTATTCTCTGATTCAATGCCTCTCGTGACGAAAAAGTGGCTATCTTAATAGTGCAATACTACTTCCTCCGTGTTGCTCACACAGTTTACTGCTTTTTGTGTAGTTTTTGTCTGCCAGAAACTATAATTCAATAGTTGTGTATCATAAAAGAGTCATCGTTTCTCCTCCTAGGGGTTTTCGAGATTTCTTAATCCAAACCGCAAGTAACGAGGCATTGGCTACCTTAAGAGAGTCATAGTTACTCGTCCCCATTGCTCACCCAGTCTGCCACTTTTTCTTACTGTGGCCAGTCTGCCAGAAGCGATATGTCACTCGTTGTGTATCTTAAGAGATTCATCGTTACTCCTTCCATAGGTTACTGGTATTCTCTGAGTCAATACATCTCTTGACGAAAAAGTGGCTATCTTAATAGTGCAATACTTCTTCCTCCGAGTTGCTCACACAGTTTACTGCTTTTTGTGTAGTTTTTGTCTGCCAGAAACTATAATTCACTAGTTGTGTATCATAAAAGAGTCATCGTTTCTCCTCCTAGGGGTTATTCGAGATATCTTAATCCAAACCGCAAGTAACGAGGCATTGGCTACCTTAAGAGAGTCATAGTTACTCGTCCCCATTGCTCACCCAGTCTGCCACTTTTTCTTACTGTGGCCAGTCTGCCAGAAGCGATATGTCACTCGTTGTGTATCTTAAGAGATTCATCGTTACTCTTTCCATAGGTTACTGGTATTCTCTGATTCAATGCCTCTCGTGACGAAAAAGTGGCTATCTTAATAGTGCAATACTTCTTCCTCCCAGTTGCTCACACAGTTTACTACTTTTTTGTGTAGTTTTTGTCTGCCAGAAACTATAATTCACTAGTTGTGTATCATAAAAGAGTCATCGTTTCTCTTCCTAGGGGTTATTCGAGACCTCTTAATCCAAACCGCAAGTAACGAGGCATTGGCTAACTTAAGAGAGTCATAGTTACTCGTCCCAATTGCTCACCCAGTCTGCCACTTTTTCTTACTGCGGCCAGTCTGCCAGAAGCGATATGTCACTCGTTGTGTATCTTAAGAGATTCATCGTTACTCCTTACATAGGTTACTGGTATTCTCTGAGTCAATACCTCTCGTGACGAAAAAGTGGCTATCTTAATAGTGCAATACTTCTTCCTCCGAGTTGCTCACACAATTTACTGCTTTTTGTGTAGTTTTTGTCTGCCAGAAACTATAATTCACTAGTTGTGTATCATAAAAGAGTCATCGTTTCTCCTCCTAGGGGTTATTCGAGATATCTTAATCCAAACCGCAAGTAACGAGGCATTGGCTACCTTAAGAGAGTCATAGTTACTCGTCCCAATTGCTCACCCAGTCTGCCACTTTTCCTTACTGCGGCCAGTCTGCCAGAAGCGATATGTCACTCGTTGTGTATCTTAAGAGATTCATCGTTACTCTTTCCATAGGTTACTGGTATTCTCTGATTCAATGCCTCTCGTGACGAAAAAGTGGCTATCTTAATAGTGCAATACTACTTCCTCCGTGTTGCTCACACAGTTTACTGCTTTTTGTGTAGTTTTTGTCTGCCAGAAACTATAATTCAATAGTTGTGTATCATAAAAGAGTCATCGTTTCTCCTCCTAGGGGTTTTCGAGATTTCTTAATCCAAACCGCAAGTAACGAGGCATTGGCTACCTTAAGAGAGTCATAGTTACTCGTCCCCATTGCTCACCCAGTCTGCCACTTTTTCTTACTGTGGCCAGTCTGCCAGAAGCGATATGTCACTCGTTGTGTATCTTAAGAGATTCATCGTTACTCCTTCCATAGGTTACTGGTATTCTCTGAGTCAATACATCTCTTGACGAAAAAGTGGCTATCTTAATAGTGCAATACTTCTTCCTCCGAGTTGCTCACACAGTTTACTGCTTTTTGTGTAGTTTTTGTCTGCCAGAAACTATAATTCACTAGTTGTGTATCATAAAAGAGTCATCGTTTCTCCTCCTAGGGGTTATTCGAGATATCTTAATCCAAACCGCAAGTAACGAGGCATTGGCTACCTTAAGAGAGTCATAGTTACTCGTCCCCATTGCTCACCCAGTCTGCCACTTTTTCTTACTGTGGCCAGTCTGCCAGAAGCGATATGTCACTCGTTGTGTATCTTAAGAGATTCATCGTTACTCTTTCCATAGGTTACTGGTATTCTCTGATTCAATGCCTCTCGTGACGAAAAAGTGGCTATCTTAATAGTGCAATACTTCTTCCTCCCAGTTGCTCACACAGTTTACTACTTTTTTGTGTAGTTTTTGTCTGCCAGAAACTATAATTCACTAGTTGTGTATCATAAAAGAGTCATCGTTTCTCTTCCTAGGGGTTATTCGAGACCTCTTAATCCAAACCGCAAGTAACGAGGCATTGGCTAACTTAAGAGAGTCATAGTTACTCGTCCCAATTGCTCACCCAGTCTGCCACTTTTTCTTACTGCGGCCAGTCTGCCAGAAGCGATATGTCACTCGTTGTGTATCTTAAGAGATTCATCGTTACTCCTTACATAGGTTACTGGTATTCTCTGAGTCAATACCTCTCGTGACGAAAAAGTGGCTATCTTAATAGTGCAATACTTCTTCCTCCGTGTTGCTCACACAGTTTACTGCTTTTTGTGTAGTTTTTGTCTGCCAGAAACTATAATTCAATAGTTGTGTATCATAAAAGAGTCATCGTTTCTCCTCCTAGGGGTTTTCGAGATTTCTTAATCCAAACCGCAAGTAACGAGGCATTGGCTACCTTAAGAGAGTCATAGTTACTCGTCCCCATTGCTCACCCAGTCTGCCACTTTTTCTTACTGTGGCCAGTCTGCCAGAAGCGATATGTCACTCGTTGTGTATCTTAAGAGATTCATCGTTACTCCTTCCATAGGTTACTGGTATTCTCTGAGTCAATACATCTCTTGACGAAAAAGTGGCTATCTTAATAGTGCAATACTTCTTCCTCCGAGTTGCTCACACAGTTTACTACTTTTTGTGTAGTTTTTGTCTGCCAGAAACTATAATTCACTAGTTGTGTATCATAAAAGAGTCATCGTTTCTCCTCCTAGGGGTTTTCGAGATTTCTTAATCCAAACCGCAAGTAACGAGGCATTGGCTACCTTAAGAGAGTCATAGTTACTCGTCCCCATTGCTCACCCAGTCTGCCACTTTTTCTTACTGTGTCCCAGTCTGCCAGAAGCGATATGTCACTCGTTGTGTATCTTAAGAGATTCATCGTTACTCCTTCCATAGGTTACTGGTATTCTCTGAGTCAATACCTCTCTTGACGAAAAAGTGGCTATCTTAATAGTGCAATACTTCTTCCTCCGAGTTGCTCACACAGTTTACTGCTTTTTGTGTAGTTTTTGTCTGCCAGAAACTATAATTCACTAGTTGTGTATCATAAAAGAGTCATCGTTTCTCCTCCTAGGGGTTATTCGAGATATCTTAATCCAAACCGCAAGTAACGAGGCATTGGCTACCTTAAGAGAGTCATAGTTACTCGTCCCAATTGCTCACCCAGTCTGCCACTTTTCCTTACTGCGGCCAGTCTGCCAGAAGCGATATGTCACTCGTTGTGTATCTTAAGAGATTCATCGTTACTCTTTCCATAGGTTACTGGTATTCTCTGATTCAATGCCTCTCGTGACGAAAAAGTGGCTATCTTAATAGTGCAATACTTCTTCCTCCCAGTTGCTCACACAGTTTACTACTTTTTTGTGTAGTTTTTGTCTGCCAGAAACTATAATTCACTAGTTGTGTATCATAAAAGAGTCATCGTTTCTCTTCCTAGGGGTTATTCGAGACCTCTTAATCCAAACCGCAAGTAACGAGGCATTGGCTACCTTAAGAGAGTCATAGTTACTCGTCCCAATTGCTCACCCAGTATGCCACTTTTTCTTACTGCGGCCAGTCTGCCAGAAGCGATATGTCACTCGTTGTGTATCTTAAGAGATTCATCGTTACTCCTTACATAGGTTACTGGTATTCTCTGAGTCAATACCTCTCGTGACGAAAAAGTGGCTATCTTAATAGTGCAATACTTCTTCCTCCGAGTTGCTCACACAGTTTACTGCTTTTTGTGTAGTTTTTGTCTGCCAGAAACTATAATTCAATAGTTGTGTATCATAAAAGAGTCATCGTTTTTCCTCCTAGGGGTTTTCGAGATTTCTTAATCCAAACCGCAAGTAACGAGGCATTGGCTACCTTAAGAGAGTCATAGTTACTCGTCCCCATTGCTCACCCAGTCTGCCACTTTTTCTTACTGTGGCCAGTCTGCCAGAAGCGATATGTCACTCGTTGTGTATCTTAAGAGATTCATCGTTACTCCTTCCATAGGTTACTGGTATTCTCTGAGTCAATACATCTCTTGACGAAAAAGTGGCTATCTTAATAGTGCAATACTTCTTCCTCCGAGTTGCTCACACAGTTTACTACTTTTTGTGTAGTTTTTGTCTGCCAGAAACTATAATTCACTAGTTGTGTATCATAAAAGAGTCATCGTTTCTCCTCCTAGGGGTTATTCGAGATATCTTAGTCCAAACCGCAAGTAACGAGGCATTGGCTACCTTAAGAGAGTCATAGTTACTCGTCCCAATTGCTCACCCAGTCTGCCACTTTTCCTTACTGCGGCCAGTCTGCCAGAAGCGATATGTCACTCGTTGTGTATCTTAAGAGATTCATCGTTACTCCTTCCATAGGTTACTGGTATTCTCTGAGTCAATACCTCTCGTGACGAAAAAGTGGCTATCTTAATAGTGCAATACTTCTTCCTCCGAGTTGCTCACACAGTTTACTACTTTTTGTGTAGTTTTTGTCTGCCAGAAACTATAATTCACTAGTTGTGTATCATAAAAGAGTCATCGTTTCTCCTCGTAGGGGTTATTCGAGACCTCTTAATCCAAACTGCAAGTAACGAGGCATTGGCTACCTTAAGAGAGTCATAGTTACTCGTCCCAATTGCTCACCCAGTCTGCCACTTTTTCTTACTGCGGCCAGTCTGCAAGAAGCGATATGTCACTCGTTGTGTATCTTAAGAGATTCATCGTTACTTCTTCCATAGGTTACTGGTATTCTCTGAGTCAATACCTCTCGTGACGAAAAAGTGGCTATCTTAATAGTGCAATACTTCTTACTCCGAGTTGCTCACACAGTTTACTACTTTTTGTGTAGTTTTTGTCTGCCAGAAACTATAATTCACTAGTTGTGTATCATAAAAGAGTCATCGTTTCTCCTCCTAGGGGTTATTCGAGATATCTTAATCCAAACCGCAAGTAACGAGGCATTGGCTACCTTAAGAGAGTCATAGTTACTCGTCCCAATTGCTCACCCAGTCTGCCACTTTTTCTTACTGCGGCCAGTCTGCCAGAAGCGATATGTCACTCGTTGTGTATCTTAAGAGATTCATCGTTATTCCTTCCATAGGTTACTGGTATTCTCTGAGTCAATACCTCTCGTGACGAAAAAGTGGCTATCTTAATAGTGCAATACTTCTTCCTCCGAGTTGCTCACACAGTTTACTACTTTTTGTGTAGTTTTTGTCTGCCAGAAACTATAATTCACTAGTTGTGTATCATAAAAGAGTCATCGTTTCTCCTCCTAGGTGTTTTCGAGATTTCTTAATCCAAACCGCAAGTAACGAGGCATTGGCTACCTTAAGAGACTCATAGTTACTCGTCCCCATTGCTCACCCAGTCTGGTACTTTTTCTTACTGTGTCCCAGTCTGCCAGAAGCGATATGTCACTCGTTGTGTATCTTAAGAGATTCATCGTTACTCCTTCCATAGGTTACTGGTATTCTCTGAGTCAATACCTCTCTTGACGAAAAAGTGGCTATCTTAATAGTGCAATACTTCTTCCTCCGAGTTGCTCACACAGTTTACTGCTTTTTGTGTAGTTTTTGTCTGCCAGAAACTATAATTCACTAGTTGTGTATCATAAAAGAGTCATCGTTTCTCCTCCTAGGGGTTATTCGAGATATCTTAATCCAAACCGCAAGTAACGAGGCATTGGCTACATTAAGAGAGTCATAGTTACTCGTCCCAATTGCTCACCCAGTCTGCCACTTTTCCTTACTGCGGCCAGTCTGCCAGAAGCGATATGTCACTCGTTGTGTATCTTAAGAGATTCATCGTTACTCTTTCCATAGGTTACTGGTATTCTCTGATTCAATGCCTCTCGTGACGAAAAAGTGGCTATCTTAATAGTGCAATACTTCTTCCTCCCAGTTGCTCACACAGTTTACTACTTTTTTGAGTAGTTTTTGTCTGCCAGAAACTATAATTCACTAGTTTTGTATCATAAAAGAGTCATCGTTTCTCCTCCTAGGGGTTATTCGAGACCTCTTAATCCAAACCGCAAGTAACGAGGCATTGGCTACCTTAAGAGAGTCATAGTTACTCGTCCCAATTGCTCACCCAGTCTGCCACTTTTTCTTACTGCGGCCAGTCTGCCAGAAGCGATATGTCACTCGTTGTGTATCTTAAGAGATTCATCGTTACTCCTTCCATAGGTTACTGGTATTCTCTGAGTCAATACCTCTCGTGACGAAAAAGTGGCTATCTTAATAGTGCAATACTTCTTCCTCCGAGTTGCTCACACAGTTTACTACTTTTTGTGTAGTTTTTGTCTGCCAGAAACTATAATTCACTAGTTGTGTATCATAAAAGAGTCATCGTTTCTCCTCCTAGGGGTTTTCGAGATTTCTTAATCCAAACCGCAAGTAACGAGGCATTGGCTACCTTAAGAGAGTCATAGTTACTCGTCCCCATTGCTCACCCAGTCTGCCACTTTTTCTTACTGTGTCCCAGTCTGCCAGAAGCGATATGTCACTCGTTGTGTATCTTAAGAGATTCATCGTTACTCCTTCCATAGGTTACTGGTATTCTCTGAGTCAATACCTCTCTTGACGAAAAAGTGGCTATCTTAATAGTGCAATACTTCTTCCTCCGAGTTGCTCACACAGTTTACTGCTTTTTGTGTAGTTTTTGTCTGCCAGAAACTATAATTCACTAGTTGTGTATCATAAAAGAGTCATCGTTTCTCCTCCTAGGGGTTATTCGAGATATCTTAATCCAAACCGCAAGTAACGAGGCATTGGCTACCTTAAGAGAGTCATAGTTACTCGTCCCAATTGCTCACCCAGTCTGCCACTTTTCCTTACTGCGGCCAGTCTGCCAGAAGCGATATGTCACTCGTTGTGTATCTTAAGAGATTCATCGTTACTCTTTCCATAGGTTACTGGTATTCTCTGATTCAATGCCTCTCGTGACGAAAAAGTGGCTATCTTAATAGTGCAATACTTCTTCCTCCCAGTTGCTCACACAGTTTACTACTTTTTTGTGTAGTTTTTGTCTGCCAGAAACTATAATTCACTAGTTTTGTATCATAAAAGAGTCATCGTTTCTCTTCCTAGGGGTTATTGGAGACCTCTTAATCCAAACCGCAAGTAACGAGGCATTGGCTACCTTAAGAGAGTCATAGTTACTCGTCCCAATTGCTCACCCAGTCTGCCACTTTTTCTTACTGCGGCCAGTCTGCCAGAAGCGATATGTCACTCGTTGTGTATCTTAAGAGATTCATCGTTACTCCTTCCATAGGTTACTGGTATTCTCTGAGTCAATACCTCTCGTGACGAAAAAGTGGCTATCTTAATAGTGCAATACTTCTTCCTCCGAGTTGCTCACACAGTTTACTGCTTTTTGTGTAGTTTTTGTCTGCCAGAAACTATAATTCAATAGTTGTGTATCATAAAAGAGTCATCGTTTCTCCTCCTAGGGGTTTTCGAGATTTCTTAATCCAAACCGCAAGTAACGAGGCATTGGCTACCTTAAGAGAGTCATAGTTACTCGTCCCCATTGCTCACCCAGTCTGCCACTTTTTCTTACTGTGGCCAGTCTGCCAGAAGCGATATGTCACTCGTTGTGTATCTTAAGAGATTCATCGTTACTCCTTCCATAGGTTACTGGTATTCTCTGAGTCAATACATCTGTTGACGAAAAAGTGGCTATCTTAATAGTGCAATACTTCTTCCTCCGAGTTGCTCACACAGTTTACTGCTTTTTGTGTAGTTTTTGTCTGCCAGAAACTATAATTCACTAGTTGTGTATCATAAAAGAGTCATCGTTTCTCCTCCTAGGGGTTATTCGAGATATCTTAGTCCAAACCGCAAGTAACGAGGCATTGGCTACCTTAAGAGAGTCATAGTTACTCGTCCCAATTGCTCACCCAGTCTGCCACTTTTCCTTACTGCGGCCAGTCTGCCAGAAGCGATATGTCACTCATTGTGTATCTTAAGAGATTCATCGTTACTCCTCCATAGGTTACTGGTATTCTCTGAGTCAATACCTCTCGTGACGAAAAAGTGGCTATCTTAATAGTGCAATACTTCTTCCTCCGAGTTGCTCACACAGTTTACTACTTTTTGTGTAGTTTTTGTCTGCCAGAAACTATAATTCACTAGTTGTGTATCATAAAAGAGTCATCGTTTCTCCTCCTAGGGGTTATTCGACACCTCTTAATCCAAACCGCAAGTAACGAGGCATTGGCTACCTTAAGAGAGTCATAGTTACTCGTCCCAATTGCTCACCCAGTCTGCCACTTTTTCTTACTGCGGCCAGTCTGCCAGAAGCGATATGTCACTCGTTGTGTATCTTAAGAGATTCATCGTTACTTCTTCCATAGGTTACTGGTATTCTCTGAGTCAATACCTCTCGTGACGAAAAAGTGGCTATCTTAATAGTGCAATACTTCTTCCTCCGAGTTGCTCACACAGTTTACTACTTTTTGTGTAGTTTTTGTCTGCCAGAAACTATAATTCACTAGTTGTGTATCATAAAAGAGTCATCGTTTCTCCTCCTAGGGGTTTTCGAGATTTCTTAATCCAAACCGCAAGTAACGAGGCATTGGCTACCTAAAGAGAGTCATAGTTACTCGTCCCCATTGCTCACCCAGTCTGCACTTTTTCTTACTGTGTCACAGTCTGCCAGAAGCGATACGTCACTCGTTGTGTATCTTAAGAGATTCATCGTTACTCCTTCCATAGGTTACTGGTATTCTCTGAGTCAATACCTCTCTTGACGAAAAAGTGGCTATCTTAATAGTGCAATACTTCTTCCTCCGAGTTGCTCACACAGTTTACTGCTTTTTGTGTAGTTTTTGTCTGCCAGAAACTATAATTCACTAGTTGTGTATCATAAAAGAGTCATCGTTTCTCCTCCTAGGGGTTATTCGAGATATCTTAATCCTAACCGCAAGTAACGAGGCATTGGCTACCTTAAGAGAGTCATAGTTACTCGTCCCCATTGCTCACCCAGTCTGCCACTTTTTCTTACTGTGTCCCAGTCTGCCAGAAGCGATATGTCACTCGTTGTGTATCTTAAGAGATTCATCGTTACTCCTTCCATAGGTTACTGGTATTCTCTGAGTCAATACCTCTCTTGACGAAAAAGTGGCTATCTTAATAGTGCAATACTTCTTCCTCCGAGTTGCTCACACAGTTTACTGCTTTTTGTGTAGTTTTTGTCTGCCAGAAACTATAATTCACTAGTTGTGTATCATAAAAGAGTCATCGTTTCTCCTCCTAGGGGTTATTCGAGATATCTTAATCCAAACCGCAAGTAACGAGGCATTGGCTACCTTAAGAGAGTCATAGTTACTCGTCCCAATTGCTCACCCAGTCTGCCACTTTTCCTTACTGCGGCCAGTCTGCCAGAAGCGATATGTCACTCGTTGTGTATCTTAAGAGATTCATCGTTACTCTTTCCATAGGTTACTGGTATTCTCTGATTCAATGCCTCTCGTGACGAAAAAGTGGCTATCTTAATAGTGCAATACTTCTTCCTCCCAGTTGCTCACACAGTTTACTACTTTTTTGTGTAGTTTTTGTCTGCCAGAAACTATAATTCACTAGTTTTGTATCATAAAAGAGTCATCGTTTCTCTTCCTAGGGGTTATTCGAGACCTCTTAATCCAAACCGCAAGTAACGAGGCATTGGCTACCTTAAGAGAGTCATAGTTACTCGTCCCAATTGCTCACCCAGTCTGCCACTTTTTCTTACTGCGGCCAGTCTGCCAGAAGCGATATGTCACTCGTTGTGTATCTTAAGAGATTCATCGTTACTCCTTCCATAGGTTACTGGTATTCTCTGAGTCAATACCTCTCGTGACGAAAAAGTGGCTATCTTAATAGTGCAATACTTCTTCCTCCGAGTTGCTCACACAGTTTACTGCTTTTTGTGTAGTTTTTGTCTGCCAGAAACTATAATTCAATAGTTGTGTATCATAAAAGAGTCATCGTTTCTCCTCCTAGGGGTTTTCGAGATTTCTTAATCCAAACCGCAAGTAACGAGGCATTGGCTACCTTAAGAGAGTCATAGTTACTCGTCCCCATTGCTCACCCAGTCTGCCACTTTTTCTTACTGTGGCCAGTCTGCCAGAAGCGATATGTCACTCGTTGTGTATCTTAAGAGATTCATCGTTACTCCTTCCATAGGTTACTGGTATTCTCTGAGTCAATACATCTGTTGACGAAAAAGTGGCTATCTTAATAGTGCAATACTTCTTCCTCCGAGTTGCTCACACAGTTTACTGCTTTTTGTGTAGTTTTTGTCTGCCAGAAACTATAATTCACTAGTTGTGTATCATAAAAGAGTCATCGTTTCTCCTCCTAGGGGTTATTCGAGATATCTTAGTCCAAACCGCAAGTAACGAGGCATTGGCTACCTTAAGAGAGTCATAGTTACTCGTCCCAATTGCTCACCCAGTCTGCCACTTTTCCTTACTGCGGCCAGTCTGCCAGAAGCGATATGTCACTCATTGTGTATCTTAAGAGATTCATCGTTACTCCTCCATAGGTTACTGGTATTCTCTGAGTCAATACCTCTCGTGACGAAAAAGTGGCTATCTTAATAGTGCAATACTTCTTCCTCCGAGTTGCTCACACAGTTTACTACTTTTTGTGTAGTTTTTGTCTGCCAGAAACTATAATTCACTAGTTGTGTATCATAAAAGAGTCATCGTTTCTCCTCCTAGGGGTTATTCGACACCTCTTAATCCAAACCGCAAGTAACGAGGCATTGGCTACCTTAAGAGAGTCATAGTTACTCGTCCCAATTGCTCACCCAGTCTGCCACTTTTTCTTACTGCGGCCAGTCTGCCAGAAGCGATATGTCACTCGTTGTGTATCTTAAGAGATTCATCGTTACTTCTTCCATAGGTTACTGGTATTCTCTGAGTCAATACCTCTCGTGACGAAAAAGTGGCTATCTTAATAGTGCAATACTTCTTCCTCCGAGTTGCTCACACAGTTTACTACTTTTTGTGTAGTTTTTGTCTGCCAGAAACTATAATTCACTAGTTGTGTATCATAAAAGAGTCATCGTTTCTCCTCCTAGGGGTTTTCGAGATTTCTTAATCCAAACCGCAAGTAACGAGGCATTGGCTACCTAAAGAGAGTCATAGTTACTCGTTTCCATTGCTCACCCAGTCTGCACTTTTTCTTACTGTGTCCCAGTCTGCCAGAAGCAATACGTCACTCGTTGTGTATCTTAAGAGATTCATCGTTACTCCTTCCATAGGTTACTGGTATTCTCTGAGTCAATACCTCTCTTGACGAAAAAGTGGCTATCTTAATAGTGCAATACTTCTTCCTCCGAGTTGCTCACACAGTTTACTGCTTTTTGTGTAGTTTTTGTCTGCCAGAAACTATAATTCACTAGTTGTGTATCATAAAAGAGTCATCGTTTCTCCTCCTAGGGGTTATTCGAGATATCTTAATCCTAACCGCAAGTAACGAGGCATTGGCTACCTTAAGAGAGTCATAGTTACTCGTCCCAATTGCTCACCCAGTCTGCCACTTTTCCTTACTGCGGCCAGTCTGCCAGAAGCGATATGTCACTCGTTGTGTATCTTAAGAGATTCATCGTTACTCTTTCCATAGGTTACTGGTATTCTCTGATTCAATGCCTCTCGTGACGAAAAAGTGGCTATCTTAATAGTGCAATACTTCTTCCTCCCAGTTGCTCACACAGTTTACTACTTTTTTGTGTAGTTTTTGTCTGCCAGAAACTATAATTCACTAGTTTTGTATCATAAAAGAGACATCGTTTCTCTTCCTAGGGGTTATTTGAGACCTCTTAATCCAAACCGCAAGTAACGAGGCATTGGCTACCTTAAGAGAGTCATAGTTACTCGTCCCAATTGCTCACCCAGTCTGCCACTTTTTCTTACTGCGGCAAGTCTGCCAGAAGCGATATGTCACTCGTTGTGTATCTTAAGAGATTCATCGTTACTCCTTCCATAGGTTACTGGTATTCTCTGAGTCAATACCTCTCGTGACGAAAAAGTGGCTATCTTAATAGTGCAATACTTCTTCCTCCGAGTTGCTCACACAGTTTACTACTTTTTGTGTAGTTTTTGTCTGCCAGAAACTATAATTCACTAGTAGTGTATCATAAAAGAGTCATCGTTTCTCCTCCTAGGGGTTATTCGAGACCTCTTAATCCAAACCGCAAGTAACGAGGCATTGGCTACCTTAAGAGAGTCATAGTTACTCGTCCCAATTGCTCACCCAGTCTGCCACTTTTTCTTACTGCGGCCAGTCTGCCAGAAGCGATATGTCACTCGTTGTGTATCTTAAGAGATTCATCGTTACTTCTTCCATAGGTTACTGGTATTCTCTGAGTCAATACCTCTCGTGACGAAAAAGTGGCTATCTTAATAGTGCAATACTTCTTACTCCGAGTTGCTCACACAGTTTACTACTTTTTGTGTAGTTTTTGTCTGCCAGAAACTATAATTCACTAGTTGTGTATCATAAAAGAGTCATCGTTTCTCCTCCTAGGGGTTATTCGAGATATCTTAATCCAAACCGCAAGTAACGAGGCATTGGCTACCTTAAGAGAGTCATAGTTACTCGTCCCAATTGCTCACCCAGTCTGCCACTTTTTCTCACTGCGGCCAGTCTGCCAGAAGCGATATGTCACTCGTTGTGTATCTTAAGAGATTCATCGTTACTCCTTCCATAGGTTACTGGTATTCTCTGAGTCAATACCTCTCGTGACGAAAAAGTGGCTATCTTAATAGTGCAATACTTCTTCCTCCGAGTTGCTCACACAGTTTACTACTTTTTGTGTAGTTTTTGTCTGCCAGAAACTATAATTCACTAGTTGTGTATCATAAAAGAGTCATCGTGTCTCCTCCTAGGTGTTTTCGAGATTTCTTAATCCAAACCGCAAGTAACGAGGCATTGGCTACCTTAAGAGAGTCATAGTTACTCGTCCCCATTGCTCACCCAGTCTGGTACTTTTTCTTACTGTGTCCCAGTCTGCCAGAAGCGATATGTCACTCGTTGTGTATCTTAAGAGATTCATCGTTACTCCTTCCATAGGTTACTGGTATTCTCTGAGTCAATACCTCTCTTGACGAAAAAGTGGCTATCTTAATAGTGCAATACTTCTTCCTCCGAGTTGCTCACACAGTTTACTGCTTTTTGTGTAGTTTCTGTCTGCCAGAAACTATAATTCACTAGTTGTGTATCATAAAAGAGTCATCGTTTCTCCTCCTAGGGGTTATTCGAGATATCTTAATCCAAACCGCAAGTAACGAGGCATTGGCTACCTTAAGAGAGTCATAGTTACTCGTCCCAATTGCTCACCCAGTCTGCCACTTTTCCTTACTGCGGCCAGTCTGCCAGAAGCGATATGTCACTCGTTGTGTATCTTAAGAGATTCATCGTTACTCTTTCCATAGGTTACTGGTATTCTCTGATTCAATGCCTCTCGTGACGAAAAAGTGGCTATCTTAATAGTGCAATACTTCTTCCTCCCAGTTGCTCACACAGTTTACTACTTTTTTGTGTAGTTTTTGTCTGCCAGAAACTATAATTCACTAGTTTTGTATCATAAAAGAGTCATCGTTTCTCCTCCTAGGGGTTATTCGAGACCTCTTAATCCAAACCGCAAGTAACGAGGCATTGGCTACCTTAAGAGAGTCATATTTACTCGTCCCAATTGCTCACCCAGTCTGCCACTTTTTCTTACTGCGGCCAGTCTGCCAGAAGCGATATGTCACTCGTTGTGTATCTTAAGAGATTCATCGTTACTCCTTCCATAGGTTACTGGTATTCTCTGAGTCAATACCTCTCGTGACGAAAAAGTGGCTATCTTAATAGTGCAATACTTCTTCCTCCGAGTTGCTCACACATTTTACTACTTTTTGTGTAGTTTTTGTCTGCCAGAAACTATAATTCACTAGTTGTGTATCATAAAAGAGTCATCGTTTCTCCTCCTAGGGGTTTTCGAGATTTCTTAATCCAAACCGCAAGTAACGAGGCATTGGCTACCTTAAGAGAGTCATAGTTACTCGTCCCCATTGCTCACCCAGTCTGCCACTTTTTCTTACTGTGTCCCAGTCTGCCAGAAGCGATATGTCACTCGTTGTGTATCTTAAGAGATTCATCGTTACTCCTTCCATAGGTTACTGGTATTCTCTGAGTCAATACCTCTCTTGACGAAAAAGTGGCTATCTTAATAGTGCAATACTTCTTCCTCCGAGTTGCTCACACAGTTTACTGCTTTTTGTGTAGTTTTTGTCTGCCAGAAACTATAATTCACTAGTTGTGTATCATAAAAGAGTCATCGTTTCTCCTCCTAGGGGTTATTCGAGATATCTTAATCCAAACCGCAAGTAACGAGGCATTGGCTACCTTAAGAGAGTCATAGTTACTCGTCCCAATTGCTCACCCAGTCTGCCACTTTTCCTTACTGCGGCCAGTCTGCCAGAAGCGATATGTCACTCGTTGTGTATCTTAAGAGATTCATCGTTACTCTTTCCATAGGTTACTGGTATTCTCTGATTCAATGCCTCTCGTGACGAAAAAGTGGCTATCTTAATAGTGCAATACTTCTTCCTCCCAGTTGCTCACACAGTTTACTACTTTTTTGTGTAGTTTTTGTCTGCCAGAAACTATAATTCACTAGTTTTGTCGCATAAAAGAGTCATCGTTTCTCTTCCTAGGGGTTATTCGAGACCTCTTAATCCAAACCGCAAGTAACGAGGCATTGGCTACCTTAAGAGAGTCATAGTTACTCGTCCCAATTGCTCACCCAGTCTGCCACTTTTTCTTACTGCGGCCAGTCTGCCAGAAGCGATATGTCACTCGTTATGTATCTTAAGAGATTCATCGTTACTCCTTCCATAGGTTACTGGTATTCTCTGAGTCAATACTTCTCGTGACGAAAAAGTGGCTATCTTAATAGTGCAATACTTCTTCCTCCGAGTTGCTCACACAGTTTACTGCTTTTTGTGTAGTTTTTGTCTGCCAGAAACTATAATTCAATAGTTGTGTATCATAAAAGAGTCATCGTTTCTCCTCCTAGGGGTTTTCGAGATTTCTTAATCCAAACCGCAAGTAACGAGGCATTGGCTACCTTAAGAGAGTCATAGTTACTCGTCCCCATTGCTCACCCAGTCTGCCACTTTTTCTTACTGTGGCCAGTCTGCCAGAAGCGATATGTCACTCGTTGTGTATCTTAAGAGATTCATCGTTACTCCTTCCATAGGTTACTGGTATTCTCTGAGTCAATACATCTCTTGACGAAAAAGTGGCTATCTTAATAGTGCAATACTTCTTCCTCCGAGTTGCTCACACAGTTTACTACTTTTTGTGTAGTTTTTGTCTGCCAGAAACTATAATTCACTAGTTGTGTATCATAAAAGAGTCATCGTTTCTCCTCCTAGGGGTTATTCGAGATTTCTTAGTCCAAACCGCAAGTAACGAGGCATTGGCTACCTTAAGAGAGTCATAGTTACTCGTCCCAATTGCTCACCCAGTCTGCCACTTTTCCTTACTGCGGCCAGTCTGCCAGAAGCGATATGTCACTCGTTGTGTATCTTAAGAGATTCATCGTTACTCCTCCATAGGTTACTGGTATTCTCTGAGTCAATACCTCTCGTGACGAAAAAGTGGCTATCTTAATAGTGCAATACTTCTTCCTCCGAGTTGCTCACACAGTTTACTACTTTTTGTGTAGTTTTTGTCTGCCAGAAACTATAATTCACTAGTTGTGTATCATAAAAGAGTCATCGTTTCTCCTCCTAGGGGTTATTCGACACCTCTTAATCCAAACCGCAAGTAACGAGGCATTGGCTACCTTAAGAGAGTCATAGTTACTCGTCCCAATTGCTCACCCAGTCTGCCACTTTTTCTTACTGCGGCCAGTCTGCCAGAAGCGATATGTCACTCGTTGTGTATCTTAAGAGATTCATCGTTACTTCTTCCATAGGTTACTGGTATTCTCTGAGTCAATACCTCTCGTGACGAAAAAGTGGCTATCTTAATAGTGCAATACTTCTTCCTCCGAGTTGCTCACACAGTTTACTACTTTTTTGTGTAGTTTTTGTCTGCCAGAAACTATAATTCACTAGTTGTGTATCATAAAAGAGTCATCGTTTCTCCTCCTAGGGGTTTTCGAGATTTCTTAATCCAAACCGCAAGTAACGAGGCATTGGCTACCTAAAGAGAGTCATAGTTACTCGTCCCCATTGCTCACCCAGTCTGCACTTTTTCTTACTGTGTCCCAGTCTGCCAGAAGCGATATGTCACTCGTTGTGTATCTTAAGAGATTCATCGTTACTCCTTCCATAGGTTACTGCTATTCTCTGAGTCAATACCTCTCGTGACGAAAAAGTGGCTATCTTAATAGTGCAATACTTCTTCCTCCGAGTTGCTCACACAGTTTACTGCTTTTTGTGTAGTTTTTGTCTGCCAGAAACTATAATTCACTAGTTGTGTATCATAAAAGAGTCATCGTTTCTCCTCCTAGGGGTTATTCGAGATTTCTTAGTCCAAACCGCAAGTAACGAGGCATTGGCTACCTTAAGAGAGTCATAGTTACTCGTCCCAATTGCTCACCCAGTCTGCCACTTTTCCTTACTGCGGCCAGTCTGCCAGAAGCGATATGTCACTCGTTGTGTATCTTAAGAGATTCATCGTTACTCCTCCATAGGTTACTGGTATTCTCTGAGTCAATACCTCTCGTGACGAAAAAGTGGCTATCTTAATAGTGCAATACTTCTTCCTCCGAGTTGCTCACACAGTTTACTACTTTTTGTGTAGTTTATGTCTGCCAGAAACTATAATTCACTAGTTGTGTATCATAAAAGAGTCATCGTTTCTCCTCCTAGGGGTTATTCGACACCTCTTAATCCAAACAGCAAGTAACGAGGCATTGGCTACCTTAAGAGAGTCATAGTTACTCGTCCCAATTGCTCACCCAGTCTGCCACTTTTTCTTACTGCGGCCAGTCTGCCAGAAGCGATATGTCACTCGTTGTGTATCTTAAGAGATTCATCGTTACTCCTTCCATAGGTTACTGGTATTCTCTGAGTCAATACCTCTCGTGACGAAAAAGTGGCTATCTTAATAGTGCAATACTTCTTCCTCAGAGTTGCTCACACAGTTTACTACTTTTTGTGTAGTTTTTGTCTGCCAGAAACTATAATTCACTAGTTGTGTATCATAAAAGAGTCATCGTTTCTCCTCCTAGGGGTTTTCGAGATTTCTTAATCCAAACCGCAAGTAACGAGGCATTGGCTACCTAAAGAGAGTCATAGTTACTCGTCCCCATTGCTCACCCAGTCTGCACTTTTTCTTACTGTGTCCCAGTCTGCCAGAAGCGATATGTCACTCGTTGTGTATCTTAAGAGATTCATCGTTACTCCTTCCATAGGTTACTGGTATTCTCTGAGTCAATACCTCTCTTGACGAAAAAGTGGCTATCTTAATAGTGCAATACTTCTTCCTCCGAGTTGCTCACACAGTTTACTGCTTTTTGTGTAGTTTTTGTCTGCCAGAAACTATAATTCACTAGTTGTGTATCATAAAAGAGTCATCGTTTCTCCTCCTAGGGGTTATTCGAGATATCTTAATCCTAACCGCAAGTAACGAGGCATTGGCTACCTTAAGAGAGTCATAGTTACTCGTCCCAATTGCTCACCCAGTCTGCCACTTTTCCTTACTGCGGCCAGTCTGCCAGAAGCGATATGTCACTCGTTGTGTATCTTAAGAGATTCATCGTTACTCTTTCCATAGGTTACTGGTATTCTCTGATTCAATGCCTCTCGTGACGAAAAAGTGGCTATCTTAATAGTGCAATACTTCTTCCTCCCAGTTGCTCACACAGTTTACTACTTTTTTGTGTAGTTTTTGTCTGCCAGAAACTATAATTCACTAGTTTTGTATCATAAAAGAGTCATCGTTTCTCTTCCTAGGGGTTATTTGAGACCTCTTAATCCAAACCGCAAGTAACGAGGCATTGGCTACCTTAAGAGAGTCATAGTTACTCGTCCCAATTGCTCACCCAGTCTGCCACTTTTTCTTACTGCGGTAAGTCTGCCAGAAGCGATATGTCACTCGTTGTGTATCTTAAGAGATTCATCGTTACTCCTTCCATAGGTTACTGGTATTCTCTGAGTCAATACCTCTCGTGACGAAAAAGTGGCTATCTTAATAGTGCAATACTTCTTCCTCCGAGTTGCTCACACAATTTACTGCTTTTTGTGTAGTTTTGTCTGCCAGAAACTATAATTCAATAGTTGTGTATCATAAAAGAGTCATCGTTTCTCCTCCTAGGGGTTTTCGAGATTTCTTAATCCAAACCGCAAGTAACGAGGCATTGGCTACCTCAAGAGAGTCATAGTTACTCGTCCCCATTGCTCACCCAGTCTGCCACTTTTTCTTACTGTGGCCAGTCTGCCAGAAGCGATATGTCACTCGTTGTGTATCTTAAGAGATTCATCGTTACTCCTTCCATAGGTTACTGGTATTCTCTGAGTCAATACCTCTCGTGACGAAAAAGTGGCTATCTTAATAGTGCAATACTTCTTCCTCCGAGTTGCTCACACAGATTACTACTTTTTGTGTAGTTTTTGTCTGCCAGAAACTATAATTCACTAGTTGTGTATCATAAAAGAGTCATCGTTTCTCCTCCTAGGGGTTATTCGAGACCTCTTAATCCAAACCGCAAGTAACGAGGCATTGGCTACCTTAAGAGAGTCATAGTTACTCGTCCCAATTGCTCACCCAGTCTGCCACTTTTTCTTACTGCGGCCAGTCTGCCAGAAGCGATATGTCACTCGTTGTGTATCTTAAGAGATTCATCGTTACTTCTTCCATAGGTTACTGGTATTCTCTGAGTCAATACCTCTCGTGACGAAAAAGTGGCTATCTTAATAGTGCAATACTTCTTCCTCCGAGTTGCTCACACAGTTTACTACTTTTTGTGTAGTTTTTGTCTGCCAGAAACTATAATTCACTAGTTGTGTATCATAAAAGAGTCATCGTTTCTCCTCCTAGGGGTTATTCGACACCTCTTAATCCAAACAGCAAGTAACGAGGCATTGGCTACCTTAAGAGAGTCATAGTTACTCGTCCCAATTGCTCACCCAGTCTGCCACTTTTTCTTACTGCGGCCAGTCTGCCAGAAGCGATATGTCACTCGTTGTGTATCTTAAGAGATTCATCGTTACTTCTTCCATAGGTTACTGGTATTCTCTGAGTCAATACCTCTCGTGACGAAAAAGTGGCTATCTTAATAGTGCAATACTTCTTCCTCCGAGTTGCTCACACAGTTTACTACTTTTTGTGTAGTTTTTGTCTGCCAGAAACTATAATTCACTAGTTGTGTATCATAAAAGAGTCATCGTTTCTCCTCCTAGGGGTTTTCGAGATTTCTTAATCCAAACCGCAAGTAACGAGGCATTGGCTACCTAAAGAGAGTCATAGTTACTCGTCCCCATTGCTCACCCAGTCTGCACTTTTTCTTACTGTGTCCCAGTCTGCCAGAAGCGATATGTCACTCGTTGTGTATCTTAAGAGATTCATCGTTACTCCTTCCATAGGTTACTGGTATTCTCTGAGTCAATACCTCTCTTGACGAAAAAGTGGCTATCTTAATAGTGCAATACTTCTTCCTCCGAGTTGCTCACACAGTTTACTGCTTTTTGTGTAGTTTTTGTCTGCCAGAAACTATAATTCACTAGTTGTGTATCATAAAAGAGTCATCGTTTCTCCTCCTAGGGGTTATTCGAGATATCTTAATCCTAACCGCAAGTAACGAGGCATTGGCTACCTTAAGAGAGTCATAGTTACTCGTCCCAATTGCTCACCCAGTCTGCCACTTTTCCTTACTGCGGCCAGTCTGCCAGAAGCGATATGTCACTCGTTGTGTATCTTAAGAGATTCATCGTTACTCTTTCCATAGGTTACTGGTATTCTCTGATTCAATGCCTCTCGTGACGAAAAAGTGGCTATCTTAATAGTGCAATACTTCTTCCTCCCAGTTGCTCACACAGTTTACTACTTTTTTGTGTAGTTTTTGTCTGCCAGAAACTATAATTCACTAGTTTTGTATCATAAAAGAGTCATCGTTTCTCTTCCTAGGGGTTATTTGAGACCTCTTAATCCAAACCGCAAGTAACGAGGCATTGGCTACCTTAAGAGAGTCATAGTTACTCGTCCCAATTGCTCACCCAGTCTGCCACTTTTTCTTACTGCGGTAAGTCTGCCAGAAGCGATATGTCACTCGTTGTGTATCTTAAGAGATTCATCGTTACTCCTTCCATAGGTTACTGGTATTCTCTGAGTCAATACCTCTCGTGACGAAAAAGTGGCTATCTTAATAGTGCAATACTTCTTCCTCCGAGTTGCTCACACAATTTACTGCTTTTTGTGTAGTTTTGTCTGCCAGAAACTATAATTCAATAGTTGTGTATCATAAAAGAGTCATCGTTTCTCCTCCTAGGGGTTTTCGAGATTTCTTAATCCAAACCGCAAGTAACGAGGCATTGGCTACCTCAAGAGAGTCATAGTTACTCGTCCCCATTGCTCACCCAGTCTGCCACTTTTTCTTACTGTGTCCCAGTCTGCCAGAAGCGATATGTCACTCGTTGTGTATCTTAAGAGATTCATCGTTACTCCTTCCATAGGTTACTGGTATTCTCTGAGTCAATACCTCTCTTGACGAAAAAGTGGCTATCTTAATAGTGCAATACTTCTTCCTCCGAGTTGCTCATACAGTTTACTGCTTTTTGTGTAGTTTTTGTCTGCTAGAAACTATAATTCACTAGTTGTGTATCATAAAAGAATCATCGTTTCTCCTCCTAGGGGTTATTCGAGATATCTTAGTCCAAACCGCAAGTAACGAGGCATTGGCTACCTTAAGAGAGTCATAGTTACTCGTCCCAATTGCTCACCCAGTCTGACACTTTTCCTTACTGCGGCCAGTCTGCCAGAAGCGATATGTCACTCGTTGTGTATCTTAAGAGATTCATCGTTACTCCTTCCATAGGTTACTGGTATTCTCTGAGTCAATACCTCTCGTGACGAAAAAGTGGCTATCTTAATAGTGCAATACTTCTTCCTCCGAGTTGCTCACACAGTTTACTGCTTTTTGTGTAGTTTTTGTCTGCCAGAAACTATAATTCACTAGTTGTGTATCATAAAAGAGTCATCGTTTCTCCTCCTAGGGGTTATTCGAGATATCTTAGTCCAAACCGCAAGTAACGAGGCATTGGCTACCTTAAGAGAGTCATAGTTACTCGTCCCAATTGCTCACCCAGTCTGCCACTTTTCCTTACTGCGGCCAGTCTGCCAGAAGCGATATGTCACTCGTTGTGTATCTTAAGAGATTCATCGTTACTCTTTCCATAGGTTACTGGTATTCTCTGATTCAATGCCTCTCGTGACGAAAAAGTGGCTATCTTAATAGTGCAATACTTCTTCCTCCCAGTTGCTCACACAGTTTACTACTTTTTTGTGTAGTTTTTGTCTGCCAGAAACTATAATTCACTAGTTTTGTATCATAAAAGAGTCATCGTTTCTCTTCCTAGGGGTTATTTGAGACCTGTTAATCCAAACCGCAAGTAACGAGGCATTGGCTACCTTAAGAGAGTCATAGTTACTCGTCCCAATTGCTCACCCAGTCTGCCACTTTTTCTTACTGCGGTAAGTCTGCCAGAAGCGATATGTCACTCGTTGTGTATCTTAAGAGATTCATCGTTACTCCTTCCATAGGTTACTGGTATTCTCTGAGTCAATACCTCTCGTGACGAAAAAGTGGCTATCTTAATAGTGCAATACTTCTTCCTCCGAGTTGCTCACACAATTTACTGCTTTTTGTGTAGTTTTGTCTGCCAGAAACTATAATTCAATAGTTGTGTATCATAAAAGAGTCATCGTTTCTCCTCCTAGGGGTTATTCGAGATTTCTTAATCCAAACCGCAAGTAACGAGGCATTGGCTACCTCAAGAGAGTCATAGTTACTCGTCCCCATTGCTCACCCAGTCTGCCACTTTTTCTTACTGTGGCCAGTCTGCCAGAAGCGATATGTCACTCGTTGTGTATCTTAAGAGATTCATCGTTACTCCTTCCATAGGTTACTGGTATTCTCTGAGTCAATACCTCTCGTGACGAAAAAGTGGCTATCTTAATAGTGCAATACTTCTTCCTCCGAGTTGCTCACACAGTTTACTACTTTTTGTGTAGTTTTTGTCTGCCAGAAACTATAATTCACTAGTTGTGTATCATAAAAGAGTCATCGTTTCTCCTCCTAGGGGTTTTCGAGATTTCTTAATCCAAACCGCAAGTAACGAGGCATTGGCTACCTTAAGAGAGTCATAGTTACTCGTCCCCATTGCTCACCCAGTCTGCCACTTTTTCTTACTGTGTCCCAGTCTGCCAGAAGCGATATGTCACTCGTTGTGTATCTTAAGAGATTCATCGTTACTCCTTCCATAGGTTACTGGTATTCTCTGAGTCAATACCTCTCGTGACGAAAAAGTGGCTATCTTAATAGTGCAATACTTCTTCCTCCGAGTTGCTCATACAGTTTACTGCTTTTTGTGTAGTTTTTGTCTGCTAGAAACTATAATTCACTAGTTGTGTATCATAAAAGAATCATCGTTTCTCCTCCTAGGGGTTATTCGAGATATCTTAGTCCAAACCGCAAGTAACGAGGCATTGGCTACCTTAAGAGAGTCATAGTTACTCGTCCCAATTGCTCACCCAGTCTGACACTTTTCCTTACTGCGGCCAGTCTGCCAGAAGCGATATGTCACTCGTTGTGTATCTTAAGAGATTCATCGTTACTCCTTCCATAGGTTACTGGTATTCTCTGAGTCAATACCTCTCGTGACGAAAAAGTGGCTATCTTAATAGTGCAATACTTCTTCCTCCGAGTTGCTCACACAATTTACTGCTTTTTGTGTAGTTTTGTCTGCCAGAAACTATAATTCAATAGTTGTGTATCATAAAAGAGTCATCGTTTCTCCTCCTAGGGGTTTTCGAGATTTCTTAATCCAAACCGCAAGTAACGAGGCATTGGCTACCTCAAGAGAGTCATAGTTACTCGTCCCCATTGCTCACCCAGTCTGCCACTTTTTCTTACTGTGGCCAGTCTGCCAGAAGCGATATGTCACTCGTTGTGTATCTTAAGAGATTCATCGTTACTCCTTCCATAGGTTACTGGTATTCTCTGAGTCAATACCTCTCGTGACGAAAAAGTGGCTATCTTAATAGTGCAATACTTCTTCCTCCGAGTTGCTCACACAGATTACTACTTTTTGTGTAGTTTTTGTCTGCCAGAAACTATAATTCACTAGTTGTGTATCATAAAAGAGTCATCGTTTCTCCTCCTAGGGGTTATTCGAGACCTCTTAATCCAAACCGCAAGTAACGAGGCATTGGCTACCTTAAGAGAGTCATAGTTACTCGTCCCAATTGCTCACCCAGTCTGCCACTTTTTCTTACTGCGGCCAGTCTGCCAGAAGCGATATGTCACTCGTTGTGTATCTTAAGAGATTCATCGTTACTTCTTCCATAGGTTACTGGTATTCTCTGAGTCAATACCTCTCGTGACGAAAAAGTGGCTATCTTAATAGTGCAATACTTCTTCCTCCGAGTTGCTCACACAGTTTACTACTTTTTGTGTAGTTTTTGTCTGCCAGAAACTATAATTCACTAGTTGTGTATCATAAAAGAGTCATCGTTTCTCCTCCTAGGGGTTATTCGAGACCTCTTAATCCAAACCGCAAGTAACGAGGCATTGGCTACCTTAAGAGAGTCATAGTTACTCGTCCCAATTGCTCACCCAGTCTGCCACTTTTTCTTACTGCGGCCAGTCTGCCAGAAGCGATATGTCACTCGTTGTGTATCTTAAGAGATTCATCGTTACTCCTTCCATAGGCTACTGGTATTCTCTGAGTCAATACCTCTCGTGACGAAAAAGTGGCTATCTTAATAGTGCAATACTTCTTCCTCCGAGTTGCTCACACAGTTTACTACTTTTTGTGTAGTTTTTGTCTGCCAGAAACTATAATTCACTAGTTGTGTATCATAAAAGAGTCATCGTTTCTCCTCCTAGGGGTTTTCGAGATTTCTTAATCCAAACCGCAAGTAACGAGGCATTGGCTACCTTAAGAGAGTCATAGTTACTCGTCCCCATTGCTCACCCAGTCTGCCACTTTTTCTTACTGTGTCCCAGTCTGCCAGAAGCGATATGTCACTCGTTGTGTATCTTAAGAGATTCATCGTTACTCCTTCCATAGGTTACTGGTATTCTCTGAGTCAATACCTCTCTTGACGAAAAAGTGGCTATCTTAATAGTGCAATACTTCTTCCTCCGAGTTGCTCATACAGTTTACTGCTTTTTGTGTAGTTTTTGTCTGCTAGAAACTATAATTCACTAGTTGTGTATCATAAAAGAATCATCGTTTCTCCTCCTAGGGGTTATTCGAGATATCTTAGTCCAAACCGCAAGTAACGAGGCATTGGCTACCTTAAGAGAGTCATAGTTACTCGTCCCAATTGCTCACCCAGTCTGACACTTTTCCTTACTGCGGCCAGTCTGCCAGAAGCGATATGTCACTCGTTGTGTATCTTAAGAGATTCATCGTTACTCCTTCCATAGGTTACTGGTATTCTCTGAGTCAATACCTCTCGTGACGAAAAAGTGGCTATCTTAATAGTGCAATACTTCTTCCTCCGAGTTGCTCACACAGTTTACTGCTTTTTGTGTAGTTTTTGTCTGCCAGAAACTATAATTCACTAGTTGTGTATCATAAAAGAGTCATCGTTTCTCCTCCTAGGGGTTATTCGAGATATCTTAGTCCAAACCGCAAGTAACGAGGCATTGGCTACCTTAAGAGAGTCATAGTTACTCGTCCCAATTGCTCACCCAGTCTGCCACTTTTCCTTACTGCGGCCAGTCTGCCAGAAGCGATATGTCACTCGTTGTGTATCTTAAGAGATTCATCGTTACTCTTTCCATAGGTTACTGGTATTCTCTGATTCAATGCCTCTCGTGACGAAAAAGTGGCTATCTTAATAGTGCAATACTTCTTCCTCCCAGTTGCTCACACAGTTTACTACTTTTTTGTGTAGTTTTTGTCTGCTAGAAACTATAATTCACTAGTTTTGTATCATAAAAGAGTCATCATTTCTCTTCCTAGGGGTTATTTGAGACCTCTTAATCCAAACCGCAAGTAACGAGGCATTGGCTACCTTAAGAGAGTCATAGTTACTCGTCCCAATTGCTCACCCAGTCTGCCACTTTTTCTTACTGCGGTAAGTCTGCCAGAAGCGATATGTCACTCGTTGTGTATCTTAAGAGATTCATCGTTACTCCTTCCATAGGTTACTGGTATTCTCTGAGTCAATACCTCTCGTGACGAAAAAGTGGCTATCTTAATAGTGCAATACTTCTTCCTCCGAGTTGCTCACACAATTTACTGCTTTTTGTGTAGTTTTGTCTGCCAGAAACTATAATTCAATAGTTGTGTATCATAAAAGAGTCATCGTTTCTCCTCCTAGGGGTTTTCGAGATTTCTTAATCCAAACCGCAAGTAACGAGGCATTGGCTACCTCAAGAGAGTCATAGTTACTCGTCCCCATTGCTCACCCAGTCTGCCACTTTTTCTTACTGTGGCCAGTCTGCCAGAAGCGATATGTCACTCGTTGTGTATCTTAAGAGATTCATCGTTACTCCTTCCATAGGTAACTGGTATTCTCTGAGTCAATACCTCTCGTGACGAAAAAGTGGCTATCTTAATAGTGCAATACTTCTTCCTCCGAGTTGCTCACACAGATTACTACTTTTTGTGTAGTTTTTGTCTGCCAGAAACTATAATTCACTAGTTGTGTATCATAAAAGAGTCATCGTTTCTCCTCCTAGGGGTTATTCGAGATATCTTAGTCCAAACCGCAAGTAACGAGGCATTGGCTACCTTAAGAGAGTCATAGTTACTCGTCCCAATTGCTCACCCAGTCTGCCACTTTTCCTTACTGCGGCCAGTCTGCCAGAAGCGATATGTCACTCGTTGTGTATCTTAAGAGATTCATCGTTACTCTTTCCATAGGTTACTGGTATTCTCTGATTCAATGCCTCTCGTGACGAAAAAGTGGCTATCTTAATAGTGCAATACTTCTTCCTCCCAGTTGCTCACACAGTTTACTACTTTTTTGTGTAGTTTTTGTCTGCCAGAAACTATAATTCACTAGTTTTGTATCATAAAAGAGTCATCGTTTCTCTTCCTAGGGGTTATTTGAGACCTCTTAATCCAAACCGCAAGTAACGAGGCATTGGCTACCTTAAGAGAGTCATAGTTACTCGTCCCAATTGCTCACCCAGTCTGCCACTTTTTCTTACTGCGGTAAGTCTGCCAGAAGCGATATGTCACTCGTTGTGTATCTTAAGAGATTCATCGTTACTCCTTCCATAGGTTACTGGTATTCTCTGAGTCAATACCTCTCGTGACGAAAAAGTGGCTATCTTAATAGTGCAATACTTCTTCCTCCGAGTTTCTCACACAATTTACTGCTTTTTGTGTAGTTTTGTCTGCCAGAAACTATAATTCAATAGTTGTGTATCATAAAAGAGTCATCGTTTCTCCTCCTAGGGGTTTTCGAGATTTCTTAATCCAAACCGCAAGTAACGAGGCATTGGCTACCTCAAGAGAGTCATAGTTACTCGTCCCCATTGCTCACCCAGTCTGCCACTTTTTCTTACTGTGGCCAGTCTGCCAGAAGCGATATGTCACTCGTTGTGTATCTTAAGAGATTCATCGTTACTCCTTCCATAGGTTACTGGTATTCTCTGAGTCAATACCTCTCGTGACGAAAAAGTGGCTATCTTAATAGTGCAATACTTCTTCCTCCGAGTTGCTCACACAGATTACTACTTTTTGTGTAGTTTTTGTCTGCCAGAAACTATAATTCACTAGTTGTGTATCATAAAAGTCATCGTTTCTCCTCCTAGGGGTTATTCGAGACCTCTTAATCCAAACCGCAAGTAACGAGGCATTGGCTACCTTAAGAGAGTCATAGTTACTCGTCCCAATTGCTCACCCAGTCTGCCACTTTTTCTTACTGCGGCCAGTCTGCCAGAAGCGATATGTCACTCGTTGTGTATCTTAAGAGATTCATCGTTACTTCTTCCATAGGTTACTGGTATTCTCTGAGTCAATACCTCTCGTGACGAAAAAGTGGCTATCTTAATAGTGCAATACTTCTTCCTCTGAGTTGCTCACACAGTTTACTACTTTTTGTGTAGTTTTTGTCTGCCAGAAACTATAATTCACTAGTTGTGTATCATAAAAGAGTCATCGTTTCTCCTCCTAGGGGTTATTCGAGACCTCTTAATCCAAACCGCAAGTAACGAGGCATTGGCTACCTTAAGAGAGTCATAGTTACTCGTCCCAATTGCTCACCCAGTCTGCCACTTTTTCTTACTGCGGCCAGTGTGCCAGAAGCGAGATGTCACTCGTTGTGTATCTTAAGAGATTCATCGTTACTCCTTCCATAGGCTACTGGTATTCTCTGAGTCAATACCTCTCGTGACGAAAAAGTGGCTATCTTAATAGTGCAATACTTCTTCCTCCGAGTTGCTCACACAGTTTACTACTTTTTGTGTAGTTTTTGTCTGCCAGAAACTATAATTCACTAGTTGTGTATCATAAAAGAGTCATCGTTTCTCCTCCTAGGGGTTTTCGAGATTTCTTAATCCAAACCGCAAGTAACGAGGCATTGGCTACCTTAAGAGAGTCATAGTTACTCGTCCCAATTGCTCACCCAGTCTGCCACTTTTTCTTACTGTGTCCCAGTCTGCCAGAAGCGATATGTCACTCGTTGTGTATCTTAAGAGATTCATCGTTACTCCTTCCATAGGTTACTGGTATTCTCTGAGTCAATACCTCTCGTGACGAAAAAGTGGCTATCTTAATAGTGCAATACTTCTTCCTCCGAGTTGCTCATACAGTTTACTGCTTTTTGTGTAGTTTTTGTCTGCTAGAAACTATAATTCACTAGTTGTGTATCATAAAAGAATCATCGTATCTCCTCCTAGGGGTTATTCGAGATATCTTAGTCCAAACCGCAAGTAACGAGGCATTGGCTACCTCAAGAGAGTCATAGTTACTCGTCCCCATTGCTCACCCAGTCTGCCACTTTTTCTTACTGTGGCCAGTCTGCCAGAAGCGATATGTCACTCGTTGTGTATCTTAAGAGATTCATCGTTACTCCTTCCATAGGTTACTGGTATTCTCTGAGTCAATACCTCTCGTGACGAAAAAGTGGCTATCTTAATAGTGCAATACTTCTTCCTCCGAGTTGCTCACACAGATTACTACTTTTTGTGTAGTTTTTGTCTGCCAGAAACTATAATTCACTAGTTGTGTATCATAAAAGAGTCATCGTTTCTCCTCCTAGGGGTTATTCGAGACCTCTTAATCCAAACCGCAAGTAACGAGGCATTGGCTACCTTAAGAGAGTCATAGTTACTCGTCCCAATTGCTCACCCAGTCTGCCACTTTTTCTTACTGCGGCCAGTCTGCCAGAAGCGATATGTCACTCGTTGTGTATCTTAAGAGATTCATCGTTACTTCTTCCATAGGTTACTGGTATTCTCTGAGTCAATACCTCTCGTGACGAAAAAGTGGCTATCTTAATAGTGCAATACTTCTTCCTCCGAGTTGCTCACACAGTTTACTACTTTTTGTGTAGTTTTTGTCTGCCAGAAACTATAATTCACTAGTTGTGTATCATAAAAGAGTCATCGTTTCTCCTCCTAGGGGTTATTCGAGACCTCTTAATCCAAACCGCAAGTAACGAGGCATTGGCTACCTTAAGAGAGTCATAGTTACTCGTCCCAATTGCTCACCCAGTCTGCCACTTTTTCTTACTGCGGCCAGTCTGCCAGAAGCGATATGTCACTCGTTGTGTATCTTAAGAGATTCATCGTTACTCCTTCCATAGGCTACTGGTATTCTCTGAGTCAATACCTCTCGTGACGAAAAAGTGGCTATCTTAATAGTGCAATACTTCTTCCTCCGAGTTGCTCACACAGTTTACTACTTTTTGTGTAGTTTTTGTCTGCCAGAAACTATAATTCACTAGTTGTGTATCATAAAAGAGTCATCGTTTCTCCTCCTAGGGGTTTTCGAGATTTCTTAATCCAAACCGCAAGTAACGAGGCATTGGCTACCTTAAGAGAGTCATAGTTACTCGTCCCCATTGCTCACCCAGTCTGCCACTTTTTCTTACTGTGTCCCAGTCTGCCAGAAGCGATATGTCACTCGTTGTGTATCTTAAGAGATTCATCGTTACTCCTTCCATAGGTTACTGGTATTCTCTGAGTCAATACCTCTCTTGACGAAAAAGTGGCTATCTTAATAGTGCAATACTTCTTCCTCCGAGTTGCTCATACAGTTTACTGCTTTTTGTGTAGTTTTTGTCTGCTAGAAACTATAATTCACTAGTTGTGTATCATAAAAGAATCATCGTTTCTCCTCCTAGGGGTTATTCGAGATATCTTAGTCCAAACCGCAAGTAACGAGGCATTGGCTACCTTAAGAGAGTCATAGTTACTCGTCCCAATTGCTCACCCAGTCTGACACTTTTCCTTACTGCGGCCAGTCTGCCAGAAGCGATATGTCACTCGTTGTGTATCTTAAGAGATTCATCGTTACTCCTTCCATAGGTTACTGGTATTCTCTGAGTCAATACCTCTCGTGACGAAAAAGTGGCTATCTTAATAGTGCAATACTTCTTCCTCCGAGTTGCTCACACAGTTTACTGCTTTTTGTGTAGTTTTTGTCTGCCAGAAACTATAATTCACTAGTTGTGTATCATAAAAGAGTCATCGTTTCTCCTCCTAGGGGTTATTCGAGATATCTTAGTCCAAACCGCAAGTAACGAGGCATTGGCTACCTTAAGAGAGTCATAGTTACTCGTCCCAATTGCTCACCCAGTCTGCCACTTTTCCTTACTGCGGCCAGTCTGCCAGAAGCGATATGTCACTCGTTGTGTATCTTAAGAGATTCATCGTTACTCTTTCCATAGGTTACTGGTATTCTCTGATTCAATGCCTCTCGTGACGAAAAAGTGGCTATCTTAATAGTGCAATACTTCTTCCTCCCAGTTGCTCACACAGTTTACTACTTTTTTGTGTAGTTTTTGTCTGCCAGAAACTATAATTCACTAGTTTTGTATCATAAAAGAGTCATCATTTCTCTTCCTAGGGGTTATTTGAGACCTCTTAATCCAAACCGCAAGTAACGAGGCATTGGCTACCTTAAGAGAGTCATAGTTACTCGTCCCAATTGCTCACCCAGTCTGCCACTTTTTCTTACTGCGGTAAGTCTGCCAGAAGCGATATGTCACTCGTTGTGTATCTTAAGAGATTCATCGTTACTCCTTCCATAGGTTACTGGTATTCTCTGAGTCAATACCTCTCGTGACGAAAAAGTGGCTATCTTAATAGTGCAATACTTCTTCCTCCGAGTTGCTCACACAATTTACTGCTTTTTGTGTAGTTTTGTCTGCCAGAAACTATAATTCAATAGTTGTGTATCATAAAAGAGTCATCGTTTCTCCTCCTAGGGGTTTTCGAGATTTCTTAATCCAAACCGCAAGTAACGAGGCATTGGCTACCTCAAGAGAGTCATAGTTACTCGTCCCCATTGCTCACCCAGTCTGCCACTTTTTCTTACTGTGGCCAGTCTGCCAGAAGCGATATGTCACTCGTTGTGTATCTTAAGAGATTCATCGTTACTCCTTCCATAGGTAACTGGTATTCTCTGAGTCAATACCTCTCGTGACGAAAAAGTGGCTATCTTAATAGTGCAATACTTCTTCCTCCGAGTTGCTCACACAGATTACTACTTTTTGTGTAGTTTTTGTCTGCCAGAAACTATAATTCACTAGTTGTGTATCATAAAAGAGTCATCGTTTCTCCTCCTAGGGGTTATTCGAGATATCTTAGTCCAAACCGCAAGTAACGAGGCATTGGCTACCTTAAGAGAGTCATAGTTACTCGTCCCAATTGCTCACCCAGTCTGCCACTTTTCCTTACTGCGGCCAGTCTGCCAGAAGCGATATGTCACTCGTTGTGTATCTTAAGAGATTCATCGTTACTCTTTCCATAGGTTACTGGTATTCTCTGATTCAATGCCTCTCGTGACGAAAAAGTGGCTATCTTAATAGTGCAATACTTCTTCCTCCCAGTTGCTCACACAGTTTACTACTTTTTTGTGTAGTTTTTGTCTGCCAGAAACTATAATTCACTAGTTTTGTATCATAAAAGAGTCATCGTTTCTCTTCCTAGGGGTTATTTGAGACCTGTTAATCCAAACCGCAAGTAACGAGGCATTGGCTACCTTAAGAGAGTCATAGTTACTCGTCCCAATTGCTCACCCAGTCTGCCACTTTTTCTTACTGCGGTAAGTCTGCCAGAAGCGATATGTCACTCGTTGTGTATCTTAAGAGATTCATCGTTACTCCTTCCATAGGTTACTGGTATTCTCTGAGTCAATACCTCTCGTGACGAAAAAGTGGCTATCTTAATAGTGCAATACTTCTTCCTCCGAGTTTCTCACACAATTTACTGCTTTTTGTGTAGTTTTGTCTGCCAGAAACTATAATTCAATAGTTGTGTATCATAAAAGAGTCATCGTTTCTCCTCCTAGGGGTTTTCGAGATTTCTTAATCCAAACCGCAAGTAACGAGGCATTGGCTACCTCAAGAGAGTCATAGTTACTCGTCCCCATTGCTCACCCAGTCTGCCACTTTTTCTTACTGTGGCCAGTCTGCCAGAAGCGATATGTCACTCGTTGTGTATCTTAAGAGATTCATCGTTACTCCTTCCATAGGTTACTGGTATTCTCTGAGTCAATACCTCTCGTGACGAAAAAGTGGCTATCTTAATAGTGCAATACTTCTTCCTCCGAGTTGCTCACACAGATTACTACTTTTTGTGTAGTTTTTGTCTGCCAGAAACTATAATTCACTAGTTGTGTATCATAAAAGAGTCATCGTTTCTCCTCCTAGGGGTTATTCGAGACCTCTTAATCCAAACCGCAAGTAACGAGGCATTGGCTACCTTAAGAGAGTCATAGTTACTCGTCCCAATTGCTCACCCAGTCTGCCACTTTTTCTTACTGCGGCCAGTCTGCCAGAAGCGATATGTCACTCGTTGTGTATCTTAAGAGATTCATCGTTACTTCTTCCATAGGTTACTGGTATTCTCTGAGTCAATACCTCTCGTGACGAAAAAGTGGCTATCTTAATAGTGCAATACTTCTTCCTCTGAGTTGCTCACACAGTTTACTACTTTTTGTGTAGTTTTTGTCTGCCAGAAACTATAATTCACTAGTTGTGTATCATAAAAGAGTCATCGTTTCTCCTCCTAGGGGTTATTCGAGACCTCTTAATCCAAACCGCAAGTAACGAGGCATTGGCTACCTTAAGAGAGTCATAGTTACTCGTCCCAATTGCTCACCCAGTCTGCCACTTTTTCTTACTGCGGCCAGTGTGCCAGAAGCGAGATGTCACTCGTTGTGTATCTTAAGAGATTCATCGTTACTCCTTCCATAGGCTACTGGTATTCTCTGAGTCAATACCTCTCGTGACGAAAAAGTGGCTATCTTAATAGTGCAATACTTCTTCCTCCGAGTTGCTCACACAGTTTACTACTTTTTGTGTAGTTTTTGTCTGCCAGAAACTATAATTCACTAGTTGTGTATCATAAAAGAGTCATCGTTTCTCCTCCTAGGGGTTTTCGAGATTTCTTAATCCAAACCGCAAGTAACGAGGCATTGGCTACCTTAAGAGAGTCATAGTTACTCGTCCCAATTGCTCACCCAGTCTGCCACTTTTTCTTACTGTGTCCCAGTCTGCCAGAAGCGATATGTCACTCGTTGTGTATCTTAAGAGATTCATCGTTACTCCTTCCATAGGTTACTGGTATTCTCTGAGTCAATACCTCTCGTGACGAAAAAGTGGCTATCTTAATAGTGCAATACTTCTTCCTCCGAGTTGCTCATACAGTTTACTGCTTTTTGTGTAGTTTTTGTCTGCTAGAAACTATAATTCACTAGTTGTGTATCATAAAAGAATCATCGTATCTCCTCCTAGGGGTTATTCGAGATATCTTAGTCCAAACCGCAAGTAACGAGGCATTGGCTACCTTAAGAGAGTCATAGTTACTCGTCCCAATTGCTCACCCAGTCTGACACTTTTCCTTACTGCGGCCAGTCTGCCAGAAGCGATATGTCACTCGTTGTGTATCTTAAGAGATTCATCGTTACTCCTTCCATAGGTTACTGGTATTCTCTGAGTCAATACCTCTCGTGACGAAAAAGTGGCTATCTTAATAGTGCAATACTTCTTCCTCCGAGTTGCTCACACAGTTTACTGCTTTTTGTGTAGTTTTTGTCTGCCAGAAACTATAATTCACTAGTTGTGTATCATAAAAGAGTCATCGTTTCTCCTCCTAGGGGTTATTCGAGATATCTTAGTCCAAACCGCAAGTAACGAGGCATTGGCTACCTTAAGAGAGTCATAGTTACTCGTCCCAATTGCTCACCCAGTCTGCCACTTTTCCTTACTGCGGCCAGTCTGCCAGAAGCGATATGTCACTCGTTGTGTATCTTAAGAGATTCATCGTTACTCCTTCCATAGGTTACTGGTATTCTCTGAGTCATAACCTCTCTTGACGAAAAAGTGGCTATCTTAATAGTGCAATACTTCTTCCTCCGAGTTGCTCACACAGTTTACTACTTTTTGTGTAGTTTTTGTCTGCCAGAAACTATAATTCACTAGTTGTGTATCATAAAAGAGTCATCGTTTCTCGTCCTAGGGGTTTTCGAGATTTCTTAATCCAAACCGCAAGTAACGAGGCATTGGCTACCTTAAGAGAGTCATAGTTACTCGTCCCCATTGCTCACCCAGTCTGGTACTTTTTCTTACTGTGTCCCAGTCTGCCAGAAGCGATATGTCACTCGTTGTGTATCTTAAGAGATTCATCGTTACTCCTTCCATAGGTTACTGGTATTCTCTGAGTCAATACCTCTCTTGACGAAAAAGTGGCTATCTTAATAGTGCAATACTTCTTCCTCCGAGTTGCTCACACAGTTTACTGCTTTTTGTGTAGTTTTTGTCTGCCAGAAACTATAATTCACTAGTTGTGTATCATAAAAGAGTCATCGTTTCTCCTCCTAGGGGTTATTCGAGATATCTTAATCCAAACCGCAAGTAACGAGGCATTGGCTACCTTAAGAGAGTCATAGTTACTCGTCCCAATTGCTCACCCAGTCTGCCACTTTTCCTTACTGCGGCCAGTCTGCCAGAAGCGATATGTCACTCGTTGTGTATCTTAAGAGATTCATCGTTACTCTTTCCATAGGTTACTGGTATTCTCTGATTCAATGCCTCTCGTGACGAAAAAGTGGCTATCTTAATAGTGCAATACTTCTTCCTCCCAGTTGCTCACACAGTTTACTACTTTTTTGTGTAGTTTTTGTCTGCCAGAAACTATAATTCACTAGTTTTGTATCATAAAAGAGTCATCGTTTCTCCTCCTAGGGGTTATTCGAGACCTCTTAATCCAAACCGCAAGTAACGAGGCATTGGCTACCTTAAGAGAGTCATAGTTACTCGTCCCAATTGCTCACCCAGTCTGCCACTTTTTCTTACTGCGGCCAGTCTGCCAGAAGCGATAAGTCACTCGTTGTGTATCTTAAGAGATTCATCGTTACTCCTTCCATAGGTTGCTGGTATTCTCTGAGTCATAACCTCTCTTGACGAAAAAGTGGCTATCTTAATAGTGCAATACTTCTTCCTCCGAGTTGCTCACACAGTTTACTACTTTTTGTGTAGTTTTTGTCTGCCAGAAACTATAATTCACTAGTTTTGTATCATAAAAGAGTCATCGTTTCTCCTCCTAGGGGTTATTCGAGATTTCTTAATCCAAACCGCAAGTAACGAGGCATTGGCTACCTTAAGAGAGTCATAGTTACTCGTCCCAATTGCACACCCAGTCTGCCACTTTTCCTTACTGCGGCCAGTCTGCCAGAAGCGATATGTCACTCGTTGTGTATCTTAAGAGATTCATCGCTACTCTTTCTATAGGTTACTGGTATTCTCTGATTCAATGCCTCTCGTGACGAAAAAGTGGCTATCTTAATAGTGCAATACTTCTTCCTCCCAGTTGCTCACACAGTTTACTACTTTTTTGTGTAGTTTTTGTCTGCCAGAAACTATAATTCACTAGTTTTGTATCATAAAAGTGTCATCGTTTCTCCTCCTAGGGGTTATTCGAGACCTCTTAATCCAAACCGCAAGTAACGAGGCATTGGCTACCTTAAGAGAGTCATAGTTACTCGTCCCAATTGCTCACCCAGTCTGCCACTTTTTCTTACTGCGGCCAGTCTGCCAGAAGCGATATGTCACTCGTTGTGTATCTTAAGAGATTCATCGTTACTCCTTCCATAGGTTACTGGTATTCTCTGAGTCAATACCTCTCTTGACGAAAAAGTGGCTATCTTAATAGTGCAATACTTCTTCCTCCGAGTTGCTCACACAGTTTACTGCTTTTTGTGTAGTTTTTGTCTGCCAGAAACTATAATTCACTAGTTGTGTATCATAAAAGAGTCATCGTTTCTCCTCCTAGGGGTTATTCGAGATATCTTAATCCAAACCGCAAGTAACGAGGCATTGGCTACCTTAAGAGAGTCATAGTTACTCGTCCCAATTGCTCACCCAGTCTGGCACTTTTCCTTACTGCGGCCAGTCTGCCAGAAGCGATATGTCACTCGTTGTGTATCTTAAGAGATTCATCGTTACTCTTTCCATAGGTTACTGGTATTCTCTGATTCAATGCCTCTCGTGACGAAAAAGTGGCTATCTTAATAGTGCAATACTTCTTCCTCCCAGTTGCTCACACAGTTTACTACTTTTTTGTGTAGTTTTTGTCTGCCAGAAACTATAATTCACTAGTTTTGTATCATAAAAGAGTCATCGTTTCTCCTCCTAGGGGTTATTCGAGACCTCTTAATCCAAACCGCAAGTAACGAGGCATTGGCTACCTTAAGAGAGTCATAGTTACTCGTCCCAATTGCTCACCCAGTCTGCCACTTTTTCTTACTGCGGCCAGTCTGCCAGAAGCGATATGTCACTCGTTGTGTATCTTAAGAGATTCATCGTTACTCCTTCCATAGGTTACTGGTATTCTCTGAGTCATAACCTCTCTTGACGAAAAAGTGGCTATCTTAATAGTGCAATACTTCTTCCTCCGAGTTGCTCACACAGTTTACTACTTTTTGTGTAGTTTTTGTCTGCCAGAAACTATAATTCACTAGTTTTGTATCATAAAAGAGTCATCGTTTCTCCTCCTAGGGGTTATTCGAGATTTCTTAATCCAAACCGCAAGTAACGAGGCATTGGCTACCTTAGGAGAGTCATAGTTACTCGTCCCAATTGCTCACCCAGTCTGCCACTTTTCCTTACTGCGGCCAGTCTGCCAGAAGCGATATGTCACTCGTTGTGTATCTTAAGAGATTCATCGCTACTCTTTCCATAGGTTACTGGTATTCTCTGATTCAATGCCTCTCGTGACGAAAAAGTGGCTATCTTAATAGTGCAATACTTCTTCCTCCCAGTTGCTCACACAGTTTACTACTTTTTTGTGTAGTTTTTGTCTGCCAGAAACTATAATTCACTAGTTTTGTATCATAAAAGTGTCATCGTTTCTCCTCCTAGGGGTTATTCGAGACCTCTTAATCCAAACCGCAAGTAACGAGGCATTGGCTACCTTAAGAGAGTCATAGTTACTCGTCCCAGTTGCTCACCCAGTCTGCCACTTTTTCTTACTGCGGCCAGTCTGCCAGAAGCGATATGTCACTCGTTGTGTATCTTAAGAGATTCATCGTTACTCCTTCCATAGGTTACTGGTATTCTCTGAGTCAATACCTCTCGTGACGAAAAAGTGGCTATCTTAATAGTGCAATACTTCTTCCTCCGAGTTGCTCACACAGTTTACTACTTTTTGTGTAGTTTTTGTCTGCCAGAAACTATAATTCACTAGTTGTGTATCATAAAAGGGTCATCGTTTCTCGTCCTAGGGGTTTTCGAAATTTCTTAATCCAAACCGCAAGTAACGAGGCATTGGCTACCTTAAGAGAGTCATAGTTACTCGTCCCCATTGCTCACGCAGTCTGCCACTTTTTCTTACTGTGGCCAGTCTGCCAGAAGCGATATGTCACTCGTTGTGTATCTTAAGAGATTCATCGTTACTCCTTCCATAGGTTACTGGTATTCTCTGAGTCAATTCCTCTCTTGACGAAAAAGTGGCTATTTTAATAGTGCAATACTTCTTCCTCCGAGTTGCTCACACAGTTTACTGCTTTTTGTGTAGTTTTTGTCTGCCAGAAACTATAATTCACTAGTTGTGTATCATAAATGAGTCATCGTTTCTCCTCCTAGGGGTTATTCGAGATATCTTAGTCCAAACCGCAAGTAACGAGGCATTGGCTACCTTAAGAGAGTCATAGTTACTCGTCCCAATTGCTCACCCAGTCTGCCACTTTTCCTTACTGCGGCCTGTCTGCCAGAAGCGATATGTCACTCGTTGTGTATCTTAAGAGATTCATCGTTACTCTTTCCATAGGTTACTGGTATTCTCTGATTCAATGCCTCTCGTGACGAAAAAGTGGCTATCTTAATAGTGCAATACTTCTTCCTCCCAGTTGCTCACACAGTTTACTACTTTTTTGTGTAGTTTTTGTCTGCCAGAAACTATAATTCACTAGTTTTGTATCATAAAAGAGTCATCGTTTCTCCTCCTAGGGGTTATTCGAGACCTCTTAATCCAAACCGCAAGTAACGAGGCATTGGCTACCTTAAGAGAGTCATAGTTACTCGTCCCAATTGCTCACCCAGTCTGCCTCTTTGTCTTACTGCGGACAGTCTGCCAGAAGCGATATGTCACTCGTTGTGTATCTTAAGAGATTCATCGTTACTCCTTCCATAGGTTACTGGTATTCTCTGAGTCATAACCTCTCTTGACGAAAAAGTGGCTATCTTAATAGTGCAATACTTCTTCCTCCGAGTTGCTCACACAGTTTACTACTTTTTGTGTAGTTTTTGTCTGCCAGAAACTATAATTCACTAGTTTTGTATCATAAAAGAGTCATCGTTTCTCCTCCTAGGGGTTATTCGAGATTTCTTAATCCAAACCGCAAGTAACGAGGCATTGGCTACCTTAAGAGAGTCATAGTTACTCGTCCCAATTGCTCACCCAGTCTGCCACTTTTCCTTACTGCGGCCAGTCTGCCAGAAGCGATATGTCACTCGTTGTGTATCTTAAGAGATTCATCGCTACTCTTTCCATAGGTTACTGGTATTCTCTGATTCAATGCCTCTCGTGACGAAAAAGTGGCTATCTTAATAGTGCAATACTTCTTCCTCCCAGTTGCTCACACAGTTTACTACTTTTTTGTGTAGTTTTTGTCTGCCAGAAACTATAATTCACTAGTTTTGTATCATAAAAGTGTCATCGTTTCTCCTCCTAGGGGTTATTCGAGACCTCTTAATCCAAACCGCAAGTAACGAGGCATTGGCTACCTTAAGAGAGTCATAGTTACTCGTCCCAGTTGCTCACCCAGTCTGCCACTTTTTCTTACTGCGGCCAGTCTGCCAGAAGCGATATGTCACTCGTTGTGTATCTTAAGAGATTCATCGTTACTCCTTCCATAGGTTACTGGTATTCTCTGAGTCAATACCTCTCGTGACGAAAAAGTGGCTATCTTAATAGTGCAATACTTCTTCCTCCGAGTTGCTCACACAGTTTACTACTTTTTGTGTAGTTTTTGTCTGCCAGAAACTATAATTCACTAGTTGTGTATCATAAAAGAGTCATCGTTTCTCCTCCTAGGGGTTTTCGAGATTTCTTAATCCAAACCGCAAGTAACGAGGCATTGGCTACCTTAAGAGAGTCATAGTTACTCGTCCCCATTGCTCACCCAGTCTGCCACTTTTTCTTACTGTGGCCAGTCTGCCAGAAGCGATATGTCACTCGTTGTGTATCTTAAGAGATTCATCGTTACTCCTTCCATAGGTTACTGGTATTCTCTGAGTCAATACCTCTCTTGACGAAAAAGTGGCTATCTTAATAGTGCAATACTTCTTCCTCCCAGTTGCTCACACAGTTTACTACTTTTTTGTGTAGTTTTTGTCTGCCAGAAACTATAATTCACTAGTTTTGTATCATAAAAGAGTCATCGTTTCTCCTCCTAGGGGTTATTCGAGACCTCTTAATGCAAACCGCAAGTAACGAGGCATTGGCTACCTTAAGAGAGTCATAGTTACTCGTCCCAATTGCTCACCCAGTCTGCCACTTTTTCTTACTGCGGACAGTCTGCCAGAAGCGATATGTCACTCGTTGTGTATCTTAAGAGATTCATCGTTACTCCTTCCATAGGTTACTGGTATTCTCTGAGTCAATACCTCTCTTGACGAAAAAGTGGCTATCTTAATAGTGCAATACTTCTTCCTCCGAGTTGCTCACACAGTTTACTGCTTTTTGTGTAGTTTTTGTCTGCCAGAAACTATAATTCACTAGTTTTGTATCATAAAAGAGTCATCGTTTCTCCTCCTAGGGGTTATTCGAGATATCTTAATCCAAACCGCAAGTAACGAGGCATTGGCTACCTTAAGAGAGTCATAGTTACTCGTCCCAATTGCTCACCCAGTCTGCCACTTTTTCTTACTGCGGCCAGTCTGCCAGAAGCGATATGTCACTCGTTGTGTATCTTAAGAGATTCATCGTTACTCCTTCCATAGGTTACTGGTATTCTCTGAGTCAATACCTCTCGTGACGAAAAAGTGGCTATCTTAATAGTGCATTACTTCTTCCTCCGAGTTGCTCACACAGTTTACTACTTTTTGTGTAGTTTTTGTCTGCCAGAAACTATAATTCACTAGTTGTGTATCATAAAAGAGTCATCGTTTCTCCTCCTAGGGGTTTTCGAGATTTCTTAATCCAAACCGCAAGTAACGAGGCATTGGCTACCTTAAGAGAGTCATAGTTACTCGTCCCCATTGCTCACCCAGTCTGCCACTTTTTCTTACTGTGGCCAGTCTGCCAGAAGCGATATGTCACTCGTTGTGTATCTTAAGAGATTCATCGTTACTCCTTCCATAGGTTACTGGTATTCTCTGAGTCATAACCTCTCTTGACGAAAAAGTGGCTATCTTAATAGTGCAATACTTCTTCCTCCAAGTTGCTCACACAGTTTACTACTTTTTGTGTAGTTTTTGTCTGCCAGAAACTATAATTCACTAGTTTTGTATCATAAAAGAGTCATCGTTTCTCCTCCTAGGGGTTATTCGAGATTTCTTAATCCAAACCGCAAGTAACGAGGCATTGGCTACCTTAAGAGAGTCATAGTTACTCGTCCCAATTGCTCACCCAGTCTGCCACTTTTTCTTACTGCGGACAGTCTGCCAGAAGCGATATGTCACTCGTTGTGTATCTTAAGAGATTCATCGTTACTCCTTCCATAGGTTACTGGTATTCTCTGAGTCAATACCTCTCTTGACGAAAAAGTGGCTATCTTAATAGTGCAATACTTCTTCCTCCGAGTTGCTCACACAGTTTACTGCTTTTTGTGTAGTTTTTGTCTGCCAGAAACTATAATTCACTAGTTTTGTATCATAAAAGAGTCATCGTTTCTCCTCCTAGGGGTTATTCGAGATATCTTAATCCAAACCGCAAGTAACGAGGCATTGGCTACCTTAAGAGAGTCATAGTTACTCGTCCCAATTGCTCACCCAGTCTGCCACTTTTTCTTACTGCGGCCAGTCTGCCAGAAGCGATATGTCACTCGTTGTGTATCTTAAGAGATTCATCGTTACTCCTTCCATAGGTTACTGGTATTCTCTGAGTCAATACCTCTCGTGACGAAAAAGTGGCTATCTTAATAGTGCAATACTTCTTCCTCCGAGTTGCTCACACAGTTTACTACTTTTTGTGTAGTTTTTGTCTGCCAGAAACTATAATTCACTAGTTGTGTATCATAAAAGAGTCATCGTTTCTCCTCCTAGGGGTTTTCGAGATTTCTTAATCCAAACCGCAAGTAACGAGGCATTGGCTACCTTAAGAGAGTCATAGTTACTCGTCCCCATTGCTCACCCAGTCTGCCACTTTTTCTTACTGTGGCCAGTCTGCCAGAAGCGATATGTCACTCGTTGTGTATCTTAAGAGATTCATCGTTACTCCTTCCATAGGTTACTGGTATTCTCTGAGTCAATTCCTCTCTTGACGAAAAAGTGGCTATCTTAATAGTGCAATACTTCTTCCTCCGAGTTGCTCACACAGTTTACTGCTTTTTGTGTAGTTTTTGTCTGCCAGAAACTATAATTCACTAGTTGTGTATCATAAATGAGTCATCGTTTCTTCTCCTAGGGGTTATTCGAGATATCTTAGTCCAAACCGCAAGTAACGAGGCATTGGCTACCTTAAGAGAGTCATAGTTACTCGTCCCCATTGCTCACCCAGTCTGCCACTTTTTCTTACTGTGGCCAGTCTGCCAGAAGCAATATGTCACTCGTTGTGTATCTTAAGAGATTCATCGTTACTCCTTCCATAGGTTACTGGTATTCTCTGAGTCAATTCCTCTCTTGACGAAAACGTGGCTATCTTAATAGTGCAATACTTCTTCCTCCGAGTTCCTCACACAGTTTACTGCTTTTTGTGTAGTTTTTGTCTGCCAGAAACTATAATTCACTAGTTGTGTATCATAAAAGAGTCATCGTTTCTCCTCCTAGGGGTTATTCGAGATATCTTAGTCCAAACCGCAAGTAACGAGGCATTGGCTACCTTAAGAGAGTCATAGTTACTCGTCCCAATTGCTCACCCAGTCTGCCTCTTTGTCTTACTGCGGACAGTCTGCCAGAAGCGATATGTCACTCGTTGTGTATCTTAAGAGATTCATCGTTACTCCTTCCATAGGTTACTGGTATTCTCTGAGTCATAACCTCTCTTGACGAAAAAGTGGCTATCTTAATAGTGCAATACTTCTTCCTCCGAGTTGCTCACACAGTTTACTACTTTTTGTGTAGTTTTTGTCTGCCAGAAACTATAATTCACTAGTTTTGTATCATAAAAGAGTCATCGTTTCTCCTCCTAGGGGTTATTCGAGATTTCTTAATCCAAACCGCAAGTAACGAGGCATTGGCTACCTTAAGAGAGTCATAGTTACTCGTCCCAATTGCTCACCCAGTCTGCCACTTTTCCTTACTGCGGCCAGTCTGCCAGAAGCGATATGTCACTCGTTGTGTATCTTAAGAGATTCATCGCTACTCTTTCCATAGGTTACTGGTATTCTCTGATTCAATGCCTCTCGTGACGAAAAAGTGGCTATCTTAATAGTGCAATACTTCTTCCTCCCAGTTGCTCACACAGTTTACTACTTTTTTGTGTAGTTTTTGTCTGCCAGAAACTATAATTCACTAGTTTTGTATCATAAAAGTGTCATCGTTTCTCCTCCTAGGGGTTATTCGAGACCTCTTAATCCAAACCGCAAGTAACGAGGCATTGGCTACCTTAAGAGAGTCATAGTTACTCGTCCCAGTTGCTCACCCAGTCTGCCACTTTTTCTTACTGCGGCCAGTCTGCCAGAAGCGATATGTCACTCGTTGTGTATCTTAAGAGATTCATCGTTACTCCTTCCATAGGTTACTGGTATTCTCTGAGTCAATACCTCTCGTGACGAAAAAGTGGCTATCTTAATAGTGCAATACTTCTTCCTCCGAGTTGCTCACACAGTTTACTACTTTTTGTGTAGTTTTTGTCTGCCAGAAACTATAATTCACTAGTTGTGTATCATAAAAGAGTCATCGTTTCTCCTCCTAGGGGTTTTCGAGATTTCTTAATCCAAACCGCAAGTAACGAGGCATTGGCTACCTTAAGAGAGTCATAGTTACTCGTCCCCATTGCTCACCCAGTCTGCCACTTTTTCTTACTGTGGCCAGTCTGCCAGAAGCGATATGTCACTCGTTGTGTATCTTAAGAGATTCATCGTTACTCCTTCCATTGGTTACTGGTATTCTCTGAGTCAATACCTCTCTTGACGAAAAAGTGGCTATCTTAATAGTGCAATACTTCTTCCTCCGAGTTGCTCACACAGTTTACTGCTTTTTGTGTAGTTTTTGTCTGCCAGAAACTATAATTCACTAGTTGTGTATCATAAAAGAGTCATCGTTTCTCCTCCTAGGGGTTATTCGAGATATCTTAGTCCAAACCGCAAGTAACGAGGCATTGGCTACCTTAAGAGAGTCATAGTTACTCGTCCCAATTGCTCACCCAGTCTGCCACTTTCCCTTACTGCGGCCAGTCTGCCAGAAGCGATATGTCACTAGTTGTGTATCATAAAAGAGTCATCGTTTCTCCTCCTAGGGGTTTTCGAGATTTCTTAATCCAAACCGCAAGTAACGAGGCATTGGCTACCTTAAGAGAGTCATAGTTACTCGTCCCAATTGCTCACCCAGTCTGCCACATTTCCTTACTGCGGCCAGTCTGCCAGAAGCGATATGTCACTCGTTGTGTATCTTAAGAGATTCATCGTTACTCCTTCCATAGGTTACTGGTATTCTCTGAGTCAATACCTCTCGTGACGAAAAAGTGGCTATCTTAATAGTGCAATACTTCTTCCTCCGAGTTGCTCACACAGTTTACTACTTTTTGTGTAGTTTTTGTCTGCCAGAAACTATAATTCACTAGTTGTGTATCATAAAAGAGTCATCGTTTCTCCTCCTAGGGGTTTTCGAGATTTCTTAATCCAAACCGCAAGTAACGAGGCATTGGCTACCTTAAGAGAGTCATAGTTACTCGTCCCCATTGCTCACCCAGTCTGCCACTTTTTCTTACTGTGGCCAGTCTGCCAGAAGCGATATGTCACTCGTTGTGTATCTTAAGAGATTCATCGTTACTCCTTCCATAGGTTACTGGTATTCTCTGAGTCAATTCCTCTCTTGACGAAAAAGTGGCTATCTTAATAGTGCAATACTTCTTCCTCCGAGTTGCTCACACAGTTTACTGCTTTTTGTGTAGTTTTTGTCTGCCAGAAACTATAATTCACTAGTTGTGTATCATAAATGAGTCATCGTTTCTCCTCCTAGGGGTTATTCGAGATATCTTAGTCCAAACCGCAAGTAACGAGGCATTGGCTACCTTAAGAGAGTCATAGTTACTCGTCCCCATTGCTCACCCAGTCTGCCACTTTTTCTTACTGTGGCCAGTCTGCCAGAAGCAATATGTCACTCGTTGTGTATCTTAAGAGATTCATCGTTACTCCTTCCATAGGTTACTGGTATTCTCTGAGTCAATTCCTCTCTTGACGAAAAAGTGGCTATCTTAATAGTGCAATACTTCTTCCTCCGAGTTGCTCACACAGTTTACTGCTTTTTGTGTAGTTTTTGTCTGCCAGAAACTATAATTCACTAGTTGTGTATCATAAAAGAGTCATCGTTTCTCCTCCTAGGGGTTATTCGAGATATCTTAGTCCAAACCGCAAGTAACGAGGCATTGGCTACCTTAAGAGAGTCATAGTTACTCGTCCCAATTGCTCACCCAGTCTGCCTCTTTGTCTTACTGCGGACAGTCTGCCAGAAGCGATATGTCACTCGTTGTGTATCTTAAGAGATTCATCGTTACTCCTTCCATAGGTTACTGGTATTCTCTGAGTCATAACCTCTCTTGACGAAAAAGTGGCTATCTTAATAGTGCAATACTTCTTCCTCCGAGTTGCTCACACAGTTTACTACTTTTTGTGTAGTTTTTGTCTGCCAGAAACTATAATTCACTAGTTTTGTATCATAAAAGAGTCATCGTTTCTCCTCCTAGGGGTTATTCGAGATTTCTTAATCCAAACCGCAAGTAACGAGGCATTGGCTACCTTAAGAGAGTCATAGTTACTCGTCCCAATTGCTCACCCAGTCTGCCACTTTTCCTTACTGCGGCCAGTCTGCCAGAAGCGATATGTCACTCGTTGTGTATCTTAAGAGATTCATCGCTACTCTTTCCATAGGTTACTGGTATTCTCTGATTCAATGCCTCTCGTGACGAAAAAGTGGCTATCTTAATAGTGCAATACTTCTTCCTCCCAGTTGCTCACACAGTTTACTACTTTTTTGTGTAGTTTTTGTCTGCCAGAAACTATAATTCACTAGTTTTGTATCATAAAAGTGTCATCGTTTCTCCTCCTAGGGGTTATTCGAGACCTCTTAATCCAAACCGCAAGTAACGAGGCATTGGCTACCTTAAGAGAGTCATAGTTACTCGTCCCAGTTGCTCACCCAGTCTGCCACTTTTTCTTACTGCGGCCAGTCTGCCAGAAGCGATATGTCACTCGTTGTGTATCTTAAGAGATTCATCGTTACTCCTTCCATAGGTTACTGGTATTCTCTGAGTCAATACCTCTCGTGACGAAAAAGTGGCTATCTTAATAGTGCAATACTTCTTCCTCCGAGTTGCTCACACAGTTTACTACTTTTTGTGTAGTTTTTGTCTGCCAGAAACTATAATTCACTAGTTGTGTATCATAAAAGAGTCATCGTTTCTCCTCCTAGGGGTTTTCGAGATTTCTTAATCCAAACCGCAAGTAACGAGGCATTGGCTACCTTAAGAGAGTCATAGTTACTCGTCCCCATTGCTCACCCAGTCTGCCACTTTTTCTTACTGTGGCCAGTCTGCCAGAAGCGATATGTCACTCGTTGTGTATCTTAAGAGATTCATCGTTACTCCTTCCATAGGTTACTGGTATTCTCTGAGTCAATACCTCTCTTGACGAAAAAGTGGCTATCTTAATAGTGCAATACTTCTTCCTCCGAGTTGCTCACACAGTTTACTGCTTTTTGCGTAGTTTTTGTCTGCCAGAAACTATAATTCACTAGTTGTGTATCATAAATGAGTCATCGTTTCTCCTCCTAGGGGTTATTCGAGATATCTTAGTCCAAACCGCAAGTAACGAGGCATTGGCTACCTTAAGAGAGTCATAGTTACTCGTCCCAATTGCTCACCCAGTCTGCCACTTTTCCTTACTGCGGCCTGTCTGCCAGAAGCGATATGTCACTCGTTGTGTATCTTAAGAGATTCATCGTTACTCTTTCCATAAGTTACTGGTATTCTCTGATTCAATGCCTCTCGTGACGAAAAAGTGGCTATCTTAATAGTGCAATACTTCTTCCTCCCAGTTGCTCACACAGTTTACTACTTTTTTGTGTAGTTTTTGTCTGCCAGAAACTATAATTCACTAGTTTTGTATCATAAAAGAGTCATCGTTTCTCCTCCTAGGGGTTATTCGAGACCTCTTAATCCAAACCGCAAGTAATGAGGCATTGGCTACCTTAAGAGAGTCATAGTTACTCGTCCCAATTGCTCACCCAGTCTGCCACTTTTTCTTACTGCGGACAGTCTGCCAGAAGCGATATGTCACTCGTTGTGTATCTTAAGAGATTCATCGTTACTCTTTCCATAGGTTACTGGTATTCTCTGATTCAATGCCTCTCGTGACGAAAAAGTGGCTATCTTAATAGTGCAATACTTCTTCCTCCCAGTTGCTCACACAGTTTACTACTTTTTTGTGTAGTTTTTGTCTGCCAGAAACTATAATTCACTAGTTTTGTATCATAAAAGAGTCATCGTTTCTCCTCCTAGGGGTTATTCGAGACCTCTTAATCCAAACCGCAAGTAACGAGGCATTGGCTACCTTAAGAGAGTCATAGTTACTCGTCCCAATTGCTCACCCAGTCTGCCTCTTTGTCTTACTGCGGACAGTCTGCCAGAAGCGATATGTCACTCGTTGTGTATCTTAAGAGATTCATCGTTACTCCTTCCATAGGTTACTGGTATTCTCTGAGTCATAACCTCTCTTGACGAAAAAGTGGCTATCTTAATAGTGCAATACTTCTTCCTCCGAGTTGCTCACACAGTTTACTACTTTTTGTGTAGTTTTTGTCTGCCAGAAACTATAATTCACTAGTTTTGTATCATAAAAGAGTCATCGTTTCTCCTCCTAGGGGTTATTCGAGATTTCTTAATCCAAACCGCAAGTAACGAGGCATTGGCTACCTTAAGAGAGTCATAGTTACTCGTCCCAATTGCTCACCCAGTCTGCCACTTTTCCTTACTGCGGCCAGTCTGCCAGAAGCGATATGTCACTCGTTGTGTATCTTAAGAGATTCTTCGCTACTCTTTCCATAGGTTACTGGTATTCTCTGATTCAATGCCTCTCGTGACGAAAAAGTGGCTATCTTAATAGTGCAATACTTCTTCCTCCCAGTTGCTCACACAGTTTACTACTTTTTTGTGTAGTTTTTGTCTGCCAGAAACTATAATTCACTAGTTTTGTATCATAAAAGTGTCATCGTTTCTCCTCCTAGGGGTTATTCGAGACCTCTTAATCCAAACCGCAAGTAACGAGGCATTGGCTACCTTAAGAGAGTCATAGTTACTCGTCCCAGTTGCTCACCCAGTCTGCCACTTTTTCTTACTGCGGCCAGTCTGCCAGAAGCGATATGTCACTCGTTGTGTATCTTAAGAGATTCATCGTTACTCCTTCCATAGGTTACTGGTATTCTCTGAGTCAATACCTCTCGTGACGAAAAAGTGGCTATCTTAATAGTGCAATACTTCTTCCTCCGAGTTGCTCACACAGTTTACTACTTTTTTGTGTAGTTTTTGTCTGCGAGAAACTATAATTCACTAGTTTTGTATCATAAAAGAGTCATCGTTTCTCCTCCTAGGGGTTATTCGAGATTTCTTAATCCAAACCGCAAGTAACGAGGCATTGGCTACCTTAAGAGAGTCATAGTTACTCGTCCCAATTGCTCACCCAGTCTGCCACTTTTCCTTACTGCGGCCAGTCTGCCAGAAGCGATATGTCACTCGTTGTGTATCTTAAGAGATTCATCGCTACTCTTTCCATAGGTTACTGGTATTCTCTGATTCAATGCCTCTCGTGACGAAAAAGTGGCTATCTTAATAGTGCAATACTTCTTCCTCCCAGTTGCTCACACAGTTTACTACTTTTTTGTGTAGTTTTTGTCTGCCAGAAACTATAATTCACTAGTTTTGTATCATAAAAGTGTCATCGTTTCTCCTCCTAGGGGTTATTCGAGACCTCTTAATCCAAACCGCAAGTAACGAGGCATTGGCTACCTTAAGAGAGTCATAGTTACTCGTCCCAGTTGCTCACCCAGTCTGCCACTTTTTCTTACTGCGGCCAGTCTGCCAGAAGCGATATGTCACTCGTTGTGTATCTTAAGAGATTCATCGTTACTCCTTCCATAGGTTACTGGTATTCTCTGAGTCAATACCTCTCGTGACGAAAAAGTGGCTATCTTAATAGTGCAATACTTCTTCCTCCGAGTTGCTCACACAGTTTACTACTTTTTGTGTAGTTTTTGTCTGCCAGAAACTATAATTCACTAGTTGTGTATCATAAAAGGGTCATCGTTTCTCCTCCTAGGGGTTTTCGAGATTTCTTAATCCAAACCGCAAGTAACGAGGCATTGGCTACCTTAAGAGAGTCATAGTTACTCGTCCCCATTGCTCACCCAGTCTGCCACTTTTTCTTACTGTGGCCAGTCTGCCAGAAGCGATATGTCACTCGTTGTGTATCTTAAGAGATTCATCGTTACTCCTTCCATAGGTTACTGGTATTCTCTGAGTCAATACCTCTCTTGACGAAAAAGTGGCTATCTTAATAGTGCAATACTTCTTCCTCCGAGTTGCTCACACAGTTTACTGCTTTTTGCGTAGTTTTTGTCTGCCAGAAACTATAATTCACTAGTTGTGTATCATAAATGAGTCATCGTTTCTCCTCCTAGGGGTTATTCGAGATATCTTAGTCCAAACCGCAAGTAACGAGGCATTGGCTACCTTAAGAGAGTCATAGTTACTCGTCCCAATTGCTCACCCAGTCTGCCACTTTTCCTTACTGCGGCCTGTCTGCCAGAAGCGATATGTCACTCGTTGTGTATCTTAAGAGATTCATCGTTACTCTTTCCATAGGTTACTGGTATTCTCTGAGTCATAACCTCTCTTGACGAAAAAGTGGCTATCTTAATAGTGCAATACTTCTTCCTCCGAGTTGCTCACACAGTTTACTACTTTTTGTGTAGTTTTTGTCTGCCAGAAACTATAATTCACTAGTTTTGTATCATAAAAGAGTCATCGTTTCTCCTCCTAGGGGTTATTCGAGATTTCTTAATCCAAACCGCAAGTAACGAGGCATTGGCTACCTTAAGAGAGTCATAGTTACTCGTCCCAATTGCTCACCCAGTCTGCCACTTTTCCTTACTGCGGCCAGTCTGCCAGAAGCGATATGTCACTCGTTGTGTATCTTAAGAGATTCATCGCTACTCTTTCCATAGGTTACTGGTATTCTCTGATTCAATGCCTCTCGTGACGAAAAAGTGGCTATCTTAATAGTGCAATACTTCTTCCTCCCAGTTGCTCACACAGTTTACTACTTTTTTGTGTAGTTTTTGTCTGCCAGAAACTATAATTCACTAGTTTTGTATCATAAAAGTGTCATCGTTTCTCCTCCTAGGGGTTATTCGAGACCTCTTAATCCAAACCGCAAGTAACGAGGCATTGGCTACCTTAAGAGAGTCATAGTTACTCGTCCCAGTTGCTCACCCAGTCTGCCACTTTTTCTTACTGCGGCCAGTCTGCCAGAAGCGATATGTCACTCGTTGTGTATCTTAAGAGATTCATCGTTACTCCTTCCATAGGTTACTGGTATTCTCTGAGTCAATACCTCTCGTGACGAAAAAGTGGCTATCTTAATAGTGCAATACTTCTTCCTCCGAGTTGCTCACACAGTTTACTACTTTTTGTGTAGTTTTTGTCTGCCAGAAACTATAATTCACTAGTTGTGTATCATAAAAGAGTCATCGTTTCTCCTCCTAGGGGTTTTCGAGATTTCTTAATCCAAACCGCAAGTAACGAGGCATTGGCTACCTTAAGAGAGTCATAGTTACTCGTCCCCATTGCTCACCCAGTCTGCCACTTTTTCTTACTGTGGCCAGTCTGCCAGAAGCGATATGTCACTCGTTGTGTATCTTAAGAGATTCATCGTTACTCCTTCCATAGGTTACTGGTATTCTCTGAGTCAATACCTCTCTTGACGAAAAAGTGGCTATCTTAATAGTGCAATACTTCTTCCTCCCAGTTGCTCACACAGTTTACTACTTTTTTGTGTAGTTTTTGTCTGCGAGAAACTATAATTCACTAGTTTTGTATCATAAAAGAGTCATCGTTTCTCCTCCTAGGGGTTATTCGAGACCTCTTAATCCAAACCGCAAGTAACGAGGCATTGGCTACCTTAAGAGAGTCATAGTTACTCGTCCCAATTGCTCACCCAGTCTGCCTCTTTGTCTTACTGCGGACAGTCTGCCAGAAGCGATATGTCACTCGTTGTGTATCTTAAGAGATTCATCGTTACTCCTTCCATAGGTTACTGGTATTCTCTGAGTCATAACCTCTCTTGACGAAAAAGTGGCTATCTTAATAGTGCAATACTTCTTCCTCCGAGTTGCTCACACAGTTTACTACTTTTTTGTGTAGTTTTTGTCTGCCAGAAACTATAATTCACTAGTTTTGTATCATAAAAGAGTCATCGTTTCTCCTCCTAGGGGTTATTCGAGACCTCTTAATCCAAACCGCAAGTAACGAGGCATTGGCTACCTTAAGAGAGTCATAGTTACTCGTCCCAATTGCTCACCCAGTCTGCCACTTTTTCTTACTGCGGACAGTCTGCCAGAAGCGATATGTCACTCGTTGTGTATCTTAAGAGATTCATCGTTACTCCTTCCATAGGTTACTGGTATTCTCTGAGTCAATACCTCTCTTGACGAAAAAGTGGCTATCTTCATAGTGCAATACTTCTTCCTCCGAGTTGCTCACACAGTTTACTGCTTTTTGTGTAGTTTTTGTCTGCCAGAAACTATAATTCACTAGTTTTGTATCATAAAAGAGTCATCGTTTCTCCTCCTAGGGGTTATTCGAGATATCTTAATCCAAACCGCAAGTAACGAGGCATTGGCTACCTTAAGAGAGTCATAGTTACTCGTCCCAATTGCTCACCCAGTCTGCCACTTTTTCTTACTGCGGCCAGTCTGCCAGAAGCGATATGTCACTCGTTGTGTATCTTAAGAGATTCATCGTTACTCCTTCCATAGGTTACTGGTATTCTCTGAGTCAATACCTCTCTTGACGAAAAAGTGGCTATCTTAATAGTGCAATACTTCTTACTCCGAGTTGCTCACACAGTTTACTACTTTTTGTGTAGTTTTTGTCTGCCAGAAACTATAATTCACTAGTTGTGTATCATAAAAGAGTCATCGTTTCTCCTCCTAGGGGTTTTCGAGATTTCTTAATCCAAACCGCAAGTAACGAGGCATTGGCTACCTTAAGAGAGTCATAGTTACTCGTCCCCATTGCTCACCCAGTCTGCCACTTTTTCTTACTGTGGCCAGTCTGCCAGAAGCGATATGTCACTCGTTGTGTATCTTAAGAGATTCATCGTTACTCCTTCCATAGGTTACTGGTATTCTCTGAGTCAATTCCTCTCTTGACGAAAAAGTGGCTATCTTAATAGTGCAATACTTCTTCCTCCGAGTTGCTCACACAGTTTACTGCTTTTTGTGTAGTTTTTGTCTGCCAGAAACTATAATTCACTAGTTGTGTATCATAAATGAGTCATCGTTTCTCCTCCTAGGGGTTATTCGAGATATCTTAGTCCAAACCGCAAGTAACGAGGCATTGGCTACCTTAAGAGAGTCATAGTTACTCGTCCCAATTGCTCACCCAGTCTGCCACTTTTCCTTACTGCGGCCTGTCTGCCAGAAGCGATATGTCACTCGTTGTGTATCTTAAGAGATTCATCGTTACTCTTTCCATAGGTTACTGGTATTCTCTGATTCAATGCCTCTCGTGACGAAAAAGTGGCTATCTTAATAGTGCAATACTTCTTCCTCCCAGTTGCTCACACAGTTTACTACTTTTTTGTGTAGTTTTTGTCTGCCAGAAACTATAATTCACTAGTTTTGTATCATAAAAGAGTCATCGTTTCTCCTCCTAGGGGTTATTCGAGACCTCTTAATCCAAACCGCAAGTAACGAGGCATTGGCTACCTTAAGAGAGTCATAGTTACTCGTCCCAATTGCTCACCCAGTCTGCCACTTTGTCTTACTGCGGACAGTCTGCCAGAAGCGATATGTCACTCGTTGTGTATCTTAAGAGATTCATCGTTACTCCTTCCATAGGTTACTGGTATTCTCTGAGTCATAACCTCTCTTGACGAAAAAGTGGCTATCTTAATAGTGCAATACTTCTTCCTCCGAGTTGCTCACACAGTTTACTACTTTTTGTGTAGTTTTTGTCTGCCAGAAACTATAATTCACTAGTTTTGTATCATAAAAGAGTCATCGTTTCTCCTCCTAGGGGTTATTCGAGATTTCTTAATCCAAACCGCAAGTAACGAGGCATTGGCTACCTTAAGAGAGTCATAGTTACTCGTCCCAATTGCTCACCCAGTCTGCCACTTTTCCTTACTGCGGCCTGTCTGCCAGAAGCGATATGTCACTCGTTGTGTATCTTAAGAGATTCATCGCTACTCATTCCATAGGCTACTGGTATTCTCTGATTCAATGCCTCTCGTGACGAAAAAGTGGCTATCTTAATAGTGCAATACTTCTTCCTCCCAGTTGCTCACACAGTTTACTACTTTTTTGTGTAGTTTTTGTCTGCCAGAAACTATAATTCAATAGTTTTGTATCATAAAAGTGTCATCGTTTCTCCTCCTAGGGGTTATTCGAGACCTCTTAATCCAAACCGCAAGTAACGAGGCATTGGCTACCTTAAGAGAGTCATAGTTACTCGTCCCAGTTGCTCACCCAGTCTGCCACTTTTTCTTACTGCGGCCAGTCTGCCAGAAGCGATATGTCACTCGTTGTGTATCTTAAGAGATTCATCGTTACTCCTTCCATAGGTTACTGGTATTCTCTGAGTCAATACCTCTCGTGACGAAAAAGTGGCTATCTTAATAGTGCAATACTTCTTCCTCCGAGTTGCTCACACAGTTTACTGCTTTTTGTGTAGTTTTTGTCTGCCAGAAACTATAATTCACTAGTTGTGTATCATAAATGAGTCATCGTTTCTCCTCCTAGGGGTTATTCGAGATATCTTAGTCCAAACCGCAAGTAACGAGGCATTGGCTACCTTAAGAGAGTCATAGTTACTCGTCCCAATTGCTCACCCAGTCTGCCACTTTTCCTTACTGCGGCCTGTCTGCCAGAAGCGATATGTCACTCGTTGTGTATCTTAAGAGATTCATCGTTACTCTTTCCATAGGTTACTGGTATTCTCTGATTCAATGCCTCTCGTGACGAAAAAGTGGCTATCTTAATAGTGCAATACTTCTTCCTCCCAGTTGCTCACACAGTTTACTACTTTTTTGTGTAGTTTTTGTCTGCCAGAAACTATAATTCACTAGTTTTGTATCATAAAAGAGTCATCGTTTCTCCTCCTAGGGGTTATTCGAGACCTCTTAATCCAAACCGCAAGTAACGAGGCATTGGCTACCTTAAGAGAGTCATAGTTACTCGTCCCAATTGCTCACCCAGTCTGCCACTTTTTCTTACTGCGGACAGTCTGCCAGAAGCGATATGTCACTCGTTGTGTATCTTAAGAGATTCATCGTTACTCCTTCCATAGGTTACTGGTATTCTCTGAGTCAATACCTCTCTTGACGAAAAAGTGGCTATCTTAATAGTGCAATACTTCTTCCTCCGAGTTGCTCACACAGTTTACTGCTTTTTGTGTAGTTTTTGTCTGCCAGAAACTATAATTCACTAGTTTTGTATCATAAAAGAGTCATCGTTTCTCCTCCTAGGGGTTATTCGAGATATCTTAAACCAAACCGCAAGTAACGAGGCATTGGCTACCTTAAGAGAGTCATAGTTACTCGTCCCAATTGCTCACCCAGTCTGCCACTTTTTCTTACTGCGGCCAGTCTGCCAGAAGCGATATGTCACTCGTTGTGTATCTTAAGAGATTCATCGTTACTCCTTCCATAGGTTACTGGTATTCTCTGAGTCAATACCTCTCGTGACGAAAAAGTGGCTATCTTAATAGTGCAATACTTCTTCCTCCGAGTTGCTCACACAGTTTACGACTTTTTGTGTAGTTTTTGTCTGCCAGAAACTATAATTCACTAGTTGTGTATCATAAAAGAGTCATCGTTTCTCCTCCTAGGGGTTTTCGAGATTTCTTAATCCAACCGCAAGTAACGAGGCATTGGCTACCTTAAGAGAGTCATAGTTACTCGTCCCCATTGCTCACCCAGTCTGCCACTTTTTCTTACTGTGGCCAGTCTGCCAGAAGCGATATGTCACTCGTTGTGTATCTTAAGAGATTCATCGTTACTCCTTCCATAGGTTACTGGTATTCTCTGAGTCAATACCTCTCTTGACGAAAAAGTGGCTATCTTAATAGTGCAATACTTCTTCCTCCGAGTTGCTCACACAGTTTACTGCTTTTTGTGTAGTTTTTGTCTGCCAGAAACTATAATTCACTAGTTGTGTATCATAAATGAGTCATCGTTTCTCCTCCTAGGGGTTATTCGAGATATCTTAGTCCAAACCGCAAGTAACGAGGCATTGGCTACCTTAAGAGAGTCATAGTTACTCGTCCCAATTGCTCACCCAGTCTGCCACTTTTTCTTACTGCGGCCAGTCTGCCAGAAGCGATATGTCACTCGTTGTGTATCCTAAGAGATTCATCGTTACTCCTTCCATAGGTTACTGGTATTCTCTGAGTCAATACCTCTCTTGACGAAAAAGTGGCTATCTTAATAGTGCAATACTTCTTCCTCCGAGTTGCTCACACAGTTTACTACTTTTTTGTGTAGTTTTTGTCTGCCAGAAACTATAATTCACTAGTTTTGTATCATAAAAGAGTCATCGTTTCTCCTCCTAGGGGTTATTCGAGACCTCTTAATCCAAACCGCAAGTAACGAGGCATTGGCTACCTTAAGAGAGTCATAGTTACTCGTCCCAATTGCTCACCCAGTCTGCCACTTTTTCTTACTGCGGCCAGTCTGCCAGAAGCGATATGTCACTCGTTGTGTATCTTAAGAGATTCATCGTTACTCCTTCCATAGGTTACTGGTATTCTCTGAGTCAATACCTCTCTTGACGAAAAAGTGGCTATCTTAATAGTGCAATACTTCTTCCTCCGAGTTGCTCACACAGTTTACTGCTTTTTGTGTATTTTTTGTCTGCCAGAAACTATAATTCACTAGTTGTGTATCATAAATGAGTCATCGTTTCTCCTCCTAGGGGTTATTCGAGATATCTTAGTCCAAACCGCAAGTAACGAGGCATTGGCTACCTTAAGAGAGTCATAGTTACTCGTCCCAATTGCTCACCCAGTCTGCCACTTTTTCTTACTGCGGCCAGTCTGCCAGAAGCGATATGTCACTCGTTGTGTATCCTAAGAGATTCATCGTTACTCCTTCCATAGGCTACTGGTATTCTCTGAGTCAATACCTCTCTTGACGAAAAAGTGGCTATCTTAATAGTGCAATACTTCTTCCTCCGAGTTGCTCACACAGTTTACTGCTTTTTGTGTAGTTTTTGTCTGCCAGAAACTATAATTCACTAGTTGTGTATCATAAAAGAGTCATCGTTCCTCCTCCTAGGGGTTATTCGAGATATCTTAATCCAAACCGCAAGTAACGAGGCATTGGCTACCTTAAGAGAGTCATAGTTACTCGTCCCCATTGCTCACCCAGTCTGCCACTTTTTCTTACTGTGTCCCAGTCTGCCAGAAGCGATATGCCACTCGTTGTGTATCTTAAGAGATTCATCGTTACTCCTTCCATAGGTTACTGGTATTCTCTGAGTCAATACCTCTCTTGACGAAAAAGTGGCTATCTTAATAGTGCAATACTTCTTTCTCCGAGTTGCTCACACAGTTTACTGCTTTTTGTGTAGTTTTTGTCTGCCAGAAACTATAATTCACTAGTTGTGTACCATAAAAGAGTCATCGTTTCTCCTCCTAGGGGTTATTCGAGACCTCTTAATCCAAACCGCAAGTAACGAGGCATTGGCTACCTTAAGAGAGTCATAGTTACTCGTCCCAATTGCTCACCCAGTCTGCCACTTTTCCTTACTGCGGCCAGTCTGCCAGAAGCGATATGTCACTCGTTGTGTATCTTAAGAGATTCATCGCTACTCTTTCCATAGGTTACTGGTATTCTCTGAGTCAATACCTCTCGTGACGAAAAAGTGGCTATCTTAATAGTGCAATACTTCTTCCTCCGAGTTGCTCACACAGTTTACTACTTTTTGTGTAGTTTTTGTCTGCCAGAAACTATAATTCACTAGTTGTGTATCATAAAAGAGTCATCGTTTCTCCTCCTAGGGATTTTCGAGATTTCTTAATCCAACCGCAAGTAACGAGGCATTGGCTACCTTAAGAGAGTCATAGTTACTCGTCCCCATTGCTCACCCAGTCTGCCACTTTTTCTTACTGTGGCCAGTCTGCCAGAAGCGATATGTCACTCGTTGTGTATCTTAAGAGATTCATCGTTACTCCTTCCATAGGTTACTGGTATTCTCTGAGTCAATTCCTCTCTTGACGAAAAAGTGGCTATCTTAATAGTGCAATACTTCTTCCTCCGAGTTGCTCACACAGTTTACTGCTTTTTGTGTAGTTTTTGTCTGCCAGAAACTATAATTCACTAGTTGTGTATCATAAATGAGTCATCGTTTCTCCTCCTAGGGGTTATTCGAGATATCTTAGTCCAAACCGCAAGTAACGAGGCATTGGCTACCTTAAGAGAGTCATAGTTACTCGTCCCAATTGCTCACCCAGTCTGCCACTTTTCCTTACTGCGGCCTGTCTGCCAGAAGCGATATGTCACTCGTTGTGTATCTTAAGAGATTCATCGTTACTCTTTCCATAGGTTACTGGTATTCTCTGATTCAATGCCTCTCGTGACGAAAAAGTGGCTATCTTAATAGTGCAATACTTCTTCCTCCCAGTTGCTCACACAGTTTACTACTTTTTTGTGTAGTTTTTGTCTGCCAGAAACTATAATTCACTAGTTTTGTATCATAAAAGAGTCATCGTTTCTCCTCCTAGGGGTTATTCGAGACCTCTTAATCCAAACCGCAAGTAACGAGGCATTGGCTACCTTAAGAGAGTCATAGTTACTCGTCCCAATTGCTCACCCAGTCTGCCACTTTGTCTTACTGCGGACAGTCTGCCAGAAGCGATATGTCACTCGTTGTGTATCTTAAGAGATTCATCGTTACTCCTTCCATAGGTTACTGGTATTCTCTGAGTCATAACCTCTCTTGACGAAAAAGTGGCTGTCTTAATAGTGCAATACTTCTTCCTCCGAGTTGCTCACACAGTTTACTACTTTTTGTGTAGTTTTTGTCTGCCAGAAACTATAATTCACTAGTTTTGTATCATAAAAGAGTCATCGTTTCTCCTCCTAGGGGTTATTCGAGATTTCTTAATCCAAACCGCAAGTAACGAGGCATTGGCTACCTTAAGAGAGTCATAGTTACTCGTCCCAATTGCTCACCCAGTCTGCCACTTTTCCTTACTGCGGCCAGTCTGCCAGAAGCGATATGTCACTCGTTGTGTATCTTAAGAGATTCATCGCTACTCTTTCCATAGGTTACTGGTATTCTCTGATTCAATGCCTCTCGTGACGAAAAAGTGGCTATCTTAATAGTGCAATACTTCTTCCTCCCAGTTGCTCACACAGTTTACTACTTGTTTGTGTAGTTTTTGTCTGCCAGAAACTATAATTCACTAGTTTTGTATCATAAAAGTGTCATCGTTTCTCCTCCTAGGGGTTATTCGAGACCTCTTAATCCAAACCGCAAGTAACGAGGCATTGGCTACCTTAAGAGAGTCATAGTTACTCGTCCCAATTGCTCACCCAGTCTGCCACTTTTCCTTACTGCGGCCAGTCTGCCAGAAGCGATATGTCACTCGTTGTGTATCTTAAGAGATTCATCGTTACTCTTTCCATAGGTTACTGGTATTCTCTGATTCAATGCCTCTCGTGACGAAAAAGTGGCTATCATAATAGTGCAATACTTCTTCCTCCGAGTTGCTCACACAGTTTACTACTTTTTGTGTAGTTTTTGTCTGCCAGAAACTATAATTCACTAGTTGTGTATCATAAAAGAGTCATCGTTTCTCCTCCTAGGGGTTATTCGAGACCTCTTAATCCAAACCGCAAGTAACGAGGCATTGGCTACCTTAAGAGAGTCATAGTTACTCGTCCCCATTGCTCACCCAGTCTGCCACTTTTTCTTACTGTGGCCAGTCTGCCAGAAGCGATATGTCACTCGTTGTGTATCTTAAGAGATTCATCGTTACTCCTTCCATAGGTTACTGGTATTCTCTGAGTCAATACCTCTCTTGACGAAAAAGTGGCTATCTTAATAGTGCAATACTTCTTCCTCCGAGTTGCTCACACAGTTTACTGCTTCTTGTGTAGTTTTTGTCTGCCAGAAACTATAATTCACTAGTTGTGTATCATAAATGAGTCATCGTTTCTCCTCCTAGGGGTTATTCGAGATATCTTAGTCCAAACCGCAAGTAACGAGGCATTGGCTACCTTAAGAGAGTCATAGTTACTCGTCCCAATTGCTCACCCAGTCTGCCACTTTTCCTTACTGCGGCCTGTCTGCCAGAAGCGATATGTCACTCGTTGTGTATCTTAAGAGATTCATCGTTACTCTTTCCATAGGTTACTGGTATTCTCTGATTCAATGCCTCTCGTGACGAAAAAGTGGCTATCTTAATAGTGCAATACTTGTTCCTCCCAGTTGCTCACACAGTTTACTACTTTTTTGTGTAGTTTTTGTCTGCCAGAAACTATAATTCACTAGTTTTGTATCATAAAAGAGTCATCGTTTCTCCTCCTAGGGGTTATTCGAGACCTCTTAATCCAAACCGCAAGTAACGAGGCATTGGCTACCTTAAGAGAGTCATAGTTACTCGTCCCAATTGCTCACCCAGTCTGCCACTTTTTCTTACTGCGGACAGTCTGCCAGAAGCGATATGTCACTCGTTGTGTATCTTAAGAGATTCATCGTTACTCCTTCCATAGGTTACTGGTATTCTCTGAGTCAATACCTCTCTTGACGAAAAAGTGGCTATCTTAATAGTGCAATACTTCTTCCTCCGAGTTGCTCACACAGTTTACTGCTTTTTGTGTAGTTTTTGTCTGCCAGAAACTATAATTCACTAGTTTTGTATCATAAAAGAGTCATCGTTTCTCCTCCTAGGGGTTATTCGAGATATCTTAATCCAAACCGCAAGTAACGAGGCATTGGCTACCTTAAGAGAGTCATAGTTACTCGTCCCAATTGCTCACCCAGTCTGCCACTTTTCCTTACTGCGGCCAGTCTGCCAGAAGCGATATGTCACTCGTTGTGTATCTTAAGAGATTCATCGTTACTCCTTCCATAGGTTACTGGTATTCTCTGAGTCAATACCTCTCGTGACGAAAAAGTGGCTATCTTAATAGTGCAATACTTCTTCCTCCGAGTTGCTCACACAGTTTACTACTTTTTGTGTAGTTTTTGTCTGCCAGAAACTATAATTCACTAGTTGTGTATCATAAAAGAGTCATCGTTTCTCCTCCTAGGGGTTTTCGAGATTTCTTAATCCAACCGCAAGTAACGAGGCATTGGCTACCTTAAGAGAGTCATAGTTACTCGTCCCCATTGCTCACCCAGTCTGCCACTTTTTCTTACTGTGGCCAGTCTGCCAGAAGCGATATGTCACTCGTTGTGTATCTTAAGAGATTCATCGTTACTCCTTCCATAGGTTACTGGTATTCTCTGAGTCAATACCTCTCTTGACGAAAAAGTGGCTATCTTAATAGTGCAATACTTCTTCCTCCGAGTTGCTCACACAGTTTACTGCTTTTTGTGTAGTTTTTGTCTGCCAGAAACTATAATTCACTAGTTGTGTACCATAAAAGAGTCATCGTTTCTCCTCCTAGGGGTTATTCGAGACCTCTTAATCCAAACCGCAAGTAACGAGGCATTGGCTACCTTAAGAGAGTCATAGTTACTCGTCCCAATTGCTCACCCAGTCTGCCACTTTTTCTTACTGCGGCCAGTCTGCCAGAAGCGATATGTCACTCGTTGTGTATCTTAAGAGATTCATCGTTACTCCTTCCATAGGTTACTGGTATTCTCTGAGTCAATACCTCTCGTGACGAAAAAGTGGCTATCATAATAGTGCAATACTTCTTCCTCCGAGTTGCTCACACAGTTTACTACTTTTTGTGTAGTTTTTGTCTGCCAGAAACTATAATTCACTAGTTGTGTATCATAAAAGAGTCATCGTTTCTCCTCCTAGGGGTTTTCGAGATTTCTTAATCCAACCGCAAGTAACGAGGCATTGGCTACCTTAAGAGAGTCATAGTTACTCGTCCCCATTGCTCACCCAGTCTGCCACTTTTTCTTACTGTGGCCAGTCTGCCAGAAGCGATATGTCACTCGTTGTGTATCTTAAGAGATTCATCGTTACTCCTTCCATAGGTTACTGGTATTCTCTGAGTCAATACCTCTCTTGACGAAAACGTGGCTATCTTAATAGTGCAATACTTCTTCCTCCCAGTTGCTCACGCAGTTTACTACTTTTTTGTGTAGTTTTTGTCTGCCAGAAACTATAATTCACTAGTTTTGTATCATAAAAGAGTCATCGTTTCTCCTCCTAGGGGTTATTCGAGACCTCTTAATCCAAACCGCAAGTAACGAGGCATTGGCTACCTTAAGAGAGTCATAGTTACTCGTCCCAATTGCTCACCCAGTCTGCCACTTTTTCTTACTGCGGCCAGTCTGCCAGAAGCGATATGTCACTCGTTGTGTATCTTAAGAGATTCATCGTTACTCCTTCCATAGGTTACTGGTATTCTCTGAGTCAATACCTCTCTTGACGCAAAAGTGGCTATCTTAATAGTGCAATACTTCTTCCTCCGAGTTGCTCACACAGTTTACTACTTTTTGTGTAGTTTTTGTCTGCCAGAAACTATAATTCACTAGTTTTGTATCATAAAAGAGTCATCGTTTCTCCTCCTAGGGTTATTCGAGATTTCTTAATCCAAACCGCAAGTAACGAGGCATTGGCTACCTTAAGAGAGTCATAGTTACTCGTCCCAATTGCTCACCCAGTCTGCCACTTTTCCTTACTGCGGCCAGTCTGCCAGAAGCGATATGTCACTCGTTGTGTATCTTAAGAGATTCATCGCTACTCTTTCCATAGGTTACTGGTATTCTCTGAGTCAATACCTCTCGTGACGAAAAAGTGGCTATCTTAATAGTGCAATACTTCTTCCTCCCAGTTGCTCACACAGTTTACTACTTTTTTGTGTAGTTTTTGTCTGCCAGAAACTATAATTCACTAGTTTTGTATCATAAAAGAGTCATCGTTTCTCCTCCTAGGGGTTATTCGAGACCTCTTAATCCAAACCGCAAGTAACGAGGCATTGGCTACCTCAAGAGAGTCATAGTTACTCGTCCCAATTGCTCACCCAGTCTGCCACTTTTTCTTACTGCGGACAGTCTGCCAGAAGCGATATGTCACTCGTTGTGTATCTTAAGAGATTCATCGTTACTCCTTCCATAGGTTACTGGTATTCTCTGAGCCAAAACCTCTCTTGACGAAAAAGTGGCTATCTTAATAGTGCAATACTTCTTTCTCCGAGTTGCTCACACAGTTTACTGCTTTTTGTGTAGTTTTTGTCTGCCAGAAACTATAATTCACTAGTTGTGTATCATAAAAGAGTCATCGTTTCTCCTCCTAGGGGTTACTCGAGATATCTTAGTCCAAACCGCAAGTAACGAGGCATTGGCTACCTTAAGAGAGTCATAGTTACTCGTCCCAATTGCTCACCCAGTTTGCCACTTTTCCTTACTGCGGCCAGTCTGCCAGAAGCGATATGTCACTCGTTGTGTATCTTAAGAGATTCATCGTTACTCTTTCCATAGGTTACTGGTATTCTCTTATTCAATGCCTCTCGTGACGAAAAAGTGGCTATCTTAATAGTGCAATACTTCTTCCTCCCAGTTGCTCACACAGTTTACTACTTTTTTGTGTAGTTCTTGTCTGCCTGAAACTATAATTCACTAGTTTTGTATCATAAAAGAGTCATCGTTTCTCCTCCTAGGGGTTATTCGAGACCTCTTAATCCAAACCGCAAGTAACGAGGCATTGGCTACCTTAAGAGAGTCATAGTTACTCGTCCCAATTGCTCACCCAGTCTGCCACTTTTTCTTACTGCGGCCAGTCTGCCAGAAGCGATATGTCACTCGTTGTGTATCTTAAGAGATTCATCACTACTCCTTCCATAGGTTACTGGTATTCTCTGAGTCAATACCTCTCTTGACGAAAAAGTGGCTATCTTAATAGTGCAATACTTCTTCCTCCGAGTTGCTCACACTGTTTACTGCTTTTAGTGTAGTTTTTGTCTGCCAGAAACTATAATTCACTAGTTGTGTATCATAAAAGAGTCATCGTTTCTCCTCCTAGGGGTTATTCGAGACCTCTTAATCCAAACCGCAAGTAACGAGGCATTGGCTACCTTAAGAGAGTCATAGTTACTCGTCCCAATTGCTCACCCAGTCTGCCACTTTTTCTTACTGCGGCCAGTCTGCCAGAAGCGATATGTCACTCGTTGTGTATCTTAAGAGATTCATCGTTACTCCTTCCATAGGTTACTGGTATTCTCTGAGTCAATACCTCTCGTGACGAAAAAGTGGCTATCTTAATAGTGCAATACTTCTTCCTCCGAGTTGCTCACACAGTTTACTACTTTTTGTGTAGTTTTTGTCTGCCAGAAACTATAATTCACTAGTTGTGTATCATAAAAGAGTCATCGTTTCTCCTCCTAGGGGTTTTCGAGATTTCTTTATCCAACCGCAAGTAACGAGGCATTGGCTACCTTAAGAGAGTCATAGTTACTCGTCCCCATTGCTCACCCAGTCTGCCACTTTTTCTTACTGTGGCCAGTCTGCCAGAAGCGATATGTCACTCGTTGTGTATCTTAAGAGATTCATCGTTACTCCTTCCATAGGTTACTGGTATTCTCTGAGTCAATACCTCTCTTGACGAAAACTTTTCTATCTTAATAGTGCAATACTTTTCCTCCCAGTTGCTCACGCAGTTTACTACTTTTTTGTGTAGTTTTTGTCTGCCAGAAACTATAATTCACTAGTTTTGTATCATAAAAGAGTCATCGTTTCTCCTCCTAGGGGTTATTCGAGACCTCTTAATCCAAACCGCAAGTAACGAGGCATTGGCTACCTTAAGAGAGTCATAGTTACTCGTCCCAATTGCTCACCCAGTATGCCACTTTTTCTTACTGCGGCCAGTCTGCCAGAAGCGATATGTCACTCGTTGTGTATCTTAAGAGATTCATCGTTACTCCTTCCATAGGTTACTGGTATTCTCTGAGTCAATACCTCTCTTGACGAAAAAGTGGCTATCTTAATAGTGCAATACTTCTTCCTCCGAGTTGCTCACACAGTTTACTACTTTTTGTGTAGTTTTTGTCTGCCAGAAACTATAATTCACTAGTTTTGTATCATAAAAGAGTCATCGTTTCTCCTCCTAGGGGTTATTCGAGATTTCTTAATCCAAACCGCAAGTAACGAGGCATTGGCTACCTTAAGAGAGTCATAGTTACTCGTCCCAATTGCTCACCCAGTCTGCCACTTTTCCTTACTGCGGCCAGTCTGCCAGAAGCGATATGTCACTCGTTGTGTATCTTAAGAGATTCATCGCTACTCTTTCCATAGGTTACTGGTATTCTCTGATTCAATGCCTCTCGTGACGAAAAAGTGGCTATCTTAATAGTGCAATACTTCTTCCTCCCAGTTGCTCACACAGTTTACTACTTTTTTGTGTAGTTTTTGTCTGCCAGAAACTATAATTCACTAGTTTTGTATCATAAAAGAGTCATCGTTTCTCCTCCTAGGGGTTATTCGAGACCTCTTAATCCAAACCGCAAGTAACGAGGCATTGGCTACCTCAAGAGAGTCATAGTTACTCGTCCCAATTGCTCACCCAGTCCGCCACTTTTTCTTACTGCGGACAGTCTGCCAGAAGCGATATGTCACTCGTTGTGTATCTTAAGAGATTCATCGTTACTCCTTCCATAGGTTACTGGTATTCTCTGAGCCAAAACCTCTCTTGACGAAAAAGTGGCTATCTTAATAGTGCAATACTTCTTTCTCCGAGTTGCTCACACAGTTTACTGCTTTTTGTGTAGTTTTTGTCTGCCAGAAACTATAATTCACTAGTTGTGTATCATAAAAGAGTCATCGTTTCTCCTCCTAGGGGTTACTCGAGATATCTTAGTCCAAACCGCAAGTAACGAGGCATTGGCTACCTTAAGAGAGTCATAGTTACTCGTCCCAATTGCTCACCCAGTCTGCCACTTTTCCTTACTGCGGCCAGTCTGCCAGAAGCGATATGTCACTCGTTGTGTATCTTAAGAGATTCATCGTTACTCTTTCCATAGGTTACTGGTATTCTCTTATTCAATGCCTCTCGTGACGAAAAAGTGGCTATCTTAATAGTGCAATACTTCTTCCTCCCAGTTGCTCACACAGTTTACTACTTTTTTGTGTAGTTCTTGTCTGCCTGAAACTATAATTCACTAGTTTTGTATCATTAAAGAGTCATCGTTTCTCCTCCTAGGGGTTATTCGAGACCTCTTAATCCAAACCGCAAGTAACGAGGCATTGGCTACCTTAAGAGAGTCATAGTTACTCGTCCCAATTGCTCACCCACTCTGCCACTTTTTCTTACTGCGGCCAGTCTGCCAGAAGCGATATGTCACTCGTTGTGTATCTTAAGAGATTCATCACTACTCCTTCCATAGGTTACTGGTATTCTCTGAGTCAATACCTCTCTTGCCGAAAAAGTGGCTATCTTAAGAGTGCAATACTTCTTCCTCCGAGTTGCTCACACAGTTTACTGCTTTTTGTGTAGTTTTTGTCTGCCAGAAACTATAATTCACTAGTTTTGTATCATAAAAGAGTCATCGTTTCTCCTCCTAGGGGTTATTCGAGATATCTTAATCCAAACCGCAAGTAACGAGGCATTGGCTACCTTAAGAGAGTCATAATTACTCGTCCCCATTGCTCACCCAGTCTGCCACTTTTTCTTACTGTGTCCCAATCTTCCAGAAGCGATATGCCACTCGTTGTTCATCTTAAGAGATTCATCGTTACTCCTTCCATAGGTTACTGGTATTCTTTGAGTCAATACCTCTCTTGACGAAAAAGTGGCTATCTTAATAGTGCAATACTTCTTCCTCCCAGTTGCTCACACAGTTTACTGCTTTTAGTGTAGTTTTTGTCTGCCAGAAACTATAATTCACTAGTTGTGTATCATAAAAGAGTCATCGTTTCTCCTCCTAGGGGTTATTCGAGACCTCTTAATCCAAACCGCAAGTAACGAGGCATTGGCTACCTTAAGAGAGTCATAGTTACTCGTCCCAATTGCTCACCCAGTCTGCCACTTTTCCTTACTGCGGCCAGTCTGCCAGAAGCGATATGTCACTCGTTGTGTATCTTAAGAGATTCATCGTTACTCCTTCCATAGGTTACTGGTATTCTCTGAGTCAATACCTCTCTTGACGAAAAAGTGGCTATCTTAATAGTGCAATACTTCTTCCTCCGAGTTGCTCACACAGTTTACTGCTTTTTGTGTAGTTTTTGTCTGCCAGAAACTATAATTCACTAGTTGTGTATCATAAAAGAGTCATCGTTTCTCCTCCTAGGGGTTATTCGAGATATCTTAGTCCAAACCGCAAGTAACGAGGCATTGGCTACCTTAAGAGAGTCATAGTTACTCGTCCCAATTGCTCACCCAGTCTGCCACTTTTCCTTACTGCGGCCAGTCTGCCAGAAGCGATATGTCACTCGTGGTGTATCTTAAGAGATTCATCGTTACTCTTTCCATAGGTTACTGGTATTCTCTGATTCAATGCCTCTCGTGACGAAAAAGTGGCTATCTTAATAGTGCAATACTTCTTCCTCCGAGTTGCTCACACTGTTTACTGCTTTTTGTGTAGTTTTTGTCTGCCAGAAACTATAATTCACTAGTTGTGTATCATAAAAGAGTCATCGTTTCTCCTCCTAGGGGTTATTCGAGATATCTTAGTCCAAACCGCAAGTAACGAGGCATTGGCTACCTTAAGAGAGTCATAGTTACTCGTCCCAATTGGACACCCAGTCTGCCACTTTTCCTTACTGCGGCCAGTCTGCCAGAAGCGATATGTCACTCGTGGTGTATCTTTAGAGATTCATCGTTACTCTTTCCATAGGTTACTGGTATTCTCTGATTCAATGCCTCTCGTGACGAAAAAGTGGCTATCTTAATAGTGCAATACTTCTTCCTCCCAGTTGCTCACACAGTTTACTACTTTTTTGTGTAGTTTTTGTCTGCCAGAAACTATAATTCACTAGTTGTGTATCATAAAAGAGTCATCGTTTCTCCTCCTAGGGGTTATTCGAGACCTCTTAATCCAAACCGCAAGTAACGAGGCATTGGCTACCTTAAGAGAGTCATAGTTACTCGTCCCAATTGCTCACCCAGTCTGCCACTTTTCCTTACTGCGGCCAGTCTGCCAGAAGCGATATGTCACTCGTTGTGTATCTTAAGAGATTCATCGCTACTCTTTCCATAGGTTACTGGTATTCTCTGATTCAATGCCTCTCGTGACGAAAAAGTGGCTATCTTAATAGTGCAATACTTCTTCCTCCCAGTTGCTCACACAGTTTACTACTTTTTTGTGTAGTTTTTGTCTGCCAGAAACTATAATTCACTAGTTTTGTATCATAAAAGAGTCATCGTTTCTCCTCCTAGGGGTTATTCGAGACCTCTTAATCCAAACCGCAAGTAACGAGGCATTGGCTACCTCAAGAGAGTCATAGTCACTCGTCCCAATTGCTCACCCAGTCTGCCACTTTTTCTTACTGCGGACAGTCTGCCAGAAGCGATATGTCACTCGTTGTGTATCTTAAGAGATTCATCGTTACTCCTTCCATAGGTTACTGGTATTCTCTGAGCCAATACCTCTCTTGACGAAAAAGTGGCTATCTTAATAGTGCAATACTTCTTTCTCCGAGTTGCTCACACAGTTTACTGCTTTTTGTGTAGTTTTTGTCTGCCAGAAACTATAATTCACTAGTTGTGTATCATAAAAGAGTCATCGTTTCTCCTCCTAGGGGTTACTCGAGATATCTTAGTCCAAACCGCAAGTAACGAGGCATTGGCTACCTTAAGAGAGTCATAGTTACTCGTCCCAATTGCTCACCCAGTCTGCCACTTTTCCTTACTGCGGCCAGTCTGCCAGAAGCGATATGTCACTCGTTGTGTATCTTAAGAGATTCATCGTTACTCTTTCCATAGGTTACTGGTATTCTCTTATTCAATGCCTCTCATGACGAAAAAGTGGCTATCTTAATAGTGCAATACTTCTTCCTCCCAGTTGCTCACACAGTTTACTACTTTTTTGTGTAGTTCTTGTCTGCCTGAAACTATAATTCACTAGTTTTGTATCATAAAAGAGTCATCGTTTCTCCTCCTAGGGGTTATTCGAGACCTCTTAATCCAAACCGCAAGTAACGAGGCATTGGCTACCTTAAGAGAGTCATAGTTACTCGTCCCAATTGCTCACCCAGTCTGCCACTTTTTCTTACTGCGGCCAGTCTGCCAGAAGCGATATGTCACTCGTTGTGTATCTTAAGAGATTCATCATTACTCCTTCCATAGGTTACTGGTATTCTCTGAGTCAATACCTCTCTTGACGAAAAAGTGGCTATCTTAATAGTGCAATACTTCTTCCTCCGAGTTGCTCACACAGTTTACTGCTTTTTGTGTAGTTTTTGTCTGCCAGAAACTATAATTCACTAGTTTTGTATCATAAAAGAGTCATCGTTTCTCCTCCTAGGGGTTATTCGAGATATCTTAATCCAAACCGCAAGTAACGAGGCATTGGCTACCTTAAGAGAGTCATAGTTACTCGTCCCCATTGCTCACCCAGTCTGCCACTTTTTCTTACTGTGTCCCAATCTTCCAGAAGCGATATGCCACTCGTTGTTCATCTTAAGAGATTCATCGTTACTCCTTCCATAGGTTACTGGTATTCTCTGAGTCAATACCTCTCTTGACGAAAAAGTGGCTATCTTAATAGTGCAATACTTCTTCCTCCGAGTTGCTCACACTGTTTACTGCTTTTAGTGTAGTTTTTGTCTGCCAGAAACTATAATTCACTAGTTGTGTATCATAAAAGAGTCATCGTTTCTCCTCCTAGGGGTTATTCGAGACCTCTTAATCCAAACCGCAAGTAACGAGGCATTGGCTACTTTAAGAGAGTCATAGTTACTCGTCCCAATTGCTCACCCAGTCTGCCACTTTTCCTTACTGCGGCCAGTCTGCCAGAAGCGATATGTCACTCGTTGTGTATCTTAAGAGATTCATCGTTACTCCTTCCATAGGTTACTGGTATTCTCTGAGTCAATACCTCTCTTGACGAAAAAGTGGCTATCTTAATAGTGCAATACTTCTTCCTCCGAGTTGCTCACACAGTTTACTGCTTTTTGTGTAGTTTTTGTCTGCCAGAAACTATAATTCACTAGTTGTGTATCATAAAAGAGTCATCGTTTCTCCTCCTAGGGGTTATTCGAGATATCTTAGTCCAAACCGCAAGTAACGAGGCATTGGCTACCTTAAGAGAGTCATAGTTACTCGTCCCAATTGCTCACCCAGTCTGCCACTTTTCCTTACTGCGGCCAGTCTGCCAGAAGCGATATGTCACTCGTGGTGTATCTTAAGAGATTCATCGTTACTCTTTCCATAGGTTACTGGTATTCTCTGATTCAATGCCTCTCGTGACGAAAAAGTGGCTATCTTAATAGTGCAATACTTCTTCCTCCCAGTTGCTCACACAGTTTACTACTTTTTTGTGTAGTTTTTGTCTGCCAGAAACTATAATTCACTAGTTGTGTATCATAAAAGAGTCATCGTTTCTCCTCCTAGGGGTTATTCGAGACCTCTTAATCCAAACCGCAAGTAACGAGGCATTGGCTACCTTAAGAGAGTCATAGTTACTCGTCCCAATTGCTCACCCAGTCTGCCACTTTTTCTTACTGCGGCCAGTCTGCCAGAAGCGATATGTCACTCGTTGTGTATCTTAAGAGATTCATCCTTACTCCTTCCATAGGTTACTGGTATTCTCTGAGTCAATACCTCTCTTGACGAAAAAGTGGCTATCTTAATAAAGCAATACTTCTTCCTCCGAGTTGCTCACACAGTTTACTGCTTTTTGTGTAGTTTTTGTCTGCCAGAAACTATAATTCACTAGTTGTGTATCATAAAAGAGTCATCGTTTCGCCTCCTAGGGGTTATTCGAGATATCTTAGTCCAAACCGCAAGTAACGAGGCATTGGCTACCTTAAGAGAGTCATAGTTACTCGTCCCAATTGCTCACCCAGTCTGCCACTTTTTCTTACTGCGGCCAGTCTGCCAGAAGCGATATGTCACTCGTTGTGTATCTTAAGAGATTCATCGTTACTCCTTCCATAGGTTACTGGTATTCTCTGAGTCAATACCTCTCTTGACGAAAAAGTGGCTATCTTAATAGTGCAATACTTCTTCCTCCGAGTTGCTCACACAGTTTACTACTTTTTGTGTAGTTTTTGTCTGCCAGATACTATAATTCACTAGTTTTGTATCATAAAAGAGTCATCGTTTCTCCTCCTAGGGGTTATTCGAGAATTCTTAATCCAAACCGTAAGTAACGAGGTATTGGCTACCTTAAGATAGTCATAGTTACTCGTCCCAATTGCTCACCCAGTCTGCCACTTTTCCTTACTGCGGCCAGTCTGCCAGAAGCGATATGTCACTCGTTGTGTATCTTAAGAGATTCATCGCTACTCTTTCCATAGGTTACTGGTATTCTCTGAGTCAATACCTCTCTTGACGAAAAAGTGGCTATCTTAATAGTGCAATACTTCTTCCTCCGAGTTGCTCACACAGTTTACTGCTTTTTGTGTAGTTTTTGTCTGCCAGAAACTATAATTCACTAGTTTTGTATCATAAAAGAGTCATCGTTTCTCCTCCTAGGGGTTATTCGAGATATCTTAATCCAAACCGCAAGTAACGAGGCATTGGCTACCTTAAGAGAGTCATAGTTACTCGTCCCCATTGCTCACCCAGTCTGCCACTTTTTCTTACTGCGGCCAGTCTGCCAGAAGCGATATGCCACTCGTTGTGTATCTTAAGAGATTCATCGTTACTCCTTCCATAGGTTACTGGTATTCTCTGAGTCAATACCTCTCTTGACGAAAAAGTGGCTATCTTAATAGTGCAATACTTCTTCCTCCGAGTTGCTCACACAGTTTACTGCTTTTTGTGTAGTTTTTGTCTGCCAGAAACTATAATTCACTAGTTGTGTATCATAAAAGAGTCATCGTTTCTCCTCCTAGGGGTTATTCGAGACCTCTTAATCCAAACCGCAAGTAACGAGGCATTGGCTACCTTAAGAGAGTCATAGTTACTCGTCCCAATTGCTCACCCAGTCTGCCACTTTTTCTTACTGCGGCCAGTCTGCCAGAAGCGATATGTCACTCGTTGTGTATCTTAAGAGATTCATCGTTACTCCTTCCATAGGTTACTGGTATTCTCTGAGTCAATACCTCTCGTGACGAAAAAGTAGCTATCTTAATAGTGCAATACTTCTTCCTCCGAGTTGCTCACACAGTTTACTGCTTTTTGTGTAGTTTTTGTCTGCCAGAAACTATAATTCACTAGTTGTGTATCATAAAAGAGTCATCGTTTCTCCTCCTAGGGGTTATTCGAGATATCTTAGTCCAAACCGCAAGTAACGAGGCATTGGCTACCTTAAGAGAGTCATAGTTACTCGTCCCAATTGCTCACCCAGTCTGCCACTTTTCCTTACTGCGGCCAGTCTGCCAGAAGCGATATGTCACTCGTTGTGTATCTTAAGAGATTCATCGTTACTCTTTCCATAGGTTACTGGTATTCTCTGATTCAATGCCTCTCGTGACGAAAAAGTGGCTATCTTAATAGTGCAATACTTCTTCCTCCCAGTTGCTCACGCAGTTTACTACTTTTTTGTGTAGTTTTTGTCTGCCAGAAACTATAATTCACTAGTTTTGTATCATAAAAGAGTCATCGTTTCTCCTCCTAGGGGTTATTCGAGACCTCTTAATCCAAACCGCAAGTAACGAGGCATTGGCTACCTTAAGAGAGTCATAATTACTCGTCCCAATTGCTCACCCAGTCTGCCACTTTTTCTTACTGCGGCCAGTCTGCCAGAAGCGATATGTCACTCGTTGTGTATCTTAAGAGATTCATCGTTACTCCTTCCATAGGTTACTGGTATTCTCTGAGTCAATACCTCTCTTGACGAAAAAGTGGCTATCTTAATAGTGCAATACTTCTTCCTCCGAGTTGCTCACACAGTTTACTACTTTTTGTGTAGTTTTTGTCTGCCAGATACTATAATTCACTAGTTTTGTATCATAAAAGAGTCATCGTTTCTCCTCCTAGGGGTTATTCGAGATTTCTTAATCCAAACCGCAAGTAACGAGGTATTGGCTACCTTAAGAGAGTCATAGTTACTCGTCCCAATTGCTCACCCAGTCTGCCACTCTTCCTTACTGCGGCCAGTCTGCCAGAAGCGATATGTCACTCGTTGTGTATCTTAAGAGATTCATCGCTACTCTTTCCATAGGTTACTGGTATTCTCTGATTCAATACCTCTCGTGACGAAAAAGTGGCTATCTTAATAGTGCAATACTTCTTCCTCCCAGTTGCTCACACAGTTTACTACTTTTTTGTGTAGATTTTGTCTGCCAGAAACTATAATTCACTAGTTTTGTATCATAAAAGAGTCATCGTTTCTCCTCCTAGGGGTAATTCGAGACCTCTTAATCCAAACCGCAAGTAACGAGGCATTGGCTACCTTAAGAGAGTCATAGTTACTCGTCCCAATTGCTCACCCAGTCTGCCACTTTTTCTTACTGCGGCCAGTCTGCCAGAAGCGATATGTCACTCGTTGTGTATCTTAAGAGATTCATCGTTACTCCTTCCATAGGTTACTGGTATTCTCTGAGTCAATACCTCTCTTGACGAAAAAGTGGCTATCTTAATAGTGCAATACTTCTTCCTCCGAGTTGCTCACACAGTTTACTGCTTTTTGTGTAGTTTTTGTCTGCCAGAAACTATAATTCACTAGTTGTGTATCATAAAAGAGTCATCGTTTCTCCTCCTAGGGGTTATTCGAGACCTCTTAATCCAAACCGCAAGTAACGAGGCATTGGCTACCTTAAGAGAGTCATAGTTACTCGTCCCAATTGCTCACCCAGTCTGCCACTTTTTCTTACTGCGGCCAGTCTGCCAGAAGCGATATGTCACTCGTTGTGTATCTTAAGAGATTCATCGTTACTCCTTCCATAGGTTACTGGTATTCTCTGAGTCAATACCTCTCGTGACGAAAAAGTAGCTATCTTAATAGTGCAATACTTCTTCCTCCGAGTTGCTCACACAGTTTACTGCTTTTTGTGTAGTTTTTGTCTGCCAGAAACTATAATTCACTAGTTGTGTATCATAAAAGAGTCATCGTTTCTCCTCCTAGGGGTTATTCGAGATATCTTAGTCCAAACCGCAAGTAACGAGGCATTGGCTACCTTAAGAGAGTCATAGTTACTCGTCCCAATTGCTCACCCAGTCTGCCACTTTTCCTTACTGCGGCCAGTCTGCCAGAAGCGATATGTCACTCGTTGTGTATCTTAAGAGATTCATCGCTACTCTTTCCATAGGTTACTGGTATTCTCTGATTCAATACCTCTCGTGACGAAAAAGTGGCTATCTTAATAGTGCAATACTTCTTCCTCCCAGTTGCTCACACAGTTTACTACTTTTTTGTGTAGATTTTGTCTGCCAGAAACTATAATTCACTAGTTTTGTATCATAAAAGAGTCATCGTTTCTCCTCCTAGGGGTTATTCGAGACCTCTTAATCCAAACCGCAAGTAACGAGGCATTGGCTACCTTAAGAGAGTCATAGTTACTCGTCCCAATTGCTCACCCAGTCTGCCACTTTTTCTTACTGCGGCCAGTCTGCCAGAAGCGATATGTCACTCGTTGTGTATCTTAAGAGATTCATCGTTACTCCTTCCATAGGTTACTGGTATTCTCTGAGTCAATACCTCTCTTGACGAAAAAGTGGCTATCTTAATAGTGCAATACTTCTTTCTCCGAGTTGCTCACACAGTTTACTGCTTTCTGTGTAGTTTTTGTCTGCCTGAAACTATAATTCACTAGTTTTGTATCATAAAAGAGTCATCGTTTCTCCTCCTAGGGGTTATTCGAGACCTCTTAATCCAAACCGCAAGTAACGAGGCATTGGCAACCTTAAGAGAGTCATAGTTACTCGTCCCAATTGCTCACCCAGTCTGCCACTTTTTCTTACTGCGGCCAGTCTGCCAGAAGCGATATGTCACTCGTTGTGTATCTTAAGAGATTCATCGTTACTCCTTCCATAGGTTACTGGTATTCTCTGAGTCAATACCTCTCTTGACGAAAAAGTGGCTATCTTAATAGAGCAATACTTCTTCCTCCGAGTTGCTCACACAGTTTACTGCTTTTTGTGTAGTTTTTGTCTGCCAGAAACTATAATTCACTAGTTTTGTATCATAAAAGAGTCATCGTTTCTCCTCCTAGGGGTTATTCGAGATATCTTAATCCAAACCGCAAGTAACGAGGCATTGGCTACCTTAAGAGAGTCATAGTTACCCGTCCCCATTGCTCACCCAGTATGCCACTTTTTCTTACTGTGTCCCAGTCTGCCAGAAGCGATATGCCACTCGTTGTTCATCTTAAGAGATTCATCGTTACTCCTTCCATAGGTTACTGGTATTCTCTGAGTCAATACCTCTCTTGACGAAAAAGTGGCTATCTTAATAGTGCAATACTTCTTCCTCCGAGTTGCTCACACAGTTTACTGCTTTTTGTGTAGTTTTTGTCTGCCAGAAACTATAATTCACTAGTTGTGTATCATAAAAGAGTCATCGTTTCTCCTCCTAGGGGTTATTCGAGACCTCTTAATCCAAACCGCAAGTAACGAGGCATTGGCTACCTTAAGAGAGTCATAGTTACTCGTCCCAATTGCTCACCCAGTCTGCCACTTTTTCTTACTGCGGCCAGTCTGCCAGAAGCGATATGTCACTCGTTGTGTATCTTAAGAGATTCATCGTTACTCCTTCCATAGGTTACTGGTATTCTCTGAGTCAATACCTCTCTTGACGAAAAAGTGGCTATCTTAATAGTGCAATACTTCTTCCTCCGAGTTGCTCACACAGTTTACTACTTTTTGTGTAGTTTTTGTCTGCCAGATACTATAATTCACTAGTTGTGTATCATAAAAGAGTCATCGTTTCTCCTCCTAGGGGTTATTCGAGATATCTTAGTCCAAACCGCAAGTAACGAGGCATTGGCTACCTTAAGAGAGTCATAGTTACTCGTCCCAATTGCTCACCCAGTCTGCCACTTTTCCTTACTGCGGCCAGTCTGCCAGAAGCGATATGTCACTCGTTGTGTATCTTAAGAGATTCATCGCTACTCTTTCCATAGGTTACTGGTATTCTCTGATACAATACCTCTCGTGACGAAAAAGTGGCTATCTTAATAGTGCAATACTTCTTCCTCCCAGTTGCTCACACAGTTTACTACTTTTTTGTGTAGATTTTGTCTGCCAGAAACTATAATTCACTAGTTTTGTATCATAAAAGAGTCATCGTTTCTCCTCCTAGGGGTTATTCGAGACCTCTTAATCCAAACCGCAAGTAACGAGGCATTGGCTACCTTAAGAGAGTCATAGTTACTCGTCCCAATTGCTCACCCAGTCTGCCACTTTTTCTTACTGCGGCCAGTCTGCCAGAAGCGATATGTCACTCGTTGTGTATCTTAAGAGATTCATCGTTACTCCTTCCATAGGTTACTGGTATTCTCTGAGTCAATACCTCTCTTGACGAAAAAGTGGCTATCTTAATAGAGCAATACTTCTTCCTCCGAGTTGCTCACACAGTTTACTGCTTTTTGTGCAGTTTTTGTCTGCCAGAAACTATAATTCACTAGTTTTGTATCATAAAAGAGTCATCGTTTCTCCTCCTAGGGGTTATTCGAGATTTCTTAATCCAAACCGCAAGTAACGAGGTATTGGCTACCTTAAGAGAGTCATAGTTACTCGTCCCAATTGCTCACCCAGTCTGCCACTTTTCCTTACTGCGGCCAGTCTGCCAGAAGCGATATGTCACTCGTTGTGTATCTTAAGAGATTCATCGTTACTCCTTCCATAGGTTACTGGTATTCTCTGAGTCAATACCTCTCTTGACGAAAAAGTGGCTATCTTAATAGTGCAATACTTCTTTCTCCGAGTTGCTCACACAGTTTACTGCTTTCTGTGTAGTTTTTGTCTGCCTGAAACTATAATTCACTAGTTTTGTATCATAAAAGAGTCATCGTTTCTCCTCCTAGGGGTTATTCGAGACCTCTTAATCCAAACCGCAAGTAACGAGGCATTGGCAACCTTAAGAGAGTCATAGTTACTCGTCCCAATTGCTCACCCAGTCTGCCACTTTTTCTTACTGCGGCCAGTCTGCCAGAAGCGATATGTCACTCGTTGTGTATCTTAAGAGATTCATCGTTACTCCTTCCATAGGTTACTGGTATTCTCTGAGTCAATACCTCTCTTGACGAAAAAGTGGCTATCTTAATAGAGCAATACTTCTTCCTCCGAGTTGCTCACACAGTTTACTGCTTTTTGTGTAGTTTTTGTCTGCCAGAAACTATAATTCACTAGTTTTGTATCATAAAAGAGTCATCGTTTCTCCTCCTAGGGGTTATTCGAGATATCTTAATCCAAACCGCAAGTAACGAGGCATTGGCTACCTTAAGAGAGTCATAGTTACCCGTCCCCATTGCTCACCCAGTATGCCACTTTTTCTTACTGTGTCCCAGTCTGCCAGAAGCGATATGCCACTCGTTGTTCATCTTAAGAGATTCATCGTTACTCCTTCCATAGGTTACTGGTATTCTCTGAGTCAATACCTCTCTTGACGAAAAAGTGGCTATCTTAATAGTGCAATACTTCTTCCTCCGAGTTGCTCACACAGTTTACTGCTTTTTGTGTAGTTTTTGTCTGCCAGAAACTATAATTCACTAGTTGTGTATCATAAAAGAGTCATCGTTTCTCCTCCTAGGGGTTATTCGAGACCTCTTAATCCAAACCGCAAGTAACGAGGCATTGGCTACCTTAAGAGAGTCATAGTTACTCGTCCCAATTGCTCACCCAGTCTGCCACTTTTTCTTACTGCGGCCAGTCTGCCAGAAGCGATATGTCACTCGTTGTGTATCTTAAGAGATTCATCGTTACTCCTTCCATAGGTTACTGGTATTCTCTGAGTCAATACCTCTCTTGACGAAAAAGTGGCTATCTTAATAGTGCAATACTTCTTCCTCCGAGTTGCTCACACAGTTTACTACTTTTTGTGTAGTTTTTGTCTGCCAGATACTATAATTCACTAGTTGTGTATCATAAAAGAGTCATCGTTTCTCCTCCTAGGGGTTATTCGAGATATCTTAGTCCAAACCGCAAGTAACGAGGCATTGGCTACCTTAAGAGAGTCATAGTTACTCGTCCCAATTGCTCACCCAGTCTGCCACTTTTCCTTACTGCGGCCAGTCTGCCAGAAGCGATATGTCACTCGTTGTGTATCTTAAGAGATTCATCGCTACTCTTTCCATAGGTTACTGGTATTCTCTGATTCAATACCTCTCGTGACGAAAAAGTGGCTATCTTAATAGTGCAATACTTCTTCCTCCCAGTTGCTCACACAGTTTACTACTTTTTTGTGTAGATTTTGTCTGCCAGAAACTATAATTCACTAGTTTTGTATCATAAAAGAGTCATCGTTTCTCCTCCTAGGGGTTATTCGAGACCTCTTAATCCAAACCGCAAGTAACGAGGCATTGGCTACCTTAAGAGAGTCATAGTTACTCGTCCCAATTGCTCACCCAGTCTGCCACTTTTTCTTACTGCGGCCAGTCTGCCAGAAGCGATATGTCACTCGTTGTGTATCTTAAGAGATTCATCGTTACTCCTTCCATAGGTTACTGGTATTCTCTGAGTCAATACCTCTCTTGACGAAAAAGTGGCTATCTTAATAGAGCAATACTTCTTCCTCCGAGTTGCTCACACAGTTTACTGCTTTTTGTGCAGTTTTTGTCTGCCAGAAACTATAATTCACTAGTTTTGTATCATAAAAGAGTCATCGTTTCTCCTCCTAGGTGTTATTCGAGATTTCTTAATCCAAACCGCAAGTAACGAGGTATTGGCTACCTTAAGAGAGTCATAGTTACTCGTCCCAATTGCTCACCCAGTCTGCCACTTTTCCTTACTGCGGCCAGTCTGCCAGAAGCGATATGTCACTCGTTGTGTATCTTAAGAGATTCATCGCTACTCTTTCCATAGGTTACTGGTATTCTCTGATTCAATACCTCTCGTGACGAAAAAGTGGCTATCTTAATAGTGCAATACTTCTTCCTCCCAGTTGCTCACACAGTATACTACTTTTTTGTGTAGATTTTGTCTGCCAGAAACTATAATTCACTAGTTTTGTATCATAAAAGAGTCATCGTTTCTCCTCCTAGGGGTAATTCGAGACCTCTTAATCCAAACCGCAAGTAACGAGGCATTGGCTACCTTAAGAGAGTCATAGTTACTCGTCCCAATTGCTCACCCAGTCTGCCACTTTTTCTTACTGCGGCCAGTCTGCCAGAAGCGATATGTCACTCGTTGTGTATCTTAAGAGATTCATCGTTACTCCTTCCATAGGTTACTGGTATTCTCTGAGTCAATACCTCTCTTGACGAAAAAGTGGCTATCTTAATAGTGCAATACTTCTTTCTCCGAGTTGCTCACACAGTTTACTGCTTTCTGTGTAGTTTTTGTCTGCCTGAAACTATAATTCACTAGTTTTGTATCATAAAAGAGTCATCGTTTCTCCTCCTAGGGGTTATTCGAGACCTCTTAATCCAAACCGCAAGTAACGAGGCATTGGCAACCTTAAGAGAGTCATAGTTACTCGTCCCAATTGCTCACCCAGTCTGCCACTTTTTCTTGCTGCGGCCAGTCTGCCAGAAGCGATATGCCACTCGTTGTGTATCTTAAGAGATTCATCGTTACTCCTTCCATAGGTTACTGGTATTCTCTGAGTCAATACCTCTCTTGACGAAAAAGTGGCTATCTTAATAGTGCAATACTTCTTCCTCCGAGTTGCTCACACAGTTTACTGCTTTTTGTGTAGTTTTTGTCTGCCAGAAACTATAATTCACTAGTTGTGTATCATAAAAGAGTCATCGTTTCTCCTCCTAGGGGTTATTCGAGACCTCTTAATCCAAACCGCAAGTAACGAGGCATTGGCTACCTTAAGAGAGTCATAGTTACTCGTCCCAATTGCTCACCCAGTCTGCCACTTTTTCTTACTGCGGCCAGTCTGCCAGAAGCGATATGTCACTCGTTGTGTATCTTAAGAGATTCATCGTTACTCCTTCCATAGGTTACTGGTATTCTCTGAGTCAATACCTCTCGTGACGAAAAAGTAGCTATCTTAATAGTGCAATACTTCTTCCTCCGAGTTGCTCACACAGTTTACTGCTTTTTGTGTAGTTTTTGTCTGCCAGAAACTATAATTCACTAGTTGTGTATCATAAAAGAGTCATCGTTTCTCCTCCTAGGGGTTATTCGAGATATCTTAGTCCAAACCGCAAGTAACGAGGCATTGGCTACCTTAAGAGAGTCATAGTTACTCGTCCCAATTGCTCACCCAGTCTGCCACTTTTCCTTACTGCGGCCAGTCTGCCAGAAGCGATATGTCACTCGTTGAGTATCTTAAGAGATTCATCGTTACTCTTTCCATAGGTTACTGGTATTCTCTGATTCAATGCCTCTCGTGACGAAAAAGTGGCTATCTTAATAGTGCAATACTTCTTCCTCCCAGTTGCTCACGCAGTTTACTACTTTTTTGTGTAGTTTTTGTCTGCCAGAAACTATAATTCACTAGTTTTGTATCATAAAAGAGTCATCGTTTCTCCTCCTAGGGGTTATTCGAGACCTCTTAATCCAAACCGCAAGTAACGAGGCATTGGCTACCTTAAGAGAGTCATAATTACTCGTCCCAATTGCTCACCCAGTCTGCCACTTTTTCTTACTGCGGCCAGTCTGCCAGAAGCGATATGTCACTCGTTGTGTATCTTAAGAGATTCATCGTTACTCCTTCCATAGGTTACTGGTATTCTCTGAGTCAATACCTCTCTTGACGAAAAAGTGGCTATCTTAATAGTGCAATACTTCTTCCTCCGAGTTGCTCACACAGTTTACTACTTTTTGTGTAGTTTTTGTCTGCCAGAAACTATAATTCACTAGTTTTGTATCATAAAAGAGTCATCGTTTCTCCTCCTAGGGGTTATTCGAGATTTCTTAATCCAAACCGCAAGTAACGAGGTATTGGCTACCTTAAGAGAGTCATAGTTACTCGTCCCAATTGCTCACCCAGTGTGCCACTTTTCCTTACTGCGGCCAGTCTGCCAGAAGCGATATGTCACTCGTTGTGTATCTTAAGAGATTCATCGCTACTCTTTCCATAGGTTACTGGTATTCTCTGATTCAATACCTCTCGTGACGAAAAAGTGGCTATCTTAATAGTGCAATACTTCTTCCTCCCAGTTGCTCACACAGTTTACTACTTTTTTGTGTAGATTTTGTCTGCCAGAAACTATAATTCACTAGTTTTGTATCATAAAAGAGTCATCGTTTCTCCTCCTAGGGGTTATTCGAGACCTCTTAATCCAAACCGCAAGTAACGAGGCATTGGCTACCTTAAGAGAGTCATAGATACTCGTCCCAATTGCTCACCCAGTCTGCCACTTTTTCTTACTGCGGCCAGTCTGCCAGAAGCGATATGTCACTCGTTGTGTATCTTAAGAGATTCATCGTTACTCCTTCCATAGGTTACTGGTATTCTCTGAGGCAATACCTCTCTTGACGAAAAAGTGGCTATCTTAATAGTGCAATACTTCTTTCTCCGAGTTGCTTACACAGTTTACTGCTTTCTGTGTAGTTTTTGTCTGCCTGAAACTATAATTCACTAGTTTTGTATCATAAAAGAGTCATCGTTTCTCCTCCTAGGGGTTATTCGAGACCTCTTAATCCAAACCGCAAGTAACGAGGCATTGGCAACCTTAAGAGAGTCATAGTTACTCGTCCCAATTGCTCACCCAGTCTGCCACTTTTTCTTACTGCGGCCAGTCTGCCAGAAGCGATATGTCACTCGTTGTGTATCTTAAGAGATTCATCGTTACTCCTTCCATAGGTTACTGGTATTCTCTGAGTCAATACCTCTCTTGACGAAAAAGTGGCTATCTTAATAGTGCAATACTTCTTCCTCCGAGTTGCTCACACAGTTTACTGCTTTTTGTGTAGTTTTTGTCTGCCAGAAACTATAATTCACTAGTTTTGTATCATAAAAGAGTCATCGTTTCTCCTCCTAGGGGTTATTCGAGATATCTTAATCCAAACCGCAAGTAACGAGGCATTGGCTACCTTAAGAGAGTCATAGTTACCCGTCCCCATTGCTCACCCAGTATGCCACTTTTTCTTACTGTGTCCCAGTCTGCCAGAAGCGATATGCCACTCGTTGTTCATCTTAAGAGATTCATCGTTACTCCTTCCATAGGTTACTGGTATTCTCTGAGTCAATACCTCTCTTGACGAAAAAGTGGCTATCTTAATAGTGCAATACTTCTTCCTCCGAGTTGCTCACACAGTTTACTGCTTTTTGTGTAGTTTTTGTCTGCCAGAAACTATAATTCACTAGTTGTGTATCATAAAAGAGTCATCGTTTCTCCTCCTAGGGGTTATTCGAGATATCTTCGTCCAAACCGCAAGTAACGAGGCATTGGCTACCTTAAGAGAGTCATAGTTACTCGTCCCAATTGCTCACCCAGTCTGCCACTTTTCCTTACTGCGGCCAGTCTGCCAGAAGCGATATGTCACTCGTTGTGTATCTTAAGAGATTCATCGTTACTCTTTCCATAGGTTACTGGTATTCTCTGATTCAATGCCTCTCGTGACGAAAAAGTGGCTATCTTAATAGTGCAATACTTCTTCCTCCCAGTTGCTCACACAGTTTACTACTTTTTTGTGTAGTTTTTGTCTGCCAGAAACTATAATTCACTAGTTTTGTATCATAAAAGAGTCAACGTTTCTCCTCCTAGGGGTTATTCGGGACCTCTTAATCCAAACCGCAAGTAACGAGGCATTGGCTACCTTAAGAGAGTCATAATTACTCGTCCCAATTGCTCACCCAGTCTGCCACTTTTTCTTACTGCGGCCAGTCTGCCAGAAGCGATATGTCACTCGTTGTGTATCTTAAGAGATTCATCGTTACTCCTTCCATAGGTTACTGGTATTCTCTGAGTCAATACCTCTCTTGACGAAAAAGTGGCTATCTTAATAGTGCAATACTTCTTCCTCGAGTTGCTCACACAGTTTTCTACTTTTTGTGTAGTTTTTGTCTGCCAGAAACTATAATTCACTAGTTTTGTATCATAAAAGAGTCATCGTTTCTCCTCCTAGGGGTTATTCGAGATTTCTTAATCCAAACCGCAAGTAACGAGGTATTGGCTACCTTAAGAGAGTCATAGTTACTCGTCCCAATTGCTCACCCAGTCTGCCACTTTTCCTTACTGCGGCCAGTCTGCCAGAAGCGATATGTCACTCGTTGTGTATCTTAAGAGATTCATCGCTACTCTTTCCATAGGTTACTGGTATTCTCTGATTCAATACCTCTCGTGACGAAAAAGTGGCTATCTTAATAGTGCAATACTTCTTCCTCCCAGTTGCTCACACAGTTTACTACTTATTTGTGTAGATTTTGTCTGCCAGAAACTATAATTCACTAGTTTTGTATCATAAAAGAGTCATCGTTTCTCCTCCTAGGGGTTATTCGAGACCTCTTAATCCAAACCGCAAGTAACGAGGCATTGGCTACCTTAAGAGAGTCATAGTTACTCGTCCCAATTGCTCACCCAGTCTGCCACTTTTTCTTACTGCGGCCAGTCTGCCAGAAGCGATATGTCACTCGTTGTGTATCTTAAGACATTCATCGTTACTCCTTCCATAGGTTACTGGTTTCTCTGAGTCAATACCTCTCTTGACGAAAAAGTGGCTATCTTAATAGTGCAATACTTCTTCCTCCGAGTTGCTCACACAGTTTACTGCTTTTTGTGTAGTTTTTGTCTGCCAGAAACTATAATTCACCAGTTTTGTATCATAAAAGAGTCATCGTTTCTCCTCCTAGGGGTTATTCGAGATATCTTAATCCAAACCGCAAGTAACGAGGCATTGGCTACCTTAAGAGAGTCATAGTTACTCGTCCCAATTGCTCACCCAGTCTGCCACTTTTTCTTACTGCGGCCAGTATGCCAGAAGCGATATGTCACTCGTTGTGTATCTTAAGAGATTCATCGCTACTCCTTCCATAGGTTACTGGTATTCTCTGAGTCAATACCTCTCTTGACGAAAAAGTGGCTATCTTAATAGTGCAATACCTCTTCCTCCGAGTTGCTCACACAGTTTACTACTTTTTGTATACTTGCCAGTCTGCCAGAAGCGATATGTCACTAGTTGTGTATCATAAAAGAGTCATCGTTTCTCCTCCTAGGGGTTTTCGAGATTTCTTAATCCAACCGCAAGTAACGAGGCATTGGCTACCTTAAGAGAGTCATAGTTACTCGTCTCCATTGCTCACCCAGTCTGCCACTTTTTCTTACTGTGGCCAGTCTGCCAGAAGCGATATTTCACTCGTTGTGTATCTTAAGAGATTCATCGTTACTCCTTCCATAGGTTACTGGTATTCTCTGAGTCAATACCTCTCTTGACGAAAACGTGGCTATCTTAATAGTGCAATACTTCTTCCTCCGAGTTGCTCACACAGTTTACTGCTTTTTGTGTAGTTTTTGTCTGCCAGAAACTATAATTCACTAGTTGTGTATCATAAAAGAGTCATCGTTTCTCCTCCTATGGGTTATTCGAGATATCTTAGTCCAAACCGCAAGTAACGAGGCATTGGCTACCTTAAGAGTGTCATAGTTACTCGTCCCAATTGCTCACCCAGTCTGCCACTTTTCCTTACTGCGGCCAGTCTGCCAGAAGCTATATGTCACTCGTTGTGTATCTTAAGAGATTCATCGTTACTTTTTGCATAGGTTACTGGTATTCTCTGATTCAATGCCTCTCGTGACGAAAAAGTGGCTATCTTAATAGTGCAATACTTCTTCCTCCCAGTTGCTCACGCAGTTTACTACTTTTTTGTGTAGTTTTTGTCTGCCTGAAACTATAATTCACTAGTTTTGTATCATAAAAGAGTCATCGTTGCTCCTCCTAGGGGTTATTCGAGACCTCTTAATCCAAACCGCAAGTAACGAGGCATTGGCAACCTTAAGAGAGTCATAGTTACTCGTCCCAATTGCTCACCCAGTCTGCCACTTTTTCTTACTGCGGCCAGTCTGCCAGAAGTGATATGTCACTCGTTGTGTATCTTAAGAGATTCATCGTTACTCCTTCCATAGGTTACTGGTATTCTCTGAGTCAATACCTCTCGTGACGAAAAAGTAGCTATCTTAATAGTGCAATACTTCTTCCTCCGAGTTGCTCACACAGTTTACTGCTTTTTGTGTAGTTTTTGTCTGCCAGAAACTATAATTCACTAGTTGTGTATCATAAAAGAGTCATCGTTTCTCCTCCTAGGGGTTATTCGAGATAACTTAGTCCAAACCGCAAGTAACGAGGCATTGGCTACCTTAAGAGAGTCATAGTTACTCGTCCCAATTGCTCACCCAGTCTGCCACTTTTCCTTACTGCGGCCAGTCTGCCAGAAGCGATATGTCACTCGTTGTGTATCTTAAGAGATTCATCGTTACTCTTTCCATAGGTTACTGGTATTCTCTGATTCAATGCCTCTCGTGACGAAAAAGTGGCTATCTTAATAGTGCAATACTTCTTCCTCCCAGTTGCTCACGCAGTTTACTACTTTTTTGTGTAGTTTTTGTCTGCCAGAAACTATAATTCACTAGTTTTGTATCATAAAAGAGTCATCGTTTCTCCTCCTAGGGGTTATTCGAGACCTCTTAATCCAAACTGCAAGTAACGAGGCATTGGCTACCTTAAGAGTGTCATAATTACTCGTCCCAATTGCTCACCCAGTCTGCCACTTTTTCTTACTGCGGCCAGTCTGCCAGAAGCGATATGTCACTCGTTGTGTATCTTAAGAGATTCATCGTTACTCCTTCCATAGGTTACTGGTATTCTCTGAGTCAATACCTCTCTTGACGAAAAAGTGGCTATCTTAATAGTGCAATACTTCTTCCTCCGAGTTGCTCACACAGTTTACTACTTTTTGTGTAGTTTTTGTCTGCCAGAAACTATAATTCACTAGTTTTGTATCATAAAAGAGTCATCGTTTCTCCTCCTAGGGGTTATTCGAGATTTCTTAATCCAAACCGCAAGTAACGAGGTATTGGCTACCTTAAGAGAGTCATAGTTACTCGTCCCAATTGCTCACCCAGTCTGCCACTTTTCCTTACTGCGGCCAGTCTGCCAGAAGCGATATGTCACTCGTTGTGTATCTTAAGAGATTCATCGCTACTCTTTCCATAGGTTACTGGTATTCTCTGATTCAATGCGTCTCGTGACGAAAAAGTGGCTATCTTAATAGTGCAATACTTCTTCCTCCCAGTTGCTCACACAGTTTACTACTTTTTTGTGTAGATTTTGTCTGCCAGAAACTATAATTCACTAGTTTTGTATCATAAAAGAGTCATCGTTTCTCCTCCTAGGGGTTATTCGAGACCTCTTAATCCAAACCGCAAGTAACGAGGCATTGGCTACCTTAAGAGAGTCATAGTTACTCGTCCCAATTGCTCACCCAGTCTGCCACTTTTTCTTACTGCGGCCAGTCTGCCAGAAGCGATATGTCACTCGTTGTGTATCTTAAGAGATTCATCGTTACTCCTTCCATAGGTTACTGGTATTCTCTGAGTCAATACCTCTCTTGACGAAAAAGTGGCTATCTTAATAGTGCAATACTTCTTTCTCCGAGTTGCTCACACAGTTTACTGCTTTCTGTGTAGTTTTTGTCTGCCTGAAACTATAATTCACTAGTTTTGTATCATAAAAGAGTCATCGTTTCTCCTCCTAGGGGTTATTCGAGACCTCTTAATCCAAACCGCAAGTAACGAGGCATTGGCAACCTTAAGAGAGTCATAGTTACTCGTCCCAATTGCTCACCCAGTCTGCCACTTTTTCTTACTGCGGCCAGTCTGCCAGAAGCGATATGTCACTCGTTGTGTATCTTAAGAGATTCATCGTTACTCCTTCCATAGGTTACTGGTATTCTCTGAGTCAATACCTCTCTTGACGAAAAAGTGGCTATCTTAATAGTGCAATACTTCTTCCTCCGAGTTGCTCACACAGTTTACTGCTTTTTGTGTAGTTTTTGTCTGCCAGAAACTATAATTCACTAGTTTTGTATCATAAAAGAGTCATCGTTTCTCCTCCTAGGGGTTATTCGAGATATCTTAGTCCAAACCGCAAGTAACGAGGCATTGGCTACCTTAAGAGAGTCATAGTTACTCGTCCCAATTGCTCACCCAGTCTGCCACTTTTCCTTACTGCGGCCAGTCTGCCAGAAGCGATATGTCACTCGTTGTGTATCTTAAGAGATTCATCGTTACTCTTTCCATAGGTTACTGGTATTCTCTGATTCAATGCCTCTCGTGACGAAAAAGTGGCTATCTTAATAGTGCAATACTTCTTCCTCCCAGTTGCTCACGCAGTTTACTACTTTTTTGTGTAGTTTTTGTCTGCCAGAAACTATAATTCACTAGTTTTGTATCATAAAAGAGTCATCGTTTCTCCTCCTAGGGGTTATTCGAGACCTCTTAATCCAAACCGCAAGTAACGAGGCATTGGCTACCTTAAGAGAGTCATAATTACTCGTCCCAATTGGTCACCCAGTCTGCCACTTTTTCTTACTGCGGCCAGTCTGCCAGAAGCGATATGTCACTCGTTGTGTATCTTAAGAGATTCATCGTTACTCCTTCCATAGGTTACTGGTATTCTCTGAGTCAATACCTCTCTTGACGAAAAAGTGGCTATCTTAATAGTGCAATACTTCTTCCTCCGAGTTGCTCACACAGTTTACTACTTTTTGTGTAGTTTTTGTCTGCCAGAAACTATAATTCACTAGTTTTGTATCATAAAAGAGTCATCGTTTCTCCTCCTAGGGGTTATTCGAGTTTTCTTAATCCAAACCGCAAGTAACGAGGTATTGGCTACCTTAAGAGAGTCATAGTTACTCGTCCCAATTGCTCACCCAGTCTGCCACTTTTCCTTACTGCGGCCAGTCTGCCAGAAGCGATATGTCACTCGTTGTGTATCTTAAGAGATTCATCGCTACTCTTTCCATAGGTTACTGGTATTCTCTGATTCAATACCTCTCGTGACGAAAAAGTGGCTATCTTAATAGTGCAATACTTCTTCCTCCCAGTTGCTCACACAGTTTACTACTTTTTTGTGTAGATTTTGTCTGCCAGAAACTATAATTCACTAGTTTTGTATCATAAAAGAGTCATCGTTTCTCCTCCTAGGGGTTATTCGAGACCTCTTAATCCAAACCGCAAGTAACGAGGCATTGGCTACCTTAAGAGAGTCATAGTTACTCGTCCCAATTGCTCACCCAGTCTGCCACTTTTTCTTACTGCGGCCAGTCTGCCAGAAGCGATATGTCACTCGTTGTGTATCTTAAGAGATTCATCGTTACTCCTTCCATAGGTTACTGGTATTCTCTGAGTCAATACCTCTCTTGACGAAAAAGTGGCTATCTTAATAGTGCAATACTTCTTCCTCCGAGTTGCTCACACAGTTTTCTGCTTTTTGTGTAGTTTTTGTCTGCCAGAAACTATAATTCACTAGTTTTGTATCATAAAAGAGTCATCGTTTCTCCTCCTAGGGGTTATTCGAGATATCTTAATCCAAACCGCAAGTAACGAGGCATTGGCTACCTTAAGAGAGTCATAGTTACTCGTCCCAATTGCTCACCCAGTCTGCCACTTTTTCTTACTGCGGCCAGTCTGCCAGAAGCGATATGTCACTCGTTGTGTATCTTAAGAGATTCATCGCTACTCCTTCCATAGGTTACTGGTATTCTCTGAGTCAATACCTCTCTTGACGAAAAAGTGGCTATCTTAATAGTGCAATACCTCTTCCTCCGAGTTGCTCACACAGTTTACTACTTTTTGTATACTTGCCAGTCTGCCAGAAGCGATATGTCACTAGTTGTGTATCATAAAAGAGTCATCGTTTCTCCTCCTAGGGGTTTTCGAGATTTCTTAATCCAACCGCAAGTAACGAGGCATTGGCTACCTTAAGAGAGTCAACACACGCGAGACAGATTGCTCACCCAGTCTGCCACTTTTTCTTACTGTGGCCAGTCTGCCAGAAGCGATATTTCACTCGTTGTGTAACTTAAGAGATTCATCGTTACTCCTTCCATAGGTTACTGGTATTCTCTGAGTCAATACCTCTCTTGACGAAAACGTGGCTATCTTAATAGTGCAATACTTCTTCCTCCGAGTTGCTCACACAGTTTACTGCTTTTTGTGTAGTTTTTGTCTGCCAGAAACTATAATTCACTAGTTGTGTATCATAAAAGAGTCATCGTTTCTCCTCCTAGGGGTTATTCCAGATTTCTTAATCCAAACCGCAAGTAACGAGGCATTGGCTACCTTAAGAGAGTCATAGTTACTCGTCCCAATTGCTCACCCAGTCTGCCACTTTTCCTTACTGCGGCCAGTCTGCCAGAAGCGATATGTCACTCGTTGTGTATCTTAAGAGATTCATCGCTACTCTTTCCATAGGTTACTGGTATTCTCTGATTCAATGCCTCTCGTGACGAAAAAGTAGCTATCTTAATAGTGCAATACTTCTTCCTCCGAGTTGCTCACACAGTTTACTGCTTTTTGTGTAGTTTTTGTCTGCCAGAAACTATAATTCACTAGTTGTGTATCATAAAAGAGTCATCGTTTCTCCTCCTAGGGGTTATTCGAGATATCTTAGTCCAAACCGCAAGTAACGAGGCATTGGCTACCTTAAGAGAGTCATAGTTACTCGTCCCAATTGCTCACCCAGTCTGCCACTTTTCCTTACTGCGGCCAGTCTGCCAGAAGCGATATGTCACTCGTTGTGTATCTTAAGAGATTCATCGTTACTCTTTCCATAGGTTACTGGTATTCTCTGATTCAATGCCTCTCGTGACGAAAAAGTGGCTATCTTAATAGTGCAATACTTCTTCCTCCCAGTTGCTCACGCAGTTTACTACTTTTTTGTGTAGTTTTTGTCTGCCAGAAACTATAATTCACTAGTTTTGTATCATAAAAGAGTCATCGTTTCTCCTCCTAGGGGTTATTCGAGACCTCTTAATCCAAACCGCAAGTAACGAGGCATTGGCTACCTTAAGAGAGTCATAATTACTCGTCCCAATTGGTCACCCAGTCTGCCACTTTTTCTTACTGCGGCCAGTCTGCCAGAAGCGATATGTCACTCGTTGTGTATCTTAAGAGATTCATCGTTACTCCTTCCATAGGTTACTGGTATTCTCTGAGTCAATACCTCTCTTGACGAAAAAGTGGCTATCTTAATAGTGCAATACTTCTTCCTCCGAGTTGCTCACACAGTTTACTACTTTTTGTGTAGTTTTTGTCTGCCAGAAACTATAATTCACTAGTTTTGTATCATAAAAGAGTCATCGTTTCTCCTCCTAGGGGTTATTCGAGTTTTCTTAATCCAAACCGCAAGTAACGAGGTATTGGCTACCTTAAGAGAGTCATAGTTACTCGTCCCAATTGCTCACCCAGTCTGCCACTTTTCCTTACTGCGGCCAGTCTGCCAGAAGCGATATGTCACTCGTTGTGTATCTTAAGAGATTCATCGCTACTCTTTCCATAGGTTACTGGTATTCTCTGATTCAATACCTCTCGTGACGAAAAAGTGGCTATCTTAATAGTGCAATACTTCTTCCTCCCAGTTGCTCACACAGTTTACTACTTTTTTGTGTAGATTTTGTCTGCCAGAAACTATAATTCACTAGTTTTGTATCATAAAAGAGTCATCGTTTCTCCTCCTAGGGGTTATTCGAGATATCTTAATCCAAACCGCAAGTAACGAGGCATTGGCTACCTTAAGAGAGTCATAGTTACTCGTCCCAATTGCTCACCCAGTCTGCCACTTTTTCTTACTGCGGCCAGTCTGCCAGAAGCGATATGTCACTCGTTGTGTATCTTAAGAGATTCATCGTTACTCCTTCCATAGGTTACTGGTATTCTCTGAGTCAATACCTCTCTTGACGAAAAAGTGGCTATCTTAATAGTGCAATACTTCTTCCTCCGAGTTGCTCACACAGTTTACTGCTTTTTGTGTAGTTTTTGTCTGCCAGAAACTATAATTCACTAGTTTTGTATCATAAAAGAGTCATCGTTTCTCCTCCTAGGGGTTATTCGAGATATCTTAATCCAAACCGCAAGTAACGAGGCATTGGCTACCTTAAGAGAGTCATAGTTACTCGTCCCAATTGCTCACCCAGTCTGCCACTTTTTCTTACTGCGGCCAGTCTGCCAGAAGCGATATGTCACTCGTTGTGTATCTTAAGAGATTCATCGCTACTCCTTCCATAGGTTACTGGTATTCTCTGAGTCAATACCTCTCTTGACGAAAAAGTGGCTATCTTAATAGTGCAATACCTCTTCCTCCGAGTTGCTCACACAGTTTACTACTTTTTGTATACTTGCCAGTCTGCCAGAAGCGATATGTCACTAGTTGTGTATCATAAAAGAGTCATCGTTTCTCCTCCTAGGGGTTTTCGAGATTTCTTAATCCAACCGCAAGTAACGAGGCATTGGCTACCTTAAGAGAGTCATAGTTACTCGTCCCCATTGCTCACCCAGTCTGCCACTTTTTCTTACTGTGGCCAGTCTGCCAGAAGCGATATTTCACTCGTTGTGTATCTTAAGAGATTCATCGTTACTCCTTCCATAGGTTACTGGTATTCTCTGAGTCAATACCTCTCTTGACGAAAACGTGGCTATCTTAATAGTGCAATACTTCTTCCTCCGAGTTGCTCACACAGTTTACTGCTTTTTGTGTAGTTTTTGTCTGCCAGAAACTATAATTCACTAGTTGTGTATCATAAAAGAGTCATCGTTTCTCCTCCTAGGGGTTATTCCAGATTTCTTAATCCAAACCGCAAGTAACGAGGCATTGGCTACCTTAAGAGAGTCATAGTTACTCGTCCCAATTGCTCACCCAGTCTGCCACTTTTCCTTACTGCGGCCAGTCTGCCAGAAGCGATATGTCACTCGTTGTGTATCTTAAGAGATTCATCGCTACTCTTTCCATAGGTTACTGGTATTCTCTGATTCAATGCCTCTCGTGACGAAAAAGTGGCTATCTTAATAGTGCAATACTTCTTCCTCCCAGTTGCTCACACAGTTTACTACTTTTTTGTGTAGTTTTTGTCTGCCAGAAACTATAATTCACTAGTTTTGTATCATAAAAGAGTCATCGTTTCTCCTCCTAGGGGTTATTCGAGACCTCTTAATCCAAACCGCAAGTAACGAGGCATTGGCTACCTTAAGAGAGTCATAGTTACTCGTCCCAATTGCTCACCCAGTCTGCCACTTTTTCTTACTGCGGACAGTCTGCCAGAAGCGATATGTCACTCGTTGTGTATCTTAAGAGATTCATCGTTACTCCTTCCATAGGTTACTGGTATTCTCTGAGCCAATACCTCTCTTGACGAAAAAGTGGCTATCTTAATAGTGCAATACTTCTTTCTCCGAGTTGCTCACACAGTTTACAGCTTTTGTGTAGTTTTTGTCTGCCAGAAACTATAATTCACTGGTTGTGTATCATAAAAGAGTCATCGTTTCTCCTCCTAGGGGTTATTCGAGATATCTTAGTCCAAACCGCAAGTAACGAGGCATTGGCTACCTTAAGAGAGTCATAGTTACTCGTCCCAATTGCTCACCCAGTCTGCCACTTTTTCTTACTGCGGCCAGTCTGCCAGAAGCGATATGTCACTCGTTGTGTATCTTAAGAGATTCATCGTTACTCCTTCCATAGGTTACTGGTATTCTCTGAGTCAATACCTCTCTTGACGAAAAAGTGGCTATCTTAATAGTGCAATACTTCTTCCTCCGAGTTGCTCACACAGTTTACTGCTTTTTGTGTAGTTTTTGTCTGCCAGAAACTATAATTCACTAGTTGTGTATCATAAAAGAGTCATCGTTTCTCCTCCTAGGGGTTATTCGAGATATCTTAGTCCAAACCGCAAGTAACGAGGCATTGGCTACCTTAAGAGAGTCATAGTTACTCGTCCCAATTGCTCACCCAGTCTGCCACTTTTCCTTACTGCGCCCAGTCTGCCAGAAGCGATATGTCACTCGTGGTGTATCTTAAGAGATTCATCGTTACTCTTTCCATAGGTTACTGGTATTCTCTGATTCAATGCCTCTCGTGACGAAAAAGTGGCTATCTTAATAGTGCAATACTTCTTCCTCCCAGTTGCTCACACAGTTTACTACTTTTTTGTGTAGTTTTTGTTTGCCAGAAACTATAATTCACTAGTTGTGTGTCATAAAAGAGTCATCGTTTCTCCTCCTAGGGGTTATTCGAGACCTCTTAATCCAAACCGCAAGTAACGAGGCATTGGCTACCTTAAGAGAGTCATAGTTACTCGTCCCAATTGCTCACCCAGTCTGCCACTTTTTCTTACTGCGGCCAGTCTGCCAGAAGCGATATGTCACTCGTTGTGTATCTTAAGAGATTCATCGTTACTCCTTCCATAGTTTACTGGTATTCTCTGAGTCAATACCTCTCTTGACGAAAAAGTGGCTATCTTAATAGTGCAATACTTCTTCCTCCGAGTTGCTCACACAGTTTACTGCTTTTTGTGTAGTTTTTGTCTGCCAGAAACTATAATTCACTAGTTGTGTATCATAAAAGAGTCATCGTTTCTCCTCCTAGGGGTTATTCGAGATATCTTAGTCCAAACCGCAAGTAACGAGGCATTGGCTACCTTAAGAGAGTCATAGTTACTCGTCCCAATTGCTCACCCAGTCTGCCACTTTTTCTTACTGCGGCCAGTCTGCCAGAAGCGATATGTCACTCGTTGTGTATCTTAAGAGATTCATCGTTACTCCTTCCATAGTTTACTGGTATTCTCTGAGTCAATACCTCTCTTGACGAAAAAGTGGCTATCTTAATAGTGCAATACTTCTTCCTCCGAGTTGCTCACACAGTTTACTGCTTTTTGTGTAGTTTTTGTCTGCCAGAAACTATAATTCACTAGTTGTGTATCATAAAAGAGTCATCGTTTCTCCTCCTAGGGGTTATTCGAGACCTCTTAATCCAAACCGCAAGTAACGAGGCATTGGCTACCTTAAGAGAGTCATAGTTACTCGTCCCAATTGCTCACCCAGTCTGCCACTTTTTCTTACTGCGGCTAGTCTGCCAGAAGCGATATGTCACTCGTTGTGTATCTTAAGAGATTCATCGTTACTCCTTCCATAGGTTACTGGTATTCTCTGAGTCAATACCTCTCTTGACGAAAAAGTGGCTATCTTAATAGTGCAATACTTCTTCCTCCGAGTTGCTCACACAATTCACTACTTTTTGTGTAGTTTTTGTCTGCCAGAAACTATAATTCACTAGTTTTGTATCATAAAAGAGTCATCGTTTCTCCTCCTAGGGGTTATTCGAGATATCTTAATCCAAACCGCAAGTAACGAGGCATTGGCTACCTTAAGAGAGTCATAGTTACTCGTCCCAATTGCTCACCCAGTCTGCCACTTTTCCTTACTGCGGCCAGTCTGCCAGAAGCGATATGTCACTCGTCGTGTATCTTAAGAGATTCATCGCTACTCTTTCCATAGGTTACTGGTATTCTCTGATTCAATGCCTCTCGTGACGAAAAAGTGGCTATCTTAATAGTGCAATACTTCTTCCTCCCAGTTGCTCGCGCAGTTTACTACTTTTTTGTGTAGTTTTTGTCTGCCAGAAACTATAATTCACTAGTTTTGTATCATAAAACAGTCATCGTTTCTCCTCCTAGGGGTTATTCGAGACCTCTTAATCCAAACCGCAAGTAACGAGGCATTGGCTACCTTAAGAGAGTCATAGTTACTCGTCCCAATTGCTCACCCAGTCTGCCACTTTTTCTTACTGCGGCCAGTCTGCCAGAAGCGATATGTCACTCGTTGTGTATCTTAAGAGATTCATCGTTACTCCTTCCATAGGTTACTGGTATTCTCTGAGTCAATACCTCTCTTGACGAAAAAGTGGCTATCTTAATAGTGCAATACTTCTTCCTCCGAGTTGCTCACACAGTTTACTACTTTTTGTGTAGTTTTTGTCTGCCAGAAACTATAATTCTCTAGTTTTGTATCATAAAAGAGTCATCGTTTCTCCTCCTAGGGGTTATTCGAGATTTCTTAATCCAAACCGCAAGTAACGAGGCATTGGCTACCTTAAGAGAGTCATAGTTACTCGTCCCCATTGCTCACCCAGTCTGCCACTTTTCCTTACTGCGGCCAGTCTGCCAGAAGCGATATGTCACTCGTTGTGTATCTTAAGAGATTCATCGCTACTCTTTCCATAGGTTACTGGTATTCTCTGATTCAATGCCTCTCGTGACGAAAAAGTGGCTATCTTAATAGTGCAATACTTCTTCCTCCCAGTTGCTCACACAGTTTACTACTTTTTTGTGTAGTTTTTGTCTGCCAGAAACTATAATTCACTAGTTTTGTATCATAAAAGAGTCATCGTTTCTCCTCCTAGGGGTTATTCGAGACCTCTTAATCCAAACCGCAAGTAACGAGGCATTGGCTACCTTAAGAGAGTCATAGTTACTCGTCCCAATTGCTCACCCAGTCTGCCACTTTTTCTTACTGCGGACAGTCTGCCAGAAGCGATATGTCACTCGTTGTGTATCTTAAGAGATTCATCGTTACTCCTTCCATAGGTTACTGGTATTCTCTGAGCCAATACCTCTCTTGACGAAAAAGTGGCTATCTTAATAGTGCAATACTTCTTTCTCCGAGTTGCTCACACAGTTTACTGCTTTTGTGTAGTTTTTGTCTGCCAGAAACTATAATTCACTAGTTGTGTATCATAAAAGAGTCATCGTTTCTCCTCCTAGGGGTTATTCGAGATATCTTAGTCCAAACCGCAAGTAACGAGGCATTGGCTACCTTAAGAGAGTCATAGTTACTCGTCCCAATTGCTCACCCAGTCTGCCACTTTTCCTTACTGCGGCCAGTCTGCCAGAAGCGATATGTCACTCGTTGTGTATCTTAAGAGATTCATCGTTACTCCTTCCATAGTTTACTGGTATTCTCTGAGTCAATACCTCTCTTGACGAAAAAGTGGCTATCTTAATAGTGCAATACTTCTTCCTCCGAGTTGCTCACACAGTTTACTGCTTTTTGTGTAGTTTTTGTCTGCCAGAAACTATAATTCACTAGTTGTGTATCATAAAAGAGTCATCGTTTCTCCTCCTAGGGGTTATTCGAGATATCTTAGTCCAAACCGCAAGTAACGAGGCATTGGCTACCTTAAGAGAGTCATAGTTACTCGTCCCAATTGCTCACCCAGTCTGCCACTTTTTCTTACTGCGGCCAGTCTGCCAGAAGCGATATGTCACTCGTTGTGTATCTTAAGAGATTCATCGTTACTCCTTCCATAGTTTACTGGTATTCTCTGAGTCAATACCTCTCTTGACGAAAAAGTGGCTATCTTAATAGTGCAATACTTCTTCCTCCGAGTTGCTCACACAGTTTACTGCTTTTTGTGTAGTTTTTGTCTGCCAGAAACTATAATTCACTAGTTGTGTATCATAAAAGAGTCATCGTTTCTCCTCCTAGGGGTTATTCGAGACCTCTTAATCCAAACCGCAAGTAACGAGGCATTGGCTACCTTAAGAGAGTCATAGTTACTCGTCCCAATTGCTCACCCAGTCTGCCACTTTTTCTTACTGCGGCTAGTCTGCCAGAAGCGATATGTCACTCGTTGTGTATCTTAAGAGATTCATCGTTACTCCTTCCATAGGTTACTGGTATTCTCTGAGTCAATACCTCTCTTGACGAAAAAGTGGCTATCTTAATAGTGCAATACTTCTTCCTCCGAGTTGCTCACACAGTTCACTACTTTTTGTGTAGTTTTTGTCTGCCAGAAACTATAATTCACTAGTTTTGTATCATAAAAGAGTCATCGTTTCTCCTCCTAGGGGTTATTCGAGATATCTTAATCCAAACCGCAAGTAACGAGGCATTGGCTACCTTAAGAGAGTCATAGTTACTCGTCCCAATTGCTCACCCAGTCTGCCACTTTTCCTTACTGCGGCCAGTCTGCCAGAAGCGATATGTCACTCGTCGTGTATCTTAAGAGATTCATCGCTACTCTTTCCATAGGTTACTGGTATTCTCTGATTCAATGCCTCTCGTGACGAAAAAGTGGCTATCTTAATAGTGCAATACTTCTTCCTCCCAGTTGCTCGCGCAGTTTACTACTTTTTTGTGTAGTTTTTGTCTGCCAGAAACTATAATTCACTAGTTTTGTATCATAAAACAGTCTTCGTTTCTCCTCCTAGGGGTTATTCGAGACCTCTTAATCCAAACCGCAAGTAACGAGGCATTGGCTACCTTAAGAGAGTCATAGTTACTCGTCCCAATTGCTCACCCAGTCTGCCACTTTTTCTTACTGCGGCCAGTCTGCCAGAAGCGATATGTCACTCGTTGTGTATCTTAAGAGATTCATCGTTACTCCTTCCATAGGTTACTGGTATTCTCTGAGTCAATACCTCTCTTGACGAAAAAGTGGCTATCTTAATAGTGCAATACTTCTTCCTCCGAGTTGCTCACACAGTTTACTACTTTTTGTGTAGTTTTTGTCTGCCAGAAACTATAATTCTCTAGTTTTGTATCATAAAAGAGTCATCGTTTCTCCTCCTAGGGGTTATTCGAGATTTCTTAATCCAAACCGCAAGTAACGAGGCATTGGCTACCTTAAGAGAGTCATAGTTACTCGTCCCCATTGCTCACCCAGTCTGCCACTTTTCCTTACTGCGGCCAGTCTGCCAGAAGCGATATGTCACTCGTTGTGTATCTTAAGAGATTCATCGCTACTCTTTCCATAGGTTACTGGTATTCTCTGATTCAATGCCTCTCGTGACGAAAAAGTGGCTATCTTAATAGTGCAATACTTCTTCCTCCCAGTTGCTCACACAGTTTACTACTTTTTTGTGTAGTTTTTGTCTGCCAGAAACTATAATTCACTAGTTTTGTATCATAAAAGAGTCATCGTTTCTCCTCCTAGGGGTTATTCGAGACCTCTTAATCCAAACCGCAAGTAACGAGGCATTGGCTACCTTAAGAGAGTCATAGTTACTCGTCCCAATTGCTCACCCAGTCTGCCACTTTTTCTTACTGCGGACAGTCTGCCAGAAGCGATATGTCACTCGTTTGTATCTTAAGAGATTCATCGTTACTCCTTCCATAGGTTACTGGTATTCTCTGAGCCAATACCTCTCTTGACGAAAAAGTGGCTATCTTAATAGTGCAATACTTCTTTCTCCGAGTTGCTCACACAGTTTACTGCTTTTGTGTAGTTTTTGTCTGCCAGAAACTATAATTCACTAGTTGTGTATCATAAAAGAGTCATCGTTTCTCCTCCTAGGGGTTATTCGAGATATCTTAGTCCAAACCGCAAGTAACGAGGCATTGGCTACCTTAAGAGAGTCATAGTTACTCGTCCCAATTGCTCACCCAGTCTGCCACTTTTCCTTACTGCGGCCAGTCTGCCAGAAGCGATATGTCACTCGTTGTGTATCTTAAGAGATTCATCGTTACTCTTTCCATAGGTTACTGGTATTCTCTTATTCAATGCCTCTCGTGACGAAAAAGTGGCTATCTTAATAGTGCAATACTTCTTCCTCCCAGTTGCTCACACAGTTTACTACTTTTTTGTGTAGTTTTTGTCTGCCACAAACTATAATTCACTAGTTTTGTATCATAAAAGAGTCATCGTTTCTCCTCCTAGGGGTTATTCGAGACCTCTTAATCCAAACCGCAAGTAACGAGGCATTGGCTACCTTAAGAGAGTCATAGTTACTCGTCCCAATTGCTCACCCAGTCTGCCACTTTTTCTTACTGCGGCCAGTCTGCCAGAAGCGATATGTCACTCGTTGTGTATCTTAAGAGATTCATCGTTACTCCTTCCATAGGTTACTGGTATTCTCTGAGTCAATACCTCTCTTGACGAAAAAGTGGCTATCTTAATAGTGCAATACTTCTTCCTCCGAGTTGCTCACACAGTTTACTGCTTTTTGTGTAGTTTTTGTCTGCCAGAAACTATAATTCACTAGTTTTGTATCATAAAAGAGTCATCGTTTCTCCTCCTAGGGGTTATTCGAGATATCTTAATCCAAACCGCAAGTAACGAGGCATTGGCTACCTTAAGAGAGTCATAGTTACTCGTCCCTATTGCTCACCCAGTCTGCCACTTTTTCTTACTGTGTCCCAGTCTTCCAGAAGCGATATGCCACTCGTTGTTCATCTTAAGAGATTCATCGTTACTCCTTCCATAGGTTACTGGTATTCTCTGAGTCAATACCTCTCTTGACGAAAAAGTGGCTATCTTAATAGTGCAATACCTCTTCCTCCGAGTTGCTCACACTGTTTACTGCTTTTAGTGTAGTTTTTGTCTGCCAGAAACTATAATTCACTAGTTGTGTATCATAAAAGAGTCATCGTTTCTCCTCCAAGGGGTTATTCGAGACCTCTTAATCCAAACCGCAAGTAACGAGGCATTGGCTACCTTAAGAGAGTCATAGTTACTCGTCCCAATTGCTCACCCAGTCTGCCACTTTTCCTTACTGCGGCCAGTCTGCCAGAAGCGATATGTCACTCGTTGTGTATCTTAAGAGATTCATCGTTACTCCTTCCATAGGTTACTGGTATTCTCTGATTCAATGTTTCTCGTGACGAAAAAGTGGCTATCTTAATAGTGCAATACTTCTTCCTCCCAGTTGCTCACACAGTTTACTACTTTTTTGTGTAGTTTTTGTCTGCCAGAAACTATAATTCTCTAGTTGTGTATCATAAAAGAGTCATCGTTTCTCCTCCTAGGGGTTATTCGAGACCTCTTAATCCAAACCGCAAGTAACGAGGCATTGGCTACCTTAAGAGAGTCATAGTTACTCGTCCCAATTGCTCACCCAGTCTGCCACTTTTTCTTACTGCGGCCAGTCTGCCAGAAGCGATATGTCACTCGTTGTGTATCTTAAGAGATTCATCGTTACTCCTTCCATAGGTTACTGGTATTCTCTGAGTCAATACCTCTCTTGACGAAAAAGTGGCTATCTTAATAGTGCAATACTTCTTCCTCCGAGTTGCTCACACAGTTTACTGCTTTTTGTGTAGTTTTTGTCTGCCAGAAACTATAATTCACTAGTTGTGTATCATAAAAGAGTCATCGTTTCTCCTCCTAGGGGTTTTCGAGACCTCTTAATCCAAACCGCAAGTAACGAGGCATTGGCTACCTTAAGAGAGTCATAGTTACTCGTCCCAATTGCTCACCCAGTCTGCCACTTTTTCTTACTGCGGCCAGTCTGCCAGAAGCGATATGTCACTCGTTGTGTATCTTAAGAGATTCATCGTTACTCCTTCCATAGGTTACTGGTATTCTCTGATTCAATGCCTCTCGTGACGAAAAAGTGGCTATCTTAATAGTGCAATACTTCTTCCTCCCAGTTGCTCACACAGTTTACTACTTTTTTGTGTAGTTTTTGTCTGCCAGAAACTATAATTCACTAGTTTTGTATCATAAAAGAGTCATCGTTTCTCCTCCTAGGGGTTATTCGAGACCTCTTAATCCAAACAGCAAGTAACGAGGCATTGGCTACCTTAAGAGAGTCATAGTTACTCGTCCCAATTGCTCACCCAGTCTGCCACTTTTTCTTACTGCGGCCAGTCTGCCAGAAGCGATATGTCACTCGTTGTGTATCTTAAGAGATTCATCGTTACTCCTTCCATAGGTTACTGGTATTCTCTGAGTCAATGTCTCTCTTGACGAAAAAGTGGCTATCTTAATAGTGCAATACTTCTTCCTCCGAGTTGCTCACACAGTTTAGTACTTTTTGTTAGGTTTTAGTCTGCCAGAAACTATAATTCACTAGTTTTGTATCATAAAAGAGTCATCGTTTCTCCTCCTAGGGGTTATTCGAGATTTCTTAATCCAAACCGCAAGTAACGAGGCATTGGCTACCTTAAGAGAGTCATAGTTACTCGTCCCAATTGCTCACCCAGTCTGCCACTTCTCCTTACTGCGGCCAGTCTGCCAGAAGCGATATGTCACTCGTTGTGTATCTTAAGAGATTCATCGCTACTCTTTCCATAGGTTACTGGTATTCTCTGATTCAATGCCTCTCGTGACGAAAAAGTGGCTATCTTAATAGTGCAATACTTCTTCCTCCCAGTTGCTCACACAGTTTACTACTTTTTTGTGTAGTTTTTGTCTGCCAGAAACTATAATTCACTAGTTGTGTATCATAAAAGAGTCATCGTTTCTCCTCCTAGGGGTTATTCGAGACCTCTTAATCCAAACCGCAAGTAACGAGGCATTGCCTACCTTAAGAGAGTCATAGTTACTCGTCCCAATTGCTCACCCAGTCTGCCACTTTTTCTTACTGCGGACAGTCTGCCAGAAGCGATATGTCACTCGTTGTGTATCTTAAGAGATTCATCGTTACTCCTTCCATAGGTTACTGGTATTCTCTGAGCCAATACCTCTCTTGACGAAAAAGTGGCTATCTTAATAGTGCAATACTTCTTTCTCCGAGTTGCTCACACAGTTTACTGCTTTTGTGTAGTTTTTGTCTGCCAGAAACTATAATTCACTAGTTGTGTATCATAAAAGAGTCATCGTTTCTCCTCCTAGGGGTTATTCGAGATATCTTAGTCCAAACCGCAAGTAACGAGGCATTGGCTACCTTAAGAGAGTCATAGTTACTCGTCCCAATTGCTCACCCAGTCTGCCACTTTTCCTTACTGCGGCCAGTCTGCCAGAAGCGATATGTCACTCGTTGTGTATCTTAAGAGATTCATCGTTACTCTTTCCATAGGTTACTGGTATTCTCTTATTCAATGCCTCTCGTGACGAAAAAGTGGCTAACTTAATAGTGCAATACTTCTTCCTCCCAGTTGCTCACACAGTTTACTACTTTTTTGTGTAGTTTTTGTCTGCCTGAAACTATAATTCACTAGTTTTGTATCATAAAAGAGTCATCGTTTCTCCTCCTAGGGGTTATTCGAGACCTCTTAATCCAAACCGCAAGTAACGAGGCATTGGCTACCTTAAGAGAGTCATAGTTACTCGTCCCAATTGCTCACCCAGTCTGCCACTTTTTCTTACTGCGGCCAGTCTGCCAGAAGCGATATGTCACTCGTTGTGTATCTTAAGAGATTCATCGTTACTCCTTCCATAGGTTACTGGTATTCTCTGAGTCAATACCTCTCTTGACGAAAAAGTGGCTATCTTAATAGTGCAATACTTCTTCCTCCGAGTTGCTCACACAGTTTACTGCTTTTTGTGTAGTTTTTGTCTGCCAGAAACTATAATTCACTAGTTTTGTATCATAAAAGAGTCATCGTTTCTCCTCCTAGGGGTTATTCGAGATATCTTAATCCAAACCGCAAGTAACGAGGCATTGGCTACCTTAAGAGAGTCATAGTTACTCGTCCCCATTGCTCACCCAGTCTGCCACTTTTTCTTACTGTGTCCCAGTCTTCCAGAAGCGATATGCCACTCGTTGTTCATCTTAAGAGATTCATCGTTACTCCTTCCATAGGTTACTGGTATTCTCTGAGTCAATACCTCTCTTGACGAAAAAGCGGCTATCTTAATAATGCAATACCTCTTCCTCCGAGTTGCTCACACTGTTTACTGCTTTTAGTGTAGTTTTTGTCTGCCAGAAACTATAATTCACTAGTTGTGTATCATAAAAGAGTCATCGTTTCTCCTCCTAGGGGTTATTCGAGACCTCTTAATCCAAACCGCAAGTAACGAGGCATTGGCTACCTTAAGAGAGTCATAGTTACTCGTCCCAATTGCTCACCCAGTCTGCCACTTTTCCTTACTGCGGCCAGTCTGCCAGAAGCGATATGTCACTCGTTGTGTATCTTAAGAGATTCATCGTTACTCCTTCCATAGGTTACTGGTATTCTCTGATTCAATGTTTCTCGTGACGAAAAAGTGGCTATCTTAATAGTGCAATACTTCTTCCTCCGAGTTGCTCACACAGTTTACTACTTTTTTGTGTAGTTTTTGTCTGCCAGAAACTATAATTCTCTAGTTGTGTATCATAAAAGAGTCATCGTTTCTCCTCCTAGGGGTTATTCGAGACCTCTTAATCCAAACCGCAAGTAACGAGGCATTGGCTACCTTAAGAGAGTCATAGTTACTCGTCCCAATTGCTCACCCAGTCTGCCACTTTTTCTTACTGCGGCCAGTCTGCCAGAAGCGATATGTCACTCGTTGTGTATCTTAAGAGATTCATCGTTACTCCTTCCATAGGTTACTGGTATTCTCTGAGTCAATACCTCTCTTGACGAAAAAGTGGCTATCTTAATAGTGCAATACTTCTGCCTCCGAGTTGCTCACACAGTTTACTGCTTTTTGTGTAGTTTTTGTCTGCCAGAAACTATAATTCACTAGTTGTGTATCATAAAAGAGTCATTGTTTCTTCTCCTAGGGGTTATTCGAGACCTCTTAATCCAAACCGCAAGTAACGAGGCATTGGCTACCTTAAGAGAGTCATAGTTACTCGTCCCAATTGCTCACCCAGTCTGCCACTTTTTCTTACTGCGGCCAGTCTGCCAGAAGCGATATGTCACTCGTTGTGTATCTTAAGAGATTCATCGTTACTCCTTCCATAGGTTACTGGTATTCTCTGATTCAATGCCTCTCGTGACGAAAAAGTGGCTATCTTAATAGTGCAATACTTCTTCCTCCCAGTTGCTCACGCAGTTTACTACTTTTTTGTGTAGTTTTTGTCTGCCAGAAACTATAATTCACTAGTTTTGTATCATAAAAGAGTCATCGTTTCTCCTCCTAGGGGTTATTCGAGACCTCTTAATCCAAACCGCAAGTAACGAGGCATTGGCTACCTTAAGAGAGTCATAGTTACTCGTCCCAATTGCTCACCCAGTCTGCCACTTTTTCTTACTGCGGCCAGTCTGCCAGAAGCGATATGTCACTCGTTGTGTATCTTAAGAGATTCATCGTTACTCCTTCCATAGGTTACTGGTATTCTCTGAGTCAATGTCTCTCTTGACGAAAAAGTGGCTATCTTAATAGTGCAACACTTCTTCCTCCGAGTTGCTCACACAGTTTAGTACTTTTTGTGTAGTTTTTGTCTGCCAGAAACTATAATTCACTAGTTTTGTATCATAAAAGAGTCATCGTTTCTCCTCCTAGGGGTTATTCGAGATTTCTTAATCCAAACCGCAAGTAACGAGGCATTGGCTACCTTAAGAGAGTCATAGTTACTCGTCCCAATTGCTCACCCAGTCTGCCACTTTTTCTTACTGCGGCCAGTCTGCCAGAAGCGATATGTCACTCGTTGTGTATCTTAAGAGATTCATCGCTACTCTTTCCATAGGTTACTGGTATTCTCTGATTCAATGCCTCTCGTGACGAAAAAGTGGCTATCTTAATAGTGCAATACTTCTTCCTCCCAGTTGCTCACACAGTTTACTACTTTTTTGTGTAGTTTTTGTCTGCCAGAAACTATAATTCACTAGTTTTGTATCATAAAAGAGTCATCGTTTCTCCTCCTAGGGGTTATTCGAGACCTCTTAATCCAAACCGCAAGTAACGAGGCATTGGCTACCTTAAGAGAGTCATAGTTACTCGTCCCAATTGCTCACCCAGTCTGCCACTTTTTCTTACTGCGGACAGTCTGCCAGAAGCGATATGTCACTCGTTGTGTATCTTAAGAGATTCATCGTTACTCCTTCCATAGGTTACTGGTATTCTCTGAGCCAATACCTCTCTTGACGAAAAAGTGGCTATCTTAATAGTGCAATACTTCTTTCTCAGAGTTGCTCACACAGTTTACTGCTTTTTGTGTAGTTTTTGTCTGCCAGAAACTATACTTCACTAGTTGTGTATCATAAAAGAGTCATCGTTTCTCCTCCTAGGGGTTATTCGAGATATCTTAGTCCAAACCGCAAGTAACGAGGCATTGGCTACCTTAAGAGAGTCATAGTTACTCGTCCCAATTGCTCACCCAGTCTGCCACTTTTCCTTACTGCGGCCAGTCTGCCAGAAGCGATATGTCACTCGTTGTGTATCTTAAGAGATTCATCGTTACTCTTTCCATAGGTTACTGGTATTCTCTTATTCAATGCCTCTCGTGACGAAAAAGTGGCTATCTTAATAGTGCAATACTTCTTCCTCCCAGTTGCTCACACAGTTTACTACTTTTTTGTGTAGTTTTTGTCTGCCTGAAACTATAATTCACTAGTTTTGTATCATAAAAGAGTCATCGTTTCTCCTCCTAGGGGTTATTCGAGACCTCTTAATCCAAACCGCAAGTAACGAGGCATTGGCTACCTTAAGAGAGTCATAGTTACTCGTCCCAATTGCTCACCCAGTCTGCCACTTTTTCTTACTGCAGCCAGTCTGCCAGAAGCGATATGTCACTCGTTGTGTATCTTAAGAGATTCATCGTTACTCCTTCCATAGCTTACTGGTATTCTCTGAGTCAATACCTCTCTTGACGAAAAAGTGGCTATCTTAATAGTGCAATACTTCTGCCTCCGAGTTGCTCACACAGTTTACTGCTTTTTGTGTAGTTTTTGTCTGCCAGAAACTATAATTCACTAGTTGTGTATCATAAAAGAGTCATCGTTTCTCCTCCTAGGGGTTATTCGAGACCTCTTAATCCAAACCGCAAGTAACGAGGCATTGGCTACCTTAAGAGAGTCATAGTTACTCGTCCCAATTGCTCACCCAGTCTGCCACTTTTTCTTACTGCGGCCAGTCTGCCAGAAGCGATATGTCACTCGTTGTGTATCTTAAGAGATTCATCGTTACTCCTTCCATAGGTTACTGGTATACTCTGAGTCAATACCTCTCTTGACGAAAAAGTGGCTATCTTAATAGTGCAATACTTCTTCCTCCGAGTTGCTCACACAGTTTACTACTTTTTGTGTAGTTTTTGTCTGCCAGAAACTATAATTCACTAGTTTTGTATCATAAAAGAGTCATCGTTTCTCCTCCTAGGGGTTATTCGAGATTTCTTAATCCAAACCGCAAGTAACGAGGCATTGGCTACCTTAAGAGAGTCATAGTTACTCGTCCCAATTGCTCACCCAGTCTGCCACTTTTCCTTACTGCGGCCAGTCTGCCAGAAGCGATATGTCACTCGTTGTGTATCTTAAGAGATTCATCGCTACTCTTTCCATAGGTTACTGGTATTCTCTGATTCAATGCCTCTCGTGACGAAAAAGTGGCTATCTTAATAGTGCAATACTTCTTCCTCCCAGTTGCTCACGCAGTTTACTACTTTTTTGTGTAGTTTTTGTCTGCCAGAAACTATAATTCACTAGTTTTGTATCATAAAAGAGTCATCGTTTCTCCTCCTAGGGGTTATTCGAGACCTCTTAATCCAAACCGCAAGTAACGAGGCATTGGCTACCTTAAGAGAGTCATAGTTACTCGTCCCAATTGCTCACCCAGTCTGCCACTTTTTCTTACTGCGGCCAGTCTGCCAGAAGCGATATGTCACTCGTTGTGTATCTTAAGAGATTCATCGTTACTCCTTCCATAGGTTACTGGTATTCTCTGAGCCAATACCTCTCTTGACGAAAAAGTGGCTATCTTAATAGTGCAATACTTCTTTCTCCGAGTTGCTCACACAGTTTACTGCTTTTTGTGTAGTTTTTGTCTGCCAGAAACTATAATTCACTAGTTGTGTATCATAAAAGAGTCATCGTTTCTCCTCCTAGGGGTTATTCGAGGTATCTTAGTCCAAACCGCAAGTAACGAGGCATTGGCTACCTTAAGAGAGTCATAGTTACTCGTCCCAATTGCTCACCCAGTCTGCCACTTTTCCTTACTGCGGCCAGTCTGCCAGAAGCGATATGTCACTCGTGGTGTATCTTAAGAGATTCATCGTTACTCTTTCCATAGGTTACTGGTATTCTCTGATTCAATGCCTCTCGTGACGAAAAAGTGGCTATCTTAATAGTGCAATACTTCTTCCTCCCAGTTGCTCACACAGTTTACTACTTTTTTGTGTAGTTTTTGTCTGCCAGAAACTATAATTCACTAGTTGTGTATCATAAAAGAGTCATCGTTTCTCCTCCTAGGGGTTATTCGAGACCTCTTAATCCAAACCGCAAGTAACGAGGCATTGGCTACCTTAAGAGAGTCATAGTTACTCGTCCCAATTGCTCACCCAGTCTGCCACTTTTTCTTACTGCGGCCAGTCTGCCAGAAGCGATATGTCACTCGTTGTGTATCTTAAGAGATTCATCGTTACTCCTTCCATAGGTTACTGGTATTCTCTGAGTCAATACCTCTCTTGACGAAAAAGTGGCTATCTTAATAGTGCAATACTTCTTCCTCCCAGTTGCTCACACAGTTTACTACTTTTTTGTGTAGTTTTTGTCTGCCAGAAACTATAATTCACTCGTTGTGTATCATAAAAGAGTCATCGTTTCTCCTCCTAGGGGTTATTCGAGACCTCTTAATCCAAACCGCAAGTAACGAGGCATTGGCTACCTTAAGAGAGTCATAGTTACTCGTCCCAATTGCTCACCCAGTCTGCCACTTTTTCTTACTGCAGCCAGTCTGCCAGAAGCGATATGTCACTCGTTGTGTATCTTAAGAGATTCATCGTTACTCCTTCCATAGGTTACTGGTATTCTCTGAGTCAATACCTCTCTTGACGAAAAAGTGGCTATCTTAATAGTGCAATACTTCTTCCTCCGAGTTGCTCACACAGTTTCTACTTTTTGTGTAGTTTTTGTCTGCCAGAAACTATAATTCACTAGTTTTGTATCATAAAAGAGTCATCGTTTCTCCTCCTAGGGGTTATTCGAGATTTCTTAATCCAAACCGCAAGTAACGAGGCATTGGCTACCTTAAGAGAGTCATAGTTACTCGTCCCAATTGCTCACCCAGTCTGCCACTTTTCCTTACTGCGGCCAGTCTGCCAGAAGCGATATGTCACTCGTTGTGTATCTTAAGAGATTCATCGCTACTCTTTCCATAGGTTACTGGTATTCTCTGATTCAATGCATCTCGTGACGAAAAAGTGGCTATCTTAATAGTGCAATACTTCTTCCTCCCAGTTGCTCACGCAGTTTACTACTTTTTTGTGTAGTTTTTGTCTGCCAGAAACTATAATTCACTAGTTTTGTATCATAAAAGAGTCATCGTTTCTCCTCCTAGGGGTTATTCGAGACCTCTTAATCCAAACCGCAAGTAACGAGGCATTGGCTACCTTAAGAGAGTCATAGTTACTCGTCCCAATTGCTCACCCAGTCTGCCACTTTTTCTTACTGCAGCCAGTCTGCCAGAAGCGATATGTCACTCGTTGTGTATCTTAAGAGATTCATCGTTACTCCTTCCATAGCTTACTGGTATTCTCTGAGTCAATACCTCTCTTGACGAAAAAGTGGCTATCTTAATAGTGCAATACTTCTGCCTCCGAGTTGCTCACACAATTTACTGCTTTTTGTGTAGTTTTTGTCTGCCAGAAACTATAATTCACTAGTTGTGTATCATAAAAGAGTCATCGTTTCTCCTCCTAGGGGTTATTCGAGACCTCTTAATCCAAACCGCAAGTAACGAGGCATTGGCTACCTTAAGAGAGTCATAGTTACTCGTCCCAATTGCTCACCCAGTCTGCCACTTTTTCTTACTGCGGCCAGTCTGCCAGAAGCGATATGTCACTCGTTGTGTATCTTAAGAGATTCATCGTTACTCCTTCCATAGGTTACTGGTATTCTCTGAGTCAATACCTCTCTTGACGAAAAAGTGGCTATCTTAATAGTGCAATACTTCTTCCTCCGAGTTGCTTACACAGTTTACTACTTTTTGTGTAGTTTTTGTCTGCCAGAAACTATAATTCACTAGTTTTGTATCATAAAAGAGTCATCGTTTCTCCTCCTACGGGTTATTCGAGATTTCTTAATCCAAACCGCAAGTAACGAGGCATTGGCTACCTTAAGAGAGTCATAGTTACTCGTCCCAATTGCTCACCCAGTCTGCCACTTTTCCTTACTGCGGCCAGTCTGCCAGAAGCGATATGTCACTCGTTGTGTATCTTAAGAGATTCATCGCTACTCTTTCCATAGGTTACTGGTATTCTCTGATTCAATGCCTCTCGTGACGAAAAAGTGGCTATCTTAATAGTGCAATACTTCTTCCTCCCAGTTGCTCACGCAGTTTACTACTTTTTTGTGTAGTTTTTGTCTGCCAGAAACTATAATTCACTAGTTTTGTATCATAAAAGAGTCATCGTTTCTCCTCCTAGGGGTTATTCGAGACCTCTTAATCCAAACCGCAAGTAACGAGGCATTGGCTACCTTAAGAGAGTCATAGTTACTCGTCCCAATTGCTCACCCAGTCTGCCACTTTTTCTTACTGCGGCCAGTCTGCCAGAAGCGATATGTCACTCGTTGTGTATCTTAAGAGATTCATCGTTACTCCTTCCATAGGTTACTGGTATTCTCTGAGCCAATACCTCTCTTGACGAAAAAGTGGCTATCTTAATAGTGCAATACTTCTTTCTCCGAGTTGCTCACACAGTTTACTGCTTTGTGTGTAGTTTTTGTCTGCCTGAAACTATAATTCACTAGTTGTGTATCATAAAAGAGTCATCGTTTCTCCTCCTAGGGGTTATTCGAGATATCTTAGTCCAAAACGCAAGTAACGAGGCATTGGCTACCTTAAGAGAGTCATAGTTACTCGTCCCAATTGCTCACCCAGTCTGCCACTTTTCCTTACTGCGGCCAGTCTGCCAGAAGCGATATGTCACTCGTGGTGTATCTTAAGAGATTCATCGTTACTCTTTCCATAGGTTACTGGTATTCTCTGATTCAATGCCTCTCGTGACGAAAAAGTGGCTATCTTAATAGTGCAATACTTCTTCCTCCCAGTTGCTCACACAGTTTACTACTTTTTTGTGTAGTTTTTGTCTGCCAGAAACTATAATTCACTAGTTGTGTATCATAAAAGAGTCATCGTTTCTCCTCCTAGGGGTTATTCGAGACCTCTTAATCCAAACCGCAAGTAACGAGGCATTGGCTACCTTAAGAGAGTCATAGTTACTCGTCCCAATTGCTCACCCAGTCTGCCACTTTTTCTTACTGCGGCCAGTCTGCCAGAAGCGATATGTCACTCGTTGTGTATCTTAAGAGATTCATCGTTACTCCTTCCATAGGTTACTGGTATTCTCTGAGTCAATACCTCTCTTGACGAAAAAGTGGCTATCTTAATAGTGCAATACTTCTTCCTCCGAGTTGCTCACACAGTTTACTGCTTTTTGTGTAGTTTTTGTCTGCCAGAAACTATAATTCACTAGTTGTGTATCATAAAAGAGTCATCGTTTCTCCTCCTAGGGGTTATTCGAGATATCTTAGTCCAAACCGCAAGTAACGAGGCATTGGCTACCTTAAGAGAGTCATAGTTACTCGTCCCAATTGCTCACCCAGTCTGCCACTTTTTCTTACTGCGGACAGTCTGCCAGAAGCGATATGTCACTCGTTGTGTATCTTAAGAGATTCATCGTTACTCCTTCCATAGGTTACTGGTATTCTCTGAGTCAATACCTCTCGTGACGAAAAAGTGGCTATCTTAATAGTGCAATACTTCTTCCTCCGAGTTGCTCACACAGTTTACTGCTTTTTGTGTAGTTTTTGTCTGCCAGAAACTATATATCACTAGTTTTGTATCATAAAAGAGTCATCGTTTCTCCTCCTAGGGGTTATTCGAGATATCTTAATCCAAACCGCAAGTAACGAGGCATTGGCTACCTTAAGAGAGTCATAGTTACTCGTCCCCATTGCTCACCCAGTCTGCCACTTTTTCTTACTGTGTCCCAGTCTTCCAGAAGCGATATGCCACTCGTTGTTCATCTTAAGAGATTCATCGTTACTCCTTCCATAGGTTACTGGTATTCTCTGAGTCAATACCTCTCTTGACGAAAAAGTGGCTATCTTAATAGTGCAATACTTCTTCCTCCGAGTTGCTCACACTGTTTACTGCTTTTAGTGTAGTTTTTGTCTGCCAGAAACTATAATTCACTAGTTGTGTATCATAAAAGAGTCATCGTTTCTCCTCCTAGGGGTTATTCGAGACCTCTTAATCCGAACCGCAAGTAACGAGGCATTGGCTACCTTAAGAGAGTCATAGTTACTCGTCCCAATTGCTCACCTAGTCTGCCACTTTTCCTTACTGCGGCCAGTCTGCCAGAAGCGATATGTCACTCGTTGTGTATCTTAAGAGATTCATCGTTACTCCTTCCATAGGTTACTGGTATTCTCTGAGTCAATACCTCTCTTGACGAAAAAGTGGCTATCTTAATAGTGCAATACTTCTTCCTCCGAGTTGCTCACACAGTTTACTGCTTTTTGTGTAGTTTTTGTCTGCCAGAAACTATAATTTACTAGTTGTGTATCATAAAAGAGTCATCGTTTCTCCTCCTAGGGGTTATTCGAGATATCTTAGTCCAAACCGCAAGTAACGAGGCATTGGCTACCTTAAGAGAGTCATAGTTACTCGTCCCAATTGCTCACCCAGTCTGCCACTTTTCCTTACTGCGGCCAGTCTGCCAGAAGCGATATGTCACTCGTGGTGTATCTTAAGAGATTCATCGTTACTCTTTCCATAGGTTACTGGTATTCTCTGATTCAATGCCTCTCGTGACGAAAAAGTGGCTATCTTAATAGTGCAATACTTCTTCCTCCCAGTTGCTCACACAGTTTACTACTTTTTTGTGTAGTTTTTGTCTGCCAGAAACTATAATTCACTAGTTGTGTATCATAAAAGAGTCATCGTTTCTCCTCCTAGGGGTTATTCGAGACCTCTTAATCCAAACCGCAAGTAACGAGGCATTGGCTACCTTAAGAGAGTCATAGTTACTCGTCCCAATTGCTCACCCAGTCTGCCACTTTTTCTTACTGCGGCCAGTCTGCCAGAAGCGATATGTCACTCGTTGTGTATCTTAAGAGATTCATCGTTACTCCTTCCATAGGTTACTGGTATTCTCTGAGTCAATACCTCTCTTGACGAAAAAGTGGCTATCTTAATAGTGCAATACTTCTTCCTCCGAGTTGCTCACACAGTTTACTGCTTTTTGTGTAGTTTTTGTCTGCCAGAAACTATAATTCACTAGTTGTGTATCATAAAAGAGTCATCGTTTCTCCTCCTAGGGGTTATTCGAGATATCTTAGTCCAAACCGCAAGTAACGAGGCATTGGCTACCTTAAGAGAGTCATAGTTACTCGTCCCAATTGCTCACCCAGTCTGCCACTTTTCCTTACTGCGGCCAGTCTGCCAGAAGCGATATGTCACTCGTGGTGTATCTTAAGAGATTCATCGTTACTCTTTCCATAGGTTACTGGTATTCTCTGATTCAATGCCTCTCGTGACGAAAAAGTGGCTATCTTAATAGTGCAATACTTCTTCCTCCCAGTTGCTCACACAGTTTACTACTTTTTTGTGTAGTTTTTGTCTGCCAGAAACTATAATTCACTAGTTGTGTATCATAAAAGAGTCATCGTTTCTCCTCCTAGGGGTTATTCGAGACCTCTTAATCCAAACCGCAAGTAACGAGGCATTGGCTACCTTAAGAGAGTCATAGTTACTCGTCCCAATTGCTCACCCAGTCTGCCACTTTTTCTTACTGCGGCCAGTCTGCCAGAAGCGATATGTCACTCGTTGTGTATCTTAAGAGATTCATCGTTACTCCTTCCATAGGTTACTGGTATTCTCTGAGTCAATACCTCTCTTGACGAAAAAGTGGCTATCTTAATAGTGCAATACTTCTTCCTCCGAGTTGCTCACACAGTTTACTGCTTTTTGTGTAGTTTTTGTCTGCCAGAAACTATAATTCACTAGTTGTGTATCATAAAAGAGTCATCGTTTCTCCTCCTAGGGGTTATTCGAGATATCTTAGTCCAAACCACAAGTAACGAGGCATTGGCTACCTTAAGAGAGTCATAGTTACTCGTCCCAATTGCTCACCCAGTCTGCCACTTTTCCTTACTGCGGCCAGTCTGCCAGAAGCGATATGTCACTCGTGGTGTATCTTAAGAGATTCATCGTTACTCTTTCCATAGGTTACTGGTATTCTCTGATTCAATGCCTCTCGTGACGAAAAAGTGGCTATCTTAATAGTGCAATACTTCTTCCTCCCAGTTGCTCACACAGTTTACTACTTTTTTGTGTAGTTTTTGTCTGCCAGAAACTATAATTCACTAGTTGTGTATCATAAAAGAGTCATCGTTTCTCCTCCTAGGGGTTATTCGAGACCTCTTAATCCAAACCGCAAGTAACGAGGCATTGGCTACCTTAAGAGAGTCATAGTTACTCGTCCCAATTGCTCACCCAGTCTGCCACTTTTTCTTACTGCGGCCAGTCTGCCAGAAGCGATATGTCACTCGTTGTGTATCTTAAGAGATTCATCGTTACTCTTTCCATAGGTTACTGGTATTCTCTTATTCAATGCCTCTCGTGACGAAAAAGTGGCTATCTTAATAGTGCAATACTTCTTCCTCCCAGTTGCTCACACAGTTTACTACTTTTTTGTGTAGTTTTTGTCTGCCTGAAACTATAATTCACTAGTTTTGTATCATAAAAGAGTCATCGTTTCTCCTCCTAGGGGTTATTCGAGACCTCTTAATCCAAACCGCAAGTAACGAGGCATTGGCTACCTTAAGAGAGTCATAGTTACTCGTCCCAATTGCTCACCCAGTCTGCCACTTTTTCTTACTGCAGCCAGTCTGCCAGAAGCGATATGTCACTCGTTGTGTATCTTAAGAGATTCATCGTTACTCCTTCCATAGCTTACTGGTATTCTCTGAGTCAATACCTCTCTTGACGAAAAAGTGGCTATCTTAATAGTGCAATACTTCTGCCTCCGAGTTGCTCACACAGTTTACTGCTTTTTGTGTAGTTTTTGTCTGCCAGAAACTATAATTCACTAGTTGTGTATCATAAAAGAGTCATCGTTTCTCCTCCTAGGGGTTATTCGAGACCTCTTAATCCAAACCGCAAGTAACGAGGCATTGGCTACCTTAAGAGAGTCATAGTTACTCGTCCCAATTGCTCACCCAGTCTGCCACTTTTTCTTACTGCGGCCAGTCTGCCAGAAGCGATATGTCACTCGTTGTGTATCTTAAGAGATTCATCGTTACTCCTTCCATAGGTTACTGGTATTCTCTGAGTCAATACCTCTCTTGACGAAAAAGTGGCTATCTTAATAGTGCAATACTTCTTCCTCCGAGTTGCTCACACAGTTTACTACTTTTTGTGTAGTATTTGTCTGCCAGAAACTATAATTCACTAGTTTTGTATCATAAAAGAGTCATCGTTTCTCCTCCTAGGGGTTATTCGAGATTTCTTAATCCAAACCGCAAGTAACGAGGCATTGGCTACCTTAAGAGAGTCATAGTTACTCGTCCCAATTGCTCACCCAGTCTGCCACTTTTCCTTACTGCGGCCAGTCTGCCAGAAGCGATATGTCACTCGTTGTGTATCTCAAGAGATTCATCGCTACTCTTTCCATAGGTTACTGGTATTCTCTGATTCAATGCCTCTCGTGACGAAAAAGTGGCTATCTTAATAGTGCAATACTTCTTCCTCCCAGTTGCTCACGCAGTTTACTACTTTTTTGTGTAGTTTTTGTCTGCCAGAAACTATAATTCACTAGTTTTGTATCATAAAAGAGTCATCGTTTCTCCTCCTAGGGGTTATTCGAGACCTCTTAATCCAAACCGCAAGTAACGAGGCATTGGCTACCTTAAGAGAGTCATAGTTACTCGTCCCAATTGCTCACCCAGTCTGCCACTTTTTCTTACTGCAGCCAGTCTGCCAGAAGCGATATGTCACTCGTTGTGTATCTTAAGAGATTCATCGTTACTCCTTCCATAGCTTACAGGTATTCTCTGAGTCAATACCTCTCTTGACGAAAAAGTGGCTATCTTAATAGTGCAATACTTCTGCCTCCGAGTTGCTCACACAGTTTACTGCTTTTTGTGTAGTTTTTGTCTGCCAGAAACTATAATTCACTAGTTGTGTATCATAAAAGAGTCATCGTTTCTCCTCCTAGGGGTTATTCGAGACCTCTTAATCCAAACTGCAAGTAACGAGGCATTGGCTACCTTAAGAGAGTCATAGTTACTCGTCCCAATTGCTCACCCAGTCTGCCACTTTTCCTTACTGCGGCCAGTCTGCCAGAAGCGATATGTCACTCGTGGTGTATCTTAAGAGATTCATCGTTACTCTTTCCATAGGTTACTGGTATTCTCTGATTCAATGCCTCTCGTGACGAAAAAGTGGCTATCTTAATAGTGCAATACTTCTTCCTCCCAGTTGCTCACACAGTTTACTACTTTTTTGTGTAGTTTTTGTCTGCCAGAAACTATAATTCACTAGTTGTGTATCATAAAAGAGTCATCGTTTCTCCTCCTAGGGGTTATTCGAGACCTCTTAATCCAAACCGCAAGTAACGAGGCATTGGCTACCTTAAGAGAGTCATAGTTACTCGTCCCAATTGCTCACCCAGTCTGCCACTTTTTCTTACTGCGGCCAGTCTGCCAGAAGCGATATGTCACTCGTTGTGTATCTTAAGAGATTCATCGTTACTCCTTCCATAGGTTACTGGTATTCTCTGAGTCAATACCTCTCTTGACGAAAAAGTGGCTATCTTAATAGTGCAATACTTCTTCCTCCGAGTTGCTCACACAGTTTACTGCTTTTTGTGTAGTTTTTGTCTGCCAGAAACTATAATTCACTAGTTGTGTATCATAAAAGAGTCATCGTTTCTCCTCCTAGGGGTTATTCGAGATATCTTAGTCCAAACCGCAAGTAACGAGGCATTGGCTACCTTAAGAGAGTCATAGTTACTCGTCCCAATTGCTCACCCAGTCTGCCACTTTTCCTTACTGCGGCCAGTCTGCCAGAAGCGATATGTCACTCGTGGTGTATCTTAAGAGATTCATCGTTACTCTTTCCATAGGTTACTGGTATTCTCTGATTCAATGCCTCTCGTGACGAAAAAGTGGCTATCTTAATAGTGCAATACTTCTTCCTCCCAGTTGCTCACACAGTTTACTACTTTTTTGTGTAGTTTTTGTCTGCCAGAAACTATAATTCACTAGTTGTGTATCATAAAAGAGTCATCGTTTCTCCTCCTAGGGGTTATTCGAGACCTCTTAATCCAAACCGCAAGTAACGAGGCATTGGCTACCTTAAGAGAGTCATAGTTACTCGTCCCAATTGCTCACCCAGTCTGCCACTTTTTCTTACTGCGGCCAGTCTGCCAGAAGCGATATGTCACTCGTTGTGTATCTTAAGAGATTCATCGTTACTCCTTCCATAGGTTACTGGTATTCTCTGAGTCAATACCTCTCTTGACGAAAAAGTGGCTATCTTAATAGTGCAATACTTCTTCCTCCGAGTTGCTCACACAGTTTACTGCTTTTTGTGTAGTTTTTGTCTGCCAGAAACTATAATTCACTAGTTGTGTATCATAAAAGAGTCATCGTTTCTCCTCCTAGGGGTTATTCGAGATATCTTAGTCCAAACCACAAGTAACGAGGCATTGGCTACCTTAAGAGAGTCATAGTTACTCGTCCCAATTGCTCACCCAGTCTGCCACTTTTCCTTACTGCGGCCAGTCTGCCAGAAGCGATATGTCACTCGTGGTGTATCTTAAGAGATTCATCGTTACTCTTTCCATAGGTTACTGGTATTCTCTGATTCAATGCCTCTCGTGACGAAAAAGTGGCTATCTTAATAGTGCAATACTTCTTCCTCCCAGTTGCTCACACAGTTTACTACTTTTTTGTGTAGTTTTTGTCTGCCAGAAACTATAATTCACTAGTTGTGTATCATAAAAGAGTCATCGTTTCTCCTCCTAGGGGTTATTCGAGACCTCTTAATCCAAACCGCAAGTAACGAGGCATTGGCTACCTTAAGAGAGTCATAGTTACTCGTCCCAATTGCTCACCCAGTCTGCCACTTTTTCTTACTGCGGCCAGTCTGCCAGAAGCGATATGTCACTCGTTGTGTATCTTAAGAGATTCATCGTTACTCTTTCCATAGGTTACTGGTATTCTCTTATTCAATGCCTCTCGTGACGAAAAAGTGGCTATCTTAATAGTGCAATACTTCTTCCTCCCAGTTGCTCACACAGTTTACTACTTTTTTGTGTAGTTTTTGTCTGCCTGAAACTATAATTCACTAGTTTTGTATCATAAAAGAGTCATCGTTTCTCCTCCTAGGGGTTATTCGAGACCTCTTAATCCAAACCGCAAGTAACGAGGCATTGGCTACCTTAAGAGAGTCATAGTTACTCGTCCCAATTGCTCACCCAGTCTGCCACTTTTTCTTACTGCAGCCAGTCTGCCAGAAGCGATATGTCACTCGTTGTGTATCTTAAGAGATTCATCGTTACTCCTTCCATAGCTTACTGGTATTCTCTGAGTCAATACCTCTCTTGACGAAAAAGTGGCTATCTTAATAGTGCAATACTTCTGCCTCCGAGTTGCTCACACGGTTTACTGCTTTTTGTGTAGTTTTTGTCTGCCAGAAACTATAATTCACTAGTTGTGTATCATAAAAGAGTCATCGTTTCTCCTCCTAGGGGTTATTCGAGACCTCTTAATCCAAACCGCAAGTAACGAGGCATTGGCTACCTTAAGAGAGTCATAGTTACTCGTCCCAATTGCTCACCCAGTCTGCCACTTTTTCTTACTGCGGCCAGTCTGCCAGAAGCGATATGTCACTCGTTGTGTATCTTAAGAGATTCATCGTTACTCCTTCCATAGGTTACTGGTATTCTCTGAGTCAATACCTCTCTTGACGAAAAAGTGGCTATCTTAATAGTGCAATACTTCTTCCTCCGAGTTGCTCACACAGTTTACTACTTTTTGTGTAGTATTTGTCTGCCAGAAACTATAATTCACTAGTTTTGTATCATAAAAGAGTCATCGTTTCTCCTCCTAGGGGTTATTCGAGATTTCTTAATCCAAACCGCAAGTAACGAGGCATTGGCTACCTTAAGAGAGTCATAGTTACTCGTCCCAATTGCTCACCCAGTCTGCCACTTTTCCTTACTGCGGCCAGTCTGCCAGAAGCGATATGTCACTCGTTGTGTATCTCAAGAGATTCATCGCTACTCTTTCCATAGGTTACTGGTATTCTCTGATTCAATGCCTCTCGTGACGAAAAAGTGGCTATCTTAATAGTGCAATACTTCTTCCTCCCAGTTGCTCACGCAGTTTACTACTTTTTTGTGTAGTTTTTGTCTGCCAGAAACTATAATTCACTAGTTTTGTATCATAAAAGAGTCATCGTTTCTCCTCCTAGGGGTTATTCGAGACCTCTTAATCCAAACCGCAAGTAACGAGGCATTGGCTACCTTAAGAGAGTCATAGTTACTCGTCCCAATTGCTCACCCAGTCTGCCACTTTTTCTTACTGCAGCCAGTCTGCCAGAAGCGATATGTCACTCGTTGTGTATCTTAAGAGATTCATCGTTACTCCTTCCATAGCTTACAGGTATTCTCTGAGTCAATACCTCTCTTGACGAAAAAGTGGCTATCTTAATAGTGCAATACTTCTGCCTCCGAGTTGCTCACACAGTTTACTGCTTTTTGTGTAGTTTTTGTCTGCCAGAAACTATAATTCACTAGTTGTGTATCATAAAAGAGTCATCGTTTCTCCTCCTAGGGGTTATTCGAGACCTCTTAATCCAAACTGCAAGTAACGAGGCATTGGCTACCTTAAGAGAGTCATAGTTACTCGTCCCAATTGCTCACCCAGTCTGCCACTTTTTCTTACTGCGGCCAGTCTGCCAGAAGCGATATGTCACTCGTTGTGTATCTTAAGAGATTCATCGTTACTCTTTCCATAGGTTACTGGTATTCACTGATTCAATGCCTCTCGTAACGAAAAAGTGGCTATCTTAATAGTGCAATACTTCTTCCTCCGAGTTGCTCACACAGTTTACTACTTTTTGTGTAGTTTTTGTCTGCCAGAAACTATAATTCACTAGTTTTGTATCATAAAAGAGTCATCGTTTCTCCTCCTAGGGGTTATTCGAGATTTCTTAATCCAAACCGCAAGTAACGAGGCATTGGCTACCTTAAGAGAGTCATAGTTACTCGTCCCAATTGCTCACCCAGTCTGCCACTTTTCCTTACTGCGGCCAGTCTGCCAGAAGCGATATGTCACTCGTTGTGTATCTTAAGAGATTCATCGCTACTCCTTCCATAGGTTACTGGTATTCTCTGAGCCAATACCTCTCTTGACGAAAAAGTGGCTATCTTAATAGTGCAATACTTCTTTCTCCGAGTTGCTCACACAGTTTACTGCTTTTTGTGTAGTTTTTGTCTGCCAGAAACTATAATTCACTAGTTGTGTATCATAAAAGAGTCATCGTTTCTCCTCCTAGGGGTTATTCGAGATATCTTAGTCCAAACCGCAAGTAACGAGGCATTGGCTACCTTAAGAGAGTCATAGTTACTCGTCCCAATTGCTCACCCAGTCTGCCACTTTTCCTTACTGCGGCCAGTCTGCCAGAAGCGATATGTCACTCGTGGTGTATCTTAAGAGATTCATCGTTACTCTTTCCATAGGTTACTGGTATTCTCTGATTCAATGCCTCTCGTGACGAAAAAGTGGCTATCTTAATAGTGCAATACTTCTTCCTCCCAGTTGCTCACACAGTTTACTACTTTTTTGTGTAGTTTTTGTCTGCCAGAAACTATAATTCACTAGTTGTGTATCATAAAAGAGTCATCGTTTCTCCTCCTAGGGGTTATTCGAGACCTCTTAATCCAAACCGCAAGTAACGAGGCATTGGCTACCTTAAGAGAGTCATAGTTACTCGTCCCAATTGCTCACCCAGTCTGCCACTTTTTCTTACTGCGGCCAGTCTGCCAGAAGCGATATGTCACTCGTTGTGTATCTTAAGAGATTCATCGTTACTCCTTCCATAGGTTACTGGTATTCTCTGAGTCAATACCTCTCTTGACGAAAAAGTGGCTATCTTAATAGTGCAATACTTCTTCCTCCCAGTTGCTCACACAGTTTACTGCTTTTTGTGTAGTTTTTGTCTGCCAGAAACTATAATTCACTAGTTTTGTATCATAAAAGAGTCATCGTTTCTCCTCCTAGGGGTTATTCGAGATATCTTAATCCAAACCGCAAGTAACGAGGCATTGGCTACCTTAAGAGAGTCATAGTTACTCGTCCCCATTGCTCACCCAGTCTGCCACTTTTTCTTACTGTGTCCCAGTCTTCCAGAAGCGATATGCCACTCGTTGTTCATCTTAAGAGATTCATCGTTACTCCTTCCATAGGTTACTGGTATTCTCTGAGTCAATACCTCTCTTGACGAAAAAGTGGCTATCTTAATAGTGCAATACTTCTTCCTCCGAGTTGCTCACACTGTTTACTGCTTTTAGTGTAGTTTTTGTCTGCCAGAAACTATAATTCACTAGTTGTGTATCATAAAAGAGTCATCGTTTCTCCTCCTAGGGGTTATTCGAGACCTCTTAATCCAAACCGCAAGTAACGAGGCATTGGCTACCTTAAGAGAGTCATAGTTACTCGTCCCAATTGCTCACCCAGTCTGCCACTTTTCCTTACTGCGGCCAGTCTGCCAGAAGCGATATGTCACTCGTTGTGTATCTTAAGAGATTCATCGTTACTCCTTCCATAGGTTACTGGTATTCTCTGAGTCAATACCTCTCTTGACGAAAAAGTGGCTATCTTAATAGTGCAATACTTCTTCCTCCGAGTTGCTCACACAGTTTACTGCTTTTTGTGTAGTTTTTTTCTGCCAGAAACTATAATTTACTAGTTGTGTATCATAAAAGAGTCATCGTTTCTCCTCCTAGGGGTTATTCGAGATATCTTAGTCCAAACCGCAAGTAACGAGGCATTGGCTACCTTAAGAGAGTCATAGTTACTCGTCCCAATTGCTCACCCAGTCTGCCACTTTTCCTTACTGCGGCCAGTCTGCCAGAAGCGATATGTCACTCGTGGTGTATCTTAAGAGATTCATCGTTACTCTTTCCATAGGTTACTGGTATTCTCTGATTCAATGCCTCTCGTGACGAAAAAGTGGCTATCTTAATAGTGCAATACTTCTTCCTCCCAGTTGCTCACACAGTTTACTACTTTTTTGTGTAGTTTTTGTCTGCCAGAAACTATAATTCACTAGTTGTGTATCATAAAAGAGTCATCGTTTCTCCTCCTAGGGGTTATTCGAGACCTCTTAATCCAAACCGCAAGTAACGAGGCATTGGCTACCTTAAGAGAGTCATAGTTACTCGTCCCAATTGCTCACCCAGTCTGCCACTTTTTCTTACTGCGGCCAGTCTGCCAGAAGCGATATGTCACTCGTTGTGTATCTTAAGAGATTCATCGTTACTCCTTCCATAGGTTACTGGTATTCTCTGAGTCAATACCTCTCTTGACGAAAAAGTGGCTATCTTAATAGTGCAATACTTCTTCCTCCGAGTTGCTCACACAGTTTACTGCTTTTTGTGTAGTTTTTGTCTGCCAGAAACTATAATTCACTAGTTGTGTATCATAAAAGAGTCATCGTTTCTCCTCCTAGGGGTTATTCGAGATATCTTAGTCCAAACCGCAAGTAACGAGGCATTGGCTACCTTAAGAGAGTCATAGTTACTCGTCCCAATTGCTCACCCAGTCTGCCACTTTTCCTTACTGCGGCCAGTCTGCCAGAAGCGATATGTCACTCGTGGTGTATCTTAAGAGATTCATCGTTACTCTTTCCATAGGTTACTGGTATTCTCTGATTCAATGCCTCTCGTGACGAAAAAGTGGCTATCTTAATAGTGCAATACTTCTTCCTCCCAGTTGCTCACACAGTTTACTACTTTTTTGTGTAGTTTTTGTCTGCCAGAAACTATAATTCACTAGTTGTGTATCATAAAAGAGTCATCGTTTCTCCTCCTAGGGGTTATTCGAGACCTCTTAATCCAAACCGCAAGTAACGAGGCATTGGCTACCTTAAGAGAGTCATAGTTACTCGTCCCAATTGCTCACCCAGTCTGCCACTTTTTCTTACTGCGGCCAGTCTGCCAGAAGCGATATGTCACTCGTTGTGTATCTTAAGAGATTCATCGTTACTCCTTCCATAGGTTACTGGTATTCTCTGAGTCAATACCTCTCGTGACGAAAAAGTGGCTATCTTAATAGTGCAATACTTCTTCCTTCGAGTTGCTCACACAGTTTACTGCTTTTTGTGTAGTTTTTGTCTGCCAGAAACTATAATTCACTAGTTTTGTATCATAAAAGAGTCATCGTTTCTCCTCCTAGGGGTTATTCGAGATTTCTTAATCCAAACCGCAAGTAACGAGGCATTGGCTACCTTAAGAGAGTCATAGTTACTCGTCCCCATTGCTCACCCAGTCTGCCACTTTTTCTTACTGTGTCCCAGTCTGCCAGAAGCGATATGCCACTCGTTGTGTATCTTAAGAGATTCATCGTTACTCCTTCCATAGGTTACTGGTATTCTCTGAGTCAATACCTCTCTTGACGAAAAAGTGGCTATCTTAATAGTGCAATACTTCTTCCTCCGAGTTGCTCACACAGTTTACTGCTTTTTGTGTAGTTTTTGTCTGCCAGAAACTATAATTCACTAGTTGTGTATCATAAAAGAGTCATCGTTTCTCCTCCTAGGGGTTATTCGAGACCTCTTAATCCAAACCGCAAGTAACGAGGCATTGGCTACCTTAAGAGAGTCATAGTTACTCGTCCCAATTGCTCACCCAGTCTGCCACTTTTTCTTACTGCGGCCAGTCTGCCAGAACCGATATGTCACTCGTTGTGTATCTTAAGAGATTCATCGTTACTCCTTCCATAGGTTACTGGTATTCTCTGAGTCAATACCTCTCGTGACGAAAAAGTAGCTATCTTAATAGTGCAATACTTCTTCCTCCGAGTTGCTCACACAGTTTACTGCTTTTTGTGTAGTTTTTGTCTGCCAGAAACTATAATTCACTAGTTGTGTATCATAAAAGAGTCATCGTTTCTCCTCCTAGGGGTTATTCGAGATATCTTAGTCCAAACCGCAAGTAACGAGGCATTGGCTACCTTAAGAGAGTCATAGTTACTCGTCCCAATTGCTCACCCAGTCTGCCACTTTTCCTTACTGCGGCCAGTCTGCCAGAAGCGATATGTCACTCGTGGTGTATCTTAAGAGATTCATCGTTACTCTTTCCATAGGTTACTGGTATTCTCTGATTCAATGCCTCTCGTGACGAAAAAGTGGCTATCTTAATAGTGCAATACTTCTTCCTCCCAGTTGCTCACACAGTTTACTACTTTTTTGTGTAGTTTTTGTCTGCCAGAAACTATAATTCACTAGTTGTGTATCATAAAAGAGTCATCGTTTCTCCTCCTAGGGGTTATTCGAGACCTCTTAATCCAAACCGCAAGTAACGAGGCATTGGCTACCTTAAGAGAGTCATAGTTACTCGTCCCAATTGCTCACCCAGTCTGCCACTTTTTCTTACTGCGGGCAGTCTGCCAGAAGCGATATGTCACTCGTTGTGTATCTTAAGAGATTCATCGTTACTCCTTCCATAGGTTACTGGTATTCTCTGAGTCAATACCTCTCGTGACGAAAAAGTGGCTATCTTAATAGTGCAATACTTCTTCCTCCGAGTTGCTCACACAGTTTACTGCTTTTTGTGTAGTTTTTGTCTGCCAGAAACTATAATTCACTAGTTTTGTATCATAAAAGAGTCATCGTTTCTCCTCCTAGGGGTTATTCGAGATTTCTTAATCCAAACCGCAAGTAACGAGGCATTGGCTACCTTAAGAGAGTCATAGTTACTCGTCCCCAGTGCTCACCCAGTCTGCCACTTTTTCTTACTGTGTCCCAGTCTGCCAGAAGCGATATGCCACTCGTTGTGTATCTTAAGAGATTCATCGTTACTCCTTCCATAGGTTACTGGTATTCTCTGAGTCAATACCTCTCTTGACGAAAAAGTGGCTATCTTAATAGTGCAATACTTCTTCCTCCGAGTTGCTCACACAGTTTACTGCTTTTTGTGTAGTTTTTGTCTGCCAGAAACTATAATTCACTAGTTGTGTATCATAAAAGAGTCATCGTTTCTCCTCCTAGGGGTTATTCGAGATATCTTAGTCCAAACCGCAAGTAACGAGGCATTGGCTACCTTAAGAGAGTCATAGTTACTCGTCCCAATTGCTCACCCAGTCTGCCACTTTTCCTTACTGCGGCCAGTCTGCCAGAAGCGATATGTCACTCGTGGTGTATCTTAAGAGATTCATCGTTACTCTTTCCATAGGTTACTGGTATTCTCTGATTCAATGCCTCTCGTGACGAAAAAGTGGCTATCTTAATAGTGCAATACTTCTTCCTCCCAGTTGCTCACACAGTTTACTACTTTTTTGTGTAGTTTTTGTCTGCCAGAAACTATAATTCACTAGTTGTGTATCATAAAAGAGTCATCGTTTCTCCTCCTAGGGGTTATTCGAGACCTCTTAATCCAAACCGCAAGTAACGAGGCATTGGCTACCTTAAGAGAGTCATAGTTACTCGTCCCAATTGCTCACCCAGTCTGCCACTTTTTCTTACTGCGGCCAGTCTGCCAGAAGCGATATGTCACTCGTTGTGTATCTTAAGAGATTCATCGTTACTCCTTCCATAGGTTACTGGTATTCTCTGAGTCAATACCTCTCGTGACGAAAAAGTGGCTATCTTAATAGTGCAATACTTCTTCCTCCGAGTTGCTCACACAGTTTACTGCTTTTTGTGTAGTTTTTGTCTGCCAGAAACTATAATTCACTAGTTTTGTATCATAAAAGAGTCATCGTTTCTCCTCCTAGGGGTTATTCGAGATATCTTAATCCAAACCGCAAGTAACGAGGCATTGGCTACCTTAAGAGAGTCATAGTTACTCGTCCCCATTGCTCACCCAGTCTGCCACTTTTTCTTACTGTGTCCCAGTCTTCCAGAAGCGATATGCCACTCGTTGTTCATCTTAAGAGATTCATCGTTACTCCTTCCATAGGTTACTGGTATTCTCTGAGTCAATACCTCTCTTGACGAAAAAGTGGCTATCTTAATAGTGCAATACTTCTTCCTCCGAGTTGCTCACACTGTTTACTGCTTTTAGTGTAGTTTTTGTCTGCCAGAAACTATAATTCACTAGTTGTGTATCATAAAAGAGTCATCGTTTCTCCTCCTAGGGGTTATTCGAAACCTCTTAATCCAAACCGCAAGTAACGAGGCATTGGCTACCTTAAGAGAGTCATAGTTACTCGTCCCAATTGCTCACCCAGTCTGCCACTTTTCCTTACTGCGGCCAGTCTGCCAGAAGCGATATGTCACTCGTTGTGTATCTTAAGAGATTCATCGTTACTCCTTCCATAGGTTACTGGTATTATCTGAGTCAATAACTCTCTTGACGAAAAAGTGGCTATCTTAATAGTGCAATACTTCTTCCTCCGAGTTGCTCACACAGTTTACTGCTTTTTGTGTAGTTTTTGTCTGCCAGAAACTATAATTTACTAGTTGTGTATCATAAAAGAGTCATCGTTTCTCCTCCTAGGGGTTATTCGAGATATCTTAGTCCAAACCGCAAGTAACGAGGCATTGGCTACCTTAAGAGAGTCATAGTTACTCGTCCCAATTGCTCACCCAGTCTGCCACTTTTCCTTACTGCGGCCAGTCTGCCAGAAGCGATATGTCACTCGTGGTGTATCTTAAGAGATTCATCGTTACTCTTTCCATAGGTTACTGGTATTCTCTGATTCAATGCCTCTCGTGACGAAAAAGTGGCTATCTTAATAGTGCAATACTTCTTCCTCCCAGTTGCTCACACAGTTTACTACTTTTTTGTGTAGTTTTTGTCTGCCAGAAACTATAATTCACTAGTTGTGTATCATAAAAGAGTCATCGTTTCTCCTCCTAGGGGTTATTCGAGACCTCTTAATCCAAACCGCAAGTAACGAGGCATTGGCTACCTTAAGAGAGTCATAGTTACTCGTCCCAATTGCTCACCCAGTCTGCCACTTTTTCTTACTGCGGCCAGTCTGCCAGAAGCGATATGTCACTCGTTGTGTATCTTAAGAGATTCATCGTTACTCCTTCCATAGGTTACTGGTATTCTCTGAGTCAATACCTCTCTTGACGAAAAAGTGGCTATCTTAATAGTGCAATACTTCTTCCTCCGAGTTGCTCACACAGTTTACTGCTTTTTGTGTAGTTTTTGTCTGCCAGAAACTATAATTCACTAGTTGTGTATCATAAAAGAGTCATCGTTTCTCCTCCTAGGGGTTATTCGAGATATCTTAGTCCAAACCGCAAGTAACGAGGCATTGGCTAATTTAAGAGAGTCATAGTTACTCGTCCCAATTGCTCACCCAGTCTGCCACTTTTCCTTACTGCGGCCAGTCTGCCAGAAGCGATATGTCACTCGTGGTGTATCTTAAGAGATTCATCGTTACTCTTTCCATAGGTTACTGGTATTCTCTGATTCAATGCCTCTCGTGACGAAAAAGTGGCTATCTTAATAGTGCAATACTTCTTCCTCCCAGTTGCTCACACAGTTTACTACTTTTTTGTGTAGTTTTTGTCTGCCAGAAACTATAATTCACTAGTTGTGTATCATAAAAGAGTCATCGTTTCTCCTCCTAGGGGTTATTCGAGACCTCTTCATCCAAACCGCAAGTAACGAGGCATTGGCTACCTTAAGAGAGTCATAGTTACTCGTCCCAATTGCTCACCCAGTCTGCCACTTTTTCTTACTGCGGCCAGTCTGCCAGAAGCGATATGTCACTCGTTGTGTATCTTAAGAGATTCATCGTTACTCCTTCCATAGGTTACTGGTATTCTCTGAGTCAATACCTCTCGTGACGAAAAAGTGGCTATCTTAATAGTGCAATACTTCTTCCTCCGAGTTGCTCACACAGTTTACTGCTTTTTGTGTAGTTTTTGTCTGCCAGAAACTATAATTCACTAGTTTTGTATCATAAAAGAGTCATCGTTTCTCCTCCTAGGGGTTATTCGAGATATCTTAATCCAAACCGCAAGTAACGAGGCATTGGCTACCTTAAGAGAGTCATAGTTACTCGTCCCCATTGCTCACCCAGTCTGCCACTTTTTCTTACTGTGTCCCAGTCTGCCAGAAGCGATATGCCACTCGTTGTGTATCTTAAGAGATTCATCGTTACTCCTTCCATAGGTTACTGGTATTCTCTGAGTCAATACCTCTCTTGACGAAAAAGTGGCTATCTTAATAGTGCAATACTTCTTCCTCCGAGTTGCTCACACAGTTTACTGCTTTTTGTGTAGTTTTTGTCTGCCAGAAACTATAATTCACTAGTTGTGTATCATAAAAGAGTCATCGTTTCTCCTCCTAGGGGTTATTCGAGACCTCTTAATCCAAACCGCAAGTAACGAGGCATTGGCTACCTTAAGAGAGTCATAGTTACTCGTCCCAATTGCTCACCCAGTCTGCCACTTTTTCTTACTGCGGCCAGTCTGCCAGAAGCGATATGTCACTCGTTGTGTATCTTAAGAGATTCATCGTTACTCCTTCCATAGGTTACTGGTATTCTCTGAGTCAATACCTCTCGTGACGAAAAAGTAGCTATCTTAATAGTGCAATACTTCTTCCTCCGAGTTGCTCACACAGTTTACTGCTTTTTGTGTAGTTTTTGTCTGCCAGAAACTATAATTCACTAGTTGTGTATCATAAAAGAGTCATCGTTTCTCCTCCTAGGGGTTATTCGAGATATCTTAGTCCAAACCGCAAGTAACGAGGCATTGGCTACCTTAAGAGAGTCATAGTTACTCGTCCCAATTGCTCACCCAGTCTGCCACTTTTCCTTACTGCGGCCAGTCTGCCAGAAGCGATATGTCACTCGTTGTGTATCTTAAGAGATTCATCGTTACTCTTTCCATAGGTTACTGGTATTCTCTGATTCAATGCCTCTCGTGACGAAAAAGTGGCTATCTTAATAGTACAATACTTCTTCCTCCCAGTTGCTCACACAGTTTACTACTTTTTTGTGTAGATTTTGTCTGCCAGAAACTATAATTCACTAGTTTTGTATCATAAAAGGGTCATCGTTTCTCCTCCTAGGGGTTATTCGAGAACTCTTAATCCAAACAGCAAGTAACGAGGCATTGGCTACCTTAAGAGAGTCATAGTTACTCGTCCCAATTGCTCACCCAGTCTGCCACTTTTTCTTACTGCGGCCAGTCTGCCAGAAGCGATATGTCACTCGTTGTGTATCTTAAGAGATTCATCGTTACTCCTTCCATAGGTTACTGGTATTCTCTGAGTCAATACCTCTCTTGACGAAAAAGTGGCTATCTTAATAGTGCAATACTTCTTTCTCCGAGTTGCTCACACAGTTTACTGCTTTTTGTGTAGTTTTTGTCTGCCTGAAACTATAATTCACTAGTTTTGTATCATATAAGAGTCATCGTTTCTCCTCCTAGGGGTTATTCGAGACCTCTTAATCCAAACCGCAAGTAACGAGGCATTGGCTACCTTAAGAGAGTCATAGTTACTCGTCCCAATTGCTCACCCAGTCTGCCACTTTTTCTTACTGCGGGCAGTCTGCCAGAAGCGATATGTCACTCGTTGTGTATCTTAAGAGATTCATCGTTACTCCTTCCATAGGTTACTGGTATTCTCTGAGTCAATACCTCTCTTGACGAAAAAGTGGCTATCTTAATAGTGCAATACTTCTTCCTCCGAGTTGCTCACACAGTTTACTGCTTTTTGTGTAGTTTTTGTCTGCAAGAAACTATAATTCACTAGTTTTGTATCATAAAAGATTCATCGTTTCTCCTCCTAGGGGTTATTCGAGATATCTTAATCCAAACCGCAAGTAACGAGGCATTGGCTACCTTAAGAGAGTCATAGTTACTCGTCCCCATTGCTCACCCAGTATGCCACTTTTTCTTACTGTGTCCCAGTCTGCCAGAAGCGATATGCCACTCGTTGTTCATCTTAAGAGATTCATCGTTACTCCTTCCATAGGTTACTGGTATTCTCTGAGTCAATACCTCTCTTGACGAAAAAGTGGCTATCTTAATAGTGCAATACTTCTTCCTCCGAGTTGCTCACACAGTTTACTGCTTTTTGTGTAGTTTTTGTCTGCCAGAAACTATAATTCACTAGTTGTGTATCATAAAAGAGTCATCGTTTCTCCTCCTAGGGGTTATTCGAGACCTCTTAATCCAAACCGCAAGTAACGAGGCATTGGCTACCTTAAGAGAGTCATAGTTACTCGTCCCAATTGCTCACCCAGTCTGCCACTTTTTCTTACTGCGGCCAGTCTGCCAGAAGCGATATGTCACTCGTTGTGTATCTTAAGAGATTCATCGTTACTCCTTCCATAGGTTACTGGTATTCTCTGAGTCAATACCTCTCTTGACGAAAAAGTGGCTATCTTAATAGTGCAATACTTCTTCCTCCGAGTTGCTCACACAGTTTACTGCTTTTTGTGTAGTTTTTGTCTGCCAGAAACTATAATTCACTAGTTTTGTATCATAAAAGAGTCATCGTTTCTCCTCCTAGGGGTTATTCGAGATATCTTAATCCAAACCGCAAGTAACGAGGCATTGGCTACCTTAAGAGAGTCATAGTTACTCGTCCCAATTGCTCACCCAGTCTGCCACTTTTCCTTACTGCGGCCAGTCTGCCAGAAGCGATATGTCACTCGTTGTGTATCTTAAGAGATTCATCGTTACTCTTTCCATAGGTTACTGGTATTCTCTGATTCAATGCCTCTCGTGACGAAAAAGTGGCTATCTTAATAGTACAATACTTCTTCCTCCCAGTTGCTCACACAGTTTACTACTTTTTTGTGTAGATTTTGTCTGCCAGAAACTATAATTCACTAGTTTTGTATCATAAAAGGGTCATCGTTTCTCCTCCTAGGGGTTATTCGAGAACTCTTAATCCAAACAGCAAGTAACGAGGCATTGGCTACCTTAAGAGAGTCATAGTTACTCGTCCCAATTGCTCACCCAGTCTGCCACTTTTTCTTACTGCGGCCAGTCTGCCAGAAGCGATATGTCACTCGTTGTGTATCTTAAGAGATTCATCGTTACTCCTTCCATAGGTTACTGGTATTCTCTGAGTCAATACCTCTCTTGACGAAAAAGTGGCTATCTTAATAGTGCAATACTTCTTTCTCCGAGTTGCTCACACAGTTTACTGCTTTTTGTGTAGTTTTTGTCTGCCTGAAACTATAATTCACTAGTTTTGTATCATATAAGAGTCATCGTTTCTCCTCCTAGGGGTTATTCGAGACCTCTTAATCCAAACCGCAAGTAACGAGGCATTGGCTACCTTAAGAGAGTCATAGTTACTCGTCCCCATTGCTCACCCAGTATGCCACTTTTTCTTACTGTGTCCCAGTCTGCCAGAAGCGATATGCCACTCGTTGTTCATCTTAAGAGATTCATCGTTACTTCTTCCATAGGTTACTGGTATTCTCTGAGTCAATACCTCTCTTGACGAAAAAGTGGCTATCTTAATAGTGCAATACTTCTTCCTCCGAGTTGCTCACACAGTTTACTGCTTTTTGTGTAGTTTTTGTCTGCCAGAAACTATAATTCACTAGTTGTGTATCATAAAAGAGTCATCGTTTCTCCTCCTAGGGGTTATTCGAGACCTCTTAATCCAAACCGCAAGTAACGAGGCATTGGCTACCTTAAGAGAGTCATAGTTACTCGTCCCAATTGCTCACCCAGTCTGCCACTTTTTCTTACTGCGGCCAGTCTGCCAGAAGCGATATGTCACTCGTTGTGTATCTTAAGAGATTCATCGTTACTCCTTCCATAGGTTACTGGTATTCTCTGAGTCAATACCTCTCTTGACGAAAAAGTGGCTATCTTAATAGTGCAATACTTCTTCCTCCGAGTTGCTCACACAGTTTACTGCTTTTTGTGTAGTTTTTGTCTGCCAGAAACTATAATTCACTAGTTTTGTATCATAAAAGAGTCATCGTTTCTCCTCCTAGGGGTTATTCGAGATATCTTAATCCAAACCGCAAGTAACGAGGCATTGGCTACCTTAAGAGAGTCATAGTTACTCGTCCCAATTGCTCACCCAGTCTGCCACTTTCTCTTACTGCGGCCAGTCTGCCAGAAGCGATATGTCACTCGTTGTGTATCTTAAGAGATTCATCGCTACTCCTTCCATAGGTTACTGGTATTCTCTGAGTCAATACCTCTCTTGACGAAAAAGTGGCTATCTTAATAGTGCAATACCTCTTCCTCCGAGTTGCTCACACAGTTTACTACTTTTTGTGTACTTGCCAGTCTGCCAGAAGCGATATGTCACTAGTTTTGTATCATAAAAGAGTCATCGTTTCTCCTCCTAGCGGTTATTCGAGATTTCTTAATCCAAACCGCAAGTAACGAGGCATTGGCTACCTTAAGAGAGTCATAGTTACTCGTCCCAATTGCTCACCCAGTCTGCCACTTTTCCTTACTGCGGCCAGTCTGCCAGAAGCGATATGTCACTCGTTGTGTATCTTAAGAGATTCATCGCTACTCTTTCCATAGGTTACTGGTATTCTCTGATTCAATGCCTCTCGTGACGAAAAAGTGGCTATCTTAATAGTGCAATACTTCTTCCTCCCAGTTGCTCACACAGTTTACTGCTTTTTGTGTAGTTTTTGTCTGCCAGAAACTATAATTCACTAGTTGTGTATCATAAAAGAGTCATCGTTTCTCCTCCTAGGGGTTATTCGAGATATCTTAGTCCAAACCGCAAGTAACGAGGCATTGGCTACCTTAAGAGAGTCATAGTTACTCGTCCCAATTGCTCACCCAGTCTGCCACTTTTCCTTACTGCGGCCAGTCTGCCAGAAGCGATATGTCACTCGTGGTGTATCTTAAGAGATTCATCGTTACTCTTTCCATAGGGTACTGGTATTCTCTGATTCAATGCCTCTCGTGACGAAAAAGTGGCTATCTTAATAGTGCAATACTTCTTCCTCCCAGTTGCTCACACAGTTTACTACTTTTTTGTGTAGTTTTTGTCTGCCAGAAACTATAATTCACTAGTTGTGTATCATAAAAGAGTCATCGTTTCTCCTCCTAGGGGTTATTCGAGACCTCTTAATCCAAACCGCAAGTAACGAGGCATTGGCTACCTTAAGAGAGTCATAGTTACTCGTCCCAATTGCTCACCCAGTCTGCCACTTTTTCTTACTGCGGCCAGTCTGCCAGAAGCGATATGTCACTCGTTGTGTATCTTAAGAGATTCATCGTTACTCCTTCCATAGGTTACTGGTATTCTCTGAGTCAATACCTCTCTTGACGAAAAAGTGGCTATCTTAATAGTGCAATACTTCTTCCTCCGAGTTGCTCACACAGTTTACTGCTTTTTGTGTAGTTTTTGTCTGCCAGAAACTATAATTCACTAGTTTTGTATCATAAAAGAGTCATCGTTTCTCCTCCTAGGGGTTATTCGAGAAATCTTAATCCAAACCGCAAGTAACGAGGCATTGGCTACCTTAAGAGAGTCATAGTTACTCGTCCCAATTGCTCACCCAGTCTGCCACTTTTTCTTACTGCGGCCAGTCTGCCAGAAGCGATATGTCACTCGTTGTGTATCTTAAGAGATTCATCGTTACTCCTTCCACAGGTTACTGGTATTCTCTGAGTCAATACCTCTCGTGACGAAAAAGTGGCTATCTTAATAGTGCAATACTTCTTCCTCCGAGTTGCTCACACAGTTTACTACTTTTTGTGTAGTTTTTGTCTGCCAGAAACTATAATTCACTAGTTGTGTATCATAAAAGGGTCATCGTTTCTCCTCCTAGGGGTTTTCGAGATTTCTTAATCAAAACCGCAAGTAACGAGGCATTGGCTACCTTAAGAGAGTCATAGTTACTCGTCCCCATTGCTCACCCAGTCTGCCACTTTTTTTTACTGTGTCCCAGTCTGCCAGAAGCGATATGCCACTCGTTGTGTATCTTAAGAGATTCATCGTTACTCCTTCCATAGGTTACTGGTATTCTCTGAGTCAATACCTCTCTTGACGAAAAAGTGGCTATCTTAATAGTGCAATACTTCTTCCTCCGAGTTGCTCACACGGTTTACTGCTTTTTGTGTAGTTTTTGTCTGCCAGAAACTATAATTCACTATTTTTGTATCATAAAAGAGTCATCGTTTCTCCTCCTAGGGGTTATTCGAGATATCTTAATCCAAACCGCAAGTAACGAGGCATTGGCTACCTTAAGAGAGTCATAGTTACTCGTCCCAATTGCTCACCCAGTCTGCCACTTTTTCTTACTGCGGCCGGTCTGCCAGAAGCGATATGTCACTCGTTGTGTATCTTTAGAGATTCATCGTTACTCCTTCCATAGGTTACTGGTATTCTCTGAGTCAATACCTCTCGTGACGAAAAAGTGGCTATCTTAATAGTGCAATACTTCTTCCTCCGAGTTGCTCACACAGTTTACTACTTTTTGTGTAGTTTTTGTCTGCCAGAAACTATAATTCACTAGTTGTGTATCATAAAAGAGTCATCGTTTCTCCTCCTAGGGGTTTTCGAGATTTCTTAATCAAAACCGCAAGTAACGAGGCATTGGCTACCTTAAGAGAGTCATAGTTACTCGTCCCCATTGCTCACCCAGTCTGCCACTTTTTTTTACTGTGTCCCAGTCTGCCAGAAGCGATATGCCACTCGTTGTGTATCCTAAGAGATTCATCGTTACTCCTTCCATAGGTTACTGGTATTCTCTGAGTCAATATCTCTCTTGACGAAAAAGTGGCTATCTTAATAGTGCAATACTTCTTCCTCCGAGTTGCTCACACAGTTTACTGCTTTTTGTGTAGTTTTTGTCTGCCAGAAACTATAATTCACTAGTTGTGTATCATAAAAGAGTCATCGTTTCTCCTCCTAGGGGTTATTCGAGACCTCTTAATCCAAAATGCAAGTAACAAGGCATTGGCTACCTTAAGAGAGTCATAGTTACTCGTCCCAATTTCTCACCCAGTCTGCCACTTTTCTTACTGCGGTCAGTCTGCCAGAAGCGATATGTCACTCGTTGTGTATCTTAAGAGATTCATCGTTACTCCTTCCATAGGTTACTGGTATTCTCTGAGTCAATACCTCTCTTGACGAAAAAGTGGCAATCATAATAGTGCAATACTTCTGCCTCAGAGTTGCTCACACAGTTTACTACTTTTTGTCTACTTGCCAGTCTGCCAGAAGCGGTATGTCACTAGTTGTGTATCATAAAAGAGTCATCGTTTATCCTCCTAGGGGTTATTCGAGACCTCTTCATCCAATCCGCAAGTAACGAGGCATTGGCTACCTTAAGAGAGTCATAGTTACTCGTCCCAATTGCTCACCCAGTCTGCCACTTTTTCTTACTGCGGCCAGTCTGCCAGAAGCGATATGTCACTCGTTGTGTATCTTAAGAGATTCATCGTTACTCCTTCCATAGGTTACTGGTATTCTCTGAGTCAATACCTCTCGTGACGAAAAAGTGGCTATCTTAATAGTGCAATACTTCTTCCTCCGAGTTGCTCACACAGTTTACTACTTTTTGTGTAGTTTTTGTCTGCCAGAAACTATAATTCACTAGTTGTGTATCATAAAAGAGTAATCGTTTCTCCTCCTAGGGGTTTTCGAGATTTCTTAATCAAAACCGCAAGTAACGAGGCATTGGCTACCTTAAGAGAGTCATAGTTACTCGTCCCCATTGCTCACCCAGTGTGCCACTTTTTGTTACAGTGTCCCAGTCTGCCAGAAGCGATATGACACTCGTTGTGTATCTTAAGAGATTCATCGTTACTCCTTCCATAGGTTACTGGTATTCTCTGAGTCAATACCTGTCTTGACGAAAAGGTGGCTATCTTAATAGTGCAATACTTCTTCCTCCGAGTTGCTCACACAGTTTACTGCTTTTTGTGTAGTTTTTGTCTGCCAGAAACTATAATTCATTAGTTGTGTATCATAAAAGAGTCATCGTTTCTCCTCCTAGGGGTTATTCGAGACCTCTTAATCCAAAAAGCAAGTAACGAGGCATTGGCTACCTTAAGAGAGTCATAGTTACTCGTCCCAATTGCTCACCCAGTCTGCCACTTTTTCTTACTGCGGCCAGTCTGCCAGAAGCGATATGTCACTCGTTGTGTATCTTAAGAGATTCATCGTTACTCCTTCCATAGGTTACTGGTATTCTCTGAGTCAATACCTCTCTTGACGAAAAAGTGGCTATCTTAATAGTGCAATACTTCTTCCTCCGAGTTGCTCACACAGTTTACTGCTTTTTGTGTAGTTTTTGTCTGCCAGAAACTATAATTCACTAGTTGTGTATCATAAAAGAGTCATCGTTTCTCCTCCTAGGGGTTATTCGAGATATCTTAATCCAAACTGCAAGTAACGAGGCATTGGCTACCTTAAGAGAGTCATAGTTACTCGTCCCAATTGCTCACCCAGTCTGCCACTTTTCCTTACTGCGGCCAGTCTGCCAGAAGCGATATGTCACTCGTTGTGTATCTTAAGAGATTCATCGTTACTCTTTCCATAGGTTACTGGTATTCTCTGATTCAATGCCTCTCGTGACGAAAAAGTGGCTATCTTAATAGTGCAATACTTCTTCCTCCGAGTTGCTCACACAGTTTACTACTTTTTGTGTAGTTTTTGTCTGCCAGAAACTATAATTCACTAGTTGTGTATCATAAAAGACTCATCGTTTCTCCTCCTAGGGGTTTTCGAGATTTCTTAATCCAAACCGCAAGTAACGAGGCATTGGCTACCTTAAGAGAGTCATAGTTACTCGTCCCCATTGCTCACCCAGTCTGCCACTTTTTCTTACTGTGGCCAGTCTGCCAGAAGCGATATGTCACTCGTTGTGTATCTTAAGAGATTCATCGTTACTCCTTCCATAGGTTACTGGCATTCTCTGAGTCAATACCTCTCTTGACAAAAAAGTGGCTATCTTAATAGTGCAATACTTCTTCCTCCGAGTTGCTCACACAGTTTACTACTTTTTGTCTACTTGCCAGTCTGCCAGAAGCGATATGTCACTAGTTGTGTATCATAAAAGAGTCATCGTTTCTCCTCCTAGGGGTTATTCGAGATTTCTTAATCCAAACCGCAAGTAACGAGGCATTGGCTACCTTAAGAGAGTCATAGTTACTCGTCCCAATTGCTCACCCAGTCTGCCACTTTTCCTTACTGCGGCCAGTCTGCCAGAAGCGATATGTCACTCGTTGTGTATCTTAAGAGATTCATCGCTACTCTTTCCATAGGTCACTGGTATTCTCAGATTCAATGCCTCTCGTGACGAAAAAGTGGCTATCTTAATATTGCAATACTTCTTCCTCCCAGTTGCTCACACAGTTTACTACTTTTTTGTGTAGTTTTTGTCTGCCAGAAACTATAATTCACTAGTTTTGTATCATAAAAGAGTCATCGTTTCTCCTCCTAGGGGTTATTCGAGACCTCTTAATCCAAACCGCAAGTAACGAGGCATTGGCTACCTTAAGAGAGTCATAGTTACTCGTCCCAATTGCTCACCCAGTCTGCCACTTTTTCTTACTGCGGCCAGTCTGCCAGAAGCGATATGTCACTCGTTGTGTATCTTAAGAGATTCATCGTTACTCCTTCCATAGGTTACTGGTATTCTCTGAGTCAATACCTCTCGTGACGAAAAAGTGGCTATCTTAATAGTGCAATACTTCTTCCTCCGAGTTGCTCACACAGTTTACTACTTTTTGTGTAGTTTTTGTCTGCCAGAAACTATAATTCACTAGTTGTGTATCATAAAAGAGTCATCGTTTCTCCTCCTAGGGGTTTTCGAGATTTCTTAATCAAAACCGCAAGTAACGAGGCATTGGCTACCTTAAGAGAGTCATAGTTACTCGTCCCCATTGCTCACCCAGTCTGCCACTTTTTTTTACTGTGTCCCAGTCTGCCAGAAGCGATATGCCACTCGTTGTGTATCTTAAGAGATTCATCGTTACTCCTTCCATAGGTTACTGGTATTCTCTGAGTCAATACCTCTCTTGACGAAAAAGTGGCTATCTTAATAGTGCAATACTTCTTCCTCCGAGTTGCTCACACAGTTTCCTGCTTTTTGTGTAGTTTTTGTCTGCCAGAAACTATAATTCACTAGTTGTGTATCATAAAAGAGTCATCGTTTCTCCTCCTAGGGGTTATTCGAGATATCTTAATCCAAACTGCAAGTAACGAGGCATTGGCTACCTTAAGAGAGTCATAGTTACTCGTCCCAATTGCTCACCCAGTCTGCCACTTTTCCTTACTGCGGCCAGTCTGCAAGAAGCGATATGTCACTCGTGGTGTATCTTAAGAGATTCATCGTTACTCTTTCCATAGGTTACTGGTATTCTCTGATTCAATGCCTCTCGTGACGAAAAAGTGGCTATCTTAATAGTGCAATACTTCTTCCTCCGAGTTGCTCACACAGTTTACTACTTTTTGTGTAGTTTTTGTCTGCCAGAAACTATAATTCACTAGTTGTGTATCATAAAAGACTCATCGTTTCTCCTCCTAGGGGTTTTCGAGATTTCTTAATCCAAACCGCAAGTAACGAGGCATTGGCTACCTTAAGAGAGTCATAGTTACTCGTCCCCATTGCTCACCCAGTCTGCCACTTTTTCTTACTGTGGCCAGTCTGCCAGAAGCGATATGTCACTCGTTGTGTATCTTAAGAGATTCATCGTTACTCCTTCCATAGGTTACTGGCATTCTCTGAGTCAATACCTCTCTTGACAAAAAAAGTGGCTATCTTAATAGTGCAATACTTCTTCCTCCGAGTTGCTCACACAGTTTACTACTTTTTGTCTACTTGCCAGTCTGCCAGAAGCGATATGTCACTAGTTGTGTATCATAAAAGAGTCATCGTTTCTCCTCCTAGGGGTTATTCGAGATTTCTTAATCCAAACCGCAAGTAACGAGGCATTGGCTACCTTAAGAGAGTCATAGTTACTCGTCCCAATTGCTCACCCAGTCTGCCACTTTTCCTTACTGCGGCCAGTCTGCCAGAAGCGATATGTCACTCGTTGTGTATCTTAAGAGATTCATCGCTACTCTTTCCATAGGTCACTGGTATTCTCAGATTCAATGCCTCTCGTGACGAAAAAGTGGCTATCTTAATATTGCAATACTTCTTCCTCCCAGTTGCTCACACAGTTTACTACTTTTTTGTGTAGTTTTTGTCTGCCAGAAACTATAATTCACTAGTTTTGTATCATAAAAGAGTCATCGTTTCTCCTCCTAGGGGTTATTCGAGACCTCTTAATCCAAACCGCAAGTAACGAGGCATTGGCTACCTTAAGAGAGTCATAGTTACTCGTCCCAATTGCTCACCCAGTCTGCGACTTTTTCTTACTGCGGCCAGTCTGCCAGAAGCGATATGTCACTCGTTGTGTATCTTAAGAGATTCATCGTTACTCCTTCCATAGGTTACTGGTATTCTCTGAGTCAATACCTCTCGTGACGAAAAAGTGGCTATCTTAATAGTGCAATACTTCTTCCTCCGAGTTGCTCACACAGTTTACTGCTTTTTGTGTAGTTTTTGTCTGCCAGAAACTATAATTCACTAGTTGTGTATCATAAAAGAGTCATCGTTTCTCCTCCTAGGGGTTTTCGAGATTTCTTAATCAAAACCGCAAGTAACGAGGCATTGGCTACCTTAAGAGAGTCATAGTTACTCGTCCCCATTGCTCACCCAGTCTGCCACTTTTTTTTACTGTGTCCCAGTCTGCCAGAAGCGATATGCCACTCGTTGTGTATCTTAAGAGATTCATCGTTACTCCTTCCATAGGTTACTGGTATTCTCTGAGTCAATACCTCTCTTGACGAAAAAGTGGCTATCTTAATAGTGCAATACTTCTTCCTCCGAGTTGCTCACACAGTTTACTGCTTTTTGTGTAGTTTTTGTCTGCCAGAAACTATAATTCACTAGTTGTGTATCATAAAAGAGTCATCGTTTCTCCTCCTAGGGGTTATTCGAGACCTCTTAATCCAAAAAGCAAGTAACGAGGCATTGGCTACCTTAAGAGAGTCATAGTTACTCGTCCCCATTGCTCACCCAGTCTGCCACTTTTTCTTACTGTGGCCAGTCTGCCAGAAGCGATATGTCACTCGTTGTGTATCTTAAGAGATTCATCGTTACTCCTTCCATAGGTTACTGGTATTCTCTGAGTCAATACCTCTCTTGACGAAAAAGTGGCTATCTTAATAGTGCAATACTTCTTCCTCCGAGTTGCTCACACAGTTTACTACTTTTTGCCTACTTGCCAGTCTGCCAGAAGCGGTATGTCACTAGTTGTGTATCATAAAAGAGTCATCGTTTCTCCTCCTAGGGGTTATTCGAGATTTCTTAATCCAAACCGCAAGTAACGAGGCATTGGCTACCTTAAGAGAGTCATAGTTACTCGTCCCAATTGCTCACCCAGTCTGCCACTTTTCCTTACTGCGGCCAGTCTGCCAGAAGCGATATGTCACTCGTTGTGTATCTTAAGAGATTCATCGCTACTCTTTCCATAGGTTACTGGTATTCTCTGATTCAATGCCTCTCGTGACGAAAAAGTGGCTATCATAATATTGCAATACTTCTTCCTCCCAGTTGCTCACACAGTTTACTACTTTTTTGTGTAGTTTTTGTCTGCCAGAAACTATAATTCACTAGTTTTGTATCATAAAAGAGTCATCGTTTCTCCTCCTAGGGGTTATTCGAGACCTCTTCATCCAAACCGCAAGTAACGAGGCATTGGCTACCTTAAGAGAGTCATAGTTACTCGTCCCAATTGCTCACCCAGTCTGCCACTTTTTCTTACTGCGGCCAGTCTGCCAGAAGCGATATGTCACTCGTTGTGTATCTTAAGAGATTCATCGTTACTCCTTCCATAGGTTACTGGTATTCTCTGAGTCAATACCTCTCGTGACGAAAAAGTGGCTATCTTAATAGTGCAATACTTCTTCCTCCGAGTTGCTCACACAGTTTACTACTTTTTGTGTAGTTTTTGTCTGCCAGAAACTATAATTCACTAGTTGTGTATCATAAAAGAGCCATCGTTTCTCCTCCTAGGGGTTTTCGAGATTTCTTAATCCAAACCGCAAGTAACGAGGCATTGGCTACCTTAAGAGAGTCATAGTTACTCGTCCCCATTGCTCACCCAGTCTGCCACTTTTTTTTACTGTGTCCCAGTCTGCCAGAAGCGATATGACACTCGTTGTGTATCTTAAGAGATTCATCGTTACTCCTTCCATAGGTTACTGGTATTCTCTGAGTCAATACCACTCTTGACGAAAAAGTGGCTATCTTAATAGTGCAATACTTCTTCCTCCGAGTTGCTCACACTGTTTACTGCTTTTTGTGTAGTTTTTGTCTGCCAGAAACTATAATTCACTAGTTGTGTATCATAAAAGAGTCATCGTTTCTCCTCCTAGGGGTTATTCGAGACCTCTTAATCCAAAAAGCAAGTAACGAGGCATTGGCTACCTTAAGAGAGTCATAGTTACTCGTCCCAATTGCTCACCCAGTCTGCCACTTTTTCTTACTGCGCCCAGTCTGCCAGAAGCGATATGTCACTCGTTGTGTATCTTAAGAGATTCATCGTTACTCCTTCCATAGGTTACTGGTATTCTCTGAGTCAATACCTCTCTTGACGAAAAAGTGGCTATCTTAATAGTGCAATACTTCTTCCTCCGAGTTGCTCACACAGTTTACTGCTTTTTGTGTAGTTTTTGTCTGCCAGAAACTATAATTCACTAGTTGTGTATCATAAAAGAGTCATCGTTTCTCCTCCTAGGGGTTATTCGAGATATCTTAATCCAAACCGCAAGTAACGAGGCATTGGCTACCTTAAGAGAGTCATAGTTACTCGTCCCAATTGCTCACCCAGTCTGCCACTTTTCCTTACTGTGGCCAGTCTGCCAGAAGCGATATGTCACTCGTTGTGTATCTTAAGAGATTCATCGTTACTCTTTCCATAGGTTACTGGTATTCTCTGATTCAATGCCTCTCGTGACGAAAAAGTGGCTATCTTAATAGTGCAATACTTCTTCCTCCCAGTTGCTCACACAGTTTACTACTTTTTTGTGTAGTTTTTGTCTGCCAGAAACTATAATTCACTAGTTTTGTATCATAAAAGAGTTACCGTTTCTCCTCCTAGGGGTTATTCGAGACCTCTTAATCCAAACCGCAGGTAACGAGGCATTGGCTACCTTAAGAGAGTCATAGTTACTCGTCCCAATTGCTCACCCAGTCTGCCACTTTTCCTTACTGCGGCCAGTCTGCCAGAAGCGATATGTCACTCGTTGTGTATCTTAAGAGATTCATCGTTACTCCTTCCATAGGTTACTGGTATTCTCTGAGTCAATACCTCTCGTGACGAAAAAGTGGCTATCTTAATGGTGCAATACCTCTTCCTCCGAGTTGCTCACACAGTTTACTACTTTTTGTGTAGTTTTTGTCTGCCAGAAACTATAATTCACTAGTTGTGTATCATAAAAGACTCATCGTTTCTGCTCCTAGGGGTTTTCGAGATTTCTTAATCCAAACCGCAAGTAACGAGGCATTGGCTACCTTAAGAGAGTCATAGTTACTCGTCCCCATTGCTCACCCAGTCTGCCACTTTTTCTTACTGTGGCCAGTCTGCTAGAAGCGATATGTCACTCGTTGTGTATCTTAAGAGATTCATCGTTACTCCTTCCATAGGTTACTGGTATTCTCTTAGTCAATACCTCTCTTGAAGAAAAAGTGGCTATCTTAATAGTGCAATACTTCTTCCTCCGAGTTGCTCACACAGTTTACTGCTTTTTGTGTAGTTTTTGACTGCCAGAAACTATAATTCACTAGTTTTGTATCATAAAAGAGTTATCGTTTCTCCTCCTAGGGGTTATTCGAGATATCTTAATCCAAACCGCAAGTAACGAGGCATTGGCTACCTTAAGAGAGTCATAGTTACTCGTCCCAGTTGCTCACCCAGTCTGCCACTTTTCCTTACTGCGGCCAGTCTGCCAGAAGCGATATGTCACTCGTTGTGTATCTTAAGAGATTCATCGTTACTCCTTCCATAGGTTACTGGTATTCTCTGAGACAATACCTCTCTTGACGAAAAAGTGGCTATCTTAATAGTGCAATACTTCTTCCTCCGAGTTGCTCACACAGTTTACTACTTTTTGTCTACTTGCCAGTCTGCCAGAAGCGATATGTCACTAGTTGTGTATCATAAAAGAGTCATCGTTTCTCCTCCTAGGGGTTATTCGAGATTTCTTAATCCAATACGCAAGTAACGAGGCATTGGCTACCTTTAGAGAGTCTAGTTACTCGTACCAATTGCTCACCCAGTCTGCCACTTTTCCTTACTGCGGCCAGTCTGCCAGAAGCGATATGTCACTCGTTGTGTATCTTAAGAGATTCATCGCTACTCTTTCCATAGGTTACTGGTATTCTCTGATTCTATGCCTCTCGTGACGAAAAAGTGGCTATCTTAATAGTGCAATACTTCTTCCTCCGAGTTGCTCACACAGTTTACTACTTTTTTGTGTAGTTTTTGTCTGCCAGAAACTATAATTCACTAGTTATGTATCATAAAAGAGTCATCGTTTCTCCTCCTAGGGGTTATTCGAGACCTCTTCATCCAAACCGCAAGAAACGAGGCATTGGCTACCTTAAGAGAGTCATAGTTACTCGTCCCAATTGCTCACCCAGTCTGCCACTTTTTCTTACTGCGGCCAGTCTGCCAGAAGCGATATGTCACTCGTTGTGTATCTTAAGAGATTCATCGTTACTCCTTCCATAGGTTACTGGTATTCTCTGAGTCAATACCTCTCGTGACGAAAAAGTGGCTATCTTAATAGTGCAATACTTCTTCCTCCGAGTTGCTCACACAGTTTACTACTTTTTGTGTAGTTTTTGTCTGCCAGAAACTATAATTCACTAGTTGTGTATCATAAAAGAGTCATCGTTTCTCCTCCTAGGGGTTTTCGAGATTTCTTAATCCAAACCGCAAGTAACGAGGCATTGGCTACCTTAAGAGAGTCATAGTTACTCGTCCCCATTGCTCACCCAGTCTGCCACTTTTTCTTACTGTGGCCAGTCTGCCAGAAGCGATATGTCACTCGTTGTGTATCTTAAGAGATTCATCGTTACTCCTTCCATAGGTTACTGGTATTCTCTGATTCAATGCCTCTCGTGACGAAAAAGTGGCTATCTTAATAGTGCAATACTTCTTCCTCCGAGTTGCTCACACAGTTTACTACTTTTTTGTGTAGTTTTTGTCTGCCAGAAACTATAATTCACTAGTTATGTATCATAAAAGAGTCATCGTTTCTCCTCCTAGGGGTTATTCGAGACCTCTTAATCCAAACCGCAAGTAACGAGGCATTGGCTACCTTAAGAGAGTCATAGTTACTCGTCCCAATTGCTCACCCAGTCTGCCACTTTTTCTTACTGCGGCCAGTCTGCCAGAAGCGATATGTCACTCGTTGTGTATCTTAAGAGATTCATCGTTACTCCTTCCATAGGTTACTGCTATTCTCTGAGTCAATACCTCTCGTGACGAAAATGTGGCTATCTTAATAGTGCAATACTTCTTCCTCCGAGTTGCTCACACAGTTTACTACTTTTTGTGTAGTTTTTGTCTGCCAGAAACTATAATGCACTAGTTGTGTATCATAAAAGAGTCATCGTTTCTCCTCCTAGGGGTTATTCGAGATTTCTTAATCCAAACCGCAAGTAACAAGGCATTGGCTACCTTAAGAGAGTCATAGTTACTCGTCCCAATTGCTCACCCAGTCTGCCACTTTTCATTACTGCGGCCAGGCTGCCAGAAGCGATATGTCACTCGTTGTGTATCTTAAGAGATTCATCGCTACTCTTTCCATAGGTTACTGGTATTCTCTGATTCAATGCCTCTCGTGACGAAAAAGTGGCTATCTTAATAGTGCAATACTTCTTCCTCCGAGTTGCTCACACAGTTTACTGCTTTTTGTGTATTTTTTGTCTGCCAGAAACTATAATTCACTAGTTGTGTATCATAAAAGTGTCATCGTTTCTCCTCCTAGGGGTTATTCGAGACCTCTTAATCCAAAAAGCAAGTAACGAGGCATTGGCTACCTTAAGAGAGTCATAGTTACTCGTCCCAATTGCTCACCCAGTCTGCCACTTTTTCTTACTGCGGCCAGTCTGCCAGAAGCGATATGTCACTCGTTGTGTATCTTAAGAGATTCATCGTTACTCCTTCCATAGGTTACTGGTATTCTCTGAGTCAATACCTCTCTTGACGAAAAAGTGGCTATCTTAATAGTGCAATACTTCTTCCTCCGAGTTGCTCACACAGTTTACTGCTTTTTGTGTAGTTTTTGTCTGCCAGAAACTATAATTCACTAGTTGTGTATCATAAAAGAGTCATCGTTTCTCCTCCTAGGGGTTATTCGAGATATCTTAATCCAAACCGCAAGTAACGAGGCATTGGCTACCTTAAGAGAGTCATAGTTACTCGTCCCAATTGCTCACCCAGTCTGCCACTTTTCCTTACTGCGGCCAGTCTGCCAGAAGCGATATGTCACTCGTTGTGTATCTTAAGAGATTCATCGTTACTCCTTCCATAGGTTACTGGTATTCTCTGAGTCAATACCTTTCATGACGAAAAAGTGGCTATCTTAATGGTGCAATACTTCTTCCTCCGAGTTGCTCACACAGTTTACTACTTTTTGTGTAGTTTTTGTCTGCCAGAAACTATAATTCACTAGTTGTGTATCATAAAAGACTCATCGTTTCTCCTCCTAGGGGTTTTCGAGATTTCTTAATCCAAACCGCAAGTAACGAGGCATTGGCTACCTTAAGAGAGTCATAGTTACTCGTCCCCATTGCTCACCCAGTCTGCCACTTTTTCTTACTGTGGCCAGTCTGCCAGAAGCGATATGTCACTCGTTGTGTATCTTAAGAGATTCATCGTTACTCCTTCCATAGGTTACTGGTATTCTCTGAGTCAATACCTCTCTTGACGAAAAAGTGGCTATCTTAATAGTGCAATACTTCTTCCTCCGAGTTGCTCACACAGTTTACTGCTTTTTGTGTAGTTTTTGTCTGCCAGAAACTATAATTCACTAGTTGTGTATCATAAAAGAGTTATCGTTTCTCCTCCTAGTGGTTATTCGAGATATCTTAATCCAAACCGCAAGTAACGAGGCATTGGCTACCTTAAGAGAGTCATAGTTACTCGTCCCAGTTGCTCACCCAGTCTGCCACTTTTCCTTACTGCGGCCAGTCTGCCAGAAGCGATATGTCACTCGTTGTGTATCTTAAGAGATTCATCGTTACTCCTTCCATAGGTTACTGGTATTCTCTGAGTCAATACCTCTCGTGACGAAAAAGTGGCTATCTTAATAGTGCAATACTTCTTCCTCCGAGTTGCTCGCACAGTTTACTGCTTTTTGTGTAGTTTTTGTCTGCCAGAAACTATAATTCACTAGTTGTGTATCATAAAAGAGTCATCGTTTCTCCTCCTAGGGGTTATTCGAGATATCTTAATCAAAACCGCAAGTAACGAGGCATTGGCTACCTTAAGAGAGTCATAGTTACTCGTCCCCATTGCTCACCCAGTCTGCCACTTTTTCTTACTGTGGCCAGTCTGCCAGAAGCGATATGTCACTCGTTGTGTATCTTAAGAGACTCATCGTTACTCCTTCCATATGTTACTGGTATTCTCTGAGTCAATACCTCTCTTGACGAAAAAGTGGCTATCTTAATAGTGCAATACTTCTTCCTCCGAGTTGCTCACACAGTTTACTGCTTTTTGTGTAGTTTTTGTCTGCCAGAAACTATAATTCACTAGTTGTGTATCATAAAAGAGTTATCGTTTCTCCTCCTAGTGGTTATTCGAGATATCTTAATCCAAACCGCAAGTAACGAGGCATTGGCTACCTTAAGAGAGTCATAGTTACTCGTCCCAGTTGCTCACCCAGTCTGCCACTTTTCCTTACTGCGGCCAGTCTGCCAGAAGCGATATGTCACTCGTTGTGTATCTTAAGAGATTCATCGTTACTCCTTCCATAGGTTACTGGTATTCTCTGAGTCAATACCTCTCTTGACGAAAAAGTGGCTATCTTAATAGTGCAATACTTCTTCCTCCGAGTTGCTCACACAGTTTACTACTTTTTGTCTACTTGCCAGTCTGCCAGAAGCGATATGTCACTAGTTGTGTATCATAAAAGAGTCATCGTTTCTCCTCCTAGGGGTTATTCGAGATTTCTTAATCCAAACCGCAAGTAACGAGGCATTGGCTACCTTAAGAGAGTCATAGTTACTCGTCCCAATTGCTCACCCAGTCTGCCACTTTTCCTTACTGCGGCCAGTCTGCCAGAAGCGATATGTCACTCGTTGTGTATCTTAAGAGATTCGTCGCTACTCTTTCCATAGGTTACTGGTATTCTCTGATTCAATGCCTCTCGTGACGAAAAAGTGGCTATCTTAATAGTGCAATACTTCTTCCTCCCAGTTGCTCACACAGTTTACTACTTTTTTGTGTAGTTTTTGTCTGCCAGAAACTATAATTCACTAGTTTTGTATCATAAAAGAGTCATCGTTTCTCCTCCTAGGGGTTATTCGAGACCTCTTCATCCAAACCGCAAGTAACGAGGCATTGGCTACCTTAAGAGAGTCATAGTTACTCGTCCCAATTGCTCACCCAGTCTGCCACTTTTTCTTACTGCGGCCAGTCTGCCAGAAGCGATATGTCACTCGGTGTGTATCTTAAGAGACTCATCGTTACTCCTTCCATATGTTACTGGTATTCTCTGAGTCAATACCTCTCTTGACGAAAAAGTGGCTATCTTAATAGTGCAATACTTCTTCCTCCGAGTTGCTCACACAGTTTACTGCTTTTTGTGTAGTTTTTGTCTGCCAGAAACTATAATTCACTAGTTGTGTATCATAAAAGAGTTATCGTTTCTCCTCCTAGTGGTTATTCGAGATATCTTAATCCAAACCGCAAGTAACGAGGCATTGGCTACCTTAAGAGAGTCATAGTTACTCGTCCCAGTTGCTCACCCAGTCTGCCACTTTTCCTTACTGCGGCCAGTCTGCCAGAAGCGATATGTCACTCGTTGTGTATCTTAAGAGATTCATCGTTACTCCTTCCATAGGTTACTGGTATTCTCTGATTCAATACCTCTCTTGACGAAAAAGTGGCTATCTTAATAGTGCAATACTTCTTCCTCCGAGTTGCTCACACAGTTTACTACTTTTTGTCTACTTGCCAGTCTGCCAGAAGCGATATGTCACTAGTTGTGTATCATAAAAGAGTCATCGTTTCTCCTCCTAGGGGTTATTCGAGATTTCTTAATCCAAACCGCAAGTAACGAGGCATTGGCTACCTTAAGAGAGTCATAGTTACTCGTCCCAATTGCTCACCCAGTCTGCCACTTTTCCTTACTGCGGCCAGTCTGCCAGAAGCGATATGTCACTCGTTGTGTATCTTAAGAGATTCGTCGCTACTCTTTCCATAGGTTACTGGTATTCTCTGATTCAATGCCTCTCGTGACGAAAAAGTGGCTATCTTAATAGTGCAATACTTCTTCCTCCCAGTTGCTCACACAGTTTACTACTTTTTTGTGTAGTTTTTGTCTGCCAGAAACTATAATTCACTAGTTGTGTATCATAAAAGAGTCATCGTTTCACCTCCTAGGGGTTTTCGAGATTTCTTAATCCAAACCGCAAGTAACGAGGCATTGGCTACCTTAAGAGAATCATAGTTACTCGTCCCCATTGCTCACCCAGTCTGCCACTTTTTCTTACTGTGGCCAGTCTGCCAGAAGCGATATGTCACTCGTTGTGTATCTTAAGAGATTCATCGTTACTCCTTCCATAGGTTACTGGTATTCTCTGAGTCAATACCTCTCTTGACGAAAAAGTGGCTATCTTAATAGTGCAATACTTCTTCCTCCGAGTTGCTCACACAGTTTACTACTTTTTGTCTACTTGCCAGTCTGCCAGAAGCGATATGTCACTAGTTGTGTATCATAAAAGAGTCATCGTTTCTCCTCCTAGGGGTTATTCGAGATTTCTTAATCCAAACCGCAAGTAACGAGGCATTGGCTACCTTAAGAGAGTCATAGTTACTCGTCCCAATTGCTCACCCAGTCTGCCACTTTTCCTTACTGCGGCCAGTCTGCCAGAAGCGATATGTCACTCGTTGTGTATCTTAAGAGATTCGTCGCTACTCTTTCCATAGGTTACTGGTATTCTCTGATTCAATGCCTCTCGTGACGAAAAAGTGGCTATCTTAATAGTGCAATACTTCTTCCTCCCAGTTGCTCACACAGTTTACTACTTTTTTGTGTAGTTTTTGTCTGCCAGAAACTATAATTCACTAGTTGTGTATCATAAAAGAGTCATCGTTTCACCTCCTAGGGGTTTTCGAGATTTCTTAATCCAAACCGCAAGTAACGAGGCATTGGCTACCTTAAGAGAATCATAGTTACTCGTCCCCATTGCTCACCCAGTCTGCCACTTTTTCTTACTGTGGCCAGTCTGCCAGAAGCGATATGTCACTCGTTGTGTATCTTAAGAGATTCATCGTTACTCCTTCCATAGGTTACTGGTATTCTCTGAGTCAATACCTCTCTTGACGAAAAAGTGGCTATCTTAATAGTGCAATACTTCTTCCTCCGAGTTGCTCACACAGTTTACTGCTTTTTGTGTAGTTTTTGTCTGCCAGAAACTATAATTCACTAGTTGTGTATCATAAAAGAGTCATCGTTTCTCCTCCTAGGGGTTATTCGAGATATCTTAGTCCAAACCGCAAGTAACGAGGCATTGGCTACCTTAAGAGAGTCATAGTTACTCGTCCCAATTGCTCACCCAGTCTGCCACTTTTCCTTACTGCGGCCAGTCTGCCAGAAGCGATATGTCACTCGTTGTGTATCTTAAGAGATTCATCGTTACTCTTTCCATAGGTTACTGGTATTCTCTGATTCAATGCCTCTCGTGACGAAAAAGTGGCTATCTTAATAGTGCAATACTTCTTCCTCCCAGTTGCTCACACAGTTTACTACTTTTTTGTGTAGTTTTTGTCTGCCAGAAACTATAATTCACTAGTTTTGTATCATAAAAGAGTCATCGTTTCTCCTCCTAGGGGTTATTCGAGACCTCTTAATCCAAACCGCCAGTAACGAGGCATTGGCTACCTTAAGAGAGTCATAGTTACTCGTCCCAATTGCTCACCCAGTCTGCCACTTTTTCTTACTGCGGCCAGTCTGCCAGAAGCGATATGTCACTAGTTGTGTATCATAAAAGAGTCATCGTTTCTCCTCCTAGGGGTTATTCGAGATTTCTTAATCCAAACCGCAAGTAACGAGGCATTGGCTACCTTAAGAGAGTCATAGTTACTCGTCCCAATTGCTCACCCAGTCTGCCACTTTTCCTTACTGCGGCCAGTCTGCCAGAAGCGATATGTCACTCGTTGTGTATCTTAAGAGATTCGTCGCTACTCTTTCCATAGGTTACTGGTATTCTCTGATTCAATGCCTCTCGTGACGAAAAAGTGGCTATCTTAATAGTGCAATACTTCTTCCTCCCAGTTGCTCACACAGTTTACTACTTTTTTGTGTAGTTTTTGTCTGCCAGAAACTATAATTCACTAGTTTTGTATCATAAAAGAGTCATCGTTTCTCCTCCTAGGGGTTATTCGAGACCTCTTCATCCAAACCGCAAGTAACGAGGCATTGGCTACCTTAAGAGAGTCATAGTTACTCGTCCCAATTGCTCACCCAGTCTGCCACTTTTTCTTACTGCGGCCAGTCTGCCAGAAGCGATATGTCACTCGGTGTGTATCTTAAGAGACTCATCGTTACTCCTTCCATATGTTACTGGTATTCTCTGAGTCAATACCTCTCTTGACGAAAAAGTGGCTATCTTAATAGTGCAATACTTCTTCCTCCGAGTTGCTCACACAGTTTACTGCTTTTTGTGTAGTTTTTGTCTGCCAGAAACTATAATTCACTAGTTGTGTATCATAAAAGAGTTATCGTTTCTCCTCCTAGTGGTTATTCGAGATATCTTAATCCAAACCGCAAGTAACGAGGCATTGGCTACCTTAAGAGAGTCATAGTTACTCGTCCCAGTTGCTCACCCAGTGTGCCACTTTTCCTTACTGCGGCCAGTCTGCCAGAAGCGATATGTCACTCGTTGTGTATCTTAAGAGATTCATCGTTACTCCTTCCATAGGTTACTGGTATTCTCTGAGTCAATACCTCTCTTGACGAAAAAGTGGCTATCTTAATAGTGCAATACTTCTTCCTCCGAGTTGCTCACACAGTTTACTACTTTTTGTCTACTTGCCAGTCTGCCAGAAGCGATATGTCACTAGTTGTGTATCATAAAAGAGTCATCGTTTCTCCTCCTAGGGGTTATTCGAGATTTCTTAATCCAAACCGCAAGTAACGAGGCATTGGCTACCTTAAGAGAGTCATAGTTACTCGTCCCAATTGCTCACCCAGTCTGCCACTTTTCCTTACTGCGGCCAGTCTGCCAGAAGCGATATGTCACTCGTTGTGTATCTTAAGAGATTCGTCGCTACTCTTTCCATAGGTTACTGGTATTCTCTGATTCAATGCCTCTCGTGACGAAAAAGTGGCTATCTTAATAGTGCAATACTTCTTCCTCCCAGTTGCTCACACAGTTTACTACTTTTTTGTGTAGTTTTTGTCTGCCAGAAACTATAATTCACTAGTTGTGTATCATAAAAGAGTCATCGTTTCACCTCCTAGGGGTTTTCGAGATTTCTTAATCCAAACCGCAAGTAACGAGGCATTGGCTACCTTAAGAGAATCATAGTTACTCGTCCCCATTGCTCACCCAGTCTGCCACTTTTTCTTACTGTGGCCAGTCTGCCAGAAGCGATATGTCACTCGTTGTGTATCTTAAGAGATTCATCGTTACTCCTTCCATAGGTTACTGGTATTCTCTGAGTCAATACCTCTCTTGACGAAAAAGTGGCTATCTTAATAGTGCAATACTTCTTCCTCCGAGTTGCTCACACAGTTTACTACTTTTTGTCTACTTGCCAGTCTGCCAGAAGCGATATGTCACTAGTTGTGTATCATAAAAGAGTCATCGTTTCTCCTCCTAGGGGTTATTCGAGATTTCTTAATCCAAACCGCAAGTAACGAGGCATTGGCTACCTTAAGAGAGTCATAGTTACTCGTCCCAATTGCTCACCCAGTCTGCCACTTTTCCTTACTGCGGCCAGTCTGCCAGAAGCGATATGTCACTCGTTGTGTATCTTAAGAGATTCGTCGCTACTCTTTCCATAGGTTACTGGTATTCTCTGATTCAATGCCTCTCGTGACGAAAAAGTGGCTATCTTAATAGTGCAATACTTCTTCCTCCCAGTTGCTCACACAGTTTACTACTTTTTTGTGTAGTTTTTGTCTGCCAGAAACTATAATTCACTAGTTGTGTATCATAAAAGAGTCATCGTTTCACCTCCTAGGGGTTTTCGAGATTTCTTAATCCAAACCGCAAGTAACGAGGCATTGGCTACCTTAAGAGAATCATAGTTACTCGTCCCCATTGCTCACCCAGTCTGCCACTTTTTCTTACTGTGGCCAGTCTGCCAGAAGCGATATGTCACTCGTTGTGTATCTTAAGAGATTCATCGTTACTCCTTCCATAGGTTACTGGTATTCTCTGAGTCAATACCTCTCTTGACGAAAAAGTGGCTATCTTAATAGTGCAATACTTCTTCCTCCCAGTTGCTCACACAGTTTACTACTTTTTGTGTAGTTTTTGTCTGCCAGAAACTATAATTCACTAGTTGTGTATCATAAAAGAGTCATCGTTTCTCCTCCTAGGGGTTATTCGAGATATCTTAGTCCAAACCGCAAGTAACGAGGCATTGGCTACCTTAAGAGAGTCATAGTTACTCGTCCCAATTGCTCACCCAGTCTGCCACTTTTCCTTACTGCGGCCAGTCTGCCAGAAGCGATATGTCACTCGTTGTGTATCTTAAGAGATTCATCGTTACTCTTTCCATAGGTTACTGGTATTCTCTGATTCAATGCCTCTCGTGACGAAAAAGTGGCTATCTTAATAGTGCAATACTTCTTCCTCCCAGTTGCTCACACAGTTTACTACTTTTTTGTGTAGTTTTTGTCTGCCAGAAACTATAATTCACTAGTTTTGTATCATAAAAGAGTCATCGTTTCTCCTCCTAGGGGTTATTCGAGACCTCTTCATCCAAACCGCAAGTAACGAGGCATTGGCTACCTTAAGAGAGTCATAGTTACTCGTCCCAATTGCTCACCCAGTCTGCCACTTTTTCTTACTGCGGCCAGTCTGCCAGAAGCGATATGTCACTCGTTGTGTATCTTAAGAGATTCATCGTTACTCCTTCCATAGGTTACTGGTATTCTCTGAGTCAATACCTCTCGTGACGAAAAAGTGGCTATCTTAATAGTGCAATACTTCTTCCTCCCAGTTGCTCACACAGTTTACTACTTTTTGTGTAGTTTTTGTCTGCCAGAAACTATAATTCACTAGTTGTGTATCATAAAAGAGTCATCGTTTCTCCTCCTAGGGGTTTTCGAGACTTCTTAATCCAAACCGCAAGTAACGAGGCATTGGCTACCATAAGAGAGTCATAGTTACTCGTCCCCATTGCTCACCCAGTCTGCCACTTTTTCTTACTGTGGCCAGTCTGCCAGAAGCGATATGTCACTCGTTGTGTATCTTAAGAGATTCATCGTTACTCCTTCCATAGGTTACTGGTATTCTCTGAGTCCATACCTCTCTTGACGAAAAAGTGGCTATCTTAATAGTGCAATACTTCTTCCTCCGAGTTGCTCACACAGTTTACTGCTTTTTGTGTAGTTTTTGTCTGCCAGAAACTATAATTCACTAGTTGTGTATCATAAAAGTGTCATCGTTTCTCCTCCTAGGGGTTATTCGAGATATCTTAGTCCAAACCGCAAGTAACGAGGCATTGGCTACCTTAAGAGAGTCATAGTTACTCGTCCCAATTGCTCACCCAGTCTGCCACTTTTCCTTACTGCGGCCAGTCTGCCAGAAGCGATATGTCACTCGTTGTGTATTTTAAGAGATTCATCGTTACTCTTTCCATAGGTTACTGGTATTCTCTGATTCAATGCCTCTCGTGACGAAAAAGTGGCTATCTTAATAGTGCAATACATCTTCCTCCGAGTTGCTCACACAGTTTACTACTTTTTTGTGTAGTTTTTGTCTGCCAGAAACTATAATTCACTAGTTTTGTATCATAAAAGAGTCATCGTTTCTCCTCCTAGGGGTTATTCGAGACCTCTTAATCCAAACCGCAAGTAACGAGGCATTGGCTACCTTAAGAGAGTCATAGTTACTCGTCCCAATTGCTCACCCACTCTGCCACTTTTTCTTACTGCGGCCAGTCTGCCAGAAGCGATATGTCACTCGTTGTGTATCTTAAGAGATTCATCGTTACTCCTTCCATAGGTTACTGCTATTTTCTGAGTCAATACCTCTCGTGACGAAAAAGTGGCTATCTTAATAGTGCAATACTTCTTCCTCCGAGTTGCTCACACAGTTTACTACTTTTTGTGTAGTTTTTGTCTGCCAGAAACTATAATTCACTAGTTGTGTATCATAAAAGAGTCATCGTTTCTCCTCCTAGGGGTTATTCGAGATTTCGTAATCCAAACCGCAAGTAACAAGGCATTGGCTACCTTAAGAGAGTCATAGTTACTCGTCCCAATTGCTCACCCAGTCTGCCACTTTTCCTTACTGCGGCCAGGCTGCCAGAAGCGATATGTCACTCGTTGTGTATCTTAAGAGATTCATCGCTACTCTTTCCATAGGTTACTGGTATTCTCTGATTCAATGCCTCTCGTGACGAAAAAGTGGCTATCTTAATAGTGCAATACTTCTTCCTCCCAGTTGCTCACACAGTTTACTACTTTTTTGTGTAGTTTTTGTCTGCCAGAAACTATAATTCACTAGTTGTGTATCATAAAAGAGTCATCGTTTCTCCTCCTAGGGGTTATTCGAGATTTCTTAATCCAAACCGCAAGTAACAAGGCATTGGCTACCTTAAGAGAGTCATAGTTACTCGTCCCAATTGCTCACCCAGTCTGCCACTTTTCCTTACTGCGGCCAGGCTGCCAGAAGCGATATGTCACTCGTTGTGTATCTTAAGAGATTCATCGCTACTCTTTCCATAGGTTACTGGTATTCTCTGATTCAATGCCTCTCGTGACGAAAAAGTGGCTATCTTAATAGTGCAATACTTCTTCCTCCCAGTTGCTCACACAGTTTACTACTTTTTTGTGTAGTTTTTGTCTGCCAGAAACTATAATTCACTAGTTTTGTATCATAAAAGAGTCATCGTTTCTCCTCCTAGGGGTTATTCGAGATTTCTTAATCCAAACCGCAAGTAACGAGGCATTGGCTACCTTAAGAGAGTCATAGTTACTCGTCCCAATTGCTCACCCAGTCTGCCACTTTTCCTTACTGCGGCCAGTCTGCCAGAAGCGATATGTCACTCGTTGTGTATCTTAAGAGATTCATCGTTACTCCTTCCATAGGTTACTGGTATTCTCTGAGTCAATACCTCTCTTGACGAAAAAGTGGCTATCTTAATAGTGCAATACTTCTTCCTCCGAGTTGCTCACACAGTTTACTACTTTTTGTGTACTTGCCAGTCTGCCAGAAGCGATATGTCACTAGTTGTGTATCATAAAGGAGTCATCGTTTCTCCTCCTAGGGGTTATTCGAGACCTCTTAATCCAAACCGCAAGTAACGAGGCATTGGCTACCTTAAGAGAGTCATAGTTACTCGTCCCAATTGCTCACCCAGTCTGCCACTTTTTCTTACTGCGGCCAGTCTGCCAGAAGCGATATGTCACTCGTTGTGTATCTTAAGAGATTCATCATTACTCCTTCCATAGGTTACTGGTATTCTCTGAGTCAATACCTCTCGTGACGAAAAAGTGGCTATCTTAATAGTGCAATACTTCTTCCTCCGAGTTGCTCACACAGTTTACTACTTTTTGTCTACTTGCCAGTCTGCCAGAAGCGATATGTCACTAGTTGTGTATCATAAAAGAGTCATCGTTTCTCCTCCTAGGGGTTATTCGAGATTTCGTAATCCAAACCGCAAGTAACAAGGCATTGGCTACCTTAAGAGAGTCATAGTTACTCGTCCCAATTGCTCACCCAGTCTGCCACTTTTTCTTACTGCGGTCAGGCTGCCAGAAGCGATATGTCACTCGTTGTGTATCTTAAGAGATTCATCGCTACTCTTTCCATAGGTTACTGGTATTCTCTGATTCAATGCCTCTCGTGACGAAAAAGTGGCTATCTTAATAGTGCAATACTTCTTCCTCCCAGTTGCTCACACAGTTTACTACTTTTTTGTGTAGTTTTTGTCTGCCAGAAACTATAATTCACTAGTTTTGTATCATAAAAGAGACATCGTTTCTCCTCCTAGGGGTTATTCGAGACCTCTTCATCCAAACCGCAAATAACGAGGCATTGGCTACCTTAAGAGAGTCATAGTTACTCGTCCCAATTGCTCACCCAGTCTGCCACTTTTTCTTACTGCGGCCAGTCTGCCAGAAGCGATATGTCACTCGTTCCGTATCTTAAGAGATTCATCGTTACTCCTTCCATAGGTTACTGGTATTCTCTGAGTCAATACCTCTCTTGACGAAAAAGTGGCTATCTTAATAGTGCAATACTTCTTCCTCCGAGTTGCTCACACAGTTTACTACTTTTTGTGTAGTTTTTGTCTGCCAGAAACTATAATTCACTAGTTTTGTATCATAAAAGAGTCATCGTTTCTCCTCCTAGGGGTTATTCGAGATTTCTTAATCCAAACCGCAAGTAACGAGGCATTGGCTACCTTAAGAGAGTCATAGTTACTCGTCCCAATTGCTCACCCAGTCTGCCACTTTTCCTTACTGCGGCCAGTCTGCCAGAAGCGATATGTCACTCGTTGTGTATCTTAAGAGATTCATCGTTACTCCTTCCATAGGTTACTGGTATTCTCTGAGTCAATACCTCTCTTGACGAAAAAGTGGCTATCTTAATAGTGCAATACTTCTTCCTCCGAGTTGCTCACACAGTTTACTATTTTTTGTGTACTTGCCAGTCTGCCAGAAGCGATATGTCACTAGTTGTGTATCATAAAGGAGTCATCGTTTCTCCTCCTAGGGGTTATTCGAGACCTCTTAATCCAAACCGCAAGTAACGAGGCATTTGCTACCTTAAGAGAGTCATAGTTACTCGTCCCAATTGCTCACCCAGTCTGCCACTTTTTCTTACTGCGGCCAGTCTGCCAGAAGCGATATGTCACTCGTTGTGTATCTTAAGAGATTCATCATTACTCCTTCCATAGGTTACTGGTATTCTCTGAGTCAATACCTCTCGTGACGAAAAAGTGGCTATCTTAATAGTGCAATACTTCTTCCTCCGAGTTGCTCACACAGTTTACTACTTTTTGTCTACTTGCCAGTCTGCCAGAAGCGATATGTCACTAGTTGTGTATCATAAAAGAGTCATCGTTTCTCCTCCTAGGGGTTATTCGAGATTTCTTAATCCAAACCGCAAGTAACGAGGCATTGGCTACGTTAAGAGAGTCATAGTTACTCGTCCCAATTGCTCACCCAGTCTGCCACTTTTCCTTACTGCGACCAGTCTGCCAGAAGCGATATGTCACTCGTTGTGTATCTTAAGAGATTCATCGCTACTCTTTCCATAGGTTACTGGTATTCTCTGATTCAATGCCTCTCGTGACGAAAAAGTGGCTATCTTAATAGTGCAATACTTCTTCCTCCGAGTTGCTCACACAGTTTACTACTTTTTTGTGTAGTTTTTGTCTGCCAGAAACTATAATTCACTAGTTTTGTATCATAAAAGAGTCATCGTTTCTCCTCCTAGGGGTTATTCGAGACCTCTTTATCCAAACCGCAAGTAACGAGGCATTGGAAACCTTAAGAGAGTCATAGTTTCTCGTCCCAATTGCTCACCCAGTCTGCCACTTTTTCTTACTGCGGCCAGTCTGCCAGAAGCGATATGTCACTCGTTGTGTATCTTAAGAGATTCATCGTTACTCCTTCCATAGGTTACTGGTATTCTCTGAGTCAATACCTCTCGTGACGAAAAAGTGGCTATCTTAATAGTGCAATACTTCTTCCTCCGAGTTTCTCACACAGTTTACTACTTTTTGTGTAGTTTTTGTCTGCCAGAAACTATAATTCACTAGTTGTGTATCATAAAAGAGTCATCGTTTCTCCTCCTAGGGGTTATTCGAGATTTCTTAATCCAAACCGCAAGTAACGAGGCATTGGCTACCTTAAGAGAGTCATAGTTACTCGTCCCCATTGCTCACCCAGTCTGCCACTTTTTCTTACTGTGGCCAGTCTGCCAGAAGCGATATGTCACTCGTTGTGTATCTTAAGAGATTCATCGTTACTCCTTCCATAGGTTACTGGTATTCTCTGAGTCAATGCCTCTCGTGACGAAAAAGTGGCTATCTTAATAGTGCAATACTTCTTCCTCCGAGTTGCTCACACAGTTTACTACTTTTTGTGTAGTTTTTGTCTGCCAGAAACTATAATTCACTAGTTGTGTATCATAAAAGAGTCATCGTTTCTCCTCCTAGGGGTTTTCGAGATTTCTTAATCCAAACCGCAAGTAACGAGGCATTGGCTACTTTAAGAGAGTCATAGTTACTCGTCCCCATTGCTCACCCAGTCTGCCACTTTTCTTACTGTGGCCAGTCTGCCAGAAGCGATATGTCACTCGTTGTGTATCTTAAGAGATTCATCGTTACTCCTTCCATAGGTTACTGGTATTCTCTGAGTCAATACCTCTCTTGACGGAAAAGTGGCTATCTTAATAGTGCAATACTTCTTCCTCCGAGTTGCTCACACAGTTTACTGCTTTTTGTGTAGTTTTTGTCTGCCAGAAACTATAATTCACTAGTTGTGTATCATAAAAGAGTCATCGTTTCTCCTCCTAGGGGTTATTCGAGATATCATAGTCCAAACCGCAAGTAACGAGGCATTGGCTACCTTAAGAGAGTCATAGTTACTCGTCCCAATTGCTCACCCAGTCTGCCACTTTTCCTTACTGCGGCCAGTCTGCCAGAAGCGATATGTCACTCGTTGTGTATCTTAAGAGATTCATCGTTACTCTTTCCATAGCTTACTGGTATTCTCTGATTCAATGCCTCTCGTGACGAAAAAGTGGCTATCTTAATAGTGCAATACTTCTTCCTCGGAGTTGCTCACACAGTTTACTACTTTTTTGTGTAGTTTTTGTCTGCCAGAAACTATAATTCACTAGTTGTGTATCATAAAAGTGTCATCGTTTCTCCTCCTAGGGGTTTTCGAGATTTCTTAATCGAAACCGCAAGTAACGAGGCATTGGCTACCTTAAGAGAGTCATAGTTACTCGTCCCCATTGCTCACCCAGTCTGCCACTTTTTCTTACTGTGGCCAGTCTGCCAGAAGCGATATGTCACTCGTTGTGTATCTTAAGAGATTCATCGTTACTCCTTCCATAGGTTACTGGTATTCTCTGAGTCAATACCTCTCTTGACGAAAAAGTGGCTATCTTAATAGTGCAATACTTCTTCCTCCGAGTTGCTCACACAGTTTACTGCTTTTTGTGTAGTTTTTGTCTGCCAGAAACTATAATTCACTAGTTGTGTATCATAAAAGAGTCATCGTTTCTCCTCCTAGGTTTTATTCGAGATATCTTAGTCCAAACCGCAAGTAACGAGGCATTGGCTACCTTAAGAGAGTCATAGTTACTCGTCCCAATTGCTCACCCAGTCTGCCACTTTTCCTTACTGCGGCCAGTCTGCCAGAAGCGATATGTCACTCGTTGTGTATCTTAAGAGATTCATCGTTACTCTTTCCATAGGTCACTGGTATTCTCTGATTCAATGCCTCTCGTGACGAAAAAGTGGCTATCTTAATAGTGCAATACTTCTTCCTCCGGGTTGCTCACACAGTTTACTACTTTTATGTGTAGTTTTTGTCTGCCAGAAACTATAATTCACTAGTTTTGTATCATAAAAGAGTCATCGTTTCTCCTCCTAGGGGTTATTCGAGACCTCTTAATCCAAACCGCAAGTAACGAGGCATTGGCTACCTTAAGAGGGTCATAGTTACTCGTCCCAATTGCTCACCCAGTCTGCCACTTTTTCTTTCTGCGGCCAGTCTGCCAGAAGCGATATGTCACTCGTTGTGTATCTTAAGAGATTCATCGTTACTCCTTCCATAGGTTACTGCTATTCTCTGAGTCAATACCTCTCGTGACGAAAAAGTGGCTATCTTAATAGTGCAATACATCTTCCTCCGAGTTGCTCACACAGTTTACTACTTTTTGTGTAGTTTTTGTCTGCCAGAAACTATAATTCACTAGTTGTGTATCATAAAAGAGTCATCGTTTCTCGTCCTAGGGGTTTTCGAGATTTCTTAATCCAAACCGCAAGTAACGAGGCATTGGCTACCTTAAGAGAGTCATAGTTACTCGTCCCCATTGCTCACCCAGTCTGCCACTTTTTCTTACTGTGGCCAGTCTGCCAGAAGCGATATGTCACTCGTTGTGTATCTTAAGAGATTCATCGTTACTCCTTCCATAGGTTACTGGTATTCTCTGAGTCAATACCTCCCTTGACGAAAAAGTGGCTATCTTAATAGTGCAATACTTCTTCCTCCGAGTTGCTCACACAGTTTACTGCTTTTTGTGTAGTTTTTGTCTGCCAGAAACTATAATTCACTAGTTGTGTATCATAAAAGAGTCATCGTTTCTCCTCCTAGGGGTTATTCGAGATATCTTAGTCCAAACCGCAAGTAACGAGGCATTGGCTACCTTAAGAGAGTCATAGTTACTCGTCCCAATTGCTCACCCAGTCTGCCACTTTTCCTTACTACGGCCAGTCTGCCAGAAGCGATATGTCACTCGTTGTGTATCTTAAGAGATTCATTGCTACTCTTTCCATCGGTTACTGGTATTCTCTGATTCAATGCCTCTCGTGACGAAAAAGTGGCTATCTTCATAGTGCAATACTTCTTCCTCCGAGTTGCTCACACAGTTTACTACTTTTTGTGTACTTGCCAGTCTGCCAGAAGCGATATGTCACTAGTTGTGTATCATAAAGGAGTCATCGTTTCTCCTCCTAGGGGTTTTCGAGATTTCTTAATCCAAACCGCAAGTAACGAGGCATTGGCTACCTTAAGAGAGTCATAGTTACTCGTCCCAATTGCTCACCCAGTCTGCCACTTTTTCTTACTGCGGCCAGTCTGCCAGAAGCGATATGTCACTCGTTGTGTATCTTAAGAGATTCATCGTTACTCTTTCCATAGGTTACTGGTATTCTCTGATTCAATGCCTCTCGTGACGAAAAAGTGGCTATCTTAATAGTGCAATACTTCTTCCTCCGAGTTGCTCACACAGTTTACTACTTTTTTGTGTAGTTTTTGTCTGCCAGAAACTGTAATTCACTAGTTTTGTATCATAAAAGAGTCATCGTTTCTCCTCCTAGGGGTTATTCGAGACCTCTTAATCCAAACCGCAAGTAACGAGGCATTGGCTACCTTAAGAGGGTCATAGTTACTCGTCCCAATTGCTCACCCAGTCTGCCACTTTTTCTTTCTGCGGCCAGTCTGTCAGAAGCGATATGTCACTCGTTGTGTATCTTAAGAGATTCATCGTTACTCCTTCCATAGGTTACTGCTATTCTCTGAGTCAATACCTCTCGTGATGAAAAAGTGGCTATCTTAATAGAGCAATACTTCTTCCTCCGAGTTGCTCACACAGTTTACTACTTTTTGTGTAGTTTTTGTCTGCCAGAAACTATAATTCACTAGTTGTGTATCATAAAAGAGTCATCGTTTCTCCTCCTAGGGGTTTTCGAGATTTCTTAATCCAAACCGCAAGTAACGAGGCATTGGCTACCTTAAGAGAGTCATAGTTACTCGTCCCCATTGCTCACCCAGTCTGCCACTTTTTCTTACTGTGGCCAGTCTGCCAGAAGCGATATGTCACTCGTTGTGTATCTTAAGAGATTCATCGTTACTCCTTCCATAGGTTACTGGTATTCTCTGAGTCAATACCTCTCTTGACGAAAAAGTGGCTATCTTAATAGTGCAATACTTCTTCCTCCGAGTTGCTCACACAGTTTACTGCTTTTTGTGTAGTTTTTGTCTGCCAGAAACTATAATTCACTAGTTGTGTATCATAAAAGAGTCATCGTTTCTCCTCCTAGGGGTTATTCGAGATATCTTAGTCCAAACCGCAAGTAACGAGGCATTGGCTACCTTAAGAGAGTCATAGTTACTCGTCCCAATTGCTCACCCAGTCTGCCACTTTTCCTTACTGCGGCCAGTCTGCCAGAAGCGATATGTCACTCGTTGTGTATCTTAAGAGATTCATTGCTACTCTTTCCATAGGTTACTGGTATTCTCTGATTCAATGCCTCTCGTGACGAAAAAGTGGCTATCTTCATAGTGCAATACTTCTTCCTCCGAGTTGCTCACACAGTTTACTACTTTTTGTGTACTTGCCAGTCTGCCAGAAGCGATATGTCACTAGTTGTGTATCATAAAGGAGTCATCGTTTCTCCTCCTAGGGGTTATTCGAGATTTCTTAATCCAAACCGCAAGTAACGAGGCATTGGCTACCTTAAGAGAGTCATAGTTACTCGTCCCAATTGCTCACCCAGTCTGCCACTTTTTCTTACTGCGGCCAGTCTGCCAGAAGCGATATGTCACTCGTTGTGTATCTTAAGAGATTCATCGTTACTCCTTAGATAGGTTACTGGTATTCTCTGAGTGAATACCTCTCGTGACGAAAAAGTGGCTATCTTAATAGTGCAATACTTCTTCCTCCGAGTTGCTCACACAGTTTACTACTTTTTGTGTAGTTTTTGTCTGCCAGAAACTATAATTCACTAGTTGTGTATCATAAAAGAGTCATCGTTTCTCCTCCTAGGGGCTTTCGAGATTTCTTAATCCAAACCGCAAGTAACGAGGCATTGGCTACCTTAAGAGAGTCATAGTTACTCGTCCCCATTGCTCACGCAGTCTGCAACTTTTTCTTACTGTGGCCAGTCTGCCAGAAGCGATATGTCACTCGTTGTGTATCTTAAGAGATTCATCGTTACTCCTTCCATAGGTTACTGGTATTCTCTGAGTCAATACCTCTCGTGACGAAAAAGTGGCTATCTTAATAGTGCAATACTTCTTCCTCCGAGTTTCTCACACAGTTTACTACTTTTTGTGTAGTTTTTGTCTGCCAGAAACTATAATTCACTAGTTGTGTATCATAAAAGAGTCATCGTTTCTCCTCCTAGGGGTTATTCGAGATTTCTTAATCCAAACCGCAAGTAACGAGGCATTGGCTACCTTAAGAGAGTCATAGTTACTCGTCCCCATTGCTCACCCAGTCTGCCACTTTTTCTTACTGTGGCCAGTCTGCCAGAAGCGATATGTCACTCGTTGTGTATCTTAAGAGATTCATCGTTACTCCTTCCATAGGTTACTGGTATTCTCTGAGTCAATGCCTCTCGTGACGAAAAAGTGGCTATCTTAATAGTGCAATACTTCTTCCTCCGAGTTGCTCACACAGTTTACTACTTTTTGTGTAGTTTTTGTCTGCCAGAAACTATAATTCACTAGTTGTGTATCATAAAAGAGTCATCGTTTCTCCTCCTAGGGGTTTTCGAGATTTCTTAATCCAAACCGCAAGTAACGAGGCATTGGCTACTTTAAGAGAGTCATAGTTACTCGTCCCCATTGCTCACCCAGTCTGCCACTTTTCTTACTGTGGCCAGTCTGCCAGAAGCGATATGTCACTCGTTGTGTATCTTAAGAGATTCATCGTTACTCCTTCCATAGGTTACTGGTATTCTCTGAGTCAATACCTCTCTTGACGGAAAAGTGGCTATCTTAATAGTGCAATACTTCTTCCTCCGAGTTGCTCACACAGTTTACTGCTTTTTGTGTAGTTTTTGTCTGCCAGAAACTATAATTCACTAGTTGTGTATCATAAAAGAGTCATCGTTTCTCCTCCTAGGGGTTATTCGAGATATCATAGTCCAAACCGCAAGTAACGAGGCATTAGCTACCTTAAGAGAGTCATAGTTACTCGTCCCAATTGCTCACCCAGTCTGCCACTTTTCCTTACTGCGGCCAGTCTGCCAGAAGCGATATGTCACTCGTTGTGTATCTTAAGAGATTCATCGTTACTCTTTCCATAGCTTACTGGTATTCTCTGATTCAATGCCTCTCGTGACGAAAAAGTGGCTATCTTAATAGTGCAATACTTCTTCCTCGGAGTTGCTCACACAGTTTACTACTTTTTTGTGTAGTTTTTGTCTGCCAGAAACTATAATTCACTAGTTGTGTATCATAAAAGAGTCATCGTTTCTCCTCCTAGGGGTTTTCGAGATTTCTTAATCGAAACCGCAAGTAACGAGGCATTGGCTACCTTAAGAGAGTCATAGTTACTCGTCCCCATTGCTCACCCAGTCTGCCACTTTTTCTTACTGTGGCCAGTCTGCCAGAAGCGATATGTCACTCGTTGTGTATCTTAAGAGATTCATCGTTACTCTTTCCATAGGTTACTGGTATTCTCTGAGTCAATACCTCTCTTGACGAAAAAGTGGCTATCTTAATAGTGCAATACTTCTTCCTCCGAGTTGCTCACACAGTTTACTGCTTTTTGTGTAGTTTTTGTCTGCCAGAAACTATAATTCACTAGTTGTGTATCATAAAAGAGTCATCGTTTCTCCTCCTAGGTTTTATTCGAGATATCTTAGTCCAAACCGCAAGTAACGAGGCATTGGCTACCTTAAGAGAGTCATAGTTACTCGTCTCAATTGCTCACCCAGTCTGCCACTTTTCCTTACTGCGGCCAGTCTGCCAGAAGCGATATGTCACTCGTTGTGTATCTTAAGAGATTCATCGTTACTCTTTCCATAGGTCACTGGTATTCTCTGATTCAATGCCTCTCGTGACGAAAAAGTGGCTATCTTAATAGTGCAATACTTCTTCCTCCGGGTTGCTCACACAGTTTACTACTTTTATGTGTAGTTTTTGTCTGCCAGAAACTATAATTCACTAGTTTTGTATCATAAAAGAGTCATCGTTTCTCCTCCTAGGGGTTATTCGAGACCTCTTAATCCAAACCGCAAGTAACGAGGCATTGGCTACCTTAAGAGGGTCATAGTTACTCGTCCCAATTGCTCACCCAGTCTGCCACTTTTTCTTTCTGCGGCCAGTCTGCCAGAAGCGATATGTCACTCGTTGTGTATCTTAAGAGATTCATCGTTACTCCTTCCATAGGTTACTGCTATTCTCTGAGTCAATACCTCTCGTGACGAAAAAGTGGCTATCTTAATAGTGCAATACTTCTTCCTCCGAGTTGCTCACACAGTTTACTACTTTTTGTGTAGTTTTTGTCTGCCAGAAACTATAATTCACTAGTTGTGTATCATAAAAGAGTCATCGTTTCTCGTCCTAGGGGTTTTCGAGATTTCTTAATCCAAACCGCAAGTAACGAGGCATTGGCTACCTTAAGAGAGTCATAGTTACTCGTCCCCATTGCTCACCCAGTCTGCCACTTTTTCTTACTGTGGCCAGTCTGCCAGAAGCGATATGTCACTCGTTGTGTATCTTAAGAGATTCATCGTTACTCCTTCCATAGGTTACTGGTATTCTCTGAGTCAATACCTCCATTGACGAAAAAGTGGCTATCTTAATAGTGCAATACTTCTTCCTCCGAGTTGCTCACACAGTTTACTGCTTTTTGTGTAGTTTTTGTCTGCCAGAAACTATAATTCACTAGTTGTGTATCATAAAAGAGTCATCGTTTCTCCTCCTAGGGGTTATTCGAGATATCTTAGTCCAAACCGCAAGTAACGAGGCATTGGCTACCTTAAGAGAGTCATAGTTACTCGTCCCAATTGCTCACCCAGTCTGCCACTTTTCCTTACTACGGCCAGTCTGCCAGAAGCGATATGTCACTCGTTGTGTATCTTAAGAGATTCATTGCTACTCTTTCCATCGGTTACTGGTATTCTCTGATTCAATGCCTCTCGTGACGAAAAAGTGGCTATCTTCATAGTGCAATACTTCTTCCTCCGAGTTGGTCACACAGTTTACTACTTTTTGTGTACTTGCCAGTCTGCCAGAAGCGATATGTCACTAGTTGTGTATCATAAAGGAGTCATCGTTTCTCCTCCTAGGGGTTTTCGAGATTTCTTAATCCAAACCGCAAGTAACGAGGCATTGGCTACCTTAAGAGAGTCATAGTTACTCGTCCCAATTGCTCACCCAGTCTGCCACTTTTTCTTACTGCGGCCAGTCTGCCAGAAGCGATATGTCACTCGTTGTGTATCTTAAGAGATTCATCGTTACTCTTTCCATAGGTTACTGGTATTCTCTGATTCAATGCCTCTCGTGACGAAAAAGTGGCTATCTTAATAGTGCAATACTTCTTCCTCCGAGTTGCTCACACAGTTTACTACTTTTTTGTGTAGTTTTTGTCTGCCAGAAACTGTAATTCACTAGTTTTGTATCATAAAAGAGTCATCGTTTCTCCTCCTAGGGGTTATTCGAGACCTCTTAATCCAAACCGCAAGTAACGAGGCATTGGCTACCTTAAGAGGGTCATAGTTACTCGTCCCAATTGCTCACCCAGTCTGCCACTTTTTCTTTCTGCGGCCAGTCTGCCAGAAGCGATATGTCACTCGTTGTGTATCTTAAGAGATTCATCGTTACTCCTTCCATAGGTTACTGCTATTCTCTGAGTCAATACCTCTCGTGATGAAAAAGTGGCTATCTTAATAGTGCAATACTTCTTCCTCCGAGTTGCTCACACAGTTTACTACTTTTTGTGTAGTTTTTGTCTGCCAGAAACTATAATTCACTAGTTGTGTATCATAAAAGAGTCATCGTTTCTCCTCCTAGGGGTTTTCGAGATTTCTTAATCCAAACCGCAAGTAACGAGGCATTGGCTACCTTAAGAGAGTCATAGTTACTCGTCCCCATTGCTCACCCAGTCTGCCACTTTTTCTTACTGTGGCCAGTCTGCCAGAAGCGATATGTCACTCGTTGTGTATCTTAAGAGATTCATCGTTACTCCTTCCATAGGTTACTGGTATTCTCTGAGTCAATACCTCTCTTGACGAAAAAGTGGCTATCTTAATAGTGCAATACTTCTTCCTCCGAGTTGCTCACACAGTTTACTGCTTTTTGTGTAGTTTTTGTCTGCCAGAAACTATAATTCACTAGTTGTGTATCATAAAAGAGTCATCGTTTCTCCTCCTAGGGGTTATTCGAGATATCTTAGTCCAAACCGCAAGTAACGAGGCATTGGCTACCTTAAGAGAGTCATAGTTACTCGTCCCAATTGCTCACCCAGTCTGCCACTTTTCCTTACTGCGGCCAGTCTGCCAGAAGCGATATGTCACTCGTTGTGTATCTTAAGAGATTCATTGCTACTCTTTCCATAGGTTACTGGTATTCTCTGATTCAATGCCTCTCGTGACGAAAAAGTGGCTATCTTCATAGTGCAATACTTCTTCCTCCGAGTTGCTCACACAGTTTACTACTTTTTGTGTACTTGCCAGTCTGCCAGAAGCGATATGTCACTAGTTGTGTATCATAAAGGAGTCATCGTTTCTCCTCCTAGGGGTTATTCGAGATTTCTTAATCCAAACCGCAAGTAACGAGGCATTGGCTACCTTAAGAGAGTCATAGTTACTCGTCCCAATTGCTCACCCAGTCTGCCACTTTTTCTTACTGCGGCCAGTCTGCCAGAAGCGATATGTCACTCGTTGTGTATCTTAAGAGATTCATCGTTACTCCTTAGATAGGTTACTGGTATTCTCTGAGTGAATACCTCTCGTGACGAAAAAGTGGCTATCTTAATAGTGCAATACTTCTTCCTCCGAGTTGCTCACACAGTTTACTACTTTTTGTGTAGTTTTTGTCTGCCAGAAACTATAATTCACTAGTTGTGTATCATAAAAGAGTCATCGTTTCTCCTCCTAGGGGCTTTCGAGATTTCTTAATCCAAACCGCAAGTAACGAGGCATTGGCTACCTTAAGAGAGTCATAGTTACTCGTCCCCATTGCTCACGCAGTCTGCAACTTTTTCTTACTGTGGCCAGTCTGCCAGAAGCGATATGTCACTCGTTGTGTATCTTAAGAGATTCATCGTTACTCCTTCCATAGGTTACTGGTATTCTCTGAGTCAATACCTCTCTTGACGAAAAAGTGGCTATCTTAATAGTGCAATACTTCTTCCTCCGAGTTGCTCACACAGTTTACTGCTTTTTGTGTAGTTTTTGTCTGCCAGAAACTATAATTCACTAGTTGTGAGTCATAAAAGAGTCATCGTTTCTCCTCCTAGGGTTTATTCGAGATATCTTAGTCCAAACCACAAGTAACGAGGCATTCGCTACCTTAAGAGAGTCATAGTTACTCGTCCCAATTGCTCACCCAGTCTGCCACTTTTCCTTACTGCGGCCAGTCTGCCAGAAGCGATATGTCACTCGTTGTGTATCTTAAGAGATTCATCGTTACTCGTTCCATAGGTTACTGGTATTCTCTGAGTCAATACCTCTCTTGACGAAAAAGTGGCTATCTTAATAGTGCAATACTTCTTCCTCCGAGTTGCTCACACAGTTTACTGCTTTTTGTGTAGTTTTTGTCTGCCAGAAACTATAATTCACTAGTTGTGTATCATAAAAGAGTCATCGTTTCTCCTCCTAGGGGTTATTCGAGATATCTTAGTCCAAACCGCAAGTAACGAGGCATTGGCTACCTTAAGAGAGTCATAGTTACTCGTCCCAATTGCTCACCCAGTCTGCCACTTTTCCTTACTGCGGCCAGTCTGCCAGAAGCGATATGTCACTCGTTGTGTATCTTAAGAGATTCATCGCTACTCTTTCCATAGGTTACTGGTATTCTCTGATTCAATGCCTCTCGTGACGAAAAAGTGGCTATCTTCATAGTGCAATACTTCTTCCTCCGAGTTGCTCACACAGTTTACTACTTTTTGTGTACTTGCCAGTCTGCCAGAAGCGATATGTCACTAGTTGTGTATCATAAAGGAGTCATCGTTTCTCCTCCTAGGGGTTATTCGAGATTTCTTAATCCAAACCGCAAGTAACGAGGCATTGGCTACCTTAAGAGAGTCATAGTTACTCGTCCCAATTGCTCACCCAGTCTGCCACTTTTTCTTACTGCGGCCAGTCTGCCAGAAGCGATATGTCACTCGTTGTGTATCTTAAGAGATTCATCGTTACTCCTTCCATAGGTTACTGGTATTCTCTGAGTCAATACCTCTCTTGACGAAAAAGTGGCTATCTTAATAGTGCAATACTTCTTCCTCCGAGTTGCTCACACAGTTTACTGCTTTTTGTGTAGTTTTTGTCTGCCAGAAACTATAATTCACTAGTTGTGAATCATAAAAGAGTCATCGTTTCTCCTCCTAGGGGTTATTCGAGATATCTTAGTCCAAACCGCAAGTAACGAGGCATTCGCTACCTTAAGAGAGTCATAGTTACTCGTCCCAATTGCTCACCCAGTCTGCCACTTTTCCTTACTGCGGCCAGTCTGCCAGAAGCGATATGTCACTCGTTGTGTATCTTAAGAGATTCATCGTTACTCTTTCCATAGGTTACTGGTATTCTCTGATTCAATGCCTCTCGTGACGAAAAAGTGGCTATCTTAATAGTGCAATACTTCTTCCTCCGAGTTGCTCACACAGTTTACTACTTTTTTGTGTAGTTTTTGTCTGCCAGAAACTATAATTCACTAGTTTTGTATCATAAAAGAATCATCGTTTCTCCTCCTAGGGGTTATTCGAGACCTCTTAATCCAAACCGCAAGTAACGAGGCATTGGCTACCTTAAGAGAGTTATAGTTACTCGTCCCAATTGCTCACCCAGTCTGCCACTTTTTCTTACTGTGGCCAGTCTGCCAGAAGCGATATGTCACTCGTTGTGTATCTTAAGAGATTCATCGTTACTCCTTCCATAGGTTACTGGTATTCTCTGAGTCAATACCTCTCTTGACGAAAAAGTGGCTATCTTAATAGTGCAATACTTCTTCCTCCGAGTTGCTCACACAGTTTACTGCTTTTTGTGTAGTTTTTGTCTGCCAGAAACTATAATTCACTAGTTGTGTATCATAAAAGAGTCATCGTTTCTCCTCCTAGGGGTTATTCGAGATTTCTTAATCCAAACCGCAAGTAACGAGGCATTGGCTACCTTAAGAGAGTCATAGTTACTCGTCCCAATTGCTCACCCAGTCTGCCACTTTTCCTTACTGCGGCCAGTCTGCCAGAAGCGATATGTCACTCGTTGTGTATCTTAAGAGATTCATCGTTACTCCTTCCATAGGTTACTGGTATTCTCTGAGTCAATACCTCTCTTGACGAAAAAGTGGCTATCTTAATAATGCAATACTTCTTCCCCCGTGTTGCTCACACAGTTTACTACTTTTTGTGTACTTGCCAGTCTGCCAGAAGACATATGTCACTAGTTGTGTATCATAAAAGAGTCATCGTTTCTCCTCCTAGGGGTTATTCGAGATTTCTTAATCCAAACCGCAAGTAACGAGGCATTGGCTACCTTAAGAGAGTCATAGTTACTCGTCCCAATTGCACACCCAGTCCGCCACTTTTCCTTACTGCGGCCAGTCTGCCAGAAGCGATATGTCACTCGTTGTGTATCTTAAGAGATTCATCGTTACTCTTTCCATAGGTTACTGGTATTCTCTGAGTCAATACCTCTCTTGACGAAAAAGTGGCTATCTTAATAGTGCAATACTTCTTCCTCCGTGTTGCTCACACAGTTTACTACTTTTTGTGTACTTGCCAGTCTGCCAGAAGCGATATGTCACTAGTTGTTTATCATAAAAGAGTCATCGTTTCTCCTCCTAGGGGTTATTCGAGATTTCTTAATCCAAACCGCAAGTAACGAGGCATTGGCTACCTTAAGAGAGTCATAGTTACTCGTCCCAATTGCTCACCCAGTCTGCCACTTTTCCTTACTGCGGCCAGTCTGCCAGAAGCGATATGTCACTCGTTGTGTATCTTAAGAGATTCATCGTTACTCTTTCCATAGGTTACTGGTATTCTCTGATTCAATGCCTCTCGTGACGAAAAAGTGGCTATCTTAATAGTGCAATACTTCTTCCTCCGAGTTGCTCACACAGTTTACTACTTTTTGTGTACTTGCCAGTCTGCCAGAAGCGATATGTCACTAGTTGTGTATCATAAAAGAGTCATCGTTTCTCCTCCTAGGGGTTATTCGAGACCTCTTAATCCAAACCGCAAGTAACGAGGCATTGGCTACCTTAAGAGGGTCATAGTTACTCGTCCCAATTGCTCAACCAGTCTGCCACTTTTTCTTACTGCGGCCAGTCTGCCAGAAGCGATATGTCACTCGTTGTGTATCTTAAGAGATTCATCGTTACTCCTTCCATAGGTTACTGGTATTCTCTGAGTCAATACCTCTCGTGACGAAAAAGTGGCTATCTTAATAGTGCAATACTTCTTCCTCCCAGTTGCTCACACAGTTTACTACTTTTTGTGTAGTTTTTGTCTGCCAGAAACTATAATTCACTAGTTGTGTATCATAAAAGAGTCATCGTTTCTCCTCCTAGGGGTTATTCGAGATATCTTAATCCAAACCGCAAGTAACGAGGCATTGGCTACCTTAAGAGAGTCATAGTTACTCGTCCCAATTGCTCACCCAGTCTGCCACTTTTCCTTACTGCGGCCAGTCTGCCAGAAGCGATATGTCACTCGTTGTGTATCTTAAGAGATTCATCGTTACTCCTTCCATAGGTTACTGGTATTCTCTGAGTCAATACCTCTCTTGACGAAAAAGTGGCTATCTTAATAGTGCAATACTTCTTCCTCCGAGTTTCTCACACAGTTTACTACTTTTTGTGTACTTGCCAGTCTGCCAGAAGCGATATGTCACTAGTTGTGTATCATAAAGGAGTCATCGTTTCTCCTCCTAGGGGTTATTCGAGATTTCTTAACCCAAACCGCAAGTAACGAGGCATTGGCTACCTTAAGAGAGTCATAGTTACTCGTCCCAATTGCTCACCCAGTCTGCCACTTTTCCTTACTGCGGCCAGTCTGCCAGAAGCGATATGTCACTCGTTGTGTATCTTAAGAGATTCATCGTTACTCTTTCCATAGGTTACTGGTATTCTCTGAGTCAATACCTCTCTTGACGAAAATGTGGCTATCTTAATAGTGCAATACTTCTTCCTCCGTGTTGCTCACACAGTTTACTACTTTTTGTGTACTTGCCAGTCTGCCAGAAGCGATATGTCACTAGTTGTTTATCATAAAAGAGTCATCGTTTCTCCTCCTAGGGGTTATTCGAGATTTCTTAATCCAAACCGCAAGTAACGAGGCATTGGCTACCTTAAGAGAGTCATAGTTACTCGTCCCAATTGCTCACCCAGTCTGCCACTTTTCCTTACTGCGGCCAGTCTGCCAGAAGCGATATGTCACTCGTTGTGTATCTTAAGAGATTCATCGTTACTCTTTCCATAGGTTACTGGTATTCTCTGATTCAATGCCTCTCGTGACGAAAAAGTGGCTATCTTAATAATGCAATACTTCTTCCTCCGAGTTGCTCACACAGTTTACTACTTTTTGTGTAGGTTTTGTCTGACAGAAACTATAATTCACTAGTTGCGTATCATAAAAGAGTCATCGTTTCTCCTCCTAGTGGTTTTCGAGATTTCTTAATCCAAACCGGAAGTAACGAGGCATTGGCTACCTTAAGAGGGTCATAGTTACTCGTCCCAATTGCTCAACCAGTCTGCCACTTTTTCTTACTGCGGCCAGTCTGCCAGAAGCGATATGTCACTCTTTGCGTATCTTAAGAGATTCATCGCTACTCTTTCAATAGGTTACTGGTATTCTATCATTCAATGCCTCTCGTGACGAAAAAGTGGCTATCTTAATAGTGCAATACTTCTTCCTCCCAGTTGCTCACACAGTTTACTACTTTTTTGTGTAGTTTTTGTCTGCCAGAAACTATAATTCACTAGTTGTGTATCATAAAGGAGTCATCGTTTCTCCTCCTAGGGGTTATTCGAGATTTCTTAATCCAAACCGCAAGTAACGAGGCATTGGCTACCTAAAGAGAGTCATAGTTACTCATCCCAATTGCTCACCCAGTCTGCCACTTTTCCTTACTGCGGCCAGTCTTCCAGAAGCGATATGTCACTCGTTGTGTATCTTAAGAGATTCATCGCTACTCTTTCAATAGGTTACTGGTATTCTATCATTCAATGCCTCTCGTGACGAAAAAGTGGCTATCTTAATAGTGCAATACTTCTTCCTCCCAGTTGCTCACACAGTTTACTACTTTTTTGTGTAGTTTTTGTCTGCCAGAAACTATAATTCACTAGTTTTGTATCATAAAAGAGTCATCGTTCCTCCTCCTAGGGGTTATTCGAGACCTCTTAATCCAAACCGCAAATAACGAGGCATTGGCTACCTTAAGAGAGTCATAGTTACTCGTCCCAATTGCTCACCCAGTCTGCCACTTTTTCTTACTGCAGCCAGTCTGCCAGAAGCGATATGTCACTCGTTGCGTATCTTAAGAGATTCATCGTTACTCCTTCCATAGGTTACTGGTATTCTCTGAGTCAATACCTCTCGTGACGAAAAAGAGGCTATCTTAATAGTGCAATACTTCTTCCTCCGAGTTGCTCAAACAGTTTACTACTTTTTGTGTAGTTTTTGTCTGCCAGAAACTATAATTCACTAGTTGTGTATCATAAAAGAGTCATCGTTTCTCCTCCTAGGGGTTTTCGAGATTTCTTAATCCAAACCGCAAGTAACGAGGCATTGGCTACCTTAAGAGTGTCATAGTTACTCGTCCCCATTGCTCACCCAGTCTGCCACTTTTTCTTACTGCGGCCAGTCTGCCAGAAGCGATATGTCACTCGTTGTGTATCTTAAGAAATTCATCGTTACTCCTTCCATAGGTTACTGGTATTCTCTGAGTCAATACCTCTCTTGACGAAAAAGTGGCTATCTTAATAGTGCAATACTTCTTCCTCCGAGTTGCTCACACAGTTTACTACTTTTTGTGTACTTGCCAGTCTGCCTGAAGCGATATGTCACTAGTTGTGTATCATAAAGGAGTCATCGTTTCTCCTCCTAGGGGTTATTCGAGATTTCTTAACCCAAACCGCCAGTAACGAGGCATTGGCTACCTTAAGAGAGTCATAGTTACTCGTCCCAATTGCTCACCCAGTCTGCCACTTTTTCTTACTGTGGCCAGTCTGCCAGAAGCTATATGTCACTCGTTGTGTATCTTAAGAGATTCATCGTCACTCCTTCCATAGGTTACTGGTATTCTCTGAGTCAATACCTCTCTTGACGAAAAAGTGGCTATCTTAATAGTGCAATACTTCTTCCTCCGTGTTGCTCACACAGTTTACTACTTTTTGTGTACTTGCCAGTCTGCCAGAAGCGATATGTCACTAGTTGTGTATCATACAGGAGTCATCGTTTCTCCTCCTAGGGGTTATTCGAGATTTCTTAACCCAAACCGCAAGTAACGAGGCATTGGCTACCTTAAGAGAGTCATAGTTACTCGTCCCAATTGCTCACCCAGTCTGCCACTTTTCCTTACTGCGGCCAGTCTGCCAGAAGCGATATGTCACTCGTTGTGTATCTTAAGAGATTCATCGTTACTCTTTCCATAGGTTACTGGTATTCTCTCATTCAATGCCTCTCGTGACGAAAAAGTGGCTATCTTAATAGTGCAATACTTCTTCCTCCCAGTTGCTCACACAGTTTACTACTTTTTTGTGTAGTTTTTGTCTGCCAGAAACTATAATTCACTAGCTTTGAATCATAAAAGAGTCATCGTTTCTCCTCCTAGGGGTTATTCGAGACCTCTTAATCCAAACCGCAAGTAACGAGGCATTGGCTACCTTAAGACAGTCATAGTTACTCGTCCCAATTGCTCACCCAGTCTGCCACTTTTTCTTACTGCGGCCAGTCTGCCAGAAGCGATATGTCACTCGTTGTGTATCTTAAGAGATTCATCGTTACTCCTTCCATAGGTTACTGGTATTCTCTGAGTCAATACCTCTCTTGACGAAAAAGAGGCTATCTTAATAGTGCAATACTTCTTCCTCCGAGTTGCTCACACAGTTTACTACTTTTTGTGTACTTGCCAGTCTGAGAGAAGCGATATGTCACTAGTTGTGTATCATACAGGAGTCATCGTTTCTCCTCCTAGGGGTTATTCGAGATTTCTTAACCCAAACCGCAAGTAACGAGGCATTGGCTACCTTAAGAGAGTCATAGTTACTCGTCCCAATTGCTCACCCAGTCTGCCACTTTTCGTTACTGCGGCCAGTCTGCCAGAAGCGATATGTCACTCGTTGTGTATCTTAAGAGATTCATCGTTACTCCTTCCATAGGTTACTGGTATTCTCTGAGTCAATACCTCTCTTGACGAAAAAGTGGCTATCTTAATAGTGCAATACTTCTTCCTCCGTGTTGCTCACACAGTTTACTACTTTTTGTGTACTTGCCAGTCTGCCAGAAGCGATATGTCACTAGTTGTGTATCATAAAAGAGTCATCGTTTCTCCTCCTAGGGGTTATTCGAGACCTCTTAATCCAAACCGCAAGTAACGTGGCATTGGCTACCTTAAGAGAGTCATAGTTACTCGTCCCAATTGCTCACCCAGTCTGCCACTTTTTCTTACTGCGGCCAGTCTGCCAGAAGCGATATGTCACTCGTTGTGTATCTTAAGAGATTCATCGTTACTCCTTCCATAGGTTACTGGTATTCTCTGAGTCAATACTTCTCGTGACGAAAAAGTGGCTATCTTAATAGTGCAATACTTCTTCCTCCGAGTTGCTCACACAGTTTACTACTTTTTGTGTAGTTTTTGTCTGCCAGAAACTATAATTCACTAGTTGTGTATCATAAAAGAGTCATCGTTTCTCCTCCTAGGGGTTATTCGAGATATCTTAATCCAAACCGCAAGTAACGAGGCATTGGCTACCTTAAGAGAGTCATAGTTACTCGTCCCAATTGCTTACCCAGTCTGCCACTTTTCCTTACTGCGGCCAGTCTGCCAGAAGCGATATGTCACTCGTTGTGTATCTTAAGAGATTCATCGTTACTCCTTCCATAGGTTACTGGTATTCTCTGAGTCAATACCTCTCTTGACGAAAAAGTGGCTATCTTAATAGTGCAATACTTCTTCCTCCGAGTTTCTCACACAGTTTACTACTTTTTGTGTACTTGCCAGTCTGCCAGAAGCGATATGTCACTAGTTGTGTATCATAAAGGAGTCATCGTTTCTCCTCCTAGGGGTTATTCGAGATTTCTTAACCCAAACCGCAAGTAACGAGGCATTGGCTACCTTAAGAGAGTCATAGTTACTCGTCCCAATTGCTCACCCAGTCTGCCACTTTTCCTTACTGCGGCCAGTCTGCCAGAAGCGATATGTCACTCGTTGTGTATCTTAAGAGATTCATCGTTACTCTTTCCATAGGTTACTGGTATTCTCTCATTCAATGAATCTCGTGACGAAAAAGTGGCTATCTTAATAGTGCAATACTTCTTCCTCCCAGTTGCTCACACAGTTTACTACTTTTTTGTGTAGTTTTTGTCTGCCAGAAACTATAATTCACTAGCTTTGAATCATAAAAGAGTCATCGTTTCTCCTCCTAGGGGTTATTCGAGACCTCTTAATCCAAACCGCAAGTAACGAGGCATTGGCTACCTTAAGACAGTCATAGTTACTCGTCCCAATTGCTCACCCAGTCTGCCACTTTTTCTTACTGCGGCCAGTCTGCCAGAAGCGATATGTCACTCGTTGTGTATCTTAAGAGATTCATCGTTACTCCTTCCATAGGTTACTGGTATTCTCTGAGTCAATACTTCTCGTGACGAAAAAGTGGCTATCTTAATAGTGCAATACTTCTTCCTCCGAGTTGCTCACACAGTTTACTACTTTTTGTGTAGTTTTTGTCTGCCAGAAACTATAATTCACTAGTTGTGTATCATAAAAGAGTCATCGTTTCTCCTCCTAGGGGTTATTCGAGATATCTTAATCCAAACCGCAAGTAACGAGGCATTGGCTACCTTAAGAGAGTCATAGTTACTCGTCCCAATTGCTTACCCAGTCTGCCACATTTCCTTACTGCGGCCAGTCTGCCAGAAGCGATATGTCACTCGTTGTGTATCTTAAGAGATTCATCGTTACTCCTTCCATAGGTTACTGGTATTCTCTGAGTCAATACCTCTCTTGACGAAAAAGTGGCTATCTTAATAGTGCAATACTTCTTCCTCCGTGTTGCTCACAGAGGTTTACTACTTTTTGTGTACTTGCCAGTCTGCCAGAAGCGATATGTCACTAGTTGTGTATCATAAAGGAGTCATCGTTTCTCCTCCTAGGGGTTATTCGAGATTTCTTAACCCAAACCGCAAGTAACGAGGCATTGGCTACCTTAAGAGAGTCATAGTTACTCGTCCCAATTGCTCACCCAGTCTGCCACTTTTCCTTACTGCGGCCAGTCTGCCAGAAGCGATATGTCACTCGTTGTGTATCTTAAGAGATTCATCGTTACTCTTTCCATAGGTTACTGGTATTCTCTCATTCAATGCCTCTCGTGACGAAAAAGTGGCTATCTTAATAGTGCAATACTTCTTCCTCCCAGTTGCTCACACAGTTTACTACTTTTTTGTGTAGTTTTTGTCTGCCAGAAACTATAATTCACTAGCTTTGAATCATAAAAGAGTCATCGTTTCTCCTCCTAGGGGTTATTCGAGACCTCTTAATCCAAACCGCAAGTAACGAGGCATTGGCTACCTTAAGACAGTCATAGTTACTCGTCCCAATTGCTCACCCAGTCTGCCACTTTTTCTTACTGCGGCCAGTCTGCCAGAAGCGATATGTCACTCGTTGTGTATCTTAAGAGATTCATCGTTACTCCTTCCATAGGTTACTGGTATTCTCTGAGTCAATACCTCTCTTGACGAAAAAGTGGCTATCTTAATAGTGCAATACTTCTTCCTCCGAGTTGCTCACACAGTTTACTACTTTTTGTGTACTTGCCAGTCTGCCAGAAGCGATATGTCACTAGTTGTGTATCATAAAGGAGTCATCGTTTCTCCTCCTAGGGGTTATTCGAGATTTCTTAATCCAAACCGCAAGTAACGAGGCATTGGCTACCTAAAGAGAGTCATAGTTACTCGTCCCAATTGCTCACCCAGTCTGCCACTTTTCCTTACTGCGGCCAGTCTTCCAGAAGCGATATGTCACTCGTTGTGTATCTTAAGAGATTCATCGTTACTCTTTCCATAGGTTACTGGTATTCTATCATTCAATGCCTCTCGTGACGAAAAACTGGCTATCTTAATAGTGCAATACTTCTTCCTCCGAGTTGCTCACACAGTTTACTACTTTTTTGTGTCGTTTTTGTCTGCCAGAAACTATAATTCACTAGTTTTGTATCATAAAAGAGTCATCGTTTCTCCTCCTAGGGGTTATTCGAGACCTCTTAATCCAAACCGCAAGTAACGAGGCATTGGCTACCTTAAGAGAGTCATAGTTACTCGTCCCAATTGCTCACCCAGTCTGCCACTTTTTCTTACTGCAGCCAGTCTGCCAGAAGCGATATGTCACTCGTTGTGTATCTTAAGAAATTCATCGTTACTCCTTCCATAGGTTACTGGTATTCACTGAGTCAATACCTCTCGTGACGAAAAAGAGGCTATCTTAATAGTGCAATACTTCTTCCTCCGAGTTGCTCACACAGTTTACTACTTTTTGTGTAGTTTTTGTCTGTCAGAAACTATAATTCACTAGTTGTGTATCATAAAAGAGTCATCGTTTCTCCTCCTAGGGGTTTTCGAGATTTCTTAATCCAAACCGCAAGTAACGAGGCATTGGCTACCTTAAGAGTGTCATAGTTACTCGTCCCCATTGCTCACCCAGTCTGCCACTTTTTCTTACTGTGGCCAGTCTGCCAGAAGCGATATGTCACTCGTTGTGTATCTTAAGAGATTCATCGTTACTCCTTCCATAGGTTACTGGTATTCTCTGAGTCAATACCTCTCTTGACGAAAAAGTGGCTATCTTAATAGTGCAATACTTCTTCCTCCGAGTTGCTCACACAGTTTACTGCTTTTTGTGTAGTTTTTGTCTGCCAGAAACTATAATTCACTAGTTTTGTATCATAAAAGAGTCATCGTTTCTCCTCCTAGGGGTTATTCGAGATTTCTTAATCCAAACCGCAAGTAACGAGGCATTGGCTACCTTAAGAGAGTCATAGTTACTCGTCCCAATTGCTCACCCAGTCTGCCACTTTTCCTTACTGCGGCCAGTCTGCCAGAAGCGATATGTCACTCGTTGTGTATCTTAAGAGATTCATCGTTACTCCTTCCATAGGTTACTGGTATTCTCTGAGTCAATACCTCTCTTGACGAAAAAGTGGCTATCTTAATAGTGCAATACTTCTTCCTCCGAGTTGCTCACACAGTTTACTACTTTTTGTGTAGTTTTTGTCTGCCAGAAACTATAATTCACTAGTTGTGTATCATAAAAGAGTCATCGTTTCTCCTCCTAGGGGTTTTCGAGATTTCCTAATCCAAACCGCAAGTAACGAGGCATTGGCTACCTTAAGAGAGTCATAGTTACTCGTCCCCATTGCTCACCCAGTCTGCCACTTTTTCTTACTGTGGCCAGTCTGCCAGAAGCGATATGTCACTCGTTGTGTATCTTAAGAGATTCATCGTTACTCCTTCCATAGGTTACTGGTATTCTCTGAGTCAATACCTCTCTTGACGAAAAAGTGGCTATCTTAATAGTGCAATACTTCTTCCTCCCAGTTGCTCACACAGTTTACTACTTTTTTGTGTAGTTTTTGTCTGCCAGAAACTATAATTCACTAGTTTTGTATCATAAAAGAGTCATCGTTTGTCCTCCTAGGGGTTATTCGAGACCTCTTAATCCAAACCGCAAGTAACGAGGCATTGGCTACCTTAAGAGAGTCATAGTTACTCGTCCCAATTGCTCACCCAGTCTGCCACTTTTTCTTACTGCGGCCAGTCTGCCAGAAGCGATATGTCACTCGTTGTGTATCTTAAGAGATTCATCGTTACTCCTTCCATAGGTTACTGGTATTCTCTGAGTCAATACCTCTCGTGACGAAAAAGTGGCTATCTTAATTGTGCAATACATCTTCCTCCGAGTTGCTCACACAGTTTACTACTTTTTGTGTAGTTTTTGTCTGCCAGAAATTACTATTCACTAGTTGTGTATCATAAAAGAGTCATCGTTTGTCCTCCTAGGGGTTATTCGAGACCTCTTAATCCAAACCGCAAGTAACGAGGCATTGGCTACCTTAAGAGAGTCATAGTTACTCGTCCCAATTGCTCACCCAGTCTGCCACTTTTTCTTACTGCGGCCAGTCTGCCAGAAGCGATATGTCACTCGTTGTGTATCTTAAGAGATTCATCGTTACTCTTTCCATAGGTTACTGGTATTCTCTGAGTCAATACCTCTCTTGACGAAAAAGTGGCTATCTTAATAGTGCAATACTTCTTCCTCCGAGTTGCTCACACAGTTTACTGCTTTTTGTGTAGTTTTTGTCTGCCAGAAACTATAATTCACTAGTTGTGTATCATAAAAGAGTCATCGTTTCTCCTCCTAGGGGTTTTCGAGATTTCTTAATCCAAACCGCAAGTAACGAGGCATTGGCTACCTTAAGAGAGTCATAGTTACTCGTCCTCATTGCTCACCCAGTCTGCCACTTTTTCTTACTGTGGCCAGTCTGCCAGAAGCGATATGTCACTCGTTGTGTATCTTAAGAGATTCATCGTTACTCCTTCCATAGGTTACTGGTATTCTCTGAGTCAATACCTCTCTTGACGAAAAAGTGGCTATCTTAATAGTGCAATACTTCTTCCTCCGAGTTGCTCACACAGTTTACTACTTTTTTGTGAAGTTTTTGTCTGCCAGAAACTATAATTCACTAGTTTTGTATCATAAAAGAGTCATCGTTTCTCCTCCTAGGGGTTATTCGAGATATCTTTATCCAAACCGCAAGTAACGAGGCATTGGCTACCTTAAGAGAGTCATAGTTACTCGTCCCAATTGCTCACCCAGTCTGCCACTTTTCCTTACTGCGGCCAGTCTGCCAGAAGCGATATGTCACTCGTTGTGTATCTTAAGAGATTCATCGTTACTCCTTCCATAGGTTACTGGTATTCTCTGAGTCAATACCTCTCTTGACGAAAAAGTGGCTATCTTAATAGTGCAATACTTCTTCCTCCGAGTTGCTCACACAGTTTACTGCTTTTTGTGTAGTTTTTGTCTGCCAGAAACTATAATTCACTAGTTGTGTATCATAAAAGAGTCATCGTTTCTCCTCCTAGGGGTTTTCGAGATTTCTTAATCCAAACCGCAAGTAACGAGGCATTGGCTACCTTAAGAGAGTCATAGTTACTCGTCCCCATTGCTCACCCAGTCTGCCACTTTTTCTTACTGTGGCCAGTCTGCCAGAAGCGATATGTCACTCGTTGTGTATCTTAAGAGATTCATCGTTACTCCTTCCATAGGTTACTGGTATTCTCTGAGTCAATACCTCTCTTGACGAAAAAGTGGCTATCTTAATAGTGCAATACTTCTTCCTCCGAGTTGCTCACACAGTTTACTACTTTTTTGTGAAGTTTTTGTCTGCCAGAAACTATAATTCACTAGTTTTGTATCATAAAAGAGTCATCGTTTCTCCTCCTAGGGGTTATTCGAGATATCTTTATCCAAACCGCAAGTAACGAGGCATTGGCTACCTTAAGAGAGTCATAGTTACTCGTCCCAATTGCTCACCCAGTCTGCCACTTTTCCTTACTGCGGCCAGTCTGCCAGAAGCGATATGTCACTCGTTGTGTATCTTAAGAGATTCATCGTTACTCCTTCCATAGGTTACTGGTATTCTCTGAGTCAATACCTCTCTTGACGAAAAAGTGGCTATCTTAATAGTGCAATACTTCTTCCTCCGAGTTGCTCACACAGTTTACTACTTTTTGTGTACTTGCCAGACTGCCAGAAGCGATATGTCACTAGTTGTGTATCGTAAAGGAGTCATCGTTTCTCCTCCTAGGGGTTATTCGAGATTTCTTAATCCAAACCGCAAGTAACGAGGCATTGGCTACCTTAAGAGAGTCATAGTTACTCGTCCCAATTGCTCACCCAGTCTGCCACTTTTCCTTACTGCGGCCAGTCTGCCAGAAGCGATATGTCACTCGTTGTGTATCTTAAGAGATTCATCGTTACTCTTTCCATAGGTTACTGGTATTCTCTCATTCAATGCCTCTCGTGACGAAAAAGTGGCTATCTTAATAGTGCAATACTTCTTCCTCCCAGTTGCTCACACAGTTTACTACTTTTTTGTGTAGTTTTTGTCTGCCAGAAACTATAATTCACTAGTTTTGTATCATAAAAGAGTCATCGTTTGTCCTCCTAGGGGTTATTCGAGACCTCTTAATCCAAACCGCAAGTAACGAGGCATTGGCTACCTTAAGAGAGTCATAGTTACTCGTCCCAATTGCTCACCCAGTCTGCCACTTTTTCTTACTGCGGCCAGTCTGCCAGAAGCGATATGTCACTCGTTGTGTATCTTAAGAGATTCATCGTTACTCCTTCCATAGGTTACTGGTATTCTCTGAGTCAATACCTCTCGTGACGAAAAAGTGGCTATCTTAATTGTGCAATACATCTTCCTCCGAGTTGCTCACACAGTTTACTACTTTTTGTGTAGTTTTTGTCTGCCAGAAATTACTATTCACTAGTTGTGTATCATAAAAGAGTCATCGTTTCTCCTCCTAGGGGTTATTCGAGATTTCTTAATCCAAACCGCAAGTAATGAGGCATTGGCTACCTTAAGAGAGTCATAGTTACTCGTCCCAATTCCTCACCCAGTCTGCCACTTTTCCTCACTGCGGCCAGTCTGCCAGAAGCGATATGTCACTCGTTGTGTATCTTAAGAGATTCATCGTTACTCTTTCCATAGGTTACTGGTATTCTCTGATTCAATGCCTCTCGTGACGAAAAAGTGGCTATCTTAATAGTGCAATACTTCTTCCTCCCAGTTGCTCACACAGTTTACTACTTTTTTGTGTAGTTTTTGTTTGCCAGAAACTATAATTCACTAGTTTTCTATCATAAAAGAGTCATCGTTTCTCCTCCTAGGGGTTATTCGAGACCTCTTAATCCAAACCGCAAGTAACGACGCATTGGCTACCTTAAGAGAGTCATAGTTACTCGTCCCAATTGCTCACCCAGTCTGCCACTTTTTCTTACTGTGGCCAGTCTGCCAGAAGCGATATGTCACTCGTTGTGTATCTTAAGAGATTAATCGTTACTCCTTCCATAGGTTACTGGTATTCTCTGAGTCAATACCTCTCTTGACGAAAAAGTGGCTATCTTAATAGTGCAATACTTCTTCCTCCGAGTTGCTCACACAGTTTACTGCTTTTTGTGTAGTTTTTGTCTGCCAGAAACTATAATTCACTAGTTGTGTATCATAAAAGAGTCATCGTTTCTCCTCCTAGGGGTTTTCGAGACTTCTTAATCCAAACCGCAAGTAACGAGGCATTGGCTACCTTAAGAGAGTCATAGTTACTCGTCCCCATTGCTCACCCAGTCTGCCACTTTTTCTTACTGTGGCCAGTCTGCGAGAAGCGATATGTCACTCGTTGTGTATCTTAAGAGATTCATCGTTACTCCTTCCATAGGTTACTGGTATTCTCTGAGTCAATACCTCTCTTGACGAAAAAGTGGCTATCTTAATAGTGCAATACTTCTTCCTCCGAGTTGCTCACACAGTTTACTACTTTTTTGTGAAGTTTTTGTCTGCCAGAAACTATAATTCACTAGTTTTGTATCATAAAAGAGTCATCGTTTCTCCTCCTAGGGGTTATTCGAGATATCTTTATCCAAACCGCAAGTAACGAGGCATTGGCTACCTTAAGAGAGTCATAGTTACTCGTCCCAATTGCTCACCCAGTCTGCCACTTTTCCTTACTGCGGACAGTCTGCCAGAAGCGATATGTCACTCGTTGTGTATCTTAAGAGATTCATCGTTACTCCTTCCATAGGTTACTGGTATTCTCTGAGTCAATACCTCTCGTGACGAAAAAGTGGCTATCTTAATAGTGCAATACTTCTTCCTCCGAGTTGCTCACACAGTTTACTACTTTTTTGTGAAGTTTTTGTCTGCCAGAAACTATAATTCACTAGTTTTGTATCATAAAAGAGTCATCGTTTCTCCTCCTAGGGGTTATTCGAGATATCTTTATCCAAACCGCAAGTAACGAGGCATTGGCTACCTTAAGAGAGTCATAGTTACTCGTCCCAATTGCTCACCCAGTCTGCCACTTTTCCTTACTGCGGCCAGTCTGCCAGAAGCGATATGTCACTCGTTGTGTATCTTAAGAGATTCATCGTTACTCCTTCCATAGGTTACTGGTATTCTCTGAGTCAATACCTCTCTTGACGAAAAAGTGGCTATCTTAATAGTGCAATACTTCTTCCTCCGAGTTGCTCACACAGTTTACTACTTTTTGTGTACTTGCCAGACTGCCAGAAGCGATATGTCACTAGTTGTGTATCGTAAAGGAGTCATCGTTTCTCCTCCTAGGGGTTATTCGAGATTTCTTAATCCAAACCGCAAGTAACGAGGCATTGGCTACCTTAAGAGAGTCATAGTTACTCGTCCCAATTGCTCACCCAGTCTGCCACTTTTCCTTACTGCGGCCAGTCTGCCAGAAGCGATATGTCACTCGTTGTGTATCTTAAGAGATTCATCGTTACTCTTTCCATAGGTTACTGGTATTCTCTCATTCAATGCCTCTCGTGACGAAAAAGTGGCTATCTTAATAGTGCAATACTTCTTCCTCCCAGTTGCTCACACAGTTTACTACTTTTTTGTGTAGTTTTTGTCTGCCAGAAACTATAATTCACTAGTTTTGTATCATAAAAGAGTCATCGTTTGTCCTCCTAGGGGTTATTCGAGACCTCTTAATCCAAACCGCAAGTAACGAGGCATTGGCTACCTTAAGAGAGTCATAGTTACTCGTCCCAATTGCTCACCCAGTCTGCCACTTTTTCTTACTGCGGCCAGTCTGCCAGAAGCGATATGTCACTCGTTGTGTATCTTAAGAGATTCATCGTTACTCCTTCCATAGGTTACTGGTATTCTCTGAGTCAATACCTCTCGTGACGAAAAAGTGGCTATCTTAATTGTGCAATACATCTTCCTCCGAGTTGCTCACACAGTTTACTACTTTTTGTGTAGTTTTTGTCTGCCAGAAATTACTATTCACTAGTTGTGTATCATAAAAGAGTCATCGTTTCTCCTCCTAGGGGTTATTCGAGATTTCTTAATCCAAACCGCAAGTAATGAGGCATTGGCTACCTTAAGAGAGTCATAGTTACTCGTCCCAATTCCTCACCCAGTCTGCCACTTTTCCTCACTGCGGCCAGTCTGCCAGAAGCGATATGTCACTCGTTGTGTATCTTAAGAGATTCATCGTTACTCTTTCCATAGGTTACTGGTATTCTCTGATTCAATGCCTCTCGTGACGAAAAAGTGGCTATCTTAATAGTGCAATACTTCTTCCTCCCAGTTGCTCACACAGTTTACTACTTTTTTGTGTAGTTTTTGTTTGCCAGAAACTATAATTCACTAGTTTTCTATCATAAAAGAGTCATCGTTTCTCCTCCTAGGGGTTATTCGAGACCTCTTAATCCAAACCGCAAGTAACGACGCATTGGCTACCTTAAGAGAGTCATAGTTACTCGTCCCAATTGCTCACCCAGTCTGCCACTTTTTCTTACTGTGGCCAGTCTGCCAGAAGCGATATGTCACTCGTTGTGTATCTTAAGAGATTAATCGTTACTCCTTCCATAGGTTACTGGTATTCTCTGAGTCAATACCTCTCTTGACGAAAAAGTGGCTATCTTAATAGTGCAATACTTCTTCCTCCGAGTTGCTCACACAGTTTACTGCTTTTTGTGTAGTTTTTGTCTGCCAGAAACTATAATTCACTAGTTGTGTATCATAAAAGAGTCATCGTTTCTCCTCCTAGGGGTTTTCGAGACTTCTTAATCCAAACCGCAAGTAACGAGGCATTGGCTACCTTAAGAGAGTCATAGTTACTCGTCCCCATTGCTCACCCAGTCTGCCACTTTTTCTTACTGTGGCCAGTCTGCGAGAAGCGATATGTCACTCGTTGTGTATCTTAAGAGATTCATCGTTACTCCTTCCATAGGTTACTGGTATTCTCTGAGTCAATACCTCTCTTGACGAAAAAGTGGCTATCTTAATAGTGCAATACTTCTTCCTCCGAGTTGCTCACACAGTTTACTACTTTTTTGTGAAGTTTTTGTCTGCCAGAAACTATAATTCACTAGTTTTGTATCATAAAAGAGTCATCGTTTCTCCTCCTAGGGGTTATTCGAGATATCTTTATCCAAACCGCAAGTAACGAGGCATTGGCTACCTTAAGAGAGTCATAGTTACTCGTCCCAATTGCTCACCCAGTCTGCCACTTTTCCTTACTGCGGACAGTCTGCCAGAAGCGATATGTCACTCGTTGTGTATCTTAAGAGATTCATCGTTACTCCTTCCATAGGTTACTGGTATTCTCGGAGTCAATACCTCTCGTGACGAAAAAGTGGCTATCTTAATAGTGCAATACTTCTTCCTCCGAGTTGCTCACACAGTTTACTACTTTTTGTGTAGTTTTTGTCTGCCAGAAACTATAATTCACTAGTTGTGTATCATAAAAGAGTCATCGTTTCTCCTCCTAGGGGTTTTCGAGATTTCTTAATCCAAACCGCAAGTAACGAGGCATTGGCTACCTTAAGAGAGTCATAGTTACTCGTCCCCATTGCTCACCCAGTCTGCCACTTTTTTTTACTGTGGCCAGTCTGCCAGAAGCGATATGTCACTCGTTGTGTATCTTAAGAGATTCATCGTTACTCCTTCCATAGGTTACTGGTATTCTCTGAGTCAATACCTCTCTTGACGAAAAAGTGGCTATCTTAATAGTGCAATACTTCTTCCTCCGAGTTGCTCACACAGTTTACTACTTTTTGTGTACTTGCCAGTCTGCCAGAAGCGATATGTCACTAGTTGTGTATCATAAAAGAGTCATCGTTTCTCCTCCTAGGGGTTATTCGAGATTTCTTAATCCAAACCGCAAGTAACGAGGCATTGGCTACCTTAAGAGAGTCATAGCTACTCGTCCCAATTGCTCACCCAGTCTGCCACTTTTCCTTACTGCGGCCAGTCTGCCAGAAGCGATATGTCACTCGTTGTGTATCTTAAGAGATTCATCGTTACTCTTTCCTTAGGTTACTGGTATTCTCTGATTCAATGCATCTCGTGACGAAAAAGTGGCTATCTTAATAGTGCAATACTTCTTCCTCCCAGTTGCTCACACAGTTTACTACTTTTTGTGTAGTTTCTGTCTGCCAGAAACTATAATTCACTAGTTGTGTATCATAAAAGAGTCATCGTTTCTCCTCCTAGGGGTTATTCGAGATATCTTTATCCAAACCGCAAGTAACGAGGCATTGGCTACCTTAAGAGAGTCATAGTTACTCGTCCCAATTGCTCACCCAGTCTGCCACTTTTCCTTACTGCGGCCAGTCTGCCAGAAGCGATATGTCACTCGTTGTGTATCTTAAGAGATTCATCGTTACTCCTTCCATAGGTTACTGGTATTCTCGGAGTCAATACCTCTCGTGACGAAAAAGTGGCTATCTTAATAGTGCAATACTTCTTCCTCCGAGTTGCTCACACAGTTTACAACTTTTTGTGTAGTTTTTGTCTGCCAGAAACTATAATTCACTAGTTGTGTATCATAAAAGAGTCATCGTTTCTCCTCCTAGGGGTTTTCGAGATTTCTTAATCCAAACCGCAAGTAACGAGGCATTGGCTACCTTAAGAGAGTCATAGTTACTCGTCCCCATTGCTCACCCAGTCTGCCACTTTTTCTTACTGTGGCCAGTCTGCCAGAAGCGATATGTCACTCGTTGTGTATCTTAAGAGATTCATCGTTACTCCTTCCATAGGTTACTGGTATTCTCTGAGTCAATACCTCTCTTGACGAAAAAGTGGCTATCTTAATAGTGCAATACTTCTTCCTCCGAGTTGCTCACACAGTTTACTACTTTTTGTGTACTTGCCAGTCTGCCAGAAGCGATATGTCACTAGTTGTGTATCATAAAAGAGTCATCGTTTCTCCTCCTAGGGGTTATTCGAGATTTCTTAATCCAAACCGCAAGTAACGAGGCATTGGCTACCTTAAGAGAGTCATAGCTACTCGTCCCAATTGCTCACCCAGTCTGCCACTTTTCCTTACTGCGGCCAGTCTGCCAGAAGCGATATGTCACTCGTTGTGTATCTTAAGAGATTCATCGTTACTCTTTCCTTAGGTTACTGGTATTCTCTGATTCAATGCATCTCGTGACGAAAAAGTGGCTATCTTAATAGTGCAATACTTCTTCCTCCCAGTTGCTCACACAGTTTACTACTTTTTGTGTAGTTTCTGTCTGCCAGAAACTATAATTCACTAGTTGTGTATCATAAAAGAGTCATCGTTTCTCCTCCTAGGGGTTATTCGAGATATCTTTATCCAAACCGCAAGTAACGAGGCATTGGCTACCTTAAGAGAGTCATAGTTACTCGTCCCAATTGCTCACCCAGTCTGCCACTTTTCCTTACTGCGGCCAGTCTGCCAGAAGCGATATGTCACTCGTTGTGTATCTTAAGAGATTCATCGTTACTCCTTCCATAGGTTACTGGTATTCTCGGAGTCAATACCTCTCGTGACGAAAAAGTGGCTATCTTAATAGTGCAATACTTCTTCCTCCGAGTTGCTCACACAGTTTACAACTTTTTGTGTAGTTTTTGTCTGCCAGAAACTATAATTCACTAGTTGTGTATCATAAAAGAGTCATCGTTTCTCCTCCTAGGGGTTTTCGAGATTTCTTAATCCAAACCGCAAGTAACGAGGCATTGGCTACCTTAAGAGAGTCATAGTTACTCGTCCCCATTGCTCACCCAGTCTGCCACTTTTTCTTACTGTGGCCAGTCTGCCAGAAGCGATATGTCACTCGTTGTGTATCTTAAGAGATTCATCGTTACTCCTTCCATAGGTTACTGGTATTCTCTGAGTCAATACCTCTCTTGACGAAAAAGTGGCTATCTTAATAGTGCAATACTTCTTCCTCCGAGTTGCTCACACAGTTTACTACTTTTTGTGTACTTGCCAGACTGCCAGAAGCGATATGTCACTAGTTGTGTATCGTAAAGGAGTCATCGTTTCTCCTCCTAGGGGTTATTCGAGATTTCTTAATCCAAACCGCAAGTAACGAGGCATTGGCTACCTTAAGAGAGTCATAGTTACTCGTCCCAATTGCTCACCCAGTCTGCCACTTTTCCTTACTGCGGCCAGTCTGCCAGGAGCGATATGTCACTCGTTGTGTATCTTAAGAGATTCATCGTTACTCTTTCCATAGGTTACTGGTATTCTCTGATTCAATGCCTCTCGTGACGAAAAAGTGGCTATCTTAATAGTGCAATACTTCTTCCTCCCAGTTGCTCACACAGTTTACTACTTTTTTGTGTAGTTTTTGTCTGCCAGAAACTATAATTCACTAGTTTTGTATCATAAAAGAGTCATCGTTTGTCCTCCTAGGGGTTATTCGAGACCTCTTAATCCAAACCGCAAGTAACGAGGCATTGGCTACCTTAAGAGAGTCATAGTTACTCGTCCCAATTGCTCACCCAGTCTGCCACTTTTTCTTACTGCGGCCAGTCTGCCAGAAGCGATATGTCACTCGTTGTGTATCTTAAGAGATTCATCGTTACTCCTTCCATAGGTTACTGGTATTCTCTGAGTCAATACCTCTCGTGACGAAAAAGTGGCTATCTTAATTGTGCAATACATCTTCCTCCGAGTTGCTCACACAGTTTACTACTTTTTGTGTAGTTTTTGTCTGCCAGAAATTACTATTCACTAGTTGTGTATCATAAAAGAGTCATCGTTTCTCCTCCTAGGGGTTATTCGAGATTTCTTAATCCAAACCGCAAGTAATGAGGCATTGGCTACCTTAAGAGAGTCATAGTTACTCGTCCCAATTGCTCACCCAGTCTGCCACTTTTCCTCACTGCGGCCAGTCTGCCAGAAGCGATATGTCACTCGTTGTGTATCTTAAGAGATTCATCGTTACTCTTTCCATAGGTTACTGGTATTCTCTGATTCAATGCCTCTCGTGACGAAAAAGTGGCTATCTTAATAGTGCAATACTTCTTCCTCCCAGTTGCTCACATAGTTTACTACTTTTTTGTGTAGTTTTTGTTTGCCAGAAACTATAATTCACTAGTTTTCTATCATAAAAGAGTCATCGTTTCTCCTCCTAGGGGTTATTCGAGACCTCTTAATCCAAACCGCAAGTAACGACGCATTGGCTACCTTAAGAGAGTCATAGTTACTCGTCCCAATTGCTCACCCAGTCTGCCACTTTTTCTTACTGTGGCCAGTCTGCCAGAAGCGATATGTCACTCGTTGTGTATCTTAAGAGATTAATCGTTACTCCTTCCATAGGTTACTGGTATTCTCTGAGTCAATACCTCTCTTGACGAAAATGTGGCTATCTTAATAGTGCAATACTTCTTCCTCCGAGTTGCTCACACAGTTTACTGCTTTTTGTGTAGTTTTTGTCTGCCAGAAACTATAATTCACTAGTTGTGTATCATAAAAGAGTCATCGTTTCTCCTCCTAGGGGTTTTCGAGATTTCTTAATCCAAACCGCAAGTAACGAGGCATTGGCTACCTTAAGAGAGTCATAGTTACTCGTCCCCATTGCTCACCCAGTCTGCCACTTTTTCTTACTGTGGCCAGTCTGCCAGAAGCGATATGTCACTCGTTGTGTATCTTAAGAGATTCATCGTTACTCCTTCCATAGGTTACTGGTATTCTCTGAGTAAATACCTCTCTTGACGAAAAAGTGGCTATCTTAATAGTGCAATACTTCTTCCTCCGAGTTGCTCACACAGTTTACTACTTTTTGTGTACTTGCCAGTCTGCCAGAAGCGATATGTCACTAGTTGTGTATCATAAAAGAGTCATCGTTTCTCCTCCTAGGGGTTATTCGAGATTTCTTAATCCAAACCGCAAGTAACGAGGCATTGGCTACCTTAAGAGAGTCATAGCTACTCGTCCCAATTGCTCACCCAGTCTGCTACTTTTCCTTACTGCGGCCAGTCTGCCAGAAGCGATATGTCACTCGTTGTGTATCTTAAGATATTCATTGTTACTCTTTCCATAGGTTACTGGTATTCTCTGATTCAATGCATCTCGTGACGAAAAAGTGGCTATCTTAATAGTGCAATACTTCTTCCTCCCAGTTGCTCACACAGTTTACTACTTTTTGTGTAGTTTTTGTCTGCCAGAAACTATAATTCACTAGTTGTGTATCATAAAAGAGTCATCGTTTCTCCTCCTAGGGGTTATTCGAGATATCTTAATCCAAACCGCAAGTAACGAGGCATTGGCTACCTTAAGAGAGTCATAGTTATTCGTCCCAATCGCTCACCCAGTCTGCCACTTTTCCTTACTGCGGCCAGTCTGCGAGAAGCGATATGTCACTCGTTGTGTATCTTAAGAGATTCATCGTTACTCCTTCCATAGGTTACTGGTATTCTCTGAGTCAATACCTCTCTTGACGAAAAAGTGGCTATCTTAATAGTGCAATACTTCTTCCTCCGAGTTGCTCACACAGTTTACTACTTTTTGTGTACTTGCCAGACTGCCAGAAGCGATATGTCACCAGTTGTGTATCGTAAAGGAGTCATTGTTTCTCCTCCTAGGGGTTATTCGAGATTTCTTAATCCAAACCGCAAGTAACGAGGCATTGGCTACCTTAAGAGAGTCATAGTTACTCGTCCCAATTGCTCACCCAGTCTGCCACTTTTCCTTACTGCGGCCAGTCTGCCAGAAGCGATATGTCACTCGTTGTGTATCTTAAGAGATTCATCGTTACTCTTTCCATAGGTTACTGGTATTCTCTGATTCAATGCCTCTCGTGACGAAAAAGTGACTATCTTAATAGTGCAATACTTCTTCCTCCCAGTTGCTCACACAGTTTACTACTTTTTTGTGTAGTTTTTGTCTGCCAGAAACTATAATTCACTAGTTTTGTATCATAAAAGAGTCATCGTTTGTCCTCCTAGGGGTTATTCGAGACCTCTTAATCCAAACCGCAAGTAACGAGGCATTGGCTACCTTAAGAGAGTCATAGTTACTCGTCCCAATTGCTCACCCAGTCTGCCACTTTTCCTTACTGCGGCCAGTCTGCCAGAAGCGATATGTCACTCGTTGTGTATCTTAAGATATTCATTGTTACTCTTTCCATAGGTTACTGGTATTCTCTGATTCAATGCATCTCGTGACGAAAAAGTGGCTATCTTAATAGTGCAATACTTCTTCCTCCCAGTTGCTCACACAGTTTACTACTTTTTGTGTAGTTTTTGTCTGCCAGAAACTATAATTCACTAGTTGTGTATCATAAAAGAGTCATCGTTTCTCCTCCTAGGGGTTATTCGAGATATCTTAATCCAAACCGCAAGTAACGAGGCATTGGCTACCTTAAGAGAGTCATAGTTATTCGTCCCAATCGCTCACCCAGTCTGCCACTTTTCCTTACTGCGGCCAGTCTGCGAGAAGCGATATGTCACTCGTTGTGTATCTTAAGAGATTCATCGTTACTCCTTCCATAGGTTACTGGTATTCTCTGAGTCAATACCTCTCTTGACGAAAAAGTGGCTATCTTAATAGTGCAATACTTCTTCCTCCGAGTTGCTCACACAGTTTACTACTTTTTGTGTACTTGCCAGACTGCCAGAAGCGATATGTCACTAGTTGTGTATCGTAAAGGAGTCATTGTTTCTCCTCCTAGGGGTTATTCGAGATTTCTTAATCCAAACCGCAAGTAACGAGGCATTGGCTACCTTAAGAGAGTCATAGTTACTCGTCCCAATTGCTCACCCAGTCTGCCACTTTTCCTTACTGCGGCCAGTCTGCCAGAAGCGATATGTCACTCGTTGTGTATCTTAAGAGATTCATCGTTACTCTTTCCATAGGTTACTGGTATTCTCTGATTCAATGCCTCTCGTGACGAAAAAGTGACTATCTTAATAGTGCAATACTTCTTCCTCCCAGTTGCTCACACAGTTTACTACTTTTTTGTGTAGTTTTTGTCTGCCAGAAACTATAATTCACTAGTTTTGTATCATAAAAGAGTCATCGTTTGTCCTCCTAGGGGTTATTCGAGACCTCTTAATCCAAACCGCAAGTAACGAGGCATTGGCTACCTTAAGAGAGTCATAGTTACTCGTCCCAATTGCTCACCCAGTCTGCCACTTTTCCTTACTGCGGCCAGTCTGCCAGAAGCGATATGTCACTCGTTGTGTATCTTAAGAGATTCAACGTTACTCCTTCCATAGGTTACTGGTATTCTCGGAGTCAATACCTCTCGTGACGAAAAAGTGGCTATCTTAATAGTGCAATACTTCTTCCTCCGAGTTGCTCACACAGTTTACAACTTTTTGTGTAGTTTTTGTCTGCCAGAAACTATAATTCACTAGTTGTGTATCATAAAAGAGTCATCGTTTCTCCTCCTAGGGGTTTTCGAGATTTCTTAATCCAAACCGCAAGTAACGAGGCATTGGCTACCTTAAGAGAGTCATAGTTACTCGTCCCCATTGCTCACCCAGTCTGCCACTTTTTCTTACTGTGGCCAGTCTGCCAGAAGCGATATGTCACTCGTTGTGTATCTTAAGAGATTCATCGTTACTCCTTCCATAGGTTACTGGTATTCTCTGAGTCAATACCTCTCTTGACGAAAAAGTGGCTATCTTAATAGTGCAATACTTCTTCCTCCGAGTTGCTCACACAGTTTACTACTTTTTGTGTACTTGCCAGACTGCCAGAAGCGATATGTCACTAGTTGTGTATCGTAAAGGAGTCATCGTTTCTCCTCCTAGGGGTTATTCGAGATTTCTTAATCCAAACCGCAAGTAACGAGGCATTGGCTACCTTAAGAGAGTCATAGTTACTCGTCCCAATTGCTCACCCAGTCTGCCACTTTTCCTTACTGCGGCCAGTCTGCCAGAAGCGATATGTCACTCGTTGTGTATCTTAAGAGATTCATCGTTACTCTTTCCATAGGTTACTGGTATTCTCTGATTCAATGCCTCTCGTGACGAAAAAGTGGCTATCTTAATAGTGCAATACTTCTTCCTCCCAGTTGCTCACACAGTTTACTACTTTTTTGTGTAGTTTTTGTCTGCCAGAAACTATAATTCACTAGTTTTGTATCATAAAAGAGTCATCGTTTGTCCTCCTAGGGTTATTCGAGACCTCTTAATCCAAACCGCAAGTAACGAGGCATTGGCTACCTTAAGAGAGTCATAGTTACTCGTCCCAATTGCTCACCCAGTCTGCCACTTTTTCTTACTGCGGCCAGTCTGCCAGAAGCGATATGTCACTCGTTGTGTATCTTAAGAGATTCATCGTTACTCCTTCCATAGGTTACTGGTATTCTCTGAGTCAATACCTCTCGTGACGAAAAAGTGGCTATCTTAATTGTGCAATACATCTTCCTCCGAGTTGCTCACACAGTTTACTACTTTTTGTGTAGTTTTTGTCTGCCAGAAATTACTATTCACTAGTTGTGTATCATAAAAGAGTCATCGTTTCTCCTCCTAGGGGTTATTCGAGATTTCTTAATCCAAACCGCAAGTAATGAGGCATTGGCTACCTTAAGAGAGTCATAGTTACTCGTCCCAATTGCTCACCCAGTCTGCCACTTTTCCTCACTGCGGCCAGTCTGCCAGAAGCGATATGTCACTCGTTGTGTATCTTAAGAGATTCATCGTTACTCTTTCCATAGGTTACTGGTATTCTCTGATTCAATGCCTCTCGTGACGAAAAAGTGGCTATCTTAATAGTGCAATACTTCTTCCTCCCAGTTGCTCACACAGTTTACTACTTTTTTGTGTAGTTTTTGTTTGCCAGAAACTATAATTCACTAGTTTTCTATCATAAAAGAGTCATCGTTTCTCCTCCTAGGGGTTATTCGAGACCTCTTAATCCAAACCGCAAGTAACGACGCATTGGCTACCTTAAGAGAGTCATAGTTACTCGTCCCAATTGCTCACCCAGTCTGCCACTTTTTCTTACTGTGGCCAGTCTGCCAGAAGCGATATGTCACTCGTTGTGTATCTTAAGAGATTAATCGTTACTCCTTCCATAGGTTACTGGTATTCTCTGAGTCAATACCTCTCTTGACGAAAATGTGGCTATCTTAATAGTGCAATACTTCTTCCTCCGAGTTGCTCACACAGTTTACTGCTTTTTGTGTAGTTTTTGTCTGCCAGAAACTATAATTCACTAGTTGTGTATCATAAAAGAGTCATCGTTTCTCCTCCTAGGGGTTTTCGAGATTTCTTAATCCAAACCGCAAGTAACGAGGCATTGGCTACCTTAAGAGAGTCATAGTTACTCGTCCCCATTGCTCACCCAGTCTGCCACTTTTTCTTACTGTGGCCAGTCTGCCAGAAGCGATATGTCACTCGTTGTGTATCTTAAGAGATTCATCGTTACTCCTTCCATAGGTTACTGGTATTCTCTGAGTCAATACCTCTCTTGACGAAAAAGTGGCTATCTTAATAGTGCAATACTTCTTCCTCCGAGTTGCTCACACAGTTTACTACTTTTTGTGTACTTGCCAGTCTGCCAGAAGCGATATGTCACTAGTTGTGTATCATAAAAGAGTCATCGTTTCTCCTCCTAGGGGTTATTCGAGATTTCTTAATCCAAACCGCAAGTAACGAGGCATTGGCTACCTTAAGAGAGTCATAGCTACTCGTCCCAATTGCTCACCCAGTCTGCCACTTTTCCTTACTGCGGCCAGTCTGCCAGAAGCGATATGTCACTCGTTGTGTATCTTAAGATATTCATTGTTACTCTTTCCATAGGTTACTGGTATTCTCTGATTCAATGCATCTCGTGACGAAAAAGTGGCTATCTTAATAGTGCAATACTTCTTCCTCCCAGTTGCTCACACAGTTTACTACTTTTTGTGTAGTTTTTGTCTGCCAGAAACTATAATTCACTAGTTGTGTATCATAAAAGAGTCATCGTTTCTCCTCCTAGGGGTTATTCGAGATATCTTAATCCAAACCGCAAGTAACGAGGCATTGGCTACCTTAAGAGAGTCATAGTTATTCGTCCCAATCGCTCACCCAGTCTGCCACTTTTCCTTACTGCGGCCAGTCTGCGAGAAGCGATATGTCACTCGTTGTGTATCTTAAGAGATTCATCGTTACTCCTTCCATAGGTTACTGGTATTCTCTGAGTCAATACCTCTCTTGACGAAAAAGTGGCTATCTTAATAGTGCAATACTTCTTCCTCCGAGTTGCTCACACAGTTTACTACTTTTTGTGTACTTGCCAGACTGCCAGAAGCGATATGTCACTAGTTGTGTATCGTAAAGGAGTCATTGTTTCTCCTCCTAGGGGTTATTCGAGATTTCTTAATCCAAACCGCAAGTAACGAGGCATTGGCTACCTTAAGAGAGTCATAGTTACTCGTCCCAATTGCTCACCCAGTCTGCCACTTTTCCTTACTGCGGCCAGTCTGCCAGAAGCGATATGTCACTCGTTGTGTATCTTAAGAGATTCATCGTTACTCTTTCCATAGGTTACTGGTATTCTCTGATTCAATGCCTCTTGTGACGAAAAAGTGACTATCTTAATAGTGCAATACTTCTTCCTCCCAGTTGCTCACACAGTTTACTACTTTTTTGTGTAGTTTTTGTCTGCCAGAAACTATAATTCACTAGTTTTGTATCATAAAAGAGTCATCGTTTGTCCTCCTAGGGGTTATTCGAGACCTCTTAATCCAAACCGCAAGTAACGAGGCATTGGCTACCTTAAGAGAGTCATAGTTACTCGTCCCAATTGCTCACCCAGTCTGCCACTTTTTCTTACTGCGGCCAGTCTGCCAGAAGCGATATGTCACTCGTTGTGTATCTTAAGAGATTCATCGTTACTCCTTCCATAGGTTACTGGTATTCTCTGAGTCAATACCTCTCGTGACGAAAAAGTGGCTATCTTAATAGTGCAATACATCTTCCTCCGAGTTGCTCACACAGTTTACTACTTTTTGTGTAGTTTTTGTCTGCCAGAAATTACTATTCACTAGTTGTGTATCATAAAAGAGTCATCGTTTCTCCTCCTAGGGGTTATTCGAGATTTCTTAATCCAAACCGCAAGTAATGAGGCATTGGCTACCTTAAGAGAGTCATAGTTACTCGTCCCAATTGCTCACCCAGTCTGCCACTTTTCCTCACTGCGGCCAGTCTGCCAGAAGCGATATGTCACTCGTTGTGTATCTTAAGAGATTCATCGTTACTCTTTCCATAGGTTACTGGTATTCTCTCATTCAATGCCTCTCGTGACGAAAAAGTGGCTATCTTAATAGTGCAATACTTCTTCCTCCCAGTTGCTCACACAGTTTACTACTTTTTTGTGTAGTTTTTGTTTGCCAGAAACTATAATTCACTAGTTCTCTATCATAAAAGAGTCATCGTTTCTCCTTCTAGGGATTATTCGAGACCTCTTAATCCAAACCGCAAGTAACGAGGCATTGGCTACCTTAAGAGAGTCATAGTTACTCGTCCCAATTGCTCACCCAGTCTGCCACTTTTTCTTACTGCGGCCAGTCTGCCAGAAGCGATATGTCACTCGTTGTGTATCTTAAGAGATTCATCGATACTCCTTCCATAGGTTACTGGTATTCTCTGAGTCAATACCTCTCTTGACGAAAAAGTGGCTATATTAATAGTGCAATACTTCTTCCTCCGAGTTGCTCACACAGTTTACTACTTTTTGTGTACTTGCCAGTCTGCCAGAAGCGATATGTCACTAGTTGTGTATCATAAAAGAGTCATCGTTTCTCCTCCTAGGGGTTATTCGAGATTTCTTAATCCAAACCGCAAGTAACGAGGCATTGGCTACCTTAAGAGAGTCATAGCTACTCGTCCCAATTGCTCACCCAGTCTGCCACTTTTCCTTACTGCGGCCAGTCTGCCAGAAGCGATATGTCACTCGTTGTGTATCTTAAGAGATTCATCGTTACTCTTTCCATAGGTTACTGGTATTCTCTGATTCAATGCCTCTCGTGACGAAAAAGTGGCTATCTTAATAGTGCAATACTTCTTCCTCCCAGTTGCTCACACAGTTTACTACTTTTTGTGTAGTTTTTGTCTGCCAGAAACTATAATTCACTAGTTGTGTATCATAAAAGAGTCATCGTTTCTCCTTCTAGGGGTTATTCGAGATATCTTAATCCAAACCGCAAGTAACGAGGCATTGGCTACCTTAAGAGAGTCATAGTTACTCGTCCCAATTGCTCACCCAGTCTGCCACTTTTTCTTACTGCGGCCAGTCTGCCAGAAGCGATACGTCACTCGTTGTGTATCTTAAGAGATTCTTCGTTACTCCTTCCATAGGTTACTGGTATTCTCTGAGTCAATACCTCTCGTGACGAAAAAGTGGCTATCTTAATAGTGCAATACTTCTTCCTCCGAGTTGCTCACACAGTTTACTACTTTTTGTGTACTTGCCAGTCTGCCAGAAGAGATATGTCACTAGTTGCGTATCGTAAAGGAGTCATCGTTTCTCCTCCTAGGGGTTATTCGAGATTTCTTACCCAAACTGCAAGTAACGAGGCATTGGCTACCTTAAGAGAGTCATAGTTACTCGTCCCAATTGCTCACCCAGTCTGCCACTTTTCCTTACTGCGGCCAGTCTGCCAGAAGCGATATGTCACTCGTTGTGTATCTTAAGAGATTCATCGTTACTCTTTCCATAGGTTACTGGTATTCTCTGATTCAATGCCTCTCGTGACGAAAAAGTGGCTATCTTAATAGTGCAATACTTCTTCCTCCTAGTTGCTCACACAGTTTACTGCTTTTTGTGTAGTTTTTGTCTGCCAGAAACTATAATTCACTAGTTGTGTATCATAAAAGAGTCATCGTTTCTCCTCCTAGGGGTTATTCGAGATATCTTAATCCAAACCGCAAGTAACGAGGCATTGGCTACCTTAAGAGAGTCATAGCTACCCGTCCCAATTGCTCACCCAGTCTGCCACTTTTCCTTACTGCGGCCAGTCTGCCAGAAGCGATATGTCACTCGTTGTGTATCTTAAGAGATTCATCGTTACTCTTTCCATAGGTTACTGGTATTCTCTGAGTCAATGCCTCTCGTGACGAAAAAGTGGCTATCTTAATAGTGCAATACTTCTTCCTCCCAGTTGCTCACACAGTTTACTACTTTTTGTGTAGTTTTTGTCTGCCAGAAACTATAATTCACTAGTTGTGTATCATAAAAGAGTCATCGTTTCTCCTTCTAGGGGTTATTCGAGATATCTTAATCCAAACCGCAAGTAACGAGGCATTTTCTACCTTAAGAGAGTCATAGTTACTCGTCCCAATTGCTCACCCAGTCTGCCACTTTTTCTTACTGCGGCCAGTCTGCCAGAAGCGATACGTCACTCGTTGTGTATCTTAAGAGATTCATCGTTACTCCTTCCATAGGTTACTGGTATTCTCTGAGTCAATACCTCTCGTGACGAAAAAGTGGCTATCTTAATAGTGCAATACTTCTTCCTCCGAGTTGCTCACACAGTTTACTACTTTTTGTGTACTTGCCAGTCTGCCAGAAGAGATATGTCACTAGTTGTGTATCGTAAAGGAGTCATCGTTTCTCCTCCTAGGGGTTATTCGAGATTTCTTAATCCAAACTGCAAGTAACGAGGCATTGGCTACCTTAAGAGAGTCATAGTTACTCGTCCCAATTGCTCACCCAGTCTGCCACTTTTCCTTACTGCGGCCAGTCTGCCAGAAGCGATATGTCACTCGTTGTGTATCTTAAGAGATTCATCGTTACTCTTTCCATAGGTTACTGGTATTCTCTGATTCAATGCCTCTCGTGACGAAAAAGTGGCTATCTTAATAGTGCAATACTTCTTCCTCCGAGATGCTCACACAGTTTACTGCTTTTTGTGTAGTTTTTGTCTGCCAGAAACTATAATTCACTAGTTGTGTATCATAAAAGAGTCATCGTTTCTCCTCCTAGGGGTTATTCGAGATATCTTAATCCAAAACGCAAGTAACGAGGAGTTGGCTACCTTAAGAGAGTCATAGTTACTCGTCCCAATTGCTCACCCAGTCTGCCACTTTTCCTTACTGCGGCCAGTCTGCCAGAAGCGATATGTCACTCGTTGTGTATCTTAAGAGATTCATCGATACTCCTTCCATAGGTTACTGGTATTCTCTGAGTCAATACCTCTCTTGACGAAAAAGTGGCTATCTTAATAGTGCAATACTTCTTCCTCCGAGTTGCTCACACAGTTTACTACTTTTTGTGTACTTGCCAGTCTGCCAGAAACGATATGTCACTAGTTGTGTATCATAAAAGTGTCATCGTTTCTCCTCCTAGGGGTTATTCGAGATTTCTTAATCCAAACCGCAAGTAACGAGGCATTGGCTACCTTAAGAGAGTCATAGCTACTCGTCCCAATTGCTCACCCAGTCTGCCACTTTTCCTTACTGCGGCCAGTCTGCCAGAAGCGATATGTCACTCGTTGTGTATCTTAAGAGATTCATCGTTACACTTTCCATAGGTTACTGGTATTCTCTGATTCAATGCCTCTCGAGACGAAAAAGTGGCTATCTTAATAGTGCAATACTTCTTCCTCCCAGTTGCTCACACAGTTTACTACTTTTTGTGTAGTTTTTGTCTGCCAGAAACTATAATTCACTAGTTGTGTATCATAAAAGAGTCATCGTTTCTCCTTCTAGGGGTTATTCGAGATATCTTAATCCAAACCGCAAGTAACGAGGCATTGGCTACCTTAAGAGAGTCATAGTTACTCGTCCCAATTGCTCACCCAGTCTGCCACTTTTTCTTACTGCGGCCAGTCTGCCAGAAGCGATATGTCACTCGTTGTGTATCTTAAGAGATTCATCGTTACTCTTTCCATAGGTTACTGGTATTCTCTGATTCAATGCCTCTCGTGACGAAAAAGTGGCTATCTTAATAGTGCAATACTTCTTCCTCCCAGTTGCTCACACAGTTTACTACTTTTTGTGTAGTTTTTGTCTGCCAGAAACTATAATTCACTAGTTGTGTATCATAAAAGAGTCATCGTTTCTCCTTCTAGGGGTTATTCGAGATATCTTAATCCAAACCGCAAGTAACGAGGCATTGGCTACCTTAAGAGAGTCATAGTTACTCGTCCCAATTGCTCACCCAGTCTGCCACTTTTTCTTACTGCGGCCAGTCTGCCAGAAGCGATACGTCACTCGTTGTGTATCTTAAGAGATTCTTCGTTACTCCTTCCATAGGTTACTGGTATTCTCTGAGTCAATACCTCTCGTGACGAAAAAGTGGCTATCTTAATAGTGCAATACTTCTTCCTCCGAGTTGCTCACACAGTTTACTACTTTTTGTGTACTTGCCAGTCTGCCAGAAGAGATATGTCACTAGTTGCGTATCGTAAAGGAGTCATCGTTTCTCCTCCTAGGGGTTATTCGAGATTTCTTAATCCAAACTGCAAGTAACGAGGCATTGGCTACCTTAAGAGAGTCATAGTTACTCGTCCCAATTGCTCACCCAGTCTGCCACTTTTCCTTACTGCGGCCAGTCTGCCAGAAGCGATATGTCACTCGTTGTGTATCTTAAGAGATTCATCGTTACTCTTTCCATAGGTTACTGGTATTCTCTGATTCAATGCCTCTCGTGACGAAAAAGTGGCTATCTTAATAGTGCAATACTTCTTCCTCCGAGTTGCTCACACAGTTTACTGCTTTTTGTGTAGTTTTTGTCTGCCAGAAACTATAATTCACTAGTTGTGTATCATAAAAGAGTCATCGTTTCTCCTCCTAGGGGTTATTCGAGATATCTTAATCCAAACCGCAAGTAACGAGGCATTGGCTACCTTAAGAGAGTCATAGCTACCCGTCCCAATTGCTCACCCAGTCTGCCACTTTTCCTTACTGCGGCCAGTCTGCCAGAAGCGATACGTCACTCGTTGTGTATCTTAAGAGATTCATCGTTACTCCTTCCATAGGTTACTGGTATTCTCTGAGTCAATACCTCTCGTGACGAAAAAGTGGCTATCTTAATAGTGCAATACTTCTTCCTCCGAGTTGCTCACACAGTTTACTACTTTTTGTGTACTTGCCAGTCTGCCAGAAGAGATATGTCACTAGTTGTGTATCGTAAAGGAGTCATCGTTTCTCCTCCTAGGGGTTATTCGAGATTTCTTAATCCAAACTGCAAGTAACGAGGCATTGGCTACCTTAAGAGAGTCATAGTTACTCGTCCCAATTGCTCACCCAGTCTGCCACTTTTCCTTACTGCGGCCAGTCTGCCAGAAGCGATATGTCACTCGTTGTGTATCTTAAGAGATTCATCGTTACTCTTTCCATAGGTTACTGGTATTCTCTGATTCAATGCCTCTCGTGACGAAAAAGTGGCTATCTTAATAGTGCAATACTTCTTCCTCCGAGATGCTCACACAGTTTACTGCTTTTTGTGTAGTTTTTGTCTGCCAGAAACTATAATTCACTAGTTGTGTATCATAAAAGAGTCATCGTTTCTCCTCCTAGGGGTTATTCGAGATATCTTAATCCAAAACGCAAGTAACGAGGAGTTGGCTACCTTAAGAGAGTCATAGTTACTCGTCCCAATTGCTCACCCAGTCTGCCACTTTTCCTTACTGCGGCCAGTCTGCCAGAAGCGATATGTCACTCGTTGTGTATCTTAAGAGATTCATCGATACTCCTTCCATAGGTTACTGGTATTCTCTGAGTCAATACCTCTCTTGACGAAAAAGTGGCTATCTTAATAGTGCAATACTTCTTCCTCCGAGTTGCTCACACAGTTTACTACTTTTTGTGTACTTGCCAGTCTGCCAGAAACGATATGTCACTAGTTGTGTATCATAAAAGTGTCATCGTTTCTCCTCCTAGGGGTTATTCGAGATTTCTTAATCCAAACCGCAAGTAACGAGGCATTGGCTACCTTAAGAGAGTCATAGCTACTCGTCCCAATTGCTCACCCAGTCTGCCACTTTTCCTTACTGCGGCCAGTCTGCCAGAAGCGATATGTCACTCGTTGTGTATCTTAAGAGATTCATCGTTACACTTTCCATAGGTTACTGGTATTCTCTGATTCAATGCCTCTCGTGACGAAAAAGTGGCTATCTTAATAGTGCAATACTTCTTCCTCCCAGTTGCTCACACAGTTTACTACTTTTTGTGTAGTTTTTGTCTGCCAGAAACTATAATTCACTAGTTGTGTATCATAAAAGAGTCATCGTTTCTCCTTCTAGGGGTTATTCGAGATATCTTAATCCAAACCGCAAGTAACGAGGCATTGGCTACCTTAAGAGAGTCATAGTTACTCGTCCCAATTGCTCACCCAGTCTGCCACTTTTTCTTACTGCGGCCAGTCTGCCAGAAGCGATATGTCACTCGTTGTGTATCTTAAGAGATTCATCGTTACTCTTTCCATAGGTTACTGGTATTCTCTGATTCAATGCCTCTCGTGACGAAAAAGTGGCTATCTTAATAGTGCAATACTTCTTCCTCCCAGTTGCTCACACAGTTTACTACTTTTTTGTGTAGTTTTTGTCTGCCAGAAACTATAATTCACTAGTTTTGTATCATAAAAGAGTCATCGTTTGTCCTCCTAGGGGTTATTCGAGACCTCTTAATCCAAACCGCAAGTAACGAGGCATTGGCTACCTTAAGAGAGTCATAGTTACTCGTCCCAATTGCTCACCCAGTCTGCCACTTTTTCTTACTGCGGCCAGTCTGCCAGAAGCGATATGTCACTCGTTGTGTATCTTAAGAGATTCATCGTTACTCCTTCCATAGGTTACTGGTATTCTCTGAGTCAATAGCTCTCGTGACGAAAAAGTGGCTATCTTAATAGTGCAATACATCTTCCTCCGAGTTGCTCACACAGTTTACTACTTTTTGTGTAGTTTTTGTCTGCCAGAAATTACTATTCACTAGTTGTGTATCATAAAAGAGTCATCGTTTCTCCTCCTAGGGGTTATTCGAGATTTCTTAATCCAAACCGCAAGTAATGAGGCATTGGCTACCTTAAGAGAGTCATAGTTACTCGTCCCAATTGCTCACCCAGTCTGCCACTTTTCCTCACTGCGGCCAGTCTGCCAGAAGCGATATGTCACTCGTTGTGTATCTTAAGAGATTCATCGTTACTCTTTCCATAGGTTACTGGTATTCTCTGAGTCAATACCTCTCGTGACGAAAAAGTGGCTATCTTAATAGTGCAATACTTCTTCCTCCCAGTTGCTCACACAGTTTACTACTTTTTTGTGTAGTTTTTGTTTGCCAGAAACTATAATTCACTAGTTCTCTATCATAAAAGAGTCATTGTTTCTCCTTCTAGGGATTATTCGAGACCTCTTAATCCAAACCGCAAGTAACGAGGCATTGGCTACCTTAAGAGAGTCATAGTTACTCGTCCCAATTGCTCACCCAGTCTGCCACTTTTTCTTACTGCGGCCAGTCTGCCAGAAGCGATATGTCACTCGTTGTGTATCTTAAGAGATTCATCGATACTCCTTCCATAGGTTACTGGTATTCTCTGAGTCAATACCTCTCTTGACGAAAAAGTGGCTATATTAATAGTGCAATACTTCTTCCTCCGAGTTGCTCACACAGTTTACTACTTTTTGTCTACTTGCCAGTCTGCCAGAAGCGATATGTCACTAGTTGTGTATCATAAAAGAGTCATCGTTTCTCCTCCTAGGGGTTATTCGAGATTTCTTAATCCAAACCGCAAGTAACGAGGCATTGGCTACCTTAAGAGAGTCATAGCTACTCGTCCCAATTGCTCACCCAGTCTGCCACTTTTCCTTACTGCGGCCAGTCTGCCAGAAGCGATATGTCACTTGTTGTGTATCTTAAGAGATTCATCGTTACTCTTTCCATAGGTTACTGGTATTCTCTGATTCAATGCCTCTCGTGACGAAAAAGTGGCTATCTTAATAGTGCAATACTTCTTCCTCCCAGTTGCTCACACAGTTTACTACTTTTTGTGTAGTTTTTGTCTGCCAGATACTATAATTCACTAGTTGTGTATCATAAAAGAGTCATCGTTTCTCCTTCTAGGGGTTATTCGAGATATCTTAATCCAAACCGCAAGTAACGAGGCATTGGCTACCTTAAGAGAGTCATAGTTACTCGTCCCAATTGCTCACCCAGTCTGCCACTTTTTCTTACTGCGGCCAGTCTGCCAGAAGCGATACGTCACTCGTTGTGTATCTTAAGAGATTCTTCGTTACTCCTTCCATAGGTTACTGGTATTCTCTGAGTCAATACCTCTCGTGACGAAAAAGTGGCTATCTTAATAGTGCAATACTTCTTCCTCCGAGTTGCTCACACAGTTTACTACTTTTTGTGTACTTGCCAGTCTGCCAGAAGAGATATGTCACTAGTTGCGTATCGTAAAGGAGTCATCGTTTCTCCTCCTAGGGGTTATTCGAGATTTCTTAATCCAAACTGCAAGTAACGAGGCATTGGCTACCTTAAGAGAGTCATAGTTACTCGTCCCAATTGCTCACCCAGTCTGACACTTTTCCTTACTGCGGCCAGTCTGCCAGAAGCGATATGTCACTCGTTGTGTATCTTAAGAGATTCATCGTTACTCTTTCCATAGGTTACTGGTATTCTCTGATTCAATGCCTCTCGTGACGAAAAAGTGGCTATCTTAATAGTGCAATACTTCTTCCTCCGAGTTGCTCACACAGTTTACTGCTTTTTGTGTAGTTTTTGTCTGCCAGAAACTATAATTCACTAGTTGTGTATCATAAAAGAGTCATCGTTTCTCCTCCTAGGGGTTATTCGAGATATCTTAATCCAAACCGCAAGTAACGAGGCATTGGCTACCTTAAGAGAGACATAGCTACCCGTCCCAATTGCTCACCCAGTCTGCCACTTTTCCTTACTGCGGGCAGTCTGCCAGAAGCGATATGTCACTCGTTGTGTATCTTAAGAGATTCATCGTTACTCTTTCCATAGGTTACTGGTATTCTCTGAGTCAATGCCTCTCGTGACGAAAAAGTGGCTATCTTAATAGTGCAATACTTCTTCCTCCCAGTTGCTCACACAGTTTACTACTTTTTGTGTAGTTTTTGTCTGCCAGAAACTATAATTCACTAGTTGTGTATCATAAAAGAGTCATCGTTTCTCCTTCTAGGGGTTATTCGAGATATCTTAATCCAAACCGCAAGTAACGAGGCATTGGCTACCTTAAGAGAGTCATAGCTACTCGTCCCAATTGCTCACCCAGTCTGCCACTTTTCCTTACTGCGGCCAGTCTGCCAGAAGCGATATGTCACTTGTTGTGTATCTTAAGAGATTCATCGTTACTCTTTCCATAGGTTACTGGTATTCTCTGATTCAATGCCTCTCGTGACGAAAAAGTGGCTATCTTAATAGTGCAATACTTCTTCCTCCCAGTTGCTCACACAGTTTACTACTTTTTGTGTAGTTTTTGTCTGCCAGATACTATAATTCACTAGTTGTGTATCATAAAAGAGTCATCGTTTCTCCTTCTAGGGGTTATTCGAGATATCTTAATCCAAACCGCAAGTAACGAGGCATTGGCTACCTTAAGAGAGTCATAGTTACTCGTCCCAATTGCTCACCCAGTCTGCCACTTTTTCTTACTGCGGCCAGTCTGCCAGAAGCGATACGTCACTCGTTGTGTATCTTAAGAGATTCTTCGTTACTCCTTCCATAGGTTACTGGTATTCTCTGAGTCAATACCTCTCGTGACGAAAAAGTGGCTATCTTAATAGTGCAATACTTCTTCCTCCGAGTTGCTCACACAGTTTACTACTTTTTGTGTACTTGCCAGTCTGCCAGAAGAGATATGTCACTAGTTGCGTATCGTAAAGGAGTCATCGTTTCTCCTCCTAGGGGTTATTCGAGATTTCTTAATCCAAACTGCAAGTAACGAGGCATTGGCTACCTTAAGAGAGTCATAGTTACTCGTCCCAATTGCTCACCCAGTCTGACACTTTTCCTTACTGCGGCCAGTCTGCCAGAAGCGATATGTCACTCGTTGTGTATCTTAAGAGATTCATCGTTACTCTTTCCATAGGTTACTGGTATTCTCTGATTCAATGCCTCTCGTGACGAAAAAGTGGCTATCTTAATAGTGCAATACTTCTTCCTCCGAGTTGCTCACACAGTTTACTGCTTTTTGTGTAGTTTTTGTCTGCCAGAAACTATAATTCACTAGTTGTGTATCATAAAAGAGTCATCGTTTCTCCTCCTAGGGGTTATTCGAGATATCTTAATCCAAACCGCAAGTAACGAGGCATTGGCTACCTTAAGAGAGACATAGCTACCCGTCCCAATTGCTCACCCAGTCTGCCACTTTTCCTTACTGCGGCCAGTCTGCCAGAAGCGATATGTCACTCGTTGTGTATCTTAAGAGATTCATCGTTACTCTTTCCATAGGTTACTGGTATTCTCTGAGTCAATGCCTCTCGTGACGAAAAAGTGGCTATCTTAATAGTGCAATACTTCTTCCTCCCAGTTGCTCACACAGTTTACTACTTTTTGTGTAGTTTTTGTCTGCCAGAAACTATAATTCACTAGTTGTGTATCATAAAAGAGTCATCGTTTCTCCTTCTAGGGGTTATTCGAGATATCTTAATCCAAACCGCAAGTAACGAGGCATTGGCTACCTTAAGAGAGTCATAGTTACTCGTCCCAATTGCTCACCCAGTCTGCCACTTTTTCTTACTGCGGCCAGTCTGCCAGAAGCGATATGTCACTCGTTGTGTATCTTAAGAGATTCATCGATACTCCTTCCATAGGTTACTGGTATTCTCTGAGTCAATACCTCTCTTGACGAAAAAGTGGCTATATTAATAGTGCAATACTTCTTCCTCCGAGTTGCTCACACAGTTTACTACTTTTTGTCTACTTGCCAGTCTGCCAGAAGCGATATGTCACTAGTTGTGTATCATAAAAGAGTCATCGTTTCTCCTCCTAGGGGTTATTCGAGATTTCTTAATCCAAACCGCAAGTAACGAGGCATTGGCTACCTTAAGAGAGTCATAGCTACTCGTCCCAATTGCTCACCCAGTCTGCCACTTTTCCTTACTGCGGCCAGTCTGCCAGAAGCGATATGTCACTTGTTGTGTATCTTAAGAGATTCATCGTTACTCTTTCCATAGGTTACTGGTATTCTCTGATTCAATGCCTCTCGTGACGAAAAAGTGGCTATCTTAATAGTGCAATACTTCTTCCTCCCAGTTGCTCACACAGTTTACTACTTTTTGTGTAGTTTTTGTCTGCCAGATACTATAATTCACTAGTTGTGTATCATAAAAGAGTCATCGTTTCTCCTTCTAGGGGTTATTCGAGATATCTTAATCCAAACCGCAAGTAACGAGGCATTGGCTACCTTAAGAGAGTCATAGTTACTCGTCCCAATTGCTCACCCAGTCTGCCACTTTTTCTTACTGCGGCCAGTCTGCCAGAAGCGATACGTCACTCGTTGTGTATCTTAAGAGATTCTTCGTTACTCCTTCCATAGGTTACTGGTATTCTCTGAGTCAATACCTCTCGTGACGAAAAAGTGGCTATCTTAATAGTGCAATACTTCTTCCTCCGAGTTGCTCACACAGTTTACTACTTTTTGTGTACTTGCCAGTCTGCCAGAAGAGATATGTCACTAGTTGCGTATCGTAAAGGAGTCATCGTTTCTCCTCCTAGGGGTTATTCGAGATTTCTTAATCCAAACTGCAAGTAACGAGGCATTGGCTACCTTAAGAGAGTCATAGTTACTCGTCCCAATTGCTCACCCAGTCTGACACTTTTCCTTACTGCGGCCAGTCTGCCAGAAGCGATATGTCACTCGTTGTGTATCTTAAGAGATTCATCGTTACTCTTTCCATAGGTTACTGGTATTCTCTGATTCAATGCCTCTCGTGACGAAAAAGTGGCTATCTTAATAGTGCAATACTTCTTCCTCCGAGTTGCTCACACAGTTTACTGCTTTTTGTGTAGTTTTTGTCTGCCAGAAACTATAATTCACTAGTTGTGTATCATAAAAGAGTCATCGTTTCTCCTCCTAGGGGTTATTCGAGATATCTTAATCCAAACCGCAAGTAACGAGGCATTGGCTACCTTAAGAGAGACATAGCTACCCGTCCCAATTGCTCACCCAGTCTGCCACTTTTCCTTACTGCGGCCAGTCTGCCAGAAGCGATATGTCACTCGTTGTGTATCTTAAGAGATTCATCGTTACTCTTTCCATAGGTTACTGGTATTCTCTGAGTCAATGCCTCTCGTGACGAAAAAGTGGCTATCTTAATAGTGCAATACTTCTTCCTCCCAGTTGCTCACACAGTTTACTACTTTTTGTGTAGTTTTTGTCTGCCAGAAACTATAATTCACTAGTTGTGTATCATAAAAGAGTCATCGTTTCTCCTTCTAGGGGTTATTCGAGATATCTTAATCCAAACCGCAAGTAACGAGGCATTGGCTACCTTAAGAGAGTCATAGTTACTCGTCCCAATTGCTCACCCAGTCTGCCACTTTTTCTTACTGCGGCCAGTCTGCCAGAAGCGATACGTCACTCGTTGTGTATCTTAAGAGATTCATCGTTACTCCTTCCATAGGTTACTGGTATTCTCTGAGTCAATACCTCTCGTGACGAAAAAGTGGCTATCTTAATAGTGCAATACTTCTTCCTCCGAGTTGCTCACACAGTTTACTACTTTTTGTGTACTTGCCAGTCTGCCAGAAGAGATATGTCACTAGTTGCGTATCGTAAAGGAGTCATCGTTTCTCCTCCTAGGGGTTATTCGAGATTTCTTAATCCAAACTGCAAGTAACGAGGCATTGGCTACCTTAAGAGAGTCATAGTTACTCGTCCCAATTGCTCACCCAGTCTGACACTTTTCCTTACTGCGGCCAGTCTGCCAGAAGCGATATGTCACTCGTTGTGTATCTTAAGAGATTCATCGTTACTCTTTCCATAGGTTACTGGTATTCTCTGATTCAATGCCTCTCGTGACGAAAAAGTGGCTATCTTAATAGTGCAATACTTCTTCCTCCGAGTTGCTCACACAGTTTACTGCTTTTTGTGTAGTTTTTGTCTGCCAGAAACTATAATTCACTAGTTGTGTATCATAAAAGAGTCATCGTTTCTCCTCCTAGGGGTTATTCGAGATATCTTAATCCAAACCGCAAGTAACGAGGCATTGGCTACCTTAAGAGAGACATAGTTACCCGTCCCAATTGCTCACCCAGTCTGCCACTTTTCCTTACTGCGGCCAGTCTGCCAGAAGCGATATGTCACTCGTTGTGTATCTTAAGAGATTCATCGTTACTCTTTCCATAGGTTACTGGTATTCTCTGAGTCAATGCCTCTCGTGACGAAAAAGTGGCTATCTTAATAGTGCAATACTTCTTCCTCCCAGTTGCTCACACAGTTTACTACTTTTTGTGTAGTTTTTGTCTGCCAGAAACTATAATTCACTAGTTGTGTATCATAAAAGAGTCATCGTTTCTCCTTCTAGGGGTTATTCGAGATATCTTAATCCAAACCGCAAGTAACGAGGCATTGGCTACCTTAAGAGAGTCATAGTTACTCGTCCCAATTGCTCACCCAGTCTGCCACTTTTTCTTACTGCGGCCAGTCTGCCAGAAGCGATACGTCACTCGTTGTGTATCTTAAGAGATTCATCGTTACTCCTTCCATAGGTTACTGGTATTCTCTGAGTCAATACCTCTCGTGACGAAAAAGTGGCTATCTTAATAGTGCAATACTTCTTCCTCCGAGTTGCTCACACAGTTTACTACTTTTTGTGTACTTGCCAGTCTGCCAGAAGAGATATGTCACTAGTTGTGTATCGTAAAGGAGTCATCGTTTCTCCTCCTAGGGGTTATTCGAGATTTCTTAATCCAAACTGCAAGTAACGAGGCATTGGCTACCTTAAGAGAGTCATAGTTACTCGTCCCAATTGCTCACCCAGTCTGCCACTTTTCCTTACTGCGGCCAGTCTGCCAGAAGCGATATGTCACTCGTTGTGTATCTTAAGAGATTCATCGTTACTCTTTCCATAGGTTACTGGTATTCTCTGATTCAATGCCTCTCGTGACGAAAAAGTGGCTATCTTAATAGTGCAATACTTCTTCCTCCGAGATGCTCACACAGTTTACTGCTTTTTGTGTAGTTTTTGTCTGCCAGAAACTATAATTCACTAGTTGTGTATCATAAAAGAGTCATCGTTTCTCCTCCTAGGGGTTATTCGAGATATCTTAATCCAAAACGCAAGTAACGAGGCATTGGCTACCTTAAGAGAGTCATAGTTACTCGTCCCAATTGCTCACCCAGTCTGCCACTTTTCCTTACTGCGGCCAGTCTGCCAGAAGCGATATGTCACTCGTTGTGTATCTTAAGAGATTCATCGATACTCCTTCCATAGGTTACTGGTATTCTCTGAGTCAATACCTCTCTTGACGAAAAAGTGGCTATCTTAATAGTGCAATACTTCTTCCTCCGAGTTGCTCACACAGTTTACTACTTTTTGTGTACTTGCCAGTCTGCCAGAAGCGATATGTCACTAGTTGTGTATCATAAAAGAGTCATCGTTTCTCCTCCTAGGGGTTATTCGAGATTTCTTAATCCAAACCGCAAGTAACGAGGCATTGGCTACCTTAAGAGAGTCATAGCTACTCGTCCCAATTGCTCACCCAGTCTGCCACTTTTCCTTACTGCGGCCAGTCTGCCAGAAGCGATATGTCACTCGTTGTGTATCTTAAGAGATTCATCGTTACACTTTCCATAGGTTACTGGTATTCTCTGATTCAATGCCTCTCGTGACGAAAAAGTGGCTATCTTAATAGTGCAATACTTCTTCCTCCCAGTTGCTCACACAGTTTACTACTTTTTGTGTAGTTTTTGTCTGCCAGAAACTATAATTCACTAGTTGTGTATCATAAAAGAGTCATCGTTTCTCCTTCTAGGGGTTATTCGAGATATCTTAATCCAAACCGCAAGTAACGAGGCATTGGCTACCTTAAGAGAGTCATAGTTACTCGTCCCAATTGCTCACCCAGTCTGCCACTTTTTCTTACTGCGGCCAGTCTGCCAGAAGCGATACGTCACTCGTTGTGTATCTTAAGAGATTCATCGTTACTCCTTCCATAGGTTACTGGTATTCTCTGAGTCAATACCTCTCGTGACGAAAAAGTGGCTATCTTAATAGTGCAATACTTCTTCCTCCGAGTTGCTCACACAGTTTACTACTTTTTGTGTACTTGCCAGTCTGCCAGAAGAGATATGTCACTAGTTGTGTATCGTAAAGGAGTCATCGTTTCTCCTCCTAGGGGTTATTCGAGATTTCTTAATCCAAACTGCAAGTAACGAGGCATTGGCTACCTTAAGAGAGTCATAGTTACTCGTCCCAATTGCTCACCCAGTCTGCCACTTTTCCTTACTGCGGCCAGTCTGCCAGAAGCGATATGTCACTCGTTGTGTATCTTAAGAGATTCATCGTTACTCTTTCCATAGGTTACTGGTATTCTCTGATTCAATGCCTCTCGTGACGAAAAAGTGGCTATCTTAATAGTGCAATACTTCTTCCTCCGAGATGCTCACACAGTTTACTGCTTTTTGTGTAGTTTTTGTCTGCCAGAAACTATAATTCACTAGTTGTGTATCATAAAAGTCATCGTTTCTCCTCCTAGGGGTTATTCGAGATATCTTAATCCAAACCGCAAGTAACGAGGCATTGGCTACCTTAAGAGAGTCATAGTTACTCGTCCCAATTGCTCACCCAGTCTGCCACTCTTTCTTACTGCGGCCAGTCTGCCAGAAGCGATATGTCACTCGTTGTGTATCTTAAGAGATTCATCGTTACTCCTTCCATAGGTTACTGGTATTCTCTGAGTCAATACCTCTCGTGACGAAAAAGTGGCTATCTTAATAGTGCAATACTTCTTCCTCCGAGTTGCTCACACAGTTTACTACTTTTTGTGTACTTGCCAGTCTGCCAGAAGAGATATGTCACTAGTTGTGTATCGTAAAGGAGTCATCGTTTCTCCTCCTAGGGGTTATTCGAGATTTCTTAATCCAAACTGCAAGTAACGAGGCATTGGCTACCTTAAGAGAGTCATAGTTACTCGTCCCAATTGCTCACCCAGTCTGCCACTTTTCCTTACTGCGGCCAGTCTGCCAGAAGCGATATGTCACTCGTTGTGTATCTTAAGAGATTCATCGTTACTCTTTCCATAGGTTACTGGTATTCTCTCATTCAAAGCCTCTCGTGACGAAAAAATGGCTATCTTAATAGTGCAATACTTCTTCCTCCCAGTTGCTCACACAGTTTACTACTTTTTTGTGTAGTTTTTGTCTGCTAGAAACTATAATTCACTAGTTTTGTATCATAAAAGAGTCATCGTTTCTCCTCCTAGGGGTTATTCGAGACCTCTTAATCCAAACCGCAAGTAACGAGGCATTGGCTACCTTGAGAGAGTCATAGTTACTCGTCCCAATTGCTCACCCAGTCTGCCACTTTTTCTTACTGCGGCCAGTCTGCCAGAAGCGATATGTCACTCGTTGTGTATCTTAAGAGATTCATCGTTACTCTTTCCATAGGTTACTGGTATTCTCTGATTCAATGCATCTCGTGACGAAAAAGTGGCTATCTTAATAGTGCAATACTTCTTCCTCCCAGTTGCTCACACAGTTTACTACTTTTTGTGTAGTTTTTGTCTGCCAGAAACTATAATTCACTAGTTGTGTATCATAAAACAGTCATCGTTTCTCCTCCTAGGGTTTATTCGAGATATCTTAATCCAAACCGCAAGTAACGAGGCATTGGCTACCTTAAGAGAGTCATAGTTATTCGTCCCAATTGATCACCCAGTCTGCCACTTTTCCTTAGTGCGGCCAGTCTGCCACAAGCGATATGTCACTCGTTGTGTATCTTAAGAGATTCATCGTTACTCCTTCCATAGGTTACTGGTATTCTCTGAGTCAATACCTCTCTTGACGAAAAAGTGGCTATCTTAATAGTGCAATACTTCTTCCTCCGAGTTGCTCACACAGTTTACTACTTTTTGTGTACTTGCCAGACTGCCAGAAGCGATATGTCACTAGTTGTGTATCGTAAAGGAGTCATCGTTTCTCCTCCTAGGGGTTATTCGAGTTTTCTTAATCCAAACCGCAAGTAACGAGGCATTGGCTACCTTAAGAGAGTCATAGTTACTCGTCCTAATTGCTCACCCAGTCTGCCACTTTTCCTTACTGCGGCCAGTCTGCCAGAAGCGATATGTCACTCGTTGTGTATCTTAAGAGATTCATCGTTACTCTTTCCATAGGTTACTGGTATTCTCTGATTCAATGCCTCTCGTGACGAAAAAGTGGCTATCTTAATAGTGCAATACTTCTTCCTCCCAGTTGCTCACACAGTTTACTACTTTTTTGTGTAGTTTTTGTCTGCCAGACACTATAATTCACTAGTTTTGTATCATAAAAGAGTCATCGTTTGTCCTTTTAGGGGTTATTCGAGACCTCTTAATCCAAACCGCAAGTAACGAGGCATTGGCTACCTTGAGAGAGTCATAGTTACTCGTCCCAATTGCTCACCCAGTCTGCCACTTTTTCTTACTGCGGCCAGTCTGCCAGAAGCGATATGTCACTCGTTGTGTATCTTAAGAGATTCATCGTTACTCTTTCCATAGGTTACTGGTATTCTCTGATTCAATGCATCTCGTGACGAAAAAGTGGCTATCTTAATAGTGCAATACTTCTTCCTCCCAGTTGCTCACACAGTTTACTACTTTTTGTGTAGTTTTTGTCTGCCAGAAACTATAATTCACTAGTTGTGTATCATAAAACAGTCATCGTTTCTCCTCCTAGGGTTTATTCGAGATATCTTAATCCAAACCGCAAGTAACGAGGCATTGGCTACCTTAAGAGAGTCATAGTTACTCGTCCCAATTGCTCACCCAGTCTGCCACTTTTTCTTACTGCGGCCAGTCTGCCAGAAGCGATATGTCACTCGTTGTGTATCTTAAGAGATTCATCGTTACTCCTTCCATAGGTTACTGGTATTCTCTGAGTCAATACCTCTCGTGACGAAAAAGTGGCTATCTTAATAGTGCAATACATCTTCCTCCGAGTTGCTCACACAGATTACTACTTTTTGTGTAGTTTTTGTCTGCCAGAAATTACTATTCACTAGTTGTGTATCATAAAAGAGTCATCGTTTCTCCTCCTAGGGGTTATTCGAGATTTCTTAATCCAAACCGCAAGTAATGAGGCATTGGCTACCTTAAGAGAGTCATAGTTACTCGTCCCAATTGCTCACCCAGTCTGCCACTTTTCCTCACTGCGGCCAGTCTGCCAGAAGCGATATGTCACTCGTTGTGTATCTTAAGAGATTCATCGTTACTCTTTCCATAGGTTACTGGTATTCTCCGATTCAATGCCTCTCGTGACGAAAAAGTGGCTATCTTAATAGTGCAATACTTCTTCCTCCCAGTTGCTCACACAGTTTTCTACTTTTTTGTGTAGTTTTTGTTTGCCAGAAACTATAATTCACTAGTTCTCTGTCATAAAAGAGTCATCGTTTCTCCTATTAGGGGTTATTCGAGACCTCTTAATCCAAACCGCAAGTAACGACGCATTGGCTACCTTAAGAGAGTCATAGTTACTCGTCCCAATTGCTCACCCAGTCTGCCACTTTTTCTTACTGTGGCCAGTCTGCCAGAAGCGATATGTCACTCGTTGTGTATCTTAAGAGATTAATCGTTACTCCTTCCATAGGTTACTGGTATTCTCTGAGTCAATACCTCTCTTGACAAAAACGTGGCTATCTTAATAGTGCAATACTTCTTCCTCCGAGTTGCTCACACAGTTTACTGCTTTTTGTGTAGTTTTTGTCTGCCAGAAACTATAATTCACTAGTTGTGTATCATAAAAGAGTCATCGTTTCTCCTCCTAGGGGTTATTCGAGATATCTTAATCCAAAACGCAAGTAACGAGGCATTGGCTACCTTAAGAGAGTCATAGTTACAAGTCCCAATTGCTCACCCAGTCTGCCACTTTTTCCTACTGCGGCCAGTCTGCCAGAAGCGATATGTCACTCGTTGTGTATCTTAAGAGATTCATCGATACTCCTTCCATAGGTTACTGGTATTCTCTGAGTCAATACCTCTCTTGACGAAAAAGTGGCTATATTAATAGTGCAATACTTCTTCCTCCGAGTTGCTCACACAGTTTACTACTTTTTGTGTACTTGCCAGTCAGCCAGAAGCGATATGTCACTAGTTGTGTATCATAAAAGAGTCATCGTTTCTCCTCCTAGGGGTTATTCGAGATTTCTTAATCCAAACCGCAAGTAATGAGGCATTGGCTACCTTAAGAGAGTCATAGCTACTCGTCCCAATTGCTCACCCAGTCTGCCACTTTTCCTTACTGCAGCCAGTCTGCCAGAAGCGATATGTCACTCGTTGTGTATCTTAAGAGATTCATCGTTACTCTTTCCATAGGTTACTGGTATTCTCTGATTCAATGCCTCTCGTGACGAAAAAGTGGCTATCTTAATAGTGCAATACTTCTTCCTCCCAGTTGCTCACACAGTTTACTACTTTTTGTGTAGTTTTTGTCTGCCAGAAACTATAATTCACTAGTTGTGTATCATGAAAGAGTCATCGTTTCTCCTTCTAGGGGTTATTCGAGATATCTTAATCCAAACCGCAAGTAACGAGGCATTGGCTACCTTAAGAGAGTCATAGTTACTCGTCCCAATTGCTCACCCAGTCTGCCACTTTTTCTTACTGCGGCCAGTCTGCCAGAAGCGATACGTCACTCGTTGTGTATCTTAAGAGATTCATCGTTACTCCTTCCATAGGTTACTGGTATTCTCTGAGTCAATACCTCTCGTGACGAAAAAGTGGCTATCTTAATAGTGCAATACTTCTTCCTCCGAGTTGCTCACACAGTTTACTACTTTTTGTGTACATGCCAGTCTGCCAGAAGAGATATGTCACTAGTTGTGTATCATAAAAGAGTCATCGTTTCTCCTCCTAGGGGTTATTCGAGATTTCTTAATCCAAACCGCAAGTAATGAGGCATTGGCTACCTTAAGAGAGTCATAGCTACTCGTCCCAATTGCTCACCCAGTCTGCCACTTTTCCTTACTGCGGCCAGTCTGCCAGAAGCGATATGTCACTCGTTGTGTATCTTAAGAGATTCATCGTTACTCTTTCCATAGGTTACTGGTATTCTCTGATTCAATGCCTCTCGTGACGAAAAAGTGGCTATCTTAATAGTGCAATACTTCTTCCTCCCAGTTGCTCACACAGTTTACTACTTTTTGTGTAGTTTTTGTCTGCCACAAACTATAATTCACTAGTTGGGTATCATGAAAGAGTCATCGTTTCTCCTTCTAGGGGTTATTCGAGATATCTTAATCCAAACCGCAAGTAACGAGGCATTGGCTACCTTAAGAGAGTCATAGTTACTCGTCCCAATTGCTCACCCAGTCTGCCACTTTTTCTTACTGCGGCCAGTCTGCCAGAAGCGATACGTCACTCGTTGTGTATCTTAAGAGATTCATCGTTACTCCTTCCATAGGTTACTGGTATTCTCTGAGTCAATACCTCTCGTGACGAAAAAGTGGCTATCTTAATAGTGCAATACTTCTTCCTCCGAGTTGCTCACACAGTTTACTACTTTTTGTGTACATGCCAGTCTGCCAGAAGAGATATGTCACTAGTTGTGTATCGTAAAGGAGTCATCGTTTCTCCTCCAAGGGTTATTCGAGATTTCTTAATCCAAACTGCAAGTAACGAGGCATTGGCTACCTTAAGAGAGTCATAGTTACTCGTCCCAATTGCTCACCCAGTCTGCCACTTTTCCTTACTGCGGCCAGTCTGCCAGAAGCGATATGTCACTCGTTGTGTATCTTAAGAGATTCATCGTTACTCTTTCCATAGGTTACTGGTATTCTCTGATTCAATGCCTCTCGTGACGAAAAAGTGGCTATCTTAATAGTGCAATACTTCTTCCTCCGAGTTGCTCACACAGTTTACTGCTTTTTGTGTAGTTTTTGTCTGCCAGAAACTATAATTCACTAGTTGTGTATCATAAAAGAGTCATCGTTTCTCCTCCTAGGGGTTATTCGAGATATCTTAATCCAAAACGCAAGTAACGAGGCATTGGCTACCTTAAGAGAGTCATAGTTACTCGTCCCAATTGCTCACCCAGTCTGCCACTTTTCCTTACTGCGGCCAGTCTGCCAGAAGCGATATGTCACTCGTTGTGTATCTTAAGAGATTCATCGATACTCCTTCCATAGGTTACTGGTATTCTCTGAGTCAATACCTCTCTTTACGAAAAAGTGGCTATCTTAATAGTGCAATACTTCTTCCTCCGAGTTGCTCACACAGTTTACTACTTTTTGTGTACTTGCCAGTCTGCCAGAAGCGATATGTCACTAGTTGTGTATCATAAAAGAGTCATCGTTTCTCCTCCGAGGGGTTATTCGAGATTTCTTAATCCAAACCGCAAGTAACGAGGCATTGGCTACCTTAAGAGAGTCATAGCTACTCGTCCCAATTGCTCACCCAGTCTGCCACTTTTCCTTACTGCGGCCAGTCTGCCAGAAGCGATATGTCACTCGTTGTGTATCTTAAGAGATTCATCGTTACACTTTCCATAGGTTACTGGTATTCTCTGATTCAATGCCTCTCGTGACGAAAAAGTGGCTATCTTAATAGTGCAATACTTCTTCCTCCCAGTTGCTCACACAGTTTACTACTTTTTGTGTAGTTTTTGTCTGCCAGAAACTATAATTCACTAGTTGTGTATCATAAAAGAGTCATCGTTTCTCCTCCTAGGGGTTATTCGAGATATCTTAATCCAAACCGCAAGTAACGAGGCATTGGCTACCTTAAGAGAGTCATAGTTACTCGTCCCAATTGCTCACCCAGTCTGCCACTCTTTCTTACTGCGGCCAGTCTGCCAGAAGCGATATGTCACTCGTTGTGTATCTTAAGAGATTCATCGTTACTCCTTCCATAGGTTACTGGTATTCTCTGAGTCAATACCTCTCGTGACGAAAAAGTGGCTATCTTAATAGTGCAATACTTCTTCCTCCGAGTTGCTCACACAGTTTACTACTTTTTGTGTACTTGCCAGTCTGCCAGAAGAGATATGTCACTAGTTGTGTATCGTAAAGGAGTCATCGTTTCTCCTCCTAGGGGTTATTCGAGATTTCTTAATCCAAACTGCAAGTAACGAGGCATTGGCTACCTTAAGAGAGTCATAGTTACTCGTCCCAATTGCTCACCCAGTCTGCCACTTTTCCTTACTGAGGCCAGTCTGCCAGAAGCGATATGTCACTCGTTGTGTATCTTAAGAGATTCATCGTTACTCTTTCCATAGGTTACTGGTATTCTCTCATTCAAAGCCTCTCGTGACGAAAAAGTGGCTATCTTAATAGTGCAATACTTCTTCCTCCCAGTTGCTCACACAGTTTACTACTTTTTTGTGTAGTTTTTGTCTGCCAGAAACTATAATTCACTAGTTTTGTATCATAAAAGAGTCATCGTTTCTCCTCCTAGGGGTTATTCGAGACCTCTTAATCCAAACCGCAAGTAACGAGGCATTGGCTACCTTGAGAGAGTCATAGTTACTCGTCCCAATTGCTCACCCAGTCTGCCACTTTTTCTTACTGCGGCCAGTCTGCCAGAAGCGATATGTCACTCGTTGTGTATCTTAAGAGATTCATCGTTACTCTTTCCATAGGTTACTGGTATTCTCTGATTCAATGCATCTCGTGACGAAAAAGTGGCTATCTTAATAGTGCAATACTTCTTCCTCCCAGTTGCTCACACAGTTTACTACTTTTTGTGTAGTTTTTGTCTGCCAGAAACTATAATTCACTAGTTGTGTATCATAAAAGAGTCATCGTTTCTCCTCCTAGGGTTTATTCGAGATATCTTAATCCAAACCGCAAGTAACGAGGCATTGGCTACCTTAAGAGAGTCATAGTTATTCGTCCCAATTGCTCACCCAGTCTGCCACTTTTCCTTACTGCGGCCAGTCTGCCAGAAGCGATATGTCACTCGTTGTGTATCTTAAGAGATTCATCGTTACTCCTTCCATAGGTTACTGGTATTCTCTGAGTCAATACCTCTCTTTACGAAAAAGTGGCTATCTTAATAGTGCAATACTTCTTCCTCCGAGTTGCTCACACAGTTTACTACTTTTTGTGTACTTGCCAGTCTGCCAGAAGCGATATGTCACTAGTTGTGTATCATAAAAGAGTCATCGTTTCTCCTCCGAGGGGTTATTCGAGATTTCTTAATCCAAACCGCAAGTAACGAGGCATTGGCTACCTTAAGAGAGTCATAGCTACTCGTCCCAATTGCTCACCCAGTCTGCCACTTTTCCTTACTGCGGCCAGTCTGCCAGAAGCGATATGTCACTCGTTGTGTATCTTAAGAGATTCATCGTTACACTTTCCATAGGTTACTGGTATTCTCTGATTCAATGCCTCTCGTGACGAAAAAGTGGCTATCTTAATAGTGCAATACTTCTTCCTCCCAGTTGCTCACACAGTTTACTACTTTTTGTGTAGTTTTTGTCTGCCAGAAACTATAATTCACTAGTTGTGTATCATAAAAGAGTCATCGTTTCTCCTCCTAGGGGTTATTCGAGATATCTTAATCCAAACCGCAAGTAACGAGGCATTGGCTACCTTAAGAGAGTCATAGTTACTCGTCCCAATTGCTCACCCAGTCTGCCACTCTTTCTTACTGCGGCCAGTCTGCCAGAAGCGATATGTCACTCGTTGTGTATCTTAAGAGATTCATCGTTACTCCTTCCATAGGTTACTGGTATTCTCTGAGTCAATACCTCTCGTGACGAAAAAGTGGCTATCTTAATAGTGCAATACTTCTTCCTCCGAGTTGCTCACACAGTTTACTACTTTTTGTGTACTTGCCAGTCTGCCAGAAGAGATATGTCACTAGTTGTGTATCGTAAAGGAGTCATCGTTTCTCCTCCTAGGGGTTATTCGAGATTTCTTAATCCAAACTGCAAGTAACGAGGCATTGGCTACCTTAAGAGAGTCATAGTTACTCGTCCCAATTGCTCACCCAGTCTGCCACTTTTCCTTACTGAGGCCAGTCTGCCAGAAGCGATATGTCACTCGTTGTGTATCTTAAGAGATTCATCGTTACTCTTTCCATAGGTTACTGGTATTCTCTCATTCAAAGCCTCTCGTGACGAAAAAGTGGCTATCTTAATAGTGCAATACTTCTTCCTCCCAGTTGCTCACACAGTTTACTACTTTTTTGTGTAGTTTTTGTCTGCCAGAAACTATAATTCACTAGTTTTGTATCATAAAAGAGTCATCGTTTCTCCTCCTAGGGGTTATTCGAGACCTCTTAATCCAAACCGCAAGTAACGAGGCATTGGCTACCTTGAGAGAGTCATAGTTACTCGTCCCAATTGCTCACCCAGTCTGCCACTTTTTCTTACTGCGGCCAGTCTGCCAGAAGCGATATGTCACTCGTTGTGTATCTTAAGAGATTCATCGTTACTCTTTCCATAGGTTACTGGTATTCTCTGATTCAATGCATCTCGTGACGAAAAAGTGGCTATCTTAATAGTGCAATACTTCTTCCTCCCAGTTGCTCACACAGTTTACTACTTTTTGTGTAGTTTTTGTCTGCCAGAAACTATAATTCACTAGTTGTGTATCATAAAAGAGTCATCGTTTCTCCTCCTAGGGTTTATTCGAGATATCTTAATCCAAACCGCAAGTAACGAGGCATTGGCTACCTTAAGAGAGTCATAGTTATTCGTCCCAATTGCTCACCCAGTCTGCCACTTTTCCTTACTGCGGCCAGTCTGCCAGAAGCGATATGTCACTCGTTGTGTATCTTAAGAGATTCATCGTTACTCCTTCCATAGGTTACTGGTATTCTCTGAGTCAATACCTCTCTTGACGAAAAAGTGGCTATCTTAATAGTGCAATACTTCTTCCTCCGAGTTGCTCACACAGTTTACTACTTTTTGTGTACTTGCCAGACTGCCAGAAGCGATATGTCACTAGTTGTGTATCGTAAAGGAGTCATCGTTTCTCCTCCTAGGGGTTATTCGAGATTTCTTAATCCAAACCGCAAGTAACGAGGCATTGGCTACCTTAAGAGAGTCATAGTTACTCGTCCCAATTGCTCACCCAGTCTGCCACTTTTCCTTACTGCGGCCAGTCTGCCAGAAGCGATATGTCACTCGTTGTGTATCTTAAGAGATTCATCGTTACTCTTTCCATAGGTTACTGGTATTCTCTGACTCAATGCCTCTCGTGACGAAAAAGTGGCTATCTTAATAGTGCAATACTTCTTCCTCCCAGTTGCTCACACAGTTTACTACTTTTTTGTGTAGTTTTTGTCTGCCAGAAACTATAATTCACTAGTTTTGTATCATAAAAGAGTCATCGTTTGTCCTCCTAGGGGTTATTCGAGACCTCTTAATCCAAACCGCAAGTAACGAGGCATTGGCTACCTTAAGAGAGTCATAGTTACTCGTCCCAATTGCTCACCCAGTCTGCCACTTTTTCTTACTGCGGCCAGTCTGCCAGAAGCGATATGTCACTCGTTGTGTATCTTAAGAGATTCATCGTTACTCCTTCCATAGGTTACTGGTATTCTCTGAGTCAATACCTCTCGTGACGAAAAAGTGGCTATCTTAATAGTGCAATACATCTTCCTCCGAGTTGCTCACACAGTTTACTACTTTTTGTGTAGTTTTTGTCTGCCAGAAATTACTATTCACTAGTTGTGTATCATAAAAGAGTCATCGTTTCTCCTCCTAGGGGTTATTCGAGATTTCTTAATCCAAACCGCAAGTAATGAGGCATTGGCTACCTTAAGAGAGTCATAGTTACTCGTCCCAATTGCTCACCCAGTCTGCCACTTTTCCTCATTGCGGCCAGTCTGCCAGAAGCGATATGTCACTCGTTGTGTATCTTAAGAGATTCATCGTTACTCTTTCCATAGGTTACTGGTATTCTCTGATTCAATGCCTCTCGTGACGAAAAAGTGGCTATCTTAATAGTGCAATACTTCTTCCTCCCAGTTGCTCACACAGTTTACTACTTTTTTGTGTAGTTTTTGTTTGCCAGAAACTATAATTCACTAGTTCTCTGTCATAAAAGAGTCATCGTTTCTCCTCCTAGGGGTTATTCGAGACCTCTTAATCCAAACCGCAAGTAACGACGCATTGGCTACCTTAAGAGAGTCATAGTTACTCGTCCCAATTGCTCACCCAGTCTGCCACTTTTTCTTACTGTGGCCAGTCTGCCAGAAGCGATATGTCACTCGTTGTGTATCTTAAGAGATTAATCGTTACTCCTTCCATAGGTTACTGGTATTCTCTGAGTCAATACCTCTCTTGACGAAAAAGTGGCTATCTTAATAGTGCAATACTTCTTCCTCCGAGTTGCTAACACAGTTTACTGCTTTTTGTGTAGTTTTTGTCTGCCAGAAACTATAATTCACTAGTTGTGTATTATAAAAGAGTCATCGTTTCTCCTCCTAGGGGTTATTCGAGATATCTTAATCCAAAACGCAAGTAACGAGGCATTGGCTACCTTAAGAGAGTCATAGTTACAAGTCCCAATTGCTCACCCAGTCTGCCACTTTTTCCTACTGCGGCCAGTCTGCCAGAAGCGATATGTCACTCGTTGTGTATCTTAAGAGATTCATCGATACTCCTTCCATAGGTTACTGGTATTCTCTGAGTCAATACCTCTCTTGACGAAAAAGTGGCTATATTAATAGTGCAATACTTCTTCCTCCGAGTTGCTCACACAGTTTACTACTTTTTGTGTACTTGCCAGTCTGCCAGAAGCGATATGTCACTAGTTGTGTATCATAAAAGAGTCATCGTTTCTCCTCCTAGGGGTTATTCGAGATTTCTTAATCCAAACCGCAAGTAATGAGGCATTGGCTACCTTAAGAGAGTCATAGCTACTCGTCCAAATTGCTCACCCAGTCTGCCACTTTTCCTTACTGCGGCCAGTCTGCCAGAAGCGATATGTCACTCGTTGTGTATCTTAAGAGATTCATCGTTACTCTTTCCATAGGTTACTGGTATTCTCTGATTCAATGCCTCTCGTGACGAAAAAGTGGCTATCTTAATAGTGCAATACTTCTTCCTCCGAGTTGCTCACACAGTTTACTGCTTTTTGTGTAGTTTTTGTCTGCCAGAAACTATAATTCACTAGTTGTGTATCATAAAAGAGTCATCGTTTGTCCTCCTAGGGGTTATTCGAGACCTCTTAATCCAAACCGCAAGTAACGAGGCATTGGCTACCTTAAGAGAGTCATAGTTACTCGTCCCAATTGCTCACCCAGTCTGCCACTTTTTCTTACTGCGGCCAGTCTGCCAGAAGCGATATGTCACTCGTTGTGTATCTTAAGAGATTCATCGTTACTCCTTCCATAGGTTACTGGTATTCTCTGAGTCAATACCTCTCGTGACGAAAAAGTGGCTATCTTAATAGTGCAATACATCTTCCTCCGAGTTGCTCACACAGATTACTACTTTTTGTGTAGTTTTTGTCTGCCAGAAATTACTATTCACTAGTTGTGTATCATAAAAGAGTCATCGTTTCTCCTCCTAGGGGTTATTCGAGATTTCTTAATCCAAACCGCAAGTAATGAGGCATTGGCTACCTTAAGAGAGTCATAGTTACTCGTCCCAATTGCTCACCCAGTCTGCCACTTTTCCTCACTGCGGCCAGTCTGCCAGAAGCGATATGTCACTCGTTGTGTATCTTAAGAGATTCATCGTTACTCTTTCCATAGGTTACTGGTATTCTCTGATTCAATGCCTCTCGTGACGAAAAAGTGGCTATCTTAATAGTGCAATACTTCTTCCTCCCAGTTGCTCACACAGTTTACTACTTTTTTGTGTAGTTTTTGTTTGCCAGAAACTATAATTCACTAGTTCTCTGTCATAAAAGAGTCATCGTTTCTCCTCCTAGGGGTTATTCGAGACCTCTTAATCCAAACCGCAAGTAACGACGCATTGGCTACCTTAAGAGAGTCATAGTTACTCGTCCCAATTGCTCACCCAGTCTGCCACTTTTTCTTACTGTGGCCAGTCTGCCAGAAGCGATATGTCACTCGTTGTGTATCTTAAGAGATTAATCGTTACTCCTTCCATAGGTTACTGGTATTCTCTGAGTCAATACCTCTCTTGACGAAAAAGTGGCTATCTTAATAGTGCAATACTTCTTCCTCCGAGTTGCTCACACAGTTTACTGCTTTTTGTGTAGTTTTTGTCTGCCAGAAACTATAATTCACTAGTTGTGTATCATAAAAGAGTCATCGTTTCTCCTCCTAGGGGTTATTCGAGATATCTTAATCCAAAACGCAAGTAACGAGGCATTGGCTACCTTAAGAGAGTCATAGTTACTCGTCCCAATTGCTCACCCAGTCTGCCACTTTTCCTTACTGCGGCCAGTCTGCCAGAAGCGATATGTCACTCGTTGTGTATCTTAAGAGATTCATCGATACTCCTTCCATAGGTTACTGGTATTCTCTGAGTCAATACCTCTCTTTACGAAAAAGTGGCTATCTTAATAGTGCAATACTTCTTCCTCCGAGTTGCTCACACAGTTTACTACTTTTTGTGTACTTGCCAGTCTGCCAGAAGCGATATGTCACTAGTTGTGTATCATAAAAGAGTCATCGTTTCTCCTCCGAGGGGTTATTCGAGATTTCTTAATCCAAACCGCAAGTAACGAGGCATTGGCTACCTTAAGAGAGTCATAGCTACTCGTCCCAATTGCTCACCCAGTCTGCCACTTTTCCTTACTGCGGCCAGTCTGCCAGAAGCGATATGTCACTCGTTGTGTATCTTAAGAGATTCATCGTTACACTTTCCATAGGTTACTGGTATTCTCTGATTCAATGCCTCTCGTGACGAAAAAGTGGCTATCTTAATAGTGCAATACTTCTTCCTCCCAGTTGCTCACACAGTTTACTACTTTTTGTGTAGTTTTTGTCTGCCAGAAACTATAATTCACTAGTTGTGTATCATAAAAGAGTCATCGTTTCTCCTCCTAGGGGTTATTCGAGATATCTTAATCCAAACCGCAAGTAACGAGGCATTGGCTACCTTAAGAGAGTCATAGTTACTCGTCCCAATTGCTCACCCAGTCTGCCACTCTTTCTTACTGCGGCCAGTCTGCCAGAAGCGATATGTCACTCGTTGTGTATCTTAAGAGATTCATCGTTACTCCTTCCATAGGTTACTGGTATTCTCTGAGTCAATACCTCTCGTGACGAAAAAGTGGCTATCTTAATAGTGCAATACTTCTTCCTCCGAGTTGCTCACACAGTTTACTACTTTTTGTGTACTTGCCAGTCTGCCAGAAGAGATATGTCACTAGTTGTGTATCGTAAAGGAGTCATCGTTTCTCCTCCTAGGGGTTATTCGAGATTTCTTAATCCAAACTGCAAGTAACGAGGCATTGGCTACCTTAAGAGAGTCATAGTTACTCGTCCCAATTGCTCACCCAGTCTGCCACTTTTCCTTACTGAGGCCAGTCTGCCAGAAGCGATATGTCACTCGTTGTGTATCTTAAGAGATTCATCGTTACTCTTTCCATAGGTTACTGGTATTCTCTCATTCAAAGCCTCTCGTGACGAAAAAGTGGCTATCTTAATAGTGCAATACTTCTTCCTCCCAGTTGCTCACACAGTTTACTACTTTTTTGTGTAGTTTTTGTCTGCCAGAAACTATAATTCACTAGTTTTGTATCATAAAAGAGTCATCGTTTCTCCTCCTAGGGGTTATTCGAGACCTCTTAATCCAAACCGCAAGTAACGAGGCATTGGCTACCTTGAGAGAGTCATAGTTACTCGTCCCAATTGCTCACCCAGTCTGCCACTTTTTCTTACTGCGGCCAGTCTGCCAGAAGCGATATGTCACTCGTTGTGTATCTTAAGAGATTCATCGTTACTCTTTCCATAGGTTACTGGTATTCTCTGATTCAATGCCTCTCGTGACGAAAAAGTGGCTATCTTAATAGTGCAATACTTCTTCCTCCCAGTTGCTCACACAGTTTACTACTTTTTGTGTAGTTTTTGTCTGCCAGAAACTATAATTCACTAGTTGTGTATCATGAAAGAGTCATCGTTTCTCCTTCTAGGGGTTATTCGAGATATCTTAATCCAAACCGCAAGTAACGAGGCATTGGCTACCTTAAGAGAGTCATAGTTACTCGTCCCAATTGCTCACCCAGTCTGCCACTTTTTCTTACTGCGGCCAGTCTGCCAGAAGCGATACGTCACTCGTTGTGTATCTTAAGAGATTCATCGTTACTCCTTCCATAGGTTACTGGTATTCTCTGAGTCAATACCTCTCGTGACGAAAAAGTGGCTATCTTAATAGTGCAATACTTCTTCCTCCGAGTTGCTCACACAGTTTACTACTTTTTGTGTACTTGCCAGTCTGCCAGAAGAGATATGTCACTAGTTGTGTATCGTAAAGGAGTCATCGTTTCTCCTCCTAGGGGTTATTCGAGATTTCTTAATCCAAACTGTAAGTAACGAGGCATTGGCTACCTTAAGAGAGTCATAGTTACTCGTCCCAATTGCTCACCCAGTCTGCCACTTTTCCTTACTGTGGCCAGTCTGCCAGAAGCGATATGTCACTCGTTGTGTATCTTAAGAGATTCATCGTTACTCTTTCCATAGGTTACTGGTATTCTCTGATTCAATGCCTCTCGTGACGAAAAAGTGGCTATCTTAATTGTGCAATACTTCTTCCTCCGAGTTGCTCACACAGTTTACTGCTTTTTGTGTAGTTTTTGTCTGCCAGAAACTATAATTCACTAGTTGTGTATCATAAAAGAGTCATCGTTTGTCCTCCTAGGGGTTATTCGAGACCTCTTAATCCAAACCGCAAGTAACGAGGCATTGGCTACCTTAAGAGAGTCATAGTTACTCGTCCCAATTGCTCACCCAGTCTGCCACTTTTTCTTACTGCGGCCAGTCTGCCAGAAGCGATATGTCACTCGTTGTGTATCTTAAGAGATTCATCGTTACTCCTTCCATAGGTTACTGGTATTCTCTGAGTCAATACCTCTCGTGACGAAAAAGTGGCTATCTTAATAGTGCAATACATCTTCCTCCGAGTTGCTCACACAGATTACTACTTTTTGTGTAGTTTTTGTCTGCCAGAAATTACTATTCACTAGTTGTGTATCATAAGAGTCATCGTTTCTCCTCCTAGGGGTTATTCGAGATTTCTTAATCCAAACCGCAAGTAATGAGGCATTGGCTACCTTAAGAGAGTCATAGTTACTCGTCCCAATTGCTCACCCAGTCTGCCACTTTTCCTCACTGCGGCCAGTCTGCCAGAAGCGATATGTCACTCGTTGTGTATCTTAAGAGATTCATCGTTACTCTTTCCATAGGTTACTGGTATTCTCTGATTCAATGCCTCTCGTGACGAAAAAGTGGCTATCTTAATAGTGCAATACTTCTTCCTCCCAGTTGCTCACACAGTTTACTACTTTTTTGTGTAGTTTTTGTTTGCCAGAAACTATAATTCACTAGTTCTCTGTCATAAAAGAGTCATCGTTTCTCCTCCTAGGGGTTATTCGAGACCTCTTAATCCAAACCGCAAGTAACGACGCATTGGCTACCTTAAGAGAGTCATAGTTACTCGTCCCAATTGCTCACCCAGTCTGCCACTTTTTCTTACTGTGGCCAGTCTGCCAGAAGCGATATGTCACTCGTTGTGTATCTTAAGAGATTAATCGTTACTCCTTCCATAGGTTACTGGTATTCTCTGAGTCAATACCTCTCTTGACGAAAAAGTGGCTATCTTAATAGTGCAATACTTCTTCCTCCGAGTTGCTCACACAGTTTACTACTTTTTGTGTACTTGCCAGTCTGCCAGAAGCGATATGTCACTAGTTGTGTATCATAAAAGAGTCATCGTTTCTCCTCCGAGGGGTTATTCGAGATTTCTTAATCCAAACCGCAAGTAACGAGGCATTGGCTACCTTAAGAGAGTCATAGCTACTCGTCCCAATTGCTCACCCAGTCTGCCACTTTTCCTTACTGCGGCCAGTCTGCCAGAAGCGATATGTCACTCGTTGTGTATCTTAAGAGATTCATCGTTACACTTTCCATAGGTTACTGGTATTCTCTGATTCAATGCCTCTCGTGACGAAAAAGTGGCTATCTTAATAGTGCAATACTTCTTCCTCCCAGTTGCTCACACAGTTTACTACTTTTTGTGTAGTTTTTGTCTGCCAGAAACTATAATTCACTAGTTGTGTATCATAAAAGAGTCATCGTTTCTCCTCCTAGGGGTTATTCGAGATATCTTAATCCAAACCGCAAGTAACGAGGCATTGGCTACCTTAAGAGAGTCATAGTTACTCGTCCCAATTGCTCACCCAGTCTGCCACTCTTTCTTACTGCGGCCAGTCTGCCAGAAGCGATATGTCACTCGTTGTGTATCTTAAGAGATTCATCGTTACTCCTTCCATAGGTTACTGGTATTCTCTGAGTCAATACCTCTCGTGACGAAAAAGTGGCTATCTTAATAGTGCAATACTTCTTCCTCCGAGTTGCTCACACAGTTTACTACTTTTTGTGTACTTGCCAGTCTGCCAGAAGAGATATGTCACTAGTTGTGTATCGTAAAGGAGTCATCGTTTCTCCTCCTAGGGGTTATTCGAGATTTCTTAATCCAAACTGCAAGTAACGAGGCATTGGCTACCTTAAGAGAGTCATAGTTACTCGTCCCAATTGCTCACCCAGTCTGCCACTTTTCCTTACTGAGGCCAGTCTGCCAGAAGCGATATGTCACTCGTTGTGTATCTTAAGAGATTCATCGTTACTCTTTCCATAGGTTACTGGTATTCTCTCATTCAAAGCCTCTCGTGACGAAAAAGTGGCTATCTTAATAGTGCAATACTTCTTCCTCCCAGTTGCTCACACAGTTTACTACTTTTTTGTGTAGTTTTTGTCTGCCAGAAACTATAATTCACTAGTTTTGTATCATAAAAGAGTCATCGTTTCTCCTCCTAGGGGTTATTCGAGACCTCTTAATCCAAACCGCAAGTAACGAGGCATTGGCTACCTTGAGAGAGTCATAGTTACTCGTCCCAATTGCTCACCCAGTCTGCCACTTTTTCTTACTGCGGCCAGTCTGCCAGAAGCGATATGTCACTCGTTGTGTATCTTAAGAGATTCATCGTTACTCTTTCCATAGGTTACTGGTATTCTCTGATTCAATGCCTCTCGTGACGAAAAAGTGGCTATCTTAATAGTGCAATACTTCTTCCTCCCAGTTGCTCACACAGTTTACTACTTTTTGTGTAGTTTTTGTCTGCCAGAAACTATAATTCACTAGTTGTGTATCATGAAAGAGTCATCGTTTCTCCTTCTAGGGGTTATTCGAGATATCTTAATCCAAACCGCAAGTAACGAGGCATTGGCTACCTTAAGAGAGTCATAGTTACTCGTCCCAATTGCTCACCCAGTCTGCCACTTTTTCTTACTGCGGCCAGTCTGCCAGAAGCGATACGTCACTCGTTGTGTATCTTAAGAGATTCATCGTTACTCCTTCCATAGGTTACTGGTATTCTCTGAGTCAATACCTCTCGTGACGAAAAAGTGGCTATCTTAATAGTGCAATACATCTTCCTCCGAGTTGCTCACACAGATTACTACTTTTTGTGTAGTTTTTGTCTGCCAGAAATTACTATTCACTAGTTGTGTATCATAAGAGTCATCGTTTCTCCTCCTAGGGGTTATTCGAGATTTCTTAATCCAAACCGCAAGTAATGAGGCATTGGCTACCTTAAGAGAGTCATAGTTACTCGTCCCAATTGCTCACCCAGTCTGCCACTTTTCCTCACTGCGGCCAGTCTGCCAGAAGCGATATGTCACTCGTTGTGTATCTTAAGAGATTCATCGTTACTCTTTCCATAGGTTACTGGTATTCTCTGATTCAATGCCTCTCGTGACGAAAAAGTGGCTATCTTAATAGTGCAATACTTCTTCCTCCGAGTTGCTCACACAGTTTACTGCTTTTTGTGTAGTTTTTGTCTGCCAGAAACTATAATTCACTAGTTGTGTATCATAAAAGAGTCATCGTTTCTCCTCCTAGGGGTTATTCGAGATATCTTAATCCAAAACGCAAGTAACGAGGCATTGGCTACCTTAAGAGAGTCAAGGTTACAAGTCCCAATTGCTCACCCAGTCTGCCACTTTTTCCTACTGCGGCCAGTCTGCCAGAAGCGATATGTCACTCGTTGTGTATCTTAAGAGATTCATCGATACTGCTTCCATAGGTTACTGGTATTCTCTGAGTCAATACCTCTCTTGACGAAAAAGTGGCTATATTAATAGTGCAATACTTCTTCCTCCGAGTTGCTCACACAGATTACTACTTTTTGTGTACTTGCCAGTCTGCCAGAAGCGATATGTCACTAGTTGTGTATCATAAAAGAGTCATCGTTTCTCCTCCTAGGGGTTATTCGAGATTTCTTAATCCAAACCGCAAGTAATGAGGCATTGGCTACCTTAAGAGAGTCATAGCTACTCGTTCCAATTGCTCACCCAGTCTGCCACTTTTCCTTACTGCGGCCAGTCTGCCAGAAGCGATATGTCACTCGTTGTGTATCTTAAGAGATTCATCGTTACTCTTTCCATAGGTTACTGGTATTCTCTGATTCAATGCCTCTCGTGACGAAAAAGTGGCTATCTTAATAGTGCAATACTTCTTCCTCCGAGTTGCTCACACAGTTTACTGCTTTTTGTGTAGTTTTTGTCTGCCAGAAACTATAATTCACTAGTTGTGTATCATAAAAGAGTCATCGTTTGTCCTCCTAGGGGTTATTCGAGACCTCTTAATCCAAACCGCAAGTAACGAGGCATTGGCTACCTTAAGAGAGTCATAGTTACTCGTCCCAATTGCTCACCCAGTCTGCCACTTTTTCTTACTGCGGCCAGTCTGCCAGAAGCGATATGTCACTCGTTGTGTATCTTAAGAGATTCATCGTTACTCCTTCCATAGGTTACTGGTATTCTCTGAGTCAATACCTCTCGTGACGAAAGAGTGGCTATCTTAATAGTGCAATACATCTTCCTCCGAGTTGCTCACACAGATTACTACTTTTTGTGTAGTTTTTGTCTGCCAGAAATTACTATTCACTAGTTGTGTATCATAAGAGTCATCGTTTCTCCTCCTAGGGGTTATTCGAGATTTCTTAATCCAAACCGCAAGTAATGAGGCATTGGCTACCTTAAGAGAGTCATAGTTACTCGTCCCAATTGCTCACCCAGTCTGCCACTTTTCCTCACTGCGGCTAGTCTGCCAGAAGCGATATGTCACTCGTTAAGTATCTTAAGAGATTCATCGTTACTCTTTCCATAGGTTACTGGTATTCTCTGATTCAATGCCTCTCGTGACGAAAAAGTGGCTATCTTAATAGTGCAATACTTCTTCCTCCCAGTTGCTCACACAGTTTACTACTTTTTTGTGTAGTTTTTGTTTGCCAGAAACTATAATTCACTAGTTCTCTGTCATAAAAGAGTCATCGTTTCTCCTCCTAGGGGTTATTCGAGACCTCTTAATCCAAACCGCAAGTAACGACGCATTGGCTACCTTAAGAGAGTCATAGTTACTCGTCCCAATTGCTCACCCAGTCTGCCACTTTTTCTTACTGTGGCCAGTCTGCCAGAAGCGATATGTCACTCGTTGTGTATCTTAAGAGATTAATCGTTACTCCTTCCATAGGTTACTGGTATTCTCTGAGTCAATACCTCTCTTGACGAAAAAGTGGCTATCTTAATAGTGCAATACTTCTTCCTCCGAGTTGCTCACACAGTTTACTGCTTTTTGTGTAGTTTTTGTCTGCCAGAAACTATAATTCACTAGTTGTGTATCATAAAAGAGTCACCGTTTCTCCTCCTAGGGGTTATTCGAGATATCTTAATCCAAAACGCAAGTAACGAGGCATTGGCTACCTTAAGAGAGTCATAGTTACAAGTCCCAATTGCTCACCCAGTCTGCCACTTTTTCCTACTGCGGCCAGTCTGCCAGAAGCGATATGTCACTCGTTGTGTATCTTAAGAGATTCATCGATACTCCTTCCATAGGTTACTGGTATTCTCTGAGTCAATACCTCTCTTGACGAAAAAGTGGCTATATTAATAGTGCAATACTTCTTCCTCCGAGTTGCTCACACAGTTTACTACTTTTTGTGTACTTGCCAGTCTGCCAGAAGCGATATGTCACTAGTTGTGTATCATAAAAGAGTCATCGTTTCTCCTCCTAGGGGTTATTCGAGATTTCTTAATCCAAACCGCAAGTAATGAGGCATTGGCTACCTTAAGAGAGTCATAGCTACTCGTCCCAATTGCTCACCCAGTCTGCCACTTTTCCTTACTGCGGCCAGTCTGCCAGAAGCGATATGTCACTCGTTGTGTATCTTAAGAGATTCATCGTTACTCTTTCCATAGGTTACTGGTATTCTCTGATTCAATGCCTCTCGTGACGAAAAAGTGGCTATCTTAATAGTGCAATACTTCTTCCTTCCAGTTGCTCACACAGTTTACTACTTTTTGTGTAGTTTTTGTCTGCCAGAAACTATAATTCACTAGTTGTGTATCATGAAAGAGTCATCGTTTCTCCTTCTAGGGGTTATTCGAGATATCTTAATCCAAACCGCAAGTAACGAGGCATTGGCTACCTTAAGAGAGTCATAGTTACTCGTCCCAATTGCTCACCCAGTCTGCCACTTTTTCTTACTGCGGCCAGTCTGCCAGAAGCGATACGTCACTCGTTGTGTATCTTAAGAGATTCATCGTTACTCCTTCCATAGGTTACTGGTATTCTCTGAGTCAATACCTCTCGTGACGAAAAAGTGGCTATCTTAATAGTGCAATACTTCTTCCTCCGAGTTGCTCACACAGTTTACTACTTTTTGTGTACTTGCCAGTCTGCCAGAAGAGATATGTCACTAGTTGTGTATCGTAAAGGAGTCATCGTTTCTCCTCCTAGGGGTTATTCGAGATTTCTTAATCCAAACTGTAAGTAACGAGGCATTGGCTACCTTAAGAGAGTCATAGTTACTCGTCCCAATTGCTCACCCAGTCTGCCACTTTTCCTTACTGCGGCCAGTCTGCCAGAAGCGATAAGTCACTCGTTGTGTATCTTAAGAGATTCATCGTTACTCTTTCCATAGGTTACTGGTATTCTCTGATTCAATGCCTCTCGTGACGAAAAAGTGGCTATCTTAATAGTGCAATACTTCATCCACCCAGTTGCTCACACAGTTTACTACTTTTTGTGTAGTTTTTGTCTGCCAGAAACTATAATTCACTAGTTGTGTATCATGAAAGAGTCATCGTTTCTCCTTCTAGGGGTTATTCGAGATATCTTAATCCAAACCGCAAGTAACGAGGCATTGGCTACCTTAAGAGAGTCATAGTTACTCGTCCCAATTGCTCACCCAGTCTGCCACTTTTTCTTACTGCGGCCAGTCTGCCAGAAGCGATACGTCACTCGTTGTGTATCTTAAGAGATTCATCGTTACTCCTTCCATAGGTTACTGGTATTCTCTGAGTCAATACCTCTCGTGACGAAAAAGTGGCTATCTTAATAGTGCAATACTTCTTCCTCCGAGTTGCTCACACAGTTTACTACTTTTTGTGTACTTGCCAGTCTGCCAGAAGAGATATGTCACTAGTTGTGTATCGTAAAGGAGTCATCGTTTCTCCTCCTAGGGGTTATTCGAGATTTCTTAATCCAAACTGTAAGTAACGAGGCATTGGCTACCTTAAGAGAGTCATAGTTACTCGTCCCAATTGCTCACCCAGTCTGCCACTTTTCCTTACTGCGGCCAGTCTGCCAGAAGCGATAAGTCACTCGTTGTGTATCTTAAGAGATTCATCGTTACTCTTTCCATAGGTTACTGGTATTCTCTGATTCAATGCCTCTCGTGACGAAAAAGTGGCTATCTTAATAGTGCAATACTTCTTCCTCCCAGTTGCTCACACAGTTTACTGCTTTTTGTGTAGTTTTTGTCTGCCAGAAACTATAATTCACTAGTTGTGTATCATAAAAGAGTCATCGTTTCTCCTCCTAGGGGTTATTCGAGATATCTTAATCCAAAACGCAAGTAACGAGGCATTGGCTACCTTAAGAGAGTCATAGTTACTCGTCCCAATTGCTCACCCAGTCTGCCACTTTTCCTTACTGTGGCCAGTCTGCCAGAAGCGATATGTCACTCGTTGTGTATCTTAAGAGATTCATCGATACTCCTTCCATAGGTTACTGGTATTCTCTGAGTCAATACCACTCTTGACGAAAAAGTGGCTATCTTAATAGTGCAATACTTCTTCCTCCGAGTTGCTCACACAGTTTACTACTTTTTGTGTACTTGCCAGTCTGCCAGAAGCGATATGTCACTAGTTGTGTATCATAAAAGAGTCATCGTTTCTCCTCCTAGGGGTTATTCGAGATTTCTTAATCCAAACCGCAAGTAACGAGGCATTGGCTACCTTAAGAGAGTCATAGCTACTCGTCCCAATTGCTCACCCAGTCTGCCACTTTTCCTTACTGCGGCCAGTCTGCCAGAAGCGATATGTCACTCGTTGTGTATCTTAAGAGATTCATCGTTACACTTTCCATAGGTTACTGGTATTCTCTGATTCAATGCCTCTCGTGACGAAAAAGTGGCTATCTTAATAGTGCAATACTTCTTCCTCCGAGTTGCTCACACAGTTTACTACTTTTTGTGTACTTGCCAGTCTGCCAGAAGAGATATGTCACTAGTTGTGTATCGTAAAGGAGTCATCGTTTCTCCTCCTAGGGGTTATTCGAGATTTCTTACTCCAAACTGCAAGTAACGAGGCATTGGCTACCTTAAGAGAGTCATAGTTACTCGTCCCAATTGCTCACCCAGTCTGCCACTTTTCCTTACTGCGGCCAGTCTGCCAGAAGCGATATGTCACTCGTTGTGTATCTTAAGAGATTCATCGTTACTCTTTCCATAGGTTACTGGTATTCTCTCATTCAATGCCTCTCGTGACGAAAAAGTGGCTATCTTAATAGTGCAATACTTCTTCCTCCCAGTTGCTCACACAGTTTACTACTTTTTTGTGTAGTTTTTGTCTGCCAGAAACTATAATTCACTAGTTTTGTATCATAAAAGAGTCATCGTTTCTCCTCCTAGGGGTTATTCGAGACCTCTTAATCCAAACCGCAAGTAACGAGGCATTGGCTACCTTAAGAGAGTCATAGTTACTCGTCCCAATTGCTCACCCAGTCTGCCACTTTTTCTTACTGCGGCCAGTCTGCCAGAAGCGATATGTCACTCGTTGTGTATCTTAAGAGATGCATCGTTACTCCTTCCATAGGTTACTGGTATTCTCTGAGTCAATACCTCTCTTGACGAAAAAGTGGCTATCTTAATAGTGCAATACTTCTTCCTCCGAGTTGCTCACACAGTTTACTGCTTTTTGTGTAGTTTTTGTCTGCCAGAAACTATAATTCACTAGTTTTGTATCATAAAAGAGTCATCGTTTCTCCTCCTAGGGGTTATTCGAGATTTCTTAATCCAAACCGCAAGTAACGAGGCATTGGCTACCTAAAGAGAGTCATAGTTACTCGTCCCAATTGCTCACCCAGTCTGCCACTTTTCCTTACTGCGGCCAGTCTTCCAGAAGCGATATGTCACTCGTTGTGTATCTTAAGAGATTCATCGTTACTCTTTCCATAGGTTACTGGTATTCTATCATTCAATGACTCTCGTGACGAAAAAGTGGCTATCTTAATAGTGCAATACTTCTTCCTCCCAGTTGCTCACACAGTTTACTACTTTTTTGTGTAGTTTTTGTCTGCCAGAAACTATAATTCACTAGTTTTGTATCATAAAAGAGTCATCGTTTCTCCTCCTAGGGGTTATTCGAGACCTCTTAATCCAAACCGCAATAACGAGGCATTGGCTACCTTAAGAGAGTCATAGTTACTCGTCCCAATTGCTCACCCAGTCTGCCACTTTTTCTTACTGCGGCCAGTCTGCCAGAAGCGATATGTCACTCGTTGTGTATCTTAAGAGATTCATCGTTACTCCTTCCATAGGTTACTGGTATTCTCTGAGTCAATACCTCTCGTGACGAAAAAGAGGCTATCTTAATAGTGCAATACTTCTTCCTCCGAGTTGCTCACACAGTTTACTACTTTTTGTGTAGTTTTTGTCTGCCAGAAACTATAATTCACTAGTTGTGTATCATAAAAGAGTCATCGTTTCTCCTCCTAGGGGTTTTCGAGATTTCTTAATCCAAACCGCAAGTAACGAGGCATTGCCTACCTTAAGAGTGTCATAGTTACTCGTCCCCATTGCTCACCCAGTCTGCCACTTTTTCTTACTGTGGCCAGTCTGCCAGAAGCGATATGTCACTCGTTGTGTATCTTAAGAGATTCATCGTTACTCCTTCCATAGGTTACTGGTATTCTCTGAGTCAATACCTCTCTTGACGAAAAAGTGGCTATCTTAATAGTGCAATACTTCTTCCTCCGAGTTGCTCACACAGTTTACTGCTTTTTGTGTAGTTTTTGTCTGCCAGAAACTATAATTCACTAGTTTTGTAGCATAAAAGAGTCATCGTTTCTCCTCCTAGGGGTTATTCGAGATTTCTTAATCCAAACCGCAAGTAACGAGGCATTGGCTACCTTAAGAGAGTCATAGTTACTCGTCCCAATTGCTCACCCAGTCTGCCACTTTTCCTTACTGCGGCCAGTCTGCCAGAAGCGATATGTCACTCGTTGTGTATCTTAAGAGATTCATCGTTACTCCTTCCATAGGTTACTGGTATTCTCTGAGTCAATACCTCTCTTGACGAAAAAGTGGCTATCTTAATAGTGCAATACTTCTTCCTCCGAGTTGCTCACACAGTTTATTACTTTTTGTGTACTTGCCAGTCTGCCAGAAGCGATATGTCACCAGTTGTGTATCATAAAGGAGTCATCGTTTCTCCTCCTAGGGGTTATTCGAGATTTCTTAATCCAAACCGCAAGTAACGAGGCATTGGCTACCTTAAGAGAGTCATAGTTACTCGTCCCAATTGCTCACCCAGTCTGCCACTTTTCCTTACTGCGGCCAGTCTACCAGAAGCGATATGTCACTCGTTGTGTATCTTAAGAGATTCATCGTTACTCTTTCCATAGGTTACTGGTATTCTCTGATTCAATGCCTCTCGTGACGAAAAAGTGGCTATCTTAATAGTGCAATACTTCTTCCTCCCAGTTGCTCACACAGTTTACTACTTTTTTGTGTAGTTTTTGTTTGCCAGAAACTATAATTCACTAGTTTTCTATCATAAAAGAGTCATCGTTTCTCCTCCTAGGGGTTATTCGAGACCTCTTAATCCAAACCGCAAGTAACGACGCATTGGCTACCTTAAGAGAGTCATAGTTACTCGTCCCAATTGCTCACCCAGTCTGCCACTTTTTCTTACTGCGGCCAGTCTGCCAGAAGCGATATGTCACTCGTTGTGTATCTTAAGAGATTCATCGTTACTCCTTCCATAGGTTACTGCTATTCTCTGAGTCAATACCTCTCGTGACGAAAAAGTGGCTATCTTAATAGTGCAATACTTCTTCCTCCGAGTTGCTCACACAGTTTACTACTTTTTGTGTAGTTTTTGTCTGCCAGAAACTATAATTCACTAGTTGTGTATCATAAAAGAGTCATCGTTTCTCCTCCTAGGGGTTATTCGAGATTTCTTAATCCAAACAGCAAGTAACGAGGCATTGGCTACCTTAAGAGAGTCATAGTTACTCGTCCCTATTGCTCACCCAGTCTGCCACTTTTTCTTACTGTGGCCAGTCTGCCAGAAGCGATATGTCACTCGTTGTGTATCTTAAGAGATTCATCGTTTCTCCTTCCATAGGTTACTGGTATTCTCTGAGTCAATACCTCTCTTGACGAAAAAGTGGCTATCTTAATAGTGCAATACTTCTTCCTCCGAGTTGCTCACACAGTTTACTGCTTTTTGTGTAGTTTTTGTCTGCCAGAAACTATAATTCACTAGTTGTGAATCATAAAAGAGTCATCGTTTCTCCTCCTAGGGGTTATTCGAGATATCTTAATCCAAAACGCAAGTAACGAGGCATTGGCTACCTTAAGAGAGGCATAGTTACTCGTCCCAATTGCTCACCCAGTCTGCCACATTTCCTTACTGCGGCCAGTCTGCCAGAAGCGATATGTCACTCGTTGTGTATCTTAAGAGATTCATCGTTACTCCTTCCATAGGTTACTGGTATTCTCTGAGTCAATACCTCTCGTGACGCAAAAGTGGCTATCTTAATAGTGCAATACTTCTTCCTCCGAGTTGCTCACACAGTTTACTACTTTTTGTGTAGTTTTTGTCTGCCAGAAACTATAATTCACTAGTTTTGTATCATAAAAGAGTCATCGTTTCTCCTCCTAGGGGTTATTCGAGATATCTTAATCCAAACCGCAAGTAACGAGGCATTGGCTACCTTAAGAGAGTCATAGTTACTCGTCCCAATTGCTCACCCAGTCTGCCACTTTTCCTTACTGCGGCCAGTCTGCCAGAAGCGATATGTCACTCGTTGTGTATCTTAAGAGATTCATCGTTACTCCTTCCATAGGTTACTGGTATTCTCTGAGTCAATACCTCTCGTGACGAAAAAGTGGCTATCTTAATAGTGCAATACTTCTTCCTCCGAGTTGCTCACACAGTTTACTACTTTTTGTGTAGTTTTTGTCTGCCAGAAACTATAATTCACTAGTTGTGTATCATAAAAGAGTCATCGTTTCTCCTCCTAGGGGTTTTCGAGATTTCTTAATCCAAACCGCAAGTAACGAGGCATTGGCTACCTTAAGAGAGTCATAGTTACTCGTCCCCATTGCTCACCCAGTCTGCCACTTTTTCTTACTGTGGCCAGTCTGCCAGAAGCGATATGTCACTCGTTGTGTATCTTAAGAGATTCATCGTTACTCCTTCCATAGGTTACTGGTATTCTCTGACTCAATACCTCTCGTGACGAAAAAGTGGCTATCTTAATAGTGCAATACTACTTCCTCCGAGTTGCTCACACAGTTTACTACTTTTTGTGTACTTGCCAGTCTGCCAGAAGCGATATGTCACTAGTTGTGTATCATAAAAGAGTCATCGTTTCTCCTCCTAGGGGTTATTCGAGATTTCTTAATCCAAACCGCAAGTAACGAGGCATTGGCTACCTTAAGAGAGTCATAGCTACTCGTCCCAATTGCTCACCCAGTCTGCCACTTTTCCTTACTGCGGCCAGTCTGCCAGAAGCGATATGTCACTCGTTGTGTATCTTAAGAGATTCATCGTTACTCTTTCCATAGGTTACTGGTATTCTCTGATTCAATGCATCTCGTGACGAAAAAGTGGCTATCTTAATAGTGCAATACTTCTTCCTCCCAGTTGCTCACACAGTTTACTACTTTTTGTGTAGTTTTTGTCTGCCAGAAACTATAATTCACTAGTTGTGTATCATAAAAGATTCATCGTTTCTCCTCCTAGGGGTTATTCGAGATATCTTAATCCAAACCGCAAGTAACGAGGCATTGGCTACCTTAAGAGAGTCATAGTTATTCGTCCCAATTGCTCACCCAGTCTGCCGCTTTTCCTTACTGCGGCCGGTCTGCCAGAAGCGATATGTCACTCGTTGTGTATCTTAAGAGATTCATCGTTACTCCTTCCATAGGTTACTGGTATTCTCTGAGTCAATACCTCTCTTGACGAAAAAGTGGCTATCTTAATAGTGCAATACTTCTTCCTCCGAGTTGCTCACACAGTTTACTACTTTTTGTGTACTTGCCAGACTGCCAGAAGCGATATGTCACTAGTTGTGTATCGTAAAGGAGTCATCGTTTCTCCTCCTAGGGGTTATTCGAGATTTCTTAATCCAAACCGCAAGTAACGAGGCATTGGCTACCTTAAGAGAGTCATAGTTACTCGTCCCAATTGCCCACCCAGTCTGCCACTTTTCCTTACTGCGGCCAGTCTGCCAGAAGCGATATGTCACTCGTTGTGTATCTTAAGAGATTCATCGTTACTCTTTCCATAGGTTACTGGTATTCTCTGATTCAATGCCTCTCGTGACGAAAAAGTGGCTATCTTAATAGTGCAATACTTCTTCCTCCCAGTTGCTCACACAGTTTACTACTTTTTTGTGTAGTTTTTGTCTGCCAGAAACTATAATTCACTAGTTTTGTATCATAATAGAGTCATCGTTTGTCCTCCTAGGGGTTATTCGAGACCTCTTAATCCAAACCGCAAGTAACGAGGCATTGGCTACCTTAAGAGAGTCATAGTTACTCGTCCCAATTGCTCACCCAGTCTGCCACTTTTTCTTACTGCGGCCAGTCTGCCAGAAGCGATATGTCACTCGTTGTGTATCTTAAGAGATTCATCGTTACTCCTTCCATAGGTTACTGGTATTCTCTGAGTCAATACCTCTCGTGACGAAAAAGTGGCTATCTTAATAGTGCAATACATCTTCCTCCGAGTTGCTCACACAGTTTACTACTTTTTGTGTAGTTTTTGTCTGCCAGAAATTACTATTCACTAGTTGTGTATCATAAAAGAGTCATCGTTTCTCCTCCTAGGGGTTATTCGAGATTTCTTAATCCAAACCGCAAGTAATGAGGCATTGGCTACCTTAAGAGAGTCATAGTTACTCGTCCCAATTGCTCACCCAGTCTGCCACTTTTCCTCACTGCGGCCAGTCTGCCAGAAGCGATATGTCACTCGTTGTGTATCTTAAGAGATTCATCGTTACTCTTTCCATAGGTTACTGGTATTCTCTGATTCAATGCCTCTCGTGACGAAAAAGTGGCTATCTTAATAGTGCAATACTTCTTCCTCCCAGTTGCTCACACAGTTTACTACTTTTTTGTGTAGTTTTTGTTTGCCAGAAACTATAATTCACTAGTTCTCTATCATAAAAGAGTCATCGTTTCTCCTCCTAGGGGTTATTCGAGACCTCTTAATCCAAAACGCAAGTAACGAGGCATTGGCTACCTTAAGAGAGTCATAGTTACTCGTCCCAATTGCTCACCCAGTCTGCCACTTTTCCTTACTGCGGCCAGTCTGCCAGAAGCGATATGTCACTCGTTGTGTATCTTAAGAGATTCATCGTTACTCCTTCCACAGGTTACTGGTATTCTCTGAGTCAATACCTCTCTTGACGAAAAAGTGGCTATCTTAATAGTGCAATACTTCTTCCTCCGAGTTGCTCACACAGTTTACTACTTTTTGTGTACTTGCCAGTCTGCTAGAAGCGATATGTCACTAGTTGTGTATCATAAAAGAGTCATCGTTTCTCCTCCTAGGGGTTATTCGAGATTTCTTAATCCAAACCGCAAGTAACGAGGCATTGGCTACCTTAAGAGAGTCATAGCTACTCGTCCCAATTGCTCACCCAGTCTGCCACTTTTCCTTACTGCGGCCAGTCTGCCAGAAGCGATATGTCACTCGTTGTGTATCTTAAGAGATTCATCGTTACTCTTTCCATAGGTTACTGGTATTCTCTGATTCAATGCCTCTCGTGACGAAAAAGTGGCTATCTTAATAGTGCAATACTTCTTCCTCCCAGTTGCTCACACAGTTTACTACTTTTTGTGTAGTTTTTGTCTGCCAGAAACTATAATTCACTAGTTGTGTATCATAAAAGAGTCATCGTTTCTCCTCCTAGGGGTTATTCGAGATATCTTAATCCAAAACGCAAGTAACGAGGCATTGGCTACCTTAAGAGAGTCATAGTTACTCGTCCCAATTGCTCACCCAGTCTGCCACTTTTCCTTACTGCGGCCAGTCTGCCAGAAGCGATATGTCACTCGTTGTGTATCTTAAGAGATTCATCGATACTCCTTCCATAGGTTACTGGTATTCTCTGAGTCAATACCTCTCTTGACGAAAAAGTGGCTATCTTAATAGTGCAATACTTCTTCCTCAGAGTTGCTCACACAGTTTACTACTTTTTGTGTACTTGCCAGTCTGCCAGAAGCGATATGTCACTAGTTGTGTATCATAAAAGAGTCATCGTTTCTCCTCCTAGGGGTTATTCGAGATTTCTTAATCCAAACCGCAAGTAACGAGGCATTGGCTACCTTAAGAGAGTCATAGCTACTCGTCCCAATTGCTCACCCAGTCTGCCACTTTTCCTTACTGCGGCCAGTCTGCCAGAAGCGATATGTCACTCGTTGTGTATCTTAAGAGATTCATCGTTACTCTTTCCATAGGTTACTGGTATTCTCTGATTCAATGCCTCTCGTGACGAAAAAGTGGCTATCTTAATAGTGCAATACTTCTTCCTCCCAGTTGCTCACACAGTTTACTACTTTTTGTGTAGTTTTTGTCTGCCAGAAACTATAATTCACTAGTTGTGTATCATAAAAGGGTCATCGTTTCTCCTCCTAGGGGTTATTCGAGATATCTTAATCCAAACCGCAAGTAACGAGTCATTGGCTACCTTAAGAGAGTCATAGTTACTCGTCCCAATTGCTCACCCAGTCTGCCACTTTTTCTTACTGCGGCCAGTCTGCCAGAAGCGATATGTCACTCGTTGTGTATCTTAAGAGATTCATCGTTACTCCTTCCATAGGTTACTGGTATTCTCTGAGTCAATACCTCTCGTGACGAAAAAGTGGCTATCTTAATAGTGCAATACTTCTTCCTCCGAGTTGCTCACACAGTTTACTACTTTTTGTGTACTTGCCAGTCTGCCAGAAGAGATATGTCACTAGTTGTGTATCGTAAAGGAGTCATCGTTTCTCCTCCTAGGGGTTATTCGAGATTTCTTAATCCAAACTGCAAGTAACGAGGCATTGGCTACCTTAAGAGAGTCATAGTTACTCGTCCCAATTGCTCACCCAGTCTGCCACTTTTCCTTACTGCGGCCAGTCTGCCAGAAGCGATATGTCACTCGTTGTGTATCTTAAGAGATTCATCGTTACTCTTTCCATAGGTTACTGGTATTCTCTGATTCAATGCCTCTCGTGACGAAAAAGTGGCTATCTTAATAGTGCAATACTTCTTCCTCCCAGTTGCTCACACAGTTTACTACTTTTTTGTGTAGTTTTTGTCTGCCAGAAACTATAATTCACTAGTTTTGTATCATAAAAGAGTCATCGTTTCTCCTCCTAGGGGTTATTCGAGACCTCTTAATCCAAACCGCAAGTAACGAGGCATTGGCTACCTTAAGAGAGTCATAGTTACTCGTCCCAATTGCTCACCCAGTCTGCCACTTTTTCTTACTGCGGCCAGTCTGCCAGAAGCGATATGTCACTCGTTGTGTATCTTAAGAGATTCATCGTTACTCCTTCCATAGGTTACTGGTATTCTCTGAGTCAATACCTCTCGTGACGAAAAAGTGGCTATCTTAGTAGTGCAATACTTCTTCCTCCGAGTTGCTCACACAGTTTACTACTTTTTGTGTAGTTTTTGACTGCCAGAAATTACTATTCACTAGTTGTGTATCATAAAAGAGTCATCGTTTCTCCTCCTAGGGGTTATTCGAGATTTCTTAATCCAAACCGCAAGTAATGAGGCATTGGCTACCTTAAGAGAGTCATAGTTACTCGTCCCAATTGTTCACCCAGTCTGCCACTTTTCCTCACTGCAGCCAGTCTGCCAGAAGCAATATGTCACTCGTTGTGTATCTTAAGAGATTCATCGTTACTCTTTCCATAGGTTACAGGTATTCTCTGATTCAATGCCTCTCGTGACGAAAAAGTGGCTATCTTAATAGTGCAATACTTCTTCCTCCCAGTTGCTCACACAGTTTACTACTTTTTTGTGTAGTTTTTGTTTGCCAGAAACTATAATTCACTAGTTTTCTATCATAAAAGAGTCATCGTTTCTCCTCCTAGGTGTTATTCGAGACCTCTTAATCCAAACCGCAAGTAACGAAGCATTGGCTACCTTAAGAGAGTCATAGTTACTCGTCCCAATTGCTCACCCAGTCTGCCACTTTTTCTTACTGCGGCCAGTCTGCCAGAAGCGATATGTCACTCGTTGTGTATCTTAAGAGATTCATCGTTACTCCTTCCATAGGTTACTGCTATTCTCTGAGTCAATACCTCTCGTGACGAAAAAGTGGCTATCTTTTAAGTGCAATACTTCTTCCTCCGAGTTGCTCACACAGTTTACTACTTTTTGTGTAGTTTTTGTCTGCCAGAAACTATAATTCACTAGTTGTGTATCATAAAAGAGTCATCGTTTCTCCTCCTAGGGGTTATTCGATATTTCTTAATCCAAACCGCAAGTAACGAGGCATTGGCTACCTTAAGAGAGTCATAGTTACTCGTCCCCATTGCTCACCCAGTCTGCCACTTTTTCTTACTGTGGCCAGTCTGCCAGAAGCGATATGTCACTCGTTGTGTATCTTAAGAGATTCATCGTTACTCCTTCCATAGGTTACTGGTATTCTCTGAGTCAATACCTCTCTTGACGAAAAAGTGGCTATCTTAATAGTGCAATACTTCTTCCTCCGAGTTGCTCACACAGTTTACTGCTTTTTGTGTAGTTTTTGTCTGCCAGAAACTATAATTCACTAGTTGTGTATCATAAAAGAGTCATCGTTTCTCCTCCTAGGGGTTATTCGAGATATCTTAATCCAAAACGCAAGTAACGAGGCATTGGCTACCTTAAGAGAGTCATAGTTACTCGTCCCAATTGCTCACCCAGTCTGCCACTTTTCCTTACTGTGGCCAGTCTGCCAGAAGCGATATGTCACTCGTTGTGTATCTTAAGAGATTCATCGATACTCCTTCCATAGGTTACTGGTATTCTCTGAGTCAATACCTCTCTTGACGAAAAAGTGGCTATCTTAATAGTGCAATACTTCTTCCTCCGAGTTGCTCACACAGTTTACTGCTTTTTGTGTATTTTTTGTCTGCCAGAAACTATAATTCACTAGTTTTGTATCATAAAAGAGTCATCGTTTCTCCTCCTAGGGGTTATTCGAGATATCTTAATCCAAACCGCAAGTAACGAGGCATTGGCTACCTTAAGAGAGTCATAGTTACTCGTCCCAATTGCTCACCCAGTCTGCCACTTTTCCTTACTGCGGCCAGTCTGCCAGAAGCGATAAGTCACTCGTTGTGTATCTTAAGAGATTCATCGTTACTCCTTCCATAGGTTACTGGTATTCTCTGAGTCAATACCTCTCGTGACGAAAAAGTGGCTATCTTAATAGTGCAATACTTCTTCCTCCGAGTTGCTCACACAGTTTACTACTTTTTGTGTAGTTTTTGTCTGCCAGAAACTATAATTCACTAGTTGTGTATCATAAAAGAGTCATCGTTTCTCCTCCTAGGGGTTTTCGAGATTTCCTAATCCAAACCGCAAGTAACGAGGCATTGGCTACCTTAAGAGAGTCATAGTTACTCGTCCCCATTGCTCACCCAGTCTGCCACTTTTTCTTACTGTGGCCAGTCTGCCAGAAGCGATATGTCACTCGTTGTGTATCTTAAGAGATTCATCGTTACTCCTTCCATAGGTTACTGGTATTCTCTGAGTCAATACCTCTCTTGACGAAAAAGTGGCTATCTTAATAGTGCAATACTTCTTCCTCCGAGTTGCTCACACTGTTTACTACTTTTTTGTGAAGTTTTTGTCTGCCAGAAACTATAATTCACTAGTTTTGTATCATAAAAGAGTCATCGTTTCACCTCCTAGGGGTTATTCGAGATATCTTAATCCAAACCGCAAGTAACGAGGCATTGGCTACCTTAAGAGAGTCATAGTTACTCGTCCCCATTGCTCACCCAGTCTGCCACTTTTCCTTAGTGCGGCCAGTCTGCCAGAAGCGATATGTCACTCGTTGTGTATCTTAAGAGATTCATCGTTACTCCTTCCATAGGTTACTGGTATTCTCTGAGTCAATACCTCTCGTGACGAAAAAGTGGCTATCTTAATAGTGCAATACTTCTTCCTCCGAGTTGCTCACACAGTTTACTACTTTTTGTGTAGTTTTTGTCTGCCAGAAACTATAATTCACTAGTTGTGTATCATAAAAGAGTCATCGTTTCTCCTCCTAGGGGTTTTCGAGATTTCTTAATCCAAACCGCAAGTAACGAGGCATTGGCTACCTTAAGAGAGTCATAGCTACTCGTCCCAATTGCTCACCCAGTCTGCCACTTTTCCTTACTGCGGCCAGTCTGCCAGAAGCGATATGTCACTCGTTGTGTATCTTAAGAGATTCATCGTTACTCTTTCCATAGGTTACTGGTATTCTCTGATTCAATGCCTCTCGTGACGAAAAAGTGGCTATCTTAATAGTGCAATACTTCTTCCTCCCAGTTGCTCACACAGTTTACTACTTTTTTGTGTAGTTTTTGTCTGCCAGAAACTATAATTCACTAGTTTTGTATCATAAAAGAGTCATCGTTTGTCCTCCTAGGGGTTATTCGAGACCTCTTAATCCAAACCGCAAGTAACGAGGCATTGGCTACCTTAAGAGAGTCATAGTTACTCGTCCCCATTGCTCACCCAGTCTGCCACTTTTTCTTACTGTGGCCAGTCTGCCAGAAGCGATATGTCACTCGTTGTGTATCTTAAGAGATTCATCGTTACTCTTTCCATAGGTTACTGGTATTCTCTGATTCAATGCCTCTCGTGACGAAAAAGTGGCTATCTTAATAGTGCAATACTTCTTCCTCCCAGTTGCTCACACAGTTTACTACTTTTTGTGTAGTTTTTGTCTGCCAGAAACTATAATTCACTAGTTGTGTATCATAAAAGAGTCATCGTTTCTCCTCCTAGGGGTTTTCGAGATTTCCTAATCCAAACCGCAAGTAACGAGGCATTGGCTACCTTAAGAGAGTCATAGTTACTCGTCCCCATTGCTCACCCAGTCTGCCACTTTTTCTTACTGTGGCCAGTCTGCCAGAAGCGATATGTCACTCGTTGTGTATCTTAAGAGATTCATCGTTACTCCTTCCATAGGTTACTGGTATTCTCTGAGTCAATACCTCTCTTGACGAAAAAGTGGCTATCTTAATAGTGCAATACTTCTTCCTCCGAGTTGCTCACACAGTTTACTACTTTTTTGTGAAGTTTTTGTCTGCCAGAAACTATAATTCACTAGTTTTGTATCATAAAAGAGTCATCGTTTCTCCTCCTAGGGGTTATTCGAGATATCTTAATCCAAACCGCAAGTAACGAGGCATTGGCTACCTTAAGAGAGTCATAGTTACTCGTCCCCATTGCTCACCCAGTCTGCCACTTTTCCTTAGTGCGGCCAGTCTGCCAGAAGCGATATGTCACTCGTTGTGTATCTTAAGAGATTCATCGTTACTCCTTCCATAGGTTACTGCTATTCTCTGAGTCAATACCTCTCGTGACGAAAAAGTGGCTATCTTAATAGTGCAATACTTCTTCCTCCGAGTTGCTCACACAGTTTACTACTTTTTGTGTAGTTTTTGTCTGCCAGAAACTATAATTCACTAGTTGTGTATCATAAAAGAGTCATCGTTTCTCCTCCTAGGGGTTTTCGAGATTTCTTAATCCAAACCGCAAGTAACGAGGCATTGGCTACCTTAAGAGAGTCATAGCTACTCGTCCCAATTGCTCACCCAGTCTGCCACTTTTCCTTACTGCGGCCAGTCTGCCAGAAGCGATATGTCACTCGTTGTGTATCTTAAGAGATTCATCGTTACTCTTTCCATAGGTTACTGGTATTCTCTGATTCAATGCCTCTCGTGACGAAAAAGTGGCTATCTTAATAGTGCAATACTTCTTCCTTCCAGTTGCTCACACAGTTTACTACTTTTTGTGTAGTTTTTGTCTGCCAGAAACTATAATTCACTAGTTGTGTATCATAAAAGAGTCATCGTTTCTCCTCCTAGGGGTTATTCGAGATATCTTAATCCAAACCGCAAGTAACGAGGCATTGGCTACCTTAAGAGAGTCATAGTTACTCGTCCCAATTGCTCACCCAGTCTGCCACTTTTCCTTACTGCGGCCAGTCTGCCAGAAGCGATATGTCACTCGTTGTGTATCTTAAGAGATTCATCGTTACTCCTTCCATAGGTTACTGGTATTCTCTGAGTCAATACCTCTCTTGACGAAAAAGTGGCTATCTTAATAGTGCAATACTTCTTCCTCCGAGTTGCTCACACAGTTTACTACTTTTTGTGTACTTGCCAGTCTGCCAGAAGCGATATGTCACTAGTTGTGTATCGTAAAGGAGTCATCGTTTCTCCTCCTAGGGGTTATTCGAGATTTCTTAATCCAAACCGCATGTAACGAGGCATTGGCTACCTTAAGAGAGTCATAGCTACTCGTCCCCATTGCTCACCCAGTCTGCCACTTTTTCTTACTGTGGCCAGTCTGCCAGAAGCGATATGTCACTCGTTGTGTATCTTAAGAGATTCATCGTTACTCCTTCCATAGGTTACTGGTATTCTCTGAGTCAATACCTCTCTTGACGAAAAAGTGGCTATCTTAATAGTGCAATACTTCTTCCTCCGAGTTGCTCACACAGTTTACTACTTTTTTGTGAAGTTTTTGTCTGCCAGAAACTATAATTCACTAGTTTTGTATCATAAAAGAGTCATCGTTTCTCCTCCTAGGGGTTATTCTAGATATCTTAATCCAAACCGCAAGTAACGAGGCATTGGCTACCTTAAGAGAGTCATAGTTACTCGTCCCCATTGCTCACCCAGTCTGCCACTTTTCCTTAGTGCGGCCAGTCTGCCAGAAGCGATATGTCACTCGTTGTGTATCTTAAGAGATTCATCGTTACTCCTTCCATAGGTTACTGCTATTCTCTGAGTCAATACCTCTCGTGACGAAAAAGTGGCTATCTTAATAGTGCAATACTTCTTCCTCCGAGTTGCGCACACAGTTTACTACTTTTTGTGTAGTTTTTGTCTGCCAGAAACTATAATTCACTAGTTGTGTATCATAAAAGAGTCATCGTTTCTCCTCCTAGGGGTTTTCGAGATTTCTTAATCCAAACCGCAAGTAACGAGGCATTGGCTACCTTAAGAGAGTCATAGCTACTCGTCCCAATTGCTCACCCAGTCTGCCACTTTTCCTTACTGCGGCCAGTCTGCCAGAAGCGATATGTCACTCGTTGTGTATCTTAAGAGATTCATCGTTACTCTTTCCATAGGTTACTGGTATTCTCTGATTCAATGCCTCTCGTGACGAAAAAGTGGCTATCTTAATAGTGCAATACTTCTTCCTCCCAGTTGCTCACACAGTTTACTACTTTTTGTGTGGTTTTTGTCTGCCAGAAACTATAATTCACTAGTTGTGTATCATAAAAGAGTCATCGTTTCTCCTCCTAGGGGTTATTCGAGATATCTTAATCCAAACCGCAAGTAACGAGGCATTGGCTACCTTAAGAGAGTCATAGTTACTCGTCCCAATTGCTCACCCAGTCTGCCACTTTTCCTTACTGCGGCCAGTCTGCCAGAAGCGATATGTCACTCGTTGTGTATCTTAAGAGATTCATCGTTACTCCTTCCATAGGTTACTGGTATTCTCTGAGTCAATACCTCTCTTGACGAAAAAGTGGCTATCTTAATAGTGCAATACTTCTTCCTCCGAGTTGCTCACACAGTTTACTACTTTTTGTGTACTTGCCAGTCTGCCAGAAGCGATATGTCACTAGTTGTGTATCGTAACGGAGTCATCGTTTCTCCTCCTAGTGGTTATTCGAGATTTCTTAATCCAAACCGCATGTAACGAGGCATTGGCTACCTTAAGAGAGTCATAGTTACTCGTCCCAATTGCTCACCCAGTCTGCCACTTTTCCTTACTGCGGCCAGTCTGCCAGAAGCGATATGTCACTCGTTGTGTATCTTAAGAGATTCATCGTTACTCTTTCCATAGGTTACTGGTATTCTCTGATTCAATGCCTCTCGTGACGAAAAAGTGGCTATCTTAATAGTGCAATACTTCTTCCTCCCAGTTGCTCACACAGTTTACTACTTTTTTGTGTAGTTTTTGTCTGCCAGAAACTATAATTCACTAGTTTTGTATCATAAAAGAGTCATCGTTTCTCCTCCTAGGGGTTTTCGAGATTTCTTAATCCAAACCGCAAGTAACGAGGAATTGGCTACCTTAAGAGTGTCATAGTTACTCGTCCCCATTGCTCACCCAGTCTGCCACTTTTTCTTACTGTGGCCAGTCTGCCAGAAGCGATATGTAACTCGTTGTGTATCTTAAGAGATTCATCGTTACTCATTGCATAGGTTACTGGTATTCTCTGAGTCAATACCTCTCTTGACGAAAAAGTGGCTATCTTAATAGTGCAATACTTCTTCCTCCGAGTTGCTCACACAGTTTACTGCTTTTTGTGTAGTTTTTGTCTGCCAGAAACTATAATTCACTAATTTTGTATCATAAAAGAGTCATCGTTTCTCCTCCTAGGGGTTATTCGAGACCTCTTAATCCAAACCGCAAGTAACGAGGCATTGGCTACCTTAAGAGAGTCATAGTTACTCGTCCCAATTGCTCACCCAGTCTGCCACTTTTCCTTACTGCGGCCAGTCTGCCAGAAGCGATATGTCACTCGTTGTGTATCTTAAGAGATTCATCGTTACTCTTTCCATAGGTTACTGGTATTCTCTGATTCAATGCCTCTCGTGACGAAAAAGTGGCTATCTTAATAGTGCAATACTTCTTCCTCCGAGTTGCTCACACAGTTTACTACTTTTTGTGTAGTTTTTGTCTGCCAGAAACTATAATTCACTAGTTGTGTATCATAAAAGAGTCATCGTTTCTCCTCCTAGGGGTTTTCGAGATTTCCTAATCCAAACCGCAAGTAACGAGGCATTGGCTACCTTAAGAGAGTCATAGTTACTCGTCCCCATTGCTCACCCAGTCTGCCACTTTTTCTTACTGTGGCCAGTCTGCCAGAAGCGATATGTCACTCGTTGTGTATCTTAAGAGATTCATCGTTACTCCTTCCATAGGTTACTGGTATTCTCTGAGTCAATACCTCTCTTGACGAAAAAGTGGCTATCTTAATAGTGCAATACTTCTTCCTCCGAGTTGCTCACACAGTTTACTACTTTTTTGTGAAGTTTTTGTCTGCCAGAAACTATAATTCACTAGTTTTGTATCATAAAAGAGTCATCGTTTCTCCTCCTAGGGCTTATTCGAGATATCTTAATCCAAACAGCAAGTAACGAGGCATTGGCTACCTTAAGAGAGTCATAGTTACTCGTCCCCATTGCTCACCCAGTCTGCCACTTTTCCTTAGTGCGGCCAGTCTGCCAGAAGCGATATGTCACTCGTTGTGTATCTTAAGAGATTCATCGTTACTCCTTCCATAGGTTACTGCTATTCTCTGAGTCAATACCTCTCGTGACGAAAAAGTGGCTATCTTAATAGTGCAATACTTCTTCCTCCGAGTTGCTCACACAGTTTACTACTTTTTGTGTAGTTTTTGTCTGCCAGAAACTATAATTCACTAGTTGTGTAACATAAAAGAGTCATCGTTTCTCCTCCTAGGGGTTTTCGAGATTTCTTAATCCAAACCGCAAGTAACGAGGCATTGGCTACCTTAAGAGAGTCATAGCTACTCGTCCCAATTGCTCACCCAGTCTGCCACTTTTCCTTACTGCGGCCAGTCTGCCAGAAGCGATATGTCACTCGTTGTGTATCTTAAGAGATTCATCGTTACTCTTTCCATAGGTTACTGGTATTCTCTGATTCAATGCCTCTCGTGACGAAAAAGTGGCTATCTTAATAGTGCAATACTTCTTCCTCCCAGTTGCTCACACAGTTTACTACTTTTTGTGTAGTTTTTGTCTGCCAGAAACTATAATTCACTAGTTGTGTATCATAAAAGAGTCATCGTTTCTCCTCCTAGGGGTTATTCGAGATATCTTAATCCAAACCGCAAGTAACGAGGCATTGGCTACCTTAAGAGAGTCATAGTTACTCGTCCCAATTGCTCACCCAGTCTGCCACTTTTCCTTACTGCGGCCAGTCTGCCAGAAGCGATATGTCACTCGTTGTGTATCTTAAGAGATTCATCGTTACTCCTTCCATAGGTTACTGGTATTCTCTGAGTCAATACCTCTCTTGACGAAAAAGTGGCTATCTTAATAGTGCAATACTTCTTCCTCCGAGTTGCTCGCACAGTTTACTACTTTTTGTGTACTTGCCAGTCTGCCAGAAGCGATATGTCACTAGTTGTGTATCGTAAAGGAGTCATCGTTTCTCCTCCTAGGGGTTATTCGAGATTTCTTAATCCAAACCGCATGTAACGAGGCATTGGCTACCTTAAGAGAGTCATAGTTACTCGTCCCAATTGCTCACCCAGTCTGCCACTTTTCCTTACTGCGGCCAGTCTGCCAGAAGCGATATGTCACTCGTTGTGTATCTTAAGAGATTCATCGTTACTCTTTCCATAGGTTACTGGTATTCTCTGATTCAATGCCTCTCGTGACGAAAAAGTGGCAATCTTAATAGTGCAATACTTCTTCCTCCCAGTTGCTCACACAGTTTACTACTTTTTTGTGTAGTTTTTGTCTGCCAGAAACTATAATTCACTAGTTTTGTATCATAAAAGAGTCATCGTTTCTCCTCCTAGGGGTTATTCGAGACCTCTTAATCCAAACCGCAAGTAACGAGGCATTGGCTACCTTAAGAAAGTCATAGTTACTCGTCCCAATTGCTCACCCAGTCTGCCACTTTTTCTTACTGCGGCTAGTCACTCGTTGTGTATCTTAAGAGATTCATCGTTACTCCTTCCATAGGTTACTGATATTCTCTGAGTCAATACCTCTCGTGACGAAAAAGTGGCTATCTTAGTAGTGCAATACTTCTTCCTCCGAGTTGCTCACACAGTTTACTGCTTTTTGTGTAGTATTTGTCTGCCAGAAACTATAATTCACTAGTTGTGTATCATAAAAGAGTCATCGTTTCTCCTCCTAGGGGTTTTCGAGATTTCTTAATCCAAACCGCAAGCAACGAGGAATTGGCTACCTTAAGAGTGTCATAGTTACTCGTCCCCATTGCTCACCCAGTCTGCCACTTTTTCTTACTGTGGCCAGTCTGCCAGAAGCGATATGTAACTCGTTGTGTATCTTAAGAGATTCATCGTTACTCATTGCATAGGTTACTGGTATTCTCTGAGTCAATACCTCTCTTGACGAAAAAGTGGCTATCTTAATAGTGCAATACTTCTTCCTCCGAGTTGCTCACACAGTTTACTGCTTTTTGTGTAGTTTTTGTCTGCCAGAAACTATAATTCACTAGTTTTGTATCATAAAAGAGTCATCGTTTCTCCTCCTAGGGGTTATTCGAGACCTCTTAATCCAAACCGCAAGTAACGAGGCATTGGCTACCTTAAGAGAGTAACAGTTACTCGTCCCAATTGCTCACCCAGTCTGCCACTTTTCCTTACTGCGGCCAGTCTGCCAGAAGCGATATGTCACTCGTTGTGTATCTTAAGAGATTCATCGTTACTCTTTCCATAGGTTACTGGTATTCTCTGATTCAATGCCTCTCGTGACGAAAAAGTGGCTATCTTAATAGTGCAATACTTCTTCCTCCGAGTTGCTCACACAGTTTACTACTTTTTGTGTAGTTTTTGTCTGCCAGAAACTATAATTCACTAGTTGTGTATCATTAAAGAGTCATCGTTTCTCCTCCTAGGGGTTTTCGAGATTTCTTAATCCAAACCGCAAGTAACGAGGCATTGGCTACCTTAAGAGAGTTATAGTTACTCGTCCCCATTGCTCACCCAGTCTGCAACTTTTTCTTACTGTGGCCAGTCTGCCAGAAGCGATATGTCACTCGTTGTGTATCTTAAGAGATTCATCGTTACTCCTTCCATAGGTTACTGGTATTCTCTGAGTCAATACCTCTCTTGACGAAAAAGTGGCTATCTTAATAGTGCAATACTTCTTCCTCCGAGTTGCTCACACAGTTTACTGCTTTTTGTGTAGTTTTTGTCTGCCAGAAATTATAATTCACTAGTTGTGTATCATAAAAGAGTCATCGTTTCTCCTCCTAGGGGTTATTCGAGATATCTTAATCCAAACCGCAAGTAACGAGGCATTGGCTACCTTAAGAGAGTCATAGTTACTCGTCCCAATTGCTCACCCAGTCTGCCACTTTTCCTTACTGCGGCCAGTCTGCCAGAAGTGATATGTCACTCGCTGTGTATCTTAAGAGATTCATCGATACTCCTTCCATAGGTTACTGGTATTCTCTGAGTCAATACCTCTCTTGACGAAAAAGTGGCTATCTTTATAGTGCAATACTTCTTCCTCCGAGTTGCTCACACAGTTTACTACTTTTTGTGTACTTGCCTGTCTGCCAGAAGCGATATGTTTTAAGTTGTGTATCATAAAGGAGTCATCGTTTGTCCTCCTAGGGGTTATTCGAGACCTCTTAATCCAAACCGCAAGTAACGAGGCATTGGCTACCTTAAGAGAGTCATAGTTACTCGTCCCAATTGCTCACCCAGTCTGCCACTTTTTCTTACTGCGGCCAGTCTGCCAGAAGCGATATGTCACTCGTTGTGTATCTTAAGAGATTCATCGTTACTCCTTCCATAGGTTACTGGTATTCTCTGAGTCAATACCTCTCGTGACGAAAAAGTGGCTATCTTAATAGTGCAATACTTCTTCCTCCGAGTTGCTCACACAGTTTACTACTTTTTGTGTAGGTTTTGTCTGCCAGAAACTATAATTCACTAGTTGTGTAACATAAAAGAGTCATCGTTTCTCCTCCTAGGGGTTTTCGAGATTTCTTAATCTAAACCGCAAGTAACGAGGCATTGGCTACCTTAAGAGAGTCATAGTTACTCGTCCCCATTGCTCACCCAGTCTGCCACTTTTTCTTACTGTGGCCAGTCTGCCAGAAGCGATATGTCACTCGTTGTGTATCTTAAGAGATTCATCGTTACTCTTTCCATAGGTTACTGGTATTCTCTGACTCAATACCTCTCTTGACGAAAAAGTGGCTATCTTAATAGTGCAATACTTCTTCCTCCGAGTTGCTCACACAGTTTACTGCTTTTTGTGTAGTTTTTGTCTGCCAGAAACTATAATTCACTAGTTGTGTATCATAAAAGAGTCATCGTTTCTCCTCCTAGGGGTTATTCGAGATATCTTAATCCAAACCGCAAGTTACGAGGCATTGGCTACCTTAAGAGAGTCATAGTTACCTGTCCCAATTGCTCACCCAGTCTGCCACTTTTCCTTACTGCGGCCAGTCTGCCAGAAGCGATATGTCACTCGTTGTGTATCTTAAGAGATTCATCGTTACTTTTTCCATAGGTTACTGGTATTCTCTGATTCAATGCCTCTCGTGACGAAAAAGTGGCCATCTTAATAGTGCAATACTTCTTCCTCCCAGTTGCTCACACAGTTTACTACTTTTTTGTGTAGTTTTTGTCTGCCAGAAACTATAATTCACTAGTTTTGTATCATAAAAGAGTCATCGTTTCTCCTCCTAGTGGTTATTCGAGACCTCTTAATCCAAACCGCAAGTAACGAGGCATTGGCTACCTTAAGAGAGTCATAGTTACTCGTCCCAATTGCTCACCCAGTCTGCCACTTTTTCTTACTGCGGCCAGTCTGCCAGAAGCGATATGTCACTCGTTGTGTATCTTAAGAGATTCATCGTTACTCCTTCCATAGGTTACTGGTATTCTCTGAGTCAATACCTCTCTTGACGAAAAAGTGGCTATCTTAATAGTGCAATACTTCTTCCTCCGAGTTGCTCACACAGTTTACTGCTTTTTGTGTAGTTTTTGTCTGCCAGAAATTATAATTCACTAGTTGTGTATCATAAAAGAGTCATCGTTTCTCCTCCTAGGGGTTATTCGAGATATCTTAATCCAAACCGCAAGTAACGAGGCATTGGCTACCTTAAGAGAGTCATAGTTACTCGTCCCAATTGCTCACCCAGTCTGCCACTTTTCCTTACTGCGGCCAGTCTGCCAGAAGTGATATGTCACTCGCTGTGTATCTTAAGAGATTCATCGATACTCCTTCCATAGGTTACTGGTATTCTCTGAGTCAATACCTCTCTTGACGAAAAAGTGGCTATCTTTATAGTGCAATACTTCTTCCTCCGAGTTGCTCACACAGTTTACTACTTTTTGTGTACTTGCCTGTCTGCCAGAAGCGATATGTCTTAAGTTGTGTATCATAAAGGAGTCATCGTTTCTCCTCCTAGGGGTTATTCGAGACCTCTTAATCCAAACCGCAAGTAACGAGGCATTGGCTACCTTAAGAGAGTCATAGTTACTCGTCCCAATTGCTCACCCAGTCTGCCACTTTTCCTTACTGCGGCCAGTCTGCCAGAAGCGATATGTCACTCGTTGTGTATCTTAAGAGATTCATCGTTACTTTTTCCATAGGTTACTGGTATTCTCTGATTCAATGCCTCTCGTGACGAAAAAGTGGCCATCTTAATAGTGCAATACTTCTTCCTCCCAGTTGCTCACACAGTTTACTGCTTTTTGTGTAGTTTTTGTCTGCCAGAAACTATAATTCACTAGTTGTGTATCATAAAAGAGTCATCGTTTCTCCTCCTAGGGGTTATTCGAGATATCTTAATCCAAACCGCAAGTTACGAGGCATTGGCTACCTTAAGAGAGTCATAGTTACCTGTCCCAATTGCTCACCCAGTCTGCCACTTTTCCTTACTGCGGCCAGTCTGCCAGAAGCGATATGTCACTCGTTGTGTATCTTAAGAGATTCATCGTTACTTTTTCCATAGGTTACTGGTATTCTCTGATTCAATGCCTCTCGTGACGAAAAAGTGGCCATCTTAATAGTGCAATACTTCTTCCTCCCAGTTGCTCACACAGTTTACTACTTTTTTGTGTAGTTTTTGTCTGCCAGAAACTATAATTCACTAGTTTTGTATCATAAAAGAGTCATCGTTTCTCCTCCTAGTGGTTATTCGAGACCTCTTAATCCAAACCGCAAGTAACGAGGCATTGGCTACCTTAAGAGAGTCATAGTTACTCGTCCCAATTGCTCACCCAGTCTGCCACTTTTTCTTACTGCGGCCAGTCTGCCAGAAGCGATATGTCACTCGTTGTGTATCTTAAGAGATTCATCGTTACTCCTTCCATAGGTTACTGGTATTCTCTGAGTCAATACTTCTCGTGACGAAAAAGTGGCTATCTTAATAGTGCAATACTTCTTCCTCCGAGTTGCTCACACAGTTTACTACTTTTTGTGTAGTTTTTGTCTGCCAGAAACTATAATTCACTAGTTGTGTATCATAAAAGAGTCATCGTTTCTCCTCCTAGGGGTTTTCGAGATTTCTTAATCCAAACCGCAAGTAACGAGGCATTGGCTACCTTAAGAGAGTCATAGTTACTCGTCCCCATTGCTCACCCAGTCTGCCACTTTTTCTTACTGTGGCCAGTCTGCCAGAAGCGATATGTCACTCGTTGTGTATCTTAAGAGATTCATCGTTACTCCTTCCATAGGTTACATGTATTCTCTGAGTCAATACCTCTCTTGACGAAAAAGTGGCTATCTTAATAGTGCAATACTTCTTCCTCCGAGTTGCTCACACAGTTTACTGCTTTTTGTGTAGTTTTTGTCTGCCAGAAACTATAATTCACTAGTTGTGTATCATAAAAGAGTCATCGTTTCTCCTCCTAGGGGTTATTCGAGATATCTTAATCCAAACCGCAAGTAACGAGGCATTGGCTACCTTAAGAGAGTCATAGTTACTCGTCCCAATTGCTCACCCAGTCTGTTACTTTTTCTTACTGTGGCCAGTCTGTCAGAAGCGATATGTCACTCGTTGTGTATCTTAAGAGATTCATCGTTACTCCTTCCATAGGTTACTGGTATTCTCTGAGTCAATACCTCTCTTGACGAAAAAGTGGCTATCTTAATAGTGCAATACTTCTTCCTCCGAGTTGCTCACACAGTGTACTGCTTTTTGTGTAGTTTTTGTCTGCCAGAAACTATAATTCACTAGTTGTGTATCATAAAAGAGTCATCGTTTCTCCTCCTAGGGGTTATTCGAGATATCTTAATCCAAACCGCAAGTAACGAGGCATTGGCTACCTTAAGAGAGTCATAGTTACTCGTCCCAATTGCTCACCCAGTCTGCCACTTTTTCTTACTGCGGCCAGTCTGCCAGAAGCGATATGTCACTCGTTGTGTATCTTAAGAGATTCATCGTTACTCCTTCCATAGGTTACTGGTATTCTCTGAGTCAATACCTCTCTTGACGAAAAAGTGGCTATCTTAATAGTGCAATACTTCTTCCTCCGAGTTGCTCACACAGTTTACTACTTTTTGTGTAGTTTTTGTCTGCCAGAAACTATAATTCACTAGTTGTGTATCATAAAAGAGTCATCGTTTCTCCTCCTAGGGGTTTTCGAGATTTCTTAATCCAAACCGCAAGTAACGAGGCATTGGCTACCTTAAGAGAGTCATAGTTACTCGTCCCCATTGCTCACCCAGTCTGCCACTTTTCCTTACTGTGGCCAGTCTGCCAGAAGCGATATGTCACTCGTTGTGTATCTTAAGAGATTCATCGTTACTCCTTCCATAGGTTACATGTATTCTCTGAGTCAATACCTCTCTTGACGAAAAAGTGGCTATCTTAATAGTGCAATACTTCTTCCTCCGAGTTGCTCACACAGTTTACTGCTTTTTGTGTAGTTTTTGTCTGCCAGAAACTATAATTCACTAGTTGTGTATCATAAAAGAGTCATCGTTTCTCCTCCTAGGGGTTATTCGAGATATCTTAATCCAAACCGCAAGTAACGAGGCATTGGCTACCTTAAGAGAGTCATAGTTACTCGTCCCAATTGCTCACCCAGTCTGCCACTTTTCCTTACTGCGGCCAGTCTGCCAGAAGTGATATGTCACTCGCTGTGTATCTTAAGAGATTCATCGATACTCCTTCCATAGGTTACTGGTATTCTCTGAGTCAATACCTCTCTTGACGAAAAAGTGGCTATCTTTATAGTGCAATACTTCTTCCTCCGAGTTGCTCACACAGTTTACTACTTTTTGTGTACTTGCCTGTCTGCCAGAAGCGATATGTCTTAAGTTGTGTATCATAAAGGAGTCATCGTTTCTCCTCCTAGGGGTTATTCGAGACCTCTTAATCCAAACCGCAAGTAACGAGGCATTGGCTACCTTAAGAGAGTCATAGTTACTCGTCCCAATTGCTCACCCAGTCTGCCACTTTTTCTTACTGCGGCCAGTCTGCCAGAAGCGATATGTCACTCGTTGTGTATCTTAAGAGATTCATCGTTACTCCTTCCATAGGTTACTGGTATTCTCTGAGTCAATACCTCTCGTGACGAAAAAGTGGCTATCTTAGTAGTGCAATACTTCTTCCTCCGAGTTGCTCACACAGTTTACTACTTTTTGTGTAGGTTTTGTCTGCCAGAAACTATAATTCACTAGTTGTGTAACATAAAAGAGTCATCGTTTCTCCTCCTAGGGGTTTTCGAGATTTCTTAATCTAAACCGCAAGTAACGAGGCATTGGCTACCTTAAGAGAGTCATAGTTACTCGTCCCCATTGCTCACCCAGTCTGCCACTTTTTCTTACTGTGGCCAGTCTGCCAGAAGCGATATGTCACTCGTTGTGTATCTTAAGAGATTCATCGTTACTCTTTCCATAGGTTACTGGTATTCTCTGACTCAATGCCTCTCGTGACGAAAAAGTGGCCATCTTAATAGTGCAATACTTCTTCCTCCGAGTTGCTCACACAGTTTACTACTTTTTGTGTAGTTTTTGTCTGCCAGAAACTATAATTCACTAGTTGTGTATCATAAAAGAGTCATCGTTTCTCCTCCTAGGGGTTATTCGAGATATCTTAATCCAAACCGCAAGTTACGAGGCATTGGCTACCTTAAGAGAGTCATAGTTACCTGTCCCAATTGCTCACCCAGTCTGCCACTTTTCCTTACTGCGGCCAGTCTGCCAGAAGCGATATGTCACTCGTTGTGTATCTTAAGAGATTCATCGTTACTTTTTCCATAGGTTACTGGTATTCTCTGATTCAATGCCTCTCGTGACGAAAAAGTGGCCATCTTAATAGTGCAATACTTCTTCCTCCCAGTTGCTCACACAGTTTACTACTTTTTTGTGTAGTTTTTGTCTGCCAGAAACTATAATTCACTAGTTTTGTATCATAAAAGAGTCATCGTTTCTCCTCCTAGTGGTTATTCGAGACCTCTTAATCCAAACCGCAAGTAACGAGGCATTGGCTACCTTAAGAGAGTCATAGTTACTCGTCCCAATTGCTCACCCAGTCTGCCACTTTTTCTTACTGCGGCCAGTCTGCCAGAAGCGATATGTCACTCGTTGTGTATCTTAAGAGATTCATCGTTACTCCTTCCATAGGTTACTGGTATTCTCTGAGACAATACTTCTCGTGACGAAAAAGTGGCTATCTTAATAGTGCAATACTTCTTCCTCCGAGTTGCTCACACAGTTTACTACTTTTTGTGTAGTTTTTGTCTGCCAGAAACTATAATTCACTAGTTGTGTATCATAAAAGAGTCATCGTTTCTCCTCCTAGGGGTTTTCGAGATTTCTTAATCCAAACCGCAAGTAACGAGGCATTGGCTACCTTAAGAGAGTCATAGTTACTCGTCCCCATTGCTCACCCAGTCTGCCACTTTTTCTTACTGTGGCCAGTCTGCCAGAAGCGATATGTCACTCGTTGTGTATCTTAAGAGATTCATCGTTACTCCTTCCATAGGTTACATGTATTCTCTGAGTCAATACCTCTCTTGACGAAAAAGTGGCTATCTTAATAGTGCAATACTTCTTCCTCCGAGTTGCTCACACAGTTTACTGCTTTTTGTGTAGTTTTTGTCTGCCAGAAACTATAATTCACTAGTTGTGTATCATAAAAGAGTCATCGTTTCTCCTCCTAGGGGTTATTCGAGATATCTTAATCCAAACCGCAAGTAACGAGGCATTGGCTACCTTAAGAGAGTCATAGTTACTCGTCCCAATTGCTCACCCAGTCTGTTACTTTTTCTTACTGTGGCCAGTCTGTCAGAAGCGATATGTCACTCGTTGTGTATCTTAAGAGATTCATCGTTACTCCTTCCATAGGTTACTGGTATTCTCTGAGTCAATACCTCTCTTGACGAAAAAGTGGCTATCTTAATAGTGCAATACTTCTTCCTCCGAGTTGCTCACACAGTGTACTGCTTTTTGTGTAGTTTTTGTCTGCCAGAAACTATAATTCACTAGTTGTGTATCATAAAAGAGTCATCGTTTCTCCTCCTAGGGGTTATTCGAGATATCTTAATCCAAACCGCAAGTAACGAGGCATTGGCTACCTTAAGAGAGTCATAGTTACTCGTCCCAATTGCTCACCCAGTCTGCCACTTTTTCTTACTGCGGCCAGTCTGCCAGAAGCGATATGTCACTCGTTGTGTATCTTAAGAGATTCATCGTTACTCCTTCCATAGGTTACTGGTATTCTCTGAGTCAATACCTCTCGTGACGAAAAAGTGGCTATCTTAATAGTGCAATACTTCTTCCTCCGAGTTGCTCACACAGTTTACTACTTTTTGTGTAGTTTTTGTCTGCCAGAAACTATAATTCACTAGTTGTGTATCATAAAAGAGTCATCGTTTCTCCTCCTAGGGGTTTTCGAGATTTCTTAATCCAAACCGCAAGTAACGAGGCATTGGCTACCTTAAGAGAGTCATAGTTACTCGTCCCCATTGCTCACCCAGTCTGCCACTTTTTCTTACTGTGGCCAGTCTGCCAGAAGCGATATGTCACTCGTTGTGTATCTTAAGAGATTCATCGTTACTACTTCCATAGGTTACTGGTATTCTCTGAGTCAATACCTCTCGTGACGAAAAAGTGGCTATCTTAATAGTGCAATACTTCTTCCTCCGAGTTGCTCACACAGTTTACTACTTTTTGTGTAGTTTTTGTCTGCCAGAAACTATAATTCACTAGTTGTGTATCATAAAAGAGTCATCGTTTCTCCTCCTAGGGGTTTTCGAGATTTCTTAATCCAAACCGCAAGTAACGAGGCATTGGCTACCTTAAGAGAGTCATAGTTACTCGTCCCCATTGCTCACCCAGTCTGCCACTTTTTCTTACTGTGGCCAGTCTGCCAGAAGCGATATGTCACTCGTTGTGTATCTTAAGAGATTCATCGTTACTCCTTCCATAGGTTACATGTATTCTCTGAGTCAATACCTCTCTTGACGAAAAAGTGGCTATCTTAATAGTGCAATACTTCTTCCTCCGAGTTGCTCACACAGTTTACTGCTTTTTGTGTAGTTTTTGTCTGCCAGAAACTATAATTCACTAGTTGTGTATCATAAAAGAGTCATCGTTTCTCCTCCTAGGGGTTATTCGAGATATCTTAATCCAAACCGCAAGTAACGAGGCATTGGCTACCTTAAGAGAGTCATAGTTACTCGTCCCCATTGCTCACCCAGTCTGTTACTTTTTCTTACTGTGGCCAGTCTGTCAGAAGCGATATGTCACTCGTTGTGTATCTTAAGAGATTCATCGTTACTCCTTCCATAGGTTACTGGTATTCTCTGAGTCAATACCTCTCTTGACGAAAAAGTGGCTATCTTAATAGTGCAATACTTCTTCCTCCGAGTTGCTCACACAGTGTACTGCTTTTTGTGTAGTTTTTGTCTGCCAGAAACTATAATACACTAGTTGTGTATCATAAAAGAGTCATCGTTTCTCCTCCTAGGGGTTATTCGAGATATCTTAATCCAAACCGCAAGTAACGAGGCATTGGCTACCTTAAGAGAGTCATAGTTACTCGTCCCAATTGCTCACCCAGTCTGCCACTTTTCCTTACTGCGGCCAGTCTGCCAGAAGCGATATGTCACTCGTTGTGTATCTTAAGAGATTCATCGTTACTCCTTCCATAGGTTACTGGTATTCTCTGAGTCAATACCTCTCTTGACGAAAAAGTGGCTATCTTAATAGTGCAATACTTCTTCCTCCGAGTTGCTCACACAGTTTACTACTTTTTGTGTAGTTTTTGTCTGCCAGAAACTATAATTCACTAGTTTTGTATAACAAAAGATTCATCATTTCTCCTCCTAGGGGTTATTCGAGACCTCTTAATCCAAACCGCAAGTAACGAGGCATTGGCTACCTTAAGAGAGTCATAGTTACTCGTCCCCATTGCTCACCCAGTCTGCCACTTTTTCATACTGTGGCCAGTCTGCCAGAAGCGATATGTCACTCGTTGTGTATCTTATGAGATTCATCGTTACTCTTTCCATAGGTTACTGGTATTCTCTGATTCAATGTCTCTCGTGACGAAAAAGTGGCTATCTTAATAGTGCAATACTTCTTCCTCCGAGTTGCTCACACAGTTTACTACTTTTTGTGTAGGTTTTGTCTGCCAGAAACTATAATTCACTAGTTGTGTAACATAAAAGAGTCATCGTTTCTCCTCCTAGGGGTTTTCGAGATTTCTTAATCTAAACCGCAAGTAACGAGGCATTGGCTACCTTAAGAGAGTCATAGTTACTCGTCCCCATTGCTCACCCAGTCTGCCACTTTTTCTTACTGTGGCCAGTCTGCCAGAAGCGATATGTCACTCGTTGTGTATCTTAAGAGATTCATCGTTACTCTTTCCATAGGTTACTGGTATTCTCTGACTCAATACCTCTCTTGACGAAAAAGTGGCTATCTTAATAGTGCAATACTTCTTCCTCCGAGTTGCTCACACAGTTTACTGCTTTTTGTGTAGTTTTTGTCTGCCAGAAACTATAATTCACTAGTTGTGTATCATAAAAGAGTCATCGTTTCTCCTCCTAGGGGTTATTCGAGATATCTTAATCCAAACCGCAAGTTACGAGGCATTGGCTACCTTAAGAGAGTCATAGTTACTCGTCCCAATTGCTCACCCAGTCTGCCACTTTTCCTTACTGCGGCCAGTCTGCCAGAAGCGATATGTCACTCGTTGTGTATCTTAAGAGATTCATCGTTACTTTTCCATAGGTTACTGGTATTCTCTGATTCAATGCCTCTCGTGACGAAAAAGTGGCCATCTTAATAGTGCAATACTTCTTCCTCCCAGTTGCTCACACAGTTTACTACTTTTTGTGTAGTTTTTGTCTGCCAGAAACTATAATTCACTAGTTGTGTATCATAAGAGAGTCATCGTTTCTCCTCCTAGGGGTTTTCGAGATTTCTTAATCCAAACCGCTAGTAACGAGGCATTGGCTACCTTAAGAGAGTCATAGTTACTCGTCCCAATTGCTCACCCAGTCTGCCACTTTTCCTTACTGCGGCCAGTCTGCCAGAAGCGATATGTCACTCGTTGTGTATCTTAAGAGATTCATCGTTACTCTTTCGATAGGTTACATGTATTCTCTGATTCAATGCCTCTCGTGACGAAAAAGTGGCTATCTTAATAGTGCAATACTTCTTCCTCCGAGTTGCTCACACAGTTTACTGCTTTTTGTGTAGTTTTTGTCTGCCAGAAACTATAATTCACTAGTTTTGTATCATAAAAGAGTCATCGTTTCTCCTCCTAGGGCTTATTCGAGATATCTTAATCCAAACAGCAAGTAACGAGGCATTGGCTACCTTAAGAGAGTCATAGTTACTCGTCCCCATTGCTCACCCAGTCTGCCACTTTTCCTTAGTGCGGCCAGTCTGCCAGAAGCGATATGTCACTCGTTGTGTATCTTAAGAGATTCATCGTTACTCTTTCCATAGGTTACTGGTATTCTCTGATTCAATGCCTCTCGTGACGAAAAAGTGGCTATCTTAATAGTGCAATACTTCTTCCTCCGACTTGCTCACACAGTTTACTGCTTTTTGTGTAGTTTTTGTCTGCCAGAAACTATAATTCACTAGTTGTGTATCATAAAAGAGTCATCGTTTCTCCTCCTAGGGGTTTTCGAGATTTCTTAATCCAAACCGCAAGTAACGAGGCATTGGCTACCTTAAGAGAGTCATAGTTACTCGTCCCAATTGCTCACCCAGTCTGCCACTTGTTCTTACTGTGGCCAGTCTGTCAGAAGCGATATGTCACTCGTTGTGTATCTTAAGAGATTCATCGTTACTCCTTCCATAGGTTACTGGTATTCTCTGAGTCAATACCTCTCTTGACGAAAAAGTGGCTATCTTAATAGTGCAATACTTCTTCCTCCGAGTTGCTCACACAGTTTACTGCTTTTTGTGTAGTTTTTGTCTGCCAGAAACTATAATTCACTAGTTGTGTATCATAAAAGTGTCATCGTTTCACCTCCTAGGAGTCATTCGAGACCTCTTAATCCAAACCGCAAGTAACGAGGCATTGGCTACCTTAAGAGAGTCATAGTTACTCGTCCCAATTGCTCACCCAGTCTGCCACTTTTTCTTACTGCGGCCAGTCTGCCAGAAGCGATATGTCACTCGTTGTGTATCTTAAGAGATTCATCGTTACTCTTTCCATAGGTTACTGGTATTCTCTGAGTCAATACCTCTCGTGACGAAAAAGTGGCTATCTTAATAGTGCAATACTTCTTCCTCCGAGTTGCTCACACAGTTTACTACTTTTTGTGTAGTTTTTGTCTGCCAGAAACTATAATTCACTAGTTTTGTATAATAAAAGAGTCATCGTTTCTCCTCCTAGGGGTTTTCGAGATTTCTTAATCCAAACCGCAAGTAACGAGGCATTGGCTACCTTAAGAGAGTCATAGTTACTCGTCCCCATTGCTCACCCAGTCTGCAACTTTTTCTTACTGTGGCCAGTCTGCCAGAAGCGATATGTCACTTGTTGTGTATCTTAAGAGATTCATCGTTACTCCTTCCATAGGTTACATGTATTCTCTGAGTCAATACCTCTCTTGACGAAAAAGTTGCTATCTTAATAGTGCAATACTTCTTCCTCCGAGTTGCTCACACAGTTTACTGCTTTTTGTGTAGTTTTTGTCTGCCAGAAACTATAATTCACTAGTTGTGTATCATAAAAGAGTCATCGTTTCTCCTCCTAGGGGTTATTCGAGATTTCTTAATCCAAACCGCAAGTAACGATGCATTGGCTACCTTAAGAGAGTCATAGTTACTCGTCCCCATTGCTCACCCAGTCTGTTACTTTTTCTTACTGTGGCCAGTCTGTCAGAAGCGATATGTCACTCGTTGTGTATCTTAAGAGATTCATCGTTACTCCTTCCATAGGTTACTGGTATTCTCTGAGTCAATACCTCTCTTGACGAAAAAGTGGCTATGTTAATAGTGCAATACTTCTTCCTCCGAGTTGCTCACACAGTTTACTACTTTTTGTGTAGGTTTTGTCTGCCAGAAACTATAATTCACTAGTTGTGTAACATAAAAGAGTCATCGTTTCTCCTCCTAGGGGTTTTCGAGATTTCTTAATCTAAACCGCAAGTAACGAGGCATTGGCTACCTTAAGAGAGTCATAGTTACTCGTCCCCATTGCTCACCCAGTCTGCCACTTTTTCTTACTGTGGCCAGTCTGCCAGAAGCGATATGTCACTCGTTGTGTATCTTAAGAGATTCATCGTTACTCTTTCCATAGGTTACTGGTATTCTCTGACTCAATACCTCTCTTGACGAAAAAGTGGCTATCTTAATAGTGCAATACTTCTTCCTCCGAGTTGCTCACACAGTTTACTGCTTTTTGTGTAGTTTTTGTCTGCCAGAAACTATAATTCACTAGTTGTGTATCATAAAAGAGTCATCGTTTCTCCTCCTAGGGGTTATTCGAGATATCTTAATCCAAACCGCAAGTTACGAGGCATTGGCTACCTTAAGAGAGTCATAGTTACTCGTCCCAATTGCTCACCCAGTCTGCCACTTTTCCTTACTGCGGCCAGTCTGCCAGAAGCGATATGTCACTCGTTGTGTATCTTAAGAGATTCATCGTTACTTTTTCCATAGGTTACTGGTATTCTCTGATTCAATGCCTCTCGTGACGAAAAAGTGGCCATCTTAATAGTGCAATACTTCTTCCTCCCAGTTGCTCACACAGTTTACTACTTTTTGTGTAGTTTTTGTCTGCCAGAAACTATAATTCACTAGTTGTGTATCATAAAAGAGTAATCGTTTCTCCTCCTAGGGGTTTTCGAGATTTCTTAATCCAAACCGCTAGTAACGAGGCATTGGCTACCTTTAGAGAGTCATAGTTACTCGTCCCAATTGCTCACCCAGTCTGCCACTTTTCCTTACTGCGGCCAGTCTGCCAGAAGCGATATGTCACTCGTTGTGAATCTTAAGAGATTCATCGTTACTCTTTCGATAGGTTACATGTATTCTCTGATTCAATGCCTCTCGTGACGAAAAAGTGGCTATCTTAATAGTGCAATACTTCTTCCTCCGAGTTGCTCACACAGTTTACTGCTTTTTTGTGTAGTTTTTGTCTGCCAGAAACTATAATTCACTAGTTGTGTATCATAAAAGAGTCATCGTTTCTCCTCCTAGGGGTTATTCGAGATTTCTTAATCCAAACCGCAAGTAACGAGGCATTGGCTACCTTAAGAGAGTCATAGCTACTCGTCCCCATTGCTCACCCAGTCTGTTACTTTTTCTTACTGTGGCCAGTCTGTCAGAAGCGATATGTCACTCGTTGTGTATCTTAAGAGATTCATCGTTACTCTTTCCATAGGTTACTGGTATTCTCTGATTCAATGCCTCTCGTGACGAAAAAGTGGCTATCTTAATAGTGCAATACTTCTTCCTCCGAGTTGCTCACACAGTTTACTGCTTTTTGTGTAGTTTTTGTCTGCCAGAAACTATAATTCACTAGTTGTGTATCATAAAAGAGTCATCGTTTCTCCACCTAGGGGTTATTCGAGATATCTTAATCCAAACCGCAAGTAACGAGGCATTGGCTACCTTAAGAGCGTCATAGTTACTCGTCCCAATTGCTCACCCAGTCTGCCACTTTTCCTTACTGCGGCCAGTCTGCCAGAAGCGATATGTCACTCGTTGTGTGTCTTAAGAGATTCATCGTTACTCTTTCCATAGGTTACTGGTATTCTCTGATTCAATGCCTCTCGTGACGAAAAAGTGGCTATCTTAATTGTGCAATACTTCTTCCTCCGAGTTGCTCACACAGTTTACTGCTTTTTGTGTAGTTTTTGTCTGCCAGAAACTATAATTCACTAGTTGTGTATCATAAAAGAGTCATCGTTTCTCCACCTAGGGGTTATTCGAGATATCTTAATCCAAACCGCAAGTAACGAGGCATTGGCTACCTTAAGAGCGTCATAGTTACTCGTCCCAATTGCTCACCCAGTCTGCCACTTTTCCTTACTGCGGCCAGTCTGCCAGAAGCGATATGTCACTCGTTGTGTATCTTAAGAGATTCATCGTTACTCTTTCCATAGGTTACTGGTATTCTCTGATTCAATGCCTCTCGTGACGAAAAAGTGGCTATCTTAATTGTGCAATACTTCTTCCTCCGAGTTGCTCACACAGTTTACTGCTTTTTGTGTAGTTTTTGTCTGCCAGAAACTATAATTCACTAGTTGTGTATCATAAAAGAGTCATCGTTTCTCCTCCTAGGGGTTTTCGAGATTTCTTAATCCAAACCGCAAGTAACGAGGCATTGGCTACCTTAAGAGAGTCATAGTTACTCGTCCCCATTGCTCACCCAGTCTGTTACTTGTTCTTACTGTGGCCAGTCTGTCAGAAGCGATATGTCACTCGTTGTGTATCTTAAGAGATTCATCGTTACTCTTTCCATAGGTTACTGGTATTATCTGATTCAATGCCTCTCGTGACGAAAAAGTGGCTATCTTAATAGTGCAATACTTCTTCCTCCCAGTTGCTCACACAGTTTACTGCTTTTTTGTGTAGTTTTTGTCTGCCAGAAACTATAATTCACTAGTTGTGTATCATAAAAGAGTCATCGTTTCTCCTCCTAGGGGTTATTCGAGATTTCTTAATCCAAACCGCAAGTAACGAGGCATTGGCTACCTTAAGAGAGTCATAGCTACTCGTCCCCATTGCTCACCCAGTCTGTTACTTTTTCTTACTGTGGCCAGTCTGTCAGAAGCGATATGTCACTCGTTGTGTATCTTAAGAGATTCATCGTTACTCTTTCCATAGGTTACTGGTATTCTCTGATTCAATGCCTCTCGTGACGAAAAAGTGGCTATCTTAATAGTGCAATACTTCTTCCTCCGACTTGCTCACACAGTTTACTGCTTTTTGTGTAGTTTTTGTCTGCCAGAAACTATAATTCACTAGTTGTGTATCATAAAAGAGTCATCGTTTCTCCTCCTAGGGGTTTTCGAGATTTCTTAATCCAAACCGCAAGTAACGAGGCATTGGCTACCTTAAGAGAGTCATAGTTACTCGTCCCCATTGCTCACCCAGTCTGTTACTTGTTCTTACTGTGGCCAGTCTGTCAGAAGCGATATGTCACTCGTTGTGTATCTTAAGAGATTCATCGTTACTCCTTCCATAGGTTACTGGTATTCTCTGAGTCAATACCTCTCTTGACGAAAAAGTGGCTATCTTAATAGTGCAATACTTCTTCCTCCGAGTTGCTCACACAGTTTACTGCTTTTTGTGTAGTTTTTGTCTGCCAGAAACTATAATTCACTAGTTTTGTATCATAAAAGAGTCATCGTTTCTCCTCCTAGGGGTTATTCGAGATATCTTAATCCAAACCGCAAGTAACGAGGCATTGGCTACCTTAAGAGAGTCATAGTTACTCGTCCCAATTGCTCACCCAGTCTGCCACTTTTCCTTACTGCGGCCAGTCTGCCAGAAGCGATATGTCACTCGTTGTGTATCTTAAGAGATTCATCGTTACTCCTTCCATAGGTTACTGGTATTCTCTGAGTCAATACCTCTCTTGACGAAAAAGTGGCTATCTTAATAGTGCAATACTTCTTCCTCCGAGTTGCTCACACAGTTTACTGCTTTTTGTGTAGTTTTTGTCTGCCAGAAACTATAATTCACTAGTTGTGTATCATAAAAGTGTCATCGTTTCACCTCCTAGGGGTTATTCGAGACCTCTTAATCCAAACCAAAAGTAACGAGGCATTGGCTACCTTAAGAGAGTCATAGTTACTCGTCCCAATTGCTCACCCAGTCTGCCACATTTTCTTACTGCGGCCAGTCTGCCAGAAGCGATATGTCACTCGTTGTGTATCTTAAGAGATTCATCGTTACTCTTTCCATAGGTTACTGGTATTCTCTGAGTCAATACCTCTCGTGACGAAAAAGTGGCTATCTTAATAGTGCAATACTTCTTCCTCCGAGTTGCTCACACAGTTTACTACTTTTTGTGTAGTTTTTGTCTGCCAGAAACTATAATTCACTAGTTTTGTATAATAAAAGAGTCATCGTTTCTCCTCCTAGGGGTTATTCGAGACCTCTTAATCCAAACCGCAAGTAACGAGGCATTGGCTACCTTAAGAGAGTCATAGTTACTCGTCCCCATTGCTCACCCAGTCTGCCACTTTTCCTTACTGCGGCCAGTCTGCCAGAAGCGATATGTCACTCGTTGTGTATCTTAAGAGATTCATCGTTACTTTTTCCATAGGTTACTGGTATTCTCTGATTCAATGCCTCTCGTGACGAAAAAGTGGCTATCTTAATAGTGCAATACTTCTTCCTCCGAGTTGCTCACACAGTTTACTACTTTTTGTGTAGTTTTTGTCTGCCAGAAACTATAATTCACTAGTTGTGTAACATAAAAGAGTCATCGTTTCTCCTCCTAGGGGTTTTCGAGATTTCTTAATCCAAACCGCAAGTAACGAGGCATTGGCTACCTTAAGAGAGTCATAGTTACTCGTCCCCATTGCTCACCCAGTCTGCAACTTTTTCTTACTGTGGCCAGTCTGCCAGAAGCGATATGTCACTTGTTGTGTATCTTAAGAGATTCATCGTTACTCCTTCCATAGGTTACTGGTATTCTCTGAGTCAATACCTCTCTTGACGAAAAAGTGGCTATCTTAATAGTGCAATACTTCTTCCTCCGAGTTGCTCACACAGTTTACTGCTTTTTGTGTAGTTTTTGTCTGCCAGAAACTATAATTCACTAGTTGTGTATCATAAAAGAGTCATCGTTTCTCCTCCTAGGGGTTATTCGAGATTTCTTAATCCAAACCGCAAGTAACGAGGCATTGGCTACCTTAAGAGAGTCATAGTTACTCGTCCCCATTGCTCACCCAGTCTGTTACTTTTTCTTACTGTGGCCAGTCTGTCAGAAGCGATATGTCACTCGTTGTGTATCTTAAGAGATTCATCGTTACTCCTTCCATAGGTTACTGGTATTCTCTGAGTCAATACCTCTCTTGACGAAAAAGAGGCTATCTTAATAGTGCAATACTTCTTCCTCCGAGTTGCTCACACAGTTTACTACTTTTTGTGTAGGTTTTGTCTGCCAGAAACTATAATTCACTAGTTGTGTAACATAAAAGAGTCATCGTTTCTCCTCCTAGGGGTTTTCGAGATTTCTTAATCTAAACCGCAAGTAACGAGGCATTGGCTACCTTAAGAGAGTCATAGTTACTCGTCCCCATTGCTCACCCAGTCTGCCACTTTTTCTTACTGTGGCCAGTCTGCCAGAAGCGATATGTCACTCGTTGTGTACCTTAAGAGATTCATCGTTACTCTTTCCATAGGTTACTGGTATTCTCTGACTCAATACCTCTCTTGACGAAAAAGTGGCTATCTTAATAGTGCAATACTTCTTCCTCCGAGTTGCTCACACAGTTTACTGCTTTTTGTGTAGTTTTTGTCTGCCAGAAACTATAATTCACTAGTTGTGTATCATAAAAGAGTCATCGTTTCTCCTCCTAGGGGTTATTCGAGATATCTTAATCCAAACCGCAAGTTACGAGGCATTGGCTACCTTAAGAGAGTCATAGTTACTCGTCCCAATTGCTCACCCAGTCTGCCACTTTTCCTTACTGCGGGCAGTCTGCCAGAAGCGATATGTCACTCGTTGTGTATCTTAAGAGATTCATCGTTACTTTTTCCATAGGTTACTGGTATTCTCTGATTCAATGCCTCTCGTGACGAAAAAGTGGCCATCTTAATAGTGCAATACTTCTTCCTCCCAGTTGCTCACACAGTTTACTACTTTTTGTGTAGTTTTTGTCTGCCAGAAACTATAATTCACTAGTTGTGTATCATAAAAGAGTCATCGTTTCTCCTCCTAGGGGTTTTCGAGATTTCTTAATCCAAACCGCTAGTAACGAGGCATTGGCTACCTTTAGAGAGTCATAGTTACTCGTCCCAATTGCTCACCCAGTCTGCCACTTTTCCTTACTGCGGCCAGTCTGCCAGAAGCGATATGTCACTCGTTGTGAATCTTAAGAGATTCATCGTTACTCTTTCGATAGGTTACATGTGTTCTCTGATTCAATGCCTCTCGTGACGAAAAAGTGGCTATCTTAATAGTGCAATACTTCTTCCTCCGAGTTGCTCACACAGTTTACTGCTTTTTGTGTAGTTTTTGTCTGCCAGAAACTATAATTCACTAGTTGTGTATCATAAAAGAGTCATCGTTTCTCCACCTAGGGGTTATTCGAGATATCTTAATCCAAACCGCAAGTAACGAGGCATTGGCTACCTTAAGAGCGTCATAGTTACTCGTCCCAATTGCTCACCCAGTCTGCCACTTTTCCTTACTGCGGCCAGTCTGCCAGAAGCGATATGTCACTCGTTGTGTATCTTAAGAGATTCATCGTTACTCTTTCCATAGGTTACTGGTATTCTCTGATTCAATGCCTCTCGTGACGAAAAAGTGGCTATCTTAATAGTGCAATACTTCTTCCTCCGAGTTGCTCACACAGTTTACTGCTTTTTGTGTAGTTTTTGTCTGCCAGAAACTATAATTCACTAGTTGTGTATCATAAAAGAGTCATCGTTTCTCCTCCTAGGGGTTTTCGAGATTTCTTAATCCAAACCGCAAGTAACGAGGCATTGGCTACCTTAAGAGAGTCATAGTTACTCGTCCCCATTGCTCACCCAGTCTGTTACTTGTTCTTACTGTGGCCAGTCTGTCAGAAGCGATATGTCACTCGTTGTGTATCTTAAGAGATTCATCGTTACTCTTTCCATAGGTTACTGGTATTATCTGATTCAATGCCTCTCGTGACGAAAAAGTGGCTATCTTAATAGTGCAATACTTCTTCCTCCCAGTTGCTCACACAGTTTACTACTTTTTTGTGTAGTTTTTGTCTGCCAGAAACTATAATTCACTAGTTGTGTATCATAAAAGAGTCATCGTTTCTCCTCCTAGGGGTTATTCGAGATTTCTTAATCCAAACCGCAAGTAACGAGGCATTGGCTACCTTAAGAGAGTCATAGCTACTCGTCCCCATTGCTCACCCAGTCTGTTACTTTTTCTTACTGTGGCCAGTCTGTCAGAAGCGATATGTCACTCGTTGTGTATCTTAAGAGATTCATCGTTACTCCTTCCATAGGTTACATGTATTCTCTGAGTCAATACCTCTCTTGACGAAAAAGTAGCCATCTTAATAGTGCAATACTTCTTCCTCCGAGTTGCTCACACAGTTTACTGCTTTTTGTGTAGTTTTTGTCTGCCAGAAACTATAATTCACTAGTTGTGTATCATAAAAGAGTCATCGTTTCTCCTCCTAGGGGTTATTCGAGATATCTTAATCCAAACCGCAAGTAACGAGGCTTTGGCTACCTTAAGAGCGTCATAGTTACTCGTCCCAATTGCTCACCCAGTCTGCCACTTTTCCTTACTGCGGCCAGTCTGCCAGAAGCGATATGTCACTCGTTGTGTATCTTAAGAGATTCATCGTTACTCTTTCCATAGGTTACTGGTATTCTCTGATTCAATGCCTCTCGTAACGAAAAAGTGGCTATCTTAATAGTGCAATACTTCTTCCTCCCAGTTGCTCACACAGTTTACTACTTTTTTGTGTAGTTTTTGTCTGCCAGAAACTATAATTCACTAGTTTTGTATCATAAAAGAGTCATCGTTTCTCCTCCTAGGGGTTATTCGAGACCTCTTAATCCAAACCGCAAGTAACGAGGGATTGGCTACCTTAAGAGAGTCATAGTTATTCGTCCCAATTGCTCACCCAGTCTGCCACTTTTTCTTACTGCGGCCAGTCTGCCAAAAGCGATATGTCACTCGTTGTGTATCTTAAGAGATTCATCGTTACTCCTTCCATAGGTTACTGGTATTCTCTAAGTCAACACCTCTCGTGACGAAAAAGTGGCTATCTTAATAGTGCAATACTTCTTCCTCCGAGTTGCTCACACAGTTTACTACTTTTTGTGTAGTTTTTGTCTGCCAGAAACTATAATTCACTAGTTGTGTATCATAAAAGAGTCATCGTTTCTCCTCCTAGGGGTTTTCGAGATATCTTAATCCAAACCGCAAGTAACGAGGCATTGGCTACCTTAAGAGAGTCATAGTTACTCGTCCCCATTGCTCACCCAGTCTGCAACTTTTTCTTACTGTGGCCAGTCTGCCAGAAGGGATATGTCACTCGTTGTGTATCTTAAGAGATTCATCGTTACTCCTTCCATAGGTTACTGGTATTCTCTGAGTCAATACCTCTCTTGACGAAAAAGTGGCTATCTTAATAGTGCAATACTTCTTCCTCCGAGTTGCTCACACAGTTTACTGCTTTTTGTGTAGTTTTTGTCTGCCAGAAATAATAATTCACTAGTTGTGTATCATAAAAGAGTCATCGTTTCTCCTCCTAGGGGTTATTCGAGATATCTTAATCCAAACTGCAAGTAACGAGGCATTGGCTACCTTAAGAGAGTCATAGTTACTCGTCCCAATTGCTCACCCAGTCTGCCACTTTTCCTTACTGCGGCCAGTCTGCCAGAAGTGATATGTCACTCGCTGTGTATCTTAAGAGATTCATCGATACTCCTTCCATAGGTTACTGGTATTCTCTGAGTCAATACCTCTCTTGACGAAAAAGTGGCTATCTTTATAGTGCAATACTTCTTCCTCCGAGTTGCTCACACAGTTTACTACTTTTTGTGTACTTGCCTGTCTGCCAGAAGCGATATGTCATAAGTTGTGTATCATAAAGGAGTCATCGTTTCTCCTCCTAGGGGTTATTCGAGACCTCTTAATCCAAACCGCAAGTAACGAGGCATTGGCTACCTTAAGAGAGTCATAGTTACTCGTCCCAATTGCTCACCCAGTCTGCCACTTTTTCTTACTGCGGCCAGTCTGCCAGAAGCGATATGTCACTCGTTGTGTATCTTAAGAGATTCATCGTTACTCCTTCCATAGGTTACTGGTATTCTCTGAGTCAATGCATCTCGTGACGAAAAAGTGGCTATCTTAATAGTGCAATACTTCTTCCTCCAAGTTGCTCACACAGTTTACTACTTTTTGTGTACTTTTTGTCTGCCAGAAACTATAATTCACTAGTTGTGTATCATAAAAGAGTCATCGTTTCTCCTCCTAGGGGTTATTCGAGATATCTTAATCCAAACCGCAAGTAACGAGGCATTGGCTACCTTAAGAGAGTCATAGTTACTCGCCCCCATTGCTCACCCAGTCTGTTACTTTTTCTTACTGTGGCCAGTCTGTCAGAAGCGATATGTCACTCGTTGTGTATCTTAAGAGATTCATCGTTACTCCTTCCATAGGTTACTGGTATTCTCTGAGTCAATACCTCTCTTGACGAAAAAGTGGCTATCTTAATAGTGCAATACTTCTTCCTCCGAGTTGCTCACACAGTGTACTGCTTTTTGTGTAGTTTTTGTCTGCCAGAAACTATAATTCACTAGTTGTGTATCATAAAAGAGTCATCGTTTCTCCTCCTAGGGGTTATTCGAGATATCTTAATCCAAACCGCAAGTAACGAGGCATTGGCTACCTTAAGAGAGTCATAGTTACTCGTCCCAATTGCTCACCCAGTCTGCCACTTTTCCTTACTGCGGCCAGTCTGCCAGAAGCGATATGTCACTCGTTGTGTATCTTAAGAGATTCATCGTTACTCCTTCCATAGGTTACTGGTATTCTCTGAGTCAATACCTCTCTTGACGAAAAAGTGGCTATCTTAATAGTGCAATACTTCTTCCTCCGAGTTGCTCACACAGTTTACTACTTTTTGTGTAGTTTTTGTCTGCCAGAAACTATAATTCACTAGTTTTGTATAATAAAAGAGTCATCATTTCTCCTCCTAGGGGTTATTCGAGACCTCTTAATCCAAACCGCAAGTAACGAGGCATTGGCTACCTTAACAGAGTCATAGTTACTCGTCCCCATTGCTCACCCAGTCTGCCACTTTTTCATACTGTGGCCAGTCTGCCAGAAGCGATATGTCACTCGTTGTGTATCTTAAGAGATTCATCGTTACTCTTTCCATAGGTTACTGGTATTCTCTGATTCAATGCCTCTCGTGACGAAAAAGTGGCTATCTTAATAGTGCAATACTTCTTCCTCCGAGTTGCTCACACAGTTTACTACTTTTTGTGTAGGTTTTGTCTGCCAGAAACTATAATTCACTAGTTGTGTAACATAAAAGAGTCATCGTTTCTCCTCCTAGGGGTTTTCGAAATTTCTTAATCTAAACCGCAAGTAACGAGGCATTGGCTACCTTAAGAGAGTCATAGTTACTCGTCCCCATTGCTCACCCAGTCTGCCACTTTTTCTTACTGTGGCCAGTCTGCCAGAAGCGATATGTCACTCGTTGTGTATCTTAAGAGATTCATCGTTACTCTTTCCATAGGTTACTGGTATACTCTGACTCAATACCTCTCTTGACGAAAAAGTGGCTATCTTAATAGTGCAATACTTCTTCCTCCGAGTTGCTCACACAGTTTACTGCTTTTTGTGTAGTATTTGTCTGCCAGAAACTATAATTCACTAGTTGTGTATCATAAAAGAGTCATCGTTTCTCCTCCTAGGGGTTATTCGAGATATCTTAATCCAAACCGCAAGTTACGAGGCATTGGCTACCTTAAGAGAGTCATAGTTACTCGTCCCAATTGCTCACCCAGTCTGCCACTTTTCCTTACTGCGGCCAGTCTGCCAGAAGCGATATGTCACTCGTTGGGTATCTTAAGAGATTCATCGTTACTTTTTCCATAGGTTACTGGTATTCTCTGATTCAATGCCTCTCGTGACGAAAAAGTGGCCATCTTAATAGTGCAATACTTCTTCCTCCCAGTTGCTCACACAGTTTACTACTTTTTTGTGTAGTTTTTGTCTGCCAGAAACTATAATTCACTAGTTTTGTATCATAAAAGAGTCATCGTTTCTCCTCCTAGTGGTTATTCGAGACCTCTTAATCCAAACCGCAAGTAACGAGGCATTGGCTACCTTAAGAGAGTCATAGTTACTCGTCCCAATTGCTCACCCAGTCTGCCACTTTTTCTTACTGCGGCCAGTCTGCCAGAAGCGATATGTCACTCGTTGTGTATCTTAAGAGATTCATCGTTACTCCTTCCATAGGTTACTGGTATTCTCTGAGTCAATACCTCTCGTGACGAAAAAGTGGCTATCTTAATAGTGCAATACTTCTTCCTCCGAGTTGCTCACACAGTTTACTACTTTTTGTGTAGTTTTTGTCTGCCAGAAACTATAATTCACTAGTTGTGTATCATAAAAGAGTCATCGTTTCTCCTCCTAGGGGTTTTCGAGATTTCTTATTCCAAACCGCAAGTAACGAGGCATTGGCTACCTTAAGAGAGTCATAGTTACTCGTCCCCATTGCTCACCCAGTCTGCCACTTTTTCTTACTGTGGCCAGTCTGCCAGAAGCGATATGTCACTCGTTGTGTATCTTAAGAGATTCATCGTTACTCCTTCCATAGGTTACATGTATTCTCTGAGTCAATACCTCTCTTGACGAAAAAGTGGCTATCTTAATAGTGCAATACTTCTTCCTCCGAGTTGCTCACACAGTTTACTGCTTTTTGTGTAGTTTTTGTCTGCCAGAAACTATAATTCACTAGTTGTGTATCATAAAAGAGTCACCGTTTCTCCTCCTAGGGTTTATTCGAGATATCTTAATCCAAACCGCAAGTAACGAGGCATTGGCTACCTTAAGAGAGTCATAGTTCCTCGTCCCCATTGCTCACCCAGTCTGTTACTTTTTCTTACTGTGGCCGGTCTGTCAGAAGCGATATGTCACTCGTTGTTTATCTTAAGAGATTCATCGTTACTCCTTCCATAGGTTACATGTATTCTCTGAGTCAATACCTCTCTTGACGAAAACGTGGCTATCTTAATAGTGCAATACTTCTTCCTCCGAGTTGCTCACACAGTTTACTGCTTTTTGTGTAGTTTTTGTCTGCCAGAAACTATAATTCACTAGTTGTGTATCATAAAAGAGTCATCGTTTCTCCTCCTAGGGGTTATTCGAGATATCTTATTCCAAACCGCAAGTAACGAGGCATTGGCTACCTTAAGAGAGTCATAGTTACTCGTCCCAATTGCTCACCCAGTCTGCCACTTTTCCTTACTGCGGCCAGTCTGCCAGAAGCGATATGTCACTCGTTGTGTATCTTAAGAGATTCATCGTTACTTTTTCCATAGGTTACTGGTATTCTCTGATTCAATGCCTCTCGTGACGAAAAAGTGGCCATCTTAATAGTGCAATACTTCTTCCTCCCAGTTGCTCACACAGTTTACTACTTTTTGTGTAGTTTTTGTCTGCCAGAAACTATAATTCACTAGTTGTGTATCATAAAAGAGTCATCGTTTCTCCTCCTAGGGGTTTTCGAGATTTCTTAATCCAAACCGCTAGTAACGAGGCATTGGCTACCTTTAGAGAGTCATAGTTACTCGTCCCAATTGCTCACCCAGTCTGCCACTTTTCCTTACTGCGGCCAGTCTGCCAGAAGCGATATGTCACTCGTTGTGAATCTTAAGAGATTCATCGTTACTCTTTCGATAGGTTACATGTATTCTCTGATTCAATGCCTCTCGTGACGAAAAAGTGGCTATCTTAATAGTGCAATACTTCTTCCTCCGAGTTGCTCACACAGTTTACTGCTTTTTGTGTAGTTTTTGTCTGCCAGAAACTATAATTCACTAGTTGTGTATCATAAAAGAGTCATCGTTTCTCCACCTAGGGGTTATTCGAGATATCTTAATCCAAACCGCAAGTAACGAGGCATTGGCTACCTTAAGAGCGTCATAGTTACTCGTCCCCATTGCTCACCCAGTCTGTTACTTGTTCTTACTGTGGCCAGTCTGCCAGAAGCGATATGTCACTCGTTGTGTATCTTAAGAGATTCATCGTTACTCCTTCCATAGGTTACTGGTATTCTCTGAGTCAATACCTCTCGTGACGAAAAAGTGGCTATCTTAATAGTGCAATACTTCTTCCTCCGAGTTGCTCACACAGTTTACTACTTTTTGTGTAGTTTTTGTCTGCCAGAAACTATAATTCACTAGTTGTGTATCATAAAAGAGTCATCGTTTCTCCTCCTAGGGGTTTTCGAGATTTCTTATTCCAAACCGCAAGTAACGAGGCATTGGCTACCTTAAGAGAGTCATAGTTACTCGTCCCCATTGCTCACCCAGTCTGCCACTTTTTCTTACTGTGGCCAGTCTGCCAGAAGCGATATGTCACTCGTTGTGTATCTTAAGAGATTCATCGTTACTCCTTCCATAGGTTACATGTATTCTCTGAGTCAATACCTCTCTTGACGAAAAAGTGGCTATCTTAATAGTGCAATACTTCTTCCTCCGAGTTGCTCACACAGTTTACTGCTTTTTGTGTAGTTTTTGTCTGCCAGAAACTATAATTCACTAGTTGTGTATCATAAAAGAGTCACCGTTTCTCCTCCTAGGGTTTATTCGAGATATCTTAATCCAAACCGCAAGTAACGAGGCATTGGCTACCTTAAGAGAGTCATAGTTCCTCGTCCCCATTGCTCACCCAGTCTGTTACTTTTTCTTACTGTGGCCGGTCTGTCAGAAGCGATATGTCACTCGTTGTTTATCTTAAGAGATTCATCGTTACTCCTTCCATAGGTTACATGTATTCTCTGAGTCAATACCTCTCTTGACGAAAACGTGGCTATCTTAATAGTGCAATACTTCTTCCTCCGAGTTGCTCACACAGTTTACTGCTTTTTGTGTAGTTTTTGTCTGCCAGAAACTATAATTCACTAGTTGTGTATCATAAAAGAGTCATCGTTTCTCCTCCTAGGGGTTATTCGAGATATCTTATTCCAAACCGCAAGTAACGAGGCATTGGCTACCTTAAGAGAGTCATAGTTACTCGTCCCAATTGCTCACCCAGTCTGCCACTTTTCCTTACTGCGGCCAGTCTGCCAGAAGCGATATGTCACTCGTTGTGTATCTTAAGAGATTCATCGTTACTTTTTCCATAGGTTACTGGTATTCTCTGATTCAATGCCTCTCGTGACGAAAAAGTGGCCATCTTAATAGTGCAATACTTCTTCCTCCCAGTTGCTCACACAGTTTACTACTTTTTGTGTAGTTTTTGTCTGCCAGAAACTATAATTCACTAGTTGTGTATCATAAAAGAGTCATCGTTTCTCCTCCTAGGGGTTTTCGAGATTTCTTAATCCAAACCGCTAGTAACGAGGCATTGGCTACCTTTAGAGAGTCATAGTTACTCGTCCCAATTGCTCACCCAGTCTGCCACTTTTCCTTACTGCGGCCAGTCTGCCAGAAGCGATATGTCACTCGTTGTGAATCTTAAGAGATTCATCGTTACTCTTTCGATAGGTTACATGTATTCTCTGATTCAATGCCTCTCGTGACGAAAAAGTGGCTATCTTAATAGTGCAATACTTCTTCCTCCGAGTTGCTCACACAGTTTACTGCTTTTTGTGTAGTTTTTGTCTGCCAGAAACTATAATTCACTAGTTGTGTATCATAAAAGAGTCATCGTTTCTCCACCTAGGGGTTATTCGAGATATCTTAATCCAAACCGCAAGTAACGAGGCATTGGCTACCTTAAGAGCGTCATAGTTACTCGTCCCAATTGCTCACCCAGTCTGCCACTTTTCCTTACTGCGGCCAGTCTGCCAGAAGCGATATGTCACTCGTTGTGTATCTTAAGAGATTCATCGTTACTCTTTCCATAGGTTACTGGTATTCTCTGATTCAATGCCTCTCGTGACGAAAAAGTGGCTATCTTAATAGTGCAATACTTCTTCCTCCGAGTTGCTCACACAGTTTACTGCTTTTTGTGTAGTTTTTGTCTGCCAGAAACTATAATTCACTAGTTGTGTATCATAAAAGAGTCATCGTTTCTCCTCCTAGGGGTTTTCGAGATTTCTTAATCCAAACCGCAAGTAACGAGGCATTGGCTACCTTAAGAGAGTCATAGTTACTCGTCCCCATTGCTCACCCAGTCTGTTACTTGTTCTTACTGTGGCCAGTCTGTCAGAAGCGATATGTCACTCGTTGTGTATCTTAAGAGATTCATCGTTACTCTTTCCATAGGTTACTGGTATTATCTGATTCAATGCCTCTCGTGACGAAAAAGTGGCTATCTTAATAGTGCAATACTTCTTCCTCCCAGTTGCTCACACAGTTTACTACTTTTTTGTGTAGTTTTTGTCTGCCAGAAACTATAATTCACTAGTTGTGTATCATAAAAGAGTCATCGTTTCTCCTCCTAGGGGTTATTCGAGATTTCTTAATCCAAACCGCAAGTAACGAGGCATTGGCTACCTTAAGAGAGTCATAGCTACTCGTCCCTATTGCTCACCCAGTCTGTTACTTTTTCTTACTGTGGCCAGTCTGTCAGAAGCGATATGTCACTCGTTGTGTATCTTAAGAGATTCATCGTTACTCCTTCCATAGGTTACATGTATTCTCTGAGTCAATACCTCTCTTGACGAAAAAGTAGCCATCTTAATAGTGCAATACTTCTTCCTCCGAGTTGCTCACACAGTTTACTGCTTTTTGTGTAGTTTTTGTCTGCCAGAAACTATAATTCACTAGTTGTGTATCATAAAAGAGTCATCGTTTCTCCTCCTAGGGGTTATTCGAGATATCTTAATCCAAACCGCAAGTAACGAGGCTTTGGCTACCTTAAGAGCGTCATAGTTACTCGTCCCAATTGCTCACCCAGTCTGCCACTTTACCTTACTGCGGCCAGTCTGCCAGAAGCGATATGTCACTCGTTGTGTATCTTAAGAGATTCATCGTTACTCTTTCCATAGGTTACTGGTATTCTCTGATTCAATGCCTCTCGTAACGAAAAAGTGGCTATCTTAATAGTGCAATACTTCTTCCTCCCAGTTGCTCACACAGTTTACTACTTTTTTGTGTAGTTTTTGTCTGCCAGAAACTATAATTCACTAGTTTTGTATCATAAAAGAGTCATCGTTTCTCCTCCTAGGGGTTATTCGAGACCTCTTAATCCAAACCGCAAGTAACGAGGGATTGGCTACCTTAAGAGAGTCATAGTTATTCGTCCCAATTGCTCACCCAGTCTGCCACTTTTTCTTACTGCGGCCAGTCTGCCAAAAGCGATATGTCACTCGTTGTGTATCTTAAGAGATTCATCGTTACTCCTTCCATAGGTTACTGGTATTCTCTAAGTCAACACCTCTCGTGACGAAAAAGTGGCTATCTTAATAGTGCAATACTTCTTCCTCCGAGTTGCTCACACAGTTTACTACTTTTTGTGTAGTTTTTGTCTGCCAGAAACTATAATTCACTAGTTGTGTATCATAAAAGAGTCATCGTTTCTCCTCCTAGGGGTTTTCGAGATATCTTAATCCAAACCGCAAGTAACGAGGCATTGGCTACCTTAAGAGAGTCATAGTTACTCGTCCCCATTGCTCACCCAGTCTGCAACTTTTTCTTACTGTGGCCAGTCTGCCAGAAGCGATATGTCACTCGTTGTGTATCTTAAGAGATTCATCGTTACTCCTTCCATAGGTTACTGGTATTCTCTGAGTCAATACCTCTCTTGACGAAAAAGTGGCTATCTTAATAGTGCAATACTTCTTCCTCCGAGTTGCTCACACAGTTTACTGCTTTTTGTGTAGTTTTTGTCTGCCAGAAATTATAATTCACTAGTTGTGTATCATAAAAGAGTCATCGTTTCTCCTCCTAGGGGTTATTCGAGATATCTTAATCCAAACCGCAAGTAACGAGGCATTGGCTACCTTAAGAGAGTCATAGTTACTCGTCCCAATTGCTCACCCAGTCTGCCACTTTTCCTTACTGCGGCCAGTCTGCCAGAAGTGATATGTCACTCGCTGTGTATCTTAAGAGATTCATCGATACTCCTTCCATAGGTTACTGGTATTCTCTGAGTCAATACCTCTCTTGACGAAAAAGTGGCTATCTTTATAGTGCAATACTTCTTCCTCCGAGTTGCTCACACAGTTTACTACTTTTTGTGTACTTGCCTGTCTGCCAGAAGCGATATGTCATAAGTTGTGTATCATAAAGGAGTCATCGTTTCTCCTCCTAGGGGTTATTCGAGACCTCTTAATCCAAACCGCAAGTAACGAGGCATTGGCTACCTTAAGAGAGTCATAGTTACTCGTCCCAATTGCTCACCCAGTCTGCCACTTTTTCTTACTGCGGCCAGTCTGCCAGAAGCGATATGTCACTCGTTGTGTATCTTAAGAGATTCATCGTTACTCCTTCCATAGGTTACTGGTATTCTCTGAGTCAATGCCTCTCGTGACGAAAAAGTGGCTATCTTAATAGTGCAATACTTCTTCCTCCGAGTTGCTCACACAGTTTACTACTTTTTGTGTACTTTTTGTCTGCCAGAAACTATAATTCACTAGTTGTGTATCATAAAAGAGTCATCGTTTCTCCTCCTAGGGGTTATTCGAGATATCTTAATCCAAACCGCAAGTAACGAGGCATTGGCTACCTTAAGAGAGTCATAGTTACTCGCCCCCATTGCTCACCCAGTCTGTTACTTTTTCTTACTGTGGCCAGTCTGTCAGAAGCGATATGTCACTCGTTGTGTATCTTAAGAGATTCATCGTTACTCCTTCCATAGGTTACTGGTATTCTCTGAGTCAATACCTCTCTTGACGAAAAAGTGGCTATCTTAATAGTGCAATACTTCTTCCTCCGAGTTGCTCACACAGTGTACTGCTTTTTGTGTAGTTTTTGTCTGCCAGAAACTATAATTCACTAGTTGTGTATCATAAAAGAGTCATCGTTTCTCCTCCTAGGGGTTATTCGAGATATCTTAATCCAAACCGCAAGTAACGAGGCATTGGCTACCTTAAGAGAGTCATAGTTACTCGTCCCAATTGCTCACCCAGTCTGCCACTTTTCCTTACTGCGGCCAGTCTGCCAGAAGCGATATGTCACTCGTTGTGTATCTTAAGAGATTCATCGTTACTCCTTCCATAGGTTACTGGTATTCTCTGAGTCAATACCTCTCTTGACGAAAAAGTGGCTATCTTAATAGTGCAATACTTCTTCCTCCGAGTTGCTCACACAGTTTACTACTTTTTGTGTAGTTTTTGTCTGCCAGAAACTATAATTCACTAGTTTTGTATAATAAAAGAGTCATCATTTCTCCTCCTAGGGGTTATTCGAGACCTCTTAATCCAAACCGCAAGTAACGAGGCATTGGCTACCTTAACAGAGTCATAGTTACTCGTCCCCATTGCTCACCCAGTCTGCCACTTTTTCATACTGTGGCCAGTCTGCCAGAAGCGATATGTCACTCGTTGTGTATCTTAAGAGATTCATCGTTACTCTTTCCATAGGTTACTGGTATTCTCTGATTCAATGCCTCTCGTGACGAAAAAGTGGCTATCTTAATAGTGCAATACTTCTTCCTCCGAGTTGCTCACACAGTTTACTACTTTTTGTGTAGGTATTGTCTGCCAGAAACTATAATTCACTAGTTGTGTAACATAAAAGAGTCATCGTTTCTCCTCCTAGGGGTTTTCGAGATTTCTTAATCTAAACCGCAAGTAACGAGGCATTGGCTACCTTAAGAGAGTCATAGTTACTCGTCCCCATTGCTCACCCAGTCTGCCACTTTTTCTTACTGTGGCCAGTCTGCCAGAAGCGATATGTCACTCGTTGTGTATCTTAAGAGATTCATCGTTACTCTTTCCATAGGTTACTGGTATACTCTGACTCAATACCTCTCTTGACGAAAAAGTGGCTATCTTAATAGTGCAATACTTCTTCCTCCGAGTTGCTCACACAGTTTACTGCTTTTTGTGTAGTATTTGTCTGCCAGAAACTATAATTCACTAGTTGTGTATCATAAAAGAGTCATCGTTTCTCCTCCTAGGGGTTATTCGAGATATCTTAATCCAAACCGCAAGTTACGAGGCATTGGCTACCTTAAGAGAGTCATAGTTACTCGTCCCAATTGCTCACCCAGTCTGCCACTTTTCCTTACTGCGGCCAGTCTGCCAGAAGCGATATGTCACTCGTTGTGTATCTTAAGAGATTCATCGTTACTTTTTCCATAGGTTACTGGTATTCTCTGATTCAATGCCTCTCGTGACGAAAAAGTGGCCATCTTAATAGTGCAATACTTCTTCCTCCCAGTTGCTCAAACAGTTTACTACTTTTTTGTGTAGTTTTTGTCTGCCAGAAACTATAATTCACTAGTTTTGTATCATAAAAGAGTCATCGTTTCTCCTCCTAGTGGTTATTCGAGACCTCTTAATCCAAACCGCAAGTAACGAGGCATTGGCTACCTTAAGAGAGTCATAGTTACTCGTCCCAATTGCTCACCCAGTCTGCCACTTTTTCTTACTGCGGCCAGTCTGCCAGAAGCGATATGTCACTCGTTGTGTATCTTAAGAGATTCATCGTTACTCCTTCCATAGGTTACTGGTATTCTCTGAGTCAATACCTCTCGTGACGAAAAAGTGGCTATCTTAATAGTGCAATACTTCTTCCTCCGAGTTGCTCACACAGTTTACTACTTTTTGTGTAGTTTTTGTCTGCCAGAAACTATAATTCACTAGTTGTGTATCATAAAAGAGTCATCGTTTCTCCTCCTAGGGGTTTTCGAGATTTCTTAATCCAAACCGCAAGTAACGAGGCATTGGCTACCTTAAGAGAGTCATAGTTACTCGTCCCCATTGCTCACCCAGTCTGCCACTTTTTCTTACTGTGGCCAGTCTGCCAGAAGCGATATGTCACTCGTTGTGTATCTTAAGAGATTCATCGTTACTCCTTCCATAGGTTACATGTATTCTCTGAGTCAATACCTCTCTTGACGAAAAAGTGGCTATCTTAATAGTGCAATACTTCTTCCTCCGAGTTGCTCACACAGTTTACTGCTTTTTGTGTAGTTTTTGTCTGCCAGAAACTATAATTCACTAGTTGTGTATCATAAAAGAGTCACCGTTTCTCCTCCTAGGGTTTATTCGAGATATCTTAATCCAAACCGCAAGTAACGAGGCATTGGCTACCTTAAGAGAGTCATAGTTCCTCGTCCCCATTGCTCACCCAGTCTGTTACTTTTTCTTACTGTGGCCGGTCTGTCAGAAGCGATATGTCACTCGTTGTTTATCTTAAGAGATTCATCGTTACTCCTTCCATAGGTTACATGTATTCTCTGAGTCAATACCTCTCTTGACGAAAACGTGGCTATCTTAATAGTGCAATACTTCTTCCTCCGAGTTGCTCACACAGTTTACTGCTTTTTGTGTAGTATTTGTCTGCCAGAAACTATAATTCACTAGTTGTGTATCATAAAAGAGTCATCGTTTCTCCTCCTAGGGGTTATTCGAGATATCTTAATCCAAACCGCAAGTTACGAGGCATTGGCTACCTTAAGAGAGTCATAGTTACTCGTCCCAATTGCTCACCCAGTCTGCCACTTTTCCTTACTGCGGCCAGTCTGCCAGAAGCGATATGTCACTCGTTGTGTATCTTAAGAGATTCATCGTTACTTTTTCCATAGGTTACTGGTATTCTCTGATTCAATGCCTCTCGTGACGAAAAAGTGGCCATCTTAATAGTGCAATACTTCTTCCTCCCAGTTGCTCACACAGTTTACTACTTTTTTGTGTAGTTTTTGTCTGCCAGAAACTATAATTCACTAGTTTTGTATCATAAAAGAGTCATCGTTTCTCCTCCTAGTGGTTATTCGAGACCTCTTAATCCAAACCGCAAGTAACGAGGCATTGGCTACCTTAAGAGAGTCATAGTTACTCGTCCCAATTGCTCACCCAGTCTGCCACTTTTTCTTACTGCGGCCAGTCTGCCAGAAGCGATATGTCACTCGTTGTGTATCTTAAGAGATTCATCGTTACTCCTTCCATAGGTTACTGGTATTCTCTGAGTCAATACCTCTCGTGACGAAAAAGTGGCTATCTTAATAGTGCAATACTTCTTCCTCCGAGTTGCTCACACAGTTTACTACTTTTTGTGTAGTTTTTGTCTGCCAGAAACTATAATTCACTAGTTGTGTATCATAAAAGAGTCATCGTTTCTCCTCCTAGGGGTTTTCGAGATTTCTTAATCCAAACCGCAAGTAACGAGGCATTGGTACCTTAAGAGAGTCATAGTTACTCGTCCCCATTGCTCACCCAGTCTGCCACTTTTTCTTACTGTGGCCAGTCTGCCAGAAGCGATATGTCACTCGTTGTGTATCTTAAGAGATTCATCGTTACTCCTTCCATAGGTTACATGTATTCTCTGAGTCAATACCTCTCTTGACGAAAAAGTGGCTATCTTAATAGTGCAATACTTCTTCCTCCGAGTTGCTCACACAGTTTACTGCTTTTTGTGTAGTTTTTGTCTGCCAGAAACTATAATTCACTAGTTGTGTATCATAAAAGAGTCACCGTTTCTCCTCCTAGGGTTTATTCGAGATATCTTAATCCAAACCGCAAGTAACGAGGCATTGGCTACCTTAAGAGAGTCATAGTTCCTCGTCCCCATTGCTCACCCAGTCTGTTACTTTTTCTTACTGTGGCCGGTCTGTCAGAAGCGATATGTCACTCGTTGTTTATCTTAAGAGATTCATCGTTACTCCTTCCATAGGTTACTGGTATTCTCTGAGTCAATACCTCTCTTGACGAAAAAGTGGCTATCTTAATAGTGCAATACTTCTTCCTCCGAGTTGCTCACACAGTTTACTACTTTTTTGTGTAGTTTTTGTCTGCCAGAAACTATAATTCACTAGTTTTGTATCATAAAAGAGTCATCGTTTCTCCTCCTAGTGGTTATTCGAGACCTCTTAATCCAAACCGCAAGTAACGAGGCATTGGCTACCTTAAGAGAGTCATAGTTACTCGTCCCAATTGCTCACCCAGTCTGCCACTTTTTCTTACTGCGGCCAGTCTGCCAGAAGCGATATGTCACTCGTTGTGTATCTTAAGAGATTCATCGTTACTCCTTCCATAGGTTACTGGTATTCTCTGAGTCAATACCTCTCGTGACGAAAAAGTGGCTATCTTAATAGTGCAATACTTCTTCCTCCGAGTTGCTCACACAGTTTACTACTTTTTGTGTAGTTTTTGTCTGCCAGAAACTGTAATTCACTAGTTGTGTATCATAAAAGAGTCATCGTTTCTCCTCCTAGGGGTTTTCGAGATTTCTTAATCCAAACCGCAAGTAACGAGGCATTGGCTACCTTAAGAGAGTCATAGTTACTCGTCCCCATTGCTCACCCAGTCTGCCACTTTTTCTTACTGTGGCCAGTCTGCCAGAAGCGATATGTCACTCGTTGTGTATCTTAAGAGATTCATCGTTACTCCTTCCATAGGTTACATGTATTCTCTGAGTCAATACCTCTCTTGACGAAAAAGTGGCTATCTTAATAGTGCAATACTTCTTCCTCCGAGTTGCTCACACAGTTTACTGCTTTTGTGTAGTTTTTGTCTGCCAGAAACTATAATTCACTAGTTGTGTATCATAAAAGAGTCATCGTTTCTCCTCCTAGGGGTTATTCGAGATATCTTAATCCAAACCGCAAGTAACGTGGCATTGGCTACCTTAAGAGAGTCATAGTTACTCGTCCCCATTGCTCACCCAGTCTGTTACTTTTTCTTACTGTGGCCAGTCTGTCAGAAGCGATATGTCACTCGTTGTGTATCTTAAGAGATTCATCGTTACTCCTTCCGTAGGTTACTGGTATTCTCTGAGTCAATACCTCTCTTGACGAAAAAGTGGCTATCTTAATAGTGCAATACTTCTTCCTCCGAGTTGCTCACACAGTGTACTGCTTTTTGTGTAGTTTTTGTCTGCCAGAAACTATAATTCACTAGTTGTGTATCATAAAAGAGTCATCGTTTCTCCTCCTAGGGGTTATTCGAGATATCTTAATCCAAACCGCAAGTAACGAGGCATTGGCTACCTTAAGAGAGTCATAGTTACTCGTCCCCATTGCTCACCCAGTCTGTTACTTTTTCTTACTGTGGCCGGTCTGTCAGAAGCGATATGTCACTCGTTGTGTATCTTAAGAGATTCATCGTTACTCCTTCCGTAGGTTACTGGTATTCTCTGAGTCAATACCTCTCTTGACGAAAAAGTGGCTATCTTAATAGTGCAATACTTCTTCCTCCGAGTTGCTCACACAGTGTACTGCTTTTTGTGTAGTTTTTGTCTGCCAGAAACTATAATTCACTAGTTGTGTATCATAAAAGAGTCATCGTTTCTCCTCCTAGGGGTTATTCGAGATATCTTAATCCAAACCGCAAGTAACGAGGCATTGGCTACCTTACGAGAGTCATAGTTACTCGTCCCAATTGCTCACCCAGTCTGCCACTTTTCCTTACTGCGGGCAGTCTGCCAGAAGCGATATGTCACTCGTTGTGTATCTTAAGAGATTCATCGTTACTCCTTCCATAGGTTACTGGTATTCTCTGAGTCAATACCTCTCTTGACGAAAAAGTGGCTATCTTAATAGTGCAATACTTCTTCCTCCGAGTTGCTCACACAGTTTACTGCTTTTTGTGTAGTTTTTGTCTGCCAGAAACTATAATTCACTAGTTGTGTATCATAAAAGAGTCATCGTTTCTCCTCCTAGGGGTTATTCGAGATATCTTAATCCAAACCGCAAGTAACGAGGCATTGGCTACCTTAAGAGAGTCATAGTTACTCGTCCCCATTGCTCACCCAGTCTGTTACTTTTTCTTACTGTGGCCAGTCTGTCAGAAGCGATATGTCACTCGTTGTGTATCTTAAGAGATTCATCGTTACTCCTTCCATAGGTTACTGGTATTCTCTGAGTCAATACCTCTCTTGACGAAAAAGTGGCTATCTTAATAGTGCAATACTTCTTCCTCCGAGTTGCTCACACAGTGTACTGCTTTTTGTGTAGTTTTTGTCTGCCAGAAACTATAATTCACTAGTTGTGTATCATAAAAGAGTCATCGTTTCTCCTCCTAGGGGTTATTCGAGATATCTTAATCCAAACCGCAAGTAACGAGGCATTGGCTACCTTAAGAGAGTCATAGTTACTCGTCCCAATTGCTCACCCAGTCTGCCACTTTTCCTTACTGCGGCCAGTCTGCCAGAAGCGATATGTCACTCGTTGTGTATCTTAAGAGATTCATCGTTACTCCTTCCATAGGTTACTGGTATTCTCTGAGTCAATACCTCTCGTGACGAAAAAGTGGCTATCTTAATAGTGCAATACTTCTTCCTCCGAGTTGCTCACACAGTTTACTACTTTTTGTGTAGTTTTTGTCTGCCAGAAACTATAATTCACTAGTTTTGTATCATAAAAGAGTCATCGTTTCTCCTCCTAGGGGTTTTCGAGATTTCTTAATCCAAACCGCAAGTAACAAGGCATTGGCTACCTTAAGAGAGTCATAGTTACTCGTCCCCATTGCTCACCCAGTCTGCCACTTTTTCTTACTGTGGCCAGTCTGCCAGATCGATATGTCACTCGTTGTGTATCTTAAGAGATTCATCGTTACTCCTTCCATAGGTTACATGTATTCTCTGAGTCAATACCTCTCTTGACGAAAAAGTGGCTATCTTAATAGTGCAATACTTCTTCCTCCGAGTTGCTCACACAGTTTACTGCTTTTTGTGTAGTTTTTGTCTGCCAGAAACTATAATTCACTAGTTGTGTATCATAAAAGAGTCATCGTTTCTCCTCCTAGGGGTTATTCGAGATATCTTAATCCAAACCGCAAGTAACGAGGCATTGGCTACCTTAAGAGAGTCATAGTTACTCGTCCCAATTGCTCACCCAGTCTGCCACTTTTCCTTACTGCGGGCAGTCTGCCAGAAGCGATATGTCACTCGTTGTGTATCTTAAGAGATTCATCGTTACTCCTTCCATAGGTTACTGGTATTCTCTGAGTCAATACCTCTCTTGACGAAAAAGTGGCTATCTTAATAGTGCAATACTTCTTCCTCCGAGTTGCTCACACAGTTTACTGCTTTTTGTGTAGTTTTTGTCTGCCAGAAACTATAATTCACTAGTTGTGTATCATAAAAGAGTCATCGTTTCTCCTCCTAGGGGTTATTCGAGATATCTTAATCCAAACCGCAAGTAACGAGGCATTGGCTACCTTAAGAGAGTCATAGTTACTCGTCCCCATTGCTCACCCAGTCTGTTACTTTTTCTTACTGTGGCCAGTCTGCCAGAAGCGATATGTCACTCGTTGTGTATCTTAAGAGATTCATCGTTACTCCTTCCATAGGTTACTGGTATTCTCTGAGTCAATACCTCTCTTGACGAAAAAGCGGCTGTCTTAATAGTGCAATACTTCTTCCTCCGAGTTGCTCACACAGTTTACTGCTTTTTGTGTAGTTTTTGTCTGCCAGAAACTATAATTCACTAGTTGTGTATCATAAAAGAGTCATCGTTTCTCCTCCTAGGGGTTATTCGAGATATCTTATTCCAAACCGCAAGTAACGAGGCATTGGCTACCTTAAGAGAGTCATAGTTACTCGTCCCAATTGCTCACCCAGTCTGCCACTTTTCCTTACTGCGGCCAGTCTGCCAGAAGCGATATGTCACTCGTTGTGTATCTTAAGAGATTCATCGTTACTCCTTCCATAGGTTACTGGTATTCTCTGAGTCAATACCTCTCTTGACGAAAAAGTGGCTATCTTAATAGTGCAATACTTCTTCCTCCGAGTTGCTCACACAGTTTACTGCTTTTTGTGTAGTTTTTGTCTGCCAGAAACTATAATTCACTAGTTGTGTATCATAAAAGAGTCATCGTTTCTCCTCCTAGGGGTTATTCGAGATATCTTAATCCAAACCGCAAGTAACGAGGCATTGGCTACCTTAAGAGAGTCATAGTTACTCGTCCCCATTGCTCACCCAGTCTGTTACTTTTTCTTACTGTGGCCAGTCTGTCAGAAGCGATATGTCACTCGTTGTGTATCTTAAGAGATTCATCGTTACTCCTTCCATAGGTTACTGGTATTCTCTGAGTCAATACCTCTCTTGACGAAAAAGTGGCTATCTTAATAGTGCAATACTTCTTCCTCCGAGTTGCTCACACAGTGTACTGCTTTTTGTGTAGTTTTTGTCTGCCAGAAACTATAATTCACTAGTTGTGTATCATAAAAGAGTCATCGTTTCTCCTCCTAGGGGTTATTTGAGATATCTTAATCCAAACCGCAAGTAACGAGGCATTGGCTACCTTAAGAGAGTCATAGTTACTCGTCCCAATTGCTCACCCAGTCTGCCACTTTTCCTTACTGCGGCCAGTCTGCCAGAAGCGATATGTCACTCGTTGTGTATCTTAAGAGATTCATCGTTACTCCTTCCATAGGTTACTGGTATTCTCTGAGTCAATACCTCTCTTGACGAAAAAGTGGCTATCTTAATAGTGCAATACTTCTTCCTCCGAGTTGCTCACACAGTTTACTACTTTTTGTGTAGTTTTTGTCTGCCAGAAACTATAATTCACTAGTTTTGTATAATAAAAGAGTCATCATTTCTCCTCCTAGGGGTTATTCGAGACCTCTTAATCCAAACCGCAAGTAACGAGGCATTGGCTACCTTAAGAGAGTCATAGTTACTCGTCCCCATTGCTCACCCAGTCTGCCACTTTTTCATACTGTGGCCAGTCTGCCAGAAGCGATATGTCACTCGTTGTGTATCTTATGAGATTCATCGTTACTCTTTCCATAGGTTACTGGTATTCTCTGATTCAATGCCTCTCGTGACGAAAAAGTGGCTATCTTAATAGTGCAATACTTCTTCCTCCCAGTTGCTCACACAGTTTACTACTTTTTTGTGTAGTTTTTGTCTGCCAGAAACTATAATTCACTAGTTTTGTATCATAAAAGAGTCATCGTTTCTCCTCCTAGTGGTTATTCGAGACCTCTTAATCCAAACCGCAAGTAACGAGGCATTGGCTACCTTAAGAGAGTCATAGTTACTCGTCCCAATTGCTCACCCAGTCTGCCACTTTTTCTTACTGCGGCCAGTCTGCCAGAAGCGATATGTCACTCGTTGTGTATCTTAAGAGATTCATCGTTACTCCTTCCATAGGTTACTGGTATTCTCTGAGTCAATACCTCTCGTGACGAAAAAGTGGCTATCTTAATAGTGCAATACTTCTTCCTCCGAGTTGCTCACACAGTTTACTACTTTTTGTGTAGTTTTTGTCTGCCAGAAACTGCAATTCACTAGTTGTGTATCATAAAAGAGTCATCGTTTCTCCTCCTAGGGGTTTTCGAGATTTCTTAATCCAAACCGCAAGTAACGAGGCATTGGCTACCTTAAGAGAGTCATAGTTACTCGTCCCCATTGCTCACCCAGTCTGCCACTTTTTCTTACTGTGGCCAGTCTGCCAGAAGCGATATGTCACTCGTTGTGTATCTTAAGAGATTCATCGTTACTCCTTCCATAGGTTACATGTATTCTCTGAGTCAATACCTCTCTTGACGAAAAAGTGGCTATCTTAATAGTGCAATACTTCTTCCTCCGAGTTGCTCACACAGTTTACTGCTTTTGTGTAGTTTTTGTCTGCCAGAAACTATAATTCACTAGTTGTGTATCATAAAAGAGTCATCGTTTCTCCTCCTAGGGGTTATTCGAGATATCTTAATCCAAACCGCAAGTAACGTGGCATTGGCTACCTTAAGAGAGTCATAGTTACTCGTCCCCATTGCTCACCCAGTCTGTTACTTTTTCTTACTGTGGCCAGTCTGTCAGAAGCGATATGTCACTCGTTGTGTATCTTAAGAGATTCATCGTTACTCCTTCCGTAGGTTACTGGTATTCTCTGAGTCAATACCTCTCTTGACGAAAAAGTGGCTATCTTAATAGTGCAATACTTCTTCCTCCGAGTTGCTCACACAGTGTACTGCTTTTTGTGTAGTTTTTGTCTGCCAGAAACTATAATTCACTAGTTGTGTATCATAAAAGAGTCATCGTTTCTCCTCCTAGGGGTTATTCGAGATATCTTAATCCAAACCGCAAGTAACGAGGCATTGGCTACCTTAAGAGAGTCATAGTTACTCGTCCCCATTGCTCACCCAGTCTGTTACTTTTTCTTACTGTGGCCGGTCTGTCAGAAGCGATATGTCACTCGTTGTGTATCTTAAGAGATTCATCGTTACTCCTTCCATAGGTTACTGGTATTCTCTGAGTCAATACCTCTCTTGACGAAAAAGTGGCTATCTTAATAGTGCAATACTTCTTCCTCCGAGTTGCTCACACAGTGTACTGCTTTTTGTGTAGTTTTTGTCTGCCAGAAACTATAATTCACTAGTTGTGTATCATAAAAGAGTCATCGTTTCTCCTCCTAGGGGTTATTCGAGATATCTTAATCCAAACCGCAAGTAACGAGGCATTGGCTACCTTAAGAGAGTCATAGTTACTCGTCCCAATTGCTCACCCAGTCTGCCACTTTTCCTTACTGCGGGCAGTCTGCCAGAAGCGATATGTCACTCGTTGTGTATCTTAAGAGATTCATCGTTACTCCTTCCATAGGTTACTGGTATTCTCTGAGTCAATACCTCTCTTGACGAAAAAGTGGCTATCTTAATAGTGCAATACTTCTTCCTCCGAGTTGCTCACACAGTTTACTGCTTTTTGTGTAGTTTTTGTCTGCCAGAAACTATAATTCACTAGTTGTGTATCATAAAAGAGTCATCGTTTCTCCTCCTAGGGGTTATTCGAGATATCTTAATCCAAACCGCAAGTAACGAGGCATTGGCTACCTTAAGAGAGTCATAGTTACTCGTCCCCATTGCTCACCCAGTCTGTTACTTTTTCTTACTGTGGCCAGTCTGTCAGAAGCGATATGTCACTCGTTGTGTATCTTAAGAGATTCATCGTTACTCCTTCCATAGGTTACTGGTATTCTCTGAGTCAATACCTCTCTTGACGAAAAAGTGGCTATCTTAATAGTGCAATACTTCTTCCTCCGAGTTGCTCACACAGTGTACTGCTTTTTGTGTAGTTTTTGTCTGCCAGAAACTATAATTCACTAGTTGTGTATCATAAAAGAGTCATCGTTTCTCCTCCTAGGGGTTATTCGAGATATCTTAATCCAAACCGCAAGTAACGAGGCATTGGCTACCTTAAGAGAGTCATAGTTACTCGTCCCAATTGCTCACCCAGTCTGCCACTTTTCCTTACTGCGGCCAGTCTGCCAGAAGCGATATGTCACTCGTTGTGTATCTTAAGAGATTCATCGTTACTCCTTCCATAGGTTACTGGTATTCTCTGAGTCAATACCTCTCGTGACGAAAAAGTGGCTATCTTAATAGTGCAATACTTCTTCCTCCGAGTTGCTCACACAGTTTACTACTTTTTGTGTAGTTTTTGTCTGCCAGAAACTATAATTCACTAGTTTTGTATCATAAAAGAGTCATCGTTTCTCCTCCTAGGGGTTTTCGAGATTTCTTAATCCAAACCGCAAGTAACAAGGCATTGGCTACCTTAAGAGAGTCATAGTTACTCGTCCCCATTGCTCACCCAGTCTGCCACTTTTTCTTACTGTGGCCAGTCTGCCAGATCGATATGTCACTCGTTGTGTATCTTAAGAGATTCATCGTTACTCCTTCCATAGGTTACATGTATTCTCTGAGTCAATACCTCTCTTGACGAAAAAGTGGCTATCTTAATAGTGCAATACTTCTTCCTCCGAGTTGCTCACACAGTTTACTGCTTTTTGTGTAGTTTTTGTCTGCCAGAAACTATAATTCACTAGTTGTGTATCATAAAAGAGTCATCGTTTCTCCTCCTAGGGGTTATTCGAGATATCTTAATCCAAACCGCAAGTAACGAGGCATTGGCTACCTTAAGAGAGTCATAGTTACTCGTCCCCATTGCTCACCCAGTCTGTTACTTTTTCTTACTGTGGCCAGTCTGTCAGAAGCGATATGTCACTCGTTGTGTATCTTAAGAGATTCATCGTTACTCCTTCCATAGGTTACTGGTATTCTCTGAGTCAATACCTCTCTTGACGAAAAAGTGGCTATCTTAATAGTGCAATACTTCTTCCTCCGAGTTGCTCACACAGTGTACTGCTTTTTGTGTAGTTTTTGTCTGCCAGAAACTATAATTCACTAGTTGTGTATCATAAAAGAGTCATCGTTTCTCCTCCTAGGGGTTATTCGAGATTTCTTAATCCAAACCGCAAGTAACGAGGCATTGGCTACCTTAAGAGAGTCATAGTTACTCGTCCCAATTGCTCACCCAGTCTGCCACTTTTCCTTACTGCGGCCAGTCTGCCAGAAGCGATATGTCACTCGTTGTGTATCTTAAGAGATTCATCGTTACTCCTTCCATAGGTTACTGGTATTCTCTGAGTCAATACCTCTCTTGACGAAAAAGTGGCTATCTTAATAGTGCAATACTTCTTCCTCCGAGTTGCTCACACAGTTTACTGCTTTTTGTGTAGTTTTTGTCTGCCAGAAACTATAATTCACTAGTTGTGTATCATAAAAGAGTCATCGTTTCTCCTCCTAGGGGTTATTCGAGATATCTTAATCCAAACCGCAAGTAACGAGGCATTGGCTACCTTAAGAGAGTCATAGTTACTCGTCCCCATTGCTCACCCAGTCTGTTACTTTTTCTTACTGTGGCCAGTCTGTCAGAAGCGATATGTCACTCGTTGTGTATCTTAAGAGATTCATCGTTACTCCTTCCATAGGTTACTGGTATTCTCTGAGTCAATACCTCTCTTGACGAAAAAGTGGCTATCTTAATAGTGCAATACTTCTTCCTCCGAGTTGCTCACACAGTTTACTACTTTTTGTGTAGTTTTTGTCTGCCAGAAACTATAATTCACTAGTTTTGTATAATAAAAGAGTCATCATTTCTCCTCCTAGGGGTTATTCGAGACCTCTTAATCCAAACCGCAAGTAACGAGGCATTGGCTACCTTAAGAGAGTCATAGTTACTCGTCCCCATTGCTCACCCAGTCTGCCACTTTTTCATACTGTGGCCAGTCTGCCAGAAGCGATATGTCACTCGTTGTGTATCTTATGAGATTCATCGTTACTCTTTCCATAGGTTACTGGTATTCTCTGATTCAATGCCTCTCGTGACGAAAAAGTGGCTATCTTAATAGTGCAATACTTCTTCCTCCCAGTTGCTCACACAGTTTACTACTTTTTGTGTGGGTTTTGTCTGCCAGAAACTATAATTCACTAGTTGTGTAACATAAAAGTGTCATCGTTTCTCCTCCTAGGGGTTTTCGAGATTTCTTAATCTAAACCGCAAGTAACGAGGCATTGGCTACCTTAAGAGAGTCATAGTTACTCGTCCCCATTGCTCACCCAGTCTGCCACTTTTTCTTACTGTGGCCAGTCTGCCAGAAGCGATATGTCACTCGTTGTGTATCTTAAGAGATTCATCGTTACTCTTTCCATAGGTTACTGGTATTCTCTGACTCAATACCTCTCTTGACGAAAAAGTGGCTATCTTAATAGTGCAATACTTCTTCCTCCGAGTTGCTCACACAGTTTACTGCTTTTTGTGTAGTTTTTGTCTGCCAGAAACTATAATTCACTAGTTGTGTATCATAAAAGAGTCATCGTTTCTCCTCCTAGGGGTTATTCGAGATATCTTAATCCAAACCGCAAGTTACGAGGCATTGGCTACCTTAAGAGAGTCATAGTTACTCGTCCCAATTGCTCACCCAGTCTGCCACTTTTCCTTACTGCGGCCAGTCTGCCAGAAGCGATATGTCACTCGTTGTGTATCTTAAGAGATTCATCGTTACTTTTCCATAGGTTACTGGTATTCTCTGATTCAATGCCTCTCGTGACGAAAAAGTGGCCATCTTAATAGTGCAATACTTCTTCCTCCCAGTTGCTCACACAGTTTACTACTTTTTGTGTAGTTTTTGTCTGCCAGAAACTATAATTCACTAGTTGTGTATCATAAGAGAGTCATCGTTTCTCCTCCTAGGGGTTTTCGAGATTTCTTAATCCAAACCGCTAGTAACGAGGCATTGGCTACCTTAAGAGAGTCATAGTTACTCGTCCCAATTGCTCACCCAGTCTGCCACTTTTCCTTACTGCGGCCAGTCTGCCAGAAGCGATATGTCACTCGTTGTGTATCTTAAGAGATTCATCGTTACTCTTTCGATAGGTTACATGTATTCTCTGATTCAATGCCTCTCGTGACGAAAAAGTGGCTATCTTAATAGTGCAATACTTCTTCCTCCGAGTTGCTCACACAGTTTACTGCTTTTTGTGTAGTTTTTGTCTGCCAGAAACTATAATTCACTAGTTGTGTATCATAAAAGAGTCATCGTTTCTCCTCCTAGGGGTTATTCGAGATATCTTAATCCAAACCGCAAGTAACGAGGCATTGGCTACCTTAAGAGCGTCATAGTTACTCGTCCCAATTGCTCACCCAGTCTGCCACTTTTCCTTACTGCGGCCAGTCTGCCAGAAGCGATATGTCACTCGTTGTGTATCTTAAGAGATTCATCGTTACTCTTTCCATAGGTTACTGGTATTCTCTGATTCAATGCCTCTCGTGACGAAAAAGTGGCTATCTTAATAGTGCAATACTTCTTCCTCCGACTTGCTCACACAGTTTACTGCTTTTTGTGTAGTTTTTGTCTGCCAGAAACTATAATTCACTAGTTGTGTATCATAAAAGAGTCATCGTTTCTCCTCCTAGGTGTTTTCGAGATTTCTTAATCCAAACCGCAAGTAACGAGGCATTGGCTACCTTAAGAGAGTCATAGTTACTCGTCCCAATTGCTCACCCAGTCTGCCACTTTTCCTTACTGCGGCCAGTCTGCCAGAAGCGATATGTCACTCGTTGTGTATCTTAAGAGATTCATCGTTACTCCTTCCATAGGTTACTGGTATTCTCTGAGTCAATACCTCTCTTGACGAAAAAGTGGCTATCTTAATAGTGCAATACTTCTTCCTCCGAGTTGCTCACACAGTTTACTGCTTTTTGTGTAGTTTTTGTCTGCCAGAAACTATAATTCACTAGTTGTGTATCATAAAAGAGTCATCGTTTCACCTCCTAGGGGTTATTCGAGACCTCTTAATCCAAACCGCAAGTAACGAGGCATTGGCTACCTTAAGAGAGTCATAGTTACTCGTCCCAATTGCTCACCCAGTCTGCCACTTTTTCTTACTGCGGCCAGTCTGCCAGAAGCGATATGTCACTTGTTGTGTATCTTAAGAGATTCATCGTTACTCTTTCCATAGGTTACTGGTATTCTCTGAGTCAATACCTCTCGTGACGAAAAAGTGGCTATCTTAATAGTGCAATACTTCTTCCTCCGAGTTGCTCACACAGTTTACTACTTTTTGTGTAGTTTTTGTCTGCCAGAAACTATAATTCACTAGTTTTGTATAATAAAAGAGTCATCGTTTCTCCTCCTAGGGGTTATTCGAGACCTCTTAATCCAAACCGCAAGTAACGAGGCATTGGCTACCTTAAGAGAGTCATAGTTACTCGTCCCCATTGCTCACCCTGTCTGCCACTTTTCCTTACTGCGGCCAGTCTGCCAGAAGCGATATGTCACTCGTTGTGTATCTTAAGAGATTCATCGTTACTTTTTCCATAGGTTACTGGTATTCTCTGATTCAATGCATCTCGTGACGAAAAAGTGGCTATCTTGATAGTGCAATAGTTCTTCCTCCGAGTTGCTCACACAGTTTACTACTTTTTGTGTAGTTTTTGTCTGCCAGAAACTATAATTCACTAGTTGTGTAACATAAAAGAGTCATCGTTTCTCCTCCTAGGGGTTTTCGAGATTTCTTAATCCAAACCGCAAGTAACGAGGCATTGGCTACCTTACGAGAGTCATAGTTACTCGTCCCCATTGCTCACCCAGTCTGCCACTTTTTCTTACTGTGGCCAGTCTGCCAGAAGCGATATGTCACTTGTTGTGTATCTTAAGAGATTCATCGTTACTCCTTCCATAGGTTACTGGTATTCTCTGAGTCAATACCTCTCTTGACGAAAAAGTGGCTATCTTAATAGTGCAATACTTCTTCCTCCGAGTTGCTCACACAGTTAGTACTTTTTGTGTAGGTTTTGTCTGCCAGAAACTATAATTCACTAGTTGTGTAACATAAAAGTGTCATCGTTTCTCCTCCTAGGGGTTTTCGAGATTTCTTAATCTAAACCGCAAGTAACGAGGCATTGGCTACCTTAAGAGAGTCATAGTTACTCGTCCCCATTGCTCACCCAGTCTGCCACTTTTTCTTACTGTGGCCAGTCTGCCAGAAGCGATATGTCACTCGTTGTGTATCTTAAGAGATTCATCGTTACTCTTTCCATAGGTTACTGGTATTCTCTGACTCAATACCTCTCTTGACGAAAAAGTGGCTATCTTAATAGTGCAATACTTCTTCCTCCGAGTTGCTCACACAGTTTACTGCTTTTTGTGTAGTTTTTGTCTGCCAGAAACTATAATTCACTAGTTGTGTATCATAAAAGAGTCATCGTTTCTCCTCCTAGGGGTTATTCGAGATATCTTAATCCAAACCGCAAGTTACGAGGCATTGGCTATCTTAAGAGAGTCATAGTTACTCGTCCCAATTGCTCACCCAGTCTGCCACTTTTCCTTACTGCGGCCAGTCTGCCACAAGCGATATGTCACTCGTTGTGTATCTTAAGAGATTCATCGTTACTTTTTCCATAGGTTACTGGTATTCTCTGATTCAATGCCTCTCGTTACGAAAAAGTGGCCATCTTAATAGTGCAATACTTCTTCCTCCCAGTTGCTCACACAGTTTACTACTTTTTGTGTAGTTTTTGTCTGCCAGAAACTATAATTCACTAGTTGTGTATCATAAAAGAGTCATCGTTTCTCCTCCTAGGGGTTATTCGAGATATCTTAATCCAAACCGCAAGTAACGAGGCATTGGCTACCTTAAGAGCGTCATAGTTACTCGTCCCAATTGCTCACCCAGTCTGCCACTTTTCCTTACTGCGGCCAGTCTGCCAGAAGCGATATGTCACTCGTTGTGTATCTTAAGAGATTCATCGTTACTCTTTCCATAGGTTACTGGTATTCTCTGATTCAATGCCTCTCGTGACGAAAAAGTGGCTATCTTAATAGTGCAATACTTCTTCCTCCGAGTTGCTCACACAGTTTACTGCTTTTTGTGTAGTTTTTGTCTGCCAGAAACTATAATTCACTAGTTGTGTATCATAAAAGAGTCATCGTTTCTCCTCCTAGGCGTTTTCGAGATTTCTTAATCCAAACCGCAAGTAACGAGGCATTGGCTACCTTAAGAGAGTCATAGTTACTCGTCCCCATTGCTCACCCAGTCTGTTACTTGTTCTTACTGTGGCCAGTCTGTCAGAAGCGATATGTCACCCGTTGTGTATCTTAAGAGATTCATCGTTACTCCTTCCATAGGTTACTGGTATTCTCTGAGTCAATACCTCTCTTGACGAAAAAGTGGCTATCTTAATAGTGCAATACTTCTTCCTCCGAGTTGCTCACACAGTTTACTGCTTTTTGTGAAGTTTTTGTCTGCCAGAAACTATAATTCACTAGTTGTGTATCATAAAAGAGTCATCGTTTCTCCTCCTAGGGGTTATTCGAGATATCTTAATCCAAACCGCAAGTAACGAGGCATTGGCTACCTTAAGAGAGTCATAGTTACTCGTCCCAATTGCTCACCCAGTCTGCCACTTTTCCTTACTGCAGCCAGTCTGCCAGAAGCGATATGTCACTCGTTGTGTATCTTAAGAGATTCATCGTTACTCCTTCCATAGGTTACTGGTATTCTCTGAGTCAATACCTCTCTTGACGAAAAAGTGGCTATCTTAATAGTGCAATACTTCTTCCTCCGAGTTGCTCACACAGTTTACTGCTTTTTGTGTAGTTTTTGTCTGCCAGAAACTATAATTCACTAGTTGTGTATCATAAAAGAGTCATCGTTTCTCCTCCTAGGGGTTATTCGAGATATCTTAATCCAAACCGCAAGTAACGAGGCATTGGCTACCTTAAGAGAGTCATAGTTACTCGTCCCCATTGCTCACCCAGTCTGCCACTTTTTCTTACTGTGGCCAGTCTGCCAGAAGCGATATGTCACTCGTTGTGTATATTAAGAGATTCATCGTTACTCCTTCCATAGGTTACATGTATTCTCTGAGTCAATACCTCTCTTGACGAAAAAGTGGCCATCTTAATAGTGCAATACTTCTTCCTCCGAGTTGCTCACACAGTTTACTGCTTTTTGTGTAGTTTTTGTCTGCCAGAAACTATAATTCACTAGTTGTGTATCATAAAAGAGTCATCGTTTCTCCTCCTAGGGGTTATTCGAGATATCTTAATCCAAACCGCAAGTAACGAGGCTTTGGCTACCTTAAGAGCGTCATAGTTACTCGTCCCAATTGCTCACCCAGTCTGCCTCTTTTCCTTACTGCGGCCAGTCTGCCAGAAGCGATATGTCACTCGTTGTGTATCTTAAGAGATTCATCGTTACTCTTTCCATAGGTTACTGGTATTCTCTGATTCAATGCCTCTCGTAACGAAAAAGTGGCTATCTTAATAGTGCAATACTTCTTCCTCCCAGTTGCTCACACAGTTTACTACTTTTTGTGTAGTTTTTGTCTGCCAGAAACTATAATTCACTAGTTGTGTAACATAAAAGAGTCATCGTTTCTCCTCCTAGGGGTTTTCGAGATTTCTTAATCCAAACCGCAAGTAACGAGGCATTGGCTACCTTAAGAGAGTCATAGTTACTCGTCCCCATTGCTCACCCAGTCTGCCACTTTTTCTTACTGTGGCCAGTCTGCCAGAAGCGATATGTCACTTGTTGTGTATCTTAAGAGATTCATCGTTACTCCTTCCATAGGTTACTGGTATTCTCTGAGTCAATACCTCTCTTGACGAAAAAGTGGCTATCTTAATAGTGCAATACTTCTTCCTCCGAGTTGCTCACACAGTTAGTACTTTTTGTGTAGGTTTTGTCTGCCAGAAACTATAATTCACTAGTTGTGTAACATAAAAGTGTCATCGTTTCTCCTCCTAGGGGTTTTCGAGATTTCTTAATCTAAACCGCAAGTAACGAGGCATTGGCTACCTTAAGAGAGTCATAGTTACTCGTCCCCATTGCTCACCCAGTCTGCCACTTTTTCTTACTGTGGCCAGTCTGCCAGAAGCGATATGTCACTCGTTGTGTATCTTAAGAGATTCATCGTTACTCTTTCCATAGGTTACTGGTATTCTCTGACTCAATACCTCTCTTGACGAAAAAGTGGCTATCTTAATAGTGCAATACTTCTTCCTCCGAGTTGCTCACACAGTTTACTGCTTTTTGTGTAGTTTTTGTCTGCCAGAAACTATAATTCACTAGTTGTGTATCATAAAAGAGTCATCGTTTCTCCTCCTAGGGGTTATTCGAGATATCTTAATCCAAACCGCAAGTTACGAGGCATTGGCTACCTTAAGAGAGTCATAGTTACTCGTCCCAATTGCTCACCCAGTCTGCCACTTTTCCTTACTGCGGCCAGTCTGCCACAAGCGATATGTCACTCGTTGTGTATCTTAAGAGATTCATCGTTACTTTTTCCATAGGTTACTGGTATTCTCTGATTCAATGCCTCTCGTGACGAAAAAGTGGCCATCTTAATAGTGCAATACTTCTTCCTCCCAGTTGCTCACACAGTTTACTACTTTTTGTGTAGTTTTTGTCTGCCAGAAACTATAATTCACTAGTTGTGTATCATAAAAGAGTCATCGTTTCTCCTCCTAGGGGTTTTCGAGATTTCTTAATCCAAACCTCTAGTAACGAGGCATTGGCTACCTTAAGAGAGTCATAGTTACTCGTCCCAATTGCTCACCCAGTCTGCCACTTTACCTTACTGCGGCCAGTCTGCCAGAAGCGATATGTCACTCGTTGTGTATCTTAAGAGATTCATCGTTACTCTTTCGATAGGTTACATGTATTCTCTGATTCAATGCCTCTCGTGACGAAAAAGTGGCTATCTTAATAGTGCAATACTTCTTCCTCCGAGTTGCTCACACAGTTTACTGCTTTTTGTGTAGTTTTTGTCTGCCAGAAACTATAATTCACTAGTTGTGTATCATAAAAGAGTCATCGTTTCTCCTCCTAGGGGTTATTCGAGATATCTTAATCCAAACCGCAAGTAACGAGGCATTGGCTACCTTAAGAGCGTCATAGTTACTCGTCCCAATTGCTCACCCAGTCTGCCACTTTTCCTTACTGCGGCCAGTCTGCCAGAAGCGATATGTCACTCGTTGTGTATCTTAAGAGATTCATCGTTACTCTTTCCATAGGTTACTGGTATTCTCTGATTCAATGCCTCTCGTGACGAAAAAGTGGCTATCTTAATAGTGCAATACTTCTTCCTCCGAGTTGCTCACACAGTTTACTGCTTTTTGTGTAGTTTTTGTCTGCCAGAAACTATAATTCACTAGTTGTGTATCATAAAAGAGTCATCGTTTCTCCTCCTAGGCGTTTTCGAGATTTCTTAATCCAAACCGCAAGTAACGAGGCATTGGCTACCTTAAGAGAGTCATAGTTACTCGTCCCCATTGCTCACCCAGTCTGTTACTTGTTCTTACTGTGGCCAGTCTGTCAGAAGCGATATGTCACCCGTTGTGTATCTTAAGAGATTCATCGTTACTCCTTCCATAGGTTACTGGTATTCTCTGAGTCAATACCTCTCTTGACGAAAAAGTGGCTATCTTAATAGTGCAATACTTCTTCCTCCGAGTTGCTCACACAGTTTACTGCTTTTTGTGAAGTTTTTGTCTGCCAGAAACTATAATTCACTCGTTGTGTATCATAAAAGAGTCATCGTTTCTCCTCCTAGGGGTTATTCGAGATATCTTAATCCAAACCGCAAGTAACGAGGCATTGGCTACCTTAAGAGAGTCATAGTTACTCGTCCCAATTGCTCACCCAGTCTGCCACTTTTCCTTACTGCAGCCAGTCTGCCAGAAGCGATATGTCACTCGTTGTGTATCTTAAGAGATTCATCGTTACTCCTTCCATAGGTTACTGGTATTCTCTGAGTCAATACCTCTCTTGACGAAAAAGTGGCTATCTTAATAGTGCAATACTTCTTCCTCCGAGTTGCTCACACAGTTTACTGCTTTTTGTGTAGTTTTTGTCTGCCAGAAACTATAATTCACTAGTTGTGTATCATAAAAGAGTCATCGTTTCTCCTCCTAGGGGTTATTCGAGACCTCTTAATCCAAACCGCAAGTAACGAGGCATTGGCTACCTTAAGAGAGTCATAGTTACTCGTCCCAATTGCTCACCCAGTCTGCCACTTTTTCTTACTGCGGCCAGTCTGCCAGAAGCGATATGTCACTCGTTGTGTATCTTAAGAGATTCATCGTTACTCCTTCCATAGGTTACTGGTATTCTCTGAGTCAATACCTCTCGTGACGAAAAAGTGGCTATCTTAATAGTGCAATACTTCTTCCTCCGAGTTGCTCACACAGTTTACTACTTTTTGTGTAGTTTTTGTCTGCCAGAAACTATAATTCACTAGTTTTGTATAATAAAAGAGTCATCGTTTCTCCTCCTAGGGGTTATTCGAGACCTCTTAATCCAAACCGCAAGTAACGAGGCATTGGCTACCTTAAGAGAGTCATAGTTACTCGTCCCCATTGCTCACCCAGTCTGCCACTTTTCCTTACTGCGGCCAGTCTGCCAGAAGCGATATGTCACTCGTTGTGTATCTTAAGAGATTCATCGTTACTCCTTCCATAGGTTACTGGTATTCTCTGAGTCAATACCTCTCTTGACGAAAAAGTGGCTATCTTAATAGTGCAATACTTCTTCCTCCGAGTTGCTCACACAGTTTACTGCTTTTTGTGTAGTTTTTGTCTGCCAGAAACTATAATTCACTAGTTGTGTATCATAAAAGAGTCATCGTTTCTCCTCCTAGGGGTTATTCGAGATATCTTAATCCAAACCGCAAGTAACGAGGCATTGGCTACCTTAAGAGAGTCATAGTTACTCGTCCCCATTGCTCACCCAGTCTGCCACTTTTTCTTACTGTGGCCAGTCTGCCAGAAGCGATATGTCACTCGTTGTGTATCTTAAGAGATTCATCGTTACTCCTTCCATAGGTTACATGTATTCTCTGAGTCAATACCTCTCTTGACGAAAAAGTGGCCATCTTAATAGTGCAATACTTCTTCCTCCGAGTTGCTCACACAGTTTACTGCTTTTTGTGTAGTTTTTGTCTGCCAGAAACTATAATTCACTAGTTGTGTATCATAAAAGAGTCATCGTTTCTCCTCCTAGGGGTTATTCGAGATATCTTAATCCAAACCGCAAGTAACGAGGCTTTGGCTACCTTAAGAGCGTCATAGTTACTCGTCCCAATTGCTCACCCAGTCTGCCTCTTTTCCTTACTGCGGCCAGTCTGCCAGAAGCGATATGTCACTCGTTGTGTATCTTAAGAGATTCATCGTTACTCTTTCCATAGGTTACTGGTATTCTCTGATTCAATGCCTCTCGTAACGAAAAAGTGGCTATCTTAATAGTGCAATACTTCTTCCTCCCAGTTGCTCACACAGTTTACTACTTTTTTGTGTAGTTTTTGTCTGCCAGAAACTATAATTCACTAGTTTTGTATCATAAAAGAGTCATCGTTTCTCCTCCTAGGGGTTATTCGAGACCTCTTAATCCAAACCGCAAGTAACGAGGCATTGGCTACCTTAAGAGAGTCATAGTTACTCGTCCCAATTGCTCACCCAGTCTGCCACTTTTTCTTACTGCGGCCAGTCTGCCAGAAGCGATATGTCACTCGTTGTGTATCTTAAGAGATTCATCGTTACTCCTTCCATAGGTTACTGGTATTCTCTGAGTCAACACCTCTCGTGACGAAAAAGTGGCTATCTTAATAGTGCAATACTTCTTCCTCCGAGTTGCTCACACAGTTTACTACTTTTTGTGTAGTTTTTGTCTGCCAGAAACTATAATTCACTAGTTGTGTATCATAAAAGAGTCATCGTTTCTCCTCCTAGGGGTTTTCGAGATTTCTTAATCCAAACCGCAAGTAACGAGGCATTGGCTACCTTAAGAGAGTCATAGTTACTCGTCCCCATTGCTCACCCAGTCTGTTACTTTTTCTTACGGTGGCCAGTCTGTCAGAAGCGATATGTCACTCGTTGTGTATCTTAAGAGATTCATCGTTACTCCTTCCATAGGTTACTGGTATTCTCTGAGTCAATACCTCTCTTGACGAAAAAGTGGCTATCTTAATAGTGCAATACTTCTTCCTCCGAGTTGCTCACACAGTTTACTACTTTTTGTGTAGTTTTTGTCTGCCAGAAAGTATAATTCACTAGTTGTGTATCATAAAAGAGTCATCGTTTCTCCTCCTAGGGGTTATTCGAGATATCTTAATCCAAACCGCAAGTAACGAGGCATTGGCTACCTTAAGAGAGTCATAGTTACTCGTCCCAATTGCTCACCCAGTCTGCCACTTTTCCTTACTGCGGCCAGTCTGCCAGAAGCGATATGTCACTCGTTGTGTATCTTAAGAGATTCATCGTTACTCCTTCCATAGGTTACTGGTATTCTCTGAGTCAATACCTCTCTTGACGAAAAAGTGGCTATCTTAATAGTGCAATACTTCTTCCTCCGAGTTGCTCACACAGTTTACTGCTTTTTGTGTAGTTTTTGTCTGCCAGAAACTATAATTCACTAGTTGTGTATCATAAAAGAGTCATCGTTTCTCCTCCTAGGGGTTATTCGAGACCTCTTAATCCAAACCGCAAGTAACGAGGCATTGGCTACCTTAAGAGAGTCATAGTTACTCGTCCAAATTGCTCACCCAGTCTGCCACTTTTTCTTACTGCGGCCAGTCTGCCAGAAGCGATATGTCACTCGTTGTGTATCTTAAGAGATTCATCGTTACTCCTTCCATAGGTTACTGGTATTCTCTGAGTCAATACCTCTCGTGACGAAAAAGTGGCTATCTTAATAGTGCAATACTTCTTCCTCCGAGTTGCTCACACAGTTTACTGCTTTTTGTGTAGTTTTTGTCTGCCAGAAACTATAATTCACTAGTTGTGTATCATAAAAGAGTCATCGTTTCTCCTCCTAGGGGTTATTCGAGATATCTTAATCCAAACCGCAAGTAACGAGGCATTGGCTACCTTAAGAGAGTCATAGTTACTCGTCCCCATTGCTCACCCAGTCTGCCACTTTTTCTTACTGTGGCCAGTCTGCCAGAAGCGATATGTCACTCGTTGTGTATCTTAAGAGATTCATCGTTACTCCTTCCATAGGTTACATGTATTCTCTGAGTCAATACCTCTCTTGACGAAAAAGTGGCCATCTTAATAGTGCAATACTTCTTCCTCCGAGTTGCTCACACAGTTTACTGCTTTTTGTGTAGTTTTTGTCTGCCAGAAACTATAATTCACTAGTTGTGTATCATAAAAGAGTCATCGTTTCTCCTCCTAGGGGTTATTCGAGATATCTTAATCCAAACCGCAAGTAACGAGGCTTTGGCTACCTTAAGAGCGTCATAGTTACTCGTCCCAATTGCTCACCCAGTCTGCCACTTTTCCTTACTGCGGCCAGTCTGCCAGAAGCGATATGTCACTCGTTGTGTATCTTAAGAGATTCATCGTTACTCTTTCCATAGGTTACTGGTATTCTCTGATTCAATGCCTCTCGTAACGAAAAAGTGGCTATCTAAATAGTGCAATACTTCTTCCTCCCAGTTGCTCACACAGTTTACTACTTTTTTGTGTAGTTTTTGTCTGCCAGAAACTATAATTCACTAGTTTTGTATCATAAAAGAGTCATCGTTTCTCCTCCTAGGGGTTATTCGAGACATCTTAATCCAAACCGCAAGTAACGAGGCATTGGCTACCATAAGAGAGTCATAGTTACTCGTCCCAATTGCTCACCCAGTCTGCCCCTTTTTCTTACTGCGGCCAGTCTGCCAGAAGCGATATGTCACTCGTTGTGTATCTTAAGAGATTCATCGTTACTCCTTCCATAGGTTACTGGTATTCTCTGAGTCAACACCTCTCGTGACGAAAAAGTGGCTATCTTAATAGTGCAATACTTCTTCCTCCGAGTTGCTCACACAGTTTACTACTTTTTGTGTAGTTTTTGTCTGCCAGAAACTATAATTCACTAGTTGTGTATCATAAAAGAGTCATCGTTTCTCCTCCTAGGGGTTTTCGAGATTTCTTAATCCAAACCGCAAGTAACGAGGCATTGGCTACCTTAAGAGAGTCATAGTTACTCGTCCCCATTGCTCACCCAGTCTGTTACTTTTTCTTACTGTGGCCAGTCTGTCAGAAGCGATATGTCACTCGTTGTGTATCTTAAGAGATTCATCGTTACTCCTTCCATAGGTTACTGGTATTCTCTGAGTCAATACCTCTCTTGACGAAAAAGTGGCTATCTTAATAGTGCAATACTTCTTCCTCCGAGTTGCTCACACAGTTTACTACTTTTTGTGTAGTTTTTGTCTGCCAGAAACTATAATTCACTAGTTGTGTATCATAAAAGAGTCATCGTTTCTCCTCCTAGGGGTTATTCGAGATATCTTAATCCAAACCGCAAGTAACGAGGCATTGGCTACCTTAAGAGAGTCATAGTTACTCGTCCCAATTGCTCACCCAGTCTGCCACTTTTCCTTACTGCGGCTAGTCTGCCAGAAGCGATATGTCACTCGTTGTGTATCTTAAGAGATTCATCGTTACTCTTTGCTTAGGTTACTGGTATTCTCTGATTCAATGCCTCTCGTAACGAAAAAGTGGCTATCTTAATAGTGCAATACTTCTTCCTCCCAGTTGCTCACACAGTTTACTACATTTTTGTGTAGCTTTTGTCTGCCAGAAACTATAATTCACTAGTTTTGTATCATAAAAGAGTCATCGTTTCTCCTCCTAGGGGTTATTCGAGACCTCTTAATCCAAACCGCAAGTAACGAGGCATTGGCTACCTTAAGAGAGTCATAGTTACTCGTCCCAATTGCTCACCCAGTCTGCCACTTTTTCTTACTGCGGCCAGTCTGCCAGAAGCGATATGTCACTCGTTGTGTATCTTAAGAGATTCATCGTTACTCCTTCCATAGGTTACTGGTATTCTCTGAGTCAATACCTCTCGTGACGAAAAAGTGGCTATCTTAATAGTGCAATACTTCTTCCTCCGAGTTACTCACACAATTTACTACTTTTTGTGTAGTTTTTGTCTGCGAGAAACTATAATTCACTAGTTGTGTATCATAAAAGAGTCATCGTTATTCCTCCTACGGGTTATTCGAGATTTCTTAATCCAAACCGCAAGTAACGAGGCATTGGCTACATTAAGAGAGTCATAGTTACTCGTCCCCATTGCTCACCCAGTCTGTTACTTTTTCTTACTGTGGCCAGTCTGTCAGAAGCGATATGTCACTCGTTGTGTATCTTAAGAGATTCATCGTTACTCCTTCCATAGGTTACTGGTATTCTCTGAGTCAATATATCTCTTGACGAAAAAGTGGCTATCTTAATAGTGCAATACTTCTTCCTCCGAGTTGCTCACACAGTTTACTGCTTTTTGTGTAGTTTTTGTCTGCCAGAAACTATAATTCACTAGTTGTGTATCATAAAAGAGTCATCGTTTCTCCTCCTAGGGGTTTTCGAGATTTCTTAATCCAAACCGCAAGTAACGAGGCATTGGCTACCTTAAGAGAGTCATAGTTACTCGTCCCCATTGCTCACCCAGTCTGTTACTTTTTCTTACTGTGGCCAGTCTGTCAGAAGCGATATGTCACTCGTTGTGTATCTTAAGAGATTCATCGTTACTCTTTCCATAGGTTACTGGTATTCTCTGAGTCAATACCTCTCTTGACGAAAAAGTGGCTATCTTAATAGTGCAATACTTCTTCCTCCGAGTTGCTCACACAGTTTACTACTTTTTGTGTAGTTTTTGTCTGCCAGAAACTATAATTCACTAGTTGTGTATAATAAAAGAGTCATCGTTTCTCCTCCTAGGGGTTATTCGAGACCTCTTAATCCAAACCGCAAGTAACGAGGCATTGGCTACCTTAAGAGAGTCATAGTTACTCGTCCCAATTGCTCACCCAGTCTGCCACTTTTTCTTACTGCGGCCAGTCTGCCAGAAGCGATATGTCACTCGTTGTGTATCTTAAGAGATTCATCGTTACTCTTTGCTTAGGTTACTGGTATTCTCTGATTCAATGCCTCTCGTAACGAAAAAGTGGCTATCTTAATAGTGCAATACTTCTTCCTCCCAGTTGCTCACACAGTTTACTACATTTTTGTGTAGCTTTTGTCTGCCAGAAACTATAATTCACTAGTTTTGTATCATAAAAGAGTCATCGTTTCTCCTCCTAGGGGTTATTCGAGACCTCTTAATCCAAACCGCAAGTAACGAGGCATTGGCTACCTTAAGAGAGTCATAGTTACTCGTCCCAATTGCTCACCCAGTCTGCCACTTTTTCTTACTGCGGCCAGTCTGCCAGAAGCGATATGTCACTCGTTGTGTATCTTAAGAGATTCATCGTTACTCTTTCGATAGGTTACATGTATTCTCTGATTCAATGCCTCTCGTGACGAAAAAGTGGCTATCTTAATAGTGCAATACTTCTTCCTCCGAGTTGCTCACACAGTTTACTGCTTTTTGTGTAGTTTTTGTCTGCCAGAAACTATAATTCACTAGTTGTGTATCATAAAAGAGTCATCGTTTCTCCTCCTAGGGGTTATTCGAGATATCTTAATCCAAACCGCAAGTAACGAGGCATTGGCTACCTTAAGAGCGTCATAGTTACTCGTCCCAATTGCTCACCCAGTCTGCCACTTTTCCTTACTGCGGCCAGTCTGCCAGAAGCGATATGTCACTCGTTGTGTATCTTAAGAGATTCATCGTTACTCCTTCCATAGGTTACTGGTATTCTCTGAGTCAACACCTCTCGTGACGAAAAAGTGGCTATCTTAATAGTGCAATACTTCTTCCTCCGAGTTGCTCACACAGTTTACTACTTTTTGTGTAGTTTTTGTCTGCCAGAAACTATAATTCACTAGTTGTGTATCATAAAAGAGTCATCGTTTCTCCTCCTAGGGGTTTTCGAGATTTCTTAATCCAAACCGCAAGTAACGAGGCATTGGCTACCTTAAGAGAGTCATAGTTACTCGTCCCCATTGCTCACCCAGTCTGTTACTTTTTCTTACTGTGGCCAGTCTGTCAGAAGCGATATGTCACTCGTTGTGTATCTTAAGAGATTCATCGTTACTCCTTCCATAGGTTACTGGTATTCTCTGAGTCAATACCTCTCTTGACGAAAAAGTGGCTATCTTAATAGTGCAATACTTCTTCCTCCGAGTTGCTCACACAGTTTACTACTTTTTGTGTAGTTTTTGTCTGCCAGAAACTATAATTCACTAGTTGTGTATCATAAAAGAGTCATCGTTTCTCCTCCTAGGGGTTATTCGAGATATCTTAATCCAAACCGCAAGTAACGAGGCATTGGCTACCTTAAGAGAGTCATAGTTACTCGTCCCAATTGCTCACCCAGTCTGCCACTTTTCCTTACTGCGGCTAGTCTGCCAGAAGCGATATGTCACTCGTTGTGTATCTTAAGAGATTCATCGTTACTCTTTGCTTAGGTTACTGGTATTCTCTGATTCAATGCCTCTCGTAACGAAAAAGTGGCTATCTTAATAGTGCAATACTTCTTCCTCCCAGTTGCTCACACAGTTTACTACATTTTTGTGTAGCTTTTGTCTGCCAGAAACTATAATTCACTAGTTTTGTATCATAAAAGAGTCATCGTTTCTCCTCCTAGGGGTTATTCGAGACCTCTTAATCCAAACCGCAAGTAACGAGGCATTGGCTACCTTAAGAGAGTCATAGTTACTCGTCCCAATTGCTCACCCAGTCTGCCACTTTTTCTTACTGCGGCCAGTCTGCCAGAAGCGATATGTCACTCGTTGTGTATCTTAAGAGATTCATCGTTACTCCTTCCATAGGTTACATGTATTCTCTGAGTCAATACCTCTCGTGACGAAAAAGTGGCTATCTTAATAGTGCAATACTTCTTCCTCCGAGTTACTCACACAATTTACTACTTTTTGTGTAGTTTTTGTCTGCGAGAAACTATAATTCACTAGTTGTGTATCATAAAAGAGTCATCGTTATTCCTCCTACGGGTTATTTGAGATTTCTTAATCCAAACCGCAAGTAACGAGGCATTGGCTACATTAAGAGAGTCATAGTTACTCGTCCCCATTGCTCACCCAGTCTGTTACTTTTTCTTACTGTGGCCAGTCTGTCAGAAGCGATATGTCACTCGTTGTGTATCTTAAGAGATTCATCGTTACTCCTTCCATAGGTTACTGGTATTCTCTGAGTCAATATATCTCTTGACGAAAAAGTGGCTATCTTAATAGTGCAATACTTCTTCCTCCGAGTTGCTCACACAGTTTACTGCTTTTTGTGTAGTTTTTGTCTGCCAGAAACTATAATTCACTAGTTGTGTATCATAAAAGAGTCATCGTTTCTCCTCCTAGGGGTTTTCGAGATTTCTTAATCCAAACCGCAAGTAACGAGGCATTGGCTACCTTAAGAGAGTCATAGTTACTCGTCCCCATTGCTCACCCAGTCTGTTACTTTTTCTTACTGTGGCCAGTCTGTCAGAAGCGATATGTCACTCGTTGTGTATCTTAAGAGATTCATCGTTACTCTTTCCATAGGTTACTGGTATTCTCTGAGTCAATACCTCTCTTGACGAAAAAGTGGCTATCTTAATAGTGCAATACTTCTTCCTCCGAGTTGCTCACACAGTTTACTACTTTTTGTGTAGTTTTTGTCTGCCAGAAACTATAATTCACTAGTTGTGTATAATAAAAGAGTCATCGTTTCTCCTCCTAGGGGTTATTCGAGACCTCTTAATCCAAACCGCAAGTAACGAGGCATTGGCTACCTTAAGAGAGTCATAGTTACTCGTCCCAATTGCTCACCCAGTCTGCCACTTTTTCTTACTGCGGCCAGTCTGCCAGAAGCGATATGTCACTCGTTGTGTATCTTAAGAGATTCATCGTTACTCTTTGCTTAGGTTACTGGTATTCTCTGATTCAATGCCTCTCGTAACGAAAAAGTGGCTATCTTAATAGTGCAATACTTCTTCCTCCCAGTTGCTCACACAGTTTACTACATTTTTGTGTAGCTTTTGTCTGCCAGAAACTATAATTCACTAGTTTTGTATCATAAAAGAGTCATCGTTTCTCCTCCTAGGGGTTATTCGAGACCTCTTAATCCAAACCGCAAGTAACGAGGCATTGGCTACCTTAAGAGAGTCATAGTTACTCGTCCCAATTGCTCACCCAGTCTGCCACTTTTTCTTACTGCGGCCAGTCTGCCAGAAGCGATATGTCACTCGTTGTGTATCTTAAGAGATTCATCGTTACTCTTTCGATAGGTTACATGTATTCTCTGATTCAATGCCTCTCGTGACGAAAAAGTGGCTATCTTAATAGTGCAATACTTCTTCCTCCAAGTTGCTCACACAGTTTACTGCTTTTTGTGTAGTTTTTGTCTGCCAGAAACTATAATTCACTAGTTGTGTATCATAAAAGAGTCATCGTTTCTCCTCCTAGGGGTTATTCGAGATATCTTAATCCAAACCGCAAGTAACGAGGCATTGGCTACCTTAAGAGCGTCATAGTTACTCGTCCCAATTGCTCACCCAGTCTGCCACTTTTCCTTACTGCGGCCAGTCTGCCAGAAGCGATATGTCACTCGTTGTGTATCTTAAGAGATTCATCGTTACTCTTTCCATAGGTTACTGGTATTCTCTGATTCAATGCCTCTCGTGACGAAAAAGTGGCTATCTTAATAGTGCAATACTTCTTCCTCCGAGTTGCTCACACAGTTTACTGCTTTTTGTGTAGTTTTTGTCTGCCAGAAACTATAATTCACTAGTTGTGTATCATAAAAGAGTCATCGTTTCTCCTCCTAGGCGTTTTCGAGATTTCTTAATCCAAACCGCAAGTAACGAGGCATTGGCTACCTTAAGAGAGTCATAGTTACTCGTCCCCATTGCTCACCCAGTCTGTTACTTGTTCTTACTGTGGCCAGTCTGTCAGAAGCGATATGTCACCCGTTGTGTATCTTAAGAGATTCATCGTTACTCCTTCCATAGGTTACTGGTATTCTCTGAGTCAATACCTCTCTTGACGAAAAAGTGGCTATCTTAATAGTGCAATACTTCTTCCTCCGAGTTGCTCACACAGTTTACTGCTTTTTGTGAAGTTTTTGTCTGCCAGAAACTATAATTCACTCGTTGTGTATCATAAAAGAGTCATCGTTTCTCCTCCTAGGGGTTATTCGAGATATCTTAATCCAAACCGCAAGTAACGAGGCATTGGCTACCTTAAGAGAGTCATAGTTACTCGTCCCAATTGCTCACCCAGTCTGCCACTTTTCCTTACTGCAGCCAGTCTGCCAGAAGCGATATGTCACTCGTTGTGTATCTTAAGAGATTCATCGTTACTCCTTCCATAGGTTACTGGTATTCTCTGAGTCAATACCTCTCTTGACGAAAAAGTGGCTATCTTAATAGTGCAATACTTCTTCCTCCGAGTTGCTCACACAGTTTACTGCTTTTTGTGTAGTTTTTGTCTGCCAGAAACTATAATTCACTAGTTGTGTATCATAAAAGAGTCATCGTTTCTCCTCCTAGGGGTTATTCGAGACCTCTTAATCCAAACCGCAAGTAACGAGGCATTGGCTACCTTAAGAGAGTCATAGTTACTCGTCCCAATTGCTCACCCAGTCTGCCACTTTTTCTTACTGCGGCCAGTCTGCCAGAAGCGATATGTCACTCGTTGTGTATCTTAAGAGATTCATCGTTACTCCTTCCATAGGTTACTGGTATTCTCTGAGTCAATACCTCTCGTGACGAAAAAGTGGCTATCTTAATAGTGCAATACTTCTTCCTCCGAGTTGCTCACACAGTTTACTACTTTTTGTGTAGTTTTTGTCTGCCAGAAACTATAATTCACTAGTTTTGTATAATAAAAGAGTCATCGTTTCTCCTCCTAGGGGTTATTCGAGACCTCTTAATCCAAACCGCAAGTAACGAGGCATTGGCTACCTTAAGAGAGTCATAGTTACTCGTCCCCATTGCTCACCCAGTCTGCCACTTTTCCTTACTGCGGCCAGTCTGCCAGAAGCGATATGTCACTCGTTGTGTATCTTAAGAGATTCATCGTTACTCCTTCCATAGGTTACTGGTATTCTCTGAGTCAATACCTCTCTTGACGAAAAAGTGGCTATCTTAATAGTGCAATAGTTCTTCCTCCGAGTTGCTCACACAGTTTACTGCTTTTTGTGTAGTTTTTGTCTGCCAGAAACTATAATTCACTAGTTGTGTATCATAAAAGAGTCATCGTTTCTCCTCCTAGGGGTTATTCGAGATATCTTAATCCAAACCGCAAGTAACGAGGCATTGGCTACCTTAAGAGAGTCATAGTTACTCGTCCCCATTGCTCACCCAGTCTGCCACTTTTTCTTACTGTGGCCAGTCTGCCAGAAGCGATATGTCACTCGTTGTGTATCTTAAGAGATTCATCGTTACTCCTTCCATAGGTTACATGTATTCTCTGAGTCAATACCTCTCTTGACGAAAAAGTGGCCATCTTAATAGTGCAATACTTCTTCCTCCGAGTTGCTCACACAGTTTACTGCTTTTTGTGTAGTTTTTGTCTGCCAGAAACTATAATTCACTAGTTGTGTATCATAAAAGAGTCATCGTTTCTCCTCCTAGGGGTTATTCGAGATATCTTAATCCAAACCGCAAGTAACGAGGCTTTGGCTACCTTAAGAGCGTCATAGTTACTCGTCCCAATTGCTCACCCAGTCTGCCTCTTTTCCTTACTGCGGCCAGTCTGCCAGAAGCGATATGTCACTCGTTGTGTATCTTAAGAGATTCATCGTTACTCTTTCCATAGGTTACAGGTATTCTCTGATTCAATGCCTCTCGTAACGAAAAAGTGGCTATCTTAATAGTGCAATACTTCTTCCTCCCAGTTGCTCACACAGTTTACTACTTTTTTGTGTAGGTTTTGTCTGCCAGAAACTATAATTCACTAGTTTTGTATCATAAAAGAGTCATCGTTTCTCCTCCTAGGGGTTATTCGAGACCTCTTAATCCAAACCGCAAGTAACGAGGCATTGGCTACCTTAAGAGAGTCATAGTTACTCGTCCCAATTGCTCACCCAGTCTGCCACTTTTTCTTACTGCGGCCAGTCTGCCAGAAGCGATATGTCACTCGTTGTGTATCTTAAGAGATTCATCGTTACTCCTTCCATAGGTTACTGGTATTCTCTGAGTCAACACCTCTCGTGACGAAAAAGTGGCTATCTTAATAGTGCAATACTTCTTCCTCCGAGTTGCTCACACAGTTTACTACTTTTTGTGTAGTTTTTGTCTGCCAGAAACTATAATTCACTAGTTGTGTATCATAAAAGAGTCATCGTTTCTCCTCCTAGGGGTTTTCGAGATTTCTTAATCCAAACCGCAAGTAACGAGGCATTGGCTACCTTAAGAGAGTCATAGTTACTCGTCCCCATTGCTCACCCAGTCTGTTACTTTTTCTTACGGTGGCCAGTCTGTCAGAAGCGATATGTCACTCGTTGTGTATCTTAAGAGATTCATCGTTACTCCTTCCATAGGTTACTGGTATTCTCTGAGTCAATACCTCTCTTGACGAAAAAGTGGCTATCTTAATAGTGCAATACTTCTTCCTCCGAGTTGCTCACACAGTTTACTACTTTTTGTGTAGTTTTTGTCTGCCAGAAAGTATAATTCACTAGTTGTGTATCATAAAAGAGTCATCGTTTCTCCTCCTAGGGGTTATTCGAGATATCTTAATCCAAACCGCAAGTAACGAGGCATTGGCTACCTTAAGAGAGTCATAGTTACTCGTCCCAATTGCTCACCCAGTCTGCCACTTTTCCTTACTGCGGCCAGTCTGCCAGAAGCGATATGTCACTCGTTGTGTATCTTAAGAGATTCATCGTTACTCCTTCCATAGGTTACTGGTATTCTCTGAGTCAATACCTCTCTTGACGAAAAAGTGGCTATCTTAATAGTGCAATACTTCTTCCTCCGAGTTGCTCACACAGTTTACTGCTTTTTGTGTAGTTTTTGTCTGCCAGAAACTATAATTCACTAGTTGTGTATCATAAAAGAGTCATCGTTTCTCCTCCTAGGGGTTATTCGAGACCTCTTAATCCAAACCGCAAGTAACGAGGCATTGGCTACCTTAAGAGAGTCATAGTTACTCGTCCCAATTGCTCACCCAGTCTGCCACTTTTTCTTACTGCGGCCAGTCTGCCAGAAGCGATATGTCACTCGTTGTGTATCTTAAGAGATTCATCGTTACTCCTTCCATAGGTTACTGGTATTCTCTGAGTCAATACCTCTCGTGACGAAAAAGTGGCTATCTTAATAGTGCAATACTTCTTCCTCCGAGTTGCTCACACAGTTTACTGCTTTTTGTGTAGTTTTTGTCTGCCAGAAACTATAATTCACTAGTTGTGTATCATAAAAGAGTCATCGTTTCTCCTCCTAGGGGTTATTCGAGATATCTTAATCCAAACCGCAAGTAACGAGGCATTGGCTACCTTAAGAGAGTCATAGTTACTCGTCCCCATTGCTCACCCAGTCTGCCACTTTTTCTTACTGTGGCCAGTCTGCCAGAAGCGATATGTCACTCGTTGTGTATCTTAAGAGATTCATCGTTACTCCTTCCATAGGTTACATGTATTCTCTGAGTCAATACCTCTCTTGACGAAAAAGTGGCCATCTTAATAGTGCAATACTTCTTCCTCCGAGTTGCTCACACAGTTTACTGCTTTTTGTGTAGTTTTTGTCTGCCAGAAACTATAATTCACTAGTTGTGTATCATAAAAGAGTCATCGTTTCTCCTCCTAGGGGTTATTCGAGATATCTTAATCCAAACCGCAAGTAACGAGGCTTTGGCTACCTTAAGAGCGTCATAGTTACTCGTCCCAATTGCTCACCCAGTCTGCCACTTTTCCTTACTGCGGCCAGTCTGCCAGAAGCGATATGTCACTCGTTGTGTATCTTAAGAGATTCATCGTTACTCTTTCCATAGGTTACTGGTATTCTCTGATTCAATGCCTCTCGTAACGAAAAAGTGGCTATCTAAATAGTGCAATACTTCTTCCTCCCAGTTGCTCACACAGTTTACTACTTTTTTGTGTAGTTTTTGTCTGCCAGAAACTATAATTCACTAGTTTTGTATCATAAAAGAGTCATCGTTTCTCCTCCTAGGGGTTATTCGAGACCTCTTAATCCAAACCGCAAGTAACGAGGCATTGGCTACCTTAAGAGAGTCATAGTTACTCGTCCCAATTGCTCACCCAGTCTGCCCCTTTTTCTTACTGCGGCCAGTCTGCCAGAAGCGATATGTCACTCGTTGTGTATCTTAAGAGATTCATCGTTACTCCTTCCATAGGTTACTGGTATTCTCTGAGTCAACACCTCTCGTGACGAAAAAGTGGCTATCTTAATAGTGCAATACTTCTTCCTCCGAGTTGCTCACACAGTTTACTACTTTTTGTGTAGTTTTTGTCTGCCAGAAACTATAATTCACTAGTTGTGTATCATAAAAGAGTCATCGTTTCTCCTCCTAGGGGTTTTCGAGATTTCTTAATCCAAACCGCAAGTAACGAGGCATTGGCTACCTTAAGAGAGTCATAGTTACTCGTCCCCATTGCTCACCCAGTCTGTTACTTTTTCTTACTGTGGCCAGTCTGTCAGAAGCGATATGTCACTCGTTGTGTATCTTAAGAGATTCATCGTTACTCCTTCCATAGGTTACTGGTATTCTCTGAGTCAATACCTCTCTTGACGAAAAAGTGGCTATCTTAATAGTGCAATACTTCTTCCTCCGAGTTGCTCACACAGTTTACTACTTTTTGTGTAGTTTTTGTCTGCCAGAAACTATAATTCACTAGTTGTGTATCATAAAAGAGTCATCGTTTCTCCTCCTAGGGGTTATTCGAGATATCTTAATCCAAACCGCAAGTAACGAGGCATTGGCTACCTTAAGAGAGTCATAGTTACTCGTCCCAATTGCTCACCCAGTCTGCCACTTTTCCTTACTGCGGCTAGTCTGCCAGAAGCGATATGTCACTCGTTGTGTATCTTAAGAGATTCATCGTTACTCTTTGCTTAGGTTACTGGTATTCTCTGATTCAATGCCTCTCGTAACGAAAAAGTGGCTATCTTAATAGTGCAATACTTCTTCCTCCCAGTTGCTCACACAGTTTACTACATTTTTGTGTAGCTTTTGTCTGCCAGAAACTATAATTCACTAGTTTTGTATCATAAAAGAGTCATCGTTTCTCCTCCTAGGGGTTATTCGAGACCTCTTAATCCAAACCGCAAGTAACGAGGCATTGGCTACCTTAAGAGAGTCATAGTTACTCGTCCCAATTGCTCACCCAGTCTGCCACTTTTTCTTACTGCGGCCAGTCTGCCAGAAGCGATATGTCACTCGTTGTGTATCTTAAGAGATTCATCGTTACTCCTTCCATAGGTTACTGGTATTCTCTGAGTCAATACCTCTCGTGACGAAAAAGTGGCTATCTTAATAGTGCAATACTTCTTCCTCCGAGTTACTCACACAATTTACTACTTTTTGTGTAGTTTTTGTCTGCGAGAAACTATAATTCACTAGTTGTGTATCATAAAAGAGTCATCGTTATTCCTCCTACGGGTTATTCGAGATTTCTTAATCCAAACCGCAAGTAACGAGGCATTGGCTACATTAAGAGAGTCATAGTTACTCGTCCCCATTGCTCACCCAGTCTGTTACTTTTTCTTACTGTGGCCAGTCTGTCAGAAGCGATATGTCACTCGTTGTGTATCTTAAGAGATTCATCGTTACTCCTTCCATAGGTTACTGGTATTCTCTGAGTCAATATATCTCTTGACGAAAAAGTGGCTATCTTAATAGTGCAATACTTCTTCCTCCGAGTTGCTCACACAGTTTACTGCTTTTTGTGTAGTTTTTGTCTGCCAGAAACTATAATTCACTAGTTGTGTATCATAAAAGAGTCATCGTTTCTCCTCCTAGGGGTTTTCGAGATTTCTTAATCCAAACCGCAAGTAACGAGGCATTGGCTACCTTAAGAGAGTCATAGTTACTCGTCCCCATTGCTCACCCAGTCTGTTACTTTTTCTTACTGTGGCCAGTCTGTCAGAAGCGATATGTCACTCGTTGTGTATCTTAAGAGATTCATCGTTACTCTTTCCATAGGTTACTGGTATTCTCTGAGTCAATACCTCTCTTGACGAAAAAGTGGCTATCTTAATAGTGCAATACTTCTTCCTCCGAGTTGCTCACACAGTTTACTACTTTTTGTGTAGTTTTTGTCTGCCAGAAACTATAATTCACTAGTTGTGTATAATAAAAGAGTCATCGTTTCTCCTCCTAGGGGTTATTCGGGATATCTTAATCCAAACCGCAAGTAACGAGGCATTGGCTACCTTAAGAGAGTCATAGTTACTCGTCCCAATTGCTCACCCAGTCTGCCACTTTTCCTTACTGCGGCTAGTCTGAAAGAAGCGATATGTCACTCGTTGTGTATCTTAAGAGATTCATCGTTACTCTTTGCTTAGGTTACTGGTATTCTCTGATTCAATGCCTCTCGTAACGAAAAAGTGGCTATCTTAATAGTGCAATACTTCTTCCTCCCAGTTGCTCACACAGTTTACTACATTTTTGTGTAGCTTTTGTCTGCCAGAAACTATAATTCACTAGTTTTGTATCATAAAAGAGTCATCGTTTCTCCTCCTAGGGGTTATTCGAGACCTCTTAATCCAAACCGCAAGTAACGAGGCATTGGCTACCTTAAGAGAGTCATAGTTACTCGTCCCAATTGCTCACCCAGTCTGCCACTTTTTCTTACTGCGGCCAGTCTGCCAGAAGCGATATGTCACTCGTTGTGTATCTTAAGAGATTCATCGTTACTCCTTCCATAGGTTACTGGTATTCTCTGAGTCAATACCTCTCGTGACGAAAAATGGCTATCTTAATAGTGCAATACTTCTTCCTCCGAGTTACTCACACAATTTACTACTTTTTGTGTAGTTTTTGTCTGCGAGAAACTATAGTTCACTAGTTGTGTATCATAAAAGAGTCATCGTTATTCCTCCTACGGGTTATTCGAGATTTCTTAATCCAAACCGCAAGTAACGAGGCATTGGCTACATTAAGAGAGTCATAGTTACTCGTCCCCATTGCTCACCCAGTCTGTTACTTTTTCTTACTGTGGCCAGTCTGTCAGAAGCGATATGTCACTCGTTGTGTATCTTAAGAGATTCATCGTTACTCCTTCCATAGGTTACTGGTATTCTCTGAGTCAATACCTCTCTTGACGAAAAAGTGGCTATCTTAATAGTGCAATACTTCTTCCTCCGAGTTGCTCACACAGTTTACTGCTTTTTGTGTAGTTTTTGTCTGCCAGAAACTATAATTCACTAGTTGTGTATCATAAAAGAGTCATCGTTTCTCCTCCTAGGGGTTATTCGAGATATCTTAATCCAAACCGCAAGTAACGAGGCATTGGCTACCTTAAGAGAGTCATAGTTACTCGTCCCCATTGCTCACCCAGTCTGCCACTTTTTCTTACTGTGGCCAGTCTGCCAGAAGCGATATGTCACTCGTTGTGTATCTTAAGAGATTCATCGTTACTCCTTCCATAGGTTACATGTATTCTCTGAGTCAATACCTCTCTTGACGAAAAAGTGGCTATCTTAATAGTGCAATACTTCTTCCTCCGAGTTGCTCATACAGTTTACTGCTTTTTGTGTAGTTTTTGTCTGCCAGAAACTATAATTCACTAGTTGTGTATCATAAAAGAGTCATCGTTGCTCCTCCTAGGGGTTATTCGAGATATCTTAATCCAAACCGCAAGTAACGAGGCATTGGCTACCTTAAGAGCGTCATAGTTACTCGTCCCAATTGCTCACCCAGTCTGCCACTTTTCCTTACTGCGGCCAGTCTGCCAGAAGCGATATGTCACTCGTTGTGTATCTTAAGAGATTCATCGTTACTCTTTCCATAGGTTACTGGTATTCTCTGATTCAATGCCTCTCGTAACGAAAAAGTGGCTATCTTAATAGTGCAATACTTCTTCCTCCCAGTTGCTCACACAGTTTACTACTTTTTTGTGTAGTTTTTGTCTGCCAGAAACTATAATTCACTAGTTTTGTATCATAAAAGAGTCATCGTTTCTCCTCCTAGGGGTTATTCGAGACCTCTTAATCCTAACCGCAAGTAACGAGGCATTGGCTACCTTAAGAGAGTCATAGTTACTCGTCCCAATTGCTCACCCAGTCTGCCACTTTTTCTTACTGCGGCCAGTCTGCCAGAAGCGATATGTCACTCGTTGTGTATCTTAAGAGATTCATCGTTACTCCTTCCATAGGTTACTGGTATTCTCTGAGTCAACACCTCTCGTGACGAAAAAGTGGCTATCTTAATAGTGCAATACTTCTTCCTCCAAGTTGCTCACACAGTTTACTACTTTTTGTGTAGTTTTTGTCTGCCAGAAACTATAATTCACTAGTTGTGTATCATAAAAGAGTCATCGTTTCTCCTCCTAGGGGTTTTCGAGATTTCTTAATCCAAACCGCAAGTAACGAGGCATTGGCTACCTTAAGAGAGTCATAGTTACTCGTCCCCATTGCTCACCCAGTCTGTTACTTTTTCTTACTGTGGCCAGTCTGTCAGAAGCGATATGTCACTCGTTGTGTATCTTAAGAGATTCATCGTTACTCCTTCCATAGGTTACTGGTATTCTCTGAGTCAATACCTCTCTTGACGAAAAATTGGCTATCTTAATAGTGCAATACTTCTTCCTCCGAGTTGCTCACACAGTTTACTACTTTTTGTGTAGTTTTTGTCTGCCAGAAACTATAATTCACTAGTTGTGTATCATAAAAGAGTCATCGTTTCTCCTCCTAGGGGTTATTCTAGATATCTTAATCCAAACTGCAAGTAACGAGGCATTGGCTACCTTAAGAGAGTCATAGTTACTCGTCCCAATTGCTCACCCAGTCTGCCACTTTTCCTTACTGCGGCCAGTCTGAAAGAAGCGATATGTCACTCGTTGTGTATCTTAAGAGATTCATCGTTACTCTTTCCTTAGGTTACTGGTATTCTCTGATTCAATGCCTCTCGTAACGAAAAAGTGGCTATCTTAATAGTGCAATACTTCTTCCTCCCAGTTGCTCACACAGTTTACTACTTTTTTGTGTAGTTTTTGTCTGCCAGAAACTATAATTCACTAGTTTTGTATCATAAAAGAGTCATCGTTTCTCCTCCTAGGGGTTATTCGAGACCTCTTAATCCAAACCGCAAGTAACGAGGCATTGGCTACCTTAAGAGAGTCATAGTTACTCGTCCCAATTGCTCACCCAGTCTGCCACTTTTTCTTACTGCGGTCAGTCTGCCGGAAGCGATATGTCACTCGTTGTGTATCTTAAGAGATTCATCGTTACTCTTTCCATAGGTTACTGGTATTCTCTGATTCAATGCCTCTCGTAACGGAAAAGTGGCTATCTTAATAGTGCAATACTTCTTCCTCCGAGTTGCTCACACAGTTTACTACTTTTTGTGTAGTTTTTGTCTGCCAGAAACTATAATTCACTAGTTGTGTATCATAAAAGAGTCATCGTTTCTCCTCCTAGGGGTTTTCGAGATTTCTTAATCCAAACCGCAAGTAACGAGGCATTGGCTACCTTAAGAGAGTCATAGTTACTCGTCCCCATTGCTCACCCAGTCTGCCACTTTTCCTTACTGCGGCCAGTCTGAAAGAAGCGATATGTCACTCGTTGTGTATCTTAAGAGATTCATCGTTACTCCTTCCATAGGTTACTGGTATTCTCTGAGTCAACACCTCTCGTGACGAAAAAGTGGCTATCTTAATAGTGCAATACTTCTTCCTCCGAGTTGCTCACACAGTTTACTACTTTTTGTGTAGTTTTTGTCTGCCAGAAACTATAATTCACTAGTTGTGTATCATAAAAGAGTCATCGTTTCTCCTCCTAGGGGTTTTCGAGATTTCTTAATCCAAACCGCAAGTAACGAGGCATTGGCTACCTTAAGAGAGTCATAGTTACTCGTCCCCATTGCTCACCCAGTCTGTTACTTTTTCTTACTGTGGCCAGTCTGTCAGAAGCGATATGTCACTCGTTGTGTATCTTAAGAGATTCATCGTTACTCCTTCCATAGGTTACTGGTATTCTCTGAGTCAATACCTCTCTTGACGAAAAAGTGGCTATCTTAATAGTGCAATACTTCTTCCTCCGAGTTGCTCACACAGTTTACTACTTTTTGTGTAGTTTTTGTCTGCCAGAAACTATAATTCACTAGTTGTGTATCATAAAAGAGTCATCGTTTCTCCTCCTAGGGGTTATTCTAGATATCTTAATCCAAACTGCAAGTAACGAGGCATTGGCTACCTTAAGAGAGTCATAGTTACTCGTCCCAATTGCTCACCCAGTCTGCCACTTTTCCTTACTGCGGCCAGTCTGAAAGAAGCGATATGTCACTCGTTGTGTATCTTAAGAGATTCATCGTTACTCTTTCCTTAGGTTACTGGTATTCTCTGATTCAATGCCTCTCGTAACGAAAAAGTGGCTATCTTAATAGTGCAATACTTCTTCCTCCCAGTTGCTCACACAGTTTACTACTTTTTTGTGTAGTTTTTGTCTGCCAGAAACTATAATTCACTAGTTTTGTATCATAAAAGAGTCATCGTTTCTCCTCCTAGGGGTTATTCGAGACCTCTTAATCCAAACCGCAAGTAACGAGGCATTGGCTACCTTAAGAGAGTCATAGTTACTCGTCCCCATTGCTCACCCAGTCTGCCACTTTTTCTTACTGTGGCCAGTCTGCCAGAAGCGATATGTCACTCGTTGTGTATCTTAAGAGATTCATCGTTACTCCTTCCATAGGTTACATGTATTCTCTGAGTCAATACCTCTCTTGACGAAAAAGTGGCTATCTTAATAGTGCAATACTTCTTCCTCCGAGTTGCTCATACAGTTTACTGCTTTTTGTGTAGTTTTTGTCTGCCAGAAACTATAATTCACTAGTTGTGTATCATAAAAGAGTCATCGTTTCTCCTCCTATGGGTTATTCGAGATATCTTAATCCAAACCGCAAGTAACGAGGCATTGGCTACCTTAAGAGCGTCATAGTTACTCGTCCCAATTGCTCACCCAGTCTGCCACTTTTCCTTACTGCGGCCAGTCTGCCAGAAGCGACATGTCACTCGTTGTGTATGTTAAGAGATTCATCGTTACTCTTTCCATAGGTTACTGGTATTCTCTGATTCAATGCCTCTCGTAACGAAAAAGTGGCTATCTTAATAGTGCAATACTTCTTCCTCCCAGTTGCTCACACAGTTTACTACTTTTTTGGGTAGTTTTTGTCTGCCAGAAACTATAATTCACTAGTTTTGTATCATAAAAGAGTCATCGTTTCTCCTCCTAGGGGTTATTCGAGACCTCTTAATCCAAACCGCAAGTAACGAGGCATTGGCTACCTTAAGAGAGTCATAGTTACTCGTCCCAATTGCTCACCCAGTCTGCCACTTTTTCTTACTGCGGCCAGTCTGCCAGAAGCGATATGTCACTCGTTGTGTATCTTAAGAGATTCATCGTTACTCCTTCCATAGGTTACTGGTATTCTCTGAGTCAATACCTCTCGTGACGAAAAAGTGGCTATCTTAATAGTGCAATACTTCTTCCTCCGAGTTACTCACACAATTTACTACTTTTTGTGTAGTTTTTGTCTGCGAGAAACTATAATTCACTAGTTGTGTATCATAAAAGAGTCGTCGTTATTCCTCCTACGGGTTATTCGAGATTTCTTAATCCAAACCGCAAGTAACGAGGCATTGGCTACATTAAGAGAGTCATAGTTACTCGTCCCCATTGCTCACCCAGTCTGTTACTTTTTCTTACTGTGGCCAGTCTGTCAGAAGCGATATGTCACTCGTTGTGTATCTTAAGAGATTCATCGTTACTCCTTCCATAGGTTACTGGTATTCTCTGAGTCAATACCTCTCTTGACGAAAAAGTGGCTATCTTAATAGTGCAATACTTCTTCCTCCGAGTTGCTCACACAGTTTACTGCTTTTTGTGTAGTTTTTGTCTGCCAGAAACTATAATTCACTAGTTGTGTATCATAAAATAGTCATCGTTTCTCCTCCTAGGGGTTATTCGAGATATCTTAATCCAAACCGCAAGTAACGAGGCATTGGCTACCTTAAGAGAGTCATAGTTACTCGTCCCCATTGCTCACCCAGTCTGCCACTTTTTCTTACTGTGGCCAGTCTGCCAGAAGCGATATGTCACTCGTTGTGTATCTTAAGAGATTCATCGTTACTCCTTCCATAGGTTACATGTATTCTCTGAGTCAATACCTCTCTTGACGAAAAAGTGGCTATCTTAATAGTGCAATACTTCTTCCTCCGAGTTGCTCATACAGTTTACTGCTTTTTGTGTAGTTTTTGTCTGCCAGAAACTATAATTCACTAGTTGTGTATCATAAAAGAGTCATCGTTGCTCCTCCTAGGGGTTATTCGAGATATCTTAATCCAAACCGCAAGTAACGAGGCATTGGCTACCTTAAGAGCGTCATAGTTACTCGTCCCAATTGCTCACCCAGTCTGCCACTTTTCCTTACTGCGGCCAGTCTGCCAGAAGCGATATGTCACTCGTTGTGTATCTTAAGAGAATCATCGTTACTCTTTCCATAGGTTACTGGTATTCTCTGATTCAATGCCTCTCGTAACGAAAAAGTGGCTATCTTAATAGTGCAATACTTCTTCCTCCCAGTTGCTCACAGAGTTTACTACTTTTTTGTGTAGTTTTTGTCTGCCAGAAACTATAATTCACTAGTTTTGTATCATAAAAGAGTCATCGTTTCTCCTCCTAGGGGTTATTCGAGACCTCTTAATCCAAACCGCAAGTAACGAGGCATTGGCTACCTTAAGAGAGTCATAGTTACTCGTCCCAATTGCTCACCCAGTCTGCCACTTTTTCTTACTGCGGCCAGTCTGCCAGAAGCGATATGTCACTCGTTGTGTATCTTAAGAGATTCATCGTTACTCCTTCCATAGGTTACTGGTATTCTCTGAGTCAACACCTCTCGTGACGAAAAAGTGGCTATCTTAATAGTGCAATACTTCTTCCTCCGAGTTGCTCACACAGTTTACTACTTTTTGTGTAGTTTTTGTCTGCCAGAAACTATAATTCACTAGTTGTGTATCATAAAAGAGTCATCGTTTCTCCTCCTAGGGGTTTTCGAGATTTCTTAATCCAAACCGCAAGTAACGAGGCATTGGCTACCTTAAGAGAGTCATAGTTACTCGTCCCCATTGCTCACCCAGTCTGTTACTTTTTCTTACTGTGGCCAGTCTGTCAGAAGCGATATGTCACTCGTTGTGTATCTTAAGAGATTCATCGTTACTCCTTCCATAGGTTACTGGTATTCTCTGAGTCAATACCTCTCTTGACGAAAAAGTGGCTATCTTAATAGTGCAATACTTCTTCCTCCGAGTTGCTCACACAGTTTACTACTTTTTGTGTAGTTTTTGTCTGCCAGAAACTATAATTCACTAGTTGTGTATCATAAAAGAGTCATCGTTTCTCCTCCTAGAGGTTATTCTAGATATCTTAATCCAAACTGCAAGTAACGAGGCATTGGCTACCTTAAGAGAGTCATAGTTACTCGTCCCAATTGCTCACCCAGTCTGCCACTTTTCCTTACTGCGGCCAGTCTGAAAGAAGCGATATGTCACTCGTTGTGTATCTTAAGAGATTCATCGTTACTCTTTCCTTAGGTTACTGGTATTCTCTGATTCAATGCCTCTCGTAACGAAAAAGTGGCTATCTTAATAGTGCAATACTTCTTCCTCCCAGTTGCTCACACAGTTTACTACTTTTTTGTGTAGTTTTTGTCTGCCAGAAACTATAATTCACTAGTTTTGTATCATAAAAGAGTCATCGTTTCTCCTCCTAGGGGTTATTCGAGACCTCTTAATCCAAACCGCAAGTAACGAGGCATTGGCTACCTTAAGAGAGTCATAGTTACTCGTCCCAATTGCTCACCCAGTCTGCCACTTTCTCTTACTGCGGCCAGTCTGCCAGAAGCGATATGTCACTCGTTGTGTATCTTAAGAGATTCATCGTTACTCCTTCCATAGGTTACTGGTATTCTCTGAGTCAATACCTCTCGTGACGAAAAAGTGGCTATCTTAATAGTGCAATACTTCTTCCTCCGAGTTGCTCACACAGTTTACTACTTTTTGTGTAGTTTTTGTCTGCCAGAAACTATAATTCACTAGTTGTGTATCATAAAAGAGTCATCGTTTCTCCACCTAGGGGTTTTCGAGATTTCTTAACCCAAACCGCAAGTAACGAGGCATTGGCTACCTTAAGAGAGTCATAGATACTCGTCCCCATTGCTCACCCAGTCTGCCACTTTTCCTTACTGCGGCCAGTCTGAAAGAAGCGATATGTCACTCGTTGTGTATCTTAAGAGATTCATCGTTACTCTTTCCTTAGGTTACTGGTATTCTCTGATTCAATGCCTCTCGTAACGAAAAAGTGGCTATCTTAATAGTGCAATACTTCTTCCTCCCAGTTGCTCACACAGTTTACTACTTTTTTGTGTAGTTTTTGTCTGCCAGAAACTATAATTCACTAGTTTTGTATCATAAAAGAGTCATCGTTTCTCCTCCTAGGGGTTATTCGAGACCTCTTAATCCAAACCGCAAGTAACGAGGCATTGGCTACCTTAAGAGAGTCATAGTTACTCGTCCCCATTGCTCACCCAGTCTGCCACTTTTTCTTACTGTGGCCAGTCTGCCAGAAGCGATATGTCACTCGTTGTGTATCTTAAGAGATTCATCGTTACTCCTTCCATAGGTTACATGTATTCTGTGAGTCAATACCTGTCTTGACGAAAAAGTGGCTATCTTAATAGTGCAATACTTCTTCCTCCGAGTTGCTCATACAGTTTACTGCTTTTTGTGTAGTTTTTGTCTGCCAGAAACTATAATTCACTAGTTGTGTATCATAAAAGAGTCATCGTTTCTCCTCCTAGGGGTTATTCGAGATATCTTAATCCAAACCGCAAGTAACGAGGCATTGGCTACCTTAAGAGCGTCATAGTTACTCGTCCCAATTGCTCACCCAGTCTGCCACTTTTCCTTACTGCGGCCAGTCTGCCAGAAGCGACATGTCACTCGTTGTGTATCTTAAGAGATTCATCGTTACTCTTTCCATAGGTTACTGGTATTCTCTGATTCAATGCCTCTCGTAACGAAAAAGTGGCTATCTTAATAGTGCAATACTTCTTCCTCCCAGTTGCTCACACAGTTTACTACTTTTTTGTGTAGTTTTTGTCTGCCAGAAACTATAATTCACTAGTTTTGTATCATAAAAGAGTCATCGTTTCTCCTCCTAGGGGTTATTCGAGACATCTTAATCCAAACCGCAAGTAACGAGGCATTGGCTACCTTAAGAGAGTCATAGTTACTCGTCCCAATTGCTCACCCAGTCTGCCACTTTTTCTTACTGCGGCCAGTCTGCCAGAAGCGATATGTCACTCGTTGTGTATCTTAAGAGATTCATCGTTACTCCTTCCATAGGTTACTGGTATTCTCTGAGTCAATACCTCTCGTGACGAAAAAGTGGCTATCTTAATAGTGCAATACTTCTTCCTCCGAGTTGCTCACACAGTTTACTACTTTTTGTGTAGTTTTTGTCTGCCAGAAACTATAATTCACTAGTTGTGTATCATAAAAGAGTCATCGTTTCTCCACCTAGGGGTTTTCGAGATTTCTTAACCCAAACCGCAAGTAACGAGGCATTGGCTACCTTAAGAGAGTCATAGATACTCGTCCCCATTGCTCACCCAGCCTGCCACTTTTCCTTACTGCGGCCAGTCTGAAAGAAGCGATATGTCACTCGTTGTGTATCTTAAGAGATTCATCGTTACTCTTTCCTTAGGTTACTGGTATTCTCTGATTCAATGCCTCTCGTAACGAAAAAGTGGCTATCTTAATAGTGCAATACTTCTTCCTCCCAGTTGCTCACACAGTTTACTACTTTTTTGGGTAGTTTTTGTCTGCCAGAAACTATAATTCACTAGTTTTGTATCATAAAAGAGTCATCGTTTCTCCTCCTAGGGGTTATTCGAGACCTCTTAATCCAAACCGCAAGTAACGAGGCATCGGCTACCTTAAGAGAGTCATAGTTACTCGTCCCAATTGCTCACCCAGTCTGCCACTTATTCTTACTGCGGCCAGTCTGCCGGAAGCGATATGTCACTCGTTGTGTATCTTAAGAGATTCATCGTTACTCCTTCCATAGGTTACTGGTATTCTCTGAGTCAATACCTCTAGTGACGAAAAAGTGGCTATCTTAATAGTACAATACTTCTTCCTCCGAGTTGCTCACACAGTTTACTACTTTTTGTGTAGTTTTTGTCTGCCAGAAACTATAATTCACTAGTTGTGTATCATAAAAGAGTCATCGTTTCTCCTCCTAGGGGTTATTCGAGATTTCTTAATCCAAACCGCAAGTAACGAGGCATTGGCTACCTTAAGAGAGTCATAGTTACTCGTCCCCATTGCTCACCCAGTCTGCCACTTTTTCTTACTGCGGCCAGTCTGAGAAAAGCGATATGTCACTCGTTGTGTATCTTAAGAGATTCATCGTTACTCTTTCCTTAGGTTACTGGTATTCTCTGATTCAATGCCTCTCGTAACGAAAAAGTGGCTATCTTAATAGTGCAATACTTCTTCCTCCCAGTTGCTCACACAGTTTACTACTTTTTTGTGTAGTTTTTGTCTGCCAGAAACTATAATTCACTAGTTTTGTATCATAAAAGAGTCATCGTTTCTCCTCCTAGGGGTTATTCGAGACCTCTTAATCCAAACCGCAAGTAACGAGGCATTGGCTACCTTAAGAGAGTCATAGTTACTCGTCCCCATTGCTCACCCAGTCTGCCACTTTTTCTTACTGTGGCCAGTCTGCCAGAAGCGATATGTCACTCGTTGTGTATCTTAAGAGATTCATCGTTACTCCTTCCATAGGTTACATGTATTCTGTGAGTCAATACCTGTCTTGACGAAAAAGTGGCTATCTTAATAGTGCAATACTTCTTCCTCCGAGTTGCTCATACAGTTTACTGCTTTTTGTGTAGTTTTTGTCTGCCAGAAACTATAATTCACTAGTTGTGTATCATAAAAGAGTCATCGTTTCTCCTCCTAGGGGTTATTCGAGATATCTTAATCCAAACCGCAAGTAACGAGGCATTGGCTACCTTAAGAGCGTCATAGTTACTCGTCCCAATTGCTCACCCAGTCTGCCACTTTTCCTTACTGCGGCCAGTCTGCCAGAAGCGACATGTCACTCGTTGTGTATGTTAAGAGATTCATCGTTACTCTTTCCATAGGTTACTGGTATTCTCTGATTCAATGCCTCTCGTAACGAAAAAGTGGCTATCTTAATAGTGCAATACTTCTTCCTCCCAGTTGCTCACACAGTTTACTACTTTTTTGGGTAGTTTTTGTCTGCCAGAAACTATAATTCACTAGTTTTGTATCATAAAAGAGTCATCGTTTCTCCTCCTAGGGGTTATTCGAGACCTCTTAATCCAAACCGCAAGTAACGAGGCATTGGCTACCTTAAGAGAGTCATAGTTACTCGTCCCAATTGCTCACCCAGTCTGCCACTTTTTCTTACTGCGGCCAGTCTGCCAGAAGCGATATGTCACTCGTTGTGTATCTTAAGAGATTCATCGTTACTCCTTCCATAGGTTACTGGTATTCTCTGAGTCAATACCTCTCGTGACGAAAAAGTGGCTATCTTAATAGTGCAATACTTCTTCCTCCGAGTTACTCACACAATTTACTACTTTTTGTGTAGTTTTTGTCTGCGAGAAACTATAATTCACTAGTTGTGTATCATAAAAGAGTCGTCGTTATTCCTCCTACGGGTTATTCGAGATTTCTTAATCCAAACCGCAAGTAACGAGGCATTGGCTACATTAAGAGAGTCATAGTTACTCGTCCCCATTGCTCACCCAGTCTGTTACTTTTTCTTACTGTGGCCAGTCTGTCAGAAGCGATATGTCACTCGTTGTGTATCTTAAGAGATTCATCGTTACTCCTTCCATAGGTTACTGGTATTCTCTGAGTCAATACCTCTCTTGACGAAAAAGTGGCTATCTTAATAGTGCAATACTTCTTCCTCCGAGTTGCTCACACAGTTTACTGCTTTTTGTGTAGTTTTTGTCTGCCAGAAACTATAATTCACTAGTTGTGTATCATAAAATAGTCATCGTTTCTCCTCCTAGGGGTTATTCGAGATATCTTAATCCAAACCGCAAGTAACGAGGCATTGGCTACCTTAAGAGAGTCATAGTTACTCGTCCCCATTGCTCACCCAGTCTGCCACTTTTTCTTACTGTGGCCAGTCTGCCAGAAGCGATATGTCACTCGTTGTGTATCTTAAGAGATTCATCGTTACTCCTTCCATAGGTTACATGTATTCTCTGAGTCAATACCTCTCTTGACGAAAAAGTGGCTATCTTAATAGTGCAATACTTCTTCCTCCGAGTTGCTCATACAGTTTACTGCTTTTTGTGTAGTTTTTGTCTGCCAGAAACTATAATTCACTAGTTGTGTATCATAAAAGAGTCATCGTTGCTCCTCCTAGGGGTTATTCGAGATATCTTAATCCAAACCGCAAGTAACGAGGCATTGGCTACCTTAAGAGCGTCATAGTTACTCGTCCCAATTGCTCACCCAGTCTGCCACTTTTCCTTACTGCGGCCAGTCTGCCAGAAGCGATATGTCACTCGTTGTGTATCTTAAGAGAATCATCGTTACTCTTTCCATAGGTTACTGGTATTCTCTGATTCAATGCCTCTCGTAACGAAAAAGTGGCTATCTTAATAGTGCAATACTTCTTCCTCCCAGTTGCTCACAGAGTTTACTACTTTTTTGTGTAGTTTTTGTCTGCCAGAAACTATAATTCACTAGTTTTGTATCATAAAAGAGTCATCGTTTCTCCTCCTAGGGGTTATTCGAGACCTCTTAATCCAAACCGCAAGTAACGAGGCATTGGCTACCTTAAGAGAGTCATAGTTACTCGTCCCAATTGCTCACCCAGTCTGCCACTTTTTCTTACTGCGGCCAGTCTGCCAGAAGCGATATGTCACTCGTTGTGTATCTTAAGAGATTCATCGTTACTCCTTCCATAGGTTACTGGTATTCTCTGAGTCAACACCTCTCGTGACGAAAAAGTGGCTATCTTAATAGTGCAATACTTCTTCCTCCGAGTTGCTCACACAGTTTACTACTTTTTGTGTAGTTTTTGTCTGCCAGAAACTATAATTCACTAGTTGTGTATCATAAAAGAGTCATCGTTTCTCCTCCTAGGGGTTTTCGAGATTTCTTAATCCAAACCGCAAGTAACGAGGCATTGGCTACCTTAAGAGAGTCATAGTTACTCGTCCCCATTGCTCACCCAGTCTGTTACTTTTTCTTACTGTGGCCAGTCTGTCAGAAGCGATATGTCACTCGTTGTGTATCTTAAGAGATTCATCGTTACTCCTTCCATAGGTTACTGGTATTCTCTGAGTCAATACCTCTCTTGACGAAAAAGTGGCTATCTTAATAGTGCAATACTTCTTCCTCCGAGTTGCTCACACAGTTTACTACTTTTTGTGTAGTTTTTGTCTGCCAGAAACTATAATTCACTAGTTGTGTATCATAAAAGAGTCATCGTTTCTCCTCCTAGGGGTTATTCTAGATATCTTAATCCAAACTGCAAGTAACGAGGCATTGGCTACCTTAAGAGAGTCATAGTTACTCGTCCCAATTGCTCACCCAGTCTGCCACTTTTCCTTACTGCGGCCAGTCTGAAAGAAGCGATATGTCACTCGTTGTGTATCTTAAGAGATTCATCGTTACTCTTTCCTTAGGTTACTGGTATTCTCTGATTCAATGCCTCTCGTAACGAAAAAGTGTCTATCTTAATAGTGCAATACTTCTTCCTCCCAGTTGCTCACACAGTTTACTACTTTTTTGTGTAGTTTTTGTCTGCCAGAAACTATAATTCACTAGTTTTGTATCATAAAAGAGTCATCGTTTCTCCTCCTAGGGGTTATTCGAGACCTCTTAATCCAAACCGCAAGTAACGAGGCATTGGCTACCTTAAGAGAGTCATAGTTACTCGTCCCAATTGCTCACCCAGTCTGCCACTTTTTCTTACTGCGGCCAGTCTGCCAGAAGCGATATGTCACTCGTTGTGTATCTTAAGAGATTCATCGTTACTCTTTCCATAGGTTACTGGTATTCTCTGATTCAATGCCTCTCGTAACGAAAAAGTGGCTATCTTAATAGTGCAATACTTCTTCCTCCGAGTTGCTCACACAGTTTACTACTTTTTGTGTAGTTTTTGTCTGCCAGAAACTATAATTCACTAGTTGTGTATCATAAAAGAGTCATCGTTTCTCCTCCTAGGGGTTTTCGAGATTTCTTAATCCAAACCGCAAGTAACGAGGCATTGGCTACCTTAAGAGAGTCATAGTTACTCGTCCCCATTGCTCACCCAGTCTGTTACTTTTTCTTACTGTGGCCAGTCTGTCAGAAGCGATATGTCACTCGTTGTGTATCTTAAGAGATTCATCGTTACTCCTTCCATAGGTTACTGGTATTCTCTGAGTCAATACCTCTCTTGACGAAAAAGTGGCTATCTTAATAGTGCAATACTTCTTCCTCCGAGTTGCTCACACAGTTTACTACTTTTTGTGTAGTTTTTGTCTGCCAGAAACTATAATTCACTAGTTGTGTATCATAAAAGAGTCATCGTTTCTCCTCCTAGAGGTTATTCTAGATATCTTAATCCAAACTGCAAGTAACGAGGCATTGGCTACCTTAAGAGAGTCATAGTTACTCGTCCCAATTGCTCACCCAGTCTGCCACTTTTCCTTACTGCGGCCAGTCTGAAAGAAGCGATATGTCACTCGTTGTGTATCTTAAGAGATTCATCGTTACTCTTTCCTTAGGTTACTGGTATTCTCTGATTCAATGCCTCTCGTAACGAAAAAGTGGCTATCTTAATAGTGCAATACTTCTTCCTCCCAGTTGCTCACACAGTTTACTACTTTTTTGTGTAGTTTTTGTCTGCCAGAAACTATAATTCACTAGTTTTGTATCATAAAAGAGTCATCGTTTCTCCTCCTAGGGGTTATTCGAGACCTCTTAATCCAAACCGCAAGTAACGAGGCATTGGCTACCTTAAGAGAGTCATAGTTACTCGTCCCAATTGCTCACCCAGTCTGCCACTTTCTCTTACTGCGGCCAGTCTGCCAGAAGCGATATGTCACTCGTTGTGTATCTTAAGAGATTCATCGTTACTCCTTCCATAGGTTACTGGTATTCTCTGAGTCAATACCTCTCGTGACGAAAAAGTGGCTATCTTAATAGTGCAATACTTCTTCCTCCGAGTTGCTCACACAGTTTACTACTTTTTGTGTAGTTTTTGTCTGCCAGAAACTATAATTCACTAGTTGTGTATCATAAAAGAGTCATCGTTTCTCCACCTAGGGGTTTTCGAGATTTCTTAACCCAAACCGCAAGTAACGAGGCATTGGCTACCTTAAGAGAGTCATAGATACTCGTCCCCATTGCTCACCCAGTCTGCCACTTTTCCTTACTGCGGCCAGTCTGAAAGAAGCGATATGTCACTCGTTGTGTATCTTAAGAGATTCATCGTTACTCTTTCCTTAGGTTACTGGTATTCTCTGATTCAATGCCTCTCGTAACGAAAAAGTGGCTATCTTAATAGTGCAATACTTCTTCCTCCCAGTTGCTCACACAGTTTACTACTTTTTTGTGTAGTTTTTGTCTGCCAGAAACTATAATTCACTAGTTTTGTATCATAAAAGAGTCATCGTTTCTCCTCCTAGGGGTTATTCGAGACCTCTTAATCCAAACCGCAAGTAACGAGGCATTGGCTACCTTAAGAGAGTCATAGTTACTCGTCCCCATTGCTCACCCAGTCTGCCACTTTTTCTTACTGTGGCCAGTCTGCCAGAAGCGATATGTCACTCGTTGTGTATCTTAAGAGATTCATCGTTACTCCTTCCATAGGTTACATGTATTCTGTGAGTCAATACCTGTCTTGACGAAAAAGTGGCTATCTTAATAGTGCAATACTTCTTCCTCCGAGTTGCTCATACAGTTTACTGCTTTTTGTGTAGTTTTTGTCTGCCAGAAACTATAATTCACTAGTTGTGTATCATAAAAGAGTCATCGTTTCTCCTCCTAGGGGTTATTCGAGATATCTTAATCCAAACCGCAAGTAACGAGGCATTGGCTACCTTAAGAGCGTCATAGTTACTCGTCCCAATTGCTCACCCAGTCTGCCACTTTTCCTTACTGCGGCCAGTCTGCCAGAAGCGACATGTCACTCGTTGTGTATCTTAAGAGATTCATCGTTACTCTTTCCATAGGTTACTGGTATTCTCTGATTCAATGCCTCTCGTAACGAAAAAGTGGCTATCTTAATAGTGCAATACTTCTTCCTCCCAGTTGCTCACACAGTTTACTACTTTTTTGTGTAGTTTTTGTCTGCCAGAAACTATAATTCACTAGTTTTGTATCATAAAAGAGTCATCGTTTCTCCTCCTAGGGGTTATTCGAGACATCTTAATCCAAACCGCAAGTAACGAGGCATTGGCTACCTTAAGAGAGTCATAGTTACTCGTCCCAATTGCTCACCCAGTCTGCCACTTTTTCTTACTGCGGCCAGTCTGCCAGAAGCGATATGTCACTCGTTGTGTATCTTAAGAGATTCATCGTTACTCCTTCCATAGGTTACTGGTATTCTCTGAGTCAATACCTCTCGTGACGAAAAAGTGGCTATCTTAATAGTGCAATACTTCTTCCTCCGAGTTGCTCACACAGTTTACTACTTTTTGTGTAGTTTTTGTCTGCCAGAAACTATAATTCACTAGTTGTGTATCATAAAAGAGTCATCGTTTCTCCACCTAGGGGTTTTCGAGATTTCTTAACCCAAACCGCAAGTAACGAGGCATTGGCTACCTTAAGAGAGTCATAGATACTCGTCCCCATTGCTCACCCAGCCTGCCACTTTTCCTTACTGCGGCCAGTCTGAAAGAAGCGATATGTCACTCGTTGTGTATCTTAAGAGATTCATCGTTACTCTTTCCTTAGGTTACTGGTATTCTCTGATTCAATGCCTCTCGTAACGAAAAAGTGGCTATCTTAATAGTGCAATACTTCTTCCTCCCAGTTGCTCACACAGTTTACTACTTTTTTGGGTAGTTTTTGTCTGCCAGAAACTATAATTCACTAGTTTTGTATCATAAAAGAGTCATCGTTTCTCCTCCTAGGGGTTATTCGAGACCTCTTAATCCAAACCGCAAGTAACGAGGCATCGGCTACCTTAAGAGAGTCATAGTTACTCGTCCCAATTGCTCACCCAGTCTGCCACTTATTCTTACTGCGGCCAGTCTGCCGGAAGCGATATGTCACTCGTTGTGTATCTTAAGAGATTCATCGTTACTCCTTCCATAGGTTACTGGTATTCTCTGAGTCAATACCTCTAGTGACGAAAAAGTGGCTATCTTAATAGTACAATACTTCTTCCTCCGAGTTGCTCACACAGTTTACTACTTTTTGTGTAGTTTTTGTCTGCCAGAAACTATAATTCACTAGTTGTGTATCATAAAAGAGTCATCGTTTCTCCTCCTAGGGGTTATTCGAGATTTCTTAATCCAAACCGCAAGTAACGAGGCATTGGCTACCTTAAGAGAGTCATAGTTACTCGTCCCCATTGCTCACCCAGTCTGCCACTTTTTCTTACTGCGGCCAGTCTGAGAAAAGCGATATGTCACTCGTTGTGTATCTTAAGAGATTCATCGTTACTCTTTCCTTAGGTTACTGGTATTCTCTGATTCAATGCCTCTCGTAACGAAAAAGTGGCTATCTTAATAGTGCAATACTTCTTCCTCCCAGTTGCTCACACAGTTTACTACTTTTTTGTGTAGTTTTTGTCTGCCAGAAACTATAATTCACTAGTTTTGTATCATAAAAGAGTCATCGTTTCTCCTCCTAGGGGTTATTCGAGACCTCTTAATCCAAACCGCAAGTAACGAGGCATTGGCTACCTTAAGAGAGTCATAGTTACTCGTCCCCATTGCTCACCCAGTCTGCCACTTTTTCTTACTGTGGCCAGTCTGCCAGAAGCGATATGTCACTCGTTGTGTATCTTAAGAGATTCATCGTTACTCCTTCCATAGGTTACATGTATTCTGTGAGTCAATACCTGTCTTGACGAAAAAGTGGCTATCTTAATAGTGCAATACTTCTTCCTCCGAGTTGCTCATACAGTTTACTGCTTTTTGTGTAGTTTTTGTCTGCCAGAAACTATAATTCACTAGTTGTGTATCATAAAAGAGTCATCGTTTCTCCTCCTAGGGGTTATTCGAGATATCTTAATCCAAACCGCAAGTAACGAGGCATTGGCTACCTTAAGAGCGTCATAGTTACTCGTCCCAATTGCTCACCCAGTCTGCCACTTTTCCTTACTGCGGCCAGTCTGCCAGAAGCGACATGTCACTCGTTGTGTATCTTAAGAGATTCATCGTTACTCTTTCCATAGGTTACTGGTATTCTCTGATTCAATGCCTCTCGTAACGAAAAAGTGGCTATCTTAATAGTGCAATACTTCTTCCTCCCAGTTGCTCACACAGTTTACTACTTTTTTGTGTAGTTTTTGTCTGCCAGAAACTATAATTCACTAGTTTTGTATCATAAAAGAGTCATCGTTTCTCCTCCTAGGGGTTATTCGAGACATCTTAATCCAAACCGCAAGTAACGAGGCATTGGCTACCTTAAGAGAGTCATAGTTACTCGTCCCAATTGCTCACCCAGTCTGCCACTTTTTCTTACTGCGGCCAGTCTGCCAGAAGCGATATGTCACTCGTTGTGTATCTTAAGAGATTCATCGTTACTCCTTCCATAGGTTACTGGTATTCTCTGAGTCAATACCTCTCGTGACGAAAAAGTGGCTATCTTAATAGTGCAATACTTCTTCCTCCGAGTTGCTCACACAGTTTACTACTTTTTGTGTAGTTTTTGTCTGCCAGAAACTATAATTCACTAGTTGTGTATCATAAAAGAGTCATCGTTTCTCCACCTAGGGGTTTTCGAGATTTCTTAACCCAAACCGCAAGTAACGAGGCATTGGCTACCTTAAGAGAGTCATAGATACTCGTCCCCATTGCTCACCCAGCCTGCCACTTTTCCTTACTGCGGCCAGTCTGAAAGAAGCGATATGTCACTCGTTGTGTATCTTAAGAGATTCATCGTTACTCTTTCCTTAGGTTACTGGTATTCTCTGATTCAATGCCTCTCGTAACGAAAAAGTGGCTATCTTAATAGTGCAATACTTCTTCCTCCCAGTTGCTCACACAGTTTACTACTTTTTTGGGTAGTTTTTGTCTGCCAGAAACTATAATTCACTAGTTTTGTATCATAAAAGAGTCATCGTTTCTCCTCCTAGGGGTTATTCGAGACCTCTTAATCCAAACCGCAAGTAACGAGGCATCGGCTACCTTAAGAGAGTCATAGTTACTCGTCCCAATTGCTCACCCAGTCTGCCACTTATTCTTACTGCGGCCAGTCTGCCGGAAGCGATATGTCACTCGTTGTGTATCTTAAGAGATTCATCGTTACTCCTTCCATAGGTTACTGGTATTCTCTGAGTCAATACCTCTCGTGACGAAAAAGTGGCTATCTTAATAGTACAATACTTCTTCCTCCGAGTTGCTCACACAGTTTACTACTTTTTGTGTAGTTTTTGTCTGCCAGAAACTATAATTCACTAGTTGTGTATCATAAAAGAGTCATCGTTTCTCCTCCTAAGGGTTATTCGAGATTTCTTAATCCAAACCGCAAGTAACGAGGCATTGGCTACCTTAAGAGAGTCATAGTTACTCGTCCCCATTGCTCACCCAGTCTGCCACTTTTTCTTACTGCGGCCAGTCTGAGAAAAGCGATATGTCACTCGTTGTGTATCTTAAGAGATTCATCGTTACTCTTTCCTTAGGTTACTGGTATTCTCTGATTCAATGCCTCTCGTAACGAAAAAGTGGCTATCTTAATAGTGCAATACTTCTTCCTCCCAGTTGCTCACACAGTTTACTACTTTTTTGTGTAGTTTTTGTCTGCCAGAAACTATAATTCACTAGTTTTGTATCATAAAAGAGTCATCGTTTCTCCTCCTAGGGGTTATTCGAGACCTCTTAATCCAAACCGCAAGTAACGAGGCATTGGCTACCTTAAGAGAGTCATAGTTACTCGTCCCAATTGCTCACCCAGTCTGCCACTTTTTCTTACTGCGGCCAGTCTGCCAGAAGCGATATGTCACTCGTTGTGTATCTTAAGAGATTCATCGTTACTCCTTCCATAGGTTACTGGTATTCTCTGAGTCAATACCTCTCGTGACGAAAAAGTGGCTATCTTAATAGTGCAATACTTCTTCCTCCGAGTTGCTCACACAGTTTACTACTTTTTGTGTAGTTTTTGTCTGCCAGAAACTATAATTCACTAGTTGTGTATCATAAAAGAGTCATCGTTTCTCCTCCTAGGGGTTATTCGAGATATCTTAATCCAAACCGCAAGTAACGAGGCATTGGCTACCTTAAGAGAGTCATAGTTACTCGTCCCCATTGCTCACCCAGTCTGCCACTTTTTCTTACTGTGGCCAGTCTGCCAGAAGCGATATGTCACTCGTTGTGTATCTTAAGAGATTCATCGTTACTCCTTCCATAGGTTACTGGTATTCTCTGAGTAAATACCTCTCTTGACGAAAAAGTGGCTATCTTAATAGTGCAATACTTCTTCCTCCGAGTTGCTCACACAGTTTACTGCTTTTTGTGTAGTTTTTGTCTGCCAGAAACTATAATTCACTAGTTGTGTATCATAAAAGAGTCATCGTTTCTCCTCCTAGGGGTTATTCGAGATATCTTAATCCAAACCGCAAGTAACGAGGCATTGGCTACCTTAAGAGCGTCATAGTTACTCGTCCCAATTGCTCACCCAGTCTGCCACTTTTCCTTACTGCGGCCAGTCTGCCAGAAGCGATATGTCACTCGTTGAGTATCTTAAGAGATTCATCGTTACTCTTTCCATAGGTTACTGGTATTCTCTGATTCAATGCCTCTCGTAACGAAAAAGTGGCTATCTTAATAGTGCAATACTTCTTCCTCCCAGTTGCTCACACAGTTTACTACTTCTTTGTGTAGTTTTTGTCTGCCAGAAACTATAATTCACTAGTTGTGTATCATAAAAGAGTCATCGTTTCTCCTTCTAGGGGTTATTCGAGACCTCTTAATCCAAACCGCAAGTAACGAGGCATTGGCTACCTTAAGAGAGTCATAGTTACTCGTCCCAATTGCTCACCCAGTCTGCCACTTTTTCTTACTGCGGCCAGTCTGCCAGAAGCGATATGTCACTCGTTGTGTATCTTAAGAGATTCATCGTTACTCCTTCCATAGGTTACTGGTATTCTCTGAGTCAATACCTCTCGTGACGAAAAAGTGGCTACCTTAATAGTGCAATACTTCTTCCTCCGAGTTGCTCACACAGTTTACTACTTTTTGTGTAGTTTTTGTCTGCCAGAAACTATAATTCACTAGTTGTGTATCATAATAGAGTCATCGTTTCTCCTCCTAGGGGTTTTCGAGATTTCTTAACCCAAACCGCAAGTAACGAGGCATTGGCTACCTTAAGAGAGTCATAGTTACTCGTCCCCATTGCTCACCCAGTCTGCCACTTTTCCTTACTGCGGCCAGTCTGAAAGAAGCGATATGTCACTCGTTGTGTATCTTAAGAGATTCATCGTTACTCTTTCCTTAGGTTACTGGTATTCTCTGATTCAATGCCTCTCGTAACGAAAAAGAGGCTATCTTAATAGTGCAATACTTCTTCCTCCCAGTTGCTCACACAGTTTAATACTTTTTTGTGTAGTTTTTGTCTGCCAGAAACTATAATTCACTAGTTTTGTATCATAAAAGAGTCATCGTTTCTCCTCCTAGGGGTTATTCGAGAGCTCTTAATCCAAACCGCAAGTAACGAGGCATTGGCTACCTTAAGAGAGTCATAGTTACTCGTCCCAATTGCTCACCCAGTCTGCCACTTTTTCTTACTGCGGCCAGTCTGCCAGAAGCGATATGTCACTCGTTGTGTATCTTAAGAGATTCATCGTTACTCCTTCCGTAGGTTACATGTATTCTCTGAGGCAATACCTCTCGTGACGAAAAAGTGGCTATCTTAATAGTGCAATACTTCTTCCTCCGAGTTGCTCACACAGTTTACTACTTTTTGTGTAGTTTTTGTCTGCCAGAAACTATAATTCACTAGTTGTGTATCATAAAAGAGTCATCGTTTCTCCACCTAGGGGTTTTCGAGATTTCTTAACCCAAACCGCAAGTAACGAGGCATTGGCTACCTTAAGAAAGTCATAGATACTCGTCCCCATTGCTCACCCAGTCTGCCACTTTTCCTTACTGCGGCCAGTCTGAAAGAAGCGATATGTCACTCGTTGTGTATCTTAAGAGATTCATCGTTACTCTTTCCTTAGGTTACTGGTATTCTCTGATTCAATGCCTCTCGTAACGAAAAAGTGGCTATCTTAATAGTGCAATACTTCTTCCTCCCAGTTGCTCACACAGTTTACTACTTTTTTGTGTAGTTTTTGTCTGCCAGAAACTATAATTCACTAGTTTTGTACCATAAAAGAGTCATCGTTTCTCCTCCTAGGGGTTATTCGAGACCTCTTAATCCAAACCGCAAGTAACGAGGCATTGGCTACCTTAAGAGAGTCATAGTTACTCGTCCCCATTGCTCACCCAGTCTGCCACTTTTTCTTACTGTGGCCAGTCTGCCAGAAGCGATATGTCACTCGTTGTGTATCTTAAGAGATTCATCGTTACTCCTTCCATAGGTTACATGTATTCTGTGAGTCAATACCTGTCTTGACGAAAAAGTGGCTATCTTAATAGTGCAATACTTCTTCCTCCGAGTTGCTCATACAGTTTACTGCTTTTTGTGTAGTTTTTGTCTGCCAGAAACTATAATTCACTAGTTGTGTATCATAAAAGAGTCATCGTTTCTCCTCCTAGGGGTTATTCGAGATATCTTAATCCAAACCGCAAGTAACGAGGCATTGGCTACCTTAAGAGCGTCATAGTTACTCGTCCCAATTGCTCACCCAGTCTGCCACTTTTCCTTACTGCGGCCAGTCTGCCAGAAGCGACATGTCACTCGTTGTGTATCTTAAGAGATTCATCGTTACTCTTTCCATAGGTTACTGGTATTCTCTGATTCAATGCCTCTCGTAACGAAAAAGTGGCTATCTTAATAGTGCAATACTTCTTCCTCCCAGTTGCTCACACAGTTTACTACTTTTTTGGGTAGTTTTTGTCTGCCAGAAACTATAATTCACTAGTTTTGTATCATAAAAGAGTCATCGTTTCTCCTCCTAGGGGTTATTCGAGACCTCTTAATCCAAACCGCAAGTAACGAGGCATTGGCTACCTTAAGAGAGTCATAGTTACTCGTCCCCATTGCTCACCCAGTCTGCCACTTTTTCTTACTGTGGCCAGTCTGCCAGAAGCGATATGTCACTCGTTGTGTATCTTAAGAGATTCATCGTTACTCCTTCCATAGGTTACATGTATTCTGTGAGTCAATACCTGTCTTGACGAAAAAGTGGCTATCTTAATAGTGCAATACTTCTTCCTCCGAGTTGCTCATACAGTTTACTGCTTTTTGTGTAGTTTTTGTCTGCCAGAAACTATAATTCACTAGTTGTGTATCATAAAAGAGTCATCGTTTCTCCTCCTAGGGGTTATTCGAGATATCTTAATCCAAACCGCAAGTAACGAGGCATTGGCTACCTTAAGAGCGTCATAGTTACTCGTCCCAATTGCTCACCCAGTCTGCCACTTTTCCTTACTGCGGCCAGTCTGCCAGAAGCGACATGTCACTCGTTGTGTATCTTAAGAGATTCATCGTTACTCTTTCCATAGGTTACTGGTATTCTCTGATTCAATGCCTCTCGTAACGAAAAAGTGGCTATCTTAATAGTGCAATACTTCTTCCTCCGAGTTGCTCATACAGTTTACTACTTTTTTGTGTAGTTTTTGTCTGCCAGAAACTATAATTCACTAGTTTTGTATCATAAAAGAGTCATCGTTTCTCCTCCTAGGGGTTATTCGAGACATCTTAATCCAAACCGCAAGTAACGAGGCATTGGCTACCTTAAGAGCGTCATAGTTACTCGTCCCAATTGCTCACCCAGTCTGCCACTTTTCCTTACTGCGGCCAGTCTGCCAGAAGCGACATGTCACTCGTTGTGTATCTTAAGAGATTCATCGTTACTCTTTCCATAGGTTACTGGTATTCTCTGATTCAATGCCTCTCATAACGAAAAAGTGGCTATCTTAATAGTGCAATACTTCTTCCTCCGAGTTGCTCACACAGTTTACTACTTTTTGTGTAGTTTTTGTCTGCCAGAAACTATAATTCACTAGTTGTGTATCATAAAAGAGTCATCGTTTCTCCACCTAGGGGTTTTCGAGATTTCTTAACCCAAACCGCAAGTAACGAGGCATTGGCTACCTTAAGAAAGTCATAGATACTCGTCCCCATTGCTCACCCAGTCTGCCACTTTTCCTTACTGCGGCCAGTCTGAAAGAAGCGATATGTCACTCGTTGTGTATCTTAAGAGATTCATCGTTACTCTTTCCTTAGGTTACTGGTATTCTCTGATTCAATGCCTCTCGTAACGAAAAAGTGGCTATCTTAATAGTGCAATACTTCTTCCTCCCAGTTGCTCACACAGTTTACTACTTTTTTGTGTAGTTTTTGTCTGCCAGAAACTATAATTCACTAGTTTTGTACCATAAAAGAGTCATCGTTTCTCCTCCTAGGGGTTATTCGAGACCTCTTAATCCAAACCGCAAGTAACGAGGCATTGGCTACCTTAAGAGAGTCATAGTTACTCGTCCCCATTGCTCACCCAGTCTGCCACTTTTTCTTACTGTGGCCAGTCTGCCAGAAGCGATATGTCACTCGTTGTGTATCTTAAGAGATTCATCGTTACTCCTTCCATAGGTTACATGTATTCTGTGAGTCAATACCTGTCTTGACGAAAAAGTGGCTATCTTAATAGTGCAATACTTCTTCCTCCGAGTTGCTCATACAGTTTACTGCTTTTTGTGTAGTTTTTGTCTGCCAGAAACTATAATTCACTAGTTGTGTATCATAAAAGAGTCATCGTTTCTCCTCCTAGGGGTTATTCGAGATATCTTAATCCAAACCGCAAGTAACGAGGCATTGGCTACCTTAAGAGCGTCATAGTTACTCGTCCCAATTGCTCACCCAGTCTGCCACTTTTCCTTACTGCGGCCAGTCTGCCAGAAGCGACATGTCACTCGTTGTGTATCTTAAGAGATTCATCGTTACTCTTTCCATAGGTTACTGGTATTCTCTGATTCAATGCCTCTCGTAACGAAAAAGTGGCTATCTTAATAGTGCAATACTTCTTCCTCCCAGTTGCTCACACAGTTTACTACTTTTTTGTGTAGTTTTTGTCTGCCAGAAACTATAATTCACTAGTTTTGTATCATAAAAGAGTCATCGTTTCTCCTCCTAGGGGTTATTCGAGACATCTTAATCCAAACCGCAAGTAACGAGGCATTGGCTACCTTAAGAGAGTCATAGTTACTCGTCCCAATTGCTCACCCAGTCTGCCACTTTTTCTTACTGCGGCCAGTCTGCCAGAAGCGATATGTCACTCGTTGTGTATCTTAAGAGATTCATCGTTACTCCTTCCATAGGTTACTGGTATTCTCTGAGTCAATACCTCTCGTGACGAAAAAGTGGCTATCTTAATAGTGCAATACTTCTTCCTCCGAGTTGCTCACACAGTTTACTACTTTTTGTGTAGTTTTTGTCTGCCAGAAACTATAATTCACTAGTTGTGTATCATAAAAGAGTCATCGTTTCTCCACCTAGGGGTTTTCGAGATTTCTTAACCCAAACCGCAAGTAACGAGGCATTGGCTACCTTAAGAGAGTCATAGATACTCGTCCCCATTGCTCACCCAGCCTGCCACTTTTCCTTACTGCGGCCAGTCTGAAAGAAGCGATATGTCACTCGTTGTGTATCTTAAGAGATTCATCGTTACTCTTTCCTTAGGTTACTGGTATTCTCTGATTCAATGCCTCTCGTAACGAAAAAGTGGCTATCTTAATAGTGCAATACTTCTTCCTCCCAGTTGCTCACACAGTTTACTACTTTTTTGGGTAGTTTTTGTCTGCCAGAAACTATAATTCACTAGTTTTGTATCATAAAAGAGTCATCGTTTCTCCTCCTAGGGGTTATTCGAGACCTCTTAATCCAAACCGCAAGTAACGAGGCATCGGCTACCTTAAGAGAGTCATAGTTACTCGTCCCAATTGCTCACCCAGTCTGCCACTTATTCTTACTGCGGCCAGTCTGCCGGAAGCGATATGTCACTCGTTGTGTATCTTAAGAGATTCATCGTTACTCCTTCCATAGGTTACTGGTATTCTCTGAGTCAATACCTCTCGTGACGAAAAAGTGGCTATCTTAATAGTACAATACTTCTTCCTCCGAGTTGCTCACACAGTTTACTACTTTTTGTGTAGTTTTTGTCTGCCAGAAACTATAATTCACTAGTTGTGTATCATAAAAGAGTCATCGTTTCTCCTCCTAGGGGTTATTCGAGATTTCTTAATCCAAACCGCAAGTAACGAGGCATTGGCTACCTTAAGAGAGTCATAGTTACTCGTCCCCATTGCTCACCCAGTCTGCCACTTTTTCTTACTGCGGCCAGTCTGAGAAAAGCGATATGTCACTCGTTGTGTATCTTAAGAGATTCATCGTTACTCTTTCCTTAGGTTACTGGTATTCTCTGATTCAATGCCTCTCGTAACGAAAAAGTGGCTATCTTAATAGTGCAATACTTCTTCCTCCCAGTTGCTCACACAGTTTACTACTTTTTTGTGTAGTTTTTGTCTGCCAGAAACTATAATTCACTAGTTTTGTATCATAAAAGAGTCATCGTTTCTCCTCCTAGGGGTTATTCGAGACCTCTTAATCCAAACCGCAAGTAACGAGGCATTGGCTACCTTAAGAGAGTCATAGTTACTCGTCCTAATTGCTCACCCAGTCTGCCACTTTTTCTTACTGCGGCCAGTCTGCCAGAAGCGATATGTCACTCGTTGTGTATCTTAAGAGATTCATCGTTACTCCTTCCATAGGTTACTGGTATTCTCTGAGTCAATACCTCTCGTGACGAAAAAGTGGCTATCTTAATAGTGCAATACTTCTTCCTCCGAGTTGCTCACACAGTTTACTACTTTTTGTGTAGTTTTTGTCTGCCAGAAACTATAATTCACTAGTTGTGTATCATAAAAGAGTCATCGTTTCTCCTCCTAGGGGTTATTCGAGATATCTTAATCCAAACCGCAAGTAACGAGGCATTGGCTACCTTAAGAGAGTCATAGTTACTCGTCCCCATTGCTCACCCAGTCTGCCACTTTTTCTTACTGTGGCCAGTCTGCCAGAAGCGATATGTCACTCGTTGTGTATCTTAAGAGATTCATCGTTACTCCTTCCATAGGTTACTGGTATTCTCTGAGTAAATACCTCTCTTGACGAAAAAGTGGCTATCTTAATAGTGCAATACTTCTTCCTCCGAGTTGCTCACACAGTTTACTGCTTTTTGTGTAGTTTTTGTCTGCCAGAAACTATAATTCACTAGTTGTGTATCATAAAAGAGTCATCGTTTCTCCTCCTAGGGGTTATTCGAGATATCTTAATCCAAACCGCAAGTAACGAGGCATTGGCTACCTTAAGAGCGTCATAGTTACTCGTCCCAATTGCTCACCCAGTCTGCCACTTTTCCTTACTGCGGCCAGTCTGCCAGAAGCGATATGTCACTCGTTGAGTATCTTAAGAGATTCATCGTTACTCTTTCCATAGGTTACTGGTATTCTCTGATTCAATGCCTCTCGTAACGAAAAAGTGGCTATCTTAATAGTGTAATACTTCTTCCTCCCAGTTGCTCACACAGTTTACTACTTCTTTGTGTAGTTTTTGTCTGCCAGAAACTATAATTCACTAGTTGTGTATCATAAAAGAGTCATCGTTTCTCCTCCTAGGGGTTATTCGAGACCTCTTAATCCAAACCGCAAGTAACGAGGCATTGGCTACCTTAAGAGAGTCATAGTTACTCGTCCCAATTGCTCACCCAGTCTGCCACTTTTTCTTACTGCGGCCAGTCTGCCAGAAGCGATATGTCACTCGTTGTGTATCTTAAGAGATTCATCGTTACTCCTTCCATAGGTTACTGGTATTCTCTGAGTCAATACCTCTCGTGACGAAAAAGTGGCTACCTTAATAGTGCAATACTTCTTCCTCCGAGTTGCTCACACAGTTTACTACTTTTTGTGTAGTTTTTGTCTGCCAGAAACTATAATTCACTAGTTGTGTATCATAATAGAGTCATCGTTTCTCCTCCTAGGGGTTTTCGAGATTTCTTAACCCAAACCGCAAGTAACGAGGCATTGGCTACCTTAAGAGAGTCATAGTTACTCGTCCCCATTGCTCACCCAGTCTGCCACTTTTCCTTACTGCGGCCAGTCTGAAAGAAGCGATATGTCACTCGTTGTGTATCTTAAGAGATTCATCGTTACTCTTTCCTTAGGTTACTGGTATTCTCTGATTCAATGCCTCTCGTAACGAAAAAGTGGCTATCTTAATAGTGCAATACTTCTTCCTCCGTTGCTCACACAGTTTAATACTTTTTTGTGTAGTTTTTGTCTGCCAGAAACTATAATTCACTAGTTTTGTATCATAAAAGAGTCATCGTTTCTCCTCCTAGGGGTTATTCGAGAGCTCTTAATCCAAACCGCAAGTAACGAGGCATTGGCTACCTTAAGAGAGTCATAGTTACTCGTCCCAATTGCTCACCCAGTCTGCCACTTTTTCTTACTGCGGCCAGTCTGCCAGAAGCGATATGTCACTCGTTGTGTATCTTAAGAGATTCATCGTTACTCCTTCCATAGGTTACATGTATTCTCTGAGTCAATACCTCTCGTGACGAAAAAGTGGCTATCTTAATAGTGCAATACTTCTTCCTCCGAGTTGCTCACACAGTTTACTACTTTTTGTGTAGTTTTTGTCTGCCAGAAACTATAATTCACTAGTTGTGTATCATAAAAGGGTCATCGTTTCTCCTCCTAGGGGTTATTCGAGATTTCTTAATCCAAACCGCAAGTAACGAGGCATTGGCTACCTTAAGAGAGTCATAGTTACTCGTCCCATTTGCTCACCCAGTCTGCCACTTTTCCTTACTGCGGCCAGTCTTCCAGAAGCGATATGTCACTCGTTGTGCATCTTAAGAGATTCATCGTTACTCCTTCCATAGGTTACTGGTATTCTCTGAGTCAATACCTCTCTTGACGAAAAAGTGGCTATCTTAATAGTGCAATACTTCTTCCTCCGAGTTGCTCACACAGTTTACTACTTTTTGTGTAGTTTTTGTCTGCCAGAAACTATAATTCACTAGTTGTGTATCATAAAAACATCATCGTTTCTCCTCCTAGGGGTTATTCGAGATATCTTAATCCAAACCGCAAGTAACGAGGCATTGGCTACCTTAACAGAGTCATAGTTACTCGTCCCAATTGCTCACCCAGTCTGCCACTTTTCCTTACTGCGGCCAGTCTGCCAGAAGCGATATGTCACTCGTTGTGTATCTTAAGAGATTCATCGTTACTCCTTCCATAGGTTACTGGTATTCTCTGAGTCAATACCTCTCGTGACGAAAAAGTGGCTATCTTAATAGTGCAATACTTCTTCCTCCGAGTTGCTCACACAGTTTACTACTTTTTGTGTAGTTTTTGTCTGCCAGAAACTATAATTCACTAGTTGTGTATCATAAAAGAGTCATCGTTTCTCCTCCTAGGGGTTATTCGAGATATCTTAATCCAAACCGCAAGTAACGAGGCATTGGCTACCTTAAGAGAGTCATAGTTACTCGTCCCCATTGCTCACCCAGTCTGCCACTTTTTCTTACTGTGGCCAGTCTGCCAGAAGCGATATGTCACTCGTTGTGTATCTTAAGAGATTCATCGTTACTCCTTCCATAGGTTACTGGTATTCTCTGAGTAAATACCTCTCTTGACGAAAAAGTGGCTATCTTAATAGTGCAATACTTCTTCCTCCGAGTTGCTCACACAGTTTACTGCTTTTTGTGTAGTTTTTGTCTGCCAGAAACTATAATTCACTAGTTGTGTATCATAAATGAGTCATCGTTTCTCCTCCTAGGGGTTATTCGAGATATCTTAATCCAAACCGCAAGTAACGAGGCATTGGCTACCTTAAGAGCGTCATAGTTACTCGTCCCAATTGCTCACCCAGTCTGCCACTTTTCCTTACTGCGGCCAGTCTGCCAGAAGCGATATGTCACTCGTTGAGTATCTTAAGAGATTCATCGTTACTCTTTCCATAGGTTACTGGTATTCTCTGATTCAATGCCTCTCGTAACGAAAAAGTGGCTATCTTAATAGTGCAATACTTCTTCCTCCCAGTTGCTCACACAGTTTACTACTTCTTTGTGTAGTTTTTGTCTGCCAGAAACTATAATTCACTAGTTGTGTATCATAAAAGAGTCATCGTTTCTCCTCCTAGGGGTTATTCGAGACCTCTTAATCCAAACCGCAAGTAACGAGGCATTAGCTACCTTAAGAGAGTCATAGTTACTCGTCCCAATTGCTCACCCAGTCTGCCACTTTTTCTTACTGCGGCCAGTCTGCCAGAAGCGATATGTCACTCGTTGTGTATCTTAAGAGATTCATCGTTACTCCTTCCATAGGTTACTGGTATTCTCTGAGTCAATACCTCTCGTGACGAAAAAGTGGCTATCTTAATAGTGCAATACTTCTTCCTCCGAGTTGCTCACACAGTTTACTACTTTTTGTGTAGTTTTTGTCTGCCAGAAACTATAATTCACTAGTTGTGTATCATAAAAGGGTCATCGTTTCTCCTCCTAGGGGTTATTCGAGATTTCTTAATCCAAACCGCAAGTAACGAGGCATTGTCTACCTTAAGAGAGTCATAGTTACTCGTCCCATTTGCTCACCCAGTCTGCCACTTTTCCTTACTGCGGCCAGTCTTCCAGAAGCGATATGTCACTCGTTGTGCATCTTAAGAGATTCATCGTTACTCCTTCCATAGGTTACTGGTATTCTCTGAGTCAATACCTGTCTTGACGAAAAAGTGGCTATCTTAATAGTGCAATACTTCTTCCTCCGAGTTGCTCACACAGTTTACTACTTTTTGTGTAGTTTTTGTCTGCCAGAAACTATAATTCACTAGTTGTGTATCATAAAAACATCATCGTTTCTCCTCCTAGGGGTTATTCGAGATATCTTAATCCAAACCGCAAGTAACGAGGCATTGGCTACCTTAACAGAGTCATAGTTACTCGTCCCAATTGCTCACCCAGTCTGCCACTTTTCCTTACTGCGGCCAGTCTGAAAGAAGCGATATGTCACTCGTTGTGTATCTTAAGAGATTCATCGTTACTCTTTCCTTAGGTTACTGGTATTCTCTGATTCAATGCCTCTCGTAACGAAAAAGTGGCTATCTTAATAGTGCAATACTTCTTCCTCCCAGTTGCTCACACAGTTTACTACTTTTTTGTGTAGTTTTTGTCTGCCAGAAACTATAATTCACTAGTTTTGTATCATAAAAGAGTCATCGCTTCTCCTCCTAGGGGTTATTCGAGACCTCTTAATCCAAACCGCAAGTAACGAGGCATTGGCTACCTTAAGAGAGTCATAGTTACTCGTCCCAATTGCTCACCCAGTCTGCCACTTTTTCTTACTGCGGCCAGTCTGACAGAAGCGATATGTCACTCGTTGTGTATCTTAAGAGATTCATCGTTACTCCTTCCATAGGTTACTGGTATTCTCTGAGTCAATACCTCTCTTGACGAAAAAGTGGCTATCTTAATAGTGCAATACTTCTTCCTCCGAGTTGCTCACACAGTTTACTGCTTTTTGTGTAGTTTTTGTCTGCCAGAAACTATAATTCACTAGTTGTGTATCATAAAAGAGTCATCGTTTCTCCTCCTAGGGGTTATTCGAGATATCTTAATCCAAACCGCAAGTAACGAGGCATTGGCTACCTTAAGAGAGTCATAGTTACTCGTCCCCATTGCTCACCCAGTCTGCCACTTTTTCTTACTGTGGCCAGTCTGCCAGAAGCGATATGTCACTCGTTGTGTATCTTAAGAGATTCATCGTTACTCCTTCCATAGGTTACATGTATTCACTGAGTCAATACCTCTCTTGACGAAAAAGTGGCTATCTTAATAGTGCAATACTTCTTCCTCCGAGTTGCTCATACAGTTTACTGCTTTTTGTGTAGTTTTTGTCTGCCAGAAACTATAATTCACTAGTTGTGTATCATAAAAGGGTCATCGTTTCTCCTCCTAGGGGTTATTCGAGATATCTTAATCCAAACCGCAAGTAACGAGGCATTGGCTACCTTAAGAGAGTCATAGTTACTCGTCCCAATTGCTCACCCAGTCTGCCACTTTTCCTTACTGCGGCCAGTCTGCCAGAAGCGATATGTCACTCGTTGTGTATCTTAAGAGATTCATCGTTACTCTTTCCATAGGTTACTGGTATTCTCTGATTCAATGCCTCTCGTAACGAAAAAGTGGCTATCTTAATAGTGCAATACTTCTTCCTCCCAGTTGCTCACACAGTTTACTACTTCTTTGTGTAGTTTTTGTCTGCCAGAAACTATAATTCACTAGTTTTGTATCATAAAAGAGTCATCGTTTCTCCTCCTAGGGGTTATTCGAGACCTCTTAATCCAAACCGCAAGTAACGAGGCATTGGCTACCTTAAGAGAGTCATAGTTACTCGTCCCAATTGCTCACCCAGTCTGCCACTTTTTCTTACTGCGGCCAGTCTGCCAGAAGCGATATGTCACTCGTTGTGTATCTTAAGAGATTCATCGTTACTCCTTCCATAGGTTACTGGTATTCTCTGAGTCAATACCTCTCGTGACGAAAAAGTGGCTATCTTAATAGTGCAATACTTCTTCCTCCGAGTTGCTCACACAGTTTACTACTTTTTGTGTAGTTTTTGTCTGCCAGAAACTATAATTCACTAGTTGTGTATCATAAAAGAGTCATCGTTTCTCCTCCTAGGGGTTTTCGAGTTTTCTTAACCCAAACCGCAAGTAACGATCATTGGCTACCTTAAGAGAGTCATAGTTACTCGTCCCCATTGCTCACCCAGTCTGCCACTTTTCCTTACTGCGGCCAGTCTGAAAGAAGCGATATGTCACTCGTTGTGTAGCTTAAGAGATTCATCGTTACTCTTTCCTTAGGTTACTGGTATTCTCTGATTCAATGCCTCTCGTAACGAAAAAGTGGCTATCTTAATAGTGCAATACTTCTTCCTCCCAGTTGCTCACACAGTTTACTACTTTTTTGTGTAGTTTTTGTCTGCCAGAAACTATAATTCACTAGTTTTGTATCATAAAAGAGTCATCGTTTCTCCTCCTAGGGGTTATTCGAGACCTCTTAATCCAAACCGCAAGTAACGAGGCATTGGCTACCTTAAGAGAGTCATAGTTATTCGTCCCAATTGCTCACCCAGTCTGCCACTTTTTCTTACTGCGGCCAGTCTGCCAGAAGCGATATGTCACTCGTTGTGTATCTTAAGAGATTCATCGTTACTCCTTCCATAGGTTACATGTATTCACTGAGTCAATACCTCTCTTGACGAAAAAGTGGCTATCTTAATAGTGCAATACTTCTTCCTCCGAGTTGCTCACACAGTTTACTACTTTTTGTGTAGTTTTTATCTGCCAGAAACTATAATTCACTAGTTGTGTATCATAAAAGAGTCATCGTTTCTCCTCCTAGGGGTTATTCGAGATTTCTTAATCCAAACCGCAAGTAACGAGGCATTGGCTACCTTAAGAGAGTCATAGTTACTCGTACCCATTGCTCACCCAGTCTGTTACTTTTTCTTACTGTGGCCAGTCTGTCAGAAGCGATATGTCACTCGTTGTGTATCTTAAGAGATTCATCGTTACTCCTTCCATAGGTTACTGGTATTCTCTGAGTCAATACCTCTCTTGACGAAAAAGTGGCTATCTTAATAGTGCAATACTTCTTCCTCCGAGTTGCTCACACAGTTTACTACTTTTTGTGTAGTTTTTGTCTGCCAGAAACTATAATTCACTAGTTGTGTATCATAAAAACATCATCGTTTCTCCTCCTAGGGGTTATTCGAGATATCTTAATCCAAACCGCAAGTAACGAGGCATTGGCTACCTTAAGAGAGTCATAGTTATTCGTCCCAATTGCTCACCCAGTCTGCCACTTTTTCTTACTGCGGCCAGTCTGCCAGAAGCGATATGTCACTCGTTGTGTATCTTAAGAGATTCATCGTTACTCCTTCCATAGGTTACTGGTATTCTCTGAGTCAATACCTCTCGTGACGAAAAAGTGGCTATCTTAATAGTGCAATACTTCTTCCTCCGAGTTGCTCACACAGTTTACTACTTTTTGTGTAGTTTTTGTCTGCCAGAAACTATAATTCACTAGTTGTGTATCATAAAAGAGTCATCGTTTCTCCTCCTAGGGGTTATTCGAGATTTCTTAATCCAAACCGCAAGTAACGAGGCATTGGCTACCTTAAGAGAGTCATAGTTACTCGTACCCATTGCTCACCCAGTCTGTTACTTTTTCTTACTGTGGCCAGTCTGTTAGAAGCGATATGTCACTCGTTGTGTATCTTAAGAGATTCATCGTTACTCCTTCCATAGGTTACTGGTATTCTCTGAGTCAATACCTCTCTTGACGAAAAAGTGGCTATCTTAATAGTGCAATACTTCTTCCTCCGAGTTGCTCACACAGTTTACTACTTTTTGTGTAGTTTTTGTCTGCCAGAAACTATAATTCACTAGTTGTGTATCATAAAAGAGTCATCGTTTCTTCTCCTAGGGGTTATTCGAGATATCTTAATCCAAACCGCAAGTAACGAGGCATTGGCTACCTTAACAGAGTCATAGTTACTCGTCCCAATTGCTCACCCAGTCTGCCACTTTTTCTTACTGCGGCCAGTCTGCCAGAAGCGATATGTCACTCGTTGTGTATCTTAAGAGATTCATCGTTACTCCTTCCATAGGTTACTGGTATTCTCTGAGTCAATACCTCTCGTGACGAAAAAGTGGCTATCTTAATAGTGCAATACTTCTTCCTCCGAGTTGCTCACACAGTTTACTACTTTTTGTGTAGTTTTTGTCTGCCAGAAACTATAATTCACTAGTTGTGTATCATAAAAGAGTCATCGTTTCTCCTCCTAGGGGTTATTCGAGATATCTTAATCCAAACCGCAAGTAACGAGGCATTGGCTACCTTAAGAGAGTCATAGTTACTCGTCCCAATTGCTCACCCAGTCTGCCACTTTTCCTTACTGCGGCCAGTCTGCCAGAAGCGATATGTCACTCGTTGTGTATCTTAAGAGATTCATCGTTACTCTTTCCATAGGTTACTGGTATTCTCTGATTCAATGCCTCTCGTAACGAAAAAGTGGCTATCTTAATAGTGCAATACTTCTTCCTCCCAGTTGCTCACACAGTTTACTACTTCTTTGTGTAGTTTTTGTCTGCCAGAAACTATAATTCACTAGTTTTGTATCATAAAAGAGTCATCGTTTCTCCTCCTAGGGGTTATTCGAGACCTCTTAATCCAAACCGCAAGTAACGAGGCATTGGCTACCTTAAGAGAGTCATAGTTACTCGTCCCAATTGCTCACCCAGTCTGCCACTTTTTCTTACTGCGGCCAGTCTGCCAGAAGCGATATGTCACTCGTTGTGTATCTTAAGAGATTCATCGTTACTCCTTCCATAGGTTACTGGTATTCTCTGAGTCAATACCTCTCGTGACGAAAAAGTGGCTATCTTAATAGTGCAATACTTCTTCCTCCGAGTTGCTCACACAGTTTACTACTTTTTGTGTAGTTTTTGTCTGCCAGAAACTATAATTCACTAGTTGTGTATCATAAAAGAGTCATCGTTTCTCCTCCTAGGGGTTTTCGAGTTTTCTTAACCCAAACCGCAAGTAACGATCATTGGCTACCTTAAGAGAGTCATAGTTACTCGTCCCCATTGCTCACCCAGTCTGCCACTTTTCCTTACTGCGGCCAGTCTGAAAGAAGCGATATGTCACTCGTTGTGTAGCTTAAGAGATTCATCGTTACTCTTTCCTTAGGTTACTGGTATTCTCTGATTCAATGCCTCTCGTAACGAAAAAGTGGCTATCTTAATAGTGCAATACTTCTTCCTCCCAGTTGCTCACACAGTTTACTACTTTTTTGTGTAGTTTTTGTCTGCCAGAAACTATAATTCACTAGTTTTGTATCATAAAAGAGTCATCGTTTCTCCTCCTAGGGGTTATTCGAGACCTCTTAATCCAAACCGCAAGTAACGAGGCATTGGCTACCTTAAGAGAGTCATAGTTATTCGTCCCAATTGCTCACCCAGTCTGCCACTTTTTCTTACTGCGGCCAGTCTGCCAGAAGCGATATGTCACTCGTTGTGTATCTTAAGAGATTCATCGTTACTCCTTCCATAGGTTACATGTATTCACTGAGTCAATACCTCTCTTGACGAAAAAGTGGCTATCTTAATAGTGCAATACTTCTTCCTCCGAGTTGCTCACACAGTTTACTACTTTTTGTGTAGTTTTTATCTGCCAGAAACTATAATTCACTAGTTGTGTATCATAAAAGAGTCATCGTTTCTCCTCCTAGGGGTTATTCGAGATTTCTTAATCCAAACCGCAAGTAACGAGGCATTGGCTACCTTAAGAGAGTCATAGTTACTCGTACCCATTGCTCACCCAGTCTGTTACTTTTTCTTACTGTGGCCAGTCTGTCAGAAGCGATATGTCACTCGTTGTGTATCTTAAGAGATTCATCGTTACTCCTTCCATAGGTTACTGGTATTCTCTGAGTCAATACCTCTCTTGACGAAAAAGTGGCTATCTTAATAGTGCAATACTTCTTCCTCCGAGTTGCTCACACAGTTTACTACTTTTTGTGTAGTTTTTGTCTGCCAGAAACTATAATTCACTAGTTGTGTATCATAAAAACATCATCGTTTCTCCTCCTAGGGGTTATTCGAGATATCTTAATCCAAACCGCAAGTAACGAGGCATTGGCTACCTTAAGAGAGTCATAGTTATTCGTCCCAATTGCTCACCCAGTCTGCCACTTTTTCTTACTGCGGCCAGTCTGCCAGAAGCGATATGTCACTCGTTGTGTATCTTAAGAGATTCATCGTTACTCCTTCCATAGGTTACTGGTATTCTCTGAGTCAATACCTCTCGTGACGAAAAAGTGGCTATCTTAATAGTGCAATACTTCTTCCTCCGAGTTGCTCACACAGTTTACTACTTTTTGTGTAGTTTTTGTCTGCCAGAAACTATAATTCACTAGTTGTGTATCATAAAAGAGTCATCGTTTCTCCTCCTAGGGGTTATTCGAGATTTCTTAATCCAAACCGCAAGTAACGAGGCATTGGCTACCTTAAGAGAGTCATAGTTACTCGTACCCATTGCTCACCCAGTCTGTTACTTTTTCTTACTGTGGCCAGTCTGTTAGAAGCGATATGTCACTCGTTGTGTATCTTAAGAGATTCATCGTTACTCCTTCCATAGGTTACTGGTATTCTCTGAGTCAATACCTCTCTTGACGAAAAAGTGGCTATCTTAATAGTGCAATACTTCTTCCTCCGAGTTGCTCACACAGTTTACTACTTTTTGTGTAGTTTTTGTCTGCCAGAAACTATAATTCACTAGTTGTGTATCATAAAAGAGTCATCGTTTCTTCTCCTAGGGGTTATTCGAGATATCTTAATCCAAACCGCAAGTAACGAGGCATTGGCTACCTTAACAGAGTCATAGTTACTCGTCCCAATTGCTCACCCAGTCTGCCACTTTTTCTTACTGCGGCCAGTCTGCCAGAAGCGATATGTCACTCGTTGTGTATCTTAAGAGATTCATCGTTACTCCTTCCATAGGTTACTGGTATTCTCTGAGTCAATACCTCTCGTGACGAAAAAGTGGCTATCTTAATAGTGCAATACTTCTTCCTCCGAGTTGCTCACACAGTTTACTACTTTTTGTGTAGTTTTTGTCTGCCAGAAACTATAATTCACTAGTTGTGTATCATAAAAGAGTCATCGTTTCTCCTCCTAGGGGTTATTCGAGATATCTTAATCCAAACCGCAAGTAACGAGGCATTGGCTACCTTAAGAGAGTCATAGTTACTCGTCCCCATTGCTCACCCAGTCTGCCACTTTTTCTTACTGTGGCCAGTCTGCCAGAAGCGATATGTCACTCGTTGTGTATCTTAAGAGATTCATCGTTACTCCTTCCATAGGTTACTGGTATTCTCTGAGTAAATACCTCTCTTGACGAAAAAGTGGCTATCTTAATAGTGCAATACTTCTTCCTCCGAGTTGCTCACACAGTTTACTGCTTTTTGTGTAGTTTTTGTCTGCCAGAAACTATAATTCACTAGTTGTGTATCATAAATGAGTCATCGTTTCTCCTCCTAGGGGTTATTCGAGATATCTTAATCCAAACCGCAAGTAACGAGGCATTGGCTACCTTAAGAGCGTCATAGTTACTCGTCCCAATTGCTCACCCAGTCTGCCACTTTTCCTTACTGCGGCCAGTCTGCCAGAAGCGATATGTCACTCGTTGAGTATCTTAAGAGATTCATCGTTACTCTTTCCATAGGTTACTGGTATTCTCTGATTCAATGCCTCTCGTAACGAAAAAGTGGCTATCTTAATAGTGCAATACTTCTTCCTCCCAGTTGCTCACACAGTTTACTACTTCTTTGTGTAGTTTTTGTCTGCCAGAAACTATAATTCACTAGTTGTGTATCATAAAAGAGTCATCGTTTCTCCTCCTAGGGGTTATTCGAGACCTCTTAATCCAAACCGCAAGTAACGAGGCATTAGCTACCTTAAGAGAGTCATAGTTACTCGTCCCAATTGCTCACCCAGTCTGCCACTTTTTCTTACTGCGGCCAGTCTGCCAGAAGCGATATGTCACTCGTTGTGTATCTTAAGAGATTCATCGTTACTCCTTCCATAGGTTACTGGTATTCTCTGAGTCAATACCTCTCGTGACGAAAAAGTGGCTATCTTAATAGTGCAATACTTCTTCCTCCGAGTTGCTCACACAGTTTACTACTTTTTGTGTAGTTTTTGTCTGCCAGAAACTATAATTCACTAGTTGTGTATCATAAAAGGGTCATCGTTTCTCCTCCTAGGGGTTATTCGAGATTTCTTAATCCAAACCGCAAGTAACGAGGCATTGTCTACCTTAAGAGAGTCATAGTTACTCGTCCCATTTGCTCACCCAGTCTGCCACTTTTCCTTACTGCGGCCAGTCTTCCAGAAGCGATATGTCACTCGTTGTGCATCTTAAGAGATTCATCGTTACTCCTTCCATAGGTTACTGGTATTCTCTGAGTCAATACCTGTCTTGACGAAAAAGTGGCTATCTTAATAGTGCAATACTTCTTCCTCCGAGTTGCTCACACAGTTTACTACTTTTTGTGTAGTTTTTGTCTGCCAGAAACTATAATTCACTAGTTGTGTATCATAAAAACATCATCGTTTCTCCTCCTAGGGGTTATTCGAGATATCTTAATCCAAACCGCAAGTAACGAGGCATTGGCTACCTTAACAGAGTCATAGTTACTCGTCCCAATTGCTCACCCAGTCTGCCACTTTTCCTTACTGCGGCCAGTCTGAAAGAAGCGATATGTCACTCGTTGTGTATCTTAAGAGATTCATCGTTACTCTTTCCTTAGGTTACTGGTATTCTCTGATTCAATGCCTCTCGTAACGAAAAAGTGGCTATCTTAATAGTGCAATACTTCTTCCTCCCAGTTGCTCACACAGTTTACTACTTTTTTGTGTAGTTTTTGTCTGCCAGAAACTATAATTCACTAGTTTTGTATCATAAAAGAGTCATCGCTTCTCCTCCTAGGGGTTATTCGAGACCTCTTAATCCAAACCGCAAGTAACGAGGCATTGGCTACCTTAAGAGAGTCATAGTTACTCGTCCCAATTGCTCACCCAGTCTGCCACTTTTTCTTACTGCGGCCAGTCTGACAGAAGCGATATGTCACTCGTTGTGTATCTTAAGAGATTCATCGTTACTCCTTCCATAGGTTACTGGTATTCTCTGAGTCAATACCTCTCTTGACGAAAAAGTGGCTATCTTAATAGTGCAATACTTCTTCCTCCGAGTTGCTCACACAGTTTACTGCTTTTTGTGTAGTTTTTGTCTGCCAGAAACTATAATTCACTAGTTGTGTATCATAAAAGAGTCATCGTTTCTCCTCCTAGGGGTTATTCGAGATATCTTAATCCAAACCGCAAGTAACGAGGCATTGGCTACCTTAAGAGAGTCATAGTTACTCGTCCCCATTGCTCACCCAGTCTGCCACTTTTTCTTACTGTGGCCAGTCTGCCAGAAGCGATATGTCACTCGTTGTGTATCTTAAGAGATTCATCGTTACTCCTTCCATAGGTTACATGTATTCACTGAGTCAATACCTCTCTTGACGAAAAAGTGGCTATCTTAATAGTGCAATACTTCTTCCTCCGAGTTGCTCATACAGTTTACTGCTTTTTGTGTAGTTTTTGTCTGCCAGAAACTATAATTCACTAGTTGTGTATCATAAAAGGGTCATCGTTTCTCCTCCTAGGGGTTATTCGAGATATCTTAATCCAAACCGCAAGTAACGAGGCATTGGCTACCTTAAGAGAGTCATAGTTACTCGTCCCAATTGCTCACCCAGTCTGCCACTTTTCCTTACTGCGGCCAGTCTGCCAGAAGCGATATGTCACTCGTTGTGTATCTTAAGAGATTCATCGTTACTCTTTCCATAGGTTACTGGTATTCTCTGATTCAATGCCTCTCGTAACGAAAAAGTGGCTATCTTAATAGTGCAATACTTCTTCCTCCCAGTTGCTCACACAGTTTACTACTTCTTTGTGTAGTTTTTGTCTGCCAGAAACTATAATTCACTAGTTTTGTATCATAAAAGGGTCATCGTTTCTCCTCCTAGGGGTTATTCGAGACCTCTTAATCCAAACCGCAAGTAACGAGGCATTGGCTACCTTAAGAGAGTCATAGTTACTCGTCCCAATTGCTCACCCAGTCTGCCACTTTTTCTTACTGCGGCCAGTCTGTCAGAAGCGATATGTCACTCGTTGTGTATCTTAAGAGATTCATCGTTACTCCTTCCATAGGTTACTGGTATTCTCTGAGTCAATACCTCTCGTGACGAAAAAGTGGCTATCTTAATAGTGCAATACTTCTTCCTCCGAGTTGCTCACACAGTTTACTACTTTTTGTGTAGTTTTTGTCTGCCAGAAACTATAATTCACTAGTTGTGTATCATAAAAGAGTCATCGTTTCTCCTCCTAGGGGTTTTCGAGTTTTCTTAACCCAAACCGCAAGTAACGATCATTGGCTACCTTAAGAGAGTCATAGTTACTCGTCCCCATTGCTCACCCAGTCTGCCACTTTTCCTTACTGCGGCCAGTCTGAAAGAAGCGATATGTCACTCGTTGTGTAGCTTAAGAGATTCATCGTTACTCTTTCCTTAGGTTACTGGTATTCTCTGATTCAATGCCTCTCGTAACGAAAAAGTGGCTATCTTAATAGTGCAATACTTCTTCCTCCCAGTTGCTCACACAGTTTACTACTTTTTTGTGTAGTTTTTGTCTGCCAGAAACTATAATTCACTAGTTTTGTATCATAAAAGAGTCATCGTTTCTCCTCCTAGGGGTTATTCGAGACCTCTTAATCCAAACCGCAAGTAACGAGGCATTGGCTACCTTAAGAGAGTCATAGTTATTCGTCCCAATTGCTCACCCAGTCTGCCACTTTTTCTTACTGCGGCCAGTCTGCCAGAAGCGATATGTCACTCGTTGTGTATCTTAAGAGATTCATCGTTACTCCTTCCATAGGTTACATGTATTCACTGAGTCAATACCTCTCTTGACGAAAAAGTGGCTATCTTAATAGTGCAATACTTCTTCCTCCGAGTTGCTCACACAGTTTACTACTTTTTGTGTAGTTTTTATCTGCCAGAAACTATAATTCACTAGTTGTGTATCATAAAAGAGTCATCGTTTCTCCTCCTAGGGGTTATTCGAGATTTCTTAATCCAAACCGCAAGTAACGAGGCATTGGCTACCTTAAGAGAGTCATAGTTACTCGTACCCATTGCTCACCCAGTCTGTTACTTTTTCTTACTGTGGCCAGTCTGTCAGAAGCGATATGTCACTCGTTGTGTATCTTAAGAGATTCATCGTTACTCCTTCCATAGGTTACTGGTATTCTCTGAGTCAATACCTCTCTTGACGAAAAAGTGGCTATCTTAATAGTGCAATACTTCTTCCTCCGAGTTGCTCACACAGTTTACTACTTTTTGTGTAGTTTTTGTCTGCCAGAAACTATAATTCACTAGTTGTGTATCATAAAAACATCATCGTTTCTCCTCCTAGGGGTTATTCGAGATATCTTAATCCAAACCGCAAGTAACGAGGCATTGGCTACCTTAAGAGAGTCATAGTTATTCGTCCCAATTGCTCACCCAGTCTGCCACTTTTTCTTACTGCGGCCAGTCTGCCAGAAGCGATATGTCACTCGTTGTGTATCTTAAGAGATTCATCGTTACTCCTTCCATAGGTTACTGGTATTCTCTGAGTCAATACCTCTCGTGACGAAAAAGTGGCTATCTTAATAGTGCAATACTTCTTCCTCCGAGTTGCTCACACAGTTTACTACTTTTTGTGTAGTTTTTGTCTGCCAGAAACTATAATTCACTAGTTGTGTATCATAAAAGAGTCATCGTTTCTCCTCCTAGGGGTTATTCGAGATTTCTTAATCCAAACCGCAAGTAACGAGGCATTGGCTACCTTAAGAGAGTCATAGTTACTCGTACCCATTGCTCACCCAGTCTGTTACTTTTTCTTACTGTGGCCAGTCTGTCAGAAGCGATATGTCACTCGTTGTGTATCTTAAGAGATTCATCGTTACTCCTTCCATAGGTTACTGGTATTCTCTGAGTCAATACCTCTCTTGACGAAAAAGTGGCTATCTTAATAGTGCAATACTTCTTCCTCCGAGTTGCTCACACAGTTTACTACTTTTTGTGTAGTTTTTGTCTGCCAGAAACTATAATTCACTAGTTTTGTATCATAAAAGAGTCATCGTTTCTTCTCCTAGGGGTTATTCGAGATATCTTAATCCAAACCGCAAGTAACGAGGCATTGGCTACCTTAACAGAGTCATAGTTACTCGTCCCAATTGCTCACCCAGTCTGCCACTTTTCCTTACTGCGGCCAGTCTGAAAGAAGCGATATGTCACTCGTTGTGTATCTTAAGAGATTCATCGTTACTCTTTCCTTAGGTTACTGGTATTCTCTGATTCAATGCCTCTCGTAACGAAAAAGTGGCTATCTTAATAGTGCAATACTTCTTCCACCCAGTTGCTCACACAGTTTACTACTTTTTTGTGTAGTTTTTGTCTGCCAGAAACTATAATTCACTAGTTTTGTATCATAAAAGAGTCATCGTTTCTCCTCCTAGGGGTTAATCGAGACCTCTTAATCCAAACCGCAAGTAACGAGGCATTGGCTACCTTAAGAGAGTCATAGTTACTCGTCCCAATTGCTCACCCAGTCTGCGACTTTTTTTTACTGCGGCCAGTCTGCCAGAAGCGATATGTCACTCGTTGTGTATCTTAAGAGATTCATCGTTACTCCTTCCATAGGTTACTGGTATTCTCTGAGTCAATACCTCTCGTGACGAAAAAGTGGCTACCTTAATAGTGCAATACTTCTTCCTCCGAGTTGCTCACACAGTTTACTACTTTTTGTGTAGTTTTTGTCTGCCAGAAACTATAATTCACTAGTTGTGTATCATAAAAGAGTCATCGTTTCCCCTCCTAGGGGTTATTCGAGATTTCTTAATCCAAACCGCAAGTAACGAGGCATTGGCTACCTTAAGAGAGTCATAGTTACTCGTCCCCATTGCTCACCCAGTCTGCCACTTTTTCTTACTGTGGCCAGTCTGCCAGAAGCGATATGTCACTCGTTGTGTATCTTAAGAGATTCATCGTTACTCCTTCCATAGGTTACATGTATTCTCTGAGTCAATACCTCTCTTGACGAAAAAGTGGCTATCTTAATAGTGCAATACTTCTTCCTCCGAGTTGCTCACACAGTTTACTGCTTTTTGTGTAGTTTTTGTCTGCCAGATACTATAATTCACTAGTTGTGTATCATAAAAGAGTCATCGTTTCTCCTCCTAGGGGTTATTCGAGATATCTTAATCCAAACCGCAAGTAACGAGGCATTGGCTACCTTAAGAGCGTCATAGTTACTCGTCCCAATTGCTCACCCAGTCTGCCTTTTTTCCTTACTGCGGCCAGTCTGCCAGAAGCGAAATGTCACTCGTTGTGTATCTTAAGAGATTCATCGTTACTCTTTCCATAGGTTACTGGTATTCTCTGATTCAATGCCTCTCGTAACGAAAAAGTGGCTATCTTAATAGTGCAATACTTCTTCCTCCCAGTTGCTCACACAGTTTACTACTTTTTTGTGTAGTTTTTGTCTGCCAGAAACTATAATTCACTAGTTTTGTATCATAAAAGAGTCATCGTTTCTCCTCCTAGGGGATATTCGAGATATCTTAATCCAAACCGCAAGTAACGAGGCATTGGCTACCTTAAGAGAGTCATAGTTACTCGTCCCCATTGCTCACCCAGTCTGCCACTTTTTCTTACTGTGGCCAGTCTGCCAGAAGCGATATGTCACTCGTTGTGTATCTTAAGAGATTCATCGTTACTCCTTCCATAGGTTACATGTATTCTCTGAGTCAATACCTCTCTTGACGAAAAAGTGGCTATCTTAATAGTGCAATACTTCTTCCTCCGAGTTGCTCACACAGTTTACTGCTTTTTGTGTAGTATTTGTCTGCCAGAAACTATAATTCACTAGTTGTGTATCATAAAAGAGTCATCGTTTCTCCTCCTAGGGGTTATTCGAGATATCTTAATCCAAACCGCAAGTAACGAGGCATTGGCTACCTTAAGAGCGTCATAGTTACTTGTCCCAATAGCTCACCCAGTCTGCCACTTTTCCTTACTGCGGCCAGTCTGCCAGAAGCGATATGTCACTCGTTGTGTATCTTAAGAGATTCATCGTTACTCTTTCCATAGGTTACTGGTATTCTCTGATTCAATGCCTCTCATAACGAAAAAGTGGCTATCTTAATAGTGCAATACTTCTTCCTCCCAGTTGCTCACACAGTTTACTACTTTTTTGTGTAGTTTTTGTCTGCCAGAAACTATAATTCACTAGTTTTGTATCATAAAAGAGTCATCGTTTCTCCTCCTAGGGGTTATTCGAGATATCTTAATCCAAACCGCAAGTAACGAGGCATTGGCTACCTTAAGAGAGTCATAGTTACTCGTCCCCATTGCTCACCCAGTCTGCCACTTTTTCTTACTGTGGCCAGTCTGCCAGAAGCGATATGTCACTCGTTGTGTATCTTAAGAGATTCATCGTTACTCCTTCCATAGGTTACATGTATTCTCTGAGTCAATACCTCTCTTGACGAAAAAGTGGCTATCTTAATAGTGCAATACTTCTTCCTCCGAGTTGCTCACACAGTTTACTGCTTTTTGTGTAGTTTTTGTCTGCCAGAAACTATAATTCACTAGTTGTGTATCATAAAAGAGTCATCGTTTCTCCTCCTAGGGGTTATTCGAGATATCTTAATCCAAACCGCAAGTAACGAGGCATTGGCTACCTTAAGAGCGTCATAGTTACTCGTCCCAATTGCTCACCCAGTCTGCCACTTTTCCTTACTGCGGCCAGTCTGCCAGAAGCGATATGTCACTCGTTGTGTATCTTAAGAGATTCATCGTTACTCTTTCCATAGGTTACTGGTATTCTCTGATTCAATGCCTCTCGTAACGAAAAAGTGGCTATCTTTATAGTGCAATACTTCTTCCTCCTAGTTGCTCACACAGTTTACTACTTTTTTGTGTAGTTTTTGTCTGCCAGAAACTATAATTCACTAGTTTTGTATCATAAAAGAGTCATCGTTTCTCCTCCTACGGGTTATTCCAGACCTCTTAATCCAAACCGCAAGTAACGAGGCATTGGCTACCTTAAGAGAGTCATAGTTACTCGTACCCATTGCTCACCCAGTCTGTTACTTTTTCTTACTGTGGCCAGTCTGTCAGAAGCGATATGTCACTCGTTGTGTATCTTAAGAGATTCATCGTTACTCCTTCCATAGGTTACTGGTATTCTCTGAGTCAATACCTCTCTTGACGAAAAAGTGGCTATCTTAATAGTGCAATACTTCTTCCTCCGAGTTGCTCACACAGTTTACTACTTTTTGTGTAGTTTTTGTCTGCCAGAAACTATAATTCACTAGTTGTGTATCATAAAAACATCATCGTTTCTCCTCCTAGGGGTTATTCGAGATATCTTAATCCAAACCGCAAGTAACGAGGCATTGGCTACCTTAAGAGAGTCATAGTTATTCGTCCCAATAGCTCACCCAGTCTGCCACTTTTTCTTACTGCGGCCAGTCTGCCAGAAGCGATATGTCACTCGTTGTGTATCTTAAGAGTTTCATCGTTACTCCTTCCATAGGTTACTGGTATTCTCTGAGTCAATACCTCTCGTGACGAAAAAGTGGCTATCTTAATAGTGCAATACTTCTTCCTCCGAGTTGCTCACACAGTTTACTACTTTTTGTGTAGTTTTTGTCTGCCAGAAACTATAATTCACTAGTTGTGTATCATAAAAACATCATCGTTTCTTCTCCTAGGGGTTATTCGAGATATCTTAATCCAAACCGCAAGTAACGAGGCATTGGCTACCTTAACAGAGTCATAGTTACTCGTCCCAATTGCTCACCCAGTCTGCCACTTTTCCTTACTGCGGCCAGTCTGAAAGAAGCGATATGTCACTCGTTGTGTATCTTAAGAGATTCATCGTTACTCTTTCCTTAGGTTACTGGTATTCTCTGATTCAATGCCTCTCGTAACGAAAAAGTGGCTATCTTAATAGTGCAATACTTCTTCCTCCCAGTTGCTCACACAGTTTACTACTTTTTTGTGTAGTTTTTGTCTGCCAGAAACTATAATTCACTAGTTTTGTATCATAAAAGAGTCATCGTTTCTCCTCCTAGGGGTTAATCGAGACCTCTTAATCCAAACCGCAAGTAACGAGGCATTGGCTACCTTAAGAGAGTCATAGTTACTCGTCCCAATTGCTCACCCAGTCTGCGACTTTTTCTTACTGCGGCCAGTCTGCCAGAAGCGATATGTCACTCGTTGTGTATCTTAAGAGATTCATCGTTACTCCTTCCATAGGTTACTGGTATTCTCTGAGTCAATACCTCTCGTGACGAAAAAGTGGCTACCTTAATAGTGCAATACTTCTTCCTCCGAGTTGCTCACACAGTTTACTACTTTTTGTGTAGTTTTTGTCTGCCAGAAACTATAATTCACTAGTTGTGTATCATAAAAGAGTCATCGTTTCTCCTCCTAGGGGTTATTCGAGATTTCTTAATCCAAACCGCAAGTAACGAGGCATTGGCTACCTTAAGAGAGTCATAGTTACTCGTCCCCATTGCTCACCCAGTCTGCCACTTTTTCTTACTGTGGCCAGTCTGCCAGAAGCGATATGTCACTCGTTGTGTATCTTAAGAGATTCATCGTTACTCTTTCCATAGGTTACTGGTATTCTCTGATTCAATGCCTCTCGTAACGAAAAAGTGGCTATCTTAATAGTGCAATACTTCTTCCTCCCAGTTGCTCACACAGTTTACTACTTTTTTGTGTAGTTTTTGTCTGCCAGAAACTATAATTCACTAGTTTTGTATCATAAAAGAGTCATCGTTTCTCCTCCTAGGGGTTATTCGAGATATCTTAATCCAAACCGCAAGTAACGAGGCATTGGCTACCTTAAGAGAGTCATAGTTACTAGTCCCCATTGCTCACCCAGTCTGCCACTTTTTCTTACTGTGGCCAGTCTGCCAGAAGCGATATGTCACTCGTTGTGTATCTTAAGAGATTCATCGTTACTCCTTCCATAGGTTACATGTATTCTCTGAGTCAATACCTCTCTTGACGAAAAAGTGGCTATCTTAATAGTGCAATACTTCTTCCTCCGAGTTGCTCACACAGTTTACTGCTTTTTGTGTAGTTTTTGTCTGCCAGAAACTATAATTCACTAGTTGTGTATCATAAAAGAGTCATCGTTTCTCCTCCTAGGGGTTATTCGAGATATCTTAATCCAAACCGCAAGTAACGAGGCATTGGCTACCTTAAGAGCGTCATAGTTACTCGTCCCAATTGCTCACCCAGTCTGCCACTTTTCCTTACTGCGGCCAGTCTGCCAGAAGCGATATGTCACTCGTTGTGTATCTTAAGAGATTCATCGTTACTCTTTCCATAGGTTACTGGTATTCTCTGATTCAATGCCTCTCGTAACGAAAAAGTGGCTATCTTAATAGTGCAATACTTCTTCCTCCTAGTTGCTCACACAGTTTACTACTTTTTTGTGTAGTTTGTGTCTGCCAGAAACTATAATTCACTAGTTTTGTATCATAAAAGAGTCATCGTTTCTCCTCCTACGGGTTATTCCAGACCTCTTAATCCAAACCGCAAGTAACGAGGCATTGGCTACCTTAAGAGAGTCATAGTTACTCGTCCCAATTGCTCACCCAGTCTGCCACTTTTTCTTACTGCGGCCAGTCTGCCAGAAGCGATATGTCACTCGTTGTGTATCTTAAGAGATTCATCGTTACTCCTTCCATAGGTTACTGGCATTCTCTGAGTCAATACCTCTCGTGACGAAAAAGTGGCTATCTTAATAGTGCAATACTTCTTCCTCCGAGTTGCTCACACAGTTTACTACTTTTTGTGTAGTTTTTGTCTGCCAGAAACTATAATTCACTAGTTGTGTATCATAAAAGAGTCATCGTTTCTCCTGCTAGGGGTTTTCGAGATTTCTTAATCCAAACCGCAAGTAACGTGGCATTGGCTACCTTAAGAGAGTCATAGTTACTCGTCCCCATTGCTCACCCAGTCTGTTACTTTTTCTTACTGTGGCCAGTCTGTCAGAAGCGATATGTCACTCGTTGTGTATCTTAAGAGATTCATCGTTACTCCTTCCATAGGTTACTGGTATTCTCTTAGTCAATACCTCTCTTGACGAAAAAGTGGCTATCTTAATAGTGCAATACTTCTTCCTCCGAGTTGCTCACACAGTTTACTACTTTTTGTGTAGTTTTTGTCTGCCAGAAACTATAATTCACTAGTTGTGTATCATAAAAGAGTCATCGTTTCTCCTCCTAGGGGTTATTCGAGATATCTTAATCCAAACCGCAAGTAACGAATCATTGGCTACCTTAAGAGAGTCATAGTTACTCGTCCCAATTGCTCACCCAGTCTGCCACTTTTCCTTACTGCGGCCAGTCTGCCAGAAGCGATATGTCACTCGTTGTGTATCTTAAGAGATTCATCGTTACTCCTTCCATAGGTTACTGGTATTCTCTGAGTCAATACCTCTCTTGACGAAAAAGTGGCTATCTTAATAGTGCAATACTTCTTCCTCCGAGTTGCTCACACAGTTTCCTACTTTTTTGTGTAGTTTTTGTCTGCCAGAAACTATAATTCACTAGTTTTGTATCATAAAAGAGTCATCGTTTCTCCTCCTAGGGGTTATTCGAGACCTCTTAATCCAAACTGCAAGTAACGAGGCATTGGCTACCTTAAGAGAGTCATAGTTACTCGTCCCAATTGCTCACCCAGTCTGCCACTTTTCCTTACTGCGGCGCGTCTGCCAGAAGCGATATGTCACTCGTTGTCTATCTTAAGAGATTCATCGTTACTCCATCCATAGGTTACTGGTATTCTCTGAGTCAATACCTCTCGTGACGAAAAAGTGGCTATCTTAATAGTGCAATACTTCTTCCTCCGAGTTGCTCACACAGTTTACTACTTTTTGTGTAGTTTTTGTCTGCCAGAAACTATAATTCACTAGTTGTGTATCATAAAAGAGTCATCGTTTCTCCTCCTAGGGGTTTTCGAGATTTCTTAATCCAAACCTCAAGTAACGAGGCATTGGCTACCTTAAGAGAGTCATAGTTACTCGTCCCCATTGCTCACCCAGTCTGCCACTTTTTCTTACTGTGGCCAGTCTGCCAGAAGCGATATGTCACTCGTTGTGTATCTTAAGAGATTCATCGTTACTCCTTCCATAGGTTACATGTATTCTCTGAGTCAATACCTCTCTTGACAAAAAAGTGGCTATCTTAATAGTGCAATACTTCTTCCTCCGAGTTGCTCACACAGTTTACTGCTTTTTGTGTAGTTTTTGTCTGCCAGAAACTAAAATTCACTAGTCGTGTATCATAAAAGAGTCATCGTTTCTGCTCCTAGGGGTTATTCGAGATATCTTAATCCAAACCGCAAGTAACGAGGCATTGGCTACCTTAAGAGAGTAATAGTTACTCGTCCCAATTGCTCACCCAGTCTGCCACTTTTCCTTACTGCGGCCAGTCTGCCAGAAGCGATATGTCACTCGTTGTGTATCTTAAGAGATTCATCGTTACTCTTTCCATAGGTTACTGGTATTCTCTGATTCAATGCCTCTCGTAACGAAAAAGTGGCTATCTTAATAGTGCAATACTTCTTCCTCCGAGTTGCTCACACAGTTTACTACTTTTTGTGTAGTTTTTGTCTGCCAGACACTATAATTCACTAGTTTTGTATAATAAAAGAGTCATCGATTCTCCTCCTAGGGGTTATTTGAGACCTCTTAATCCAAACCGCAAGTAACGAGGCATTGGCTACCTTAAGAGAGTCATAGTTACTCGTCCCCATTGCTCACCCAGTCTGCCACTTTTTCTTACTGTGGCCAGTCTGCCAGAAGCGATATGTCACTCGTTGTGTATCTTAAGAGATTCATCGTTACTCCTTCCACAGGTTACATGTATTCTCTGAGTCAATACCTCTCTTGACGAAAAAGTGGCTATCTTAATAGTGCAATACTTCTTCCTCCCAGTTGCTCACACAGTTTACTGCTTTTGGTGTAGTTTTTGTCTGCCAGAAACTATAATTCACTAGTTGTGTATCATAAAAGAGTCATCGTTTCTCCTCCTAGGGGTTATTCGAGATATCTTAATCCAATCGCAAGTAACGAGGCATTGGCTACCTTAAGAGCGTCATAGTTACTCGTCCCAATTGCTCACCCAGTCTGCCACTTTTCCTTACTGCGGCCAGTCTGCCAGAAGCGATATGTCACTCGTTGTGTATCTTAAGAGATTCATCGTTACTCTTTCCATAGGTTACTGGTATTCTCTGATTCAATGCCTCTCGTAACGAAAAAGTGGCTATCTTAATAGTGCAATACTTCTTCCTCCTAGTTGCTCACACAGTTTACTACTTTTTTGTGTAGTTTTTGTCTGCCAGAAACTATAATTCACTAGTTTTGTATCATAAAAGAGTCATCGTTTCTCCTCCTACGGGTTATTCCAGACCTCTTAATCCAAACCGCAAGTAACGAGGCATTGGCTACCTTAAGAGAGTCATAGTTACTCGTCCCAATTGCTCACCCAGTCTGCCACTTTTTCTTACTGCGGCCAGTCTGCCAGAAGCGATATGTCACTCGTTGTGTATCTTAAGAGATTCATCGTTACTCCTTCCATAGGTTACTGGCATTCTCTGAGTCAATACCTCTCGTGACGAAAAAGTGGCTATCTTAATAGTGCAATACTTCTTCCTCCGAGTTGCTCACACAGTTTACTACTTTTTGTGTAGTTTTTGTCTGCCAGAAACTATAATTCACTAGTTGTGTATCATAAAAGAGTCATCGTTTCTCCTCCTAGGGGTTTTCGAGATTTCTTAATCCAAACCGCAAGTAACGTGGCATTGGCTACCTTAAGAGAGTCATAGTTACTCGTCCCCATTGCTCACCCAGTCTGTTACTTTTTCTTACTGTGGCCAGTCTGTCAGAAGCGATATGTCACTCGTTGTGTATCTTAAGAGATTCATCGTTACTCCTTCCATAGGTTACTGGTATTCTCTTAGTCAATACCTCTCTTGACGAAAAAGTGGCTATCTTAATAGTGCAATACTTCTTCCTCCGAGTTGCTCACACAGTTTACTACTTTTTGTGTAGTTTTTGTCTGCCAGAAACTATAATTCACTAGTTGTGTATCATAAAAGAGTCATCGTTTCTCCTCCTAGGGGTTATTCGAGATATCTTAATCCAAACCGCAAGTAACGAATCATTGGCTACCTTAAGAGAGTCATAGTTACTCGTCCCAATTGCTCACCCAGTCTGCCACTTTTCCTTACTGCGGCCAGTCTGCCAGAAGCGATATGTCACTCGTTGTGTATCTTAAGAGATTCATCGTTACTCCTTCCATAGGTTACTGGTATTCTCTGAGTCAATACCTCTCTTGACGAAAAAGTGGCTATCTTAATAGTGCAATACTTCTTCCTCCCAGTTGCTCACACAGTTTCCTACTTTTTTGTGTAGTTTTTGTCTGCCAGAAACTATAATTCACTAGTTTTGTATCATAAAAGAGTCATCGTTTCTCCTCCTAGGGGTTATTCGAGACCTCTTAATCCAAACTGCAAGTAACGAGGCATTGGCTACCTTAAGAGAGTCATAGTTACTCGTCCCAATTGCTCACCCAGTCTGCCACTTTTCCTTACTGCGGCGCGTCTGCCAGAAGCGAAATGTCACTCGTTGTCTATCTTAAGAGATTCATCGTTACTCCTTCCATAGGTTACTGGTATTCTCTGAGTCAATACCTCTCGTGACGAAAAAGTGGCTATCTTAATAGTGCAATACTTCTTCCTCCGAGTTGCTCACACAGTTTACTACTTTTTGTGTAGTTTTTGTCTGCCAGAAACTATAATTCACTAGTTGTGTATCATAAAAGAGTCATCGTTTCTCCTCCTAGGGGTTTTCGAGATTTCTTAATCCAAACCTCAAGTAACGAGGCATTGGCTACCTTAAGAGAGTCATAGTTACTCGTCCCCATTGCTCACCCAGTCTGCCACTTTTTCTTACTGTGGCCAGTCTGCCAGAAGCGATATGTCACTCGTTGTGTATCTTAAGAGATTCATCGTTACTCCTTCCATAGGTTACATGTATTCTCTGAGTCAATACCTCTCTTGACAAAAAAGTGGCTATCTTAATAGTGCAATACTTCTTCCTCCGAGTTGCTCACACAGTTTACTGCTTTTTGTGTAGTTTTTGTCTGCCAGAAACTAAAATTCACTAGTCGTGTATCATAAAAGAGTCATCGTTTCTGCTCCTAGGGGTTATTCGAGATATCTTAATCCAAACCGCAAGTAACGAGGCATTGGCTACCTTAAGAGAGTAATAGTTACTCGTCCCAATTGCTCACCCAGTCTGCCACTTTTCCTTACTGCGGCCAGTCTGCCAGAAGCGATATGTCACTCGTTGTGTATCTTAAGAGATTCATCGTTACTCTTTCCATAGGTTACTGGTATTCTCTGATTCAATGCCTCTCGTAACGAAAAAGTGGCTATCTTAATAGTGCAATACTTCTTCCTCCGAGTTGCTCACACAGTTTACTACTTTTTGTGTAGTTTTTGTCTGCCAGACACTATAATTCACTAGTTTTGTATAATAAAAGAGTCATCGATTCTCCTCCTAGGGGTTATTTGAGACCTCTTAATCCAAACCGCAAGTAACGAGGCATTGGCTACCTTAAGAGAGTCATAGTTACTCGTCCCCATTGCTCACCCAGTCTGCCACTTTTTCTTACTGTGGCCAGTCTGCCAGAAGCGATATGTCACTCGTTGTGTATCTTAAGAGATTCATCGTTACTCCTTCCACAGGTTACATGTATTCTCTGAGTCAATACCTCTCTTGACGAAAAAGTGGCTATCTTAATAGTGCAATACTTCTTCCTCCCAGTTGCTCACACAGTTTACTGCTTTTGGTGTAGTTTTTGTCTGCCAGAAACTATAATTCACTAGTTGTGTATCATAAAAGAGTCATCGTTTCTCCTCCTAGGGGTTATTCGAGATATCTTAATCCAAACCGCAAGTTACGAGGCATTGGCTACCTTAAGAGAGTCATAGTTACTCGTCCCAATTGCTCACCCAGTCTGCCACTTTTCCTTAGTGCGGCCAGTCTGCCAGAAGCGATATGTCACTCGTTGTGTATCTTAAGAGATTCATCGTTACTCTTTCCATAGGTTACTGGTATTCTCTGATTCAATGCCTCTCGTGACGAAAAAGTGGCTATCTTAATAGTGCAATACTTCTTCCTCCTAGTTGCTCACACAGTTTACTCCTTTTTTGTGTAGTTTTTGTCTGCCAGAAACTATAATTCACTAGTTTTGTATCATAAAAGAGTCATCGTTTCTCCTCCTAGGGGTTATTCGAGACCTCTTAATCCAAACCGCAAGTAACGAGGCATTGGCTACCTTAAGAGAGTCATAGTTACTCGTCCCAATTGCTCACCCAGTCTGCCACTTTTCCTTACTGCGGCGAGTCTGCCAGAAGCGAAATGTCACTCGTTGTGTATCTTAAGAGATTCATCGTTACTCCTTCCATAGGTTACTGGTATTCTCTGAGTCAATACCTCTCTTGACGAAAAAGTGGCTATCTTAATAGTGCAATACTTCTTCCTCCCAGTTGCTCACACAGTTTACTACTTTTTGTGTAGTTTTTGTCTGCCAGAAACTATAATTCACTAGTTGTGTATCATAAAAGAGTCATCGTTTCTCCTCCTAGGGGTTATTCGAGATATCTTAATCCAAACCGCAAGTTACGAGGCATTGGCTACCTTAAGAGAGTCATAGTTACTCGTCCCAATTGCTCACCCAGTCTGCCACTTTTCCTTACTGCGGCCAGTCTGCCAGAAGCGATATGTCACTCGTTGTGTATCTTAAGAGATTCATCGTTACTCTTTCCATAGGTTACTGGTATTCTCTGATTCAATGCCTCTCGTAACGAAAAAGTGGCTATCTTAATAGTGCAATACTTCTTCCTCCGAGTTGCTCACACAGTTTACTACTTTTTGTGTAGTTTTTGTCTGCCAGAAACTATAATTCACTAGTTGTGTATCATAAAAGAGACATCGTTTCTCCTCCTAGGGGTTTTCGAGATTTCTTAATCCAAACCGCAAGTAACGAGGCATTGGCTACCTTAAGAGAGTCATAGTTACTCGTCCCCATTGCTCACCCAGTCTGCCACTTTTTCTTACTGTGGCCAGTCTGCCAGAAGCGATATGTCACTCGTTGTGTATCTTAAGAGATTCATCGTTACTCCTTCCATAGGTTACATGTATTCTCTGAGTCAATACCTCTCTTGACGAAAAAGTTGCTATCTTAATAGTGCAATACTTCTTCCTCCGAGTTGCTCACACAGTTTACTACTTTTTGTGTACTTGCCAGTCTGCCAGAAGCGATATGTCACTAGTTGTGTATCATAAAAGAGTCATCGTTTCTCCTCCTAGGGGTTATTCGAGATTTCTTAATCCAAACCGCAAGTAACGAGGCGTTGGCTACCTTAAGAGAGTCATAGTTACTCGTCCCCATTGCTCACCCAGTCTGCCACTTTTTCTTACTGTGGCCAGTCTGCCAGAAGCGATATGTCACTCGTTGTGTATCTTAAGAGATTCATCATTACTCCTTCCATAGGTTACTGGTATTCTCTGAGTCAATACCTCTCTTGACGAAAAAGTGGCTATCTTAATAGTGCAATACTTCTTCCTCCGAGTTGCTCACACAGTTTACTACTTTTTGTGTACTTGCCAGTCTGGCAGAAGCGATATGTCACTAGTTGTGTATCATAAAAGAGTCATCGTTTCTCCTCCTAGGGGTTATTCGAGATTTCTTAATCCAAACCGCAAGTAACGAGGCGTTGGCTACCTTAAGAGAGTCATAGTTACTCGTCCCCATTGCTCACCCAGTCTGCCACTTTTTCTTACTGTGGCCAGTCTGCCAGAAGCGATATGTCACTCGTTGTGTATCTTAAGAGATTCATCGTTACTCCTTCCATAGGTTACATGTATTCTCTGAATCAATATCTCTCTTGACGAAAAAGTGGCTGTCTTAATAGTGCAATACTTCTTCCTCCGAGTTGCTCACACAGTTTACTGCTTTTTGTGTAGTTTTTGTCTGCCAGAAACTATAATTCACTAGTTGTGTATCATAAAAGAGTCATCGTTTCTCCTCCTAGGGGTTATTCGAGACTTCTTAATCCAAACCGCAAGTAACGAGGCATTGGCTACCTTAAGAGAGTAATAGTTACTCGTCCCAATTGCTCACCCAGTCTGCCACTTTTCCTTACTGCGGCCAGTCTGCCAGAAGCGATATGTCACACGTTGTGTATCTTAAGAGATTCATCGTTACTCTTTCCATAGGATACTGGTATTCTCTGATTCAATGCCTCTCGTAACGAAAAAGTGGCCATCTTAATAGTGCAATACTTCTTCCTCTCTGTTGCTCACACACTTTACTACTTTTTTGTGTAGTTTTTGTCTGCCAGAAACTATAATTCACTAGTTGTGTATCATAAAAGAGTCATCGTTTCTCCTCCTAGTGGTTATTCGAGACCTCTTAATCCAAACCCGCAAGTAACGAGGCATTGGCTACCTTAAGAGAGTCATAGTTACTCGTCCCAATTGCTCACCCAGTCTGCCACTTTTTCTTACTGCGGCCAGTCTGCCAGAAGCGATATGTCACTCGTTGTGTATCTTAAGAGATTCTTCGTTACTCCTTCCATAGGTTACTGGTATTTTCTGAGTCTATACCTCTCGTGACGAAAAAGTGGCTATCTTAATAGTGCAATACTTCTTCCTCCGAGTTGCTCACACAGTTTACTACTTTTTGTGTAGTTTTTGTCTGCCAGAAACTATAATTCACTAGTTGTGTATCATAAAAGAGTCATCGTTTCTCCTCCTAGGGGTTTTCGAGATTTCTTAATCCAAACCGCAAGTAACGAGGCATTGGCTACCTTAAGAGAGTCATAGTTACTCGTCCCCATTGCTCACCCAGTCTGCCACTTTTTCTTACTGTGGCCAGTCTGCCAGAAGCGATATGTCACTCGTTGTGTATCTTAAGAGATTCATCGTTACTCCTTCCATAGGTTACATGTATTCTCTGAGTCAATACCTCTCTTGACGAAAAAGTTGCTATCTTAATAGTGCAATACTTCTTCCTCCGAGTTGCTCACACAGTTTACTACTTTTTGTGTACTTGCCAGTCTTCCAGAAGCGATATGTCACTAGTTGTGTATCATAAAAGAGTCATCGTTTCTCCTCCTAGGGGTTATTCGAGATTTCTTAATCCAAACCGCAAGTAACGAGGCGTTGGCTACCTTAAGAGAGTCATAGTTACTCGTCCCCATTGCTCACCCAGTCTGCCACTTTTTCTTACTGTGGCCAGTCTGCCAGAAGCGATATGTCACTCGTTGTGTATCTTAAGAGATTCATCATTACTCCTTCCATAGGTTACTGGTATTCTCTGAGTCAATACCTCTCTTGACGAAAAAGTGGCTATCTTAATAGTGCAATACTTCTTCCTCCGAGTTGCTCACACAGTTTACTACTTTTTGTGTACTTGCCAGTCTGGCAGAAGCGATATGTCACTAGTTGTGTATCATAAAAGAGTCATCGTTTCTCCTCCTAGGGGTTATTCGAGATTTCTTAATCCAAACCGCAAGTAACGAGGCGTTGGCTACCTTAAGAGAGTCATAGTTACTCGTCCCCATTGCTCACCCAGTCTGCCACTTTTTCTTACTGTGGCCAGTCTGCCAGAAGCGATATGTCACTCGTTGTGTATCTTAAGAGATTCATCGTTACTCCTTCCATAGGTTACATGTATTCTCTGAATCAATATCTCTCTTGACGAAAAAGTGGCTGTCTTAATAGTGCAATACTTCTTCCTCCGAGTTGCTCACACAGTTTACTGCTTTTTGTGTAGTTTTTGTCTGCCAGAAACTATAATTCACTAGTTGTGTATCATAAAAGAGTCATCGTTTCTCCTCCTAGGGGTTATTCGAGACTTCTTAATCCAAACCGCAAGTAACGAGGCATTGGCTACCTTAAGAGAGTCATAGTTACTCGTCCCAATTGCTCACACAGTCTGCCACTTTTTCTTACTGCGCAAAGTCTGCCAGAAGCGATATGTCACTCGTTGTGTATCTTAAGAGATTCATCGTTACTCCTTCCATAGTTTACTGGTATTCTCAGAGTCAATACATCTCTTGACGAAAAAGTGGCTATCTTAATAGTGCAATACTTCTTCCTCCGAGTTGCTCACACAGTTTACTACTTTTTGTGTACTTGCCAGTCTGCCAGAAGCGATATGTCACTAGTTGTGTATCATAAAAGAGTCATCGTTTCTCCTCCTAGGGTTTATTCGAGATTTCTTAATCCAAACCGCAAGTAACGAGGCATTGGCTACCTTAAGAGAGTCATAGTTACTCGTCCCAATTGCTCACCCAGTCTGCCACTTTTTCTTACTGCGGCCAGTCTGCCAGAAGCGATATGTCACTCGTTGTGTATCTTAAGAGATTCATCGTTACTCCTTCCATAGGTTACTGGTATTTTCTGAGCCAATACCTCTCTTGACGAAAAAGTGGCTATCTTAATAGTGCAATACTTCTTCCTCCGAGTTGCTCACACAGTTTACTACTTTTTGTGTAGTTTTTGTCTGCCAGAAACTATAATTCACTAGTTGTGTATCATAAAAGAGTCATCGTTTCTCCTCCTAGGGGTTATTCGAGATATCTTAATCCAAACCGCAAGTAACGAGGCATTGGCTACCTTAAGAGAGTAATAGTTACTCGTCCCAATTGCTCACCCAGTCTGCCACTTTTCCTTACTGCGGCCAGTCTGCCAGAAGCAATATGTCACTCGTTGTGTATCTTAAGAGATTCATCGTTACTCTTTCCATAGGATACTGGTATTCTCTGATTCAATGCCTCTCGTAACGAAAAAGTGGCCATCTTAATAGTGCAATACTTCTTCCTCTCTGTTGCTCACACACTTTACTACTTTTTTGTGTAGTTTTTGTCTGCCAGAAACTATAATTCACTAGTTGTGTATCATAAAAGAGTCATCGTTTCTCCTCCTAGTGGTTATTCGAGACCTCTTAATCCAAACCCGCAAGTAACGAGGCATTGGCTACCTTAAGAGAGTCATAGTTACTCGTCCCAATTGCTCACCCAGTCTGCCACTTTTTCTTACTGCGGCCAGTCTGCCAGAAGCGATATGTCACTCGTTGTGTATCTTAAGAGATTCATCGTTACTCCTTCCATAGGTTACTGGTATTTTCTGAGTCAATACCTCTCGTGACGAAAAAGTGGCTATCTTAATAGTGCAATACTTCTTCCTCCGAGTTGCTCACACAGTTTACTACTTTTTGTGTAGTTTTTGTCTGCCAGAAACTATAATTCACTAGTTGTGTATCATAAAAGAGTCATCGTTTCTCCTCCTAGGGGTTTTCGAGATTTCTTAATCCAAACCGCAAGTAACGAGGCATTGGCTACCTTAAGAGAGTCATAGTTACTCGTCCCCATATCTCACCCAGTCTGCCACTTTTTCTTACTGTGGCCAGTCTGCCAGAAGCGATATGTCACTCGTTGTGTATCTTAAGAGATTCATCGTTACTCCTTCCATAGGTTACATGTATTCTCTGAGTCAATACCTCTCTTGACGAGAAAGTGGCTATCTTAATAGTGCAATACTTCTTCCTCCGAGTTGCTCACACAGTTTACTGCTTTTTGTGTAGTTTTTGTCTGCCAGAAACTATAATTCACTAGTTGTGTGTCATAAAAGAGTCATCGTTTCTCCTCCTAGGGGTTATTCGAGATATCTTAATCCAAACCGCAAGTAACGAGGCATTGCCTACCTTAAGAGAGTCATAGTTACTCGTCCCCATTGCTCACCCAGTCTGCCACTTTTTGTTACTGTGGCCACTCTGCCAGAAGCGATATGTCACTCGTTGTGTATCTTAAGAGATTCATCGTTACTCCTTCCATAGGTTACATGTATTCTCTGAGTCAATACCTCTCTTGACGAAAAAGTTGCTATCTTAATAGTGCAATACTTCTTCCTCCGAGTTGCTCACACAGTTTACTACTTTTTGTGTACTTGCCAGTCTGCCAGAAGCGATATGTCACTAGTTGTGTATCATAAAAGAGTCATCGTTTCTCCTCCTAGGGGTTATTCGAGATTTCTTAATCCAAACCGCAAGTAACGAGGCGTTGGCTACCTTAAGAGAGTCATAGTTACTCGTCCCCATTGCTCACCCAGTCTGCCACTTTTTCTTACTGTGGCCAGTCTGCCAGAAGCGATATGTCACTCGTTGTGTATCTTAAGAGATTCATCGTTACTCCTTCCATAGGTTACTGGTATTCTCTGAGTCAATACCTCTCTTGACGAAAAAGTGGCTATCTTAATAGTGCAATACTTCTTCCTCCGAGTTGCTCACACAGTTTACTACCTTTTGTGTACTTGCCAGTCTGGCAGAAGCGATATGTCACTAGTTGTGTATCATAAAGGAGTCATCGTTTCTCCTCCTAGGGGTTATTCGAGATTTCTTAATCCAAACCGCAAGTAACGAGGCGTTGGCTACCTTAAGAGAGTCATAGTTACTCGTCCCCATTGCTCACCCAGTCTGCCACTTTTTCTTACTGTGGCCAGTCTGCCAGAAGCGATATGTCACTCGTTGTGTATCTTAAGAGATTCATCGTTACTCCTTCCATAGGTTACTGGTATTTTCTGAGTCAATACCTCTCTTGACGAAAAAGTGGCTATCTTAATAGTGCAATACTTCTTCCTCCGAGTTGCTCACACAGTTTACTATTTTTTGTGTAGTTTTTGTCTGCCAGAAACTATAATTCACTAGTTGTGTATCATAAAAGAGTCATCGTTTCTGCTCCTAGGGGTTATTCGAGATATCTTAATCCAAACCGCAAGTAACGAGGCATTGGCTACCTTAAGAGAGTAATAGTTACTCGTCCCAATTGCTCACCCAGTCTGCCACTTTTCCTTACTGCGGCCAGTCTGCCAGAAGCAATATGTCACTCGTTGTGTATCTTAAGAGATTCATCGTTACTCTTTCCATAGGATACTGGTATTCTCTGATTCAATGCCTCTCGTAACGAAAAAGTGGCCATCTTAATAGTGCAATACTTCTTCCTCTCTGTTGCTCACACACTTTACTACTTTTTTGTGTAGTTTTTGTCTGCCAGAAACTATAATTCACTAGTTGTGTATCATAAAAGAGTCATCGTTTCTCCTCCTAGTGGTTATTCGAGACCTCTTAATCCAAACCCGCAAGTAACGAGGCATTGGCTACCTTAAGAGAGTCATAGTTACTCGTCCCAATTGCTCACCCAGTCTGCCACTTTTTCTTACTGCGGCCAGTCTGCCAGAAGCGATATGTCACTCGTTGTGTATCTTAAGAGATTCATCGTTACTCCTTCCATAGGTTACTGGTATTTTCTGAGTCAATACCTCTCGTGACGAAAAAGTGGCTATCTTAATAATGCAATACTTCTTCCTCCGAGTTGCTCACACAGTTTACTACTTTTTGTGTAGTTTTTGTCTGCCAGAAACTATAATTCACTAGTTGTGTATCATAAAAGAGTCATCGTTTCTCCTCCTAGGGGTTTTCGAGATTTCTTAATCCAAACCGCAAGTAACGAGGCATTGGCTACCTTAAGAGAGTCATAGTTACTCGTCCCCATATCTCACCCAGTCTGCCACTTTTTCTTACTGTGGCCAGTCTGCCAGAAGCGATATGTCACTCGTTGTGTATCTTAAGAGATTCATCGTTACTCCTTCCATAGGTTACATGTATTCTCTGAGTCAATACCTCTCTTGACGAGAAAGTGGCTATCTTAATAGTGCAATACTTCTTCCTCCGAGTTGCTCACACAGTTTACTGCTTTTTGTGTAGTTTTTGTCTGCCAGAAACTATAATTCACTAGTTGTGTGTCATAAAAGAGTCATCGTTTCTCCTCCTAGGGGTTATTCGAGATATCTTAATCCAAACCGCAAGTAACGAGGCATTGCCTACCTTAAGAGAGTCATAGTTACTCGTCCCCATTGCTCACCCAGTCTGCCACTTTTTGTTACTGTGGCCACTCTGCCAGAAGCGATATGTCACTCGTTGTGTATCTTAAGAGATTCATCGTTACTCCTTCCATAGGTTACATGTATTCTCTGAGTCAATACCTCTCTTGACGAAAAAGTTGCTATCTTAATAGTGCAATACTTCTTCCTCCGAGTTGCTCACACAGTTTACTACTTTTTGTGTACTTGCCAGTCTGCCAGAAGCGATATGTCACTAGTTGTGTATCATAAAAGAGTCATCGTTTCTCCTCCTAGGGGTTATTCGAGATTTCCTTATCCAAACCGCAAGTAACGAGGCGTTGGCTACCTTAAGAGAGTCATAGTTACTCGTCCCCATTGCTCACCCAGTCTGCCACTTTTTCTTACTGTGGCCAGTCTGCCAGAAGCGATATGTCACTCGTTGTGTATCTTAAGAGATTCATCGTTACTCCTTCCATAGGTTACTGGTATTCTCTGAGTCAATACCTCTCTTGACGAAAAAGTGGCTATCTTAATAGTGCAATACTTCTTCCTCCGAGTTGCTCACACAGTTTACTACCTTTTGTGTACTTGCCAGTCTGGCAGAAGCGATATGTCACTAGTTGTGTATCATAAAGGAGTCATCGTTTCTCCTCCTAGGGGTTATTCGAGATTTCTTAATCCAAACCGCAAGTAACGAGGCGTTGGCTACCTTAAGAGAGTCATAGTTACTCGTCCCCATTGCTCACCCAGTCTGCCACTTTTTCTTACTGTGGCCAGTCTGCCAGAAGCGATATGTCACTCGTTGTGTATCTTAAGAGATTCATCGTTACTCCTTCCATAGGTTACTGGTATTTTCTGAGTCAATACCTCTCTTGACGAAAAAGTGGCTATCTTAATAGTGCAATACTTCTTCCTCCGAGTTGCTCACACAGTTTACTACTTTTTGTGTAGTTTTTGTCTGCCAGAAACTATAATTCACTAGTTGTGTATCATAAAAGAGTCATCGTTTCTGCTCCTAGGGGTTATTCGAGATATCTTAATCCAAACCGCAAGTAACGAGGCATTGGCTACCTTAAGAGAGTAATAGTTACTCGTCCCAATTGCTCACCCAGTCTGCCACTTTTCCTTACTGCGGCCAGTCTGCCAGAAGCAATATGTCACTCGTTGTGTATCTTAAGAGATTCATCGTTACTCTTTCCATAGGATACTGGTATTCTCTGATTCAATGCCTCTCGTAACGAAAAAGTGGCCATCTTAATAGTGCAATACTTCTTCCTCTCTGTTGCTCACACACTTTACTACTTTTTTGTGTAGTTTTTGTCTGCCAGAAACTATAATTCACTAGTTGTGTATCATAAAAGAGTCATCGTTTCTCCTCCTAGTGGTTATTCGAGACCTCTTAATCCAAACCCGCAAGTAACGAGGCATTGGCTAGCTTAAGAGAGTCATAGTTACTCGTCCCAATTGCTCACCCAGTCTGCCACTTTTTCTTACTGCGGCCAGTCTGCCAGAAGCGATATGTCACTCGTTGTGTATCTTAAGAGATTCATCGTTACTCCTTCCATAGGTTACTGGTATTTTCTGAGTCAATACCTCTCGTGACGAAAAAGTGGCTATCTTAATAATGCAATACTTCTTCCTCCGAGTTGCTCACACAGTTTACTACTTTTTGTGTAGTTTTTGTCTGCCAGAAACTATAATTCACTAGTTGTGTATCATAAAAGAGTCATCGTTTCTCCTCCTAGGGGTTTTCGAGATTTCTTAATCCAAACCGCAAGTAACGAGGCATTGGCTACCTTAAGAGAGTCATAGTTACTCGTCCCCATATCTCACCCAGTCTGCCACTTTTTCTTACTGTGGCCAGTCTGCCAGAAGCGATATGTCACTCGTTGTGTATCTTAAGAGATTCATCGTTACTCCTTCCATAGGTTACACGTATTCTCTGAGTCAATACCTCTCTTGACGAGAAAGTGGCTATCTTAATAGTGCAATACTTCTTCCTCCGAGTTGCTCACACAGTTTACTGCTTTTTGTGTAGTTTTTGTCTGCCAGAAACTATAATTCACTAGTTGTGTATCATAAAAGAGTCATCGTTTCTCCTCCTAGGGGTTATTCGAGATATCTTAATCCAAACCGCAAGTAACGAGGCATTGCCTACCTTAAGAGAGTCATAGTTACTCGTCCCCATTGCTCACCCAGTCTGCCACTTTTTGTTACTGTGGCCACTCTGCCAGAAGCGATATGTCACTCGTTGTGTATCTTAAGAGATTCATCGTTACTCCTTCCATAGGTTACATGTATTCTCTGAGTCAATACCTCTCTTGACGAAAAAGTTGCTATCTTAATAGTGCAATACTTCTTCCTCCGAGTTGCTCACACAGTTTACTACTTTTTGTGTACTTGCCAGTCTGCCAGAAGCGATATGTCACTAGTTGTGTATCATAAAAGAGTCATCGTTTCTCCTCCTAGGGGTTATTCGAGATTTCTTAATCCAAACCGCAAGTAACGAGGCGTTGGCTACCTTAAGAGAGTCATAGTTACTCGTCCCCATTGCTCACCCAGTCTGCCACTTTTTCTTACTGTGGCCAGTCTGCCAGAAGCGATATGTCACTCGTTGTGTATCTTAAGAGATTCATCGTTACTCCTTCCATAGGTTACTGGTATTCTCTGAGTCAATACCTCTCTTGACGAAAAAGTGGCTATCTTAATAGTGCAATACTTCTTCCTCCGAGTTGCTCACACAGTTTACTACCTTTTGTGTACTTGCCAGTCTGGCAGAAGCGATATGTCACTAGTTGTGTATCATAAAGGAGTCATCGTTTCTCCTCCTAGGGGTTATTCGAGATTTCTTAATCCAAACCGCAAGTAACGAGGCGTTGGCTACCTTAAGAGAGTCATAGTTACTCGTCCCCATTGCTCACCCAGTCTGCCACTTTTTCTTACTGTGGCCAGTCTGCCAGAAGCGATATGTCACTCGTTGTGTATCTTAAGAGATTCATCGTTACTCCTTCCATAGGTTACTGGTATTTTCTGAGTCAATACCTCTCTTGACGAAAAAGTGGCCATCTTAATAGTGCAATACTTCTTCCTCTCTGTTGCTCACACACTTTACTACTTTTTTGTGTAGTTTTTGTCTGCCAGAAACTATAATTCACTAGTTGTGTATCATAAAAGAGTCATCGTTTCTCCTCCTAGTGGTTATTCGAGACCTCTTAATCCAAACCCGCAAGTAACGAGGCATTGGCTACCTTAAGAGAGTCATAGTTACTCGTCCCAATTGCTCACCCAGTCTGCCACTTTTTCTTACTGCGGCCAGTCTGCCAGAAGCGATATGTCACTCGTTGTGTATCTTAAGAGATTCATCGTTACTCCTTCCATAGGTTACTGGTATTTTCTGAGTCAATACCTCTCGTGACGAAAAAGTGGCTATCTTAATAATGCAATACTTCTTCCTCCGAGTTGCTCACACAGTTTACTACTTTTTGTGTAGTTTTTGTCTGCCAGAAACTATAATTCACTAGTTGTGTATCATAAAAGAGTCATCGTTTCTCCTCCTAGGGGTTTTCGAGATTTCTTAATCCAAACCGCAAGTAACGAGGCATTGGCTACCTTAAGAGAGTCATAGTTACTCGTCCCCATATCTCACCCAGTCTGCCACTTTTTCTTACTGTGGCCAGTCTGCCAGAAGCGATATGTCACTCGTTGTGTATCTTAAGAGATTCATCGTTACTCCTTCCATAGGTTACATGTATTCTCTGAGTCAATACCTCTCTTGACGAGAAAGTGGCTATCTTAATAGTGCAATACTTCTTCCTCCGAGTTGCTCACACAGTTTACTGCTTTTTGTGTAGTTTTTGTCTGCCAGAAACTATAATTCACTAGTTGTGTATCATAAAAGAGTCATCGTTTCTCCTCCTAGGGGTTATTCGAGATATCTTAATCCAAACCGCAAGTAACGAGGCATTGCCTACCTTAAGAGAGTCATAGTTACTCGTCCCCATTGCTCACCCAGTCTGCCACTTTTTGTTACTGTGGCCACTCTGCCAGAAGCGATATGTCACTCGTTGTGTATCTTAAGAGATTCATCGTTACTCCTTCCATAGGTTACATGTATTCTCTGAGTCAATACCTCTCTTGACGAAAAAGTTGCTATCTTAATAGTGCAATACTTCTTCCTCCGAGTTGCTCACACAGTTTACTACTTTTTGTGTACTTGCCAGTCTGCCAGAAGCGATATGTCACTAGTTGTGTATCATAAAAGAGTCATCGTTTCTCCTCCTAGGGGTTATTCGAGATTTCTTAATCCAAACCGCAAGTAACGAGGCGTTGGCTACCTTAAGAGAGTCATAGTTACTCGTCCCCATTGCTCACCCAGTCTGCCACTTTTTCTTACTGTGGCCAGTCTGCCAGAAGCGATATGTCACTCGTTGTGTATCTTAAGAGATTCATCGTTACTCCTTCCATAGGTTACTGGTATTCTCTGAGTCAATACCTCTCTTGACGAAAAAGTGGCTATCTTAATAGTGCAATACTTCTTCCTCCGAGTTGCTCACACAGTTTACTACATTTTGTGTACTTGCCAGTCTGGCAGAAGCGATATGTCACTAGTTGTGTATCATAAAGGAGTCATCGTTTCTCCTCCTAGGGGTTATTCGAGATTTCTTAATACAAACCGCAAGTAACGAGGCGTTGGCTACCTTAAGAGAGTCATAGTTACTCGTCCCCATTGCTCACCCAGTCTGCCACTTTTTCTTACTGTGGCCAGTCTGCCAGAAACGATATGTCACTCGTTGTGTATCTTAAGAGATTCATCGTTACTCCTTCCATAGGTTACATGTATTCTCTGAATCAATACCTCTCTTGACGAAAAAGTGGCTGTCTTAATAGTGCAATACTTCTTCCTCCGAGTTGCTCACACAGTTTACTGCTTTTTGTGTAGTTTTTGTCTGCCAGAAACTATAATTCACTAGTTGTGTATCATAAAAGAGTCATCGTTTCTCCTCCTAGGGGTTATTCGAGATATCTTAATCCAAACCGCAAGTAACGAGGCATTGGCTACCCTAAGAGAGTAATAGTTACTCGTCCCAATTGCTCACCCAGTCTGCCACTTTTCCTTACTGCGGCCCGTCTGCCAGAAGCGATATGTCACTCGTTGTGTATCTTAAGAGATTCATCGTTACTCCTTCCATAGGTTACATGTATTCTCTGAGTCAATACCTCTCTTGACGAAAAAGTGGCTATCTTAATAGTGCAATACTTCTTCCTCCGAGTTGCTCACACAGTTTACTACTTTTTGTGTAGTTTTTGTCTGCCAGAAACTATAATTCACTAGTTGTGTATCATAAAAGAGTCATCGTTTCTCCTCCTAGGGGTTATTCGAGATATCTTAATCCAAACCGCAAGTAACGAGGCATTGGCTACCTTAAGAGAGTAATAGTTACTCGTCCCAATTGCTCACCCAGTCTGCCACTTTTCCTTACTGCGGCCAGTCTGCCAGAAGCAATATGTCACTCGTTGTGTATCTTAAGAGATTCATCGTTACTGTTTCCATAGGATACTGGTATTCTCTGATTCAATGCCTCTCGTAACGAAAAAGTGGCCATCTTAATAGTGCAATACTTCTTCCTCTCTGTTGCTCAGACAGTTTACTACCTTTTTGTGTAGTTTTTGTCTGCCAGAAACTATAATTCACTAGTTTTGTATCATAAAAGAGTCATCGTTTCTCCTCCTAGTGGTTATTCGAGACCTCTTAATCCAAACCCGCAAGTAACGAGGCATTGGCTACCTTAAGAGAGTCATAGTTACTCGTCCCAATTGCTCACCCAGTCTGCCACTTTTTCTTACTGCGGCCAGTCTGCCAGAAGCGATATGTCACTCGTTGTGTATCTTAAGAGATTCATCGTTACTCCTTCCATAGGTTACATGTATTCTCTGAGTCAATACCTCTCTTGAAGAGAAAGTGGCTATCTTAATAGTGCAATACTTCTTCCTCCGAGTTGCTCACACAGTTTACTGCTTTTTGTGTAGTTTTTGTCTGCCAGAAACTATAATTCACTAGTTGTGTATCATAAAAGAGTCATCGTTTCTCCTCCTAGGGGTTATTCGAGATATCTTAATCCAAACCGCAAGTATCGAGGCATTGCCTACCTTAAGAGAGTCATAGTTACTCGTCCCCATTGCTCACCCAGTCTGCCACTTTTTGTTACTGTGGCCACTCTGCCAGAAGCGATATGTCACTCGTTGTGTATCTTAAGAGATTCATCGTTACTCCTTCCATAGGTTACATGTATTCTCTGAGTCAATACCTCTCTTGACGAAAAAGTTGCTATCTTAATAGTGCAATACTTCTTCCTCCGAGTTGCTCACACAGTTTACTACTTTTTGTGTACTTGCCAGTCTGCCAGAAGCGATATGTCACTAGTTGTGTATCATAAAAGAGTCATCGTTTCTCCTCCTAGGGGTTATTCGAGATTTCTTAATCCAAACCGCAAGTAACGAGGCGTTGGCTACCTTAAGAGAGTCATAGTTACTCGTCCCCATTGCTCACCCAGTCTGCCACTTTTTATTACTGTGGCCAGTCTGCCAGAAGCGATATGTCACTCGTTGTGTATCTTAAGAGATTCATCGTTACTCCTTCCATAGGTTACTGGTATTCTCTGAGTCAATACCTCTCTTGACGAAAAAGTGGCTATCTTAATAGTGCAATACTTCTTCCTCCGAGTTGCTCACACAGTTTACTACTTTTTGTGTACTTGCCAGTCTGGCAGAAGCGATATGTCACTAGTTGTGTATCATAAAGGAGTCATCGTTTCTCCTCCTAGGGGTTATTCGAGATTTCTTAATCCAAACCGCAAGTAACGAGGCGTTGGCTACCTTAAGAGAGTCATAGTTACTCGTCCCCATTGCTCACCCAGTCTGCCACTTTTTCTTACTGTGGCCAGTCTGCCAGAAGCGATATGTCACTCGTTGTGTATCTTAAGAGATTCATCGTTACTCCTTCCATAGGTTACATGTATTCTCTGAATCAATACCTCTCTTGACGAAAAAGTGGCTGTCTTAATAGTGCAATACTTCTTCCTCCGAGTTGCTCACACAGTTTACTGCTTTTTGTGTAGTTTTTGTCTGCCAGAAACTATAATTCACTAGTTGTGTATCATAAAAGAGTCATCGTTTCTCCTCCTAGGGGTTATTCGTGACTTCTTAATCCAAACCGCAAGTAACGAGGCATTGGCTACCTTAAGAGAGTCATAGTTACTCGTCCCAATTGCTCACCCAGTCTGCCACTTTTTCTTACTGCGGCCAGTCTGCCAGAAGCGATATGTCACTCGTTGTGTATCTTAAGAGATTCATCGTTACTCCTTCCATAGTTTACTGGTATTCTCTGAGTCAATACATCTCTTGACGAAAAAGTGGCTATCTTAATAGTGCAATACTTCTTCCTCCGAGTTACTCACACAGTTTACTACTTTTTGTGTACTTGCCAGTCTGCCAGAAGCGATATGTCACTAGTTGTGTATCATAAAAGAGTCATCGTTTCTCCTCCTAGGGTTTATTCGATATTTCTTAATCCAAACCGCAAGTAACGAGGCATTGGCTACCTTAAGAGAGTCATAGTTACTCGTCCCCATATCTCACCCAGTCTGCCACTTTTTCTTACTGTGGCCAGTCTGCCAGAAGCGATATGTCACTCGTTGTGTATCTTAAGAGATTCATCGTTACTCCTTCCATAGGTTACATGTATTCTCTGAGTCAATACCTCTCTTGACGAAAAAGTGGCTATCTTAATAGTGCAATACTTCTTCCTCCGAGTTGCTCACACAGTTTACTGCTTTTTGTGTAGTTTTTGTCTGCCAGAAACTATAATTCACTAGTTGTGTATCATAAAAGAGTCATCGTTTCTCCTCCTAGGGGTTATTCGAGATATCTTAATCCAAACCGCAAGTAACGAGGCATTGGCTACCTTAAGAGCGTCATAGTTACTCGTCCCAATTGCTCACCCAGTCTGCCACTTTTCCTTACTGCGGCCAGTCTGCCAGAAGCGATATGTCACTCGTTGTGTATCTTAAGAGATTCATCGTTACTCCTTCCATAGTTTACTGGTATTCTCTGAGTCAATACATCTCTTGACGAAAAAGTGGCTATCTTAATAGTGCAATACTTCTTCCTCCGAGTTACTCACACAGTTTACTACTTTTTGTGTACTTGCCAGTCTGCCAGAAGCGATATGTCACTAGTTGTGTATCATAAAAGAGTCATCGTTTCTCCTCCTAGGGTTTATTCGATATTTCTTAATCCAAACCGCAAGTAACGAGGCATTGGCTACCTTAAGAGAGTCATAGTTACTCGTCCCAATTGCTCACCCAGTCTGCCACTTTTTCTTACTGCGGCCAGTCTGCCAGAAGCGATATGTCACTCGTTGTGTATCTTAAGAGATTCATCGTTACTCCTTCCATAGGTTACTGGTATTTTCTGAGTCAATACCTCTCTTGACGAAAAAGTGGCTATCTTAATAGTGCAATACTTCTTCCTCCGAGTTGCTCACACAGTTTACTACTTTTTGTGTACTTGCCAGTCTGGCAGAAGCGATATGTCACTAGTTGTGTATCATAAAGGAGTCATCGTTTCTCCTCCTAGGGGTTATTCGAGATTTCTTAATCCAAACCGCAAGTAACGAGGCGTTGGCTACCTTAAGAGAGTCATAGTTACTCGTCCCCATTGCTCACCCAGTCTGCCACTTTTTCTTACTGTGGCCAGTCTGCCAGAAGCGATATGTCACTCGTTGTGTATCTTAAGAGATTCATCGTTACTCCTTCCATAGGTTACATGTATTCTCTGAATCAATACCTCTCTTGACGAAAAAGTGGCTGTCTTAATAGTGCAATACTTCTTCCTCCGAGTTGCTCACACAGTTTACTGCTTTTTGTGTAGTTTTTGTCTGCCAGAAACTATAATTCACTAGTTGTGTATCATAAAAGAGTCATCGTTTCTCCTCCTAGGGGTTATTCGTGACTTCTTAATCCAAACCGCAAGTAACGAGGCATTGGCTACCTTAAGAGAGTCATAGTTACTCGTCCCAATTGCTCACCCAGTCTGCCACTTTTTCTTACTGCGGCCAGTCTGCCAGAAGCGATATGTCACTCGTTGTGTATCTTAAGAGATTCATCGTTACTCCTTCCATAGTTTACTGGTATTCTCTGAGTCAATACATCTCTTGACGAAAAAGTGGCTATCTTAATAGTGCAATACTTCTTCCTCCGAGTTACTCACACAGTTTACTACTTTTTGTGTACTTGCCAGTCTGCCAGAAGCGATATGTCACTAGTTGTGTATCATAAAAGAGTCATCGTTTCTCCTCCTAGGGTTTATTCGATATTTCTTAATCCAAACCGCAAGTAACGAGGCATTGGCTACCTTAAGAGAGTCATAGTTACTCGTCCCCATATCTCACCCAGTCTGCCACTTTTTCTTACTGTGGCCAGTCTGCCAGAAGCGATATGTCACTCGTTGTGTATCTTAAGAGATTCATCGTTACTCCTTCCATAGGTTACATGTATTCTCTGAGTCAATACCTCTCTTGACGAAAAAGTGGCTATCTTAATAGTGCAATACTTCTTCCTCCGAGTTGCTCACACAGTTTACTGCTTTTTGTGTAGTTTTTGTCTGCCAGAAACTATAATTCACTAGTTGTGTATCATAAAAGAGTCATCGTTTCTCCTCCTAGGGGTTATTCGAGATATCTTAATCCAAACCGCAAGTAACGAGGCATTGGCTACCTTAAGAGCGTCATAGTTACTCGTCCCAATTGCTCACCCAGTCTGCCACTTTTCCTTACTGCGGCCAGTCTGCCAGAAGCGATATGTCACTCGTTGTGTATCTTAAGAGATTCATCGTTACTCCTTCCATAGTTTACTGGTATTCTCTGAGTCAATACATCTCTTGACGAAAAAGTGGCTATCTTAATAGTGCAATACTTCTTCCTCCGAGTTACTCACACAGTTTACTACTTTTTGTGTACTTGCCAGTCTGCCAGAAGCGATATGTCACTAGTTGTGTATCATAAAAGAGTCATCGTTTCTCCTCCTAGGGTTTATTCGATATTTCTTAATCCAAACCGCAAGTAACGAGGCATTGGCTACCTTAAGAGAGTCATAGTTACTCGTCCCAATTGCTCACCCAGTCTGCCACTTTTTCTTACTGCGGCCAGTCTGCCAGAAGCGATATGTCACTCGTTGTGTATCTTAAGAGATTCATCGTTACTCCTTCCATAGGTTACTGGTATTTTCTGAGTCAATACCTCTCTTGACGAAAAAGTGGCTATCTTAATAGTGCAATACTTCTTCCTCCGAGTTGCTCACACAGTTTACTACTTTTTGTGTACTTGCCAGTCTGGCAGAAGCGATATGTCACTAGTTGTGTATCATAAAGGAGTCATCGTTTCTCCTCCTAGGGGTTATTCGAGATTTCTTAATCCAAACCGCAAGTAACGAGGCGTTGGCTACCTTAAGAGAGTCATAGTTACTCGTCCCCATTGCTCACCCAGTCTGCCACTTTTTCTTACTGTGGCCAGTCTGCCAGAAGCGATATGTCACTCGTTGTGTATCTTAAGAGATTCATCGTTACTCCTTCCATAGGTTACATGTATTCTCTGAATCAATACCTCTCTTGACGAAAAAGTGGCTGTCTTAATAGTGCAATACTTCTTCCTCCGAGTTGCTCACACAGTTTACTGCTTTTTGTGTAGTTTTTGTCTGCCAGAAACTATAATTCACTAGTTGTGTATCATAAAAGAGTCATCGTTTCTCCTCCTAGGGGTTATTCGTGACTTCTTAATCCAAACCGCAAGTAACGAGGCATTGGCTACCTTAAGAGAGTCATAGTTACTCGTCCCAATTGCTCACCCAGTCTGCCACTTTTTCTTACTGCGGCCAGTCTGCCAGAAGCGATATGTCACTCGTTGTGTATCTTAAGAGATTCATCTTTACTCCTTCCATAGTTTACTGGTATTCTCTGAGTCAATACATCTCTTGACGAAAAAGTGGCTATCTTAATAGTGCAATACTTCTTCCTCCGAGTTACTCACACAGTTTACTACTTTTTGTGTACTTGCCAGTCTGCCAGAAGCGATATGTCACTAGTTGTGTATCATAAAAGAGTCATCGTTTCTCCTCCTAGGGTTTATTCGATATTTCTTAATCCAAACCGCAAGTAACGAGGCATTGGCTACCTTAAGAGAGTCATAGTTACTCGTCCCCATATCTCACCCAGTCTGCCACTTTTTCTTACTGTGGCCAGTCTGCCAGAAGCGATATGTCACTCGTTGTGTATCTTAAGAGATTCATCGTTACTCCTTCCATAGGTTACATGTATTCTCTGAGTCAATACCTCTCTTGACGAAAAAGTGGCTATCTTAATAGTGCAATACTTCTTCCTCCGAGTTGCTCACACAGTTTACTGCTTTTTGTGTAGTTTTTGTCTGCCAGAAACTATAATTCACTAGTTGTGTATCATAAAAGAGTCATCGTTTCTCCTCCTAGGGGTTATTCGAGATATCTTAATCCAAACCGCAAGTAACGAGGCATTGGCTACCTTAAGACCGTCATAGTTACTCGTCCCAATTGCTCACCCAGTCTGCCACTTTTCCTTACTGCGGCCAGTCTGCCAGAAGCGATATGTCACTCGTTGTGTATCTTAAGAGATTCATCGTTACTCCTTCCATAGTTTACTGGTATTCTCTGAGTCAATACATCTCTTGACGAAAAAGTGGCTATCTTAATAGTGCAATACTTCTTCCTCCGAGTTACTCACACAGTTTACTACTTTTTGTGTACTTGCCAGTCTGCCAGAAGCGATATGTCACTAGTTGTGTATCATAAAAGAGTCATCGTTTCTCCTCCTAGGGTTTATTCGATATTTCTTAATCCAAACCGCAAGTAACGAGGCATTGGCTACCTTAAGAGAGTCATAGTTACTCGTCCCAATTGCTCACCCAGTCTGCCACTTTTTCTTACTGCGGCCAGTCTGCCAGAAGCGATATGTCACTCGTTGTGTATCTTAAGAGATTCATCGTTACTCCTTCCATAGGTTACTGGTATTTTCTGAGTCAATACCTCTCGTGACGAAAAAGTGGCTATCTTAATAGTGCAATACTTCTTCCTCCGAGTTGCTCACACAGTTTACTACTTTTTGCGTAGTTTTTGTCTGCCAGAAACTATAATTCACTAGTTGTGTATCATAAAAGAGTCATCGTTTCTCCTCCTAGGGGTTTTCGAGATTTCTTAATCCAAACCGCAAGTAACGAGGCATTGGCTACCTTAAGAGAGTCATAGTTACTCGTCCCCATATCTCACCCAGTCTGCCACTTTTTCTTACTGTGGCCAGTCTGCCAGAAGCGATATGTCACTCGTTGTGTATCTTAAGAGATTCATCGTTACTCCTTCCATAGGTTACATGTGTTCTCTGAGTCAATACCTCTCTTGACGAAAAAGTGGCTATCTTAATAGTGCAATACTTCTTCCTCCGAGTTGCTCACACATTTTACTGCTTTTTGTGTAGTTTTTGTCTGCCAGAAACTATAATTCACTAGTTGTGTATCATAAAAGAGTCATCGTTTCTCCTCCTAGGGGTTATTCGAGATATCTTAATCCAAACCGCAAGTAACGAGGCATTGGCTACCTTAAGAGCGTCATAGTTACTCGTCCCAATTGCTCACCCAGTCTGCCACTTTTCCTTACTGCGGCCAGTCTGCCAGAAGCGATATGTCACTCGTTGTGTATCTTAAGAGATTCATCGTTACTCTTTCCATAGGTTACTGGTATTCTCTGATTCAATGCCTCTCGTGACGAAAAAGTGGCTATCTAAATAGTGCAATACTTCTTCCTCCCAGTTGCTCACAGAGTTTACAACTTTTTTGTGTAGTTTTTGTCTGCCAGAAACTATAATTCACTAGTTGTGTATCATAAAAGAGTCATCGTTTCTCCTCCTAGGGGTTTTCGAGATTTCTTAATCCAAACCGAGAGTAACGAGGCATTGGCTACCTTAAGAGAGTCATAGTTACTCGTCCGAATTGCTCACCCAGTCTGCCACTTTTTCTTACTGTGGCCAGTCTGCCAGAAGCGATATGTCACTCGTTGTGTATCTTAAGAGATTCATCGTTACTCCTTCCATAGGTTACATGTATTCTCTGAGTCAATACCTCTCTTGACGAAAAAGTGGCTATCTTAATAGTGCAATACTTCTTCCTCCGAGTTGCTCACACAGTTTACTGCTTTTTGTGTAGTTTTTGTCTGCCAGAAACTATAATTCACTAGCTGTGTATCATAAAAGAGTCATCGTTTCTCCTCCTAGGGTTTATTCGAGATATCTTAATCCAAACCGCAAGTAACGAGGCATTGGCTACCTTAAGAGCGTCATAGTTACTCGTCCCAATTGCTCACCCAGTCTGCCACTTTTCCTTACTGCGGCCAGTCTGCCAGAAGCGATATGTCACTCGTTGTGTATCTTAAGAGATTCATCGTTACTCTTTCCATAGGTTACTGGTATTCTCTGATTCAATGCCTCTCGTAACGAAAAAGTGGCTATCTTAATAGTGCAATACTTCTTCCTCCCAGTTGCTCACAGAGTTTACTACTTTTTTGTGTAGTTTTTGTCTGCCAGAAACTATAATTCACTAGTTTTGTATCATAAAAGAGTCATCGTTTCTCCTCCTAGGGGTTATTCGAGACCTCTTAATCCAAACCGCAAGTAACGAGGCATTGGCTACCTTAAGAGAGTCATAGTTACTCGTCCGAATTGCTCACCCAGTCTGCCACTTTTTCTTACTGCGGCCAGTCTGCCAGAAGCGATATGTCACTCGTTGTGTATCTTAAGAGATTCATCGTTACTCCTTCCATAGGTTACATGTATTCTCTGAGTCAATACCTCTCTTGACGAAAAAGTTGCTATCTTAATAGTGCAATACTTCTTCCTCCGAGTTGCTCACACAGTTTACTACTTTTTGTGTACTTGCCAGTCTGCCAGAAGCGATATGTCACTAGTTGTGTATCATAAAAGAGTCATCGTTTCTCCTCCTAGGGGTTATTCGAGATTTCTTAATCCGAACCGCAAGTAACGAGGCGTTGGCTACCTTAAGAGAGTCATAGTTACTCGTCCCCATTGCTCACCCAGTCTGCCACTTTTTCTTACTGTGGCCAGTCTGCCAGAAGCGATATGTCACTCGTTGTGTATCTTAAGAGATTCATCGTTACTCCTTCCATAGGTTACATGTATTCTCTGAGTCAATACCTCTCTTGACGAAAAAGTGGCTATCTTAATAGTGCAATACTTCTTCCTCCGAGTTGCTCACACATTTTACTGCTTTTTGTGTAGTTTTTGTCTGCCAGAAACTATAATTCACTAGTTGTGTATCATAAAAGAGTCATCGTTTCTCCTCCTAGGGGTTATTCGAGATATCTTAATCCAAACCGCAAGTAACGAGGCATTGGCTACCTTAAGAGCGTCATAGTTACTCGTCCCAATTGCTCACCCAGTCTGCCACTTTTCCTTACTGCGGCCAGTCTGCCAGAAGCGATATGTCACTCGTTGTGTATCTTAAGAGATTCATCGTTACTCTTTCCATAGGTTACTGGTATTCTCTGATTCAATGCCTCTCGTGACGAAAAAGTGGCTATCTTAATAGTGCAATACTTCTTCCTCCCAGTTGCTCACAGAGTTTACAACTTTTTTGTGTAGTTTTTGTCTGCCAGAAACTATAATTCACTAGTTGTGTATCATAAAAGAGTCATCGTTTCTCCTCCTAGGGGTTTTCGAGATTTCTTAATCCAAACCGCAAGTAACGAGGCATTGGCTACCTTAAGAGCGTCATAGTTACTCGTCCCAATTGCTCACCCAGTCTGCCACTTTTCCTTACTGCGGCCAGTCTGCCAGAAGCGATATGTCACTCGTTGTGTATCTTAAGAGATTCATCGTTACTCTTTCCATAGGTTACTGGTATTCTCTGATTCAATGCCTCTCGTAACGAAAAAGTGGCTATCTTAATAGTGCAATACTTCTTCCTCCCAGTTGCTCACAGAGTTTACTACTTTTTTGTGTAGTTTTTGTCTGCCAGAAACTATAATTCACTAGTTTTGTATCATAAAAGAGTCATCGTTTCTCCTCCTAGGGGTTATTCGAGACCTCTTAATCCAAACCGCAAGTAACGAGGCATTGGCTACCTTAAGAGAGTCATAGTTACTCGTCCGAATTGCTCACCCAGTCTGCCACTTTTTCTTACTGCGGCCAGTCTGCCAGAAGCGATATGTCACTCGTTGTGTATCTTAAGAGATTCATCGTTACTCCTTCCATAGGTTACATGTATTCTCTGAGTCAATACCTCTCTTGACGAAAAAGTTGCTATCTTAATAGTGCAATACTTCTTCCTCCGAGTTGCTCACACAGTTTACTACTTTTTGTGTACTTGCCAGTCTGCCAGAAGCGATATGTCACTAGTTGTGTATCATAAAAGAGTCATCGTTTCTCCTCCTAGGGGTTATTCGAGATTTCTTAATCCGAACCGCAAGTAACGAATCGTTGGCTACCTTAAGAGAGTCATAGTTACTCGTCCCCATTGCTCACCCAGTCTGCCACTTTTTCTTACTGTGGCCAGTCTGCCAGAAGCGATATGTCACTCGTTGTGTATCTTAAGAAATTCATCGTTACTCCTTCCATAGGTTACTGGTATTCTCTGAGTCAATACCTCTCTTGACGAAAAAGCGGCTGTCTTAATAGTGCAATACTTCTTCCTCCGAGTTGCTCACACAGTTTACTGCTTTTTGTGTTGTTTTTGTCTGCCAGAAACTATAATTCACTAGTTGTGTATCATAAAAGAGTCATCGTTTCTCCTCCTAGGGGTTATTCGAGATATCTTAATCCAAACCGCAAGTAACGAGGCATTGGCTACCGTAAGAGAGTAATAGTTACTCGTCCCAATTGCTCACCCAGTCTGCCACTTTTCCTTACTGCGGCCAGTCTGCCAGAAGCGATATGTCACTCGTTGTGTATCTTAAGAGATTCATCGTTACTCTTTCCATAGGTTACTGGTATTCTCTGATTCAATGCCTCTCGTAACGAAAAAGTGGCTATCTTAATAGTGCAATACTTCTTCCTCCCAGATGCTCACAGAGTTTACAACTTTTTTGTGTAGTTTTTGTCTGCCAGAAACTATAATTAACTAGTTTTGTATCATAAAAGAGTCATCGTTTCTCCTCCTAGGGTTTATTCGAGATATCTTAATCCAAACCGCAAGTAACGAGGCATTGGCTACCTTAAGAGCGTCATAGTTACTCGTCCCAATTGCTCACCCAGTCTGCCACTTTTCCTTACTGCGGCCAGTCTGCCAGAAGCGATATGTCACTCGTTGTGTATCTTAAGAGATTCATCGTTACTCTTTCCATAGGTTACTGGTATTCTCTGATTCAATGCCTCTCGTAACGAAAAAGTGGCTATCTTAATAGTGCAATACTTCTTCCTCCCAGTTGCTCACAGAGTTTACTACTTTTTTGTGTAGTTTTTGTCTGCCAGAAACTATAATTCACTAGTTTTGTATCATAAAAGAGTCATCGTTTCTCCTCCTAGGGGTTATTCGAGACCTCTTAATCCAAACCGCAAGTAACGAGGCATTGGCTACCTTAAGAGAGTCATAGTTACTCGTCCGAATTGCTCACCCAGTCTGCCACTTTTTCTTACTGCGGCCAGTCTGCCAGAAGCGATATGTCACTCGTTGTGTATCTTAAGAGATTCATCGTTACTCCTTCCATAGGTTACTGGTATTTTCTGAGTCAATACCTCTCGTGACGAAAAAGTGGCTATCTTAATAGTGCAATACTTCTTCCTCCGAGTTGCTCACACAGTTTACTACTTTTTGCGTAGTTTTTGTCTGCCAGAAACTATAATTCACTAGTTGTGTATCATAAAAGAGTCATCGTTTCTCCTCCTTGGGGTTTTCGAGATTTCTTAATCCAAACCGCAAGTAACGAGGCATTGGCTACCTTAAGAGAGTCATAGTTACTCGTCCCCATATCTCACCCAGTCTGCCACTTTTTCTTACTGTGGCCAGTCTGCCAGAAGCGATATGTCACTCGTTGTGTATCTTAAGAGATTCATCGTTACTCCTTCCATAGGTTACATGTATTCTCTGAGTCAATACCTCTCTTGACGAAAAAGTGGCTATCTTAATAGTGCAATACTTCTTCCTCCGAGTTGCTCACACATTTTACTGCTTTTTGTGTAGTTTTTGTCTGCCAGAAACTATAATTCACTAGTTGTGTATCATAAAAGAGTCATCGTTTCTCCTCCTAGGGGTTATTCGAGATATCTTAATCCAAACCGCAAGTAACGAGGCATTGGCTACCTTAAGAGCGTCATAGTTACTCGTCCCAATTGCTCACCCAGTCTGCCACTTTTCCTTACTGCGGCCAGTCTGCCAGAAGCGATATGTCACTCGTTGTGTATCTTAAGAGATTCATCGTTACTCTTTCCATAGGTTACTGGTATTCTCTGATTCAATGCCTCTCGTGACGAAAAAGTGGCTATCTTAATAGTGCAATACTTCTTCCTCCCAGTTGCTCACAGAGTTTACAACTTTTTTGTGTAGTTTTTGTCTGCCAGAAACTATAATTCACTAGTTGTGTATCATAAAAGAGTCATCGTTTCTCCTCCTAGGGGTTTTCGAGATTTCTTAATCCAAACCGCAAGTAACGAGGCATTGGCTACCTTAAGAGCGTCATAGTTACTCGTCCCAATTGCTCACCCAGTCTGCCACTTTTCCTTACTGCGGCCAGTCTGCCAGAAGCGATATGTCACTCGTTGTGTATCTTAAGAGATTCATCGTTACTCTTTCCATAGGTTACTGGTATTCTCTGATTCAATGCCTCTCGTAACGAAAAAGTGGCTATCTTAATAGTGCAATACTTCTTCCTCCCAGTTGCTCACAGAGTTTACTACTTTTTTGTGTAGTTTTTGTCTGCCAGAAACTATAATTCACTAGTTTTGTATCATAAAAGAGTCATCGTTTCTCCTCCTAGGGGTTATTCGAGACCTCTTAATCCAAACCGCAAGTAACGAGGCATTGGCTACCTTAAGAGAGTCATAGTTACTCGTCCGAATTGCTCACCCAGTCTGCCACTTTTTCTTACTGCGGCCAGTCTGCCAGAAGCGATATGTCACTCGTTGTGTATCTTAAGAGATTCATCGTTACTCCTTCCATAGGTTACATGTATTCTCTGAGTCAATACCTCTCTTGACGAAAAAGTTGCTATCTTAATAGTGCAATACTTCTTCCTCCGAGTTGCTCACACAGTTTACTACTTTTTGTGTACTTGCCAGTCTGCCAGAAGCGATATGTCACTAGTTGTGTATCATAAAAGAGTCATCGTTTCTCCTCCTAGGGGTTATTCGAGATTTCTTAATCCGAACCGCAAGTAACGAGGCGTTGGCTACCTTAAGAGAGTCATAGTTACTCGTCCCCATTGCTCACCCAGTCTGCCACTTTTTCTTACTGTGGCCAGTCTGCCAGAAGCGATATGTCACTCGTTGTGTATCTTAAGAAATTCATCGTTACTCCTTCCATAGGTTACTGGTATTCTCTGAGTCAATACCTCTCTTGACGAAAAAGCGGCTGTCTTAATAGTGCAATACTTCTTCCTCCGAGTTGCTCACACAGTTTACTGCTTATGTGTTGTTTTTGTCTGCCAGAAACTATAATTCACTAGTTGTGTATCATAAAAGAGTCATCGTTTCTCCTCCTAGGGGTTATTCGAGATATCTTAATCCAAACCGCAAGTAACGAGGCATTGGCTACCTTAAGAGAGTAATAGTTACTCGTCCCAATTGCTCACCCAGTCTGCCACTTTTCCTTACTGCGGCCAGTCTGCCAGAAGCGATATGTCACTCGTTGTGTATCTTAAGAGATTCATCGTTACTCTTTCCATAGGTTACTGGTATTCTCTGATTCAATGCCTCTCGTAACGGAAAAGTGGCTATCTTAATAGTGCAATACTTCTTCCTCCCAGTTGCTCACAGAGTTTACAACTTTTTTGTGTAGTTTTTGTCTGCCAGAAACTATAATTAACTAGTTTTGTATCATAAAAGAGTCATCGTTTCTCCTCCTAGGGTTTATTCGAGATATCTTAATCCAAACCGCAAGTAACGAGGCATTGGCTACCTTAAGAGCGTCATAGTTACTCGTCCCAATTGCTCACCCAGTCTGCCACTTTTCCTTACTGCGGCCAGTCTGCCAGAAGCGATATGTCACTCGTTGTGTATCTTAAGAGATTCATCGTTACTCTTTCCATAGGTTACTGGTATTCTCTGATTCAATGCCTCTCGTAACGAAAAAGTGGCTATCTTAATAGTGCAATACTTCTTCCTCCCAGTTGCTCACAGAGTTTACTACTTTTTTGTGTAGTTTTTGTCTGCCAGAAACTATAATTCACTAGTTTTGTATCATAAAAGAGTCATCGTTTCTCCTCCTAGGGGTTATTCGAGACCTCTTAATCCAAACCGCAAGTAACGAGGCATTGGCTACCTTAAGAGAGTCATAGTTACTCGTCCGAATTGCTCACCCAGTCTGCCACTTTTTCTTACTGCGGCCAGTCTGCCAGAAGCGATATGTCACTCGTTGTGTATCTTAAGAGATTCATCGTTACTCCTTCCATAGGTTACATGTATTCTCTGAGTCAATACCTCTCTTGGCGAAAAAGTTGCTATCTTAATAGTGCAATACTTCTTCCTCCGAGTTGCTCACACAGTTTACTACTTTTTGTGTACTTGCCAGTCTGCCAGAAGCGATATGTCACTAGTTGTGTATCATAAAAGAGTCATCGTTTCTCCTCCTAGGGGTTATTCGACATTTCTTAATCCAAACCGCAAGTAACGAGGCGTTGGCTACCTTAAGAGAGTCATAGTTACTCGTCCCCATTGCTCACCCAGTCTGCCACTTTTTCTTACTGTGGCCAGTCTGCCAGAAGCGATATGTCACTCGTTGTGTATCTTAAGAGATTCATCGTTACTCCTTCCATAGGTTACATGTATTCTCTGAGTCAATACCTCTCTTGACGAAAAAGCGGCTGTCTTAATAGTGCAATACTTCTTCCTCCGAGTTGCTCACACAGTTTACTGCTTTTTGTGTAGTTTTTGTCTGCCAGAAACTATAATTCACTAGTTGTGTATCATAAAAGAGTCATCGTTTCTCCTCCTAGGGGTTATTCGAGATATCTTAATCCAAACCGCAAGTAACGAGGCATTGGCTACCTTAAGAGAGTAATAGTTACTCGTCCCAATTGCTCACCCAGTCTGCCACTTTTCCTTACTGCGGCCAGTCTGCCAGAAGCGATATGTCACTCGTTGTGTATCTTAAGAGATTCATCGTTACTCTTTCCATAGGTTACTGGTATTCTCTGATTCAATGCCTCTCGTAACGAAAAAGTGGCTATCTTAATAGTGCAATACTTCTTCCTCTCAGTTGCTCACACAGTTTACTACTTTTTTGTGTAGTTTTTGTCTGCCAGAAACTATAATTCACTAGTTTTGTATCATAAAAGAGTCATCGTTTCTCCTCCTAGTGGTTATTCGAGACCTCTTAATCCAAACCGCAAGTAACGAGGCATTGGCTACCTTAAGAGAGTCATAGTTACTCGTCCCAATTGCTCACCAAGTCTGCCACTTTTTCTTACTGCGGCCAGTCTGCCAGAAGCGATATGTCACTCGTTGTGTATCTTAAGAGATTCATCGTTACTCCTTCCATAGGTTACTGGTATTCTCTGAGTCAATACCTCTCGTGACGAAAAAGTGGCTATCTTAATAGTGCAATACTTCTTCCTCCGAGTTGCTCACACAGTTTACTACTTTTTGTGTAGTTTTTGTCTGCCAGAAACTATAATTCACTAGTTGTGTATCATAAAAGAGTCATCGTTTCTCCTCCTAGGGGTTTCCGAGATTTCTTAATCCAAACCGCAAGTAACGAGGCATTGGCTACCTTAAGAGAGTCATAGTTACTCGTCCCCATTGCTCACCCAGTCTGCCACTTTTTCTTACTGTGGCCAGTCTGCCAGAAGCGATATGTCACTCGTTGTGTATCTTAAGAGATTCATCGTTACTCCTTCCATAGGTTACATGTATTCTCTGAGTCAATACCTCTCTTGACGAAAAAGTGGCTATCTTAATAGTGCAATACTTCTTCCTCCGAGTTGCTCACACAGTTTACTGCTTTTTGTGTAGTTTTTGTCTGCCAGAAACTATAATTCACTAGTTGTGTATCATAAAAGAGTCATCGTTTCTCCTCCTAGGGGTTATTCGAGATATCTTAATCCAAACCGCAAGTAACGAGGCATTGGCTACCTTAAGAGAGTCATAGTTACACGTCCCAATTGCTCACCCAGTCTGCCACTTTTCCTTACTGCGGCCAGTCTGCCAGAAGCGATATGTCACTCGTTGTGTATCTTAAGAGATTCATCGTTACTCTTTCCATAGGTTACTGGTATTCTCTGATTCAATGCCTCTCGTAACGAAAAAGTGGCTATCTTAATAGTGCAATACTTCTTCCTCCCAGTTGCTCACAGAGTTTACAACTTTTTTGTGTAGTTTTTGTCTGCCAGAAACTATAATTCACTAGTTTTGTATCATAAAAGAGTCATCGTTTCTCCTCCTAGGGGTTTTCGAGATTTCTTAATCCAAACCGCAAGTAACGAGGCATTGGCTACCTTAAGAGAGTCATAGTTACTCGTCCCCATTGCTCACCCAGTCTGCCACTTTTTCTTACTGTGGCCAGTCTGCGAGAAGCGATATGTCACTCGTTGTGTATCTTAAGCGATTCATCGTTACTCCTTCCATAGGTTACATGTATTCTCTGAGTCAATACCTCTCTTGACGAAAAAGTGGCTATCTTAATAGTGCAATACTTCTTCCTCCGAGTTGCTCACACAGTTTACTACTTTTTGTGTACTTGCCAGTCTGCCAGAAGCGATATGTCACTAGTTGTGTATCATAAAAGAGTCATCGTTTCTCCTCCTAGGGGTTATTCGAGATTTCTTAATCCAAACCGCAAGTAACGAGGCGTTGGCTACCTTAAGAGAGTCATAGTTACTCGTCCCCATTGCTCACCCAGTCTGCCACTTTTCTTACTGTGGCCAGTCTGCCAGAAGCGATATGTCACTCGTTGTGTATCTTAAGAGATTCATCGTTACTCCTTCCATAGGTTACTGGTATTCTCTGAGTCAATACCTCTCTTGACGAAAAAGCGGCTGTCTTAATAGTGCAATACTTCTTCCTCCGAGTTGCTCACACAGTTTACTGCTTTTTGTGTTGTTTTTGTCTGCCAGAAACTATAATTCACTAGTTGTGTATCATAAAAGAGTCATCGTTTCTCCTCCTAGGGGTTATTCGAGATATCTTAATCCAAACCGCAAGTAACGAGGCATTGGCTACCTTAAGAGAGTAATAGTTACTCGTCCCAATTGCTCACCCAGTCTGCCACTTTTCCTTACTGCGGCCAGTCTGCCAGAAGCGATATGTCACTCGTTGTGTATCTTAAGAGATTCATCGTTACTCTTTCCATAGGTTACTGGTATTCTCTGATTCAATGCCTCTCGTAACGAAAAAGTGGCTATCTTAATAGTGCAATACTTCTTCCTCCCAGTTGCTCACAGAGTTTACAACTTTTTTGTGTAGTTTTTGTCTGCCAGAAACTATAATTAACTAGTTTTGTATCATAAAAGAGTCATCGTTTCTCCTCCTAGGGTTTATTCGAGATATCTTAATCCAAACCGCAAGTAACGAGGCATTGGCTACCTTAAGAGCGTCATAGTTACTCGTCCCAATTGCTCACCCAGTCTGCCACTTTTCCTTACTGCGGCCAGTCTGCCAGAAGCGATATGTCACTCGTTGTGTATCTTAAGAGATTCATCGTTACTCTTTCCATAGGTTACTGGTATTCTCTGATTCAATGCCTCTCGTAACGAAAAAGTGGCTATCTTAATAGTGCAATACTTCTTCCTCCCAGTTGCTTACAGAGTTTACTACTTTTTTGTGTAGTTTTTGTCTGCCAGAAACTATAATTCACTAGTTTTGTATCATAAAAGAGTCATCGTTTCTCCTCCTAGGGGTTATTCGAGACCTCTTAATCCAAACCGCAAGTAACGAGGCATTGGCTACCTTAAGAGAGTCATAGTTACTCGTCCGAATTGCTCACCCAGTCTGCCACTTTTTCTTACTGCGGCCAGTCTGCCAGAAGCGATATGTCACTCGTTGTGTATCTTAAGAGATTCATCGTTACTCCTTCCATAGGTTACATGTATTCTCTGAGTCAATACCTCTCTTGACGAAAAAGTTGCTATCTTAATAGTGCAATACTTCTTCCTCCGAGTTGCTCACACAGTTTACTACTTTTTGTGTACTTGCCAGTCTGCCAGAAGCGATATGTCACTAGTTGTGTATCATAAAAGAGTCATCGTTTCTCCTCCTAGGGGTTATTCGACATTTCTTAATCCAAACCGCAAGTAACGAGGCGTTGGCTACCTTAAGAGAGTCATAGTTACTCGTCCCCATTGCTCACCCAGTCTGCCACTTTTTCTTACTGTGGCCAGTCTGCCAGAAGCGATATGTCACTCGTTGTGTATCTTAAGAGATTCATCGTTACTCCTTCCATAGGTTACTGGTATTCTCTGAGTCAATACCTCTCTTGACGAAAAAGCGGCTGTCTTAATAGTGCAATACTTCTTCCTCCGAGTTGCTCACACAGTTTACTGCTTTTTGTGTAGTTTTTGTCTGCCAGAAACTATAATTCACTAGTTGTGTATCATAAAAGAGTCATCGTTTCTCCTCCTAGGGGTTATTCGAGATATCTTAATCCAAACCGCAAGTAACGAGGCATTGGCTACCTTAAGAGAGTAATAGTTACTCGTCCCAATTGCTCACCCAGTCTGCCACTTTTCCTTACTGCGGCCAGTCTGCCAGAAGCGATATGTCACTCGTTGTGTATCTTAAGAGATTCATCGTTACTCTTTCCATAGGTTACTGGTATTCTCTGATTCAATGCCTCTCGTAACGAAAAAGTGGCTATCTTAATAGTGCAATACTTCTTCCTCTCAGTTGCTCACACAGTTTACTACTTTTTTGTGTAGTTTTTGTCTGCCAGAAACTATAATTCACTAGTTTTGTATCATAAAAGAGTCATCGTTTCTCCTCCTAGTGGTTATTCGAGACCTCTTAATCCAAACCGCAAGTAATGAGGCATTGGCTACCTTAAGAGAGTCATAGTTACTCGTCCCAATTGCTCACCAAGTCTGCCACTTTTTCTTACTGTGGCCAGTCTGCCAGAAGCGATATGTCACTCGTTGTGTATCTTAAGAGATTCATCGTTACTCCTTCCATAGGTTACTGGTATTCTCTGAGTCAATACCTCTCGTGACGAAAAAGTGGCTATCTTAATAGTGCAATACTTCTTCCTCCGAGTTGCTCACACAGTTTACTACTTTTTGTGTAGTTTTTGTCTGCCAGAAACTATAATTCACTAGTTGTGTATCATAAAAGAGTCATCGTTTCTCCTCCTAGGGGTTTTCGAGATTTCTTAATCCAAACCGCAAGTAACGAGGCATTGGCTACCTTAAGAGAGTCATAGTTACTCGTCCCCATTGCTCACCCAGTCTGCCACTTTTTCTTACTGTGGCCAGTCTGCCAGAAGCGATGTGTCACTCATTGTGTATCTTAAGAGATTCATCGTTACTCCTTCCATAGGTTACATGTATTCTCTGAGTCAATACCTCTCTTGACGAAAAAGTGGCTATCTTAATAGTGCAATACTTCTTCCTCCGAGTTGCTCACACAGTTTACTGCTTTTTGTGTAGTTTTTGTCTGCCAGAAACTATAATTCACTAGTTGTGTATCATAAAAGAGTCATCGTTTCTCCTCCTAGGGGTTATTCGAGATATCTTAATCCAAACCGCAAGTAACGAGGCATTGGCTACCTTAAGAGGGTCATAGTTACTCGTCCCAATTGCTCACCCAGTCTGCCACTTTTCCTTACTGCGGCCAGTCTGCCAGAAGCGATATGTCACTCGTTGTGTATCTTAAGAGATTCATCGTTACTCTTTCCATAGGTTACTGGTATTCTCTGATTCAATGCCTCTCGTAACGAAAAAGTGGCTATCTTAATAGTGCAATACTTCTTCCTCCCAGTTGCTCACAGAGTTTACAACTTTTTTGTGTAGTTTTTGTCTGCCAGAAACTATAATTCACTAGTTTTGTATCATAAAAGAGTCATCGTTTCTCCTCCTAGGGGTTTTCGAGATTTCTTAATCCAAACCGCAAGTAACGAGGCATTGGCTACCTTAAGAGAGTCATAGTTACTCGTCCCCATTGCTCACCCAGTCTGCCACTTTTTCTTACTGTGGCCAGTCTGCGAGAAGCGATATGTCACTCGTTGTGTATCTTAAGCGATTCATCGTTACTCCTTCCATAGGTTACATGTATTCTCTGAGTCAATACCTCTCTTGACGAAAAAGTGGCTATCTTAATAGTGCAATACTTCTTCCTCCGAGTTGCTCACACAGTTTACTACTTTTTGTGTACTTGCCAGTCTGCCAGAAGCGATATGTCACTAGTTGTGTATCATAAAAGAGTCATCGTTTCTCCTCCTAGGGGTTATTCGAGATTTCTTAATCCAAACCGCAAGTAACGAGGCGTTGGCTACCTTAAGAGAGTCATAGTTACTCGTCCCCATTGCTCACCCAGTCTGCCACTTTTCTTACTGTGGCCAGTCTGCCAGAAGCGATATGTCACTCGTTGTGTATCTTAAGAGATTCATCGTTACTCCTTCCATAGGTTACTGGTATTCTCTGAGTCAATACCTCTCTTGACGAAAAAGCGGCTGTCTTAATAGTGCAATACTTCTTCCTCCGAGTTGCTCACACAGTTTACTGCTTTTTGTGTAGTTTTTGTCTGCCAGAAACTATAATTCACTAGTTGTGTATCATAAAAGAGTCATCGTTTCTCCTCCTAGGGGTTAATCGAGATATCTTAATCCAAACCGCAAGTAACGAGGCATTGGCTACCTTAAGAGAGTAATAGTTACTCGTCCCAATTGCTCACCCAGTCTGCCACTTTTCCTTACTGCGGCCAGTCTGCCAGAAGCGATATGTCACTCGTTGTGTATCTTAAGAGATTCATCGTTACTCTTTCCATAGGTTACTGGTATTCTCTGATTCAATGCCTCTCGTAACGAAAAAGTGGCTATCTTAATAGTGCAATACTTCTTCCTCTCAGTTGCTCACACAGTTTACTACTTTTTTGTGTAGTTTTTGTCTGCCAGAAACTATAATTCACTAGTTTTGTATCATAAAAGAGTCATCGTTTCTCCTCCTAGTGGTTATTCGAGACCTCTTAATCCAAACCGCAAGTAACGAGGCATTGGCTACCTTAAGAGAGTCATAGTTACTCGTCCCAATTGCTCACCAAGTCTGCCACTTTTTCTTACTGCGGCCAGTCTGCCAGAAGCGATATGTCACTCGTTGTGTATCTTAAGAGATTCATCGTTACTCCTTCCATAGGTTACTGGTATTCTCTGAGTCAATACCTCTCGTGACGAAAAAGTTGCTATCTTAATAGTGCAATACTTCTTCCTCCGAGTTGCTCACACAGTTTACTACTTTTTGTGTACTTGCCAGTCTGCCAGAAGCGATATGTCACTAGTTGTGTATCATAAAAGAGTCATCGTTTCTCCTCCTAGGGGTTATTCGACATTTCTTAATCCAAACCGCAAGTAACGAGGCGTTGGCTACCTTAAGAGAGTCATAGTTACTCGTCCCCATTGCTCACCCAGTCTGCCACTTTTTCTTACTGTGGCCAGTCTGCCAGAAGCGATATGTCACTCGTTGTGTATCTTAAGAGATTCATCGTTACTCCTTCCATAGGTTACTGGTATTCTCTGAGTCAATACCTCTCTTGACGAAAAAGCGGCTGTCTTAATAGTGCAATACTTCTTCCTCCGAGTTGCTCACACAGTTTACTGCTTTTTGTGTAGTTTTTGTCTGCCAGAAACTATAATTCACTAGTTGTGTATCATAAAAGAGTCATCGTTTCTCCTCCTAGGGGTTATTCGAGATATCTTAATCCAAACCGCAAGTAACGAGGCATTGGCTACCTTAAGAGAGTAATAGTTACTCGTCCCAATTGCTCACCCAGTCTGCCACTTTTCCTTACTGCGGCCAGTCTGCCAGAAGCGATATGTCACTCGTTGTGTATCTTAAGAGATTCATCGTTACTCTTTCCATAGGTTACTGGTATTCTCTGATTCAATGCCTCTCGTAACGAAAAAGTGGCTATCTTAATAGTGCAATACTTCTTCCTCTCAGTTGCTCACACAGTTTACTACTTTTTTGTGTAGTTTTTGTCTGCCAGAAACTATAATTCACTAGTTTTGTATCATAAAAGAGTCATCGTTTCTCCTCCTAGTGGTTATTCGAGACCTCTTAATCCAAACCGCAAGTAACGAGGCATTGGCTACCTTAAGAGAGTCATAGTTACTCGTCCCAATTGCTCACCAAGTCTGCCACTTTTTCTTACTGCGGCCAGTCTGCCAGAAGCGATATGTCACTCGTTGTGTATCTTAAGAGATTCATCGTTACTCCTTCCATAGGTTACTGGTATTCTCTGAGTCAATACCTCTCGTGACGAAAAAGTGGCTATCTTAATAGTGCAATACTTCTTCCTCCGAGTTGCTCACACAGTTTACTACTTTTTGTGTAGTTTTTGTCTGCCAGAAACTATAATTCACTAGTTGTGTATCATAAAAGAGTCATCGTTTCTCCTCCTAGGGGTTTTCGAGATTTCTTAATCCAAACCGCAAGTAACGAGGCATTGGCTACCTTAAGAGAGTCATAGTTACTCGTCCCCATTGCTCACCCAGTCTGCCACTTTTTCTTACTGTGGCCAGTCTGCCAGAAGCGATATGTCACTCGTTGTGTATCTTAAGAGATTCATCGTTACTCCTTCCATAGGTTACATGTATTCTCTGAGTCAATACCTCTCTTGACGAAAAAGTGGCTATCTTAATAGTGCAATACTTCTTCCTCCGAGTTGCTCACACAGTTTACTGCTTTTTGTGTAGTTTTTGTCTGCCAGAAACTATAATTCACTAGTTGTGTATCATAAAAGAGTCATCGTTTCTCCTCCTAGGGGTTATTCGAGATATCTTAATCCAAACCGCAAGTAACGAGGCATTGGCTACCTTAAGAGAGTAATAGTTACTCGTCCCAATTGCTCACCCAGTCTGCCACTTTTCCTTACTGCGGCCAGTCTGCCAGAAGCGATATGTCACTCGTTGTGTATCTTAAGAGATTCATCGTTACTCTTTCCATAGGTTACTGGTATTCTCTGATTCAATGCCTCTCGTAACGAAAAAGTGGCTATCTTAATAGTGCAATACTTCTTCCTCCCAGTTGCTCACAGAGTTTACAACTTTTTTGTGTAGTTTTTGTCTGCCAGAAACTATAATTCACTAGTTTTGTATCATAAAAGAGTCATCGTTTCTCCTCCTAGGGGTTTTCGAGATTTCTTAATCCAAACCGCAAGTAACGAGGCATTGGCTACCTTAAGAGAGTCATAGTTACTCGTCCCCATTGCTCACCCAGTCTGCCACTTTTTCTTACTGTGGCCAGTCTGCGAGAAGCGATATGTCACTCGTTGTGTATCTTAAGCGATTCATCGTTACTCCTTCCATAGGTTACATGTATTCTCTGAGTCAATACCTCTCTTGACGAAAAAGTGGCTATCTTAATAGTGCAATACTTCTTCCTCCGAGTTGCTCACACAGTTTACTACTTTTTGTGTACTTGCCAGTCTGCCAGAAGCGATATGTCACTAGTTGTGTATCATAAAAGAGTCATCGTTTCTCCTCCTAGGGGTTATTCGAGATTTCTTAATCCAAACCGCAAGTAACGAGGCGTTGGCTACCTTAAGAGAGTCATAGTTACTCGTCCCCATTGCTCACCCAGTCTGCCACTTTTCTTACTGTGGCCAGTCTGCCAGAAGCGATATGTCACTCGTTGTGTATCTTAAGAGATTCATCGTTACTCCTTCCATAGGTTACTGGTATTCTCTGAGTCAATACCTCTCTTGACGAAAAAGCGGCTGTCTTAATAGTGCAATACTTCTTCCTCCGAGTTGCTCACACAGTTTACTGCTTTTTGTGTAGTTTTTGTCTGCCAGAAACTATAATTCACTAGTTGTGTATCATAAAAGAGTCATCGTTTCTCCTCCTAGGGGTTATTCGAGATATCTTAATCCAAACCGCAAGTAACGAGGCATTGGCTACCTTAAGAGAGTAATAGTTACTCGTCCCAATTGCTCACCCAGTCTGCCACTTTTCCTTACTGCGGCCAGTCTGCCAGAAGCGATATGTCACTCGTTGTGTATCTTAAGAGATTCATCGTTACTCTTTCCATAGGTTACTGGTATTCTTTGATTCAATGCCTCTCGTAACGAAAAAGTGGCTATCTTAATAGTGCAATACTTCTTCCTCTCAGTTGCTCACACAGTTTACTACTTTTTTGTGTAGTTTTTGTCTGCCAGAAACTATAATTCACTAGTTTTGTATCATAAAAGAGTCATCGTTTCTCCTCCTAGTGGTTATTCGAGACCTCTTAATCCAAACCGCAAGTAACGAGGCATTGGCTACCTTAAGAGAGTCATAGTTACTCGTCCCAATTGCTCACCAAGTCTGCCACTTTTTCTTACTGCGGCCAGTCTGCCAGAAGCGATATGTCACTCGTTGTGTATCTTAAGAGATTCATCGTTACTCCTTCCATAGGTTACTGGTATTCTCTGAGTCAATACCTCTCGTGACGAAAAAGTGGCTATCTTAATAGTGCAATACTTCTTCCTCCGAGTTGCTCACACAGTTTACTACTTTTTGCGTAGTTTTTGTCTGCCAGAAACTATAATTCACTAGTTGTGTATCATAAAAGAATCATCGTTTCTCCTCCTAGGGGTTTTCGAGATTTCTTAATCCAAACCGCAAGTAACGAGGCATTGGCTACCTTAAGAGAGTCATAGTTACTCGTCCCCATTGCTCACCCAGTCTGCCACTTTTTCTTACTGTGGCCAGTCTGCCAGAAGCGATATGTCACTCGTTGTGTATCTTAAGAGATTCATCGTTACTCCTTCCATAGGTTACATGTATTCTCTGAGTCAATACCTCTCTTGACGAAAAAGTGGCTATCTTAATAGTGCAATACTTCTTCCTCCGAGTTGCTCACACAGTTTACTGCTTTTTGTGTAGTTTTTGTCTGCCAGAAACTATAATTCATTAGTTGTGTATCATAAAAGAGTCATCGTTTCTCCTCCTAGGGGTTATTCGAGATATCTTAATCCAAACCGCAAGTAACGAGGCATTGGCTACCTTAAGAGCGTCATAGTTACTCGTCCCAATTGCTCACCCAGTCTGCCACTTTTCCTTACTGCGGCCAGTCTGCCAGAAGCGATATGTCACTCGTTGTGTATCTTAAGAGATTCATCGTTACTCTTTCCATAGGTTACTGGTATTCTCTGATTCAATGCCTCTCGTAACGAAAAAGTGGCTATCTTAATAGTGCAATACTTCTTCCTCCCAGTTGCTCACAGAGTTTACAACTTTTTTGTGTAGTTTTTGTCTGCCAGAAACTATAATTCACTAGTTTTGTATCATAAAAGAGTCATCGTTTCTCCTCCTAGGGGTTTTCGAGATTTCTTAATCCAAACCGCAAGTAACGAGGCATTGGCTACCTTAAGAGAGTCATAGTTACTCGTCCCCATTGCTCACCCAGTCTGCCACTTTTTCTAACTGTGGCCAGTCTGCGAGAAGCGATATGTCACTCGTTGTGTATCTTAAGAGATTCATCGTTACTCCTTCCATAGGTTACATGTATTCTCTGAGTCAATACCTCTCTTGACGAAAAAGCGGCTGTCTTAATAGTGCAATACTTCTTCCTCCGAGTTGCTCACACAGTTTACTGCTTTTTGTGTAGTTTTTGTCTGCCAGAAACTATAATTCACTAGTTGTGTATCATAAAAGAGTCATCGTTTCTCCTCCTAGGGGTTATTCGAGATATCTTAATCCAAACCGCAAGTAACGAGGCATTGGCTACCTTAAGAGAGTAATAGTTACTCGTCCCAATTGCTCACCCAGTCTGCCACTTTTCCTTACTGCGGCCAGTCTGCCAGAAGCGATATGTCACTCGTTGTGTATCTTAAGAGATTCATCGTTACTCTTTCCATAGGTTACTGGTATTCTCTGATTCAATGCCTCTCGTAACGAAAAAGTGGCTATCTTAATAGTGCAATACTTCTTCCTCTCAGTTGCTCACACAGTTTACTACTTTTTTGTGTAGTTTTTGTCTGCCAGAAACTATAATTCACTAGTTTTGTATCATAAAAGAGTCATCGTTTCTCCTCCTAGTGGTTATTCGAGACCTCTTAATCCAAACCGCAAGTAACGAGGCATTGGCTACCTTAAGAGAGTCATAGTTACTCGTCCCCATTGCTCACCCAGTCTGCCACTTTTTCTTACTGTGGCCAGTCTGCCAGAAGCGATATGTCACTCGTTGTGTATCTTAAGAGATTCATCGTTACTCCTTCCATAGGTTACATGTATTCTCTGAGTCAATACCTCTCTTGACGAAAAAGTGGCTATCTTAATAGTGCAATACTTCTTCCTCCGAGTTGCTCACACAGTTTACTGCTTTTTGTGTAGTTTTTGTCTGCCAGAAACTATAATTCACTAGTTGTGTATCATAAAAGAGTCATCGTTTCTCCTCCTAGGGGTTATTCGAGATATCTTAATCCAAACCGCAAGTAACGAGGCATTGGCTACCTTAAGAGCGTCATAGTTACTCGTCCCAATTGCTCACCCAGTCTGCCACTTTTCCTTACTGCGGCCAGTCTGCCAGAAGCGATATGTCACTCGTTGTGTATCTTAAGAGATTCATCGTTACTCTTTCCATAGGTTACTGGTATTCTCTGATTCAATGCCTCTCGTAACGAAAAAGTGGCTATCTTGATAGTGCAATACTTCTTCCTCTCAGTTGCTCACACAGTTTACTACTTTTTTGTGTAGTTTTTGTCTGCCAGAAACTATAATTCACTAGTTTTGTATCATAAAAGAGTCATCGTTTCTCCTCCTAGTGGTTATTCGAGACCTCTTAATCCAAACCGCAAGTAACGAGGCATTGGCTACCTTAAGAGAGTCATAGTTACTCGTCCCAATTGCTCACCAAGTCTGCCACTTTTTCTTACTGCGGCCAGTCTGCCAGAAGCGATATGTCACTCGTTGTGTATCTTAAGAGATTCATCGTTACTCCTTCCATAGGTTACTGGTATTCTCTGAGTCAATACCTCTCGTGACGAAAAGGTGGCTATCTTAATAATGCAATACTTCTTCCTCCGAGTTGCTCACACAGTTTACTACTTTTTGTGTAGTTTTTGTCTGCCAGAAACTATAATTCACTAGTTGTGTATCATAAAAGAATCATCGTTTCTCCTCCTAGGGGTTTTCGAGATTTCTTAATCCAAACCGCAAGTAACGAGGCATTGGCTACCTTAAGAGAGTCATAGTTACTCGTCCCCATTGCTCACCCAGTCTGCCACTTTTTCTTACTGTGGCCAGTCTGCCAGAAGCGATATGTCACTCGTTGTGTATCTTAAGAGATTCATCGTTACTCCTTCCATAGGTTACATGTATTCTCTGAGTCAATACCTCTCTTGACGAAAAAGTGGCTATCTTAATAGTGCAATACTTCTTCCTCCGAGTTGCTCACACAGTTTACTGCTTTTTGTGTAGTTTTTGTCTGCCAGAAACTATAATTCACTAGTTGTGTATCATAAAAGAGTCATCGTTTCTCCTCCTAGGGGTTATTCGAGATATCTTAATCCAAACCGCAAGTAACGAGGCATTGGCTACCTTAATAGCGTCATAGTTACTCGTCCCAATTGCTCACCCAGTCTGCCACTTTTCCTTACTGCGGCGAGTCTGCCAGAAGCGAAATGTCACTCGTTGTGTATCTTAAGAGATTCATCGTTACTCCTTCCATAGGTTACTGGTATTCTCTGAGTCAATACCTCTCTTGACGAAAAAGTGGCTATCTTAATAGTGCAATACTTCTTCCTCCGAGTTGCTCACACAGTTTACTACTTTTTGTGTACTTGCCAGTCTGCCAGAAGCGATATGTCACTAGTTGTGTATCATAAAAGAGTCATCGTTTCTCCTCCTAGGGGTTATTCGAGATTTCTTAATCCAAACCGCAAGTAACGAGGCGTTGGCTACCTTAAGAGAGTCATAGTTACTCATCCCCTATTGCTCACCCAGTCTGCCACTTTTTCTTACTGTGGCCAGTCTGCCAGAAGCGATATGTCACTCGTTGTGTATCTTAAGAGATTCATCGTTACTCCTTCCATAGGTTACATGTATTCTCTGAGTCAATACCTCTCTTGACGAAAAAGTGGCTATCTTAATAGTGCAATACTTCTTCCTCCCAGTTGCTCACACAGTTTACTGCTTTTTGTGTAGTTTTTGTCTGCCAGAAACTATAATTCACTAGTTGTGTATCATAAAAGAGTCATCGTTTCTCCTCCTAGGGGTTATTCGAGATATCTTAATCCAAACCGTAGGTTACGAGGCATTGACTACCTTAAGAGCGTCATAGTTACTCGTCCCAATTGCTCACCCAGTCTGCCACTTTTCCTTACTGCGGCCAGTCTGCCAGAAGCGATATGTCACTCGTTGTGTATCTTAAGAGATTCATCGTTACTCTTTCCATAGGTTACTGGTATTCTCTGATTCAATGCCTCTCGTAACGAAAAAGTGGCTATCTTAATAGTGCAATACTTCTTCCTCCCAGTTGCTCACAGAGTTTACAACTTTTTTGTGTAGTTTTTGTCTGCCAGAAACTATAATTCACTAGTTTTGTATCATAAAAGAGTCATCGTTTCTCCTCCTAGGGGTTTTCGAGATTTCTTAATCCAAACCGCAAGTAACGAGGCATTGGCTACCTTAAGAGAGTCATAGTTACTCGTCCCCATTGCTCACCCAGTCTGCCACTTTTTCTAACTGTGGCCAGTCTGCGAGAAGCGATATGTCACTCGTTGTGTATCTTAAGAGATTCATCGTTACTCCTTCCATAGGTTACATGTATTCTCTGAGTCAATACCTCTCTTGACGAAAAAGCGGCTGTCTTAATAGTGCAATACTTCTTCCTCCGAGTTGCTCACACAGTTTACTGCTTTTTGTGTAGTTTTTGTCTGCCAGAAACTATAATTCACTAGTTGTGTATCATAAAAGAGTCATCGTTTCTCCTCCTAGGGGTTATTCGAGATATCTTAATCCAAACCGCAAGTAACGAGGCATTGGCTACCTTAAGAGAGTAATAGTTACTCGTCCCAATTGCTCACCCAGTCTGCCACTTTTCCTTACTGCGGCCAGTCTGCCAGAAGCGATATGTCACTCGTTGTGTATCTTAAGAGATTCATCGTTACTCTTTCCATAGGTTACTGGTATTCTCTGATTCAATGCCTCTCGTAACGAAAAAGTGGCTATCTTAATAGTGCAATACTTCTTCCTCTCAGTTGCTCACACAGTTTACTACTTTTTTGTGTAGTTTTTGTCTGCCAGAAACTATAATTCACTAGTTTTGTATCATAAAAGAGTCATCGTTTCTCCTCCTAGTGGTTATTCGAGACCTCTTAATCCAAACCGCAAGTAACGAGGCATTGGCTACCTTAAGAGAGTCATAGTTACTCGTCCCCATTGCTCACCCAGTCTGCCACTTTTTCTTACTGTGGCCAGTCTGCCAGAAGCGATATGTCACTCGTTGTGTATCTTAAGAGATTCATCGTTACTCCTTCCATAGGTTACATGTATTCTCTGAGTCAATACCTCTCTTGACGAAAAAGTGGCTATCTTAATAGTGCAATACTTCTTCCTCCGAGTTGCTCACACAGTTTACTGCTTTTTGTGTAGTTTTTGTCTGCCAGAAACTATAATTCACTAGTTGTGTATCATAAAAGAGTCATCGTTTCTCCTCCTAGGGGTTATTCGAGATATCTTAATCCAAACCGCAAGTAACGAGGCATTGGCTACCTTAAGAGCGTCATAGTTACTCGTCCCAATTGCTCACCCAGTCTGCCACTTTTCCTTACTGCGGCCAGTCTGCCAGAGGCGATATGTCACTCGTTGTGTATCTTAAGAGATTCATCGTTACTCTTTCCATAGGTTACTGGTATTCTCTGATTCAATGCCTCTCGTAACGAAAAAGTGGCTATCTTGATAGTGCAATACTTCTTCCTCTCAGTTGCTCACACAGTTTACTACTTTTTTGTGTAGTTTTTGTCTGCCAGAAACTATAATTCACTAGTTTTGTATCATAAAAGAGTCATCGTTTCTCCTCCTAGTGGTTATTCGAGACCTCTTAATCCAAACCGCAAGTAACGAGGCATTGGCTACCTTAAGAGAGTCATAGTTACTCGTCCCAATTGCTCACCAAGTCTGCCACTTTTTCTTACTGCGGCCAGTCTGCCAGAAGCGATATGTCACTCGTTGTGTATCTTAAGAGATTCATCGTTACTCCTTCCATAGGTTACTGGTATTCTCTGAGTCAATACCTCTCGTGACGAAAAGGTGGCTATCTTAATAATGCAATACTTCTTCCTCCGAGTTGCTCACACAGTTTACTACTTTTTGTGTAGTTTTTGTCTGCCAGAAACTATAATTCACTAGTTGTGTATCATAAAAGAATCATCGTTTCTCCTCCTAGGGGTTTTCGAGATTTCTTAATCCAAACCGCAAGTAACGAGGCATTGGCTACCTTAAGAGAGTCATAGTTACTCGTCCCCATTGCTCACCCAGTCTGCCACTTTTTCTTACTGTGGCCAGTCTGCCAGAAGCGATATGTCACTCGTTGTGTATCTTAAGAGATTCATCGTTACTCCTTCCATAGGTTACATGTATTCTCTGAGTCAATACCTCTCTTGACGAAAAAGTGGCTATCTTAATAGTGCAATACTTCTTCCTCCGAGTTGCTCACACAGTTTACTGCTTTTTGTGTAGTTTTTGTCTGCCAGAAACTATAATTCACTAGTTGTGTATCATAAAAGAGTCATCGTTTCTCCTCCTAGGGGTTATTCGAGATATCTTAATCCAAACCGCAAGTAACGAGGCATTGGCTACCTTAATAGCGTCATAGTTACTCGTCCCAATTGCTCACCCAGTCTGCCACTTTTCCTTACTGCGGCGAGTCTGCCAGAAGCGAAATGTCACTCGTTGTGTATCTTAAGAGATTCATCGTTACTCCTTCCATAGGTTACTGGTATTCTCTGAGTCAATACCTCTCTTGACGAAAAAGTGGCTATCTTAATAGTGCAATACTTCTTCCTCCGAGTTGCTCACACAGTTTACTACTTTTTGTGTACTTGCCAGTCTGCCAGAAGCGATATGTCACTAGTTGTGTATCATAAAAGAGTCATCGTTTCTCCTCCTAGGGGTTATTCGAGATTTCTTAATCCAAACCGCAAGTAACGAGGCGTTGGCTACCTTAAGAGAGTCATAGTTACTCGTCCCCTATTGCTCACCCAGTCTGCCACTTTTTCTTACTGTGGCCAGTCTGCCAGAAGCGATATGTCACTCGTTGTGTATCTTAAGAGATTCATCGTTACTCCTTCCATAGGTTACATGTATTCTCTGAGTCAATACCTCTCTTGACGAAAAAGTGGCTATCTTAATAGTGCAATACTTCTTCCTCCCAGTTGCTCACACAGTTTACTGCTTTTTGTGTAGTTTTTGTCTGCCAGAAACTATAATTCACTAGTTGTGTATCATAAAAGAGTCATCGTTTCTCCTCCTAGGGGTTATTCGAGATATCTTAATCCAAACCGTAGGTTACGAGGCATTGACTACCTTAAGAGAGTCATAGTTACTCGTCCCAATTGCTCACCCAGTCTGCCACTTTTCCTTACTGCGGCCAGTCTGCCAGAAGCGATATGTCACTCGTTGTGTATCTTAAGAGATTCATCGTTACTCTTTCCATAGGTTACTGGTATTCTCTGATTCAATGCCTCTCGTGACGAAAAAGTGGCTATCTTAATAGTGCAATACTTCTTCCTCCCAGTTGCTCACACAGTTTACTACTTTTTTGTGTAGTTTTTGTCTGCCAGAAACTATAATTCACTAGTTTTGTATCATAAAAGAGTCATCGTTTCTCCTCCTAGGGGTTATTCGAGATTTCTTAATCCAAACCGCAAGTAACGAGGCATTGGCTACCTTAAGAGAGTCATAGTTACTCGTCCCAATTGCTCACCCAGTCTGCCACTTTTTCTTACTGCGGCCAGTCTGCCAGAAGCGATATGTCACTCGTTGTGTATCTTAAGAGATTCATCGTTACTCTTTCCATAGGTTACTGGTATTCTCTGATTCAATGCCTCTCGTAACGAAAAAGTGGCTATCTTAATAGTGCAATACTTCTTCCTCCCAGTTGCTCACAGAGTTTACAACTTTTTTGTGTAGTTTTTGTCTGCCAGAAACTATAATTCACTAGTTTTGTATCATAAAAGAGTCATCGTTTCTCCTCCTAGGGGTTTTCGAGATTTCTTAATCCAAACCGCAAGTAACGAAGCATTGGCTACCTTAAGAGAGTCATAGTTACTCGTCCCCATTGCTCACCCAGTCTGCCACTTTTTCTTACTGTGGCCAGTCTGCGAGAAGCGATATGTCACTCGTTGTGTATCTTAAGAGATTCATCGTTACTCCTTCCATAGGTTACATGTATTCTCTGAGTCAATACCTCTCTTGACGAAAAAGTGGCTATCTTAATAGTGCAATACTTCTTCCTCAGAGTTGCTCACACAGTTTACTGCTTTTTGTGTAGTTTTTGTCTGCCAGAAACTATAATTCACTAGTTGTGTATCATAAAAGAATCATCGTGTCTCCTCCTAGGGGTTATTCGAGATATCTTAATCCAAACCGCAAGTAACGAGGCATTGGCTACCTTAAGAGCGTCATAGTTACTCGTCCCAATTGCTCACCCAGTCTGCCACTTTTCCTTACTGCGGCGAGTCTGCCAGAAGCGAAATGTCACTCGTTGTGTATCTTAAGAGATTCATCGTTACTCCTTCCATAGGTTACTGGTATTCTCTGAGTCAATACCTCTCTTGACGAAAAAGTGGCTATCTTAATAGTGCAATACTTCTTCCTCCGAGTTGCTCTCACAGTTTACTACTTTTTTGTGTAGTTTTTGTCTGCCAGAAGCGATATGTCACTAGTTGTGTATCATAAAAGAGTCATCGTTTCTCCTCCTAGGGGTTATTCGAGACCTCTTAATCCAAACCGCAAGTAACGAGGCATTGGCTACCTTAAGAGAGTCATAGTTACTCGTCCCAATTGCTCACCCAGTCTGCCACTTTTCCTTACTGCGGCGAGTCTGCCAGAAGCGAAATGTCACTCGTTGTGTATCTTAAGAGATTCATCGTTACTCCTTCCATAGGTTACTGGTATTCTCTGAGTCAATACCTCTCTTGACGAAAAAGTGGCTATCTTAATAGTGCAATACTTCTTCCTCCGAGTTGCTCACACAGTTTACTACTTTTTGTGTACTTGCTAGTCTGCCAGAAGCGATATGTCACTAGTTGTGTATCATAAAAGAGTCATCGTTTCTCCTCCTAGGGGTTATTCGAGATTTCTTAATCCAAACCGCAAGTAACGAGGCGTTGGCTACCTTAAGAGAGTCATAGTTACTCGTCCCCATTGCTCACCCAGTCTGCCACTTTTTCTTACTGTGGCCAGTCTGCCAGAAGCGATATGTCACTCGTTGTGTATCTTAAGAGATTCATCGTTACTCCTTCCATAGGTTACATGTATTATCTGAGTCAATACCTCTCTTGACGAAAAAGTGGCTATCTTAATAGTGCAATACTTCTTCCTCCGAGTTGCTCACACAGTTTACTGCTTTTTGTGTAGTTTTTGTCTGCCAGAAACTATAATTCACTAGTTGTGTATCATAAAAGAGTCATCGTTTCTCCTCCTAGGGGTTATTCGAGATATCTTAATCCAAACCGCAAGTAACGAGGCATTGGCTACCTTAAGAGAGTAATAGTTACTCGTCCCAATTGCTCACCCAGTCTGCCACTTTTCCTTACTGCGGCCAGTCTGCCAGAAGCGATATGTCACTCGTTGTGTATCTTAAGAGATTCATCGTTACTCTTTCCATAGGTTACTGGTATTCTCTGATTCAATGCCTCTCGTAACGAAAAAGTTGCTATCTTAATAGTGCAATACTTCTTCCTCCGAGTTGCTCACACAGTTTACTACTTTTTGTGTACTTGCCAGTCTGCCAGAAGCGATATGTCACTAGTTGTGTATCATAAAAGAGTCATCGTTTCTCCTCCTAGGGGTTATTCGAGATTTCTTAATCCAAACAGCAAGTAACGAGGCGTTGGCTACCTTAAGAGAGTCATAGTTACTCGTCCCCATTGCTCACCCAGTCTGCCACTTTTTCTTACTGTGGCCAGTCTGCCAGAAGCGATATGTCACTCGTTGTGTATCTTAAGAGATTCATCGTTACTCCTTCCATAGGTTACTGGTATTCTCTGAGTCAATACCTCTCTTGACGAAAAAGTGGCTATCTTAATAGTGCAATACTTCTTCCTCCGAGTTGCTCACACAGTTTACTGCTTTTTGTGTAGTTTTTGTCTGCCAGAAACTATAATTCACTAGTTGTGTATCATAAAAGAGTCATCGTTTCTCCTCCTAGGGGTTATTCGAGATATCTTAATCCAAACCGCAAGTAACGAGGCATTGGCTACCTTAAGAGCGTCATAGTTACTCGTCCCAATTACTCACCCAGTCTGCCACTTTTCCTTACTGCGGCCAGTCTGCCAGAAGCGATATGTCACTCGTTGTGTATCTTAAGAGATTCATCGTTACTCTTTCCATAGGTTACTGGTATTCTCTGATTCAATGCCTCTCGTAACGAAAAAGTGGCTATCTTAATAGTGCAATACTTCTTCCTCCCAGTTGCTCACAGAGTTTACAACTTTTTTGTGTAGTTTTTGTCTGCCAGAAACTATAATTCACTAGTTTTGTATCATAAAAGAGTCATCGTTTCTCCTCCTAGGGGTTTTCGAGATTTCTTAATCCAAACCGCAAGTAACGAGGCATTGGCTACCTTAAGAGAGTCATAGTTACTCGTCCCCATTGCTCACCCAGTCTGCCACTTTTTCTTACTGTGGCCAGTCTGCGAGAAGCGATATGTCACTCGTTGTGTATCTTAAGAGATTCATCGTTACTCCTTCCATAGGTTACATGTATTCTCTGAGTCAATACCTCTCTTGACGAAAAAGTGGCTATCTTAATAGTGCAATACTTCTTCCTCCGAGTTGCTCACACAGTTTACTGCTTTTTGTGTAGTTTTTGTCTGCCAGAAACTATAATTCACTAGTTGTGTATCATAAAAGAGTCATCGTTTCTCCTCCTAGGGGTTATTCGAGATATCTTAATCAAAACCGCAAGTAACGAGGCATTGGCTACCTTAAGAGCGTCATAGTTACTCGTCCCAATTGCTCACCCAGTCTGCCACTTTTCCTTACTGCGGCGAGTCTGCCAGAAGCGAAATGTCACTCGTTGTGTATCTTAAGAGATTCATCGTTACTCCTTCCATAGGTTACTGGTATTCTCTGAGTCAATACCTCTCTTGACGAAAAAGTGGCTATCTTAATAGTGCAATACTTCTTCCTCCGAGTTGCTCACACAGTTTACTACTTTTTGTGTACTTGCCAGTCTGCCAAAAGCGATATGTCACTAGTTGTGTATCATAAAAGAGTCATCGTTTCTCCTCCTAGGGGTTATTCGAGATTTCTTAATCCAAACCGCAAGTAACGAGGCGTTGGCTACCTTAAGAGAGTCATAGTTACTCGTCCCCATTGCTCACCCAGTCTGCCACTTTTTCTTACTGTGGCCAGTCTGCCAGAAGCGATATGTCACTCGTTGTGTATCTTAAGAGATTCATCGTTACTCCTTCCATAGGTTACATGTATTCTCTGAGTCAATACCTCTCTTGACGAAAAAGTGGCTATCTTAATAGTGCAATACTTCTTCCTCCCAGTTGCTCACACAGTTTACTGCTTTTTGTGTAGTTTTTGTCTGCCAGAAACTATAATTCACTAGTTGTGTATCATAAAAGAGTCATCGTTTCTCCTCCTAGGGGTTATTCGAGATATCTTAATCCAAACCGCAAGTTACGAAGCATTGGCTACCTTAAGAGAGTCATAGTTACTCGTCCCAATTGCTCACCCAGTCTGCCACTTTTCCTTACTGCGGCCAGTCTGCCAGAAGCGATATGTCACTCGTTGTGTATCTTAAGAGATTCATCGTTACTCTTTCCATAGGTTACTGGTATTCTCTGATTCAATGCCTCTCGTGACGAAAAAGTGGCTATCTTAATAGTGCAATACTTCTTCCTCCCAGTTGCTCGCACAGTTTACTACTTTTTTGTGTAGTTTTTGTCTGCCAGAAGCGATATGTCACTAGTTGTGTATCATAAAAGAGTCATCGTTTCTCCTCCTAGTGGTTATTCGAGACCTCTTAATCCAAACCGCAAGTAACGAGGCATTGGCTACCTTAAGAGAGTCATAGTTACTCGTCCCAATTGCTCACCCAGTCTGCCACTTTTCCTTACTGCGGCGAGTCTGCCAGAAGCGAAATGTCACTCGTTGTGTATCTTAAGAGATTCATCGTTACTCCTTCCATAGGTTACTGGTATTCTCTGAGTCAATACCTCTCGTGACGAAAAAGTGGCTATCTTAATAGTGCAATACTTCTTCCTCCGAGTTGCTCACACAGTTTACTACTTTTTGTGTACTTGCCAGTCTGCCAGAGGCGATATGTCACTAGTTGTGTATCATAAAAGAGTCATCGTTTCTCCTCCTAGGGGTTATTCGAGATTTCTTAATCCAAACCGCAAGTAACGAGGCATTGGCTACCTTAAGAGAGTCGTAGTTACTCGTCCCAATTGCTCACCCAGTCTGCCACTTTTTCTTACTGCGGCCAGTCTGCCAGAAGCGATATGTCACTCGTTGTGTATCTTAAGAGATTCATCGTTACTCCTTCCATAGGTTACATGTATTCTCTGAGTCAATACCTCTCTTGACGAAAAAGTGGCTATCTTAATAGTGCAATACTTCTTCCTCCCAGTTGCTCACACAGTTTACTGCTTTTTGTGTAGTTTTTGTCTGCCAGAAACTATAATTCACTAGTTGTGTATCATAAAAGAGTCATCGTTTCTCCTCCTAGGGGTTATTCGAGATATCTTAATCCAAACCGCAAGTTACGAGGCATTGGCTACCTTAAGAGAGTCATAGTTACTCGTCCCAATTGCTCACCCAGTCTGCCACTTTTCCTTACTGCGGCCAGTCTGCCAGAAGCGATATGTCACTCGTTGTGTATCTTAAGAGATTCATCGTTACTCTTTCCATAGGTTACTGGTATTCTCTGATTCAATGCCTCTCGTGACGAAAAAGTGGCTATCTTAATAGTGCAATACTTCTTCCTCCCAGTTGCTCGCACAGTTTACTACTTTTTTGTGTAGTTTTTGTCTGCCAGAAGCGATATGTCACTAGTTGTGTATCATAAAAGAGTCATCGTTTCTCCTCCTAGTGGTTATTCGAGACCTCTTAATCCAAACCGCAAGTAACGAGGCATTGGCTACCTTAAGAGAGTCATAGTTACTCGTCCCAATTGCTCACCCAGTCTGCCACTTTTCCTTACTGCGGCGAGTCTGCCAGAAGCGAAATGTCACTCGTTGTGTATCTTAAGAGATTCATCGTTACTCCTTCCATAGGTTACTGGTATTCTCTGAGTCAATACCTCTCGTGACGAAAAAGTGGCTATCTTAATAGTGCAATACTTCTTCCTCCGAGTTGCTCACACAGTTTACTACTTTTTGTGTACTTGCCAGTCTGCCAGAGGCGATATGTCACTAGTTGTGTATCATAAAAGAGTCATCGTTTCTCCTCCTAGGGGTTATTCGAGATTTCTTAATCCAAACCGCAAGTAACGAGGCATTGGCTACGTTAAGAGAGTCGTAGTTACTCGTCCCAATTGCTCACCCAGTCTGCCACTTTTTCTTACTGCGGCCAGTCTGCCAGAAGCGATATGTCACTCGTTGTGTATCTTAAGAGATTCATCGTTACTCCTTCCATAGGTTACTGGTATTCTCTGAGTCAATACCTCTCGTGACGAAAAAGTGGCTATCTTAATAGTGCAATACTTCTTCCTCCGAGTTGCTCACACAGTTTACTACTTTTTGTGTAGTTTTTGTCTGCCAGAAACTATAATTCACTAGTTGTGTATCATAAAAGAGTCATCGTTTCTCCTCCTAGGGGTTTTCGAGATTTCTTAATCCAAACCGCAAGTAACGAGGCATTGGCTACCTTAAGAGAGTCATAGTTACTCGTCCCCATTGCTCACCCAGTCTGCCACTTTTTCTTACTGTGGACAGTCTGCCAGAAGCGATATGCCACTCGTTGTGTATCTTAGGAGATTCATCGTTACTCCTTCCATAGGTTACATGTATTCTCTGAGTCAATACCTCTCTTGACGAAAAAGTGGCTATCTTAATAGTGCAATACTTCTTCCTCCGAGTTGCTCACACAGTTTACTGCTTTTTGTGTAGTTTTTGTCTGCCAGAAACTATAATTCACTAGTTGTGTATCATAAAAGAGTCATCGTTTCTCCTCCTAGGTGTTATTCGAGATATCTTAATCCAAACCGCAAGTAACGAGGCATTGGCTACCTTAAGAGCGTCATAGTTACTCGTCCCAATTGCTCACCCAGTCTGCCACTTTTCCTTACTGCTGCCAGTCTGCCAGAAGCGATATGTCACTCGTTGTGTATCTTAAGAGATTCATCGTTACTCTTTCCATAGGTTACTGGTATTCTCTGATTCAATGCCTCTCGTAACGAAAAAGTGGCTATCTTAATAGTGCAATACTTCTTCCTCCCAGTTGCTCACAGAGTTTACAACTTTTTTGTGTAGTTTTTGTCTGCCAGAAACTATAATTCACTAGTTTTGTATCATAAAAGAGTCATCGTTTCTCCTCCTAGGGGTTTTCGAGATTTCTTAATCCAAACCGCAAGTAACGAGGCATTGGCTACCTTAAGAGAGTCATAGTTACTCGTCCCCATTGCTCACCCAGTCTGCCACTTTTTCTTACTGTGGCCAGTCTGCGAGAAGCGATATGTCACTCGTTGTGTATCTTAAGAGATTCATCTTTACTCCTTCCATAGGTTACTGGTATTCTCTGAGTCAATACCTCTCTTGACGAAAAAGTGGCTATCTTAATAGTGCAATACTTCTTCCTCAGAGTTGCTCACACAGTTTACTGCTTTTTGTGTAGTTTTTGTCTGCCAGAAACTATAATTCACTAGTTGTGTATCATAAAAGAGTCATCGTTTCTCCTCCTAGGGGTTATTCGAGATATCTTAATCCAAACCGCAAGTAACGAGGCATTGGCTACCTTAAGAGCGTCATAGTTACTCGTCCCAATTGCTCACCCAGTCTGCCACTTTTCCTTACTGCGGCGAGTCTGCCAGAAGCGAAATGTCACTCGTTGTGTATCTTAAGAGATTCATCGTTACTCCTTCCATAGGTTACTGGTATTCTCTGAGTCAATACCTCTCTTGACGAAAAAGTGGCTATCTTAATAGTGCAATACTTCTTCCTCCGAGTTGCTCACACAGTTTACTACTTTTTGTGTACTTGCCAGTCTGCCAGAAGCGATATGTCACTAGTTGTGTATCATAAAAGAGTCATCGTTTCTCCTCCTAGGGGTTATTCGAGATTTCTTAATCCAAACCGCAAGTAACGAGGCGTTGGCTACCTTAAGAGAGTCATAGTTACTCGTCCCCATTGCTCACCCAGTCTGCCACTTTTTCTTACTGTGGCCAGTCTGCCAGAAGCGATATGTCACTCGTTGTGTATCTTAAGAGATTCATCGTTACTCCTTCCATAGGTTACATGTATTCTCTGAGTCAATACCTCTCTTGACGAAAAAGTGTCTATCTTAATAGTGCAATACTTCTTCCTCCGAGTTGCTCACACAGTTTACTGCTTTTTGTGTAGTTTTTGTCTGCCAGAAACTATAATTCACTAGTTGTGTATCATAAAAGAGTCATCGTTTCTCCTCCTAGGGGTTATTCGAGATATCTTAATCCAAACCGCAAGTAACGAGGCATTGGCTACCTTAAGAGAGTAATAGTTACTCGTCCCAATTGCTCACCCAGTCTGCCACTTTTCCTTACTGCGGCCAGTCTGCCAGAAGCGATATGTCACTCGTTGTGTATCTTAAGAGATTCATCGTTACTCTTTCCATAGGTTACTGGTATTCTCTGATTCAATGCCTCTCGTAACGAAAAAGTTGCTATCTTAATAGTGCAATACTTCTTCCTCCGAGTTGCTCACACAGTTTACTACTTTTTGTGTACTTGCCAGTCTGCCAGAAGCGATATGTCACTAGTTGTGTATCATAAAAGAGTCATCGTTTCTCCTCCTAGGGGTTATTCGAGATTTCTTAATCCAAACCGCAAGTAACGAGGCGTTGGCTACCTTAAGAGAGTCATAGTTACTCGTCCCCATTGCTCACCCAGTCTGCCACTTTTTCTTACTGTGGCCAGTCTGCCAGAAGCGATATGTCACTCGTTGTGTATCTTAAGAGATTCATCGTTACTCCTTCCATAGGTTACTGGTATTCTCTGAGTCAATACCTCTCTTGACGAAAAAGTGGCTATCTTAATAGTGCAATACTTCTTCCTCCGAGTTGCTCACACAGTTTACTACTTTTTGTGTACTTGCCAGTCTGGCAGAAGCGATATGTCACTAGTTGTGTATCATAAAAGAGTCATCATTTCTCCTCCTAGGGGTTATTCGAGATTTCTTAATCCAAACCGCAAGTAACGAGGCGCTGGCTACCTTAAGAGAGTCATAGTTACTCGTCCCCATTGCTCACCCAGTCTGCCACTTTTTCTTACTGTGGCCAGTCTGCCAGAAGCGATATGTCACTCGTTGTGTATCTTAAGAGATTCATCGTTACTCCTTCCATAGGTTACATGTATTCTCTGAGTCAATACCTCTCTTGACGAAAAAGTGGCTATCTTAATAGTGCAATACTTCTTCCTCCGAGTTGCTCACACAGTTTACTGCTTTTTGTGTAGTTTTTGTCTGCCAGAAACTATAATTCACTAGTTGTGTATCATAAAAGAGTCATCGTTTCTCCTCCTAGGGGTTATTCGAGATATCTTAATCCAAACCGCAAGTAACGAGGCATTGGCTACCTTAAGAGAGTAATAGTTACTCGTCCCAATTGCTCACCCAGTCTGCCACTTTTCCTTACTGCGGCCAGTCTGCCAGAAGCGATATGTCACTCGTTGTGTATCTTAAGAGATTCATCGTTACTCTTTCCATAGGTTACTGGTATTCTCTGATTCAATGCCTCTCGTAACGAAAAAGTTGCTATCTTAATAGTGCAATACTTCTTCCTCCGAGTTGCTCACACAGTTTACTACTTTTTGTGTACTTGCCAGTCTGCCAGAAGCGATATGTCACTAGTTGTGTATCATAAAAGAGTCATCGTTTCTCCTCCTAGGGGTTATTCGAGATTTCTTAATCCAAACCGCAAGTAACGAGGCGTTGGCTACCTTAAGAGAGTCATAGTTACTCGTCCCCATTGCTCACCCAGTCTTCCACTTTTTCTTACTGTGGCCAGTCTGCCAGAAGCGATATGTCACTCTTTGTGTATCTTAAGAGATTCATCGTTACTCCTTCCATAGGTTACATGTATTCTCTGAGTCAATACCTCTCTTGACGAAAAAGTGGCTATCTTAATAGTGCAATACTTCTTCCTCCGAGTTGCTCACACAGTTTACTGCTTTTTGTGTAGTTTTTGTCTGCCAGAAACTATAATTCACTAGTTGTGTATCATAAAAGAGTCATCGTTTCTCCTCCTAGGGGTTATTCGAGATATCTTAATCCAAACCGCAAGTAACGAGGCATTGGCTACCTTAAGAGAGTAATAGTTACTCGTCCCAATTGCTCACCCAGTCTGCCACTTTTCCTTACTGCGGCCAGTCTGCCAGAAGCGATATGTCACTCGTTGTGTATCTTAAGAGATTCATCGTTACTCTTTCCATAGGTTACTGGTATTCTCTGATTCAATGCCTCTCGTAACGAAAAAGTTGCTATCTTAATAGTGCAATACTTCTTCCTCCGAGTTGCTCACACAGTTTACTACTTTTTGTGTACTTGCCAGTCTGCCAGAAGCGATATGTCACTAGTTGTGTATCATAAAAGAGTCATCGTTTCTCCTCCTAGGGGTTATTCGAGATTTCTTAATCCAAACCGCAAGTAACGAGGCGTTGGCTACCTTAAGAGAGTCATAGTTACTCGTCCCCATTGCTCACCCAGTCTTCCACTTTTTCTTACTGTGGCCAGTCTGCCAGAAGCGATATGTCACTCTTTGTGTATCTTAAGAGATTCATCGTTACTCCTTCCATAGGTTACATGTATTCTCTGAGTCAATACCTCTCTTGACGAAAAAGTGGCTATCTTAATAGTGCAATACTTCTTCCTCCGAGTTGCTCACACAGTTTACTGCTTTTTGTGTAGTTTTTGTCTGCCAGAAACTATAATTCACTAGTTGTGTATCATAAAAGAGTCATCGTTTCTCCTCCTAGGGGTTATTCGAGATATCTTAATCCAAACCGCAAGTAACGAGGCATTGGCTACCTTAAGAGAGTAATAGTTACTCGTCCCAATTGCTCACCCAGTCTGCCACTTTTCCTTACTGCGGCCAGTCTGCCAGAAGCGATATGTCACTCGTTGTGTATCTTAAGAGATTCATCGTTACTCTTTCCATAGGTAAGTGGTATTCTCTGATTCAATGCCTCTCGTAACGAAAAAGTGGCCATCTTAATAGTGCAATACTTCTTCCTCTCAGTTGCTCACACAGTTTACTACTTTTTTGTGTAGTTTTTGTCTGCCAGAAACTATAATTCACTAGTTTTGTATCATAAAAGAGTCATCGTTTCTCCTCCTAGGGGTTATTCGAGACCTCTTAATCCAAACCGCAAGTAACGAGGCATTGGCTACCTTAAGAGAGTCATAGTTACTCGTCCCAATTGCTCACCCAGTCTGCCACTTTTCCTTACTGCGGCGAGTCTGCCAGAAGCGAAATGTCACTCGTTGTGTATCTTAAGAGATTCATCGTTACTCCTTCCATAGGTTACTGGTATTCTCTGAGTCAATACCTCTCTTGACGAAAAAGTGGCTATCTTAATAGTGCAATACTACTTCCTCCGAGTTGCTCACACAGTTTACTACTTTTTGTGTACTTGCCAGTCTGCCAGAAGCGATATGTCACTAGTTGTGTATCATAAAAGAGTCATCGTTTCTCCTCCTAGGGGTTATTCGAGATTTCTTAATCCAAACCGCAAGTAACGAGGCGTTGGCTACCTTAAGAGAGTCATAGTTACTCGTCCCCATTGCTCACCCAGTCTGCCACTTTTTCTTACTGTGGCCAGTCTGCCAGAAGCGATATGTCACTCGTTGTGTATCTTAAGAGATTCATCGTTACTCCTTCCATAGGTTACATGTATTCTCTGAGTCAATACCTCTCTTGACGAAAAAGTGTCTATCTTAATAGTGCAATACTTCTTCCTCCGAGTTGCTCACACAGTTTACTGCTTTTTGTGTAGTTTTTGTCTGCCAGAAACTATAATTCACTAGTTGTGTATCATAAAAGAGTCATCGTTTCTCCTCCTAGGGGTTATTCGAGATATCTTAATCCAAACCGCAAGTAACGAGGCATTGGCTACCTTAAGAGAGTAATAGTTACTCGTCCCAATTGCTCACCCAGTCTGCCACTTTTCCTTACTGCGGCCAGTCTGCCAGAAGCGATATGTCACTCGTTGTGTATCTTAAGAGATTCATCGTTACTCTTTCCATAGGTTACTGGTATTCTCTGATTCAATGCCTCTCGTAACGAAAAAGTTGCTATCTTAATAGTGCAATACTTCTTCCTCCGAGTTGCTCACACAGTTTACTACTTTTTGTGTACTTGCCAGTCTGCCAGAAGCGATATGTCACTAGTTGTGTATCATAAAAGAGTCATCGTTTCTCCTCCTAGGGGTTATTCGAGATTTCTTAATCCAAACCGCAAGTAACGAGGCGTTGGCTACCTTAAGAGAGTCATAGTTACTCGTCCCAATTGCTCACCCAGTCTGCCACTTTTTCTTACTGTGGCCAGTCTGCCAGAAGCGATATGTCACTCGTTGTGTATCTTAAGAGATTCATCGTTACTCCTTCCATAGGTTACTGGTATTCTCTGAGTCAATGCCTCTCGTAACGAAAAAGTTGCTATCTTAATAGTGCAATACTTCTTCCTCCGAGTTGCTCACACAGTTTACTACTTTTTGTGTACTTGCCAGTCTGCCAGAAGCGATATGTCACTAGTTGTGTATCATAAAAGAGTCATCGTTTCTCCTCCTAGGGGTTATTCGAGATTTCTTAATCCAAACCGCAAGTAACGAGGCGTTGGCTACCTTAAGAGAGTCATAGTTACTCGTCCCCATTGCTCACCCAGTCTTCCACTTTTTCTTACTGTGGCCAGTCTGCCAGAAGCGATATGTCACTCTTTGTGTATCTTAAGAGATTCATCGGTACTCCTTCCATAGGTTACATGTATTCTCTGAGTCAATACCTCTCTTGACGAAAAAGTGGCTATCTTAATAGTGCAATACTTCTTCCTCCGAGTTGCTCACACAGTTTACTGCTTTTTGTGTAGTTTTTGTCTGCCAGAAACTATAATTCACTAGTTGTGTATCATAAAAGAGTCATCGTTTCTCCTCCTAGGGGTTATTCGAGATATCTTAATCCAAACCGCAAGTAACGAGGCATTGGCTACCTTAAGAGAGTAATAGTTACTCGTCCCAATTGCTCACCCAGTCTGCCACTTTTCCTTACTGCGGCCAGTCTGCCAGAAGCGATATGTCACTCGTTGTGTATCTTAAGAGATTCATCGTTACTCTTTCCATAGGTAAGTGGTATTCTCTGATTCAATGCCTCTCGTAACGAAAAAGTGGCCATCTTAATAGTGCAATACTTCTTCCTCTCAGTTGCTCACACAGTTTACTACTTTTTTGTGTAGTTTTTGTCTGCCAGAAACTATAATTCACTAGTTTTGTATCATAAAAGAGTCATCGTTTCTCCTCCTAGGGGTTATTCGAGACCTCTTAATCCAAACCGCAAGTAACGAGGCATTGGCTACCTTAAGAGAGTCATAGTTACTCGTCCCAATTGCTCACCCAGTCTGCCACTTTTCCTTACTGCGGCGAGTCTGCCAGAAGCGAAATGTCACTCGTTGTGTATCTTAAGAGATTCATCGTTACTCCTTCCATAGGTTACTGGTATTCTGTGAGTCAATACCTCTCTTGACGAAAAAGTGGCTATCTTAATAGTGCAATACTACTTCCTCCGAGTTGCTCACACAGTTTACTACTTTTTGTGTACTTGCCAGTCTGCCAGAAGCGATATGTCACTAGTTGTGTATCATAAAAGAGTCATCGTTTCTCCTCCTAGGGGTTATTCGAGATTTCTTAATCGAAACCGCAAGTAACGAGGCGTTGGCTACCTTAAGAGAGTCATAGTTACTCGTCCCCATTGCTCACCCAGTCTGCCACTTTTTCTTACTGTGGCCAGTCTGCCAGAAGCGATATGTCACTCGTTGTGTATCTTAAGAGATTTATCGTTACTCCTTCCATAGGTTACATGTATTCTCTGAGTCAATACCTCTCTTGACGAAAAAGTGTCTATCTTAATAGTGCAATACTTCTTCCTCCGAGTTGCTCACACAGTTTACTGCTTTTTGTGTAGTTTTTGTCTGCCAGAAACTATAATTCACTAGTTGTGTATCATAAAAGAGTCATCGTTTCTCCTCCTAGGGGTTATTCGAGATATCTTAATCCAAACCGCAAGTAACGAGGCATTGGCTACCTTAAGAGAGTAATAGTTACTCGTCCCAATTGCTCACCCAGTCTGCCACTTTTCCTTACTGCGGCCAGTCTGCCAGAAGCGATATGTCACTCGTTGTGTATCTTAAGAGATTCATCGTTACTCTTTCCATAGGTTACTGGTATTCTCTGATTCAATGCCTCTCGTAACGAAAAAGTTGCTATCTTAATAGTGCAATACTTCTTCCTCCGAGTTGCTCACACAGTTTACTACTTTTTGTGTACTTGCCAGTCTGCCAGAAGCGATATGTCACTAGTTGTGTATCATAAAAGAGTCATCGTTTCTCCTCCTAGGGGTTATTCGAGATTTCTTAATCCAAACCGCAAGTAACGAGGCGTTGGCTACCTTAAGAGAGTCATAGTTACTCGTCCCCATTGCTCACCCAGTCTGCCACTTTTTCTTACTGTGGCCAGTCTGCCAGAAGCGATATGTCACTCGTTGTGTATCTTAAGAGATTCATCGTTACTCCTTCCATAGGTTACTGGTATTCTCTGAGTCAATACCTCTCTTGACGAAAAAGTGGCTATCTTAATAGTGCAATACTTCTTCCTCCGAGTTGCTCACACAGTTTACTACTTTTTGAGTACTTGCCAGTCTGGCAGAAGCGATATGTCACTAGTTGCGTATCATAAAAGAGTCATCATTTCTCCTCCTAGGGGTTATTCGAGATTTCTTAATCCAAACCGCAAGTAACGAGGCGTTGGCTACCTTAAGAGAGTCATAGTTACTCGTCCCCATTGCTCACCCAGTCTGCCACTTTTTCTTACTGTGGCCAGTCTGCCAGAAGCGATATGTCACTCGTTGTGTATCTTAAGAGATTCATCGTTACTCCTTCCATAGGTTACATGTATTCTCTGAGTCAATACCTCTCTTGACGAAAAAGTTGCTATCTTAATAGTGCAATACTTCTTCCTCCGAGTTGCTCACACAGTTTACTGCTTTTTGTGTAGTTTTTGTCTGCCAGAAACTATAATTCACTAGTTGTGTATCATAAAAGAGTCATCGTTTCTCCTCCTAGGGGTTATTCGAGATATCTTAATCCAAACCGCAAGTAACGAGGCATTGGCTACCTTAAGAGAGTAATAGTTACTCGTCCCAATTGCTCACCCAGTCTGCCACTTTTCCTTACTGCGGCCAGTCTGCCAGAAGCGATATGTCACTCGTTGTGTATCTTAAGAGATTCATCGTTACTCTTTCCATAGGTAACTGGTATTCTCTGATTCAATGCCTCTCGTAACGAAAAAGTGGCCATCTTAATAGTGCAATACTTCTTCCTCTCAGTTGCTCACACAGTTTACTACTTTTTTGTGTAGTTTTTGTCTGCCAGAAACTATAATTCACTAGTTTTGTATCATAAAAGAGTCATCGTTTCTCCTCCTAGTGGTTATTCGAGACCTCTTAATCCAAACCGCAAGTAACGAGGCATTGGCTACCTTAAGAGAGTCATAGTTACTCGTCCCAATTGCTCACCCAGTCTGCCACTTTTTCTTACTGCGGCCAGTCTGCCAGAAGCGATATGTCACTCGTTGTGTATCTTAAGAAATTCATCGTTACTCCTTTCATAGGTTACTGGTATTTTCTGAGTCAATACCTCTCTTGACGAAAAAGTGGCTATCTTAATAGTGCAATACTTCTTCCTCCGAGTTGCTCACACAGTTTACTACTTTTTGTGTACTTGCCAGTCTGGCAGAAGCGATATGTCACTAGTTGTGTATCATAAAAGAGTTATCATTTCTCCTCCTAGGGGTTATTCGAGATTTCTTAATCCAAACCGCAAGTAACGAGGCGTTGGCTACCTTAAGAGTCATAGTTACTCGTCCCCATTGCTCACCCAGTCTGCCACTTTTTCTTACTGTGGCCAGTCTGCGAGAAGCGATATGTCACTCGTTGTGTATCTTAAGAGATTCATCGTTACTCCTTCCATAGGTTACATGTATTCTCTGAGTCAATACCTCTCTTGACGAAAAAGTGGCTATCTTAATAGTTCAATACTTCTTCCTCCGAGTTGCTCACACAGTTTACTGCTTTTTGTGTAGTTTTTGTCTGCCAGAAACTATAATTCACTAGTTGTGTATCATAAAAGAGTCATCGTTTCTCCTCCTAGGGGTTATTCGAGATATCTTAATCCAAACCGCAAGTAACGAGGCATTGGCTACCTTAAGAGCGTCATAGTTACTCGTCCCAATTGCTCACCCAGTCTGCCACTTTTCCTTTCTGCGGCCAGTCTGCCAGAAGCAATATGTCACTCGTTGTGTATCTTAAGAGATTCACCGTTACTCTTTCCATAGGTTACTGGTATTCTCTGATTCAATGCCTCTCGTAACGAAAAAGTGGCTATCTTAATAGTGCAATACTTCTTCCTCCCAGTTGCTCACAGAGTTTACTACTTTTTTGTGTAGTTTTTGTCTGCCAGAAACTATAATTCACTAGTTGTGTATCATAAAAGAGTCATCGTTTCTCCTCCTAGGGGTTATTCGAGACCTCTTAATCCAAACCGCAAGTAACGAGGCATTGGCTACCTTAAGAGAGTCATAGTTACTCGTCCGAATTGCTCACCCAGTCTGCCACTTTTTCTAACTGTGGCCAGTCTGCGAGAAGCGATATGACACTCGTTGTGTATCTTAAGAAATTCATCGTTACTCCTTCTATAGGTTACATGTATTCTCTGAGTCAATACCTCTCTTGACGAAAAAGTGGCTATCTTAATAGTGCAATACTTCTTCCTCCGAGTTGCTCACACAGTTTACTACTTTTTGTGTACTTGCCAGTCTGCCAGAAGCGATATGTCACTAGTTGTGTATCATAAAAGAGTCATCGTTTCTCCTCCTAGGGGTTATTCGAGATTTCTTAATCCAAACCGCAAGTAACGAGGCGTTGGCTACCTTAAGAGAGTCATAGTTACTCGTCCCCATTGCTCACCCAGTCTGCCACTTTTTCTTACTGTGGCCAGTCTGCCAGAAGCGATATGTCACTCGTTGTGTATCTTAAGAGATTCATCGTTACTCTTTCCATAGGTAACTGGTATTCTCTGATTCAATGCCTCTCGTAACGAAAAAGTGGCCATCTTAATAGTGCAATACTTCTTCCTCTCAGTTGCTCACACAGTTTACTACTTTTTTGTGTAGTTTTTGTCTGCCAGAAACTATAATTCACTAGTTTTGTATCATAAAAGAGTCATCGTTTCTCCTCCTAGTGGTTATTCGAGACCTCTTAATCCAAACCGCAAGTAACGAGGCATTGGCTACCTTAAGAGAGTCATAGTTACTCGTCCCAATTGCTCACCCAGTCTGCCACTTTTTCTTACTGCGGCCAGTCTGCCAGAAGCGATATGTCACTCGTTGTGTATCTTAAGAAATTCATCGTTACTCCTTTCATAGGTTACTGGTATTTTCTGAGTCAATACCTCTCTTGACGAAAAAGTGGCTATCTTAATAGTGCAATACTTCTTCCTCCGAGTTGCTCACACAGTTTACTACTTTTTGTGTACTTGCCAGTCTGGCAGAAGCGATATGTCACTAGTTGTGTATCATAAAAGAGTTATCATTTCTCCTCCTAGGGGTTATTCGAGATTTCTTAATCCAAACCGCAAGTAACGAGGCGTTGGCTACCTTAAGAGAGTCATAGTTACTCGTCCCCATTGCTCACCCAGTCTGCCACTTTTTCTTACTGTGGCCAGTCTGCGAGAAGCGATATGTCACTCGTTGTGTATCTTAAGAGATTCATCGTTACTCCTTCCATAGGTTACATGTATTCTCTGAGTCAATACCTCTCTTGACGAAAAAGTGGCTATCTTAATAGTTCAATACTTCTTCCTCCGAGTTGCTCACACAGTTTACTGCTTTTTGTGTAGTTTTTGTCTGCCAGAAACTATAATTCACTAGTTGTGTATCATAAAAGAGTCATCGTTTCTCCTCCTAGGGGTTATTCGAGATATCTTAATCCAAACCGCAAGTAACGAGGCATTGGCTACCTTAAGAGCGTCATAGTTACTCGTCCCAATTGCTCACCCAGTCTGCCACTTTTCCTTTCTGCGGCCAGTCTGCCAGAAGCGATATGTCACTCGTTGTGTATCTTAAGAGATTCACCGTTACTCTTTCCATAGGTTACTGGTATTCTCTGATTCAATGCCTCTCGTAACGAAAAAGTGGCTATCTTAATAGTGCAATACTTCTTCCTCCCAGTTGCTCACAGAGTTTACTACTTTTTTGTGTAGTTTTTGTCTGCCAGAAACTATAATTCACTAGTTGTGTATCATAAAAGAGTCATCGTTTCTCCTCCTAGGGGTTATTCGAGACCTCTTAATCCAAACCGCAAGTAACGAGGCATTGGCTACCTTAAGAGAGTCATAGTTACTCGTCCGAATTGCTCACCCAGTCTGCCACTTTTTCTAACTGTGGCCAGTCTGCGAGAAGCGATATGACACTCGTTGTGTATCTTAAGAAATTCATCGTTACTCCTTCTATAGGTTACATGTATTCTCTGAGTCAATACCTCTCTTGACGAAAAAGTGGCTATCTTAATAGTGCAATACTTCTTCCTCCGAGTTGCTCACACAGTTTACTACTTTTTGTGTACTTGCCAGTCTGCCAGAAGCGATATGTCACTAGTTGTGTATCATAAAAGAGTCATCGTTTCTCCTCCTAGGGGTTATTCGAGATTTCTTAATCCAAACCGCAAGTAACGAGGCGTTGGCTACCTTAAGAGAGTCATAGTTACTCGTCCCCATTGCTCACCCAGTCTGCCACTTTTTCTTACTGTGGCCAGTCTGCCAGAAGCGATATGTAACTCGTTGTGTATCTTAAGAGATTCATCGTTACTCCTTCCATAGGTTACATGTATTCTCTGAGTCAATACCTCTCTTGACGAAAAAGTGGCTATCTTAATAGTGCAATACTTCTTCCTCCGAGTTGCTCACACAGTTTACTGCTTTTTGTGTAGTTTTTGTCTGCCAGAAACTATAATTCACTAGTTGTGTATCATAAAAGAGTCATCGTTTCTCCTCCTAGGGGTTATTCGAGATATCTTAATCCAAACCGCAAGTAACAAGGCATTGGCTACCTTAAGAGAGTAATAGTTACTCGTCCCAATTGCTCACCCAGTCTGCCACTTTTCCTTACTGCGGCCAGTCTGCCAGAAGCGATATGTCACTCGTTGTGTATCTTAAGAGATTCATCGTTACTCCTTCCATAGGTTACTGGTATTCTCTGAGTCAATACCTCTCTTGACGAAAAAGTGGCTATCTTAATAGTGCAATACTTCTTCCTCCGAGTTGCTCACACAGTTTACTACTTTTTGTGTACTTGCCAGTCTGGCAGAAGCGATATGTCACTAGTTGTGTATCATAAAAGAGTCATCATTTCTCCTCCTAGGGGTTATTCGAGATTTCTTAATCCAAACCGCAAGTAACGAGGCGTTGGCTACCTTAAGAGAGTCATAGTTACTCGTCCCCATTGCTCACCCAGTCTGCCACTTTTTCTTACTGTGGCCAGTCTGCGAGAAGCGATATGTCACTCGTTGTGTATCTTAAGAGATTCATCGTTACTCCTTCCATAGGTTACATGTATTCTCTGAGTCAATACCTCTCTTGACGAAAAAGTGGCTATCTTAATCGTTCAATACTTCTTCCTCCGAGTTGCTCACACAGTTTACTGCTTTTTGTGTAGTTTTTGTCTGCCAGAAACTATAATTCACTAGTTGTGTATCATAAAAGAGTCATCGTTTCTCCTCCTAGGGGTTATTCGAGATATCTTAATCCAAACCGCAAGTAACGAGGCATTGGCTACCTTAAGAGCGTCATAGTTACTCGTCCCAATTGCTCACCCAGTCTGCCACTTTTCCTTACTGCGGCCAGTCTGCCAGAAGCGATATGTCACTCGTTGTGTATCTTAAGAGATTCATCGTTACTCTTTCCATAGGTTACTGGTATTCTCTGATTCAATGCCTCTCGTAACGAAAAAGTGGCTATCTTAATAGTGCAATACTTCTTCCTCCCAGTTGCTCACAGAGTTTACTACTTTTTTGTGTAGTTTTTGTCTGCCAGAAACTATAATTCACTAGTTGTGTATCATAAAAGAGTCATCGTTTCTCCTCCTAGGGGTTATTCGAGACCTCTTAATCCAAACCGCAAGTAACGAGGCATTGGCTACCTTAAGAGAGTCATAGTTACTCGTCCGAATTGCTCACCCAGTCTGCCACTTTTTCTAACTGTGGCCAGTCTGCCAGACGCGATATGTCACTCGTTGTGTATCTTAAGAGATTCATCGTTACTCCTTCCATAGTGTACTGGTATTCTCTGAGTCAATACCTCTCTTGACGAAAAAGTGGCTATCTTAATAGTGCAATACTTCTTCCTCCGAGTTGCTCACACAGTTTACTACTTTTTGTGTACTTGCAAGTCTGGCAGAAGCGATATGTCACTAGTTGTGTATCATAAAAGAGTCATCATTTCTCCTCCTAGGGGTTATTCGAGATTTCTTAATCCAAACCGCAAGTAACGAGGCGTTGGCTACCTTAAGAGAGTCATAGTTACTCGTCCCCATTGCTCACCCAGTCTGCCACTTTTTCTTACTGTGGCCAGTCTGCCAGAAGCGATATGTCACTCGTTGTGTATCTTAAGAGATTCATCGTTACTCCTTCCATAGGTTACATGTATTCTCTGAGTCAATACCTCTCTTGACGAAAAAGTGGCTATCTTAATAGTGCAATACTTCTTCCTCCGAGTTGCTCACACAGTTTACTGCTTTTTGTGTAGTTTTTGTCTGCCAGAAACTATAATTCACTAGTTGTGTATCATAAAAGAGTCATCGTTTCTCCTCCTAGGGGTTAATCGAGATATCTTAATCCAAACCGCAAGTAACGAGGCATTGGCTACCTTAAGAGAGTAATAGTTACTCGTCCCAATTGCTCACCCAGTCTGCCACTTTTCCTTACTGCGGCCAGTCTGCCAGAAGCGATATGTCACTCGTTGTGTATCTTAAGAGATTCATCGTTACTCTTTCCATAGGTTACTGGTATTCTCTGATTCAATGCCTCTCGTAACGAAAAAGTGGCCATCTTAATAGTGCAATACTTCTTCCTCTCAGTTGCTCACACAGTTTACTACTTTTTTGTGTAGTTTTTGTCTGCCAGAAACTATAATTCACTAGTTTTGTATCATAAAAGAGTCATCGTTTCTCCTCCTAGTGGTTATTCGAGACCTCTTAATCCAAACCGCAAGTAACGAGGCATTGGCTACCTTAAGAGAGTCATAGTTACTCGTCCCAATTGCTCACCCAGTCTGCCACTTTTTCTTACTGCGGCCAGTCTGCCAGAAGCGATATGTCACTCGTTGTGTATCTTAAGAGATTCATCGTTACTCCTTCCATAGGTTACTGGTATTCTCTGAGTTAATACCTCTCTTGACGAAAAAGTGGCTATCTTAATAGTGCAATACTTCTTCCTCCGAGTTGCTCACACAGTTTACTACTTTTTGTGTACTTGCCAGTCTGGCAGAAGCGATATGTCACTAGTTGTGTATCATAAAAGAGTCATCATTTCTCCTCCTAGGGGTTATTCGAGATTTCTTAATCCAAACCGCAAGTAACGAGGCGTTGGCTACCTTAAGAGAGTCATAGTTACTCGTCCCCATTGCTCACCCAGTCTGCCACTTTTTCTTACTGTGGCCAGTCTGCGAGAAGCGATATGTCACTCGTTGTGTATCTTAAGAGATTCATCGTTACTCCTTCCATAGGTTACATGTATTCTCTGAGTCAATACCTCTCTTGACGAAAAAGTGGCTATCTTAATAGTTCAATACTTCTTCCTCCGAGTTGCTCACACAGTTTACTGCTTTTTGTGTAGTTTTTGTCTGCCAGAAACTATAATTCACTAGTTGTGTATCATAAAAGAGTCATCGTTTCTCCTCCTAGGGGTTATTCGAGATATCTTAATCCAAACCGCAAGTAACGAGGCATTGGCTACCTTAAGAGCGTCATAGTTACTCGTCCCAATTGCTCACCCAGTCTGCCACTTTTCCTTTCTGCGGCCAGTCTGCCAGAAGCGATATGTCACTCGTTGTGTATCTTAAGAGATTCATCGTTACTCTTTCCATAGGTTACTGGTATTCTCTGATTCAATGCCTCTCGTAACGAAAAAGTGGCTATCTTAATAGTGCAATACTTCTTCCTCCGAGTTGCTCACACAGTTTCCTACTTTTTGTGTACTTGCCAGTCTGCCAGAAGCGATATGTCACTAGTTGTGTATCATAAAAGAGTCATCGTTTCTCCTCCTAGGGGTTATTCGAGATTTCTTAATCCAAACCGCAAGTATCGAGGCGTTGGCTACCTTAAGAGAGTCATAGTTACTCGTCCCCATTGCTCACCCAGTCTGCCACTTTTTCTTACTGCGGCCAGTCTGCCAGAAGCGATATGTCACTCGTTGTGTATCTTAAGAGATTCATCGTTACTCCTTCCATAGTGTACTGGTATTCTCTGAGTCAATACCTCTCTTGACGAAAAAGTGGCTATCTTAATAGTGCAATACTTCTTCCTCCGAGTTGCTCACACAGTTTACTACTTTTTGTGTACTTGCCAGTCTGGCAGAAGCGATATGTCACTAGTTGTGTATCATAAAAGAGTCATCATTTCTCCTCCTAGGGGTTATTCGAGATTTCTTAATCCAAACCGCAAGTAACGAGGCGTTGGCTACCTTAAGAGAGTCATAGTTACTCGTCCCCATTGCTCACCCAGTCTGCCACTTTTTCTTACTGTGGCCAGTCTGCCAGAAGCGATATGTCACTCGTTGTGTATCTTAAGAGATTCATCGTTACTCCTTCCATAGGTTACTGGTATTTTCTGAGTCAATACCTCTCGTGACGAAAAAGTGGCTATTTTAATAGTGCAATACTTCTTCCTCCGAGTTGCTCACACAGTTTACTACTTTTTGTGTAGTTTTTGTCTGCCAGAAACTATAATTCACTAGTTGTGTATCATAAAAGAGTCATCGTTTCTCCTCCTAGGGGTTTTCGAGATTTCTTAATCCAAACCGCAAGTAACGAGGCATTGGCTACCTTAAGAGAGTCATAGTTACTCGTCCCAATTGCTCACCCAGTCTGCCACTTTTTCTTACTGCGGCCAGTCTGCCAGAAGCGATATGTCACTCGTTGTGTATCTTAAGAGATTCATCGTTACTCCTTCCATAGGTTACTGGTATTCTCTGATTCAATGCCTCTCGTAACGAAAAAGTGGCCATCTTAATAGTGCAATACTTCTTCCTCTCAGTTGCTCACACAGTTTACTACTTTTTTGTGTAGTTTTTGTCTGCCAGAAACTATAATTCACTAGTTTTGTATCATAAAAGAGTCATCGTTTCTCCTCCTAGTGGTTATTCGAGACCTCTTAATCCAAACCGCAAGTAACGAGGCATTGGCTACCTTAAGAGAGTCACAGTTACTCGTCCCAATTGCTCACCCAGTCTGCCACTTTTTCTTACTGCGGCCAGTCTGCCAGAAGCGATATGTCACTCGTTGTGTATCTTAAGAGATTCATCGTTACTCCTTCCATAGGTTACTGGTATTCTCTGAGTCAATACCTCTCTTGACGAAAAAGTGGCTATCTTAATAGTGCAATACTTCTTCCTCCGAGTTGCTCACACAGTTTACTACTTTTTGTGTACTTGCCAGTCTGGCAGAAGCGATATGTCACTAGTTGTGTATCATAAAAGAGTCATCATTTCTCCTCCTAGGGGTTATTCGAGATTTCTTAATCCAAACCGCAAGTAACGAGGCGTTGGCTACCCTAAGAGAGTCATAGTTACTCGTCCCCATTGCTCACCCAGTCTGCCACTTTTTCTGACTGTGGCCAGTCTGCGAGAAGCGATATGTCACTCGTTGTGTATCTTAAGAGATTCATCGTTACTCCTTCCATAGGTTACATGTATTCTCTGAGTCAATACCTCTCTTGACGAAAAAGTGGCTATCTTAATAGTTCAATACTTCTTCCTCCGAGTTGCTCACACAGTTTACTGCTTTTTGTGTAGTTTTTGTCTGCCAGAAACTATAATTCACTAGTTGTGTATCATAAAAGAGTCATCGTTTCTCCTCCTAGGGGTTATTCGAGATATCTTAATCCAAACCGCAAGTAACGAGGCATTGGCTACCTTAAGAGCGTCATAGTTACTCGTCCCAATTGCTCACCCAGTCTGCCTCTTTTCCTTTCTGCGGCCAGTCTGAAAGAAGCGATATGTCACTCGTTGTGTATCTTAAGAGATTCATCGTTACTCTTTCCATAGGTTACTGGTATTCTCTGATTCAATGCCTCTCGTAACGAAAAAGTGGCTATCTTAATAGTGCAATACTTCTTCCTCCCAGTTGCTCACAGAGTTTACTACTTTTTTGTGTAGTTTTTGTCTGCCAGAAACTATAATTCTCTAGTTGTGTATCATAAAAGAGTCATCGTTTCTCCTCCTAGGGGTTATTCGAGACCTCTTAATCCAAACCGCAAGTAACGAGGCATTGGCTACCTTAAGAGAGTCATAGTTACTCGTCCGAATTGCTCACCCAGTCTGCCACTTTTTCTAACTGTGGCCAGTCTGCGAGAAGCGATATGTCACTCGTTGTGTATCTTAAGAAATTCATCGTTACTCCTTCTATAGGTTACATGTATTCTCTGAGTTAATACCTCTCTTGACGAAAAAGTGGCTATCTTAATAGTGCAATACTTCTTCCTCCCAGTTGCTCACACAGTTTACTGCTTTTTTTGTAGTTTTTGTCTGCCAGAAACTATAATTCACTAGTTGTGTATCATAAAAGAGTCATCGTTTCTCCTCCTAGGGGTTATTCGAGATATCTTAATCCAAACCGCAAGTTACGAGGCATTGGCTACCTTAAGAGAGTCATAGTTACTCGTCCCAATTGCTCACCCAGTCTGCCACTTTTCCTTACTGCGGCCAGTCTGCCAGAAGCGATATGTCACTCGTTGTGTATCTTAAGAGATTCATCGTTACTCTTTCCATAGGTTACTGGTATTCTCTGATTCAATGCCTCTCGTGACGAAAAAGTGGCTATCTTAATAGTGCAATACTTCTTCCTCCCAGTTGCTCACACAGTTTACTACTTTTTTGTGTAGCTTTTGTCTGCCAGAAACTATAATTCACTAGTTTTGTATCATAAAAGAGTCATCGTTTCTCCTCCTAGGGGTTATTCGAGACCTCTTAATCCAAACCGCAAGTAACGAGGCATTGGCTACCTTAAGAGAGTCATAGTTACTCGTCCCAATTGCTCACCCAGTCTGCCACTTTTCCTTACTGCGGCGAGTCTGCCAGAAGCGAAATGTCACTCGTTGTGTATCTTAAGAGATTCATCGTTACTCCTTCCATAGTGTACTGGTATTCTCTGAGTCAATACCTCTCTTGACGAAAAAGTGGCTATCTTAATAGTGCAATACTTCTTCCTCCGAGTTGCTCACACAGTTTACTACTTTTTGTGTACTTGCCAGTCTGCCAGAAGCGATATGTCACTAGTTGTGTATCATAAAAGAGTCATCGTTTCTCCTCCTAGGGGTTATTCGAGATTTCTTAATCCAAACCGCAAGTAACGAGGCGTTGGCTACCTTAAGAGAGTCATAGTTACTCGTCCCCATTGCTCACCCAGTCTGCCACTTTTTCTTACTGTGGCCAGTCTGCCAGAAGCGATATGTCACTCGTTGTGTATCTTAAGAGATTCATCGTTACTCCTTCCATAGGTTACATGTATTCTCTGAGTCAATACCTCTCTTGACGAAAAAGTGGCTATCTTAATAGTGCAATACTTCTTCCTCCGAGTTGCTCACACAGTTTACTGCTTTTTGTGTAGTTTTTGTCTGCCAGAAACTATAATTCACTAGTTGTGTATCATAAAAGAGTCATCGTTTCTCCTCCTAGGGGTTATTCGAGATATCTTAATCCAAACCGCAAGTAACAAGGCATTGGCTACCTTAAGAGAGTAATAGTTACTCGTCCCAATTGCTCACCCAGTCTGCCACTTTTCCTTACTGCGGCCAGTCTGCCAGAAGCGATATGTCACTCGTTGTGTATCTTAAGAGATTCATCGTTACTCTTTCCATAGGTTACTGGTATTCTCTGATTCAATGCCTCTCGTAACGAAAAAGTTGCTATCTTAATAGTGCAATACTTCTTCCTCCGAGTTGCTCACACAGTTTACTACTTTTTGTGTACTTGCCAGTCTGCCAGAAGCGATATGTCACTAGTTGTGTATCATAAAAGAGTCATCGTTTCTCCTCCTAGGGGTTATTCGAGATTTCTTAATCCAAACCGCAAGTATCGAGGCGTTGGCTACCTTAAGAGAGTCATAGTTACTCGTCCCCATTGCTCACCCAGTCTGCCACTTTTTCTTACTGTGGCCAGTCTGCCAGACGCGATATGTCACTCGTTGTGTATCTTAAGAGATTCATCGTTACTCCTTCCATAGTGTACTGGTATTCTCTGAGTCAATACCTCTCTTGACGAAAAAGTGGCTATCTTAATAGTGCAATACTTCTTCCTCCGAGTTGCTCACACAGTTTACTACTTTTTGTGTACTTGCCAGTCTGGCAGAAGCGATATGTCACTAGTTGTGTATCATAAAAGAGTCATCATTTCTCCTCCTAGGGGTTATTCGAGATTTCTTAATCCAAACCGCAAGTAACGAGGCGTTGGCTACCTTAAGAGAGTCATAGTTACTCGTCCCCATTGCTCACCCAGTCTGCCACTTTTTCTTACTGTGGCCAGTCTGCCAGACGCGATATGTCACTCGTTGTGTATCTTAAGAGATTCATCGTTACTCCTTCCATAGGTTACATGTATTCTCTGAGTCAATACCTCTCTTGACGAAAAAGTGGCTATCTTAATAGTGCAATACTTCTTCCTCCGAGTTGCTCACACAGTTTACTGCTTTTTGTGTAGTTTTTGTCTGCCAGAAACTATAATTCACTAGTTTTGTATCATAAAAGAGTCATCGTTTCTCCTCCTAGGGGTTAATCGAGATATCTTAATCCAAACCGCAAGTAACGAGGCATTGGCTACCTTAAGAGAGTAATAGTTACTCGTCCCAATTGCTCACCCAGGCTGCCACTTTTCCTTACTGCGGCCAGTCTGCCAGAAGCGATATGTCACTCGTTGTGTATCTTAAGAGATTCATCGTTACTCTTTCCATAGGTTACTGGTATTCTCTGATTCAATGCCTCTCGTAACGAAAAAGTGGCCATCTTAATAGTGCAATACTTCTTCCTCTCAGTTGCTCACACAGTTTACTACTTTTTTGTGTAGTTTTTGTCTGCCAGATACTATAATTCACTAGTTTTGTATCATAAAAGAGTCATCGTTTCTCCTCCTAGTGGTTATTCGAGACCTCTTAATCCAAACCGCAAGTAGCGAGGCATTGGCTACCTTAAGAGAGTCATAGTTACTCGTCCCAATTGCTCACCCAGTCTGCCACTTTTTCTTACTGCGGCCAGTCTGACAGAAGCGATATGTCACTCGTTGTGTATCTTAAGAGATTCATCGTTACTCCTTCCATAGGTTACTGGTATTTTCTGAGTCAATACCTCTCGTGACGAAAAAGTGGCTATCTTAATAGTGCAATACTTCTTCCTCCGAGTTGCTCACACAGTTTACTACTTTTTGTGTAGTTTTTGTCTGCCAGAAACTATAATTCACTAGTTGTGTATCATAAAAGTGTCATCGTTTCTCCTCCTAGGGGTTTTCGAGATTTCTTAATCCAAACCGCAAGTAACGAGGCATTGGCTACCTTAAGAGAGTCATAGTTACTCGTCCCCATTGCTCACCCAGTCTGCCACTTTTTCTTACTGTGGCCAGTCTGCCAGAAGCGATATGTCACTCGTTGTGTATCTTAAGAGATTCATCGTTACTCCTTCCATAGGTTACATGTATTCTCTGAGTCAATACCTCTCTTGACGAAAAAGTGGCTATCTTAATAGTGCAATACTTCTTCCTCCGAGTTGCTCACACAGTTTACTGCTTTTTGTGTAGTTTTTGTCTGCCAGAAACTATAATTCACTAGTTGTGTATCATAAAAGAGTCATCGTTTCTCCTCCTAGGGGTTATTCGAGATATCTTAATCCAAACCGCAAGTAACGAGGCATTGGCTACCTTAAGAGCGTCATAGTTACTCGTCTCAATTGCTCACCCAGTCTGCCACTTTTCCTTACTGCGGCCAGTCTGCCAGAAGCGATATGTCACTCGTTGTGTATCTTAAGAGATTCATCGTTACTCTTTCCATAGGTTACTGGTATTCTCTGATTCAATGCCTCTCGTAACGAAAAAGTGGCTATCTTAATAGTGCAATACTTCTTCCTCCCAGTTGCTCACAGAGTTTACTACTTTTTTGTGTAGTTTTTGTCTGCCAGAAACTATAATTCACTAGTTTTGTATCATAAAAGAGTCATCGTTTCTCCTCCTAGGGGTTATTCGAGACCTCTTAATCCAAACCGCAAGTAACGAGGCATTGGCTACCTTAAGAGAGTCATAGTTACTCGTCCGAATTGCTCACCCAGTCTGCCACTTTTTCTAACTGTGGCCAGTCTGCGAGAAGCGATATGTCACTCGTTGTGTATCTTAAGAGATTCATCGTTACTCCTTCCATAGGTTACATGTATTCTCTGAGTCAATACCTCTCTTGACGAAAAAGTGGCTATCTTAATAGTGCAATACTTCTTCCTCCGAGTTGCTCACACAGTTTGCTGCTTTTTGTGTAGTTTTTGTCTGCCAGAAACTATAATTCACTAGTTGTGTATCATAAAAGAGTCATCGTTTCTCCTCCTAGGGGTATTCGAGATATCTTAATCCAAACCGCAAGTAACGAGGCATTGGCTACCTTAAGAGCGTCATAGTTACTCGTCCCAATTGCTCACCCAGTCTGCCACTTTTCCTTACTGCGGCCAGTCTGCCAGAAGCGATATGTCAGTCGTTGTGTATCTTAAGAGATTCATCGTTACTCTTTCCATAGGTTACTGGTATTCTCTGCTTCAATGCCTCTCGTAACGAAAAAGTGGCTATCTTAATAGTGCAATACTTCTTCCTCCCAGTTGCTCACACAGTTTACTACTTTTTTGTGTAGTTTTTGTCTGCCAGAAACTATAATTCACTAGTTTTGTATCATAAAAGAGTCATCGTTTCTCCTCCTAGGGGTTATTCGAGACCTCTTAATCCAAACCGCAAGTAACGAGGCATTGGCTACCTTAAGAGAGTCATAGTTACTCGTCCGAATTGCTCACCCAGTCTGCCACTTTTTCTTACTGCGGCCAGTCTGCCAGAAGCGATATGTCACTCGTTGTGTATCTTAAGAGATTCATCGTTACTCCTTCCATAGGTTACATGTATTCTCTGAGTCAATACCTCTCTTGACGAAAAAGTTGCTATCTTAATAGTGCAATACTTCTTCCTCCGAGTTGCTCACACAGTTTACTACTTTTTGTGTACTTGCCAGTCTGCCAGAAGCGATATGTCACTAGTTGTGTATCATAAAAGAGTCATCGTTTCTCCTCCTAGGGGTTATTCGAGATTTCTTAATCCAAACCGCAAGTAACGAGGCGTTGGCTACCTTAAGAGAGTCATAGTTACTCGTCCGAATTGCTCACCCAGTCTGCCACTTTTTCTTACTGTGGCCAGTCTGCCAGAAGCGATATGTCACTCGTTGTGTATCTTAAGAGATTCATCGTTACTCCTTCCATAGGTTACTGGTATTCTCTGAGTCAATACCTCTCTTGACGAAAAAGTGGCTGTCTTAATAGTGCATTACTTCTTCCTCCGAGTTGCTCACACAGTTTACTGCTTTTTGTGTAGTTTTTGTCTGCCAGATACTATAATTCACTAGTTGTGTATCATAAAAGAGTCATCGTTTCTCCTCCTAGGGGTTATTCGAGATATCTTAATCCAAACCGCAAGTAACGAGGCATTGGCTACCTTAAGAGAGTAATAGTTACTCGTCCCAATTGCCCACCCAGTCTGCCACTCTTCCTTACTGCGGCCAGTCTGCCAGAAGCGTTATGTCACTCGTTGTGTATCTCAAGAGATTCATCGTTACTCTTTCCATAGGTTACTGGTATTCTCTGATTCAATGCCTCTCGTAACGAAAAAGTGGCTATCTTAATAGTGCAATACTTCTTCCTCCCAGTTGCTCACAGAGTTTACTACTTTTTTGTGTAGTTTTTGTCTGCCAGAAACTATAATTCACTAGTTTTGTATCATAAAAGAGTCATCGTTTCTCCTCCTAGGGGTTATTCGAGACCTCTTAATCCAAACCGCAAGTAACGAGGCATTGGCTACCTTAAGAGAGTCATAGTTACTCGTCCGAATTGCTCACCCAGTCTGCCACTTTTTCTTACTGCGGCCAGTCTGCCAGAAGCGATATGTCACTCGTTGTCTATCTTAAGAGATTCATCGTTACTCCTTCCATAGGTTACATGTATTCTCTGAGTCAATACCTCTCTTGACGAAAAAGTTGCTATCTTAATAGTGCAATACTTCTTCCTCCGAGTTGCTCACACAGTTTACTACTTTTTGTGTACTTGCCAGTCTGCCAGAAGCGATATGTCACTAGTTGTGTATCATAAAAGAGTCATCGTTTCTCCTCCTAGGGGTTATTCGAGATTTCTTAATCCAAACCGCAAGTAACGAGGCGTTGGCTACCTTAAGAGAGTCATAGTTACTCGTCCCCATTGCTCACCCAGTCTGCCACTTTTTCTTACTGTGGCCAGTCTGCCAGAAGCGATATGTCACTCGTTGTGTATCTTAAGAGATTCATCGTTACTCCTTCCATAGGTTACTGGTATTCTCTGAGTCAATACCTCTCTTGACGAAAAAGTGGCTGTCTTAATGGTGCATTACTTCTTCCTCCGAGTTGCTCACACAGTTTACTGCTTTTTGTGTAGTTTTTGTCTGCCAGATACTATAATTCACTAGTTGTGTATCATAAAAGAGTCATCGTTTCTCCTCCTAGGGATTATTCGAGATATCTTAATCCAAACTGCAAGTAACGAGGCATTGGCTACCTTATGAGCGTCATAGTTACTCGTCCCAATTGCTCACCCAGTCTGCCACTTTTCCTTACTGCGGCCAGTCTGCCAGAAGCGATAAGTCACTCGTTGTGTATCTTAAGAGATTCATCGTTACTCCTTCCATAGGTTACTGGTATTCTCTGAGTCAATACCTCTCGTGACGAAAAAGTGGCTATCTTAATAGTGCAATAATTCTTCCTCCGAGTTGCTCACACAGTTTACTACTTTTTGTGTAGTTTTTGTCTGCCAGAAACTATAATTCACTAGTTGTGTATCATAAAAGAGTCATCGTTTCTCCTCCTAGGGGTTTTCGAGATTTCTTAATCCAAACCGCAAGTAACGAGGCATTGGCTACCTTAAGAGAGTCATAGTTACTCGTCCCCATTGCTTACCCAGTCTGTTACTTTTTCTTACTGTGGCCAGTCTGTCAGAAGCGATATGTCACTCGTTGTGTATCTTAAGAGATTCATCGTTACTCCTTCCATAGGTTACTGGTATTCTCTGTGTCAATACCTCTCTTGACGAAAAAGTGGCTATCTTAATAGTGCAATACTTCTTCCTCCGAGTTTCTCACACAGTTTACTGCTTTTTGTGTAGTTTTTGTCTGCCAGAAACTATAATTCACTAGTTGTGTATCATAAAAGAGTCATCGTTTCTCCTCCTAGGGGTTATTCGAGATATCTTAATCCAAACCGCAAGTAACGAGGCATTGGCTACCTTAAGAGAGTCATAGTTACTCGTCCCAATTGCTCACCCAGTCTGCCACTTTTCCTTACTGCGGCCAGTCTGCCAGAAGCGATATGTCACTCGTTGTGTATCTTAAGAGATTCATCGTTTCTCTTTCCATAGGTTACTGGTATTCTCTGATTCAATTTCTCTCGTAACGAAAAAGTGGCTATCTTAATAGTGCAATACTTCTTCCTCCGAGTTGCTCACACAGTTTACTACTTTTTGTGCAGTTTTTGTCTGCCAGAAACTATAATTCACTAGTTGTGTATCATAAAAGAGTCATCGTTTCTCCTCCTAGGGGTTTTCGAGATTTCTTAATCCAAACCGCAAGTAACGAGGCATTGGCTACCTTAAGAGAGTCATAGTTACTCGTCCCCATTGCTCACCCAGTCTGCCACTTTTTCTTACTGTGGCCAGTCTGCCAGAAGCGATATGTCACTCGTTGTGTATCTTAAGAGATTCATCGTTACTCCTTCCATAGGTTACATGTATTCTCTGAGTCAATACCTCTCTTGACGAAAAAGTTGCTATCTTAATAGTGCAATACTTCTTCCTCCGAGTTGCTCACACAGTTTACTGCTTTTTGTGTAGTTTTTGTCTGCCAGAAACTATAATTCACTAGTTGTGTATCATAAAAGAGTCATCGTTTCTCCTCCTAGGGGTTATTCGAGATATCTTAATCCAAACCGCAAGTAACGAGGCATTGGCTACCTTAAGAGAGTCATAGTTACTCGTCCCAATTGCTCACCCAGTCTGCCACTTTTCCTTACTGCGGCCAGTCTGCCAGAAGCGATATGTCACTCGTTGTGTATCTTAAGAGATTCATCGTTTCTCTTTCCATAGGTTACTGGTATTCTCTGATTCAATGTCTCTCGTAACGAAAAAGTGGCTATCTTAATAGTGCAATACTTCTTCCTCCGAGTTGCTCACACAGTTTACTACTTTTTGTGCAGTTTTTGTCTGCCAGAAACTATAATTCACTAGTTGTGTATCATAAAAGAGTCATCGTTTCTCCTCCTAGGGGTTTTCGAGATTTCTTAATCCAAACCGCAAGTAACGAGGCATTGGCTACCTTAAGAGAGTCATAGTTACTCGTCCCCATTGCTCACCCAGTCTGCCACTTTTTCTTACTGTGGCCAGTCTGCCAGAAGCGATATGTCACTCGTTGTGTATCTTAAGAGATTCATCGTTACTCCTTCCATAGGTTACATGTATTCTCTGAGTCAATACCTCTCTTGACGAAAAAGTGGCTATCTTAATAGTGCAATACTTCTTCCTCCGAGTTGCTCACACAGTTTGCTGCTTTTTGTGTAGTTTTTGTCAGCCAGAAACTATAATTCACTAGTTGTGTATCATAAAAGAGTCATCGTTTCTCCTCCTAGGGGTTATTCGAGATATCTTAATCCAAACCGCTAGTAACGAGGCATTGGCTACCTTAAGAGCGTCATAGTTACTCGTCCCAATTGCTCACCCAGTCTGCCACTTTTCCTTACTGCGGCCAGTCTGCCAGAAGCGATATGTCACTCGTTGTGTATCTTAAGAGATTCATCGTTACTCTTTCCATAGGTTACTGGTATTCTCTGATTCAATGCCTCTCGTAACGAAAAAGTGGCTATCTTAATAGTGCAATACTTCTTCCTCCCAGTTGCTCACACAGTTTACTACTTTTTTGTGTAGTTTTTGTCTGCCAGAAACTATAATTCACTAGTTTTGTATCATAAAAGAGTCATCGTTTCTCCTCCTAGGGGTTATTCGAGACCTCTTAATCCAAACCGCAAGTAACGAGGCATTGGCTACCTTAAGAGAGTCATAGTTACTCGTCCGAATTGCTCACCCAGTCTGCCACTTTTTCTTACTGCGGCCAGTCTGCCAGAAGCGATATGTCACTCGTTGTGTATCTTAAGAGATTCATCGTTACTCCTTCCATAGGTTACATGTATTCTCTGAGTCAATACCTCTCTTGACGAAAAAGTTGCTATCTTAATAGTGCAATACTTCTTCCTCCGAGTTGCTCACACAGTTTACTACTTTTTGTGTACTTGCCAGTCTGCCAGAAGCGATATGTCACTAGTTGTGTATCATAAAAGAGTCATCGTTTCTCCTCCTAGGGGTTATTCGAGATTTCTTAATCCAAACCGCAAGTAACGAGGCGTTGGCTACCTTAAGAGAGTCATAGTTACTCGTCCCCATTGCTCACCCAGTCTGCCACTTTTTCTTACTGTGGCCAGTCTGCCAGAAGCGATATGTCACTCGTTGTGTATCTTAAGAGATTCATCGTTACTCCTTCCATAGGTTACTGGTATTCTCTGAGTCAATACCTCTCTTGACGAAAAAGTGGCTGTCTTAATGGTGCATTACTTCTTCCTCCGAGTTGCTCACACAGTTTACTGCTTTTTGTGTAGTTTTTGTCTGCCAGATACTATAATTCACTAGTTGTGTATCATAAAAGAGTCATCGTTTCTCCTCCTAGGGGTTATTCGAGATATCTTAATCCAAACCGCAAGTAACGAGGCATTGGCTACCTTAAGAGCGTCATAGTTACTCGTCCCAATTGCTCACCCAGTCTGCCACTTTTCCTTACTGCGGCCAGTCTGCCAGAAGCGATAAGTCACTCGTTGTGTATCTTAAGAGATTCATCGTTACTCCTTCCATAGGTTACTGGTATTCTCTGAGTCAATACCTCTCGTGACGAAAAAGTGGCTATCTTAATAGTGCAATACTTCTTCCTCCGAGTTGCTCACACAGTTTACTACTTTTTGTGTAGTTTTTGTCTGCCAGAAACTATAATTCACTAGTTGTGTATCATAAAAGAGTCATCGTTTCTCCTCCTAGGGGTTTTCGAGATTTCTTAATCCAAACCGCAAGTAACGAGGCATTGGCTACCTTAAGAGAGTCATAGTTACTCGTCCCCATTGCTTACCCAGTCTGTTACTTTTTCTTACTGTGGCCAGTCTGTCAGAAGCGATATGTCACTCGTTGTGTATCTTAAGAGATTCATCGTTACTCCTTCCATAGGTTACTGGTATTCTCTGTGTCAATACCTCTCTTGACGAAAAAGTTGCTATCTTAATAGTGCAATACTTCTTCCTCCGAGTTGCTCACACAGTTTACTACTTTTTGTGTACTTGCCAGTCTGCCAGAAGCGATATGTCACTAGTTGTGTATCATAAAAGAGTCATCGTTTCTCCTCCTAGGGGTTATTCGAGATTTCTTAATCCAAACCGCAAGTAACGAGGCGTTGGCTACCTTAAGAGAGTCATAGTTACTCGTCCCCATTGCTCACCCAGTCTGCCACTTTTTCTTACTGTGGCCAGTCTGCCAGAAGCGATATGTCACTCGTTGTGTATCTTAAGAGATTCATCGTTACTCCTTAAATAGGTTACTGGTATTCTCTGAGTCAATACCTCTCTTGACGAAAAAGTGGCTGTCTTAATGGTGCATTACTTCTTCCTCCGAGTTGCTCACACAGTTTACTGCTTTTTGTGTAGTTTTTGTCTGCCAGATACTATAATTCACTAGTTGTGTATCATAAAAGAGTCATCGTTTCTCCTCCTAGGGGTTATTCGAGATATCTTAATCCAAACCGCAAGTAACGAGGCATTGGCTACCTTAAGAGCGTCATAGTTACTCGTCCCAATTGCTCACCCAGTCTGCCACTTTTCCTTACTGCGGCCAGTCTGCCAGAAGCGATAAGTCACTCGTTGTGTATCTTAAGAGATTCATCGTTACTCCTTCCATAGGTTACTGGTATTCTCTGAGTCAATACCTCTCGTGACGAAAAAGTGGCTATCTTAATAGTGCAATACATCTTCCTCCGAGTTGCTCACACAGTTTACTACTTTTTGTGTAGTTTTTGTCTGCCAGAAACTATAATTCACTAGTTGTGTATCATAAAAGAGTCATCGTTTCTCCTCCTAGGGGTTTTCGAGATTTCTTAATCCAAACCGCAAGTAACGAGGCATTGGCTACCTTAAGAGAGTCATAGTTACTCGTCCCCATTGCTCACCCAGTCTGCCACTTTTTCTTACTGTGGCCAGTCTGCCAGAAGCGATATGTCACTCGTTGTGTATCTTAAGAGATTCATCGTTACTCCTTCCATAGGTTACTGGTATTCTCTGTGTCAATACCTCTCTTGACGAAAAAGTGGCTATCTTAATAGTGCAATACTTCTTCCTCCGAGTTGCTCACACAGTTTACTGCTTTTTGTGTAGTTTTTGTCTGCCAGAAACTATAATTCACTAGTTGTGTATCATAAAAGAGTCATCGTTTCTCCTCCTAGGGGTTATTCGAGATATCGTAATCCAAACCGCAAGTAACGAGGCATTGGCTACCTTAAGAGAGTCATAGTTACTCGTCCCAATTGCTCACCCAGTCTGCCACTTTTCCTTACTGCGGCCAGTCTGCCAGAAGCGATATGTCACTCGTTGTGTATCTTAAGAGATTCATCGTTTCTCTTTCCATAGGTTACTGGTATTCTCTGATTCAATGCCTCTCGTAACGAAAAAGTGGCTATCTTAATAGTGCAATACTTCTTCCTCCGAGTTGCTCACACAGTTTGCTGCTTTTTGTGTAGTTTTTGTCAGCCAGAAACTATAATTCACTAGTTGTGTATCATAAAAGAGTCATCGTTTCTCCTCCTAGGGGTTATTCGAGATATCTTAATCCAAACCGCTAGTAACGAGGCATTGGCTACCTTAAGAGCGTCATAGTTACTCGTCCCAATTGCTCACCCAGTCTGCCACTTTTCCTTACTGCGGCCAGTCTGCCAGAAGCGATATGTCACTCGTTGTGTATCTTAAGAGATTCATCGTTACTCTTTCCATAGGTTACTGGTATTCTCTGATTCAATGCCTCTCGTAACGAAAAAGTGGCTATCTTAATAGTGCAATACTTCTTCCTCCCAGTTGCTCACACAGTTTACTACTTTTTTGTGTAGTTTTTGTCTGCCAGAAACTATAATTCACTAGTTTTGTATCATAAAAGAGTCATCGTTTCTCCTCCTAGGGGTTATTCGAGACCTCTTAATCCAAACCGCAAGTAACGAGGCATTGGCTACCTTAAGAGAGTCATAGTTACTCGTCCGAATTGCTCACCCAGTCTGCCACTTTTTCTTACTGCGGCCAGTCTGCCAGAAGCGATATGTCACTCGTTGTGTATCTTAAGAGATTCATCGTTACTCCTTCCATAGGTTACATGTATTCTCTGAGTCAATACCTCTCTTGACGAAAAAGTTGCTATCTTAATAGTGCAATACTTCTTCCTCCGAGTTGCTCACACAGTTTACTACTTTTTGTGTACTTGCCAGTCTGCCAGAAGCGATATGTCACTAGTTGTGTATCATAAAAGAGTCATCGTTTCTCCTCCTAGGGGTTATTCGAGATTTCTTAATCCAAACCGCAAGTAACGAGGCGTTGGCTACCTTAAGAGAGTCATAGTTACTCGTCCCCATTGCTCACCCAGTCTGCCACTTTTTCTTACTGTGGCCAGTCTGCCAGAAGCGATATGTCACTCGTTGTGTATCTTAAGAGATTCATCGTTACTCCTTCCATAGGTTACTGGTATTCTCTGAGTCAATACCTCTCTTGACGAAAAAGTGGCTGTCTTAATGGTGCATTACTTCTTCCTCCGAGTTGCTCACACAGTTTACTGCTTTTTGTGTAGTTTTTGTCTGCCAGATACTATAATTCACTAGTTGTGTATCATAAAAGAGTCATCGTTTCTCCTCCTAGGGGTTATTCGAGATATCTTAATCCAAACCGCAAGTAACGAGGCATTGGCTACCTTAAGAGCGTCATAGTTACTCGTCCCAATTGCTCACCCAGTCTGCCACTTTTCCTTACTGCGGCCAGTCTGCCAGAAGCGATAAGTCACTCGTTGTGTATCTTAAGAGATTCATCGTTACTCCTTCCATAGGTTACTGGTATTCTCTGAGTCAATACCTCTCGTGACGAAAAAGTGGCTATCTTAATAGTGCAATACTTCTTCCTCCGAGTTGCTCACACAGTTTACTACTTTTTGTGTAGTTTTTGTCTGCCAGAAACTATAATTCACTAGTTGTGTATCATAAAAGAGTCATCGTTTCTCCTCCTAGGGGTTTTCGAGATTTCTTAATCCAAACCGCAAGTAACGAGGCATTGGCTACCTTAAGAGAGTCATAGTTACTCGTCCCCATTGCTTACCCAGTCTGTTACTTTTTCTTACTGTGGCCAGTCTGTCAGAAGCGATATGTCACTCGTTGTGTATCTTAAGAGATTCATCGTTACTCCTTCCATAGGTTACTGGTATTCTCTGTGTCAATACCTCTCTTGACGAAAAAGTTGCTATCTTAATAGTGCAATACTTCTTCCTCCGAGTTGCTCACACAGTTTACTACTTTTTGTGTACTTGCCAGTCTGCCAGAAGCGATATGTCACTAGTTGTGTATCATAAAAGAGTCATCGTTTCTCCTCCTAGGGGTTATTCGAGATTTCTTAATCCAAACCGCAAGTAACGAGGCGTTGGCTACCTTAAGAGAGTCATAGTTACTCGTCCCCATTGCTCACCCAGTCTGCCACTTTTTCTTACTGTGGCCAGTCTGCCAGAAGCGATATGTCACTCGTTGTGTATCTTAAGAGATTCATCGTTACTCCTTAAATAGGTTACTGGTATTCTCTGAGTCAATACCTCTCTTGACGAAAAAGTGGCTGTCTTAATGGTGCATTACTTCTTCCTCCGAGTTGCTCACACAGTTTACTGCTTTTTGTGTAGTTTTTGTCTGCCAGATACTATAATTCACTAGTTGTGTATCATAAAAGAGTCATCGTTTCTCCTCCTAGGGGTTATTCGAGATATCTTAATCCAAACCGCAAGTAACGAGGCATTGGCTACCTTAAGAGCGTCATAGTTACTCGTCCCAATTGCTCACCCAGTCTGCCACTTTTCCTTACTGCGGCCAGTCTGCCAGAAGCGATAAGTCACTCGTTGTGTATCTTAAGAGATTCATCGTTACTCCTTCCATAGGTTACTGGTATTCTCTGAGTCAATACCTCTCGTGACGAAAAAGTGGCTATCTTAATAGTGCAATACATCTTCCTCCGAGTTGCTCACACAGTTTACTACTTTTTGTGTAGTTTTTGTCTGCCAGAAACTATAATTCACTAGTTGTGTATCATAAAAGAGTCATCGTTTCTCCTCCTAGGGGTTTTCGAGATTTCTTAATCCAAACCGCAAGTAACGAGGCGTTGGCTACCTTAAGAGAGTCATAGTTACTCGTCCCCATTGCTCACCCAGTCTGCCACTTTTTCTTACTGTGGCCAGTCTGCCAGAAGCGATATGTCACTCGTTGTGTATCTTAAGAGATTCATCGTTACTCCTTCCATAGGTTACTGGTATTCTCTGAGTCAATACCTCTCTTGACGAAAAAGTGGCTGTCTTAATGGTGCATTACTTCTTCCTCCGAGTTGCTCACACAGTTTACTGCTTTTTGTGTAGTTTTTGTCTGCCAGATACTATAATTCACTAGTTGTGTATCATAAAAGAGTCATCGTTTCTCCTCCTAGGGGTTATTCGAGATATCTTAATCCAAACCGCAAGTAACGAGGCATTGGCTACCTTAAGAGCGTCATAGTTACTCGTCCCAATTGCTCACCCAGTCTGCCACTTTTCCTTACTGCGGCCAGTCTGCCAGAAGCGATAAGTCACTCGTTGTGTATCTTAAGAGATTCATCGTTACTCCTTCCATAGGTTACTGGTATTCTCTGAGTCAATACCTCTCGTGACGAAAAAGTGGCTATCTTAATAGTGCAATACTTCTTCCTCCGAGTTGCTCACACAGTTTACTACTTTTTGTGTAGTTTTTGTCTGCCAGAAACTATAATTCACTAGTTGTGTATCATAAAAGAGTCATCGTTTCTCCTCCTAGGGGTTTTCGAGATTTCTTAATCCAAACCGCAAGTAACGAGGCATTGGCTACCTTAAGAGAGTCATAGTTACTCGTCCCCATTGCTTACCCAGTCTGTTACTTTTTCTTACTGTGGCCAGTCTGTCAGAAGCGATATGTCACTCGTTGTGTATCTTAAGAGATTCATCGTTACTCCTTCCATAGGTTACTGGTATTCTCTGTGTCAATACCTCTCTTGACGAAAAAGTTGCTATCTTAATAGTGCAATACTTCTTCCTCCGAGTTGCTCACACAGTTTACTACTTTTTGTGTACTTGCCAGTCTGCCAGAAGCGATATGTCACTAGTTGTGTATCATAAAAGAGTCATCGTTTCTCCTCCTAGGGGTTATTCGAGATTTCTTAATCCAAACCGCAAGTAACGAGGCGTTGGCTACCTTAAGAGAGTCATAGTTACTCGTCCCCATTGCTCACCCAGTCTGCCACTTTTTCTTACTGTGGCCAGTCTGCCAGAAGCGATATGTCACTCGTTGTGTATCTTAAGAGATTCATCGTTACTCCTTAAATAGGTTACTGGTATTCTCTGAGTCAATACCTCTCTTGACGAAAAAGTGGCTGTCTTAATGGTGCATTACTTCTTCCTCCGAGTTGCTCACACAGTTTACTGCTTTTTGTGTAGTTTTTGTCTGCCAGATACTATAATTCACTAGTTGTGTATCATAAAAGAGTCATCGTTTCTCCTCCTAGGGGTTATTCGAGATATCTTAATCCAAACCGCAAGTAACGAGGCATTGGCTACCTTAAGAGCGTCATAGTTACTCGTCCCAATTGCTCACCCAGTCTGCCACTTTTCCTTACTGCGGCCAGTCTGCCAGAAGCGATAAGTCACTCGTTGTGTATCTTAAGAGATTCATCGTTACTCCTTCCATAGGTTACTGGTATTCTCTGAGTCAATACCTCTCGTGACGAAAAAGTGGCTATCTTAATAGTGCAATACATCTTCCTCCGAGTTGCTCACACAGTTTACTACTTTTTGTGTAGTTTTTGTCTGCCAGAAACTATAATTCACTAGTTGTGTATCATAAAAGAGTCATCGTTTCTCCTCCTAGGGGTTTTCGAGATTTCTTAATCCAAACCGCAAGTAACGAGGCATTGGCTACCTTAAGAGAGTCATAGTTACTCGTCCCCATTGCTTACCCAGTCTGTTACTTTTTCTTACTGTGGCCAGTCTGTCAGAAGCGATATGTCACTCGTTGTGTATCTTAAGAGATTCATCGTTACTCCTTCCATAGGTTACTGGTATTCTCTGTGTCAATACCTCTCTTGACGAAAAAGTGGCTATCTTAATAGTGCAATACTTCTTCCTCCGAGTTGCTCACACAGTTTACTGCTTTTTGTGTAGTTTTTGTCTGCCAGAAACTATAATTCACTAGTTGTGTATCATAAAAGAGTCATCGTTTCTCCTCCTAGGGGTTATTCGAGATATCGTAATCCAAACCGCAAGTAACGAGGCATTGGCTACCTTAAGAGAGTCATAGTTACTCGTCCCAATTGCTCACCCAGTCTGCCACTTTTCCTTACTGCGGCCAGTCTGCCAGAAGCGATATGTCACTCGTTGTGTATCTTAAGAGATTCATCGTTTCTCTTTCCATAGGTTACTGGTATTCTCTGATTCAATGCCTCTCGTAACGAAAAAGTGGCTATCTTAATAGTGCAATACTTCTTCCTCCGAGTTGCTCACACAGTTTACTACTTTTTGTGCAGTTTTTGTCTGCCAGAAACTATAATTCACTAGTTGTGTATCATAAAAGAGTCATCGTTTCTCCTCCCAGGGGTTTTCGAGATTTCTTAATCCAAACCGCAAGTAACGAGGCATTGGCTACCTTAAGAGAGTCATAGTTACTCGTCCCCATTGCTCACCCAGTCTGCCACTTTTTCTTACTGTGGCCAGTCTGCCAGAAGCGATATGTCACTCGTTGTGTATCTTAAGAGATTCATCGTTACTCCTTCCATAGGTTACTGGTATTCTCTGAGTCAATACCTCTCTTGACGAAAAAGTTGCTATCTTAATAGTGCAATACTTCTTCCTCCGAGTTGCTCACACAGTTTACTACTTTTTGTGTACTTGCCAGTCTGCCAGAAGCGATATGTCACTAGTTGTGTATCATAAAAGAGTCATCGTTTCTCCTCCTAGGGGTTATTCGAGATTTCTTAATCCAAACCGCAAGTAACGAGGCGTTGGCTACCTTAAGAGAGTCATAGTTACTCGTCCCCATTGCTCACCCAGTCTGCCACTTTTTCTTACTGCGGCCAGTCTGCCAGAAGCGATATGTCACTCGTTGTGTATCTTAAGAGATTCATCGTTACTCCTTCCATAGGTTACTGGTATTCTCTGAGTCAATACCTCTCGTGACGAAAAAGTGGCTATCTTAATAGTGCAATACTTCTTCCTCCGAGTTGCTCACACAGTTTACTACTTTTGGGGTAGTTTTTGTCTGCCAGAAACTATAATTCACTAGTTGTGTATCATAAAAGAGTCATCGTTTCTCCTCCTAGGGGTTATTCGAGATATCTTAATCCAAACCGCAAGTAACGAGGCATTGGCTACCTTAAGAGAGTAATAGTTACTCGTCCCAATTGCTCACCCAGTCTGCCACTTTTCCTTACTGCGGCCAGTCTGCCAGAAGCGATATGTCACTCGTTGTGTATCTTAAGAGATTCATCGTTACTCTTTCCATAGGTTACTGGTATTCTCTGATTCAATGCCTCTCGTAACGAAAAAGTGGCTATCTTAATAGTGCAATACTTCTTCCTCTCAGTTGCTCACACAGTTTACTACTTTTTTGTGTAGTTTTTGTCTGCGAGAAACTATAATTCACTAGTTGTGTATCATAAAAGAGTCATCGTTTCTCCTCCTAGTGGTTATTCGAGACCTCTTAATCCAAACCGCAAGTAACGAGGCATTGGCTACCTTAAGAGAGTCATAGTTACTCGTCCCAATTGCTCACCCAGTCTGCCACTTTTTCTTACTGCGGCCAGTCTGCCAGAAGCGATATGTCACTCGTTGTGTATCTTAAGAGATTCATCGTTACTCCTTCCATAGGTTACTGGTATTCTCTGAGTCAATACCTCTCGTGACGAAAAAGTGGCTATCTTAATAGTGCAATACTTCTTCCTCCGAGTTGCTCACACAGTTTACTACTTTTTGTGTAGTTTTTGTCTGCCAGAAACTATAATTCACTAGTTGTGTATCATAAAAGAGTCATCGTTTCTCCTCCTAGGGGTTATTCGAGATATCTTAATCCAAACCGCAAGTAACGAGGCATTGGCTACCTTAAGAGAGTAATAGTTACTCGTCCCAATTGCTCAGCCAGTCTGCCACTTTTCCTTACTGCGGCCAGTCTGCCAGAAGCGATATGTCACTCGTTGTGTATCTTAAGAGATTCATCGTTACTCTTTCCATAGGTTACTGGTATTCTCTGATTCAATGCCTCTCGTAACGAAAAAGTGGCTATCTTAATAGTGCAATACTTCTTCCTCTCAGTTGCTCACACAGTTTACTACTTTTTTGTGTAGTTTTTGTCTGCCAGAAACTATAATTCACTAGTTTTGTATCATAAAAGAGTCATCGTTTCTCCTCCTAGTGGTTATTCGAGACCTCTTAATCCAAACCGCAAGTAACGAGGCATTGGCTACCTTAAGAGAGTCATAGTTACTCGTCCCAATTGCTCACCCAGTCTGCCACTTTTTCTTACTGCGGCCAGTCTGCCAGAAGCGATATGTCACTCGTTGTGTATCTTAAGAGATTCATCGTTACTCCTTCCATAGGTTACATGTATTCTCTGAGTCAATACCTCTCGTGACGAAAAAGTGGCTATCTTAATAGTGCAATACTTCTTCCTCCGAGTTGCTCACACAGTTTACTACTTTTTGTGTAGTTTTTGTCTGCCAGAAACTATAATTCACTAGTTGTGTATCATAAAAGAGTCATCGTTTCTCCTCCTAGGTGTTTTCGAGATTTCTTAATCCAAACCGCAAGTAACGAGGCATTGGCTACCTTAAGAGAGTCATAGTTACTCGTCCCCATTGCTCACCCAGTCTGCCACTTTTTCTTACTGCGGCCAGTCTGCCAGAAGCGATATGTCACTCGTTGTGTATCTTAAGAGATTCATCGTTACTCTTTCCATAGGTTACTGGTATTCTCTGATTCAATGCCTCTCGTAACAAAAAGTGGCTATCTTAATAGTGCAATACTTCTTCCTCCCAGTTGCTCACAGAGTTTACTACTTTTTTGTGTAGTTTTTGTCTGCGAGAAACTATAATTTACTAGTTTTGTATCATAAAAGAGTCATCGTTTCTCCTCCTAGGGGTTATTCGAGACCTCTTAATCCAAACCGCAAGTAACGAGGCATTGGCTACCTTAAGAGAGTCATAGTTACTCGTCCCAATTGCTCACCCAGTCTGTCACTTTTTCTTACTGCGGCCAGTCTGCCAGAAGCGATATGTCACTCGTTGTGTATCTTAAGAGATTCATCGTTACTCCTTCCATAGGTTACTGGTATTCTCTGAGTCAATACCTCTCGTGACGAAAAAGTGGCTATCTTAATAGTGCAATACTTCTTCCTCCGAGTTGCTCACACAGTTTACTACTTTTTGTGTAGTTTTTGTCTGCCAGAAACTATAATTCACTAGTTGTGTATCATAAAAGAGTCATCGTTTCTCCTCCTAGGGGTTTTCGACATTTCTTAATCCAAAACCGCAAGTAAAAAGGCATTGGCTACCTTAAGAGAGTCATAGTTACTCGTCCCCATTGCTCACCCAGTCTGTTACTTTTTCTTACTGTGGCCAGTCTGTCAGAAGCGATATGTCACTCGTTGTGTATCTTAAGAGATTCATCGTTATTCCTTCCATAGGTTACTGGTATTCTCTGAGTCAATACCTCTCTTGACGAAAAAGTGGCTATCTTAATAGTGCAATACTTCTTCCTCCGAGTTGCTCACACAGTTTACTGCTTTTTGTGTAGTTTTTGTCTGCCAGAAACTATAATTCACTAGTTGTGTATCATAAAAGAGTCATCGTTTCTCCTCCTAGGGGTTATTCGAGATATCTTAATCCAAACCGCAAGTAACGAGGCATTGGCTACCTTAAGAGAGTCATAGTTACTCGTCCCAATTGCTCACCCAGTCTGCCACTTTTCCTTACTGCGGCCTGTCTGCCAGAAGCGATATGTCACTCGTTGTGTATCTTAAGAGATTCATCGTTACTCCTTCCATAGGTTACTGTTATTCTCTGAGTCAATACCTCTCTTGAAGAAAAAGTGGCTATCTTAATAGTGCAATACTTCTTCCTCCGAGTTGCTCACACAGTTTACTGCTTTTTGTGTAGTATTTGTCTGCCAGAAACTATAATTCACTAGTTGTGTATCATTAAAGAGTCATCGTTTCCCCTCCTAGGGGTTATTCGAGACCTCTTAATCCAAACCGCAAGTAACGAGGCATTGGCTACCTTAAGAGAGTCATAGTTACTCGTCCCCATTGCTCACCCAGTCTGCCACTTTTTCTTACTGTGGCCAGTCTGCCAGAAGCGATATGTCACTCGTTGTGTATCTTAAGAGATTCATCGTTACTCCTTCCATAGGTTACTGGTATTCTCTGAGTCAATTTCTCTCTTGACGAAAAAGTGGCTATCTTAATAGTGCAATACTTCTTCCTCCGAGTTGCTCACACAGTTTACTACTTTTTGTGTAGTTTTTGTCTGCCAGAAACTATAATTCACTAGTTGTGTATCATAAAAGAGTCATCGTTTCTCCTCCTAGGGGTTATTCGAGATATCTTATTCCAAACCGCAAGTAACGAGGCATTGGCTACCTTAAGAGAGTAATAGTTACTCGTCCCAATTGCTCACCCAGTCTGCCACGTTTCCTTACTGCGGCCAGTCTGCCAGAAGCGATATGTCACTCGTTGTGTATCTTAAGAGATTCATCGTTACTCTTTCCATAGGTTACTGGTATTCTCTGATTCAATGCCTCTCGTAACGAAAAAGTGGCTATCTTAATAGTGCAATACTTCTTCCTCTCAGTTGCTCACACAGTTTACTACTTTTTTGTGTCGTTTTTGTCTGCCAGAAACTATAATTCACTAGTTTTGTATCATAAAAGAGTCATCGTTTCTCCTCCTAGTGGTTATTCGAGACCTCTTAATCCAAACCGCAAGTAACGAGGCATTGGCTACCTTAAGAGAGTCATAGTTACTCGTCCCAATTGCTCACCCAGTCTGCCACTTTTTCTTACTGCGGCCAGTCTGCCAGAAGCGATATGTCACTCGTTGTGTATCTTAAGAGATTCATCGTTACTCCTTCCATAGGTTACATGTATTCTCTGAGTCAATACCTCTCGTGACGAAAAAGTGGCTATCTTAATAGTGCAATACTTCTTCCTCCGAGTTGCTCACACAGTTTACTACTTTTTGTGTAGTTTTTGTCTGCCAGAAACTATAATTCACTAGTTGTGTATCATAAAAGAGTCATCGTTTCTCCTCCTAGGTGTTTTCGAGATTTCTTAATCCAAACCGCAAGTAACGAGGCATTGGCTACCTTAAGAGAGTCATAGTTACTCGTCCCCATTGCTCACCCAGTCTGCCACTTTTTCTTACTGCGGCCAGTCTGCCAGAAGCGATATGTCACTCGTTGTGTATCTTAAGAGATTCATCGTTACTCTTTCCATAGGTTACTGGTATTCTCTGATTCAATGCCTCTCGTAACGAAAAAGTGGCTATCTTAATAGTGCAATACTTCTTCCTCCCAGTTGCTCACAGAGTTTACTACTTTTTTGTGTAGTTTTTGTCTGCGAGAAACTATAATTTACTAGTTTTGTATCATAAAAGAGTCATCGTTTCTCCTCCTAGGGGTTATTCGAGACCTCTTAATCCAAACCGCAAGTAACGAGGCATTGGCTACCTTAAGAGAGTCATAGTTACTCGTCCCAATTGCTCACCCAGTCTGCCACTTTTTCTTACTGCGGCCAGTCTGCCAGAAGCGATATGTCACTCGTTGTGTATCTTAAGAGATTCATCGTTACTCCTTCCATAGGTTACTGGTATTCTCTGAGTCAATACCTCTCGTGACGAAAAAGTGGCTATCTTAATAGTGCAATACTTCTTCCTCCGAGTTGCTCACACAGTTTACTACTTTTGGGGTAGTTTTTGTCTGCCAGAAACTATAATTCACTAGTTGTGTATCATAAAAGAGTCATCGTTTCTCCTCCTAGGGGTTATTCGAGATATCTTAATCCAAACCGCAAGTAACGAGGCATTGGCTACCTTAAGAGAGTAATAGTTACTCGTCCCAATTGCTCACCCAGTCTGCCACTTTTCCTTACTGCGGCCAGTCTGCCAGAAGCGATATGTCACTCGTTGTGTATCTTAAGAGATTCATCGTTACTCTTTCCATAGGTTACTGGTATTCTCTGATTCAATGCCTCTCGTAACGAAAAAGTGGCTATCTTAATAGTGCAATACTTCTTCCTCTCAGTTGCTCACACAGTTTACTACTTTTTTGTGTAGTTTTTGTCTGCCAGAAACTATAATTCACTAGTTTTGTATCATAAAAGAGTCATCGTTTCTCCTCCTAGTGGTTATTCGAGACCTCTTAATCCAAACCGCAAGTAACGAGGCATTGGCTACCTTAAGAGAGTCATAGTTACTCGTCCCAATTGCTCACCCAGTCTGCCACTTTTCCTTACTGCGGCCAGTCTGCCAGAAGCGATATGTCACTCGTTGTGTATCTTAAGAGATTCATCGTTACTCTTTCCATAGGTTACTGGTATTCTCTGATTCAATGCCTCTCGTAACGAAAAAGTGGCTATCTTAATAGTGCAATACTTCTTCCTCCCAGTTGCTCACAGAGTTTACTACTTTTTTGTGTAGTTTTTGTCTGCGAGAAACTATAATTTACTAGTTTTGTATCATAAAAGAGTCATCGTTTCTCCTCCTAGTGGTTATTCGAGACCTCTTAATCCAAACCGCAAGTAACGAGGCATTGGCTACCTTAAGAGAGTCATAGTTACTCGTCCCAATTGCTCACCCAGTCTGCCACTTTTTCTTACTGCGGCCAGTCTGCCAGAAGCGATATGTCACTCGTTGTGTATCTTAAGAGATTCATCGTTGCTCCTTCCATAGGTTACTGGTATTCTCTGAGTCAATACCTCTCGTGACGAAAAAGTGGCTATCTTAATAGTGCAATACTTCTTCCTCCGAGTTGCTCACACAGTTTACTACTTTTTGTGTAGTTTTTGTCTGCCAGAAACTATAATTCACTAGTTGTGTATCATAAAAGAGTCATCGTTTCTCCTCCTAGGGGTTATTCGAGACCTCTTAATCCAAACCGCAAGTAACGAGGCATTGGCTACCTTAAGAGAGTCATAGTTACTCGTCCCAATTGCTCACCCAGTCTGCCACTTTTTCTTACTGCGGCCAGTCTGCCAGAAGCGATATGTCACTCGTTGTGTATCTTAAGAGATTCATCGTTACTCCTTCCATAGGTTACTGGTATTCTCTGAGTCAATACCTCTCGTGACGAAAAAGTGGCTATCTTAATAGTGCAATACTTCTTCCTCCGAGTTGCTCACACAGTTTACTACTTTTGGGGTAGTTTTTGTCTGCCAGAAACTATAATTCACTAGTTGTGTATCATAAAAGAGTCATCGTTTCTCCTCCTAGGGGTTATTCGAGATATCTTAATCCAAACCGCAAGTAACGAGGCATTGGCTACCTTAAGAGAGTAATAGTTACTCGTCCCAATTGCTCACCCAGTCTGCCACTTTTCCTTACTGCGGCCAGTCTGCCAGAAGCGATATGTCACTCGTTGTGTATCTTAAGAGATTCATCGTTACTCTTTCCATAGGTTACTGGTATTCTCTGATTCAATGCCTCTCGTAACGAAAAAGTGGCTATCTTAATAGTGCAATACTTCTTCCTCTCAGTTGCTCACACAGTTTACTACTTTTTTGTGTAGTTTTTGTCTGCCAGAAACTATAATTCACTAGTTGTGTATCATAAAAGAGTCATCGTTTCTCCTCCTAGGGGTTTTCGAGATTTCTTAATCCAAAACCGCAAGTAACAAGGCATTGGCTACCTTAAGAGAGTCATAGTTACTCGTCCCCATTGCTCACACAGTCTGTTACTTTTTCTTACTGTGGCCAGTCTGTCAGAAGCGATATGTCACTCGTTGTGTATCTTAAGAGATTCATCGTTACTCCTTCCATAGGTTACTGGTATTCTCTGAGTCAATACCTCTCTTGACGAAAAAGTGGCTATCTTAATAGTGCAATACTTCTTCCTCCGAGTTGCTCACACAGTTTACTGCTTTTTGTGTAGTTTTTGTCTGCCAGAAACTATAATTCACTAGTTGTGTATCATAAAAGAGTCATCGTTTCTCCTCCTAGGGGTTATTCGAGATATCTTAATCCAAACCGCAAGTAACGAGGCATTGGCTACCTTAAGAGAGTCATAGTTACTCGTCCCAATTGCTCACCCAGTCTGCCACTTTTCCTTACTGCGGCCTGTCTGCCAGAAGCGATATGTCACTCGTTGTGTATCTTAAGAGATTCATCGTTACTCCTTCCATAGGTTACTGTTATTCTCTGAGTCAATACCTCTCTTGAAGAAAAAGTGGCTATCTTAATAGTGCAATACTTCTTCCTCCGAGTTGCTCACACAGTTTACTGCTTTTTGTGTAGTATTTGTCTGCCAGAAACTATAATTCACTAGTTGTGTATCATTAAAGAGTCATCGTTTCCCCTCCTAGGGGTTATTCGAGACCTCTTAATCCAAACCGCAAGTAACGAGGCATTGGCTACCTTAAGAGAGTCATAGTTACTCGTCCCCATTGCTCACCCAGTCTGCCACTTTTTCTTACTGTGGCCAGTCTGCCAGAAGCGATATGTCACTCGTTGTGTATCTTAAGAGATTCATCGTTACTCCTTCCATAGGTTACTGGTATTCTCTGAGTCAATTTCTCTCTTGACGAAAAAGTGGCTATCTTAATAGTGCAATACTTCTTCCTCCGAGTTGCTCACACAGTTTACTACTTTTTGTGTAGTTTTTGTCTGCCAGAAACTATAATTCACTAGTTGTGTATCATAAAAGAGTCATCGTTTCTCCTCCTAGGGGTTATTCGAGATATCTTAATCCAAACCGCAAGTAACGAGGCATTGGCTACCTTAAGAGAGTAATAATTACTCGTCCCAATTGCTCACCCAGTCTGCCACGTTTCCTTACTGCGGCCAGTCTGCCAGAAGCGATATGTCACTCGTTGTGTATCTTAAGAGATTCATCGTTACTCTTTCCATAGGTTACTGGTATTCTCTGATTCAATGCCTCTCGTAACGAAAAAGTGGCTATCTTAATAGTGCAATACTTCTTCCTCTCAGTTGCTCACACAGTTTACTACTTTTTTGTGTAGTTTTTGTCTGCCAGAAACTATAATTCACTAGTTTTGTATCATAAAAGAGTCATCGTTTCTCCTCCTAGTGGTTATTCGAGACCTCTTAATCCAAACCGCAAGTAACGAGGCATTGGCTACCTTAAGAGAGTCATAGTTACTCGTCCCAATTGCTCACCCAGTCTGCCACTTTTTCTTACTGCGGCCAGTCTGCCAGAAGCGATATGTCACTCGTTGTGTATCTTAAGAGATTCATCGTTACTCCTTCCATAGGTTACATGTATTCTCTGAGTCAATACCTCTCGTGACGAAAAAGTGGCTATCTTAATAGTGCAATACTTCTTCCTCCGAGTTGCTCACACAGTTTACTACTTTTTGTGTAGTTTTTGTCTGCCAGAAACTATAATTCACTAGTTGTGTATCATAAAAGAGTCATCGTTTCTCCTCCTAGGTGTTTTCGAGATTTCTTAATCCAAACCGCAAGTAACGAGGCATTGGCTACCTTAAGAGAGTCATAGTTACTCGTCCCCATTGCTCACCCAGTCTGCCACTTTTTCTTACTGCGGCCAGTGTGCCAGAAGCGATATGTCACTCGTTGTGTATCTTAAGAGATTCATCGTTACTCTTTCCATAGGTTACTGGTATTCTCTGATTCAATGCCTCTCGTAACGAAAAAGTGGCTATCTTAATAGTGCAATACTTCTTCCTCCCAGTTGCTCACAGAGTTTACTACTTTTTTGTGTAGTTTTTGTCTGCGAGAAACTATAATTTACTAGTTTTGTATCATAAAAGAGTCATCGTTTCTCCTCCTAGGGGTTATTCGAGACCTCTTAATCCAAACCGCAAGTAACGAGGCATTGGCTACCTTAAGAGAGTCATAGTTACTCGTCCCAATTGCTCACCCAGTCTGCCACTTTTTCTTACTGCGGCCAGTCTGCCAGAAGCGATATGTCACTCGTTGTGTATCTTAAGAGATTCATCGTTACTCCTTCCATAGGTTACTGGTATTCTCTGAGTCAATACCTCTCGTGACGAAAAAGTGGCTATCTTAATAGTGCAATACTTCTTCCTCCGAGTTGCTCACACAGTTTACTACTTTTGGGGTAGTTTTTGTCTGCCAGAAACTATAATTCACTAGTTGTGTATCATAAAAGAGTCATCGTTTCTCCTCCTAGGGGTTATTCGAGATATCTTAATCCAAACCGCAAGTAACGAGGCATTGGCTACCTTAAGAGAGTATTAGTTACTCGTCCCAATTGCTCACCCAGTCTGCCACTTTTCCTTACTGCGGCCAGTCTGCCAGAAGCGATATGTCACTCGTTGTGTATCTTAAGAGATTCATCGTTACTCTTTCCATAGGTTACTGGTATTCTCTGATTCAATGCCTCTCGTAACGAAAAAGTGGCTATCTTAATAGTGCAATACTTCTTCCTCTCAGTTGCTCACACAGTTTACTACTTTTTTGTGTAGTTTTTGTCTGCCAGAAACTATAATTCACTAGTTTTGTATCATAAAAGAGTCATCGTTTCTCCTCCTAGTGGTTATTCGAGACCTCTTAATCCAAACCGCAAGTAACGAGGCATTGGCTACCTTAAGAGAGTCATAGTTACTCGTCCCAATTGCTCACCCAGTCTGCCACTTTTCCTTACTGCGGCCAGTCTGCCAGAAGCGATATGTCACTCGTTGTGTATCTTAAGAGATTCATCGTTACTCTTTCCATAGGTTACTGGTATTCTCTGATTCAATGCCTCTCGTAACGAAAAAGTGGCTATCTTAATAGTGCAATACTTCTTCCTCCCAGTTGCTCACAGAGTTTACTACTTTTTTGTGTAGTTTTTGTCTGCGAGAAACTATAATTTACTAGTTTTGTATCATAAAAGAGTCATCGTTTCTCCTCCTAGGGGTTATTCGAGACCTCTTAATCCAAACCGCAAGTAACGAGGCATTGGCTACCTTAAGAGAGTCATAGTTACTCGTCCCCATTGCTCACCCAGTCTGTTACTTTTTCTTACTGTGGCCAGTCTGTCAGAAGCGATATGTCACTCGTTGTGTATCTTAAGAGATTCATCGTTACTCCTTCCATAGGTTACTGGTATTCTCTGAGTCAATACCTCTCTTGACGAAAAAGTGGCTATCTTAATAGTGCAATACTTCTTCCTCCGAGTTGCTCACACAGTTTACTGCTTTTTGTGTAGTTTTTGTCTGCCAGAAACTATAATTCACTAGTTGTGTATCATAAAAGAGTCATCGTTTCTTCTCCTAGGGGTTATTCGAGATATCTTAATCCAAACCGCAAGTAACGAGGCATTGGCTACCTTAAGAGAGTCATAGTTACTCGTCCCCATTGCTCACCCAGTCTGCCACTTTTTCTTACTGTGGCCAGTCTGCCAGAAGCGATATGTCACTCGTTGTGTATCTTAAGAGATTCATCGTTACTCTTTCCATAGGTTACTGGTATTCTCTGATTCAATGCCTCTCGTGACGAAAAAGTGGCTATCTTAATAGTGCAATACTTCTTCCTCCCAGTTGCTCACAGAGTTAACTACTTTTTTGTGTAGTTTTTGTCTGCCAGAAACTATAATTCACAAGTTTTGTATCATAAAGGAGTCATCGTGTCTCCTCCTAGTGGTTATTCGAGACCTCTTAATCCAAACCGCAAGTAACGAGGCATTGGCTACCTTTAGAGAGTCATAGTTACTCGTCCCAATTGCTCACCTAGTCTGCCACTTTTTCTTACTGCGGCCAGTCTGCCAGAAGCGATATGTCACTCGTTGTGTATCTTAAGAGATTCATCGTTACTCCTTCCATAGGTTACTGGTATTCTCTGAGTCAATACCTCTCGTGACGAAAAAGTGGCTATCTTATAGTGCAATACTTCTTCCTCCGAGTTGCTCACACAGTTTACTACTTTTTTGTGTAGTTTTTGTCTGCCAGAAACTATAATTCACTAGTTGTGTATCATAAAATAGTCATCGTTTCTCCTCCTAGGGGTTATTCGAGATATCTTAATCCAAACCGCAAGTAACGAGGCATTGGCTACCTTAAGAGAGTCATAGTTACTCGTCCCAATTGCTCACCCAGTCCGCCACTTTTTCTTACTGCGGCCAGTCTGCCAGAAGCGATATGTCACTCGTTGTGTATCTTAAGAGATTCATCGTTACTCCTTCCATAGGTTACTGGTATTCTCTGAGTCATACCTCTCTTGACGAAAAAGTGGCTATCTTAATAGTGCAATACTTCTTCCTCCGAGTTGCTCACACAGTTTACTAGTTTTTGTGTACTTGCCAGTCTGCCAGAAGCGATATGTCACTAGTTGTTTATCATAAAAGAGTCATCGTTTCTCCTCCTAGGGGTTATTCGAGATTTCTTAATCCAAACCGCAAGTAACGAGGCGTTGGCTACCTTAAGAGAGTCATAGTTACTCGTCCCCATTGCTCACCCAGTCTGTTACTTTTTCTTACTGTGGCCAGTCTGTCAGAAGCGATATGTCACTCGTTGTGTATCTTAAGAGATTCATCGTTACTCCTTCCATAGGTTACTGGTATTCTCTGAGTCAATACCTCTCTTGACGAAAAAGTGGCTATCTTAATAGTGCAATACTTCTTCCTCCGAGTTGCTCACACAGTTTACTGCTTTTTGTGTAGTTTTTGTCTGCCAGAAACTATAATTCACTAGTTGTGTATCATAAAAGAGTCATCGTTTCTCCTCCTAGGGGTTATTCGAGATATCTTAATCCAAACCGCAAGTAACGAGGCATTGGCTACCTTAAGAGAGTCATAGTTACTCGTCCCAATTGCTCACCCAGTCTGCCACTTTTCCTTACTGCGGCCAGTCTGCCAGAAGCGATATGTCACTCGTTGTGTATCTTAAGAGATTCATCGTTACTCCTTCCATAGGTTACTGTTATTCTCTGAGTCAATACCTCTCTTGAAGAAAAAGTGGCTATCTTAATAGTGCAATACTTCTTCCTCCGAGTTGCTCACACAGTTTACTGCTTTTTGTGTAGTATTTGTCTGCCAGAAACTATAATTCACTAGTTGTGTATCATTAAAGAGTCATCGTTTCCCCTCCTAGGGGTTATTCGAGACCTCTTAATCCAAACTGCAAGTAACGAGGCATTGGCTACCTTAAGAGAGTCATAGTTACTCGTCCCAATTGCTCACCCAGTCTGCCACTTTTCCTTACTGCGGCCTGTCTGCCAGAAGCGATATGTCACTCGTTGTGTATCTTAAGAGATTCATCGTTACTCTTTCCATAGGTTACTGGTATTCTCTGATTCAATGCCTCTCGTGACGAAAAAGTGGCTATCTTAATAGTGCAATACTTCTTCCTCCCAGTTGCTCACAGAGTTTACTACTTTTTTGTGTAGTTTTTGTCTGCCAGAAACTATAATTCACAAGTTTTGTATCATAAAAGAGTCATCGTTTCTCCTCCTAGTGGTTATTCGAGACCTCTTAATCCAAACCGCAAGTAACGAGGCATTGGCTACCTTAAGAGAGTCATAGTTACTCGTCCCAATTGCTCACCTAGTCTGCCACTTTTTCTTACTGCGGCCAGTCTGCCAGAAGCGATATGTCACTCGTTGTGTATCTTAAGAGATTCATCGTTACTCCTTCCATAGGTTACTGGTATTCTCTGAGTCAATACCTCTCGTGACGAAAAAGTGGCTATCTTATAGTGCAATACTTCTTCCTCCGAGTTGCTCACACAGTTTACTACTTTTTTGTGTAGTTTTTGTCTGCCAGAAACTATAATTCACTAGTTGTGTATCATAAAATAGTCATCGTTTCTCCTCCTAGGGGTTATTCGAGATATCTTAATCCAAACCGCAAGTAACGAGGCATTGGCTACCTTAAGAGAGTCATAGTTACTCGTCCCAATTGCTCACCCAGTCCGCCACTTTTTCTTACTGCGGCCAGTCTGCCAGAAGCGATATGTCACTTGTTGTGTATCTTAAGAGATTCATCGTTACTCCTTCCATAGGTTACTGGTATTCTCTGAGTCATACCTCTCTTGACGAAAAAGTGGCTATCTTAATAGTGCAATACTCCTTCCTCCGAGTTGCTCACACAGTTTACTACTTTTTGTGTACTTGCCAGTCTGCCAGAAGCGATATGTCACTAGTTGTGTATCATAAAAGAGTCATCGTTTCTCCTCCTAGGGGCTATTCGAGATATCTTAATCCAAACCGCAAGTAACGAGGCATTGGCTACCTTAAGAGCGTCATAGTTACTCGTCCCAATTGCTCACCCAGTCTGCCACTTTTTCTTACTGCGGCCAGTCTGCCAGAAGCGATATGTCACTCGTTGTGTATCTTAAGAGATTCATCGTTACTCCTTCCATAGGTTACTGTTATTCTCTGAGTCAATACCTCTCTTGAAGAAAAAGTGGCTATCTTAATAGTGCAATACTTCTTCCTCCGAGTTGCTCACACAGTTTACTGCTTTTTGTGTAGTATTTGTCTGCCAGAAACTATAATTCACTAGTTGTGTATCATTAAAAAGTCATCGTTTCCCCTCCTAGGGGTTATTCGAGACCTCTTAATCCAAACCGCAAGTAACGAGGCATTGGCTACCTTAAGAGAGTCATAGTTACTCGTCCCCATTGCTCACCCAGTCTGCCACTTTTTCTTACTGTGGCCAGTCTGCCAGAAGCGATATGTCACTCGTTGTGTATCTTAAGAGATTCATCGTTACTCTTTCCATAGGTTACTGGTATTCTCTGATTTAATGCCTCTCGTGACGAAAAAGTGGCTATCTTAATAGTGCAATACTTCTTCCTCCCAGTTGCTCACAGAGTTTACTACTTTTTTGTGTAGTTTTTGTCTGCCAGAAACTATAATTCACAAGTTTTGTATCATAAAAGAGTCATCGTTTCTCCTCCTAGTGGTTATTCGAGACCTCTTAATCCAAACCGCAAGTAACGAGGCATTGGCTACCTTAAGAGAGTCATAGTTACTCGTCCCAATTGCTCACCTAGTCTGCCACTTTTTCTTACTGCGGCCAGTCTGCCAGAAGCGATATGTCACTCGTTGTGTATCTTAAGAGATTCATCGTTACTCCTTCCATAGGTTACTGGTATTCTCTGAGTCAATACCTCTCGTGACGAAAAAGTGGCTATCTTATAGTGCAATACTTCTTCCTCCGAGTTGCTCACACAGTTTACTACTTTTTTGTGTAGTTTTTGTCTGCCAGAAACTATAATTCACTAGTTGTGTATCATAAAATAGTCATCGTTTCTCCTCCTAGGGGTTATTCGAGATATCTTAATCCAAACCGCAAGTAACGAGGCATTGGCTACCTTAAGAGAGTCATAGTTACTCGTCCCAATTGCTCACCCAGTCCGCCACTTTTTCTTACTGCGGCCAGTCTGCCAGAAGCGATATGTCACTCGTTGTGTATCTTAAGAGATTCATCGTTACTCCTTCCATAGGTTACTGGTATTCTCTGAGTCATACCTCTCTTGACGAAAAAGTGGCTATCTTAATAGTGCAATACTCCTTCCTCCGAGTTGCTCACACAGTTTACTACTTTTTGTGTACTTGCCAGTCTGCCAGAAGCGATATGTCACTAGTTGTGTATCATAAAAGAGTCATCGTTTCTCCTTCTAGGGGTTATTCGAGACCTCTTAAACCAAACCGCAAGTAACGAGGCATTGGCTACCTTAAAAGAGTCATAGTTACTCGTCCCAATTGCTCACCCAGTCTGCCACTTTTTCTTACTGCGGCCAGTCTGCCAGAAGCGATATGTCACTCGTTGTGTATCTTAAGAGATTCATCGTTACTCCTTCCATAGGTTACTGTTATTCTCTGAGTCAATACCTCTCTTGATGAAAAAGTGGCTATCTTAATAGTGCAATACTTCTTCCTCCGAGTTGCTCACACAGTTTACTGCTTTTTGTGTAGTATTTGTCTGCCAGAAACTATAATTCACTAGTTGTGTATCATTAAAGAGTCATCGTTTCCCCTCCTAGGGGTTATTCGAGACCTCTTAATCCAAACCGCAAGTAACGAGGCATTGGCTACCTTAAGAGAGTCATAGTTACTCGTCCCCATTGCTCACCCAGTCTGCCACTTTTTCTTACTGTGGCCAGTCTGCCAGAAGCGATATGTCACTCGTTGTGTATCTTAAGAGATTCATCGTTACTCTTTCCATAGGTTACTGGTATTCTCTGATTCAATGCCTCTCGTGACGAAAAAGTGGCTATCTTAATAGTGCAATACTTCTTCCTCCCAGTTGCTCACAGAGTTTACTACTTTTTTGTGTAGTTTTTGTCTGCCAGAAACTATAATTCACAAGTTTTGTATCATAAAAGAGTCATCGTTTCTCCTCCTAGTGGTTATTCGAGACCTCTTAATCCAAACCGCAAGTAACGAGGCATTGGCTACCTTAAGAGAGTCATAGTTACTCGTCCCAATTGCTCACCCAGTCTGCCACTTTTTCTTACTGCGGCCAGTCTGCCAGAAGCGATATGTCACTCGTTGTGTATCTTAAGAGATTCATCGTTACTCTTTCCATAGGTTACTGGTATTCTCTGAGTCAATACCTCTCGTGACGAAAAAGTGGCTATCTTATAGTGCAATACTTCTTCCTCCGAGTTGCTCACACAGTTTACTACTTTTTTGTGTAGTTTTTCTCTGCCAGAAACTATAATTCACTAGTTGTGTATCATAAAATAGTCATCGTTTCTCCTCCTAGGGGTTATTCGAGATATCTTAATCCAAACCGCAAGTAACGAGGCATTGGCTACCTTAAGAGAGTCATAGTTACTCGTCCCAATTGCTCACCCTGTCTGCCACTTTTTCTTACTGCGGCCAGTCTGCCAGAAGCGATATGTCACTCGTTGTGTATCTTAAGAGATTCATCGTTACTCCTTCCATAGGTTACTGGTATTCTCTGAGTCATACCTCTCTTGACGAAAAAGTGGCTATCTTAATAGTGCAATACTTCTTCCTCCGAGTTGCTCACACAGTTTACTGCTTTTTGTGTAGTTTTTGTCTGCCAGAAACTATAATTCACTAGTTGTGTATCATAAAAGAGTCATCGTTTCTCCTCCTAGGGGTTATTCGAGATATCTTAATCCAAACCGCAAGTAACGAGGCATTGGCTACCTTAAGAGAGTCATAGTTACTCGTCCCAATTGCTCACCCAGTCTGCCACTTTTCCTTACTGCGGCCAGTCTGCCAGAAGCGATATGTCACTCGTTGTGTATCTTAAGAGATTCATCGTTACTCCTTCCATAGGTTACTGGTATTCTCTGAGTCAATACCTCTCTTGACGAAAAAGTGGCTATCTTAATAGTGCAATACTTCTTCCTCCGAGTTGCTCACACAGTTGACTGCTGTTTGTGTAGTATTTGTCTGCCAGAAACTATAATTCACTAGTTGTGTATCATAAAAGAGTCATCGTTTCTCCTTCTAGGGGTTATTCGAGACCTCTTAATCCAAACCGCAAGTAACGAGGCATTGGCTACCTTAAGAGAGTCATAGTTACTCGTCCCAATTGCTCACCCAGTCTGCCACTTTTTCTTACTGCGGCCAGTCTGCCAGAAGCGATATGTCACTCGTTGTGTATCTTAAGAGATTCATCGTTACTCCTTCCATAGGTTACTGTTATTCTCTGAGTCAATACCTCTCTTGAAGAAAAAGTGGCTATCTTAATAGTGCAATACTTCTTCCTCCGAGTTGCTCACACAGTTTACTGCTTTTTGTGTAGTATTTGTCTGCCAGAAACTATAATTCACTAGTTGTGTATCATTAAAGAGTCATCGTTTCCCCTCCTAGGGGTTATTCGAGACCTCTTAATCCAAACCGCAAGTAACGAGGCATTGGCTACCTTAAGAGAGTCATAGTTACTCGTCCCCATTGCTCACCCAGTCTGCCACTTTTTCTTACTGTGGCCAGTCTGCCAGAAGCGATATGTCACTCGTTGTGTATCTTAAGAGATTCATCGTTACTCTTTCCATAGGTTACTGGTATTCTCTGATTCAATGCCTCTCGTGACGAAAAAGTGGCTATCTTAATAGTGCAATACTTCTTCCTCCCAGTTGCTCACAGAGTTTACTACTTTTTTGTGTAGTTTTTGTCTGCCAGAAACTATAATTCACAAGTTTTGTATCATAAAAGAGTCATCGTTTCTCCTCCTAGTGGTTATTCGAGACCTCTTAATCCAAACCGCAAGTAACGAGGCATTGGCTACCTTAAGAGAGTCATAGTTACTCGTCCCAATTGCTCACCCAGTCTGCCACTTTTTCTTACTGCGGCCAGTCTGCCAGAAGCGATATGTCACTCGTTGTGTATCTTAAGAGATTCATCGTTACTCTTTCCATAGGTTACTGGTATTCTCTGAGTCAATACCTCTCGTGACGAAAAAGTGGCTATCTTATAGTGCAATACTTCTTCCTCCGAGTTGCTCACACAGTTTACTACTTTTTTGTGTAGTTTTTCTCTGCCAGAAACTATAATTCACTAGTTGTGTATCATAAAATAGTCATCGTTTCTCCTCCTAGGGGTTATTCGAGATATCTTAATCCAAACCGCAAGTAACGAGGCATTGGCTACCTTAAGAGAGTCATAGTTACTCGTCCCAATTGCTCACCCAGTCCGCCACTTTTTCTTACTGCGGCCAGTCTGCCAGAAGCGATATGTCACTCGTTGTGTATCTTAAGAGATTCATCGTTACTCCTTCCATAGGTTACTGGTATTCTCTGAGTCATACCTCTCTTGACGAAAAAGTGGCTATCTTAATAGTGCAATACTTCTTCCTCCGAGTTGCTCACACAGTTTACTGCTTTTTGTGTAGTTTTTGTCTGCCAGAAACTATAATTCACTAGTTGTGTATCATAAAAGAGTCATCGTTTCTCCTCCTAGGGGTTATTCGAGATATCTTAATCCAAACCGCAAGTAACGAGGCATTGGCTACCTTAAGAGAGTCATAGTTACTCGTCCCAATTGCTCACCCAGTCTGCCACTTTTCCTTACTGCGGCCAGTCTGCCAGAAGCGATATGTCACTCGTTGTGTATCTTAAGAGATTCATCGTTACTCCTTCCATAGGTTACTGGTATTCTCTGAGTCAATACCTCTCTTGACGAAAAAGTGGCTATCTTAATAGTGCAATACTTCTTCCTCCGAGTTGCTCACACAGTTTACTGCTGTTTGTGTAGTATTTGTCTGCCAGAAACTATAATTCACTAGTTGTGTATCATAAAAGAGTCATCGTTTCTCCTCCTAGGGGTTATTCGAGACCTCTTAATCCAAACCGCAAGTAACGAGGCATTGGCTACCTTAAGAGAGTCATAGTTACTCGTCCCAATTGCTCACCCAGTCTGCCACTTTTTCTTACTGCGGCCAGTCTGCCAGAAGCGATATGTCACTCGTTGTGTATCTTAAGAGATTCATCGTTACTCCTTCCATAGGTTACTGGTATTCTCTGAGTCAATACCTCTCGTGACGAAAAAGTGGCTATCTTAATAGTGCAATACTTCTTCCTCCGAGTTGCTCACACAGTTTACTGCTTTTTGTGTAGTTTTTGTCTGCCAGAAACTATAATTCACTAGTTGTGTATCATAAAAGAGTCATCATTTCTCCTCCTAGGGGTTATTCGAGACCTCTTAATCCAAACCGCAAGTAACGAGGCATTGGCTACCTTAAGAGAGTCATAGTTACTCGTCCCCATTGCTCACCCAGTCTGCCACTTTTTCTTACTGTGGCCAGTCTGCCAGAAGCGATATGTCACTCGTTGTGTATCTTAAGAGATTCATCGTTACTCTTTACATAGGTTACTGGAATTCTCTGATTCAATGCCTCTCGTGACGAAAAAGTGGCTATCTTAATAGTGCAATACTTCTTCCTCCCAGTTGCTCGCACAGTTTACTACTTTTTTGTGTAGTTTTTGTCTGTCAGAAACTACAATTCACTAGTTTTGTATCATAAAAGAGTCATCGTTTCTCCTCCTAGGGGTTATTCGAGATATCTTAATCCAAACCGCAAGTAACGAGGCATTGGCTACCTTAAGAGAGTAATAGTTACTCGTCCCAATTGCTCACCCAGTCTGCCACTTTTCCTTACTGCGGCCAGTCTGCCAGAAGCGATATGTCACTCGTTGTGTATCTTAAGAGATTCATCGTTACTCCTTCCATAGGTTACTGGTATTCTCTGAGTCAATACCTCTCTTGACGAAAAAGTGGCTATCTTAATAGTGCAATACTTCTTCCTCCGAGTTGCTCACACAGTTTGCTACTTTTTGTGTACTTGCCAGTCTGCCAGAAGCGATATGTCACTAGTTGTGTATCATAAAAGAGTCATCGTTTCTCCTCCTAGTGGTTATTCGAGACCTCTTAATCCAAACCGCAAGTAACGAGGCATTGGCTACCTTAAGAGAGTCATAGTTACTCGTCCCAATTGCTCACCCAGTCTGCCACTTTTTCTTACTGCGGCCATTCTGCCAGAAGCGATATGTCACTCGTTGTGTATCTTAAGAGATTCATCGTTACTCCTTCCATAGGTTACTGGTATTCTCTGAGTCAATACCTCTCGTGACGAAAAAGTGGCTATCTTAATAGTGCAATACTTCTTCCTCCGAGTTGCTCACACAGTTTACTGCTTTTTGTGTAGTTTTTGTCTGCCAGAAACTATAATTCACTAGTTGTGTATCATAAAAGAGTCATCGTTTCTCCTCCTAGGGGTTATTCGAGATATCTTAATCCAAACCGCAAGTAACGAGGCATTGGCTACCTTAAGAGCGTCATAGTTACTCGTCCCCATTGCTCACCCAGTCTGCCACTTTTTCTTACTGTGGCCAGTCTGCCAGAAGCGATATGTCACTCGTTGTGTATCTTAAGAGATTCATCGTTACTCCTTCCATAGGTTACATGTATTCTCTGAGTCAATACCTCTCTTGACGAAAAAGTGGCTATCTTAATAGTGCAATACTTCTTCCTCCGAGTTGCTCACACAGTTTACTACTTTTTGTGTAGTTTTTGTCTGCCAGAAACTATAATTCACTAGTTGTGTATCATAAAAGAGTCATCCTTTCTCCCCCTAGGGGTTTTCGAGATTTCTAAATCCAAACCGCAAGTAACGAGGCATTGGCTACCTTAAGAGAGTCATAGTTACTCGTCCCCATTGCTCACCCAGTCTGTTACTTTTTCTTACTGTGGCCAGTCTGTCAGAAGCGATATTTCACTCGTTGTGTATCTTAAGAGATTCATCGTTACTCCTTCCATAGGTTACTGGTATTCTCTGAGTCAATACCTCTCTTGACGAAAAAGTTGCTATCTTAATAGTGCAATACTTCTTCCTCCGAGTTGCTCACACAGTTTACTGCTTTTTGTGTAGTTTTTGTCTGCCAGAAACTATAATTCACTAGTTGTGTATCATAAAAGAGTCATCGTTTCTCCTCCTAGGGGTTATTCGAGACCTCTTAATCCAAACCGCAAGTAACGAGGCATTGGCTACCTTAAGAGAGTCATAGTTACTCGTCCCAATTGCTCACCCAGTCTGCCACTTTTTCTTACTGCGGCGTCTGCCAGAAGCGATATGTCACTCGTTGTGTATCTTAAGAGATTCATCGTTACTCCTTCCATAGGTTACTGGTATTCTCTGAGTCAATACCTCTCGTGACGAAAAAGTGGCTATCTTAATAGTGCAATACTTCTTCCTCCGAGTTGCTCACACAGTTTACTGCTTTTTGTGTAGTTTTTGTCTGCCAGAAACTATAATTCACTAGTTTTGTATAATAAAAGAGTCATCGTTTCTCCTCCTAGGGGTTATTCGAGACCTCTTAATCCAAACCGCAAGTAACGAGGCATTGGCTACCTTAAGGGAGTCATAGTTAGTCGTCCCCATTGCTCACCCAGTCTGCCACTTTTTCTTACTGTGGCCAGTCTGCCAGAAGCGATATGTCACTCGTTGTGTATCTTAAGAGATTCATCGTTACTCTTTCCATAGGTTACTGGTATTCTCTGATTCAATGCCTCTCGTAACGAAAAAGTGGCTATCTTAATAGTGCAATACTTCTTCCTCTCAGTTGCTCACACAGTTTACTACTTTTTTGTGTAGTTTTTGTCTGCCAGAAACTATAATTCACTAGTTTTGTATCATAAAAGAGTCATCGTTTCTCCTCCTATTGGTTATTCGAGACCTCTTAATCCAAACCGCAAGTAACGAGGCATTGGCTACCTTAAGAGAGTCATAGTTACTCGTCCCAATTGCTCACCCAGACTGCCACTTTTTCTTACTGCGGCCAGTCTGCCAGAAGCGATATGTCACTCGTTGTGTATCTTAAGAGATTCATCGTTACTCCTTCCATAGGTTACTGGTATTCTCTGAGTCAATACCTCTCGTGACGAAAAAGTGGCTATCTTAATAGTGCAATACTTCTTCCTCCGAGTTGCTCACACAGTTTACTGCTTTTTGTGTAGTTTTTGTCTGCCAGAAACTATAATTCACTAGTTGTGTATCATAAAAGAGTCATCGTTTCTCCTCCTAGGGGTTATTCGTAATATCTTAATCCAAACCGCAAGTAACGAGGCATTGGCTACCTTAAGAGCGTCATAGTTACTCGTCCCAATTGCTCACCCAGTCTGCCACTTTTCCTTACTGCGGCCAGTCTGCCAGAAGCAATATGTCACTCGTTGTGTATCTTAAGAGATTCATCGTTACTCTTTCCATAGGTTACTGGTATTCTCTGAGTCAATACCTCTCTTGACGAAAAAGTGGCTATCTTAATAGTGCAATACTTCTTCCTCCGAGTTGCTCACACAGTTTACTGCTTTTTGTGTAGTTTTTGTCTGCCAGAAACTATAATTCACTAGTTGTGTATCATAAAAGAGTCATCGTTTCTCCTCCTAGGGGTTATTCGAGATATCTTAATCCAAACCGCAAGTAACGAGGCATTGGCTACCTTAAGAGAGTAATAGTTACTCGTCCCAATTGCTCTCCCAGTCTGCCACTTTTCCTTACTGCGGCAAGTCTGCCAGAAGCGATATGTCACTCGTTGTGTATCTTAAGAGATTCATCGTTACTCTTTCCATAGGTTACTGGTATTCTCTGATTCAATGCCTCTCGTAACGAAAAAGTGGCTATCTTAATAGTGCAATACTTCTTCCTCCGAGTTGCTCACACCGTTTACTACTTTTTGTGTAGTTTTTGTCTGCCAGAAACTATAATTCACTAGTTGTGTATCATAAAAGAGTCATCGTTTCTCCTCCTAGGGGTTTTCGAGATTTCTTAATCCAAACCGCAAGTAACGAGGCATTGGCTACCTTAAGAGAGTCATAGTTACTCGTCCCCATTGCTCACCCAGTCTGCCACTTTTTCTTACTGTGGCCAGTCTGCCAGAAGCGATATGTCACTCGTTGTGTATCTTAAGAGATTCATCGTTACTCCTTCCATAGGTTACATGTATTCTCTGAGTCAATACCTCTCTTGACGAAAAAGTGGCTATCTTAATAGTGCAATACTTCTTCCTCCGAGTTGCTCACACAGTTTACTGCTTTTTGTGTAGTTGTTGTCTGCCAGAAACTATAATTCACTAGTTGTGTATCATAAAAGACTCATCGTTTCTCCTCCTAGGGGTTATTCGAGATATCTTAATCCAAACCGCAAGTAACGAGGCATTGGCTACCTTAAGAGCGTCATAGATACTCGTCCCAATTGCTCACCCAGTCTGCCACTTTTCCTTACTGCGGCCAGTCTGCCAGAAGCGATATGTCACTCGTTGTGTATCTTAAGAGATTCATCGTTACTCTTTCCATAGGTTACTGGTATTCTCTGATTCAATGCCTCTCGTAACGAAAAAGTGGCTATCTTAATAGTGCAATACTTCTTCCTCCCAGTTGCTCACAGAGTTTACTACTTTTTTGTGTAGTTTTTGTCTGCCAGAAACTATAATTCACTAGTTTTGTATCATAAAAGAGTCATCGTTTCTCCTCCTAGGGGTTATTCGAGACCTCTTAATCCAAACCGCAAGTAACGAGGCATTGGCTACCTTAAGAGAGTCATAGTTACTCGTCCCAATTGCTCACCCAGTCTGCCACTTTTTCTTACTGCGGCCAGTCTGCCAGAAGCGATATGTCACTCGTTGTGTATCTTAAGAGATTCATCGTTACTCCTTCCATAGGTTACTGCTATTCTCTGAGTCAATACCTCTCTTGACGAAAAAGTTGCTATCTTAATAGTGCAATACTTCTTCCTCCGAGTTGCTCACACAGTTTACTGCTTTTTGTGTAGTTTTTGTCTGCCAGAAACTATAATTCAATAGTTGTGTATCATAAAAGAGTCATCGTTTCTCCTCCTAGGGGTTATTCGAGACCTCTTAATCCAAACCGCAAGTAACGAGGCATTGGCTACCTTAAGAGAGTCATAGTTACTCGTCCCAATTGCTCACCCAGTCTGCCACTTTTTCTTACTGCGGCCAGTCCGCCAGAAGCGATATGTCACTCGTTGTGTATCTTAAGAGATTCATCGTTACTCCTTCCATAGGTTACTGGTATTCCCTGAGTCAATACCTCTCCTGACGAAAAAGTGGCTATCTTAATAGTGCAATACTTCTTCCTCCGAGTTGCTCACACAGTTTACTGCTTTTTGTGTAGTTTTTGTCTGCCAGAAACTATAATTCACTAGTTTTGTATAATAAAAGAGTCATCGTTTCTCCTCCTAGGGGTTATTCGAGACCTCTTAATCCAAACCGCAAGTAACGAGGCATTGGCTACCTTAAGAGAGTCATAGTTACTCGTCCCCATTGCTCACCCAGTCTGCCACTTTTTCTTACTGTGGCCAGTCTGCCAGAAGCGATATGTCACTCGTTGTGTATCTTAAGAGGTTCATCGTTACTCTTTCCATAGGTTACTGGTATTCTCTGATTCAATGCCTCTCGTGACGAAAAAGTGGCTATCTTAATAGTGCAATACTTCTTCCTCCCAGTTGCTCACAGAGTTTACTGCTTTTTGTGTAGTTTTTGTCTGCCAGAAACTATAATTCACTAGTTGTGTATCATAAAAGAGTCATCGTTTCTCCTCCTAGGGGTTATTCGAGATATCTTAATCCAAACCGCAAGTAACGAGGCATTGGCTACCTTAAGAGAGTCATAGTTACTCGTCCCAATTGCTCACCCAGTCTGCCACTTTTTCTTATTGCGGCCAGTCTGCCAGAAGCGATATGTCACTCGTTGTGTACCTTAAGAGATTCATCGTTACTCTTTCCATAGGTTACTGGTATTCTCTGATTCAATGCCTCTCGTAACGAAAAAGTGGCTATCTTAATAGTGCAATACTTCTTCCTCCCAGTTGCTCACAGAGTTTACTACTTTTTTGTGTAGTTTTTGTCTTCCAGAAACTATAATTCACTAGTTTTGTATCATAAAAGAGTCATCGTTTCTCCTCCTAGGGGTTATTCGAGACCTCTTAATCCAAACCGCAAGTAACGAGGCATTGGCTACCTTAAGAGAGTCATAGTTACTCGTCCCAATTGCTCACCCAGTCTGCCACTTTTTCTTACTGCGGCCAGTCTGCCAGAAGCGATATGTCACTCGTTGTGTATCTTAAGAGATTCATCGTTACTCTTTCCATAGGTTACTGGTATACTCTGATTCAATGCCTCTCGTAACGAAAAAGTGGCTATCTTAATAGTGCAATACTTCTTCCTCCGATTTGCTCACACCGTTTACTACTTTTTGTGCAGTTTTTGTCTGCCAGAAACTATAATTCACTAGTTGTGTATCATAAAAGAGTCATCGTTTCTCCTCCTAGGGGTTTTCGAGATTTCTTAATCCAAACCGCAAGTAACGAGGCATTGGCTACCTTAAGAGAGTCATAGTTACTCGTCCCCATTGCTCACCCAGTCTGCCACTTTTTCTTACTGTGGCCAGTCTGCCAGAAGCGATATGTCACTCGTTGTGTATCTTAAGAGATTCATCGTTACTCCTTCCATAGGTTACATGTATTCTCTGAGTCAATACCTCTCTTGACGAAAAAGTGGCTACCTTAATAGTGCAATACTTCTTCCTCCGAGTTGCTCACACAGTTTACTGCTTTTTGTGTAGTTTTTGTCTGCCAGAAACTATAATTCACTAGTTGTGTATCATAAAAGAGTCATCGTTTCTCCTCCTAGGGGTTATTCGAGACCTCTTAATCCAAACCGCAAGTAACGAGGCATTGGCTACCTTAAGAGAGTCATAGTTACTCGTCCCCATTGCTCACCCAGTCTGCCACTTTTTCTTACTGTGGCCAGTCTGCCAGAAGCGATATGTCACTCGTTGTGTATCTTAAGAGATTCATCGTTACTCTTTACATAGGTTACTGGAATTCTCTGATTCAATGCCTCTCGTGACGAAAAAGTGGCTATCTTAATAGTGCAATACTTCTTCCTCCCAGTTGCTCGCACAGTTTACTACTTTTTTGTGTAGTTTTTGTCTGTCAGAAACTACAATTCACTAGTTTTGTATCATAAAAGAGTCATCGTTTCTCCTCCTAGGGGTTATTCGAGATATCTTAATCCAAACCGCAAGTAACGAGGCATTGGCTACCTTAAGAGAGTAATAGTTACTCGTCCCAATTGCTCACCCAGTCTGCCACTTTTCCTTACTGCGGCCAGTCTGCCAGAAGCGATATGTCACTCGTTGTGTATCTTAAGAGATTCATCGTTACTCCTTCCATAGGTTACTGGTATTCTCTGAGTCAATACCTCTCTTGACGAAAAAGTGGCTATCTTAATAGTGCAATACTTCTTCCTCCGAGTTGCTCACACAGTTTGCTACTTTTTGTGTACTTGCCAGTCTGCCAGAAGCGATATGTCACTAGTTGTGTATCATAAAAGAGTCATCGTTTCTCCTCCTAGTGGTTATTCGAGACCTCTTAATCCAAACCGCAAGTAACGAGGCATTGGCTACCTTAAGAGAGTCATAGTTACTCGTCCCAATTGCTCACCCAGTCTGCCACTTTTTCTTACTGCGGCCATTCTGCCAGAAGCGATATGTCACTCGTTGTGTATCTTAAGAGATTCATCGTTACTCCTTCCATAGGTTACTGGTATTCTCTGAGTCAATACCTCTCGTGACGAAAAAGTGGCTATCTTAATAGTGCAATACTTCTTCCTCCGAGTTGCTCACACAGTTTACTGCTTTTTGTGTAGTTTTTGTCTGCCAGAAACTATAATTCACTAGTTGTGTATCATAAAAGAGTCATCGTTTCTCCTCCTAGGGGTTATTCGAGATATCTTAATCCAAACCGCAAGTAACGAGGCATTGGCTACCTTAAGAGCGTCATAGTTACTCGTCCCCATTGCTCACCCAGTCTGCCACTTTTTCTTACTGTGGCCAGTCTGCCAGAAGCGATATGTCACTCGTTGTGTATCTTAAGAGATTCATCGTTACTCCTTCCATAGGTTACATGTATTCTCTGAGTCAATACCTCTCTTGACGAAAAAGTGGCTATCTTAATAGTGCAATACTTCTTCCTCCGAGTTGCTCACACAGTTTACTACTTTTTGTGTAGTTTTTGTCTGCCAGAAACTATAATTCACTAGTTGTGTATCATAAAAGAGTCATCCTTTCTCCCCCTAGGGGTTTTCGAGATTTCTAAATCCAAACCGCAAGTAACGAGGCATTGGCTACCTTAAGAGAGTCATAGTTACTCGTCCCCATTGCTCACCCAGTCTGTTACTTTTTCTTACTGTGGCCAGTCTGTCAGAAGCGATATTTCACTCGTTGTGTATCTTAAGAGATTCATCGTTACTCCTTCCATAGGTTACTGGTATTCTCTGAGTCAATACCTCTCTTGACGAAAAAGTTGCTATCTTAATAGTGCAATACTTCTTCCTCCGAGTTGCTCACACAGTTTACTGCTTTTTGTGTAGTTTTTGTCTGCCAGAAACTATAATTCACTAGTTGTGTATCATAAAAGAGTCATCGTTTCTCCTCCTAGGGGTTATTCGAGACCTCTTAATCCAAACCGCAAGTAACGAGGCATTGGCTACCTTAAGAGAGTCATAGTTACTCGTCCCAATTGCTCACCCAGTCTGCCACTTTTTCTTACTGCGGCGTCTGCCAGAAGCGATATGTCACTCGTTGTGTATCTTAAGAGATTCATCGTTACTCCTTCCATAGGTTACTGGTATTCTCTGAGTCAATACCTCTCGTGACGAAAAAGTGGCTATCTTAATAGTGCAATACTTCTTCCTCCGAGTTGCTCACACAGTTTACTGCTTTTTGTGTAGTTTTTGTCTGCCAGAAACTATAATTCACTAGTTTTGTATAATAAAAGAGTCATCGTTTCTCCTCCTAGGGGTTATTCGAGACCTCTTAATCCAAACCGCAAGTAACGAGGCATTGGCTACCTTAAGGGAGTCATAGTTAGTCGTCCCCATTGCTCACCCAGTCTGCCACTTTTTCTTACTGTGGCCAGTCTGCCAGAAGCGATATGTCACTCGTTGTGTATCTTAAGAGATTCATCGTTACTCTTTCCATAGGTTACTGGTATTCTCTGATTCAATGCCTCTCGTAACGAAAAAGTGGCTATCTTAATAGTGCAATACTTCTTCCTCTCAGTTGCTCACACAGTTTACTACTTTTTTGTGTAGTTTTTGTCTGCCAGAAACTATAATTCACTAGTTTTGTATCATAAAAGAGTCATCGTTTCTCCTCCTATTGGTTATTCGAGACCTCTTAATCCAAACCGCAAGTAACGAGGCATTGGCTACCTTAAGAGAGTCATAGTTACTCGTCCCAATTGCTCACCCAGTCTGCCACTTTTTCTTACTGCGGCCAGTCTGCCAGAAGCGATATGTCACTCGTTGTGTATCTTAAGAGATTCATCGTTACTCCTTCCATAGGTTACTGGTATTCTCTGAGTCAATACCTCTCGTGACGAAAAAGTGGCTATCTTAATAGTGCAATACTTCTTCCTCCGAGTTGCTCACACAGTTTACTGCTTTTTGTGTAGTTTTTGTCTGCCAGAAACTATAATTCACTAGTTGTGTATCATAAAAGAGTCATCGTTTCTCCTCCTAGGGGTTATTCGTAATATCTTAATCCAAACCGCAAGTAACGAGGCATTGGCTACCTTAAGAGCGTCATAGTTACTCGTCCCAATTGCTCACCCAGTCTGCCACTTTTCCTTACTGCGGCCAGTCTGCCAGAAGCAATATGTCACTCGTTGTGTATCTTAAGAGATTCATCGTTACTCTTTCCATAGGTTACTGGTATTCTCTGAGTCAATACCTCTCTTGACGAAAAAGTGGCTATCTTAATAGTGCAATACTTCTTCCTCCGAGTTGCTCACACAGTTTACTGCTTTTTGTGTAGTTTTTGTCTGCCAGAAACTATAATTCACTAGTTGTGTATCATAAAAGAGTCATCGTTTCTCCTCCTAGGGGTTATTCGAGATATCTTAATCCAAACCGCAAGTAACGAGGCATTGGCTACCTTAAGAGAGTAATAGTTACTCGTCCCAATTGCTCTCCCAGTCTGCCACTTTTCCTTACTGCGGCAAGTCTGCCAGAAGCGATATGTCACTCGTTGTGTATCTTAAGAGATTCATCGTTACTCTTTCCATAGGTTACTGGTATTCTCTGATTCAATGCCTCTCGTAACGAAAAAGTGGCTATCTTAATAGTGCAATACTTCTTCCTCCGAGTTGCTCACACCGTTTACTACTTTTTGTGTAGTTTTTGTCTGCCAGAAACTATAATTCACTAGTTGTGTATCATAAAAGAGTCATCGTTTCTCCTCCTAGGGGTTTTCGAGATTTCTTAATCCAAACCGCAAGTAACGAGGCATTGGCTACCTTAAGAGAGTCATAGTTACTCGTCCCCATTGCTCACCCAGTCTGCCACTTTTTCTTACTGTGGCCAGTCTGCCAGAAGCGATATGTCACTCGTTGTGTATCTTAAGAGATTCATCGTTACTCCTTCCATAGGTTACATGTATTCTCTGAGTCAATACCTCTCTTGACGAAAAAGTGGCTATCTTAATAGTGCAATACTTCTTCCTCCGAGTTGCTCACACAGTTTACTGCTTTTTGTGTAGTTGTTGTCTGCCAGAAACTATAATTCACTAGTTGTGTATCATAAAAGACTCATCGTTTCTCCTCCTAGGGGTTATTCGAGATATCTTAATCCAAACCGCAAGTAACGAGGCATTGGCTACCTTAAGAGCGTCATAGATACTCGTCCCAATTGCTCACCCAGTCTGCCACTTTTCCTTACTGCGGCCAGTCTGCCAGAAGCGATATGTCACTCGTTGTGTATCTTAAGAGATTCATCGTTACTCTTTCCATAGGTTACTGGTATTCTCTGATTCAATGCCTCTCGTAACGAAAAAGTGGCTATCTTAATAGTGCAATACTTCTTCCTCCCAGTTGCTCACAGAGTTTACTACTTTTTTGTGTAGTTTTTGTCTGCCAGAAACTATAATTCACTAGTTTTGTATCATAAAAGAGTCATCGTTTCTCCTCCTAGGGGTTATTCGAGACCTCTTAATCCAAACCGCAAGTAACGAGGCATTGGCTACCTTAAGAGAGTCATAGTTACTCGTCCCAATTGCTCACCCAGTCTGCCACTTTTTCTTACTGCGGCCAGTCTGCCAGAAGCGATATGTCACTCGTTGTGTATCTTAAGAGATTCATCGTTACTCCTTCCATAGGTTACTGCTATTCTCTGAGTCAATACCTCTCTTGACGAAAAAGTTGCTATCTTAATAGTGCAATACTTCTTCCTCCGAGTTGCTCACACAGTTTACTGCTTTTTGTGTAGTTTTTGTCTGCCAGAAACTATAATTCAATAGTTGTGTATCATAAAAGAGTCATCGTTTCTCCTCCTAGGGGTTATTCGAGACCTCTTAATCCAAACCGCAAGTAACGAGGCATTGGCTACTTTAAGAGAGTCATAGTTACTCGTCCCAATTGCTCACCCAGTCTGCCACTTTTTCTTACTGCGGCCAGTCCGCCAGAAGCGATATGTCACTCGTTGTGTATCTTAAGAGATTCATCGTTACTCCTTCCATAGGTTACTGGTATTCCCTGAGTCAATACCTCTCCTGACGAAAAAGTGGCTATCTTAATAGTGCAATACTTCTTCCTCCGAGTTGCTCACACAGTTTACTGCTTTTTGTGTAGTTTTTGTCTGCCAGAAACTATAATTCACTAGTTTTGTATAATAAAAGAGTCATCGTTTCTCCTCCTAGGGGTTATTCGAGACCTCTTAATCCAAACCGCAAGTAACGAGGCATTGGCTACCTTAAGAGAGTCATAGTTACTCGTCCCCATTGCTCACCCAGTCTGCCACTTTTTCTTACTGTGGCCAGTCTGCCAGAAGCGATATGTCACTCGTTGTGTATCTTAAGAGGTTCATCGTTACTCTTTCCATAGGTTACTGGTATTCTCTGATTCAATGCCTCTCGTGACGAAAAAGTGGCTATCTTAATAGTGCAATACTTCTTCCTCCCAGTTGCTCACAGAGTTTACTGCTTTTTGTGTAGTTTTTGTCTGCCAGAAACTATAATTCACTAGTTGTGTATCATAAAAGAGTCATCGTTTCTCCTCCTAGGGGTTATTCGAGATATCTTAATCCAAACCGCAAGTAACGAGGCATTGGCTACCTTAAGAGAGTCATAGTTACTCGTCCCAATTGCTCACCCAGTCTGCCACTTTTTCTTATTGCGGCCAGTCTGCCAGAAGCGATATGTCACTCGTTGTGTACCTTAAGAGATTCATCGTTACTCTTTCCATAGGTTACTGGTATTCTCTGATTCAATGCCTCTCGTAACGAAAAAGTGGCTATCTTAATAGTGCAATACTTCTTCCTCCCAGTTGCTCACAGAGTTTACTACTTTTTTGTGTAGTTTTTGTCTTCCAGAAACTATAATTCACTAGTTTTGTATCATAAAAGAGTCATCGTTTCTCCTCCTAGGGGTTATTCGAGACCTCTTAATCCAAACCGCAAGTAACGAGGCATTGGCTACCTTAAGAGAGTCATAGTTACTCGTCCCAATTGCTCACCCAGTCTGCCACTTTTTCTTACTGCGGCCAGTCTGCCAGAAGCGATATGTCACTCGTTGTGTATCTTAAGAGATTCATCGTTACTCTTTCCATAGGTTACTGGTATACTCTGATTCAATGCCTCTCGTAACGAAAAAGTGGCTATCTTAATAGTGCAATACTTCTTCCTCCGATTTGCTCACACCGTTTACTACTTTTTGTGCAGTTTTTGTCTGCCAGAAACTATAATTCACTAGTTGTGTATCATAAAAGAGTCATCGTTTCTCCTCCTAGGGGTTTTCGAGATTTCTTAATCCAAACCGCAAGTAACGAGGCATTGGCTACCTTAAGAGAGTCATAGTTACTCGTCCCCATTGCTCACCCAGTCTGCCACTTTTTCTTACTGTGGCCAGTCTGCCAGAAGCGATATGTCACTCGTTGTGTATCTTAAGAGATTCATCGTTACTCCTTCCATAGGTTACATGTATTCTCTGAGTCAATACCTCTCTTGACGAAAAAGTGGCTACCTTAATAGTGCAATACTTCTTCCTCCGAGTTGCTCACACAGTTTACTGCTTTTTGTGTAGTTTTTGTCTGCCAGAAACTATAATTCACTAGTTGTGTATCATAAAAGAGTCATCGTTTCTCCTCCTAGGGGTTATTCGAGATATCTTAATCCAAACCGCAAGTAACGAGGCATTGGCTACCTTAAGAGCGTCATAGTTACTCGTCCCAATTGCTCACCCAGTCTGCCACTTTTCCTTACTGCGGCCAGTCTGCCAGAAGCGATATGTCACTCGTTGTGTATCTTAAGAGATTCATCGTTACTCTTTCCATAGGTTACTGGTATTCTCTGATTCAATGCCTCTCGTAACGAAAAAGTGGCTATCTTAATAGTGCAATACTTCTTCCTCCCAGTTGCTCACAGAGTTTACTACTTTTTTGTGTAGTTTTTGTCTGCCAGAAACTATAATTCACTAGTTTTGTATCATAAAAGAGTCATCGTTTCTCCTCCTAGGGGTTATTCGAGACCTCTTAATCCAAACCGCAAGTAACGAGGCATTGGCTACCTTAAGAGAGTCATAGTTACTCGTCCCAATTGCTCACCCAGTCTGCCACTTTTTCTTACTGCGGCCAGTCTGCCAGAAGCGATATGTCACTCGTCGTGTATCTTAAGAGATTCATCGTTACTCCTTCCATAGGTTACTGGTATTCTCTGAGTCAATACCTCTCGTGACGAAAAAGTGGCTATCTTAATAGTGCAATACTTCTTCCTCCGAGTTGCTCACACAGTTTACTACTTTTTGTGTAGTTTTTGTCTGCCAGAAACTATAATTCACTAGTTGTGTATCATAAAAGAGTCATCGTTTCTCCTCCTAGGGGTTTTCGAGATTTCTAAATCCAAACCGCAAGTAACGAGGCATTGGCTACCTTAAGAGAGTCATAGTTACTCGTCCCCATTGCTCACCCAGTCTGTTACTTTTTCTTACTGTGGCCAGTCTGTCAGAAGCGATATTTCACTCGTTGTGTATCTTAAGAGATTCATCGTTACTCCTTCCATAGGTTACTGGTATTCTCTGATTCAATGCCTCTCGTAACGAAAAAGTGGCTATCTTAATAGTGCAATACTTCTTCCTCCGAGTTGCTCACACAGTTTACTGCTTTTTGTGTAGTTTTTGTCTGCCAGAAACTATAATTCACTAGTTGTGTATCATAAAAGAGTCATCGTTTCTCCTCCTAGGGGTTATTCGAGACCTCTTAATCCAAACCATAAGTAACGAGGCATTGGCTACCTTAAGAGAGTCATAGTTACTCGTCCCAATTGCTCACCCAGTCTGCCACTTTTTCTTACTGCGGCCAGTCTGCCAGAAGCGATATGTCACTCGTTGTGTACCTTAAGAGATTCATCGTTACTCTTTCCATAGGTTACTGGTATTCTCTGATTCAATGCCTCTCGTAACGAAAAAGTGGCTATCTTAATAGTGCAATACTTCTTCCTCCCAGTTGCTCACAGAGTTTACTACTTTTTTGTGTAGTTTTTGTCTTCCAGAAACTATAATTCACTAGTTTTGTATCATAAAAGAGTCATCGTTTCTCCTCCTAGGGGTTATTCGAGACCTCTTAATCCAAACCGCAAGTAACGAGGCATTGGCTACCCTAAGAGAGTAATAGTTACTCGTCCCAATTGCTCACCCAGTCTGCCACTTTTCCTTACTGCGGCCAGTCTGCCAGAAGCGATATGTCACTCGTTGTGTATCTTAAGAGATTCATCGTTACTCCTTCCATAGGTTACTGGTATTCTCTGAGTCAATACCTCTCTTGACGAAAAAGTGGCTATCTTAATAGTGCAATACTTCTTCCTCCCAGTTGCTCACACAGTTTACTACATTTTGTGTAGTTTTTGTCTGCCAGAAACTATAATTCACTAGTTTTGTATCATAAAAGAGTCATCGTTTCTCCTCCTAGTTGTTATTCGAGACCTCTTAATCCAAACCGCAAGTAACGAGGCATTGGCTACCTTAAGAGAGTCATAGTTACTCGTCCCAATTGCTCACCCAGTCTGCCACTTTTTCTTACTGCGGCCAGTCTGCCAGAAGCGATATGTCACTCGTTGTGTATCTTAAGAGATTCATCGTTACTCCTTCCATAGGTTACTGGTATTCTCTGATTCAATGCCTCTCGTGACGAAAAAGTGGCTATCTTAATAGTGCAATACTTCTTCCTCCCAGTTGCTCACACAGTTTACTACTTTTTTGTGTAGTTTTTGTCTGCCAGAAACTATAATTCACTAGTTTTGTATCATAAAAGAGTCATCGTTTCTCCTCCTAGGGGTTATTCGAGATATCTTAATCCAAACCGCAAGTAACGAGGCATTGGCTACCCTAAGAGAGTAATAGTTACTCGTCCCAATTGCTCACCCAGTCTGCCACTTTTCCTTACTGCGGCCAGTCTGCCAGAAGCGATATGTCACTGGTTGTGTATCTTAAGAGATTCATCGTTACTCTTTCCATAGGTTACTGGTATTCTCTGATTAAATGCCTCTCGTAACGAAAAAGTGGTTATCTTAATAGTCCAATACTTCTTCCTCCCAGTTGCTCACAGAGTTTACTACTTTTTTGTGTAGGTTTTGTCTGCCAGAAACTATAATTCACTAGTTTTGTATCATAAAAGAGTCATCGTTTCTCCTCCTAGTGGTTATTCGAGACCTCTTAATCCAAACCGCAAGTAACGAGGCATTGGCTAACTTAAGAGAGTCATAGTTACTCGTCCCAATTGCTCACCCAGTCTGCCACTTTTTCTTACTGCGGCCAGTCTGCCAGAAGCGATATGTCACTCGTTGTGTATCTTAAGAGATTCATCGTTACTCCTTCCATAGGTTACTGGTATTCTCTGAGTCAATACCTCTCTTGACGAAAAAGTGGCTATCTTAATAGTGCAATACTTCTTCCTCCGAGTTGCTCACACAGTTTACTACTTTTTGTGTAGTTTTTGTCTGCCAGAAACTATAATTCACTAGTTGTGTATCATAAAAGTGTCATCGTTTCTCCTCCTAGGGGTTATTCGAGATATCTTAATCCAAACCGCAAGTAACGAGGCATTGGCTACCTTAAGAGAGTAATAGTAACTCGTCCCAATTGCTCACCCAGTCTGCCACTTTTCCTTACTGCGGCCAGTCTGCCAGAAGCGATATGTCACTCGTTGTGTATCTTAAGAGATTCATCGTTACTCCTTCCATAGGTTACTGGTATTCTCTGAGTCAATACCTCTCTTGACGAAAAAGTGGCTATCTTAATAGTGCAATACTTCTTCCTCCCAGTTGCTCACACAGTTTACTACTTTTTGTGTAGTTTTTGTCTGCCAGAAACTATAATTCACTAGTTGTGTATCATAAAAGAGTCATCGTTTCTCCTCCTAGGGGTTTTCGAGATTTCTTAATCCAAACCGCAAGTAACGAGGCATTGGCTACCTTAAGAGAGTCATAGTTACTCGTCCCCATTGCTCTCCAAGTCTGCCACTTTTTCTTACTGTGGCCAGTCTGCCAGAAGCGATATGTCACTCGTTGTGTATCTTAAGAGATTCATCGTTACTCCTTCCATAGGTTACATGTATTCTCTGAGTCAATACCTCTCTTGACGAAAAAGTGGCTATCTTAATAGTGCAATACTTCTCCCTCCGAGTTGCTCACACAGTTTACTGCTTTTTGTGTAGTATTTGTCTGCCAGAAACTATAATTCACTAGTTGTGTATCATAAAAGAGTCATCGTTTCTCCTCCTAGGGGTTATTCGAGACCTCTTAATCCAAACCGTAAGTAACGAGGCATTGGCTACCTTAAGAGAGTCATAGTTACTCGTCCCAATTGCTCACAAAGTCTGCCACTTTTCCTTACTGCGGCCAGTCTGCCAGAAGCGATATGTCACTCGTTGTGTATCTTAAGAGATTCATCGTTACTCCTTCCATAGGTTACTGGTATTCTCTGAGTCAATACCTCTCGTGACGAAAAAGTGGCTATCTTAATAGTGCAATACTTCTTCCTCCGAGTTGCTCACACAGTTTACTGCTTTTTGTGTAGTTTTTGTCTGCCAGAAACTATAATTCACTAGTTGTATCATAAAAGAGTCATCGTTTCTCCTCCTAGGGGTTTTCGAGATTTCTTAATCCAAACCGCAAGTAACGAGGCATTGGCTACATTAAGAGAGTCATAATTACTCGTCCCCATTGCTCACCCAGTCTGCCACTTTTTCTTACTATGGCCAGTCTGCCAGAAGCGATATGTCACTCGTTGTGTATCTTAAGAGATTCATCGTTACTCTTTCCATAGGTTACTGGTATTCTCTGATTCAATGCCTCTCGTGACGAAAAAGTGGCTATCTTAATAGTGCAATACTTCTTCCTCCCAGTTGCTCACAGAGTTTACTACTTTTTTGTGTAGTTTTTGTCTGCCAGAAACTATAATTCACTAGTTTTGTATCATAAAAGAGTCATCGTTTCCCCTCCTAGGGGTTATTCGAGATATCTTAATCCAAACCGCAAGTAACGAGGCATTGGCTACCTTAAGAGAGTCATAGTTACTCGTCCCAATTGCTCACCCAGTCTGCCACTTTTTCTTACTGCGGCCAGTCTGCCAGAAGCGATATGTCACTCGTTGTGTATCTTAAGAGATTCATCGTTACTCCTTCCATAGGTTACTGTTATTCTCTGAGTCAATACCTCTCGTGACGAAAAAGTGGCTATCTTAATAGTGCAATACTTCTTCCTCCGAGTTGCTCACACAGTTTACTACTTTTTGTGTAGTTTTTGTCTGCCAGAAACTATAATTCACTAGTTGTGTATCATAAAAGAGTCATCGTTTCTCCTCCTAGGGGTTTTCGAGATTTCTTAATCCAAACCGCAAGTAACGAGGCATTGGCTACCTTAAGAGAGTCATAGTTACTCGTCCCCATTGCTCACCCAGTCTGCCACTTTTTCTTACTGTGGCCAGTCTGCCAGAAGCGATATGTCACTCGTTGTGTATCTTAAGAGATTCATCGTTACTCCTTCCATAGGTTACATGTATTCTCTGAGTCAATACCTCTCTTGACGAAATAGTGGCTATCTTAATAGTGCAATACTTCTTCCTCCGAGTTGCTCACACAGTTTACTGCTTTTTGTGTAGTATTTGTCTGCCAGAAACTATAATTCACTAGTTTTGTATCATAAAAGAGTCATCGTTTCTCCTCCTAGGGGTTATTCGAGACCTCTTAATCCAAACCTCAAGTAACGAGGCATTGGCTACCTTAAGAGAGTCATAGTTACTCGTCCCAATTGCTCACCCAGTCTGCCACTTTTCCTTACTGCGGCCAGTCTGCCAGAAGCGATATGTCACTCGTTGTGTATCTTAAGAGATTCATCGTTACTCTTTCCATAGGTTACTGGTATTCTCTGATTAAATGCCTCTCGTAACGAAAAAGTGGCTATCTTAATAGTGCAATACTTCTTCCTCTCAGTTGCTCACACAGTTTACTACTTTTTTGTGTAGTTTTTGTCTGCCAGAAACTATAATTCACTAGTTTTGTATCATAAAAGAGTCATCGTTTCTCCTCCTAGTGGTTATTCGAGACCTCTTAATCCAAACCGCAAGTAACGAGGCATTGGCTACCTTAAGAGAGTCATAGTTACTCGTCCCAATTGCTCACCCAGTCTGCCACTTTTTCGTACTGCGGCCAGTCTGCCAGAAGCGATATGTCACTCGTTGTGTATCTTAAGAGATTCATCGTTACTCCTTCCATAGGTTACATGTATTCTCTGAGTCAATACCTCTCTTGACGAAAAAGTGGCTATCTTAATAGTGCAATACTTCTTCCTCCGAGTTGCTCACACAGTTTACTGCTTTTTGTGTAGTTTTTGTCTGCCAGTAACTATAATTCACTAGTTGTGTATCATAAAAGAGTCATCGTTTCTCCTCCTAGGGTTTATTCGAGATATCTTAATCCAAACCGCAAGTATCGAGGCATTGGCTACCTTAAGAGCGTCATAGTTACTCGTCCCAATTGCTCAACCAGTCTGCCACTTTTCCTTACTGCGGCCAGTCTGCCAGAAGCGATATGTCACTCGTTGTGTATCTTAATAGATTCATCGTTACTCTTTCCATAGGTTACTGGTATTCTCTGATTCAATGCCTCTCGTAACGAAAAAGTGGCTATCTTAATAGTGCAATACTTCTTCCTCCCAGTTGCTCACAGAGTTTACTACTTTTTTGTGTAGTTTTCGTCTGCCAGAAACTATAATTCACTAGTTTTGTATCATAAAAGAGTCATCGTTTCTCCTCCTAGGGGTTATTCGAGACCTCTTAATCCAAACCACAAGTAACGAGGCATTGGCTAACTTAAGAGAGTCATAGTTACTCGTCCGAATTGCTCACCCAGTCTGCCACTTTTTCTTACTGCGGCCAGTCTGCCAGAAGCGATATGTCACTCGTTGTGTATCTTAAGAGATTCATCGTTACTCCTTCCATAGGTTACATGTATTCTCTGAGTCAATACCTCTCTTGACGAAAAAGTGGCTATCTTAATAGTGCAATACTTCTTCCTCCGAGTTGCTCACACAGTTTACTACTTTTTGTGTAGTTTTTGTCTGCCAGAAACTATAATTCACTAGTTGTGTATCATAAAAGAGTCATCGTTTCTCCTCCTAGGGGTTTTCGAGACCTCTTAATCCAAACCGCAAGTAACGAGGCATTGGCTACCTTAAGAGAGTCATAGTTACTCGTCCCAATTGCTCACAAAGTCTGCCACTTTTCCTTACTGCGGCCAGTCTGCCAGAAGCGATATGTCACTCGTTGTGTATCTTAAGAGATTCATCGTTACTCCTTCCATAGGTTACTGGTATTCTCTGAGTCAATACCTCTCGTGACGAAAAAGTGGCTATCTTAATAGTGCAATACTTCTTCCTCCGAGTTGCTCACACAGTTTACTGCTTTTTGTGTAGTTTTTGTCTGCCAGAAACTATAATTCACTAGTTGTGTATCATAAAAGAGTCATCGTTTCTCCTCCTAGGGGTTTTCGAGATTTCTTAATCCAAACCGCAAGTAACGAGGCATTGGCTACCTTAAGAGAGTCATAATTACTCGTCCCCATTGCTCACCCAGTCTGCCACTTTTTCTTACTGTGGCCAGTCTGCCAGAAGCGATATGTCACTCGTTGTGTATCTTAAGAGATTCATCGTTACTCTTTCCATAGGTTACTGGTATTCTCTGATTCAATGCCTCTCGTGACGAAAAAGTGGCTATCTTAATAGTGCAATACTTCTTCCTCCCAGTTGCTCACACAGTTTACTACTTTTTTGTGTAGTTTTTGTCTGCCAGAAACTATAATTCACTAGTTTTGTATCATAAAAGAGTCATCGTTTCTCCTCCTAGGGGTTATTCGAGATATCTTAATCCAAACCGCAAGTAACGAGGCATTGGCTACCTTAAGAGAGTAATAGTTACTCGTCCCAATTGCTCACCCAGTCTGCCACTTTTCCTTACTGCGGCCAGTCTGCCAGAAGCGATATGTCACTCGTTGTGTACCTTAAGAGATTCATCGTTACTCTTTCCATAGGTTACTGGTATTCTCTGATTAAATGCCTCTCGTAACGAAAAAGTGGCTATCTTAGTAGTGCAATACTTCTTCCTCCCAGTTGCTCACAGAGTTTACTACTTTTTTGTGTAGTTTTTGTCTGCCAGAAACTATAATTCACTAGTTTTGTATCATAAAAGAGTCATCGTTTCTCCTCCTAGTGGTTATTCGAAACCTCTTAATCCAAACCGCAAGTAACGAGGCATTGGCTACCTTAAGAGAGTCATAGTTACTCGTCCCAATTGCTCACCCAGTCTGCCACTTTTTCTTACTGCGGCCAGTCTGCCAGAAGCGATATGTCACTCGTTGTGTATCTTAAGAGATTCATCGTTACTCCTTCCATAGGTTACTGTTATTCTCTGAGTCAATACCTCTCGTGACGAAAAAGTGGCTATCTTAATAGTGCAATACTTCTTCCTCCGAGTTGCTCACACAGTTTACTACTTTTTGTGTAGTTTTTGTCTGCCAGAAACTATAATTCACTAGTTGTGTATCATAAAAGAGTCATCGTTTCTCCTCCTAGGGGTTTTCGAGATTTCTTAATCCAAACCGCAAGTAACGAGGCATTGGCTACCTTAAGAGAGTCATAGTTACTCGTCCCCATTGCTCACCCAGTCTGCCACTTTTTCTTACTGTGGCCAGTCTGCCAGAAGCGATATGTCACTCGTTGTGTATCTTAAGAGATTCATCGTTACTCCTTCCATAGGTTACATGTATTCTCTGAGTCAATACCTCTCTTGACGAAAAAGTGGCTATCTTAATAGTGCATTCTTCTTCCTCCGAGTTGCACACACAGTTTACTGCTTTTTGTGTAGTATTTGTCTGCCAGAAACTATAATTCACTAGTTGTGTATCATAAAAGAGTCATCGTTTCTCCTCCTAGGGGTTATTCGAGACCTCTTAATCCAAACCGCAAGTAACGAGGCATTGGCTACCTTAAGAGAGTCATAGTTACTCGTCCCAATTGCTCACCCAGTCTGCCACTTTTTCTTACTGCGGCCAGTCTGCCAGAAGCGATATGTCACTCGTTGTGTATCTTAAGAGATTCATCGTTACTCCTTCCATAGGTTACTGGTATTCTCTGAGTCAATACCTCTCGTGACGAAAAAGTGGCTATCTTAATAGTGCAATACTTCTTCCTCCCAGTTGCTCACACAGTTTACTACTTTTTTGTGTAGTTTTTGTCTGCCAGAAACTATAATTCACTAGTTTTGTATCATAAAAGAATCATCGTTTCTCCTCCTAGGGGTTATTCGAGATATCTTAATCCAAACCGCAAGTAACGAGGCATTGGCTACCTTAAGAGAGTAATAGTTACTCGTCCCAATTGCTCACCCAGTCTGCCACTTTTCCTTACTGCGGCCAGTCTGCCAGAAGCGATATGTCACTCGTTGTGTATCTTAAGAGATTCATCGTTACTCTTTCCATAGGTTACTGGTATTCTCTGATTAAATGCCTCTCGTAACGAAAAAGTGGCTATCTTAATAGTGCAATACTTCTTCCTCCCAGTTGCTCACAGAGTTTACTACTTTTTTGTGTAGTTTTTGTCTGCCAGAAACTATAATTCACTAGTTTTGTATCATAAAAGAGTCATCGTTTCTCCTCCTAGGGGTTATTCGAGACCTCTTAATCCAAACCACAAGTAACGAGGCATTGGCTAACTTAAGAGAGTCATAGTTACTCGTCCGAATTGCTCACCCAGTCTGCCACTTTTTCTTACTGCGGCCAGTCTGCCAGAAGCGATATGTCACTCGTTGTGTATCTTAAGAGATTCATCGTTACTCCTTCCATAGGTTACTGGTATTCTCTGAGTCAATACCTCTCGTGACGAAAAAGTGGCTATCTTAATAGTGCAATACTTCTTCCTCCGAGTTGCTCACACAGTTTACTACTTTTTGTGTAGTTTTTGTCTGCCAGAAACTATAATTCACTAGTTGTGTATCATAAAAGAGTCATCGTTTCTCCTCCTAGGGGTTTTCGAGATTTCTTAATCCAAACCGCAAGTAACGAGGCATTGGCTACCTTAAGAGAGTCATAGTTACTCGTCCCCATTGCTCACCCAGTCTGTTACTTTTTCTTACTGTGGCCAGTCTGTCAGAAGCGATATGTCACTCGTTGTGTATCTTAAGAGATTCATCGTTACTCTTTCCATAGGTTACTGGTATTCTCTGATTCAATGCCTCTCGTGACGAAAAACTGACTATCTTAATAGTGCAATACTTCTTCCTCCGAGTTGCTCACACAGTTTACTACTTTTTTGTGTAGTTTTTGTCTGCCAGAAACTATAATTCACTAGTTTTGTATCATAAAAGAGTCATCGTTTCTCCTCCTAGGGGTTATTCGAGATATCTTAATCCAAACCGCAAGTAACGAGGCATTGGCTACCTTAAGAGAGTAATAGTTACTCGTCCCAATTGCTCACCCAGTCTGCCACTTTTTCTTACTGTGGCCAGTCTGCCAGAAGCGATATGTCACTCGTTGTGTATCTTAAGAGATTCATCGTTACTCCTTCCAAAGGTTACATGTATTCTCTGAGTCAATACCTCTCTTGACGAAAAAGTGGCTATCTTAATAGTGCATTCTTCTTCCTCCGAGTTGCTCACACAGTTTACTGCTTTTTGTGTAGTATTTGTCTGCCAGAAACTATAATTCACTAGTTGTGTATCATAAAAGAGTCATCGTTTCTCCTCCTAGGGGTTATTCGAGACCTCTTAATCCAAACCGCAAGTAACGAGGCATTGGCTACCTTAAGAGAGTCATAGTTACTCGTCCCAATTGCTCACCCAGTCTGCCACTTTTTCTTACTGCGGCCAGTCTGCCAGAAGCGATATGTCACTCGTTGTGTATCTTAAGAGATTCATCGTTACTCCTTCCATAGGTTACTGGTATTCTCTGAGTCAATACCTCTCGTGACGAAAAAGTGGCTATCTTAATAGTGCAATACTTCTTCCTCCCAGTTGCTCACAGAGTTTACTACTTTTTTGTGTAGTTTTTGTCTGCCAGAAACTATAATTCACTAGTTTTGTATCATAAAAGAGTCATCGTTTCTCCTCCTAGGGGTTATTCGAGACCTCTTAATCCAAACCACAAGTAACGAGGCATTGGCTAACTTAAGAGAGTCATAGTTACTCGTCCGAATTGCTCACCCAGTCTGCCACTTTTTCTTACTGCGGCCAGTCTGCCAGAAGCGATATGTCACTCGTTGTGTATCTTAAGAGATTCATCGTTACTCCTTCCATAGGTTACTGGTATTCTCTGAGTCAATACCTCTCGTGACGAAAAAGTGGCTATCTTAATAGTGCAATACTTCTTCCTCCGAGTTGCTCACACAGTTTACTACTTTTTGTGTAGTTTTTGTCTGCCAGAAACTATAATTCACTAGTTGTGTATCATAAAAGAGTCATCGTTTCTCCTCCTAGGGGTTTTCGAGATTTCTTAATCCAAACCGCAAGTAACGAGGCATTGGCTACCTTAAGAGAGTCATAGTTACTCGTCCCCATTGCTCACCCAGTCTGCCACTTTTTCTTACTGTGGCCAGTCTGCCAGAAGCGATATGTCACTCGTTGTGTATCTTAAGAGATTCATCGTTACTCCTTCCATAGGTTACATGTATTCTCTGAGTCAATACCTCTCTTGACGAAAAAGTGGCTATCTTAATAGTGCATTCTTCTTCCTCCGAGTTGCTCACACAGTTTACTGCTTTTTGTGTAGTATTTGTCTGCCAGAAACTATAATTTACTAGTTGTGTATCATAAAAGAGTCATCGTTTCTCCTCCTAGGGGTTATTCGAGACCTCTTAATCCAAACCGCAAGTAACGAGGCATTGGCTACCTTAAGAGAGTCATAGTTACTCGTCCCAATTGCTCACCCAGTCTGCCACTTTTTCTTACTGCGGCCAGTCTGCCAGAAGCGATATGTCACTCGTTGTGTATCTTAAGAGATTCATCGTTACTCCTTCCATAGGTTACTGGTATTCTCTGAGTCAATACCTCTCGTGACGAAAAAGTGGCTATCTTAATAGTGCAATACTTCTTCCTCCCAGTTGCTCACACAGTTTACTACTTTTTTGTGTAGTTTTTGTCTGCCAGAAACTATAATTCACTAGTTTTGTATCATAAAAGAATCATCGTTTCTCCTCCTAGGGGTTATTCGAGATATCTTAATCCAAACCGCAAGTAACGAGGCATTGGCTACCTTAAGAGAGTAATAGTTACTCGTCCCAATTGCTCACCCAGTCTGCCACTTTTCCTTACTGCGGCCAGTCTGCCAGAAGCGATATGTCACTCGTTGTGTATCTTAAGAGATTCATCGTTACTCTTTCCATAGGTTACTGGTATTCTCTGATTAAATGCCTCTCGTAACGAAAAATTGGCTATCTTAATAGTGCAATACTTCTTCCTCCCAGTTGCTCACAGAGTTTACTACTTTTTTGTGTAGTTTTTGTCTGCCAGAAACTATAATTCACTAGTTTTGTATCATAAAAGAGTCATCGTTTCTCCTCCTAGGGGTTATTCGAGACCTCTTAATCCAAACCACAAGTAACGAGGCATTGGCTAACTTAAGAGAGTCATAGTTACTCGTCCGAATTGCTCACCCAGTCTGCCACTTTTTCTTACTGCGGCCAGTCTGCCAGAAGCGATATGTCACTCGTTGTGTATCTTAAGAGATTCATCGTTACTCCTTCCATAGGTTACTGGTATTCTCTGAGTCAATACCTCTCGTGACGAAAAAGTGGCTATCTTAATAGTGCAATACTTCTTCCTCCGAGTTGCTCACACAGTTTACTACTTTTTGTGTAGTTTTTGTCTGCCAGAAACTATAATTCACTAGTTGTGTATCATAAAAGAGTCATCGTTTCTCCTCCTAGGGGTTTTCGAGATTTCTTAATCCAAACCGCAAGTAACGAGGCATTGGCTACCTTAAGAGAGTCATAGTTACTCGTCCCCATTGCTCACCCAGTCTGTTACTTTTTCTTACTGTGGCCAGTCTGTCAGAAGCGATATGTCACTCGTTGTGTATCTTAAGAGATTCATCGTTACTCTTTCCATAGGTTACTGGTATTCTCTGATTCAATGCCTCTCGTGACGAAAAACTGACTATCTTAATAGTGCAATACTTCTTCCTCCGAGTTGCTCACACAGTTTACTACTTTTTTGTGTAGTTTTTGTCTGCCAGAAACTATAATTCACTAGTTTTGTATCATAAAAGAGTCATCGTTTCTCCTCCTAGGGGTTATTCGAGATATCTTAATCCAAACCGCAAGTAACGAGGCATTGGCTACCTTAAGAGAGTAATAGTTACTCGTCCCAATTGCTCACCCAGTCTGCCACTTTTCCTTACTGCGGCCAGTCTGCCAGAAGCGATATGTCACTCGTTGTGTATCTTAAGAGATTCATCGTTACTCTTTCCATAGGTTACTGGTATTCTCTGATTAAATGCCTCTCGTAACGAAAAAGTGGCTATCTTAATAGTGCAATACTTCTTCCTCCCAGTTGCTCACAGAGTTTACTACTTTTTTGTGTAGTTTTTGTCTGCCATAAACTATAATTCACTAGTTTTGTATCATAAAAGAGTCATCGTTTCTCCTCCTAGTGGTTATTCGAGACCTCTTAATCCAAACCGCAAATAACGAGGCATTGGCTACATTAAGAGAGTCATAGTTACTCGTCCCAATTGCTCACCCAGTCTGCCACTTTTTCTTACTGCGGCCAGTCTGCCAGAAGCGATATGTCACTCGTTGTGTATCTTAAGAGATTCATCGTTACTCCTTCCATAGGTTACATGTATTCTCTGAGTCAATACCTCTCTTGACGAAAAAGTGGCTATCTTAATAGTGCAATACTTCTTCCTCCCAGTTGCTCACACAGTTTACTGCTTTTTGTGTAGTTTTTGTCTGCCAGAAACTATAATTCACTAGTTGTGTATCATAAAAGAGTCATCGTTTCTCCTCCTAGGGGTTATTCGAGATATCTTAATCCAAACCGCAAGTAACGAGGCATTGTCTACCTTAAGAGAGTAATAGTTACTCGTCCCAATTGCTCACCCAGTCTGCCACTTTTCCTTACTGCGGCCAGTCTGCCAGAAGCGATATGTCACTCGTTGTGTATCTTAAGAGATTCATCGTCACTCTTTCCATAGGTTACTGGTATTCTCTGATTCAATGCCTCTCGTAACGAAAAAGTGGCTATCTTAATAGTGCAATACTTCTTCCTCCCAGTTGCTCACAGAGTTTACTACTTTTTTGTGTAGTTTTTGTCTGCCAGAAACTATAATTCACTAGTTTTGTATCATAAAAGAGTCATCGTTTCTCCTCCTAGGGGTTATTCGAGACCTCTTAATCCAAACCACAAGTAACGAGGCATTGGCTACCTTAAGAGAGTCATAGTTACTCGTCCGAATTGCTCACCCAGTCTGCCACTTTTTCTTACTTCGGCCAGTCTGCCAGAAGCGATATGTCACTCGTTGTGTATCTTAAGAGATTCATCGTTACTCCTTCCATAGGTTACTGGTATTCTCTGAGTCAATACCTCTCGTGACGAAAAAGTGGCTATCTTAATAGTGCAATACTTCTTCCTCCGAGTTGCTCACACAGTTTACTACTTTTTGTGTAGTTTTTGTCTGCCAGAAACTATAATTCACTAGTTGTGTATCATAAAAGAGTCATCGTTTCTCCTCCTAGGGGTTTTCGAGATTTCTTAATCCAAACCGCAAGTAACGAGGCATTGGCTACCTTAAGAGAGTCATAGTTACTCGTCCCCATTGCTCACCCAGTCTGTTACATTTTCTTACTGTGGCCAGTCTGTCAGAAGCGATATGTCACTCGTTGTGTATCTTAAGAGATTCATCGTTACTCCTTCCATAGGTTACTGGTATTCTCTGAGTCAATACCTCTCTTGACGAAAAAGTGGCTATCTTAATAGTGCAATACTTCTTCCTCCGAGTTGCTCACACAGTTTACTGCTTTTTGTGTAGTTTTTGTTTGCCAGAAACTATAATTCACTAGTTGTGTATCATAAAAGAGTCATCGTTTCTCCTCCTAGGGGTTATTCGAGATATCTTAATCCAAACCGCAAGTAACGAGGCATTGGCTACCTTAAGAGAGTCATAGTTACTCGTCCCAATTGCTCACCCAGTCTTCCACTTTTCCTTACTGCGCCCAGTCTGCCAGAAGCGATATGTCACTCGTTGTGTATCCTAAGAGATTCATCGTTACTCCTTCCATAGGTTACTGGTATTCTCTGAGTCAATACCTCTCTTGACGAAAAAGTGGCTTTCTTAATAGTGCAATACTTCTCCCTCCGAGTTGCTCACACAGTTTACTGCTTTTTGTGTAGTATTTGTCTGCCAGAAACTATAATTCACTAGTTGTGTATCATAAAAGAGTCATCGTTTCTCCTCCTAGGGGTTATTCGAGACCTCTTAATCCAAACCGCAAGTAACGAGGCATTGGCTACCTTAAGAGAGTAATAGTTACTCGTCCCAATTGCTCACCCAGTCTGCCACTTTTCCTTACTGCTGCCATTCTGCCAGAAGCGATATGTCACTCGTTGTGTACCTTAAGAGATTCATCGTTACTCTTTCCATAGGTTACTGGTATTCTCTGATTAAATGCATCTCGTAACGAAAAAGTGGCTATCTTAGTAGTGCAATACTTCTTCCTCCCAGTTGTTCACAGAGTTTACTACTTTTTTGTGTAGTTTTTGTCTGCCAGAAACTATAATTCACTAGTTTTGTATCATAAAAGAGTCATCGTTTCTCCTCCTAGTGGTTATTCGAGACCTCTTAATCCAAACCGCAAGTAACGAGGCATTCTCTATCTTAAGAGAGTCATAGTTACTCGTCTCAATTGCTCACCCAGTCTGCCACTTTTTCTTACTGCGGCCAGTCTGCCAGAAGCGATATGTCACTCGTTGTGTATCTTAAGAGATTCATCGTTACTCCTTCCATAGGTTACTGGTATTCTCTGATTCAATACCTCTCTTGACGAAAAAGTGGCTATCTTAATAGTGCAATACTTCTTCCTCCGAGTTGCTCACACAGTTTACTGCTTTTTGTGTAGTTTTTGTCTGCCAGAAACTATAATTCACTAGTTGTGTATCATAAAAGAGTCATCGTTTCTCCTCCTAGGGGTTATTCGAGATATCTTAATCCAAACCGCAAGTAACGAGGCATTGGCTACCTTAAGAGATCATAGTTACTCGTCCCAATTGCTCACCCAGTCTTCCACTTTTCCTTACTGCGGCCAGTCTGCCAGAAGCGATATGTCACTCGTTGTGTATACTAAGAGATTCATCGTTACTCCTTCCATAGGTTACTGGTATTCTCTGAGTCAATACCTCTCTTGACGAAAAAGTGGCTTTCTTAATAGTGCAATACTTCTTCCTCCGAGTTGCTCACACAGTTTACTGCTTTTTGTGTAGTATTTGTCTGCCAGAAACTATAATTCACTAGTTGTGTATCATAAAAGAGTCATCGTTTCTCCTCCTAGGGGTTATTCGAGACCTCTTAATCCAAACCGCAAGTAACGAGGCATTGGCTACCTTAAGATAGTAATAGTTACTCGTCCCAATTGCTCACCCAGTCTGCCACTTTTCCTTACTGCGGCCATTCTGCCAGAAGCGATATGTCACTCGTTGTGTACCTTAAGAGATTCATCGTTACTCTTTCCATAGGTTACTGGTATTCTCTGATTAAATGCATCTCGTAACGAAAAAGTGGCTATCTTAGTAGTGCAATACTTCTTCCTCCCAGTTGCTCACAGAGTTTACTACTTTTTTGTGTAGTTTTTGTCTGCCAGAAACTATAATTCACTAGTTTTGTATCATAAAAGAGTCATCGTTTCTCCTCCTAGTGGTTATTCGAGACCTCTTAATCCAAACCGCAAGTAACGAGGCATTCTCTACCTTAAGAGAGTCATAGTTACTCGTCCCAATTGCTCACCCAGTCTGCCACTTTTTTTTACTGCGGCCAGTCTGCCAGAAGCGATATGTCACTCGTTGTGTATCTTAAGAGATTCATCGTTACTCCTTCCATAGGTTACTGGTATTCTCTGAGTCAATACCTCTCTTGACGAAAAAGTGGCTTTCTTAATAGTGCAATACTTCTTCCTCCGAGTTGCTCACACAGTTTACTGCTTTTTGTGTAGTATTTGTCTGCCAGAAACTATAATTCACTAGTTTTGTATAATAAAAGCAGTCATCGTTTCTCCTCCTAGGGGTTATTCGAGACCTCTTAATCCAAACCGCAAGTAACGAGGCATTGGCTACCTTAAGAGAGTAATAGTTACTCGTCCCAATTGCTCACCCAGTCTGCCACATTTCCTTACTGCGGCCATTCTGCCAGAAGCGATATGTCACTCGTTGTGTACCTTAAGAGATTCATCGTTACTCTTTCCATAGGTTACTGGTATTCTCTGATTAAATGCATCTCGTAACGAAAAAGTGGCTATCTTAGTAGTGCAATACTTCTTCCTCCCAGTTGCTCACAGAGTTTACTACTTTTTTGTGTAGTTTTTTTCTGCCAGAATCTATAATTCACTAGTTTTGTATCATAAAAGAGTCATCGTTTCTCCTCCTAGTGGTTATTCGAGACCTCTTAATCCAAACCGCAAGTAACGAGGCATTCTCTACCTTAAGAGAGTCATAGTTACTCGTCCCAATTGCTCACCCAGTCTGCCACTTTTTCTTACTGCGGCCAGTCTGCCAGAAGCGATATGTCACTCGTTGTGTATCTTAAGAGATTCATCGTTACTCCTTCCATAGGTTACATGTATTCTCTGAGTCAATACCTCTCTTGACGAAAAGTGGCTATCTTAATAGTGCAATACTTCTTCCTCCGAGTTGCTCACACAGTTTACTGCTTTTTGTGTAGTTTTTGTCTGCCAGAAACTATAATTCACTAGTTGTGTATCATAAAAGAGTCATCGTTTCTCCTCCTAGGGGTTATTCGAGATATCTTAATCCAAACCGCAAGTAACGAGGCATTGGCTACCTTAAGAGAGTAATATTTACTCGTCCCAATTGCTCACCCAGTCTGCCACTTTTCCTTACTGCGGCCAGTCTGCCAGAGGCGATATGTCACTCGTTGTTTATCTTAAGAGATTCATCGTTAGTCCTTCCATAGGTTACTGGTATTCTCTGAGTCAATACCTCTCGTGACGAAAAAGTGGCTATCTTAATAGTGCAATACTTCTTCCTCCGAGTTGCTCACACAGTTTACTACTTTTTGTGTAGTTTTTGTCTGCCAGAAACTATAATTCACTAGTTGTGTATCATAAAAGAGTCATCGTTTCTCCTCCTAGGGGTTTTCGAGATTTCTTAATCCAAACCTCAAGTAACGAGGCATTGGCTACCTTAAGAGAGTCATAGTTACTCGTCCCCATTGCTCACCCAGTATGCCACTTTTTCTTACTGTGGCCAGTCTGCTAGAAGCGATATGTCACTCGTTGTGTATCTTAAGAGATTCATCGTTACTCCTTCCATAGGTTACTAACTATAATTCACTAGTTGTGTATCATAAAAGAGTCATCGTTTCTCCTCCTAGGGGTTATTCGAGATATCTTAATCCAAACCGCAAGTAACGAGGCATTGGCTACCTTAAGAGCGTCATAGTTACTCGTCCCAATTGCTCACCCAGTCTGCCACTTTTCCTTACTGCGGCCAGTCTGCCAGAAGCGATATGTCACTCGTTGTGTATCTTAAGAGATTCATCGTTACTCTTTCCATAGGTTACTGGTATTCTCTGATTCAATGCCTCTCGTAACGAAAAAGTGGCTATCTTAATAGTGCAATACTTCTTCCTCCCAGTTGCTCACAGAGTTTACTACTTTTTTGTGTAGTTTTTGTCTGCCAGAAACTATAATTCACTAGTTTTGTATCATAAAAGAGTCATCGTTTCTCCTCCTAGGGGTTATTCGAGACCTCTTAATCCAAACCACAAGTAACGAGGCATTGGCTAACTTAAGAGAGTCATAGTTACTCGTCCGAATTGCTCACCCAGTCTGCCACTTTTTCTTACTGCGGCCAGTCTGCCAGAAGCGATATGTCACTCGTTGTGTATCTTAAGAGATTCATCGTTACTCCTTCCATAGGTTACTGGTATTCTCTGAGTCAATACCTCTCGTGACGAAAAAGTGGCTATCTTAATAGTGCAATACTTCTTCCTCCGAGTTGCTCACACAGTTTACTACTTTTTGTGTAGTTTTTGTCTGCCAGAAACTATAATTCACTAGTTTTGTATCATAAAAGAGTCATCGTTTCTCCTCCTAGGGGTTATTCGAGATATCTTAATCCAAACCGCAAGTAACGAGGCATTGGCTACCTTAAGAGAGTAATAGTTACTCGTCCCAATTGCTCACCCAGTCTGCCACGTTTCCTTACTGCGGCCAGTCTGCCAGAAGCGATATGTCACTCGTTGTGTATCTTAAGAGATTCATCGTTACTCTTTCCATAGGTTACTGGTATTCTCTGATTAAATGCCTCTCGTAACGAAAAAGTGGCTATCTTATTAGTGCAATACTTCTTCCTCCCAGTTGCTCACAGAGTTTACTACTTTTTTGTGTAGTTTTTGTCTGCCATAAACTATAATTCACTAGTTTTGTATCATAAAAGAGTCATCGTTTCTCCTCCTAGTGGTTATTCGAGACCTCTTAATCCAAACCGCAAATAACGAGGCATTGGCTACCTTAAGAGAGTCATAGTTACTCGTCCCAATTGCTCACCCAGTCTGCCACTTTTTCTTACTGCGGCCAGTCTGCCAGAAGCGATATGTCACTCGTTCTGTATCTTAAGAGATTCATCGTTACTCCTTCCATAGGTTACATGTATTCTCTGAGTCAATACCTCTCTTGACGAAAAAGTGGCTATCTTAATAGTGCAATACTTCTTCCTCCGAGTTGCTCACACAGTTTACTGCTTTTTGTGTAGTTTTTGTCTGCCAGAAACTATAATTCACTAGTTGTGTATCATAAAAGAGTCATCGTTTCTCCTCCTAGGGGTTATTCGAGATATCTTAATCCAAACCGCAAGTAACGAGGCATTGTCTACCTTAAGAGAGTAATAGTTACTCGTCCCAATTGCTCACCCAGTCTGCCACTTTTCCTTACTGCGGCCAGTCTGCCAGAAGCGATATGTCACTCGTTGTGTATCTTAAGAGATTCATCGTTACTCTTTCCATAGGTTACTGGTATTCTCTGATTCAATGCCTCTCGTAACGAAAAAGTGGCTATCTTAATAGTGCAATACTTCTTCCTCCCAGTTGCTCACAGAGTTTACTACTTTTTTGTGTAGTTTTTGTCTGCCAGAAACTATAATTCACTAGTTTTGTATCATAAAAGAGTCATCGTTTCTCCTCCTAGGGGTTATTCGAGACCTCTTAATCCAAACCACAAGTAACGAGGCATTGGCTACCTTAAGAGAGTCATAGTTACTCGTCCGAATTGCTCACCCAGTCTGCCACTTTTTCTTACTTCGGCCAGTCTGCCAGAAGCGATATGTCACTCGTTGTGTATCTTAAGAGATTCATCGTTACTCCTTCCGTAGGTTACTGGTATTCTCTGAGTCAATACCTCTCGTGACGAAAAAGTGGCTATCTTAATAGTGCAATACTTCTTCCTCCGAGTTGCTCACACAGTTTACTACTTTTTGTGTAGTTTTTGTCTGCCAGAAACTATAATTCACTAGTTGTGTATCATAAAAGAGTCATCGTTTCTCCTCCTAGGGGTTTTCGAGATTTCTTAATCCAAACCGCAAGTAACGAGGCATTGGCTACCTTAAGAGAGTCATAGTTACTCGTCCCCATTGCTCACCCAGTCTGTTACTTTTTCTTACTGTGGCCAGTCTGTCAGAAGCGATATGTCACTCGTTGTGTATCTTAAGAGATTCATCGTTACTCCTTCCATAGGTTACTGGTATTCTCTGAGTCAATACCTCTCTTGACGAAAAAGTGGCTATCTTAATAGTGCAATACTTCTTCCTCCGAGTTGCTCACACAGTTTACTGCTTTTTGTGTAGTTTTTGTCTGCCAGAAACTATAATTCACTAGTTGTGTATCATAAAAGAGTCATCGTTTCTCCTCCTAGGGGTTTTCGAGATTTCTTAATCCAAACCGCAAGTAACGAGGCATTGGCTACCTTAAGAGAGTCATAGTTACTCGTCCCAATTGCTCACCCAGTCTTCCACTTTTCCTTACTGCGGCCAGTCTGCCAGAAGCGATATGTCACTCGTTGTGTATCCTAAGAGATTCATCGTTACTCCTTCCATAGGTTACTGGTATTCTCTGAGTCAATACCTCTCTTGACGAAAAAGTGGCTATCTTAATAGTGCAATACTTCTTCCTCCGAGTTGCTCACACAGTTTACTGCTTTTTGTGTAGTTTTTGTCTGCCAGAAACTATAATTCACTAGTTGTGTATCATAAAAGAGTCATCGTTTCTCCTCCTAGGGGTTTTCGAGATTTCTTAATCCAAACCGCAAGTAACGAGGCATTGGCTACCTTAAGAGAGTCATAGTTACTCGTCCCAATTGCTCACCCAGTCTTCCACTTTTCCTTACTGCGGCCAGTCTGCCAGAAGCGATATGTCACTCGTTGTGTATCCTAAGAGATTCATCGTTACTCCTTCCATAGGTTACTGGTATTCTCTGAGTCAATACCTCTCTTGACGAAAAAGTGGCTTTCTTAATAGTGCAATACTTCTTCCTCCGAGTTGCTCACACAGTTTACTGCTTTTTGTGTAGTATTTGTCTGCCAGAAACTATAATTCACTAGTTGTGTATCATAAAAGAGTCATCGTTTCTCCTCCTAGGGGTTATTCGAGACCTCTTAATCCAAACCGCAAGTAACGAGGCATTGGCTACCTTAAGAGAGTAATAGTTACTCGTCCCAATTGCTCACCCAGTCTGCCACTTTTCCTTACTGCTGCCATTCTGCCAGAAGCGATATGTCACTCGTTGTGTACCTTAAGAGATTCATCGTTACTCTTTCCATAGGTTACTGGTATTCTCTGATTAAATGCATCTCGTAACGAAAAAGTGGCTATCTTAGTTGTGCAATACTTCTTCCTCCCAGTTGCTCACAGAGTTTACTACTTTTTTGTGTAGTTTTTGTCTGCCAGAAACTATAATTCACTAGTTTTGTATCATAAAAGAGTCATCGTTTCTCCTCCTAGTGGTTATTCCAGACCTCTTAATCCAAACCGCAAGTAACGAGGCATTCTCTACCTTAAGAGAGTCATAGTTACTCGTCTCAATTGCTCACCCAGTCTGCCACTTTTTCTTACTGCGGCCAGTCTGCCAGAAGCGATATGTCACTCGTTGTGTATCTTAAGAGATTCATCGTTACTCCTTCCATAGGTTACTGGTATTCTCTGAGTCAATACCTCTCGTGACGAAAAAGTGGCTATCTTAATAGTGCAATACTTCTTCCTCCGAGTTGCTCACACAGTTTACTACTTTTTGTGTAGTTTTTGTCTGCCAGAAACTATAATTCACTAGTTTTGTATCATAAAAGAGTCATCGTTTCTCCTCCTAGGGGTTATTCGAGATATCTTAATCCAAACCGCAAGTAACGAGGCATTGGCTACCTTAAGAGAGTAATAGTTACTCGTCCCAATTGCTCACCCAGTCTGCCACGTTTCCTTACTGCGGCCAGTCTGCCAGAAGCGATATGTCACTCGTTGTGTATCTTAAGAGATTCATCGTTACTCTTTCCATAGGTTACTGGTATTCTCTGATTAAATGCCTCTCGTAACGAAAAAGTGGCTATCTTAATAGTGCAATACTTCTTCCTCCCAGTTGCTCACAGAGTTTACTACTTTTTTGTGTAGTTTTTGTCTGCCATAAACTATAATTCACTAGTTTTGTATCATAAAAGAGTCATCGTTTCTCCTCCTAGTGGTTATTCGAGACCTCTTAATCCAAACCGCAAATAACGAGGCATTGGCTACCTTAAGAGAGTCATAGTTACTCGTCCCAATTGCTCACCCAGTCTGCCACTTTTTCTTACTGCGGCCAGTCTGCCAGAAGCGATATGTCACTCGTTCTGTATCTTAAGAGATTCATCGTTACTCCTTCCATAGGTTACATGTATTCTCTGAGTCAATACCTCTCTTGACGAAAAAGTGGCTATCTTAATAGTGCAATACTTCTTCCTCCGAGTTGCTCACACAGTTTACTGCTTTTTGTGTAGTTTTTGTCTGCCAGAAACTATAATTCACTAGTTGTGTATCATAAAAGAGTCATCGTTTCTCCTCCTAGGGGTTATTCGAGATATCTTAATCCAAACCGCAAGTAACGAGGCATTGTCTACCTTAAGAGAGTAATAGTTACTCGTCCCAATTGCTCACCCAGTCTGCCACTTTTCCTTACTGCGGCCAGTCTGCCAGAAGCGATATGTCACTCGTTGTGTATCTTAAGAGATTCATCGTTACTCTTTCCATAGGTTACTGGTATTCTCTGATTCAATGCCTCTCGTAACGAAAAAGTGGCTATCTTAATAGTGCAATACTTCTTCCTCCCAGTTGCTCACAGAGTTTACTACTTTTTTGTGTAGTTTTTGTCTGCCAGAAACTATAATTCACTAGTTTTGTATCATAAAAGAGTCATCGTTTCTCCTCCTAGGGGTTATTCGAGACCTCTTAATCCAAACCACAAGTAACGAGGCATTGGCTACCTTAAGAGAGTCATAGTTACTCGTCCGAATTGCTCACCCAGTCTGCCACTTTTTCTTACTTCGGCCAGTCTGCCAGAAGCGATATGTCACTCGTTGTGTATCTTAAGAGATTCATCGTTACTCCTTCCGTAGGTTACTGGTATTCTCTGAGTCAATACCTCTCGTGACGAAAAAGTGGCTATCTTAATAGTGCAATACTTCTTCCTCCGAGTTGCTCACACAGTTTACTACTTTTTGTGTAGTTTTTGTCTGCCAGAAACTATAATTCACTAGTTGTGTATCATAAAAGAGTCATCGTTTCTCCTCCTAGGGGTTTTCGAGATTTCTTAATCCAAACCGCAAGTAACGAGGCATTGGCTACCTTAAGAGAGTCATAGTTACTCGTCCCCATTGCTCACCCAGTCTGTTACTTTTTCTTACTGTGGCCAGTCTGTCAGAAGCGATATGTCACTCGTTGTGTATCTTAAGAGATTCATCGTTACTCCTTCCATAGGTTACTGGTATTCTCTGAGTCAATACCTCTCTTGACGAAAAAGTGGCTATCTTAATAGTGCAATACTTCTTCCTCCGAGTTGCTCACACAGTTTACTGCTTTTTGTGTAGTTTTTGTCTGCCAGAAACTATAATTCACTAGTTGTGTATCATAAAAGAGTCATCGTTTCTCCTCCTAGGGGTTTTCGAGATTTCTTAATCCAAACCGCAAGTAACGAGGCATTGGCTACCTTAAGAGAGTCATAGTTACTCGTCCCAATTGCTCACCCAGTCTTCCACTTTTCCTTACTGCGGCCAGTCTGCCAGAAGCGATATGTCACTCGTTGTGTATCCTAAGAGATTCATCGTTACTCCTTCCATAGGTTACTGGTATTCTCTGAGTCAATACCTCTCTTGACGAAAAAGTGGCTTTCTTAATAGTGCAATACTTCTTCCTCCGAGTTGCTCACACAGTTTACTGCTTTTTGTGTAGTATTTGTCTGCCAGAAACTATAATTCACTAGTTGTGTATCATAAAAGAGTCATCGTTTCTCCTCCTAGGGGTTATTCGAGACCTCTTAATCCAAACCGCAAGTAACGAGGCATTGGCTACCTTAAGAGAGTAATAGTTACTCGTCCCAATTGCTCACCCAGTCTGCCACTTTTCCTTACTGCTGCCATTCTGCCAGAAGCGATATGTCACTCGTTGTGTACCTTAAGAGATTCATCGTTACTCTTTCCATAGGTTACTGGTATTCTCTGATTAAATGCATCTCGTAACGAAAAAGTGGCTATCTTAGTTGTGCAATACTTCTTCCTCCCAGTTGCTCACAGAGTTTACTACTTTTTTGTGTAGTTTTTGTCTGCCAGAAACTATAATTCACTAGTTTTGTATCATAAAAGAGTCATCGTTTCTCCTCCTAGTGGTTATTCCAGACCTCTTAATCCAAACCGCAAGTAACGAGGCATTCTCTACCTTAAGAGAGTCATAGTTACTCGTCTCAATTGCTCACCCAGTCTGCCACTTTTTCTTACTGCGGCCAGTCTGCCAGAAGCGATATGTCACTCGTTGTGTATCTTAAGAGATTCATCGTTACTCCTTCCATAGGTTACTGGTATTCTCTGATTCAATACCTCTCTTGACGAAAAAGTGGCTATCTTAATAGTGCAATACTTCTTCCTCCGAGTTGCTCACACAGTTTACTGCTTTTTGTGTAGTTTTTGTCTGCCAGAAACTATAATTCACTAGTTGTGTATCATAAAAGAGTCATCGTTTCTCCTCCTAGGGGTTATTCGAGATATCTTAATCCAAACCGCAAGTAACGAGGCATTGGCTACCTTAAGAGAGTCATAGTTACTCGTCCCAATTGCTCACCCAGTCTTCCACTTTTCCTTACTGCGGCCAGTCTGCCAGAAGCGATATGTCACTCGTTGTGTATCCTAAGAGATTCATCGTTACTCCTTCCATAGGTTACTGGTATTCTCTGAGTCAATACCTCTCTTGACGAAAAAGTGGCTTTCTTAATAGTGCAATACTTCTTCCTCCGAGTTGCTCACACAGTTTACTGCTTTTTGTGTAGTATTTGTCTGCCAGAAACTATAATTCACTAGTTGTGTATCATAAAAGAGTCATCGTTTCTCCTCCTAGGGGTTATTCGAGACCTCTTAATCCAAACCGCAAGTAACGAGGCATTGGCTACCTTAAGAGAGTAATAGTTACTCGTCCCAATTGCTCACCCAGTCTGCCACTTTTCCTTACTGCGGCCATTCTGCCAGAAGCGATATGTCACTCGTTGTGTACCTTAAGAGATTCATCGTTACTCTTTCCATAGGTTACTGGTATTCTCTGATTAAATGCATCTCGTAACGAAAAAGTGGCTATCTTAGTAGTGCAATACTTCTTCCTCCCAGTTGCTCACAGAGTTTACTACTTTTTTGTGTAGTTTTTGTCTGCCAGAAACTATAATTCACTAGTTTTGTATCATAAAAGAGTCATCGTTTCTCCTCCTAGTGGTTATTCGAGACCTCTTAATCCAAACCGCAAGTAACGAGGCATTCTCTACCTTAAGAGAGTCATAGTTACTCGTCCCAATTGCTCACCCAGTCTGCCACTTTTTCTTACTGCGGCCAGTCTGCCAGAAGCGATATGTCACTCGTTGTGTATCTTAAGAGATTCATCGTTACTCCTTCCATAGGTTACTGGTATTCTCTGAGTCAATACCTCTCGTGACGAAAAAGTGGCTATCTTAATAGTGCAATACTTCTTCCTCCGAGTTGCTCACACAGTTTACTACTTTTTGTGTAGTTTTTGTCTGCCAGAAACTATAATTCACTAGTTGTGTATCATAAAAGAGTCATCGTTTCTCCTCCTAGGTGTTTTCGAGATTTCTTAATCCAAACCGCAAGTAACGAGGCATTGGCTACCTTAAGAGAGTCATAGTTACTCGTCCCAATTGCTCACCCAGTCTTCCACTTTTCAATACTGCGGCCAGTCTGCCAGAAGCGATATGTCACTCGTTGTGTATCCTAAGAGATTCATCGTTACTCCTTCCATAGGTTACTGGTATTCTCTGAGTCAATACCTCTCTTGACGAAAAAGTGGCTTTCTTAATAGTGCAATACTTCTTCCTCCGAGTTGCTCACACAGTTTACTGCTTTTTGTGTAGTATTTGTCTGCCAGAAACTATAATTCACTAGTTTTGTATAATAAAAGAGTCATCGTTTCTCCTCCTAGGGGTTATTCGAGACCTCTTAATCCAAACCGCAAGTAACGAGGCATTGGCTACCTTAAGAGAGTAATAGTTACTCGTCCCAATTGCTCACCCAGTCTGCCACTTTTCCTTACTGCGGCCATTCTGCCAGAAGCGATATGTCACTCGTTGTGTACCTTAAGAGATTCATCGTTACTCTTTCCATAGGTTACTGGTATTCTCTGATTAAATGCATCTCGTAACGAAAAAGTGGCTATCTTAGTAGTGCAATACTTCTTCCTCCCAGTTGCTCACAGAGTTTACTACTTTTTTGTGTAGTTTTTTTCTGCCAGAATCTATAATTCACTAGTTTTGTATCATAAAAGAGTCATCGTTTCTCCTCCTAGTGGTTATTCGAGACCTCTTAATCCAAACCGCAAGTAACGAGGCATTCTCTACCTTAAGAGAGTCATAGTTACTCGTCCCAATTGCTCACCCAGTCTGCCACTTTTTCTTACTGCGGCCAGTCTGCCAGAAGCGATATGTCACTCGTTGTGTATCTTAAGAGATTCATCGTTACTCCTTCCATAGGTTACATGTATTCTCTGGGTCAATACCTCTCTTGACGAAAAGTGGCTATCTTAATAGTGCAATACTTCTTCCTCCGAGTTGCTCACACAGTTTACTGCTTTTTGTGTAGTTTTTGTCTGCCAGAAACTATAATTCACTAGTTGTGTATCATAAAAGAGTCATCGTTTCTCCTCCTAGGGGTTATTCGAGATATCTTAATCCAAACCGCAAGTAACGAGGCATTGGCTACCTTAAGAGAGTAATATTTACTCGTCCCAATTGCTCACCCAGTCTGCCACTTTTCCTTACTGCGGCCAGTCTGCCAGAAGCGATATGTCACTCGTTGTGTATCTTAAGAGATTCATCGTTACTCTTTCCATAGGTTACTTGTATTCTCTGATTCAATGCCTCTCGTAACGAAAAAGTGGCTATCTCAATAGTGCAATACTTCTTCCTCTCAGTTGCTCACACAGTTTACTACTTTTTTGTGTAGTTTTTGTCTGCCAGAAACTATAATTCACTAGTTTTGTATCATAAAAGAGTCATCGTTTCTCCTCCTAGGGGTTATTCGAGACCTCTTAATCCAAACCGCAAGTAACGAGGCATTGGCTACCTTAAGAGAGTCATAGTTACTCGTCCCAATTGCTCACCCAGTCTGCCACTTTTTCTTACTGCGGTCAGTCTGCCAGAAGCGATATGTCACTCGTTGTTTATCTTAAGAGATTCATCGTTACTCCTTCCATAGTTTACTGGTATTCTCTGAGTCAATACCTCTCGTGACGAAAAAGTGGCTATCTTAATAGTGCAATACTTCTTCCTCCGAGTTGCTCACACAGTTTACTACTTTTTGTGTAGTTTTTGTCTGCCAGAAACTATAATTCACTAGTTGTGTATCATAAAAGAGTCATCGTTTCTCCTCCTAGGGGTTTTCGAGATTTCTTAATCCAAACCTCAAGTAACGAGGCATTGGCTACCTTAAGAGAGTCATAGTTACTCGTCCCCATTGCTCACCCAGTATGCCACTTTTTCTTACTGTGGCCAGTCTGCTAGAAGCGATATGTCACTCGTTGTGTATCTTAAGAGATTCATCGTTACTCCTTCCATAGGTTACTAACTATAATTCACTGGTTGTGTATCATAAAAGAGTCATCGTTTCTCCTCCTAGGGGTTATTCGAGATATCTTAATCCAAACCGCAAGTAACGAGGCATTGGCTACCTTAAGAGCGTCATAGTTACTCGTCCCAATTGCTCACCCAGTCTGCCACTTTTCCTTACTGCGGCCAGTCTGCCAGAAGCGATATGTCACTCGTTGTGTATCTTAAGAGATTCATCGTTACTCTTTCCATAGGTTACTGGTATTCTCTGATTCAATGCCTCTCGTAACGAAAAATTGGCTATCTTAATAGTGCAATACTTCTTCCTCCCAGTTGCTCACAGAGTTTACTACTTTTTTGTGTAGTTTTTGTCTGCCAGAAACTATACTTCACTAGTTTTGTATCATAAAAGAGTCATCGTTTCTCCTCCTAGGGGTTATTCGAGACCTCTTAATCCAAACCACAAGTAACGAGGCATTGGCTACCTTAAGAGAGTCATAGTTACTCGTCCGAATTGCTCACCCAGTCTGCCACTTTTTCTTACTGCGGCCAGTCTGCCAGAAGCGATATGTCACTCGTTGTGTATCTTAAGAGATTCATCGTTACTCCTTCCATAGGTTACTGGTATTCTCTAAGTCAATACCTCTCGTGACGAAAAAGTGGCTATCTTAATAGTGCAATACTTCTTCCTCCGAGTTGCTCACACAGTTTACTACTTTTTGTGTAGTTTTTGTCTGCCAGAAACTATAATTCACTAGTTGTGTATCATAAAAGAGTCATCGTTTCTCCTCCTAGGGGTTTTCGAGATTTCTTAATCCAAACCGCAAGTAACGAGGCATTGGCTACCTTAAGAGAGTCATAGTTACTCGTCCCCATTGCTCACCCAGTCTGTTACTTTTTCTTACTGTGGCCAGTCTGTCAGAAGCGATATGTCACTCGTTGTGTATCTTAAGAGATTCATCGTTACTCCTTCCATAGGTTACTGGTATTCTCTGAGTCAATACCTCTCTTGACGAAAAATTGGCTATCTTAATAGTGCAATACTTCTTCCTCCGAGTTGCTCACACAGTTTACTGCTTTTTGTGTAGTTTTTGTCTGCCAGAAACTATAATTCACTAGTTGTGTATCATAAAAGAGTCATCGTTTCTCCTCCTAGGGGTTATTCGAGATATCTTAATCCAAACCGCAAGTAACGAGGCATTGGCTACCTTAAGAGAGTCATAGTTACTCGTCCCAATTGCTCACCCAGTCTTCCACTTTTCCTTACTGCGCCCAGTCTGCCAGAAGCGATATGTCACTCGTTGTGTATCCTAAGAGATTCATCGTTACTCCTTCCATAGGTTACTGGTATTCTCTGAGTCAATACCTCTCTTGACGAAAAAGTGGCTTTCTTAATAGTGCAATACTTCTTCCTCCGAGTTGCTCACACAGTTTACTGCTTTTTGTGTAGTATTTGTCTGCCAGAAACTATAATTCACTAGTTGTGTATCATAAAAGAGTCATCGTTTCTCCTCCTAGGGGTTATTCGAGACCTCTTAATCCAAACCGCAAGTAACGAGGCATTGGCTACCTTAAGAGAGTAATAGTTACTCGTCCCAATTGCTCACCCAGTCTGCCACTTTTCCTTACTGCGGCCATTCTGCCAGAAGCGATATGTCACTCGTTGTGTACCTTAAGAGATTCATCGTTACTCTTTCCATAGGTTACTGGTATTCTCTGATTAAATGCATCTCGTAACGAAAAAGTGGCTATCTTAGTAGTGCAATACTTCTTCCTCCCAGTTGCTCACAGAGTTTACTACTTTTTTGTGTAGTTTTTGTCTGCCAGAAACTATAATTCACTAGTTTTGTATCATAAAAGAGTCATCGTTTCTCCTCCTAGTGGTTATTCGAGACCTCTTAATCCAAACCGCAAGTAACGAGGCATTCTCTACCTTAAGAGAGTCATAGTTACTCGTCCCCATTGCTCACCCAGTCTGCCACTTTTTCTTACTGCGGCCAGTCTGCCAGAAGCGATATGTCACTCGTTGTGTATCTTAAGAGATTCATCGTTACTCCTTCCATAGGTTACATGTATTCTCTGAGTCAATACCTCTCTTGACGAAAAAGTGGCTATCTTAATAGTGCAATACTTCTTCCTCCGAGTTGCTCACACAGTTTACTGCTTTTTGTGTAGTTTTTGTCTGCCAGAAACTATAATTCACTAGTTGTGTATCATAAAAGAGTCATCGTTTCTCCTCCTAGGGGTTATTCGAGATTGCTTAATCCAAACCGCAAGTAACGAGGCATTGTCTACCTTAAGAGAGTAATAGTTACTCGTCCCAATTGCTCACCCAGTCTGCCACTTTTCCTTACTGCGGCCAGTCTGCCAGAAGCGATATGTCACTCGTTGTGTATCTTAAGAGATTCATCGTTACTCTTTCCATAGGTTACTGGTATTCTCTGATTCAATGCCTCTCGTAACGAAAAAGTGGCTATCTCAATAGTGCAATACTTCTTCCTCTCAGTTGCTCACACAGTTTACTACTTTTTTGTGTAGTTTTTGTCTGCCAGAAACTATAATTCACTAGTTTTGTATCATAAAAGAGTCATCGTTCCTCCTCCTAGTGGTTATTCGAGACCTCTTAATCCAAACCGCAAGTAACGAGGCATTGGCTACCTTAAGAGAGTCATAGTTACTCGTCCCAATTGCTCACCCAGTCTGCCACTTTTTCTTACTGCGGTCAGTCTGCCAGAAGCGATATGTCACTCGTTGTGTATCTTAAGAGATTCATGGTTACTCCTTCCATAAGTTACTGGTATTCTCTGAGTCAATACCTCTCGTGACGAAAAAGTGGCTATCTTAATAGTGCAATACTTCTTCCTCCGAGTTGCTCACACAGTTTACTACTTTTTGTGTAGTTTTTGTCTGCCAGAAACTATAATTCACTAGTTGTGTATCATAAAAGAGTCATCGTTTCTCCTCCTAGGGGTTTTCAAGATTTCTTAATCCAAACCTCAAGTAACGAGGCATTGACTACCTTAAGAGAGTCATAGTTACTCGTCCCAATTCCTCACCCAGTCTGCCACTTTTTCTTACTGCGGTCAGTCTGCCAGAAGCGATATGTCACTCGTTGTGTATCTTAAGAGATTCATGGTTACTCCTTCCATAGGTTACTGGTATTCTCTGAGTCAATACCTCTCGTGACGAAAAAGTGGCTATCTTAATAGTGCAATACTTCTTCCTCCGAGTTGCTCACACAGTTTACTACTTTTTGTGTAGTTTTTGTCTGCCAGAAACTATAATTCACTAGTTGTGTATCATAAAAGAGTCATCGTTTCTCCTCCTAGGGGTTTTCAAGATTTCTTAATCCAAACCTCAAGTAACGAGGCATTGGCTACCTTAAGAGAGTCATAGTTACTCGTCCCAATTGCTCACCCAGTCTGCCACTTTTCCTTACTGCGGCCAGTCTGCCAGAAGCGATATGTCACTCGTTGTGTATCTTAAGAGATTCATCGTTACTCTTTCCATAGGTTACTGGTATTCTCTGATTCAATGCCTCTCGTAACGAAAAAGTGGCTATCTTAATAGTGCAATACTTCTTCCTCCCAGTTGCTCACAGAGTTTACTACTTTTTTGTGTAGTATTTGTCTGCCAGAAACTATAATTCACTAGTTTTGTGTCATAAAAGAGTCATCGTTTCTCCTCCTAGGGGTTATTCGAGACCTCTTAATCCAAACCACAAGTAACGAGGCATTGGCTACCTTAAGAGAGTCATAGTTACTCGTCCGAATTGCTCACCCAGTCTGCCACTTTTTCTTACTGCGGCCAGTCTGCCAGAAGCGATATGTCACTCGTTGTGTATCTTAAGAGATTCATCGTTACTCCTTCCATAGGTTACTGGTATTCTCTGAGTCAATACCTCTCGTGACGAAAAAGTGGCTATCTTAATAGTGCAATACTTCTTCCTCCGAGTTGCTCACACAGTTTACTACTTTTTGTGTAGTTTTTGTCTGCCAGAAACTATAATTCACTAGTTGTGTATCATAAAAGAGTCATCGTTTCTCCTCCTAGGGGTTTTCGAGATTTCTTAATCCAAACCGCAAGTAACGAGGCATTGGCTACCTTAAGAGAGTCATAGTTACTCGTCCCCATTGCTCACCCAGTCTGTTACTTTTTCTTACTGTGGCCAGTCTGTCAGAAGCGATATGTCACTCGTTGTGTATCTTAAGAGATTCATCGTTACTCCTTCCATAGGTTACTGGTATTCTCTGAGTCAATACCTCTCTTGACGAAAAAGTGGCTATCTTAATAGTGCAATACTTCTTCCTCCGAGTTGCTCACACAGTTTACTGCTTTTTGTGTAGTTTTTGTCTGCCAGAAACTATAATTCACTAGTTGTGTATCATAAAAGAGTCATCGTTTCTCCTCCTAGGGGTTATTCGAGATATCTTAATCCAAACCGCAAGTAACGAGGCATTGGCTACCTTAAGAGAGTAATAGTTACTCGTCCCAATTGCTCACCCAGTCTGCCACTTTTCCTTGCTGCGGCCATTCTGCCAGAAGCGATATGTCACTCGTTGTGTACCTTAAGAGTTTCATCGTTACTCTTTCCATAGGTTACTGGTATTCTCTGATTAAATGCATCTCGTAACGAAAAAGTGGCTATCTTAGTAGTGCAATACTTCTTCCTCCCAGTTGCTCACAGAGTTTACTACATTTTTGTGTAGTTTTTGTTTGCCAGAAACTATAATTCACTAGTTTTGTATCATTAAAGAGTCATCGTTTCTCCTCCTAGTGGTTATTCGAGACCTCTTAATCCAAACCGCAAGTAACGAGGCATTCTCTACCTTAAGAGAGTCATAGTTACTCGTCCCAATTGCTCACCCAGTCTGCCACTTTTTCTTACTGCGGCCAGTCTGCCAGAAGCGATATGTCACTCGTTGTGTATCTTAAGAGATTCATCGTTACTCCTTCCATAGGTTACTGGTATTCTCTGAGTCAATACCTCTCGTGACGAAAAAGTGGCTATCTTAATAGTGCAATACTTCTTCCTCCGAGTTGCTCACACAGTTTACTACTTTTTGTGTAGTTTTTGTCTGCCAGAAACTATAATTCACTAGTTGTGTATCATAAAAGAGTCATCGTTTCTCCTCCTAGGGGTTTTCGAGATATCTTAATCCAAACCGCAAGTAACGAGGCATTGGCTACCTTAAGAGAGTCATAGTTACTCGTCCCCATTGCTCACCCAGTCTGCCACTTTTTCTTACTGTGGCCAGTCTGCCAGAAGCGATATGTCACTCGTTGTGTATCTTAAGAGATTCATCGTAACTCCTTCCATAGGTTACATGTATTCTCTGAGTCAATACCTCTCTTGACGAAAAAGTGGCTATCTTAATAGTGCAATACTTCTTCCTCCGAGTTGCTCACACAGTTTACTGCTTTTTGTGTAGTATTTGTCTGCCAGAAACTATAATTCACTAGTTGTGTATCATAAAAGAGTCATCGTTTCTCCTCCTAGGGGTTATTCGAGACCTCTTAATCCAAACCGCAAGTAACGAGGCATTGGCTACCTTAAGAGAGTCATAGTTACTCGTCCCAATTGCTCACCCAGTCTGCCACTTTTTCTTACTGCGGCCAGTCTGCCAGAAGCGATATGTCACTCGTTGTGTATCTTAAGAGATTCATCGTTACTCCTTCCATAGGTTACTGGTATTCTCTGAGTCAATACCTCTCGTGACGAAAAAGTGGCTATCTTAATAGTGCAATACTTCTTCCTCCGAGTTGCTCACACAGTTTACTGCTTTTTGTGTAGTTTTTGTCTGCCAGAAACTATAATTCACTAGTTTTGTATAATAAAAGAGTCAACGTTTCTCCTCCTAGGGGTTATTCGAGACCTCTTAATCCAAACCGCAAGTAACGAGGCATTGGCTACCTTAAGAGAGTCATAGTTACTCGTCCCCATTGCTCACCCAGTCTGCCACTTTTCCTTGCTGCGGCCATTCTGCCAGAAGCGATATGTCACTCGTTGTGTACCTTAAGAGATTCATCGTTACTCTTTCCATAGGTTACTGGTATTCTCTGATTAAATGCATCTCGTAACGAAAAAGTGGCTATCTTAGTAGTGCAATACTTCTTCCTCCCAGTTGCTCACAGAGTTTACTACTTTTTTGTGTAGTTTTTGTTTGCCAGAAACTATAATTCACTAGTTTTGTATCATAAAAGAGTCATCGTTTCTCCTCCTAGTGGTTATTCGAGACCTCTTAATCCAAACCGCAAGTAACGAGGCATTCTCTACCTTAAGAGAGTCATAGTTACTCGTCCCAATTGCTCACCCAGTCTGCCACTTTTTCTTACTGCGGCCAGTCTGCCAGAAGCGATATGTCACTCGTTGTGTATCTTAAGAGATTCATCGTTACTCCTTCCATAGGTTACTGGTATTCTCTGAGTCAATACCTCTCGTGACGAATAAGTGGCTATCTTAATAGTGCAATACTTCTTCCTCCGAGTTGCTCACACAGTTTACTACTTTTTGTGTAGTTTTTGTCTGCCAGAAACTATAATTCACTAGTTGTGTATCATAAAAGAGTCATCGTTTCTCCTCCTAGGGGTTTTCGAGATTTCTTAATCCAAACCGCAAGTAACGAGGCATTGGCTACCTTAAGAGAGTCATAGTTACTCGTCCCCATTGCTCACCCAGTCTGCCACTTTTTCTTACTGTGGCCAGTCTGCCAGAAGCGATATGTCACTCGTTGTGTATCTTAAGAGATTCATCGTAACTCCTTCCATAGGTTACATGTATTCTCTGAGTCAATACCTCTCTTGACGAAAAAGTGGCTATCTTAATAGTGCAATACTTCTTCCTCCGAGTTGCTCACACAGTTTACTGCTTTTTGTGTAGTATTTGTCTGCCAGAAACTATAATTCACTAGTTGTGTATCATAAAAGAGTCATCGTTTCTCCTCCTAGGGGTTATTCGAGATATCTTAATCCAAACCGCAAGTATCGAGGCATTGTCGACCTTAAGAGAGTAATAGTTACTCGTCCCAATTGCTCACCCAGTCTGCCACTTTTCCTTACTGCAGCCAGTCTGCCAGAAGCGATATGTCACTCGTTGTGTATCTTAAGAGATTCATCGTTACTCTTTCCATAGGTTACTGGTATTCTCTGATTCAATGCCTCTCGTAACGAATAAGTGGCTATCTTAATAGTGCAATACTTCTTCCTCCGAGTTGCTCACACAGTTTACTGCTTTTTGTGTAGTTTTTGTCTGCCAGAAACTATAATTCACAAGTTGTGTATCATAAAAGAGTCATCGTTTCTCCTTCTAGGGGTTATTCGAGATATCTTAATCCAAACCGCAAGTAACGAGGCATTGGCTACCTTAAGAGAGTCATAGTTACTCGTCCCAATTGCTCACCCTGTCTGCCACTTTTCCTTACTGCGGCCAGTCTGCCAGAAGCGATATGTCACTCGTTGTGTGTCTTAAGAGATTCATAGTTACTCCTTCCATAGGTTACTGGTATTCTCTGAGTCAATACCTCTCTTGACGAAAAAGTGGCTATCTTAATAGTGCAATACTTCTTCCTCCGAGTTGCTCACACAGTTTACTGCTTTTTGTGTAGTATTTGTCTGCCAGAAACTATAATTCACTAGTTGTGTATCATAAAAGAGTCATCGTTTCTCCTCCTAGGGGTTATTCGAGACCTCTTAATCCAAACCGCAAGTAACGAGGCATTGGCTACCTTAGGAGAGTCATAGTTACTCGTCCCAATTGCTCACCCAGTCTGCCACTTTTTCTTACTGCGGCCAGTCTGCCAGAAGCGATATGTCACTCGTTGTGTATCTTAAGAGATTCATCGTTACTCTTTCCATAGGTTACTGGTATTCTCTGATTCAATGCCTCTCGTAACGAAAAAGTGGCTATCTTAATAGTGCAATACTTCTTCCTCCCAGTTGCTCACAGAGTTTACTACTTTTTTGTGTAGTTTTTGTCTGCCAGAAACTATAATTCACTAGTTTTGTATCATAAAAGAGTCATCGTTTCTCCTCCTAGGGGTTATTCGAGACCTCTTAATCCAAACCGCAAGTAACGAGGCATTGGCTACCTTAAGAGAGTCATAGTTACTCGTCCCAATTGCTCACCCAGTCTGCCACTTTTTCTTACTGCGGCCAGTCTGACAGAAGCGATATGTCACTCGTTGTGTATCTTAAGAGATTCATCGTTACTCCTTCCATAGGTTACTGGTATTCTCTGAGTCAATACCTCTCGTGACGAAAAAGTGGCTATCTTAATAGTGCAATACTTCTTCCTCCGAGTTGCTCACACAGTTTACTACTTTTTGTGTAGTTTTTGTCTGCCAGAAACTATAATTCACTAGTTGTGTATCATAAAAGAGTCATCGTTTCTGCTCCTAGGGGTTTTCGAGATTTCTTAATCCAAACCGCAAGTATCGAGGCATTGGCTACCTTAAGAGAGTCATAGTTACTCGTCCCCATTGCTCACCCAGTCTGCCACTTTTTCTTACTGTGGCCGGTCTGCCAGAAGCGATATGTCACTCGTTGTGTATCTTAAGAGATTCATGGTAACTCCTTCCATAGGTTACATGTATTCTCTGAGTCAATACCTCTCTTGACGAAAAAGTGGCTATCTTAATAGTGCAATACTTCTTCCTCCGAGTTGCTCACACAGTTTACTGCTTTTTGTGTAGTATTTGTCTGCCAGAAACTATAATTCACTAGTTGTGTATCATAAAAGAGTCATCGTTTCTCCTCCTAGGGGTTATTCGAGACCTCTTAATCCAAACCGCAAGTAACGAGGCATTGGCTACCTTAAGAGAGTCATAGTTACTCGTCCCAATTGCTCACCCAGTCTGCCACTTTTTCTTACTGCGGCCAGTCTGCCAGAAGCGATATGTCACTCGTTGTGTATCTTAAGAGATTCATCGTTACTCCTTCCATAGGTTACTGGTATTCTCTGAGTCAATACCTCTCGTGACAAAAAAGTGGCTATCTTTATAGTGCAATACTTCTTCCTCCGAGTTGCTCACACAGTTTACTGCTTTTTGTGTAGTTTTTGTCTGCCAGAAACTATAATTCACTAGTTTTGTATAATAAAAGAGTCATCGTTTCTCCTCCTAGGGGTTATTCGAGACCTCTTAATCCAAACCGCAAGTAACGAGGCATTGGCTACCTTAAGAGAGTCATAGTTACTCGTCCCAATTGCTCACCCAGTCTGCCACTTTTTCTTACTGCGGCCAGTCTGCCAGAAGCGATATGTCACTCGTTGTGTATCTTAAGAGATTCATCGTTACTCTTTCCATAGGTTACTGGTATTCTCTGAGTCAATACCTCTCGTGACGAAAAAGTGGCTATCTTAATAGTGCAATACTTCTTCCTCCCAGTTGCTCACAGAGTTTACTACTTTTTTGTGTAGTTTTTGTCTGCCATAAACTATAATTCACTAGTTTTGTATCATAAAAGAGTCATCGTTTCTCCTCCTAGTGGTTATTCGAGACCTCTTAATCCAAACCGCAAGTAACGAGGCATTGGCTACCTTAAGAGAGTCATAGTTACTCGTCCCAATTGCTCACCCAGTCTGCCACTTTTTCTTACTGCGGCCAGTCTGCCAGAAGCGATATGTCACTCATTGTGTATCTTAAGAGATTCATCGTTACTCCTTCCATAGGTTACATGAATTCTCTGAGTCAATACCTCTCTTGACGAAAAAGTGGCTATCTTAATAGTGCAATACTTCTTCCTCCGAGTTGCTCACACAGTTTACTGCTTTTTGTGTAGTTTTTGTCTGCCAGAAACTATAATTCACTAGTTGTGTATCATAAAAGAGTCATCGTTTCTCCTCCTAGGGGTTATTCGAGATATCTTAATCAGAACCGCAAGTAACGAGGCATTGTCTACCTTAAGAGAGTAATAGTTACTCGTCCCAATTGCTCACCCAGTCTCCCACTTTTCCTTACTGCGGCCAGTCTGCCAGAAGCGATATGTCACTCGTTGTGTATCTTAAGAGATTCATCGTTACTCTTTCCATAGGTTACTGGTATTCTCTGATTCAATGCCTCTCGTAACGAAAAAGTGGCTATCTCAATAGTGCAATACTTCTTCCTCTCAGTTGCTCACACAGTTTACTACTTTTTTGTGTAGTTTTTGTCTGCCAGAAACTATAATTCACTAGTTTCGTATCATAAAAGAGTCATCGTTTCTCCTCCTATTGGTTATTCGAGACCTCTTAATCCAAACCGCAAGTAACGAGGCATTGGCTACCTTAAGAGAGTCATAGTTACTCGTCCCAATTGCTCACCCAGTCTGCCACTTTTTCTTACTGCGGTCAGTCTGCCAGAAGCGATATGTCACTCGTTGTGTATCTTAAGAGATTCAGCGTTACTCCTTCCATAGGTTACTGGTATTCTCTGAGTCAATACCTCTCGTGACGAAAAAGTGGCTATCTTAATAGTGCAATACTTCTTCCTCCGAGTTGCTCACACAGTTTACTACTTTTTGTGTAGTTTTTGTCTGCCAGAAACTATAATTCACTAGTTGTGTATCATAAAGGAGTCATCGTTTCTCCTCCTAGGGGTTTTTGAGATTTCTTAATCCAAACATCAAGTAACGAGGCATTGGCTACCTTAAGAGAGTCATAGTTACTCGTCCCCATTGCTCACCCAGTCTGCCACTTTTTCTTACAGTGGCCAGTCTGCTAGAAGCGATATGTCACTCGTTGTGTATCTTAAGAGATTCATCGTTACTCCTTCCATAGGTTACATGTATTCTCTGAGTCAATACCTCTCTTGACGAAAAAGTGGCTATCTTAATAGTGCAATACTTCTTCCTCCGAGTTGCTCACACAGTTTACTGCTTTTTGTGTAGTTTTTGTCTGCCAGTAACTATAATTCACTAGTTGTGTATCATAAAAGAGTCATCGTTTCTCCTCCTAGGGGTTATTCGAGATATCTTAATCCAAACCGCAAGTAACGAGGCATTGGCTACCTTAAGAGCGTCATAGTTACTCGTCCCAATTGCTCACCCAGTCTGCCACTTTTCCTTACTGCGGCCAGTCTGCCAGAAGCGATATGTCACTCGTTGTGTATCTTTAGAGATTCATCGTTACTCTTTCCATAGGTTACTGGTATTCTCTGATTCAATGCCTCTCGTAACGAAAAAGTGGCTATCTTAATAGTGCAATACTTCTTCCTCCCAGTTGCTCACAGAGTTTACTACTTTTTGTGTAGTTTTTGTCTGCCAGAAACTATAATTCACTAGTTTTGTATCATAAAAGAGTCATCGTTTCTCCTCCTAGGGGTTATTCGAGACCTCTTAATCCAAACCACAAGTAACGAGGCATTGGCTACCTTAAGAGAGTCATAGTTACTCGTCCCCATTGCTCACCCAGTCTGCCACTTTTTCTTACTGCAGCCAGTCTGCCAGAAGCGATGTGTCACTCGTTGTGTATCTTAAGAGATTCATCGTTACTCCTTCCATAGGTTACTGGTTTTCTCTGAGTCAATACCTCTCGTGACGAAAAAGTGGCTATCTTAATAGTGCAATACTTCTTCCTCCGAGTTGCTCACACAGTTTACTACTTTTTGTGTAGTTTTTGTCTGCCAGAAACTATAATTCACTAGTTGTGTATCATAAAAGAGTCATCGTTTCTCCTCCTAGGGGTTTTCGAGATTTCTTAATCCAAACCGCAAGTAACGAGGCATTGGCTACCTTAAGAGAGTCATAGTTACTCGTCCCAATTGCTCACCCAGTCTGCCACTTTTTCTTACTGCGGCCAGTCTGCCAGAAGCGATATGTCACTCGTTGTGTATCTTAAGAGATTCATCGTTACTCTTTCCATAGGTTACTGGTATTCTCTGAGTCAATACCTCTCGTGACGAAAAAGTGGCTATCTTAATAGTGCAATACTTCTTCCTCCCAGTTGCTCACAGAGTTTACTACTTTTTTGTGTAGTTTTTGTCTGCCATAAACTATAATTCACTAGTTTTGTATCATAAAAGAGTCATCGTTTCTCCTCCTAGTGGTTATTCGAGACCTCTTAATCCAAACCGCAAGTAACGAGGCATTGGCTACCTTAAGAGAGTCATAGTTACTCGTCCCAATTGCTCACCCAGTCTGCCACTTTTTCTTACTGCGGCCAGTCTGCCAGAAGCGATATGTCACTCATTGTGTATCTTAAGAGATTCATCGTTACTCCTTCCATAGGTTACATGAATTCTCTGAGTCAATACCTCTCTTGACGAAAAAGTGGCTATCTTAATAGTGCAATACTTCTTCCTCCGAGTTGCTCACACAGTTTACTGCTTTTTGTGTAGTTTTTGTCTGCCAGAAACTATAATTCACTAGTTGTGTATCATAAAAGAGTCATCGTTTCTCCTCCTAGGGGTTATTCGAGATATCTTAATCAGAACCGCAAGTAACGAGGCATTGTCTACCTTAAGAGAGTAATAGTTACTCGTCCCAATTGCTCACCCAGTCTCCCACTTTTCCTTACTGCGGCCAGTCTGCCAGAAGCGATATGTCACTCGTTGTGTATCTTAAGAGATTCATCGTTACTCTTTCCATAGGTTACTGGTATTCTCTGATTCAATGCCTCTCGTAACGAAAAAGTGGCTATCTCAATAGTGCAATACTTCTTCCTCTCAGTTGCTCACACAGTTTACTACTTTTTTGTGTAGTTTTTGTCTGCCAGAAACTATAATTCACTAGTTTCGTATCATAAAAGAGTCATCGTTTCTCCTCCTATTGGTTATTCGAGACCTCTTAATCCAAACCGCAAGTAACGAGGCATTGGCTACCTTAAGAGAGTCATAGTTACTCGTCCCAATTGCTCACCCAGTCTGCCACTTTTTCTTACTGCGGTCAGTCTGCCAGAAGCGATATGTCACTCGTTGTGTATCTTAAGAGATTCAGCGTTACTCCTTCCATAGGTTACTGGTATTCTCTGAGTCAATACCTCTCGTGACGAAAAAGTGGCTATCTTAATAGTGCAATACTTCTTCCTCCGAGTTGCTCACACAGTTTACTACTTTTTGTGTAGTTTTTGTCTGCCAGAAACTATAATTCACTAGTTGTGTATCATAAAGGAGTCATCGTTTCTCCTCCTAGGGGTTTTTGAGATTTCTTAATCCAAACATCAAGTAACGAGGCATTGGCTACCTTAAGAGAGTCATAGTTACTCGTCCCCATTGCTCACCCAGTCTGCCACTTTTTCTTACAGTGGCCAGTCTGCTAGAAGCGATATGTCACTCGTTGTGTATCTTAAGAGATTCATCGTTACTCCTTCCATAGGTTACATGTATTCTCTGAGTCAATACCTCTCTTGACGAAAAAGTGGCTATCTTAATAGTGCAATACTTCTTCCTCCGAGTTGCTCACACAGTTTACTGCTTTTTGTGTAGTTTTTGTCTGCCAGTAACTATAATTCACTAGTTGTGTATCATAAAAGAGTCATCGTTTCTCCTCCTAGGGGTTATTCGAGATATCTTAATCCAAACCGCAAGTAACGAGGCATTGGCTACCTTAAGAGCGTCATAGTTACTCGTCCCAATTGCTCACCCAGTCTGCCACTTTTCCTTACTGCGGCCAGTCTGCCAGAAGCGATATGTCACTCGTTGTGTATCTTTAGAGATTCATCGTTACTCTTTCCATAGGTTACTGGTATTCTCTGATTCAATGCCTCTCGTAACGAAAAAGTGGCTATCTTAATAGTGCAATACTTCTTCCTCCCAGTTGCTCACAGAGTTTACTACTTTTTGTGTAGTTTTTGTCTGCCAGAAACTATAATTCACTAGTTTTGTATCATAAAAGAGTCATCGTTTCTCCTCCTAGGGGTTATTCGAGACCTCTTAATCCAAACCACAAGTAACGAGGCATTGGCTACCTTAAGAGAGTCATAGTTACTCGTCCCCATTGCTCACCCAGTCTGCCACTTTTTCTTACTGCAGCCAGTCTGCCAGAAGCGATGTGTCACTCGTTGTGTATCTTAAGAGATTCATCGTTACTCCTTCCATAGGTTACTGGTTTTCTCTGAGTCAATACCTCTCGTGACGAAAAAGTGGCTATCTTAATAGTGCAATACTTCTTCCTCCGAGTTGCTCACACAGTTTACTACTTTTTGTGTAGTTTTTGTCTGCCAGAAACTATAATTCACTAGTTGTGTATCATAAAAGAGTCATCGTTTCTCCTCCTAGGGGTTTTCGAGATTTCTTAATCCAAACCGCAAGTAACGAGGCATTGGCTACCTTAAGAGAGTCATAGTTACTCGTCCCCATTGCTCACCCAGTCTGTTACTTTTTCTTACTGTGGCCAGTCTGTCAGAAGCGATATGTCACTCGTTGTGTATCTTAAGAGATTCATCGTTACTCCTTCCATAGGTTACTGGTATTCTCTGAGTCAATACCTCTCTTGACGAAAAAGTGGCTATCTTAATAGTGCAATACTTCTTCCTCCGAGTTGCTCACACAGTTTACTGCTTTTTGTGTAGTTTTTGTCTGCCAGAAACTATAATTCACTAGTTGTGTATCATAAAAGAGTCATCGTTTCTCCTCCTAGGGGTTATTCGAGATATCTTAATCCAAACCGCAAGTAACGAGGCATTGGCTACCTTAAGAGAGTCATAGTTACTCGTCCCAATTGCTCACCCAGTCTTCCACTTTTCCTTACTGCGGCCAGTCTGCCAGAAACGATATGTCACTCGTTGTGTATCCTAAGAGATTCATCGTTACTCCTTCCATAGGTTACTGGTATTCTCTGAGTCAATACCTCTCTTGACGAAAAAGTGGCTTTCTTAATAGTGCAATACTTCTTCCTCCGAGTTGCTCACACAGTTTAATGCTTTTTGTGTAGTATTTGTCTGCCAGAAACTATAATTCACTAGTTGTGTATCATAAAAGAGTCATCGTTTCTCCTCCTAGGGGTTATTCGAGACCTCTTAATCCAAACCGCAAGTAACGAGGCATTGGCTACCTTAAGAGAGTAATAGTTACTCGTCCCAATTGCTCACCCAGTCTGCCACTTTTCCTTGCTGCGGCCATTCTGCCAGAAGCGATATGTCACTCGTTGTGTACCTTAAGAGATTCATCGTTACTCTTTCCATAGGTTACTGGTATTCTCTGATTAAATGCATCTCGTAACGAAAAAGTGGCTATCTTAGTAGTGCAATACTTCTTCCTCCCAGTTGCTCACAGAGTTTACTACTTTTTTGTGTAGTTTTTGTCTGCCAGAAACTATAATTCACTAGTTTTGTATCATAAAAGAGTCATCGTTTCTCCTCCTAGTGGTTATTCGAGACCTCTTAATCCAAACCGCAAGTAACGAAGCATTCTCTACCTTAAGAGTGTCATAGTTACTCGTCCCAATTGCTCACCCAGTCTGCCACTTTTTCTTACTGCGGCCAGTCTGCCAGAAGCGATATGTCACTCGTTGTGTATCTTAAGAGATTCATCGTTACTCCTTCCATAGGTTACTGGTATTCTCTGAGTCAATACCTCTCGTGACGAAAAAGTGGCTATCTTAATAGTGCATTACTTCTTCCTCCGAGTTGCTCACACAGTTTACTACTTTTTGTGTAGTTTTTGTCTGCCAGAAACTATAATTCACTAGTTGTGTATCATAAAAGAGTCATCGTTTCTCTTCCTAGGGGTTTTCGAGATTTCTTAATCCAAACCGCAAGTAACGAGGCATTGGCTACCTTAAGAGAGTCATAGTTACTCGTCCCCATTGCTCACCCAGTCTGCCACTTTTTCTTACTGTGGCCAGTCTGCCAGAAGCGATATGTCACTCGTTGTGTATCTTAAGAGATTCATCGTAACTCATTCCATAGGTTACATGTATTCTCTGAGTCAATACCTCTCGTGACGAAAAAGTGGCTATCTTAATAGTTCAATACTTCTTCCTCCGAGTTGCTCACACAGTTTACTGCTTTTTGTGTAGTTTTTGTCTGCCAGAGACTATAATTCACTAGTTTTGTATAATAAAAGAGTCATCGTTTCTCCTCCTAGGGGTTATTCGAGACCTCTTAATCCAAACCGCAAGTAACGAGGCATTGGCTACCTTAAGAGAGTCATAGTTACTCGTCCCCATTGCTCACCCAGTCTGCCACTTTTTCTTACTGTGGCCAGTCTGCCAGAAGCGATATGTCACTCGTTGTGTATCTTAAGAGATTCATCGTTACTCTTTCCATAGGTTACTGGTATTCTCTGATTCAATGCCTCTCGTGACGAAAAAGTGGCTATCTTAATAGTGCAATACTTCTTCCTCCCAGTTGCTCACACAGTTTACTACTTTTTTGTGTAGTTTTTGTCTGCCAGAAACTATAATTCACTAGTTTTGTATCATAAAAGAGTCATCGTTTCTCCTCCTAGGGGTTATTCGAGATATCTTAATCCAAACCGCAAGTAACGAGGCATTGGCTACCTTAAGAGAGTAATAGTTACTCGTCCCAATTGCTCACCCAGTCTGCCACTTTTCCTTACTGCGGCCAGTCTGCTAGAAGCGATATGTCACTCGTTGTGTATCTTAAGAGATTCATCGTTACTCCTTCCATAGGTTACATGTATTCTCTGAGTCAATACCTCTCTTGACGAAAAAGTGGCTATCTTAATAGTGCAATACTTCTTCCTCCGAGTTGCTCACACAGTTTACTGCTTTTTGTGTAGTTTTTGTCTGCCAGTAACTATAATTCACTAGTTGTGTATCATAAAAGAGTCATCGTTTCTCCTCCTAGGGGTTATTCGAGATATCTTAATCCAAACCGCAAGTAACGAGGCATTGGCTACCTTAAGAGAGTCATAGTTACTCGTCCCCATTGCTCACCCAGTCTGCCACTTTTCCTTACTGCGGCCAGTCTGCCAGAAGCGATATGTCACTCGTTGTGTATCTTAAGAGATTAATCGTTACTCTTTCCATAGGTTACTGGTATTCTCTGATTCAATGCCTCTCGTAACGAAAAAGTGGCTATCTTAATAGTGCAATACCTCTTCCTCCGAGTTGCTCACACAGTTTACTACTTTTTGTGTAGTTTTTGTCTGCCAGAAACTATAATTCACTAGTTGTGTATCATAAAAGAGTCATCGTTTCTCTTCCTAGGGGTTTTCGAGATTTCTTAATCCAAACCGCAAGTAACGAGGCATTGGCTACCTTAAGAGAGTCATAGTTACTCGTCCCCATTGCTCACCCAGTCTGCCACTTTTTCTTACAGTGGCCAGTCTGCCAGAAGCGATATGTCACTCGTTGTGTATCTTAAGAGATTCATCGTAACTCCTTCCATAGGTTACATGTATTCTCTGAGTCAATACCTCTCGTGACGAAAAAGTGGCTATCTTAATAGTGCAATACTTCTTCCTCCGAGTTGCTCACACAGTTTACTGCTTTTTGTGTAGTTTTTGTCTGCCAGAAACTATAATTCACTAGTTTTGTATAATAAAAGAGTCATCGTTTCTCCTCCTAGGGGTTATTCGAGACCTCTTAATCCAAACCGCAAGTAACGAGGCATTGGCTACCTTAAGAGAGTCATAGTTACTCGTCCCCATTGCTCACCCAGTCTGCCACTTTTTCTTACTGTGGCCAGTCTGCCAGAAGCGATATGTCACTCGTTGTGTATCTTAAGAGATTCATCGTTACTCTTTCCATAGGTTACTGGTATTCTCTGATTCAATGCCTCTCGTGACGAAAAAGTGGCTATCTTAATAGTGCAATACTTCTTCCTCCCAGTTGCTCACACAGTTTACTACTTTTTTGTGTAGTTTTTGTCTGCCAGAAACTATAATTCACTAGTTTTGTATCATAAAAGAGTCATCGTTTCTCCTCCTAGGGGTTATTCGAGATATCTTAATCCAAACCGCAAGTAACGAGGCATTGGCTACCTTAAGAGAGTAATAGTTACTCGTCCCAATTGCTCACCCAGTCTGCCACTTTTCCTTACTGCGGCCAGTCTGCTAGAAGCGATATGTCACTCGTTGTGTATCTTAAGAGATTCATCGTTACTCCTTCCATAGGTTACATGTATTCTCTGAGTCAATACCTCTCTTGACGAAAAAGTGGCTATCTTAATAGTGCAATACTTCTTCCTCCGAGTTGCTCACACAGTTTACTGCTTTTTGTGTAGTTTTTGTCTGCCAGTAACTATAATTCACTAGTTGTGTATCATAAAAGAGTCATCGTTTCTCCTCCTAGGGGTTATTCGAGATATCTTAATCCAAACCGCAAGTAACGAGGCATTGGCTACCTTAAGAGCGTCATAGTTACTCGTCCCAATTGCTCACCCAGTCTGCCACTTTTCCTTACTGCGGCCAGTCTGCCAGAAGCGATATGTCACTCGTTGTGTATCTTAAGAGATTCATCGTTACTCTTTCCATAGGTTACTGGTATTCTCTGATTCAATGCCTCTCGTAACGAAAAAGTGGCTATCTTAATAGTGCAATACTTCTTCCTCCCAGTTGCTCACAGAGTTTACTACTTTTTTGTGTAGTTTTTGTCTGCCAGAAACTATAATTCACTAGTTTTGTATCATAAAAGACTCATCGTTTCTCCTCCTAGGGGTTATTCGAGACCTCTTAATCCAAACCACAAGTAACGAGGCATTGGCTACCTTAAGAGAGTCATAGTTACTCGTCCCCATTGCTCACCCAGTCTGCCACTTTTTCTTACTGCAGCCAGTCTGCCAGAAGCGATATGTCACTCGTTGTGTATCTTAAGAGATTCATCGTTACTCCTTCCATAGGTTACTGGTATTCTCTGAGTCAATACCTCTCGTGACGAAAAAGTGGCTATCTTAATAGTGCAATACTTCTTCCTCCGAGTTGCTCACACAGTTTACTGCTTTTTGTGTAGTTTTTGTCTGCCAGAAACTATAATTCACTAGTTTTGTATAATAAAAGAGTCATCGTTTCTCCTCCTAGGGGTTATTCGAGACCTCTTAATCCAAACCGCAAGTAACGAGGCATTGGCTACCTTAAGAGAGTCATAGTTACTCGTCCCCATTGCTCACCCAGTCTGCCACTTTTTCTTACTGTGGCCAGTCTGCCAGAAGCGATATGTCACTCGTTGTGTATCTTAAGAGATTCATCGTTACTCTTTCCATAGGTTACTGGTATTCTCTGATTCAATGCCTCTCGTGACGAAAAAGTGGCTATCTTAATAGTGCAATACTTCTTCCTCCCAGTTGCTCACACAGTTTACTACTTTTTTGTGTAGTTTTTGTCTGCCAGAAACTATAATTCACTAGTTTTGTATCATAAAAGAGTCATCGTTTCTCCTCCTAGGGGTTATTCGAGATATCTTAATCCAAACCGCAAGTAACGAGGCATTGGCTACCTTAAGAGAGTAATAGTTACTCGTCCCAATTGCTCACCCAGTCTGCCACTTTTCCTTACTGCGGCCAGTCTGCTAGAAGCGATATGTCACTCGTTGTGTATCTTAAGAGATTCATCGTTACTCCTTCCATAGGTTACATGTATTCTCTGAGTCAATACCTCTCTTGACGAAAAAGTGGCTATCTTAATAGTGCAATACTTCTTCCTCCGAGTTGCTCACACAGTTTACTGCTTTTTGTGTAGTTTTTGTCTGCCAGTAACTATAATTCACTAGTTGTGTATCATAAAAGAGTCATCGTTTCTCCTCCTAGGGGTTATTCGAGATATCTTAATCCAAACCGCAAGTAACGAGGCATTGGCTACCTTAAGAGAGTCATAGTTACTCGTCCCAATTGCTCACCCAGTCTGCCACTTTTCCTTACTGCGGCCAGTCTGCCAGAAGCGATATGTCACTCGTTGTGTATCTTAAGAGATTAATCGTTACTCTTTCCATAGGTTACTGGTATTCTCTGATTCAATGCCTCTCGTAACGAAAAAGTGGCTATCTTAATAGTGCAATACTTCTTCCTCCGAGTTGCTCACACAGTTTACTACTTTTTGTGTAGTTTTTGTCTGCCAGAAACTATAATTCACTAGTTGTGTATCATAAAAGAGTCATCGTTTCTCTTCCTAGGGGTTTTCGAGATTTCTTAATCCAAACCGCAAGTAACGAGGCATTGGCTACCTTAAGAGAGTCATAGTTACTCGTCCCCATTGCTCACCCAGTCTGCCACTTTTTCTTACTGTGGCCAGTCTGCCAGAAGCGATATGTCACTCGTTGTGTATCTTAAGAGATTCATCGTAACTCCTTCCATAGGTTACATGTATTCTCTGAGTCAATACCTCTCGTGACGAAAAAGTGGCTATCTTAATAGTGCAATACTTCTTCCTCCGAGTTGCTCACACAGTTTACTGCTTTTTGTGTAGTTTTTGTCTGCCAGAAACTATAATTCACTAGTTTTGTATAATAAAAGAGTCATCGTTTCTCCTCCTAGGGGTTATTCGAGACCTCTTAATCCAAACCGCAAGTAACGAGGCATTGGCTACCTTAAGAGAGTCATAGTTACTCGTCCCCATTGCTCACCCAGTCTGCCACTTTTTCTTACTGTGGCCAGTCTGCCAGAAGCGATATGTCACTCGTTGTGTGTCTTAAGAGATTCATCGTTACTCTTTCCATAGGTTACTGGTATTCTCTGATTCAATGCCTCTCGTGACGAAAAAGTGGCTATCTTAATAGTGCAATACTTCTTCCTCCCAGTTGCTCACACAGTTTACTACTTTTTTGTGTAGTTTTTGTCTGCCAGAAACTATAATTCACTAGTTTTGTATCATAAAAGAGTCATCGTTTCTCCTCCTAGGGGTTATTCGAGATATCTTAATCCAAACCGCAAGTAACGAGGCATTGGCTACCTTAAGAGAGTAATAGTTACTCGTCCCAATTGCTCACCCAGTCTGCCACTTTTCCTTACTGCGGCCAGTCTGCTAGAAGCGATATGTCACTCGTTGTGTATCTTAAGAGATTCATCGTTACTCCTTCCATAGGTTACAAGTATTCTCTGAGTCAATACCTCTCTTGACGAAAAAGTGGCTATCTTAATAGTGCAATACTTCTTCCTCCGAGTTGCTCACACAGTTTACTGCTTTTTGTGTAGTTTTTGTCTGCCAGTAACTATAATTCACTAGTTGTGTATCATAAAAGAGTCATCGTTTCTCCTCCTAGGGGTTTTCGAGATTTCTTAATCCAAACCGCAAGTAACGAGGCATTGGCTACCTTAAGAGAGTCATAGTTACTCGTCCCCATTGCTCACCCAGTCTGTTACTTTTTCTTACTGTGGCCAGTCTGTCAGAAGCGATATGTCACTCGTTGTGTATCTTAAGAGATTCATCGTTACTCCTTCCATAGGTTACTGGTATTCTCTGAGTCAATACCTCTCTTGACGAAAAAGTGGCTATCTTAATAGTGCAATACTTCTTCCTCCGAGTTGCTCACACAGTTTACTGCTTTTTGTGTAGTTTTTGTCTGCCAGAAACTATAATTCACTAGTTGTGTATCATAAAAGAGTCATCGTTTCTCCTCCTAGGGGTTATTCGAGATATCTTAATCCAAACCGCAAGTAACGAGGCATTGGCTACCTTAAGAGAGTCATAGTTACTCGTCCCAATTGCTCACCCAGTCTTCCACTTTTCCTTACTGCGGCCAGTCTGCCAGAAGCGATATGTCACTCGTTGTGTATCCTAAGAGATTCATCGTTACTCCTTCCATAGGTTACTGGTATTCTCTGAGTCAATACCTCTCTTGACGAAAAAGTGGCTTTCTTAATAGTGCAATACTTCTTCCTCCGAGTTGCTCACACAGTTTACTGCTTTTTGTGTAGTATTTGTCTGCCAGAAACTATAATTCACTAGTTGTGTATCATAAAAGAGTCATCGTTTCTCCTCCTAGGGGTTATTCGAGACCTCTTAATCCAAACCGCAAGTAACGAGGCATTGGCTACCTTAAGAGAGTAATAGTTACTCGTCCCAATTGCTCACCCAGTCTGCCACTTTTCCTTGCTGCGGCCATTCTGCCAGAAGCGATATGTCACTCGTTGTGTACCTTAAGAGATTCATCGTTACTCTTTCCATAGGTTACTGGTATTCTCTGATTAAATGCATCTCGTAACGAAGAAGTGGCTATCTTAGTAGTGCAATACTTCTTCCTCCCAGTTGCTCACAGAGTTTACTACTTTTTTGTGTAGTTTTTGTCTGCCAGAAACTATAATTCACTAGTTTTGTATCATAAAAGAGTCATCGTTTCTCCTCCTAGTGGTTATTCGAGACCTCTTAATCCAAACCGCAAGTAACGAGGCATTGGCTACCTTAAGAGAGTAATAGTTACTCGTCCCAATTGCTCACCCAGTCTGCCACTTTTCCTTACTGCGGCCAGTCTGCTAGAAGCGATATGTCACTCGTTGTGTATCTTAAGAGATTCATCGTTACTCCTTCCATAGGTTACATGTATTCTCTGAGTCAATACCTCTCTTGACGAAAAAGTGGCTATCTTAATAGTGCAATACTTCTTCCTCCGAGTTGCTCACACAGTTTACTGCTTTTTGTGTAGTTTTTGTCTGCCAGTAACTATAATTCACTAGTTGTGTATCATAAAAGAGTCATCGTTTCTCCTCCTAGGGGTTATTCGAGATATCTTAATCCAAACCGCAAGTAACGAGGCATTGGCTACCTTAAGAGCGTCATAGTTACTCGTCCCAATTGCTCACCCAGTCTGCCACTTTTCCTTACTGCGGCCAGTCTGCCAGAAGCGATATGTCACTCGTTGTGTATCTTAAGAGATTCATCGTTACTCTTTCCATAGGTTACTGGTATTCTCTGATTCAATGCCTCTCGTAACGAAAAAGTGGCTATCTTAATAGTGCAATACTTCTTCCTCCCAGTTGCTCACAGAGTTTACTACTTTTTTGTGTAGTTTTTGTCTGCCAGAAACTATAATTCACTAGTTTTGTATCATAAAAGAGTCATCGTTTCTCCTCCTAGGGGTTATTCGAGACCTCTTAATCCAAACCACAAGTAACGAGGCATTGGCTACCTTAAGAGAGTCATAGTTACTCGTCCCCATTGCTCACCCAGTCTGCCACTTTTTCTTACTGCAGCCAGTCTGCCAGAAGCGATATGTCACTCGTTGTGTATCTTAAGAGATTCATCGTTACTCCTTCCATAGGTTACTGGTATTCTCTGAGTCAATACCTCTCGTGACGAAAAAGTGGCTATCTCAATAGTGCAATACTTCTTCCTCCGAGTTGCTCACACAGTTTACTGCTTTTTGTGTAGTTTTTGTCTGCCAGAAACTATAATTCACTAGTTTTGTATAATAAAAGAGTCATCGTTTCTCCTCCTAGGGGTTATTCGAGACCTCTTAATCCAAACCGCAAGTAACGAGGCATTGGCTACCTTAAGAGAGTCATAGTTACTCGTCCCCATTGCTCACCCAGTCTGCCACTTTTTCTTACTGTGGCCAGTCTGCCAGAAGCGATATGTCACTCGTTGTGTATCTTAAGAGATTCATCGTTACTCTTTCCATAGGTTACTGGTATTCTCTGATTCAATGCCTCTCGTGACGAAAAAGTGGCTATCTTAATAGTGCAATACTTCTTCCTCCCAGTTGCTCACACAGTTTACTACTTTTTTGTGTAGTTTTTGTCTGCCAGAAACTATAATTCACTAGTTTTGTATCATAAAAGAGTCATCGTTTCTCCTCCTAGGGGTTATTCGAGATATCTTAATCCAAACCGCAAGTAACGAGGCATTGGCTACCTTAAGAGAGTAATAGTTACTCGTCCCAATTGCTCACCCAGTCTGCCACTTTTCCTTACTGCGGCCAGTCTGCTAGAAGCGATATGTCACTCGTTGTGTATCTTAAGAGATTCATCGTTACTCCTTCCATAGGTTACATGTATTCTCTGAGTCAATACCTCTCTTGACGAAAAAGTGGCTATCTTAATAGTGCAATACTTCTTCCTCCGAGTTGCTCACACAGTTTACTGCTTTTTGTGTAGTTTTTGTCTGCCAGTAACTATAATTCACTAGTTGTGTATCATAAAAGAGTCATCGTTTCTCCTCCTAGGGGTTATTCGAGATATCTTAATCCAAACCGCAAGTAACGAGGCATTGGCTACCTTAAGAGAGTCATAGTTACTCGTCCCAATTGCTCACCCAGTCTGCCACTTTTCCTTACTGCGGCCAGTCTGCCAGAAGCGATATGTCACTCGTTGTGTATCTTAAGAGATTAATCGTTACTCTTTCCATAGGTTACTGGTATTCTCTGATTCAATGCCTCTCGTAACGAAAAAGTGGCTATCTTAATAGTGCAATACTTCTTCCTCCGAGTTGCTCACACAGTTTACTACTTTTTGTGTAGTTTTTGTCTGCCAGAAACTATAATTCACTAGTTGTGTATCATAAAAGAGTCATCGTTTCTCTTCCTAGGGGTTTTCGAGATTTCTTAATCCAAACCGCAAGTAACGAGGCATTGGCTACCTTAAGAGAGTCATAGTTACTCGTCCCCATTGCTCACCCAGTCTGCCACTTTTTCTTACTGTGGCCAGTCTGCCAGAAGCGATATGTCACTCGTTGTGTATCTTAAGAGATTCATCGTAACTCCTTCCATAGGTTACATGTATTCTCTGAGTCAATACCTCTCGTGACGAAAAAGTGGCTATCTTAATAGTGCAATACTTCTTCCTCCGAGTTGCTCACACAGTTTACTGCTTTTTGTGTAGTTTTTGTCTGCCAGAAACTATAATTCACTAGTTTTGTATAATAAAAGAGTCATCGTTTCTCCTCCTAGGGGTTATTCGAGACCTCTTAATCCAAACCGCAAGTAACGAGGCATTGGCTACCTTAAGAGAGTCATAGTTACTCGTCCCCATTGCTCACCCAGTCTGCCACTTTTTCTTACTGTGGCCAGTCTGCCAGAAGCGATATGTCACTCGTTGTGTATCTTAAGAGATTCATCGTTACTCTTTCCATAGGTTACTGGTATTCTCTGATTCAATGCCTCTCGTGACGAAAAAGTGGCTATCTTAATAGTGCAATACTTCTTCCTCCCAGTTGCTCACACAGTTTACTACTTTTTTGTGTAGTTTTTGTCTGCCAGAAACTATAATTCACTAGTTTTGTATCATAAAAGAGTCATCGTTTCTCCTCCTAGGGGTTATTCGAGATATCTTAATCCAAACCGCAAGTAACGAGGCATTGGCTACCTTAAGAGAGTAATAGTTACTCGTCCCAATTGCTCACCCAGTCTGCCACTTTTCCTTACTGCGGCCAGTCTGCTAGAAGCGATATGTCACTCGTTGTGTATCTTAAGAGATTCATCGTTACTCCTTCCATAGGTTACATGTATTCTCTGAGTCAATACCTCTCTTGACGAAAAAGTGGCTATCTTAATAGTGCAATACTTCTTCCTCCGAGTTGCTCACACAGTTTACTGCTTTTTGTGTAGTTTTTGTCTGCCAGTAACTATAATTCACTAGTTGTGTATCATAAAAGAGTCATCGTTTCTCCTCCTAGGGGTTATTCGAGATATCTTAATCCAAACCGCAAGTAACGAGGCATTGGCTACCTTAAGAGCGTCATAGTTACTCGTCCCAATTGCTCACCCAGTCTGCCACTTTTCCTTACTGCGGCCAGTCTGCCAGAAGCGATATGTCACTCGTTGTGTATCTTAAGAGATTCATCGTTACTCTTTCCATAGGTTACTGGTATTCTCTGATTCAATGCCCCTCGTAACGAAAAAGTGGCTATCTTAATAGTGCAATACTTCTTCCTCCCAGTTGCTCACAGAGTTTACTACTTTTTTGTGTAGTTTTTGTCTGCCAGAAACTATAATTCACTAGTTTTGTATCATAAAAGAGTCATCGTTTCTCCTCCTAGGGATTATTCGAGACCTCTTAATCCAAACCACAAGTAACGAGGCATTGGCTACCTTAAGAGAGTCATAGTTACTCGTCCCCATTGCTCACCCAGTCTGCCACTTTTTCTTACTGCAGCCAGTCTGCCAGAAGCGATATGTCACTCGTTGTGTATCTTAAGAGATTCATCGTTACTCCTTCCATAGGTTACTGGTATTCTCTGAGTCAATACCTCTCGTGACGAAAAAGTGGCTATCTTAATAGTGCAATACTTCTTCCTCCGAGTTGCTCACACAGTTTACTACTTTTTGTGTAGTTTTTGTCTGCCAGAAACTATAATTCACTAGTTGTGTATCATAAAAGAGTCATCGTTTCTCCTCCTAGGGGTTTTCGAGATTTCTTAATCCAAACCGCAAGTAACGAGGCATTGGCTACCTTAAGAGAGTCATAGTTACTCGTACCCATTGCTCACCCAGTCTGTTACTTTTTCTTACTGTGGCCAGTCTGTCAGAAGCGATATGTCACTCGTTGTGTATCTTAAGAGATTCATCGTTACTCCTTCCATAGGTTACTGGTATTCTCTGAGTCAATACCTCTCTTGACGAAAAAGTGGCTATCTTAATAGTGCAATACTTCTTCCTCCGAGTTGCTCACACAGTTTACTGCTTTTTGTGTAGTTTTTGTCTGCCAGAAACTATAATTCACTAGTTGTGTATCATAAAAGAGTCATCGTTTCTCCTCCTAGGGGTTATTCGAGATATCTTAATCCAAACCGCAAGTAACGAGGCATTGGCTACCTTAAGAGAGTCATAGTTACTCGTCCCAATTGCTCACCCAGTCTTCCACTTTTCCTTACTGCTGCCAGTCTGCCAGAAGCGATATGTCACTCGTTGTGTATCCTAAGAGATTCATCGTTACTCCTTCCATAGGTTACTGGTATTCTCTGAGTCAATACCTCTCTTGACGAAAAAGTGGCTTTCTTAATAGTGCAATACTTCTTCCTCCGAGTTGCTCACACAGTTTACTGCTTTTTGTGTAGTATTTGTCTGCCAGAAACTATAATTCACTAGTTGTGTATCATAAAAGAGTCATCGTTTCTCCTCCTAGGGGTTATTCGAGACCTCTTAATCCAAACCGCAAGTAACGAGGCATTGGCTACCTTAAGAGAGTAATAGTTACTCGTCCCAATTGCTCACCCAGTCTGCCACTTTTCCTTGCTGCGGCCATTCTGCCAGAAGCGATATGTCACTCGTTGTGTACCTTAAGAGATTCATCGTTACTCTTTCCATAGGTTACTGGTATTCTCTGATTAAATGCATCTCGTAACGAAGAAGTGGCTATCTTAGTAGTGCAATACTTCTTCCTCCCAGTTGCTCACAGAGTTTACTACTTTTTTGTGTAGTTTTTGTCTGCCAGAAACTATAATTCACTAGTTTTGTATCATAAAAGAGTCGTCGTTTCTCCTCCTAGTGGTTATTCGAGACCTCTTAATCCAAACCGCAAGTAACGAAGCATTCTCTACCTTAAGAGTGTCATAGTTACTCGTCCCAATTGCTCACCCAGTCTGCCACTTTTTCTTACTGCGGCCAGTCTGCCAGAAGCGATATGTCACTCGTTGTGTATCTTAAGAGATTCATCGTTACTCCTTCCATAGGTTACTGGTATCTCTGAGTCAATACCTCTCGTGACGAAAAAGTGGCTATCTTAATAGTGCAATACTTCTTCCTCCGAGTTGCTCACACAGTTTACTACTTTTTGTGTAGTTTTTGTCTGCCAGAAACTATAATTCACTAGTTGTGTATCATAAAAGAGTCATCGTTTCTCTTCCTAGGGGTTTTAGAGATTTCTTAATCCAAACCGCAAGTAACGAGGCATTGGCTACCTTAAGAGAGTCATAGTTACTCGTCCCCATTGCTCACCCAGTCTGCCACTTTTTCTTACTGTGGCCAGTCTGCCAGAAGCGATATGTCACTCGTTGTGTATCTTAAGAGATTCATCGTAACTCCTTCCATAGGTTACATGTATTCTCTGAGTCAATACCTCTCGTGACGAAAAAGTGGCTATCTTAATAGTGCAATACTTCTTCCTCCGAGTTGCTCACACAGTTTACTGCTTTTTGTGTAGTTTTTGTCTGCCAGAAACTATAATTCACTAGTTTTGTATAATAAAAGAGTCATCGTTTCTCCTCCTAGGGGTTATTCGAGACCTCTTAATCCAAACCGCAAGTAACGAGGCATTGGCTACCTTAAGAGAGTCATAGTTACTCGTCCCCATTGCTCACCCAGTCTGCCACTTTTTCTTACTGTGGCCAGTCTGCCAGAAGCGATATGTCACTCGTTGTGTATCTTAAGAGATTCATCGTTACTCTTTCCATAGGTTACTGGTATTCTCTGATTCAATGCCTCTCGTGACGAAAAAGTGGCTATCTTAATAGTGCAATACTTCTTCCTCCCAGTTGCTCACACAGTTTACTACTTTTTTGTGTAGTGTTTGTCTGCCAGAAACTATAATTCACTAGTTTTGTATCATAAAAGAGTCATCGTTTCTCCTCCTAGGGGTTATTCGAGATATCTTAATCCAAACCGCAAGTAACGAGGCATTGGCTACCTTAAGAGAGTAATAGTTACTCGTCCCAATTGCTCACCCAGTCTGCCACTTTTCCTTACTGCGGCCAGTCTGCCAGAAGCGATATGTCACTCGTTGTGTATCTTAAGAGATTCATCGTTACTCTTTCCATAGGTTACTGGTATTCTCTGAGTCAATACCTCTCGTGACGAAAAAGTGGCTATCTTAATAGTGCAATACTTCTTCCTCCCAGTTGCTCACAGAGTTTACTACTTTTTTGTGTAGTTTTTGTCTGCCATAAACTATAATTCACTAGTTTTGTATCATAAAAGAGTCATCGTTTCTCCTCCTAGTGGTTATTCGAGACCTTTTAATCCAAACCGCAAGTAACGAGGCATTGGCTACCTTAAGAGAGTCATAGTTACTCGTCCCAATTGCTCACCCAGTCTGCCACTTTTTCTTACTGCGGCCAGTCTGCCAGAAGCGATATGTCACTCGTTGTGTATCTTAAGAGATTCATCTTTTCTCCTTCCATAGGTTACATGTATTCTCTGAGTCAATACCTCTCTTGACGAAAAAGTGGCTATCTTAATAGTGCAATACTTCTTCCTCCGAGTTGCTCACACAGTTTACTGCTTTTTGTGTAGTTTTTGTCTGCCAGAAACTATAATTCACTAGTTGTGTATCATAAAAGAGTCATCGTTTCTCCTCCTAGGGGTTATTCGAGATATCTTAATCCAAACCGCAAGTAACGAGGCATTGTCTACCTTAAGAGAGTAATAGTTACTCGTCCCAATTGCTCACCCAGTCTGCCACTTTTCCTTACTGCGGCCAGTCTGCCAGAAGCGATATGTCACTCGTTGTGTATCTTGAGAGATTCATCGTTACTCTTTCCATAGGTTACTGGTATTCTCTGATTCAATGCCTCTCGTAACGAAAAAGTGGCTATCTTAATAGTGCAATACTTCTTCCTCTCAGTTGCTCACACAGTTTACTACTTTTTTGTGTAGTTTTTGTCTGCCAGAAACTATAATTCACTAGTTGTGTATCATAAAAGAGTCATCGTCTCTCCTCCTAGGGGTTTTCGAGATTTCTTAATCCAAACCTCAAGTAACGAGGCATTGGCTACCTTAAGAGAGTCATAGTTACTCGTCCCCATTGCTCACCCAGTCTGCCACTTTTTCTTACTGTGGCCAGTCTGCCAGAAGCGATATGTCACCCGTTGTGTATCTTAAGAGATTCAATGTTACTCCTTCCATAGGTTACATGTATTCTCTGAGTCAATACCTCTCTTGACGAAAAAGTGGCTATCTTAATAGTGCAATACTTCTTCCTCCGAGTTGCTCACACAGTTTACTGCTTTTTGTGTAGTTTTTGTCTGCCAGAAACTATAATTCACTAGTTGTGTATCATAAAAGAGTCATCGTTTCTCCTCCTAGGGGTTTTCGAGATTTCTTAATCCAAACCGCAAGTAACGAGGCATTGGCTACCTTAAGAGTGTCATAGTTACTCGTCCCCATTGCTCACCCAGTCTGTTACTTTTTTTTTACTGTGGCCAGTCTGTCAGAAGCGATATGTCACTCGTTGTGTATCTTAAGAGATTCATCGTTACTCCTTCCATAGGTTACTGGTATTCTCTGAGTCCATACCTCTCTTGACGAAAAAGCGGCTATCTTAATAGTGCAATACTTCTTCCTCCGAGTTGCTCACACAGTTTACTGCTTTTTGTGTAGTTTTTGTCTGCCAGAAACTATAATTCACTAGTTGTGTATCATAAAAGAGTCATCGTTTCTCCTCCTGGGGGTTATTCGAGATATCTTAATCCAAACCGCAAGTAACGAGGCAATGGCTACCTTAAGAGAGTCATAGTTACTCGTCCCAATTGCTCACCCAGTCTGCCACTTTTTCTTACTGCGGCCAGTCTGCCAGAAGCGATATGTCACTCGTTGTGTATCTTAAGAGATTCATCGTTACTCCTTCCATAGGTTACTGGTATTCTCTGAGTCAATACCTCTCTTGACGAAAAAGTGGCTATCTTAATAGTGCAATACTTCTTCCTCCGAGTTGCTCACACAGTTTACTGCTTATTGTGTAGTTTTTGTCTGCCAGTAACTATAATTCACTAGTTGTGTATCATAAAAGAGTCATCGTATCTCCTCCTAGGGGTTATTCGAGACCTCTTAATCCAAACCGCAAGTAACGAGGCATTGGCTACCTTAAGAGAGTCATAGTTACTTGTCCCAATTGCTCACCCAGTCTGCCACTTTTTCTTACTGCGGTCAGTCTGCCAGAAGCGATATGTCACTCATTGTGTATCTTAAGAGATTCATCGTTACTCCTTCCATAGGTTACTGGTATTCTCTGAGTCAATACCTCTCGTGACGAAAAAGTGGCTATCTTAATAGTGCAATACTTCTTCCTCCGAGTTGCTCACACAGTTTACTACTTTTTGTGTAGTTTTTGTCTGCCAGAAACTATAATCCACTAGTTGTGTATCATAAAAGAGTCATCGTTTCTCCTCCTAGGGGTTTTCGAGATTTCTTAATCCAAACCTCAAGTAACGAGGCATTGGCTACCTTAAGAGAGTCATAGTTACTCGTCCCCATTGCTCACCCAGTCTGCCACTTTTTCTTACTGTGGCCAGTCTGCCAGAAGCGATATGTCACCCGTTGTGTATCTTAAGAGATTCAATGTTACTCCTTCCATAGGTTACATGTATTCTCTGAGTCAATACCTCTCTTGACGAAAAAGTGGCTATCTTAATAGTGCAATACTTCTTCCTCCGAGTTGCTCACACAGTTTACTGCTTTTTGTGTAGTTTTTGTCTGCCAGAAACTATAATTCACTAGTTGTGTATCATAAAAGAGTCATCGTTTCTCCTCCTAGGGGTTATTCGAGATATCTTAATCCAAACCGCAAGTAACGAGGCATTGGCTACCTTAAGAGAGTCATAGTTACTCGTCCCCATTGCTCACCCAGTCTGCCACTTTTTCTTACTGTGGCCAGTCTGCCAGAAGCGATATGTCACTCGTTGTGTATCTTAAGAGATTCATCGTTACTCTTTCCATAGGTTACTGGTATTCTCTGATTCAATGCCTCTCGTAACGAAAAAGTGGCTATCTTAATAGTGCAATACTTCTTTCTCCCAGTTGCTCACAGAGTTTACTACTTTTTGTGTAGTTTTTGTCTGCCAGTAACTATAATTCACTAGTTGTGTATCATAAAAGAGTCATCGTTTCTCCTCCTAGGGGTTATTCGAGATATCTTAATCCAAACCGCAAGTAACGAGGCATTGGCTACCTTAAGAGCGTCATAGTTACTCGTCCCAATTGCTCACCCAGTCTGCCACTTTTTCTTACTGCGGCCAGTCTGCCAGAAGCGATATGTCACTCGTTGTGTATCTTAAGAGATTCATCGTTACTCTTTCCATAGGTTACTGGTATTCTCTGATTCAATGCCTCTCGTAACGAAAAAGTGGCTATCTTAATAGTGCAATACTTCTTCCTCCGAGTTGCTGACACAGTTTACTACTTTTTGTGTAGTTTTTGTCTGCCAGTAACTATAATTCACTAGTTGTGTATCATAAAAGAGTCATCGTTTCTCCTCCTAGGGGTTTTCGAGATTTCTTAATCCAAACCGCAAGTAACGAGGCATTGGCTACCTTAAGAGTGTCAAAGTTACTCGTCCCCATTGCTCACCCAGTCTGTTACTTTTTTTTACTGTGGCCAGTCTGTCAGAAGCGATATGTCACTCGTTGTGTATCTTAAGAGATTCATCGTTACTCCTTCCATAGGTTACTGGTATTCTCTGAGTCATTACCTCTCTTGACGAAAAAGTGGCTATCTTAATAGTGCAATACTTCTTCCTCCGAGTTGCTCACACAGTTTACTGCTTTTTGTGTAGTTTTTGTCTGCCAGAAACTATAATTCACTAGTTGTGTATCATAAAAGAGTCATCGTTTCTCCTCCTGGGGGTTATTCGAGATATCTTAATCCAAACCGCAAGTAACGAGGCAATGGCTACCTTAAGAGAGTCATAGTTACTCGTCCCAATTGCTCACCCAGTCTGCCACTTTTTCTTACTGCGGCCAGTCTGCCAGAAGCGATATGTCACTCGTTGTGTATCTTAAGAGATTCATCGTTACTCCTTCCATAGGTTACTGGTATTCTCTGAGTCAATACCTCTCTTGACGAAAAAGTGGCTATCTTAATAGTGCAATACTTCTTCCTCCGAGTTGCTCACACAGTTTACTGCTTATTGTGTAGTTTTTGTCTGCCAGTAACTATAATTCACTAGTTGTGTATCATAAAAGAGTCATCGTTTCTCCTCCTAGGGGTTATTCGAGACCTCTTAATCCAAACCGCAAGTAACGAGGCATTGGCTACCTTAAGAGAGTCATAGTTACTCGTCCCAATTGCTCACCCAGTCTGCCACTTTTTCTTACTGCGGTCAGTCTGCCAGAAGCGATATGTCACTCATTGTGTATCTTAAGAGATTCATCGTTACTCCTTCCATAGGTTACTGGTATTCTCTGAGTCAATACCTCTCTTGACGAAAAAGTGGCTATCTTAATAGTGCAATACTTCTTCCTCCGAGTTGCTGACACAGTTTACTACTTTTTGTGTAGTTTTTGTCTGCCAGAAACTATAATTCACTAGTTGTGTATCATAAAAGAGTCATCGTTTCTCCTCCTAGGGGTTTTCGAGATTTCTTAATCCAAACCTCAAGTAACGAGGCATTGGCTACCTTAAGAGAGTCATAGTTACTCGTCCCCATTGCTCACCCAGTCTGCCACTTTTTCTTACTGTGGCCAGTCTGCCAGAAGCGATATGTCACTCGTTGTGTATCTTAAGAGATTCATCGTTACTCCTTCCATAGGTTACTGGTATTCTCTGAGTCATTACCTCTCTTGACGAAAAAGTGGCTATCTTAATAGTGCAATACTTCTTCCTCCGAGTTGCTCACACAGTTTACTGCTTTTTGTGTAGTTTTTGTCTGCCAGAAACTATAATTCACTAGTTGTGTATCATAAAAGAGTCATCGTTTCTCCTCCTGGGGGTTATTCGAGATATCTTAATCCAAACCGCAAGTAACGAGGCAATGGCTACCTTAAGAGAGTCATAGTTACTCGTCCCAATTGCTCACCCAGTCTGCCACTTTTTCTTACTGCGGCCAGTCTGCCAGAAGCGATATGTCACCCGTTGTGTATCTTAAGAGATTCAATGTTACTCCTTCCATAGGTTACATGTATTCTCTGAGTCAATACCTCTCTTGACGAAAAAGTGGCTATCTTAATAGTGCAATACTTCTTCCTCCGAGTTGCTCACACAGTTTACTGCTTTTTGTGTAGTTTTTGTCTGCCAGAAACTATAATTCACTAGTTGTGTATCATAAAAGAGTCATCGTTTCTCCTCCTAGGGGTTATTCGAGATATCTTAATCCAAACCGCAAGTAACGAGGCATTGGCTACCTTAAGAGCGTCATAGTTACTCGTCCCAATTGCTCACCCAGTCTGCCACTTTTCCTTACTGCGGCCAGTCTGCCAGAAGCGATATGTCACTCGTTGTGTATCTTAAGAGATTCATCGTTACTCTTTCCATAGGTTACTGGTATTCTCTGATTCAATGCCTCTCGTAACGAAAAAGTGGCTATCTTAATAGTGCAATACTTCTTTCTCCCAGTTGCTCACAGAGTTTACTACTTTTTGTGTAGTTTTTGTCTGCCAGAAACTATAATTCACTAGTTTTGTATCATAAAAGAGTCATCGTTTCTCCTCCTAGGGGTTATTCGAGACCTCTTAATCCAAACCACAAGTAACGAGGCATTGGCTACCTTAAGAGAGTCACAGTTACTCGTCCCAATTGCTCACCCAGTCTGACACTTTTTCTTACTGCGGCCAGTCTGCCAGAAGCGATATATCACTGGTTGTGTATCTTAAGAGATTCATCGTTACTCCTTCCATAGGTTACTGGTATTCTCTGAGTCAATACCTCTCGTGACGAAAAAGTGGCTATCTTAATAGTGCAATACTTCTTCCTCCGAGTTGCTCACACAGTTTACTACTTTTTGTGTAGTTTTTGTCTGCCAGAAACTATAATTCACTAGTTGTGTATCATAAAAGAGTCATCGTTTCTCCTCCTAGGGGTTTTCGAGATTTCTTAATCCAAACCGCAAGTAACGAGGCATTGGCTACCTTAAGACTGTCATAGTTACTCGTCCCCATTGCTCACCCAGTCTGTTACTTTTTTTTACTGTGGCCAGTCTGTCAGAAGCGATATGTCACTCGTTGTGTATCTTAAGAGATTCATCGTTACTCCTTCCATAGGTTACTGGTATTCTCTGAGTCAATACCTCTCTTGACGAAAAAGTGGCTATCTTAATAGTGCAATACTTCTTCCTCCGAGTTGCTCACACAGTTTACTGCTTTTTGTGTAGTTTTTGTCTGCCAGAAACTATAATTCACTAGTTGTGTATCATAAAAGAGTCATCGTTACTCCTCCTGGGGGTTATTCGAGATATCTTAATCCAAACCGCAAGTAACGAGGCATTGGCTACCTTAAGAGAGTCATAGTTGCTCGTCCCAATTGCTCACCCAGTCTGCCACTTTTCCTTACTGCGGCCAGTCTGCCAGAAGCGATATGTCACTCGTTGTGTATCTTAAGAGATTCATCGTTACTCCTTCCATAGGTTACTGGTATTCTCTGAGTCAATACCTCTCTTGACGAAAACGTGGCTTTCTTAATAGTGCAATACTTCTTCCTCCGAGTTGCTCACACAGTTTACTGCTTTTTGTGTAGTATTTGTCTGCCAGAAACTATAATTCACTAGTTGTGTATCATAAAAGAGTCATCGTTTCTCCTCCTAGGGGTTATTCGAGACCTCTTAATCCAAACCGCAAGTAACGAGGCAATGGCTACCTTAAGAGAGTCATAGTTACTCGTCCCAATTGCTCACCCAGTCTGCCACTTTTTCTTACTGCGGCCAGTCTGCCAGAAGCGATATGTCACTCGTTGTGTATCTTAAGAGATTCATCGTTACTCCTTCCATAGGTTACTGGTATTCTCTGAGTCAATACCTCTCTTGACGAAAAAGTGGCTATCTTAATAGTGCAATACTTCTTCCTCCGAGTTGCTCACACAGTTTACTGCTTATTGTGTAGTTTTTGTCTGCCAGTAACTATAATTCACTAGTTGTGTATCATAAAAGAGTCATCGTTTCTCCTCCTAGGGGTTTTCGAGATTTCTTAATCCCAACCGCAAGTAACGAGGCATTGGCTACCTTAAGAGAGTCATAGTTACTCGTCCCCATTGCTCACCCAGTCTGTTACTTTTTCTTACTGTGGCCAGTCTGTCAGAAGCGATATGTCACTCGTTGTGTATCTTAAGAGATTCATCGTTACTCCTTCCATAGGTTACTGGTATTCTCTGAGTCAATACCTCTCTTGACGAAAAAGTGGCTATCTTAAAAGTGCAATACTTCTTCCTCCGAGTTGCTCACACAGTTTACTGCTTTTTGTGTAGTTTTTGTCTGCCAGAAACTATAATTCACTAGTTGTGTATCATAAAAGAGTCATCGTTTCTCCTCCTAGGGGTTATTCGAGATATCTTAATCCAAACCGCAAGTAACGAGGCATTGGCTACCTTAAGAGAGTCATAGTTACTCGTCCCAATTGCTCACCCAGTCTGCCACTTTTCCTTACTGCGGCCAGTCTGCCAGAAGCGATATGTCACTCGTTGTGTATCTTAAGAGATTCATCGTTACTCCTTCCATAGGTTATTGGTATTCTCTGAGTCAATATCTCTCTTGACGAAAAAGTGGCTATCTTAATAGTGCAATACTTCTTCCTCCGAGTTGCTCACACAGTTTACTGCTTTTTGTGTAGTATTTGTCTGCCAGAAACTATAAATAACTAGTTGTGTATCATAAAAGAGTCATCGTTTCTCCTCCTAGGGGTTATTCGAGACCTCTTAATCCAAACTGCAAGTAACGAGGCATTGGCTACCTTAAGAGAGTCATAGTTACTCGTCCCAATTGCTCACCCAGTCTGCCACTTTTTCTTACTGCGGCCAGTCTGCCAGAAGCGATATGTCACTCGTTGTGTATCTTAAGAGATTCATCGTTACTCTTTCCATAGGTTACTGGTATTCTCTGATTCAATGCCTCTCGTAACGAAAAAGTGGCTATCTTAATAGTGCAATACTTCTTCCTCCCAGTTGCTCACAGAGTTTACTACTTTTTTGTGTAGTTTTTGTCTGCCAGAAACTATAATTCACTAGTTTTGTATCATAAAAGAGTCATCGTTTCTCCTCCTAGGGGTTATTCGAGACCTCTTAATCCAAACCACAAGTAACGAGGCATTGGCTACCTTAAGAGAGTCATAGTTACTCGTCCCAATTGCTCACCCAGTCTGCCACTTTTTCTTACTGCGGCCAGTCTGCCAGAAGCGATATGTCACTCGTTGTGTATCTTAAGAGATTCATCGTTACTCCTTCCATAGGTTACTGGTATTCTCTGAGTCAATACCTCTCTTGACGAAAACGTGGCTTTCTTAATAGTGCAATACTTCTTCCTCCGAGTTGCTCACACAGTTTACTGCTTTTTGTGTAGTATTTGTCTGCCAGAAACTATAATTCACTAGTTGTGTATCATAAAAGAGTCATCGTTTCTCCTCCTAGGGGTTATTCGAGACCTCTTAATCCAAACCGCAAGTAACGAGGCAATGGCTACCTTAAGAGAGTCATAGTTACTCGTCCCAATTGCTCACCCAGTCTGCCACTTTTTCTTACTGCGGCCAGTCTGCCAGAAGCGATATGTCACTCGTTGTGTATCTTAAGAGATTCATCGTTACTCCTTCCATAGGTTACTGGTATTCTCTGAGTCAATACCTCTCTTGACGAAAAAGTGGCTATCTTAATAGTGCAATACTTCTTCCTCCGAGTTGCTCACACAGTTTACTGCTTATTGTGTAGTTTTTGTCTGCCAGTAACTATAATTCACTAGTTGTGTATCATAAAAGAGTCATCGTTTCTCCTCCTAGGGGTTTTCGAGATTTCTTAATCCCAACCGCAAGTAACGAGGCATTGGCTACCTTAAGAGAGTCATAGTTACTCGTCCCCATTGCTCACCCAGTCTGTTACTTTTTCTTACTGTGGCCAGTCTGTCAGAAGCGATATGTCACTCGTTGTGTATCTTAAGAGATTCATCGTTACTCCTTCCATAGGTTACTGGTATTCTCTGAGTCAATACCTCTCTTGACGAAAAAGTGCCTATCTTAATAGTGCAATACTTCTTCCTCCGAGTTGCTCACACAGTTTACTGCTTTTTGTGTAGTTTTTGTCTGCCAGAAACTATAATTCACTAGTTGTGTATCATAAAAGAGTCATCGTTTCTCCTCCTAGGTGTTATTCGAGATATCTTAATCCAAACCGCAAGTAACGAGGCATTGGCTACCTTAAGAGAGTCATAGTTACTCGTACCAATTGCTCACCCAGTCTGCCACTTTTCCTTACTGCGGCCAGTCTGCCAGAAGCGATATGTCACTCGTTGTGTATCTTAAGAGATTCATCGTTACTCCTTCCATAGGTTACTGGTATTCTCTGAGTCAATATCTCTCTTGACGAAAAAGTGGCTATCTTAATAGTGCAATACTTCTTCCTCCGAGTTGCTCACACAGTTTACTGCTTTTTGTGTAGTATTTGTCTGCCAGAAACTATAATTAACTAGTTGTGTATCATAAAAGAGTCATCGTTTCTCCTCCTAGGGGTTATTCGAGACCTCTTAATCCAAACTGCAAGTAACGAGGCATTGGCTACCTTAAGAGAGTCATAGTTACTCGTCCCAATTGCTCACCCAGTCTGCCACTTTTTCTTACTGCGGCCAGTCTGCCAGAAGCGATATGTCACTCGTTGTGTATCTTAAGAGATTCATCGTTACTCTTTCCATAGGTTACTGGTATTCTCTGATTCAATGCCTCTCGTAACGAAAAAGTGGCTATCTTAATAGTGCAATACTTCTTCCTCCCAGTTGCTCACAGAGTTTACTACTTTTTTGTGTAGTTTTTGTCTGCCAGAAACTACAATTCACTAGTTTTGTATCATAAAAGAGTCATCGTTTCTCCTCCTAGGGGTTATTCGAGACCTCTTAATCCAAACCACAAGTAACGAGGCATTGGCTACCTTAAGAGAGTCATAGTTACTCGTCCCAATTGCTCACGCAGTCTGCCACTTTTTCTTACTGCGGCCAGTCTGCCAGAAGCGATATGTCACTCGTTGTGTATCTTAAGAGATTCATCGTTACTCCTTCCATAGGTTACTGGTATTCTCTGAGTCAATACCTCTCTTGACGAAAACGTGGCTTTCTTAATAGTGCAATACTTCTTCCTCCGAGTTGCTCACACAGTTTACTGCTTTTTGTGTAGTATTTGTCTGCCAGAAACTATAATTCACTAGTTGTGTATCATAAAAGAGTCATCGTTTCTCCTCCTAGGGGTTATTCGAGACCTCTTAATCCAAACCACAAGTAACGAGGCATTGGCTACCTTAAGAGAGTCATAGTTACTCGTCCCAATTGCTCACGCAGTCTGCCACTTTTTCTTACTGCGGCCAGTCTGCCAGAAGCGATATGTCACTCGTTGTGTATCTTAAGAGATTCATCGTTACTCCTTCCATAGGTTACTGGTATTCTCTGAGTCAATACCTCTCTTGACGAAAACGTGGCTTTCTTAATAGTGCAATACTTCTTCCTCCGAGTTGCTCACACAGTTTACAGCTTTTTGTGTAGTATTTGTCTGCCAGAAACTATAATTCACTAGTTGTGTATCATAAAAGAGTCATCGTTTCTCCTCCTAGGGGTTATTCGAGACCTCTTAATCCAAATCGCAAGTAACGAGGCAATGGCTACCTTAAGAGAGTCATAGTTACTCGTCCCAATTGCTCACCCAGTCTGCCACTTTTTCTTACTGCGGCCAGTCTGCCAGAAGCGATATGTCACTCGTTGTGTATCTTAAGAGATTCATCGTTACTCCTTCCATAGGTTACTGGTATTCTCTGAGTCAATACCTCTCTTGACGAAAAAGTGCCTATCTTAATAGTGCAATACTTCTTCCTCCGAGTTGCTCACACAGTTTACTGCTTTTTGTGTAGTTTTTGTCTGCCAGAAACTATAATTCACTAGTTGTGTATCATAAAAGAGTCATCGTTTCTCCTCCTAGGGGTTATTCGAGATATCTTAATCCAAACCGCAAGTAACGAGGCATTGGCTACCTTAAGAGAGTCATAGTTACTCGTCCCAATTGCTCACCCAGTCTGCCACTTTTCCTTACTGCGGCCAGTCTGCCAGAAGCGATATGTCACTCGTTGTGTATCTTAAGAGATTCATCGTTACTCCTTCCATAGGTTACTGGTATTCTCTGAGTCAATATCTCTCTTGACGAAAAAGTGGCTATCTTAATAGTGCAATACTTCTTCCTCCGAGTTGCTCACACAGTTTACTGCTTTTTGTGTAGTATTTGTCTGCCAGAAACTATAATTAACTAGTTGTGTATCATAAAAGAGTCATCGTTTCTCCTCCTAGGGGTTATTCGAGACCTCTTAATCCAAACTGCAAGTAACGAGGCATTGGCTACCTTAAGAGAGTCATAGTTACTCGTCCCAATTGCTCACCCAGTCTGCCACTTTTTCTTACTGCGGCCAGTCTGCCAGAAGCGATATGTCACTCGTTGTGTATCTTAAGAGATTCATCGTTACTCTTTCCATAGGTTACTGGTATTCTCTGATTCAATGCCTCTCGTAACGAAAAAGTGGCTATCTTAATAGTGCAATACTTCTTCCTCCCAGTTGCTCACAGAGTTTACTACTTTTTTGTGTAGTTTTTGTCTGCCAGAAACTATAATTCACTAGTTTTGTATCATAAAAGAGTCATCGTTTCTCCTCCTAGGGGTTATTCGAGACCTCTTAATCCAAACCACAAGTAACGAGGCATTGGCTACCTTAAGAGAGTCATAGTTACTCGTCCCAATTGCTCACCCAGTCTGCCACTTTTTCTTACTGCGGCCAGTCTGCCAGAAGCGATATGTCACTCGTTGTGTATCTTAAGAGATTCATCGTTACTCCTTCCATAGGTTACTGGTATTCTCTGAGTCAATACCTCTCGTGACGAAAAAGTGGCTATCTTAATAGTGCAATACTTCTTCCTCCGAGTTGCTCACACAGTTTACTACTTTTTGTGTAGTTTTTGTCTGCCAGAAACTATAATTCACTAGTTGTGTATCATAAAAGAGTCATCGTTTCTCCTCCTAGGGGTTTTCGAGATTTCTTAATCCAAACCCCAAGTAACGAGGCATTGGCTACCTTAAGAGAGTCATAGTTACTCGTCCCCATTGCTCACCCAGTCTGTTACTTTTTCTTACTGTGGCCAGTCTGTCAGAAGCGATATGTCACTCGTTGTGTATCTTAAGAGATTCATCGTTACTCCTTCCATAGGTTACTGGTATTCTCTGAGTCAATACCTCTCTTGACGAAAAAGTGGCTATCTTAATAGTGCAATACTTCTTCCTCCGAGTTGCTCACACAGTTTACTGCTTTTTGTGTAGTTTTTGTCTGCCAGAAACTATAATTCACTAGTTGTGTATCATAAAAGAGTCATCGTTTCTCCTCCTGGGGGTTATTCGAGATATCTTAATCCAAACCGCAAGTAACGAGGCATTGGCTACCTTAAGAGAGTCATAGTTGCTCGTCCCAATTGCTCACCCAGTCTGCCACTTTTCCTTACTGCGGCCAGTCTGCCAGAAGCGATATGTCACTCGTTGTGTATCTTAAGAGATTCATCGTTACTCCTTCCATAGGTTACTGGTATTCTCTGAGTCAATACCTCTCTTGACGAAAACGTGGCTTTCTTAATAGTGCAATACTTCTTCCTCCTTGTTGCTCACACAGTTTACTGCTTTTTGTGTAGTATTTGTCTGCCAGAAACTATAATTCACTAGTTGTGTATCATAAAAGAGTCATCGTTTCTCCTCCTAGGGGTTATTCGAGACCTCTTAATCCAAACCGCAAGTAACGAGGCATTGGCTACCTTAAGAGAGTCATAGTTACTCGTCCCAATTGCTCACCCAGTCTGCCACTTTTTCTTACTGCGGCCAGTCTGCCAGAAGCGATATGTCACTCGTTGTGTATCTTAAGAGATTCATCGTTACTCCTTCCATAGGTTACTGGTATTCTCTGAGTCAATACCTCTCTTGACGAAAAAGTGCCTATCTTAATAGTGCAATACTTCTTCCTCCGAGTTGCTCACACAGTTTACTGCTTTTTGTGTAGTTTTTGTCTGCCAGAAACTATAATTCACTAGTTGTGTATCATAAAAGAGTCATCGTTTCTCCTCCTAGGGGTTATTCGAGATATCTTAATCCAAACCGCAAGTAACGAGGCATTGGCTACCTTAAGAGAGTCATAGTTACTCGTCCCAATTGCTCACCCAGTCTGCCACTTTTCCTTACTGCGGCCAGTCTGCCAGAAGCGATATGTCACTCGTTGTGTATCTTAAGAGATTCATCGTTACTCCTTCCATAGGTTACTGGTATTCTCTGAGTCAATATCTCTCTTGACGAAAAAGTGGCTATCTTAATAGTGCAATACTTCTTCCTCCGAGTTGCTCACACAGTTTACTGCTTTTTGTGTAGTATTTGTCTGCCAGAAACTATAATTAACTAGTTGTGTATCATAAAAGAGTCATCGTTTCTCCTCCTAGGGGTTATTCGAGACCTCTTAATCCAAACTGCAAGTAACGAGGCATTGGCTACCTTAAGAGAGTCATAGTTACTCGTCCCAATTGCTCACCCAGTCTGCCACTTTTTCTTACTGCGGCCAGTCTGCCAGAAGCGATATGTCACTCGTTGTGTATCTTAAGAGATTCATCGTTACTCTTTCCATAGGTTACTGGTATTCTCTGATTCAATGCCTCTCGTAACGAAAAAGTGGCTATCTTAATAGTGCAATACTTCTTCCTCCCAGTTGCTCACAGAGTTTACTACTTTTTTGTGTAGTTTTTGTCTGCCAGAAACTATAATTCACTAGTTTTGTATCATAAAAGAGTCATCGTTTCTCCTCCTAGGGGTTATTCGAGACCTCTTAATCCAAACCACAAGTAACGAGGCATTGGCTACCTTAAGAGAGTCATAGTTACTCGTCCCAATTGCTCACCCAGTCTGCCACTTTTTCTTACTGCGGCCAGTCTGCCAGAAGCGATATGTCACTCGTTGTGTATCTTAAGAGATTCATCGTTACTCCTTCCATAGGTTACTGGTATTCTCTGAGTCAATACCTCTCGTGACGAAAAAGTGGCTATCTTAATAGTGCAATACTTCTTCCTCCGAGTTGCTCACACAGTTTACTACTTTTTGTGTAGTTTTTGTCTGCCAGAAACTATAATTCACTAGTTGTGTATCATAAAAGAGTCATCGTTTCTCCTCCTAGGGGTTTTCGAGATTTCTTAATCCAAACCCCAAGTAACGAGGCATTGGCTACCTTAAGAGAGTCATAGTTACTCGTCCCCATTGCTCACCCAGTCTGTTACTTTTTCTTACTGTGGCCAGTCTGTCAGAAGCGATATGTCACTCGTTGTGTATCTTAAGAGATTCATCGTTACTCCTTCCATAGGTTACTGGTATTCTCTGAGTCAATACCTCTCTTGACGAAAAAGTGGCTATCTTAATAGTGCAATACTTCTTCCTCCGAGTTGCTCACACAGTTTACTGCTTTTTGTGTAGTTTTTGTCTGCCAGAAACTATAATTCACTAGTTGTGTATCATAAAAGAGTCATCGTTTCTCCTCCTGGGGGTTATTCGAGATATCTTAATCCAAACCGCAAGTAACGAGGCATTGGCTACCTTAAGAGAGTCATAGTTGCTCGTCCCAATTGCTCACCCAGTCTGCCACTTTTCCTTACTGCGGCCAGTCTGCCAGAAGCGATATGTCACTCGTTGTGTATCTTAAGAGATTCATCGTTACTCCTTCCATAGGTTACTGGTATTCTCTGAGTCAATACCTCTCTTGACGAAAACGTGGCTTTCTTAATAGTGCAATACTTCTTCCTCCTTGTTGCTCACACAGTTTACTGCTTTTTGTGTAGTATTTGTCTGCCAGAAACTATAATTCACTAGTTGTGTATCATAAAAGAGTCATCGTTTCTCCTCCTAGGGGTTATTCGAGACCTCTTAATCCAAACCGCAAGTAACGAGGCATTGGCTACCTTAAGAGAGTCATAGTTACTCGTCCCAATTGCTCACCCAGTCTGCCACTTTTTCTTACTGCGGCCAGTCTGCCAGAAGCGATATGTCACTCGTTGTGTATCTTAAGAGATTCATCGTTACTCCTTCCATAGGTTACTGGTATTCTCTGAGTCAATACCTCTCTTGACGAAAAAGTGGCTATCTTAATAGTGCAATACTTCTTCCTCCGAGTTGCTCACACAGTTTACTGCTTATTGTGTAGTTTTTGTCTGCCAGTAACTATAATTCACTAGTTGTGTATCATAAAAGAGTCATCGTTTCTCCTCCTAGGGGTTTTCGAGATTTCTTAATCCCAACCGCAAGTAACGAGGCATTGGCTACCTTAAGAGAGTCATAGTTACTCGTCCCCATTGCTCACCCAGTCTGTTACTTTTTCTTACTGTGGCCAGTCTGTCAGAAGCGATATGTCACTCGTTGTGTATCTTAAGAGATTCATCGTTACTCCTTCCATAGGTTACTGGTATTCTCTGAGTCAATACCTCTCTTGACGAAAAAGTGGCTATCTTAATAGTGCAATACTTCTTCCTCCGAGTTGCTCACACAGTTTACTGCTTTTTGTGTAGTTTTTGTCTGCCAGAAACTATAATTCACTAGTTGTGTATCATAAAAGAGTCATCGTTTCTCCTCCTAGGGGTTATTCGAGATATCTTAATCCAAACCGCAAGTAACGAGGCATTGGCTACCTTAAGAGAGTCATAGTTACTCGTCCCAATTGCTCACCCAGTCTGCCACTTTTCCTTACTGCGGCCAGTCTGCCAGAAGCGATATGTCACTCGTTGTGTATCTTAAGAGATTCATCGTTACTCCTTCCATAGGTTACTGGTATTCTCTGAGTCAATATCTCTCTTGACGAAAAAGTGGCTATCTTAATAGTGCAATACTTCTTCCTCCGAGTTGCTCACACAGTTTACTGCTTTTTGTGTAGTATTTGTCTGCCAGAAACTATAATTAACTAGTTGTGTATCATAAAAGAGTCATCGTTTCTCCTCCTAGGGGTTATTCGAGACCTCTTAATCCAAACTGCAAGTAACGAGGCATTGGCTACCTTAAGAGAGTCATAGTTACTCGTCCCAATTGCTCACCCAGTCTGCCACTTTTTCTTACTGCGGCCAGTCTGCCAGAAGCGATATGTCACTCGTTGTGTATCTTAAGAGATTCATCGTTACTCTTTCCATAGGTTACTGGTATTCTCTGATTCAATGCCTCTCGTAACGAAAAAGTGGCTATCTTAATAGTGCAATACTTCTTCCTCCCAGTTGCTCACAGAGTTTACTACTTTTTTGTGTAGTTTTTGTCTGCCAGAAACTATAATTCACTAGTTTTGTATCATAAAAGAGTCATCGTTTCTCCTCCTAGGGGTTATTCGAGACCTCTTAATCCAAACCACAAGTAACGAGGCATTGGCTACCTTAAGAGAGTCATAGTTACTCGTCCCAATTGCTCACCCAGTCTGCCACTTTTTCTTACTGCGGCCAGTCTGCCAGAAGCGATATGTCACTCGTTGTGTATCTTAAGAGATTCATCGTTACTCCTTCCATAGGTTACTGGTATTCTCTGAGTCAATACCTCTCTTGACGAAAAAGTGGCTATCTTAATAGTGCAATACTTCTTCCTCCGAGTTGCTCACACAGTTTACTGCTTATTGTGTAGTTTTTGTCTGCCAGTAACTATAATTCACTAGTTGTGTATCATAAAAGAGTCATCGTTTCTCCTCCTAGGGGTTTTCGAGATTTCTTAATCCAAACCGCAAGTAACGAGGCATTGGCTACCTTAAGAGAGTCATAGTTACTCGTCCCCATTGCTCACCCAGTCTGTTACTTTTTCTTACTGTGGCCAGTCTGTCAGAAGCGATATGTCACTCGTTGTGTATCTTAAGAGATTCATCGTTACTCCTTCCATAGGTTACTGGTATTCTCTGAGTCAATACCTCTCTTGACGAAAAAGTGGCTATCTTAATAGTGCAATACTTCTTCCTCCGAGTTGCTCACACAGTTTACTGCTTTTTGTGTAGTTTTTGTCTGCCAGAAACTATAATTCACTAGTTGTGTATCATAAAAGAGTCATCGTTTCTCCTCCTAGGGGTTATTCGAGATATCTTAATCCAAACCGCAAGTAACGAGGCATTGGCTACCTTAAGAGAGTCATAGTTACTCGTCCCAATTGCTCACCCAGTCTGCCACTTTTCCTTACTGCGGCCAGTCTGCCAGAAGCGATATGTCACTCGTTGTGTATCTTAAGAGATTCATCGTTACTCCTTCCATAGGCTACTGGTATTCTCTGAGTCAATATCTCTCTTGACGAAAAAGTGGCTATCTTAATAGTGCAATACTTCTTCCTCCGAGTTGCTCACACAGTTTACTGCTTTTTGTGTAGTATTTGTCTGCCAGAAACTATAATTAACTAGTTGTGTATCATAAAAGAGTCATCGTTTCTCCTCCTAGGGGTTATTCGAGACCTCTTAATCCAAACTGCAAGTAACGAGGCATTGGCTACCTTAAGAGAGTCATAGTTACTCGTCCCAATTGCTCACCCAGTCTGCCACTTTTTCTTACTGCGGCCAGTCTGCCAGAAGCGATATGTCACTCGTTGTGTATCTTAAGAGATTCATCGTTACTCTTTCCATAGGTTACTGGTATTCTCTGATTCAATGCCTCTCGTAACGAAAAAGTGGCTATCTTAATAGTGCAATACTTCTTCCTCCCAGTTGCTCACAGAGTTTACTACTTTTTTGTGTAGTTTTTGTCTGCCAGAAACTATAATTCACTAGTTTTGTATCATAAAAGAGTCATCGTTTCTCCTCCTAGGGGTTATTCGAGACCTCTTAATCCAAACCACAAGTAACGAGGCATTGGCTACCTTAAGAGAGTCATAGTTACTCGTCCCAATTGCTCACCCAGTCTGCCACTTTTTCTTACTGCGGCCAGTCTGCCAGAAGCGATATGTCACTCGTTGTGTATCTTAAGAGATTCATCGTTACTCCTTCCATAGGTTACTGGTATTCTCTGAGTCAATAGCTCTCGTGACGAAAATGTGGCTATCTTAATAGTGCAATACTTCTTCCTCCGAGTTGCTCACACAGTTTACTACTTTTTGTGTAGTTTTTGTCTGCCAGAAACTATAATTCACTAGTTGTGTATCATAAAAGAGTCATCGTTTCTCCTCCTAGGGGTTTTCGAGATTTCTTAATCCAAACCCCAAGTAACGAGGCATTGGCTACCTTAAGAGAGTCATAGTTACTCGTCCCCATTGCTCACCCAGTCTGTTACTTTTTCTTACTGTGGCCAGTCTGTCAGAAGCGATATGTCACTCGCTGTGTATCTTAAGAGATTCATCGTTACTCCTTCCATAGGTTACTGGTATTCTCTGAGTCAATACCTCTCTTGACGAAAAAGTGGCTATCTTAATAGTGCAATACTTCTTCCTCCGAGTTGCTCACACAGTTTACTGCTTTTTGTGTAGTTTTTGTCTGCCAGAAACTATAATTCACTAGTTGTGTATCATAAAAGAGTCATCGTTTCTCCTCCTAGGGGTTATTCGAGATATCTTAATCCAAACCGCAAGTAACGAGGCATTGGCTACCTTAAGAGAGTCATAGTTACTCGTCCCCATTGCTCTAGCAGTCTGTTACTTTTTCTTACTGTGGCCAGTCTGTCAGAAGCGATATGTCACTCGTTGTGTATCTTAAGAGATTCATCGTTACACCTTCCATAGGTTACTGGTATTCTCTGAGTCAATACCTCTCTTGACGAAAAAGTGGCTATCTTAATAGTGCAATACTTCTTCCTCCGAGTTGCTCACACAGTTTACTGCTTTTTGTGTAGTTTTTGTCTGCCAGAGACTCTAATTCACTAGTTGTGTATCATAAAAGAGTCATCGTTTCTCCTCCTAGGGGCTATTCGAGATATCTTAATCCAAACCGCAAGTAACGAGGCATTGGCTACCTTAAGAGAGTCATAGTTACTCGTCCCAATTGCTCACCCAGTCTGCCACTTTTCCTTACTGCGTCCAGTCTGCCAGAAGCGATATGTCACTCGTTGTGTATCTTAAGAGATTCATCGTTACTCCTTCCATAGGTTACTGGTATTCTCTGAGTCAATACTTCTCTTGACGATAAAGTGGCTTTCTTAATAGTGCAATACTTCTTCCTCCGAGTTGCTCACACAGTTTACTGCTTTTTGTGTAGTATTTGTCTGCCAGAAACTATAATTCACTAGTTGTGTATCATAAAAGAGTCATCATTTCTCCTCCTAGGGGTTATTCGAGACCTCTTAATCCAAACCGCAAGTAACGAGGCATTGGCTACCTTAAGAGAGTCATAGTTACTCGTCCCAATTGCTCACCCAGTCTGCCACTTTTTCTTACTGCGGCCAGTCTGCCAGAAGCGATATGTCACTCGTTGTGTATCTTAAGAGATTCATCGTTACTCCTTCCATAGGTTACTGGTATTCTCTGAGTCAATACCTCTCTTGACGAAAAAGTGGCTATCTTAATAGTGCAATACTTCTTCCTCCGAGTTGCTCACACAGTTTACTGCTTATTGTGTAGTTTTTGTCTGCCAGTAACTATAATTCACTAGTTGTGTATCATAAAAGAGTCATCGTTTCTCCTCCTAGGGGTTTTCGAGATTTATTAATCCCAACCGCAAGTAACGAGGCATTGGCTACCTTAAGAGAGTCATAGTTACTCGTCCCCATTGCTCACCCAGTCTGTTACTTTTTCTTACTGTGGCCAGTCTGTCAGAAGCGATATGTCACTCGTTGTGTATCTTAAGAGATTCATCGTTACTCCTTCCATAGGTTACTGGTATTCTCTGAGTCAATACCTCTCTTGACGAAAAAGTGGCTATCTTAATAGTGCAATACTTCTTCCTCCGAGTTGCTCACACAGTTTACTGCTTTTTGTGTAGTTTTTGTCTGCCAGAAACTATAATTCACTAGTTGTGTATCATAAAAGAGTCATCGTTTCTCCTCCTAGGGGTTATTCGAGATATCTTAATCCAAACCGCAAGTAACGAGGCATTGGCTACCTTAAGAGAGTCATAGTTACTCGTCCCAATTGCTCACCCAGTCTGCCACTTTTCCTTACTGCGTCCAGTCTGCCAGAAGCGATATGTCACTCGTTGTGTATCTTAAGAGATTCATCGTTACTCCTTCCATAGGTTACTGGTATTCTCTGAGTCAATATCTCTCTTGACGAAAAAGTGGCTATCTTAATAGTGCAATACTTCTTCCTCCGAGTTGCTCACACAGTTTACTGCTTTTTGTGTAGTATTTGTCTGCCAGAAACTATAATTAACTAGTTGTGTATCATAAAAGAGTCATCGTTTCTCCTCCTAGGGGTTATTCGAGACCTCTTAATCCAAACTGCAAGTAACGAGGCATTGGCTACCTTAAGAGAGTCATAGTTACTCGTCCCAATTGCTCACCCAGTCTGCCACTTTTTCTTACTGCGGCCAGTCTGCCAGAAGCGATATGTCACTCGTTGTGTATCTTAAGAGATTCATCGTTACTCTTTCCATAGGTTACTGGTATTCTCTGATTCAATGCCTCTCGTAACGAAAAAGTGGCTATCTTAATAGTGCAATACTTCTTCCTCCCAGTTGCTCACAGAGTTTACTACTTTTTTGTGTAGTTTTTGTCTGCCAGAAACTATAATTCACTAGTTTTGTATCATAAAAGAGTCATCGTTTCTCCTCCTAGGGGTTATTCGAGACCTCTTAATCCAAACCACAAGTAACGAGGCATTGGCTACCTTAAGAGAGTCATAGTTACTCGTCCCAATTGCTCACCCAGTCTGCCACTTTTTCTTACTGCGGCCAGTCTGCCAGAAGCGATATGTCACTCGTTGTGTATCTTAAGAGATTCATCGTTACTCCTTCCATAGGTTACTGGTATTCTCTGAGTCAATACCTCTCGTGACGAAAATGTGGCTATCTTAATAGTGCAATACTTCTTCCTCCGAGTTGCTCACACAGTTTACTACTTTTTGTGTAGTTTTTGTCTGCCAGAAACTATAATTCACTAGTTGTGTATCATAAAAGAGTCATCGTTTCTCCTCCTAGGGGTTTTCGAGATTTCTTAATCCAAACCCCAAGTAACGAGGCATTGGCTACCTTAAGAGAGTCATAGTTACTCGTCCCCATTGCTCACCCAGTCTGTTACTTTTTCTTACTGTGGCCAGTCTGTCAGAAGCGATATGTCACTCGCTGTGTATCTTAAGAGATTCATCGTTACTCCTTCCATAGGTTACTGGTATTCTCTGAGTCAATACCTCTCTTGACGAAAAAGTGGCTATCTTAATAGTGCAATACTTCTTCCTCCGAGTTGCTCACACAGTTTACTGCTTTTTGTGTAGTTTTTGTCTGCCAGAAACTATAATTCACTAGTTGTGTATCATAAAAGAGTCATCGTTTCTCCTCCTAGGGGTTATTCGAGATATCTTAATCCAAACCGCAAGTAACGAGGCATTGGCTACCTTAAGAGAGTCATAGTTACTCGTCCCCATTGCTCTAGCAGTCTGTTACTTTTTGTTACTGTGGCCAGTCTGTCAGAAGCGATATGTCACTCGTTGTGTATCTTAAGAGATTCATCGTTACACCTTCCATAGGTTACTGGTATTCTCTGAGTCAATACCTCTCTTGACGAAAAAGTGGCTATCTTAATAGTGCAATACTTCTTCCTCCGAGTTGCTCACACAGTTTACTGCTTTTTGTGTAGTTTTTGTCTGCCAGAGACTCTAATTCACTAGTTGTGTATCATAAAAGAGTCATCGTTTCTCCTCCTAGGGGCTATTCGAGATATCTTAATCCAAACCGCAAGTAACGAGGCATTGGCTACCTTAAGAGAGTCATAGTTACTCGTCCCAATTGCTCACCCAGTCTGCCACTTTTCCTTACTGCGTCCAGTCTGCCAGAAGCGATATGTCACTCGTTGTGTATCTTAAGAGATTCATCGTTACTCCTTCCATAGGTTACTGGTATTCTCTGAGTCAATACTTCTCTTGACGATAAAGTGGCTTTCTTAATAGTGCAATACTTCTTCCTCCGAGTTGCTCACACAGTTTACTGCTTTTTGTGTAGTATTTGTCTGCCAGAAACTATAATTCACTAGTTGTGTATCATAAAAGAGTCATCATTTCTCCTCCTAGGGGTTATTCGAGACCTCTTAATCCAAACCGCAAGTAACGAGGCATTGGCTACCTTAAGAGAGTCATAGTTACTCGTCCCAATTGCTCACCCAGTCTGCCACTTTTTCTTACTGCGGCCAGTCTGCCAGAAGCGATATGTCACTCGTTGTGTATCTTAAGAGATTCATCGTTACTCCTTCCATAGGTTACTGGTATTCTCTGAGTCAATACCTCTCTTGACGAAAAAGTGGCTATCTTAATAGTGCAATACTTCTTCCTCCGAGTTGCTCACACAGTTTACTGCTTATTGTGTAGTTTTTGTCTGCCAGTAACTATAATTCACTAGTTGTGTATCATAAAAGAGTCATCGTTTCTCCTCCTAGGGGTTTTCGAGATTTCTTAATCCCAACCGCAAGTAACGAGGCATTGGCTACCTTAAGAGAGTCATAGTTACTCGTCCCCATTGCTCACCCAGTCTGTTACTTTTTCTTACTGTGGCCAGTCTGTCAGAAGCGATATGTCACTCGTTGTGTATCTTAAGAGATTCATCGTTACTCCTTCCATAGGTTACTGGTATTCTCTGAGTCAATACCTCTCTTGACGAAAAAGTGGCTATCTTAATAGTGCAATACTTCTTCCTCCGAGTTGCTCACACAGTTTACTGCTTTTTGTGTAGTTTTTGTCTGCCAGAAACTATAATTCACTAGTTGTGTATCATAAAAGAGTCATCGTTTCTCCTCCTAGGGGTTATTCGAGATATCTTAATCCAAACCGCAAGTAACGAGGCATTGGCTACCTTAAGAGAGTCATAGTTACTCGTCCCAATTGCTCACCCAGTCTGCCACTTTTCCTTACTGCGTCCAGTCTGCCAGAAGCGATATGTCACTCGTTGTGTATCTTAAGAGATTCATCGTTACTCCTTCCATAGGTTACTGGTATTCTCTGAGTCAATATCTCTCTTGACGAAAAAGTGGCTATCTTAATAGTGCAATACTTCTTCCTCCGAGTTGCTCACACAGTTTACTGCTTTTTGTGTAGTATTTGTCTGCCAGAAACTATAATTAACTAGTTGTGTATCATAAAAGAGTCATCGTTTCTCCTCCTAGGGGTTATTCGAGACCTCTTAATCCAAACTGCAAGTAACGAGGCATTGGCTACCTTAAGAGAGTCATAGTTACTCGTCCCAATTGCTCACCCAGTCTGCCACTTTTTCTTACTGCGGCCAGTCTGCCAGAAGCGATATGTCACTCGTTGTGTATCTTAAGAGATTCATCGTTACTCTTTCCATAGGTTACTGGTATTCTCTGATTCAATGTCTCTCGTAACGAAAAAGTGGCTATCTTAATAGTGCAATACTTCTTCCTCCCAGTTGCTCACAGAGTTTACTACTTTTTTGTGTAGTTTTTGTCTGCCAGAAACTATAATTCACTAGTTTTGTATCATAAAAGAGTCATCGTTTCTCCTCCTAGGGGTTATTCGAGACCTCTTAATCCAAACCACAAGTAACGAGGCATTGGCTACCTTAAGAGAGTCATAGTTACTCGTCCCAATTGCTCACCCAGTCTGCCACTTTTTCTTACTGCGGCCAGTCTGCCAGAAGCGATATGTCACTCGTTGTGTATCTTAAGAGATTCATCGTTACTCCTTCCATAGGTTACTGGTATTCTCTGAGTCAATACCACTCGTGACGAAAAAGTGGCTATCTTAATAGTGCAATACTTCTTCCTCCGAGTTGCTCACACAGTTTACTACTTTTTGTGTAGTTTTTGTCTGCCAGAAACTATAATTCACTAGCTGTGTATCATAAAAGAGTCATCGTTTCTCCTCCTAGGGGTTTTCGAGATTTCTTAATCCAAACCCTAAGTAACGAGGCATTGGCTACCTTAAGAGAGTCATAGTTACTCGTCCCCATTGCTCACCCAGTCTGTTACTTTTTCTTACTGTGGCCAGTCTGTCAGAAGCGATATGTCACTCGTTGTGTATCTTAAGAGATTCATCGTTACTCCTTCCATAGGTTACTGGTATTCTCTGAGTCAATACTTCTCTTGACGAAAAAGTGGCTTTCTTAATAGTGCAATACTTCTTCCTCCGAGTTGCTCACACAGTTTACTGCTTTTTGTGTAGTATTTGTCTGCCAGAAACTATAATTCACTAGTTGTGTATCATAAAAGAGTCATCGTTTCTCCTCCTAGGGGTTATTCGAGACCTCTTCATCCAAACCGCAAGTAACGAGGCATTGGCTACCTTAAGAGAGTCATAGTTACTCGTCCCAATTGCTCACCCAGTCTGCCACTTTTTCTTACTGCGGCCAGTCTGCCAGAAGCGATATGTCACTCGTTGTGTATCTTAAGAGATTCATCGTTACTCCTTCCATAGGTTACTGGTATTCTCTGAGTCAATACCTCTCGTGACGAAAAAGTGGCTATCTTAATAGTGCAATACTTCTTCCTCCGAGTTGCTCACACAGTTTACTGCTTTTTGTGTAGTTTTTGTCTGCCAGAAACTATAATTCACTAGTTGTGTATCATAAAAGAGTCATCGTTTCTCCTCCTAGGGGTTATTCGAGATATCTTAATCCAAACCGCAAGTAACGAGGCATTGGCTACCTTAAGAGCGTCATAGTTACTCGTCCCAATTGCTCACCCAGTCTGCCACTTTTCCTTACTGCGGCCAGTCTGCCAGAAGCGATATGTCACTCGTTGTGTATCTTAAGAGATTCATCGTTACTCTTTGCATAGGTTACTGGTATTCTCTGATTCAATGCCTCTCGTAACGAAAAAGTGGCTATCTTAATAGTGCAATACTTCTTCCTCCCAGTTGCTCACAGAGTTTACTACTTTTTTGTGTAGTTTTTGTCTGCCAGAAACTATAATTCACTAGTTTTGTATCATAAAAGAGTCATCGTTTCTCCTCCTAGGGGTTATTAGAGACCTCTTAATCCAAACCACAAGTAACGAGGCATTTGCTACCTTAAGAGAGTCATAGTTACTCGTCCCAATTGCTCACCCAGTCTGCCACTTTTTCTTACTGCGGCCAGTCTGCCAGAAGCGATATGTCACTCGTTGTGTATCTTAAGAGATTCATCGTTACTCCTTCCATAGGTTACTGGTATTCTCTGAGTCAATACCTCTCGTGACGAAAAAGTGGCTATCTTAATAGTGCAATACTTCTTCCTCCGAGTTGCTCACACAGTTTACTACTTTTTGTGTAGTTTTTGTCTGCCAGAAACTATAATTCACTAGTTGTGTATCATAAAAGAGTCATCGTTTCTCCTCCTAGGGGTTTTCGAGATTTCTTAATCCAAACCGCAAGTAACGAGGCATTGGCTACCTTAAGAGAGTCATAGTTACTCGTCCCCATTGCTCACCCAGTCTGTTACTTTTTCTTACTGTGGCCAGTCTGTCAGAAGCGATATGTCACTCGTTGTGTATCTTAAGAGATTCATCGTTACTCCTTCCATAGGTTACTGGTATTCTCTGAGTCAATACCTCTCTTGACGAAAAAGTGGCTATCTTAATAGTGCAATACTTCTTCCTCCGAGTTGCTCACACAGTTTACTGCTTTTTGTGTAGTTTTTGTCTGCCAGAAACTATAATTCACTAGTTGTGTATCATAAAAGAGTCATCGTTTCTCCTCCTAGGGGTTATTCGAGATATCTTAATCCAAATCGCAAGTAACGAGGCATTGGCTACCTTAAGAGAGTCATAGTTACTCGTCCCCATTGCTCACCCAGTCTGTTACTTTTTCTTACTGTGGCCAGTCTGTCAGAAGCGATATGTCACTCGTTGTGTATCTTAAGAGATTCATCGTTACACCTTCCATAGGTTACTGGTATTCTCTGAGTCAATACCTCTCTTGACGAAAAAGTGGCTATCTTAATAGTGCAATACTTCTTCCTCCGAGTTGCTCACACAGTTTACTGCTTTTTGTGTAGTTTTTGTCTGCCAGAAACTCTAATTCACTAGTTGTGTATCATAAAAGAGTCATCGTTTCTCCTCCTAGGGGCTATTCGAGATATCTTAATCCAAACCGCAAGTAACGAGGCATTGGCTACCTTAAGAGAGTCATAGTTACTCGTCCCAATTGCTCACCCAGTCTGCCACTTTTCCTTACTGCGTCCAGTCTGCCAGAAGCGATATGTCACACGTTGTGTATCTTAAGAGATTCATCGTTACTCCTTCCATAGGTTACTGGAATTCTCTGAGTCAATACTTCTCTTGACGAAAAAGTGGCTTTCTTAATAGTGCAATACTTCTTCCTCCGAGTTGCTCACACAGTTTACTGTTTTTTGTGTAGTATTTGTCTGCCAGAAACTATAATTCACTAGTTGTGTATCATAAAAGAGTCATCGTTTCTCCTCCTAGGGGTTATTCGAGACCTCTTAATCCAAACCGCAAGTAACGAGGCATTGGCTACCTTAAGAGAGTCATAGTTACTCGTCCCAATTGCTCACCCAGTCTGCCACTTTTTCTTACTGCGGCCAGTCTGCCAGAAGCGATATGTCACTCGTTGTGTATCTTAAGAGATTCATCGTTACTCCTTCCATAGGTTACTGGTATTCTCTGAGTCAATACCTCTCTTGACGAAAAAGTGGCTATCTTAATAGTGCAATACTTCTTCCTCCGAGTTGCTCACACAGTTTACTGCTTTTTGTGTAGTTTTTGTCTGCCAGAAACTATAATTCACTAGTTGTGTATCATAAAAGAGTCATCGTTTCTCCTCCTAGGGGTTATTCGAGATATCTTAATCCAAACCGCAAGTAACGAGGCATTGGCTACCTTAAGAGCGTCATAGTTACTCGTCCCAATTGCTCACCCAGTCTGCCACTTTTCCTTACTGCGGCCAGTCTGCCAGAAGCGATATGTCACTCGTTGTGTATCTTAAGAGATTCATCGTTACTCTTTCCATAGGTTACTGGTATTCTCTGATTCAATGCCTCTCGTAACGAAAAAGTGGCTATCTTAATAGTGCAATACTTCTTCCTCCCAGTTGCTCACAGAGTTTGCTACTTTTTTGTGTAGTTTTTGTCTGCCAGAAACTATAATTCACTAGTTTTGTATCATAAAAGAGTCATCGTTTCTCCTCCTAGGGGTTATTCGAGACCTCTTAATCCAAAGCACAAGTAACGAGGCATTGGCTACCTTAAGAGAGTCATAGTTACTCGTCCCAATTGCTCACCCAGTCTGCCACTTTTTCTTACTGCGGCCAGTCTGCCAGAAGCGATATGTCACTCGTTGTGTATCTTAAGAGATTCATCGTTACTCCTTCCATAGGTTACTGGTATTCTCTGAGTCAATACCTCTCGTGACGAAAAAGTGGCTATCTTAATAGTGCAATACTTCTTCCTCCGAGTTGCTCACACAGTTTACTACTTTTTGTGTAGTTTTTGTCTGCCAGAAACTATAATTCACTAGTTGTGTATCATAAAAGAGTCATCGTTTCTCCTCCTAGGGGTTTTCGAGATTTCGTAATCCCAACCGCAAGTAACGAGGCATTGGCTACCTTAAGAGAGTCATAGTTACTCGTCCCCATTGATCACCCAGTCTGTTACTTTTTCTTACTTTGGCCAGTCTGTCAGAAGCGATATGTCACTCGTTTTGTATCTTAAGAGATTCATCGTTACTCCTTCCATAGGTTACTGGTATTCTCTGAGTCAATACCTCTCTTGACGAAAAAGTGGCTATCTTAATAGTGCAATACTTCTTCCTCCGAGTTGCTCACACAGTTTACTGCTTTTTGTGTAGTTTTTGTCTGCCAGAAACTATAATTCACTAGTTGTGTATCATAAAAGAGTCATCGTTTCTCCTCCTAGGGGTTTTCGAGATTTCTTAATCCAAACCCTAAGTAACGAGGCATTGGCTACCTTAAGAGAGTCATAGTTACTCGTCCCAATTGCTCACCCAGTCTGCCACTTTTCCTTACTGCGTCCAGTCTGCCAGAAGCGATATGTCACACGTTGTGTATCTTAAGAGATTCATCGTTACTCCTTCCATAGGTTACTGGAATTCTCTGAGTCAATACTTCTCTTGACGAAAAAGTGGCTTTCTTAATAGTGCAATACTTCTTCCTCCGAGTTGCTCACACAGTTTACTGTTTTTTGTGTAGTATTTGTCTGCCAGAAACTATAATTCACTAGTTGTGTATCATAAAAGAGTCATCGTTTCTCCTCCTAGGGGTTATTCGAGACCTCTTAATCCAAACCGCAAGTAACGAGGCATTGGCTACCTTAAGAGAGTCATAGTTACTCGTCCCAATTGCTCACCCAGTCTGCCACTTTTTCTTACTGCGGCCAGTCTGCCAGAAGCGATATGTCACTCGTTGTGTATCTTAAGAGATTCATCGTTACTCCTTCCATAGGTTACTGGTATTCTCTGAGTCAATACCTCTCTTGACGAAAAAGTGGCTATCTTAATAGTGCAATACTTCTTCCTCCGAGTTGCTCACACAGTTTACTGCTTTTTGTGTAGTTTTTGTCTGCCAGAAACTATAATTCACTAGTTGTGTATCATAAAAGAGTCATCGTTTCTCCTCCTAGGGGTTATTCGAGATATCTTAATCCAAACCGCAAGTAACGAGGCATTGGCTACCTTAAGAGCGTCATAGTTACTCGTCCCAATTGCTCACCCAGTCTGCCACTTTTCCTTACTGCGGCCAGTCTGCCAGAAGCGATATGTCACTCGTTGTGTATCTTAAGAGATTCATCGTTACTCTTTCCATAGGTTACTGGTATTCTCTGATTCAATGCCTCTCGTAACGAAAAAGTGGCTATCTTAATAGTGCAATACTTCTTCCTCCCAGTTGCTCACAGAGTTTGCTACTTTTTTGTGTAGTTTTTGTCTGCCAGAAACTATAATTCACTAGTTTTGTATCATAAAAGAGTCATCGTTTCTCCTCCTAGGGGTTATTCGAGACCTCTTAATCCAAACCACAAGTAACGAGGCATTGGCTACCTTAAGAGAGTCATAGTTACTCGTCCCAATTGCTCACCCAGTCTGCCACTTTTTCTTACTGCGGCCAGTCTGCCAGAAGCGATATGTCACTCGTTGTGTATCTTAAGAGATTCATCGTTACTCCTTCCATAGGTTTCTGGTATTCTCTGAGTCAATACCTCTCGTGACGAAAAAGTGGCTATCTTAATAGTGCAATACTTCTTCCTCCGAGTTGCTCACACAGTTTACTACTTTTTGTGTAGTTTTTGTCTGCCAGAAACTATAATTCACTAGTTGTGTATCATAAAAGAGTCATCGTTTCTCCTCCTAGGGGTTTTCGAGATTTCGTAATCCCAACCGCAAGTAACGAGGCATTGGCTACCTTAAGAGAGTCATAGTTACTCGTCCCCATTGCTCACCCAGTCTGTTACTTTTTCTTACTGTGGCCAGTCTGTCAGAAGCGATATGTCACTCGTTTTGTATCTTAAGAGATTCATCGTTACTCCTTCCATAGGTTACTGGTATTCTCTGAGTCAATACCTCTCTTGACGAAAAAGTGGCTATCTTAATAGTGCAATACTTCTTCCTCCGAGTTGCTCACACAGTTTACTGCTTTTTGTGTAGTTTTTGTCTGCCAGAAACTATAATTCACTAGTTGTGTATCATAAAAGAGTCATCGTTTCTCCTCCTAGGGGTTTTCGAGATTTCTTAATCCAAACCCTAAGTAACGAGGCATTGGCTACCTTAAGAGAGTCATAGTTACTCGTCCCCATTGCTCACCCAGTCTGTTACTTTTTCTTACTGTGGCCAGTCTGTCAGAAGCGATATGTCACTCGTTGTGTATCTTAAGAGATTCATCGTTACTCCTTCCATAGGTTACTGGTATTCTCTGAGTCAATACTTCTCTTGACGAAAAAGTGGCTTTCTTAATAGTGCAATACTTCTTCCTCCGAGTTGCTCACACAGTTTACTGCTTTTTGTGTAGTATTTGTCTGCCAGAAACTATAATTCACTAGTTGTGTATCATAAAAGAGTCATCGTTTCTCCTCCTAGGGGTTATTCGAGACCTCTTAATCCAAACCGCAAGTAACGAGGCATTGGCTACCTTAAGAGAGTCATAGTTACTCGTCCCAATTGCTCACCCAGTCTGCCACTTTTTCTTACTGCGGCCAGTCTGCCAGAAGCGATATGTCACTCGTTGTGTATCTTAAGAGATTCATCGTTACTCCTTCCATAGGTTACTGGTATTCTCTGAGTCAATACCTCTCTTGACGAAAAAGTGGCTATCTTAATAGTGCAATACTTCTTCCTCCGAGTTGCTCACACAGTTTACTGCTTTTTGTGTAGTTTTTGTCTGCCAGAAACTATAATTCACTAGTTGTGTATCATAAAAGAGTCATCGTTTCTCCTCCTAGGGGTTATTCGAGATATCTTAATCCAAACCGCAAGTAACGAGGCATTGGCTACCTTAAGAGCGTCATAGTTACTCGTCCCAATTGCTCACCCAGTCTGCCACTTTTCCTTACTGCGGCCAGTCTGCCAGAAGCGATATGTCACTCGTTGTGTATCTTAAGAGATTCATCGTTACTCTTTCCATAGGTTACTGGTATTCTCTGATTCAATGCCTCTCGTAACGAAAAAGTGGCTATCTTAATAGTGCAATACTTCTTCCTCCCAGTTGCTCACAGAGTTTACTACTTTTTTGTGTAGTTTTTGTCTGCCAGAAACTATAATTCACTAGTTTTGTATCATAAAAGAGTCATCGTTTCTCCTCCTAGGGGTTATTAGAGACCTCTTAATCCAAACCACAAGTAACGAGGCATTGGCTACCTTAAGAGAGTCATAGTTACTCGTCCCAATTGCTCACCCAGTCTGCCACTTTTTCTTACTGCGGCCAGTCTGCCAGAAGCGATATATCACTCGTTGTGTATCTTAAGAGATTCATCGTTACTCCTTCCATATGATACTGGTATTCTATGAGTCAATACCTCTCGTGACGAAAAAGTGGCTATCTTAATAGTGCAATACTTCTTCCTCCCAGTTGCTCACACAGTTTACTACTTTTTTGTGTAGTTTTTGTCTGCCAGAAACTATAATTCACTAGTTTTGTATCATAAAAGAGTCATCGTTTCTCCTCCTAGGGGTTATTCGAGACCTCTTAATCCAAACCGCAAGTAACGAGGCATTGGCTACCTTAAGAGAGTCATAGTTACTCGTCCCAATTGCTCACCCAGTCTGCCACTTTTTCTTACTGCGGCCAGTCTGCCAGAAGCGATATGTCACTCGTTGTGTATCTTAAGAGATTCATCGTTACTCCTTCCATATGATACTGGTATTCTATGAGTCAATACCTCTCGTGACGAAAAAGTGGCTATCTTAATAGTGCAATACTTCTTCCTCCCAGTTGCTCACACAGTTTACTACTTTTTTGTGTAGTTTTTGTCTGCCAGAAACTATAATTCACTAGTTTTGTATCATAAAAGAGTCATAGTTTCTCCTCCTAGGGGTTATTCGAGACCTCTTAATCCAAACCGCAAGTAACGAGGCATTGGCTACCTTAAGAGAGTCATAGTTACTCGTCCCAATTGCTCACCCAGTCTGCCACTTTTTCTTACTGCGGCCAGTCTGTCAGAAGCGATATGTCACTCGTTGTGTATCTTAAGAGATTCATCGTTACTCCTTCCATAGGTTACTGGTATTCTCTGAGTCAATACCTCTCGTGACGAAAAAGTGGCTATCTTAATAGTGCAATACTTCTTCCTCCGAGTTGCTCACACAGTTTACTACTTTTTGTGTAGTTTTTGTCTGCCAGAAACTATAATTCACTAGCTGTGTATCATAAAAGAGTCATCGTTTCTCCTCCTAGGGGTTTTCGAGATTTCTTAATCCAAACCGCAAGTAACGAGGCATTGGCTACCTTAAGAGAGTCATAGTTACTCGTCCCAATTGCTCACCCAGTCTGCCACTTTTCCTTACTGCGGCCAGTCTGCCAGAAGCGATATGTCACTCGTTGTGTATCTTAAGACATTCATCGTTACTCTTTCCATAGGTTACTGGTATTCTCTGATTCAATGCCTCTCGTGACGAAAAAGTGGCTATCTTAATAGTGCAATACTTCTTCCTCCCAGTTGCTCACACAGTTTACTACTTTTTTGTGTAGTTTTTGTCTGCCAGAAACTATAATTCACTAGTTTTGTATCATAAAAGAGTCATCGTTTCTCCTCCTAGGGGTTATTCGAGACCTCTTAATCCAAACCGCAAGTAACGAGGCATTGGCTACCTTAAGAGAGTCATAGTTACTCGTCCCAATTGCTCACCCAGTCTGCCACTTTTTCTTACTGCGGCCAGTCTGCAAGAAGCGATATGTCACTCGTTGTGTATCTTAAGAGATTCATCGTTACTCCTTCCATAGGCTACTGGTATTCTATGAGTCAATACCTCACGTGACGAAAAAGTGGCTATCTTAATAGTGCAATACTTCTTCCTCCGAGTTGCTCACACAGTTTACTACTTTTTGTGTAGTTTTTGTCTGCCAGAAACTATAATTCACTAGCTGTGTATCATAAAAGAGTCATCGTTTCTCCTCCTAGGGGTTTTCGAGATTTCTTAATCCAAACCGCAAGTAACGAGGCATTGGCTACCTTAAGAGAGTCATAGTTACTCGTCCCAATTGCTCACCCAGTCTGCCACTTTTCCTTACTGCGGCCAGTCTGCCAGAAGCGATATGTTACTCGTTGTGTATCTTAAGAGATTCATCGTTACTCTTTCCATAGGTTACTGGTATTCTCTGATTCAATGCCTCTCGTGACGAAAAAGTGGCTATCTTAATAGTGCAATACTTCTTCCTCCCAGTTGCTCACACAGTTTACTACTTTTTTGTGTACTTTTTGTCTGCCAGAAACTATAATTCACTAGTTTTGTATCATAAAAGAGTCATCGTTTCTCCTCCTAGGGGTTATTCGAGACCTCTTAATCCAAACCGCAAGTAACGAGGCATTGGCTACCTTAAGAGAGTCATAGTTACTCGTCCCAATTGCTCACCCAGTCTGCCACTTTTCCTTACTGCGGCCAGTCTGCCAGAAGCGATATGTCACTCGTTGTGTATCTTAAGAGACTCATCGTTACTCCTTCCATAGGTTACTGGTATTCTATGAGTCAATACCTCTCGTGACAAAAAAGTGGCTATCTTAATAGTGCAATACTTCTTCCTCCCAGTTGCTCACACAGTTTACTACTTTTTTGTGTAGTTTTTGTCTGCCAGAAACTATAATTCACTAGTTTTGTATCATAAAAGAGTCATCGTTTCTCCTCCTTGGGGTTATTCGAGACCTCTTAATCCAAACCGCAAGTAACGAGGCATTGGCTACCTTAAGAGAGTCATAGTTACTCGTCCCAATTGCTCACCCAGTCTGCCACTTTTTCTTACTGCGGCCAGTCTGCCAGAAGCGATATGTCACTCGTTGTGTATCTTAAGAGATTCATCGTTACTCCTTCCATATGATACTGGTATTCTATGAGTCAATACCTCTCGTGACGAAAAAGTGGCTATCTTAATAGTGCAATACTTCTTCCTCCGAGTTGCTCACACAGTTTACTACTTTTTTGTGTAGTTTTTGTCTGCCAGAAACTATAATTCACTAGTTTTGTATCATAAAAGAGTCATCGTTTCTCCTCCTAGGGGTTATTCGAGACCTCTTAATCCAAACCGCAAGTAACGAGGCATTGGCTACCTTAAGAGAGTCATAGTTACTCGTCCCAATTGCTCACCCAGTCTGCCACTTTCCCTTACTGCGGCCAGTCTGCTAGAAGCGATATGTCACTCGTTGTGTATCTTAAGAGATTCATCGTTACTCTTTCCATAGGTTACTGGTATTCTCTGATTCAATGCCTCTCGTGACGAAAAAGTGGCTATCTTAATAGTGCAATACTTCTTCCTCCCAGTTGCTCACACAGTTTACTACTTTTTTGTGTAGTTTTTGTCTGCCAGAAACTATAATTCACTAGTTTTGTATCATAAAAGAGTCATCGTTTCTCCTCCTAGGGGTTATTCGAGACCTCTTAATCCAAACCGCAAGTAACGAGGCATTGGCTACCTTAAGAGAGTCATAGTTACTCGTCCCAATTGCTCACCCAGTCTGCCACTTTTTCTTACTGCGGCCAGTCTGCCAGAAGCGATATGTCACTCGTTGTGTATCTTAAGAGATTCATCGTTACTCCTTCCATAGGTTACTGGTATTCTATGAGTCAATACCTCTCGTGAGGAAAAAGTGGCTATCTTAATAGTGCAATACTTCCTCCTCCCAGTTGCTCACACAGTTTACTACTTTTTTGTGTAGTTTTTGTCTGCCAGAAACTATAATTCACTAGTTTTGTATCATAAAAGAGCCATCGTTTCTCCTCCTAGGAGTTATTCGAGACCTCTTAATCCAAACCGCAAGTAACGAGGCATTGGCTACCTTAAGAGAGTCATAGTTACTCGTCCCAATTGCTCACCCAGTCTGCCACTTTTTCTTACTGCGGCCAGTCTGCCAGAAGCGATATGTCACTCGTTGTGTATCTTAAGAGATTCATCGTTACTCCTTCCATAGGTTACTGGTATTCTATGAGTCAATACCTCTCGTGACGAAAAAGTGGCTATCTTAATAGTGCAATACTTCTTCCTCCGAGTTGCTCACACAGTTTACTACTTTTTGTGTAGTTTTTGTCTGCCAGAAACTATAATTCACTAGCTGTGTATCATAAAAGAGTCATCGTTTCTCCTCCTAGGGGTTTTCGAGATTTCTTAATCCAAACCGCAAGTAACGAGGCATTGGCTACCTTAAGAGAGTCATAGTTACTCGTCCCAATTGCTCACCCAGTCTGCCACTTTTCCTTACTGCGGCCAGTCTGCCAGAAGCGATATGTCACTCGTTGTGTATCTTAAGAGATTCATCGTTACTCTTTCCATAGGTTACTGGTATTCTCTGATTCAATGCCTCTCGTGACGAAAAAGTGGCTATCTTAATAGTGCAATACTTCTTACTCCCAGTTGCTCACACAGTTTACTACTTTTTTGTGTAGTTTTTGTCTGCCAGAAACTATAATTCACTAGCTGTGTATCATAAAAGAGTCATCGTTTCTCCTCCTAGGGGTTATTCGAGACCTCTTAATGCAAACCGCAAGTTACGAGGCATTGGCTACCTTAAGAGAGTCATAGTTACTCGTCCCAATTGCTCACCCAGTCTGCCACTTTTCCTTACTGCGGCCAGTCTGCCAGAAGCGATATGTCACTCGTTGTGTATCTTAAGAGATTCATCGTTACTCCTTCCATAGGTTACTGGTATTCTCTGATTCAATGCCTCTCGTGACGAAAAAGTGGCTATCTTAATAGTGCAATACTTCTTCCTCCCAGTTGCTCACACAGTTTACTACTTTTTTGTGTAGTTTTTGTCTGCCAGAAACTATAATTCACTACTTTTGTATCATAAAAGAGTCATAGTTTCTCCTCCTAGGGGTTATTCGAGACCTCTTAATCCAAACCGCAAGTAACGAGGCATTGGCTACCTTAAGAGAGTCATAGTTACTCGTCCCAATTGCTCACCCAGTCTGCCACTTTTTCTTACTGCGGCCAGTCTGCCAGAAGCGATATGTCACTCGTTGTGTATCTTAAGAGATTCATCGTTACTCCTTCCATAGGTTACTGGTATTCTATGAGTCAATACCTCTCGTGACGAAAAAGTGGCTATCTTAATAGTGCAATACTTCTTCCTCCGAGTTGCTCACACAGTTTACTACTTTTTGTGTAGTTTTTGTCTGCCAGAAACTATAATTCACTAGCTGTGTATCATAAAAGAGTCATCGTTTCTCCTCCTAGGGGTTTTCGAGATTTCTTAATCCAAACCGCAAGTAACGAGGCATTGGCTACCTTAAGAGAGTCATAGTTACTCGTCCCAATTGCTCACCCAGTCTGCCTTTTTTCCTTACTGCGGCCAGTCTGCCAGAAGCGATATGTCACTCGTTGTGTATCTTAAGAGATTCATCGTTACTCTTTCCATAGGTTACTGGTATTCTCTGATTCAATGCCTCTCGTGTCGAAAAAGTGGCTATCTTAATAGTGCAATACTTCTTCCTCCCAGTTGCTCACACAGTTTACTACTTTTTTGTGTAGTTTTTGTCTGCCAGAAACTATAATTCACTAGTTTTGTATCATAAAAGAGTCATAGTTTCTCCTCCTAGGGGTTATTCGAGACCTCTTAATCCAAACCGCAAGTAACGAGGCATTGGCTACCTTAAGAGAGTCATAGTTACTCGTCCCAATTGCTCACCCAGTCTGCCACTTTTTCTTACTGCGGCCAGTCTGTCAGAAGCGATATGTCACTCGTTGTGTATCTTAAGAGATTCATCGTTACTCCTTCCATAGGTTACTGGTATTCTCTGAGTCAATACCTCTCGTGACGAAAAAGTGGCTATCTTAATAGTGCAATACTTCTTCCTCCGAGTTGCTCACACAGTTTACTACTTTTTGTGTAGTTTTTGTCTGCCAGAAACTATAATTCACTAGCTGTGTATCATAAAAGAGTCATCGTTTCTCCTCCTAGGGGTTTTCGAGATTTCTTAATCCAAACCGCAAGTAACGAGGCATTGGCTACCTTAAGAGAGTCATAGTTACTCGTCCCAATTGCTCACCCAGTCTGCCACTTTTCCTTACTGCGGCCAGTCTGCCAGAAGCGATATGTCACTCGTTGTGTATCTTAAGAGATTCATCGTTACTCTTTCCATAGGTTACTGGTATTCTCTGATTCAATGCCTCTCGTGACGAAAAAGTGGCTATCTTAATAGTGCAATACTTCTTCCTCCCAGTTGCTCACACAGTTTACTACTTTTTTGTGTAGTTTTTGTCTGCCAGAAACTATAATTCACTAGTTTTGTATCATAAAAGAGTCATCGTTTCTCCTCCTAGGGGTTATTCGAGACCTCTTAATCCAAACCGCAAGTAACGAGGCATTGGCTACCTTAAGAGAGTCATAGTTACTCGTCCCAATTGCTCACCCAGTCTGCCACTTTTTCTTACTGCGGCCAGTCTGCCAGAAGCGATATGTCACTCGTTGTGTATCTTAAGAGATTCATCGTTACTCCTTCCATATGATACTGGTATTCTATGAGTCAATACCTCTCGTGACGAAAAAGTGGCTATCTTAATAGTGCAATACTTCTTCCTCCGAGTTGCTCACACAGTTTACTACTTTTTTGTGTAGTTTTTGTCTGCCAGAAACTATAATTCACTAGTTTTGTATCATAAAAGAGTCATAGTTTCTCCTCCTAGGGGTTATTCGAGACCTCTTAATCCAAACCGCAAGTAACGAGGCATTGGCTACCTTAAGAGAGTCATAGTTACTCGTCCCAATTGCTCACCCAGTCTGCCACTTTTTCTTACTGCGGCCAGTCTGTCAGAAGCGATATGTCACTCGTTGTGTATCTTAAGAGATTCATCGTTACTCCTTCCATAGGTTACTGGTATTCTCTGAGTCAATACCTCTCGTGACGAAAAAGTGGCTATCTTAATAGTGCAATACTTCTTCCTCCGAGTTGCTCACACAGTTTACTACTTTTTGTGTAGTTTTTGTCTGCCAGAAACTATAATTCACTAGCTGTGTATCATAAAAGAGTCATCGTTTCTCCTCCTAGGGGTTTTCGAGATTTCTTAATCCAAACCGCAAGTAACGAGGCATTGGCTACCTTAAGAGAGTCATAGTTACTCGTCCCAATTGCTCACCCAGTCTGCCACTTTTCCTTACTGCGGCCAGTCTGCCAGAAGCGATATGTCACTCGTTGTGTATCTTAAGAGATTCATCGTTACTCTTTCCATAGGTTACTGGTATTCTCTGATTCAATGCCTCTCGTGACGAAAAAGTGGCTATCTTAATAGTGCAATACTTCTTCCTCCCAGTTGCTCACACAGTTTACTACTTTTTTGTGTAGTTTTTGTCTGCCAGAAACTATAATTCACTAGTTTTGTATCATAAAAGAGTCATCGTTTCTCCTCCTAGGGGTTATTCGAGACCTCTTAATCCAAACCGCAAGTAACGAGGCATTGGCTACCTTAAGAGAGTCATAGTTACTCGTCCCAATTGCTCACCCAGTCTGCCACTTTTTCTTACTGCGGCCAGTCTGCCAGAAGCGATATGTCACTCGTTGTGTATCTTAAGAGATTCATCGTTACTCCTTCCATAGGTTACTGGTATTCTATGAGTCAATACCTCTCGTGACGAAAAAGTGGCTATCTTAATAGTGCAATACTTCTTCCTCCGAGTTGCTCACACAGTTTACTACTTTTTGTGTAGTTTTTGTCTGCCAGAAACTATAATTCACTAGCTGTGTATCATAAAAGAGTCATCGTTTCTCCTCCTAGGGGTTTTCGAGATTTCTTAATCCAAACCGCAAGTAACGAGGCATTGGCTACCTTAAGAGAGTCATAGTTACTCGTCCCAATTGCTCACCCAGTCTGCCACTTTTCCTTACTGCGGCCAGTCTGCCAGAAGCGATATGTCACTCGTTGTGTATCTTAAGAGATTCATCGTTACTCTTTCCATAGGTTACTGGTATTCTCTGATTCAATGCCTCTCGTGACGAAAAAGTGGCTATCTTAATAGTGCAATACTTCTTCCTCCCAGTTGCTCACACAGTTTACTACTTTTTTGTGTAGTTTTTGTCTGCCAGAAACTATAATTCACTAGTTTTGTATCATAAAAGAGTCATCGTTTCTCCTCCTAGGGGTTATTCGAGACCTCTTAATCCAAACCGCAAGTAACGAGGCATTGGCTACCTTAAGAGAGTCATAGTTACTCGTCCCAATTGCTCACCCAGTCTGCCACTTTTTCTTACTGCGGCCAGTCTGCCAGAAGCGATATGTCACTCGTTGTGTATCTTAAGAGATTCATCGTTACTCCTTCCATAGGTTACTGGTATTCTATGAGTCAATACCTCTCGTGACGAAAAAGTGGCTATCTTAATAGTGCAATACTTCTTCCTCCGAGTTGCTCACACAGTTTACTACTTTTTGTGTAGTTTTTGTCTGCCAGAAACTATAATTCACTAGCTGTGTATCATAAAAGAGTCATCGTTTCTCCTCCTAGGGGTTTTCGAGATTTCTTAATCCAAACCGCAAGTAACGAGGCATTGGCTACCTTAAGAGAGTCATAGTTACTCGTCCCAATTGCTCACCCAGTCTGCCACTTTTCCTTACTGCGGCCAGTCTGCCAGAAGCGATATGTCACTCGTTGTGTATCTTAAGAGATTCATCGTTACTCTTTCCATAGGTTACTGGTATTCTCTGATTCAATGCCTCTCGTGACGAAAAAGTGGCTATCTTAATAGTGCAATACTTCTTCCTCCCAGTTGCTCACACAGTTTACTACTTTTTTGTGTAGTTTTTGTCTGCCAGAAACTATAATTCACTAGTTTTGTATCATAAAAGAGTCATCGTTTCTCCTCCTAGGGGTTATTCGAGACCTCTTAATGCAAACCGCAAGTAACGAGGCATTGGCTACCTTAAGAGAGTCATAGTTACTCGTCCCAATTGCTCACCCAGTCTGCCACGTTTTCTTACTGCGGCCAGTCTGCCAGAAGCGATATGTCACTCGTTGTGTATCTTAAGAGATTCATCGTTACTCCTTCCATAGGCTACTGGTATTCTATGAGTCAATACCTCTCGTGACGAAAAAGTGGCTATCTTAATAGTGCAATACTTCTTCCTCCGAGTTGCTCACACAGTTTACTACTTTTTGTGTAGTTTTTGTCTGCCAGAAACTATAATTCACTAGCTGTGTATCATAAAAGAGTCATCGTTTCTCCTCCTAGGGGTTTTCGAGATTTCTTAATCCAAACCGCAAGTAACGAGGCATTGGCTACCTTAAGAGAGTCATAGTTACTCGTCCCAATTGCTCACCCAGTCTGCCACTTTTCCTTACTGCGGCCAGTCTGCCAGAAGCGATATGTCACTCGTTGTGTATCTTAAGAGATTCATCGTTACTCTTTCCATAGGTTACTGGTATTCTCTGATTCAATGCCTCTCGTGACGAAAAAGTGGCTATCTTAATAGTGCAATACTTCTTCCTCCCAGTTGCTCACACAGTTTACTACTTTTTTGTGTAGTTTTTGTCTGCCAGAAACTATAATTCACTAGTTTTGTATCATAAAAGAGTCATCGTTTCTCCTCCTAGGGGTTATTCGAGACCTCTTAATCCAAACCGCAAGTAACGAGGCATTGGCTACCTTAAGAGAGTCATAGTTACTCGTCCCAATTGCTCACCCAGTCTGCCACTTTTTCTTACTGCGGCCAGTCTGCCAGAAGCGATATGTCACTCGTTGTGTATCTTAAGAGATTCATCGTTACTCCTTCCATAGGTTACTGGTATTCTATGAGTCAATACCTCTCGTGACGAAAAAGTGGCTATCTTAATAGTGCAATACTTCTTCCTCCGAGTTGCTCACACAGTTTACTACTTTTTGTGTAGTTTTTGTCTGCCAGAAACTATAATTCACTAGCTGTGTATCATAAAAGAGTCATCGTTTCTCCTCCTAGGGGTTTTCGAGATTTCTTAATCCAAACCGCAAGTAACGAGGCATTGGCTACCTTAAGAGAGTCATAGTTACTCGTCCCAATTGCTCACCCAGTCTGCCACTTTTCCTTACTGCTGCCAGTCTGCCAGAAGCGATATGTCACTCGTTGTGTATCTTAAGAGATTCATCGTTACTCTTTCCATAGGTTACTGGTATTCTCTGATTCAATGCCTCTCGTGACGAAAAAGTGGCTATCTTAATAGTGCAATACTTCTTCCTCCGAGTTGCTCACACAGTTTACTACTTTTTGTGTAGTTTTTGTCTGCCAGAAACTATAATTCACTAGCAGTGTATCATAAAAGAGTCATCGTTTCTCCTCCTAGAGGTTTTCGAGATATCTTAATCCAAACCGCAAGTAACGAGGCATTGGCTACCTTAAAAGAGTCATAGTTACTCGTCCCAATTGCTCACCCAGTCTGCCACTTTTCCTTACTGCGGCCAGTCTGCCAGAAGCGATATGTCACTCGTTGTGTATCTTAAGAGATTCATCGTTACTCTTTCCATAGGTTACTGGTATTCTCTGATTCAATGCCTCTCGTGACGAAAAAGTGGCTATCTTAATAGTGCAATACTTCTTCCTCCCAGTTGCTCACACAGTTTACTACTTTTTTGTGTACTTTTTGTCTGCCAGAAACTATAATTCACTAGTTTTGTATCATAAAAGAGTCATCGTTTCTCCTCCTAGGGGTTATTCGAGACCTCTTAATCCAAACCGCAAGTAACGAGGCATTGGCTACCTTAAGAGAGTCATAGTTACTCGTCCCAATTGCTCACCCAGTCTGCCACTTTTTCTTACTGCGGCCAGTCTGCCAGAAGCGATATGTCACTCGTTGTGTATCTTAAGAGACTCATCGTTACTCCTTCCATAGGTTACTGGTATTCTATGAGTCAATACCTCTCGTGACAAAAAAGTGGCTATCTTAATAGTGCAATACTTCTTCCTCCCAGTTGCTCACACAGTTTACTACTTTTTTGTGTAGTTTTTGTCTGCCAGAAACTATAATTCACTAGTTTTGTATCATAAAAGAGTCATCGTTTCTCCTCCTAGGGGTTATTCGAGACCTCTTAATGCAAACCGCAAGTAACGAGGCATTGGCTACCTTAAGAGAGTCATAGTTACTCGTCCCAATTGCTCACCCAGTCTGCCACTTTTTCTTACTGCGGCAAGTCTGCCAGAAGCGATATGTCACTCGTTGTGTATCTTAAGAGATTCATCGTTACTCCTTCCATAGGTTACTGGTATTCTCTGAGTCAATACCTCTCGTGACGAAAAAGTGGCTATCTTAATAGTGCAATACTTCTTCCTCCGAGTTGCTCACACAGTTTACTACTTTTTGTGTAGTTTTTGTCTGCCAGAAACTATAATTCACTAGCTGTGTATCATAAAAGAGTCATCGTTTCTCCTCCTAGGGGTTTTCGAGATTTCTTAATCCAAACCGCAAGTAACGAGGCATTGGCTACCTTAAGAGAGTCATAGTTACTCGTCCCAATTGCTCACCCAGTCTGCCACTTTTCCTTACTGCGGCCAGTCTGCCAGAAGCGATATGTCACTCGTTGTGTATCTTAAGAGATTCATCGTTACTCTTTCCATAGGTTACTGGTATTCTCTGATTCAATGCCTCTCGTGACGAAAAAGTGGCTATCTTAATAGTGCAATACTTCTTCCTCCCAGTTGCTCACACAGTTTACTACTTTTTTGTGTAGTTTTTGTCTGCCAGAAACTATAATTCACTAGTTTTGTATCATAAAAGAGTCATCGTTTCTCCTCCTAGGGGTTATTCGAGACCTCTTAATCCAAACCGCAAGTAACGAGGCATTGGCTACCTTAAGAGAGTCATAGTTACTCGTCCCAATTGCTCACCCAGTCTGCCACTTTTTCTTACTGCGGCCAGTCTGCCAGAAGCGATATGTCACTCGTTGTGTATCTTAAGAGATTCATCGTTACTCCTTCCATAGGATACTGGTATTCTATGAGTCAATACCTCTCGTGACGAAAAAGTGGCTATCTTAATAGTGCAATACTTCTTCCTCCGAGTTGCTCACACAGTTTACTACTTTTTTGTGTAGTTTTTGTCTGCCAGAAACTATAATTCACTAGTTTTGTATCATAAAAGAGTCATAGTTTCTCCTCCTAGGGGTTATTCGAGACCTCTTAATCCAAACCGCAAGTAACGAGGCATTGGCTACCTTAAGAGAGTCATAGTTACTCGTCCCAATTGCTCACCCAGTCTGCCACTTTTCCTTACTGCGGCCAGTCTGCCAGAAGCGATATGACACTCGTTGTGTATCTTAAGAGATTCATCGTTACTCTTTCCATAGGTTACTGGTATTCTCTGATTCAATGCCTCTCGTGACGAAAAAGTGGCAATCTTAATAGTGCAATACTTCTTCCTCCCAGTTGCTCACACAGTTTACTACTTTTTTGTGTAGTTTTTGTCTGCCAGAAACTATAATTCACTAGTTTTGTATCATAAAAGAGTCATCGTTTCTCCTCCTAGGGGTTATTCGAGACCTCTTAATCCAAACCGCAAGTAACGAGGCATTGGCTACCTTAAGAGAGTCATAGTTACTCGTCCCAATTGCTCACCCAGTCTGCCACTTTTTCTTACTGCGGCCAGTCTGCCAGAAGCGATATGTCACTCGTTGTGTATCTTAAGAGATTCATCGTTACTCCTTCCATAGGCTACTGGTATTCTATGAGTCAATACCTCACGTGACGAAAAAGTGGCTATCTTAATAGTGCAATACTTCTTCCTCCGAGTTGCTCACACAGTTTACTACTTTTTGTGTAGTTTTTGTCTGCCAGAAACTATAATTCACTAGCTGTGTATCATAAAAGAGTCATCGTTTCTCCTCCTAGGGGTTTTCGAGATTTCTTAATCCAAACCGCAAGTAACGAGGCATTGGCTACCTTAAGAGAGTCATAGTTACTCGTCCCAATTGCTCACCCAGTCTGCCACTTTTCCTTACTGCGGCCAGTCTGCCAGAAGCGATATGTCACTCGTTGTGTATCTTAAGAGATTCATCGTTACTCTTTCCATAGGTTACTGGTATTCTCTGATTCAATGCCTCTCGTGACGAAAAAGTGGCTATCTTAATAGTGCAATACTTCTTCCTCCCAGTTGCTCACACAGTTTACTACTTTTTGTGTAGTTTTTGTCTGCCAGAAACTATAATTCACTAGCAGTGTATCATAAAAGAGTCATCGTTTCTCCTCCTAGGGGTTTTCGAGATTTCTTAATCCAAACCGCAAGTAACGAGGCATTGGCTACCTTAAGAGAGTCATAGTTACTCGTCCCAATTGCTCACCCAGTCTGCCACTTTTCCTTACTGCGGTCAGTCTGCCAGAAGCGATATGTCACTCGTTGTGTATCTTAAGAGATTCATCGTTACTCTTTCCATAGGTTACTGGTATTCTCTGATTCAATGCCTCTCGTGACGAAAAAGTGGCTATCTTAATAGTGCAATACTTCTTCCTCCCAGTTGCTCACACAGTTTACTACTTTTTTGTGTACTTTTTGTCTGCCAGAAACTATAATTCACTAGTTTTGTATCATAAAAGAGTCATCGTTTCTCCTCCTAGGGGTTATTCGAGACCTCTTAATCCAAACCGCAAGTAACGAGGCATTGGCTACCTTAAGAGAGTCATAGTTACTCGTCCCAATTGCTCACCCAGTCTGCCACTTTTCCTTACTGCGGCCAGTCTGCCAGAAGCGATATGTCACTCGTTGTGTATCTTAAGAGATTCATCGTTACTCTTTCCATAGGTTACTGGTATTCTCTTATTCAATGCCTCTCGTGACGAAAAAGTGGCTATCTTAATAGTGCAATACATCTTCCTCCCAGTTGCTCACACAGTTTACTACTTTTTTGTGTAGTTTTTGTCTGCCAGAAACTATAATTCACTAGTTTTGTATCATAAAAGAGTCATCGTTTCTCCTCCTAGGGGTTTTCGAGATTTCTTAATCCAAACCGCAAGTAACGAGGCATTGGCTACCTTAAGAGAGTCATAGTTACTCGTCCCAATTGCTCACCCAGTCTGCCACTTTTCCTTACTGCGGCCAGTCTGCCAGAAGCGATATGTCACTCGTTGTGTATCTTAAGAGATTCATCGTTACTCTTTCCATAGGTTACTGGTATTCTCTGATTCAATGTCTCTCGTGACGAAAAAGTGGCTATCTTAATAGTGCAATACTTCTTCCTCCCAGTTGCTCACACAGTTTACTACTTTTTTGTGTAGTTTTTGTCTGCCAGAAACTATAATTCACTAGTTTTGTATCATAAAAGTGTCATCGTTTCTCCTCCTAGGGGTTATTCGAGACCTCTTAATGCAAACCGCAAATAACGAGGCATTGGCTACCTTAAGAGAGTCATAGTTACTCGTCCCAATTGCTCACCCAGTCTGCCACTTTTCCTTACTGCGGCCAGTCTGCCAGAAGCCATATGTCACTCGTTGTGTATCTTAAGAGATTCATCGTTACTCCTTCCATAGGTTACTGGTATTCTATGAGTCAATACCTCTCGTGACGAAAAAGTGGCTATCTTAATAGTGCAATACTTCTTCCTCCGAGTTGCTCACACAGTTTACTACTTTTTGTGTAGTTTTTGTCTGCCAGAAACTATAATTCACTAGCAGTGTATCATAAAAGAGTCATCGTTTCTCCTCCTAGGGGTTTTCGAGATTTCTTAATCCAAACCGCAAGTAACGAGGCATTGGCTACCTTAAGAGAGTCATAGTTACTCGTCCCAATTGCTCACCCAGTCTGCCACTTTTCCTTACTGCGGCCAGTCTGCCAGAAGCGATATGTCACTCGTTGTGTATCTTAAGAGATTCATCGTTACTCTTTCCATAGGTTACTGGTATTCTCTGATTCAATGCCTCTCGTGACGAAAAAGTGGCTATCTTAATAGTGCAATACTTCTTCCTCCCAGTTGCTCACACAGTTTACTACTTTTTTGTGTACTTTTTGTCTGCCAGAAACTATAATTCACTAGTTTTGTATCATAAAAGAGTCATCGTTTCTCCTCCTAGGGGTTATTCGAGACCTCTTAATCCAAACCGCAAGTAACGAGGCATTGGCTACCTTAAGAGAGTCATAGTTACTCGTCCCAATTGCTCACCCAGTCTGCCACTTTTTCTTACTGCGGCCAGTCTGCCAGAAGCGATATGTCACTCGTTGTGTATCTTAAGAGATTCATCGTTACTCTTTCCATAGGTTACTGGTATTCTCTGATTCAATGCCTCTCGTGACGAAAAAGTGGCTATCTTAATAGTGCAATACTTCTTCCTCCCAGTTGCTCACACAGTTTACTACATTTTGTGTAGTTTTTGTCTGCCAGAAACTATAATTCACTAGTTTTGTATCATAAAAGAGTCATCGTTTCTCCTCCTAGGGGTTATTCGAGACCTCTTAATGCAAACCGCAAGTAACGAGGCATTGGCTACCTTAAGAGAGTCATAGTTACTCGTCCCAATTGCTCACCCAGTCTGCCACTTTTCCTTACTGCGGCCAGTCTGCCAGAAGCGATATGTCACTCGTTGTGTATCTTAAGAGATTCATCGTTACTCTTTCCATAGGTTACTGGTATTCTCTGATTCAATGCCTCTCGTGACGAAAAAGTGGCTATCCTAATGGTGCAATACTTCTTCCTCCGAGTTGCTCACACAGTTTACTACTTTTTGTGTAGTTTTTGTCTGCCAGAAACTATAATTCACTAGCTGTGTATCATAAAAGAGTCACCGTTTCTCCTCCTAGGGGTTTTCGAGATTTCTTAATCCAAACCGCAAGTAACGAGGCATTGGCTACCTTAAGAGAGTCATAGTTACTCGTCCCAATTGCTCACCCAGTCTGCCACTTTTCCTTACTGCGGCCAGTCTGCCAGAAGCCATATGTCACTCGTTGTGTATCTTAAGAGATTCATCGTTACTCCTTCCATAGGTTACTGGTATTCTATGAGTCAATACCTCTCGTGACGAAAAAGTGGCTATCTTAATAGTGCAATACTTCTTCCTCCGAGTTGCTCACACAGTTTACTACTTTTTGTGTAGTTTTTGTCTGCCAGAAACTATAATTCACTAGCAGTGTATCATAAAAGAGTCATCGTTTCTCCTCCTAGGGGTTTTCGAGATTTCTTAATCCAAACCGCAAGTAACGAGGCATTGGCTACCTTAAGAGAGTCATAGTTACTCGTCCCAATTGCTCACCCAGTCTGCCACTTTTCCTTACTGCGGCCAGTCTGCCAGAAGCGATATGTCACTCGTTGTGTATCTTAAGAGATTCATCGTTACTCTTTCCATAGGTTACTGGTATTCTCTGATTCAATGCCTCTCGTGACGAAAAAGTGGCTATCTTAATAGTGCAATACTTCTTCCTCCCAGTTGCTCACACAGTTTACTACTTTTTTGTGTACTTTTTGTCTGCCAGAAACTATAATTCACTAGTTTTGTATCATAAAAGAGTCATCGTTTCTCCTCCTAGGGGTTATTCGAGACCTCTTAATCCAAACCGCAAGTAACGAGGCATTGGCTACCTTAAGAGAGTCATAGTTACTCGTCCCAATTGCTCACCCAGTCTGCCACTTTTTCTTACTGCGGCCAGTCTGCCAGAAGCGATATGTCACTCGTTGTGTATCTTAAGAGATTCATCGTTACTCTTTCCATAGGTTACTGGTATTCTCTGATTCAATGCCTCTCGTGACGAAAAAGTGGCTATCTTAATAGTGCAATACTTCTTCCTCCCAGTTGCTCACACAGTTTACTACTTTTTTGTGTAGTTTTTGTCTGCCAGAAACTATAATTCACTAGTTTTGTATCATAAAAGAGTCATCGTTTCTCCTCCTAGGGGTTATTCGAGACCTCTTAATGCAAACCGCAAGTAACGAGGCATTGGCTACCTTAAGAGAGTCATAGTTACTCGTCCCAATTGCTCACCCAGTCTGCCACTTTTCCTTACTGCGGCCAGTCTGCCAGAAGCGATATGTCACTCGTTGTGTATCTTAAGAGATTCATCGTTACTCTTTCCATAGGTTACTGGTATTCTCTGATTCAATGCCTCTCGTGACGAAAAAGTGGCTATCCTAATGGTGCAATACTTCTTCCTCCGAGTTGCTCACACAGTTTACTACTTTTTGTGTAGTTTTTGTCTGCCAGAAACTATAATTCACTAGCTGTGTATCATAAAAGAGTCACCGTTTCTCCTCCTAGGGGTTTTCGAGATTTCTTAATCCAAACCGCAAGTAACGAGGCATTGGCTACCTTAAGAGAGTCATAGTTACTCGTCCCAATTGCTCACCCAGTCTGCCACTTTTCCTTACTGCGGCCAGTCTGCCAGAAGCGATATGTCACTCGTTGTGTATCTTAAGAGATTCATCGTTACTCTTTCCATAGGTTACTGGTATTCTCTGATTCAATGCCTCTCGTGACGAAAAAGTGGCTATCCTAATGGTGCAATACTTCTTCCTCCGAGTTGCTCACACAGTTTACTACTTTTTGTGTAGTTTTTGTCTGCCAGAAACTATAATTCACTAGCTGTGTATCATAAAAGAGTCACCGTTTCTCCTCCTAGGGGTTTTCGAGATTTCTTAATCCAAACCGCAAGTAACGAGGCATTGGCTACCTTAAGAGAGTCATAGTTACTCGTCCCAATTGCTCACCCAGTCTGCCACTTTTCCTTACTGCGGCCAGTCTGCCAGAAGCGATATGTCACTCGTTGTGTATCTTAAGAGATTCATCGTTACTCTTTCCATAGGTTACTGGTATTCTCTGATTCAATGCCTCTCGTGACGAAAAAGTGGCTATCTTAATAGTGCAATACTTCTTCCTCCCAGTTGCTCACACAGTTTACTACTTTTTTGTGTAGTTTTTGTCTGCCAGAAACTATAATTCACTAGTTTTGTATCATAAAAGAGTCATCGTTTCTCCTCCTAGGGGTTTTCGAGATTTCTTAATCCAAACCGCAAGTAACGAGGCATTGGCTACCTTAAGAGAGTCATAGTTACTCGTCCCAATTGCTCACCCAGTCTGCCACTTTTCCTTACTGCGGCCAGTCTGCCAGAAGCGATATGTCACTCGTTGTGTATCTTAAGAGATTCATTGTTACTCTTTCCATAGGTTACTGGTATTCTCTGATTCAATGTCTCTCGTGACGAAAAAGTGGCTATCTTAATAGTGCAATACTTCTTCCTCCCAGTTGCTCACACAGTTTACTACTTTTTTGTGTAGTTTTTGTCTGCCAGAAACTATAATTCACTAGTTTTGTATCATAAAAGTGTCATCGTTTCTCCTCCTAGGGGTTATTCGAGACCTCTTAATGCAAACCGCAAGTAACGAGGCATTGGCTACCTTAAGAGAGTCATAGTTACTCGTCCCAATTGCTCACCCAGTCTGCCACTTTTCCTTACTGCGGCCAGTCTGCCAGAAGCCATATGTCACTCGTTGTGTATCTTAAGAGATTCATCGTTACTCCTTCCATAGGTTACTGGTATTCTATGAGTCAATACCTCTCGTGACGAAAAAGTGGCTATCTTAATAGTGCAATACTTCTTCCTCCGAGTTGCTCACACAGTTTACTACTTTTTGTGTAGTTTTTGTCTGCCAGAAACTATAATTCACTAGCAGTGTATCATAAAAGAGTCATCGTTTCTCCTCCTAGGGGTTTTCGAGATTTCTTAATCCAAACCGCAAGTAACGAGGCATTGGCTACCTTAAGAGAGTCATAGTTACTCGTCCCAATTGCTCACCCAGTCTGCCACTTTTCCTTACTGCGGCCAGTCTGCCAGAAGCGATATGTCACTCGTTGTGTATCTTAAGAGATTCATCGTTACTCTTTCCATAGGTTACTGGTATTCTCTGATTCAATGCCTCTCGTGACGAAAAAGTGGCTATCTTAATAGTGCAATACTTCTTCCTCCCAGTTGCTCACACAGTTTACTACTTTTTTGTGTAGTTTTTGTCTGCCAGAAACTATAATTCACTAGTTTTGTATCATAAAAGAGTCATCGTTTCTCCTCCTAGGGGTTTTCGAGATTTCTTAATCCAAACCGCAAGTAACGAGGCATTGGCTACCTTAAGAGAGTCATAGTTACTCGTCCCAATTGCTCACCCAGTCTGCCACTTTTCCTTACTGCGGCCAGTCTGCCAGAAGCGATATGTCACTCGTTGTGTATCTTAAGAGATTCATTGTTACTCTTTCCATAGGTTACTGGTATTCTCTGATTCAATGTCTCTCGTGACGAAAAAGTGGCTATCTTAATAGTGCCATACTTCTTCCTCCCAGTTGCTCACACAGTTTACTACTTTTTTGTGTAGTTTTTGTCTGCCAGAAACTATAATTCACTAGTTTTGTATCATAAAAGTGTCATCGTTTCTCCTCCTAGGGGTTATTCGAGACCTCTTAATGCAAACCGCAAGTAACGAGGCATTGGCTACCTTAAGAGAGTCATAGTTACTCGTCCCAATTGCTCACCCAGTCTGCCACTTTTCCTTACTGCGGCCAGTCTGCCAGAAGCCATATGTCACTCGTTGTGTATCTTAAGAGATTCATCGTTACTCCTTCCATAGGTTACTGGTATTCTATGAGTCAATACCTCTCGTGACGAAAAAGTGGCTATCTTAATAGTGCAATACTTCTTCCTCCGAGTTGCTCACACAGTTTACTACTTTTTGTGTAGTTTTTGTCTGCCAGAAACTATAATTCACTAGCAGTGTATCATAAAAGAGTCATCGTTTCTCCTCCTAGGGGTTTTCGAGATTTCTTAATCCAAACCGCAAGTAACGAGGCATTGGCTACCTTAAGAGAGTCATAGTTACTCGTCCCAATTGCTCACCCAGTCTGCCACTTTTACTTACTGCGGCCAGTCTGCCAGAAGCGATATGTCACTCGTTGTGTATCTTAAGAGATTCATCGTTACTCTTTCCATAGGTTACTGGTATTCTCTGATTCAATGCCTCTCGTGACGAAAAAGTGGCTATCTTAATAGTGCAATACTTCTTCCTCCCAGTTGCTCACACAGTTTACTACTTTTTTGTGTACTTTTTGTCTGCCAGAAACTATAATTCACTAGTTTTGTATCATAAAAGAGTCATCGTTTCTCCTCCTAGGGGTTATTCGAGACCTCTTAATCCAAACCGCAAGTAACGAGGCATTGGCTACCTTAAGAGAGTCATAGTTACTCGTCCCAATTGCTCACCCAGTCTGCCACTTTTTCTTACTGCGGCCAGTCTGCCAGAAGCGATATGTCACTCGTTGTGTATCTTAAGAGATTCATCGTTACTCTTTCCATAGGTTACTGGTATTCTCTGATTCAATGCCTCTCGTGACGAAAAAGTGGCTATCTTAATAGTGCAATACTTCTTCCTCCCAGTTGCTCACACAGTTTACTACTTTTTTGTGTAGTTTTTGTCTGCCAGAAACTATAATTCACTAGTTTTGTATCATAAAAGAGTCATCGTTTCTCCTCCTAGGGGTTATTCGAGACCTCTTAATGCAAACCGCAAGTAACGAGGCATTGGCTACCTTAAGAGAGTCATAGTTACTCGTCCCAATTGCTCACCCAGTCTGCCACTTTTCCTTACTGCGGCCAGTCTGCCAGAAGCGATATGTCACTCGTTGTGTATCTTAAGAGATTCATCGTTACTCTTTCCATAGGTTACTGGTATTCTCTGATTCAATGCCTCTCGTGACGAAAAAGTGGCTATCCTAATGGTGCAATACTTCTTCCTCCGAGTTGCTCACACAGTTTACTACTTTTTGTGTAGTTTTTGTCTGCCAGAAACTATAATTCACTAGCTGTGTATCATAAAAGAGTCACCGTTTCTCCTCCTAGGGGTTTTCGAGATTTCTTAATCCAAACCGCAAGTAACGAGGCATTGGCTACCTTAAGAGAGTCATAGTTACTCGTCCCAATTGCTCACCCAGTCTGCCACTTTTCCTTACTGCGGCCAGTCTGCCAGAAGCGATATGTCACTCGTTGTGTATCTTAAGAGATTCATCGTTACTCTTTCCATAGGTTACTGGTATTCTCTGATTCAATGCCTCTCGTGACGAAAAAGTGGCTATCTTAATAGTGCAATACTTCTTCCTCCCAGTTGCTCACACAGTTTACTACTTTTTTGTGTAGTTTTTGTCTGCCAGAAACTATAATTCACTAGTTTTGTATCATAAAAGAGTCATCGTTTCTCCTCCTAGGGGTTTTCGAGATTTCTTAATCCAAACCGCAAGTAACGAGGCATTGGCTACCTTAAGAGAGTCATAGTTACTCGTCCCAATTGCTCACCCAGTCTGCCACTTTTCCTTACTGCGGCCAGTCTGCCAGAAGCGATATGTCACTCGTTGTGTATCTTAAGAGATTCATTGTTACTCTTTCCATAGGTTACTGGTATTCTCTGATTCAATGTCTCTCGTGACGAAAAAGTGGCTATCTTAATAGTGCAATACTTCTTCCTCCCAGTTGCTCACACAGTTTACTACTTTTTTGTGTAGTTTTTGTCTGCCAGAAACTATAATTCACTAGTTTTGTATCATAAAAGTGTCATCGTTTCTCCTCCTAGGGGTTATTCGAGACCTCTTAATGCAAACCGCAAGTAACGAGGCATTGGCTACCTTAAGAGAGTCATAGTTACTCGTCCCAATTGCTCACCCAGTCTGCCACTTTTCCTTACTGCGGCCAGTCTGCCAGAAGCCATATGTCACTCGTTGTGTATCTTAAGAGATTCATCGTTACTCCTTCCATAGGTTACTGGTATTCTATGAGTCAATACCTCTCGTGACGAAAAAGTGGCTATCTTAATAGTGCAATACTTCTTCCTCCGAGTTGCTCACACAGTTTACTACTTTTTGTGTAGTTTTTGTCTGCCAGAAACTATAATTCACTAGCTGTGTATCATAAAAGAGTCATCGTTTCTCCTCCAAGGGGTTATCGAGATTTCTTAATCCAAACCGCAAGTAACGAGGCATTGGCTACCTTAAGAGAGTCATAGTTACTCGTCCCAATTGCTCACCCAGTCTGCCACTTTTCCTTACTGCGGCCAGTCTGCCAGAAGCGATATGTCACTCGTTGTGTATCTTAAGAGATTCATTGTTACTCTTTCCATAGGTTACTGGTATTCTCTGATTCAATGTCTCTCGTGACGAAAAAGTGGCTATCTTAATAGTGCAATACTTCTTCCTCCCAGTTGCTCACACAGTTTACTACTTTTTTGTGTAGTTTTTGTCTGCCAGAAACTATAATTCACTAGTTTTGTATCATAAAAGTGTCATCGTTTCTCCTCCTAGGGGTTATTCGAGACCTCTTAATGCAAACCGCAAGTAACGAGGCATTGGCTACCTTAAGAGAGTCATAGTTACTCGTCCCAATTGCTCACCCAGTCTGCCACTTTTCCTTACTGCGGCCAGTCTGCCAGAAGCGATATGTCACTCGTTGTGTATCTTAAGAGATTCATCGTTACTCTTTCCATAGGTTACTGGTATTCTCTGATTCAATGCCTCTCGTGACGAAAAAGTGGCTATCTTAATAGTGCAATACTTCTTCCTCCCAGTTGCTCACACAGTTTACTACTTTTTTGTGTAGTTTTTGTCTGCCAGAAACTATAATTCACTAGTTTTGTATCATAAAAGAGTCATCGTTTCTCCTCCTAGGGGTTATTCGAGACCTCTTAATGCAAACCGCAAGTAACGAGGCATTGGCTACCTTAAGAGAGTCATAGTTACTCGTCCCAATTGCTCACCCAGTCTGCCACTTTTACTTACTGCGGCCAGTCTGCCAGAAGCGATATGTCACTCGTTGTGTATCTTAAGAGATTCATCGTTACTCTTTCCATAGGTTACTGGTATTCTCTGATTCAATGCCTCTCGTGACGAAAAAGTGGCTATCTTAATAGTGCAATACTTCTTCCTCCCAGTTGCTCACACAGTTTACTACTTTTTTGTGTAGTTTTTGTCTGCCAGAAACTATAATTCACTAGTTTTGTATCATAAAAGAGTCATCGTTTCTCCTCCTAGGGGTTTTCGAGATTTCTTAATCCAAACCGCAAGTAACGAGGCATTGGCTACCTTAAGAGAGTCATAGTTACTCGTCCCAATTGCTCACCCAGTCTGCCACTTTTCCTTACTGCGGCCAGTCTGCCAGAAGCGATATGTCACTCGTTGTGTATCTTAAGAGATTCATTGTTACTCTTTCCATAGGTTACTGGTATTCTCTGATTCAATGTCTCTCGTGACGAAAAAGTGGCTATCTTAATAGTGCAATACTTCTTCCTCCCAGTTGCTCACACAGTTTACTACTTTTTTGTGTAGTTTTTGTCTGCCAGAAACTATAATTCACTAGTTTTGTATCATAAAAGTGCCATCGTTTCTCCTCCTAGGGGTTATTCGAGACCTCTTAATGCAAACCGCAAGTAACGAGGCATTGGCTACCTTAAGAGAGTCATAGTTACTCGTCCCAATTGCTCACACAGTCTGCCACATTTTCTTACTGCGGCCAGTCTGCCAGAAGCGATATGTCACTCGTTGTGTATCTTAAGAGATTCATCGTCACTCCTTCCATAGGTTACTGGTATTCTCTGAGTCAATACCTCTCGTGACGAAAAAGTGGCTATCTTAATAGTGCAATACTTCTTCCTCCGAGTTGATCACACAGTTTACTACTTTTTGTGTAGTTTTTGTCTGCCAGAAACTATAATTCACTAGCTGTGTATCATAAAAGAGTCATCGTTTCTCCTCCTAGGGGTTTTCGAGATTTCTTAATCCAAACCGCAAGTAACGAGGCATTGGCTACCTTAAGAGAGTCATAGTTACTCGTCCCCATTGCTCACCCAGTCTGCCACTTTTTCTTACTGTGGCCAGTCTGCCAGAAGCGATATGTCACTCGTTGTGTATCTTAAGAGATTCATCGTTACTCCTTCCATAGGTTACTGGTATTCTCTGAGTCAATACCTCTCTTGACGAAAAAGTGGCTATCTTAATAGTGCAATACTTCTTCCTCCGAGTTGCTCACACAGTTTACTACTTTTTGTGTAGTTTTTGTCTGCCAGAAACTATAATTCACTAGCTGTGTATCATAAAAGAGTCATCGTTTCTCCTCCTAGGGGTTTTCGAGATTTCTTAATCCAAACCGCAAGTTACGAGGCATTGGCTACCTTAAGAGAGTCATAGTTACTCGTCCCAATTGCTCACCCAGTCTGCCACTTTTTCTTACTGCGGCCAGTCTGCCAGAAGCGATATGTCACTCGTTGTGTATCTTAAGAGATTCATCGTTACTCTTTCCATAGGTTACTGGTATTCTCTGATTCAATGCCTCTCGTGACGAAAAAGTGGCTATCTTAATAGTGCAATACTTCTTCCTCCCAGTTGCTCACACAGTTTACTACTTTTTTGTGTTGTTTTTGTCTGCCAGAAACTATAATTCACTAGTTTTGTATCATAAAAGAGTCATCGTTTCTCCTCCTAGGGGTTATTCGAGACCTCTTAATGCAAACCGCAAGTAACGAGGCATTGGCTACCTTAAGAGAGTCATAGTTACTCGTCCCAATTGCTCACCCAGTGTGCCACTTTTTCTTACTGCGGCCAGTCTGCCAGAAGCGATATGTCACTCGTTGTGTATCTTAAGAGATTCATCGTTACTCTTTCCATAGGTTACTGGTATTCTATGAGTCAATACCTCACGTGACGAAAAAGTGGCTATCTTAATAGTGCAATACTTCTTCCTCCGAGTTGCTCACACAGTTTACTACTTTTTGTGTAGTTTTTGTCTGCCAGAAACTATAATTCACTAGCTGTGTATCATAAAAGAGTCATCGTTTCTCCTCCTAGGGGTTTTCGAGATTTCTTAATCCAAACCGCAAGTAACGAGGCATTGGCTACCTTAAGAGAGTCATAGTTACTCGTCCCAATTGCTCACCCAGTCTGCCACTTTTCCTTACTGCGGCCAGTCTGCCAGAAGCGATATGTCACTCGTTGTGTATCTTAAGAGATTCATCGTTACTCTTTCCATAGGTTACTGGTATTCTCTGATTCAATGCCTCTCGTGACGAAAAAGTGGCTATCTTAATAGTGCAATACTTCTTCCTCCCAGTTGCTCACACAGTTTACTACTTTTTTGTGTAGTTTTTGTCTGCCAGAAACTATAATTCACTAGTTTTGTATCATAAAAGAGTCATCGTTTCTCCTCCTAGGGGTTATTCGAGACCTCTTAATCCAAACCGCAAGTAACGAGGCATTGGCTACCTTAAGAGAGTCATAGTTACTCGTCCCTATTGCTCACCCAGTCTGCCACTTTTTCTTACTGCGGCCAGTCTGCCAGAAGCGATATGTCACTCGTTGTGTATCTTAAGAGATTCATCGTTACTCCTTCCATAGGTTACTGGTATTCTCTGAGTCAATACCTCTCGTGACGAAAAAGTGGCTATCTTAATAGTGCAATACTTCTTCCTCCGAGTTGATCACACAGTTTACTACTTTTTGTGTAGTTTTTGTCTGCCAGAATCTATAATTCACTAGCTGTGTATCATAAAAGAGTCATCGTTTCTCCTCCTAGGGGTTTTCGAGATTTCTTAATCCAAACCGCAAGTAACGAGGCATTGGCTACCTTAAGAGAGTCATAGTTACTCGTCCCCATTGCTCACCCAGTCTGCCACTTTTTCTTACTGTGGCCAGTCTGCCAGAAGCGATATGTCACTCGTTGTGTATCTTAAGAGATTCATCGTTACTCCTTCCATAGGTTACTGGTATTCTCTGAGTCAATACCTCTCTTGACGAAAAAGTGGCTATCTTAATAGTGCAATACTTCTTCCTCCGAGTTGCTCACACAGTTTACTACTTTTTGTGTAGTTTTTGTCTGCCAGAAACTATAATTCACTAGCTGTGTATCATAAAAGAGTCATCGTTTCTCCTCCTAGGGGTTTTCGAGATTTCTTAATCCAAACCGCAAGTTACGAGGCATTGGATACCTTAAGAGAGTCATAGTTACTCGTCCCAATTGCTCACCCAGTCTGCCACTTTTTCTTACTGCGGCCAGTCTGCCAGAAGCGATATGTCACTCGTTGTGTATCTTAAGAGATTCATCGTTACTCTTTCCATAGGTTACTGGTATTCTCTGATTCAATGCCTCTCGTGACGAAAAAGTGGCTATCTTAATAGTGCAATACTTCTTCCTCCCAGTTGCTCACACAGTTTACTACTTTTTTGTGTTGTTTTTGTCTGCCAGAAACTATAATTCACTAGTTTTGTATCATAAAAGAGTCATCGTTTCTCCTCCTAGGGGTTATTCGAGACCTCTTAATGCAAACCGCAAGTAACGAGGCATTGGCTACCTTAAGAGAGTCATAGTTACTCGTCCCAATTGCTCACCCAGTGTGCCACTTTTTCTTACTGCGGCCAGTCTGCCAGAAGCGATATGTCACTCGTTGTGTATCTTAAGAGATTCATCGTTACTCTTTCCATAGGTTACTGGTATTCTATGAGTCAATACCTCACGTGACGAAAAAGTGGCTATCTTAATAGTGCAATACTTCTTCCTCCGAGTTGCTCACACAGTTTACTACTTTTTGTGTAGTTTTTGTCTGCCAGAAACTATAATTCACTAGCTGTGTATCATAAAAGAGTCATCGTTTCTCCTCCTAGGGGTTTTCGAGATTTCTTAATCCAAACCGCAAGTAACGAGGCATTGGCTACCTTAAGAGAGTCATAGTTACTCGTCCCAATTGCTCACCCAGTCTGCCACTTTTCCTTACTGCGGCCAGTCTGCCAGAAGCGATATGTCACTCGTTGTGTATCTTAAGAGATTCATCGTTACTCTTTCCATAGGTTACTGGTATTCTCTGATTCAATGCCTCTCGTGACGAAAAAGTGGCTATCTTAATAGTGCAATACTTCTTCCTCCCAGTTGCTCACACAGTTTACTACTTTTTTGTGTAGTTTTTGTCTGCCAGAAACTATAATTCACTAGTTTTGTATCATAAAAGAGTCATCGTTTCTCCTCCTAGGGGTTATTCGAGACCTCTTAATCCAAACCGCAAGTAACGAGGCATTGGCTACCTTAAGAGCGTCATAGTTACTCGTCCCAATTGCTCACCCAGTCTGCCACTTTTTCTTACTGCGGCCAGTCTGCCAGAAGCGATATGTCACTCGTTGTGTATCTTAAGAGATTCATCGTTACTCCTTCCATAGGTTACTGGTATTCTATGAGTCAATACCTCACGTGACGAAAAAGTGGCTATCTTAATAGTGCAATACTTCTTCCTCCGAGTTGCTCACACAGTTTACTACTTTTTGTGTAGTTTTTGTCTGCCAGAAACTATAATTCACTAGCTGTGTATCATAAAAGAGTCATCGTTTCTCCTCCTAGGGGTTTTCGAGATTTCTTAATCCAAACCGCAAGTAACGAGGCATTGGCTACCTTAAGAGAGTCATAGTTACTCGTCCCAATTGCTTACCCAGTCTGCCACTTTTCCTTACTGCGGCCAGTCTGCCAGAAGCGATATGTCACTCGTTGTGTATCTTAAGAGATTCATCGTTACTCTTTCCATAGGTTACTGGTATTCTCTGATTCAATGCCTCTCGTGACGAAAAAGTGGCTATCTTAATAGTGCAATACTTCTTCCTCCGAGTTGCTCACACAGTTTACTACTTTTTGTGTAGTTTTTGTCTGCCAGAAACTATAATTCACTAGCTGTGTATCATAAAAGAGTCATCGTTTCTCCTCCTAGGGGTTTTCGAGATTTCTTAATCCAAACCGCAAGTAACGAGGCATTGGCTACCTTAAGAGAGTCATAGTTACTCGTCCCAATTGCTCACCCAGTCTGCCACTTTTCCTTACTGCGGCCAGTCTGCCAGAAGCGATATGTCACTCGTTGTGTATCTTAAGAGATTCATCGTTACTCTTTCCATAGGTTACTGGTATTCTCTGATTCAATGCCTCTCGTGACGAAAAAGTGGCTATCTTAATAGTGCAATACTTCTGCCTCCCAGTTGCTCACACAGTTTACTACTTTTTTGTGTAGTTTTTGTCTGCCAGAAACTATAATTCACTAGTTTTGTATCATAAAAGAGTCATCGTTTCTCCTCCTAGGGGTTATTCGAGACCTCTTAATCCAAACCGCAAGTAACGAGGCATTGGCTACCTTAAGAGAGTCATAGTTACTCGTCCCAATTGCTCACCCAGTCTGAAACTTTTACTTACTGCGGCCAGTCTGCCAGAAGCGATATGTCACTCGTTGTGTATCTTAAGAGACTCATCGTTACTCCTTCCATAGGTTACTGGTATTCTCTGAGTCAATACCTCTCGTGACGAAAAAGTGGCTATCTTAATAGTGCAATACTTCTTCCTCCCAGTTGCTCACACAGTTTACTACTTTTTTGTGTAGTTTTTGTCTGCCAGAAACTATAATTCACTAGTTTTGTATCATAAAAGAGTCATCGTTTCTCCTCCTAGGGGTTATTCGAGACCTCTTAATCCAAACCGCAAGTAACGAGGCATTGGCTACCTTAAGAGAGTCATAGTTACTCGTCCCAATTGCTCACCCAGTCTGCCACTTTTTCTTACTGCGGCCAGTCTGCCAGAAGCGATATGTCACTCGTTGTGTATCTTAAGAGATTCATCGTTACTCTTTCCATAGGTTACTGGTATTCTCTGATTCAATGCCTCTCGTGACGAAAAAGTGGCTATCTTAATAGTGCAATACTTCTTCCTCCGAGTTGCTCACACAGTTTACTACTTTTTGTGTAGTTTTTGTCTGCCAGAAACTATAATTCACTAGCTGTGTATCATAAAAGAGTCATCGTTTCTCCTCCTAGGGGTTTTCGAGATTTCTTAATCCAAACCGCAAGTAACGAGGCATTGGCTACCTTAAGAGAGTCATAGTTACTCGTCCCAATTGCTCACCCAGTCTGCCACTTTTCCTTACTGCGGCCAGTCTGCCAGAAGCGATATGTCACTCGTTGTGTATCTTAAGAGATTCATCGTTACTCTTTCCATAGGTTACTGGTATTCTCTGATTCAATGCCTCTCGTGACGAAAAAGTGGCTATCTTAATAGTGCAATACTTCTGCCTCCCAGTTGCTCACACAGTTTACTACTTTTTTGTGTAGTTTTTGTCTGCCAGAAACTATAATTCACTAGTTTTGTATCATAAAAGAGTCATCGTTTCTCCTCCTAGGGGTTATTCGAGACCTCTTAATCCAAACCGCAAGTAACGAGGCATTGGCTACCTTAAGAGAGTCATAGTTACTCGTCCCAATTGCTCACCCAGTCTGAAACTTTTACTTACTGCGGCCAGTCTGCCAGAAGCGATATGTCACTCGTTGTGTATCTTAAGAGACTCATCGTTACTCCTTCCATAGGTTACTGGTATTCTCTGAGTCAATACCTCTCGTGACGAAAAAGTGGCTATCTTAATAGTGCAATACTTCTTCCTCCCAGTTGCTCACACAGTTTACTACTTTTTTGTGTAGTTTTTGTCTGCCAGAAACTATAATTCACTAGTTTTGTATCATAAAAGAGTCATCGTTTCTCCTCCTAGGGGTTATTCGAGACCTCTTAATCCAAACCGCAAGTAACGAGGCATTGGCTACCTTAAGAGAGTCATAGTTACTCGTCCCAATTGCTCACCCAGTCTGCCACTTTTTCTTACTGCGGCCAGTCTGCCAGAAGCGATATGTCACTCGTTGTGTATCTTAAGAGATTCATCGTTACTCCTTCCATAGGACACTGGTATTCTATGAGTCAATACCTGTCGTGACGAAAAAGTGGCTATCTTAATAGTGCAATACTTCTTCCTCCGAGTTGCTCACACAGTTTACTACTTTTTGTGTAGTTTTTGTCTGCCAGAAACTATAATTCACTAGTTTTGTATCATAAAAGAGTCATCGTTTCTCCTCCTAGGGGTTTTCGAGATTTCTTAATCCAAACCGCAAGTAACGAGGCATTGGCTACCTTAAGAGAGTCATAGTTACTCGTCCCAATTGCTCACCCAGTCTGCCACTTTTCCTTACTGCGGCCAGTCTGCCAGAAGCGATATGTCACTCGTTGTGTATCTTAAGAGATTCATCGTTACTCTTTCCATAGGTTACTGGTATTCTCTGATTCAATGCCTCTCGTGACGAAAAAGTGGCTATCTTAATAGTGCAATACTTCTTCCTCCCAGTTGCTCACACAGTTTACTACTTTTTTGTGTAGTTTTTGTCTGCCAGAAACTATAATTCACTAGTTTTGTATCATAAAAGAGTCATCGTTTCTCCTCCTAGGGGTTATTCGAGACCTCTTAATGCAAACCGCAAGTAACGAGGCATTGGCTACCTTAAGAGAGTCATAGTTACTCGTCCCAATTGCTCACCCAGTCTGCCACTTTTTCTTACTGCGGCCAGTCTGCCAGAAGCGATATGTCACTCGTTGTGTATCTTAAGAGATTCATCGTTACTCCTTCCATAGGTTACTGGTATTCTATGAGTCAATACCTCTCGTGACGAAAAAGTGGCAATCTTAATAGTGCAATACTTCTTCCTCCGAGTTGCTCACACAGTTTACTACTTTTTGTGTAGTTTTTGTCTGCCAGAAACTATAATTCACTAGTTTTGTATCATAAAAGAGTCATCGTTTCTCCTCCAAGGGGTTTTCGAGATTTCTTAATCCAAACCGCAAGTAACGAGGCATTGGCTACCTTAAGAGAGTCATAGTTACTCGTCCCAATTGCTCACCCAGTCTGCCACTTTTCCTTACTGCGGCCAGTCTGCCAGAAGCGATATGTCACTCGTTGTGTATCTTAAGAGATTCATCGTTACTCTTTCCATAGGTTACTGGTATTCTCTGATTCAATGCCTCTCGTGACGAAAAATTGGCTATCTTAATAGTGCAATACTTCTTCCTCCCAGTTGCTCACACAGTTTACTACTTTTTTGTGTAGTTTTTGTCTGCCAGAAACTATAATTCACTAGTTTTGTATCATAAAAGGGTCATCGTTTCTCCTCCTAGGGGTTATTCGAGACCTCTTAATGCAAACCGCAAGTAACGAGGCATTGGCTACCTTAAGAGAGTCATAGTTACACGTCCCAATTGCTCACCCAGTCTGCCACTTTTCCTTACTGCGGCCAGTCTGCCAGAAGCGATATGTCACTCGTTGTGTATCTTAAGAGATTCATCGTTACTCTTTCCATAGGTTACTGGTATTCTCTGATTCAATGCCTCTCGTGACGAAACAGTGGCTATCTTAATAGTGCAATACTTCTTCCTCCCAGTTGCTCACACAGTTTACTACTTTTTTGTGTAGTTTTTGTCTGCCAGAAACTATAATTCACTAGTTTTGTATCATAAAAGAGTCATCGTTTCTCCTCCTAGGGGTTTTCGAGATTTCTTAATCCAAACCGCAAGTAACGAGGCATTGGCTACCTTAAGAGAGTCATAGTTACTCGTCCCAATTGCTCACCCAGTCTGCCACTTTTCCTTACTGCGGCCAGTCTGCCAGAAGCGATATGTCACTCGTTGTGTATCTTAAGAGATTCATCGTTACTCTTTCCATAGGTTACTGGTATTCTCTGATTCAATGCCTCTCGTGACGAAAAAGTGGCTATCTTAATAGTGCAATACTTCTTCCTCCCAGTTGCTCACACAGTTTACTACTTTTTTGTGTAGTTTTTGTCTGCCAGAAACTATAATTCACTAGTTTTGTATCATAAAAGAGTCATCGTTTCTCCTCCTAGGGGTTATTAGAGACCTCTTAATCCAAACCGCAAGTAACGAGGCATTGGCTACCTTAAGAGAGTCATAGTTACTCGTCCCAATTGCTCACCCAGTCTGCCACGTTTTCTTACTGCGGCCAGTCTGCCAGAAGCGATATGTCACTCGTTGTGTATCTTAAGAGATTCATCGTTACTCCTTCCATAGGTTACTGGTATTCTCTGAGTCAATACCTCTCGTGACGAAAAAGTGGCTATCTTAATAGTGCAATACTTCTTCCTCCGAGTTGATCACACAGTTTACTACTTTTTGTGTAGTTTTTGTCTGCCAGAAACTATAATTCACTAGCTGTGTATCATAAAAGAGTCATCGTTTCTCCTCCTAGGGGTTTTCGAGATTTCTTAATCCAAACCGCAAGTAACGAGGCATTGGCTACCTTAAGAGAGTCATAGTTACTCGTCCCCATTGCTCACCCAGTCTGCCACTTTTTCTTACTGTGGCCAGTCTGCCAGAAGCGATATGTCACTCGTTGTGTATCTTAAGAGATTCATCGTTACTCCTTCCATAGGTTACTGGTATTCTATGAGTCAATACCTCTCGTGACGAAAAAGTGGCTATCTTAATAGTGCAATACTTCTTCCTCCGAGTTGCTCACACAGTTTACTACTTTTTGTGTAGTTTTTGTCTGCCAGAAACTATAATTCACTAGTTTTGTATCATAAAAGAGTCATCGTTTCTCCTCCAAGGGGTTTTCGAGATTTCTTAATCCAAACCGCAAGTAACGAGGCATTGGCTACCTTAAGAGAGTCATAGTTACTCGTCCCAATTGCTCACCCAGTCTGCCACTTTTCCTTACTGCGGCCAGTCTGCCAGAAGCGATATGTCACTCGTTGTGTATCTTAAGAGATTCATCGTTACTCTTTCCATAGGTTACTGGTATTCTCTGATTCAATGCCTCTCGTGACGAAAAATTGGCTATCTTAATAGTGCAATACTTCTTGCTCCCAGTTGCTCACACAGTTTACTACTTTTTTGTGTAGTTTTTGTCTGCCAGAAACTATAATTCACTAGTTTTGTATCATAAAAGGGTCATCGTTTCTCCTCCTAGGGGTTATTCGAGACCTCTTAATGCAAACCGCAAGTAACGAGGCATTGGCTACCTTAAGAGAGTCATAGTTACTCGTCCCAATTGCTCACCCAGTCTGCCACTTTTCCTTACTGCGGCCAGTCTGCCAGAAGCGATATGTCACTCGTTGTGTATCTTAAGAGATTCATCGTTACTCTTTCCATAGGTTACTGGTATTCTCTGATTCAATGCCTCTCGTGACGAAACAGTGGCTATCTTAATAGTGCAATACTTCTTCCTCCCAGTTGCTCACACAGTTTACTACTTTTTTGTGTAGTTTTTGTCTGCCAGAAACTATAATTCACTAGTTTTGTATCATAAAAGAGTCATCGTTTCTCCTCCTAGGGGTTTTCGAGATTTCTTAATCCAAACCGCAAGTAACGAGGCATTGGCTACCTTAAGAGAGTCATAGTTACTCGTCCCAATTGCTCACCCAGTCTGCCACTTTTCCTTACTGCGGCCAGTCTGCCAGAAGCGATATGTCACTCGTTGTGTATCTTAAGAGATTCATCGTTACTCCTTCCATAGGTTACTGGTATTCTCTGATTCAATGTCTCTCGTGACGAAAAAGTGGCTATCTTAATAGTGCAATACTTCTTCCTCCCAGTTGCTCACACAGTTTACTACTTTTTTGTGTAGTTTTTGTCTGCCAGAAACTATAATTCACTAGTTTTGTATCATAAAAGTGTCATCGTTTCTCCTCCTAGGGGTTATTCGAGACCTCTTAATGCAAACCGCAAGTAACGAGGCATTGGCTACCTTAAGAGAGTCATAGTTACTCGTCCCAATTGCTCACCCAGTCTGCCACTTTTCCTTACTGCGGCCAGTCTGCCAGAAGCGATATGTCACTCGTTGTGTATCTTAAGAGATTCATCGTTACTCTTTCCATAGGTTACTGGTATTCTCTGATTCAATGCCTCTCGTGACGAAAAAGTGGCTATCTTAATAGTGCAATACTTCTTCCTCCCAGTTGCTCACACAGTTTACTACTTTTTTGTGTAGTTTTTGTCTGCCAGAAACTATAATTCACTAGTTTTGTATCATAAAAGAGTCATCGTTTCTCCTCCTAGGGGTTATTAGAGACCTCTTAATCCAAACCGCAAGTAACGAGGCATTGGCTACCTTAAGAGAGTCATAGTTACTCGTCCCAATTGCTCACCCAGTCTGCCACTTTTTCTTACTGCGGCCAGTCTGCCAGAAGCGATATGTCACTCGTTGTGTATCTTAAGAGATTCATCGTTACTCCTTCCATAGGTTACTGGTATTCTCTGAGTCAATACCTCTCGTGACGAAAAAGTGGCTATCTTAATAGTGCAATACTTCTTCCTCCGAGTTGATCACACAGTTTACTACTTTTTGTGTAGTTTTTGTCTCACTAGTTTTGTATCATAAAAGAGTCATCGTTTCTCCTCCTAGGGGTTATTCGAGACCTCTTAATGCAAACCGCAAGTAACGAGGCATTGGCTACCTTAAGAGAGTCATAGTTACTCGTCCCAATTGCTCACCCAGTCTGCCACTTTTCCTTACTGCGGCCAGTCTGCCAGAAGCGATATGTCACTCGTTGTGTATCTTAAGAGATTCATTGTTACTCTTTCCATAGGTTACTGGTATTCTCTGATTCAATGCCTCTCGTGACGAAAAAGTGGCTATCTTAATAGTGCAATACTTCTTCCTCCCAGTTGCTCACACAGTTTACTACTTTTTTGTGTAGTTTTTGTCTGCCAGAAACTATAATTCACTAGCTGTGTATCATAAAAGCGTCATCGTTTCTCCTCCTAGGGGTTATTCGAGACCTCTTAATGCAAACCGCAAGTAACGAGGCATTGGCTACCTTAAGAGAGTCATAGTTACTCGTCCCAATTGCTCACCCAGTCTGCCACTTTTCCTTACTGCGGCCAGTCTGCCAGAAGCGATATGTCACTCGTTGTGTATCTTAAGAGATTCATCGTTACTCTTTCCATAGGTTACTGGTATTCTCTGATTCAATGCCTCTCGTGACGAAAAAGTGGCTATCTTAATAGTGCAATACTTCTTCCTCCCAGTTGCTCACACAGTTTACTACTTTTTTGTGTAGTTTTTGTCTGCCAGAAACTATAATTCACTAGTTTTGTATCATAAAAGAGTCATCGTTTCTCCTCCTAGGGGTTATTCGAGACCTCTTAATGCAAACCGCAAGTAACGAGGCATTGGCTACCTTAAGAGAGTCATAGTTACTCGTCCCAATTGCTCACCCAGTCTGCCACTTTTCCTTACTGCGGCCAGTCTGCCAGAAGCGATATGTCACTCGTTGTGTATCTTAAGAGATTCATCGTTACTCTTTCCATAGGTTACTGGTATTCTCTGATTCAATGCCTCTCGTGACGAAAAAGTGGCTATCTTAATAGTGCAATACTTCTTCCTCCGAGTTGCTCACACAGTTTACTACTTTTTTGTGTAGTTTTTGTCTGCCAGAAACTATAATTCACTAGTTTTGTATCATAAAAGAGTCATCGTTTCTCCTCCTAGGGGTTATTCGAGACCTCTTAATGCAAACCGCAAGTTACGAGGCATTGGCTACCTTAAGAGAGTCATAGTTACTCGTCCCAATTGCTCACCCAGTCTGCCACTTTTCCTTACTGCGGCCAGTCTGCCAGAAGCGATATGTCACTCGTTGTGTATCTTAAGAGATTCATCGTTACTCTTTCCATAGGTTACTGGTATTCTCTGATTCAATGCCTCTCGTGACGAAAAAGTGGCTATCTTAATAGTGCAATACTTCTTCCTCCCAGTTGCTCACACAGTTTACTACTTTTTTGTGTAGTTTTTGTCTGCCAGAAACTATAATTCACTAGTTTTGTATCATAAAAGAGTCATCGTTTCTCCTCCTAGGGGTTATTCGAGACCTCTTAATCCAAACCGCAAGTAACGAGGCATTGGCTACCTTAAGAGAGTCATAGTTACTCGTCCCAATTGCTCACCCAGTCTGCCACTTTTTCTTACTGCGGCCAGTCTGCCAGAATCGATATGTCACTCGTTGTGTATCTTAAGAGATTCATCGTTACTCCTTCCATAGGTTACTGGTATTCTCTGAGTCAATACCTCTCGCGACGAAAAAGTGGCTATCTTAATAGTGCAATACTTCTTCCTCCGAGTTGCTCACACAGTTTACTACTTTTTTGTGTAGTTTTTGTCTGCCAGAAACTATAATTCACTAGCTGTGTATCATAAAAGAGTCATCGTTTCTCCTCCTAGGGGTTTTCGAGATTTCTTAATCCAAACCGCAAGTAACGAGGCATTGGCTACCTAAAGAGAGTCATAGTTACTCGTCCCAATTGCTCACCCAGTCTGCCACTTTTCCTTACTGCGGCCAGTCTGCCAGAAGCGATATGTCACTCGTTGTGTATCTTAAGAGATTCATCGTTACTCTTTCCATAGGTTACTGGTATTCTCTGATTCAATGCCTCTCGTGACGAAAAAGTGGCTATCTTAATAGTGCAATACTTCTTCCTCCCAGTTGCTCACACAGTTTACTACTTTTTTGTGTAGTTTTTGTCTGCCAGAAACTATAATTCACTAGTTTTGTATCATAAAAGAGTCATCGTTTCTCCTCCTAGGGGTTATTCGAGACCTCTTAATGCAAACCGCAAGTAACGAGGCATTGGCTACCTTAAGAGAGTCATAGTTACTCGTCCCAATTGCTCACCCAGTCTGCCACTTTTCCTTACTGCGGCCAGTCTGCCAGAAGCGATATGTCACTCGTTGTGTATCTTAAGAGATTCATCGTTACTCTTTCCATAGGTTACTGGTATTCTCTGATTCAATGCCTCTCGTGACGAAAAAGTGGCTATCTTAATAGTGCAATACTTCTTCCTCCCAGTTGCTCACACAGTTTACTACTTTTTTGTGTAGTTTTTGTCTGCCAGAAACTATAATTCACTAGTTTTGTATCATAAAAGAGTCATCGTTTCTCCTCCTAGGGGTTATTCGAGACCTCTTAATGCAAACCGCAAGTAACGAGGCATTGGCTACCTTAAGAGAGTCATAGTTACTCGTCCCAATTGCTCACCCAGTCTGCCACTTTTCCTTACTGCGGCCAGTCTGCCAGAAGCGATATGTCACTCGTTGTGTATCGTAAGAGATTCATCGTTACTCTTTCCATAGGTTACTGGTATTCTCTGATTCAATGCCTCTCGTGACGAAAAAGTGGCTATCTTAATAGTGCAATACTTCTTCCTCCCAGTTGCTCACACAGTTTACTACTTTTTTGTGTAGTTTTTGTCTGCCAGAAACTATAATTCACTAGTTTTGTATCATAAAAGAGTCATCGTTTCCCCTCCTAGGGGTTATTCGAGACCTCTTAATGCAAACCGCAAGTAACGAGGCATTGGCTACCTTAAGAGAGTCATAGTTACTCGTCCCAATTGCTCACCCAGTCTGCCACTTTTCCTTACTGCGGCCAGTCTGCCAGAAGCGATATGTCACTCGTTGTGTATCTTAAGAGATTCATCGTTACTCTTTCCATAGGTTACTGGTATTCTCTGATTCAATGCCTCTCGTGACGAAAAAGTGGCTATCTTAATAGTGCAATACTTCTTCCTCCCAGTTGCTCACACAGTTTACTACTTTTTTGTGTAGTTTTTGTCTGCCAGAAACTATAATTCACTAGTTTTGTATCATAAAAGAGTCATCGTTTCTCCTCCTAGGGGTTATTCGAGACCTCTTAATGCAAACCGCAAGTAACGAGGCATTGGCTACCTTAAGAGAGTCATAGTTACTCGTCCCAATTGCTCACCCAGTCTGCCACTTTTCCTTACTGCGACCAGTCTACCAGAAGCGATATGTCACTCGTTGTGTATCTTAAGAGATTCATCGTTACTCCTTCCATAGGTTACTGGTATTCTCTGAGTCAATACCTCTCGCGACGAAAAAGTGGCTATCTTAATAGTGCAATACTTCTTCCTCCGAGTTGCTCACACAGTTTACTACTTTTTGTGTAGTTTTTGTCTGCCAGAAACTATAATTCACTAGCTGTGTATCATAAAAGAGTCATCGTTTCTCCTCCTAGGGGTTATTCGAGACCTCTTAATCCAAACCGCAAGTAACGAGGCATTGGCTACCTTAAGAGAGTCATAGTTACTCGTCCCAATTGCTCACCCAGTCTGCCACTTTTTCTTACTGCGACCAGTCTGCCAGAAGCGATATGTCACTCGTTGTGTATCTTAAGAGATTCATCGTTACTCCTTCCATAGGTTACTGGTATTCTCTGAGTCAATACCTCTCGTGACGAAAAAGTGGCTATCTTAATAGTGCAATACTTCTTCCTCCGAGTTGCTCACTAAGTTTACTACTTTTTGTGTAGTTTTTGTGTGCCAGAAACTATAATTCACTAGCTGTGTATCATAAAAGAGTCATCGTTTCTCCTCCTAGGCGTTTTCGAGATTTCTTAATCCAAACCGCAAGTAACGAGGCATTGGCTACCTTAAGAGAGTCATAGTTACTCGTCCCAATTGCTCACCCAGTCTGCCACTTTTCCTTACTGCGGCCAGTCTGCCAGAAGCGATATGTCACTCGTTGTGTATCTTAAGAGATTCATCGTTACTCTTTCCATAGGTTACTGGTATTCTCTGATTCAATGCCTCTCGTGACGAAAAAGTGGCTATCTTAATAGTGCAATAATTCTTCCTCCCAGTTGCTCACACAGTTTACTACTTTTTTGTGTAGTTTTTGTCTGCCAGAAACTATAATTCACTTGTTTTGTATCATAAAAGAGTCATCGTTTCTCCTCCTAGGGGTTATTCGAGACCTCTTAATGCAAACCGCAAGTAACAAGGCATTGGCTACCTTAAGAGAGTCATAGTTACTCGTCCCAATTGCTCACCCAGTCTGCCACTTTTCCTTACTGCGGCCAGTCTGCCAGAAGCGATATGTCACTCGTTGTGTATCTTAAGAGATTCATCGTTACTCTTTCCATAGGTTACTGGTATTCTCTGATTCAATGCCTCTCGTGACGAAAAAGTGGCTATCTTAATAGTGCAATACTTCTTCCTCCCAGTTGCTCACACAGTTTACTACTTTTTTGTGTAGTTTTTGTCTGCCAGAAACTATAATTCACTAGTTTTGTATCATAAAAGAGTCATCGTTTCTCCTCCTAGGGGTTATTCGAGACCTCTTAATGCAAACCGCAAGTAACGAGGCATTGGCTACCTTAAGAGAGTCATAGTTACTCGTCCCAATTGCTCACCCAGTCTGCCACTTTTCCTTACTGCGGCCAGTCTGCCAGAAGCGATATGTCACTCGTTGTGTATCTTAAGAGATTCATCGTTACTCTTTCCATAGGTTACTGGTATTCTCTGATTCAATGCCTCTCGTGACGAAAAAGTGGCTATCTTAATAGTGCAATACTTCTTCCTCCCAGTTGCTCACACAGTTTACTACTTTTTTGTGTAGTTTTTGTCTGCCAGAAACTATAATTCACTAGCTGTGTATCATAAAAGAGTCATCGTTTCTCCTCCTAGGGGTTATTCGAGACCTCTTAATCCAAACCGCAAGTAACGAGGCATTGGCTACCTTAAGAGAGTCATAGTTACTCGTCCCAATTGCTCACCCAGTCTGCCACTTTTCCTTACTGCGGCCAGTCTGCCAGAAGCGATATGTCACTCGTTGTGTATCTTAAGAGATTCATCGTTACTCTTTCCATAGGTTACTGGTATTCTCTGATTCAATGCCTCTCGTGACGAAAAAGTGGCTATCTTAATAGTGCAATACTTCTTCCTCCCAGTTGCTCACACAGTTTACTACTTTTTTGTGTAGTTTTTGTCTGCCAGAAACTATAATTCACTAGTTTTGTATCATAAAAGAGTCATCGTTTCTCCTCCTAGGGGTTATTCGAGACCTCTTAATGCAAACCGCAAGTAACGAGGCATTGGCTACCTTAAGAGAGTCATAGTTACTCGTCCCAATTGCTCACCCAGTCTGCCACTTTTCCTTACTGCGGCCAGTCTGCCAGAAGCGATATGTCACTCGTTGTGTATCTTAAGAGATTCATCGTTACTCTTTCCATAGGTTACTGGTATTCTCTGATTCAATGCCTCTCGTGACGAAAAAGTGGCTATCTTAATAGTGCAATACTTCTTCCTCCCAGTTGCTCACACAGTTTACTACTTTTTTGTGTAGTTTTTGTCTGCCAGAAACTATAATTCACTAGTTTTGTATCATAAAAGAGTCATCGTTTCTCCTCCTAGGGGTTATTCGAGACCTCTTAATGCAAACCGCAAGTTACGAGGCATTGGCTACCTTAAGAGAGTCATAGTTACTCGTCCCAATTGCTCACCCAGTCTGCCACTTTTCCTTACTGCGGCCAGTCTGCCAGAAGCGATATGTCACTCGTTGTGTATCTTAAGAGATTCATCGTTACTCTTTCCATAGGTTACTGGTATTCTCTGATTCAATGCCTCTCGTGACGAAAAAGTGGCTATCTTAATAGTGCAATACTTCTTCCTCCCAGTTGCTCACACAGTTTACTACTTTTTTGTGTAGTTTTTGTCTGCCAGAAACTATAATTCACTAGTTTTGTATCATAAAAGAGTCATCGTTTCTCCTCCTAGGGGTTATTCGAGACCTCTTAATCCAAACCGCAAGTAACGAGGCATTGGCTACCTTAAGAGAGTCATAGTTACTCGTCCCAATTGCTCACCCAGTCTGCCACTTTTTCTTACTGCGGCCAGTCTGCCAGAATCGATATGTCACTCGTTGTGTATCTTAAGAGATTCATCGTTACTCCTTCCATAGGTTACTGGTATTCTCTGAGTCAATACCTCTCGCGACGAAAAAGTGGCTATCTTAATAGTGCAATACTTCTTCCTCCGAGTTGCTCACACAGTTTACTACTTTTTTGTGTAGTTTTTGTCTGCCAGAAACTATAATTCACTAGCTGTGTATCATAAAAGAGTCATCGTTTCTCCTCCTAGGGGTTTTCGAGATTTCTTAATCCAAACCGCAAGTAACGAGGCATTGGCTACCTAAAGAGAGTCATAGTTACTCGTCCCAATTGCTCACCCAGTCTGCCACTTTTCCTTACTGCGGCCAGTCTGCCAGAAGCGATATGTCACTCGTTGTGTATCTTAAGAGATTCATCGTTACTCTTTCCATAGGTTACTGGTATTCTCTGATTCAATGCCTCTCGTGACGAAAAAGTGGCTATCTTAATAGTGCAATACTTCTTCCTCCCAGTTGCTCACACAGTTTACTACTTTTTTGTGTAGTTTTTGTCTGCCAGAAACTATAATTCACTAGTTTTGTATCATAAAAGAGTCATCGTTTCTCCTCCTAGGGGTTATTCGAGACCTCTTAATGCAAACCGCAAGTAACGAGGCATTGGCTACCTTAAGAGAGTCATAGTTACTCGTCCCAATTGCTCACCCAGTCTGCCACTTTTCCTTACTGCGGCCAGTCTGCCAGAAGCGATATGTCACTCGTTGTGTATCTTAAGAGATTCATCGTTACTCTTTCCATAGGTTACTGGTATTCTCTGATTCAATGCCTCTCGTGACGAAAAAGTGGCTATCTTAATAGTGCAATACTTCTTCCTCCCAGTTGCTCACACAGTTTACTACTTTTTTGTGTAGTTTTTGTCTGCCAGAAACTATAATTCACTAGTTTTGTATCATAAAAGAGTCATCGTTTCTCCTCCTAGGGGTTATTCGAGACCTCTTAATGCAAACCGCAAGTAACGAGGCATTGGCTACCTTAAGAGAGTCATAGTTACTCGTCCCAATTGCTCACCCAGTCTGCCACTTTTCCTTACTGCGGCCAGTCTGCCAGAAGCGATATGTCACTCGTTGTGTATCGTAAGAGATTCATCGTTACTCTTTCCATAGGTTACTGGTATTCTCTGATTCAATGCCTCTCGTGACGAAAAAGTGGCTATCTTAATAGTGCAATACTTCTTCCTCCCAGTTGCTCACACAGTTTACTACTTTTTTGTGTAGTTTTTGTCTGCCAGAAACTATAATTCACTAGTTTTGTATCATAAAAGAGTCATCGTTTCCCCTCCTAGGGGTTATTCGAGACCTCTTAATGCAAACCGCAAGTAACGAGGCATTGGCTACCTTAAGAGAGTCATAGTTACTCGTCCCAATTGCTCACCCAGTCTGCCACTTTTCCTTACTGCGGCCAGTCTGCCAGAAGCGATATGTCACTCGTTGTGTATCTTAAGAGATTCATCGTTACTCTTTCCATAGGTTACTGGTATTCTCTGATTCAATGCCTCTCGTGACGAAAAAGTGGCTATCTTAATAGTGCAATACTTCTTCCTCCCAGTTGCTCACACAGTTTACTACTTTTTTGTGTAGTTTTTGTCTGCCAGAAACTATAATTCACTAGTTTTGTATCATAAAAGAGACATCGTTTCTCCTCCTAGGGGTTATTCGAGACCTCTTAATGCAAACCGCAAGTAACGAGGCATTGGCTACCTTAAGAGAGTCATAGTTACTCGTCCCAATTGCTCACCCAGTCTGCCACTTTTCCTTACTGCGACCAGTCTACCAGAAGCGATATGTCACTCGTTGTGTATCTTAAGAGATTCATCGTTACTCCTTCCATAGGTTACTGGTATTCTCTGAGTCAATACCTCTCGCGACGAAAAAGTGGCTATCTTAATAGTGCAATACTTCTTCCTCCGAGTTGCTCACACAGTTTACTACTTTTTGTGTAGTTTTTGTCTGCCAGAAACTATAATTCACTAGCTGTGTATCATAAAAGAGTCATCGTTTCTCCTCCTAGGGGTTATTCGAGACCTCTTAATCCAAACCGCAAGTAACGAGGCATTGGCTACCTTAAGAGAGTCATAGTTACTCGTCCCAATTGCTCACCCAGTCTGCCACTTTTTCTTACTGCGACCAGTCTGCCAGAAGCGATATGTCACTCGTTGTGTATCTTAAGAGATTCATCGTTACTCCTTCCATAGGTTACTGGTATTCTCTGAGTCAATACCTCTCGTGACGAAAAAGTGGCTATCTTAATAGTGCAATACTTCTTCCTCCGAGTTGCTCACACAGTTTACTACTTTTTGTGTAGTTTTTGTGTGCCAGAAACTATAATTCACTAGCTGTGTATCATAAAAGAGTCATCGTTTCTCCTCCTAGGCGTTTTCGAGATTTCTTAATCCAAACCGCAAGTAACGAGGCATTGGCTACCTTAAGAGAGTCATAGTTACTCGTCCCAATTGCTCACCCAGTCTGCCACTTTTCCTTACTGCGGCCAGTCTGCCAGAAGCGATATGTCACTCGTTGTGTATCTTAAGAGATTCATCGTTACTCTTTCCATAGGTTACTGGTATTCTCTGATTCAATGCCTCTCGTGACGAAAAAGTGGCTATCTTAATAGTGCAATAATTCTTCCTCCCAGTTGCTCACACAGTTTACTACTTTTTTGTGTAGTTTTTGTCTGCCAGAAACTATAATTCACTTGTTTTGTATCATAAAAGAGTCATCGTTTCTCCTCCTAGGGGTTATTCGAGACCTCTTAATGCAAACCGCAAGTAACAAGGCATTGGCTACCTTAAGAGAGTCATAGTTACTCGTCCCAATTGCTCACCCAGTCTGCCACTTTTCCTTACTGCGGCCAGTCTGCCAGAAGCGATATGTCACTCGTTGTGTATCTTAAGAGATTCATCGTTACTCTTTCCATAGGTTACTGGTATTCTCTGATTCAATGCCTCTCGTGACGAAAAAGTGGCTATCTTAATAGTGCAATACTTCTTCCTCCCAGTTGCTCACACAGTTTACTACTTTTTTGTGTAGTTTTTGTCTGCCAGAAACTATAATTCACTAGTTTTGTATCATAAAAGAGTCATCGTTTCTCCTCCTAGGGGTTATTCGAGACCTCTTAATGCAAACCGCAAGTAACGAGGCATTGGCTACCTTAAGAGAGTCATAGTTACTCGTCCCAATTGCTCACCCAGTCTGCCACTTTTCCTTACTGCGGCCAGTCTGCCAGAAGCGATATGTCACTCGTTGTGTATCTTAAGAGATTCATCGTTACTCTTTCCATAGGTTACTGGTATTCTCTGATTCAATGCCTCTCGTGACGAAAAAGTGGCTATCTTAATAGTGCAATACTTCTTCCTCCCAGTTGCTCACACAGTTTACTACTTTTTTGTGTAGTTTTTGTCTGCCAGAAACTATAATTCACTAGCTGTGTATCATAAAAGAGTCATCGTTTCTCCTCCTAGGGGTTATTCGAGACCTCTTAATCCAAACCGCAAGTAACGAGGCATTGGCTACCTTAAGAGAGTCATAGTTACTCGTCCCAATTGCTCACCCAGTCTGCCACTTTTCCTTACTGCGGCCAGTCTGCCAGAAGCGATATGTCACTCGTTGTGTATCTTAAGAGATTCATCGTTACTCTTTCCATAGGTTACTGGTATTCTCTGATTCAATGCCTCTCGTGACGAAAAAGTGGCTATCTTAATAGTGCAATACTTCTTCCTCCCAGTTGCTCACACAGTTTACTACTTTTTTGTGTAGTTTTTGTCTGCCAGAAACTATAATTCACTAGTTTTGTATCATAAAAGAGTCATCGTTTCTCCTCCTAGGGGTTATTCGAGACCTCTTAATGCAAACCGCAAGTAACGAGGCATTGGCTACCTTAAGAGAGTCATAGTTACTCGTCCCAATTGCTCACCCAGTCTGCCACTTTTCCTTACTGCGGCCAGTCTGCCAGAAGCGATATGTCACTCGTTGTGTATCTTAAGAGATTCATCGTTACTCTTTCCATAGGTTACTGGTATTCTCTGATTCAATGCCTCTCGTGACGAAAAAGTGGCTATCTTAATAGTGCAATACTTCTTCCTCCCAGTTGCTCACACAGTTTACTACTTTTTTGTGTAGTTTTTGTCTGCCAGAAACTATAATTCACTAGTTTTGTATCATAAAAGAGTCATCGTTTCTCCTCCTAGGGGTTATTCGAGACCTCTTAATCCAAACCGCAAGTAACGAGGCATTGGCTACCTTAAGAGAGTCATAGTTACTCGTCCCAATTGCTCACCCAGTCTGCCACTTTTCCTTACTGCGGCCAGTCTGCCAGAAGCGATATGTCACTCGTTGTGTATCTTAAGAGATTCATCGTTACTCTTTCCATAGGTTACTGGTATTCTCTGATTCAATGCCTCTCGTGACGAAAAAGTGGCTATCTTAATAGTGCAATACTTCTTCCTCCCAGTTGCTCACACAGTTTACTACTTTTTTGTGTAGTTTTTGTCTGCCAGAAACTATAATTCACTAGTTTTGTATCATAAAAGAGTCATCGTTTCTCCTCCTAGGGGTTATTCGAGACCTCTTAATGCAAACCGCAAGTAACGAGGCATTGGCTACCTTAAGAGAGTCATAGTTACTCGTCCCAATTGCTCACCCAGTCTGCCACTTTTCCTTACTGCGGCCAGTCTGCCAGAAGCGATATGTCACTCGTTGTGTATCTTAAGAGATTCACCGTTACTCTTTCCATAGGTTACTGGTATTCTCTGATTCAATGCCTCTCGTGACGAAAAAGTGGCTATCTTAATAGTGCAATACTTCTTCCTCCCAGTTGCTCACACAGTTTACTACTTTTTTGTGTAGTTTTTGTCTGCCAGAAACTATAATTCACTAGCTGTGTATCATAAAAGAGTCATCGTTTCTCCTCCTAGGGGTTATTCGAGACCTCTTAATGCAAACCGCAAGTAACAAGGCATTGGCTACCTTAAGAGAGTCATAGTTACTCGTCCCAATTGCTCACCCAGTCTGCCACTTTTCCTTACTGCGGCCAGTCTGCCAGAAGCGATATGTTACTCGTTGTGTATCTTAAGAGATTCATCGTTACTCTTTCCATAGGTTACTGGTATTCTCTGATTCAATGCCTCTCCTGACGAAAAAGTGGCTATCTTAATAGTGCAATACTTCTTCCTCCCAGTTGCTCACACAGTTTACTACTTTTTTGTGTAGTTTTTGTCTGCCAGAAACTATAATTCACTAGTTTTGTATCATAAAAGAGTCATCGTTTCTCCTCCTAGGGGTTATTCGAGACCTCTTAATGCAAACCGCAAGTAACGAGGCATTGGCTACCTTAAGAGAGTCATAGTTACTCGTCCCAATTGCTCACCAAGTCTGCCACTTTTCCTTACTGCGGCCAGTCTGCCAGAAGCGATATGTCACTCGTTGTGTATCGTAAGAGATTCATCGTTACTCTTTCCATAGGTTACTGGTATTCTCTGATTCAATGCCTCTCGTGACGAAAAAGTGGCTATCTTAATAGTGCAATACTTCTTCCTCCCAGTTGCTCACACAGTTTACTACTTTTTTGTGTAGTTTTTGTCTGCCAGAAACTATAATTCACTAGTTTTGTATCATAAAAGAGTCATCGTTTCTCCTCCTAGGGGTTATTCGAGACCTCTTAATGCAAACCGCAAGTAACGAGGCATTGGCTACCTTAAGAGAGTCATAGTTACTCGTCCCAATTGCTCACCCAGTCTGCCACTTTTCCTTACTGCGGCCAGTCTGCCAGAAGCGATATGTCACTCGTTGTGTATCTTAAGAGATTCATCGTTACTCTTTCCATAGGTTACTGGTATTCTCTGATTCAATGCCTCTCGTGACGAAAAAGTGGCTATCTTAATAGTGCAATACTTCTTCCTCCCAGTTGCTCACACAGTTTACTACTTTTTTGTGTAGTTTTTGTCTGCCAGAAACTATAATTCACTAGTTTTGTATCATATAAGAGTCATCGTTTCTCCTCCTAGGGGTTATTCGAGACCTCTTAATCCAAACCGCAAGTAACGAGGCATTGGCTACCTTAAGAGAGTCATAGTTACTCGTCCCAATTGCTCACCCAGTCTGCCACTTTTTCTTACTGCGACCAGTCTGCCAGAAGCGATATGTCACTCGTTGTGTATCTTAAGAGATTCATCGTTACTCCTTCCATAGGTTACTGGTATTCTCTGATTCAATACCTCTCGTGACGAAAAAGTGGCTATCTTAATAGTGCAATACTTCTTCCTCCCAGTTGCTCACTAAGTTTACTACTTTTTGTGTAGTTTTTGTGTGCCAGAAACTATAATTCACTAGCTGTGTATCATAAAAGAGTCATCGTTTCTCCTCCTAGGCGTTTTCGAGATTTCTTAATCCAAACCGCAAGTAACGAGGCATTGGTTACCTTAAGAGAGTCATAGTTACTCGTCCCAATTGCTCACCCAGTCTGCCACTTTTCCTTACTGCGGCCAGTCTGCCAGAAGCGATATGTTACTCGTTGTGTATCTTAAGAGATTCATCGTTACTCTTTCCATAGGTTACTGGTATTCTCTGATTCAATGCCTCTCGTGACGAAAAAGTGGCTATCTTAATAGTGCAATACTTCTTCCTCCCAGTTGCTCACACAGTTTACTACTTTTTTGTGTAGTTTTTGTCTGCCAGAAACTATAATTCACTAGTTTTGTATCATAAAAGAGTCATCGTTTCTCCTCCTAGGGGTTATTCGAGACCTCTTAATGCAAACCGCAAGTAACGAGGCATTGGCTACCTTAAGAGAGTCATAGTTACTCGTCCCAATTGCTCACCAAGTCTGCCACTTTTCCTTACTGCGGCCAGTCTGCCAGAAGCGATATGTCACTCGTTGTGTATCGTAAGAGATTCATCGTTACTCTTTCCATAGGTTACTGGTATTCTCTGATTCAATGCCTCTCGTGACGAAAATGTGGCTATCTTAATAGTGCAATACTTCTTCCTCCCAGTTGCTCACACAGTTTACTACTTTTTTGTGTAGTTTTTGTCTGCCAGAAACTATAATTCACTAGTTTTGTATCATAAAAGAGTCATCGTTTCTCCTCCTAGGGGTTATTCGAGACCTCTTAATGCAAACCGCAAGTAACGAGGCATTGGCTACCTTAAGAGAGTCATAGTTACTCGTCCCAATTGCTCACCCAGTCTGCCACTTTTCCTTACTGCGGCCAGTCTGCCAGAAGCGATATGTCACTCGTTGTGTATCTTAAGAGATTCATCGTTACTCTTTCCATAGGTTACTGGTATTCTCTGATTCAATGCCTCTCGTGACGAAAAAGTGGCTATCTTAATAGTGCAATACTTCTTCCTCCCAGTTGCTCACACAGTTTACTACTTTTTTGTGTAGTTTTTGTCTGCCAGAAACTATAATTCACTAGTTTTGTATCATAAAAGAGTCATCGTTTCTCCTCCTAGGGGTTATTCGAGACCTCTTAATCCAAACCGCAAGTAACGAGGCATTGGCTACCTTAAGAGAGTCATAGTTACTCGTCCCAATTGCTCACCCAGTCTGCCACTTTTTCTTACTGCGACCAGTCTGCCAGAAGCGATATGTCACTCGTTGTGTATCTTAAGAGATTCATCGTTACTCCTTCCATAGGTTACTGGTATTCTCTGAGTCAATACCTCTCGTGACGAAAAAGTGGCTATCTTAATAGTGCAATACTTCTTCCTCCGAGTTGCTCACTAAGTTTACTACTTTTTGTGTAGTTTTTGTGTGCCAGAAACTATAATTCACTAGCTGTGTATCATAAAAGAGTCATCGTTTCTCCTCCTAGGCGTTTTCGAGATTTCTTAATCCAAACCGCAAGTAACGAGGCATTGGCTACCTTAAGAGAGTCATAGTTACTCGTCCCAATTGCTCACCCAGTCTGCCACTTTTCCTTACTGCGGCCAGTCTGCCAGAAGCGATATGTCACTCGTTGTGTATCTTAAGAGATTCATCGTTACTCTTTCCATAGGTTACTGGTATTCTCTGATTCAATGCCTCTCGTGACGAAAAAGTGGCTATCTTAATAGTGCAATACTTCTTCCTCCCAGTTGCTCACACAGTTTACTACTTTTTTGTGTAGTTTTTGTCTGCCAGAAACTATAATTCACTAGCTGTGTATCATAAAAGAGTCATCGTTTCTCCTCCTAGGGGTTATTCGAGACCTCTTAATGCAAACCGCAAGTAACAAGGCATTGGCTACCTTAAGAGAGTCATAGTTACTCGTCCCAATTGCTCACCCAGTCTGCCACTTTTTCTTACTGCGACCAGTCTGCCAGAAGCGATATGTCACTCGTTGTGTATCTTAAGAGATTCATCGTTACTCCTTCCATAGGTTACTGGTATTCTCTGAGTCAATACCTCTCGTGACGAAAAAGTGGCTATCTTAATAGTGCAATACTTCTTCCTCCGAGTTGCTCACTAAGTTTACTACTTTTTGTGTAGTTTTTGTGTGCCAGAAACTATAATTCACTAGCTGTGTATCATAAAAGAGTCATCGTTTCTCCTCCTAGGCGTTTTCGAGATTTCTTAATCCAAACCGCAAGTAACGAGGCATTGGCTACCTTAAGAGAGTCATAGTTACTCGTCCCAATTGCTCACCCAGTCTGCCACTTTTCCTTACTGCGGCCAGTCTGCCAGAAGCGATATGTCACTCGTTGTGTATCTTAAGAGATTCATCGTTACTCTTTCCATAGGTTACTGGTATTCTCTGATTCAATGCCTCTCGTGACGAAAAAGTGGCTATCTTAATAGTGCAATACTTCTTCCTCCCAGTTGCTCACACAGTTTACTACTTTTTTGTGTAGTTTTTGTCTGCCAGAAACTATAATTCACTAGCTGTGTATCATAAAAGAGTCATCGTTTCTCCTCCTAGGGGTTATTCGAGACCTCTTAATGCAAACCGCAAGTAACAAGGCATTGGCTACCTTAAGAGAGTCATAGTTACTCGTCCCAATTGCTCACCCAGTCTGCCACTTTTCCTTACTGCGGCCAGTCTGCCAGAAGCGATATGTTACTCGTTGTGTATCTTAAGAGATTCATCGTTACTCTTTCCATAGGTTACTGGTATTCTCTGATTCAATGCCTCTCGTGACGAAAAAGTGGCTATCTTAATAGTGCAATACTTCTTCCTCCCAGTTGCTCACACAGTTTACTACTTTTTTGTGTAGTTTTTGTCTGCCAGAAACTATAATTCACTAGTTTTGTATCATAAAAGAGTCATCGTTTCTCCTCCTAGGGGTTATTCGAGACCTCTTAATGCAAACCGCAAGTAACGAGGCATTGGCTACCTTAAGAGAGTCATAGTTACTCGTCCCAATTGCTCACCAAGTCTGCCACTTTTCCTTACTGCGGCCAGTCTGCCAGAAGCGATATGTCACTCGTTGTGTATCGTAAGAGATTCATCGTTACTCTTTCCATAGGTTACTGGTATTCTCTGATTCAATGCCTCTCGTGACAAAAAAGTGGCTATCTTAATAGTGCAATACTTCTTCCTCCCAGTTGCTCACACAGTTTACTACTTTTTTGTGTAGTTTTTGTCTGCCAGAAACTATAATTCACTAGTTTTGTATCATAAAAGAGTCATCGTTTCTCCTCCTAGGGGTTATTCGAGACCTCTTAATGCAAACCGCAAGTAACGAGGCATTGGCTACCTTAAGAGAGTCATAGTTACTCGTCCCAATTGCTCACCCAGTCTGCCACTTTTCCTTACTGCGGCCTGTCTGCCAGAAGCGATATGTCACTCGTTGTGTATCTTAAGAGATTCATCGTTACTCTTTCCATAGGTTACTGGTATTCTCTGATTCAATGCCTCTCGTGACGAAAAAGTGGCTATCTTAATAGTGCAATACTTCTTCCTCCCAGTTGCTCACACAGTTAACTACTTTTTTGTGTAGTTTTTGTCTGCCAGAAACTATAATTCACTAGTTTTGTATCATAAAAGAGTCATCGTTTCTCCTCCTAGGGGTTATTCGAGACCTCTTAATCCAAACCGCAAGTAACGAGGCATTGGCTACCTTAAGAGAGTCATAGTTACTCGTCCCAATTGCTCACCCAGTCTGCCACTTTTTCTTACTGCGACCAGTCTGCCAGAAGCGATATGTCACTCGTTGTGTATCTTAAGAGATTCATCGTTACTCCTTCCATAGGTTACTGGTATTCTCTGAGTCAATACCTCTCGTGACGAAAAAGTGGCTATCTTAATAGTGCAATACTTCTTCCTCCGAGTTGCTCACTAAGTTTACTACTTTTTGTGTAGTTTTTGTGTGCCAGAAACTATAATTCACTAGCTGTGTATCATAAAAGAGTCATCGTTTCTCCTCCTAGGCGTTTTCGAGATTTCTTAATCCAAACCGCAAGTAACGAGGCATTGGCTACCTTAAGAGAGTCATAGTTACTCGTCCCAATTGCTCACCCAGTCTGCCACTTTTCCTTACTGCGGCCAGTCTGCCAGAAGCGATATGTCACTCGTTGTGTATCTTAAGAGATTCATCGTTACTCTTTCCATAGGTTACTGGTATTCTCTGATTCAATGCCTCTCGTGACGAAAAAGTGGCTATCTTAATAGTGCAATACTTCTTCCTCCCAGTTGCTCACACAGTTTACTACTTTTTTGTGTAGTTTTTGTCTGCCAGAAACTACAATTCACTAGTTTTGTATCATAAATGAGTCATCGTTTCTCCTCCTAGGGGTTATTCGAGACCTCTTAATGCAAACCGCAAGTAACGAGGCATTGGCTACCTTAAGAGAGTCATAGTTACTCGTCCCAATTGCTCACCCAGTCTGCCACTTTTCCTTACTGCGGCCAGTCTGCCAGAAGCGATATGTCACTCGTTGTGTATCTTAAGAGATTCATCGTTACTCTTTCCATAGGTTACTGGTATTCTCTGATTCAATGCCTCTCGTGACGAAAAAGTGGCTATCTTAATAGTGCAATACCTCTTCCTCCCAGTTGCTCACACAGTTTACTACTTTTTGTGTAGTTTTTGTCTGCCAGAAACTATAATTCACTAGTTTTGTATCATAAAAGAGTCATCGTTTCTCCTCCTAGGGGTTATTCGAGACCTCTTAATCCAAACCGCAAGTAACGAGGCATTGGCTACCTTAAGAGAGTCATAGTTACTCGTCCCAATTGCTCACCCAGTCTGCCACTTTTCCTTACTGCGGCCAGTCTGCCAGAAGCGATATGTCACTCGTTGTGTATCTTAAGAGATTCATCGTTACTCTTTCCATAGGTTACTGGTATTCTCTGATTCAATGCCTCTCGTGACGAAAAAGTGGCTATCTTAATAGTGCAATACTTCTTCCTCCCAGTTGCTCACACAGTTTACTACTTTTTTGTGTAGTTTTTGTCTGCCAGAAACTATAATTCACTAGTTTTGTATCATAAAAGAGTCATCGTTTCTCCTCCTAGGGGTTATTCGAGACCTCTTAATGCAAACCGCAAGTAACGAGGCATTGGCTACCTTAAGAGAGTCATAGTTACTCGTCCCAATTGCTCACCCAGTCTGCCACTTTTCCTTACTGCGGCCAGTCTGCCAGAAGCGATATGTCACTCGTTGTGTATCTTAAGAGATTCATCGTTACTCTTTCCATAGGTTACTGGTATTCTCTGATTCAATGCCTCTCGTGACGAAAAAGTGGCTATTTTAATAGTGCAATACTTCTTCCTCCCAGTTGCTCACACAGTTTACTACTTTTTTGTGTAGTTTTTGTCTGCCAGAAACTATAATTCACTAGCTGTGTATCATAAAAGAGTCATCGTTTCTCCTCCTAGGGGTTATTCGAGACCTCTTAATGCAAACCGCAAGTAACAAGGCATTGGCTACCTTAAGAGAGTCATAGTTACTCGTCCCAATTGCTCACCCAGTCTGCCACTTTTCCTTACTGCGGCCAGTCTGCCAGAAGCGATATGTCACTCGTTGTGTATCTTAAGAGATTCATCGTTACTCTTTCCATAGGTTACTGGTATTCTCTGATTCAATGCCTCTCGTGACGAAAAAGTGGCTATCTTAATAGTGCAATACTTCTTCCTCCCAGTTGCTCACACAGTTTACTACTTTTTTGTGTAGTTTTTGTCTGCCAGAAACTATAATTCACTAGTTTTGAATCATAAAAGAGTCATCGTTTCTCCTCCTAGGGGTTATTCGAGACCTCTTAATGCAAACCGCAAGTAACGAGGCATTGGCTACCTTAAGAGAGTCATAGTTACTCGTCCCAATTGCTCACCCAGTCTGCCACTTTTTCTTACTGCGGCCAGTCTGCCAGAAGCGATATGTCACTCGTTGTGTATCTTAAGAGATTCATCGTTACTCCTTCCATAGGATACTGGTATTCTATGAGTCAATACCTCTCGTGACGAAAAAGTGGCTATCTTAATAGTGCAATACTTCTTCCTCCGAGTTGCTCACACAGTTTACTACTTTTTTGTGTAGTTTTTGTCTGCCAGAAAATATAATTCACTAGTTTTGTATCATAAAAGAGTCATCGTTTCTCCTCCTAGGGGTTATTCGAGACCTCTTAATGCAAACTATAATTCACTAGCTGTGTATCATAAAAGAGTCATCGTTTCTCCTCCTAGGGGTTATTCGAGACCTCTTAATGCAAACCGCAAGTAACAAGGCATTGGCTACCTTAAGAGAGTCATAGTTACTCGTCCCAATTGCTCACCCAGTCTGCCACTTTTCCTTACTGCGGCCAGTCTGCCAGAAGCGATATGTCACTCGTTGTGTATCTTAAGAGATTCATCGTTACTCTTTCCATAGGTTACTGGTATTCTCTGATTCAATGCCTCTCGTGACGAAAAAGTGGCTATCTTAATAGTGCAATACTTCTTCCTCCCAGTTGCTCACACAGTTTACTACTTTTTGTGTAGTTTTTGTCTGCCAGAAACTATAATTCACTAGTTTTGTATCATAAAAGAGTCATCGTTTCTCCTCCTAGGGGTTATTCGAGACCTCTTAATGCAAACCGCAAGTAACGAGGCATTGGCTACCTTAAGAGAGTCATAGTTACTCGTCCCAATTGCTCACCCAGTCTGCCACTTTTCCTTACTGCGGCCAGTCTGCCAGAAGCGATATGTCACTCGCTGTGTATCTTAAGAGATTCATCGTTACTCTTTCCATAGGTTACTGGTATTCTCTGATTCAATGCCTCTCGTGACGAAAAAGTGGCTATCTTAATAGTGCAATACCTCTTCCTCCCAGTTGCTCACACAGTTTACTACTTTTTGTGTAGTTTTTGTCTGCCAGAAACTATAATTCACTAGTTTTGTATCATAAAAGAGTCATCTTTTCTCCTCCTAGGGGTTTTCGAGATTTCTTAATCCAAACCGCAAGTAACGAGGCATTGGCTACCTTAAGAGAGTCATAGTTACTCGTCCCAATTGCTCACCCAGTCTGCCACTTTTCCTTACTGCGGCCAGTCTGCCAGAAGCGATATGTCACTCGTTGTGTATCTTAAGAGATTCATCGTTACTCTTTCCATAGGTTACTGAAATTCTCTGATTTAATGCCTCTCGTGACGAAAAAGTGGCTATCTTAATAGTGCAATACTTCTTCCTCCCAGTTGCTCACACAGTTTACTACTTTTTTGTGTAGTTTTTGTCTGCCAGAAACTATAATTCACGAGTTTTGTATCATAAAAGAGTCATCGTTTCTCCTCCTAGGGGTTATTCGAGACCTCTTAATGCAAACCGCAAGTAACGAGGCATTGGCTACCTTAAGAGAGTCATAGTTACTCGTCCCAATTGCTCACCCAGTCTGCCACTTTTCCTTACTGCGGCCAGTCTGCCAGAAGCGATATGTCACTCGTTGTGTATCTTAAGAGATTCATCGTTACTCTTTCCATAGGTTACTGGTATTCTCTGATTCAATGCCTCTCGTGACGAAAAAGTGGCTATCTTAATAGTGCAATACCTCTTCCTCCCAGTTGCTCACACAGTTTACTACTTTTTTGTGTAGTTTTTGTCTGCCAGAAACTATAATTCACTAGTTGTGTATCATAAAAGAGTCATCGTTTCTCCTCCTAGGGGTTATTCGAGATATCTTAATCCAAACCACAAGTAACGAGGCATTGGCTACCTTAAGAGAGTCATAGTTACTCGTCCCAATTGCTCACCCAGTCTGCCACTTTTTCTTACTGTGGCCAGTCTGCCAGAAGCGATATGTCACTCGTTGTGTATCTTAAGAGATTCATCGTTACTCCTTCCATAGGTTACTGGTATTCTCTGAGTCAATACCTCTCGTGACGAAAAAGTGGCTATCTTAATAGTGCAATACTTCTTCCTCCCAGTTGCTCACACAGTTTACTACTTTTTTGTGTAGTTTTTGTCTGCCAGAAACTATAATTCACTAGCTGTGTATCATAAAAGAGTCATCGTTTCTCCTCCTAGGGGTTTTCGAGATTTCTTAATCCAAACCGCAAGTAACGAGGCATTGGCTACCTTAAGAGAGTCATAGTTACTCGTCCCAATTGCTCACCCAGTCTGCCACTTTTCCTTACTGCGGCCAGTCTGCCAGAAGCGATATGTCACTCGTTGTGTATCTTAAGAGATTCATCGTTACTCTTTCCATAGGTTACTGAAATTCTCTGAATAATGCCTCTCGTGACGAAAAAGTGGCTATCTTAATAGTGCAATACTTCTTCCTCCCAGTTGCTCACACAGTTTACTACTTTTTTGTGTAGTTTTTGTCTGCCAGAAACTATAATTCACGAGTTTTGTATCATAAAAGAGTCATCGTTTCTCCTCCTAGGGGTTATTCGAGACCTCTTAATGCAAACCGCAAGTAACGAGGCATTGGCTACCTTAAGAGAGTCATAGTTACTCGTCCCAATTGCTCACCCAGTCTGCCACTTTTCCTTACTGCGGCCAGTCTGCCAGAAGCGATATGTCACTCGTTGTGTATCTGAAGAGATTCATCGTTACTCTTTCCATAGGTTACTGGTATTCTCTGATTCAATGCCTCTCGTGACGAAAAAGTGGCTATCTTAATAGTGCAATACTTCTTCCTCCCAGTTGCTCACACAGTTTACTACTTTTTTGTGTAGTTTTTGTCTGCCAGAAACTATAATTCACTAGTTGTGTATCATAAAAGAGTCATCGTTTCTCCTCCTAGGGGTTATTCGAGATATCTTAATCCAAACCACAAGTAACGAGGCATTGGCTACCTTAAGAGAGTCATAGTTACTCGTCCCAATTGCTCACCCAGTCTGCCACTTTTTCTTACTGTGGCCAGTCTGCCAGAAGCGATATGTCACTCGTTGTGTATCTTAAGAGATTCATCGTTACTCCTTCCATAGGTTACTGGTATTCTCTGAGTCAATACCTCTCGTGACGAAAAAGTGGCTATCTTAATAGTGCAATACTTCTTCCTCCCAGTTGCTCACACAGTTTACTACTTTTTTGTGTAGTTTTTGTCTGCCAGAAACTATAATTCACTAGCTGTGTATCATAAAAGAGTCATCGTTTCTCCTCCTAGGGGTTTTCGAGATTTCTTAATCCAAACCGCAAGTAACGAGGCATTGGCTACCTTAAGAGAGTCATAGTTACTCGTCCCAATTGCTCACCCAGTCTGCCACTTTTCCTTACTGCGGCCAGTCTGCCAGAAGCGATATGTCACTCGTTGTGTATCTTAAGAGATTCATCGTTACTCTTTCCATAGGTTACTGGTATTCTCTGATTCAATGCCTCTCGTGACGAAAAAGTGGCTATCTTAATAGTGCAATACTTCTTCATCCCAGTTGCTCACACAGTTTACTACTTTTTTGTGTAGTTTTTGTCTGCCAGAAACTATAATTCACTAGTTTTGTATCATAAAAGAGTCATCGTTTCTCCTCCTAGCGGTTATTCGAGACCTCTTAATCCAAACCGCAAGTAACGAGGCATTGGCTACCTTAAGAGAGTCATAGTTACTCGTCCCAATTGCTCACCCAGTCTGCCACTTTTTCTTACTGCGGCCAGTCTGCCAGAAGCGATATGTCACTCGTTGTGTATCTTAAGAGATTCATCGTTACTCCTTCCATAGGTTACTGGTATTCTATGAGTCAATACCTCTCGTGACGAAAAAGTGGCTATCTTAATAGTGCAATACTTCTTCCTCCGAGTTGCTCACACAGTTTACTACTTTTTTGTGTAGTTTTTGTCTGCCAGAAACTATAATTCACTAGCTGTGTATCATAAAAGAGTCATCGTTTCTCCTCCTAGGGGTTTTCGAGATTTCTTAATCCAAACCGCAAGTAAAGGGCATTGGCTACCTTAAGAGAGTCATAGTTACTCGTCCCAATTGCTCACCCAGTCTGCCACTTTTCCTTACTGCGGCCAGTCTGCCAGAAGCGATATGTCACTCGTTGTGTATCTTAAGAGATTCATCGTTACTCTTTCCATAGGTTACTGGTATTCTCTGATTCAATGCCTCTCGTGACGAAAAAGTGGCTATCTTAATAGTGCAATACTTCTTCCTCCCAGTTGCTCACACAGTTTACTACTTTTTTGTGTAGTTTTTGTCTGCCAGAAACTATAATTCACTAGTTTTGTATCATAAAAGAGTCATCGTTTCTCCTCCTAGGGGTTATTCGAGACCTCTTAATGCAAACCGCAAGTAACGAGGCATTGGCTACCTTAAGAGAGTCATAGTTACTCGTCCCAATTGCTCACCCAGTCTGCAACTTTTTCTTACTGCGGCCAGTCTGCCAGAAGCGATATGTCACTCGTTGTGTATCTTAAGAGATTCATCGTTACTCCTTCCATAGGATACTGGTATTCTATGAGTCAATACCTCTCGTGACGAAAAAGTGGCTATCTTAATAGTGCAATACTTCTTCCTCCGAGTTGCTCACACAGTTTACTACTTTTTGTGTAGTTTTTGTATGCCAGAAACTATAATTCACTAGTTTTGTATCATAAAAGAGTCATCGTTTCTCCTCCTAGGGGTTATTCGAGACCTCTTAATGCAAACTATAATTCACTAGCTGTGTATCATAAAAGAGTCATCGTTTCTCCTCCTAGGGGTTATTCGAGACCTCTTAATGCAAACCGCAAGTAACGAGGCATTGGCTACCTTAAGAGAGTCATAGTTACTCGTCCCAATTGCTCACCCAGTCTGCCACTTTTCCTTACTGCGGCCAGTCTGCCAGAAGCGATATGTCACTCGTTGTGTATCTTAAGAGATTCATCGTTACTCTTTCCATAGGTTACTGGTATTCTCTGATTCAATGCCTCTCGTGACGAAAAAGTGGCTATCTTAATAGTGCAATACCTCTTCCTCCCAGTTGCTCACACACTTTACTACTTTTTTGTGTAGTTTTTGTCTGCCAGAAACTATAATTCACTAGTTTTGTATCATAAAAGAGTCATCTTTTCTCCTCCTAGGGGTTTTCGAGATTTCTTAATCCAAACCGCAAGTAACGAGGCATTGGCTACCTTAAGAGAGTCATAGTTACTCGTCCCAATTGCTCACCCAGCCTGCCACTTTTTCTTACTGCGGCCAGTCTGCCAGAAGCGATATGTCACTCGTTGTGTATCTTAAGAGATTCATCGTTACTCCTTCCATAGGTTACTGGTATTCTCTGAGTCAATACCTCTCGTGACGAAAAAGTGGCTATCTTAATAGTGCAATACTTCTTCCTCCGAGTTGCTCACACAGTTTACTACTTTTTGTGTAGTTTTTGTCTGCCAGAAACTATAATTCACTAGCTGTGTATCATAAAAGTGTCATCGTTTCTCCTCCTAGGGGTTTTCGAGATTTCTTAATCCAAACCGCAAGTAACGAGGCATTGGCTACCTTAAGAGAGTCATAGTTACTCGTCCCAATTGCTCACCCAGTCTGCCACTTTTCCTTACTGCGGCCAGTCTGCCAGAAGCGATATGTCACTCGTTGTGTATCTTAAGAGATTCATCGTTACTCTTTCCATAGGTTACTGGTATTCTCTGATTCAATGCCTCTCGTGACGAAAAAGTGGCTATCTTAATAGTGCAATACTTCTTCCTCCCAGTTGCTCACACAGTTTACTACTTTTTTGTGTAGTTTTTGTCTGCCAGAAACTATAATTCACTAGTTTTGTATCATAAAAGAGTCATCGTTTCTCCTCCTAGGGGTTATTCGAGACCTCTTAATGCAAACCGCAAGTAACGAGGCATTGGCTACCTTAAGAGAGTCATAGTTACTCGTCCCAATTGCTCACCCAGTCTGCCACTTTTCCTTACTGCGGCCAGTCTGCCAGAAGCGATATGTCACTCGTTGTGTATCTTAAGAGATTCATCGTTACTCTTTCCATAGGTTACTGGTATTCTCTGATTCAATGCCTCTCGTGACGAAAAAGTGGCTATCTTAATAGTGCAATACTTCTTCCTCCCAGTTGCTCACACAGTTTACTTCTTTTTTGTGTAGTTTTTGTCTGCCAGAAACTATAATTCACTAGCTGTGTATCATAAAAGTGTCATCGTTTCTCCTCCTAGGGGTTATTCGAGACCTCTTAATGCAAACCGCAAGTAACGAGGCATTGGCTACCTTAAGAGAGTCATAGTTACTCGTCCCAATTGCTCACCCAGTCTGCCACTTTTCCTTACTGCGGCCAGTCTGCCAGAAGCGATATGTCACTCGTTGTGTATCTGAAGAGATTCATCGTTACTCTTTCCATAGGTTACTGGTATTCTCTGATTCAATGCCTCTCGTGACGAAAAAGTGGCTATCTTAATAGTGCAATACTTCTTCCTCCCAGTTGCTCACACAGTTTACTACTTTTTTGTGTAGTTTTTGTCTGCCAGAAACTATAATTCACTAGTTTTGTATCATAAAAGAGTCATCGTTTCTCCTCCTAGGGGTTATTCGAGACCTCTTAATCCAAACCGCAAGTAACGAGGCATTGGCTACCTTAAGATAGTCATAGTTACTCGTCCCAATTGCTCACCCAGTCTGCCACTTTTTCTTACTGCGGCCAGTCTGCCAGAAGCGATATGTCACTCGTTGTGTATCTTAAGAGATTCATCGTTACTCCTTCCATAGGATACTGGTATTCTATCAGTCAATACCTCTCGTGACGAAAAAGTGGCTATCTTAATAGTGCAATACTTCTTCCTCCGAGTTGCTCACACAGTTTACTACTTTTTTGTGTAGTTTTTGTCTGCCAGAAACTATAATTCACTAGTTTTGTATCATAAAAGAGTCATCGTTTCTCCTCCTAGGGGTTATTCGAGACCTCTTAATCCAAACCGCAAGTAACGAGGCATTGGCTACCTTAAGAGAGTCATAGTTACTCGTCCCAATTGCTCACCCAGTCTGCCACTTTTTCTTACTGCGGCCAGTCTGTCAGAAGCGATATGTCACTCGTTGTGTATCTTAAGAGATTCATCGTTACTCCTTCCATAGGTTACTGGTATTCTCTGAGTCAATACCTCTCGTGACGAAAAAGTGGCTATCTTAATAGTGCAATACTTCTTCCTCCGAGTTGCTCACACAGTTTACTACTTTTTGTGTAGTTTTTGTCTGCCAGAAACTATAATTCACTAGCTGTGTATCATAAAAGAGTCATCGTTTCTCCTCCTAGGGGTTTTCGAGATTTCTTAATCCAAACCGCAAGTAACGAGGCATTGGCTACCTTAAGAGAGTCATAGTTACTCGTCCCAATTGCTCACCCAGTCTGCCACTTTTCCTTACTGCGGCCAGTCTGCCAGAAGCGATATGTCACTCGTTGTGTATCTGAAGAGATTCATCGTTACTCTTTCCATAGGTTACTGGTATTCTCTGATTCAATGCCTCTCGTGACGAAAAAGTGGCTATCTTAATAGTGCAATACTTCTTCCTCCCAGTTGCTCACACAGTTTACTACTTTTTTGTGTAGTTTTTGTCTGCCAGAAACTATAATTCACTAGTTTTGTATCATAAAAGAGTCATCGTTTCTCCTCCTAGGGGTTATTCGAGACCTCTTAATCCAAACCGCAAGTAACGAGGCATTGGCTACCTTAAGAGAGTCATAGTTACTCGTCCCAATTGCTCACCCAGTCTGCCACTTTTTCTTACTGCGGCCAGTCTGCCAGAAGCGATATGTCACTCGTTGTGTATCTTAAGAGATTCATCGTTACTCCTTCCATAGGATACTGGTATTCTATCAGTCAATACCTCTCGTGACGAAAAAGTGGCTATCTTAATAGTGCAATACTTCTTCCTCCGAGTTGCTCACACAGTTTACTACTTTTTTGTGTAGTTTTTGTCTGCCAGAAACTATAATTCACTAGTTTTGTATCATAAAAGAGTCATCGTTTCTCCTCCTAGGGGTTATTCGAGACCTCTTAATCCAAACCGCAAGTAACGAGGCATTGGCTACCTTAAGAGAGTCATAGTTACTCGTCCCAATTGCTCACCCAGTCTGCCACTTTTTCTTACTGCGGCCAGTCTGTCAGAAGCGATATGTCACTCGTTGTGTATCTTAAGAGATTCATCGTTACTCCTTCCATAGGTTACTGGTATTCTCTGAGTCAATACCTCTCGTGACGAAAAAGTGGCTATCTTAATAGTGCAATACTTCTTCCTCCGAGTTGCTCACACAGTTTACTACTTTTTGTGTAGTTTTTGTCTGCCAGAAACTATAATTCACTAGCTGTGTATCATAAAAGAGTCATCGTTTCTCCTCCTAGGGGTTTTCGAGATTTCTTAATCCAAACCGCAAGTAACGAGGCATTGGCTACCTTAAGAGAGTCATAGTTACTCGTCCCAATTGCTCACCCTGTCTGCCACTTTTCCGTACTGCGGCCAGTCTGCCAGAAGCGATATGTCACTCGTTGTGTATCTTAAGAGATTCATCGTTACTCTTTCCATAGGTTACTGGTATTCTCTGATTCAATGCCTCTCGTTACGAAAAAGTGGCTATCTTAATAGTGCAATACTTCTTCCTCCCAGTTGCTCACACAGTTTACTACTTTTTTGTGTAGTTTTTGTCTGCCAGAAACTATAATTCACTAGTTTTGTATCATAAAAGAGTCATCGTTTCTCCTCCTAGGGGTTATTCGACACCTCTTAATGCAAACCGCAAGTAACGAGGCATTGGCTACCTTAAGAGAGTCATAGTTACTCGTCCCAATTGCTCACCCAGTCTGCCACTTTTCCTTACTGCGGCCAGTCTGCCAGAAGCGATATGTCACTCGTTGTGTATCTTAAGAGATTCATCGTTACTCTTTCCATAGGTTACTGGTATTCTCTGATTCAATGCCTCTCGTGACGAAAAAGTGGCTATCTTAATAGTGCAATACTTCTTCATCCCAGTTGCTCACACAGTTTACTACTTTTTTGTGTAGTTTTTGTCTGCCAGAAACTATAATTCACTAGTTTTGTATCATAAAAGAGTCATCGTTTCTCCTCCTAGGGGTTATTCGAGACCTCTTAATGCAAACCGCAAGTAACGAGGCATTGGCTACCTTAAGAGAGTCATAGTTACTCGTCCCAATTGCTCACCCAGTCTGCCACTTTTCCTTACTGCGGCCAGTCTGCCAGAAGCGATATGTCACTCGTTGTGTATCTTAAGAGATTCATCGTTACTCTTTCCATAGGTTACTGGTATTCTCTGATTCAATGCCTCTCGTGACGAAAAAGTGGCTATCTTAATAGTGCAATACCTCTTCCTCCCAGTTGCTAACACAGTTTACTACTTTTTTGTGTAGTTTTTGTCTGCCAGAAGCTATAATTCACTAGTTTTGTATCATAAAAGAGTCATCGTTTCTCCTCCTAGGGGTTTTCGAGATTTCTTAATCCAAACCGCAAGTAACGAGGCATTGGCTACCTTAAGAGAGTCATAGTTACTCGTCCCAATTGCTCACCCAGTCTGCCACTTTTCCTTACTGCGGCCAGTCTGCCAGAAGCGATATGTCACTCGTTGTGTATCTTAAGAGATTCATCGTTACTCTTTCCATAGGTTACTGGTATTCTCTGATTCAATGTCTCTCGTGACGAAAAAGTGGCTATCTTAATAGTGCAATACTTCTTCCTCCCAGTTGCTCACACAGTTTACTACTTTTTTGTGTAGTTTTTGTCTGCCAGAAACTATAATTCACTAGTTTTGTATCATAAAAGAGTCATCGTTTCTCCTCCTAGGGGTTATTCGAGACCTCTTAATCCAAACCGCAAGTAACGAGGCATTGGCTACCTTAAGAGAGTCATAGTTACTCGTCCCAATTGCTCACCCAGTCTGCCACTTTTTCTTACTGCGGCCAGTCTGCCAGAAGCGATATGTCACTCGTTGTGTATCTTAAGAGATTCATCGTTACTCCTTCCATAGGTTACTGGTATTCTCTGAGTCAATACCTCTCGTGACGAAAAAGTGGCTATCTTAATAGTGCAATACTTCTTCCTCCCAGTTGCTCACACAGTTTACTACTTTTTTGTGTAGTTTTTGTCTGCCAGAAACTATAATTCACTAGCTGTGTATCATAAAAGAGTCATCGTTTCTCCTCCTAGGGGTTTTCGAGATTTCTTAATCCAAACCGCAAGTAACGAGGCATTGGCTACCTTAAGAGAGTCATAGTTACTCGTCCCAATTGCTCACCCAGTCTGCCACTTTTCCTTACTGCGGCCAGTCTGCCAGAAGCGATATGTCACTCGTTGTGTATCTTAAGAGATTCATCGTTACTCTTTCCATAGGTTACTGGTATTCTCTGATTCAATGCCTCTCGTGACGAAAAAGTGGCTATCTTAATAGTGCAATACTTCTTCCTCCCAGTTGCTCACACAGTTTACTACTTTTTTGTGTAGTTTTTGTCTGCCAGAAACTATAATTCACTAGTTTTGTATCATAAAAGAGTCATCGTTTCTCCTCCTAGGGGTTATTCGAGACCTCTTAATGCAAACCGCAAGTAACGAGGCATTGGCTACCTTAAGAGAGTCATAGTTACTCGTCCCAATTGCTCACCCAGTCTGCCACTTTTCCTTACTGCGGCCAGTCTGCCAGAAGCGATATGTCACTCGTTGTGTATCTTAAGAGATTCATCGTTACTCTTTCCATAGGTTACTGGTATTCTCTGATTCAATGCCTCTCGTGACGAAAAAGTGGCTATCTTAATAGTGCAATACTTCTTCCTCCCAGTTGCTCACACAGTTTACTTCTTTTTTGTGTAGTTTTTGTCTGCCAGAAACTATAATTCACTAGCTGTGTATCATAAAAGTGTCATCGTTTCTCCTCCTAGGGGTTATTCGAGACCTCTTAATGCAAACCGCAAGTAACGAGGCATTGGCTACCTTAAGAGAGTCATAGTTACTCGTCCCAATTGCTCACCCAGTCTGCCACTTTTCCTTACTGCGGCCAGTCTGCCAGAAGCGATATGTCACTCGTTGTGTATCTGAAGAGATTCATCGTTACTCTTTCCATAGGTTACTGGTATTCTCTGATTCAATGCCTCTCGTGACGAAAAAGTGGCTATCTTAATAGTGCAATACTTCTTCCTCCCAGTTGCTCACACAGTTTACTACTTTTTTGTGTAGTTTTTGTCTGCCAGAAACTATAATTCACTAGTTTTGTATCATAAAAGAGTCATCGTTTCTCCTCCTAGGGGTTATTCGAGACCTCTTAATCCAAACCGCAAGTAACGAGGCATTGGCTACCTTAAGATAGTCATAGTTACTCGTCCCAATTGCTCACCCAGTCTGCCACTTTTTCTTACTGCGGCCAGTCTGCCAGAAGCGATATGTCACTCGTTGTGTATCTTAAGAGATTCATCGTTACTCCTTCCATAGGATACTGGTATTCTATCAGTCAATACCTCTCGTGACGAAAAAGTGGCTATCTTAATAGTGCAATACTTCTTCCTCCGAGTTGCTCACACAGTTTACTACTTTTTTGTGTAGTTTTTGTCTGCCAGAAACTATAATTCACTAGTTTTGTATCATAAAAGAGTCATCGTTTCTCCTCCTAGGGGTTATTCGAGACCTCTTAATCCAAACCGCAAGTAACGAGGCATTGGCTACCTTAAGAGAGTCATAGTTACTCGTCCCAATTGCTCACCCAGTCTGCCACTTTTTCTTACTGCGGCCAGTCTGTCAGAAGCGATATGTCACTCGTTGTGTATCTTAAGAGATTCATCGTTACTCCTTCCATAGGTTACTGGTATTCTCTGAGTCAATACCTCTCGTGACGAAAAAGTGGCTATCTTAATAGTGCAATACTTCTTCCTCCGAGTTGCTCACACAGTTTACTACTTTTTGTGTAGTTTTTGTCTGCCAGAAACTATAATTCACTAGCTGTGTATCATAAAAGAGTCATCGTTTCTCCTCCTAGGGGTTTTCGAGATTTCTTAATCCAAACCGCAAGTAACGAGGCATTGGCTACCTTAAGAGAGTCATAGTTACTCGTCCCAATTGCTCACCCAGTCTGCCACTTTTCCTTACTGCGGCCAGTCTGCCAGAAGCGATATGTCACTCGTTGTGTATCTGAAGAGATTCATCGTTACTCTTTCCATAGGTTACTGGTATTCTCTGATTCAATGCCTCTCGTGACGAAAAAGTGGCTATCTTAATAGTGCAATACTTCTTCCTCCCAGTTGCTCACACAGTTTACTACTTTTTTGTGTAGTTTTTGTCTGCCAGAAACTATAATTCACTAGTTTTGTATCATAAAAGAGTCATCGTTTCTCCTCCTAGGGGTTATTCGAGACCTCTTAATCCAAACCGCAAGTAACGAGGCATTGGCTACCTTAAGAGAGTCATAGTTACTCGTCCCAATTGCTCACCCAGTCTGCCACTTTTTCTTACTGCGGCCAGTCTGCCAGAAGCGATATGTCACTCGTTGTGTATCTTAAGAGATTCATCGTTACTCCTTCCATAGGATACTGGTATTCTATCAGTCAATACCTCTCGTGACGAAAAAGTGGCTATCTTAATAGTGCAATACTTCTTCCTCCGAGTTGCTCACACAGTTTACTACTTTTTTGTGTAGTTTTTGTCTGCCAGAAACTATAATTCACTAGTTTTGTATCATAAAAGAGTCATCGTTTCTCCTCCTAGGGGTTATTCGAGACCTCTTAATCCAAACCGCAAGTAACGAGGCATTGGCTACCTTAAGAGAGTCATAGTTACTCGTCCCAATTGCTCACCCAGTCTGCCACTTTTTCTTACTGCGGCCAGTCTGTCAGAAGCGATATGTCACTCGTTGTGTATCTTAAGAGATTCATCGTTACTCCTTCCATAGGTTACTGGTATTCTCTGAGTCAATACCTCTCGTGACGAAAAAGTGGCTATCTTAATAGTGCAATACTTCTTCCTCCGAGTTGCTCACACAGTTTACTACTTTTTGTGTAGTTTTTGTCTGCCAGAAACTATAATTCACTAGCTGTGTATCATAAAAGAGTCATCGTTTCTCCTCCTAGGGGTTTTCGAGATTTCTTAATCCAAACCGCAAGTAACGAGGCATTGGCTACCTTAAGAGAGTCATAGTTACTCGTCCCAATTGCTCACCCAGTCTGCCACTTTTCCGTACTGCGGCCAGTCTGCCAGAAGCGATATGTCACTCGTTGTGTATCTTAAGAGATTCATCGTTACTCTTTCCATAGGTTACTGGTATTCTCTGATTCAATGCCTCTCGTGACGAAAAAGTGGCTATCTTAATAGTGCAATACTTCTTCCTCCCAGTTGCTCACACAGTTTACTACTTTTTTGTGTAGTTTTTGTCTGCCAGAAACTATAATTCACTAGTTTTGTATCATAAAAGAGTCATCGTTTCTCCTCCTAGGGGTTATTCGACACCTCTTAATGCAAACCGCAAGTAACGAGGCATTGGCTACCTTAAGAGAGTCATAGTTACTCGTCCCAATTGCTCACCCAGTCTGCCACTTTTCCTTACTGCGGCCAGTCTGCCAGAAGCGATATGTCACTCGTTGTGTATCTTAAGAGATTCATCGTTACTCTTTCCATAGGTTACTGGTATTCTCTGATTCAATGCCTCTCGTGACGAAAAAGTGGCTATCTTAATAGTGCAATACTTCTTCATCCCAGTTGCTCACACAGTTTACTACTTTTTTGTGTAGTTTTTGTCTGCCAGAAACTATAATTCACTAGTTTTGTATCATAAAAGAGTCATCGTTTCTCCTCCTAGGGGTTATTCGAGACCTCTTAATGCAAACCGCAAGTAACGAGGCATTGGCTACCTTAAGAGAGTCATAGTTACTCGTCCCAATTGCTCACCCAGTCTGCCACTTTTCCTTACTGCGGCCAGTCTGCCAGAAGCGATATGTCACTCGTTGTGTATCTTAAGAGATTCATCGTTACTCTTTCCATAGGTTACTGGTATTCTCTGATTCAATGCCTCTCGTGACGAAAAAGTGGCTATCTTAATAGTGCAATACCTCTTCCTCCCAGTTGCTAACACAGTTTACTACTTTTTTGTGTAGTTTTTGTCTGCCAGAAGCTATAATTCACTAGTTTTGTATCATAAAAGAGTCATCGTTTCTCCTCCTAGGGGTTTTCGAGATTTCTTAATCCAAACCGCAAGTAACGAGGCATTGGCTACCTTAAGAGAGTCATAGTTACTCGTCCCAATTGCTCACCCAGTCTGCCACTTTTCCTTACTGCGGCCAGTCTGCCAGAAGCGATATGTCACTCGTTGTGTATCTTAAGAGATTCATCGTTACTCTTTCCATAGGTTACTGGTATTCTCTGATTCAATGTCTCTCGTGACGAAAAAGTGGCTATCTTAATAGTGCAATACTTCTTCCTCCCAGTTGCTCACACAGTTTACTACTTTTTTGTGTAGTTTTTGTCTGCCAGAAACTATAATTCACTAGTTTTGTATCATAAAAGAGTCATCGTTTCTCCTCCTAGGGGTTATTCGAGACCTCTTAATCCAAACCGCAAGTAACGAGGCATTGGCTACCTTAAGAGAGTCATAGTTACTCGTCCCAATTGCTCACCCAGTCTGCCACTTTTTCTTACTGCGGCCAGTCTGTCAGAAGCGATATGTCACTCGTTGTGTATCTTAAGAGATTCATCGTTACTCCTTCCATAGGTTACTGGTATTCTCTGAGTCAATACCTCTCGTGACGAAAAAGTGGCTATCTTAATAGTGCAATACTTCTTCCTCCGAGTTGCTCACACAGTTTACTACTTTTTGTGTAGTTTTTGTCTGCCAGAAACTATAATTCACTAGCTGTGTATCATAAAAGAGTCATCGTTTCTCCTCCTAGGGGTTTTCGAGATTTCTTAATCCAAACCGCAAGTAACGAGGCATTGGCTACCTTAAGAGAGTCATAGTTACTCGTCCCAATTGCTCACCCAGTCTGCCACTTTTTCTTACTGCGGCCAGTCTGTCAGAAGCGATATGTCACTCGTTGTGTATCTTAAGAGATTCATCGTTACTCCTTCCATAGGTTACTGGTATTCTCTGAGTCAATACCTCTCGTGACGAAAAAGTGGCTATCTTAATAGTGCAATACTTCTTCCTCCGAGTTGCTCACACAGTTTACTACTTTTTGTGTAGTTTTTGTCTGCCAGAAACTATAATTCACTAGCTGTGTATCATAAAAGAGTCATCGTTTCTCCTCCTAGGGGTTTTCGAGATTTCTTAATCCAAACCGCAAGTAACGAGGCATTGGCTACCTTAAGAGAGTCATAGTTACTCGTCCCAATTGCTCACCCAGTCTGCCACTTTTCCTTACTGCGGCCAGTCTGCCAGAAGCGATATGTCACTCGTTGTGTATCTGAAGAGATTCATCGTTACTCTTTCCATAGGTTACTGGTATTCTCTGATTCAATGCCTCTCGTGACGAAAAAGTGGCTATCTTAATAGTGCAATACTTCTTCCTCCCAGTTGCTCACACAGTTTACTACTTTTTTGTGTAGTTTTTGTCTGCCAGAAACTATAATTCACTAGTTTTGTATCATAAAAGAGTCATCGTTTCTCCTCCTAGGGGTTATTCGAGACCTCTTAATCCAAACCGCAAGTAACGAGGCATTGGCTACCTTAAGAGAGTCATAGTTACTCGTCCCAATTGCTCACCCAGTCTGCCACTTTTTCTTACTGCGGCCAGTCTGCCAGAAGCGATATGTCACTCGTTGTGTATCTTAAGAGATTCATCGTTACTCCTTCCATAGGATACTGGTATTCTATCAGTCAATACCTCTCGTGACGAAAAAGTGGCTATCTTAATAGTGCAATACTTCTTCCTCCGAGTTGCTCACACAGTTTACTACTTTTTTGTGTAGTTTTTGTCTGCCAGAAACTATAATTCACTAGTTTTGTATCATAAAAGAGTCATCGTTTCTCCTCCTAGGGGTTATTCGAGACCTCTTAATCCAAACCGCAAGTAACGAGGCATTGGCTACCTTAAGAGAGTCATAGTTACTCGTCCCAATTGCTCACCCAGTCTGCCACTTTTTCTTACTGCGGCCAGTCTGTCAGAAGCGATATGTCACTCGTTGTGTATCTTAAGAGATTCATCGTTACTCCTTCCATAGGTTACTGGTATTCTCTGAGTCAATACCTCTCGTGACGAAAAAGTGGCTATCTTAATAGTGCAATACTTCTTCCTCCGAGTTGCTCACACAGTTTACTACTTTTTGTGTAGTTTTTGTCTGCCAGAAACTATAATTCACTAGCTGTGTATCATAAAAGAGTCATCGTTTCTCCTCCTAGGGGTTTTCGAGATTTCTTAATCCAAACCGCAAGTAACGAGGCATTGGCTACCTTAAGAGAGTCATAGTTACTCGTCCCAATTGCTCACCCTGTCTGCCACTTTTCCGTACTGCGGCCAGTCTGCCAGAAGCGATATGTCACTCGTTGTGTATCTTAAGAGATTCATCGTTACTCTTTCCATAGGTTACTGGTATTCTCTGATTCAATGCCTCTCGTTACGAAAAAGTGGCTATCTTAATAGTGCAATACTTCTTCCTCCCAGTTGCTCACACAGTTTACTACTTTTTTGTGTAGTTTTTGTCTGCCAGAAACTATAATTCACTAGTTTTGTATCATAAAAGAGTCATCGTTTCTCCTCCTAGGGGTTATTCGACACCTCTTAATGCAAACCGCAAGTAACGAGGCATTGGCTACCTTAAGAGAGTCATAGTTACTCGTCCCAATTGCTCACCCAGTCTGCCACTTTTCCTTACTGCGGCCAGTCTGCCAGAAGCGATATGTCACTCGTTGTGTATCTTAAGAGATTCATCGTTACTCTTTCCATAGGTTACTGGTATTCTCTGATTCAATGCCTCTCGTGACGAAAAAGTGGCTATCTTAATAGTGCAATACTTCTTCATCCCAGTTGCTCACACAGTTTACTACTTTTTTGTGTAGTTTTTGTCTGCCAGAAACTATAATTCACTAGTTTTGTATCATAAAAGAGTCATCGTTTCTCCTCCTAGGGGTTATTCGAGACCTCTTAATGCAAACCGCAAGTAACGAGGCATTGGCTACCTTAAGAGAGTCATAGTTACTCGTCCCAATTGCTCACCCAGTCTGCCACTTTTCCTTACTGCGGCCAGTCTGCCAGAAGCGATATGTCACTCGTTGTGTATCTTAAGAGATTCATCGTTACTCTTTCCATAGGTTACTGGTATTCTCTGATTCAATGCCTCTCGTGACGAAAAAGTGGCTATCTTAATAGTGCAATACCTCTTCCTCCCAGTTGCTAACACAGTTTACTACTTTTTTGTGTAGTTTTTGTCTGCCAGAAGCTATAATTCACTAGTTTTGTATCATAAAAGAGTCATCGTTTCTCCTCCTAGGGGTTTTCGAGATTTCTTAATCCAAACCGCAAGTAACGAGGCATTGGCTACCTTAAGAGAGTCATAGTTACTCGTCCCAATTGCTCACCCAGTCTGCCACTTTTCCTTACTGCGGCCAGTCTGCCAGAAGCGATATGTCACTCGTTGTGTATCTTAAGAGATTCATCGTTACTCTTTCCATAGGTTACTGGTATTCTCTGATTCAATGTCTCTCGTGACGAAAAAGTGGCTATCTTAATAGTGCAATACTTCTTCCTCCCAGTTGCTCACACAGTTTACTACTTTTTTGTGTAGTTTTTGTCTGCCAGAAACTATAATTCACTAGTTTTGTATCATAAAAGAGTCATCGTTTCTCCTCCTAGGGGTTATTCGAGACCTCTTAATCCAAACCGCAAGTAACGAGGCATTGGCTACCTTAAGAGAGTCATAGTTACTCGTCCCAATTGCTCACCCAGTCTGCCACTTTTTCTTACTGCGGCCAGTCTGCCAGAAGCGATATGTCACTCGTTGTGTATCTTAAGAGATTCATCGTTACTCCTTCCATAGGTTACTGGTATTCTCTGAGTCAATACCTCTCGTGACGAAAAAGTGGCTATCTTAATAGTGCAATACTTCTTCCTCCCAGTTGCTCACACAGTTTACTACTTTTTTGTGTAGTTTTTGTCTGCCAGAAACTATAATTCACTAGCTGTGTATCATAAAAGAGTCATCGTTTCTCCTCCTAGGGGTTTTCGAGATTTCTTAATCCAAACCGCAAGTAACGAGGCATTGGCTACCTTAAGAGAGTCATAGTTACTCGTCCCAATTGCTCACCCAGTCTGCCACTTTTCCTTACTGCGGCCAGTCTGCCAGAAGCGATATGTCACTCGTTGTGTATCTTAAGAGATTCATCGTTACTCTTTCCATAGGTTACTGGTATTCTCTGATTCAATGCCTCTCGTGACGAAAAAGTGGCTATCTTAATAGTGCAATACTTCTTCCTCCCAGTTGCTCACACAGTTTACTACTTTTTTGTGTAGTTTTTGTCTGCCAGAAACTATAATTCACTAGTTTTGTATCATAAAAGAGTCATCGTTTCTCCTCCTAGGGGTTATTCGAGACCTCTTAATGCAAACCGCAAGTAACGAGGCATTGGCTACCTTAAGAGAGTCATAGTTACTCGTCCCAATTGCTCACCCAGTCTGCCACTTTTCCTTACTGCGGCCAGTCTGCCAGAAGCGATATGTCACTCGTTGTGTATCTTAAGAGATTCATCGTTACTCTTTCCATAGGTTACTGGTATTCTCTGATTCAATGCCTCTCGTGACGAAAAAGTGGCTATCTTAATAGTGCAATACTTCTTCCTCCCAGTTGCTCACACAGTTTACTTCTTTTTTGTGTAGTTTTTGTCTGCCAGAAACTATAATTCACTAGCTGTGTATCATAAAAGTGTCATCGTTTCTCCTCCTAGGGGTTATTCGAGACCTCTTAATGCAAACCGCAAGTAACGAGGCATTGGCTACCTTAAGAGAGTCATAGTTACTCGTCCCAATTGCTCACCCAGTCTGCCACTTTTCCTTACTGCGGCCAGTCTGCCAGAAGCGATATGTCACTCGTTGTGTATCTGAAGAGATTCATCGTTACTCTTTCCATAGGTTACTGGTATTCTCTGATTCAATGCCTCTCGTGACGAAAAAGTGGCTATCTTAATAGTGCAATACTTCTTCCTCCCAGTTGCTCACACAGTTTACTACTTTTTTGTGTAGTTTTTGTCTGCCAGAAACTATAATTCACTAGTTTTGTATCATAAAAGAGTCATCGTTTCTCCTCCTAGGGGTTATTCGAGACCTCTTAATCCAAACCGCAAGTAACGAGGCATTGGCTACCTTAAGATAGTCATAGTTACTCGTCCCAATTGCTCACCCAGTCTGCCACTTTTTCTTACTGCGGCCAGTCTGCCAGAAGCGATATGTCACTCGTTGTGTATCTTAAGAGATTCATCGTTACTCCTTCCATAGGATACTGGTATTCTATCAGTCAATACCTCTCGTGACGAAAAAGTGGCTATCTTAATAGTGCAATACTTCTTCCTCCGAGTTGCTCACACAGTTTACTACTTTTTTGTGTAGTTTTTGTCTGCCAGAAACTATAATTCACTAGTTTTGTATCATAAAAGAGTCATCGTTTCTCCTCCTAGGGGTTATTCGAGACCTCTTAATCCAAACCGCAAGTAACGAGGCATTGGCTACCTTAAGAGAGTCATAGTTACTCGTCCCAATTGCTCACCCAGTCTGCCACTTTTTCTTACTGCGGCCAGTCTGTCAGAAGCGATATGTCACTCGTTGTGTATCTTAAGAGATTCATCGTTACTCCTTCCATAGGTTACTGGTATTCTCTGAGTCAATACCTCTCGTGACGAAAAAGTGGCTATCTTAATAGTGCAATACTTCTTCCTCCGAGTTGCTCACACAGTTTACTACTTTTTGTGTAGTTTTTGTCTGCCAGAAACTATAATTCACTAGCTGTGTATCATAAAAGAGTCATCGTTTCTCCTCCTAGGGGTTTTCGAGATTTCTTAATCCAAACCGCAAGTAACGAGGCATTGGCTACCTTAAGAGAGTCATAGTTACTCGTCCCAATTGCTCACCCAGTCTGCCACTTTTCCTTACTGCGGCCAGTCTGCCAGAAGCGATATGTCACTCGTTGTGTATCTGAAGAGATTCATCGTTACTCTTTCCATAGGTTACTGGTATTCTCTGATTCAATGCCTCTCGTGACGAAAAAGTGGCTATCTTAATAGTGCAATACTTCTTCCTCCCAGTTGCTCACACAGTTTACTACTTTTTTGTGTAGTTTTTGTCTGCCAGAAACTATAATTCACTAGTTTTGTATCATAAAAGAGTCATCGTTTCTCCTCCTAGGGGTTATTCGAGACCTCTTAATCCAAACCGCAAGTAACGAGGCATTGGCTACCTTAAGAGAGTCATAGTTACTCGTCCCAATTGCTCACCCAGTCTGCCACTTTTTCTTACTGCGGCCAGTCTGCCAGAAGCGATATGTCACTCGTTGTGTATCTTAAGAGATTCATCGTTACTCCTTCCATAGGATACTGGTATTCTATCAGTCAATACCTCTCGTGACGAAAAAGTGGCTATCTTAATAGTGCAATACTTCTTCCTCCGAGTTGCTCACACAGTTTACTACTTTTTTGTGTAGTTTTTGTCTGCCAGAAACTATAATTCACTAGTTTTGTATCATAAAAGAGTCATCGTTTCTCCTCCTAGGGGTTATTCGAGACCTCTTAATCCAAACCGCAAGTAACGAGGCATTGGCTACCTTAAGAGAGTCATAGTTACTCGTCCCAATTGCTCACCCAGTCTGCCACTTTTTCTTACTGCGGCCAGTCTGTCAGAAGCGATATGTCACTCGTTGTGTATCTTAAGAGATTCATCGTTACTCCTTCCATAGGTTACTGGTATTCTCTGAGTCAATACCTCTCGTGACGAAAAAGTGGCTATCTTAATAGTGCAATACTTCTTCCTCCGAGTTGCTCACACAGTTTACTACTTTTTGTGTAGTTTTTGTCTGCCAGAAACTATAATTCACTAGCTGTGTATCATAAAAGAGTCATCGTTTCTCCTCCTAGGGGTTTTCGAGATTTCTTAATCCAAACCGCAAGTAACGAGGCATTGGCTACCTTAAGAGAGTCATAGTTACTCGTCCCAATTGCTCACCCAGTCTGCCACTTTTCCGTACTGCGGCCAGTCTGCCAGAAGCGATATGTCACTCGTTGTGTATCTTAAGAGATTCATCGTTACTCTTTCCATAGGTTACTGGTATTCTCTGATTCAATGCCTCTCGTGACGAAAAAGTGGCTATCTTAATAGTGCAATACTTCTTCCTCCCAGTTGCTCACACAGTTTACTACTTTTTTGTGTAGTTTTTGTCTGCCAGAAACTATAATTCACTAGTTTTGTATCATAAAAGAGTCATCGTTTCTCCTCCTAGGGGTTATTCGACACCTCTTAATGCAAACCGCAAGTAACGAGGCATTGGCTACCTTAAGAGAGTCATAGTTACTCGTCCCAATTGCTCACCCAGTCTGCCACTTTTCCTTACTGCGGCCAGTCTGCCAGAAGCGATATGTCACTCGTTGTGTATCTTAAGAGATTCATCGTTACTCTTTCCATAGGTTACTGGTATTCTCTGATTCAATGCCTCTCGTGACGAAAAAGTGGCTATCTTAATAGTGCAATACTTCTTCATCCCAGTTGCTCACACAGTTTACTACTTTTTTGTGTAGTTTTTGTCTGCCAGAAACTATAATTCACTAGTTTTGTATCATAAAAGAGTCATCGTTTCTCCTCCTAGGGGTTATTCGAGACCTCTTAATGCAAACCGCAAGTAACGAGGCATTGGCTACCTTAAGAGAGTCATAGTTACTCGTCCCAATTGCTCACCCAGTCTGCCACTTTTCCTTACTGCGGCCAGTCTGCCAGAAGCGATATGTCACTCGTTGTGTATCTTAAGAGATTCATCGTTACTCTTTCCATAGGTTACTGGTATTCTCTGATTCAATGCCTCTCGTGACGAAAAAGTGGCTATCTTAATAGTGCAATACCTCTTCCTCCCAGTTGCTAACACAGTTTACTACTTTTTTGTGTAGTTTTTGTCTGCCAGAAGCTATAATTCACTAGTTTTGTATCATAAAAGAGTCATCGTTTCTCCTCCTAGGGGTTTTCGAGATTTCTTAATCCAAACCGCAAGTAACGAGGCATTGGCTACCTTAAGAGAGTCATAGTTACTCGTCCCAATTGCTCACCCAGTCTGCCACTTTTCCTTACTGCGGCCAGTCTGCCAGAAGCGATATGTCACTCGTTGTGTATCTTAAGAGATTCATCGTTACTCTTTCCATAGGTTACTGGTATTCTCTGATTCAATGTCTCTCGTGACGAAAAAGTGGCTATCTTAATAGTGCAATACTTCTTCCTCCCAGTTGCTCACACAGTTTACTACTTTTTTGTGTAGTTTTTGTCTGCCAGAAACTATAATTCACTAGTTTTGTATCATAAAAGAGTCATCGTTTCTCCTCCTAGGGGTTATTCGAGACCTCTTAATCCAAACCGCAAGTAACGAGGCATTGGCTACCTTAAGAGAGTCATAGTTACTCGTCCCAATTGCTCACCCAGTCTGCCACTTTTTCTTACTGCGGCCAGTCTGCCAGAAGCGATATGTCACTCGTTGTGTATCTTAAGAGATTCATCGTTACTCCTTCCATAGGTTACTGGTATTCTCTGAGTCAATACCTCTCGTGACGAAAAAGTGGCTATCTTAATAGTGCAATACTTCTTCCTCCCAGTTGCTCACACAGTTTACTACTTTTTTGTGTAGTTTTTGTCTGCCAGAAACTATAATTCACTAGCTGTGTATCATAAAAGAGTCATCGTTTCTCCTCCTAGGGGTTTTCGAGATTTCTTAATCCAAACCGCAAGTAACGAGGCATTGGCTACCTTAAGAGAGTCATAGTTACTCGTCCCAATTGCTCACCCAGTCTGCCACTTTTCCTTACTGCGGCCAGTCTGCCAGAAGCGATATGTCACTCGTTGTGTATCTTAAGAGATTCATCGTTACTCTTTCCATAGGTTACTGGTATTCTCTGATTCAATGCCTCTCGTGACGAAAAAGTGGCTATCTTAATAGTGCAATACTTCTTCCTCCCAGTTGCTCACACAGTTTACTACTTTTTTGTGTAGTTTTTGTCTGCCAGAAACTATAATTCACTAGTTTTGTATCATAAAAGAGTCATCGTTTCTCCTCCTAGGGGTTATTCGAGACCTCTTAATGCAAACCGCAAGTAACGAGGCATTGGCTACCTTAAGAGAGTCATAGTTAGTCGTCCCAATTGCTCACCCAGTCTGCCACTTTTCCTTACTGCGGCCAGTCTGCCAGAAGCGATATGTCACTCGTTGTGTATCTTAAGAGATTCATCGTTACTCTTTCCGTAGGTTACTGGTATTCTCTGATTCAATGCCTCTCGTGACGAAAAAGTGGCTATCTTAATAGTGCAATACTTCTTCCTCCCAGTTGCTCACACAGTTTACTACTTTTTTGTGCAGTTTTTGTCTGCCAGAAACTATAATTCACTAGTTTTGTATCATAAAAGAGTCATCGTTTCTCCTCCTAGGGGTTATTCGAGACCTCTTAATGCAAACCGCAAGTAACGAGGCATTGGCTACCTTAAGAGAGTCATAGTTACTCGTTCCAATTGCTCACCCAGTCTGCCACTTTTCCTTACTGCGGCCAGTCTGCCAGAAGCGATATGTCACTCGTTGTGTATCTTAAGAGATTCATCGTTACTCTTTCCATAGGTTACTGGTATTCTCTGATTCAATGCCTCTCGTGACGAAAAACTGGCTATCTTAATAGTGCAATACTTCTTCCTCCCAGTTGCTCACACAGTTTACTACTTTTTTGTGTTGTTTTTGTCTGCCAGAAACTATAATTCACTAGTTTTGTATCATAAAAGTGTAATCGTTTCTCCTCCTAGGGGTTATTCGAGACCTCTTAATCCAAACCGCAAGTAACGAGGCATTGGCTACCTTAAGAGAGTCATAGTTACTCGTCCCAATTGCTCACCCAGTCTGCCACCTTTTCTTACTGCGGCCAGTCTGCCAGAAGCGATATGTCACTCGTTGTGTATCTTAAGAGATTCATCGTTACTCCTTCCATAGGTTACTGGTATTCTCTGAGTCAATACCACTCGTGACGAAAACGTGGCTATCTTAATAGTGCAATACTTCTTCCTCCCAGTTGCTCACACAGTTTACTACTTTTTGTGTAGTTTTTGTCTGCCAGAAACTATAATTCACTAGCTGTGTATCATAAAAGAGTCATCGTTTCTCCTCCTAGGGGTTTTCGAGATTTCTTAATCCAAGCCGCAAGTAACGAGGCATTGGCTACCTTAAGAGAGTCATAGTTACTCGTCCCAATTGCTCACCCAGTCTGCCACTTTTCCTTACTGCGGCCAGTCTGCCAGAAGCGATATGTCACTCGTTGTGTATCTTAAGAGATTCATCGTTACTCTTTCCATAGGTTACTGAAATTCTCTGATTCAATGCCTCTCGTGACGAAAAAGTGGCTATCTTAATAGTGCAATACTTCTTCCTCCCAGTTGCTCACACAGTTTACTACTTTTTTGTGTAGTTTTTGTCTGCCAGAAACTATAATTCACTAGCTGTGTATCATAAAAGAGTCATCGTTTCTCCTCCTAGGGGTTTTCGAGATTTCTTAATCCAAACCGCAAGTAACGAGTCATTGGCTACCTTAAGAGAGTCATAGTTACTCGTCCCAATTGCTCACCCAGTCTGCCACTTTTCCTTACTGCGGCCAGTCTGCCAGAAGCGATATGTCACTCGTTGTGTATCTTAAGAGATTCATCGTTACTCTTTCCATAGGTTACTGGTATTCTCTGATTCAATGCCTTTTGTGACGAAAAACTGGCTATCTTAATAGTGCAATACTTCTTCCTCCCAGTTGCTCACACAGTTTACTACTTTTTTGTGTTGTTTTTGTCTGCCAGAAACTATAATTCACTAGTTTTGTATCATAAAAGAGTCATCGTTTCTCCTCCTAGGGGTTATTCGAGACCTCTTAATCCAAACCGCAAGTAACGAGGCATTGGCTACCTTAAGAGAGTCATAGTTACTCGTCCCAATTGCTCACCCAGTCTGCCACTTTTTCTTACTGCGGCCAGTCTGCCAGAAGCGATATGTCACTCGTTGTGTATCTTAAGAGATTCATCGTTACTCCTTCCATAGGTTACTGGTATTCTCTGAGTCAATACCTCTCGTGACGAAAAAGTGGCTATCTTAATAGTGCAATACTTCTTCCTCCCAGTTGCTCACACAGTTTACTACTTTTTGTGTAGTTTTTGTCTGCCAGAAACTATAATTCACTAGCTGTGTATCATAAAAGAGTCATCGTTTCTCCTCCTAGGGGTTTTCGAGATTTCTTAATCCAAACCGCAAGTAACGAGGCATTGGCTACCTTAAGAGAGTCATAGTTACTCGTCCCAATTGCTCACCCAGTCTGCCACTTTTCCTTACTGCGGCCAGTCTGCCAGAAGCGATATGTCACTCGTTGTGTATCTTAAGAGATTCATCGTTACTCTTTCCATAGGTTACTGAAATTCTCTGATTCAATGCCTCTCGTGACGAAAAAGTGGCTATCTTAATAGTGCAATACTTCTTCCTCCCAGTTGCTCACACAGTTTACTACTTTTTTGTGTAGTTTTTGTCTGCCAGAAACTATAATTCACGAGTTTTGTATCATAAAAGAGTCATCGTTTCTCCTCCTAGGGGTTTTCGAGATTTCTTAATCCAAACCGCAAGTAACGAGGCATTGGCTACCTTAAGAGAGTCATAGTTACTCGTCCCAATTGCTCACCCAGTCTGCCACTTTTTCTTACTGCGGCCAGTCTGCCAGAAGCGATATGTCACTCGTTGTGTATCTTAAGAGATTCATCGTTACTCCTTCCATAGGTTACTGGTATTCTCTGAGTCAATACCTCTCGTGACGAAAAAGTGGCTATCTTAATAGTGCAATACTTCTTCCTCCCAGTTGCTCACACAGTTTACTACTTTTTTGTGTAGTTTTTGTCTGCCAGAAACTATAATTCACTAGCTGTGTATCATAAAAGAGTCATCGTTTCTCCTCCTAGGGGTTTTCGAGATTTCTTAATCCAAACCGCAAGTAACGAGGCATTGGCTACCTTAAGAGAGTCATAGTTACTCGTCCCAATTGCTCACCCAGTCTGCCACTTTTCCTTACTGCGGCCAGTCTGCCAGAAGCGATATGTCACTCGTTGTGTATCTTAAGAGATTCATCGTTACTCTTTCCATAGGTTACTGGTATTCTCTGATTCAATGCCTCTCGTGACGAAAAAGTGGCTATCTTAATAGTGCAATACTTCTTCCTCCCAGTTGCTCACACAGTTTACTACTTTTTTGTGTAGTTTTTGTCTGCCAGAAACTATAATTCACTAGTTTTGTATCATAAAAGAGTCATCGTTTCTCCTCCTAGGGGTTATTCGAGACCTCTTAATGCAAACCGCAAGTAACGAGGCATTGGCTACCTTAAGAGAGTCATAGTTAGTCGTCCCAATTGCTCACCCAGTCTGCCACTTTTCCTTACTGCGGCCAGTCTGCCAGAAGCGATATGTCACTCGTTGTGTATCTTAAGAGATTCATCGTTACTCTTTCCGTAGGTTACTGGTATTCTCTGATTCAATGCCTCTCGTGACGAAAAAGTGGCTATCTTAATAGTGCAATACTTCTTCCTCCCAGTTGCTCACACAGTTTACTACTTTTTTGTGCAGTTTTTGTCTGCCAGAAACTATAATTCACTAGTTTTGTATCATAAAAGAGTCATCGTTTCTCCTCCTAGGGGTTATTCGAGACCTCTTAATGCAAACCGCAAGTAACGAGGCATTGGCTACCTTAAGAGAGTCATAGTTACTCGTTCCAATTGCTCACCCAGTCTGCCACTTTTCCTTACTGCGGCCAGTCTGCCAGAAGCGATATGTCACTCGTTGTGTATCTTAAGAGATTCATCGTTACTCTTTCCATAGGTTACTGGTATTCTCTGATTCAATGCCTCTCGTGACGAAAAACTGGCTATCTTAATAGTGCAATACTTCTTCCTCCCAGTTGCTCACACAGTTTACTACTTTTTTGTGTTGTTTTTGTCTGCCAGAAACTATAATTCACTAGTTTTGTATCATAAAAGTGTCATCGTTTCTCCTCCTAGGGGTTATTCGAGACCTCTTAATCCAAACCGCAAGTAACGAGGCATTGGCTACCTTAAGAGAGTCATAGTTACTCGTCCCAATTGCTCACCCAGTCTGCCACTTTTTCTTACTGCGGCCAGTCTGCCAGAAGCGATATGTCACTCGTTGTGTATCTTAAGAGATTCATCGTTACTCCTTCCATAGGTTACTGGTATTCTCTGAGTCAATACCTCTCGTGACGAAAAAGTGGCTATCTTAATAGTGCAATACTTCTTCCTCCCAGTTGCTCACACAGTTTACTACTTTTTGTGTAGTTTTTGTCTGCCAGAAACTATAATTCACTAGCTGTGTATCATAAAAGAGTCATCGTTTCTCCTCCTAGGGGTTTTCGAGATTTCTTAATCCAAACCGCAAGTAACGAGGCATTGGCTACCTTAAGAGAGTCATAGTTACTCGTCCCAATTGCTCACCCAGTCTGCCACTTTTCCTTACTGCGGCCAGTCTGCCAGAAGCGATATGTCACTCGTTGTGTATCTTAAGAGATTCATCGTTACTCTTTCCATAGGTTACTGAAATTCTCTGATTCAATGCCTCTCGTGACGAAAAAGTGGCTATCTTAATAGTGCAATACTTCTTCCTCCCAGTTGCTCACACAGTTTACTACTTTTTTGTGTAGTTTTTGTCTGCCAGAAACTATAATTCACTAGCTCTGTATCATAAAAGAGTCATCGTTTCTCCTCCTAGGGGTTTTCGAGATTTCTTAATCCAAACCGCAAGTAACGAGTCATTGGCTACCTTAAGAGAGTCATAGTTACTCGTCCCAATTGCTCACCCAGTCTGCCACTTTTCCTTACTGCGGCCAGTCTGCCAGAAGCGATATGTCACTCGTTGTGTATCTTAAGAGATTCATCGTTACTCTTTCCATAGGTTACTGGTATTCTCTGATTCAATGCCTCTCGTGACGAAAAAGTGGCTATCTTAATAGTGCAATACTTCTTCCTCCCAGTTGCTCACACAGTTTACTACTTTTTTGTGTAGTTTTTGTCTGCCAGAAACTATAATTCACTAGTTTTGTATCATAAAAGAGTCATCGTTTCTCCTCCTAGGGGTTATTCGAGACCTCTTAATGCAAACCGCAAGTAACGAGGCATTGGCTACCTTAAGAGAGTCATAGTTAGTCGTCCCAATTGCTCACCCAGTCTGCCACTGTTCCTTACTGCGGCCAGTCTGCCAGAAGCGATATGTCACTCGTTGTGTATCTTAAGAGATTCATCGTTACTCTTTCCGTAGGTCACTGGTATTCTCTGATTCAATGCCTCTCGTGACGAAAAAGTGGCTATCTTAATAGTGCAATACTTCTTCCTCCCAGTTGCTCACACAGTTTACTACTTTTTTGTGCAGTTTTTGTCTGCCACAAACTATAATTCACTAGTTTTGTATCATAAAAGAGTCATCGTTTCTCCTCCTAGGGGTTATTCGAGACCTCTTAATGCAAAACGCAAGTAACGAGGCATTGGCTACCTTAAGAGAGTCATAGTTACTCGTTCCAATTGCTCACCCAGTCTGCCACTTTTCCTTACTGCGGCCAGTCTGCCAGAAGCGATATGTCACTCGTTGTGTATCTTAAGAGATTCATCGTTACTCTTTCCATAGGTTACTGGTATTCTCTGATTCAATGCCTCTCGTGACGAAAAACTGGCTATCTTAATAGTGCAATACTTCTTCCTCCCAGTTGCTCACACAGTTTACTACTTTTTTGTGTTGTTTTTGTCTGCCAGAAACTATAATTCACTAGTTTTGTATCATAAAAGAGTCATCGTTTCTCCTCCTAGGGGTTATTCGAGACCTCTTAATCCAAACCGCAAGTAACGAGGCATTGGCTACCTTAAGAGAGTCATAGTTACTCGTCCCAATTGCTCACCCAGTCTGCCACTTTTTCTTACTGCGGCCAGTCTGCCAGAAGCGATATGTCACTCGTTGTGTATCTTAAGAGATTCATCGTTACTCCTTCCATAGGTTACTGGTATTCTCTGAGTCAATACCTCTCGTGACGAAAAAGTGGCTATCTTAATAGTGCAATACTTCTTCCTCCCAGTTGCTCACACAGTTTACTACTTTTTGTGTAGTTTTTGTCTGCCAGAAACTATAATTCACTAGCTGTGTATCATAAAAGAGTCATCGTTTCTCCTCCTAGGGGTTTTCGAGATTTCTTAATCCAAACCGCAAGTAACGAGGCATTGGCTACCTTAAGAGAGTCATAGTTACTCGTCCCAATTGCTCACCCAGTCTGCCACTTTTCCTTACTGCGGCCAGTCTGCCAGAAGCGATATGTCACTCGTTGTGTATCTTAAGAGATTCATCGTTACTCTTTCCATAGGATACTGAAATTCTCTGATTCAATGCCTCTCGTGACGAAAAAGTGGCTATCTTAATAGTGCAATACTTCTTCCTCCCAGTTGCTCACACAGTTTACTACTTTTTTGTGTAGTTTTTGTCTGCCAGAAACTATAATTCACGAGTTTTGTATCATAAAAGAGTCATCGTTTCTCCTCCTAGGGGTTATTCGAGACCTCTTAATGCAAACCGCAAGTAACGAGGCATTGGCTACCTTAAGAGAGTCATAGTTACTCGTCCCAATTGCTCACCCAGTCTGCCACTTTTCCTTACTGCGGCCAGTCTGCCAGAAGCGATATGTCACTCGTTGTGTATCTTAAGAGATTCATCGTTACTCCTTCCATAGGTTACTGGTATTCTCTGAGTCAATACCTCTCGTGACGAAAAAGTGGCTATCTTAATAGTGCAATACTTCTTCCTCCGAGTTGCTCACACACTTTACTACTTTTTGTGTAGTTTTTGTCTGCCAGAAACTATAATTCACTAGCTGTGTATCATAAAAGAGTCATCGTTTCTCCTCCTAGGGGTTTTCGAGATTTCTTAATCCAAACCGCAAGTAACGAGGCATTGGCTACCTTAAGAGAGTCATAGTTACTCGTCCCAATTGCTCACCCAGTCTGCCACTTTTCCTTACTGCGGCCAGTCTGCCAGAAGCGATATGTCACTCGTTGTGTATCTTAAGAGATTCATCGTTACTCTTTCCATAGGTTACTGGTATTCTCTGATTCAATGCCTCTCGTGACGAAAAAGTGGCTATCTTAATAGTGCAATACTTCTTCCTCCCAGTTGCTCACACAGTTTACTACTTTTTTGTGTAGTTTTTGTCTGCCAGAAACTATAATTCACTAGTTTTGTATCATAAAAGAGTCATCGTATCTCCTCCTAGGGGTTATTCGAGACCTCTTAATGCAAACCGCAAGTAACGAGGCATTGGCTACCTTAAGAGAGTCATAGTTACTCGTCCCAATTGCTCACCCAGTCTGCCACTTTTCCTTACTGCGGCCAGTCTGCCAGAAGCGATATGTCACTCGTTGTGTATCTTAAGAGATTCATCGTTACTCTTTCCGTAGGTTACTGGTATTCTCTGATTCAATGCCTCTCGTGACGAAAAAGTGGCTATCTTAATAGTGCAATACTTCTTCCTCCCAGTTGCTCACACAGTTTACTACTTTTTTGTGCAGTTTTTGTCTGCCAGAAACTATAATTCACTAGTTTTGTATCATAAAAGAGTCATCGTTTCTCCTCCTAGGGGTTATTCGAGACCTCTTAATGCAAACCGCAAGTAACGAGGCATTGGCTACCTTAAGAGAGTCATAGTTACTCGTCCCAATTGCTCACCCAGTCTGCCACTTTTCCTTACTGCGGCCAGTCTGCCAGAAGCGATATGTCACTCGTTGTGTATCTTAAGAGATTCATCGTTACTCTTTCCATAGGTTACTGGTATTCTCTGATTCAATGCCTCTCGTGACGAAAAAGTGGCTATCTTAATAGTGCAATACTTCTTCCTCCCAGCTGCTCACACAGTTTACTACTTTTTTGTGTAGTTTTTGTCTGCCAGAAACTATAATTCACTAGTTTTGTATCATAAAAGAGTCATCGTTTCTCCTCCTAGGGGTTATTCGAGACCTCTTAATCCAAACCGCAAGTAAAGAGGCATTGGCTACCTTAAGAGAGTCATAGTTACTCGTCCCAATTGCTCACCCAGTCTGCCACTTTTTCTTACTGTGGCCAGTGTGCCAGAAGCGATATGTCACTCGTTGTGTATCTTAAGAGATTCATCGTTACTCCTTCCATAGGTTACTGGTATTCTCTGAGTCAATACCTCTCGTGACGAAAAAGTGGCTATCTTAATAGTGCAATACTTCTTCCTCCCAGTTGTTCACACAGTTTACTACTTTTTGTGTAGTTTTTGTCTGCCAGAAACTATAATTCACTAGCTGTGTATCATAAAAGAGTCATCGTTTCTCCTCCTAGGGGTTTTCGAGATTTCTTAATCCAAACCGCAAGTAACGAGGCATTGGCTACCTTAAGAGAGTCATAGTTACTCGTCCCAATTGCTCACCCAGTCTGCCACTTTTCCTTACTGCGGCCAGTCTGCCAGAAGCGATATGTCACTCGTTGTGTATCTTAAGAGATTCATCGTTACTCTTTCCATAGGTTACTGAAATTCTCTGATTCAATGCCTCTCGTGACGAAAAAGTGGCTATCTTAATAGTGCAATACTTCTTCCTCCCAGTTGCTCACACAGTTTACTACTTTTTTGTGTAGTTTTTGTCTGCCAGAAACTATAATTCACTAGTTTTGTATCATAAAAGAGTCATCGTTTCTCCTCCTAGGGGTTATTCGAGACCTCTTAATGCAAACCGCAAGTAACGAGGCATTGGCTACCTTAAGAGAGTCATAGTTAGTCGTCCCAATTGCTCACCCAGTCTGCCACTGTTCCTTACTGCGGCCAGTCTGCCAGAAGCGATATGTCACTCGTTGTGTATCTTAAGAGATTCATCGTTACTCTTTCCGTAGGTCACTGGTATTCTCTGATTCAATGCCTCTCGTGACGAAAAAGTGGCTATCTTAATAGTGCAATACTTCTTCCTCCCAGTTGCTCACACAGTTTACTACTTTTTTGTGCAGTTTTTGTCTGCCACAAACTATAATTCACTAGTTTTGTATCATAAAAGAGTCATCGTTTCTCCTCCTAGGGGTTATTCGAGACCTCTTAATGCAAAACGCAAGTAACGAGGCATTGGCTACCTTAAGAGAGTCATAGTTACTCGTTCCAATTGCTCACCCAGTCTGCCACTTTTCCTTACTGCGGCCAGTCTGCCAGAAGCGATATGTCACTCGTTGTGTATCTTAAGAGATTCATCGTTACTCTTTCCATAGGTTACTGGTATTCTCTGATTCAATGCCTCTCGTGACGAAAAACTGGCTATCTTAATAGTGCAATACTTCTTCCTCCCAGTTGCTCACACAGTTTACTACTTTTTTGTGTTGTTTTTGTCTGCCAGAAACTATAATTCACTAGTTTTGTATCATAAAAGAGTCATCGTTTCTCCTCCTAGGGGTTATTCGAGACCTCTTAATCCAAACCGCAAGTAACGAGGCATTGGCTACCTTAAGAGAGTCATAGTTACTCGTCCCAATTGCTCACCCAGTCTGCCACTTTTTCTTACTGCGGCCAGTCTGCCAGAAGCGATATGTCACTCGTTGTGTATCTTAAGAGATTCATCGTTACTCCTTCCATAGGTTACTGGTATTCTCTGAGTCAATACCTCTCGTGACGAAAAAGTGGCTATCTTAATAGTGCAATACTTCTTCCTCCCAGTTGCTCACACAGTTTACTACTTTTTGTGTAGTTTTTGTCTGCCAGAAACTATAATTCACTAGCTGTGTATCATAAAAGAGTCATCGTTTCTCCTCCTAGGGGTTTTCGAGATTTCTTAATCCAAACCGCAAGTAACGAGGCATTGGCTACCTTAAGAGAGTCATAGTTACTCGTCCCAATTGCTCACCCAGTCTGCCACTTTTCCTTACTGCGGCCAGTCTGCCAGAAGCGATATGTCACTCGTTGTGTATCTTAAGAGATTCATCGTTACTCTTTCCATAGGATACTGAAATTCTCTGATTCAATGCCTCTCGTGACGAAAAAGTGGCTATCTTAATAGTGCAATACTTCTTCCTCCCAGTTGCTCACACAGTTTACTACTTTTTTGTGTAGTTTTTGTCTGCCAGAAACTATAATTCACGAGTTTTGTATCATAAAAGAGTCATCGTTTCTCCTCCTAGGGGTTATTCGAGACCTCTTAATGCAAACCGCAAGTAACGAGGCATTGGCTACCTTAAGAGAGTCATAGTTACTCGTCCCAATTGCTCACCCAGTCTGCCACTTTTCCTTACTGCGGCCAGTCTGCCAGAAGCGATATGTCACTCGTTGTGTATCTTAAGAGATTCATCGTTACTCCTTCCATAGGTTACTGGTATTCTCTGAGTCAATACCTCTCGTGACGAAAAAGTGGCTATCTTAATAGTGCAATACTTCTTCCTCCGAGTTGCTCACACACTTTACTACTTTTTGTGTAGTTTTTGTCTGCCAGAAACTATAATTCACTAGCTGTGTATCATAAAAGAGTCATCGTTTCTCCTCCTAGGGGTTTTCGAGATTTCTTAATCCAAACCGCAAGTAACGAGGCATTGGCTACCTTAAGAGAGTCATAGTTACTCGTCCCAATTGCTCACCCAGTCTGCCACTTTTCCTTACTGCGGCCAGTCTGCCAGAAGCGATATGTCACTCGTTGTGTATCTTAAGAGATTCATCGTTACTCTTTCCATAGGTTACTGGTATTCTCTGATTCAATGCCTCTCGTGACGAAAAAGTGGCTATCTTAATAGTGCAATACTTCTTCCTCCCAGTTGCTCACACAGTTTACTACTTTTTTGTGTAGTTTTTGTCTGCCAGAAACTATAATTCACTAGTTTTGTATCATAAAAGAGTCATCGTATCTCCTCCTAGGGGTTATTCGAGACCTCTTAATGCAAACCGCAAGTAACGAGGCATTGGCTACCTTAAGAGAGTCATAGTTACTCGTCCCAATTGCTCACCCAGTCTGCCACTTTTCCTTACTGCGGCCAGTCTGCCAGAAGCGATATGTCACTCGTTGTGTATCTTAAGAGATTCATCGTTACTCTTTCCGTAGGTTACTGGTATTCTCTGATTCAATGCCTCTCGTGACGAAAAAGTGGCTATCTTAATAGTGCAATACTTCTTCCTCCCAGTTGCTCACACAGTTTACTACTTTTTTGTGCAGTTTTTGTCTGCCAGAAACTATAATTCACTAGTTTTGTATCATAAAAGAGTCATCGTTTCTCCTCCTAGGGGTTATTCGAGACCTCTTAATGCAAACCGCAAGTAACGAGGCATTGGCTACCTTAAGAGAGTCATAGTTACTCGTCCCAATTGCTCACCCAGTCTGCCACTTTTCCTTACTGCGGCCAGTCTGCCAGAAGCGATATGTCACTCGTTGTGTATCTTAAGAGATTCATCGTTACTCTTTCCATAGGTTACTGGTATTCTCTGATTCAATGCCTCTCGTGACGAAAAAGTGGCTATCTTAATAGTGCAATACTTCTTCCTCCCAGCTGCTCACACAGTTTACTACTTTTTTGTGTAGTTTTTGTCTGCCAGAAACTATAATTCACTAGTTTTGTATCATAAAAGAGTCATCGTTTCTCCTCCTAGGGGTTATTCGAGACCTCTTAATCCAAACCGCAAGTAAAGAGGCATTGGCTACCTTAAGAGAGTCATAGTTACTCGTCCCAATTGCTCACCCAGTCTGCCACTTTTTCTTACTGCGGCCAGTGTGCCAGAAGCGATATGTCACTCGTTGTGTATCTTAAGAGATTCATCGTTACTCCTTCCATAGGTTACTGGTATTCTCTGAGTCAATACCTCTCGTGACGAAAAAGTGGCTATCTTAATAGTGCAATACTTCTTCCTCCCAGTTGTTCACACAGTTTACTACTTTTTGTGTAGTTTTTGTCTGCCAGAAACTATAATTCACTAGCTGTGTATCATAAAAGAGTCATCGTTTCTCCTCCTAGGGGTTTTCGAGATTTCTTAATCCAAACCGCAAGTAACGAGGCATTGGCTACCTTAAGAGAGTCATAGTTACTCGTCCCAATTGCTCACCCAGTCTGCCACTTTTCCTTACTGCGGCCAGTCTGCCAGAAGCGATATGTCACTCGTTGTGTATCTTAAGAGATTCATCGTTACTCTTTCCATAGGTTACTGAAATTCTCTGATTCAATGCCTCTCGTGACGAAAAAGTGGCTATCTTAATAGTGCAATACTTCTTCCTCCCAGTTGCTCACACAGTTTACTACTTTTTTGTGTAGTTTTTGTCTGCCAGAAACTATAATTCACTAGTTTTGTATCATAAAAGAGTCATCGTTTCTCCTCCTAGGGGTTATTCGAGACCTCTTAATGCAAACCGCAAGTAACAAGGCATTGGCTACCTTAAGAGAGTCATAGTTACTCGTCCCAATTGCTCACCCAGTCTGCCACTTTTCCTTACTGCGGCCAGTCTGCCAGAAGCGATATGTCACTCGTTGTGTATCTTAAGAGATTCATCGTTACTCTTTCCATAGGTTACTGGTATTCTCTGATTCAATGCCTCTCGTGACGAAAAAGTGGCTATCTTAATAGTGCAATACTTCTTCCTCCCAGTTGCTCACACAGTTTACTACTTTTTTGTGTAGTTTTTGTCTGCCAGAAGCTATAATTCACTAGTTTTGTATCATAAAAGAGTCATCGTTTCTCCTCCTAGGGGTTATTCGAGACCTCTTAATCCAAACCGCAAGTAACGAGGCATTGGCTACCTTAAGAGAGTCATAGTTACTCGTCCCAATTGCTCACCCAGTCTGCCACTTTTTCTTACTGCGGCCAGTCTGCCAGAAGCGATATGTCACTCGTTGTGTATCTTAAGAGATTCATCGTTACTCCTTCCATAGGTTACTGGTATTCTCTGAGTCAATACCTCTCGTGACGAAAAAGTGGCTATCTTAATAGTGCAATACTTCTTCCTCCCAGTTGCTCACACAGTTTACTACTTTTTTGTGTAGTTTTTGTCTGCCAGAAACTATAATTCACTAGCTGTGTATCATAAAAGAGTCATCGTTTCTCCTCCTAGGGGTTTTCGAGATTTCTTAATCCAAACCGCAAGTAACGAGGCATTGGCTACCTTAAGAGAGTCATAGTTACTCTTCCCAATTGCTCACCCAGTCTGCCACTTTTTCTTACTGTGGCCAGTCTGCCAGAAGCGATATGTCACTCGTTGTGTATCTTAAGAGATTCATCGTTACTCCTTCCATAGGTTACTGGTATTCTCTGAGTCAATACCTCTCTTGACGAAAAAGTGGCTATCTTAATAGTGCAATACTTCTTCCTCCGAGTTGCTCACACAGTTTACAACTTTTTGTGTACTTGCCAGTCTGCCAGAAGCGATATGTCACTAGTTGTGTATCATAAAAGGGTCATCGTTTCTCCTCCTAGGGGTTATTCGAGATTTCTTAATCCAAACCGCAAGTAACGAGGCATTGGCTACCTTAGGAGAGTCATAGTTACTCGTCCCAATTGCTCACCCAGTCTGCCACTTTTCCTTACTGCGGCCAGTCTGCCAGAAGCGATATGTCACTCGTTGTGTATCTTAAGAGATTCATCGTTACTCTTTCCATAGGTTACTGATATTCTCTGATTCAATGCCTCTCGTGACGAAAAAGTGGCTATCTTAATAGTGCAATACTTCTTCCTCCCATTTGCTCACACAGTTTACTACTTTTTTGTGTAGTTTTTGTCTGCCAGAAACTATAATTCACTAGTTTTGTATCATAAAAGAGTCATCGTTTCTCCTCCTAGGGGTTATTCGAGACCTCTTACTGCAAACCGCAAGTAACGAGGCATTGGCTACCTTAAGAGAGTCATAGTTACTCGTCCCAATTGCTCACCCAGTCGGCCACTTTTCCTTACTGCGGCCAGTCTGCCAGAAGCGATATGTCACTCGTTGTGTATCTTAAGAGATTCATCGTTACTCTTTCCATAGGTTACTGGTATTCTCTGATTCAATGCCTCTCGTGACGAAAAAGTGGCTATCTTAATAGTGCAATACTTCTTCCTCCCAGTTGCTCACACAGTTTACTACTTTTTTGTGCAGTTTTTGTCTGCCACAAACTATAATTCACTAGTTTTGTATCATAAAAGAGTCATCGTTTCTCCTCCTAGGGGTTATTCGAGACCTCTTAATGCAAAACGCAAGTAACGAAGCATTGGCTACCTTAAGAGAGTCATAGTTACTCGTTCCAATTGCTCACCCAGTCTGCCACTTTTCCTTACTGCGGCCAGTCTGCCAGAAGCGATATGTCACTCGTTGTGTATCTTAAGAGATTCATCGTTACTCTTTCCATAGGTTACTGGTATTCTCTGATTCAATGCCTCTCGTGACGAAAAACTGGCTATCTTAATAGTGCAATACTTCTTCCTCCCAGTTGCTCACACAGTTTACTACTTTTTTGTGTTGTTTTTGTCTGCCAGAAACTATAATTCACTAGTTTTGTATCATAAAAGAGTCATCGTTTCTCCTCCTAGGGGTTATTCGAGACCTCTTAATCCAAACCGCAAGTAACGAGGCATTGGCTACCTTAAGAGAGTCATAGTTACTCGTCCCAATTGCTCACCCAGTCTGCCACTTTTTCTTACTGCGGCCAGTCTGCCAGAAGCGATATGTCACTCGTTGTGTATCTTAAGAGATTCATCGTTACTCCTTCCATAGGTTACTGGTATTCTCTGAGTCAATACCTCTCGTGACGAAAAAGTGGCTATCTTAATAGTGCAATACTTCTTCCTCCCAGTTGCTCACACAGTTTACTACTTTTTGTGTAGTTTTTGTCTGCCAGAAACTATAATTCACTAGCTGTGTATCATAAAAGAGTCATCGTTTCTCCTCCTAGGGGTTTTCGAGATTTCTTAATCCAAACCGCAAGTAACGAGGCATTGGCTACCTTAAGAGAGTCATAGTTACTCGTCCCAATTGCTCACCCAGTCTGCCACTTTTCCTTACTGCGGCCAGTCTGCCAGAAGCGATATGTCACTCGTTGTGTATCTTAAGAGATTCATCGTTACTCTTTCCATAGGTTACTGAAATTCTCTGATTCAATGCCTCTCGTGACGAAAAAGTGGCTATCTTAATAGTGCAATACTTCTTCCTCCCAGTTGCTCACACAGTTTACTACTTTTTTGTGTAGTTTTTGTCTGCCAGAAACTATAATTCACGAGTTTTGTATCATAAAAGAGTCATCGTTTCTCCTCCTAGGGGTTATTCGAGACCTCTTAATGCAAACCGCAAGTAACGAGGCATTGGCTACCTTAAGAGAGTCATAGTTACTCGTCCCAATTGCTCACCCAGTCTGCCACTTTTCCTTACTGCGGCCAGTCTGCCAGAAGCGATATGTCACTCGTTGTGTATCTTAAGAGATTCATCGTTACTCCTTCCATAGGTTACTGGTATTCTCTGAGTCAATACCTCTCGTGACGAAAAAGTGGCTATCTTAATAGTGCAATACTTCTTCCTCCGAGTTGCTCACACACTTTACTACTTTTTGTGTAGTTTTTGTCTGCCAGAAACTATAATTCACTAGCTGTGTATCATAAAAGAGTCATCGTTTCTCCTCCTAGGGGTTTTCGAGATTTCTTAATCCAAACCGCAAGTAACGAGGCATTGGCTACCTTAAGAGAGTCATAGTTACTCGTCCCAATTGCTCACCCAGTCTGCCACTTTTCCTTACTGCGGCCAGTCTGCCAGAAGCGATATGTCACTCGTTGTGTATCTTAAGAGATTCATCGTTACTCTTTCCATAGGTTACTGGTATTCTCTGATTCAATGCCTCTCCTGACGAAAAAGTGGCTATCTTAATAGTGCAATACTTCTTCCTCCCAGTTGCTCACACAGTTTACTACTTTTTTGTGTAGTTTTTGTCTGCCAGAAACTATAATTCACTAGCTGTGTATCATAAAAGAGTCATCGTATCTCCTCCTAGGGGTTATTCGAGACCTCTTAATGCAAACCGCAAGTAACGAGGCATTGGCTACCTTAAGAGAGTCATAGTTACTCGTCCCAATTGCTCACCCAGTCTGCCACTTTTCCTTACTGCGGCCAGTCTGCCAGAAGCGATATGTCACTCGTTGTGTATCTTAAGAGATTCATCGTTACTCTTTCCGTAGGTTACTGGTATTCTCTGATTCAATGCCTCTCGTGACGAAAAAGTGGCTATCTTAATAGTGCAATACTTCTTCCTCCCAGTTGCTCACACAGTTTACTACTTTTTTGTGCAGTTTTTGTCTGCCAGAAACTATAATTCACTAGTTTTGTATCATAAAAGAGTCATCGTTTCTCCTCCTAGGGGTTATTCGAGACCTCTTAATGCAAACCGCAAGTAACGAGGCATTGGCTACCTTAAGAGAGTCATAGTTACTCGTCCCAATTGCTCACCCAGTCTGCCACTTTTCCTTACTGCGGCCAGTCTGCCAGAAGCGATATGTCACTCGTTGTGTATCTTAAGAGATTCATCGTTACTCTTTCCATAGGTTACTGGTATTCTCTGATTCAATGCCTCTCGTGACGAAAAAGTGGCTATCTTAATAGTGCAATACTTCTTCCTCCCAGCTGCTCACACAGTTTACTACTTTTTTGTGTAGTTTTTGTCTGCCAGAAACTATAATTCACTAGTTTTGTATCATAAAAGAGTCATCGTTTCTCCTCCTAGGGGTTATTCGAGACCTCTTAATCCAAACCGCAAGTAAAGAGGCATTGGCTACCTTAAGAGAGTCATAGTTACTCGTCCCAATTGCTCACCCAGTCTGCCACTTTTTCTTACTGCGGCCAGTGTGCCAGAAGCGATATGTCACTCGTTGTGTATCTTAAGAGATTCATCGTTACTCCTTCCATAGGTTACTGGTATTCTCTGAGTCAATACCTCTCGTGACGAAAAAGTGGCTATCTTAATAGTGCAATACTTCTTCCTCCCAGTTGTTCACACAGTTTACTACTTTTTGTGTAGTTTTTGTCTGCCAGAAACTATAATTCACTAGCTGTGTATCATAAAAGAGTCATCGTTTCTCCTCCTAGGGGTTTTCGAGATTTCTTAATCCAAACCGCAAGTAACGAGGCATTGGCTACCTTAAGAGAGTCATAGTTACTCGTCCCAATTGCTCACCCAGTCTGCCACTTTTCCTTACTGCGGCCAGTCTGCCAGAAGCGATATGTCACTCGTTGTGTATCTTAAGAGATTCATCGTTACTCTTTCCATAGGTTACTGAAATTCTCTGATTCAATGCCTCTCGTGACGAAAAAGTGGCTATCTTAATAGTGCAATACTTCTTCCTCCCAGTTGCTCACACAGTTTACTACTTTTTTGTGTAGTTTTTGTCTGCCAGAAACTATAATTCACTAGTTTTGTATCATAAAAGAGTCATCGTTTCTCCTCCTAGGGGTTATTCGAGACCTCTTAATGCAAACCGCAAGTAACAAGGCATTGGCTACCTTAAGAGAGTCATAGTTACTCGTCCCAATTGCTCACCCAGTCTGCCACTTTTCCTTACTGCGGCCAGTCTGCCAGAAGCGATATGTCACTCGTTGTGTATCTTAAGAGATTCATCGTTACTCTTTCCATAGGTTACTGGTATTCTCTGATTCAATGCCTCTCGTGACGAAAAAGTGGCTATCTTAATAGTGCAATACTTCTTCCTCCCAGTTGCTCACACAGTTTACTACTTTTTTGTGTAGTTTTTGTCTGCCAGAAGCTATAATTCACTAGTTTTGTATCATAAAAGAGTCATCGTTTCTCCTCCTAGGGGTTATTCGAGACCTCTTAATCCAAACCGCAAGTAACGAGGCATTGGCTACCTTAAGAGAGTCATAGTTACTCGTCCCAATTGCTCACCCAGTCTGCCACTTTTTCTTACTGCGGCCAGTCTGCCAGAAGCGATATGTCACTCGTTGTGTATCTTAAGAGATTCATCGTTACTCCTTCCATAGGTTACTGGTATTCTCTGAGTCAATACCTCTCGTGACGAAAAAGTGGCTATCTTAATAGTGCAATACTTCTTCCTCCCAGTTGCTCACACAGTTTACTACTTTTTTGTGTAGTTTTTGTCTGCCAGAAACTATAATTCACTAGCTGTGTATCATAAAAGAGTCATCGTTTCTCCTCCTAGGGGTTTTCGAGATTTCTTAATCCAAACCGCAAGTAACGAGGCATTGGCTACCTTAAGAGAGTCATAGTTACTCTTCCCAATTGCTCACCCAGTCTGCCACTTTTTCTTACTGTGGCCAGTCTGCCAGAAGCGATATGTCACTCGTTGTGTATCTTAAGAGATTCATCGTTACTCCTTCCATAGGTTACTGGTATTCTCTGAGTCAATACCTCTCTTGACGAAAAAGTGGCTATCTTAATAGTGCAATACTTCTTCCTCCGAGTTGCTCACACAGTTTACAACTTTTTGTGTACTTGCCAGTCTGCCAGAAGCGATATGTCACTAGTTGTGTATCATAAAAGGGTCATCGTTTCTCCTCCTAGGGGTTATTCGAGATTTCTTAATCCAAACCGCAAGTAACGAGGCATTGGCTACCTTAGGAGAGTCATAGTTACTCGTCCCAATTGCTCACCCAGTCTGCCACTTTTCCTTACTGCGGCCAGTCTGCCAGAAGCGATATGTCACTCGTTGTGTATCTTAAGAGATTCATCGTTACTCTTTCCATAGGTTACTGATATTCTCTGATTCAATGCCTCTCGTGACGAAAAAGTGGCTATCTTAATAGTGCAATACTTCTTCCTCCCAGTTGCTCACACAGTTTACTACTTTTTTGTGTAGTTTTTGTCTGCCAGAAACTATAATTCACTAGTTTTGTATCATAAAAGAGTCATCGTTTCTCCTCCTAGGGGTTATTCGAGACCTCTTAATGCAAACCGCAAGTAACGAGGCATTGGCTACCTTAAGAGAGTCATAGTTACTCGCCCCAATTGCTCACCCAGTCTGCCACTTTTTCTTACTGCGGCCAGGCTGCCAGAAGCGATATGTCACTCGTTGTGTATCTTAAGAGATTCATCGTTACTCCTTCCATAGGTTACTGGTATTCTCTGAGTCAATACCTCTCGTGACGAAAAAGTGGCTATCTTAATAGTGCAATACTTCTTCCTCCGAGTTGCTCACACAGTTTACTACTTTTTGTGTAGTTTTTGTCTGCCAGAAACTATAATTAACTAGCTGTGTATCATAAAAGATTCATCGTTTCTCCTCCTAGGGGTTATTCGAGACCTCTTAATGCAAACCGCAAGTAACGAGGCATTGGCTACCTTAAGAGAGTCATAGTTACTCGTCCCAATTGCTCACCCAGTCTGCCACTTTTCCTTACTGCGGCCAGTCTGCCAGAAGCGATATGTCACTCGTTGTGTATCTTAAGAGATTCATCGTTACTCTTTCCGTAGGTTACTGGTATTCTCTGATTCAATGCCTCTCGTGACGAAAAAGTGGCTATCTTAATAGTGCAATACTTCTTCCTCCCAGTTGCTCACACAGTTTACTACTTTTTTGTGCAGTTTTTGTCTGCCAGAAACTATAATTCACTAGTTTTGTATCATAAAAGGGTCATCGTTTCTCCTCCTAGGGGTTATTCGAGACCTCTTAATCCAAACCGCAAGTAACGAGGCATTGGCTACCTTAAGAGAGTCATAGTTACTCGTCCCAATTGCTCACCCAGTCTGCCACTTTTCCTTACTGCGGCCAGTCTGCCAGAAGCGATATGTCACTCGTTGTGTATCTTAAGAGATTCATCGTTACTCTTTCCATAGGTTACTGGTATTCTCTGATTCAATGCCTCTCGTGACGAAAAAGTGGCTATCTTAATAGTGCAATACTTCTTCCTCCCAGTTGCTCACACAGTTTACTACTTTTTTGTGTAGTTTTTGTCTGCCAGAAACTATAATTCACTAGTTTTGTATCATAAAAGAGTCATCCTTTCTCCTCCTAGGGGTTATTCGAGACCTCTTAATCCAAACCGCAAGTAACGAGGCATTGGCTACCTTAAGAGAGTCATAGTTACTCGTCCCAATTGCTCACCCAGTCTGCCACTTTTTCTTACTGCGGCCAGTCTGCCAGAAGCGATATGTCACTCGTTGTGTATCTTAAGAGATTCATCGTTACTCCTTCCATAGGTTACTGGTATTCTCTGAGTCAATACCTCTCGTGACGAAAAAGTGGCTATCTTAATAGTGCAATACTTCTTCCTCCCAGTTGTTCACACAGTTTACTACTTTTTGTGTAGTTTTTGTCTGCCAGAAACTATAATTCACTAGCTGTGTATCATAAAAGAGTCATCGTTTCTCCTCCTAGGGGTTTTCGAGATTTCTTAATCCAAACCGCAAGTAACGAGGCATTGGCTACCTTAAGAGAGTCATAGTTACTCGTCCCAATTGCTCACCCAGTCTGCCACTTTTCCTTACTGCGGCCAGTCTGCCAGAAGCGATATGTCACTCGTTGTGTATCTTAAGAGATTTATCGTTACTCTTTCCATAGGTTACTGAAATTCTCTGATTCAATGCCTCTCGTGACGAAAAAGTGGCTATCTTAATAGTGCAATACTTCTTCCTCCCAGTTGCTCACACAGTTTACTACTTTTTTGTGTAGTTTTTGTCTGCCAGAAACTATAATTCACTAGTTTTGTATCATAAAAGAGTCATCGTTTCTCCTCCTAGGGGTTATTCGAGACCTCTTAATGCAAACCGCAAGTAACAAGGCATTGGCTACCTTAAGAGAGTCATAGTTACTCGTCCCAATTGCTCACCCAGTCTGCCACTTTTCCTTACTGCGGCGTCTGCCAGAAGCGATATGTCACTCGTTGTGTATCTTAAGAGAATCATCGTTACTCTTTCCATAGGTTACTGGTATTCTCTGATTCAATGCCTCTCGTGACGAAAAAGTGGCTATCTTAATAGTGCAATACTTCTTCCTCCCAGTTGCTCACACAGTTTACTACTTTTTTGTGTAGTTTTTGTCTGCCAGAAGCTATAATTCACTAGTTTTGTATCATAAAAGAGTCATCGTTTCTCCTCCTAGGGGTTATTCGAGACCTCTTAATCCAAACCGCAAGTAACGAGGCATTGGCTACCTTAAGAGAGTCATAGTTACTCGTCCCAATTGCTCACCCAGTCTGCCACTTTTTCTTACTGCGGCCAGTCTGCCAGAAGCGATATGTCACTCGTTGTGTATCTTAAGAGATTCATCGTTACTCCTTCCATAGGTTACTGGTATTCTCTGAGTCAATACCTCTCGTGACGAAAAAGTGGCTATCTTAATAGTGCAATACTTCTTCCTCCCAGTTGCTCACACAGTTTACTACTTTTTTGTGTAGTTTTTGTCTGCCAGAAACTATAATTCACTAGCTGTGTATCATAAAAGAGTCATCGTTTCTCCTCCTAGGGGTTTTCGAGATTTCTTAATCCAAACCGCAAGTAACGAGGCATTGGCTACCTTAAGAGAGTCATAGTTACTCTTCCCAATTGCTCACCCAGTCTGCCACTTTTTCTTACTGTGGCCAGTCTGCCAGAAGCGATATGTCACTCGTTGTGTATCTTAAGAGATTCATCGTTACTCCTTCCATAGGTTACTGGTATTCTCTGAGTCAATACCTCTCTTGACGAAAAAGTGGCTATCTTAATAGTGCAATACTTCTTCCTCCGAGTTGCTCACACAGTTTACAACTTTTTGTGTACTTGCCAGTCTGCCAGAAGCGATATGTCACTAGTTGTGTATCATAAAAGGGTCATCGTTTCTCCTCCTAGGGGTTATTCGAGATTTCTTAATCCAAACCGCAAGTAACGAGGCATTGGCTACCTTAGGAGAGTCATAGTTACTCGTCCCAATTGCTCACCCAGTCTGCCACTTTTCCTTACTGCGGCCAGTCTGCCAGAAGCGATATGTCACTCGTTGTGTATCTTAAGAGATTCATCGTTACTCTTTCCATAGGTTACTGATATTCTCTGATTCAATGCCTCTCGTGACGAAAAAGTGGCTATCTTAATAGTGCAATACTTCTTCCTCCCATTTGCTCACACAGTTTACTACTTTTTTGTGTAGTTTTTGTCTGCCAGAAACTATAATTCACTAGTTTTGTATCATAAAAGAGTCATCGTTTCTCCTCCTAGGGGTTATTCGAGACCTCTTAATGCAAACCGCAAGTAACGAGGCATTGGCTACCTTAAGAGAGTCATAGTTACTCGTCCCAATTGCTCACCCAGTCGGCCACTTTTCCTTACTGCGGCCAGTCTGCCAGAAGCGATATGTCACTCGTTGTGTATCTTAAGAGATTCATCGTTACTCTTTCCATAGGTTACTGGTATTCTCTGATTCAATGCCTCTCGTGACGAAAAAGTGGCTATCTTAATAGTGCAATACTTCTTCCTCCCAGTTGCTCACACAGTTTACTACTTTTTTGTGTAGTTTTTTTCTGCCAGAAACTATAATTCACTAGTTTTGTATCATAAAAGAGTCATCGTTTCTCCTCCTAGGGGTTATTCGAGACCTCTTAATGCAAACCGCAAGTAACGAGGCATTGGCTACCTTAAGAGAGTCATAGTTACTCGTCCCAATTGCTCACCCAGTCTGCCACTTTTCCTTACTGCGGCCAGTCTGCCAGAAGCGATATGTCACTCGTTGTGTATCTTAAGAGATTCATCGTTACTCTTTCCATAGGTTACTGGTATTCTCTGATTCAATGCCTCTCGTGACGAAAAAGTGGCTATCTTAATAGTGCAATACTTCTTCCTCCCATTTGCTCACACAGTTTACTACTTTTTTGTGTAGTTTTTGTCTGCCAGAAACTATAATTCACTAGCTGTGTATCATAAAAGAGTCATCGTTTCTCCTCCTAGGGGTTATTCGAGACCTCTTAATGCAAACCGCAAGTAACGAGGCATTGGCTACCTTAAGAGAGTCATAGTTACTCGTCCCAATTGCTCACCCAGTCTGCCACTTTTCCTTACTGCGGCCAGTCTGCCAGAAGCGATATGTCACTCGTTGTGTATCTTAAGAGATTCATCGTTACTCTTTCCGTAGGTTACTGGTATTCTCTGATTCAATGCCTCTCGTGACGAAAAAGTGGCTATCTTAATAGTGCAATACTTCTTCCTCCCAGTTGCTCACACAGTTTACTACTTTTTTGTGCAGTTTTTGTCTGCCAGAAACTATAATTCACTAGTTTTGTATCATAAAAGAGTCATCGTTTCTCCTCCTAGGGGTTATTCGAGACCTCTTAATGCAAACCGCAAGTAACGAGGCATTGGCTACCTTAAGAGAGTCATAGTTACTCGTCCCAATTGCTCACCCAGTCTGCCACTTTTCCTTACTGCGGCCAGTCTGCCAGAAGCGATATGTCACTCGTTGTGTATCTTAAGAGATTCATCGTTACTCTTTCCATAGGTTACTGGTATTCTCTGATTCAATGCCTCTCGTGACGAAAAAATGGCTATCTTAATAGTGCAATACTTCTTCCTCCCAGTTGCTCACACAGTTTACTACTTTTTTGTGTAGTTTTTGTCTGCCAGAAGCTATAATTCACTAGTTTTGTATCATAAAAGAGTCATCGTTTCTCCTCCTAGGGGTTATTCGAGACCTCTTAATCCAAACCGCAAGTAACGAGGCATTGGCTACCTTAAGAGAGTCATAGTTACTCGTCCCAATTGCTCACCCAGTCTGCCACTTTTTCTTACTGCGGCCAGTCTGCCAGAAGCGATATGTCACTCGTTGTGTATCTTAAGAGATTCATAGTTACTCCTTCCATAGGTTACTGGTATTCTCTGAGTCAATACCTCTCGTGACGAAAAAGTGGCTATCTTAATAGTGCAATACTTCTTCCTCCCAGTTGCTCACACAGTTTACTACTTTTTGTGTAGTTTTTGTCTGCCAGAAACTATAATTCACTAGCTGTGTATCATAAAAGAGTCATCGTTTCTCCTCCTAGGGGTTTTCGAGATTTCTTAATCCAAACCGCAAGTAACGAGGCATTGGCTACCTTAAGAGAGTCATAGTTACTCGTCCCAATTGCTCACCCAGTCTGCCACTTTTCCTTACTGCGGCCAGTCTGCCAGAAGCGATATGTCACTCGTTGTGTATCTTAAGAGATTCATCGTTACTCTTTCCATAGGTTACTGAAATTCTCTGATTCAATGCCTCTCGTGACGAAAAAGTGGCTATCTTAATAGTGCAATACTTCTTCCTCCCAGTTGCTCACACAGTTTACTACTTTTTTGTGTAGTTTTTGTCTGCCAGAAACTATAATTCACTAGTTTTTGTATCATAAAAGAGTCATCGTTTCTCCTCCTAGGGGTTATTAGAGACCTCTTAATGCAAACCGCAAGTAACGAGGCATTGGCTACCTTAAGAGAGTCATAGTTACTCGTCCCAATTGCTCACCCAGTCTGCCACTTTTCCTTACTGCGGCCAGTCTGCCAGAAGCGATATGTCACTCGTTGTGTATCTTAAGAGATTCATCGTTACTCTTTCCGTAGGTTACTGGTATTCTCTGATTCAATGCCTCTCGTGACGAAAAAGTGGCTATCTTAATAGTGCAATACTTCTTCCTCCCAGTTGCTCACACAGTTTACTACTTCTTTGTGCAGTTTTTGTCTGCCAGAAACTATAATTCACTAGTTTTGTATCATAAAAGAGTCATCGTTTCTCCTCCTAGGGGTTATTCGAGACCTCTTAATGCAAACCGCAAGTAACGAGGCATTGGCTACCTTAAGAGAGTCATAGTTACTCGTCCCAATTGCTCACCCAGTCTGCCACTTTTCCTTACTGCTGCCAGTCTGCCAGAAGCGATATGTCACTCGTTGTGTATCTTAAGAGATTCATCGTTACTCTTTCCGTAGGTTACTGGTATTCTCTGATTCAATGCCTCTCGTGACGAAAAAGTGGCTATCTTAATAGTGCAATACTTCTTCCTCCCAGTTGCTCACACAGTTTACTACTTCTTTGTGCAGTTTTTGTCTGCCAGAAACTATAATTCACTAGTTTTGTATCATAAAAGAGTCATCGTTTCTCCTCCTAGGGGTTATTCGAGACCTCTTAATGCAAACCGCAAGTAACGAGGCATTGGCTACCTTAAGAGAGTCATAGTTACTCGTCCCAATTGCTCACCCAGTCTGCCACTTTTCCTTACTGCGGCCAGTCTGCCAGAAGCGATATGTCACTCGTTGTGTATCTTAAGAGATTCATCGTTACTCTTTCCGTAGGTTACTGGTATTCTCTGATTCAATGCCTCTCGTGACGAAAAAGTGGCTATCTTAATAGTGCAATACTTCTTCCTCCCAGTTGCTCACACAGTTTACTACTTTTTTGTGCAGTTTTTGTCTGCCAGAAACTATAATTCACTAGTTTTGTATCATAAAAGAGTCATCGTTTCTCCTCCTAGGGGTTATTCGAGACCTCTTAATGCAAACCGCAAGTAACGAGGCATTGGCTACCTTAAGAGAGTCATAGTTACTCGTCCCAATTGCTCACCCAGTCTGCCACTTTTCCTTACTGCGGCCAGTCTGCCAGAAGCGATATGTCACTCGTTGTGTATCTTAAGAGATTCATCGTTACTCTTTCCATAGGTTACTGGTATTCTCTGATTCAATGCCTCTCGTGACGAAAAAGTGGCTATCTTAATAGTGCAATACTTCTTCCTCCCAGTTGCTCACACAGTTTACTACTTTTTTGTGTAGTTTTTGTCTGCCAGAAGCTATAATTCACTAGTTTTGTATCATAAAAGAGTCATCGTTTCTCCTCCTAGGGGTTATTCGAGACCTCTTAATCCAAACCGCAAGTAACGAGGCATTGGCTACCTTAAGAGAGTCATAGTTACTCGTCCCAATTGCTCACCCAGTCTGCCACTTTTTCTTACTGCGGCCAGTCTGCCAGAAGCGATATGTCACTCGTTGTGTATCTTAAGAGATTCATCGTTACTCCTTCCATAGGTTACTGGTATTCTCTGAGTCAATACCTCTCGTGACGAAAAAGTGGCTATCTTAATAGTGCAATACTTCTTCCTCCCAGTTGCTCACACAGTTTACTACTTTTTGTGTAGTTTTTGTCTGCCAGAAACTATAATTCACTAGTTTTGTATCATAAAAGAGTCATCGTTTCTCCTCCTAGGGGTTATTCGAGACCTCTTAATGCAAACCGCAAGTAACGAGGCATTGGCTACCTTAAGAGAGTCATAGTTACTCGTCCCAATTGCTCACCCAGTCTGCCACTTTTCCTTACTGCGGCCAGTCTGCCAGAAGCGATATGTCACTCGTTGTGTATCTTAAGAGATTCATCGTTACTCTTTCCATAGGTTACTGGTATTCTCTGATTAAATGCCTCTCGTGACGAAAAAGTGGCTATCTTAATAGTGCAATACTTCTTCCTCCCATTTGCTCACACAGTTTACTACTTTTTTGTGTAGTTTTTGTCTGCCAGAAACTATAATTCACTAGTTTTGTATCATAAAAGAGTCATCGTTTCTCCTCCTAGGGGTTATTCGAGACCTCTTAATGCAAACCGCAAGTAACGAGGCATTGGCTACCTTAAGAGAGTCATAGTTACTCGTCCCAATTGCTCACCCAGTCTGCCACTTTTCCTTACTGCGGCCAGTCTGCCAGAAGCGATATGTCACTCGTTGTGTATCTTAAGAGATTCATCGTTACTCTTTCCATAGGTTACTGGTATTCTCTGATTAAATGCCTCTCGTGACGAAAAAGTGGCTATCTTAATAGTGCAATACTTCTTCCTCCCATTTGCTCACACAGTTTACTACTTTTTTGTGTAGTTTTTGTCTGCCAGAAACTATAATTCACTAGTTTTGTATCATAAAAGTGTCATCGTTTCTCCTCCTAGGGGTTATTCGAGACCTCTTAATGCAAACCGCAAGTAACGAGGCATTGGCTACCTTAAGAGAGTCATAGTTACTCGTCCCAATTGCTCACCCAGTCGGCCACTTTTCCTTACTGCGGCCAGTCTGCCAGAAGCGATATGTCACTCGTTGTGTATCTTAAGAGATTCATCGTTACTCTTTCCATAGGTTACTGGTATTCTCTGATTCAATGCCTCTCGTGACGAAAAAGTGGCTATCTTAATAGTGCAATACTTCTTCCTCCCAGTTGCTCACACAGTTTACTACTTTTTTGTGTAGTTTTTGTCTGCCAGAAACTATAATTCACTAGTTTTGTATCATAAAAGAGTCATCGTTTCTCCTCCTAGGGGTTATTCGAGACCTCTTAATGCAAACCGCAAGTAACGAGGCATTGGCTACCTTAAGAGAGTCATAGTTACTCGTCCCAATTGCTCACCCAGTCTGCCACTTTTCCTTACTGCGGCCAGTCTGCCAGAAGCGATATGTCACTCGTTGTGTATCTTAAGAGATTCATCGTTACTCTTTCCATAGGTTACTGGTATTCTCTGATTAAATGCCTCTCGTGACGAAAAAGTGGCTATCTTAATAGTGCAATACTTCTTCCTCCCATTTGCTCACACAGTTTACTACTTTTTTGTGTAGTTTTTGTCTGCCAGAAACTATAATTCACTAGTTTTGTATCATAAAAGTGTCATCGTTTCTCCTCCTAGGGGTTATTCGAGACCTCTTAATGCAAACCGCAAGTAACGAGGCATTGGCTACCTTAAGAGAGTCATAGTTACTCGTCCCAATTGCTCACCCAGTCGGCCACTTTTCCTTACTGCGGCCAGTCTGCCAGAAGCGATATGTCACTCGTTGTGTATCTTAAGAGATTCATCGTTACTCTTTCCATAGGTTACTGGTATTCTCTGATTCAATGCCTCTCGTGACGAAAAAGTGGCTATCTTAATAGTGCAATACTTCTTCCTCCCAGTTGCTCACACAGTTTACTACTTCTTTGTGCAGTTTTTGTCTGCCAGAAACTATAATTCACTAGTTTTGTATCATAAAAGAGTCATCGTTTCTCCTCCTAGGGGTTATTCGAGACCTCTTAATGCAAACCGCAAGTAACGAGGCATTGGCTACCTTAAGAGAGTCATAGTTACTCGTCCCAATTGCTCACCCAGTCTGCCACTTTTCCTTACTGCGGCCAGTCTGCCAGAAGCGATATGTCACTCGTTGTGTATCTTAAGAGATTCATCGTTACTCTTTCCATAGGTTACTGGTATTCTCTGATTAAATGCCTCTCGTGACGAAAAAGTGGCTATCTTAATAGTGCAATACTTCTTCCTCCCATTTGCTCACACAGTTTACTACTTTTTTGTGTAGTTTTTGTCTGCCAGAAACTATAATTCACTAGTTTTGTATCATAAAAGAGTCATCGTTTCTCCTCCTAGGGGTTATTCGAGACCTCTTAATGCAAACCGCAAGTAACGAGGCATTGGCTACCTTAAGAGAGTCATAGTTACTCGTCCCAATTGCTCACCCAGTCTGCCACTTTTCCTTACTGCGGCCAGTCTGCCAGAAGCGATATGTCACTCGTTGTGTATCTTAAGAGATTCATCGTTACTCTTTCCATAGGTTACTGGTATTCTCTGATTAAATGCCTCTCGTGACGAAAAAGTGGCTATCTTAATAGTGCAATACTTCTTCCTCCCATTTGCTCACACAGTTTACTACTTTTTTGTGTAGTTTTTGTCTGCCAGAAACTATAATTCACTAGTTTTGTATCATAAAAGAGTCATCGTTTCTCCTCCTAGGGGTTATTCGAGACCTCTTAATGCAAACCGCAAGTAACGAGGCATTGGCTACCTTAAGAGAGTCATAGTTACTCGTCCCAATTGCTCACCCAGTCGGCCACTTTTCCTTACTGCGGCCAGTCTGCCAGAAGCGATATGTCACTCGTTGTGTATCTTAAGAGATTCATCGTTACTCTTTCCATAGGTTACTGGTATTCTCTGATTCAATGCCTCTCGTGACGAAAAAGTGGCTATCTTAATAGTGCAATACTTCTTCCTCCCAGTTGCTCACACAGTTTACTACTTTTTTGTGTAGTTTTTGTCTGCCAGAAACTATAATTCACTAGTTTTGTATCATAAAAGAGTCATCGTTTCTCCTCCTAGGGGTTATTCGAGACCTCTTAATGCAAACCGCAAGTAACGAGGCATTGGCTACCTTAAGAGAGTCATAGTTACTCGTCCCAATTGCTCACCCAGTCTGCCACTTTTCCTTACTGCGGCCAGTCTGCCAGAAGCGATATGTCACTCGTTGTGTATCTTAAGAGATTCATCGTTACTCTTTCCGTAGGTTACTGGTATTCTCTGATTCAATGCCTCTCGTGACAAAAAAGTGGCTATCTTAATAGTGCAATACTTCTTCCTCCCAGTTGCTCACACAGTTTACTACTTTTTTGTGCAGTTTTTGTCTGCCAGAAACTATAATTCACTAGTTTTGTATCATAAAAGAGTCATCGTTTCTCCTCCTAGGGGTTATTCGAGACCTCTTAATGCAAACCGCAAGTAACGAGGCATTGGCTACCTTAAGAGAGTCATAGTTACTCGTCCCAATTGCTCACCCAGTCTGCCACTTTTCCTTACTGCGGCCAGTCTGCCAGAAGCGATATGTCACTCGTTGTGTATCTTAAGAGATTCATCGTTACTCTTTCCATAGGTTACTGGTATTCTCTGATTCAATGCCTCTCGTGACGAAAAAGTGGCTATCTTAATAGTGCAATACTTCTTCCTCCCAGTTGCTCACACAGTTTACTACTTTTTTGTGTAGTTTTTGTCTGCCAGAAGCTATAATTCACTAGTTTTGTATCATAAAAGAGTCATCGTTTCTCCTCCTAGGGGTTATTCGAGACCTCTTAATCCAAACCGCAAGTAACGAGGCATTGGCTACCTTAAGAGAGTCATAGTTACTCGTCCCAATTGCTCACCCAGTCTGCCACTTTTTCTTACTGCGGCCAGTCTGCCAGAAGCGATATGTCACTCGTTGTGTATCTTAAGAGATTCATCGTTACTCCTTCCATAGGTTACTGGTATTCTCTGAGTCAATACCTCTCGTGACGAAAAAGTGGCTATCTTAATAGTGCAATACTTCTTCCTCCCAGTTGCTCACACAGTTTACTACTTTTTGTGTAGTTTTTGTCTGCCAGAAACTATAATTCACTAGCTGTGTATCATAAAAGAGTCATCGTTTCTCCTCCTAGGGGTTTTCGAGATTTCTTAATCCAAACCGCAAGTAACGAGGCATTGGCTACCTTAAGAGAGTCATAGTTACTCGTCCCAATTGCTCACCCAGTCTGCCACTTTTCCTTACTGCGGCCAGTCTGCCAGAAGCGATATGTCACTCGTTGTGTATCTTAAGAGATTCATCGTTACTCTTTCCATAGGTTACTGGTATTCTCTGATTCAATGCCTCTCGTGACGAAAAAGTGGCTATCTTAATAGTGCAATACTTCTTCCTCCCAGTTGCTCACACAGTTTACTACTTTTTTGTGTAGTTTTTGTCTGCCAGAAGCTATAATTCACTAGTTTTGTATCATAAAAGAGTCATCGTTTCTCCTCCTAGGGGTTATTCGAGACCTCTTAATCCAAACCGCAAGTAACGAGGCATTGGCTACCTTAAGAGAGTCATAGTTACTCGTCCCAATTGCTCACCCAGTCTGCCACTTTTTCTTACTGCGGCCAGTCTGCCAGAAGCGATATGTCACTCGTTGTGTATCTTAAGAGATTCATCGTTACTCCTTCCATAGGTTACTGGTATTCTCTGAGTCAATACCTCTCGTGACGAAAAAGTGGCTATCTTAATAGTGCAATACTTCTTCCTCCCAGTTGCTCACACAGTTTACTACTTTTTGTGTAGTTTTTGTCTGCCAGAAACTATAATTCACTAGCTGTGTATCATAAAAGAGTCATCGTTTCTCCTCCTAGGGGTTTTCGAGATTTCTTAATCCAAACCGCAAGTAACGAGGCATTGGCTACCTTAAGAGAGTCATAGTTACTCGTCCCAATTGCTCACCCAGTCTGCCACTTTTCCTTACTGCGGCCAGTCTGCCAGAAGCGATATGTCACTCGTTGTGTATCTTAAGAGATTCATCGTTACTCTTTCCATAGGTTACTGAAATTCTCTGATTCAATGCCTCTCGTGACGAAAAAGTGGCTATCTTAATAGTGCAATACTTCTTCCTCTCAGTTGCTCACACAGTTTACTACTTTTTTGTGTAGTTTTTGTCTGCCAGAAACTATAATTCACTAGTTTTGTATCATAAAAGAGTCATCGTTTCTCCTCCTAGGGGTTATTAGAGACCTCTTAATGCAAACCGCAAGTAACGAGGCATTGGCTACCTTAAGAGAGTCATAGTTACTCGTCCCAATTGCTCACCCAGTCTGCCACTTTTCCTTACTGCGGCCAGTCTGCCAGAAGCGATATGTCACTCGTTGTGTATCTTAAGAGATTCATCGTTACTCCTTCCATAGGTTACTGGTATTCTCTGAGTCAATACCACTCGTGACGAAAAAGTGGCTATCTTAATAGTGCAATACTTCTTCCTCCCAGTTGCTCACACAGTTTACTACTTTTTTGTGTAGTTTTTGTCTGCCAGAAACTATAATTCACTAGCTGTGTATCATAAAAGAGTCATCGTTTCTCCTCCTAGGGGTTTTCGAGATTTCTTAATCCAAACCTCAAGTAACGAGGCATTGGCTACCTTAAGAGAGTCATAGTTACTCGTCCCAATTGCTCACCCAGTCTGCCACTTTTCCTTACTGCGGCCAGTCTGCCAGAAGCGATATGTCACTCGTTGTGTATCTTAAGAGATTCATCGTTACTCTTTCCATAGGTTACTGAAATTCTCTGATTCAATGCCTCTCGTGACGAAAAAGTGGCTATCTTAATAGTGCAATACTTCTTCCTCTCAGTTGCTCACACAGTTTACTACTTTTTTGTGTAGTTTTTGTCTGCCAGAAACTATAATTCACTAGTTTTGTATCATAAAAGAGTCATCGTTTCTCCTCCTAGGGGTTATTAGAGACCTCTTAATGCAAACCGCAAGTAACGAGGCATTGGCTACCTTAAGAGAGTCATAGTTACTCGTCCCAATTGCTCACCCAGTCTGCCACTTTTCCTTACTGCGGCCAGTCTGCCAGAAATGATATGTCACTCGTTGTGTATCTTAAGAGATTCATCGTTACTCTTTCCATAGGTTACTGGTATTCTCTGATTCAATGCCTCTCGTGACGAAGAAGTGGCTATCTTAATAGTGCAATACTTCTTCCTCCGAGTTGCTCACACAGTTTACTACTTTTTGTGTAGTTTTTGTCTGCCAGAAACTATAATTCACTAGCTGTGTATCATAAAAGATTCATCGTTTCTCCTCCTAGGGGTTATTCGAGACCTCTTATTGCAAACCGCAAGTAACGAGGCATTGGCTACCTTAAGAGAGTCATAGTTACTCGTCCCAATTGCTCACCCAGTCTGCCACTTTTCCTTACTGCGGCCAGTCTGCCAGAAGCGATATGTCACTCGTTGTGTATCTTAAGAGATTCATCGTTACTCTTTCCATAGGTTACTGGTATTCTCTGATTCAATGCCTCTCGTGACGAAAAAGTGGCTATCTTAATAGTGCAATACTTCTTCCTCACAGTGGCTCACACAGTTTACTACTTTTTTGTGTAGTTTTTGTCTGCCAGAAACTATAATTCACTAGTTTTGTATCATAAAAGAGTCATCGTTTCTCCTCCTAGGGGTTATTCGAGACCTCTTAATCCAAACCGCAAGTAACGAGGCATTGGCTACCTTAAGAGAGTCATAGTTACTCGTTCAATTGCTCACCCAGTCTGCCACTTTTTCTTACTGCGGCCAGTCTGCCAGAAGCGATATGTCACTCGTTGTGTATCTTAAGAGATTCATCGTTACTCCTTCCATAGGTTACTGGTATTCTCTGAGTCAATACCACTCGTGACGAAAAAGTGGCTATCTTAATAGTGCAATACTTCTTCCTCCCAGTTGCTCACACAGTTTACTACTTTTTTGTGTAGTTTTTGTCTGCCAGAAACTATAATTCACTAGCTGTGTATCATAAAAGAGTCATCGTTTCTCCTCCTAGGGGTTTTCGAGATTTCTTAATCCAAACCGCAAGTAACGAGGCATTGGCTACCTTAAGAGAGTCATAGTTACTCGTCCCCATTGCTCACCCAGTCTGCCACTTTTTATAAACTGTGGCCAGTCTGCCAGAAGCGATATGTCACTCGTTGTGTATCTTAAGAGATTCATCGTTACTCCTTCCATAGGTTACTGGTATTCTCTGAGTCAATACCTCTCTTGACGAAAAAGTGGCTATCTTAATAGTGCAATACTTCTTCCTCCGAGTTGCTCACACAGTTTACTACTTTTTGTGTACTTGCCAGTCTGCCAGAAGCGATATGTCACTAGTTGTGTATCATAAAAGGGTCATCGCTTCTCCTCCTAGGGGTTATTCGAGATTTCTTAATCCAAACCGCAAGTAACGAGGCATTGGCTACCTTAAGAGAGTCATAGTTACTCGTCCCAATTGCTCACCCAGTCTGCCACTTTTCCTTACTGCGGCCAGTCTGCCAGAAGCGATATGTCACTCGTTGTGTATCTTAAGAGATTCATCGTTACTCTTTCCATAGGTTACTGGTATTCTCTGATTCAATGCCTCTCGTGACGAAAAAGTGGCTATCTTAATAGTGCAATACTTCTTCCTCCCAGTTGCTCACACAGTTTACTACATTTTTGTGTAGTTTTTGTCTGCCAGAAACTATAATTCACTAGTTTTGTATCATAAAAGAGTCATCGTTTCTCCTCCTAGGGGTTATTCGAGACCTCTTATTGCAAACCGCAAGTAACGAGGCATTGGCTACCTTAAGAGAGTCATAGTTACTCGTCCCAATTGCTCACCCAGTCTGCCACTTTTCCTTACTGCGGCCAGTCTGCCAGAAGCGATATGTCACTCGTTGTGTATCTTAAGAGATTCATCGTTACTCTTTCCGTAGGTTACTGGTATTCTCTGATTCAATGCCTCTCGTGACGAAAAAGTGGCTATCTTAATAGTGCAATACTTCTTCCTCCCAGTTGCTCACACAGTTTACTACTTTTTTGTGCAGTTTTTGTCTGCCAGAAACTATAATTCACTAGTTTTGTATCATAAAAGAGTCATCGTTTCTCCTCCTAGGGGTTATTCGAGACCTCTTAATGCAAACCGCAAGTAACGAGGCATTGGCTACCTTAAGAGAGTCATAGTTACTCGTCCCAATTGCTCACCCAGTCTGCCACTTTTCCTTACTGCGGCCAGTCTGCCAGAAGCGATATGTCACTCGTTGTGTATCTTAAGAGATTCATCGTTACTCTTTCCATAGGTTACTGGTATTCTCTGATTCAATGCCTCTCGTGACGAAAAAGTGGCTATCTTAATAGTGCAATACTTCTTCCTCCCAGTTGCTCACACAGTTTACTACTTTTTTGTGTAGTTTTTGTCTGCCAGAAGCTATAATTCACTAGTTTTGTATCATAAAAGAGTCATCGTTTCTCCTCCTAGGGGTTATTCGAGATCTCTTAATCCAAACCGCAAGTAACGAGGCATTGGCTACCTTAAGAGAGTCATAGTTACTCGTCCCAATTGCTCACCCAGTCTGCCACTTTTTCTTACTGCGGCCAGTCTGCCAGAAGCGATATGTCACTCGTTGTGTATCTTAAGAGATTCATCGTTACTCCTTCCATAGGTTACTGGTATTCTCTGAGTCAATACCTCTCGTGACGAAAAAGTGGCTATCTTAATAGTGCAATACTTCTTCCTCCCAGTTGCTCACACAGTTTACTACTTTTTGTGTAGTTTTTGTCTGCCAGAAACTATAATTCACTAGCTGTGTATCATAAAAGAGTCATCGTTTCTCCTCCTAGGGGTTTTCGAGATTTCTTAATCCAAACCGCAAGTAACGAGGCATTGGCTACCTTAAGAGAGTCATACTTACTCGTCCCAATTGCTCACCCAGTCTGCCACTTTTCCTTACTGCGGCCAGTCTGCCAGAAGCGATATGTCACTCGTTGTGTATCTTAAGAGATTCATCGTTACTCTTTCCATAGGTTACTGGTATTCTCTGATTCAATGCCTCTCGTGACGAAAAAGTGGCTATCTTAATAGTGCAATACTTCTTCCTCCCAGTTGCTCACACAGTTTACTACTTTTTTGTGTAGTTTTTGTCTGCCAGAAGCTATAATTCACTAGTTTTGTATCATAAAAGAGTCATCGTTTCTCCTCCTAGGGGTTATTCGAGACCTCTTAATCCAAACCGCAAGTAACGAGGCATTGGCTACCTTAAGAGAGTCATAGTTACTCGTCCCAATTGCTCACCCAGTCTGCCACTTTTTCTTACTGCGGCCAGTCTGCCAGAAGCGATATGTCACTCGTTGTGTATCTTAAGAGATTCATCGTTACTCCTTCCATAGGTTACTGGTATTCTCTGAGTCAATACCTCTCGTGACGAAAAAGTGGCTATCTTAATAGTGCAATACTTCTTCCTCCCAGTTGCTCACACAGTTTACTACTTTTTGTGTAGTTTTTGTCTGCCAGAAACTATAATTCACTAGCTGTGTATCATAAAAGAGTCATCGTTTCTCCTCCTAGGGGTTTTCGAGATTTCTTAATCCAAACCGCAAGTAACGAGGCATTGGCTACCTTAAGAGAGTCATAGTTACTCGTCCCAATTGCTCACCCAGTCGGCCACTTTTCCTTACTGCGGCCAGTCTGCCAGAAGCGATATGTCACTCGTTGTGTATCTTAAGAGATTCATCGTTACTCTTTCCATAGGTTACTGAAATTCTCTGATTCAATGCCTCTCGTGACGAAAAAGTGGCTATCTTAATAGTGCAATACTTCTTCCTCTCAGTTGCTCACACAGTTTACTACTTTTTTGTGTAGTTTTTGTCTGCCAGAAACTATAATTCACTAGTTTTGTATCATAAAAGAGTCATCGTTTCTCCTCCTAGGGGTTATTAGAGACCTCTTAATGCAAACCGCAAGTAACGAGGCATTGGCTACCTTAAGAGAGTCATAGTTACTCGTCCCAATTGCTCACCCAGTCTGCCACTTTTCCTTACTGCGGCCAGTCTGCCAGAAGCGATATGTCACTCGTTGTGTATCTTAAGAGATTCATCGTTACTCTTTCCGTAGGTTACTGGTATTCTCTGATTCAATGCCTCTCGTGACGAAAAAGTGGCTATCTTAATAGTGCAATACTTCTTCCTCCCAGTTGCTCACACAGTTTACTACTTTTTTGTGCAGTTTTTGTCTGCCAGAAACTATAATTCACTAGTTTTGTATCATAAAAGAGTCATCGTTTCTCCTCCTAGGGGTTATTCGAGACCTCTTAATGCAAACCGCAAGTAACGAGGCATTGGCTACCTTAAGAGAGTCATAGTTACTCGTCCCAATTGCTCACCCAGTCTGCCACTTTTCCTTACTGCGGCCAGTCTGCCAGAAGCGATATGTCACTCGTTGTGTATCTTAAGAGATTCATCGTTACTCTTTCCATAGGTTACTGGTATTCTCTGATTCAATGCCTCTCGTGACGAAAAAGTGGCTATCTTAATAGTGCAATACTTCTTCCTCCCAGTTGCTCACACAGTTTACTACTTTTTTGTGTAGTTTTTGTCTGCCAGAAGCTATAATTCACTAGTTTTGTATCATAAAAGAGTCATCGTTTCTCCTCCTAGGGGTTATTCGAGACCTCTTAATCCAAACCGCAAGTAACGAGGCATTGGCTACCTTAAGAGAGTCATAGTTACTCGTCCAAATTGCTCACCCAGTCTGCCACTTTTTCTTACTGCGGCCAGTCTGCCAGAAGCGATATGTCACTCGTTGTGTATCTTAAGAGATTCATCGTTACTCCTTCCATAGGTTACTGGTATTCTCTGAGTCAATACCTCTCGTGACGAAAAAGTGGCTATCTTAATAGTGCAATACTTCTTCCTCCCAGTTGCTCACACAGTTTGCTACTTTTTGTGTAGTTTTTGTCTGCCAGAAACTATAATTCACTAGCTGTGTATCATAAAAGAGTCATCGTTTCTCCTCCTAGGGGTTTTCGAGATTTCTTAATCCAAACCGCAAGTAACGAGGCATTGGCTACCTTAAGAGAGTCATAGTTACTCGTCCCAATTGCTCACCCAGTCTGCCACTTTTCCTTACTGCGGCCAGTCTGCCAGAAGCGATATGTCACTCGTTGTGTATCTTAAGAGATTCATCGTTACTCTTTCCATAGGTTACTGGTATTCTCTGATTCAATGCCTCTCGTGACGAAAAAGTGGCTATCTTAATAGTGCAATACTTCTTCCTCCCAGTTGCTCACACAGTTTACTACTTTTTTGTGTAGTTTTTGTCTGCCAGAAGCTATAATTCACTAGTTTTGTATCATAAAAGAGTCATCGTTTCTCCTCCTAGGGGTTATTCGAGACCTCTTAATCCAAACCGCAAGTAACGAGGCATTGGCTACCTTAAGAGAGTCATAGTTACTCGTCCCAATTGCTCACCCAGTCTGCCACTTTTTCTTACTGCGGCCAGTCTGCCAGAAGCGATATGTCACTCGTTGTGTATCTTAAGAGATTCATCGTTACTCCTTCCATAGGTTACTGGTATTCTCTGAGTCAATACCTCTCGTGACGAAAAAGTGGCTATCTTAATAGTGCAATACTTCTTCCTCCCAGTTGCTCACACAGTTTACTACTTTTTGTGTAGTTTTTGTCTGCCAGAAACTATAATTCACTAGCTGTGTATCATAAAAGAGTCATCGTTTCTCCTCCTAGGGGTTTTCGAGATTTCTTAATCCAAACCGCAAGTAACGAGGCATTGGCTACCTTAAGAGAGTCATAGTTACTCGTCCCAATTGCTCACCCAGTCTGCCACTTTTCCTTACTGCGGCCAGTCTGCCAGAAGCGATATGTCACTCGTTGTGTATCTTAAGAGATTCATCGTTACTCTTTCCATAGGTTACTGGTATTCTCTGATTCAATGCCTCTCGTGACGAAAAAGTGGCTATCTTAATAGTGCAATACTTCTTCCTCCCAGTTGCTCACACAGTTTACTACTTTTTGTGTAGTTTTTGTCTGCCAGAAACTATAATTCACTAGCTGTGTATCATAAAAGAGTCATCGTTTCTCCTCCTAGGGGTTTTCGAGATTTCTTAATCCAAACCGCAAGTAACGAGGCATTGGCTACCTTAAGAGAGTCATAGTTACTCGTCCCAATTGCTCACCCAGTCGGCCACTTTTCCTTACTGCGGCCAGTCTGCCAGAAGCGATATGTCACTCGTTGTGTATCTTAAGAGATTCATCGTTACTCTTTCCATAGGTTACTGAAATTCTCTGATTCAATGCCTCTCGTGACGAAAAAGTGGCTATCTTAATAGTGCAATACTTCTTCCTCTCAGTTGCTCACACAGTTTACTATTTTTTTGTGTAGTTTTTGTCTGCCAGAAACTATAATTCACTAGTTTTGTATCATAAAAGAGTCATCGTTTCTCCTCCTAGGGGTTATTAGAGACCTCTTAATGCAAACCGCAAGTAACGAGGCATTGGCTACCTTAAGAGAGTCATAGTTACTCGTCCCAATTGCTCACCCAGTCTGCCACTTTTCCTTACTGCGGCCAGTCTGCCAGAAGCGATATGTCACTCGTTGTGTATCTTAAGAGATTCATCGTTACTCTTTCCGTAGGTTACTGGTATTCTCTGATTCAATGCCTCTCGTGACGAAAAAGTGGCTATCTTAATAGTGCAATACTTCTTCCTCCCAGTTGCTCACACAGTTTACTACTTTTTTGTGCAGTTTTTGTCTGCCAGAAACTATAATTCACTAGTTTTGTATCATAAAAGAGTCATCGTTTCTCCTCCTAGGGGTTATTCGAGACCTCTTAATGCAAACCGCAAGTAACGAGGCATTGGCTACCTTAAGAGAGTCATAGTTACTCGTCCCAATTGCTCACCCAGTCTGCCACTTTTCCTTACTGCGGCCAGTCTGCCAGAAGCGATATGTCACTCGTTGTGTATCTTAAGAGATTCATCGTTACTCTTTCCATAGGTTACTGGTATTCTCTGATTCAATGCCTCTCGTGACGAAAAAGTGGCTATCTTAATAGTGCAATACTTCTTCCTCCCAGTTGCTCACACAGTTTACTACTTTTTTGTGTAGTTTTTGTCTGCCAGAAGCTATAATTCACTAGTTTTGTATCATAAAAGAGTCATCGTTTCTCCCCCTAGGGGTTATTCGAGACCTCTTAATCCAAACCGCAAGTAACGAGGCATTGGCTACCTTAAGAGAGTCATAGTTACTCGTCCCAATTGCTCACCCAGTCTGCCACTTTTTCTTACTGCGGCCAGTCTGCCAGAAGCGATATGTCACTCGTTCTGTATCTTAAGAGATTCATCGTTACTCCTTCCATAGGTTACTGGTATTCTCTGAGTCAATACCTCTCGTGACGAAAAAGTGGCTATCTTAATAGTGCAATACTTCTTCCTCCCAGTTGCTCACACAGTTTACTACTTTTTGTGTAGTTTTTGTCTGCCAGAAACTATAATTCACTAGCTGTGTATCATAAAAGAGTCATCGTTTCTCCTCCTAGGGGTTTTCGAGATTTCTTAATCCAAACCGCAAGTAACGAGGCATTGGCTACCTTAAGAGAGTCATAGTTACTCGTCCCAATTGCTCACCCAGTCTGCCACTTTTCCTTACTGCGGCCAGTCTGCCAGAAGCGATATGTCACTCGTTGTGTATCTTAAGAGATTCATCGTTACTCTTTCCATAGGTTACTGGTATTCTCTGATTCAATGCCTCTCGTGACGAAAAAGTGGCTATCTTAATAGTGCAATACTTCTTCCTCCCAGTTGCTCACACAGTTTACTACTTTTTTGTGTAGTTTTTGTCTGCCAGAAGCTATAATTCACTAGTTTTGTATCATAAAAGAGTCATCGTTTCTCCTCCTAGGGGTTATTCGAGACCTCTTAATCCAAACCGCAAGTAACGAGGCATTGGCTACCTTAAGAGAGTCATAGTTACTCGTCCCAATTGCTCACCCAGTCTGCCACTTTTTCTTACTGCGGCCAGTCTGCCAGAAGCGATATGTCACTCGTTGTGTATCTTATGAGATTCATCGTTACTCCTTCCATAGGTTACTGGTATTCTCTGAGTCAATACCTCTCGTGACGAAAAAGTGGCTTTCTTAATAGTGCAATACTTCTTCCTCCCAGTTGCTCACACAGTTTACTACTTTTTGTGTAGTTTTTGTCTGCCAGAAACTATAATTCACTAGCTGTGTATCATAAAAGAGTCATCGTTTCTCCTCCTAGGGGTTTTCGAGATTTCTTAATCCAAACCGCAAGTAACGAGGCATTGGCTACCTTAAGAGAGTCATAGTTACTCGTCCCAATTGCTCACCCAGTCTGCCACTTTTCCTTACTGCGGCCAGTCTGCCAGAAGCGATATGTCACTCGTTGTGTATCTTAAGAGATTCATCGTTACTCTTTCCATAGGTTACTGAAATTCTCTGATTCAATGCCTCTCGTGACGAAAAAGTGGCTATCTTAATAGTGCAATACTTCTTCCTCTCAGTTGCTCACACAGTTTACTACTTTTTTGTGTAGTTTTTGTCTGCCAGAAACTATAATTCACTAGTTTTGTATCATAAAAGAGTCATCGTTTCTCCTCCTAGGGGTTATTAGAGACCTCTTAATGCAAACCGCAAGTAACGAGGCATTGGCTACCTTAAGAGAGTCATAGTTACTCGTCCCAATTGCTCACCCAGTCTGCCACTTTTCCTTACTGCGGCCAGTCTGCCAGAAGCGATATGTCACTCGTTGTGTATCTTAAGAGATTCATCGTTACTCTTTCCATAGGTTACTGGTATTCTCTGATTCAATGCCTCTCGTGACGAAAAAGTGGCTATCTTAATAGTGCAATACTTCTTCCTCCGAGTTGCTCACACAGTTTACTACTTTTTGTGTAGTTTTTGTCTGCCAGAAACTATAATTCACTAGCTGTGTATCATAAAAGATTCATCGTTTCTCCTCCTAGGGGTTATTCGAGACCTCTTATTGCAAACCGCAAGTAACGAGGCATTGGCTACCTTAAGAGAGTCATAGTTACTCGTCCCAATTGCTCACCCAGTCTGCCACTTTTCCTTACTGCGGCCAGTCTGCCAGAAGCGATATGTCACTCGTTGTGTATCTTAAGAGATTCATCGTTACTCTTTCCATAGGTTACTGGTATTCTCTGATTCAATGCCTCTCGTGACGAAAAAGTGGCTATCTTAATAGTGCAATACTTCTTCCTCACAGTGGCTCACACAGTTTACTACTTTTTTGTGTAGTTTTTGTCTGCCAGAAACTATAATTCACTAGTTTTGTATCATAAAAGAGTCATCGTTTCTCCTCCTAGGGGTTATTCGAGACCTCTTAATCCAAACCGCAAGTAACGAGGCATTGGCTACCTTAAGAGAGTCATAGTTACTCGTCCCAATTGCTCACCCAGTCTGCCACTTTTTCTTACTGCGGCCAGTCTGCCAGAAGCGTTATGTCACTCGTTGTGTATCTTAAGAGATTCATCGTTACTCCTTCCATAGGTTACTGGTATTCTCTGAGTCAATACCTCTCGTGACGAAAAAGTGGCTATCTTAATAGTGCAATACTTCTTCCTCCCAGTTGCTCACACAGTTTACTACTTTTTTGTGTAGTTTTTGTCTGCCAGAAACTATAATTCACTAGCTGTGTATCATAAAAGAGTCATCGTTTCTCCTCCTAGGGGTTTTCGAGATTTCTTAATCCAAACCGCAAGTAACGAGGCATTGGCTACCTTAAGAGAGTCATAGTTACTCGTCCCCATTGCTCACCCAGTCTGCCACTTTTTATAAACTGTGGCCAGTCTGCCAGAAGCGATATGTCACTCGTTGTGTATCTTAAGAGATTCATCGTTACTCCTTCCATAGGTTACTGGTATTCTCTGAGTCAATACCTCTCTTGACGAAAAAGTGGCTATCTTAATAGTGCAATACTTCTTCCTCTGAGTTGCTCACACAGTTTACTACTTTTTGTGTACTTGCCAGTCTGCCAGAAGCGATATGTCACTAGTTGTGTATCATAAAAGGGTCATCGCTTCTCCTCCTAGGGGTTATTCGAGATTTCTTAATCCAAACCGCAAGTAACGAGGCATTGGCTACCTTAAGAGAGTCATAGTTACTCGTCCCAATTGCTCACCCAGTCTGCCACTTTTCCTTACTGCGGCCAGTCTGCCAGAAGCGATATGTCACTCGTTGTGTATCTTAAGAGATTCATCGTTACTCTTTCCATAGGTTACTGATATTCTCTGATTCAATGCCTCTCGTGACGAAAAAGTGGCTATCTTAATAGTGCAATACTTCTTCCTCCCATTTGCTCACACAGTTTACTACTTTTTTGTGTAGTTTTTGTCTGCCAGAAACTATAATTCACTAGTTTTGTATCATAAAAGAGTCATCGTTTCTCCTCCTAGGGGTTATTCGAGACCTCTTAATGCAAACCGCAAGTAACGAGGCATTGGCTACCTTAAGAGAGTCATAGTTACTCTTCCCAATTGCTCACCCAGTCTGCCACTTTTCCTTACTGCGGCCAGTCTGCCAGAAGCGATATGTCACTCGTTGTGTATCTTAAGAGATTCATCGTTACTCTTTCCATAGGTTACTGAAATTCTCTGATTCAATGCCTCTCGTGACGAAAAAGTGGCTATCTTAATAGTGCAATACTTCTTCCTCCCAGTTGCTCACACAGTTTACTACTTTTTTGTGTAGTTTTTGTCTGCCAGAAACTATAATTCACTAGTTTTGTATCATAAAAGAGTCATCGTTTCTCCTCCTAGGGGTTATTCGAGACCTCTTAATGCAAACCGCAAGTAACGAGGCATTGGCTACCTTAAGAGAGTCATAGTTACTCGTCCCAATTGCTCACCCAGTCTGCCACTTTTCCTTACTGCGGCCAGTCTGCCAGAAGCGATATGTCACTCGTTGTGTATCTTAAGAGATTCATCGTTACTCTTTCCATAGGTTACTGATATTCTCTGATTCAATGCCTCTCGTGACGAAAAAGTGGCTATCTTAATAGTGCAATACTTCTTCCTCCGAGTTGCTCACACAGTTTACTACTTTTTGTGTAGTTTTTGTCTGCCAGAAACTATAATTCACTAGCTGTGTATCATAAAAGATTCATCGTTTCTCCTCCTAGGGGTTATTCGAGACCTCTTATTGCAAACCGCAAGTAACGAGGCATTGGCTACCTTAAGAGTGTCATAGTTACTCGTCCCAATTGCTCACCCAGTCTGCCACTTTTCCTTACTGCGGCCAGTCTGCCAGAAGCGATATGTCACTCGTTGTGTATCTTAAGAGATTCATCGTTACTCTTTCCATAGGTTACTGGTATTCTCTGATTCAATGCCTCTCGTGACGAAAAAGTGGCTATCTTAATAGTGCAATACTTCTTCCTCACAGTGGCTCACACAGTTTACTACTTTTTTGTGTAGTTTTTGTCTGCCAGAAACTATAATTCACTAGTTTTGTATCATAAAAGAGTCATCGTTTCTCCTCCTAGGGGTTATTCGAGACCTCTTAATCCAAACCGCAAGTAACGAGGCATTGGCTACCTTAAGAGAGTCATAGTTACTCGTCCCAATTGCTCACCCAGTCTGCCACTTTTTCTTACTGCGGCCAGTCTGCCAGAAGCGATATGTCACTCGTTGTGTATCTTAAGAGATTCATCGTTACTCCTTCCATAGGTTACTGGTATTCTCTGAGTCAATACCTCTCGTGACGAAAAAGTGGCTATCTTAATAGTGCAATACTTCTTCCTCCCAGTTGCTCACACAGTTTAAAACTTTTTGTGTAGTTTTTGTCTGCCAGAAACTATAATTCACTAGCTGTGTATCATAAAAGAGTCATCGTTTCTCCTCCTAGGGGTTTTCGAGATTTCTTAATCCAACCCGGAAGTAACGAGGCATTGGCTACCTTAAGAGAGTCATAGTTACTCTTCCCAATTGCTCACCCAGTCTGCCACTTTTCCTTACTGCGGCCAGTCTGCCAGAAGCGATATGTCACTCGTTGTGTATCTTAAGAGATTCATCGTTACTCTTTCCATAGGTTACTGAAATTCTCTGATTCAATGCCTCTCGTGACGAAAAAGTGGCTATCTTAATAGTGCAATACTTCTTCCTCCCAGTTGCTCACACAGTTTACTACTTTTTTGTGTAGTTTTTGTCTGCCAGAAACTATAATTCACTAGTTTTGTATCATAAAAGAGTCATCGTTTCTCCTCCTAGGGGTTATTCGAGACCTCTTAATGCAAACCGCAAGTAACGAGGCATTGGCTACCTTAAGAGAGTCATAGTTACTCGTCCCAATTGCTCACCCAGTCTGCCACTTTTCCTTACTGCGGCCAGTCTGCCAGAAGCGATATGTCACTCGTTGTGTATCTTAAGAGATTCATCGTTACTCTTTCCATAGGTTACTGATATTCTCTGATTCAATGCCTCTCGTGACGAAAAAGTGGCTATCTTAATAGTGCAATACTTCTTCCTCCGAGTTGCTCACACAGTTTACTACTTTTTGTGTAGTTTTTGTCTGCCAGAAACTATAATTCACTAGCTGTGTATCATAAAAGATTCATCGTTTCTCCTCCTAGGGGTTATTCGAGACCTCTTATTGCAAACCGCAAGTAACGAGGCATTGGCTACCTTAAGAGTGTCATAGTTACTCGTCCCAATTGCTCACCCAGTCTGCCACTTTTCCTTACTGCGGCCAGTCTGCCAGAAGCGATATGTCACTCGTTGTGTATCTTAAGAGATTCATCGTTACTCTTTCCATAGGTTACTGGTATTCTCTGATTCAATGCCTCTCGTGACGAAAAAGTGGCTATCTTAATAGTGCAATACTTCTTCCTCACAGTGGCTCACACAGTTTACTACTTTTTTGTGTAGTTTTTGTCTGCCAGAAACTATAATTCACTAGTTTTGTATCATAAAAGAGTCATCGTTTCTCCTCCTAGGGGTTATTCGAGACCTCTTAATCCAAACCGCAAGTAACGAGGCATTGGCTACCTTAAGAGAGTCATAGTTACTCGTCCCAATTGCTCACCCAGTCTGCCACTTTTTCTTACTGCGGCCAGTCTGCCAGAAGCGATATGTCACTCGTTGTGTATCTTAAGAGATTCATCGTTACTCCTTCCATAGGTTACTGGTATTCTCTGAGTCAATACCTCTCGTGACGAAAAATTGGCTATCTTAATAGTGCAATACTTCTTCCTCCCAGTTGCTCACACAGTTTACTACTTTTTTGTGTAGTTTTTGTCTGCCAGAAACTATAATTCACTAGCTGTGTATCATAAAAGAGTCATCGTTTCTCCTCCTAGGGGTTTTCGAGATTTCTTAATCCAAACCGCAAGTAACGAGGCATTGGCTACCTTAAGAGAGTCATAGTTACTCGTCCCCATTGCTCACCCAGTCTGCCACTTTTTATAAACTGTGGCCAGTCTGCCAGAAGCGATATGTCACTCGTTGTGTATCTTAAGAGATTCATCGTTACTCCTTCCATAGGTTACTGGTATTCTCTGAGTCAATACCTCTCTTGACGAAAAAGTGGCTATCTTAATAGTGCAATACTTCTTCCTCCGAGTTGCTCACACAGTTTACTACTTTTTGTGTACTTGCCAGTCTGCCAGAAGCGATATGTCACTAGTTGTGTATCATAAAAGGGTCATCGCTTCTCCTCCTAGGGGTTATTCGAGATTTCTTAATCCAAACCGCAAGTAACGAGGCATTGGCTACCTTAAGAGAGTCATAGTTACTCGTCCCAATTGCTCACCCAGTCTGCCACTTTTCCTTACTGCGGCCAGTCTGCCAGAAGCGATATGTCACTCGTTGTGTATCTTAAGAGATTCATCGTTACTCTTTCCATAGGTTACTGATATTCTCTGATTCAATGCCTCTCGTGACGAAAAAGTGGCTATCTTAATAGTGCAATACTTCTTCCTCCCATTTGCTCACACAGTTTACTACTTTTTTGTGTAGTTTTTGTCTGCCAGAAACTATAATTCACTAGTTTTGTATCATAAAAGAGTCATCGTTTCTCCTCCTAGGGGTTATTCGAGACCTCTTAATGCAAACCGCAAGTAACGAGGCATTGGCTACCTTAAGAGAGTAATAGTTACTCGTCCCAATTGCTCACCCAGTCGGCCACTTTTCCTTACTGCGGCCAGTCTGCCAGAAGCGATATGTCACTCGTTGTGTATCTTAAGAGATTCATCGTTACTCTTTCCATAGGTTACTGGTATTCTCTGATTCAATGCCTCTCGTGACGAAAAAGTGGCTATCTTAATAGTGCAATACTTCTTCCTCCCAGTTGCTCACACAGTTTACTACTTTTTTGTGTAGTTTTTGTCTGCCAGAAACTATAATTCACTAGTTTTGTATCATAAAAGAGTCATCGTTTCTCCTCCTAGGGGTTATTCGAGACCTCTTAATGCAAACCGCAAGTAACGAGGCATTGGCTACCTTAAGAGAGTCATAGTTACTCGTCCCAATTGCTCACCCAGTCTGCCACTTTTTCTTACTGCGGCCAGTCTGCCAGAAGCGATATGTCACTCGTTGTGTATCTTAAGAGATTCATCGTTACTCTTTCCGTAGGTTACTGGTATTCTCTGATTCAATGCCTCTCGTGACGAAAAAGTGGCTATCTTAATAGTGCAATACTTCTTCCTCCCAGTTGCTCACACAGTTTACTACTTTTTTGTGCAGTTTTTGTCTGCCAGAAACTATAATTCACTAGTTTTGTATCATAAAAGAGTCATCGTTTCTCCTCCTAGGGGTTATTCGAGACCTCTTAATGCAAACCGCAAGTAACGAGGCATTGGCTACCTTAAGAGAGTCATAGTTACTCGTCCCAATTGCTCACCCAGTCTGCCACTTTTCCTTACTGCGGCCAGTCTGCCAGAAGCGATATGTCACTCGTTGTGTATCTTAAGAGATTCATCGTTACTCTTTCCATAGGTTACTGGTATTCTCTGATTCAATGCCTCTCGTGACGAAAAAGTGGCTATCTTAATAGTGCAATACTTCTTCCTCCCAGTTGCTCACACAGTTTACTACTTTTTTGTGTAGTTTTTGTCTGCCAGAAACTATAATTCACTAGTTTTGTATCATAAAAGAGTCATCGTTTCTCCTCCTAGGGGTTATTCGAGACCTCTTAATGCAAACCGCAAGTAACGAGGCATTGGCTACCTTAAGAGAGTCATAGTTACTCGTCCCAATTGCTCACCCAGTCTGCCACTTTTTCTTACTGCGGCCAGTCTGCCAGAAGCGATATGTCACTCGTTGTGTATCTTAAGAGATTCATCGTTACTCCTTCCATAGGTTACTGGTATTCTCTGAGTCAATACCTCTCGTGACGAAAAATTGGCTATCTTAATAGTGCAATACTTCTTCCTCCCAGTTGCTCACACAGTTTACTACTTTTTTGTGTAGTTTTTGTCTGCCAGAAACTATAATTCACTAGCTGTGTATCATAAAAGAGTCATCGTTTCTCCTCCTAGGGGTTATTCGAGACCTCTTAATGCAAACCGCAAGTAACGAGGCATTGGCTACCTTAAGAGAGTAATAGTTACTCGTCCCAATTGCTCACCCAGTCTGCCACTTTTCCTTACTGCGGCCAGTCTGCCAGAAGCGATATGTCACTCGTTGTGTATCTTAAGAGATTCATCGTTACTCTTTCCATAGGTTACTGGTATTCTCTGATTCAATGCCTCTCGTGACGAAAAAGTGGCTATCTTAATAGTGCAATACTTCTTCCTCCCAGTTGCTCACACAGTTTACTACTTTTTTGTGTAGTTTTTGTCTGCCAGAAACTATAATTCACTAGTTTTGTATCATAAAAGAGTCATCGTTTCTCCTCCTAGGGGTTATTCGAGACCTCTTAATGCAAACCGCAAGTAACGAGGCATTGGCTACCTTAAGAGAGTCATAGTTACTCGTCCCAATTGCTCACCCAGTCTGCCACTTTTTCTTACTGCGGCCAGTCTGCCAGAAGCGATATGTCACTCGTTGTGTATCTTAAGAGATTCATCGTTACTCTTTCCGTAGGTTACTGGTATTCTCTGATTCAATGCCTCTCGTGACGAAAAAGTGGCTATCTTAATAGTGCAATACTTCTTCCTCCCAGTTGCTCACACAGTTTACTACTTTTTTGTGCAGTTTTTGTCTGCCAGAAACTATAATTCACTAGTTTTGTATCATAAAAGAGTCATCGTTTCTCCTCCTAGGGGTTATTCGAGACCTCTTAATGCAAACCGCAAGTAACGAGGCATTGGCTACCTTAAGAGAGTCATAGTTACTCGTCCCAATTGCTCACCCAGTCTGCCACTTTTCCTTACTGCGGCCAGTCTGCCAGAAGCGATATGTCACTCGTTGTGTATCTTAAGAGATTCATCGTTACTCTTTCCATAGGTTACTGGTATTCTCTGATTCAATGCCTCTCGTGACGAAAAAGTGGCTATCTTAATAGTGCAATACTTCTTCCTCCCAGTTGCTCACACAGTTTACTACTTTTTTGTGTAGTTTTTGTCTGCCAGAAACTATAATTCACTAGTTTTGTATCATAAAAGAGTCATCGTTTCTCCTCCTAGGGGTTATTCGAGACCTCTTAATGCAAACCGCAAGTAACGAGGCATTGGCTACCTTAAGAGAGTCATAGTTACTCGTCCCAATTGCTCACCCAGTCTGCCACTTTTTCTTACTGCGGCCAGTCTGCCAGAAGCGATATGTCACTCGTTGTGTATCTTAAGAGATTCATCGTTACTCCTTCCATAGGTTACTGGTATTCTCTGAGTCAATACCTCTCGTGACGAAAAATTGGCTATCTTAATAGTGCAATACTTCTTCCTCCCAGTTGCTCACACAGTTTACTACTTTTTTGTGTAGTTTTTGTCTGCCAGAAACTATAATTCACTAGCTGTGTATCATAAAAGAGTCATCGTTTCTCCTCCTAGGGGTTTTCGAGATTTCTTAATCCAAACCGCAAGTAACGAGGCATTGGCTACCTTAAGAGAGTCATAGTTACTCGTCCCCATTGCTCACCCAGTCTGCCACTTTTTATAAACTGTGGCCAGTCTGCCAGAAGCGATATGTCACTCGTTGTGTATCTTAAGAGATTCATCGTTACTCCTTCCATAGGTTACTGGTATTCTCTGAGTCAATACCTCTCTTGACGAAAAAGTGGCTATCTTAATAGTGCAATACTTCTTCCTCCGAGTTGCTCACACAGTTTACTACTTTTTGTGTACTTGCCAGTCTGCCAGAAGCGATATGTCACTAGTTGTGTATCATAAAAGGGTCATCGCTTCTCCTCCTAGGGGTTATTCGAGATTTCTTAATCCAAACCGCAAGTAACGAGGCATTGGCTACCTTAAGAGAGTCATAGTTACTCGTCCCAATTGCTCACCCAGTCTGCCACTTTTCCTTACTGCGGCCAGTCTGCCAGAAGCGATATGTCACTCGTTGTGTATCTTAAGAGATTCATCGTTACTCTTTCCATAGGTTACTGATATTCTCTGATTCAATGCCTCTCGTGACGAAAAAGTGGCTATCTTAATAGTGCAATACTTCTTCCTCCCATTTGCTCACACAGTTTACTACTTTTTTGTGTAGTTTTTGTCTGCCAGAAACTATAATTCACTAGTTTTGTATCATAAAAGAGTCATCGTTTCTCCTCCTAGGGGTTATTCGAGACCTCTTAATGCAAACCGCAAGTAACGAGGCATTGGCTACCTTAAGAGAGTAATAGTTACTCGTCCCAATTGCTCACCCAGTCGGCCACTTTTCCTTACTGCGGCCAGTCTGCCAGAAGCGATATGTCACTCGTTGTGTATCTTAAGAGATTCATCGTTACTCTTTCCATAGGTTACTGGTATTCTCTGATTCAATGCCTCTCGTGACGAAAAAGTGGCTATCTTAATAGTGCAATACTTCTTCCTCCCAGTTGCTCACACAGTTTACTACTTTTTTGTGTAGTTTTTGTCTGCCAGAAACTATAATTCACTAGTTTTGTATCATAAAAGAGTCATCGTTTCTCCTCCTAGGGGTTATTCGAGACCTCTTAATGCAAACCGCAAGTAACGAGGCATTGGCTACCTTAAGAGAGTCATAGTTACTCGTCCCAATTGCTCACCCAGTCTGCCACTTTTTCTTACTGCGGCCAGTCTGCCAGAAGCGATATGTCACTCGTTGTGTATCTTAAGAGATTCATCGTTACTCTTTCCGTAGGTTACTGGTATTCTCTGATTCAATGCCTCTCGTGACGAAAAAGTGGCTATCTTAATAGTGCAATACTTCTTCCTCCCAGTTGCTCACACAGTTTACTACTTTTTTGTGCAGTTTTTGTCTGCCAGAAACTATAATTCACTAGTTTTGTATCATAAAAGAGTCATCGTTTCTCCTCCTAGGGGTTATTCGAGACCTCTTAATGCAAACCGCAAGTAACGAGGCATTGGCTACCTTAAGAGAGTCATAGTTACTCGTCCCAATTGCTCACCCAGTCTGCCACTTTTCCTTACTGCGGCCAGTCTGCCAGAAGCGATATGTCACTCGTTGTGTATCTTAAGAGATTCATCGTTACTCTTTCCATAGGTTACTGGTATTCTCTGATTCAATGCCTCTCGTGACGAAAAAGTGGCTATCTTAATAGTGCAATACTTCTTCCTCCCAGTTGCTCACACAGTTTACTACTTTTTTGTGTAGTTTTTGTCTGCCAGAAACTATAATTCACTAGTTTTGTATCATAAAAGAGTCATCGTTTCTCCTCCTAGGGGTTATTCGAGACCTCTTAATCCAAACCGCAAGTAACGAGGCATTGGCTACCTTAAGAGAGTCATAGTTACTCGTTCCAATTGCTCACCCAGTCTGCCACTTTTTCTTACTGCGGCCAGTCTGCCAGAAGCGATATGTCACTCGTTGTGTATCTTAAGAGATTCATCGTTACTCCTTCCATAGGTTACTGGTATTCTCTGAGTCAATACCTCTCGTGACGAAAAAGTGGCTATCTTAATAGTGCAATACTTCTTCCTCCCAGTTGCTCACACAGTTTAAAACTTTTTGTGTAGTTTTTGTCTGCCAGAAACTATAATTCACTAGCTGTGTATCATAAAAGAGTCATCGTTTCTCCTCCTAGGGGTTTTCGAGATTTCTTAATCCAAACCGCAAGTAACGAGGCATTGGCTACCTTAAGAGAGTCATAGTTACTCTTCCCAATTGCTCACCCAGTCTGCCACTTTTCCTTACTGCGGCCAGTCTGCCAGAAGCGATATGTCACTCGTTGTGTATCTTAAGAGATTCATCGTTACTCTTTCCATAGGTTACTGAAATTCTCTGATTCAATGCCTCTCGTGACGAAAAAGTGGCTATCTTAATAGTGCAATACTTCTTCCTCCCAGTTGCTCACACAGTTTACTACTTTTTTGTGTAGTTTTTGTCTGCCAGAAACTATAATTCACTAGTTTTGTATCATAAAAGAGTCATCGTTTCTCCTCCTAGGGGTTATTCGAGACCTCTTAATGCAAACCGCAAGTAACGAGGCATTGGCTACCTTAAGAGAGTCATAGTTACTCGTCCCAATTGCTCACCCAGTCTGCCACTTTTCCTTACTGCGGCGTCTGCCAGAAGCGATATGTCACTCGTTGTGTATCTTAAGAGATTCATCGTTACTCTTTCCATAGGTTACTGGTATTCTCTGATTCAATGCCTCTCGTGACGAAAAAGTGGCTATCTTAATAGTGCAATACTTCTTCCTCCCAGTTGCTCACACAGTTTACTACTTTTTTGTGTAGTTTTTGTCTGCCAGAAACTATAATTCACTAGCTGTGTATCATAAAAGAGTCATCGTTTCTCCTCCTAGGGGTTTTCGAGATTTCTTAATCCAAACCGCAAGTAACGAGGCATTGGCTACCTTAAGAGAGTCATAGTTACTCGTCCCCATTGCTCACCCAGTCTGCCACTTTTTATAAACTGTGGCCAGTCTGCCAGAAGCGATATGTCACTCGTTGTGTATCTTAAGAGATTCATCGTTACTCCTTCCATAGGTTACTGGTATTCTCTGAGTCAATACCTCTCTTGACGAAAAACTGGCTATCTTAATAGTGCAATACTTCTTCCTCCGAGTTGCTCACACAGTTTACTACTTTTTGTGTACTTGCCAGTCTGCCAGAAGCGATATGTCACTAGTTGTGTATCATAAAAGGGTCATCGCTTCTCCTCCTAGGGGTTATTCGAGATTTCTTAATCCAAACCGCAAGTAACGAGGCATTGGCTACCTTATGAGAGTCATAGTTACTCGTCCCAATTGCTCACCCAGTCTGCCACTTTTCCTTACTGCGGCCAGTCTGCCAGAAGCGATATGTCACTCGTTGTGTATCTTAAGAGATTCATCGTTACTCTTTCCATAGGTTACTGATATTCTCTGATTCAATGCCTCTCGTGACGAAAAAGTGGCTATCTTAATAGTGCAATACTTCTTCCTCCCATTTGCTCACACAGTTTACTACTTTTTTGTGTAGTTTTTGTCTGCCAGAAACTATAATTCACTAGTTTTGTATCATAAAAGAGTCATCGTTTCTCCTCCTAGGGGTTATTCGAGACCTCTTAATGCAAACCGCAAGTAACGAGGCATTGGCTACCTTAAGAGAGTCATAGTTACTCGTCCCAATTGCTCACCCAGTCGGCCACTTTTCCTTACTGCGGCCAGTCTGCCAGAAGCGATATGTCACTCGTTGTGTATCTTAAGAGATTCATCGTTACTCTTTCCATAGGTTACTGGTATTCTCTGATTCAATGCCTCTCGTGACGAAAAAGTGGCTATCTTAATAGTGCAATACTTCTTCCTCCCAGTTGCTCACACAGTTTACTACTTTTTTGTGTAGTTTTTGTCTGCCAGAAACTATAATTCACTAGTTTTGTATCATAAAAGAGTCATCGTTTCTCCTCCTAGGGGTTATTCGAGACCTCTGAATCCAAACCGCAAGTAACGAGGCATTGGCTACCTTAAGAGAGTCATAGTTACTCGTCCCAATTGCTCACCCAGTCTGCCACTTTTTCTTACTGCGGCCAGTCTGCCAGAAGCGATATGTCACTCGTTGTGTATCTTAAGAGATTCATCGTTACTCCTTCCATAGGTTACTGGTATTCTCTGAGTCAATACCTCTCGTGACGAAAAAGTGGCTATCTTAATAGTGCAATACTTCTTCCTCCCAGTTGCTCACACAGTTTAAAACTTATTGTATAGTTTTTGTCTTCCAGAAACTATAATTCACTAGCTGTGTATCATAAAAGAGTCATCGTTTCTCCTCCTAGGGGTTTTCGAGATTTCTTAATCCAAACCGCAAGTAACGAGGCATTGGCTACCTTAAGAGAGTCATAGTTACTCTTCCCAATTGCTCACCCAGTCTGCCACTTTTCCTTACTGCGGCCAGTCTGCCAGAAGCGATATGTCACTCGTTGTGTATCTTAAGAGATTCATCGTTACTCTTTCCATAGGTTACTGAAATTCTCTGATTCAATGCCTCTCGTGACGAAAAAGTGGCTATCTTAATAGTGCAATACTTCTTCCTCCCAGTTGCTCACACAGTTTACTACTTTTTTGTGTAGTTTTTGTCTGCCAGAAACTATAATTCACTAGTTTTGTATCATAAAAGAGTCATCGTTTCTCCTCCTAGGGGTTATTCGAGACCTCTTAATGCAAACCGCAAGTAACGAGGCATTGGCTACCTTAAGAGAGTCATAGTTACTCGTCCCAATTGCTCACCCAGTCTGCCACTTTTCCTTACTGCGGCCAGTCTGCCAGAAGCGATATGTCACTCGTTGTGTATCTTAAGAGATTCATCGTTACTCTTTCCATAGGTTACTGAAATTCTCTGATTCAATGCCTCTCGTGACGAAAAAGTGGCTATCTTAATAGTGCAATACTTCTTCCTCCCAGTTGCTCACACAGTTTACTACTTTTTTGTGTAGTTTTTGTCTGCCAGAAACTATAATTCAGTAGCTGTGTATCATAAAAGAGTCATCGTTTCTCCTCCTAGGGGTTTTCGAGATTTCTTAATCCAAACCGCAAGTAACGAGGCATTGGCTACCTTAAGAGAGTCATAGTTACTCGTCCCCATTGCTCACCCAGTCTGCCACTTTTTATAAACTGTGGCCAGTCTGCCAGAAGCGATATGTCACTCGTTGTGTATCTTAAGAGATTCATCGTTACTCCTTCCATAGGTTACTGGTATTCTCTGAGTCAATACCTCTCTTGACGAAAAACTGGCTATCTTAATAGTGCAATACTTCTTCCTCCGAGTTGCTCACACAGTTTACTACTTTTTGTGTACTTGCCAGTCTGCCAGAAGCGATATGTCACTAGTTTTGTATCATAAAAGAGTCATCGTTTCTCCTCCTAGGGGTTATTCGAGACCTCTTAATGCAAACCGCAAGTAACGAGGCATTGGCTACCTTAAGAGAGTCATAGTTACTCGTCCCAATTGCTCACCCAGTCGGCCACTTTTCCTTACTGCGGCCAGTCTGCCAGAAGCGATATGTCACTCGTTGTGTATCTTAAGAGATTCATCGTTACTCTTTCCATAGGTTACTGGTATTCTCTGATTCAATGCCTCTCGTGACGAAAAAGTGGCTATCTTAATAGTGCAATACTTCTTCCTCCCAGTTGCTCACACAGTTTACTACTTTTTTGTGTAGTTTTTGTCTGCCAGAAACTATAATTCACTAGTTTTGTATCATAAAAGAGTCATCGTTTCTCCTCCTAGGGGTTATTCGAGACCTCTGAATCCAAACCGCAAGTAACGAGGCATTGGCTACCTTAAGAGAGTCATAGTTACTCGTCCCAATTGCTCACCCAGTCTGCCACTTTTTCTTACTGCGGCCAGTCTGCCAGAAGCGATATGTCACTCGTTGTGTATCTTAAGAGATTCATCGTTACTCCTTCCATAGGTTACTGGTATTCTCTGAGTCAATACCTCTCGTGACGAAAAAGTGGCTATCTTAATAGTGCAATACTTCTTCCTCCCAGTTGCTCACACAGTTTAAAACTTATTGTATAGTTTTTGTCTGCCAGAAACTATAATTCACTAGCTGTGTATCATAAAAGAGTCATCGTTTCTCCTCCTAGGGGTTTTCGAGATTTCTTAATCCAAACCGCAAGTAACGAGGCATTGGCTACCTTAAGAGAGTCATAGTTACTCTTCCCAATTGCTCACCCAGTCTGACACTTTTCCTTACTGCGGCCAGTCTGCCAGAAGCGATATGTCACTCGTTGTGTATCTTAAGAGATTCATCGTTACTCTTTCCATAGGTTACTGAAATTCTCTGATTCAATGCCTCTCGTGACGAAAAAGTGGCTATCTTAATAGTGCAATACTTCTTCCTCCCAGTTGCTCACACAGTTTACTACTTTTTTGTGTAGTTTTTGTCTGCCAGAAACTATAATTCAGTAGCTGTGTATCATAAAAGAGTCATCGTTTCTCCTCCTAGGGGTTTTCGAGATTTCTTAATCCAAACCGCAAGTAACGAGGCATTGGCTACCTTAAGAGAGTCATAGTTACTCGTCCCCATTGCTCACCCAGTCTGCCACTTTTTATAAACTGTGGCCAGTCTGCCAGAAGCGATATGTCACTCGTTGTGTATCTTAAGAGATTCATCGTTACTCCTTCCATAGGTTACTGGTATTCTCTGAGTCAATACCTCTCTTGACGAAAAACTGGCTATCTTAATAGTGCAATACTTCTTCCTCCGAGTTGCTCACACAGTTTACTACTTTTTGTGTACTTGCCAGTCTGCCAGAAGCGATATGTCACTAGTTGTGTATCATAAAAGGGTCATCGCTTCTCCTCCTAGGGGTTATTCGAGATTTCTTAATCCAAACCGCAAGTAACGAGGCATTGGCTACCTTAAGAGAGTCATAGTTACTCGTCCCAATTGCTCACCCAGTCTGCCACTTTTCCTTACTGCGGCCAGTCTGCCAGAAGCGATATGTCACTCGTTGTGTATCTTAAGAGATTCATCGTTACTCTTTCCATAGGTTACTGATATTCTCTGATTCAATGCCTCTCGTGACGAAAAAGTGGCTATCTTAATAGTGCAATACTTCTTCCTCCCATTTGCTCACACAGTTTACTACTTTTTTGTGTAGTTTTTGTCTGCCAGAAACTATAATTCACTAGTTTTGTATCATAAAAGAGTCATCGTTTCTCCTCCTAGGGGTTATTCGAGACCTCTTAATGCAAACCGCAAGTAACGAGGCATTGGCTACCTTAAGAGAGTCATAGTTACTCGTCCCAATTGCTCACCCAGTCGGCCACTTTTCCTTACTGCGGCCAGTCTGCCAGAAGCGATATGTCACTCGTTGTGTATCTTAAGAGATTCATCGTTACTCTTTCCATAGGTTACTGGTATTCTCTGATTCAATGCCTCTCGTGACGAAAAAGTGGCTATCTTAATAGTGCAATACTTCTTCCTCCCAGTTGCTCACACAGTTTACTACTTTTTGTGTACTTGCCAGTCTGCCAGAAGCGATATGTCACTAGTTGTGTATCATAAAAGGGTCATCGCTTCTCCTCCTAGGGGTTATTCGAGATTTCTTAATCCAAACCGCAAGTAACGAGGCATTGGCTACCTTATGAGAGTCATAGTTACTCGTCCCAATTGCTCACCCAGTCTGCCACTTTTCCTTACTGCGGCCAGTCTGCCAGAAGCGATATGTCACTCGTTGTGTATCTTAAGAGATTCATCGTTACTCTTTCCATAGGTTACTGATATTCTCTGATTCAATGCCTCTCGTGACGAAAAAGTGGCTATCTTAATAGTGCAATACTTCTTCCTCCCATTTGCTCACACAGTTTACTACTTTTTTGTGTAGTTTTTGTCTGCCAGAAACTATAATTCACTAGTTTTGTATCATAAAAGAGTCATCGTTTCTCCTCCTAGGGGTTTTCGAGATTTCTTAATCCAAACCGCAAGTAACGAGGCATTGGCTACCTTAAGAGAGTCATAGTTACTCTTCCCAATTGCTCACCCAGTCTGACACTTTTCCTTACTGCGGCCAGTCTGCCAGAAGCGATATGTCACTCGTTGTGTATCTTAAGAGATTCATCGTTACTCTTTCCATAGGTTACTGAAATTCTCTGATTCAATGCCTCTCGTGACGAAAAAGTGGCTATCTTAATAGTGCAATACTTCTTCCTCCCAGTTGCTCACACAGTTTACTACTTTTTTGTGTAGTTTTTGTCTGCCAGAAACTATAATTCACTAGTTTTGTATCATAAAAGAGTCATCGTTTCTCCTCCTAGGGGTTATTCGAGACCTCTTAATGCAAACCGCAAGTAACGAGGCATTGGCTACCTTAAGAGAGTCATAGTTACTCGTCCCAATTGCTCACCCAGTCTGCCACTTTTCCTTACTGCGGCCAGTGTGCCAGAAGCGATATGTCACTCGTTGTGTATCTTAAGAGATTCATCGTTACTCTTTCCATAGGTTACTGAAATTCTCTGATTCAATGCCTCTCGTGACGAAAAAGTGGCTATCTTAATAGTGCAATACTTCTTCCTCCCAGTTGCTCACACAGTTTACTACTTTTTTGTGTAGTTTTTGTCTGCCAGAAACTATAATTCAGTAGCTGTGTATCATAAAAGAGTCATCGTTTCTCCTCCTAGGGGTTTTCGAGATTTCTTAATCCAAACCGCAAGTAACGAGGCATTGGCTACCTTAAGAGAGTCATAGTTACTCGTCCCCATTGCTCACCCAGTCTGCCACTTTTTATAAACTGTGGCCAGTCTGCCAGAAGCGATATGTCACTCGTTGTGTATCTTAAGAGATTCATCGTTACTCCTTCCATAGGTTACTGGTATTCTCTGAGTCAATACCTCTCTTGACGAAAAACTGGCTATCTTAATAGTGCAATACTTCTTCCTCCGAGTTGCTCACACAGTTTACTACTTTTTGTGTACTTGCCAGTCTGCCAGAAGCGATATGTCACTAGTTTTGTATCATAAAAGAGTCATCGTTTCTCCTCCTAGGGGTTATTCGAGACCTCTTAATGCAAACCGCAAGTAACGAGGCATTGGCTACCTTAAGAGAGTCATAGTTACTCGTCCCAATTGCTCACCCAGTCGGCCACTTTTCCTTACTGCGGCCAGTCTGCCAGAAGCGATATGTCACTCGTTGTGTATCTTAAGAGATTCATCGTTACTCTTTCCATAGGTTACTGGTATTCTCTGATTCAATGCCTCTCGTGACGAAAAAGTGGCTATCTTAATAGTGCAATACTTCTTCCTCCCAGTTGCTCACACAGTTTACTACTTTTTTGTGTAGTTTTTGTCTGCCAGAAACTATAATTCACTAGTTTTGTATCATAAAAGAGTCATCGTTTCTCCTCCTAGGGGTTATTCGAGACCTCTGAATCCAAACCGCAAGTAACGAGGCATTGGCTACCTTAAGAGAGTCATAGTTACTCGTCCCAATTGCTCACCCAGTCTGCCACTTTTTCTTACTGCGGCCAGTCTGCCAGAAGCGATATGTCACTCGTTGTGTATCTTAAGAGATTCATCGTTACTCCTTCCATAGGTTACTGGTATTCTCTGAGTCAATACCTCTCGTGACGAAAAAGTGGCTATCTTAATAGTGCAATACTTCTTCCTCCCAGTTGCTCACACAGTTTAAAACTTATTGTATAGTTTTTGTCTGCCAGAAACTATAATTCACTAGCTGTGTATCATAAAAGAGTCATCGTTTCTCCTCCTAGGGGTTTTCGAGATTTCTTAATCCAAACCGCAAGTAACGAGGCATTGGCTACCTTAAGAGAGTCATAGTTACTCTTCCCAATTGCTCACCCAGTCTGACACTTTTCCTTACTGCGGCCAGTCTGCCAGAAGCGATATGTCACTCGTTGTGTATCTTAAGAGATTCATCGTTACTCTTTCCATAGGTTACTGAAATTCTCTGATTCAATGCCTCTCGTGACGAAAAAGTGGCTATCTTAATAGTGCAATACTTCTTCCTCCCAGTTGCTCACACAGTTTACTACTTTTTTGTGTAGTTTTTGTCTGCCAGAAACTATAATTCACTAGTTTTGTATCATAAAAGAGTCATCGTTTCTCCTCCTAGGGGTTATTCGAGACCTCTTAATGCAAACCGCAAGTAACGAGGCATTGGCTACCTTAAGAGAGTCATAGTTACTCGTCCCAATTGCTCACCCAGTCTGCCACTTTTCCTTACTGCGGCCAGTCTGCCAGAAGCGATATGTCACTCGTTGTGTATCTTAAGAGATTCATCGTTACTCTTTCCATAGGTTACTGAAATTCTCTGATTCAATGCCTCTCGTGACGAAAAAGTGGCTATCTTAATAGTGCAATACTTCTTCCTCCCAGTTGCTCACACAGTTTACTACTTTTTTGTGTAGTTTTTGTCTGCCAGAAACTATAATTCACTAGTTTTGTATCATAAAAGAGTCATCGTTTCTCCTCCTAGGGGTTATTCGAGACCTCTTAATGCAAACCGCAGGTAACGAGGCATTGGCTACCTTAAGAGAGTCATAGTTACTCGTCCCAATTGCTCACCCAGTCTGCCACTTTTTCTTACTGCGGCCAGTCTGCCAGAAGCGATATGTCACTCGTTGTGTATCTTAAGAAATTCATCGTTACTCTTTCCGTAGGTTACTGGTATTCTCTGATTCAATGCCTCTCGTGACGAAAAAGTGGCTATCTTAATAGTGCAATACTTCTTCCTCCCAGTTGCTCACACAGTTTACTACTTTTTTGTGTAGTTTTTGTCTGCCAGAAACTATAATTCACTAGTTTTGTATCATAAAAGAGTCATCGTTTCTCCTCCTAGGGGTTATTCGAGACCTCTTAATCCAAACCGCAAGTAACGAGGCATTGGCTACCTTAAGAGAGTCATAGTTACTTGTCCCAATTGCTCACCCAGTCTGCCACTTTTCCTTACTGCGGCCAGTCTGCCAGAAGCGATATGTCACTCGTTGTGTATCTTAAGAGATTCATCGTTACTCTTTCCGTAGGTTACTGGTATTCTCTGATTCAATGCCTCTCGTGACGAAAAAGTGGCTATCTTAATAGTGCAATACTTCTTCCTCCCAGTTGCTCACACAGTTTACTACTTTTTTGTGCAGTTTTTGTCTGCCAGAAACTATAATTCACTAGTTTTGTATCATAAAAGAGTCATCGTTTCTCCTCCTAGGGGTTATTCGAGACCTCTTAATGCAAACCGCAAGTAACGAGGAATTGGCTACCTTAAGAGAGTCATAGTTACTCGTCCCAATTGCTCACCCAGTCTGCCACTTTTCCTTACTGCGGCCAGTCTGCCAGAAGCGATATGTCACTCGTTGTGTATCTTAAGAGATTCATCGTTACTCTTTCCATAGGTTACTGGTATTCTCTGATTCAATGCCTCTCGTGACGAAAAAGTGGCTATCTTAATAGTGCAATACTTCTTCCTCCCAGTTGCTCACACAGTTTACTACTTTTTTGTGTAGTTTTTGTCTGCCAGAAACTATAATTCACTAGTTTTGTATCATAAAAGAGTCATCGTTTCTCCTCCTAGGGGTTATTCGAGACCTCTTAATCCAAACCGCAAGTAACGAGGCATTGGCTACCTTAAGAGAGTCATAGTTACTCGTTCCAATTGCTCACCCAGTCTGCCACTTTTTCTTACTGCGGCCAGTCTGCCAGAAGCGATATGTCACTCGTTGTGTATCTTAAGAGATTCATCGTTACTCCTTCCATAGGTTACTGGTATTCTCTGAGTCAATACCTCTCGTGACGAAAAAGTGGCTATCTTAATAGTGCAATACTTCTTCCTCCCAGTTGCTCACACAGTTTAAAACTTTTTGTGTAGTTTTTGTCTGCCAGAAACTATAATTCACTAGCTGTGTATCATAAAAGAGTCATCGTTTCTCCTCCTAGGGGTTTTCGAGATTTCTTAATCCAAACCGCAAGTAACGAGGCATTGGCTACCTTAAGAGAGTCATAGTTACTCTTCCCAATTGCTCACCCAGTCTGCCACTTTTCCTTACTGCGGCCAGTCTGCCAGAAGCGATATGTCACTCGTTGTGTATCTTAAGAGATTCATCGTTACTCTTTCCATAGGTTACTGAAATTCTCTGATTCAATGCCTCTCGTGACGAAAAAGTGGCTATCTTAATAGTGCAATACTTCTTCCTCCCAGTTGCTCACACAGTTTACTACTTTTTTGTGTAGTTTTTGTCTGCCAGAAACTATAATTCACTAGTTTTGTATCATAAAAGAGTCATCGTTTCTCCTCCTAGGGGTTATTCGAGACCTCTTAATGCAAACCGCAAGTAACGAGGCATTGGCTACCTTAAGAGAGTCATAGTTACTCGTCCCAATTGCTCACCCAGTCTGCCACTTTTCCTTACTGCGGCGTCTGCCAGAAGCGATATGTCACTTGTTGTGTATCTTAAGAGATTCATCGTTACTCTTTCCATAGGTTACTGGTATTCTCTGATTCAATGCCTCTCGTGACGAAAAAGTGGCTATCTTAATAGTGCAATACTTCTTCCTCCCAGTTGCTCACACAGTTTACTACTTTTTTGTGTAGTTTTTGTCTGCCAGAAACTATAATTCACTAGCTGTGTATCATAAAAGAGTCATCGTTTCTCCTCCTAGGGGTTTTCGAGATTTCTTAATCCAAACCGCAAGTAACGAGGCATTGGCTACCTTAAGAGAGTCATAGTTACTCGTCCCCATTGCTCACCCAGTCTGCCACTTTTTATAAACTGTGGCCAGTCTGCCAGAAGCGATATGTCACTCGTTGTGTATCTTAAGAGATTCATCGTTACTCCTTCCATAGGTTACTGGTATTCTCTGAGTCAATACCTCTCTTGACGAAAAACTGGCTATCTTAATAGTGCAATACTTCTTCCTCCGAGTTGCTCACACAGTTTACTACTTTTTGTGTACTTGCCAGTCTGCCAGAAGCGATATGTCACTAGTTGTGTATCATAAAAGGGTCATCGCTTCTCCTCCTAGGGGTTATTCGAGATTTCTTAATCCAAACCGCAAGTAACGAGGCATTGGCTACCTTATGAGAGTCATAGTTACTCGTCCCAATTGCTCACCCAGTCTGCCACTTTTCCTTACTGCGGCCAGTCTGCCAGAAGCGATATGTCACTCGTTGTGTATCTTAAGAGATTCATCGTTACTCTTTCCATAGGTTACTGATATTCTCTGATTCAATGCCTCTCGTGACGAAAAAGTGGCTATCTTAATAGTGCAATACTTCTTCCTCCCATTTGCTCACACAGTTTACTACTTTTTTGTGTAGTTTTTGTCTGCCAGAAACTATAATTCACTAGTTTTGTATCATAAAAGAGTCATCGTTTCTCCTCCTAGGGGTTATTCGAGACCTCTTAATGCAAACCGCAAGTAACGAGGCATTGGCTACCTTAAGAGAGTCATAGTTACTCGTCCCAATTGCTCACCCAGTCGGCCACTTTTCCTTACTGCGGCCAGTCTGCCAGAAGCGATATGTCACTCGTTGTGTATCTTAAGAGATTCATCGTTACTCTTTCCATAGGTTACTGGTATTCTCTGATTCAATGCCTCTCGTGACGAAAAAGTGGCTATCTTAATAGTGCAATACTTCTTCCTCCCAGTTGCTCACACAGTTTACTACTTTTTTGTGTAGTTTTTGTCTGCCAGAAACTATAATTCACTAGTTTTGTATCATAAAAGAGTCATCGTTTCTCCTCCTAGGGGTTATTCGAGACCTCTGAATCCAAACCGCAAGTAACGAGGCATTGGCTACCTTAAGAGAGTCATAGTTACTCGTCCCAATTGCTCACCCAGTCTGCCACTTTTTCTTACTGCGGCCAGTCTGCCAGAAGCGATATGTCACTCGTTGTGTATCTTAAGAGATTCATCGTTACTCCTTCCATAGGTTACTGGTATTCTCTGAGTCAATACCTCTCGTGACGAAAAAGTGGCTATCTTAATAGTGCAATACTTCTTCCTCCCAGTTGCTCACACAGTTTAAAACTTATTGTATAGTTTTTGTCTGCCAGAAACTATAATTCACTAGCTGTGTATCATAAAAGAGTCATCGTTTCTCCTCCTAGGGGTTTTCGAGATTTCTTAATCCAAACCGCAAGTAACGAGGCATTGGCTACCTTAAGAGAGTCATAGTTACTCTTCCCAATTGCTCACCCAGTCTGACACTTTTCCTTACTGCGGCCAGTCTGCCAGAAGCGATATGTCACTCGTTGTGTATCTTAAGAGATTCATCGTTACTCTTTCCATAGGTTACTGAAATTCTCTGATTCAATGCCTCTCGTGACGAAAAAGTGGCTATCTTAATAGTGCAATACTTCTTCCTCCCAGTTGCTCACACAGTTTACTACTTTTTTGTGTAGTTTTTGTCTGCCAGAAACTATAATTCACTAGTTTTGTATCATAAAAGAGTCATCGTTTCTCCTCCTAGGGGTTATTCGAGACCTCTTAATGCAAACCGCAAGTAACGAGGCATTGGCTACCTTAAGAGAGTCATAGTTACTCGTCCCAATTGCTCACCCAGTCTGCCACTTTTCCTTACTGCGGCCAGTCTGCCAGAAGCGATATGTCACTCGTTGTGTATCTTAAGAGATTCATCGTTACTCTTTCCATAGGTTACTGAAATTCTCTGATTCAATGCCTCTCGTGACGAAAAAGTGGCTATCTTAATAGTGCAATACTTCTTCCTCCCAGTTGCTCACACAGTTTACTACTTTTTTGTGTAGTTTTTGTCTGCCAGAAACTATAATTCAGTAGCTGTGTATCATAAAAGAGTCATCGTTTCTCCTCCTAGGGGTTTTCGAGATTTCTTAATCCAAACCGCAAGTAACGAGGCATTGGCTACCTTAAGAGAGTCATAGTTACTCGTCCCCATTGCTCACCCAGTCTGCCACTTTTTATAAACTGTGGCCAGTCTGCCAGAAGCGATATGTCACTCGTTGTGTATCTTAAGAGATTCATCGTTACTCCTTCCATAGGTTACTGGTATTCTCTGAGTCAATACCTCTCTTGACGAAAAACTGGCTATCTTAATAGTGCAATACTTCTTCCTCCGAGTTGCTCACACAGTTTACTACTTTTTGTGTACTTGCCAGTCTGCCAGAAGCGATATGTCACTAGTTTTGTATCATAAAAGAGTCATCGTTTCTCCTCCTAGGGGTTATTCGAGACCTCTTAATGCAAACCGCAAGTAACGAGGCATTGGCTACCTTAAGAGAGTCATAGTTACTCGTCCCAATTGCTCACCCAGTCGGCCACTTTTCCTTACTGCGGCCAGTCTGCCAGAAGCGATATGTCACTCGTTGTGTATCTTAAGAGATTCATCGTTACTCTTTCCATAGGTTACTGGTATTCTCTGATTCAATGCCTCTCGTGACGAAAAAGTGGCTATCTTAATAGTGCAATACTTCTTCCTCCCAGTTGCTCACACAGTTTACTACTTTTTTGTGTAGTTTTTGTCTGCCAGAAACTATAATTCACTAGTTTTGTATCATAAAAGAGTCATCGTTTCTCCTCCTAGGGGTTATTCGAGACCTCTGAATCCAAACCGCAAGTAACGAGGCATTGGCTACCTTAAGAGAGTCATAGTTACTCGTCCCAATTGCTCACCCAGTCTGCCACTTTTTCTTACTGCGGCCAGTCTGCCAGAAGCGATATGTCACTCGTTGTGTATCTTAAGAGATTCATCGTTACTCCTTCCATAGGTTACTGGTATTCTCTGAGTCAATACCTCTCGTGACGAAAAAGTGGCTATCTTAATAGTGCAATACTTCTTCCTCCCAGTTGCTCACACAGTTTAAAACTTATTGTATAGTTTTTGTCTGCCAGAAACTATAATTCACTAGCTGTGTATCATAAAAGAGTCATCGTTTCTCCTCCTAGGGGTTTTCGAGATTTCTTAATCCAAACCGCAAGTAACGAGGCATTGGCTACCTTAAGAGAGTCATAGTTACTCTTCCCAATTGCTCACCCAGTCTGACACTTTTCCTTACTGCGGCCAGTCTGCCAGAAGCGATATGTCACTCGTTGTGTATCTTAAGAGATTCATCGTTACTCTTTCCATAGGTTACTGAAATTCTCTGATTCAATGCCTCTCGTGACGAAAAAGTGGCTATCTTAATAGTGCAATACTTCTTCCTCCCAGTTGCTCACACAGTTTACTACTTTTTTGTGTAGTTTTTGTCTGCCAGAAACTATAATTCACTAGTTTTGTATCATAAAAGAGTCATCGTTTCTCCTCCTAGGGGTTATTCGAGACCTCTTAATGCAAACCGCAAGTAACGAGGCATTGGCTACCTTAAGAGAGTCATAGTTACTCGTCCCAATTGCTCACCCAGTCTGCCACTTTTCCTTACTGCGGCCAGTCTGCCAGAAGCGATATGTCACTCGTTGTGTATCTTAAGAGATTCATCGTTACTCTTTCCATAGGTTACTGAAATTCTCTGATTCAATGCCTCTCGTGACGAAAAAGTGGCTATCTTAATAGTGCAATACTTCTTCCTCCCAGTTGCTCACACAGTTTACTACTTTTTTGTGTAGTTTTTGTCTGCCAGAAACTATAATTCAGTAGCTGTGTATCATAAAAGAGTCATCGTTTCTCCTCCTAGGGGTTTTCGAGATTTCTTAATCCAAACCGCAAGTAACGAGGCATTGGCTACCTTAAGAGAGTCATAGTTACTCGTCCCCATTGCTCACCCAGTCTGCCACTTTTTATAAACTGTGGCCAGTCTGCCAGAAGCGATATGTCACTCGTTGTGTATCTTAAGAGATTCATCGTTACTCCTTCCATAGGTTACTGGTATTCTCTGAGTCAATACCTCTCTTGACGAAAAACTGGCTATCTTAATAGTGCAATACTTCTTCCTCCGAGTTGCTCACACAGTTTACTACTTTTTGTGTACTTGCCAGTCTGCCAGAAGCGATATGTCACTAGTTGTGTATCATAAAAGGGTCATCGCTTCTCCTCCTAGGGGTTATTCGAGATTTCTTAATCCAAACCGCAAGTAACGAGGCATTGGCTACCTTAAGAGAGTCATAGTTACTCGTCCCAATTGCTCACCCAGTCTGCCACTTTTCCTTACTGCGGCCAGTCTGCCAGAAGCGATATGTCACTCGTTGTGTATCTTAAGAGATTCATCGTTACTCTTTCCATAGGTTACTGATATTCTCTGATTCAATGCCTCTCGTGACGAAAAAGTGGCTATCTTAATAGTGCAATACTTCTTCCTCCCATTTGCTCACACAGTTTACTACTTTTTTGTGTAGTTTTTGTCTGCCAGAAACTATAATTCACTAGTTTTGTATCATAAAAGAGTCATCGTTTCTCCTCCTAGGGGTTATTCGAGACCTCTTAATGCAAACCGCAAGTAACGAGGCATTGGCTACCTTAAGAGAGTCATAGTTACTCGTCCCAATTGCTCACCCAGTCGGCCACTTTTCCTTACTGCGGCCAGTCTGCCAGAAGCGATATGTCACTCGTTGTGTATCTTAAGAGATTCATCGTTACTCTTTCCATAGGTTACTGGTATTCTCTGATTCAATGCCTCTCGTGACGAAAAAGTGGCTATCTTAATAGTGCAATACTTCTTCCTCCCAGTTGCTCACACAGTTTACTACTTTTTTGTGTAGTTTTTGTCTGCCAGAAACTATAATTCACTAGTTTTGTATCATAAAAGAGTCATCGTTTCTCCTCCTAGGGGTTATTCGAGACCTCTTAATGCAAACCGCAAGTAACGAGGCATTGGCTACCTTAAGAGAGTCATAGTTACTCGTCCCAATTGCTCACCCAGTCTGCCACTTTTTCTTACTGCGGCCAGTCTGCCAGAAGCGATATGTCACTCGTTGTGTATCTTAAGAGATTCATCGTTACTCTTTCCGTAGGTTACTGGTATTCTCTGATTCAATGCCTCTCGTGACGAAAAAGTGGCTATCTTAATAGTGCAATACTTCTTCCTCCCAGTTGCTCACACAGTTTACTACTTTTTTGTGTAGTTTTTGTCTGCCAGAAACTATAATTCACTAGTTTTGTATCATAAAAGAGTCATCGTTTCTCCTCCTAGGGGTTATTCGAGACCTCTTAATCCAAACCGCAAGTAACGAGGCATTGGCTACCTTAAGGGAGTCATAGTTACTCGTCCCAATTGCTCACCCAGTCTGCCACTTTTTCTTACTGTGGCCAGTCTGCCAGAAGCGATATGTCACTCGTTGTGTATCTTAAGAGATTCATCGTTACTCCTTCCATAGGTTACTGGTATTCTCTGAGTCAATACCTCTCGTAACGAAAAAGTGGCTATCTTAATAGTGCAATACTTCTTCCTCCCAGTTGCTCACACAGTTTACTACTTTTTGTGTAGTTTTTGTCTGCCAGAAACTATAATTCACTAGCTGTGTATCATAAAAGAGTCATCGTTTCTCCTCCTAGGGGTTTTCGAGATTTCTTAATCCAAACCGCAAGTAACGAGGCATTGGCTACCTTAAGAGAGTCATAGTTACTCGTCCCAATTGCTCACCCAGTCTGCCACTTTTCCTTACTGCGGCCAGTCTGCCAGAAGCGATATGTCACTCGTTGTGTATCTTAAGAGATTCATCGTTACTCTTTCCATAGGTTACTGAAATTCTCTGATTCAATGCCTCTCGTGACGAAAAAGTGGCTATCTTAATAGTGCAATACTTCTTCCTCCCAGTTGCTCACACAGTTTACTACTTTTTTGTGTAGTTTTTGACTGCCAGAAACTATAATTCACTAGTTTTGTATCATAAAAGAGTCATCGTTTCTCCTCCTAGGGGTTATTCGAGACCTCTTAATGCAAACCGCAAGTAACGAGGCATTGGCTACCTTAAGAGAGTCATAGTTACTCGTCCCAATTGCTCACCCAGTCTGCCACTTTTCCTTACTGCGGCCAGTCTGCCAGAAGCGATATGTCACTCGTTGTGTATCTTAAGAGATTCATCGTTACTCTTTCCATAGGTTACTGGTATTCTCTGATTCAATGCCTCTCGTGACGAAAAAGTGGCTATCTTAATAGTGCAATACTTCTTCCTCCCAGTTGCTCACACAGTTTACTACTTTTTTGTGTAGTTTTTGTCTGCCAGAAACTATAATTCACTAGTTTTGTATCATAAAAGAGTCATCGTTTCTCCTCCTAGGGGTTATTCGAGACCTCTTAATGCAAACCGCAAGTAACGAGGCATTGGCTACCTTAAGAGAGTCATAGTTACTCGTCCCAATTGCTCACCCAGTCTGCCACTTTTTCTTACTGCGGCCAGTCTGCCAGAAGCGATATGTCACTCGTTGTGTATCTTAAGAGATTCATCGTTACTCTTTCCGTAGGTTACTGGTATTCTCTGATTCAATGCCTCTCGTGACGAAAAAGTGGCTATCTTAATAGTGCAATACTTCTTCCTCCCAGTTGCTCACACAGTTTACTACTTTTTTGTGTAGTTTTTGTCTGCCAGAAACTATAATTCACTAGTTTTGTATCATAAAAGAGTCATCGTTTCTCCTCCTAGGGGTTATTCGAGACCTCTTAATCCAAACCGCAAGTAACGAGGCATTGGCTACCTTAAGGGAGTCATAGTTACTCGTCCCAATTGCTCACCCAGTCTGCCACTTTTTCTTACTGTGGCCAGTCTGCCAGAAGCGATATGTCACTCGTTGTGTATCTTAAGAGATTCATCGTTACTCCTTCCATAGGTTACTGGTATTCTCTGAGTCAATACCTCTCGTAACGAAAAAGTGGCTATCTTAATAGTGCAATACTTCTTCCTCCCAGTTGCTCACACAGTTTACTACTTTTTGTGTAGTTTTTGTCTGCCAGAAACTATAATTCACTAGCTGTGTATCATAAAAGAGTCATCGTTTCTCCTCCTAGGGGTTTTCGAGATTTCTTAATCCAAACCGCAAGTAACGAGGCATTGGCTACCTTAAGAGAGTCATAGTTACTCGTCCCAATTGCTCACCCAGTCTGCCACTTTTCCTTACTGCGGCCAGTCTGCCAGAAGCGATATGTCACTCGTTGTGTATCTTAAGAGATTCATCGTTACTCTTTCCATAGGTTACTGAAATTCTCTGATTCAATGCCTCTCGTGACGAAAAAGTGGCTATCTTAATAGTGCAATACTTCTTCCTCCCAGTTGCTCACACAGTTTACTACTTTTTTGTGTAGTTTTTGACTGCCAGAAACTATAATTCACTAGTTTTGTATCATAAAAGAGTCATCGTTTCTCCTCCTAGGGGTTATTCGAGACCTCTTAATGCAAACCGCAAGTAACGAGGCATTGGCTACCTTAAGAGAGTCATAGTTACTCGTCCCAATTGCTCACCCAGTCTGCCACTTTTCCTTACTGCGGCCAGTCTGCCAGAAGCGATATGTCACTCGTTGTGTATCTTAAGAGATTCATCGTTACTCCTTCCATAGGTTACTGGTATTCTCTGAGTCAATACCTCTCTTGACGAAAAACTGGCTATCTTAATAGTGCAATACTTCTTCCTCCGAGTTGCTCACACAGTTTACTACTTTTTGTGTACTTGCCAGTCTGCCAGAAGCGATATGTCACTAGTTGTGTATCATAAAAGGGTCATCGCTTCTCCTCCTAGGGGTTATTCGAGATTTCTTAATCCAAACCGCAAGTAACGAGGCATTGGCTACCTTAAGAGAGTCATAGTTACTTGTCCCAATTGCTCACCCAGTCTGCCACTTTTCCTTACTGCGGCCAGTCTGCCAGAAGCGATATGTCACTCGTTGTGTATCTTAAGAGATTCATCGTTACTCTTTCCATAGGTTACTGATATTCTCTGATTCAATGCCTCTCGTGACGAAAAAGTGGCTATCTTAATAGTGCAATACTTCTTCCTCCCATTTGCTCACACAGTTTACTACTTTTTTGTGTAGTTTTTGTCTGCCAGAAACTATAATTCACTAGTTTTGTATCATAAAAGGGTCATCGTTTCTCCTCCTAGGGGTTATTCGAGACCTCTTAATGCAAACCGCAAGTAACGAGGCATTGGCTACCTTAAGAGAGTCATAGTTACTCGTCCCAATTGCTCACCCAGTCGGCCACTTTTCCTTACTGCGGCCAGTCTGCCAGAAGCGATATGTCACTCGTTGTGTATCTTAAGAGATTCATCGTTACTCTTTCCATAGGTTACTGGTATTCTCTGATTCAATGCCTCTCGTGACGAAAAAGTGGCTATCTTAATAGTGCAATACTTCTTCCTCCCAGTTGCTCACACAGTTTACTACTTTTTTGTGTAGTTTTTGTCTGCCAGAAACTATAATTCACTAGTTTTGTATCATAAAAGAGTCTTGGTTTTCCTCCTAGGGGTTATTCGAGACCTCTTAATGCAAACCGCAAGTAACGAGGCATTGGCTACCTTAAGAGAGTCATAGTTACTCGTCCCAATTGCTCACCCAGTCTGCCACTTTTTCTTACTGCGGCCAGTCTGCCAGAAGCGATATGTCACTCGTTGTGTATCTTAAGAGATTCATCGTTACTCTTTCCGTAGGTTACTGGTATTCTCTGATTCAATGCCTCTCGTGACGAAAAAGTGGCTATCTTAATAGTGCAATACTTCTTCCTCCCAGTTGCTCACACAGTTTACTACTTTTTTGTGCAGTTTTTGTCTGCCAGAAACTATAATTCACTAGTTTTGTATCATAAAAGAGTCATCGTTTCTCCTCCTAGGGGTTATTCGAGACCTCTTAATGCAAACCGCAAGTAACGAGGCATTGGCTACCTTAAGAGAGTCATAGTTACTCGTCCCAATTGCTCACCCAGTCTGCCACTTTTCCTTACTGCGGCCAGTCTGCCAGAAGCGATATGTCACTCGTTGTGTATCTTAAGAGATTCATCGTTACTCTTTCCATAGGTTACTGGTATTCTCTGATTCAATGCCTCTCGTGACGAAAAAGTGGCTATCTTAATAGTGCAATACTTCTTCCTCCCAGTTGCTCACACAGTTTACTACTTTTTTGTGTAGTTTTTGTCTGCCAGAAACTATAATTCACTAGTTTTGTATCATAAAAGAGTCATCGTTTCTCCTCCTAGGGGTTATTCGAGACCTCTGAATCCAAACCGCAAGTAACGAGGCATTGGCTACCTTAAGAGAGTCATAGTTACTCGTCCCAATTGCTCACCCAGTCTGCCACTTTTTCTTACTGCGGCCAGTCTGCCAGAAGCGATATGTCACTCGTTGTGTATCTTAAGAGATTCATCGTTACTCTTTCCGTAGGTTACTGGTATTCTCTGATTCAATGCCTCTCGTGACGAAAAAGTGGCTATCTTAATAGTGCAATACTTCTTCCTCCCAGTTGCTCACACAGTTTACTACTTTTTTGTGTAGTTTTTGTCTGCCAGAAACTATAATTCACTAGTTTTGTATCATAAAAGAGTCATCGTTTCTCCTCCTAGGGGTTATTCGAGACCTCTTAATCCAAACCGCAAGTAACGAGGCATTGGCTACCTTAAGAGAGTCATAGTTACTCGTCCCAATTGCTCACCCAGTCTGCCACTTTTTCTTACTGCGGCCAGTCTGCCAGAAGCGATATGTCACTCGTTGTGTATCTTAAGAGATTCATCGTTACTCCTTCCATAGGTTACTGGTATTCTCTGAGTCAATACCTCTCGTGACGAAAAAGTGGCTATCTTAATAGTGCAATACTTCTTCCTCCCAGTTGCTCACACAGTTTACTACTTTTTGTGTAGTTTTTGTCTGCCAGAAACTATAATTCACTAGCTGTGTATCATAAAAGAGTCATCGTTTCTCCTCCTAGGGGTTTTCGAGATTTCTTAATCCAAACCGCAAGTAACGAGGCATTGGCTACCTTAAGAGAGTCATAGTTACTCGTCCCAATTGCTCACCCAGTCTGCCACTTTTCCTTACTGCGGCCAGTCTGCCAGAAGCGATATGTCACTCGTTGTGTATCTTAAGAGATTCATCGTTACTCTTTCCATAGGTTACTGAAATTCTCTGATTCAATGCCTCTCGTGACGAAAAAGTGGCTATCTTAATAGTGCAATACTTCTTCCTCCCAGTTGCTCACACAGTTTACTACTTTTTTGTGTAGTTTTTGTCTGCCAGAAACTATAATTCACTAGTTTTGTATCATAAAAGAGTCATCGTTTCTCCTCCTAGGGGTTATTCGAGACCTCTTAATGCAAACCGCAAGTAACGAGGCATTGGCTACCTTAAGAGAGTCATAGTTACTCGTCCCAATTGCTCACCCAGTCTGCCACTTTTCCTTACTGCGGCCAGTCTGCCAGAAGCGATATGTCACTCGTTGTGTATCTTAAGAGATTCATCGTTACTCTTTCCATAGGTTACTGGTATTCTCTGATTCAATGCCTCTCGTGACGAAAAAGTGGCTATCTTAATAGTGCAATACTTCTTCCTCCCAGTTGCTCACACAGTTTACTACTTTTTTGTGTAGTTTTTGTCTGCCAGAAACTATAATTCACTAGCTGTGTATCATAAAAGAGTCATCGTTTCTCCTCCTAGGGGTTTTCGAGATTTCTTAATCCAAACCGCAAGTAACGAGGCATTGGCTACCTTAAGAGAGTCATAGTTACTCGTCCCCATTGCTCACCCAGTCTGCCACTTTTTATAAACTGTGGCCAGTCTGCCAGAAGCGATATGTCACTCGTTGTGTATCTTAAGAGATTCATCGTTACTCCTTCCATAGGTTACTGGTATTCTCTGAGTCAATACCTCTCTTGACGAAAAAGTGGCTATCTTAATAGTGCAATACTTCTTCCTCCCAGTTGCTCACACAGTTTACTACTTTTTTGTGTAGTTTTTGTCTGCCAGAAACTATAATTCACTAGTTTTGTATCATAAAAGAGTCATCGTTTCTCCTCCTAGGGGTTATTCGAGACCTCTGAATCCAAACCGCAAGTAACGAGGCATTGGCTACCTTAAGAGAGTCATAGTTACTCGTCCCAATTGCTCACCCAGTCTGCCACTTTTTCTTACTGCGGCCAGTCTGCCAGAAGCGATATGTCACTCGTTGTGTATCTTAAGAGATTCATCGTTACTCTTTCCGTAGGTTACTGGTATTCTCTGATTCAATGCCTCTCGTGACGAAAAAGTGGCTATCTTAATAGTGCAATACTTCTTCCTCCCAGTTGCTCACACAGTTTACTACTTTTTTGTGTAGTTTTTGTCTGCCAGAAACTATAATTCACTAGTTTTGTATCATAAAAGAGTCATCGTTTCTCCTCCTAGGGGTTATTCGAGACCTCTTAATGCAAACCGCAAGTAACGAGGCATTGGCTACCTTAAGAGAGTCATAGTTACTCGTCCCAATTGCTCACCCAGTCTGCCACTTTTCCTTACTGCGGCCAGTCTGCCAGAAGCGATATGTCACTCGTTGTGTATCTTAAGAGATTCATCGTTACTCTTTCCATAGGTTACTGGTATTCTCTGATTCAATGCCTCTCGTGACGAAAAAGTGGCTATCTTAATAGTGCAATACTTCTTCCTCCCAGTTGCTCACACAGTTTACTACTTTTTTGTGTAGTTTTTGTCTGCCAGAAACTATAATTCACTAGTTTTGTATCATAAAAGAGTCATCGTTTCTCCTCCTAGGGGTTATTCGAGACCTCTGAATCCAAACCGCAAGTAACGAGGCATTGGCTACCTTAAGAGAGTCATAGTTACTCGTCCCAATTGCTCACCCAGTCTGCCACTTTTTCTTACTGCGGCCAGTCTGCCAGAAGCGATATGTCACTCGTTGTGTATCTTAAGAGATTCATCGTTACTCTTTCCGTAGGTTACTGGTATTCTCTGATTCAATGCCTCTCGTGACGAAAAAGTGGCTATCTTAATAGTGCAATACTTCTTCCTCCCAGTTGCTCACACAGTTTACTACTTTTTTGTGTAGTTTTTGTCTGCCAGAAACTATAATTCACTAGTTTTGTATCATAAAAGAGTCATCGTTTCTCCTCCTAGGGGTTATTCGAGACCTCTTAATCCAAACCGCAAGTAACGAGGCATTGGCTACCTTAAGAGAGTCATAGTTACTCGTCCCAATTGCTCACCCAGTCTGCCACTTTTTCTTACTGCGGCCAGTCTGCCAGAAGCGATATGTCACTCGTTGTGTATCTTAAGAGATTCATCGTTACTCCTTCCATAGGTTACTGGTATTCTCTGAGTCAATACCTCTCGTGACGAAAAAGTGGCTATCTTAATAGTGCAATACTTCTTCCTCCCAGTTGCTCACACAGTTTACTACTTTTTGTGTAGTTTTTGTCTGCCAGAAACTATAATTCACTAGCTGTGTATCATAAAAGAGTCATCGTTTCTCCTCCTAGGGGTTTTCGAGATTTCTTAATCCAAACCGCAAGTAACGAGGCATTGGCTACCTTAAGAGAGTCATAGTTACTCGTCCCAATTGCTCACCCAGTCTGCCACTTTTCCTTACTGCGGCCAGTCTGCCAGAAGCGATATGTCACTCGTTGTGTATCTTAAGAGATTCATCGTTACTCTTTCCATAGGTTACTGAAATTCTCTGATTCAATGCCTCTCGTGACGAAAAAGTGGCTATCTTAATAGTGCAATACTTCTTCCTCCCAGTTGCTCACACAGTTTACTACTTTTTTGTGTAGTTTTTGTCTGCCAGAAACTATAATTCACTAGTTTTGTATCATAAAAGAGTCATCGTTTCTCCTCCTAGGGGTTATTCGAGACCTCTTAATGCAAACCGCAAGTAACGAGGCATTGGCTACCTTAAGAGAGTCATAGTTACTCGTCCCAATTGCTCACCCAGTCTGCCACTTTTCCTTACTGCGGCCAGTCTGCCAGAAGCGATATGTCACTCGTTGTGTATCTTAAGAGATTCATCGTTACTCTTTCCATAGGTTACTGGTATTCTCTGATTCAATGCCTCTCGTGACGAAAAAGTGGCTATCTTAATAGTGCAATACTTCTTCCTCCCAGTTGCTCACACAGTTTACTACTTTTTTGTGTAGTTTTTGTCTGCCAGAAACTATAATTCACTAGCTGTGTATCATAAAAGAGTCATCGTTTCTCCTCCTAGGGGTTTTCGAGATTTCTTAATCCAAACCGCAAGTAACGAGGCATTGGCTACCTTAAGAGAGTCATAGTTACTCGTCCCCATTGCTCACCCAGTCTGCCACTTTTTATAAACTGTGGCCAGTCTGCCAGAAGCGATATGTCACTCGTTGTGTATCTTAAGAGATTCATCGTTACTCCTTCCATAGGTTACTGGTATTCTCTGAGTCAATACCTCTCTTGACGAAAAAGTGGCTATCTTAATAGTGCAATACTTCTTCCTCCCAGTTGCTCACACAGTTTACTACTTTTTTGTGTAGTTTTTGTCTGCCAGAAACTATAATTCACTAGTTTTGTATCATAAAAGAGTCATCGTTTCTCCTCCTAGGGGTTATTCGAGACCTCTGAATCCAAACCGCAAGTAACGAGGCATTGGCTACCTTAAGAGAGTCATAGTTACTCGTCCCAATTGCTCACCCAGTCTGCCACTTTTTCTTACTGCGGCCAGTCTGCCAGAAGCGATATGTCACTCGTTGTGTATCTTAAGAGATTCATCGTTACTCTTTCCGTAGGTTACTGGTATTCTCTGATTCAATGCCTCTCGTGACGAAAAAGTGGCTATCTTAATAGTGCAATACTTCTTCCTCCCAGTTGCTCACACAGTTTACTACTTTTTTGTGTAGTTTTTGTCTGCCAGAAACTATAATTCACTAGTTTTGTATCATAAAAGAGTCATCGTTTCTCCTCCTAGGGGTTATTCGAGACCTCTTAATCCAAACCGCAAGTAACGAGGCATTGGCTACCTTAAGAGAGTCATAGTTACTCGTCCCAATTGCTCACCCAGTCTGCCACTTTTTCTTACTGCGGCCAGTCTGCCAGAAGCGATATGTCACTCGTTGTGTATCTTAAGAGATTCATCGTTACTCCTTCCATAGGTTACTGGTATTCTCTGAGTCAATACCTCTCGTGACGAAAAAGTGGCTATCTTAATAGTGCAATACTTCTTCCTCCCAGTTGCTCACACAGTTTACTACTTTTTGTGTAGTTTTTGTCTGCCAGAAACTATAATTCACTAGCTGTGTATCATAAAAGAGTCATCGTTTCTCCTCCTAGGGGTTTTCGAGATTTCTTAATCCAAACCGCAAGTAACGAGGCATTGGCTACCTTAAGAGAGTCATAGTTCCTCGTCCCAATTGCTCACCCAGTCTGCCACTTTTCCTTACTGCGGCCAGTCTGCCAGAAGCGATATGTCACTCGTTGTGTATCTTAAGAGATTCATCGTTACTCTTTCCATAGGTTACTGAAATTCTCTGATTCAATGCCTCTCGTGACGAAAAAGTGGCTATCTTAATAGTGCAATACTTCTTCCTCCCAGTTGCTCACACAGTTTACTACTTTTTTGTGTAGTTTTTGTCTGCCAGAAACTATAATTCACTAGCTGTGTATCATAAAAGAGTCATCGTTTCTCCTCCTAGGGGTTTTCGAGATTTCTTAATCCAAACCGCAAGTAACGAGGCATTGGCTACCTTAAGAGAGTCATAGTTACTCGTCCCCATTGCTCACCCAGTCTGCCACTTTTTCTTACTGTGGCCAGTCTGCCAGAAGCGATATGTCACTCGTTGTGTATCTTAAGAGATTCATCGTTACTCCTTCCATAGGTTACTGGTATTCTCTGAGTCAATACCTCTCTTGACGAAAAAGTGGCTATCTTAATAGTGCAATACTTCTTCCTCCGAGTTGCTCACACAGTTTACTACTTTTTGTGTACTTGCCAGTCTGCCAGAAGCGATATGTCACTAGTTGTGTATCATAAAAGGGTCATCGCTTCTCCTCCTAGGGGTTATTCGAGATTTCTTAATCCAAACCGCAAGTAACGAGGCATTGGCTACCTTAAGAGAGTCATAGTTACTTGTCCCAATTGCTCACCCAGTCTGCCACTTTTCCTTACTGCGGCCAGTCTGCCAGAAGCGATATGTCACTCTTTGTGTATCTTAAGAGATTCATCGTTACTCTTTCCATAGGTTACTGATATTCTCTGATTCAATGCCTCTCGTGACGAAAAAGTGGCTATCTTAATAGTGCAATACTTCTTCCTCCCATTTGCTCACACAGTTTACTACTTTTTTGTGTAGTTTTTGTCTGCCAGAAACTATAATTCACTAGTTCTGTATCATAAAAGAGTCATCGTTTCTCCTCCTAGGGGTTATTCGAGACCTCTTAATGCAAACCGCAAGTAACGAGGCATTGGCTACCTTAAGAGAGTCATAGTTACTCGTCCCAATTGCTCACCCAGTCGGCCACTTTTCCTTACTGCGGCCAGTCTGCCAGAAGCGATATGTCACTCGTTGTGTATCTTAAGAGATTCATCGTTACTCTTTCCATAGGTTACTGGTATTCTCTGATTCAATGCCTCTCGTGACGAAAAAGTGGCTATCTTAATAGTGCAATACTTCTTCCTCCCAGTTGCTCACACAGTTTACTACTTTTTTGTGTAGTTTTTGTCTGCCAGAAACTATAATTCACTAGTTTTGTATCATAAAAGAGTCATCGTTTCTCCTCCTAGGGGTTATTGGAGACCTCTTAATGCAAACCGCAAGTAACGAGGCATTGGCTACCTTAAGAGAGTCATAGTTACTCGTCCCAATTGCTCACCCAGTCTGCCACTTTTTCTTACTGCGGCCAGTCTGCCAGAAGCGATATGTCACTCGTTGTGTATCTTAAGAGATTCATCGTTACTCTTTCCGTAGGTTACTGGTATTCTCTGATTCAATGCCTCTCGTGACGAAAAAGTGGCTATCTTAATAGTGCAATACTTCTTCCTCCCAGTTGCTCACACAGTTTACTACTTTTTTGTGCAGTTTTTGTCTGCCAGAAACTATAATTCACTAGTTTTGTATCATAAAAGAGTCATCGTTTCTCCTCCTAGGGGTTATTCGAGACCTCTTAATGCAAACCGCAAGTAACGAGGCATTGGCTACCTTAAGAGAGTCATAGTTACTCGTCCCAATTGCTCACCCAGTCTGCCACTTTTCCTTACTGCGGCCAGTCTGCCAGAAGCGATATGTCACTCGTTGTGTATCTTAAGAGATTCATCGTTACTCTTTCCATAGGTTACTGGTATTCTCTGATTCAATGCCTCTCGTGACGAAAAAGTGGCTATCTTAATAGTGCAATACTTCTTCCTCCCAGTTGCTCACACAGTTTACTACTTTTTTGTGTAGTTTTTGTCTGCCAGAAACTATAATTCACTAGTTTTGTATCATAAAAGAGTCATCGTTTCTCCTCCTAGGGGTTATTCGAGACCTCTTAATCCAAACCGCAAGTAACGAGGCATTGGCTACCTTAAGAGAGTCATAGTTACTCGTCCCAATTGCTCACCCAGTCTGCCACTTTTTCTTACTGCGGCCAGTCTGCCAGAAGCGATATGTCACTCGTTGTGTATCTTAAGAGATTCATCGTTACTCCTTCCATAGGTTACTGGTATTCTCTGAGTCAATACCTCTCGTGACGAAAAAATGGCTATCTTAATAGTGCAATACTTCTTCCTCCCAGTTGCTCACACAGTTTACTACTTTTTGTGTAGTTTTTGTCTGCCAGAAACTATAATTCACTAGCTGTGTATCATAAAAGAGTCATCGTTTCTCCTCCTAGGGGTTTTCGAGATTTCTTAATCCAAACCGCAAGTAACGAGGCATTGGCTACCTTAAGAGAGTCATAGTTACTCGTCCCAATTGCTCACCCAGTCTGCCACTTTTCCTTACTGCGGCCAGTCTGCCAGAAGCGATATGTCACTCGTTGTGTATCTTAAGAGATTCATCGTTACTCTTTCCATAGGTTACTGAAATTCTCTGATTCAATGCCTCTCGTGACGAAAAAGTGGCTATCTTAATAGTGCAATACTTCTTCCTCCCAGTTGCTCACACAGTTTACTACTTTTTTGTGTAGTTTTTGTCTGCCAGAAACTATAATTCACTAGTTTTGTATCATAAAAGGGTCATCGTTTCTCCTCCTAGGGGTTATTCGAGACCTCTTAATGCAAACCGCAAGTAACGAGGCATTGGCTACCTTAAGAGAGTCATAGTTACTCGTCCCAATTGCTCACCCAGTCTGCCACTTTTCCTTACTGCGGCCAGTCTGCCAGAAGCGATATGTCACTCGTTGTGTATCTTAAGAGATTCATCGTTACTCTTTCCATAGGTTACTGGTATTCTCTGATTCAATGCCTCTCGTGACGAAAAAGTGGCTATCTTAATAGTGCAATACTTCTTCCTCCCAGTTGCTCACACAGTTTACTACTTTTTTGTGTAGTTTTTGTCTGCCAGAAACTATAATTCACTAGCTGTGTATCATAAAAGAGTCATCGTTTCTCCTCCTAGGGGTTTTCGAGATTTCTTAATCCAAACCGCAAGTAACGAGGCATTGGCTACCTTAAGAGAGTCATAGTTACTCGTCCCCATTGCTCACCCAGTCTGCCACTTTTTATAAACTGTGGCCAGTCTGCCAGAAGCGATATGTCACTCGTTGTGTATCTTAAGAGATTCATCGTTACTCCTTCCATAGGTTACTGGTATTCTCTGAGTCAATACCTCTCTTGACGAAAAAGTGGCTATCTTAATAGTGCAATACTTCTTCCTCCGAGTTGCTCACACAGTTTACTACTTTTTGTGTACTTGCCAGTCTGCCAGAAGCGATATGTCACTAGTTGTGTATCATAAAAGGGTCATCGCTTCTCCTCCTAGGGGTTATTCGAGATTTCTTAATCCAAACCGCAAGTAACGAGGCATTGGCTACCTTAAGAGAGTCATAGTTACTTGTCCCAATTGCTCACCCAGTCTGCCACTTTTCCTTACTGCGGCCAGTCTGCCAGAAGCGATATGTCACTCGTTGTGTATCTTAAGAGATTCATCGTTACTCTTTCCGTAGGTTACTGGTATTCTCTGATTCAATGCCTCTCGTGACGAAAAAGTGGCTATCTTAATAGTGCAATACTTCTTCCTCCCAGTTGCTCACACAGTTTACTACTTTTTTGTGTAGTTTTTGTCTGCCAGAAACTATAATTCACTAGTTTTGTATCATAAAAGAGTCATCGTTTCTCCTCCTAGGGGTTATTCGAGACCTCTTAATCCAAACCGCAAGTAACGAGGCATTGGCTACCTTAAGAGAGTCATAGTTACTCGTCCCAATTGCTCACCCAGTCTGCCACTTTTTCTTACTGCGGCCAGTCTGCCAGAAGCGATATGTCACTCGTTGTGTATCTTAAGAGATTCATCGTTACTCCTTCCATAGGTTACTGGTATTCTCTGAGTCAATACCTCTCGTGACGAAAAAGTGGCTATCTTAATAGTGCAATACTTCTTCCTCCCAGTTGCTCACACAGTTTACTACTTTTTGTGTAGTTTTTGTCTGCCAGAAACTATAATTCACTAGCTGTGTATCATAAAAGAGTCATCGTTTCTCCGCCTAGGGGTTTTCGAGATTTCTTAATCCAAACCGCAAGTAACGAGGCATTGGCTACCTTAAGAGAGTCATAGTTACTCGTCCCAATTGCTCACCCAGTCTGCCACTTTTCCTTACTGCGGCCAGTCTGCCAGAAGCGATATGTCACTCGTTGTGTATCTTAAGAGATTCATCGTTACTCTTTCCATAGGTTACTGAAATTCTCTGATTCAATGCCTCTCGTGACGAAAAAGTGGCTATCTTAATAGTGCAATACTTCTTCCTCCCAGTTGCTCACACAGTTTACTACTTTTTTGTGTAGTTTTTGTCTGCCAGAAACTATAATTCACTAGTTTTGTATCATAAAAGAGTCATCGTTTCTCCTCCTAGGGGTTATTCGAGACCTCTTAATGCAAACCGCAAGTAACGAGGCATTGGCTACCTTAAGAGAGTCATAGTTACTCGTCCCAATTGCTCACCCAGTCTGCCACTTTTCCTTACTGCGGCCAGTCTGCCAGAAGCGATATGTCACTCGTTGTGTATCTTAAGAGATTCATCGTTACTCTTTCCATAGGTTACTGGTATTCTCTGATTCAATGCCTCTCGTGACGAAAAAGTGGCTATCTTAATAGTGCAATACTTCTTCCTCCCAGTTGCTCACACAGTTTACTACTTTTTTGTGTAGTTTTTGTCTGCCAGAAACTATAATTCACTAGCTGTGTATCATAAAAGAGTCATCGTTTCTCCTCCTAGGGGTTTTCGAGATTTCTTAATCCAAACCGAAAGTAACGAGGCATTGGCTACCTTAAGAGAGTCATAGTTACTCGTCCCAATTGCTCACCCAGTCTGCCACTTTTCCTTACTGCGGCCAGTCTGCCAGAAGCGATATGTCACTCGTTGTGTATCTTAAGAGATTCATCGTTACTCTTTCCATAGGTTACTGAAATTCTCTGATTCAATGCCTCTCGTGACGAAAAAGTGGCTATCTTAATAGTGCAATACTTCTTCCTCCCAGTTGCTCACACAGTTTACTACTTTTTTGTGTAGTTTTTGTCTGCCAGAAACTATAATTCACTAGTTTTGTATCATAAAAGGGTCATCGTTTCTCCTCCTAGGGGTTATTCGAGACCTCTTAATGCAAACCGCAAGTAACGAGGCATTGGCTACCTTAAGAGAGTCATAGTTACTCGTCCCAATTGCTCACCCAGTCTGCCACTTTTCCTTACTGCGGCCAGTCTGCCAGAAGCGATATGTCACTCGTTGTGTATCTTAAGAGATTCATCGTTACTCTTTCCATAGGTTACTGGTATTCTCTGATTCAATGCCTCTCGTGACGAAAAAGTGGCTATCTTAATAGTGCAATACTTCTTCCTCCCAGTTGCTCACACAGTTTACTACTTTTTTGTGTAGTTTTTGTCTGCCAGAAACTATAATTCACTAGCTGTGTATCATAAAAGAGTCATCGTTTCTCCTCCTAGGGGTTTTCGAGATTTCTTAATCCAAACCGCAAGTAACGAGGCATTGGCTACCTTAAGAGAGTCATAGTTACTCGTCCCCATTGCTCACCCAGTCTGCCACTTTTTATAAACTGTGGCCAGTCTGCCAGAAGCGATATGTCACTCGTTGTGTATCTTAAGAGATTCATCGTTACTCCTTCCATAGGTTACTGGTATTCTCTGAGTCAATACCTCTCTTGACGAAAAAGTGGCTATCTTAATAGTGCAATACTTCTTCCTCCGAGTTGCTCACACAGTTTACTACTTTTTGTGTACTTGCCAGTCTGCCAGAAGCGATATGTCACTAGTTGTGTATCATAAAAGGGTCATCGCTTCTCCTCCTAGGGGTTATTCGAGATTTCTTAATCCAAACCGCAAGTAACGAGGCATTGGCTACCTTAAGAGAGTCATAGTTACTTGTCCCAATTGCTCACCCAGTCTGCCACTTTTCCTTACTGCGGCCAGTCTGCCAGAAGCGATATGTCACTCGTTGTGTATCTTAAGAGATTCATCGTTACTCTTTCCGTAGGTTACTGGTATTCTCTGATTCAATGCCTCTCGTGACGAAAAAGTGGCTATCTTAATAGTGCAATACTTCTTCCTCCCAGTTGCTCACACAGTTTACTACTTTTTTGTGTAGTTTTTGTCTGCCAGAAACTATAATTCACTAGTTTTGTATCATAAAAGAGTCATCGTTTCTCCTCCTAGGGGTTATTCGAGACCTCTTAATCCAAACCGCAAGTAACGAGGCATTGGCTACCTTAAGAGAGTCATAGTTACTCGTCCCAATTGCTCACCCAGTCTGCCACTTTTTCTTACTGCGGCCAGTCTGCCAGAAGCGATATGTCACTCGTTGTGTATCTTAAGAGATTCATCGTTACTCCTTCCATAGGTTACTGGTATTCTCTGAGTCAATACCTCTCGTGACGAAAAAGTGGCTATCTTAATAGTGCAATACTTCTTCCTCCCAGTTGCTCACACAGTTTACTACTTTTTGTGTAGTTTTTGTCTGCCAGAAACTATAATTCACTAGCTGTGTATCATAAAAGAGTCATCGTTTCTCCGCCTAGGGGTTTTCGAGATTTCTTAATCCAAACCGCAAGTAACGAGGCATTGGCTACCTTAAGAGAGTCATAGTTACTCGTCCCAATTGCTCACCCAGTCTGCCACTTTTCCTTACTGCGGCCAGTCTGCCAGAAGCGATATGTCACTCGTTGTGTATCTTAAGAGATTCATCGTTACTCTTTCCATAGGTTACTGAAATTCTCTGATTCAATGCCTCTCGTGACGAAAAAGTGGCTATCTTAATAGTGCAATACTTCTTCCTCCCAGTTGCTCACACAGTTTACTACTTTTTTGTGTAGTTTTTGTCTGCCAGAAACTATAATTCACTAGTTTTGTATCATAAAAGAGTCATCGTTTCTCCTCCTAGGGGTTATTCGAGACCTCTTAATGCAAACCGCAAGTAACGAGGCATTGGCTACCTTAAGAGAGTCATAGTTACTCGTCCCAATTGCTCACCCAGTCTGCCACTTTTCCTTACTGCGGCCAGTCTGCCAGAAGCGATATGTCACTCGTTGTGTATCTTAAGAGATTCATCGTTACTCTTTCCATAGGTTACTGAAATTCTCTGATTCAATGCCTCTCGTGACGAAAAAGTGGCTATCTTAATAGTGCAATACTTCTTCCTCCCAGTTGCTCACACAGTTTACTACTTTTTTGTGTAGTTTTTGTCTGCCAGAAACTATAATTCACTAGCTGTGTATCATAAAAGAGTCATCGTTTCTCCTCCTAGGGGTTTTCGAGATTTCTTAATCCAAACCGAAAGTAACGAGGCATTGGCTACCTTAAGAGAGTCATAGTTACTCGTCCCAATTGCTCACCCAGTCTGCCACTTTTCCTTACTGCGGCCAGTCTGCCAGAAGCGATATGTCACTCGTTGTGTATCTTAAGAGATTCATCGTTACTCTTTCCATAGGTTACTGAAATTCTATGATTCAATGCCTCTCGTGACGAAAAAGTGGCTATCTTAATAGTGCAATACTTCTTCCTCCCAGTTGCTCACACAGTTTACTTCTTTTTTGTGTAGTTTTTGTCTGCCAGAAACTATAATTCACTAGTTTTGTATCATAAAAGAGTCATCGTTTCTCCTCCTAGGGGTTATTCGAGACCTCTTAATGCAAACCGCAAGTAACGAGGCATTGGCTACCTTAAGAGAGTCATAGTTACTCGTCCCAATTGCTCACCCAGTCTGCCACTTTTCCTTACTGCGGCCAGTCTGCCAGAAGCGATATGTCACTCGTTGTGTATCTTAAGAGATTCATCGTTACTCTTTCCATAGGTTACTGGTATTCTCTGATTCAATGCCTCTCGTGACGAAAAAGTGGCTATCTTAATAGTGCAATACTTCTTCCTCCCAGTTGCTCACACAGTTTACTACTTTTTTGTGTAGTTTTTGTCTGCCAGAAACTATAATTCACTAGTTTTGTATCATAAAAGAGTCATCGTTTCTCCTCCTAGGGGTTATTCGAGACCTCTTAATCCAAACCGCAAGTAACGAGGCATTGGCTACCTTAAGAGAGTCATAGTTACTCGTCCCAATTGCTCACCCAGTCTGCCACTTTTTCTTACTGCGGCCAGTCTGCCAGAAGCGATATGTCACTCGTTGTGTATCTTAAGAGATTCATCGTTACTCCTTCCATAGGTTACTGGTATTCTCTGAGTCAATACCTCTCGTGACGAAAAAGTGGCTATCTTAATAGTGCAATACTTCTTCCTCCCAGTTGCTCACACAGTTTACTACTTTTTTGTGTAGTTTTTGTCTGCCAGAAACTATAATTCACTAGCTGTGTATCATAAAAGAGTCATCGTTTCTCCTCCTAGGGGTTTTCGAGATTTCTTAATCCAAACCGCAAGTAACGAGGCATTGGCTACCTTAAGAGAGTCATAGTTACTCGTCCCCATTGCTCACCCAGTCTGCCACTTTTTCTTACTGTGGCCAGTCTGCCAGAAGCGATATGTCACTCGTTGTGTATCTTAAGAGATTCATCGTTACTCCTTCCATAGGTTACTGGTATTCTCTGAGTCAATACCTCTCTTGACGAAAAAGTGGCTATCTTAATAGTGCAATACTTCTTCCTCCGAGTTGCTCACACAGTTTACTACTTTTTGTGTACTTGCCAGTCTGCCAGAAGCGATATGTCACTAGTTGTGTATCATAAAAGGGTCATCGTTTCTCCTCCTAGGGGTTATTCGAGATTTCTTAATCCAAACCGCAAGTAACGAGGCATTGGCTACCTTAAGAGAGTCATAGTTACTCGTCCCAATTGCTCACCCAGTCTGCCACTTTTTCTTACTGCGGCCAGTCTGCCAGAAGCGATATGTCACTCGTTGTGTATCTTAAGAGATTCATTGTTACTCTTTCCATAGGTTACTGATATTCTCTGATTCAATGCCTCTCGTGACGAAAAAGTGGCTATCTTAATAGTGCAATACTTCTTCCTCCCATTTGCTCACACAGTTTACTACTTTTTTGTGTAGTTTTTGTCTGCCAGAAACTATAATTCACTAGTTTTGTATCATAAAAGAGTCATCGTTTCTCCTCCTAGGGGTTATTCGAGACCTCTTAATGCAAACCGCAAGTAACGAGGCATTGGCTACCTTAAGAGAGTCATAGTTACTCGTCCCAATTGCTCACCCAGTCTGCCACTTTTCCTTACTGCGGCCAGTCTGCCAGAAGCGATATGTCACTCGTTGTGTATCTTAAGAGATTCATCGTTACTCTTTCCGTAGGTTACTGGTATTCTCTGATTCAATGCCTCTCGTGACGAAAAAGTGGCTATCTTAATAGTGCAATACTTCTTCCTCCTAGTTGCTCACACAGTTTACTACTTTTTTGTGTAGTTTTTGTCTGCCAGAAACTATAATTCACTAGTTTTGTATCATAAAAGAGTCATCGTTTCTCCTCCTAGGGGTTATTCGAGACCTCTTAATCCAAACCGCAAGTAACGAGGCATTGGCTACCTTAAGAGAGTCATAGTTACTCGTCCCAATTGCTCACCCAGTCTGCCACTTTTTCTTACTGCGGCCAGTCTGCCAGAAGCGATATGTCACTCGTTGTGTATCTTAAGAGATTCATCGTTACTACTTCCATAGGTTACTGGTATTCTCTGAGTCAATACCTCTCGTGACGAAAAAGTGGCTATCTTAATAGTGCAATACTTCTTCCTCCCAGTTGCTCACACAGTTTACTACTTTTTGTGTAGTTTTTGTCTGCCAGAAACTATAATTCACTAGCTGTGTATCATAAAAGAGTCATCGTTTCTCCTCCTAGGGGTTTTCGAGATTTCTTAATCCAAACCGCAAGTAACGAGGCATTGGCTACCTTAAGAGAGTCATAGTTACTCGTCCCAATTGCTCACCCAGTCTGCCACTTTTCCTTACTGCGGCCAGTCTGCCAGAAGCGATATGTCACTCGTTGTGTATCTTAAGAGATTCATCGTTACTCTTTCCATAGGTTACTGAAATTCTCTGATTCAATGCCTCTCGTGACGAAAAAGTGGCTATCTTAATAGTGCAATACTTCTTCCTCCCAGTTGCTCACACAGTTTACTACTTTTTTGTGTAGTTTTTGTCTGCCAGAAACTATAATTCACTAGTTTTGTATCATAAAAGAGTCATCGTTTCTCCTCCTAGGGGTTATTCGAGACCTCTTAATGCAAACCGCAAGTAACGAGGCATTGGCTACCTTAAGAGAGTCATAGTTACTCGTCCCAATTGCTCACCCAGTCTGCCACTTTTCCTTACTGCGGCCAGTCTGCCAGAAGCGATATGTCACTCGTTGTGTATCTTAAGAGATTCATCGTTACTCTTTCCATAGGTTACTGGTATTCTCTGATTCAATGCCTCTCGTGACGAAAAAGTGGCTATCTTAATAGTGCAATACTTCTTCCTCCCAGTTGCTCACACAGTTTACTACTTTTTTGTGTAGTTTTTGTCTGCCAGAAACTATAATTCACTAGCTGTGTATCATAAAAGAGTCATCGTTTCTCCTCCTAGGGGTTTTCGAGATTTCTTAATCCAAACCTCAAGTAACGAGGCATTGGCTACCTTAAGAGAGTCATAGTTACTCGTCCCCATTGCTCACCCAGTCTGCCACTTTTTATAAACTGTGGCCAGTCTGCCAGAAGCGATATGTCACTCGTTGTGTATCTTAAGAGATTCATCGTTACTCCTTCCATAGGTTACTGGTATTCTCTGAGTCAATACCTCTCTTGACGAAAAAGTGGCTATCTTAATAGTGCAATACTTCTTCCTCCCAGTTGCTCACACAGTTTACTACTTCTTTGTGTAGTTTTTGTCTGCCAGAAACTATAATTCACTAGTTTTGTATCATAAAAGAGTCATCGTTTCTCCTCCTAGGGGTTATTCGAGACCTCTTAATCCAAACCGCAAGTAACGAGGCATTGGCTACCTTAAGAGAGTCATAGTTACTCGTCCCAATTGCTCACCCAGTCTGCCACTTTTTCTTACTGCGGCCAGTCTGCCAGAAGCGATATGTCACTCGTTGTGTATCTTAAGAGATTCATCGTTACTCCTTCCATAGGTTACTGGTATTCTCTGAGTCAATACCTCTCGTGACGAAAAAGTGGCTATCTTAATAGTGCAATACTTCTTCCTCCCAGTTGCTCACACAGTTTACTACTTTTTGTGTAGTTTTTGTCTGCCAGAAACTATAATTCACTAGCTGTGTATCATAAAAGAGTCATCGTTTCTCCTCCTAGGGGTTATTCGAGACCTCTTAATCCAAACCGCAAGTAACGAGGCATTGGCTACCTTAAGAGAGTCATAGTTCCTCGTCCCAATTGCTCACCCAGTCTGCCACTTTTCCTTACTGCGGCCAGTCTGCCAGAAGCGATATGTCACTCGTTGTGTATCTTAAGAGATTCATCGTTACTCTTTCCATAGGTTACTGAAATTCTCTGATTCAATGCCTCTCGTGACGAAAAAGTGGCTATCTTAATAGTGCAATACTTCTTCCTCCCAGTTGCTCACACAGTTTACTACTTTTTTGTGTAGTTTTTGTCTGCCAGAAACTATAATTCACTAGTTTTGTATCATAAAAGAGTCATCGTTTCTCCTCCTAGGGGTTATTCGAGACCTCTTAATGCAAACCGCAAGTAACGAGGCATTGGCTACCTTAAGAGAGTCATAGTTACTCGTCCCAATTGCTCACCCAGTCTGCCACTTTTCCTTACTGCGGCCAGTCTGCCAGAAGCGATATGTCACTCGTTGTGTATCTTAAGAGATTCATCGTTACTCTTTCCATAGGTTACTGGTATTCTCTGATTCAATGCCTCTCGTGACGAAAAAGTGGCTATCTTAATAGTGCAATACTTCTTCCTCCCAGTTGCTCACACAGTTTACTACTTTTTTGTGTAGTTTTTGTCTGCCAGAAACTATAATTCACTAGTTTTGTATCATAAAAGAGTCATCGTTTCTCCTCCTAGGGGTTATTCGAGACCTCTTAATCCAAACCGCAAGTAACGAGGCATTGGCTACCTTAAGAGAGTCATAGTTACTCGTCCCAATTGCTCACCCAGTCTGCCACTTTTTCTTACTGCGGCCAGTCTGCCAGAAGCGATATGTCACTCGTTGTGTATCTTAAGAGATTCATCGTTACTCCTTCCATAGGTTACTGGTATTCTCTGAGTCAATACCTCTCGTGACGAAAAAGTGGCTATCTTAATAGTGCAATACTTCTTCCTCCCAGTTGCTCACACAGTTTACTACTTTTTGTGTAGTTTTTGTCTGCCAGAAACTATAATTCACTAGCTGTGTATCATAAAAGAGTCATCGTTTCTCCTCCTAGGGGTTTTCGAGATTTCTTAATCCAAACCGCAAGTAACGAGGCATTGGCTACCTTAAGAGAGTCATAGTTACTCGTCCCAATTGCTCACCCAGTCTGCCACTTTTCCTTACTGCGGCCAGTCTGCCAGAAGCGATATGTCACTCGTTGTGTATCTTAAGAGATTCATCGTTACTCTTTCCATAGGTTACTGAAATTCTCTGATTCATTGCCTCTCGTGACGAAAAAGTGGCTATCTTAATAGTGCAATACTTCTTCCTCCCAGTTGCTCACACAGTTTACTACTTTTTTGTGTAGTTTTTGTCTGCCAGAAACTATAATTCACTAGTTTTGTATCATAAAAGGGTCATCGTTTCTCCTCCTAGGGGTTATTCGAGACCTCTTAATGCAAACCGCAAGTAACGAGGCATTGGCTACCTTAAGAGAGTCATAGATACTCGTCCCAATTGCTCAACCAGTCTGCCACTTTTCCTTACTGCGGCCAGTCTGCCAGAAGCGATATGTCACTCGTTGTGTATCTTAAGAGATTCATCGTTACTCTTTCCATAGGTTACTGGTATTCTCTGATTCAATGCCTCTCGTGACGAAAAAGTGGCTATCTTAATAGTGCAATACTTCTTCCTCCCAGTTGCTCACACAGTTTACTACTTTTTTGTGTAGTTTTTGTCTGCCAGAAACTATAATTCACTAGCTGTGTATCATAAAAGAGTCATCGTTTCTCCTCCTAGGGGTTTTCGAGATTTCTTAATCCAAACCGCAAGTAACGAGGCATTGGCTACCTTAAGAGAGTCATAGTTACTCGTCCCCATTGCTCACCCAGTCTGCCACTTTTTATAAACTGTGGCCAGTCTGCCAGAAGCGATATGTCACTCGTTGTGTATCTTAAGAGATTCATCGTTACTCCTTCCATAGGTTACTGGTATTCTCTGAGTCAATACCTCTCTTGACGAAAAAGTGGCTATCTTAATAGTGCAATACTTCTTCCTCCGAGTTGCTCACACAGTTTACTACTTTTTGTGTACTTGCCAGTCTGCCAGAAGCGATATGTCACTAGTTGTGTATCATAAAAGGGTCATCGCTTCTCCTCCTAGGGGTTATTCGAGATTTCTTAATCCAAACCGCAAGTAACGAGGCATTGGCTACCTTAAGAGAGTCATAGTTACTTGTCCCAATTGCTCACCCAGTCTGCCACTTTTCCTTACTGCGGCCAGTCTGCCAGAAGCGATATGTCACTCGTTGTGTATCTTAAGAGATTCATCGTTACTCTTTCCATAGGTTACTGATATTCTCTGATTCAATGCCTCTCGTGACGAAAAAGTGGCTATCTTAATAGTGCAATACATCTTCCTCCCATTTGCTCACACAGTTTACTACTTTTTTGTGTAGTTTTTGTCTGCCAGAAACTATAATTCACTAGTTTTGTATCATAAAAGAGTCATCGTTTCTCCTCCTAGGGGTTATTCGAGACCTCTTAATGCAAACCGCAAGTAACGAGGCATTGGCTACCTTAAGAGAGTCATAGTTACTCGTCCCAATTGCTCACCCAGTCTGCCACTTTTTCTTACTGCGGCCAGTCTGCCAGAAGCGATATGTCACTCGTTGTGTATCTTAAGAGATTCATCGTTACTCTTTCCATAGGTTACTGGTATTCTCTGATTCAATGCCTCTCGTGACGAAAAAGTGGCTATCTTAATAGTGCAATACTTCTTCCTCCCAGTTGCTCACACAGTTTACTACTTTTTGTGTAGTTTTTGTCTGCCAGAAACTATAATTCACTAGCTGTGTATCATAAAAGAGTCATCGTTTCTCCTCCTAGGGGTTTTCGAGATTTCTTAATCCAAACCGAAAGTAACGAGGCATTGGCTACCTTAAGAGAGTCATAGTTACTCGTCCCAATTGCTCACCCAGTCTGCCACTTTTCCTTACTGCGGCCAGTCTGCCAGAAGCGATATGTCACTCGTTGTGTATCTTAAGAGATTCATCGTTACTCTTTCCATAGGTTACTGAAATTCTATGATTCAATGCCTCTCGTGACGAAAAAGTGGCTATCTTAATAGTGCAATACTTCTTCCTCCCAGTTGCTCACACAGTTTACTTCTTTTTTGTGTAGTTTTTGTCTGCCAGAAACTATAATTCACTAGTTTTGTATCATAAAAGAGTCATCGTTTCTCCTCCTAGGGGTTATTCGAGACCTCTTAATGCAAACCGCAAGTAACGAGGCATTGGCTACCTTAAGAGAGTCATAGTTACTCGTCCCAATTGCTCACCCAGTCTGCCACTTTTCCTTACTGCGGCCAGTCTGCCAGAAGCGATATGTCACTCGTTGTGTATCTTAAGAGATTCATCGTTACTCTTTCCATAGGTTACTGGTATTCTCTGATTCAATGCCTCTCGTGACGAAAAAGTGGCTATCTTAATAGTGCAATACTTCTTCCTCCCAGTTGCTCACACAGTTTACTACTTTTTTGTGTAGTTTTTGTCTGCCAGAAACTATAATTCACTAGTTTTGTATCATAAAAGAGTCATCGTTTCTCCTCCTAGGGGTTATTCGAGACCTCTTAATCCAAACCGCAAGTAACGAGGCATTGGCTACCTTAAGAGAGTCATAGTTACTCGTCCCAATTGCTCACCCAGTCTGCCACTTTTTCTTACTGCGGCCAGTCTGCCAGAAGCGATATGTCACTCGTTGTGTATCTTAAGAGATTCATCGTTACTCCTTCCATAGGTTACTGGTATTCTCTGAGTCAATACCTCTCGTGACGAAAAAGTGGCTATCTTAATAGTGCAATACTTCTTCCTCCCAGTTGCTCACACAGTTTACTACTTTTTTGTGTAGTTTTTGTCTGCCAGAAACTATAATTCACTAGCTGTGTATCATAAAAGAGTCATCGTTTCTCCTCCTAGGGGTTTTCGAGATTTCTTAATCCAAACCGCAAGTAACGAGGCATTGGCTACCTTAAGAGAGTCATAGTTACTCGTCCCCATTGCTCACCCAGTCTGCCACTTTTTCTTACTGTGGCCAGTCTGCCAGAAGCGATATGTCACTCGTTGTGTATCTTAAGAGATTCATCGTTACTCCTTCCATAGGTTACTGGTATTCTCTGAGTCAATACCTCTCTTGACGAAAAAGTGGCTATCTTAATAGTGCAATACTTCTTCCTCCGAGTTGCTCACACAGTTTACTACTTTTTGTGTACTTGCCAGTCTGCCAGAAGCGATATGTCACTAGTTGTGTATCATAAAAGGGTCATCGTTTCTCCTCCTAGGGGTTATTCCAGATTTCTTAATCCAAACCGCAAGTAACGAGGCATTGGCTACCTTAAGAGAGTCATAGTTACTCGTCAAAAATTGCTCACCCAGTCTGCCACTTTTCCTTACTGCGGCCAGTCTGCCAGAAGCGATATGTCACTCGTTGTGTATCTTAAGAGATTCATTGTTACTCTTTCCATAGGTTACTGATATTCTCTGATTCAATGCCTCTCGTGACGAAAAAGTGGCTATCTTAATAGTGCAATACTTCTTCCTCCCATTTGCTCACACAGTTTACTACTTTTTTGTGTAGTTTTTGTCTGCCAGAAACTATAATTCACTAGTTTTGTATCATAAAAGAGTCATCGTTTCTCCTCCTAGGGGTTATTCGAGACCTCTTAATGCAAACCGCAAGTAACGAGGCATTGGCTACCTTAAGAGAGTCATAGTTACTCGTCCCAATTGCTCACCCAGTCTGCCACTTTTCCTTACTGCGGCCAGTCTGCCAGAAGCGATATGTCACTCGTTGTGTATCTTAAGAGATTCATCGTTACTCTTTCCATAGGTTACTGAAATTCTCTGATTCAATGCCTCTCGTGACGAAAAAGTGGCTATCTTAATAGTGCAATACTTCTTCCTCCCAGTTGCTCACACAGTTTACTACTTTTTTGTGTAGTTTTTGTCTGCCAGAAACTATAATTCACTAGTTTTGTATCATAAAAGGGTCATCGTTTCTCCTCCTAGGGGTTATTCGAGACCTCTTAATGCAAACCGCAAGTAACGAGGCATTGGCTACCTTAAGAGAGTCATAGTTACTCGTCCCAATTGCTCACCCAGTCTGCCACTTTTCCTTACTGCGGCCAGTCTGCCAGAAGCGATATGTCACTCGTTGTGTATCTTAAGAGATTCATCGTTACTCTTTCCATAGGTTACTGGTATTCTCTGATTCAATGCCTCTCGTGACGAAAAAGTGGCTATCTTAATAGTGCAATACTTCTTCCTCCCAGTTGCTCACACAGTTTACTACTTTTTTGTGTAGTTTTTGTCTGCCAGAAACTATAATTCACTAGCTGTGTATCATAAAAGAGTCATCGTTTCTCCTCCTAGGGGTTTTCGAGATTTCTTAATCCAAACCGCAAGTAACGAGGCATTGGCTACCTTAAGAGAGTCATAGTTACTCGTCCCCATTGCTCACCCAGTCTGCCACTTTTTATAAACTGTGGCCAGTCTGCCAGAAGCGATATGTCACTCGTTGTGTATCTTAAGAGATTCATCGTTACTCCTTCCATAGGTTACTGGTATTCTCTGAGTCAATACCTCTCTTGACGAAAAAGTGGCTATCTTAATAGTGCAATACTTCTTCCTCCGAGTTGCTCACACAGTTTACTACTTTTTGTGTACTTGCCAGTCTGCCAGAAGCGATATGTCACTAGTTGTGTATCATAAAAGGGTCATCGCTTCTCCTCCTAGGGGTTATTCGAGATTTCTTAATCCAAACCGCAAGTAACGAGGCATTGGCTACCTTAAGAGAGTCATAGTTACTTGTCCCAATTGCTCAGCCAGTCTGCCACTTTTCCTTACTGCGGCCAGTCTGCCAGAAGCGATATGTCACTCGTTGTGTATCTTAAGAGATTCATCGTTACTCTTTCCGTAGGTTACTGGTATTCTCTGATTCAATGCCTCTCGTGACGAAAAAGTGGCTATCTTAATAGTGCAATACTTCTTCCTCCCAGTTGCTCACACAGTTTACTACTTTTTTGTGTAGTTTTTGTCTGCCAGAAACTATAATTCACTAGTTTTGTATCATAAAAGAGTCATCGTTTCTCCTCCTAGGGGTTATTCGAGACCTCTTAATCCAAACCGCAAGTAACGAGGCATTGGCTACCTTAAGAGAGTCATAGTTACTCGTCCCAATTGCTCACCCAGTCTGCCACTTTTTCTTACTGCGGCCAGTCTGCCAGAAGCGATATGTCACTCGTTGTGTATCTTAAGAGATTCATCGTTACTCCTTCCATAGGTTACTGGTATTCTCTGAGTCAATACCTCTCGTGACGAAAAAGTGGCTATCTTAATAGTGCAATACTTCTTCCCCCTAGTTGCTCACACAGTTTACTACTTTTTGTGTAGTTTTTGTCTGCCAGAAACTATAATTCACTAGCTGTGTATCATAAAAGAGTCATCGTTTCTCCTCCTAGGGGTTTTCGAGATTTCTTAATCCAAACCGCAAGTAACGAGGCATTGGCTACCTTAAGAGAGTCATAGTTACTCGTCCCAATTGCTCACCCAGTCTGCCACTTTTCCTTACTGCGGCCAGTCTGCCAGAAGCGATATGTCACTCGTTGTGTATCTTAAGAGATTCATCGTTACTCTTTCCATAGGTTAGTGAAATTCTCTGATTCAATGCCTCTCGTGACGAAAAAGTGGCTATCTTAATAGTGCAATACTTCTTCCTCCCAGTTGCTCACACAGTTTACTACTTTTTTGTGTAGTTTTTGTCTGCCAGAAACTATAATTCACTAGTTTTGTATCATAAAAGAGTCATCGTTTCTCCTCCTAGGGGTTATTCGAGACCTCTTAATCCAAACCGCAAGTAACGAGGCATTGGCTACCTTAAGAGAGTCATAGTTACTCGTCCCAATTGCTCACCCAGTCTGCCACTTTTTCTTACTGCGGCCAGTCTGCCAGAAGCGATATGTCACTCGTTGTGTATCTTAAGAGATTCATCGTTACTCCTTCCATAGGTTACTGGTATTCTCTGAGTCAATACCTCTCGTGACGAAAAAGTGCCTATCTTAATAGTGCAATACTTCTTCCTCCCAGTTGCTCACACAGTTTACTACTTTTTTGTGTAGTTTTTGTCTGCCAGAAACTATAATTCACTAGCTGTGTATCATAAAAGAGTCATCGTTTCTCCTCCTAGGGGTTTTCGAGATTTCTTAATCCAAACCGCAAGTAACGAGGCATTGGCTACCTTAAGAGAGTCATAGTTACTCGTCCCCATTGCTCACCCAGTCTGCCACTTTTTCTTACTGTGGCCAGTCTGCCAGAAGCGATATGTCACTCGTTGTGTATCTTAAGAGATTCATCGTTACTCCTTCCATAGGTTACTGGTATTCTCTGAGTCAATACCTCTCTTGACGAAAAAGTGGCTATCTTAATAGTGCAATACTTCTTCCTCCGAGTTGCTCACACAGTTTACTACTTTTTGTGTACTTGCCAGTCTGCCAGAAGCGATATGTCACTAGTTGTGTATCATAAAAGGGTCATCGTTTCTCCTCCTAGGGGTTATTCGAGATTTCTTAATCCAAACCGCAAGTAACGAGGCATTGGCTACCTTAAGAGAGTCATAGTTACTCGTCCCAATTGCTCACCCAGTCTGCCACTTTTCCTTACTGCGGCCAGTCTGCCAGAAGCGATATGTCACTCGTTGTGTATCTTAAGAGATTCATTGTTACTCTTTCCATAGGTTACTGATATTCTCTGATTCAATGCCTCTCGTGACGAAAAAGTGGCTATCTTAATAGTGCAATACTTCTTCCTCCCATTTGCTCACACAGTTTACTACTTTTTTGTGTAGTTTTTGTCTGCCAGAAACTATAATTCACTAGTTTTGTATCATAAAAGAGTCATCGTTTCTCCTCCTAGGGGTTATTCGAGACCTCTTAATGCAAACCGCAAGTAACGAGGCATTGGCTACCTTAAGAGAGTCATAGTTACTCGTCCCAATTGCTCACCCAGTCGGCCACTTTTCCTTACTGCGGCCAGTCTGCCAGAAGCGATATGTCACTCGTTGTGTATCTTAAGAGATTCATCGTTACTCTTCCCATAGGTTACTGGTATTCTCTGATTCAATGCCTCTCGTGACGAAAAAGTGGCTATCTTAATAGTGCAATACTTCTTCCTCCCAGTTGCTCACACAGTTTACTACTTTTTTGTGTAGTATTTGTCTGCCAGAAACTATAATTCACTAGTTTTGTATCATAAAAGAGTCATCGTTTCTCCTCCTAGGGGTTATTCGAGACCTCTTAATGCAAACCGCAAGTAACGAGGCATTGGCTACCTTAAGAGAGTCATAGTTACTCGTCCCAATTGCTCACCCAGTCTGCCACTTTCTCTTACTGCGGCCAGTCTGCCAGAAGCGATATTTCACTCGTTGTGTATCTTAAGAGATTTATCGTTACTCCTTCCATAGGTTACTGGTATTCTCTGAGTCAATACCTCTCGTGACGAAAAAGTGGCTATCTTAATAGTGCAATACTTCTTCCTCCGAGTTGCTCACACAGTTTACTACTTTTTGTGTAGTTTTTGTCTGCCAGAAACTATAATTCACTAGCTGTGTATCATAAAAGATTCATCGTTTCTCCTCCTAGGGGTTTTCGAGATTTCTTAATCCAAACCGCAAGTAACGAGGTATTGGCTACCTTAAGAGAGTCATAGTTACTCGTCCCAATTGCTCACCCAGTCTGCCACTTTTCCTTACTGCGGCCAGTCTGCCAGAAGCGATATGTCACTCGTTGTGTATCTTAAGAGATTCATCGTTACTCCTTCCATAGGTTACTGGTATTCTCTGAGTCAATACCTCTCTTGACGAAAAAGTGGCTATCTTAATAGTGCAATACTTCTTCCTCCGAGTTGCTCACACAGTTTACTACTTTTTGTGTACTTGCCAGTCTGCCAGAAGCGATATGTCACTAGTTGTGTATCATAAAAGGGTCATCGTTTCTCCTCCTAGGGGTTTTCGAGATTTCTTAATCCAAACCGCAAGTAACGAGGTATTGGCTACCTTAAGAGAGTCATAGTTACTCGTCCCAATTGCTCACCCAGTCTGCCACTTTTCCTTACTGCGGCCAGTCTGCCAGAAGCGATATGTCACTCGTTGTGTATCTTAAGAGATTCATCGTTACTCTTTCCATAGGTTACTGATATTCTCTGATTCAATGCCTCTCGTGACGAAAAAGTGGCTATCTTAATAGTGCAATACTTCTTCCTCCCATTTGCTCACACAGTTTACTACTTTTTTGTGTAGTTTTTGTCTGCCAGAAACTATAATTCACTAGTTTTGTATCATAAAAGAGTCATCGTTTCTCCTCCTAGGGGTTATTCGAGACCTCTTAATGCAAACCGCAAGTAACGAGGCATTGGCTACCTTAAGAGAGTCATAGTTACTCGTCCCAATTGCTCACCCAGTCTGCCACTTTTTCTTACTGCGGCCAGTCTGCCAGAAGCGATATGTCACTCGTTGTGTATCTTAAGAGATTTATCGTTACTCCTTCCATAGGTTACTGGTATTCTCTGAGTCAATACCTCTCGTGACGAAAAAGTGGCTATCTTAATAGTGCAATACTTCTTCCTCCGAGTTGCTCACACAGTTTACTACTTTTTGTGTACTTGCCAGTCTGCCAGAAGCGATATGTCACTAGTTGTGTATCATAAAAGGGTCATCGTTTCTCCTCCTAGGGGTTATTCGAGATTTCTTAATCCGAACCGCAAGTAACGAGGCATTGGCTACCTTAAGAGAGTCATAGTTACTCGTCCCAATTGCTCACCCAGTCTGCCACTTTTCCTTACTGCGGCCAGTCTGCCAGAAGCGATATGTCACTCGTTGTGTATCTTAAGAGATTCATCGTTACTCTTTCCATAGGTTACTGGTATTCTCTGATTCAATGCCTCTCGTGACGAAAAAGTGGCTATCTTAATAGTGCAATACTTCTTCCTCCCAGTTGCTCACACAGTTTACTACTTTTTTGTGTAGTTTTTGTCTGCCAGAAACTATAATTCACTAGTTTTGTATCATAAAAGAGTCATCGTTTCTCCTCCTAGGGGTTATTCGAGACCTCTTAATCCAAACCGCAAGTAACGAGGCATTGGCTACCTTAAGAGAGTCATAGTTACTCGTCCCAATTGCTCACCCAGTCTGCCACTTTTTCTTACTGCGGCCAGTCTGCCAGAAGCGATATGTCACTCGTTGTGTATCTTAAGAGATTCATCGTTACTCCTTCCATAGGTTACTGGTATTCTCTGAGTCAATACCTCTCGTGACGAAAAAGTGCCTATCTTAATAGTGCAATACTTCTTCCTCCCAGTTGCTCACACAGTTTACTACTTTTTTGTGTAGTTTTTGTCTGCCAGAAACTATAATTCACTAGCTGTGTATCATAAAAGAGTCATCGTTGCTCCTCCTAGGGGTTTTCGAGATTTCTTAATCCAAACCGCAAGTAACGAGGCATTGGCTACCTTAAGAGAGTCATAGTTACTCGTCCCCATTGCTCACCCAGTCTGCCACTTTTTCTTACTGTGGCCAGTCTGCCAGAAGCGATATGTCACTCGTTGTGTATCTTAAGAGATTCATCGTTACTCCTTCCATAGGTTACTGGTATTCTCTGAGTCAATACCTCTCTTGACGAAAAAGTGGCTATCTTAATAGTGCAATACTTCTTCCTCCGAGTTGCTCACACAGTTTACTACTTTTTGTGTACTTGCCAGTCTGCCAGAAGCGATATGTCACTAGTTGTGTATCATAAAAGGGTCATCGTTTCTCCTCCTAGGGGTTATTCGAGATTTCTTAATCCAAACCGCAAATAACGAGGCATTGGCTACCTTAAGAGAGTCATAGTTACTCGTCCCAATTGCTCACCCAGTCTGCCACTTTTCCTTACTGCGGCCAGTCTGCCAGAAGCGATATGTCACTCGTTGTGTATCTTAAGAGATTCATTGTTACTCTTTCCATAGGTTACTGATATTCTCTGATTCAATGCCTCTCGTGACGAAAAAGTGGCTATCTTAATAGTGCAATACTTCTTCCTCCCATTTGCTCACACAGTTTACTACTTTTTTGTGTAGTTTTTGTCTGCCAGAAACTATAATTCACTAGTTTTGTATCATAAAAGAGTCATCGTTTCTCCTCCTAGGGGTTATTCGAGACCTCTTAATGCAAACCGCAAGTAACGAGGCATTGGCTACCTTAAGAGAGTCATAGTTACTCGTCCCAATTGCTCACCCAGTCGGCCACTTTTCCTTACTGCGGCCAGTCTGCCAGAAGCGATATGTCACTCGTTGTGTATCTTAAGAGATTCATCGTTACTCTTCCCATAGGTTACTGGTATTCTCTGATTCAATGCCTCTCGTGACGAAAAAGTGGCTATCTTAATAGTGCAATACTTCTTCCTCCCAGTTGCTCACACAGTTTACTACTTTTTTGTGTAGTATTTGTCTGCCAGAAACTATAATTCACTAGTTTTGTATCATAAAAGAGTCATCGTTTCTCCTCCTAGGGGTTATTCGAGACCTCTTAATGCAAACCGCAAGTAACGAGGCATTGGCTACCTTAAGAGAGTCATAGTTACTCGTCCCAATTGCTCACCCAGTCGGCCACTTTTCCTTACTGCGGCCAGTCTGCCAGAAGCGATATGTCACTCGTTGTGTATCTTAAGAGATTCATCGTTACTCTTTCCATAGGTTACTGGTATTCTCTGATTCAATGCCTCTCGTGACGAAAAAGTGGCTATCTTAATAGTGCAATACTTCTTCCTCCCAGTTGCTCACACAGTTTACTACTTTTTTGTGTAGTTTTTGTCTGCCAGAAACTATAATTCACTAGTTTTGTATCATAAAAGAGTCATCGTTTCTCCTCCTAGGGGCTATTCGAGACCTCTTAATTCAAACCGCAAGTAACGAGGCATTGGCTACCTTAAGAGAGTCATAGTTACTCGTCCCAATTGCTCACCCAGTCTGCCACTTTTTCTTACTGCGGCCAGTCTGCCAGAAGCGATATGTCACTCGTTGTGTATCTTAAGAGATTCATCGTTACTCCTTCCATAGGTTACTGGTATTCTCTGAGTCAATACCTCTCGTGACGAAAAAGTGGCTATCTTAATAGTGCAATACTTCTTCCTCCCAGTTGCTCACACAGTTTACTACTTTTTTGTGTAGTTTTTGTCTGCCAGAAACTATAATTCACTAGCTGTGTATCATAAAAGAGTCATCGTTTCTCCTCCTAGGGGTTTTCGAGATTTCTTAATCAAAACCGCAAGTAACGAGGCATTGGCTACCTTAAGAGAGTCATAGTTACTCGTCCCCATTGCTCACCCAGTCTGCCACTTTTTCTTACTGTGGCCAGTCTGCCAGAAGCGATATGTCACTCGTTGTGTATCTTAAGAGATTCATCGTTACTCTTTCCATAGGTTACTGATATTCTCTGAGTCAATACCTCTCGTGACGAAAAAGTGGCTATCTTAATAGTGCAATACTTCTTCCTCCCAGTTGCTCACACAGTTTACTACTTTTTTGTGTAGTATTTGTCTGCCAGAAACTATAATTCACCAGCTGTGTATCATAAAAGAGTCATCGTTTCTCCTCCTAGGGGTTTTCGAGATTTCTTAATCCAAACCGCAAGTTACGAGGCATTGGCTACCTTAAGAGAGTCATAGTAACTCGTCCCCATTGCTCACCCAGTCTGCCACTATTTCTTACTGTGGCCAGTCTGCCAGAAGCGATATGTCACTCGTTGTGTATCTTAAGAGATTCATCGTTACTCCTTCCATAGGTTACTGGTATTCTCTGAGTCAATACCTCTCTTGACGAAAAAGTGGCTATCTTAATAGTGCAATACTTCTTCCTCCGAGTTGCTCACACAGTTTACTACTTTTTGTGTACTTGCCAGTCTGTCAGAAGCGATATGTCACTAGTTGTGTATCATAAAAGGGTCATCGTTTCTCCTCCTAGGGGTTATTCGAGATTTCTTAATCCAAACCGCAAGTAACGAGGCATTGGCTACCTTAAGAGAGTCATAGTTACTCGTCCCAATTGCTCACCCAGTCTGCCACTTTTCCTTACTGCGGCCAGTCTGCCAGAAGCGATATGTCACTCGTTGTGTATCTTAAGAGATTCATTGTTACTCTTTCCATAGGTTACTGATATTCTCTGATTCAATGCCTCTCGTGACGAAAAAGTGGCTATCTTAATAGTGCAATACTTCTTCCTCCCATTTGCTCACACAGTTTACTACTTTTTTGTGTAGTTTTTGTCTGCCAGAAACTATAATTCACTAGTTTTGTATCATAAAAGAGTCATCGTTTCTCCTCCTAGGGGTTATTCGAGACCTCTTAATGCAAACCGCAAGTAACGAGGCATTGGCTACCTTAAGAGAGTCATAGTTACTCGTCCCAATTGCTCACCCAGTCGGCCACTTTTCCTTACTGCGGCCAGTCTGCCAGAAGCGATATGTCACTCGTTGTGTATCTTAAGAGATTCATCGTTACTCTTCCCATAGGTTACTGGTATTCTCTGATTCAATGCCTCTCGTGACGAAAAAGTGGCTATCTTAATAGTGCAATACTTCTTCCTCCCAGTTGCTCACACAGTTTACTACTTTTTTGTGTAGTATTTGTCTGCCAGAAACTATAATTCACTAGTTTTGTATCATAAAAGAGTCATCGTTTCTCCTCCTAGGGGTTATTCGAGACCTCTTAATGCAAACCGCAAGTAACGAGGCATTGGCTACCTTAAGAGAGTCATAGTTACTCGTCCCAATTGCTCACCCAGTCGGCCACTTTTCCTTACTGCGGCCAGTCTGCCAGAAGCGATATGTCACTCGTTGTGTATCTTAAGAGATTCATCGTTACTCTTTCCATAGGTTACTGGTATTCTCTGATTCAATGCCTCTCGTGACGAAAAAGTGGCTATCTTAATAGTGCAATACTTCTTCCTCCCAGTTGCTCACACAGTTTACTACTTTTTTGTGTAGTTTTTGTCTGCCAGAAACTATAATTCACTAGTTTTGTATCATAAAAGAGTCATCGTTTCTCCTCCTAGGGGCTATTCGAGACCTCTTAATTCAAACCGCAAGTAACGAGGCATTGGCTACCTTAAGAGAGTCATAGTTACTCGTCCCAATTGCTCACCCAGTCTGCCACTTTTTCTTACTGCGGCCAGTCTGCCAGAAGCGATATGTCACTCGTTGTGTATCTTAAGAGATTCATCGTTACTCCTTCCATAGGTTACTGGTATTCTCTGAGTCAATACCTCTCGTGACGAAAAAGTGGCTATCTTAATAGTGCAATACTTCTTCCTCCCAGTTGCTCACACAGTTTACTACTTTTTTGTGTAGTTTTTGTCTGCCAGAAACTATAATTCACTAGCTGTGTATCATAAAAGAGTCATCGTTTCTCCTCCTAGGGGTTTTCGAGATTTCTTAATCAAAACCGCAAGTAACGAGGCATTGGCTACCTTAAGAGAGTCATAGTTACTCGTCCCCATTGCTCACCCAGTCTGCCACTTTTTCTTACTGTGGCCAGTCTGCCAGAAGCGATATGTCACTCGTTGTGTATCTTAAGAGATTCATCGTTACTCTTTCCATAGGTTACTGATATTCTCTGAGTCAATACCTCTCGTGACGAAAAAGTGGCTATCTTAATAGTGCAATACTTCTTCCTCCCAGTTGCTCACACAGTTTACTACTTTTTTGTGTAGTATTTGTCTGCCAGAAACTATAATTCACCAGCTGTGTATCATAAAAGAGTCATCGTTTCTCCTCCTAGGGGTTTTCGAGATTTCTTAATCCAAACCGCAAGTTACGAGGCATTGGCTACCTTAAGAGAGTCATAGTAACTCGTCCCCATTGCTCACCCAGTCTGCCACTATTTCTTACTGTGGCCAGTCTGCCAGAAGCGATATGTCACTCGTTGTGTATCTTAAGAGATTCATCGTTACTCCTTCCATAGGTTACTGGTATTCTCTGAGTCAATACCTCTCTTGACGAAAAAGTGGCTATCTTAATAGTGCAATACTTCTTCCTCCGAGTTGCTCACACAGTTTACTACTTTTTGTGTACTTGCCAGTCTGTCAGAAGCGATATGTCACTAGTTGTGTATCATAAAAGGGTCATCGTTTCTCCTCCTAGGGGTTATTCGAGATTTCTTAATCCAAACCGCAAGTAACGAGGCATTGGCTACCTTAAGAGAGTCATAGTTACTCGTCCCAATTGCTCACCCAGTCTGCCACTTTTCCTTACTGCGGCCAGTCTGCCAGAAGCGATATGTCACTCGTTGTGTATCTTAAGAGATTCATCGTTACTCTTTCCATAGGTTACTGATATTCTCTGATTCAATGCCTCTCGTGACGAAAAAGTGGCTATCTTAATAGTGCAATACTTCTTCCTCCCATTTGCTCACACAGTTTACTACTTTTTTGTGTAGTTTTTGTCTGCCAGAAACTATAATTCACTAGTTTTGTATCATAAAAGAGTCATCGTTTCTCCTCCTAGGGGTTATTCGAGACCTCTTAATGTAAACCGCAAGTAACGAGGCATTGGCTACCTTAAGAGAGTCATAGTTACTCGTCCCAATTGCTCACCCAGTCGGCCACTTTTCCTTACTGCGGCCAGTCTGCCAGAAGCGATATGTCACTCGTTGTGTATCTTAAGAGATTCATCGTTACTCTTTCCATAGGTTACTGGTATTCTCTGATCAATGCCTCTCGTGACGAAAAAGTGGCTATCTTAATAGTGCAATACTTCTTCCTCCCAGTTGCTCACACAGTTTACTACTTTTTTGTGTAGTTTTTGTCTGCCAGAAACTATAATTCACTAGTTTTGTATCATAAAAGAGTCATCGTTTCTCCTCCTAGGGGCTATTCGAGACCTCTTAATCCAAACCGCAAGTAACGAGGCATTGGCTACCTTAAGAGAGTCATAGTTACTCGTCCCAATTGCTCACCCAGTCTGCCACTTTTTCTTACTGCGGCCAGTCTGCCAGAAGCGATATGTCACTCGTTGTGTATCTTAAGAGATTCATCGTTACTGCTACCATAGGTTACTGGTATTCTCTGAGTCAATACCTCTCGTGACGAAAAAGTGGCTATCTTAATAGTGCAATACTTCTTCCTCCCAGTTGCTCACAAAGTTTACTAATTTTTTGTGTAGTTTTTGTCTGACAGAAACTATAATTCACTAGCTGTGTATCATAAAAGAGTCATCGTTTCTCCTCCTAGGGGTTTTCGAGATTTCTTAATCCAAACCGCAAGTAACGAGGCATTGGCTACCTTAAGAGAGTCATAGTTACTCGTCCCCATTGCTCACCCAGTCTGCCACTTTTTCTTACTGTGGCCAGTCTGCCAGAAGCGATATGTCACTCGTTGTGTATCTTAAGAGATTCATCGTTACTCTTTCCATAGGTTACTGATATTCTCTGAGTCAATACCTCTCGTGACGAAAAAGTGGCTATCTTAATAGTGCAATACTTCTTCCTCCCAGTTGCTCACACAGTTTACTACTTTTTTGTGTAGTTTTTGTCTGCCAGAAACTATAATTCACCAGCTGTGTATCATAAAAGAGTCATCGTTTCTCCTCCTAGGGGTTTTCGAGATTTCTTAATCCAAACCGCAAGTAACGAGGCATTGGCTACCTTAAGAGAGTCATAGTTACTCGTCCCCATTGCTCACCCAGTCTGCCACTTTTTCTTACTGTGGCCAGTCTGCCAGAAGCGATATGTCACTCGTTGTGTATCTTAAGAGATTCATCGTTACTCCTTCCATAGGTTACTGGTATTCTCAGAGTCAATACCTCTCTTGACGAAAAAGTGGCTATCTTAATAGTGCAATACTTCTTCCTCCGAGTTGCTCACACAGTTTACTACTTTTTGTGTACTTGCCAGTCTGTCAGAAGCGATATGTCACTAGTTGTGTATCATAAAAGGGTCATCGTTTCTCCTCCTAGGGGTTATTCGAGATTTCTTAATCCAAACCGCAAGTAACGAGGCATTGGCTACCTTAAGAGAGTCATAGTTACTCGTCCCAATTGCTCACCCAGTCTGCCACTTTTCCTTACTGCGGCCAGTCTGCCAGAAGCGATATGTCACTCGTTGTGTATCTTAAGAGATTCATCGTTACTCTTTCCATAGGTTACTGATATTCTCTGTTTCAATGCCTCTCGTGACGAAAAAGTGGCTATCTTAATAGTGCAATACTTCTTCCTCCCATTTGCTCACACAGTTTACTACTTTTTTGTGTAGTTTTTGTCTGCCAGAAACTATAATTCACTAGTTTTGTATCATAAAAGAGTCATCGTTTCTCCTCCTAGGGGTTATTCGAGACCTCTTAATGCAAACCGCAAGTAACGAGGCATTGGCTACCTTAAGAGAGTCATAGTTACTCGTCCCAATTGCTCACCCAGTCTGCCACTTTTCCTTACTGCGGCCAGTCTGCCAGAAGCGATATGTCACTCGTTGTGTATCTTAAGAGATTCATCGTTACTCTTTCCATAGGTTACTGGTATTCTCTGATTCAAATCTCTCGTGACGAAAAAGTGGCTATCTTAATAGTGCAATACTTCTTCCTCCCAGTTGCTCACACAGTTTACTACTTTTTTGTGTAGTTTTTGTCTGCCAGAAACTATAATTCACTAGTTTTGTATCATAAAAGAGTCATCGTTTCTCCTCCTAGGGGTTATTCGAGACCTCTTAATCCAAACCGCAAGTAACGAGGCATTGGCTACCTTAAGAGAGTCATAGTTACTCGTCCCAATTGCTCACCCAGTCTGCCACTTTTCCTTACTGCGGCCAGTCTGCCAGAAGCGATATGTCACTCGTTGTGTATCTTAAGAGATTCATCGTTACTCCTTCCATAGGTTACTGGTATTCTCTGAGTCAATACCTCTCGTGACGAAAAAGTGGCTATCTTAATAGTGCAATACTTCTTCCTCCCAGTTGCTCACACAGTTTACTACTTTTTTGTGTAGTTTTTGTCTGCCAGAAACTATAATTCACTAGCTGTGTATCATAAAAGAGTCATCGTTTCTCCTCCTAGGGGTTTTCGAGATTTCTTAATCCAAACCGCAAGTAACGAGGCATTGGCTACCTTAAGAGAGTCATAGTTACTCGTCCCCATTGCTCACCCAGTCTGCCACTTTTTCTTACTGTGGCCAGTCTGCCAGAAGCGATATGTCACTCGTTGTGTATCTTAAGAGATTCATCGTTACTCCTTCCATAGGTTACTGGTATTCTCTGAGTCAATACCTCTCTTGACGAAAAAGTGGCTATCATAATAGTGCAATACTTCTTCCTCCGAGTTGCTCACACAGTTTACTACTTTTTGTGTACTTGCCAGTCTGCCAGAAGCGATATGTCACTAGTTGTGTATCATAAAAGGGTCATCGTTAATCTTTCCATAGGTTACTGGTATTCTCTGATTCAATGCCTCTCGTGACGAAAAAGTGGCTATCTTAATAGTGCAATACTTCTTCCTCCCAGTTGCTCACACAGTTTACTACTTTTTTGTGTAGTTTTTGTCTGCCAGAAACTATAATTCACTAGTTTTGTATCATAAAAGAGTCATCGTTTCTCCTCCTAGGGGTTATTCGAGACCTCTTAATCCAAACCGCAAGTAACGAGGCATTGGCTACCTTAAGAGAGTCATAGTTACTCGTCCCAATTGCTCACCCAGTCTGCCACTTTTTCTTACTGCGGCCAGTCTGCCAGAAGCGATATGTCACTCGTTGTGTATCTTAAGAGATTCATCGTTACTCCTTCCATAGGTTACTGGTATTCTATGAGTCAATACCTCTCGTGACGAAAAAGTGGCTATCTTAATAGTGCAATACTTCTTCCTCCGAGTTGCTCACACAGTTTACTACTTTTTGTGTAGTTTTTGTCTGCCAGAAACTATAATTCACTAGCTGTGTATCATAAAAGAGTCATCGTTTCTCCTCCTAGGGGTTTTCGAGATTTCTTAATCCAAACCGCAAGTAACGAGGCATTGGCTGGTTACCTTAAGAGAGTCATAGTTACTCGTCCCAATTGCTCACCCAGTCTGCCACTTTTCCTTACTGCGGCCAGTCTGCCAGAAGCGATATGTCACTCGTTGTGTATCTTAAGAGATTCATCGTTACTCTTTCCATAGGTTACTGGTATTCTCTGATTCAATGCCTCTCGTGACGAAAAAGTGGCTATCTTAATAGTGCAATACTTCTTCCTCCCATTTGCTCACACAGTTTACTACTTTTTTGTGTAGTTTTTGTCTGCCAGAAACTATAATTCACTAGTTTTGTATCATAAAAGAGTCATCGTTTCTCCTCCTAGGGGTTATTCGAGACCTCTTAATGCAAACCGCAAGTAACGAGGCATTGGCTACCTTAAGAGAGTCATAGTTACTCGTCCCAATTGCTCACCCAGTCGGCCACTTTTCCTTACTGCGGCCAGTCTGCCAGAAGCGATATGTCACTCGTTGTGTATCTTAAGAGATTCATCGTTACTCTTTCCATAGGTTACTGGTATTCTCTGATTCAATGCCTCTCGTGACGAAAAAGTGGCTATCTTAATAGTGCAATACTTCTTCCTCCCAGTTGCTCACACAGTTTACTACTTTTTTGTGTAGTTTTTGTCTGCCAGAAACTATAATTCACTAGCTGTGTATCATAAAAGAGTCATCGTTTCTCCTCCTAGGGGTTATTCGAGACCTCTTAATGCAAACCGCAAGTAACGAGGCATTGGCTACCTTAAGAGAGTCATAGTTACTCGTCCCAATTGCTCACCCAGTCTGCCACTTTTCCTTACTGCGGCCAGTCTGCCAGAAGCGATATGTCACTCGTTGTGTATCTTAAGAGATTCATCGTTACTTTTTCCATAGGTTACTGGAATACTCTGATTCAATGCCTCTCGTGACGAAAAAGTGGCTATCTTAATAGTGCAATACTTCTTCCTCCCAGTTGCTCACACAGTTTACTACTTTTTTGTGTAGTTTTTGTCTGCCAGAAACTATAATTCACTAGTTTTGTATCATAAAAGAGTCATCGTTTCTCCTCCTAGGGGTTATTCGAGACCTCTTAATCCAAACCGCAAGTAACGAGGCATTGGCTACCTTAAGAGAGTCATAGTTACTCGTCCCAATTGCTCACCCAGTCTGCCACTTTTCCTTACTGCGGCCAGTCTGCCAGAAGCGATATGTCACTCGTTGTGTATCTTAAGAGATTCATCGTTACTCTTTCCATAGGTTACTGGTATTCTCTGATTCAATGCCTCTCGTGACGAAAAAGTGGCTATCTTAATAGTGCAATACTTCTTCCTCCCAGTTGCTCACACAGTTTACTACTTTTTTGTGTAGTTTTTGTCTGCCAGAAACTATAATTCACTAGTTTTGTATCATAAAAGAGTCATCGTTTCTCCTCCTAGGGGCTATTCGAGACCTCTTAATCCAAACCGCAAGTAACGAGGCATTGGCTACCTTAAGAGAGTCATAGTTACTCGTCCCAATTGCTCACCCAGTCTGCCACTTTTTCTTACTGCGGCCAGTCTGCCAGAAGCGATATGTCACTCGTTGTGTATCTTAAGAGATTCATCGTTACTGCTACCATAGGTTACTGGTATTCTCTGAGTCAATACCTCTCGTGACGAAAAAGTGGCTATCTTAATAGTGCAATACTTCTTCCTCCCAGTTGCTCACAAAGTTTACTAATTTTTTGTGTAGTTTTTGTCTGACAGAAACTATAATTCACTAGCTGTGTATCATAAAAGAGTCATCGTTTCTCCTCCTAGGGGTTTTCGAGATTTCTTAACCCAAACCGCAAGTAACGAGGCATTGGCTACCTTAAGAGAGTCATAGTTACTCGTCCCCATTGCTCACCCAGTCTGCCACTTTTTCTTACTGCGGCCAGTCTGCCAGAAGCGATATGTCACTCGTTGTGTATCTTAAGAGATTCATCGTTACTCCTTCCATAGGTTACTGGTATTCTCTGAGTCAATACCTCTCTTGACGAAAAAGTGGCTATCATAATAGTGCAATACTTCTTCCTCCGAGTTGCTCACACAGTTTACTACTTTTTGTGTACTTGCCAGTCTGCCAGAAGCGATATGTCACTAGTTGTGTATCATAAAAGGGTCATCGTTAATCTTTCCATAGGTTACTGGTATTCTCTGATTCAATGCCTCTCGTGACGAAAAAGTGGCTATCTTAATAGTGCAATACTTCTTCCTCCCAGTTGCTCACACAGTTTACTACTTTTTTGTGTAGTTTTTGTCTGCCAGAAACTATAATTCACTAGTTTTGTATCATAAAAGAGTCATCGTTTCTCCTCCTAGGGGTTATTCGAGACCTCTTAATCCAAACCGCAAGTAACGAGGCATTGGCTACCTTAAGAGAGTCATAGTTACTCGTCCCAATTGCTCACCCAGTCTGCCACTTTTTCTTACTGCGGCCAGTCTGCCAGAAGCGATATGTCACTCGTTGTGTATCTTAAGAGATTCATCGTTACTCCTTCCATAGGTTACTGGTATTCTATGAGTCAATACCTCTCGTGACGAAAAAGTGGCTATCTTAATAGTGCAATACTTCTTCCTCCGAGTTGCTCACACAGTTTACTACTTTTTGTGTAGTTTTTGTCTGCCAGAAACTATAATTCACTAGCTGTGTATCATAAAAGAGTCATCGTTTCTCCTCCTAGGGGTTTTCGAGATTTCTTAATCCAAACCGCAAGTAACGAGGCATTGGCTGGTTACCTTAAGAGAGTCATAGTTACTCGTCCCAATTGCTCACCCAGTCTGCCACTTTTCCTTACTGCGGCCAGTCTGCCAGAAGCGATATGTCACTCGTTGTGTATCTTAAGAGATTCATCGTTACTCTTTCCATAGGTTACTGGTATTCTCTGATTCAATGCCTCTCGTGACGAAAAAGTGGCTATCTTAATAGTGCAATACTTCTTCCTCCCATTTGCTCACACAGTTTACTACTTTTTTGTGTAGTTTTTGTCTGCCAGAAACTATAATTCACTAGTTTTGTATCATAAAAGAGTCATCGTTTCTCCTCCTAGGGGTTATTCGAGACCTCTTAATGCAAACCGCAAGTAACGAGGCATTGGCTACCTTAAGAGAGTCATAGTTACTCGTCCCAATTGCTCACCCAGTCGGCCACTTTTCCTTACTGCGGCCAGTCTGCCAGAAGCGATATGTCACTCGTTGTGTATCTTAAGAGATTCATCGTTACTCTTTCCATAGGTTACTGGTATTCTCTGATTCAATGCCTCTCGTGACGAAAAAGTGGCTATCTTAATAGTGCAATACTTCTTCCTCCCAGTTGCTCACACAGTTTACTACTTTTTTGTGTAGTTTTTGTCTGCCAGAAACTATAATTCACTAGCTGTGTATCATAAAAGAGTCATCGTTTCTCCTCCTAGGGGTTATTCGAGACCTCTTAATGCAAACCGCAAGTAACGAGGCATTGGCTACCTTAAGAGAGTCATAGTTACTCGTCCCAATTGCTCACCCAGTCTGCCACTTTTCCTTACTGCGGCCAGTCTGCCAGAAGCGATATGTCACTCGTTGTGTATCTTAAGAGATTCATCGTTACTTTTTCCATAGGTTACTGGAATACTCTGATTCAATGCCTCTCGTGACGAAAAAGTGGCTATCTTAATAGTGCAATACTTCTTCCTCCCAGTTGCTCACACAGTTTACTACTTTTTTGTGTAGTTTTTGTCTGCCAGAAACTATAATTCACTAGTTTTGTATCATAAAAGAGTCATCGTTTCTCCTCCTAGGGGTTATTCGAGACCTCTTAATCCAAACCGCAAGTAACGAGGCATTGGCTACCTTAAGAGAGTCATAGTTACTCGTCCCAATTGCTCACCCAGTCTGCCACTTTTCCTTACTGCGGCCAGTCTGCCAGAAGCGATATGTCACTCGTTGTGTATCTTAAGAGATTCATCGTTACTCTTTCCATAGGTTACTGGTATTCTCTGATTCAATGCCTCTCGTGACGAAAAAGTGGCTATCTTAATAGTGCAATACTTCTTCCTCCCAGTTGCTCACACAGTTTACTACTTTTTTGTGTAGTTTTTGTCTGCCAGAAACTATAATTCACTAGTTTTGTATCATAAAAGAGTCATCGTTTCTCCTCCTAGGGGCTATTCGAGACCTCTTAATCCAAACCGCAAGTAACGAGGCATTGGCTACCTTAAGAGAGTCATAGTTACTCGTCCCAATTGCTCACCCAGTCTGCCACTTTTTCTTACTGCGGCCAGTCTGCCAGAAGCGATATGTCACTCGTTGTGTATCTTAAGAGATTCATCGTTACTGCTACCATAGGTTACTGGTATTCTCTGAGTCAATACCTCTCGTGACGAAAAAGTGGCTATCTTAATAGTGCAATACTTCTTCCTCCCAGTTGCTCACAAAGTTTACTAATTTTTTGTGTAGTTTTTGTCTGACAGAAACTATAATTCACTAGCTGTGTATCATAAAAGAGTCATCGTTTCTCCTCCTAGGGGTTTTCGAGATTTCTTAACCCAAACCGCAAGTAACGAGGCATTGGCTACCTTAAGAGAGTCATAGTTACTCGTCCCCATTGCTCACCCAGTCTGCCACTTTTTCTTACTGTGGCCAGTCTGCCAGAAGCGATATGTCACTCGTTGTGTATCTTAAGAGATTCATCGTTACTCTTTCCATAGGTTACAGATATTCTCTGAGTCAATACCTCTCGTGACGAAAAAGTGGCTATCTTAATAGTGCAATACTTCTTCCTCCCAGTTGCTCACACAGTTTACTACTTTTTTGTGTAGTTTTTGTCTGCCAGAAACTATAATTCACCAGCTGTGTATCATAAAAGAGTCATCGTTTCTCCTCCTAGGGGTTTTCGAGATTTCTTAATCCAAACCGCAAGTAACGAGGCATTGGCTACCTTAAGAGAGTCATAGTTACTCGTCCCCATTGCTCACCCAGTCTGCCACTTTTTCTTACTGTGGCCAGTCTGCCAGAAGCGATATGTCACTCGTTGTGTATCTTAAGAGATTCATCGTTACTCCTTCCATAGGTTACTGGTATTCTCAGAGTCAATACCTCTCTTGACGAAAAAGTGGCTATCTTAATAGTGCAATACTTCTTCCTCCGAGTTGCTCACACAGTTTACTACTTTTTGTGTACTTGCCAGTCTGTCAGAAGCGATATGTCACTAGTTGTGTATCATAAAAGGGTCATCGTTTCTCCTCCTAGGGGTTATTCGAGATTTCTTAATCCAAACCGCAAGTAACGAGGCATTGGCTACCTTAAGAGAGTCATAGTTACTCGTCCCAATTGCTCACCCAGTCTGCCACTTTTCCTTACTGCGGCCAGTCTGCCAGAAGCGATATGTCACTCGTTGTGTATCTTAAGAGATTCATCGTTACTCTTTCCATAGGTTACTGATATTCTCTGTTTCAATGCCTCTCGTGACGAAAAAGTGGCTATCTTAATAGTGCAATACTTCTTCCTCCCATTTGCTCACACAGTTTACTACTTTTTTGTGTAGTTTTTGTCTGCCAGAAACTATAATTCACTAGTTTTGTATCATAAAAGAGTCATCGTTTCTCCTCCTAGGGGTTATTCGAGACCTCTTAATGCAAACCGCAAGTAACGAGGCATTGGCTACCTTAAGAGAGTCATAGTTACTCGTCCCAATTGCTCACCCAGTCTGCCACTTTTCCTTACTGCGGCCAGTCTGCCAGAAGCGATATGTCACTCGTTGTGTATCTTAAGAGATTCATCGTTACTCTTTCCATAGGTTACTGGTATTCTCTGATTCAATGCCTCTCGTGACGAAAAAGTGGCTATCTTAATAGTGCAATACTTCTTCCTCCCAGTTGCTCACACAGTTTACTACTTTTTTGTGTAGTTTTTGTCTGCCAGAAACTATAATTCACTAGCTGTGTATCATAAAAGAGTCATCGTTTCTCCTCCTAGGGGTTATTCGAGACCTCTTAATGCAAACCGCAAGTAACGAGGCATTGGCTACCTTAAGAGAGTCATAGTTACTCGTCCCAATTGCTCACCCAGTCTGCCACTTTTCCTTACTGCGGCCAGTCTGCCAGAAGCGATATGTCACTCGTTGTGTATCTTAAGAGATTCATCGTTACTCCTTCCATAGGTTACTGGTATTCTCTGAGTCAATACCTCTCGTGACGAAAAAGTGGCTATCTTAATAGTGCAATACTTCTTCCTCCCAGTTGCTCACACAGTTTACTACTTTTTTGTGTAGTTTTTGTCTGCCAGAAACTATAATTCACTAGCTGTGTATCATAAAAGAGTCATCGTTTCTCCTCCTAGGGGTTTTCGAGATTTCTTAATCCAAACCGCAAGTAACGAGGCATTGGCTACCTTAAGAGAGTCATAGTTACTCGTCCCCATTGCTCACCCAGTCTGCCACTTTTTCTTACTGTGGCCAGTCTGCCAGAAGCGATATGTCACTCGTTGTGTATCTTAAGAGATTCATCGTTACTCCTTCCATAGGTTACTGGTATTCTCTGAGTCAATACCTCTCTTGACGAAAAAGTGGCTATCATAATAGTGCAATACTTCTTCCTCCGAGTTGCTCACACAGTTTACTACTTTTTGTGTACTTGCCAGTCTGCCAGAAGCGATATGTCACTAGTTGTGTATCATAAAAGGGTCATCGTTAATCTTTCCATAGGTTACTGGTATTCTCTGATTCAATGCCTCTCGTGACGAAAAAGTGGCTATCTTAATAGTGCAATACTTCTTCCTCCCAGTTGCTCACACAGTTTACTACTTTTTTGTGTAGTTTTTGTCTGCCAGAAACTATAATTCACTAGTTTTGTATCATAAAAGAGTCATCGTTTCTCCTCCTAGGGGTTTTCGAGATTTCTTAATCCAAACCGCAAGTAACGAGGCATTGGCTGGTTACCTTAAGAGAGTCATAGTTACTCGTCCCAATTGCTCACCCAGTCTGCCACTTTTCCTTACTGCGGCCAGTCTGCCAGAAGCGATATGTCACTCGTTGTGTATCTTAAGAGATTCATCGTTACTCTTTCCATAGGTTACTGGTATTCTCTGATTCAATGCCTCTCGTGACGAAAAAGTGGCTATCTTAATAGTGCAATACTTCTTCCTCCCATTTGCTCACACAGTTTACTACTTTTTTGTGTAGTTTTTGTCTGCCAGAAACTATAATTCACTAGTTTTGTATCATAAAAGAGTCATCGTTTCTCCTCCTAGGGGTTATTCGAGACCTCTTAATGCAAACCGCAAGTAACGAGGCATTGGCTACCTTAAGAGAGTCATAGTTACTCGTCCCAATTGCTCACCCAGTCGGCCACTTTTCCTTACTGCGGCCAGTCTGCCAGAAGCGATATGTCACTCGTTGTGTATCTTAAGAGATTCATCGTTACTCTTTCCATAGGTTACTGGTATTCTCTGATTCAATGCCTCTCGTGACGAAAAAGTGGCTATCTTAATAGTGCAATACTTCTTCCTCCCAGTTGCTCACACAGTTTACTACTTTTTTGTGTAGTTTTTGTCTGCCAGAAACTATAATTCACTAGTTTTGTATCATAAAAGAGTCATCGTTTCTCCTCCTAGGGGTTATTCGAGACCTCTTAATGCAAACCGCAAGTAACGAGGCATTGGCTACCTTAAGAGAGTCATAGTTACTCGTCCCAATTGCTCACCCAGTCGGCCACTTTTCCTTACTGCGGCCAGTCTGCCAGAAGCGATATGTCACTCGTTGTGTATCTTAAGAGATTCATCGTTACTCTTTCCATAGGTTACTGGTATTCTCTGATTCAATGCCTCTCGTGACGAAAAAGTGGCTATCTTAATAGTGCAATACTTCTTCCTCCCAGTTGCTCACACAGTTTACTACTTTTTTGTGTAGTTTTTGTCTGCCAGAAACTATAATTCACTAGCTGTGTATCATAAAAGAGTCATCGTTTCTCCTCCTAGGGGTTATTCGAGACCTCTTAATGCAAACCGCAAGTAACGAGGCATTGGCTACCTTAAGAGAGTCATAGTTACTCGTCCCAATTGCTCACCCAGTCTGCCACTTTTCCTTACTGCGGCCAGTCTGCCAGAAGCGATATGTCACTCGTTGTGTATCTTAAGAGATTCATCGTTACTCTTTCCATAGGTTACTGGAATTCTCTGATTCAATGCCTCTCGTGACGAAAAAGTGGCTATCTTAATAGTGCAATACTTCTTCCTCCCAGTTGCTCACACAGTTTACTACTTTTTTGTGTAGTTTTTGTCTGCCAGAAACTATAATTCACTAGTTTTGTATCATAAAAGAGTCATCGTTTCTCCTCCTAGGGGTTATTCGAGACCTCTTAATCCAAACCGCAAGTAACGAGGCATTGGCTACCTTAAGAGAGTCATAGTTACTCGTCCCAATTGCTCACCCAGTCTGCCACTTTTTCTTACTGCGGCCAGTCTGCCAGAAGCGATATGTCACTCGTTGTGTATCTTAAGAGATTCATCGTTACTCCTTCCATAGGTTACTGGTATTCTATGAGTCAATACCTCTCGTGACGAAAAAGTGGCTATCTTAATAGTGCAATACTTCTTCCTCCGAGTTGCTCACACAGTTTACTACTTTTTGTGTAGTTTTTGTCTGCCAGAAACTATAATTCACTAGCTGTGTATCATAAAAGAGTCATCGTTTCTCCTCCTAGGGGTTTTCGAGATTTCTTAATCCAAACCGCAAGTAACGAGGCATTGGCTACCTTAAGAGAGTCATAGTTACTCGTCCCAATTGCTCACCCAGATGCCACTTTTCCTTACTGCGGCCAGTCTGCCAGAAGCGATATGTCACTCGTTGTGTATCTTAAGAGATTCATCGTTACTCTTTCCATAGGTTACTGGTATTCTCTGATTCAATGCCTCTCGTGACGAAAAAGTGGCTATCTTAATAGTGCAATACTTCTTCCTCCCATTTGCTCACACAGTTTACTACTTTTTTGTGTAGTTTTTGTCTGCCAGAAACTATAATTCACTAGTTTTGTATCATAAAAGAGTCATCGTTTCTCCTCCTAGGGGTTATTCGAGACCTCTTAATGCAAACCGCAAGTAACGAGGCATTGGCTACCTTAAGAGAGTCATAGTTACTCGTCCCAATTGCTCACCCAGTCGGCCACTTTTCCTTACTGCGGCCAGACTGCCAGAAGCGATATGTCACTCGTTGTGTATCTTAAGAGATTCATCGTTACTCTTTCCATAGGTTACTGGTATTCTCTGATTCAATGCCTCTCGTGACGAAAAAGTGGCTATCTTAATAGTGCAATACTTCTTCCTCCCAGTTGCTCAAACAGTTTACTATTTTTTTGTGTAGTTTTCGTCTGCCAGAAACTATAATTCACTAGTTTTGTATCATAAAAGAGTCATCGTTTCTCCTCCTAGGGGTTATTCGAGACCTCTTAATGCAAACCGCAAGTAACGAGGCATTGGCTACCTTAAGAGAGTCATAGTTACTCGTCCCAATTGCTCACCCAGTCTGCCACTTTTTCTTACTGCGGCCAGTCTGCCAGAAGCGATATGTCACTCGTTGTGTATCTTAAGAGATTCATCGTTACTCCTTCCATAGGTTACTGGTATTCTCTGAGTCAATACCTCTCGTGACGAAAAAGTGGCTATCTTAATAGTGCAATACTTCTTCCTCCCAGTTGCTCACACAGTTTACTACTTTTTGTGTAGTTTTTGTCTGCCAGAAACTATAATTCACTAGCTGTGTATCATAAAAGAGTCATCGTTTCTCCTCCTAGGGGTTTTCGAGATTTCTTAATCCAAACCGCAAGTAACGAGGCATTGGCTACCTTAAGAGAGTCATAGTTACTCGTCCCAATTGCTCACCCAGTCTGCCACTTTTCCTTACTGCGGCCAGTCTGCCAGAAGCGATATGTCACTCGTTGTGTATCTTAAGAGGTTCATCGTTACTCTTTCCATAGGTTACTGGTATTCTCTGATTCAATGCCTCTCGTGACGAAAAAGTGGCTATCTTAATAGTGCAATACTTCTTCCTCCCAGTTGCTCACACAGTTTACTACTTTTTTGTGTAGTTTTTGTCTGCCAGAAACTATAATTCACTAGTTTTGTATCATAAAAGAGTCATCGTTTCTCCTCCTAGGGGTTATTCGAGACCTCTTAATGCAAACCGCAAGTAACGAGGCATTGGCTACCTTAAGAGAGTCATAGTTACTCGTCCCAATTGCTCACCCAGTCTGCCACTTTTCCTTACTGCGGGCAGTCTGCCAGAAGCGATATGTCACTCGTTGTGTATCTTAAGAGATTCATCGTTACTCTTTCCATAGGTTACTGGTATTCTCTGATTCAATGCCTCTCGTGACGAAAAAGTGGCTATCTTAATAGTGCAATACTTCTTCCTCCCAGTTGCTCACACAGTTTACTACTTTTTTGTGTAGTTTTTGTCTGCCAGAAACTATAATTCACTAGCTGTGTATCATAAAAGAGTCATCGTTTCTCCTCCTAGGGGTTATTCGAGACCTCTTAATGCAAACCGCAAGTAACGAGGCATTGGCTACCTTAAGAGAGTCATAGTTACTCGTCCCAATTGCTCACCCAGTCTGCCACTTTTCCTTACTGCGGCCAGTCTGCCAGAAGCGATATGTCACTCGTTGTGTATCTTAAGAGATTCATCGTTACTCTTTCCATAGGTTACTGGAATTCTCTGATTCAATGCCTCTCGTGACGAAAAAGTGGCTATCTTAATAGTGCAATACTTCTTCCTCCCAGTTGCTCACATAGTTTACTACTTTTTTGTGTAGTTTTTGTCTGCCAGAAACTATAATTCACTAGTTTTGTATCATAAAAGAGTCATCGTTTCTCCTCCTAGGGGTTATTCGACACCTCTTAATCCAAACCGCAAGTAACGAGGCATTGGCTACCTTAAGAGAGTCATAGTTACTCGTCCCAATTGCTCACCCAGTCTGCCACTTTTTCTTACTGCGGCCAGTCTGCCAGAAGCGATATGTCACTCGTTGTGTATCTTAAGAGATTCATCGTTACTCCTTCCATAGGTTACTGGTATTCTATGAGTCAATACCTCTCGTGACGAAAAAGTGGCTATCTTAATAGTGCAATACTTCTTCCTCCGAGTTGCTCACACAGTTTACTACTTTTTGTGTAGTTTTTGTCTGCCAGAAACTATAATTCACTAGCTGTGTATCATAAAAGAGTCATCGTTTCTCCTCCTAGGGGTTTTCGAGATTTCTTAATCCAAACCGCAAGTAACGAGGCATTGGCTGGTTACCTTAAGAGAGTCATAGTTACTCGTCCCAATTGCTCACCCAGTCTGCCACTTTTCCTTACTGCGGCCAGTCTGCCAGAAGCGATATGTCACTCGTTGTGTATCTTAAGAGATTCATCGTTACTCTTTCCATAGGTTACTGGTATTCTCTGATTCAATGCCTCTCGTGACGAAAAAGTGGCTATCTTAATAGTGCAATACTTCTTCCTCCAATTTGCTCACACAGTTTACTACTTTTTTGTGTAGTTTTTGTCTGCCAGAAACTATAATTCACTAGTTTTGTATCATAAAAGAGTCATCGTTTCTCCTCCTAGGGGTTATTCGAGACCTCTTAATGCAAACCGCAAGTAACGAGGCATTGGCTACCTTAAGAGAGTCATAGTTACTCGTCCCAATTGCTCACCCAGTCGGCCACTTTTCCTTACTGCGGCCAGACTGCCAGAAGCGATATGTCACTCGTTGTGTATCTTAAGAGATTCATCGTTACTCTTTCCATAGGTTACTGGTATTCTCTGATTCAATGCCTCTCGTGACGAAAAAGTGGCTATCTTAATAGTGCAATACTTCTTCCTCCCAGTTGCTCAAACAGTTTACTACTTTTTTGTGTAGTTTTCGTCTGCCAGAAACTATAATTCACTAGTTTTGTATCATAAAAGAGTCATCGTTTCTCCTCCTAGGGGTTATTCGAGACCTCTTAATGCAAACCGCAAGTAACGAGGCATTGGCTACCTTAAGAGAGTCATAGTTACTCGTCCCAATTGCTCACCCAGTCTGCCACTTTTTCTTACTGCGGCCAGTCTGCCAGAAGCGATATGTCACTCGTTGTGTATCTTAAGAGATTCATCGTTACTCCTTCCATAGGTTACTGGTATTCTCTGAGTCAATACCTCTCGTGACGAAAAAGTGGCTATCTTAATAGTGCAATACTTCTTCCTCCCAGTTGCTCACACAGTTTACTACTTTTTGTGTAGTTTTTGTCTGCCAGAAACTATAATTCACTAGCTGTGTATCATAAAAGAGTCATCGTTTCTCCTCCTAGGGGTTTTCGAGATTTCTTAATCCAAACCGCAAGTAACGAGGCATTGGCTACCTTAAGAGAGTCATAGTTACTCGTCCCAATTGCTCACCCAGTCTGCCACTTTTCCTTACTGCGGCCAGTCTGCCAGAAGCGATATGTCACTCGTTGTGTATCTTAAGAGATTCATCGTTACTCTTTCCATAGGTTACTGGTATTCTCTGATTCAATGCCTCTCGTGACGAAAAAGTGGCTATCTTAATAGTGCAATACTTCTTCCTCCCAGTTGCTCACACAGTTTACTACTTTTTTGTGTAGTTTTTGTCTGCCAGAAACTATAATTCACTAGTTTTGTATCATAAAAGAGTCATCGTTTCTCCTCCTAGGGGTTATTCGAGACCTCTTAATGCAAACCGCAAGTAACGAGGCATTGGCTACCTTAAGAGAGTCATAGTTACTCGTCCCAATTGCTCACCCAGTCTGCCACTTTTCCTTACTGCGGGCAGTCTGCCAGAAGCGATATGTCACTCGTTGTGTATCTTAAGAGATTCATCGTTACTCTTTCCATAGGTTACTGGTATTCTCTGATTCAATGCCTCTCGTGACGAAAAAGTGGCTATCTTAATAGTGCAATACTTCTTCCTCCCAGTTGCCCACACAGTTTACTACTTTCTTGTGTAGTTTTTGTCTGCCAGAAACTATAATTCACTAGCTGTGTATCATAAAAGGGTCATCGTTTCTCCTCCTAGGGGTTATTCGAGACCTCTTAATGCAAACCGCAAGTAACGAGGCATTGGCTACCTTAAGAGAGTCATAGTTACTCGTCCCAATTGCTCACCCAGTCTGCCACTTTTCCTTACTGCGGCCAGTCTGCCAGAAGCGATATGTCACTCGTTGTGTATCTTAAGAGATTCATCGTTACTCTTTCCATAGGTTACTGAAATTCTCTGATTCAATGCCTCTCGTGACGAAAAAGTGGCTATCTTAATAGTGCAATACTTCTTCCTCCCAGTTGCTCACACAGTTTACTACTTTTTTGTGTAGTTTTTGTCTGCCAGAAACTATAATTCACTAGTTTTGTATCATAAAAGAGTCATCGTTTCTCCTCCTAGGGGTTATTCGAGACCTCTTAATGCAAACTGCAAGTAACGAGGCATTGGCTACCTTAAGAGAGTCATAGTTACTCGTCCCAATTGCTCACCCAGTCTGCCACTTTTCCTTACTGCGGCCAGTCTGCCAGAAGCGATATGTCACTCGTTGTGTATCTTAAGAGATTCATCGTTACTCTTTCCATAGGTTACTGGTATTCTCTGATTCAATGCCTCTCGTGACGAAAAAGTGGCTATCTTAATAGTGCAATACTTCTTCCTCCCAGTTGCTCACACAGTTTACTACTTTTTTGTGTAGTTTTTGTCTGCCAGAAACTATAATTCACTAGCTGTGTATCATAAAAGAGTCATCGTTTCTCCTCCTAGGGGTTTTCGAGATTTCTTAATCCAAACCGCAAGTAACGAGGCATTGGCTACCTTAAGAGAGTCATAGTTACTCGTCCCCATTGCTCACCCAGTCTGCCACTTTTTATAAACTGTGGCCAGTCTGCCAGAAGCGATATGTCACTCGTTGTGTATCTTAAGAGATTCATCGTTACTCCTTCCATAGGTTACTGGTATTCTCTGAGTCAATACCTCTCTTGACGAAAAAGTGGCTATCTTAATAGTGCAATACTTCTTCCTCCGAGTTGCTCACACAGTTTACTACTTTTTGTGTACTTGCCAGTCTGCCAGAAGCGATATGTCACTAGTTGTGTATCATAAAAGGGTCATCGCTTCTCCTCCTAGGGGTTATTCGAGATTTCTTAATCCAAACCGCAAGTAACGAGGCATTGGCTACCTTAAGAGAGTCATAGTTACTTGTCCCAATTGCTCACCCAGTCTGCCACTTTTCCTTACTGCGGCCAGTCTGCCAGAAGCGATATGTCACTCTTTGTGTATCTTAAGAGATTCATCGTTACTCTTTCCATAGGTTACTGATATTCTCTGATTCAATGCCTCTCGTGACGAAAAAGTGGCTATCTTAATAGTGCAATACTTCTTCCTCCCATTTGCTCACACAGTTTACTACTTTTTTGTGTAGTTTTTGTCTGCCAGAAACTATAATTCACTAGTTCTGTATCATAAAAGAGTCACCGTTTCTCCTCCTAGGGGTTATTCGAGACCTCTTAATGCAAACCGCAAGTAACGAGGCATTGGCTACCTTAAGAGAGTCATAGTTACTCGTCCCAATTGCTCACCCAGTCGGCCACTTTTCCTTACTGCGGCCAGTCTGCCAGAAGCGATATGTCACTCGTTGTGTATCTTAAGAGATTCATCGTTACTCTTTCCATAGGTTACTGGTATTCTCTGATTCAATGCCTCTCGTGACGAAAAAGTGGCTATCTTAATAGTGCAATACTTCTTCCTCCCAGTTGCTCACACAGTTTACTACTTTTTTGTGTAGTTTTTGTCTGCCAGAAACTATAATTCACTAGTTTTGTATCATAAAAGTGTCATCGTTTCTCCTCCTAGGGGTTATTGGAGACCTCTTAATGCAAACCGCAAGTAACGAGGCATTGGCTACCTTAAGAGAGTCATAGTTACTCGTCCCAATTGCTCACCCAGTCTGCCACTTTTTCTTACTGCGGCCAGTCTGCCAGAAGCGATATGTCACTCGTTGTGTATCTTAAGAGATTCATCGTTACTCTTTCCGTAGGTTACTGGTATTCTCTGATTCAATGCCTCTCGTGACGAAAAAGTGGCTATCTTAATAGTGCAATACTTCTTCCTCCCAGTTGCTCACACAGTTTACTACTTTTTTGTGCAGTTTTTGTCTGCCAGAAACTATAATTCACTAGTTTTGTATCATAAAAGAGTCATCGTTTCTCCTCCTAGGGGTTATTCGAGACCTCTTAATGCAAACCGCAAGTAACGAGGCATTGGCTACCTTAAGAGAGTCATAGTTACTCGTCCCAATTGCTCACCCAGTCTGCCACTTTTCCTTACTGCGGCCAGTCTGCCAGAAGCGATATGTCACTCGTTGTGTATCTTAAGAGATTCATCGTTACTCTTTCCATAGGTTACTGAAATTCTCTGATTCAATGCCTCTCGTGACGAAAAAGTGGCTATCTTAATAGTGCAATACTTCTTCCTCCCAGTTGCTCACACAGTTTACTACTTTTTTGTGTAGTTTTTGTCTGCCAGAAACTATAATTCACTAGTTTTGTATCATAAAAGAGTCATCGTTTCTCCTCCTAGGGGTTATTCGAGACCTCTTAATGCAAACTGCAAGTAACGAGGCATTGGCTACCTTAAGAGAGTCATAGTTACTCGTCCCAATTGCTCACCCAGTCTGCCACTTTTCCTTACTGCGGCCAGTCTGCCAGAAGCGATATGTCACTCGTTGTGTATCTTAAGAGATTCATCGTTACTCTTTCCATAGGTTACTGGTATTCTCTGATTCAATGCCTCTCGTGACGAAAAAGTGGCTATCTTAATAGTGCAATACTTCTTCCTCCCAGTTGCTCACACAGTTTACTACTTTTTTGTGTAGTTTTTGTCTGCCAGAAACTATAATTCACTAGCTGTGTATCATAAAAGAGTCATCGTTTCTCCTCCTAGGGGTTTTCGAGATTTCTTAATCCAAACCGCAAGTAACGAGGCATTGGCTACCTTAAGAGAGTCATAGTTACTCGTCCCCATTGCTCACCCAGTCTGCCACTTTTTATAAACTGTGGCCAGTCTGCCAGAAGCGATATGTCACTCGTTGTGTATCTTAAGAGATTCATCGTTACTCCTTCCATAGGTTACTGGTATTCTCTGAGTCAATACCTCTCTTGACGAAAAAGTGGCTATCTTAATAGTGCAATACTTCTTCCTCCGAGTTGCTCACACAGTTTACTACTTTTTGTGTACTTGCCAGTCTGCCAGAAGCGATATGTCACTAGTTGTGTATCATAAAAGGGTCATCGCTTCTCCTCCTAGGGGTTATTCGAGATTTCTTAATCCAAACCGCAAGTAACGAGGCATTGGCTACCTTAAGAGAGTCATAGTTACTTGTCCCAATTGCTCACCCAGTCTGCCACTTTTCCTTACTGCGGCCAGTCTGCCAGAAGCGATATGTCACTCTTTGTGTATCTTAAGAGATTCATCGTTACTCTTTCCATAGGTTACTGATATTCTCTGATTCAATGCCTCTCGTGACGAAAAAGTGGCTATCTTAATAGTGCAATACTTCTTCCTCCCATTTGCTCACACAGTTTACTACTTTTTTGTGTAGTTTTTGTCTGCCAGAAACTATAATTCACTAGTTCTGTATCATAAAAGAGTCACCGTTTCTCCTCCTAGGGGTTATTCGAGACCTCTTAATGCAAACCGCAAGTAACGAGGCATTGGCTACCTTAAGAGAGTCATAGTTACTCGTCCCAATTGCTCACCCAGTCGGCCACTTTTCCTTACTGCGGCCAGTCTGCCAGAAGCGATATGTCACTCGTTGTGTATCTTAAGAGATTCATCGTTACTCTTTCCATAGGTTACTGGTATTCTCTGATTCAATGCCTCTCGTGACGAAAAAGTGGCTATCTTAATAGTGCAATACTTCTTCCTCCCAGTTGCTCACACAGTTTACTACTTTTTTGTGTAGTTTTTGTCTGCCAGAAACTATAATTCACTAGTTTTGTATCATAAAAGTGTCATCGTTTCTCCTCCTAGGGGTTATTGGAGACCTCTTAATGCAAACCGCAAGTAACGAGGCATTGGCTACCTTAAGAGAGTCATAGTTACTCGTCCCAATTGCTCACCCAGTCTGCCACTTTTTCTTACTGCGGCCAGTCTGCCAGAAGCGATATGTCACTCGTTGTGTATCTTAAGAGATTCATCGTTACTCTTTCCGTAGGTTACTGGTATTCTCTGATTCAATGCCTCTCGTGACGAAAAAGTGGCTATCTTAATAGTGCAATACTTCTTCCTCCCAGTTGCTCACACAGTTTACTACTTTTTTGTGCAGTTTTTGTCTGCCAGAAACTATAATTCACTAGTTTTGTATCATAAAAGAGTCATCGTTTCTCCTCCTAGGGGTTATTCGAGACCTCTTAATGCAAACCGCAAGTAACGAGGCATTGGCTACCTTAAGAGAGTCATAGTTACTCGTCCCAATTGCTCACCCAGTCTGCCACTTTTCCTTACTGCGGCCAGTCTGCCAGAAGCGATATGTCACTCGTTGTGTATCTTAAGAGATTCATCGTTACTCTTTCCATAGGTTACTGGTATTCTCTGATTCAATGCCTCTCGTGACGAAAAAGTGGCTATCTTAATAGTGCAATACTTCTTCCTCCCAGTTGCTCACACAGTTTACTACTTTTTTGTGTAGTTTTTGTCTGCCAGAAACTATAATTCACTAGTTTTGTATCATAAAAGAGTCATCGTTTCTCCTCCTAGGGGTTATTCGAGACCTCTTAATCCAAACCGCAAGTAACGAGGCATTGGCTACCTTAAGAGAGTCATAGTTACTCGTCCCAATTGCTCACCCAGTCTGCCACTTTTTCTTACTGCGGCCAGTCTGCCAGAAGCGATATGTCACTCGTTGTGTATCTTAAGAGATTCATCGTTACTCCTTCCATAGGTTACTGGTATTCTCTGAGTCAATACCTCTCGTGACGAAAAAGTGGCTATCTTAATAGTGCAATACTTCTTCCTCCCAGTTGCTCACACAGTTTACTACTTTTTGTGTAGTTTTTGTCTGCCAGAAACTATAATTCACTAGCTGTGTATCATAAAAGAGTCATCGTTTCTCCTCCTAGGGGTTTTCGAGATTTCTTAATCCAAACCGCAAGTAACGAGGCATTGGCTACCTTAAGAGAGTCATAGTTACTCGTCCCAATTGCTCACCCAGTCTGCCACTTTTCCTTACTGCGGCCAGTCTGCCAGAAGCGATATGTCACTCGTTGTGTATCTTAAGAGATTCATCGTTACTCTTTCCATAGGTTACTGAAATTCTCTGATTCAATGCCTCTCGTGACGAAAAAGTGGCTATCTTAATAGTGCAATACTTCTTCCTCCCAGTTGCTCACACAGTTTACTACTTTTTTGTGTAGTTTTTGTCTGCCAGAAACTATAATTCACTAGTTTTGTATCATAAAAGGGTCATCGTTTCTCCTCCTAGGGGTTATTCGAGACCTCTTAATGCAAACCGCAAGTAACGAGGCATTGGCTACCTTAAGAGAGTCATAGTTACTCGTCCCAATTGCTCACCCAGTCTGCCACTTTTCCTTACTGCGGCCAGTCTGCCAGAAGCGATATGTCACTCGTTGTGTATCTTAAGAGATTCATCGTTACTCTTTCCATAGGTTACTGGTATTCTCTGCTTCAATGCCTCTCGTGACGAAAAAGTGGCTATCTTAATAGTGCAATACTTCTTCCTCCCAGTTGCTCACACAGTTTACTACTTTTTTGTGTAGTTTTTGTCTGCCAGAAACTATAATTCACTAGCTGTGTATCATAAAAGAGTCATCGTTTCTCCTCCTAGGGGTTTTCGAGATTTCTTAATCCAAACCGCAAGTAACGAGGCATTGGCTACCTTAAGAGAGTCATAGTTACTCGTCCCCATTGCTCACCCAGTCTGCCACTTTTTATAAACTGTGGCCAGTCTGCCAGAAGCGATATGTCACTCGTTGTGTATCTTAAGAGATTCATCGTTACTCCTTCCATAGGTTACTGGTATTCTCTGAGTCAATACCTCTCTTGACGAAAAATTGGCTATCTTAATAGTGCAATACTTCTTCCTCCGAGTTGCTCACACAGTTTACTACTTTTTGTGTACTTGCCAGTCTGCCAGAAGCGATATGTCACTAGTTGTGTATCATAAAAGGGTCATCGCTTCTCCTCCTAGGGGTTATTCGAGATTTCTTAATCCAAACCGCAAGTAACGAGGCATTGGCTACCTTTAGAGAGTCATAGTTACTTGTCCCAATTGCTCACCCAGTCTGCCACTTTTCCTTACTGCGGCCAGTCTGCCAGAAGCGATATGTCACTCGTTGTGTATCTTAAGAGATTCATCGTTACTCTTTCCATAGGTTACTGATATTCTCTGATTCAATGCCTCTCGTGACGAAAAAGTGGCTATCTTAATAGTGCAATACATCTTCCTCCCATTTGCTCACACAGTTTACTACTTTTTTGTGTAGTTTTTGTCTGCCAGAAACTATAATTCACTAGTTTTGTATCATAAAAGAGTCATCGTTTCTCCTCCTAGGGGTTATTCGAGACCTCTTAATGCAAACCGCAAGTAACGAGGCATTGGCTACCTTAAGAGAGTCATAGTTACTCGTCCCAATTGCTCACCCAGTCTGCCACTTTTCCTTACTGCGGCCAGTCTGCCAGAAGCGATATGTCACTCGTTGTGTATCTTAAGAGATTCATCGTTACTCTTTCCATAGGTTACTGGTATTCTCTGATTCAATGCCTCTCGTGACGAAAAAGTGGCTATCTTAATAGTGCAATACTTCTTCCTCCCAGTTGCTCACACAGTTTACTACTTTTTTGTGTAGTTTTTGTCTGCCAGAAACTATAATTCACTAGTTTTGTATCATAAAAGAGTCATCGTTTCTCCTCCTAGGGGTTATTCGAGACCTCTTAATCCAAACCGCAAGTAACGAGGCATTGGCTACCTTAAGAGAGTCATAGTTACTCGTCCCAATTGCTCACCCAGTCTGCCACTTTTTCTTACTGCGGCCAGTCTGCCAGAAGCGATATGTCACTCGTTGTGTATCTTAAGAGATTCATCGTTACTCCTTCCATAGGTTACTGGTATTCTCTGAGTCAATACCTCTCGTGACGAAAAAGTGGCTATCTTAATAGTGCAATACTTCTTCCTCCCAGTTGCTCACACAGTTTACTACTTTTTGTGTAGTTTTTGTCTGCCAGAAACTATAATTCACTAGCTGTGTATCATAAAAGAGTCATCGTTTCTCCTCCTAGGGGTTTTCGAGATTTCTTAATCCAAACCGAAAGTAACGAGGCATTGGCTACCTTAAGAGAGTCATAGTTACTCGTCCCAATTGCTCACCCAGTCTGCCACTTTTCCTTACTGCGGCCAGTCTGCCAGAAGCGATATGTCACTCGTTGTGTATCTTAAGAGATTCATCGTTACTCTTTCCATAGGTTACTGAAATTCTCTGATTCATTGCCTCTCGTGACGAAAAAGTGGCTATCTTAATAGTGCAATACTTCTTCCTCCCAGTTGCTCACACAGTTTACTTCTTTTTTGTGTAGTTTTTGTCTGCCAGAAACTATAATTCACTAGTTTTGTATCATAAAAGAGTCATCGTTTCTCCTCCTAGGGGTTATTCGAGACCTCTTAATGCAAACCGCAAGTAACGAGGCATTGGCTACCTGAAGAGAGTCATAGTTACTCGTCCCAATTGCTCACCCAGTCTGCCACTTTTCCTTACTGCGGCCAGTCTGCCAGAAGCGATATGTCACTCGTTGTGTATCTTAAGAGATTAATCGTTACTCTTTCCATAGGTTACTGGTATTCTCTGATTCAATGCCTCTCGTGACGAAAAAGTGGCTACCTTAATAGTGCAATACTTCTTCCTCCCAGTTGCTCACACAGTTTACTACTTTTTTGTGTAGTTTTTGTCTGCCAGAAACTATAATTCACTAGTTTTGTATCATAAAAGAGTCATCGTTTCTCCTCCTAGGGGTTATTCGAGACCTCTTAATGCAAACCGCAAGTAACGAGGCATTGGCTACCTTAAGAGAGTCATAGTTACTCGTCCCAATTGCTCACCCAGTCTGCCACTTTTTCTTACTGCGGCCAGTCTGCCAGAAGCGATATGTCACTCGTTGTGTATCTTAAGAGATTCATCGTTACTCCTTCCATAGGTTACTGGTATTCTCTGAGTCAATACCTCTCGTGACGAAAAAGTGGCTATCTTAATAGTGCAATACTTCTTCCTCCCAGTTGCTCACACAGTTTACTACTTTTTTGTGTAGTTTTTGTCTGCCAGAAACTATAATTCACTAGCTGTGTATCATAAAAGAGTCATCGTTTCTCCTCCTAGGGGTTATTCGAGACCTCTTAATGCAAACCGCAAGTAACGAGGCGTTGGCTACCTTAAGAGAGTCATACTTACTCGTCCCCATTGCTCACCCAGTCTGCCACTTTTTCTTACTGTGGCCAGTCTGCCAGAAGCGATATGTCACTCGTTGTGTATCTTAAGAGATTCATCGTTACTCCTTCCATAGGTTACTGGTATTCTCTGAGTCATAACCTCTCTTGACGAAAAAGTGGCTATCTTAATAGTGCAATACTTCTTCCTCCGAGTTGCTCACACAGTTTACTACTTTTTGTGTACTTGCCAGTCTGCCAGAAGCGATATGTCACTAGTTGTGTATCATAAAAGGGTCATCGTTTCTCCTCCTAGGGGTTATTCGAGATTTCTTAATCCAAACCGCAAGTAACGAGGCATTGGCTACCTTAAGAGAGTCATAGTTACTCGTCCCAATTGCTCACCCAGTCTGCCACTTTTCCTTACTGCGGCCAGTCTGCCAGAAGCGATATGTCACTCGTTGTGTATCTTAAGAGATTCATTGTTACTCTTTCCATAGGTTACTGATATTCTCTGATTCAATGCCTCTCGTGACGAAAAAGTGGCTATCTTAATAGTGCAATACTTCTTCCTCCCAGTTGCTCACACAGTTTACTACTTTTTTGTGTAGTTTTTGTCTGCCAGAAACTATAATTCACTAGTTTTGTATCATAAAAGGGTCATCGTTTCTCCTCCTAGGGGTTATTCGAGACCTCTTAATGCAAACCGCAAGTAACGAGGCATTGGCTACCTTAAGAGAGTCATAGTTACTCGTCCCAATTGCTCACCCAGTCTGCCACTTTTCCTTACTGCGGCCAGTCTGCCAGAAGCGATATGTCACTCGTTGTGTATCTTAAGAGATTCATCGTTACTCTTTCCATAGGTTACTGGTATTCTCTGATTCAATGCCTCTCGTGACGAAAAAGTGGCTATCTTAATAGTGCAATACTTCTTCCTCCCAGTTGCTCACACAGTTTACTACTTTTTTGTGTAGTTTTTGTCTGCCAGAAACTATAATTCACTAGCTGTGTATCATAAAAGAGTCATCGTTTCTCCTCCTAGGGGTTTTCGAGATTTCTTAATCCAAACCGCAATTAACGAGGCATTGGCTACCTTAAGAGAGTCATAGTTACTCGTCCCCATTGCTCACCCAGTCTGCCACTTTTTATAAACTGTGGCCAGTCTGCCAGAAGCGATATGTCACTCGTTGTGTATCTTAAGAGATTCATCGTTACTCCTTCCATAGGTTACTGGTATTCTCTGAGTCAATACCTCTCTTGACGGAAAAGTGGCTATCTTAATAGTGCAATACTTCTTCCTCCGAGTTGCTCACACAGTTTACTACTTTTTTGTGTAGTTTTTGTCTGCCAGAAACTATAATTCACTAGTTTTGTATCATAAAAGAGTCATCGTTTCTCCTCCTAGGGGTTATTCGAGACCTCTTAATGCAAACCGCAAGTAACGAGGCATTGGCTACCTTAAGAGAGTCATAGTTACTCGTCCCAATTGCTCACCCAGTCTGCCACTTTTCCTTACTGCGGCCAGTCTGCCAGAAGCGATATGTCACTCGTTGTGTATCTTAAGAGATTCATCGTTACTCTTTCCATAGGTTACTGGTATTCTCTGATTCAATGCCTCTCGTGACGAAAAAGTGGCTATCTTAATAGTGCAATACTTCTTCCTCCCAGTTGCTCACACAGTTTACTACTTTTTTGTGTAGTTTATGTCTGCCAGAAACTATAATTCACTAGTTTTGTATCATAAAAGAGTCATCGTTTCTCCTCCTAGGGGTTATTCGAGACCTCTTAATCCAAACCGCAAGTAACGAGGCATTGGCTACCTTAAGAGAGTCATAGTTACTCGTCCCAATTGCTCACCCAGTCTGCCACTTTTTCTTACTGCGGCCAGTCTGCCAGAAGCGATATGTCACTCGTTGTGTATCTTAAGAGATTCATCGTTACTCCTTCCATAGGTTACTGGTATTCTCTGAGTCAATACCTCTCGTGACGAAAAAGTGGCTATCTTAATAGTGCAATACTTCTTCCTCCCAGTTGCTCACACAGTTTACTACTTTTTTGTGTAGTTTTTGTCTGCCAGAAACTATAATTCACTAGCTGTGTATCATAAAAGAGTCATCGTTTCTCCTCCTAGGGGTTTTCGAGATTTCTTAATCCAAACCGCAAGTAACGAGGCATTGGCTACCTTAAGAGAGTCATAGTTACTCGTCCCCATTGCTCACCCAGTCTGCCACTTTTTCTTACTGTGGCCAGTCTGCCAGAAGCGATATGTCACTCGTTGTGTATCTTAAGAGATTCATCGTTACTCCTTCCATGGGTTACTGGTATTCTCTGAGTCAATACCTCTCTTGACGAAAAAGTGGCTATCTTAATAGTGCAATACTTCTTCCTCCGAGTTGCTCACACAGTTTACTACTTTTTGTGTACTTGCCAGTCTGCCAGAAGCGATATGTCACTAGTTGTGTATCATAAAAGGGTCATCGTTTCTCCTCCTAGGGGTTATTCGAGATTTCTTAATCCAAACCGCAAGTAACGAGGCATTGGCTACCTTAAGAGAGTCATAGTTACTCGTCCCAATTGCTCACCCAGTCGGCCACTTTTCCTTACTGCGGCCAGTCTGCCAGAAGCGATATGTCACTCGTTGTGTATCTTAAGAGATTCATCGTTACTCCTTCCATAGGCTACTGGTATTCTCTGAGTCAATACCTCTCGTGACGAAAAAGTGGCTATCTTAATAGTGCAATACTTCTTCCTCCCAGTTGCTCACACAGTTTACTACTTTTTTGTGTAGTTTTTGTCTGCCAGAAACTATAATTCACTAGCTGTGTATCATAAAAGAGTCATCGTTTCTCCTCCTAGGGGTTTTCGAGATTTCTTAATCCAAACCGCAAGTAACGAGGCATTGGCTACCTTAAGAGAGTCATAGTTACTCGTCCCCATTGCTCACCCAGTCTGCCACTTTTTCTTACTGTGGCCAGTCTGCCAGAAGCGATATGTCACTCGTTGTGTATCTTAAGAGATTCATCGTTACTCCTTCCATAGGTTACTGGTATTCTCTGATTCAATGCCTCTCGTGACGAAAAAGTGGCTATCTTAATAGTGCAATACTTCTTCCTCCCAGTTGCTCACACAGTTTACTACTTTTTTGTGTAGTTTTTGTCTGCCAGAAACTATAATTCACTAGTTTTGTATCATAAAAGGGTCATCGTTTCTCCTCCTAGGGGTTATTCGAGACCTCTTAATGCAAACCGCAAGTAACGAGGCATTGGCTACCTTAAGAGAGTCATAGTTACTCGTCCCAATTGCTCACCCAGTCTGCCACTTTTCCTTACTGCGGCCAGTCTGCCAGAAGCGATATGTCACTCGTTGTGTATCTTAAGAGATTCATCGTTACTCTTTCCATAGGTTACTGGTATTCTCTGATTTAATGCCTCTCGTGACGAAAAAGTGGCTATCTTAATAGTGCAATACTTCTTCCTCCCAGTTGCTCACACAGTTTACTACTTTTTTGTGTAGTTTTTGTCTGCCAGAAACTATAATTCACTAGCTGTGTATCATAAAAGAGTCATCGTTTCTCCTCCTAGGGGTTTTCGAGATTTCTTAATCCAAACCGCAATTAACGAGGCATTGGCTACCTTAAGAGAGTCATAGTTACTCGTCCCCATTGCTCACCCAGTCTGCCACTTTTTATAGACTGTGGCCAGTCTGCCAGAAGCGATATGTCACTCGTTGTGTATCTTAAGAGATTCATCGTTACTCCTTCCATAGGTTACTGGTATTCTCTGAGTCAATACCTCTCTTGACGGAAAAGTGGCTATCTTAATAGTGCAATACTTCTTCCTCCGAGTTGCTCACACAGTTTACTACTTTTTTGTGTAGTTTTTGTCTGCCAGAAACTATAATTCACTAGTTTTGTATCATAAAAGAGTCATCGTTTCTCCTCCTAGGGGTTATTCGAGACCTCTTAATGCAAACCGCAAGTAACGAGGCATTGGCTACCTTAAGAGAGTCATAGTTACTCGTCCCAATTGCTCACCCAGTCTGCCACTTTTCCTTACTGCGGCCAGTCTGCCAGAAGCGATATGTCACTCGTTGTGTATCTTAAGAGATTCATCGTTACTCTTTCCATAGGTTACTGGTATTCTCTGATTCAATGCCTCTCGTGACGAAAAAGTGGCTATCTTAATAGTGCAATACTTCTTCCTCCCAGTTGCTCACACAGTTTACTACTTTTTTGTGTAGTTTTTGTCTGCCAGAAACTATAATTCACTAGTTTTGTATCATAAAAGAGTCATCGTTTCTCCTCCTAGGGGTTATTCGAGACCTCTTAATCCAAACCGCAAGTAACGAGGCATTGGCTACCTTAAGAGAGTCATAGTTACTCGTCCCAATTGCTCACCCAGTCTGCCACTTTTTCTTACTGCGGCCAGTCTGCCAGAAGCGATATGTCACTCGTTGTGTATCTTAAGAGATTCATCGTTACTCCTTCCATAGGTTACTGGTATTCTCTGAGTCAATACCTCTCGTGACGAAAAAGTGGCTATCTTAATAGTGCAATACTTCTTCCTCCCAGTTGCTCACACAGTTTACTACTTTTTGTGTAGTTTTTGTCTGCCAGAAACTATAATTCACTAGCTGTGTATCATAAAAGAGTCATCGTTTCTCCTCCTAGGGGTTTTCGAGATTTCTTAATCCAAACCGAAAGTAACGAGGCATTGGCTACCTTAAGAGAGTCATAGTTACTCGTCCCAATTGCTCACCCAGTCTGCCACTTTTCCTTACTGCGGCCAGTCTGCCAGAAGCGATATGTCACTCGTTGTGTATCTTAAGAGATTCATCGTTACTCTTTCCATAGGTTACTGAAATTCTCTGATTCAATGCCTCTCGTGACGAAAAAGTGGCTATCTTAATAGTGCAATACTTCTTCCTCCCAGTTGCTCACACAGTTTACTTCTTTTTTGTGTAGTTTTTGTCTGCCAGAAACTATAATTCACTAGTTTTGTATCATAAAAGAGTCATCGTTTCTCCTCCTAGGGGTTATTCGAGACCTCTTAATGCAAACCGCAAGTAACGAGGCATTGGCTACCTTAAGAGAGTCATAGTTACTCGTCCCAATTGCTCACCCAGTCTGCCACTTTTCCTTACTGCGGCCAGTCTGCCAGAAGCGATATGTCACTCGTTGTGTATCTTAAGAGATTCATCGTTACTCTTTCCATAGGTTACTGGTATTCTCTGATTCAATGCCTCTCGTGACGAAAAAGTGGCTATCTTAATAGTGCAATACTTCTTCCTCCCAGTTGCTCACACAGTTTACTACTTTTTTGTGTAGTTTATGTCTGCCAGAAACTATAATTCACTAGTTTTGTATCATAAAAGAGTCATCGTTTCTCCTCCTAGGGGTTATTCGAGACCTCTTAATCCAAACCGCAAGTAACGAGGCATTGGCTACCTTAAGAGAGTCATAGTTACTCGTCCCAATTGCTCACCCAGTCTGCCACTTTTTCTTACTGCGGCCAGTCTGCCAGAAGCGATATGTCACTCGTTGTGTATCTTAAGAGATTCATCGTTACTCCTTCCATAGGTTACTGGTATTCTCTGAGTCAATACCTCTCGTGACGAAAAAGTGGCTATCTTAATAGTGCAATACTTCTTCCTCCCAGTTGCTCACACAGTTTACTACTTTTTTGTGTAGTTTTTGTCTGCCAGAAACTATAATTCACTAGCTGTGTATCATAAAAGAGTCATCGTTTCTCCTCCTAGGGGTTTTCGAGATTTCTTAATCCAAACCGCAAGTAACGAGGCATTGGCTACCTTAAGAGAGTCATAGTTACTCGTCCCCATTGCTCACCCAGTCTGCCACTTTTTCTTACTGTGGCCAGTCTGCCAGAAGCGATATGTCACTCGTTGTGTATCTTAAGAGATTCATCGTTACTCCTTCCATAGGTTACTGGTATTCTCTGAGTCAATACCTCTCTTGACGAAAAAGTGGCTATCTTAATAGTGCAATACTTCTTCCTCCGAGTTGCTCACACAGTTTACTACTTTTTGTGTACTTGCCAGTCTGCCAGAAGCGATATGTCACTAGTTGTGTATCATAAAAGGGTCATCGTTTCTCCTCCTAGGGGTTATTCGAGATTTCTTAATCCAAACCGCAAGTAACGAGGCATTGGCTACCTTAAGAGAGTCATAGTTACTCGTCCCAATTGCTCACCCAGTCGGCCACTTTTCCTTACTGCGGCCAGTCTGCCAGAAGCGATATGTCACTCGTTGTGTATCTTAAGAGATTCATCGTTACTCCTTCCATAGGTTACTGGTATTCTCTGAGTCAATACCTCTCGTGACGAAAAAGTGGCTATCTTAATAGTGCAATACTTCTTCCTCCCAGTTGCTCACACAGTTTACTACTTTTTTGTGTAGTTTTTGTCTGCCAGAAACTATAATTCACTAGCTGTGTATCATAAAAGAGTCATCGTTTCTCCTCCTAGGGGTTTTCGAGATTTCTTAATCCAAACCGCAAGTAACGAGGCATTGGCTACCTTAAGAGAGTCATAGTTACTCGTCCCCATTGCTCACCCAGTCTGCCACTTTTTCTTACTGTGGCCAGTCTGCCAGAAGCGATATGTCACTCGTTGTGTATCTTAAGAGATTCATCGTTACTCCTTCCATAGGTTACTGGTATTCTCTGAGTCAATACCTCTCTTGACGAAAAAGTGGCTATCTTAATAGTGCAATACTTCTTCCTCCGAGTTGCTCACACAGTTTACTACTTTTTGTGTACTTGCCAGTCTGCCAGAAGCGATATGTCACTAGTTGTGTATCATAAAAGGGTCATCGTTTCTCCTCCTAGGGGTTATTCGAGATTTCTTAATCCAAACCGCAAGTAACGAGGCATTGGCTACCTTAAGAGAGTCATAGTTACTCGTCCCAATTGCTCACCCAGTCTGCCACTTTTCCTTACTGCGGCCAGTCTGCCAGAAGCGATATGTCACTCGTTGTGTATCTTAAGAGATTCATTGTTACTCTTTCCATAGGTTACTGATATTCTCTGATTCAATGCCTCTCGTGACGAAAAAGTGGCTATCTTAATAGTGCAATACTTCTTCCTCCCATTTGCTCACACAGTTTACTACTTTTTTGTGTAGTTTTTGTCTGCCAGAAACTATAATTCACTTGTTTTGTATCATAAAAGAGTCATCGTTTCTCCTCCTAGGTGTTATTCGAGACCTCTTAATGCAAACCGCAAGTAACGAGGCATTGGCTACCTTAAGAGAGTCATAGTTACTCGTCCCAATTGCTCACCCAGTCGGCCACTTTTCCTTACTGCGGCCAGTCTGCCAGAAGCGATATGTCACTCGTTGTGTATCTTAAGAGATTCATCGTTACTCTTCCCATAGGTTACTGGTATTCTCTGATTCAATGCCTCTCGTGACGAAAAAGTGGCTATCTTAATAGTGCAATACTTCTTCCTCCCAGTTGCTCACACAGTTTACTACTTTTTTGTGTAGTTTTTGTCTGCCAGAAACTATAATTCACTAGTTTTGTATCATAAAAGAGTCATCGTTTCTCCTCCTAGGGGTTATTCGAGACCTCTTAATGCAAACCGCAAGTAACGAGGCATTGGCTACCTTAAGAGAGTCATAGTTACTCGTCCCAATTGCTCACCCAGTCTGCCACTTTTTCTTACTGCGGCCAGTCTGCCAGAAGCGATATGTCACTCGTTGTGTATCTTAAGAGATTTATCGTTACTCCTTCCATAGGTTACTGGTATTCTCTGAGTCAATACCTCTCGTGACGAAAAAGTGGCTATCTTAATAGTGCAATACTTCTTCCTCCGAGTTGCTCACACAGTTTACTACTTTTTGTGTACTTGCCAGTCTGCCAGAAGCGATATGTCACTAGTTGTGTATCATAAAAGGGTCATCGTTTCTCCTCCTAGGGGTTATTCGAGATTTCTTAATCCGAACCGCAAGTAACGAGGCATTGGCTACCTTAAGAGAGTCATAGTTACTCGTCCCAATTGCTCACCCAGTCTGCCACTTTTCCTTACTGCGGCCAGTCTGCCAGAAGCGATATGTCACTCGTTGTGTATCTTAAGAGATTCATCGTTACTCTTTCCATAGGTTACTGATATTCTCTGATTCAATGCCTCTCGTGACGAAAAAGTGGCTATCTTAATAGTGCAATACTTCTTCCTCCCATTTGCTCACACAGTTTACTACTTTTTTGTGTAGTTTTTGTCTGCCAGAAACTATAATTCACTAGTTTTGTATCATAAAAGAGTCATCGTTTCTCCTCCTAGGGGTTATTCGAGACCTCTTAATGCAAACCGCAAGTAACGAGGCATTGGCTACCTTAAGAGAGTCATAATTACTCGTCCCAATTGCTCACCCAGTCGGCCACTTTTCCTTACTGCGGCCAGTCTGCCAGAAGCGATATGTCACTCGTTGTGTATCTTAAGAGATTCATCGTTACTCTTTCCATAGGTTACTGGTATTCTCTGATTCAATGCCTCTCGTGACGAAAAAGTGGCTATCTTAATAGTGCAATACTTCTTCCTCCCAGTTGCTCACACAGTTTACTACTTTTTTGTGTAGTTTTTGTCTGCCAGAAACTATAATTCACTAGTTTTGTATCATAAAAGAGTCATCGTTTCTCCTCCTAGGGGCTATTCGAGACCTCTTAATTCAAACCGCAAGTAACGAGGCATTGGCTACCTTAAGAGAGTCATAGTTACTCGTCCCAATTGCTCACCCAGTCTGCCACTTTTTCTTACTGCGGCCAGTCTGCCAGAAGCGATATGTCACTCGTTGTGTATCTTAAGAGATTCATCGTTACTCCTTCCATAGGTTACTGGTATTCTCTGAGTCAATACCTCTCGTGACGAAAAAGTGGCTATCTTAATAGTGCAATACTTCTTCCTCCCAGTTGCTCACACAGTTTACTACTTTTTGTGTAGTTTTTGTCTGCCAGAAACTATAATTCACTAGCTGTGTATCATAAAAGAGTCATCGTTTCTCCTCCTAGGGGTTTTCGAGATTTCTTAATCCAAACCGCAAGTAACGAGGCATTGGCTGGTTACCTTAAGAGAGTCATAGTTACTCGTCCCAATTGCTCACCCAGTCTGCCACTTTTCCTTACTGCGGCCAGTCTGCCAGAAGCGATATGTCACTCGTTGTGTATCTTAAGAGATTCATCGTTACTCTTTCCATAGGTTACTGGTATTCTCTGATTCAATGCCTCTCGTGACGAAAAAGTGGCTATCTTAATAGTGCAATACTTCTTCCTCCCATTTGCTCACACAGTTTACTACTTTTTTGTGTAGTTTTTGTCTGCGAGAAACTATAATTCACTAGTTTTGTATCATAAAAGAGTCATCGTTTCTCCTCCTAGGGGTTATTCGAGACCTCTTAATGCAAACCGCAAGTAACGAGGCATTGGCTACCTTAAGAGAGTCATAGTTACTCGTCCCAATTGCTCACCCAGTCGGCCACTTTTCCTTACTGCGGCCAGTCTGCCAGAAGCGATATGTCACTCGTTGTGTATCTTAAGAGATTCATCGTTACTCTTTCCATAGGTTACTGGTATTCTCTGATTCAATGCCTCTCGTGACGAAAAAGTGGCTATCTTAATAGTGCAATACTTCTTCCTCCCAGTTGCTCAAACAGTTTACTACTTTTTTGTGTAGTTTTCGTCTGCCAGAAACTATAATTCACTAGTTTTGTATCATAAAAGAGTCATCGTTTCTCCTCCTAGGGGTTATTCGAGACCTCTTAATGCAAACCGCAAGTAACGAGGCATTGGCTACCTTAAGAGAGTCATAGTTACTCGTCCCAATTGCTCACCCAGTCTGCCACTTTTTCTTACTGCGGCCAGTCTGCCAGAAGCGATATGTCGCTCGTTGTGTATCTTAAGAGATTCATCGTTACTCTTTCCATAGGTTACTGGTATTCTCTGATTCAATGCCTCTCGTGACGAAAAAGTGGCTATCTTAATAGTGCAATACTTCTTCCTCCCAGTTGCTCACACAGTTTACTACTTTTTTGTGTAGTTTTTGTCTGCCAGAAACTATAATTCACTAGCTGTGTATCATAAAAGAGTCATCGTTTCTCCTCCTAGGGGTTTTCGAGATTTCTTAATCCAAACCGCAAGTAACGAGGCATTGGCTACCTTAAGAGAGTCATAGTTACTCGTCCCAATTGCTCACCCAGTCTGCCACTTTTCCTTACTGCGGCCAGTCTGCCAGAAGCGATATGTCACTCGTTGTGTATCTTAAGAGATTCATCGTTACTCTTTCCATAGGTTACTGGTATTCTCTGATTCAATGCCTCTCGTGACGAAAAAGTGGCTATCTTAATAGTGCAATACTTCTTCCTCCCAGTTGCCCACATAGTTTACTACTTTCTTGTGTAGTTTTTGTCTGCCAGAAACTATAATTCACTAGCTGTGTATCATAAAAGGGTCATCGTTTCTCCTCCTAGGGGTTATTCGAGACCTCTTAATGCAAACCGCAAGTAACGAGGCATTGGCTACCTTAAGAGAGTCATAGTTACTCGTCCCAATTGCTCACCCAGTCTGCCACTTTTCCTTACTGCGGCCAGTCTGCCAGAAGCGATATGTCACTCGTTGTGTATCTTAAGAGATTCATCGTTACTCTTTCCATAGGTTACTGGTATTCTCTGATTCAATGCCTCTCGTGACGAAAAAGTGGCTATCTTAATAGTGCAATACTTCTTCCTCCCAGTTGCTCACACAGTTTACTACTTTTTTGTGTAGTTTTTGTCTGCCAGAAACTATAATTCACTAGTTTTGTATCATAAAAGAGTCATCGTTTCTCCTCCTAGGGGTTATTCGAGACCTCTTAATCCAAACCGCAAGTAACGAGGCATTGGCTACCTTAAGAGAGTCATAGTTACTCGTCCCAATTGCTCACCCAGTCTGCCACTTTTTCTTACTGCGGCCAGTCTGCCAGAAGCGATATGTCACTCGTTGTGTATCTTAAGAGATTCATCGTTACTCCTTCCATAGGTTACTGGTATTCTATGAGTCAATACCTCTCGTGACGAAAAAGAGGCTATCTTAATAGTGCAATACTTCTTCCTCCGAGTTGCTCACACAGTTTACTTCTTTTTGTGTAGTTTTTGTCTGCCAGAAACTATAATTCACTAGCTGTGTATCATAAAAGAGTCATCGTTTCTCCTCCTAGAGGTTTTCGAGATTTCTTAATCCAAACCGCAAGTAACGAGGCATTGGCTACCTTAAGAGAGTCATAGTTACTCGTCCCAATTGCTCACCCAGTCGGCCACTTTTCCTTACAGCGGCCAGTCTGCCAGAAGCGATATGTCACTCGTTGTGTATCTTAAGAGATTCATCGTTACTCTTTCCATAGGTTACTGGTATTCTCTGATTCAATGCCTCTCGTGACGAAAAAGTGGCTATCTTAATAGTGCAATACTTCTCCTCCCAGTTGCTCACACAGTTTACTACTTTTTTGTGTAGTTTTTGTCTGCCAGAAACTATAATTCACTAGTTTTGTATCATAAAAGAGTCATCGTTTCTCCTCCTAGGGGTTATTCGAGACCTCTTAATGCAAATCGCAAGTAACGAGGCATTGGCTACCTTAAGAGAGTCATAGTTACTCGTCCCAATTGCTCACCCAGTCTGCCACTTTTCCTTACTGCGGCCAGTCTGCCAGAAGCGATATGTCACTCGTTGTGTATCTTAAGAGATTCATCGTTACTCTTTCCATAGGTTACTGATATTCTCTGATTTAATGCCTCTCGTGACGAAAAAGTGGCTATCTTAATAGTGCAATACTTCTTCCTCCCATTTGCTCACACAGTTTACTACTTTTTTTTGTAGTTTTTGTCTGCCAGAAACTATAATTCACTAGTTTTGTATCATAAAAGAGTCATCGTTTCTCCTCCTAGGGGTTATTCGAGACCTCTTAATGCAAACCGCAAGTAACGAGGCATTGGCTACCTTAAGAGAGTCATAGTTACTCGTCCCAATTGCTCACCCAGTCGGCCACTTTTCCTTACTGCGGCCAGTCCGCCAGAAGCGATATGTCACTCGTTGTGTATCTTAAGAGATTCATCGTTACTCTTTCCATAGGTTACTGGTATTCTCTGATTCAATGCCTCTCGTGACGAAAAAGTGGCTATCTTAATAGTGCAATACTTCTTCCTCCCAGTTGCTCACACAGTTTACTACTTTTTTGTGTAGTTTTTGTCTGCCAGAAACTATAATTCACTAGTTTTGTATCATAAAAGAGTCATCGTTTCTCCTCCTAGGGGCTATTCGAGACCTCTTAATCCAAACCGCAAGTAACGAGGCATTGGCTACCTTAAGAGAGTCATAGTTACTCGTCCCAATTGCTCACCCAGTCTGCCACTTTTTCTTACTGCGGCCAGTCGGCCAGAAGCGATATGTCACTCGTTGTGTATCTTAAGAGATTCATCGTTACTCCTTCCATAGGTTACTGGTATTCTCTGAGTCAATACCTCTCGTGACGAAAAAGTGGCTATCTTAATAGTGCAATACTTCTTCCTCCCAGTTGCTCACACAGTTTACTACTTTTTTGTGTAGTTTTTGTCTGACAGAAACTATAATTCACTAGCTGTGTATCATAAAAGAGTCATCGTTTCTCCTCCTAGGGGTTTTCGAGATTTCTTAATCCAAACCGCAAGTAACGAGGCATTGGCTACCTTAAGAGAGTCATAGTTACTCGTCCCCATTGCTCACCCAGTCTGCCACTTTTTCTTACTGTGGCCAGTCTGCCAGAAGCGATATGTCACTCGTTGTGTATCTTAAGAGATTCATCGTTACTCTTTCCATAGGTTACTGATATTCTCTGAGTCAATACCTCTCGTGACGAAAAAGTGGCTATCTTAATAGTGCAATACTTCTTCCTCCCAGTTGCTCACACAGTTTACTACTTTTTTGTGTAGTTTTTGTCTGCCAGAAACTATAATTCACCAGCTGTGTATCATAAAAGAGTCATCGTTTCTCCTCCTAGGGGTTTTCGAGATTTCTTAATCCAAACCGCAAGTAACGAGGCATTGGGTACCTTAAGAGAGTCATAGTTACTCGTCCCCATTGCTCACCCAGTCTACCACTTTTTCTTACTGTGGCCAGTCTGCCAGAAGCGATATGTCACTCGTTGTGTATCTTAAGAGATTCATCGTTACTCCTTCCATAGGTTACTGGTATTCTCAGAGTCAATACCTCTCTTGACGAAAAAGTGGCTATCTTAATAGTGCAATACTTCTTCCTCCGAGTTGCTCACACAGTTTACTACTTTTTGTGTACTTGCCAGTCTGTCAGAAGCGATATGTCCCTAGTTGTGTATCATAAAAGGGTCATCGTTTCTCCTCCTAGGGGTTATTCGAGATTTCTTAATCCAAACCGCAAGTAACGAGGCATTGGCTACCTTAAGAGAGTCATAGTTACTCGTCCCAATTGCTCACCCAGTCTGCCACTTTTCCTTACTGCGGCCAGTCTGCCAGAAGCGATATGTCACTCGTTGTGTATCTTAAGAGATTCATCGTTACTCTTTCCATAGGTTACTGATATTCTCTGATTCAATGCCTCTCGTGACGAAAAAGTGGCTATCTTAATAGTGCAATACTTCTTCCTCCCATTTGCTCACACAGTTTACTACTTTTTTGTGTAGTTTTTGTCTGCCAGAAACTATAATTCACTAGTTTTGTATCATAAAAGAGTCATCGTTTCTCCTCCTAGGGGTTATTCAAGACCTCTTAATGCAAACCGCAAGTAACGAGGCATTGGCTACCTTAAGAGAGTCATAGTTACTCGTCTCAATTGCTCACCCAGTCTGCCACTTTTCCTTACTGCGGCCAGTCTGCCAGAAGCAATATGTCACTCGTTGTGTATCTTAAGAGATTCATCGTTACTCTTTCCATAGGTTACTGGTATTCTCTGATTCAATGCCTCTCGTGACGAAAAAGTGGCTATCTTAATAGTGCAATACTTCTCCTCCCAGTTGCTCACACAGTTCACTACTTTTTTGTGTAGTTTTTGTCTGCCAGAAACTATAATTCACTAGTTTTGTATCATAAAAGAGTCATCGTTTCTCCTCCTAGGGGTTATTCGAGACCTCTTAATCCAAACCGCAAGTAACGAGGCATTGGCTACCTTAAGAGAGTCATAGTTACTCGTCCCAATTGCTCACCCAGTCTGCCACTTTTTCTTACTGCGGCCAGTCTGCCAGAAGCGATATGTCACTCGTTGTGTATCTTAAGAGATTCATCGTTACTCCTTCCATAGTTTACTGGTATTCTATGAGTCAATACCAATCGTGACGAAAAAGTGGCTATCTTAATAGTGCAATACTTCTTCCTCCGAGTTGCTCACACAGTTTACTACTTTTTGTGTAGTTTTTGTCTGCCAGAAACTATAATTCACTAGCTGTGTATCATAAAAGAGTCATCGTTTCTCCTCCTAGGGGTTTTCGAGATTTCTTAATCCAAACCGCAAGTAACGAGGCATTGGCTACCTTAAGAGAGTCATAGTTACTCGTCCCAATTGCTCACCCAGTCTGCCACTTTTCCTTACTGCGGCCAGTCTGCCAGAAGCGATATGTCACTCGTTGTGTATCTTAAGAGATTCATCGTTACTCTTTCCATAGGTTACTGGTATTCTCTGATTCAATGCCTCTCGTAACGAAAAAGTGGGTATCTTAATAGTGCAATACTTCTTCCTCCCAGTTGCTCACACAGTTTACTACTTTTTTGTGTAGTTTTTGTCTGCCAGAAACTATAATTCACTAGTTTTGTATCATAAAAGAGTCATCGTTTCTCCTCCTAGGGGTTATTCGAGACCTCTTAATGCAAACCGCAAGTAACGAGGCATTGGCTACCTTAAGAGAGTCATAGTTACTCGTCCCAATTGCTCACCCAGTCTGCCACTTTTCCTTACTGCGGCCAGTCTGCCAGAAGCGATATGTCACTCATTGTGTATCTTAAGAGATTCATCGTTACTCTTTCCATAGGTTACTGATATTCTCTGATTCAATGCCTCTCGTGACGAAAAAGTGGCTATCTTAATAGTGCAATACTTCTTCCTCCCATTTGCTCACACAGTTTACTACTTTTTTGTGTAGTTTTTGTCTGCCAGAAACTATAATTCACTAGTTTTGTATCATAAAAGAGTCATCGTTTCTCCTCCTAGGGGTTATTCGAGACCTCTTAATGCAAACCGCAAGTAACGAGGCATTGGCTACCTTAAGAGAGTCATAGTTACTCGTCCCAATTGCTCACCCAGTCGGCCACTTTTCCTTACTGCGGCCAGTCTGCCAGAAGCGATATGTCACTCGTTGTGTATCTTAAGAGATTCATCGTTACTCTTTCCATAGGTTACTGGTATTCTCTGATTCAATGCCTCTCGTGACGAAAAAGTGGCTATCTTAATAGTGCAATACTTCTTCCTCCCAGTTGCTCACACAGTTTACTACTTTTTTGTGTAGTTTTTGTCTGCCAGAAACTATAATTCACTAGTTTTGTATCATAAAAGAGTCATCGTTTCTCCTCCTAGGGGCTATTCGAGACCTCTTAATCCAAACCGCAAGTAACGAGGCATTGGCTACCTTATGAGAGTCATAGTTACTCGTCCCAATTGCTCACCCAGTCTGCCACTTTTTCTTACTGCGGCCAGTCTGCCAGAAGCAATATGTCACTCGTTGTGTATCTTAAGAGATTCATCGTTACTCTTTCCATAGGTTACTGGTATTCTCTGATTCAATGCCTCTCGTGACGAAAAAGTGGCTATCTTAATAGTGCAATACTTCTCCTCCCAGTTGCTCACACAGTTTACTACTTTTTTGTGTAGTTTTTGTCTGCCAGAAACTATAATTCACTAGTTTTGTATCATAAAAGAGTCATCGTTTCTCCTCCTAGGGGTTATTCGAGACCTCTTAATGCAAATCGCAAGTAACGAGGCACTGGCTACCTTAAGAGAGTCATAGTTACTCGTCCCAATTGCTCACCCAGTCGGCCACTTTTCCTTACTGCGGCCAGTCCGCCAGAAGCGATATGTCACTCGTTGTGTATCTTAAGAGATTCATCGTTACTCTTTCCATAGGTTACTGGTATTCTCTGATTCAATGCCTCTCGTGACGAAAAAGTGGCTATCTTAATAGTGCAATACTTCTTCCTCCCAGTTGCTCACACAGTTTACTACTTTTTTGTGTAGTTTTTGTCTGCCAGAAACTATAATTCACTAGTTTTGTATCATAAAAGAGTCATCGTTTCTCCTCCTAGGGGTTATTCGAGACCTCTTAATGCAAACCGCAAGTAACGAGGCATTGGCTACCTTAAGAGAGTCATAGTTACTCGTCTCAATTGCTCACCCAGTCTGCCACTTTTCCTTACTGCGGCCAGTCTGCCAGAAGCAATATGTCACTCGTTGTGTATCTTAAGAGATTCATCGTTACTCTTTCCATAGGTTACTGGTATTCTCTGATTCAATGCCTCTCGTGACGAAAAAGTGGCTATCTTAATAGTGAAATACTTCTCCTCCCAGTTGCTCACACAGTTTACTACTTTTTTGTGTAGTTTTTGTCTGCCAGAAACTATAATTCACTAGTTTTGTATCATAAAAGAGTCATCGTTTCTCCTCCTAGGGGTTATTCGAGACCTCTTAATGCAAACCGCAAGTAACGAGGCATTGGCTACCTTAAGAGAGTCATAGTTACTCGTCCCAATTGCTCACCCAGTCTGCCACTTTTCCTTACTGCGGCCAGTCTGCCAGAAGCGATATGTCACTCGTTGTGTATCTTAAGAGATTCATCGTTACTCTTTCCATAGGTTACTGATATTCTCTGATTTAATGCCTCTCGTGACGAAAAAGTGGCTATCTTAATAGTGCAATACTTCTTCCTCCCATTTGCTCACACAGTTTACTACTTTTTTTTGTAGTTTTTGTCTGCCAGAAACTATAATTCACTAGTTTTGTATCATAAAAGAGTCATCGTTTCTCCTCCTAGGGGTTATTCGAGACCTCTTAATGCAAACCGCAAGTAACGAGGCATTGGCTACCTTAAGAGAGTCATAGTTACTCGTCCCAATTGCTCACCCAGTCGGCCACTTTTCCTTACTGCGGCCAGTCCGCCAGAAGCGATATGTCACTCGTTGTGTATCTTAAGAGATTCATCGTTACTCTTTCCATAGGTTACTGGTATTCTCTGATTCAATGCCTCTCGTGACGAAAAAGTGGCTATCTTAATAGTGCAATACTTCTTCCTCCCAGTTGCTCACACAGTTTACTACTTTTTTGTGTAGTTTTTGTCTGCCAGAAACTATAATTCACTAGTTTTGTATCATAAAAGAGTCATCGTTTCTCCTCCTAGGGGCTATTCGAGACCTCTTAATCCAAACCGCAAGTAACGAGGCATTGGCTACCTTATGAGAGTCATAGTTACTCGTCCCAATTGCTCACCCAGTCTGCCACTTTTTCTTACTGCGGCCAGTCTGCCAGAAGCAATATGTCACTCGTTGTGTATCTTAAGAGATTCATCGTTACTCTTTCCATAGGTTACTGGTATTCTCTGATTCAATGCCTCTCGTGACGAAAAAGTGGCTATCTTAATAGTGCAATACTTCTCCTCCCAGTTGCTCACACAGTTTACTACTTTTTTGTGTAGTTTTTGTCTGCCAGAAACTATAATTCACTAGTTTTGTATCATAAAAGAGTCATCGTTTCTCCTCCTAGGGGTTATTCGAGACCTCTTAATGCAAACCGCAAGTAACGAGGCACTGGCTACCTTAAGAGAGTCATAGTTACTCGTCCCAATTGCTCACCCAGTCGGCCACTTTTCCTTACTGCGGCCAGTCCGCCAGAAGCGATATGTCACTCGTTGTGTATCTTAAGAGATTCATCGTTACTCTTTCCATAGGTTACTGGTATTCTCTGATTCAATGCCTCTCGTGACGAAAAAGTGGCTATCTTAATAGTGCAATACTTCTTCCTCCCAGTTGCTCACACAGTTTACTACTTTTTTGTGTAGTTTTTGTCTGCCAGAAACTATAATTCACTAGTTTTGCATCATAAAAGAGTCATCGTTTCTCCTCCTAGGGGTTATTCGAGACCTCTTAATGCAAACCGCAAGTAACGAGGCATTGGCTACCTTAAGAGAGTCATAGTTACTCGTCTCAATTGCTCACCCAGTCTGCCACTTTTCCTTACTGCGGCCAGTCTGCCAGAAGCAATATGTCACTCGTTGTGTATCTTAAGAGATTCATCGTTACTCTTTCCATAGGTTACTGGTATTCTCTGATTCAATGCCTCTCGTGACGAAAAAGTGGCTATCTTAATAGTGCAATACTTCTCCTCCCAGTTGCTCACACAGTTTACTACTTTTTTGTGTAGTTTTTGTCTGCCAGAAACTATAATTCACTAGTTTTGTATCATAAAAGAGTCATCGTTTCTCCTCCCTGGGGTTATTCGAGACCTCTTAATGCAAACCGCAAGTAACGAGGCATTGGCTACCTTAAGAGAGTCATAGTTACTCGTCCCAATTGCTCACCCAGTCTGCCACTTTTCCTTACTGCGGCCAGTCTGCCAGAAGCGATATGTCACTCGTTGTGTATCTTAAGAGATTCATCGTTACTCTTTCCATAGGTTACTGATATTCTCTGATTTAATGCCTCTCGTGACGAAAAAGTGGCTATCTTAATAGTGCAATACTTCTTCCTCCCATTTTCTCACACAGTTTACTACTTTTTTTTGTAGTTTTTGTCTGCCAGAAACTATAATTCACTAGTTTTGTATCATAAAAGAGTCATCGTTTCTCCTCCTAGGGGTTATTCGAGACCTCTTAATGCAAACCGCAAGTAACGAGGCATTGGCTACCTTAAGAGAGTCATAGTTACTCGTCCCAATTGCTCACCCAGTCGGCCACTTTTCCTTACTGCGGCCAGTCCGCCAGAAGCGATATGTCACTCGTTGTGTATCTTAAGAGATTCATCGTTACTCTTTCCATAGGTTACTGGTATTCTCTGATTCAATGCCTCTCGTGACGAAAAAGTGGCTATCTTAATAGTGCAATACTTCTTCCTCCCAGTTTATCACACAGTTTACTACTTTTTTGTGTAGTTTTTGTCTGCCAGAAACTATAATTCACTAGTTTTGTATCATAAAAGAGTCATCGTTTCTCCTCCTAGGGGCTATTCGAGACCTCTTAATCCAAACCGCAAGTAACGAGGCATTGGCTACCTTAAGAGAGTCATAGTTACTCGTCCCAATTGCTCACCCAGTCTGCCACTTTTTCTTACTGCGGCCAGTCTGCCAGAAGCGATATGTCACTCGTTGTGTATCTTAAGAGATTCATCGTTACTCCTTCCATAGGTTACTGGTATTCTCTGAGTCAATACCTCTCGTGACGAAAAAGTGGCTATCTTAATAGTGCAATACTTCTTCCTCCCAGTTGCTCACACAGTTTACTACTTTTTTGTGTAGTTTTTGTCTGACAGAAACTATAATTCACTAGCTGTGTATCATAAAAGAGTCATCGTTTCTCCTCCTAGGGGTTTTCGAGATTTCTTAATCCAAACCGCAAGTAACGAGGCATTGGCTACCTTAAGAGAGTCATAGTTACTCGTCCCCATTGCTCACCCAGTCTGCCACTTTTTCTTACTGTGGCCAGTCTGCCAGAAGCGATATGTCACTCGTTGTGTATCTTAAGAGATTCATCGTTACTCTTTCCATAGGTTACTGATATTCTCTGAGTCAATACCTCTCGTGACGAAAAAGTGGCTATCTTAATAGTGCAATACTTCTTCCTCCCAGTTGCTCACACAGTTTACTACTTTTTTGTGTAGTTTTTGTCTGCCAGAAACTATTATTCACCAGCTGTGTATCATAAAAGAGTCATCGTTTCTCCTCCTAGGGGTTTTCGAGATTTCTTAATCCAAACCGCAAGTAACGAGGCATTGGGTACCTTAAGAGAGTCATAGTTACTCGTCCCCATTGCTCACCCAGTCTACCACGTTTCTTACTGTGGCCAGTCTGCCAGAAGCGATATGTCACTCGTTGTGTATCTTAAGAGATTCATCGTTACTCCTTCCATAGGTTACTGGTATTCTCAGAGTCAAAACCTCTCTTGACGAAAAAGTGGCTATCTTAATAGTGCAATACTTCTTCCTCCGAGTTGCTCACACAGTTTACTACTTTTTGTGTACTTGCCAGTCTGTCAGAAGCGATATGTCACTAGTTGTGTATCATAAAAGGGTCATCGTTTCTCCTCCTAGGGGTTATTCGAGATTTCTTAATCCAAACCGCAAGTAACGAGGCATTGGCTCCCTTAAGAGAGTCATAGTTACTCGTCCCAATTGCTCACCCAGTCTGCCACTTTTCCTTACAGCGGCCAGTCTGCCAGAAGCGATATGTCACTCGTTGTGTATCTTAAGAGATTCATCGTTACTCTTTCCATAGGTTACTGATATTCTCTGATTCAATGCCTCTCGTGACGAAAAAGTGGCTATCTTAATAGTGCAATACTTCTTCCTCCCATTTGCTCACACAGTTTACTACTTTTTTGTGTAGTTTTTGTCTGCCAGAATCTATAATTCACTAGTTTTGTATCATAAAAGAGTCATCGTTTCTCCTCCTAGGGGTTATTCAAGACCTCTTAATGCAAACCGCAAGTAACGAGGCATTGGCTACCTTAAGAGAGTCATAGTTACTCGTCTCAATTGCTCACCCAGTCTGCCACTTTTCCTTACTGCGGCCAGTCTGCCAGAAGCAATATGTCACTCGTTGTGTATCTTAAGAGATTCATCGTTACTCTTTCCATAGGTTACTGGTATTCTCTGATTCAATGCCTCTCGTGACGAAAAAGTGGCTATCTTAATAGTGCAATACTTCTCCTCCCAGTTGCTCACACAGTTTACTACTTTTTTGTGTAGTTTTTGTCTGCCAGAAACTATAATTCACTAGTTTTGTATCATAAAAGAGTCATCGTTTCTCCTCCTAGGGGTTATTCGAGACCTCTTAATCCAAACCGCAAGTAACGAGGCATTGGCTACCTTAAGAGAGTCATAGTTACTCGTCCCAATTGCTCACCCAGTCTGCCACTTTTTCTTACTGCGGCCAGTCTGCCAGAAGCGATATGTCACTCGTTGTGTATCTTAAGAGATTCATCGTTACTCCTTCCATAGTTTACTGGTATTCTATGAGTCAATACCTCTCGTGACGAAAAAGTGGCTATCTTAATAGTGCAATACTTCTTCCTCCGAGTTGGTCACACAGTTTACTACTTTTTGTGTAGTTTTTGTCTGCCAGAAACTATAATTCACTAGCTGTGTATCATAAAAGAGTCATCGTTTCTCCTCCTAGGGGTTTTCGAGATTTCTTAATCCAAACCGCAAGTAACGAGGCATTGGCTACCTTAAGAGAGTCATAGTTACTCGTCCCAATTGCTCACCCAGTCTGCCACTTTTCCTTACTGCGGCCAGTCTGCCAGAAGCGATATGTCACTCGTTGTGTATCTTAAGAGATTCATCGTTACTCTTTCCATAGGTTACTGGTATTCTCTGATTCAATGCCTCTCGTAACGAAAAAGTGGCTATCTTAATAGTGCAATACTTCTTCCTCCCAGTTGCTCACACAGTTTACTACTTTTTTGTGTAGTTTTTGTCTGCCAGAAACTATAATTCACTAGTTTTGTATCATAAAAGAGTCATCGTTTCTCCTCCTAGGGGTTATTCGAGACCTCTTAATGCAAACCGCAAGTAACGAGGCATTGGCTACCTTAAGAGAGTCATAGTTACTCGTCCCAATTGCTCACCCAGTCTGCCACTTTTCCTTACTGCGGCCAGTCTGCCAGAAGCGATATGTCACTCGTTGTGTATCTTAAGAGATTCATCGTTACTCTTTCCATAGGTTACTGGTATTCTCTGATTCAATGCCTCTCGTAACGAAAAAGTGGCTATCTTAATAGTGCAATACTTCTTCCTCCCAGTTGCTCACACAGTTTACTACTTTTTTGTGTAGTTTTTGTCTGCCAGAAACTATAATTCACTAGTTTTGTATCATAAAAGAGTCATCGTTTCTCCTCCTAGGGGTTATTCGAGACCTCTTAATGCAAACCGCAAGTAACGAGGCATTGGCTACCTTAAGAGAGTCATAGTTACTCGTCCCAATTGCTCACCCAGTCTGCCACTTTTCCTTACTGCGGCCAGTCTGCCAGAAGCGATATGTCACTCGTTGTGTATCTTAAGAGATTCATCGTTACTCTTTCCATAGGTTACTGATATTCTCTGATTCAATGCCTCTCGTGACGAAAAAGTGGCTATCTTAATAGTGCAATACTTCTTCCTCCCATTTGCTCACACAGTTTACTACTTTTTTGTGTAGTTTTTGTCTGCCAGAAACTATAATTCACTAGTTTTGTATCATAAAAGAGTCATCGTTTCTCCTCCTAGGGGTTATTCGAGACCTCTTAATGCAAACCGCAAGTAACGAGGCATTGGCTACCTTAAGAGAGTCATAGTTACTCGTCCCAATTGCTCACCCAGTCGGCCACTTTTCCTTACTGCGGCCAGTCCGCCAGAAGCGATATGTCACTCGTTGTGTATCTTAAGAGATACATCGTTACTCTTTCCATAGGTTACTGATATTCTCTGATTCAATGCCTCTCGTGACGAAAAAGTGGCTATCTTAATAGTGCAATACTTCTTCCTCCCATTTGCTCACACAGTTTACTACTTTTTTGTGTAGTTTTTGTCTGCCAGAAACTATAATTCACTAGTTTTGTATCATAAAAGAGTCATCGTTTCTCCTCCTAGGGGTTATTCGAGACCTCTTAATGCAAACCGCAAGTAACGAGGCATTGGCTACCTTAAGAGAGTCATAGTTACTCGTCCCAATTGCTCACCCAGTCTGCCACTTTTCCTAACTGCGGCCAGTCTGCCAGAAGCGATATGTCACTCGTTGTGTATCTTAAGAGATTCATCGTTACTCTTTCCATAGGTTACTGATATTCTCTGATTCAATGCCTCTCGTGACGAAAAAGTGGCTATCTTAATAGTGCAATACTTCTTCCTCCCATTTGCTCACACAGTTTACTACTTTTTTGTGTAGTTTTTGTCTGCCAGAAACTATAATTCACTAGTTTTGTATCATAAAAGAGTCATCGTTTCTCCTCCTAGGGGTTATTCGAGACCTCTTAATGCAAACCGCAAGTAACGAGGCATTGGCTACCTTAAGAGAGTCATAGTTACTCGTCCCAATTGCTCACCCAGTCGGCCACTTTTCCTTACTGCGGCCAGTCCGCCAGAAGCGATATGTCACTCGTTGTGTATCTTAAGAGATTCATCGTTACTCTTTCCATAGGTTACTGGTATTCTCTGATTCAATGCCTCTCGTGACGAAAAAGTGGCTATCTTAATAGTGCAATACTTCTTCCTCCCAGTTGCTCACACAGTTTACTACTTTTTTGTGTAGTTTTTGTCTGCCAGAAACTATAATTCACTAGTTTTGTATCATAGAAGAGTCATCGTTTCTCCTCCTAGGGGTTATTCGAGACCTCTTAATGCAAACCGCAAGTAACGAGGCATTGGCTACCTTAAGAGAGTCATAGTTACTCGTCCCAATTGCTCACCCAGTCTGCCACTTTTCCTTACTGCGGCCAGTCTGCCAGAAGCGATATGTCACTCGTTGTGTATCTTAAGAGATTCATCGTTACTCTTTCCATAGGTTACTGGTATTCTCTGATTCAATGCCTCTCGTGACGAAAAAGTGGCTATCTTAATAGTGCAATACTTCTTCCTCCCAGTTGCTCACACAGTTTACTACTTTTTTGTGTAGTTTTTGTCTGCCAGAAACTATAATTCACTAGCTGTGTATCATAAAAGAGTCATCGTTTCTCCTCCTAGGGGTTATTCGAGACCTCTTAATCCAAACCGCAAGTAACGAGGCATTGGCTACCTTAAGAGAGTCATAGTTACTCGTCCCATTTGCTCACCCAGTCTGCCACTTTTTCTTACTGCGGCCAGTCTGCCAGAAGCGATATGTCACTCGTTGTGTATCTTAAGAGATTCATCGTTACTCCTTCCATAGGTTACTGGTATTCTCTGATTCAATGCCTCTCGTGACGAAAAAGTGGCTATCTTAATAGTGCAATACTTCTTCCTCACATTTGCTCACACAGTTTACTACTTTTTTGTGTAGTTTTTGTCTGCCAGAAACTATAATTCACTAGTTTTGTATCATAAAAGAGTCATCGTTTCTCCTCCTAGGGGTTATTCGAGACCTCTTAATGCAAACCGCAAGTAACGAGGCATTGGCTACCTTAAGAGAGTCATAGTTACTCGTCCCAATTGCTCACCCAGTCGGCCACTTTTCCTTACTGCGGCCAGTCTGCCAGAAGCGATATGTCACTCGTTGTGTATCTTAAGAGATTCATCGTTACTCTTTCCATAGGTTACTGGTATTCTCTGATTCAATGCCTCTCGTGACGAAAAAGTGGCTATCTTAATAGTGCAATACTTCTTCCTCCCAGTTGCTCAAACAGTTTACTACTTTTTTGTGTAGTTTTCGTCTGCCAGAAACTATAATTCACTAGTTTTGTATCATAAAAGAGTCATCGTTTCTCCTCCTAGGGGTTATTCGAGACCTCTTAATGCAAACCGCAAGTAACGAGGCATTGGCTACCTTAAGAGAGTCATAGTTACTCGTCCCAATTGCTCACCCAGTCTGCCACTTTTTCTTACTGCGACCAGTCTGCCAGAAGCGATATGTCACTCGTTGTGTATCTTAAGAGATTCATCGTTACTCCTTCCATAGGTTACTGGTATTCTCTGAGTCAATACCTCTAGTGACGAAAAAGTGGCTATCTTAATAGTGCAATACTTCTTCCTCCCAGTTGCTCACACAGTTTACTACTTTTTGTGTAGTTTTTGTCTGCCAGAAACTATAATTCACTAGCTGTGTATCATAAAAGAGTCATCGTTTCTCCTCCTAGGGGTTTTCGAGATTTCTTAATCCAAACCGCAAGTAACGAGGCATTGGCTACCTTAAGAGAGTCATAGTTACTCGTCCCAATTGCTCACCCAGTCTGCCACTTTTCCTTACTGCGGCCAGTCTGCCAGAAGCGATATGTCACTCGTTGTGTATCTTAAGAGATTCATCGTTACTCTTTCCATAGGTTACTGGTATTCTCTGATTCAATGCCTCTCGTGACGAAAAAGTGGCTATCTTAATAGTGCAATACTTCTTCCTCCCAGTTGCTCAGACAGTTTACTACTTTTTTGTGTAGTTTTTGTCTGCCAGAAACTATAATTCACTAGTTTTGTATCATAAAAGAGTCATCGTTTGTCCTCCTAGGGGTTATTCGAGACCTCTTAATGCAAACCGCAAGTAACGAGGCATTGGCTACCTTAAGAGAGTCATAGTTACTCGTCCCAATTGCTCACCCAGTCTGCCACTTTTCCTTACTGCGGGCAGTCTGCCAGAAGCGATATGTCACTCGTTGTGTATCTTAAGAGATTCATCGTTACTCTTTCCATAGGTTACTGGTATTCTCTGATTCAATGCCTCTCGTGACGAAAAAGTGGCTATCTTAATAGTGCAATACTTCTTCCTCCCAGTTGCTCACACAGTTTACTACTTTTTTGTGTAGTTTTTGTCTGCCAGAAACTATAATTCACTAGCTGTGTATCATAAAAGAGTCATCGTTTCTCCTCCTAGGGGTAATTCGAGACCTCTTAATCCAAACCGCAAGTAACGAGGCATTGGCTACCTTAAGAGAGTCATAGTTACTCGTCCCAATTGCTCACCCAGTCTGCCACTTTTCCTTACTGCGGGCAGTCTGCCAGAAGCGATATGTCACTCGTTGTGTATCTTAAGAGATTCATCGTTACTCTTTCCATAGGTTACTGGTATTCTCTGATTCAATGCCTCTCGTGACGAAAAAGTGGCTATCTTAATAGTGCAATACTTCTTCCTCCCAGTTGCTCACACAGTTTACTACTTTTTTGTGTAGTTTTTGTCTGCCAGAAACTATAATTCACTAGCTGTGTATCATAAAAGAGTCATCGTTTCTCCTCCTAGGGGTTATTCGAGACCTCTTAATGCAAACCGCAAGTAACGAGGCATTGGCTACCTTAAGAGAGTCATAGTTACTCGTCCCAATTGCTCACCCAGTCTGCCACTTTTCCATACTGCGGCCAGTCTGCCAGAAGCGATATGTCACTCGTTGTGTATCTTAAGAGATTCATCGTTACTCTTTCCATAGGTTACTGGTATTCTCTGATTCAATGCCTCTCGTGACGAAAAAGTGGCTATCTTAATAGTGCAATACTTCTTCCTCCCAGTTGCTCACACAGTTTACTACTTTTTTGTGTAGTTTTTGTCTGCCAGAAACTATAATTCACTAGTTTTGTATCATAAAAGAGTCATCGTTTCTCCTCCTAGGGGTTATTCGAGACCTCTTAATCCAAACCGCAAGTAACGAGGCATTGGCTACCTTATGAGAGTCATAGTTACTCGTCCCAATTGCTCACCCAGTCTGCCACTTTTTCTTACTGCGGCCAGTCTGCCAGAAGCGATATGTCACTCGTTGTGTATCTTAAGAGATTCATCGTTACTCTTTCCATAGGTTACTGATATTCTCTGATTCAATGCCTCTCGTGACGAAAAAGTGGCTATCTTAATAGTGCAATACTTCTTCCTCCCATTTGCTCACACAGTTTACTACTTTTTTGTGTAGTTTTTGTCTGCCAGAAACTATAATTCACTAGTTTTGTATCATAAAAGAGTCATCGTTTCTCCTCCTAGGGGTTATTCGAGACCTCTTAATGCAAACCGCAAGTAACGAGGCATTGGCTACCTTAAGAGAGTCATAGTTACTCGTCCCAATTGCTCACCCAGTCGGCCACTTTTCCTTACTGCGGCCAGTCCGCCAGAAGCGATATGTCACTCGTTGTGTATCTTAAGAGATTCATCGTTACTCTTTCCATAGGTTACTGGTATTCTCTGATTCAATGCCTCTCGTGACGAAAAAGTGGCTATCTTAATAGTGCAATACTTCTTCCTCCTAGTTGCTCACACAGTTTACTACTTTTTTGTGTAGTTTTTGTCTGCCAGAAACTATAATTCACCAGCTGTGTATCATAAAAGAGTCATCGTTTCTCCTCCTAGGGGTTTTCGAGATTTCTTAATCCAAACCGCAAGTAACGAGGCATTGGGTACCTTAAGAGAGTCATAGTTACTCGTCCCCATTGCTCACCCAGTCTGCCACTTTTTCTTACTGTGGCCAGTCTGCCAGAAGCGATATGTCACTCGTTGTGTATCTTAAGAGATTCATCGTTACTCCTTCCATAGGTTACTGGTATTCTCAGAGTCAATACCTCTCTTGACGAAAAAGTGGCTATCTTAATAGTGCAATACTTCTTCCTCCGAGTTGCTCACACAGTTTACTACTTTTTGTGTACTTGCCAGTCTGTCAGAAGCGATATGTCACTAGTTGTGTATCATAAAAGGGTCATCGCTTCTCCTCCTAGGGGTTATTCGAGATTTCTTAATCCAAACCGCAAGTAACGAGGCATTGGCTACCTTAAGAGAGTCATAGTTACTCGTCCCAATTGCTCACCCAGTCTGCCACTTTTCCTTACTGCGGCCAGTCTGCCAGAAGCGATATGTCACTCGTTGTGTATCTTAAGAGATACATCGTTACTCTTTCCATAGGTTACTGATATTCTCTGATTCAATGCCTCTCGTGACGAAAAAGTGGCTATCTTAATAGTGCAATACTTCTTCCTCCCATTTGCTCACACAGTTTACTACTTTTTTGTGTAGTTTTTGTCTGCCAGAAACTATAATTCACTAGTTTTGTATCATAAAAGAGTCATCGTTTCTCCTCCTAGGGGTTATTCGAGACCTCTTAATGCAAACCGCAAGTAACGAGGCATTGGCTACCTTAAGAGAGTCATAGTTACTCGTCCCAATTGCTCACCCAGTCTGCCACTTTTCCTAACTGCGGCCAGTCTGCCAGAAGCGATATGTCACTCGTTGTGTATCTTAAGAGATTCATCGTTACTCTTTCCATAGGTTACTGATATTCTCTGATTCAATGCCTCTCGTGACGAAAAAGTGGCTATCTTAATAGTGCAATACTTCTTCCTCCCATTTGCTCACACAGTTTACTACTTTTTTGTGTAGTTTTTGTCTGCCAGAAACTATAATTCACTAGTTTTGTATCATAAAAGAGTCATCGTTTCTCCTCCTAGGGGTTATTCGAGACCTCTTAATGCAAACCGCAAGTAACGAGGCATTGGCTACCTTAAGAGAGTCATAGTTACTCGTCCCAATTGCTCACCCAGTCGGCCACTTTTCCTTACTGCGGCCAGTCCGCCAGAAGCGATATGTCACTCGTTGTGTATCTTAAGAGATTCATCGTTACTCTTTCCATAGGTTACTGGTATTCTCTGATTCAATGCCTCTCGTGACGAAAAAGTGGCTATCTTAATAGTGCAATACTTCTTCCTCCCAGTTGCTCACACAGTTTACTACTTTTTTGTGTAGTTTTTGTCTGCCAGAAACTATAATTCACTAGTTTTGTATCATAGAAGAGTCATCGTTTCTCCTCCTAGGGGTTATTCGAGACCTCTTAATGCAAACCGCAAGTAACGAGGCATTGGCTACCTTAAGAGAGTCATAGTTACTCGTCCCAATTGCTCACCCAGTCTGCCACTTTTCCTTACTGCGGCCAGTCTGCCAGAAGCGATATGTCACTCGTTGTGTATCTTAAGAGATTCATCGTTACTCTTTCCATAGGTTACTGGTATTCTCTGATTCAATGCCTCTCGTGACGAAAAAGTGGCTATCTTAATAGTGCAATACTTCTTCCTCCCAGTTGCTCACACAGTTTACTACTTTTTTGTGTAGTTTTTGTCTGCCAGAAACTATAATTCACTAGCTGTGTATCATAAAAGAGTCATCGTTTCTCCTCCTAGGGGTTATTCGAGACCTCTTAATCCAAACCGCAAGTAACGAGGCATTGGCTACCTTAAGAGAGTCATAGTTACTCGTCCCATTTGCTCACCCAGTCTGCCACTTTTTCTTACTGCGGCCAGTCTGCCAGAAGCGATATGTCACTCGTTGTGTATCTTAAGAGATTCATCGTTACTCCTTCCATAGGTTACTGGTATTCTCTGATTCAATGCCTCTCGTGACGAAAAAGTGGCTATCTTAATAGTGCAATACTTCTTCCTCACATTTGCTCACACAGTTTACTACTTTTTTGTGTAGTTTTTGTCTGCCAGAAACTATAATTCACTAGTTTTGTATCATAAAAGAGTCATCGTTTCTCCTCCTAGGGGTTATTCGAGACCTCTTAATGCAAACCGCAAGTAACGAGGCATTGGCTACCTTAAGAGAGTCATAGTTACTCGTCCCAATTGCTCACCCAGTCGGCCACTTTTCCTTACTGCGGCCAGTCTGCCAGAAGCGATATGTCACTCGTTGTGTATCTTAAGAGATTCATCGTTACTCTTTCCATAGGTTACTGGTATTCTCTGATTCAATGCCTCTCGTGACGAAAAAGTGGCTATCTTAATAGTGCAATACTTCTTCCTCCCAGTTGCTCAAACAGTTTACTACTTTTTTGTGTAGTTTTCGTCTGCCAGAAACTATAATTCACTAGTTTTGTATCATAAAAGAGTCATCGTTTCTCCTCCTAGGGGTTATTCGAGACCTCTTAATGCAAACCGCAAGTAACGAGGCATTGGCTACCTTAAGAGAGTCATAGTTACTCGTCCCAATTGCTCACCCAGTCTGCCACTTTTTCTTACTGCGACCAGTCTGCCAGAAGCGATATGTCACTCGTTGTGTATCTTAAGAGATTCATCGTTACTCCTTCCATAGGTTACTGGTATTCTCTGAGTCAATACCTCTAGTGACGAAAAAGTGGCTATCTTAATAGTGCAATACTTCTTCCTCCCAGTTGCTCACACAGTTTACTACTTTTTGTGTAGTTTTTGTCTGCCAGAAACTATAATTCACTAGCTGTGTATCATAAAAGAGTCATCGTTTCTCCTCCTAGGGGTTTTCGAGATTTCTTAATCCAAACCGCAAGTAACGAGGCATTGGCTACCTTAAGAGAGTCATAGTTACTCGTCCCAATTGCTCACCCAGTCTGCCACTTTTCCTTACTGCGGCCAGTCTGCCAGAAGCGATATGTCACTCGTTGTGTATCTTAAGAGATTCATCGTTACTCTTTCCATAGGTTACTGGTATTCTCTGATTCAATGCCTCTCGTGACGAAAAAGTGGCTATCTTAATAGTGCAATACTTCTTCCTCCCAGTTGCTCAGACAGTTTACTACTTTTTTGTGTAGTTTTTGTCTGCCAGAAACTATAATTCACTAGTTTTGTATCATAAAAGAGTCATCGTTTGTCCTCCTAGGGGTTATTCGAGACCTCTTAATGCAAACCGCAAGTAACGAGGCATTGGCTACCTTAAGAGAGTCATAGTTACTCGTCCCAATTGCTCACCCAGTCTGCCACTTTTCCTTACTGCGGGCAGTCTGCCAGAAGCGATATGTCACTCGTTGTGTATCTTAAGAGATTCATCGTTACTCTTTCCATAGGTTACTGGTATTCTCTGATTCAATGCCTCTCGTGACGAAAAAGTGGCTATCTTAATAGTGCAATACTTCTTCCTCCCAGTTGCTCACACAGTTTACTACTTTTTTGTGTAGTTTTTGTCTGCCAGAAACTATAATTCACTAGCTGTGTATCATAAAAGAGTCATCGTTTCTCCTCCTAGGGGTAATTCGAGACCTCTTAATCCAAACCGCAAGTAACGAGGCATTGGCTACCTTAAGAGAGTCATAGTTACTCGTCCCAATTGCTCACCCAGTCTGCCACTTTTCCTTACTGCGGGCAGTCTGCCAGAAGCGATATGTCACTCGTTGTGTATCTTAAGAGATTCATCGTTACTCTTTCCATAGGTTACTGGTATTCTCTGATTCAATGCCTCTCGTGACGAAAAAGTGGCTATCTTAATAGTGCAATACTTCTTCCTCCCAGTTGCTCACACAGTTTACTACTTTTTTGTGTAGTTTTTGTCTGCCAGAAACTATAATTCACTAGCTGTGTATCATAAAAGAGTCATCGTTTCTCCTCCTAGGGGTTATTCGAGACCTCTTAATGCAAACCGCAAGTAACGAGGCATTGGCTACCTTAAGAGAGTCATAGTTACTCGTCCCAATTGCTCACCCAGTCTGCCACTTTTCCATACTGCGGCCAGTCTGCCAGAAGCGATATGTCACTCGTTGTGTATCTTAAGAGATTCATCGTTACTCTTTCCATAGGTTACTGGTATTCTCTGATTCAATGCCTCTCGTGACGAAAAAGTGGCTATCTTAATAGTGCAATACTTCTTCCTCCCAGTTGCTCACACAGTTTACTACTTTTTTGTGTAGTTTTTGTCTGCCAGAAACTATAATTCACTAGTTTTGTATCATAAAAGAGTCATCGTTTCTCCTCCTAGGGGTTATTCGAGACCTCTTAATCCAAACCGCAAGTAACGAGGCATTGGCTACCTTAAGAGAGTCATAGTTACTCGTCCCAATTGCTCACCCAGTCTGCCACTTTTTCTTACTGCGGCCAGTCTGCCAGAAGCGATATGTCACTCGTTGTGTATCTTAAGAGATTCATCGTTACTCCTTCCATAGTTTACTGGTATTCTATGAGTCAATACCTCTCGTGACGAAAAAGTGGCTATCATAATAGTGCAATACTTCTTCCTCCGAGTTGCTCACACAGTTTACTACTTTTTGTGTAGTTTTTGCCTGCCAGAAACTATAATTCACTAGCTGTGTATCATAAAAGAGTCATCGTTTCTCCTCCTAGGGGTTTTCGAGATTTCTTAATCCAAACCGCAAGTAACGAGGCATTGGCTGCCTTAAGAGAGTCATAGTTACTCGTCCCAATTGCTCACCCAGTCTGCCACTTTTCCTTACTGCGGCCAGTCTGTCAGAAGCGATATGTCACTCGTTGTGTATCTTAAGAGATTCATCGTTACTCTTTCCATAGGTTACTGGTATTCTCTGATTCAATGCCTCTCGTGACGAAAAAGTGGCTATCTTAATAGTGCAATACTTCTTCCTCCCAGTTGCTCACACAGTTTACTACTTTTTTGTGTAGTTTTTGTCTGCCAGAAACTATAATTCACTAGTTTTGTATCATAAAAGAGTCATCGTTTCTCCTCCTAGGGGTTATTCGAGACCTCTTAATGCAAACCGCAAGTAACGAGGCATCGGCTACCTTAAGAGAGTCATAGTTACTCGTCCCAATTGCTCACCCAGTCTGCCACTTTTCCTTACTGCGGCCAGTCTGCCAGAAGCAATATGTCACTCGTTGTGTATCTTAAGAGATTCATCGTTACTCTTTCCATAGGTTACTGGTATTCTCTGATTCAATGCCTCTCGTGACGAAAAAGTGGCTATCTTAATAGTGCAATACTTCTTCCTCCCAGTTGCTCACACAGTTTACTACTTTTTTGTGTAGTTTTTGTCTGCCAGAAACTATAATTCACTAGTTTTGTATCATAAAAGAGTCATCGTTTCTCCTCCTAGGGGTTATTCGAGACCTCTTAATGCAAACCGCAAGTAACGAGGCATTGGCTACCTTAAGAGAGTCATAGTAACTCGTCCCAATTGCTCACCCGGTCTGCCACTTTTCCTTACTGCGGCCAGTCTGCCAGAAGCGATATGTCACTCGTTGTGTATCTTAAGAGATTCATCGTTACTCTTTCCATAGGTTACTGGTATTCTCTGATTCAATGCCTCTCGTGACGAAAAAGTGGCTATCTTAATAGTGCAATACTTCTTCCTCCCAGTTGCTCACACAGTTTACTACTTTTTTGTGTAGTTTTTGTCTGCCAGAAACTATAATTCACTAGTTTTGTATCATAAAAGAGTCATCGTTTCTCCTCCTAGGGGTTTTCGAGATTTCTTAATCCAAACCGCAAGTAACGAGGCATTGGCTACCTTAAGAGAGTCATAGTTACTCGTCCCAATTGCTCACCCAGTCTGCCACTTTTCCTTACTGCGGCCAGTCTGCCAGAAGCGATATGTCACTCGTTGTGTATCTTAAGAGATTCATCGTTACTCTTTCCATAGGTTACTGGTATTCTCTGATTCAATGTCTCTCGTGACGAAAAAGTGGCTATCTTAATACTTCTTCCTCCCAGTTGCTCACACAGTTTACTACTTTTTTGTGTAGTTTTTGTCTGCCAGAAACTATAATTCACTAGTTTTGTATCATAAAAGAGTCATCGTTTCTCCTCCTAGGGGTTATTCGAGACCTCTTAATGCAAACCGCAAGTAACGAGGCATTGGCTACCTTAAGAGAGTCATAGTTACTCGTCCCAATTGCTCACCCAGTCTGCCACTTTTCCTTACTGCGGCCAGTCTGCCAGAAGCAATATGTCACTCGTTGTGTATCTTAAGAGATTCATCGTTACTCTTTCCATAGGTTACTGGTATTCTCTGATTCAATGCCTCTCGTGACGAAAAAGTGGCTATCTTAATAGTGCAATACTTCTTCCTCCCAGTTGCTCACACAGTTTACTACTTTTTTGTGTAGTTTTTGTCTGCCAGAAACTATAATTCACTAGTTTTGTATCATAAAAGAGTCATCGTTTCTCCTCCTAGGGGTTATTCGAGACCTCTTAATGCAAACCGCAAGTAACGAGGCATTGGCTACCTTAAGAGAGTCATAGTAACTCGTCCCAATTGCTCCCCCGGTCTGCCACTTTTCCTTACTGCGGCCAGTCTGCCAGAAGCGATATGTCACTCGTTGTGTATCTTAAGAGATTCATCGTTACTCTTTCCATAGGTTACTGGTATTCTCTGATTCAATGTCTCTCGTGACGAAAAAGTGGCTATCTTAATACTTCTTCCTCCCAGTTGCTCACACAGTTTACTACTTTTTTGTGTAGTTTTTGTCTGCCAGAAACTATAATTCACTAGTTTTGTATCATAAAAGAGTCATCGTTTCTCCTCCTAGGGGTTATTCGAGACCTCTTAATGCAAACCGCAAGTAACGAGGCATTGGCTACCTTAAGAGAGTCATAGTTACTCGTCCCAATTGCTCACCCAGTCTGCCACTTTTCCTTACTGCGGCCAGTCTGCCAGAAGCAATATGTCACTCGTTGTGTATCTTAAGAGATTCATCGTTACTCTTTCCATAGGTTACTGGTATTCTCTGATTCAATGCCTCTCGTGACGAAAAAGTGGCTATCTTAATAGTGCAATACTTCTTCCTCCCAGTTGCTCACACAGTTTACTACTTTTTTGTGTAGTTTTTGTCTGCCAGAAACTATAATTCACTAGTTTTGTATCATAAAAGAGTCATCGTTTCTCCTCCTAGGGGTTATTCGAGACCTCTTAATCCAAACCGCAAGTAACGAGGCATTGGCTACCTTAAGAGAGTCATAGTTACTCGTCCCAATTGCTCACCCAGTCTGCCACTTTTTCTTACTGCGGCCAGTCTGCCAGAAGCGATATGTCACTCGTTGTGTATCTTAAGAGATTCATCGTTACTCCTTCCATAGGTTACTGGTATTCTCTGAGTCAATACCTCTCGTGACGAAAAAGTGGCTATCTTAATAGTGCAATACTTCTTCCTCCCAGTTGCTCACACAGTTTACTACTTTTTTGTGTAGTTTTTGTCTGCCAGAAACTATAATTCACTAGCTGTGTATCATAAAAGAGTCATCGTTTCTCCTCCTAGGGGTTTTCGAGATTTCTTAATCCAAACCGCAAGTAACGAGGCATTGGCTACCTTAAGAGAGTCATAGTTACTCGTCCCCATTGCTCACCCAGTCTGCCACTTTTTCTTACTGTGGCCAGTCTGCCAGAAGCGATATGTCACTCGTTGTGTATCTTAAGAGATTCATCGTTACTCTTTCCATAGGTTACTGGTATTCTCTGATTCAATACCTCTCTTGACGAAAAAGTGGCTATCTTAATAGTGCAATACTTCTTCCTCCGAGTTGCTCACACAGTTTACTACTTTTTGTGTACTTGCCAGTCTGCCAGAAGCGATATGTCACTAGTTGTGTATCATAAAAGGGTCATCGTTACTCTTTCCATAGGTTACTGGTATTCTCTGATTCAATGCCTCTCGTGACGAAAAAGTGGCTATCTTAATAGTGCAATACTTCTTCCTCCCAGTTGCTCACACAGTTTACTACTTTTTTGTGTAGTTTTTGTCTGCCAGAAACTATAATTCACTAGTTTTGTATCATAAAAGAGTCATCGTTTCTCCTCCTAGGGGTTATTCGAGACCTCTTAATGCAAACCGCAAGTAACGAGGCATTGGCTACCTTAAGAGAGTCATAGTTACTCGTCCCAATTGCTCACCCAGTCTGCCACTTTTCCTTACTGCGGCCAGTCTGCCAGAAGCGATATGTCACTCGTTGTGTATCTTAAGAGATTCATCGTTACTCTTTCCATAGGTTACTGGTATTCTCTGATTCAATGCCTCTCGTGACGAAAAAGTGGCTATCTTAATAGTGCAATACTTCTTCCTCCCAGTTGCTCACACAGTTTACTACTTTTTTGTGTAGTTTTTGTCTGCCAGAAACTATAATTCACTAGCTGTGTATCATAAAAGAGTCATCGTTTCTCCTCCTAGGGGTTATTCGAGACCTCTTAATCCAAACCGCAAGTAACGAGGCATTGGCTACCTTAAGAGAGTCATAGTTACTCGTCCCAATTGCTCACCCAGTCTGCCACTTTTTCTTACTGCGGCCAGTCTGCCAGAAGCGATATGTCACTCGTTGTGTATCTTAAGAGATTCATCGTTACTCCTTCCATAGGTTACTGGTATTCTATGAGTCAATACCTCTCGTGACGAAAAAGTGGCTATCTTAATAGTGCAATACTTCTTCCTCCGAGTTGCTCACACAGTTTACTACTTTTTGTGTAGTTTTTGTCTGCCAGAAACTATAATTCACTAGCTGTGTATCATAAAAGAGTCATCGTTTCTCCTCCTAGGGGTTTTCGAGATTTCTTAATCCAAACCGCAAGTAACGAGGCATTGGCTGGTTACCTTAAGAGAGTCATAGTTACTCGTCCCAATTGCTCACCCAGTCTGCCACTTTTCCTTACTGCGGCCAGTCTGCCAGAAGCGATATGTCACTCGTTGTGTATCTTAAGAGATTCATCGTTACTCTTTCCATAGGTTACTGGTATTCTCTGATTCAATGCCTCTCGTGACGAAAAAGTGGCTATCTTAATAGTGCAATACTTCTTCCTCCCATTTGCTCACACAGTTTACTACTTTTTTGTGTAGTTTTTGTCTGCCAGAAACTATAATTCACTAGTTTTGTATCATAAAAGAGTCATCGTTTCTCCTCCTAGGGGTTATTCGAGACATCTTAATGCAAACCGCAAGTAACGAGGCATTGGCTACCTTAAGAGAGTCATAGTTACTCGTCCCAATTGCTCACCCAGTCGGCCACTTTTCCTTACTGCGGCCAGTCTGCCAGAAGCGATATGTCACTCGTTGTGTATCTTAAGAGATTCATCGTTACTCCTTCCATAGGTTACTGGTATTCTCTGAGTCAATACCTCTCGTGACGAAAAAGTGGCTATCTTAATAGTGCAATACTTCTTCCTCCCAGTTGCTCACACAGTTTACTACTTTTTTGTGTAGTTTTTGTCTGCCAGAAACTATAATTCACTAGCTGTGTATCATAAAAGAGTCATCGTTTCTCCTCCTAGGGGTTTTCGAGATTTCTTAATCCAAACCGCAAGTAACGAGGCATTGGCTACCTTAAGAGAGTCATAGTTACTCGTACCCATTGCTCACCCAGTCTGCCACTTTTTCTTACTGTGGCCAGTCTGCCAGAAGCGATATGTCACTCGTTGTGTATCTTAAGAGATTCATCGTTACTCTTTCCATAGGTTACTGGTATTCTCTGATTCAATACCTCTCTTGACAAAAAAGTGGCTATCTTAATAGTGCAATACTTCTTCCTCCGAGTTGCTCACACAGTTTACTACTTTTTGTGTACTTGCCAGTCTGCCAGAAGCGATATGTCACTAGTTGTGTATCATAAAAGGGTCATCGTTACTCTTTCCATAGGTTACTGGTATTCTCTGATTCAATGCCTCTCGTGACGAAAAAGTGGCTATCTTAATAGTGCAATACTTCTTCCTCCCAGTTGCTCACACAGTTTACTACTTTTTTGTGTAGTTTTTGTCTGCCAGAAACTATAATTCACTAGTTTTGTATCATAAAAGAGTCATCGTTTCTCCTCCTAGGGGTTATTCGAGACCTCTTAATGCAAACCGCAAGTAACGAGGCATTGGCTACCTTAAGAGAGTCATAGTTACTCGTCCCAATTGCTCACCCAGTCTGCCACTTTTCCTTACTGCGGCCAGTCTGCCAGAAGCGATATGTCACTCGTTGTGTATCTTAAGAGATTCATCGTTACTCTTTCCATAGGTTACTGGTATTCTCTGATTCAATGCCTCTCGTGACGAAAAAGTGGCTATCTTAATAGTGCAATACTTCTTCCTCCCAGTTGCTCACACAGTTTACTACTTTTTTGTGTAGTTTTTGTCTGCCAGAAACTATAATTCACTAGCTGTGTATCATAAAAGAGTCATCGTTTCTCCTCCTAGGGGTTATTCGAGACCTCTTAATCCAAACCGCAAGTAACGAGGCATTGGCTACCTTAAGAGAGTCATAGTTACTCGTCCCAATTGCTCATCCAGTCTGCCACTTTTTCTTACTGCGGCCAGTCTGCCAGAAGCGATATGTCACTCGTTGTGTATCTTAAGAGATTCATCGTTACTCCTTCCATAGGTTACTGGTATTCTATGAGTCAATACCTCTCGTGACGAAAAAGTGGCTATCTTAATAGTGCAATACTTCTTCCTCCGAGTTGGTCACACAGTTTACTACTTTTTGTGTAGTTTTTGTCTGCCAGAAACTATAATTCACTAGCTGTGTATCATAAAAGAGTCATCGTTTCTCCTCCTAGGGGTTTTCGAGATTTCTTAATCCAAACCGCAAGTAACGAGGCATTGGCTACCTTAAGAGAGTCATAGTTACTCGTCCCCATTGCTCACCCAGTCTGCCACTTTTTCTTACTGTGGCCAGTCTGCCAGAAGCGATATGTCACTCGTTGTGTATCTTAAGAGATTCATCGTTACTCTTTCCATAGGTTACTGGTATTCTCTGATTCAATACCTCTCTTGACGAAAAAGTGGCTATCTTAATAGTGCAATACTTCTTCCTCCGAGTTGCTCACACAGTTTACTACTTTTTGTGTACTTGCCAGTCTGCCAGAAGCGATATGTCACTAGTTGTGTATCATAAAAGGGTCATCGTTACTCTTTCCATAGGTTACTGGTATTCTCTGATTCAATGCCTCTCGTGACGAAAAAGTGGCTATCTTAATAGTGCAATACTTCTTCCTCCCAGTTGCTCACACAGTTTACTACTTTTTTGTGTAGTTTTTGTCTGCCAGAAACTATAATTCACTAGTTTTGTATCATAAAAGAGTCATCGTTTCTCCTCCTAGGGGTTATTCGAGACCTCTTAATGCAAACCGCAAGTAACGAGGCATTGGCTACCTTAAGAGAGTCATAGTTACTCGTCCCAATTGCTCACCCAGTCTGCCACTTTTCCTTACTGCGGCCAGTCTGCCAGAAGCGATATGTCACTCGTTGTGTATCTTAAGAGATTCATCGTTACTCTTTCCATAGGTTACTGGTATTCTCTGATTCAATGCCTCTCGTGACGAAAAAGTGGCTATCTTAATAGTGCAATACTTCTTCCTCCGAGTTGCTCACACAGTTTACTACTTTTTTGTGTAGTTTTTGTCTGCCAGAAACTATAATTCACTAGCTGTGTATCATAAAAGAGTCATCGTTTTTCCTCCTAGGGGTTATTCGAGACCTCTTAATCCAAACCGCAAGTAACGAGGCATTGGCTACCTTAAGAGAGTCATAGTTACTCGTCCCAATTGCTCACCCAGTCTGCCACTTTTTCTTACTGCGGCCAGTCTGCCAGAAGCGATATGTCACTCGTTGTGTATCTTAAGAGATTCATCGTTACTCCTTCCATAGGTTACTGGTATTCTATGAGTCAATACCTCTCGTGACGAAAAAGTGGCTATCTTAATAGTGCAATACTTCTTCCTCCGAGTTGCTCACACAGTTTACTACTTTTTGTGTAGTTTTTGTCTGCCAGAAACTATAATTCACTAGCTGTGTATCATAGAAGAGTCATCGTTTCTCCTCCTAGGGGTTTTCGAGATTTCTTAATCCAAACCGCAAGTAACGAGGCATTGGCTGGTTACCTTAAGAGAGTCATAGTTACTCGTCCCAATTGCTCACCCAGTCTGCCACTTTTCCTTACTGCGGCCAGTCTGCCAGAAGCGATATGTCACTCGTTGTGTATCATAAGAGATTCATCGTTACTCTTTCCATAGGTTACTGGTATTCTCTGATTCAACGCCTCTCGTGACGAAAAAGTGGCTATCTTAATAGTGCAATACTTCTTCCTCCCATTTGCTCACACAGTTTACTACTTTTTTGTGTAGTTTTTGTCTGCCAGAAACTATAATTCACTAGTTTTGTATCATAAAAGAGTCATCGTTTCTCCTCCTAGGGGTTATTCGAGACATCTTAATGCAAACCGCAAGTAACGAGGCATTGGCTACCTTAAGAGAGTCATAGTTACTCGTCCCCATTGCTCACCCAGTCTGCCACTTTTTCTTACTGTGGCCAGTCTGCCAGAAGCGATATGTCACTCGTTGTGTATCTTAAGAGATTCATCGTTACTCTTTCCATAGGTTACTGGTATTCTCTGATTCAATACCTCTCTTGACAAAAAAGTGGCTATCTTAATAGTGCAATACTTCTTCCTCCGAGTTGCTCACACAGTTTACTACTTTTTGTGTACTTGCCAGTCTGCCAGAAGCGATATGTCACTAGTTGTGTATCATAAAAGGGTCATCGTTACTCTTTCCATAGGTTACTGGTATTCTCTGATTCAATGCCTCTCGTGACGAAAAAGTGGCTATCTTAATAGTGCAATACTTCTTCCTCCCAGTTGCTCACACAGTTTACTACTTTTTTGTGTAGTTTTTGTCTGCCAGAAACTATAATTCACTAGCTGTGTATCATAAAAGAGTCATCGTTTTTCCTCCTAGGGGTTATTCGAGACCTCTTAATCCAAACCGCAAGTAACGAGGCATTGGCTACCTTAAGAGAGTCATAGTTACTCGTCCCAATTGCTCACCCAGTCTGCCACTTTTTCTTACTGCGGCCAGTCTGCCAGAAGCGATATGTCACTCGTTGTGTATCTTAAGAGATTCATCGTTACTCCTTCCATAGGTTACTGGTATTCTATGAGTCAATACCTCTCGTGACGAAAAAGTGGCTATCTTAATAGTGCAATACTTCTTCCTCCGAGTTGCTCACACAGTTTACTACTTTTTGTGTAGTTTTTGTCTGCCAGAAACTATAATTCACTAGCTGTGTATCATAAAAGAGTCATCGTTTCTCCTCCTAGGGGTTATTCGAGACCTCTTAATCCAAACCGCAAGTAACGAGGCATTGGCTACCTTAAGAGAGTCATAGTTACTCGTCCCAATTGCTCACCCAGTCTGCCACTTTTTCTTACTGCGGCCAGTCTGCCAGAAGCGATATGTCACTCGTTGTGTATCTTAAGAGATTCATCGTTACTCCTTCCATAGGTTACTGGTATTCTATGAGTCAATACCTCTCGTGACGAAAAAGTGGCTATCTTAATAGTGCAATACTTCTTCCTCCGAGTTGCTCACACAGTTTACTACTTTTTGTGTAGTTTTTGTCTGCCAGAAACTATAATTCACTAGCTGTGTATCATAAAAGAGTCATCGTTTCTCCTCCTAGGGGTTTTCGAGATTTCTTAATCCAAACCGCAAGTAACGAGGCATTGGCTACCTTAAGAGAGTCATAGTTACTCGTCCCCATTGCTCACCCAGTCTGCCACTTTTTCTTACTGTGGCCAGTCTGCCAGAAGCGATATGTCACTCGTTGTGTATCTTAAGAGATTCATCGTTACTCTTTCCATAGGTTACTGGTATTCTCTGATTCAATACCTCTCTTGACGAAAAAGTGGCTATCTTAATAGTGCAATACTTCTTCCTCCGAGTTCCTCCCACAGTTTACTACTTTTTGTGTACTTGCCAGTCTGCCAGAAGCGATATGTCACTAGTTGTGTATCATAAAAGGGTCATCGTTACTCTTTCCATAGGTTACTGGTATTCTCTGATTCAATGCCTCTCGTGACGAAAAAGTGGCTATCTTAATAGTGCAATACTTCTTCCTCCCAGTTGCTCACACAGTTTACTACTTTTTTGTGTAGTTTTTGTCTGCCAGAAACTATAATTCACTAGTTTTGTATCATAAAAGAGTCATCGTTTCTCCTCCTAGGGGTTATTCGAGACCTCTTAATGCAAACCGCAAGTAACGAGGCATTGGCTACCTTAAGAGAGTCATAGTTACTCGTCCCAATTGCTCACCCAGTCTGCCACTTTTCCTTACTGCGGCCAGTCTGCCAGAAGCGATATGTCACTCGTTGTGTATCTTAAGAGATTCATCGTTACTCTTTCCATAGGTTACTGGTATTCTCTGATTCAATGCCTCTCGTGACGAAAAAGTGGCTATCTTAATAGTGCAATACTTCTTCCTCCCAGTTGCTCACACAGTTTACTACTTTTTTGTGTAGTTTTTGTCTGCCAGAAACTATAATTCACTAGCTGTGTATCATAAAAGAGTCATCGTTTTTCCTCCTAGGGGTTATTCGAGACCTCTTAATCCAAACCGCAAGTAACGAGGCATTGGCTACCTTAAGAGAGTCATAGTTACTCGTCCCAATTGCTCACCCAGTCTGCCACTTTTTCTTACTGCGGCCAGTCTGCCAGAAGCGATATGTCACTCGTTGTGTATCTTAAGAGATTCATCGTTACTCCTTCCATAGGTTACTGGTATTCTATGAGTCAATACCTCTCGTGACGAAAAAGTGGCTATCTTAATAGTGCAATACTTCTTCCTCCGAGTTGCTCACACAGTTTACTACTTTTTGTGTAGTTTTTGTCTGCCAGAAACTATAATTCACTAGCTGTGTATCATAAAAGAGTCATCGTTTCTCCTCCTAGGGGTTTTCGAGATTTCTTAATCCAAACCGCAAGTAACGAGGCATTGGCTGGTTACCTTAAGAGAGTCATAGTTACTCGTCCCAATTGCTCACCCAGTCTGCCACTTTTCCTTACTGGGGCCAGTCTGCCAGAAGCGATATGTCACTCGTTGTGTATCTTAAGAGATTCATCGTTACTCTTTCCATAGGTTACTGGTATTCTCTGATTCAATGCCTCTCGTGACGAAAAAGTGGCTATCTTAATAGTGCAATACTTCTTCCTCCCATTTGCTCACACAGTTTACTACTTTTTTGTGTAGTTTTTTTCTGCCAGAAACTATAATTCACTAGTTTTGTATCATAAAAGAGTCATCGTTTCTCCTCCTAGGGGTTATTCGAGACATCTTAATGCAAACCGCAAGTAACGAGGCATTGGCTACCTTAAGAGAGTCATAGTTACTCGTCCCAATTGCTCACCCAGTCGGCCACTTTTCCTTACTGCGGCCAGTCTGCCAGAAGCGATATGTCACTCGTTGTGTATCTTAAGAGATTCATCGTTACTCTTTCCATAGGTTAATGGTGTTCTCTGATTCAATGCCTCTCGTGACGAAAAAGTGGCTATCTTAACAGTGCAATACTTCTTCCTCCCAGTTGCTCAAACAGTTTACTACTTTTTTGTGTAGTTTTCGTCTGCCAGAAACTATAATTCACTAGATTTGTATCATAAAAGAGTCATCGTTTCTCCTCCTAGGGGTTATTCGAGACCTCTTAATGCAAACCGCAAGTAACGAGGCATTGGCTACCTTAAGAGAGTCATAGTTACTCGTCCCAATTGCTCACCCAGTCTGCCACTTTTCCTTACTGCGGCCAGTCTGCCAGAAGCGATATGTCACTCGTTGTGTATCTTAAGAGATTCATCGTTACTCTTTCCATAGGTTACTGGTATTCTCTGATTCAATGCCTCTCGTGACGAAAAAGTGGCTATCTTAATAGTGCAATACTTCTTCCTCCCAGTTGCTCACACAGTTTACTACTTTTTTGTGTAGTTTTTGTCTGCCAGAAACTATAATTCACTAGTTTTGTATCATAAAAGAGTCATCGTTTCTCCTCCTAGGGGTTTTCGAGATTTCTTAATCCAAACCGCAAGTAACGAGGCATTGGCTACCTTAAGAGAGTCATAGTTACTCGTCCCAATTGCTCACCCAGTCTGCCACTTTTCCTTACTGCGGCCAGTCTGCCAGAAGCGATATGTCACTCGTTGTGTATCTTAAGAGATTCATCGTTACTCCTTCCATAGTTTACTGGTATTCTATGAGTCAATACCTCTCGTGACGAAAAAGTGGCTATCTTAATAGTGCAATACTTCTTCCTCCGAGTTGCTCACACAGTTTACTACTTTTTGTGTAGTTTTTGTCTGCCAGAAACTATAATTCACTAGCTGTGTATCATAAAAGACTCATCGTTTCTCCTTCTAGGGGTTTTCGAGATTTCTTAATCCAAACCGCAAGTAACGAGGCATTGGCTACCTTAAGAGAGTCATAGTTACTCGTCCCAATTGCTCACCCAGTCTGCCACTTTTCCTTACTGCGGCCAGTCTGCCAGAAGCGATATGTCACTCGTTGTGTATCTTAAGAGATTCATCGTTACTCTTTCCATAGGTTACTGGTATTCTCTGATTCAATGCCTCTCGTGACGAAAAAGTGGCTATCTTAATAGTGCAATACTTCTTCCTCCCAGTTGCTCACACAGTTTACTACTTTTTTGTGTAGTTTTTGTCTGCCAGAAACTATAATTCACTAGTTTTGTATCATAAAAGAGTCATCGTTTCTCCTCCTAGGGGTTATTCGAGACCTCTTAATGCAAACCGCAAGTAACGAGGCATCGGCTACCTTAAGAGAGTCATAGTTACTCGTCCCAATTGCTCACCCAGTCTGCCACTTTTCCTTACTGCGGCCAGTCTGCCAGAAGCAATATGTCACTCGTTGTGTATCTTAAGAGATTCATCGTTACTCTTTCCATAGGTTACTGGTATTCTCTGATTCAATGCCTCTCGTGACGAAAAAGTGGCTATCTTAATAGTGCAATACTTCTTCCTCCCAGTTGCTCACACAGTTTACTACTTTTTTGTGTAGTTTTTGTCTGCCAGAAACTATAATTCACTAGTTTTGTATCATAAAAGAGTCATCGTTTCTCCTCCTAGGGGTTATTCGAGACCTCTTAATGCAAACCGCAAGTAACGAGGCATTGGCTACCTTAAGAGAGTCATAGTTACTCGTCCCAATTGCTCACCCAGTCTGCCACTTTTCCTTACTGCGGCCAGTCTGCCAGAAGCGATATGTCACTCGTTGTGTATCTTAAGAGATTCATCGTTACTCTTTCCATAGGTTACTGGTATTCTCTGATTCAATGCCTCTCGTGACGAAAAAGTGGCTATCTTAATAGTGCAATACTTCTTCCTCCCAGTTGCTCACACAGTTTACTACTTTTTTGTGTAGTTTTTGTCTGCCAGAAACTATAATTCACTAGTTTTGTATCATAAAAGAGTCATCGTTTCTCCTCCTAGGGGTTTTCGAGATTTCTTAATCCAAACCGCAAGTAACGAGGCATTGGCTACCTTAAGAGAGTCATAGTTACTCGTCCCAATTGCTCACCCAGTCTGCCACTTTTCCTTACTGCGGCCAGTCTGCCAGAAGCGATATGTCACTCGTTGTGTATCTTAAGAGATTCATCGTTACTCTTTCCATAGGTTACTGGTATTCTCTGATATAATGTCTCTCGTGACGAAAAAGTGGCTATCTTAATACTTCTTCCTCCCAGTTGCTCACACAGTTTACTACTTTTTTGTGTAGTTTTTGTCTGCCAGAAACTATAATTCACTAGTTTTGTATCATAAAAGAGTCATCGTTTCTCCTCCTAGGGGTTATTCGAGACCCCTTAATGCAAACCGCAAGTAACGAGGCATTGGCTACCTTAAGAGAGTCATAGTTACTCGTCCCAATTGCTCACCCAGTCTGCCACTTTTCCTTACTGCGGCCAGTCTGCCAGAAGCAATATGTCACTCGTTGTGTATCTTAAGAGATTCATCGTTACTCTTTCCATAGGTTACTGGTATTCTCTGATTCAATGCCTCTCGTGACGAAAAAGTGGCTATCTTAATAGTGCAATACTTCTTCCTCCCAGTTGCTCACACAGTTTACTACTTTTTTGTGTAGTTTTTGTCTGCCAGAAACTATAATTCACTAGTTTTGTATCATAAAAGAGTCATCGTTTCTCCTCCTAGGGGTTATTCGAGATCTCTTAATCCAAACCGCAAGTAACGAGGCATTGGCTACCTTAAGAGTGTCATAGTTACTCGTCCCAATTGCTCACCCAGTCTGCCACTTTTTCTTACTGCGGCCAGTCTGCCAGAAGCGATATGTCACTCGTTGTGTATCTTAGGAGATTCATCGTTACTCCTTCCATAGGTTACTGGTATTCTCTGAGTCAATACCTCTCGTGACGAAAAAGTGGCTATCTTAATAGTGCAATACTTCTTCCTCCGAGTTGCTCACACAGTTTACTACTTTTTGTGTAGTTTTTGTCTGCCAGAAACTATAATTCACTAGCTGTGTATCATAAAAGAGTCATCGTTTCTCCTCCTAGTGGTTTTCGAGATTTCTTAATCCAAACCGCAAGTAACGAGGCATTGGCTACCTTAAGAGAGTCATAGTTACTCGTCCCAATTGCTCACCCAGTCTGCCACTTTTCCTTACTGCGGCCAGTCTGCCAGAAGCGATATGTCACTCGTTGTGTATCTTAAGAGATTCATCGTTACTCTTTCCATAGGTTACTGAAATTCGCTGATTCTATGCCTCTCGTGACGAAAAAGTGGCTATCTTAATAGTGCAATACTTCTTCCTCCCAGTTGCTCACACAGTTTACTACTTTTTTGTGTAGTTTTTGTCTGCCAGAATCTATAATTCACTAGTTTTGTATCATAAAAGAGTCATCGTTTCTCCTCCTAGGGGTTATTCGAGACCTCTTAATGCAAACCGCAAGTAACGAGGCATTGGCTACCTTAAGAGAGTCATAGTTACTCGTCCCAATTGCTCACCCAGTCTGCCACTTATCCTTACTGCGGCCAGTCTGCCAGAAGCGATATGTCACTCGTTGTGTATCTTAAGAGATTCATCGTTACTCTTTCCATAGGTTACTGGTATTCTCTGATTCAATGTCTCTCGTGACGAAAAAGTGGCTATCTTAATACTTCTTCCTCCCAGTTGCTCACACAGTTTACTACTTTTTTGTGTAGTTTTTGTCTGCCAGAAACTATAATTCACTAGTTTTGTATCATAAAAGAGTCATCGTTTCTCCTCCTAGGGGTTATTCGAGACCTCTTAATGCAAACCGCAAGTAACGAGGCATTGGCTACCTTAAGAGAGTCATAGTTACTCGTCCCAATTGCTCACCCAGTCTGCCACTTTTCCTTACTGCGGCCAGTCTGAAAGAAGCGATATGTCACTCGTTGTGTATCTTAAGAGATTCATCGTTACTCTTTCCATAGGTTACTGGTATTCTCTGATTCAATGCCTCTCGTGACGAAAAAGTGGCTATCTTAATAGTGCAATACTTCTTCCTCCCAGTTGCTCACACAGTTTACTACTTTTTTGTGTAGTTTTTGTCTGCCAGAAACTATAATTTACTAGTTTTGTATCATAAAAGAGTCATCGTTTCTCCTCCTAGGGGTTATTCGAGACCTCTTAATGCAAACCGCAAGTAACGAGGCATTGGCTACCTTAAGAGAGTCATAGTTACTCGTCCCAATTGCTCACCCAGTCTGCCACTTTTCCTTACTGCGGCCAGTCTGCCAGAAGCGATATGTCACTCGTTGAGTATCTTAAGAAATTCATCGTTACTCTTTCCATAGGTTACTGGTATTCTCTGATTCAATGCCTCTCGTGACGAAAAAGTGGCTATCTTAATAGTGCAATACTTCTTCCTCCCAGTTGCTCACACAGTTTACTACTTTTTTGTGTAGTTTTTGTCTGCCAGAAACTATAATTCACTAGTTTTGTATCATAAAAGAGTCATCGTTTCTCCTCCTAGGGGTTATTCGAGACCTCTTAATCCAAACCGCAAGTAACGAGGCATTGGCTACCTTAAGAGAGTCACAGTTACTCGTCCCAATTGCTCACCCAGTCTGCCACTTTTTCTTACTGCGGCCAGTCTGCCAGAAGCGATATGTCACTCGTTGTGTATCTTAAGAGATTCATCGTTACTCCTTCCATAGGTTACTGGTATTCTCTGAGTCAATACCTCTCGTGACGAAAAAGTGGCTATCTTAATAGTGCAATACTTCTTCCTCCCAGTTGCTCACACAGTTTACTACTTTTTTGTGTAGTTTTTGTCTGCCAGAAACTATAATTCACTAGTTTTGTATCATAAAAGAGTCATCGTTTCTCCTCCTAGGGGTTATTCGAGACCTCTAAATCCAAACCGCAAGTAACGAGGCATTGGCTACCTTAAGAGAGTCATAGTTACTCGTCCCAATTGCTCACCCAGTCTGCCACTTTTTCTTACTGCGGCCAGTCTGCCAGAAGCGATATGTCACTCGTTGTGTATCTTAAGAGATTCATCGTTACTCCTTCCATAGTTTACTGGTATTCTATGAGTCAATACCTCTCGTGACGAAAAAGTGGCTATCTTAATAGTGCAATACTTCTTCCTCCGAGTTGCTCACACAGTTTACTACTTTTTGTGTAGTTTTTGTCTGCCAGAAACTATAATTCACTAGCTGTGTATCATAAAAGAGTCATCGTTTCTCCTCCTAGGGGTTTTCGAGATTTCTTAATCCAAACCGCAAGTAACGAGGCATTGGCTACCTTAAGAGAGTCATAGTTACTCGTCCCAATTGCTCACCCAGTCTGCCACTTTTCCTTACTGCGGCCAGTCTGCCAGAAGCGATATGTCACTCGTGTATCTTAAGAGATTCATCGTTACTCTTTCCATAGGTTACTGGTATTCTCTGATTCAATGCCTCTCGTGACGAAAAAGTGGCTATCTTAATAGTGCAATACTTCTTCCTCCCAGTTGCTCACACAGTTTACTACTTTTTTGTGTAGTTTTTGTCTGCCAGAAACTATAATTCACTAGTTTTGTATCATAAAAGAGTCATCGTTTCTCCTCCTAGGGGTTATTCGAGACCTCTTAATGCAAACCGCAAGTAACGAGGCATCGGCTACCTTAAGAGAGTCATAGTTACTCGTCCCAATTGCTCACCCAGTCTGCCACTTTTCCTTACTGCGGCCAGTCTGCCAGAAGCGATATGTCACTCGTTGTGTATCTTAAGAGATTCATCGTTACTCTTTCCATAGGTTACTGGTATTCTCTGATTCAATGCCTCTCGTGACGAAAAAGTGGCTATCTTAATAGTGCAATACTTCTTCCTCCCAGTTGCTCACACAGTTTACTATTTTTTGTGTAGTTTTTGTCTGCCAGAAACTATAATTCACTAGTTTTGTATCATAAAAGAGTCATCGTTTCTCCTCCTAGGGGTTTTCGAGATTTCTTAATCCAAACCGCAAGTAACGAGGCATTGGCTACCTTAAGAGAGTCATAGTTACTCGTCCCAATTGCTCACCCAGTCTGCCACTTTTCCTTACTGCGGCCAGTCTGCCAGAAGCGATATGTCACTCGTTGTGTATCTTAAGAGATTCATCGTTACTCTTTCCATAGGTTACTGGTATTCTCTGATTCAATGTCTCTCGTGACGAAAAAGTGGCTATCTTAATACTTCTTCCTCCCAGTTGCTCACACAGTTTACTACTTTTTTGTGTAGTTTTTGTCTGCCAGAAACTATAATTCACTAGTTTTGTATCATAAAAGAGTCATCGTTTCTCCTCCTAGGGGTTATTCGAGACCTCTTAATGCAAACCGCAAGTAACGAGGCATTGGCTACCTTAAGAGAGTCATAGTTACTCGTCCCAATTGCTCACCCAGTCTGCCACTTTTCCTTACTGCGGCCAGTCTGCCAGAAGCAATATGTCACTCGTTGTGTATCTTAAGAGATTCATCGTTACTCTTTCCATAGGTTACTGGTATTCTCTGATTCAATGCCTCTCGTGACGAAAAAGTGGCTATCTTAATAGTGCAATACTTCTTCCTCCCAGTTGCTCACACAGTTTACTACTTTTTTGTGTAGTTTTTGTCTGCCAGAAACTATAATTCACTAGTTTTGTATCATAAAAGAGTCATCGTTTCTCCTCCTAGGGGTTATTCGAGACCTCTTAATGCAAACCGCAAGTAACGAGGCATTGGCTACCTTAAGAGAGTCATAGTTACTCGTCCCAATTGCTCACCCAGTCTGCCACTTTTCCTTACTGCGGCCAGTCTGCCAGAAGCGATATGTCACTCGTTGTGTATCTTAAGAGATTCATCGTTACTCTTTCCATAGGTTACTGGTATTCTCTGATTCAATGCCTCTCGTGACGAAAAAGTGACTATCTTAATAGTGCAATACTTCTTCCTCCGAGTTGCTCACACAGTTTACTACTTTTTGTGTAGTTTTTGTCTGCCAGAAACTATAATTCACTAGCTGTGTATCATAAAAGAGTCATCGTTTCTCCTCCTAGTGGTTTTCGAGATTTCTTAATCCAAACCGCAAGTAACGAGGCATTGGCTACCTTAAGAGAGTCATAGTTACTCGTCCCAATTGCTCACCCAGTCTGCCACTTTTCCTTACTGCGGCCAGTCTGCCAGAAGCGATATGTCACTCGTTGTGTATCTTAAGAGATTCATCGTTACTCTTTCCATACGTTACTGGTATTCTCTGATTCAATGCCTCTCGTGACGAAAAAGTGGCTATCTTAATAGTGCAATACTTCTTCCTCCCAGTTGCTCACACAGTTTACTACTTTTTTGTGTAGTTTTTGTCTGCCAGAAACTATAATTTACTAGTTTTGTATCATAAAAGAGTCATCGTTTCTCCTCCTAGGGGTTATTCGAGACCTCTTAATGCAAACCGCAAGTAACGAGGCGTTGGCTACCTTAAGAGAGTCATACTTACTCGTCCCAATTGCTCACCCAGTCTGCCACTTTTCCTTACTGCGGCCAGTCTGCCAGAAGCGATATGTCACTCGTTGTGTATCTTAAGAGATTCATCGTTACTCTTTCCATAGGTTACTGGAATTCTCTGATTCAATGCCTCTCGTGACGAAAAAGTGGCTATCTTAATAGTGCAATACTTCTTCCTCCCAGTTGCTCACACAGTTTACTACTTTTTTGTGTAGGTTTTGTCTGCCAGAAACTATAATTCACTAGTTTTGTATCATAAAAGAGTCATCGTTTCTCCTCCTAGGGGTTATTCGAGACCTCTTAATGCAAACCGCAAGTAACGAGGCATTGGCTACCTTAAGAGAGTCATAGTTACTCGTCCCAATTGCTCACCCAGTCTGCCACTTTTCCTTACTGCGGCCAGTCTGCCAGAAGCGATATGTCACTCGTTGTGTATCTTAAGAGATTCATCGTTACTCTTTCCATAGGTTACTGGTATTCTCTGATTCAATGCCTCTCGTGACGAAAAAGTGGCTATCTTAATAGTGCAATACTTCTTCCTCCCAGTTGCTCACACAGTTTACTACTTTTTTGTGTAGTTTTTGTCTGCCAGAAACTATAATTCACTAGTTTTGTATCATAAAAGAGTCATCGTTTCTCCTCCTAGGGGTTTTCGAGATTTCTTAATCCAAACCGCAAGTAACGAGGCATTGGCTACCTTAAGAGAGTCATAGTTACTCGTCCCAATTGCTCACCCAGTCTGCCACTTTTCCTTACTGCGGCCAGTCTGCCAGAAGCGATATGTCACTCGTTGTGTATCTTAAGAGATTCATCGTTACTCTTTCCATAGGTTACTGGTATTCTCTGATTCAATGTCTCTCGTGACGAAAAAGTGGCTATCTTAATACTTCTTCCTCCCAGTTGCTCACACAGTTTACGACTTTTTTGTGTAGTTTTTGTCTGCCAGAAACTATAATTCACTAGTTTTGTATCATAAAAGAGTCATCGTTTCTCCTCCTAAGGGTTATTCGAGACCTCTTAATCCAAACCGCAAGTAACGAGGCATTGGCTACCTTAAGAGAGTCATAGTTACTCGTCCCAATTGCTCACCCAGTCTGCCACTTTTTCTTACTGCGGCCAGTCTGCCAGAAGCGATATGTCACTCGTTGTGTATCTTAAGAGATTCATCGTTACTCCTTCCATAGGTTACTGGTATTCTCTGAGTCAATACCTCTCGTGACGAAAAAGTGGCTATCTTAATAGTGCAATACTTCTTATTCCGAGTTGCTCACACAGTTTACTACTTTTTGTGTAGTTTTTGTCTGCCAGAAACTATAATTCACTAGCTGTGTGTCATAAAAGAGTCATCGTTTCTCCTCCTAGGGGTTTTCGAGATTTCTTAATCCAAACCGCAAGTAACGAGGCATTGGCTACCTTAAGAGAGTCATAGTTACTCGTCCCAATTGCTCACCCAGTCTGCCACTTTTCCTTACTGCGGCCAGTCTGCCAGAAGCGATATGTCACTCGTTGTGTATCTTAAGAGATTCATCGTTACTCTTTCCATAGGTTACTGGTATTCTCTGATTCAATGCCTCTCGTGACGAAAAAGTGGCTATCTTAATAGTGCAATACTTCTTCCTCCCAGTTGCTCACACAGTTTACTACTTTTTGTGTAGTTTTTGTCTGCCAGAAACTATAATTCACTAGTTTTGTATCATAAAAGAGTCATCGTTTCTCCTCCTAGGAGTTATTCGAGACCTCTTAATGCAAACCGCAAGTAACGAGGCATTGGCTACCTTAAGAGAGTCATAGTTACTCGTCCCAATTGCTCACCCAGTCTGCCACTTTTCCTTACTGCGGCCAGTCTGCCAGAAGCGATATGTCACTCGTTGTGTATCTTAAGAGATTCATCGTTACTCTTTCCATAGGTTACTGGTATTCTCTGATTCAATGCCTCTCGTGACGAAAAAGTGGCTATCTTAATAGTGCAATACTTCTTCCTCCCAGTTGCTCACACAGTTTACTACTTTTTTGTGTAGTTTTTGTCTGCCAGAAACTATAATTCACTAGCTGTGTATCATAAAAGAGTCATCGTTTCTCCTCCTAGGGGTTATTCGAGACCTCTTAATGCAAACCGCAAGTAACGAGGCGTTGGCTACCTTAAGAGAGTCATACTTACTCGTCCCAATTGCTCACCCAGTCTGCCACTTTTCCTTACTGCGGCCAGTCTGCCAGAAGCGATATGTCACTCGTTGTGTATCTTAAGAGATTCATCGTTACTCTTTCCATAGGTTACTGGAATTCTCTGATTCAATGCCTCTCGTGACGAAAAAGTGGCTATCTTAATAGTGCAATACTTCTTCCTCCCAGTTGCTCACACAGTTTACTACTTTTTTGTGTAGGTTTTGTCTGCCAGAATCTATAATTCACTAGTTTTGTATCATAAAAGAGTCATCGTTTCTCCTCCTAGGGGTTATTCGAGACCTCTTAATGCAAACCGCAAGTAACGAGGCATTGGCTACCTTAAGAGAGTCATAGTTACTCGTCCCAATTGCTCACCCAGTCTGCCACTTTTCCTTACTGCGGCCAGTCTGCCAGAAGCGATATGTCACTCGTTGTGTATCTTAAGAGATTCATCGTTACTCTTTCCATAGGTTACTGGTATTCTCTGATTCAATGCCTCTCGTGACGAAAAAGTGGCTATCTTAATAGTGCAATACTTCTTCCTCCCAGTTGCTCACACAGTTTACTACTTTTTTGTGTAGTTTTTGTCTGCCAGAAACTATAATTCACTAGTTTTGTATCATAAAAGAGTCATCGTTTCTCCTCCTAGGGGTTTTCGAGATTTCTTAATCCAAACCGCAAGTAACGAGGCATTGGCTACCTTAAGAGAGTCATAGTTACTCGTCCCAATTGCTCACCCAGTCTGCCACTTTTCCTTACTGCGGCCAGTCTGCCAGAAGCGATATGTCACTCGTTGTGTATCTTAAGAGATTCATCGTTACTCTTTCCATAGGTTACTGGTATTCTCTGATTCAATGCCTCTCGTGACGAAAAAGTGGCTATCTTAATAGTGCAATACTTCTTCCTCCCAGTTGCTCACACAGTTTACTACTTTTTTGTGTAGTTTTTGTCTGCCAGAAACTATAATTCACTAGTTTTGTATCATAAAAGAGTCATCGTTTCTCCTCCTAGGGGTTATTCGAGACCTCTTAATCCAAACCGCAAGTAACGAGGCATTGGCTACCTTAAGAGAGTCATAGTTACTCGTCCCAATTGCTCACCCAGTCTGCCACTTTTTCTTACTGCGGCCAGTCTGCCAGAAGCGATGTGTCACTCGTTGTGTATCTTAAGAGATTCATCGTTACTCCTTCCATAGGTTACTGGTATTCTCTGAGTCAATACCTCTCGTGACGAAAAAGTGGCTATCTTAATAGTGCAATACTTCTTCCTCCCAGTTGCTCACACAGTTTACTACTTTTTGTGTAGTTTTTGTCTGCCAGAAACTATAATTCACTAGCTGTGTGTCATAAAAGAGTCATCGTTTCTCCTCCTAGGGGTTTTCGAGATTTCTTAATCCAAACCGCAAGTAACGAGGCATTGGCTACCTTAAGAGAGTCATAGTTACTCGTCCCAATTGCTCACCCAGTCTGCCACTTTTCCTTACTGCGGCCAGTCTGCCAGAAGCGATATGTCACTCGTTGAGTATCTTAAGAGATTCATCGTTACTCTTTCCATAGGTTACTGGTATTCTCTGATTCAATGCCTCTCGTGACGAAAAAGTGGCTATCTTAATAGTGCAATACTTCTTCCTCCCAGTTGCTCACACAGTTTACTACTTTTTTGTGTAGTTTTTGTCTGCCAGAAACTATAATTCACTAGTTTTGTATCATAAAAGAGTCATCGTTTCTCCTCCTAGGGGTTATTCGAGACCTCTTAATCCAAACCTCAAGTAACGAGGCATTGGCTACCTTAAGAGAGTCATAGTTACTCGTCCCAATTGCTCACCCAGTCTGCCACTTTTTCCTACTGCGGCCAGTCTGCCAGAAGCGATATGTCACTCGTTGTGTATCTTAAGAGATTCATCGTTACTCCTTCCATAGGTTACTGGTATTCTCTGAGTCAATACCTCTCGTGACGAAAAAGTGGCTATCTTAATAGTGCAATACTTCTTCCTCCCAGTTGCTCACACAGTTTACTACTTTTTGTGTAGTTTTTGTCTGCCAGGAACTATAATTCACTAGCTGTGTGTCATAAAACAGTCATCGTTTCTCCTCCTAGGGGTTTTCGAGATTTCTTAATCCAAACCGCAAGTAACGAGGCATTGGCTACCTTAAGAGAGTCATAGTTACTCGTCCCAATTGCTCACCCAGTCTGCCACTTTTCCTTACTGCGGCCAGTCTGCCAGAAGCGATATGTCACTCGTTGTGTATCTTAAGAGATTCATCGTTACTCTTTCCATAGGTTACTGGTATTCTCTGATTCAATGCCTCTCGTGACGAAAAAGTGGCTATCTTAATAGTGCAATACTTCTTCCTCCCAGTTGCTCACACAGTTTACTACTTTTTGTGTAGTTTTTGTCTGCCAGAAACTATAATTCACTAGTTTTGTATCATAAAAGAGTCATCGTTTCTCCTCCTAGGGGTTATTCGAGACCTCTTAATGCAAACCGCAAGTAACGAGGCATTGGCTACCTTAAGAGAGTCATAGTTACTCGTCCCAATTGCTCACCCAGTCTGCCACTTTTCCTTACTGCTGCCAGTCTGCCAGAAGCGATATGTCACTCGTTGTGTATCTTAAGAGATTCATCGTTACTCTTTCCATAGGTTACTGGTATTCTCTGATTCAATGCCTCTCGTGACGAAAAAGTGGCTATCTTAATAGTGCAATACTTCTTCCTCCCAGTTGCTCACACAGTTTACTACTTTTTTGTGTAGTTTTTGTCTGCCAGAAACTATAATTCACTAGCTGTGTATCATAAAAGAGTCATCGTTTCTCCTCCTAGGGGTTATTCGAGACCTCTTAATGCAAACCGCAAGTAACGAGGCGTTGGCTACCTTAAGAGAGTCATAGTTACTCGTCCCAATTGCTCACCCAGTCTGCCACTTTTCCTTACTGCGGCCAGTCTGCCAGAAGCGATATGTCACTCGTTGTGTATCTTAAGAGATTCATCGTTACTCTTTCCATAGGTTACTGGAATTCTCTGATTCAATGCCTCTCGTGACGAAAAAGTGGCTATCTTAATAGTGCAATACTTCTTCCTCCCAGTTGCTCACACAGTTTACTACTTTTTTGTGTAGTTTTTGTCTGCCAGGAACTATAATTCACTAGTTTTGTATCATAAAAGAGTCATCGTTTCTCCTCCTAGGGGTTTTCGAGATTTCTTAATCCAAACCGCAAGTAACGAGGCATTGGCTACCTTAAGAGAGTCATAGTTACTCGTCCCAATTGCTCACCCAGTCTGCCACTTTTCCTTACTGCGGCCAGTCTGCCAGAAGCGATATGTCACTCGTTGTGTATCTTAAGAGATTCATCGTTACTCTTTCCATAGGTTACTGGTATTCTCTGATTCAATGTCTCTCGTGACGAAAAAGTGGCTATCTTAATACTTCTTCCTCCCAGTTGCTCACACAGTTTACTACTTTTTTGTGTAGTTTTTGTCTGCCAGAAACTATAATTCACTAGTTTTGTATCATAAAAGAGTCATCGTTTCTCCTCCTAAGGGTTATTCGAGACCTCTTAATCCAAACCGCAAGTAACGAGGCATTGGCTACCTTAAGAGAGTCATAGTTACTCGTCCCAATTGCTCACCCAGTCTGCCACTTTTTCTTACTGCGGCCAGTCTGCCAGAAGCGATGTGTCACTCGTTGTGTATCTTAAGAGATTCATCGTTACTCCTTCCATAGGTTACTGGTATTCTCTGAGTCAATACCTCTCGTGACGAAAAAGTGGCTATCTTAATAGTGCAATACTTCTTCCTCCCAGTTGCTCACACAGTTTACTACTTTTTGTGTAGTTTTTGTCTGCCAGAAACTATAATTCACTAGCTGTGTGTCATAAAAGAGTCATCGTTTCTCCTCCTAGGGGTTTTCGAGATTTCTTAATCCAAACCGCAAGTAACGAGGCATTGGCTACCTTAAGAGAGTCATAGTTACTCGTCCCAATTGCTCACCCAGTCTGCCACTTTTCCTTACTGCGGCCAGTCTGCCAGAAGCGATATGTCACTCGTTGAGTATCTTAAGAGATTCATCGTTACTCTTTCCATAGGTTACTGGTATTCTCTGATTCAATGCCTCTCGTGACGAAAAAGTGGCTATCTTAATAGTGCAATACTTCTTCCTCCCAGTTGCTCACACAGTTTACTACTTTTTTGTGTAGTTTTTGTCTGCCAGAAACTATAATTCACTAGTTTTGTATCATAAAAGAGTCATTGTTTCTCCTCCTAGGGGTTATTCGAGACCTCTTAATCCAAACCGCAAGTAACGAGGCATTGGCTACCTTAAGAGAGTCATAGTTACTCGTCCCAATTGCTCACCCAGTCTGCCACTTTTTCTTACTGCGGCCAGTCTGCCAGAAGCGATATGTCACTCGTTGTGTATCTTAAGAGATTCATCGTTACTCCTTCCATAGGTTACTGGTATTCTCTGATTCAATGCCTCTCGTGACGAAAAAGTGGCTATCTTAATAGTGCAATACTTCTTCCTCCCAGTTGCTCACACAGTTTACTACTTTTTGTGTAGTTTTTGTCTGCCAGAAACTATAATTCACTAGCTGTGTGTCATAAAAGAGTCATCGTTTCTCCTCCTAGGGGTTTTCGAGATTTCTTAATCCAAACCGCAAGTAACGAGGCATTGGCTACCTTAAGAGAGTCATAGTTACTCGTCCCAATTGCTCACCCAGTCTGCCACTTTTCCTTACTGCGGCCAGTCTGCCAGAAGCGATATGTCACTCGTTGTGTATCTTAAGAGATTCATCGTTACTCTTTCCATAGGTTACTGGTATTCTCTGATTCAATGCCTCTCGTGACGAAAAAGTGGCTATCTTAATAGTGCAATACTTCTTCCTCCCAGTTGCTCACACAGTTTACTACTTTTTGTGTAGTTTTTGTCTGCCAGAAACTATAATTCACTAGTTTTGTATCATAAAAGAGTCATCGTTTCTCCTCCTAGGGGTTATTCGAGACCTCTTAATGCAAACCGCAAGTTACGAGGCATTGGCTACCTTAAGAGAGTCATAGTTACTCGTCCCAATTGCTCACCCAGTCTGCCACTTTTCCTTACTGCGGCCAGTCTGCCAGAAGCGATATGTCACTCGTTGTGTATCTTAAGAGATTCATCGTTACTCTTTCCATAGGTTACTGGTATTCTCTGATTCAATGCCTCTCGTGACGAAAAAGTGGCTATCTTAATAGTGCAATACTTCTTCCTCCCAGTTGCTCACACAGTTTACTACTTTTTTGTGTAGTTTTTGTCTGCCAGAAACTATAATTCACTAGCTGTGTATCATAAAAGAGTCATCGTTTCTCCTCCTAGGGGTTATTCGAGACCTCTTAATGCAAACCGCAAGTAACGAGGCGTTGGCTACCTTAAGAGAGTCATACTTACTCGTCCCAATTGCTCACCCAGTCTGCCACTTTTCCTTACTGCGGCCAGTCTGCCAGAAGCGATATGTCACTCGTTGTGTATCTTAAGAGATTCATCGTTACTCTTTCCATAGGTTACTGGAATTCTCTGATTCAATGCCTCTCGTGACGAAAAAGTGGCTATCTTAATAGTGCAATACTTCTTCCTCCCAGTTGCTCACACAGTTTACTACTTTTTTGTGTAGTTTTTGTCTGCCAGAAACTATAATTCACTAGTTTTGTATCATAAAAGAGTCATCGTTTCTCCTCCTAGGGGTTATTCGAGACCTCTTAATCCAAACCGCAAGTAACGAGGCATTGGCTACCTTAAGAGAGTCATAGTTACTCGTCCCAATTGCTCACCCAGTCTGCCACTTTTTCCTACTGCGGCCAGTCTGCCAGAAGCGATATGTCACTCGTTGTGTATCTTAAGAGATTCATCGTTACTCCTTCCATAGGTTACTGGTATTCTCTGAGTCAATACCTCTCGTGACGAAAAAGTGGCTATCTTAATAGTGCAATACTTCTTCCTCCCAGTTGCTCACACAGTTTACTACTTTTTGTGTAGTTTTTGTCTGCCAGAAACTATAATTCACTAGCTGTGTGTCATAAAAGAGTCATCGTTTCTCCTCCTAGGGGTTTTCGAGATTTCTTAATCCAAACCGCAAGTAACGAGGCATTGGCTACCTTAAGAGAGTCATAGTTACTCGTCCCAATTGCTCACCCAGTCTGCCACTTTTCCTTACTGCGGCCAGTCTGCCAGAAGCGATATGTCACTCGTTGTGTATCTTAAGAGATTCATCGTTACTCTTTCCATAGGTTACTGGTATTCTCTGATTCAATGCCTCTCGTGACGAAAAAGTGGCTATCTTAATAGTGCAATACTTCTTCCTCCCAGTTGCTCACACAGTTTACTACTTTTTGTGTAGTTTTTGTCTGCCAGAAACTATAATTCACTAGTTTTGTATCATAAAAGAGTCATCGTTTCTCCTCCTAGGGGTTATTCGAGACCTCTTAATGCAAACCGCAAGTAACGAGGCATTGGCTACCTTAAGAGAGTCATAGTTACTCGTCCCAATTGCTCACCCAGTCTGCCACTTTTCCTTACTGCGGCCAGTCTGCCAGAAGCGATATGTCACTCGTTGTGTATCTTAAGAGATTCATCGTTACTCTTTCCATAGGTTACTGGTATTCTCTGATTCAATGCCTCTCGTGACGAAAAAGTGGCTATCTTAATAGTGCAATACTTCTTCCTCCCAGTTGCTCACACAGTTTACTACTTTTTTGTGTAGTTTTTGTCTGCCAGAAGCTATAATTCACTAGCTGTGTATCATAAAAGAGTCATCGTTTCTCCTCCTAGGGGTTATTCGAGACCTCTTAATGCAAACCGCAAGTAACGAGGCGTTGGCTACCTTAAGAGAGTCATAGTTACTCGTCCCAATTGCTCACCCAGTCTGCCACTTTTCCTTACTGCGGCCAGTCTGCCAGAAGCGATATGTCACTCGTTGTGTATCTTAAGAGATTCATCGTTACTCTTTCCATAGGTTACTGGAATTCTCTGATTCAATGCCTCTCGTGACGAAAAAGTGGCTATCTTAATAGTGCAATACTTCTTCCTCCCAGTTGCTCACACAGTTTACTACTTTTTTGTGTAGGTTTTGTCTGCCAGAAACTATAATTCACTAGTTTTGTATCATAAAAGAGTCATCGTTTCTCCTCCTAGGGGTTATTCGAGACCTCTTAATGCAAACCGCAAGTAACGAGGCATTGGCTACCTTAAGAGAGTCATAGTTACTCGTCCCAATTGCTCACCCAGTCTGCCACTTTTCCTTACTGCGGCCAGTCTGCCAGAAGCGATATGTCACTCGTTGTGTATCTTAAGAGATTCATCGTTACTCTTTCCATAGGTTACTGGTATTCTCTGATTCAATGCCTCTCGTGACGAAAAAGTGGCTATCTTAATAGTGCAATACTTCTTCCTCCCAGTTGCTCACACAGTTTACTACTTTTTTGTGTAGTTTTTGTCTGCCAGAAACTATAATTCACTAGTTTTGTATCATAAAAGAGTCATCGTTTCTCCTCCTAGGGGTTTTCGAGATTTCTTAATCCAAACCGCAAGTAACGAGGCATTGGCTACCTTAAGAGAGTCATAGTTACTCGTCCCAATTGCTCACCCAGTCTGCCACTTTTCCTTACTGCGGCCAGTCTGCCAGAAGCGATATGTCACTCGTTGTGTATCTTAAGAGATTCATCGTTACTCTTTCCATAGGTTACTGGTATTCTCTGATTCAATGTCTCTCGTGACGAAAAAGTGGCTATCTTAATACTTCTTCCTCCCAGTTGCTCACACAGTTTACTACTTTTTTGTGTAGTTTTTGTCTGCCAGAAACTATAATTCACTAGTTTTGTATCATAAAAGAGTCATCGTTTCTCCTCCTAAGGGTTATTCGAGACCTCTTAATCCAAACCGCAAGTAACGAGGCATTGGCTACCTTAAGAGAGTCATAGTTACTCGTCCCAATTGCTCACCCAGTCTGCCACTTTTTCTTACTGCGGCCAGTCTGCCAGAAGCGATGTGTCACTCGTTGTGTATCTTAAGAGATTCATCGTTACTCCTTCCATAGGTTACTGGTATTCTCTGAGTCAATACCTCTCGTGACGAAAAAGTGGCTATCTTAATAGTGCAATACTTCTTCCTCCCAGTTGCTCACACAGTTTACTACTTTTTGTGTAGTTTTTGTCTGCCAGAAACTATAATTCACTAGCTGTGTGTCATAAAAGAGTCATCGTTTCTCCTCCTAGGGGTTTTCGAGATTTCTTAATCCAAACCGCAAGTAACGAGGCATTGGCTACCTTAAGAGAGTCATAGTTACTCGTCCCAATTGCTCACCCAGTCTGCCACTTTTCCTTACTGCGGCCAGTCTGCCAGAAGCGATATGTCACTCGTTGAGTATCTTAAGAGATTCATCGTTACTCTTTCCATAGGTTACTGGTATTCTCTGATTCAATGCCTCTCGTGACGAAAAAGTGGCTATCTTAATAGTGCAATACTTCTTCCTCCCAGTTGCTCACACAGTTTACTACTTTTTTGTGTAGTTTTTGTCTGCCAGAAACTATAATTCACTAGTTTTGTATCATAAAAGAGTCATCGTTTCTCCTCCTAGGGGTTATTCGAGACCTCTTAATCCAAACCGCAAGTAACGAGGCATTGGCTACCTTAAGAGAGTCATAGTTACTCGTCCCAATTGCTCACCCAGTCTGCCACTTTTTCTTACTGCGGCCAGTCTGCCAGAAGCGATATGTCACTCGTTGTGTATCTTAAGAGATTCATCGTTACTCCTTCCATAGGTTACTGGTATTCTCTGAGTCAATACCTCTCGTGACGAAAAAGTGGCTATCTTAATAGTGCAATACTTCTTCCTCCCAGTTGCTCACACAGTTTACTACTTTTTGTGTAGTTTTTGTCTGCCAGAAACTATAATTCACTAGCTGTGTGTCATAAAAGAGTCATCGTTTCTCCTCCTAGGGGTTTTCGAGATTTCTTAATCCAAACCGCAAGTAACGAGGCATTGGCTACCTTAAGAGAGTCATAGTTACTCGTCCCAATTGCTCACCCAGTCTGCCACTTTTCCTTACTGCGGCCAGTCTGCCAGAAGCGATATGTCACTCGTTGTGTATCTTAAGAGATTCATCGTTACTCTTTCCATAGGTTACTGGTATTCTCTGATTCAATGCCTCTCGTGACGAAAAAGTGGCTATCTTAATAGTGCAATACTTCTTCCTCCCAGTTGCTCACACAGTTTACTACTTTTTGTGTAGTTTTTGTCTGCCAGAAACTATAATTCACTAGTTTTGTATCATAAAAGAGTCATCGTTTCTCCTCCTAGGGGTTATTCGAGACCTCTTAATGCAAACCGCAAGTAACGAGGCATTGGCTACCTTAAGAGAGTCATAGTTACTCGTCCCAATTGCTCACCCAGTCTGCCACTTTTCCTTACTGCGGCCAGTCTGCCAGAAGCGATATGTCACTCGTTGTGTATCTTAAGAGATTCATCGTTACTCTTTCCATAGGTTACTGGTATTCTCTGATTCAATGCCTCTCGTGACGAAAAAGTGGCTATCTTAATAGTGCAATACTTCTTCCTCCCAGTTGCTCACACAGTTTACTACTTTTTTGTGTAGTTTTTGTCTGCCAGAAACTATAATTCACTAGCTGTGTATCATAAAAGAGTCATCGTTTCTCCTCCTAGGGGTTATTCGAGACCTCTTAATGCAAACCGCAAGTAACGAGGCGTTGGCTACCTTAAGAGAGTCATACTTACTCGTCCCAATTGCTCACCCAGTCTGCCACTTTTCCTTACTGCGGCCAGTCTGCCAGAAGCGATATGTCACTCGTTGTGTATCTTAAGAGATTCATCGTTACTCTTTCCATAGGTTACTGGAATTCTCTGATTCAATGCCTCTCGTGACGAAAAAGTGGCTATCTTAATAGTGCAATACTTCTTCCTCCCAGTTGCTCACACAGTTTACTACTTTTTTGTGTAGGTTTTGTCTGCCAGAAACTATAATTCACTAGTTTTGTATCATAAAAGAGTCATCGTTTCTCCTCCTAGGGGTTATTCGAGACCTCTTAATGCAAACCGCAAGTAACGAGGCATTGGCTACCTTAAGAGAGTCATAGTTACTCGTCCCAATTGCTCACCCAGTCTGCCACTTTTCCTTACTGCGGCCAGTCTGCCAGAGGCGATATGTCACTCGTTGTGTATCTTAAGAGATTCATCGTTACTCTTTCCATAGGTTACTGGTATTCTCTGATTCAATGCCTCTCGTGACGAAAAAGTGGCTATCTTAATAGTGCAATACTTCTTCCTCCCAGTTGCTCACACAGTTTACTACTTTTTTGTGTAGTTTTTGTCTGCCAGAAACTATAATTCACTAGTTTTGTATCATAAAAGAGTCATCGTTTCTCCTCCTAGGGGTTTTCGAGATTTCTTAATCCAAACCACAAGTAACGAGGCATTGGCTACCTTAAGAGAGTCATAGTTACTCGTCCCAATTGCTCACCCAGTCTGCCACTTTTCCTTACTGCGGCCAGTCTGCCAGAAGCGATATGTCACTCGTTGTGTATCTTAAGAGATTCATCGTTACTCTTTCCATAGGTTACTGGTATTCTCTGATTCAATGTCTCTCGTGACGAAAAAGTGGCTATCTTAATACTTCTTCCTCCCAGTTGCTCACACAGTTTACTACTTTTTTGTGTAGTTTTTGTCTGCCAGAAACTATAATTCACTAGTTTTGTATCATAAAAGAGTCATCGTTTCTCCTCCTAAGGGTTATTCGAGACCTCTTAATCCAAACCGCAAGTAACGAGGCATTGGCTACCTTAAGAGAGTCATAGTTACTCGTCCCAATTGCTCACCCAGTCTGCCACTTTTTCTTACTGCGGCCAGTCTGCCAGAAGCGATATGTCACTCGTTGTGTATCTTAAGAGATTCATCGTTACTCCTTCCATAGGTTACTGGTATTCTCTGAGTCAATACCTCTCGTGACGAAAAAGTGGCTATCTTAATAGTGCAATACTTCTTCCTCCCAGTTGCTCACACAGTTTACTACTTTTTGTGTAGTTTTTGTCTGCCAGAAACTATAATTCACTAGCTGTGTGTCATAAAAGAGTCATCGTTTCTCCTCCTAGGGGTTTTCGAGATTTCTTAATCCAAACCGCAAGTAACGAGGCATTGGCTACCTTAAGAGAGTCATAGTTACTCGTCCCAATTGCTCACCCAGTCTTCCACTTTTCCTTACTGCGGCCAGTCTGCCAGAAGCGATATGTCACTCGTTGTGTATCTTAAGAGATTCATCGTTACTCTTTCCATAGGTTACTGGTATTCTCTGATTCAATGCCTCTCGTGACGAAAAAGTGGCTATCTTAATAGTGCAATACTTCTTCCTCCCAGTTGCTCACACAGTTTACTACTTTTTTGTGTAGTTTTTGTCTGCCAGAAACTATAATTCACTAGTTTTGTATCATAAAAGAGTCATCGTTTCTCCTCCTAGGGGTTTTCGAGATTTCTTAATCCAAACCACAAGTAACGAGGCATTGGCTACCTTAAGAGAGTCATAGTTACTCGTCCCAATTGCTCACCCAGTCTGCCACTTTTCCTTACTGCGGCCAGTCTGCCAGAAGCGATATGTCACTCGTTGTGTATCTTAAGAGATTCATCGTTACTCTTTCCATAGGTTACTGGTATTCTCTCATTCAATGTCTCTCGTGACGAAAAAGTGGCTATCTTAATACTTCTTCCTCCCAGTTGCTCACACAGTTTACTACTTTTTTGTGTAGTTTTTGTCTGCCAGAAACTATAATTCACTAGTTTTGTATCATAAAAGAGTCATCGTTTCTCCTCCTAAGGGTTATTCGAGACCTCTTAATCCAAACCGCAAGTAACGAGGCATTGGCTACCTTAAGAGAGTCATAGTTACTCGTCCCAATTGCTCACCCAATCTGCCACTTTTTCTTACTGCGGCCAGTCTGCCAGAAGCGATATGTCACTCGTTGTGTATCTTAAGAGATTCATCGTTACTCCTTCCATAGGTTACTGGTATTCTCTGAGTCAATACCTCTCGTGACGAAAAAGTGGCTATCTTAATAGTGCAATACTTCTTCCTCCCAGTTGCTCACACAGTTTACTACTTTTTGTGTAGTTTTTGTCTGCCAGAAACTATAATTCACTAGTTGTGTGTCATAAAAGAGTCATCGTTTCTCCTCCTAGGGGTTTTCGAGATTTCTTAATCCAAACCGCAAGTAACGAGGCATTGGCTACCTTAAGAGAGTCATAGTTACTCGTCCCAATTGCTCACCCAGTCTGCCACTTTTCCTTACTGCGGCCAGTCTGCCAGAAGCGATATGTCACTCGTTGTGTATCTTAAGAGATTCATCGTTACTCTTTCCATAGGTTACTGGTATTCTCTGATTCAATGCCTCTCGTGACGAAAAAGTGGCTATCTTAATAGTGCAACACTTCTTCCTCCCAGTTGCTCACACAGTTTACTACTTTTTGTGTAGTTTTTGTCTGCCAGAAACTATAATTCACTAGTTTTGTATCATAAAAGAGTCATCGTTTCTCCTCCTAGGGGTATTCGAGACCTCTTAATGCAAACCGCAAGTAACGAGGCATTGGCTACCTTAAGAGAGTCATAGTTACTCGTCCCAATTGCTCACCCAGTCTGCCACTTTTCCTTACTGCGGCCAGTCTGCCAGAAGCGATATGTCACTCGTTGTGTATCTTAAGAGATTCATCGTTACTCTTTCCATAGGTTACTGGTATTCTCTGATTCAATGCCTCTCGTGACGAAAAAGTGGCTATCTTAATAGTGCAATACTTCTTCCTCCCAGTTGCTCACACAGTTTACTACTTTTTTGTGTAGTTTTTGTCTGCCAGAAACTATAATTCACTAGCTGTGTATCATAAAAGACTCATCGTTTCTCCTCCTAGGGGTTATTCGAGACCTCTTAATGCAAACCGCAAGTAACGAGGCATTGGCTACCTTAAGAGAGTCATACTTACTCGTCCCAATTGCTCACCCAGTCTGCCACTTTTCCTTACTGCGGCCAGTCTGCCAGAAGCGATATGTCACTCGTTGTGTATCTTAAGAGATTCATCGTTACTCTTTCCATAGGTTACTGGTATTCTCTGATTCAATGCCTCTCGTGACGAAAAAGTGGCTATCTTAATAGTGCAACACTTCTTCCTCCCAGTTGCTCACACAGTTTACTACTTTTTGTGTAGTTTTTGTCTGCCAGAAACTATAATTCACTAGTTTTGTATCATAAAAGAGTCATCGTTTCTCCTCCTAGGGGTATTCGAGACCTCTTAATGCAAACCGCAAGTAACGAGGCATTGGCTACCTTAAGAGAGTCATAGTTACTCGTCCCAATTGCTCACCCAGTCTGCCACTTTTCCTTACTGCGGCCAGTCTGCCAGAAGCGATATGTCACTCGTTGTGTATCTTAAGAGATTCATCGTTACTCTTTCCATAGGTTACTGGTATTCTCTGATTCAATGCCTCTCGTGACGAAAAAGTGGCTATCTTAATAGTGCAATACTTCTTCCTCCCAGTTGCTCACACAGTTTACTACTTTTTTGTGTAGTTTTTGTCTGCCAGAAACTATAATTCACTAGCTGTGTATCATAAAAGACTCATCGTTTCTCCTCCTAGGGGTTATTCGAGACCTCTTAATGCAAACCGCAAGTAACGAGGCATTGGCTACCTTAAGAGAGTCATACTTACTCGTCCCAATTGCTCACCCAGTCTGCCACTTTTCCTTACTGCGGCCAGTCTGCCAGAAGCGATATGTCACTCGTTGTGTATCTTAAGAGATTCATCGTTACTCTTTCCATAGGTTACTGGTATTCTCTGATTCAATGCCTCTCGTGACGAAAAAGTGGCTATCTTAATAGTGCAACACTTCTTCCTCCCAGTTGCTCACACAGTTTACTACTTTTTGTGTAGTTTTTGTCTGCCAGAAATTATAATTCACTAGTTTTGTATCATAAAAGAGTCATCGTTTCTCCTCCTAGGGGTTATTCGAGACCTCTTAATGCAAACCGCAAGTAACGAGGCATTGGCTACCTTAAGAGAGTCATAGTTACTCGTCCCAATTGCTCACCCAGTCTGCCACTTTTCCTTACTGCGGCCAGTCTGCCAGAAGCGATATGTCACTCGTTGTGTATCTTAAGAGATTCATCGTTACTCTTTCCATAGGTTACTGGTATTCTCTGATTCAATGCCTCTCGTGACGAAAAAGTGGCTATCTTAATAGTGCAATACTTCTTCCTCCCAGTTGCTCACACAGTTTACTACTTTTTTGTGTAGTTTTTGTCTGCCAGAAACTATAATTCACTAGCTGTGTATCATAAAAGACTCATCGTTTCTCCTCCTAGGGGTTATTCGAAACCTCTTAATGCAAACCGCAAGTAACGAGGCATTGGCTACCTTAAGAGAGTCATACTTACTCGTCCCAATTGCTCACCCAGTCTGCCACTTTTCCTTACTGCGGCCAGTCTGCCAGAAGCGATATGTCACTCGTTGTGTATCTTAAGAGATTCATCGTTACTCTTTCCATAGGTTACTGGTATTCTCTGATTCAATGCCTCTCGTGACGAAAAAGTGGCTATCTTAATAGTGCAATACTTCTTCCTCCCAGTTGCTCACACAGTTTACTACTTTTTTGTGTAGTTTTTGTCTGCCAGAAACTATAATTCACTAGTTTTGTATCATAAAAGAGTCATCGTTTCTCCTCCTAGGGGTTATTCGAGACCTCTTAATGCAAACCGCAAGTAACGAGGCATTGGCTACCTTAAGAGAGTCATAGTTACTCGTCCCAATTGCTCACCCAGTCTGCCACTTTTCCTTACTGCGGCCAGTCTGCCAGAAGCGATATGTCACTCGTTGTGTATCTTAAGAGATTCATCGTTACTCTTTCCATAGGTTACTGGTATTCTCTGATTCAATGCCTCTCGTGACGAAAAAGTGGCTATCTTAATAGTGCAATACTTCTTCCTCCCAGTTGCTCACACAGTTTACTACTTTTTTGTGTAGTTTTTGTCTGCCAGAAACTATAATTCACTAGCTGTGTATCATAAAAGAGTCATCGTTTCTCCTCCTAGGGGTTATTCGAGACCTCTTAATGCAAACCGCAAGTAACGAGGCATTGGCTACCTTAAGAGAGTCATAGTTACTCATCCCCATTGCTCACCCAGTCTGCCACTTTTCCTTACTGCGGCCAGTCTGCCAGAAGCGATATGTCACTCGTTGTGTATCTTAAGAGATTCATCGTTACTCTTTCCATAGGTTACTGGTGTTCTCTGATTCAATGCCTCTCGTGACGAAAAAGTGGCTATCTTAATAGTGCAATACTTCTTCCTCCCAGTTGCTCACACAGTTTACTACTTTTTTGTGTAGTTTTTGTCTGCCAGAAACTATAATTCACTAGTTTTGTATCATAAAAGAGTCATCGTTTCTCCTCCTAGGGGTTATTCGAGACCTCTTAATCCAAACCGCAAGTAACGAGGCATTGGCTACCTTAAGAGAGTCATAGTTACTCGTCCCAATTGCTCACCCAGTCTGCCACGTTTCCTTACTGCGGCCAGTCTGCCAGAAGCGATATGTCACTCGTTGTGTATCTTAAGAGATTCATCGTTACTCTTTCCATAGGTTACTGGTATTCTCTGATTCAATGCCTCTCGTGACGAAAAAGTGGCTATCTTAATAGTGCAATACTTCTTCCTCCGAGTTGCTCACACAGTTTACTACTTTTTGTGTAGTTTTTGTCTGCCAGAAACTATAATTCACTAGCTGTGTATCATAAAAGAGTCATCGTTTCTCCTCCTAGGGGTTATTCGAGACCTCTTAATGCAAACCGCAAGTAACGAGGCATTGGCTACCTTAAGAGAGTCATAGTTACTCGTCCCAATTGCTCACCCAGTCTGCCACTTTTCCTTACTGCGGCCAGTCTGCCAGAAGCGATATGTCACTCGTTGTGTATCTTAAGAGATTCATCGTTACTCTTTCCATAGGTTACTGGTATTCTCTGATTCAATGCCTCTCGTGACGAAAAAGTGGCTATCTTAATAGTGCAATACTTCTTCCTCCCAGTTGCTCACACAGTTTACTACTTTTTTGTGTAGTTTTTGTCTGCCAGAAACTATAATTCACTAGTTTTGTATCATAAAAGAGTCATCGTTTCTCCTCCTAGGGGTTATTCGAGACCTCTTAATCCAAACCGCAAGTAACGAGGCATTGGCTACCTTAAGAGAGTCATAGTTACTCGTCCCAATTGCTCACCCAGTGTGCCACTTTTCCTTACTGCGGCCAGTCTGCCAGAAGCAATATGTCACTCGTTGTGTATCTTAAGAGGTTCATCGTTACTCTTTCCATAGGTTACTGGTATTCTCTGATTCAATGCCTCTCGTGACGAAAAAGTGGCTATCTTAATAGTGCAATACTTCTTCCTCCGAGTTGCTCACACAGTTTACTACTTTTTGTGTAGTTTTTGTCTGCCAGAAACTATAATTCACTAGCTGTGTATCATAAAAGAGTCATCGTTTCTCCTCCTAGGGGTTTTCGAGATTTCTTGATGCAAACCGCAAGTAACGAGGCATTGGCTACCTTAAGAGAGTCATAGTTACTCGTCCCAATTGCTCACCCAGTCTGCCACTTTTCCTTACTGCGGCCAGTCTGCCAGAAGCGATATGTCACTCGTTGTGTATCTTAAGAGATTCATCGTTACTCTTTCCATAGGTTACTGGTATTCTCTGATTCAATGCCTCTCGTGACGAAAAAGTGGCTATCTTAATAGTGCAATACTTCTTCCTCCCAGTTGCTCACACAGTTTACTACTTTTTTGTGTAGTTTTTGTCTGCCAGAAACTATAATTCACTAGCTGTGTATCATAAAAGAGTCATCGTTTCTCCTCCTAGGGGTTATTCGAGACCTCTTAATGCAAACCGCAAGTAACGAGGCATTGGCTACCTTAAGAGAGTCATAGTTACTCGTCCCAATTGCTCACCCAGTCTGCCACTTTTCCTTACTGCGGCCAGTCTGCCAGAAGCGATATGTCACTCGTTGTGTATCTTAAGAGATTCATCGTTACTCTTTCCATAGGTTACTGGTATTCTCTGATTCAATGCCTCTCGTGACGAAAAAGTGGCTATCTTAATAGTGCAATACTTCTTCCTCCCAGTTGCTCACACAGTTTACTACTTTTTTGTGTAGTTTTTGTCTGCCAGAAACTATAATTCACTAGTTTTGTATCATAAAAGAGTCATCGTTTCTCCTCCTAGGGGTTATTCGAGACCTCTTAATCCAAACCGCAAGTAACGAGGCATTGGCTACCTTAAGAGAGTCATAGTTACTCGTCCCAATTGCTCACCCAGTGTGCCACTTTTCCTTACTGCGGCCAGTCTGCCAGAAGCAATATGTCACTCGTTGTGTATCTTAAGAGATTCATCGTTACTCTTTCCATAGGTTACTGGTATTCTCTGATTCAATGCCTCTCGTGACGAAAAAGTGGCTATCTTAATAGTGCAATACTTCTTCCTCCGAGTTGCTCACACAGTTTACTACTTTTTGTGTAGTTTTTGTCTGCCAGAAACTATAATTCACTAGCTGTGTATCATAAAAGAGTCATCGTTTCTCCTCCTAGGGGTTTTCGAGATTTCTTAATGCAAACCGCAAGTAACGAGGCATTGGCTACCTTAAGAGAGTCATAGTTACTCGTCCCAATTGCTCACCCAGTCTGCCACTTTTCCTTACTGCGGCCAGTCTGCCAGAAGCGATATGTCACTCGTTGTGTATCTTAAGAGATTCATCGTTACTCTTTCCATAGGTTACTGGTATTCTCTGATTCAATGCCTCTCGTGACGAAAAAGTGGCTATCTTAATAGTGCAATACTTCTTCCTCCCAGTTGCTCACACAGTTTACTACTTTTTTGTGTAGTTTTTGTCTGCCAGAAACTATAATTCACTAGTTTTGTATCATAAAAGAGTCATCGTTTCTCCTCCTAGGGGTTATTCGAGACCTCTTAATGCAAACCGCAAGTAACGAGGCATTGGCTACCTTAAGAGAGTCATAGTTACTCGTCCCAATTGCTCACCCAGTCTGCCACTTTTCCTTACTGCGGCCAGTCTGCCAGAAGCAATATGTCACTCGTTGTGTATCTTAAGAGATTCATCGTTACTCTTTCCATAGGTTACTGGTATTCTCTGATTCAATGCCTCTCGTGACGAAAAAGTGGCTATCTTAATAGTGCAATACTTCTTCCTCCCAGTTGCTCACACAGTTTACTACTTTTTTGTGTAGTTTTTGTCTGCCAGAAACTATAATTCACTAGCTGTGTATCATAAAAGAGTCATCGTTTCTCCTCCTAGGGGTTATTCGAGACCTCTTAATGCAAACCGCAAGTAACGAGGCATTGGCTACCTTAAGAGAGTCATAGTTACTCGTCCCAATTGCTCACCCAGTCTGCCACTTTTCCTTACTGCGGCCAGTCTGCCAGAAGCGATATGTCACTCGTTGTGTATCTTAAGAGATTCATCGTTACTCTTTCCATAGGTTACTGGTATTCTCTGATTCAATGCCTCTCGTGACGAAAAAGTGGCTATCTTAATAGTGCAATACTTCTTCCTCCCAGTTTCTCACACAGTTTACTACTTTTTTGTGTAGTTTTTGTCTGCCAGAAACTATAATTCACTAGTTTTGTATCATAAAATTGTCATCGTTTCTCCTCCTAGGGGTTATTCGAGACCTCTTAATCCAAACCGCAAGTAACGAGGCATTGGCTACCTTAAGAGAGTCATAGTTACTCGTCCCAATTGCTCACCCAGTCTGCCACTTTTTCTTACTGCGGCCAGTCTGCCAGAAGCGATATGTCACTCGTTGTGTATCTTAAGAGATTCATCGTTACTCCTTCCATAGGTTACTGGTATTCTATGAGTCAATACCTCTCGTGACGAAAAAGTGGCTATCTTAATAGTGCAATACTTCTTCCTCCGGGTTGCTCACACAGTTTACTACTTTTTGTGTAGTTTTTGTCTGCCAGAAACTATAATTCACTAGCTGTGTATCATAAAAGAGTCATCGTTTCTCCTCCTAGGGGTTTTCGAGATTTCTTAATGCAAACCGCAAGTAACGAGGCATTGGCTACCTTAAGAGAGTCATAGTTACTCGTCCCAATTGCTCACCCAGTCTGCCACTTTTCCTTACTGCGGCCAGTCTGCCAGAAGCGATATGTCACTCGTTGTGTATCTTAAGAGATTCATCGTTACTCTTTCCATAGGTTACTGGTATTCTCTGATTCAATGCCTCTCGTGACGAAAAAGTGGCTATCTTAATAGTGCAATACTTCTTCCTCCCAGTTGCTCACACAGTTTACTACTTTTTTGTGTAGTTTTTGTCTGCCAGAAACTATAATTCACTAGTTTTGTATCATAAAAGAGTCATCGTTTCTCCTCCTAGGGGTTATTCGAGACCTCTTAATGCAAACCGCAAGTAACGAGGCATTGGCTACCTTAAGAGAGTCATAGTTACTCGTCCCAATTGCTCACCCAGTCTGCCACTTTTCCTTACTGCGGCCAGTCTGCCAGAAGCAATATGTCACTCGTTGTGTATCTTAAGAGATTCATCGTTACTCTTTCCATAGGTTACTGGTATTCTCTGATTCAATGCCTCTCGTGACGAAAAAGTGGCTATCTTAATAGTGCAATACTTCTTCCTCCGAGTTGCTCACACAGTTTACTACTTTTTGTGTAGTTTTTGTCTGCCAGAAACTATAATTCACTAGCTGTGTATCATAAAAGAGTCATCGTTTCTCCTCCTAGGGGTTATTCGAGACCTCTTAATGCAAACCGCAAGTAACGAGGCATTGGCTACCTTAAGAGAGTCATAGTTACTCGTCCCAATTGCTCACCCAGTCTGCCACTTTTCCTTACTGCGGCCAGTCTGCCAGAAGCGATATGTCATTCGTTGTGTATCTTAAGAGATTCATCGTTACTCTTTCCATAGGTTACTGGTATTCTCTGATTCAATGCCTCTCGTGACGAAAAAGTGGCTATCTTAATAGTGCAATACTTCTTCCTCCCAGTTGCTCACACAGTTTACTACTTTTTTGTGTAGTTTTTGTCTGCCAGAAACTATAATTCACTAGTTTTGTATCATAAAAGAGTCATCGTTTCTCCTCCTAGGGGTTATTCGAGACCTCTTAATGCAAACCGCAAGTAACGAGGCATTGGCTACCTTAAGAGAGTCATAGTTACTCGTCCCAATTGCTCACCCAGTCTGCCACTTTTCCTTACTGCGGCCAGTCTGCCAGAAGCGATATGTCACTCGTTGTGTATCTTAAGAGATTCATCGTTACTCTTTCCATAGGTTACTGGTATTCTCTGATTCAATGCCTCTCGTGACGAAAAAGTGGCTATCTTAATAGTGCAATACTTCTTCCTCCCAGTTGCTCACACAGTTTACTACCTTTTTGTGTAGTTTTTGTCTGCCAGAAACTATAATTCACTAGCTGTGTATCATAAAAGACTCATCGTTTCTCCTCCTAGGGGTTATTCGAGACCTCTTAATGCAAACCGCAAGTAACGAGGCATTGGCTACCTTAAGAGAGTCATACTTACTCGTCCCAATTGCTCACCCAGTCTGCCACTTTTCCTTACTGCGGCCAGTCTGCCAGAAGCGATATGTCACTCGTTGTGTATCTTAAGAGATTCATCGTTACTCTTTCCATAGGTTACTGGTATTCTCTGATTCAATGCCTCTCGTGACGAAAAAGTGGCTATCTTAATAGTGCAATACTTCTTCCTCCCAGTTGCTCACACAGTTTACTACTTTTTTGTGTAGTTTTTGTTTGCCAGAAACTATAATTCACTAGTTTTGTATCATAAAAGAGTCATCGTTTCTCCTCCTAGGGGTTATTCGAGACCTCTTAATCCAAACCGCAAGTAACGAGGCATTGGCTACCTTAAGAGAGTCATAGTTACTCGTCCCAATTGCTCACCCAGTCTGCCACTTTTTCTTACTGCGGCCAGTCTGCCAGAAGCGATATGTCACTCGTTGTGTATCTTAAGAGATTCATCGTTACTCCTTCCATAGGTTACTGGTATTCTATGAGTCAATACCTCTCGTGACGAAAAAGTGGCTATCTTAATAGTGCAATACTTCTTCCTCCGAGTTGCTCACACAGTTTACTACTTTTTGTGTAGTTTTTGTCTGCCAGAAACTATAATTCACTAGCTGTGTATCATAAAAGAGTCATCGTTTCTCCTCCTAGGGGTTTTCGAGATTTCTTAATGCAAACCGCAAGTAACGAGGCATTGGCTACCTTAAGAGAGTCATAGTTACTCGTCCCAATTGCTCACCCAGTCTGCCACTTTTCCTTACTGCGGCCAGTCTGCCAGAAGCGATATGTCACTCGTTGTGTATCTTAAGAGATTCATCGTTACTCTTTCCATAGGTTACTGGTATTCTCTGATTCAATGCCTCTCGTGACGAAAAAGTGGCTATCTTAATAGTGCAATACTTCTTCCTCCCAGTTGCTCACACAGTTTACTACTTTTTTGTGTAGTTTTTGTCTGCCAGAAACTATAATTCACTAGTTTTGTATCATAAAAGAGTCATCGTTTCTCCTCCTAGGGGTTATTCGAGACCTCTTAATGCAAACCGCAAGTAACGAGGCATTGGCTACCTTAAGAGAGTCATAGTTACTCGTCCCAATTGCTCACCCAGTCTGCCACTTTTCCTTACTGCGGCCAGTCTGCCACAAGCAATATGTCACTCGTTGTGTATCTTAAAAGATTCATCGTTACTCTTTCCATAGGTTACTGGTATTCTCTGATTCAATGCCTCTCGTGACGAAAAAGTGGCTATCTTAATAGTGCAATACTTCTTCCTCCGAGTTGCTCACACAGTTTACTACTTTTTGTGTAGTTTTTGTCTGCCAGAAACTATAATTCACTAGCTGTGTATCATAAAAGAGTCATCGTTTCTCCTCCTAGGGGTTATTCGAGACCTCTTAATGCAAACCTGCAAGTAACGAGGCATTGGCTACCTTAAGAGAGTCATAGTTACTCGTCCCAATTGCTCACCCAGTCTGCCACTTTTCCTTACTGCGGCCAGTCTGCCAGAAGCAATATGTCACTCGTTGTGTATCTTAAGAGATTCATCGTTACTCTTTCCATAGGTTACTGGTATTCTCTGATTCAATGCCTCTCGTGACGAAAAAGTGGCTATCTTAATAGTGCAATACTTCTTCCTCCCAGTTGCTCACACAGTTTACTACTTTTTTGTGTAGTTTTTGTCTGCCAGAAACTATAATTCACTAGTTTTGTATCATAAAAGAGTCATCGTTTCTCCTCCTAGGGGTTATTCGAGACCTCTTAATGCAAACCGCAAGTAACGAGGCATTGGCTACCTTAAGAGAGTCATAGTTACTCGTCCCAATTGCTCACCCAGTCTGCCACTTTTCCTTACTGCGGCCAGTCTGCCAGAAGCGATATGTCACTCGTTGTGTATCTTAAGAGATTCATCGTTACTCTTTCCATAGGTTACTGGTATTCTCTGATTCAATGCCTCTCGTGACGAAAAAGTGGCTATCTTAATAGTGCAATACTTCTTCCTCCCAGTTGCTCACACAGTTTACTACTTTTTTGTGTAGTTTTTGTCTGCCAGAAACTATAATTCACTAGCTGTGTATCATAAAAGAGTCATCGTTTCTCCTCCTAGGGGTTATTCGAGACCTCTTAATGCAAACCGCAAGTAACGAGGCATTGGCTACCTTAAGAGAGTCATAGTTACTCGTCCCAATTGCTCACCCAGTCTGCCACTTTTCCTTACTGCGGCCAGTCTGCCAGAAGCGATATGTCACTCGTTGTGTATCTTAAGAGATTCATCGTTACTCTTTCCATAGGTTACTGGTATTCTCTGATTCAATGCCTCTCGTGACGAAAAAGTGGCTATCTTAATAGTGCAATACTTCTTCCTCCCAGTTGCTCACACAGTTTACTACTTTTTTGTGTAGTTTTTGTCTGCCAGAAACTATAATTCACTAGTTTTGTATCATAAAAGAGTCATCGTTTCTCCTCCTAGGGGTTTTCGAGATTTCTTAATGCAAACCGCAAGTAACGAGGCATTGGCTACCTTAAGAGAGTCATAGTTACTCGTCCCAATTGCTCACCCAGTCTGCCACTTTTCCTTACTGCGGCCAGTCTGCCAGAAGCGATATGTCACTCGTTGTGTATCTTAAGAGATTCATCGTTACTCTTTCCATAGGTTACTGGTATTCTCTGATTCAATGCCTCTCGTGACGAAAAAGTGGCTATCTTAATAGTGCAATACTTCTTCCTCCGAGTTGCTCACACAGTTTACTACTTTTTGTGTAGTTTTTGTCTGCCAGAAACTATAATTCACTAGCTGTGTATCATAAAAGAGTCATCGTTTCTCCTCCTAGGGGTTATTCGAGACCTCTTAATGCAAACCTGCAAGTAACGAAGCATTGGCTACCTTAAGAGAGTCATAGTTACTCGTCCCAATTGCTCACCCAGTCTGCCACTTTTCCTTACTGCGGCCAGTCTGCCAGAAGCGATATGTCACTCGTTGTGTATCTTAAGAGATTCATCGTTACTCTTTCCATAGGTTACTGGTATTCTCTGATTCAATGTCTCTCGTGACGAAAAAGTGGCTATCTTAATAGTGCAATACTTCTTCCTCCCAGTTGCTCACACAGTTTACTACTTTTTTGTGTAGTTTTTGTCTGCCAGAAACTATAATTCACTAGTTTTGTATCATAAAAGAGTCATCGTTTCTCCTCCTAGGGGTTATTCGAGACCTCTTAATGCAAACCGCAAGTAACGAGGCATTGGCTACCTTAAGAGAGTCATAGTTACTCGTCCCAATTGCTCACCCAGTCTGCCACTTTTCCTTACTGCGGCCAGTCTGCCAGAAGCGATATGTCACTCGTTGTGTATCTTAAGAGATTCATCGTTACTCTTTCCATAGGTTACTGGTATTCTCTGATTCAATGCCTCTCGTGACGAAAAAGTGGCTATCTTAATAGTGCAATACTTCTTCCTCCCAGTTGCTCACACAGTTTACTACTTTTTTGTGTAGTTTTTGTCTGCCAGAAACTATAATTCACTAGCTGTGTATCATAAAAGAGTCATCGTTTCTCCTCCTAGGGGTTATTCGAGACCTCTTAATGCAAACCGCAAGTAACGAGGCATTGGCTACCTTAAGAGAGTCATAGTTACTCGTCCCAATTGCTCACCCAGTCTGCCACTTTTCCTTACTGCGGCCAGTCTGCCAGAAGCGATATGTCACTCGTTGTGTATCTTAAGAGATTCATCGTTACTCTTTCCATAGGTTACTGGTATTCTCTGATTCAATGCCTCTCGTGACGAAAAAGTGGCTATCTTAATAGTGCAATACTTCTTCCTCCCAGTTGCTCACACAGTTTACTACTTTTTTGTGTAGTTTTTGTCTGCCAGAAACTATAATTCACTAGTTTTGTATCATAAAAGAGTCATCGTTTCTCCTCCTAGGGGTTTTCGAGATTTCTTAATGCAAACCGCAAGTAACGAGGCATTGGCTACCTTAAGAGAGTCATAGTTACTCGTCCCAATTGCTCACCCAGTCTGCCACTTTTCCTTACTGCGGCCAGTCTGCCAGAAGCGATATGTCACTCGTTGTGTATCTTAAGAGATTCATCGTTACTCTTTCCATAGGTTACTGGTATTCTCTGATTCAATGCCTCTCGTGACGAAAAAGTGGCTATCTTAATAGTGCAATACTTCTTCCTCCCAGTTGCTCACACAGTTTACTACTTTTTTGTGTAGTTTTTGTCTGCCAGAAACTATAATTCACTAGTTTTGTATCATAAAAGAGTCATCGTTTCTCCTCCTAGGGGTTATTCGAGACCTCTTAATGCAAACCGCAAGTAACGAGGCATTGGCTACCTTAAGAGAGTCATAGTTACTCGTCCCAATTGCTCACCCAGTCTGCCACTTTTCCTTACTGCGGCCAGTCTGCCAGAAGCAATATGTCACTCGTTGTGTATCTTAAGAGATTAATCGTTACTCTTTCCATAGGTTACTGGTATTCTCTGATTCAATGCCTCTCGTGACGAAAAAGTGGCTATCTTAATAGTGCAATACTTCTTCCTCCCAGTTGCTCACACAGTTTACTACTTTTTTGTGTAGTTTTTGTCTGCCAGAAACTATAATTCACTAGCTGTGTATCATAAAAGAGTCATCGTTTCTCCTCCTAGGGGTTATTCGAGACCTCTTAATGCAAACCGCAAGTAACGAGGCATTGGCTACCTTAAGAGAGTCATAGTTACTCGTCCCAATTGCTCACCCAGTCTGCCACTTTTCCTTACTGCGGCCAGTCTGCCAGAAGCGATATGTCACTCGTTGTGTATCTAAAGAGATTCATCGTTACTCATTCCATAGGTTACTGGTATTCTCTGATTCAATGCCTCTCGTGACGAAAAAGTGGCTATCTTAATAGTGCAATACTTCTTCCTCCCAGTTGCTCACACAGTTTACTACTTTTTTGTGTAGTTTTTGTCTGCCAGAAACTATAATTCACTAGTTTTGAATCATAAAAGAGTCATCGTTTCTCCTCCTAGGGGTTTTCGAGATTTCTTAATCCAAACCGCAAGTAACGAGGCATTGGCTACCTTAAGAGAGTCATAGTTACTCGTCCCAATTGCTCACCCAGTCTGCCACTTTTCCTTACTGCGGCCAGTCTGCCAGAAGCGATATGTCACTCGTTGTGTATCTTAAGAGATTCATCGTTACACTTTCCATAGGTTACTGGTATTCTCTGATTCAATGTCTCTCGTGACGAAAAAGTGGCTATCTTAATAGTGCAATACTTCTTCCTCCCAGTTGCTCACACAGTTTACTACTTTTTTGTGTAGTTTTTGTCTGCCAGAAACTATAATTCACTAGTTTTGTATCATAAAAGAGTCATCGTTTCTCCTCCTAGGGGTTATTCGAGACCTCTTAATGCAAACCGCAAGTAACGAGGCATTGGCTACCTTAAGAGAGTCATAGTTACTCGTCCCAATTGCTCACCCAGTCTGCCACTTTTCCTTACTGCGGCCAGTCTGCCAGAAGCGATATGTCACTCGTTGTGTATCTTAAGAGATTCATCGTTACTCTTTCCATAGGTTACTGGTATTCTCTGATTCAATGCCTCTCGTGACGAAAAAGTGGCTATCTTAATAGTGCACTACTTCTTCCTCCCAGTTGCTCACACAGTTTACTACTTTTTTGTGTAGTTTTTGTCTGCCAGAAACTATAATTCACTAGTTTTGTATCATAAAAGAGTCATCGTTTCTCCTCCTAGGGGTTATTCGAGACCTCTTAATCCAAACCGCAAGTAACGAGGCATTGGCTACCTTAAGAGTGTCATAGTTACTCGTCCCAATTGCTCACCCAGTCTGCCACTTTTTCTTACTGCGGCCAGTCTGCCAGAAGCGATATGTCACTCGTTGTGTATCTTAAGAGATTCATCGTTACTCCTTCCATAGGTTACTGGTATTCTATGAGTCAATACCTCTCGTGACGAAAAAGTGACTATCTTAATAGTGCAATACTTCTTCCTCCGAGTTGCTCACACAGTTTACTACTTTTTGTGTAGTTTTTGTCTGCCAGAAACTATAATTCACTAGTTTTGTATCATAAAAGAGTCATCGTTTCTCCTCCTAGGGGTTATTCGAGACCTCTTAATGCAAACCGCAAGTAACGAGGCATTGGCTACCTTAAGAGAGTCATAGTTACTCGTCCTAATTGCTCACCCAGTCTGCCACTTATCCTTACTGCGGCCAGTCTGCAAGAAGCTATATGTCACTCGTTGTGTATCTTAAGAGATTCATCGTTACTCTTTCCATAGGTTACTGGTATTCTCTGATTCAATGCCTCTCGTGACGAAAAAGTGGCTATCTTAATAGTGCAATACTTCTTCCTCCCAGTTGCTCACACAGTTTACTACTTTTTTGTGTAGTTTTTGTCTGCCAGAAACTATAATTCACTAGTTTTGTATCTTAAAAGAGTCATCGTTTCTCCTCCTAGGGGTTATTCGAGACCTCTTAATGCAAACCGCAAGTAACGAGGCATTGGCTACCTTAAGAGAGTCATAGTTACTCGTCCCAATTGCTCACCCAGTCTGCCACTTTTCCTTACTGCGGCCAGTCTGCCAGAAGCGATATGTCACTCGTTGTGTATCTTAAGAGATTCATCGTTACTCTTTCCATAGGTTACTGGTATTCTCTGATTCAATGCCTCTCGTGACGAAAAAGTGGCTATCTTAATAGTGCAATACTTCTTCCTCCCAGTTGCTCACACAGTTTACTACTTTTTTGTGTAGTTTTTGTCTGCCAGAAACTATAATTCACTAGCTGTGTATCATAAAAGAGTCATCGTTTCTCCTCCTAGGGGTTATTCGAGACCTCTTAATGCAAACCGCAAGTAACGAGGCATTGGCTACCTTAAGAGAGTCATAGTTACTCGTCCCAATTGCTCACCCAGTCTGCCACTTTTCCTTACTGCGGCCAGTCTGCCAGAAGCGATATGTCACTCGTTGTGTATCTTAAGAGATTCATCGTTACTCTTTCCATAGGTTACTGGTATTCTCTGATTCAATGCCTCTCGTGACGAAAAAGTGGCTATCTTAATAGTGCAATACTTCTTCCTCCCAGTTGCTCACACAGTTTACTACTTTTTTGTGTAGTTTTTGTCTGCCAGAAACTATAATTCACTAGTTTTGTATCATAAAAGAGTCATCGTTTCTCCTCCTAGGGGTTTTCGAGATTTCTTAATGCAAACCGCAAGTAACGAGGCATTGGCTACCTTAAGAGAGTCATAGTTACTCGTCCCAATTGCTCACCCAGTCTGCCACTTTTCCTTACTGCGGCCAGTCTGCCAGAAGCGATATGTCACTCGTTGTGTATCTTAAGAGATTCATCGTTACTCTTTCCATAGGTTACTGGTATTCTCTGATTCAATGCCTCTCGTGACGAAAAAGTGGCTATCTTAATAGTGCAATACTTCTTCCTCCGAGTTGCTCACACAGTTTACTACTTTTTGTGTAGTTTTTGTCTGCCAGAAACTATAATTCACTAGCTGTGTATCATAAAAGAGTCATCGTTTCTCCTCCTAGGGGTTATTCGAGACCTCTTAATGCAAACCTGCAAGTAACGAAGCATTGGCTACCTTAAGAGAGTCATAGTTACTCGTCCCAATTGCTCACCCAGTCTGCCACTTTTCCTTACTGCGGCCAGTCTGCCAGAAGCGATATGTCACTCGTTGTGTATCTTAAGAGATTCATCGTTACTCTTTCCATAGGTTACTGGTATTCTCTGATTCAATGTCTCTCGTGACGAAAAAGTGGCTATCTTAATAGTGCAATACTTCTTCCTCCCAGTTGCTCACACAGTTTACTACTTTTTTGTGTAGTTTTTGTCTGCCAGAAACTATAATTCACTAGTTTTGTATCATAAAAGAGTCATCGTTTCTCCTCCTAGGGGTTATTCGAGACCTCTTAATGCAAACCGCAAGTAACGAGGCATTGGCTACCTTAAGAGAGTCATAGTTACTCGTCCCAATTGCTCACCCAGTCTGCCACTTTTCCTTACTGCGGGCAGTCTGCCAGAAGCGATATGTCACTCGTTGTGTATCTTAAGAGATTCATCGTTACTCTTTCCATAGGTTACTGGTATTCTCTGATTCAATGCCTCTCGTGACGAAAAAGTGGCTATCTTAATAGTGCAATACTTCTTCCTCCCAGTTGCTCACACAGTTTACTACTTTTTTGTGTAGTTTTTGTCTGCCAGAAACTATAATTCACTAGCTGTGTATCATAAAAGAGTCATCGTTTCTCCTCCTAGGGGTTATTCGAGACCTCTTAATGCAAACCGCAAGTAACGAGGCATTGGCTACCTTAAGAGAGTCATAGTTACTCGTCCCAATTGCTCACCCAGTCTGCCACTTTTCCTTACTGCGGCCAGTCTGCCAGAAGCGATATGTCACTCGTTGTGTATCTTAAGAGATTCATCGTTACTCTTTCCATAGGTTACTGGTATTCTCTGATTCAATGCCTCTCGTGACGAAAAAGTGGCTATCTTAATAGTGCAATACTTCTTCCTCCCAGTTGCTCACACAGTTTACTACTTTTTTGTGTAGTTTTTGTCTGCCAGAAACTATAATTCACTAGTTTTGTATCATAAAAGAGTCATCGTTTCTCCTCCTAGGGGTTTTCGAGATTTCTTAATGCAAACCGCAAGTAACGAGGCATTGGCTACCTTAAGAGAGTCATAGTTACTCGTCCCAATTGCTCACCCAGTCTGCCACTTTTCCTTACTGCGGCCAGTCTGCCAGAAGCGATATGTCACTCGTTGTGTATCTTAAGAGATTCATCGTTACTCTTTCCATAGGTTACTGGTATTCTCTGATTCAATGCCTCTCGTGACGAAAAAGTGGCTATCTTAATAGTGCAATACTTCTTCCTCCCAGTTGCTCACACAGTTTACTACTTTTTTGTGTAGTTTTTGTCTGCCAGAAACTATAATTCACTAGTTTTGTATCATAAAAGAGTCATCGTTTCTCCTCCTAGGGGTTATTCGAGACCTCTTAATGCAAACCGCAAGTAACGAGGCATTGGCTACCTTAAGAGAGTCATAGTTACTCGTCCCAATTGCTCACCCAGTCTGCCACTTTTCCTTACTGCGGCCAGTCTGCCAGAAGCAATATGTCACTCGTTGTGTATCTTAAGAGATTAATCGTTACTCTTTCCATAGGTTACTGGTATTCTCTGATTCAATGCCTCTCGTGACGAAAAAGTGGCTATCTTAATAGTGCAATACTTCTTCCTCCCAGTTGCTCACACAGTTTACTACTTTTTTGTGTAGTTTTTGTCTGCCAGAAACTATAATTCACTAGCTGTGTATCATAAAAGAGTCATCGTTTCTCCTCCTAGGGGTTATTCGAGACCTCTTAATGCAAACCGCAAGTAACGAGGCATTGGCTACCTTAAGAGAGTCATAGTTACTCGTCCCAATTGCTCACCCAGTCTGCCACTTTTCCTTACTGCGGCCAGTCTGCCAGAAGCGATATGTCACTCGTTGTGTATCTAAAGAGATTCATCGTTACTCATTCCATAGGTTACTGGTATTCTCTGATTCAATGCCTCTCGTGACGAAAAAGTGGCTATCTTAATAGTGCAATACTTCTTCCTCCCAGTTGCTCACACAGTTTACTACTTTTTTGTGTAGTTTTTGTCTGCCAGAAACTATAATTCACTAGTTTTGAATCATAAAAGAGTCATCGTTTCTCCTCCTAGGGGTTTTCGAGATTTCTTAATCCAAACCGCAAGTAACGAGGCATTGGCTACCTTAAGAGAGTCATAGTTACTCGTCCCAATTGCTCACCCAGTCTGCCACTTTTCCTTACTGCGGCCAGTCTGCCAGAAGCGATATGTCACTCGTTGTGTATCTTAAGAGATTCATCGTTACACTTTCCATAGGTTACTGGTATTCTCTGATTCAATGTCTCTCGTGACGAAAAAGTGGCTATCTTAATAGTGCAATACTTCTTCCTCCCAGTTGCTCACACAGTTTACTACTTTTTTGTGTAGTTTTTGTCTGCCAGAAACTATAATTCACTAGTTTTGTATCATAAAAGAGTCATCGTTTCTCCTCCTAGGGGTTATTCGAGACCTCTTAATGCAAACCGCAAGTAACGAGGCATTGGCTACCTTAAGAGAGTCATAGTTACTCGTCCCAATTGCTCACCCAGTCTGCCACTTTTCCTTACTGCGGCCAGTCTGCCAGAAGCGATATGTCACTCGTTGTGTATCTTAAGAGATTCATCGTTACTCTTTCCATAGGTTACTGGTATTCTCTGATTCAATGCCTCTCGTGACGAAAAAGTGGCTATCTTAATAGTGCACTACTTCTTCCTCCCAGTTGCTCACACAGTTTACTACTTTTTTGTGTAGTTTTTGTCTGCCAGAAACTATAATTCACTAGTTTTGTATCATAAAAGAGTCATCGTTTCTCCTCCTAGGGGTTATTCGAGACCTCTTAATCCAAACCGCAAGTAACGAGGCATTGGCTACCTTAAGAGAGTCATAGTTACTCGTCCCAATTGCTCACCCAGTCTGCCACTTTTTCTTACTGCGGCCAGTCTGCCAGAAGCGATATGTCACTCGTTGTGTATCTTAAGAGATTCATCGTTACTCCTTCCATAGGTTACTGGTATTCTATGAGTCAATACCTCTCGTGACGAAAAAGTGACTATCTTAATAGTGCAATACTTCTTCCTCCGAGTTGCTCACACAGTTTACTACTTTTTGTGTAGTTTTTGTCTGCCAGAAACTATAATTCACTAGTTTTGTATCATAAAAGAGTCATCGTTTCTCCTCCTAGGGGTTATTCGAGACCTCTTAATGCAAACCGCAAGTAACGAGGCATTGGCTACCTTAAGAGAGTCATAGTTACTCGTCCTAATTGCTCACCCAGTCTGCCACTTATCCTTACTGCGGCCAGTCTGCAAGAAGCTATATGTCACTCGTTGTGTATCTTAAGAGATTCATCGTTACTCTTTCCATAGGTTACTGGTATTCTCTGATTCAATGCCTCTCGTGACGAAAAAGTGGCTATCTTAATAGTGCAATACTTCTTCCTCCCAGTTGCTCACACAGTTTACTACTTTTTTGTGTAGTTTTTGTCTGCCAGAAACTATAATTCACTAGTTTTGTATCTTAAAAGAGTCATCGTTTCTCCTCCTAGGGGTTATTCGAGACCTCTTAATGCAAACCGCAAGTAACGAGGCATTGGCTACCTTAAGAGAGTCATAGTTACTCGTCCCAATTGCTCACCCAGTCTGCCACTTTTCCTTACTGCGGCCAGTCTGCCAGAAGCGATATGTCACTCGTTGTGTATCTTAAGAGATTCATCGTTACTCTTTCCATAGGTTACTGGTATTCTCTGATTCAATGCCTCTCGTGACGAAAAAGTGGCTATCTTAATAGTGCAATACTTCTTCCTCCCAGTTGCTCACACAGTTTACTACTTTTTTGTGTAGTTTTTGTCTGCCAGAAACTATAATTCACTAGTTTTGTATCATAAAAGAGTCATCGTTTCTCCTCCTAGGGGTTATTCGAGACCTCTTAATCCAAACCGCAAGTAACGAGGCATTGGCTACCTTAAGAGAGTCATAGTTACTCGTCCCAATTGCTCACCCAGTCTGAAACTTTTTCTTACTGCGGCCAGTCTGCCAGAAGCGATATGTCACTCGTTGTGTATCTTAAGAGATTCATTGTTACTCCTTCCATAGGTTACTGGTATTCTATGAGTCAATACCTCTCGTGACGAAAAAGTGGATATCTTAATAGTGCAATACTTCTTCCTCCGAGTTGCTCACACAGTTTACTACTTTCTTGTGTAGTTTTTGTCTGCCAGAAACTATTATTCACTAGCTGTGTATCATAAAAGGGTCATCGTTTCTCCTCCTAGGGGTTATTCGAGACCTCTTAATGCAAACCGCAAGTAACGAGGCATTGGCTACCTTAAGAGAGTCATAGTTACTCGTCCCAATTGCTCACCCAGTCTGCCACTTTTCCTTACTGCGGCCAGTCTGCCAGAAGCGATATGTCACTCGTTGTGTATCTTAAGAGATTCATCGTTACTCTTTCCATAGGTTACTGGTATTCTCTGATTCAATGCCTCTCGTGACGAAAAAGTGGCTATCTTAATAGTGCAATACTTCTTCCTCCCAGTTGCTCACACAGTTTACTACTTTTTTGTGTAGTTTTTGTCTGCCAGAAACTATAATTCACTAGTTTTGTATCATAAAAGAGTCACCGTTTCTCCTCCTAGGGGTTATTCGAGACCTCTTAATGCAAACCGCAAGTAACGAGGCATTGGCTACCTTAAGAGAGTCATAGTTACTCGTCCCAATTGCTCACCCAGTCTGCCACTTTTCCTTACTGCGGCCAGTCTGCCAGAAGCGATATGTCACTCGTTGTGTATCTTAAGAGATTCATCGTTACTCTTTCCATAGGTTACTGGTATTCTCTGATTCAATGCCTCTCGTGACGAAAAAGTGGCTATCTTAATAGTGCAATACTTCTTCCTCCCAGTTGCTCACACAGTTTACTACTTTTTTGTGTAGTTTTTGTCTGCCAGAAACTATAATTCACTAGTTTTGTATCATAAAAGAGTCATCGTTTCTCCTCCTAGGGGTTATTCGAGACCTCTTAATCCAAACCGCAAGTAACGAGGCATTGGCTACCTTAAGAGAGTCATAGTTACTCGTCCCAATTGCTCACCCAGTCTGCCACTTTTTCTTACTGCGGCCAGTCTGCCAGAAGCGATATGTCACTCGTTGTGTATCTTAAGAGATTCATCGTTACTCCTTCCATAGGTTACTGGTATTCTATGAGTCAATACCTCTCGTGACGAAAAAGTGGCTATCTTAATAGTGCAATACTTCTTCCTCCGAGTTGCTCACACAGTTTACTACTTTTTGTGTAGTTTTTGTCTGCCAGAAACTATAATTCACTAGCTGTGTATCATAAAAGAGTCATCGTTTCTCCTCCTAGGGGTTTTCGAGATTTCTTAATGCAAACCGCAAGTAACTAGGCATTGGCTACCTTAAGAGAGTCATAGTTACTCGTCCCAATTGCTCACCCAGTCTGCCACTTTTCCTTACTGCGGCCAGTCTGCCAGAAGCGATATGTCACTCGTTGTGTATCTTAAGAGATTCATCGTTACTCTTTCCATAGGTTACTGGTATTCTCTGATTCAATGCCTCTCGTGACGAAAAAGTGGCTATCTTAATAGTGCAATACTTCTTCCTCCCAGTTGCTCACACAGTTTACTACTTTTTTGTGTAGTTTTTGTCTGCCAGAAACTATAATTCACTAGTTTTGTATCATAAAAGAGTCATCGTTTCTCCTCCTAGGGGTTATTCGAGACCTCTTAATGCAAACCGCAAGTAACGAGGCATTGGCTACCTTAAGAGAGTCATAGTTACTCGTCCCAATTGCTCACCCAGTCTGCCACTTTTCCTTACTGCGGCCAGTCTGCCAGAAGCAATATGTCACTCGTTGTGTATCTTAAGAGATTCATCGTTACTCTTTCCATAGGTTACTGGTATTCTCTGATTCAATGCCTCTCGTGACGAAAAAGTGGCTATCTTAATAGTGCAATACTTCTTCCTCCCAGTTGCTCACACAGTTTACTACTTTTTTGTGTAGTTTTTGTCTGCCAGAAACTATAATTCACTAGTTTTGTATCATAAAAGAGTCATCGTTTCTCCTCCTAGGGGTTATTCGAGACCTCTTAATGCAAACCGCAAGTAACGAGGCATTGGCTACCTTAAGAGAGTCATAGTTAATCGTCCCAATTGCTCACCCAGTCTGCCACTTTTCCTTACTGCGGCCAGTCTGCCAGAAGCGATATGTCACTCGTTGTGTATCTTAAGAGATTCATCGTTACTCTTTCCATAGGTTACTGGTATTCTCTGATTCAATGCCTCTCGTGACGAAAAAGTGGCTATCTTAATAGTGCAATACTTCTTCCTCCCAGTTGCTCACACAGTTTACTACTTTTTTGTGTAGTTTTTGTCTGCCAGAAACTATAATTCACTAGTTTTGTATCATAAAAGAGTCATCGTTTCTCCTCCTAGGGGTTATTCGAGACCTCTTAATGCAAACCGCAAGTAACGAGGCATTGGCTACCTTAAGAGAGTCATAGCTAATCGTCCCAATTGCTCACCCAGTCTGCCACTTTTCCTTACTGCGGCCAGTCTGCCAGAAGCAATATGTCATTCGTTGTGTATCTTAAGAGATTCATCGTTACTCTTTCCATAGGTTACTGGTATTCTCTGATTCAATGCCTCTCGTGACGAAAAAGTGGCTATCTTAATAGTGCAATACTTCTTCCTCCCAGTTGCTCACACAGTTTACTACTTTTTTGTGTAGTTTTTGTCTGCCAGAAACTATAATTCACTAGTTTTGTATCATAAAAGAGTCATCGTTTCTCCTCCTAGGGGTTATTCGAGACCTCTTAATGCAAACCGCAAGTAACGAGGCATTGGCTACCTTAAGAGAGTCATAGTTACTCGTCCCAATTGCTCACCCAGTCTGCCACTTTTCCTTACTGCGGCCAGTCTGCCAGAAGCGATATGTCACTCGTTGTGTATCTTAAGAGATTCATCGTTACTCATTCCATAGGTTACTGGTATTCTCTGATTCAATGCCTCTCGTGACGAAAAAGTGGCTATCTTAATAGTGCAATACTTCTTCCTCCCAGTTGCTCACACAGTTTACTACTTTTTTGTGTAGTTTTTGTCTGCCAGAAAATATAATTCACTAGTTTTGTATCATAAAAGAGTCATCGTTTCTCCTCCTAGGGGTTTTCGAGATTTCTTAATCCAAACCGCAAGTAACGAGGCATTGGCTACCTTAAGAGAGTCATAGTTACTCGTCCCAATTGCTCACCCAGTCTGCCACTTTTCCTTACTGCGGCCAGTCTGCCAGAAGCGATATGTCACTCGTTGTGTATCTTAAGAGATTCATCGTTACACTTTCCATAGGTTACTGGTATTCTCTGATTCAATGTCTCTCGTGACGAAAAAGTGGCTATCTTAATAGTGCAATACTTCTTCCTCCCAGTTGCTCACACAGTTTACTACTTTTTTGTGTAGTTTTTGTCTGCCAGAAACTATAATTCACTAGTTTTGTATCATAAAAGAGTCATCGTTTCTCCTCCTAGGGGTTATTCGAGACCTCTTAATGCAAACCGCAAGTAACGAGGCATTGGCTACCTTAAGAGAGTCATAGTTACTCGTCCCAATTGCTCACCCATGCTGCCACTTTTCCTTACTGCGGCCAGTCTGCCAGAAGCGATATGTCACTCGTTGTGTATCTTAAGAGATTCATCGTTACTCTTTCCATAGGTTACTGGTATTCTCTGATTCAATGCCTCTCGTGACGAAAAAGTGGCTATCTTAATAGTGCAATACTTCTTCCTCCCAGTTGCTCACACAGTTTACTACTTTTTTGTGTAGTTTTTGTCTGCCAGAAACTATAATTCACTAGTTTTGTATCATAAAAGAGTCATCGTTTCTCCTCCTAGGGGTTATTCGAGACCTCTTAATCCAAACCGCAAGTAACGAGGCATTGGCTACCTTAAGAGAGTCATAGTTACTCGTCCCAATTGCACACCCAGTCTGCCACTTTTTCTTACTGCGGCCAGTCTGCCAGAAGCGATATGTCACTCGTTGTGTATCTTAAGAGATTCATCGTTACTCCTTCCATAGGTTACTGGTATTCTATGAGTCAATACCTCTCGTGACGAAAAAGTGGCTATCTTAATAGTGCAATACTTCTTCCTCCGAGTTGCTCACACAGTTTACTACTTTTTGTGTAGTTTTTGTCTGCCAGAAACTATAATTCACTAGCTGTGTATCATAAAAGAGTCATCGTTTCTCCTCCTAGGGGTTTTCGAGTTTTCTTAATCCAAACCGCAAGTAACGAGGCATTGGCTACCTTAAGAGAGTCATAGTTACTCGTCCCAATTGCTCACCCAGTCTGCCACTTTTTCTTACTGCGGCCAGTCTGCCAGAAGCGATATGTCACTCGTTGTGTATCTTAAGAGATTCATCGTTACTCCTTCCATAGGTTACTGGTATTCTATGAGTCAATACCTCTCGTGACGAAAAAGTGGCTATCTTAATAGTGCAATACTTCTTCCTCCGAGTTGCTCACACAGTTTACTACTTTTTGTGTAGTTTTTGTCTGCGAGAAACTATAATTCACTAGCTGTGTATCATAAAAGAGTCATCGTTTCTCCTCCTAGGGGTTTTCGAGATTTCTTAATCCAAACCGCAAGTAACGAGGCATTGGCTACCTTAAGAGAGTCATAGTTACTCGTCCCAATTGCTCACCCAGTCTGCCACTTTTCCTTACTGCGGCCAGTCTGCCAGGAGCGATATGTCACTCGTTGTGTATCTTAAGAGATTCATCGTTACTCTTTCCATAGGTTACTGGTATTCTCTGATTCAATGCCTCTCGTGACGAAAAAGTGGCTATCTTAATAGTGCAATACTTCTTCCTCCCAGTTGCTCACACAGTTTACTACTTTTTTGTGTAGTTTTTGTCTGCCAGAAACTATAATTCACTAGTTTTGTATCATAAAAGAGTCATCGTTTCTCCTCCTAGGGGTTATTCGAGACCTCTTAATGCAAACCGCAAGTAACGAGGCATTGGCTACCTTAAGAGAGTCATAGTTACTCGTCCCAATTGCTCACCCAGTCTGCCACTTTTCCTTACTGCGGCCAGTCTGCAAGAAGCAATATGTCACTCGTTGTGTATCTTAAGAGATTCATCGTTACTCTTTCCATAGGTTACTGGTATTCTCTGATTCAATGCCTCTCGTGACGAAAAAGTGGCTATCTTAATAGTGCAATACTTCTTCCTCCCAGTTGCTCACACAGTTTACTACTTTTTTGTGTAGTTTTTGTCTGCCAGAAACTATAATTCACTAGTTTTGTATCTTAAAAGAGTCATCGTTTCTCCTCCTAGGGGTTATTCGAGACCTCTTAATGCAAACCGCAAGTAACGAGGCATTGGCTACCTTAAGAGAGTCATAGTTACTCGTCCCAATTGCTCACCCAGTCTGCCACTTTTCCTTACTGCGGCCAGTCTGCCAGAAGCGATATGTCACTCGTTGTGTATCTTAAGAGATTCATCGTTACTCTTTCCATAGGTTACTGGTATTCTCTGATTCAATGCCTCTCGTGACGAAAAAGTGGCTATCTTAATAGTGCAATACTTCTTCCTCCCAGTTGCTCACACAGTTTACTACTTTTTTGTGTAGTTTTTGTCTGCCAGAAACTATAATTCACTAGTTTTGTATCATAAAAGATTCATCGTTTCTCCTCCTAGGGGTTATTCGAGACCTCTTAATCCAAACCGCAAGTAACGAGGCATTGGCTACCTTAAGAGAGTCATAGTTACTCGTCCCAATTGCTCACCCAGTCTGCCACTTTTTCTTACTGCGGCCAGTCTGCCAGAAGCGATATGTCACTCGTTGTGTATCTTAAGAGATTCATTGTTTCTCCTTCCATAGGTTACTGGTATTCTATGAGTCAATACCTCTCGTGACGAAAAAGTGGCTATCTTAATAGTGCAATACTTCTTCCTCCGAGTTGCTCACACAGTTTACTACTTTTTGTGTAGTTTTTGTCTGCCAGAAACTATAATTCACTAGCTGTGTATCATAAAAGAGTCATCGTTTCTCCTCCTAGGGGTTTTCGAGATTTCTTAATCCAAACCGCAAGTAACGAGGCATTGGCTACCTTAAGAGAGTCATAGTTACTCGTCCCAATTGCTCACCCAGTCTGCCACTTTTCCTTACTGCGGCCAGTCTGCCAGAAGCGATATGTCACTCGTTGTGTATCTTAAGAGATTCATCGTTACTCTTTCCATAGGTTACTGGTATTCTCTGATTCAATGCCTCTCGTGACGAAAAAGTGGCTATCTTAATAGTGCAATACTTCTTCCTCCCAGTTGCTCACACAGTTTACTACTTTTTTGTGTAGTTTTTGTCTGCCAGAAACTATAATTCACTAGTTTTGTATCATAAAAGAGTCATCGTTTCTCCTCCTAGGGGTTATTCGAGACCTCTTAATGCAAACCGCAAGTAACGAGGCATTGGCTACCTTAAGAGAGTCATAGTTACTCGTCCCAATTGCTCACCCAGTCTGCCACTTTTCCTTACTGCGGCCAGTCTGCCAGAAGCAATATGTCACTCGTTGTGTATCTTAAGAGATTCATCGTTACTCTTTCCATAGGTTACTGGTATTCTCTGATTCAATGCCTCTCGTGACGAAAAAGTGGCTATCTTAATAGTGCAATACTTCTTCCTCCCAGTTTCTCACACAGTTTACTACTTTTTTTTGTAGTTTTTGTCTCCCAGAAACTATAATTCACTAGTTTTGTATCTTAAAAGAGTCATCGTTTCTCCTCCTAGGGGTTATTCGAGACCTCTTAATGCAAACCGCAAGTAACGAGGCATTGGCTACCTTAAGAGAGTCATAGTTACTCGTCCCAATTGCTCACCCAGTCTGCCACTTTTCCTTACTGCGGCCAGTCTGCCAGAAGCGATATGTCACTCGTTGTGTATCTTAAGAGATTCATCGTTACTCTTTCCATAGGTTACTGGTATTCTCTGATTCAATGCCTCTCGTGACGAAAAAGTGGCTATCTTAATAGTGCAATACTTCTTCCTCCCAGTTGCCCACACAGTTTACTACTTTTTTGTGTAGTTTTTGTCTGCCAGAAACTATAATTCACTAGTTTTGTATCATAAAAGAGTCATCGTTTCTCCTCCTAGGGGTTTTCGAGATTTCTTAATCCAAACCGCAAGTAACGAGGCATTGGCTGGCTACCTTAAGAGAGTCATAGTTACTCGTCCCAATTGCTCACCCAGTCTGCCACTTTTCCTTACTGCGGCCAGTCTGCCAGAAGCGATATGTCACTCGTTGTGTATCTTAAGAGATTCATCGTTACTCTTTCCATAGGTTAGTGGTATTCTCTGATTCAATGTCTCTCGTGACGAAAAAGTGGCTATCTTAATAGTGCAATACTTCTTCCTCCCAGTTGCTCACACAGTTTACTACTTTTTGTGTAGTTTTTGTCTGCCAGAAACTATAATTCACTAGCTGTGTATCATAAAAGAGTCATCGTTTCTCCTCCTAGGGGTTTTCGAGATTTCTTAATCCAAACCGCAAGTAACGAGGCATTGGCTACCTTAAGAGAGTCATAGTTACTCGTCCCAATTGCTCACCCAGTCTGCCACTTTTCCTTACTGCGGCCAGTCTGCCAGAAGCGATATGTCACTCGTTGTGTATCTTAAGAGATTCATCGTTACTCTTTCCATAGGTTACTGGTATTCTCTGATTCAATGCCTCTCGTGACGAAAAAGTGGCCATCTTAATAGTGCAATACTTCTTCCTCCCAGTTGCTCACACAGTTTACTACTTTTTTGTGTAGTTTTTGTCTGCCAGAAACTATAATTCACTAGTTTTGTATCATAAAAGAGTCATCGTTTCTCCTCCTAGGGGTTATTCGAGACCTCTTAATGCAAACCGCAAGTAACAAGGCATTGGCTACCTTAAGAGAGTCATAGTTACTCGTCCCAATTGCTCACCCAGTCTGCCACTTTTTCTTACTGCGGCCAGTCTGCCAGAAGCGATATGTCACTCGTTGTGTATCTTAAGAGATTCATCGTTACTCCTTCCATAGGTTACTGGTATTCTCAGAGTCAATACCTCTCGTGACGAAAAAGTGGCTATCTTAATAGTGCAATACTTCTTCCTCCGAGTTGCTCACACAGTTTACTACTTTTTGTGTAGTTTTTGTCTGCCAGAAACTATAATTCACTAGCTGTGTATCATAAAAGTGTCATCGTTTCTCCTCCTAGGGGTTTTGGAGATTTCTTAATCCAAACCGCAAGTAACGAGGCATTGGCTACCTTAAGAGAGTCATAGTTACTCGTCCCAATTGCTCACCCAGTCTGCCACTTTTCCTTACTGCGGCCAGTCTGCCAGAAGCGATATGTCACTCGTTGTGTATCTTAAGAGATTCATCGTTACTCTTTCCATAGGTTACTGGTATTCTCTGATTCAATGCCTCTCGTGACGAAAAAGTGGCTATCTTAATAGTGCAATACTTCTTCCTCCCAGTTGCTCACACAGTTTACTACTTTTTTGTGTAGTTTTTGTCTGCCAGAAACTATAATTCACTAGTTTTGTATCATAAAAGAGTCATCGTTTCTCCTCCTAGGGGTTATTCGAGACCTCTTAATCCAAACCGCAAGTAACGAGGCATTGGCTACCTTAAGAGAGTCATAGTTACTCGTCCCAATTGCTCACCCAGTCTGCCACTTTTTCTTACTGCGGCCAGTCTGCCAGAAGCGATATGTCACTCGTTGTGTATCTTAAGAGATTCATCGTTACTCCTTCCATAGGTTACTGGTATTCTATGAGTCAATACCTCTCGTGACGAAAAAGTGGCTATCTTAATAGTGCAATACTTCTTCCTCCGAGTTGCTCACACAGTTTACTACTTTTTGTGTAGTTTTTGTCTGCCAGAAACTATAATTCACTAGCTGTGTATCATAAAAGAGTCATCGTTTCTCCTCCTAGGGGTTTTCGAGATTTCTTAATCCAAACCGCAAGTAACGAGGCATTGGCTACCTTAAGAGAGTCATAGTTACTCGTCCCAATTGCTCACCTAGTCTGCCACTTTTCCTTACTGCGGCCAGTCTGCCAGAAGCGATATGTCACTCGTTGTGTATCTTAAGAGATTCATCGTTACTCTTTCCATAGGTTACTGGTATTCTCTGATTCAATGCCTCTCGTGACGAAAAAGTGGCTATCTTAATAGTGCAATACTTCTTCCTCCCAGTTGCTCACACAGTTTACTACTTTTTTGTGTAGTTTTTGTCTGCCAGAAACTATAATTCACTAGTTTTGTATCATAAAAGAGTCATCGTTTCTCCTCCTAGGGGTTATTCGAGACCTCTTAATGCAAACCGCAAGTAACGAGGCATTGGCTACCTTAAGAGAGTCATAGTTACTCGTCCCAATTGCTCACCCAGTCTGCCACTTTTCCTTACTGCAGCCAGTCTGCCAGAAGCGATATGTCACTCGTTGTGTATCTTAAGAGATTCATCGTTACTCTTTCCATAGGTTACTGGTATTCTCTGATTCAATGCCTCTCGTGACGAAAAAGTGGCTATCTTAATAGTGCAATACTTCTTCCTCCCAGTTGCTCACACAGTTTACTACTTTTTTGTGTAGTTTTTGTCTGCCAGAAACTATAATTCACTAGTTTTGTATCATAAAAGAGTCATCGTTTCTCCTCCTAGGGGTTATTCGAGACCTCTTAATGCAAACCGCAAGTAACGAGGCATTGGCTACCTTAAGAGAGTCATAGTTACTCGTCCCAATTGCTCACCCAGTCTGCCACATTTCCTTACTGCGGCCAGTCTGCCTGAAGCGATATGTCACTCGTTGTGTATCTTAAGAGATTCATCGTTACTCTTTCCATAGGTTACTGGTATTCTCTGATTCAATGCCTCTCGTGACGAAAAAGTGGCTATCTTAATAGTGCAATACTTCTTCCTCCCAGTTGCTCACACAGTTTACTACTTTTTTGTGTGGTTTTTGTCTGCCAGAAACTATAATTCACTAGCTGTGTATCATAAAAGAGTCATCGTTTCTCCTCCTAGGGGTTATTCGAGACCTCTTAATGCAAACCGCAAGTAACGAGGCATTGGCTACCTTAAGAGAGTCATAGTTACTCGTCCCAATTGCTCACCCAGTCTGCCACTTTTCCTTACTGCGGCCAGTCTGCCAGAAGCGATATGTCACTCGTTGTGTATCTTAAGAGATTCATCGTTACTCTTTCCATAGGTTACTGGTATTCTCTGATTCAATGCCTCTCGTGACGAAAAAGTGGCTATCTTAATAGTGCAATACTTCTTCCTCCCAGTTGCTCACACAGTTTACTACTTTTTTGTGTAGTTTTTGTCTGCCAGAAACTATAATTCACTAGCTGTGTATCATAAAAGAGTCATCGTTTCTCCTCCTAGGGGTTATTCGAGACCTCTTAATGCAAACCGCAAGTAACGAGGCATTGGCTACCTTAAGAGAGTCATAGTTACTCGTCCCAATTGCTCACCCAGTCTGCCACTTTTCCTTACTGCGGCCAGTCTGCCAGAAGCGATATGTCACTCGTTGTGTATCTTAAGAGATTCATCGTTACTCTTTCCATAGGTTACTGGTATTCTCTGATTCAATGCCTCTCGTGACGAAAAAGTGGCTATCTTAATAGTGCAATACTTCTTCCTCCCAGTTGCTCACACAGTTTACTACTTTTTTGTGTAGTTTTTGTCTGCCAGAAACTATAATTCACTAGTTTTGTATCATAAAAGAGTCATCGTTTCTCCTCCTAGGGGTTATTCGAGACCTCTTAATCCAAACCGCAAGTAACGAGGCATTGGCTACCTTAAGAGAGTCATAGTTACTCGTCCCAATTGCTCACCCAGTCTGCCACTTTTTCTTACTGCGGCCAGTCTGCCAGAAGCGATATGTCACTCGTTGTGTATCTTAAGAGATTCATCGTTACTCCTTCCATAGGTTACTGGTATTCTATGAGTCAATACCTCTCGTGACGAAAAAGTGGCTATCTTAATAGTGCAATACTTCTTCCTCCGAGTTGCTCACACAGTTTACTACTTTTTGTGTAGTTTTTGTCTGCCAGAAACTATAATTCACTAGCTGTGTATCATAAAAGAGTCATCGTTTCTCCTCCTAGGGGTTTTCGAGATTTCTTAATCCAAACCGCAAGTAACGAGGCATTGGCTACCTTAAGAGAGTCATAGTTACTCGTCCCAATTGCTCACCCAGTCTGCCACTTTTCCTTACTGCGGCCAGTCTGCCAGAAGCGATATGTCACTCGTTGTGTATCTCAAGAGATTCATCGTTACTCTTTCCATAGGTTACTGGTATTCTCTGATTCAATGCCTCTCGTGACGAAAATGTGGCTATCTTAATAGTGCAATACTTCTTCCTCCCAGTTGCTCACACAGTTTACTACTTTTTTGTGTAGTTTTTGTCTGCCAGAAACTATAATTCACTAGCTGTGTATCATAAAAGAGTCATCGTTTCTCCTCCTAGGGGTTATTCGAGACCTCTTAATGCAAACCGCAAGTAACGAGGCATTGGCTACCTTAAGAGAGTCATAGTTACTCGTCCCAATTGCTCACCCAGTCTGCCACTTTTCCTTACTGCGGCCAGTCTGCCAGAAGCAATATGTCACTCGTTGTGTATCTTAAGAGATTCATCGTTACCCTTTCCATAGGTTACTGGTATTCTCTGATTCAATGCCTCTCGTGACGAAAAAGTGGCTATCTTAATAGTGCAATACTTCTTCCTCCCAGTTGCTCACACAGTTTACTACTTTTTTGTGTAGTTTTTGTCTGCCAGAAACTATAATTCACTAGTTTTGTATCTTAAAAGAGTCATCGTTTCTCCTCCTAGGGGTTATTAGAGACCTCTTAATGCAAACCGCAAGTAACGAGGCATTGGCTACCTTAAGAGAGTCATAGTTACTCGTCCCAATTGCTCACCCAGTCTGCCACTTTTCCTTACTGCGGCCAGTCTGCCAGAAGCGATATGTCACTCGTTGTGTATCTTAAGAGATTCATCGTTACTCTTTCCATAGGTTACTGGTATTCTCTGATTCAATGCCTCTCGTGACGAAAAAGTGGCTATCTTAATAGTGCAATACTTCTTCCTCCCAGTTGCTCACACAGTTTACTACTTTTTTTTGTAGTTTTTGTCTGCCAGAAACTATAATTCACTAGTTTTGTATCATAAAAGAGTCATCGTTTCTCCTCCTAGGGGTTTTCGAGATTTCTTAATCCAAACCGCAAGTAACCAGGCATTGGCTACCTTAAGAGAGTCATAGTTACTCGTCCCAATTGCTCACCCAGTCTGCCACTTTTCCTTACTGCGGCCAGTCTGCCAGAAGCGATATGTCACTCGTTGTGTATCTTAAGAGATTCATCGTTACTCTTTCCATAGGTTACTGGTATTCTCTGATTCAATGTCTCTCGTGACGAAAAAGTGGCTATCTTAATAGTGCAATACTTCTTCCTCCCAGTTGCTCACACAGTTTACTACTTTTTTGTGTAGTTTTTGTCTGCCAGAAACTATAATTCACTAGCTGTGTATCATAAAAGAGTCATCGTTTCTCCTCCTAGGGGTTTTCGAGATTTCTTAATCCAAACCGCAAGTAACGAGGCATTGGCTACCTTAAGAGAGTCATAGTTACTCGTCCCAATTGCTCACCCAGTCTGCCACTTTTCCTTACTGCGGCCAGTCTGCCAGAAGCGATATGTCACTCGTTGTGTATCTTAAGAGATTCATCGTTACTCTTTCCATAGGTTACTGGTATTCTCTGATTCAATGCCTCTCGTGACGAAAAAGTGGCTATCTTAATAGTGCAATACTTCTTCCTCCCAGTTGCTCACACAGTTTACTACTTTTTTGTGTAGTTTTTGTCTGCCAGAAACTATAATTCACTAGTTTTGTATCATAAAAGAGTCATCGTTTCTCCTCCTAGGGGTTATTCGAGACCTCTTAATGCAAACCGCAAGTAACGAGGCATTGGCTACCTTAAGAGAGTCATAGTTACTCGTCCCAATTGCTCACCCAGTCTGCCACTTTTCCTTACTGCGGCCAGTCTGCCAGAAGCGATATGTCACTCGTTGTGTATCTTAAGAGATTCATCGTTACTCTTTAAATAGGTTACTGGTATTCTCTGATTCAATGCCTCTCGTGACGAAAAAGTGGCTATCTTAATAGTGCAATACTTCTTCCTCCCAGTTGCTCACACAGTTTACTACTTTTTGTGTAGTTTTTGTCTGCCAGAAACTATAATTCACTAGCTGTGTATCATAAAAGAGTCATCGTTTCTCCTCCTTGGGGTTATTCGAGACCTCTTAATGCAAACCGCAAGTAACGAGGCATTGGCTACCTTAAGAGAGTCATAGTTACTCGTCCCAATTGCTCACCCAGTCTGCCACTTTTCCTTACTGCGGCCAGTCTGCCAGAAGCGATATGTCACTCGTTGTGTATCTTAAGAGATTCATCGTTACTCTTTCCATACGTTACTGGTATTCTCTGATTCAATGCCTCTCGTGACGAAAAAGTGGCTATCTTAATAGTGCAATACTTCTTCCTCCCAGTTGCTCACACAGTTTACTACTTTTTTGTGTAGTTTTTGTCTGCCAGAAACTATAATTCACTAGTTTTGTATCATAAAAGAGTCATCGTTTCTCCTCCTACGGGTTATTCGAGACCTCTTAATCCAAACCGCAAGTAACGAGGCATTGGCTACCTTAAGAGAGTCATAGTTACTCGTCCCAATTGCTCACCCAGTCTGCCACTTTTTCTTACTGCGGCCAGTCTGCCAGAAGCGATATGTCACTCGTTGTGTATCTTAAGAGATTCATCGTTACTCCTTCCATAGGTTACTGGTATTCTCTGAGTCAATACATCTCGTGACGAAATAGTGGCTATCTTAATAGTGCAATACTTCTTCCTCCGAGTTGCTCACACAGTTTACTACTTTTTGTGTAGTTTTTGTCTGCCAGAAACTATAATTCACTAGCTGTGTATCATAAAAGAGTCATCGTTTCTCCTCCTAGGGGTTTTCGAGATTTCTTAATCCAAACCGCAAGTAACGAGGCATTGGCTACCTTAAGAGAGTCATAGTTACTTGTCCCAATTGCTCACCCAGTCTGCCACTTTTCCTTACTGCGGCCAGTCTGCCAGAAGCGATATGTCACTCGTTGTGTATCTTAAGAGATTCATCGTTACTCTTTCCATAGGTTACTGGTATTCTCTGATTCAATGCCTCTCGTGACGAAAAAGTGGCTATCTTAATAGTGCAATACTTCTTCCTCCGAGTTGCTCACACAGTTTACTACTTTTTTGTGTAGTTTTTGTCTGCCAGAAACTATAATTCACTAGCTGTGTATCATAAAAGAGTCATCGTTTCTCCTCCTAGGGGTTTTCGAGATTTCTTAATCCAAACCGCAAGTAACGAGGCATTGGCTACCTTAAGAGAGTCATAGTTACTCGTCCCAATTGCTCACCCAGTCTGCCACTTTTCCTTACTGCGGCCAGTCTGCCAGAAGCGATATGTCACTCGTTGTGTATCTTAAGAGATTCATCGTTACTCTTTCCATACGTTACTGGTATTCTCTGATTCAATGCCTCTCGTGACGAAAAAGTGGCTATCTTAATAGTGCAATACTTCTTCCTCCCAGTTGCTCACACAGTTTACTACTTTTTTGTGTAGTTTTTGTCTGCCAGAAACTATAATTCACTAGTTTTGTATCATAAAAGAGTCATCGTTTCTCCTCCTAGGGGTTATTCGAGACCTCTTAATGCAAACCGCAAGTAACGAGGCATTGGCTACCTTAAGAGAGTCATAGTTACTCGTCCCAATTGCTCACCCAGTCTGCCACTTTTTCTTACTGCGGCCAGTCTGCCAGAAGCGATATGTCACTCGTTGTGTATCTTAAGAGATTCATCGTTACTCCTTCCATAGGTTACTGGTATTCTCTGAGTCAATACCTCTCGTGACGAAATAGTGGCTATCTTAATAGTGCAATACTTCTTCCTCCGAGTTGCTCACACAGTTTACTACTTTTTGTGTAGTTTTTGTCTGCCAGAAACTATAATTCACTAGCTGTGTATCATAAAAGAGTCATCGTTTCTCCTCCTAGGGGTTTTCGAGATTTCTTAATCCAAACCGCAAGTAACGAGGCATTGGCTACCTTAAGAGAGTCATAGTTACTCGTCCCAATTGCTCACCCAGTCTGCCACTTTTTCTTACTGCGGCCAGTCTGCCAGAAGCGATATGTCACTCGTTGTGTATCTTAAGAGATTCATCGTTACTCCTTCCATAGGTTACTGGTATTCTCTGAGTCAATACCTCTCGTGACGAAATAGTGGCTATCTTAATAGTGCAATACTTCTTCCTCCGAGTTGCTCACACAGTTTACTACTTTTTGTGTAGTTTTTGTCTGCCAGAAACTATAATTCACTAGCTGTGTATCATAAAAGAGTCATCGTTTCTCCTCCTAGGGGTTTTCGAGATTTCTTAATCCAAACCGCAAGTAACGAGGCATTGGCTACCTTAAGAGAGTCATAGTTACTCGTCCCAATTGCTCACCCAGTCTGCCACTTTTCCTTACTGCGGCCAGTCTGCCAGAAGCGATATGTCACTCGTTGTGTATCTTAAGAGATTCATCGTTACTCTTTCCATAGGTTACTGGTATTCTCTGATTCAATGCCTCTCGTGACGAAAAAGTGGCTATCTTAATAGTGCAATACTTCTTCCTCCGAGTTGCTCACACAGTTTACTACTTTTTTGTGTAGTTTTTGTCTGCCAGAAACTATAATTCACTAGCTGTGTATCATAAAAGAGTCATCGTTTCTCCTCCTAGGGGTTTTCGAGATTTCTTAATCCAAACCGCAAGTAACGAGGCATTGGCTACCTTAAGAGAGTCATAGTTACTCGTCCCAATTGCTCACCCAGTCTGCCACTTTTCCTTACTGCGGCCAGTCTGCCAGAAGCGATATGTCACTCGTTGTGTATCTTAAGAGATTCATCGTTACTCTTTCCATAGGTTACTGGTATTCTCTGATTCAATGCCTCTCGTGACGAAAAAGTGGCTATCTTAATAGTGCAATACTTCTTCCTCCGAGTTGCTCACACAGTTTACTACTTTTTTGTGTAGTTTTTGTCTGCCAGAAACTATAATTCACTAGCTGTGTATCATAAAAGAGTCATCGTTTCTCCTCCTAGGGGTTTTCGAGATTTCTTAATCCAAACCGCAAGTAACGAGGCATTGGCTACCTTAAGAGAGTCATAGTTACTCGTCCCAATTGCTCACCCAGTCTGCCACTTTTCCTTACTGCGGCCAGTCTGCCAGAAGCGATATGTCACTCGTTGTGTATCTTAAGAGATTCATCGTTACTTTTTCCATACGTTACTGGTATTCTCTGATTCAATGCCTCTCGTGACGAAAAAGTGGCTATCTTAATAGTGCAATACTTCTTCCTCCCAGTTGCTCACACAGTTTACTACTTTTTTGTGTAGTTTTTGTCTGCCAGAAACTATAATTCACTAGTTTTGTATCATAAAAGAGTCATCGTTTCTCCTCCTAGGGGTTATTCGAGACCTCTTAATCCAAACCGCAAGTAACGAGGCATTGGCTACCTTAAGAGAGTCATAGTTACTCGTCCCAATTGCTCACCCAGTCTGCCACTTTTTCTTACTGCGGCCAGTCTGCCAGAAGCGATATGTCACTCGTTGTGTATCTTAAGAGATTCATCGTTACTCCTTCCATAGGTTACTGGTATTCTCTGAGTCAATACCTCTCGTGACGAAATAGTGGCTATCTTAATAGTGCAATACTTCTTCCTCCGAGTTGCTCACACAGTTTGTTACTTTTTGTGTAGTTTTTGTCTGCCAGAAACTATAATTCACTAGCTGTGTATCATAAAAGGGTCATCGTTTCTCCTCCTAGGGGTTTTCGAGATTTCTTAATCCAAACCGCAAGTAACGAGGCATTGGCTACCTTAAGAGAGTCATAGTTACTCGTCCCAATTGCTCACCCAGTCTGCCACTTTTCCTTACTGCGGCCAGTCTGCCAGAAGCGATATGTCACTCGTTGTGTATCTTAAGAGATTCATCGTTACTCTTTCCATAGGTTACTGGTATTCTCTGATTCAATGCCTCTCGTGACGAAAAAGTGGCTATCTTAATAGTGCAATACTTCTTCCTCCGAGTTGCTCATACAGTTTACTACTTTTTTGTGTAGTTTTTGTCTGCCAGAAACTATAATTCACTAGCTGTGTATCATAAAAGAGTCATCGTTTCTCCTCCTAGGGGTTTTCGAGATTTCTTAATCCAAACCGCAAGTAACGAGGCATTGGCTACCTTAAGAGAGTCATAGTTACTCGTCCCAATTGCTCACCCAGTCTGCCACTTTTTCTTACTGCGGCCAGTCTGCCAGAAGCGATATGTCACTCGTTGTGTATCTTAAGAGATTCATCGTTACTCCTTCCATAGGTTACTGGTATTCTATGAGTCAATACCTCTCGTGACGAAAAAGTGGCTATCTTAATGGTGCAATACTTCTTCCTCCGAGTTGCTCACACAGTTTACTACTTTTTGTGTAGTTTTTGTCTGCCAGAAACTATAATTCACTAGCTGTGTATCATAAAAGAGTCATCGTTTCTCCTCCTAGGGGTTTTCGAGATTTCTTAATCCAAACCGCAAGTAACGAGGCATTGGCTACCTTAAGAGAGTCATAGTTACTCGTCCCAATTGCTCACCCAGTCTGCCACTTTTCCTTACTGCGGCCAGTCTGCCAGAAGCGATATGTCACTCGTTGTGTATCTTAAGAGATTCATCGTTACTCTTTCCATAGGTTACTGGTATTCTCTGATTCAATGCCTCTCGTGACGAAAAAGTGGCTATCTTAATAGTGCAATACTTCTTCCTCCCAGTTGCTCACACAGTTTACTACTTTTTTGTGTAGTTTTTGTCTGCCAGAAACTATAATTCACTAGCTGTGTATCATAAAAGAGTCATCGTTTCTCCTCCTAGGGGTTATTCGAGACCTCTTAATGCAAACCGCAAGTAACGAGGCATTGGCTACCTTAAGAGAGTCATAGTTACTCGTCCCAATTGCTCTCCCAGTCTGCCACTTTTCCTTACTGCGGCCAGTCTGCCAGAAGCGATATGTCACTCGTTGTGTATCTTAAGAGATTCATCGTTACTCTTTCCATACGTTACTGGTATTCTCTGATTCAATGCCTCTCGTGACGAAAAAGTGGCTATCTTAATAGTGCAATACTTCTTCCTCCCAGTAGCTCACACAGTTTACTACTTTTTTGTGTAGTTTTTGTCTGCCAGAAACTATAATTCACTAGTTTTGTATCATAAAAGAGTCATCGTTTCTCCTCCTAGGGGTTATTCGAGACCTCTTAATCCAAACCGCAAGTAACGAGGCATTGGCTACCTTAAGAGAGTCATAGTTACTCGTCCCAATTGCTCACCCAGTCTGCCACTTTTTCTTACTGCGGCCAGTCTGCCAGAAGCGATATGTCACTCGTTGTGTATCTTAAGAGATTCATCGTTACTCCTTCCATAGGTTACTGGTATTCTCTGAGTCAATACCTCTCGTGACGAAACAGTGGCTATCTTAATAGTGCAATACTTCTTCCTCCGAGTTGCTCACACAGTTTACTACTTTTTGTGTAGTTTTTGTCTGCCAGAAACTATAATTCACTAGCTGTGTATCATAAAAGAGTCATCGTTTCTCCTCCTAGGGGTTTTCGAGATTTCTTAATCCAAACCGCAAGTAACGAGGCATTGGCTACCTTAAGAGAGTCATAGTTACTCGTCCCAATTGCTCACCCAGTCTGCCACTTTTCCATACTGCGGCCAGTCTGCCAGAAGCGATATGTCACTCGTTGTGTATCTTAAGAGATTCATCGTTACTCTTTCTATAGGTTACTGGTATTCTCTGATTCAATGCCTCTCGTGACGAAAAAGTGGCTATCTTAATAGTGCAATACTTCTTCCTCCCAGTTGCTCACACAGTTTACTACTTTTTTGTGTAGTTTTTGTCTGCCAGAAACTATAATTCACTAGTTTTGTATCATAAAAGAGTCATCGTTTCTCCTCCTAGGGGTTATTCGAGACCTCTTAATCCAAACCGCAAGTAACGAGGCATTGGCTACCTTAAGAGAGTCATAGTTACTCGTCCCAATTGCTCACCCAGTCTGCCACTTATTCTTACTGTGGCCAGTCTGCCAGAAGCGATATGTCACTCGTTGTGTATCTTAAGAGATTCATCGTTACTCCTTCCATAGGTTACTGGTATTCTATGAGTCAATACCTCTCGTGACGAAAAAGTGGCTATCTTAATGGTGCAATACTTCTTCCTCCGAGTTGCTCACACAGTTTACTAGTTTTTGTGTAGTTTTTGTCTGCCAGAAACTATAATTCACTAGCTGTGTATCATAAAAGAGTCATCGTTTCTCCTCCTAGGGGTTTTCGAGATTTCTTAATCCAAACCGCAAGTAACGAGGCATTGGCTACCTTAAGAGAGTCATAGTTACTCGTCCCAATTGCTCACCCAGTCTGCCACTTTTTCTTACTTCGGCCAGTCTGCCAGAAGCGATATGTCACTCGTTGTGTATCTTAAGAGATTCATCGTTACTCTTTCCATAGGTTACTGGTATTCTATGAGTCAATACCTCTCGTGACGAAAAAGTGGCTATCTTAATAGTGCAATACTTCTTCCTCCGAGTTGCTCACACAGTTTACTACTTTTTGTGTAGTTTTTGTCTGCCAGAAACTATAATTCACTAGTTTTGTATCATAAAAGAGTCATCGTTTCTCCTCCTAGGGGTTTTCGAGATTTCTTAATCCAAACCGCAAGTAACGAGGCATTGGCTACCTTAAGAGAGTCATAGTTACTCGTCCCAATTGCTCACCCAGTCTGCCACTTTTCCTTACTGCGGCCAGTCTGCCAGAAGCGATATGTCACTCGTTGTGTATCTTAAGAGATTCATCGTTACTCTTTCCATAGGTTACTGGTATTCTCTGATTCAATGCCTCTCGTGACGAAAAAGTGGCTATCTTAATAGTGCAATACTTCTTCCTCCCAGTTGCTCACACAGTTTACTACTTTTTTGTGTAGTTTTTGTCTGCCAGAAACTATAATTCACTAGTTTTGTATCATAAAAGAGTCATCGTTTCTCCTCCTAGGGGTTATTCGAGACCTCTTAATGCAAACCGCAAGTAACGAGGCATTGGCTACCTTAAGAGAGTCATAGTTACTCGTCCCAATTGCTCACCCAGTCTGCCACTTTTCCTTACTGCGGCCAGTCTGCCAGAAGCGATATGTCACTCGTTGTGTATCTTAAGAGATTCATCGTTACTCTTTCCATAGGTTACTGGTATTCTCTGATTCAATGCCTCTCGTGACGAAAAAGTGGCTATCTTAATAGTGCAATACTTCTTCCTCCCAGTTGCTCACACAGTTTACTACTTTTTTGTGTAGTTTTTGTCTGCCAGAAACTATAATTCACTAGCTGTGTATCATAAAAGAGTCATCGTTTCTCCTCCTAGGGGTTATTCGAGACCTCTTAATGCAAACCGCAAGTAACGAGGCATTGGCTACCTTAAGAGAGTCATAGTTACTCGTCCCAATTGCTCACCCAGTCTGCCACTTTTCCTTACTGCGGCCAGTCTGCCAGAAGCGATATGTCACTCGTTGTGTATCTTAAGAGATTCATCGTTACTCTTTCCATACGTTACTGGTATTCTCTGATTCAATGCCTCTCGTGACGAAAAAGTGGCTATCTTAATAGTGCAATACTTCTTCCTCCCAGTTGCTCACACAGTTTACTACTTTTTTGTGTAGTTTTTGTCTGCCAGAAACTATAATTCACTAGTTTTGTATCATAAAAGAGTCATCGTTTCTCCTCCTAGGGGTTTTCGAGATTTCTTAATCCAAACCGCAAGTAACGAAACATTGGCTACCTTAAGAGAGTCATAGTTACTCGTCCCAATTGCACACCCAGTCTGCCACTTTTTCTTACTGCGGCCAGTCTGCCAGAAGCGATATGTCACTCGTTGTGTATCTTAAGAGATTCATCGTTACTCCTTCCATAGGTTACTGGTATTCTATGAGTCAATACCTCTCGTGACGAAAAAGTGGCTATCTTAATAGTGCAATACTTCTTCCTCCGAGTTGCTCACACAGTTTACTACTTTTTGTGTAGTTTTTGTCTGCCAGAAACTATAATTCACTAGTTTTGTATCATAAAAGAGTCATCGTTTCTCCTCCTAGGGGTTTTCGAGATTTCTTAATCCAAACCGCAAGTAACGAGGCATTGGCTACCTTAAGAGAGTCATAGTTACTCGTCCCAATTGCTCACCCAGTCTGCCACTTTTCCTTACTGCGGCCAGTCTGCCAGAAGCGATATGTCACTCGTTGTGTATCTTAAGAGATTCATCGTTACTCTTTCCATAGGTTACTGGTATTCTCTGATTCAATGCCTCTCGTGACGAAAAAGTGGCTATCTTAATAGTGCAATACTTCTTCCTCCCAGTTGCTCACACAGTTTACTACTTTTTTGTGTAGTTTTTGTCTGCCAGAAACTATAATTCACTAGTTTTGTATCATAAAAGAGTCATCGTTTCTCCTCCTAGGGGTTATTCGAGACCTCTTAATCCAAACCGCAAGTAACGAGGCATTGGCTACCTTAAGAGAGTCATAGTTACTCGTCCCAATTGCTCACCCAGTCTGCCACTTTTTGTTACTGCGGCCATTCTGCCAGAAGCGATATGTCACTCGTTGTGTATCTTAAGAGATTCATCGTTACTCCTTCCATAGGTTACTGGTATTCTCTGAGTCAATACCTCTCGTGACGAAAAAGTGGCTATCTTAATAGTGCAATACTTCTTCCTCCCAGTTGCTCACACAGTTTACTACTTTTTGTGTAGTTTTTGTCTGCCAGAAACTATAATTCACTAGCTGTGTATCATAAAAGAGTCATCGTTTCTCCTCCTAGGGGTTATTCGAGACCTCTTAATGCAAACCGCAAGTAACGAGGCATTGGCTACCTTAAGAGAGTCATAGTTACTCGTCCCAATTGCTCACCCAGTCTGCCACTTTTCCTTACTGCGGCCAGTCTGCCAGAAGCGATATGTCACTCGTTGTGTATCTTAAGAGATTCATCGTTACTCTTTCCATAGGTTACTGGTATTCTCTGATTCAATGCCTCTCGTGACGAAAAAGTGGCTATCTTAATAGTGCAATACTTCTTCCTCCCAGTTGCTCACACAGTTTACTACTTTTTTGTGTAGTTTTTGTCTGCCAGAAACTATAATTCACTAGCTGTGTATCATAAAAGAGTCATCGTTTCTCCTCCTAGGGGTTATTCGAGACCTCTTAATGCAAACCGCAAGTAACGAGGCATTGGCTACCTTAAGAGAGTCATAGTTACTCGTCCCAATTGCTCACCCAGTCTGCCACTTTTCCTTACTGCGGCCAGTCTGCCAGAAGCGATATGTCACTCGTTGTGTATCTTAAGAGATTCATCGTTACTCTTTCCATACGTTACTGGTATTCTCTGATTCAATGCCTCTCGTGACGAAAAAGTGGCTATCTTAATAGTGCAATACTTCTTCCTCCCAGTTGCTCACACAGTTTACTACTTTTTTGTGTAGTTTTTGTCTGCCAGAAACTATAATTCACTAGCTGTGTATCATAAAAGAGTCATCGTTTCTCCTCCTAGGGGTTATTCGAGACCTCTTAATCCAAACCGCAAGTAACGAGGCATTGGCTACCTTAAGAGAGTCATAGTTACTCGTCCCAATTGCTCACCCAGTCTGCCACTTTTTTCTTACTGCGGCCAGTCTGCCAGAAGCGATATGTCACTCGTTGTGTATCTTAAGAGATTCATCGTTACTCCTTCCATAGGTTACTGGTATTCTCTGAGTCAATACCTCTCGTGACGAAACAGTGGCTATCTTAATAGTGCAATACTTCTTCCTCCGAGTTGCTCACACAGTTTACTACTTTTTGTGTAGTTTTTGTCTGCCAGAAACTATAATTCACTAGTTTTGTATCATAAAAGAGTCATCGTTTCTCCTCCTAGGGGTTATTCGAGACCTCTTAATCCAAACCGCAAGTAACGAGGCATTGGCTACCTTAAGAGAGTCATAGTTACTCGTCCCAATTGCTCACCCAGTCTGCCACTTTTTCTTACTGCGGCCAGTCTGCCAGAAGCGATATGTCACTCGTTGTGTATCTTAAGAGATTCATCGTTACTCCTTCCATAGGTTACTGGTATTCTATGAGTCAATACCTCTCGTGACGAAAAAGTGGCTATCTTAATAGTGCAATACTTCTTCCTCCGAGTTGCTCACACAGTTTACTACTTTTAGTGTAGTTTTTGTCTGCCAGAAACTATAATTCACTAGCTGTGTATCATAAAAGAGTCATCGTTTCTCCTCCTAGGGGTTTTCGAGATTTCTTAATCCAAACCGCAAGTAACGAGGCATTGGCTACCTTAAGAGAGTCATAGTTACTCGTCCCAATTGCTCACCCAGTCTGCCACTTTTCCTTACTGCGGCCAGTCTGCCAGAAGCGATATGTCACTCGTTGTGTATCTTAAGAGATTCATCGTTACTCTTTCCATAGGTTACTGGTATTCTCTGATTCAATGCCTCTCGTGACGAAAAAGTGGCTATCTTAATAGTGCAATACTTCTTCCTCCCAGTTGCTCACACAGTTTACTACTTTTTTGTGTAGTTTTTGTCTGCCAGAAACTATAATTCACTAGTTTTGTATCATAAAAGAGTCATCGTTTCTCCTCCTAGGGGTTATTCGAGACCTCTTAATCCAAACCGCAAGTAACGAGGCATTGGCTACCTTAAGAGAGTCATAGTTACTCGTCCCAATTGCTCACCCAGTCTGCCACTTATTCTTACTGTGGCCAGTCTGCCAGAAGCGATATGTCACTCGTTGTGTATCTTAAGAGATTCATCGTTACCCCTTCCATAGGTTACTGGTATTCTATGAGTCAATACCTCTCGTGACGAAAAAGTGGCTATCTTAATAGTGCAATACTTCTTCCTCCCAGTTGCTCACACAGTTTACTACTTTTTGTGTAGTTTTTGTCTGCCAGAAACTATAATTCACTAGCTGTGTATCATAAAAGAGTCATCGTTTCTCCTCCTAGGGGTTATTCGAGACCTCTTAATGCAAACCGCAAGTAACGAGGCATTGGCTACCTTAAGAGAGTCATAGTTACTCGTCCCAATTGCTCACCCAGTCTGCCACTTTTCCTTACTGCGGCCAGTCTGCCAGAAGCGATATGTCACTCGTTGTGTATCTTAAGAGATTCATCGTTACTCTTTCCATAGGTTACTGGTATTCTCTGATTCAATGCCTCTCGTGACGAAAAAGTGGCTATCTTAATAGTGCAATACTTCTTCCTCCCAGTTGCTCACACAGTTTACTACTTTTTTGTGTAGTTTTTGTCTGCCAGAAACTATAATTCACTAGCTGTGTATCATAAAAGAGTCATCGTTTCTCCTCCTAGGGGTTATTCGAGACCTCTTAATGCAAACCGCAAGTAACGAGGCATTGGCTACCTTAAGAGAGTCATAGTTACTCGTCCCAATTGCTCACCCAGTCCGCCACTTTTCCTTACTGCGGCCAGTCTGCCAGAAGCGATATGTCACTCGTTGTGTATCTTAAGAGATTCATCGTTACTCTTTCCATACGTTACTGGTATTCTCTGATTCAATGCCTCTCGTGACGAAAAAGTGGCTATCTTAATAGTGCAATACTTCTTCCTCCCAGTTGCTCACACAGTTTACTACTTTTTTGTGTAGTTTTTGTCTGCCAGAAACTATAATTCACTAGTTTTGTATCATAAAAGAGTCATCGTTTCTCCTCCTAGGGGTTATTCGAGACCTCTTAATCCAAACCGCAAGTAACGAGGCATTGGCTACCTTAAGAGAGTCATAGTTACTCGTCCCAATTGCTCACCCAGTCTGCCACTTTTTTCTTACTGCGGCCAGTCTGCCAGAAGCGATATGTCACTCGTTGTGTATCTTAAGAGATTCATCGTTACTCCTTCCATAGGTTACTGGTATTCTCTGAGTCAATACCTCTCGTGACGAAACAGTGGCTATCTTAATAGTGCAATACTTCTTCCTCCGAGTTGCTCACACAGTTTACTACTTTTTGTGTAGTTTTTGTCTGCCAGAAACTATAATTCACTAGCTGTGTATCATAAAAGAGTCATCGTTTCTCCTCCTAGGGGTTTTCGAGATTTCGTAATCCAATCCGCAAGTAACGAGGCATTGGCTACCTTAAGAGAGTCATAGTTACTCGTCCCAATTGCTCACCCAGTCTGCCACTTTTCCTTACTGCGGCCAGTCTGCCAGAAGCGATATGTCACTCGTTGTGTATCTTAAGAGATTCATCGTTACTCTTTCCATACGTTACTGGTATTCTCTGATTCAATGCCTCTCGTGACGAAAAAGTGGCTATCTTAATAGTGCAATACTTCTTCCTCCCAGTTGCTCACACAGTTTACTACTTTTTTGTGTAGTTTTTGTCTGCCAGAAACTATAATTCACTAGTTTTGTATCATAAAAGAGTCATCGTTTCTCCTCCTAGGGGTTATTCGAGACCTCTTAATCCAAACCGCAAGTAACGAGGCATTGGCTACCTTAAGAGAGTCATAGTTACTCGTCCCAATTGCTCACCCAGTCTGCCACTTTTTTCTTACTGCGGCCAGTCTGCCAGAAGCGATATGTCACTCGTTGTGTATCTTAAGAGATTCATCGTTACTCCTTCCATAGGTTACTGGTATTCTCTGAGTCAATACCTCTCGTGACGAAACAGTGGCTATCTTAATAGTGCAATACTTCTTCCTCCGAGTTGCTCACACAGTTTACTACTTTTTGTGTAGTTTTTGTCTGCCAGAAACTATAATTCACTAGCTGTGTATCATAAAAGAGTCATCGTTTCTCCTCCTAGGGGTTTTCGAGATTTCTTAATCCAATCCGCAAGTAACGAGGCATTGGCTACCTTAAGAGAGTCATAGTTACTCGTCCCAATTGCTCACCCAGTCTGCCACTTTTCCTTACTGCGGCCAGTCTGCCAGAAGCGATATGTCACTCGTTGTGTATCTTAAGAGATTCATCGTTACTCTTTCCATAGGTTACTGGTATTCTCTGATTCAATGCCTCTCGTGACGAAAAAGTGGCTATCTTAATAGTGCAATACTTCTTCCTCCCAGTTGCTCACACAGTTTACTACTTTTTTGTGTAGTTTTTGTCTGCCAGAAACTATAATTCACTAGTTTTGTATCATAAAAGAGTCATCGTTTCTCCTCCTAGGGGTTATTCGAGACCTCTTAATCCAAACCGCAAGTAACGAGGCATTGGCTACCTTAAGAGAGTCATAGTTACTCGTCCCAATTGCTCACCCAGTCTGCCACTTTTTCTTACTGCGGCCAGTCTGCCAGAAGCGATATGTCACTCGTTGTGTATCTTAAGAGATTCATCGTTACTCCTTCCATAGGTTACTGGTATTCTATGAGTCAATACCTCTCGTGACGAAAAAGTGGCTATCTTAATAGTGCAATACTTCTTCCTCCGAGTTGCTCACACAGTTTACTACTTTTTGTGTAGTTTTTGTCTGCCAGAAACTATAATTCACTAGCTGTGTATCATAAAAGAGTCATCGTTTCTCCTCCTAGGGGTTTTCGAGATTTCTTAATCCAAACCGCAAGTAACGAGGCATTGGCTACCTTAAGAGAGTCATAGATACTCGTCCCAATTGCTCACCCAGTCTGCCACTTTTCCTTACTGCGGCCAGTCTGCCAGAAGCGATATGTCACTCGTTGTGTATCTTAAGAGATTCATCGTTACTCTTTCCATAGGTTACTGGTATTCTCTGATTCAATGCCTCTCGTGACGAAAAAGTGGCTATCTTAATAGTGCAATACTTCTTCCTCCCAGTTGCTCACACAGTTTACTACTTTTTTGTGTAGTTTTTGTCTGCCAGAAACTATAATTCACTAGTTTTGTATCATAAAAGAGTCATCGTTTCTCCTCCTAGGGGTTATTCGAGACCTCTTAATCCAAACCGCAAGTAACGAGGCATTGGCTACCTTAAGAGAGTCATAGTTACTCGTCCCAATTGCTCACCCAGTCTGCCACTTATTCTTACTGTGGCCAGTCTGCCAGAAGCGATATGTCACTCGTTGTGTATCTTAAGAGATTCATCGTTACCCCTTCCATAGGTTACTGGTATTCTATGAGTCAATACCTCTCGTGACGAAAAAGTGGCTATCTTAATGGTGCAATACTTCTTCCTCCGAGTTGCTCACACAGTTTACTACTTTTTGTGTAGTTTTTGTCTGCCAGAAACTATAATTCACTAGCTGTGTATCATAAAAGAGTCATCGTTTCTCCTCCTAGGGGTTATTCGAGACCTCTTAATCCAAACCGCAAGTAACGAGGCATTGGCTACCTTAAGAGAGTCATAGTTACTCGTCCCAATTGCTCACCCAGTCTGCCACTTTTCCTTACTGCGGCCAGTCTGCCAGAAGCGATATGTCACTCGTTGTGTATCTTAAGAGATTCATCGTTACTCTTTCCATAGGTTACTGGTATTCTCTGATTCAATGCCTCTCGTGACGAAAAAGTGGCTATCTTAATAGTGCAATACTTCTTCCTCCCAGTTGCTCACACAGTTTACTACTTTTTGTGTAGTTTTTGTCTGCCAGAAACTATAATTCACTAGCTGTGTATCATAAAAGAGTCATCGTTTCTCCTCCTAGGGGTTATTCGAGACCTCTTAATGCAAACCGCAAGTAACGAGGCATTGGCTACCTTAAGAGAGTCATAGTTACTCGTCCCAATTGCTCACCCAGTCTGCCACTTTTCCTTACTGCGGCCAGTCTGCCAGAAGCGATATGTCACTCGTTGTGTATCTTAAGAGATTCATCGTTACTCTTTCCATAGGTTACTGGTATTCTCTGATTCAATGCCTCTCGTGACGAAAAAGTGGCTATCTTAATAGTGCAATACTTCTTCCTCCCAGTTGCTCACACAGTTTACTACTTTTTTGTGTAGTTTTTGTCTGCCAGAAACTATAATTCACTAGCTGTGTATCATAAAAGAGTCATCGTTTCTCCTCCAAGGGGTTATTCGAGACCTCTTAATGCAAACCGCAAGTAACGAGGCATTGGCTACCTTAAGAGAGTCATAGTTACTCGTCCCAATTGCTCACCCAGTCTGCCACTTTTCCTTACTGCGGCCAGTCTGCCAGAAGCGATATGTCACTCGTTGTGTATCTTAAGAGATTCATCGTTACTCTTTCCATACGTTACTGGTATTCTCTGATTCAATGCCTCTCGTGACGAAAAAGTGGCTATCTTAATAGTGCAATACTTCTTCCTCCCAGTTGCTCACACAGTTTACTACTTTTTTGTGTAGTTTTTGTCTGCCAGAAACTATAATTCACTAGTTTTGTATCATAAAAGAGTCATCGTTTCTCCTCCTAGGGGTTATTCGAGACCTCTTAATCCAAACCGCAAGTAACGAGGCATTGGCTACCTTAAGAGAGTCATAGTTACTCGTCCCAATTGCTCACCCAGTCTGCCACTTTTTTCTTACTGCGGCCAGTCTGCCAGAAGCGATATGTCACTCGTTGTGTATCTTAAGAGATTCATCGTTACTCCTTCCATAGGTTACTGGTATTCTCTGAGTCAATACCTCTCGTGACGAAACAGTGGCTATCTTAATAGTGCAATACTTCTTCCTCCGAGTTGCTCACACAGTTTACTACTTTTTGTGTAGTTTTTGTCTGCCAGAAACTATAATTCACTAGTTTTGTATCATAAAAGAGTCATCGTTTCTCCTCCTAGGGGTTATTCGAGACCTCTTAATCCAAACCGCAAGTAACGAGGCATTGGCTACCTTAAGAGAGTCATAGTTACTCGTCCCAATTGCTCACCCAGTCTGCCACTTTTCCTTACTGCGGCCAGTCTGCCAGAAGCGATATGTCACTCGTTGTGTATCTTAAGAGATTCATCGTTACTCTTTCCATAGGTTACTGGTATTCTCTGATTCAATGCCTCTCGTGACGAAAAAGTGGCTATCTTAATAGTGCAATACTTCTTCCTCCCAGTTGCTCACACAGTTTACTACTTTTTGTGTAGTTTTTGTCTGCCAGAAACTATAATTCACTAGCTGTGTATCATAAAAGAGTCATCGTTTCTCCTCCTAGGGGTTTTCGAGATTTCGTAATCCAATCCGCAAGTAACGAGGCATTGGCTACCTTAAGAGAGTCATAGTTACTCGTCCCAATTGCTCACCCAGTCTGCCACTTTTCCTTACTGCGGCCAGTCTGCCAGAAGCGATATGTCACTCGTTGTGTATCTTAAGAGATTCATCGTTACTCTTTCCATACGTTACTGGTATTCTCTGATTCAATGCCTCTCGTGACGAAAAAGTGGCTATCTTAATAGTGCAATACTTCTTCCTCCCAGTTGCTCACACAGTTTACTACTTTTTTGTGTAGTTTTTGTCTGCCAGAAACTATAATTCACTAGTTTTGTATCATAAAAGAGTCATCGTTTCTCCTCCTAGGGGTTATTCGAGACCTCTTAATCCAAACCGCAAGTAACGAGGCATTGGCTACCTTAAGAGAGTCATAGTTACTCGTCCCAATTGCTCACCCAGTCTGCCACTTTTCCTTACTGCGGCCAGTCTGCCAGAAGCGATATGTCACTCGTTGTGTATCTTAAGAGATTCATCGTTACTCTTTCCATACGTTACTGGTATTCTCTGATTCAATGCCTCTCGTGACGAAAAAGTGGCTATCTTAATAGTGCAATACTTCTTCCTCCCAGTTGCTCACACAGTTTACTACTTTTTTGTGTAGTTTTTGTCTGCCAGAAACTATAATTCACTAGTTTTGTATCATAAAAGAGTCATCGTTTCTCCTCCTAGGGGTTATTCGAGACCTCTTAATCCAAACCGCAAGTAACGAGGCATTGGCTACCTTAAGAGAGTCATAGTTACTCGTCCCAATTGCTCACCCAGTCTGCCACTTTTTTCTTACTGCGGCCAGTCTGCCAGAAGCGATATGTCACTCGTTGTGTATCTTAAGAGATTCATCGTTACTCCTTCCATAGGTTACTGGTATTCTCTGAGTCAATACCTCTCGTGACGAAACAGTGGCTATCTTAATAGTGCAATACTTCTTCCTCCGAGTTGCTCACACAGTTTACTACTTTTTGTGTAGTTTTTGTCTGCCAGAAACTATAATTCACTAGTTTTGTATCATAAAAGAGTCATCGTTTCTCCTCCTAGGGGTTATTCGAGACCTCTTAATCCAAACCGCAAGTAACGAGGCATTGGCTACCTTAAGAGAGTCATAGTTACTCGTCCCAATTGCTCACCCAGTCTGCCACTTTTCCTTACTGCGGCCAGTCTGCCAGAAGCGATATGTCACTCGTTGTGTATCTTAAGAGATTCATCGTTACTCTTTCCATAGGTTACTGGTATTCTCTGATTCAATGCCTCTCGTGACGAAAAAGTGGCTATCTTAATAGTGCAATACTTCTTCCTCCCAGTTGCTCACACAGTTTACTACTTTTTGTGTAGTTTTTGTCTGCCAGAAACTATAATTCACTAGCTGTGTATCATAAAAGAGTCATCGTTTCTCCTCCTAGGGGTTTTCGAGATTTCGTAATCCAATCCGCAAGTAACGAGGCATTGGCTACCTTAAGAGAGTCATAGTTACTCGTCCCAATTGCTCACCCAGTCTGCCACTTTTCCTTACTGCGGCCAGTCTGCCAGAAGCGATATGTCACTCGTTGTGTATCTTAAGAGATTCATCGTTACTCTTTCCATACGTTACTGGTATTCTCTGATTCAATGCCTCTCGTGACGAAAAAGTGGCTATCTTAATAGTGCAATACTTCTTCCTCCCAGTTGCTCACACAGTTTACTACTTTTTTGTGTAGTTTTTGTCTGCCAGAAACTATAATTCACTAGTTTTGTATCATAAAAGAGTCATCGTTTCTCCTCCTAGGGGTTATTCGAGACCTCTTAATCCAAACCGCAAGTAACGAGGCATTGGCTACCTTAAGAGAGTCATAGTTACTCGTCCCAATTGCTCACCCAGTCTGCCACTTTTCCTTACTGCGGCCAGTCTGCCAGAAGCGATATGTCACTCGTTGTGTATCTTAAGAGATTCATCGTTACTCTTTCCATACGTTACTGGTATTCTCTGATTCAATGCCTCTCGTGACGAAAAAGTGGCTATCTTAATAGTGCAATACTTCTTCCTCCCAGTTGCTCACACAGTTTACTACTTTTTTGTGTAGTTTTTGTCTGCCAGAAACTATAATTCACTAGTTTTGTATCATAAAAGAGTCATCGTTTCTCCTCCTAGGGGTTATTCGAGACCTCTTAATCCAAACCGCAAGTAACGAGGCATTGGCTACCTTAAGAGAGTCATAGTTACTCGTCCCAATTGCTCACCCAGTCTGCCACTTTTTTCTTACTGCGGCCAGTCTGCCAGAAGCGATATGTCACTCGTTGTGTATCTTAAGAGATTCATCGTTACTCCTTCCATAGGTTACTGGTATTCTCTGAGTCAATACCTCTCGTGACGAAACAGTGGCTATCTTAATAGTGCAATACTTCTTCCTCCGAGTTGCTCACACAGTTTACTACTTTTTGTGTAGTTTTTGTCTGCCAGAAACTATAATTCACTAGTTTTGTATCATAAAAGAGTCATCGTTTCTCCTCCTAGGGGTTATTCGAGACCTCTTAATCCAAACCGCAAGTAACGAGGCATTGGCTACCTTAAGAGAGTCATAGTTACTCGTCCCAATTGCTCACCCAGTCTGCCACTTTTCCTTACTGCGGCCAGTCTGCCAGAAGCGATATGTCACTCGTTGTGTATCTTAAGAGATTCATCGTTACTCTTTCCATAGGTTACTGGTATTCTCTGATTCAATGCCTCTCGTGACGAAAAAGTGGCTATCTTAATAGTGCAATACTTCTTCCTCCCAGTTGCTCACACAGTTTACTACTTTTTGTGTAGTTTTTGTCTGCCAGAAACTATAATTCACTAGCTGTGTATCATAAAAGAGTCATCGTTTCTCCTCCTAGGGGTTATTCGAGACCTCTTAATGCAAACCGCAAGTAACGAGGCATTGGCTACCTTAACAGAGTCATAGTTACTCGTCCCAATTGCTCACCCAGTCTGCCACTTTTCCTTACTGCGGCCAGTCTGCCAGAAGCGATATGTCACTCGTTGTGTATCTTAAGAGATTCATCGTTACTCTTTCCATAGGTTACTGGTATTCTCTGATTCAATGCCTCTCGTGACGAAAAAGTGGCTATCTTAATAGTGCAATACTTCTTCCTCCCAGTTGCTCACACAGTTTACTACTTTTTTGTGTAGTTTTTGTCTGCCAGAAACTATAATTCACTAGCTGTGTATCATAAAAGAGTCATCGTTTCTCCTCCAAGGGGTTATTCGAGACCTCTTAATGCAAACCGCAAGTAACGAGGCATTGGCTACCTTAAGAGAGTCATAGTTACTCGTCCCAATTGCTCACCCAGTCTGCCACTTTTCCTTACTGCGGCCAGTCTGCCAGAAGCGATATGTCACTCGTTGTGTATCTTAAGAGATTCATCGTTACTCTTTCCATACGTTACTGGTATTCTCTGATTCAATGCCTCTCGTGACGAAAAAGTGGCTATCTTAATAGTGCAATACTTCTTCCTCCCAGTTGCTCACACAGTTTACTACTTTTTTGTGTAGTTTTTGTCTGCCAGAAACTATAATTCACTAGTTTTGTATCATAAAAGAGTCATCGTTTCTCCTCCTAGGGGTTATTCGAGACCTCTTAATCCAAACCGCAAGTAACGAGGCATTGGCTACCTTAAGAGAGTCATAGTTACTCGTCCCAATTGCTCACCCAGTCTGCCACTTTTTTCTTACTGCGGCCAGTCTGCCAGAAGCGATATGTCACTCGTTGTGTATCTTAAGAGATTCATCGTTACTCCTTCCATAGGTTACTGGTATTCTCTGAGTCAATACCTCTCGTGACGAAACAGTGGCTATCTTAATAGTGCAATACTTCTTCCTCCGAGTTGCTCACACAGTTTACTACTTTTTGTGTAGTTTTTGTCTGCCAGAAACTATAATTCACTAGTTTTGTATCATAAAAGAGTCATCGTTTCTCCTCCTAGGGGTTATTCGAGACCTCTTAATCCAAACCGCAAGTAACGAGGCATTGGCTACCTTAAGAGAGTCATAGTTACTCGTCCCAATTGCTCACCCAGTCTGCCACTTTTCCTTACTGCGGCCAGTCTGCCAGAAGCGATATGTCACTCGTTGTGTATCTTAAGAGATTCATCGTTACTCTTTCCATAGGTTACTGGTATTCTCTGATTCAATGCCTCTCGTGACGAAAAAGTGGCTATCTTAATAGTGCAATACTTCTTCCTCCCAGTTGCTCACACAGTTTACTACTTTTTGTGTAGTTTTTGTCTGCCAGAAACTATAATTCACTAGCTGTGTATCATAAAAGAGTCATCGTTTCTCCTCCTAGGGGTTATTCGAGACCTCTTAATGCAAACCGCAAGTAACGAGGCATTGGCTACCTTAAGAGAGTCATAGTTACTCGTCCCAATTGCTCACCCAGTCTGCCACTTTTCCTTACTGCGGCCAGTCTGCCAGAAGCGATATGTCACTCGTTGTGTATCTTAAGAGATTCATCGTTACTCTTTCCATAGGTTACTGGTATTCTCTGATTCAATGCCTCTCGTGACGAAAAAGTGGCTATCTTAATAGTGCAATACTTCTTCCTCCCAGTTGCTCACACAGTTTACTACTTTTTTGTGTAGTTTTTGTCTGCCAGAAACTATAATTCACTAGCTGTGTATCATAAAAGAGTCATCGTTTCTCCTCCAAGGGGTTATTCGAGACCTCTTAATGCAAACCGCAAGTAACGAGGCATTGGCTACCTTAAGAGAGTCATAGTTACTCGTCCCAATTGCTCACCCAGTCTGCCACTTTTCCTTACTGCGGCCAGTCTGCCAGAAGCGATATGTCACTCGTTGTGTATCTTAAGAGATTCATCGTTACTCTTTCCATACGTTACTGGTATTCTCTGATTCAATGCCTCTCGTGACGAAAAAGTGGCTATCTTAATAGTGCAATACTTCTTCCTCCGAGTTGCTCACACAGTTTACTACTTTTTTGTGTAGTTTTTGTCTGCCAGAAACTATAATTCACTAGTTTTGTATCATAAAGGAGTCATCGTTTCTCCTCCTAGGGGTTATTCGAGACCTCTTAATCCAAACCGCAAGTAACGAGGCATTCGCTACCTTAAGAGAGTCATAGTTACTCGTCCCAATTGCTCACCCAGTCTGCCACTTTTTTCTTACTGCGGCCAGTCTGCCAGAAGCGATATGTCACTCGTTGTGTATCTTAAGAGATTCATCGTTACTCCTTCCATAGGTTACTGGTATTCTCTGAGTCAATACCTCTCGTGACGAAACAGTGGCTATCTTAATAGTGCAATACTTCTTCCTCCGAGTTGCTCACACAGTTTACTACTTTTTGTGTAGTTTTTGTCTGCCAGAAACGATAATTCACTAGTTTTGTATCATAAAAGAGTCATCGTTTCTCCTCCTAGGGGTTATTCGAGACCTCTTAATCGAAACCGCAAGTAACGAGGCATTGGCTACCTTAAGAGAGTCATAGTTACTCGTCCCAATTGCTCACCCAGTCTGCCACTTTTCCTTACTGCGGCCAGTCTGCCAGAAGCGATATGTCACTCGTTGTGTATCTTAAGAGATTCATCGTTACTCTTTCCATAGGTTACTGGTATTCTCTGATTCAATGCCTCTCGTGACGAAAAAGTGGCTATCTTAATAGTGCAATACTTCTTCCTCCCAGTTGCTCACACAGTTTACTACTTTTTTGTGTAGTTTTTGTCTGCCAGAAACTATAATTCACTAGTTTTGTATCATAAAAGAGTCATCGTTTCTCCTCCTAGGGGTTATTCGAGACCTCTTAATCCAAACCGCAAGTAACGAGGCATTGGCTACCTTAAGAGAGTCATAGTTACTCGTCCCAATTGCTCACCCAGTCTGCCACTTATTCTTACTGTGGCCAGTCTGCCAGAAGCGATATGTCACTCGTTGTGTATCTTAAGAGATTCATCGTTACCCCTTCCATAGGTTACTGGTATTCTATGAGTCAATACCTCTCGTGACGAAAAAGTGGCTATCTTAATAGTGCAATACTTCTTCCTCCCAGTTGCTCACACAGTTTACTACTTTTTGTGTAGTTTTTGTCTGCCAGAAACTATAATTCACTAGCTGTGTATCATAAAAGAGTCATCGTTTCTCCTCCTAGGGGTTATTCGAGACCTCTTAATGCAAACCGCAAGTAACGAGGCATTGGCTACCTTAAGAGAGTCATAGTTACTCGTCCCAATTGCTCACCCAGTCTGCCACTTTTCCTTACTGCGGCCAGTCTGCCAGAAGCGATATGTCACTCGTTGTGTATCTTAAGAGATTCATCGTTACTCTTTCCATAGCTTACTGGTATTCTCTGAATCAATGCCTCTCGTGACGAAAAAGTGGCTATCTTAATAGTGCAATACTTCTTCCTCCCAGTTGCTCACACAGTTTACTACTTTTTTGTGTAGTTTTTGTCTGCCAGAAACTATAATTCACTAGCTGTGTATCATAAAAGAGTCATCGTTTCTCCTCCTAGGGGTTATTCGAGACCTCTTAATGCAAACCGCAAGTAACGAGGCATTGGCTATCTTAAGAGAGTCATAGTTACTCGTCCCAATTGCTCACCCAGTCTGCCACTTTTCCTTACTGCGGCCAGTCTGCCAGAAACGATATGTCACTCGTTGTGTATCTTAAGAGATTCATCGTTACTCTTTCCATACGTTACTGGTATTCTCTGATTCAATGCCTCTCGTGACGAAAAAGTGGCTATCTTAATAGTGCAATACTTCTTCCTCCCAGTTGCTCACACAGTTTACTACTTTTTTGTGTAGTTTTTGTCTGCCAGAAACTATAATTCACTAGTTTTGTATCATAAAAGAGTCATCGTTTCTCCTCCTAGGGGTTATTCGAGACCTCTTAATCCAAACCGCAAGTAACGAGGCATTGGCTACCTTAAGAGAGTCATAGTTACTCGTCCCAATTGCTCACCCAGTCTGCCACTTTTTTCTTACTGCGGCCAGTCTGCCAGAAGCGATATGTCACTCGTTGTGTATCTTAAGAGATTCATCGTTACTCCTTCCATAGGTTACTGGTATTCTCTGAGTCAATACCTCTCGTGACGAAACAGTGGCTATCTTAATAGTGCAATACTTCTTCCTCCGAGTTGCTCACACAGTTTACTACTTTTTGTGTAGTTTTTGTCTGCCAGAAACTATAATTCACTAGCTGTGTATCATAAAAGAGTCATCGTTTCTCCTCCTAGGGGTTTTCGAGATTTCTTAATCCAATCCGCAAGTAACGAGGCATTGGCTACCTTAAGAGAGTCATAGTTACTCGTCCCAATTGCTCACCCAGTCTGCCACTTTTCCTTACTGCGGCCAGTCTGCCAGAAGCGATATGTCACTCGTTGTGTATCTTAAGAGATTCATCGTTACTCTTTCCATACGTTACTGGTATTCTCTGATTCAATGCCTCTCGTGACGAAAAAGTGGCTATCTTAATAGTGCAATACTTCTTCCTCCCAGTTGCTCACACAGTTTACTACTTTTTTGTGTAGTTTTTGTCTGCCAGAAACTATAATTCACTAGTTTTGTATCATAAAAGAGTCATCGTTTCTCCTCCTAGGGGTTATTCGAGACCTCTTAATCCAAACCGCAAGTAACGAGGCATTGGCTACCTTAAGAGAGTCATAGTTACTCGTCCCAATTGCTCACCCAGTCTGCCACTTTTTTCTTACTGCGGCCAGTCTGCCAGAAGCGATATGTCACTCGTTGTGTATCTTAAGAGATTCATCGTTACTCCTTCCATAGGTTACTGGTATTCTCTGAGTCAATACCTCTCGTGACGAAACAGTGGCTATCTTAATAGTGCAATACTTCTTCCTCCGAGTTGCTCACACAGTTTACTACTTTTTAGTGTAGTTTTTGTCTGCCAGAAACTATAATTCACTAGCTGTGTATCATAAAAGAGTCATCGTTTCTCCTCCTAGGGGTTTTCGAGATTTCTTAATCCAATCCGCAAGTAACGAGGCATTGGCTACCTTAAGAGAGTCATAGTTACTCGTCCCAATTGCTCACCCAGTCTGCCACTTTTCCTTACTGCGGCCAGTCTGCCAGAAGCGATATGTCACTCGTTGTGTATCTTAAGAGATTCATCGTTACACTTTCCATAGGTTACTGGTATTCTCTGATTCAATGCCTCTCGTGACGAAAAAGTGGCTATCTTAATAGTGCAATACTTCTTCCTCCCAGTTGCTCACACAGTTTACTACTTTTTTGTGTAGTTTTTGTCTGCCAGAAACTATAATTCACTAGTTTTGTATCATAAAAGAGTCATCGTTTCTCCTCCTAGGGGTTATTCGAGACCTCTTAATCCAAACCGCAAGTAACGAGGCATTGGCTACCTTAAGAGAGTCATAGTTACTCGTCCCAATTGCTCACCCAGTCTGCCACTTTTTCTTACTGCGGCCAGTCTGCCAGAAGCGATATGTCACTCGTTGTGTATCTTAAGAGATTCATCGTTACTCCTTCCATAGGTTACTGGTATTCTATGAGTCAATACCTCTCGTGACGAAAAAGTGGCTATCTTAATAGTGCAATACTTCTTCCTCCGAGTTGCTCACACAGTTTACTACTTTTTGTGTAGTTTTTGTCTGCCAGAAACTATAATTCACTAGCTGTGTATCATAAAAGAGTCATCGTTTCTCCTCCTAGGGGTTTTCGAGATTTCTTAATCCAAACCGCAAGTAACGAGGCATTGGCTACCTTAAGAGAGTCATAGTTACTCGTCCCAATTGCTCACCCAGTCTGCCACTTTTCCTTACTGCGGCCAGTCTGCCAGAAGCGATATGTCACTCGTTGTGTATCTTAAGAGATTCATCGTTACTCTTTCCATACGTTACTGGTATTCTCTGATTCAATGCCTCTCGTGACGAAAAAGTGGCTATCTTAATAGTGCAATACTTCTTCCTCCCAGTTGCTCACACAGTTTACTACTTTTTTGTGTAGTTTTTGTCTGCCAGAAACTATAATTCACTAGTTTTGTATCATAAAAGAGTCATCGTTTCTCCTCCTAGGGGTTATTCGAGACCTCTTAATCCAAACCGCAAGTAACGAAGCATTGGCTACCTTAAGAGAGTCATAGTTACTCGTCCCAATTGCTCACCCAGTCTGCCACTTTTTCTTACTGCGGCCAGTCTGCCAGAAGCGATATGTCACTCGTTGTGTATCTTAAGAGATTCATCGTTACTCCTTTTATAGGTTACTGGTATTCTATGAGTCAATACCTCTCGTGACGAAAAAGTGGCTATCTTAATAGTGCAATACTTCTTCCTCCGAGTTGCTCACACAGTTTACTACTTTTTGTGTAGTTTTTGTCTGCCAGAAACTATAATTCACTAGCTGTGTATCATAAAAGAGTCATCGTTTCTCCTCCTAGGGGTTTTCGAGATTTCTTAATCCAAACCGCAAGTAACGAGGCATTGGCTACCTTAAGAGAGTCATAGTTACTCGTCCCAATTGCTCACCCAGTCTGCCACTTTTCCTTACTGCGGCCAGTCTGCCAGAAGCGATATGTCACTCGTTGTGTATCTTAAGAGATTCATCGTTACTCTTTCCATACGTTACTGGTATTCTCTGATTCAATGCCTCTCGTGACGAAAAAGTGGCTATCTTAATAGTGCAATACTTCTTCCTCCCAGTTGCTCACACAGTTTACTACTTTTTTGTGTAGTTTTTGTCTGCCAGAAACTATAATTCACTAGTTTTGTATCATAAAAGAGTCATCGTTTCTCCTCCTAGGGGTTATTCGAGACCTCTTAATGCAAACCGCAAGTAACGAGGCATTGGCTACCTTAAGAGAGTCATAGTTACTCGTCCCAATTGCTCACCCAGTCTGCCACTTTTTCTTACTGCGGCCAGTCTGCCAGAAGCGATATGTCACTCGTTGTGTATCTTAAGAGATTCATCGTTACTCCTTCCATAGGTTACTGGTATTCTATGAGTCAATACCTCTCGTGACGAAAAAGTGGCTATCTTAATAGTGCAATAGTTCTTCCTCCGAGTTGCTCACACAGTTTACTACTTTTTGTGTAGTTTTTGTCTGCCAGAAACTATAATTCACTAGCTGTGTATCATAAAAGAGTCATCGTTTCTCCTCCTAGGGGTTTTCGAGATTTCTTAATCCAAACCGCAAGTAACGAGGCATTGGCTACCTTAAGAGAGTCATAGTTACTCGTCCCAATTGCTCACCCAGTCTGCCACTTTTCCTTACTGCGGCCAGTCTGCCAGAAGCGATATGTCACTCGTTGTGTATCTTAAGAGATTCATCGTTACTCTTTCCATACGTTACTGGTATTCTCTGATTCAATGCCTCTCGTGACGAAAAAGTGGCTATCTTAATAGTGCAATACTTCTTCCTCCCAGTTGCTCACACAGTTTACTACTTTTTTGTGTAGTTTTTGTCTGCCAGAAACTATAATTCACTAGTTTTGTATCATAAAAGAGTCATCGTTTCTCCTCCTAGGGGTTATTCGAGACCTCTTAATCCAAACCGCAAGTAACGAGGCATTGGCTACCTTAAGAGAGTCATAGATACTCGTCCCAATTGCTCACCCAGTCTGCCACTTTTTCTTACTGCGGCCAGTCTGCCAGAAGCGATATGTCACTCGTTGTGTATCTTAAGAGATTCATCGTTACTCCTTCCATAGGTTACTGGTATTCTATGAGTCAATACCTCTCGTGACGAAAAAGTGGCTATCTTAATAGTGCAATACTTCTTCCTCCGAGTTGCTCACACAGTTTACTACTTTTTGTGTAGTTTTTGTCTGCCAGAAACTATAATTCACTAGTTTTGTATCATAAAAGAGCCATCGTTTCTCCTCCTAGGGGTTATTCGAGACCTCTTAATGCAAACCGCAAGTAACGAGGCATTGGCTACCTTAAGAGAGCCATAGTTACTCGTCCCAATTGCTCACCCAGTCTGCCACTTTTCCTTACTGCGGCCAGTCTGCCAGAAGCGATATGTCACTCGTTGTGTATCTTAAGAGATTCATCGTTACTCTTTCCATAGGTTACTGGTATTCTCTGATTCAATGCCTCTCGTGACGAAAAAGTGGCTATCTTAATAGTGCAATACTTCTTCCTCCCAGTTGCTCACACAGTTTACTACTTTTTTGTGTAGTTTTTGTCTGCCAGAAACTATAATTCACTAGTTTTGTATCATAAAAGAGTCATCGTTTCTCCTCCTAGGGGCTATTCGAGACCTCTTAATCCAAACCGCAAGTAACGAGGCATTGACTACCTTAAGAGAGTCATTGTTACTCGTCCCAATTGCTCACCCAGTCTGCCACTTTTTCTTACTGCGGCCAGTCTGCCAGAAGCGATATGTCACTCGTTGTGTATCTTAAGAGATTCATCGTTACTCCTTCCATAGGTTACTGGTATTCTATGAGTCAATACCTCTCGTGACGAAAAAGTGGCTATCTTAATAGTGCAATACTTCTTCCTCCCAGTTGCTCACACAGTTTACTACTTTTTTGTGTAGTTTTTGTCTGCCAGAAACTATAATTCACTAGTTTTGTATCATAAAAGAGCCATCGTTTCTCCTCCTAGGGGTTATTCGAGACCTCTTAATGCAAACCGCAAGTAACGAGGCATTGGCTACCTTAAGAGAGTCATAGTTACTTGTCCCAATTGCTCACCCAGTCTGCCACTTTTCCTTACTGCGGCCAGTCTGCCAGAAGCGATATGTCACTCGTTGTGTATCTTAAGAGATTCATCGTTACTCTTTCCATAGGTTACTGGTATTCTCTGATTCAATGCATCTCGTGACGAAAAAGTGGCTATCTTAATAGTGCAATACTTCTTCCTCCCAGTTGCTCACACAGTTTACTACTTTTTTGTGTAGTTTTTGTCTGCCAGAAACTATAATTCACTAGTTTTGTATCATAAAAGAGTCATCGTTTCTCCTCCTAGGGGTTATTCGAGACCTCTTAATCCAAACCGCAAGTAACGAGGCATTGGCTACCTTAAGAGAGTCATAGTTACTCATCCCAATTGCTCACCCAGTCTGCCACTTTTTCTTACTGCGGCCAGTCTGCCAGAAGCGATATGTCACTCGTTGTGTATCTTAAGAGATTCATCGTTACTCCTTCCATAGGTTACTGGTATTCTCTGAGTCAATACCTCTGGTGACGAAAAAGTGGCTATCTTAATAGTGCAATACTTCTTCCTCCGAGTTGCTCACACAGTTTACTACTTTTTGTGTAGTTTTTGTCTGCCAGAAACTATAATTCACTAGCTGTGTATCATAAAAGAGTCATCGTTTCTCCTCCTAGGGGTTTTCGAGATTTCTTAATCCAAACCGCAAGTAACGAGGCATTGGCTACCTTAAGAGAGTCATAGTTACTCGTCCCAATTGCTCACCCAGTCTGCCACTTTTCCTTACTGCGGCCAGTCTGCCAGAAGCGATATGTCACTCGTTGTGTATCTTAAGAGATTCATCGTTACTCTTTCCATACGTTACTGGTATTCTCTGATTCAATGCCTCTCGTGACGAAAAAGTGGCTATCTTAATAGTGCAATACTTCTTCCTCCCAGTTGCTCACACAGTTTACTACTTTTTTGTGTAGTTTTTGTCTGCCAGAAACTATAATTCACTAGTTTTGTATCATAAAAGAGTCATCGTTTCTCCTCCTAGGGGTTATTCGTGACCTCTTAATGCAAACCGCAAGTAACGAGGCATTGGCTACCTTAAGAGAGTCATAGTTACTCGTCCCAATTGCTCACCCAGTCTGCCACTTTTCCTTACTGAGGCCAGTCTGCCAGAAGCAATATGTCACTCTTTGTGTATCTTAAGAGATTCATCGTTACTCTTTCCATAGGTTACTGGTATTCTCTGATTCAATGCCTCTCGTGACGAAAAAGTGGCTATCTTAATAGTGCAATACTTCTTCCTCCCAGTTGCTCACACAGTTTACTACTTTTTTGTGTAGTTTTTGTCTGCCAGAAACTATAATTCACTAGCTGTGTATCATAAAAGAGTCATCGTTTCTCCTCCTAGGGGTTATTCGAGACCTCTTAATGCAAACCGCAAGTAACGAGGCATTGGCTACCTTAAGAGAGTCATAGTTACTCGTCCCAATTGCTCACCCAGTCTGCCACTTGTCCTTACTGCGGCCAGTCTGCCAGAAGCGATATGTCACTCGTTGTGTATCTTAAGAGATTCATCGTTACTCTTTCCATAGGTTACTGGTATTCTCTGATTCAATGCCTCTCGTGACGAAAAAGTGGCTATCTTAATAGTGCAATACTTCTTCCTCCCAGTTGCTCACACAGTTTACTACTTTTTTGTGTAGTTTTTGTCTGCCAGAAACTATAATTCACTAGTTTTGTATCATAAAAGAGTCATCGTTTCTCCTCCTAGGGGTTATTCGAGACCTCTTAATGCAAACCGCAAGTAACGAGGCATTGGCTACCTTAAGAGAGTCATAGTTACTCATCCCAATTGCTCACCCAGTCTGCCACTTTTTCTTACTGCGGCCAGTCTGCCAGAAGCGATATGTCACTCGTTGTGTATCTTAAGAGATTCATCGTTACTCCTTCCATAGGTTACTGGTATTCTCTGAGTCAATACCTCTCGTGACGAAAAAGTGGCTATCTTAATAGTGCAATACTTCTTCCTCCGAGTTGCTCACACAGTTTACTACTTTTTGTGTAGTTTTTGTCTGCCAGAAACTATAATTCACTAGCTGTGTATCATAAAAGAGTCATCGTTTCTCCTCCTAGGGGTTTTCGAGATTTCTTAATCCAAACCGCAAGTAACGAGGCATTGGCTACCTTAAGAGAGTCATAGTTACTCGTCCCAATTGCTCACCCAGTCTGCCACTTTTCCTTACTGCGGCCAGTCTGCCAGAAGCGATATGTCACTCGTTGTGTATCTTAAGAGATTCATCGTTACTCTTTCCATAGGTTACTGGTATTCTCTGATTCAATGCCTCTCGTGACGAAAAAGTGGCTATCTTAATAGTGCAATACTTCTTCCTCCCAGTTGCTCACACAGTTTACTACTTTTTTGTGTAGTTTTTGTCTGCCAGAAACTATAATTCACTAGTTTTGTATCATAAAAGAGTCATCGTTTCTCCTCCTAGGGGTTATTCGAGACCTCTTAATGCAAACCGCAAGTAACGAGGCATTGGCTACCTTAAGAGAGTCATAGTTACTCGTCCCAATTGCTCACCCAGTCTGCCACTTTTCCTTACTGCGGCCAGTCTGCCAGAAGCGATATGTCACTCGTTGTGTATCTTAAGAGATTCATCGTTACTCTTTCCATAGGTTACTGGTATTCTCTGATTCAATGCCTCTCGTGACGAAAAAGTGGCTATCTTAATAGTGCAATACTTCTTCCTCCCAGTTGCTCACACAGTTTACTACTTTTTTGTGTAGTTTTTGTCTGCCAGAAACTATAATTCACTAGCTGTGTATCATAAAAGAGTCATCGTTTCTCCTCCTAGGGGTTATTCGAGACCTCTTAATGCAAACCGCAAGTAACGAGGCATTGGCTACCTTAAAAGAGTCATAGTTACTCGTCCCAATTGCTCACCCAGTCTGCCACTTGTCCTTACTGCGGCCAGTCTGCCAGAAGCGATATGTCACTCGTTGTGTATCTTAAGAGATTCATCGTTACTCTTTCCATAGGTTACTGGTATTCTCTGATTCAATGCCTCTCGTGACGAAAAAGTGGCTATCTTAATAGTGCAATACTTCTTCCTCCCAGTTGCTCACACAGTTTACTACTTTTTTGTGTAGTTTTTGTCTGCCAGAAACTATAATTCACTAGTTTTGTATCATAAAAGAGTCATCGTTTCTCCTCCTAGGGGTTATTCGAGACCTCTTAATGCAAACCGCAAGTAACGAGGCATTGGCTACCTTAAGAGAGTCATAGTTACTCGTCCCAATTGCTCACCCAGTCTGCCACTTGTCCTTACTGCGGCCAGTCTGCCAGAAGCGATATGTCACTCGTTGTGTATCTTAAGAGATTCATCGTTACTCCTTCCATAGGTTACTGGTATTCTCTGAGTCAATACCTCTCGTGACGAAAAAGTGGCTATCTTAATAGTGTAATACTTCTTCCTCCGAGTTGCTCACACAGTTTACTACTTTTTGTGTAGTTTTTGTCTGCCAGAAACTATAATTCACTAGCTGTGTATCATAAAAGAGTCATCGTTTCTCCTCCTAGGGGTTTTCGAGATTTCTTAATCCAAACCGCAAGTAACGAGGCATTGGCTACCTTAAGAGAGTCATAGTTACTCGTCCCAATTGCTCACCCAGTCTGCCACTTTTCCTTACTGCGGCCAGTCTGCCAGAAGCGATATGTCACTCGTTGTGTATCTTAAGAGATTCATCGTTACTCTTTCCATAGGTTACTGGTATTCTCTGATTCAATGCCTCTCGTGACGAAAAAGTGGCTATCTTAATAGTGCAATACTTCTTCCTCCCAGTTGCTCACACAGTTTACTACTTTTTTGTGTAGTTTTTGTCTGCCAGAAACTATAATTCACTAGTTTTGTATCATAAAAGAGTCATCGTTTCTCCTCCTAGGGGTTATTCGAGACCTCTTAATCCAAACCGCAAGTAACGAGGCATTGGCTACCTTAAGAGAGTCATAGTTACTCGTCCCAATTGCTCACCCAGTCTGCCACTTTTCTTACTGCGGCCAGTCTGCCAGAAGCGATATGTCACTCGTTGTGTATCTTAAGAGATTCATCGTTACTCCTTCCATAGGTTACTGGTATTCTCTGAGTCAATACCTCTCGTGACGAAAAAGTGGCTATCTTAATAGTGCAATACTTCTTCCTCCGAGTTGCTCACACAGTTTACTACTTTTTGTGTAGTTTTTGTCTGCCAGAAACTATAATTCACTAGCTGTGTATCATAAAAGAGTCATCGTTTCTCCTCCTAGGGGTTTTCGAGATTTCTTAATCCAAACCGCAAGTAACGAGGCATTGGCTACCTTAAGAGAGTCATAGTTACTCGTCCCAATTGCTCACCCAGTCTGCCACTTTTCCTTACTGCGGCCAGTCTGCCAGAAGCGATATGTCACTCGTTGTGTATCTTAAGAGATTCATCGTTACTCTTTCCATAGGTTACTGGTATTCTCTGATTCAATGCCTCTCGTGACGAAAAAGTGGCTATCTTAATAGTGCAATACTTCTTCCTCCCAGTTGCTCACACAGTTTACTACTTTTTTGTGTAGTTTTTGTCTGCCAGAAACTATAATTCACTAGTTCTGTATCATAAAAGAGTCATCGTTTCTCCTCCTAGGGGTTATTCGAGACCTCTTAATCCAAACCGCAAGTAACGAAGCATTGGCTACCTTAAGAGAGTCATAGTTACTCGTCCCAATTGCTCACCCAGTCTGCCACTTTTTCTTACTGCGGCCAGTCTGCCAGAAGCGATATGTCACTCGTTGTGTATCTTAAGAGATTCATCGTTACTCCTTCCATAGGTTACTGGTATTCTATGAGTCAATACCTCTCGTGACGAAAAAGTGGCTATCTTAATAGTGCAATACTTCTTCCTCCCAGTTGCTCACACAGTTTACTACTTTTTTGTGTAGTTTTTGTCTGCCAGAAACTATAATTCACTAGTTTTGTATCATAAAAGAGCCATCGTTTCTCCTCCTAGGGGTTATTCGAGACCTCTTAATGCAAACCGCAAGTAACGAGGCATTGGCTACCTTAAGAGAGTCATAGTTACTCGTCCCAATTGCTCACCCAGTCTGCCACTTTTTCTTACTGCGGCCAGTCTGCCAGAAGCGATATGTCACTCGTTGTGTATCTTAAGAGATTCATCGTTACTCTTTCCATAGGTTACTGGTATTCTCTGATTCAATACCTCTCGTGACGAAAAAGTGGCTATCTTAATAGTGCAATACTTCTTACTCCCAGTTGCTCACACAGTTTACTACTTTTTTTTGTAGTTTTTGTCTGCCAGAAACTATAATTCACTAGCTGTGTATCATAAATGAGTCATCGTTTCTACTCCTAGGGGTTATTCGAGACCTCTTAATGCAAACCTCAAGTAACGAGGCATTGGCTACCTTAAGAGAGTCATAGTTACTCGTCCCAATTGCTCACCCAGTCTGCCACTTTTTCTTACTGCGGCCAGTCTGCCAGAAGCGATATGTCACTCGTTGTGTATCTTAAGAGATTCATCGTTACTCTTTCCATAGGTTACTGGTATTCTCTGATTCAATGCCTCTCGTGACGAAAAAGTGGCTATCTTAATAGTGCAATACTTCTTCCTCCCAGTTGCTCACACAGTTTACTACTTTTTTGTGTAGTTTTTGTCTGCCAGAAACTATAATTCACTAGTTTTGTATCATAAAAGAGTCATCGTTTCTCCTCCTAGGGGTTATTCGAGACCTCTTAATCCAAACCGCAAGTAACGAGGCATTGTCTACCTTAAGAGAGTCATAGTTACTCGTCCCAATTGCTCACCCAGTCTGCCACTTTTTCTTACTGCGGCCAGTCTGCCAGAAGCGATATGTCACTCGTTGTGTATCTTAAGAGATTCATCGTTACTCCTTCCATAGGTTACTGGTATTCTCTGAGTCAATACCTCTCGTGACGAAAAAGTGGCTATCTTAATAGTGCAATACTTCTTCCTCCGAGTTGCTCACACAGTTTACTACTTTTTGTGTAGTTTTTGTCTGCCAGAAACTATAATTCACTAGCTGTGTATCATAAAAGAGTCATCGTTTCTCCTCCTAGGGGTTTTCGAGATTTCTTAATCCAAACCGCAAGTAACGAGGCATTGGCTACCTTAAGAGAGTCATAGTTACTCGTCCCAATTGCTCACCCAGTCTGCCACTTTTCCTTACTGCGGCCAGTCTGCCAGAAGCGATATGTCACTCGTTGTGTATCTTAAGAGATTCATCGTTACTCTTTCCATAGGTTACTGGTATTCTCTGATTCAATGCCTCTCGTGACGAAAAAGTGGCTATCTTAATAGTGCAATACTTCTTCCTCCCAGTTGCTCACACAGTTTACTACTTTTTTGTGTAGTTTTTGTCTGCCAGAAACTATAATTCACTAGTTTTGTATCATAAAAGAGTCATCGTTTCTCCTCCTAGGGGTTATTCGAGACCTCTTAATCCAAACCGCAAGTAACGAGGCATTGGCTACCTTAAGAGAGTCATAGTTACTCGTCCCAATTGCTCACCCAGTCTGCCACTTTTTCTTACTGCGGCCAGTCTGCCAGAAGCGATATGTCACTCGTTGTGTATCTTAAGAGATTCATCGTTACTCCTTCCATAGGTTACTGGTATTCTCTGAGTCAATACCTCTCGTGACGAAAAAGTGGCTATCTTAATAGTGCAATACTTCTTCCTCCGAGTTGCTCACACAGTTTACTACTTTTTGTGTAGTTTTTGTCTGCCAGAAACTATAATTCACTAGCTGTGTATCATAAAAGAGTCATCGTTTCTCCTCCTAGGGATTTTCGAGATTTCTTAATCCAAACCGCAAGTAACGAGGCATTGGCTACCTTAAGAGAGTCATAGTTACTCGTCCCAATTGCTCACCCAGTCTGCCACTTTTCCTTACTGCGGCCAGTCTGCCAGAAGCGATATGTCACTCGTTGTGTATCTTAAGAGATTCATCGTTACTCTTTCCATAGGTTACTGGTATTCTCTGATTCAATGCCTCTCGTGACGAAAAAGTGGCTATCTTAATAGTGCAATACTTCTTCCTCCCAGTTGCTCACACAGTTTACTACTTTTTTGTGTAGTTTTTGTCTGCCAGAAACTATAATTCACTAGTTTTGTATCATAAAAGAGTCATCGTTTCTCCTCCTAGGGGTTATTCGAGACCTCTTAATCCAAACCGCAAGTAACGAGGCATTGGCTACCTTAAGAGAGTCATAGTTACTCGTCCCAATTGCTCACCCAGTCTGCCACTTTTTCTTACTGCGGCCAGTCTGCCAGAAGCGATATGTCACTCGTTGTGTATCTTAAGAGATTCATCGTTACTCCTTCCATAGGTTACTGGTATTCTATGAGTCAATACCTCTCGTGACGAAAAAGTGGCTATCTTAATAGTGCAATACTTCTTCCTCCCAGTTGCTCACACAGTTTACTACTTTTTTGTGTAGTTTTTGTCTGCCAGAAACTATAATTCACTAGTTTTGTATCATAAAAGAGCCATCGTTTCTCCTCCTAGGGGTTATTCGAGACCTCTTAATGCAAACCGCAAGTAACGAGGCATTGGCTACCTTAAGAGAGTCATAGTTACTCGTCCCAATTGCTCACCCAGTCTGCCACTTTTTCTTACTGCGGCCAGTCTGCCAGAAGCGATATGTCACTCGTTGTGTATCTTAAGAGATTCATCGTTACTCTTTCCATAGGTTACTAGTATTCTCTGATTCAATGCCTCTCGTGACGAAAAAGTGGCTATCTTAATAGTGCAATACTTCTTACTCCCAGTTGCTCACACAGTTTACTACTTTTTTTTGTAGTTTTTGTCTGCCAGAAACTATAATTCACTAGCTGTGTATCATAAAAGAGTCATCGTTTCTACTCCTAGGGGTTATTCGAGACCTCTTAATGCAAACCTCAAGTAACGAGGCATTGGCTACCTTAAGAGAGTCATAGTTACTCGTCCCAATTGCTCACCCAGTCTGCCACTTTTCCTTACTGCGGCCAGTCTGCCAGAAGCGATATGTCACTCGTTGTGTATCTTAAGAGATTCATCGTTACTCTTTCCATAGGTTACTGGTATTCTCTGATTCAATGCCTCTCGTGACGAAAAAGTGGCTATCTTAATAGTGCAATACTTCTTCCTCCGAGTTGCTCACACAGTTTACTACTTTTTTGTGTAGTTTTTGTCTGCCAGAAACTATAATTCACTAGTTTTGTATCATAAAAGAGTCATCGTTTCTCCTCCTAGGGGTTATTCGAGACCTCTTAATCCAAACCGCAAGTAACGAGGCATTGGCTACCTTAAGAGAGTCATAGTTACTCGTCCCAATTGCTCACCCAGTCTGCCACTTTTTCTTACTGCGGCCAGTCTGCCAGAAGCGATATGTCACTCGTTGTGTATCTTAAGAGATTCATCGTTACTCCTTCCATAGGTTACTGGTATTCTATGAGTCAATACCTCTCGTGACAAAAAAGTGGCTATCTTAATGGTGCAATACTTCTTCCTCCGAGTTGCTCACACAGTTTACTACTTTTTGTGTAGTTTTTGTCTGCCAGAAACTATAATTCACTAGCTGTGTATCATAAAAGAGTCATCGTTTCTCCTCCTAGGGGTTTTCGAGATTTCTTAATCCAAACCGCAAGTAACGAGGCATTGGCTACCTTAAGAGAGTCATAGTTACTCGTCCCAATTGCTCACCCAGTCTGCCACTTTTCCTTACTGCGGCCAGTCTGCCAGAAGCGATATGTCACTCGTTGTGTATCTTAAGAGATTCATCGTTACTCTTTCATAGGTTACTGGTATTCTCTGATTCAATGCCTCTCGTGACGAAAAAGTGGCTATCTTAATAGTGCAATACTTCTTCCTCCCAGTTGCTCACACAGTTTACTACTTTTTTGTGTAGTTTTTGTCTACCAGAAACTATAATTCACTAGTTTTGTATCATAAAAGTGTCATCGTTTCTCCTCCTAGGGGTTATTCGAGACCTCTTAATCCAAACCGCAAGTAACGAGGCATTGGCTACCTTAAGAGAGTCATAGTTACTCGTCCCAATTGCTCACCCAGTCTGCCACTTTTTCTTACTGCGGCCAGTCTGCCAGAAGCGATATGTCACTCGTTGTGTATCTTAAGAGATTCATCGTTACTCCTTCCATAGGTTACTGGTATTCTATGAGTCAATACCTCTCGTGACGAAATAGTGGCTATCTTAATAGTGCAATACTTCTTCCTCCCAGTTGCTCACACAGTTTACTACTTTTTTGTGTAGTTTTTGTCTGCCAGAAACTATAATTCACTAGTTTTGTATCATAAAAGAGCCATCGTTTCTCCTCCTAGGGGTTATTCGAGACCTCTTAATGCAAACCGCAAGTAACGAGGCATTGGCTACCTTAAGAGAGTCATAGTTACTCGTCCCAATTGCTCACCCAGTCTGCCACTTTTTCTTACTGCGGCCAGTCTGCCAGAAGCGATATGTCACTCGTTGTGTATCTTAAGAGATTCATCGTTACTCCTTCCATAGGTTACTGGTATTCTATGAGTCAATACCTCTCGTGACGAAAAAGTGGCTATCTTAATAGTGCAATACTTCTTCCTCCGAGTTGCTCACACAGTTTACGCCTTTTTGTGTAGTTTTTGTCTGCCAAAAACTATAATTCACTAGCTGTGTATCATAAAAGAGTCATCGTTTCTCCTCCTAGGGGTTTTCGAGATTTCTTAATGCAAACCGCAAGTAACGAGGCATTGGCTACCTTAAGAGAGTCATAGTTACTCGTCCCAATTGCTCACCCAGTCTGCCACTTTTCCTTACTGCGGCCAGTCTGCCAGAAGCGATATGTCACTCGTTGTGTATCTTAAGAGATTCATCGTTACTCTTTCCATAGGTTACTGGTATTCTCTGATTCATTGCCGCTCGTGACAAAAAAGTGGCTATCTTAATAGTGCAATACTTCTTACTCCCAGTTGCTCACACAGTTTACTACTTTTTTTTGTAGTTTTTGTCTGCCAGAAACTATAATTCACTAGCTGTGTATCATAAAAGAGTCATCGTTTCTCCTCCTAGGGGTTATTCGAGACCTCTTAATGCAAACCTCAAGTCACGAGGCATTGGCTACCTTAAGAGAGTCATAGTTACTCGTCCCAATTGCTCACCCAGTCTGCCACTTTTCCTTACTGCGGCCAGTCTGCCAGAAGCGATATGTCACTCGTTGTGTATCTTAAGAGATTCATCGTTACTCTTTCCATAGGTTACTGGTATTCTCTGATTCAATGCCTCTCGTGACGAAAAAGTGGCTATCTTAATAGTGCAATACTTCTTCCTCCCAGTTGCTCACACAGTTTACTACTTTTTTGTGTAGTTTTTGTCTGCCAGAAACTATAATTCACTAGTTTTGTATCATAAAAGAGTCATCGTTTCTCCTCCTAGGGGTTATTCGAGACCTCTTAATCCAAACCGCAAGTAACGAGGCATTGGCTACCTTAAGAGAGTCATAGTTACTCGTCCCAATTGCTCACCCAGTCTGCCACTTTTTCTTACTGCGGCCAGTCTGCCAGAAGCGATATGTCACTCGTTGTGTATCTTAAGAGATTCATCGTTACTCCTTCCATAGGTTACTGGTATTCTATGAGTCAATACCTCTCGTGACGAAAAAGTGGCTATCTTAATAGTGCAATACTTCTTCCTCCCAGTTGCTCACACAGTTTACTACTTTTTTGTGTAGTTTTTGTCTGCCAGAAACTATAATTCACTAGTTTTGTATCATAAAAGAGCCATCGTTTCTCCTCCTAGGGGTTATTCGAGACCTCTTAATGCAAACCGCAAGTAACGAGGCATTGGCTACCTTAAGAGAGTCATAGTTACTCGTCCCAATTGCTCACCCAGTCTGCCACTTTTTCTTACTGCGGCCAGTCTGCCAGAAGCGATATGTCACTCGTTGTGTATCTTAAGAGATTCATCGTTACTCTTTCCATAGGTTACTAGTATTCTCTGATTCAATGCCTCTCGTGACGAAAAAGTGGCTATCTTAATAGTGCAATACTTCTTACTCCCAGTTGCTCACACAGTTTACTACTTTTTTTTGTAGTTTTTGTCTGCCAGAAACTATAATTCACTAGCTGTGTATCATAAAAGAGTCATCGTTTCTACTCCTAGGGGTTATTCGAGACCTCTTAATGCAAACCTCAAGTAACGAGGCATTGGCTACCTTAAGAGAGTCATAGTTACTCGTCCCAATTGCTCACCCAGTCTGCCACTTTTCCTTACTGCGGCCAGTCTGCCAGAAGCGATATGTCACTCGTTGTGTATCTTAAGAGATTCATCGTTACTCTTTCCATAGGTTACTGGTATTCTCTGATTCAATGCCTCTCGTGACGAAAAAGTGGCTATCTTAATAGTGCAATACTTCTTCCTCCGAGTTGCTCACACAGTTTACTACTTTTTTGTGTAGTTTTTGTCTGCCAGAAACTATAATTCACTAGTTTTGTATCATAAAAGAGTCATCGTTTCTCCTCCTAGGGGTTATTCGAGACCTCTTAATCCAAACCGCAAGTAACGAGGCATTGGCTACCTTAAGAGAGTCATAGTTACTCGTCCCAATTGCTCACCCAGTCTGCCACTTTTTCTTACTGCGGCCAGTCTGCCAGAAGCGATATGTCACTCGTTGTGTATCTTAAGAGATTCATCGTTACTCCTTCCATAGGTTACTGGTATTCTATGAGTCAATACCTCTCGTGACAAAAAAGTGGCTATCTTAATGGTGCAATACTTCTTCCTCCGAGTTGCTCACACAGTTTACTACTTTTTGTGTAGTTTTTGTCTGCCAGAAACTATAATTCACTAGCTGTGTATCATAAAAGAGTCATCGTTTCTCCTCCTAGGGGTTTTCGAGATTTCTTAATCCAAACCGCAAGTAACGAGGCATTGGCTACCTTAAGAGAGTCATAGTTACTCGTCCCAATTGCTCACCCAGTCTGCCACTTTTCCTTACTGCGGCAAGTCTGCCAGAAGCGATATGTCACTCGTTGTGTATCTTAAGAGATTCATCGTTACTCTTTCATAGGTTACTGGTATTCTCTGATTCAATGCCTCTCGTGACGAAAAAGTGGCTATCTTAATAGTGCAATACTTCTTCCTCCCAGTTGCTCACACAGTTTACTACTTTTTTGTGTAGTTTTTGTCTACCAGAAACTATAATTCACTAGTTTTGTATCATAAAAGAGTCATCGTTTCTCCTCCTAGGGGTTATTCGAGACCTCTTAATCCAAACCGCAAGTAACGAGGCATTGGCTACCTTAAGAGAGTCATAGTTACTCGTCCCAATTGCTCACCCAGTCTGCCACTTTTTCTTACTGCGGCCAGTCTGCCAGAAGCGATATGTCACTCGTTGTGTATCTTAAGAGATTCATCGTTACTCCTTCCATAGGTTACTGGTATTCTATGAGTCAATACCTCTCGTGACGAAAGAGTGGCTATCTTAATAGTGCAATACTTCTTCCTCCCAGTTGCTCACACAGTTTACTACTTTTTTGTGTAGTTTTTGTCTGCCAGAAACTATAATTCACTAGTTTTGTATCATAAAAGAGCCATCGTTTCTCCTCCTAGGGGTTATTCGAGACCTCTTAATGCAAACCGCAAGTAACGAGGCATTGGCTACCTTAAGAGAGTCATAGTTACTCGTCCCAATTGCTCACCCAGTCTGCCACTTTTTCTTACTGCGGCCAGTCTGCCAGAAGCGATATGTCACTCGTTGTGTATCTTAAGAGATTCATCGTTACTCCTTCCATAGGTTACTGGTATTCTATGAGTCAATACCTCTCGTGACGAAAAAGTGGCTATCTTAATAGTGCAATACTTCTTCCTCCGAGTTGCTCACACAGTTTACGCCTTTTTGTGTAGTTTTTGTCTGCCAAAAACTATAATTCACTAGCTGTGTATCATAAAAGAGTCATCGTTTCTCCTCCTAGGGGTTTTCGAGATTTCTTAATGCAAACCGCAAGTAACGAGCCATTGGCTACCTTAAGAGAGTCATAGTTACTCGTCCCAATTGCTCACCCAGTCTGCCACTTTTCCTTACTGCGGCCAGTCTGCCAGAAGCGATATGTCACTCGTTGTGTATCTTAAGAGATTCATCGTTACTCTTTCCATAGGTTACTGGTATTCTCTGATTCAATGCCGCTCGTGACAAAAAAGTGGCTATCTTAATAGTGCAATACTTCTTACTCCCAGTTGCTCACACAGTTTACTACTTTTTTTTGTAGTTTTTGTCTGCCAGAAACTATAATTCACTAGCTGTGTATCATAAAAGAGTCATCGTTTCTACTCCTAGGGGTTATTCGAGACCTCTTAATGCAAACCTCAAGTAACGAGGCATTGGCTACCTTAAGAGAGTCATAGTTACTCGTCCCAATTGCTCACCCAGTCTGCCACTTTTCCTTACTGCGGCCAGTCTGCCAGAAGCGATATGTCACTCGTTGTGTATCTTAAGAGATTCATCGTTACTCTTTCCATAGGTTACTGGTATTCTCTGATTCAATGCCTCTCGTGACGAAAAAGTGGCTATCTTAATAGTGCAATACTTCTTCCTCCCAGTTGCTCACACAGTTTACTACTTTTTTGTGTAGTTTTTGTCTGCCAGAAACTATAATTCACTAGTTTTGTATCATAAAAGAGTCATCGTTTCTCCTCCTAGGGGTTATTCGAGACCTCTTAATCCAAACCGCAAGTAACGAGGCATTGGCTACCTTAAGAGAGTCATAGTTACTCGTCCCAATTGCTCACCCAGTCTGCCACTTTTTCTTACTGCGGCCAGTCTGCCAGAAGCGATATGTCACTCGTTGTGTATCTTAAGAGATTCATCGTTACTCCTTCCATAGGTTACTGGTATTCTATGAGTCAATACCTCTCGTGACTAAAATGTGGCTATCTTAATGGTGCAATACTTCTTAATCCGAGTTGCTCACACAGTTTACTACTTTTTGTGTAGTTTTTGTCTGCCAGAAACTATAATTCAGTAGCTGTGTATCATAAAAGAGTCATCGTTTCTCCTCCTAGGGGTTTTCGAGATTTCTTAATGCAAACCGCAAGTAACGAGGCATTGGCTACCTTAAGAGAGTCATAGTTACTCGTCCCAATTGCTCACCCAGTCTGCCACTTTTCCTTACTGCGGCCAGTCTGCCAGAAGCGATATGTCACTCGTTGTGTATCTTAAGAGATTCATCGTTACTCTTTCCATAGGTTACTGGTATTCTCTGATTCAATGCCTCTCGTGACGAAAAAGTGGCTATCTTAATAGTGCAATACTTCTTCCTCCCAGTTGCTCACACAGTTTACTACTTTTTTGTGTAGTTTTTGTCTGCCAGAAACTATAATACACTAGCTGTGTATCAAGAAAGTGTCATCGTTTCTCCTCCTAGGGGTTATTCGAGACCTCTTAATGCAAACCGCAAGTAACGAGGCATTGGCTACCTTAAGAGAGTCATAGTTACTCGTCCCAATTGCTCACCCAGTCTGCCACTTTTCCTTACTGCGGCCAGTCTGCCAGAAGCGATATGTCACTCGTTGTGTATCTTAAGAGATTCATCGTTACTCTTTCCATAGGTTACTGGTATTCTCTGATTCAATGCCTCTCGTGACGAAAAAGTGGCTATCTTAATAGTGCAATACTTCTTCCTCCCAGTTGCTCACACAGTTTACTACTTTTTTGTGTAGTTTTTGTCTGCCAGAAACTATAATTCACTAGTTTTGTATCATAAAAGAGTCATCGTTTCTCCTCCTAGGGGTTATTCGAGACCTCTTAATCCAAACCGCAAGTAACGAGGCATTGGCTACCTTAAGAGAGTCATAGTTACTCGTCCCAATTGCTCACCCAATCTGCCACTTTTCCTTACTGCGGCCAGTCTGCCAGAAGCGATATGTCACTCGTTGTGTATCTTAAGAGATTCATCGTTACTCCTTCCATAGGTTACTGGTATTCTCTGAGTCAATACCTCTCGTGACGAAAACGTGGCTATCTTAATAGTGCAATACTTCTTCCTCCGAGTTGCTCACACAGTTTACTACTTTTTGTGTAGTTTTTGTCTGCCAGAAACTATAATTCACTAGTTTTGTATCATAAAAGAGTCATCGTTTCTCCTCCTAGGGGTTATTCGAGACCTCTTAATGCAAACCGCAAGTAACGAGGCATTGGCTACCTTAAGAGAGTCATAGTTACTCGTCCCAATTGCTCACCCAGTCTGCCACTTTTCCTTACTGCGGCCAGTCTGCCAGAAGCGATATGTCACTCGTTGTGTATCTTAAGAGATTCATCGTTACTCTTTCCATAGGTTACTGGTATTCTCTGATTCAATGCCTCTCGTGACGAAAAAGTGGCTATCTTAATAGTGCAATACTTCTTCCTCCCAGTTGCTCACACAGTTTACTACTTTTTTGTGTAGTTTTTGTCTGCCAGAAACTATAATTCACTAGCTGTGTATCAAGAAAGAGTCATCGTTTCTCCTCCTAGGGGTTATTCGAGACCTCTTAATGCAAACCGCAAGTAACGAGGCATTGGCTACCTTAAGAGAGTCATAGTTACTCGTCCCAATTGCTCACCCAGTCTGCCACTTTTCCTTACTGCGGCCAGTCTGCCAGAAGCGATATGTCACTCGTTGTGTATCTTAAGAGATTCATCGTTACTCTTTCCATAGGTTACTGGTATTCTCTGATTCAATGCCTCTCGTGACGAAAAAGTGGCTATCTTAATAGTGCAATACTTCTTCCTCCCAGTTGCTCACACAGTTTACTACTTTTTTGTGTAGTTTTTGTCTGCCAGAAACTATAATTCACTAGTTTTGTATCATAAAAGAGTCATCGTTTCTCCTCCTAGGGGTTATTCGAGACCTCTTAATCCAAACCGCAAGTAACGAGGCATTGGCTACCTTAAGAGAGTCATAGTTACTCGTCCCAATTGCTCACCCAGTCTGCCACTTATTCTTACTGCGGCCACTCTGCCAGAAGTGATATGTCACTCGTTGTGTATCTTAAGAGATTCATCGTTACTCCTTCCATAGGTTACTGGTATTCTATGAGTCAATACCTCTCGTGACGAAAAAGTGGCTATCTTAATGGTGCAATACTTCTTCCTCCGAGTTGCTCACACAGTTTACTACTTTTTGTGTAGTTTTTGTCTGCCAGAAACTATAATTCACTAGCTGTGTATCATAAAAGAGTCATCGTTTCTCCTCCTAGGGGTTTTCGAGATTCCTTAATCCAAACCGCAAGTAACGAGGCATTGGCTACCTTAAGAGAGTCATAGTTACTCGTCCCAATTGCTCACCCAGTCTGCCACTTTTCCTTACTGCGGCCAGTCTGCCAGAAGCGATATGTCACTCGTTGTGTATCTTAAGAGATTCATCGTTACTCTTTCCATAGGTTACTGGTATTCTCTGATTCAATGCCTCTCGTGACGAAAAAGTGGCTATCTTAATAGTGCAATACTTCTTCCTCCCAGTTGCTCACACAGTTTACTACTTTTTTGTGTAGTTTTTGTCTGCCAGAAACTATAATTCACTAGTTTTGTATCATAAAAGAGTCATCGTTTCTCCTCCTAGGGGTTATTCGAGACCTCTTAATCCAAACCGCAAGTAACGAGGCATTGGCTACCTTAAGAGAGTCATAGTTACTCGTCCCAATTGCTCACCCAGTCTGCCACTTTTTCTTACTGCGGCCAGTCTGCCAGAAGCGATATGTCACTCGTTGTCTATCTTAAGAGATTCATCGTTACTCCTTCCATAGGTTACTGGTATTCTATGAGTCAATACCTCTCGTGACGAAAAAGTGGCTATCTTAATAGTGCAATACTTCTTCCTCCGAGTTGCTCACACAGTTTATTACTTTTTGTGTAGTTTTTGTCTGCCAGAAACTATAATTCACTAGCTGTGTATCATAAAAGAGTCATCGTTTCTCCTCCTAGGGGTTTTCGAGATTTCTTAATCCAAACCGCAAGTAACGAGGCATTGGCTACCTTAAGAGAGTCATAGTTACTCGTCCCAATTGCTCACCCAGTCTGCCACTTTTCCTTACTGCGGCCAGTCTGCCAGAAGCGATATGTCACTCGTTGTGTATCTTAAGAGATTCATCGTTACTCTTTCCATAGGTTACTGGTATTCTCTGATTCAATGCCTCTCGTGACGAAAAAGTGGCTATCTTAATAGTGCAATACTTCTTCCTCCCAGTTGCTCACACAGTTTACTACTTTTTTGTGTAGTTTTTGTCTGCCAGAAACTATAATTCACTAGTTTTGTATCATAAAAGAGTCATCGTTTCTCCTCCTAGGGGTTATTCGAGACCTCTTAATCCAAACCGCAAGTAACGAGGCATTGGCTACCTTAAGAGAGTCATAGTTACTCGTCCCAATTGCTCACCCAGTCTGCCACTTTTCCTTACTGCGGCCAGTCTGCCAGAAGCGATATGTCACTCGTTGTGTATCTTAAGAGATTCATCGTTACTCTTTCCATAGGTTACTGGTATTCTCTGATTCAATGCCTCTCGTGACGAAAAAGTGGCTATCTTAATAGTGCAATACTTCTTCCTCCCAGTTGCTCACACAGTTTACTACTTTTTTGTGTAGTTTTTGTCTGCCAGAAACTATAATTCACTAGTTTTGTATCATAAAAGAGTCATCGTTTCTCCTCCTAGGGGTTATTCGAGACCTCTTAATCCAAACCGCAAGTAACGAGGCATTGGCTACCTTAAGAGAGTCGTAGTTACTCGTCCCAATTGCTCACCCAGTCTGCCACTTTTTCTTACTGCGGCCAGTCTGCCAGAAGCGATATGTCACTCGTTGTGTATCTTAAGAGATTCATCGTTACTCCTTCCATAGGTTACTGGTATTCTATGAGTCAATACCTCTCGTGACAAAAATGTGGCTATCTTAATGGTGCAATACTTCTTCCTCCGAGTTGCTCACACAGTTTACTACTTTTTGTGTAGTTTTTGTCTGCCAGAAACTATAATTCAGTAGCTGTGTATCATAAAAGAGTCATCGTTTCTCCTCCTAGGGGTTTTCGAGATTTCTTAATCCAAACCGCAAGTAACGAGGCATTGGCTACCTTAAGAGAGTCATAGTTACTCGTCCCAATTGCTCACCCAGTCTGCCACTTTTCCTTACTGCGGCCAGTCTGCCAGAAGCGATATGTCACTCGTTGTGTATCTTAAGAGATTCATCGTTACTCTTTCCATAGGTTACTGGTATTCTCTGATTCAATGCCTCTCGTGACGAAAAAGTGGCTATCTTAATAGTGCAATACTTCTTCCTCCCAGTTGCTCACACAGTTTACTACTTTTTTGTGTAGTTTTTGTCTGCCAGAAACTATAATTCACTAGCTGTGTATCAAGAAAGTGTCATCGTTTCTCCTCCTAGGGGTTATTCGAGACCTCTTAATGCAAACCGCAAGTAACGAGGCATTGGCTACCTTAAGAGAGTCATAGTTACTCGTCCCAATTGCTCACCCAGTCTGCCACTTTTCCTTACTGCGGCCAGTCTGCCAGAAGCGATATGTCACTCGTTGTGTATCTTAAGAGATTCATCGTTACTCTTTCCATAGGTTACTGGTATTCTCTGATTCAATGCCTCTCGTGACGAAAAAGTGGCTATCTTAATAGTGCAATACTTCTTCCTCCCAGTTGCTCACACAGTTTACTACTTTTTTGTGTAGTTTTTGTCTGCCAGAAACTATAATTCACTAGTTTTGTATCATAAAAGAGTCATCGTTTCTCCTCCTAGGGGTTATTCGAGACCTCTTAATCCAAACCGCAAGTAACGAGGCATTGGCTACCTTAAGAGAGTCATAGTTACTCGTCCCAATTGCTCACCCAGTCTGCCACTTTTTCTTACTGCGGCCAGTCTGCCAGAAGCGATATGTCACTCGTTGTGTATCTTAAGAGATTCATCGTTACTCCTTCCATAGGTTACTGGTATTCTCTGAGTCAATACCTCTCGTGACGAAAAAGTGGCTATCTTAATAGTGCAATACTTCTTCCTCCGAGTTGCTCACACAGTTTACTACTTTTTGTGTAGTTTTTGTCTGCCAGAAACTATAATTCACTAGCTGTGTATCATAAAAGAGTCATCGTTTCTCCTCCTAGGGGTTTTCGAGATTTCTTAATCCAAACCGCAAGTAACGAGGCATTGGCTACCTTAAGAGAGTCATAGTTACTCGTCCCAATTGCTCACCCAGTCTGCCACTTTTCCTTACTGCGGCCAGTCTGCCAGAAGCGATATGTCACTCGTTGTGTATCTTAAGAGATTCATCGTTACTCTTTCCATAGGTTACTGGTATTCTCTGATTCAATGCCTCTCGTGACGAAAAAGTGGCTATCTTAATAGTGCAATACTTCTTCCTCCCAGTTGCTCACACAGTTTACTACTTTTTTGTGTAGTTTTTGTCTGCCAGAAACTATAATTCACTAGTTTTGTATCATAAAAGAGTCATCGTTTCTCCTCCTAGGGGTTATTCGAGACCTCTTAATGCAAACCGCAAGTAACGAGGCATTGGCTACCTTAAGAGAGTCATAGTTACTCGTCCCAATTGCTCACCCAGTCTGCCACTTTTCCTTACTGCGGCCAGTCTGCCAGAAGTGATATGTCACTCGTTGTGTATCTTAAGAGATTCATCGTTACTCCTTCCATAGGTTACTGGTATTCTATGAGTCAATACCTCTCGTGACGAAAAAGTGGCTATCTTAATGGTGCAATACTTCTTCCTCCGAGTTGCTCACACAGTTTACTACTTTTTGTGTAGTTTTTGTCTGCCAGAAACTATAATTCACTAGCTGTGTATCATAAAAGAGTCATCGTTTCTCCTCCTAGGGGTTTTCGAGATTCCTTAATCCAAACCGCAAGTAACGAGGCATTGGCTACCTTAAGAGAGTCATAGTTACTCGTCCCAATTGCTCACCCAGTCTGCCACTTTTCCTTACTGCGGCCAGTCTGCCAGAAGCGATATGTCACTCGTTGTGTATCTTAAGAGATTCATCGTTACTCTTTCCATAGGTTACTGGTATTCTCTGATTCAATGCCTCTCGTGACGAAAAAGTGGCTATCTTAATAGTGCAATACTTCTTCCTCCCAGTTGCTCACACAGTTTACTACTTTTTTGTGTAGTTTTTGTCTGCCAGAAACTATAATTCACTAGTTTTGTATCATAAAAGAGTCATCGTTTCTCCTCCTAGGGGTTATTCGAGACCTCTTAATCCAAACCGCAAGTAACGAGGCATTGGCTACCTTAAGAGAGTCATAGTTACTCGTCCCAATTGCTCACCCAGTCTGCCACTTTTTCTTACTGCGGCCAGTCTGCCAGAAGCGATATGTCACTCGTTGTCTATCTTAAGAGATTCATCGTTACTCCTTCCATAGGTTACTGGTATTCTATGAGTCAATACCTCTCGTGACGAAAAAGTGGCTATCTTAATAGTGCAATACTTCTTCCTCCGAGTTGCTCACACAGTTTATTACTTTTTGTGTAGTTTTTGTCTGCCAGAAACTATAATTCACTAGCTGTGTATCATAAAAGAGTCATCGTTTCTCCTCCTAGGGGTTTTCGAGATTTCTTAATCCAAACCGCAAGTAACGAGGCATTGGCTACCTTAAGAGAGTCATAGTTACTCGTCCCAATTGCTCACCCAGTCTGCCACTTTTCCTTACTGCGGCCAGTCTGCCAGAAGCGATATGTCACTCGATGTGTATCTTAAGAGATTCATCGTTACTCTTTCCATAGGTTACTGGTATTCTCTGATTCAATGCCTCTCGTGACGAAAAAGTGGCTATCTTAATAGTGCAATACTTCTTCCTCCCAGTTGCTCACACAGTTTACTACTTTTTTGTGTAGTTTTTGTCTGCCAGAAACTATAATTCACTAGTTTTGTATCATAAAAGAGTCATCGTTTCTCCTCCTAGGGGTTATTCGAGACCTCTTAATCCAAACCGCAAGTAACGAGGCATTGGCTACCTTAAGAGAGTCATAGTTACTCGTCCCAATTGCTCACCCAGTCTGCCACTTTTCCTTACTGCGGCCAGTCTGCCAGAAGCGATATGTCACTCGTTGTGTATCTTAAGAGATTCATCGTTACTCTTTCCATAGGTTACTGGTATTCTCTGATTCAATGCCTCTCGTGACGAAAAAGTGGCTATCTTAATAGTGCAATACTTCTTCCTCCCAGTTGCTCACACAGTTTACTACTTTTTTGTGTAGTTTTTGTCTGCCAGAAACTATAATTCACTAGTTTTGTATCATAAAAGAGTCATCGTTTCTCCTCCTAGGGGTTATTCGAGACCTCTTAATCCAAACCGCAAGTAACGAGGCATTGGCTACCTTAAGAGAGTCGTAGTTACTCGTCCCAATTGCTCACCCAGTCTGCCACTTTTTCTTACTGCGGCCAGTCTGCCAGAAGCGATATGTCACTCGTTGTGTATCTTAAGAGATTCATCGTTACTCCTTCCATAGGTTACTGGTATTCTATGAGTCAATACCTCTCGTGACAAAAATGTGGCTATCTTAATGGTGCAATACTTCTTCCTCCGAGTTGCTCACACAGTTTACTACTTTTTGTGTAGTTTTTGTCTGCCAGAAACTATAATTCAGTAGCTGTGTATCATAAAAGAGTCATCGTTTCTCCTCCTAGGGGTTTTCGAGATTTCTTAATCCAAACCGCAAGTAACGAGGCATTGGCTACCTTAAGAGAGTCATAGTTACTCGTCCCAATTGCTCACCCAGTCTGCCACTTTTCCTTACTGCGGCCAGTCTGCCAGAAGCGATATGTCACTCGTTGTGTATCTTAAGAGATTCATCGTTACTCTTTCCATAGGTTACTGGTATTCTCTGATTCAATGCCTCTCGTGACGAAAAAGTGGCTATCTTAATAGTGCAATACTTCTTCCTCCCAGTTGCTCACACAGTTTACTACTTTTTTGTGTAGTTTTTGTCTGCCAGAAACTATAATTCACTAGCTGTGTATCAAGAAAGAGTCATCGTTTCTCCTCCTAGGGGTTATTCGAGACCTCTTAATGCAAACCGCAAGTAACGAGGCATTGGCTACCTTAAGAGAGTCATAGTTACTCGTCCCAATTGCTCACCCAGTCTGCCACTTTTCCTTACTGCGGCCAGTCTGCCAGAAGCGATATGTCACTCGTTGTGTATCTTAAGAGATTCATCGTTACTCTTTCCATAGGTTACTGGTATTCTCTGATTCAATGCCTCTCGTGACGAAAAAGTGGCTATCTTAATAGTGCAATACTTCTTCCTCCCAGTTGCTCACACAGTTTACTACTTTTTTGTGTAGTTTTTGTCTGCCAGAAACTATAATTCACTAGTTTTGTATCATAAAAGAGTCATCGTTTCTCCTCCTAGGGGTTATTCGAGACCTCTTAATCCAAACCGCAAGTAACGAGGCATTGGCTACCTTAAGAGAGTCATAGTTACTCGTCCCAATTGCTCACCCAGTCTGCCACTTTTTCTTACTGCGGCCAGTCTGCCAGAAGCGATATGTCACTCGTTGTGTATCTTAAGAGATTCATCGTTACTCCTTCCATAGGTTACTGGTATTCTCTGAGTCAATACCTCTCGTGACGAAAAAGTGGCTATCTTAATAGTGCAATACTTCTTCCTCCGAGTTGCTCACACAGTTTACTACTTTTTGTGTAGTTTTTGTCTGCCAGAAACTATAATTCACTAGCTGTGTATCATAAAAGAGTCATCGTTTCTCCTCCTAGGGGTTTTCGAGATTTCTTAATCCAAACCGCAAGTAACGAGGCATTGGCTACCTTAAGAGAGTCATAGTTACTCGTCCCAATTGCTCACCCAGTCTGCCACTTTTCCTTACTGCGGCCAGTCTGCCAGAAGCGATATGTCACTCGTTGTGTATCTTAAGAGATTCATCGTTACTCTTTCCATAGGTTACTGGTATTCTCTGATTCAATGCCTCTCGTGACGAAAAAGTGGCTATCTTAATAGTGCAATACTTCTTCCTCCCAGTTGCTCACACAGTTTACTACTTTTTTGTGTAGTTTTTGTCTGCCAGAAACTATAATTCACTAGTTTTGTATCATAAAAGAGTCATCGTTTCTCCTCCTAGGGGTTATTCGAGACCTCTTAATGCAAACCGCAAGTAACGAGGCATTGGCTACCTTAAGAGAGTCATAGTTACTCGTCCCAATTGCTCACCCAGTCTGCCACTTTTCCTTACTGCGGCCAGTCTGCCAGAAGCGATATGTCACTCGTTGTGTATCTTAAGAGATTCATCGTTACTCTTTCCATAGGTTACTGGTATTCTCTGATTCAATGCCTCTCGTGACGAAAAAGTGGCTATCTTAATAGTGCAATACTTCTTCCTCCCAGTTGCTCACACAGTTTACTACTTTTTTGTGTAGTTTTTGTCTGCCAGAAACTATAATTCACTAGCTGTGTAACATAAAAGAGTCATCGTTTCTCCTCCTAGGGGTTATTCGAGACCTCTTAATGCAAACCGCAAGTAACGAGGCATTGGCTACCTTAAGAGAGTCATAGTTACTCGTCCCAATTGCTCACCCAGTCTGCCACTTTTCCTTACTGCGGCCAGTCTGCCAGAAGCGATATGTCACTCGTTGTGTATCTTAAGAGATTCATCGTTACTCTTTCCATAGGTTACTGGTATTCTCTGATTCAATGCCTCTCGTGACGAAAAAGTGGCTATCTTAATAGTGCAATACTTCTTCCTCCCAGTTGCTCACACAGTTTACTACTTTTTTGTGTAGTTTTTGTCTGCCAGAAACTATAATTCACTAGTTTTGTATCATAAAAGAGTCATCGTTTCTCCTCCTAGGGGTTATTCGAGACCTCTTAATCCAAACCGCAAGTAACGAGGCATTGGCTACCTTAAGAGAGTCATAGTTACTCGTCCCAATTGCTCACCCAGTCTGCCACTTATTCTTACTGCGGCCAGTCTGCCAGAAGTGATATGTCACTCGTTGTGTATCTTAAGAGATTCATCGTTACTCCTTCCATAGGTTACTGGTATTCTATGAGTCAATACCTCTCGTGACGAAAAAGTGGCTATCTTAATGGTGCAATACTTCTTCCTCCGAGTTGCTCACACAGTTTACTACTTTTTGTGTAGTTTTTGTCTGCCAGAAACTATAATTCACTAGCTGTGTATCATAAAAGAGTCATCGTTTCTCCTCCTAGGGGTTTTCGAGATTTCTTAATCCAAACCGCAAGTAACGAGGCATTGGCTACCTTAAGAGAGTCATAGTTACTCGTCCCAATTGCTCACCCAGTCTGCCACTTTTCCTTACTGCGGCCAGTCTGCCAGAAGCGATATGTCACTCGTTGTGTATCTTAAGAGATTCATCGTTACTCTTTCCATAGGTTACTGGTATTCTCTGATTCAATGCCTCTCGTGACGAAAAAGTGGCTATCTTAATAGTGCAATACTTCTTCCTCCCAGTTGCTCACACAGTTTACTACTTTTTTGTGTAGTTTTTGTCTGCCAGAAACTATAATTCACTAGTTTTGTATCATAAAAGAGTCATCGTTTCTCCTCCTAGGGGTTATTCGAGACCTCTTAATCCAAACCGCAAGTAACGAGGCATTGGCTACCTTAAGAGAACACTAGATCGCGTGTTATTGCTCACCCAGTCTGCCACTTTTCCTTACTGCGGCCAGTCTGCCAGAAGCGATATGTCACTCGTTGTGTATCTTAAGAGATTCATCGTTACTCTTTCCATAGGTTACTGGTATTCTCTGATTCAATGCCTCTCGTGACGAAAAAGTGGCTATCTTAATAGTGCAATACTTCTTCCTCCCAGTTGCTCACACAGTTTACTACTTTTTTGTGTAGTTTTTGTCTGCCAGAAACTATAATTCACTAGTTTTGTATCATAAAAGAGTCATCGTTTCTCCTCCTAGGGGTTATTCGAGACCTCTTAATCCAAACCGCAAGTAACGAGGCATTGGCTACCTTAAGAGAGTCATAGTTACTCGTCCCAATTGCTCACCCAGTCTGCCACTTTTTCTTACTGCGGCCAGTCTGCCAGAAGCGATATGTCACTCGTTGTGTATCTTAAGAGATTCATCGTTACTCCTTCCATAGGTTACTGGTATTCTCTGAGTCAATACCTCTCGTGACGAAAAAGTGGCTATCTTAATAGTGCAATACTTCTTCCTCCGAGTTGCTCACACAGTTTACTACTTTTTGTGTAGTTTTTGTCTGCCAGAAACTATAATTCACTAGCTGTGTATCATAAAAGAGTCATCGTTTCTCCTCCTAGGGGTTTTCGAGATTTCTTAATCCAAACCGCAAGTAACGAGGCATTGGCTACCTTAAGAGAGTCATAGTTACTCGTCCCAATTGCTCACCCAGTCTGCCACTTTTCCTTACTGCGGCCAGTCTGCCAGAAGCGATATGTCACTCGTTGTGTATCTTAAGAGATTCATCGTTACTCTTTCCATAGGTTACTGGTATTCTCTGATTCAATGCCTCTCGTGACGAAAAAGTGGCTATCTTAATAGTGCAATACTTCTTCCTCCCAGTTGCTCACACAGTTTACTACTTTTTTGTGTAGTTTTTGTCTGCCAGAAACTATAATTCACTAGTTTTGTATCATAAAAGAGTCATCGTTTCTCCTCCTAGGGGTTATTCGAGACCTCTTAATGCAAACCGCAAGTAACGAGGCATTGGCTACCTTAAGAGAGTCATAGTTACTCGTCCCAATTGCTCACCCAGTCTGCCACTTTTCCTTACTGCGGCCAGTCTGCCAGAAGCGATATGTCACTCGTTGTGTATCTTAAGAGATTCATCGTTACTCTTTCCATAGGTTACTGGTATTCTCTGATTCAATGCCTCTCGTGACGAAAAAGTGGCTATCTTAATAGTGCAATACTTCTTCCTCCCAGTTGCTCACACAGTTTACTACTTTTTTGTGTAGTTTTTGTCTGCCAGAAACTATAATTCACTAGTTTTGTATCATAAAAGAGTCATCGTTTCTCCTCCTAGGGGTTATTCGAGACCTCTTAATCCAAACCGCAAGTAACGAGGCATTGGCTACCTTAAGAGAGTCATAGTTACTCGTCCCAATTGCTCACCCAGTCTGCCACTTTTTCTTACTGCGGCCAGTCTGCCAGAAGCGATATGTCACTCGTTGTGTATCTTAAGAGATTCATCGTTACTCCTTCCATAGGTTACTGGTATTCTCTGAGTCAATACCTCTCGTGACGAAAAAAGTGGCTATCTTAATAGTGCAATACTTCTTCCTCCCAGTTGCTCACACAGTTTACTACTTTTTTGTGTAGTTTTTGTCTGCCAGAAACTATAATTCACTAGTTTTGTATCATAAAAGAGTCATCGTTTCTCCTCCTAGGGGTTATTCGAGACCTCTTAATCCAAACCGCAAGTAACGAGGCATTGGCTACCTTAAGAGAGTCATAGTTACTCGTCCCAATTGCTCACCCAGTCTGCCACTTATTCTTACTGCGGCCAGTCTGCCAGAAGTGATATGTCACTCGTTGTGTATCTTAAGAGATTCATCGTTACTCCTTCCATAGGTTACTGGTATTCTATGAGTCAATACCTCTCGTGACGAAAAAAGTGGCTATCTTAATGGTGCAATACTTCTTCCTCCGAGTTGCTCACACAGTTTACTACTTTTTGTGTAGTTTTTGTCTGCCAGAAACTATAATTCACTAGCTGTGTATCATAAAAGAGTCATCGTTTCTCCTCCTAGGGGTTTTCGAGATTTCTTAATCCAAACCGCAAGTAACGAGGCATTGGCTACCTTAAGAGAGTCATAGTTACTCGTCCCAATTGCTCACCCAGTCTGCCACTTTTCCTTACTGCGGCCAGTCTGCCAGAAGCGATATGTCACTCGTTGTGTATCTTAAGAGATTCATCGTTACTCTTTCCATAGGTTACTGGTATTCTCTGATTCAATGCCTCTCGTGACGAAAAAGTGGCTATCTTAATAGTGCAATACTTCTTCCTCCCAGTTGCTCACACAGTTTACTACTTTTTTGTGTAGTTTTTGTCTGCCAGAAACTATAATTCACTAGTTTTGTATCATAAAAGAGTCATCGTTTCTCCTCCTAGGGGTTATTCGAGACCTCTTAATCCAAACCGCAAGTAACGAGGCATTGGCTACCTTAAGAGAGTCATAGTTACTCGTCCCAATTGCTCACCCAGTCTGCCACTTTTTCTTACTGCGGCCAGTCTGCCAGAAGCGATATGTCACTCGTTGTCTATCTTAAGAGCTTCATCGTTACTCCTTCCATAGGTTACTGGTATTCTATGAGTCAATACCTCTCGTGACGAAAAAGTGGCTATCTTAATAGTGCAATACTTCTTCCTCCGAGTTGCTCACACAGTTTACTACTTTTTGTGTAGTTTTTGTCTGCCAGAAACTATAATTCACTAGCTGTGTATCATAAAAGAGTCATCGTTTCTCCTCCTAGGGGTTTTCGAGATTTCTTAATCCAAACCGCAAGTAACGAGGCATTGGCTACCTTAAGAGAGTCATAGTTACTCGTTCCAATTGCTCACCCAGTCTGCCACTTTTCCTTACTGCGGCCAGTCTGCCAGAAGCGATATGTCACTCGTTGTGTATCTTAAGAGATTCATCGTTACTCTTTCCATAGGTTACTGGTATTCTCTGATTCAATGCCTCTCGTGACGAAAAAGTGGCTATCTTAATAGTGCAATACTTCTTCCTCCCAGTTGCTCACACAGTTTACTACTTTTTTGTGTAGTTTTTGTCTGCCAGAAACTATAATTCACTAGTTTTGTATCATAAAAGAGTCATCGTTTCTCCTCCTAGGGGTTATTCGAGACCTCTTAATGCAAACCGCAAGTAACGAGGCATTGGCTACCTTAAGAGAGTCATAGTTACTTGTCCCAATTGCTCACCCAGTCTGCCACTTTTCCTTACTGCGGCCAGTCTGCCAGAAGCGATATGTCACTCGTTGTGTATCTTAAGAGATTCATCGTTACTCTTTCCATAGGTTACTGGTATTCTCTGATTCAATGCCTCTCGTGACGAAAAAGTGGCTATCTTAATAGTGCAATACTTCTTCCTCCCAGTTGCACACACAGTTTACTACTTTTTTGTGTAGTTTTTGTCTGCCAGAAACTATAATTCACTAGCTGTGTATCATAAAAGAGTCATCGTTTCTCCTCCTAGGGGTTATTCGAGACCTCTTAATGCAAACCGCAAGTAACGAGGCATTGGCTACCTTAAGAGAGTCATAGTTACTCGTCCCAATTGCTCACCCAGTCTGCCACTTTTCCTTACTGCGGCCAGTCTGCCAGAAGCGATATGTCACTCGTTGTGTATCTTAAGAGATTCATCGTTACTCTTTCCATAGGTTACTGGTATTCTCTGATTCAATGCCTCTCGTGACGAAAAAGTGGCTATCTTAATAGTGCAATACTTCTTCCTCCCAGTTGCTCACACAGTTTACTACTTTTTTGTGTAGTTTTTGTCTGCCAGAAACTATAATTCACTAGTTTTGTATCATAAAAGAGTCATCGTTTCTCCTCCTAGGGGTTATTCGAGACCTCTTAATGCAAACCGCAAGTAACGAGGCATTGGCTACCTTAAGAGAGTCATAGTTACTCGTCCCATTTGCTCACCCAGTCTGCCACTTTTCCTTACTGCGGCCAGTCTGCCAGAAGCGATATGTCACTCGTTGTGTATCTTAAGAGATTCATCGTTACTCTTTCCATAGGTTACTGGTATTCTCTGATTCAATGCCTCTCGTGACGAAAAAGTGGCTATCTTAATAGTGCAATACTTCTTCCTCCCAGTTGCTCACACAGTTTACTACTTTTTTGTGTAGTTTTTGTCTGCCAGAAACTATAATTCACTAGCTGTGTAACATAAAAGAGTCATCGTTTCTCCTCCTAGGGGTTATTCGAGACCTCTTAATGCAAACCGCAAGTAACGAGGCATTGGCTACCTTAAGAGAGTCATAGTTACTCGTCCCAATTGCTCACCCAGTCTGCCACTTTTCCTTACTGCGGCCAGTCTGCCAGAAGCGATATGTCACTCGTTGTGTATCTTAAGAGATTCATCGTTACTCTTTCCATAGGTTACTGGTATTCTCTGATTCAATGCCTCTCGTGACGAAAAAGTGGCTATCTTAATAGTGCAATACTTCTTCCTCCCAGTTGCTCACACAGTTTACTACTTTTTTGTGTAGTTTTTGTCTGCCAGAAACTATAATTCACTAGTTTTGTATCATAAAAGAGTCATCGTTTCTCCTCCTAGGGGTTATTCGAGACCTCTTAATCCAAACCGCAAGTAACGAGGCATTGGCTACCTTAAGAGAGTCATAGTTACTCGTCCCAATTGCTCACCCAGTCTGCCACTTATTCTTACTGCGGCCAGTCTGCCAGAAGTGATATGTCACTCGTTGTGTATCTTAAGAGATTCATCGTTACTCCTTCCATAGGTTACTGGTATTCTATGAGTCAATACCTCTCGTGACGAAAAAGTGGCTATCTTAATGGTGCAATACTTCTTCCTCCGAGTTGCTCACACAGTTTACTACTTTTTGTGTAGTTTTTGTCTGCCAGAAACTATAATTCACTAGCTGTGTATCATAAAAGAGTCATCGTTTCTCCTCCTAGGGGTTTTCGAGATTTCTTAATCCAAACCGCAAGTAACGAGGCATTGGCTACCTTAAGAGAGTCATAGTTACTCGTCCCAATTGCTCACCCAGTCTGCCACTTTTCCTTACTGCGGCCAGTCTGCCAGAAGCGATATGTCACTCGTTGTGTATCTTAAGAGATTCATCGTTACTCTTTCCATAGGTTACTGGTATTCTCTGATTCAATGCCTCTCGTGACGAAAAAGTGGCTATCTTAATAGTGCAATACTTCTTCCTCCCAGTTGCTCACACAGTTTACTACTTTTTTGTGTAGTTTTTGTCTGCCAGAAACTATAATTCACTAGTTTTGTATCATAAAAGAGTCATCGTTTCTCCTCCTAGGGGTTATTCGAGACCTCTTAATCCAAACCGCAAGTAACGAGGCATTGGCTACCTTAAGAGAGTCATAGTTACTCGTCCCAATTGCTCACCCAGTCTGCCACTTTTTCTTACTGCGGCCAGTCTGCCAGAAGCGATATGTCACTCGTTGTCTATCTTAAGAGATTCATCGTTACTCCTTCCATAGGTTACTGGTATTCTATGAGTCAATACCTCTCGTGACGAAAAAGTGGCTATCTTAATAGTGCAATACTTCTTCCTCCGAGTTGCTCACACAGTTTACTACTTTTTGTGTAGTTTTTGTCTGCCAGAAACTATAATTCACTAGCTGTGTATCATAAAAGAGTCATCGTTTCTCCTCCTAGGGGTTTTCGAGATTTCTTAATCCAAACCGCAAGTAACGAGGCATTGGCTACCTTAAGAGAGTCATAGTTACTCGTTCCAATTGCTCACCCAGTCTGCCACTTTTCCTTACTGCGGCCAGTCTGCCAGAAGCGATATGTCACTCGTTGTGTATCTTAAGAGATTCATCGTTACTCTTTCCATAGGTTACTGGTATTCTCTGATTCAATGCCTCTCGTGACGAAAAAGTGGCTATCTTAATAGTGCAATACTTCTTCCTCCCAGTTGCTCACACAGTTTACTACTTTTTTGTGTAGTTTTTGTCTGCCAGAAACTATAATTCACTAGTTTTGTATCATAAAAGAGTCATCGTTTCTCCTCCTAGGGGTTATTCGAGACCTCTTAATGCAAACCGCAAGTAACGAGGCATTGGCTACCTTAAGAGAGTCATAGTTACTCGTCCCAATTGCTCACCCAGTCTGCCACTTTTCCTTACTGCGGCCAGTCTGCCAGAAGCGATATGTCACTCGTTGTGTATCTTAAGAGATTCATCGTTACTCTTTCCATAGGTTACTGGTATTCTCTGATTCAATGCCTCTCGTGACGAAAAAGTGGCTATCTTAATAGTGCAATACTTCTTCCTCCCAGTTGCACACACAGTTTACTACTTTTTTGTGTAGTTTTTGTCTGCCAGAAACTATAATTCACTAGCTGTGTATCATAAAAGAGTCATCGTTTCTCCTCCTAGGGGTTATTCGAGACCTCTTAATGCAAACCGCAAGTAACGAGGCATTGGCTACCTTAAGAGAGTCATAGTTACTCGTCCCAATTGCTCACCCAGTCTGCCACTTTTCCTTACTGCGGCCAGTCTGCCAGAAGCGATATGTCACTCGTTGTGTATCTTAAGAGATTCATCGTTACTCTTTCCATAGGTTACTGGTATTCTCTGATTCAATGCCTCTCGTGACGAAAAAGTGGCTATCTTAATAGTGCAATACTTCTTCCTCCCAGTTGCTCACACAGTTTACTACTTTTTTGTGTAGTTTTTGTCTGCCAGAAACTATAATTCACTAGTTTTGTATCATAAAAGAGTCATCGTTTCTCCTCCTAGGGGTTATTCGAGACCTCTTAATCCAAACCGCAAGTAACGAGGCATTGGCTACCTTAAGAGAGTCATAGTTACTCGTCCCAATTGCTCACCCAGTCTGCCACTTATTCTTACTGCGGCCAGTCTGCCAGAAGTGATATGTCACTCGTTGTGTATCTTAAGAGATTCATCGTTACTCCTTCCATAGGTTACTGGTATTCTATGAGTCAATACCTCTCGTGACGAAAAAGTGGCTATCTTAATGGTGCAATACTTCTTCCTCCGAGTTGCTCACACAGTTTACTACTTTTTGTGTAGTTTTTGTCTGCCAGAAACTATAATTCACTAGCTGTGTATCATAAAAGAGTCATCGTTTCTCCTCCTAGGGGTTTTCGAGATTTCTTAATCCAAACCGCAAGTAACGAGGCATTGGCTACCTTAAGAGAGTCATAGTTACTCGTCCCAATTGCTCACCCAGTCTGCCACTTTTCCTTACTGCGGCCAGTCTGCCAGAAGCGATATGTCACTCGTTGTGTATCTTAAGAGATTCATCGTTACTCTTTCCATAGGTTACTGGTATTCTCTGATTCAATGCCTCTCGTGACGAAAAAGTGGCTATCTTAATAGTGCAATACTTCTTCCTCCCAGTTGCTCACACAGTTTACTACTTTTTTGTGTAGTTTTTGTCTGCCAGAAACTATAATTCACTAGTTTTGTATCATAAAAGAGTCATCGTTTCTCCTCCTAGGGGTTATTCGAGACCTCTTAATCCAAACCGCAAGTAACGAGGCATTGGCTACCTTAAGAGAGTCATAGTTACTCGTCCCAATTGCTCACCCAGTCTGCCACTTTTTCTTACTGCGGCCAGTCTGCCAGAAGCGATATGTCACTCGTTGTGTATCTTAAGAGATTCATCGTTACTCCTTCCATAGGTTACTGGTATTCTATGAGTCAATACCTCTCGTGACGAAAAAGTGGCTATCTTAATAGTGCAATACTTCTTCCTCCCAGTTGCTCACACAGTTTACTACTTTTTGTGTAGTTTTTGTCTGCCAGAAACTATAATTCACTAGCTGTGTATCATAAAAGAGTCATCGTTTCTCCTCCTAGGGGTTATTCGAGACCTCTTAATGCAAACCGCAAGTAACGAGGCATTGGCTACCTTAAGAGAGTCATAGTTACTCGTCCCAATTGCTCACCCAGTCTGCCACTTTTCCTTACTGCGGCCAGTCTGCCAGAAGCGATATGTCACTCGTTGTGTATCTTAAGAGATTCATCGTTACTCTTTCCATAGGTTACTGGTATTCTCTGATTCAATGCCTCTCGTGACGAAAAAGTGGCTATCTTAATAGTGCAATACTTCTTCCTCCCAGTTGCTCACACAGTTTACTACTTTTTTGTGTAGTTTTTGTCTGCCAGAAACTATAATTCACTAGTTTTGTATCATAAAAGAGTCATCGTTTCTCCTCCTAGGGGTTATTCGAGACCTCTTAATCCAAACCGCAAGTAACGAGGCATTGGCTACCTTAAGAGAGTCATAGTTACTCGTCCCAATTGCTCACCCAGTCTGCCACTTTTTCTTACTGCGGCCAGTCTGCCAGAAGCGATATGTCACTCGTTGTCTATCTTAAGAGATTCATCGTTACTCCTTCCATAGGTTACTGGTATTCTATGAGTCAATACCTCTCGTGACGAAAAAGTGGCTATCTTAATAGTGCAATACTTCTTCCTCCGAGTTGCTCACACAGTTTACTACTTTTTGTGTAGTTTTTGTCTGCCAGAAACTATAATTCATTAGCTGTGTATCATAAAAGAGTCATCGTTTCTCCTCCTAGGGGTTTTCGAGATTTCTTAATCCAAACCGCAAGTAACGAGGCATTGGCTACCTTAAGAGAGTCATAGTTACTCGTCCCAATTGCTCACCCAGTCTGCCACTTTTCCTTACTGTGGCCAGTCTGCCAGAAGCGATATGTCACTCGTTGTGTATCTTAAGAGATTCATCGTTACTCTTTCCATAGGTTACTGGTATTCTCTGATTCAATGCCTCTCGTGACGAAAAAGTGGCTATCTTAATAGTGCAATACTTCTTCCTCCCAGTTGCTCACACAGTTTACTACTTTTTTGTGTAGTTTTTGTCTGCCAGAAACTATAATTCACTAGTTTTGTATCATAAAAGAGTCATCGTTTCTCCTCCTAGGGGTTATTCGAGACCTCTTAATCCAAACCGCAAGTAACGAGGCATTGGCTACCTTAAGAGAGTCATAGTTACTCGTCCCAATTGCTCACCCAGTCTGCCACTTTTTCTTACTGCGGCCAGTCTGCCAGAAGCGATATGTCACTCGTTGTGTATCTTAAGAGATTCATCGTTACTCCTTCCATAGGTTACTGGTATTCTATGAGTCAATACCTCTCGTGACGAAAAAGTGGCTATCTTAATAGTGCAATACTTCTTCCTCCCAGTTGCTCACACAGTTTACTACTTTTTGTGTAGTTTTTGTCTGCCAGAAACTATAATTCACTAGCTGTGTATCATAAAAGAGTCATCGTTTCTCCTCCTAGGGGTTATTCGAGACCTCTTAATGCAAACCGCAAGTAACGAGGCATTGGCTACCTTAAGAGAGTCATAGTTACTCGTCCCAATTGCTCACCCAGTCTGCCACTTTTCCTTACTGCGGCCAGTCTGCCAGAAGCGATATGTCACTCGTTGTGTATCTTAAGAGATTCATCGTTACTCTTTCCATAGGTTACTGGTATTCTCTGATTCAATGCCTCTCGTGACGAAAAAGTGGCTATCTTAATAGTGCAATACTTCTTCCTCCCAGTTGCTCACACAGTTTACTACTTTTTTGTGTAGTTTTTGTCTGCCAGAAACTATAATTCACTAGTTTTGTATCATAAAAGAGTCATCGTTTCTCCTCCTAGGGGTTATTCGAGACCTCTTAAATCCAAACCGCAAGTAACGAGGCATTGGCTACCTTAAGAGAGTCATAGTTACTCGTCCCAATTGCTCACCCAGTCTGCCACTTATTCTTACTGCGGCCAGTCTGCCAGAAGTGATATGTCACTCGTTGTGTATCTTAAGAGATTCATCGTTACTCCTTCCATAGGTTACTGGTATTCTATGAGTCAATACCTCTCGTGACGAAAAAGTGGCTATCTTAATGGTGCAATACTTCTTCCTCCGAGTTGCTCACACAGTTTACTACTTTTTGTGTAGTTTTTGTCTGCCAGAAACTATAATTCACTAGCTGTGTATCATAAAAGAGTCATCGTTTCTCCTCCTAGGGGTTTTCGAGATTTCTTAATCCAAACCGCAAGTAACGAGGCATTGGCTGGTTACCTTAAGAGAGTCATAGTTACTCGTCCCAATTGCTCACCCAGTCTGCCACTTTTCCTTACTGCGGCCAGTCTGCCAGAAGCGATATGTCACTCGTTGTGTATCTTAAGAGATTCATCGTTACTCTTTCCATAGGTTACTGGTATTCTCTGATTCAATGCCTCTCGTGACGAAAAAGTGGCTATCTTAATAGTGCAATACTTCTTCCTCCCAGTTGCTCACACAGTTTACTACTTTTTTGTGTAGTTTTTGTCTGCCAGAAACTATAATTCACTAGTTTTGTATCATAAAAGAGTCATCGTTTCTCCTCCTAGGGGTTATTCGAGACCTCTTAATCCAAACCGCAAGTAACGAGGCATTGGCTACCTTAAGAGAGTCATAGTTACTCGTCCCAATTGCTCACCCAGTCTGCCACTTTTTCTTACTGCGGCCAGTCTGCCAGAAGCGATATGTCACTCGTTGTCTATCTTAAGAGATTCATCGTTACTCCTTCCATAGGTTACTGGTATTCTATGAGTCAATACCTCTCGTGACGAAAAAGTGGCTATCTTAATAGTGCAATACTTCTTCCTCCGAGTTGCTCACACAGTTTACTACTTTTTGTGTAGTTTTTGTCTGCCAGAAACTATAATTCACTAGCTGTGTATCATAAAAGAGTCATCGTTTCTCCTCCTAGGGGTTTTCGAGATTTCTTAATCCAAACCGCAAGTAACGAGGCATTGGCTACCTTAAGAGAGTCATAGTTACTCGTCCCAATTGCTCACCCAGTCTGCCACTTTTCCTTACTGCGGCCAGTCTGCCAGAAGCGATATGTCACTCGTTGTGTATCTTAAGAGATTCATCGTTACTCTTTCCATAGGTTACTGGTATTCTCTGATTCAATGCCTCTCGTGACGAAAAAGTGGCTATCTTAATAGTGCAATACTTCTTCCTCCCAGTTGCTCACACAGTTTACTACTTTTTTGTGTAGTTTTTGTCTGCCAGAAACTATAATTCACTAGTTTTGTATCATAAAAGAGTCATCGTTTCTCCTCCTAGGGGTTATTCGAGACCTCTTAATCCAAACCGCAAGTAACGAGGCATTGGCTACCTTAAGAGAGTCATAGTTACTCGTCCCAATTGCTCACCCAGTCTGCCACTTTTTCTTACTGCGGCCAGTCTGCCAGAAGCGATATGTCACTCGTTGTGTATCTTAGGAGATTCATCGTTACTCCTTCCATAGGTTACTGGTATTCTATGAGTCAATACCTCTCGTGACGAAAAAGTGGCTATCTTAATAGTGCAATACTTCTTCCTCCCAGTTGCTCACACAGTTTACTACTTTTTGTGTAGTTTTTGTCTGCCAGAAACTATAATTCACTAGCTGTGTATCATAAAAGAGTCATCGTTTCTCCTCCTAGGGGTTTTCGAGATTTCTTAATCCAAACCGCAAGTAACGAGGCATTGGCTACCTTAAGAGAGTCATAGTTACTCATCCCAATTGCTCACCCAGTCTGCCACTTTTCCTTACTGCGGCCAGTCTGCCAGAAGCGATATGTCACTCGTTGTGTATCTTAAGAGATTCATCGTTACTCTTTCCATAGGTTACTGGTATTCTCTGATTCAATGCCTCTCGTGACGAACAAGTGGCTATCTTAATAGTGCAATACTTCTTCCTCCCAGTTGCTCACACAGTTTACTACTTTTTTGTGTAGTTTTTGTCTGCCAGAAACTATAATTCACTAGTTTTGTATCATAAAAGAGTCATCGTTTCTCCTCCTAGGGGTTATTCGAGACCTCTTAATGCAAACCGCAAGTAACGAGGCATTGGCTACCTTAAGAGAGTCATAGTTACTCGTCCCAATTGCTCACCCAGTCTGCCACTTTTCCTTACTGCGGCCAGTCTGCCAGAAGCGATATGTAACTCGTTGTGTATCTTAAGAGATTCATCGTTACTCTTTCCATAGGTTACTGGTATTCTCTGATTCAATGCCTCTCGTGACGAAAAAGTGGCTATCTTAATAGTGCAATACTTCTTCCTCCCAGTTGCTCACACAGTTTACTACTTTTTTGTGTAGTTTTTGTCTGCCAGAAACTATAATTCACTAGCTGTGTATCATAAAAGAGTCATCGTTTCTCCTCCTAGGGGTTATTCGAGACCTCTTAATGCAAACCGCAAGTAACGAGGCATTGGCTACCTTAAGAGAGTCATAGTTACTCGTCCCAATTGCTCACCCAGTCTGCCACTTTTCCTTACTGCGGCCAGTCTGCCAGAAGCGATATGTCACTCGTTGTGTATCTTAAGAGATTCATCGTTACTCTTTCCATAGGTTACTGGTATTCTCTGATTCAATGCCTCTCGTGACGAAAAAGTGGCTATCTTAATAGTGCAATACTTCTTCCTCCCAGTTGCTCACACAGTTTACTACTTTTTTGTGTAGTTTTTGTCTGCCAGAAACTATAATTCACTAGTTTTGTATCATAAAAGAGTCATCGTTTCTCCTCCTAGGGGTTATTCGAGACCTCTTAATCCAAACCGCAAGTAACGAGGCATTGGCTACCTTAAGAGAGTCATAGTTACTCGTCCCAATTGCTCACCCAGTCTGCCACTTATTCTTACTGTGACCAGTCTGCCAGAAGTGATATGTCACTCGTTGTGTATCTTAAGAGATTCATCGTTACTCCTTCCATAGGTTACTGGTATTCTATGAGTCAATACCTCTCGTGACGAAAAAGTGGCTATCTTAATGGTGCAATACTTCTTCCTCCGAGTTGCTCACACAGTTTACTACTTTTTGTGTAGTTTTTGTCTGCCAGAAACTATAATTCACTAGCTGTGTATCATAAAAGAGTCATCGTTTCTCCTCCTAGGGGTTTTCGAGATTTCTTAATCCAAACCGCAAGTAACGAGGCATTGGCTACCTTAAGAGAGTCATAGTTACTCGTCCCAATTGCTCACCCAGTCTGCCACTTTTCCTTACTGCGGCCAGTCTGCCAGAAGCGATATGTCACTCGTTGTGTATCTTAAGAGATTCATCGTTACTCTTTCCATAGGTTACTGGTATTCTCTGATTCAATGCCTCTCGTGACGAAAAAGTGGCTATCTTAATAGTGCAAAACTTCTTCCTCCCAGTTGCTCACACAGTTTACTACTTTTTTGTGTAGTTTTTGTCTGCCAGAAACTATAATTCACTAGTTTTGTATCATAAAAGAGTCATCGTTTCTCCTCCTAGGGGTTATTCGAGACCTCTTAATCCAAACCGCAAGTAACGAGGCATTGGCTACCTTAAGAGAGTCATAGTTACTCGTCCCAATTTCTCACCCAGTCTGCCACTTTTTCTTACTGCGGCCAGTCTGCCAGAAGCGATATGTCACTCGTTGTCTATCTTAAGAGATTCATCGTTACTCCTTCCATAGGTTACTGGTATTCTATGAGTCAATACCTCTCGTGACGAAAAAGTGGCTATCTTAATAGTGCAATACTTCTTCCTCCGAGTTGCTCACACAGTTTACTACTTTTTGTGTAGTTTTTGTCTGCCAGAAACTATAATTCACTAGCTGTGTATCATAAAAGAGTCATCGTTTCTCCTCCTAGGGGTTTTCGAGATTTCTTAATCCAAACCGCAAGTAACGAGGCATTGGCTACCTTAAGAGAGTCATAGTTACTCGTCCCAATTGCTCACCCAGTCTGCCACTTTTCCTTACTGCGGCCAGTCTGCCAGAAGCGATATGTAACTCGTTGTGTATCTTAAGAGATTCATCGTTACTCTTTCCATAGGTTACTGGTATTCTCTGATTCAATGCCTCTCGTGACGAAAAAGTGGCTATCTTAATAGTGCAATACTTCTTCCTCCCAGTTGCTCACACAGTTTACTACTTTTTTGTGTAGTTTTTGTCTGCCAGAAACTATAATTCACTAGTTTTGTATCATAAAAGAGTCATCGTTTCTCCTCCTAGGGGTTATTCGAGACCTCTTAATCCAAACCGCAAGTAACGAGGCATTGGCTACCTTAAGAGAGTCATAGTTACTCGTCCCAATTGCTCACCCAGTCTGCCACTTTTTCTTACTGCGGCCAGTCTGCCAGAAGCGATATGTCACTCGTTGTGTATCTTAAGAGATTCATCGTTACTCCTTCCATAGGTTACTGGTATTCTATGAGTCAATACCTCTCGTGACGAAAAAGTGGCTATCTTAATAGTGCAATACTTCTTCCTCCGAGTTGCTCACACAGTTTACTACTTTTTGTGTAGTTTTTGTCTGCCAGAAACTATAATTCACTAGCTGTGTATCATAAAAGAGTCATCGTTTCTCCTCCTAGGGGTTTTCGAGATTTCTTAATCCAAACCGCAAGTAACGAGGCATTGGCTACCTTAAGAGAGTCATAGTTACTCATCCCAATTGCTCACCCAGTCTGCCACTTTTCCTTACTGCGGCCAGTCTGCCAGAAGCGATATGTCACTCGTTGTGTATCTTTAGAGATTCATCGTTACTCTTTCCATAGGTTACTGGTATTCTCTGATTCAATGCCTCTCGTGACGAAAAAGTGGCTATCTTAATAGTGCAATACTTCTTCCTCCCAGTTGCTCACACTGTTTACTACTTTTTTGTGTAGTTTTTGTCTGCCAGAAACTATAATTCACTAGTTTTGTATCATAAAAGAGTCATCGTTTCTCCTCCTAGGGGTTATTCGAGACCTCTTAATGCAAACCGCAAGTAACGAGGCATTGGCTACCTTAAGAGAGTCATAGTTACTCGTCCCAATTGCTCACCCAGTCTGCCACTTTTCCTTACTGCGGCCAGTCTGCCAGAAGCGATATGTCACTCGTTGTGTATCTTAAGAGATTCATCGTTACTCTTTCCATAGGTTACTGGTATTCTCTGATTCAATGCCTCTCGTGACGAAAAAGTGGCTATCTTAATAGTGCAATACTTCTTCCTCCCAGTTGCTCACACAGTTTACTACTTTTTTGTGTAGTTTTTGTCTGCCAGAAACTATAATTCACTAGTTTTGTATCATAAAAGAGTCATCGTTTCTCCTCCTAGGGGTTATTCGAGACCTCTTAATCCAAACCGCAAGTAACGAGGCATTGGCTACCTTAAGAGAGTCATAGTTACTCGTCCCAATTGCTCACCCAGTCTGCCACTTATTCTTACTGCGGCCAGTCTGCCAGAAGCGATATGTCACTCGTTGTGTATCTTAAGAGATTCATCGTTACTCCTTCCATAGGTTACTGGTATTCTATGAGTCAATACCTCTCGTGACGAAAAAGTGGCTATCTTAATGGTGCAATACTTCTTCCTCCGAGTTGCTCACACAGTTTACTACTTTTTTGTGTAGTTTTTGTCTGCCAGAAACTATAATTCACTAGTTTTGTATCATAAAAGATTCATCGTTTCTCCTCCTAGGGGTTATTCGAGACCTCTTAATCCAAACCGCAAGTAACGAGGCATTGGCTACCTTAAGAGAGTCATAGTTACTCGTCCCAATTGCTCACCCAGTCTGCCACTTTTTCTTACTGCGGCCAGTCTGCCAGAAGCGATATGTCACTCGTTGTGTATCTTAAGAGATTCATCGTTACTCCTTCCATAGGTTACTGGTATTCTATGAGTCAATACCTCTCGTGACGAAAAAGTGGCTATCTTAATAGTGCAATACTTCTTCCTCCGAGTTGCTCACACAGTTTACTACTTTTTGTGTAGTTTTTGTCTGCCAGAAACTATAATTCACTAGCTGTGTATCATAAAAGAGTCATCGTTTCTCCTCCTAGGGGTTTTCGAGATTTCTTAATCCAAACCGCAAGTAACGAGGCATTGGCTACCTTAACAGAGTCATAGTTACTCGTCCCAATTGCTCACCCAGTCTGCCACTTTTCCTTACTGCGGCCAGTCTGCCAGAAGCGATATGTCACTCGTTGTGTATCTTAAGAGATTCATCGTTACTCTTTCCATAGGTTACTGGTATTCTCTGATTCAATGCCTCTCGTGACGAAAAAGTGGCTATCTTAATAGTGCAATACTTCTTCCTCCCAGTTGCTCACACAGTTTACTACTTTTTTGTGTAGTTTTTGTCTGCCAGAAACTATAATTCACTAGTTTTGTATCATAAAAGAGTCATCGTTTCTCCTCCTAGGGGTTATTCGAGACCTCTTAATCCAAACCGCAAGTAACGAGGCATTGGCTACCTTAAGAGAGTCATAGTTACTCGTCCCAATTGCTCACCCAGTCTGCCACTTTTTCTTACTGCGGCCAGTCTGCCAGAAGCGATATGTCACTCGTTGTGTATCTTAAGAGATTCATCGTTACTCCTTCCATAGGTTACTGGTATTCTATGAGTCAATACCTCTCGTGACGAAAAAGTGGCTATCTTAATAGTGCAATACTTCTTCCTCCGAGTTGCTCACACAGTTTACTACTTTTTGTGTAGTTTTTGTCTGCCAGAAACTATAATTCACTAGCTGTGTATCATAAAAGAGTCATCGTTTCTCCTCCTAGGGGTTTTCGAGATTTCTTAATCCAAACCGCAAGTAACGAGGCATTGGCTACCTTAACAGAGTCATAGTTACTCGTCCCAATTGCTCACCCAGTCTGCCACTTTTCCTTACTGCGGCCAGTCTGCCAGAAGCGATATGTCACTCGTTGTGTATCTTAAGAGATTCATCGTTACTCTTTCCATAGGTTACTGGTATTCTCTGATTCAATGCCTCTCGTGACGAAAAAGTGGCTATCTTAATAGTGCAATACTTCTTCCTCCCAGTTGCTCACACAGTTTACTACTTTTTTGTGTAGTTTTTGTCTGCCAGAAACTATAATTCACTAGTTTTGTATCATAAAAGAGTCATCGTTTCTCCTCCTAGGGGTTATTCGAGACCTCTTAATCCAAACCGCAAGTAACGAGGCATTGGCTACCTTAAGAGAGTCATAGTTACTCGTCCCAATTGCTCACCCAGTCTGCCACTTTTTCTTACTGCGGCCAGTCTGCCAGAAGCGATATGTCACTCGTTGTGTATCTTAAGAGATTCATCGTTACTCCTTCCATAGGTTACTGGTATTCTCTGAGTCAATACCTCTCGTGACGAAAAAGTGGCTATCTTAATAGTGCAATACTTCTTCCTCCGAGTTGCTCACACAGTTTACTACTTTTTGTGTAGTTTTTGTCTGCCAGAAACTATAATTCACTAGCTGTGTATCATAAAAGAGTCATCGTTTCTCCTCCTAGGGGTTTTCGAGATTTCTTAATCCAAACCGCAAGTAACGAGGCATTGGCTACCTTAACAGAGTCATAGTTACTCGTCCCAATTGCTCACCCAGTCTGCCACTTTTCCTTACTGCGGCCAGTCTGCCAGAAGCGATATGTCACTCGTTGTGTATCTTAAGAGATTCATCGTTACTCTTTCCATAGGTTACTGGTATTCTCTGATTCAATGCCTCTCGTGACGAAAAAGTGGCTATCTTAATAGTGCAATACTTCTTCCTCCCAGTTGCTCACACAGTTTACTCCTTTTTTGTGTAGTTTTTGTCTGCCAGAAACTATAATTCACTAGTTTTGTATCATAAAAGAGTCATCGTTTCTCCTCCTAGGGGTTATTCGAGACCTCTTAATCCAAACCGCAAGTAACGAGGCATTGGCTACCTTAAGAGAGTCATAGTTACTCGTCCCAATTGCTCACCCAGTCTGCCACTTTTTCTTACTGCGGCCAGTCTGCCAGAAGCGATATGTCACTCGTTGTGTATCTTAAGAGATTCATCGTTACTCCTTCCATAGGTTACTGGTATTCTATGAGTCAATACCTCTCGTGACGAAAAAGTGGCTATCTTAATAGTGCAATACTTCTTCCTCCCAGTTGCTCACACAGTTTACTACTTTTTTGTGTAGTTTTTGTCTGCCAGAAACTATAATTCACTAGTTTTGTATCATAAAAGAGCCATCGTTTCTCCTCCTAGGGGTTATTCGAGACCTCTTAATGCAAACCGCAAGTAACGAGGCATTGGCTACCTTAAGAGAGTCATAGTTACTCGTCCCAATTGCTCACCCAGTCTGCCACTTTTTCTTACTGCGGCCAGTCTGCCAGAAGCGATATGTCACTCGTTGTGTATCTTAAGAGATTCATCGTTACTCCTTCCATAGGTTACTGGTATTCAATGAGTCAATACCTCTCGTGACGAAAAAGTGGCTATCTTAATAGTGCAATACTTCTTCCTCCGAGTTGCTCACACAGTTTACTACTTTTTGTGTAGTTTTTGTCTGCCAGAAACTATAATTCACTAGCTGTGTATCATAAAAGATTCATCGTTTCTCCTCCTAGGGGTTTTCGAGATTTCTTAATCCAAACCGCAAGTAACGAGGCATTGGCTACCTTAAGAGAGTCATAGTTACTCGTCCCAATTGCTCACCCAGTCTGCCACTTTTCCTTACTGCGGCCAGTCTGCCAGAAGCGATATGTCACTCGTTGTGTATCTTAAGAGATTCATCGTTACTCTTTCCATAGGTTACTGGTATTCTCTGATTCAATGCCTCTCGTGACGAAAAAGTGGCTATCTTAATAGTGCAATACTTCTTACTCCCAGTTGCTCACACAGTTTACTACTTTTTTTTGTAGTTTTTGTCTGCCAGAAACTATAATTCACTAGCTGTGTATCATAAAAGAGTCATCGTTTCTCCTCCTAGGGGTTATTCGAGACCTCTTAATGCAAACCGCAAGTAACGAGGCATTGGCTACCTTAAGAGAGTCATAGTTACTCGTCCCAATTGCTCACCCAGTCTGCCACTTTTCCTTACTGCGGCCAGTCTGCCAGAAGCGATATGTCACTCGTTGTGTATCTTAAGACATTCATCGTTACTCTTTCCATACGTTACTGGTATTCTCTGATTCAATGCCTCTCGTGACGAAAAAGTGGCTATCTTAATAGTGCAATACTTCTTCCTCCCAGTTGCTCACACAGTTTACTACTTTTTTGTGTAGTTTTTGTCTGCCAGAAACTATAATTCACTAGTTTTGTATCATAAAAGAGTCATCGTTTCTCCTCCTAGGGGTTATTCGAGACCTCTTAATCCAAACCGCAAGTAACGAGGCATTGGCTACCTTAAGAGAGTCATAGTTACTCGTCCCAATTGCTCACCCAGTCTGCCACTTTTTCTTACTGCGGCCAGTCTGCCAGAAGCGATATGTCACTCGTTGTGTATCTTAAGAGATTCATCGTTACTCCTTCCATAGGTTACTGGTATTCTCTGATTCAATGCCTCTCGTGACGAAAAAGTGGCTATCTTAATAGTGCAATACTTCTTCCTCCCAGTTGCTCACACAGTTTACTACTTTTTTGTGTAGTTTTTGTCTGCCAGAAACTATAATTCACTAGTTTTGTATCATAAAAGAGTCATCGTTTCTCCTCCTAGGGGTTATTCGAGACCTCTTAATCCAAACCGCAAGTAACGAGGCATTGGCTACCTTAAGAGAGTCATAGTTACTCGTCCCAATTGCTCACCCAGTCTGCCACTTTTTCTTACTGCGGCCAGTCTGCCAGAAGCGATATGTCACTCGTTGTGTATCTTAAGAGATTCATCGTTACTCCTTCCATAGGTTACTGGTATTCTATGAGTCAATACCTCTCGTGACAAAAAAGTGGCTATCTTAATGGTGCAATACTTCTTCCTCCGAGTTGCTCACTCAGTTTACTACTTTTTGTGTAGTTTTTGTCTGCCAGAAACTATAATTCACTAGCTGTGTATCATAAAAGAGTCATCGTTTCTCCTCCTAGGGGTTTTCGAGATTTCTTAATCCAAACCGCAAGTAACGAGGCATTGGCTACCTTAAGAGAGTCATAGTTACTCGTCCCAATTGCTCACCCAGTCTGCCACTTTTCCTTACTGCGGCCAGTCTGCCAGAAGCGATATGTCACTCGTTGTGTATCTTAAGAGATTCATCGTTACTCTTTCCATAGGTTACTGGTATTCTCTGATTCAATGCCTCTCGTGACGAAAAAGTGGCTATCTTAATAGTGCAATACTTCTTCCTCCCAGTTGCTCACACAGTTTACTACTTTTTTGTGTAGTTTTTGTCTGCCAGAAACTATAATTCACTAGTTTTGTATCATAAAAGAGTCATCGTTTCTCCTCCTAGGGGTTATTCGAGACCTCTTAATCCAAACCGCAAGTAACGAGGCATTGGCTACCTTAAGAGAGTCATAGTTACTCGTCCCAATTGCTCACCCAGTCTGCCACTTTTCCTTACTACGGCCAGTCTGCCAGAAGCGATATGTCACTCGTTGTGTATCTTAAGAGATTCATCGTTACTCTTTCCATAGGTTACTGGTATTCTCTGATTCAATGCCTCTCGTGACGAAAAAGTGGCTATCTTAATAGTGCAATACTTCTTCCTCCCAGTTGCTCACACAGTTTACTACTTTTTTGTGTAGTTTTTGTCTGCCAGAAACTATAATTCACTAGTTTTGTATCATAAAAGAGTCATCGTTTCTCCTCCTAGGGGTTATTCGAGACCTCTTAATGCAAACCGCAAGTAACGAGGCATTGGCTACCTTAAGAGAGTCATAGTTACTCGTCCCAATTGCTCACCCAGTCTGCCACTTTTTCTTACTGCGGCCAGTCTGCCAGAAGCGATATGTCACTCGTTGTGTATCTTAAGAGATTCATCGTTACTCCTTCCATAGGTTACTGGTATTCTATGAGTCAATACCTCTCGTGAGGAAAAAGTGGCTATCTTAATAGTGCAATACTTCTTCCTCCCAGTTGCTCACACAGTTTACTACTTTTTTGTGTAGTTTTTGTCTGCCAGAAACTATAATTCACTAGTTTTGTATCATAAAAGAGCCATCGTTTCTCCTCCAAGGAGTTATTCGAGACCTCTTAATCCAAACCGCAAGTAACGAGGCATTGGCTACCTTAAGAGAGTCATAGTTACTCGTCCCAATTGCTCACCCAGTCTGCCACTTTTCCTTACTGCGGCCAGTCTGCCAGAAGCGATATGTCACTCGTTGTGTACCTTAAGAGATTCATCGTTACTCCTTCCATAGGTTACTGGTATTCTCTGAGTCAATACCTCTCGTGACGAAAAAGTGGCTATCTTAATAGTGCAATACTTCTTCCTCCGAGTTGCTCACACAGTTTACTACTTTTTGTGTAGTTTTTGTCTGCCAGAAACTATAATTCACTAGCTGTGTATCATAAAAGAGTCATCGTTTCTCCTCCTAGGGGTTTTCGAGATTTCTTAATCCAAACCGCAAGTAACGAGGCATTGGCTACCTTAAGAGAGTCATAGTTACTCGTCCCAATTGCTCACCCAGTCTGCCACTTTTCCTTACTGCGGCCAGTCTGCCAGAAGCGATATGTCACTAGTTGTGTATCTTAAGAGATTCATCGTTACTCTTTCCATAGGTTACTGGTATTCTCTGATTCAATGCCTCTCGTGACGAAAAAGTGGCTATCTTAATAGTGCAATACTTCTTCCTCCGAGTTGCTCACACAGTTTACTACTTTTTTGTGTAGTTTTTGTCTGCCAGAAACTATAATTCACTAGTTTTGTATCATAAAAGAGTCATCGTTTCTCCTCCTAGGGGTTATTCGAGACCTCTTAATGCAAACCGCAAGTAACGAGGCATTGGCTACCTTATGAGAGTCATAGTTACTCGTCCCAATTGCTCACCCAGTCTGCCACTTGTCCTTACTGCGGCCAGTCTGCCAGAAGCGATATGTCACTCGTTGTGTATCTTAAGAGATTCATCGTTACTCTTTCCATAGGTTACTGGTATTCTCTGATTCAATGCCTCTCGTGACGAAAAAGTGGCTATCTTAATAGTGCAATACTTCTTCCTCCCAGTTGCTCACACAGTTTACTACTTTTTTGTGTAGTTTTTGTCTGCCAGAAACTATAATTCACTAGTTTTGTATCTTAAAAGAGTCATCGTTTCTCCTCCTAGGGGTTATTCGAGACCTCTTAATCCAAACCGCAAGTAACGAGGCATTGGCTACCTTAAGAGAGTCATAGTTACTCGTCCCAATTGCTCACCCAGTCTGCCACTTTTTCTTACTGCGGCCAGTCTGCCAGAAGCGATATGTCACTCGTTGTGTATCTTAAGAGATTCATCGTTACTCCTTCCATAGGTTACTGGTATTCTATGAGTCAATACCTCTCGTGACGAAAAAGTGGCTATCTTAATAGTGCAATACTTCTTCCTCCCAGTTGCTCACACAGTTTACTACTTTTTTGTGTAGTTTTTGTCTGCCAGAAACTATAATTCACTAGTTTTGTATCATAAAAGAGCCATCGTTTCTCCTCCTAGGGGTTATTCGGGACCTCTTAATGCAAACCGCAAGTAACGAGGCATTGGCTACCTTAAGAGAGTCATAGTTACTCGTCCCAGTTGCTCACCCAGTCTGCCACATTTTCTTACTGCGGCCAGTCTGCCAGAAGCGATATGTCACTCGTTGTGTATCTTAAGAGATTCATCGTTACTCCTTCCATAGGTTACTGGTATTCTATGAGTCAATACCTCTCGTGACGAAAAAGTGGCTATCTTAATGGTGCAATACTTCTTCCTCCGAGTTGCTCACACAGTTTACTACTTTTTGTGTAGTTTTTGTCTGCCAGAAACTATAATTCACTAGCTGTGTATCATAAAAGAGTCATCGTTTCTCCTCCTAGGGGTTTTCGAGATTTCTTAATCCAAACCGCAAGTAACGAGGCATTGGCTACCTTAAGAGAGTCATAGTTACTCGTCCCAATTGCTCACCCAGTCTGCCACTTTTCCTTACTGCGGCCAGTCTGCCAGAAGCGATATGTCACTCGTTGTGTATCTTAAGAGATTCATCGTTACTCTTTCCATAGGTTACTGGTATTCTCTGATTCAATGCCTCTCGTGACGAAAAAGTGGCTATCTTAATAGTGCAATACTTCTTCCTCCGAGTTGCTCACACAGTTTACTACTTTTTTTTGTAGTTTTTGTCTGCCAGAAACTATAATTCACTAGCTGTGTATCATAAAAGAGTCATCGTTTCTCCTCCTAGGGGTTATTCGAGACCTCTTAATGCAAACCTCAAGTAACGAGGCATTGGCTACCTTAAGAGAGTCATAGTTACTCGTCCCAATTGCTCACCCAGTCTGCCACTTTTCCTTACTGCGGCCAGTCTGCCAGAAGCGATATGTCACTCGTTGTGTATCTTAAGAGATTCATCGTTACTCTTTCCATAGGTTACTGGTATTCTCTGATTCAATGCCTCTCGTGACGAAAAAGTGGCTATCTTAATAGTGCAATACTTCTTCCTCCCAGTTGCTCACACAGTTTACTACTTTTTTGTGTAGTTTTTGTCTGCCAGAAACTATAATTCACTAGTTTTGTATCATAAAAGAGTCATCGTTTCTCCTCCTAGGGGTTATTCGAGACCTCTTAATCCAAACCGCAAGTAACGAGGCATTGGCTACCTTAAGAGAGTCATAGTTACTCGTCCCAATTGCTCACCCAGTCTGCCACTCTTTCTTACTGCGGCCAGTCTGCCAGAAGCGATATGTCACTCGTTGTGTATCTTAAGAGATTCATCGTTACTCCTTCCATAGGTTACTGGTATTCTATGAGTCAATACCTCTCGTGACAAAAAAGTGGCTATCTTAATGGTGCAATACTTCTTCCTCCGAGTTGCTCACACAGTTTACTACTTTTTGTGTAGTTTTTGTCTGCCAGAAACTATAATTCACTAGCTGTGTATCATAAAAGAGTCATCGTTTCTCCTCCTAGGAGTTTTCGAGATTTCTTAATCCAAACCGCAAGTAACGAGGCATTGGCTACCTTAAGAGAGTCATAGTTACTCGTCCCAATTGCTCACCCAGTCTGCCACTTCTCCTTACTGCGGCCAGTCTGCCAGAAGCGATATGTCACTCGTTGTGTATCTTAAGAGATTCATCGTTACTCTTTCCATAGGTTACTGGTATTCTCTGATTCAATGCCTCTCGTGACGAAAAAGTGGCTATCTTAATAGTGCAATACTTCTTCCTCCCAGTTGCTCACACAGTTTACTACTTTTTTGTGTAGTTTTTGTCTGCCAGAAACTATAATTCACTAGTTTTGTATCATAAAAGAGTCATCGTATCTCCTCCTAGGGGTTATTCGAGACCTCTTAATGCAAACCGCAAGTAACGAGGCATTGGCTACCTTAAGAGAGTCATAGTTACTCGTCCCAATTGCTCACCCAGTCTGCCACTTTTTCTTACTGCGGCCAGTCTGCCAGAAGCGATATGTCACTCGTTGTGTATCTTAAGAGATTCATCGTTACTCCTTCCATAGGTTACTGGTATTCTATGAGTCAATACCTCTCGTGAGGAAAAAGTGGCTATCTTAATAGTGCAATACTTCTTCCTCCCAGTTGCTCACACAGTTTACTACTTTTTTGTGTAGTTTTTGTCTGCCAGAAACTATAATTCACTAGTTTTGTATCATAAAAGAGCCATCGTTTCTCCTCCTAGGAGTTATTCGAGACCTCTTAATCCAAACCGCAAGTAACGAGGCATTGGCTACCTTAAGAGAGTCATAGTTACTCGTCCCAATTGCTCACCCGGTCTGCCACTTTTTCTTACTGCGGCCAGTCTGCCAGAAGCGATATGTCACTCGTTGTGTATCTTAAGAGATTCATCGTTACTCCTTCCATAGGTTACTGGTATTCTCTGAGTCAATACCTCTCGTGACGAAAAAGTGGCTATCTTAATAGTGCAATACTTCTTCCTCCGAGTTGCTCACACAGTTTACTACTTTTTGTGTAGTTTTTGTCTGCCAGAAACTATAATTCACTAGCTGTGTATCATAAAAGAGTCATCATTTCTCCTCCTAGGGGTTTTCGAGATTTCTTAATCCAAACCGCAAGTAACGAGGCATTGGCTACCTTAAGAGAGTCATAGTTACTCGTCCCAATTGCTCACCCAGTCTGCCACTTTTCCTTACTGCGGCCAGTCTGCCAGAAGCGATATGTCACTCGTTGTGTATCTTAAGACATTCATCGTTACTCTTTCCATAGGTTACTGGTATTCTCTGATTCAATGCCTCTCGTGACGAAAAAGTGGCTATCTTAATAGTGGAATACTTCTTCCTCCCAGTTGCTCACACAGTTTACTACTTTTTTGTGTAGTTTTTGTCTGCCAGAAACTATAATTCACTAGCTGTGTATCATAAAAGAGTCATCGTTTCTCCTCCTAGGGGTTATTCGAGACCTCTTAATGCAAACCGCAAGTAACGAGGCATTGGCTACCTTAAGAGAGTCATAGTTACTCGTCCCAATTGCTCACCCAGTCTGCCACTTTTCCTTACTGCGGCCAGTCTGCCAGAAGCGATATGTCACTCGTTGTGTATCTTAAGAGATTCATCGTTACTCTTTCCATAGGTTACTGGTATTCTCTGATTCAATGCCTCTCATGACGAAAAAGTGGCTATCTTAATAGTGCAATACTTCTTCCTCCCAGTTGCTCACACAGTTTACTACTTTTTTGTGTAGTTTTTGTCTGCCAGAAACTATAATTCACTAGTTTTGTATCATAAAAGAGTCATCGTTTCTCCTCCTAGGGGTTATTCGAGACCTCTTAATGCAAACCGCAAGTAACGAGGCATTGGCTACCTTAAGAGAGTCATAGTTACTCGTCCCAATTGCTCACCCAGTCTGCCACTTTTCCTTACTGCGGCCAGTCTGCCAGAAGCGATATGTCACTCGTTGTGTATCTTAAGAGATTCATCGTTACTCTTTCCATAGGTTACTGGTATTCTCTGATTCAATGCCTCTCGTGACGAAAAAGTGGCTATCTTAATAGTGCAATACTTCTTACTCCCAGTTGCTCACACAGTTTACTACTTTTTTTTGTAGTTTTTGTCTGCCAGAAACTATAATTCACTAGCTGTGTATCATAAAAGAGTCATCGTTTCTCCTCCTAGGGGTTATTCGAGACCTCTTAATGCAAACCTCAAGTAACGAGGCATTGGCTACCTTAAGAGAGTCATAGTTACTCGTCCCAATTGCTCACCCAGTCTGCCACTTTTCCTTACTGCGGCCAGTCTGCCAGAAGCGATATGTCACTCGTTGTGTATCTTAAGAGATTCATCGTTACTCTTTCCATAGGTTACTGGTCTTCTCTGATTCAATGCCTCTCGTGACGAAAAAGTGGCTATCTTAATAGTGCAATACTTCTTCCTCCCAGTTGCTCACACAGTTTACTACTTTTTTGTGTAGTTTTTGTCTGCCAGAAAATATAATTCACTAGTTTTGTATCATAAAAGAGTCATCGTTTCTCCTCCTAGGGGTTATTCGAGACCTCTTAATCCAAACCGCAAGTAACGAGGCATTGGCTACCTTAAGAGAGTCATAGTTACTCGTCCCAATTGCTCACCCAGTCTGCCACTCTTTCTTACTGCGGCCAGTCTGCCAGAAGCAATATGTCACTCGTTGTGTATCTTAAGAGATTCATCGTTACTCCTTCCATAGGTTACTGGTATTCTATGAGTCAATACCTCTCGTGACAAAAAAGTGGCTATCTTAATGGTGCAATACTTCTTCCTCCGAGTTGCTCACACAGTTTACTACTTTTTGTGTAGTTTTTGTCTGCCAGAAACTATAATTCACTAGCTGTGTATCATAAAAGAGTCATCGTTTCTCCTCCTAGGAGTTTTCGAGATTTCTTAATCCAAACCGCAAGTAACGAGGCATTGGCTACCTTAAGAGAGTCATAGTTACTCGTCCCAATTGCTCACCCAGTCTGCCACTTCTCCTTACTGCGGCCAGTCTGCCAGAAGCGATATGTCACTCGTTGTGTATCTTAAGAGATTCATCGTTACTCTTTCCATAGGTTACTGGTATTCTCTGATTCAATGCCTCTCGTGACGAAAAAGTGGCTATCTTAATAGTGCAATACTTCTTCCTCCCAGTTGCTCACACAGTTTACTACTTTTTTGTGTAGTTTTTGTCTGCCACAAACTATAATTCACTAGTTTTGTATCATAAAAGGGTCATCGTTTCTCCTCCTAGGGGTTATTCGAGACCTCTTAATGCAAACCGCAAGTAACGAGGCATTGGCTACCTTAAGAGAGTCATAGTTACTCGTCCCAATTGCTCACCCAGTCTGCCACTTTTTCTTACTGCGGCCAGTCTGCCAGAAGCGATATGTCACTCGTTGTGTATCTTAAGAGATTCATCGTTACTCCTTCCATAGGTTACTGGTATTCTATGAGTCAATACCTCTCGTGAGGAAAAAGTGGCTATCTTAATAGTGCAATACTTCTTCCTCCCAGTTGCTCACACAGTTTACTACTTTTTTGTGTAGTTTTTGTCTGCCAGAAACTATAATTCACTAGTTTTGTATCATAAAAGAGCCATCGTTTCTCCTCCTAGGAGTTATTCGAGACCTCTTAATCCAAACCGCAAGTAACGAGGCATTGGCTACCTTAAGAGAGTCATAGTTACTCGTCCCAATTGCTCACCCAGTCTGCCACTTTTTCTTACTGCGGCCAGTCTGCCAGAAGCGATATGTCACTCGTTGTGTATCTTAAGAGATTCATCGTTACTCCTTCCATAGGTTACTGGTATTCTCTGAGTCAATACCTCTCGTGACGAAAAAGTGGCTATCTTAATAGTGCAATACTTCTTCCTCCGAGTTGCTCACACAGTTTACTACTTTTTGTGTAGTTTTTGTCTGCCAGAAACTATAATTCACTAGCTGCGTATCATAAAAGAGTCATCGTTTCTCCTCCTAGGAGTTTTCGAGATTTCTTAATCCAAACCGCAAGTAACGAGGCATTGGCTACCTTAAGAGAGTCATAGTTACTCGTCCCAATTGCTCACCCAGTCTGCCACTTTTCCTTACTGCGGCCAGTCTGCCAGAAGCGATATGTCACTCGTTGTGTATCTTAAGAGATTCATCGTTACTCTTTCCATAGGTTACTGGTCTTCTCTGATTCAATGCCTCTCGTGACGAAAAAGTGGCTATCTTAATAGTGCAATACTTCTTCCTCCCAGTTGCTCACACAGTTTACTACTTTTTTGTGTAGTTTTTGTCTGCCAGAAACTATTATTCACTAGTTTTGTATCATAAAAGAGTCATCGTTTCTCCTCCTAGGGGTTATTCGAGACCTCTTAATGCAAACCGCAAGTAACGAGGCATTGGCTACCTTAAGAGAGTCATAGTTACTCGTCCCAATTGCTCACCCAGTCTGCCACTTTTTCTTACTGCGGCCAGTCTGCCAGAAGCGATATGTCACTCGTTGTGTATCTTAAGAGATTCATCGTTACTCCTTCCATAGGTTACTGGTATTCTCTGAGTCAATACCTCTCGTGACGAAAAAGTGGCTATCTTAATAGTGCAATACTTCTTCCTCCGAGTTGCTCACACAGTTTACTACTTTTTGTGTAGTTTTTGTCTGCCAGAAACTATAATTCACTAGCTGTGTATCATAAAAGAGTCATCGTTTCTCCTCCTAGGCGTTTTCGAGATTTCTTAATCCAAACCGCAAGTAACGAGGCATTGGCTACCTTAAGAGAGTCATAGTTACTCGTCCCAATTGCTCACCCAGTCTGCCACTTTTCCTTACTGCGGCCAGTCTGCCAGAAGCGATATGTCACTCGTTGTGTATCTTAAGAGATTCATCGTTACTCTTTCCATAGGTTACTGGTATTCTCTGATTCAATGCCTCTCGTGACGAAAAAGTGGCTATCTTAATAGTGGAATACTTCTTCCTCCCAGTTGCTCACACAGTTTACTACTTTTTTGTGTAGTTTTTGTCTGCCAGAAACTATAATTCACTAGCTGTGTATCATAAAAGAGTCATCGTTTCTCCTCCTAGGGGTTATTCGAGACCTCTTAATGCAAACCGCAAGTAACGAGGCATTGGCTACCTTAAGAGAGTCATAGTTACTCGTCCCAATTGCTCACCCAGTCTGCCACTTTTCCTTACTGCGGCCAGTCTGCCAGAAGCGATATGTCACTCGTTGTGTATCTTAAGAGATTCATCGTTACTCTTTCCATAGGTTACTGGTATTCTCTGATTCAATGCCTCTCATGACGAAAAAGTGGCTATCTTAATAGTGCAATACTTCTTCCTCCCAGTTGCTCACACAGTTTACTACTTTTTTGTGTAGTTTTTGTCTGCCAGAAACTATAATTCACTAGTTTTGTATCATAAAAGAGTCATCGTTTCTCCTCCTAGGGGTTATTCGAGACCTCTTAATGCAAACCGCAAGTAACGAGGCATTGGCTACCTTAAGAGAGTCATAGTTACTCGTCCCAATTGCTCACCCAGTCTGCCACTTTTCCTTACTGCGGCCAGTCTGCCAGAAGCGATATGTCACTCGTTGTGTATCTTAAGAGATTCATCGTTACTCTTTCCATAGGTTACTGGTATTCTCTGATTCAATGCCTCTCGTGACGAAAAAGTGGCTATCTTAATAGTGCAATACTTCTTACTCCCAGTTGCTCACACAGTTTACTACTTTTTTTTGTAGTTTTTGTCTGCCAGAAACTATAATTCACTAGCTGTGTATCATAAAAGAGTCATCGTTTCTCCTCCTAGGGGTTATTCGAGACCTCTTAATGCAAACCTCAAGTAACGAGGCATTGGCTACCTTAAGAGAGTCATAGTTACTCGTCCCAATTGCTCACCCAGTCTGCCACTTTTCCTTACTGCGGCCAGTCTGCCAGAAGCGATATGTCACTCGTTGTGTATCTTAAGAGATTCATCGTTACTCTTTCCATAGGTTACTGGTCTTCTCTGATTCAATGCCTCTCGTGACGAAAAAGTGGCTATCTTAATAGTGCAATACTTCTTCCTCCCAGTTGCTCACACAGTTTACTACTTTTTTGTGTAGTTTTTGTCTGCCAGAAAATATAATTCACTAGTTTTGTATCATAAAAGAGTCATCGTTTCTCCTCCTAGGGGTTATTCGAGACCTCTTAATCCAAACCGCAAGTAACGAGGCATTGGCTACCTTAAGAGAGTCATAGTTACTCGTCCCAATTGCTCACCCAGTCTGCCACTCTTTCTTACTGCGGCCAGTCTGCCAGAAGCAATATGTCACTCGTTGTGTATCTTAAGAGATTCATCGTTACTCCTTCCATAGGTTACTGGTATTCTATGAGTCAATACCTCTCGTGACAAAAAAGTGGCTATCTTAATGGTGCAATACTTCTTCCTCCGAGTTGCTCACACAGTTTACTACTTTTTGTGTAGTTTTTGTCTGCCAGAAACTATAATTCACTAGCTGTGTATCATAAAAGAGTCATCGTTTCTCCTCCTAGGAGTTTTCGAGATTTCTTAATCCAAACCGCAAGTAACGAGGCATTGGCTACCTTAAGAGAGTCATAGTTACTCGTCCCAATTGCTCACCCAGTCTGCCACTTCTCCTTACTGCGGCCAGTCTGCCAGAAGCGATATGTCACTCGTTGTGTACCTTAAGAGATTCATCGTTACTCTTTCCATAGGTTACTGGTATTCTCTGATTCAATGCCTCTCGTGACGAAAAAGTGGCTATCTTAATAGTGCAATACTTCTTCCTCCCAGTTGCTCACACAGTTTACTACTTTTTTGTGTAGTTTTTGTCTGCCACAAACTATAATTCACTAGTTTTGTATCATAAAAGGGTCATCGTTTCTCCTCCTAGGGGTTATTCGAGACCTCTTAATGCAAACCGCAAGTAACGAGGCATTGGCTACCTTAAGAGAGTCATAGTTACTCGTCCCAATTGCTCACCCAGTCTGCCACTTTTTCTTACTGCGGCCAGTCTGCCAGAAGCGATATGTCACTCGTTGTGTATCTTAAGAGATTCATCGTTACTCCTTCCATAGGTTACTGGTATTCTATGAGTCAATACCTCTCGTGAGGAAAAAGTGGCTATCTTAATAGTGCAATACTTCTTCCTCCCAGTTGCTCACACAGTTTACTACTTTTTTGTGTAGTTTTTGTCTGCCAGAAACTATAATTCACTAGTTTTGTATCATAAAAGAGCCATCGTTTCTCCTCCTAGGAGTTATTCGAGACCTCTTAATCCAAACCGCAAGTAACGAGGCATTGGCTACCTTAAGAGAGTCATAGTTACTCGTCCCAATTGCTCACCCAGTCTGCCACTTTTTCTTACTGCGGCCAGTCTGCCAGAAGCGATATGTCACTCGTTGTGTATCTTAAGAGATTCATCGTTACTCCTTCCATAGGTTACTGGTATTCTCTGAGTCAATACCTCTCGTGACGAAAAAGTGGCTATCTTAATAGTGCAATACTTCTTCCTCCGAGTTGCTCACACAGTTTACTACTTTTTGTGTAGTTTTTGTCTGCCAGAAACTATAATTCACTAGCTGCGTATCATAAAAGAGTCATCGTTTCTCCTCCTAGGAGTTTTCGAGATTTCTTAATCCAAACCGCAAGTAACGAGGCATTGGCTACCTTAAGAGAGTCATAGTTACTCGTCCCAATTGCTCACCCAGTCTGCCACTTTTCCTTACTGCGGCCAGTCTGCCAGAAGCGATATGTCACTCGTTGTGTATCTTAAGAGATTCATCGTTACTCTTTCCATAGGTTACTGGTATTCTCTGATTCAATGCCTCTCGTGACGAAAAAGTGGCTATCTTAATAGTGCAATACTTCTTCCTCCCAGTTGCTCACACAGTTTACTACTTTTTTGTGTAGTTTTTGTCTGCCAGAAACTATTATTCACTAGTTTTGTATCATAAAAGAGTCATCGTTTCTCCTCCTAGGGGTTATTCGAGACCTCTTAATGCAAACCGCAAGTAACGAGGCATTGGCTACCTTAAGAGAGTCATAGTTACTCGTCCCAATTGCTCACCCAGTCTGCCACTTTTTCTTACTGCGGCCAGTCTGCCAGAAGCGATATGTCACTCGTTGTGTATCTTAAGAGATTCATCGTTACTCCTTCCATAGGTTACTGGTATTCTCTGAGTCAATACCTCTCGTGACGAAAAAGTGGCTATCTTAATAGTGCAATACTTCTTCCTCCGAGTTGCTCACACAGTTTACTACTTTTTGTGTAGTTTTTGTCTGCCAGAAACTATAATTCACTAGCTGTGTATCATAAAAGAGTCATCGTTTCTCCTCCTAGGCGTTTTCGAGATTTCTTAATCCAAACCGCAAGTAACGAGGCATTGGCTACCTTAAGAGAGTCATAGTTACTCGTCCCAATTGCTCACCCAGTCTGCCACTTTTCCTTACTGCGGCCAGTCTGCCAGAAGCGATATGTCACTCGTTGTGTATCTTAAGAGATTCATCGTTACTCTTTCCATAGGTTACTGGTATTCTCTGATTCAATGCCTCTCGTGACGAAAAAGTGGCTATCTTAATAGTGCAATACTTCTTCCTCCCAGTTGCTCACACAGTTTACTACTTTTTTGTGTAGTTTTTGTCTGCCAGAAACTATAATTCACTAGCTGTGTATCATAAAAGAGTCATCGTTTCTCCTCCTAGGGGTTATTCGAGACCTCTTAATGCAAACCGCAAGTAACGAGGCATTGGCTACCTTAAGAGAGTCATAGTTACTCGTCCCAATTGCTCACCCAGTCTGCCACTTTTCCTTACTGCGGCCAGTCTGCCAGAAGCGATATGTCACTCGTTGTGTATCTTAAGAGATTCATCGTTACTCCTTCCATAGGTTACTGGTATTCTCTGAGTCAATACCTCTCTTGACGAAAAAGTGGCTATCTTAATAGTGCAATACTTCTTCCTCCGAGTTGCTCACACAGTTTACTACTTTTTGTGTAGTTTTTGTCTGCCAGAAACTATAATTCACTAGCTGTGTATCATAAAAGAGTCATCGTTTCTCCTCCTAGGCGTTTTCGAGATTTCTTAATCCAAACCGCAAGTAACGAGGCATTGGCTACCTTAAGAGAGTCATAGTTACTCGTCCCAATTGCTCACCCAGTCTGCCACTTTTCCTTACTGCGGCCAGTCTGCCAGAAGCGATATGTCACTCGTTGTGTATCTTAAGAGATTCATCGTTACTCTTTCCATAGGTTACTGGTATTCTCTGATTCAATGCCTCTCGTGACGAAAAAGTGGCTATCTTAATAGTGCAATACTTCTTCCTCCCAGTTGCTCACACAGTTTACTACTTTTTTGTGTAGTTTTTGTCTGCCAGAAACTATAATTCACTAGCTGTGTATCATAAAAGAGTCATCGTTTCTCCTCCTAGGGGTTATTCGAGACCTCTTAATGCAAACCGCAAGTAACGAGGCATTGGCTACCTTAAGAGAGTCATAGTTACTCGTCCCAATTGCTCACCCAGTCTGCCACTTTTCCTTACTGCGGCCAGTCTGCCAGAAGCGATATGTCACTCGTTGTGTATCTTAAGAGATTCATCGTTACTCCTTCCATAGGTTACTGGTATTCTCTGAGTCAATACCTCTCTTGACGAAAAAGTGGCTATCTTAATAGTGAAATACTTCTTCCTCCGAGTTGCTCACACGGTTTACTACTTTTTGTGTACTTGCCAGTCTGCCAGAAGCGATATGTCACTAGTTCTGTATCATAAAAGGGTCATCGTTTCTCCTCCTAGGGGTTATTCGAGATTTCTTAATCCAAACCGCAAGTAACGAGGCATTGGCTACCTTAAGAGAGTCATAGTTACTCGTCCCAATTGCTCACCCAGTCTGCCACTTTTCCTTACTGCGGCCAGTCTGCCAGAAGCGATATGTCACTCGTTGTGTATCTTAAGAGATTCATCGTTACTCTTTCCATAGGTTACTGGTATTCTCTGATTCAATGCCTCTCGTGACAAAAAGTGGCTATCTTAATAGTGCAATACTTCTTCCTCCCAGTTGCTCACACAGTTTACTACTTTTTTGTGTAGTTTTTGTCTGCCAGAAACTATAATTCACTAGTTTTGTATCATAAAAGAGTCATCGTTTCTCCTCCTAGGGGTTATTCGAGACCTCTTAATGCAAACCGCAAGTAACGAGGCATTGGCTACCTTAAGAGAGTCATAGTTACTCGTCCCAATTGCTCACCCAGTCTGCCACTTTTTCTTACTGCGGCCAGTCTGCCAGAAGCGATATGTCACTCGTTGTGTATCTTAAGAGATTCATCGTTACTCCTTCCATAGGTTACTGGTATTCTCTGAGTCAATACCTCTCGTGACGAAAAAGTGGCTATCTTAATAGTGCAATACTTCTTCCTCCGAGTTGCTCACACAGTTTACTACTTTTTGTGTAGTTTTTGTCTGCCAGAAACTATAATTCACTAGCTGTGTATCATAAAAGAGTCATCGTTTCTCCTCCTAGGCGTTTTCGAGATTTCTTAATCCAAACCGCAAGTAACGAGGCATTGGCTACCTTAAGAGAGTCATAGTTACTCGTCCCAATTGCTCACCCAGTCTGCCACTTTTCCTTACTGCGGCCAGTCTGCCAGAAGCGATATGTCACTCGTTGTGTATCTTAAGAGATTCATCGTTACTCTTTCCATAGGTTACTGGTATTCTCTGATTCAATGCCTCTCGTGACGAAAAAGTGGCTATCTTAATAGTGCAATACTTCTTCCTCCCAGTTGCTCACACAGTTTACTACTTTTTTGTGTAGTTTTTGTCTGCCAGAAACTATAATTCACTAGCTGTGTATCATAAAAGAGTCATCGTTTCTCCTCCTAGGGGTTATTCGAGACCTCTTAATGCAAACCGCAAGTAACGAGGCATTGGCTACCTTAAGAGAGTCATAGTTACTCGTCCCAATTGCTCACCCAGTCTGCCACTTTTCCTTACTGCGGCCAGTCTGCCAGAAGCGATATGTCACTCGTTGTGTATCTTAAGAGATTCATCGTTACTCCTTCCATAGGTTACTGGTATTCTCTGAGTCAATACCTCTCTTGACGAAAAAGTGGCTATCTTAATAGTGCAATACTTCTTCCTCCGAGTTGCTCACACGGTTTACTACTTTTTGTGTACTTGCCAGTCTGCCAGAAGCGATATGTCACTAGTTCTGTATCATAAAAGGGTCATCGTTTCTCCTCCTAGGGGTTATTCGAGATTTCTTAATCCAAACCGCAAGTAACGAGGCATTGGCTACCTTAAGAGAGTCATAGTTACTCGTCCCAATTGCTCACCCAGTCTGCCACTTTTCCTTACTGCGGCCAGTCTGCCAGAAGCGATATGTCACTCGTTGTGTATCTTAAGAGATTCATCGTTACTCCTTCCATAGGTTACTGGTATTCTCTGAGTCAATACCTCTCTTGACGAAAAAGTGGCTATCTTAATAGTGCAATACTTCTTCCTCCGAGTTGCTCACACAGTTTACTACTTTTTGTGTAGTTTTTGTCTGCCAGAAACTATAATTCACTAGCTGTGTATCATAAAAGAGTCATCGTTTCTCCTCCTAGGCGTTTTCGAGATTTCTTAATCCAAACCGCAAGTAACGAGGCATTGGCTACCTTAAGAGAGTCATAGTTACTCGTCCCAATTGCTCACCCAGTCTGCCACTTTTCCTTACTGCGGCCAGTCTGCCAGAAGCGATATGTCACTCGTTGTGTATCTTAAGAGATTCATCGTTACTCTTTCCATAGGTTACTGGTATTCTCTGATTCAATGCCTCTCGTGACGAAAAAGTGGCTATCTTAATAGTGCAATACTTCTTCCTCCCAGTTGCTCACACAGTTTACTACTTTTTTGTGTAGTTTTTGTCTGCCAGAAACTATAATTCACTAGCTGTGTATCATAAAAGAGTCATCGTTTCTCCTCCTAGGGGTTATTCGAGACCTCTTAATGCAAACCGCAAGTAACGAGGCATTGGCTACCTTAAGAGAGTCATAGTTACTCGTCCCAATTGCTCACCCAGTCTGCCACTTTTCCTTACTGCGGCCAGTCTGCCAGAAGCGATATGTCACTCGTTGTGTATCTTAAGAGATTCATCGTTACTCTTTCCATAGGTTACTGGTATTCTCTGATTCAATGCCTCTCGTGACAAAAAGTGGCTATCTTAATAGTGCAATACTTCTTCCTCCCAGTTGCTCACACAGTTTACTACTTTTTTGTGTAGTTTTTGTCTGCCAGAAACTATAATTCACTAGTTTTGTATCATAAAAGAGTCATCGTTTCTCCTCCTAGGGGTTATTCGAGACCTCTTAATCCAAACCGCAAGTAACGAGGCATTGGCTACCTTAAGAGAGTCATAGTTACTCGTCCCAATTGCTCACCCAGTCTGCCACTTATTCTTACTGCGGCCAGTCTGCCAGAAGCGATATGTCACTCGTTGTGTATCTTAAGAGATTCATCGTTACTCCTTCCATAGGTTACTGGTATTCTATGAGTCAATACCTCTCGTGACGAAAAAGTGGCTATCTTAATGGTGCAATACTTCTTCCTCCGAGTTGCTCACACAGTTTATTACTTTTTGTGTAGTTTTTGTCTGCCAGAAACTATAATTCACTAGTTGTGTATCATAAAAGAGTCATCGTTTCTCCTCCTAGGGGTTTTCGAGATTTCTTAATCCAAACCGCAAGTAACGAGGCATTGGCTACCTTAAGAGTGTCATAGTTACTCGTCCCAATTGCTCACCCAGTCTGCCACTTTTCCTTACTGCGGCCAGTCTGCCAGAAGCGATATGTCACTCGTTGTGTATCTTAAGAGATTCATCGTTACTCTTTCCATAGGTTACTGGTATTCTCTGATTCAATGCCTCTCGTGACGAAAAAGTGGCTATCTTAATAGTGCAATACTTCTTCCTCCCAGTTGCTCACACAGTTTACTACTTTTTTGTGTAGTTTTTGTCTGCCAGAAACTATAATTCACTAGTTTTGTATCATAAAAGAGTCATCGTTTCTCCTCCTAGGGGTTATTCGAGACCTCTTAATCCAAACCGCAAGTAACGAGGCATTGGCTACCTTAAGAGAGTCATAGTTACTCGTCCCAATTGCTCACCCAGTCTGCCACTTTTTCTTACTGCGGCCAGTCTGCCAGAAGCGATATGTCACTCGTTGTGTATCTTAAGAGATTCATCGCTACTCCTTCCATAGGTTACTGGTATTCTATGAGTCAATACCTCTCGTGACAAAAAAGTGGCTATCTTAATGGTGCAATACTTCTTCCTCCGAGTTGCTCACACAGTTTACTACTTTTTGTGTAGTTTTTGTCTGCCAGAAACTATAATTCACTAGCTGTGTATCATAAAAGAGTCATCGTTTCTCCTCCTAGGAGTTTTCGAGATTTCTTAATCCAAACCGCAAGTAACGAGGCATTGGCTACCTTAAGAGAGTCATAGTTACTCGTCCCAATTGCTCACCCAGTCTGCCACTTTTCCTTACTGCGGCCTGTCTGCCAGAAGCGATATGTCACTCGTTGTGTATCTTAAGAGATTCATCGTTACTCTTTCCATAGGTTACTGGTATTCTCTGATTCAATGCCTCTCGTGACGAAAAAGTGGCTATCTTAATAGTGCAATACTTCTTCCTCCTAGTTGCTCACACAGTTTACTACTTTTTTGTGTAGTTTTTGTCTGCCAGAAACTATAATTCACTAGTTTTGTATCATAAAAGAGTCATCGTTTCTCCTCCTAGGGGTTATTCGAGACCTCTTAATGCAAACCGCAAGTAACGAGGCATTGGCTACCTTAAGAGAGTCATAGTTACTCGTCCCAATTGCTCACCCAGTCTGCCACTTTTTCTTACTGCGGCCAGTCTGCCAGAAGCGATATGTCACTCGTTGTGTATCTTAAGAGATTCATCGTTACTCCTTCCATAGGTTACTGGTATTCTATGAGTCAATACCTCTCGTGAGGAAAAAGTGGCTATCTTAATAGTGCAATACTTCTTCCTCCCAGTTGCTCACACAGTTTACTACTTTTTTGTGTAGTTTTTGTCTGCCAGAAACTATAATTCACTAGTTTTGTATCATAAAAGAGCCATCGTTTCTCCTCCTAGGAGTTATTCGAGACCTCTTAATCCAAACCGCAAGTAACGAGGCATTGGCTACCTTAAGAGAGTCATAGTTACTCGTCCCAATTGCTCACCCAGTCTGCCACTTTTTCTTACTGCGGCCAGTCTGCCAGAAGCGATATGTCACTCGTTGTGTATCTTAAGAGATTCATCGTTACTCCTTCCATAGGTTACTGGTATTCTCTGAGTCAATACCTCTCGTGACGAAAAAGTGGCTATCTTAATAGTGCAATACTTCTTCCTCCGAGTTGCTCACACAGTTTACTACTTTTTGTGTAGTTTTTGTCTGCCAGAAACTATAATTCACTAGCTGTGTATCATAAAAGAGTCATCGTTTCTCCTCCTAGGGGTTTTCGAGATTTCTTAATCCAAACCGCAAGTAACGAGGAATTGGCTACCTTAAGAGAGTCATAGTTACTCGTCCCAATTGCTCACCCAGTCTGCCACTTTTCCTTACTGCGGCCAGTTTGCCAGAAGCGATATGTCACTCGTTGTGTATCTTAATAGATTCATCGTTACTCTTTCCATAGGTTACTGGTATTCTCTGATTCAATGCCTCTCGTGACGAAAAAGTGGCTATCTTAATAGTGCAATACTTCTTCCTCCCAGTTGCTCACACAGTTTACTACTTTTTTGTGTAGTTTTTGTCTGCCAGAAACTATAATTCACTAGCTGTGTATCATAAAAGAGTCATCGTTTCTCCTCCTAGGGGTTATTCGAGACCTCTTAATGCAAACCGCAAGTAACGAGGCATTGGCTACCTTAAGAGAGTCATAGTTACTCGTCCCAATTGCTCACCCAGTCTGCCACTTTTCCTTACTGCGGCCAGTCTGCCAGAAGCGATATGTCACTCGTTGTGTATCTTAAGAGATTCATCGTTACTCTTTCCATAGGTTACTGGTATTCTCTGATTCAATGCCTCTCGTGACGAAAAAGTGGCTATCTTAATAGTGCAATACTTCTTCCTCCCAGTTGCTCACACAGTTTACTACTTTTTTGTGTAGTTTTTGTCTGCCAGAAACTATAATTCACTAGTTTTGTATCATAAAAGAGTCATCGTTTCTCCTCCTAGGGGTTATTCGAGACCTCTTAATGCAAACCGCAAGTAACGAGGCATTGGCTACCTTAAGAGAGTCATAGTTACTCGTCCCAATTGCTCACCCAGTCTGCCACTTTTTCTTACTGCGGCCAGTCTGCCAGAAGCGATATGTCACTCGTTGTGTATCTTAAGAGATTCATCGTTACTCCTTCCATAGGTTACTGGTATTCTATGAGTCAATACCTCTCGTGACGAAAAAGTGGCTATCTTAATAGTGCAATACTTCTTCCTCCGAGTTGCTCACACAGTTTACTACTTTTTGTGTAGTTTTTGTCTGCCAGAAACTATAATTCACTAGCTGTGTATCATAAAAGAGTCATCGTTTCTCCTCCTAGGGGTTTTCGAGGTTTCTTAATCCAAACCGCAAGTAACGAGGCATTGGCTACCTTAAGAGAGTCATAGTTACTCGTCCCAATTGCTCACCCAGTCTGCCACTTTTCCTTACTGCGGCCAGTCTGCCAGAAGCGATATGTCACTCGTTGTGTATCTTAAGAGATTCATCGTTACTCTTTCCATAGGTTACTGGTATTCTCTGATTCAATGCCTCTCGTGACGAAAAAGTGGCTATCTTAATAGTGCAATACTTCTTCCTCCCAGTTGCTCACACAGTTTACTACTTTTTTGTGTAGTTTTTGTCTGCCAGAAACTATAATTCACTAGTTTTGTATCATAAAAGAGTCATCGTTTCTCCTCCTAGGGGTTATTCGAGACCTCTTAATCCAAACCGCAAGTAACGAGGCATTGGCTACCTTAAGAGAGTCATAGTTACTCGTCCCAATTGCTCACCCAGTCTGCCACTTTTTCTTACTGCGGCCAGTCTGCCAGAAGCGATATGTCACTCGTTGTGTATCTTAAGAGATTCATCGTTACTCCTTCCATAGGTTACTGGTATTCTATGAGTCAATACCTCTCGTGACGAAAAAGTGGCTATCTTAATAGTGCAATACTTCTTCCTCCGAGTTGCTCACACAGTTTACTACTTTTTTGTGTAGTTTTTGTCTGCCAGAAACTATAATTCACTAGTTTTGTATCATAAAAGAGCCATCGTTTCTCCTCCTAGGGGTTATTCGAGACCTCTTAATGCAAACCGCAAGTAACGAGGCATTGGCTACCTTAAGAGAGTCATAGTTACTCGTCCCAATTGCTCACCCAGTCTGCCACTTTTTCTTACTGCGGCCAGTCTGCAAGAAGCGATATGTCACTCGTTGTGTATCTTAAGAGATTCATCGTTACTCTTTCCATAGGTTACTGGTATTCTCTGATTCAATGCCTCTCGTGACGAAAAAGTGGCTATCTTAATAGTGCAATACTTCTTCCTCCCAGTTGCTCACACAGTTTACTACTTTTTTGTGTAGTTTTTGTCTGCCAGAAACTATAATTCACTAGTTTTGTATCATAAAAGAGTCATCGTTTCTCCTCCTAGGGGTTATTCGAGACCTCTTAATCCAAACCGCAAGTAACGAGGCATTGGCTACCTTAAGAGAGTCATAGTTACTCGTCCCAATTGCTCACCCAGTCTGCCACTTTTCCTTACTGCGGCCAGTCTGCCAGAAGCGATATGTCACTCGTTGTGTATCTTAAGAGATTCATCGTTACTCTTTCCATAGGTTACTGGTATTCTCTGATTCAATGCCTCTCGTGACGAAAAAGTGGCTATCTTAATAGTGCAATACTTCTTCCTCCCAGTTGCTCACACAGTTTACTACTTTTTTGTGTAGTTTTTGTCTGCCAGAAACTATAATTCACTAGCTGTGTATCATAAAAGAGTCATCGTTTCTCCTCCTAGGGGTTATTCGAGACCTCTTAATGCAAACCGCAAGTAACGAGGCATTGGCTACCTTAAGAGAGTCATAGTTACTCGTCCCAATTGCTCACCCAGTCTGCCACTTTTCCTTACTGCGGCCAGTCTGCCAGAAGCGATATGTCACTCGTTGTGTATCTTAAGAGATTCAACGTTACTCTTTCCATAGGTTACTGGTATTCTCTGATTCAATGCCTCTCGTGACGAAAAAGTGGCTATCTTAATAGTGCAATACTTCTTCCTCCCAGTTGCTCACACAGTTTACTACTTTTTTGTGTAGTTTTTGTCTGCCAGAAACTATAATTCACTAGCTGTGTATCATAAAAGAGTCATCGTTTCTCCTCCTAGGGGTTATTCGAGACCTCTTAATGCAAACCGCAAGTAACGAGGCATTGGCTACCTTAAGAGAGTCATAGTTACTCGTCCCAATTGCTCACCCAGTCTGCCACTTTTCCTTACTGCGGCCAGTCTGCCAGAAGCGATATGTCACTCGTTGTGTATCTTAAGAGATTCATCGTTACTCTTTCCATAGGTTACTGGTATTCTCTGATTCAATGCCTCTCGTGACGAAAAAGTGGCTATCTTAATAGTGCAATACTTCTTCCTCCCAGTTGCTCACACAGTTTACTACTTTTTTGTGTAGTTTTTGTCTGCCAGAAACTATAATTCACTAGTTTTGTATCATAAAAGAGTCATCGTTTCTCCTCCTAGGGGTTATTCGAGACCTCTTAATGCAAACCGCAAGTAACGAGGCATTGGCTACCTTAAGAGAGTCATAGTTACTCGTCCCAATTGCTCACCCAGTCAGCCACTTTTTCTTACTGCGGCCAGTCTGCCAGAAGCGATATGTCACTCGTTGTGTATCTTAAGAGATTCATCGTTACTCCTTCCACAGGTTACTGGTATTCTATGAGTCAATACCTCTCGTGACGAAAATGTGGCTATCTTAATAGTGCAATACTTCTTCCTCCGAGTTGCTCACACAGTTTACTACTTTTTGTGTAGTTTTTGTCTGCCAGAAACTATAATTCACTAGCTGTGTATCATAAAAGAGTCATCGTTTCTCCTCCTAGGGGTTTTCGAGATTTCTTAATCCAAACCGCAAGTAATGAGGCATTGGCTACCTTAAGAGAGTCATAGTTACTCGTCCCAATTGCTCACCCAGTTAATGGTGCAATACTTCTTCCTCCGAGTTGCTCACACAGTTTACTACTTTTTGTGTAGTTTTTGTCTGCCAGAAACTATAATTCACTAGCTGTGTATCATAAAAGAGTCATCGGTTCTCCTCCTAGGGGTTTTCGAGATTTCTTAATCCAAACCGCAAGTAACGAGGCATTGGCTACCTTAAGAGAGTCATAGTTACTCGTCCCAATTGCTCACCCAGTCTGCCACTTTTCCTTACTGCGGCCAGTCTGCCAGAAGCGATATGTCACTCGTTGTGTATCTTAAGAGATTCATCGTTACTCTTTCCATAGGTTACTGGTATTCTCTGATTCAATGCCTCTCGTGACGAAAAAGTGGCTATCTTAATAGTGCAATACTTCTTCCTCCCAGTTGCTCACACAGTTTACTACTTTTTTGTGTAGTTTTTGTCTGCCAGAAACTATAATTCACTAGTTTTGTATCATAAAAGAGTCATCGTATCTCCTCCTAGGGGTTATTCGAGACCTCTTAATGCAAACCGCAAGTAACGAGGCATTGGCTACCTTAAGAGAGTCATAGTTACTCGTCCCAATTGCTCACCCAGTCTGCCACTTTTCCTTACTGCGGCCAGTCTGCCAGAAGCGATATGTCACTCGTTGTGTATCTTAAGAGATTCATCATTACTCTTTCCATAGGTTACTGGTATTCTCTGATTCAATGCCTCTGGTGACGAAAAAGTGGCTATCTTAATAGTGCAATACTTCTTCCTACCAGTTGCTCACACAGTTTACTACTTTTTTGTGTAGTTTTTGTCTGTCAGAAACTATAATTCACTAGTTTTGTATCATAAAAGAGTCATCGTTTCTCCTCCTAGGGGTTATTCGAGACCTCTTAATCCAAACCGCAAGTAACGAGGCATTGGCTACCTTAAGAGAGTCATAGTTACTCGTCCCAATTGCTCACCCAGTCTGCCACTTTTTCTTACTGCGGCCAGTCTGCCAGAAGCGATATGTCACTCGTTGTGTATCTTAAGAGATTCATCGTTACTCCTTCTATAGGTTACTGGTATTCTATGAGTCAATACCTCTCGTTACGAAACAGTGGCTATCTTAATAGTGCAATACTTCTTCCTCCCAGTTGCTCACACAGTTTACTACTTTTTTGTGTAGTTTTTGTCTGCCAGAAACTATAATTCACTAGTTTTGTATCATAAAAGAGCCATCGTTTCTCCTCCTAGGGGTTATTCGAGACCTCTTAATGCAAACCGCAAGTAATGAGGCATTGGCTACCTTAAGAGAGTCATAGTTACTCGTCCCAATTGCTCACCCAGTCTGCCACTTTTTCTTACTGCGGCCAGTCTGCAAGAAGCGATATGTCACTCGTTGTGTATCTTAAGAGATTCATCGTTACTCTTTCCATAGGTTACTGGTATTCTCTGATTCAATGCCTCTCGTGACGAAAAAGTGGCTATCTTAATAGTGCAATACTTCTTCCTCCCAGTTGCTCACACAGTTTACTACTTTGTTGTGTAGTTTTTGTCTGCCAGAAACTATAATTCACTAGTTTTGTATCATAAAAGAGTCATCGTTTCTCCTCCTAGGGGTTATTCGAGACCTCTTAATCCAAACCGCAAGTAACGAGGCATTGGCTACCTTAGGAGAGTCATAGTTACTCGTCCCAATTGCTCACCCAGTCTGCCACTTATTCTTACTGCGGCCAGTCTGCCAGAAGCGATATGTCACTCGTTGTGTATCTTAAGAGATTCATCGTTACTCCTTCCATAGGTTACTGGTATTCTATGAGTCAATACCTCTCGTGACGAAAAAGTGGCTATCTTAATGGTGCAATACTTCTTCCTCCGAGTTGCTCACACAGTTTACTACTTTTTGTGTAGTTTTTGTCTGCCAGAAACTATAATTCACTAGCTGTGTATCATAAAAGAGTCATCGTTTCTCCTCCTAGGGGTTTTCGAGATTTCTTAATCCAAACCGCAAGTAACGAGGCATTGGCTACCTTAAGAGAGTCATAGTTACTCGTCCCAATTGCTCACCCAGTCTGCCACTTTTCCTTACTGCGGCCAGTCTGCCAGAAGCGATATGTCACTCGTTATGTATCTTAAGAGATTCATCGTTACTCTTTCCATAGGTTACTGGTATTCTCTGATTCAATGCCTCTCGTGACGAAAAAGTGGCTATCTTAATAGTGCAATACTTCTTTCTCCCAGTTGCTCACACAGTTTACTACTTTTTTGTGTAGTTTTTGTCTGCCAGAAACTATAATTCACTAGTTTTGTATCATAAAAGAGTCATCGTTTCTCCTCCTAGGGGTTATTCGAGACCTCTTAATGCAAACCGCAAGTAACGAGGCATTGGCTACCTTAAGAGAGTCATAGTTACTCGTCCCAATTGCTCACCCAGTCTGCCACTTTTTCTTACTGCGGCCAGTCTGCCAGAAGCGATATGTCACTCGTTGTGTATCTTAAGAGATTCATCGTTACTCCTTCCATAGGTTACTGGCATTCTATGAGTCAATACCTCTCGTGACGAAAAAGTGGCTATCTTAATAGTGCAATACTTCTTCCTCCGAGTTGCTCACACAGTTTACTACTTTTTGTGTAGTTTTTGTCTGCCAGAAACTATAATTCACTAGCTGTGTATCATAAAAGAGTCATCGTTTCTCCTCCTAGGGGTTTTCGAGATTTCTTAATCCAAACCGCAAGTAACGAGGCATTGGCTACCTTAAGAGAGTCATAGTTACTCGTCCCAATTGCTCACCCAGTCTGCCACTTTTCCTTACTGCGGCCAGTCTGCCAGAAGCGATATGTCACTCGTTGTGTATCTTAAGAGATTCATCGTTACTCTTTCCATAGGTTACTGGTATTCTCTGATTCAATGCCTCTCGTGACGAAAAAGTGGCTATCTTAATAATGCAATACTTCTTCCTCCCAGTTGCTCACACAGTTTACTACTTTTTTGTGTAGTTTTTGTCTGCCAGAAACTATAATTCACTAGTTTTGTATCATAAAAGAGTCATCGTTTCTCCTCCTAGGGGTTATTCGAGACCTCTTAATCCAAACCGCAAGTAACGAGGCATTGGCTACCTTAAGAGAGTCATAGTTACTCGTCCCAATTGCTCACCCAGTCTGCCACTTTTTCTTACTGCGGCCAGTCTGCCAGAAGCGATATGTCACTCGTTGTGTATCTTAAGAGATTCATCGTTACTCTTTCCATAGGTTACTGGTATTCTCTGATTCAATGCCTCTCGTGACGAAAAAGTGGCTATCTTAATAGTGCAATACTTCTTCCTCCCAGTTGCTCACACAGTTTACTACATTTTTGTGTAGTTTTTGTCTGCCAGAAACTATAATTCACTAGTTTTGTATCATAAAAGAGTCATCGTTTCTCCTCCTAGGGGTTATTCGAGACCTCTTAATCCAAACCGCAAGTAACGAGGCATTGGCTACCTTAAGAGAGTCATAGTTACTCGTCCCAATTGCTCACCCAGTCTGCCACTTTTCCTTACTGCGGCCAGTCTGCCAGAAGCGATATGTCACTCGTTGTGTATCTTAAGAGATTCATCGTTACTCTTTCCATAGGTTACTGGTATTCTCTGATTCAATGCCTCTCGTGACGAAAAAGTGGCTATCTTAATAGTGCAATACTTCTTCCTCCCAGTTGCTCACACAGTTTACTACTTTTTTGTGTAGTTTTTGTCTGCCAGAAACTATAATTCACTAGTTTTGTATCATAAAAGAGTCATCGTTCCTTCTCCTAGGGGTTATTCGAGACCTCTTAATGCAAACCGCAAGTAACGAGGCATTGGCTACCTTAAGAGAGTCATAGTTAGTCGTCCCAATTGCTCACCCAGTCTGCCACTTTTCCTTACTGCGGCCAGTCTGCCAGAAGCGATATGTCACTCGTTGTGTATCTTAAGAGATTCATCATTACTCTTTCCATAGGTTACTGGTATTCTCTGATTCAATGCCTCTGGTGACGAAAAAGTGGCTATCTTAATAGTGCAATACTTCTTCCTCCCAGTTGCTCACACAGTTTACTACTTTTTTGTGTAGTTTTTGTCTGCCAGAAACTATAATTCACTAGTTTTGTATCATAAAAGAGTCATCGTTTCTCCTCCTAGGGGTTATTCGAGACCTCTTAATCCAAACCGCAAGTAACGAGGCATTGGCTACCTTAAGAGAGTCATAGTTACTCGTCCCAATTGCTCACCCAGTCTGCCACTTTTTCTTACTGCGGCCAGTCTGCCAGAAGCGATATGTCACTCGTTGTGTATCTTAAGAGATTCATCGTTACTCCTTCCATAGGTTACTGGTATTCTATGAGTCAATACCTCTCGTGACGAAAAAGTGGCTATCTTAATAGTGCAATACTTCTTCCTCCGAGTTGCTCACACAGTTTACTACTTTTTGTGTAGTTTTTGTCTGCCAGAAACTATAATTCACTAGCTGTGTATCATAAAAGAGTCATCGTTTCTCCTCCTAGGGGTTTTCGAGATTTCTTAATCCAAACCGCAAGTAACGAGGCATTGGCTACCTTAAGAGAGTCATAGTTACTCGTCCCAATTGCTCACCCAGTCTGCCACTTTTCCTTACTGCGGCCAGTCTGCCAGAAGCGATATGTCACTCGTTGTGTATCTTAAGAGATTCATCGTTACTCTTTCCATAGGTTACTGGTATTCTCTGATTCAATGCCTCTCGTGACGAAAAAGTGGCTATCTTAATAGTGCAATACTTCTTCTTCCCAGTTGCTCACACAGTTTACTACTTTTTTGTGTAGTTTTTGTCTGCCAGAAACTATAATTCACTAGTTTTGTATCATAAAAGAGTCATCGTTTCTCCTCCTAGGGGTTATTCGAGACCTCTTAATGCAAACCGCAAGTAACGAGGCATTGGCTACCTTAAGAGAGTCATAGTTACTCGTCCCAATTGCTCACCCAGTCTGCCACTTTTTCTTACTGCGGCCAGTCTGCCAGAAGCGATATGTCACTCGTTGTGTATCTTAAGAGATTCATCGTTACTCTTTCCATAGGTTACTGGTATTCTCTGATTCAATGCCTCTCGTGACGAAAAAGTGGCTATCTTAATAGTGCAATACTTCTTCCTCCCAGTTGCTCACACAGTTTACTACTTTTTTGTGTAGTTTTTGTCTGCCAGAAACTATAATTCACTAGTTTTGTATCATAAAAGAGTCATCGTTTCTCCTCCTAGGGGTTATTCGAGACCTCTTAATCCAAACCGCAAGTAACGAGGCATTGGCTACCTTAAGAGAGTCATAGTTACTCGTCCCAATTGCTCACCCAGTCTGCCACTTTTTCTTACTGCGGCCAGTCTGCCAGAAGCGATATGTCACTCGTTGTGTATCTTAAGAGATTCATCGTTACTCCTTCCATAGGTTACTGGTATTCTATGAGTCAATACCTCTCGTGACGAAAAAGTGGCTATCTTAATAGTGCAATACTTCTTCCTCCCAGTTGCTCACACAGTTTACTACTTTTTTGTGTAGTTTTTGTCTGCCAGAAACTATAATTCACTAGTTTTGTATCATAAAAGAGCCATCGTTTCTCCTCCTAGGGGTTATTCGAGACCTCTTAATGCAAACCGCAAGTAATGAGGCATTGGCTACCTTAAGAGAGTCATAGTTACTCGTCCCAATTGCTCACCCAGTCTGCCACTTTTTCTTACTGCGGCCAGTCTGCAAGAAGCGATATGTCACTCGTTGTGTATCTTAAGAGATTCATCGTTACTCTTTCCATAGGTTACTGGTATTCTCTGATTCAATGCCTCTCGTGACGAAAAAGTGGCTATCTTAATAGTGCAATACTTCTTCCTCCCAGTTGCTCACACAGTTTACTACTTTGTTGTGTAGTTTTTGTCTGCCAGAAACTATAATTCACTAGTTTTGTATCATAAAAGAGTCATCGTTTCTCCTCCTAGGGGTTATTCGAGACCTCTTAATCCAAACCGCAAGTAACGAGGCATTGGCTACCTTAAGAGAGTCATAGTTACTCGTCCCAATTGCTCACCCAGTCTGCCACTTATTCTTACTGCGGCCAGTCTGCCAGAAGCGATATGTCACTCGTTGTGTATCTTAAGAGATTCATCGTTACTCCTTCCATAGGTTACTGGTATTCTATGAGTCAATACCTCTCGTGACGAAAAAGTGGCTATCTTAATGGTGCAATACTTCTTCCTCCGAGTTGCTCACACAGTTTACTACTTTTTGTGTAGTTTTTGTCTGCCAGAAACTATAATTCACTAGCTGTGTATCATAAAAGAGTCATCGTTTCTCCTCCTAGGGGTTTTCGAGATTTCTTAATCCAAACCGCAAGTAACGAGGCATTGGCTACCTTAAGAGAGTCATAGTTACTCGTCCCAATTGCTCACCCAGTCTGCCACTTTTCCTTACTGCGGCCAGTCTGCCAGAAGCGATATGTCACTCGTTGTGTATCTTAAGAGATTCATCGTTACTCTTTCCATAGGTTACTGGTATTCTCTGATTCAATGCCTCTCGTGACGAAAAAGTGGCTATCTTAATAGTGCAATACTTCTTCCTCCCAGTTGCTCACACAGTTTACTACTTTTTTGTGTAGTTTTTGTCTGCCAGAAACTATAATTCACTAGTTTTGTATCATAAAAGAGTCATCGTTTCTCCTCCTAGGGGTTATTCGAGACCTCTTAATGCAAACCGCAAGTAACGAGGCATTGGCTACCTTAAGAGAGTCATAGTTACTCGTCCCAATTGCTCACCCAGTCTGCCACTTTTTCTTACTGCGGCCAGTCTGCCAGAAGCGATATGTCACTCGTTGTGTATCTTAAGAGATTCATCGTTACTCCTTCCATAGGTTACTGGTATTCTATGAGTCAATACCTCTCGTGACGAAAAAGTGGCTATCTTAATAGTGCAATACTTCTTCCTCCGAGTTGCTCACACAGTTTACTACTTTTTGTGTAGTTTTTGTCTGCCAGAAACTATAATTCACTAGCTGTGTATCATAAAAGAGTCATCGTTTCTCCTCCTAGGGGTTTTCGAGATTTCTTAATCCAAACCGCAAGTAACGAGGCATTGGCTACCTTAAGAGAGTCATAGTTACTCGTCCCAATTGCTCACCCAGTCTGCCACTTTTCCTTACTGCGGCCAGTCTGCCAGAAGCGATATGTCACTCGTTGTGTATCTTAAGAGATTCATCGTTACTCTTTCCATAGGTTACTGGTATTCTCTGATTCAATGCCTCTCGTGACGAAAAAGTGGCTATCTTAATAGTGCAATACTTCTTCCTCCCAGTTGCTCACACAGTTTACTACTTTTTTGTGTAGTTTTTGTCTGCCAGAAACTATAATTCACTAGTTTTGTATCATAAAAGAGTCATCGTTTCTCCTCCTAGGGGTTATTCGAGACCTCTTAATCCAAGCCGCAAGTAACGAGGCATTGGCTACCTTAAGAGAGTCATAGTTACTCGTCCCAATTGCTCACCCAGTCTGCCACTTTTTCTTACTGCGGCCAGTCTGCCAGAAGCGATATGTCACTCGTTGTGTATCTTAAGAGATTCATCGTTACTCCTTCCATAGGTTACTGGTATTCTATGAGTCAATACCTCTCGTGACGAAAAAGTGGCTATCTTAATAGTGCAATACTTCTTCCTCCGAGTTGCTCACACAGTTTACTACTTTTTGTGTAGTTTTTGTCTGCCAGAAACTATAATTCACTAGCTGTGTATCATAAAAGAGTCATCGTTTCTCCTCCTAGGGGTTTTCGAGATTTCTTAATCCAAACCGCAAGTAACGAGGCATTGGCTACCTTAAGAGAGTCATAGTTACTCGTCCCAATTGCTCACCCAGTCTGCCACTTTTCCTTACTGCGGCCAGTCTGCCAGAAGCGATATGTCACTCGTTGTGTATCTTAAGAGATTCATCGTTACTCCTTCCATAGGTTACTGGTATTCTATGAGTCAATACCTCTCGTGACGAAAAAGTGGCTATCTTAATAGTGCAATACTTCTTCCTCCCAGTTGCTCACACAGTTTACTACTTTTTTGTGTAGTTTTTGTCTGCCAGAAACTATAATTCACTAGTTTTGTATCATAAAAGAGCCATCGTTTCTCCTCCTAGGGGTTATTCGAGACCTCTTAATGCAAACCGCAAGTAACGAGGCATTGGCTACCTTAAGAGAGTCATAGTTACTCGTCCCAATTGCTCACCCAGTCTGCCACTTTTTCTTACTGCGGCCAGTCTGCAAGAAGCGATATGTCACTCGTTGTGTATCTTAAGAGATTCATCGTTACTCTTTCCATAGGTTACTGGTATTCTCTGATTCAATGCCTCTCGTGACGAAAAAGTGGCTATCTTAATAGTGCAATACTTCTTCCTCCCAGTTGCTCACACAGTTTACTACTTTTTTGTGTAGTTTTTGTCTGCCAGAAACTATAATTCACTAGTTTTGTATCATAAAAGAGTCATCGTTTCTCCTCCTAGGGGTTATTCGAGACCTCTTAATGCAAACCGCAAGTAACGAGGCATTGGCTACCTTAAGAGAGTCATAGTTACTCGTCCCAATTGCTCACCCAGTCTGCCACTTTCCCTTACTGCGGCCAGTCTGCCAGAAGCGATATGTCACTCGTTGTGTATCTTAAGAGATTCATCGTTACTCTTTCCATAGGTTACTGGTATTCTCTGATTCAATGCCTCTCGTGACGAAAAAGTGGCTATCTTAATAGTGCAATACTTCTTCCTCCCAGTTGCTCACACAGTTTACTACTTTTTTGTGTAGTTTTTGTCTGCCAGAAACTATAATTCACTAGCTGTGTATCATAAAAGAGTCATCGTTTCTCCTCCTAGGGGTTATTCGAGACCTCTTAATGCAAACCGCAAGTAACGAGGCATTGGCTACCTTAAGAGAGTCATAGTTACTCGTCCCAATTGCTCACCCAGTCTGCCACTTTTCCTTACTGCGGCCAGTCTGCCAGAAGCGATATGTCACTCGTTGTGTATCTTAAGAGATTCATCGTTACTCTTTCCATAGGTTACTGGTATACTCTGATTCAATGCCTCTCGTGACGAAAAAGTGGCTATCTTAATAGTGCAATACTTCTTCCTCCCAGTTGCTCACACAGTTTACTACTTTTTTGTGTAGTTTTTGTCTGCCAGAAACTATAATTCACTAGTTTGGTATCATAAAAGAGCCATCGTTTCTCCTCCTAGGGGTTATTCGAGACCTCTTAATGCAAACCGCAAGTAACGAGGCATTGGCTACCTTAAGAGAGTCATAGTTACTCGTCCCAATTGCTCACCCAGTCTGCCACTTTTTCTTACTGCGGCCAGTCTGCCAGAAGCGATATGTCACTCGTTGTGTATCTTAAGAGATTCATCGTTACTCCTTCCATAGGTTACTGGTATTCTATGAGTCAATACCTCTCGTGACGAAAAAGTGGCTATCTTAATAGTGCAATACTTCTTCCTCCGAGTTGCTCACACAGTTTACTACTTTTTGTGTAGTTTTTGTCTGCCAGAAACTATAATTCACTAGCTGTGTATCATAAAAGAGTCATCGTTTCTCCTCCTAGGGGTTTTCGAGATTTCTTAATCCAAACCGCAAGTAACGAGGCATTGGCTACCTTAAGAGAGTCATAGTTACTCGTCCCAATTGCTCACCCAGTCTGCCACTTTTCCTTACTGCGGCCAGTCTGCCAGAAGCGATATGTCACTCGTTGTGTATCTTAAGAGATTCATCGTTACTCTTTCCATAGGTTACTGGTATTCTATGAGTCAATGCCTCTCGTGACGAAAAAGTGGCTATCTTAATAGTGCAATACTTCTTCCTCCCAGTTGCTCACACAGTTTACTACTTTTTTGTGTAGTTTTTGTCTGCCAGAAACTATAATTCACTAGTTTTGTATCATAAAAGAGCCATCGTTTCTCCTCCTAGGGGTTATTCGAGACCTCTTAATGCAAACCGCAAGTAACGAGGCATTGGCTACCTTAAGAGAGTCATAGTTACTCGTCCCAATTGCTCACCCAGTCTGCCACTTTTTCTTACTGCGGCCAGTCTGCAAGAAGCGATATGTCACTCGTTGTGTATCTTAAGAGATTCATCGTTACTCTTTCCATAGGTTACTGGTATTCTCTGATTCAATGCCTCTCGTGACGAAAAAGTGGCTATCTTAATAGTGCAATACTTCTTCCTCCCAGTTGCTCACACAGTTTACTACTTTTTTGTGTAGTTTTTGTCTGCCAGAAACTATAATTCACTAGTTTTGTATCATAAAAGAGTCATCGTTTCTCCTCCTAGGGGTTATTCGAGACCTCTTAATCCAAACCGCAAGTAACGAGGCATTGGCTACCTTAAGAGAGTCATAGTTACTCGTCCCAATTGCTCACCCAGTCTGCCACTTTTTCTTACTGCGGCCAGTCTGCCAGAAGCGATATGTCACTCGTTGTGTATCTTAAGAGATTCATCGTTACTCCTTCCATAGGTTACTGGTATTCTATGAGTCAATACCTCTCGTGACGAAAAAGTGGCTATCTTAATAGTGCAATACTTCTTCCTCCGAGTTGCTCACACAGTTTACTACTTTTTGTGTAGTTTTTGTCTGCCAGAAACTATAATTCACTAGCTGTGTATCATAAAAGAGTCATCGTTTCTCCTCCTAGGGGTTTTCGAGATTTCTTAATCCAAACCGCAAGTAACGAGGCATTGGCTACCTTAAGAGAGTCATAGTTACTCGTCCCAATTGCTCACCCAGTCTGCCACTTTTCCTTACTGCGGCCAGTCTGCCAGAAGCGATATGTCACTCGTTGTGTATCTTAAGAGATTCATCGTTACTCCTTCCATAGGTTACTGGTATTCTATGAGTCAATACCTCTCGTGACGAAAAAGTGGCTATCTTAATAGTGCAATACTTCTTCCTCCCAGTTGCTCACACAGTTTACTACTTTTTTGTGTAGTTTTTGTCTGCCAGAAACTATAATTCACTAGTTTTGTATCATAAAAGAGCCATCGTTTCTCCTCCTAGGGGTTATTCGAGACCTCTTAATGCAAACCGCAAGTAACGAGGCATTGGCTACCTTAAGAGAGTCATAGTTACTCGTCCCAATTGCTCACCCAGTCTGCCACTTTTTCTTACTGCGGCCAGTCTGCAAGAAGCGATATGTCACTCGTTGTGTATCTTAAGAGATTCATCGTTACTCTTTCCATAGGTTACTGGTATTCTCTGATTCAATGCCTCTCGTGACGAAAAAGTGGCTATCTTAATAGTGCAATACTTCTTCCTCCCAGTTGCTCACACAGTTTACTACTTTTTTGTGTAGTTTTTGTCTGCCAGAAACTATAATTCACTAGTTTTGTATCATAAAAGAGTCATCGTCTCTCCTCCTAGGGGTTATTCGAGACCTCTTAATCCAAACCGCAAGTAACGAGGCATTGGCTACCTTAAGAGAGTCATAGTTACTCGTCCCAATTGCTCACCCAGTCTGCCACTTATTCTTACTGGGGCCAGTCTGCCAGAAGCGATATGTCACTCGTTGTGTATCTTAAGAGATTCATCGTTACTCCTTCCATAGGTTACTGGTATTCTATGAGTCAATACCTCTCGTGACGAAAAAGTGGCTATCTTAATGGTGCAATACTTCTTCCTCCGAGTTGCTCACACAGTTTACTACTTTTTGTGTAGTTTTTGTCTGCCAGAAACTATAATTCACTAGTTTTGTATCATAAAAGAGTCATCGTTTCTCCTCCTAGGGGTTTTCGAGATTTCTTAATCCAAACCGCAAGTAACGAGGCATTGGCTACCTTAAGAGAGTCATAGTTACTCGTCCCAATTGCTCACCCAGTCTGCCACTTTTCCTTACTGCGGCCAGTCTGCCAGAAGCGATATGTCACTCGTTGTGTATCTTAAGAGATTCATCGTTACTCTTTCCATAGGTTACTGGTATTCTCTGATTCAATGCCTCTCGTGACGAAAAAGTGGCTATCTTAATAGTGCAATACATCTTCCTCCCAGTTGCTCACACAGTTTACTACTTTTTTGTCTAGTTTTTGTCTGCCAGAAAATATAATTCACTAGTTTTGTATCATAAAAGAGTCATCGTTTCTCCTCCTAGGGGTTATTCGAGACCTCTTAATGCAAACCGCAAGTAACGAGGCATTGGCTACCTTAAGAGAGTCATAGTTACTCGTCCCAATTGCTCACCCAGTCTGCCACTTTTTCTTACTGCGGCCAGTCTGCAAGAAGCGATATGTCACTCGTTGTGTATCTTAAGAGATTCATCGTTACTCTTTCCATAGGTTACTGGTATTCTCTGATTCAATGCCTCTCGTGACGAAAAAGTGGCTATCTTAATAGTGCAATACTTCTTCCTCCCAGTTGCTCACACAGTTTACTACTTTTTTGTGTAGTTTTTGTCTGCCAGAAACTATAATTCACTAGCTGTGTATCATAAAAGAGTCATCGTTTCTCCTCCTAGGGGTTATTCGAGACCTCTTAATCCAAACCGCAAGTAACGAGGCATTGGCTACCTTAAGAGAGTCATAGTTACTCGTCCCAATTGCTCACCCAGTCTGCCACTTTTTCTTACTGCGGCCAGTCTGCCAGAAGCGATATGTCACTCGTTGTGTATCTTAAGAGATTCATCGTTACTCCTTCCATAGGTTACTGGTATTCTATGAGTCAATACCTCTCGTGACGAAAAAGTGGCTATCTTAATAGTGCAATACTTCTTCCTCCGAGTTGCTCACACAGTTTACTACTTTTTGTGTAGTTTTTGTCTGCCAGAAACTATAATTCACTAGCTGTGTATCATAAAAGAGTCATCGTTTCTCCTCCTAGGGGTTTTCGAGATTTCTTAATCCAAACCGCAAGTAACGAGGCATTGGCTACCTTAAGAGAGTCATAGTTACTCGTCCCAATTGCTCACCCAGTCTGCCACTTTTCCTTACTGCGGCCAGTCTGCCAGAAGCGATATGTCACTCGTTGTGTATCTTAAGAGATTCATCGTTACTCCTTCCATAGGTTACTGGTATTCTATGAGTCAATACCTCTCGTGACGAAAAAGTGGCTATCTTAATAGTGCAATACTTCTTCCTCCCAGTTGCTCACACAGTTTACTACTTTTTTGTGTAGTTTTTGTCTGCCAGAAACTATAATTCACTAGTTTTGTATCATAAAAGAGCCATCGTTTCTCCTCCTAGGGGTTATTCGAGACCTCTTAATGCAAACCGCAAGTAACGAGGCATTGGCTACCTTAAGAGAGTCATAGTTACTCGTCCCAATTGCTCACCCAGTCTGCCACTTTTTCTTACTGCGGCCAGTCTGCAAGAAGCGATATGTCACTCGTTGTGTATCTTAAGAGATTCATCGTTACTCTTTCCATAGGTTACTGGTATTCTCTGATTCAATGCCTCTCGTGACGAAAAAGTGGCTATCTTAATAGTGCAATACTTCTTCCTCCCAGTTGCTCACACAGTTTACTACTTTTTTGTGTAGTTTTTGTCTGCCAGAAACTATAATTCACTAGTTTTGTATCATAAAAGAGTCATCGTCTCTCCTCCTAGGGGTTATTCGAGACCTCTTAATCCAAACCGCAAGTAACGAGGCATTGGCTACCTTAAGAGAGTCATAGTTACTCGTCCCAATTGCTCACCCAGTCTGCCACTTATTCTTACTGGGGCCAGTCTGCCAGAAGCGATATGTCACTCGTTGTGTATCTTAAGAGATTCATCGTTACTCCTTCCATAGGTTACTGGTATTCTATGAGTCAATACCTCTCGTGACGAAAAAGTGGCTATCTTAATGGTGCAATACTTCTTCCTCCGAGTTGCTCACACAGTTTACTACTTTTTGTGTAGTTTTTGTCTGCCAGAAACTATAATTCACTAGTTTTGTATCATAAAAGAGTCATCGTTTCTCCTCCTAGGGGTTTTCGAGATTTCTTAATCCAAACCGCAAGTAACGAGGCATTGGCTACCTTAAGAGAGTCATAGTTACTCGTCCCAATTGCTCACCCAGTCTGCCACTTTTCCTTACTGCGGCCAGTCTGCCAGAAGCGATATGTCACTCGTTGTGTATCTTAAGAGATTCATCGTTACTCTTTCCATAGGTTACTGGTATTCTCTGATTCAATGCCTCTCGTGACGAAAAAGTGGCTATCTTAATAGTGCAATACATCTTCCTCCCAGTTGCTCACACAGTTTACTACTTTTTTGTCTAGTTTTTGTCTGCCAGAAAATATAATTCACTAGTTTTGTATCATAAAAGAGTCATCGTTTCTCCTCCTAGGGGTTATTCGAGACCTCTTAATGCAAACCGCAAGTAACGAGGCATTGGCTACCTTAAGAGAGTCATAGTTACTCGTCCCAATTGCTCACCCAGTCTGCCACTTTTCCTTACTGCGGCCAGTCTGCCAGAAGCGATATGTCACTCGTTGTGTATCTTAAGAGATTCATCGTTACTCTTTCCATAGGTTACTGGTATTCTCTGATTCAATGCCTCTCGTGACGAAAAAGTGGCTATCTTAATAGTGCAATACTTCTTCCTCCCAGTTGCTCACACAGTTTACTACTTTTTTGTGTAGTTTTTGTCTGCCAGAAAATATAATTCACTAGTTTTGTATCATAAAAGAGTCATCGTTTCTCCTCCTAGGGGTTATTCGAGACCTCTTAATGCAAACCGCAAGTAACGAGGCATTGGCTACCTTAAGAGAGTCATAGTTACTCGTCCCAATTGCTCACCCAGTCTGCCACTTTTCCTTACTGCGGCCAGTCTGCCAGAAGCGATATGTCACTCGTTGTGTATCTTAAGAGATTCATCGTTACTCTTTCCATAGGTTACTGGTATTCTCTGATTCAATGCCTCTCGTGACGAAAAAGTGGCTATCTTAATAGTGCAATACTTCTTCCTCCCAGTTGCTCACACAGTTTACTACTTTTTTGTGTAGTTTTTGTCTGCCAGAAACTATAATTCACTAGCTGTGTATCATAAAAGAGTCATCGTTTCTCCTCCTAGGGGTTATTCGAGACCTCTTAATGCAAACCGCAAGTAACGAGGCATTGGCTACCTTAAGAGAGTCATAGTTACTCGTCCCAATTGCTCACCCAGTCTGCCACTTTTCCTTACTGCGGCCAGTCTGCCAGAAGCGATATGTCACTCGTTGTGTATCTTAAGAGATTCATCGTTACTCTTTCCATAGGTTACTGGTATTCTCTGATTCAATGCCTCTCGTGACGAAAAAGTGGCTATCTTAATAGTGCAATACTTCTTCCTCCCAGTTGCTCACACAGTTTACTACTTTTTGTGTAGTTTTTGTCTGCCAGAAACTATAATTCACTAGCTGTGTATCATAAAAGAGTCATCGTTTCTCCTCCTAGGGGTTTTCGACATTTCTTAATCCAAACCGCAAGTAACGAGGCATTGGCTACCTTAAGAGAGGCATAGTTACTCGTCCCAATTGCTCACCCAGTCTGCCACTTTTCCTTACTGCGGCCAGTCTGCCAGAATCGATATGTCACTCGTTGTGTATCTTAAGAGATTCATCGTTACTCCTTAAATAGGTTACTGGTATTCTATGAGTCAATGCCTCTCGTGACGAAAAAGTGGCTATCTTAATAGTGCAATACTTCTTCCTCCCATTTGCTCACACAGTTTACTACTTTTTTGTGTAGTTTTTGTCTGCCAGAAACTATAATTCACTAGTTTTGTATCATAAAAGAGTCATCGTTTCTCCTCCTAGGGGTTATTCGAGACCTCTTAATGCAAACCGCAAGTAACGAGGCATTGGCTACCTTAAGAGAGTCATAGTTACTCGTCCCAATTGCTCACCCGGTCTGCCACTTTTCCTTACTGCGGCCAGTCTGCCAGAAGCGATATGTCACTCGTTGTGTATCTTAAGAGATTCATCGTTACTCCTTCCATAGGTTACTGGTATTCTCTGATTCAATGCCTCTCGTGACGAAAAAGTGGCTATCTTAATAGTGCAATACTTCTTCCTCCCAGTTGCTCACACAGTTTACTACTTTTTTGTGTAGTTTTTGTCTGCCAGAAACTATAATTCACTAGTTTTGTATCATAAAAGAGTCATCGTTTCTCCTCCTAGGGGTTATTCGAGACCTCTTAATCCAAACCGCAAGTAACGAGGCATTGGCTACCTTAAGAGAGTCATAGTTACTCGTCCCAATTGCTCACCCAGTCTGCCACTTTTTCTTACTGCGGCCAGTCTGCCAGAAGCGATATGTCACTCGTTGTGTATCTTAAGAGATTCATCGTTACTCCTTCCATAGGTTACTGGTATTCTATGAGTCAATACCTCTCGTGACGAAAAAGTGGCTATCTTAATGGTGCAATACTTCTTCCTCCGAGTTGCTCACACAGTTTACTACTTTTTGTGTAGTTTTTGTCTGCCAGAAACTATAATTCACTAGCTGTGTATCATAAAAGAGTCATCGTTTCTCCTCCTAGGGGTTTTCGAGATTTCTTAATCCAAACCGCAAGTAACGAGGCATTGGCTACCTTAAGAGAGTCATAGTTACTCGTCCCAATTGCTCACCCAGTCTGCCACTTTTCCTTACTGCGGCCAGTCTGCCAGAAGCGATATGTCACTCGTTGTGTATCTTAAGAGATTCATCGTTACTCTTTCCATAGGTTACTGGTATTCTCTGATTCAATGCCTCTCGTGACGAAAAAGTGGCTATCTTAATAGTGCAATACTTCTTCCTCCCAGTTGCTCACACAGTTTACTACTTTTTTGTGTAGTTTTTGTCTGCCAGAAACTATAATTCACTAGTTTTGTATCATAAAAGAGTCATCGTTTCTCCTCCTAGGGGTTATTCGAGACCTCTTAATGCAAACCGCAAGTAACGAGGCATTGGCTACCTTAAGAGAGTCATAGTTACTCGTCCCAATTGCTCACCCAGTCTGCCACTTTTTCTTACTGCGGCCAGTCTGCCAGAAGCGATATGTCACTCGTTGTGTATCTTAAGAGATTCATCGTTACTCCTTCCATAGGTTACTGGTATTCTATGAGTCAATACCTCTCGTGACGAAAAAGTGGCTATCTTAATAGTGCAATACTTCTTCCTCCGAGTTGCTCACACAGTTTACTACTTTTTGTGTAGTTTTTGTCTGCCAGAAACTATAATTCACTAGCTGTGTATCATAAAAGAGTCATCGTTTCTCCTCCTAGGGGTTTTCGAGATTTCTTAATCCAAACCGCAAGTAACGAGGCATTGGCTACCTTAAGAGAGTCATAGTTACTCGTCCCAATTGCTCACCCAGTCTGCCACTTTTCCTTACTGCGGCCAGTCTGCCAGAAGCGATATGTCACTCGTTGTGTATCTTAAGAGATTCATCGTTACTCTTTCCATAGGTTACTGGTATTCTCTGATTCAATGCCTCTCGTGACGAAAAAGTGGCTATCTTAATAGTGCAATACTTCTTCCTCCCAGTTGCTCACACAGTTTACTACTTTTTTGTGTAGTTTTTGTCTGCCAGAAACTATAATTCACTAGTTTTGTATCATAAAAGAGTCATCGTTTCTCCTCCTAGGGGTTATTCGAGACCTCTTAATCCAAACCGCAAGTAACGAGGCATTGGCTACCTTAAGAGAGTCATAGTTACTCGTCCCAATTGCTCACCCAGTCTGCCACTTTTTCTTACTGCGGCCAGTCTGCCAGAAGCGATATGTCACTCGTTGTGTATCTTAAGAGATTCATCGTTACTCCTTCCATAGGTTACTGGTATTCTATGAGTCAATACCTCTCGTGACGAAAAAGTGGCTATCTTAATAGTGCAATACTTCTTCCTCCGAGTTGCTCACACAGTTTACTACTTTTTGTGTAGTTTTTGTCTGCCAGAAACTATAATTCACTAGCTGTGTATCATAAAAGAGTCATCGTTTCTCCTCCTAGGGGTTTTCGAGATTTCTTAATCCAAACCGCAAGTAACGAGGCATTGGCTACCTTAAGAGAGTCATAGTTACTCGTCCCAATTGCTCACCCAGTCTGCCACTTTTCCTTACTGCGGCCAGTCTGCCAGAAGCGATATGTCACTCGTTGTGTATCTTAAGAGATTCATCGTTACTCCTTCCATAGGTTACTGGTATTCTATGAGTCAATACCTCTCGTGACGAAAAAGTGGCTATCTTAATAGTGCAATACTTCTTCCTCCCAGTTGCTCACACAGTTTACTACTTTTTTGTGTAGTTTTTGTCTGCCAGAAACTATAATTCACTAGTTTTGTATCATAAAAGAGTCATCGTTTCTCCTCCTAGGGGTTATTCGAGACCTCTTAATGCAAACCGCAAGTAACGAGGCATTGGCTACCTTAAGAGAGTCATAGTTACTCGTCCCAATTGCTCACCCAGTCTGCCACTTTCCCTTACTGCGGCCAGTCTGCCAGAAGCGATATGTCACTCGTTGTGTATCTTAAGAGATTCATCGTTACTCTTCCCATAGGTTACTGGTATTCTCTGATTCAATGCCTCTCGTGACGAAAAAGTGGCTATCTTAATAGTGCAATACTTCTTCCTCCCAGTTGCTCACACAGTTTACTACTTTTTTGTGTAGTTTTTGTCTGCCAGAAACTATAATTCACTAGCTGTGTATCATAAAAGAGTCATCGTTTCTCCTCCTAGGGGTTATTCGAGACCTCTTAATGCAAACCGCAAGTAACGAGGCATTGGCTACCTTAAGAGAGTCATAGTTACTCGTCCCAATTGCTCACCCAGTCTGCCACTTTTCCTTACTGCGGCCAGTCTGCCAGAAGCGATATGTCACTCGTTGTGTATCTTAAGAGATTCATCGTTACTCTTTCCATAGGTTACTGGTATACTCTGATTCAATGCCTCTCGTGACGAAAAAGTGGCTATCTTAATAGTGCAATACTTCTTCCTCCCAGTTGCTCACACAGTTTACTACTTTTTTGTGTAGTTTTTGTCTGCCAGAAACTATAATTCACTAGTTTGGTATCATAAAAGAGCCATCGTTTCTCCTCCTAGGGGTTATTCGAGACCTCTTAATGCAAACCGCAAGTAACGAGGCATTGGCTACCTTAAGAGAGTCATAGTTACTCGTCCCAATTGCTCACCCAGTCTGCCACTTTTTCTTACTGCGGCCAGTCTGCCAGAAGCGATATGTCACTCGTTGTGTATCTTAAGAGATTCATCGTTACTCCTTCCATAGGTTACTGGTATTCTATGAGTCAATACCTCTCGTGACGAAAAAGTGGCTATCTTAATAGTGCAATACTTCTTCCTCCGAGTTGCTCACACAGTTTACTACTTTTTGTGTAGTTTTTGTCTGCCAGAAACTATAATTCACTAGCTGTGTATCATAAAAGAGTCATCGTTTCTCCTCCTAGGGGTTTTCGAGATTTCTTAATCCAAACCGCAAGTAACGAGGCATTGGCTACCTTAAGAGAGTCATAGTTACTCGTCCCAATTGCTCACCCAGTCTGCCACTTTTCCTTACTGCGGCCAGTCTGCCAGAAGCGATATGTCACTCGTTGTGTATCTTAAGAGATTCATCGTTACTCTTTCCATAGGTTACTGGTATTCTATGAGTCAATGCCTCTCGTGACGAAAAAGTGGCTATCTTAATAGTGCAATACTTCTTCCTCCCAGTTGCTCACACAGTTTACTACTTTTTTGTGTAGTTTTTGTCTGCCAGAAACTATAATTCACTAGTTTTGTATCATAAAAGAGCCATCGTTTCTCCTCCTAGGGGTTATTCGAGACCTCTTAATGCAAACCGCAAGTAACGAGGCATTGGCTACCTTAAGAGAGTCATAGTTACTCGTCCCAATTGCTCACCCAGTCTGCCACTTTTTCTTACTGCGGCCAGTCTGCAAGAAGCGATATGTCACTCGTTGTGTATCTTAAGAGATTCATCGTTACTCTTTCCATAGGTTACTGGTATTCTCTGATTCAATGCCTCTCGTGACGAAAAAGTGGCTATCTTAATAGTGCAATACTTCTTCCTCCCAGTTGCTCACACAGTTTACTACTTTTTTGTGTAGTTTTTGTCTGCCAGAAACTATAATTCACTAGTTTTGTATCATAAAAGAGTCATCGTTTCTCCTCCTAGGGGTTATTCGAGACCTCTTAATCCAAACCGCAAGTAACGAGGCATTGGCTACCTTAAGAGAGTCATAGTTACTCGTCCCAATTGCTCACCCAGTCTGCCACTTTTTCTTACTGCGGCCAGTCTGCCAGAAGCGATATGTCACTCGTTGTGTATCTTAAGAGATTCATCGTTACTCCTTCCATAGGTTACTGGTATTCTATGAGTCAATACCTCTCGTGACGAAAAAGTGGCTATCTTAATAGTGCAATACTTCTTCCTCCGAGTTGCTCACACAGTTTACTACTTTTTGTGTAGTTTTTGTCTGCCAGAAACTATAATTCACTAGCTGTGTATCATAAAAGAGTCATCGTTTCTCCTCCTAGGGGTTTTCGAGATTTCTTAATCCAAACCGCAAGTAACGAGGCATTGGCTACCTTAAGAGAGTCATAGTTACTCGTCCCAATTGCTCACCCAGTCTGCCACTTTTCCTTACTGCGGCCAGTCTGCCAGAAGCGATATGTCACTCGTTGTGTATCTTAAGAGATTCATCGTTACTCCTTCCATAGGTTACTGGTATTCTATGAGTCAATACCTCTCGTGACGAAAAAGTGGCTATCTTAATAGTGCAATACTTCTTCCTCCCAGTTGCTCACACAGTTTACTACTTTTTTGTGTAGTTTTTGTCTGCCAGAAACTATAATTCACTAGTTTTGTATCATAAAAGAGCCATCGTTTCTCCTCCTAGGGGTTATTCGAGACCTCTTAATGCAAACCGCAAGTAACGAGGCATTGGCTACCTTAAGAGAGTCATAGTTACTCGTCCCAATTGCTCACCCAGTCTGCCACTTTTTCTTACTGCGGCCAGTCTGCAAGAAGCGATATGTCACTCGTTGTGTATCTTAAGAGATTCATCGTTACTCTTTCCATAGGTTACTGGTATTCTCTGATTCAATGCCTCTCGTGACGAAAAAGTGGCTATCTTAATAGTGCAATACTTCTTCCTCCCAGTTGCTCACACAGTTTACTACCTTTTTGTGTAGTTTTTGTCTGCCAGAAACTATAATTCACTAGTTTTGTATCATAAAAGAGTCATCGTTTCTCCTCCTAGGGGTTATTCGAGACCTCTTAATCCAAACCGCAAGTAACGAGGCATTGGCTACCTTAAGAGAGTCATAGTTACTCGTCCCAATTGCTCACCCAGTCTGCCACTTATTCTTACTGCGGCCAGTCTGCCAGAAGCGATATGTCACTCGTTGTGTATCTTAAGAGATTCATCGTTACTCCTTCCATAGGTTACTGGTATTCTATGAGTCAATACCTCTCGTGACGAAAAAGTGGCTATCTTAATGGTGCAATACTTCTTCCTCCGAGTTGCTCACACAGTTTACTACTTTTTGTGTAGTTTTTGTCTGCCAGAAACTATAATTCACTAGTTTTGTATCATAAAAGAGTCATCGTTTCTCCTCCTAGGGGTTTTCGAGATTTCTTAATCCAAACCGCAAGTAACGAGGCATTGGCTACCTTAAGAGAGTCATAGTTACTCGTCCCAATTGCTCACCCAGTCTGCCACTTTTCCTTACTGCGGCCAGTCTGCCAGAAGCGATATGTCACTCGTTGTGTATCTTAAGAGATTCATCGTTACTCTTTCCATAGGTTACTGGTATTCTCTGATTCAATGCCTCTCGTGACGAAAAAGTGGCTATCTTAATAGTGCAATACATCTTCCTCCCAGTTGCTCACACAGTTTACTACTTTTTTGTGTAGTTTTTGTCTGCCAGAAAATATAATTCACTAGTTTTGTATCATAAAAGAGTCATCGTTTCTCCTCCTAGGGGTTATTCGAGACCTCTTAATGCAAACCGCAAGTAACGAGGCATTGGCTACCTTAAGAGAGTCATAGTTACTCGTCCCAATTGCTCACCCAGTCTGCCACTTTTCCTTACTGCGGCCAGTCTGCCAGAAGCGATATGTCACTCGTTGTGTATCTTAAGAGATTCATCGTTACTCTTTCCATAGGTTACTGGTATTCTCTGATTCAATGCCTCTCGTGACGAAAAAGTGGCTATCTTAATAGTGCAATACTTCTTCCTCCCAGTTGCTCACACAGTTTACTACTTTTTTGTGTAGTTTTTGTCTGCCAGAAAATATAATTCACTAGTTTTGTATCATAAAAGAGTCATCGTTTCTCCTCCTAGGGGTTATTCGAGACCTCTTAATGCAAACCGCAAGTAACGAGGCATTGGCTACCTTAAGAGAGTCATAGTTACTCGTCCCAATTGCTCACCCAGTCTGCCACTTTTCCTTACTGCGGCCAGTCTGCCAGAAGCGATATGTCACTCGTTGTGTATCTTAAGAGATTCATCGTTACTCTTTCCATAGGTTACTGGTATTCTCTGATTCAATGCCTCTCGTGACGAAAAAGTGGCTATCTTAATAGTGCAATACTTCTTCCTCCCAGTTGCTCACACAGTTTACTACTTTTTTGTGTAGTTTTTGTCTGCCAGAAACTATAATTCACTAGCTGTGTATCATAAAAGAGTCATCGTTTCTCCTCCTAGGGGTTATTCGAGACCTCTTAATGCAAACCGCAAGTAACGAGGCATTGGCTACCTTAAGAGAGTCATAGTTACTCGTCCCAATTGCTCACCCAGTCTGCCACTTTTCCTTACTGCGGCCAGTCTGCCAGAAGCGATATGTCACTCGTTGTGTATCTTAAGAGATTCATCGTTACTCTTTCCATAGGTTACTGGTATTCTCTGATTCAATGCCTCTCGTGACGAAAAAGTGGCTATCTTAATAGTGCAATACTTCTTCCTCCCAGTTGCTCACACAGTTTACTACTTTTTGTGTAGTTTTTGTCTGCCAGAAACTATAATTCACTAGCTGTGTATCATAAAAGAGTCATCGTTTCTCCTCCTAGGGGTTTTCGACATTTCTTAATCCAAACCGCAAGTAACGAGGCATTGGCTACCTTAAGAGAGGCATAGTTACTCGTCCCAATTGCTCACCCAGTCTGCCACTTTTCCTTACTGCGGCCAGTCTGCCAGAAGCGATATGTCACTCGTTGTGTATCTTAAGAGATTCATCGTTACTCCTTAAATAGGTTACTGGTATTCTATGAGTCAATGCCTCTCGTGACGAAAAAGTGGCTATCTTAATAGTGCAATACTTCTTCCTCCCATTTGCTCACACAGTTTACTACTTTTTTGTGTAGTTTTTGTCTGCCAGAAACTATAATTCACTAGTTTTGTATCATAAAAGAGTCATCGTTTCTCCTCCTAGGGGTTATTCGAGACCTCTTAATGCAAACCGCAAGTAACGAGGCATTGGCTACCTTAAGAGAGTCATAGTTACTCGTCCCAATTGCTCACCCGGTCTGCCACTTTTCCTTACTGCGGCCAGTCTGCCAGAAGCGATATGTCACTCGTTGTGTATCTTAAGAGATTCATCGTTACTCCTTCCATAGGTTACTGGTATTCTCTGATTCAATGCCTCTCGTGACGAAAAAGTGGCTATCTTAATAGTGCAATACTTCTTCCTCCCAGTTGCTCACACAGTTTACTACTTTTTTGTGTAGTTTTTGTCTGCCAGAAACTATAATTCACTAGTTTTGTATCATAAAAGAGTCATCGTTTCTCCTCCTAGGGGTTATTCGAGACCTCTTAATCCAAACCGCAAGTAACGAGGCATTGGCTACCTTAAGAGAGTCATAGTTACTCGTCCCAATTGCTCACCCAGTCTGCCACTTTTTCTTACTGCGGCCAGTCTGCCAGAAGCGATATGTCACTCGTTGTGTATCTTAAGAGATTCATCGTTACTCCTTCCATAGGTTACTGGTATTCTATGAGTCAATACCTCTCGTGACGAAAAAGTGGCTATCTTAATAGTGCAATACTTCTTCCTCCGAGTTGCTCACACAGTTTACTACTTTTTGTGTAGTTTTTGTCTGCCAGAAACTATAATTCACTAGCTGTGTATCATAAAAGAGTCATCGTTTCTCCTCCTAGGGGTTTTCGAGATTTCTTAATCCAAACCGCAAGTAACGAGGCATTGGCTACCTTAAGAGAGTCATAGTTACTCGTCCCAATTGCTCACCCAGTCTGCCACTTTTCCTTACTGCGGCCAGTCTGCCAGAAGCGATATGTCACTCGTTGTGTATCTTAAGAGATTCATCGTTACTCTTTCCATAGGTTACTGGTATTCTCTGAGTCAATACCTCTCGTGACGAAAAAGTGGCTATCTTAATAGTGCAATACTTCTTCCTCGGAGTTGCTCACACAGTTTACTACTTTTTGTGTAGTTTTTGTCTGCCAGAAACTATAATTCACTAGCTGTGTATCATAAAAGAGTCATCGTTTCTCCTCCTAGGGGTTTTCGAGATTTCTTAATCCAAACCGCAAGTAACGAGGCATTGGCTACCTTAAGAGAGTCATAGTTACTCGTCCCAATTGCTCACCCAGTCAGCCACTTTTCCTTACTGCGGCCAGTCTGCCAGAAGCGATATGTCACTCGTTGTGTATCTTAAGAGATTCATCGTTACTCTTTCCATAGGTTACTGGTATTCTCTGATTCAATGCCTCTCGTGACGAAAAAGTGGCTATCTTAATAGTGCAATACTTCTTCCTCCCATTTGCTCACACAGTTTACTACTTTTTTGTGTAGTTTTTGTCTGCCAGATACTATAATTCACTAGTTTTGTATCATAAAAGAGTCATCGTTTCTCCTCCTAGGGGTTATTCGAGACCTCTTAATGCAAACCGCAAGTAACGAGGCATTGGCTACCTTAAGAGAGTCATAGTTACTCGTCCCAATTGCTCACCCAGTCTGCCACTTTTCCTTACTGCGGCCAGTCTGCCAGAAGCGATATGTCACTCGTTGTGTATCTTAAGAGATTCATCGTTACTCCTTCCATAGGTTACTGGTATTCTCTGAGTCAATACCTCTCTTGACGAAAAAGTGGCTATCTTAATAGTGCAATACTTCTTCCTCCGAGTTGCTCACACAGTTTACTACTTTTTGTGTAGTTGCCAGTCTGCCAGAAGCGATATGTCACTAGTTGTGTATCATAAAAGGGTCATCGTTTCTCCTCCTAGGGGTTATTCGAGATTTCTTAATCCAAACCGCAAGTAACGAGGCATTGGCTACCTTAAGAGAGTCATAGTTACTCGTCCCAATTGCTCACCCAGTCTGCCACTTTTCCTTACTGCGGCCAGTCTGCCAGAAGCGATATGTCACTCGTTGTGTATCTTAAGAGATTCATCGTTACTCTTTCCATAGGTTACTGGTATTCTCTGATTCAATGCCTCTCGTGACGAAAAAGTGGCTATCTTAATAGTGCAATACTTCTTCCTCCCATTTGCTCACACAGTTTACTACTTTTTTGTGTAGTTTTTGTCTGCCAGAAACTATAATTCACTAGTTTTGTATCATAAAAGAGTCATCGTTTCTCCTCCTAGGGGTTTTCGAGATTTCTTAATCCAAACCGCAAGTAACGAGGCATTGGCTACCTTAAGAGAGTCATAGTTACTCGTCCCAATTGCTCACCCAGTCTGCCACTTTTCCTTACTGCGGCCAGTCTGCCAGAAGCGATATGTCTCTCGTTGTGTATCTTAAGAGATTCATCGTTACTCTTTCCATAGGTTACTGGTATTCTCTGAGTCAATACCTCTCGTGACGAAAAAGTGGCTATCTTAATAGTGCAATACTTCTTCCTCGGAGTTGCTCACACAGTTTACTACTTTTTGTGTAGTTTTTGTCTGCCAGAAACTATAATTCACTAGCTGTGTATCATAAAAGAATCATCGTTTCTCCTCCTAGGGGTTTTCGAGATTTCTTAATGCAAACCGCAAGTAACGAGGCATTGGGTACCTTAAGAGAGTCATAGTTACTCGTCCCCATTGCTCACCCAGTCTGCCACTTTTTCTTACTGTGGCCAGTCTGCCAGAAGCTATATGTCACTCGTTGTGTATCTTAAGAGATTCATCGTTACTCCTTCCATAGGTTACTGGTATTCTCTGAGTCAATACCTCTCTTGACGAAAAAGTGGCTATCTTAATAGTGCAATACTTCTTCCTCCGAGTTGCTCACACAGTTTACTACTTTTTGTGTAGTTGCCAGTCTGCCAGAAGCGATATGTCACTAGTTGTGTATCATAAAAGGGTCATCGTTTCTCCTCCTAGGGGTTATTCGAGATTTCTTAATCCAAACCGCAAGTAACGAGGCATTGGCTACCTTAAGAGAGTCATAGTTACTCGTCCCAATTGCTCACCCAGTCTGCCACTTTTTCTTACTGCGGCCAGTCTGCCAGAAGCGATATGTCACTCGTTGTGTATCTTAAGAGATTCATCGTTACTCCTTAAATAGGTTACTGGTATTCTATGAGTCAATACCTCTCGTGACGAAAAAGTGGCTATCTTAATAGTGCAATACTTCTTCCTCCGAGTTGCTCACACAGTTTACTACTTTTTGTGTAGTTTTTGTCTGCCAGAAACTATAATTCACTAGCTGTGTATCATAAAAGAGTCATCGTTTCTCCTCCTAGGGGTTATTCGAGATTTCTTAATCCAAACCGCAAGTAACGAGGCATTGGCTACCTTAAGAGAGTCATAGTTACTCGTCCCAATTGCTCACCCAGTCTGCCACTTTTCCTTACTGCGGCCAGTCTGCCAGAAGCGATATGTCACTCGTTGTGTATCTTAAGAGATTCATCGTTACTCTTTCCATAGGTTACTGGTATTCTCTGAGTCAATACCTCTCGTGACGAAAAAGTGGCTATCTTAATAGTGCAATACTTCTTCCTCGGAGTTGCTCACACAGTTTACTACTTTTTGTGTAGTTTTTGTCTGCCAGAAACTATAATTCACTAGCTGTGTATCATAAAAGAGTCATCGTTTCTCCTCCTAGGGGTTTTCGAGATTTCTTAATGCAAACCGCAAGTAACGAGGCATTGGCTACCTTAAGAGAGTCATAGTTACTCGTCCCCATTGCTCACCCAGTCTGCCACTTTTTCTTACTGTGGCCAGTCTGCCAGAAGCGATATGTCACTCGTTGTGTATCTTAAGAGATTCATCGTTACTCCTTCCATAGGTTACTGGTATTCTCTGAGTCAATACCTCTCTTGACGAAAAAGTGGCTATCTTAATAGTGCAATACTTCTTCCTCCGAGTTGCTCACACAGTTTACTACTTTTTGTGTACTTGCCAGTCGGCCAGAAGCGATATGTCACTAGTTGTGTATCATAAAAGGGTCATCGTTTCTCCTCCTAGGGGTTATTCGAGATTTCTTAATCCAAACCGCAAGTAACGAGGCATTGGCTACCTTAAGAGAGTCATAGTTACTCGTCCCAATTGCTCACCCAGTCTGCCACTTTTCCTTACTGCGGCCAGTCTGCCAGAAGCGATATGTCACTCGTTGTGTATCTTAAGAGATTCATCGTTACTCTTTCCATAGGTTACTGGTATTCTCTGATTCAATGCCTCTCGTGACGAAAAAGTGGCTATCTTAATAGTGCAATACTTCTTCCTCCCATTTGCTCACACAGTTTACTACTTTTTTGTGTAGTTTTTGTCTGCCAGAAACTATAATTCACTAGTTTTGTATCATAAAAGAGTCATCGTTTCTCCTCCTAGGGGTTATTCGAGACCTCTTAATGCAAACCGCAAGTAACGAGGCATTGGCTACCTTAAGAGAGTCATAGTTACTCGTCCCAATTGCTCACCCAGTCTGCCACTTTTCCTTACTGCGGCCAGTCTGCCAGAAGCGATATGTCACTCGTTGTGTATCTTAAGAGATTCATCGTTACTCCTTCCATAGGTTACTGGTATTCTCTGAGTCAATACCTCTCTTGACGAAAAAGTGGCTATCTTAATAGTGCAATACTTCTTCCTCCGAGTTGCTCACACGGTTTACTACTTTTTGTGTACTTGCCAGTCTGCCAGAAGCGATATGTCACTAGTTCTGTATCATAAAAGGGTCATCGTTTTTCCTCCTAGGGGTTATTCGAGATTTCTTAATCCAAACCGCAAGTAACGAGGCATTGGCTACCTTAAGAGAGTCATAGTTACTCGTCCCAATTGCTCACCCAGTCTGCCACTTTTCCTTACTGCGGCCAGTCTGCCAGAAGCGATATGTCACTCGTTGTGTATCTTAAGAGATTCATCGTTACTCTTTCCATAGGTTACTGGTATTCTATGAGTCAATACCTCTCGTGACGAAAAAGTGGCTATCTTAATAGTGCAATACTTCTTCCTCCGAGTTGCTCACACAGTTTACTACTTTTTGTGTAGTTTTTGTCTGCCAGAAACTATAATTCACTAGCTGTGTATCATAAAAGAGTCATCGTTTCTCCTCCTAGGGGTTTTCGAGATTTCTTAATCCAAACCGCAAGTAACGAGGCATTGGCTACCTTAAGAGAGTCATAGTTACTCGTCCCAATTGCTCACCCAGTCTGCCACTTTTCCTTACTGCGGCCAGTCTGCCAGAAGCGATATGTCACTCGTTGTGTATCTTAAGAGATTCATCGTTACTCTTTCCATAGGTTACTGGTATTCTCTGAGTCAATACCTCTCGTGACGAAAAAGTGGCTATCTTAATAGTGCAATACTTCTTCCTCGGAGTTGCTCACACAGTTTACTACTTTTTGTGTAGTTTTTGTCTGCCAGAAACTATAATTCACTAGCTGTGTATCATAAAAGAGTCATCGTTTCTCCTCCTAGGGGTTTTCGAGATTTCTTAATCCAAACCGCAAGTAACGAGGCATTGGCTACCTTAAGAGAGTCATAGTTACTCGTCCCAATTGCTCACCCAGTCTGCCACTTTTCCTTACTGCGGCCAGTCTGCCAGAAGCGATATGTCACTCGTTGTGTATCTTAAGAGATTCATCGTTACTCTTTCCATAGGTTACTGGTATTCTCTGATTCAATGCCTCTCGTGACGAAAAAGTGGCTATCTTAATAGTGCAATACTTCTTCCTCCCATTTGCTCACACAGTTTACTACTTTTTTGTGTAGTTTTTGTCTGCCAGATATTATAATTCACTAGTTTTGTATCATAAAAGAGTCATCGTTTCTCCTCCTAGGGGTTATTCGAGACCTCTTAATGCAAACCGCAAGTAACGAGGCATTGGCTACCTTAAGAGAGTCATAGTTACTCGTCCCAATTGCTCACCCAGTCTGCCACTTTTCCTTACTGCGGCCAGTCTGCCAGAAGCGATATGTCACTCGTTGTGTATCTTAAGAGATTCATCGTTACTCCTTCCATAGGTTACTGGTATTCTCTGAGTCAATACCTCTCTTGACGAAAAAGTGGCTATCTTAATAGTGCAATACTTCTTCCTCCGAGTTGCTCACACAGTTTACTACTTTTTGTGTAGTTGCCAGTCTGCCAGAAGCGATATGTCACTAGTTGTGTATCATAAAAGGGTCATCGTTTCTCCTCCTAGGGGTTATTCGAGATTTCTTAATCCAAACCGCAAGTAACGAGGCATTGGCTACCTTAAGAGAGTCATAGTTACTCGTCCCAATTGCTCACCCAGTCTGCCACTTTTCCTTACTGCGGCCAGTCTGCCAGAAGCGATATGTCACTCGTTGTGTATCTTAAGAGATTCATCGTTACTCTTTCCATAGGTTACTGGTATTCTCTGATTCAATGCCTCTCGTGACGAAAAAGTGGCTATCTTAATAGTGCAATACTTCTTCCTCCCATTTGCTCACACAGTTTACTACTTTTTTGTGTAGTTTTTGTCTGCCAGAAACTATAATTCACTAGTTTTGTATCATAAAAGAGTCATCGTTTCTCCTCCTAGGGGTTATTCGAGACCTCTTAATGCAAACCGCAAGTAACGAGGCATTGGCTACCTTAAGAGAGACATAGTTACTCGTCCCAATTGCTCACCCAGTCTGCCACATTTCCTTACTGCGGCCAGTCTGCCAGAAGCGATATGTCACTCGTTGTGTATCTTAAGAGATTCATCGTTACTCCTTCCATAGGTTACTGGTATTCTCTGATTCAATGCCTCTCGTGACGAAAAAGTGGCTATCTTAATAGTGCAATACCTCTTCCTCCCAGTTGCTCACACAGTTTACTACTTTTTTGTGTAGTTTTTGTCTGCCAGAAACTATAATTCACTAGTTTTGTATCATAAAAGAGTCATCGTTTCTCCTCCTAGGGGTTATTCGAGACCTCTTAATCCAAACCGCAAGTAACGAGGCATTGGCTACCTTAAGAGAGTTATAGTTACTCGTCCCAATTGCTCACCCAGTCTGCCACTTTTTCTTACTGCGGCCAGTCTGCCAGAAGCGATATGTCACTCGTTGTGTATCTTAAGAGATTCATCGTTACTCCTTAAATAGGTTACTGGTATTCTATGAGTCAATACCTCTCGTGACGAAAAAGTGGCTATCTTAATAGTGCAATACTTCTTCCTCCGAGTTGCTCACACAGTTTACTACTTTTTGTGTAGTTTTTGTCTGCCAGAAACTATAATTCACTAGCTGTGTATCATAAAAGAGTCATCGTTTCTCCTCCTAGGGGTTTTCGAGATTTCTTAATCCAAACCGCAAGTAACGAGGCATTGGCTACCTTAAGAGAGTCATAGTTACTCGTCCCAATTGCTCACCCAGTCTGCCACTTTTCCTTACTGCGGCCAGTCTGCCAGAAGCGATATGTCACTCGTTGTGTATCTTAAGAGATTCATCGTTACTCTTTCCATAGGTTACTGGTATTCTCTGAGTCAATACCTCTCGTGACGAAAAAGTGGCTATCTTAATAGTGCAATACTTCTTCCTCGGAGTTGCTCACACAGTTTACTACTTTTTGTGTAGTTTTTGTCTGCCAGAAACTATAATTCACTAGCTGTGTATCATAAAAGAGTCATCGTTTCTCCTCCTAGGGGTTTTCGAGATTTCTTAATGCAAACCGCAAGTAACGAGGCATTGGCTACCTTAAGAGAGTCATAGTTACTCGTCCCCATTGCTCACCCAGTCTGCCACTTTTTCTTACTGTGGCCAGTCTGCCAGAAGCGATATGTCACTCGTTGTGTATCTTAAGAGATTCATCGTTACTCCTTCCATAGGTTACTGGTATTCTCTGAGTCAATACCTCTCTTGACGAAAAAGTGGCTATCTTAATAGTGCAATACTTCTTCCTCCGAGTTGCTCACACAGTTTACTACTTTTTGTGTAGTTGCCAGTCTGCCAGAAGCGATATGTCACTAGTTGTGTATCATAAAAGGGTCATCGTTTCTCCTCCTAGGGGTTATTCGAGATTTCTTAATCCAAACCGCAAGTAACGAGGCATTGGCTACCTTAAGAGAGTCATAGTTACTCGTCCCAATTGCTCACCCAGTCTGCCACTTTTCCTTACTGCGGCCAGTCTGCCAGAAGCGATATGTCACTCGTTGTGTATCTTAAGAGATTCATCGTTACTCTTTCCATAGGTTACTGGTATTCTCTGATTCAATGCCTCTCGTGACGAAAAAGTGGCTATCTTAATAGTGCAATACTTCTTCCTCCCATTTGCTCACACAGTTTACTACTTTTTTGTGTAGTTTTTGTCTGCCAGAAACTATAATTCACTAGTTTTGTATCATAAAAGAGTCATCGTTTCTCCTCCTAGGGGTTATTCGAGACCTCTTAATGCAAACCGCAAGTAACGAGGCATTGGCTACCTTAAGAGAGACATAGTTACTCGTCCCAATTGCTCACCCAGTCTGCCACATTTCCTTACTGCGGCCAGTCTGCCAGAAGCGATATGTCACTCGTTGTGTATCTTAAGAGATTCATCGTTACTCCTTCCATAGGTTACTGGTATTCTCTGATTCAATGCCTCTCGTGACGAAAAAGTGGCTATCTTAATAGTGCAATACCTCTTCCTCCCAGTTGCTCACACAGTTTACTACTTTTTTGTGTAGTTTTTGTCTGCCAGAAACTATAATTCACTAGTTTTGTATCATAAAAGAGTCATCGTTTCTCCTCCTAGGGGTTATTCGAGACCTCTTAATCCAAACCGCAAGTAACGAGGCATTGGCTACCTTAAGAGAGTTATAGTTACTCGTCCCAATTGCTCACCCAGTCTGCCACTTTTTCTTACTGCGGCCAGTCTGCCAGAAGCGATATGTCACTCGTTGTGTATCTTAAGAGATTCATCGTTACTCCTTAAATAGGTTACTGGTATTCTATGAGTCAATACCTCTCGTGACGAAAAAGTGGCTATCTTAATAGTGCAATACTTCTTCCTCCGAGTTGCTCACACAGTTTACTACTTTTTGTGTAGTTTTTGTCTGCCAGAAACTATAATTCACTAGCTGTGTATCATAAAAGAGTCATCGTTTCTCCTCCTAGGGGTTTTCGAGATTTCTTAATCCAAACCGCAAGTAACGAGGCATTGGCTACCTTAAGAGAGTCATAGTTACTCGTCCCAATTGCTCACCCAGTCTGCCACTTTTCCTTACTGCGGCCAGTCTGCCAGAAGCGATATGTCACTCGTTGTGTATCTTAAGAGATTCATCGTTACTCTTTCCATAGGTTACTGGTATTCTCTGAGTCAATACCTCTCGTGACGAAAAAGTGGCTATCTTAATAGTGCAATACTTCTTCCTCGGAGTTGCTCACACAGTTTACTACTTTTTGTGTAGTTTTTGTCTGCCAGAAACTATAATTCACTAGCTGTGTATCATAAAAGAGTCATCGTTTCTCCTCCTAGGGGTTTTCGAGATTTCTTAATGCAAACCGCAAGTAACGAGGCATTGGCTACCTTAAGAGAGTCATAGTTACTCGTCCCCATTGCTCACCCAGTCTGCCACTTTTTCTTACTGTGGCCAGTCTGCCAGAAGCGATATGTCACTCGTTGTGTATCTTAAGAGATTCATCGTTACTCCTTCCATAGGTTACTGGTATTCTCTGAGTCAATACCTCTCTTGACGAAAAAGTGGCTATCTTAATAGTGCAATACTTCTTCCTCCGAGTTGCTCACACAGTTTACTACTTTTTGTGTACTTGCCAGTCGGCCAGAAGCGATATGTCACTAGTTGTGTATCATAAAAGGGTCATCGTTTCTCCTCCTAGGGGTTATTCGAGATTTCTTAATCCAAACCGCAAGTAACGAGGCATTGGCTACCTTAAGAGAGTCATAGTTACTCGTCCCAATTGCTCACCCAGTCTGCCACTTTTCCTTACTGCGGCCAGTCTGCCAGAAGCGATATGTCACTCGTTGTGTATCTTAAGAGATTCATCGTTACTCTTTCCATAGGTTACTGGTATTCTCTGATTCAATGCCTCTCGTGACGAAAAAGTGGCTATCTTAATAGTGCAATACTTCTTCCTCCCATTTGCTCACACAGTTTACTACTTTTTTGTGTAGTTTTTGTCTGCCAGAAACTATAATTCACTAGTTTTGTATCATAAAAGAGTCATCGTTTCTCCTCCTAGGGGTTATTCGAGACCTCTTAATGCAAACCGCAAGTAACGAGGCATTGGCTACCTTAAGAGAGTCATAGTTACTCGTCCCAATTGCTCACCCAGTCTGCCACTTTTCCTTACTGCGGCCAGTCTGCCAGAAGCGATATGTCACTCGTTGTGTATCTTAAGAGATTCATCGTTACTCCTTCCATAGGTTACTGGTATTCTCTGAGTCAATACCTCTCTTGACGAAAAAGTGGCTATCTTAATAGTGCAATACTTCTTCCTCCGAGTTGCTCACACGGTTTACTACTTTTTGTGTACTTGCCAGTCTGCCAGAAGCGATATGTCACTAGTTCTGTATCATAAAAGGGTCATCGTTTCTCCTCCTAGGGGTTATTCGAGATTTCTTAATCCAAACCGCAAGTAACGAGGCATTGGCTACCTTAAGAGAGTCATAGTTACTCGTCCCAATTGCTCACCCAGTCTGCCACTTTTCCTTACTGCGGCCAGTCTGCCAGAAGCGATATGTCACTCGTTGTGTATCTTAAGAGATTCATCGTTACTCTTTCCATAGGTTACTGGTATTCTCTGATTCAATGCCTCTCGTGACGAAAAAGTGGCTATCTTAATAGTGCAATACTTCTTCCTCCCATTTGCTCACACAGTTTACTACTTTTTTGTGTAGTTTTTGTCTGCCAGAAACTATAATTCACTAGTTTTGTATCATAAAAGAGTCATCGTTTCTCCTCCTAGGGGTTATTCGAGACCTCTTAATGCAAACCGCAAGTAACGAGGCATTGGCTACCTTAAGAGAGTCATAGTTACTCGTCCCAATTGCTCACCCAGTCTGCCACTTTTCCTTACTGCGGCCAGTCTGCCAGAAGCGATATGTCACTCGTTGTGTATCTTAAGAGATTCATCGTTACTCCTTCCATAGGTTACTGGTATTCTCTGATTCAATGCCTCTCGTGACGAAAAAGTGGCTATCTTACTAGTGCAATACTTCTTCCTCCCAGTTGCTCACACAGTTTACTACTTTTTTGTGTAGTTTTTGTCTGCCAGAAACTATAATTCACTAGTTTTGTATCATAAAAGAGTCATCGTTTCTCCTCCTAGGGGTTATTCGAGACCTCTTAATCCAAACCGCAAGTAACGAGGCATTGGCTACCTTAAGAGAGTCATAGTTACTCGTCCCAATTGCTCACCCAGTCTGCCACTTTTTCTTACTGCGGCCAGTCTGCCAGAAGCGATATGTCACTCGTTGTGTATCTTAAGAGATTCATCGTTACTCCTTCCATAGGTTACTGGTATTCTCTGAGTCAATACCTCTCTTGACGAAAAAGTGGCTATCTTAATAGTGCAATACTTCTTCCTCCGAGTTGCTCACACAGTTTACTACTTTTTGTGTACTTGCCAGTCGGCCAGAAGCGATATGTCACTAGTTGTGTATCATAAAAGGGTCATCGTTTCTCCTCCTAGGGGTTATTCGAGATTTCTTAATCCAAACCGCAAGTAACGAGGCATTGGCTACCTTAAGAGAGTCATAGTTACTCGTCCCAATTGCTCACCCAGTCTGCCACTTTTCCTTATTGCGGCCAGTCTGCCAGAAGCGATATGTCACTCGTTGTGTATCTTAAGAGATTCATCGTTACTCTTTCCATAGGTTACTGGTATTCTCTGATTCAATGCCTCTCGTGACGAAAAAGTGGCTATCTTAATAGTGCAATACTTCTTCCTCCCATTTGCTCACACAGTTTACTACTTTTTTGTGTAGTTTTTGTCTGCCAGAAACTATAATTCACTAGTTTTGTATCATAAAAGAGTCATCGTTTCTCCTCCTAGGGGTTATTCGAGACCTCTTAATGCAAACCGCAAGTAACGAGGCATTGGCTACCTTAAGAGAGTCATAGTTACTCGTCCCAATTGCTCACCCAGTCTGCCACTTTTCCTTACTGCGGCCAGTCTGCCAGAAGCGATATGTCACTCGTTGTGTATCTTAAGAGATTCATCGTTACTCCTTAAATAGGTTACTGGTATTCTATGAGTCAATACCTCTCGTGACGAAAAAGTGGCTATCTTAATAGTGCAATACTTCTTCCTCGGAGTTGCTCACACAGTTTACTACTTTTTGTGTAGTTTTTGTCTGCCAGAAACTATAATTCACTAGCTGTGTATCATAAAAGAGTCATCGTTTCTCCTCCTAGGGGTTTTCGAGATTTCTTAATGCAAACCGCAAGTAACGAGGCATTGGCTACCTTAAGAGAGTCATAGTTACTCGTCCCCATTGCTCACCCAGTCTGCCACTTTTTCTTACTGTGGCCAGTCTGCCAGAAGCGATATGTCACTCGTTGTGTATCTTAAGAGATTCATCGTTACTCCTTCCATAGGTTACTGGTATTCTCTGAGTCAATACCTCTCTTGACGAAAAAGTGGCTATCTTAATAGTGCAATACTTCTTCCTCCGAGTTGCTCACACGGTTTACTACTTTTTGTGTACTTGCCAGTCTGCCAGAAGCGATATGTCACTAGTTCTGTATCATAAAAGGGTCATCGTTTCTCCTCCTAGGGGTTATTCGAGATTTCTTAATCCAAACCGCAAGTAACGAGGCATTGGCTACCTTAAGAGAGTCATAGTTACTCGTCCCAATTGCTCACCCAGTCTGCCACTTTTCCTTACTGCGGCCAGTCTGCCAGAAGCGATATGTCACTCGTTGTGTATCTTAAGAGATTCATCGTTACTCTTTCCATAGGTTACTGGTATTCTCTGATTCAATGCCTCTCGTGACGAAAAAGTGGCTATCTTAATAGTGCAATACTTCTTCCTCCCATTTGCTCACACAGTTTACTACTTTTTTGTGTAGTTTTTGTCTGCCAGAAACTATAATTCACTAGTTTTGTATCATAAAAGAGTCATCGTTTCTCCTCCTAGGGGTTATTCGAGACCTCTTAATGCAAACCGCAAGTAACGAGGCATTGGCTACCTTAAGAGAGTCATAGTTACTCGTCCCAATTGCTCACCCAGTCTGCCACTTTTCCTTACTGCGGCCAGTCTGCCAGAAGCGATATGTCACTCGTTGTGTATCTTAAGAGATTCATCGTTACTCCTTCCATAGGTTACTGGTATTCTCTGATTCAATGCCTCTCGTGACGAAAAAGTGGCTATCTTACTAGTGCAATACTTCTTCCTCCCAGTTGCTCACACAGTTTACTACTTTTTTGTGTAGTTTTTGTCTGCCAGAAACTATAATTCACTAGTTTTGTATCATAAAAGAGTCATCGTTTCTCCTCCTAGGGGTTATTCGAGACCTCTTAATCCAAACCGCAAGTAACGAGGCATTGGCTACCTTAAGAGAGTCATAGTTACTCGTCCCAATTGCTCACCCAGTCTGCCACTTTTTCTTACTGCGGCCAGTCTGCCAGAAGCGATATGTCACTCGTTGTGTATCTTAAGAGATTCATCGTTACTCCTTAAATAGGTTACTGGTATTCTATGAGTCAATACCTCTCGTGACGAAAAAGTGGCTATCTTAATAGTGCAATACTTCTTCCTCGGAGTTGCTCACACAGTTTACTACTTTTTGTGTAGTTTTTGTCTGCCAGAAACTATAATTCACTAGCTGTGTATCATAAAAGAGTCATCGTTTCTCCTCCTAGGGGTTTTCGAGATTTCTTAATGCAAACCGCAAGTAACGAGGCATTGGCTACCTTAAGAGAGTCATAGTTACTCGTCCCCATTGCTCACCCAGTCTGCCACTTTTTCTTACTGTGGCCAGTCTGCCAGAAGCGATATGTCACTCGTTGTGTATCTTAAGAGATTCATCGTTACTCCTTCCATAGGTTACTGGTATTCTCTGAGTCAATACCTCTCTTGACGAAAAAGTGGCTATCTTAATAGTGCAATACTTCTTCCTCCGAGTTGCTCACACAGTTTACTACTTTTTGTGTACTTGCCAGTCTGCCAGAAGCGATATGTCACTAGTTGTGTATCATAAAAGGGTCATCGTTTCTCCTCCTATGGGTTATTCGAGATTTCTTAATCCAAACCGCAAGTAACGAGGCATTGGCTACCTTAAGAGAGTCATAGTTACTCGTCCCAATTGCTCACCCAGTCTGCCACTTTTCCTTACTGCGGCCAGTCTGCCAGAAGCGATATGTCACTCGTTGTGTATCTTAAGAGATTCATCGTTACTCTTTCCATAGGTTACTGGTATTCTCTGATTCAATGCCTCTCGTGACGAAAAAGTGGCTATCTTAATAGTGCAATACTTCTTCCTCCCATTTGCTCACACAGTTTACTACTTTTTTGTGTAGTTTTTGTCTGCCTGAAACTATAATTCACTAGTTTTGTATCATAAAAGAGTCATCGTTTCTCCTCGAGACCTCTTAATGCAAACCGCAAGTAACGAGGCATTGGCTACCTTAAGAGAGTCATAGTTACTCGTCCCAATTGCTCACCCAGTCTGCCACTTTTCCTTACTGCGGCCAGTCTGCCAGAAGCGATATGTCACTCGTTGTGTATCTTAAGAGATTCATCGTTACTCCTTCCATAGGTTACTGGTATTCTCTGAGTCAATACCTCTCTTGACGAAAAAGTGACTATCTTAATAGTGCAATACTTCTTCCTCCGAGTTGCTCACACGGTTTACTACTTTTTGTGTACTTGCCAGTCTGCCAGAAGCGATATGTCACTAGTTCTGTATCATAAAAGGGTCATCGTTTCTCCTCGTAGGGGTTATTCGAGACCTCTTAATGCAAACCGCAAGTAACGAGGCATTGGCTACCTTAAGAGAGTCATAGTTACTCGTCCCAATTGCTCACCCAGTCTGCCACTTTTCCTTACTGCGGCCAGTCTGCCAGAAGCGATATGTCACTCGTTGTGTATCTTAAGAGATTCATCGTTACTCTTTCCATAGGTTACTGGTATTCTCTGATTCAATGCCTCTCGTGACGAAAAAGTGGCTATCTTAATAGTGCAATACTTCTTCCTCCCATTTGCTCACACAGTTTACTACTTTTTTGTGTAGTTTTTGTCTGCCAGAAACTATAATTCACTAGTTTTGTATCATAAAAGAGTCATCGTTTCTCCTCCTAGGGGTTATTCGAGACCTCTTAATGCAAACCGCAAGTAACGAGGCATTGGCTACCTTAAGAGAGTCATAGTTACTCGTCCCAATTGCTCACCCAGTCTGCCACTTTTCCTTACTGCGGCCAGTCTGCCAGAAGCGATATGTCACTCGTTGTGTATCTTAAGAGATTCATCGTTACTCCTTCCATAGGTTACTGGTATTCTCTGAGTCAATACCTCTCTTGACGAAAAAGTGGCTATCTTAATAGTGCAATACTTCTTTTTCCGAGTTTGCTCACACGGTTTACTACTTTTTGTGTACTTGCCAGTCTGCCAGAAGCGATATGTCACTAGTTCTGTATCATAAAAGGGTCATCGTTTCTCCTCCTAGGGGTTATTCGAGATTTCTTAATCCAAACCGCAAGTAACAAGGCATTGGCTACCTTAAGAGAGTCATAGTTACTCGTCCCAATTGCTCACCCAGTCTGCCACTTTTCCTTACTGCGGCCAGTCTGCCAGAAGCGATATGTCACTCGTTGTGTATCTTAAGAGATTCATCGTTACTCCTTCCATAGGTTACTGGTATTCTCTGATTCAATGCCTCTCGTGACGAAAAAGTGGCTATCTTAATAGTGCAATACTTCTTCCTCCCAGTTGCTCACACAGTTTACTACTTTTTTGTGTAGTTTTTGTCTGCCAGAAACTATAATTCACTAGTTTTGTATCATAAAAGAGTCATCGTTTCTCCTCCTAGGGGTTATTCGAGACCTCTTAATCCAAACCGCAAGTAACGAGGCATTGGCTACCTTAAGAGAGTCATAGTTACTCGTCCCAATTGCTCACCCAGTCTGCCACTTTTTCTTACTGCGGCCAGTCTGCCAGAAGCGATATGTCACTCGTTGTGTATCTTAAGAGATTCATCGTTACTCCTTAAATAGGTTACTGGTATTCTATGAGTCAATACCTCTCGTGACGAAAAAGTGGCTATCTTAATAGTGCAATACTTCTTCCTCGGAGTTGCTCACACAGTTTACTACTTTTTGTGTAGTTTTTGTCTGCCAGAAACTATAATTCACTAGCTGTGTATCATAAAAGAGTCATCGTTTCTCCTCCTAGGGGTTTTCGAGATTTCTTAATGCAAACCGCAAGTAACGAGGCATTGGCTACCTTAAGAGAGTCATAGTTACTCGTCCCCATTGCTCACCCAGTCTGCCACTTTTTCTTACTGTGGCCAGTCTGCCAGAAGCGATATGTCACTCGTTGTGTATCTTAAGAGATTCATCGTTACTCCTTCCATAGGTTACTGGTATTCTCTGAGTCAATACCTCTCTTGACGAAAAAGTGGCTATCTTATTAGTGCAATACTTCTTCCTCCGAGTTGCTCACACGGTTTACTACTTTTTGTGTACTTGCCAGTCTGCCAGAAGCGATATGTCACTAGTTGTGTATCATAAAAGGGTCATCGTTTCTCCTCCTAGGGGTTATTCGAGATTTCTTAATCCAAACCGCAAGTAACGAGGCATTGGCTACCTTAAGAGAGTCATAGTTACTCGTCCCAATTGCTCACCCAGTCTGCCACTTTTCCTTACTGCGGCCAGTCTGCCAGAAGCGATATGTCACTCGTTGTGTATCTTAAGAGATTCATCGTTACTCTTTCCATAGGTTACTGGTATTCTCTGATTCAATGCCTCTCGTGACGAAAAAGTGGCTATCTTAATAGTGCAATACTTCTTCCTCCCATTTGCTCACACAGTTTACTACTTTTTTGTGTAGTTTTTGTCTGCCAGAAACTATAATTCACTAGTTTTGTATCATAAAAGAGTCATCGTTTCTCCTCCTAGGGGTTATTCGAGACCTCTTAATGCAAACCGCAAGTAACGAGGCATTGGCTACCTTAAGAGAGTCATAGTTACTCGTCCCAATTGCTCACCCAGTCTGCCACTTTTCCTTACTGCGGCCAGTCTGCCAGAAGCGATATGTCACTCGTTGTGTATCTTAAGAGATTCATCGTTACTCCTTCCATAGGTTACTGGTATTCTCTGAGTCAATACCTCTCTTGACGAAAAAGTGGCTATCTTAATAGTGCAATACTTCTTCCTCCGAGTTGCTCACACGGTTTACTACTTTTTGTGTACTTGCCAGTCTGCCAGAAGCGATATGTCACTAGTTCTGTATCATAAAAGGGTCATCGTTTCTCCTCCTAGGGGTTATTCGAGATTTCTTAATCCAAACCGCAAGTAACGAGGCATTGGCTACCTTAAGAGAGTCATAGTTACTCGTCCCAATTGCTCACCCAGTCTGCCACTTTTCCTTACTGCGGCCAGTCTGCCAGAAGCGATATGTCACTCGTTGTGTATCTTAAGAGATTCATCGTTACTCCTTCCATAGGTTACTGGTATTCTCTGAGTCAATACCTCTCTTGACGAAAAAGTGGCTATCTTAATAGTGCAATACTTCTTCCTCCGAGTTTGCTCACACGGTTTACTACTTTTTGTGTACTTGCCAGTCTGCCAGAAGCGATATGTCACTAGTTCTGTATCATAAAAGGGTCATCGTTTCTCCTCCTAGGGGTTATTCGAGATTTCTTAATCCAAACCGCAAGTAGCAAGGCATTGGCTACCTTAAGAGAGTCATAGTTACTCGTCCCAATTGCTCACCCAGTCTGCCACTTTTCCTTACTGCGGCCAGTCTGCCAGAAGCGATATGTCACTCGTTGTGTATCTTAAGAGATTCATCGTTACTCCTTCCATAGGTTACTGGTATTCTCTGATTCAATGCCTCTCGTGACGAAAAAGTGGCTATCTTACTAGTGCAATACTTCTTCCTCCCAGTTGCTCACACAGTTTACTACTTTTTTGTGTAGTTTTTGTCTGCCAGAAACTATAATTCACTAGTTTTGTATCATAAAAGAGTCATCGTTTCTCCTCCTAGGGGTTATTCGAGACCTCTTAATCCAAACCGCAAGTAACGAGGCATTGGCTACCTTAAGAGAGTCATAGTTACTCGTCCCAATTGCTCACCCAGTCTGCCACTTTTTCTTACTGCGGCCAGTCTGCCAGAAGCGATATGTCACTCGTTGTGTATCTTAAGAGATTCATCGTTACTCCTTAAATAGGTTACTGGTATTCTATGAGTCAATACCACTCGTGACGAAAAAGTGGCTATCTTAATAGTGCAATACTTCTTCCTCGGAGTTGCTCACACAGTTTACTACTTTTTGTGTAGTTTTTGTCTGCCAGAAACTATAATTCACTAGCTGTGTATCATAAAAGAGTCATCGTTTCTCCTCCTAGGGGTTTTCGAGATTTCTTAATGCAAACCGCAAGTAACGAGGCATTGGCTACCTTAAGAGAGTCATAGTGACTCGTCCCCATTGCTCACCCAGTCTGCCACTTTTTCTTACTGTGGCCAGTCTGCCAGAAGCGATATGTCACTCGTTGTGTATCTTAAGAGATTCATCGTTACTCCTTCCATAGGTTACTGGTATTCTCTGAGTCAATACCTCTCTTGACGAAAAAGTGGCTATCTTAATAGTGCAATACTTCTTCCTCCGAGTTGCTCACACAGTTTACTACTTTTTGTGTACTTGCCAGTCTGCCAGAAGCGATATGTCACTAGTTGTGTATCATAAAAGGGTCATCGTTTCTCCTCCTAGGGGTTATTCGAGATTTCTTAATCCAAACCGCAAGTAACGAGGCATTGGCTACCTTAAGAGAGTCATAGTTACTCGTCCCAATTGCTCACCCAGTCTGCCACTTTTCCTTACTGCGGCCAGTCTGCAAGAAGCGATATGTCTCTCGTTGTGTATCTTAAGAGATTCATCGTTACTCTTTCCATTGGTTACTGGTATTCTCTGATTCAATGCCTCTCGTGACGAAAAAGTGGCTATCTTAATAGTGCAATACTTCTTCCTCCCATTTGCTCACACAGTTTACTACTTTTTTGTGTAGTTTTTGTCTGCCTGAAACTATAATTCACTAGTTTTGTATCATAAAAGAGTCATCGTTTCTCCTCCTAGGGGTTATTCGAGACCTCTTAATGCAAACCGCAAGTAACGAGGCATTGGCTACCTTAAGAGAGTCATAGTTACTCGTCCCAATTGCTCACCCAGTCTGCCACTTTTCCTTACTGCGGCCAGTCTGCCAGAAGCGATATGTCACTCGTTGTGTATCTTAAGAGATTCATCGTTACTCCTTCCATAGGTTACTGGTATTCTCTGAGTCAATACCTCTCTTGACGAAAAAGTGGCTATCTTAATAGTGCAATACTTCTTCCTCCGAGTTTGCTCACGCGGTTTACTACTTTTTGTGTACTTGCCAGTCTGCCAGAAGCGATATGTCACTAGTTCTGTATCATAAAAGGGTCATCGTTTCTCCTCCTAGGGGTTATTCGAGATTTCTTAATCCAAACCGCAAGTAGCAAGGCATTGGCTACCTTAAGAGAGTCATAGTTACTCGTCCCAATTGCTCACCCAGTCTGCCACTTTTCCTTACTGCGGCCAGTCTGCCAGAAGCGATATGTCACTCGTTGTGTATCTTAAGAGATTCATCGTTACTCCTTCCATAGGTTACTGGTATTCTCTGATTCAATGCCTCTCGTGACGAAAAAGTGGCTATCTTACTAGTGCAATACTTCTTCCTCCCAGTTGCTCACACAGTTTACTACTTTTTTGTGTAGTTTTTGTCTGCCAGAAACTATAATTCACTAGTTTTGTATCATAAAAGAGTCATCGTTTCTCCTCCTAGGGGTTATTCGAGACCTCTTAATCCAAACCGCAAGTAACGAGGCATTGGCTACCTTAAGAGAGTCATAGTTACTCGTCCCAATTGCTCACCCAGTCTGCCACTTTTTCTTACTGCGGCCAGTCTGCCAGAAGCGATATGTCACTCGTTGTGTATCTTAAGAGATTCATCGTTACTCCTTAAATAGGTTACTGGTATTCTATGAGTCAATACCACTCGTGACGAAAAAGTGGCTATCTTAATAGTGCAATACTTCTTCCTCCCAGTTGCTCACACAGTTTACTACTTTTTGTGTAGTTTTTGTCTGCCAGAAACTATAATTCACTAGCTGTGTATCATAAAAGAGTCATCGTTTCTCCTCCTAGGGGTTTTCGAGATTTCTTAATGCAAACCGCAAGTAACGAGGCATTGGCTACCTTAAGAGAGTCATAGTGACTCGTCCCCATTGCTCACCCAGTCTGCCACTTTTTCTTACTGTGGCCAGTCTGCCAGAAGCGATATGTCACTCGTTGTGTATCTTAAGAGATTCATCGTTACTCCTTCCATAGGTTACTGGTATTCTCTGAGTCAATACCTCTCTTGACGAAAAAGTGGCTATCTTAATAGTGCAATACTTCTTCCTCCGAGTTGCTCACACAGTTTACTACTTTTTGTGTACTTGCCAGTCTGCCAGAAGCGATATGTCACTAGTTGTGTATCATAAAAGGGTCATCGTTTCTCCTCCTAGGGGTTATTCGAGATTTCTTAATCCAAACCGCAAGTAACGAGGCATTGGCTACCTTAAGAGAGTCATAGTTACTCGTCCCAATTGCTCACCCAGTCTGCCACTTTTCCTTACTGCGGCCAGTCTGCAAGAAGCGATATGTCACTCGTTGTGTATCTTAAGAGATTCATCGTTACTCTTTCCATTGGTTACTGGTATTCTCTGATTCAATGCCTCTCGTGACGAAAAAGTGGCTATCTTAATAGTGCAATACTTCTTCCTCCCATTTGCTCACACAGTTTACTACTTTTTTGTGTAGTTTTTGTCTGCCTGAAACTATAATTCACTAGTTTTGTATCATAAAAGAGTCATCGTTTCTCCTCCTAGGGGTTATTCGAGACCTCTTAATGCAAACCGCAAGTAACGAGGCATTGGCTACCTTAAGAGAGTCATAGTTACTCGTCCCAATTGCTCACCCAGTCTGCCACTTTTCCTTACTGCGGCCAGTCTGCCAGAAGCGATATGTCACTCGTTGTGTATCTTAAGAGATTCATCGTTACTCCTTCCATAGGTTACTGGTATTCTCTGAGTCAATACCTCTCTTGACGAAAAAGTGGCTATCTTAATAGTGCAATACTTCTTCCTCCGAGTTTGCTCACGCGGTTTACTACTTTTTGTGTACTTGCCAGTCTGCCAGAAGCGATATGTCACTAGTTCTGTATCATAAAAGGGTCATCGTTTCTCCTCCTAGGGGTTATTCGAGATTTCTTAATCCAAACCGCAAGTAACAAGGCATTGGCTACCTTAAGAGAGTCATAGTTACTCGTCCCAATTGCTCACCCAGTCTGCCACTTTTCCTTACTGCGGCCAGTCTGCCAGAAGCGATATGTCACTCGTTGTGTATCTTAAGAGATTCATCGTTACTCCTTCCATAGGTTACTGGTATTCTCTGATTCAATGCCTCTCGTGACGAAAAAGTGGCTATCTTAATAGTGCAATACTTCTTCCTCCCAGTTGCTCACACAGTTTACTACTTTTTGTGTAGTTTTTGTCTGCCAGAAACTATAATTCACTAGTTTTGTATCATAAAAGAGTCATCGTTTCTCCTCTTAGGGGTTATTCGAGACCTCTTAATCCAAACCGCAAGTAACGAGGCATTGGCTACCTTAAGAGAGTCATAGTTACTCGTCCCAATTGCTCACCCAGTCTGCCACTTTTTCTTACTGCGGCCAGTCTGCCAGAAGCGATATGTCACTCGTTGTGTATCTTAAGAGATTCATCGTTACTCCTTAAATAGGTTACTGGTATTCTATGAGTCAATACCTCTCGTGACGAAAAAGTGGCTATCTTAATAGTGCAATACTTCTTCCTCGGAGTTGCTCACACAGTTTACTACTTTTTGTGTAGTTTTTGTCTGCCAGAAACTATAATTCACTAGCTGTGTATCATAAAAGAGTCATCGTTTCTCCTCCTAGGGGTTTTCGAGATTTCTTAATGCAAACCGCAAGTAACGAGGCATTGGCTACCTTAAGAGAGTCATAGTTACTCGTCCCCATTGCTCACCCAGTCTGCCACTTTTTCTTACTGTGGCCAGTCTGCCAGAAGCGATATGTCACTCGTTGTGTATCTTAAGAGATTCATCGTTACTCCTTCCATAGGTTACTGGTATTCTCTGAGTCAATACCTCTCTTGACGAAAAAGTGGCTATCTTAATAGTGCAATACTTCTTCCTCCGAGTTGCTCACACGGTTTACTACTTTTTGTGTACTTGCCAGTCTGCCAGAAGCGATATGTCACTAGTTGTGTATCATAAAAGGGTCATCGTTTCTCCTCCTAGGGGTTATTCGAGATTTCTTAATCCAAACCGCAAGTAACGAGGCATTGGCTACCTTAAGAGAGTCATAGTTACTCGTCCCAATTGCTCACCCAGTCTGCCACTTTTCCTTACTGCGGCCAGTCTGCCAGAAGCGATATGTCACTCGTTGTGTATCTTAAGAGATTCATCGTTACTCTTTCCATAGGTTACTGGTATTCTCTGATTCAATGCCTCTCGTGACGAAAAAGTGGCTATCTTAATAGTGCAATACTTCTTCCTCCCATTTGCTCACACAGTTTACTACTTTTTTGTGTAGTTTTTGTCTGCCAGAAACTATAATTCACTAGTTTTGTATCATAAAAGAGTCATCGTTTCTCCTCCTAGGGGTTATTCGAGACCTCTTAATGCAAACCGCAAGTAACGAGGCATTGGCTACCTTAAGAGAGTCATAGTTACTCGTCCCAATTGCTCACCCAGTCTGCCACTTTTCCTTACTGCGGCCAGTCTGCCAGAAGCGATATGTCACTCGTTGTGTATCTTAAGAGATTCATCGTTACTCCTTCCATAGGTTACTGGTATTCTCTGAGTCAATACCTCTCTTGACGAAAAAGTGGCTATCTTAATAGTGCAATACTTCTTCCTCCGAGTTGCTCACACGGTTTACTACTTTTTGTGTACTTGCCAGTCTGCCAGAAGCGATATGTCACTAGTTCTGTATCATAAAAGGGTCATCGTTTCTCCTCCTAGGGGTTATTCGAGATTTCTTAATCCAAACCGCAAGTAACGAGGCATTGGCTACCTTAAGAGAGTCATAGTTACTCGTCCCAATTGCTCACCCAGTCTGCCACTTTTCCTTACTGCGGCCAGTCTGCCAGAAGCGATATGTCACTCGTTGTGTATCTTAAGAGATTCATCGTTACTCCTTCCATAGGTTACTGGTATTCTCTGAGTCAATACCTCTCTTGACGAAAAAGTGGCTATCTTAATAGTGCAATACTTCTTCCTCCGAGTTTGCTCACACGGTTCACTACTTTTTGTGTACTTGCCAGTCTGCCAGAAGCGATATGTCACTAGTTCTGTATCATAAAAGGGTCATCGTTTCTCCTCCTAGGGGTTATTCGAGATTTCTTAATCCAAACCGCAAGTAACAAGGCATTGGCTACCTTAAGAGAGTCATAGTTACTCGTCCCAATTGCTCACCCAGTCTGCCACTTTTCCTTACTGCGGCCAGTCTGCCAGAAGCGATATGTCACTCGTTGTGTATCTTAAGAGATTCATCGTTACTCCTTCCATAGGTTACTGGTATTCTCTGATTCAATGCCTCTCGTGACGAAAAAGTGGCTATCTTAATAGTGCAATACTTCTTCCTCCCAGTTGCTCACACAGTTTACTACTTTTTTGTGTAGTTTTTGTCTGCCAGAAACTATAATTCACTAGTTTTGTATCATAAAAGAGTCATCGTTTCTCCTCCTAGGGGTTATTCGAGACCTCTTAATCCAAACCGCAAGTAACGAGGCATTGGCTACCTTAAGAGAGTCATAGTTACTCGTCCCAATTGCTCACCCAGTCTGCCACTTTTTCTTACTGCGGCCAGTCTGCCAGAAGCGATATGTCACTCGTTGTGTATCTTAAGAGATTCATCGTTACTCCTTAAATAGGTTACTGGTATTCTATGAGTCAATACCTCTCGTGACGAAAAAGTGGCTATCTTAATAGTGCAATACTTCTTCCTCGGAGTTGCTCACACAGTTTACTACTTTTTGTGTAGTTTTTGTCTGCCAGAAACTATAATTCACTAGCTGTGTATCATAAAAGAGTCATCGTTTCTCCTCCTAGGGGTTTTCGAGATTTCTTAATGCAAACCGCAAGTAACGAGGCATTGGCTACCTTAAGAGAGTCATAGTTACTCGTCCCCATTGCTCACCCAGTCTGCCACTTTTTCTTACTGTGGCCAGTCTGCCAGAAGCGATATGTCACTCGTTGTGTATCTTAAGAGATTCATCGTTACTCCTTCCATAGGTTACTGGTATTCTCTGAGTCAATACCTCTCTTGACGAAAAAGTGGCTATCTTAATAGTGCAATACTTCTTCCTCCGAGTTGCTCACACGGTTTACTACTTTTTGTGTACTTGCCAGTCTGCCAGAAGCGATATGTCACTAGTTGTGTATCATAAAAGGGTCATCGTTTCTCCTCCTAGGGGTTATTCGAGATTTCTTAATCCAAACCGCAAGTAACGAGGCATTGGCTACCTTAAGAGAGTCATAGTTACTCGTCCCAATTGCTCACCCAGTCTGCCACTTTTCCTTACTGCGGCCAGTCTGCCAGAAGCGATATGTCACTCGTTGTGTATCTTAAGAGATTCATCGTTACTCTTTCCATAGGTTACTGGTATTCTCTGATTCAATGCCTCTCGTGACGAAAAAGTGGCTATCTTAATAATGCAATACTTCTTCCTCCCATTTGCTCACACAGTTTACTACTTTTTTGTGTAGTTTTTGTCTGCCAGAAACTATAATTCACTAGTTTTGTATCATAAAAGAGTCATCGTTTCTCCTCCTAGGGGTTATTCGAGACCTCTTAATGCAAACCGCAAGTAACGAGGCATTGGCTACCTTAAGAGAGTCATAGTTACTCGTCCCAATTGCTCACCCAGTCTGCCACTTTTCCTTACTGCGGCCAGTCTGCCAGAAGCGATATGTCACTCGTTGTGTATCTTAAGAGATTCATCGTTACTCCTTCCATAGGTTACTGGTATTCTCTGATTCAATGCCTCTCGTGACGAAAAAGTGGCTATCTTAATAGTGCAATACTTCTTCCTCCCAGTTGCTCACACAGTTTACTACTTTTTTGTGTAGTTTTTGTCTGCCAGAAACTATAATTCACTAGTTTTGTATCATAAAAGAGTCATCGTTTCTCCTCCTAGGGGTTATTCGAGACCTCTTAATCCAAACCGCAAGTAACGAGGCATTGGCTACCTTAAGAGAGTCATAGTTACTCGTCCCCATTGCTCACCCAGTCTGCCACTTTTTCTTACTGTGGCCAGTCTGCCAGAAGCGATATGTCACTCGTTGTGTATCTTAAGAGATTCATCGTTACTCCTTCCATAGGTTACTGGTATTCTCTGAGTCAATACCTCTCTTGACGAAAAAGTGGCTATCTCAATAGTGCAATACTTCTTCCTCCGAGTTGCTCACACAGTTTACTACTTTTTGTGTACTTGCCAGTCTGCCAGAAGCGATATGTCACTAGTTGTGTATCATAAAAGGGTCATCGTTTCTCCTCCTAGGGGTTATTCGAGATTTCTTAATCCAAACCGCAAGTAACGAGGCATTGGCTACCTTAAGAGAGTCATAGTTACTCGTCCCAATTGCTCACCCAGTCTGCCACTTTTCCTTACTGCGGCCAGTCTGCCAGAAGCGATATGTCACTCGTTGTGTATCTTAAGAGATTCATCGTTACTCTTTCCATAGGTTACTGGTATTCTCTGATTCAATGCCTCTCGTGACGAAAAAGTGGCTATCTTAATAGTGCAATACTTCTTCCTCCCATTTGCTCACACAGTTTACTACTTTTTTGTGTAGTTTTTGTCTGCCAGAAACTATAATTCACTAGTTTTGTATCATAAAAGAGTCATCGTTTCTCCTCCTAGGGGTTATTCGAGACCTCTTAATGCAAACCGCAAGTAACGAGGCATTGGCTACCTTAAGAGAGTCATAGTTACTCGTCCCAATTGCTCACCCAGTCTGCCACTTTTCCTTACTGCGGCCAGTCTGCCAGAAGCGATATGTCACTCGTTGTGTATCTTAAGAGATTCATCGTTACTCCTTCCATAGGTTACTGGTATTCTCTGATTCAATGCCTCTCGTGACGAAAAAGTGGCTATCTTAATAGTGCAATACTTCTTCCTCCCAGTTGCTCACACAGTTTACTACTTTTTGTGTAGTTTTTGTCTGCCAGAAACTATAATTCACTAGTTTTGTATCATAAAAGAGTCATCGTTTCTCCTCCTAGGGGTTTTCGAGATTTCTTAATGCAAACCGCAAGTAACGAGGCATTGGCTACCTTAAGAGAGTCATAGTTACTCGTCCCAATTGCTCACCCAGTCTGCCACTTTTTCTTACTGCGGCCAGTCTGCCAGAAGCGATATGTCACTCGTTGTGTATCTTAAGAGATTCATCGTTACTCCTTAAATAGGTTACTGGTATTCTATGAGTCAATACCTCTCGTGACGAAAAAGTGGCTATCTTAATAGTGCAATACTTCTTCCTCGGAGTTGCTCACACAGTTTACTACTTTTTGTGTAGTTTTTGTCTGCCAGAAACTATAATTCACTAGCTGTGTATCATAAAAGAGTCATCGTTTCTCCTCCTAGGGGTTTTCGAGATTTCTTAATGCAAACCGCAAGTAACGAGGCATTGGCTACCTTAAGAGAGTCATAGTTACTCGTCCCCATTGCTCACCCAGTCTGCCACTTTTTCTTACTGTGGCCAGTCTGCCAGAAGCGATATGTCACTCGTTGTGTATCTTAAGAGATTCATCGTTACTCCTTCCATAGGTTACTGGTATTCTCTGAGTCAATACCTCTCTTGACGAAAAAGTGGCTATCTTAATAGTGCAATACTTCTTCCTCCGAGTTGCTCACACGGTTTACTACTTTTTGTGTACTTGCCAGTCTGCCAGAAGCGATATGTCACTAGTTGTGTATCATAAAAGGGTCATCGTTTCTCCTCCTAGGGGTTATTCGAGATTTCTTAATCCAAACCGCAAGTAACGAGGCATTGGCTACCTTAAGAGAGTCATAGTTACTCGTCCCAATTGCTCACCCAGTCTGCCACTTTTCCTTACTGCGGCCAGTCTGCCAGAAGCGATATGTCACTCGTTGTGTATCTTAAGAGATTCATCGTTACTCTTTCCATAGGTTACTGGTATTCTCTGATTCAATGCCTCTCGTGACGAAAAAGTGGCTATCTTAATAATGCAATACTTCTTCCTCCCATTTGCTCACACAGTTTACTACTTTTTTGTGTAGTTTTTGTCTGCCAGAAACTATAATTCACTAGTTTTGTATCATAAAAGAGTCATCGTTTCTCCTCCTAGGGGTTATTCGAGACCTCTTAATGCAAACCGCAAGTAACGAGGCATTGGCTACCTTAAGAGAGTCATAGTTACTCGTCCCAATTGCTCACCCAGTCTGCCACTTTTCCTTACTGCGGCCAGTCTGCCAGAAGCGATATGTCACTCGTTGTGTATCTTAAGAGATTCATCGTTACTCCTTCCATAGGTTACTGGTATTCTCTGATTCAATGCCTCTCGTGACGAAAAAGTGGCTATCTTAATAGTGCAATACTTCTTCCTCCCAGTTGCTCACACAGTTTACTACTTTTTTGTGTAGTTTTTGTCTGCCAGAAACTATAATTCACTAGTTTTGTATCATAAAAGAGTCATCGTTTCTCCTCCTAGGGGTTATTCGAGACCTCTTAATCCAAACCGCAAGTAACGAGGCATTGGCTACCTTAAGAGAGTCATAGTTACTCGTCCCCATTGCTCACCCAGTCTGCCACTTTTTCTTACTGTGGCCAGTCTGCCAGAAGCGATATGTCACTCGTTGTGTATCTTAAGAGATTCATCGTTACTCCTTCCATAGGTTACTGGTATTCTCTGAGTCAATACCTCTCTTGACGAAAAAGTGGCTATCTCAATAGTGCAATACTTCTTCCTCCGAGTTGCTCACACAGTTTACTACTTTTTGTGTACTTGCCAGTCTGCCAGAAGCGATATGTCACTAGTTGTGTATCATAAAAGGGTCATCGTTTCTCCTCCTAGGGGTTATTCGAGATTTCTTAATCCAAACCGCAAGTAACGAGGCATTGGCTACCTTAAGAGAGTCATAGTTACTCGTCCCAATTGCTCACCCAGTCTGCCACTTTTCCTTACTGCGGCCAGTCTGCCAGAAGCGATATGTCACTCGTTGTGTATCTTAAGAGATTCATCGTTACTCTTTCCATAGGTTACTGGTATTCTCTGATTCAATGCCTCTCGTGACGAAAAAGTGGCTATCTTAATAGTGCAATACTTCTTCCTCCCATTTGCTCACACAGTTTACTACTTTTTTGTGTAGTTTTTGTCTGCCAGAAACTATAATTCACTAGTTTTGTATCATAAAAGAGTCATCGTTTCTCCTCCTAGGGGTTATTCGAGACCTCTTAATCCAAACCGCAAGTAACGAGGCATTGGCTACCTTAAGAGAGTCATAGTTACTCGTCCCCATTGCTCACCCAGTCTGCCACTTTTTCTTACTGTGGCCAGTCTGCCAGAAGCGATATGTCACTCGTTGTGTATCTTAAGAGATTCATCGTTACTCCTTCCATAGGTTACTGGTATTCTCTGAGTCAATACCTCTCTTGACGAAAAAGTGGCTATCTCAATAGTGCAATACTTCTTCCTCCGAGTTGCTCACACAGTTTACTACTTTTTGTGTACTTGCCAGTCTGCCAGAAGCGATATGTCACTAGTTGTGTATCATAAAAGGGTCATCGTTTCTCCTCCTAGGGGTTATTCGAGATTTCTTAATCCAAACCGCAAGTAACGAGGCATTGGCTACCTTAAGAGAGTCATAGTTACTCGTCCCAATTGCTCACCCAGTCTGCCACTTTTCCTTACTGCGGCCAGTCTGCCAGAAGCGATATGTCACTCGTTGTGTATCTTAAGAGATTCATCGTTACTCTTTCCATAGGTTACTGGTATTCTCTGATTCAATGCCTCTCGTGACGAAAAAGTGGCTATCTTAATAGTGCAATACTTCTTCCTCCCATTTGCTCACACAGTTTACTACTTTTTTGTGTAGTTTTTGTCTGCCAGAAACTATAATTCACTAGTTTTGTATCATAAAAGAGTCATCGTTTCTCCTCCTAGGGGTTATTCGAGACCTCTTAATGCAAACCGCAAGTAACGAGGCATTGGCTACCTTAAGAGAGTCATAGTTACTCGTCCCCATTGCTCACCCAGTCTGCCACTTTTTCTTACTGTGGCCAGTCTGCCAGAAGCGATATGTCACTCGTTGTGTATCTTAAGAGATTCATCGTTACTCCTTCCATAGGTTACTGGTATTCTCTGAGTCAATACCTCTCTTGACGAAAAAGTGGCTATCTCAATAGTGCAATACTTCTTCCTCCGAGTTGCTCACACAGTTTACTACTTTTTGTGTACTTGCCAGTCTGCCAGAAGCGATATGTCACTAGTTGTGTATCATAAAAGGGTCATCGTTTCTCCTCCTAGGGGTTATTCGAGATTTCTTAATCCAAACCGCAAGTAACGAGGCATTGGCTACCTTAAGAGAGTCATAGTTACTCGTCCCAATTGCTCACCCAGTCTGCCACTTTTCCTTACTGCGGCCAGTCTGCCAGAAGCGATATGTCACTCGTTGTGTATCTTAAGAGATTCATCGTTACTCTTTCCATAGGTTACTGGTATTCTCTGATTCAATGCCTCTCGTGACGAAAAAGTGGCTATCTTAATAGTGCAATACTTCTTCCTCCCATTTGCTCACACAGTTTACTACTTTTTTGTGTAGTTTTTGTCTGCCAGAAACTATAATTCACTAGTTTTGTATCATAAAAGAGTCATCGTTTCTCCTCCTAGGGGTTATTCGAGACCTCTTAATGCAAACCGCAAGTAACGAGGCATTGGCTACCTTAAGAGAGTCATAGTTACTCGTCCCAATTGCTCACCCAGTCTGCCACTTTTCCTTACTGCGGCCAGTCTGCCAGAAGCGATATGTCACTCGTTGTGTATCTTAAGAGATTCATCGTTACTCCTTCCATAGGTTACTGGTATTCTCTGATTCAATGCCTCTCGTGACGAAAAAGTGGCTATCTTAATAGTGCAATACTTCTTCCTCCCAGTTGCTCACACAGTTTACTACTTTTTGTGTAGTTTTTGTCTGCCAGAAACTATAATTCACTAGTTTTGTATCATAAAAGAGTCATCGTTTCTCCTCTTAGGGGTTATTCGAGACCTCTTAATCCAAACCGCAAGTAACGAGGCATTGGCTACCTTAAGAGAGTCATAGTTACTCGTCCCAATTGCTCACCCAGTCTGCCACTTTTTCTTACTGCGGCCAGTCTGCCAGAAGCGATATGTCACTCGTTGTGTATCTTAAGAGATTCATCGTTACTCCTTAAATAGGTTACTGGTATTCTATGAGTCAATACCTCTCGTGACGAAAAAGTGGCTATCTTAATAGTGCAATACTTCTTCCTCGGAGTTGCTCACACAGTTTACTACTTTTTGTGTAGTTTTTGTCTGCCAGAAACTATAATTCACTAGCTGTGTATCATAAAAGAGTCATCGTTTCTCCTCCTAGGGGTTTTCGAGATTTCTTAATGCAAACCGCAAGTAACGAGGCATTGGCTACCTTAAGAGAGTCATAGTTACTCGTCCCCATTGCTCACCCAGTCTGCCACTTTTTCTTACTGTGGCCAGTCTGCCAGAAGCGATATGTCACTCGTTGTGTATCTTAAGAGATTCATCGTTACTCCTTCCATAGGTTACTGGTATTCTCTGAGTCAATACCTCTCTTGACGAAAAAGTGGCTATCTTAATAGTGCAATACTTCTTCCTCCGAGTTGCTCACACGGTTTACTACTTTTTGTGTACTTGCCAGTCTGCCAGAAGCGATATGTCACTAGTTGTGTATCATAAAAGGGTCATCGTTTCTCCTCCTAGGGGTTATTCGAGATTTCTTAATGCAAACCGCAAGTAACGAGGCATTGGCTACCTTAAGAGAGTCATAGTTACTCGTCCCAATTGCTCACCCAGTCTGCCACTTTTCCTTACTGCGGCCAGTCTGCCAGAAGCGATATGTCACTCGTTGTGTATCTTAAGAGATTCATCGTTACTCTTTCCATAGGTTACTGGTATTCTCTGATTCAATGCCTCTCCTGACGAAAAAGTGGCTATCTTAATAGTGCAATACTTCTTCCTCCCATTTGCTCACACAGTTTACTACTTTTTTGTGTAGTTTTTGTCTGCCAGAAACTATAATTCACTAGTTTTGTATCATAAAAGAGTCATCGTTTCTCCTCCTAGGGGTTATTCGAGACCTCTTAATGCAAACCGCAAGTAACGAGGCATTGGCTACCTTAAGAGAGTCATAGTTACTCGTCCCAATTGCTCACCCAGTCTGCCACTTTTCCTTACTGCGGCCAGTCTGCCAGAAGCGATATGTCACTCGTTGTGTATCTTAAGAGATTCATCGTTACTCCTTCCATAGGTTACTGGTATTCTCTGAGTCAATACCTCTCTTGACGAAAAAGTGGCTATCTTAATAGTGCAATACTTCTTCCTCCGAGTTGCTCACACGGTTTACTACTTTTTGTGTACTTGCCAGTCTGCCAGAAGCGATATGTCACTAGTTCTGTATCATAAAAGGGTCATCGTTTCTCCTCCTAGGGGTTATTCGAGATTTCTTAATCCAAACCGCAAGTAACGAGGCATTGGCTACCTTAAGAGAGTCATAGTTACTCGTCCCAATTGCTCACCCAGTCTGCCACTTTTCCTTACTGCGGCCAGTCTGCCAGAAGCGATATGTCACTCGTTGTGTATCTTAAGAGATTCATCGTTACTCCTTCCATAGGTTACTGGTATTCTCTGAGTCAATACCTCTCTTGACGAAAAAGTGGCTATCTTAATAGTGCAATACTTCTTCCTCCGAGTTTGCTCACACGGTTCACTACTTTTTGTGTACTTGCCAGTCTGCCAGAAGCGATATGTCACTAGTTCTGTATCATAAAAGGGTCATCGTTTCTCCTCCTAGGGGTTATTCGAGATTTCTTAATCCAAACCGCAAGTAACAAGGCATTGGCTACCTTAAGAGAGTCATAGTTACTCGTCCCAATTGCTCACCCAGTCTGCCACTTTTCCTTACTGCGGCCAGTCTGCCAGAAGCGATATGTCACTCGTTGTGTATCTTAAGAGATTCATCGTTACTCCTTCCATAGGTTACTGGTATTCTCTGATTCAATGCCTCTCGTGACGAAAAAGTGGCTATCTTAATAGTGCAATACTTCTTCCTCCCAGTTGCTCACACAGTTTACTACTTTTTTGTGTAGTTTTTGTCTGCCAGAAACTATAATTCACTAGTTTTGTATCATAAAAGAGTCATCGTTTCTCCTCCTAGGGGTTATTCGAGACCTCTTAATCCAAACCGCAAGTAACGAGGCATTGGCTACCTTAAGAGAGTCATAGTTACTCGTCCCAATTGCTCACCCAGTCTGCCACTTTTTCTTACTGCGGCCAGTCTGCCAGAAGCGATATGTCACTCGTTGTGTATCTTAAGAGATTCATCGTTACTCCTTAAATAGGTTACTGGTATTCTATGAGTCAATACCTCTCGTGACGAAAAAGTGGCTATCTTAATAGTGCAATACTTCTTCCTCGGAGTTGCTCACACAGTTTACTACTTTTTGTGTAGTTTTTGTCTGCCAGAAACTATAATTCACTAGCTGTGTATCATAAAAGAGTCATCGTTTCTCCTCCTAGGGGTTTTCGAGATTTCTTAATGCAAACCGCAAGTAACGAGGCATTGGCTACCTTAAGAGAGTCATAGTTACTCGTCCCCATTGCTCACCCAGTCTGCCACTTTTTCTTACTGTGGCCAGTCTGCCAGAAGCGATATGTCACTCGTTGTGTATCTTAAGAGATTCATCGTTACTCCTTCCATAGGTTACTGGTATTCTCTGAGTCAATACCTCTCTTGACGAAAAAGTGGCTATCTTAATAGTGCAATACTTCTTCCTCCGAGTTGCTCACACGGTTTACTACTTTTTGTGTACTTGCCAGTCTGCCAGAAGCGATATGTCACTAGTTGTGTATCATAAAAGGGTCATCGTTTCTCCTCCTAGGGGTTATTCGAGATTTCTTAATCCAAACCGCAAGTAACGAGGCATTGGCTACCTTAAGAGAGTCATAGTTACTCGTCCCAATTGCTCACCCAGTCTGCCACTTTTCCTTACTGCGGCCAGTCTGCCAGAAGCGATATGTCACTCGTTGTGTATCTTGAGAGATTCATCGTTACTCTTTCCATAGGTTACTGGTATTCTCTGATTCAATGCCTCTCGTGACGAAAAAGTGGCTATCTTAATAATGCAATACTTCTTCCTCCCATTTGCTCACACAGTTTACTACTTTTTTGTGTAGTTTTTGTATGCCAGAAACTATAATTCACTAGTTTTGTATCATAAAAGAGTCATCGTTTCTCCTCCTAGGGGTTATTCGAGACCTCTTAATGCAAACCGCAAGTAACGAGGCATTGGCTACCTTAAGAGAGTCATAGTTACTCGTCCCAATTGCTCACCCAGTCTGCCACTTTTCCTTACTGCGGCCAGTCTGCCAGAAGCGATATGTCACTCGTTGTGTATCTTAAGAGATTCATCGTTACTCCTTCCATAGGTTACTGGTATTCTCTGATTCAATGCCTCTCGTGACGAAAAAGTGGCTATCTTAATAGTGCAATACTTCTTCCTCCCAGTTGCTCACACAGTTTACTACTTTTTTGTGTAGTTTTTGTCTGCCAGAAACTATAATTCACTAGTTTTGTATCATAAAAGAGTCATCGTTTCTCCTCCTAGGGGTTATTCGAGACCTCTTAATCCAAACCGCAAGTAACGAGGCATTGGCTTCCTTAAGAGAGTCATAGTTACTCGTCCCCATTGCTCACCCAGTCTGCCACTTTTTCTTACTGTGGCCAGTCTGCCAGAAGCGATATGTCACTCGTTGTGTATCTTAAGAGATTCATCGTTACTCCTTCCATAGGTTACTGGTATTCTCTGAGTCAATACCTCTCTTGACGAAAAAGTGGCTATCTCAATAGTGCAATACTTCTTCCTCCGAGTTGCTCACACAGTTTACTACTTTTTGTGTACTTGCCAGTCTGCCAGAAGCGATATGTCACTAGTTGTGTATCATAAAAGGGTCATCGTTTCTCCTCCTAGGGGTTATTCGAGATTTCTTAATCCAAACCGCAAGTAACGAGGCATTGGCTACCTTAAGAGAGTCATAGTTACTCGTCCCAATTGCTCACCCAGTCTGCCACTTTTCCTTACTGCGGCCAGTCTGCCAGAAGCGATATGTCACTCGTTGTGTATCTTAAGAGATTCATCGTTACTCTTTCCATAGGTTACTGGTATTCTCTGATTCAATGCCTCTCGTGACGAAAAAGTGGCTATCTTAATAGTGCAATACTTCTTCCTCCCATTTGCTCACACAGTTTACTACTTTTTTGTGTAGTTTTTGTCTGCCAGAAACTATAATTCACTAGTTTTGTATCATAAAAGAGTCATCGTTTCTCCTCCTAGGGGTTATTCGAGACCTCTTAATGCAAACCGCAAGTAACGAGGCATTGGCTACCTTAAGAGAGTCATAGTTACTCGTCCCAATTGCTCACCCAGTCTGCCACTTTTCCTTACTGCGGCCAGTCTGCCAGAAGCGATATGTCACTCGTTGTGTATCTTAAGAGATTCATCGTTACTCCTTCCATAGGTTACTGGTATTCTCTGATTCAATGCCTCTCGTGACGAAAAAGTGGCTATCTTAATAGTGCAATACTTCTTCCTCCCAGTTGCTCACACAGTTTACTACTTTTTGTGTAGTTTTTGTCTGCCAGAAACTATAATTCACTAGTTTTGTATCATAAAAGAGTCATCGTTTCTCCTCTTAGGGGTTATTCGAGACCTCTTAATCCAAACCGCAAGTAACGAGGCATTGGCTACCTTAAGAGAGTCATAGTTACTCGTCCCAATTGCTCACCCAGTCTGCCACTTTTTCTTACTGCGGCCAGTCTGCCAGAAGCGATATGTCACTCGTTGTGTATCTTAAGAGATTCATCGTTACTCCTTAAATAGGTTACTGGTATTCTATGAGTCAATACCTCTCGTGACGAAAAAGTGGCTATCTTAATAGTGCAATACTTCTTCCTCGGAGTTGCTCACACAGTTTACTACTTTTTGTGTAGTTTTTGTCTGCCAGAAACTATAATTCACTAGCTGTGTATCATAAAAGAGTCATCGTTTCTCCTCCTAGGGGTTTTCGAGATTTCTTAATGCAAACCGCAAGTAACGAGGCATTGGCTACCTTAAGAGAGTCATAGTTACTCGTCCCCATTGCTCACCCAGTCTGCCACTTTTTCTTACTGTGGCCAGTCTGCCAGAAGCGATATGTCACTCGTTGTGTATCTTAAGAGATTCATCGTTACTCCTTCCATAGGTTACTGGTATTCTCTGAGTCAATACCTCTCTTGACGAAAAAGTGGCTATCTTAATAGTGCAATACTTCTTCCTCCGAGTTGCTCACACGGTTTACTACTTTTTGTGTACTTGCCAGTCTGCCAGAAGCGATATGTCACTAGTTGTGTATCATAAAAGGGTCATCGTTTCTCCTCCTAGGGGTTATTCGAGATTTCTTAATCCAAACCGCAAGTAACGAGGCATTGGCTACCTTAAGAGAGTCATAGTTACTCGTCCCAATTGCTCACCCAGTCTGCCACTTTTCCTTACTGCGGCCAGTCTGCCAGAAGCGATATGTCACTCGTTGTGTATCTTAAGAGATTCATCGTTACTCTTTCCATAGGTTACTGGTATTCTCTGATTCAATGCCTCTCGTGACGAAAAAGTGGCTATCTTAATAGTGCAATACTTCTTCCTCCCATTTGCTCACACAGTTTACTACTTTTTTGTGTAGTTTTTGTCTGCCAGAAACTATAATTCACTAGTTTTGTATCATAAAAGAGTCATCGTTTCTCCTCCTAGGGGTTATTCGAGACCTCTTAATGCAAACCGCAAGTAACGAGGCATTGGCTACCTTAAGAGAGTCATAGTTACTCGTCCCAATTGCTCACCCAGTCTGCCACTTTTCCTTACTGCGGCCAGTCTGCCAGAAGCGATATGTCACTCGTTGTGTATCTTAAGAGATTCATCGTTACTCCTTCCATAGGTTACTGGTATTCTCTGAGTCAATACCTCTCTTGACGAAAAAGTGGCTATCTTAATAGTGCAATACTTCTTCCTCCGAGTTGCTCACACGGTTTACTACTTTTTGTGTACTTGCCAGTCTGCCAGAAGCGATATGTCACTAGTTCTGTATCATAAAAGGGTCATCGTTTCTCCTCCTAGGGGTTATTCGAGATTTCTTAATCCAAACCGCAAGTAACGAGGCATTGGCTACCTTAAGAGAGTCATAGTTACTCGTCCCAATTGCTCACCCAGTCTGCCACTTTTCCTTACTGCGGCCAGTCTGCCAGAAGCGATATGTCACTCGTTGTGTATCTTAAGAGATTCATCGTTACTCCTTCCATAGGTTACTGGTATTCTCTGAGTCAATACCTCTCTTGACGAAAAAGTGGCTATCTTAATAGTGCAATACTTCTTCCTCCGAGTTTGCTCACACGGTTCACTACTTTTTGTGTACTTGCCAGTCTGCCAGAAGCGATATGTCACTAGTTCTGTATCATAAAAGGGTCATCGTTTCTCCTCCTAGGGGTTATTCGAGATTTCTTAATCCAAACCGCAAGTAACAAGGCATTGGCTACCTTAAGAGAGTCATAGTTACTCGTCCCAATTGCTCACCCAGTCTGCCACTTTTCCTTACTGCGGCCAGTCTGCCAGAAGCGATATGTCACTCGTTGTGTATCTTAAGAGATTCATCGTTACTCCTTCCATAGGTTACTGGTATTCTCTGATTCAATGCCTCTCGTGACGAAAAAGTGGCTATCTTAATAGTGCAATACTTCTTCCTCCCAGTTGCTCACACAGTTTACTACTTTTTTGTGTAGTTTTTGTCTGCCAGAAACTATAATTCACTAGTTTTGTATCATAAAAGAGTCATCGTTTCTCCTCCTAGGGGTTATTCGAGACCTCTTAATCCAAACCGCAAGTAACGAGGCATTGGCTACCTTAAGAGAGTCATAGTTACTCGTCCCAATTGCTCACCCAGTCTGCCACTTTTTCTTACTGCGGCCAGTCTGCCAGAAGCGATATGTCACTCGTTGTGTATCTTAAGAGATTCATCGTTACTCCTTAAATAGGTTACTGGTATTCTATGAGTCAATACCTCTCGTGACGAAAAAGTGGCTATCTTAATAGTGCAATACTTCTTCCTCGGAGTTGCTCACACAGTTTACTACTTTTTGTGTAGTTTTTGTCTGCCAGAAACTATAATTCACTAGCTGTGTATCATAAAAGAGTCATCGTTTCTCCTCCTAGGGGTTTTCGAGATTTCTTAATGCAAACCGCAAGTAACGAGGCATTGGCTACCTTAAGAGAGTCATAGTTACTCGTCCCCATTGCTCACCCAGTCTGCCACTTTTTCTTACTGTGGCCAGTCTGCCAGAAGCGATATGTCACTCGTTGTGTATCTTAAGAGATTCATCGTTACTCCTTCCATAGGTTACTGGTATTCTCTGAGTCAATACCTCTCTTGACGAAAAAGTGGCTATCTTAATAGTGCAATACTTCTTCCTCCGAGTTGCTCACACGGTTTACTACTTTTTGTGTACTTGCCAGTCTGCCAGAAGCGATATGTCACTAGTTGTGTATCATAAAAGGGTCATCGTTTCTCCTCCTAGGGGTTATTCGAGATTTCTTAATCCAAACCGCAAGTAACGAGGCATTGGCTACCTTAAGAGAGTCATAGTTACTCGTCCCAATTGCTCACCCAGTCTGCCACTTTTCCTTACTGCGGCCAGTCTGCCAGAAGCGATATGTCACTCGTTGTGTATCTTGAGAGATTCATCGTTACTCTTTCCATAGGTTACTGGTATTCTCTGATTCAATGCCTCTCGTGACGAAAAAGTGGCTATCTTAATAATGCAATACTTCTTCCTCCCATTTGCTCACACAGTTTACTACTTTTTTGTGTAGTTTTTGTCTGCCAGAAACTATAATTCACTAGTTTTGTATCATAAAAGAGTCATCGTTTCTCCTCCTAGGGGTTATTCGAGACCTCTTAATGCAAACCGCAAGTAACGAGGCATTGGCTACCTTAAGAGAGTCATAGTTACTCGTCCCAATTGCTCACCCAGTCTGCCACTTTTCCTTACTGCGGCCAGTCTGCCAGAAGCGATATGTCACTCGTTGTGTATCTTAAGAGATTCATCGTTACTCCTTCCATAGGTTACTGGTATTCTCTGATTCAATGCCTCTCGTGACGAAAAAGTGGCTATCTTAATAGTGCAATACTTCTTCCTCCCAGTTGCTCACACAGTTTACTACTTTTTTGTGTAGTTTTTGTCTGCCAGAAACTATAATTCACTAGTTTTGTATCATAAAAGAGTCATCGTTTCTCCTCCTAGGGGTTATTCGAGACCTCTTAATCCAAACCGCAAGTAACGAGGCATTGGCTACCTTAAGAGAGTCATAGTTACTCGTCCCCATTGCTCACCCAGTCTGCCACTTTTTCTTACTGTGGCCAGTCTGCCAGAAGCGATATGTCACTCGTTGTGTATCTTAAGAGATTCATCGTTACTCCTTCCATAGGTTACTGGTATTCTCTGAGTCAATACCTCTCTTGACGAAAAAGTGGCTATCTCAATAGTGCAATACTTCTTCCTCCGAGTTGCTCACACAGTTTACTACTTTTTGTGTACTTGCCAGTCTGCCAGAAGCGATATGTCACTAGTTGTGTATCATAAAAGGGTCATCGTTTCTCCTCCTAGGGGTTATTCGAGATTTCTTAATCCAAACCGCAAGTAACGAGGCATTGGCTACCTTAAGAGAGTCATAGTTACTCGTCCCAATTGCTCACCCAGTCTGCCACTTTTCCTTACTGCGGCCAGTCTGCCAGAAGCGATATGTCACTCGTTGTGTATCTTAAGAGATTCATCGTTACTCTTTCCATAGGTTACTGGTATTCTCTGATTCAATGCCTCTCGTGACGAAAAAGTGGCTATCTTAATAGTGCAATACTTCTTCCTCCCATTTGCTCACACAGTTTACTACTTTTTTGTGTAGTTTTTGTCTGCCAGAAACTATAATTCACTAGTTTTGTATCATAAAAGAGTCATCGTTTCTCCTCCTAGGGGTTATTCGAGACCTCTTAATGCAAACCGCAAGTAACGAGGCATTGGCTACCTTAAGAGAGTCATAGTTACTCGTCCCAATTGCTCACCCAGTCTGCCACTTTTCCTTACTGCGGCCAGTCTGCCAGAAGCGATATGTCACTCGTTGTGTATCTTAAGAGATTCATCGTTACTCCTTAAATAGGTTACTGGTATTCTATGAGTCAATACCTCTCGTGACGAAAAAGTGGCTATCTTAATAGTGCAATACTTCTTCCTCCGAGTTGCTCACACAGTTTACTACTTTTTGTGTAGTTTTTGTCTGCCAGAAACTATAATTCACTAGCTGTGTATCATAAAAGAGTCATCGTTTCTCCTCCTAGGGGTTTTCGAGATTTCTTAATCCAAACCGCAAGTAACGAGGCATTGGCTACCTTAAGAGAGTCATAGTTACTCGTCCCAATTGCTCACCCAGTCTGCCACTTTTCCTTACTGCGGCCAGTCTGCCAGAAGCGATATGTCACTCGTTGTGTATCTTAAGAGATTCATCGTTACTCCTTAAATAGGTTACTGGTATTCTATGAGTCAATACCTCTCGTGACGAAAAAGTGGCTATCTTAATAGTGCAATACTTCTTCCTCGGAGTTGCTCACACAGTTTACTACTTTTTGTGTAGTTTTTGTCTGCCAGAAACTATAATTCACTAGCTGTGTATCATAAAAGAGTCATCGTTTCTCCTCCTAGGGGTTTTCGAGATTTCTTAATCCAAACCGCAAGTAACGAGGCATTGGCTACCTTAAGAGAGTCATAGTTACTCGTCCCAATTGCTCACCCAGCCTGCCACTTTTCCTTACTGCGGCCAGTCTGCCAGAAGCGATATGTCACTCGTTGTGTATCTTAAGAGATTCATCGTTACTCTTTCCATAGGTTACTGGTATTTTCTGAGTCAATACCTCTCGTGACGAAAAAGTGGCTATCTTAATAGTGCAATACTTCTTCCTCCCATTTGCTCACACAGTTTACTACTTTTTTGTGTAGTTTTTGTCTGCCAGAAACTATAATTCACTAGTTTTGTATCATAAAAGAGTCATCGTTTCTCCTCCTAGGGGTTATTCGAGACCTCTTAATGCAAACCGCAAGTAACGAGGCATTGGCTACCTTAAGAGAGTCATAGTTACTCGTCCCAATTGCTCACCCAGTCTGCCACTTTTCCTTACTGCGGCCAGTCTGCCAGAAGCGATATGTCACTCGTTGTGTATCTTAAGAGATTCATCGTTACTCCTTCCATAGGTTACTGGTATTCTCTGAGTCAATACCTCTCTTGACGAAAAAGTGGCTATCTTAATAGTGCAATACTTCTTCCTCCGAGTTGCTCACACGGTTTACTACTTTTTGTGTACTTGCCAGTCTGCCAGAAGCGATATGTCACTAGTTGTGTATCATAAAAGGGTCATCGTTTCTCCTCCTAGGGGTTATTCGAGATTTCTTAATCCAAACCGCAAGTAACGAGGCATTGGCTACCTTAAGAGAGTCATAGTTACTCGTCCCAATTGCTCACCCAGTCTGCCACTTTTCCTTACTGCGGCCAGTCTGCCAGAAGCGATATGTCACTCGTTGTGTATCTTAAGAGATTCATCGTTACTCTTTCCATAGGTTACTGGTATTCTCTGATTCAATGCCTCTCGTGACGAAAAAGTGGCTATCTTAATAGTGCAATACTTCTTCCTCCCATTTGCTCACACAGTTTACTACTTTTTTGTGTAGTTTTTGTCTGCCAGAAACTATAATTCACTAGTTTTGTAGCATAAAAGAGTCATCGTTTCTCCTCCTAGGGGTTATTCGAGACCTCTTAATGCAAACCGCAAGTAACGAGGCATTGGCTACCTTAAGAGAGTCATAGTTACTCGTCCCAATTGCTCACCCAGTCTGCCACTTTTCCTTACTGCGGCCAGTCTGCCAGAAGCGATATGTCACTCGTTGTGTATCTTAAGAGATTCATCGTTACTCCTTCCATAGGTTTCTGGTATTCTCTGATTCAATGCCTCTCGTGACGAAAAAGTGGCTATCTTAATAGTGCAATACTTCTTCCTCCCAGTTGCTCACACAGTTTACTACTTTTTTGTGTAGTTTTTGTCTGCCAGAAACTATAATTCACTAGTTTTGTATCATAAAAGAGTCATCGTTTCTCCTCCTAGGGGTTATTCGAGACCTCTTAATCCAAACCGCAAGTAATGAGGCATTGGCTACCTTAAGAGAGTCATAGTTACTCGTCCCAATTGCTCACCCAGTCTGCCACTTTTTCTTACTGCGGCCAGTCTGCCAGAAGCGATATGTCACTCGTTGTGTATCTTAAGAGATTCATCGTTACTCCTTAAATAGGTTACTGGTATTCTATGAGTCAATACCTCTCGTGACGAAAAAGTGGCTATCTTAATAGTGCAATACTTCTTCCTCCGAGTTGCTCACACAGTTTACTACTTTTTGTGTAGTTTTTGTCTGCCAGAAACCATAATTCACTAGCTGTGTATCATAAAAGAGTCATCGTTTCTCCTCCTAGGGGTTTTCGAGATTTCTTAATCCAAACCGCAAGTAACGAGGCATTGGCTACCTTAAGAGAGTCATAGTTACTCGTCCCAATTGCTCACCCAGTCTGCCACTTTTCCTTACTGCGGCCAGTCTGCCAGAAGCGATATGTCACTCGTTGTGTATCTTAAGAGATTCATCGTTACTCCTTAAATAGGTTACTGGTATTCTATGAGTCAATACCTCTCGTGACGAAAAAGTGGCTATCTTAATAGTGCAATACTTCTTCCTCGGAGTTGCTCACACAGTTTACTACTTTTTTGTGTAGTTTTTGTCTGCCAGAAACTATAATTCACTAGCTGTGTATCATAAAAGAGTCATCGTTTCTCCTCCTAGGGGTTTTCGAGATTTCTTAATGCAAACAGCAAGTAACGAGGCATTGGATACCTTAAGAGAGTCATAGTTACTCGTCCCCATTGCTCACCCAGTCTGCCACTTTTTCTTACTGTGGCCAGTCTGCCAGAAGCGATATGTCACTCGTTGTGTATCTTAAGAGATTCATCGTTACTCCTTCCATAGGTTACTGGTATTCTCTGAGTCAATACCTCTCTTGACGAAAAAGTGGCTATCTTAATAGTGCAATACTTCTTCCTCCGAGTTGCTCACACAGTTTACTACTTTTTGTGTACTTGCCAGTCTGCCAGAAGCGATATGTCACTAGTTGTGTATCATAAAAGGGTCATCGTTTCTCCTCCTAGGGGTTATTCGAGATTTCTTAATCCAAACCGCAAGTAACGAGGCATTGGCTACCTTAAGAGAGTCATAGTTACTCGTCCCAATTGCTCACCCAGTCTGCCACTTTTCCTTACTGCGGCCAGTCTGCCAGAAGCGATATGTCACTCGTTGTGTATCTTAAGAGATTCATCGTTACTCTTTCCATAGGTTACTGGTATTCTCTGATTCAATGCCTCTCGTGACGAAAAAGTGGCTATCTTAATAGTGCAATACTTCTTCCTCCCATTTGCTCACACAGTTTACTACTTTTTTGTGTAGTTTTTGTCTGCCAGAAACTATAATTCACTAGTTTTGTATCATAAAAGAGTCATCGTTTCTCCTCCTAGGGGTTATTCGAGACCTCATAATGCAAACCGCAAGTAACGAGGCATTGGCTACCTTAAGAGAGTCATAGTTACTCGTCCCAATTGCTCACCCAGTCTGCCACTTTTCCTTACTGCGGCCAGTCTGCCAGAAGCGATATGTCACTCGTTGTGTATCTTAAGAGATTCATCGTTACTCCTTCCATAGGTTACTGGTATTCTTTGAGTCAATACCTCTCTTGACGAAAAAGTGGCTATCTTAATAGTGCAATACTTCTTCCTCCGAGTTGCTCACACGGTTTACTACTTTTTGTGTACTTGCCAGTCTGCCAGAAGCGATATGTCACTAGTTCTGTATCATAAAAGGGTCATCGTTTCTCCTCCTAGGGGTTATTCGAGATTTCTTAATCCAAACCGCAAGTAACGAGGCATTGGCTACCTTAAGAGAGTCATAGTTACTCGTCCCAATTGCTCACCCAGTCTGCCACTTTTCCTTACTGCGGCCAGTCTGCCAGAAGCGATATGTCACTCGTTGTGTATCTTAAGAGATTCATCGTTACTCTTTCCATAGGTTACTGGTATTCTCTGATTCAATGCCTCTCGTGACGAAAAAGTGGCTATCTTAATAGTGCAATACTTCTTCCTCCCATTTGCTCACACAGTTTACTACTTTTTTGTGTAGTTTTTGTCTGCCAGAAACTATAATTCACTAGTTTTGTATCATAAAAGAGTCATCGTTTCTCCTCCTAGGGGTTATTCGAGACCTCTTAATGCAAACCGCAAGTAACGAGGCATTGGCTACCTTAAGAGAGTCATAGTTACTCGTCCCAATTGCTCACCCAGTCTGCCACTTTTCCTTACTGCGGCCAGTCTGCCAGAAGCGATATGTCACTCGTTGTGTATCTTAAGAGATTCATCGTTACTCCTTCCATAGGTTTCTGGTATTCTCTGATTCAATGCCTCTCGTGACGAAAAAGTGGCTATCTTAATAGTGCAATACTTCTTCCTCCCAGTTGCTCACACAGTTTACTACTTTTTTGTGTAGTTTTTGTCTGCCAGAAACTATAATTCACTAGTTTTGTATCATAAAAGAGTCATCGTTTCTCCTCCTAGGGGTTATTCGAGACCTCTTAATCCAAACCGCAAGTAACGAGGCATTGGCTACCTTAAGAGAGTCATAATTACTCGTCCCAATTGCTCACCCAGTCTGCCACTTTTTCTTACTACGGCCAGTCTGCCAGAAGCGATATGTCACTCGTTGTGTATCTTAAGAGATTCATCGTTACTCCTTAAATAGGTTACTGGTATTCTATGAGTCAATACCTCTCGTGACGAAAAAGTGGCTATCTTAATAGTGCAATACTTCTTCCTCCGAGTTGCTCACACAGTTTACTACTTTTTGTGTAGTTTTTGTCTGCCAGAAACTATAATTCACTAGCTGTGTATCATAAAAGAGTCATCGTTTCTCCTCCTAGGGGTTTTCGAGATTTCTTAATCCAAACCACAAGTAACGAGGCATTGGCTACCTTAAGAGAGTCATAGTTACTCGTCCCAATTGCTCACCCAGTCTGCCACTTTTCCTTACTGCGGCCAGTCTGCCAGAAGCGATATGTCACTCGTTGTGTATCTTAAGAGATTCATCGTTACTCCTTCCATAGGTTACTGGTATTCTCTGAGTCAATACCTCTCTTGACGAAAAAGTGGCTATCTTAATAGTGCAATACTTCTTCCTCCGAGTTGCTCACACGGTTTACTACTTTTTGTGTACTTGCCAGTCTGCCAGAAGCGATATGTCACTAGTTCTGTATCATAAAAGGGTCATCGTTTCTCCTCCTAGGGGTTATTCGAGATTTCTTAATCCAAACCGCAAGTAACGAGGCAATGGCTACCTTAAGAGAGTCATAGTTACTCGTCCCAATTGCTCACCCAGTCTGCCACTTTTCCTTACTGTGGCCAGTCTGCCAGAAGCGATATGTCACTCGTTGTGTATCTTAAGAGATTCATCGTTACTCTTTCCATAGGTTACTGGTATTCTCTGATTCAATGCCTCTCGTGACGAAAAAGTGGCTATCTTAATAGTGCAATACTTCTTCCTCCCAGTTGCTCACACAGTTTACTACTTTTTTGTGTAGTTTTTGTCTGCCAGAAACTATAATTCACTAGTTTTGTATCATAAAAGAGTCATCGTTTCTCCTCCTAGGGGTTATTCGAGACCTCTTAATCCAAACCGCAAGTAACGAGGCATTGGCTACCTTAAGAGAGTCATAGTTACTCGTCCCAATTGCTCAACCAGTCTGCCACTTTTTCTTACTGCGGCCAGTCTGCCAGAAGCGATATGTCACTCGTTGTGTATCTTAAGAGATTCATCGTTACTCCTTAAATAGGTTACTGGTATTCTATGAGTCAATACCTCTCGTGACGAAAAAGTGGCTATCTTAATAGTGCAATACTTCTTCCTCCGAGTTGCTCACACAGTTTACTACTTTTTGTGTAGTTTTTGTCTGCCAGAAACTATAATTCACTAGCTGTGTATCATAAAAGAGTCATCGTTTCTCCTCCTAGGGGTTTTCGAGATTTCTTAATCCAAACCGCAAGTAACGAGGCATTGGCTACCTTAAGAGAGTCATAGTTACTCGTCCCAATTGCTCACCCAGTCTGCCACTTTTCCTTACTGCGGCCAGTCTGCCAGAAGCGATATGTCACTCGTTGTGTATCTTAAGAGATTCATCGTTACTCTTTCCATAGGTTACTGGTATTCTCTGATTCAATGCCTCTCGTGACGAAAAAGTGGCTATCTTAATAGTGCAATACTTCTTCCTCCCAGTTGCTCACACAGTTTACTACTTTTTTGTGTAGTTTTTGTCTGCCAGAAACTATAATTCACTAGTTTTGTATCATAAAAGAGTCATCGTTTCTCCTCCTAGGGGTTATTCGAGACCTCTTAATGCAAACCGCAAGTAACGAGGCATTGACTACCTTAAGAGAGTCATAGTTACTCGTCCCAATTGCTCACCCAGTCTGCCACTTTTCCTTACTGCGGCCAGTCTGCCAGAAGCGATATGTCACTCGTTGTGTATCTTAAGAGATTCATCGTTACTCCTTCCATAGGTTTCTGGTATTCTCTGATTCAATGCCTCTCGTGACGAAAAAGTGGCTATCTTAATAGTGCAATACTTCTTCCTCCCAGTTGCTCACACAGTTTACTACTTTTTTGTGTAGTTTTTGTCTGCCAGAAACTATAATTCACTAGTTTTGTATCATAAAAGAGTCATCGTTTCTCCTCCTAGGGGTTATTCGAGACCTCTTAATCCAAACCGCAAGTAACGAGGCATTGGCTACCTTAAGAGAGTCATAGTTACTCGTCCCAATTGCTCACCCAGTCTGCCACTTTTTCTTACTGCGGCCAGTCTGCCAGAAGCGATATGTCACTCGTTGTGTATCTTAAGAGATTCATCGTTACTCCTTAAATAGGTTACTGGTATTCTATGAGTCAATACCTCTCGTGACGAAAAAGTGGCTATCTTAATAGTGCAATACTTCTTCCTCCGAGTTGCTCACACAGTTTACTACTTTTTGTGTAGTTTTTGTCTGCCAGAAACTATAATTCACTAGCTGTGTATCATAAAAGAGTCATCGTTTCTCCTCCTAGGGGTTTTCGAGATTTCTTAATCCAAACCGCAAGTAACGAGGCATTGGCTACCTTAAGAGAGTCATAGTTACTCGTCCCAATTGCTCACCCAGTCTGCCACTTTTCCTTACTGCGGCCAGTCTGCCAGAAGCGATATGTCACTCGTTGTGTATCTTAAGAGATTCATCGTTACTCCTTAAATAGGTTACTGGTATTCTATGAGTCAATACCTCTCGTGACGAAAAAGTTGCTATCTTAATAGTGCAATACTTCTTCCTCCGAGTTGCTCACACAGTTTACTACTTTTTGTGTAGTTTTTGTCTGCCAGAAACCATAATTCACTAGCTGTGTATCATAAAAGAGTCATCGTTTCTCCTCCTAGGGGTTTTCGAGATTTCTTAATCCAAACCGCAAGTAACGAGGCATTGGCTACCTTAAGAGGGTCATAGTTACTCGTCCCAATTGCTCACCCAGTCTGCCACTTTTCCTTACTGCGGCCAGTCTGCCAGAAGCGATATGTCACTCGTTGTGTATCTTAAGAGATTCATCGTTACTCCTTAAATAGGTTACTGGTATTCTATGAGTCAATACCTCTCGTGACGAAAAAGTGGCTATCTTAATAGTGCAATACTTCTTCCTCGGAGTTGCTCACACAGTTTACTACTTTTTTGTGTAGTTTTTGTCTGCCAGAAACTATAATTCACTAGCTGTGTATCATAAAAGAGTCATCGTTTCTCCTCCTAGGGGTTTTCGAGATTTCTTAATGCAAACAGCAAGTAACGAGGCATTGGATACCTTAAGAGAGTCATAGTTACTCGTCCCCATTGCTCACCCAGTCTGCCACTTTTTCTTACTGTGGCCAGTCTGCCAGAAGCGATATGTCACTCGTTGTGTATCTTAAGAGATTCATCGTTACTCCTTCCATAGGTTACTGGTATTCTCTGAGTCAATACCTCTCTTGACGAAAAAGTGGCTATCTTAATAGTGCAATACTTCTTCCTCCGAGTTGCTCACACAGTTTACTACTTTTTGTGTACTTGCCAGTCTGCCAGAAGCGATATGTCACTAGTTGTGTATCATAAAAGGGTCATCGTTTCTCCTCCTAGGGGTTATTCGAGATTTCTTAATCCAAACCGCAAGTAACGAGGCATTGGCTACCTTAAGAGAGTCATAGTTACTCGTCCCAATTGCTCACCCAGTCTGCCACTTTTCCTTACTGCGGCCAGTCTGCCAGAAGCGATATGTCACTCGTTGTGTATCTTAAGAGATTCATCGTTACTCTTTCCATAGGTTACTGGTATTCTCTGATTCAATGCCTCTCGTGACGAAAAAGTGGCTATCTTAATAGTGCAATACTTCTTCCTCCCATTTGCTCACACAGTTTACTACTTTTTTGTGTTGTTTTTGTCTGCCAGAAACTATAATTCACTAGTTTTGTATCATAAAAGAGTCATCGTTTCTCCTCCTAGGGGTTATTCGAGACCTCTTAATGCAAACCGCAAGTAACGAGGCATTGGCTACCTTAAGAGAGTCATAGTTACTCGTCCCAATTGCTCACCCAGTCTGCCACTTTTCCTTACTGCGGCCAGTCTGCCAGAAGCGATATGTCACTCGTTGTGTATCTTAAGAGATTCATCGTTACTCCTTCCATAGGTTACTGGTATTCTCTGAGTCAATACCTCTCTTGACGAAAAAGTGGCTATCTTAATAGTGCAATACTTCTTCCTCCGAGTTGCTCACACGGTTTACTACTTTTTGTGTACTTGCCAGTCTGCCAGAAGCGATATGTCACTAGTTCTGTATCATAAAAGGGTCATCGTTTCTCCTCCTAGGGGTTATTCGAGATTTCTTAATCCAAACCGCAAGTAACGAGGCATTGGCTACCTTAAGAGAGTCATAGTTACTCGTCCAAATTGCTCACCCAGTCTGCCACTTTTCCTTACTGCGGCCAGTCTGCCAGAAGCGATATGTCACTCGTTGTGTATCTTAAGAGATTCATCGTTACTCTTTCCATAGGTTACTGGTATTCTCTGATTCAATGCCTCTCGTGACGAAAAAGTGGCTATCTTAATAGTGCAATACTTCTTCCTCCCATTTGCTCACACAGTTTACTACTTTTTTGTGTAGTTTTTGTCTGCCAGAAACTATAATTCACTAGTTTTGTATCATAAAAGAGTCATCGTTTCTCCTCCTAGGGGTTATTCGAGACCTCTTAATGCAAACCGCAAGTAACGAGGCATAGGCTACCTTAAGAGAGTCATAGTTACTCGTCCCAATTGCTCACCCAGTCTGCCACTTTTCCTTACTGCGGCCAGTCTGCCAGAAGCGATATGTCACTCGTTGTGTATCTTAAGAGATTCATCGTTACTCCTTCCATAGGTTTCTGGTATTCTCTGATTCAATGCCTCTCGTGACGAAAAAGTGGCTATCTTAATAGTGCAATACTTCTTCCTCCCAGTTGCTCACACAGTTTACTACTTTTTTGTGTAGTTTTTGTCTGCCAGAAACTATAATTCACTAGTTTTGTATCATAAAAGAGTCATCGTTTCTCCTCCTAGGGGTTATTCGAGACCTCTTAATCCAAACCGCAAGTAACGAGGCATTGGCTACCTTAAGAGAGTCATAATTACTCGTCCCAATTGCTCACCCAGTCTGCCACTTTTTCTTACTGCGGCCAGTCTGCCAGAAGCGATATGTCACTCGTTGTGTATCTTAAGAGATTCATCGTTACTCCTTAAATAGGTTACTGGTATTCTATGAGTCAATACCTCTCGTGACGAAAAAGTGGCTATCTTAATAGTGCAATACTTCTTCCTCCGAGTTGCTCACACAGTTTACTACTTTTTGTGTAGTTTTTGTCTGCCAGAAACTATAATTCACAAGCTGTGTATCATAAAAGAGTCATCGTTTCTCCTCCTAGGGGTTTTCGAGATTTCTTAATCCAAACCGCAAGTAACGAGGCATTGGCTACCTTAAGAGAGTCATAGTTACTCGTCCCAATTGCTCACCCAGTCTGCCACTTTTCCTTACTGCGGCCAGTCTGCCAGAAGCGATATGTCACTTGTTGTGTATCTTAAGAGATTCATCGTTACTCCTTCCATAGGTTACTGGTATTCTCTGAGTCAATACCTCTCTTGACGAAAAAGTGGCTATCTTAATAGTGCAATACTTCTTCCTCCGAGTTGCTCACACGGTTTACTACTTTTTGTGTACTTGCCAGTCTGCCAGAAGCGATATGTCACTAGTTCTGTATCATAAAAGGGTCATCGTTTCTCCTCCTAGGGGTTATTCGAGATTTCTTAATCCAAACCGCAAGTAACGAGGCAATGGCTACCTTAAGAGAGTCATAGTTACTCGTCCCAATTGCTCACCCAGTCTGCCACTTTTCCTTACTGTGGCCAGTCTGCCAGAAGCGATATGTCACTCGTTGTGTATCTTAAGAGATTCATCGTTACTCTTTCCATAGGTTACTGGTATTCTCTGATTCAATGCCTCTCGTGACGAAAAAGTGGCTATCTTAATAGTGCAATACTTCTTCCTCCCAGTTGCTCACACAGTTTACTACTTTTTTGTGTAGTTTTTGTCTGCCAGAAACTATAATTCACAAGTTTTGTATCATAAAAGAGTCATCGTTTCTCCTCCTAGGGGTTATTCGAGACCTCTTAATCCAAACCGCAAGTAACGAGGCATTGGCTACCTTAAGAGAGTCATAGTTACTCGTCCCAATTGCTCAACCAGTCTGCCACTTTTTCTTACTGCGGCCAGTCTGCCAGAAGCGATATGTCACTCGTTGTGTATCTTAAGAGATTCATCGTTACTCCTTAAATAGGTTACTGGTATTCTATGAGTCAATACCTCTCGTGACGAAAAAGTGGCTATCTTAATAGTGCAATACTTCTTCCTCCGAGTTGCTCACACAGTTTACTACTTTTTGTGTAGTTTTTGTCTGCCATAAACTATAATTCACTAGCTGTGTATCATAAAAGAGTCATCGTTTCTCCTCCTAGGGGTTTTCGAGATTTCTTAATCCAAACCGCAAGTAACGAGGCATTGGCTACCTTAAGAGAGTCATAGTTACTCGTCCCAATTGCTCACCCAGTCTGCCACTTTTCCTTACTGCGGCCAGTCTGCCAGAAGCGATATGTCACTCGTTGTGTATCTTAAGAGATTCATCGTTACTCCTTCCATAGGTTTCTGGTATTCTCTGATTCAATGCCTCTCGTGACGAAAAAGTGGCTATCTTAATAGTGCAATACTTCTTCCTCCCAGTTGCTCACACAGTTTACTACTTTTTTGTGTAGTTTTTGTCTGCCAGAAACTATAATTCACTAGTTTTGTATCATAAAAGAGTCATCGTTTCTCCTCCTAGGGGTTATTCGAGACCTCTTAATCCAAACCGCAAGTAACGAGGCATTGGCTACCTTAAGAGAGTCATAGTTACTCGTCCCAATTGCTCACCCAGTCTGCCACTTTTTCTTACTGCGGCCAGTCTGCCAGAAGCGATATGTCACTCGTTGTGTATCTTAAGAGATTCATCGTTACTCCTTAAATAGGTTACTGGTATTCTATGAGTCAATACCTCTCGTGACGAAAAAGTGGCTATCTTAATAGTGCAATACTTCTTCCTCCGAGTTGCTCACACAGTTTACTACTTTTTGTGTAGTTTTTGTCTGCCAGAAACTATAATTCACTAGCTGTGTATCATAAAAGAGTCATCGTTTCTCCTCCTAGGGGTTTTCGAGATTTCTTAATCCAAACCGCAAGTAACGAGGCATTGGCTACCTTAAGAGAGTCATAGTTACTCGTCCCAATTGCTCACCCAGTCTGCCACTTTTCCTTACTGCGGCCAGTCTGCCAGAAGCGATATGTCACTCGTTGTGTATCTTAAGAGATTCATCGTTACTCCTTAAATAGGTTACTGGTATTCTATGAGTCAATACCTCTCGTGACGAAAAAGTTGCTATCTTAATAGTGCAATACTTCTTCCTCCGAGTTGCTCACACAGTTTACTACTTTTTGTGTAGTTTTTGTCTGCCAGAAACCATAATTCACTAGCTGTGTATCATAAAAGAGTCATCGTTTCTCCTCCTAGGGGTTTTCGAGATTTCTTAATCCAAACCGCAAGTAACGAGGCATTGGCTACCTTAAGAGAGTCATAGTTACTCGTCCCAATTGCTCACCCAGTCTGCCACTTTTCCTTACTGCGGCCAGTCTGCCAGAAGCGATATGTCACTCGTTGTGTATCTTAAGAGATTCATCGTTACTCCTTAAATAGGTTACTGGTATTCTATGAGTCAATACCTCTCGTGACGAAAAAGTGGCTATCTTAATAGTGCAATACTTCTTCCTCGGAGTTGCTCACACAGTTTACTACTTTTTTGTGTAGTTTTTGTCTGCCAGAAACTATAATTCACTAGCTGTGTATCATAAAAGAGTCATCGTTTCTCCTCCTAGGGGTTTTCGAGATTTCTTAATGCAAACAGCAAGTAACGAGGCATTGGATACCTTAAGAGAGTCATAGTTACTCGTCCCCATTGCTCACCCAGTCTGCCACTTTTTCTTACTGTGGCCAGTCTGCCAGAAGCGATATGTCACTCGTTGTGTATCTTAAGAGATTCATCGTTACTCCTTCCATAGGTTACTGGTATTCTCTGAGTCAATACCTCTCTTGACGAAAAAGTGGCTATCTTAATAGTGCAATACTTCTTCCTCCGAGTTGCTCACACAGTTTACTACTTTTTGTGTACTTGCCAGTCTGCCAGAAGCGATATGTCACTAGTTGTGTATCATAAAAGGGTCATCGTTTCTCCTCCTAGGGGTTATTCGAGATTTCTTAATCCAAACCGCAAGTAACGAGGCATTGGCTACCTTAAGAGAGTCATAGTTACTCGTCCCAATTGCTCACCCAGTCTGCCACTTTTCCTTACTGCGGCCAGTCTGCCAGATGCGATATGTCACTCGTTGTGTATCTTAAGAGATTCATCGTTACTCTTTCCATAGGTTACTGGTATTCTCTGATTCAATGCCTCTCGTGACGAAAAAGTGGCTATCTTAATAGTGCAATACTTCTTCCTCCCATTTGCTCACACAGTTTACTACTTTTTTGTGTTGTTTTTGTCTGCCAGAAACTATAATTCACTAGTTTTGTATCATAAAAGAGTCATCGTTTCTCCTCCTAGGGGTTATTCGAGACCTCTTAATGCAAACCGCAAGTAACGAGGCATTGGCTACCTTAAGAGAGTCATAGTTACTCGTCCCAATTGCTCACCCAGTCTGCCACTTTTCCTTACTGCGGCCAGTCTGCCAGAAGCGATATGTCACTCGTTGTGTATCTTAAGAGATTCATCGTTACTCCTTCCATAGGTTACTGGTATTCTCTGAGTCAATACCTCTCTTGACGAAAAAGTGGCTATCTTAATAGTGCAATACTTCTTCCTCCGAGTTGCTCACACGGTTTACTACTTTTTGTGTACTTGCCAGTCTGCCAGAAGCGATATGTCACTAGTTCTGTATCATAAAAGGGTCATCGTTTCTCCTCCTAGGGGTTATTCGAGATTTCTTAATCCAAACCGCAAGTAACGAGGCATTGGCTACCTTAAGAGAGTCATAGTTACTCGTCCCAATTGCTCACCCAGTCTGCCACTTTTCCTTACTGCGGCCAGTCTGCCAGAAGCGATATGTCACTCGTTGTGTATCTTAAGAGATTCATCGTTACTCTTTCCATAGGTTACTGGTATTCTCTGATTCAATGCCTCTCGTGACGAAAAAGTGGCTATCTTAATAGTGCAATACTTCTTCCTCCCATTTGCTCACACAGTTTACTACTTTTTTGTGTAGTTTTTGTCTGCCAGAAACTATAATTCACTAGTTTTGTATCATAAAAGAGTCATCGTTTCTCCTCCTAGGGGTTATTCGAGACCTCTTAATGCAAACCGCAAGTAACGAGGCATAGGCTACCTTAAGAGAGTCATAGTTACTCGTCCCAATTGCTCACCCAGTCTGCCACTTTTCCTTACTGCGGCCAGTCTGCCAGAAGCGATATGTCACTCGTTGTGTATCTTAAGAGATTCATCGTTACTCCTTCCATAGGTTTCTGGTATTCTCTGATTCAATGCCTCTCGTGACGAAAAAGTGGCTATCTTAATAGTGCAATACTTCTTCCTCCCAGTTGCTCACACAGTTTACTACTTTTTTGTGTAGTTTTTGTCTGCCAGAAACTATAATTCACTAGTTTTGTATCATAAAAGAGTCATCGTTTCTCCTCCTAGGGGTTATTCGAGACCTCTTAATCCAAACCGCAAGTAACGAGGCATTGGCTACCTTAAGAGAGTCATAATTACTCGTCCCAATTGCTCACCCAGTCTGCCACTTTTCCTTACTGTGGCCAGTCTGCCAGAAGCGATATGTCACTCGTTGTGTATCTTAAGAGATTCATCGTTACTCCTTCCATAGGTTTCTGGTATTCTCTGATTCAATGCCTCTCGTGACGAAAAAGTGGCTATCTTAATAGTGCAATACTTCTTCCTCCCAGTTGCTCACACAGTTTACTACTTTTTTGTGTAGTTTTTGTCTGCCAGAAACTATAATTCACTAGTTTTGTATCATAAAAGAGTCATCGTTTCTCCTCCTAGGGGTTATTCGAGACCTCTTAATCCAAACCGCAAGTAACGAGGCATTGGCTACCTTAAGAGAGTCATAATTACTCGTCCCAATTGCTCACCCAGTCTGCCACTTTTTCTTACTGCGGCCAGTCTGCCAGAAGCGATATGTCACTCGTTGTGTATCTTAAGAGATTCATCGTTACTCCTTAAATAGGTTACTGGTATTCTATGAGTCAATACCTCTCGTGACGAAAAAGTGGCTATCTTAATAGTGCAATACTTCTTCCTCCGAGTTGCTCACACAGTTTACTACTTTTTGTGTAGTTTTTGTCTGCCAGAAACTATAATTCACAAGCTGTGTATCATAAAAGAGTCATCGTTTCTCCTCCTAGGGGTTTTCGAGATTTCTTAATCCAAACCGCAAGTAACGAGGCATTGGCTACCTTAAGAGAGTCATAGTTACTCGTCCCAATTGCTCACCCAGTCTGCCACTTTTCCTTACTGCGGCCAGTCTGCCAGAAGCGATATGTCACTCGTTGTGTATCTTAAGAGATTCATCGTTACTCCTTCCATAGGTTACTGGTATTCTCTGAGTCAATACCTCTCTTGACGAAAAAGTGGCTATCTTAATAGTGCAATACTTCTTCCTCCGAGTTGCTCACACGGTTTACTACTTTTTGTGTACTTGCCAGTCTGCCAGAAGCGATATGTCACTAGTTGTGTATCATAAAAGTGTCATCGTTTCTCCTCCTAGGGGTTATTCGAGATTTCTTAATCCAAACCGCAAGTAACGAGGCAATGGCTACCTTAAGAGAGTCATAGTTACTCGTCCCAATTGCTCACCCAGTCTGCCACTTTTCCTTACTGTGGCCAGTCTGCCAGAAGCGATATGTCACTCGTTGTGTATCTTAAGAGATTCATCGTTACTCTTTCCATAGGTTACTGGTATTCTCTGATTCAATGCCTCTCGTGACGAAAAAGTGGCTATCTTAATAGTGCAATACTTCTTCCTCCCAGTTGCTCACACAGTTTACTACTTTTTTGTGTAGTTTTTGTCTGCCAGAAACTATAATTCACAAGTTTTGTATCATAAAAGAGTCATCGTTTCTCCTCCTAGGGGTTATTCGAGACCTCTTAATCCAAACCGCAAGTAACGAGGCATTGGCTACCTTAAGAGAGTCATAGTTACTCGTCCCAATTGCTCAACCAGTCTGCCACTTTTTCTTACTGCGGCCAGTCTGCCAGAAGCGATATGTCACTCGTTGTGTATCTTAAGAGATTCATCGTTACTCCTTAAATAGGTTACTGGTATTCTATGAGTCAATACCTCTCGTGACGAAAAAGTGGCTATCTTAATAGTGCAATACTTCTTCCTCCGAGTTGCTCACACAGTTTACTACTTTTTGTGTAGTTTTTGTCTGCCATAAACTATAATTCACTAGCTGTGTATCATAAAAGAGTCATCGTTTCTCCTCCTAGGGGTTTTCGAGATTTCTTAATCCAAACCGCAAGTAACGAGGCATTGGCTACCTTAAGAGAGTCATAGTTACTCGTCCCAATTGCTCACCCAGTCTGCCACTTTTCCTTACTGCGGCCAGTCTGCCAGAAGCGATATGTCACTCGTTGTGTATCTTAAGAGATTCATCGTTACTCTTTCCATAGGTTACTGGTATTCTCTGATTTAATGCCTCTCGTGACGAAAAAGTGGCTATCTTAATAGTGCAATACTTCTTCCTCCCAGTTGCTCACACAGTTTACTACTTTTTTGTGTAGTTTTTGTCTGCCAGAAACTATAATTCACTAGTTTTGTATCATAAAAGAGTCATCGTTTCTCCTCCTAGGGGTTATTCGAGACCTCTTAATGCAAACCGCAAGTAACGAGGCATTGACTACCTTAAGAGAGTCATAGTTACTCGTCCCAATTGCTCACCCAGTCTGCCACTTTTCCTTACTGCGGCCAGTCTGCCAGAAGCGATATGTCACTCGTTGTGTATCTTAAGAGATTCATCGTTACTCCTTCCATAGGTTTCTGGTATTCTCTGATTCAATGCCTCTCGTGACGAAAAAGTGGCTATCTTAATAGTGCAATACTTCTTCCTCCCAGTTGCTCACACAGTTTACTACTTTTTTGTGTAGTTTTTGTCTGCCAGAAACTATAATTCACTAGTTTTGTATCATAAAAGAGTCATCGTTTCTCCTCCTAGGGGTTATTCGAGACCTCTTAATCCAAACCGCAAGTAACGAGGCATTGGCTACCTTAAGAGAGTCATAGTTACTCGTCCCAATTGCTCACCCAGTCTGCCACTTTTTCTTACTGCGGCCAGTCTGCCAGAAGCGATATGTCACTCGTTGTGTATCTTAAGAGATTCATCGTTACTCCTTAAATAGGTTACTGGTATTCTATGAGTCAATACCTCTCGTGACGAAAAAGTGGCTATCTTAATAGTGCAATACTTCTTCCTCCGAGTTGCTCACACAGTTTACTACTTTTTGTGTAGTTTTTGTCTGCCAGAAACTATAATTCACTAGTTTTGTATCATAAAAGAGTCATCGTTTCTCCTCCTAGGGGTTTTCGAGATTTCTTAATCCAAACCGCAAGTAACGAGGCATTGGCTACCTTTAGAGAGTCATAGTTACTCGTCCCAATTGCTCACCCAGTCTGCCACTTTTCCTTACTGCGGCCAGTCTGCCAGAAGCGATATGTCACTCGTTGTGTATCTTAAGAGATTCATCGTTACTCCTTCCATAGGTTACTGGTATTCTCTGAGTCAATACCTCTCTTGACGAAAAAGTGGCTATCTTAATAGTGCAATACTTCTTCCTCCGAGTTGCTCACACGGTTTACTACTTTTTGTGTACCTGCCAGTCTGCCAGAAGCGATATGTCACTAGTTCTGTATCATAAAAGGGTCATCGTTTCTCCTCCTAGGGGTTATTCGAGATTTCTTAATCCAAACCACAAGTAACGAGGCATTGGCTACCTTAAGAGAGTCATAGTTACTCGTCCCAATTGCTCACCCAGTCTGCCACTTTTCCTTACTGTGGCCAGTCTGCCAGAAGCGATATGTCACTCGTTGTGTATCTTAAGAGATTCATCGTTACTCTTTCCATAGGTTACTGGTATTCTCTGATTCAATGCCTCTCGTGACGAAAAAGTGGCTATCTTAATAGTGCAATACTTCTTCCTCCCATTTGCTCACACAGTTTACTACTTTTTTGTGTAGTTTTTGTCTGCCATAAACTATAATTCACTAGTTTTGTATCATAAAAGAGTCATCGTTTCTCCTCCTAGGGGTTATTCGAGACCTCTTAATGCAAACCGCAAGTAACGAGGCATTGGCTACCTTAAGAGAGTCATAGTTACTCGTCCCAATTGCTCACCCAGTCTGCCACTTTTCCTTACTGCGGTCAGTCTGCCAGAAGCGATATGTCACTCGTTGTGTATCTTAAGAGATTCATCGTTACTCCTTCCATAGGTTACTGGTATTCTCTGATTCAATGCCTCTCGTGACGAAAAAGTGGCTATCTTAATAGTGCAATACTTCTTCCTCCCAGTTGCTCACACAGTTTACTACTTTTTTGTGTAGTTTTTGTCTGCCAGAAACTATAATTCACTAGTTTTGTATCATAAAAGAGTCATCGTTTCTCCTCCTAGGGGTTATTCGAGACCTCTTAATCCAAACCTCAAGTAACGAGGCATTGGCTACCTTAAGAGAGTCATAGTTACTCGTCCCAATTGCTCACCCAGTCTGCCACTTTTTCTTACTGCGGCCAGTCTGCCAGAAGCGATATGTCACTCGTTGTGTATCTTAAGAGATTCATCGTTACTCCTTAAATAGGTTACTGGTATTCTATGAGTCAATACCTCTCGTGACGAAAAAGTGGCTATCTGAATAGTGCAATACTTCTTCCTCCGAGTTGCTCACACAGTTTACTACTTTTTGTGTAGTTTTTGTCTGCCAGAAACTATAATTCACTAGCTGTGTATCATAAAAGAGTCATCGTTTCTCCTCCTAGGGGTTTTCGAGATTTCTTAATCCAAACCGCAAGTAACGAGGCATTGGCTACCTTAAGAGAGTCATAGTCACTCGTCCCAATTGCTCACCCAGTCTGCCACTTTTCCTTACTGCGGCCAGTCTGCCAGAAGCGATATGTCACTCGTTGTGTATCTTAAGAGATTCATCGTTACTCTTTCCATAGGTTACTGGTATTCTCTGATTCAATGCCTCTCGTGACGAAAAAGTGGCTATCTTAATAGTGCAATACTTCTTCCTCCCAGTTGCTCACACAGTTTACTACTTTTTTGTGTAGTTTTTGTCTGCCAGAAACTATAATTCACTAGTTTTGTATCATAAAAGAGTCATCGTTTCTCCTCCTAGGGGTTATTCGAGACCTCTTAATGCAAACCGCAAGTAACGAGGCATTGGCTACCTTAAGAGAGTCATAGTTACTCGTCCCAATTGCTCACCCAGTCTGCCACTTTTCCTTACTGCGGCCAGTCTGCCAGAAGCGATATGTCACTCGTTGTGTATCTTAAGAGATTCATCGTTACTCTTTCCATAGGTTACTGGTATTCTCTGTTTCAATGCCTCTCGTGACGAAAAAGTGGCTATCTTAATAGTGCAATACTTCTTCCTCCCAGTTGCTCACACAGTTTACCACTTTTTTGTGTAGTTTTTGTCTGCCAGAAACTATAATTCACTAGTTTTGTATCATAAAAGAGTCATCGTTTCTCCTCCTATGGGTTTTCGAGATTTCTTAATCCAAACCGCAAGTAACGAGGCATTGGCTACCTTAAGAGAGTCATAGTTACTCGTCCCAATTGCTCACCCAGTCTGCCAATTTTTCCTTACTGCGGCCAGTCTGCCAGAAGCGATATGTCACTCGTTGTGTATCTTAAGAGATTCATCGTTACTCCTTAAATAGGTTACTGGTATTCTATGAGTCAATACCTCTCGTGACGAAAAAGTGGCTATCTTAATAGTGCAATACTTCTTCCTCCGAGTTGCTCACACTGTTTACTACTTTTCGTGTAGTTTTTGTCTGCCAGAAACTATAATTCACTAGCTGTGTATCATAAAAGAGTCATCGTTTCTCCTCCTAGGGGTTTTCGAGATTTCTTAATCCAAACCGCAAGTAACGAGGCATTGGCTACCTTAAGAGAGTCATAGTTACTCGTCCCAATTGCTCACCCAGTCTGCCACTTTTCCTTACTGCGGCCAGTCTGCCAGAAGCGATATGTCACTCGTTGTGTATCTTAAGAGATTCATCGTTACTCTTTCCATAGGTTACTGGTATTCTCTGATTCAATGCCTCTCGTGACGAAAAAGTGGCTATCTTAATAGTGCAATACTTCTTCCTCCCAGTTGCTCACACAGTTTACTACTTTTTTGTCTTGTTTTTGTCTGCCAGAAACTATAATTCACTAGTTTTGTATCATAAAAGAGTCATCGTTTCTCCTCCTAGGGGTTATTCGAGACCTCTTAATGCAAACCGCAAGTAACGAGGCATTGGCTACCTTAAGAGAGTCATAGTTACTCGTCCCAATTGCTCACCCAGTCTGCCACTTTTCCTTACTGCGGCCAGTCTGCCAGAAGCGATATGTCACTCGTTATGTATCTTAAGAGATTCATCGTTACTCTTTCCATAGGTTACTGGTATTCTCTGATTCAATGCCTCTCGTGACGAAAAAGTGGCTATCTTAATAGCGCAATACTTCTTCCTCCCAGTTGCTCACACAGTTTACTACTTTTTTGTGTAGTTTTTGTCTGCCAGAAACTATAATTCACTAGTTTTGTATCATAAAAGAGTCATCGTTTCTCCTCCTATGGGTTTTCGAGATTTCTTAATCCAAACCGCAAGTAACGAGGCATTGGCTACCTTAAGAGAGTCATAGTTACTCGACCCAATTGCTCACCCAGTCTGCCAATTTTTCCTTACTGCGGCCAGTCTGCCAGAAGCGATATGTCACTCGTTGTGTATCTTAAGAGATTCATCGTTACTCTTTCCATAGGTTACTGGTATTCTCTGATTCAATGCCTCTCGTGACGAAAAACTGGCTATCTTAATAGTGCAATACTTCTTCCTCCCAGTTGCTCACACAGTTTACTACTTTTTTGTGTAGTTTTTGTCTGCCAGAAACTATAATTCACTAGTTTTGTATCATAAAAGAGTCATCGTTTCTCCTCCTAGGGGTTATTCGAGACCTCTTAATGCAAACCGCAAGTAACGAGGCATTGGCTACCTTAAGAGAGTCATAGTTACTCGTCCCAATTGCTCACCCAGTCTGCCACTTGTCCTTACTGCGGCCAGTCTGCCAGAAGCGATATGTCACTCGTTGTGTATCTTAAGAGATTCATCGTTACTCTTTCCATAGGTTACTGGTATTCTCTGATTCAATGCCTCTCGTGACGAAAAAGTGGCTATCTTAATAGTGCAATACTTCTTCCTCCCAGTTGCTCACACAGTTTACTACTTTTTTGTGTAGTTTTTGTCTGCCAGAACTATAATTCACTAGTTTTGTATCATAAAAGAGTCATCGTTTCTCCTCCTAGGGGTTTTCGAGATTTCTTAATCCAGACCGCAAGTAACGAGGCATTGGCTACCTTAAGAGAGTCATAGTTACTCGTCCCCATTGCTCACCCAGTCTGCCACTTTTTCTTACTGTGGCCAGTCTGCCAGAAGCGATATGTCACTCGTTGTGTATCTTAAGAGATTCATCGTTACTCCTTCCATAGGTTACTGGTATTCTCTGAGTCAATACCTCTCTTGACGAAAAAGTGGCTATCTTAATAGTGCAATACTTCTTCCTCCGAGTTGCTCACACAGTTTACTACTTTTTGTGTACTTGCCAGTCTGCCAGAAGCGATATGTCACTAGTTGTGTATCATAAAAGGGTCATCGTTTCTCCTCCTAGGGGTTATTCGAGATTTCTTAATCCAAACCGCAAGTAACGAGGCATTGGCTACCTTAAGAGAGTCATAGTTACTCGTCCCAATTGCTCACCCAGTCTGCCACTTTTCCTTACTGCGGCCAGTCTGCCAGAAGCGATATGTCACTCGTTGTGTATCTTAAGAGATTCATCGTTACTCTTTTCATAGGTTACTGGTGTTCTCTGATTCAATGCCTCTCGTGACGAAAAAGTGGCTATCTTAATAGTTCAATACTTCTTCCTCCCATTTGCTCACACAGTTTACTACTTTTTTGTGTAGTTTTTGTCTGCCAGAAACTATAATTCACTAGTTTTGTATCATAAAAGAGTCATCGTTTCTCCTCCTAGGGGTTATTCGAGACCTCTTAATCCAAACCGCAAGTAACGAGGCATTGGCTACCTTAAGAGAGTCATAGTTACTCGTCCCAATTGCTCACCCAGTCTGCCACTTTTTCTTACTGCGGCCAGTCTGCCAGAAGCGATATGTCACTCGTTGTGTATCTTAAGAGATTCATCGTTACTCCTTAAATAGGTTACTGGTATTCTATGAGTCAATACCTCTCGTGACGAAAAAGTGGCTATCTTAATAGTGCAATACTTCTTCCTCCGAGTTGCTCACACAGTTCACTACTTTTTGTGTAGTTTTTGTCTGCCAGAAACTATAATTCACTAGCTGTGTATCATAAAAGAGTCATCGTTTCTCCTCCTAGGGGTTTTCGAGATTTCTTAATCCAAACCGCAAGTAACGAGGCATTGGCTACCTTTAGAGAGTCATAGTTACTCGTCCCAATTGCTCACCCAGTCTGCCACTTTTCCTTACTGCGGCCAGTCTGCCAGAAGCGATATGTCACTCGTTGTGTATCTTAAGAGATTCATCGTTACTCCTTCCATAGGTTACTGGTATTCTCTGAGTCAATACCTCTCTTGACGAAAAAGTGGCTATCTTAATAGTGCAATACTTCTTCCTCCGAGTTGCTCACACGGTTTACTACTTTTTGTGTACCTGCCAGTCTGCCAGAAGCGATATGTCACTAGTTCTGTATCATAAAAGGGTCATCGTTTCTCCTCCTAGGGGTTATTCGAGATTTCTTAATCCAAACCGCAAGTAACGAGGCATTGGCTACCTTAAGAGAGTCATAGTTACTCGTCCCAATTGCTCACCCAGTCTGCCACTTTTCCTTACTGTGGCCAGTCTGCCAGAAGCGATATGTCACTCGTTGTGTATCTTAAGAGATTCATCGTTACTCTTTCCATAGGTTACTGGTATTCTCTGATTCAATGCCTCTCGTGACGAAAAAGTGGCTATCTTAATAGTGCAATACTTCTTCCTCCCATTTGCTCACACAGTTTACTACTTTTTTGTGTAGTTTTTGTCTGCCAGAAACTATAATTCACTAGTTTTGTATCATAAAAGAGTCATCGTTTCTCCTCCTAGGGGTTATTCGAGACCTCTTAATGCAAACCGCAAGTAACGAGGCATTGGCTACCTTAAGAGAGTCATAGTTACTCGTCCCAATTGCTCACCCAGTCTGCCACTTTTCCTTACTGCGGTCAGTCTGCCAGAAGCGATATGTCACTCGTTGTGTATCTTAAGAGATTCATCGTTACTCCTTCCATAGGTTACTGGTATTCTCTGATTCAATGCCTCTCGTGACGAAAAAGTGGCTATCTTAATAGTGCAATACTTCTTCCTCCCAGTTGCTCACACAGTTTACTACTTTTTTGTGTAGTTTTTGTCTGCCAGAAACTATAATTCACTAGTTTTGTATCATAAAAGAGTCATCGTTTCTCCTCCTAGGGGTTATTCGAGACCTCTTAATCCAAACCTCAAGTAACGAGGCATTGGCTACCTTAAGAGAGTCATAGTTACTCGTCCCAATTGCTCACCCAGTCTGCCACTTTTTCTTACTGCGGCCAGTCTGCCAGAAGCGATATGTCACTCGTTGTGTATCTTAAGAGATTCATCGTTACTCCTTAAATAGGTTACTGGTATTCTATGAGTCAATACCTCTCGTGACGAAAAAGTGGCTATCTGAATAGTGCAATACTTCTTCCTCCGAGTTGCTCACACAGTTTACTACTTTTTGTGTAGTTTTTGTCTGCCAGAAACTATAATTCACTAGCTGTGTATCATAAAAGAGTCATCGTTTCTCCTCCTAGGGGTTTTCGAGATTTCTTAATCCAAACCGCAAGTAACGAGGCATTGGCTACCTTAAGAGAGTCATAGTCACTCGTCCCAATTGCTCACCCAGTCTGCCACTTTTCCTTACTGCGGCCAGTCTGCCAGAAGCGATATGTCACTCGTTGTGTATCTTAAGAGATTCATCGTTACTCTTTCCATAGGTTACTGGTATTCTCTGATTCAATGCCTCTCGTGACGAAAAAGTGGCTATCTTAATAGTGCAATACTTCTTCCTCCCAGTTGCTCACACAGTTTACTACTTTTTTGTGTAGTTTTTGTCTGCCAGAAACTATAATTCACTAGTTTTGTATCATAAAAGAGTCATCGTTTCTCCTCCTAGGGGTTATTCGAGACCTCTTAATGCAAACCGCAAGTAACGAGGCATTGGCTACCTTAAGAGAGTCATAGTTACTCGTCCCAATTGCTCACCCAGTCTGCCACTTTTCCTTACTGCGGCCAGTCTGCCAGAAGCGATATGTCACTCGTTGTGTATCTTAAGAGATTCATCGTTACTCTTTCCATAGGTTACTGGTATTCTCTGTTTCAATGCCTCTCGTGACGAAAAAGTGGCTATCTTAATAGTGCAATACTTCTTCCTCCCAGTTGCTCACACAGTTTACCACTTTTTTGTGTAGTTTTTGTCTGCCAGAAACTATAATTCACTAGTTTTGTATCATAAAAGAGTCATCGTTTCTCCTCCTATGGGTTTTCGAGATTTCTTAATCCAAACCGCAAGTAACGAGGCATTGGTTACCTTAAGAGAGTCATAGTTACTCGTCCCAATTGCTCACCCAGTCTGCCAATTTTTCCTTACTGCGGCCAGTCTGCCAGAAGCGATATGTCACTCGTTGTGTATCTTAAGAGATTCATCGTTACTCCTTAAATAGGTTACTGGTATTCTATGAGTCAATACCTCTCGTGACGAAAAAGTGGCTATCTTAATAGTGCAATACTTCTTCCTCCGAGTTGCTCACACTGTTTACTACTTTTCGTGTAGTTTTTGTCTGCCAGAAACTATAATTCACTAGCTGTGTATCATAAAAGAGTCATCGTTTCTCCTCCTAGGGGTTTTCGAGATTTCTTAATCCAAACCGCAAGTAACGAGGCATTGGCTACCTTAAGAGAGTCATAGTTACTCGTCCCAATTGCTCACCCAGTCTGCCACTTTTCCTTACTGCGGCCAGTCTGCCAGAAGCGATATGTCACTCGTTGTGTATCTTAAGAGATTCATCGTTACTCTTTCCATAGGTTACTGGTATTCTCTGATTCAATGCCTCTCGTGACGAAAAAGTGGCTATCTTAATAGTGCAATACTTCTTCCTCCCAGTTGCTCACACAGTTTACTACTTTTTTGTCTTGTTTTTGTCTGCCAGAAACTATAATTCACTAGTTTTGTATCATAAAAGAGTCATCGTTTCTCCTCCTAGGGGTTATTCGAGACCTCTTAATGCAAACCGCAAGTAACGAGGCATTGGCTACCTTAAGAGAGTCATAGTTACTCGTCCCAATTGCTCACCCAGTCTGCCACTTTTCCTTACTGCGGCCAGTCTGCCAGAAGCGATATGTCACTCGTTATGTATCTTAAGAGATTCATCGTTACTCTTTCCATAGGTTACTGGTATTCTCTGATTCAATGCCTCTCGTGACGAAAAAGTGGCTATCTTAATAGCGCAATACTTCTTCCTCCCAGTTGCTCACACAGTTTACTACTTTTTTGTGTAGTTTTTGTCTGCCAGAAACTATAATTCACTAGTTTTGTATCATAAAAGAGTCATCGTTTCTCCTCCTATGGGTTTTCGAGATTTCTTAATCCAAACCGCAAGTAACGAGGCATTGGCTACCTTAAGAGAGTCATAGTTACTCGACCCAATTGCTCACCCAGTCTGCCAATTTTTCCTTACTGCGGCCAGTCTGCCAGAAGCGATATGTCACTCGTTGTGTATCTTAAGAGATTCATCGTTACTCTTTCCATAGGTTACTGGTATTCTCTGATTCAATGCCTCTCGTGACGAAAAACTGGCTATCTTAATAGTGCAATACTTCTTCCTCCCAGTTGCTCACACAGTTTACTACTTTTTTGTGTAGTTTTTGTCTGCCAGAAACTATAATTCACTAGTTTTGTATCATAAAAGAGTCATCGTTTCTCCTCCTAGGGGTTATTCGAGACCTCTTAATGCAAACCGCAAGTAACGAGGCATTGGCTACCTTAAGAGAGTCATAGTTACTCGTCCCAATTGCTCACCCAGTCTGCCACTTGTCCTTACTGCGGCCAGTCTGCCAGAAGCGATATGTCACTCGTTGTGTATCTTAAGAGATTCATCGTTACTCTTTCCATAGGTTACTGGTATTCTCTGATTCAATGCCTCTCGTGACGAAAAAGTGGCTATCTTAATAGTGCAATACTTCTTCCTCCCAGTTGCTCACACAGTTTACTACTTTTTTGTGTAGTTTTTGTCTGCCAGAACTATAATTCACTAGTTTTGTATCATAAAAGAGTCATCGTTTCTCCTCCTAGGGGTTTTCGAGATTTCTTAATCCAGACCGCAAGTAACGAGGCATTGGCTACCTTAAGAGAGTCATAGTTACTCGTCCCCATTGCTCACCCAGTCTGCCACTTTTTCTTACTGTGGCCAGTCTGCCAGAAGCGATATGTCACTCGTTGTGTATCTTAAGAGATTCATCGTTACTCCTTCCATAGGTTACTGGTATTCTCTGAGTCAATACCTCTCTTGACGAAAAAGTGGCTATCTTAATAGTGCAATACTTCTTCCTCCGAGTTGCTCACACAGTTTACTACTTTTTGTGTACTTGCCAGTCTGCCAGAAGCGATATGTCACTAGTTGTGTATCATAAAAGGGTCATCGTTTCTCCTCCTAGGGGTTATTCGAGATTTCTTAATCCAAACCGCAAGTAACGAGGCATTGGCTACCTTAAGAGAGTCATAGTTACTCGTCCCAATTGCTCACCCAGTCTGCCACTTTTCCTTACTGCGGCCAGTCTGCCAGAAGCGATATGTCACTCGTTGTGTATCTTAAGAGATTCATCGTTACTCTTTTCATAGGTTACTGGTGTTCTCTGATTCAATGCCTCTCGTGACGAAAAAGTGGCTATCTTAATAGTTCAATACTTCTTCCTCCCACTTGCTCACACAGTTTACTACTTTTTTGTGTAGTTTTTGTCTGCCAGAAACTATAATTCACTAGTTTTGTATCATAAAAGAGTCATCGTTTCTCCTCCTAGGGGTTATTCGAGACCTCTTAATGCAAACCGCAAGTAACGAGGCATTGGCTACCTTAAGAGAGTCATAGTTACTCGTCCCAATTGCTCACCCAGTCTGCCACTTTTCCTTACTGCGGCCAGTCTGCCAGAAGCGATATGTCACTCGTTGTGTATCTTAAGAGATTCATCGTTACTCCTTCCATAGGTTACTGGTATTCTGTGATTCAATGCCTCTCGTGACGAAAAAGTGGCTATCTTAATAGTGCAATACTTCTTCCTCCCAGTTGCTCACACAGTTTACTACTTTTTTGTGTAGTTTTTGTCTGCCAGAAACTATAATTCACTAGTTTTGTATCATAAAAGAGTCATCGTTTCTCCTCCTAGGGGTTATTCGAGACCTCTTAATCCAAACCGCAAGTAACGAGGCATTGGCTACCTTAAGAGAGTCATAGTTACTCGTCCCAATTGCTCACCCAGTCTGCCACTTTTTCTTACTGCGGCCAGTCTGCCAGAAGCGATATGTCACTCGTTGTGTATCTTAAGAGATCATCGTTACTCCTTAAATAGGTTACTGGTATTCTATGAGTCAATACCTCTCGTGACGAAAAAGTGGCTATCTTAATAGTGCAATACTTCTTCCTCCGAGTTGCTCACACAGTTTACTACTTTTTGTGTAGTTTTTGTCTGCCAGAAACTATAATTCACTAGCTGTGTATCATAAAAGAGTCATCGTTTCTCCTCCTAGGGGTTTTCGAGATTTCTTAATCCAAACCGCAAGTAACGAGGCATTGGCTACCTTAAGAGAGTCATAGTTACTCGTCCCAATTGCTCACCCAGTCTGCCACTTTTCCTTACTGCGGCCAGTCTGCCAGAAGCGATATGTCACTCGTTGTGTATCTTAAGAGATTCATCGTTACTCTTTCCATAGGTTACTGGTATTCTCTGATTCAATGCCTCTCGTGACGAAAAAGTGGCTATCTTAATAGTGCAATACTTCTTCCTCCCAGTTGCTCACACAGTTTACTACTTTTTTGTGTAGTTTTAGTCTGCCAGAAACTATAATTCACTAGTTTTGTATCATAAAAGAGTCATCGTTTCTCCTCCTAGGGGTTATTCGAGACCTCTTAATGCAAACCGCAAGTAACGAGGCATTGGCTACCTTAAGAGAGTCATAGTTACTCGTCCCAATTGCTCACCCAGTCTGCCACTTTTCCTTACTGCGGCCAGTCTGCCAGAAGCGATATGTCACTCGTTATGTATCTTAAGAGATTCATCGTTACTCTTTCCATAGGTTACTGGTATTCTCTGATTCAATGCCTCTCGTGACGAAAAAGTGGCTATCTTAATAGTGCAATACTTCTTCCTCCCAGTTGCTCACACAGTTTACTACTTTTTTGTGTAGTTTTTTTCTGCCAGAAACTATAATTGACTAGTTTTGTATCATAAAAGTGTCATCGTTTCTCCTCCTAGGGGTTATTCGAGACCTCTTAATGCAAACCGCAAGTAACGAGGCATTGGCTACCTTAAGAGAGTCATAGTTACTCGTCCCAATTGCTCACCCAGTCTGCCACTTGTCCTTACTGCGGCCAGTCTGCCAGAAGCGATATGTCACTCGTTGTGTATCTTAAGAGATTCATCGTTACTCTTTCCATAGGTTACTGGTATTCTCTGATTCAATGCCTCTCGTGACGAAAAAGTGGCTATCTTAATAGTGCAATACTTCTTCCTCCCAGTTGCTCACACAGTTTACTACTTTTTTGTGTAGTTTTTGTCTGCCAGAACTATAATTCACTAGTTTTGTATCATAAAAGAGTCATCGTTTCTCCTCCTAGGGGTTTTCGAGATTTCTTAATCCAGACCGCAAGTAACGAGGCATTGGCTACCTTAAGAGAGTCATAGTTACTCGTCCCCATTGCTCACCCAGTCTGCCACTTTTTCTTACTGTGGCCAGTCTGCCAGAAGCGATATGTCACTCGTTGTGTATCTTAAGAGATTCATCGTTACTCCTTCCATAGGTTACTGGTATTCTCTGAGTCAATACCTCTCTTGACGAAAAAGTGGCTATCTTAATAGTGCAATACTTCTTCCTCCGAGTTGCTCACACAGTTTACTACTTTTTGTGTACTTGCCAGTCTGCCAGAAGCGATATGTCACTAGTTGTGTATCATAAAAGGGTCATCGTTTCTCCTCCTAGGGGTTATTCGAGATTTCTTAATCCAAACCGCAAGTAACGAGGCATTGGCTACCTTAAGAGAGTCATAGTTACTCGTCCCAATTGCTCACCCAGTCTGCCACTTTTCCTTACTGCGGCCAGTCTGCCAGAAGCGATATGTCACTCGTTGTGTATCTTAAGAGATTCATCGTTACTCTTTTCATAGGTTACTGGTGTTCTCTGATTCAATGCCTCTCGTGACGAAAAAGTGGCTATCTTAATAGTTCAATACTTCTTCCTCCCATTTGCTCACACAGTTTACTACTTTTTTGTGTAGTTTTTGTCTGCCAGAAACTATAATTCACTAGTTTTGTATCATAAAAGAGTCATCGTTTCTCCTCCTAGGGGTTATTCGAGACCTCTTAATGCAAACCGCAAGTAACGAGGCATTGGCTACCTTAAGAGAGTCATAGTTACTCGTCCCAATTGCTCACCCAGTCTGCCACTTTTCCTTACTGCGGCCAGTCTGCCAGAAGCGATATGTCACTCGTTGTGTATCTTAAGAGATTCATCGTTACTCCTTCCATAGGTTACTGGTATTCTGTGATTCAATGCCTCTCGTGACGAAAAAGTGGCTATCTTAATAGTGCAATACTTCTTCCTCCCAGTTGCTCACACAGTTTACTACTTTTTTGTGTAGTTTTTGTCTGCCAGAAACTATAATTCACTAGTTTTGTATCATAAAAGAGTCATCGTTTCTCCTCCTAGGGGTTATTCGAGACCTCTTAATCCAAACCGCAAGTAACGAGGCATTGGCTACCTTAAGAGAGTCATAGTTACTCGTCCCAATTGCTCACCCAGTCTGCCACTTTTTCTTACTGCGGCCAGTCTGCCAGAAGCGATATGTCACTCGTTGTGTATCTTAAGAGATCATCGTTACTCCTTAAATAGGTTACTGGTATTCTATGAGTCAATACCTCTCGTGACGAAAAAGTGGCTATCTTAATAGTGCAATACTTCTTCCTCCGAGTTGCTCACACAGTTTACTACTTTTTGTGTAGTTTTTGTCTGCCAGAAACTATAATTCACTAGCTGTGTATCATAAAAGAGTCATCGTTTCTCCTCCTAGGGGTTTTCGAGATTTCTTAATCCAAACCGCAAGTAACGAGGCATTGGCTACCTTAAGAGAGTCATAGTTACTCGTCCCAATTGCTCACCCAGTCTGCCACTTTTCCTTACTGCGGCCAGTCTGCCAGAAGCGATATGTCACTCGTTGTGTATCTTAAGAGATTCATCGTTACTCTTTCCATAGGTTACTGGTATTCTCTGATTCAATGCCTCTCGTGACGAAAAAGTGGCTATCTTAATAGTGCAATACTTCTTCCTCCCAGTTGCTCACACAGTTTACTACTTTTTTGTGTAGTTTTAGTCTGCCAGAAACTATAATTCACTAGTTTTGTATCATAAAAGAGTCATCGTTTCTCCTCCTAGGGGTTATTCGAGACCTCTTAATGCAAACCGCAAGTAACGAGGCATTGGCTACCTTAAGAGAGTCATAGTTACTCGTCCCAATTGCTCACCCAGTCTGCCACTTTTCCTTACTGCGGCCAGTCTGCCAGAAGCGATATGTCACTCGTTATGTATCTTAAGAGATTCATCGTTACTCTTTCCATAGGTTACTGGTATTCTCTGATTCAATGCCTCTCGTGACGAAAAAGTGGCTATCTTAATAGTGCAATACTTCTTCCTCCCAGTTGCTCACACAGTTTACTACTTTTTTGTGTAGTTTTTTTCTGCCAGAAACTATAATTGACTAGTTTTGTATCATAAAAGTGTCATCGTTTCTCCTCCTAGGGGTTTTCGAGATTTCTTAATCCAAACCGCAAGTAACGAGGCATTGGCTACCTTAAGAGAGTCATAGTTACTCGTCCCAATTGCTCACCCAGTCTGCCACTTTTCCTTACTGCGGCCAGTCTGCCAGAAGCGATATGTCACTCGTTGTGTATCTTAAGAGATTCATCGTTACTCTTTCCATAGGTTACTGGTATTCTCTGATTCAATGCCTCTCGTGACGAAAAAGTGGCTATCTTAATAGTGCAATACTTCTTCCTCCGAGTTGCTCACACAGTTTACTACTTTTTGTGTAGTTTTTGTCTGCCAGAAACTATAATTCACTAGCTGTGTATCATAAAAGAGTCATCGTTTCTCCTCCTAGGGGTTTTCGAGATTTCTTAATCCAGACCGCAAGTAACGAGGCATTGGCTACCTTAAGAGAGTCATAGTTACTCGTCCCCATTGCTCACCCAGTCTGCCACTTTTTCTTACTGTGGCCAGTCTGCCAGAAGCGATATTTCACTCGTTGTGTATCTTAAGAGATTCATCGTTACTCCTTCCATAGGTTACTGGTATTCTCTGAGTCAATACCTCTCTTGACGAAAAAGTGGCTATCTTAATAGTGCAATACTTCTTCCTCCCATTTGCTCACACAGTTTACTACTTTTTTGTGTAGTTTTTGTCTGCCAGAAACTATAATTCACTAGTTTTGTATCATAAAAGAGTCATCGTTTCTCCTCCTAGGGGTTATTCGAGACCTCTTAATGCAAACCGCAAGTAACGAGGCATTGGCTACCTTAAGAGAGTCATAGTTACTCGTCCCAATTGCTCACCCAGTCTGCCACTTTTCCTTACTGCGGCCAGTCTGCCAGAAGCGATATGTCACTCGTTGTGTATCTTAAGAGATTCATCGTTACTCTTTCCATAGGTTACTGGTATTCTCTGATTCAATGCCTCTCGTGACGAAAAAGTGGCTATCTTAATAGTGCAATACTTCTTCCTCCCAGTTGCTCACACAGTTTACTACTTTTTTGTGTAGTTTTTGTCTGCCAGAAACTATAATTCACTAGTTTTGTATCATAAAAGAGTCATCGTTTCTCCTCCTAGGGGTTATTCGAGACCTCTTAATCCAAACCGCAAGTAACGAGGCATTGGCTACCTTAAGAGAGTCATAGTTACTCGTCCCAATTGCTCACCCAGTCTGCCACTTTTCCTTACTGCGGCCAGTCTGCCAGAAGCGATATGTCACTCGTTGTGTATCTTAAGAGATTCATCGTTACTCTTTCCATAGGTTACTGGTATTCTCTGATTCAATGCCTCTCGTGACGAAAAAGTGGCTATCTTAATAGTGCAATACTTCTTCCTCCCAGTTGCTCACACAGTTTACTACTTTTTTGTATAGTTTTTGTCTGCCAGAAACTATAATTCACTAGTTTTGTATCATAAAAGAGTCATCGTTTCTCCTCCTAGGGGTTTTCGAGATTTCTTAATCCAAACCGCAAGTAACGAGGCATTGGCTACCTTAAGAGAGTCATAGTTACTCGTCCCAATTGCTCACCCAGTCTGCCACTTTTCCTTACTGCGGCCAGTCTGCCAGAAGCGATATGTCACTCGTTGTGTATCTTAAGAGATTCATCGTTACTCTTTCCATAGGTTACTGGTATTCTCTGATTCAATGCCTCTCGTGACGAAAAAGTGGCTATCTTAATAGTGCAATACTTCTTCCTCCCAGTTGCTCACACAGTTTACTACTTTTTTGTGTAGTTTTTGTCTGCCAGAAACTATAATTCACTAGTTTTGTATCATAAAAGAGTCATCGTTTCTCCTCCTAGGGGTTTTCGAGATTTCTTAATCCAAACCGCAAGTAACGAGGCATTGGCTACCTTAAGAGAGTCATAGTTACTCGTCCCAATTGCTCACCCAGTCTGCCACTTTTCCTTACTGCGGCCAGTCTGCCAGAAGCGATATGTCACTCGTTGTGTATCTTAAGAGATTCATCGTTACTCCTTTCATAGGTTACTGGTATTCTCTGAGTCAATACCTCTCGTGACGAAAAAGTGGCTATCTTAATAGTGCAATACTTCTTCCTCCGAGTTGCTCACACAGTTTACTACTTTTTGTGTAGTTTTTGTCTGCCAGAAACTATAATTCACTAGCTGTGTATCATAAAAGAGTCATCGTTTCTCCTCCTAGGGGTTTTCGAGATTTCTTAATGCAAACCGCAAGTAACGAGGCATTGGCTACCTTAAGAGAGTCATAGTTACTCGTCCCCATTGCTCACCCAGTCTGCCACTTTTTCTTACTGTGGCCAGTCTGCCAGAAGCGATATGTCACTCGTTGTGTATCTTAAGAGATTCATCGTTACTCCTTCCATAGGTTACTGGTATTCTCTGAGTCAATACCTCTCTTGACGAAAAAGTGGCTATCTTAATAGTGCAATACTTCTTCCTCCGAGTTGCTCACACAGTTTACTACTTTTTGTGTACTTGCCAGTCTGCCAGAAGCGATATGTCACTAGTTGTGTATCATAAAAGGGTCATCGTTTCTCCTCCTAGGGGTTATTCGAGATTTCTTAATCCAAACCGCAAGTAACGAGGCATTGGCTACCTTAAGAGAGTCATAGTTACTCGTCCCAATTGCTCACCCAGTCTGCCACTTTTCCTTACTGCGGCCAGTCTGCCAGAAGCGATATGTCACTCGTTGTGTATCTTAAGAGATTCATCGTTACTCTTTCCATAGGTTACTGGTATTCTCTGATTCAATGCCTCTCGTGACGAAAAAGTGGCTATCTTAATAGTGCAATACTTCTTCCTCCCATTTGCTCACACAGTTTACTACTTTTTTGTGTAGTTTTTGTCTGCCAGAAACTATAATTCACTAGTTTTGTATCATAAAAGAGTCATCGTTTCTCCTCCTAGGGGTTATTCGAGACCTCTTAATGCAAACCGCAAGTAACGAGGCATTGGCTACCTTAAGAGAGTCATAGTTACTCGTCCCAATTGCTCACCCAGTCTGCCACTTTTCCTTACTGCGGCCAGTCTGCCAGAAGCGATATGTCACTCGTTGTGTATCTTAAGAGATTCATCGTTACTCTTTCCATAGGTTACTGGTATTCTCTGATTCAATGCCTCTCGTGACGAAAAAGTGGCTATCTTAATAGTGCAATACTTCTTCCTCCCAGTTGCTCACACAGTTTACTACTTTTTTGTGTAGTTTTTGTCTGCCAGAAACTATAATTCACTAGTTTTGTATCATAAAAGAGTCATCGTTTCTCCTCCTAGGGGTTATTCGAGACCTCTTAATGCAAACCGCAAGTAACGAGGCATTGGCTACCTTAAGAGAGTCATAGTTACTCGTCCCAATTGCTCACCCAGTCTGCCACTTGTCCTTACTGCGGCCAGTCTGCCAGAAGCGATATGTCACTCGTTGTGTATCTTAAGAGATTCATCGTTACTCTTTCCATAGGTTACTGGTATTCTCTGATTCAATGCATCTCGTGACGAAAAAGTGGCTATCTTAATAGTGCAATACTTCTTCCTCCCATTTGCTCACACAGTTTACTACTTTTTTGTGTAGTTTTTGTCTGCCAGAAACTATAATTCACTGGTTTTGTATCATAAAAGAGTCATCGTTTCTCCTCCTAGGGGTTATTCGAGACCTCTTAATGCAAACCGCAAGTAACGAGGCATTGGCTACCTTAAGAGAGTCATAGTTACTCGTCCCAATTGCTCACCCAGTCTGCCACTTTTCCTTACTGCGGCCAGTCTGCCAGAAGCGATATGTCACTCGTTGTGTATCTTAAGAGATTCATCGTTACTCTTTCCATAGGTTACTGGTATTCTCTGATTCAATGCCTCTCGTGACGAAAAAGTGGCTATCTTAATAGTGCGATACTTCTTCCTCCGAGTTGCTCACACAGTTTACTACTTTTTGTGTAGTTTTTGTCTGCCAGAAACTATAATTCACTAGCTGTGTATCATAAAAGAGTCATCGTTTCTCCTCCTAGGGGTTTTCGAGATTTCTTAATCCAGACCGCAAGTAACGAGGCATTGGCTACCTTAAGAGAGTCATAGTTACTCGTCCCCATTGCTCACCCAGTCTGCCACTTTTTCTTACTGTGGCCAGTCTGCCAGAAGCGATATGTCACTCGTTGTGTATCTTAAGAGATTCATCGTTACTCCTTCCATAGGTTACTGGTATTCTCTGAGTCAATACCTCTCTTGACGAAAAAGTGGCTATCTTAATAGTGCAATACTTCTTCCTCCGAGTTGCTCACACAGTTTACTACTTTTTGTGTACTTGCCAGTCTGCCAGAAGCGATATGTCACTAGTTGTGTATCATAAAAGGGTCATCGTTTCTCCTCCTAGGGGTTATTCGAGATTTCTTAATCCAAACCGCAAGTAACGAGGCATTGGCTACCTTAAGAGAGTCATAGTTACTCGTCCCAATTGCTCACCCAGTCTGCCACTTTTCCTTACTGCGGCCAGTCTGCCAGAAGCGATATGTCACTCGTTGTGTATCTTAAGAGATTCATCGTTACTCTTTCCATAGGTTACTGGTGTTCTCTGATTCAATGCCTCTCGTGACGAAAAAGTGGCTATCTTAATAGTTCAATACTTCTTCCTCCCATTTGCTCACACAGTTTACTACTTTTTTGTGTAGTTTTTGTCTGCCAGAAACTATAATTCACTAGTTTTGTATCATAAAAGAGTCATCGTTTCTCCTCCTAGGGGTTATTCGAGACCTCTTAATGCAAACCGCAAGTAACGAGGCATTGGCTACCTTAAGAGAGTCATAGTTACTCGTCCCAATTGCTCACCCAGTCTGCCACTTTTCCTTACTGCGGCCAGTCTGCCAGAAGCGATATGTCACTCGTTGTGTATCTTAAGAGATTCATCGTTACTCTTTCCATAGGTTACTGGTATTCTCTGATTCAATGCCTCTCGTGACGAAAAAGTGGCTATCTTAATAGTGCAATACTTCTTCCTCCCAGTTGCTCACACAGTTTACTACTTTTTTGTGTAGTTTTTGTCTGCCAGAAACTATAATTCACTAGTTTTGTATCATAAAAGAGTCATCGTTTCTCCTCCTAGGGGTTATTCGAGACCTCTTAATCCAAACCGCAAGTAACGAGGCATTGGCTACCTTAAGAGAGTCATAGTTACTCGTCCCAATTCCTCACCCAGTCTGCCACTTTTCCTTACTGCGGCCAGTCTGCCAGAAGCGATATGTCACTCGTTGTGTATCTTAAGAGATTCATCGTTACTCCTTCCATAGGTTACTGGTATTCTCTGAGTCAATACCTCTCGTGACGAAAAAGTGGCTATCTTAATAGTGCAATACTTCTTCCTCCGAGTTGCTCACACAGTTTACTACTTTTTGTGTAGTTTTTGTCTGCAGAAACTATAATTCACTAGCTGTGTATCATAAAAGAGTCATCGTTTCTCCTCCTAGGGGTTTTCGAGATTTCTTAATGCAAACCGCAAGTAACGATGCATTGGCTACCTTAAGAGAGTCATAGTTACTCGTCCCCATTGCTCACCCAGTCTGCCACTTTTTCTTACTGTGGCCAGTCTGCCAGAAGCGATATGTCACTCGTTGTGTATCTTAAGAGATTCATCGTTACTCCTTCCATGGGTTACTGGTATTCTCTGAGTCAATACCTCTCTTGACGAAAAAGTGGCTATCTTAATAGTGCAATACTTCTTCCTCCGAGTTGCTCACACAGTTTACTACTTTTTGTGTACTTGCCAGTCTGCCAGAAGCGATATGTCACTAGTTGTGTATCATAAAAGGGTCATCGTTTCTCCTCCTAGGGGTTATTCGAGATTTCTTAATCCAAACCGCAAGTAACGAGGCATTGGCTACCTTAAGAGAGTCATAGTTACTCGTCCCAATTGCTCACCCAGTCTGCCACTTTTCCTTACTGCGCCCAGTCTGCCAGAAGCGATATGTCACTCGTTGTGTATCTTAAGAGATTCATCGTTACTCTTTCCATAGGTTACTGGTATTCTCTGATTCAATGCCTCTCGTGACGAAAAAGTGGCTATCTTAATTGTGCAATACTTCTTCCTCCCAGTTGCTCACACAGTTTACTACTTTTTTGTGTAGTTTTTGTCTGCCAGAAACTATAATTCACTAGTTTTGTATCATAAAAGAGTCATCGTTTCTCCTCCAAGGGGTTATTCGAGACCTCTTAATGCAAACCGCAAGTAACGAGGCATTGGCTACCTTAAGAGAGTCATAGTTACTCGTCCCAATTGCTCACCCAGTCTGCCACTTTTCCTTACTGCGGCCAGTCTGCCAGAAGCGATATGTCACTCGTTGTGTATCTTAAGAGATTCATCGTTACTCTTTCCATAGGTTACTGGTATTCTCTGATTCAATGCCTCTCGTGACGAAAAAGTGGCTATCTTAATAGTGCAATACTTCTTCCTCCCAGTTGCTCACACAGTTTACTACTTTTTTGTGTAGTTTTTGTCTGCCAGAAACTATAATTCACTAGTTTTGTATCATAAAAGAGTCATCGTTTCTCCTCCTAGGGGTTATTCGAGACCTCTTAATGCAAACCGCAAGTAACGAGGCATTGGCTACCTTAAGAGAGTCATAGTTACTCGTCCCAATTGCTCACCCAGTCTGCCACTTGTCCTTACTGCGGCCAGTCTGCCAGAAGCGATATGTCACTCGTTGTGTATCTTAAGAGATTCATCGTTACTCTTTCCATAGGTTACTGGTATTCTCTGATTCAATGCATCTCGTGACGAAAAAGTGGCTATCTTAATAGTGCAATACTTCTTCCTCCCAGTTGCTCACAGAGTTTACTACTTTTTTGTGTAGTTTTTGTCTGCCAGAAACTATAATTCACTAGTTTTGTATCATAAAAGAGTCATCGTTTCTCCTCCTAGGGGTTATTCAAGACCTCTTAATGCAAACCGCAAGTAACGAGGCATTGGCTACCTTAAGAGAGTCATAGTTACTCGTCCCAATTGCTCACCCAGTCTGCCACTTTTCCTTACTGCGGCCAGTCTGCCAGAAGCGATATGTCACTCGTTGTGTATCTTAAGAGATTCATCGTTACTATTTCCATAGGTTACTGGTATTCTCTGATTCAATGCCTCTCGTGACGAAAAAGTGGCTATCTTAACAGTGCAATATTTCTTCCTCCGAGTTGCTCACACAGTTTACTACTTTTTGTGTAGTTTTTGTCTGCCAGAAACTATAATTCACTAGCTGTGTATCATAAAAGAGTCATCGTTTCTCCTCCTAGGGGTTTTCGAGATTTCTTAATCCAGACCGCAAGTAACGAGGCATTGGCTACCTTAAGAGAGTCATAGTTACTCGTCCCCATTGCTCACCCAGTCTGCCACTTTTTCTTACTGTGGCCAGTCTGCCAGAAGCGATATGTCACTCGTTGTGTATCTTAAGAGATTCATCGTTACTCCTTCCATAGGTTACTGGAATTCTCTGAGTCAATACCTCTCTTGACGAAAAAGTGGCTATCTTAATAGTGCAATACTTCTTCCTCCCAGTTGCTCACACAGTTTACTACTTTTTTGTGTACTTGCCAGTCTGCCAGAAGCGATATGTCACTAGTTGTGTATCATAAAAGGGTCATCGTTTCTCCTCCTAGGGGTTATTCGAGATTTCTTAATCCAAACCGCAAGTAACGAGGCATTGGCTACCTTAAGAGAGTCATAGTTACTCGTCCCAATTGCTCACCCAGTCTGCCACTTTTCCTTACTGCGGCCAGTCTGCCAGAAGCGATATGTCACTCGTTGTGTATCTTAAGAGATTCATCGTTACTCTTTCCATAGGTTACTGGTGTTCTCTGATTCAATGCCTCTCGTGACGAAAAAGTGGCTATCTTAATAGTGCAATACTTCTTCCTCCCAGTTGCTCAGACAGTTTACTACTTTTTTGTGTAGTTTTTGTCTGCCAGAAACTATAATTCACTAGTTTTGTATCATAAAAGAGTCATCGTTTCTCCTCCTAGGGGTTATTCGAGACCTCTTAATCCAAACCGCAAGTAACGAGGCATTGGCTACCTTAAGAGAGTCATAGTTACTCGTCCCAATTGCTCACCCAGTCTGCCACTTTTCCTTACTGCGGCCAGTCTGCCAGAAGCGATATGTCACTCGTTGTGTATCTTAAGAGATTCATCGTCACTCTTTCCATAGGTTACTGGTATTCTCTGATTCAATGCATCTCGTGACGAAAAAGTGGCTATCTTAATAGTGCAATACTTCTTCCTCCCAGTTGCTCACACAGTTTACTACTTTTTTGTGTAGTTTTTGTCTGCCAGAAACTATAATTCACTAGTTTTGTATCATAAAAGAGTCATCGTTTCTCCTCCTAGGGGTTATTCAAGTCCTCTTAATGCAAACCGCAAGTAACGAGGCATTGGCTACCTTAAGAGAGTCATAGTTACTCGTCCCAATTGCTCACCCAGTCTGCCACTTTTCCTTACTGCGGCCAGTCTGCCAGAAGCGATATGTCACTCGTTGTGTATCTTAAGAGATTCATCGTTACTCTTTCCATAGGTTACTGGTATTCTCTGATTCAATGCCTCTCGTGACGAAAAAGTGGCTATCTTAATAGTGCAATACTTCTTCCTCCGAGTTGCTCACACAGTTTACTACTTTTTGTGTAGTTTTTGTCTGCCAGAAACTATAATTCACTAGCTGTGTATCATAAAAGAGTCATCGTTTCTCCTCCTAGGGGTTTTCGAGATTTCTTAATCCAGACCGCAAGTAACGAGGCATTGGCTACCTTAAGAGAGTCATAGTTACTCGTCCCCATTGCTCACCCAGTCTGCCACTTTTCCTTACTGCGCCCAGTCTGCCAGAAGCGATATGTCACTCGTTGTGTATCTTAAGAGATTCATCGTTACTCTTTCCATAGGTTACTGGTATTCTCTGATTCAATGCCTCTCGTGACGAAAAAGTGGCTATCTTAATAGTGCAATACTTCTTCCTCCCAGTTGCTCACACAGTTTACTACTTTTTTGTGTAGTTTTTGTCTGCCAGAAACTATAATTCACTAGTTTTGTATCATAAAAGAGTCATCGTTTCTCCTCCTAGGGGTTATTCGAGATTTCTTAATCCAAACCGCAAGTAACGAGTCATTGGCTACCTTAAGAGAGTCATAGTTCCTCGTCCCAATTGCTCACCCAGTCTGCCACTTTTCCTTACTGCGGCCAGTCTGCCAGAAGCGATATGTCACTCGTTGTGTATCTTAAGAGATTCATCGTTACTCTTTCCATAGGTTACTGGTATTCTCTGATTCAATGCCTCTCGTGACGAAAAAGTGGCTATCTTAATAGTGCAATACTTCTTCCTCCCAGTTGCTCACACAGTTTACTACTTTTTTGTGTAGTTTTTGTCTGCCAGAAACTATAATTCACTAGTTTTGTATCATAAAAGAGTCATCGTTTCTCCTCCTAGGGGTTATTCGAGACCTCTTAATGCAAACCGCAAGTAACGAGGCATTGGCTACCTTAAGAGAGTCATAGTTACTCGTCCCAATTGCTCACCCAGTCTGCCACTTGTCCTTACTGCGGCCAGTCTGCCAGAAGCGATATGTCACTCGTTGTGTATCTTAAGAGATTCATCGTTACTCTTTCCATAGGTTACTGGTATTCTCTGATTCAATGCATCTCGTGACGAAAAAGTGGCTATCTTAATAGTGCAATACTTCTTCCTCCCAGTTGCTCACAGAGTTTACTACTTTTTTGTGTAGTTTTTGTCTGCCAGAAACTATAATTCACTAGTTTTGTATCATAAAAGAGTCATCGTTTCTCCTCCTAGGGGTTATTCAAGACCTCTTAATGCAAACCGCAAGTAACGAGGCATTGGCTACCTTAAGAGAGTCATAGTTACTCGTCCCAATTGCTCACCCAGTCTGCCACTTTTCCTTACTGCGGCCAGTCTGCCAGAAGCGATATGTCACTCGTTGTGTATCTTAAGAGATTCATCGTTACTATTTCCATAGGTTACTGGTATTCTCTGATTCAATGCCTCTCGTGACGAAAAAGTGGCTATCTTAATAGTGCAATACTTCTTCCTCCGAGTTGCTCACACAGTTTACTACTTTTTGTGTAGTTTTTGTCTGCCAGAAACTATAATTCACTAGCTGTGTATCATAAAAGAGTCATCGTTTCTCCTCCTAGGGGTTTTCGAGATTTCTTAATCCAGACCGCAAGTAACGAGGCATTGGCTACCTTAAGAGAGTCATAGTTACTCGTCCCCATTGCTCACCCAGTCTGCCACTTTTTCTTACTGTGGCCAGTCTGCCAGAAGCGATATGTCACTCGTTGTGTATCTTAAGAGATTCATCGTTACTCCTTCCATAGGTTACTGGAATTCTCTGAGTCAATACCTCTCTTGACGAAAAAGTGGCTATCTTAATAGTGCAATACTTCTTTCTCCCAGTTGCTCACACAATTTACTACTTTTTTGTGTACTTGCCAGTCTGCCAGAAGCGATATGTCACTAGTTGTGTATCATAAAAGGGTCATCGTTTCTCCTCCTAGGGGTTATTCGAGATTTCTTAATCCAAACCGCAAGTAACGAGGCATTGGCTACCTTAAGAGAGTCATAGTTACTCGTCCCAATTGCTCACCCAGTCTGCCACTTTTCCTTACTGCGGCCAGTCTGCCAGAAGCGATATGTCACTCGTTGTGTATCTTAAGAGATTCATCGTTACTCTTTCCATAGGTTACTGGTGTTCTCTGATTCAATGCCTCTCGTGACGAAAAAGTGGCTATCTTAATAGTGCAATACTTCTTCCTCCCAGTTGCTCAGACAGTTTACTACTTTTTTGTGTAGTTTTTGTCTGCCAGAAACTATAATTCACTAGTTTTGTATCATAAAAGAGTCATCGTTTCTCCTCCTAGGGGTTATTCGAGACCTCTTAATCCAAACCGCAAGTAACGAGGCATTGGCTACCTTAAGAGAGTCATAGTTACTCGTCCCAATTGCTCACCCAGTCTGCCACTTTTCCTTACTGCGGCCAGTCTGCCAGAAGCGATATGTCACTCGTTGTGTATCTTAAGAGATTCATCGTCACTCTTTCCATAGGTTACTGGTATTCTCTGATTCAATGCATCTCGTGACGAAAAAGTGGCTATCTTAATAGTGCAATACTTCTTCCTCCCAGTTGCTCACACAGTTTACTACTTTTTTGTGTAGTTTTTGTCTGCCAGAAACTATAATTCACTAGTTTTGTATCATAAAAGAGTCATCGTTTCTCCTCCTAGGGGTTATTCAAGTCCTCTTAATGCAAACCGCAAGTAACGAGGCATTGGCTACCTTAAGAGAGTCATAGATACTCGTCCCAATTGCTCACCCAGTCTGCCACTTTTCCTTACTGCGGCCAGTCTGCCAGAAGCGATATGTCACTCGTTGTGTATCTTAAGAGATTCATCGTTACTCTTTCCATAGGTTACTGGTATTCTCTGATTCAATGCCTCTCGTGACGAAAAAGTGGCTATCTTAATAGTGCAATACTTCTTCCTCCGAGTTGCTCACACAGTTTACTACTTTTTGTGTAGTTTTTGTCTGCCAGAAACTATAATTCACTAGCTGTGTATCATAAAAGAGTCATCGTTTCTCCTCCTAGGGGTTTTCGAGATTTCTTAATCCAGACCGCAAGTAACGAGGCATTGGCTACCTTAAGAGAGTCATAGTTACTCGTCCCCATTGCTCACCCAGTCTGCCACTTTTTCTTACTGTGGCCAGTCTGCCAGAAGCGATATGTCACTCGTTGTGTATCTTAAGAGATTCATCGTTACTCCTTCCATAGGTTACTGGAATTCTCTGAGTCAATACCTCTCTTGACGAAAAAGTGGCTATCTTAATAGTGCAATACTTCTTCCTCCCAGTTGCTCACACAGTTTACTACTTTTTTGTGTACTTGCCAGTCTGCCAGAAGCGATATGTCACTAGTTGTGTATCATAAAAGGGTCATCGTTTCTCCTCCTAGGGGTTATTCGAGATTTCTTAATCCAAACCGCAAGTAACGAGTCATTGGCTACCTTAAGAGAGTCATAGTTACTCGTCCCAATTGCTCACCCAGTCTGCCACTTTTCCTTACTGCGGCCAGTCTGCCAGAAGCGATATGTCACTCGTTGTGTATCTTAAGAGATTCATCGTTACTCTTGCCATAGGTTACTGGTGTTCTCTGATTCAATGCCTCTCGTGACGAAAAAGTGGCTATCTTAATAGTTCAATACTTCTTCCTCCCATTTGCTCACACAGTTTACTACTTTTTTGTGTAGTTTTTGTCTGCCAGAAACTATAATTCACTACTTTTGTATCATAAAAGAGTCATCGTTTCTCCTCCTAGGGGTTATTCGAGACCTCTTAATGCAAACCGCAAGTAACGAGGCATTGGCTACCTTAAGAGAGTCATAGTTACTCGTCCCAATTCCTCACCCAGTCTGCCACTTTTCCTTACTGCGCCCAGTCTGCCAGAAGCGATATGTCACTCGTTGTGTATCTTAAGAGATTCATCGTCACTCTTTCCATAGGTTACTGGTATTCTCTGATTCAATGCCTCTCGTGACGAAAAAGTGGCTATCTTAATAGTGCAATACTTCTTCCTCCCAGTTGCTCACACAGTTTACTACTTTTTTGTGTAGTTTTTGTCTGCCAGAAACTATAATTCACTAGTTTTGTATCATAAAAGAGTCATCGTTTCTCCTCCTAGGGGTTATTCGAGACCTCTTAATCCAAACCGCAAGTAACGAGGCATTGGCTACCTTAAGAGAGTCATAGTTACTCGTCCCAATTGCTCACCCAGTCTGCCACTTTTCCTTACTGCGGCCAGTCTGCCAGAAGCGATATGTCACTCGTTGTGTATCTTAAGAGATTCATCGTTACTCTTTCCATAGGTTACTGGTATTCTCTGATTCAAATCCTCTCTTGACGAAAAAGTGGCTATCTTAATAGTGCAATACTTCTTCCTCCCAGTTGCTCACACAGTTTACTACTTTTTTGTGTAGCTTTTGTCTGCCAGAAACTATAATTCACTAGTTTTGTATCATAAAAGAGTCATCGTTTCTCCTCCTAGGGGTTTTCGAGATTTCTTAATCCAAACCGCAAGTAACGAGGCATTGGCTACCTTAAGAGAGTCATAGTTACTCGTCCCAATTGCTCACCCAGTCTGCCACTTTTCCTTACTGCGGCCAGTCTGCCAGAAGCGATATGTCACTCGTTGTGTATCTTAAGAGATTCATCGTTACTCCTTCCATAGGTTACTGGTATTCTCTGAGTCAATACCTCTCTTGACGAAAAAGTGGCTATCTTAATAGTGCAATACTTCTACCTCCGAGTTGCTCACACAGTTTACTACTTTTTGTGTAGTTTTTGTCTGCCAGAAAATATAATTCACTAGCTGTGTATCATAAAAGAGTCATCGTTTCTCCTCCTAGGGGTTTTCGAGATTTCTTAATGCAAACCGCAAGTAACGAGGCATTGGCTACCTTAAGAGATTCATAGTTACTCGTCCCCATTGCTCACCCAGTCTGCCACTTTTTCTTACTGTGGCCAGTCTGCCAGAAGCGATATGTCACTCGTTGTGTATCTTAAGAGATTCATCGTTACTCCTTCCATAGGTTCCTGGTATTCTCTGAGGCAATACCTCTCTCGACGAAAAAGTGGCTATCTTAATAGTGCAATACTTCTTCCTCCGAGTTGCTCACACAGTTTACTACTTTTTGTGTACTTGCCAGTCTGCCAGATGCGATATGTCACTAGTTGTGTATCATAAAAGGGTCATCGTTTCTCCTCCTAGGGGTTATTCGAGATTTCTTAATCCAAACCGCAAGTAACGAGGCATTGGCTACCTTAAGAGAGTCATAGTTACTCGTCCCAATTGCTCACCCAGTCTGCCACTTTTCCTTACTGCGGCCAGTCTGCCAGAAGCGATATGTCACTCGTTGTGTATCTTAAGAGATTCATCGTTACTCTTTCCATAGGTTACTGGTATTCTCTGATTCAATGCCTCTCGTGACGAAAAAGTGGCTATCTTAATAGTGCAATACTTCTTCCTCCCATTTGCTCACACAGTTTACTACTTTTTTGTGTAGTTTTTGTCTGCCAGAAACTATAATTCACTAGTTTTGTATCATAAAAGAGTCATCGTTTCTCCTCCTAGGGGTTATTCGAGACCTCTTAATGCAAACCGCAAGTAACGAGGCATTGGCTACCTTAAGAGAGTCATAGTTACTCGTCCCAATTGCTCACCCAGTCTGCCACTTTTCCTTACTGCGGCCAGTCTGCCAGAAGCGATATGTCACTCGTTGTGTATCTTAAGAGATTCATCGTTACTCCTTCCATAGTTTACTGGTATTCTCTGATTCAATGCCTCTCGTGATGAAAAAGTGGCTATCTTAATAGTGCAATACTTCTTCCTCAAAGTTGCTCACACAGTTTACTACTTTTTTGTGTAGTTTTTGTCTGCCAGAAACTATAATTCACTAGTTTTGTATCATAAAAGAGTCATCGTTTCTCCTCCTAGGGGTTATTCGAGACCTCTTAATCCAAACCGCAAGTAACGAGGCATTGGCTACCTTAAGAGAGTCATAGTTACTCGTCCCAATTGCTCACCCAGTCTGCCACTTTTTCTTACTGCGGCCAGTCTGCCAGAAGCGATATGTCACTCGTTGTGTATCTTAAGAGATTCATCGTTACTCCTTCCATAGGTACTGGTATTCTATGAGTCAATACCTCTCGTGACGAAAAAGTGGCTATCTTAATAGTGCAATACTTCTTCCTCCGAGTTGCTCACACAGTTTACTACTTTTTGTGTAGTTTTTGTCTGCCAGAAACTATAATTCACTAGCTGTGTATCATAAAAGAGTCATCGTTTCTCCTCCTAGGGGTTTTCGAGATTTCATAATCCAAACCGCAAGTAACGAGGCATTGGCTACCTTAAGAGAGTCATAGTTACTCGTCCCAATTGCTCACCCAGTCTGCCACTTTTCCTTACTGCGGCCAGTCTGCCAGAAGCGATATGTCACTCGTTGTGTATCTTAAGAGATTCATCGTTACTCTTTCCATAGGTTACTGGTATTCTCTGATTCAATGCCTCTCGTGACGAAAAAGTGGCTATCTTAATAGTGCAATACTTCTTCCTCCCAGTTGCTCACACAGTTTACTACTTTTTTGTGTAGTTTTTGTCTGCCAGAAACTATAATTCACTAGTTTTGTATCATAAAAGAGTCATCGTTTCTCCTCCTAGGGGTTATTCGAGACCTCTTAATGCAAACCGCAAGTAACGAGGCATTGGCTACCTTAAGAGAGTCATAGTTACTCGTCCCAATTGCTCACCCAGTCTGCCACTTTTTCTTACTGCGGCCAGTCTGCCAGAAGCGATATGTCACTCGTTGTGTATCTTAAGAGATTCATCGTTACTCTTTCCATAGGTTACTGGTATTCTCTGATTCAATGCCTCCCGTGACGAAAAAGTGGCTATCTTAATAGTGCAATACTTCTTCCTCCCAGTTGCTCACACAGTTTACTACTTTTTTGTGTAGTTTTTGTCTGCCAGAAACTATAATTCACTAGTTTTGCATCATAAAAGAGTCATCGTTTCTCCTCCTAGGGGTTTTCGAGATTTCTTAATGCAAACCGCAAGTAACGAGGCATTGGCTACCTTAAGAGAGTCATAGTTACTCGTCCCCATTGCTCACCCAGTCTGCCACTATTTCTTACTGTGGCCAGTCTGCCAGAAGCGATATGTCACTCGTTGTGTATCTTAAGAGATTCATCGTTACTCCTTCCATAGGTTACTGGTATTCTCTGAGGCAATACCTCTCTTGACGAAAAAGTGGCTATCTTAATAGTGCAATACTTCTTCCTCCGAGTTGCTCACACAGTTTACTACTTTTTGTGTACTTGCCAGTCTGCCAGAAGCGATATGTCACTAGTTGTGTATCATAAAAGGGTCATCGTTTCTCCTCCTAGGGGTTATTCGAGATTTCTTAATCCAAACCGCAAGTAACGAGGCATTGGCTACCTTAAGAGAGTCATAGTTACTCGTCCCAATTGCTCACCCAGTCTGCCACTTTTCCTTACTGCGCCCAGTCTGCCAGAAGCGATATGTCACTCGTTGTGTATCTTAAGAGATTCATCGTTACTCTTTCCATAGGTTACTGGTATTCTCTGATTCAATGCCTCTCGTGACGAAAAAGTGGCTATCTTAATAGTGCAATACTTCTTCCTCCCAGTTGCTCACACAGTTTACTACTTTTTTGTGTAGTTTTTGTCTGCCAGAAACTATAATTCACTAGTTTTGTATCATAAAAGAGTCATCGTTTCTCCTCCTAGGGGTTATTCGAGACCTCTTAATGCAAACCGCAAGTAACGAAACATTGGCTACCTTAAGAGAGTCATAGTTACTCGTCCCAATTGCTCACCCAGTCTGCCACTTTTCCTTACTGCGCCCAGTCTGCCAGAAGCGATATGTCACTCGTTGTGTATCTTAAGAGATTCATCGTCACTCTTTCCATAGGTTACTGGTATTCTCTGATTCAATGCCTCTCGTGACGAAAAAGTGGCTATCTTAATAGTGCAATACTTCTTCCTCCCAGTTGCTCACACAGTTTACTACTTTTTTGTGTAGTTTTTGTCTGCCAGAAACTATAATTCACTAGTTTTGTATCATAAAAGAGTCATCGTTTCTCCTCCTAGGGGTTATTCGAGACCTCTTAATGCAAACCGCAAGTAACGAGGCATTGGCTACCTTAAGAGAGTCATAGTTACTCGTCCCAATTGCTCACCCAGTCTGCCACTTTTCCTTACTGCGGCCAGTCTGCCAGAAGCGATATGTCACTCGTTGTGTATCTTAAGAGATTCATCGTTACTCCTTCCATAGGTTACTGGTATTCTCTGATTCAATGCCTCTCGTGATGAAAAAGTGGCTATCTTAATAGTGCAATACTTCTTCCTCAAAGTTGATCACAGTTTACTACTTTTTTGTGTAGTTTTTGTCTGCCAGAAACTATAATTCACTAGTTTTGTATCATAAAAGAGTCATCGTTTCTCCTCCTAGGGGTTATTCGAGACCTCTTAATCCAAACCGCAAGTAACGAGGCATTGGCTACCTTAAGAGAGTCATAGTTACTCGTCCCAATTGCTCACCCAGTCTGCCACTTTTCCTTACTGCGGCCAGTCTGCCAGAAGCGATATGTCATTCGTTGTGTATCTTAAGAGATTCATCGTTACTCCTTCCATAGGTTACTGGTATTCTCTGAGTCAATACCTCTCTTGACGAAAATGTGGCTATCTTAATAGTGCAATACTTCTTCCTCCGAGTTGCTCACACAGTTTACTACTTTTTGTGTAGTTTTTGTCTGCCAGAAACTATAATTCACTAGCTGTGTATCATAAAAGAGTCATCGTTTCTCCTCCTAGGGGTTTTCGAGATTTCTTAATGCAAACCGCAAGTAACGAGGCATTGGCTACCTTAAGAGATTCATAGTTACTCGTCCCCATTGCTCACCCAGTCTGCCACTTTTTCTTACTGTGGCCAGTCTGCCAGAAGCGATATGTCACTCGTTGTGTATCTTAAGAGATTCATCGTTACTCCTTCCATAGGTTACTGGTATTCTCTGATTCAATGCCTCTCGTGATGAAAAAGTGGCTATCTTAATAGTGCAATACTTCTTCCTCAAAGTTGCTCACACAGTTTACTACTTTTTTGTGTAGTTTTTGTCTGCCAGAAACTATAATTCACTAGTTTTGTATCATAAAAGAGTCATCGTTTCTCCTCCTAGGGGTTATTCGAGACCTCTTAATCCAAACCGCAAGTAACGAGGCATTGGCTACCTTAAGAGAGTCATAGTTACTCGTCCCAATTGCTCACCCAGTCTGCCACTTTTTCTTACTGCGGCCAGTCTGCCAGAAGCGATATGTCACTCGTTGTGTATCTTAAGAGATTCATCGTTACTCCTTCCATAGGTACTGGTATTCTATGAGTCAATACCTCTCGTGACGAAAAAGTGGCTATCTTAATAGTGCAATACTTCTTCCTCCGAGTTGCTCACACAGTTTACTACTTTTTGTGTAGTTTTTGTCTGCCAGAAACTATAATTCACTAGCTGTGTATCATAAAAGAGTCATCGTTTCTCCTCCTAGGGGTTTTCGAGATTTCATAATCCAAACCGCAAGTAACGAGGCATTGGCTACCTTAAGAGAGTCATAGTTACTCGTCCCAATTGCTCACCCAGTCGGCCACTTTTCCTTACTGCGGCCAGTCTGCCAGAAGCGATATATCACTCGTTGTGTATCTTAAGAGATTCATCGTTACTCTTTCCATAGGTTACTGGTATTCTCTGATTCAATGCCTCTCGTGACGAAAAAGTGGCTATCTTAATAGTGCAATACTTCTGCCTCCCAGTTGCTCACACAGTTTACTACTTTTTTGTGTAGTTTTTGTCTGCCAGAAACTATAATTCACTAGTTTTGTATCATAAAAGAGTCATCGTTTCTCCTCCTAGGGGTTATTCGAGACCTCTTAATGCAAACCGCAAGTAACGAGGCATTGGCTACCTTAAGAGAGTCATAGTTACTCGTCCCAATTGCTCACCCAGTCTGCCACTTTTCCTTACTGCGGCCAGTCTGCCAGAAGCGATATGTCACTCGTTGTGTATCTTAAGAGATTCATCGTTACTCCTTCCATAGGTTACTGGTATTCTCTGATTCAATGCCTCTCGTGATGAAAAAGTGGCTATCTTAATAGTGCAATACTTCTTCCTCAAAGTTGCTCACACAGTTTACTACTTTTTTGTGTAGTTTTTGTCTGCCAGAAACTATAATTCACTAGTTTTGTATCATAAAAGAGTCATCGTTTCTCCTCCTAGGGGTTATTCGAGACCTCTTAATCCAAACCGCAAGTAACGAGGCATTGGCTACCTTAAGAGAGTCATAGTTACTCGTCCCAATTGCTCACCCAGTCTGCCACTTTTCCTTACTGCGGCCAGTCTGCCAGAAGCGATATGTCATTCGTTGTGTATCTTAAGAGATTCATCGTTACTCCTTCCATAGGTTACTGGTATTCTCTGAGTCAATACCTCTCTTGACGAAAATGTGGCTATCTTAATAGTGCAATACTTCTTCCTCCGAGTTGCTCACACAGTTTACTACTTTTTGTGTAGTTTTTGTCTGCCAGAAACTATAATTCACTAGCTGTGTATCATAAAAGAGTCATCGTTTCTCCTCCTAGGGGTTTTCGAGATTTCTTAATGCAAACCGCAAGTAACGAGGCATTGGCTACCTTAAGAGATTCATAGTTACTCGTCCCCATTGCTCACCCAGTCTGCCACTTTTTCTTACTGTGGCCAGTCTGCCAGAAGCGATATGTCACTCGTTGTGTATCTTAAGAGATTCATCGTTACTCCTTCCATAGGTTACTGGTATTCTCTGATTCAATGCCTCTCGTGATGAAAAAGTGGCTATCTTAATAGTGCAATACTTCTTCCTCAAAGTTGCTCACACAGTTTACTACTTTTTTGTGTAGTTTTTGTCTGCCAGAAACTATAATTCACTAGTTTTGTATCATAAAAGAGTCATCGTTTCTCCTCCTAGGGGTTATTCGAGACCTCTTAATCCAAACCGCAAGTAACGAGGCATTGGCTACCTTAAGAGAGTCATAGTTACTCGTCCCAATTGCTCACCCAGTCTGCCACTTTTTCTTACTGCGGCCAGTCTGCCAGAAGCGATATGTCACTCGTTGTGTATCTTAAGAGATTCATCGTTACTCCTTCCATAGGTACTGGTATTCTATGAGTCAATACCTCTCGTGACGAAAAAGTGGCTATCTTAATAGTGCAATACTTCTTCCTCCGAGTTGCTCACACAGTTTACTACTTTTTGTGTAGTTTTTGTCTGCCAGAAACTATAATTCACTAGCTGTGTATCATAAAAGAGTCATCGTTTCTCCTCCTAGGGGTTTTCGAGATTTCATAATCCAAACCGCAAGTAACGAGGCATTGGCTACCTTAAGAGAGTCATAGTTACTCGTCCCAATTGCTCACCCAGTCGGCCACTTTTCCTTACTGCGGCCAGTCTGCCAGAAGCGATATATCACTCGTTGTGTATCTTAAGAGATTCATCGTTACTCTTTCCATAGGTTACTGGTATTCTCTGATTCAATGCCTCTCGTGACGAAAAAGTGGCTATCTTAATAGTGCAATACTTCTGCCTCCCAGTTGCTCACACAGTTTACTACTTTTTTGTGTAGTTTTTGTCTGCCAGAAACTATTATTCACTAGTTTTGTATCATAAAAGAGTCATCGTTTCTCCTCCTATTGGTTATTCGAGACCTCTTAATGCAAACCGCGAGTAACGAGGCATTGGCTACCTTAAGAGAGTCATAGTTACTCGTCCCAATTGCTCACCCAGTCTGCCACTTTTCCTTACTGCGGCCAGTCTGCCAGAAGCGATATGTCACTCGTTGTGTATCTTAAGAGATTCATCGTTACTCCTTCCATAGGTTACTGGTATTCTCTGAGTCAATACCTCTCTTGACGAAAAAGTGGCTATCTTAATAGTGCAATACTTCTTCCTCCGAGTTGCTCACACAGTTTACTACTTTTTGTGTAGTTTTTGTCTGCCAGAAACTATAATTCACTAGCTGTGTATCATAAAAGAGTCATCGTTTCTCCTCCTAGGGGTTTTCGAGATTTCTTAATGCAAACCGCAAGTAACGAGGCATTGGCTACCTTAAGAGATTCATAGTTACTCGTCCCCATTGCTCACCCAGTCTGCCACTTTTTCTTACTGTGGCCAGTCTGCCAGAAGCGATATGTCACTCGTTGTGTATCTTAAGAGATTCATCGTTACTCCTTCCATAGGTTACTGGTATTCTCTGATTCAATGCCTCTCGTGACGAAAAAGTGGCTATCTTAATAGTGCAATACTTCTTCCTCCCAGTTGCTCACACAGTTTACTACTTTTTTGTGTAGTTTTTGTCTGCCAGAAACTATAATTCACTAGTTTTGTATCATAAAAGAGTCATCGTTTCTCCTCCTAGGGGTTATTCGAGACCTCTTAATGCAAACCGCAAGTAACGAGGCATTGGCTACCTTAAGAGAGTCATAGTTACTCGTCCCAATTGCTCACCCAGTCTGCCACTTTTCCTTACTGCGGCCAGTCTGCCAGAAGCGATATGTCACTCGTTGTGTATCTTAAGAGATTCATCGTTACTCTTTCCATAGGTTACTGGTATTCTCTGATTCAATGCCTCTCGTGACGAAAAAGTGGCTATCTTAATAGTGCAATACTTCTTCCTCCCAGTTGCTCACACAGTTTACTACTTTTTTGTGTAGTTTTTGTCTGCCAGAAACTATAATTCACTAGTTTTGTATCATAAAAGAGTCATCGTTTCTCCTCCTAGGGGTTATTCGAGACCTCTTAATGCAAACCGCAAGTAACGAGGCATTGGCTACCTTAAGAGAGTCATAGTTACTCGTCCCAATTGCTCACCCAGTCTGCCACTTTTCCTTACTGCGGCCAGTCTGCCAGAAGCGATATGTCACTCGTTGTGTATCTTAAGAGATTCATCGTTACTCTTTCCATAGGTTACTGGTATTCTCTGATTCAATGCCTCTCGTGACGAAAAAGTGGCTATCTTAATAGTGCAATACTTCTTCCTCCCAGTTGCTCACACAGTTTACTACTTTTTTGTGTAGTTTTTGTCTGCCAGAAACTATAATTCACTAGTTTTGTATCATAAAAGAGTCATCGTTTCTCCTCCTAGGGGTTATTCGAGACCTCTTAATGCAAACCGCAAGTAACGAGGCATTGGCTACCTTAAGAGAGTCATAGTTACTCGTCCCAATTGCTCACCCAGTCTGCCACTTTTCCTTACTGCGGCCAGTCTGCCAGAAGCGATATGTCACTCGTTGTGTATCTTAAGAGATTCATCGTTACTCCTTCCATAGGTTACTGGTATTCTCTGAGGCAATACCTCTCTTGACGAAAAAGTGGCTATCTTAATAGTGCAATACTTCTTCCTCCGAGTTGCTCACACAGTTTACTACTTTTTGTGTACTTGCCAGTCTGCCAGAAGCGATATGTCACTAGTTGTGTATCATAAAAGGGTCATCGTTTCTCCTCCTAGGGGTTATTCGAGATTTCTTAATCCAAACCGCAAGTAACGAGGCATTGGCTACCTTAAGAGAGTCATAGTTACTCGTCCCAATTGCTCACCCAGTCTGCCACTTTTCCTTACTGCGCCCAGTCTGCCAGAAGCGATATGTCACTCGTTGTGTATCTTAAGAGATTCATCGTTACTCTTTCCATAGGTTACTGGTATTCTCTGATTCAATGCCTCTCGTGACGAAAAAGTGGCTATCTTAATAGTGCAATACTTCTTCCTCCCATTTGCTCACACAGTTTACTACTTTTTTGTGTAGTTTTTGTCTGCCAGAAACTATAATTCACTAGTTTTGTATCATAAAAGAGTCATCGTTTCTCCTCCTAGGGGTTATTCGAGACCTCTTAATGCAAACCGCAAGTAACGAGGCATTGGCTACCTTAAGAGAGTCATAGTTACTCGTCCCAATTGCTCACCCAGTCTGCCACTTTTCCTTACTGCGCCCAGTCTGCCAGCAGCGATATGTCACTCGTTGTGTATCTTAAGAGATTCATCGTCACTCTTTCCATAGGTTACTGGTATTCTCTGATTCAATGCCTCTCGTGACGAAAAAGTGGCTATCTTAATAGTGCAATACTTCTTCCTCCCAGTTGCTCACACAGTTTACTACTTTTTTGTGTAGTTTTTGTCTGCCAGAAACTATAATTCACTAGTTTTGTATCATAAAAGAGTCATCGTTTCTCCTCCTAGGGGTTATTCGAGACCTCTTAATGCAAACCGCAAGTAACGAGGCATTGGCTACCTTAAGAGAGTCATAGTTACTCGTCCCAATTGCTCACCCAGTCTGCCACTTTTCCTTACTGCGGCCAGTCTGCCAGAAGCGATATGTCACTCGTTGTGTATCTTAAGAGATTCATCGTTACTCCTTCCATAGGTTACTGGTATTCTCTGATTCAATGCCTCTCGTGATGAAAAAGTGGCTATCTTAATAGTGCAATACTTCTTCCTCAAAGTTGCTCACACAGTTTACTACTTTTTTGTGTAGTTTTTGTCTGCCAGAAACTATAATTCACTAGTTTTGTATCATAAAAGAGTCATCGTTTCTCCTCCTAGGGGTTATTCGAGACCTCTTAATCCAAACCGCAAGTAACGAGGCATTGGCTACCTTAAGAGAGTCATAGTTACTCGTCCCAATTGCTCACCCAGTCTGCCACTTTTCCTTACTGCGGCCAGTCTGCCAGAAGCGATATTTCACTCGTTGTGTATCTTAAGAGATTCATCGTTACTCCTTCCATAGGTTACTGGTATTCTCTGAGTCAATACCTCTCTTGACGAAAATGTGGCTATCTTAATAGTGCAATACTTCTTCCTCCGAGTTGCTCACACAGTTTACTACTTTTTGTGTAGTTTTTGTCTGCCAGAAACTATAATTCACTAGCTGTGTATCATAAAAGAGTCATCGTTTCTCCTCCTAGGGGTTTTCGAGATTTCTTAATGCAAACCGCAAGTAACGAGGCATTGGCTACCTTAAGAGATTCATAGTTACTCGTCCCCATTGCTCACCCAGTCTGCCACTTTTTCTTACTGTGGCCAGTCTGCCAGAAGCGATATGTCACTCGTTGTGTATCTTAAGAGATTCATCGTTACTCCTTCCATAGGTTACTGGTATTCTCTGATTCAATGCCTCTCGTGATGAAAAAGTGGCTATCTTAATAGTGCAATACTTCTTCCTCAAAGTTGCTCACACAGTTTACTACTTTTTTGTGTAGTTTTTGTCTGCCAGAAACTATAATTCACTAGTTTTGTATCATAAAAGAGTCATCGTTTCTCCTCCTAGGGGTTATTCGAGACCTCTTAATCCAAACCGCAAGTAACGAGGCATTGGCTACCTTAAGAGAGTCATAGTTACTCGTCCCAATTGCTCACCCAGTCTGCCACTTTTTCTTACTGCGGCCAGTCTGCCAGAAGCGATATGTCACTCGTTGTGTATCTTAAGAGATTCATCGTTACTCCTTCCATAGGTACTGGTATTCTATGAGTCAATACCTCTCGTGACGAAAAAGTGGCTATCTTAATAGTGCAATACTTCTTCCTCCGAGTTGCTCACACAGTTTACTACTTTTTGTGTAGTTTTTGTCTGCCAGAAACTATAATTCACTAGCTGTGTATCATAAAAGAGTCATCGTTTCTCCTCCTAGGGGTTTTCGAGATTTCATAATCCAAACCGCAAGTAACGAGGCATTGGCTACCTTAAGAGAGTCATAGTTACTCGTCCCAATTGCTCACCCAGTCTGCCACTTTTCCTTACTGCGGCCAGTCTGCCAGAAGCGATATGTCACTCGTTGTGTATCTTAAGAGATTCATCGTTACTCTTTCCATAGGTTACTGGTAATCTCTGATTCAATGCCTCTCGTGACGAAAAAGTGGCTATCTTAATAGTGCAATACTTCTTCCTCCCAGTTGCTCACAGAGTTTACTACTTTTTTGTGTAGTTTTTGTCTGCCAGAAACTATAATTCACTAGTTTTGTATCATAAAAGAGTCATCGTTTCTCCTCCTAGGGGTTATTCGAGACCTCTTAATGCAAACCGCAAGTAACGAGGCATTGGCTACCTTAAGAGAGTCATAGTTACTCGTCCCAATTGCTCACCCAGTCTGCCACTTTTCCTTACTGCGGCCAGTCTGCCAGAAGCGATATGTCACTCGTTGTGTATCTTAAGAGATTCATCGTTACTCCTTCCATAGGTTACTGGTATTCTCTGAGTCAATACCTCTCTTGACGAAAAAGTGGCTATCTTAATAGTGCAATACTTCTTCCTCCGAGTTGCTCACACAGTTTACTACTTTTTGTGTAGTTTTTGTCTGCCAGAAACTATAATTCACTAGCTGTGTATCATAAAAGAGTCATCGTTTCTCCTCCTAGGGGTTTTCGAGATTTCTTAATGCAAACCGCAAGTAACGAGGCATTGGCTACCTTAAGAGATTCATAGTTACTCGTCCCCATTGCTCACCCAGTCTGCCACTTTTTCTTACTGTGGCCAGTCTGCCAGAAGCGATATGTCACTCGTTGTGTATCTTAAGAGATTCATCGTTACTCCTTCCATAGGTTACTGGTATTCTCTGATTCAATGCCTCTCGTGACGAAAAAGTGGCTATCTTAATAGTGCAATACTTCTTCCTCCGAGTTGCTCACACAGTTTACTACTTTTTTGTGTAGTTTTTGTCTGCCAGAAACTATAATTCACTAGTTTTGTATCATAAAAGAGTCATCGTTTCTCCTCCTAGGGGTTATTCGAGACCTCTTAATGCAAACCGCAAGTAACGAGGCATTGGCTACCTTAAGAGAGTCATAGTTACTCGTCCCAATTGCTCACCCAGTCTGCCACTTTTCCTTACTGCGGCCAGTCTGCCAGAAGCGATATGTCACTCGTTGTGTATCTTAAGAGATTCATCGTTACTCTTTCCATAGGTTACTGGTATTCTCTGATTCAATGCCTCTCGTGACGAAAAAGTGGCTATCTTAATAGTGCAATACTTCTTCCTCCCAGTTGCTAACACAGTTTACTACTTTTTTGTGTAGTTTTTGTCTGCCAGAAACTATAATTCACTAGTTTTGTATCATAAAAGAGTCATCGTTTCTCCTCCTAGGGGTTATTCGAGACCTCTTAATGCAAACCGCAAGTAACGAGGCATTGGCTACCTTAAGAGAGTCATAGTTACTCGTCCCAATTGCTCACCCAGTCTGCCACTTTTTCTTACTGCGGCCAGTCTGCCAGAAGCGATATGTCACTCGTTGTGTATCTTAAGAGATTCATCGTTACTCCTTCCATAGGTACTGGTATTCTCTGATTCAATGCCTCTCGTGACGAAAAAGTGGCTATCTTAATAGTGCAATACTTCTTCCTCCGAGTTGCTCACACAGTTTACTACTTTTTGTGTACTTGCCAGTCTGCCAGAAGCGATATGTCACTAGTTGTGTATCATAAATGGGTCATCGTTTCTCCTCCTAGGGGTTATTCGAGATTTCTTAATCCAAACCGCAAGTAACGAGGCATTGGCTACCTTAAGAGAGTCATAGTTACTCGTCCCAATTGCTCACCCAGTCTGCCACTTTTCCTTACTGCGCCCAGTCTGCCAGAAGCGATATGTCACTCGTTGTGTATCTTAAGAGATTCATCGTTACTCTTTCCATAGGTTACTGGTATTCTCTGATTCAATGCCTCTCGTGACGAAAAAGTGGCTATCTTAATAGTGCAATACTTCTTCCTCCCATTTGCTCACACAGTTTACTACTTTTTTGTGTAGTTTTTGTCTGCCAGAAACTATAATTCACTAGTTTTGTATCATAAAAGAGTCATCGTTTCTCCTCCTAGGGGTTATTCGAGACCTCTTAATGCAAACCGCAAGTAACGAGGCATTGGCTACCTTAAGAGAGTCATAGTTACTCGTCCCAATTGCTCACCCAGTCTGCCACTTTTCCTTACTGCGGCCAGTCTGCCAGAAGCGATATGTCACTCGTTGTGTATCTTAAGAGATTCATCGTTACTCCTTCCATAGGTTACTGGTATTCTCTGATTCAATGCCTCTCGTGATGAAAAAGTGGCTATCTTAATAGTGCAATACTTCTTCCTCAAAGTTGCTCACACAGTTTACTACTTTTTTGTGTAGTTTTTGTCTGCCAGAAACTATAATTCACTAGTTTTGTATCATAAAAGAGTCATCGTTTCTCCTCCTAGGGGTTATTCGAGACCTCTTAATCCAAACCGCAAGTAACGAGGCATTGGCTACCTTAAGAGAGTCATAGTTACTCGTCCCAATTGCTCACCCAGTCTGCCACTTTTCCTTACTGCGGCCAGTCTGCCAGAAGCGATATGTCACTCGTTGTGTATCTTAAGAGATTCATCGTTACTCCTTCCATTGGTTACTGGTATTCTCTGATTCAATACCTCTCTTGACGAAAATGTGGCTATCTTAATAGTGCAATACTTCTTCCTCCGAGTTGCTCACACAGATTACTACTTTTTGTGTAGTTTTTGTCTGCCAGAAACTATAATTCACTAGCTGTGTATCATAAAAGAGTCATCGTTTCTCCTCCTAGGGGTTTTCGAGATTTCTTAATGCAAACCGCAAGTAACGAGGCATTGGCTACCTTAAGAGATTCATAGTTACTCGTCCCCATTGCTCACCCAGTCTGCCACTTTTTCTTACTGTGGCCAGTCTGCCAGAAGCGATATGTCACTCGTTGTGTATCTTAAGAGATTCATCGTTACTCCTTCCATAGGTTACTGGTATTCTCTGATTCAATACCTCTCGTGACGAAAAAGTGGCTATCTTAATAGTGCAATACTTCTTCCTCCGAGTTGCTCACACAGTTTACTACTTTTTTGTGTAGTTTTTGTCTGCCAGAAACTATAATTCACTAGTTTTGTATCATAAAAGAGTCATCGTTTCTCCTCCTAGGGGTTATTCGAGACCTCTTAATGCAAACCGCAAGTAACGAGGCATTGGCTACCTTAAGAGAGTCATAGTTACTCGTCCCAATTGCTCACCCAGTCTGCCACTTGTCCTTACTGCGGCCAGTCTGCCAGAAGCGATATGTCACTCGTTGTGTATCTTAAGAGATTCATCGTTACTCTTTCCATAGGTTACTGGTATTCTCTGATTCAATGCCTCTCGTGACGAAAAAGTGGCTATCTTAATAGTGCAATACTTCTTCCTCCGAGTTGCTCACACAGTTTACTACTTTTTTGTGTAGTTTTTGTCTGCCAGAAACTATAATTCACTAGTTTTCTATCATAAAAGAGTCATCGTTTCTCCTCCTAGGGGTTATTCGAGACCTCTTAATCCAAACCGCAAGTAACGAGGCATTGGCTACCTTAAGAGAGTCATAGTTACTCGTCCCAATTGCTCACCCAGTCTGCCACTTTTCCTTACTGCGGCCAGTCTGCCAGAAGCGATATGTCACTCGTTGTGTATCTTAAGAGATTCATCGTTACTCTTTCCATAGGTTACTGGTATTCTCTGATTCAATGCCTCTCGTGACGAAAAAGTGGCTATCTTAATAGTGCAATACTTCTTCCTCCGAGTTGCTCACACAGTTTACTACTTTTTGTGTAGTTTTTGTCTGCCAGAAACTATAATTCACTAGCTGTGTATCATAAAAGAGTCATCGTTTCTCCTCCTAGGGGTTTTCGAGATATCTTAATGCAAACCGCAAGTAACGAGGCATTGGCTACCTTAAGAGATTCATAGTTACTCGTCCCCATTGCTCACCCAGTCTGCCACTTTTTCTTACTGTGGCCAGTCTGCCAGAAGCGATATGTCACTCGTTGTGTATCTTAAGAGATTCATCGTTACTCCTTCCATAGGTTACTGGTATTCTCTGATTCAATGCCTCTCGTGACGAAAAAGTGGCTATCTTAATAGTGCAATACTTCTTCCTCCCAGTTGCTCACACAGTTTACTACTTTTTTGTGTAGTTTTTGTCTGCCAGAAACTATAATTCACTAGTTTTGTATCATAAAAGAGTCATCGTTTCTCCTCCTAGGGGTTATTCGAGACCTCTTAATGCAAACCGCAAGTAACGAGGCATTGGCTACCTTAAGAGAGTCATAGTTACTCGTCCCAATTGCTCACCCAGTCTGCCACTTGTCCTTACTGCGGCCAGTCTGCCAGAAGCGATATGTCACTCGTTGTGTATCTTAAGAGATTCATCGTTACTCTTTCCATAGGTTACTGGTATTCTCTGATTCAATGCCTCTCGTGACGAAAAAGTGGCTATCTTAATAGTGCAATACTTCTTCCTCCGAGTTGCTCACACAGTTTACTACTTTTTTGTGTAGTTTTTGTCTGCCAGAAACTATAATTCACTAGTTTTCTATCATAAAAGAGTCATCGTTTTCCTCCTAGGGGTTATTCGAGACCTCTTAATCCAAACCGCAAGTAACGAGGCATTGGCTACCTTAAGAGAGTCATAGTTACTCGTCCCAATTGCTCACCCAGTCTGCCACTTTTCCTTACTGCGGCCAGTCTGCCAGAAGCGATATGTCACTCGTTGTGTATCTTAAGAGATTCATCGTTACTCTTTCCATAGGTTACTGGTATTCTCTGATTCAATGCCTCTCGTGACGAAAAAGTGGCTATCTTAATAGTGCAATACTTCTTCCTCCGACTTGCTCACACAGTTTACTACTTTTTTGTGTAGTTTTTGTCTGCCAGAAACTATAATTCACTAGTTTTGTATCATAAAAGAGTCATCGTTTCTCCTCCTAGGGGTTATTCGAGACCTCTTAATCCAAACCGCAAGTAACGAGGCATTGGCTACCTTAAGAGAGTCATAGTTACTCGTCCCAATTGCTCACCCAGTCTGCCACTTGTCCTTACTGCGGCCAGTCTGCCAGAAGCGATATGTCACTCGTTGTGTATCTTAAGAGATTCATCGTTACTCTTTCCATAGGTTACTGGTATTCTCTGATTCAATGCCTCTCGTGACGAAAAAGTGGCTATCTTAATAGTGCAATACTTCTTCCTCCGAGTTGCTCACACAGTTTACTACTTTTTTGTGTAGTTTTTGTCTGCCAGAAACTATAATTCACTAGTTTTCTATCATAAAAGAGTCATCGTTTCTCCTCCTAGGGGTTATTCGAGACCTCTTAATCCAAACCGCAAGTAACGAGGCATTGGCTACCTTAAGAGAGTCATAGTTACTCGTCCCAATTGCTCACCCAGTCTGCCACTTTTTCTTACTGTGGCCAGTCTGCCAGAAGCGATATGTCACTCGTTGTGTATCTTAAGAGATTCATCGTTACTCTTTCCATAGGTTACTGGTATTCTCTGATTCAATGCCTCTCGTGACGAAAAAGTGGCTATCTTAATAGTGCAATACTTCTTCCTCCGAGTTGCTCACACAGTTTACTACTTTTTTGTGTAGTTTTTGTCTGCCAGAAACTATAATTCACTAGTTTTGTATCATAAAAGAGTCATCGTTTCTCCTCCTAGGGGTTATTCGAGACCTCTTAATGCAAACCGCAAGTAACGAGGCATTGGCTACCTTAAGAGAGTCATAGTTACTCGTCCCAATTGCTCACCCAGTCTGCCACTTTTCCTTACTGCGGCCAGTCTGCCAGAAGCGATATGTCACTCGTTGTGTATCTTAAGAGATTCATCGTTACTCCTTCCATAGGTTACTGGTATTCTCTGAGTCAATACCTCTCTTGACGAAAAACTGGCTATCTTAATAGTGCAATACTTCTTCCTCCGAGTTGCTCACACAGTTTACTACTTTTTGTGTAGTTTTTGTCTGCCAGAAACTATAATTCACTAGCTGTGTATCATAAAAGAGTCATCGTTTCTCCTCCTAGGGGTTTTCGAGATTTCTTAATGCAAACCGCAAGTAACGAGGCATTGGCTACCTTAAGAGATTCATAGTTACTCGTCCCCATTGCTCACCCAGTCTGCCACTTTTTCTTACTGTGGCCAGTCTGCCAGAAGCGATATGTCACTCGTTGTGTATCTTAAGAGATTCATCGTTACTCCTTCCATAGGTTACTGGTATTCTCTGATTCAATGCCTCTCGTGACGAAAAAGTGGCTATCTTAATAGTGCAATACTTCTTCCTCCCAGTTGCTCACACAGTTTACTACTTTTTTGTGTAGTTTTTGTCTGCCAGAAACTATAATTCACTAGTTTTCTATCATAAAAGAGTCATCGTTTCTCCTCCTAGGGGTTATTCGAGACCTCTTAATCCAAACCGCAAGTAACGAGGCATTGGCTACCTTAAGAGAGTCATAGTTACTCGTCCCAATTGCTCACCCAGTCTGCCACTTTTTCTTACTGTGGCCAGTCTGCCAGAAGCGATATGTCACTCGTTGTGTATCTTAAGAGATTCATCGTTACTCCTTCCATAGGTTACTGGTATTCTCTGAGTCAATACCTCTCTTGACGAAAAAGTGGCTATCTTAATAGTGCAATACTTCTTCCTCCGAGTTGCTCACACAGTTTACTACTTTTTGTGTAGTTTTTGTCTGCCAGAAACTATAATTCACTAGCTGTGTATCATAAAAGAGTCATCGTTTCTCCTCCTAGGGGTTTTCGAGATTTCTTAATCCAGACCGCAAGTAACGAGGCATTGGCTACCTTAAGAGAGTCATAGTTACTCGTCCCCATTGCTCACCCAGTCTGCCACTTTTTCTTACTGTGGCCAGTCTGCCAGAAGCGATATGTCACTCGTTGTGTATGTTAAGAGATTCATCGTTACTCCTTCCATAGGTTACTGGTATTCTCTGAGTCAATACCTCTCTTGACGAAAAAGTGGCTATCTTAATAGTGCAATACTTCTTCCTCCGAGTTGCTCACACAGTTTACTACTTTTTGTGTACTTGCCAGTCTGCCAGAAGCGATATGTCACTAGTTGCGTATCATAAAAGGGTCATCGTTTCTCCTCCTAGGGGTTATTCGAGATTTCTTAATCCAAACCGCAAGTAACGAGGCATTGGCTACCTTAAGAGAGTCATAGTTACTCGTCCCAATTGCTCACCCAGTCTGCCACTTTTCCTTACTGCGGCCAGTCTGCCAGAAGCGATATGTCACTCGTTGTGTATCTTAAGAGATTCATCGTTACTCTTTCCATAGGTTACTGGTGTTCTCTGATTCAATGCCTCTCGTGACGAAAAAGTGGCTATCTTAATAATTCAATACTTCTTCCTCCCATTTGCTCACACAGTTTACTACTTTTTTGTGTAGTTTTGTCTGCCAGAAACTATAATTCACTAGTTTTGTATCATAAAAGAATCATCGATTCTCATCCTAGGGGTTATTCGAGACCTCTTAATGCAAACCGCAAGTAACGAGGCATTGGCTACCTTAAGAGAGTCATAGTTACTCGTCCCAATTGCTCACCCAGTCTGCCACTTTTCCTTACTGCGGCCAGTCTGCCAGAAGCGATATGTCACTCGTTGTGTATCTTAAGAGATTCATCGTTACTCTTTCCATAGGTTACTGGTATTCTCTGATTCAATGCCTCTCGTGACGAAAAAGTGGCTATCTTAATAGTGCAATACTTCTTCCTCCCAGTTGCTCACACAGTTTACTACTTTTTTGTGTAGTTTTTGTCTGCCAGAAACTATAATTCACTAGTTTTGTATCATAAAAGAGTCATCGTTTCTCCTCCTAGGGGTTTTCGAGATTTCTTAATCCAAACCGCAAGTAACGAGGCATTGGCTACCTTAAGAGAGTCATAGTTACTCGTCCCAATTGCTCACCCAGTCTGCCACTTTTCCTTACTGCGGCCAGTCTGCCAGAAGCGATATGTCACTCGTTGTGTATCTTAAGAGATTCATCGTTACTCCTTCCATAGGTTACTGGTATTCTCTGATTCAATGCCTCTCGTGACGAAAAAGTGGCTATCTTAATAGTGCAATACTTCTTCCTCCCAGTTGCTCACACAGTTTACTACTTTTTTGTGTAGTTTTTGTCTGCCAGAAACTATAATTCACTAGTTTTGTATCATAAAAGAGTCATCGTTTCTCCTCCTAGGGGTTATTCGAGACGTCTTAATGCAAACCGCAAGTAACGAGGCATTGGCTACCTTAAGAGAGTCATAGTTACTCGTCCCAATTGCTCACCCAGTCTGCCACTTTTCCTTACTGCGGCCAGTCTGCCAGAAGCGATATGTCACTCGTTGTGTATCTTAAGAGATTCATCGTTACTCTTTCCATAGGTTACTGGTATTCTCTGATTCAATGCCTCTCGTGACGAAAAAGTGGCTATCTTAATAGTGCAATACTTCTTCCTCCCAGTTGCTCACACAGTTTACTACTTTTTTGTGTAGTTTTTGTCTGCCAGAAACTATAATTCACTAGTTTTGTATCATAAAAGAGTCATCGTTTCTCCTCCTAGGGGTTTTCGAGATTTCTTAATTCAAACCGCAAGTAACGAGGCATTGGCTACCTTAAGAGAGTCATAGTTACTCGTCCCAATTGCTCACCCAGTCTGCCACTTTTCCTTACTGCGGCCAGTCTGCCAGAAGCGATATGTCACTCGTTGTGTATCTTAAGAGATTCATCGTTACTCTTTCCATAGGTTACTGGTATTCTCTGATTCAATGCCTCTCGTGACGAAAAAGTGGCTATCTTAATAGTGCAATACTTCTTCCTCCGACTTGCTCACACAGTTTACTACTTTTTTGTGTAGTTTTTGCCTGCCAGAAACTATAATTCACTAGTTTTGTATCATAAAAGAGTCATCGTTTCTCCTCCTAGGGGTTATTCGAGACCTCTTAATGCAAACCGCAAGTAACGAGGCATTGGCTACCTTAAGAGAGTCATAGTTACTCGTCCCAATTGCTCACCCAATCTGCCACTTGTCCTTACTGCGGCCAGTCTGCCAGAAGCGATATGTCACTCGTTGTGTATCTTAAGAGATTCATCGTTACTCTTCCCATAGGTTACTGGTATTCTCTGATTCAATGCCTCTCGTGACGAAAAAGTGGCTATCTTAATAGTGCAATACTTCTTCCTCCCAGTTGCTCACACAGTTTACTACTTTTTTGTGTAGTTTTTGTCTGCCAGAAACTATAATTCACTAGTTTTGTATCATAAAAGAGTCATCGTTTCTCCTCCTAGGGGTTATTCGAGACCTCTTAATCCAAACCGCAAGTAACGAGGCATTGGCTACCTTAAGAGAGTCATAGTTACTCGTCCCAATTGCTCACCCAGTCTGCCACTTTTCCTTACTGCGGCCAGTCTGCCAGAAGCGATATGTCACTCGTTGTGTATCTTAAGAGATTCATCGTTACTCCTTCCATAGGTTACTGGTATTCTCTGATTCAATGCCTCTCGTGACGAAAAAGTGGCTATCTTAATAGTGCAATACTTCTTCCTCCCAGTTGCTCACACAGTTTACTACTTTTTTGTGTAGTTTTTGTCTGCCAGAAACTATAATTCACTAGTTTTGTATCATAAAAGAGTCATCGTTTCTCCTCCTAGGGGTTATTCGAGACGTCTTAATGCAAACCGCAAGTAACGAGGCATTGGCTACCTTAAGAGAGTCATAGTTACTCGTCCCAATTGCTCACCCAGTCTGCCACTTTTCCTTACTGCGGCCAGTCTGCCAGAAGCGATATGTCACTCGTTGTGTATCTTAAGAGATTCATCGTTACTCTTTCCATAGGTTACTGGTATTCTCTGATTCAATGCCTCTCGTGACGAAAAAGTGGCTATCTTAATAGTGCAATACTTCTTCCTCCCAGTTGCTCACACAGTTTACTACTTTTTTGTGTAGTTTTTGTCTGCCAGAAACTATAATTCACTAGTTTTGTATCATAAAAGAGTCATCGTTTCTCCTCCTAGGGGTTTTCGAGATTTCTTAATTCAAACCGCAAGTAACGAGGCATTGGCTACCTTAAGAGAGTCATAGTTACTCGTCCCAATTGCTCACCCAGTCTGCCACTTTTCCTTACTGCGGCCAGTCTGCCAGAAGCGATATGTCACTCGTTGTGTATCTTAAGAGATTCATCGTTACTCTTTCCATAGGTTACTGGTATTCTCTGATTCAATGCCTCTCGTGACGAAAAAGTGGCTATCTTAATAGTGCAATACTTCTTCCTCCGACTTGCTCACACAGTTTACTACTTTTTTGTGTAGTTTTTGCCTGCCAGAAACTATAATTCACTAGTTTTGTATCATAAAAGAGTCATCGTTTCTCCTCCTAGGGGTTATTCGAGACCTCTTAATGCAAACCGCAAGTAACGAGGCATTGGCTACCTTAAGAGAGTCATAGTTACTCGTCCCAATTGCTCACCCAATCTGCCACTTGTCCTTACTGCGGCCAGTCTGCCAGAAGCGATATGTCACTCGTTGTGTATCTTAAGAGATTCATCGTTACTCTTCCCATAGGTTACTGGTATTCTCTGATTCAATGCCTCTCGTGACGAAAAAGTGGCTATCTTAATAGTGCAATACTTCTTCCTCCCAGTTGCTCACACAGTTTACTACTTTTTTGTGTAGTTTTTGTCTGCCAGAAACTATAATTCACTAGTTTTGTATCATAAAAGAGTCATCGTTTCTCCTCCTAGGGGTTATTCGAGACCTCTTAATCCAAACCGCAAGTAACGAGGCATTGGCTACCTTAAGAGAGTCATAGTTACTCGTCCCAATTGCTCACCCAGTCTGCCACTTTTTCTTACTGTGGCCAGTCTGCCAGAAGCGATATGTCACTCGTTGTGTATCTTAAGAGATGCATCGTTACTCCTTCCATAGGTTACTGGTATTCTCTGAGTCAATACCTCTCTTGACGAAAAAGTGGCTATCTTAATAGTGCAATACTTCTTCCTCCGAGTTGCTCACACAGTTTACTACTTTTTGTGTAGTTTTTGTCTGCCAGAAACTATAATTCACTAGCTGTGCATCATAAAAGAGTCATCGTTTCTCCTCCTAGGGGTTTTCGAGATTTCTTAATCCAGACCGCAAGTAACGAGGCATTGGCTACCTTAAGAGAGTCATAGTTACTCGTCCCCATTGCTCACCCAGTCTGCCACTTTTTCTTACTGTGGCCAGTCTGCCAGAAGCGATATGTCACTCGTTGTGTATCTTAAGAGATTCATCGTTACTCCTTCCATAGGTTACTGGTATTCTCTGAGTCAATACCTCTCTTGACGAAAAAGTGGCTATCTTAATAGTGCAATACTTCTTCCTCCGAGTTGCTCACACAGTTTACTACTTTTTGTGTACTTGCCAGTCTGCCAGAAGCGATATGTCACTAGTTGTGTATCATAAAAGGGTCATCGTTTCTCCTCCTAGGGGTTATTCGAGATTTCTTAATCCAAACCGCAAGTAACGAGGCATAGGCTACCTTATGAGAGTCATAGTTACTCGTCCCAATTGCTCACCCAGTCTGCCACTTTTCCTTACTGCGGCCAGTCTGCCAGAAGCGATATGTCACTCGTTGTGTATCTTAAGAGATTCATCGTTACTCTTTCCATAGGTTACTGGTATTCTCTGATTCAATGCCTCTCGTGACGAAAAAGTGGCTATCTTAATAGTGCAATACTTCTTCCTCCCAGTTGCTCACACAGTTTACTACTTTTTTGTGTAGTTTTTGTCTGCCAGAAACTATAATTCACTAGTTTTGTATCATAAAAGAGTCATCGTTTCTCCTCCTAGGGGTTTTCGAGATTTCTTAATTCAAACCGCAAGTAACGAGGCATTGGCTACCTTAAGAGAGTCATAGTTACTCGTCCCAATTGCTCACCCAGTCTGCCACTTTTCCTTACTGCGGCCAGTCTGCCAGAAGCGATATGTCACTCGTTGTGTATCTTAAGAGATTCATCGTTACTCTTTCCATAGGTTACTGGTATTCTCTGATTCAATGCCTCTCGTGACGAAAAAGTGGCTATCTTAATAGTGCAATACTTCTTCCTCCCAGTTGCTCACACAGTTTACTACTTTTTTGTGTAGTTTTTGTCTGCCAGAAACTATAATTCACTAGTTTTGTATCATAAAAGAGTCATCGTTTCTCCTCCTAGGGGTTATTCGAGACCTCTTAATGCAAACCGCAAGTAACGAGGCATTGGCTACCTTAAGAGAGTCATAGTTACTCGTCCCAATTGCTCACCCAGTCTGCCACTTGTCCTTACTGCGGCCAGTCTGCCAGAAGCGATATGTCACTCGTTGTGTATCTTAAGAGATTCATCGTTACTCTTTCCATAGGTTACTGGTATTCTCTGATTCAATGCCTCTCGTGACGAAAAAGTGGCTATCTTAATAGTGCAATACTTCTTCCTCCGAGTTGCTCACACAGTTTACTACTTTTTGTGTACTTGCCAGTCTGCCAGAAGCGATATGTCACTAGTTGTGTATCATAAAAGGGTCATCGTTTCTCCTCCTAGGGGTTATTCGAGATTTCTTAATCCAAACCGCAAGTAACGAGGCATAGGCTACCTTATGAGAGTCATAGTTACTCGTCCCAATTGCTCACCCAGTCTGCCACTTTTCCTTACTGCGGCCAGTCTGCCAGAAGCGATATGTCACTCGTTGTGTATCTTAAGAGATTCATCGTTACTCTTTCCATAGGTTACTGGTATTCTCTGATTCAATGCCTCTCGTGACGAAAAAGTGGCTATCTTAATAGTGCAATACTTCTTCCTCCCAGTTGCTCACACAGTTTACTACTTTTTTGTGTAGTTTTTGTCTGCCAGAAACTATAATTCACTAGTTTTGTATCATAAAAGAGTCATCGTTTCTCCTCCTAGGGGTTATTCGAGACCTCTTAATCCAAACCGCAAGTAACGAGGCATTGGCTACCTTAAGAGAGTCATAGTTACTCGTCCCAATTGCTCACCCAGTCTGCCACTTTTCCTTACTGCGGCCAGTCTGCCAGAAGCGATATGTCACTCGTTGTGTATCTTAAGAGATTCATCGTTACTCTTTCCATAGGTTACTGGTATTCTCTGATTCAATGCCTCTCGTGACGAAAAAGTGGCTATCTTAATAGTGCAATACTTCTTCCTCCGAGTTGCTCACACAGTTTACTACTTTTTTGTGTAGTTTTTGTCTGCCAGAAACTATAATTCACTAGTTTTGTATCATAAAAGAGTCATCGTTTCTCCTCCTAGGGGTTATTCGAGACCTCTTAATGCAAACCGCAAGTAACGAGGCATTGGCTACCTTAAGAGAGTCATAGTTACTCGTCCCAATTGCTCACCCAGTCTGCCACTTGTCCTTACTGCGGCCAGTCTGCCAGAAGCGATATGTCACTCGTTGTGTATCTTAAGAGATTCATCGTTACTCTTTCCATAGGTTACTGGTATTCTCTGATTCAATGCCTCTCGTGACGAAAAAGTGGCTATCTTAATAGTGCAATACTTCTTCCTCCGAGTTGCTCACACAGTTTACTACTTTTTTGTGTAGTTTTTGTCTGCCAGAAACTATAATTCACTAGTTTTCTATCATAAAAGAGTCATCGTTTCTCCTCCTAGGGGTTATTCGAGACCTCTTAATCCAAACCGCAAGTAACGAGGCATTGGCTACCTTAAGAGAGTCATAGTTACTCGTCCCAATTGCTCACCCAGTCTGCCACTTTTTCTTACTGTGGCCAGTCTGCCAGAAGCGATATGTCACTCGTTGTGTATCTTAAGAGATTCATCGTTACTCCTTCCATAGGTTACTGGTATTCTCTGATTCAATGCCTCTCGTGACGAAAAAGTGGCTATCTTAATAGTGCAATACTTCTTCCTCCGAGTTGCTCACACAGTTTACTACTTTTTGTGTAGTTTTTGTCTGCCAGAAACTATAATTCACTAGCTGTGTATCATAAAAGAGTCATCGTTTCTCCTCCTAGGGGTTTTCGAGATTTCTTAATCCAGACCGCAAGTAACGAGGCATTGGCTACCTTAAGAGAGTCATAGTTACTCGTCCCCATTGCTCACCCAGTCTGCCACTTTTTCTTACTGTGGCCAGTCTGCCAGAAGCGATATGTCACTCGTTGTGTATCTTAAGAGATTCATCGTTACTCCTTCCATAGGTTACTGGTATTCTCTGAGTCAATACCTCTCTTGACGAAAAAGTGGCTATCTTAATAGTGCAATACTTCTTCCTCCGAGTTGCTCACACAGTTTACTACTTTTTGTGTACTTGCCAGTCTGCCAGAAGCGATATGTCACTAGTTGTGTATCATAAAAGGGTCATCGTTTCTCCTCCTAGGGGTTATTCGAGATTTCTTAATCCAAACCGCAAGTAACGAGGCATAGGCTACCTTATGAGAGTCATAGTTACTCGTCCCAATTGCTCACCCAGTCTGCCACTTTTCCTTACTGCGGCCAGTCTGCCAGAAGCGATATGTCACTCGTTGTGTATCTTAAGAGATTCATCGTTACTCTTTCCATAGGTTACTGGTATTCTCTGATTCAATGCCTCTCGTGACGAAAAAGTGGCTATCTTAATAGTGCAATACTTCTTCCTCCCAGTTGCTCACACAGTTTACTACTTTTTTGTGTAGTTTTTGTCTGCCAGAAACTATAATTCACTAGTTTTGTATCATAAAAGAGTCATCGTTTCTCCTCCTAGGGGTTTTCGAGATTTCTTAATTCAAACCGCAAGTAACGAGGCATTGGCTACCTTAAGAGAGTCATAGTTACTCGTCCCAATTGCTCACCCAGTCTGCCACTTTTCCTTACTGCGGCCAGTCTGCCAGAAGCGATATGTCACTCGTTGTGTATCTTAAGAGATTCATCGTTACTCTTTCCATAGGTTACTGGTATTCTCTGATTCAATGCCTCTCGTGACGAAAAAGTGGCTATCTTAATAGTGCAATACTTCTTCCTCCCAGTTGCTCACACAGTTTACTACTTTTTTGTGTAGTTTTTGTCTGCCAGAAACTATAATTCACTAGTTTTCTATCATAAAAGAGTCATCGTTTCTCCTCCTAGGGGTTATTCGAGACCTCTTAATGCAAACCGCAAGTAACGAGGCATTGGCTACCTTAAGAGAGTCATAGTTACTCGTCCCAATTGCTCACCCAGTCTGCCACTTGTCCTTACTGCGGCCAGTCTGCCAGAAGCGATATGTCACTCGTTGTGTATCTTAAGAGATTCATCGTTACTCTTTCCATAGGTTACTGGTATTCTCTGATTCAATGCCTCTCGTGACGAAAAAGTGGCTATCTTAATAGTGCAATACTTCTTCCTCCGAGTTGCTCACACAGTTTACTACTTTTTGTGTACTTGCCAGTCTGCCAGAAGCGATATGTCACTAGTTGTGTATCATAAAAGGGTCATCGTTTCTCCTCCTAGGGGTTATTCGAGATTTCTTAATCCAAACCGCAAGTAACGAGGCATAGGCTACCTTATGAGAGTCATAGTTACTCGTCCCAATTGCTCACCCAGTCTGCCACTTTTCCTTACTGCGGCCAGTCTGCCAGAAGCGATATGTCACTCGTTGTGTATCTTAAGAGATTCATCGTTACTCTTTCCATAGGTTACTGGTATTCTCTGATTCAATGCCTCTCGTGACGAAAAAGTGGCTATCTTAATAGTGCAATACTTCTTCCTCCCAGTTGCTCACACAGTTTACTACTTTTTTGTGCAGTTTTTGTCTGCCAGAAACTATAATTCACTAGTTTTGTATCATAAAAGAGTCATCGTTTCTCCTCCTAGGGGTTATTCGAGACCTCTTAATCCAAACCGCAAGTAACGAGGCATTGGCTACCTTAAGAGAGTCATAGTTACTCGTCCCAATTGCTCACCCAGTCTGCCACTTTTCCTTACTGCGGCCAGTCTGCCAGAAGCGATATGTCACTCGTTGTGTATCTTAAGAGATTCATCGTTACTCCTTCCATAGGTTACTGGTATTCTCTGATTCAATGCCTCTCGTGACGAAAAAGTGGCTATCTTAATAGTGCAATACTTCTTCCTCCGAGTTGCTCACACAGTTTACTACTTTTTTGTGTAGTTTTTGTCTGCCAGAAACTATAATTCACTAGTTTTGTATCATAAAAGAGTCATCGTTTCTCCTCCTAGGGGTTATTCGAGACCTCTTAATGCAAACCGCAAGTAACGAGGCATTGGCTACCTTAAGAGAGTCATAGTTACTCGTCCCAATTGCTCACCCAGTCTGCCACTTGTCCTTACTGCGGCCAGTCTGCCAGAAGCGATATGTCACTCGTTGTGTATCTTAAGAGATTCATCGTTACTCTTTCCATAGGTTACTGGTATTCTCTGATTCAATGCCTCTCGTGACGAAAAAGTGGCTATCTTAATAGTGCAATACTTCTTCCTCCCAGTTGCTCACACAGTTTACTACTTTTTTGTGTAGTTTTTGTCTGCCAGAAACTATAATTCACTAGTTTTCTATCATAAAAGAGTCATCGTTTCTCCTCCTAGGGGTTATTCGAGACCTCTTAATCCAAACCGCAAGTAACGAGGCATTGGCTACCTTAAGAGAGTCATAGTTACTCGTCCCAATTGCTCACCCAGTCTGCCACTTTTTCTTACTGTGGCCAGTCTGCCAGAAGCGATATGTCACTCGTTGTGTATCTTAAGAGATTCATCGTTACTCCTTCCATAGGTTACTGGTATTCTCTGATTCAATGCCTCTCGTGACGAAAAAGTGGCTATCTTAATAGTGCAATACTTCTTCCTCCCAGTTGCTCACACAGTTTACTACTTTTTTGTGTAGTTTTTGTCTGCCAGAAACTATAATTCACTAGTTTTGTATCATAAAAGAGTCATCGTTTCTCCTCCTAGGGGTTATTCGAGACCTCTTAATGCAAACCGCAAGTAACGAGGCATTGGCTACCTTAAGAGAGTCATAGTTACTCGTCCCAATTGCTCACCCAGTCTGCCACTTTTCCTTACTGCGGCCAGTCTGCCAGAAGCGATATGTCACTCGTTGTGTATCTTAAGAGATTCATCGTTACTCCTTCCATAGGTTACTGGTATTCTCTGAGTCAATACCTCTCTTGACGAAAAAGTGGCTATCTTAATAGTGCAATACTTCTTCCTCCGAGTTGCTCACACAGTTTACTACTTTTTGTGTAGTTTTTGTCTGCCAGAAACTATAATTCACTAGCTGTGTATCATAAAAGAGTCATCGTTTCTCCTCCTAGGGGTTTTCGAGATTTCTTAATGCAAACCGCAAGTAACGAGGCATTGGCTACCTTAAGAGATTCATAGTTACTCGTCCCCATTGCTCACCCAGTCTGCCACTTTTTCTTACTGTGGCCAGTCTGCCAGAAGCGATATGTCACTCGTTGTGTATCTTAAGAGATTCATCGTTACTCCTTCCATAGGTTACTGGTATTCTCTGATTCAATGCCTCTCGTGACGAAAAAGTGGCTATCTTAATAGTGCAATACTTCTTCCTCCCAGTTGCTCACACAGTTTACTACTTTTTTGTGTAGTTTTTGTCTGCCAGAAACTATAATTCACTAGTTTTCTATCATAAAAGAGTCATCGTTTCTCCTCCTAGGGGTTATTCGAGACCTCTTAATCCAAACCGCAAGTAACGAGGCATTGGCTACCTTAAGAGAGTCATAGTTACTCGTCCCAATTGCTCACCCAGTCTGCCACTTTTTCTTACTGTGGCCAGTCTGCCAGAAGCGATATGTCACTCGTTGTGTATCTTAAGAGATTCATCGTTACTCCTTCCATAGGTTACTGGTATTCTCTGAGTCAATACCTCTCTTGACGAAAAAGTGGCTATCTTAATAGTGCAATACTTCTTCCTCCGAGTTGCTCACACAGTTTACTACTTTTTGTGTAGTTTTTGTCTGCCAGAAACTATAATTCACTAGCTGTGTATCATAAAAGAGTCATCGTTTCTCCTCCTAGGGGTTTTCGAGATTTCTTAATCCAGACCGCAAGTAACGAGGCATTGGCTACCTTAAGAGTGTCATAGTTACTCGTCCCCATTGCTCACCCAGTCTGCCACTTTTTCTTACTGTGGCCAGTCTGCCAGAAGCGATATGTCACTCGTTGTGTATGTTAAGAGATTCATCGTTACTCCTTCCATAGGTTACTGGTATTCTCTGAGTCAATACCTCTCTTGACGAAAAAGTGGCTATCTTAATAGTGCAATACTTCTTCCTCCGAGTTGCTCACACAGTTTACTACTTTTTGTGTACTAGCCAGTCTGCCAGAAGCGATATGTCACTAGTTGCGTATCATAAAAGGGTCATCGTTTCTCCTCCTAGGGGTTATTCGAGATTTCTTAATCCAAACCGCAAGTAACGAGGCATTGGCTACCTTAAGAGAGTCATAGCTACTCGTCCCAATTGCTCACCCAGTCTGCCACTTTTCCTTACTGCGGCCAGTCTGCCAGAAGCGATATGTCACTCGTTGTGTATCTTAAGAGATTCATCGTTACTCTTGCCATAGGTTACTGGTGTTCTCTGATTCAATGCCTCTCGTGACGAAAAAGTGGCTATTTAATAGTTCAATACTTCTTCCTCCCATTTGCTCACACAGTTTACTACTTTTTTGTGTAGTTTTGTCTGCCAGAAACTATAATTCACTAGTTTTGTATCATAAAAGAATCATCGTTTCTCATCCTAGGGGTTATTCGAGACCTCTTAATGCAAACCGCAAGTAACGAGGCATTGGCTACCTTAAGAGAGTCATAGTTACTCGTCCCAATTGCTCACCCAGTCTGCCACTTTTCCTTACTGCGGCCAGTCTGCCAGAAGCGATATGTCACTCGTTGTGTATCTTAAGAGATTCATCGTTACTCTTTCCATAGGTTACTGGTATTCTCTGATTCAATGCCTCTCGTGACGAAAAAGTGGCTATCTTAATAGTGCAATACTTCTTCCTCCCAGTTGCTCACACAGTTTACTACTTTTTTGTGTAGTTTTTGTCTGCCAGAAACTATAATTCACTAGTTTTGTATCATAAAAGAGTCATCGTTTCTCCTCCTAGGGGTTTTCGAGATTTCTTAATCCAGACCGCAAGTAACGAGGCATTGGCTACCTTAAGAGAGTCATAGTTACTCGTCCCCATTGCTCACCCAGTCTGCCACTTTTTCTTACTGTGGCCAGTCTGCCAGAAGCGATATGTCACTCGTTGTGTATGTTAAGAGATTCATCGTTACTCCTTCCATAGGTTACTGGTATTCTCTGAGTCAATACCTCTCTTGACGAAAAAGTGGCTATCTTAATAGTGCAATACTTCTTCCTCCGAGTTGCTCACACAGTTTACTACTTTTTGTGTACTAGCCAGTCTGCCAGAAGCGATATGTCACTAGTTGCGTATCATAAAAGGGTCATCGTTTCTCCTCCTAGGGGTTATTCGAGATTTCTTAATCCAAACCGCAAGTAACGAGGCATTGGCTACCTTAAGAGAGTCATAGCTACTCGTCCCAATTGCTCACCCAGTCTGCCACTTTTCCTTACTGCGGCCAGTCTGCCAGAAGCGATATGTCACTCGTTGTGTATCTTAAGAGATTCATCGTTACTCTTGCCATAGGTTACTGGTGTTCTCTGATTCAATGCCTCTCGTGACGAAAAAGTGGCTATTTAATAGTTCAATACTTCTTCCTCCCATTTGCTCACACAGTTTACTACTTTTTTGTGTAGTTTTGTCTGCCAGAAACTATAATTCACTAGTTTTGTATCATAAAAGAATCATCGTTTCTCATCCTAGGGGTTATTCGAGACCTCTTAATGCAAACCGCAAGTAACGAGGCATTGGCTACCTTAAGAGAGTCATAGTTACTCGTCCCAATTGCTCACCCAGTCTGCCACTTTTCCTTACTGCGGCCAGTCTGCCAGAAGCGATATGTCACTCGTTGTGTATCTTAAGAGATTCATCGTTACTCTTTCCATAGGTTACTGGTATTCTCTGATTCAATGCCTCTCGTGACGAAAAAGTGGCTATCTTAATAGTGCAATACTTCTTCCTCCCAGTTGCTCACACAGTTTACTACTTTTTTGTGTAGTTTTTGTCTGCCAGAAACTATAATTCACTAGTTTTGTATCATAAAAGAGTCATCGTTTCTCCTCCTAGGGGTTTTCGAGATTTCTTAATCCAAACCGCAAGTAACGAGGCATTGGCTACCTTAAGAGAGTCATAGTTACTCGTCCCAATTGCTCACCCAGTCTGCCACTTTTCCTTACTGCGGCCAGTCTGCCAGAAGCGATATGTCACTCGTTGTGTATCTTAAGAGATTCATCGTTACTCCTTCCATAGGTTACTGGTATTCTCTGATTCAATGCCTCTCGTGACGAAAAAGTGGCTATCTTAATAGTGCAATACTTCTTCCTCCCAGTTGCTCACACAGTTTACTACTTTTTTGTGTAGTTTTTGTCTGCCAGAAACTATAATTCACTAGTTTTGTATCATAAAAGAGTCATCGTTTCTCCTCCTAGGGGTTATTCGAGACGTCTTAATGCAAACCGCAAGTAACGAGGCATTGGCTACCTTAAGAGAGTCATAGTTACTCGTCCCAATTGCTCACCCAGTCTGCCACTTGTCCTTACTGCGGCCAGTCTGCCAGAAGCGATATGTCACTCGTTGTGTATCTTAAGAGATTCATCGTTACTCTTTCCATAGGTTACTGGTATTCTCTGATTCAATGCCTCTCGTGACGAAAAAGTGGCTATCTTAATAGTGCAATACTTCTTCCTCCCAGTTGCTCACACAGTTTACTACTTTTTTGTGTAGTTTTTGTCTGCCAGAAACTATAATTCACTAGTTTTGTATCATAAAAGAGTCATCGTTTCTCCTCCTAGGGGTTTTCGAGATTTCTTAATTCAAACCGCAAGTAACGAGGCATTGGCTACCTTAAGAGAGTCATAGTTACTCGTCCCAATTGCTCACCCAGTCTGCCACTTTTCCTTAGTGCGGCCAGTCTGCCAGAAGCGATATGTCACTCGTTGTGTATCTTAAGAGATTCATCGTTACTCTTTCCATAGGTTACTGGTATTCTCTGATTCAATGCCTCTCGTGACGAAAAAGTGGCTATCTTAATAGTGCAATACTTCTTCCTCCCAGTTGCTCACACAGTTTACTACTTTTTTGTGTAGTTTTTGTCTGCCAGAAACTATAATTCACTAGTTTTGTATCATAAAAGAGTCATCGTTTCTCCTCCTAGGGGTTATTCGAGACCTCTTAATGCAAACCGCAAGTAACGAGGCATTGGCTACCTTAAGAGAGTCATAGTTACTCGTCCCAATTGCTCACCCAATCTGCCACTTGTCCTTACTGCGGCCAGTCTGCCAGAAGCGATATGTCACTCGTTGTGTATCTTAAGAGATTCATCGTTACTCTTCCCATAGGTTACTGGTATTCTCTGATTCAATGCCTCTCGTGACGAAAAAGTGGCTATCTTAATAGTGCAATACTTCTTCCTCCCAGTTGCTCACACAGTTTACTACTTTTTTGTGTAGTTTTTGTCTGCCAGAAACTATAATTCACTAGTTTTGTATCATAAAAGAGTCATCGTTTCTCCTCCTAGGGGTTATTCGAGACCTCTTAATCCAAACCGCAAGTAACGAGGCATTGGCTACCTTAAGAGAGTCATAGTTACTCGTCCCAATTGCTCACCCAGTCTGCCACTTTTTCTTACTGTGGCCAGTCTGCCAGAAGCGATATGTCACTCGTTGTGTATCTTAAGAGATGCATCGTTACTCCTTCCATAGGTTACTGGTATTCTCTGAGTCAATACCTCTCTTGACGAAAAAGTGGCTATCTTAATAGTGCAATACTTCTTCCTCCGAGTTGCTCACACAGTTTACTACTTTTTGTGTAGTTTTTGTCTGCCAGAAACTATAATTCACTAGCTGTGTATCATAAAAGGGTCATCGTTTCTCCTCCTAGGGGTTATTCGAGATTTCTTAATCCAAACCGCAAGTAACGAGGCATAGGCTACCTTATGAGAGTCATAGTTACTCGTCCCAATTGCTCACCCAGTCTGCCACTTTTCCTTACTGCGGCCAGTCTGCCAGATGCGATTTGTCACTCGTTGTGTATCTTAAGAGATTCATCGTTACTCCTTCCATAGGTTACTGGTATTCTCTGAGTCAATACCTCTCTTGACGAAAAAGTGGCTATCTTAATAGTGCAATACTTCTTCCTCCGAGTTGCTCACACAGTTTACTACTTTTTGTGTAGTTTTTGTCTGACAGAAACTATAATTCACTAGCTGTGTATCATAAAAGAGTCATCGATTGTCCTCCTAGGGGTTTTCGAGATTTCTTAATCCAGACCGCAAGTAACGAGGCATTGGCTACCTTAAGAGAGTCATAGTTACTCGTCCCCATTGCTCACCCAGTCTGCCACTTTTTCTTACTGTGGCCAGTCTGCCAGAAGCGATATGTCACTCGTTGTGTATGTTAAGAGATTCATCGTTACTCCTTCCATAGGTTACTGGTATTCTCTGAGTCAATACCTCTCTTGACGAAAAAGTGGCTATCTTAATAGTGCAATACTTCTTCCTCCGAGTTGCTCACACAGTTTACTACTTTTTGTGTACTTGCCAGTCTGCCAGAAGCGATATGTCACTAGTTGCGTATCATAAAAGGGTCATCGTTTCTCCTCCTAGGGGTTATTCGAGATTTCTTAATCCAAACCGCAAGTAACGAGGCATTGGCTACCTTAAGAGAGTCATAGTTACTCGTCCCAATTGCTCACCCAGTCTGCCACTTTTCCTTACTGCGGCCAGTCTGCCAGAAGCGATATGTCACTCGTTGTGTATCTTAAGAGATTCATCGTTACTCTTGCCATAGGTTACTGGTGTTCTCTGATTCAATGCCTCTCGTGACGAAAAAGTGGCTATCTTAATAGTTCAATACTTCTTCCTCCCATTTGCTCACACAGTTTACTACTTTTTTGTGTAGTTTTGTCTGCCAGAAACTATAATTCACTAGTTTTGTATCATAAAAGAATCATCGTTTCTCATCCTAGGGGTTATTCGAGACCTCTTAATGCAAACCGCAAGTAACGAGGCATTGGCTACCTTAAGAGAGTCATAGTTACTCGTCCCAATTGCTCACCCAGTCTGCCACTTTTCCTTACTGCGGCCAGTCTGCCAGAAGCGATATGTCACTCGTTGTGTATCTTAAGAGATTCATCGTTACTCTTTCCATAGGTTACTGGTATTCTCTGATTCAATGCCTCTCGTGACGAAAAAGTGGCTATCTTAATAGTGCAATACTTCTTCCTCCCAGTTGCTCACACAGTTTACTACTTTTTTGTGTAGTTTTTGTCTGCCAGAAACTATAATTCACTAGTTTTGTATCATAAAAGAGTCATCGTTTCTCCTCCTAGGGGTTTTCGAGATTTCTTAATCCAAACCGCAAGTAACGAGGCATTGGCTACCTTAAGAGAGTCATAGTTACTCGTCCCAATTGCTCACCCAGTCTGCCACTTTTCCTTACTGCGGCCAGTCTGCCAGAAGCGATATGTCACTCGTTGTGTATCTTAAGAGATTCATCGTTACTCCTTCCATAGGTTACTGGTATTCTCTGATTCAATGCCTCTCGTGACGAAAAAGTGGCTATCTTAATAGTGCAATACTTCTTCCTCCCAGTTGCTCACACAGTTTACTACTTTTTTGTGTAGTTTTTGTCTGCCAGAAACTATAATTCACTAGTTTTGTATCATAAAAGAGTCATCGTTTCTCCTCCTAGGGGTTATTCGAGACGTCTTAATGCAAACCGCAAGTAACGAGGCATTGGCTACCTTAAGAGAGTCATAGTTACTCGTCCCAATTGCTCACCCAGTCTGCCACTTTTCCTTACTGCGGCCAGTCTGCCAGAAGCGATATGTCACTCGTTGTGTATCTTAAGAGATTCATCGTTACTCTTTCCATAGGTTACTGGTATTCTCTGATTCAATGCCTCTCGTGACGAAAAAGTGGCTATCTTAATAGTGCAATACTTCTTCCTCCCAGTTGCTCACACAGTTTACTACTTTTTTGTGTAGTTTTTGTCTGCCAGAAACTATAATTCACTAGTTTTGTATCATAAAAGAGTCATCGTTTCTCCTCCTAGGGGTTTTCGAGATTTCTTAATTCAAACCGCAAGTAACGAGGCATTGGCTACCTTAAGAGAGTCATAGTTACTCGTCCCAATTGCTCACCCAGTCTGCCACTTTTCCTTACTGCGGCCAGTCTGCCAGAAGCGATATGTCACTCGTTGTGTATCTTAAGAGATTCATCGTTACTCTTTCCATAGGTTACTGGTATTCTCTGATTCAATGCCTCTCGTGACGAAAAAGTGGCTATCTTAATAGTGCAATACTTCTTCCTCCCAGTTGCTCACACAGTTTACTACTTTTTTGTGTAGTTTTTGTCTGCCAGAAACTATAATTCACTAGTTTTGTATCATAAAAGAGTCATCGTTTCTCCTCCTAGGGGTTATTCGAGACCTCTTAATGCAAACCGCAAGTAACGAGGCATTGGCTACCTTAAGAGAGTCATAGTTACTCGTCCCAATTGCTCACCCAATCTGCCACTTGTCCTTACTGCGGCCAGTCTGCCAGAAGCGATATGTCACTCGTTGTGTATCTTAAGAGATTCATCGTTACTCTTCCCATAGGTTACTGGTATTCTCTGATTCAATGCCTCTCGTGACGAAAAAGTGGCTATCTTAATAGTGCAATACTTCTTCCTCCCAGTTGCTCACACAGTTTACTACTTTTTTGTGTAGTTTTTGTCTGCCAGAAACTATAATTCACTAGTTTTGTATCATAAAAGAGTCATCGTTTCTCCTCCTAGGGGTTATTCGAGACCTCTTAATCCAAACCGCAAGTAACGAGGCATTGGCTACCTTAAGAGAGTCATAGTTACTCGTCCCAATTGCTCACCCAGTCTGCCACTTTTTCTTACTGTGGCCAGTCTGCCAGAAGCGATATGTCACTCGTTGTGTATCTTAAGAGATGCATCGTTACTCCTTCCATAGGTTACTGGTATTCTCTGAGTCAATACCTCTCTTGACGAAAAAGTGGCTATCTTAATAGTGCAATACTTCTTCCTCCGAGTTGCTCACACAGTTTACTACTTTTTGTGTAGTTTTTGTCTGCCAGAAACTATAATTCACTAGCTGTGTATCATAAAAGAGTCATCGTTTCTCCTCCTAGGGGTTTTCGAGATTTCTTAATCCAGACCGCAAGTAACGAGGCATTGGCTACCTTAAGAGAGTCATAGTTACTCGTCCCCATTGCTCACCCAGTCTGCCACTTTTTCTTACTGTGGCCAGTCTGCCAGAAGCGATATGTCACTCGTTGTGTATCTTAAGAGATTCATCGTTACTCCTTCCATAGGTTACTGGTATTCTCTGAGTCAATACCTCTCTTGACGAAAAAGTGGCTATCTTAATAGAGCAATACTTCTTCCTCCGAGTTGCTCACACAGTTTACTACTTTTTGTGTACTTGCCAGTCTGCCAGAAGCGATATGTCACTAGTTGTGTATCATAAAAGGGTCATCGTTTCTCCTCCTAGGGGTTATTCGAGATTTCTTAATCCAAACCGCAAGTAACGAGGCATAGGCTACCTTATGAGAGTCATAGTTACTCGTCCCAATTGCTCACCCAGTCTGCCACTTTTCCTTACTGCGGCCAGTCTGCCAGAAGCGATATGTCACTCGTTGTGTATCTTAAGAGATTCATCGTTACTCTTTCCATAGGTTACTGGTATTCTCTGATTCAATGCCTCTCGTGACGAAAAAGTGGCTATCTTAATAGTGCAATACTTCTTCCTCCCAGTTGCTCACACAGTTTACTACTTTTTTGTGTAGTTTTTGTCTGCCAGAAACTATAATTCACTAGTTTTGTATCATAAAAGAGTCATCGTTTCTCCTCCTAGGGGTTTTCGAGATTTCTTAATTCAAACCGCAAGTAACGAGGCATTGGCTACCTTAAGAGAGTCATAGTTACTCGTCCCAATTGCTCACCCAGTCTGCCACTTTTCCTTACTGCGGCCAGTCTGCCAGAAGCGATATGTCACTCGTTGTGTATCTTAAGAGATTCATCGTTACTCTTTCCATAGGTTACTGGTATTCTCTGATTCAATGCCTCTCGTGACGAAAAAGTGGCTATCTTAATAGTGCAATACTTCTTCCTCCCAGTTGCTCACACAGTTTACTACTTTTTTGTGTAGTTTTTGTCTGCCAGAAACTATAATTCACTAGTTTTGTATCATAAAAGAGTCATCGTTTCTCCTCCTAGGGGTTATTCGAGACCTCTTAATGCAAACCGCAAGTAACGAGGCATTGGCTACCTTAAGAGAGTCATAGTTACTCGTCCCAATTGCTCACCCAGTCTGCCACTTGTCCTTACTGCGGCCAGTCTGCCAGAAGCGATATGTCACTCGTTGTGTATCTTAAGAGATTCATCGTTACTCTTTCCATAGGTTACTGGTATTCTCTGATTCAATGCCTCTCGTGACGAAAAAGTGGCTATCTTAATAGTGCAATACTTCTTCCTCCCAGTTGCTCACACAGTTTACTACTTTTTTGTGTAGTTTTTGTCTGCCAGAAACTATAATTCACTAGTTTTGTATCATAAAAGAGTCATCGTTTCTCCTCCTAGGGGTTATTCGAGACCTCTTAATCCAAACCGCAAGTAACGAGGCATTGGCTACCTTAAGAGAGTCATAGTTACTCGTCCCAATTGCTCACCCAGTCTGCCACTTTTTCTTACTGTGGCCAGTCTGCCAGAAGCGATATGTCACTCGTTGTGTATCTTAAGAGATGCATCGTTACTCCTTCCATATGTTACTGGTATTCTCTGAGTCAATACCTCTCTTGACGAAAAAGTGGCTATCTTAATAGTGCAATACTTCTTCCTCCGAGTTGCTCACACAGTTTACTACTTTTTGTGTAGTTTTTGTCTGCCAGAAACTATAATTCACTAGCTGTGTATCATAAAAGGGTCATCGTTTCTCCTCCTAGGGGTTATTCGAGATTTCTTAATCCAAACCGCAAGTAACGAGGCATAGGCTACCTTATGAGAGTCATAGTTACTCGTCCCAATTGCTCACCCAGTCTGCCACTTTTCCTTACTGCGGCCAGTCTGCCAGATGCGATTTGTCACTCGTTGTGTATCTTAAGAGATTCATCGTTACTCTTTCCATAGGTTACTGGTATTCTCTGATTCAATGCCTCTCGTGACGAAAAAGTGGCTATCTTAATAGTGCAATACTTCTTCCTCCCAGTTGCTCACACAGTTTACTACTTTTTTGTGTAGTTTTTGTCTGCCAGAAACTATAATTCACTAGTTTTGTATCATAAAAGAGTCATCGTTTCTCCTCCTAGGGGTTTTCGAGATTTCTTAATTCAAACCGCAAGTAACGAGGCATTGGCTACCTTAAGAGAGTCATAGTTACTCGTCCCAATTGCTCACCCAGTCTGCCACTTTTCCTTACTGCGGCCAGTCTGCCAGAAGCGATATGTCACTCGTTGTGTATCTTAAGAGATTCATCGTTACTCTTTCCATAGGTTACTGGTATTCTCTGATTCAATGCCTCTCGTGACGAAAAAGTGGCTATCTTAATAGTGCAATACTTCTTCCTCCCAGTTGCTCACACAGTTTACTACTTTTTTGTGTAGTTTTTGTCTGCCAGAAACTATAATTCACTAGTTTTGTATCATAAAAGAGTCATCGTTTCTCCTCCTAGGGGTTATTCGAGACCTCTTAATCCAAACCGCAAGTAACGAGGCATTGGCTACCTTAAGAGAGTCATAGTTACTCGTCCCAATTGCTCACCCAGTCTGCCACTTTTTCTTACTGTGGCCAGTCTGCCAGAAGCGATATGTCACTCGTTGTGTATCTTAAGAGATGCATCGTTACTCCTTCCATAGGTTACTGGTATTCTCTGAGTCAATACCTCTCTTGACGAAAAAGTGGCTATCTTAATAGTGCAATACTTCTTCCTCCGAGTTGCTCACACAGTTTACTACTTTTTGTGTAGTTTTTGTCTGCCAGAAACTATAATTCACTAGCTGTGTATCATAAAAGGGTCATCGTTTCTCCTCCTAGGGGTTATTCGAGATTTCTTAATCCAAACCGCAAGTAACGAGGCATAGGCTACCTTATGAGAGTCATAGTTACTCGTCCCAATTGCTCACCCAGTCTGCCACTTTCCCTTACTGCGGCCAGTCTGCCAGATGCGATTTGTCACTCGTTGTGTATCTTAAGAGATTCATCGTTACTCTTTCCATAGGTTACTGGTATTCTCTGATTCAATGCCTCTCGTGACGAAAAAGTGGCTATCTTAATAGTGCAATACTTCTTCCTCCCAGTTGCTCACACAGTTTACTACTTTTTTGTGTAGTTTTTGTCTGCCAGAAACTATAATTCACTAGTTTTGTATCATAAAAGAGTCATCGTTTCTCCTCCTAGGGGTTTTCGAGATTTCTTAATTCAAACCGCAAGTAACGAGGCATTGGCTACCTTAAGAGAGTCATAGTTACTCGTCCCAATTGCTCACCCAGTCTGCCACTTTTCCTTACTGCGGCCAGTCTGAAAGAAGCGATATGTCACTCGTTGTGTATCTTAAGAGATTCGTCGTTACTCCTTCCATAGGTTACTGGTATTCTCTGAGTCAATACCTCTCTTGACGAAAAAGTGGCTATCTTAATAGTGCAATACTTCTTCCTCCGAGTTGCTCACACAGTTTACTACTTTTTGTGTAGTTTTTGTCTGCCAGAAACTATAATTCACTAGCTGTGTATCATAAAAGAGTCATCGTTTCTTCTCCTAGGGGTTTTCGAGATTTCTTAATCCAGACCGCAAGTAACGAGGCATTGGCTACCTTAAGAGAGTCATAGTTACTCGTCCCCATTGCTCACCCAGTCTGCCACTTTTTCTTACTGTGGCCAGTCTGCCAGAAGCGATATGTCACTCGTTGTGTATCTTAAGAGATTCATCGTTACTCCTTCCATAGGTTACTGGTATTCTCTGAGTCAATACCTCTCTTGACGAAAAAGTGGCTATCTTAATAGTGCAATACTTCTTCCTCCCAGTTGCTCACACAGTTTACTACTTTTTTGTGTAGTTTTTGTCTGCCAGAAACTATAATTCACTAGTTTTGTATCATAAAAGAGTCATCGTTTCTCCTCCTAGGGGTTATTCGAGACCTCTTAATCCAAACCGCAAGTAACGAGGCATAGGCTACCTTATGAGAGTCATAGTTACTCGTCCCAATTGCTCACCCAGTCTGCCACTTTTCCTTACTGCGGCCAGTCTGCCAGATGCGATTTGTCACTCGTTGTGTATCTTAAGAGATTCATCGTTACTCTTTCCATAGGTTACTGGTATTCTCTGATTCAATGCCTCTCGTGACGAAAAAGTGGCTATCTTAATAGTGCAATACTTCTTCCTCCCAGTTGCTCACACAGTTTACTACTTTTTTGTGTAGTTTTTGTCTGCCAGAAACTATAATTCACTAGTTTTGTATCATAAAAGAGTCATCGTTTCTCCTCCTAGGGGTTTTCGAGATTTCTTAATTCAAACCGCAAGTAACGAGGCATTGGCTACCTTAAGAGAGTCATAGTTACTCGTCCCAATTGCTCACCCAGTCTGCCACTTTTCCTTACTGCGGCCAGTCTGCCAGAAGCGATATGTCACTCGTTGTGTATCTTAAGAGATTCGTCGTTACTCCTTCCATAGGTTACTGGTATTCTCTGAGTCAATACCTCTCTTGACGAAAAAGTGGCTATCTTAATAGTGCAATACTTCTTCCTCCGAGTTGCTCACACAGTTTACTACTTTTTGTGTAGTTTTTGTCTGCCAGAAACTATAATTCACTAGCTGTGTATCATAAAAGAGTCATCGTTTCTTCTCCTAGGGGTTTTCGAGATTTCTTAATCCAGACCGCAAGTAACGAGGCATTGGCTACCTTAAGAGAGTCATAGTTACTCGTCCCCATTGCTCACCCAGTCTGCCACTTTTTCTTACTGTGGCCAGTCTGCCAGAAGCGATATGTCACTCGTTGTGTATCTTAAGAGATTCATCGTTACTCCTTCCATAGGTTACTGGTATTCTCTGAGTCAATACCTCTCTTGATGAAAAAGTGGCTATCTTAATAGTGCAATACTTCTTCCTCCGAGTTGCTCACACAGTTTACTACTTTTTGTGTACTTGCCAGTCTGCCAGAAGCGATATGTCACTAGTTGTGTATCATAAAAGGGTCATCGTTTCTCCTCCTAGGGGTTATTCGAGATTTCTTAATCCAAACCGCAAGTAACGAGGCATAGGCTACCTTATGAGAGTCATAGTTACTCGTCCCAATTGCTCACCCAGTCTGCCACTTTTCCTTACTGCGGCCAGTCTGCCAGAAGCGATTTGTCACTCGTTGTGTATCTTAAGAGATTCATCGTTACTCTTTCCATAGGTTACTGGTATTCTCTGATTCAATGCCTCTCGTGACGAAAAAGTGGCTATCTTAATAGTGCAATACTTCTTCCTCCCAGTTGCTCACACAGTTTACTACTTTTTTGTGTAGTTTTTGTCTGCCAGAAACTATAATTCACTAGTTTTGTATCATAAAAGAGTCATCGTTTCTCCTCCTAGGGGTTTTCGAGATTTCTTAATTCAAACCGCAAGTAACGAGGCATTGGCTACCTTAAGAGAGTCATAGTTACTCGTCCCAATTGCTCACCCAGTCTGCCACTTTTCCTTACTGCGGCCAGTCTGCCAGAAGCGATATGTCACTCGTTGTGTATCTTAAGAGATTCATCGTTACTCCTTCCATAGGTTACTGGTATTCTCTGAGTCAATACCTCTCTTGACGAAAAAGTGGCTATCTTAATAGTGCAATACTTCTTCCTCCGAGTTGCTCACACAGTTTACTACTTTTTGTGTAGTTTTTGTCTGCCAGAAACTATAATTCACTAGCTGTGTATCATAAAAGAGTCATCGTTTCTCCTCCTAGGGGTTTTAGAGATTTCTTAATCCAGACCGCAAGTAACGAGGCATTGGCTACCTTAAGAGAGTCATAGTTACTCGTCCCCATTGCTCACCCAGTCTGCCACTTTTTCTTACTGTGGCCAGTCTGCCAGAAGCGATATGTCACTCGTTGTGTATCTTAAGAGATTCATCGTTACTCCTTCCATAGGTTACTGGTATTCTCTGAGTCAATACCTCTCTTGACGAAAAAGTGGCTATCTTAATAGTGCAATACTCCTTCCTCCGAGTTGCTCACACAGTTTACTACTTTTTGTGTACTTGCCAGTCTGCCAGAAGCGATATGTCACTAGTTGTGTATCATAAAAGGGTCATCGTTTCTCCTCCTAGGGGTTATTCGAGATTTCTTAATCCAAACCGCAAGTAACGAGGCATAGGCTACCTTATGAGAGTCATAGTTACTCGTCCCAATTGCTCACCCAGTCTGCCACTTTTCCTTACTGCGGCCAGTCTGCCAGAAGCGATATGTCACTCGTTGTATATCTTAAGAGATTCATCGTTACTCTTTCCATAGGTTACTGGTATTCTCTGATTCAATGCCTCTCGTGACGAAAAAGTGGCTATCTTAATAGTGCAATACTTCTTCCTCCCAGTTGCTCACACAGTTTACTACTTTTTTGTGTAGTTTTTGTCTGCCAGAAACTATAATTCACTAGTTTTGTATCATAAAAGAGTCATCGTTTCTCCTCCTAGGGGTTTTCGAGATTTCTTAATTCAAACCGCAAGTAACGAGGCATTGGCTACCTTAAGAGAGTCATAGTTACTCGTCCCAATTGCTCACCCAGTCTGCCACTTTTCTTACTGCGGCCAGTCTGCCAGAAGCGATATGTCACTCGTTGTGTATCTTAAGAGATTCATCGTTACTCTTTCCATAGGTTACTGGTATTCTCTGATTCAATGCCTCTCGTGACGAAAAAGTGGCTATCTTAATAGTGCAATACTTCTTCCTCCCAGTTGCTCACACAGTTTACTACTTTTTTGTGTAGTTTTTGTCTGCCAGAAACTATAATTCACTAGTTTTGTATCATAAAAGAGTCATCGTTTCTCCTCCTAGGGGTTATTCGAGACCTCTTAATGCAAACCGCAAGTAACGAGGCATTGGCTACCTTAAGAGAGTCATAGTTACTCGTCCCAATTGCTCACCCAGTCTGCCACTTGTCCTTACTGCGGCCAGTCTGCCAGAAGCGATATGTCACTCGTTGTGTATCTTAAGAGATTCATCGTTACTCCTTCCATAGGTTACTGGTATTCTCTGAGTCAATACCTCTCTTGACGAAAAAGTGGCTATCTTAATAGTGCAATACTTCTTCCTCCGAGTTGCTCACACAGTTTACTACTTTTTGTGTAGTTTTTGTCTGCCAGAAACTATAATTCACTAGCTGTGTATCATAAAAGAGTCATCGTTTCTCCTCCTAGGGGTTTTCGAGATTTCTTAATCCAGACCGCAAGTAACGAGGCATTGGCTACCTTAAGAGAGTCATAGTTACTCGTCCCCATTGCTCACCCAGTCTGCCACTTTTTCTTACTGTGGCCAGTCTGCCAGAAGCGATATGTCACTCGTTGTGTATCTTAAGAGATTCATCGTTACTCCTTCCATAGGTTACTGGTATTCTCTGAGTCAATACCTCTCTTGACGAAAAAGTGGCTATCTTAATAGTGCAATACTTCTTCCTCCGAGTTGCTCACACAGTTTACTACTTTTTGTGTACTTGCCAGTCTGCCAGAAGCGATATGTCACTAGTTGTGTATCATAAAAGGGTCATCGTTTCTCCTCCTAGGGGTTATTCGAGATTTCTTAATCCAAACCGCAAGTAACGAGGCATAATCTACCTTATGAGAGTCATAGTTACTCGTCCCAATTGCTCACCCAGTCTGCCACTTTTCCTTACTGCGGCCAGTCTGCCAGAAGCGATTTGTCACTCGTTGTGTATCTTAAGAGATTCATCGTTACTCTTTCCATAGGTTACTGGTATTCTCTGATTCAATGCCTCTCGTGACGAAAAAGTGGCTATCTTAATAGTGCAATACTTCTTCCTCCCAATTGCTCACACAGTTTACTACTTTTTTGTGTAGTTTTTGTCTGCCAGAAACTATAATTCACTAGTTTTGTATCATAAAAGAGTCATCGTTTCTCCTCCTAGGGGTTTTCGAGATTTCTTAATGCAAACCGCAAGTAACGAGGCATTGGCTACCTTAAGAGAGTCATAGTTACTCGTCCCCATTGCTCACCCAGTCTGCCACTTTTTCTTACTGTGGCCAGTCTGCCAGAAGCGATATGTCACTCGTTGTGTATCTTAAGAGATTCATCGTTACTCCTTCCATAGGTTACTGGTATTCTCTGAGTCAATACCTCTCTTGACGAAAAAGTGGCTATCTTAATAGTGCAATACTTCTTCCTCCGAGTTGCTCACACAGTTTACTACTTTTTGTGTACTTGCCAGTCTGCCAGAAGCGATATGTCACTAGTTGTGTATCATAAAAGGGTCATCGTTTCTCCTCCTAGGGGTTATTCGAGATTTCTTAATCCAAACCGCAAGTAACGAGGCATAGGCTACCTTATGAGAGTCATAGTTACTCGTCCCAATTGCTCACCCAGTCTGCCACTTTTCCTTACTGCGGCCAGTCTGCCAGAAGCGATATGTCACTCGTTGTGTATCTTAAGAGATTCATCGTTACTCTTTCCATAGGTTACTGGTATTCTCTGATTCAATGCCTCTCGTGACGAAAAAGTGGCTATCTTAATAGTGCAATACTTCTTCCTCCCAGTTGCTCACACAGTTTACTACTTTTTTGTGTAGTTTTTGTCTGCCAGAAACTATAATTCACTAGTTTTGTATCATAAAAGAGTCATCGTTTCTCCTCCTAGGGGTTTTCGAGATTTCTTAATTCAAACCGCAAGTAACGAGGCATTGGCTACCTTAAGAGAGTCATAGTTGCTCGTCCCAATTGCTCACCCAGTCTGCCACTTTTCCTTACTGCGGCCAGTCTGCCAGAAGCGATATGTCACTCGTTGTGTATCTTAAGAGATTCATCGTTACTCTTTCCATAGGTTACTGGTATTCTCTGATTCAATGCCTCTCGTGACGAAAAAGTGGCTATCTTAATAGTGCAATACTTCTTCCTCCCAGTTGCTCACACAGTTTACTACTTTTTTGTGTAGTTTTTGTCTGCCAGAAACTATAATTCACTAGTTTTGTATCATAAAAGAGTCATCGTTTCTCCACCTAGTGGTTATTCGAGACCTCTTAATGCAAACCGCAAGTAACGAGGCATTGGCTACCTTAAGAGAGTCATAGTTACTCGTCCCAATTGCTCACCCAGTCTGCCACTTGTCCTTACTGCGGCCAGTCTGCCAGAAGCGATATGTCACTCGTTGTGTATCTTAAGAGATTCATCGTTACTCTTCCCATAGGTTACTGGTATTCTCTGATTCAATGCCTCTCGTGACGAAAAAGTGGCTATCTTAATAGTGCAATACTTCTTCCTCCCAGTTGCTCACACAGTTTACTACTTTTTTGTGTAGTTTTTGTCTGCCAGAAACTATAATTCACTAGTTTTGTATCATAAAAGAGTCATCGTTTCTCCTCCTAGGGGTTATTCGAGACCTCTTAATCCAAACCGCAAGTAACGAGGCATTGGCTACCTTAAGAGAGTCATAGTTACTCGTCCCAATTGCTCACCCAGTCTGCCACTTTTTCTTACTGTGGCCAGTCTGCCAGAAGCGATATGTCACTCGTTGTGTATCTTAAGAGATTCATCGTTACTCCTTCCATAGGTTACTGGTATTCTCTGAGTCAATACCTCTCTTGACGAAAAAGTGGCTATCTTAATAGTGCAATACTTCTTCCTCCGAGTTGCTCACACAGTTTACTACTTTTTGTGTAGTTTTTGTCTGCCAGAAACTATAATTCACTAGCTGTGTATCATAAAAGAGTCATCGTTTCTCCTCCTAGGGGTTTTCGAGATTTCTTAATCCAGACCGCAAGTAACGAGGCATTGGCTACCTTAAGAGAGTCATAGTTACTCGTCCCCATTGCTCACCCAGTCTGCCACTTTTTCTTACTGTGGCCAGTCTGCCAGAAGCGATATGTCACTCGTTGTGTATCTTAAGAGATTCATCGTTACTCCTTCCATAGGTTACTGGTATTCTCTGAGTCAATACCTCTCTTGACGAAAAAGTGGCTATCTTAATAGTGCAATACTTCTTCCTCCGAGTTGCTCACACAGTTTACTACTTTTTGTGTACTTGCCAGTCTGCCAGAAGCGATATGTCACTAGTTGTGTATCATAAAAGGGTCATCGTTTCTCCTCCTAGGGGTTATTCGAGATTTCTTAATCCAAACCGCAAGTAACGAGGCATAGGCTACCTTATGAGAGTCATAGTTACTCGTCCCAATTGCTCACCCAGTCTGCCACTTTTCCTTACTGCGGCCAGTCTGCCAGAAGCGATTTGTCACTCGTTGTGTATCTTAAGAGATTCATCGTTACTCTTTCCATAGGTTACTGGTATTCTCTGATTCAATGCCTCTCGTGACGAAAAAGTGGCTATCTTAATAGTGCAATACTTCTTCCTCCCAGTTGCTCACACAGTTTACTACTTTTTTGTGTAGTTTTGTCTGCCAGAAACTATAATTCACTAGTTTTGTATCATAAAAGAGTCATCGTTTCTCCTCCTAGGGGTTTTCGAGATTTCTTAATCCAGACCGCAAGTAACGAGGCATTGGCTACCTTAAGAGAGTCATAGTTACTCGTCCCCATTGCTCACCCAGTCTGCCACTTTTTCTTACTGTGGCCAGTCTGCCAGAAGCGATATGTCACTCGTTGTGTATCTTAAGAGATTCATCGTTACTCCTTCCATAGGTTACTGGTATTCTCTGAGTCAATACCTCTCTTGACGAAAAAGTGGCTATCTTAATAGTGCAATACTTCTTCCTCCGAGTTGCTCACACAGTTTACTACTTTTTGTGTACTTGCCAGTCTGCCAGAAGCGATATGTCACTAGTTGTGTATCATAAAAGGGTCATCGTTTCTCCTCCTAGGGGTTATTCGAGATTTCTTAATCCAAACCGCAAGTAACGAGGCATAGGCTACCTTATGAGGGTCATAGTTACTCGTCCCAATTGCTCACCCAGTCTGCCACTTTTCCTTACTGCGGCCAGTCTGCCAGAAGCGATTTGTCACTCGTTGTGTATCTTAAGAGATTCATCGTTACTCTTTCCATAGGTTACTGGTATTCTCTGATTCAATGCCTCTCGTGACGAAAAAGTGGCTATCTTAATAGTGCAATACTTCTTCCTCCCAGTTGCTCACACAGTTTACTACTTTTTTGTGTAGTTTTTGTCTGCCAGAAACTATAATTCACTAGTTTTGTATCATAAAAGAGTCATCGTTTCTCCTCCTAGGGGTTTTCGAGATTTCTTAATTCAAACCGCAAGTAACGAGGCATTGGCTACCTTAAGAGAGTCATAGTTACTCGTCCCAATTGCTCACCCAGTCTGCCACTTTTCCTTACTGCGGCCAGTCTGCCAGAAGCGATATGTCACTCGTTGTGTATCTTAAGAGATTCATCGTTACTCCTTCCATAGGTTACTGGTATTCTCTGAGTCAATACCTCTCTTGACGAAAAAGTGGCTATCTTAATAGTGCAATACTTCTTCCTCCGAGTTGCTCACACAGTTTACTACTTTTTGTGTAGTTTTTGTCTGCCAGAAACTATAATTCACTAGCTGTGTATCATAAAAGAGTCATCGTTTCTCCTCCTAGGGGTTTTCGAGATTTCTTAATCCAGACCGCAAGTAACGAGGCATTGGCTACCTTAAGAGAGTCATAGTTACTCGTCCCCATTGCTCACCCAGTCTGCCACTTTTTCTTACTGTGGCCAGTCTGCCAGAAGCGATATGTCACTCGTTGTGTATCTTAAGAGATTCATCGTTACTCCTTCCATAGGTTACTGGTATTCTCTGAGTCAATACCTCTCTTGACGAAAAAGTGGCTATCTTAATAGTGCAATACTTCTTCCTCCGAGTTGCTCACACAGTTTACTACTTTTTGTGTACTTGCCAGTCTGCCAGAAGCGATATGTCACTCGTTGTGTATCTTAAGAGATTCATCGTTACTCCTTCCATAGGTTACTGGTATTCTCTGAGTCAATACCTCTCTTGACGAAAAAGTGGCTATCTTAATAGTGCAATACTTCTTCCTCCGAGTTGCTCACACAGTTTACTACTTTTTGTGTAGTTTTTGTCTGCCAGAAACTATAATTCACTAGCTGTGTATCATAAAAGAGTCATCGTTTCTCCTCCTAGGGGTTTTCGAGATTTCTTAATCCAGACCGCAAGTAACGAGGCATTGGCTACCTTAAGAGAGTCATAGTTACTCGTCCCCATTGCTCACCCAGTCTGCCACTTTTTCTTACTGTGGCCAGTCTGCCAGAAGCGATATGTCACTCGTTGTGTATCTTAAGAGATTCATCGTTACTCCTTCCATAGGTTACTGGTATTCTCTGAGTCAATACCTCTCTTGACGAAAAAGTGGCTATCTTAATAGTGCAATACTTCTTCCTCCGAGTTGCTCACACAGTTTACTACTTTTTGTGTACTTGCCAGTCTGCCAGAAGCGATATGTCACTAGTTGTGTATCATAAAAGGGTCATCGTTTCTCCTCCTAGGGGTTATTCGAGATTTCTTAATCCAAACCGCAAGTAACGAGGCATAGGCTACCTTATGAGAGTCATAGTTACTCGTCCCAATTGCTCACCCAGTCTGCCACTTTTCCTTACTGCGGCCAGTCTGCCAGAAGCGATTTGTCACTCGTTGTGTATCTTAAGAGATTCATCGTTACTCTTTCCATAGGTTACTGGTATTCTCTGATTCAATGCCTCTCGTGACGAAAAAGTGGCTATCTTAATAGTGCAATACTTCTTCCTCCCAGTTGCTCACACAGTTTACTACTTTTTTGTGTAGTTTTTGTCTGCCAGAAACTATAATTCACTAGTTTTGTATCATAAAAGAGTCATCGTTTCTCCTCCTAGGGGTTATTCGAGACCTCTTAATGCAAACCGCAAGTAACGAGGCATTGGCTACCTTAAGAGAGTCATAGTTACTCGTCCCAATTGCTCACCCAGTCTGCCACTTGTCCTTACTGCGGCCAGTCTGCCAGAAGCGATATGTCACTCGTTGTGTATCTTAAGAGATTCATCGTTACTCTTCCCATAGGTTACTGGTATTCTCTGATTCAATGCCTCTCGTGACGAAAAAGTGGCTATCTTAATAGTGCAATACTTCTTCCTCCCAGTTGCTCACACAGTTTACTACTTTTTTGTGTAGCTTTTGTCTGCCAGAAACTATAATTCACTAGTTTTGTATCATAAAAGAGTCATCGTTCCTCCTCCTAGGGGTTATTCGAGACCTCTTAATCCAAACCGCAAGTAACGAGGCATTGGCTACCTTAAGAGAGTCATAGTTACTCGTCCCAATTGCTCACCCAGTCTGCCACTTTTTCTTACTGTGGCCAGTCTGCCAGAAGCGATATGTCACTCGTTGTGTATCTTAAGAGATTCATCGTTACTCCTTCCATAGGTTACTGGTATTCTCTGAGTCAATACCTCTCTTGACGAAAAAGTGGCTATCTTAATAGTGCAATACTTCTTCCTCCGAGTTGCTCACACAGTTTACTACTTTTTGTGTAGTTTTTGTCTGCCAGAAACTATAATTCACTAGCTGTGTATCATAAAAGAGTCATCGTTTCTCCTCCTAGGGGTTTTCGAGATTTCTTAATTCAAACCGCAAGTAACGAGGCATTGGCTACCTTAAGAGAGTCATAGTTACTCGTCCCAATTGCTCACCCAGTCTGCCACTTTTCCTTACTGCGGCCAGTCTGCCAGAAGCGATATGTCACTCGTTGTGTATCTTAAGAGATTCATCGTTACTCCTTCCATAGGTTACTGGTATTCTCTGAGTCAATACCTCTCTTGACGAAAAAGTGGCTATCTTAATAGTGCAATACTTCTTCCTCCGAGTTGCTCACACAGTTTACTACTTTTTGTGTAGTTTTTGTCTGCCAGAAACTATAATTCACTAGCTGTGTATCATAAAAGAGTCATCGTTTCTCCTCCTAGGGGTTTTCGAGATTTCTTAATCCAGACCGCAAGTAACGAGGCATTGGCTACCTTAAGAGAGTCATAGTTACTCGTCCCCATTGCTCACCCAGTCTGCCACTTTTTCTTACTGTGGCCAGTCTGCCAGAAGCGATATGTCACTCGTTGTGTATCTTAAGAGATTCATCGTTACTCCTTCCATAGGTTACTGGTATTCTCTGAGTCAATACCTCTCTTGACGAAAAAGTGGCTATCTTAATAGTGCAATACTTCTTCCTCCGAGTTGCTCACACAGTTTACTACTTTTTGTGTACTTGCCAGTCTGCCAGAAGCGATATGTCACTAGTTGTGTATCATAAAAGGGTCATCGTTTCTCCTCCTAGGGGTTATTCGAGATTTCTTAATCCAAACCGCAAGTAACGAGGCATAGGCTACCTTATGAGAGTCATAGTTACTCGTCCCAATTGCTCACCCAGTCTGCCACTTTTCCTTACTGCGGCCAGTCTGCCAGAAGCGATATGTCACTCGTTGTGTATCTTAAGAGATTCATCGTTACTCTTTCCATAGGTTACTGGTATTCTCTGATTCAATGCCTCTCGTGACGAAAAAGTGGCTATCTTAATAGTGCAATACTTCTTCCTCCCAGTTGCTCACACAGTTTACTACTTTTTTGTGTAGTTTTTGTATGCCAGAAACTATAATTCACTAGTTTTGTATCATAAAAGAGTCATCGTTTCTCCTCCTAGGGGTTTTCGAGATTTCTTAATTCAAACCGCAAGTAACGAGGCATTGGCTACCTTAAGAGAGTCATAGTTACTCGTCCCAATTGCTCACCCAGTCTGCCACTTTTCCTTACTGCGGCAAGTCTGCCAGAAGCGATATGTCACTCGTTGTGTATCTTAAGAAATTCATCGTTACTCTTTCCATAGGTTACTGGTATTCTCTGATTCAATGCCTCTCGTGACGAAAAAGTGGCTATCTTAATAGTGCAATACTTCTTCCTCCCAGTTGCTCACACAGTTTACTACTTTTTTGTGTAGTTTTTGTCTGCCAGAAACTATAATTCACTAGTTTTGTATCATAAAAGAGTCATCGTTTCTCCTCCTAGGGGTTATTCGAGACCTCTTAATGCAAACCGCAAGTAACGAGGCATTGGCTACCTTAAGAGAGTCATAGTTACTCGTCCCAATTGCTCACCCAGTCTGCCACTTGTCCTTACTGCGGCCAGTCTGCCAGAAGCGATATGTCACTCGTTGTGTATCTTAAGAGATTCATCGTTACTCTTCCCATAGGTTACTGGTATTCTCTGATTCAATGCCTCTCGTGACGAAAAAGTGGCTATCTTAATAGTGCAATACTTCTTCCTCCCAGTTGCTCACACAGTTTACTACTTTTTTGTGTAGTTTTTGTCTGCCAGAAACTATAATTCACTTGTTTTGTATCATAAAAGAGTCATCGTTTCTCCTCCTAGGGGTTATTCGAGACCTCTTAATCCAAACCGCAAGTAACGAGGCATTGGCTACCTTAAGAGAGTCATAGTTACTCGTCCCAATTGCTCACCCAGTCTGCCACTTTTTCTTACTGTGGCCAGTCTGCCAGAAGCGATATGTCACTCGTTGTGTATCTTAAGAGATTCATCGTTACTCCTTCCATAGGTTACTGGTATTCTCTGAGTCAATACCTCTCTTGACGAAAAAGTGGCTATCTTAATAGTGCAATACTTCTTCCTCCGAGTTGCTCACACAGTTTACTACTTTTTGTGTAGTTTTTGTGTGCCAGAAACTATAATTCACTAGCTGTGTATCATAAAAGAGTCATCGTTTCTCCTCCTAGGGTTTTCGAGATTTCTTAATCCAGACCGCAAGTAACGAGGCATTGGCTACCTTAAGAGAGTCATAGTTACTCGTCCCCATTGCTCACCCAGTCTGCCACTTTTTCTTACTGTGGCCAGTCTGCCAGAAGCGATATGTCACTCGTTGTGTATCTTAAGAGATTCATCGTTACTCCTTCCATAGGTTACTGGTATTCTCTGAGTCAATACCTCTCTTGACCAAAAAGTGGCTATCTTAATAGTGCAATACTTCTTCCTCCGAGTTGCTCACACAGTTTACTACTTTTTGTGTACTTGCCAGTCTGCCAGAAGCGATATGTCACTAGTTGTGTATCATAAAAGGGTCATCGTTTCTCCTCCTAGGGGTTATACGAGATTTCTTAATCCAAACCGCAAGTAACGAGGCATAGGCTACCTTATGAGAGTCATAGTTACTCGTCCCAATTGCTCACCCAGTCTGCCACTTTTCCTTACTGCGGCCAGTCTGCCAGAAGCGATTTGTCACTCGTTGTGTATCTTAAGAGATTCATCGTTACTCTTTCCATAGGTTACTGGTATTCTCTGATTCAATGCCTCTCGTGACGAAAAAGTGGCTATCTTAATAGTGCAATACTTCTTCCTCCCAGTTGCTCACACAGTTTACTACTTTTTTGTGTAGTTTTTGTCTGCCAGAAACTATAATTCACTAGTTTTGTATCATAAAAGAGTCATCGTTTCTCCTCCTAGGGGTTTTCGAGATTTCTTAATTCAAACCGCAAGTAACGAGGCATTGGCTACCTTAAGAGAGTCATAGTTACTCGTCCCAATTGCTCACCCAGTCTGCCACTTTTCCTTACTGCGGCCAGTCTGCCAGAAGCGATATGTCACTCGTTGTGTATCTTAAGAGATTCATCGTTACTCTTTCCATAGGTTACTGGTATTCTCTGATTCAATGCCTCTCGTGACGAAAAAGTGGCTATCTTAATAGTGCAATACTTCTTCCTCCCAGTTGCTCACACAGTTTACTACTTTTTTGTGTAGTTTTTGTCTGCCAGAAACTATAATTCACTAGTTTTGTATCATAAAAGAGTCATCGTTTCTCCTCCTAGGGGTTATTCGAGACCTCTTAATGCAAACCGCAAGTAACGAGGCATTGGCTACCTTAAGAGAGTCATAGTTACTCGTCCCAATTGCTCACCCAGTCTGCCACTTGTCCTTACTGCGGCCAGTCTGCCAGAAGCGATATGTCACTCGTTGTGTATCTTAAGAGATTCATCGTTACTCTTTCCATAGGTTACTGGTATTCTCTGATTCAATGCCTCTCGTGACGAAAAAGTGGCTATCTTAATAGTGCAATACTTCTTCCTCCCAGTTGCTCACACAGTTTACTACTTTTTTGTGTAGTTTTTGTCTGCCAGAAACTATAATTCACTAGTTTTGTATCATAAAAGAGTCATCGTTTCTCCTCCTAGGGGTTATTCGAGACCTCTTAATCCAAACCGCAAGTAACGAGGCATTGGCTACCTTAAGAGAGTCATAGTTACTCGTCCCAATTGCTCACCCAGTCTGCCACTTTTTCTTACTGTGGCCAGTCTGCCAGAAGCGATATGTCACTCGTTGTGTATCTTAAGAGATTCATCGTTACTCCTTCCATAGGTTACTGGTATTCTCTGAGTCAATACCTCTCTTGACGAAAAAGTGGCTATCTTAATAGTGCAATACTTCTTCCTCCGAGTTGCTCTCACAGTTTACTACTTTTTGTGTAGTTTTTGTGTGCCAGAAACTATAATTCACTAGCTGTGTATCATAAAAGAGTCATCGTTTCTCCTCCTAGGGTTTTCGAGATTTCTTAATCCAGACCGCAAGTAACGAGGCATTGGCTACCTTAAGAGAGTCATAGTTACTCGTCCCCATTGCTCACCCAGTCTGCCACTTTTTCTTACTGTGGCCAGTCTGCCAGAAGCGATATGTCACTCGTTGTGTATGTTAAGAGATTCATCGTTACTCCTTCCATAGGTTACTGGTATTCTCTGATTCAATACCTCTCTTGACGAAAAAGTGGCTATCTTAATAGTGCAACACTTCTTCCTCCGAGTTGCTCACACAGTCTACTACTTTTTGTGTACTTGCCAGTCTGCCAGAAGCGATATGTCACTAGTTGTGTATCATAAAAGGGTCATCGTTTCTCCTCCTAGGGGTTATTCGAGATTTCTTAATCCAAACCGCAAGTAACGAGGCATTGGCTACCTTATGAGAGTCATAGTTACTCGTCCCAATTGCTCACCCAGTCTGCCACTTTTCCTTACTGCGGCCAGTCTGCCAGAAGCGATATGTCACTCGTTGTGTATCTTAAGAGATTCATCGTTACTCTTTCCATAGGTTACTGGTGTTCTCTGATTCAATGCCTCTCTTGACGAAAAAGTGGCTATCTTAATAGTTCAATACTTCTTCCTCCCATTTGCTCACACAGTTTACTACTTTTTTGTGTAGTTTTTGTCTGCCAGAAACTATAATTCACTAGTTTTGTATCATAAAAGAGTCATCGTTTCTCCTCCTAGGGGTTATTCGAGACCTCTTAATGCAAACCGCAAGTAACGAGGCATTGGCTACCTTAAGAGAGTCATAGTTACTCGTCCCAATTGCTCACCCAGTCTGCCACTTTTCCTTACTGCGGCCAGTCTGCCAGAAGCGATATGTCACTCGTTGTGTATCTTAAGAGATTCATCGTTACTCTTTCCATAGGTTACTGGTATTCTCTGATTCAATGCCTCTCGTGACGAAAAAGTGGCTATCTTAATAGTGCAATACTTCTTCCTCCCAGTTGCTCACACAGTTTACTACTTTTTTGTGTAGTTTTTGTCTGCCAGAAACTATAATTCACTAGTTTTGTATCATAAAAGAGTCATCGTTTCTCCTCCTAGGGGTTATTCGAGACCTCTTAATCCAAACCGCAAGTAACGAGGCATTGGCTACCTTAAGAGAGTCATAGTTACTCGTCCCAATTGCTCACCCAGTCTGCCACTTTTCCTTACTGCGGCCAGTCTGCCAGAAGCGATATGTCACTCGTTGTGTATCTTAAGAGATTCATCGTTACTCTTTCCATAGGTTACTGGTATTCTCTGATTCAATGCCTCTCGTGACGAAAAAGTGGCTATCTTAATAGTGCAATACTTCTTCCTCCCAGTTGCTCACACAGTTTACTACTTTTTTGTGTAGTTTTTGTCTGCCAGAAACTATAATTCACTTGTTTTGTATCATAAAAGAGTCATCGTTTCTCCTGCTAGGGGTTATTCGAGACCTCTTAATCCAAACCGCAAGTAACGAGGCATTGGCTACCTTAAGAGAGTCATAGTTACTCGTCCCAATTGCTCACCCAGTCTGCCACTTTTCCTTACTGCGGCCAGTCTGCCAGAAGCGATATGTCACTCGTTGTGTATCTTAAGAGATTCATCGTTACTCTTTCTATAGGTTACTGGTATTCTCTGATTCAATGCCTCTCGTGACGAAAAACTGGCTATCTTAATAGTGCAATACTTCTTCCTCCCAGTTGCTCACACAGTTTACTACTTTTTTGTGTAGTTTTTGTCTGCCAGAAACTATAATTCACTAGTTTTGTATCATAAAAGAGTCATCGTTTCTCCTCCTAGGGGTTTTCGAGGTTTCTTAATCCAAACCGCAAGTAACGAGGCATTGGCTACCTTAAGAGAGTCATAGTTACTCGTCCCAATTGCTCACCCAGTCTGCCACTTTTCCTTACTGCGGCCAGTCTGCCAGAAGCGATATGTCACTCGTTGTGTATCTTAAGAGATTCATCGTTACTCTTTCCATAGGTTACTGGTATTCTCTGATTCAATGTCTCTCGTGACGAAAAAGTGGCTATCTTAATAGTGCAATACTTCTTCCTCCCAGTTGCTCACACAGTTTACTACTTTTTTGTGTAGTTTTTGTCTGCCAGAAACTATAATTCACTAGTTTTGTATCATAAAAGAGTCATCGTTTCTCCTCCTAGGGGTTATTCGAGACCTCTTAATGCAAACCGCAAGTAACGAGGCATTGGCTACCTTAAGAGAGTCATAGTTACTCGTCCCAATTGCTCACCCAGTCTGCCACTTTTCCTTACTGCGGCCAGTCTGCCAGAAGCGATATGTCACTCGTTGTGTATCTTAAGAGATTCATCGTTACTCTTTCCATAGGTTACTGGTATTCTCTGATTCAATGCCTCTCGTGACGAAAAAGTGGCTATCTTAATAGTGCAATACTTCTTCCTCCCAGTTGCTCACACAGTTTACTACTTTTTTGTGTAGTTTTTGTCTGCCAGAAACTATAATTCACTAGTTTTGTATCATAAAAGAGTCATCGTTTCTCCTCCTAGGGGTTATTCGAGACCTCTTAATGCAAACCGCAAGTAACGAGGCATTGGCTACCTTAAGAGAGTCATAGTTACTCGTCCCAATTGCTCACCCAGTCTGCCACTTTTCCTTACTGCGGCCAGTCTGCCAGAAGCGATATGTCACTCGTTGTGTATCTTAAGAGATTCATCGTTACTCTTTCCATAGGTTACTGGTATTCTCTGATTCAATGCCTCTCGTGACGAAAAAGTGGCTATCTTAATAGTGCAATACTTCTTCCTCCCAGTTGCTCACACAGTTTACTACTTTTTTGTGTAGTTTTTGTCTGCCAGAAACTATAATTCACTAGTTGTGTATCATAAAAGAGTCATCGTTTCTCCTCCTAGGGGTTTTCGAGATTTCTTAATTCAAACCGCAAGTAACGAGGCATTGGCTACCTTAAGAGAGTCATAGTTACTCGTCCCAATTGCTCACCCAGTCTGCCACTTTTCCTTACTGCGGCCAGTCTGCCAGAAGCGATATGTCACTCGTTGTGTATCTTAAGAGATTCATCGTTACTCTTTCCATAGGTTACTGGTATTCTCTGATTCAATGCCTCTCGTGACGAAAAAGTGGCTATCTTAATAGTGCAATACTTCTTCCTCCCAGTTGCTCACACAGTTTACTACTTTTTTGTGTAGTTTTTGTCTGCCAGAAACTATAATTCACTAGTTTTGTATCATAAAAGAGTCATCGTTTCTCCTCCTAGGGGTTATTCGAGACCTCTTAATCCAAACCGCAAGTAACGAGGCATTGGCTACCTTAAGAGAGTTATAGTTACTCGTCCCAATTGCTCACCCAGTCTGCCACTTTTCCTTACTGCGGCCAGTCTGCCAGAAGCGATATGTCACTCGTTGTGTATCTTAAGAGATTCATCGTTACTCTTTCCATAGGTTACTGGTATTCTCTGATTCAATGCCTCTCGTGACGAAAAAGTGGCTATCTTAATAGTGCAATACTTCTTCCTCCCAGTTGCTCACACAGTTTACTACTTTTTTGTGTAGTTTTTGTCTGCCAGAAACTATAATTCACTTGTTTTGTATCATAAAAGAGTCATCGTTTCTCCTGCTAGGGGTTATTCGAGACCTCTTAATCCAAACCGCAAGTAACGAGGCATTGGCTACCTTAAGAGAGTCATAGTTACTTGTCCCAATTGCTCACCCAGTCTGCCACTTTTCCTTACTGCGGCCAGTCTGCCAGAAGCGATATGTCACTCGTTGTGTATCTTAAGAGATTCATCGTTACTCTTTCCATAGGTTACTGGTATTCTCTGATTCAATGCCTCTCGTGACGAAAAAGTGGCTATCTTAATAGTGCAATACTTCTTCCTCCCAGTTGCTCACACAGTTTACTACTTTTTTGTGTAGTTTTTGTCTGCCAGAAACTATAATTAACTAGTTTTGTATCATAAAAGAGTCATCGTTTCTCCTCCTAGGGGTTTTCGAGATTTCTTAATCCAAACCGCAAGTAACGAGGCATTGGCTACCTTAAGAGAGTCATAGTTACTCGTCCCAATTGCTCACCCAGTCTGCCACTTTTCCTTACTGCGGCCAGTCTGCCAGAAGCGATATGTCACTCGTTGTGTATCTTAAGAGATTCATCGTTACTCTTTCCATAGGTTACTGGTATTCTCTGATTCAATGCCTCTCGTGACGAAAAAGTGGCTATCTTAATAGTGCAATACTTCTTCCTCCCAGTTGCTCACACAGTTTACTACTTTTTTGTGTAGTTTTTGTCTGCCAGAAACTATAATTCACTAGTTGTGTATCATAAAAGAGTCATCGTTTCTCCTCCTAGGGGTTTTCGAGATTTCTTAATTCAAACCGCAAGTAACGAGGCATTGGCTACCTTAAGAGAGTCATAGTTACTCGTCCCAATTGCTCACCCAGTCTGCCACTTTTCCTTACTGCGGCCAGTCTGCCAGAAGCGATATGTCACTCGTTGTGTATCTTAAGAGATTCATCGTTACTCTTTCCATAGGTTACTGGTATTCTCTGATTCAATGCCTCTCGTGACGAAAAAGTGGCTATCTTAATAGTGCAATACTTCTTCCTCCCAGTTGCTCACACAGTTTACTACTTTTTTGTGTAGTTTTTGTCTGCCAGAAACTATAATTCACTTGTTTTGTATCATAAAAGAGTCATCGTTTCTCCTGCTAGGGGTTATTCGAGACCTCTTAATCCAAACCGCAAGTAACGAGGCATTGGCTACCTTAAGAGAGTCATAGTTACTTGTCCCAATTGCTCACCCAGTCTGCCACTTTTCCTTACTGCGGCCAGTCTGCCAGAAGCGATATGTCACTCGTTGTGTATCTTAAGAGATTCATCGTTACTCTTTCCATAGGTTACTGGTATTCTCTGATTCAATGCCTCTCGTGACGAAAAAGTGGCTATCTTAATAGTGCAATACTTCTTCCTCCCAGTTGCTCACACAGTTTACTACTTTTTTGTGTAGTTTTTGTCTGCCAGAAACTATAATTAACTAGTTTTGTATCATAAAAGAGTCATCGTTTCTCCTCCTAGGGGTTTTCGAGATTTCTTAATCCAAACCGCAAGTAACGAGGCATTGGCTACCTTAAGAGAGTCATAGTTACTCGTCCCAATTGCTCACCCAGTCTGCCACTTTTCCTTACTGCGGCCAGTCTGCCAGAAGCGATATGTCACTCGTTGTGTATCTTAAGAGATTCATCGTTACTCTTTCCATAGGTTACTGGTATTCTCTGATTCAATGCCTCTCGTGACGAAAAAGTGGCTATCTTAATAGTGCAATACTTCTTCCTCCCAGTTGCTCACACAGTTTACTACTTTTTTGTGTAGTTTTTGTCTGCCAGAAACTATAATTCACTAGTTGTGTATCATAAAAGAGTCATCGTTTCTCCTCCTAGGGGTTATTCGAGACCTCTTAATCCAAACCGCAAGTAACGAGGCATTGGCTACCTTAAGAGAGTCATAGTTACTCGTCCCAATTGCTCACCCAGTCTGCCACTTTTCCTTACTGCGGCCAGTCTGCCAGAAGCGATATGTCACTCGTTGTGTATCTTAAGAGATTCATCGTTACTCTTTCCATAGGTTACTGGTATTCTCTGATTCAATGCCTCTCGTGACGAAAAAGTGGCTATCTTAATAGTGCAATACTTCTTCCTCCCAGTTGCTCACACAGTTTACTACTTTTTTGTGTAGTTTTTGTCTGCCAGAAACTATAATTAACTAGTTTTGTATCATAAAAGAGTCATCGTTTCTCCTCCTAGGGGTTATTCGAGACCTCTTAATCCAAACCGCAAGTAACGAGGCATTGGCTACCTTAAGAGAGTCATAGTTACTTGTCCCAATTGCTCACCCAGTCTGCCACTTTTCCTTACTGCGGCCAATCTGCCAGAAACGATATGTCACTCGTTGTGTATCTTAAGAGATTCATCGTTACTCTTTCCATAGGTTACTGGTATTCTCTGATTCAATGCCTCTCGTGACGAAAAAGTGGCTATCTTAATAGTGCAATACTTCTTCCTCCCAGTTGCTCACACAGTTTACTACTTTTTTGTGTAGTTTTTGTCTGCCAGAAACTATAATTCACTAGTTGTGTATCATAAAAGAGTCATCGTTTCTCCTCCTAGGGGTTTTCGAGATTTCTTAATTCAAACCGCAAGTAACGAGGCATTGGCTACCTTAAGAGAGTCATAGTTACTCGTCCCAATTGCTCACCCAGTCTGCCACTTTTCCTTACTGCGGCCAGTCTGCCAGAAGCGATATGTCACTCGTTGTGTATCTTAAGAGATTCATCGTTACTCTTTCCATAGGTTACTGGTATTCTCTGATTCAATGCCTCTCGTGACGAAAAAGTGGCTATCTTAATAGTGCAATACTTCTTCCTCCCAGTTGCTCACACAGTTTACTACTTTTTTGTGTAGTTTTTGTCTGCCAGAAACTATAATTCACTAGTTTTGTATCATAAAAGAGTCATCGTTTCTCCTCCTAGGGGTTATTCGAGACCTCTTAATCCAAACCGCAAGTAACGAGGCATTGGCTACCTTAAGAGAGTTATAGTTACTCGTCCCAATTGCTCACCCAGTCTGCCACTTTTCCTTACTGCGGCCAGTCTGCCAGAAGCGATATGTCACTCGTTGTGTATCTTAAGAGATTCATCGTTACTCTTTCCATAGGTTACTGGTATTCTCTGATTCAATGCCTCTCGTGACGAAAAAGTGGCTATCTTAATAGTGCAATACTTCTTCCTCCCAGTTGCTCACACAGTTTACTACTTTTTTGTGTAGTTTTTGTCTGCCAGAAACTATAATTCACTTGTTTTGTATCATAAAAGAGTCATCGTTTCTCCTGCTAGGGGTTATTCGAGACCTCTTAATCCAAACCGCAAGTAACGAGGCATTGGCTACCTTAAGAGAGTCATAGTTACTTGTCCCAATTGCTCACCCAGTCTGCCACTTTTCCTTACTGCGGCCAGTCTGCCAGAAGCGATATGTCACTCGTTGTGTATCTTAAGAGATTCATCGTTACTCTTTCCATAGGTTACTGGTATTCTCTGATTCAATGCCTCTCGTGACGAAAAAGTGGCTATCTTAATAGTGCAATACTTCTTCCTCCCAGTTGCTCACACAGTTTACTACTTTTTTGTGTAGTTTTTGTCTGCCAGAAACTATAATTAACTAGTTTTGTATCATAAAAGAGTCATCGTTTCTCCTCCTAGGGGTTTTCGAGATTTCTTAATCCAAACCGCAAGTAACGAGGCATTGGCTACCTTAAGAGAGTCATAGTTACTCGTCCCCATTGCTCACCCAGTCTGCCACTTTTTCTTACTGTGGCCAGTCTGCCAGAAGCGATATGTCACTCGTTGTGTATGTTAAGAGATTCATCGTTACTCCTTCCATAGGTTACTGGTATTCTCTGATTCAATACCTCTCTTGACGAAAAAGTGGCTATCTTAATAGTGCAACACTTCTTCCTCCGAGTTGCTCACACAGTCTACTACTTTTTGTGTACTTGCCAGTCTGCCAGAAGCGATATGTCACTAGTTGTGTATCATAAAAGGGTCATCGTTTCTCCTCCTAGGGGTTATTCGAGATTTCTTAATCCAAACCGCAAGTAACGAGGCATTGGCTACCTTATGAGAGTCATAGTTACTCGTCCCAATTGCTCACCCAGTCTGCCACTTTTCCTTACTGCGGCCAGTCTGCCAGAAGCGATATGTCACTCGTTGTGTATCTTAAGAGATTCATCGTTACTCTTTCCATAGGTTACTGGTGTTCTCTGATTCAATGCCTCTCTTGACGAAAAAGTGGCTATCTTAATAGTTCAATACTTCTTCCTCCCATTTGCTCACACAGTTTACTACTTTTTTGTGTAGTTTTTGTCTGCCAGAAACTATAATTCACTAGTTTTGTATCATAAAAGAGTCATCGTTTCTCCTCCTAGGGGTTATTCGAGACCTCTTAATGCAAACCGCAAGTAACGAGGCATTGGCTACCTTAAGAGAGTCATAGTTACTCGTCCCAATTGCTCACCCAGTCTGCCACTTTTCCTTACTGCGGCCAGTCTGCCAGAAGCGATATGTCACTCGTTGTGTATCTTAAGAGATTCATCGTTACTCTTTCCATAGGGTACTGGTATTCTCTGATTCAATGCCTCTCGTGACGAAAAAGTGGCTATCTTAATAGTGCAATACTTCTTCCTCCCAGTTGCTCACACAGTTTACTACTTTTTTGTGTAGTTTTTGTCTGCCAGAAACTATAATTCACTAGTTTTGTATCATAAAAGAGTCATCGTTTCTCCTCCTAGGGGTTATTCGAGACCTCTTAATCCAAACCGCAAGTAACGAGGCATTGGCTACCTTAAGAGAGTCATAGTTACTCGTCCCAATTGCTCACCCAGTCTGCCACTTTTCCTTACTGCGGCCAGTCTGCCAGAAGCGATATGTCACTCGTTGTGTATCTTAAGAGATTCATCGTTACTCTTTCCATAGGTTACTGGTATTCTCTGATTCAATGCCTCTCGTGACGAAAAAGTGGCTATCTTAATAGTGCAATACTTCTTCCTCCCAGTTGCTCACACAGTTTACTACTTTTTTGTGTAGTTTTTGTCTGCCAGAAACTATAATTCACTAGTTTTGTATCATAAAAGAGTCATCGTTTCTCCTCCTAGGGGTTATTCGAGACCTCTTAATCCAAACCGCAAGTAACGAGGCATTGGCTACCTTAAGAGAGTTATAGTTACTCGTCCCAATTGCTCACCCAGTCTGCCACTTTTCCTTACTGCGGCCAGTCTGCCAGAAGCGATATGTCACTCGTTGTGTATCTTAAGAGATTCATCGTTACTCTTTCCATAGGTTACTGGTATTCTCTGATTCAATGCCTCTCGTGACGAAAAAGTGGCTATCTTAATAGTGCAATACTTCTTCCTCCCAGTTGCTCACACAGTTTACTACTTTTTTGTGTAGTTTTTGTCTGCCAGAAACTATAATTCACTTGTTTTGTATCATAAAAGAGTCATCGTTTCTCCTGCTAGGGGTTATTCGAGACCTCTTAATCCAAACCGCAAGTAACGAGGCATTGGCTACCTTAAGAGAGTCATAGTTACTTGTCCCAATTGCTCACCCAGTCTGCCACTTTTCCTTACTGCGGCCAGTCTGCCAGAAGCGATATGTCACTCGTTGTGTATCTTAAGAGATTCATCGTTACTCTTTCCATAGGTTACTGGTATTCTCTGATTCAATGCCTCTCGTGACGAAAAAGTGGCTATCTTAATAGTGCAATACTTCTTCCTCCCAGTTGCTCACACAGTTTACTACTTTTTTGTGTAGTTTTTGTCTGCCAGAAACTATAATTAACTAGTTTTGTATCATAAAAGAGTCATCGTTTCTCCTCCTAGGGGTTTTCGAGATTTCTTAATCCAAACCGCAAGTAACGAGGCATTGGCTACCTTAAGAGAGTCATAGTTACTCGTCCCCATTGCTCACCCAGTCTGCCACTTTTTCTTACTGTGGCCAGTCTGCCAGAAGCGATATGTCACTCGTTGTGTATGTTAAGAGATTCATCGTTACTCCTTCCATAGGTTACTGGTATTCTCTGATTCAATACCTCTCTTGACGAAAAAGTGGCTATCTTAATAGTGCAACACTTCTTCCTCCGAGTTGCTCACACAGTCTACTACTTTTTGTGTACTTGCCAGTCTGCCAGAAGCGATATGTCACTAGTTGTGTATCATAAAAGGGTCATCGTTTCTCCTCCTAGGGGTTATTCGAGATTTCTTAATCCAAACCGCAAGTAACGAGGCATTGGCTACCTTATGAGAGTCATAGTTACTCGTCCCAATTGCTCACCCAGTCTGCCACTTTTCCTTACTGCGGCCAGTCTGCCAGAAGCGATATGTCACTCGTTGTGTATCTTAAGAGATTCATCGTTACTCTTTCCATAGGTTACTGGTGTTCTCTGATTCAATGCCTCTCTTGACGAAAAAGTGGCTATCTTAATAGTTCAATACTTCTTCCTCCCATTTGCTCACACAGTTTACTACTTTTTTGTGTAGTTTTTGTCTGCCAGAAACTATAATTCACTAGTTTTGTATCATAAAAGAGTCATCGTTTCTCCTCCTAGGGGTTATTCGAGACCTCTTAATGCAAACCGCAAGTAACGAGGCATTGGCTACCTTAAGAGAGTCATAGTTACTCGTCCCAATTGCTCACCCAGTCTGCCACTTTTCCTTACTGCGGCCAGTCTGCCAGAAGCGATATGTCACTCGTTGTGTATCTTAAGAGATTCATCGTTACTCTTTCCATAGGGTACTGGTATTCTCTGATTCAATGCCTCTCGTGACGAAAAAGTGGCTATCTTAATAGTGCAATACTTCTTCCTCCCAGTTGCTCACACAGTTTACTACTTTTTTGTGTAGTTTTTGTCTGCCAGAAACTATAATTCACTAGTTTTGTATCATAAAAGAGTCATCGTTTCTCCTCCTAGGGGTTATTCGAGACCTCTTAATCCAAACCGCAAGTAACGAGGCATTGGCTACCTTAAGAGAGTCATAGTTACTCGTCCCAATTGCTCACCCAGTCTGCCACTTTTCCTTACTGCGGCCAGTCTGCCAGAAGCGATATGTCACTCGTTGTGTATCTTAAGAGATTCATCGTTACTCTTTCCATAGGTTACTGGTATTCTCTGATTCAATGCCTCTCGTGACGAAAAAGTGGCTATCTTAATAGTGCAATACTTCTTCCTCCCAGTTGCTCACACAGTTTACTACTTTTTTGTGTAGTTTTTGTCTGCCAGAAACTATAATTCACTTGTTTTGTATCATAAAAGAGTCATCGTTTCTCCTGCTAGGGGTTATTCGAGACCTCTTAATCCAAACCGCAAGTAACGAGGCATTGGCTACCTTAAGAGAGTCATAGTTACTCGTCCCAATTGCTCACCCAGTCTGCCACTTTTCCTTACTGCGGCCAGTCTGCCAGAAGCGATATGTCACTCGTTGTGTATCTTAAGAGATTCATCGTTACTCTTTCCATAGGTTACTGGTATTCTCTGATTCAATGCCTCTCGTGACGAAAAACTGGCTATCTTAATAGTGCAATACTTCTTCCTCCCAGTTGCTCACACAGTTTACTACTTTTTTGTGCAGTTTTTGTCTGCCAGAAACTATAATTCACTAGTTTTGTATCATAAAAGAGTCATCGTTTCTCCTCCTAGGGGTTTTCGAGGTTTCTTAATCCAAACCGCAAGTAACGAGGCATTGGCTACCTTAAGAGAGTCATAGTTACTCGTCCCAATTGCTCACCCAGTCTGCCACTTTTCCTTACTGCGGCCAGTCTGCCAGAAGCGATATGTCACTCGTTGTGTATCTTAAGAGATTCATCGTTACTCTTTCCATAGGTTACTGGTATTCTCTGATTCAATGTCTCTCGTGACGAAAAAGTGGCTATCTTAATAGTGCAATACTTCTTCCTCCCAGTTGCTCACACAGTTTACTACTTTTTTGTGTAGTTTTTGTCTGCCAGAAACTATAATTCACTAGTTTTGTATCATAAAAGAGTCATCGTTTCTCCTCCTAGGGGTTATTCGAGACCTCTTAATGCAAACCGCTAGTAACGAGGCATTGGCTACCTTAAGAGAGTCATAGTTACTCGTCCCAATTGCTCACCCAGTCTGCCACTTTTCCTTACTGCGGCCAGTCTGCCAGAAGCGATATGTCACTCGTTGTGTATCTTAAGAGATTCATCGTTACTCTTTCCATAGGTTACTGGTATTCTCTGATTCAATGCCTCTCGTGACGAAAAAGTGGCTATCTTAATAGTGCAATACTTCTTCCTCCCAGTTGCTCACACAGTTTACTACTTTTTTGTGTAGTTTTTGTCTGCCAGAAACTATAATTCACTAGTTTTGTATCATAAAAGAGTCATCGTTTCTCCTCCTAGGGGTTATTCGAGACCTCTTAATGCAAACCGCAAGTAACGAGGCATTGGCTACCTTAAGAGAGTCATAGTTACTCGTCCCAATTGCTCACCCAGTCTGCCACTTTTCCTTACTGCGGCCAGTCTGCCAGAAGCGATATGTCACTCGTTGTGTATCTTAAGAGATTCATCGTTACTCTTTCCATAGGTTACTGGTATTCTCTGATTCAATGCCTCTCGTGACGAAAAAGTGGCTATCTTAATAGTGCAATACTTCTTCCTCCCAGTTGCTCACACAGTTTACTACTTTTTTGTGTAGTTTTTGTCTGCCAGAAACTATAATTCACTAGTTGTGTATCATAAAAGAGTCATCGTTTCTCCTCCTAGGGGTTTTCGAGATTTCTTAATTCAAACCGCAAGTAACGAGGCATTGGCTACCTTAAGAGAGTCATAGTTACTCGTCCCAATTGCTCACCCAGTCTGCCACTTTTCCTTACTGCGGCCAGTCTGCCAGAAGCGATATGTCACTCGTTGTGTATCTTAAGAGATTCATCGTTACTCTTTCCATAGGTTACTGGTATTCTCTGATTCAATGCCTCTCGTGACGAAAAAGTGGCTATCTTAATAGTGCAATACTTCTTCCTCCCAGTTGCTCACACAGTTTACTACTTTTTTGTGTAGTTTTTGTCTGCCAGAAACTATAATTCACTAGTTTTGTATCATAAAAGAGTCATCGTTTCTCCTCCTAGGGGTTATTCGAGACCTCTTAATCCAAACCGCAAGTAACGAGGCATTGGCTACCTTAAGAGAGTTATAGTTACTCGTCCCAATTGCTCACCCAGTCTGCCACTTTTCCTTACTGCGGCCAGTCTGCCAGAAGCGATATGTCACTCGTTGTGTATCTTAAGAGATTCATCGTTACTCTTTCCATAGGTTACTGGTATTCTCTGATTCAATGCCTCTCGTGACGAAAAAGTGGCTATCTTAATAGTGCAATACTTCTTCCTCCCAGTTGCTCACACAGTTTACTACTTTTTTGTGTAGTTTTTGTCTGCCAGAAACTATAATTCACTTGTTTTGTATCATAAAAGAGTCATCGTTTCTCCTGCTAGGGGTTATTCGAGACCTCTTAATCCAAACCGCAAGTAACGAGGCATTGGCTACCTTAAGAGAGTCATAGTTACTTGTCCCAATTGCTCACCCAGTCTGCCACTTTTCCTTACTGCGGCCAGTCTGCCAGAAGCGATATGTCACTCGTTGTGTATCTTAAGAGATTCATCGTTACTCTTTCCATAGGTTACTGGTATTCTCTGATTCAATGCCTCTCGTGACGAAAAAGTGGCTATCTTAATAGTGCAATACTTCTTCCTCCCAGTTGCTCACACAGTTTACTACTTTTTTGTGTAGTTTTTGTCTGCCAGAAACTATAATTAACTAGTTTTGTATCATAAAAGAGTCATCGTTTCTCCTCCTAGGGGTTTTCGAGATTTCTTAATCCAAACCGCAAGTAACGAGGCATTGGCTACCTTAAGAGAGTCATAGTTACTCGTCCCAATTGCTCACCCAGTCTGCCACTTTTCCTTACTGCGGCCAGTCTGCCAGAAGCGATATGTCACTCGTTGTGTATCTTAAGAGATTCATCGTTACTCTTTCCATAGGTTACTGGTATTCTCTGATTCAATGCCTCTCGTGACGAAAAAGTGGCTATCTTAATAGTGCAATACTTCTTCCTCCCAGTTGCTCACACAGTTTACTACTTTTTTGTGTAGTTTTTGTCTGCCAGAAACTATAATTCACTAGTTGTGTATCATAAAAGAGTCATCGTTTCTCCTCCTAGGGGTTTTCGAGATTTCTTAATTCAAACCGCAAGTAACGAGGCATTGGCTACCTTAAGAGAGTCATAGTTACTCGTCCCAATTGCTCACCCAGTCTGCCACTTTTCCTTACTGCGGCCAGTCTGCCAGAAGCGATATGTCACTCGTTGTGTATCTTAAGAGATTCATCGTTACTCTTTCCATAGGTTACTGGTATTCTCTGATTCAATGCCTCTCGTGACGAAAAAGTGGCTATCTTAATAGTGCAATACTTCTTCCTCCCAGTTGCTCACACAGTTTACTACTTTTTTGTGTAGTTTTTGTCTGCCAGAAACTATAATTAACTAGTTTTGTATCATAAAAGAGTCATCGTTTCTCCTCCTAGGGGTTATTCGAGACCTCTTAATCCAAACCGCAAGTAACGAGGCATTGGCTACCTTAAGAGAGTCATAGTTACTTGTCCCAATTGCTCACCCAGTCTGCCACTTTTCCTTACTGCGGCCAGTCTGCCAGAAGCGATATGTCACTCGTTGTGTATCTTAAGAGATTCATCGTTACTCTTTCCATAGGTTACTGGTATTCTCTGATTCAATGCCTCTCGTGACGAAAAAGTGGCTATCTTAATAGTGCAATACTTCTTCCTCCCAGTTGCTCACACAGTTTACTACTTTTTTGTGTAGTTTTTGTCTGCCAGAAACTATAATTCACTAGTTGTGTATCATAAAAGAGTCATCGTTTCTCCTCCTAGGGGTTTTCGAGATTTCTTAATTCAAACCGCAAGTAACGAGGCATTGGCTACCTTAAGAGAGTCATAGTTACTCGTCCCAATTGCTCACCCAGTCTGCCAGTTTTCCTTACTGCGGCCAGTCTGCCAGAAGCGATATGTCACTCGTTGTGTATCTTAAGAGATTCATCGTTACTCTTTCCATAGGTTACTGGTATTCTCTGATTCAATGCCTCTCGTGACGAAAAAGTGGCTATCTTAATAGTGCAATACTTCTTCCTCCCAGTTGCTCACACAGTTTACTACTTTTTTGTGTAGTTTTTGTCTGCCAGAAACTATAATTCACTAGTTTTGTATCATAAAAGAGTCATCGTTTCTCCTCCTAGGGGTTATTCGAGACCTCTTAATCCAAACCGCAAGTAACGAGGCATTGGCTACCTTAAGAGAGTTATAGTTACTCGTCCCAATTGCTCACCCAGTCTGCCACTTTTCCTTACTGCGGCCAGTCTGCCAGAAGCGATATGTCACTCGTTGTGTATCTTAAGAGATTCATCGTTACTCTTTCCATAGGTTACTGGTATTCTCTGATTCAATGCCTCTCGTGACGAAAAAGTGGCTATCTTAATAGTGCAATACTTCTTCCTCCCAGTTGCTCACACAGTTTACTACTTTTTTGTGTAGTTTTTGTCTGCCAGAAACTATAATTCACTTGTTTTGTATCATAAAAGAGTCATCGTTTCTCCTGCTAGGGGTTATTCGAGACCTCTTAATCCAAACCGCAAGTAACGAGGCATTGGCTACCTTAAGAGAGTCATAGTTACTTGTCCCAATTGCTCACCCAGTCTGCCACTTTTCCTTACTGCGGCCAGTCTGCCAGAAGCGATATGTCACTCGTTGTGTATCTTAAGAGATTCATCGTTACTCTTTCCATAGGTTACTGGTATTCTCTGATTCAATGCCTCTCGTGACGAAAAAGTGGCTATCTTAATAGTGCAATACTTCTTCCTCCCAGTTGCTCACACAGTTTACTACTTTTTTGTGTAGTTTTTGTCTGCCAGAAACTATAATTAACTAGTTTTGTATCATAAAAGAGTCATCGTTTCTCCTCCTAGGGGTTTTCGAGATTTCTTAATCCAAACCGCAAGTAACGAGGCATTGGCTACCTTAAGAGAGTCATAGTTACTCGTCCCAATTGCTCACCCAGTCTGCCACTTTTCCTTACTGCGGCCAGTCTGCCAGAAGCGATATGTCACTCGTTGTGTATCTTAAGAGATTCATCGTTACTCTTTCCATAGGTTACTGGTATTCTCTGATTCAATGTCTCTCGTGACGAAAAAGTGGCTATCTTAATAGTGCAATACTTCTTCCTCCCAGTTGCTCACACAGTTTACTACTTTTTTGTGTAGTTTTTGTCTGCCAGAAACTATAATTCACTAGTTTTGTATCATAAAAGAGTCATCGTTTCTCCTCCTAGGGGTTATTCGAGACCTCTCAATGCAAACCGCAAGTAACGAGGCATTGGCTACCTTAAGAGAGTCATAGTTACTCGTCCCAATTGCTCACCCAGTCTGCCACTTTTCCTTACTGCGGCCAGTCTGCCAGAAGCGATATGTCACTCGTTGTGTATCTTAAGAGATTCATCGTTACTCTTTCCATAGGTTACTGGTATTCTCTGATTCAATGCCTCTCGTGACGAAAAAGTGGCTATCTTAATAGTGCAATACTTCTTCCTCCCAGTTGCTCACACAGTTTACTACTTTTTTGTGTAGTTTTTGTCTGCCAGAAACTATAATTCACTAGTTTTGTATCATAAAAGTGTCATCGTTTCTCCTCCTAGGGGTTTTCGAGATTTCTTAATTCAAACCGCAAGTAACGATGCATTGGCTACCTTAAGAGAGTCATAGTTACTCGTCCCAATTGCTCACCCAGTCTGCCACTTTTCCTTACTGCGGCCAGTCTGCCAGAAGCGATATGTCACTCGTTGTGTATCTTAAGAGATTCATCGTTACTCTTTCCATAGGTTACTGGTATTCTCTGATTCAATGCCTCTCGTGACGAAAAAGTGGCTATCTTAATAGTGCAATACTTCTTCCTCCCAGTTGCTCACACAGTTTACTACTTTTTTGTGTAGTTTTTGTCTGCCAGAAACTATAATTCACTAGTTTTGTATCATAAAAGAGTCATCGTTTCTCCTCCTAGGGGTTATTCGAGACCTCTTAATGCAAACCGCAAGTAACGAGGCATTGGCTACCTTAAGAGAGTCATAGTTACTCGTCCCAATTGCTCACCCAGTCTGCCACTTGTCCTTACTGCGGCCAGTCTGCCAGAAGCGATATGTCACTCGTTGTGTATCTTAAGAGATTCATCGTTACTCTTTCCATAGGTTACTGGTATTCTCTGATTCAATGCCTCTCGTGACGAAAAAGTGGCTATCTTAATAGTGCAATACTTCTTCCTCCCAGTTGCTCACACAGTTTACTACTTTTTTGTGTAGTTTTTGTCTGCCAGAAACTATAATTCACTAGTTTTGTATCATAAAAGGGTCATCGTTTCTCCTCCTAGGGGTTATTCGAGATTTCTTAATCCAAACCGCAAGTAACGAGGCATTGGCTACCTTAAGAGAGTCATAGTTACTCGTCCCAATTGCTCACCCAGTCTGCCACTTTTTCTTACTGTGGCCAGTCTGCCAGAAGCGATATGTCACTCGTTGTGTATCTTAAGAGATTCATCGTTACTCCTTCCAGAGGTTACTGGTATTCTCTGAGTCAATACCTCTCTTGACGAAAAAGTGGCTATCTTAATAGTGCAATACTTCTTCCTCCCAGTTGCTCACACAGTTTACTACTTTTTTGTGTAGTTTTTGTCTGCCAGAAACTATAATTAACTAGTTTTGTATCATAAAAGAGTCATCGATTCTCCTCCTAGGGGTTATTCGAGACCTCTTAATCCAAACCGCAAGTAACGAGGCATTGGCTACCTTAAGAGAGTCATAGTTACTTGTCCCAATTGCTCACCCAGTCTGCCACTTTTCCTTACTGCGGCCAGTCTGCCAGAAGCGATATGTCACTCGTTGTGTATCTTAAGAGATTCATCGTTACTCTTTCCATAGGTTACTGGTATTCTCTGATTCAATGCCTCTCGTGACGAAAAAGTGGCTATCTTAATAGTGCAATACTTCTTCCTCCCAGTTGCTCACACAGTTTACTACTTTTTTGTGTAGTTTTTGTCTGCCAGAAACTATAATTCACTAGTTGTGTATCATAAAAGAGTCATCGTTTCTCCTCCTAGGGGTTTTCGAGATTTCTTAATTCAAACCGCAAGTAACGAGGCATTGGCTACCTTAAGAGAGTCATAGTTACTCGTCCCAATTGCTCACCCAGTCTGCCACTTTTCCTTACTGCGGCCAGTCTGCCAGAAGCGATATGTCACTCGTTGTGTATCTTAAGAGATTCATCGTTACTCTTTCCATAGGTTACTGGTATTCTCTGATTCAATGCCTCTCGTGACGAAAAAGTGGCTATCTTAATAGTGCAATACTTCTTCCTCCCAGTTGCTCACACAGTTTACTACTTTTTTGTGTAGTTTTTGTCTGCCAGAAACTATAATTCACTAGTTTTGTATCATAAAAGAGTCATCGTTTCTCCTCCTAGGGGTTATTCGAGACCTCTTAATCCAAACCGCAAGTAACGAGGCATTGGCTACCTTAAGAGAGTTATAGTTACTCGTCCCAATTGCTCACCCAGTCTGCCACTTTTCCTTACTGCGGCCAGTCTGCCAGAAGCGATATGTCACTCGTTGTGTATCTTAAGAGATTCATCGTTACTCTTTCCATAGGTTACTGGTATTCTCTGATTCAATGCCTCTCGTGACGAAAAAGTGGCTATCTTAATAGTGCAATACTTCTTCCTCCCAGTTGCTCACACAGTTTACTACTTTTTTGTGTAGTTTTTGTCTGCCAGAAACTATAATTCACTTGTTTTGTATCATAAAAGAGTCATCGTTTCTCCTGCTAGGGGTTATTCGAGACCTCTTAATCCAAACCGCAAGTAACGAGGCATTGGCTACCTTAAGAGAGTCATAGTTACTTGTCCCAATTGCTCACCCAGTCTGCCACTTTTCCTTACTGCGGCCAGTCTGCCAGAAGCGATATGTCACTCGTTGTGTATCTTAAGAGATTCATCGTTACTCTTTCCATAGGTTACTGGTATTCTCTGATTCAATGCCTCTCGTGACGAAAAAGTGGCTATCTTAATAGTGCAATACTTCTTCCTCCCAGTTGCTCACACAGTTTACTACTTTTTTGTGTAGTTTTTGTCTGCCAGAAACTATAATTAACTAGTTTTGTGTCATAAAAGAGTCATCGTTTCTCCTCCTAGGGGTTTTCGAGATTTCTTAATCCAAACCGCAAGTAACGAGGCATTGGCTACCTTAAGAGAGTCATAGTTACTCGTCCCAATTGCTCACCCAGTCTGCCACTTTTCCTTACTGCGGCCAGTCTGCCAGAAGCGATATGTCACTCGTTGTGTATCTTAAGAGATTCATCGTTACTCTTTCCATAGGTTACTGGTATTCTCTGATTCAATGTCTCTCGTGACGAAAAAGTGGCTATCTTAATAGTGCAATACTTCTTCCTCCCAGTTGCTCACACAGTTTACTACTTTTTTGTGTAGTTTTTGTCTGCCAGAAACTATAATTCACTAGTTTTGTATCATAAAAGAGTCATCGTTTCTCCTCCTAGGGGTTATTCGAGACCTCTCAATGCAAACCGCAAGTAACGAGGCATTGGCTACCTTAAGAGAGTCATAGTTACTCGTCCCAATTGCTCACCCAGTCTGCCACTTTTCCTTACTGCGGCCAGTCTGCCAGAAGCGATATGTCACTCGTTGTGTATCTTAAGAGATTCATCGTTACTCTTTCCATAGGTTACTGGTATTCTCTGATTCAATGCCTCTCGTGACGAAAAAGTGGCTATCTTAATAGTGCAATACTTCTTCCTCCCAGTTGCTCACACAGTTTACTACTTTTTTGTGTAGTTTTTGTCTGCCAGAAACTATAATTCACTAGTTTTGTATCATAAAAGTGTCATCGTTTCTCCTCCTAGGGGTTTTCGAGATTTCTTAATTCAAACCGCAAGTAACGATGCATTGGCTACCTTAAGAGAGTCATAGTTACTCGTCCCAATTGCTCACCCAGTCTGCCACTTTTCCTTACTGCGGCCAGTCTGCCAGAAGCGATATGTCACTCGTTGTGTATCTTAAGAGATTCATCGTTACTCTTTCCATAGGTTACTGGTATTCTCTGATTCAATGCCTCTCGTGACGAAAAAGTGGCTATCTTAATAGTGCAATACTTCTTCCTCCCAGTTGCTCACACAGTTTACTACTTTTTTGTGTAGTTTTTGTCTGCCAGAAACTATAATTCACTAGTTTTGTATCATAAAAGAGTCATCGTTTCTCCTCCTAGGGGTTATTCGAGACCTCTTAATGCAAACCGCAAGTAACGAGGCATTGGCTACCTTAAGAGAGTCATAGTTACTCGTCCCAATTGCTCACCCAGTCTGCCACTTTTCCTTACTGCGGCCAGTCTGCCAGAAGCGATATGTCACTCGTTGTGTATCTTAAGAGATTCATCGTTACTCTTTCCATAGGTTACTGGTATTCTCTGATTCAATGCCTCTCGTGACGAAAAAGTGGCTATCTTAATAGTGCAATACTTCTTCCTCCCAGTTGCTCACACAGTTTACTACTTTTTTGTGTAGTTTTTGTCTGCCAGAAACTATAATTCACTAGTTTTGTATCATAAAAGGGTCATCGTTTCTCCTCCTAGGGGTTATTCGAGATTTCTTAATCCAAACCGCAAGTAACGAGGCATTGGCTACCTTAAGAGAGTCATAGTTACTCGTCCCAATTGCTCACCCAGTCTGCCACTTTTTCTTACTGTGGCCAGTCTGCCAGAAGCGATATGTCACTCGTTGTGTATCTTAAGAGATTCATCGTTACTCCTTCCATAGGTTACTGGTATTCTCTGAGTCAATACCTCTCTTGACGAAAAAGTGGCTATCTTAATAGTGCAATACTTCTTCCTCCGAGTTGCTCACACAGTTTACTACTTTTTGTGTAGTTTTTGTCTGCCAGAAACTATAATTCACTAGCTGTGTATCATAAAAGAGTCATCGTTTCTCCTCCTAGGGGTTTTCGAGATTTCTTAATCCAGACCGCAAGTAACGAGGCATTGGCTACCTTAAGAGAGTCATAGTTACTCGGCCCCATTGCTCACCCAGTCTGCCACTTTTTCTTACTGTGGCCAGTCTGCCAGAAGCGATATGTCACTCGTTGTGTATCTTAAGAGATTCATCGTTTTTCTTTCCATAGGTTACTGGTATTCTCTGATTCAATGCCTCTCGTGACGAAAAAGTGGCTATCTTAATAGTGCAATACTTCTTCCTCCCAGTTGCTCACACAGTTTACTACTTTTTTGTGTAGTTTTTGTCTGCCAGAAACAATAATTCACTAGTTTTGTATCATAAAAGAGTCATCGTTTCTCCTCCTAGGTGTTATTCGAGACCTCTTAATCCAAACCGCAAGTAACGAGGCATTGGCTACCTTAAGAGAGTCATAGTTACTCGTCCCAATTGCTCACCCAGTCTGCCACTTTTTCTTACTGCGGCCAGTCTGCCAGAAGCGATATGTCACTCGTTGTGTATCTTAAGAGATTCATCGTTACTCCTTCCATAGGTTACTGGTATTCTCTGAGTCAATGCCTCTCGTGACGAAAAAGTGGCTATCTTAATAGTGCAATACTTCTTCCTCCCAGTTGCTCACACAGTTTACTACTTTTTTGTGTAGTTTTTGTCTGCCAGAAACTATAATTCACTAGTTTTGTATCATAAAAGAGTCATCGTTTCTCCTCCTAGGGGTTATTCGAGACCTCTTAATGCAAACCGCAAGTAACGAGGCATTGGCTACCTTAAGAGAGTCATAGTTACTCGTCCCAATTGCTCACCCAGTCTGCCACTTTTCCTTACTGCGGCCAGTCTGCCAGAAGCGATATGTCACTCGTTGTGTATCTTAAGAGATTCATCGTTACTCTTTCCATAGGTTACTGGTATTCTCTGATTCAATGCCTCTCGTGACGAAAAAGTGGCTATCTTAATAGTGCAATACTTCTTTCTCCCAGTTGCTCACACAGTTTACTACTTTTTTGTGTAGTTTTTGTCTGCCAGAAACTATAATTCACTAGTTTTGTATCATAAAAGAGTCATCGTTTCTCCTCCTAGGGTTTTCGAGATTTCTTAATTCAAACCGCAAGTAACGAGGCATTGGCTACCTTAAGAGAGTCATAGTTACTCGTCCCAATTGCTCACCCAGTCTGCCACTTTTCCTTACTGCGGCCAGTCTGCCAGAAGCGATATGTCACTCGTTGTGTATCTTAAGAGATTCATCGTTACTCTTTCCATAGGTTACTGGTATTCTCTGATTCAATGCCTCTCGTGACGAAAAAGTGGCTATCTTAATAGTGCAATACTTCTTCCTCCCAGTTGCTCACACAGTTTACTACTTTTTTGTGTAGTTTTTGTCTGCCAGAAACTATAATTCACTAGTTTTGTATCATAAAAGAGTCATCGTTTCTCCTCCTAGGGGTTATTCGAGACCTCTTAATGCAAACCGCAAGTAACGAGGCATTGGCTACCTTAAGAGAGTCATAGTTACTCGTCCCAATTGCTCACCCAGTCTGCCACTTGTCCTTACTGCGGCCAGTCTGCCAGAAGCGATATGTCACTCGTTGTGTATCTTAAGAGATTCATCGTTACTCTTTCCATAGGTTACTGGTATTCTCTGATTCAATGCCTCTCGTGACGAAAAAGTGGCTATCTTAATAGTGCAATACTTCTTCCTCCCAGTTGCTCACACAGTTTACTACTTTTTTGTGTAGTTTTTGTCTGCCAGAAACTATAATTCACTAGTTTTGTATCATAAAAGAGTCATCGTTTCTCCTCCTAGGGGTTATTCGAGACCTCTTAATCCAAACCGCAAGTAACGAGGCATTGGCTACCTTAAGAGAGTCATAGTTACTCGTCCCAATTGCTCACCCAGTCTGCCACTTTTTCTTACTGTGGCCAGTCTGCCAGAAGCGATATGTCACTCGTTGTGTATCTTAAGAGATTCATCGTTACTCCTTCCATAGGTTACTGGTATTCTCTGAGTCAATACCTCTTGACGAAAAAGTGGCTATCTTAATAGTGCAATACTTCTTCCTCCGAGTTGCTCACACAGTTTACTACTTTTTGTGTAGTTTTTGTGTGCCAGAAACTATAATTCACTAGCTGTGTATCATAAAAGAGTCATCGTTTCTCCTCCTAGGGGTTTTCGAGATTTCTTAATCCAGACCGCAAGTAACGAGGCATTGGCTACCTTAAGAGAGTCATAGTTACTCGTCCCCATTGCTCACCCAGTCTGCCACTTTTTCTTACTGTGGCCAGTCTGCCAGAAGCGATATGTCACTCGTTGTGTATGTTAAGAGATTCATCGTTACTCCTTCCATAGGTTACTGGTATTCTCTGAGTCAATACCTCTCTTGACGAAAAAGTGGCTATCTTAATAGTGCAACACTTCTTCCTCCGAGTTGCTCACACAGTTTACTACTTTTTGTGTACTTGCCAGTCTGCCAGAAGCGATATGTCACTAGTTGTGTATCATAAAAGGGTCATCGTTTCTCCTCCTAGGGGTTATTCGAGATTTCTTAATCCAAACCGCAAGTAACGAGGCATTGGCTACCTTATGAGAGTCATAGTTACTCGTCCCAATTGCTGACCCAGTCTGCCACTTTTCCTTACTGCGGCCAGTCTGCCAGAAGCGATATGTCACTCGTTGTGTATCTTAAGAGATTCATCGTTACTCTTTCCATAGGTTACTGGTGTTCTCTGATTCAATGCCTCTCGTGACGAAAAAGTGGCTATCTTAATAGTTCAATACTTCTTCCTCCCATTTGCTCACACAGTTTACTACTTTTTTGTGTAGTTTTTGTCTGCCAGAAACTATAATTCACTAGTTTTGTATCATAAAAGAGTCATCGTTTCTCCTCCTAGGGGTTATTCGAGACCTCTTAATGCAAACCGCAAGTAACGAGGCATTGGCTACCTTAAGAGAGTCATAGTTACTCGTCCCAATTGCTCACCCAGTCTGCCACTTTTCCTTACTGCGGCCAGTCTGCCAGAAGCGATATGTCACTCGTTGTGTATCTTAAGAGATTCATCGTTACTCTTTCCATAGGTTACTGGTATTCTCTGATTCAATGCCTCTCGTGACGAAAAAGTGGCTATCTTAATAGTGCAATACTTCTTCCTCCCAGTTGCTCACACAGTTTACTACTTTTTTGTGTAGTTTTTGTCTGCCAGAAACTATAATTCACTAGTTTTGTATCATAAAAGAGTCATCGTTTCTCCTCCTAGGGGTTATTCGAGACCTCTTAATCCAAACCGCAAGTAACGAGGCATTGGCTACCTTAAGAGAGTCATAGTTACTCGTCCCAATTGCTCACCCAGTCTGCCACTTTTCCTTACTGCGGCCAGTCTGCCAGAAGCGATATGTCACTCGTTGTGTATCTTAAGAGATTCATCGTTACTCTTTCCATAGGTTACTGGTATTCTCTGATTCAATGCCTCTCGTGACGAAAAAGTGGCTATCTTAATAGTGCAATACTTCTTCCTCCCAGTTGCTCACACAGTTTACTACTTTTTTGTGTAGTTTTTGTCTGCCAGAAACTATAATTCACTTGTTTTGTATCATAAAAGAGTCATCGTTTCTCCTGCTAGGGGTTATTCGAGACCTCTTAATCCAAACCGCAAGTAACGAGGCATTGGCTACCTTAAGAGAGTCATAGTTACTCGTCCCAATTGCTCACCCAGTCTGCCACTTTTCCTTACTGCGGCCAGTCTGCCAGAAGCGATATGTCACTCGTTGTGTATCTTAAGAGATTCATCGTTACTCTTTCCATAGGTTACTGGTATTCTCTGATTCAATGTCTCTCGTGACGAAAAAGTGGCTATCTTAATAGTGCAATACTTCTTCCTCCCAGTTGCTCACACAGTTTACTACTTTTTTGTGTAGTTTTTGTCTGCCAGAAACTATAATTCACTAGTTTTGTATCATAAAAGAGTCATCGTTTCTCCTCCTAGGGGTTATTCGAGACCTCTTAATGCAAACCGCAAGTAACGAGGCATTGGCTACCTTAAGAGAGTCATAGTTACTCGTCCCAATTGCTCACCCAGTCTGCCACTTTTCCTTACTGCGGCCAGTCTGCCAGAAGCGATATGTCACTCGTTGTGTATCTTAAGAGATTCATCGTTACTCTTTCCATACGTTACTGGTATTCTCTGATTCAATGCCTCTCGTGACGAAAAAGTGGCTATCTTAATAGTGCAATACTTCTTCCTCCCAGTTGCTCACACAGTTTACTACTTTTTTGTGTAGTTTTTGTCTGCCAGAAACAATAATTCACTAGTTTTGTATCATAAAAGAGTCATCGTTTCTCCTCCTAGGTGTTATTCGAGATTTCTTAATCCAAACCGCAAGTAACGAGGCATTGGCTACCTTAAGAGAGTCATAGTTACTCGTCCCAATTGCTCACCCAGTCTGCCACTTTTTCTTACTGCGGCCAGTCTGCCAGAAGCGATATGTCACTCGTTGTGTATCTTAAGAGATTCATCGTTACTCCTTCCATAGGTTACTGGTAGTCTCTGAGTCAATACCTCTCGTGACGAAAAAGTGGCTATCTTAATAGTGCTATACTTCTTCCTCCGAGTTGCTCACACAGTTTACTACTTTTTGTGTAGTTTTTGTCTGCCAGAAACTATAATTCACTAGCTGTGTATCATAAAAGAGTCATCGTTTCTCCTCCTAGGGGTTTTCGAGATTTCTTAATCCAAACCGCAAGTAACGAGGCATTGGCTACCTTAAGAGTGTCATAGTTACTCGTCCCCATTGCTCACCCAGTCTGCCACTTTTTCTTACTGTGGCCAGTCTGCCAGAAGCGATATGTCACTCGTTGTGTATCTTAAGAGATTCATCGTTACTCCTTCCATAGGTTACTGGTATTCTCTGAGTCAATACCTCTCTTGACGAAAAAGTGGCTATCTTAATAGTGCAATACTTCTTCCTCCGAGTTGCTCACACAGTTTACTACTTTTAGTGTACTTGCCAGTCTGCCAGAAGCGATATGTCACTAGTTGTGTATCATAAAAGGGTCATCGTTTCTCCTCCTAGGGGTTATTCGAGATTTCTTAATCCAAACCGCAAGTAACGAGGCATTGGCTACCTTAAGAGAGTCATAGTTACTCGTCCCAATTGCTCACCCAGTCTCCCACTTTTCCCTACTGCGGCCAGTCTGCCAGAAGCGATATGTCACTCGTTGTGTATCTTAAGAGATTCATCGTTACTCTTTCCATAGGTTACTGGTATTCTCTGATTCAATGCCTCTCGTGACGAAAAAGTGGCTATCTTAATAGTGCAATACTTCTTACTCCCATTTGCTCACACAGTTTACTACTTTTTTGTGTAGTTTTTGTCTGCCAGAAACTATAATTCACTAGTTTTGTATCATAAAAGAGTCATCGTTTCTCCTCCTAGGGGTTATTGGAGACCTCTTAATGCAAACCGCAAGTAACGAGGCATTGGCTACCTTAAGAGAGTCATAGTTACTCGTCCCAATTGCTCACCCAGTCTGCCACTTTTCCTTACTGCGGCCAGTCTGCCAGAAGCGATATGTCACTCGTTGTGTATCTTAAGAGATTCATCGTTACTCCTTAAATAGGTTACTGGTATTCTATGAGTCAATACCTCTCGTGACGAAAAAGTGGCTATCTTAATAGTGCAATACTTCTTCCTCCGAGTTGCTCACACAGTTTACTACTTTTTGTGTAGTTTTTGTCTGCCAGAAACTATAATTCACTAGTTTTGTATCAAAAAAGAGTCATCGTTTCTCCTCCTAGGGGTTATTCGAGACCTCTTAATCCAAACCGCAAGTAACGAGGCATTGGCTACCTTAAGAGAGTCATAGTTACTCGTCCCAATTGCTCACCCAGTCTGCCACTTTTTCTTACTGCGGCCAGTCTGCCAGAAGCGATATGTCACTCGTTGTGTATCTTAAGAGATTCATCGTTACTCCTTCCATAGGTTACTGGTATTCTATGAGTCAATACCTCTCGTCACGAAAAAGTGGCTATCTTAATAGTGCAATACTTCTTCCTCCCAGTTGCTCACACAGTTTACTACTTTTTTGTGTAGTTTTTGTCTGCCAGAAACAATAATTCACTAGTTTTGTATCATAAAAGAGTCATCGTTTCTCCTCCTAGGTGTTATTCGAGACCTCTTAATCCAAACCGCAAGTAACGAGGCATTGGCTACCTTAAGAGAGTCATAGTTACTCGTCCCAATTGCTCACCCAGTCTGCCACTTTTTCTTACTGCGGCCAGTCTGCCAGAAGCGAAAAGTCACTCGTTGTGTATCTTAAGAGATTCATCGTTACTCCTTCCATAGGTTACTGGTATTCTCTGAGTCAATACCTCTCGTGACGAAAAAGTGGCTATCTTAATAGTGCTATACTTCTTCCTCCGAGTTGCTCACACAGTTTACTACTTTTTGTGTAGTTTTTGTCTGCCAGAAACTATAATTCACTAGCTGTGTATCATAAAAGATTCATCGTTTCTCCTCCTAGGGGTTTTCGAGATTTCTTAATCCAAACCGCAAGTAACGAGGCATTGGCTACCTTAAGAGAGTCATAGTTACTCGTCCCCATTGCTCACCCAGTCTGCCACTTTTTCTTACTGTGGCCAGTCTGCCAGAAGCGATATGTCACTCGTTGTGTATCTTAAGAGATTCATCGTTACTCCTTCCATAGGTTACTGGTATTCTCTGAGTCAATACCTCTCTTGACGAAAAAGTGGCTATCTTAATAGTGCAATACTTCTTCCTCCGAGTTGCTCACACAGTTTACTACTTTTAGTGTACTTGCCAGTCTGCCAGAAGCGATATGTCACTAGTTGTGTATCATAAAAGGGTCATCGTTTCTCCTCCTAGGGGTTATTCGAGATTTCTTAATCCAAACCGCAAGTAACGAGGCATTGGCTACCTTAAGAGAGTCATAGTTACTCGTCCCAATTGCTCACCCAGTCTGCCACTTTTCCTTACTGCGGCCAGTCTGCCAGAAGCGATATGTCACTCGTTGTGTATCTTAAGAGATTCATCGTTACTCTTTCCATAGGTTACTGGTATTCTCTGATTCAATGCCTCTCGTGACGAAAAAGTGGCTATCTTAATAGTGCAATACTTCTTCCTCCGAGTTGCTCACAGTGTTTACTACTTTTTGTGTAGTTTTTGTCTGCCAGAAACTATAATTCACTAGCTGTGTATCATAAAAGAGTCATCGATTGTCCTCCTAGGGGTTTTCGAGATTTCTTAATCCAGACCGCAAGTAACGAGGCATTGGCTACCTTAAGAGAGTCATAGGTACTCGTCCCCATTGCTCACCCAGTCTGCCACTTTTTCTTACTGTGGCCAGTCTGCCAGAAGCGATATGTCACTCGTTGTGTATGTTAAGAGATTCATCGTTACTCCTTCCATAGGTTACTGGTATTCTCTGAGTCAATACCTCTCTTGACGAAAAAGTGGCTATCTTAATAGTGCAATACTTCTTCCTCCGAGTTGCTCACACAGTTTACTACTTTTAGTGTACTTGCCAGTCTGCCAGAAGCGATATGTCACTAGTTGTGTATCATAAAAGGGTCATCGTTTCTCCTCCTAGGGGTTATTCGAGATTTCTTAATCCAAACCGCAAGTAACGAGGCATTGGCTACCTTAAGAGAGTCATAGTTACTCGTCCCAATTGCTCACCCAGTCTGCCACTTTTCCTTACTGCGGCCAGTCTGCCAGAAGCGATATGTCACTCGTTGTGTATCTTAAGAGATTCATCGTTACTCTTTCCATAGGTTACTGGTGTTCTCTGATTCAATGCCTCTCGTCACGAAAAAGTGGCTATCTTAATAGTTCAATACTTCTTCCTCCCATTTGCTCACACAGTTTACTACTTTTTTGTGTAGTTTTTGTCTGCCAGAAACTATAATTCACTAGTTTTATATCATAAAAGATCATCGTTTCTCCTCCTAGGGGTTATTCGAGACCTCTTAATGCAAACCGCAAGTAACGAGGCATTGGCTACCTTAAGAGAGTCATAGTTACTCGTCCCAATTGCTCACCCAGTCTGCCACTTTTCCTTACTGCGGCCAGTCTGCCAGAAGCGATATGTCACTCGTTGTGTATCTTAAGAGATTCATCGTTACTCTTTCCATAGGTTACTGGTATTCTCTGATTCAATGCCTCTCGTGACGAAAAAGTGGCTATCTTAATAGTGCAATACTTCTTCCTCCCAGTTGCTCACACAGTTTACTACTTTTTTGTGTAGTTTTTGTCTGCCAGAAACTATAATTCACTAGTTTAGTATCATAAAAGAGTCATCGTTTCTCCTCCTAGGGGTTTTTCGAGACCTCTTAATGCAAACCGCAAGTAACGAGGCATTGGCTACCTTAAGAGAGTCATAGTTACTCGTCCCAATTGCTCACCCAGTCTGCCACTTTTCCTTACTGCGGCCAGTCTGCCAGAAGCGATATGTCACTCGTTGTGTATCTTAAGAGATTCATCGTTACTCTTTCCATAGGTTACTGGTATTCTCTGATTCAATGCCTCTCGTGACGAAAAAGTGGCTATCTTAATAGTGCAATACTTCTTCCTCCCAGTTGCTCACACAGTTTACTACTTTTTTGTGTAGTTTTTGTCTGCCAGAAACTATAATTCACTTGTTTTGTATCATAAAAGAGTCATCGTTTCTCCTCCTAGGGGTTTTCGAGATTTCTTAATCCAAACCGCAAGTAACGAGGCATTGGCTACCTTAAGAGAGTCATAGTTACTCGTCCCAATTGCTCACCCAGTCTGCCACTTTTCCTTACTGCGGCCAGTCTGCCAGAAGCGATATGTCACTCGTTGTGTATCTTAAGAGATTCATCGTTACTCTTTCCATAGGTTACTGGTATTCTCTGATTCAATGTCTCTCGTGACGAAAAAGTGGCTATCTTAATAGTGCAATACTTCTTCCTCCCAGTTGCTCACACAGTTTACTACTTTTTTGTGTAGTTTTTGTCTGCCAGAAACTATAATTCACTAGTTTTGTAACATAAAAGAGTCATCGTTTCTCCTCCTAGGGGTTATTCGAGACCTCTTAATGCAAACCGCAAGTAACGAGGCATTGGCTACCTTAAGAGAGTCATAGTTACTCGTCCCAATTGCTCACCCAGTCTGCCACTTTTCCTTACTGCGGCCAGTCTGCCAGAAGCGATATGTCACTCGTTGTGTATCTTAAGAGATTCATCGTTACTCTTTCCATAGGTTACTGGTATTCTCTGATTCAATGCATCTCGTGACGAAAAAGTGGCTATCTTAATAGTGCAATACTTCTTCCTCCCAGTTGCTCACACAGTTTACTACTTTTTTGTGTAGTTTTTGTCTGCCAGAAACTATAATTCACTAGTTTTGTATCATAAAAGAGTCATCGTTTCTCCTCCTAGGTGTTATTCGAGACCTCTTAATCCAAACCGCAAGTAACGAGGCATTGGCTACCTTAAGAGAGTCATAGTTACTCGTCCCAATTGCTCACCCAGTCTGCCACTTTTTCTTACTGCGGCCAGTCTGCCAGAAGCGATATGTCACTCGTTGTGTATCTTAAGAGATTCATCGTTACTCCTTCCATAGGTTACTGGTATTCTCTGAGTCAATACCTCTCGTGACGAAAAAGTGGCTATCTTAATAGTGCAATACTTCTTCCTCCGAGTTGCTCACACAGTTTACTACTTTTTGTGTAGTTTTTGTCTGCCAGAAACTATAATTCACTAGCTGTGTATCATAAAAGAGTCATCGTTTCTCCTCCTAGGGGTTTTCGAGATTTCTTAATCCAAACCGCAGGTAACGAGGCATTGGCTACCTTAAGAGAGTCATAGTTACTCGTCCCCATTGCTCACCCAGTCTGCCACTTTTTCTTACTGTGGCCAGTCTGCCAGAAGCGATATGTCACTCGTTGTGTATCTTAAGAGATTCATCGTTACTCTTTCCATAGGTTACTGGTATTCTCTGATTCAATGCCTCTCGTGACGAAAAAGTGGCTATCTTAATAGTGCAATACTTCTTCCTCCGAGTTGCTCACACTGTTTACTACTTTTTGTGTAGTTTTTGTCTGCCAGAAACTATAATTCACTAGCTGTGTATCATAAAAGAGTCATCGATTGTCCTCCTAGGGGTTTTCGAGATTTCTTAATCCAGACCGCAAGTAACGAGGCATTGGCTACCTTAAGAGAGTCATAGGTACTCGTCCCCATTGCTCACCCAGTCTGCCACTTTTTCTTACTGTGGCCAGTCTGCCAGAAGCGATATGTCACTCGTTGTGTATGTTAAGAGATTCATCGTTACTCCTTCCATAGGTTACTGGTATTCTCTGAGTCAATACCTCTCTTGACGAAAAAGTGGCTATCTTAATAGTGCAATACTTCTTCCTCCGAGTTGCTCACACAGTTTACTACTTTTAGTGTACTTGCCAGTCTGCCAGAAGCGATATGTCACTAGTTGTGTATCATAAAAGGGTCATCGTTTCTCCTCCTAGGGGTTATTCGAGATTTCTTAATCCAAACCGCAAGTAACGAGGCATTGGCTACCTTAAGAGAGTCATAGTTACTCGTCCCAATTGCTCACCCAGTCTGCCACTTTTCCTTACTGCGGCCAGTCTGCCAGAAGCGATATGTCACTCGTTGTGTATCTTAAGAGATTCATCGTTACTCTTTCCATAGGTTACTGGTGTTCTCTGATTCAATGCCTCTCGTCACGAAAAAGTGGCTATCTTAATAGTTCAATACTTCTTCCTCCCATTTGCTCACACAGTTTACTACTTTTTTGTGTAGTTTTTGTCTGCCAGAAACTATAATTCACTAGTTTTATATCATAAAAGATCATCGTTTCTCCTCCTAGGGGTTATTCGAGACCTCTTAATGCAAACCGCAAGTAACGAGGCATTGGCTACCTTAAGAGAGTCATAGTTACTCGTCCCAATTGCTCACCCAGTCTGCCACTTTTCCTTACTGCGGCCAGTCTGCCAGAAGCGATATGTCACTCGTTGTGTATCTTAAGAGATTCATCGTTACTCTTTCCATAGGTTACTGGTATTCTCTGATTCAATGCCTCTCGTGACGAAAAAGTGGCTATCTTAATAGTGCAATACTTCTTCCTCCCAGTTGCTCACACAGTTTACTACTTTTTTGTGTAGTTTTTGTCTGCCAGAAACTATAATTCACTAGTTTTGTATCATAAAAGAGTCATCGTTTCTCCTCCTAGGGGTTTTTCGAGACCTCTTAATGCAAACCGCAAGTAACGAGGCATTGGCTACCTTAAGAGAGTCATAGTTACTCGTCCCAATTGCTCACCCAGTCTGCCACTTTTCCTTACTGCGGCCAGTCTGCCAGAAGCGATATGTCACTCGTTGTGTATCTTAAGAGATTCATCGTTACTCTTTCCATAGGTTACTGGTATTCTCTGATTCAATGCCTCTCGTGACGAAAAAGTGGCTATCTTAATAGTGCAATACTTCTTCCTCCCAGTTGCTCACACAGTTTACTACTTTTTTGTGTAGTTTTTGTCTGCCAGAAACTATAATTCACTAGTTTTGTATCATAAAAGAGTCATCGTTTCTCCTCCTAGGGGTTTTCGAGATTTCTTAATCCAAACCGCAAGTAACGAGGCATTGGCTACCTTAAGAGAGTCATAGTTACTCGTCCCAATTGCTCACCCAGTCTGCCACTTTTCCTTACTGCGGCCAGTCTGCCAGAAGCGATATGTCACTCGTTGTGTATCTTAAGAGATTCATCGTTACTCTTTCCATAGGTTACTGGTATTCTCTGATTCAATGTCTCTCGTGACGAAAAAGTGGCTATCTTAATAGTGCAATACTTCTTCCTCCCAGTTGCTCACACAGTTTACTACTTTTTTGTGTAGTTTTTGTCTGCCAGAAACTATAATTCACTAGTTTTGTATCATAAAAGAGTCATCGTTTCTCCTCCTAGGGGTTATTCGAGACCTCTTAATGCAAACCGCAAGTAACGAGGCATTGGCTACCTTAACAGAGTCATAGTTACTCGTCCCAATTGCTCACCCAGTCTGCCACTTTTCCTTACTGCGGCCAGTCTGCCAGAAGCGATATGTCACTCGTTGTGTATCTTAAGAGATTCATCGTTACTCTTTCCATAGGTTACTGGTATTCTCTGATTCAATGCCTCTCGTGACGAAAAAGTGGCTATCTTAATAGTGCAATACTTCTTCCTCCCAGTTGCTCACACAGTTTACTACTTTTTTGTGTAGTTTTTGTCTGCCAGAAACTATAATTCACTAGTTTTGTATCATAAAAGAGTCATCGTTTCTCCTCCTAGGTGTTATTCGAGACCTCTTAATCCAAACCGCAAGTAACGAGGCATTGGCTACCTTAAGAGAGTCATAGTTACTCGTCCCAATTGCTCACCCAGTCTGCCACTTTTTCTTACTGCGGCCAGTCTGCCAGAAGCGATATGTCACTCGTTGTGTATCTTAAGAGATTCATCGTTACTCCTTCCATAGGTTACTGGTATTCTCTGAGTCAATACCTCTCGTGACGAAAAAGTGGCTATCTTAATAGTGCAATACTTCTTCCTCCGAGTTGCTCACACAGTTTACTACTTTTTGTGTAGTTTTTGTCTGCCAGAAACTATAATTCACTAGCTGTGTATCATAAAAGAGTCATCGTTTCTCCTCCTAGGGGTTTTCGAGATTTCTTAATCCAAACCGCAGGTAACGAGGCATTGGCTACCTTAAGAGAGTCATAGTTACTCGTCCCCATTGCTCACCCAGTCTGCCACTTTTTCTTACTGTGGCCAGTCTGCCAGAAGCGATATGTCACTCGTTGTGTATCTTAAGAGATTCATCGTTACTCTTTCCATAGGTTACTGGTATTCTCTGATTCAATGCCTCTCGTGACGAAAAAGTGGCTATCTTAATAGTGCAATACTTCTTCCTCCCAGTTGCTCACACAGTTTACTACTTTTTTGGGTAGTTTTTGTCTGCCAGAAATTATAATTCACTAGTTTTGTATCATAAAAGAGTCATCGTTTCTCCTCCTAGGTGTTATTCGAGACCTCTTAATCCAAACCGCAAGTAACGAGGCATTGGCTACCTTAAGAGAGTCATAGTTACTCGTCCCAATTGCTCACCCAGTCTGCCACTTTTTCTTACTGCGGCCAGTCTGCCAGAAGCGATATGTCACTCGTTGTGTATCTTAAGAGATTCATCGTTACCCCTTCCATAGGTTACTGGTATTCTCTGAGTCAATACCTCTCGTGACGAAAAAGTGCCTATCTTAATAGTGCAATACTTCTTCCTCCGAGTTGCTCACACAGTTTACTACTTTTTGTGTAGTTTTTGTCTGCCAGAAACTATAATTCACTAGCTGTGTATCATAAAAGAGTCATCGATTCTCCTCCTAGGGGTTTTCGAGATTTCTTAATCCAGACCGCAAGTAACGAGGCATTGGCTACCTTAAGAGAGTCATAGGTACTCGTCCCCATTGCTCACCCAGTCTGCCACTTTTTCTTACTGTGGCCAGTCTGCCAGAAGCGATATGTCACTCGTTGTGTATCTTAAGAGATTCATCGTTACTCCTTCCATAGGTTACTGGTATTCTCTGAGTCAATACCTCTCTTGACGAAAAAGTGGCTATCTTAATAGTGCAATACTTCTTCCTCCGAGTTGCTCACACAGTTTACTACTTTTAGTGTACTTGCCAGTCTGCCAGAAGCGATATGTCACTAGTTGTGTATCATAAAAGGGTCATCGTTTCTCCTCCTAGGGGTTATTCGAGATTTCTTAATCCAAACCGCAAGTAACGAGGCATTGGCTACCTTAAGAGAGTCATAGTTACTCGTCCCAATTGCTCACCCAGTCTGCCACTTTTCCTTACTGCGGCCAGTCTGCCAGAAGCGATATGTCACTCGTTGTGTATCTTAAGAGATTCATCGTTACTCTTTCCATAGGTTACTGGTGTTCTCTGATTCAATGCCTCTCGTGACGAAAAAGTGGCTATCTTAATAGTTCAATACTTCTTCCTCCCATTTGCTCACACAGTTTACTACTTTTTTTTGTAGTTTTTGTCTGCCAGAAACTATAATTCACTAGTTTTATATCATAAAAGAATCATCGTTTCTCCTCCTAGGGGTTATTCGAGACCTCTTAATGCAAACCGCAAGTAACGAGGCATTGGCTACCTTAAGAGAGTCATAGTTACTCGTCCCAATTGCTCACCCAGTCTGCCACTTTTCCTTACTGCGGCCAGTCTGCCAGAAGCGATATGTCACTCGTTGTGTATCTTAAGAGATTCATCGTTACTCTTTCCATAGGTTACTGGTATTCTCTGATTCAATGCCTCTCGTGACGAAAAAGTGGCTATCTTAATAGTGCAATACTTCTTCCTCCCAGTTGCTCACACAGTTTACTACTTTTTTGTGTAGTTTTTGTCTGCCAGAAACTATAATTCACTAGTTTTGTATCATAAAAGAGTCGTCGTTTCTCCTCCTAGGGGTTATTCGAGACCTCTTAATGCAAACCGCAAGTAACGAGGCATTGGCTACCTTAAGAGAGTCATAGTTACTCGTCCCAATTGCTCACCCAGTCTGCCACTTTTCCTTACTGCGGCCAGTCTGCCAGAAGCGATATGTCACTCGTTGGGTATCTTAAGAGATTCATCGTTACTCTTTCCATAGGTTACTGGTATTCTCTGATTCAATGCCTCTCGTGACGAAAAAGTGGCTATCTTAATAGTGCAATACTTCTTCCTCCCAGTTGCTCACACAGTTTACTACTTTTTTGTGTAGTTTTTGTCTGCCAGAAACTATAATTCACTAGTTTTGTATCATAAAAGAGTCATCGTTTCTCCTCCTAGGGGTTTTCGAGATTTCTTAATCCAAACCGCAAGTAACGAGGCATTGGCTACCTTAAGAGAGTCATAGTTACTCGTCCCAATTGCTCACCCAGTCTGCCACTTTTCCTTACTGCGGCCAGTCTGCCAGAAGCGATATGTCACTCATTGTGTATCTTAAGAGATTCATCGTTACTCTTTCCATAGGTTACTGGTATTCTCTGATTCAATGTCTCTCGTGACGAAAAAGTGGCTATCTTAATAGTGCAATACTTCTTCCTCCCAGTTGCTCACACAGTTTACTACTTTTTTGTGTAGTTTTTGTCTGCCAGAAACTATAATTCACTAGTTTTGTATCATAAAAGAGTCATCGTTTCTCCTCCTAGGGGTTATTCGAGACCTCTTAATGCAAACCGCAAGTAACGAGGCATTGGCTACCTTAAGAGAGTCATAGTTACTCGTCCCAATTGCTCACCCAGTCTGCCACTTTTCCTTACTGCGGCCAGTCTGCCAGAAGCGATATGTCACTCGTTGTGTATCTTAAGAGATTCATCGTTACTCTTTCCATAGGTTACTGGTATTCTCTGATTCAATGCCTCTCGTGACGAAAAAGTGGCTATCTTAATAGTGCAATACTTCTTCCTCCCAGTTGCTCACACAGTTTACTACTTTTTTGTGTAGTTTTTGTCTGCCAGAAACTATAATTCACTAGTTTTGTATCATAAAAGAGTCATCGTTTCTCCTCCTAGGTGTTATTCGAGACCTCTTAATCCAAACCGCAAGTAACGAGGCATTGGCTACCTTAAGAGAGTCATAGGTACTCGTCCCCATTGCTCACCCAGTCTGCCACTTTTTCTTACTGCGGCCAGTCTGCCAGAAGCGATATGTCACTCGTTGTGTATCTTAAGAGATTCATCGTTACTCCTTCCATAGGTTACTGGTATTCTCTGAGTCAATACCTCTCTTGACGAAAATGTGGCTATCTTAATAGTGCAATACTTCTTCCTCCGAGTTGCTCACACAGTTTACTACTTTTTGTGTAGTTTTTGTCTGCCAGAAACTATAATTCACTAGCTGTGTATCATAAAAGAGTCATCGTTTCTCCTCCTAGGGGTTTTCGAGATTTCTTAATCCAAACCGCAGGTAACGAGGCATTGGCTACCTTAAGAGAGTCATAGTTACTCGTCCCCATTGCTCACCCAGTCTGCCACTTTTTCTTACTGTGGCCAGTCTGCCAGAAGCGATATGTCACTCGTTGTGTATCTTAAGAGATTCATCGTTACTCCTTCCATAGGTTACTGGTATCCTCTGAGTCAATACCTCTCTTGACGAAAAAGTGGCTATCTTAATAGTGCAATACTTCTTCCTCCGAGTTGCTCACACAGTTTACTACTTTTAGTGTACTTGCCAGTCTGCCAGAAGCGATATGTCACTAGTTGTGTATCATAAAAGGGTCATCGTTTCTCCTCCTAGGGGTTATTCGAGATTTCTTAATCCAAACCGCAAGTAACGAGGCATTGGCTACCTTAAGAGAGTCATAGTTACTCGTCCCAATTGCTCACCCAGTCTGCCACTTTTCCTTACTGCGGCCAGTCTGCCAGAAGTGATATGTCACTCGTTGTGTATCTTAAGAGATTCATCGTTACTCTTTCCATAGGTTACTGGTATTCTCTGATTCAATGCCTCTCGTGACGAAAAAGTGGCTATCTTAATAGTGCAATACTTCTTCCTCCCAGTTGCTCACACAGTTTACTACTTTTTTGTGTAGTTTTTGTCTGCCAGAAACTATAATTCACTAGTTTTGTATCATAAAAGAGTCATCGTTTCTCCTCCTAGGGGTTTTCGAGATTTCTTAATCCAAACCGCAAGTAACGAGTCATTGGCTACCTTAAGAGAGTCATAGTTACTCGTCCCAATTGCTCACCCAGTCTGCCACTTTTCCTTACTGCGGCCAGTCTGCCAGAAGCGATATGTCACTCGTTGTGTATCTTAAGAGATTCATCGTTACTCTTTCCATAGGTTACTGGTATTCTCTGATTCAATGTCTCTCGTGACGAAAAAGTGGCAATCTGAATAGTGCAATACTTCTTCCTCCCAGTTGCTCACACAGTTTACTACTTTTTTGTGTAGTTTTTGTCTGCCAGAAACTATAATTCACTAGTTTTGTATCATAAAAGAGTCATCGTTTCTCCTCCTAGGTGTTATTCGAGACCTCTTAATCCAAACCGCAAGTAACGAGGCATTGGCTACCTTAAGAGAGTCATAGTTACTCGTCCCAATTGCTCACCCAGTCTGCCACTTTTTCTTACTGCGGCCAGTCTGCCAGAAGCGATATGTCACTCGTTGTGTATCTTAAGAGATTCATCGTTACTCCTTCCATAGGTTACTGGTATTCTCTGAGTCAATACCTCTCGTGACGAAAAAGTGGCTATCTTAATAGTGCAATACTTCTTCCTCCGAGTTGCTCACACAGTTTACTACTTTTTGTGTAGTTTTTGTCTGCCAGAAACTATAATTCACTAGCTGTGTATCATAAAAGAGTCATCGTTTCTCCTCCTAGGGGTTTTCGAGATTTCTTAATCCAAACCGCAGGTAACGAGGCATTGGCTACCTTAAGAGAGTCATAGTTACTCGTCCCCATTGCTCACCCAGTCTGCCACTTTTTCTTACTGTGGCCAGTCTGCCAGAAGCGATATGTCACTCGTTGTGTATCTTAAGAGATTCATCGTTACTCCTTCCATAGGTTACTGGTATTCTCTGAGTCAATACCTCTCTTGACGAAAAAGTGGCTATCTTAATAGTGCAATACTTCTTCCCCCGAGTTGCTCACACAGTTTACTACTTTTAGTGTACTTGCCAGTCTGCCAGAAGCGATATGTCACTAGTTGTGTATCATAAAAGGGTCATCGTTTCTCCTCCTAGAGGTTATTCGAGATTTCTTAACCCAAACCGCAAGTAACGAGGCATTGGCTACCTTAAGAGAGTCATAGTTACTCGTCCCAATTGCTCACCCAGTCTGCCACTTTTCCTTACTGCGGCCAGTCTGCCAGAAGCGATATGTCACTCGTTGTGTATCTTAAGAGATTCATCGTTACTCTTTCCATAGGTTACTGGTATTCTCTGATTCAATGTTTCTCGTGACGAAAAAGTGGCTATCTTAATAGTGCAATACTTCTTCCTCCCAGTTGCTCACACAGTTTACTACTTTTTTGTGTAGTTTTTGTCTGCCAGAAACTATAATTCACTAGTTTTGTATCATAAAAGAGTCATCGTTTCTCCTCCTAGGGGTTATTCGAGACCTCTTAATGCAAACCGCAAGTAACGAGGCATTGGCTACCTTAAGAGAGTCATAGTTACTCGTCCCAATTGCTCACCCAGTCTGCCACTTTTCCTTACTGCGGCCAGTCTGCCAGAAGCGATATGTCACTCGTTGTGTATCTTAAGAGATTCATCGTTACTCTTTCCATAGGTTACTGGTATTCTCTGATTCAATGCCTCTCGTGACGAAAAAGTGGCTATCTTAATAGTGCAATACTTCTTCCTCCCAGTTGCTCACACAGTTTACTACTTTTTTGTGTAGTTTTTGTCTGCCAGAAACTATAATTCACTAGTTTTGTATCATAAAAGAGTCATCGTTTCTCCTCCTAGGTGTTATTCGAGACCTCTTAATCCAAACCGCAAGTAACGAGGCATTGGCTACCTTAAGAGAGTCATAGTTACTCGTCCCAATTGCTCACCCAGTCTGCCACTTTTTCTTACTGCGGCCAGTCTGCCAGAAGCGATATGTCACTCGTTGTGTATCTTAAGAGATTCATCGTTACTCCTTCCATAGGTTACTGGTATTCCCCGAGTCAATACCTCTCGTGACGAAAAAGTGGCTATCTTAATAGTGCAATACTTCTTCCTCCGAGTTGCTCACACAGTTTACTACTTTTTGTGTAGTTTTTGTCTGCCAGAAACTATAATTCACTAGCTGTGTATCATAAAAGAGTCATCGTTTCTCCTCCTAGGGGTTTTCGAGATTTCTTAATCCAAACCGCAGGTAACGAGGCATTGGCTACCTTAAGAGAGTCATAGTTACTCGTCCCCATTGCTCACCCAGTCTGCCACTTTTTCTTACTGTGGCCAGTCTGCCAGAAGCGATATGTCACTCGTTGTGTATCTTAAGAGATTCATCGTTACTCCTTCCATAGGTTACTGGTATTCTCTGAGTCAATACCTCTCTTGACGAAAAAGTGGCTATCTTAATAGTGCAATACTTCTTCCTCCGAGTTGCTCACACAGTTTACTACTTTTAGTGTACTTGCCAGTCTGCCAGAAGCGATATGTCACTAGTTGTGTATCATAAAAGGGTCATCGTTTCTCCTCCTAGGGGTTATTCGAGATTTCTTAATCCAAACCGCAAGTAACGAGGCATTGGCTACCTTAAGAGAGTCATAGTTACTCGTCCCAATTGCTCACCCAGTCTGCCACTTTTCCTTACTGCGGCCAGTCTGCCAGAAGCGATATGTCACTCGTTGTGTATCTTAAGAGATTCATCGTTACTCCTTCCATAGGTTACTGGTATTCTCTGAGTCAATACCTCTCGTGACGAAAAAGTGGCTATCTTAATAGTGCAATACTTCTTCCTCCGAGTTGCTCACACAGTTTACTACTTTTTGTGTAGTTTTTGTCTGCCAGAAACTATAATTCACTAGCTGTGTATCATAAAAGAGTCATCGTTTCTCCTCCTAGGGGTTTTCGAGATTTCTTAATCCAAACCGCAGGTAACGAGGCATTGGCTACCTTAAGAGAGTCATAGTTACTCGTCCCCATTGCTCACCCAGTCTGCCACTTTTTCTTACTGTGGCCAGTCTGCCAGAAGCGATATGTCACTCGTTGTGTATCTTAAGAGATTCATCGTTACTCCTTCCATAGGTTACTGGTATTCTCAGAGTCAATACCTCTCTTGACGAAAAAGTGGCTATCTTAATAGTGCAATACTTCTTCCTCCGAGTTGCTCACACAGTTTACTACTTTTAGTGTACTTGCCAGTCTGCCAGAAGCGATATGTCACTAGTTGTGTATCATAAAAGGGTCATCGTTTCTCCTCCTAGGGGTTATTCGAGATTTCTTAATCCAAACCGCAAGTAACAAGGCATTGGCTACCTTAAGAGAGTCATAGTTACTCGTCCCAATTGCTCACCCAGTCTGCCACTTTTCCTTACTGCGGCCAGTCTGCCAGAAGCGATATGTCACTCGTTGTGTATCTTAAGAGATTCATCGTTACTCTTTCCATAGGTTACTGGTATTCTCTGATTCAATGCCTCTCGTGACGAAAAAGTGGCTATCTTAATAGTGCAATACTTCTTCCTCCCAGTTGCTCACACAGTTTACTACTTTTTTGTGTAGTTTTTGTCTGCCAGAAACTATAATTCACTAGTTTTGTATCATAAAAGAGTCATCGTTTCTCCTCCTAGGGGCTATTCGAGACCTCTTAATGCAAACCGCAAGTAACGAGGCATTGGCTACCTTAAGAGAGTCATAGTTACTCGTCCCAATTGCTCACCCAGTCTGCCACTTTTCCTTACTGCGGCCAGTCTGCCAGAAGCGATATGTCACTCGTTGTGTATCTTAAGAGATTCATCGTTAATCTTTCCATAGGTTACTGGTATTCTCTGATTCAATGTCTCTCGTGACGAAAAAGTGGCTATCTTAATAGTGCAATACTTCTTCCTCCCAGTTGCTCACACAGTTTACTACTTTTTTGTGTAGTTTTTGTCTGCCAGAAACTATAATTCACTAGTTTTGTATCATAAAAGAGTCATCGTTTCTCCTCCTAGGTGTTATTCGAGACCTCTTAATCCAAACCGCAAGTAACGAGGCATTGGCTACCTTAAGAGAGTCATAGTTACTCGTCCCAATTGCTCACCCAGTCTGCCACTTTTTCTTACTGCGGCCAGTCTGCCAGAAGCGATATGTCACTCGTTGTGTATCTTAAGAGATTCATCGTTACTCCTTCCATAGGTTACTGGTATTCTCTGAGTCAATACCTCTCGTGACGAAAAAGTGGCTATCTTAATAGTGCAATACTTCTTCCTCCGAGTTGCTCACACAGTTTACTACTTTTTGTGTAGTTTTTGTCTGCCAGAAACTATAATTCACTAGCTGTGTATCATAAAAGAGTCATCGTTTCTCCTCCTAGGGGTTTTCGAGATTTCTTAATCCAAACCGCAGGTAACGAGGCATCGGCTACCTTAAGAGAGTCATAGTTACTCGTCCCCATTGCTCACCCAGTCTGCCACTTTTTCTTACTGTGGCCAGTCTGCCAGAAGCGATATGTCACTCGTTGTGTATCTTAAGAGATTCATCGTTACTCCTTCCATAGGTTACTGGTATTCTCTGAGTCAATACCTCTCTTGACGAAAAAGTGGCTATCTTAATAGTGCAATACTTCTTCCTCCGAGTTGCTCACACAGTTTACTACTTTTAGTGTACTTGCCAGTCTGCCAGAAGCGATATGTCACTAGTTGTGTATCATAAAAGGGTCATCGTTTCTCCTCCTAGAGGTTATTCGAGATTTCTTAATGCAAACCGCAAGTAACGAGGCATTGGCTACCTTAAGAGAGTCATAGTTACTCGTCCCAATTGCTCACCCAGTCTGCCACTTTTCCTTACTGCCGCCAGTCTGCCAGAAGCGATATGTCACTCGTTGTGTATCTTAAGAGATTCATCGTTACTCTTTCCATAGGTTACTGGTATTCTCTGATTCAATGCCTCTCGTGACGAAAAAGTGGCTATCTTAATAGTGCAATACTTCTTCCTCCCATTTGCTCACACAGTTTACTACTTTTTTGTGTAGTTTTCGTCTGCCACAAACTATAATTCACTAGTTTTGTATCATAAAAGAGTCATCGTTTCTCCTCCTAGGGGTTATTCGAGACCTCTTAATGCAAACCGCAAGTAACGAGGCATTGGCTACCTTAAGAGACTCATAGTTACTCGTCCCAATTGCTCACCCAGTCTGCCACTTTTCCTTACTGCGGCCAGTCTGCCAGAAGCGATATGTCACTCGTTGTGTATCTTAAGAGATTCATCGTTACTCCTTCCATAGGTTACTGGTATTCTCTGATTCAATGCCTCTCGTGACGAAAAAGTGGCTATCTTAATAGTGCAATACTTCTTCCTCCCAGTTGCTCACACAGTTTACTACTTTTTTGTGTAGTTTTTGTCTGCCAGAAACTATAATTCACTAGTTTTGTATCATAAAAGAGTCATCGTTTCTCCTCCTAGGTGTTATTCGAGACCTCTTAATCCAAACCGCAAGTAACGAGGCATTGGCTACCTTAAGAGTGTCATAGTTACTCGTCCCATTTGCTCACCCAGTCTGCCACTTTTTCTTACTGCGGCCAGTCTGCCAGAAGCGATATGTCACTCGTTGTGTATCTTAAGAGATTCATCGTTACTCCTTCCATAGGTTACTGGTATTCTCTGAGTCAATACCTCTCGTGACGAAAAAGTGGCTATCTTAATAGTGCAATACTTCTTCCTCCCAGTTGCTCACACAGTTTACTACTTTTTTGTGTAGTTTTTGTCTGCTAGAAACTATAATTCACTAGTTTTGTATCATAAAAGAGTCATCGTTTCTCCTCCTAGGGGCTATTCGAGACCTCTTAATGCAAACCGCAAGTAACGAGGCATTGGCTACCTTAAGAGAGTCATAGTTACTCGTCCCAATTGCTCACCCAGTCTGCCACTTTTCCTTACTGCGGCCAGTCTGCCAGAAGCGATATGTCACTCGTTGTGTATCTTAAGAGATTCATCGTTACTCTTTCCATAGGTTACTGGTATTCTCTGATTCAATGTCTCTCGTGACGAAAAAGTGGCTATCTTAATAGTGCAATACTTCTTCCTCCCAGTTGCTCACACAGTTTACTACTTTTTTGTGTAGTTTTTGTCTGCCAGAAACTATAATTCACTAGTTTTGTATCATAAAAGAGTCATCGTTTCTCCTCCTAGGTGTTATTCGAGACCTCTTAATCCAAACCGCAAGTAACGAGGCATTGGCTACCTTAAGAGAGTCATAGTTACTCGTCCCAATTGCTCACCCAGTCTGCCACTTTTTCTTACTGCGGCCAGTCTGCCAGAAGCGATATGTCACTCGTTGTGTATCTTAAGAGATTCATCGTTACTCCTTCCATAGGTTACTGGTATTCTCTGAGTCAATACCTCTCGTGACGAAAAAGTGGCTATCTTAATAGTGCAATACTTCTTCCTCCGAGTTGCTCACACAGTTTACTACTTTTTGTGTAGTTTTTGTCTGCCAGAAACTATAATTCACTAGCTGTGTATCATAAGTCATCGTTTCTCCTCCTAGGGGTTTTCGAGATTTCTTAATCCAAACCGCAGGTAACGAGGCATCGGCTACCTTAAGAGAGTCATAGTTACTCGTCCCCATTGCTCACCCAGTCTGCCACTTTTTCTTATTGTGGCCAGTCTGCCAGAAGCGATATGTCACTCGTTGTGTATCTTAAGAGATTCATCGTTACTCCTTCCATAGGTTACTGGTATTCTCTGAGTCAATACCTCTCTTGACGAAAAAGTGGCTATCTTAATAGTGCAATACTTCTTCCTCCCAGTTGCTCACACAGTTTACTACTTTTTTGTGTAGTTTTTGTCTGCCAGAAGCGATATGTCACTAGTTGTGTATCATAAAAGGGTCATCGTTTCTCCTCCTAGGGGTTATTCGAGATTTCTTAATCCAAACCGCAAGTAACGAGGCATTGGCTACCTTAAGAGAGTCATAGTTACTCGTCCCAATTGCTCACCCAGTCTGCCACTTTTCCTTACTGCGGCCAGTCTGCCAGAAGCGATATGTCACTCGTTGTGTATCTTGAGAGATTCATCGTTACTCCTTCCATAGGTTACTGGTATTCTCTGATTCAATGCCTCTCGTGACGAAAAAGTGGCTATCTTAATAGTGCAATACTTCTTCCTCCCAGTTGCTCACACAGTTTACTACTTTTTTGTGTAGTTTTTGTCTGCCAGAAACTATAATTCACTAGTTTTGTATCATAAAAGAGTCATCGTTTCTCCTCCTAGGTGTTATTCGAGACCTCTTAATCCAAACCGCAAGTAACGAGGCATTGGCTACCTTAAGAGAGTCATAGTTACTCGTCCCATTTGCTCACCCAGTCTGCCACTTTTTCTTACTGCGGCCAGTCTGCCAGAAGCGATATGTCACTCGTTGTGTATCTTAAGAGATTCATCGTTACTCCTTCCATAGGTTACTGGTATTCTCTGAGTCAATACCTCTCGTGACGAAAAAGTGGCTATCTTAATAGTGCAATACTTCTTCCTCCGAGTTGCTCACACAGTTTACAACTTTTTGTGTAGTTTTTGTCTGCCAGAAACTATAATTCACTAGCTGTGTATCATAAAAGAGTCATCGTTTCTCCTCCTAGGGGTTTTCGAGATTTCTTAATCCAAACCGCAAGTAACGAGGCATTGGCTACCTTAAGAGAGTCATAGTTACTCGTCCCCATTGCTCACCCAGTCTGCCACTTTTTCTTACTGTGGCCAGTCTGCCAGAAGCGATATGTCACTCGTTGTGTATCTTAAGAGATTCATCGTTACTCCTTCCATAGGTTACTGGTATTCTCTGAGTCAATACCTCTCTTGACGAAAAAGTGGCTATCTTAATAGTGCAATACTTCTTCCTCCCAGTTGCTCACACAGTTTACTACTTTTTTGTGTAGTTTTTGTCTGCCAGAAACTATAATTCACTAGTTTTGTATCATAAAAGAGTCATCGTTTCTCCTCCTAGGGGTTATTCGAGACCTCTTAATCCAAACCGCAAGTAACGAGGCATTGGCTACCTTAAGAGAGTCATAGTTACTCGTCCCAATTGCTCACCCAGTCTGCCACTTTTCCTTACTGCGGCCAGTCTGCCAGAAGCGATATGTCACTCGTTGTGTATCTTAAGAGATTCATCGTTACTCTTTCCATAGGTTACTGGTATTCTCTGATTCAATGCCTCTCCTGACGAAAAAGTGGCTATCTTAATAGTGCAATACTTCTTCCTCCCAGTTGCTCACACAGTTTACTACTTTTTTGTGTAGTTTTTGTCTGCCAGAAACTATAATTCACTAGCTGTGTATCATAAAAGAGTCATCGTTTCTCCTCCTAGGGGTTTTCGAGATTTCTTAATCCAAACCGCAAGTAACGAGGCATTGGCTACCTTAAGAGAGTCATAGTTACTCGTCCCCATTGCTCACCCAGTCTGCCACTTTTTCTTACTGTGGCCAGTCTGCCAGAAGCGATATGTCACTCGTTGTGTATCTTAAGAGATTCATCGTTACTCCTTCCATAGGTTACTGGTATTCTCTGAGTCAATACCTCTCTTGACGAAAAAGTGGCTATCTTAATAGTGCAATACTTCTTCCTCCCAGTTGCTCACACAGTTTACTACTTTTTTGTGTAGTTTTTGTCTGCCAGAAGCGATATGTCATTAGTTGTGTATCATAAAAGGGTCATCGTTTCTCCTCCTAGGGGTTATTCGAGATTTCTTAATCCAAACCGCAAGTAACGAGGCATTGGCTACCTTAAGAGAGTCATAGTTACTCGTCCCAATTGCTCACCCAGTCTGCCACTTTTCCTTACTGCGGCCAGTCTGCCAGAAGCGATATGTCACTCGTTGTGTATCTTGAGAGATTCATCGTTACTCCTTCCATAGGTTACTGGTATTCTCTGATTCAATGCCTCTCGTGACGAAAAAGTGGCTATCTTAATAGTGCAATACTTCTTCCTCCCAGTTGCTCACACAGTTTACTACTTTTTTGTGTAGTTTTTGTCTGCCAGAAACTATAATTCACTAGTTTTGTATCATAAAAGAGTCATCGTTTCTCCTCCTAGGTGTTATTCGAGACCTCTTAATCCAAACCGCAAGTAACGAGGCATTGGCTACCTTAAGAGAGTCATAGTTACTCGTCCCATTTGCTCACCCAGTCTGCCACTTTTTCTTACTGCGGCCAGTCTGCCAGAAGCGATATGTCACTCGTTGTGTATCTTAAGAGATTCATCGTTACTCCTTCCATAGGTTACTGGTATTCTCTGAGTCAATACCTCTCGTGACGAAAAAGTGGCTATCTTAATAGTGCAATACTTCTTCCTCCGAGTTGCTCACACAGTTTACAACTTTTTGTGTAGTTTTTGTCTGCCAGAAACTATAATTCACTAGCTGTGTATCATAAAAGAGTCATCGTTTCTCCTCCTAGGGGTTTTCGAGATTTCTTAATCCAAACCGCAAGTAACGAGGCATTGGCTACCTTAAGAGAGTCATAGTTACTCGTCCCCATTGCTCACCCAGTCTGCCACTTTTTCTTACTGTGGCCAGTCTGCCAGAAGCGATATGTCACTCGTTGTGTATCTTAAGAGATTCATCGTTACTCCTTCCATAGGTTACTGGTATTCTCTGAGTCAATACCTCTCTTGACGAAAAAGTGGCTATCTTAATAGTGCAATACTTCTTCCTCCCAGTTGCTCACACAGTTTACTACTTTTTTGTGTAGTTTTTGTCTGCCAGAAACTATAATTCACTAGTTTTGTATCATAAAAGAGTCATCGTTTCTCCTCCTAGGGGTTATTCGAGACCTCTTAATCCAAACCGCAAGTAACGAGGCATTGGCTACCTTAAGAGAGTCATAGTTACTCGTCCCAATTGCTCACCCAGTCTGCCACTTTTCCTTACTGCGGCCAGTCTGCCAGAAGCGATATGTCACTCGTTGTGTATCTTAAGAGATTCATCGTTACTCTTTCCATAGGTTACTGGTATTCTCTGATTCAATGCCTCTCGTGACGAAAAAGTGGCTATCTTAATAGTGCAATACTTCTTCCTCCGAGTTGCTCACACAGTTTACAACTTTTTGTGTAGTTTTTGTCTGCCAGAAACTATAATTCACTAGCTGTGTATCATAAAAGAGTCATCGTTTCTCCTCCTAGGGGTTTTCGAGATTTCTTAATCCAAACCGCAAGTAACGAGGCATTGGCTACCTTAAGAGAGTCATAGTTACTCGTCCCCATTGCTCACCCAGTCTGCCACTTTTTCTTACTGTGGCCAGTCTGCCAGAAGCGATATGTCACTCGTTGTGTATCTTAAGAGATTCATCGTTACTCCTTCCATAGGTTACTGGTATTCTCTGAGTCAATACCTCTCTTGACGAAAAAGTGGCTATCTTAATAGTGCAATACTTCTTCCTCCCAGTTGCTCACACAGTTTACTACTTTTTTGTGTAGTTTTTGTCTGCCAGAAACTATAATTCACTAGTTTTGTATCATAAAAGAGTCATCGTTTCTCCTCCTAGGGGTTATTCGAGACCTCTTAATCCAAACCGCAAGTAACGAGGCATTGGCTACCTTAAGAGAGTCATAGTTACTCGTCCCAATTGCTCACCCAGGCTGCCACTTTTCCTTACTGCGGCCAGTCTGCCAGAAGCGATATGTCACTCGTTGTGTATCTTAAGAGATTCATCGTTACTCTTTCCATAGGTTACTGGTATTCTCTGATTCAATGCCTCTCGTGACGAAAAAGTGGCTATCTTAATAGTGCAATACTTCTTCCTCCCAGTTGCTCACACAGTTTACTACTTTTTTGTGTAGTTTTTGTCTGCCAGAAACTATAATTCACTAGTTTTGTATCATAAAAGAGTCATCGTTTCTCCTCCTAGGGGTTATTCGAGACCTCTTAATCCAAACCGCAAGTAACGAGGCATTGGCTACCTTAAGAGAGTCATAGTTACTCGTCCCAATTGCTCACCCAGTCTGCCACTTTTCCTTACTGCGGCCAGTCTGCCAGAAGCGATATGTCACTCGTTGTGTATCTTAAGAGATTCATCGTTACTCTTTCCATAGGTTACTGGTATTCTCTGATTCAATGCCTCTCGTGACGAAAAAGTGGCTATCTTAATAGTGCAATACTTCTTCCTCCCAGTTGCTCACACAGTTTACTACTTTTTTGTGTAGCTTTTGTCTGCCAGAAACTATAATTCACTAGTTTTGTATCATAAAAGAGTCATCGTTTCTCCTCCTAGGGGTTTTCGAGATTTCTTAATCCAAACCGCAAGTAACGAGGCATTGGCTACCTTAAGAGAGTCATAGTTACTCGTCCCCATTGCTCACCCAGTCTGCCACTTTTTCTTACTGTGGCCAGTCTGCCAGAAGCGATATGTCACTCGTTGTGTATCTTAAGAGATTCATCGTTACTCCTTCCATAGGTTACTGGTATTCTCTGAGTCAATACCTCTCTTGACGAAAAAGTGGCTATCTTAATAGTGCAATACTTCTTCCTCCCAGTTGCTCACACAGTTTACTACTTTTTTGTGTAGTTTTTGTCTGCCAGAAACTATAATTCACTAGTTTTGTATCATAAAAGAGTCATCGTTTCTCCTCCTAGGGGTTATTCGAGACCTCTTAATCCAAACCGCAAGTAACGAGGCATTGGCTACCTTAAGAGAGTCATAGTTACTCGTCCCAATTGCTCACCCAGTCTGCCACTTTTCCTTACTGCGGCCAGTCTGCCAGAAGCGATATGTCACTCGTTGTGTATCTTAAGAGATTCATCGTTACTCTTTCCATAGGTTACTGGTATTCTCTGATTCAATGCCTCTCGTGACGAAAAAGTGGCTATCTTAATAGTGCAATACTTCTTCCTCCGAGTTGCTCACACAGTTTACAACTTTTTGTGTAGTTTTTGTCTGCCAGAAACTATAATTCACTAGCTGTGTATCATAAAAGAGTCATCGTTTCTCCTCCTAGGGGTTTTCGAGATTTCTTAATCCAAACCGCAAGTAACGAGGCATTGGCTACCTTAAGAGAGTCATAGTTACTCGTCCCCATTGCTCACCCAGTCTGCCACTTTTTCTTACTGTGGCCAGTCTGCCAGAAGCGATATGTCACTCGTTGTGTATCTTAAGAGATTCATCGTTACTCCTTCCATAGGTTACTGGTATTCTCTGAGTCAATACCTCTCTTGACGAAAAAGTGGCTATCTTAATAGTGCAATACTTCTTCCTCCCAGTTGCTCACACAGTTTACTACTTTTTTGTGTAGTTTTTGTCTGCCAGAAACTATAATTCACTAGTTTTGTATCATAAAAGAGTCATCGTTTCTCCTCCTAGGGGTTATTCGAGACCTCTTAATCCAAACCGCAAGTAACGAGGCATTGGCTACCTTAAGAGAGTCATAGTTACTCGTCCCAATTGCTCACCCAGTCTGCCACTTTTCCTTACTGCGGCCAGTCTGCCAGAAGCGATATGTCACTCGTTGTGTATCTTAAGAGATTCATCGTTACTCTTTCCATAGGTTACTGGTATTCTCTGATTCAATGCCTCTCGTGACGAAAAAGTGGCTATCTTAATAGTGCAATACTTCTTCCTCCGAGTTGCTCACACAGTTTACAACTTTTTGTGTAGTTTTTGTCTGCCAGAAACTATAATTCACTAGCTGTGTATCATAAAAGAGTCATCGTTTCTCCTCCTAGGGGTTTTCGAGATTTCTTAATCCAAACCGCAAGTAACGAGGCATTGGCTACCTTAAGAGAGTCATAGTTACTCGTCCCCATTGCTCACCCAGTCTGCCACTTTTTCTTACTGTGGCCAGTCTGCCAGAAGCGATATGTCACTCGTTGTGTATCTTAAGAGATTCATCGTTACTCCTTCCATAGGTTACTGGTATTCTCTGAGTCAATACCTCTCTTGACGAAAAAGTGGCTATCTTAATAGTGCAATACTTCTTCCTCCCAGTTGCTCACACAGTTTACTACTTTTTTGTGTAGTTTTTGTCTGCCAGAAACTATAATTCACTAGTTTTGTATCATAAAAGAGTCATCGTTTCTCCTCCTAGGGGTTATTCGAGACCTCTTAATCCAAACCGCAAGTAACGAGGCATTGGCTACCTTAAGAGAGTCATAGTTACTCGTCCCAATTGCTCACCCAGTCTGCCACTTTTCCTTACTGCGGCCAGTCTGCCAGAAGCGATATGTCACTCGTTGTGTATCTTAAGAGATTCATCGTTACTCTTTCCATAGGTTACTGGTATTCTCTGATTCAATGCCTCTCGTGACGAAAAAGTGGCTATCTTAATAGTGCAATACTTCTTCCTCCCAGTTGCTCACACAGTTTACTACTTTTTTGTGTAGTTTTTGTCTGCCAGAAACTATAATTCACTAGTTTTGTATCATAAAAGAGTCATCGTTTCTCCTCCTAGGGGTTATTCGAGACCTCTTAATCCAAACCGCAAGTAACGAGGCATTGGCTACCTTAAGAGAGTCATAGTTACTCGTCCCAATTGCTCACCCAGTCTGCCACTTTTCCTTACTGCGGCCAGTCTGCCAGAAGCGATATGTCACTCGTTGTGTATCTTAAGAGATTCATCGTTACTCTTTCCATAGGTTACTGGTATTCTCTGATTCAATGCCTCTCGTGACGAAAAAGTGGCTATCTTAATAGTGCAATACTTCTTCCTCCCAGTTGCTCACACAGTTTACTACTTTTTTGTGTAGCTTTTGTCTGCCAGAAACTATAATTCACTAGTTTTGTATCATAAAAGAGTCATCGTTTCTCCTCCTAGGGGTTTTCGAGATTTCTTAATCCAAACCGCAAGTAACGAGGCATTGGCTACCTTAAGAGAGTCATAGTTACTCGTCCCCATTGCTCACCCAGTCTGCCACTTTTTCTTACTGTGGCCAGTCTGCCAGAAGCGATATGTCACTCGTTGTGTATCTTAAGAGATTCATCGTTACTCCTTCCATAGGTTACTGGTATTCTCTGAGTCAATACCTCTCTTGACGAAAAAGTGGCTATCTTAATAGTGCAATACTTCTTCCTCCCAGTTGCTCACACAGTTTACTACTTTTTTGTGTAGTTTTTGTCTGCCAGAAACTATAATTCACTAGTTTTGTATCATAAAAGAGTCATCGTTTCTCCTCCTAGGGGTTATTCGAGACCTCTTAATCCAAACCGCAAGTAACGAGGCATTGGCTACCTTAAGAGAGTCATAGTTACTCGTCCCAATTGCTCACCCAGTCTGCCACTTTTCCTTACTGCGGCCAGTCTGCCAGAAGCGATATGTCACTCGTTGTGTATCTTAAGAGATTCATCGTTACTCTTTCCATAGGTTACTGGTATTCTCTGATTCAATGCCTCTCGTGACGAAAAAGTGGCTATCTTAATAGTGCAATACTTCTTCCTCCGAGTTGCTCACACAGTTTACAACTTTTTGTGTAGTTTTTGTCTGCCAGAAACTATAATTCACTAGCTGTGTATCATAAAAGAGTCATCGTTTCTCCTCCTAGGGGTTTTCGAGATTTCTTAATCCAAACCGCAAGTAACGAGGCATTGGCTACCTTAAGAGAGTCATAGTTACTCGTCCCCATTGCTCACCCAGTCTGCCACTTTTTCTTACTGTGGCCAGTCTGCCAGAAGCGATATGTCACTCGTTGTGTATCTTAAGAGATTCATCGTTACTCCTTCCATAGGTTACTGGTATTCTCTGAGTCAATACCTCTCTTGACGAAAAAGTGGCTATCTTAATAGTGCAATACTTCTTCCTCCCAGTTGCTCACACAGTTTACTACTTTTTTGTGTAGTTTTTGTCTGCCAGAAACTATAATTCACTAGTTTTGTATCATAAAAGAGTCATCGTTTCTCCTCCTAGGGGTTATTCGAGACCTCTTAATCCAAACCGCAAGTAACGAGGCATTGGCTACCTTAAGAGAGTCATAGTTACTCGTCCCAATTGCTCACCCAGTCTGCCACTTTTCCTTACTGCGGCCAGTCTGCCAGAAGCGATATGTCACTCGTTGTGTATCTTAAGAGATTCATCGTTACTCTTTCCATAGGTTACTGGTATTCTCTGATTCAATGCCTCTCGTGACGAAAAAGTGGCTATCTTAATAGTGCAATACTTCTTCCTCCCAGTTGCTCACACAGTTTACTACTTTTTTGTGTAGCTTTTGTCTGCCAGAAACTATAATTCACTAGTTTTGTATCATAAAAGAGTCATCGTTTCTCCTCCTAGGGGTTTTCGAGATTTCTTAATCCAAACCGCAAGTAACGAGGCATTGGCTACCTTAAGAGAGTCATAGTTACTCGTCCCAATTGCTCACCCAGTCTGCCACTTTTCCTTACTGCGGCCAGTCTGCCAGAAGCGATATGTCACTCGTTGTGTATCTTAAGAGATTCATCGTTACTCTTTCCATAGGTTACTGGTATTCTCTGATTCAATGTCTCTCGTGACGAAAAAGTGGCTATCTTAATAGTGCAATACTTCTTCCTCCCAGTTGCTCACACAGTTTACTACTTTTTTGTGTAGTTTTTGTCTGCCAGAAACTATAATTCACTAGTTTTGTATCATAAAAGAGTCATCGTTTCTCCTCCTAGGGGTTTTCGAGATTTCTTAATCCAAACCGCAAGTAACGAGGCATTGGCTACCTTAAGAGAGTCATAGTTACTCGTCCCAATTGCTCACCCAGTCTGCCACTTTTTCTTACTGCGGCCAGTCTGCCAGAAGCGATATGTCACTCGTTGTGTATCTTAAGAGATTCATCGTTACTCCTTCCATAGGTTACTGGTATTCTCTGAGTCAATACCTCTCGTGACGAAAAAGTGGCTATCTTAATAGTGCAATACTTCTTCCTCCGAGTTGCTCACACAGTTTACTACTTTTTGTGTAGTTTTTGTCTGCCAGAAACTATAATTCACTAGCTGTGTATCATAAGTCATCGTTTCTCCTCCTAGGGGTTTTCGAGATTTCTTAATCCAAACCGCAGGTAACGAGGCATCGGCTACCTTAAGAGAGTCATAGTTACTCGTCCCCATTGCTCACCCAGTCTGCCACTTTTTCTTATTGTGGCCAGTCTGCCAGAAGCGATATGTCACTCGTTGTGTATCTTAAGAGATTCATCGTTACTCCTTCCATAGGTTACTGGTATTCTCTGAGTCAATACCTCTCTTGACGAAAAAGTGGCTATCTTAATAGTGCAATACTTCTTCCTCCCAGTTGCTCACACAGTTTACTACTTTTTTGTGTAGTTTTTGTCTGCCAGAAGCGATATGTCACTAGTTGTGTATCATAAAAGGGTCATCGTTTCTCCTCCTAGGGGTTATTCGAGATTTCTTAATCCAAACCGCAAGTAACGAGGCATTGGCTACCTTAAGAGAGTCATAGTTACTCGTCCCAATTGCTCACCCAGTCTGCCACTTTTCCTTACTGCGGCCAGTCTGCCAGAAGCGATATGTCACTCGTTGTGTATCTTGAGAGATTCATCGTTACTCCTTCCATAGGTTACTGGTATTCTCTGATTCAATGCCTCTCGTGACGAAAAAGTGGCTATCTTAATAGTGCAATACTTCTTCCTCCCAGTTGCTCACACAGTTTACTACTTTTTTGTGTAGTTTTTGTCTGCCAGAAACTATAATTCACTAGTTTTGTATCATAAAAGAGTCATCGTTTCTCCTCCTAGGTGTTATTCGAGACCTCTTAATCCAAACCGCAAGTAACGAGGCATTGGCTACCTTAAGAGAGTCATAGTTACTCGTCCCATTTGCTCACCCAGTCTGCCACTTTTTCTTACTGCGGCCAGTCTGCCAGAAGCGATATGTCACTCGTTGTGTATCTTAAGAGATTCATCGTTACTCCTTCCATAGGTTACTGGTATTCTCTGAGTCAATACCTCTCGTGACGAAAAAGTGGCTATCTTAATAGTGCAATACTTCTTCCTCCGAGTTGCTCACACAGTTTACAACTTTTTGTGTAGTTTTTGTCTGCCAGAAACTATAATTCACTAGCTGTGTATCATAAAAGAGTCATCGTTTCTCCTCCTAGGGGTTTTCGAGATTTCTTAATCCAAACCGCAAGTAACGAGGCATTGGCTACCTTAAGAGAGTCATAGTTACTCGTCCCCATTGCTCACCCAGTCTGCCACTTTTTCTTACTGTGGCCAGTCTGCCAGAAGCGATATGTCACTCGTTGTGTATCTTAAGAGATTCATCGTTACTCCTTCCATAGGTTACTGGTATTCTCTGAGTCAATACCTCTCTTGACGAAAAAGTGGCTATCTTAATAGTGCAATACTTCTTCCTCCCAGTTGCTCACACAGTTTACTACTTTTTTGTGTAGTTTTTGTCTGCCAGAAACTATAATTCACTAGTTTTGTATCATAAAAGAGTCATCGTTTCTCCTCCTAGGGGTTATTCGAGACCTCTTAATCCAAACCGCAAGTAACGAGGCATTGGCTACCTTAAGAGAGTCATAGTTACTCGTCCCAATTGCTCACCCAGTCTGCCACTTTTCCTTACTGCGGCCAGTCTGCCAGAAGCGATATGTCACTCGTTGTGTATCTTAAGAGATTCATCGTTACTCTTTCCATAGGTTACTGGTATTCTCTGATTCAATGCCTCTCGTGACGAAAAAGTGGCTATCTTAATAGTGCAATACTTCTTCCTCCCAGTTGCTCACACAGTTTACTACTTTTTTGTGTAGCTTTTGTCTGCCAGAAACTATAATTCACTAGTTTTGTATCATAAAAGAGTCATCGTTTCTCCTCCTAGGGGTTTTCGAGATTTCTTAATCCAAACCGCAAGTAACGAGGCATTGGCTACCTTAAGAGAGTCATAGTTACTCGTCCCAATTGCTCACCCAGTCTGCCACTTTTCCTTACTGCGGCCAGTCTGCCAGAAGCGATATGTCACTCGTTGTGTATCTTAAGAGATTCATCGTTACTCTTTCCATAGGTTACTGGTATTCTCTGATTCAATGTCTCTCGTGACGAAAAAGTGGCTATCTTAATAGTGCAATACTTCTTCCTCCCAGTTGCTCACACAGTTTACTACTTTTTTGTGTAGTTTTTGTCTGCCAGAAACTATAATTCACTAGTTTTGTATCATAAAAGAGTCATCGTTTCTCCTCCTAGGTGTTATTCGAGACCTCTTAATCCAAACCGCAAGTAACGAGGCATTGGCTACCTTAAGAGAGTCATAGTTACTCGTCCCAATTGCTCACCCAGTCTGCCACTTTTTCTTACTGCGGCCAGTCTGCCAGAAGCGATATGTCACTCGTTGTGTATCTTAAGAGATTCATCGTTACTCCTTCCATAGGTTACTGGTATTCTCTGAGTCAATACCTCTCGTGACGAAAAAGTGGCTATCTTAATAGTGCAATACTTCTTCCTCCGAGTTGCTCACACAGTTTACTACTTTTTGTGTAGTTTTTGTCTGCCAGAAACTATAATTCACTAGCTGTGTATCATAAAAGAGTCATCGTTTCTCCTCCTAGGGGTTTTCGAGATTTCTTAATCCAAACCGCAAGTAACGAGGCATTGGCTACCTTAAGAGAGTCATAGTTACTCGTCCCCATTGCTCACCCAGTCTGCCACTTTTTCTTACTGTGGCCAGTCTGCCAGAAGCCATATGTCACTCGTTGTGTATCTTAAGAGATTCATCGTTACTCCTTCCATAGATTACTGGTATTCTCTGAGTCAATACCTCTCTTGACGAAAAAGTGGCTATCTTAATAGTGCAATACTTCTTCCTCCGAGTTGCTCACACAGTTTACTACTTTTAGTGTACTTGCCAGTCTGCCAGAAGCGATATGTCACTAGTTGTGTATCATAAAAGGGTCATCGTTTCTCCTCCTAGGGGTTATTCGAGATTTCTTAATCCAAACCGCAAGTAACGAGGCATTGGCTACCTTAAGAGAGTCATAGTTACTCGTCCCAATTGCTCACCCAGTCTGCCACTTTTCCTTACTGCGGCCAGTCTGCCAGAAGCGATATGTCACTCGTTGTGTATCTTAAGAGATTCATCGTTACTCTTTCCATAGGTTACTGGTATTCTCTGATTCAATGCCTCTCGTGACGAAAAAGTGGCTATCTTAATAGTGCAATACTTCTTCCTCCCAGTTGCTCACACAGTTTACTACTTTTTTGTGTAGTTTTTGTCTGCCAGAAACTATAATTCACTAGTTTTGTATCATAAAAGAGTCATCGTTTCTCCTCCTAGGGGTTATTCGAGACCTCTTAATCCAAACCGCAAGTAACGAGGCATTGGCTACCTTAAGAGAGTCATAGTTACTCGTCCCAATTGCTCACCCAGTCTGCCACTTTTCCTTACTGCGGCCAGTCTGCCAGAAGCGATATGTCACTCGTTGTGTATCTTAAGAGATTCATCGTTACTCTTTCCATAGGTTACTGGTATTCTCTGATTCAATGCCTCTCGTGACGAAAAAGTGGCTATCTTAATAGTGCAATACTTCTTCCTCCCAGTTGCTCACACAGTTTACTACTTTTTTGTGTAGTTTTTGTCTGCCAGAAACTATAATTCACTAGTTTTGTATCATAAAAGAGTCATCGTTTCTCCTCCTAGGGGTTTTCGAGATTTCTTAATCCAAACCGCAAGTAACGAGGCATTGGCTACCTTAAGAGAGTCATAGTTACTCGTCCCAATTGCTCACCCAGTCTGCCACTTTTCCTTACTGCGGCCAGTCTGCCAGAAGCGATATGTCACTCGTTGTGTATCTTAAGAGATTCATCGTTACTCTTTCCATAGGTTACTGGTATTCTCTGATTCAATGCCTCTCGTGACGAAAAAGTGGCTATCTTAATAGTGCAATACTTCTTCCTCCCAGTTGCTCACACAGTTTACTACTTTTTTGTGTAGTTTTTGTCTGCCAGAAACTATAATTCACTAGTTTTGTATCATAAAAGAGTCATCGTTTCTCCTCCTTGGTGTTATTCGAGACCTCTTAATCCAAACCGCAAGTAACGAGGCATTGGCTACCTTAAGAGAGTCATAGCTACTCGTCCCAATTGCTCACCCAGTCTGCCACTTTTTCTTACTGCGGCCAGTCTGCCAGAAGCGATATGTCACTCGTTGTGTATCTTAAGAGATTCATCGTTACTCCTTCCATAGGTTACTGGTATTCTCTGAGTCAATACCTCTCGTGACGAAAAAGTGGCTATCTTAATAGTGCAATACTTCTTCCTCCGAGTTGCTCACACAGTTTACTACTTTTTGTGTAGTTTTTGTCTGCCAGAAACTATAATTCACTAGCTGTGTATCATAAAAGAGTCATCGTTTCTCCTCCTAGGGGTTTTCGAGATTTCTTAATCCAAACCGCAAGTAACGAGGCATTGGCTACCTTAAGAGAGTCATAGTTACTCGTCCCCATTGCTCACCCAGTCTGCCACTTTTCCTTACTGCGGCCAGTCTGCCAGAAGCGATATGTCACTCGTTGTGTATCTTAAGAGATTCATCGTTACTCTTTCCATAGGTTACTGGTATTCTCTGATTCAATGCCTCTCGTGACGAAAAAGTGGCTATCTTAATAGTGCAATACTTCTTCCTCCCATTTGCTCACACAGTTTACTACTTTTTTGTGTAGTTTTTGTCTGCCAGAAACTATAATTCACTAGTTTTGTATCATAAAAGAGTCATCGTTTCTCCTCCTAGGGGTTATTCGAGACCTCTTAATGCAAACCGCAAGTAACGAGGCATTGGCTACCTTAAGAGAGTCATAGTTACTCGTCCCAATTGCTCACCCAGTCTGCCACTTTTCCTTACTGCGGCCAGTCTGCCAGAAGCGATATGTCACTCGTTGTGTATCTTAAGAGATTCATCGTTACTCCTTCCATAGGTTACTGGTATTCTCTGATTCAATGCCTCTCGTGACGAAAAAGTGGCTATCTTAATAGTGCAATACTTCTTCCTCCCAGTTGCTCACACAGTTTACTACTTTTTTGTGTAGTTTTTGTCTGCCAGAAACTATAATTCACTAGTTTTGTATCATAAAAGAGTCATCGTTTCTCCTCCTAGGGGTTATTCGAGACCTCTTAATCCAAACCGCAAGTAACGAGGCATTGGCTACCTTAAGAGAGTCATAGTTACTCGTCCCAATTGCTCACCCAGTCTGCCACTTTTTCTTACTGCGGCCAGTCTGCCAGAAGCGATATGTCACTCGTTGTGTATCTTAAGAGATTCATCGTTACTCCTTCCATAGGTTACTGGTATTCTCTGATTCAATGCCTCTCGTGACGAAAAAGTGGCTATCTTAATAGTGCAATACTTCTTCCTCCCAGTTGCTCACACAGTTTACTACTTTTTTGTGTAGTTTTTGTCTGCCAGAAACTATAATTCACTAGTTTTGTATCATAAAAGAGTCATCGTTTCTCCTCCTAGGGGTTATTCGAGACCTCTTAATCCAAACCGCAAGTAACGAGGCATTGGCTACCTTAAGAGAGTCATAGTTACTCGTCCCAATTGCTCACCCAGTCTGCCACTTTTCCTTACTGCGGCCAGTCTGCCAGAAGCGATATGTCACTCGTTGTGTATCTTAAGAGATTCATCGTTACTCTTTCCATAGGTTACTGGTATTCTCTGATTCAATGCCTCTCGTGACGAAAAAGTGGCTATCTTAATAGTGCAATACTTCTTCCTCCCAGTTGCTCACACAGTTTACTACTATTTTGTGTAGTTTTTGTCTGCCAGAAACTATAATTCACTAGTTTTGTATCATAAAAGAGTCATCGTTTCTCCTCCTAGGGGTTATTCGAGACCTCTTAATCCAAACCGCAAGTAACGAGGCATTGGCTACCTTAAGAGAGTCATAGTTACTCGTCCCAATTGCTCACCCAGTCTGCCACTTTTTCTTACTGCGGCCAGTCTGCCAGAAGCGATATGTCACTCGTTGTGTATCTTAAGAGATTCATCGTTACTCTTTCCATAGGTTACTGGTATTCTCTGATTCAATGCCTCTCGTGACGAAAAAGTGGCTATCTTAATAGTGCAATACTTCTTCCTCCCATTTGCTCACACAGTTTACTACTTTTTTGTGTAGTTTTTGTCTGCCAGAAACTATAATTCACTAGTTTTGTATCATAAAAGAGTCATCGTTTCTCCTCCTAGGGGTTATTCGAGACCTCTTAATGCAAACCGCAAGTAACGAGGCATTGGCTACCTTAAGAGAGTCATAGTTACTCGTCCCAATTGCTCACCCAGTCTGCCACTTTTCCTTACTGCGGCCAGTCTGCCAGAAGCGATATGTCACTCGTTGTGTATCTTAAGAGATTCATCGTTACTCCTTCCATAGGTTACTGGTATTCTCTGATTCAATGACTCTCGTGACGAAAAAGTGGCTATCTTAATAGTGCAATACTTCTTCCTCCCAGTTGCTCACACAGTTTACTACTTTTTTGTGTAGTTTTTGTCTGCCAGAAACTATAATTCACTAGTTTTGTATCATAAAAGAGTCATCGTTTCTCCTCCTAGGGGTTATTCGAGACCTCTTAATCCAAACCGCAAGTAACGAGGCATTGGCTACCTTAAGAGAGTCATAGTTACTCGTCCCAATTGCTCACCCAGTCTGCCACTTTTTCTTACTGCGGCCAGTCTGCCAGAAGCGATATGTCACTCGTTGTGTATCTTAAGAGATTCATCGTTACTCTTTCCATAGGTTACTGGTATTCTCTGATTCAATGCCTCTCGTGACGAAAAAGTGGCTATCTTAATAGTGCAATACTTCTTCCTCCCAGTTGCTCACACAGTTTACTACTTTTTTGTGTAGTTTTTGTCTGCCAGAAACTATAATTCACTAGTTTTGTATCATAAAAGAGTCATCGTTTCTCCTCCTAGGGGTTATTCGAGACCTCTTAATCCAAACCGCAAGTAACGAGGCATTGGCTACCTTAAGAGAGTCATAGTTACTCGTCCCAATTGCTCACCCAGTCTGCCACTTTTCCTTACTGCGGCCAGTCTGCCAGAAGCGATATGTCACTCGTTGTGTATCTTAAGAGATTCATCGTTACTCTTTCCATAGGTTACTGGTATTCTCTGATTCAATGCCTCTCGTGACGAAAAAGTGGCTATCTTAATAGTGCAATACTTCTTCCTCCCAGTTGCTCACACAGTTTACTACTTTTTTGTGTAGTTTTTGTCTGCCAGAAACTATAATTCACTAGTTTTGTATCATAAAAGAGTCATCGTTTCTCCTCCTAGGGGTTATTCGGGACCTCTTAATCCAAACCGCAAGTAACGAGGCATTGGCTACCTTAAGAGAGTCATAGTTACTCGTCCCAATTGCTCACCCAGTCTGCCACTTTTTCTTACTGCGGCCAGTCTGCCAGAAGCGATATGTCACTCGTTGTGTATCTTAAGAGATTCATCGTTACTCTTTCCATAGGTTACTGGTATTCTCTGATTCAATGCCTCTCGTGACGAAAAAGTGGCTATCTTAATAGTGCAATACTTCTTCCTCCCAGTTGCTCACACAGTTTACTACTTTTTTGTGTAGTTTTTGTCTGCCAGAAACTATAATTCACTAGTATTGTATCATAAAAGAGTCATCGTTTCTCCTCCTAGGGGTTATTCGAGACCTCTTAATCCAAACCGCAAGTAACGAGGCATTGGCTACCTTAAGAGAGTCATAGTTACTCGTCCCAATTGCTCACCCAGTCTGCCACTTTTCCTTACTGCGGCCAGTCTGCCAGAAGCGATATGTCACTCGTTGTGTATCTTAAGAGATTCATCGTTACTCTTTCCATAGGTTACTGGTATTCTCTGATTCAATGCCTCTCGTGACGAAAAAGTGGCTATCTTAATAGTGCAATACTTCTTCCTCCCAGTTGCTCACACAGTTTACTACTTTTTTGTGTAGTTTTTGTCTGCCAGAAACTATAATTCACTAGTTTTGTATCATAAAAGAGTCATCGTTTCTCCTCCTAGGGGTTATTCGAGACCTCTTAATGCAAACCGCAAGTAACGAGGCATTGGCTACCTTAAGAGAGTCATAGTTACTCGTCCCAATTGCTCACCCAGTCTGCCACTTTTCCTTACTGCGGCCAGTCTGCCAGAAGCGATATGTCACTCGTTGTGTATCTTAAGAGATTCATCGTTACTCCTTCCATAGGTTACTGGTATTCTCTGATTCAATGACTCTCGTGACGAAAAAGTGGCAATCTTAATAGTGCAATACTTCTTCCTCCCAGTTGCTCACACAGTTTACTACTTTTTTGTGTAGTTTTTGTCTGCCAGAAACTATAATTCACTAGTTTTGTATCATAAAAGAGTCATCGTTTCTCCTCCTAGGGGTTATTCGAGACCTCTTAATCCAAACCGCAAGTAACGAGGCATTGGCTACCTTAAGAGAGTCATAGTTACTCGTCCCAATTGCTCACCCAGTCTGCCACTTTTTCTTACTGCGGCCAGTCTGCCAGAAGCGATATGTCACTCGTTGTGTATCTTAAGAGATTCATCGTTACTCTTTCCATAGGTTACTGGTATTCTCTGATTCAATGCCTCTCGTGACGAAAAAGTGGCTATCTTAATAGTGCAATACTTCTTCCTCCCAGTTGCTCACACAGTTTACTACTTTTTTGTGTAGTTTTTGTCTGCCAGAAACTATAATTCACTAGTTTTGTATCATAAAAGAGTCATCGTTTCTCCTCCTAGGGGTTATTCGAGACCTCTTAATCCAAACCGCAAGTAACGAGGCATTGGCTACCTTAAGAGAGTCATAGTTACTCGTCCCAATTGCTCACCCAGTCTGCCACTTTTCCTTACTGCGGCCAGTCTGCCAGAAGCGATATGTCACTCGTTGTGTATCTTAAGAGATTCATCGTTACTCTTTCCATAGGTTACTGGTATTCTCTGATTCAATGCCTCTCGTGACGAAAAAGTGGCTATCTTAATAGTGCAATACTTCTTCCTCCCAGTTGCTCACACAGTTTACTACTTTTTTGTGTAGTTTTTGTCTGCCAGAAACTATAATTCACTAGTTTTGTATCATAAAAGAGTCATCGTTTCTCCTCCTAGGGGTTATTCGGGACCTCTTAATCCAAACCGCAAGTAACGAGGCATTGGCTACCTTAAGAGAGTCATAGTTACTCGTCCCAATTGCTCACCCAGTCTGCCACTTTTTCTTACTGCGGCCAGTCTGCCAGAAGCGATATGTCACTCGTTGTGTATCTTAAGAGATTCATCGTTACTCTTTCCATAGGTTACTGGTATTCTCTGATTCAATGCCTCTCGTGACGAAAAAGTGGCTATCTTAATAGTGCAATACTTCTTCCTCCCAGTTGCTCACACAGTTTACTACTTTTTTGTGTAGTTTTTGTCTGCCAGAAACTATAATTCACTAGTTTTGTATCATAAAAGAGTCATCGTTTCTCCTCCTAGGGGTTATTCGAGACCTCTTAATCCAAACCGCAAGTAACGAGGCATTGGCTACCTTAAGAGAGTCATAGTTACTCGTCCCAATTGCTCACCCAGTCTGCCACTTTTCCTTACTGCGGCCAGTCTGCCAGAAGCGATATGTCACTCGTTGTGTATCTTAAGAGATTCATCGTTACTCTTTCCATAGGTTACTGGTATTCTCTGATTCAATGCCTCTCGTGACGAAAAAGTGGCTATCTTAATAGTGCAATACTTCTTCCTCCCAGTTGCTCACACAGTTTACTACTTTTTTGTGTAGTTTTTGTCTGCCAGAAACTATAATTCACTAGTTTTGTATCATAAAAGAGTCATCGTTTCTCCTCCTAGGTGTTATTCGAGACCTCTTAATCCAAACCGCAAGTAACGAGGCATTGGCTACCTTAAGAGAGTCATAGTTACTCGTCCCAATTGCTCACCCAGTCTGCCACTTTTCCTTACTGCGGCCAGTCTGCCAGAAGCGATATGTCACTCGTTGTGTATCTTAAGAGATTCATCGTTACTCTTTCCATAGGTTACTGGTATTCTCTGATTCAATGCCTCTCGTGACGAAAAAGTGGCTATCTTAATAGTGCAATACTTCTTCCTCCCAGTTGCTCACACAGTTTACTACTTTTTTGTGTAGTTTTTGTCTGCCAGAAACTATAATTCACTAGTTTTGTATCATAAAAGAGTCATCGTTTCTCCTCCTAGGTGTTATTCGAGACCTCTTAATCCAAACCGCAAGTAACGAGGCATTGGCTACCTTAAGAGAGTCATAGTTACTCGTCCCAATTGCTCACCCAGTCTGCCACTTTTTCTTACTGCGGCCAGTCTGCCAGAAGCGATATGTCACTCGTTGTGTATCTTAAGAGATTCATCGTTACTCCTTCCATAGGTTACTGGTATTCTCTGAGTCAATACCTCTCGTGACGAAAAAGTGGCTATCTTAATAGTGCAATACTTCTTCCTCCGAGTTGCTCACACAGTTTACTACTTTTTGTGTTGTTTTTGTGTGACAGAAAGTATAATTCACTAGCTGTGTATCATAAAAGAGTCATCGTTTCTCCTCCTAGGGGTTTTCGAGATTTCTTAATCCAAACCGCAAGTAACGAGGCATTGGCTACCTTAAGAGAGTCATAGTTACTCGTCCCCATTGCTCACCCAGTCTGCCACTTTTCCTTACTGCGGCCAGTCTGCCAGAAGCGATATGTCACTCGTTGTGTATCTTAAGAGATTCATCGTTACTCTTTCCATAGGTTACTGGTATTCTCTGATTCAATGCCTCTCGTGACGAAAAAGTGGCTATCTTAATAGTGCAATACTTCTTCCTCCCAGTTGCTCACACAGTTTACTACTTTTTTGTGTAGTTTTTGTCTGCCAGAAACTATAATTCACTAGTTTTGTATCATAAAAGAGTCATCGTTTCTCCTCCTAGGGGTTATTCGAGACCTCTTAATGCAAACCGCAAGTAACGAGGCATTGGCTACCTTAAGAGAGTCATAGTTACTCGTCCCAATTGCTCACCCAGTCTGCCACTTTTCCTTACTGCGGCCAGTCTGCCAGAAGCGATATGTCACTCGTTGTGTATCTTAAGAGATTCATCGTTACTCCTTCCATAGGTTACTGGTATTCTCTGATTCAATGACTCTCGTGACGAAAAAGTGGCAATCTTAATAGTGCAATACTTCTTCCTCCCAGTTGCTCACACAGTTTACTACTTTTTTGTGTAGTTTTTGTCTGCCAGAAACTATAATTCACTAGTTTTGTATCATAAAAGAGTCATCGTTTCTCCTCCTAGGGGTTATTCGAGACCTCTTAATCCAAACCGCAAGTAACGAGGCATTGGCTACCTTAAGAGAGTCATAGTTACTCGTCCCAATTGCTCACCCAGTCTGCCACTTTTTCTTACTGCGGCCAGTCTGCCAGAAGCGATATGTCACTCGTTGTGTATCTTAAGAGATTCATCGTTACTCTTTCCATAGGTTACTGGTATTCTCTGATTCAATGCCTCTCGTGACGAAAAAGTGGCTATCTTAATAGTGCAATACTTCTTCCTCCCAGTTGCTCACACAGTTTACTACTTTTTTGTGTAGTTTTTGTCTGCCAGAAACTATAATTCACTAGTTTTGTATCATAAAAGAGTCATCGTTTCTCCTCCTAGGGGTTATTCGAGACCTCTTAATCCAAACCGCAAGTAACGAGGCATTGGCTACCTTAAGAGAGTCATAGTTACTCGTCCCAATTGCTCACCCAGTCTGCCACTTTTCCTTACTGCGGCCAGTCTGCCAGAAGCGATATGTCACTCGTTGTGTATCTTAAGAGATTCATCGTTACTCTTTCCATAGGTTACTGGTATTCTCTGATTCAATGCCTCTCGTGACGAAAAAGTGGCTATCTTAATAGTGCAATACTTCTTCCTCCCAGTTGCTCACACAGTTTACTACTTTTTTGTGTAGTTTTTGTCTGCCAGAAACTATAATTCACTAGTTTTGTATCATAAAAGAGTCATCGTTTCTCCTCCTAGGGGTTATTCGGGACCTCTTAATCCAAACCGCAAGTAACGAGGCATTGGCTACCTTAAGAGAGTCATAGTTACTCGTCCCAATTGCTCACCCAGTCTGCCACTTTTTCTTACTGCGGCCAGTCTGCCAGAAGCGATATGTCACTCGTTGTGTATCTTAAGAGATTCATCGTTACTCTTTCCATAGGTTACTGGTATTCTCTGATTCAATGCCTCTCGTGACGAAAAAGTGGCTATCTTAATAGTGCAATACTTCTTCCTCCCAGTTGCTCACACAGTTTACTACTTTTTTGTGTAGTTTTTGTCTGCCAGAAACTATAATTCACTAGTTTTGTATCATAAAAGAGTCATCGTTTCTCCTCCTAGGGGTTATTCGAGACCTCTTAATCCAAACCGCAAGTAACGAGGCATTGGCTACCTTAAGAGAGTCATAGTTACTCGTCCCAATTGCTCACCCAGTCTGCCACTTTTCCTTACTGCGGCCAGTCTGCCAGAAGCGATATGTCACTCGTTGTGTATCTTAAGAGATTCATCGTTACTCTTTCCATAGGTTACTGGTATTCTCTGATTCAATGCCTCTCGTGACGAAAAAGTGGCTATCTTAATAGTGCAATACTTCTTCCTCCCAGTTGCTCACACAGTTTACTACTTTTTTGTGTAGTTTTTGTCTGCCAGAAACTATAATTCACTAGTTTTGTATCATAAAAGAGTCATCGTTTCTCCTCCTAGGTGTTATTCGAGACCTCTGAATCCAAACCGCAAGTAACGAGGCATTGGCTACCTTAAGAGAGTCATAGTTACTCGTCCCAATTGCTCACCCAGTCTGCCACTTTTCCTTACTGCGGCCAGTCTGCCAGAAGCGATATGTCACTCGTTGTGTATCTTAAGAGATTCATCGTTACTCTTTCCATAGGTTACTGGTATTCTCTGATTCAATGCCTCTCGTGACGAAAAAGTGGCTATCTTAATAGTGCAATACTTCTTCCTCCCAGTTGCTCACACAGTTTACTACTTTTTTGTGTAGTTTTTGTCTGCCAGAAACTATAATTCACTAGTTTTGTATCATAAAAGAGTCATCGTTTCTCCTCCTAGGTGTTATTCGAGACCTCTTAATCCAAACCGCAAGTAACGAGGCATTGGCTACCTTAAGAGAGTCATAGTTACTCGTCCCAATTGCTCACCCAGTCTGCCACTTTTTCTTACTGCGGCCAGTCTGCCAGAAGCGATATGTCACTCGTTGTGTATCTTAAGAGATTCATCGTTACTCCTTCCATAGGTTACTGGTATTCTCTGAGTCAATACCTCTCGTGACGAAAAAGTGGCTATCTTAATAGTGCAATACTTCTTCCTCCGAGTTGCTCACACAGTTTACTACTTTTTGTGTTGTTTTTGTGTGACAGAAAGTATAATTCACTAGCTGTGTATCATAAAAGAGTCATCGTTTCTCCTCCTAGGGGTTTTCGAGATTTCTTAATCCAAACCGCAAGTAACGAGGCATTGGCTACCTTAAGAGAGTCATAGTTACTCGTCCCCATTGCTCACCCAGTCTGCCACTTTTCCTTACTGCGGCCAGTCTGCCAGAAGCGATATGTCACTCGTTGTGTATCTTAAGAGATTCATCGTTACTCTTTCCATAGGTTACTGGTATTCTCTGATTCAATGCCTCTCGTGACGAAAAAGTGGCTATCTTAATAGTGCAATACTTCTTCCTCCCAGTTGCTCACACAGTTTACTACTTTTTTGTGTAGTTTTTGTCTGCCAGAAACTATAATTCACTAGTTTTGTATCATAAAAGAGTCATCGTTTCTCCTCCTAGGGGTTATTCGAGACCTCTTAATGCAAACCGCAAGTAACGAGGCATTGGCTACCTTAAGAGAGTCATAGTTACTCGTCCCAATTGCTCACCCAGTCTGCCACTTTTCCTTACTGCGGCCAGTCTGCCAGAAGCGATATGTCACTCGTTGTGTATCTTAAGAGATTCATCGTTACTCCTTCCATAGGTTACTGGTATTCTCTGATTCAATGACTCTCGTGACGAAAAAGTGGCAATCTTAATAGTGCAATACTTCTTCCTCCCAGTTGCTCACACAGTTTACTACTTTTTTGTGTAGTTTTTGTCTGCCAGAAACTATAATTCACTAGTTTTGTATCATAAAAGAGTCATCGTTTCTCCTCCTAGGGGTTATTCGAGACCTCTTAATCCAAACCGCAAGTAACGAGGCATTGGCTACCTTAAGAGAGTCATAGTTACTCGTCCCAATTGCTCACCCAGTCTGCCACTTTTTCTTACTGCGGCCAGTCTGCCAGAAGCGATATGTCACTCGTTGTGTATCTTAAGAGATTCATCGTTACTCTTTCCATAGGTTACTGGTATTCTCTGATTCAATGCCTCTCGTGACGAAAAAGTGGCTATCTTAATAGTGCAATACTTCTTCCTCCCAGTTGCTCACACAGTTTACTACTTTTTTGTGTAGTTTTTGTCTGCCAGAAACTATAATTCACTAGTTTTGTATCATAAAAGAGTCATCGTTTCTCCTCCTAGGGGTTATTCGAGACCTCTTAATCCAAACCGCAAGTAACGAGGCATTGGCTACCTTAAGAGAGTCATAGTTACTCGTCCCAATTGCTCACCCAGTCTGCCACTTTTCCTTACTGCGGCCAGTCTGCCAGAAGCGATATGTCACTCGTTGTGTATCTTAAGAGATTCATCGTTACTCTTTCCATAGGTTACTGGTATTCTCTGATTCAATGCCTCTCGTGACGAAAAAGTGGCTATCTTAATAGTGCAATACTTCTTCCTCCCAGTTGCTCACACAGTTTACTACTTTTTTGTGTAGTTTTTGTCTGCCAGAAACTATAATTCACTAGTTTTGTATCATAAAAGAGTCATCGTTTCTCCTCCTAGGGGTTATTCGGGACCTCTTAATCCAAACCGCAAGTAACGAGGCATTGGCTACCTTAAGAGAGTCATAGTTACTCGTCCCAATTGCTCACCCAGTCTGCCACTTTTTCTTACTGCGGCCAGTCTGCCAGAAGCGATATGTCACTCGTTGTGTATCTTAAGAGATTCATCGTTACTCTTTCCATAGGTTACTGGTATTCTCTGATTCAATGCCTCTCGTGACGAAAAAGTGGCTATCTTAATAGTGCAATACTTCTTCCTCCCAGTTGCTCACACAGTTTACTACTTTTTTGTGTAGTTTTTGTCTGCCAGAAACTATAATTCACTAGTTTTGTATCATAAAAGAGTCATCGTTTCTCCTCCTAGGGGTTATTCGAGACCTCTTAATCCAAACCGCAAGTAACGAGGCATTGGCTACCTTAAGAGAGTCATAGTTACTCGTCCCAATTGCTCACCCAGTCTGCCACTTTTCCTTACTGCGGCCAGTCTGCCAGAAGCGATATGTCACTCGTTGTGTATCTTAAGAGATTCATCGTTACTCTTTCCATAGGTTACTGGTATTCTCTGATTCAATGCCTCTCGTGACGAAAAAGTGGCTATCTTAATAGTGCAATACTTCTTCCTCCCAGTTGCTCACACAGTTTACTACTTTTTTGTGTAGTTTTTGTCTGCCAGAAACTATAATTCACTAGTTTTGTATCATAAAAGAGTCATCGTTTCTCCTCCTAGGTGTTATTCGAGACCTCTGAATCCAAACCGCAAGTAACGAGGCATTGGCTACCTTAAGAGAGTCATAGTTACTCGTCCCAATTGCTCACCCAGTCTGCCACTTTTCCTTACTGCGGCCAGTCTGCCAGAAGCGATATGTCACTCGTTGTGTATCTTAAGAGATTCATCGTTACTCTTTCCATAGGTTACTGGTATTCTCTGATTCAATGCCTCTCGTGACGAAAAAGTGGCTATCTTAATAGTGCAATACTTCTTCCTCCCAGTTGCTCACACAGTTTACTACTTTTTTGTGTAGTTTTTGTCTGCCAGAAACTATAATTCACTAGTTTTGTATCATAAAAGAGTCATCGTTTCTCCTCCTAGGTGTTATTCGAGACCTCTTAATCCAAACCGCAAGTAACGAGGCATTGGCTACCTTAAGAGAGTCATAGTTACTCGTCCCAATTGCTCACCCAGTCTGCCACTTTTTCTTACTGCGGCCAGTCTGCCAGAAGCGATATGTCACTCGTTGTGTATCTTAAGAGATTCATCGTTACTCCTTCCATAGGTTACTGGTATTCTCTGAGTCAATACCTCTCGTGACGAAAAAGTGGCTATCTTAATAGTGCAATACTTCTTCCTCCGAGTTGCTCACACAGTTTACTACTTTTTGTGTTGTTTTTGTGTGACAGAAAGTATAATTCACTAGCTGTGTATCATAAAAGAGTCATCGTTTCTCCTCCTAGGGGTTTTCGAGATTTCTTAATCCAAACCGCAAGTAACGAGGCATTGGCTACCTTAAGAGAGTCATAGTTACTCGTCCCCATTGCTCACCCAGTCTGCCACTTTTCCTTACTGCGGCCAGTCTGCCAGAAGCGATATGTCACTCGTTGTGTATCTTAAGAGATTCATCGTTACTCTTTCCATAGGTTACTGGTATTCTCTGATTCAATGCCTCTCGTGACGAAAAAGTGGCTATCTTAATAGTGCAATACTTCTTCCTCCCAGTTGCTCACACAGTTTACTACTTTTTTGTGTAGTTTTTGTCTGCCAGAAACTATAATTCACTAGTTTTGTATCATAAAAGAGTCATCGTTTCTCCTCCTAGGGGTTATTCGAGACCTCTTAATCCAAACCGCAAGTAACGAGGCATTGGCTACCTTAAGAGAGTCATAGTTACTCGTCCCAATTGCTCACCCAGTCTGCCACTTTTCCTTACTGCGGCCAGTCTGCCAGAAGCGATATGTCACTCGTTGTGTATCTTAAGAGATTCATCGTTACTCTTTCCATAGGTTACTGGTATTCTCTGATTCAATGCCTCTCCTGACGAAAAAGTGGCTATCTTAATAGTGCAATACTTCTTCCTCCCAGTTGCTCACACAGTTTACTACTTTTTTGTGTAGTTTTTGTCTGCCAGAAACTATAATTCACTAGTTTTGTATCATAAAAGAGTCATCGTTTCTCCTCCTAGGGGTTATTCGGGACCTCTTAATCCAAACCGCAAGTAACGAGGCATTGGCTACCTTAAGAGAGTCATAGTTACTCGTCCCAATTGCTCACCCAGTCTGCCACTTTTTCTTACTGCGGCCAGTCTGCCAGAAGCGATATGTCACTCGTTGTGTATCTTAAGAGATTCATCGTTACTCTTTCCATAGGTTACTGGTATTCTCTGATTCAATGCCTCTCGTGACGAAAAAGTGGCTATCTTAATAGTGCAATACTTCTTCCTCCCAGTTGCTCACACAGTTTACTACTTTTTTGTGTAGTTTTTGTCTGCCAGAAACTATAATTCACTAGTTTTGTATCATAAAAGAGTCATCGTTTCTCCTCCTAGGGGTTATTCGAGACCTCTTAATCCAAACCGCAAGTAACGAGGCATTGGCTACCTTAAGAGAGTCATAGTTACTCGTCCCAATTGCTCACCCAGTCTGCCACTTTTCCTTACTGCGGCCAGTCTGCCAGAAGCGATATGTCACTCGTTGTGTATCTTAAGAGATTCATCGTTACTCTTTCCATAGGTTACTGGTATTCTCTGATTCAATGCCTCTCGTGACGAAAAAGTGGCTATCTTAATAGTGCAATACTTCTTCCTCCCAGTTGCTCACACAGTTTACTACTTTTTTGTGTAGTTTTTGTCTGCCAGAAACTATAATTCACTAGTTTTGTATCATAAAAGAGTCATCGTTTCTCCTCCTAGGTGTTATTCGAGACCTCTTAATCCAAACCGCAAGTAACGAGGCATTGGCTACCTTAAGAGAGTCATAGTTACTCGTCCCAATTGCTCACCCAGTCTGCCACTTTTCCTTACTGCGGCCAGTCTGCCAGAAGCGATATGTCACTCGTTGTGTATCTTAAGAGATTCATCGTTACTCTTTCCATAGGTTACTGGTATTCTCTGATTCAATGCCTCTCGTGACGAAAAAGTGGCTATCTTAATAGTGCAATACTTCTTCCTCCCAGTTGCTCACACAGTTTACTACTTTTTTGTGTAGTTTTTGTCTGCCAGAAACTATAATTCACTAGTTTTGTATCATAAAAGAGTCATCGTTTCTCCTCCTAGGTGTTATTCGAGACCTCTTAATCCAAACCGCAAGTAACGAGGCATTGGCTACCTTAAGAGAGTCATAGTTACTCGTCCCAATTGCTCACCCAGTCTGCCACTTTTTCTTACTGCGGCCAGTCTGCCAGAAGCGATATGTCACTCGTTGTGTATCTTAAGAGATTCATCGTTACTCCTTCCATAGGTTACTGGTATTCTCTGAGTCAATACCTCTCGTGACGAAAAAGTGGCTATCTTAATAGTGCAATACTTCTTCCTCCCAGTTGCTCACACAGTTTACTACTTTTTGTGTTGTTTTTGTGTGACAGAAAGTATAATTCACTAGCTGTGTATCATAAAAGAGTCATCGTTTCTCCTCCTAGGGGTTTTCGAGATTTCTTAATCCAAACCGCAAGTAACGAGGCATTGGCTACCTTAAGAGAGTCATAGTTACTCGTCCCCATTGCTCACCCAGTCTGCCACTTTTCCTTACTGCGGCCAGTCTGCCAGAAGCGATATGTCACTCGTTGTGTATCTTAAGAGATTCATCGTTACTCTTTCCATAGGTTACTGGTATTCTCTGATTCAATGCCTCTCGTGACGAAAAAGTGGCTATCTTAATAGTGCAATACTTCTTCCTCCCATTTGCTCACACAGTTTACTACTTTTTTGTGTAGTTTTTGTCTGCCAGAAACTATAATTCATTAGTTTTGTATCATAAAAGAGTCATCGTTTCTCCTCCTAGGGGTTATTCGAGACCTCTTAATGCAAACCGCAAGTAACGAGGCATTGGCTACCTTAAGAGAGTCATAGTTACTCGTCCCAATTGCTCACCCAGTCTGCCACTTTTCCTTACTGCGGCCAGTCTGCCAGAAGCGATATGTCACTCGTTGTGTATCTTAAGAGATTCATCGTTACTCCTTCCATAGGTTACTGGTATTCTCTGATTCAATGCCTCTCGTGACGAAAAAGTGGCTATCTTAATAGTGCAATACTTCTTCCTCCCAGTTGCTCACACAGTTTACTACTTTTTTGTGTAGTTTTTGTCTGCCAGAAACTATAATTCACTAGTTTTGTATCATAAAAGAGTCATCGTTTCTCCTCCTAGGGGTTATTCGAGACCTCTTAATCCAAACCGCAAGTAACGAGGCATTGGCTACCTTAAGAGAGTCATAGTTACTCGTCCCAATTGCTCACCCAGTCTGCCACTTTTTCTTACTGCGGCTAGTCTGCCAGAAGCGATATGTCACTCGTTGTGTATCTTAAGAGATTCATCGTTACTCCTTCCATAGGTTACTGGTATTCTCTGAGTCAATGCCTCTCGTGACGAAAAAGTGGCTATCTTAATAGTGCAATACTTCTTCCTCCCAGTTGCTCACACAGTTTACTACATTTTTGTGTAGTTTTTGTCTGCCAGAAACTATAATTCACTAGTTTTGTATCATAAAAGAGTCATCGTTTCTCCTCCTAGGGGTTATTCGAGACCTCTTAATCCAAACCGCAAGTAACGAGGCATTGGCTACCTTAAGAGAGTCATAGTTACTCGTCCCAATTGCTCACCCAGTCTGCCACTTTTTCTTACTGCGGCCAGTCTGCCAGAAGCGATATGTCACTCGTTGTGTATCTTAAGAGATTCATCGTTACTCCTTCCATAGGTTACTGGTATTCTCTGAGTCAATGCCTCTCGTGACGAAAAAGTGGCTATCTTAATAGTGCAATACTTCTTCCTCCCAGTTGCTCACACAGTTTACTACATTTTTGTGTAGTTTTTGTCTGCCAGAAACTATAATTCACTAGTTTTGTATCATAAAAGAGTCATCGTTTCTCCTCCTAGGGGTTTTCGAGATTTCTTAATCCAAACCGCAAGTAACGAGGCATTGGCTACCTTAAGAGAGTCATAGTTACTCGTCCCAATTGCTCACCCAGTCTGCCACTTTTCCTTACTGCGGCCAGTCTGCCAGAAGCGATATGTCACTCGTTGTGTATCTTAAGAGATTCATCGTTACTCTTTCCATAGGTTACTGGTATTCTCTGATTCAATGCCTCTCGTGAAGAAAAAGTGGCTATCTTAATAGTGCAATACTTCTTCCTCCCAGTTGCTCACACAGTTTACTACTTTTTTGTGTAGTTTTTGTCTGCCAGAAACTATAATTCACTAGTTTTGTATAATAAAAGATTCATCGTTTCTCCTCCTAGGTGTTATTCGAGACCTCTTAATCCAAACCGCAAGTAACGAGGCATTGGCTTCCTTAAGAGAGTCATAGTTACTCGTCCCAATTGCTCACCCAGTCTGCCACTTTTTCTTACTGCGGCCAGTCTGCCAGAAGCGATATGTCACTCGTTGTGTATCTTAAGAGATTCATCGTTACTCCTTCCATAGGTTACTGGTATTCTCTGAGTCAATACCTCTCGTGACGAAAAAGTGGCTATCTTAATAGTGCAATACTTCTTCCTCCGAGTTGCTCACACAGTTTACTACTTTTTGTGTAGTTTTTGTCTGCCAGAAACTATAATTCACTAGCTGTGTATCATAAAAGAGTCATCGTTTCTCCTCCTAGGGGTTTTCGAGATTTCTTAATCCAAACCGCAAGTAACGAAGCATTGGCTACCTTAAGAGAGTCATAGTTACTCGTCCCCATTGCTCACCCAGTCTGCCACTTTTTCTTACTGTGGCCAGTCTGCCAGAAGCGATATGTCACTCGTTGTGTATCTTAAGAGATTCATCGTTACTCCTTCCATAGGTTACTGGTATTCTCTGAGTCAATACCTCTCTTGACGAAAAAGTGGCTATCTTAATAGTGCAATACTTCTTCCTCCGAGTTGCTCACACAGTTTACTACTTTTAGTGTACTTGCCAGTCTGCCAGAAGTGATATGTCACTAGTTGTGTATCATAAAAGGGTCATCGTTTCTCCTCCTAGGGGTTATTCGAGATTTCTTAATCCAAACCGCAAGTAACGAGGCATTGGCTACCTTAAGAGAGTCATAGTTACTCGTCCCAATTGCTCACCCAGTCTGCCACTTTTCCTTACTGCGGCCAGTCGGCGAGAAGCGATATGTCACTCGTTGTGTATCTTAAGAGATTCATCGTTACTCCTTCCATAGGTTACTGGTATTCTCTGATTCAATGCCTCTCGTGACGAAAAAGTGGCTATCTTAATAGTGCAATACTTCTTCCTCCCAGTTGCTCACACAGTTTACTACTTTTTTGTGTAGTTTTTGTCTGCCGGAAACTGTAATTCACTAGTTTTGTATCATAAAAGAGTCATCGTTTCTCCTCCTAAGGGTTATTCGAGACCTCTTAATCCAAACCGCAAGTAACGAGGCATTGGCTACCTTAAGAGAGTCATAGTTACTCGTCCCAATTGCTCACCCAGTCTGCCACTTTTTCTTACTGCGGCCAGTCTGCCAGAAGCGATATGTCACTCGTTGTGTATCTTAAGAGATTCATCGTTACTCCTTCCATAGGTTACTGGTATTCTATGAGTCAATACCTCTCGTGACGAAAAAGTGGCTATCTTAATAGTGCAATACTTCTTCCTCCCAGTTGCTCACACAGTTTACTACTTTTTTGTGTAGTTTTTGTCTGCCAGAAACTATAATTCACTAGTTTTGTATCATAAAAGAGTCATCGTTTCTCCTCCTAGGGGTTATTCGAGACCTCTTAATGCAAACCGCAAGTAACGAGGCATTGGCTACCTTAAGAGAGTCATAGTTACTCGTCCCAATTGCTCACCCAGTCTGCCACTTTTCCTTACTGCGGCCAGTCTGCCAGAAGCGATATGTCACTCGTTGTGTATCTTAAGAGATTCATCGTTACTCTTTCCATAGGTTACTGGTATTCTCTGATTCAATGCCTCTCGTGACGAAAAAGTGGCTATCTTAATAGTGCAATACTTCTTCCTCCCAGTTGCTCACACAGTTTACTACTTTTTTGTGTAGTTTTTGTCTGCCAGAAACTATAATTCACTAGTTTTGTATCATAAAAGAGTCATCGTTTCTCCTCCTAGGGGTTATTCGAGACCTCTTAATGCAAACCGCAAGTAACGAGGCATTGGCTACCTTAAGAGAGTCATAGTTACTCGTCCCAATTGCTCACCCAGTCTGCCACTTTTCCTTACTGCGGCCAGTCTGCCAGAAGCGATATGTCACTCGTTGTGTATCTTAAGAGATTCATCGTTACTCCTTCCATAGGTTACTGGTATTCTCTGATTCAATGCCTCTCGTGACGAAAAAGTGGCTATCTTAATAGTGCAATACTTCTTCCTCCCAGTTGCTCACACAGTTTACTACTTTTTTGTGTAGTTTTTGTCTGCCAGAAACTATAATTCACTAGTTTTGTATCATAAAAGAGTCATCGTTTCTCCTCCTAGGGGTTATTCGAGACCTCTTAATCCAAACCGCAAGTAACGAGGCATTGGCTACCTTAAGAGAGTCATAGTTACTCGTCCCAATTGCTCACCCAGTCTGCCACTTTTTCTTACTGCGGCTAGTCTGCCAGAAGCGATATGTCACTCGTTGTGTATCTTAAGAGATTCATCGTTACTCCTTCCATAGGTTACTGGTATTCTCTGAGTCAATGCCTCTCGTGACGAAAAAGTGGCTATCTTAATAGTGCAATACTTCTTCCTCCCAGTTGCTCACACAGTTTACTACATTTTTGTGTAGTTTTTGTCTGCCAGAAACTATAATTCACTAGTTTTGTATCATAAAAGAGTCATCGTTTCTCCTCCTAGGGGTTATTCGAGACCTCTTAATCCAAACCGCAAGTAACGAGGCATTGGCTACCTTAAGAGAGTCATAGTTACTCGTCCCAATTGCTCACCCAGTCTGCCACTTTTTCTTACTGCGGCCAGTCTGCCAGAAGCGATATGTCACTCGTTGTGTATCTTAAGAGATTCATCGTTACTCCTTCCATAGGTTACTGGTATTCTCTGAGTCAATGCCTCTCGTGACGAAAAAGTGGCTATCTTAATAGTGCAATACTTCTTCCTCCCAGTTGCTCACACAGTTTACTACATTTTTGTGTAGTTTTTGTCTGCCAGAAACTATAATTCACTAGTTTTGTATCATAAAAGAGTCATCGTTTCTCCTCCTAGGGGTTTTCGAGATTTCTTAATCCAAACCGCAAGTAACGAGGCATTGGCTACCTTAAGAGAGTCATAGTTACTCGTCCCAATTGCTCACCCAGTCTGCCACTTTTCCTTACTGCGGCCAGTCTGCCAGAAGCGATATGTCACTCGTTGTGTATCTTAAGAGATTCATCGTTACTCTTTCCATAGGTTACTGGTATTCTCTGATTCAATGCCTCTCGTGAAGAAAAAGTGGCTATCTTAATAGTGCAATACTTCTTCCTCCCAGTTGCTCACACAGTTTACTACTTTTTTGTGTAGTTTTTGTCTGCCAGAAACTATAATTCACTAGTTTTGTATAATAAAAGATTCATCGTTTCTCCTCCTAGGTGTTATTCGAGACCTCTTAATCCAAACCGCAAGTAACGAGGCATTGGCTTCCTTAAGAGAGTCATAGTTACTCGTCCCAATTGCTCACCCAGTCTGCCACTTTTTCTTACTGCGGCCAGTCTGCCAGAAGCGATATGTCACTCGTTGTGTATCTTAAGAGATTCATCGTTACTCCTTCCATAGGTTACTGGTATTCTCTGAGTCAATACCTCTCGTGACGAAAAAGTGGCTATCTTAATAGTGCAATACTTCTTCCTCCGAGTTGCTCACACAGTTTACTACTTTTTGTGTAGTTTTTGTCTGCCAGAAACTATAATTCACTAGCTGTGTATCATAAAAGAGTCATCGTTTCTCCTCCAAGGGGTTTTCGAGATTTCTTAATCCAAACCGCAAGTAACGAAGCATTGGCTACCTTAAGAGAGTCATAGTTACTCGTCCCCATTGCTCACCCAGTCTGCCACTTTTTCTTACTGTGGCCAGTCTGCCAGAAGCGATATGTCACTCGTTGTGTATCTTAAGAGATTCATCGTTACTCCTTCCATAGGTTACTGGTATTCTCTGAGTCAATACCTCTCTTGACGAAAAAGTGGCTATCTTAATAGTGCAATACTTCTTCCTCCGAGTTGCTCACACAGTTTACTACTTTTAGTGTACTTGCCAGTCTGCCAGAAGTGATATGTCACTAGTTGTGTATCATAAAAGGGTCATCGTTTCTCCTCCTAGGGGTTATTCGAGATTTCTTAATCCAAACCGCAAGTAACGAGGCATTGGCTACCTTAAGAGAGTCATAGTTACTCGTCCCAATTGCTCACCCAGTCTGCCACTTTTCCTTACTGCGGCCAGTCGGCGAGAAGCGATATGTCACTCGTTGTGTATCTTAAGAGATTCATCGTTACTCCTCCCATAGGTTACTGGTATTCTCTGATTCAATGCCTCTCGTGACGAAAAAGTGGCTATCTTAATAGTGCAATACTTCTTCCTCCCAGTTGCTCACACAGTTTACTACTTTTTTGTGTAGTTTTTGTCTGCCGGAAACTGTAATTCACTAGTTTTGTATCATAAAAGAGTCATCGTTTCTCCTCCTAGGGGTTATTCGAGACCTCTTAATCCAAACCGCAAGTAACGAGGCATTGGCTACCTTAAGAGAGTCATAGTTACTCGTCCCAATTGCTCACCCAGTCTGCCACTTTTTCTTACTGCGGCTAGTCTGCCAGAAGCGATATGTCACTCGTTGTGTATCTTAAGAGATTCATCGTTACTCCTTCCATAGGTTACTGGTATTCTATGAGTCAATACCTCTCGTGACGAAAAAGTGGCTATCTTAATAGTGCAATACTTCTTCCTCCCAGTTGCTCACACAGTTTACTACTTTTTTGTGTAGTTTTTGTCTGCCAGAAACTATAATTCACTAGTTTTGTATCATAAAAGAGTCATCGTTTCTCCTCCTAGGGGTTATTCGAGACCTCTTAATGCAAACCGCAAGTAACGAGGCATTGGCTACCTTAAGAGAGTCATAGTTACTCGTCCCAATTGCTCACCCAGTCTGCCACTTTTCCTTACTGCGGCCAGTCTGCCAGAAGCGATATGTCACTCGTTGTGTATCTTAAGAGATTCATCGTTACTCTTTCCATAGGTTACTGGTATTCTCTGATTCAATGCCTCTCGTGACGAAAAAGTGGCTATCTTAATAGTGCAATACTTCTTCCTCCCAGTTGCTCACACAGTTTACTACTTTTTTGTGTAGTTTTTGTCTGCCAGAAACTATAATTCACTAGTTTTGTATCATAAAAGAGTCATCGTTTCTCCTCCTAGGGGTTATTCGAGACCTCTTAATGCAAACCGCAAGTAACGAGGCATTGGCTACCTTAAGAGAGTCATAGTTACTCGTCCCAATTGCTCACCCAGTCTGCCACTTTTCCTTACTGCGGCCAGTCTGCCAGAAGCGATATGTCACTCGTTGTGTATCTTAAGAGATTCATCGTTACTCCTTCCATAGGTTACTGGTATTCTCTGAGTCAATACCTCTCTTGACGAAAAAGTGGCTATCTTAATAGTGCAATACTTCTTCCTCCGAGTTGCTCACACAGTTTACTACTTTTAGTGTACTTGCCAGTCTGCCAGAAGTGATATGTCACTAGTTGTGTATCATAAAAGGGTCATCGTTTCTCCTCCTAGGGGTTATTCGAGATTTCTTAATCCAAACCGCAAGTAACGAGGCATTGGCTACCTTAAGAGAGTCATAGTTACTCGTCCCAATTGCTCACCCAGTCTGCCACTTTTCCTTACTGCGGCCAGTCGGCGAGAAGCGATATGTCACTCGTTGTGTATCTTAAGAGATTCATCGTTACTCCTTCCATAGGTTACTGGTATTCTCTGATTCAATGCCTCTCGTGACGAAAAAGTGGCTATCTTAATAGTGCAATACTTCTTCCTCCCAGTTGCTCACACAGTTTACTACTTTTTTGTGTAGTTTTTGTCTGCCGGAAACTGTAATTCACTAGTTTTGTATCATAAAAGAGTCATCGTTTCTCCTCCTAGGGGTTATTCGAGACCTCTTAATCCAAACCGCAAGTAACGAGGCATTGGCTACCTTAAGAGAGTCATAGTTACTCGTCCCAATTGCTCACCCAGTCTGCCACTTTTTCTTACTGCGGCTAGTCTGCCAGAAGCGATATGTCACTCGTTGTGTATCTTAAGAGATTCATCGTTACTCCTTCCATAGGTTACTGGTATTCTATGAGTCAATACCTCTCGTGACGAAAAAGTGGCTATCTTAATAGTGCAATACTTCTTCCTCCCAGTTGCTCACACAGTTTACTACTTTTTTGTGTAGTTTTTGTCTGCCAGAAACTATAATTCACTAGTTTTGTATCATAAAAGAGTCATCGTTTCTCCTCCTAGGGGTTATTCGAGACCTCTTAATGCAAACCGCAAGTAACGAGGCATTGGCTACCTTAAGAGAGTCATAGTTACTCGTCCCAATTGCTCACCCAGTCTGCCACTTTTCCTTACTGCGGCCAGTCTGCCAGAAGCGATATGTCACTCGTTGTGTATCTTAAGAGATTCATCGTTACTCTTTCCATAGGTTACTGGTATTCTCTGATTCAATGCCTCTCGTGACGAAAAAGTGGCTATCTTAATAGTGCAATACTTCTTCCTCCCAGTTGCTCACACAGTTTACTACTTTTTTGTGTAGTTTTTGTCTGCCAGAAACTATAATTCACTAGTTTTGTATCATAAAAGAGTCATCGTTTCTCCTCCTAGGGGTTATTCGAGACCTCTTAATGCAAACCGCAAGTAACGAGGCATTGGCTACCTTAAGAGAGTCATAGTTACTCGTCCCAATTGCTCACCCAGTCTGCCACTTTTCCTTACTGCGGCCAGTCTGCCAGAAGCGATATGTCACTCGTTGTGTATCTTAAGAGATTCATCGTTACTCCTTCCATAGGTTACTGGTATTCTCTGATTCAATGCCTCTCGTGACGAAAAAGTGGCTATCTTAATAGTGCAATACTTCTTCCTCCCAGTTGCTCACACAGTTTACTACTTTTTTGTGTAGTTTTTGTCTGCCAGAAACTATAATTCACTAGTTTTGTATCATAAAAGAGTCATCGTTTCTCCTCCTAGGGGTTATTCGAGACCTCTTAATCCAAACCGCAAGTAACGAGGCATTGGCTACCTTAAGAGAGTCATAGTTACTCGTCCCAATTGCTCACCCAGTCTGCCACTTTTTCTTACTGCGGCTAGTCTGCCAGAAGCGATATGTCACTCGTTGTGTATCTTAAGAGATTCATCGTTACTCCTTCCATAGGTTACTGGTATTCTCTGAGTCAATGCCTCTCGTGACGAAAAAGTGGCTATCTTAATAGTGCAATACTTCTTCCTCCCAGTTGCTCACACAGTTTACTACATTTTTGTGTAGTTTTTGTCTGCCAGAAACTATAATTCACTAGTTTTGTATCATAAAAGAGTCATCGTTTCTCCTCCTAGGGGTTATTCGAGACCTCTTAATCCAAACCGCAAGTAACGAGGCATTGGCTACCTTAAGAGAGTCATAGTTACTCGTCCCAATTGCTCACCCAGTCTGCCACTTTTTCTTACTGCGGCCAGTCTGCCAGAAGCGATATGTCACTCGTTGTGTATCTTAAGAGATTCATCGTTACTCCTTCCATAGGTTACTGGTATTCTCTGAGTCAATGCCTCTCGTGACGAAAAAGTGGCTATCTTAATAGTGCAATACTTCTTCCTCCCAGTTGCTCACACAGTTTACTACATTTTTGTGTAGTTTTTGTCTGCCAGAAACTATAATTCACTAGTTTTGTATCATAAAAGAGTCATCGTTTCTCCTCCTAGGGGTTTTCGAGATTTCTTAATCCAAACCGCAAGTAACGAGGCATTGGCTACCTTAAGAGAGTCATAGTTACTCGTCCCAATTGCTCACCCAGTCTGCCACTTTTCCTTACTGCGGCCAGTCTGCCAGAAGCGATATGTCACTCGTTGTGTATCTTAAGAGATTCATCGTTACTCTTTCCATAGGTTACTGGTATTCTCTGATTCAATGCCTCTCGTGAAGAAAAAGTGGCTATCTTAATAGTGCAATACTTCTTCCTCCCAGTTGCTCACACAGTTTACTACTTTTTTGTGTAGTTTTTGTCTGCCAGAAACTATAATTCACTAGTTTTGTATAATAAAAGATTCATCGTTTCTCCTCCTAGGTGTTATTCGAGACCTCTTAATCCAAACCGCAAGTAACGAGGCATTGGCTTCCTTAAGAGAGTCATAGTTACTCGTCCCAATTGCTCACCCAGTCTGCCACTTTTTCTTACTGCGGCCAGTCTGCCAGAAGCGATATGTCACTCGTTGTGTATCTTAAGAGATTCATCGTTACTCCTTCCATAGGTTACTGGTATTCTCTGAGTCAATACCTCTCGTGACGAAAAAGTGGCTATCTTAATAGTGCAATACTTCTTCCTCCGAGTTGCTCACACAGTTTACTACTTTTTGTGTAGTTTTTGTCTGCCAGAAACTATAATTCACTAGCTGTGTATCATAAAAGAGTCATCGTTTCTCCTCCTAGGGGTTTTCGAGATTTCTTAATCCAAACCGCAAGTAACGAAGCATTGGCTACCTTAAGAGAGTCATAGTTACTCGTCCCCATTGCTCACCCAGTCTGCCACTTTTTCTTACTGTGGCCAGTCTGCCAGAAGCGATATGTCACTCGTTGTGTATCTTAAGAGATTCATCGTTACTCCTTCCATAGGTTACTGGTATTCTCTGAGTCAATACCTCTCTTGACGAAAAAGTGGCTATCTTAATAGTGCAATACTTCTTCCTCCGAGTTGCTCACACAGTTTACTACTTTTAGTGTACTTGCCAGTCTGCCAGAAGTGATATGTCACTAGTTGTGTATCATAAAAGGGTCATCGTTTCTCCTCCTAGGGGTTATTCGAGATTTCTTAATCCAAACCGCAAGTAACGAGGCATTGGCTACCTTAAGAGAGTCATAGTTACTCGTCCCAATTGCTCACCCAGTCTGCCACTTTTCCTTACTGCGGCCAGTCGGCGAGAAGCGATATGTCACTCGTTGTGTATCTTAAGAGATTCATCGTTACTCCTTCCATAGGTTACTGGTATTCTCTGATTCAATGCCTCTCGTGACGAAAAAGTGGCTATCTTAATAGTGCAATACTTCTTCCTCCCAGTTGCTCACACAGTTTACTACTTTTTTGTGTAGTTTTTGTCTGCCGGAAACTGTAATTCACTAGTTTTGTATCATAAAAGAGTCATCGTTTCTCCTCCTAAGGGTTATTCGAGACCTCTTAATCCAAACCGCAAGTAACGAGGCATTGGCTACCTTAAGAGAGTCATAGTTACTCGTCCCAATTGCTCACCCAGTCTGCCACTTTTTCTTACTGCGGCCAGTCTGCCAGAAGCGATATGTCACTCGTTGTGTATCTTAAGAGATTCATCGTTACTCCTTCCATAGGTTACTGGTATTCTATGAGTCAATACCTCTCGTGACGAAAAAGTGGCTATCTTAATAGTGCAATACTTCTTCCTCCCAGTTGCTCACACAGTTTACTACTTTTTTGTGTAGTTTTTGTCTGCCAGAAACTATAATTCACTAGTTTTGTATCATAAAAGAGTCATCGTTTCTCCTCCTAGGGGTTATTCGAGACCTCTTAATGCAAACCGCAAGTAACGAGGCATTGGCTACCTTAAGAGAGTCATAGTTACTCGTCCCAATTGCTCACCCAGTCTGCCACTTTTCCTTACTGCGGCCAGTCTGCCAGAAGCGATATGTCACTCGTTGTGTATCTTAAGAGATTCATCGTTACTCTTTCCATAGGTTACTGGTATTCTCTGATTCAATGCCTCTCGTGACGAAAAAGTGGCTATCTTAATAGTGCAATACTTCTTCCTCCCAGTTGCTCACACAGTTTACTACTTTTTTGTGTAGTTTTTGTCTGCCAGAAACTATAATTCACTAGTTTTGTATCATAAAAGAGTCATCGTTTCTCCTCCTAGGGGTTATTCGAGACCTCTTAATGCAAACCGCAAGTAACGAGGCATTGGCTACCTTAAGAGAGTCATAGTTACTCGTCCCAATTGCTCACCCAGTCTGCCACTTTTCCTTACTGCGGCCAGTCTGCCAGAAGCGATATGTCACTCGTTGTGTATCTTAAGAGATTCATCGTTACTCCTTCCATAGGTTACTGGTATTCTCTGATTCAATGCCTCTCGTGACGAAAAAGTGGCTATCTTAATAGTGCAATACTTCTTCCTCCCAGTTGCTCACACAGTTTACTACTTTTTTGTGTAGTTTTTGTCTGCCAGAAACTATAATTCACTAGTTTTGTATCATAAAAGAGTCATCGTTTCTCCTCCTAGGGGTTATTCGAGACCTCTTAATCCAAACCGCAAGTAACGAGGCATTGGCTACCTTAAGAGAGTCATAGTTACTCGTCCCAATTGCTCACCCAGTCTGCCACTTTTTCTTACTGCGGCTAGTCTGCCAGAAGCGATATGTCACTCGTTGTGTATCTTAAGAGATTCATCGTTACTCCTTCCATAGGTTACTGGTATTCTCTGAGTCAATGCCTCTCGTGACGAAAAAGTGGCTATCTTAATAGTGCAATACTTCTTCCTCCCAGTTGCTCACACAGTTTACTACATTTTTGTGTAGTTTTTGTCTGCCAGAAACTATAATTCACTAGTTTTGTATCATAAAAGAGTCATCGTTTCTCCTCCTAGGGGTTATTCGAGACCTCTTAATCCAAACCGCAAGTAACGAGGCATTGGCTACCTTAAGAGAGTCATAGTTACTCGTCCCAATTGCTCACCCAGTCTGCCACTTTTTCTTACTGCGGCCAGTCTGCCAGAAGCGATATGTCACTCGTTGTGTATCTTAAGAGATTCATCGTTACTCCTTCCATAGGTTACTGGTATTCTCTGAGTCAATGCCTCTCGTGACGAAAAAGTGGCTATCTTAATAGTGCAATACTTCTTCCTCCCAGTTGCTCACACAGTTTACTACATTTTTGTGTAGTTTTTGTCTGCCAGAAACTATAATTCACTAGTTTTGTATCATAAAAGAGTCATCGTTTCTCCTCCTAGGGGTTTTCGAGATTTCTTAATCCAAACCGCAAGTAACGAGGCATTGGCTACCTTAAGAGAGTCATAGTTACTCGTCCCAATTGCTCACCCAGTCTGCCACTTTTCCTTACTGCGGCCAGTCTGCCAGAAGCGATATGTCACTCGTTGTGTATCTTAAGAGATTCATCGTTACTCTTTCCATAGGTTACTGGTATTCTCTGATTCAATGCCTCTCGTGAAGAAAAAGTGGCTATCTTAATAGTGCAATACTTCTTCCTCCCAGTTGCTCACACAGTTTACTACTTTTTTGTGTAGTTTTTGTCTGCCAGAAACTATAATTCACTAGTTTTGTATAATAAAAGATTCATCGTTTCTCCTCCTAGGTGTTATTCGAGACCTCTTAATCCAAACCGCAAGTAACGAGGCATTGGCTTCCTTAAGAGAGTCATAGTTACTCGTCCCAATTGCTCACCCAGTCTGCCACTTTTTCTTACTGCGGCCAGTCTGCCAGAAGCGATATGTCACTCGTTGTGTATCTTAAGAGATTCATCGTTACTCCTTCCATAGGTTACTGGTATTCTCTGAGTCAATACCTCTCGTGACGAAAAAGTGGCTATCTTAATAGTGCAATACTTCTTCCTCCGAGTTGCTCACACAGTTTACTACTTTTTGTGTAGTTTTTGTCTGCCAGAAACTATAATTCACTAGCTGTGTATCATAAAAGAGTCATCGTTTCTCCTCCAAGGGGTTTTCGAGATTTCTTAATCCAAACCGCAAGTAACGAAGCATTGGCTACCTTAAGAGAGTCATAGTTACTCGTCCCCATTGCTCACCCAGTCTGCCACTTTTTCTTACTGTGGCCAGTCTGCCAGAAGCGATATGTCACTCGTTGTGTATCTTAAGAGATTCATCGTTACTCCTTCCATAGGTTACTGGTATTCTCTGAGTCAATACCTCTCTTGACGAAAAAGTGGCTATCTTAATAGTGCAATACTTCTTCCTCCGAGTTGCTCACACAGTTTACTACTTTTAGTGTACTTGCCAGTCTGCCAGAAGTGATATGTCACTAGTTGTGTATCATAAAAGGGTCATCGTTTCTCCTCCTAGGGGTTATTCGAGATTTCTTAATCCAAACCGCAAGTAACGAGGCATTGGCTACCTTAAGAGAGTCATAGTTACTCGTCCCAATTGCTCACCCAGTCTGCCACTTTTCCTTACTGCGGCCAGTCGGCGAGAAGCGATATGTCACTCGTTGTGTATCTTAAGAGATTCATCGTTACTCCTTCCATAGGTTACTGGTATTCTCTGATTCAATGCCTCTCGTGACGAAAAAGTGGCTATCTTAATAGTGCAATACTTCTTCCTCCCAGTTGCTCACACAGTTTACTACTTTTTTGTGTAGTTTTTGTCTGCCGGAAACTGTAATTCACTAGTTTTGTATCATAAAAGAGTCATCGTTTCTCCTCCTAGGGGTTATTCGAGACCTCTTAATCCAAACCGCAAGTAACGAGGCATTGGCTACCTTAAGAGAGTCATAGTTACTCGTCCCAATTGCTCACCCAGTCTGCCACTTTTTCTTACTGCGGCCAGTCTGCCAGAAGCGATATGTCACTCGTTGTGTATCTTAAGAGATTCATCGTTACTCCTTCCATAGGTTACTGGTATTCTATGAGTCAATACCTCTCGTGACGAAAAAGTGGCTATCTTAATAGTGCAATACTTCTTCCTCCCAGTTGCTCACACAGTTTACTACTTTTTTGTGTAGTTTTTGTCTGCCAGAAACTATAATTCACTAGTTTTGTATCATAAAAGAGTCATCGTTTCTCCTCCTAGGGGTTATTCGAGACCTCTTAATGCAAACCGCAAGTAACGAGGCATTGGCTACCTTAAGAGAGTCATAGTTACTCGTCCCAATTGCTCACCCAGTCTGCCACTTTTCCTTACTGCGGCCAGTCTGCCAGAAGCGATATGTCACTCGTTGTGTATCTTAAGAGATTCATCGTTACTCTTTCCATAGGTTACTGGTATTCTCTGATTCAATGCCTCTCGTGACGAAAAAGTGGCTATCTTAATAGTGCAATACTTCTTCCTCCCAGTTGCTCACACAGTTTACTACTTTTTTGTGTAGTTTTTGTCTGCCAGAAACTATAATTCACTAGTTTTGTATCATAAAAGAGTCATCGTTTCTCCTCCTAGGGGTTATTCGAGACCTCTTAATGCAAACCGCAAGTAACGAGGCATTGGCTACCTTAAGAGAGTCATAGTTACTCGTCCCAATTGCTCACCCAGTCTGCCACTTTTCCTTACTGCGGCCAGTCTGCCAGAAGCGATATGTCACTCGTTGTGTATCTTAAGAGATTCATCGTTACTCCTTCCATAGGTTACTGGTATTCTCTGATTCAATGCCTCTCGTGACGAAAAAGTGGCTATCTTAATAGTGCAATACTTCTTCCTCCCAGTTGCTCACACAGTTTACTACTTTTTTGTGTAGTTTTTGTCTGCCAGAAACTATAATTCACTAGTTTTGTATCATAAAAGAGTCATCGTTTCTCCTCCTAGGGGTTATTCGAGACCTCTTAATCCAAACCGCAAGTAACGAGGCATTGGCTACCTTAAGAGAGTCATAGTTACTCGTCCCAATTGCTCACCCAGTCTGCCACTTTTTCTTACTGCGGCCAGTCTGCCAGAAGCGATATGTCACTCGTTGTGTATCTTAAGAGATTCATCGTTACTCCTTCCATAGGTTACTGGTATTCTATGAGTCAATACCTCTCGTGACAAAAAGTGGCAATCTTAATAGTGCAATACTTCTTCCTCCCAGTTGCTCACACAGTTTACTACTTTTTTGTGTAGTTTTTGTCTGCCAGAAACTATAATTCACTAGTTTTGTATCATAAAAGAGTCATCGTTTCTCCTCCTAGGGGTTATTCGAGGCCTCTTAATGCAAACCGCAAGTAACGAGGCATTGGCTACCTTAAGAGAGTCATAGTTACTCGTCCCAATTGCTCACCCAGTCTGCCACTTTTCCTTACTGCGGCCAGTCTGCCAGAAGCGATATGTCACTCGTTGTGTATCTTAAGAGATTCATCGTTACTCTTTCCATAGGTTACTGGTATTCTCTGATTCAATGCCTCTCGTGACGAAAAAGTGGCTATCTTAATAGTGCAATACTTCTTCCTCCCATTTGCTCACACAGTTTACTACTTTTTTGTGTAGTTTTTGTCTGCCAGAAACTATAATTCACTAGTTTTGTATCATAAAAGAGTCATCGTTTCTCCTCCTAGGGGTTATTCGAGACCTCTTAATGCAAACCGCAAGTAACGAGGCATTGGCTACCTTAAGAGAGTCATAGTTACTCGTCCCAATTGCTCACCCAGTCTGCCACTTTTCCTTACTGCGGCCAGTCTGCCAGAAGCGATATGTCACTCGTTGTGTATCTTAAGAGATTCATCGTTACTCTTTCCATAGGTTACTGGTATTCTCTGATTCAATGCCTCTCGTGACGAAAAAGTGGCTATCTTAATAGTGCAATACTTCTTCCTCCCAGTTGCTCACACAGTTTACTACTTTTTTGTGTAGTTTTTGTCTGCCAGAAACTATAATTCACTAGTTTTGTATCATAAAAGAGTCATCGTTTCTCCTCCTAGGGGTTATTCGAGACCTCTTAATCCAAACCGCAAGTAACGAGGCATTGGCTACCTTAAGAGAGTCATAGTTACTCGTACCAATTGCTCACCCAGTCTGCCACTTTTTCTTACTGCGGCCAGTCTGCCAGAAGCGATATGTCACTCGTTGTGTATCTTAAGAGATTCATCGTTACTCTTTCCATAGGTTACTGGTATTCTCTGATTCAATGCCTCTCGTGACGAAAAAGTGGCTATCTTAATAGTGCAATACTTCTTCCTCCCAGTTGCTCACACAGTTTACTACTTTTTTGTGTAGTTTTTGTCTGCCAGAAACTATAATTCACTAGTTTTGTATCATAAAAGAGTCATCGTTTCTCCTCCTAGGGGTTATTCGAGACCTCTTAATCCAAACCGCAAGTAACGAGGCATTGGCTACCTTAAGAGAGTCATAGTTACTCGTCCCAATTGCTCACCCAGTCTGCCACTTTTTCTTACTGCGGCCAGTCTGCCAGAAGCGATATGTCACTCGTTGTGTATCTTAAGAGATTCATCGTTACTCCTTCCATAGGTTACTGGTATTCTATGAGTCAATACCTCTCGTGACGAAAAAGTGGCTATCTTAATAGTGCAATACTTCTTCCTCCCAGTTGCTCACACAGTTTACTACTTTTTTGTGTAGTTTTTGTCTGCCAGAAACTATAATTCACTAGTTTTGTATCATAAAAGAGTCATCGTTTCTCCTCCTAGGGGTTATTCGAGACCTCTTAATCCAAACCGCAAGTAACGAGGCATTGGCTACCTTAAGAGAGTCATAGTTACTCGTCCCAATTGCTCACCCAGTCTGCCACTTTTTCTTACTGCGGCCAGTCTGCCAGAAGCGATATGTCACTCGTTGTGTATCTTAAGAGATTCATCGTTACTCCTTCCATAGGTTACTGGTATTCTATGAGTCAATACCTCTCGTGACGAAAAAGTGGCTATCTTAATAGTGCAATACTTCTTCCTCCCAGTTGCTCACACAGTTTACTACTTTTTTGTGTAGTTTTTGTCTGCCAGAAACTATAATTCACTAGTTTTGTATCATAAAAGAGTCATCGTTTCTCCTCCTAGGGGTTATTCGAGACCTCTTAATGCAAACCGCAAGTAACGAGGCATTGGCTACCTTAAGAGAGTCATAGTTACTCGTCCCAATTGCTCACCCAGTCTGCCACTTTTCCTTACTGCGGCCAGTCTGCCAGAAGCGATATGTCACTCGTTGTGTATCTTAAGAGATTCATCGTTACTCTTTCCATAGGTTACTGGTATTCTCTGATTCAATGCCTCTCGTGACGAAAAAGTGGCTATCTTAATAGTGCAATACTTCTTCCTCCCAGTTGCTCACACAGTTTACTACATTTTGTGTAGTTTTTGTCTGCCAGAAACTATAATTCACTAGTTTTGTATCATAAAAGAGTCATCGTTTCTCCTCCTAGGGGTTATTCGAGACCTCTTAAGCCAAACCGCAAGTAACGAGGCATTGGCTACCTTAAGAGAGTCATAGTTACTCGTCCCAATTGCTCACCCAGTCTGTCACTTTTCCTTACTGCGGCCAGTCTGCCAGAAGCGATATGTCACTCGTTGTGTATCTTAAGAGATTCATCGTTACTCTTTCCATAGGTTACTGGTATTCTCTGATTCAATGCCTCTCGTGACGAAAAAGTGGCTATCTTAATAGTGCAATACTTCTTCCTCCCAGTTGCTCACACAGTTTACTACTTTTTTGTGTAGTTTTTGTCTGCCAGAAACTATAATTCACTATTTTTGTATCATAAAAGAGTCATCGTTTCTCCTCCTAGGGGTTATTCGAGACCTCTTAATGCAAACCGCAAGTAACGAGGCATTGGCTACCTTAAGAGAGTCATAGTTACTCGTCCCAATTGCTCACCCAGTCTGCCACTTTTCCTTACTGCGGCCAGTCTGCCAGAAGCGATATGTCACTCGTTGTGTATCTTAAGAGATTCATCGTTACTCTTTCCATAGGTTACTGGTATTCTCTGATTCAATGCCTCTCGTGACGAAAAAGTGGCTATCTTAATAGTGCAATACTTCTTCTTCCCAGTTGCTCACACAGTTTACTACATTTTGTGTAGTTTTTGTCTGCCAGAAACTATAATTCACTAGTTTTGTATCATAAAAGAGTCATCGTTTCTCCTCCTAGGGGTTTTCGAGATTTCTTAATCCAAACCGCAAGTAACGAGGCATTGGCTACCTTAAGAGAGTCATAGTTACTCGTCCCAATTGCTCACCCAGTCTGCCACTTTTCCTTACTGCGGCCAGTCTGCCAGAAGCGATATGTCACTCGTTGTGTATCTTAAGAGATTCATCGTTACTCTTTCCATAGGTTACTGGTATTCTCTGATTCAATGCCTCTCGTGACGAAAAAGTGGCTATCTTAATAGTGCAATACTTCTTCCTCCCAGTTGCTCACACAGTTTACTACTTTTTTGTGTAGTTTTTGTCTGCCAGAAACTATAATTCACTAGTTTTGTATCATAAAAGAGTCATCGTTTCTCCTCCTAGGGGTTATTCGAGACCTCTTAATGCAAACCGCAAGTAACGAGGCATTGGCTACCTTAAGAGAGTCATAGTTACTCGTCCCAATTGCTCACCCAGTCTGCCACTTTTCCTTACTGCGGCCAGTCTGCCAGAAGCGATATGTCACTCGTTGTGTATCTTAAGAGATTCATCGTTACTCTTTCCATAGGTTACTGGTATTCTCTGATTCAATGCCTCTCGTGACGAAAAAGTGGCTATCTTAATAGTGCAATACTTCTTCCTCCCATTTGCTCACACAGTTTACTACTTTTTTGTGTTGTTTTTCTCTGCCAGAAACTATAATTCACTAGTTTTTTATCATAAAAGAGTCATCGTTTCTCCTCCTAGGGGTTTTCGAGATTTCTTAATCCAAACCGCAAGTAACGAGGCATTGGCTACCTTAAGAGAGTCATAGTTACTCGTCCCAATTGCTCACCCAGATGCCACTTTTCCTTACTGCGGCCAGTCTGCCAGAAGCGATATGTCACTCGTTGTGTATCTTAAGAGATTCATCGTTACTCTTTCCATAGGTTACTGGTATTCTCTGATTCAATGCCTCTCGTGACGAAAAAGTGGCTATCTTAATAGTGCAATACTTCTTCCTCCCAGTTGCTCACACAGTTTACTACTTTTTTGTGTAGTTTTTGTCTGCCAGAAACTATAATTCACTAGTTTTGTATCATAAAAGAGTCATCGTTTCTCCTCCTAGGGGTTATTCGAGACCTCTTAATGCAAACCGCAAGTAACGAGACATTGGCTACCTTAAGAGAGTCATAGTTACTCGTCCCAATTGCTCACCCAGTCTGCCACTTTTCCTTACTGCGGCCAGTCTGCCAGAAGCGATATGTCACTCGTTGTGTATCTTAAGAGATTCATCGTTACTCCTTCCATAGGTTACTGGTATTCTCTGATTCAATGCCTCTCGTGACGAAAAAGTGGCTATCTTAATAGTGCAATACTTCTTCCTCCCAGTTGCTCACACAGTTTACTACTTTTTTGTGTAGTTTTTGTCTGCCAGAAACTATAATTCACTAGTTTTGTATCATAAAAGAGTCATCGTTTCTCCTCCTAGGGGTTATTCGAGACCTCTTAATCCAAACCGCAAGTAACGAGGCATTGGCTACCTTAAGAGAGTCATAGTTACTCGTCCCAATTGCTCACCCAGTCTGCCACTTTTCCTTACTGCGGCCAGTCTGCCAGAAGCGATATGTCACTCGTTGTGTATCTTAAGAGATTCATCGTTACTCCTTCCATAGGTTACTGGTATTCTATGAGTCAATACCTCTCGTGACGAAAAAGTGGCTATCTTAATAGTGCAATACTTCTTCCTCCCAGTTGCTCACACAGTTTACTACTTTTTTGTGTAGTTTTTGTCTGCCAGAAACTATAATTCACTAGTTTTGTATCATAAAAGAGTCATCGTTTCTCCTCCTAGGGGTTATTCGAGACCTCTTAATGCAAACCGCAAGTAACGAGGCATTGGCTACCTTAAGAGAGTCATAGTTACTCGTCCCAATTGCTCACCCAGTCTGCCACTTTTCCTTACTGCGGCCAGTCTGCCAGAAGCGATATGTCACTCGTTGTGTATCTTAAGAGATTCATCGTTACTCTTTCCATAGGTTACTGGTATTCTCTGATTCAATGCCTCTCGTGACGAAAAAGTGGCTATCTTAATAGTGCAATACTTCTTCCTCCCAGTTGCTCACACAGTTTACTACTTTTTTGTGTAGTTTTTGTCTGCCAGAAACTATAATTCACTAGTTTTGTATCATAAAAGAGTCATCGTTTCTCCTCCTAGGGGTTATTCGAGACCTCTTAATGCAAACCGCAAGTAACGAGGCATTGGCTACCTTAAGAGAGTCATAGTTACTCGTCCCAATTGCTCACCCAGTCTGCCACTTTTCCTTACTGCGGCCAGTCTGCCAGAAGCGATATGTCACTCGTTGTGTATCTTAAGAGATTCATCGTTACTCTTTCCATAGGTTACTGGTATTCTCTGATTCAATGCCTCTCGTGACGAAAAAGTGGCTATCTTAATAGTGCAATACTTCTTCCTCCCAGTTGCTCACACAGTTTACTACTTTTTTGTGTAGTTTTTCTCTGCCAGAAACTATAATTCACTAGTTTTGTATGATAAAAGAGTCATCGTTTCTCCTCCTAGGGGTTATTCGAGACCTCTTAATGCAAACCGCAAGTAACGAGGCATTGGCTACCTTAAGAGAGTCATAGTTACTCGTCCCAATTGCTCACCCAGTCTGCCACTTTTTCTTACTGCGGCCAGTCTGCCAGAAGCGATATGTCACTCGTTGTGTATCTTAAGAGATTCATCGTTACTCTTTCCATAGCTTACTGGTATTCTCTGATTCAATGCCTCTCGTGACGAAAAAGTGGCTATCTTAATAGTGCAATACTTCTTCCTCCGAGTTGCTCACACAGTTTACTACTTTTTTGTGTAGTTTTTGTCTGCCAGAAACTATAATTCACTAGTTTTGTATCATAAAAGAGTCATCGTTTCTCTTCCTAGGGGTTATTCGAGACTCTTAATGCAAACCGCAAGTAACGAGGCATTGGCTACCTTAAGAGAGTCATAGTTACTCGTCCCAATTGCTCACCCAGTCTGCCACTTTTCCTTACTGCGGCCAGTCTGCCAGAAGCGATATGTCACTCGTTGTGTATCTTAAGAGATTCATCGTTACTCTTTCCATAGGTTACTGGTATTCTCTGATTCAATGCCTCTCGTGACGAAAAAGTGGCTATCTTAATAGTGCAATACTTCTTCCTCCCAGTTGCTCACACAGTTTACTACTTTTTTGTGTAGTTTTTGTCTGCCAGAAACTATAATTCACTAGTTTTGTATCATAAAAGAGTCATCGTTTCTCCTCCTAGGGGTTATTCGAGACCTCTTAATGCAAACCGCAAGTAACGAGGCATTGGCTACCTTAAGAGAGTCATAGTTACTCGTCCCAATTGCTCACCCAGTCTGCCACTTTTCCTTACTGCGGCCAGTCTGCCAGAAGCGATATGTCACTCGTTGTGTATCTTAAGAGATTCATCGTTACTCCTTCCATACGTTACTGGTATTCTCTGATTCAATGCCTCTCGTGACGAAAAAGTGGCTATCTTAATAGTGCAATACTTCTTCCTCCGAGTTGCTCACACAGTTTACTACTTTTTTGTGTAGTTTTTGTCTGCCAGAAACTATAATTCACTAGTTTTGTATCATAAAAGAGTCATCGTTTCTCCTCCTAGGGGTTATTCGAGACCTCTTAATCCAAACCGCAAGTAACGAGGCATTGGCTACCTTAAGAGAGTCATAGTTACTCGTCCCAATTGCTCACCCAGTCTGCCACTTTTTCTTACTGCGGCCAGTCTGCCAGAAGCGATATGTCACTCGTTGTGTATCTTAAGAGATTCATCGTTACTCCTTCCATAGTTTACTGGTATTCTCTGATTCAATGCCTCTCGTGACGAAAAAGTGGCTATCTTAATAGTGCAATACTTCTTCCTCCCAGTTGCTCACACAGTTTACTACTTTTTTGTGTAGTTTTTGTCTGCCAGAAACTATAATTCACTAGTTTTGTATCATAAAAGAGTCATCGTTTCTCCTCCTAGGGGTTATTCGAGACCTCTTAATGCAAACCGCAAGTAACGAGGCATTGGCTACCTTAAGAGAGTCATAGTTACTCGTCCCAATTGCTCACCCAGTCTGCCACTTTTCCTTACTGCGGCCAGTCTGCCAGAAGCGATATGTCACTCGTTGTGTATCTTAAGAGATTCATCGTTACTCTTTCCATAGGTTACTGGTATTCTCTGATTCAATGCCTCTCGTGACGAAAAAGTGGCTATCTTAATAGTGCAATACTTCTTCCTCCCAGTTGCTCACACAGTTTACTACTTTTTTGTGTAGTTTTTCTCTGCCAGAAACTATAATTCACTAGTTTTGTATGATAAAAGAGTCATCGTTTCTCCTCCTAGGGGTTATTCGAGACCTCTTAATCCAAACCGCAAGTAATGAGGCATTGGCTACCTTAAGAGAGTCATAGTTACTCGTCCCAATTGCTCACCCAGTCTGCCACTTTTTCTTACTGCGGCCAGTCTGCCAGAAGCGATATGTCACTCGTTGTGTATCTTAAGAGATTCATCGTTACTCTTTCCATAGCTTACTGGTATTCTCTGATTCAATGCCTCTCGTGACGAAAAAGTGGCTATCTTAATAGTGCAATACTTCTTCCTCCGAGTTGCTCACACAGTTTACTACTTTTTTGTGTAGTTTTTGTCTGCCAGAAACTATAATTCACTAGTTTTGTATCATAAAAGAGTCATCGTTTCTCCTCCTAGGGGTTATTCGAGACTCTTAATGCAAACCGCAAGTAACGAGGCATTGGCTACCTTAAGAGAGTCATAGTTACTCGTCCCAATTGCTCACCCAGTCTGCCACTTTTCCTTACTGCGGCCAGTCTGCCAGAAGCGATATGTCACTCGTTGTGTATCTTAAGAGATTCATCGTTACTCTTTCCATAGGTTACTGGTATTCTCTGATTCAATGCCTCTCGTGACGAAAAAGTGGCTATCTTAATAGTGCAATACTTCTTCCTCCCAGTTGCTCACACAGTTTACTACTTTTTTGTGTAGTTTTTGTCTGCCAGAAACTATAATTCACTAGTTTTGTATCATAAAAGAGTCATCGTTTCTCCTCCTAGGGGTTATTCGAGACCTCTTAATCCAAACCGCAAGTAACGAGGCATTGGCTACCTTAAGAGAGTCATAGTTACTCGTCCCAATTGCTCACCCAGTCTGCCACTTTTTCTTACTGCGGCCAGTCTGCCAGAAGCGATATGTCACTCGTTGTGTAACTTAAGAGATTCATCGTTACTCCTTCCATAGGTTACTGGTATTCTATGAGTCAATACCTCTCGTGACGAAAAAGTGGCTATCTTAATAGTGCAATACTTCTTCCTCCGAGTTGCTCACACAGTTTACTACTTTATGTGTAGTTTTTGTCTGCCAGAAACTATAATTCACTAGCTGTGTATCATAAAAGAGTCATCGTTTCTCCTCCTAGGGGTTTTCGAGATTTCTTAATCCAAACCGCAAGTAACGAGGCATTGGCTACCTTAAGAGAGTCATAGTTACTCGTCCCAATTGCTCACCCAGTCTGCCACTTTTCCTTACTGCGGCCAGTCTGCCAGAAGCGATATGTCACTCGTTGTGTATCTTAAGAGATTCATCGTTACTCTTTCCATAGGTTACTGGTATTCTCTGATTCAATGCCTCTTGTGACGAAAAAGTGGCTATCTTAATAGTGCAATACTTCTTCCTCCCAGTTGCTCACACAGTTTACTACTTTTTTGTGTAGTTTTTGTCTGCCAGAAACTATAATTCACTAGTTTTGTATCATAAAAGAGTCATCGTTTCTCCTCCTAGGGGTTATTCGAGACCTCTTAATGCAAACCGCAAGTAACGAGGCATTGGCTACCTTAAGAGAGTCATAGTTACTCGTCCCAATTGCTCACCCAGTCTGCCACTTTTCCTTACTGCGGAAAGTCTGCCAGAAGCGATATGTCACTCGTGTATCTTAAGAGATTCATCGTTACTCTTTCCATAGGTTACTGGTATTCTCTGATTCAATGCCTCTCGTGACGAAAAAGTGGCTATCTTAATAGTGCAATACTTCTTCCTCCCAGTTGCTCACACAGTTTACTACTTTTTTGTGTAGTTTTTGTCTGCCAGAAACTATAATTCACTAGTTTTGGATCATAAAAGAGTCATCGTTTCTCCTCCTAGGGGTTATTCGTGACCTCTTAATGCAAACCGCAAGTAACGAGGCATTGGCTACCTTAAGAGAGTCATAGTTACTCGTCCCAATAGCTCACCCAGTCTGCCACTTTTCCTTACTGCGGCCAGTCTGCCAGAAGCGATATGTCACTCGTTGTGTATCTTAAGAGATTCATCGTTACTCTTTCCATAGGTTACTGGTATTCTCTGATTCAATGCCTCTCGTGACGAAAAAGTGGCTATCTTAATAGTGCAATACTTCTTCCTCCCAGTTGCTCACACAGTTTACTACTTTTTTGTGTAGTTTTTGTCTGCCAGAAACTATAATTCACTAGTTTTGTATCATAAAAGAGTCATCGTTTCTCCTCCTAGGGGTTTTCGAGATTTCTTAATCCAAACCGCAAGTAACGAGGCATTGGCTACCTTAAGAGAGTCATAGTTACTCGTCCCAATTGCTCACCCAGTCTGCCACTTTTCCTTACTGCGGCCAGTCTGCCAGAAGCGATATGTCACTCGTTGTGTATCTTAAGAGATTCATCGTTACTCTTTCCATAGGTTACTGGTATTCTCTGATTCAATGCCTCTCGTGACGAAAAAGTGGCTATCTTAATAGTGCAATACTTCTTCCTCCCAGTTGCTCACACAGTTTACTACTTTTTTGTGTAGTTTTTGTCTGCCAGAAACTATAATTCACTAGTTTTGTATCATAAAAGAGTCATCGTTTCTCCTCCTAGGGGTTATTCGAGACCTCTTAATGCAAACCGCAAGTAACGAGGCATTGGCTACCATAAGAGAGTCATAGTTACTCGTCCCAATTGCTCACCCAGTCTGCCACTTTTCCTTACTGCGGCCAGTCTGCCAGAAGCGATATGTCACTCGTTGTGTATCTTAAGAGATTCATCGTTACTCTTTCCATAGGTTACTGGTATTCTCTGATTCAATGCCTCTCGTGACGAAAAAGTGGCTATCTTAATAGTGCAATACTTCTTCCTCCCAGTTGCTCACACAGTTTACTACTTTTTTGTGTAGTTTTTGTCTGCCAGAAACTATAATTCACTAGTTTTGTATCATAAAAGAGTCATCGTTTCTCCTCCTAGGGGTTATTCGAGACCTCTTAATGCAAACCGCAAGTAACGAGGCATTGGCTACCTTAAGAGAGTCATAGTTACTCGTCCCAATTGCTCACCCAGTCTGCCACTTTTCCTTACTGCGGCCAGTCTGCCAGAAGCGATATGTCACTCGTTGTGTATCTTAAGAGATTCATCGTTACTCTTTCCATAGGTTACTGGTATTCTCTGATTCAATGCCTCTCGTGACGAAAAAGTGGCTATCTTAATAGTGCAATACTTCTTCCTCCGAGTTGCTCACACAGTTTACTACTTTTTTGTGTAGTTTTTGTCTGCCAGAAACTATAATTCACTAGTTTTGTATCATAAAAGAGTCATCGTTTCTCCTCCTAGGGGTTATTCGAGACCTCTTAATCCAAACCGCAAGTAACGAGGCATTGGCTACCTTAAGAGAGTCATAGTTACTCGTCCCAATTGCTCACCCAGTCTGCCACTTTTTCTTACTGCGGCCAGTCTGCCAGAAGCGATATGTCACTCGTTGTGTATCTTAAGAGATTCATCGTTACTCCTTCCATAGGTTACTGGTATTCTCTGAGTCAATACCTCTCGTGACGAAAAAGTGGCTATCTTAATAGTGCAATACTTCTTCCTCCGAGTTGCTCACACAGTTTACTACTTTTTGTGTAGTTTTTGTCTGCCAGAAACTATAATTCACTAGCTGTGTATCATAAAAGAGTCATCGTTTCTCCTCCTAGGGGTTTTCGAGATTTCTTAATCCAAACCGCAAGTAACGAGGCATTGGCTACCTTAAGAGAGTCATAGTTACTCGTCCCAATTGCTTACCCAGTCTGCCACTTTTTCTTACTGTGGCCAGTCTGCCAGAAGCGATATGTCACTCGTTGTGTATCTTAAGAGATTCATCGTTACTCCTTCCATAGGTTACTGGTATTCTCTGAGTCAATACCTCTCTTGACGAAAAAGTGGCTATCTTAATAGTGCAATACTTCTTCCTCCGAGTTGCTCACACAGTTTACTACTTTTTGTGTACTTGCCAGTCTGCCAGAAGCGATATGTCACTAGTTGTGTGTCATAAAAGGGTCATCGTTTCTCCTCCTAGGGGTTATTCGAGATTTCTTAATCCAAACCGCAAGTAACGAGGCATTGGCTACCTTAAGAGAGTCATAGTTACTCGTCCCAATTGCTCACCCAGTCTGCCACTTTTTCTTACTGCGGCCAGTCTGCCAGAAGCGATATGTCACTCGTTGTGTAACTTAAGAGATTCATCGTTACTCCTTCCATAGGTTACTGGTATTCTATGAGTCAATACCTCTCGTGACGAAAAAGTGGCTATCTTAATAGTGCAATACTTCTTCCTCCGAGTTGCTCACACAGTTTACTACTTTATGTGTAGTTTTTGTCTGCCAGAAACTATAATTCACTAGCTGTGTATCATAAAAGAGTCATCGTTTCTCCTCCTAGGGGTTTTCGAGATTTCTTAATCCAAACCGCAAGTAACGAGGCATTGGCTACCTTAAGAGAGTCATAGTTACTCGTCCCAATTGCTCACCCAGTCTGCCACTTTTCCTTACTGCGGCCAGTCTGCCAGAAGCGATATGTCACTCGTTGTGTATCTTAAGAGATTCATCGTTACTCTTTCCATAGGTTACTGGTATTCTCTGATTCAATGCCTCTTGTGACGAAAAAGTGGCTATCTTAATAGTGCAATACTTCTTCCTCCCAGTTGCTCACACAGTTTACTACTTTTTTGTGTAGTTTTTGTCTGCCAGAAACTATAATTCACTAGTTTTGTATCATAAAAGAGTCATCGTTTCTCCTCCTAGGGGTTATTCGAGACCTCTTAATGCAAACCGCAAGTAACGAGGCATTGGCTACCTTAAGAGAGTCATAGTTACTCGTCCCAATTGCTCACCCAGTCTGCCACTTTTCCTTACTGCGGAAAGTCTGCCAGAAGCGATATGTCACTCGTGTATCTTAAGAGATTCATCGTTACTCTTTCCATAGGTTACTGGTATTCTCTGATTCAATGCCTCTCGTGACGAAAAAGTGGCTATCTTAATAGTGCAATACTTCTTCCTCCCAGTTGCTCACACAGTTTACTACTTTTTTGTGTAGTTTTTGTCTGCCAGAAACTATAATTCACTAGTTTTGGATCATAAAAGAGTCATCGTTTCTCCTCCTAGGGGTTATTCGTGACCTCTTAATGCAAACCGCAAGTAACGAGGCATTGGCTACCTTAAGAGAGTCATAGTTACTCGTCCCAATAGCTCACCCAGTCTGCCACTTTTCCTTACTGCGGCCAGTCTGCCAGAAGCGATATGTCACTCGTTGTGTATCTTAAGAGATTCATCGTTACTCTTTCCATAGGTTACTGGTATTCTCTGATTCAATGCCTCTCGTGACGAAAAAGTGGCTATCTTAATAGTGCAATACTTCTTCCTCCCAGTTGCTCACACAGTTTACTACTTTTTTGTGTAGTTTTTGTCTGCCAGAAACTATAATTCACTAGTTTTGTATCATAAAAGAGTCATCGTTTCTCCTCCTAGGGGTTTTCGAGATTTCTTAATCCAAACCGCAAGTAACGAGGCATTGGCTACCTTAAGAGAGTCATAGTTACTCGTCCCAATTGCTCACCCAGTCTGCCACTTTTCCTTACTGCGGCCAGTCTGCCAGAAGCGATATGTCACTCGTTGTGTATCTTAAGAGATTCATCGTTACTCTTTCCATAGGTTACTGGTATTCTCTGATTCAATGCCTCTCGTGACGAAAAAGTGGCTATCTTAATAGTGCAATACTTCTTCCTCCCAGTTGCTCACACAGTTTACTACTTTTTTGTGTAGTTTTTGTCTGCCAGAAACTATAATTCACTAGTTTTGTATCATAAAAGAGTCATCGTTTCTCCTCCTAGGGGTTATTCGAGACCTCTTAATGCAAACCGCAAGTAACGAGGCATTGGCTACCATAAGAGAGTCATAGTTACTCGTCCCAATTGCTCACCCAGTCTGCCACTTTTCCTTACTGCGGCCAGTCTGCCAGAAGCGATATGTCACTCGTTGTGTATCTTAAGATTTTCATCGTTACTCTTTCCATAGGTTACTGGTATTCTCTGATTCAATGCCTCTCGTGACGAAAAAGTGGCTATCTTAATAGTGCAATACTTCTTCCTCCCAGTTGCTCACACAGTTTACTACTTTTTTGTGTAGTTTTTGTCTGCCAGAAACTATAATTCACTAGTTTTGTATCATAAAAGAGTCATCGTTTCTCCTCCTAGGGGTTATTCGAGACCTCTTAATGCAAACCGCAAGTAACGAGGCATTGGCTACCTTAAGAGAGTCATAGTTACTCGTCCCAATTGCTCACCCAGTCTGCCACTTTTCCTTACTGCGGCCAGTCTGCCAGAAGCGATATGTCACTCGTTGTGTATCTTAAGAGATTCATCGTTACTCTTTCCATAGGTTACTGGTATTCTCTGATTCAATGCCTCTCGTGACGAAAAAGTGGCTATCTTAATAGTGCAATACTTCTTCCTCCGAGTTGCTCACACAGTTTACTACTTTTTTGTGTAGTTTTTGTCTGCCAGAAACTATAATTCACTAGTTTTGTATCATAAAAGAGTCATCGTTTCTCCTCCTAGGGGTTATTCGAGACCTCTTAATCCAAACCGCAAGTAACGAGGCATTGGCTACCTTAAGAGAGTCATAGTTACTCGTCCCAATTGCTCACCCAGTCTGCCACTTTTTCTTACTGCGGCCAGTCTGCCAGAAGCGATATGTCACTCGTTGTGTATCTTAAGAGATTCATCGTTACTCCTTCCATAGGTTACTGGTATTCTCTGAGTCAATACCTCTCGTGACGAAAAAGTGGCTATCTTAATAGTGCAATACTTCTTCCTCCGAGTTGCTCACACAGTTTACTACTTTTTGTGTAGTTTTTGTCTGCCAGAAACTATAATTCACTAGCTGTGTATCATAAAAGAGTCATCGTTTCTCCTCCTAGGGGTTTTCGAGATTTCTTAATCCAAACCGCAAGTAACGAGGCATTGGCTACCTTAAGAGAGTCATAGTTACTCGTCCCAATTGCTTACCCAGTCTGCCACTTTTTCTTACTGTGGCCAGTCTGCCAGAAGCGATATGTCACTCGTTGTGTATCTTAAGAGATTCATCGTTACTCCTTCCATAGGTTACTGGTATTCTCTGAGTCAATACCTCTCTTGACGAAAAAGTGGCTATCTTAATAGTGCAATACTTCTTCCTCCGAGTTGCTCACACAGTTTACTACTTTTTGTGTACTTGCCAGTCTGCCAGAAGCGATATGTCACTAGTTGTGTGTCATAAAAGGGTCATCGTTTCTCCTCCTAGGGGTTATTCGAGATTTCTTAATCCAAACCGCAAGTAACGAGGCATTGGCTACCTTAAGAGAGTCATAGTTACTCGTCCCAATTGCTCACCCAGTCTGCCACTTTTCCTTACTGCGGCCAGTCTGCCAGAAGCGATATGTCACTCGTTGTGTATCTTAAGAGATTCATCGTTACTCTTTCCATAGGTTACTGGTGTTCTCTGATTCAATGCCTCTCGTGACGAAAAAGTGGCTATCTTAATAGTTCAATACTTCTACCTCCCATTTGCTCACACAGTTTACTACTTTTTTGTGTAGTTTTTGTCTGCCAGAAACTATAATTCACTAGTTTTGTATCATAAAAGAGTCATCGTTTCTCCTCCTAGGGGTTATTCGAGACCTCTTAATGCAAACCGCAAGTAACGAGGCATTGGCTACCTTAAGAGAGTCATAGTTACTCGTCCCAATTGCTCACCCAGTCTGCCACTTTTCCTTACTGCGGCCAGTCTGCCAGAAGCGATATGTCACTCGTTGTGTATCTTAAGAGATTCATCGTTACTCTTTCCATAGGTTACTGAAATTCTCTGATTCAATGCCTCTCGTGACGAAAAAGTGGCTATCTTAATAGTGCAATACTTCTTCCTCCCAGTTGCTCACACAGTTTACTACTTTTTTGTGTAGTTTTTGTCTGCCAGAAACTATAATTCACTAGTTTTGTATCATAAAAGAGTCATCGTTTCTCCTCCTAGGGGTTATTCGAGACCTCTTAATCCAAACCGCAAGTAACGAGGCATTGGCTACCTTAAGAGAGTCATAGTTACTCGTCCCAATTGCTCACCCAGTCTGCCACTTTTTCTTACTGCGGCCAGTCTGCCAGAAGCGATATGTCACTCGTTGTGTAACTTAAGAGATTCATCGTTACTCCTTCCATAGGTTACTGGTATTCTATGAGTCAATACCTCTCGTGACGAAAAAGTGGCTATCTTAATAGTGCAATACTTCTTCCTCCGAGTTGCTCACACAGTTTACTACTTTATGTGTAGTTTTTGTCTGCCAGAAACTATAATTCACTAGCTGTGTATCATAAAAGAGTCATCGTTTCTCCTCCTAGGGGTTTTCGAGATTTCTTAATCCAAACCGCAAGTAACGAGGCATTGGCTACCTTAAGAGAGTCATAGTTACTCGTCCCAATTGCTCACCCAGTCTGCCACTTTTCCTTACTGCGGCCAGTCTGCCAGAAGCGATATGTCACTCGTTGTGTATCTTAAGAGATTCATCGTTACTCTTTCCATAGGTTACTGGTATTCTCTGATTCAATGCCTCTTGTGACGAAAAAGTGGCTATCTTAATAGTGCAATACTTCTTCCTCCCAGTTGCTCACACAGTTTACTACTTTTTTGTGTAGTTTTTGTCTGCCAGAAACTATAATTCACTAGTTTTGTATCATAAAAGAGTCATCGTTTCTCCTCCTAGGGGTTATTCGAGACCTCTTAATGCAAACCGCAAGTAACGAGGCATTGGCTACCTTAAGAGAGTCATAGTTACTCGTCCCAATTGCTCACCCAGTCTGCCACTTTTCCTTACTGCGGAAAGTCTGCCAGAAGCGATATGTCACTCGTGTATCTTAAGAGATTCATCGTTACTCTTTCCATAGGTTACTGGTATTCTCTGATTCAATGCCTCTCGTGACGAAAAAGTGGCTATCTTAATAGTGCAATACTTCTTCCTCCCAGTTGCTCACACAGTTTACTACTTTTTTGTGTAGTTTTTGTCTGCCAGAAACTATAATTCACTAGTTTTGGATCATAAAAGAGTCATCGTTTCTCCTCCTAGGGGTTATTCGTGACCTCTTAATGCAAACCGCAAGTAACGAGGCATTGGCTACCTTAAGAGAGTCATAGTTACTCGTCCCAATAGCTCACCCAGTCTGCCACTTTTCCTTACTGCGGCCAGTCTGCCAGAAGCGATATGTCACTCGTTGTGTATCTTAAGAGATTCATCGTTACTCTTTCCATAGGTTACTGGTATTCTCTGATTCAATGCCTCTCGTGACGAAAAAGTGGCTATCTTAATAGTGCAATACTTCTTCCTCCCAGTTGCTCACACAGTTTACTACTTTTTTGTGTAGTTTTTGTCTGCCAGAAACTATAATTCACTAGTTTTGTATCATAAAAGAGTCATCGTTTCTCCTCCTAGGGGTTTTCGAGATTTCTTAATCCAAACCGCAAGTAACGAGGCATTGGCTACCTTAAGAGAGTCATAGTTACTCGTCCCAATTGCTCACCCAGTCTGCCACTTTTCCTTACTGCGGCCAGTCTGCCAGAAGCGATATGTCACTCGTTGTGTATCTTAAGAGATTCATCGTTACTCTTTCCATAGGTTACTGGTATTCTCTGATTCAATGCCTCTCGTGACGAAAAAGTGGCTATCTTAATAGTGCAATACTTCTTCCTCCCAGTTGCTCACACAGTTTACTACTTTTTTGTGTAGTTTTTGTCTGCCAGAAACTATAATTCACTAGTTTTGTATCATAAAAGAGTCATCGTTTCTCCTCCTAGGGGTTATTCGAGACCTCTTAATGCAAACCGCAAGTAACGAGGCATTGGCTACCATAAGAGAGTCATAGTTACTCGTCCCAATTGCTCACCCAGTCTGCCACTTTTCCTTACTGCGGCCAGTCTGCCAGAAGCGATATGTCACTCGTTGTGTATCTTAAGAGATTCATCGTTACTCTTTCCATAGGTTACTGGTATTCTCTGATTCAATGCCTCTCGTGACGAAAAAGTGGCTATCTTAATAGTGCAATACTTCTTCCTCCCAGTTGCTCACACAGTTTACTACTTTTTTGTGTAGTTTTTGTCTGCCAGAAACTATAATTCACTAGTTTTGTATCATAAAAGAGTCATCGTTTCTCCTCCTAGGGGTTATTCGAGACCTCTTAATGCAAACCGCAAGTAACGAGGCATTGGCTACCTTAAGAGAGTCATAGTTACTCGTCCCAATTGCTCACCCAGTCTGCCACTTTTCCTTACTGCGGCCAGTCTGCCAGAAGCGATATGTCACTCGTTGTGTATCTTAAGAGATTCATCGTTACTCTTTCCATAGGTTACTGGTATTCTCTGATTCAATGCCTCTCGTGACGAAAAAGTGGCTATCTTAATAGTGCAATACTTCTTCCTCCGAGTTGCTCACACAGTTTACTACTTTTTTGTGTAGTTTTTGTCTGCCAGAAACTATAATTCACTAGTTTTGTATCATAAAAGAGTCATCGTTTCTCCTCCTAGGGGTTATTCGAGACCTCTTAATCCAAACCGCAAGTAACGAGGCATTGGCTACCTTAAGAGAGTCATAGTTACTCGTCCCAATTGCTCACCCAGTCTGCCACTTTTTCTTACTGCGGCCAGTCTGCCAGAAGCGATATGTCACTCGTTGTGTATCTTAAGAGATTCATCGTTACTCCTTCCATAGGTTACTGGTATTCTCTGAGTCAATACCTCTCGTGACGAAAAAGTGGCTATCTTAATAGTGCAATACTTCTTCCTCCGAGTTGCTCACACAGTTTACTACTTTTTGTGTAGTTTTTGTCTGCCAGAAACTATAATTCACTAGCTGTGTATCATAAAAGAGTCATCGTTTCTCCTCCTAGGGGTTTTCGAGATTTCTTAATCCAAACCGCAAGTAACGAGGCATTGGCTACCTTAAGAGAGTCATAGTTACTCGTCCCAATTGCTTACCCAGTCTGCCACTTTTTCTTACTGTGGCCAGTCTGCCAGAAGCGATATGTCACTCGTTGTGTATCTTAAGAGATTCATCGTTACTCCTTCCATAGGTTACTGGTATTCTCTGAGTCAATACCTCTCTTGACGAAAAAGTGGCTATCTTAATAGTGCAATACTTCTTCCTCCGAGTTGCTCACACAGTTTACTACTTTTTGTGTACTTGCCAGTCTGCCAGAAGCGATATGTCACTAGTTGTGTGTCATAAAAGGGTCATCGTTTCTCCTCCTAGGGGTTATTCGAGATTTCTTAATCCAAACCGCAAGTAACGAGGCATTGGCTACCTTAAGAGAGTCATAGTTACTCGTCCCAATTGCTCACCCAGTCTGCCACTTTTCCTTACTGCGGCCAGTCTGCCAGAAGCGATATGTCACTCGTTGTGTATCTTAAGAGATTCATCGTTACTCTTTCCATAGGTTACTGGTGTTCTCTGATTCAATGCCTCTCGTGACGAAAAAGTGGCTATCTTAATAGTTCAATACTTCTACCTCCCATTTGCTCACACAGTTTACTACTTTTTTGTGTAGTTTTTGTCTGCCAGAAACTATAATTCACTAGTTTTGTATCATAAAAGAGTCATCGTTTCTCCTCCTAGGGGTTATTCGAGACCTCTTAATGCAAACCGCAAGTAACGAGGCATTGGCTACCTTAAGAGAGTCATAGTTACTCGTCCCAATTGCTCACCCAGTCTGCCACTTTTCCTTACTGCGGCCAGTCTGCCAGAAGCGATATGTCACTCGTTGTGTATCTTAAGAGATTCATCGTTACTCTTTCCATAGGTTACTGGTATTCTCTGATTCAATGCCTCTCCTGACGAAAAAGTGGCTATCTTAATAGTGCAATACTTCTTCCTCCCAGTTGCTCACACAGTTTACTACTTTTTTGTGTAGTTTTTGTCTGCCAGAAACTATAATTCACTAGTTTTGTATCATAAAAGAGTCATCGTTTCTCCTCCTAGGGGTTTTCGAGATTTCTTAATCCAAACCGCAAGTAACGAGGCATTGGCTACCTTAAGAGAGTCATAGTTACTCGTCCCAATTGCTCACCCAGTCTGCCACTTTTCCTTACTGCGGCCAGTCTGCCAGAAGCGATATGTCACTCGTTGTGTATCTTAAGAGATTCATCGTTACTCTTTCCATAGGTTACTGGTATTCTCTGATTCAATGCCTCTCGTGACGAAAAAGTGGCTATCTTAATAGTGCAATACTTCTTCCTCCCAGTTGCTCACACAGTTTACTACTTTTTTGTGTAGTTTTTGTCTGCCAGAAACTATAATTCACTAGTTTTGTATCATAAAGGAGTCATCGTTTCTCCTCCTAGGGGTTATTCGAGACCTCTTAATGCAAACCGCAAGTAACGAGGCATTGGCTACCTTAAGAGAGTCATAGTTACTCGTCCCAATTGCTCACCCAGTCTGCCACTTGTCCTTACTGCGGCCAGTCTGCCAGAAGCGATATGTCACTCGTTGTGTATCTTAAGAGATTCATCGTTACTCTTTCCATAGGTTACTGGTATTCTCTGATTCAATGCCTCTCGTGACGAAAAAGTGGCTATCTTAATAGTGCAATACTTCTTCCTCCCAGTTGCTCACACAGTTTACTACTTTTTTGTGTAGTTTTTGTCTGCCAGAAACTATAATTCACTAGTTTTGTATCATAAAAGAGTCATCGTTTCTCCTCCTAGGGGTTATTCGAGACCTCTTAATGCAAACCGCAAGTAACGAGGCATTGGCTACCTTAAGAGAGTCATAGTTACTCGTCCCAATTGCTCACCCAGTCTGCCACTTTTCCTTACTGCGGCCAGTCTGCCAGAAGCGATATGTCACTCGTTGTGTATCTTAAGAGATTCATCGTTACTCCTTCCATAGGTTACTGGTATTCTCTGATTCAATGCCTCTCGTGACGAAAAAGTGGCTATCTTAATAGTGCAATACTTCTTCCTCCCAGTTGCTCACACAGTTTACTACTTTTTTGTGTAGTTTTTGTCTGCCAGAAACTATAATTCACTAGTTTTGTATCATAAAAGAGTCATCGTTTCTCCTCCTAGGGGTTATTCGAGACCTCTTAATCCAAACCGCAAGTAACGAGGCATTGGCTACCTTAAGAGAGTCATAGTTACTCGTCCCAATTGCTCACCCAGTCTGCCACTTTTCCTTACTGCGGCCAGTCTGCCAGAAGCGATATGTCACTCGTTGTGTATCTTAAGAGATTCATCGTTACTCTTTCCATAGGTTACTGGTATTCTCTGATTCAATGCCTCTCGTGACGAAAAAGTGGCTATCTTAATAGTGCAATACTTCTTCCTCCCAGTTGCTCACACAGTTTACTACTTTTTTGTGTAGTTTTTGTCTGCCAGAAACTATAATTCACTAGTTTTGTATCATAAAAGAGTCATCGTTTCTCCTCCTAGGGGTTATTCGAGACCTCTTAATGCAAACCGCAAGTAACGAGGCATTGGCTACCTTAAGAGAGTCATAGTTACTCGTCCCAATTGCTCACCCAGTCTGCCACTTTTCCTTACTGCGGAAAGTCTGCCAGAAGCGATATGTCACTCGTGTATCTTAAGAGATTCATCGTTACTCTTTCCATAGGTTACTGGTATTCTCTGATTCAATGCCTCTCGTGACGAAAAAGTGGCTATCTTAATAGTGCAATACTTCTTCCTCCCAGTTGCTCACACAGTTTACTACTTTTTTGTGTAGTTTTTGTCTGCCAGAAACTATAATTCACTAGTTTTGTATCATAAAAGAGTCATCGTTTCTCCTCCTAGGGGTTATTCGAGACCTCTTAATGCAAACCGCAAGTAACGAGGCATTGGCTACCTTAAGAGAGTCATAGTTACTCGTCCCAATTGCTCACCCAGTCTGCCACTTTTCCTTACTGCGGCCAGTCTGCCAGAAGCGATATGTCACTCGTTGTGTATCTTAAGAGATTCATCGTTACTCTTTCCATAGGTTACTGGTATTCTCTGATTCAATGCCTCTCGTGACGAAAAAGTGGCTATCTTAATAGTGCAATACTTCTTCCTCCCAGTTGCTCACACAGTTTACTACTTTTTTGTGTAGTTTTTGTCTGCCAGAAACTATAATTCACTAGTTTTGTATCATAAAAGAGTCATCGTTTCTCCTCCTAGGGGTTTTCGAGATTTCTTAATCCAAACCGCAAGTAACGAGGCATTGGCTACCTTAAGAGAGTCATAGTTACTCGTCCCAATTGCTCACCCAGTCTGCCACTTTTCCTTACTGCGGCCAGTCTGCCAGAAGCGATATGTCACTCGTTGTGTATCTTAAGAGATTCATCGTTACTCTTTCCATAGGTTACTGGTATTCTCTGATTCAATGCCTCTCGTGACGAAAAAGTGGCTATCTTAATAGTGCAATACTTCTTCCTCCCAGTTGCTCACACAGTTTACTACTTTTTTGTGTAGTTTTTGTCTGCCAGAAACTATAATTCACTAGTTTTGTATCATAAAAGAGTCATCGTTTCTCCTCCTAGGGGTTATTCGAGACCTCTTAATGCAAACCGCAAGTAACGAGGCATTGGCTACCTTAAGAGAGTCATAGTTACTCGTCCCAATTGCTCACCCAGTCTGCCACTTGTCCTTACTGCGGCCAGTCTGCCAGAAGCGATATGTCACTCGTTGTGTATCTTAAGAGATTCATCGTTACTCTTTCCATAGGTTACTGGTATTCTCTGATTCAATGCCTCTCGTGACGAAAAAGTGGCTATCTTAATAGTGCAATACTTCTTCCTCCCAGTTGCTCACACAGTTTACTACTTTTTTGTGTAGTTTTTGTCTGCCAGAAACTATAATTCACTAGTTTTGTATCATAAAAGAGTCATCGTTTCTCCTCCTAGGGGTTATTCGAGACCTCTTAATGCAAACCGCAAGTAACGAGGCATTGGCTACCTTAAGAGAGTCATAGTTACTCGTCCCAATTGCTCACCCAGTCTGCCACTTTTCCTTACTGCGGCCAGTCTGCCAGAAGCGATATGTCACTCGTTGTGTATCTTAAGAGATTCATCGTTACTCCTTCCATAGGTTACTGGTATTCTCTGATTCAATGCCTCTCGTGACGAAAAAGTGGCTATCTTAATAGTGCAATACTTCTTCCTCCGAGTTGCTCACACAGTTTACTACTTTTTTGTGTAGTTTTTGTCTGCCAGAAACTATAATTCACTAGTTTTGTATCATAAAAGAGTCATCGTTTCTCCTCCTAGGGGTTATTCGAGACCTCTTAATCCAAACCGCAAGTAACGAGGCATTGGCTACCTTAAGAGAGTCATAGTTACTCGTCCCAATTGCTCACCCAGTCTGCCAATTTTTCTAACTGCGGCCAGTCTGCCAGAAGCGATATGTCACTCGTTGTGTATCTTAAGAGATTCATCGTTACTCCTTCCATAGGTTACTGGTATTCTCTGAGTCAATACCTCTCGTGACGAAAAAGTGGCTATCTTAATAGTGCAATACTTCTTCCTCCGAGTTGCTCACACAGTTTACTACTTTTTGTGTAGTTTTTGTCTGCCAGAAACTATAATTCACTAGCTGTGTATCATAAAAGAGTCATCGTTTCTCCTCCTAGGGTTTTCGAGATTTCTTAATCCAAACCGCAAGTAACGAGGCATTGGCTACCTTAAGAGAGTCATAGTTACTCGTCCCAATTGCTTACCCAGTCTGCCACTTTTTCTTACTGTGGCCAGTCTGCCAGAAGCGATATGTCACTCGTTGTGTATCTTAAGAGATTCATCGTTACTCCTTCCATAGGTTACTGGTATTCTCTGAGTCAATACCTCTCTTGACGAAAAAGTGGCTATCTTAATAGTGCAATACTTCTTCCTCCGAGTTGCTCACACAGTTTACTACTTTTTGTGTACTTGCCAGTCTGCCAGAAGCGATATGTCACTAGTTGGGTGTCATAAAAGGGTCATCGTTTCTCCTCCTAGGGGTTATTCGAGATTTCTTAATCCAAACCGCAAGTAACGAGGCATTGGCTACCTTAAGAGAGTCATAGTTACTCGTCCCAATTGCTCACCCAGTCTGCCACTTTTCCTTACTGCGGCCAGTCTGCCAGAAGCGATATGTCACTCGTTGTGTATCTTAAGAGATTCATCGTTACTCTTTCCATAGGTTACTGGTGTTCTCTGATTCAATGCCTCTCGTGACGAAAAAGTGGCTATCTTAATAGTTCAATACATCTTCCTCCCATTTGCTCACACAGTTTACTACTTTTTTGTGTAGTTTTTGTCTGCCAGAAACTATAATTCACTAGTTTTGTATCATAAAAGAGTCATCGTTTCTCCTCCTAGGGGTTATTCGAGACCTCTTAATGCAAACCGCAAGTAACGAGGCATTGGCTACCTTAAGAGAGTCATAGTTACTCGTCCCAATTGCTCACCCAGTCTGCCACTTTTCCTTACTGCGGCCAGTCTGCCAGAAGCGATATGTCACTCGTTGTGTATCTTAAGAGATTCATCGTTACTCTTTCCATAGGTTACTGGTATTCTCTGATTCAATGCCTCTCGTGACGAAAAAGTGGCTATCTTAATAGTGCAATACTTCTTCCTCCCAGTTGCTCACACAGTTTACTACTTTTTTGTGTAGTTTTTGTCTGCCAGAAACTATAATTCACTAGTTTTGTATCATAAAAGAGTCATCGTTTCTCCTCCTAGGGGTTTTCGAGATTTCTTAATCCAAACCGCAAGTAACGAGGCATTGGCTACCTTAAGAGAGTCATAGTTACTCGTCCCAATTGCTCACCCAGTCTGCCACTTTTCCTTACTGCAGCCAGTCTGCCAGAAGCGATATGTCACTCGTTGTGTATCTTAAGAGATTCATCGTTACTCTTTCCATAGGTTACTGGTATTCTCTGATTCAATGCCTCTCGTGACGAAAAAGTGGCTATCTTAATAGTGCAATACTTCTTCCTCCCAGTTGCTCACACAGTTTACTACTTTTTTGTGTAGTTTTTGTCTGCCAGAAACTATAATTCACTAGTTTTGTATCATAAAAGAGTCATCGTTTCTCCTCCTAGGGGTTATTCGAGACCTCTTAATGCAAACCGCAAGTAACGAGGCATTGGCTACCTTAAGAGAGTCATAGTTACTCGTCCCAATTGCTCACCCAGTCTGCCACTTGTCCTTACTGCGGCCAGTCTGCCAGAAGCGATATGTCACTCGTTGTGTATCTTAAGAGATTCATCGTTACTCTTTCCATAGGTTACTGGTATTCTCTGATTCAATGCCTCTCGTGAAGAAAAAGTGGCTATCTTAATAGTGCAATACTTCTTCCTCCCAGTTGCTCACACAGTTTACTACTTTTTTGTGTAGTTTTTGTCTGCCAGAAACTATAATTCACTAGTTTTGTATCATAAAAGAGTCATCGTTTCTCCTCCTAGGGGTTATTCGAGACCTCTTAATGCAAACCGCAAGTAACGAGGCATTGGCTACCTTAAGAGAGTCATAGTTACTCGTCCCAATTGCTCACCCAGTCTGCCACTTTTCCTTACTGCGGCCAGTCTGCCAGAAGCGATATGTCACTCGTTGTGTATCTTAAGAGATTCATCGTTACTCCTTCCATAGGTTACTGGTATTCTCTGATTCAATGCCTCTCGTGACGAAAAAGTGGCTATCTTAATAGTGCAATACTTCTTCCTCCCAGTTGCTCACACAGTTTACTACTTTTTTGTGTAGTTTTTGTCTGCCAGAAACTATAATTCACTAGTTTTGTATCATAAAAGAATCATCGTTTCTCCTCCTAGGGGTTATTCGAGACCTCTTAATCCAAACCGCAAGTAACGAGGCATTGGCTACCTTAAGAGAGTCATAGTTACTCGTCCCAATTGCTCACCCAGTCTGCCACTTTTTCTTACTGCGGCCAGTCTGCCAGAAGCGATATGTCACTCGTTGTGTATCTTAAGAGATTCATCGTTACTCCTTCCATAGGTTACTGGTATTCTCTGAGTCAATACCTCTCGTGACGAAAAAGTGGCTATCTTAATAGTGCAATACTTCTTCCTCCGAGTTGCTCACACAGTTTACTACTTTTTGTGTAGTTTTTGTCTGCCAGAAACTATAATTCACTAGCTGTGTATCATAAAAGAGTCATCGTTTCTCCTCCTAGGGTTTTCGAGATTTCTTAATCCAAACCGCAAGTAACGAGGCATTGGCTACCTTAAGAGAGTCATAGTTACTCGTCCCAATTGCTTACCCAGTCTGCCACTTTTTCTTACTGTGGCCAGTCTGCCAGAAGCGATATGTCACTCGTTGTGTATCTTAAGAGATTCATCGTTACTCCTTCCATAGGTTACTGGTATTCTCTGAGTCAATACCTCTCTTGACGAAAAAGTGGCTATCTTAATAGTGCAATACTTCTTCCTCCGAGTTGCTCACACAGTTTACTACTTTTTGTGTACTTGCCAGTCTGCCAGAAGCGATATGTCACTAGTTGTGTGTCATAAAAGGGTCATCGTTTCTCCTCCTAGGGGTTATTCGAGATTTCTTAATCCAAACCGCAAGTAACGAGGCATTGGCTACCTTAAGAGAGTCATAGTTACTCGTCCCAATTGCTCACCCAGTCTGCCACTTTTCCTTACTGCGGCCAGTCTGCCAGAAGCGATATGTCACTCGTTGTGTATCTTAAGAGATTCATCGTTACTCTTTCCATAGGTTACTGGTGTTCTCTGATTCAATGCCTCTCGTGACGAAAAAGTGGCTATCTTAATAGTTCAATACATCTTCCTCCCATTTGCTCACACAGTTTACTACTTTTTTGTGTAGTTTTTGTCTGCCAGAAACTATAATTCACTAGTTTTGTATCATAAAAGAGTCATCGTTTCTCCTCCTAGGGGTTATTCGAGACCTCTTAATGCAAACCGCAAGTAACGAGGCATTGGCTACCTTAAGAGAGTCATAGTTACTCGTCCCAATTGCTCACCCAGTCTGCCACTTTTCCTTACTGCGGCCAGTCTGCCAGAAGCGATATGTCACTCGTTGTGTATCTTAAGAGATTCATCGTTACTCTTTCCATAGGTTACTGGTATTCTCTGATTCAATGCCTCTCGTGACGAAAAAGTGGCTATCTTAATAGTGCAATACTTCTTCCTCCCAGTTGCTCACACAGTTTACTACTTTTTTGTGTAGTTTTTGTCTGCCAGAAACTATAATTCACTAGTTTTGTATCATAAAAGAGTCATCGTTTCTCCTCCTAGGGGTTTTCGAGATTTCTTAATCCAAACCGCAAGTAACGAGGCATGGGCTACCTTAAGAGAGTCATAGTTTCTCGTCCCAATTGCTCACCCAGTCTGCCACTTTTCCTTACTGCGGCCAGTCTGCCAGAAGCGATATGTCACTCGTTGTGTATCTTAAGAGATTCATCGTTACTCTTTCCATAGGTTACTGGTATTCTCTGATTCAATGCCTCTCGTGACGAAAAAGTGGCTATCTTAATAGTGCAATACTTCTTCCTCCCAGTTGCTCACACAGTTTACTACTTTTTTGTGTAGTTTTTGTCTGCCAGAAACTATAATTCACTAGTTTTGTATCATAAAAGAGTCATCGTTTCTCCTCCTAGGGGTTATTCGAGACCTCTTAATGCAAACCGCAAGTAACGAGGCATTGGCTACCTTAAGAGAGTCATAGTTACTCGTCCCAATTGCTCACCCAGTCTGCCACTTGTCCTTACTGCGGCCAGTCTGCCAGAAGCGATATGTCACTCGTTGTGTATCTTAAGAGATTCATCGTTACTCTTTCCATAGGTTACTGGTATTCTCTGATTCAATGCCTCTCGTGACGAAAAAGTGGCTATCTTAATAGTGCAATACTTCTTCCTCCGAGTTGCTCACACAGTTTACTACTTTTTGTGTACTTGCCAGTCTGCCAGAGCCGATACGTCACTAGTTGTGTATCATAAAAGAGTCATCGTTTCTCCTCCTAGGGGTTATTCGAGATTTCTTAATCCAAACCGCAAGTAACGAGGCATTGGCTACCTTAAGAGAGTCATAGTTACTCGTCCCAATTGCTCACCCAGTCTGCCACTTTTCCTTACTGCGGCCAGTCTGCCAGAAGCGATATGTCACTCGTTGTGTATCTTAAGAGATTCATCGTTACTCCTTCCATAGGTTACTGGTATTCTCTGATTCAATGCCTCTCGTGACGAAAAAGTGGCTATCTTAATAGTGCAATACTTCTTCCTCCCAGTTGCTCACACAGTTTACTACTTTTTTGTGTAGTTTTTGTCTGCCAGAAACTATAATTCACTAGTTTTGTATCATAAAAGAATCATCGTTTCTCCTCCTAGGGGTTATTCGAGACCTCTTAATCCAAACCGCAAGTAACGAGGCATTGGCTACCTTAAGAGAGTCATAGTTACTCGTCCCAATTGCTCACCCAGTCTGCCACTTTTTCTTACTGCGGCCAGTCTGCCAGAAGCGATATGTCACTCGTTGTGTATCTTAAGAGATTCATCGTTACTCCTTCCATAGGTTACTGGTATTCTCTGAGTCAATACCTCTCGTGACGAAAAAGTGGCTATCTTAATAGTGCAATACTTCTTCCTCCGAGTTGCTCACACAGTTTACTACTTTTTGTGTAGTTTTTGTCTGCCAGAAACTATAATTCACTAGCTGTGTATCATAAAAGAGTCATCGTTTCTCCTCCTAGGGGTTTTCGAGATTTCTTAATCCAAACCGCAAGTAACGAGGCATTGGCTACCTTAAGAGAGTCATAGTTACTCGTCCCAATTGCTTACCCAGTCTGCCACTTTTTCTTACTGTGGCCAGTCTGCCAGAAGCGATATGTCACTCGTTGTGTATCTTAAGAGATTCATCGTTACTCCTTCCATAGGTTACTGGTATTCTCTGAGTCAATACCTCTCTTGACGAAAAAGTGGCTATCTTAATAGTGCAATACTTCTTCCTCCGAGTTGCTCACACAGTTTACTACTTTTTGTGTACTTGCCAGTCTGCCAGAAGCGATATGTCACTAGTTGTGTGTCATAAAAGGGTCATCGTTTCTCCTCCTAGGGGTTATTCGAGATTTCTTAATCCAAACCGCAAGTAACGAGGCATTGGCTACCTTAAGAGAGTCATAGTTACTCGTCCCAATTGCTCACCCAGTCTGCCACTTTTCCTTACTGCGGCCAGTCTGCCAGAAGCGATATGTCACTCGTTGTGTATCTTAAGAGATTCATCGTTACTCTTTCCATAGGTTACTGGTGTTCTCTGATTCAATGCCTCTCGTGACGAAAAAGTGGCTATCTTAATAGTTCAATACTTCTTCCTCCCATTTGCTCACACAGTTTACTACTTTTTTGTGTAGTTTTTGTCTGCCAGAAACTATAATGCACTAGTTTTGTATCATAAAAGAGTCATCGTTTCTCCTCCTAGGGGTTATTCGAGACCTCTTAATGCAAACCGCAAGTAACGAGGCATTGGCTACCTTAAGAGAGTCATAGTTACTCGTCCCAATTGCTCACCCAGTCTGCCACTTTTCCTTACTGCGGCCAGTCTGCCAGAAGCGATATGTCACTCGTTGTGTATCTTAAGAGATTCATCGTTACTCTTTCCATAGGTTACTGGTATTCTCTGATTCAATGCCTCTCGTGACGAAAAAGTGGCTATCTTAATAGTGCAATACATCTTCCTCCCAGTTGCTCACACAGTTTACTACTTTTTTGTGTAGTTTTTGTCTGCCAGAAACTATAATTCACTAGTTTTGTATCATAAAAGAGTCATCGTTTCTCCTCCTAGGTGTTATTCGAGACCTCTTAATCCAAACCGCAAGTAACGAGGCATTGGCTACCTTAAGAGAGTCATAGTTACTCGTCCCAATTGCTCACCCAGTCTGCCACTTTTTCTTACTGCGGCCAGTCTGCCAGAAGCGATATGTCACTCGTTGTGTATCTTAAGAGATTCATCGTTACTCCTTCCATAGGTTACTGGTATTCTCTGAGTCAATACCTCTCGTGACGAAAAAGTGGCTATCTTAATAGTGCAATACTTCTTCCTCCGAGTTGCTCACACAGTTTACTACTTTTTGTGTAGTTTTTGTCTGCCAGAAACTATAATTCACTAGCTGTGTATCATAAAAGAGTCATCGTTTCTCCTCCTAGGGGTTTTCGAGATTTCTTAATCCAAACCGCAAGTAACGAGGCATTGGCTACCTTAAGAGAGTCATAGTTACTCGTCCCAATTGCTCACCCAGTCTGCCACTTTTCCTTACTGCGGCCAGTCTGCCAGAAGCGATATGTCACTCGTTGTGTATCTTAAGAGATTCATCGTTACTCCTTCCATAGGTTACTGGTATTCTCTGATTCAATGTCTCTCGTGACGAAAAAGGGGCTATCTTAATAGTGCAATACTTCTTCCTCCCAGTTGCTCACACAGTTTACTACTTTTTTGTGTAGTTTTTGTCTGCCAGAAACTATAATTCACTAGTTTTGTATCATAAAAGAGTCATCGTTTCTCCTCCTAGGGGTTATTCGAGACCTCTTAATGCAAACCGCAAGTAACGAGGCATTGGCTACCTTAAGAGAGTCATAGTTACTCGTCCCAATTGCTCACCCAGTCTGCCACTTTTCCTTACTGCGGCCAGTCTGCCAGAAGCGATATGTCACTCGTTGTGTATCTTAAGAGATTCATCGTTACTCTTTCCATAGGTTACTGGTATTCTCTGATTCAATGCCTCTCGTGACGAAAAAGTGGCTATCTTAATAGTGCAATACTTCTTCCTCCCAGTTGCTCACACAGTTTACTACTTTTTTGTGTAGTTTTTGTCTGCCAGAAACTATAATTCACTAGTTTTGTATCATAAAAGAGTCATCGTTTCTCCTCCTAGGTGTTATTCGAGACCTCTTAATCCAAACCGCAAGTAACGAGGCATTGGCTACCTTAAGAGAGTCATAGTTACTCGTCCCAATTGCTCACCCAGTCTGCCACTTTTTCTTACTGCGGCCAGTCTGCCAGAAGCGATATGTCACTCGTTGTGTATCTTAAGAGATTCATCGTTACTCCTTCCATAGGTTACTGGTATTCTCTGAGTCAATACCTCTCGTGACGAAAAAGTGGCTATCTTAATAGTGCAATACTTCTTCCTCCGAGTTGCTCACACAGTTTACTACTTTTTGTGTAGTTTTTGTCTGCCAGAAACTATAATTCACTAGCTGTGTATCATAAAAGAGTCATCGTTTCTCCTCCTAGGGGTTTTCGAGATTTCTTAATCCAAACCGCAAGTAACGAGGCATTGGCTACCTTAAGAGAGTCGTAGTTACTCGTCCCCATTGCTCACCCAGTCTGCCACTTTTTCTTACTGTGGCCAGTCTGCCAGAAGCGATATGTCACTCGTTGTGTATCTTAAGAGATTCATCGTTACTCCTTCCATAGGTTACTGGTATTCTCTGAGTCAATACCTCTCTTGACGAAAAAGTGGCTATCTTAATAGTGCAATACTTCTTCCTCCGAGTTGCTCACACAGTTTACTACTTTTAGTGTACTTGCCAGTCTGCCAGAAGCGATATGTCACTAGTTGTGTATCATAAAAGGGTCATCGATTCTCCTCCTAGGGGTTATTCGAGATTTCTTAATCCAAACCGCAAGTAACGAGGCATTGGCTACCTTAAGAGAGTCATAGTTACTCGTCCCAATTGCTCACTCAGTCTGCCACTTTTCCTTACTGCGGCCAGTCTTCCAGAAGCGATATGTCACTCGTTGTGTATCTTAAGAGATTCATCGTTACTCTTTCCATAGGTTACTGGTATTCTCTGATTCAATGCCTCTCGTGACGAAAAAGTGGCTATCTTAATAGTGCAATACTTCTTCCTCCCATTTGCTCACACAGTTTACTACTTTTTTGTGTAGTTTTTGTCTGCCAGAAACTATAATTCACTAGTTTTGTATCATAAAAGAGTCATCGTTTCTCCTCCTAGGGGTTATTGGAGACCTCTTAATGCAAACCGCAAGTAACGAGGCATTGGCTACCTTAAGAGAGTCATAGTTACTCGTCCCAATTGCTCACCCAGTCTGCCACTTTTCCTTACTGCGGCCAGTCTGCCAGAAGCGATATGTCACTCGTTGTGTATCTTAAGAGATTCATCGTTACTCTTTCCATAGGTTACTGGTATTCTCTGATTCAATGCCTCTCGTGACGAAAAAGTGGCTATCTTAATAGTTCAATACTTCTTCCTCCCATTTGCTCACACAGTTTACTACTTTTTTGTGTAGTTTTTGTCTGCCAGAAACTATAATTCACTAGTTTTGTATCATAAAAGAGTCATCGTTTCTCCTCCTAGGGGTTATTCGAGACCTCTTAATGCAAACCGCAAGTAACGAGGCATTGGCTACCTTAAGAGAGTCATAGTTACTCGTCCCAATTGCTCACCCAGTCTGCCACTTTTCCTTACTGCGGCCAGTCTGCCAGAAGCGATATGTCACTCGTTGTGTATCTTAAGAGATTCATCGTTACTCTTTCCATAGGTTACTGGTATTCTCTGATTCAATGCCTCTCGTGACGAAAAAGTGGCTATCTTAATAGTGCAATACTTCTTCCTCCCAGTTGCTCACACAGTTTACTACTTTTTTGTGTAGTTTTTGTCTGCCAGAAACTATAATTCACTAGTTTTGTATCATAAAAGAGTCATCGTTTCTCCTCCTAGGTGTTATTCGAGACCTCTTAATCCAAACCGCAAGTAACGAGGCATTGGCTACCTTAAGAGAGTCATAGTTACTCGTCCCAATTGCTCACCCAGTCTGCCACTTTTTCTTACTGCGGCCAGTCTGCCAGAAGCGATATGTCACTCGTTGTGTATCTTAAGAGATTCATCGTTACTCCTTCCATAGGTTACTGGTATTCTCTGAGTCAATACCTCTCGTGACGAAAAAGTGGCTATCTTAATAGTGCAATACTTCTTCCTCCGAGTTGCTCACACAGTTTACTACTTTTTGTGTAGTTTTTGTCTGCCAGAAACTATAATTCACTAGCTGTGTATCATAAAAGAGTCATCGTTTCTCCTCCTAGGGGTTTTCGAGATTTCTTAATCCAAACCGCAAGTAACGAGGCATTGGCTACCTTAAGAGAGTCATAGTTACTCGTCCCAATTGCTCACCCAGTCTGCCACTTTTCCTTACTGCGGCCAGTCTGCCAGAAGCGATATGTCACTCGTTGTGTATCTTAAGAGATTCATCGTTACTCCTTCCATAGGTTACTGGTATTCTCTGATTCAATGTCTCTCGTGACGAAAAAGGGGCTATCTTAATAGTGCAATACTTCTTCCTCCCAGTTGCTCACACAGTTTACTACTTTTTTGTGTAGTTTTTGTCTGCCAGAAACTATAATTCACTAGTTTTGTATCATAAAAGAGTCATCGTTTCTCCTCCTAGGGGTTATTCGAGACCTCTTAATGCAAACCGCAAGTAACGAGGCATTGGCTACCTTAAGAGAGTCATAGTTACTCGTCCCAATTGCTCACCCAGTCTGCCACTTTTCCTTACTGCGGCCAGTCTGCCAGAAGCGATATGTCACTCGTTGTGTATCTTAAGAGATTCATCGTTACTCTTTCCATAGGTTACTGGTATTCTCTGATTCAATGCCTCTCGTGACGAAAAAGTGGCTATCTTAATAGTGCAATACTTCTTCCTCCCAGTTGCTCACACAGTTTACTACTTTTTTGTGTAGTTTTTGTCTGCCAGAAACTATAATTCACTAGTTTTGTATCATAAAAGAGTCATCGTTTCTCCTCCTAGGTGTTATTCGAGACCTCTTAATCCAAACCGCAAGTAACGAGGCATTGGCTACCTTAAGAGAGTCATAGTTACTCGTCCCAATTGCTCACCCAGTCTGCCACTTTTTCTTACTGCGGCCAGTCTGCCAGAAGCGATATGTCACTCGTTGTGTATCTTAAGAGATTCATCGTTACTCCTTCCATAGGTTACTGGTATTCTCTGAGTCAATACCTCTCGTGACGAAAAAGTGGCTATCTTAATAGTGCAATACTTCTTCCTCCGAGTTGCTCACACAGTTTACTACTTTTTGTGTAGTTTTTGTCTGCCAGAAACTATAATTCACTAGCTGTGTATCATAAAAGAGTCATCGTTTCTCCTCCTAGGGGTTTTCGAGATTTCTTAATCCAAACCGCAAGTAACGAGGCATTGGCTACCTTAAGAGAGTCATAGTTACTCGTCCCCATTGCTCACCCAGTCTGCCACTTTTCCTTACTGCGGCCAGTCTGCCAGAAGCGATATGTCACTCGTTGTGTATCTTAAGAGATTCATCGTTACTCCTTCCATAGGTTACTGGTATTCTCTGATTCAATGTCTCTCGTGACGAAAAAGGGGCTATCTTAATAGTGCAATACTTCTTCCTCCCAGTTGCTCACACAGTTTACTACTTTTTTGTGTAGTTTTTGTCTGCCAGAAACTATAATTCACTAGTTTTGTATCATAAAAGAGTCATCGTTTCTCCTCCTAGGGGTTATTCGAGACCTCTTAATGCAAACCGCAAGTAACGAGGCATTGGCTACCTTAAGAGAGTCATAGTTACTCGTCCCAATTGCTCACCCAGTCTGCCACTTTTCCTTACTGCGGCCAGTCTGCCAGAAGCGATATGTCACTCGTTGTGTATCTTAAGAGATTCATCGTTACTCTTTCCATAGGTTACTGGTATTCTCTGATTCAATGCCTCTCGTGACGAAAAAGTGGCTATCTTAATAGTGCAATACTTCTTCCTCCCAGTTGCTCACACAGTTTACTACTTTTTTGTGTAGTTTTTGTCTGCCAGAAACTATAATTCACTAGTTTTGTATCATAAAAGAGTCATCGTTTCTCCTCCTAGGTGTTATTCGAGACCTCTTAATCCAAACCGCAAGTAACGAGGCATTGGCTACCTTAAGAGAGTCATAGTTACTCGTCCCAATTGCTCACCCAGTCTGCCACTTTTTCTTACTGCGGCCAGTCTGCCAGAAGCGATATGTCACTCGTTGTGTATCTTAAGAGATTCATCGTTACTCCTTCCATAGGTTACTGGTATTCTCTGAGTCAATACCTCTCGTGACGAAAAAGTGGCTATCTTAATAGTGCAATACTTCTTCCTCCGAGTTGCTCACACAGTTTACTACTTTTTGTGTAGTTTTTGTCTGCCAGAAACTATAATTCACTAGCTGTGTATCATAAAAGAGTCATCGTTTCTCCTCCTAGGGGTTTTCGAGATTTCTTAATCCAAACCGCAAGTAACGAGGCATTGGCTACCTTAAGAGAGTCGTAGTTACTCGTCCCCATTGCTCACCCAGTCTGCCACTTTTTCTTACTGTGGCCAGTCTGCCAGAAGCGATATGTCACTCGTTGTGTATCTTAAGAGATTCATCGTTACTCCTTCCATAGGTTACTGGTATTCTCTGAGTCAATACCTCTCTTGACGAAAAAGTGGCTATCTTAATACTGCAATACTTCTTCCTCCGAGTTGCTCACACAGTTTACTACTTTTAGTGTACTTGCCAGTCTGCCAGAAGCGATATGTCACTAGTTGTGTATCATAAAAGGGTCATCGATTCTCCTCCTAGGGGTTATTCGAGATTTCTTAATCCAAACCGCAAGAAACGAGGCATTGGCTACCTTAAGAGAGTCATAGTTACTCGTCCCAATTGCTCACTCAGTCTGCCACTTTTCCTTACTGCGGCCAGTCTTCCAGAAGCGATATGTCACTCGTTGTGTATCTTAAGAGATTCATCGTTACTCTTTCCATAGGTTACTGGTATTCTCTGATTCAATGCCTCTCGTGACGAAAAAGTGGCTATCTTAATAGTGCAATACTTCTTCCTCCCATTTGCTCACACAGTTTACTACTTTTTTGTGTAGTTTTTGTCTGCCAGAAACTATAATTCACTAGTTTTGTATCATAAAAGAGTCATCGTTTCTCCTCCTAGGGGTTATTGGAGACCTCTTAATGCAAACCGCAAGTAACGAGGCATTGGCTACCTTAAGAGAGTCATAGTTACTCGTCCCAATTGCTCACCCAGTCTGCCACTTTTCCTTACTGCGGCCAGTCTGCCAGAAGCGATATGTCACTCGTTGTGTATCTTAAGAGATTCATCGTTACTCTTTCCATAGGTTACTGGTATTCTCTGATTCAATGCCTCTCGTGACGAAAAAGTGGCTATCTTAATAGTGCAATACTTCTTCCTCCCAGTTGCTCACACAGTTTACTACTTTTTTGTGTAGTTTTTGTCTGCCAGAAACTATAATTCACTAGTTTTGTATCATAAAAGAGTCATCGTTTCTCCTCCTAGGTGTTATTCGAGACCTCTTAATCCAAACCGCAAGTAACGAGGCATTGGCTACCTTAAGAGAGTCATAGTTACTCGTCCCAATTGCTCACCCAGTCTGCCACTTTTTCTTACTGCGGCCAGTCTGCCAGAAGCGATATGTCACTCGTTGTGTATCTTAAGAGATTCATCGTTACTCCTTCCATAGGTTACTATTATTCTCTGAGTCAATACCTCTCGTGACGAAAAAGTGGCTATCTTAATAGTGCAATACTTCTTCCTCCGAGTTGCTCACACAGTTTACTACTTTTTGTGTAGTTTTTGTCTGCCAGAAACTATAATTCACTAGCTGTGTATCATAAAAGAGTCATCGTTTCTCCTCCTAGGGGTTTTCGAGATTTCTTAATCCAAACCGCAAGTAACGAGGCATTGGCTACCTTAAGAGAGTCGTAGTTACTCGTCCCCATTGCTCACCCAGTCTGCCACTTTTTCTTACTGTGGCCAGTCTGCCAGAAGCGATATGTCACTCGTTGTGTATCTTAAGAGATTCATCGTTACTCCTTCCATAGGTTACTGGTATTCTCTGAGTCAATACCTCTCTTGACGAAAAAGTGGCTATCTTAATAGTGCAATACTTCTTCCTCCGAGTTGCTCACACAGTTTACTACTTTTAGTGTACTTGCCAGTCTGCCAGAAGCGATATGTCACTAGTTGTGTATCATAAAAGGGTCATCGATTCTCCTCCTAGGGGTTATTCGAGATTTCTTAATCCAAACCGCAAGTAACGAGGCATTGGCTACCTTAAGAGAGTCATAGTTACTCGTCCCAATTGCTCACTCAGTCTGCCACTTTTCCTTACTGCGGCCAGTCTTCCAGAAGCGATATGTCACTCGTTGTGTATCTTAAGAGATTCATCGTTACTCTTTCCATAGGTTACTGGTATTCTCTGATTCAATGCCTCTCGTGACGAAAAAGTGGCTATCTTAATAGTGCAATACTTCTTCCTCCCATTTGCTCACACAGTTTACTACTTTTTTGTGTAGTTTTTGTCTGCCAGAAACTATAATTCACTAGTTTTGTATCATAAAAGAGTCATCGTTTCTTCTCCTAGGGGTTATTGGAGACCTCTTAATGCAAACCGCAAGTAACGAGGCATTGGCTACCTTAAGAGAGTCATAGTTACTCGTCCCAATTGCTCACCCAGTCTGCCACTTTTCCTTACTGCGGCCAGTCTGCCAGAAGCGATATGTCACTCGTTGTGTATCTTAAGAGATTCATCGTTACTCCTTCCATAGGTTACTGGTATTCTCTGATTCAATGCCTCTCGTGACGAAAAAGTGGCTATCTTAATAGTGCAATACTTCTTCCTCCCAGTTGCTCACACAGTTTACTACTTTTTTGTGTAGTTTTTGTCTGCCAGAAACTATAATTCACTAGTTTTGTATCATAAAAGAGTCATCGTTTCTCCTCCTAGGGGTTATTCGAGACCTCTTAATCCAAACCGCAAGTAACGAGGCATTGGCTACCTTAAGAGAGTCATAGTTACTCGTCCCAATTGCTCACCCAGTCTGCCACTATTTCTTACTGCGGCCAGTCTGCCAGAAGCGATATGTCACTCGTTGTGTATCTTAAGAGATTCATCGTTACTCCTTCCATAGGTTACTGGTATTCTATGAGTCAATACCTCTCGTGACGAAAAAGTGGCTATCTTAATAGTGCAATACTTCTTCCTCCGAGTTGCTCACACAGTTTACTACTTTTTGTGTAGTTTTTGTCTGCCAGAAACTATAATTCACTAGCTGTGTATCATAAAAGAGTCATCGTTTCTCCTCCTAGGGGTTTTCGAGATTTCTTAATCCAAACCGCAAGTAACGAGGCATTGACTACCTTAAGAGAGTCATAGTTACTCGTCCCAATTGCTCACCCAGTCTGCCACTTTTCCTTACTGCGGCCAGTCTGCCAGAAGCGATATGTCACTCGTTGTGTATCTTAAGAGATTCATCGTTACTCTTTCCATAGGTTACTGGTATTCTCTGATTCAATGCCTCTCGTGACGAAAAAGTGGCTATCTTAATAGTGCAATACTTCTTCCTCCCAGTTGCTCACACAGTTTACTACTTTTTTGTGTAGTTTTTGTCTGCCAGAAACTATAATTCACTAGTTTTGTATCATAAAAGAGTCATCGTTTCTCCTCCTAGGTGTTATTCGAGACCTCTTAATCCAAACCGCAAGTAACGAGGCATTGGCTACCTTAAGAGAGTCATAGTTACTCGTCCCAATTGCTCACCCAGTCTGCCACTTTTCCTTACTGCGGCCAGTCTGCCAGAAGCGATATGTCACTCGTTGTGTATCTTAAGAGATTCATCGTTACTCTTTCCATAGGTTACTGGTATTCTCTGATTCAATGCCTCTCGTGACGAAAAAGTGGCTATCTTAATAGTGCAATACTTCTTCCTCCCAGTTGCTCACACAGTTTACTACTTTTTTGTGTAGTTTTTGTCTGCCAGAAACTATAATTCACTAGTTTTGTATCATAAAAGAGTCATCGTTTCTCCTCCTAGGTGTTATTCGAGACCTCTTAATCCAAACCGCAAGTAACGAGGCATTGGCTACCTTAAGAGAGTCATAGTTACTCGTCCCAATTGCTCACCCAGTCTGCCACTTTTTCTTACTGCGGCCAGTCTGCCAGAAGCGATATGTCACTCGTTGTGTATCTTAAGAGATTCATCGTTACTCCTTCCATAGGTTACTGGTATTCTCTGAGTCAATACCTCTCGTGACGAAAAAGTGGCTATCTTAATAGTGCAATACTTCTTCCTCCGAGTTGCTCACACAGTTTACTACTTTTTGTGTAGTTTTTGTCTGCCAGAAACTATAATTCACTAGCTGTGTATCATAAAAGAGTCATCGTTTCTCCTCCTAGGGGTTTTCGAGATTTCTTCATCCAAACCGCAAGTAACGAGGCATTGGCTACCTTAAGAGAGTCGTAGTTACTCGTCCCCATTGCTCACCCAGTCTGCCACTTTTTCTTACTGTGGCCAGTCTGCCAGAAGCGATATGTCACTCGTTGTGTATCTTAAGAGATTCATCGTTACTCCTTCCATAGGTTACTGGTATTCTCTGAGTCAATACCTCTCTTGACGAAAAAGTGGCTATCTTAATAGTGCAATACTTCTTCCTCCGAGTTGCTCACACAGTTTACTACTTTTAGTGTACTTGCCAGTCTGCCAGAAGCGATATGTCACTAGTTGTGTATCATAAAAGGGTCATCGATTCTCCTCCTAGGGGTTATTCGAGATTTCTTAATCCAAACCGCAAGTAACGAGGCATTGGCTACCTTAAGAGAGTCATAGTTACTCGTCCCAATTGCTCACTCAGTCTGCCACTTTTCCTTACTGCGGCCAGTCTGCCAGAAGCGATATGTCACTCGTTGTGTATCTTAAGAGATTCATCGTTACTCCTTCCATAGGTTACTGGTATTCTCTGAGTCAATACCTCTCTTGACGAAAAAGTGGCTATCTTAATAGTGCAATACTTCTTCCTCCGAGTTGCTCACACAGTTTACTACTTTTTGTGTACTTGCCAGTCTGCCAGAAGCGATATGTCACTAGTTGTGTGTCATAAAAGGGTCATCGTTTCTCCTCCTAGGGGTTATTCGAGATTTCTTAATCCAAACCGCAAGTAACGAGGCATTGGCTACCTTAAGAGAGTCATAGTTACTCGTCCCAATTGCTCACCCAGTCTGCCACTTTTCCTTACTGCGGCCAGTCTGCCAGAAGCGATATGTCACTCGTTGTGTATCTTAAGAGATTCATCGTTACTCTTTCCATAGGTTACTGGTGTTCTCTGATTCAATGCCTCTCGTGACGAAAAAGTGGCTATCTTAATAGTTCAATACTTCTTCCTCCCATTTGCTCACACAGTTTACTACTTTTTTGTGTAGTTTTTGTCTGCCAGAAACTATAATTCACTAGTTTTGTATCATAAAAGAGTCATCGTTTCTCCTCCTAGGGGTTATTGGAGACCTCTTAATGCAAACCGCAAGTAACGAGGCATTGGCTACCTTAAGAGAGTCATAGTTACTCGTCCCAATTGCTCACCCAGTCTGCCACTTTTCCTTACTGCGGCCAGTCTGCCAGAAGCGATATGTCACTCGTTGTGTATCTTAAGAGATTCATCGTTACTCTTTCCATAGGTTACTGGTATTCTCTGATTCAATGCCTCTCGTGACGAAAAAGTGGCTATCTTAATAGTGCAATACTTCTTCCTCCCAGTTGCTCACACAGTTTACTACTTTTTTGTGTAGTTTTTGTCTGCCAGAAACTATAATTCACTAGTTTTGTATCATAAAAGAGTCATCGTTTCTCCTCCTAGGTGTTATTCGAGACCTCTTAATCCAAACCGCAAGTAACGAGGCATTGGCTACCTTAAGAGAGTCATAGTTACTCGTCCCAATTGCTCACCCAGTCTGCCACTTTTTCTTACTGCGGCCAGTCTGCCAGAAGCGATATGTCACTCGTTGTGTATCTTAAGAGATTCATCGTTACTCCTTCCATAGGTTACTGGTATTCTCTGAGTCAATACCTCTCGTGACGAAAAAGTGGCTATCTTAATAGTGCAATACTTCTTCCTCCGAGTTGCTCACACAGTTTACTACTTTTTGTGTAGTTTTTGTCTGCCAGAAACTATAATTCACTAGCTGTGTATCATAAAAGAGTCATCGTTTCTCCTCCTAGGGGTTTTCGAGATTTCTTAATCCAAACCGCAAGTAACGAGGCATTGGCTACCTTAAGAGAGTCATAGTTACTCGTCCCAATTGCTCACCCAGTCTGCCACTTTTCCTTACTGCGGCCAGTCTGCCAGAAGCGATATGTCACTCGTTGTGTATCTTAAGAGATTCATCGTTACTCCTTCCATAGGTTACTGGTATTCTCTGATTCAATGTCTCTCGTGACGAAAAAGTGGCTATCTTAATAGTGCAATACTTCTTCCTCCCAGTTGCTCACACAGTTTACTACTTTTTTGTGTAGTTTTTGTCTGCCAGAAACTATAATTCACTAGTTTTGTATCATAAAAGAGTCATCGTTTCTCCTCCTAGGGGTTATTCGAGACCTCTTAATGCAAACCGCAAGTAACGAGGCATTGGCTACCTTAAGAGAGTCATAGTTACTCGTCCCAATTGCTCACCCAGTCTGCCACTTTTCCTTACTGCGGCCAGTCTGCCAGAAGCGATATGTCACTCGTTGTGTATCTTAAGAGATTCATCGTTACTCTTTCCATAGGTTACTGGTATTCTCTGATTCAATGCCTCTCGTGACGAAAAAGTGGCTATCTTAATAGTGCAATACTTCTTCATCCCAGTTGCTCACACAGTTTACTACTTTTTTGTGTAGTTTTTGTCTGCCAGAAACTATAATTCACTAGTTTTGTATCATAAAAGAGTCATCGTTTCTCCTCCTAGGGGTTATTCGAGACCTCTTAATCCAAACCGCAAGTAACGAGGCATTGGCTACCTTAAGAGAGTCATAGTTACTCGTCCCAATTGCTCACCCAGTCTGCCACTTTTTCTTACTGCGGCCAGTCTGCCAGAAGCGATATGTCACTCGTTGTGTATCTTAAGAGATTCATCGTTACTCCTTCCATAGGTTACTGGTATTCTCTGAGTCAATACCTCTCGTGACGAAAAAGTGGCTATCTTAATAGTGCAATACTTCTTCCTCCGAGTTGCTCACACAGTTTACTACTTTTTGTGTAGTTTTTGTCTGCCAGAAACTATAATTCACTAGCTGTGTATCATAAAAGAGTCATCGTTTCTCCTCCTAGGGGTTTTCGAGATTTCTTAATCCAAACCGCAAGTAACGAGGCATTGGCTACCTTAAGAGAGTCGTAGTTACTCGTCCCCATTGCTCACCCAGTCTGCCACTTTTTCTTACTGTGGCCAGTCTGCCAGAAGCGATATGTCACTCGTTGTGTATCTTAAGAGATTCATCGTTACTCCTTCCATAGGTTACTGGTATTCTCTGAGTCAATACCTCTCTTGACGAAAAAGTGGCTATCTTAATAGTGCAATACTTCTTCCTCCGAGTTGCTCACACAGTTTACTACTTTTAGTGTACTTGCCAGTCTGCCAGAAGCGATATGTCACTAGTTGTGTATCATAAAAGGGTCATCGATTCTCCTCCTAGGGGTTATTCGAGATTTCTTAATCCAAACCGCAAGTAACGAGGCATTGGCTACCTTAAGAGAGTCATAGTTACTCGTCCCAATTGCTCACTCAGTCTGCCACTTTTCCTTACTGCGGCCAGTCTTCCAGAAGCGATATGTCACTCGTTGTGTATCTTAAGAGATTCATCGTTACTCTTTCCATAGGTTACTGGTATTCTCTGATTCAATGCCTCTCGTGACGAAAAAGTGGCTATCTTAATAGTGCAATACTTCTTCCTCCCATTTGCTCACACAGTTTACTACTTTTTTGTGTAGTTTTTGTCTGCCAGAAACTATAATTCACTAGTTTTGTATCATAAAAGAGTCATCGTTTCTCCTCCTAGGGGTTATTGGAGACCTCTTAATGCAAACCGCAAGTAACGAGGCATTGGCTACCTTAAGAGAGTCATAGTTACTCGTCCCAATTGCTCACCCAGTCTGCCACTTTTCCTTACTGCGGCCAGTCTGCCAGAAGCGATATGTCACTCGTTGTGTATCTTAAGAGATTCATCGTTACTCTTTCCATAGGTTACTGGTATTCTCTGATTCAATGCCTCTCGTGACGAAAAAGTGGCTATCTTAATAGTGCAATACTTCTTCCTCCCAGTTGCTCACACAGTTTACTACTTTTTTGTGTAGTTTTTGTCTGCCAGAAACTATAATTCACTAGTTTTGTATCATAAAAGAGTCATCGTTTCTCCTCCTAGGTGTTATTCGAGACCTCTTAATCCAAACCGCAAGTAACGAGGCATTGGCTACCTTAAGAGAGTCATAGTTACTCGTCCCAATTGCTCACCCAGTCTGCCACTTTTTCTTACTGCGGCCAGTCTGCCAGAAGCGATATGTCACTCGTTGTGTATCTTAAGAGATTCATCGTTACTCCTTCCATAGGTTACTGGTATTCTCTGAGTCAATACCTCTCGTGACGAAAAAGTGGCTATCTTAATAGTGCAATACTTCTTCCTCCGAGTTGCTCACACAGTTTACTACTTTTTGTGTAGTTTTTGTCTGCCAGAAACTATAATTCACTAGCTGTGTATCATAAAAGAGTCATCGTTTCTCCTCCTAGGGGTTTTCGAGATTTCTTAATCCAAACCGCAAGTAACGAGGCATTGGCTACCTTAAGAGAGTCGTAGTTACTCGTCCCCATTGCTCACCCAGTCTGCCACTTTTTCTTACTGTGGCCAGTCTGCCAGAAGCGATATGTCACTCGTTGTGTATCTTAAGAGATTCATCGTTACTCCTTCCATAGGTTACTGGTATTCTCTGAGTCAATACCTCTCTTGACGAAAAAGTGGCTATCTTAATAGTGCAATACTTCTTCCTCCGAGTTGCTCACACAGTTTACTACTTTTAGTGTACTTGCCAGTCTGCCAGAAGCGATATGTCACTAGTTGTGTATCATAAAAGGGTCATCGATTCTCCTCCTAGGGGTTATTCGAGATTTCTTAATCCAAACCGCAAGTAACGAGGCATTGGCTACCTTAAGAGAGTCATAGTTACTCGTCCCAATTGCTCACTCAGTCTGCCACTTTTCCTTACTGCGGCCAGTCTTCCAGAAGCGATATGTCACTCGTTGTGTATCTTAAGAGATTCATCGTTACTCTTTCCATAGGTTACTGGTATTCTCTGATTCAATGCCTCTCGTGACGAAAAAGTGGCTATCTTAATAGTGCAATACTTCTTCCTCCCATTTGCTCACACAGTTTACTACTTTTTTGTGTAGTTTTTGTCTGCCAGAAACTATAATTCACTAGTTTTGTATCATAAAAGAGTCATCGTTTCTCCTCCTAGGGGTTATTGGAGACCTCTTAATGCAAACCGCAAGTAACGAGGCATTGGCTACCTTAAGAGAGTCATAGTTACTCGTCCCAATTGCTCACCCAGTCTGCCACTTTTCCTTACTGCGGCCAGTCTGCCAGAAGCGATATGTCACTCGTTGTGTATCTTAAGAGATTCATCGTTACTCCTTCCATAGGTTACTGGTATTCTCTGATTCAATGCCTCTCGTGACGAAAAAGTGGCTATCTTAATAGTGCAATACTTCTTCCTCCGAGTTGCTCACACAGTTTACTACTTTTTGTGTAGTTTTTGTCTGCCAGAAACTATAATTCACTAGCTGTGTATCATAAAAGAGTCATCGTTTCTCCTCCTAGGGGTTTTCGAGATTTCTTAATCCAAACCGCAAGTAACGAGGCATTGACTACCTTAAGAGAGTCATAGTTACTCGTCCCAATTGCTCACCCAATCTGCCACTTTTCCTTACTGCGGCCAGTCTGCCAGAAGCGATATGTCACTCGTTGTGTATCTTAAGAGATTCATCGTTACTCTTTCCATAGGTTACTGGTATTCTCTGATTCAATGCCTCTCGTGACGAAAAAGTGGCTATCTTAATAGTGCAATACTTCTTCCTCCCAGTTGCTCACACAGTTTACTACTTTTTTGTGTAGTTTTTGTCTGCCAGAAACTATAATTCACTAGTTTTGTATCATAAAAGAGTCATCGTTTCTCCTCCTAGGTGTTATTCGAGACCTCTTAATCCAAACCGCAAGTAACGAGGCATTGGCTACCTTAAGAGAGTCATAGTTACTCGTCCCAATTGCTCACCCAGTCTGCCACTTTTTCTTACTGCGGCCAGTCTGCCAGAAGCGATATGTCACTCGTTGTGTATCTTAAGAGATTCATCGTTACTCCTTCCATAGGTTACTGGTATTCTCTGAGTCAATACCTCTCGTGACGAAAAAGTGGCTATCTTAATAGTGCAATACTTCTTCCTCCCAGTTGCTCACACAGTTTACTACTTTTTGTGTAGTTTTTGTCTGCCAGAAACTATAATTCACTAGCTGTGTATCATAAAAGAGTCATCGTTTCTCCTCCTAGGGGTTTTCGAGATTTCTTAATCCAAACCGCAAGTAACGAGGCATTGGCTACCTTAAGAGAGTCATAGTTACTCGTCCCAATTGCTCACCCAGTCTGCCACTTTTCCTTACTGCGGCCAGTCTGCCAGAAGCGATATGTCACTCGTTGTGTATCTTAAGAGATTCATCGTTACTCTTTCCATAGGTTACTGGTATTCTCTGATTCAATGCCTCTCGTGACGAAAAAGTGGCTATCTTAATAGTGCAATACTTCTTCCTCCCATTTGCTCACACAGTTTACTACTTTTTTGTGTAGTTTTTGTCTGCCAGAAACTATAATTCACTAGTTTTGTATCATAAAAGAGTCATCGTTTCTCCTCCTAGGGGTTATTCGAGACCTCTTAATGCAAACCGCAAGTAACGAGGCATTGGCTACCTTAAGAGAGTCATAGTTACTCGTCCCAATTGCTCACCCAGTCTGCCACTTTTCCTTACTGCGGCCAGTCTGCCAGAAGCGATATGTCACTCGTTGTGTATCTTAAGAGATTCATCGTTACTCCTTCCATAGGTTACTGGTATTCTCTGATTCAATGCCTCTCGTGACGAAAAAGTGGCTATCTTAATAGTGCAATACTTCTTCCTCCCAGTTGCTCACACAGTTTACTACTTTTTTGTGTAGTTTTTGTCTGCCAGAAACTATAATTCACTAGTTTTGTATCATAAAATAGTCATCGTTTCTTCTCCTAGGGGTTATTCGAGACCTCTTAATGCAAACCGCAAGTAACGAGGCATTGGCTACCTTAAGAGAGTCATAGTTACTCGTCCCAATTGCTCACCCAGTCTGCCACTTTTTCTTACTGCGGCCAGTCTGCCAGAAGCGATATGTCACTCGTTGTGTATCTTAAGAGATTCATCGTTACTCCTTCCATAGGTTACTGGTATTCTATGAGTCAATACCTCTCGTGACGAAAAAGTGGCTATCTTAATAGTGCAATACTTCTTCCTCCGAGTTGCTCACACAGTTTACTACTTTTTGTGTAGTTTTTGTCTGCCAGAAACTATAATTCACTAGTTTTGTATCATAAAAGAGTCATCGTTTCTCCTCCTAGGGGTTATTCGAGACCTCTTAATGCAAACCGCAAGTAACGAGGCATTGGCTACCTTAAGAGAGTCATAGTTACTCGTCCCAATTGCTCACCCAGTCTGCCACTTTTCCTTACTGCGGCCAGTCTGCCAGAAGCGATATGTCACTCGTTGTGTATCTTAAGAGATTCATCGTTACTCTTTCCATAGGTTACTGGTATTCTCTGATTCAATGCCTCTCGTGACGAAAAAGTGGCTATCTTAATAGTGCAATACTTCTTCCTCCCAGTTGCTCACACAGTTTACTACTTTTTTGTGTAGTTTTTGTCTGCCAGAAACTATAATTCACTAGTTTTGTATCATAAAAGAGTCATCGTTTCTCCTCCTAGGGGTTATTCGAGACCTCTTAATGCAAACCGCAAGTAACGAGGCATTGGCTACCTTAAGAGAGTCATAGTTACTCGTCCCAATTGCTCACCCAGTCTGCCACTTTTCCTTACTGCGGCCAGTCTGCCAGAAGCGATATGTCACTCGTTGTGTATCTTAAGAGATTCATCGTTACTCTTTCCATAGGTTACTGGTATTCTCTGATTCAATGCCTCTCGTGACGAAAAAGTGGCTATCTTAATAGTGCAATACTTCTTCCTCCGAGTTGCTCACACAGTTTACTACTTTTTTGTGTAGTTTTTGTCTGCCAGAAACTATAATTCACTAGTTTTGTATCATAAAAGAGTCATCGTTTCTCCTCCTAGGGGTTATTCGAGACCTCTTAATGCAAACCGCAAGTAACGAGGCATTGGCTACCTTAAGAGAGTCATAGTTACTCGTCCCAATTGCTCACCCAGTCTGCCACTTTTCCTTACTGCGGCCAGTCTGCCAGAAGCGATATGTCACTCGTTGTGTATCTTAAGAGATTCATCGTTACTCCTTCCATAGGTTACTGGTATTCTCTGAGTCAATACCTCTCGTGACGAAAAAGTGGCTATCTTAATAGTGCAATACTTCATCCTCCGAGTTGCTCACACAGTTAACTACTTTTTGTGTAGTTTTTGTCTGCCAGAAACTATAATTCACTAGTTTTGTATCATAAAAGAGTCATCGTTTCTCCTCCTAGGGGTTATTCGAGACCTCTTAATCCAAACCGCAAGTAACGAGGCATTGGCTACCTTAAGAGAGTCATAGTTACTCGTCCCAATTGCTCACCCAGTCTGCCACTTTTCCTTACTGCGGCCAGTCTGCCAGAAGCGATATGTCACTCGTTGTGTATCTTAAGAGATTCATCGTTACTCTTTCCATAGGTTACTGGTATTCTCTGATTCAATGCCTCTCGTGACGAAAAAGTGGCTATCTTAATAGTGCAATACTTCTTCCTCCCATTTGCTCACACAGTTTACTACTTTTTTGTGTAGTTTTTGTCTGCCAGAAACTATAATTCACTAGTTTTGTATCATAAAAGAGTCATCGTTTCTCCTCCTAGGGGTTATTGGAGACCTCTTAATGCAAACCGCAAGTAACGAGGCATTGGCTACCTTAAGAGAGTCATAGTTACTCGTCCCAATTGCTCACCCAGTCTGCCACTTTTCCTTACTGCGGCCAGTCTGCCAGAAGCGATATGTCACTCGTTGTGTATCTTAAGAGATTCATCGTTACTCCTTCCATAGGTTACTGGTATTCTCTGATTCAATGCCTCTCGTGACGAAAAAGTGGCTATCTTAATAGTGCAATACTTCTTCCTCCCAGTTGCTCACACAGTTTACTACTTTTTTGTGTAGTTTTTGTCTGCCAGAAACTATAATTCACTAGTTTTGTATCATAAAAGAGTCATCGTTTCTCCTCCTAGGGGTTATTCGAGACCTCTTAATCCAAACCGCAAGTAACGAGGCATTGGCTACCTTAAGAGAGTCATAGTTACTCGTCCCAATTGCTCACCCAGTCTGCCACTTTTTCTTACTGCGTCCAGTCTGCCAGAAGCGATATGTCACTCGTTGTGTATCTTAAGAGATTCATCGTTACTCCTTCCATAGGTTACTGGTATTCTATGAGCCAATACCTCTCGTGACGAAAAAGTGGCTCTCTTAATAGTGCAATACTTCTTCCTCCGAGTTGCTCACACAGTTTACTACTTTTTGTGTAGTTTTTGTCTGCCAGAAACTATAATTCACTAGCTGTGTATCATAAAAGAGTCATCGTTTCTCCTCCTAGGGGTTTTCGAGATTTCTTAATCCAAACCGCAAGTAACGAGGCATTGGCTACCTTAAGAGAGTCATAGTTACTCGTCCCAATTGCTCACCCAGTCTGCCACTTTTCCTTACTGCGGCCAGTCTGCCAGAAGCGATATGTCACTCGTTGTGTATCTTAAGAGATTCATCGTTACTCTTTCCATAGGTTACTGGTATTCTCTGATTCAATGCCTCTCGTGACGAAAAAGTGGCTATCTTAATAGTGCAATACTTCTTCCTCCCAGTTGCTCACACAGTTTACTACTTTTTGTGTAGTTTTTGTCTGCCAGAAACTATAATTCACTAGCTGTGTATCATAAAAGAGTCATCGTTTCTCCTCCTAGGGGTTTTCGAGATTTCTTAATCCAAACCGCAAGTAACGAGGCATTGGCTACCTTAAGAGAGTCATATTTACTCGTCCCCATTGCTCACCCAGTCTGCCACTTTTCCTTACTGCGGCCAGTCTGCCAGAAGCGATATGTCACTCGTTGTGTATCTTAAGAGATTCATCGTTACTCCTTCCATAGGTTACTGGTATTCTCTGAGTCAATACCTCTCTTGACGAAAAAGTGGCTATCTTAATAGTGCAATACTTCTTCCTCCGAGTTGCTCACACAGTTTACTACTTTTAGTGTACTTGCCAGTCTGCCAGAAGCGATATGTCACTAGTTGTGTATCATAAAAGGGTCATCGTTTCTCCTCCTAGGGGTTATTCGAGATTTCTTAATCCAAACCGCAAGTAACGAGGCATTGGCTACCTTAAGAGAGTCATAGTTACTCGCCCCATTTGCTCACCCAGTCTGCCACTTTTCCTTACTGCGGCCAGTCTGCCAGAAGCGATATGTCACTCGTTGTGTATCTTAAGAGATTCATCGTTACTCTTTCCATAGGTTACTGGTATTCTCTGATTCAATGCCTCTCGTGACGAAAAAGTGGCTATCTTAATAGTGCAATACTTCTTCCTCCCAGTTGCTCACACAGTTTACTACTTTTTTGTGTAGTTTTTGTCTGCCAGAAACTATAATTCACTAGTTTTGTATCATAAAAGAGTCATCGTTTCTCCTCCTAGGGGTTATTCGAGACCTCTTAATCCAAACCGCAAGTAACGAGGCATTGGCTACCTTAAGAGAGTCATAGTTACTCGTCCCAATTGCTCACCCAGTCTGCCACTTTTCCTTACTGCGGCCAGTCTGCCAGAAGCGATATGTCACTCGTTGTGTATCTTAAGAGATTCATCGTTACTCTTTCCATAGGTTACTGGTATTCTCTGATTCAATGCCTCTCGTGACGAAAAAGTGGCTATCTTAATAGTGCAATACTTCTTCCTCCCAGTTGCTCACACAGTTTACTACTTTTTTGTGTAGTTTTTGTCTGCCAGAAACTATAATTCACTAGTTTTGTATCATAAAAGAGTCATCGTTTCTCCTCCTAGGGGTTATTCGAGACCTCTTAATCCAAACCGCAAGTAACGAGGCATTGGCTACCTTAAGAGAGTCATAGTTACTCGTCCCAATTGCTCACCCAGTCTGCCACTTTTTCTTACTGCGTCCAGTCTGCCAGAAGCGATATGTCACTCGTTGTGTATCTTAAGAGATTCATCGTTACTCCTTCCATAGGTTACTGGTATTCTATGAGCCAATACCTCTCGTGACGAAAAAGTGGCTATCTTAATAGTGCAATACTTCTTCCTCCGAGTTGCTCACACAGTTTACTACTTTTTGTGTAGTTTTTGTCTGCCAGAAACTATAATTCACTAGCTGTGTATCATAAAAGAATCATCGTTTCTCCTCCTAGGGGTTTTCGAGATTTCTTAATCCAAACCGCAAGTAACGAGGCATTGGCTACCTTAAGAGAGTCATAGTTACTCGTCCCAATTGCTCACCCAGTCTGCCACTTTTCCTTACTGCGGCCAGTCTGCCAGAAGTGATATGTCACTCGTTGTGTATCTTAAGAGATTCATCGTTACTCTTTCCATAGGTTACTGGTATTCTCTGATTCAATGCCTCTCGTGACGGAAAAGTGGCTATCTTAATAGTGCAATACTTCTTCCTCCCAGTTGCTCACACAGTTTACTACTTTTTTGTGTAGTTTTTGTCTGCCAGAAACTATAATTCACTAGTTTTGTATCATAAAAGAGTCATCGTTTCTCCTCCTAGGTGTTATTCGAGACCTCTTAATCCAAACCGCAAGTAACGAGGCATTGGCTACCTTAAGAGAGTCATAGTTACTCGTCCCAATTGCTCACCCAGTCTGCCACTTTTTCTTACTGCGGCCAGTCTGCCAGAAGCGATATGTCACTCGTTGTGTATCTTAAGAGATTCATCGTTACTCCTTCCATAGGTTACTGGTATTCTCTGAGTCAATACCTCTCGTGACGAAAAAGTGGCTATCTTAATAGTGCAATACTTCTTCCTCCCAGTTGCTCACACAGTTTACTACTTTTTGTGTAGTTTTTGTCTGCCAGAAACTATAATTCACTAGTTTTGTATCATAAAAGAGTCATCGTTTCTCCTCCTAGGGGTTATTCGAGACCTCTTAATCCAAACCGCAAGTAACGAGGCATTGGCTACCTTAAGAGAGTCATAGTTACTCGTCCCAATTGCTCACCCAGTCTGCCACTTTTCCTTACTGCGGCCAGTCTGCCAGAAGCGATATGTCACTCGTTGTGTATCTTAAGAGATTCATCGTTACTCTTTCCATAGGTTACTGGTATTCTCTGATTCAATGCCTCTCGTGACGAAAAAGTGGCTATCTTAATAGTGCAATACTTCTTCCTCCCATTTGCTCACACAGTTTACTACTTTTTTGTGTAGTTTTTGTCTGCCAGAAACTATAATTCACTAGTTTTGTATCATAAAAGAGTCATCGTTTCTCCTCCTAGGGGTTATTCGAGACCTCTTAATGCAAACCGCAAGTAACGAGGCATTGGCTACCTTAAGAGAGTCATAGTTACTCGTCCCAATTGCTCACCCAGTCTGCCACTTTTCCTTACTGCGGCCAGTCTGCCAGAAGCGATATGTCACTCGTTGTGTATCGTAAGAGATTCATCGTTACTCCTTCCATAGGTTACTGGTATTCTCTGATTCAATGCCTCTCGTGACGAAAAAGTGGCTATCTTAATAGTGCAATACTTCTTCCTCCCAGTTGCTCACACAGTTTACTACTTTTTTGTGTAGTTTTTGTCTGCCAGAAACTATAATTCACTAGTTTTGTATCATAAAAGAGTCATCGTTTCTCCTCCTAGGGGTTATTCGAGACCTCTTAATCCAAACCGCAAGTAACGAGGCATTGGCTACCTTAAGAGAGTCATAGTTACTCGTCCCAATTGCTCACCCAGTCTGCCACTTTTTCTTACTGCGGCCAGTCTGCCAGAAGCGATATGTCACTCGTTGTGTATCTTAAGAGATTCATCGTTACTCCTTCCATAGGTTACTGGTATTCTCTGAGTCAATACCTCTCGTGACGAAAAAGTGGCTATCTTAATAGTGCAATACTTCTTCCTCCCAGTTGCTCACACAGTTTACTACTTTTTGTGTAGTTTTTGTCTGCCAGAAACTATAATTCACTAGCTGTGTATCATAAAAGAGTCATCGTTTCTCCTCCTAGGGGTTTTCGAGATTTCTTAATCCAAACCGCAAGTAACGAGGCATTGGCTACCTTAAAAGAGTCATAGTTACTCGTCCCCATTGCTCACCCAGTCTGTCACTTTTTCTTACTGTGGCCAGTCTGCCAGAAGCGATATGTCACTCGTTGTGTATCTTAAGAGATTCATCGTTACTCCTTCCATAGGTTACTGGTATTCTCTGAGTCAATACCTCTCTTGACGAAAAAGTGGCTATCTTAATAGTGCAATACTTCTTCCTCCGAGTTGCTCACACAGTTTACTACTTTTAGTGTACTTGCCAGTCTGCCAGAAGCGATATGTCACTAGTTGTGTATCATAAAAGGGTCATCGTTTCTCCTCCTAGGGGTTATTCGAGATTTCTTAATCCAAACCGCAAGTAACGAGGCATTGGCTACCTTAAGAGAGTCATAGTTACTCGCCCCATTTGCTCACCCAGTCTGCCACTTTTCCTTACTGCGGCCAGTCTGCCAGAAGCGATATGTCACTCGTTGTGTATCTTAAGAGATTCATCGTTACTCTTTCCATAGGTTACTGGTATTCTCTGATTCAATGCCTCTCGTGACGAAAAAGTGGCTATCTTAATAGTGCAATACTTCTTCCTCCCAGTTGCTCACACAGTTTACTACTTTTTTGTGTAGTTTTTGTCTGCCAGAAACTATAATTCACTAGTTTTGTATCATAAAAGAGTCATCGTTTCTCCTCCTAGGGGTTATTCGAGACCTCTTAATCCAAACCGCAAGTAACGAGGCATTGGCTACCTTAAGAGAGTCATAGTTACTCGTCCCAATTGCTCACCCAGTCTGCCACTTTTCCTTACTGCGGCCAGTCTGCCAGAAGCGATATGTCACTCGTTGTGTATCTTAAGAGATTCATCGTTACTCTTTCCATAGGTTACTGGTATTCTCTGATTCAATGCCTCTCGTGACGAAAAAGTGGCTATCTTAATAGTGCAATACTTCTTCCTCCGAGTTGCTCACACAGTTTACTACTTTTTTGTGTAGTTTTTGTCTGCCAGAAACTATAATTCACTAGTTTTGTATCATAAAAGAGTCATCGTTTCTCCTCCTAGGGGTTATTCGAGACCTCTTAATGCAAACCGCAAGTAACAAGGCATTGGCTACCTTAAGAGAGTCATAGTTACTCGTCCCAATTGCTCACCCAGTCTGCCACTTTTCCTTACTGCGGCCAGTCTGCCAGAAGCGATATGTCACTCGTTGTGTATCTTAAGAGATTCATCGTTACTCCTTCCATAGGTTACTGGTATTCTCTGAGTCAATACCTCTCGTGACGAAAAAGTGGCTATCTTAATAGTGCAATACTTCATCCTCCGAGTTGCTCACACAGTTAACTACTTTTTGTGTAGTTTTTGTCTGCCAGAAACTATAATTCACTAGTTTTGTATCATAAAAGAGTCATCGTTTCTCCTCCTAGGGGTTATTCGAGACCTCTTAATCCAAACCGCAAGTAACGAGGCATTGGCTACCTTAAGAGAGTCATAGTTACTCGTCCCAATTGCTCACCCAGTCTGCCACTTTTCCTTACTGCGGCCAGTCTGCCAGAAGCGATATGTCACTCGTTGTGTATCTTAAGAGATTCATCGTTACTCTTTCCATAGGTTACTGGTATTCTCTGATTCAATGCCTCTCGTGACGAAAAAGTGGCTATCTTAATAGTGCAATACTTCTTCCTCCCATTTGCTCACACAGTTTACTACTTTTTTGTGTAGTTTTTGTCTGCCAGAAACTATAATTCACTAGTTTTGTATCATAAAAGAGTCATCGTTTCTCCTCCTAGGGGTTATTGGAGACCTCTTAATGCAAACCGCAAGTAACGAGGCATTGGCTACCTTAAGAGAGTCATAGTTACTCGTCCCAATTGCTCACCCAGTCTGCCACTTTTCCTTACTGCGGCCAGTCTGCCAGAAGCGATATGTCACTCGTTGTGTATCTTAAGAGATTCATCGTTACTCCTTCCATAGGTTACTGGTATTCTCTGATTCAATGCCTCTCGTGACGAAAAAGTGGCTATCTTAATAGTGCAATACTTCTTCCTCCCAGTTGCTCACACAGTTTACTACTTTTTTGTGTAGTTTTTGTCTGCCAGAAACTATAATTCACTAGTTTTGTATCATAAAAGAGTCATCGTTTCTCCTCCTAGGGGTTATTCGAGACCTCTTAATCCAAACCGCAAGTAACGAGGCATTGGCTACCTTAAGAGAGTCATAGTTACTCGTCCCAATTGCTCACCCAGTCTGCCACTTTTTCTTACTGCGTCCAGTCTGCCAGAAGCGATATGTCACTCGTTGTGTATCTTAAGAGATTCATCGTTACTCCTTCCATAGGTTACTGGTATTCTATGAGCCAATACCTCTCGTGACGAAAAAGTGGCTCTCTTAATAGTGCAATACTTCTTCCTCCGAGTTGCTCACACAGTTTACTACTTTTTGTGTAGTTTTTGTCTGCCAGAAACTATAATTCACTAGCTGTGTATCATAAAAGAGTCATCGTTTCTCCTCCTAGGGGTTTTCGAGATTTCTTAATCCAAACCGCAAGTAACGAGGCATTGGCTACCTTAAGAGAGTCATAGTTACTCGTCCCAATTGCTCACCCAGTCTGCCACTTTTCCTTACTGCGGCCAGTCTGCCAGAAGCGATATGTCACTCGTTGTGTATCTTAAGAGATTCATCGTTACTCTTTCCATAGGTTACTGGTATTCTCTGATTCAATGCCTCTCGTGACGAAAAAGTGGCTATCTTAATAGTGCAATACTTCTCCCTCCCAGTTGCTCACACAGTTTACTACTTTTTGTGTAGTTTTTGTCTGCCAGAAACTATAATTCACTAGCTGTGTATCATAAAAGAGTCATCGTTTCTCCTCCTAGGGGTTTTCGAGATTTCTTAATCCAAACCGCAAGTAACGAGGCATTGGCTACCTTAAGAGAGTCATAGTTACTCGTCCCCATTGCTCACCCAGTCTGCCACTTTTCCTTACTGCGGCCAGTCTGCCAGAAGCGATATGTCACTCGTTGTGTATCTTAAGAGATTCATCGTTACTCCTTCCATAGGTTACTGGTATTCTCTGAGTCAATACCTCTCTTGACGAAAAAGTGGCTATCTTAATAGTGCAATACTTCTTCCTCCGAGTTGCTCACACAGTTTACTACTTTTAGTGTACTTGCCAGTCTGCCAGAAGCGATATGTCACTAGTTGTGTATCATAAAAGGGTCATCGTTTCTCCTCCTAGGGGTTATTCGAGATTTCTTAATCCAAACCGCAAGTAACGAGGCATTGGCTACCTTAAGAGAGTCATAGTTACTCGCCCCATTTGCTCACCCAGTCTGCCACTTTTCCTTACTGCGGCCAGTCTGCCAGAAGCGATATGTCACTCGTTGTGTATCTTAAGAGATTCATCGTTACTCTTTCCATAGGTTACTGGTATTCTCTGATTCAATGCCTCTCGTGACGAAAAAGTGGCTATCTTAATAGTGCAATACTTCTTCCTCCCAGTTGCTCACACAGTTTACTACTTTTTTGTGTAGTTTTTGTCTGCCAGAAACTATAATTCACTAGTTTTGTATCATAAAAGAGTCATCGTTTCTCCTCCTAGGGGTTATTCGAGACCTCTTAATCCAAACCGCAAGTAACGAGGCATTGGCTACCTTAAGAGAGTCATAGTTACTCGTCCCAATTGCTCACCCAGTCTGCCACTTTTCCTTACTGCGGCCAGTCTGCCAGAAGCGATATGTCACTCGTTGTGTATCTTAAGAGATTCATCGTTACTCTTTCCATAGGTTACTGGTATTCTCTGATTCAATGCCTCTCGTGACGAAAAAGTGGCTATCTTAATAGTGCAATACTTCTTCCTCCCAGTTGCTCACACAGTTTACTACTTTTTTGTGTAGTTTTTGTCTGCCAGAAACTATAATTCACTAGTTTTGTATCATAAAAGAGTCATCGTTTCTCCTCCTAGGGGTTATTCGAGACCTCTTAATCCAAACCGCAAGTAACGAGGCATTGGCTACCTTAAGAGAGTCATAGTTACTCGTCCCAATTGCTCACCCAGTCTGCCACTTTTTCTTACTGCGTCCAGTCTGCCAGAAGCGATATGTCACTCGTTGTGTATCTTAAGAGATTCATCGTTACTCCTTCCATAGGTTACTGGTATTCTATGAGCCAATACCTCTCGTGACGAAAAAGTGGCTATCTTAATAGTGCAATACTTCTTCCTCCGAGTTGCTCACACAGTTTACTACTTTTTGTGTAGTTTTTGTCTGCCAGAAACTATAATTCACTAGCTGTGTATCATAAAAGAATCATCGTTTCTCCTCCTAGGGGTTTTCGAGATTTCTTAATCCAAACCGCAAGTAACGAGGCATTGGCTACCTTAAGAGAGTCATAGTTACTCGTCCCAATTGCTCACCCAGTCTGCCACTTTTCCTTACTGCGGCCAGTCTGCCAGAAGCGATATGTCACTCGTTGTGTATCTTAAGAGATTCATCGTTACTCTTTCCATAGGTTACTGGTATTCTCTGATTCAATGCCTCTCGTGACGAAAAAGTGGCTATCTTAATAGTGCAATACTTCTTCCTCCCAGTTGCTCACACAGTTTACTACTTTTTTGTGTAGTTTTTGTCTGCCAGAAACTATAATTCACTAGTTTTGTATCATAAAAGAGTCATCGTTTCTCCTCCTAGGTGTTATTCGAGACCTCTTAATCCAAACCGCAAGTAACGAGGCATTGGCTACCTTAAGAGAGTCATAGTTACTCGTCCCAATTGCTCACCCAGTCTGCCACTTTTTCTTACTGCGGCCAGTCTGCCAGAAGCGATATGTCACTCGTTGTGTATCTTAAGAGATTCATCGTTACTCCTTCCATAGGTTACTGGTATTCTCTGAGTCAATACCTCTCGTGACGAAAAAGTGGCTATCTTAATAGTGCAATACTTCTTCCTCCCAGTTGCTCACACAGTTTACTACTTTTTGTGTAGTTTTTGTCTGCCAGAAACTATAATTCACTAGTTTTGTATCATAAAAGAGTCATCGTTTCTCCTCCTAGGGGTTATTCGAGACCTCTTAATCCAAACCGCAAGTAACGAGGCATTGGCTACCTTAAGAGAGTCATAGTTACTCGTCCCAATTGCTCACCCAGTCTGCCACTTTTCCTTACTGCGGCCAGTCTGCCAGAAGCGATATGTCACTCGTTGTGTATCTTAAGAGATTCATCGTTACTCTTTCCATAGGTTACTGGTATTCTCTGATTCAATGCCTCTCGTGACGAAAAAGTGGCTATCTTAATAGTGCAATACTTCTTCCTCCCATTTGCTCACACAGTTTACTACTTTTTTGTGTAGTTTTTGTCTGCCAGAAACTATAATTCACTAGTTTTGTATCATAAAAGAGTCATCGTTTCTCCTCCTAGGGGTTATTCGAGACCTCTTAATGCAAACCGCAAGTAACGAGGCATTGGCTACCTTAAGAGAGTCATAGTTACTCGTCCCAATTGCTCACCCAGTCTGCCACTTTTCCTTACTGCGGCCAGTCTGCCAGAAGCGATATGTCACTCGTTGTGTATCGTAAGAGATTCATCGTTACTCCTTCCATAGGTTACTGGTATTCTCTGATTCAATGCCTCTCGTGACGAAAAAGTGGCTATCTTAATAGTGCAATACTTCTTCCTCCCAGTTGCTCACACAGTTTACTACTTTTTTGTGTAGTTTTTGTCTGCCAGAAACTATAATTCACTAGTTTTGTATCATAAAAGAGTCATCGTTTCTCCTCCTAGGGGTTATTCGAGACCTCTTAATCCAAACCGCAAGTAACGAGGCATTGGCTACCTTAAGAGAGTCATAGTTACTCGTCCCAATTGCTCACCCAGTCTGCCACTTTTCCTTACTGCGGCCAGTCTGCCAGAAGCGATATGTCACTCGTTGTGTATCTTAAGAGATTCATCGTTACTCTTTCCATAGGTTACTGGTATTCTCTGATTCAATGCCTCTCGTGACGAAAAAGTGGCTATCTTAATAGTGCAATACTTCTTCCTCCGAGTTGCTCACACAGTTTACTACTTTTTTGTGTAGTTTTTGTCTGCCAGAAACTATAATTCACTAGTTTTGTATCATAAAAGAGTCATCGTTTCTCCTCCTAGGGGTTATTCGAGACCTCTTAATGCAAACCGCAAGTAACAAGGCATTGGCTACCTTAAGAGAGTCATAGTTACTCGTCCCAATTGCTCACCCAGTCTGCCACTTTTCCTTACTGCGGCCAGTCTGCCAGAAGCGATATGTCACTCGTTGTGTATCTTAAGAGATTCATCGTTACTCCTTCCATAGGTTACTGGTATTCTCTGAGTCAATACCTCTCGTGACGAAAAAGTGGCTATCTTAATAGTGCAATACTTCATCCTCCGAGTTGCTCACACAGTTAACTACTTTTTGTGTAGTTTTTGTCTGCCAGAAACTATAATTCACTAGTTTTGTATCATAAAAGAGTCATCGTTTCTCCTCCTAGGGGTTATTCGAGACCTCTTAATCCAAACCGCAAGTAACGAGGCATTGGCTACCTTAAGAGAGTCATAGTTACTCGTCCCAATTGCTCACCCAGTCTGCCACTTTTCCTTACTGCGGCCAGTCTGCCAGAAGCGATATGTCACTCGTTGTGTATCTTAAGAGATTCATCGTTACTCTTTCCATAGGTTACTGGTATTCTCTGATTCAATGCCTCTCGTGACGAAAAAGTGGCTATCTTAATAGTGCAATACTTCTTCCTCCCATTTGCTCACACAGTTTACTACTTTTTTGTGTAGTTTTTGTCTGCCAGAAACTATAATTCACTAGTTTTGTATCATAAAAGAGTCATCGTTTCTCCTCCTAGGGGTTATTGGAGACCTCTTAATGCAAACCGCAAGTAACGAGGCATTGGCTACCTTAAGAGAGTCATAGTTACTCGTCCCAATTGCTCACCCAGTCTGCCACTTTTCCTTACTGCGGCCAGTCTGCCAGAAGCGATATGTCACTCGTTGTGTATCTTAAGAGATTCATCGTTACTCCTTCCATAGGTTACTGGTATTCTCTGATTCAATGCCTCTCGTGACGAAAAAGTGGCTATCTTAATAGTGCAATACTTCTTCCTCCCAGTTGCTCACACAGTTTACTACTTTTTTGTGTAGTTTTTGTCTGCCAGAAACTATAATTCACTAGTTTTGTATCATAAAAGAGTCATCGTTTCTCCTCCTAGGGGTTATTCGAGACCTCTTAATCCAAACCGCAAGTAACGAGGCATTGGCTACCTTAAGAGAGTCATAGTTACTCGTCCCAATTGCTCACCCAGTCTGCCACTTTTTCTTACTGCGTCCAGTCTGCCAGAAGCGATATGTCACTCGTTGTGTATCTTAAGAGATTCATCGTTACTCCTTCCATAGGTTACTGGTATTCTATGAGCCAATACCTCTCGTGACGAAAAAGTGGCTCTCTTAATAGTGCAATACTTCTTCCTCCGAGTTGCTCACACAGTTTACTACTTTTTGTGTAGTTTTTGTCTGCCAGAAACTATAATTCACTAGCTGTGTATCATAAAAGAGTCATCGTTTCTCCTCCTAGGGGTTTTCGAGATTTCTTAATCCAAACCGCAAGTAACGAGGCATTGGCTACCTTAAGAGAGTCATAGTTACTCGTCCCAATTGCTCACCCAGTCTGCCACTTTTCCTTACTGCGGCCAGTCTGCCAGAAGCGATATGTCACTCGTTGTGTATCTTAAGAGATTCATCGTTACTCTTTCCATAGGTTACTGGTATTCTCTGATTCAATGCCTCTCGTGACGAAAAAGTGGCTATCTTAATAGTGCAATACTTCTCCCTCCCAGTTGCTCACACAGTTTACTACTTTTTGTGTAGTTTTTGTCTGCCAGAAACTATAATTCACTAGCTGTGTATCATAAAAGAGTCATCGTTTCTCCTCCTAGGGGTTTTCGAGATTTCTTAATCCAAACCGCAAGTAACGAGGCATTGGCTACCTTAAGAGAGTCATAGTTACTCGTCCCCATTGCTCACCCAGTCTGCCACTTTTCCTTACTGCGGCCAGTCTGCCAGAAGCGATATGTCACTCGTTGTGTATCTTAAGAGATTCATCGTTACTCCTTCCATAGGTTACTGGTATTCTCTGAGTCAATACCTCTCTTGACGAAAAAGTGGCTATCTTAATAGTGCAATACTTCTTCCTCCGAGTTGCTCACACAGTTTACTACTTTTAGTGTACTTGCCAGTCTGCCAGAAGCGATATGTCACTAGTTGTGTATCATAAAAGGGTCATCGTTTCTCCTCCTAGGGGTTATTCGAGATTTCTTAATCCAAACCGCAAGTAACGAGGCATTGGCTACCTTAAGAGAGTCATAGTTACTCGCCCCATTTGCTCACCCAGTCTGCCACTTTTCCTTACTGCGGCCAGTCTGCCAGAAGCGATATGTCACTCGTTGTGTATCTTAAGAGATTCATCGTTACTCTTTCCATAGGTTACTGGTATTCTCTGATTCAATGCCTCTCGTGACGAAAAAGTGGCTATCTTAATAGTGCAATACTTCTTCCTCCCAGTTGCTCACACAGTTTACTACTTTTTTGTGTAGTTTTTGTCTGCCAGAAACTATAATTCACTAGTTTTGTATCATAAAAGAGTCATCGTTTCTCCTCCTAGGGGTTATTCGAGACCTCTTAATCCAAACCGCAAGTAACGAGGCATTGGCTACCTTAAGAGAGTCATAGTTACTCGTCCCAATTGCTCACCCAGTCTGCCACTTTTCCTTACTGCGGCCAGTCTGCCAGAAGCGATATGTCACTCGTTGTGTATCTTAAGAGATTCATCGTTACTCTTTCCATAGGTTACTGGTATTCTCTGATTCAATGCCTCTCGTGACGAAAAAGTGGCTATCTTAATAGTGCAATACTTCTTCCTCCCAGTTGCTCACACAGTTTACTACTTTTTTGTGTAGTTTTTGTCTGCCAGAAACTATAATTCACTAGTTTTGTATCATAAAAGAGTCATCGTTTCTCCTCCTAGGGGTTATTCGAGACCTCTTAATCCAAACCGCAAGTAACGAGGCATTGGCTACCTTAAGAGAGTCATAGTTACTCGTCCCAATTGCTCACCCAGTCTGCCACTTTTTCTTACTGCGTCCAGTCTGCCAGAAGCGATATGTCACTCGTTGTGTATCTTAAGAGATTCATCGTTACTCCTTCCATAGGTTACTGGTATTCTATGAGCCAATACCTCTCGTGACGAAAAAGTGGCTATCTTAATAGTGCAATACTTCTTCCTCCGAGTTGCTCACACAGTTTACTACTTTTTGTGTAGTTTTTGTCTGCCAGAAACTATAATTCACTAGCTGTGTATCATAAAAGAATCATCGTTTCTCCTCCTAGGGGTTTTCGAGATTTCTTAATCCAAACCGCAAGTAACGAGGCATTGGCTACCTTAAGAGAGTCATAGTTACTCGTCCCAATTGCTCACCCAGTCTGCCACTTTTCCTTACTGCGGCCAGTCTGCCAGAAGCGATATGTCACTCGTTGTGTATCTTAAGAGATTCATCGTTACTCTTTCCATAGGTTACTGGTATTCTCTGATTCAATGCCTCTCGTGACGAAAAAGTGGCTATCTTAATAGTGCAATACTTCTTCCTCCCAGTTGCTCACACAGTTTACTACTTTTTTGTGTAGTTTTTGTCTGCCAGAAACTATAATTCACTAGTTTTGTATCATAAAAGAGTCATCGTTTCTCCTCCTAGGTGTTATTCGAGACCTCTTAATCCAAACCGCAAGTAACGAGGCATTGGCTACCTTAAGAGAGTCATAGTTACTCGTCCCAATTGCTCACCCAGTCTGCCACTTTTTCTTACTGCGGCCAGTCTGCCAGAAGCGATATGTCACTCGTTGTGTATCTTAAGAGATTCATCGTTACTCCTTCCATAGGTTACTGGTATTCTCTGAGTCAATACCTCTCGTGACGAAAAAGTGGCTATCTTAATAGTGCAATACTTCTTCCTCCCAGTTGCTCACACAGTTTACTACTTTTTGTGTAGTTTTTGTCTGCCAGAAACTATAATTCACTAGTTTTGTATCATAAAAGAGTCATCGTTTCTCCTCCTAGGGGTTATTCGAGACCTCTTAATCCAAACCGCAAGTAACGAGGCATTGGCTACCTTAAGAGAGTCATAGTTACTCGTCCCAATTGCTCACCCAGTCTGCCACTTTTCCTTACTGCGGCCAGTCTGCCAGAAGCGATATGTCACTCGTTGTGTATCTTAAGAGATTCATCGTTACTCTTTCCATAGGTTACTGGTATTCTCTGATTCAATGCCTCTCGTGACGAAAAAGTGGCTATCTTAATAGTGCAATACTTCTTCCTCCCATTTGCTCACACAGTTTACTACTTTTTTGTGTAGTTTTTGTCTGCCAGAAACTATAATTCACTAGTTTTGTATCATAAAAGAGTCATCGTTTCTCCTCCTAGGGGTTATTCGAGACCTCTTAATGCAAACCGCAAGTAACGAGGCATTGGCTACCTTAAGAGAGTCATAGTTACTCGTCCCAATTGCTCACCCAGTCTGCCACTTTTCCTTACTGCGGCCAGTCTGCCAGAAGCGATATGTCACTCGTTGTGTATCGTAAGAGATTCATCGTTACTCCTTCCATAGGTTACTGGTATTCTCTGATTCAATGCCTCTCGTGACGAAAAAGTGGCTATCTTAATAGTGCAATACTTCTTCCTCCCAGTTGCTCACACAGTTTACTACTTTTTTGTGTAGTTTTTGTCTGCCAGAAACTATAATTCACTAGTTTTGTATCATAAAAGAGTCATCGTTTCTCCTCCTAGGTGTTATTCGAGACCTCTTAATCCAAACCGCAAGTAACGAGGCATTGGCTACCTTAAGAGAGTCATAGTTACTCGTCCCAATTGCTCACCCAGTCTGCCACTTTTTCTTACTGCGGCCAGTCTGCCAGAAGCGATATGTCACTCGTTGTGTATCTTAAGAGATTCATCGTTACTCCTTCCATAGGTTACTGGTATTCTCTGAGTCAATACCTCTCGTGACGAAAAAGTGGCTATCTTAATAGTGCAATACTTCTTCCTCCCAGTTGCTCACACAGTTTACTACTTTTTGTGTAGTTTTTGTCTGCCAGAAACTATAATTCACTAGCTGTGTATCATAAAAGAGTCATCGTTTCTCCTCCTAGGGGTTTTCGAGATTTCTTAATCCAAACCGCAAGTAACGAGGCATTGGCTACCTTAAAAGAGTCATAGTTACTCGTCCCCATTGCTCACCCAGTCTGTCACTTTTTCTTACTGTGGCCAGTCTGCCAGAAGCGATATGTCACTCGTTGTGTATCTTAAGAGATTCATCGTTACTCCTTCCATAGGTTACTGGTATTCTCTGAGTCAATACCTCTCTTGACGAAAAAGTGGCTATCTTAATAGTGCAATACTTCTTCCTCCGAGTTGCTCACACAGTTTACTACTTTTAGTGTACTTGCCAGTCTGCCAGAAGCGATATGTCACTAGTTGTGTATCATAAAAGGGTCATCGTTTCTCCTCCTGGGGGTTATTCGAGATTTCTTAATCCAAACCGCAAGTAACGAGGCATTGGCTACCTTAAGAGAGTCATAGTTACTCGCCCCATTTGCTCACCCAGTCTGCCACTTTTCCTTACTGCGGCCAGTCTGCCAGAAGCGATATGTCACTCGTTGTGTATCTTAAGAGATTCATCGTTACTCTTTCCATAGGTTACTGGTATTCTCTGATTCAATGCCTCTCGTGACGAAAAAGTGGCTATCTTAATAGTGCAATACTTCTTCCTCCCAGTTGCTCACACAGTTTACTACTTTTTTGTGTAGTTTTTGTCTGCCAGAAACTATAATTCACTAGTTTTGTATCATAAAAGAGTCATCGTTTCTCCTCCTAGGGGTTATTCGAGACCTCTTAATCCAAACCGCAAGTAACGAGGCATTGGCTACCTTAAGAGAGTCATAGTTACTCGTCCCAATTGCTCACCCAGTCTGCCACTTTTCCTTACTGCGGCCAGTCTGCCAGAAGCGATATGTCACTCGTTGTGTATCTTAAGAGATTCATCGTTACTCTTTCCATAGGTTACTGGTATTCTCTGAGTCAATGCCTCTCGTGACGAAAAAGTGGCTATCTTAATAGTGCAATACTTCTTCCTCCCATTTGCTCACACAGTTTACTACTTTTTTGTGTAGTTTTTGTCTGCCAGAAACTATAATTCACTAGTTTTGTATCATAAAAGAGTCATCGTTTCTCCTCCTAGGGGTTATTCGAGACCTCTTAATGCAAACCGCAAGTAACGAGGCATTGGCTACCTTAAGAGAGTCATAGTTACTCGTCCCAATTGCTCACCCAGTCTGCCACTTTTCCTTACTGCGGCCAGTCTGCCAGAAGCGATATGTCACTCGTTGTGTATCTTAAGAGATTCATCGTTACTCCTTCCATAGGTTACTGGTATTCTCTGATTCAATGCCTCTCGTGACGAAAAAGTGGCTATCTTAATAGTGCAATACTTCTTCCTCCCAGTTGCTCACACAGTTTACTACTTTTTTGTGTAGTTTTTGTCTGCCAGAAACTATAATTCACTAGTTTTGTATCATAAAATAGTCATCGTTTCTCCTCCTAGGGGTTATTCGAGACCTCTTAATCCAAACCGCAAGTAACGAGGCATTGGCTACCTTAAGAGAGTCATAGTTACTCGTCCCAATTGCTCACCCAGTCTGCCACTTTTTCTTACTGCGGCCAGTCTGCCAGAAGCGATATGTCACTCGTTCTGTATCTTAAGAGATTCATCGTTACTCCTTCCATAGGTTACTGGTATTCTATGAGTCAATACCTCTCGTGACGAAAAAGTGGCTATCTTAATAGTGCAATACTTCTTCCTCCGAGTTGCTCACACAGTTTACTACTTTTTGTGTAGTTTTTGTCTGCCAGAAACTATAATTCACTAGTTTTGTATCATAAAAGAGTCATCGTTTCTCCTCCTAGGGGTTATTCGAGACCTCTTAATGCAAACCGCAAGTAACGAGGCATTGGCTACCTTAAGAGAGTCATAGTTACTCGTCCCAATTGCTCACCCAGTCTGCCACTTTTCCTTACTGCGGCCAGTCTGCCAGAAGCGATATGTCACTCGTTGTGTATCGTAAGAGATTCATCGTTACTCCTTCCATAGGTTACTGGTATTCTCTGATTCAATGCCTCTCGTGACGAAAAAGTGGCTATCTTAATAGTGCAATACTTCTTCCTCCCAGTTGCTCACACAGTTTACTACTTTTTTGTGTAGTTTTTGTATGCCAGAAACTATAATTCACTAGTTTTGTATCATAAAAGAGTCATCGTTTCTCCTCCTAGGTGTTATTCGAGACCTCTTAATCCAAACCGCAAGTAACGAGGCATTGGCTACCTTAAGAGAGTCATAGTTACTCGTCCCAATTGCTCACCCAGTCTGCCACTTTTTCTTACTGCGGCCAGTCTGCCAGAAGCGATATGTCACTCGTTGTGTATCGTAAGAGATTCATCGTTACTCCTTCCATAGGTTACTGGTATTCTCTGATTCAATGCCTCTCGTGACGAAAAAGTGGCTATCTTAATAGTGCAATACTTCTTCCTCCCAGTTGCTCACACAGTTTACTACTTTTTTGTGTAGTTTTTGTCTGCCAGAAACTATAATTCACTAGTTTTGTATCATAAAAGAGTCATCGTTTCTCCTCCTAGGGGTTATTCGAGACCTCTTAATCCAAACCGCAAGTAACGAGGCATTGGCTACCTTAAGAGAGTCATAGTTACTCGTCCCAATTGCTCACCCAGTCTGCCACTTTTTCTTACTGCGGCCAGTCTGCCAGAAGCGATATGTCACTCGTTGTGTATCTTAAGAGATTCATCGTTACTCCTTCCATAGGTTACTGGTATTCTCTGAGTCAATACCTCTCGTGACGAAAAAGTGGCTATCTTAATAGTGCAATACTTCTTCCTCCCAGTTGCTCACACAGTTTACTACTTTTTGTGTAGTTTTTGTCTGCCAGAAACTATAATTCACTAGCTGTGTATCATAAAAGAGTCATCGTTTCTCCTCCTAGGGGTTTTCGAGATTTCTTAATCCAAACCGCAAGTAACGAGGCATTGGCTACCTTAAAAGAGTCATAGTTACTCGTCCCCATTGCTCACCCAGTCTGTCACTTTTTCTTACTGTGGCCAGTCTGCCAGAAGCGATATGTCACTCGTTGTGTATCTTAAGAGATTCATCGTTACTCCTTCCATAGGTTACTGGTATTCTCTGAGTCAATACCTCTCTTGACGAAAAAGTGGCTATCTTAATAGTGCAATACTTCTTCCTCCGAGTTGCTCACACAGTTTACTACTTTTAGTGTACTTGCCAGTCTGCCAGAAGCGATATGTCACTAGTTGTGTATCATAAAAGGGTCATCGTTTCTCCTCCTAGGGGTTATTCGAGATTTCTTAATCCAAACCGCAAGTAACGAGGCATTGGCTACCTTAAGAGAGTCATAGTTACTCGCCCCATTTGCTCACCCAGTCTGCCACTTTTCCTTACTGCGGCCAGTCTGCCAGAAGCGATATGTCACTCGTTGTGTATCTTAAGAGATTCATCGTTACTCTTTCCATAGGTTACTGGTATTCTCTGATTCAATGCCTCTCGTGACGAAAAAGTGGCTATCTTAATAGTGCAATACTTCTTCCTCCCAGTTGCTCACACAGTTTACTACTTTTTTGTGTAGTTTTTGTCTGCCAGAAACTATAATTCACTAGTTTTGAATCATAAAAGAGTCATCGTTTCTCCTCCTAGGGGTTATTCGAGACCTCTTAATGCAAACCGCAAGTAACGAGGCATTGGCTACCTTAAGAGAGTCATAGTTACTCGTCCCAATTGCTCACCCAGTCTGCCACTTTTCCTTACTGCGGCCAGTCTGCCAGAAGCGATATGTCACTCGTTGTGTATCTTAAGAGATTCATCGTTACTCTTTCCATAGGTTACTGGTATTCTCTGATTCAATGCCTCTCGTGACGAAAAAGTGGCTATCTTAATAGTGCAATACTTCTTCCTCCCAGTTGCTCACACAGTTTACTACTTTTAGTGTACTTGCCAGTCTGCCAGAAGCGATATGTCACGAGTTGTGTATCATAAAAGGGTCATCGTTTCTCCTCCTAGGGGTTATTCGAGATTTCTTAATCCAAACCGCAAGTAACGAGGCATTGGCTACCTTAAGAGAGTCATAGTTACTCGCCCCATTTGCTCACCCAGTCTGCCAATTTTCCTTACTGCGGCCAGTCTGCCAGAAGCGATATGTCACTCGTTGTGTATCTTAAGAGATTCATCGTTACTCTTTCCATAGGTTACTGGTATTCTCTGATTCAATGCCTCTCGTGACGAAAAAGTGGCTATCTTAATAGTGCAATACTTCTTCCTCCCAGTTGCTCACACAGTTTACTACTTTTTTGTGTAGTTTTTGTCTGCCAGAAACTATAATTCACTAGTTTTGTATCATAAAAGAGTCATCGTTTCTCCTCCTAGGGGTTATTCGAGACCTCTTAATCCAAACCGCAAGTAACGAGGCATTGGCTACCTTAAGAGAGTCATAGTTACTCGTCCCAATTGCTCACCCAGTCTGCCACTTTTCCTTACTGCGGCCAGTCTGCCAGAAGCGATATGTCACTCGTTGTGTATCTTAAGAGATTCATCGTTACTCTTTCCATAGGTTACTGGTATTCTCTGATTCAATGCCTCTCGTGACGAAAAAGTGGCTATCTTAATAGTGCAATACTTCTTCCTCCCATTTGCTCACACAGTTTACTACTTTTTTGTGTAGTTTTTGTCTGCCAGAAACTATAATTCACTAGTTTTGTATCATAAAAGAGTCATCGTTTCTCCTCCTAGGGGTTATTCGAGACCTCTTAATGCAAACCGCAAGTAACGAGGCATTGGCTACCTTAAGAGAGTCATAGTTACTCGTCCCAATTGCTCACCCAGTCTGCCACTTTTCCTTACTGCGGCCAGTCTGCCAGAAGCGATATGTCACTCGTTGTGTATCTTAAGAGATTCATCGTTACTCCTTCCATAGGTTACTGGTATTCTCTGATTCAATGCCTCTCGTGACGAAAAAGTGGCTATCTTAATAGTGCAATACTTCTTCCTCCCAGTTGCTCACACAGTTTACTACTTTTTTGTGTAGTTTTTGTCTGCCAGAAACTATAATTCACTAGTTTTGTATCATATAATAGTCATCGTTTCTCCTCCTAGGGGTTATTCGAGACCTCTTAATCCAAACCGCAAGTAACGAGGCATTGGCTACCTTAAGAGAGTCATAGTTACTCGTCCCAATTGCTCACCCAGTCTGCCACTTTTTCTTACTGCGGCCAGTCTGCCAGAAGCGATATGTCACTCGTTGTGTATCTTAAGAGATTCATCGTTACTCCTTCCATAGGTTACTGGTATTCTATGAGTCAATACCTCTCGTGACGAAAAAGTGGCTATCTTAATAGTGCAATACTTCTTCCTCCGAGTTGCTCACACAGTTTACTACTTTTTGTGTAGTTTTTGTCTGCCAGAAACTATAATTCACTAGTTTTATATCATAAAAGAGTCATCGTTTCTCCTCCTAGGGGTTATTCGAGACCTCTTAATGCAAACCGCAAGTAACGAGGCATTGGCTACCTTAAGAGAGTCATAGTTACTCGTCCCAATTGCTCACCCAGTCTGCCACTTTTCCTTACTGCGGCCAGTCTGCCAGAAGCGATATGTCACTCGTTGTGTATCTTAAGAGATTCATCGTTACTCTTTCCATAGGTTACTGGTATTCTCTGATTCAATGCCTCTCGTGACGAAAAAGTGGCTATCTTAATAGTGCAATACTTCTTCCTCCCATTTGCTCACACAGTTTACTACTTTTTTGTGTAGTTTTTGTCTGCCAGAAACTATAATTCACTAGTTTTGTATCATAAAAGAGTCATCGTTTCTCCTCCTAGGGGTTATTCGAGACCTCTTAATGCAAACCACAAGTAACGAGGCATTGGCTACCTTAAGAGAGTCATAGTTACTCGTCCCAATTGCTCACCCAGTCTGCCACTTTTCCTTACTGCGGCCAGTCTGCCAGAAGCGATATGTCACTCGTTGTGTATCTTAAGAGATTCATCGTTACTCCTTCCATAGGTTACTGGTATTCTCTGATTCAATGCCTCTCGTGACGAAAAAGTGGCTATCTTAATAGTGCAATACTTCTTCCTCCCAGTTGCTCACACAGTTTACTACTTTTTTGTGTAGTTTTTGTCTGCCAGAAACTATAATTCACTAGTTTTGTATCATAAAATAGTCATCGTTTCTCCTCCTAGGGGTTATTCGAGACCTCTTAATCCAAACCGCAAGTAACGAGGCATTGGCTACCTTAAGAGAGTCATAGTTACTCGTCCCAATTGCTCACCCAGTCTGCCACTTTTTCTTACTGCGGCCAGTCTGCCAGAAGCGATATGTCACTCGTTGTGTATCTTAAGAGATTCATCGTTACTCCTTCCATAGGTTACTGGTATTCTATGAGTCAATACCTCTCGTGACGAAAAAGTGGCTATCTTAATAGTGCAATACTTCTTCCTCCGAGTTGCTCACACAGTTTACTACTTTTTGTGTAGTTTTTGTCTGCCAGAAACTATAATTCACTAGTTTTGTATCATAAAAGAGTCATCGTTTCTCCTCCTAGGGGTTATTCGAGACCTCTTAATGCAAACCGCAAGTAACGAGGCATTGGCTACCTTAAGAGAGTCATAGTTACTCGTCCCAATTGCTCACCCAGTCTGCCACTTTTCCTTACTGCGGCCAGTCTGCCAGAAGCGATATGTCACTCGTTGTGTATCTTAAGAGATTCATCGTTACTCTTTCCATAGGTTACTGGTATTCTCTGATTCAATGCCTCTCGTGACGAAAAAGTGGCTATCTTAATAGTGCAATACTTCTTCCTCCCAGTTGCTCACACAGTTTACTACTTTTTTGTGTAGTTTTTGTCTGCCAGAAACTATAATTCACTAGTTTTGTATCATAAAAGAGTCATCGTTTCTCCTCCTAGGGGTTTTCGAGATTTCTTAATCCAAACCGCAAGTAACGAGGCATTGGCTACCTTAAGAGAGTCATAGTTACTCGTCCCAATTGCTCACCCAGTCTGCCACTTTTCCTTACTGCGGCCAGTCTGCCAGAAGCGATATGTCACTCGTTGTGTATCTTAAGAGATTCATCGTTACTCTTTCCATAGGTTACTGGTATTCTCTGATTCAATGCCTCTCGTGACGAAAAAGTGGCTATCTTAATAGTGCAATACTTCTTCCTCCCAGTTGCTCACACAGTTTACTACTTTTTTGTGTAGTTTTTGTCTGCCAGAAACTATAATTCACTAGTTTTGTATCATAAAAGAGTCATCGTTTCTCCTCCTAGGGGTTATTCGAGACCTCTTAATGCAAACCGCAAGTAACGAGGCATTGGCTACCTTAAGAGAGTCATAGTAACTCGTCCCAATTGCTCACCCAGTCTGCCACTTTTCCTTACTGCGGCCAGTCTGCCAGAAGCGATATGTCACTCGTTGTGTATCTTAAGAGATTCATCGTTACTCTTTCCATAGGTTACTGGTATTCTCTGATTCAATGCCTCTCGTGACGAAAAAGTGGCTATCTTAATAGTGCAACACTTCTTCCTCCGAGTTGCTCACACAGTTTACTACTTTTTGTGTAGTTTTTGTCTGCCAGAAACTATAATTCACTAGCTGTGTATCATAAAAGAGTCATCGTTTCTCCTCCTAGGGGTTTTCGAGATTTCTTAATCCAAACCGCAAGTAACGAGGCATTGGCTACCTTAAGAGAGTCATAGTTACTCGTCCCCATTGCTCACCCAGTCTGCCACTTTTTCTTACTGTGGCCAGTCTGCCAGAAGCGATATGTCACTCGTTGTTTATCTTAAGAGATTCATCGTTACTCCTTCCATAGGTTACTGGTATTCTCTGAGTCAATACCTCTCTTGACGAAAAAGTGGCTATCTTAATAGTGCAATACTTCTTCCTCCCAGTTGCTCACACAGTTTACTACTTTTTGTGTACTTGCCAGTCTGCCAGAAGCGATATGTCACTAGTTGTGTATCATAAAAGGGTCATCGTTTCTCCTCGTAGGGGTTATTCGAGATTTCTTAATCCAAACCGCAAGTAACGAGGCATTGGCTACCTTAAGAGAGTCATAGTTACTCGTCCCAATTGCTCACCCAGTCTGCCACTTTTCCTTACTGCGGCCAGTCTGCCAGAAGCGATATGTCACTCGTTGTGTATCTTAAGAGATTCATCGTTACTCTTTCCATACGTTACTGGTGTTCTCTGATTCAATGCCTCTCGTGACGAAAAAGTGGCTATCTTAATAGTTCAATACTTCTTCCTCCCATTTGCTCACACAGTTTACTACTTTTTTGTGTAGTTTTTGTCTGCCAGAAACTATAATTCACTAGTTTTGTATCATAAAAGAGTCATCGTTTCTCCTCCTAGGGGTTATTCGAGACCTCTTAATGCAAACCGCAAGTAACGAGGCATTGGCTACCTTAAGAGAGTCATAGTTACTCGTCCCAATTGCTCACCCAGTCTGCCACTTTTCCTTACTGCGGCCAGTCTGCCAGAAGCGATATGTCACTCGTTGTGTATCTTAAGAGATTCATCGTTACTCTTTCCATAGGTTACTGGTATTCTCTGATTCAATGCCTCTCGTGACGAAAAAGTGGCTATCTTAATAGTGCAATACTTCTTCCTCCCAGTTGCTCACACAGTTTACTACTTTTTTGTGTAGTTTTTGTCTGCCAGAAACTATAATTCACTAGTTTTGTATCATAAAAGAGTCATCGTTTCTCCTCCTAGGGGTTATTCGAGAATTCTTAATCCAAACCGCAAGTAACGAGGCATTGGCTACCTTAAGAGAGTCATAGTTACTCGTCCCAATTGCTCACCCAGTCTGCCACTTTTTCTTACTGCGGCCAGTCTGCCAGAAGCGATATGTCACTCGTTGTGTATCTTAAGAGATTCATCGTTACTCCTTCCATAGGTTACTGGTATTCTCTGAGTCAATACCTCTCGTGACGAAAAAGTGGCTATCTTAATAGTGCAACACTTCTTCCTCCGAGTTGCTCACACAGTTTACTACTTTTTGTGTAGTTTTTGTCTGCCAGAAACTATAATTCACTAGCTGTGTATCATAAAAGAGTCATCGTTTCTCCTCCTAGGGGTTTTCGAGATTTCTTAATCCAAACCGCAAGTAACGAGGCATTGGCTACCTTAAGAGAGTCATAGTTACTCGTCCCCATTGCTCACCCAGTCTGCCACTTTTTCTTACTGTGGCCAGTCTGCCAGAAGCGATATGTCACTCGTTGTTTATCTTAAGAGATTCATCGTTACTCCTTCCATAGGTTACTGGTATTCTCTGAGTCAATACCTCTCTTGACGAAAAAGTGGCTATCTTAATAGTGCAATACTTCTTCCTCCGAGTTGCTCACACAGTTTACTACTTTTTGTGTACTTGCCAGTCTGCCAGAAGCGATATGTCACTAGTTGTGTATCATAAAAGGGTCATCGTTTCTCCTCGTAGGGGTTATTCGAGATTTCTTAATCCAAACCGCAAGTAACGAGGCATTGGCTACCTTAAGAGAGTCATAGTTACTCGTCCCAATTGCTCACCCAGTCTGCCACTTTTCCTTACTGCGGCCAGTCTGCCAGAAGCGATATGTCACTCGTTGTGTATCTTAAGAGATTCATCGTTACTCTTTCCATAGGTTACTGGTGTTCTCTGATTCAATGCCTCTCGTGACGAAAAAGTGGCTATCTTAATAGTTCAATACATCTTCCTCCCATTTGCTCACACAGTTTACTACTTTTTTGTGTAGTTTTTGTCTGCCAGAAACTATAATTCACTAGTTTTGTATCATAAAAGAGTCATCGTTTCTCCTCCTAGGGGTTATTCGAGACCTCTTAATGCAAACCGCAAGTAACGAGGCATTGGCTACCTTAAGAGAGTCATAGTTACTCGTCCCAATTGCTCACCCAGTCTGCCACTTTTTCTTACTGCGGCCAGTCTGCCAGAAGCGATATGTCACTCGTTGTGTATCTTAAGAGATTCATCGTTACTCCTTCCATAGGTTACTGGTATTCTCTGAGTCAATACCTCTCGTGACGAAAAAGTGGCTATCTTAATAGTGCAACACTTCTTCCTCCGAGTTGCTCACACAGTTTACTACCTTTTGTGTAGTTTTTGTCTGCCAGAAACTATAATTCACTAGCTGTGTATCATAAAAGAGTCATCGTTTCTCCTCCTAGGGGTTTTCGAGATTTCTTAATCCAAACCGCAAGTAACGAGGCATTGGCTACCTTAAGAGAGTCATAGTTACTCGTCCCCATTGCTCACCCAGTCTGCCACTTTTTCTTACTGTGGCCAGTCTGCCAGAAGCGATATGTCACTCGTTGTGTATCTTAAGAGATTCATCGTTACTCTTTCCATAGGTTACTGGTGTTCTCTGATTCAATGCCTCTCGTGACGAAAAAGTGGCTATCTTAATAGTTCAATACTTCTTCCTCCCATTTGCTCACACAGTTTACTACTTTTTTGTGTAGTTTTTGTCTGCCAGAAACTATAATTCACTAGTTTTGTATCATAAAAGAGTCATCGTTTCTCCTCCTAGGGGTTATTCGAGACTTCTTAATGCAAACCGCAAGTAACGAGGCATTGGCTACCTTAAGAGAGTCATAGTTACTCGTCCCAATTGCTCACCCAGTCTGCCACTTTTCCTTACTGCGGCCAGTCTGCCAGAAGCATTATGTCACTCGTTGTGTATCTTAAGAGATTCATCGTTACTCTTTCCATAGGTTACTGGTATTCTCTGATTCAATGCCTCTCGTGACGAAAAAGTGGCTATCTTAATAGTGCAATACTTCTTCCTCCCAGTTGCTCACACAGTTTACTACTTTTTTGTGTAGTTTTTGTCTGCCAGAAACTATAATTCACTAGTTTTGTATCATAAAAGAGTCATCGTTTCTCCTCCTAGGGGTTATTCGAGACCTCTTAATGCAAACCGCAAGTAACGAGGCATTGGCTACCTTAAGAGAGTCATAGTTACTCGTACCAATTGCTCACCCAGTCTGCCACTTTTTCTTACTGCGGCCAGTCTGCCAGAAGCGATATGTCACTCGTTGTGTATCTTAAGAGATTCATCGTTACTCCTTCCATAGGTTACTGGTATTCTATGAGTCAATACCTCTCGTGACGAAAAAGTGGCTATCTTAATAGTGCAATACTTCTTCCTCCCAGTTGCTCACACAGTTTACTACTTTTTTGTGTAGTTTTTGTCTGCCAGAAACTATAATTCACTAGTTTTGTATCATAAAAGAGTCATCGTTTCTCCTCCTAGGGGTTATTCGAGACCTCTTAATGCAAACCGCAAGTAACGAGGCATTGGCTACCTTAAGAGAGTCATAGTTACTCGTCCCAATTGCTCACCCAGTCTGCCACTTTTCCTTACTGCGGCCAGTCTGCCAGAAGCGATATGTCACTCGTTGTGTATCTTAAGAGATTCATCGTTACTCTTTCCATAGGTTACTGGTATTCTCTGATTCAATGCCTCTCGTGACGAAAAAGTGGCTATCTTAATAGTGCAATACTTCTTCCTCCGAGTTGCTCACATAGTTTACTACTTTTTTGTGTAGTTTTTGTCTGCCAGAAACTATAATTCACTAGTTTTGTATCATAAAAGAGTCATCGTTTCTCCTCCTAGGGGTTATTCGAGACCTCTTAATGCAAACCGCAAGTAACGAGGCATTGGCTACCTTAAGAGAGTCATAGTTACTCGTCCCAATTGCTCACCCAGTCTGCCACTTTTCCTTACTGCTGCCAGTCTGCCAGAAGCGATATGTCACTCGTTGTGTATCTTAAGAGATTCATCGTTACTCTTTCCATAGGTTACTGGTATTCTCTGATTCAATGCCTCTCGTGACGAAAAAGTGGCTATCTTAATAGTGCAATACTTCTTCATCCCAGTTGCTCACACAGTTTACTACTTTTTTGTGTAGTTTTTGTCTGCCAGAAACTATTATTCACTAGTTTTGTATCATAAAAGAGTCATCGTTTCTCCTCCTAGGGGTTATTCGAGACCTCTTAATCCAAACCGCAAGTAACGAGGCATTGGCTACCTTAAGAGAGTCATAGTTACTCGTCCCAATTGCTCACCCAGTCTGCCACTTTTTCTTACTGCGGCCAGTCTGCCAGAAGCGATATGTCACTCGTTGTGTATCTTAAGAGATTCATCGTTACTCCTTCAATAGGTTACTGGTATTCTATGATTCAATGCCTCTCGTGACGAAAAAGTGGCTATCTTAATAGTGCAATACTTCTTCCTCCCAGTTGCTCACACAGTTTACTACTTTTTTGTGTAGTTTTTGTCTGCCAGAAACTATAATTCACTAGTTTTGTATCATAAAAGAGTCATCGTTTCTCCTCCTAGGGGTTTTCGAGATTTCTTAATCCAAACCGCAAGTAACGAGGCATTGGCTACCTTAAGAGAGTCATAGTTACTCGTCCCAATTGCTCACCCAGTCTGCCACTTTTCCTTACTGCGGCCAGTCTGCCAGAAGCGATATGTCACTCGTTGTGTATCTTAAGAGATTCATCGTTACTCTTTCCATAGGTTACTGGTGTTCTCTGATTCAATGCCTCTCGTGACGAAAAAGTGGCTATCTTAATAGTTCAATACTTCTTCCTCCCATTTGCTCACACAGTTTACTACTTTTTTGTGTAGTTTTTGTCTGCCAGAAACTATAATTCACTAGTTTTGTATCATAAAAGAGTCATCGTTTCTCCTCCTAGGGGTTATTCGAGACCTCTTAATGCAAACCGCAAGTAACGAGGCATTGGCTACCTTAAGAGAGTCATAGTTACTCGTCTCAATTGCTCACCCAGTCTGCCACTTTTCCTTACTGCGGCCAGTCTGCCAGAAGCATTATGTCACTCGTTGTGTATCTTAAGAGATTCATCGTTACTCTTTCCATAGGTTACTGGGATTCTCTGATTCAATGCCTCTCGTGACGAAAAAGTGGCTATCTTAATAGTGCAATACTTCTTCCGCCCAGTTGCTCACACAGTTTACTACTTTTTTGTGTACTTTTTGTCTGCCAGAAACTATAATTCACTAGTTTTGTATCATAAAAGAGTCATCGTTTCTCCTCCTAGGGGTTATTCGAGACCTCTTAATCCAAACCGCAAGTAACGAGGCATTGGCTACCTTAAGAGAGTCATAGTTACTCGTACCAATTGCTCACCCAGTCTGCCACTTTTTCTTACTGCGGCCAGACTGCCAGAAGCGATATGTCACTCGTTGTGTATCTTAAGAGATTCATCGTTACTCCTTCCATAGGTTACTGGTATTCTATGAGTCAATACCTCTCGTGACGAAAAAGTGGCTATCTTAATAGTGCAATACTTCTTCCTCCCAGTTGCTCACACAGTTTACTACTTTTTTGTGTAGTTTTTGTCTGCCAGAAACTATAATTCACTAGTTTTGTATCATAAAAGAGTCATCGTTTCTCCTCCTAGGGGTTATTCGAGACCTCTTAATGCAAACCGCAAGTAACGAGGCATTGGCTACCTTAAGAGAGTCATAGTTACTCGTCCCAATTGCTCACCCAGTCTGCCACTTTTCCTTACTGCGGCCAGTCTGCCAGAAGCGATATGTCACTCGTTGTGTATCTTAAGAGATTCATCGTTACTCTTTCCATAGGTTACTGGTATTCTCTGATTCAATGCCTCTCGTGACGAAAAAGTGGCTATCTTAATAGTGCAATACTTCTTCCTCCCAGTTGCTCACACAGTTTACTACTTTTTTGTGTAGTTTTTGTCTGCCAGAAACTATAATTCACTAGTTTTGTATCATAAAAGAGTCATCGTTTCTCCTCCTAGGGGTTATTCGAGACCTCTTAATGCAAACCGCAAGTAACGAGGCATTGGCTACCTTAAGAGAGTCATAGTTACTCGTCCCAATTGCTCACCCAGTCTGCCACTTTTCCTTACTGCGGCCAGTCTGCCAGAAGCGATATGTCACTCGTTGTGTATCTTAAGAGATTCATCGTTACTCTTTCCATAGGTTACTGGTATTCTCTGATTCAATGCCTCTCGTGACGAAAAAGTGGCTATCTTAATAGTGCAATACTTCTTCCTCCCAGTTGCTCACACAGTTTACTACTTTTTTGTGTAGTTTTTGTCTGCCAGAAACTATAATTCACTAGTTTTGTATCATAAAAGAGTCATCGTTTCTCCTCCTAGGGGTTTTCGAGATTTCTTAATCCAAACCGCAAGTAACGAGGCATTGGCTACCTTAAGAGAGTCATAGTTACTCGTCCCAATTGCTCACCCAGTCTGCCACTTTTCCTTACTGCGGCCAGTCTGCCAGAAGCGATATGTCACTCGTTGTGTATCTTAAGAGATTCATCGTTACTCTTTCCATAGGTTACTGGTATTCTCTGATTCAATGTCTCTCGTGACCAAAAAGTGGCTATCTTAATAGTGCAATACTTCTTCATCCCCGTTGCTCACACAGTTTACTACTTTTTTGTGTAGTTTTTGTGTGCCAGAAACTATAATTCACTAGTTTTGTATCATAAAAGAGTCATCGTTTCTCCTCCTAGGGGTTATTCGAGACCTCTTAATGCAAACCGCAAGTAACGAGGCATTGGCTACCTTAAGAGAGTCATAGTTACTCGTCCCAATTGCTCACCCAGTCTGCCACTTTTCCTTACTGCGGCCAGTCTGCCAGAAGCGATATGTCACTCGTTGTGTATCTTAAGAGATTCATCGTTACTCTTTCCATAGGTTACTGGTATTCTCTGATTCAATGCCTCTCGTGACGAAAAAGTGGCTACCTTAATAGTGGAATACTTCTTCCTCCCAGTTGCTCACACAGTTTACTACTTTTTTGTGTAGTTTTTGTCTGCCAGAAACTATTATTCACTAATTTTGTATCATAAAAGAGTCATCGTTTCTCCTCCTAGGGGTTATTCGAGACCTCTTAATCCAAACCGCAAGTAACGAGGCATTGGCTACCTTAAGAGAGTCATAGTTACTCGTCCCAATTGCTCACCCAGTCTGCCACTTTTTCTTACTGCGGCCAGTCTGCCAGAAGCGATATGTCACTCGTTGTGTATCTTAAGAGATTCATCGTTACTCCTTCAATAGGTTACTGGTATTCTCTGAGTCAATACCTCTCGTGACGAAAAAGTGGCTATCTTAATAGTGCAATACTTCTTCCTCCGAGTTGCTCACATAGTTTACTACTTTTTGTGTAGTTTTTGTCTGCCAGAAACTATAATTCACTAGCTGTGTATCATAAAAGAGTCATCGTTTCTCCTCCTAGGGGTTTTCGAGATTTCTTAACCCAAACCGCAAGTAACGAGGCATTGGCTACCTTAAGAGAGTCATAGTTACTCGTCCCCATTGCTCACCCAGTCTGCCACTTTTTCTTACTGCGGCCAGTCTGCCAGAAGCGATATGTCACTCGTTGTGTATCTTAAGAGATTCATCGTTACTCTTTCCATAGGTTACTGGTATTCTCTGATTCAATGCCTCTCGTGACGAAAAAGTGGCTATCTTAATAGTGCAACACTTCTTCCTCCGAGTTGCTCACACAGTTTACTACTTTTTGTGTAGTTTTTGTCTGCCAGAAACTATAATTCACTAGCTGTGTATCATAAAAGAGTCATCGTTTCTCCTCCTAGGGGTTTTCGAGATTTCTTAATCCAAACCGCAAGTAACGAGGCATTGGCTACCTTAAGAGAGTCATAGTTACTCGTCCCCATTGCTCACCCAGTCTGCCACTTTTTCTTACTGTGGCCAGTCTGCCAGAAGCGATATGTCACTCGTTGTTTATCTTAAGAGATTCATCGTTACTCCTTCCATAGGTTACTGGTATTCTCTGAGTCAATACCTCTCTTGACGAAAAAGTGGCTATCTTAATAGTGCAATACTTCTTCCTCCCAGTTGCTCACACAGTTTACTACTTTTTGTGTACTTGCCAGTCTGCCAGAAGCGATATGTCACTAGTTGTGTATCATAAAAGGGTCATCGTTTCTCCTCGTAGGGGTTATTCGAGATTTCTTAATCCAAACCGCAAGTAACGAGGCATTGGCTACCTTAAGAGAGTCATAGTTACTCGTCCCAATTGCTCACCCAGTCTGCCACTTTTCCTTACTGCGGCCAGTCTGCCAGAAGCGATATGTCACTCGTTGTGTATCTTAAGAGATTCATCGTTACTCTTTCCATACGTTACTGGTGTTCTCTGATTCAATGCCTCTCGTGACGAAAAAGTGGCTATCTTAATAGTTCAATACTTCTTCCTCCCATTTGCTCACACAGTTTACTACTTTTTTGTGTAGTTTTTGTCTGCCAGAAACTATAATTAACTAGTTTTGTATCATAAAAGAGTCATCGTTTCTCCTCCTAGGGGTTATTCGAGACCTCTTAATGCAAACCGCAAGTAACGAGGCATTGGCTACCTTAAGAGAGTCATAGTTACTCGTCCCAATTGCTCACCCAGTCTGCCACTTTTCCTTACTGCGGCCAGTCTGCCAGAAGCGATATGTCACTCGTTGTGTATCTTAAGAGATTCATCGTTACTCTTTCCATAGGTTACTGGTATTCTCTGATTCAATGCCTCTCGTGACGAAAAAGTGGCTATCTTAATAGTGCAATACTTCTTCCTCCCAGTTGCTCACACAGTTTACTACTTTTTTGTGTAGTTTTTGTCTGCCAGAAACTATAATTCACTAGTTTTGTATCATAAAAGGGTCATCGTTTCTCCTCCTAGGGGTTATTCGAGAATTCTTAATCCAAACCGCAAGTAACGAGGCATTGGCTACCTTAAGAGAGTCATAGTTACTCGTCCCAATTGCTCACCCAGTCTGCCACTTTTTCTTACTGCGGCCAGTCTGCCAGAAGCGATATGTCACTCGTTGTGTATCTTAAGAGATTCATCGTTACTCCTTCCATAGGTTACTGGTATTCTCTGAGTCAATACCTCTCGTGACGAAAAAGTGGCTATCTTAATAGTGCAACACTTCTTCCTCCGAGTTGCTCACACAGTTTACTACTTTTTGTGTAGTTTTTGTCTGCCAGAAACTATAATTCACTAGCTGTGTATCATAAAAGAGTCATCGTTTCTCCTCCTAGGGGTTTTCGAGATTTCTTAATCCAAACCGCAAGTAACGAGGCATTGGCTACCTTAAGAGAGTCATAGTTACTCGTCCCCATTGCTCACCCAGTCTGCCACTTTTTCTTACTGTGGCCAGTCTGCCAGAAGCGATATGTCACTCGTTGTTTATCTTAAGAGATTCATCGTTACTCCTTCCATAGGTTACTGGTATTCTCTGAGTCAATACCTCTCTTGACGAAAAAGTGGCTATCTTAATAGTGCAATACTTCTTCCTCCGAGTTGCTCACACAGTTTACTCCTTTTTGTGTACTTGCCAGTCTGCCAGAAGCGATATGTCACTAGTTGTGTATCATAAAAGGGTCATCGTTTCTCCTCGTAGGGGTTATTCGAGATTTCTTAATCCAAACCGCAAGTAACGAGGCATTGGCTACCTTAAGAGAGTCATAGTTACTCGTCCCAATTGCTCACCCAGTCTGCCACTTTTCCTTACTGCGGCCAGTCTGCCAGAAGCGATATGTCACTCGTTGTGTATCTTAAGAGATTCATCGTTACTCTTTCCATAGGTTACTGGTGTTCTCTGATTCAATGCCTCTCGTGACGAAAAAGTGGCTATCTTAATAGTTCAATACATCTTCCTCCCATTTGCTCACACAGTTTACTACTTTTTTGTGTAGTTTTTGTCTGCCAGAAACTATAATTCACTAGTTTTGTATCATAAAAGAGTCATCGTTTCTCCTCCTAGGGGTTATTCGAGACCTCTTAATGCAAACCGCAAGTAACGAGGCATTGGCTACCTTAAGAGAGTCATAGTTACTCGTCCCAATTGCTCACCCAGTCTGCCACTTTTTCTTACTGCGGCCAGTCTGCCAGAAGCGATATGTCACTCGTTGTGTATCTTAAGAGATTCATCGTTACTCCTTCCATAGGTTACTGGTATTCTCTGAGTCAATACCTCTCGTGACGAAAAAGTGGCTATCTTAATAGTGCAACACTTCTTCCTCCGAGTTGCTCACACAGTTTACTACTTTTTGTGTAGTTTTTGTCTGCCAGAAACTATAATTCACTAGCTGTGTATCATAAAAGAGTCATCGTTTCTCCTCCTAGGGGTTTTCGAGATTTCTTAATCCAAACCGCAAGTAACGAGGCATTGGCTACCTTAAGAGAGTCATAGTTACTCGTCCCCATTGCTCACCCAGTCTGCCACTTTTTCTTACTGTGGCCAGTCTGCCAGAAGCGATATGTCACTCGTTGTGTATCTTAAGAGATTCATCGTTACTCTTTCCATAGGTTACTGGTGTTCTCTGATTCAATGCCTCTCGTGACGAAAAAGTGGCTATCTTAATAGTTCAATACTTCTTCCTCCCATTTGCTCACACAGTTTACTACTTTTTTGTGTAGTTTTTGTCTGCCAGAAACTATAATTCACTAGTTTTGTATCATAAAAGAGTCATCGTTTCTCCTCCTAGGGGTTATTCGAGACCTCTTAATGCAAACCGCAAGTAACGAGGCATTGGCTACCTTAAGAGAGTCATAGTTACTCGTCCCAATTGCTCACCCAGTCTGCCACTTTTCCTTACTGCGGCCAGTCTGCCAGAAGCATTATGTCACTCGTTGTGTATCTTAAGAGATTCATCGTTACTCCTTCCATAGGTTACTGGTATTCTCTGAGTCAATACCTCTCGTGACGAAAAAGTGGCTATCTTAATAGTGCAACACTTCTTCCTCCGAGTTGCTCACACAGTTTACTACTTTTTGTGTAGTTTTTGTCTGCCAGAAACTATAATTCACTAGCTGTGTATCATAAAAGAGTCATCGTTTCTCCTCCTAGGGGTTTTCGAGATTTCTTAATCCAAACCGCAAGTAACGAGGCATTGGCTACCTTAAGAGAGTCATAGTTACTCGTCCCCATTGCTCACCCAGTCTGCCACTTTTTCTTACTGTGGCCAGTCTGCCAGAAGCGATATGTCACTCGTTGTTTATCTTAAGAGATTCATCGTTACTCCTTCCATAGGTTACTGGTATTCTCTGAGTCAATACCTCTCTTGACGAAAAAGTGGCTATCTTAATAGTGCAATACTTCTTCCTCCGAGTTGCTCACACAGTTTACTACTTTTTGTGTACTTGCCAGTCTGCCAGAAGCGATATGTCACTAGTTGTGTATCATAAAAGGGTCATCGTTTCTCCTCGTAGGGGTTATTCGAGATTTCTTAATCCAAACCGCAAGTAACGAGGCATTGGCTACCTTAAGAGAGTCATAGTTACTCGTCCCAATTGCTCACCCAGTCTGCCACTTTTTCTTACTGTGGCCAGTCTGCCAGAAGCGATATGTCACTCGTTGTGTATCTTAAGAGATTCATCGTTACTCTTTCCATAGGTTACTGGTGTTCTCTGATTCAATGCCTCTCGTGACGAAAAAGTGGCTATCTTAATAGTTCAATACTTCTTCCTCCCATTTGCTCACACAGTTTACTACTTTTTTGTGTAGTTTTTGTCTGCCAGAAACTATAATTCACTAGTTTTGTATCATAAAAGAGTCATCGTTTCTCCTCCTAGGGGTTATTCGAGACCTCTTAATGCAAACCGCAAGTAACGAGGCATTGGCTACCTTAAGAGAGTCATAGTTACTCGTCCCAATTGCTCACCCAGTCTGCCACTTTTCCTTACTGCGGCCAGTCTGCCAGAAGCATTATGTCACTCGTTGTGTATCTTAAGAGATTCATCGTTACTCTTTCCATAGGTTACTGGTATTCTCTGATTCAATGCCTCTCGTGACGAAAAAGTGGCTATCTTAATAGTGCAATACTTCTTCCTCCCAGTTGCTCACACAGTTTACTACTTTTTTGTGTAGTTTTTGTCTGCCAGAAACTATAATTCACTAGCTGTGTATCATAAAAGAGTCATCGTTTCTCCTCCTAGGGGTTTTCGAGATTTCTTAATCCAAACCGCAAGTAACGAGGCATTGGCTACCTTAAGAGAGTCATAGTTACTCGTCCCCATTGCTCACCCAGTCTGCCACTTTTTCTTACTGTGGCCAGTCTGCCAGAAGCGATATGTCACTCGTTGTGTATCTTAAGAGATTCATCGTTACTCTTTCCATAGGTTACTGGTGTTCTCTGATTCAATGCCTCTCGTGACGAAAAAGTGGCTATCTTAATAGTTCAATACTTCTTCCTCCCATTTGCTCACACAGTTTACTACTTTTTGTGTAGTTTTTGTCTGCCAGAAACTATAATTCACTAGCTGTGTATCATAAAAGAGTCATCGTTTCTCCTCCTAGGGGTTTTCGAGATTTCTTAATCCAAACCGCAAGTAACGAGGCATTGGCTACCTTAAGAGAGTCATAGTTACTCGTCCCCATTGCTCACCCAGTCTGCCACTTTTTCTTACTGTGGCCAGTCTGCCAGAAGCGATATGTCACTCGTTGTGTATCTTAAGAGATTCATCGTTACTCTTTCCATAGGTTACTGGTGTTCTCTGATTCAATGCCTCTCGTGACGAAAAAGTGGCTATCTTAATAGTTCAATACTTCTTCCTCCCATTTGCTCACACAGTTTACTACTTTTTTGTGTAGTTTTTGTCTGCCAGAAACTATAATTCACTAGTTTTGTATCATAAAAGAGTCATCGTTTCTCCTCCTAGGGGTTATTCGAGACCTCTTAATGCAAACCGCAAGTAACGAGGCATTGGCTACCTTAAGAGAGTCATAGTTACTCGTCCCAATTGCTCACCCAGTCTGCCACTTTTCCTTACTGCGGCCAGTCTGCCAGAAGCATTATGTCACTCGTTGTGTATCTTAAGAGATTCATCGTTACTCTTTCCATAGGTTACTGGTATTCTCTGATTCAATGCCTCTCGTGACGAAAAAGTGGCTATCTTAATAGTGCAATACTTCTTCCTCCCAGTTGCTCACACAGTTTACTACTTTTTTGTGTAGTTTTTGTCTGCCAGAAACTATAATTCACTAGTTTTGTATCATAAAAGAGTCATCGTTTCTCCTCCTAGGGGTTATTCGAGACCTCTTAATGCAAACCGCAAGTAACGAGGCATTGGCTACCTTAAGAGAGTCATAGTTACTCGTACCAATTGCTCACCCAGTCTGCCACTTTTTCTTACTGCAGCCAGTCTGCCAGAAGCGATATGTCACTCGTTGTGTATCTTAAGAGATTCATCGTTACTCCTTCCATAGGTTACTGGTATTCTATGAGTCAATACCTCTCGTGACGAAAAAGTGGCTATCTTAATAGTGCAATACTTCTTCCTCCCAGTTGCTCACACAGTTTACTACTTTTTTGTGTAGTTTTTGTCTGCCAGAAACTATAATTCACTAGTTTTGTATCATAAAAGGGTCATCGTTTCTCCTCCTAGGGGTTATTCGAGAATTCTTAATCCAAACCGCAAGTAACGAGGCATTGGCTACCTTAAGAGAGTCATAGTTACTCGTCCCAATTGCTCACCCAGTCTGCCACTTTTTCTTACTGCGGCCAGTCTGCCAGAAGCGATATGTCACTCGTTGTGTATCTTAAGAGATTCATCGTTACTCCTTCCATAGGTTACTGGTATTCTCTGAGTCAATACCTCTCGTGACGAAAAAGTGGCTATCTTAATAGTGCAACACTTCTTCCTCCGAGTTGCTCACACAGTTTACTACTTTTTGTGTAGTTTTTGTCTGCCAGAAACTATAATTCACTAGCTGTGTATCATAAAAGAGTCATCGTTTCTCCTCCTAGGGGTTTTCGAGATTTCTTAATCCAAACCGCAAGTAACGAGGCATTGGCTACCTTAAGAGAGTCATAGTTACTCGTCCCCATTGCTCACCCAGTCTGCCACTTTTTCTTACTGTGGCCAGTCTGCCAGAAGCGATATGTCACTCGTTGTTTATCTTAAGAGATTCATCGTTACTCCTTCCATAGGTTACTGGTATTCTCTGAGTCAATACCTCTCTTGACGAAAAAGTGGCTATCTTAATAGTGCAATACTTCTTCCTCCGAGTTGCTCACACAGTTTACTACTTTTTGTGTACTTGCCAGTCTGCCAGAAGCGATATGTCACTAGTTGTGTATCATAAAAGGGTCATCGTTTCTCCTCGTAGGGGTTATTCGAGATTTCTTAATCCAAACCGCAAGTAACGAGGCATTGGCTACCTTAAGAGAGTCATAGTTACTCGTCCCAATTGCTCACCCAGTCTGCCACTTTTCCTTACTGCGGCCAGTCTGCCAGAAGCGATATGTCACTCGTTGTGTATCTTAAGAGATTCATCGTTACTCTTTCCATAGGTTACTGGTGTTCTCTGATTCAATGCCTCTCGTGACGAAAAAGTGGCTATCTTAATAGTTCAATACATCTTCCTCCCATTTGCTCACACAGTTTACTACTTTTTTGTGTAGTTTTTGTCTGCCAGAAACTATAATTCACTAGTTTTGTATCATAAAAGAGTCATCGTTTCTCCTCCTAGGGGTTATTCGAGACCTCTTAATGCAAACCGCAAGTAACGAGGCATTGGCTACCTTAAGAGAGTCATAGTTACTCGTCCCAATTGCTCACCCAGTCTGCCACTTTTTCTTACTGCGGCCAGTCTGCCAGAAGCGATATGTCACTCGTTGTGTATCTTAAGAGATTCATCGTTACTCCTTCCATAGGTTACTGGTATTCTCTGAGTCAATACCTCTCGTGACGAAAAAGTGGCTATCTTAATAGTGCAACACTTCTTCCTCCGAGTTGCTCACACAGTTTACTACTTTTTGTGTAGTTTTTGTCTGCCAGAAACTATAATTCACTAGCTGTGTATCATAAAAGAGTCATCGTTTCTCCTCCTAGGGGTTTTCGAGATTTCTTAATCCAAACCGCAAGTAACGAGGCATTGGCTACCTTAAGAGAGTCATAGTTACTCGTCCCCATTGCTCACCCAGTCTGCCACTTTTTCTTACTGTGGCCAGTCTGCCAGAAGCGATATGTCACTCGTTGTGTATCTTAAGAGATTCATCGTTACTCTTTCCATAGGTTACTGGTGTTCTCTGATTCAATGCCTCTCGTGACGAAAAAGTGGCTATCTTAATAGTTCAATACTTCTTCCTCCCATTTGCTCACACAGTTTACTACTTTTTTGTGTAGTTTTTGTCTGCCAGAAACTATAATTCACTAGTTTTGTATCATAAAAGAGTCATCGTTTCTCCTCCTAGGGGTTATTCGAGACCTCTTAATGCAAACCGCAAGTAACGAGGCATTGGCTACCTTAAGAGAGTCATAGTTACTCGTCCCAATTGCTCACCCAGTCTGCCACTTTTCCTTACTGCGGCCAGTCTGCCAGAAGCATTATGTCACTCGTTGTGTATCTTAAGAGATTCATCGTTACTCTTTCCATAGGTTACTGGTATTCTCTGATTCAATGCCTCTCGTGACGAAAAAGTGGCTATCTTAATAGTGCAATACTTCTTCCTCCCAGTTGCTCACACAGTTTACTACTTTTTTGTGTAGTTTTTGTCTGCCAGAAACTATAATTCACTAGTTTTGTATCATAAAAGAGTCATCGTTTCTCCTCCTAGGGGTTATTCGAGACCTCTTAATGCAAACCGCAAGTAACGAGGCATTGGCTACCTTAAGAGAGTCATAGTTACTCGTACCAATTGCTCACCCAGTCTGCCACTTTTTCTTACTGCGGCCAGTCTGCCAGAAGCGATATGTCACTCGTTGTGTATCTTAAGAGATTCATCGTTACTCCTTCCATAGGTTACTGGTATTCTATGAGTCAATACCTCTCGTGACGAAAAAGTGGCTATCTTAATAGTGCAATACTTCTTCCTCCCAGTTGCTCACACAGTTTACTACTTTTTTGTGTAGTTTTTGTCTGCCAGAAACTATAATTCACTAGTTTTGTATCATAAAAGAGTCATCGTTTCTCCTCCTAGGGGTTATTCGAGACCTCTTAATGCAAACCGCAAGTAACGAGGCATTGGCTACCTTAAGAGAGTCATAGTTACTCGTCCCAATTGCTCACCCAGTCTGCCACTTTTCCTTACTGCGGCCAGTCTGCCAGAAGCGATATGTCACTCGTTGTGTATCTTAAGAGATTCATCGTTACTCTTTCCATAGGTTACTGGTATTCTCTGATTCAATGCCTCTCGTGACGAAAAAGTGGCTATCTTAATAGTGCAATACTTCTTCCTCCGAGTTGCTCACATAGTTTACTACTTTTTTGTGTAGTTTTTGTCTGCCAGAAACTATAATTCACTAGTTTTGTATCATAAAAGAGTCATCGTTTCTCCTCCTAGGGGTTATTCGAGACCTCTTAATGCAAACCGCAAGTAACGAGGCATTGGCTACCTTAAGAGAGTCATAGTTACTCGTCCCAATTGCTCACCCAGTCTGCCACTTTTCCTTACTGCTGCCAGTCTGCCAGAAGCGATATGTCACTCGTTGTGTATCTTAAGAGATTCATCGTTACTCTTTCCATAGGTTACTGGTATTCTCTGATTCAATGCCTCTCGTGACGAAAAAGTGGCTATCTTAATAGTGCAATACTTCTTCATCCCAGTTGCTCACACAGTTTACTACTTTTTTGTGTAGTTTTTGTCTGCCAGAAACTATTATTCACTAGTTTTGTATCATAAAAGAGTCATCGTTTCTCCTCCTAGGGGTTATTCGAGACCTCTTAATCCAAACCGCAAGTAACGAGGCATTGGCTACCTTAAGAGAGTCATAGTTACTCGTCCCAATTGCTCACCCAGTCTGCCACTTTTTCTTACTGCGGCCAGTCTGCCAGAAGCGATATGTCACTCGTTGTGTATCTTAAGAGATTCATCGTTACTCCTTCAATAGGTTACTGGTATTCTATGATTCAATGCCTCTCGTGACGAAAAAGTGGCTATCTTAATAGTGCAATACTTCTTCCTCCCAGTTGCTCACACAGTTTACTACTTTTTTGTGTAGTTTTTGTCTGCCAGAAACTATAATTCACTAGTTTTGTATCATAAAAGAGTCATCGTTTCTCCTCCTAGGGGTTTTCGAGATTTCTTAATCCAAACCGCAAGTAACGAGGCATTGGCTACCTTAAGAGAGTCATAGTTACTCGTCCCAATTGCTCACCCAGTCTGCCACTTTTCCTTACTGCGGCCAGTCTGCCAGAAGCGATATGTCACTCGTTGTGTATCTTAAGAGATTCATCGTTACTCTTTCCATAGGTTACTGGTGTTCTCTGATTCAATGCCTCTCGTGACGAAAAAGTGGCTATCTTAATAGTTCAATACTTCTTCCTCCCATTTGCTCACACAGTTTACTACTTTTTTGTGTAGTTTTTGTCTGCCAGAAACTATAATTCACTAGTTTTGTATCATAAAAGAGTCATCGTTTCTCCTCCTAGGGGTTATTCGAGACCTCTTAATGCAAACCGCAAGTAACGAGGCATTGGCTACCTTAAGAGAGTCATAGTTACTCGTCTCAATTGCTCACCCAGTCTGCCACTTTTCCTTACTGCGGCCAGTCTGCCAGAAGCATTATGTCACTCGTTGTGTATCTTAAGAGATTCATCGTTACTCTTTCCATAGGTTACTGGTATTCTCTGATTCAATGCCTCTCGTGACGAAAAAGTGGCTATCTTAATAGTGCAATACTTCTTCCTCCCAGTTGCTCACACAGTTTACTACTTTTTTGTGTACTTTTTGTCTGCCAGAAACTATAATTCACTAGTTTTGTATCATAAAAGAGTCATCGTTTCTCCTCCTAGGGGTTATTCGAGACCTCTTAATCCAAACCGCAAGTAACGAGGCATTGGCTACCTTAAGAGAGTCATAGTTACTCGTCCCAATTGCTCACCCAGTCTGCCACTTTTTCTTACTGCGGCCAGTCTGCCAGAAGCGATATGTCACTCGTTGTGTATCTTAAGAGATTCATCGTTACTCCTTCCATAGGTTACTGGTATTCTATGAGTCAATACCTCTCGTGACGAAAAAGTGGCTATCTTAATAGTGCAATACTTCTTCCTCCCAGTTGCTCACACAGTTTACTACTTTTTTGTGTAGTTTTTGTCTGCCAGAAACTATAATTCACTAGTTTTGTATCATAAAAGAGTCATCGTTTCTCCTCCTAGGGGTTATTCGAGACCTCTTAATGCAAACCGCAAGTAACGAGGCATTGGCTACCTTAAGAGAGTCATAGTTACTCGTCCCAATTGCTCACCCAGTCTGCCACTTTTCCTTACTGCGGCCAGTCTGCCAGAAGCGATATGTCACTCGTTGTGTATCTTAAGAGATTCATCGTTACTCTTTCCATAGGTTACTGGTATTCTCTGATTCAATGCCTCTCGTGACGAAAAAGTGGCTATCTTAATAGTGCAATACTTCTTCCTCCGAGTTGCTCACATAGTTTACTACTTTTTTGTGTAGTTTTTGTCTGCCAGAAACTATAATTCACTAGTTTTGTATCATAAAAGAGTCATCGTTTCTCCTCCTAGGGGTTATTCGAGACCTCTTAATGCAAACCGCAAGTAACGAGGCATTGGCTACCTTAAGAGAGTCATAGTTACTCGTCCCAATTGCTCACCCAGTCTGCCACTTTTCCTTACTGCGGCCAGTCTGCCAGAAGCGATATGTCACTCGTTGTGTATCTTAAGAGATTCATCGTTACTCTTTCCATAGGTTACTGGTATTCTCTGATTCAATGCCTCTCGTGACGATAAAGTGGCTATCTTAATAGTGCAATACTTCTTCCTCCCAGTTGCTCACACAGTTTACTACTTTTTTGTGTAGTTTTTGTCTGCCAGAAACTATAATTCACTAGTTTTGTATCATAAAAGAGTCATCGTTTCTCCTCCTAGGGGTTTTCGAGATTTCTTAATCCAAACCGCAAGTAACGAGGCATTGGCTACCTTAAGAGAGTCATAGTTACTCGTCCCAATTGCTCACCCAGTCTGCCACTTTTCCTTACTGCGGCCAGTCTGCCAGAAGCGATATGTCACTCGTTGTGTATCTTAAGAGATTCATCGTTACTCTTTCCATAGGTTACTGGTATTCTCTGATTCAATGTCTCTCGTGACCAAAAAGTGGCTATCTTAATAGTGCAATACTTCTTCATCCCAGTTGCTCACACAGTTTACTACTTTTTTGTGTAGTTTTTGTGTGCCAGAAACTATAATTCACTAGTTTTGTATCATAAAAGAGTCATCGTTTCTCCTCCTAGGGGTTATTCGAGACCTCTTAATGCAAACCGCAAGTAACGAGGCATTGGCTACCTTAAGAGAGTCATAGTTACTCGTCCCAATTGCTCACCCAGTCTGCCACTTTTCCTTACTGCGGCCAGTCTGCCAGAAGCGATATGTCACTCGTTGTGTATCTTAAGAGATTCATCGTTACTCTTTCCATAGGTTACTGGTATTCTCTGATTCAATGCCTCTCGTGACGAAAAAGTGGCTACCTTAATAGTGGAATACTTCTTCCTCCCAGTTGCTCACACAGTTTACTACTTTTTTGTGTAGTTTTTGTCTGCCAGAAACTATTATTCACTAATTTTGTATCATAAAAGAGTCATCGTTTCTCCTCCTAGGGGTTATTCGAGACCTCTTAATCCAAACCGCAAGTAACGAGGCATTGGCTACCTTAAGAGAGTCATAGTTACTCGTCCCAATTGCTCACCCAGTCTGCCACTTTTTCTTACTGCGGCCAGTCTGCCAGAAGCGATATGTCACTCGTTGTGTATCTTAAGAGATTCATCGTTACTCCTTCAATAGGTTACTGGTATTCTCTGATTCAATGCCTCTCGTGACGAAAAAGTGGCTATCTTAATAGTGCAATACTTCTTCCTCCCAGTTGCTCACACAGTTTACTACTTTTTTGTGTAGTTTTTGTCTGCCAGAAACTATAATTCACTAGTTTTGTATCATAAAAGAGTCATCGTTTCTCCTCCTAGGGGTTATTCGAGACCTCTTAATGCAAACCGCAAGTAACGAGGCATTGGCTACCTTAAGAGAGTCATAGTTACTCGTCCCCATTGCTCACCCAGTCTGCCACTTTTTCTTACTGTGGCCAGTCTGCCAGAAGCGATATGTCACTCGTTGTGTATCTTAAGAGATTCATCGTTACTCCTTCCATAGGTTACTGGTATTCTCTGAGTCAATACCTCTCTTGACGAAAAAGTGGCTATCTTAATAGTGCAATACTTCTTCCTCCGAGTTGCTCACACAGTTTACTACTTTTTGTGTACTTGCCAGTCTGCCAGAAGCGATATGTCACTAGTTGTGTATCATAAAAGGGTCATCGTTTCTCCTCCTAGGGGTTATTCGAGACCTCTTAATGCAAACCGCAAGTAACGAGGCATTGGCTACCTTAAGAGAGTCATAGTTACTCGTCCCAATTGCTCACCCAGTCTGCCACTTTTCCTTACTGCGGCCAGTCTGCCAGAAGCGATATGTCACTCGTTGTGTATCTTAAGAGATTCATCGTTACTCTTTCCATAGGTTACTGGTATTCTATGATTCAATGCCTCTCGTGACGAAAAAGTGGCTATCTTAATAGTGCAATACTTCTTCCTCCCAGTTGCTCACACAGTTTACTACTTTTTTGTGTAGTTTTTGTCTGCCAGAAACTATAATTCACTAGTTTTGTATCATAAAAGAGTCATCGTTTCTCCTGCTAGGGGTTTTCGAGATTTCTTAATCCAAACCGCAAGTAACGAGGCATTGGCTACCTTAAGAGAGTCATAGTTACTCGTCCCAATTGCTCACCCAGTCTGCCACTTTTTCTTACTGCGGCCAGTCTGCCAGAAGCGATATGTCACTCGTTGTGTATCTTAAGAGATTCATCGTTACTCCTTCCATAGGTTACTGGTATTCTCTGAGTCAATACCTCTCGTGACGAAAAAGTGGCTATCTTAATAGTGCAATACTTCTTCCTCCGTGTTGCTCACATAGTTTACTACTTTTTGTGTAGTTCTTGTCTGCCAGAAACTATAATTCACTAGCTGTGTATCATAAAAGAGTCATCGTTTGTCCTCCTAGGGGTTTTCGAGATTTCTTAATCCAAACCGCAAGTAACGAGGCATTGGCTACCTTAAGAGAGTCATAGTTACTCGTCCCCATTGCTCACCCAGTCTGCCACTTTTTCTTACTGTGGCCAGTCTGCCAGAAGCGATATGTCACTCGTTGTGTATCTTAAGAGATTCATCGTTACTCCTTCCATAGGTTACTGGTATTCTCTGAGTCAATACCTCTCTTGACGAAAAAGTGGCTATCTTAATAGTGCAATACTTCTTCCTCCGAGTTGCTCACACAGTTTACTACTTTTTGTGTACTTGCCAGTCTGCCAGAAGCGATATGTCACTAGTTGTGTATCATAAAAGGGTCATCGTTTCTCCTCCTAGGGGTTATTCGAGATTTCTTAATCCAAACCGCAAGTAACGAGGCATTGGCTACCTTAAGAGAGTCTTAGTTACTCGTCCCAATTGCTCACCCAGTCTGCCACTTTTCCTCACTGCGGCCAGTATGCCAGAAGCGATATGTCACTCGTTGTGTATCTTAAGAGATTCATCGTTACTCTTTCCATAGGTTACTGGTATTCTCTGATTCAATGCCTCTCGTGACGAAAAAGTGGCTATCTTAATAGTGCAATACTTCTTCCTCCCAGTTGCTCACACAGTTTACTACTTTTTTGTGTAGTTTTTGTCTGCCAGAAACTATAATTCACTAGTTTTGTATCATAAAAGAGTCATCGTTTCTCCTCCTAGGGGTTTTCGAGATTTCTTAATCCAAACCGCAAGTAACGAGGCATTGGCTACCTTAAGAGAGTCATAGTTACTCGTCCCAATTGCTCACCCAGTCTGCCACTTTTCCTTACTGCGGCCAGTCTGCCAGAAGCGATATGTCACTCGTTGTGTATCTTAAGAGATTCATCGTTACTCTTTCCATAGGTTACTGGTATTCTCTGATTCAATGTCTCTCGTGACCAAAAAGTGGCTATCTTAGTAGTGCAATACTTTTTCATCCCAGTTGCTCACACAGTTTACTACTTTTTTGTGTAGTTTTTGTCTGCCAGAAACTATAATTCACTAGTTTTATATCATAAAAGAGTCATCGTTTCTCCTCCTAGGGGTTATTCGAGACCTCTTAATCCAAACCGCAAGTAACGAGGCATTGGCTACCTTAAGAGAGTCATAGTTACTCGTCCCAATTGCTCACCCAGTCTGCCACTTTTTCTTACTGCGGCCAGTCTGCCAGAAGCGATATGTCACTCGTTGTGTATCTTAAGAGATTCATCGTTACTCCTTCCATAGGTTACTGGTATTCTCTGAGTCAATACCTCTCGTGACGAAAAAGTGGCTATCTTAATAGTGCAATACTTCTTCCTCCGTGTTGCTCACATAGTTTACTACTTTTTGTGTAGTTCTTGTCTGCCAGAAACTATAATTCACTAGCTGTGTATCATAAAAGAGTCATCGTTTGTCCTCCTAGGGGTTTTCGAGATTTCTTAATCCAAACCGCAAGTAACGAGGCATTGGCTACCTTAAGAGAGTCATAGTTACTCGTCCCCATTGCTCACCCAGTCTGCCACTTTTTCTTACTGTGGCCAGTCTGCCAGAAGCGATATGTCACTCGTTGTGTATCTTAAGAGATTCATCGTTACTCCTTCCATAGGTTACTGGTATTCTCTGAGTCAATACCTCTCTTGACGAAAAAGTGGCTATCTTAATAGTGCAATACTTCTTCCTCCGAGTTGCTCACACAGTTTACTACTTTTTGTGTACTTGCCAGTCTGCCAGAAGCGATATGTCACTAGTTGTGTATCATAAAAGGGTCATCGTTTCTCCTCCTAGGGGTTATTCGAGATTTCTTAATCCAAACCGCAAGTAACGAGGCATTGGCTACCTTAAGAGAGTCTTAGTTACTCGTCCCAATTGCTCACCCAGTCTGCCACTTTTCCTCACTGCGGCCAGTATGCCAGAAGCGATATGTCACTCGTTGTGTATCTTAAGAGATTCATCGTTACTCTTTCCATAGGTTACTGGTATTCTCTGATTCAATGCCTCTCGTGACGAAAAAGTGGCTATCTTAATAGTGCAATACTTCTTCCTCCCAGTTGCTCACACAGTTTACTACTTTTTTGTGTAGTTTTTGTCTGCCAGAAACTATAATTCACTAGTTTTGTATCATAAAAGAGTCATCGTTTCTCCTCCTAGGGGTTTTCGAGATTTCTTAATCCAAACCGCAAGTAACGAGGCATTGGCTACCTTAAGAGAGTCATAGTTACTCGTCCCAATTGCTCACCCAGTCTGCCACTTTTCCTTACTGCGGCCAGTCTGCCAGAAGCGATATGTCACTCGTTGTGTATCTTAAGAGATTCATCGTTACTCTTTCCATAGGTTACTGGTATTCTCTGATTCAATGTCTCTCGTGACCAAAAAGTGGCTATCTTAGTAGTGCAATACTTTTTCATCCCAGTTGCTCACACAGTTTACTACTTTTTTGTGTAGTTTTTGTCTGCCAGAAACTATAATTCACTAGTTTTATATCATAAAAGAGTCATCGTTTCTCCTCCTAGGGGTTATTCGAGACCTCTTAATCCAAACCGCAAGTAACGAGGCATTGGCTACCTTAAGAGAGTCATAGTTACTCGTCCCAATTGCTCACCCAGTCTGCCACTTTTTCTTACTGCGGCCAGTCTGCCAGAAGCGATATGTCACTCGTTGTGTATCTTAAGAGATTCATCGTTACTCCTTCCATAGGTTACTGGTATTCTCTGAGTCAATACCTCTCGTGACGAAAAAGTGGCTATCTTAATAGTGCAATACTTCTTCCTCCGTGTTGCTCACATAGTTTACTACTTTTTGTGTAGTTCTTGTCTGCCAGAAACTATAATTCACTAGCTGTGTATCATAAAAGAGTCATCGTTTGTCCTCCTAGGGGTTTTCGAGATTTCTTAATCCAAACCGCAAGTAACGAGGCATTGGCTACCTTAAGAGAGTCATAGTTACTCGTCCCCATTGCTCACCCAGTCTGCCACTTTTTCTTACTGTGGCCAGTCTGCCAGAAGCGATATGTCACTCGTTGTGTATCTTAAGAGATTCATCGTTACTCCTTCCATAGGTTACTGGTATTCTCTGAGTCAATACCTCTCTTGACGAAAAAGTGGCTATCTTAATAGTGCAATACTTCTTCCTCCGAGTTGCTCACACAGTTTACTACTTTTTGTGTACTTGCCAGTCTGCCAGAAGCGATATGTCACTAGTTGTGTATCATAAAAGAGTCATCGTTTCTCCTCCTAGGGGTTATTCGAGATTTCTTAATCCAAACCGCAAGTAACGAGGCATTGGCTACCTTAAGAGAGTCTTAGTTACTCGTCCCAATTGCTCACCCAGTCTGCCACTTTTCCTCACTGCGGCCAGTATGCCAGAAGCGATATGTCACTCGTTGTGTATCTTAAGAGATTCATCGTTACTCTTTCCATAGGTTACTGGTATTCTCTGATTCAATGCCTCTCGTGACGAAAAAGTGGCTATCTTAATAGTGCAATACTTCTTCCTCCCAGTTGCTCACACAGTTTACTACTTTTTTGTGTAGTTTTTGTCTGCCAGAAACTATAATTCACTAGTTTTGTATCATAAAAGAGTCATCGTTTCTCCTCCTAGGGGTTTTCGAGATTTCTTAATCCAAACCGCAAGTAACGAGGCATTGGCTACCTTAAGAGAGTCATAGTTACTCGTCCCAATTGCTCACCCAGTCTGCCACTTTTCCTTACTGCGGCCAGTCTGCCAGAAGCGATATGTCACTCGTTGTGTATCTTAAGAGATTCATCGTTACTCTTTCCATAGGTTACTGGTATTCTCTGATTCAATGTCTCTCGTGACCAAAAAGTGGCTATCTTAGTAGTGCAATACTTCTTCATCCCAGTTGCTCACACAGTTTACTACTTTTTTGTGTAGTTTTTGTCTGCCAGAAACTATAATTCACTAGTTTTGTATCATAAAAGAGTCATCGTTTCTCCTCCTAGGGGTTATTCGAGACCTCTTAATCCAAACCGCAAGTAACGAGGCATTGGCTACCTTAAGAGAGTCATAGTTACTCGTCCCCATTGCTCACCCAGTCTGCCACTTTTTCTTACTATGGCCAGTCTGCCAGAAGCGATATGTCACTCGTTGTGTATCTTAAGAGATTCATCGTTACTCCTTCCATAGGTTACTGGTATTCTCTGAGTCAATACCTCTCTTGACGAAAAAGTGGCTATCTTAACAGTGCAATACTTCTTCCTCCGAGTTGCTCACACAGTTTACTACTTTTTGTGTACTTGCCAGTCTGCCAGAAGCGATATGTCACTAGTTGTGTATCATAAAAGGGTCATCGTTTCTCCTCCTAGGGGTTATTCGAGATTTCTTAATCCAAACCGCAAGTAACGAGGCATTGGCTACCTTAAGAGAGTCTTAGTTACTCGTCCCAATTGCTCACCCAGTCTGCCACTTTTCCTTACTGCGGCCAGTCTGCCAGAAGCGATATGTCACTCGTTGTGTATCTTAAGAGATTCATCGTTACTCTTTCCATAGGTTACTAATATTCTCTGATTCAATGCCTCTCGTGACGGAAAAGTGGCTATCTTAATAGTGCAATACTTCTTCCTCCCATTTGCTCACACAGTTTACTACTTTTTTGTGTAGTTTTTGTCTGCCAGAAACTATAATTCACTAGTTTTGTATCATAAAAGAGTCATCGTTTCTCCTCCTAGGGGTTTTCGAGACCTCTTAATGCAAACCGCAAGTAACGAGGCATTGGCTACCTTAAGAGAGTCATAGTTACTCGTCCCAATTGCTCACCCAGTCTGCCACTTTTCCTTACTGCGGCCAGTCTGGCAGGATCGATATGTCACTCGTTGTGTATCTTAAGAGATTCATCGTTACTCTTTCCATAGGTTACTGGTATTCTCTGATTCAATGCCTCTCGTGACGAAAAAGTGGCTATCTTAATAGTGCAATACTTCTTCCTCCCAGTTGCTCACACAGTTTACTACTTTTTTGTGTAGTTTTTGTCTGCCAGAAACTATAATTCACTAGTTTTGTATCATAAAAGAGTCATCGTTTCTCCTCCTAGGGGTTTTCGAGATTTCTTAATCCAAACCGCAAGTAACGAGGCATTGGCTACCTTAAGAGAGTCATAGTTACTCGTCCCAATTGCTCACCCAGTCTGCCACTTTTCCTTACTGCGGCCAGTCTGCCAGAAGCGATATGTCACTCGTTGTGTATCTTAAGAGATTCATCGTTACTCTTTCCATAGGTTACTGGTATTCTCTGATTCAATGTCTCTCGTGACCAAAAAGTGGCTATCTTAGTAGTGCAATACTTTTTCATCCCAGTTGCTCACACAGTTTACTACTTTTTTGTGTAGTTTTTGTCTGCCAGAAACTATAATTCACTAGTTTTATATCATAAAAGAGTCATCGTTTCTCCTCCTAGGGGTTATTCGAGACCTCTTAATCCAAACCGCAAGTAACGAGGCATTGGCTACCTTAAGAGAGTCATAGTTACTCGTCCCAATTGCTCACCCAGTCTGCCACTTTTTCTTACTGCGGCCAGTCTGCCAGAAGCGATATGTCACTCGTTGTGTATCTTAAGAGATTCATCGTTACTCCTTCCATAGGTTACTGGTATTCTCTGAGTCAATACCTCTCGTGACGAAAAAGTGGCTATCTTAATAGTGCAATACTTCTTCCTCCGTGTTGCTCACATAGTTTACTACTTTTTGTGTAGTTCTTGTCTGCCAGAAACTATAATTCACTAGCTGTGTATCATAAAAGAGTCATCGTTTCTCCTCCTAGGGGTTTTCGAGATTTCTTAATCCAAACCACAAGTAACGAGGCATTGGCTACCTTAAGAGAGTCATAGTTACTCGTCCCCATTGCTCACCCAGTCTGCCACTTTTTCTTACTGTGGCCAGTCTGCCAGAAGCGATATGTCACTCGTTGTGTATCTTAAGAGATTCATCGTTACTCCTTCCATAGGTTACTGGTATTCTCTGAGTCAATACCTCTCTTGACGAAAAAGTGGCTATCTTAATAGTGCAATACTTCTTCCTCCGAGTTGCTCACACAGTTTACTACTTTTTGTGTACTTGCCAGTCTGCCAGAAGCGATATGTCACTAGTTGTGTATCATAAAAGGGTCATCGTTTCTCCTCCTAGGGGTTATTCGAGATTTCTTAATCCAAACCGCAAGTAACGAGGCATTGGCTACCTTAAGAGAGTCTTAGTTACTCGTCCCAATTGCTCACCCAGTCTGCCACTTTTCCTTACTGCGGCCAGTCTGCCAGAAGCGATATGTCACTCGTTGTGTATCTTAAGAGATTCATCGTTACTCTTTCCATAGGTTACTGGTATTCTCTGATTCAATGCCTCTCGTGACGAAAAAGTGGCTATCTTAATAGTGCAATACTTCTTCCTCCCATTTGCTCACACAGTTTACTACTTTTTTGTGTAGTTTTTGTCTGCCAGAAACTATAATTCACTAGTTTTGTATCATAAAAGAGTCATCGTTTCTCCTCCTAGGGGTTATTCGAGACCTTTTAATGCAAACCGCAAGTAACGAGGCATTGGCTACCTTAAGAGAGTCATAGTTACTCGTCCCAATTGCTCACCCAGTCTGCCACTTTTCCTTACTGCGGCCAGTCTGCCAGAAGCGATATGTCACTCGTTGTGTATCTTAAGAGATTCATCGTTACTGTTTCCATAGGTTACTGGTATTCTCTGATTCAATGTCTCTCGTGACCAAAAAGTGGCTATCTTAATAGTGCAATACTTCTTCATCCCAGTTGCTCACACAGTTTACTACTTTTTTGTGTAGTTTTTGTCTGCCAGAAACTATAATTCACTAGTTTTGTATCATAAAAGAGTCATCGTTTCTCCTCCTAGGGGTTATTCGAGACCTCTTAATCCAAACCGCAAGTAACGAGGCATTGGCTACCTTAAGAGAGTCATAGTTACTCGTCCCAATTGCTCACCCAGTCTGCCTCTTTTTCTTACTGCGGCCAGTCTGCCAGAAGCGATATGTCACTCGTTGTGTATCTTAAGAGATTCATCGTTACTCCTTCCATAGGTTACTGGTATTCTCTGAGTCAATACCTCTCTTGACGAAAAAGTGACTATTTTAATAGTGCAATACTTCTTCCTCCCATTTGCTCACACAGTTTACTACTTTTTTGTGTAGTTTTTGTCTGCCAGAAACTATAATTCACTAGCTGTGTATCATAAAAGAGTCATCGTTTCTCCTCCACGGGTTATTCGAGACCTCTTAATGCAAACCGCAAGTAACGAGGCATTGGCTACCTTAAGAGAGTCATAGTTACTCGTCCCAATTGCTCACCCAGTCTGCCAGCCAGAAGCGATATGTCACTCGTTGTGTATCTTAAGAGATTCATCGTTACTCTTTCCATAGGTTACTGGTATTCTCTGATTCAATGCCTCTCGTGACGAAAAAGTGGCTATCTTAATAGTGCAATACTTCTTCCTCCCAGTTGCTCACACAGTTTACTACTTTTTTGTGTAGTTTTCGTCTGCCAGAAACTATAATTCACTAGCTGTGTATCATAAAAGGGTCATCGTTTCTCCTCCTAGGGGTTATTCGAGACCTCTTAATGCAAACCGCAAGTAACGAGGCATTGGCTACCTTAAGAGAGTCATAGTTACTCGTCCCAATTGCTCACCCAGTCTGCCACTTTTCCTTAATGCGGCCAGTCTGCCAGAAGCGATATGTCACTCGTTGTGTATCTTAATAGATTCATCGTTACTCTTTCCATAGGTTACTGGTATTCTCTGATTCAATGCCTCTCGTGACGAAAAAGTGGCTATCTTAATAGTGCAATACTTCTTCCTCCCAGTTGCTCACACAGTTTACTACTTTTTTGTGTAGTTTTTGTCTGCCAGAAACTATAATTCACTAGTTTTGTATCATAAAAGAGTCATCGTTTCTCCTCCTAGGGGTTTTAGAGATTTCTTAATCCAAACCGCAAGTAACGAGGCATTGGCTACCTTAAGAGAGTCATAGTTACTCGTCCCAATTGCTCACCCAGTCTGCCACTTTTCCTTACTGCGGCCAGTCTGCCAGCAGCGATATGTCACTCGTTGTGTATCTTAAGAGATTCATCGTTACTCTTTCCATAGGTTACTGGTATTCTCTGATTCAATGCCTCTCGCGACGAAAAAGTGGCTATCTTAATAGTGCAATACTTCTTCCTCCCATTTGCTCAAACAGTTTACTACTTTTTGGTGTAGTTTTTGTCTGCCAGAAACTATAATTCACTAGTTTTGTATCATAAAAGAGTCATCGTTTCTCCTCCTAGGGGTTATTCGAGACCTCTTAATGCAAACCGCAAGTAACGAGGCATTGGCTACCTTAAGAGAGTCATAGTTACTCGTCCCAATTTGCTCACCCAGTCTGCCACTTTTCCTTACTGCGGCCAGTCTGCCAGAAGCGATATGTCACTCGTTGTGTATCTTAAGAGATTCATCGTTACTCTTTCCATAGGTTACTGGTATTCTCTGATTCAATGCCTCTCGTGACGAAAAAGTGGCTATCTTAATAGTGCAATACTTCTTCCTCCCAGTTGCTCACACAGTTTACTACTTTTTTGTGTAGTTTTTGTCTGCCAGAAACTATAATTCACTAGCTGTGTATCATAAAAGAGTCATCGTTTCTCCTCCTAGGGGTTATTCGGGACCTCTTAATGCAAACCGCAAGTAACGAGGCATTGGCTACCTTAAGAGAGTCATAGTTACTCGTCCCAATTGCTCACCCAGTCTGCCACTTTTCCTTAATGCGGCCAGTCTGCCAGAAGCGATATGTCACTCGTTGTGTATCTTAAGAGATTCATCGTTACTCTTTCCATAGGTTACTGGTATTCTCTGATTCAATGCCTCTCGTGACGAAAAAGTGGCTATCTTAATAGTGCAATACTTCTTCCTCCCAGTTGCTCACATAGTTTACTACTTTTTTGTGTAGTTTTTGTCTGCCAGAAACTATAATTCACTAGTTTTGTATCATAAAAGAGTCATCGTTTCTCCTCCTAGGGGTTATTCGAGACCTCTTAATGCAAACCGCAAGTAACGAGGCATTGGCTACCTTAAGAGAGTCATAGTTACTCGTCCCAATTGCTCACCCAGTCTGCCACTTTTCCTTACTGCGGCCAGTCTGCCAGCAGCGATATGTCACTCGTTGTGTATCTTAAGAGATTCATCGTTACTCTTTCCATAGGTTACTGGTATTCTCTGATTCAATGCCTCTCGCGACGAAAAAGTGGCTATCTTAATAGTGCAATACTTCTTCCTCCCATTTGCTCACACAGTTTACTATTTTTTGGTGTAGTTTTTGTCTGCCAGAAACTATAATTCACTAGTTTTGTATCATAAAAGAGTCATCGTTTCTCCTCCTAGGGGTTATTCGAGACCTCTTAATGCAAACCGCAAGTAACGAGGCATTGGCTACCTTAAGAGAGTCATAGTTACTCGTCCCAATTTGCTCACCCAGTCTGCCACTTTTCCTTACTGCGGCCAGTCTGCCAGAAGCGATATGTCACTCGTTGTGTATCTTAAGAGATTCATCGTTACTCTTTCCATAGGTTACTGGTATTCTCTGATTCAATGCCTCTCGTGACGAAAAAGTGGCTATCTTAATAGTGCAATACTTCTTCCTCCCAGTTGCTCACACAGTTTACTACTTTTTTGTGTAGTTTTTGTCTGCCAGAAACTATAATTCACTAGCTGTGTATCATAAAAGAGTCATCGTTTCTCCTCCTAGGGGTTATTCGGGACCTCTTAATGCAAACCGCAAGTAACGAGGCATTGGCTACCTTAAGAGAGTCATAGTTACTCGTCCCAATTGCTCACCCAGTCTGCCACTTTTCCTTAATGCGGCCAGTCTGCCAGAAGCGATATGTCACTCGTTGTGTATCTTAAGAGATTCATCGTTACTCTTTCCATAGGTTACTGGTATTCTCTGATTCAATGCCTCTCGTGGCGAAAAAGTGGCTATCTTAATAGTGCAATACTTCTTCCTCCCAGTTGCTCACATAGTTTACTACTTTTTTGTGTAGTTTTTGTCTGCCAGAAACTATAATTCACTAGTTTTGTATCATAAAAGAGTCATCGTTTCTCCTCCTAGTGGTTTTCGAGATTTCTTAATCCAAACCGCAAGTAACGAGGCATTGGCTACCTTAAGAGAGTCATAGTTACTCGTCCCACTTGCTCACCCAGTCTGCCACTTTTCCTTACTGCGGCCAGTCTGCCAGAAGCGATATGTCACTCGTTGTGTATCTTAAGAGATTCATCGTTACTCCTTCCATAGGTTACTGGTATTCTCTGAGTCAATACCTCTCTTGACGAAAAAGTGACTATTTTAATAGTGCAATACTTCTTCCTCCCATTTGCTCACACAGTTTACTACTTTTTTGTGTAGTTTTTGTCTGCCAGAAACTATAATTCACTAGCTGTGTATCATAAAAGAGTCATCGTTTCTCCTCCACGGGTTATTCGAGACCTCTTAATGCAAACCGCAAGTAACGAGGCATTGGCTACCTTAAGAGAGTCATAGTTACTCGTCCCAATTGCTCACCCAGTCTGCCAGCCAGAAGCGATATGTCACTCGTTGTGTATCTTAAGAGATTCATCGTTACTCTTTCCATAGGTTACTGGTATTCTCTGATTCAATGCCTCTCGTGACGAAAAAGTGGCTATCTTAATAGTGCAATACTTCTTCCTCCCAGTTGCTCACACAGTTTACTACTTTTTTGTGTAGTTTTCGTCTGCCAGAAACTATAATTCACTAGCTGTGTATCATAAAAGGGTCATCGTTTCTCCTCCTAGGGGTTATTCGAGACCTCTTAATGCAAACCGCAAGTAACGAGGCATTGGCTACCTTAAGAGAGTCATAGTTACTCGTCCCAATTGCTCACCCAGTCTGCCACTTTTCCTTAATGCGGCCAGTCTGCCAGAAGCGATATGTCACTCGTTGTGTATCTTAAGAGATTCATCGTTACTCTTTCCATAGGTTACTGGTATTCTCTGATTCAATGCCTCTCGTGACGAAAAAGTGGCTATCTTAATAGTGCAATACTTCTTCCTCCCAGTTGCTCACACAGTTTACTACTTTTTTGTGTAGTTTTTGTCTGCCAGAAACTATAATTCACTAGTTTTGTATCATAAAAGAGTCATCGTTTCTCCTCCTAGGGGTTTTAGAGATTTCTTAATCCAAACCGCAAGTAACGAGGCATTGGCTACCTTAAGAGAGTCATAGTTACTCGTCCCAATTGCTCACCCAGTCTGCCACTTTTCCTTACTGCGGCCAGTCTGCCAGCAGCGATATGTCACTCGTTGTGTATCTTAAGAGATTCATCGTTACTCTTTCCATAGGTTACTGGTATTCTCTGATTCAATGCCTCTCGCGACGAAAAAGTGGCTATCTTAATAGTGCAATACTTCTTCCTCCCATTTGCTCAAACAGTTTACTACTTTTTGGTGTAGTTTTTGTCTGCCAGAAACTATAATTCACTAGTTTTGTATCATAAAAGAGTCATCGTTTCTCCTCCTAGGGGTTATTCGAGACCTCTTAATGCAAACCGCAAGTAACGAGGCATTGGCTACCTTAAGAGAGTCATAGTTACTCGTCCCAATTTGCTCACCCAGTCTGCCACTTTTCCTTACTGCGGCCAGTCTGCCAGAAGCGATATGTCACTCGTTGTGTATCTTAAGAGATTCATCGTTACTCTTTCCATAGGTTACTGGTATTCTCTGATTCAATGCCTCTCGTGACGAAAAAGTGGCTATCTTAATAGTGCAATACTTCTTCCTCCCAGTTGCTCACACAGTTTACTACTTTTTTGTGTAGTTTTTGTCTGCCAGAAACTATAATTCACTAGCTGTGTATCATAAAAGAGTCATCGTTTCTCCTCCTAGGGGTTATTCGGGACCTCTTAATGCAAACCGCAAGTAACGAGGCATTGGCTACCTTAAGAGAGTCATAGTTACTCGTCCCAATTGCTCACCCAGTCTGCCACTTTTCCTTAATGCGGCCAGTCTGCCAGAAGCAATATGTCACTCGTTGTGTATCTTAAGAGATTCATCGTTACTCTTTCCATAGGTTACTGGTATTCTCTGATTCAATGCCTCTCGTGACGAAAAAGTGGCTATCTTAATAGTGCAATACTTCTTCCTCCCAGTTGCTCACATAGTTTACTACTTTTTTGTGTAGTTTTTGTCTGCCAGAAACTATAATTCACTAGTTTTGTATCATAAAAGAGTCATCGTTTCTCCTCCTAGGGGTTATTCGAGACCTCTTAATGCAAACCGCAAGTAACGAGGCATTGGCTACCTTAAGAGAGTCATAGTTACTCGTCCCAATTGCTCACCCAGTCTGCCACTTTTCCTTACTGCGGCCAGTCTGCCAGCAGCGATATGTCACTCGTTGTGTATCTTAAGAGATTCATCGTTACTCTTTCCATAGGTTACTGGTATTCTCTGATTCAATGCCTCTCGCGACGAAAAAGTGGCTATCTTAATAGTGCAATACTTCTTCCTCCCATTTGCTCACACAGTTTACTATTTTTTGGTGTAGTTTTTGTCTGCCAGAAACTATAATTCACTAGTTTTGTATCATAAAAGAGTCATCGTTTCTCCTCCTAGGGGTTATTCGAGACCTCTTAATGCAAACCGCAAGTAACGAGGCATTGGCTACCTTAAGAGAGTCATAGTTACTCGTCCCAATTTGCTCACCCAGTCTGCCACTTTTCCTTACTGCGGCCAGTCTGCCAGAAGCGATATGTCACTCGTTGTGTATCTTAAGAGATTCATCGTTACTCTTTCCATAGGTTACTGGTATTCTCTGATTCAATGCCTCTCGTGACGAAAAAGTGGCTATCTTAATAGTGCAATACTTCTTCCTCCCAGTTGCTCACACAGTTTACTACTTTTTTGTGTAGTTTTTGTCTGCCAGAAACTATAATTCACTAGCTGTGTATCATAAAAGAGTCATCGTTTCTCCTCCTAGGGGTTATTCGGGACCTCTTAATGCAAACCGCAAGTAACGAGGCATTGGCTACCTTAAGAGAGTCATAGTTACTCGTCCCAATTGCTCACCCAGTCTGCCACTTTTCCTTAATGCGGCCAGTCTGCCAGAAGCGATATGTCACTCGTTGTGTATCTTAAGAGATTCATCGTTACTCTTTCCATAGGTTACTGGTATTCTCTGATTCAATGCCTCTCGTGGCGAAAAAGTGGCTATCTTAATAGTGCAATACTTCTTCCTCCCAGTTGCTCACATAGTTTACTACTTTTTTGTGTAGTTTTTGTCTGCCAGAAACTATAATTCACTAGTTTTGTATCATAAAAGAGTCATCGTTTCTCCTCCTAGTGGTTTTCGAGATTTCTTAATCCAAACCGCAAGTAACGAGGCATTGGCTACCTTAAGAGAGTCATAGTTACTCGTCCCAATTGCTCACCCAGTCTGCCACTTTTCCTTACTGCGGCCAGTCTGCCAGAAGCGATATGTCACTCGTTGTGTATCTTAAGAGATTCATCGTTACTCTTTCCATAGGTTACTGGTATTCTCTGATTCAATGCCTCTCGTGACGAAAAAGTGGCTATCTTAATAGTGCAATACTTCTTCCTCCCATTTGCTCACACAGTTTACTACTTTTTTGTGTAGTTTTTGTCTGCCAGAAACTATAATTCACTAGCTGTGTATCATAAAAGAGTCATCGTTTCTCCTCCACGGGTTATTCGAGACCTCTTAATGCAAACCGCAAGTAACGAGGCATTGGCTACCTTAAGAGAGTCATAGTTACTCGTCCCAATTGCTCACCCAGTCTGCCAGCCAGAAGCGATATGTCACTCGTTGTGTATCTTAAGAGATTCATCGTTACTCTTTCCATAGGTTACTGGTATTCTCTGATTCAATGCCTCTCGTGACGAAAAAGTGGCTATCTTAATAGTGCAATACTTCTTCCTCCCAGTTGCTCACACAGTTTACTACTTTTTTGTGTAGTTTTCGTCTGCCAGAAACTATAATTCACTAGCTGTGTATCATAAAAGGGTCATCGTTTCTCCTCCTAGGGGTTATTCGAGACCTCTTAATGCAAACCGCAAGTAACGAGGCATTGGCTACCTTAAGAGAGTCATAGTTACTCGTCCCAATTGCTCACCCAGTCTGCCACTTTTCCTTAATGCGGCCAGTCTGCCAGAAGCGATATGTCACTCGTTGTGTATCTTAAGAGATTCATCGTTACTCTTTCCATAGGTTACTGGTATTCTCTGATTCAATGCCTCTCGTGACGAAAAAGTGGCTATCTTAATAGTGCAATACTTCTTCCTCCCAGTTGCTCACACAGTTTACTACTTTTTTGTGTAGTTTTTGTCTGCCAGAAACTATAATTCACTAGTTTTGTATCATAAAAGAGTCATCGTTTCTCCTCCTAGGGGTTTTAGAGATTTCTTAATCCAAACCGCAAGTAACGAGGCATTGGCTACCTTAAGAGAGTCATAGTTACTCGTCCCAATTGCTCACCCAGTCTGCCACTTTTCCTTACTGCGGCCAGTCTGCCAGCAGCGATATGTCACTCGTTGTGTATCTTAAGAGATTCATCGTTACTCTTTCCATAGGTTACTGGTATTCTCTGATTCAATGCCTCTCGCGACGAAAAAGTGGCTATCTTAATAGTGCAATACTTCTTCCTCCCATTTGCTCAAACAGTTTACTACTTTTTGGTGTAGTTTTTGTCTGCCAGAAACTATAATTCACTAGTTTTGTATCATAAAAGAGTCATCGTTTCTCCTCCTAGGGGTTATTCGAGACCTCTTAATGCAAACCGCAAGTAACGAGGCATTGGCTACCTTAAGAGAGTCATAGTTACTCGTCCCAATTTGCTCACCCAGTCTGCCACTTTTCCTTACTGCGGCCAGTCTGCCAGAAGCGATATGTCACTCGTTGTGTATCTTAAGAGATTCATCGTTACTCTTTCCATAGGTTACTGGTATTCTCTGATTCAATGCCTCTCGTGACGAAAAAGTGGCTATCTTAATAGTGCAATACTTCTTCCTCCCAGTTGCTCACACAGTTTACTACTTTTTTGTGTAGTTTTTGTCTGCCAGAAACTATAATTCACTAGCTGTGTATCATAAAAGAGTCATCGTTTCTCCTCCTAGGGGTTATTCGGGACCTCTTAATGCAAACCGCAAGTAACGAGGCATTGGCTACCTTAAGAGAGTCATAGTTACTCGTCCCAATTGCTCACCCAGTCTGCCACTTTTCCTTAATGCGGCCAGTCTGCCAGAAGCGATATGTCACTCGTTGTGTATCTTAAGAGATTCATCGTTACTCTTTCCATAGGTTACTGGTATTCTCTGATTCAATGCCTCTCGTGACGAAAAAGTGGCTATCTTAATAGTGCAATACTTCTTCCTCCCAGTTGCTCACATAGTTTACTACTTTTTTGTGTAGTTTTTGTCTGCCAGAAACTATAATTCACTAGTTTTGTATCATAAAAGAGTCATCGTTTCTCCTCCTAGGGGTTATTCGAGACCTCTTAATGCAAACCGCAAGTAACGAGGCATTGGCTACCTTAAGAGAGTCATAGTTACTCGTCCCAATTGCTCACCCAGTCTGCCACTTTTCCTTACTGCGGCCAGTCTGCCAGCAGCGATATGTCACTCGTTGTGTATCTTAAGAGATTCATCGTTACTCTTTCCATAGGTTACTGGTATTCTCTGATTCAATGCCTCTCGCGACGAAAAAGTGGCTATCTTAATAGTGCAATACTTCTTCCTCCCATTTGCTCACACAGTTTACTATTTTTTGGTGTAGTTTTTGTCTGCCAGAAACTATAATTCACTAGTTTTGTATCATAAAAGAGTCATCGTTTCTCCTCCTAGGGGTTATTCGAGACCTCTTAATGCAAACCGCAAGTAACGAGGCATTGGCTACCTTAAGAGAGTCATAGTTACTCGTCCCAATTTGCTCACCCAGTCTGCCACTTTTCCTTACTGCGGCCAGTCTGCCAGAAGCGATATGTCACTCGTTGTGTATCTTAAGAGATTCATCGTTACTCTTTCCATAGGTTACTGGTATTCTCTGATTCAATGCCTCTCGTGACGAAAAAGTGGCTATCTTAATAGTGCAATACTTCTTCCTCCCAGTTGCTCACACAGTTTACTACTTTTTTGTGTAGTTTTTGTCTGCCAGAAACTATAATTCACTAGCTGTGTATCATAAAAGAGTCATCGTTTCTCCTCCTAGGGGTTATTCGGGACCTCTTAATGCAAACCGCAAGTAACGAGGCATTGGCTACCTTAAGAGAGTCATAGTTACTCGTCCCAATTGCTCACCCAGTCTGCCACTTTTCCTTAATGCGGCCAGTCTGCCAGAAGCGATATGTCACTCGTTGTGTATCTTAAGAGATTCATCGTTACTCTTTCCATAGGTTACTGGTATTCTCTGATTCAATGCCTCTCGTGGCGAAAAAGTGGCTATCTTAATAGTGCAATACTTCTTCCTCCCAGTTGCTCACATAGTTTACTACTTTTTTGTGTAGTTTTTGTCTGCCAGAAACTATAATTCACTAGTTTTGTATCATAAAAGAGTCATCGTTTCTCCTCCTAGTGGTTTTCGAGATTTCTTAATCCAAACCGCAAGTAACGAGGCATTGGCTACCTTAAGAGAGTCATAGTTACTCGTCCCAATTGCTCACCCAGTCTGCCACTTTTCCTTACTGCGGCCAGTCTGCCAGAAGCGATATGTCACTCGTTGTGTATCTTAAGAGATTCATCGTTACTCTTTCCATAGGTTACTGGTATTCTCTGATTCAATGCCTCTCGTGACGAAAAAGTGGCTATCTTAATAGTGCAATACTTCTTCCTCCCATTTGCTCACACAGTTTACTACTTTTTTGTGTAGTTTTTGTCTGCCAGAAACTATAATTCACTAGTTTTGTATCATAAAAGAGTCATCGTTTCTCCTCCTAGGGGTTATTCGAGACCTCTTAATGCAAACCGCAAGTAACGAGGCATTGGCTACCTTAAGAGAGTCATAGTTACTCGTCCCAATTGCTCACCCAGTCTGCCACTTTTCCTTACTGCGGCCAGTCTGCCAGAAGCGATATGTCACTCGTTGTGTATCTTAAGAGATTCATCGTTACTCTTTCCATAGGTTACTGGTATTCTCTGATGCAATGCCTCTCGTGACGAAAAAGTGGCTATCTTAATAGTGCAATACTTCTTCCTCCCAGTTGCTCACACAGTTTACTACTTTTTTGTGTAGTTTTTGTCTGCCAGAAACTATAATTCACTAGTTTTGTATCATAAAAGAGTCATCGTTTCTCCTCCTAGGGGTTATTCGAGACCTCTTAATCCAAACCGCAAGTAACGAGGCATTGGCTACCTTAAGAGAGTCATAGTTACTCGTCCCAATTGCTCACCCAGTCTGCCACTTTTTCTTACTGCGGCCAGTCTGCCAGAAGCGATATGTCACTCGTTGTGTATCTTAAGAGATTCATCGTTACTCCTTCCATAGGTTACTGGTATTCTCTGAGTCAATACCTCTCGTGACGAAAAAGTGGCTATCTTAATAGTGCAATACTTCCTCCTCCGTGTTGCTCACATAGTTTACTACTTTTTGTGTAGTTTTTGTCTGCCAGAAACTATAATTCACTAGCTGTGTATCATAAAAGAGTCATCGTTTCTCCTCCTAGGGGTTTTCGAGATTTCTTAATCCAAACCGCAAGTAACGAGGCATTGGCTACCTTAAGAGAGTCATAGTTACTCGTCCCCATTGCTCACCCAGTCTGCCACTTTTTCTTACTGTGGCCAGTCTGCCAGAAGCGATATGTCACTCGTTGTGTATCTTAAGAGATTCATCGTTACTCCTTCCATAGGTTACTGGTATTCTCTGAGTCAATACCTCTCTTGACGAAAAAGTGGCTATCTTAATAGTGCAATACTTCTTCCTCCGAGTTGCTCACACAGTTTACTACTTTTTGTGTACTTGCCAGTCTGCCAGAAGCGATATGTCACTAGTTGTGTTTCATAAAAGGGTCATCGTTTCTCCTCCTAGGGGTTATTCGAGATTTCTTAATCCAAACCGCAAGTAACGAGGCATTGGCTACCTTAAGAGAGTCTTAGTTACTCGTCCCAATTGCTCACCCAGTCTGCCACTTTTCCTTACTGCGGCCAGTCTGCCAGAAGCGATATGTCACTCGTTGTGTATCTTAAGAGATTCATCGTTACTCTTTCCATAGGTTACTGGTATTCTCTGATTCAATGCCTCTAGTGACGAAAAAGTGGCTATCTTAATAGTGCAATACTTCTTCCTCCCATTTGCTCACACAGTTTACTACTTTTTTGTGTAGTTTTTGTCTGCCAGAAACTATAATTCACTAGTTTTGTATCATAAAAGAGTCATCGTTTCTCCTCCTAGGGGTTATTCGAGACCTCTTAATGCAAACCGCAAGTAACGAGGCATTGGCTACCTTAAGAGAGTCATAGTTACTCGTCCCAATTGCTCACCCAGTCTGCCACTTTTCCTTAATGCGGCCAGTCTGCCAGAAGCGATATGTCACTCGTTGTGTATCTTAAGAGATTCATCGTTACTCTTTCCATAGGTTACTGGTATTCTCTGATTCAATGTCTCTCGTGACCAAAAAGTGGCTATCTTAATAGTGCAATACTTCTTCATCCCAGTTGCTCACACAGTTTACTACTTTTTTGTGTAGTTTTTGTCTGCCAGAAACTATAATTCACTAGTTTTGTATCATAAAAGAGTCATCGTTTCTCCTCCTAGGGGTTATTCGAGACCTCTTAATCCAAACCGCAAGTAACGAGGCATTGGCTACCTTAAGAGAGTCATAGTTACTCGTCCCAATTGCTCACCCAGTCTGCCACTTTTTCTTACTGCGGCCAGTCTGCCAGAAGCGATATGTCACTCGTTGTGTATCTTAAGAGGTTCATCGTTACTCCTTCCATAGGTTACTGGTATTCTCTGAGTCAATACCTCTCTTGACGAAAAAGTGACTATCTTAATAGTGCAATACTTCTTCCTCCCATTTGCTCACACAGTTTACTACTTTTTTGTGTAGTTTTTGTCTGCCAGAAACTATAATTCACTAGTTTTGTATCATAAAAGAGTCATCGTTTCTCCTCCTAGGGGTTTTCGAGATTTCTTAATCCAAACCGCAAGTAACGAGGCATTGGCTACCTTAAGAGAGTCATAGTTACTCGTCCCAATTGCTCACCCAGTCTGCCACTTTTCCTTACTGCGGCCAGTCTGCCAGCAGCGATATGTCACTCGTTGTGTATCTTAAGAGATTCATCGTTACTCTTTCCATAGGTTACTGGTATTCTCTGATTCAATGCCTCTCGTGACGAAAAAGTGGCTATCTTAATAGTGCAATACTTCTTCCTCCCAGTTGCTCACACAGTTTACTACTTTTTTGTGTAGTTTTTGTCTGCCAGAAACTATAATTCACTAGCTGTGTATCATAAAAGAGTCATCGTTTCTCCTCCTAGGGGTTATTCGGGACCTCTTAATGCAAACCGCAAGTAACGAGGCATTGGCTACCTTAAGAGAGTCATAGTTACTCGTCCCAATTGCTCACCCAGTCTGCCACTTTTCCTTAATGCGGCCAGTCTGCCAGAAGCGATATGTCACTCGTTGTGTATCTTAAGAGATTCATCGTTACTCTTTCCATAGGTTACTGGTATTCTCTGATTCAATGCCTCTCGTGACGAAAAAGTGGCTATCTTAATAGTGCAATACTTCTTCCTCCGAGTTGCTCACACAGTTTACTACTTTTTTGTGTAGTTTTTGTCTGCCAGAAACTATAATTCACTAGTTTTGTATCATAAAAGAGTCATCGTTTCTCCTCCTAGTGGTTTTCGAGATTTCTTAATCCAAACCGCAAGTAACGAGGCATTGGCTACCTTAAGAGAGTCATAGTTACTCGTCCCAATTGCTCACCCAGTCTGCCACTTTTCCTTACTGCGGCCAGTCTGCCAGAAGCGATATGTCACTCGTTGTGTATCTTAAGAGATTCATCGTTACTCTTTCCATAGGTTACTGGTATTCTCTGATTCAATGCCTCTCGTGACGAAAAAGTGGCTATCTTAATAGTGCAATACTTCTTCCTCCCAGTTGCTCACACAGTTTACTACTTTTTTGTGTAGTTTTTGTCTGCCAGAAACTATAATTCACTAGTTTTGTATCATAAAAGAGTCATCGTTTCTCCTCCTGGGGGTTATTCGAGACCTCTTAATCCAAACCGCAAGTAACGAGGCATTGGCTACCTTAAGAGAGTCATAGTTACTCGTCCCAATTGCTCACCCAGTCTGCCACTTTTTCTTACTGCGGCCAGTCTGCCAGAAGCGATATGTCACTCGTTGTGTATCTTATGAGATTCATCGTTACTCCTTCCATAGGTTACTGGTATTCTCTGAGTCAATACCTCTCGTGACGAAAAAGTGGCTATCTTAATAGTGCAATACTTCTTCCTCCGAGTTGCTCACACAGTTTACTACTTTCTGTGTACTTGCCAGTCTGCCAGAAGCGATATGTCACTAGTTGTGCATCATAAAAGGGTCATCGTTTCCCCTCCTAGGGGTTATTCGAGATTTCTTAATCCAAACCGCAAGTAACGAGGCATTGGCTACCTTAAGAGAGTCATAGTTACTCGTCCCAATTGCTCACCCAGTCTGCCACTTTTCCTTACTGCGGCCAGTCTGCCAGAAGCGATATGTCACTCGTTGTGTATCTTAAGAGATTCATCGTTACTCTTTCCATAGGTTACTGGTATTCTCTGATTCAATGCCTCTCGTGACGAAAAAGTGGCTATCTTAATAGTGCAATACTTCTTCCTCCCAGTTGCTCACATAGTTTACTACTTTTTTGTGTAGTTTTTGTCTGCCAGAAACTATAATTCACTAGTTTTGTATCATAAAAGAGTCATCGTTTCTCCTCCTAGTGGTTTTCGAGATTTCTTAATCCAAACCGCAAGTAACGAGGCATTGGCTACCTTAAGAGAGTCATAGTTACTCGTCCCAATTGCTCACCCAGTCTGCCACTTTTCCTTACTGCGGCCAGTCTGCCAGAAGCGATATGTCACTCGTTGTGTATCTTAAGAGATTCATCGTTACTCTTTCCATAGGTTACTGGTATTCTCTGATTCAATGCCTCTCGTGACGAAAAAGTGGCTATCTTAATAGTGCAATACTTCTTCCTCCCATTTGCTCACACAGTTTACTACTTTTTTGTGTAGTTTTTGTCTGCCAGAAACTATAATTCACTAGTTTTGTATCATAAAAGAGTCATCGTTTCTCCTCCTAGGGGTTATTCGAGACCTCTTAATGCAAACCGCAAGTAACGAGGCATTGGCTACCTTAAGAGAGTCATAGTTACTCGTCCCAATTGCTCACCCAGTCTGCCACTTTTCCTTACTGCGGCCAGTCTGCCAGAAGCGATATGTCACTCGTTGTGTATCTTAAGAGATTCATCGTTACTCTTTCCATAGGTTACTGGTATTCTCTGATGCAATGCCTCTCGTGACGAAAAAGTGGCTATCTTAATAGTGCAATACTTCTTCCTCCCAGTTGCTCACACAGTTTACTACTTTTTTGTGTAGTTTTTGTCTGCCAGAAACTATAATTCACTAGTTTTGTATCATAAAAGAGTCATCGTTTCTCCTCCTAGGGGTTATTCGAGACCTCTTAATCCAAACCGCAAGTAACAAGGCATTGGCTACCTGAAGAGAGTCATAGTTACTCGTCCCAATTGCTCACCCAGTCTGCCACTTTTTCTTACTGCGGCCAGTCTGCCAGAAGCGATATGTCACTCGTTGTGTATCTTAAGAGATTCATCGTTACTCCTTCCATAGGTTACTGGTATTCTCTGAGTCAATACCTCTCGTGACGAAAAAGTGGCTATCTTAATAGTGCAATACTTCCTCCTCCGTGTTGCTCACATAGTTTACTACTTTTTGTGTAGTTTTTGTCTGCCAGAAACTATAATTCACTAGCTGTGTATCATAAAAGAGTCATCGTTTCTCCTCCTAGGGGTTTTCGAGATTTCTTAATCCAAACCGCAAGTAACGAGGCATTGGCTACCTTAAGAGAGTCATAGTTACTCGTCCCCATTGCTCACCCAGTCTGCCACTTTTTCTTACTGTGGCCAGTCTGCCAGAAGCGATATGTCACTCGTTGTGTATCTTAAGAGATTCATCGTTACTCCTTCCATAGGTTACTGGTATTCTCTGAGTCAATACTTCTCTTGACGAAAAAGTGGCTATCTTAATAGTGCAATACTTCTTCCTCCGAGTTGCTCACACAGTTTACTACTTTTTGTGTACTTGCCAGTCTGCCAGAAGCGATATGTCACTAGTTGTGTATCATAAAAGGGTCATCGTTTCTCCTCCTAGGGGTTATTCGAGATTTCTTAATCCAAACCGCAAGTAACGAGGCATTGGCTACCTTAAGAGAGTCTTAGTTACTCGTCCCAATTGCCCACCCAGTCTGCCACTTTTCCTTACTGCGGCCAGTCTGCCAGAAGCGATATGTCACTCGTTGTGTATCTTAAGAGATTCATCGTTACTCTTTCCATAGGTTACTGGTATTCTCTGATTCAATGCCTCTAGTGACGAAAAAGTGGCTATCTTAATAGTGCAATACTTCTTCCTCCCATTTGCTCACACAGTTTACTACTTTTTTGTGTAGTTTTTGTCTGCCAGAAACTATAATTCACTAGTTTTGTATCATAAAAGAGTCATCGTTTCTCCTCGTAGGGGTTATTCGAGACCTCTTAATGCAAACCGCAAGTAACGAGGCATTGGCTACCTTAAGAGAGTCATAGTTACTCGTCCCAATTGCTCACCCAGTCTGCCACTTTTCCTTAATGCGGCCAGTCTGCCAGAAGCGATATGTCACTCGTTGTGTATCTTAAGAGATTCATCGTTACTCTTTCCATAGGTTACTGGTATTCTCTGATTCAATGTCTCTCGTGACCAAAAAGTGGCTATCTTAATAGTGCAATACTTCTTCATCCCAGTTGCTCACACAGTTTACTACTTTTTTGTGTAGTTTTTGTCTGCCAGAAACTATAATTCACTAGTTTTGTATCATAAAAGAGTCATCGTTTCTCCTCCTAGGGGTTATTCGAGACCTCTTAATCCAAACCGCAAGTAACGAGGCATTGGCTACCTTAAGAGAGTCATAGTTACTCGTCCCAATTGCTCACCCAGTCTGCCACTTTTTCTTACTGCGGCCAGTCTGCCAGAAGCGATATGTCACTCGTTGTGTATCTTAAGAGGTTCATCGTTACTCCTTCCATAGGTTACTGGTATTCTCTGAGTCAATACATCTCTTGACGAAAAAGTGACTATCTTAATAGTGCAATACTTCTTCCTCCCATTTGCTCACACAGTTTACTACTTTTTTGTGTAGTTTTAGTCTGCCAGAAACTATAATTCACTAGTTTTGTATCATAAAAGAGTCATCGTTACTCCTCCTAGGGGTTTTCGAGATTTCTTAATCCAAACCGCAAGTAACGAGGCATTGGCTACCTTAAGAGAGTCATAGTTACTCGTCCCAATTGCTCACCCAGTCTGCCACTTTTCCTTACTGCGGCCAGTCTGCCAGCAGCGATATGTCACTCGTTGTGTATCTTAAGAGATTCATCGTTACTCTTTCCATAGGTTACTGGTATTCTCTGATTCAATGCCTCTCGTGACGAAAAAGTGGCTATCTTAATAGTGCAATACTTCTTCCTCCCAGTTGCTCACACAGTTTACTACTTTTTTGTGTAGTTTTTGTCTGCCAGAAACTATAATTCACTAGCTGTGTATCATAAAAGTGTCATCGTTTCTCCTCCTAGGGGTTATTCGGGACCTCTTAATGCAAACCGCAAGTAACGAGGCATTGGCTACCTTAAGAGAGTCATAGTTACTCGTCCCAATTGCTCACCCAGTCTGCCACTTTTCCTTACTGCGGCCAGTCTGCCAGAAGCGATATGTCACTCGTTGTGTATCTTAAGAGATTCATCGTTACTCTTTCCATAGGTTACTGGTATTCTCTGATTCAATGCCTCTCGTGACGAAAAAGTGGCTATCTTAATAGTGCAATACTTCTTCCTCCCAGTTGCTCACACAGTTTACTACTTTTTTGTGTAGTTTTTGTCTGCCAGAAACTATAATTCACTAGTTTTGTATCATAAAAGAGTCATCGTTTCTCCTCGTAGGGGTTATTCGAGACCTCTTAATGCAAACCGCAAGTAACGAGGCATTGGCTACCTTAAGAGAGTCATAGTTACTCGTCCCAATTGCTCACCCAGTCTGCCACTTTTCCTTAATGCGGCCAGTCTGCCAGAAGCGATATGTCACTCGTTGTGTATCTTAAGAGATTCATCGTTACTCTTTCCATAGGTTACTGGTATTCTCTGATTCAATGTCTCTCGTGACCAAAAAGTGGCTATCTTAATAGTGCAATACTTCTTCATCCCAGTTGCTCACACAGTTTACTACTTTTTTGTGTAGTTTTTGTCTGCCAGAAACTATAATTCACTAGTTTTGTATCATAAAAGAGTCATCGTTTCTCCTCCTAGGGGTTATTCGAGACCTCTTAATCCAAACCGCAAGTAACGAGGCATTGGCTACCTTAAGAGAGTCATAGTTACTCGTCCCAATTGCTCACCCAGTCTGCCACTTTTTCTTACTGCGGCCAGTCTGCCAGAAGCGATATGTCACTCGTTGTGTATCTTAAGAGGTTCATCGTTACTCCTTCCATAGGTTACTGGTATTCTCTGAGTCAATACCTCTCTTGACGAAAAAGTGACTATCTTAATAGTGCAATACTTCTTCCTCCCATTTGCTCACACAGTTTACTACTTTTTTGTGTAGTTTTAGTCTGCCAGAAACTATAATTCACTAGTTTTGTATCATAAAAGAGTCATCGTTACTCCTCCTAGGGGTTTTCGAGATTTCTTAATCCAAACCGCAAGTAACGAGGCATTGGCTACCTTAAGAGAGTCATAGTTACTCGTCCCAATTGCTCACCCAGTCTGCCACTTTTCCTTACTGCGGCCAGTCTGCCAGCAGCGATATGTCACTCGTTGTGTATCTTAAGAGATTCATCGTTACTCTTTCCATAGGTAACTGGTATTCTCTGATTCAATGCCTCTCGTGACGAAAAAGTGGCTATCTTAATAGTGCAATACTTCTTCCTCCCAGTTGCTCACACAGTTTACTACTTTTTTGTGTAGTTTTTGTCTGCCAGAAACTATAATTCACTAGCTGTGTATCATAAAAGAGTCATCGTTTCTCCTCCTAGGGGTTATTCGGGACCTCTTAATGCAAACCGCAAGTAACGAGGCATTGGCTACCTTAAGAGAGTCATAGTTACTCGTCCCAATTGCTCACCCAGTCTGCCACTTTTCCTTACTGCGGCCAGTCTGCCAGAAGCGATATGTCACTCGTTGTGTATCTTAAGAGATTCATCGTTACTCTTTCCATAGGTTACTGGTATTCTCTGATTCAATGCCTCTCGTGACGAAAAAGTGGCTATCTTAATAGTGCAATACTTCTTCCTCCCAGTTGCTCACACAGTTTACTACTTTTTTGTGTAGTTTTTGTCTGCCAGAAACTATAATTCACTAGTTTTGTATCATAAAAGAGTCATCGTTTCTCCTCCTAGTGGTTTTCGAGATTTCTTAATCCAAACCGCAAGTAACGAGGCATTGGCTACCTTAAGAGAGTCATAGTTACTCGTCCCAATTGCTCACCCAGTCTGCCACTTTTCCTTACTGCGGCCAGTCTGCCAGAAGCGATATGTCACTCGTTGTGTATCTTAAGAGATTCATCGTTACTCTTTCCATAGGTTACTGGTATTCTCTGATTCAATGCCTCTCGTGACGAAAAAGTGGCTATCTTAATAGTGCAATACTTCTTCCTCCCAGTTGCTCACACAGTTTACTACTTTTTTGTGTAGTTTTTGTCTGCCAGAAACTATAATTCACTTGTTTTGTATCATAAAAGAGTCATCGTTTCTCCTCCTGGGGGTTATTCGAGACCTCTTAATCCAAACCGCAAGTAACGAGGCATTGGCTACCTTAAGAGAGTCATAGTTACTCGTCCCAATTGCTCACCCAGTCTGCCACTTTTTCTTACTGCGGCCAGTCTGCCAGAAGCGATATGTCACTCGTTGTGTATCTTAAGAGATTCATCGTTACTCCTTCCATAGGTTACTGGTATTCTCTGAGTCAATACCTCTCGTGACGAAAAAGTGGCTATCTTAATAGTGCAATACTTCTTCCTCCGAGTTGCTCACACAGTTTACAACTTTCTGTGTACTTGCCAGTCTGCCAGAAGCGATATGTCACTAGTTGTGTATCATAAAAGGGTCATCGTTTCCCCTCCTAGGGGTTATTCGAGATTTCTTAATCCAAACCGCAAGTAACGAGGCATTGGCTACCTTAAGAGAGTCATAGTTACTCGTCCCAATTGCTTACCCAGTCTGCCACTTTTCCTTACTGCGGCCAGTCTGCCAGAAGCGATATGTCACTCGTTGTGTATCTTAAGAGATTCATCGTTACTCTTTCCATAGGTTACTGGTATTCTCTGATTCAATGCCTCTCGTGACGAAAAAGTGGCTATCTTAATAGTGCAATACTTCTTCCTCCCATTTGCTCACACAGTTTACTACTTTTTTGTGTAGTTTTTGTCTGCCAGAAACTATAATTCACTAGTTTTGTATCATAAAAGAGTCATCGTTTCTCCTCCTAGGGGTTATTCGAGACCTCTTAATCCAAACCGCAAGTAACGAGGCATTGGCTACCTTAAGAGAGTCATAGTTACTCGTCCCAATTGCTCACCCAGTCTGCCACTTTTTCTTACTGCGGCCAGTCTGCCAGAAGCGATATGTCACTCGTTGTGTATCTTAAGAGATTCATCGTTACTCCTTCCATAGGTTACTGGTATTCTCTGAGTCAATACCTCTCGTGACGAAAAAGTGGCTATCTTAATAGTGCAATACTTCCTCCTCCGTATTGCTCACATAGTTTACTACTTTTTGTGTAGTTTTTGTCTGCCAGAAACTATAATTCACTAGCTGTGTATCATAAAAGAGTCATCGTTTCTCCTCCTAGGGGTTTTCGAGATTTCTTAATCCAAACCGCAAGTAACGAGGCATTGGCTACCTTAAGAGAGTCATAGTTACTCGTCCCCATTGCTCACCCAGTCTGCCACTTTTTCTTACTGTGGCCAGTCTGCCAGAAGCGATATGTCACTCGTTGTGTATCTTAAGAGATTCATCGTTACTCCTTCCATAGGTTACTGGTATTCTCTGAGTCAATACCTCTCTTGACGAAAAAGTGGCTATCTAAATAGTGCAATACTTCTTCCTCCGAGTTGCTCACACAGTTTACTACTTTTTGTGTACTTGCCAGTCTGCCAGAAGCGATATGTCACTAGTTGTGTATCATAAAAGGGTCATCGTTTCTCCTCCTAGGGGTTATTCGAGATTTCTTAATCCAAACCGCAAGTAACGAGGCATTGGCTACCTTAAGAGAGTCTTAGTTACTCGTCCCAATTGCTCACCCAGTCTGCCACTTTTCCTTACTGCGGCCAGTCTGCCAGAAGCGATATGTCACTCGTTGTGTATCTTAAGAGATTCATCGTTACTCTTTCCATAGGTTACTGGTATTCTCTGATTCAATGCCTCTCGTGACGAAAAAGTGGCTATCTTAATAGTGCAATACTTCTTCCTCCCATTTGCTCACACAGTATACTACTTTTTTGTGTAGTTTTTGTCTGCCAGAAACTATAATTCACTAGTTTTGTATCATAAAAGAGTCATCGTTTCTCCTCCTAGGGGTTATTCGAGACCTCTTAATGCAAACCGCAAGTAACGAGGCATTGACTACCTTAAGAGAGTCATAGTTACTCGTCCCAATTGCTCACCCAGTCTGCCACTTTTCCTTACTGCGGCCAGTCTGCCAGAAGCGATATGTCACTCGTTGTGTATCTTAAGAGATTCATCGTTACTCTTTCCATAGGTTACTGGTATTCTCTGATTCAATGTCTCTCGTGACCAAAAAGTGGCTATCTTAATAGTGCAATACTTCTTCATCCCAGTTGCTCACACAGTTTACTACTTTTTTGTGTAGTTTTTGTCTGCCAGAAACTATAATTCACTAGTTTTGTATCATAAAAGAGTCATCGTTTATCCTCCTAGGGGTTATTCGAGACCTCTTAATCCAAACCGCAAGTAACGAGGCATTGGCTACCTTAAGAGAGTCATAGTTACTCGTCCCAATTGCTCACCCAGTCTGCCACTTTTTCTTACTGCGGCCAGTCTGCCAGAAGCGATATGTCACTCGTTGTGTATCTTAAGAGGTTCATCGTTACTCCTTCCATAGGTTACTGGTATTCTCTGAGTCAATACCTCTCTTGACGAAAAAGTGACTATCTTAATAGTGCAATACTTCTTCCTCCCATTTGCTCACACAGTTTACTACTTTTTTGTGTAGTTTTTGTCTGCCAGAAACTATAATTCACTAGCTGTGTATCATAAAAGAGTCATCGTTTCTCCTCCACGGGTTATTCGAGACCTCTTAATGCAAACCGCAAGTAACGAGGCATTGGCTACCTTAAGAGAGTCATAGTTACTCGTCCCAATTGCTCACCCAGTCTGCCACTTTTCCTTACTGCGGCCAGTCTGCCAGAAGCGATATGTCACTCGTTGTGTATCTTAAGAGATTCATCGTTACTCCTTCCATAGGTTACTGGTATTCTCTGAGTCAATACCACTCGTGACGAAAAAGTGGCTATCTTAATAGTGCAATACTTCTTCCTCCGAGTTGCTCACACAGTTTACTACTTTCTGTGTACTTGCCAGTCTGCCAGAAGCGATATGTCACTAGTTGTGTATCATAAAAGGGTCATCGTTTCCCCTCCTAGGGGTTATTCGAGATTTCTTAATCCAAACCGCAAGTAACGAGGCATTGGCTACCTTAAGAGAGTCATAGTTACTCGTCCCAATTGCTCACCCAGTCTGCCACTTTTCCTTAATGCGGCCAGTCTGCCAGAAGCGATATGTCACTCGTTGTGTATCTTAAGAGATTCATCGTTACTCTTTCCATAGGTTACTGGTATTCTCTGATTCAATGCCTCTCGTGACGAAAAAGTGGCTATCTTAATAGTGCAATACTTCTTCCTCCCATTTGCTCACACAGTTTACTACTTTTTTGTGTAGTTTTTGTCTGCCAGAAACTATAATTCACTAGTTTTGTATCATAAAAGAGTCATCGTTTCTCCTCCTAGGGGTTATTCGAGACCTCTTAATCCAAACCGCAAGTAACGAGGCATTGGCTACCTTAAGAGAGTCATAGTTACTCGTCCCAATTGCTCACCCAGTCTGCCACTTTTTCTTACTGCGGCCAGTCTGCCAGAAGCGATATGTCACTCGTTGTGTATCTTAAGAGATTCATCGTTACTCCTTCCATAGGTTACTGGTATTCTCTGAGTCAATACCTCTCGTGACGAAAAAGTGGCTATCTTAATAGTGCAATACTTCCTCCTCCGTGTTGCTCACATAGTTTACTACTTTTTGTGTAGTTTTTGTCTGCCAGAAACTATAATTCACTAGCTGTGTATCATAAAAGAGTCATCGTTTCTCCTCCTAGGGGTTTTCGAGATTTCTTAATCCAAACCGCAAGTAACGAGGCATTGGCTACCTTAAGAGAGTCATAGTTACTCGTCCCCATTGCTCACCCAGTCTGCCACTTTTTCTTACTGTGGCCAGTCTGCCAGAAGCGATATGTCACTCGTTGTGTATCTTAAGAGATTCATCGTTACTCCTTCCATAGGTTACTGGTATTCTCTGAGTCAATACCTCTCTTGACGAAAAAGTGGCTATCTTAATAGTGCAATACTTCTTCCTCCGAGTTGCTCACACAGTTTACTACTTTTTGTGTACTTGCCAGTCTGCCAGAAGCGATATGTCACTAGTTGTGTATCATAAAAGGGTCATCGTTTCTCCTCCTAGGGGTTATTCGAGATTTCTTAATCCAAACCGCAAGTAACGAGGCATTGGCTACCTTAAGAGAGTCTTAGTTACTCGTCCCAATTGCTCACCCAGTCTGCCACTTTTCCTTACTGCGGCCAGTCTGCCAGAAGCGATATGTCACTCGTTGTGTATCTTAAGAGATTCATCGTTACTCTTTCCATAGGTTACTGGTATTCTCTGATTCAATGCCCCTCGTGACGAAAAAGTGGCTATCTTAATAGTGCAATACTTCTTCCTCCCATTTGCTCACACAGTTTACTACTTTTTTGTGTAGTTTTTGTCTGCCAGAAACTATAATTCACTAGTTTTGTATCATAAAAGAGTCATCGTTTCTCCTCCTAGGGGTTATTCGAGACCTCTTAATGCAAACCGCAAGTAACGAGGCATTGGCTACCTTAAGAGAGTCATAGTTACTCGTCCCAATTGCTCACCCAGTCTGCCACTTTTCCTTACTGCGGCCAGTCTGCCAGAAGCGATATGTCACTCGTTGTGTATCTTAAGAGATTCATCGTTACTCTTTCCATAGGTTACTGGTATTCTCTGATTCAATGTCTCTCGTGACCAAAAAGTGGCTATCTTAATAGTGCAATACTTCTTCATCCCAGTTGCTCACACAGTTTACTACTTTTTTGTGTAGTTTTTGTCTGCCAGAAACTATAATTCACTAGTTTTGTATCATAAAAGGGTCATCGTTTATCCTCCTAGGGGTTATTCGAGACCTCTTAATCCAAACCGCAAGTAACGAGGCATTGGCTACCTTAAGAGAGTCATAGTTACTCGTCCCAATTGCTCACCCAGTCTGCCACTTTTTCTTACTGCGGCCAGTCTGCCAGAAGCGATATGTCACTCGTTGTGTATCTTAAGAGGTTCATCGTTACTCCTTCCATAGGTTACTGGTATTCTCTGAGTCAATACCTCTCTTGACGAAAAAGTGACTATCTTAATAGTGCAATACTTCTTCCTCCCATTTGCTCACACAGTTTACTACTTTTTTGTGTAGTTTTTGTCTGCCAGAAACTATAATTCACTAGCTGTGTATCATAAAAGAGTCATCGTTTCTCCTCCACGGGTTATTCGAGACCTCTTAATGCAAACCGCTAGTAACGAGGCATTGGCTACCTTAAGAGAGTCATAGTTACTCGTCCCAATTGCTCACCCAGTCTGCCACTTTTCCTTACTGCGGCCAGTCTGCCAGAAGCGATATGTCACTCGTTGTGTATCTTAAGAGATTCATCGTTACTCTTTCCATAGGTTACTGGTATTCTCTGATTCAATGCCTCTCGTGACGAAAAAGTGGCTATCTTAATAGTGCAATACTTCTTCCTCCCAGTTGCTCACACAGTTTACTACTTTTTTGTGTAGTTTTTGTCTGCCACAAACTATAATTCACTAGCTGTGTATCATAAAAGGGTCATCGTTTCTCCTCCTAGGGGTTATTCGAGATTTCTTAATCCAAACCGCAAGTAACGAGGCATTGGCTACCTTAAGAGAGTCATAGTTACTCGTCCCAATTGCTCACCCAGTCTGCCACTTTTCCTTACTGCGGCCAGTCTGCCAGCAGCGATATGTCACTCGTTGTGTATCTTAAGAGATTCATCGTTACTCTTTCCATAGGTTACTGGTATTCTCTGATTCAATGCCTCTCGTGACGAAAAAGTGGCTATCTTAATAGTGCAATACTTCTTCCTCCCATTTGCTCACACAGTTTACTACTTTTTTGTGTAGTTTTTGTCTGCCAGAAACTATAATTCACTAGTTTTGTATCATAAAAGAGTCATCGTTTCTCCTCCTAGGGGTTATTCGAGACCTCTTAATGCAAACCGCAAGTAACGAGGCATTGGCTACCTTAAGAGAGTCATAGTTACTCGTCCCAATTGCTCACCCAGTCTGCCACTTTTCCTTACTGCGGCCAGTCTGCCAGAAGCGATATGTCACTCGTTGTGTATCTTAAGAGATTCATCGTTACTCTTTCCATAGGTTACTGGTATTCTCTGATTCAATGCCTCTCGTGACGAAAAAGTGGCTATCTTAATAGTGCAATACTTCTTCCTCCCAGTTGCTCACACAGTTTACTACTTTTTTGTGTAGTTTTTGTCTGCCAGAAACTATAATTCACTAGCTGTGTATCATAAAAGAGTCATCGTTTCTCCTCCTAGGGGTTATTCGGGACCTCTTAATGCAAACCGCAAGTAACGAGGCATTGGCTACCTTAAGAGAGTCATAGTTACTCGTCCCAATTGCTCACCCAGTCTGCCACTTTTCCTTAATGCGGCCAGTCTGCCAGAAGCGATATGTCACTCGTTGTGTATCTTAAGAGATTCATCGTTACTCTTTCCATAGGTTACTGGTATTCTCTGATTCAATGTCTCTCGTGACGAAAAAGTGGCTATCTTAATAGTGCAATACTTCTTCCTCCCAGTTGCTCACACAGTTTACTACTTTTTTGTGTAGTTTTTGTCTGCCAGAAACTATAATTCACTAGTTTTGTATCATAAAAGAGTCATCGTTTCTCCTCCTAGGGCTTATTCGAGACCTCTTAATGCAAACCGCAAGTAACGAGGCATTGGCTACCTTAAGAGAGTCATAGTTACTCGTCCCAATTGCTCACCCAGTCTGCCACTTTTCCTTACTGCGGCCAGTCTGCCAGAAGCGATATGTCACTCGTTGTGTATCTTAAGAGATTCATCGTTACTCCTTCCATAGGTTACTGGTATTCTCTGAGTCAATACCTCTCGTGACGAAAAAGTGGCTATCTTAATAGTGCAATACTTCCTCCTCCGTGTTGCTCACATAGTTTACTACTTTTTGTGTAGTTTTTGTCTGCCAGAAACTATAATTCACTAGTTTTGTATCATAAAAGAGTCATCGTTTCTCCTCCTAGGGCTTATTCGAGACCTCTTAATGCAAACCGCAAGTAACGAGGCATTGGCTACCTTAAGAGAGTCATAGTTACTCGTCCCAATTGCTCACCCAGTCTGCCACTTTTCCTTACTGCGGCCAGTCTGCCAGAAGCGATATGTCACTCGTTGTGTATCTTAAGAGATTCATCGTTACTCCTTCCATAGGTTACTGGTATTCTCTGAGTCAATACCTCTCGTGACGAAAAAGTGGCTATCTTAATAGTGCAATACTTCCTCCTCCGTGTTGCTCACATAGTTTACTACTTTTTGTGTAGTTTTTGTCTGCCAGAAACTATAATTCACTAGCTGTGTATCATAAAAGAGTCATCGTTTCTCCTCCTAGGGGTTTTCGAGATTTCTTAATCCAAACCGCAAGTAACGAGGCATTGGCTACCTTAAGAGAGTCATAGTTACTCGTCCCCATTGCTCACCCAGTCTGCCACTTTTTCTTACTGTGGCCAGTCTGCCAGAAGCGATATGTCACTCGTTGTGTATCTTAAGAGATTCATCGTTACTCCTTCCATAGGTTACTGGTATTCTCTGAGTCAATACCTCTCTTGACGAAAAAGTGGCTATCTTAATAGTGCAATACTTCTTCCTCCGAGTTGCTCACACAGTTTACTACTTTTTGTGTACTTGCCAGTCTGCCAGAAGCGATATGTCACTAGTTGTGTATCATAAAAGGGTCATCGTTTCTCCTCCTAGGGGTTATTCGAGATTTCTTAATCCAAACCGCAAGTAACGAGGCATTGGCTACCTTAAGAGAGTCTTAGTTACTCGTCCCAATTGCTCACCCAGTCTGCCACTTTTCCTTACTGCGGCCAGTCTGCCAGAAGCGATATGTCACTCGTTGTGTATCTTAAGAGATTCATCGTTACTCTTTCCATAGGTTACTGGTATTCTCTGATTCAATGCCCCTCGTGACGAAAAAGTGGCTATCTTAATAGTGCAATACTTCTTCCTCCCATTTGCTCACACAGTTTACTACTTTTTTGTGTAGTTTTTGTCTGCCAGAAACTATAATTCACTAGTTTTGTATCATAAAAGAGTCATCGTTTCTCCTCCTAGGGGTTATTCGAGACCTCTTAATGCAAACCGCAAGTAACGAGGCATTGGCTACCTTAAGAGAGTCATAGTTACTCGTCCCAATTGCTCACCCAGTCTGCCACTTTTCCTTACTGCGGCCAGTCTGCCAGAAGCGATATGTCACTCGTTGTGTATCTTAAGAGATTCATCGTTACTCTTTCCATAGGTTACTGGTATTCTCTGATTCAATGTCTCTCGTGACCAAAAAGTGGCTATCTTAATAGTGCAATACTTCTTCATCCCAGTTGCTCACACAGTTTACTACTTTTTTGTGTAGTTTTTGTCTGCCAGAAACTATAATTCACTAGTTTTGTATCATAAAAGGGTCATCGTTTATCCTCCTAGGGGTTATTCGAGACCTCTTAATCCAAACCGCAAGTAACGAGGCATTGGCTACCTTAAGAGAGTCATAGTTACTCGTCCCAATTGCTCACCCAGTCTGCCACTTTTTCTTACTGCGGCCAGTCTGCCAGAAGCGATATGTCACTCGTTGTGTATCTTAAGAGGTTCATCGTTACTCCTTCCATAGGTTACTGGTATTCTCTGAGTCAATACCTCTCTTGACGAAAAAGTGACTATCTTAATAGTGCAATACTTCTTCCTCCCATTTGCTCACACAGTTTACTACTTTTTTGTGTAGTTTTTGTCTGCCAGAAACTATAATTCACTAGCTGTGTATCATAAAAGAGTCATCGTTTCTCCTCCACGGGTTATTCGAGACCTCTTAATGCAAACCGCAAGTAACGAGGCATTGGCTACCTTAAGAGAGTCATAGTTACTCGTCCCAATTGCTCACCCAGTCTGCCACTTTTCCTTACTGCGGCCAGTCTGCCAGAAGCGATATGTCACTCGTTGTGTATCTTAAGAGATTCATCGTTACTCTTTCCATAGGTTACTGGTATTCTCTGATTCAATGCCTCTCGTGACGAAAAAGTGGCTATCTTAATAGTGCAATACTTCTTCCTCCCAGTTGCTCACACAGTTTACTACTTTTTTGTGTAGTTTTTGTCTGCCAGAAACTATAATTCACTAGCTGTGTATCATAAAAGGGTCATCGTTTCTCCTCCTAGGGGTTATTCGAGATTTCTTAATCCAAACCGCAAGTAACGAGGCATTGGCTACCTTAAGAGAGTCATAGTTACTCGTCCCAATTGCTCACCCAGTCTGCCACTTTTCCTTACTGCGGCCAGTCTGCCAGCAGCGATATGTCACTCGTTGTGTATCTTAAGAGATTCATCGTTACTCTTTCCATAGGTTACTGGTATTCTCTGATTCAATGCCTCTCGTGACGAAAAAGTGGCTATCTTAATAGTGCAATACTTCTTCCTCCCATTTGCTCACACAGTTTACTACTTTTTTGTGTAGTTTTTGTCTGCCAGAAACTATAATTCACTAGTTTTGTATCATAAAAGAGTCATCGTTTCTCCTCCTAGGGGTTATTCGAGACCTCTTAATGCAAACCGCAAGTAACGAGGCATTGGCTACCTTAAGAGAGTCATAGTTACTCGTCCCAATTGCTCACCCAGTCTGCCACTTTTCCTTACTGCGGCCAGTCTGCCAGAAGCGATATGTCACTCGTTGTGTATCTTAAGAGATTCATCGTTACTCTTTCCATAGGTTACTGGTATTCTCTGATTCAATGCCTCTCGTGACGAAAAAGTGGCTATCTTAATAGTGCAATACTTCTTCCTCCCAGTTGCTCACACAGTTTACTACTTTTTTGTGTAGTTTTTGTCTGCCAGAAACTATAATTCACTAGCTGTGTATCATAAAAGAGTCATCGTTTCTCCTCCTAGGGGTTATTCGGGACCTCTTAATGCAAACCGCAAGTAACGAGGCATTGGCTACCTTAAGAGAGTCATAGTTACTCGTCCCAATTGCTCACCCAGTCTGCCACTTTTCCTTAATGCGGCCAGTCTGCCAGAAGCGATATGTCACTCGTTGTGTATCTTAAGAGATTCATCGTTACTCTTTCCATAGGTTACTGGTATTCTCTGATTCAATGTCTCTCGTGACGAAAAAGTGGCTATCTTAATAGTGCAATACTTCTTCCTCCCAGTTGCTCACACAGTTTACTACTTTTTTGTGTAGTTTTTGTCTGCCAGAAACTATAATTCACTAGTTTTGTATCATAAAAGAGTCATCGTTTCTCCTCCTAGGGCTTATTCGAGACCTCTTAATGCAAACCGCAAGTAACGAGGCATTGGCTACCTTAAGAGAGTCATAGTTACTCGTCCCAATTGCTCACCCAGTCTGCCACTTTTCCTTACTGCGGCCAGTCTGCCAGAAGCGATATGTCACTCGTTGTGTATCTTAAGAGATTCATCGTTACTCTTTCCATAGCTTACTGGTATTCTCTGATTCAATGCCTCTCGTGACGAAAAAGTGGCTATCTTAATAGTGCAATACTTCTTCCTCCCAGTTGCTCACACAGTTTACTACTTTTTTGTGTAGTTTTTGTCTGCCAGAAACTATAATTCACTAGCTGTGTATCATAAAAGAGTCATCGTTTCTCCTCCTAGGGGTTATTCGAGACCTCTTAATGCAAACCGCAAGTAACGAGGCATTGGCTACCTTAAGAGAGTCATAGTTACTCGTCCCAATTGCTCACCCAGTCTGCCACTTTTCCTTACTGCGGCCAGTCTGCCAGAAGCGATATGTCACTCGTTGTGTATCTTAAGAGATTCATCGTTACTCTTTCCACAGGTTACTGGTTTTCTCTGATTCAATGCCTCTCGTGACGAAAAAGTGGCTATCTTAATAGTGCAATACTTCTTCCTCCGAGTTGCTCACACAGTTTACTACTTTTTTGTGTAGTTTTTGTCTGCCAGAAACTATAATTCACTAGCTGTGTATCATAAAAGAGTCATCGTTTCTCCTCCTAGGGGTTATTCGAGACCTCTTAATGCAAACCGCAAGTAACGAGGCATTGGCTACCTTAAGAGAGTCATAGTTACTCGTCCCAATTGCTCACCCAGTCTGCCACTTTTCCTTACTGCGGCCAGTCTGCCAGAAGCGATATGTCACTCGTTGTGTATCTTAAGAGATTCATCGTTACTCTTTCCATAGGTTACTGGTATTCTCTGATTCAATGCCTCTCGTGACGAAAAAGTGGCTATCTTAATAGTGCAATACTTCTTCCTCCTATTTGCTCACACAGTTTACTACTTTTTTGTGTAGTTTTTGTCTGCCAGAAACTATAATTCACTAGTTTTGTATCATAAAAGAGTCATCGTTTCTCCTCCTAGGGGTTATTCGAGACCTCTTAATGCAAACCGCAAGTAACGAGGCATTGGCTACCTTAAGAGAGTCATAGTTACTCGTCCCAATTGCTCACCCAGTCTGCCACTTTTCCTTACTGCGGCCAGTCTGCCAGAAGCGATATGTCACTCGTTGTGTATCTTAAGAGATTCATCGTTACTCTTTCCATAGGTTACTGGTATTCTCTGATGCAATGCCTCTCGTGACGAAAAAGTGGCTATCTTAATAGTGCAATACTTCTTCCTCCCAGTTGCTCACACAGTTTACTACTTTTTTGTGTAGTTTTTGTCTGCCAGAAACTATAATTCACTAGCTGTGTATCATAAAAGAGTCATCGTTTCTCCTCCTAGGGGTTATTCGAGACCTCTTAATGCAAACCGCAAGTAACGAGGCATTGGCTACCTTAAGAGAGTCATAGTTACTCGTCCCAATTGCTCACCCAGTCTGCCACTTTTCCTTAATGCGGCCAGTCTGCCAGAAGCGATATGTCACTCGTTGTGTATCTTAAGAGATTCATCGTTACTCTTTCCATAGGTTACTGGTATTCTCTGATTCAATGCCTCTCGTGACGAAAAAGTGGCTATCTTAATAGTGCAATACTTCTTCCTCCCAGTTGCTCACACAGTTTACTACTTTTTTGTGTAGTTTTTGTCTGCCAGAAACTATAATTCACTAGTTTTGTATCATAAAAGAGTCATCGTTTCTCCTCCTAGGAGTTTTCGAGATTTCTTAATCCAAACCGCAAGTAACGAGCCATTGGCTACCTTAAGAGAGTCATAGTTACTCGTCCCAATTGCTCACCCAGTCTGCCACTTTTCCTTACTGCGGCCAGTCTGCCAGAAGCGATATGTCACTCGTTGTGTATCTTAAGAGATTCATCGTTACTCTTTCCATAGGTTACTGGTATTCTCTGATTCAATGTCTCTCGTGACGAAAAAGTGGCTATCTTAATAGTGCAATACTTCTTCCTCCCATTTGCTCACACAGTTTACTACTTTTTTGTGTAGTTTTTGTCTGCCAGAAACTATAATTCACTAGTTTTGTATCATAAAAGAGCGATCGTTTCTCCTCCTAGGGGTTATTCGAGACCTCTTAATGCAAACCGCAAGTAACGAGGCATTGGCTACCTTAAGAGAGTCATAGTTACTCGTCCCAATTGCTCACCCAGTCTGCCACTTTTCCTTAATGCGGCCAGTCTGCCAGAAGCGATATGTCACTCGTTGTGTATCTTAAGAGATTCATCGTTACTCTTTCCATAGGTTACTGGTATTCTCTGATTCAAAGCCTCTCGTGACGAAAAAGTGGCTATCTTAATAGTGCAATACTTCTTCCTCCCAGTTGCTCACACAGTTTACTACTTTTTTGTGTAGTTTTTGTCTGCCAGAAACTATAATTCACTAGTTTTGTATCATAAAAGAGTCATCGTTTCTCCTCCTAGGAGTTTTCGAGATTTCTTAATCCAAACCGCAAGTAACGAGGCATTGGCTACCTTAAGAGAGTCATAGTTACTCGTCCCAATTGCTCACCCAGTCTGCCACTTTTCCTTACTGCGGCCAGTCTGCCAGAAGCGATATGTCACTCGTTGTGTATCTTAAGAGATTCATCGTTACTCTTTCCATAGGTTACTGGTATTCTCTGATTCAATGTCTCTCGTGACGAAAAAGTGGCTATCTTAATAGTGCAATACTTCTTCCTCCCAGTTGCTCACACAGTTTACTACTTTTTTGTGTAGTTTTTGTCTGCCTGATACTATAATTCACTAGTTTTGTATCATAAAAGAGTCATCGTTTCTCCTCCTAGGGGTTATTCGAGACCTCTTAATGCAAACCGCAAGTAACGAGGCATTGGCTACCTTAAGAGAGTCATAGTTACTCGTCACAATTGCTCACCCAGTCTGCCACCTTTCCTTACTGCGGCCAGTCTGCCAGAAGCGATATGTCACTCGTTGTGTATCTTAAGAGATTCATCGTTACTCTTTCCATAGGTTACTGGTATTCTCTGATTCAATGCCTCTCGTGACGAAAAAGCGGCTATCTTAATAGTGCAATACTTCTTCCTCCGAGTTGCTCACACAGTTTACTACTTTTTTGTGTAGTTTTTGTCTGCCAAAACTATAATTCATTAGTTTAGTATCATAAAAGAGTCATCGTTTCTCCTCCTAGGGGTTATTCGAGACCTCTTAATGCAAACCGCAAGTAACGAGGCATTGGCTACCTTAAGAGAGTCATAGTTACTCGTCCCAATTGCTCACCCAGTCTGCCACTTTTCCTTACTGCGGTCAGTCTGCCAGAAGCGATATGTCACTCGTTGTGTATCTTAAGAGATTCATCGTTACTCTTTCCATAGCTTACTGGTATTCTCTGATTCAATGCCTCTCGTGACGAAAAAGTGGCTATCTTAATAGTGCAATACTTCTTCCTCCCAGTTGCTCACACAGTTTACTACTTTTTTGTGTAGTTTTTGTCTGCCAGAAACTATAATTCACTAGCTGTGTATCATAAAAGAGTCATCGTTTCTCCTCCTAGGGGTTATTCGAGACCTCTTAATGCAAACCGCAAGTAACGAGGCATTGGCTACCTTAAGAGAGTCATAGTTACTCGTCCCAATTGCTCACCCAGTCTGCCACTTTTCCTTACTGCGGCCAGTCTGCCAGAAGCGATATGTCACTCGTTGTGTATCTTAAGAGATTCATCGTTACTCTTTCCACAGGTTACTGGTTTTCTCTGATTCAATGCCTCTCGTGACGAAAAAGTGGCTATCTTAATAGTGCAATACTTCTTCCTCCGAGTTGCTCACACAGTTTACTACTTTTTTGTGTAGTTTTTGTCTGCCAGAAACTATAATTCACTAGCTGTGTATCATAAAAGAGTCATCGTTTCTCCTCCTAGGGGTTATTCGAGACCTCTTAATGCAAACCGCAAGTAACGAGGCATTGGCTACCTTAAGAGAGTCATAGTTACTCGTCCCAATTGCTCACCCAGTCTGCCACTTTTCCTTACTGCGGCCAGTCTGCCAGAAGCGATATGTCACTCGTTGTGTATCTTAAGAGATTCATCGTTACTCTTTCCATAGGTTACTGGTATTCTCTGATTCAATGCCTCTCGTGACGAAAAAGTGGCTATCTTAATAGTGCAATACTTCTTCCTCCTATTTGCTCACACAGTTTACTACTTTTTTGTGTAGTTTTTGTCTGCCAGAAACTATAATTCACTAGTTTTGTATCATAAAAGAGTCATCGTTTCTCCTCCTAGGGGTTATTCGAGACCTCTTAATGCAAACCGCAAGTAACGAGGCATTGGCTACCTTAAGAGAGTCATAGTTACTCGTCCCAATTGCTCACCCAGTCTGCCACTTTTCCTTACTGCGGCCAGTCTGCCAGAAGCGATATGTCACTCGTTGTGTATCTTAAGAGATTCATCGTTACTCTTTCCATAGGTTACTGGTATTCTCTGATGCAATGCCTCTCGTGACGAAAAAGTGGCTATCTTAATAGTGCAATACTTCTTCCTCCCAGTTGCTCACACAGTTTACTACTTTTTTGTGTAGTTTTTGTCTGCCAGAAACTATAATTCACTAGCTGTGTATCATAAAAGAGTCATCGTTTCTCCTCCTAGGGGTTATTCGAGACCTCTTAATGCAAACCGCAAGTAACGAGGCATTGGCTACCTTAAGAGAGTCATAGTTACTCGTCCCAATTGCTCACCCAGTCTGCCACTTTTCCTTAATGCGGCCAGTCTGCCAGAAGCGATATGTCACTCGTTGTGTATCTTAAGAGATTCATCGTTACTCTTTCCATAGGTTACTGGTATTCTCTGATTCAATGCCTCTCGTGACGAAAAAGTGGCTATCTTAATAGTGCAATACTTCTTCCTCCCAGTTGCTCACACAGTTTACTACTTTTTTGTGTAGTTTTTGTCTGCCAGAAACTATAATTCACTAGTTTTGTATCATAAAAGAGTCATCGTTTCTCCTCCTAGGAGTTTTCGAGATTTCTTAATCCAAACCGCAAGTAACGAGCCATTGGCTACCTTAAGAGAGTCATAGTTACTCGTCCCAATTGCTCACCCAGTCTGCCACTTTTCCTTACTGCGGCCAGTCTGCCAGAAGCGATATGTCACTCGTTGTGTATCTTAAGAGATTCATCGTTACTCTTTCCATAGGTTACTGGTATTCTCTGATTCAATGTCTCTCGTGACGAAAAAGTGGCTATCTTAATAGTGCAATACTTCTTCCTCCCAGTTGCTCACACAGTTTACTACTTTTTTGTGTAGTTTTTGTCTGCCAGAAACTATAATTCACTAGTTTTGTATCATAAAAGAGCGATCGTTTCTCCTCCTAGGGGTTATTCGAGACCTCTTAATGCAAACCGCAAGTAACGAGGCATTGGCTACCTTAAGAGAGTCATAGTTACTCGTCCCAATTGCTCACCCAGTCTGCCACTTTTCCTTAATGCGGCCAGTCTGCCAGAAGCGATATGTCACTCGTTGTGTATCTTAAGAGATTCATCGTTACTCTTTCCATAGGTTACTGGTATTCTCTGATTCAAAGCCTCTCGTGACGAAAAAGTGGCTATCTTAATAGTGCAATACTTCTTCCTCCCAGTTGCTCACACAGTTTACTACTTTTTTGTGTAGTTTTTGTCTGCCAGAAACTATAATTCACTAGTTTTGTATCATAAAAGAGTCATCGTTTCTCCTCCTAGGAGTTTTCGAGATTTCTTAATCCAAACCGCAAGTAACGAGGCATTGGCTACCTTAAGAGAGTCATAGTTACTCGTCCCAATTGCTCACCCAGTCTGCCACTTTTCCTTACTGCGGCCAGTCTGCCAGAAGCGATATGTCACTCGTTGTGTATCTTAAGAGATTCATCGTTACTCTTTCCATAGGTTACTGGTATTCTCTGATTCAATGTCTCTCGTGACGAAAAAGTGGCTATCTTAATAGTGCAATACTTCTTCCTCCCAGTTGCTCACACAGTTTACTACTTTTTTGTGTAGTTTTTGTCTGCCAGATACTATAATTCACTAGTTTTGTATCATAAAAGAGTCATCGTTTCTCCTCCTAGGGGTTATTCGAGACCTCTTAATGCAAACCGCAAGTAACGAGGCATTGGCTACCTTAAGAGAGTCATAGTTACTCGTCACAATTGCTCACCCAGTCTGCCACCTTTCCTTACTGCGGCCAGTCTGCCAGAAGCGATATGTCACTCGTTGTGTATCTTAAGAGATTCATCGTTACTCTTTCCATAGGTTACTGGTATTCTCTGATTCAATGCCTCTCGTGACGAAAAAGCGGCTATCTTAATAGTGCAATACTTCTTCCTCCGAGTTGCTCACACAGTTTACTACTTTTTTGTGTAGTTTTTGTCTGCCAAAACTATAATTCATTAGTTTAGTATCATAAAAGAGTCATCGTTTCTCCTCCTAGGGGTTATTCGAGACCTCTTAATGCAAACCGCAAGTAACGAGGCATTGGCTACCTTAAGAGAGTCATAGTTACTCGTCCCAATTGCTCACCCAGTCTGCCACTTTTCCTTACTGCGGCCAGTCTGCCAGAAGCGATATGTCACTCGTTGTGTATCTTAAGAGATTCATCGTTACTCTTTCCATAGGTTACTGGTATTCTCTGATTCAATGCCTCTCGTGACGAAAAAGTGGCTATCTTAATAGTGCAATACTTCTTCCTCCCAGTTGCTCACACAGTTTACTACTTTTTTGTGTAGTTTTTGTCTGCCAGAAACTATAATTCACTAACTGTGTATCATAAAAGAGTCATCGTTTCTCCTCCTAGGGGTTATTCGAGACCTCTTAATGCAAACCGCAAGTAACGAGGCATTGGCTACCTTAAGAGAGTCATATTTACTCGTCCCAATTGCTCACCCAGCCTGCCACTTTTCCTTAATGCGGCCAGTCTGCCAGAAGCGATATGTCACTCGTTGTGTATCTTAAGAGATTCATCGTTACTCTTTCCATAGGTTACTGGTATTCTCTGATTCAATGCCTCTCGTGACGAAAAAGTGGCAATCTTAATAGTGCAATACTTCTTCCTCCCAGTTGCTCACACAGTTTACTACTTTTTTGTGTAGTTTTTGTCTGCCAGAAACTACAATTCACTAGTTTTGTATCATAAAAGAGTCATCGTTTCTCCTCCTAGGGGTTATTCGAGACCTCTTAATCCAAACCGCAAGTAACGAGGGATTGGCTACCTTAAGAGAGTCATAGTTACTCGTCCCAATTGCTCACCCAGTCTGCCACTTTTTCTTACTGCGGCCAGTCTGCCAGAAGCGATATGTCACTCGTTGTGTATCTTAAGAGATTCATCGTTACTCCTTCCATAGGTTACTGGTATATTACTCTTGCAAACAACAGGAGATGTTTAATAACTACAGCAGTAACCTAAGATTTATCTGTAGCAGCAAAATAGGCTAAAATGCAAATGAAAATTTAGAATAGATATTGCGCCAGAAGCGCCAGAAGCGATATGTCACTCGTTGTGTATCTTAAGAGATTCATCGTTACTCCTTCCATAGGTTAGTGGTATTCTCTGAGTCAAAACCTCTCTTGACGAAAAAGTGGCTATCTTAATAGTGCAATACTTCTTCCTCCGAGTTGCTCACACAGTTTACTACTTTTTGTGTACTTGCCAGTCTGCCAGAAGCGATATGTCACTAGTTGTGTATCATAAAAGGGTCATCGTTTCTCCTCCTAGGGGTTATTCGAGATTTCTTAATCCAAACCGCAAGTAACGAGGCATTGGCTACCTTAAGAGAGTCATAGTTACTCGTCCCAATTGCTCACCCAGTCTGCCACTTTTCCTTACTGCGGCCAGTCTGCCAGAAGCGATATGTCACTCGTTGTGTATCTTAAGAGATTCATCGTTACTCTTTCCATAGGTTACTGGTATTCTCTGATTCAATGCCTCTCGTGACGAAAAAGTGGCTATCTTAATAGTGCAATACTTCTTCCTCCCAGTTGCTCACACAGTTTACTACTTTTTTGTGTAGTTTTCGTCTGCCAGAAACTATAATTCACTAGCTGTGTATCATAAAAGAGACATCGTTTTTCCTCCTAGGGGTTATTCGAGACCTCTTAATGCAAACCGCAAGTTACGAGGCATTGGCTACCTTAAGAGAGTCATAGTTACTCGTCCCAATTGCTCACCCAGTCTGCCACTTTTTCTTACTTTGGCCAGTCTGCCAGAAGCGATATGTCACTCGTTGTGTATCTTAAGAGATTCATCGTTACTCTTTTCATAGGTTACTGGTATTCTCTGATTCAATGCCTCTCGTGACGAAAAAGTGGCTATCTTAATAGTGCAATACTTCTTCCTCCCAGTTGCTCACACAGTTTACTACTTTTTTGTATAGTTTTTGTCTGCCAGAAACTATAATTCACTAGTTTTGTATCATAAGAGAGTCATCGTTTCTCCTCCTAGGGGTTATTCGAGACCTCTTAATGCAAACCGCAAGTAACGAGGCATTGGCTACCTTAAGAGAGTCATAGTTACTCGTCCCAATTGCTCACCCAGTCTGCCACTTTTCCTTACTGCGGCCAGTCTGCCAGAAGCGATATTTCACTCGTTGTGTATCTTAAGAGATTCATCGTTACTCTTTCCATAGGTTACTGGTATTCTCTGATTCAATGCCTCTCGTGACGAAAAAGTGGCTATCTTAATAGTGCAATACTTCTTCCTCCCAGTTGCTCACACAGTTTACTACTTTTTTGTGTAGTTTTTGTCTGCCAGAATCTATAATTCACTAGCTGTGTATCATAAAAGAGTCATCGTTTCTCCTCCTAGGGGTTATTCGAGACCTCTTAATGCAAACCGCAAGTAACGAGGCATTGGCTACCTTAAGAGAGTCATAGTTACTCGTCCCAATTGCTCACCCAGCCTGCCACTTTTCCTTAATGCGGCCAGTCTGCCAGAAGCGATATGTCACTCGTTGTGTATCTTAAGAGATTCATCGTTACTCTTTCCATAGGTTACTGGTATTCTCTGATTCAATGCCTCTCGTGACGAAAAAGTGGCAATCTTAATAGTGCAATACTTCTTCCTCCCAGTTGCTCACACAGTTTACTACTTTTTTGTGTAGTTTTTGTCTGCCAGAAACTACAATTCACTAGTTTTGTATCATAAAAGAGTCATCGTTTCTCCTCCTAGGGGTTATTCGAGACCTCTTAATCCAAACCGCAAGTAACGAGGCATTGGCTACCTTAAGAGAGTCATAGTTACTCGTCCCAATTGCTCACCCAGTCTGCCACTTTTTCTTACTGCGGCCAGTCTGCCAGAAGCGATATGTCACTCGTTGTGTATCTTAAGAGATTCATCGTTACTCCTTCCATAGGTTACTGGTATTCTCTGAGTCAATACATCTCTTGACGAAAAAGTGGCTATCTTAATAGTGCAATACTTCTTCCTCCGAGTTGCTCACACAGTTTACTACTTTTTGTGTACTTGCCAGTCTGCCAGAAGCGATATGTCACTAGTTGTGTATCATAAAAGAGTCATCGTTTCTCCTCCTAGGGGTTTTCGAGATTTCTTAATCCAAACCGCAAGTAACGAGGCATTGGCTACCTTAAGAGAGTCATAGTTACTCGTCCCAATTGCTCACCCAGTCTGCCACTTTTCCTTACTGCGGCCAGTCTGCCAGAAGCGATATGTCACTCGTTGTGTATCTTAAGAGATTTATCGTTACTCTTTCCATAGGTTACTGGTATTCTCTGAGTCAATACCTCTCTTGACGAAAAAGTGGCTATCTTAATAGTGCAATACTTCTTCCTCCGAGTTGCTCACACAGTTTACTACTTTTTGTGTACTTGCCAGTCTGCCAGAAGCGATATGTCACTAGTTGTGTATCATAAAAGGGTCATCGTTTCTCCTCCTAGGGGTTATTCGAGATTTCTTAATCCAAACCGCAAGTAACGAGGCATTGGCTACCTTAAGAGAGTCATAGTTACTCGTCCCAATTGCTCACCCAGTCTGCCACTTTTCCTTACTGCGGCCAGTCTGCCAGAAGCGATATGTCACTCGTTGTGTATCTTAAGAGATTCATCGTTACTCTTTCCATAGGTTACTGGTATTCTCTGATTCAATGCCTCTCGTGACGAAAAAGTGGCTATCTTAATAGTGCAATACTTCTTCCTCCCAGTTGCTCACACAGTTTACTACTTTTTTGTGTAGTTTTTGTCTGCCAGAAACTATAATTCACTAGCTGTGTATCATAAAAGAGACATCGTTTTTCCTCCTAGGGGTTATTCGAGACCTCTTAATGCAAACCGCAAGTAACGAGGCACTGGCTTCCTTAAGAGAGTCATAGTTACTCGTCCCAATTGCTCACCCAGTCTGCCACTTTTTCTTACTTTGGCCAGTCTGCCAGAAGCGATATGTCACTCGTTGTGTATCTTAAGAGATTCATCGTTACTCTTTCCATAGGTTACTGGTATTCTCTGATTCAATGCCTCTCGTGACGAAAAAGTGGCTATCTTAATAGTGCAATACTTCTTCCTCCCAGTTGCTCACACAGTTTACTACTTTTTTGTATAGTTTTTGTCTGCCAGAAACTATAATTCACTAGTTTTGTATCATAAAAGAGTCATCGTTTCTCCTCCTAGGGGTTATTCGAGACCTCTTAATGCAAACCGCAAGTAACGAGGCATTGGCTACCTTAAGAGAGTCATAGTTACTCGTCCCAATTGCTCACCCAGTCTGCCACTTTTCCTTACTGCGGCCAGTCTGCCAGAAGCGATATGTCACTCGTTGTGTATCTTAAGAGATTCATCGTTACTCTTTCCATAGGTTACTGGTATTCTCTGATTCAATGCCTCTCGTGACGAAAAAGTGGCTATCTTAATAGTGCAATACTTCTTCCTCCGAGTTGCTCACACAGTTTACTACTTTTTTGTGTAGTTTTTGTCTGCCATAACTATAATTCACTAGCTGTGTATCATAAAAGAGTCATCGTTTCTCCTCCTAGGGGTTATTCGAGACCTCTTAATGCAAACCGCAAGTAACGAGGCATTGGCTACCTTAAGAGAGTCATAGTTACTCGTCCCAATTGCTCACCCAGCCTGCCACTTTTCCTTAATGCGGCCAGTCTGCCAGAAGCGATATGTCACTCGTTGTGTATCTTAAGAGATTCATCGTTACTCTTTCCATAGGTTACTGGTATTCTCTGATTCAATGCCTCTCGTGACGAAAAAGTGGCAATCTTAATAGTGCAATACTTCTTCCTCCCAGTTGCTCACACAGTTTACTACTTTTTTGTGTAGTTTTTGTCTGCCAGAAACTACAATTCACTAGTTTTGTATCATAAAAGAGTCATCGTTTCTCCTCCTAGGGGTTATTCGAGACCTCTTAATCCAAACCGCAAGTAACGAGGCATTGGCTACCTTAAGAGAGTCATAGTTACTCGTCCCAATTGCTCACCCAGTCTGCCACTTTTTCTTACTGCGGCCAGTCTGCCAGAAGCGATATGTCACTCGTTGTGTATCTTAAGAGATTCATCGTTACTCCTTCCATAGGTTACTGGTATTCTCTGAGTCAATACCTCTCTTGACGAAAAAGTGGCTATCTTAATAGTGCAATACTTCTTCCTCCGAGTTGCTCACACAGTTTACTACTTTTTGTGTACTTGCCAGTCTGCCAGAAGCGATATGTCACTAGTTGTGTATCATAAAAGAGTCATCGTTTCTCCTCCTAGGGGTTTTCGAGATTTCTTAATCCAAACCGCAAGTAACGAGGCATTGGCTACCTTAAGAGAGTCATAGTTACTCGTCCCAATTGCTCACCCAGTCTGCCACTTTTCCTTACTGCGGCCAGTCTGCCAGAAGCGATATGTCACTCGTTGTGTATCTTAAGAGATTTATCGTTACTCTTTCCATAGGTTACTGGTATTCTCTGAGTCAATACCTCTCTTGACGAAAAAGTGGCTATCTTAATAGTGCAATACTTCTTCCTCCGAGTTGCTCACACAGTTTACTACTTTTTGTGTACTTGCCAGTCTGCCAGAAGCGATATGTCACTAGTTGTGTATCATAAAAGGGTCATCGTTTCTCCTCCTAGGGGTTATTCGAGATTTCTTAATCCAAACCGCAAGTAACGAGGCATTGGCTACCTTAAGAGAGTCATAGTTACTCGTCCCAATTGCTCACCCAGTCTGCCACTTTTCCTTACTGCGGCCAGTCTGCCAGAAGCGATATGTCACTCGTTGTGTATCTTAAGAGATTCATCGTTACTCTTTCCATAGGTTACTGGTATTCTCTGATTCAATGCCTCTCGTGACGAAAAAGTGGCTATCTTAATAGTGCAATACTTCTTCCTCCCAGTTGCTCACACAGTTTACTACTTTTTTGTGTAGTTTTTGTCTGCCAGAAACTATAATTCACTAGCTGTGTATCATAAAAGAGACATCGTTTTTCCTCCTAGGGGTTATTCGAGACCTCTTAATGCAAACCGCAAGTAACGAGGCACTGGCTTCCTTAAGAGAGTCATAGTTACTCGTCCCAATTGCTCACCCAGTCTGCCACTTTTTCTTACTTTGGCCAGTCTGCCAGAAGCGATATGTCACTCGTTGTGTATCTTAAGAGATTCATCGTTACTCTTTCCATAGGTTACTGGTATTCTCTGATTCAATGCCTCTCGTGACGAAAAAGTGGCTATCTTAATAGTGCAATACTTCTTCCTCCCAGTTGCTCACACAGTTTACTACTTTTTTGTATAGTTTTTGTCTGCCAGAAACTATAATTCACTAGTTTTGTATCATAAAAGAGTCATCGTTTCTCCTCCTAGGGGTTATTCGAGACCTCTTAATGCAAACCGCAAGTAACGAGGCATTGGCTACCTTAAGAGAGTCATAGTTACTCGTCCCAATTGCTCACCCAGTCTGCCACTTTTCCTTACTGCGGCCAGTCTGCCAGAAGCGATATGTCACTCGTTGTGTATCTTAAGAGATTCATCGTTACTCTTTCCATAGGTTACTGGTATTCTCTGAGTCAATGCCTCTCGTGACGAAAAAGTGGCTATCTTAATAGTGCAATACTTCTTCCTCCGAGTTGCTCACACAGTTTACTACTTTTTTGTGTAGTTTTTGTCTGCCATAACTATAATTCACTAGCTGTGTATCATAAAAGAGTCATCGTTTCTCCTCCTAGGGGTTATTCGAGACCTCTTAATGCAAACCGCAAGTAACGAGGCATTGGCTACCTTAAGAGAGTCATAGTTACTCGTCCCAATTGCTCACCCAGCCTGCCACTTTTCCTTAATGCGGCCAGTCTGCCAGAAGCGATATGTCACTCGTTGTGTATCTTAAGAGATTCATCGTTACTCTTTCCATAGGTTACTGGTATTCTCTGATTCAATGCCTCTCGTGACGAAAAAGTGGCTATCTTAATAGTGCAATACTTCTTCCTCCCAGTTGCTCACACAGTTTACTACTTTTTTGTGTAGTTTTTGTCTGCCAGAAACTACAATTCACTAGTTTTGTATCATAAAAGAGTCATCGTTTCTCCTCCTAGGGGTTATTCGAGACCTCTTAATCCAAACCGCAAGTAACGAGGCATTGGGTACCTTAAGAGAGTCATAGTTACTCGTCCCAATTGCTCACCCAGTCTGCCACTTTTTCTTACTGCGGCCAGTCTGCCAGAAGCGATATGTCACTCGTTGTGTATCTTAAGAGATTCATCGTTACTCCTTCCATAGGTTACTGGTATTCTCTGAGTCAATACCTCTCTTGACGAAAAAGTGGCTACCTTAATAGTGCAATACTTCTTCCTCCCATTTGCTCACACAGTTTACTACTTTTTGTGTACTTGCCAGTCTGCCAGAAGCGATATGTCACTAGTTGTGTATCATAAAAGAGTCATCGTTTCTCCTCCTAGGGGTTTTCGAGATTTCTTAATCCAAACCGCAAGTAACGAGGCATTGGCTACCTTAAGAGAGTCATAGTTACTCGTCCCAATTGCTCACCCAGTCTGCCACTTTTCCTTACTGCGGCCAGTCTGCCAGAAGCGATATGTCACTCGTTGTGTATCTTAAGAGATTTATCGTTACTCTTTCCATAGGTTACTGATATTCTCTGAGTCAATACCTCTCTTGACGAAAAAGTGGCTATCTTAATAGTGCAATACTTCTTCCTCCGAGTTGCTCACACAGTTTACTACTTTTTGTGTACTTGCCAGTCTGCCAGAAGCGATATGTCACTAGTTGTGTATCATAAAAGGGTCATCGTTTCTCCTCCTAGGGGTTATTCGAGATTTCTTAATCCAAACCGCAAGTAACGAGGCATTGGCTACCTTAAGAGAGTCATAGTTACTCGTCCCAATTGCTCACCCAGTCTGCCACTTTTCCTTACTGCGGCCAGTCTGCCAGAAGCGATATGTCACTCGTTGTGTATCTTAAGAGATTCATCGTTACTCTTTCCATAGGTTACTGGTATTCTCTGATTCAATGCCTCTCGTGACGAAAAAGTGGCTATCTTAATAGTGCAATACTTCTTCCTCCGAGTTGCTCACACAGTTTACTACTTTTTTGTGTAGTTTTTGTCTGCCATAACTATAATTCACTAGCTGTGTATCATAAAAGAGTCATCGTTTCTCCTCCTAGGGGTTATTCGAGACCTCTTAATGCAAACCGCAAGTAACGAGGCATTGGCTACCTTAAGAGAGTCATAGTTACTCGTCCCAATTGCTCACCCAGCCTGCCACTTTTCCTTAATGCGGCCAGTCTGCCAGAAGCGATATGTCACTCGTTGTGTATCTTAAGAGATTCATCGTTACTCTTTCCATAGGTTACTGGTATTCTCTGATTCAATGCCTCTCGTGACGAAAAAGTGGCAATCTTAATAGTGCAATACTTCTTCCTCCGAGTTGCTCACACAGTTTACTACTTTTTTGTGTAGTTTTTGTCTGCCAGAAACTACAATTCACTAGTTTTGTATCATAAAAGAGTCATCGTTTCTCCTCCTAGGGGTTATTCGAGACCTCTTAATCCAAACCGCAAGTAACGAGGCATTGGGTACCTTAAGAGAGTCATAGTTACTCGTCCCAATTGCTCACCCAGTCTGCCACTTTTTCTTACTGCGGCCAGTCTGCCAGAAGCGATATGTCACTCGTTGTGTATCTTAAGAGATTCATCGTTACTCCTTCCATAGGTTACTGGTATTCTCTGAGTCAATACCTCTCTTGACGAAAAAGTGGCTATCTTAATAGTGCAATACTTCTTCCTCCGAGTTGCTCACACAGTTTACTACTTTTTGTGTACTTGCCAGTCTGCCAGAAGCGATATGTCACTAGTTGTGTATCATAAAAGAGTCATCGTTTCTCCTCCTAGGGGTTTTCGAGATTTCTTAATCCAAACCGCAAGTAACGAGGCATTGGCTACCTTAAGAGAGTCATAGTTACTCGTCCCAATTGCTCACCCAGTCTGCCACTTTTCCTTACTGCGGCCAGTCTGCCAGAAGCGATATGTCACTCGTTGTGTATCTTAAGAGATTCATCGTTACTCTTTCCATAGGTTACTGGTATTCTCTGATTCAATGCCTCTCGTGACGAAAAAGTGGCTATCTTAATAGTGCAATACTTCTTCCTCCCAGTTGCTCACACAGTTTACTACTTTTTTGTGTAGTTTTTGTCTGCCAGAAACTATAATTCACTAGCTGTGTATCATAAAAGAGTCATCGTTTCTCCTCCTAGGGGTTATTCGAGACCTCTTAATGCAAACCGCAAGTAACGAGGCATTGGCTACCTTAAGAGAGTCATAGTTACTCGTCCCAATTGCTCACCCAGCCTGCCACTTTTCCTTAATGCGGCCAGTCTGCCAGAAGCGATATGTCACTCGTTGTGTATCTTAAGAGATTCATCGTTACTCTTTCCATAGGTTACTGGTATTCTCTGATTCAATGCCTCTCGTGACGAAAAAGTGGCAATCTTAATAGTGCAATACTTCTTCCTCCCAGTTGCTCACACAGTTTACTACTTTTTTGTGTAGTTTTTGTCTGCCAGAAACTACAATTCACTAGTTTTGTATCATAAAAGAGTCATCGTTTCTCCTCCTAGGGGTTATTCGAGACCTCTTAATCCAAACCGCAAGTAACGAGGGATTGGCTACCTTAAGAGAGTCATAGTTACTCGTCCCAATTGCTCACCCAGTCTGCCACTTTTTCTTACTGCGGCCAGTCTGCCAGAAGCGATATGTCACTCGTTGTGTATCTTAAGAGATTCATCGTTACTCCTTCCATAGGTTACTGGTATATTACTCTTGCAAACAACAGGAGATGTTTAATAACTACAGCAGTAACCTAAGATTTATCTGTAGCAGCAAAATAGGCTAAAATGCAAATGAAAATTTAGAATAGATATTGCGCCAGAAGCGCCAGAAGCGATATGTCACTCGTTGTGTATCTTAAGAGATTCATCGTTACTCCTTCCATAGGTTAGTGGTATTCTCTGAGTCAAAACCTCTCTTGACGAAAAAGTGGCTATCTTAATAGTGCAATACTTCTTCCTCCGAGTTGCTCACACAGTTTACTACTTTTTGTGTACTTGCCAGTCTGCCAGAAGCGATATGTCACTAGTTGTGTATCATAAAAGGGTCATCGTTTCTCCTCCTAGGGGTTATTCGAGATTTCTTAATCCAAACCGCAAGTAACGAGGCATTGGCTACCTTAAGAGAGTCATAGTTACTCGTCCCAATTGCTCACCCAGTCTGCCACTTTTCCTTACTGCGGCCAGTCTGCCAGAAGCGATATGTCACTCGTTGTGTATCTTAAGAGATTCATCGTTACTCTTTCCATAGGTTACTGGTATTCTCTGATTCAATGCCTCTCGTGACGAAAAAGTGGCTATCTTAATAGTGCAATACTTCTTCCTCCCAGTTGCTCACACAGTTTACTACTTTTTTGTGTAGTTTTCGTCTGCCAGAAACTATAATTCACTAGCTGTGTATCATAAAAGAGACATCGTTTTTCCTCCTAGGGGTTATTCGAGACCTCTTAATGCAAACCGCAAGTTACGAGGCATTGGCTACCTTAAGAGAGTCATAGTTACTCGTCCCAATTGCTCACCCAGTCTGCCACTTTTTCTTACTTTGGCGTCTGCCAGAAGCGATATGTCACTCGTTGTGTATCTTAAGAGATTCATCGTTACTCTTTCCATAGGTTACTGGTATTCTCTGATTCAATGCCTCTCGTGACGAAAAAGTGGCTATCTTAATAGTGCAATACTTCTTCCTCCCAGTTGCTCACACAGTTTACTACTTTTTTGTATAGTTTTTGTCTGCCAGAAACTATAATTCACTAGTTTTGTATCATAAAAGAGTCATCGTTTCTCCTCCTAGGGGTTATTCGAGACCTCTTAATGCAAACCGCAAGTAACGAGGCATTGGCTACCTTAAGAGAGTCATAGTTACTCGTCCCAATTGCTCACCCAGTCTGCCACTTTTCCTTACTGCGGCCAGTCTGCCAGAGCGATATGTCACTCGTTGTGTATCTTAAGAGATTCATCGTTACTCTTTCCATAGGTTACTGGTATTCTCTGATTCAATGCCTCTCGTGACGAAAAAGTGGCTATCCACATAGTGCAATACTTCCTCCTCCCAGTTGCTCACACAGTTTACTACTTTTTTGTGTAGTTTTTGTCTGCCAGAAACTATAATTCACTAGCTGTGTATCATAAAAGAGTCATCGTTTCTCCTCCTAGGGGTTATTCGAGACCTCTTAATGCAAACCGCAAGTAACGAGGCATTGGCTACCTTAAGAGAGTCATAGTTACTCGTCCCAATTGCTCACCCAGCCTGCCACTTTTCCTTAATGCGGCCAGTCTGCCAGAAGCGATATGTCACTCGTTGTGTATCTTAAGAGATTCATCGTTACTCTTTCCATAGGTTACTGGTATTCTCTGATTCAATGCCTCTCGTGACGAAAAAGTGGCAATCTTAATAGTGCAATACTTCTTCCTCCCAGTTGCTCACACAGTTTACTACTTTTTTGTGTAGTTTTTGTCTGCCAGAAACTACAATTCACTAGTTTTGTATCATAAAAGAGTCATCGTTTCTCCTCCTAGGGGTTATTCGAGACCTCTTAATCCAAACCGCAAGTAACGAGGCATTGGCTACCTTAAGAGAGTCATAGTTACTCGTCCCAATTGCTCACCCAGTCTGCCACTTTTTCTTACTGCGGCCAGTCTGCCAGAAGCGATATGTCACTCGTTGTGTATCTTAAGAGATTCATCGTTACTCCTTCCATAGGTTACTGGTATTCTCTGAGTCAATACCTCTCTTGACGAAAAAGTGGCTATCTTAATAGTGCAATACTTCTTCCTCCGAGTTGCTCACACAGTTTACTACTTTTTGTGTACTTGCCAGTCTGCCAGAAGCGATATGTCACTAGTTGTGTATCATAAAAGAGTCATCGTTTCTCCTCCTAGGGGTTTTCGAGATTTCTTAATCCAAACCGCAAGTAACGAGGCATTGGCTACCTTAAGAGAGTCATAGTTACTCGTCCCAATTGCTCACCCAGTCTGCCACTTTTCCTTACTGCGGCCAGTCTGCCAGAAGCGATATGTCACTCGTTGTGTATCTTAAGAGATTCATCGTTACTCTTTCCATAGGTTACTGGTATTCTCTGATTCAATGCCTCTCGTGACGAAAAAGTGGCTATCTTAATAGTGCAATACTTCTTCCTCCCAGTTGCTCACACAGTTTAGTATTTTTTTGTGTAGTTTTTGTCTGCCAGAAACTATAATTCACTAGCTGTGTATCATAAAAGAGTCATCGTTTCTCCTCCTAGGGGTTATTCGAGACCTCTTTATGCAAACCGCAAGTAACGAGGCATTGGCTACCTTAAGAGAGTCATAGTTACTCGTCCCAATTGCTCACCCAGCCTGCCACTTTTCCTTAATGCGGCCAGTCTGCCAGAAGCGATATGTCACTCGTTGTGTATCTTAAGAGATTCATCGTTACTCTTTCCATAGGTTACTGGTATTCTCTGATTCAATGCCTCTCGTGACGAAAAAGTGGCAATCTTAATAGTGCAATACTTCTTCCTCCCAGTTGCTCACACAGTTTACTACTTTTTTGTGTAGTTTTTGTCTGCCAGAAACTACAATTCACTAGTTTTGTATCATAAAAGAGTCATCGTTTCTCCTCCTAGGGGTTATTCGAGACCTCTTAATCCAAACCGCAAGTAACGAGGGATTGGCTACCTTAAGAGAGTCATAGTTACTCGTCCCAATTGCTCACCCAGTCTGCCACTTTTTCTTACTGCGGCCAGTCTGCCAGAAGCGATATGTCACTCGTTGTGTATCTTAAGAGATTCATCGTTACTCCTTCCATAGGTTACTGGTATATTACTCTTGCAAACAACAGGAGATGTTTAATAACTACAGCAGTAACCTAAGATTTATCTGTAGCAGCAAAATAGGCTAAAATGCAAATGAAAATTTAGAATAGATATTGCGCCAGAAGCGCCAGAAGCGATATGTCACTCGTTGTGTATCTTAAGAGATTCATCGTTACTCCTTCCATAGGTTAGTGGTATTCTCTGAGTCAAAACCTCTCTTGACGAAAAAGTGGCTATCTTAATAGTGCAATACTTCTTCCTCCGAGTTGCTCACACAGTTTACTACTTTTTGTGTACTTGCCAGTCTGCCAGAAGCGATATGTCACTAGTTGTGTATCATAAAAGGGTCATCGTTTCTCCTCCTAGGGGTTATTCGAGATTTCTTAACCCAAACCGCAAGTAACGAGGCATTGGCTACCTTAAGAGAGTCATAGTTACTCGTCCCATTTGCTCACCCAGTCTGCCACTTTTCCTTACTGCGGCCAGTCTGCCAGAAGCGATATGTCACTCGTTGTGTATCTTAAGAGATTCATCGTTACTCTTTCCATAGGTTACTGGTATTCTCTGATTCAATGCCTCTCGTGACGAAAAAGTGGCTATCTTAATAGTGCAATACTTCTTCCTCCCAGTTGCTCACACAGTTTACTACTTTTTTGTGTAGTTTTCGTCTGCCAGAAACTATAATTCACTAGCTGTGTATCATAAAAGAGACATCGTTTTTCCTCCTAGGGGTTATTCGAGACCTCTTAATGCAAACCGCAAGTTACGAGGCATTGGCTACCTTAAGAGAGTCATAGTTACTCGTCCCAATTGCTCACCCAGTCTGCCACTTTTTCTTACTTTGGCCAGTCTGCCAGAAGCGATATGTCACTCGTTGTGTATCTTAAGAGATTCATCGTTACTCTTTCCATAGGTTACTGGTATTCTCTGATTCAATGCCTCTCGTGACGAAAAAGTGGCTATCTTAATAGTGCAATACTTCTTCCTCCCAGTTGCTCACACAGTTTACTACTTTTTTGTATAGTTTTTGTCTGCCAGAAACTATAATTCACTAGTTTTGTATCATAAAAGAGTCATCGTTTCTCCTCCTAGGGGTTATTCAAGACCTCTTAATGCAAACCGCAAGTAACGAGGCATTGGCTACCTTAAGAGAGTCATAGTTACTCGTCCCAATTGCTCACCCAGTCTGCCACTTTTCCTTACTGCGGCCAGTCTGCCAGAAGCGATATGTCACTCGTTGTGTATCTTAAGAGATTCATCGTTACTCTTTCCATAGGTTACTGGTATTCTCTGATTCAATGCCTCTCGTGACGAAAAAGTGGCTATCTTAATAGTGCAATACTTCTTCCTCCCAGTTGCTCACACAGTTTACTACTTTTTTGTGTAGTTTTTGTCTGCCAGAAACTATAATTCACTAGCTGTGTATCATAAAAGAGTCATCGTTTCTCCTCCTAGGGGTTATTCGAGACCTCTTAATGCAAACCGCAAGTAACGAGGCATTGGCTACCTTAAGAGAGTCATAGTTACTCGTCCCAATTGCTCACCCAGCCTGCCACTTTTCCTTAATGCGGCCAGTCTGCCAGAAGCGATATGTCACTCGTTGTGTATCTTAAGAGATTCATCGTTACTCTTTCCATAGGTTACTGGTATTCTCTGATTCAATGCCTCTCGTGACGAAAAAGTGGCAATCTTAATAGTGCAATACTTCTTCCTCCCAGTTGCTCACACAGTTTACTACTTTTTTGTGTAGTTTTTGTCTGCCAGAAACTACAATTCACTAGTTTTGTATCATAAAAGAGTCATCGTTTCTCCTCCTAGGGGTTATTCGAGACCTCTTAATCCAAACCGCAAGTAACGAGGGATTGGCTACCTTAAGAGAGTCATAGTTACTCGTCCCAATTGCTCACCCAGTCTGCCACTTTTTCTTACTGCGGCCAGTCTGCCAGAAGCGATATGTCACTCGTTGTGTATCTTAAGAGATTCATCGTTACTCCTTCCATAGGTTACTGGTATATTACTCTTGCAAACAACAGGAGATGTTTAATAACTACAGCAGTAACCTAAGATTTATCTGTAGCAGCAAAATAGGCTAAAATGCAAATGAAAATTTAGAATAGATATTGCGCCAGAAGCGCCAGAAGCGATATGTCACTCGTTGTGTATCTTAAGAGATTCATCGTTACTCCTTCCATAGGTTAGTGGTATTCTCTGAGTCAAAACCTCTCTTGACGAAAAAGTGGCTATCTTAATAGTGCAATACTTCTTCCTCCGAGTTGCTCACACAGTTTACTACTTTTTGTGTACTTGCCAGTCTGCCAGAAGCGATATGTCACTAGTTGTGTATCATAAAAGGGTCATCGTTTCTCCTCCTAGGGGTTATTCGAGATTTCTTAATCCAAACCGCAAGTAACGAGGCATTGGTTACCTTAAGAGAGTCATAGTTACTCGTCCCAATTGCTCACCCAGTCTGCCACTTTTCCTTACTGCGGCCAGTCTGCCAGAAGCGATATGTCACTCGTTGTGTATCTTAAGAGATTCATCGTTACTCTTTCCATAGGTTACTGGTATTCTCTGATTCAATGCCTCTCGTGACGAAAAAGTGGCTATCTTAATAGTGCAATACTTCTTCCTCCCAGTTGCTCACACAGTTTACTACTTTTTTGTGTAGTTTTCGTCTGCCAGAAACTATAATTCACTAGCTGTGTATCATAAAAGAGACATCGTTTTTCCTCCTAGGGGTTATTCGAGACCTCTTAATGCAAACCGCAAGTTACGAGGCATTGGCTACCTTAAGAGAGTCATAGTTACTCGTCCCAATTGCTCACCCAGTCTGCCACTTTTTCTTACTTTGGCCAGTCTGCCAGAAGCGATATGTCACTCGTTGTGTATCTTAAGAGATTCATCGTTACTCTTTCCATAGGTTACTGGTATTCTCTGATTCAATGCCTCTCGTGACGAAAAAGTGGCTATCTTAATAGTGCAATACTTCTTCCTCCGAGTTGCTCACACAGTTTACTACTTTTTGTGTACTTGCCAGTCTGCCAGAAGCGATATGTCACTAGTTGTGTATCATAAAAGAGTCATCGTTTCTCCTCCTAGGGGTTTTCGAGATTTCTTAATCCAAACCGCAAGTAACGAGGCATTGGCTACCTTAAGAGAGTCATAGTTACTCGTCCCAATTGCTCACCCAGTCTGCCACTTTTCCTTACTGCGGCCAGTCTGCCAGAAGCGATATGTCACTCGTTGTGTATCTTAAGAGATTCATCGTTACTCTTTCCATAGGTTACTGGTATTCTCTGATTCAATGCCTCTCGTGACGAAAAAGTGGCTATCTTAATAGTGCAATACTTCTTCCTCCCAGTTGCTCACACAGTTTACTACTTTTTTGTGTAGTTTTTGTCTGCCAGAAACTATAATTCACTAGCTGTGTATCATAAAAGAGTCATCGTTTCTCCTCCTAGGGGTTATTCGAGACCTCTTAATGCAAACCGCAAGTAACGAGGCATTGGCTACCTTAAGAGAGTCATAGTTACTCGTCCCAATTGCTCACCCAGCCTGCCACTTTTCCTTAATGCGGCCAGTCTGCCAGAAGCGATATGTCACTCGTTGTGTATCTTAAGAGATTCATCGTTACTCTTTCCATAGGTTACTGGTATTCTCTGATTCAATGCCTCTCGTGACGAAAAAGTGGCAATCTTAATAGTGCAATACTTCTTCCTCCCAGTTGCTCACACAGTTTACTACTTTTTTGTGTAGTTTTTGTCTGCCAGAAACTACAATTCACTAGTTTTGTATCATAAAAGAGTCATCGTTTCTCCTCCTAGGAGTTATTCGAGACCTCTTAATCCAAACCGCAAGTAACGAGGGATTGGCTACCTTAAGAGAGTCATAGTTACTCGTCCCAATTGCTCACCCAGTCTGCCACTTTTTCGTACTGCGGCCAGTCTGCCAGAAGCGATATGTCACTCGTTGTGTATCTTAAGAGATTCATCGTTACTCCTTCCATAGGTTACTGGTATATTACTCTTGCAAACAACAGGAGATGTTTAATAACTACAGCAGTAACCTAAGATTTATCTGTAGCAGCAAAATAGGCTAAAATGCAAATGAAAATTTAGAATAGATATTGCGCCAGAAGCGCCAGAAGCGATATGTCACTCGTTGTGTATCTTAAGAGATTCATCGTTACTCCTTCCATAGGTTAGTGGTATTCTCTGAGTCAAAACCTCTCTTGACGAAAAAGTGGCTATCTTAATAGTGCAATACTTCTTCCTCCGAGTTGCTCACACAGTTTACTACTTTTTGTGTACTTGCCAGTCTGCCAGAAGCGATATGTCACTAGTTGTGTATCATAAAAGAGTCATCGTTTCTCCTCCTAGGGGTTATTCGAGACCTCTTAATGCAAACCGCAAGTAACGAGGCATTGGCTACCTTAAGAGAGTCATAGTTACTCGTCCCAATTGCTCACCCAGCCTGCCACTTTTCCTTAATGCGGCCAGTCTGCCAGAAGCGATATGTCACTCGTTGTGTATCTTAAGAGATTCATCGTTACTCTTTCCATAGGTTACTGGTATTCTCTGATTCAATGCCTCTCGTGACGAAAAAGTGGCTATCTTAATAGTGCAATACTTCTTCCTCCCAGTTGCTCACACAGTTTACTACTTTTTTGTATAGTTTTTGTCTGCCAGAAACTATAATTCACTAGTTTTGTATCATAAAAGAGTCATCGTTTCTCCTCCTAGGGGTTATTCGAGACCTCTTAATGCAAACCGCAAGTAACGAGGCATTGGCTACCTTAAGAGAGTCATAGTTACTCGTCCCAATTGCTCACCCAGTCTGCCACTTTTCCTTACTGCGGCCAGTCTGCCAGAAGCGATATGTCACTCGTTGTGTATCTTAAGAGATTCATCGTTACTCTTTCCATAGGTTACTGGTATTCTCTGATTCAATGCCTCTCGTGACGAAAAAGTGGCTATCTTAATAGTGCAATACTTCTTCCTCCGAGTTGCTCACACAGTTTACTACTTTTTTGTGTAGTTTTTGTCTGCCATAACTATAATTCACTAGCTGTGTATCATAAAAGAGTCATCGTTTCTCCTCCTAGGGGTTATTCGAGACCTCTTAATGCAAACCGCAAGTAACGAGGCATTGGCTACCTTAAGAGAGTCATAGTTACTCGTCCCAATTGCTCACCCAGCCTGCCACTTTTCCTTAATGCGGCCAGTCTGCCAGAAGCGATATGTCACTCGTTGTGTATCTTAAGAGATTCATCGTTACTCTTTCCATAGGTTACTGGTATTCTCTGATTCAATGCCTCTCGTGACGAAAAAGTGGCAATCTTAATAGGGCAATACTTCCTCCTCCCAGTTGCTCACACAGTTTACTACTTTTTTGTGTAGTTTTTGTCTGCCAGAAACTACAATTCACTAGTTTTGTATCATAAAAGAGTCATCGTTTCTCCTCCTAGGGGTTATTCGAGACCTCTTAATCCAAACCGCAAGTAACGAGGCATTGGGTACCTTAAGAGAGTCATAGTTACTCGTCCCAATTGCTCACCCAGTCTGCCACTTTTTCTTACTGCGGCCAGTCTGCCAGAAGCGATATGTCACTCGTTGTGTATCTTAAGAGATTCATCGTTACTCCTTCCATAGGTTACTGGTATTCTCTGAGTCAATACCTCTCTTGACAAAAAAGTGGCTATCTTAATAGTGCAATACTTCTTCCTCCGAGTTGCTCACACAGTTTACTACTTTTTGTGTACTTGCCAGTCTGCCAGAAGCGATATGTCACTAGTTGTGTATCATAAAAGAGTCATCGTTTCTCCTCCTAGGGGTTTTCGAGATTTCTTAATCCAAACCGCAAGTAACGAGGCATTGGCTACCTTAAGAGAGTCATAGTTACTCGTCCCAATTGCTCACCCAGTCTGCCACTTTTCCTTACTGCGGCCAGTCTGCCAGAAGCGATATGTCACTCGTTGTGTATCTTAAGAGATTCATCGTTACTCTTTCCATAGGTTACTGGTATTCTCTGATTCAATGCCTCTCGTGACGAAAAAGTGGCTATCTTAATAGTGCAATACTTCTTCCTCCCAGTTGCTCACACAGTTTACTACTTTTTTGTGTAGTTTTTGTCTGCCAGAAACTATAATTCACTAGCTGTGTATCATAAAAGAGACATCGTTTTTCCTCCTAGGGGTTATTCGAGACCTCTTAATGCAAACCGCAAGTAACGAGGCATTGGCTACCTTAAGAGAGTCATAGTTACTCGTCCCAATTGCTCACCCAGTCTGCCACTTTTTCTTACTTTGGCCAGTCTGCCAGAAGCGATATGTCACTCGTTGTGTATCTTAAGAGATTCATCGTTACTCTTTCCATAGGTTACTGGTATTCTCTGATTCAATGCCTCTCGTGACGAAAAAGTGGCTATCTTAATAGTGCAATACTTCTTCCTCCCAGTTGCTCACACAGTTTACTACTTTTTTGTATAGTTTTTGTCTGCCAGAAACTATAATTCACTAGTTTTGTATCATAAAAGAGTCATCGTTTCTCCTCCTAGGGGTTATTCGAGACCTCTTAATGCAAACCGCAAGTAACGAGGCATTGGCTACCTTAAGAGAGTCATAGTTACTCGTCCCAATTGCTCACCCAGTCTGCCACTTTTCCTTACTGCGGCCAGTCTGCCAGAAGCGATATGTCACTCGTTGTGTATCTTAAGAGATTCATCGTTACTCTTTCCATAGGTTACTGGTATTCTCTGATTCAATGCCTCTCGTGACGAAAAAGTGGCTATCTTAATAGTGCAATACTTCTTCCTCCGAGTTGCTCACACAGTTTACTACTTTTTTGTGTAGTTTTTGTCTGCCAGAAACTATAATTCACTAGCTGTGTATCATAAAAGAGTCATCGTTTCTCCTCCTAGGGGTTATTCGAGACCTCTTAATGCAAACCGCAAGTAACGAGGCATTGGCTACCTTAAGAGAGTCATAGTTACTCGTCCCAATTGCTCACCCAGCCTGCCACTTTTCCTTAATGCGGCCAGTCTGCCAGAAGCGATATGTCACTCGTTGTGTATCTTAAGAGATTCATCGTTACTCTTTCCATAGGTTACTGGTATTCTCTGATTCAATGCCTCTCGTGACGAAAAAGTGGCAATCTTAATAGTGCAATACTTCTTCCTCCCAGTTGCTCACACAGTTTACTACTTTTTTTGTAGTTTTTGTCTGCCAGAAACTACAATTCACTAGTTTTGTATCATAAAAGAGTCATCGTTTCTCCTCCTAGGGGTTATTCGAGACCTCTTAATCCAAACCGCAAGTAACGAGGCATTGGCTACCTTAAGAGAGTCATAGTTACTCGTCCCAATTGCTCACCCAGTCTGCCACTTTTTCTTACTGCGGCCAGTCTGCCAGAAGCGATATGTCACTCGTTGTGTATCTTATGAGATTCATCGTTACTCCTTCCATAGGTTACTGGTATTCTCTGAGTCAATACCTCTCTTGACGAAAAAGTGGCTATCTTAATAGTGCAATACTTCTTCCTCCGAGTTGCTCACACAGTTTACTACTTTTTGTGTACTTGCCAGTCTGCCAGAAGCGATATGTCACTAGTTGTGTATCATAAAAGAGTCATCGTTTCTCCTCCTAGGGGTTTTCGAGATTTCTTAATCCAAACCGCAAGTAACGAGGCATTGGCTACCTTAAGAGAGTCATAGTTACTCGTCCCAATTGCTCACCCAGTCTGCCACTTTTCCTTACTGCGGCCAGTCTGCCAGAAGCGATATGTCACTCGTTGTGTATCTTAAGAGATTTATCGTTACTCTTTCCATAGGTTACTGGTATTCTCTGATTCAATGCCTCTCGTGACGAAAAAGTGGCTATCTTAATAGTGCAATACTTCTTCCTTCCATTTGCTCACACAGTTTACTACTTTTTTGTGTAGTTTTTGTCTGCCAGAAACTATAATTCACTAGTTTTGTATCATAAAAGAGTCATCGTTTCTCCTCCTAGGGCTTATTCGAGACCTCTTAATGCAAACCGCAAGTAACGAGGCATTGGCTACCTTAAGAGAGTCATAGTTACTCGTCCCAATTGCTCACCCAGTCTGCCACTTTTCCTTACTGCGGCCAGTCTGCCAGAAGCGATATGTCACTCGTTGTGTATCTTAAGAGATTCATCGTTACTCTTTCCATAGCTTACTGGTATTCTCTGATTCAATGCCTCTCGTGACGAAAAAGTGGCTATCTTAATAGTGCAATACTTCTTCCTCCCAGTTGCTCACACAGTTTACTACTTTTTTGTGTAGTTTTTGTCTGCCAGAAACTATAATTCACTAGCTGTGTATCATAAAAGAGTCATCGTTTCTCCTCCTAGGGGTTATTCGAGACCTCTTAATGCAAACCGCAAGTAACGAGGCATTGGCTACCTTAAGAGAGTCATAGTTACTCGTCCCAATTGCTCACCCAGTCTGCCACTTTTCCTTACTGCGGCCAGTCTGCCAGAAGCGATATGTCACTCGTTGTGTATCTTAAGAGATTCATCGTTACTCTTTCCATAGGTTACTGGTTTTCTCTGATTCAATGCCTCTCGTGACGAAAAAGTGGCTATCTTAATAGTGCAATACTTCTTCCTCCGAGTTGCTCACACAGTTTACTACTTTTTGTGTAGTTTTTGTCTGCCAGAAACTATAATTCACTAGCTGTGTATCATAAAAGAGTCATCGTTTCTCCTCCTAGGGGTTTTCGAGATTTCTTAATCCAAACCGCAAGTAACGAGGCATTGGCTGCCTTAAGAGAGTCATAGTTACTCGTCCCCATTGCTCACCCAGTCTGCCACTTTTTCTTACTGTGGCCAGTCTGCCAGAAGCGATATGTCACTCGTTGTGTGTCTTAAGAGATTCATCGTTACTCCTTCCATAGGTTACTGGTATTCTCTGAGTCAATACCTCTCTTGACGAAAAAGTGGCTATCTTAATAGTGCAATACTTCTTCCTCCGAGTTGCTCACACAGTTTACTACTTTTTGTGTACTTGCCAGTCTGCCAGAAGCGATATGTCACTAGTTGTGTATCATAAAAGGGTCATCGTTTCTCCTCCTAGGGGTTATTCGAGATTTCTTAATCCAAACCGCAAGTAACGAGGCATTGGCTACCTTAAGAGAGTCATAGTTACTCGTCCCAATTGCTCACCCAGTCTGCCACTTTTCCTTACTGCGGCCAGTCTGCCAGAAGCGATATGTCACTCGTTGTGTATCTTAAGAGATTCATCGTTACTCCTTCCATAGGTTACTGGTATTCTCTGAGTCAATACCTCTCCTGACGAAAAAGTGGCTATCTTAATAGTGCAATACTTCTTCCTTCCATTTGCTCACACAGTTTACTACTTTTTTGTATAGTTTTTGTCTGCCAGAAACTATAATTCACTAGTTTTGTATCATAAAAGAGTCATCGTTTCTCCTCCTAGGGGTTATTCGAGACCTCTTAATGCAAACCGCAAGTAACGAGGCATTGGCTACCTTAAGAGAGTCATAGTTACTCGTCCCAATTGCTCACCCAGCCTGCCACTTTTCCTTAATGCGGCCAGTCTGCCAGAAGCGATATGTCACTCGTTGTGTATCTTAAGAGATTCATCGTTACTCTTTCCATAGGTTACTGGTATTCTCTGATTCAATGCCTCTCGTGACGAAAAAGTGGCAATCTTAATAGTGCAATACTTCTTCCTCCCAGTTCCTCACACAGTTTACTACTTTTTTGTGTAGTTTTTGTCTGCCAGAAACTACAATTCACTAGTTTTGTATCATAAAAGAGTCATCGTTTCTCCTCCTAGGGGTTATTCGAGACCTCTTAATCCAAACCGCAAGTAACGAGGCATTGGCTACCTTAAGAGAGTCATAGTTACTCGTCCCAATTGCTCACCCAGTCTGCCACTTTTCCTTACTGCGGCCAGTCTGCCAGAAGCGATATGTCACTCGTTGTGTATCTTAAGAGATTCATCGTTCCCTTTTCCATAGGTTACTGGTATTCTCTGAGTCAATACCTCTCTTGACGAAAAAGTGGCTATCTTAATAGTGCAATACTTCTTCCTCCGAGTTGCTCACACAGTTTACTACTTTTTGTGTACTTGCCAGTCTGCCAGAAGCGATATGTCACTAATTGTGTATCATGAAAGAGTCATCGTTTCTCCTCCTAGGGGTTTTTAGATTTCTTAATCCAAACCGCAAGTAACGAGGCATTGGCTACCTTAAGAGAGTCATAGTTACTCGTCCCAATTGCTCACCCAGTCTGCCACTTTTCCTTACTGCGGCCAGTCTGCCAGAAGCGATATGTCACTCGTTGTGTATCTTAAGAGATTTATCGTTACTCTTTCCATAGGTTACTGGTATTCTCTGATTCAATGCCTCTCGTGACGAAAAAGTGGCTATCTTAATAGTGCAATACTTCTTCCTTCCATTTGCTCACACAGTTTACTACTTTTTTGTTTAGTTTTTGTCTGCCAGAAACTATAATTCACTAGTTTTGTATCATAAAAGAGTCATCGTTTCTCCTCCTAGGGGTTATTCGAGACCTCTTAATGCAAACCGCAAGTAACGAGGCATTGGCTACCTTAAGAGAGTCATAGTTACTCGTCCCAATTGCTCACCCAGTCTGCCACTTTTCCTTACTGCGGCCAGTCTGCCAGAAGCGATATGTCACTCGTTGTGTATCTTAAGAGATTCATCGTTACTCTTTCCATAGGTTACTGGTATTCTCTGATTCAATGCCTCTCGTGACGAAAAAGTGGCTATCTTAATAGTGCAATACTTCTTCCTCCCAGTTGCTCACACAGTTTACTACTTTTTTGTGTAGTTTTTGTCTGCCAGAAACTATAATTCACTAGCTGTGTATCATAAAAGAGTCATCGTTTCTCCTCCTAGGGGTTATTCGAGACCTCTTAATGCAAACCGCAAGTAACGAGGCATTGGCTACCTTAAGAGAGTCATAGTTACTCGTCCCAACTGCTCACCCAGTCTGCCACTTTTCCTTACTGCGGCCAGTCTGCCAGAAGCGATATGTCACTCGTTGTGTATCTTAAGAGATTCATCGTTACTCTTTCCATAGCTTACTGGTATTCTCTGATTCAATGCCTCTCGTGACGAAAAAGTGGCTATCTTAATAGTGCAATACTTCTTCCTCCCAGTTGCTCACACAGTTTACTACTTTTTTGTGTAGTTTTTGTCTGCCAGAAACTATAATTCACTAGCTGTGTATCATAAAAGAGTCATCGTTTCTCCTCCTAGGGGTTTTCGAGATTTCTTAATCCAAACCGCAAGTAACGAGGCATTGGCTGCCTTAAGAGAGTCATAGTTACTCGTCCCCATTGCTCACCCAGTCTGCCACTTTTTCTTACTGTGGCCAGTCTGCCAGAAGCGATATGTCACTCGTTGTGTGTCTTAAGAGATTCATCGTTACTCCTTCCATAGGTTACTGGTATTCTCTGAGTCAATACCTCTCTTGACGAAAAAGTGGCTATCTTAATAGTGCAATACTTCTTCCTCCGAGTTGCTCACACAGTTTACTACTTTTTGTGTACTTGCCAGTCTGCCAGAAGCGATATGTCACTAGTTGTGTATCATAAAAGTGTCATCGTTTCTCCTCCTAGGGGTTATTCGAGATTTCTTAATCCAAACCGCAAGTAACGAGGCATTGGCTACCTTAAGAGAGTCATAGTTACTCGTCCCAATTGCTCACCCAGTCTGCCACTTTTCCTTACTGCGGCCAGTCTGCCAGAAGCGATATGTCACTCGTTGTGTATCTTAAGAGATTCATCGTTACTCCTTCCATAGGTTACTGGTATTCTCTGAGTCAATACCTCTCCTGACGAAAAAGTGGCTATCTTAATAGTGCAATACTTCTTCCTCCCAGTTGCTCACACAGTTTACTACTTTTTTGTGTAGTTTTTGTCTGCCAGAAACTATAATTCACTAGCTGTGTATCATAAAAGAGTCATCGTTTCTCCTCCTAGGGGTTATTCGAGATTTCTTAATCCAAACCGCAAGTAACGAGGCATTGGCTACCTTAAGAGAGTCATAGTTACTCGTCCCAATTGCTCACCCAGTCTGCCACTTTTCCTTACTGCGGCCAGTCTGCCAGAAGCGATATGTCACTCGTTGTGTATCTTAAGAGATTCATCGTTACTCCTTCCATAGGTTACTGGTATTCTCTGAGTCAATACCTCTCCTGACGAAAAAGTGGCTATCTTAATAGTGCAATACTTCTTCCTCCCAGTTGCTCACACAGTTTACTACTTTTTTGTGTAGTTTTTGTCTGCCAGAAACTATAATTCACTAGCTGTGTATCATAAAAGAGTCATCGTTTCTCCTCCTAGGGGTTATTCGAGACCTCTTAATGCAGACCGCAAGTAACGAGGCATTGGCTACCTTAAGAGAGTCATAGTTACTCGTCCCAATTGCTCACCCAGTCTGCCACTTTTCCTTACTGCGGCCAGTCTGCCAGAAGCGATATGTCACTCGTTGTGTATCTTAAGAGATTCATCGTTACTCTTTCCATAGGTTACTGGTATTCTCTGATTCAATGCCTCTCGTGACGAAAAAGTGGCTATCTTAATAGTGCAATACTTCTTCCTTCCATTTGCTCACACAGTTTACTACTTTTTTGTGTAGTTTTTGTCTGCCAGAAACTATAATTCACTAGTTTTGTATCATAAAAGAGTCATCGTTTCTCCTCCTAGGGCTTATTCGAGACCTCTTAATGCAAACCGCAAGTAACGAGGCATTGGCTACCTTAAGAGAGTCATAGTTACTCGTCCCAATTGCTCACCCAGCCTGCCACTTTTCCTTAATGCGGCCAGTCTGCCAGAAGCGATATGTCACTCGTTGTGTATCTTAAGAGATTCATCGTTACTCTTTCCATAGGTTACTGGTATTCTCTGATTCAATGCCTCTCGTGACGAAAAAGTGGCAATCTTAATAGTGCAATACTTCTTCCTCCCAGTTGCTCACACAGTTTACTACTTTTTTGTGTAGTTTTTGTCTGCCAGAAACTACAATTCACTAGTTTTGTATCATAAAAGAGTCATCGTTTCTCCTCCTAGGGGTTATTCGAGACCTCTTAATCCAAACCGCAAGTAACGAGGCATTGGCTACCTTAAGAGAGTCATAGTTACTCGTCCCAATTGCTCACCCAGTCTGCCACTTTTTCTTACTGCGGCCAGTCTGCCAGAAGCGATATGTCACTCGTTGTGTATCTTAAGAGATTCATCGTTACTCCTTCCATAGGTTACTGGTATTCTCTGAGTCAATACCTCTCTTGACGAAAAAGTGGCTATCTTAATAGTGCAATACTTCTTCCTCCGAGTTGCTCACACAGTTTACTACTTTTTGTGTACTTGCCAGTCTGCCAGAAGCGATATGTCACTAGTTGTGTATCATAAAAGAGTCATCGTTTCTCCTCCTAGGGCTTATTCGAGACCTCTTAATGCAAACTGCAAGTAACGAGGCATTGGCTACCTTAAGAGAGTCATAGTTACTCGTCCCAATTGCTCACCCAGCCTGCCACTTTTCCTTAATGCGGCCAGTCTGCCAGAAGCGAAATGTCACTCGTTGTGTATCTTAAGAGATTCATCGTTACTCTTTCCATAGGTTACTGGTATTCTCTGATTCAATGCCTCTCGTGACGAAAAAGTGGCAATCTTAATAGTGCAATACTTCTTCCTCCCAGTTGCTCACACAGTTTACTACTTTTTTGTGTAGTTTTTGTCTGCCAGAAACTACAATTCACTAGTTTTGTATCATAAAAGAGTCATCGTTTCTCCTCCTAGGGGTTATTCGAGACCTCTTAATCCAAACCGCAAGTAACGAGGCATTGGCTACCTTAAGAGAGTCATAGTTACTCGTCCCAATTGCTCACCCAGTCTGCCACTTTTTCTTACTGCGGCCAGTCTGCCAGAAGCGATATGTCACTCGTTGTGTATCTTAAGAGATTCATCGTTACTCCTTCCATAGGTTACTGGTATTCTCTGAGTCAATACCTCTCTTGACGAAAAAGTGTCTATCTTAATAGTGCAATACTTCTTCCTCCGAGTTGCTCACACAGTTTACTACTTTTTGTGTACTTGCCAGTCTGCCAGAAGCGATATGTCACTAGTTGTGTATCATAAAAGAGTCATCGTTTCTCCTCCTAGGGGTTTTCGAGATTTCTTAATCCAAACCGCAAGTAACGAGGCATTGGCTACCTTAAGAGAGTCATAGTTACTCGTCCCAATTGCTCACCCAGTCTGCCACTTTTCCTTACTGCGGCCAGTCTGCCAGAAGCGATATGTCACTCGTTGTGTATCTTAAGAGATTTATCGTTACTCTTTCCATAGGTTACTGGTATTCTCTGATTCAATGCCTCTCGTGACGAAAAAGTGGCTATCTTAATAGTGCAATACTTCTTCCTCCCAGTTGCTCACACAGTTTACTACTTTTTTGTGTAGTTTTTGTCTGCCAGAAACTATAATTCACTAGCTGTGTATCATAAAAGAGTCATCGTTTCTCCTCCTAGGGGTTATTCGAGACCTCTTAATGCAAACCGCAAGTAACGAGGCATTGGCTACCTTAAGAGAGTCATAGTTACTCGTCCCAGTTGCTCACCCAGTCTGCCACTTTTCCTTACTGCGGCCAGTCTGCCAGAAGCGATATGTCACTCGTTGTGTATCTTAAGAGATTCATCGTTACTCTTTCCATAGGTTACTGGTATTCTCTGATTCAATGCCTCTCGTGACGAAAAAGTGGCTATCTTAATAGTGCAATACTTCTTCCTCCGAGTTGCTCACACAGTTTACTACTTTTTGTGTAGTTTTTGTCTGCCAGAAACTATAATTCACTAGCTGTGTATCATAAAAGAGTCATCGTTTCTCCTCCTAGGGGTTTTCGAGATTTCTTAATCCAAACCGCAAGTAACGAGGCATTGGCAGCCTTAAGAGAGTCATAGTTACTCGTCCCCATTGCTCACCCAGTCTGCCACTTTATCTTACTGTGGCCAGTCTGCCAGAAGCGATATGTCACTCGTTGTGTGTCTTAAGAGATTCATCGTTACTCCTTCCATAGGTTACTGGTATTCTCTGAGTCAATACCTCTCTTGACGAAAAAGTGGCTATCTTAATAGTGCAATACTTCTTCCTCCGAGTTGCTCACACAGTTTACTACTTTTTGTGTACTTGCCAGTCTGCCAGAAGCGATATGTCACTAGTTGTGTATCATAAAAGGGTCATCGTTTCTCCTCCTAGGGGTTATTCGAGATTTCTTAATCCAAACCGCAAGTAACGAGGCATTGGCTACCTTAAGAGAGTCATAGTTACTCGTCCCAATTGCTCACCCAGTCTGCCACTTTATCTTACTGTGGCCAGTCTGCCAGAAGCGATATGTCACTCGTTGTGTGTCTTAAGAGATTCATCGTTACTCCTTCCATAGGTTACTGGTATTCTCTGAGTCAATACCTCTCTTGACGAAAAAGTGGCTATCTTAATAGTGCAATACTTCTTCCTCCGAGTTGCTCACACAGTTTACTACTTTTTGTGTACTTGCCAGTCTGCCAGAAGCGATATGTCACTAGTTGTGTATCATAAAAGGGTCATCGTTTCTCCTCCTAGGGGTTATTCGAGATTTCTTAATCCAAACCGCAAGTAACGAGGCATTGGCTACCTTAAGAGAGTCATAGTTACTCGTCCCAATTGCTCACCCAGTCTGCCACTTTTCCTTACTGCGGCCAGTCTGCCAGAAGCGATATGTCACTCGTCGTGTATCTTAAGAGATTCATCGTTACTCCTTCCATAGGTTACTGGTATTCTCTGAGTCAATACCTCTCCTGACGAAAAAGTGGCTATCTTAATAGTGCAATACTTCTTCCTCCGAGTTGCTCACACAGTTTACTACTTTTTGTGTACTTGCCAGTCTGCCAGAAGCGATATGTCACTAGTTGTGTATCATAAAAGAGTCATCGTTTCTCCTCCTAGGGGCTATTCGAGATTTCTTAATCCAAACCGCAAGTAACGAGGCATTGGCTACCTTAAGAGAGTCATAGTTACTCGTCCCAATTGCTCACCCAGTCTGCCACTTTTCCTTACTGCGGCCAGTCTGCCAGAAGCGATATGTCACTCGTTGTGTATCTTAAGAGATTTATCGTTACTCTTTCCATAGGTTACTGGTATTCTCTGATTCAATGCCTCTCGTGACGAAAAAGTGGCTATCTTAATAGTGCAATACTTCTTCCTTCCATTTGCTCACACAGTTTACTACTTTTTTGTGTAGTTTTTGTCTGCCAGAAACTATAATTCACTAGTTTTGTATCATAAAAGAGTCATCGTTTCTCCTCCTAGGGCTTATTCGAGACCTCTTAATGCAAACCGCAAGTAACGAGGCATTGGCTACCTTAAGAGAGTCATAGTTACTCGTCCCAATTGCTCACCCAGTCTGCCACTTTTCCTTACTGCGGCCAGTCTGCCAGAAGCGATATGTCACTCGTTGTGTATCTTAAGAGATTCATCGTTACTCTTTCCATAGGTTACTGGTATTCTCTGATTCAATGCCTCTCGTGACGAAAAAGTGGCTATCTTAATAGTGCAATACTTCTTCCTCCGAGTTGCTCACACAGTTTACTACTTTTTGTGTAGTTTTTGTCTGCCAGAAACTATAATTCACTAGCTGTGTATCATAAAAGAGTCATCGTCTCTCCTCCTAGGGGTTTTCGAGATTTCTTAATCCAAACCGCAAGTAACGAGGCATTGGCAGCCTTAAGAGAGTCATAGTTACTCGTCCCCATTGCTCACCCAGTCTGCCACTTTTTCTTACTGTGGCCAGTCTGCCAGAAGCGATATGTCACTCGTTGTGTGTCTTAAGAGATTCATCGTTACTCCTTCCATAGGTTACTGGTATTCTCTGAGTCAATACCTCTCTTGACGAAAAAGTGGCTATCTTAATAGTGCAATACTTCTTCCTCCGAGTTGCTCACACAGTTTACTACTTTTTGTGTACTTGCCAGTCTGCCAGAAGCGATATGTCACTAGTTGTGTATCATAAAAGGGTCATCGTTTCTCCTCCTAGGGGTTATTCGAGATTTCTTAATCCAAACCGCAAGTAACGAGGCATTGGCTACCTTAAGAGAGTCATAGTTACTCGTCCCAATTGCTCACCCAGTCTGCCACTTTTCCTTACTGCGGCCAGTCTGCCAGAAGCGATATGTCACTCGTTGTGTATCTTAAGAGATTCATCGTTACTCCTTCCATAGGTTACTGGTATTCTCTGAGTCAATACCTCTCCTGACGAAAAAGTGGCTATCTTAATAGTGCAATACTTCTTCCTCCGAGTTGCTCACACAGTTTACTACTTTTTGTGTACTTGCCAGTCTGCCAGAAGCGATATGTCACTAGTTGTGTATCATAAAAGAGTCATCGTTTCTCCTCCTAGGGGTTTTCGAGATTTCTTAATCCAAACCGCAAGTAACGAGGCATTGGCTACCTTAAGAGAGTCATAGTTACTCGTCCCAATTGCTCACCCAGTCTGCCACTTTTCCTTACTGCGGCCAGTCTGCCAGAAGCGATATGTCACTCGTTGTGTATCTTAAGAGATTTATCGTTACTCTTTCCATAGGTTACTGGTATTCTCTGATTCAATGCCTCTCGTGACGAAAAAGTGGCTTTCTTAATAGTGTAATACTTCTTCCTTCCATTTGCTCACACAGTTTACTACTTTTTTGTGTAGTTTTTGTCTGCCAGAAACTATAATTCACTAGTTTTGTATCATAAAAGAGTCATCGTTTCTCCTCCTAGGGGTTATTCGAGACCTCTTAATGCAAACCGCAAGTAACGAGGCATTGGCTACCTTAAGAGAGTCATAGTTACTCGTCCCAATTGCTCACCCAGTCTGCCACTTTTCCTTACTGCGGCCAGTCTGCCAGAAGCGATATGTCACTCGTTGTGTATCTTAAGAGATTCATCGTTACTCTTTCCATAGGTTACTGGTATTCTCTGATTCAATGCATCTCGTGACGAAAAAGTGGCTATCTTAATAGTGCAATACTTCTTCCCCCCAGTTGCTCACACAGTTTACTACTTTTTTGTGTAGTTTTTGTCTGCCAGAAACTATAATTCACTAGCTGTGTATCATAAAAGAGTCATCGTTTCTCCTCCTAGGGGTTATTCGAGACCTCTTAATGCAAACCGCAAGTAACGAGGCATTGGCTACCTGAAGAGAGTCATAGTTACTCGTCCCAATTGCTCACCCAGTCTGCCACTTTTCCTTACTGCGGCCAGTCTGCCAGAAGCGATATGTCACTCGTTGTGTATCTTAAGAGATTCATCGTTACTCTTTCCATAGGTTACTGGTATTCTCTGATTCAATGCCTCTCGTGACGAAAAAGTGGCTATCTTAATAGTGCAATACTTCTTCCTCCGAGTTGCTCACACAGTTTACTACTTTTTGTGTAGTTTTTGTCTGCCAGAAACTATAATTCACTAGCTGTGTATCATAAAAGAGTCATCGTTTCTCCTCCTAGGGGTTTTCGAGATTTCTTAATCCAAACCGCAAGTAACGAGGCATTGGCTACCTTAAGAGAGTCATAGTTACTCGTCCCCATTGCTCACCCAGTCTGCCACTTTTTCTTACTGTGGCCAGTCTGCCAGAAGCGATATGTCACTCGTTGTGTATCTTAAGAGATTCATCGTTACTCCTTCCATAGGTTACTGGTATTCTCTGAGTCAATACCTCTCCTGACGAAAAAGTGGCTATCTTAATAGTGCAATACTTCTTCCTCCGAGTTGCTCACACAGTTTACTACTTTTTGTGTACTTGCCAGTCTGCCAGAAGCGATATGTCACTAGTTGTGTATCATAAAAGGGTCATCGTTTCTCCTCCTAGGGGTTTTCGAGATTTCTTAATCCAAACCGCAAGTAACGAGGCATTGGCTACCTTAAGAGAGTCATAGTTACTCGTCCCAATTGCTCACCCAGTCTGCCACTTTTCCTTACTGCGGCCAGTCTGCCAGAAGCGATATGTCACTCGTTGTGTATCTTAAGAGATTTATCGTTACTCTTTCCATAGGTTACTGGTATTCTCTGATTCAATGCCTCTCGTGACGAAAAAGTGGCTATCTTAATAGTGCAATACTTCTTCCTCCCAGTTGCTCACACAGTTTACTACTTTTTTGTGTAGTTTTTGTCTGCCAGAAACTATAATTCACTAGCTGTGTATCATAAAAGAGTCATCGTTTCTCCTCCTAGGGGTTATTCGAGACCTCTTAATGCAAACCGCAAGTAACGAGGCATTGGCTACCTTAAGAGAGTCATAGTTACTCGTCCCAGTTGCTCACCCAGTCTGCCACTTTTCCTTACTGCGGCCAGTCTGCCAGAAGCGATATGTCACTCGTTGTGTATCTTAAGAGATTCATCGTTACTCTTTCCATAGGTTACTGGTATTCTCTGATTCAATGCCTCTCGTGACGAAAAAGTGGCTATCTTAATAGTGCAATACTTCTTCCTCCGAGTTGCTCACACAGTTTACTACTTTTTGTGTAGTTTTTGTCTGCCAGAAACTATAATTCACTAGCTGTGTATCATAAAAGAGTCATCGTTTCTCCTCCTAGGGGTTTTCGAGATTTCTTAATCCAAACCGCAAGTAACGAGGCATTGGCAGCCTTAAGAGAGTCATAGTTACTCGTCCCCATTGCTCACCCAGTCTGCCACTTTATCTTACTGTGGCCAGTCTGCCAGAAGCGATATGTCACTCGTTGTGTGTCTTAAGAGATTCATCGTTACTCCTTCCATAGGTTACTGGTATTCTCTGAGTCAATACCTCTCTTGACGAAAAAGTGGCTATCTTAATAGTGCAATACTTCTTCCTCCGAGTTGCTCACACAGTTTACTACTTTTTGTGTACTTGCCAGTCTGCCAGAAGCGATATGTCACTAGTTGTGTATCATAAAAGGGTCATCGTTTCTCCTCCTAGGGGTTATTCGAGATTTCTTAATCCAAACCGCAAGTAACGAGGCATTGGCTACCTTAAGAGAGTCATAGTTACTCGTCCCAATTGCTCACCCAGTCTGCCACTTTATCTTACTGTGGCCAGTCTGCCAGAAGCGATATGTCACTCGTTGTGTGTCTTAAGAGATTCATCGTTACTCCTTCCATAGGTTACTGGTATTCTCTGAGTCAATACCTCTCTTGACGAAAAAGTGGCTATCTTAATAGTGCAATACTTCTTCCTCCGAGTTGCTCACACAGTTTACTACTTTTTGTGTACTTGCCAGTCTGCCAGAAGCGATATGTCACTAGTTGTGTATCATAAAAGGGTCATCGTTTCTCCTCCTAGGGGTTATTCGAGATTTCTTAATCCAAACCGCAAGTAACGAGGCATTGGCTACCTTAAGAGAGTCATAGTTACTCGTCCCAATTGCTCACCCAGTCTGCCACTTTTCCTTACTGCGGCCAGTCTGCCAGAAGCGATATGTCACTCGTTGTGTATCTTAAGAGATTCATCGTTACTCCTTCCATAGGTTACTGGTATTCTCTGAGTCAATACCTCTCCTGACGAAAAAGTGGCTATCTTAATAGTGCAATACTTCTTCCTCCGAGTTGCTCACACAGTTTACTACTTTTTGTGTACTTGCCAGTCTGCCAGAAGCGATATGTCACTAGTTGTGTATCATAAAAGAGTCATCGTTTCTCCTCCTAGGGGTTTTCGAGATTTCTTAATCCAAACCGCAAGTAACGAGGCATTGGCTACCTTAAGAGAGTCATAGTTACTCGTCCCAATTGCTCACCCAGTCTGCCACTTTTCCTTACTGCGGCCAGTCTGCCAGAAGCGATATGTCACTCGTTGTGTATCTTAAGAGATTTATCGTTACTCTTTCCATAGGTTACTGGTATTCTCTGATTCAATGCCTCTCGTGACGAAAAAGTGGCTTTCTTAATAGTGTAATACTTCTTCCTTCCATTTGCTCACACAGTTTACTACTTTTTTGTGTAGTTTTTGTCTGCCAGAAACTATAATTCACTAGTTTTGTATCATAAAAGAGTCATCGTTTCTCCTCCTAGGGGTTATTCGAGACCTCTTAATGCAAACCGCAAGTAACGAGGCATTGGCTACCTTAAGAGAGTCATAGTTACTCGTCCCAATTGCTCACCCAGTCTGCCACTTTTCCTTACTGCGGCCAGTCTGCCAGAAGCGATATGTCACTCGTTGTGTATCTTAAGAGATTCATCGTTACTCTTTCCATAGGTTACTGGTATTCTCTGATTCAATGCATCTCGTGACGAAAAAGTGGCTATCTTAATAGTGCAATACTTCTTCCCCCCAGTTGCTCACACAGTTTACTACTTTTTTGTGTAGTTTTTGTCTGCCAGAAACTATAATTCACTAGCTGTGTATCATAAAAGAGTCATCGTTTCTCCTCCTAGGGGTTATTCGAGACCTCTTAATGCAAACCGCAAGTAACGAGGCATTGGCTACCTGAAGAGAGTCATAGTTACTCGTCCCAATTGCTCACCCAGTCTGCCACTTTTCCTTACTGCGGCCAGTCTGCCAGAAGCGATATGTCACTCGTTGTGTATCTTAAGAGATTCATCGTTACTCTTTCCATAGGTTACTGGTATTCTCTGATTCAATGCCTCTCGTGACGAAAAAGTGGCTATCTTAATAGTGCAATACTTCTTCCTCCGAGTTGCTCACACAGTTTACTACTTTTTGTGTAGTTTTTGTCTGCCAGAAACTATAATTCACTAGCTGTGTATCATAAAAGAGTCATCGTTTCTCCTCCTAGGGGTTTTCGAGATTTCTTAATCCAAACCGCAAGTAACGAGGCATTGGCTACCTTAAGAGAGTCATAGTTACTCGTCCCCATTGCTCACCCAGTCTGCCACTTTTTCTTACTGTGGCCAGTCTGCCAGAAGCGATATGTCACTCGTTGTGTATCTTAAGAGATTCATCGTTACTCCTTCCATAGGTTACTGGTATTCTCTGAGTCAATACCTCTCCTGACGAAAAAGTGGCTATCTTAATAGTGCAATACTTCTTCCTCCGAGTTGCTCACACAGTTTACTACTTTTTGTGTACTTGCCAGTCTGCCAGAAGCGATATGTCACTAGTTGTGTATCATAAAAGGGTCATCGTTTCTCCTCCTAGGGGTTTTCGAGATTTCTTAATCCAAACCGCAAGTAACGAGGCATTGGCTACCTTAAGAGAGTCATAGTTACTCGTCCCAATTGCTCACCCAGTCTGCCACTTTTCCTTACTGCGGCCAGTCTGCCAGAAGCGATATGTCACTCGTTGTGTATCTTAAGAGATTTATCGTTACTCTTTCCATAGGTTACTGGTATTCTCTGATTCAATGCCTCTCGTGACGAAAAAGTGGCTATCTTAATAGTGCAATACTTCTTCCTCCCAGTTGCTCACACAGTTTACTACTTTTTTGTGTAGTTTTTGTCTGCCAGAAACTATAATTCACTAGCTGTGTATCATAAAAGAGTCATCGTTTCTCCTCCTAGGGGTTATTCGAGACCTCTTAATGCAAACCGCAAGTAACGAGGCATTGGCTACCTTAAGAGAGTCATAGTTACTCGTCCCAGTTGCTCACCCAGTCTGCCACTTTTCCTTACTGCGGCCAGTCTGCCAGAAGCGATATGTCACTCGTTGTGTATCTTAAGAGATTCATCGTTACTCTTTCCATAGGTTACTGGTATTCTCTGATTCAATGCCTCTCGTGACGAAAAAGTGGCTATCTTAATAGTGCAATACTTCTTCCTCCGAGTTGCTCACACAGTTTACTACTTTTTGTGTAGTTTTTGTCTGCCAGAAACTATAATTCACTAGCTGTGTATCATAAAAGAGTCATCGTTTCTCCTCCTAGGGGTTTTCGAGATTTCTTAATCCAAACCGCAAGTAACGAGGCATTGGCAGCCTTAAGAGAGTCATAGTTACTCGTCCCCATTGCTCACCCAGTCTGCCACTTTATCTTACTGTGGCCAGTCTGCCAGAAGCGATATGTCACTCGTTGTGTGTCTTAAGAGATTCATCGTTACTCCTTCCATAGGTTACTGGTATTCTCTGAGTCAATACCTCTCTTGACGAAAAAGTGGCTATCTTAATAGTGCAATACTTCTTCCTCCGAGTTGCTCACACAGTTTACTACTTTTTGTGTACTTGCCAGTCTGCCAGAAGCGATATGTCACTAGTTGTGTATCATAAAAGGGTCATCGTTTCTCCTCCTAGGGGTTATTCGAGATTTCTTAATCCAAACCGCAAGTAACGAGGCATTGGCTACCTTAAGAGAGTCATAGTTACTCGTCCCAATTGCTCACCCAGTCTGCCACTTTATCTTACTGTGGCCAGTCTGCCAGAAGCGATATGTCACTCGTTGTGTGTCTTAAGAGATTCATCGTTACTCCTTCCATAGGTTACTGGTATTCTCTGAGTCAATACCTCTCTTGACGAAAAAGTGGCTATCTTAATAGTGCAATACTTCTTCCTCCGAGTTGCTCACACAGTTTACTACTTTTTGTGTACTTGCCAGTCTGCCAGAAGCGATATGTCACTAGTTGTGTATCATAAAAGGGTCATCGTTTCTCCTCCTAGGGGTTATTCGAGATTTCTTAATCCAAACCGCAAGTAACGAGGCATTGGCTACCTTAAGAGAGTCATAGTTACTCGTCCCAATTGCTCACCCAGTCTGCCACTTTTCCTTACTGCGGCCAGTCTGCCAGAAGCGATATGTCACTCGTCGTGTATCTTAAGAGATTCATCGTTACTCCTTCCATAGGTTACTGGTATTCTCTGAGTCAATACCTCTCCTGACGAAAAAGTGGCTATCTTAATAGTGCAATACTTCTTCCTCCGAGTTGCTCACACAGTTTACTACTTTTTGTGTACTTGCCAGTCTGCCAGAAGCGATATGTCACTAGTTGTGTATCATAAAAGAGTCATCGTTTCTCCTCCTAGGGGCTATTCGAGATTTCTTAATCCAAACCGCAAGTAACGAGGCATTGGCTACCTTAAGAGAGTCATAGTTACTCGTCCCAATTGCTCACCCAGTCTGCCACTTTTCCTTACTGCGGCCAGTCTGCCAGAAGCGATATGTCACTCGTTGTGTATCTTAAGAGATTTATCGTTACTCTTTCCATAGGTTACTGGTATTCTCTGATTCAATGCCTCTCGTGACGAAAAAGTGGCTATCTTAATAGTGCAATACTTCTTCCTTCCATTTGCTCACACAGTTTACTACTTTTTTGTGTAGTTTTTGTCTGCCAGAAACTATAATTCACTAGTTTTGTATCATAAAAGAGTCATCGTTTCTCCTCCTAGGGCTTATTCGAGACCTCTTAATGCAAACCGCAAGTAACGAGGCATTGGCTACCTTAAGAGAGTCATAGTTACTCGTCCCAATTGCTCACCCAGTCTGCCACTTTTCCTTACTGCGGCCAGTCTGCCAGAAGCGATATGTCACTCGTTGTGTATCTTAAGAGATTCATCGTTACTCTTTCCATAGGTTACTGGTATTCTCTGATTCAATGCCTCTCGTGACGAAAAAGTGGCTATCTTAATAGTGCAATACTTCTTCCTCCGAGTTGCTCACACAGTTTACTACTTTTTGTGTAGTTTTTGTCTGCCAGAAACTATAATTCACTAGCTGTGTATCATAAAAGAGTCATCGTCTCTCCTCCTAGGGGTTTTCGAGATTTCTTAATCCAAACCGCAAGTAACGAGGCATTGGCAGCCTTAAGAGAGTCATAGTTACTCGTCCCCATTGCTCACCCAGTCTGCCACTTTTTCTTACTGTGGCCAGTCTGCCAGAAGCGATATGTCACTCGTTGTGTGTCTTAAGAGATTCATCGTTACTCCTTCCATAGGTTACTGGTATTCTCTGAGTCAATACCTCTCTTGACGAAAAAGTGGCTATCTTAATAGTGCAATACTTCTTCCTCCGAGTTGCTCACACAGTTTACTACTTTTTGTGTACTTGCCAGTCTGCCAGAAGCGATATGTCACTAGTTGTGTATCATAAAAGGGTCATCGTTTCTCCTCCTAGGGGTTATTCGAGATTTCTTAATCCAAACCGCAAGTAACGAGGCATTGGCTACCTTAAGAGAGTCATAGTTACTCGTCCCAATTGCTCACCCAGTCTGCCACTTTTCCTTACTGCGGCCAGTCTGCCAGAAGCGATATGTCACTCGTTGTGTATCTTAAGAGATTCATCGTTACTCCTTCCATAGGTTACTGGTATTCTCTGAGTCAATACCTCTCCTGACGAAAAAGTGGCTATCTTAATAGTGCAATACTTCTTCCTCCGAGTTGCTCACACAGTTTACTACTTTTTGTGTACTTGCCAGTCTGCCAGAAGCGATATGTCACTAGTTGTGTATCATAAAAGAGTCATCGTTTCTCCTCCTAGGGGTTTTCGAGATTTCTTAATCCAAACCGCAAGTAACGAGGCATTGGCTACCTTAAGAGAGTCATAGTTACTCGTCCCAATTGCTCACCCAGTCTGCCACTTTTCCTTACTGCGGCCAGTCTGCCAGAAGCGATATGTCACTCGTTGTGTATCTTAAGAGATTTATCGTTACTCTTTCCATAGGTTACTGGTATTCTCTGATTCAATGCCTCTCGTGACGAAAAAGTGGCTTTCTTAATAGTGTAATACTTCTTCCTTCCATTTGCTCACACAGTTTACTACTTTTTTGTGTAGTTTTTGTCTGCCAGAAACTATAATTCACTAGTTTTGTATCATAAAAGAGTCATCGTTTCTCCTCCTAGGGGTTATTCGAGACCTCTTAATGCAAACCGCAAGTAACGAGGCATTGGCTACCTTAAGAGAGTCATAGTTACTCGTCCCAATTGCTCACCCAGTCTGCCACTTTTCCTTACTGCGGCCAGTCTGCCAGAAGCGATATGTCACTCGTTGTGTATCTTAAGAGATTCATCGTTACTCTTTCCATAGGTTACTGGTATTCTCTGATTCAATGCATCTCGTGACGAAAAAGTGGCTATCTTAATAGTGCAATACTTCTTCCCCCCAGTTGCTCACACAGTTTACTACTTTTTTGTGTAGTTTTTGTCTGCCAGAAACTATAATTCACTAGCTGTGTATCATAAAAGAGTCATCGTTTCTCCTCCTAGGGGTTATTCGAGACCTCTTAATGCAAACCGCAAGTAACGAGGCATTGGCTACCTGAAGAGAGTCATAGTTACTCGTCCCAATTGCTCACCCAGTCTGCCACTTTTCCTTACTGCGGCCAGTCTGCCAGAAGCGATATGTCACTCGTTGTGTATCTTAAGAGATTCATCGTTACTCTTTCCATAGGTTACTGGTATTCTCTGATTCAATGCCTCTCGTGACGAAAAAGTGGCTATCTTAATAGTGCAATACTTCTTCCTCCGAGTTGCTCACACAGTTTACTACTTTTTGTGTAGTTTTTGTCTGCCAGAAACTATAATTCACTAGCTGTGTATCATAAAAGAGTCATCGTTTCTCCTCCTAGGGGTTTTCGAGATTTCTTAATCCAAACCGCAAGTAACGAGGCATTGGCTACCTTAAGAGAGTCATAGTTACTCGTCCCCATTGCTCACCCAGTCTGCCACTTTTTCTTACTGTGGCCAGTCTGCCAGAAGCGATATGTCACTCGTTGTGTATCTTAAGAGATTCATCGTTACTCCTTCCATAGGTTACTGGTATTCTCTGAGTCAATACCTCTCCTGACGAAAAAGTGGCTATCTTAATAGTGCAATACTTCTTCCTCCGAGTTGCTCACACAGTTTACTACTTTTTGTGTACTTGCCAGTCTGCCAGAAGCGATATGTCACTAGTTGTGTATCATAAAAGGGTCATCGTTTCTCCTCCTAGGGGTTTTCGAGATTTCTTAATCCAAACCGCAAGTAACGAGGCATTGGCTACCTTAAGAGAGTCATAGTTACTCGTCCCAATTGCTCACCCAGTCTGCCACTTTTCCTTACTGCGGCCAGTCTGCCAGAAGCGATATGTCACTGGTTGTGTATCTTAAGAGATTCATCGTTACTCTTTCCATAGGTTACTGGTATTCTCTGATTCAATGCCTCTCGTGACGAAAAAGTGGCTATCTTAATAGTGCAATACTTCTTCCTTCCATTTGCTCACACAGTTTACTACTTTTTTGTGTAGTTTTTGTCTGCCAGAAACTATAATTCACTAGTTTTGTATCATAAAAGAGTCACCGTTTCTCCTCCTAGGGGTTATTCGAGACCTCTTAATGCAAACCGCAAGTAACGAGGCATTGGCTACCTTAAGAGAGTCATAGTTACTCGTCCCAATTGCTCACCCAGTCTGCCACTTTTCCTTACTGCGGCCAGTCTGCCAGAAGCGATATGTCACTGGTTGTGTATCTTAAGAGATTCATCGTTACTCTTTCCATAGGTTACTGGTATTCTCTGATTCAATGCCTCTCGTGACGAAAAAGTGGCTATCTTAATAGTGCAATACTTCTTACTCCCAGTTGCTCACACAGTTTACTACTTTTTTGTGTAGTTTTTGTCTGCCAGAAACTATAATTCACTAGCTGTGTATCATAAAAGAGACATCGTTTTTCCTCCTAGGGGTTATTCGAGACCTCTTAATGCAAACCGCAAGTAACGAGGCATTGGCTACCTTAAGAGAGTCATAGTTACTCGTCCCAATTGCTCACCCAGTCTGCCACTTTTTCTTACTTTGGCCAGTCTGCCAGAAGCGATATGTCACTCGTTGTGTATCTTAAGAGATTCATCGTTACTCTTTCCATAGGTTACTGGTATTCTCTGATTCAATGCCTCTCGTGACGAAAAAGTGGCTATCTTAATACTGCAATACTTCTTCCTCCCAGTTGCTCACACAGTTTACTACTTTTTTGTATAGTTTTTGTCTGCCAGAAACTATAATTCACTAGTTTTGTATCATAAAAGAGTCATCGTTTCTCCTCCTAGGGGTTATTCGAGACCTCTTAATGCAAACCGCAAGTAACGAGGCATTGGCTACCTTAAGAGAGTCATAGTTACTCGTCCCAATTGCTCACCCAGTCTGCCACTTTTCCTTACTGCGGCCAGTCTGCCAGAAGCGATATGTCACTCGTTGTGTATCTTAAGAGATTCATCGTTACTCTTTCCATAGGTTACTGGTATTCTCTGATTCAATGCCTCTCGTGACGAAAAAGTGGCTATCTTAATAGTGCAATACTTCTTCCTCCCAGTTGCTCACACAGTTTACTACTTTTTTGTGTAGTTTTTGTCTGCCAGAAACTATAATTCACTAGCTGTGTATCATAAAAGAGTCATCGTTTATCCTCCTAGAGGTTACTCGAGACCTCTTAATCCAAACCGCAAGTAACGAGGCATTGGCTACCTTAAGAGAGTCATAGTTACTCGTCCCAATTGCTCACCCAGTCTGCCACTTTTTCTTACTGCGGCCAGTCTGCCAGAAGCGATATGTCACTCGTTGTGTATCTTAAGAGATTTATCGTTACTCTTTCCATAGGTTACTGGTATTCTCTGATTCAATGCCTCTCGTGACGAAAAAGTGGCTATCTTAATAGTGCAATACTTCTTCCTTCCATTTGCTCACACAGTTTACTACTTTTTTGTTTAGTTTTTGTCTGCCAGAAACTATAATTCACTAGTTTTGTATCATAAAAGAGTCATCGTTTCTCCTCCTAGGGGTTATTCGAGACCTCTTAATGCAAACCGCAAGTAACGAGGCATTGGCTACCTTAAGAGAGTCATAGTTACTCGTCCCAATTGCTCACCCAGTCTGCCACTTTTCCTTACTGCGGCCAGTCTGCCAGAAGCGATATGTCACTCGTTGTGTATCTTAAGAGATTCATCGTTACTCTTTCCATAGGTTACTGGTATTCTCTGATTCAATGCCTCTCGTGACGAAAAAGTGGCTATCTTAATACTGCAATACTTCTTCCTCCCAGTTGCTCACACAGTTTACTACTTTTTTGTATAGTTTTTGTCTGCCAGAAACTATAATTCACTAGTTTTGTATCATAAAAGAGTCATCGTTTCTCCTCCTAGGGGTTATTCGAGACCTCTTAATGCAAACCGCAAGTAACGAGGCATTGGCTACCTTAAGAGAGTCATAGTTACTCGTCCCAATTGCTCACCCAGTCTGCCACTTTTCCTTACTGCGGCCAGTCTGCCAGAAGCGATATGTCACTCGTTGTGTATCTTAAGAGATTCATCGTTACTCTTTCCATAGGTTACTGGTATTCTCTGATTCAATGCCTCTCGTGACGAAAAAGTGGCTATCTTAATAGTGCAATACTTCTTCCTCCCAGTTGCTCACACAGTTTACTACTTTTTTGTGTAGTTTTTGTCTGCCAGAAACTATAATTCACTAGCTGTGTATCATAAAAGAGTCATCGTTTCTCCTCCTAGGGGTTATTCGAGACCTCTTAATGCAAACCGCAAGTAACGAGGCATTGGCTACCTTAAGAGAGTCATAGTTACTCGTCCCAATTGCTCACCCAGCCTGCCACTTTTCCTTAATGCGGCCAGTCTGCCAGAAGCGATATGTCACTCGTTGTGTATCTTAAGAGATTCATCGTTACTCTTTCCATAGGTTACTGGTATTCTCTGATTCAATGCCTCTCGTGACGAAAAAGTGGCAATCTTAATAGTGCAATACTTCTTCCTCCCAGTTGCTCACACAGTTTACTACTTTTTTGTGTAGTTTTTGTCTGCCAGAAACTACAATTCACTAGTTTTGTATCATAAAAGAGTCATCGTTTCTCCTCCTAGGGGTTATTCGAGACCTCTTAATCCAAACCGCAAGTAACGAGGCATTGGCTACCTTAAGAGAGTCATAGTTACTCGTCCCAATTGCTCACCCAGTCTGCCACTTTTTCTTACTGCGGCCAGTCTGCCAGAAGCGATATGTCACTCGTTGTGTATCTTAAGAGATTTATCGTTACTCTTTCCATAGGTTACTGGTATTCTCTGATTCAATGCCTCTCGTGACGAAAAAGTGGCAATCTTAATAGTGCAATACTTCTTACTCCCAGTTGCTCACACAGTTTACTACTTTTTTGTGTAGTTTTTGTCTGCCAGAAACTACAATTCACTAGTTTTGTATCATAAAAGAGTCATCGTTTCTCCTCCTAGGGGTTACTCGAGACCTCTTAATCCAAACCGCAAGTAACGAGGCATTGGCTACCTTAAGAGAGTCATAGTTACTCGTCCCAATTGCTCACCCAGTCTGCCACTTTTTCTTACTGCGGCCAGTCTGCCAGAAGCGATATGTCACTCGTTGTGTATCTTAAGAGATTTATCGTTACTCTTTCCATAGGTTACTGGTATTCTCTGATTCAATGCCTCTCGTGACGAAAAAGTGGCTATCTTAATAGTGCAATACTTCTTCCTTCCATTTGCTCACACAGTTTACTACTTTTTTGTTTAGTTTTTGTCTGCCAGAAACTATAATTCACTAGTTTTGTATCATAAAAGAGTCATCGTTTCTCCTCCTAGGGGTTATTCGAGACCTCTTAATGCAAACCGCAAGTAACGAGGCATTGGCTACCTTAAGAGAGTCATAGTTACTCGTCCCAATTGCTCACCCAGTCTGCCACTTTTCCTTACTGCAGCTAGTCTGCCAGAAGCGATATGTCACTCGTTGTGTATCTTAAGAGATTCATCGTTACTCTTTCCATAGGTTACTGGTATTCTCTGATTCAATGCCTCTCGTGACGAAAAGTGGCTATCTTAATACTGCAATACTTCTTCCTCCCAGTTGCTCACACAGTTTACTACTTTTTTGTATAGTTTTTGTCTGCCAGAAACTATAATTCACTAGTTTTGTATCATAAAAGAGTCATCGTTTCTCCTCCTAGGGGTTATTCGAGACCTCTTAATGCAAACCGCAAGTAACGAGGCATTGGCTACCTTAAGAGAGTCATAGTTACTCGTCCCAATTGCTCACCCAGTCTGCCACTTTTCCTTACTGCGGCCAGTCTGCCAGAAGCGATATGTCACTCGTTGTGTATCTTAAGAGATTCATCGTTACTCTTTCCATAGGTTACTGGTATTCTCTGATTCAATGCCTCTCGTGACGAAAAAGTGGCTATCTTAATAGTGCAATACTTCTTCCTTCCATTTGCTCACACAGTTTACTACTTTTTTGTTTAGTTTTTGTCTGCCAGAAACTATAATTCACTAGTTTTGTATCATAAAAGAGTCATCGTTTCTCCTCCTAGGGGTTATTCGAGACCTCTTAATGCAAACCGCAAGTAACGAGGCATTGGCTACCTTAAGAGAGTCATAGTTACTCGTCCCAATTGCTCACCCAGTCTGCCACTTTTCCTTACTGCGGCCAGTCTGCCAGAAGCGATATGTCACTCGTTGTGTATCTTAAGAGATTCATCGTTACTCTTTCCATAGGTTACTGGTATTCTCTGATTCAATGCCTCTCGTGACGAAAAAGTGGCTATCTTAATAGTGCAATACTTCTTCCTCCCAGTTGCTCACACAGTTTACTACTTTTTTGTGTAGTTTTTGTCTGCCAGAAACTATAATTCACTAGCTGTGTATCATAAAAGAGACATCGTTTTTCCTCCTAGGGGTTATTCGAGACCTCTTAATGCAAACCGCAAGTAACGAGGCATTGGCTACCTTAAGAGAGTCATAGTTACTCGTCCCAATTGCTCACCCAGTCTGCCACTTTTTCTTACTTTGGCCAGTCTGCCAGAAGCGATATGTCACTCGTTGTGTATCTTAAGAGATTCATCGTTACTCTTTCCATAGGTTACTGGTATTCTCTGATTCAATGCCTCTCGTGACGAAAAAGTGGCAATCTTAATAGTGCAATACTTCTTCCTCCCAGTTGCTCACACAGTTTACTACTTTTTTGTGTAGTTTTTGTCTGCCAGAAACTACAATTCACTAGTTTTGTATCATAAAAGAGTCATCGTTTTCCTCCTAGGGGTTACTCGAGACCTCTTAATCCAAACCGCAAGTAACGAGGCATTGGCTACCTTAAGAGAGTCATAGTTACTCGTCCCAATTGCTCACCCAGTCTGCCACTTTTTCTTACTGCGGCCAGTCTGCCAGAAGCGATATGTCACTCGTTGTGTATCTTAAGAGATTTATCGTTACTCTTTCCATAGGTTACTGGTATTCTCTGATTCAATGCCTCTCGTGACGAAAAAGTGGCTATCTTAATAGTGCAATACTTCTTCCTTCCATTTGCTCACACAGTTTACTACTTTTTTGTTTAGTTTTTGTCTGCCAGAAACTATAATTCACTAGTTTTGTATCATAAAAGAGTCATCGTTTCTCCTCCTAGGGGTTATTCGAGACCTCTTAATGCAAACCGCAAGTAACGAGGCATTGGCTACCTTAAGAGAGTCATAGTTACTCGTCCCAATTGCTCACCCAGTCTGCCACTTTTCCTTACTGCGGCCAGTCTGCCAGAAGCGATATGTCACTCGTTGTGTATCTTAAGAGATTCATCGTTACTCTTTCCATAGGTTACTGGTATTCTCTGATTCAATGCCTCTCGTGACGAAAAAGTGGCTATCTTAATAGTGCAATACTTCTTCCTCCCAGTTGCTCACACAGTTTACTACTTTTTTGTGTAGTTTTTGTCTGCCAGAAACTATAATTCACTAGCTGTGTATCATAAAAGAGTCATCGTTTCTCCTCCTAGGGGTTATTCGAGACCTCTTAATCCAAACCGCAAGTAACGAGGCATTGGCTACCTTAAGAGAGTCATAGTTACTCGTCCCAATTGCTCACCCAGTCTGCCACTTTTCCTTACTGCGGCCAGTCTGCCAGAAGCGATATGTCACTCGTTGTGTATCTTAAGAGATTCATCGTTACTCTTTCCATAGGTTACTGGTATTCTCTGATTCAATGCCTCTCGTGACGAAAAAGTGGCTATCTTAATAGTGCAATACTTCTTCCTCCGAGTTGCTCACACAGTTTACTACTTTTTGTGTAGTTTTTGTCTGCCAGAAACTATAATTCACTAGCTGTGTATCATAAAAGAGTCATCGTTTCTCCTCCTAGGGGTTTTCGAGATTTTTTAATCCAAACCGCAAGTAACGAGGCATTGGCTACCTTAAGAGAGTCATAGTTACTCGTCCCAATTGCTCACCCAGTCTGCCACTTTTCCTTACTGCGGCCAGTCTGCCAGAAGCGATATGTCACTCGTTGTGTATCTTAAGAGATTCATCGTTACTCTTTCCATAGGTTACTGGTATTCTCTGATTCAATGCCTCTCGTGACGAAAAAGTGGCTATCTTAATAGTGCAATACTTCTTCCTCCCAGTTGCTCACACACTTTACTACTTTTTTGTGTAGTTTTTGTCTGCCAGAAACTATAATTCACTAGCTGTGTATCATAAAAGAGACATCGTTTTTCCTCCTAGGGGTTATTCGAGACCTCTTAATGCAAACCGCAAGTAACGAGGCATTGGCTACCTTAAGAGAGTCATAGTTACTCGTCCCAATTGCTCACCCAGTCTGCCACTTTTTCTTACTTTGGCCAGTCTGCCAGAAGCGATATGTCACTCGTTGTGTATCTTAAGAGATTCATCGTTACTCTTTCCATAGGTTACTGGTATTCTCTGATTCAATGCCTCTCGTGACGAAAAAGTGGCTATCTTAATAGTGCAATACTTCTTCCTCCCAGTTGCTCACACAGTTTACTACTTTTTTGTGTAGTTTTTGTCTGCCAGAAACTATAATTCACTAGCTGTGTATCATAAAAGAGTCATCGTTTCTCCTCCTAGGGGTTATTCGAGACCTCTTAATGCAAACCGCAAGTAACGAGGCATTGGCTACCTTAAGAGAGTCATAGTTACTCGTCCCAATTGCTCACCCAGTCTGCCACTTTTTCTTACTGCGGCCAGTCTGCCAGAAGCGATATGTCACTCGTTGTGTATCTTAAGAGATTTATCGTTACTCTTTCCATAGGTTACTGGTATTCTCTGATTCAATGCCTCTCGTGACGAAAAAGTGGCTATCTTAATAGTGCAATACTTCTTCCTCCCAGTTGCTCACACAGTTTACTACTTTTTTGTGTAGTTTTTGTCTGCCAGAAACTACAATTCACTAGTTTTGTATCATAAAAGAGTCATCGTTTCTCCTCCTAGGGGTTACTCGAGACCTCTTAATCCAAACCGCAAGTAACGAGGCATTGGCTACCTTAAGAGAGTCATAGTTACTCGTCCCAATTGCTCACCCAGTCTGCCACTTTTTCTTACTGCGGCCAGTCTGCCAGAAGCGATATGTCACTCGTTGTGTATCTTAAGAGATTTATCGTTACTCTTTCCATAGGTTACTGGTATTCTCTGATTCAATGCCTCTCGTGACGAAAAAGTGGCTATCTTAATAGTGCAATACTTCTTCCTTCCATTTGCTCACACAGTTTACTACTTTTTTGTTTAGTTTTTGTCTGCCAGAAACTATAATTCACTAGTTTTGTATCATAAAAGAGTCATCGTTTCTCCTCCTAGGGGTTATTCGAGACCTCTTAATGCAAACCGCAAGTAACGAGGCATTGGCTACCTTAAGAGAGTCATAGTTACTCGTCCCAATTGCTCACCCAGTCTGCCACTTTTCCTTACTGCGGCCAGTCTGCCAGAAGCGATATGTCACTCGTTGTGTATCTTAAGAGATTCATCGTTACTCTTTCCATAGGTTACTGGTATTCTCTGATTCAATGCCTCTCGTGACGAAAAGTGGCTATCTTAATACTGCAATACTTCTTCCTCCCAGTTGCTCACACAGTTTACTACTTTTTTGTATAGTTTTTGTCTGCCAGAAACTATAATTCACTAGTTTTGTATCATAAAAGAGTCATCGTTTCTCCTCCTAGGGGTTATTCGAGACCTCTTAATGCAAACCGCAAGTAACGAGGCATTGGCTACCTTAAGAGAGTCATAGTTACTCGTCCCAATTGCTCACCCAGTCTGCCACTTTTCCTTACTGCGGCCAGTCTGCCAGAAGCGATATGTCACTCGTTGTGTATCTTAAGAGATTCATCGTTACTCTTTCCATAGGTTACTGGTATTCTCTGATTCAATGCCTCTCGTGACGAAAAAGTGGCTATCTTAATAGTGCAATACTTCTTCCTCCCAGTTGCTCACGCAGTTTACTACTTTTTTGTGTAGTTTTTGTCTGCCAGAAACTATAATTCACTAGCTGTGTATCATAAAAGAGTCATCGTTTCTCCTCCTAGGGGTTATTCGAGACCTCTTAATGCAAACCGCAAGTAACGAGGCATTGGCTACCTTAAGAGAGTCATAGTTACTCGTCCCAATTGCTCACCCAGCCTGCCACTTTTCCTTAATGCGGCCAGTCTGCCAGAAGCGATATGTCACTCGTTGTGTATTTTAAGAGATTCATCGTTACTCTTTCCATAGGTTACTGGTATTCTCTGATTCAATGCCTCTCGTGACGAAAAAGTGGCAATCTTAATAGTGCAATACTTTTTCCTCCCAGTTGCTCACACAGTTTACTACTTTTTTGTGTAGTTTTTGTCTGCCAGAAACTACAATTCACTAGTTTTGTATCATAAAAGAGTCATCGTTTTCCTCCTAGGGGTTACTCGAGACCTCTTAATCCAAACCGCAAGTAACGAGGCATTGGCTACCTTAAGAGAGTCATAGTTACTCGTCCCAATTGCTCACCCAGTCTGCCACTTTTTCTTACTGCGGCCAGTCTGCCAGAAGCGATATGTCACTCGTTGTGTATCTTAAGAGATTTATCGTTACTCTTTCCATAGGTTACTGGTATTCTCTGATTCAATGCCTCTCGTGACGAAAAAGTGGCTATCTTAATAGTGCAATACTTCTTCCTTCCATTTGCTCACACAGTTTACTACTTTTTTGTTTAGTTTTTGTCTGCCAGAAACTATAATTCACTAGTTTTGTATCATAAAAGAGTCATCGTTTCTCCTCCTAGGGGTTATTCGAGTCCTCTTAATGCAAACCGCAAGTAACGAGGCATTGGCTACCTTAAGAGAGTCATAGTTACTCGTCCCAATTGCTCACCCAGTCTGCCACTTTTCCTTACTGCGGCCAGTCTGCCAGAAGCGATATGTCACTCGTTGTGTATCTTAAGAGATTCATCGTTACTCTTTCCATAGGTTACTGGTATTCTCTGATTCAATGCCTCTCGTGACGAAAAAGTGGCTATCTTAATAGTGCAATACTTCTTCCTCCCAGTTGCTCACACAGTTTACTACTTTTTTGTGTAGTTTTTGTCTGCCAGAAACTATAATTCACTAGCTGTGTATCATAAAAGAGTCATCGTTTCTCCTCCTAGGGGTTATTCGAGACCTCTTAATCCAAACCGCAAGTAACGAGGCATTGGCTACCTTAAGAGAGTCATAGTTACTCGTCCCAATTGCTCACCCAGTCTGCCACTTTTCCTTACTGCGGCCAGTCTGCCAGAAGCGATATGTCACTCGTTGTGTATCTTAAGAGATTCATCGTTACTCTTTCCATAGGTTACTGGTATTCTCTGATTCAATGCCTCTCGTGACGAAAAAGTGGCTATCTTAATAGTGCAATACTTCTTCCTCCGAGTTGCTCACACAGTTTACTACTTTTTGTGTAGTTTTTGTCTGCCAGAAACTATAATTCACTAGCTGTGTATCATAAAAGAGTCATCGTTTCTCCTCCTAGGGGTTTTCGAGATTTCTTAATCCAAACCGCAAGTAACGAGGCATTGGCTACCTTAAGAGAGTCATAGTTACTCGTCCCAATTGCTCACCCAGTCTGCCACTTTTCCTTACTGCGGCCAGTCTGCCAGAAGCGATATGTCACTCGTTGTGTATCTTAAGAGATTCATCGTTACTCTTTCCATAGGTTACTGGTATTCTCTGATTCAATGCCTCTCGTGACGAAAAAGTGGCTATCTTAATAGTGCAATACTTCTTCCTCCCAGTTGCTCACACAGTTTACTACTTTTTTGTGTAGTTTTTGTCTGCCAGAAACTATAATTCACTAGCTGTGTATCATAAAAGAGACATCGTTTTTCCTCCTAGGGGTTATTCGAGACCTCTTAATGCAAACCGCAAGTAGCGAGGCATTGGCTACCTTAAGAGAGTCATAGTTACTCGTCCCAATTGCTCACCCAGTCTGCCACTTTTTCTTACTTTGGCCAGTCTGCCAGAAGCGATATGTCACTCGTTGTGTATCTTAAGAGATTCATCGTTACTCTTTCCATAGGTTACTGGTATTCTCTGATTCAATGCCTCTCGTGACGAAAAAGTGGCTATCTTAATAGTGCAATACTTCTTCCTCCCAGTTGCTCACACAGTTTACTACTTTTTTGTGTAGTTTTTGTCTGCCAGAAACTATAATTCACTAGTTTTGTATCATAAAAGAGTCATCGTTTCTCCTCCTAGGGGTTATTCGAGACCTCTTAATCCAAACCGCAAGTAACGAGGCATTGGCTACCTTAAGAGAGTCATAGTTACTCGTCCCAATTGCTCACCCAGTCTGCCACTTTTCCTTACTGCGGCCAGTCTGCCAGAAGCGACATGTCACTCGTTGTGTATCTTAAGAGATTCATCGTTACTCTTTCCATAGGTTACTGGTATTCTCTGATTCAATGCCTCTCGTGACGAAAAAGTGGCTATCTTAATAGTGCAATACCTCTTCCTCCCAGTTGCTAACACAGTTTACTACTTTTTTGTGTAGTTTTTGTCTGCCAGAAACTATAATTCACTAGTTTTGTATCATAAAAGAGTCATCGTTTCTCCTCCTAGGGGTTTTCGAGATTTCTTAATCCAAACCGCAAGTAACGAGGCATTGGCTACCTTAAGAGAGTCATAGTTACTCGTCCCAATTGCTCACCCAGTCTGCCACTTTTCCTTACTGCGGCCAGTCTGCCAGAAGCGATATGTCACTCGTTGTGTATCTTAAGAGATTCATCGTTACTCTTTCCATAGGTTACTGGTATTCTCTGATTCAATGTCTCTCGTGACGAAAAAGTGGCTATCTTAATAGTGCAATACTTCTTCCTCCCAGTTGCTCACACAGTTTACTACTTTTTTGTGTAGTTTTTGTCTGCCAGAAACTATAATTCACTAGTTTTGTATCATAAAAGAGTCATCGTTTCTCCTCCTAGGGGTTATTCGAGACCTCTTAATCCAAACCGCAAGTAACGAGGCATTGGCTACCTTAAGAGAGTCATAGTTACTCGTCCCAATTGCTCACCCAGTCTGCCACTTTTCCTTACTGCGGCCAGTCTGCCAGAAGCGATATGGCACTCGTTGTGTATCTTAAGAGATTTATCGTTACTCTTTCCATAGGTTACTGGTATTCTCTGATTCAATGCCTCTCGTGACGAAAAAGTGGCTATCTTAATAGTGCAATACTTCTTCCTTCCATTTGCTCACACAGTTTACTACTTTTTTGTGTAGTTTTTGTCTGCAAGAAACTATAATTCACTAGTTTTGTATCATAAAAGAGTCATCGTTTCTCCTCCTAGGGGTTATTCGAGACCTCTTAATGCAAACCGCAAGTAACGAGGCATTGGCTACCTTAAGAGAGTCATAGTTACTCGTCCCAATTGCTCACCCAGTCGGCCACTTTTCCTTACTGCGGCCAGTCTGCCAGAAGCGATATGTCACTCGTTGTGTATCTTAAGAGATTCATCGTTACTCTTTCCATAGGTTACTGGTATTCTCTGATTCAATGCCTCTCGTGACGAAAAAGTGGCTATCTTAATAGTGCAATACTTCTTCCTCCCAGTTGCTCACACAGCTTACTACTTTTTTGTGTAGTTTTTGTCTGCCAGAAACTATAATTCACTAGCTGTGTATCATAAAAGAGTCATCGTTTCTCCTCCTAGGGGTTATTCGAGACCTCTTAATGCAAACCGCAAGTAACGAGGCATTGGCTACCTTAAGAGAGTCATAGTTACTCGTCCCAATTGCTCACCCAGTCTGCCACTTTTCCTTACTGCGGCCAGTCTGCCAGAAGCGATATGTCACTCGTTGTGTATCTTAAGAGATTCGTCGTTACTCTTTCCATAGGTTACTGGTATTCTCTGATTCAATGCCTCTCGTGACGAAAAAGTGGCTATCTTAATAGTGCAATACTTCTTCCTCCGAGTTGCTCACACAGTTTACTACTTTTTGTGTAGTTTTTGTCTGCCAGAAACTATAATTCACTAGCTGTGTATCATAAAAGAGTCATCGTTTCTCCTCCTAGGGGTTTTCGAGATTTCTTAATCCAAACCGCAAGTAACGAGGCATTGGCTACCTTAAGAGAGTCATAGTTACTCGTCCCCATTGCTCACCCAGTCTGCCACTTTTTCTTACTGTGGCCAGTCTGCCAGAAGCGATATGTCACTCGTTGTGTGTCTTAAGAGATTCATCGTTACTCCTTCCATAGGTTACTGGTATTCTCTGAGTCAATACCTCTCTTGACGAAAAACTGGCTATCTTAATAGTGCAATACTTCTTCCTCCGAGTTGCTCACACAGTTTACTACTTTTTGTGTACTTGCCAGTCTGCCAGAAGCGATATGTCACTAGTTGTGTATCATAAAAGGGTCATCGTTTCTCCTCCTAGGGGTTATTCGAGATTTCTTAATCCAAACCGCAAGTAACGAGGCATTGGCTACCTTAAGAGAGTCATAGTTACTCGTCCCAATTGCTCACCCAGTCTGCCACTTTTCCTTACTGCGGCCAGTCTGCCAGAAGCGATATGTCACTCGTTGTGTATCTTAAGAGATTCATCGTTACTCTTTCCATAGGTTACTGGTATTCTCTGATTCAATGCCTCTCGTGACGAAAAAGTGGCTATCTTAATAGTGCAATACTTCTTCCTCCCAGTTGCTCACACAGTTTACTACTTTTTTGTGTAGTTTTTGTCTCCCAGAAACTATAATTCACTAGTTTTGTATCATAAAACAGTCATCGTTTCTCCTCCTAGGGGTTATTCGAGACCTCTTAATCCAAACCGCAAGTAACGAGGCATTGGCTACCTTAAGAGAGTCATAGTTACTCGTCCCAATTGCTCACCCAGTCTGCCACTTTTTCTTACTGCGGCCAGTCTTCCAGAAGCGATATGTCACTCGTTGTGTATCTTAAGAGATTCATCGTTACTCCTTCCATAGGTTACTGGTATTCTCTGAGTCAATACCTCTCGTGACGAAAAAGTGGCTATCTTAATAGTGCAATACTTCTTCCTCCGAGTTGCTCACACAGTTTACAACTTTTTGTGTAGTTTTTGTCTGCCAGAAACTATAATTCACTAGCTGTGTATCATAAAAGAGTCATCGTTTCTCCTCCTAGGGGTTTTCGAGATTTCTTAATCCAAACCGCAAGTAACGAGGCATTGGCTACCTTAAGAGAGTCATAGTTACTCGTCCCCATTGCTCAACCAGTCTGCCACTTTTTCTTACTGTGGCCAGTCTGCCAGAAGCGATATGTCACTCGTTGTGTATCTTAAGAGATTCATCGTTACTCCTTCCATAGGTTACTGGTATTCTCTGAGTCAATACCTCTCTTGACGAAAAAGTGGCTATCTTAATAGTGCAATACTTCTTCCTCCGAGTTGCTCACACAGTTTACTACTTTTTGTGTACTTGCCAGTCTGCCAGAAGCGATATGTCACTAGTTGTGTATCATAAAAGAGTCATCGTTTCTCCTCCTAGGGGTTATTCGAGATTTCTTAATCCAAACCGCAAGTAACGAGGCATTGGCTACCTTAAGAGAGTCATAGTTTCTCGTCCCAATTGCTCACCCAGTCTGCCACTTTTCCTTACTGCGGCCAGTCTGCCAGAAGCGATATGTCACTCGTTGTGTATCTTAAGAGATTCATCGTTACTCCTTCCATAGGTTACTGGTATTCTCTGAGTCAATACCTCTCTTGACGAAAAAGTGGCTATCTTAATAGTGCAATACTTCTTCCTCCGAGTTGCTCACACAGTTTACTACTTTTTGTGTACTTGCCAGTCTGCCAGAAGCGATATGTCACTAGTTGTGTATCATAAAAGAGTCATCGTTTCTCCTCCCTGGGGGTTATTCGAGATTTCTTAATCCAAACCGCAAGTAACGAGGCATTGGCTACCTTAAGAGAGTCATAGTTTCTCGTCCCAATTGCTCACCCAGTCTGCCACTTTTCCTTACTGCGGCCAGTCTGCCAGAAGCGATATGTCACTCGTTGTGTATCTTAAGAGATTCATCGTTACTCTTTCCATAGGTTACTGGTATTCTCTGATTCAATGCCTCTCGTGACGGAAAAGTGGCTATCTTAATAGTGCAATACTTCTTCCTCCCAGTTGCTCACACAGTTTACTACTTTTTTGTGTAGTTTTTGTCTGCCAGAAACTATAATACACTAGTTTTGTATCATAAAAGAGTCATCGTTTATCCTCCTAGGGGTTATTCGAGACCTCTTAATCCAAACCGCAAGTAACGAGGCATTGGCTACCTTAAGAGAGTCATAGTTACTCGTCCCAATTACTCACCCAGTCTGCCACTTTTTCTTACTGCGGCCAGTCTGCCAGAAGCGATATGTCACTCGTTGTGTATCTTAAGAGATTCATCGTTACTCCTTCCATAGGTTACTGGTATTCTCTGAGTCAATACCTCTCGTGACGAAAAAGTGGCTATCTTAATAGTGCAATACTTCTTCCTCCGAGTTGCTCACACAGTTTACTACTTTTTTGTGTAGTTTTTGTCTGCCAGAAACTATAATTCACTAGCTGTGTATCATAAAAGAGTCATCGTTTCTCCTCCTAGGGGTTATTCGAGACCTCTTAATCCAAACCGCAAGTAACGAGGCATTGGCTACCTTAAGAGAGTCATAGTTACTCGTCCCAATTGCTCACCCAGTCTGCCACTTTTTCTTACTGCGGCCAGTCTGCCAGAAGCGATATGTCACTCGTTGTGTATCTTAAGAGATTCATCGTTACTCTTTCCATAGGTTACTGGTATTCTCTGATTCAATGCCTCTCGTGACGAAAAAGTGGCTATCTTAATAGTGCAATACTTCTTCCTCCCAGTTGCTCACACAGTTTACTACTTTTTTGTGTAGTTTTTGTCTGCCAGAAACTATAATTCACTAGTTTTGTATCATAAAACAGTCATCGTTTCTCCTCCTAGGGGTTATTCGAGGCCTCTTAATCCAAACCGCAAGTAACGAGGCATTGGCTACCTTAAGAGAGTCATAGTCACTCGTCCCAATTGCTCACCCAGTCTGCCACTTTTTCTTACTGCGGCCAGTCTGCCAGAAGCGATATGTCACTCGTTGTGTATCTTAAGAGATTCATCGTTACTCCTTCCATAGGTTACTGGTATTCTCTGAGTCAATACCTCTCTTGACGAAAAAGTGGCTATCTTAATAGTGCAATACTTCTTCCTCCGAGTTGCTCACACAGTTTACTACTTTTTGTGTACTTGCCAGTCTGCCAGAAGCGATATGTCACTAGTTGTGTATCATAAAAGAGTCATCGTTTCTCCTCCTAGGGGTTTTCGAGATTTCTTAATCCAAACCGCAAGTAACGAGGCATTGGCTACCTTAAGAGAGTCATAGTTACTCGTCCCAATTGCTCACCCAGTCTGCCACTTTTCCTTACTGCGGCCAGTCTGCCAGAAGCGATATGTCACTCGTTGTGTATCTTAAGAGATTCATCGTTACTCTTTCCATAGGTTACTGGTATTCTCTGATTCAATGCCTCTCGTGAGGAAAAAGTGGCTATCTTAATAGTGCAATACTTCTTCCTCCGAGTTGCTCACACAGTTTACTACTTTTTGTGTACTTGCCAGTCTGCCAGAAGCGATATGTCACTAGTTGTTTATCATAAAAGGGTCATCGTTTCTCCTCCTAGGGGTTATTCGAGATTTCTTAATCCAAACCGCAAGTAACGAGGCATTGGCTACCTTAAGAGAGTCATAGTTACTCGTCCCAATTGCTCACCCAGTCTGCCACTTTTCCTTACTGCGGCCAGTCTGCCAGAAGCGATATGTCACTCCTTGTGTATCTTAAGAGATTCATCGTTACTCTTTCCATAGGTTACTGGTATTCTCTGATTCAATGCCTCTCGTGACGAAAAAGTGGCTATCTTAATAGTGCAATACTTCTTCCTCCCAGTTGCTCACACAGTTTACTACTTTTTTGTGTAGTTTTTGTCTGCCAGAAACTATAATTCACTAGCTGTGTATCATAAAAGTGTCATCGTTTCTCCTCCTAGGGGTTATTCGAGACCTCTTAATGCAAACCGCAAGTAACGAGGCATTGGCTACCTTAAGAGAGTCATAGTTACTCGTCCCAATTGCTCACCCTGTCTGCCACTTTTCCTTACTGCGGCTAGTCTGCCAGAAGCGATATGTCACTCGTTGTGTATCTTAAGAGTTTCATCGTTACTCTTTCCATAGGTTACTGGTATTCTCTGATTCAATGCCTCTCGTGACGAAAAAGTGGCTATCTTAATAGTGCAATACTTCTTCCTCCCATTTGCTCACACAGTTTACTACTTTTTTGTGTAGTTTTTGTCTGCCAGAAACTATAATTCACTAGTTTTGTATCATAAAAGAGTCATCGTTTCTCCTCCTAGGGGTTATTCGAGACCTCTTAATGCAAACCGCAAGTAACGAGGCATTGGCTACCTTAAGAGAGTCATAGTTACTCGTCCCAATTGCTCACCAAGTCTGCCACTTTTCCTTACTGCGGCCAGTCTGCCAGAAGCGATATGTCACTCGTTGTGTATCTTAAGAGATTCATCGTTACTCTTTCCATAGGTTACTGGTATTCTCTGATTCAATGCCTCTCGTGACGAAAAAGTGGCTATCTTAATAGTGCAATACTTCTTCCTCCCAGTTGCTCACACAGTTTACTACTTTTTTGTGTAGTTTTTGTCTGCCAGAAACTATAATTCACTAGTTTTGTATCATAAAAGAGTCATCGTTTCTCCTCCTAGGGGTTATTCGAGACCTCTTAATCCAAACCGCAAGTAACGAGGCATTGGCTACCTTAAGAGAGTCATAGTTACTCGTCCCAATTGCTCACCCAGTCTGCCACTTTTTCTTACTGCGGCCAGTCTGCCAGAAGCGATATGTCACTCGTTGTGTATCTTAAGAGATTCATCGTTACTCCTTCCATAGGTTACTGGTATTCTCTGAGTCAATACCTCTCGTGACGAAAAAGTGGCTATCTTAATAGTGCAATACTTCTTCCTCCGAGTTGCTCACACAGTTTACTACTTTTTGTGTAGTTTTTGTCTGCCAGAAACTATAATTCACTAGCTGTGTATCATAAAAGAGTCATCGTTTCTCCTCCTAGGGGTTTTCGAGATTTCATAATCCAAACCGCAAGTAACGAGGCATTGGCTACCTTAAGAGAGTCATAGTTACTCGTCCCAATTGCTCACCCAGTCTGCCACTTTTCCTTACTGCGGCCAGTCTGCCAGAAGCGATATGTCACTCGTTGTGTATCTTAAGAGATTCATCGTTACTCTTTCCATAGGTTACTGGTATTCTCTGATTCAATGCCTCTCGTGACGAAAAAGTGGCTATCTTAATAGTGCAATACTTCTTCCTCCCAGTTGCTCACACAGTTTACTTCTTTTTTGTGTAGTTTTTGTCTGCCAGAAACTATAATTCACTAGTTTTGTATCATAAAAGAGCCATCGTTTCTCCTCCTAGGGGTTATTCGAGACCTCTTAATCCAAACCGCAAGTAACGAGGCATTGGCTACCTTAAGAGAGTCATAGTTACTCGTCCCAATTGCTCACCCAGTCTGCCACTTTTTCTTACTGCGGCCAGTCTGCCAGAAGCGATATGTCACTCGTTGTGTATCTTAAGAGATTCATCGTTACTCCTTCCATAGGTTACTGGTATTCTCTGAGTCAATACCTCTCGTGACGAAAAAGTGGCTATCTTAATAGTGCAATACTTCTTCCTCCGAGTTGCTCACACAGTTTACTACTTTTTGTGTAGTTTTTGTCTGCCAGAAACTATAATTCACTAGCTGAGTATCATGAAAGAGTCATCGTTTCTCCTCCTAGGGGTTTTCGAGATTTCTTAATCCAAACCGCAAGTAACGAGGCATTGGCTACCTTAAGAGAGTCATAGTTACTCGTCCCCATTGCTCACCCAGTCTGCCACTTTTTCTTACTGTGGCCAGTCTGCCAGAAGCGATATGTCACTCGTGTATCTTAAGAGATTCATCGTTACTCCTTCCATAGGTTACTGGTATTCTCTGAGACAATACCTCTCTTGACGAAAAAGTGGCTATCTTAATAGTGCAATACTTCTTCCTCCGAGTTGCTCACACAGTTTACTACTTTTTGTGTACTTGCCAGTCTGCCAGAAGCGATATGTCACTAGTTGTGTATCATAAAAGAGTCATCGTTTCTCCTCCTAGGGGTTATTCGAGATTTCTTAATCCAAACTGCAAGTAACGAGGCATTGGCTACCTTAAGAGAGTCATAGTTTCTCGTCGCAATTGCTCACCCAGTCTGCCACTTTTCCTTACTGCGGCCAGTCTGCCAGAAGCGATATGTCACTCGTTGTGTATCTTAAGATATTCATCGTTACTCTTTCCATAGGTTACTGGTATTCTCTGATTCAATGCCTCTCGTGATGAAAAAGTGGCTATCTTAATAGTGCAATACTTCTTCCTCCCAGTTGCTCACACAGTTTACTACTTTTTTGTGTAGTTTTTGTCTGCCAGAAACAATAATTAACTAGTTTTGTATCATAAAAGATTCATCGTTCTCCTCCTAGGGGTTATTCGAAACCTCTTAATCCAAACCGCAAGTAACGAGGCATTGGCTACCTTAAGAGAGTCATAGTTACTCGTCCCAATTGCTCAACCAGTCTGCCACTTTTTCTTACTGCGGCCAGTCTGCCAGAAGCGATATGTCACTCGTTGTGTATCTTAAGAGATTCATCGTTACTCCTTCCATAGGTTACTGGTATTCTCTGAGTCAATACCTCTCGTGACGAAAAAGTGGCTATCTTAATAGTGCAATACTTCTTCCTCCGAGTTGCTCACACAGTTTACTACTTTTTGTGTAGTTTTTGTCTGCCAGAAACTATAATTCACTAGCTGTGTATCATAAAAGAGTCATCGTTTCTCCTCCTAGGGGTTTTCGAGATTTCTTAATCCAAACCGCAAGTAACGAGGCATTGGCTACCTTAAGAGAGTCATAGTTACTCGTCCCCATTGCTCAACCAGTCTGCCACTTTTTCTTACTGTGGCCAGTCTGCCAGAAGCGATATGTCACTCGTTGTGTATCTTAAGAGATTCATCGTTACTCCTTCCATAGGTTACTGGTATTCTCTGAGTCAATACCTCTCTTGACGAAAAAGTGGCTATCTTAATAGTGCAATACTTCTTCCTCCGAGTTGCTCACACAGTTTACTACTTTTTGTGTACTTGCCAGTCTGCCAGAAGCGATATGTCACTAGTTGTGTATCATAAAAGAGTCATCGTTTCTCCTCCTAGGGGTTATTCGAGATTTCTTAATCCAAACCGCAAGTAACGAGGCATTGGCTACCTTAAGAGAGTTATAGTTTCTCGTCCCAATTGCCACCCAGTCTGCCACTTTTCCTTACTGCGGCCAGTCTGCCAGAAGCGATATGTCACTCGTTGTGTATCTTAAGAGATTCATCGTTACTCTTTCCATAGGTTACTGGTATTCTCTGATTCAATGCCTCTCGTGACGAAAAAGTGGCTATCTTAATAGTGCAATACTTTTCCCTCCCAGTTGCTCACACAGTTTACTATTTTTTTGTGTAGTTTTTGTCTGCCAGAAACTATAATTCACTAGTTTTGTATCATAAAAGAGTCATCGTTTATCCTCCTAGGGGTTATTCGAGACCTCTTAATCCAAACCGCAAGTAACGAGGCATTGGCTACCTTAAGAGAGTCATAGTTACTCGTCCCAATTACTCACCCAGTCTGCCACTTTTTCTTACTGCGGCCAGTCTGCCAGAAGCGATATGTCACTCGTTGTGTATCTTAAGAGATTCATCGTTACTCCTTCCATAGGTTACTGGTATTCTCTGAGTCAATACCTCTCGTGACGAAAAAGTGGCTATCTTAATAGTGCAATACTTCTTCCTCCGAGTTGCTCACACAGTTTACTACTTTTTGTGTAGTTTTTGTCTGCCAGAAACTATAATTCACTAGCTGTGTATCATAAAAGAGTCATCGTTTCTCCTCCTAGGGGTTATTCGAGATTTCTTAATCCAAACCGCAAGTAACGAGGCATTGGCTACCTTAAGAGAGTCATAGTTTCTCGTCCCAATTGCTCACCCAGTCTGCCACTTTTCCTTACTGCGGCCAGTCTGCCAGAAGCGATATGTCACTCGTTGTGTATCTTAAGAGATTCATCGTTACTCTTTCCATAGGTTACTGGTATTCTCTGATTCAATGCCTCTCGTGACGAAAAAGTGGCTATCTTAATAGTGCAATAGTTCTTCCTCCCACTTGCTCACACAGTTTACTACTTTTTTGTGTAGTTTTTGTCTGCCAGAAACTATAATTCACTAGTTTTGTATCATAAAAGAGTCATCGTTTCTCCTCCTAGGGGTTATTCGAGACCTCTTAATGCAAACCGCAAGTAACGAGGCATTGGCTACCTTAAGAGAGTCATAGTTACTCGTCCCCATTGCTCACCCAGTCTGCCACTTTTTCTTACTGTGGCCAGTCTGCCAGAAGCGATATGTCACTCGTGTATCTTAAGAGATTCATCGTTACTCCTTCCATAGGTTACTGGTATTCTCTGAGTCAATACCCCTCTTGACGAAAAAGTGGCTATCTTAATAGTGCAATACTTCTTCCTCCGAGTTGCTCACACAGTTTACTACTTTTTGTGTACTTGCCAGTCTGCCAGAAGCGATATGTCACTAGTTGTGTATCATAAAAGAGTCATCGTTTCTCCTCCTAGGGGTTATTCGAGATTTCTTAATCCAAACCGCAAGTAACGAGGCATTGGCTACCTTAAGAGAGTCATAGTTTCTCGTCCCAATTGCTCACCCAGTCTGCCACTTTTCCTTACTGCGGCCAGTCTGCCAGAAGCGATATGTCACTCGTTGTGTATCTTAAGATATTCATCGTTACTCTTTCCATAGGTTACTGGTATTCTCTGATTCAATGCCTCTCGTGATGAAAAAGTGGCTATCTTAATAGTGCAATACTTCTTCCTCCCAGTTGCTCACACAGTTTACTACTTTTTTGTGTAGTTTTTGTCTGCCAGAAACAATAATTAACTAGTTTTGTATCATAAAAGATTCATCGTTCTCCTCCTAGGGGTTATTCGAAACCTCTTAATCCAAACCGCAAGTAACGAGGCATTGGCTACCTTAAGAGAGTCATAGTTACTCGTCCCAATTGCTCAACCAGTCTGCCACTTTTTCTTACTGCGGCCAGTCTGCCAGAAGCGATATGTCACTCGTTGTGTATCTTAAGAGATTCATCGTTACTCCTTCCATAGGTTACTGGTATTCTCTGAGTCAATACCTCTCGTGACGAAAAAGTGGCTATCTTAATAGTGCAATACTTCTTCCTCCGAGTTGCTCACACAGTTTACTACTTTTTGTGTAGTTTTTGTCTGCCAGAAACTATAATTCACTAGCTGTGTATCATAAAAGAGTCATCGTTTCTCCTCCTAGGGGTTTTCGAGATTTCTTAATCCAAACCGCAAGTAACGAGGCATTGGCTACCTTAAGAGAGTCATAGTTACTCGTCCCCATTGCTCAACCAGTCTGCCACTTTTTCTTACTGTGGCCAGTCTGCCAGAAGCGATATGTCACTCGTTGTGTATCTTAAGAGATTCATCGTTACTCCTTCCATAGGTTACTGGTATTCTCTGAGTCAATACCTCTCTTGACGAAAAAGTGGCTATCTTAATAGTGCAATACTTCTTCCTCCGAGTTGCTCACACAGTTTACTACTTTTTGTGTACTTGCCAGTCTGCCAGAAGCGATATGTCACTAGTTGTGTATCATAAAAGAGTCATCGTTTCTCCTCCTAGGGGTTATTCGAGATTTCTTAATCCAAACCGCAAGTAACGAGGCATTGGCTACCTTAAGAGAGTCATAGTTTCTCGTCCCAATTGCTCACCCAGTCTGCCACTTTTCCTTACTGCGGCCAGTCTGCCAGAAGCGATATGTCACTCGTTGTGTATCTTAAGAGATTCATCGTTACTCTTTCCATAGGTTACTGGTATTCTCTGATTCAATGCCTCTCGTGACGAAAAAGTGGCTATCTTAATAGTGCAATAGTTCTTCCTCCCACTTGCTCACACAGTTTACTACTTTTTTGTGTAGTTTTTGTCTGCCAGAAACTATAATTCACTAGTTTTGTATCATAAAACAGTCATCGTTTCTCCTCCTAGGGGTTATTCGAGACCTCTTAATCCAAACCGCAAGTAACGAGGCATTGGCTACCTTAAGAGAGTCATAGTTACTCGTCCCCATTGCTCAACCAGTCTGCCACTTTTTCTTACTTTGGCCAGTCTGCCAGAAGCGATATATCACTCGTTTTGTATCTTAAGAGATTCATCGTTACTCCTTCCATAGGTTACTGGTATTCTCTGAGTCAATACCTCTCTTGACGAAAAAGTGGCTATCTTAATAGTGCAATACTTCTTCCTCCGAGTTGCTCACACAGTTTACTACTTTTTGTGTACTTGCCAGTCTGCCAGAAGCGATATGTCACTAGTTGTGTATCATAAAGGAGTCATCGTTTCTCCTCCTAGGGGTTTTCGAGATTTCTTAATCCAAACCGCAAGTAACGAGGCATTGGCTACCTTAAGAGAGTCATAGTTACTCGTCCCAATTGCTCACCCAGTCTGCCACTTTTCCTTACTGCGGCCAGTCTGCCAGAAGCGATATGTCACTCGTTGTGTATCTTAAGAGATTTATCGTTACTCTTTCCATAGGTTACTGGTATTCTCTGATTCAATGCCTCTCGTGACGAAAAAGTGGCTATCTTAATAGTGCAATACTTCTTCCTTCCATTTGCTCACACAGTTTACTACTTTTTTGTGTAGTTTTTGTCTGCCAGAAACTATAATTCACTAGTTTTGTATCATAAAAGAGTCATCGTTTCTCCTCCTAGGGGTTATTCGAGACCTCTTAATGCAAACCGCAAGTAACGAGGCATTGGCTACCTTAAGAGAGTCATAGTTACTCGTCCCCATTGCTCACCCAGTCTGCCACTTTTTCTTACTGTGGCCAGTCTGCCAGAAGCGATATGTCACTCGTGTATCTTAAGAGATTCATCGTTACTCCTTCCATAGGTTACTGGTATTCTCTGAGTCAATACCCCTCTTGACGAAAAAGTGGCTATCTTAATAGTGCAATACTTCTTCCTCCGAGTTGCTCACACAGTTTACTACTTTTTGTGTACTTGCCAGTCTGCCAGAAGCGATATGTCACTAGTTGTGTATCATAAAAGAGTCATCGTTTCTCCTCCTAGGGGTTATTCGAGATTTCTTAATCCAAACCGCAAGTAACGAGGCATTGGCTACCTTAAGAGAGTCATAGTTTCTCGTCCCAATTGCTCACCCAGTCTGCCACTTTTCCTTACTGCGGCCAGTCTGCCAGAAGCGATATGTCACTCGTTGTGTATCTTAAGATATTCATCGTTACTCTTTCCATAGGTTACTGGTATTCTCTGATTCAATGCCTCTCGTGATGAAAAAGTGGCTATCTTAATAGTGCAATACTTCTTCCTCCCAGTTGCTCACACAGTTTACTACTTTTTTGTGTAGTTTTTGTCTGCCAGAAACAATAATTAACTAGTTTTGTATCATAAAAGATTCATCGTTCTCCTCCTAGGGGTTATTCGAAACCTCTTAATCCAAACCGCAAGTAACGAGGCATTGGCTACCTTAAGAGAGTCATAGTTACTCGTCCCAATTGCTCAACCAGTCTGCCACTTTTTCTTACTGCGGCCAGTCTGCCAGAAGCGATATGTCACTCGTTGTGTATCTTAAGAGATTCATCGTTACTCCTTCCATAGGTTACTGGTATTCTCTGAGTCAATACCTCTCGTGACGAAAAAGTGGCTATCTTAATAGTGCAATACTTCTTCCTCCGAGTTGCTCACACAGTTTACTACTTTTTGTGTAGTTTTTGTCTGCCAGAAACTATAATTCACTAGCTGTGTATCATAAAAGAGTCATCGTTTCTCCTCCTAGGGGTTTTCGAGATTTCCTAATCCAAACCGCAAGTAACGAGGCATTGGCTACCTTAAGAGAGTCATAGTTACTCGTCCCCATTGCTCAACCAGTCTGCCACTTTTTCTTACTGTGGCCAGTCTGCCAGAAGCGATATGTCACTCGTTGTGTATCTTAAGAGATTCATCGTTACTCCTTCCATAGGTTACTGGTATTCTCTGAGTCAATACCTCTCTTGACGAAAAAGTGGCTATCTTAATAGTGCAATACTTCTTCCTCCGAGTTGCTCACACAGTTTACTACTTTTTGTGTACTTGCCAGTCTGCCAGAAGCGATATGTCACTAGTTGTGTATCATAAAAGAGTCATCGTTTCTCCTCCTAGGGGTTATTCGAGATTTCTTAATCCAAACCGCAAGTAACGAGGCATTGGCTACCTTAAGAGAGTTATAGTTTCTCGTCCCAATTGCCACCCAGTCTGCCACTTTTCCTTACTGCGGCCAGTCTGCCAGAAGCGATATGTCACTCGTTGTGTATCTTAAGAGATTCATCGTTACTCTTTCCATAGGTTACTGGTATTCTCTGATTCAATGCCTCTCGTGACGAAAAAGTGGCTATCTTAATAGTGCAATACTTCTTCCTCCCAGTTGCTCACACAGTTTACTACTTTTTTGTGTAGTTTTTGTCTGCCAGAAACTATAATTCACTAGTTTTGTATCATAAAAGAGTCATCGTTTATCCTCCTAGGGGTTATTCGAGACCTCTTAATCCAAACCGCAAGTAACGAGGCATTGGCTACCTTAAGAGAGTCATAGTTACTCGTCCCAATTACTCACCCAGTCTGCCACTTTTTCTTACTGCGGCCAGTCTGCCAGAAGCGATATGTCACTCGTTGTGTATCTTAAGAGATTCATCGTTACTCCTTCCATAGGTTACTGGTATTCTCTGAGTCAATACCTCTCGTGACGAAAAAGTGGCTATCTTAATAGTGCAATACTTCTTCCTCCGAGTTGCTCACACAGTTTACTACTTTTTGTGTAGTTTTTGTCTGCCAGAAACTATAATTCACTAGCTGTGTATCATAAAAGAGTCATCGTTTCTCCTCCTAGGGGTTTTCGAGATTTCATAATCCAAACCGCAAGTAACGAGGCATTGGCTACCTTAAGAGAGTCATAGTTTCTCGTCCCAATTGCTCACCCAGTCTGCCACTTTTCCTTACTGCGGCCAGTCTGCCAGAAGCGATATGTCACTCGTTGTGTATCTTAAGAGATTCATCGTTACTCTTTCCATAGGTTACTGGTATTCTCTGATTCAATGCCTCTCGTGACGAAAAAGTGGCTATCTTAATAGTGCAATAGTTCTTCCTCCCAGTTGCTCACACAGTTTACTACTTTTTTGTGTAGTTTTTGTCTGCCAGAAACTATAATTCACTAGTTTTGTATCATAAAACAGTCATCGTTTCTCCTCCTAGGGGTTATTCGAGACCTCTTAATCCAAACCGCAAGTAACGAGGCATTGGCTACCTTAAGAGAGTCATAGTTACTCGTCCCCATTGCTCAACCAGTCTGCCACTTTTTCTTACTTTGGCCAGTCTGCCAGAAGCGATATATCACTCGTTTTGTATCTTAAGAGATTCATCGTTACTCCTTCCATAGGTTACTGGTATTCTCTGAGTCAATACCTCTCTTGACGAAAAAGTGGCTATCTTAATAGTGCAATACTTCTTCCTCCGAGTTGCTCACACAGTTTACTACTTTTTGTGTACTTGCCAGTCTGCCAGAAGCGATATGTCACTAGTTGTGTATCATAAAGGAGTCATCGTTTCTCCTCCTAGGGGTTTTCGAGATTTCTTAATCCAAACCGCAAGTAACGAGGCATTGGCTACCTTAAGAGAGTCATAGTTACTCGTCCCAATTGCTCACCCAGTCTGCCACTTTTCCTTACTGCGGCCAGTCTGCCAGAAGCGATATGTCACTCGTTGTGTATCTTAAGAGATTTATCGTTACTCTTTCCATAGGTTACTGGTATTCTCTGATTCAATGCCTCTCGTGACGAAAAAGTGGCTATCTTAATAGTGCAATACTTCTTCCTTCCATTTGCTCACACAGTTTACTACTTTTTTGTGTAGTTTTTGTCTGCCAGAAACTATAATTCACTAGTTTTGTATCATAAAAGAGTCATCGTTTCTCCTCCTAGGGGTTATTCGAGACCTCTTAATGCAAACCGCAAGTAACGAGGCATTGGCTACCTTAAGAGAGTCATAGTTACTCGTCCCAATTCCTCACCCAGTCTGCCACTTTTCCTTACTGCGGCCAGTCTGCCAGAAGCGATATGTCACTCGTTGTGTATCTTAAGAGATTCATCGTTACTCTTTCCATAGGTTACTGGTATTCTCTGATTCAATGCCTCTCGTGACGAAAAAGTGGCTATCTTAATAGTGCAATACTTCTTCCTCCCAGTTGCTCACACAGTTTACTACTTTTTTGTGTAGTTTTTGTCTGCCAGAAACTATAATTCACTAGCTGTGTATCATAAAAGAGTCATCGTTTCTCCTCCTAGGGGTTATTCGAGACCTCTTAATGCAAACCGCAAGTAACGAGGCATTGGCTACCTTAAGAGAATCATAGTTACTCGTCCCAATTGCTCACCCAGTCTGCCACTTTTCCTTACTGCGGCCAGTCTGCCAGAAGCGATATGTCACTCGTTGTGTATCTTAAGAGATTCATCGTTACTCTTTCCATAGGTTACTGGTATTCTCTGATTCAATGCCTCTCGTGACGAAAAAGTGGCTATCTTAATAGTGCAATACTTCTTCCTCCCAGTTGCTCACACAGTTTACTACTTTTTTGTGTAGTTTTTGTCTGCCAGAAACTATAATTCACTAGCTGTGTATCATAAAAGAGTCATCGTTTCTCCTCCTAGGGGTTATTCGAGACCTCTTAATGCAAACCGCAAGTAACGAGGCATTGGCTACCTTAAGAGAGTCATAGTTACCCGTCCCAATTGCTCACCCAGTCTGCCACTTTTCCTTACTGCGGCCAGTCTGCCAGAAGCGATATGTCACTCGTTGTGTATCTTAAGAGATTCATCGTTACTCTTTCCATAGGTTACTGGTATTCTCTGATTCAATGCCTCTCGTGACGAACAAGTGGCTATCTTAATAGTGCAATACTTCTTCCTCCGAGTTGCTCACACAGTTTACTACTTTTTGTGTAGTTTTTGTCTGCCAGAAACTATAATTCACTAGCTGTGTATCATAAAAGAGTCATCGTTTCACCTCCTAGGGGTTTTCGAGATTTCTTAATCCAAACCGCAAGTAACGAGGCATTGGCTACCTTAAGAGAGTCATAGTTACTCGTCCCCATTGCTCACCCAGTCTGCCACTTTTTCTTACTGTGGCCAGTCTGCCAGAAGCGATATGTCACTCGGTGTGTGTCTTAAGAGATTCATCGTTACTCCTTCCATAGGTTACTGGTATTCTCTGAGTCAATACCTCTCTTGACGAAAAAGTGGCTATCTTAATAGTGCAATACTTCTTCCTCCGAGTTGCTCACACAGTTTACTACTTTTTGTGTACTTGCCAGTCTGCCAGAAGCGATATGTCACTAGTTGTGTATCATAAAAGGGTCATCGTTTCTCCTCCTAGGGGTTATTCGAGATTTCTTAATCCAAACCGCAAGTAACGAGGCATTGGCTACCTTAAGAGCGTCATAGTTACTCGTCCCAATTGCTCACCCAGTCTGCCACTTTTCCTTACTGCGGCCAGTCTGCCAGAAGCGATATGTCACTCGTTGTGTATCTTAAGAGATTCATCGTTACTCTTTCCATAGGTTACTGGTATTCTCTGATTCAATGCCTCTCGTGACGAAAAAGTGGCTATCTTAATAGTGCAATACTTCTTCCTCCCAGTTGCTCACACAGTTTACTACTTTTTTGTGTAGTTTTTGTCTGCCAGAAACTATAATTCACTAGCTGTGTATCATAAAAGAGACATCGTTTTTCCTCCTAGGGGTTATTCGAGACCTCTTAATGCAAACCGCAAGTAACGAGGCATTGGCTACCTTAAGAGAGTCATAGTTACTCGTCCCAATTGCTCACCCAGTCTGCCACTTTTCCTTACTGCGGCCAGTCTGCCAGAAGCGATATGTCACTCGTTGTGTATCTTAAGAGATTCATCGTTACTCTTTCCATAGGTTACTGGTATTCTCTGATTCAATGCCTCTCGTGACGAAAAAGTGGCTATCTTAATAGTGCAATACTTCTTCCTCCCAGTTGCTCACACAGTTTACTACTTTTTTGTGTAGTTTTTGTCTGCCAGAAACTATAATTCACTAGTTTTGTATCATAAAACAGTCATCGTTTCTCCTCCTAGGGGTTATTCGAGACCTCTTAATCCAAACCGCAAGTAACGAGGCATTGGCTACCTTAAGAGAGTCATAGTTACTCGTCCCAATTGCTCACCCAGTCTGCCACTTTTTCTTACTGCGGCCAGTCTGCCAGAAGCGATATGTCACTCGTTGTGTATCTTAAGAGATTCATCGTTACTCCTTCCATAGGTTACTGGTATTCTCTGAGTCATTACCTCTCGTGACGAAAAAGTGGCTATCTTAATAGTGCAATACTTCTTCCTCCGAGTTGCTCACACAGTTTACTATTTTTTGTGTAGTTTTTGTCTGCCAGAAACTATAATTCACTAGCTGTGTATCATAAAAGAGTCATCGTTCCTCCTCCTAGGGGTTTTCGAGATTTCTTAATCCAAACCGCAAGTAACGAGGCATTGGCTACCTTAAGAGAGTCATAGTTACTCGTCCCCATTGCTCACCCAGTCTGCCACTTTTTCTTACTGTGGCCAGTCTGCCAGAAGCGATATGTCACTCGTTGTGTATCTTAAGAGATTCATCGTTACTCCTTCCATAGGTTACTGGTATTCTCTGAGTCAATACCCCTCTTGACGAAAAAGTGGCTATCTTAATAGTGCAATCCTTCTTCCTCCGAGTTGCTCACACAGTTTACTACTTTTTGTGTACTTGCCAGTCTGCCAGAAGCGATATGTCACTAGTTGTGTATCATAAAAGGGTCATCGTTTCTCCTCCTAGGGGTTATTCGAGATTTCTTAATCCAAACCGCAAGTAACGAGGCATTGGCTACCTTAAGAGAGTCATAGTTACTCGTCCCAATTGCTCACCCAGTCTGCCACTTTTCCTTACTGCGGCCAGTCTGCCAGAAGCGATATGTCACTGGTTGTGTATCTTAAGAGATTCATCGTTACTCTTTCCATAGGTTACTGGTATTCTCTGATTCAATGCCTCTCGTGACGAAAAAGTGGCTATCTTAATAGTGCAATACTTCTTCCTCCCAGTTGCTCACACAGTTTACTACTTTTTTGTGTAGTTTTTGTCTGCCAGAAACTATAATTCACTAGCTGTGTATCATAAAAGAGTCATCGTTTCTCCTCCTAGGGGTTATTCGAGATTTCTTAATCCAAACCGCAAGTAACGAGGCATTGGCTACCTTAAGAGAGTCATAGTTACTCGTCCCAATTGCTCACCCAGTCTGCCACTTTTCCTTACTACGGCCAGTCTGCCAGAAGCGATATGTCACCCGTTGTGTATCTTAAGAGATTCATCGTTACTCTTTCCATAGGTTACTGGTATTCTCTGATTCAATGCCTCTCGTGACGAAAAAGTGGCTATCTTAATAGTGCAATACTTCTTCCTCCCATTTGCTCACACAGTTTACTACTTTTTTGTGTAGTTTTTGTCTGCCAGAAAGTATAATTCACTAGTTTTGTATCATAAAAGAGTCATCGTTTCTCCTCCTAGCGGTTATTCGAGACCTCTTAATGCAAACCGCAAGTAACGAGGCATTGGCTACCTTAAGAGAGTCATAGTTACTCGTCCCAATTGCTCACCCAGTCTGCCACTTTTCCTTACTGCGGCCAGTCTGCCAGAAGCGATATGTCACTCGTTGTGTATCTTAAGAGATTCATCGTTACTCTTTCCATACGTTACTGGTATTCTCTGATTCAATGCCTCTCGTGACGAAAAAGTGACTATCTTAATAGTGCAATACTTCTTCCTCCCAGTTGCTCACACAGTTTACTACTTTTTTGTGTAGTTTTTGTCTGCCAGAAACTATAATTCACTAGTTTTGTATCATAAAACAGTCATCGTTTCTCCTCCTAGGGGTTATTCGAGACCTCTTAATCCAAACCGCAAGTAACGAGGCATTGGCTACCTTAAGAGAGTCATAGTTACTCGTCCCAATTGCTCACCCAGTCTGCCACTTTTTCTTACTGCGGCCAGTCTGCCAGAAGCGATATGTCACTCGTTGTGTATCTTAAGAGATTCATCGTTACTCCTTCCATAGGTTACTGGTATTCTCTGAGTCATTACCTCTCGTGACGAAAAAGTGGCTATCTTAATAGTGCAATACTTCTTCCTCCGAGTTGCTCACACAGTTTACTATTTTTTGTGTAGTTTTTGTCTGCCAGAAACTATAATTCACTAGCTGTGTATCATAAAAGAGTCATCGTTCCTCCTCCTAGGGGTTTTCGAGATTTCTTAATCCAAACCGCAAGTAACGAGGCACTGGCTACCTTAAGAGAGTCATAGTTACTCGTCCCCATTGCTCACCCAGTCTGCCACTTTTTCTTACTGTGGCCAGTCTGCCAGAAGCGATATGTCACTCGTTGTGTATCTTAAGAGATTCATCGTTACTCCTTCCATAGGTTACTGGTATTCTCTGAGTCAATACCTCTCTTGACGAAAAAGTGGCTATCTTAATAGTGCAATCCTTCTTCCTCCGAGTTGCTCACACAGTTTACTACTTTTTGTGTACTTGCCAGTCTGCCAGAAGCGATATGTCACTAGTTGTGTATCATAAAAGGGTCATCGTTTCTCCTCCTAGGGGTTATTCGAGATTTCTTAATCCAAACCGCAAGTAACGAGGCATTGGCTACCTTAAGAGAGTCATAGTTACTCGTCCCAATTGCTCACCCAGTCTGCCACTTTTCCTTACTGCGGCCAGTCTGCCAGAAGCGATATGTCACTCGTTGTGTATCTTAAGAGATTCATCGTTACTCTTTCCATAGGTTACTGGTATTCTCTGATTCAATGCCTCTCGTGACGAAAAAGTGGCTATCTTAATAGTGCAATACTTCTTCCTCCCAGTTGCTCACACAGTTTACTACTTTTTTGTGTAGTTTTTGTCTGCCAGAAACTATAATTCACTAGCTGTGTATCATAAAAGAGTCATCGTTTCTCCTCCTAGGGGTTATTCGAGATTTCTTAATCCAAACCGCAAGTAACGAGGCATTGGCTACCTTAAGAGAGTCATAGTTACTCGTCCCAATTGCTCACCCAGTCTGCCACTTTTCCTTACTACGGCCAGTCTGCCAGAAGCGATATGTCACCCGTTGTGTATCTTAAGAGATTCATCGTTACTCTTTCCATAGGTTACTGGTATTCTCTGATTCAATGCCTCTCGTGACGAAAAAGTGGCTATCTTAATAGTGCAATACTTCTTCCTCCCATTTGCTCACACAGTTTACTACTTTTTTGTGTAGTTTTTGTCTGCCAGAAAGTATAATTCACTAGTTTTGTATCATAAAAGAGTCATCGTTTCTCCTCCTAGGGGTTATTCGAGACCTCTTAATGCAAACCGCAAGTAACGAGGCATTGGCTACCTTAAGAGAGTCATAGTTACTCGTCCCAATTGCTCACCCAGTCTGCCACTTTTCCTTACTGCGGCCAGTCTGCCAGAAGCGATATGTCACTCGTTGTGTATCTTAAGAGATTCATCGTTACTCTTTCCATACGTTACTGGTATTCTCTGATTCAATGCCTCTCGTGACGAAAAAGTGGCTATCTTAATAGTGCAATACTTCTTCCTCCCAGTTGCTCACACAGTTTACTACTTTTTTGTGTAGTTTTTGTCTGCCAGAAACTATAATTCACTAGTTTTGTATCATAAAAGAGTCATCGTTTCTCCTCCTAGGGGTTATTCGAGACCTCTTAATCCAAACCGCAAGTAACGAGGCATTGGCTACCTTAAGAGAGTCATAGTTACTCGTCCCAATTGCTCACCCAGTCTGCCACTTTTTCTTACTGCGGCCAGTCTGCCAGAAGCGATATGTCACTCGTTGTGTATCTTAAGAGATTCATCGTTACTCCTTCCATAGGTTACTGGTATTCTCTGAGTCAATACCTCTCGTGACGAAAAAGTGGCGATCTTAATAGTGCAATACTTCTTCCTCCGAGTTGCTCACACAGTTTACTACTTTTTGTGTAGTTTTTGTCTGCCAGAAACTATAATTCACTAGCTGTGTATCATAAAAGAGTCATCGTTTCTCCTCCTAGGGGTTTTCGAGATTTCATAATCCAAACCGCAAGTAACGAGGCATTGGCTACCTTAAGAGAGTCATAGTTACTCGTCCCAATTGCTCACCCAGTCTGCCACTTTTCCTTACTGCGGCCAGTCTGCCAGAAGCGATATGTCACTCGTTGTGTATCTTAAGAGATTCATCGTTACTCTTTCCATAGGTTACTGGTATTCTCTGATTCAATGCCTCTCGTGACGAAAAAGTGGCTATCTTAATAGTGCAATACTTCTTCCTCCCAGTTGCTCACACAGTTTACTACTTTTTTGTGTAGTTTTTGTCTGCCAGAAACTATAATTCACTAGTTTTGTATCATAAAAGAGTCATCGTTTCTCCTCCTAGGGGTTATTCGAGACCTCTTAATCCAAACCGCAAGTAACGAGGCATTGGCTACCTTAAGAGAGTCATAGTTACTCGTCCCAATTGCTCACCCAGTCTGCCACTTTTCCTTACTGCGGCCAGTCTGCCAGAAGCGATATGTCACTCGTTGTGTATCTTAAGAGATTCATCGTTACTCTTTCCATAGGTTACTGGTTTTCTCTGATTCAATGCCTCTCGTGACGAAAAAGTGGCTATCTTAATAGTGCAATACTTCTTCCTCCGAGTTGCTCACACAGTTTACTACTTTTTGTGTAGTTTTTGTCTGCCAGAAACTATAATTCACTAGCTGTGTATCATAAAAGAGTCATCGTTTCTCCTCCTAGGGGTTTTCGAGATTTCTTAATCCAAACCGCAAGTAACGAGGCATTGGCTACCTTAAGAGAGTCATAGTTACTCGTCCCAATTGCTCACCCAGTCTGCCACTTTTCCTTACTGCGGCCAGTCTGCCAGAAGCGATATGTCACTCGTTGTGTGTCTTAAGAGATTCATCGTTACTCCTTCCATAGGTTACTGGTATTCTCTGAGTCAATACCTCTCTTGACGAAAAAGTGGCTATCTTAATAGTGCAATACTTCTTCCTCCGAGTTGCTCACACAGTTTACTACTTTTTGTGTACTTGCAGGTCTGCCAGAAGCGATATGTCACTAGTTGTGTATCATAAAAGGGTCATCGTTTCTCCTCCTAGGGGTTATTCGAGATTTCTTAATCCAAACCGCAAGTAACGAGGCATTGGCTACCTTAAGAGAGTCATAGTTTCTCGTCCCAATTGCTCACCCAGTCTGCCACTTTTCCTTACTGCGGCCAGTCTGCCAGAAGCGATATGTCACTCGTTGTGTATCTTAAGATATTCATCGTTACTCTTTCCATAGGTTACTGGTATTCTCTGATTCAATGCCTCTCGTGATGAAAAAGTGGCTATCTTAATAGTGCAATACTTCTTCCTCCGAGTTGCTCACACAGTTTACAACTTTTTGTGTAGTTTTTGTCTGCCAGAAACTATAATTCACTAGTTGTGTATCATAAAAGAGTCATCGTTTCTCCTCCTAGGGGTTATTCGAGATATCTTAATCCAAACCGCAAGTAACGAGGCATTGGCTACCTTAAGAGAGTCATAGTTACTCGTCCCAATTGCTCACCCAGTCTGCCACTTTTTCTTACTGCGGCCAGTCTGCCAGAAGCGATATGTCACTCGTTGTGTATCTTAAGAGATTCATCGTTACTCCTTCCATAGGTTACTGGTATTCTCTGAGTCAATACCTCTCGTGACGAAAAATTGGCTATCTTAATAGTGCAATACTTCTTCCTCCGAGTTGCTCACACAGTTTACTACTTTTTGTGTAGTTTTTGTCTGCCAGAAACTATAATTCACTAGCTGTGTATCATAAAAGAGTCATCGTTTCTCCTCCTAGGGGTTATTCGAGATTTCTTAATCCAAACCGCAAGTAACGAGGCATTGGCTACCTTAAGAGAGTCATAGTTACTCGTCCCCATTGCTCAACCAGTCTGCCACTTTTTCTTACTGTGGCCAGTCTGCCACAAGCGATATGTCACTCGTTGTGTATCTTAAGAGATTCATCGTTACTCCTTCCATAGGTTACTGGTATTCTCTGAGTCAATACCTCTCTTGACGAAAAAGTGGCTATCTTAATAGTGCAATACTTCTTCCTCCGAGTTGCTCACACAGTTTACTACTTTTTGTGTACTTGCCAGTCTGCCAGAAGCGATATGTCACTAGTTGTGTATCATAAAAGAGTCATCGTTTCTCCTCCTAGGGGTTATTCGAGATTTCTTAATCCAAACCGCAAGTAACGAGGCATTGGCTACCTTAAGAGAGTCATAGTTTCTCGTCCCAATTGCTCACCCAGTCTGCCACTTTTCCTTACTGCGGCCAGTCTGCCAGAAGCGATATGTCACTCGTTGTGTATCTTAAGAGATTCATCGTTACTCTTTCCATAGGTTACTGGTATTCTCTGATTCAATGCCTCTCGTGACGAAAAAGTGGCTATCTTAATAGTGCAATACTTCTTCCTCCCAGTTGCTCACACAGTTTACTACTTTTTTGTGTAGTTTTTGTCTGCCAGAAACTATAATTCACTAGTTTTGTATCATAAAAGAGTCATCGTTTCTCCTCCTAGGGGTTATTCGAGACCTCTTAATCCAAACCGCAAGTAACGAGGCATTGGCTACCTTAAGAGAGTCATAGTTACTCGTCCCAATTGCTCACCCAGTCTGCCACTTTTTCTTACTGCGGCCAGTCTGCCAGAAGCGATATGTCACTCGTTGTGTATCTTAAGAGATTCATCGTTACTCCTTCCATAGGTTACTGGTATTCTCTGAGTCAATACCTCTCGTGACGAAAAAGTGGCTATCTTAATAGTGCAATAATTCTTCCTCCGAGTTGCTCACACAGTTTACTACTTTTTGTGTAGTTTTTGTCTGCCAGAAACTATAATTCACTAGCTGTGTATCATAAAAGAGTCATCGTTTCTCCTCCTAGGGGTTTTCGAGATTTCTTAATCCAAACCGCAAGTAACGAGGCATTGGCTACCTTAAGAGAGTCATAGTTACTCGTCCCCATTGCTCAACCAGTCTGCCACTTTTTCTTACTGTGGCCAGTCTGCCAGAAGTGATATGTCACTCGTTGTGTATCTTAAGAGATTCATCGTTACTCCTTCCATAGGTTACTGGTATTCTCTGAGTCAATACCTCTCTTGACGAAAAAGTGGCTATCTTAATAGTGCAATACTTCTTCCTCCGAGTTGCTCACACAGTTTACTACTTTTTGTGTACTTGCCAGTCTGCCAGAAGCGATATGTCACTAGTTGTGTATCATAAAAGAGTCATCGTTTCTCCTCCTAGGGGTTATTCGAGATTTCTTAATCCAAACCGCAAGTAACGAGGCATTGGCTACCTTAAGAGAGTCATAGTTTCTCGTCCCAATTGCTCACCCAGTCTGCCACTTTTCCTTACTGCGGCCAGTCTGCCAGAAGCGATATGTCACTCGTTGTGTATCTTAAGAGATTCATCGTTACTCTTTCCATAGGTTACTGGTATTCTCTGATTCAATGCCTCTCGTGACGAAAAAGTGGCTATCTTAATAGTGCAATACTTCTTCCTCCCAGTTGCTCACACAGTTTACTACTTTTTTGTGTAGTTTTTGTCTGCCAGAAACTATAATTCACTAGTTTTGTATCATAAAAGAGTCATCGTTTCTCCTCCTAGGGGTTATTCGAGACCTCTTAATCCAAACCGCAAGTAACGAGGCATTGGCTACCTTAAGAGAGTCATAGTTTCTCGTCCCAATTGCTCACCCAGTCTGCCACTTTTTCTTACTGCGGCCAGTCTGCCATAAGCGATATGTCACTCGTTGTGTATCTTAAGAGATTCATCGTTACTCCTTCCATAGGTTACTGGTATTCTCTGAGTCAATACCACTCGTGACGAAAAAGTGGCTATCTTAATAGTGCAATACTTCTTCCTCCGAGTTGCTCACACAGTTTACTACTTTTTGTGTAGTTTTTGTCTGCCAGAAACTATAATTCACTAGCTGTGTATCATAAAAGAGTCATCGTTTCTCCTCCTAGGGGTTTTCGAGATTTCTTAATCCAAACCGCAAGTAACGAGGCATTGGCTACCTTAAGAGAGTCATAGTTACTCGTCCCCATTGCTCAACCAGTCTGCCACTTTTTCTTACTTTGGCCAGTCTGCCATAAGCGATATATCACTCGTTTTGTATCTTAAGAGATTCATCGTTACTCCTTCCATAGGTTACTGGTATTCTCTGAGTCAATACCTCTCTTGACGAAAAAGTGGCTATCTTAATAGTGCAATACTTCTTCCTCCGAGTTGCTCACACAGTTTACTACTTTTTGTGTACTTGCCAGTCTGCCAGAAGCGATATGTCACTAGTTGTGTATCATAAAAGAGTCATCGTTTCTCCTCCTAGGGGTTATTCGAGATTTCTTAATCCCAACCGCAAGTAACGAGGCATTGGCTACCTTAAGAGAGTCATAGTTTCTCGTCCCAATTGCTCACCCAGTCTGCCACTTTTCCTTACTGCGGCCAGTCTGCCAGAAGCGATATGTCACTCGTTGTGTATCTTAAGAGATTTATCGTTACTCTTTCCACAGGTTACTGGTATTCTCTGATTCAATGCCTCTCGTGACGAAAAAGTGGCTATCTTAATAGTGCAATACTTCTTCCTTCCATTTGCTCACACAGTTTACTACTTTTTTGTGTAGTTTTTGTCTGCCAGAAACTATAATTCACTAGCTGTGTATCATAAAAGAGTCATCGTTTCTCCTCCTAGGGGTTATTCGAGACCTCTTAATGCAAACCGCAAGTAACGAGGCATTGGCTACCTTAAGAGAGTCATACTTACTCGTCCCAATTGCTCACCCAGTCTGCCACTTTTCCTTACTGCGGCCAGTCTGCCAGAAGCGATATGTCTCTCGTTGTGTATCTTAAGAGATTCATCGTTACTCTTTCCATAGGTTACTGGTATTCTCTGATTCAATGCCTCTCGTGACGAAAAAGTGGCTATCTTAATAGTGCAATACTTCTTCCTCCGAGTTGCTCACACAGTTTACTACTTTTTGTGTAGTTTTTGTCTGCCAGAAACTATAATTCACTAGCTGTGTATCATAAAAGAGTCATCGTTTCTCCTCCTAGGGGTTTTCGAGATTTCTTAATCCAAACCGCAAGTAACGAGGCATTGGCTACCTTAAGAGAGTCATAGTTACTCGTCCCCATTGCTCACCCAGTCTGCCACCTTTTCTTACTGTGGCCAGTCTGCCAGAAGCGATATGTCACTCGTTGTGTGTCTTAAGAGATTCATCGTTACTCCTTCCATAGGTTACTGGTATTCTCTGAGTCAATACCTCTCTTGACGAAAAAGTGGCTATCTTAATAGTGCAATACTTCTTCCTCCGAGTTGCTCACACAGTTTACTACTTTTTGTGTACTTGCCAGTCTGCCAGAAGCGATATGTCACTAGTTGTGTATCATAAAAGAGTCATCGTTTCTCCTCCTAGGGGTTTTCGAGATTTCTTAATCCAAACCGCAAGTAACGAGGCATTGGCTACCTTAAGAGAGTCATAGTTACTCGTCCCCATTGCTCACCCAGTCTGCAACCTTTTCTTACTGTGGCCAGTCTGCCAGAAGCGATATGTCACTCGTTGTGTGTCTTAAGAGATTCATCGTTACTCCTTCCATAGGTTACTGGTATTCTCTGAGTCAATACCTCTCTTGACGAAAAAGTGGCTATCTTAATAGTGCAATACTTCTTCCTCCGAGTTGCTCACACAGTTTACTACTTTTTGTGTACTTGCCAGTCTGCCAGAAGCGATATGTCACTAGTTGTGTATCATAAAAGAGTCATCGTTTCTCCTCCTAGGGGTTATTCGAGATTTCTTAATCCAAACCGCAAGTAACGAGGCATTGGCTACCTTAAGAGAGTCATAGTTACTCGTCCCAATTACTCACCCAGTCTGCCACTTTTTCTTACTGCGGCCAGTCTGCCAGAAGCGATATGTCACTCGTTGTGTATCTTAAGAGATTCATCGTTACTCCTTCCATAGGTTACTGGTATTCTCTGAGTCAATACCTCTCGTGACGAAAAAGTGGCTATCTTAATAGTGCAATACTTCTTCCTCCGAGTTGCTCACACAGTTTACTACATTTTGTGTAGTTTTTGTCTGCCAGAAATTATAATTCACTAGCTGTGTATCATAAAAGAGTCATCGTTTCTCCTCCTAGGGGTTATTCGAGATTTCTTAATCCAAACCGCAAGTAACGAGGCATTGGCTACCTTAAGAGAGTCATAGTTTCTCGTCCCAATTGCTCACCCAGTCTGCCACTTTTCCTTACTGCGGCCAGTCTGCCAGAAGCGATATGTCACTCGTTGTGTATCTTAAGAGATTCATCGTTACTCTTTCCATAGGTTACTGGTATTCTCTGATTCAATGCCTCTCGTGACGAAAAAGTGGCTATCTTAATAGTGCAATACTTCTTCCTCCGAGTTGCTCACACAGTTTACTACTTTTTGTGTAGTTTTTGTCTGCCAGAAACTATAATTCACTAGCTGTGTATCATAAAAGAGTCATCGTTTCTCCTCCTAGGGGTTATTCGAGACCTCTTAATGCAAACCGCAAGTAACGAGGCATTGGCTACCTTAAGAGAGTCATAGTTACTCGACCCAATTGCTCACCCAGTCTGCCACTTTTTCTTACTGCGGCCAGTCTGCCAGAAGCGATATGTCACTCGTTGTGTATCTTAAGAGATTCATCGTTACTCCTTCCATAGGTTACTGGTATTCTCTGAGTCAATACCTCTCTTGACGAAAAAGTGGCTATCTTAATAGTGCAATACTTCTTCCTCCCAGTTGCTCACACAGTTTACTACTTTTTGTGTACTTGCCAGTCTGCCAGAAGCGATATGTCACTAGTTGTGTATCATAAAAGAGTCATTGCTTCTCCTCCTAGGGGTTTTCGAGATTTCTTAATCCAAACCGCAAGTAACGAGGCATTGGCTACCTTAAGAGAGTCATAGTTACTCGTCCCAATTGCTCACCCAGTCTGCCACTTTTCCTTACTGCGGCCAGTCTGCCAGAAGCGATATGTCACTCGTTGTGTATCTTAAGAGATTTATCGTTACTCTTTCCATAGGTTACTAGTATTCTCTGATTCAATGCCTCTCGTGACGAAAAAGTGGCTATCTTAATAGTGCAATACTTCTTCCTTCCATTTGCTCACACAGTTTACTACTTTTTTGTGTAGTTTTTGTCTGCCAGAAACTATAATTCACTAGTTTTGTATCATAAAAGAGTCATCGTTTCTCCTCCTAGGGGTTATTCGAGACCTCTTAATGCAAACCGCAAGTAACGAGGCATTGGCTACCTTAAGAGAGTCATAGTTACTCGTCCCAATTGCTCACCCAGTCTGCCACTTTTCCTTACTGCGGCCAGTCTGCCAGAAGCGATATGTCACTCGTTGTGTATCTTAAGAGATTCATCGTTACTCTTTCCATAGGTTACCGGTATTCTCTGATTCAATGCCTCTCGTGTTGAAAAAGTGGCTATCTTAATAGTGCAATTCTTCTTCCTCCGAGTTGCTCACACCGTTTACTGCTTTTTGTGTAGTTTTTGTCTGCCAGAAACTATAATTCACTAGCTGTGTATCATAAAAGAGTCATCGTTTCTCCTCCTAGGGGTTATTCGAGACCTCTTAATCCAAACCGCAAGTAACGAGGCATTGGCTACCTTAAGAGAGTCATAGTTACTCGTCCCAATTGCTCACCCAGTCTGCCACTTTTTCTTACTGCGGCCAGTCTGCCAGAAGCGATATGTCACTCGTTGTGTATCTTAAGAGATTCATCGTTACTCCTTCCATAGGTTACTGGTATTCTCTGAGTCAATACCTCTCGTGACGAAAAAGTGGCTATCTTAATAGTGCAATACTTCTTCCTCCGAGTTGCTCACACAGTTTACTACTTTTTGTGTAGTTTTTGTCTGCCAGAAACTATAATTCACTAGCTGTGTATCATAAAAGAGTCATCGTTTCCCTCCTAGGGGTTTTCGAGATTTCTTAATCCAAACCGCAAGTAACGAGGCATTGGCTACCTTAAGAGAGTCATAGTTACTCGTCCCCATTGCTCAACCAGTCTGCCACTTTTTCTTACTGTGGCCAGTCTGCCAGAAGCGGTATGTCACACGTTGTGTATCTTAAGAGATTCATCGTTACTCCTTCCATAGGTTACTGGTATTCTCTGAGTCAATACCTCTCTTGACGAAAAAGTGGCTATCTTAATAGTGCAATACTTCTTCCTCCGAGTTGCTCACACAGTTTACTACTTTTTGTGTACTTGCCAGTCTGCCAGAAGCGATATGTCACTAGTTGTGTATCATAAAAGAGTCATCGTTTCTCCTCCTAGGGGTTATTCGAGATTTCTTAATCCAAACCGCAAGTAACGAGGCATTGGCTACCTTAAGAGAGTCATAGTTTCTCTTCCCAATTGCTCACCCAGTCTGCCACTTTTCCTTACTGCGGCCAGTCTGCCAGAAGCGATATGTCACTCGTTGTGTATCTTAAGAGATTCATCGTTACTCTTTCCATAGGTTACTGGTATTCTCTGATTCAATGCCTCTCGTGACGAAAAAGTGGCTATCTTAATAGTGCAATACTTCTTCCTCCCAGTTGCTCACACAGTTTACTACTTTTTTGTGTAGTTTTTGTCTGCCAGAAACTATAATTCACTAGTTTTGTATCATAAAAGAGTCATCGTTTCTCCTCCTAGGGGTTATTCGAGACCTCTTAATCCAAACCGCAAGTAACGAGGCATTGGCTACCTTAAGAGAGTCATAGTTACTCGTCCCAATTGCTCACCCAGTCTGCCACTTTTTCTTACTGCGGCCAGTCTGCCATAAGCGATATGTCACTCGTTGTGTATCTTAAGAGATTCATCGTTACTCCTTCCATAGGTTACTGGTATTCTCTGAGTCAATACCTCTCGTGACGAAAAAGTGGCTATCTTAATAGTGCAATACTTCTTCCTCCGAGTTGCTCACACAGTTTACTACTTTTTGTGTAGTTTTTGTCTGCCAGAAACTATAATTCACTAGCTGTGTATCATAAAAGAGTCATCGTTTCTCCTCCTAGGGGTTTTCGAGATTTCTTAATCCAAACCGCAAGTAACGAGGCATTGGCTACCTTAAGAGAGTCATAGTTACTCGTCCCCATTGCTCAACCAGTCTGCCACTTTTTCTTACTTTGGCCAGTCTGCCAGAAGCGATATATCACTCGTTTTGTATCTTAAGAGATTCATCGTTACTCCTTCCATAGGTTACTGGTATTCTCTGAGTCAATACCTCTCTTGACGAAAAAGTGGCTATCTTAATAGTGCAATACTTCTTCCTCCGAGTTGCTCACACAGTTTACTACTTTTTGTGTACTTGCCAGTCTGCCAGAAGCGATATGTCACTAGTTGTGTATCATAAAAGAGTCATCGTTTCTCCTCCTAGGGGTTATTCGAGATTTCTTAATCCAAACCGCAAGTAACGAGGCATTGGCTACCTTAAGAGAGTCATAGTTTCTCGTCCCAATTGCTCACCCAGTCTGCCACTTTTCCTTACTGCGGCCAGTCTGCCAGAAGCGATATGTCACTCGTTGTGTATCTTAAGAGATTCATCGTTACTCTTTCCATAGGTTACTGGTATTCTCTGATTCAATGCCTCTCGTGACGAAAAAGTGGCTATCTTAATAGTGCAATACTTCTTCCTCCGAGTTGCTCACACAGTTTACTACTTTTTGTGTAGTTTTTGTCTGCCAGAAACTATAATTCACTAGCTGTGTATCATAAAAGAGTCATCGTTTCTCCTCCTAGGGGTTATTCGAGACCTCTTAATGCAAACCGCAAGTAACGAGGCATTGGATACCTTAAGAGAGTCATAGTTACTCGTCCCAATTGCTCACCCAGTCTGCCACTTTTCCTTACTGCGGCCAGTCTGCCAGAAGCGATATGTCACTCGTTGTGTATCTTAAGAGATTCATCGTTACTCTTTCCATAGGTTACTGGTATTCTCTGATTCAATGCCTCTCGTGACGAAAAAGTGGCTATCTTAATAGTGCAATAGTTCTTCCTCCCAGTTGCTCACACAGTTTACTACTTTTTTGTGTAGTTTTTGTCTGCCAGAAACTATAATTCACTAGTTTTGTATCATAAAACAGTCATCGTTTCTCCTCCTAGGGGTTATTCGAGACCTCTTAATCCAAACCGCAAGTAACGAGGCATTGGCTACCTTAAGAGAGTCATAGTCACTCGTCCCAATTGCTCACCCAGTCTGCCACTTTTTCTTACTGCGGCCAGTCTGCCAGAAGCGATATGTCACTCGTTGTGTATCTTAAGAGATTCATCGTTACTCCTTCCATAGGTTACTGGTATTCTCTGAGTCAATACCTCTCTTGACGAAAAAGTGGCTATCTTAATAGTGCAATACTTCTTCCTCCGAGTTGCTCACACAGTTTACTACTTTTTGTGTACTTGCCAGTCTGCCAGAAGCGATATGTCACTAGTTGTGTATCATAAAAGAGTCATTGTTTCTCCTCCTAGGGGTTTTCGAGATTTCTTAATCCAAACCGCAAGTAACGAGGCATTGGCTACCTTAAGAGAGTCATAGTTACTCGTCCCAATTGCTCACCCAGTCTGCCACTTTTCCTTACTGCGGCCAGTCTGCCAGAAGCGATATGTCACTCGTGTATCTTAAGAGATTTATCGTTACTCTTTCCATAGGTTACTGGTATTCTCTGATTCAATGCCTCTCGTGAAGAAAAAGTGGCTATCTTAATAGTGCAATACTTCTTCCTTCCATTTGCTCACACAGTTTACTACTTTTTTGTGTAGTTTTTGTCTGCCAGAAACTATAATTCACTAGCTTTGTATCATAAAAGAGTCATCGTTTCTCCTCCTAGGGGTTATTCGAGACCTCTTAATGCAAACCGCAAGTAACGAGGCATTGGCTACCTTAAGAGAGTCATAGTTACTCGTCCCAATTGCTCACCCAGTCTGCCACTTTTCCTTACTGCGGCCAGTCTGCCCGAAGCGATATGTCACTAGTTGTGTATCATAAAAGAGTCATCGTTTCTCCTCCTAGGGGTTATTCGAGATTTCTTAATCCAAACCGCAAGTAACGAGGCATTGGCTACCTTAAGAGAGTCATAGTTTCTCGTCCCAATTGCTCACCCAGTCTGCCACTTTTCCTTACTGCGGCCAGTCTGCCAGAAGCGATATGTCACTCGTTGTGTATCTTAAGAGATTCATCGTTACTCTTTCCATAGGTTACTGGTATTCTCTGATTCAATGCCTCTCGTGATGAAAAAGTGGCTATCTTAATAGTGCAATACTTCTTCCTCCGAGTTGCTCACACAGTTTACTGCTTTTTGTGTAGTTTTTGTCTGCCAGAAACTATAATTCACTAGTTGTGTATCATAAAAGAGTCATCGTTTCTCCTCCTAGGGGTTATTCGAGATATCTTAATCCAAACCGCAAGTAACGAGGCATTGGCTACCTTAAGAGAGTCATAGTTACTCGTCCCAATTGCTCACCCAGTCTGCCACTTTTTCTTACTGCGGCCAGTCTGCCAGAAGCGATATGTCACTCGTTGTGTATCTTAAGAGATTCATCGTTACTCCTTCCATAGGTTACTGGTATTCTCTGAGTCAATACCTCTCGTGACGAAAAAGTGGCTATCTTAATAGTGCAATACTTCTTCCTCCGAGTTGCTCACACAGTTTACTACTTTTTGTGTAGTTTTTGTCTGCCAGAAACTATAATTCACTAGCTGTGTATCATAAAAGAGTCATCGTTTCCCTCCTAGGGGTTTTCGAGATTTCTTAATCCAAACCGCAAGTAACGAGGCATTGGCTACCTTAAGAGAGTCATAGTTACTCGTCCCCATTGCTCAACCAGTCTGCCACTTTTTCTTACTGTGGCCAGTCTGCCAGAAGCGATATGTCACTCGTTGTGTATCTTAAGAGATTCATCGTTACTCCTTCCATAGGTTACTGGTATTCTCTGAGTCAATACCTCTCTTGACGAAAAAGTGGCTATCTTAATAGTGCAATACTTCTTCCTCCGAGTTGCTCACACGGTTTACTACTTTTTGTGTACTTGCCAGTCTGCCAGAAGCGATATGTCACTAGTTGTGTATCATAAAAGAGTCATCGTTTCTCCTCCTAGGGGTTATTCGAGATTTCTTAATCCAAACCGCAAGTAACGAGGCATTGGCTACCTTAAGAGAGTCATAGTTTCTCTTCCCAATTGCTCACCCAGTCTGCCACTTTTCCTTACTGCGGCCAGTCTGCCAGAAGCGATATGTCACTCGTTGTGTATCTTAAGAGATTCATCGTTACTCTTTCCATAGGTTACTGGTATTCTCTGATTCAATGCCTCTCGTGACGAAAAAGTGGCTATCTTAATAGTGCAATACTTCTTCCTCCCAGTTGCTCACACAGTTTACTGCTTTTTGTGTAGTTTTTGTCTGCCAGAAACTATAATTCACTAGTTGTGTATCATAAAAGAGTCATCGTTTCTCGTCCTAGGGGTTATTCGAGATATCTTAATCCAAACCGCAAGTAACGAGGCATTGGCTACCTTAAGAGAGTCATAGTTACTCGTCCCAATTGCTCACCCAGTCTGCCACTTTTTCTTACTGCGGCCAGTCTGCCAGAAGCGATATGTCACTCGTTGTGTATCTTAAGAGATTCATCGTTACTCCTTCCATAGGTTACTGGTATTCTCTGAGTCAATACCTCTCGTGACGAAAAAGTGGCTATCTTAATAGTGCAATACTTCTTCCTCCGAGTTGCTCACACAGTTTACTACTTTTTGTGTAGTTTTTGTCTGCCAGAAACTATAATTCACTAGCTGTGTATCATAAAAGAGTCATCGTTTCCCTCCTAGGGGTTTTCGAGATTTCTTAATCCAAACCGCAAGTAACGAGGCATTGGCTACCTTAAGAGAGTCATAGTTACTCGTCCCCATTGCTCAACCAGTCTGCCACTTTTTCTTACTGTGGCCAGTCTGCCAGAAGCGATATGTCACTCGTTGTGTATCTTAAGAGATTCATCGTTACTCCTTCCATAGGTTACTGGTATTCTCTGAGTCAATACCTCTCTTGACGAAAAAGTTGCTATCTTAATAGTGCAATACTTCTTCCTCCGAGTTGCTCACACAGTTTACTACTTTTTGTGTACTTGCCAGTCTGCCAGAAGCGATATGTCACTAGTTGTGTATCATAAAAGAGTCATCGTTTCTCCTCCTAGGGCTTATTCGAGACCTCTTAATGCAAACCGCAAGTAACGAGGCATTGGCTACCTTAAGAGAGTCATAGTTACTCGTCCCAATTGCTCACCCAGCCTGCCACTTTTCCTTAATGCGGCCAGTCTGCCAGAAGCGAAATGTCACTCGTTGTGTATCTTAAGAGATTCATCGTTACTCTTTCCATAGGTTACTGGTATTCTCTGATTCAATGCCTCTCGTGACGAAAAAGTGGCAATCTTAATAGTGCAATACTTCTTCCTCCCAGTTGCTCACACAGTTTACTACTTTTTTGTGTAGTTTTTGTCTGCCAGAAACTATAATTCACTAGTTTTGTATCATAAAAGAGTCATCGTTTCTCCTCCTAGGGGTTATTCGAGACCTCTTAATCCAAACCGCAAGTAACGAGGCATTGGCTACCTTAAGAGAGTCATAGTTACTCGTCTCAATTGCTCACCCAGTCTGCCACTTTTTCTTACTGCGGCCAGTCTGCCATAAGCGATATGTCACTCGTTGTGTATCTTAAGAGATTCATCGTTACTCCTTCCATAGGTTACTGGTATTCTCTGAGTCAATACCTCTCGTGACGAAAAAGTGGCTATCTTAATAGTGCAATACTTCTTCCTCCGAGTTGCTCACACAGTTTACTACTTTTTGTGTAGTTTTTTCTGCCAGAAACTATAATTCACTAGCTGTGTATCATAAAAGAGTCATCGTTTCTCCTCCTAGGGGTTTTCGAGATTTCTTAATCCAAACCGCAAGTAACGAGGCATTGGCTACCTTAAGAGAGTCATAGTTACTCGTCCCCATTGCTCAACCAGTCTGCCACTTTTTCTTACTTTGGCCAGTCTGCCAGAAGCGATATATCACTCGTTTTGTATCTTAAGAGATTCATCGTTACTCCTTCCATAGGTTACTGGTATTCTCTGAGTCAATACCTCTCTTGACGAAAAAGTGGCTATCTTAATAGTGCAATACTTCTTCCTCCGAGTTGCTCACTCAGTTTACTACTTTTTGTGTACTTGCCAGTCTGCCAGAAGCGATATGTCACTAGTTGTGTATCATAAAAGAGTCATCGTTTCTCCTCCTAGGGGTTATTCGAGATTTCTTAATCCAAACCGCAAGTAACGAGGCATTGGCTACCTTAAGAGAGTCATAGTTTCTCGTCCCAATTGCTCACCCAGTCTGCCACTTTTCCTTACTGCGGCCAGTCTGCCACAAGCGATATGTCACTCGTTGTGTATCTTAAGAGATTCATCGTTACTCTTTCCATAGGTTACTGGTATTCTCTGATTCAATGCCTCTCGTGACGAAAAAGTGGCTATCTTAATAGTGCAATACTTCTTCCTCCGAGTTGCTCACACAGTTTACTACTTTTTGTGTAGTTTTTGTCTGCCAGAAACTATAATTCACTAGCTGTGTATCATAAAAGAGTCATCGTTTCTCCTCCTAGGGGTTATTCGAGACCTCTTAATGCAAACCGCAAGTAACGAGGCATTGGCTACCTTAAGAGAGTCATAGTTACTCGTCCCAATTGCTCACCCAGTCTGCCACTTTTCCTTACTGCGGCCAGTCTGCCAGAAGCGATATGTCACTCGTTGTGTATCTTAAGAGATTCATCGTTACTCTTTCCATAGGTTACTGGTGTTCTCTGATTCAATGCCTTTCGTGACGAAAAAGTGGCTATCTTAATAGTGCAATAGTTCTTCCTCCCAGTTGCTCACACAGTTTACTACTTCTTTGTGTAGTTTTTGTCTGCCAGAAACTATAATTCACTAGTTTTGTATCATAAAACAGTCATCGTTTCTCCTCCTAGGGGTTATTGGAGACCTCTTAATCCAAACCGCAAGTAACGAGGCATTGGCTACCTTAAGAGAGTCATAGTCACTCGTCCCAATTGCTCACCCAGTCTGCCACTTTTTCTTACTGCGGCCAGTCTGCCAGAAGCGATATGTCACTCGTTGTGTATCTTAAGAGATTCATCGTTACTCCTTCCATAGGTTACTGGTATTCTCTGAGTCAATACCTCTCTTGACGAAAAAGTGGCTATCTTAATAGTGCAATACTTCTTCCTCCGAGTTGCTCACACAGTTTACTACTTTTTGTGTACTTGCCAGTCTGCCAGAAGCGATATGTCACTAGTTGTGTATCATAAAAGAGTCATTGTTTCTCCTCCTAGGGGTTTTCGAGATTTCTTAATCCAAACCGCAAGTAACGAGGCATTGGCTACCTTAAGAGAGTCATAGTTACTCGTCCCAATTGCTCACCCAGTCTGCCACTTTTCCTTACTGCGGCCAGTCTGCCAGAAGCGATATGTCACTCGTGTATCTTAAGAGATTTATCGTTACTCTTTCCATAGGTTACTGGTATTCTCTGATTCAATGCATCTCGTGACGAAAAAGTGGCTATCTTAATAGTGCAATACTTCTTCCTTCCATTTGCTCACACAGTTTACTACTTTTTTGTGTAGTTTTTGTCTGCCAGAAACTATAATTCACTAGTTTTGTATCATAAAAGAGTCATCGTTTCTCCTCCTAGGGGTTATTCGAGACCTCTTAATGCAAACCGCAAGTAACGAGGCATTGGCTACCTTAAGAGAGTCATAGTTACTCGTCCCAATTGCTCACCCAGTCTGCCACTTTTCCTTACTGCGGCCAGTCTGCCAGAAGCGATATGTCACTCGTTGTGTATCTTAAGAGATTCATCGTTACTCTTTCCATAGGTTACCGGTATTCTCTGATTCAATGCCTCTCGTGACGAAAAAGTGGCTATCTTAATAGTGCAATACTTCTTCCTCCCAGTTGCTCACACAGTTTACTACTTTTTTGTGTAGTTTTTGTCTGCCAGAAACTATAATTCACTAGCTGTGTATCATAAAAGAGTCATCGTTTCTCCTCCTAGGGGTTATTCGAGACCTCTTAATGCAAACCGCAAGTAACGAGGCATTGGCTACCTTAAGAGAGTCATAGTTACTCGTCCCAATTGCTCACCCAGTATGCCACTTTTCCTTACTGCGGCCAGTCTGCCAGATGCGATATGTCACTCGTTGTGTATCTTAAGAGATTCATCGTTACTCTTTCCATAGGTTACTGGTATTCTCTGATTCAATGCCTCTCGTGACGAAAAAGTGGCTATCTTAATAGTGCAATACTTCTTCCTCCGAGTTGCTCACACAGTTTACTACTTTTTGTGTAGTTTTTGTCTGCCAGAAACTATAATTCACTAGCTGTGTATCATAAAAGAGTCATCGTTTCTCCTCCTAGGGGTTTTCGAGATTTCTTAATCCAAACCGCAAGTAACGAGGCATTGGCTACCTTAAGAGAGTCATAGTTACTCGTCCCCATTGCTCACCCAGTCTGCCACCTTTTCTTACTGTGGCCAGTCTGCCAGAAGCGATATGTCACTCGTTGTGTGTCTTAAGAGATTCATCGTTACTCCTTCCATAGGTTACTGGTATTCTCTGAGTCAATACCTCTCTTGACGAAAAAGTGGCTATCTTAATAGTGCAATACTTCTTCCTCCGAGTTGCTCACACAGTTTACTACTTTTTGTGTACTTGCCAGTCTGCCCGAAGCGATATGTCACTAGTTGTGTATCATAAAAGAGTCATCGTTTCTCCTCCTAGGGGTTATTCGAGATTTCTTAATCCAAACCGCAAGTAACGAGGCATTGGCTACCTTAAGAGAGTCATAGTTACTCGTCCCAATTGCTCACCCAGTCTGCCACTTTTTCTTACTGCGGCCAGTCTGCCAGAAGCGATATGTCACTCGTTGTGTGTCTTAAGAGATTCATCGTTACTCCTTCCATAGGTTACTGGTATTCTCTGAGTCAATACCTCTCTTGACGAAAAAGTGGCTATCTTAATAGTGCAATACTTCTTCCTCCGAGTTGCTCACACAGTTTACTACTTTTTGTGTACTTGCCAGTCTGCCAGAAGCGATATGTCACTAGTTGTGTATCATAAAAGAGTCATCGTTTCTCCTCCTAGGGGTTTTCGAGATTTCTTAATCCAAACCGCAAGTAACGAGGCATTGGCTACCTTAAGAGAGTCATAGTTACTCGTCCCCATTGCTCACCCAGTCTGCCACCTTTTCTTACTGTGGCCAGTCTGCCAGAAGCGATATGTCACTCGTTGTGTGTCTTAAGAGATTCATCGTTACTCCTTCCATAGGTTACTGGTATTCTCTGAGTCAATACCTCTCTTGACGAAAAAGTGGCTATCTTAATAGTGCAATACTTCTTCCTCCGAGTTGCTCACACAGTTTACTACTTTTTGTGTACTTGCCAGTCTGCCAGAAGCGATATGTCACTAGTTGTGTATCATAAAAGAGTCATCGTTTCTCCTCCTAGGGGTTATTCGAGATTTCTTAATCCAAACCGCAAGTAACGAGGCATTGGCTACCTTAAGAGAGTCATAGTTACTCGTCCCAATTACTCACCCAGTCTGCCACTTTTTCTTACTGCGGCCAGTTTGCCAGAAGCGATATGTCACTCGTTGTGTATCTTAAGAGATTCATCGTTACTCCTTCCATAGGTTACTGGTATTCTCTGAGTCAATACCTCTCGTGACGAAAAAGTGGCTATCATAATAGTGCAATACTTCTTCCTCCGAGTTGCTCACACAGTTTACTACTTTTTGTGTAGTTTTTGTCTGCCAGAAACTATAATTCACTAGCTGTGTATCATAAAAGAGTCATCGTTTCTCCTCCTAGGGGTTATTCGAGATTTCTTAATCCAAACCGCAAGTAACGAGGCATTGGCTACCTTAAGAGAGTCATAGTTTCTCGTCCCAATTGCTCACCCAGTCTGCCGCTTTTCCTTACTGCGGCCAGTCTGCCAGAAGCGATATGTCACTCGTTGTGTATCTTAAGAGATTCATCGTTACTCTTTCCATAGGTTACTGGTATTCTCTGATTCAATGCCTCTCGTGACGAAAAAGTGGCTATCTTAATAGTGCAATACTTCTTCCTCCGAGTTGCTCACACAGTTTACTACTTTTTGTGTAGTTTTTGTCTGCCAGAAACTATAATTCACTAGCTGTGTATCATAAAAGAGTCATCGTTTCTCCTCCTAGGGGTTATTCGAGACCTCTTAATGCAAACCGCAAGTAACGAGGCATTGGCTACCTTAAGAGAGTCATAGTTACTCGTCCCAATTGCTCACCCAGTCTGCCACTTTTTCTTACTGCGGCCAGTCTGCCAGAAGCGATATGTCACTCGTTGTGTATCTTAAGAGATTCATCGTTACTCCTTCCATAGGTTACTGGTATTCTCTGAGTCAATACCTCTCTTGACGAAAAAGTGGCTATCTTAATAGTGCAATACTTCTTCCTCCGAGTTGCTCACACAGTTTACTACTTTTTGTGTACTTGCCAGTCTGCCAGAAGCGATATGTCACTAGTTGTGTATCATAAAAGAGTCATTGTTCCTCCTCCTAGGGGTTTTCGAGATTTCTTAATCCAAACCGCAAGTAACGAGGCATTGGCTACCTTAAGAGCGTCATAGTTACTCGTCCCAATTGCTCACCCAGTCTGCCACTTTTCCTTACTGCGGCCAGTCTGCCAGAAGCGATATGTCACTCGTTGTGTATCTTAAGAGATTTATCGTTACTCTTTCCATAGGTTACTAGTATTCTCTGATTCAATGCCTCTCGTGACGAAAAAGTGGCTATCTTAATAGTGCAATACTTCTTCCTTCCATTTGCTCACACAGTTTACTACTTTTTTGTGTAGTTTTTGTCTGCCAGAAACTATAATTCACTAGTTTTGTATCATAAAAGAGTCATCGTTTCTCCTCCTAGGGGTTATTCGAGACCTCTTAATGCAAACCGCAAGTAACGAGGCATTGGCTACCTTAAGAGAGTCATAGTTACTCGTCCCAATTGCTCACCCAGTCTGCCACTTTTCCTTACTGCGGCCAGTCTGCCAGAAGCGATATGTCACTCGTTGTGTATCTTAAGAGATTCATCGTTACTCTTTCCATAGGTTACCGGTATTCTCTGATTCAATGCCTCTCGTGATGAAAAAGTGGCTATCTTAATAGTGCAATTCTTCTTCCTCCGAGTTGCTCACACCGTTTACTGCTTTTTGTGTAGTTTTTGTCTGCCAGAAACTATAATTCACTAGTTGTGTATCATAAAAGAGTCATCGTTTCTCCTCCTAGGGGTTATTCGAGACCTCTTAATCCAAACCGCAAGTAACGAGGCATTGGCTACCTTAAGAGAGTTATAGTTACTCGTCCCAATTGCTCACCCAGTCTGCCACTTTTCCTTACTGCGGCCAGTCTGCCAGAAGCGATATGTCACTCGTTGTGTATCTTAAGAGATTCATCGTTACTCCTTCCATAGGTTACTGGTATTCTCTGAGACAATACCTCTCGTGACGAAAAAGTGGCTATCTTAATAGTGCAATACTTCTTCCTCCGAGTTGCTCACACAGTTTACTACTTTTTGTGTAGTTTTTGTCTGCCAGAAACTATAATTCACTAGCTGTGTATCATAAAAGAGTCATCGTTTCCCTCCTAGGGGTTTTCGAGATTTCTTAATCCAAACCGCAAGTAACGAGGCATTGGCTACCTTAAGAGAGTCATAGTTACTCGTCCCCATTGCTCAACCAGTCTGCCACTTTTTCTTACTGTGGCCAGTCTGCCAGAAGCGATATGTCACTCGTTGTGTATCTTAAGAGATTCATCGTTACTCCTTCCATAGGTTACTGGTATTCTCTGAGTCAATACCTCTCTTGACGAAAAAGTGGCTATCTTAATAGTGCAATACTTCTTCCTCCGAGTTGCTCACACAGTTTACTACTTTTTGTGTACTTGCCAGTCTGCCAGAAGCGATATGTCACTAGTTGTGTATCATAAAAGAGTCATCGTTTCTCCTCCTAGGGGTTATTCGAGATTTCTTAATCCAAACCGCAAGTAACGAGGCATTGGCTACCTTAAGAGAGTCATAGTTTCTCTTCCCAATTGCTCACCCAGTCTGCCACTTTTCCTTACTGCGGCCAGTCTGCCAGAAGCGATATGTCACTCGTTGTGTATCTTAAGAGATTCATCGTTACTCTTTCCATAGGTTACTGGTATTCTCTGATTCAATGCCTCTCGTGACGAAAAAGTGGCTATCTTAATAGTGCAATACTTCTTCCTCCCAGTTGCTCACACAGTTTACTACTCTTTTGTGTAGTTTTTGTCTGCCAGAAACTATAATTCACTAGTTTTGTATCATAAAAGAGTCATCGTTTCTCCTCCTAGGGGTTATTCGAGACCTCTTAATCCAAACCGCAAGTAACGAGGCATTGGCTACCTTAAGAGAGTCATAGTTACTCGTCCCAATTGCTCACCCAGTCTGCCACTTTTTCTTACTGCGGCCAGTCTGCCATAAGCGATATGTCACTCGTTGTGTATCTTAAGAGATTCATCGTTACTCCTTCCATAGGTTACTGGTATTCTCTGAGTCAATACCTCTCGTGACGAAAAAGTGGCTATCTTAATAGTGCAATACTTCTTCCTCCGAGTTGCTCACACAGTTTACTACTTTTTGTGTAGTTTTTGTCTGCCAGAAACTATAATTCACTAGCTGTGTATCATAAAAGAGTCATCGTTTCTCCTCCTAGGGGTTTTCGAGATTTCTTAATCCAAACCGCAAGTAACGAGGCATTGGCTACCTTAAGAGAGTCATAGTTACTCGTCCCCATTGCTCAACCAGTCTGCCACTTTTTCTTACTTTGGCCAGTCTGCCAGAAGCGATATATCACTCGTTTTGTATCTTAAGAGATTCATCGTTACTCCTTCCATAGGTTACTGGTATTCTCTGAGTCAATACCTCTCTTGACGAAAAAGTGGCTATCTTAATAGTGCAATACTTCTTCCTCCCAGTTGCTCACACAGTTTACTACTTTTTGTGTACTTGCCAGTCTGCCAGAAGCGATATGTCACTAGTTGTGTATCATAAAAGAGTCATCGTTTCTCCTCCAAGGGGTTATTCGAGATTTCTTAATCCAAACCGCAAGTAACGAGGCATTGGCTACCTTAAGAGAGTCATAGTTTCTCGTCCCAATTGCTCACCCAGTCTGCCACTTTTCCTTACTGCGGCCAGTCTGCCAGAAGCGATATGTCACTCGTTGTGTATCTTAAGAGATTCATCGTTACTCTTTCCATAGGTTACTGGTATTCTCTGATTCAATGCCTCTCGTGACGAAAAAGTGGCTATCTTAATAGTGCAATACTTCTTCCTCCGAGTTGCTCACACAGTTTACTACTTTTTGTGTAGTTTTTGTCTGCCAGAAACTATAATTCACTAGCTGTGTATCATAAAAGAGTCATCGTTTCTCCTCCTAGGGGTTATTCGAGACCTCTTAATGCAAACCGCAAGTAACGAGGCATTGGCTACCTTAAGAGAGTCATAGTTACTCGTCCCAATTGCTCACCCAGTCTGCCACTTTTCCTTACTGCGGCCAGTCTGCCAGAAGCGATATGTCACTCGTTGTGTATCTTAAGAGATTCATCGTTACTCTTTCCATAGGTTACTGGTATTCTCTGATTCAATGCCTCTCGTGACGAAAAAGTGGCTATCTTAATAGTGCAATAGTTCTTCCTCCCAGTTGCTCACACAGTTTACTACTTTTTTGTGTAGTTTTTGTCTGCCAGAAACTATAATTCACTAGTTTTGTATCATAAAACAGTCATCGTTTCTCCTCCTAGGGGTTATTCGAGACCTCTTAATCCAAACCGCAAGTAACGAGGCATTGGCTACCTTAAGAGAGTCATAGTCACTCGTCCCAATTGCTCACCCAGTCTGCCACTTTTTCTTACTGCGGCCAGTCTGCCAGAAGCGATATGTCACTCGTTGTGTATCTTAAGAGATTCATCGTTACTCCTTCCATAGGTTTCTGGTATTCTCTGAGTCAATACCTCTCTTGACGAAAAAGTGGCTATCTTAATAGTGCAATACTTCTTCCTCCGAGTTGCTCACACAGTTTACTACTTTTTGTGTACTTGCCAGTCTGCCAGAAGCGATATGTCACTAGTTGTGTATCATAAAAGAGTCATTGTTTCTCCTCCTAGGGGTTTTCGAGATTTCTTAATCCAAACCGAAAGTAACGAGGCATTGGCTACCTTAAGAGAGTCATAGTTACTCGTCCCAATTGCTCACCCAGTCTGCCACTTTTCCTTACTGCGGCCAGTCTGCCAGAAGCGATATGTCACTCGTTGTGTATCTTAAAAGATTCATCGTTACTCCTTCCATAGGTTACTGGTATTCTCTGAGTCAATACCTCTCTTGACGAAAAAGTGGCTATCTTAATAGTGCAATACTTCTTCCTCCGAGTTGCTCACACAGTTTACTACTTTTTGTGTACTTGCCAGTCTGCCAGAAGCGATATGTCACTAGTTGTGTATCATAAAAGAGTCATTGTTTCTCCTCCTAGGGGTTTTCGAGATTTCTTAATCCAAACCGAAAGTAACGAGGCATTGGCTACCTTAAGAGAGTCATAGTTACTCGTCCCAATTGCTCACCCAGTCTGCCACTTTTCCTTACTGCGGCCAGTCTGCCAGAAGCGATATGTCACTCGTTGTGTATCTTAAGAGATTCATCGTTACTCCTTCCATAGGTTACTGGTATTCTCTGAGTCAATACCTCTCGTGACGAAAAAGTGGCTATCTTAATAGTGCAATACTTCTTCCTCCGAGTTGCTCACACAGTTTACTACTTTTTGTGTAGTTTTTGTCTGCCAGAAACTATAATTCACTAGCTGTGTATCATAAAAGAGTCATCGTTTCCCTCCTAGGGGTTTTCGAGATTTCTTAATCCAAACCGCAAGTAACGAGGCATTGGCTACCTTAAGAGAGTCATAGTTACTCGTCCCCATTGCTCAACCAGTCTGCCACTTTTTCTTACTGTGGCCAGTCTGCCAGAAGCGATATGTCACTCGTTGTGTATCTTAAGAGATTCATCGTTACTCCTTCCATAGGTTACTGGTATTCTCTGAGTCAATACCTCTCTTGACGAAAAAGTGGCTATCTTAATAGTGCAATACTTCTTCCTCCGAGTTGCTCACACAGTTTACTACTTTTTGTGTACTTGCCAGTCTGCCAGAAGCGATATGTCACTAGTTGTGTATCATAAAAGAGTCATCGTTTCTCCTCCTAGGGGTTATTCGAGATTTCTTAATCCAAACCGCAAGTAACGAGGCATTGGCTACCTTAAGAGAGTCATAGTTTCTCTTCCCAATTGCTCACCCAGTCTGCCACTTTTCCTTACTGCGGCCAGTCTGCCAGAAGCGATATGTCACTCGTTGTGTATCTTAAGAGATTCATCGTTACTCTTTCCATAGGTTACTGGTATTCTCTGATTCAATGCCTCTCGTGACGAAAAAGTGGCTATCTTAATAGTGCAATACTTCTTCCTCCCAGTTGCTCACACAGTTTACTACTTTTTTGTGTAGTTTTTGTCTGCCAGAAACTATAATTCACTAGTTTTGTATCATAAAAGAGTCATCGTTTCTCCTCCTAGGGGTTATTCGAGACCTCTTAATCCAAACCGCAAGTAACGAGGCATTGGCTACCTTAAGAGAGTCATAGTTACTCGTCCCAATTGCTCACCCAGTCTGCCACTTTTTCTTACTGCGGCCAGTCTGCCATAAGCGATATGTCACTCGTTGTGTATCTTAAGAGATTCATCGTTACTCCTTCCATAGGTTACTGGTATTCTCTGAGTCAATACCTCTCGTGACGAAAAAGTGGCTATCTTAATAGTGCAATACTTCTTCCTCCGAGTTGCTCACACAGTTTACTACTTTTTGTGTAGTTTTTGTCTGCCAGAAACTATAATTCACTAGCTGTGTATCATAAAAGAGTCATCGTTTCTCCTCCTAGGGGTTTTCGAGATTTCTTAATCCAAACCGCAAGTAACGAGGCATTGGCTACCTTAAGAGAGTCATAGTTACTCGTCCCCATTGCTCAACCAGTCTGCCACTTTTTCTTACTTTGGCCAGTCTGCCAGAAGCGATATGTCACTCGTTGTGTATCTTAAGAGATTCATCGTTACTCCTTCCATAGGTTACTGGTATTCTCTGAGTCAATACCTCTCTTGACGAAAAAGTGGCTATCTTAATAGTGCAATACTTCTTCCTCCGAGTTGCTCACACAGTTTACTACTTTTTGTGTACTTGCCAGTCTGCCAGAAGCGATATGTCACTAGTTGTGTATCATAAAAGAGTCATCGTTTCTCCTCCTAGGGGTTATTCGAGATTTCTTAATCCAAACCGCAAGTAACGAGGCATTGGCTACCTTAAGAGAGTCATAGTTTCTCTTCCCAATTGCTCACCCAGTCTGCCACTTTTCCTTACTGCGGCCAGTCTGCCAGAAGCGATATGTCACTCGTTGTGTATCTTAAGAGATTCATCGTTACTCTTTCCATAGGTTACTGGTATTCTCTGATTCAATGCCTCTCGTGACGAAAAAGTGGCTATCTTAATAGTGCAATAGTTCTTCCTCCCAGTTGCTCACACAGTTTACTACTTCTTTGTGTAGTTTTTGTCTGCCAGAAACTATAATTCACTAGTTTTGTATCATAAAACAGTCATCGTTTCTCCTCCTAGGGGTTATTGGAGACCTCTTAATCCAAACCGCAAGTAACGAGGCATTGGCTACCTTAAGAGAGTCATAGTCACTCGTCCCAATTGCTCACCCAGTCTGCCACTTTTTCTTACTGCGGCCAGTCTGCCAGAAGCGATATGTCACTCGTTGTGTATCTTAAGAGATTCATCGTTACTCCTTCCATAGGTTACTGGTATTCTCTGAGTCAATACCTCTCTTGACGAAAAAGTGGCTATCTTAATAGTGCAATACTTCTTCCTCCGAGTTGCTCACACAGTTTACTACTTTTTGTGTACTTGCCAGTCTGCCAGAAGCGATATGTCACTAGTTGTGTATCATAAAAGAGTCATTGTTTCTCCTCCTAGGGGTTTTCGAGATTTCTTAATCCAAACCGCAAGTAACGAGGCATTGGCTACCTTAAGAGAGTCATAGTTACTCGTCCCAATTGCTCACCCAGTCTGCCACTTTTCCTTACTGCGGCCAGTCTGCCAGAAGCGATATGTCACTCGTGTATCTTAAGAGATTTATCGTTACTCTTTCCATAGGTTACTGGTATTCTCTGATTCAATGCATCTCGTGACGAAAAAGTGGCTATCTTAATAGTGCAATACTTCTTCCTTCCATTTGCTCACACAGTTTACTACTTTTTTGTGTAGTTTTTGTCTGCCAGAAACTATAATTCACTAGTTTTGTATCATAAAAGAGTCATCGTTTCTCCTCCTAGGGGTTATTCGAGACCTCTTAATGCAAACCGCAAGTAACGAGGCATTGGCTACCTTAAGAGAGTCATAGTTACTCGTCCCAATTGCTCACCCAGTCTGCCACTTTTCCTTACTGCGGCCAGTCTGCCAGAAGCGATATGTCACTCGTTGTGTATCTTAAGAGATTCATCGTTACTCTTTCCATAGGTTACCGGTATTCTCTGATTCAATGCCTCTCGTGACGAAAAAGTGGCTATCTTAATAGTGCAATACTTCTTCCTCCCAGTTGCTCACACAGTTTACTACTTTTTTGTGTAGTTTTTGTCTGCCAGAAACTATAATTCACTAGCTGTGTATCATAAAAGAGTCATCGTTTCTCCTCCTAGGGGTTATTCGAGACCTCTTAATGCAAACCGCAAGTAACGAGGCATTGGCTACCTTAAGAGAGTCATAGTTACTCGTCCCAATTGCTCACCCAGTATGCCACTTTTCCTTACTGCGGCCAGTCTGCCAGATGCGATATGTCACTCGTTGTGTATCTTAAGAGATTCATCGTTACTCTTTCCATAGGTTACTGGTATTCTCTGATTCAATGCCTCTCGTGACGAAAAAGTGGCTATCTTAATAGTGCAATACTTCTTCCTCCGAGTTGCTCACACAGTTTACTACTTTTTGTGTAGTTTTTGTCTGCCAGAAACTATAATTCACTAGCTGTGTATCATAAAAGAGTCATCGTTTCTCCTCCTAGGGGTTTTCGAGATTTCTTAATCCAAACCGCAAGTAACGAGGCATTGGCTACCTTAAGAGAGTCATAGTTACTCGTCCCCATTGCTCACCCAGTCTGCCACCTTTTCTTACTGTGGCCAGTCTGCCAGAAGCGATATGTCACTCGTTGTGTGTCTTAAGAGATTCATCGTTACTCCTTCCATAGGTTACTGGTATTCTCTGAGTCAATACCTCTCTTGACGAAAAAGTGGCTATCTTAATAGTGCAATACTTCTTCCTCCGAGTTGCTCACACAGTTTACTACTTTTTGTGTACTTGCCAGTCTGCCCGAAGCGATATGTCACTAGTTGTGTATCATAAAAGAGTCATCGTTTCTCCTCCTAGGGGTTATTCGAGATTTCTTAATCCAAACCGCAAGTAACGAGGCATTGGCTACCTTAAGAGAGTCATAGTTACTCGTCCCAATTGCTCACCCAGTCTGCCACTTTTTCTTACTGCGGCCAGTCTGCCAGAAGCGATATGTCACTCGTTGTGTGTCTTAAGAGATTCATCGTTACTCCTTCCATAGGTTACTGGTATTCTCTGAGTCAATACCTCTCTTGACGAAAAAGTGGCTATCTTAATAGTGCAATACTTCTTCCTCCGAGTTGCTCACACAGTTTACTACTTTTTGTGTACTTGCCAGTCTGCCAGAAGCGATATGTCACTAGTTGTGTATCATAAAAGAGTCATCGTTTCTCCTCCTAGGGGTTTTCGAGATTTCTTAATCCAAACCGCAAGTAACGAGGCATTGGCTACCTTAACAGAGTCATAGTTACTCGTCCCCATTGCTCACCCAGTCTGCCACCTTTTCTTACTGTGGCCAGTCTGCCAGAAGCGATATGTCACTCGTTGTGTGTCTTAAGAGATTCATCGTTACTCCTTCCATAGGTTACTGGTATTCTCTGAGTCAATACCTCTCTTGACGAAAAAGTGGCTATCTTAATAGTGCAATACTTCTTCCTCCGAGTTGCTCACACAGTTTACTACTTTTTGTGTACTTGCCAGTCTGCCAGAAGCGATATGTCACTAGTTGTGTATCATAAAAGAGTCATCGTTTCTCCTCCTAGGGGTTATTCGAGATTTCTTAATCCAAACCGCAAGTAACGAGGCATTGGCTACCTTAAGAGAGTCATAGTTACTCGTCCCAATTACTCACCCAGTCTGCCACTTTTTCTTACTGCGGCCAGTTTGCCAGAAGCGATATGTCACTCGTTGTGTATCTTAAGAGATTCATCGTTACTCCTTCCATAGGTTACTGGTATTCTCTGAGTCAATACCTCTCGTGACGAAAAAGTGGCTATCATAATAGTGCAATACTTCTTCCTCCGAGTTGCTCACACAGTTTACTACTTTTTGTGTAGTTTTTGTCTGCCAGAAACTATAATTCACTAGCTGTGTATCATAAAAGAGTCATCGTTTCTCCTCCTAGGGGTTATTCGAGATTTCTTAATCCAAACCGCAAGTAACGAGGCATTGGCTACCTTAAGAGAGTCATAGTTTCTCGTCCCAATTGCTCACCCAGTCTGCCGCTTTTCCTTACTGCGGCCAGTCTGCCAGAAGCGATATGTCACTCGTTGTGTATCTTAAGAGATTCATCGTTACTCTTTCCATAGGTTACTGGTATTCTCTGATTCAATGCCTCTCGTGACGAAAAAGTGGCTATCTTAATAGTGCAATACTTCTTCCTCCGAGTTGCTCACACAGTTTACTACTTTTTGTGTAGTTTTTGTCTGCCAGAAACTATAATTCACTAGCTGTGTATCATAAAAGAGTCATCGTTTCTCCTCCTAGGGGTTATTCGAGACCTCTTAATGCAAACCGCAAGTAACGAGGCATTGGCTACCTTAAGAGAGTCATAGTTACTCGTCCCAATTGCTCACCCAGTCTGCCACTTTTTCTTACTGCGGCCAGTCTGCCAGAAGCGATATGTCACTCGTTGTGTATCTTAAGAGATTCATCGTTACTCCTTCCATAGGTTACTGGTATTCTCTGAGTCAATACCTCTCTTGACGAAAAAGTGGCTATCTTAATAGTGCAATACTTCTTCCTCCGAGTTGCTCACACAGTTTACTACTTTTTGTGTACTTGCCAGTCTGCCAGAAGCGATATGTCACTAGTTGTGTATCATAAAAGAGTCATTGTTCCTCCTCCTAGGGGTTTTCGAGATTTCTTAATCCAAACCGCAAGTAACGAGGCATTGGCTACCTTAAGAGAGTCATAGTTACTCGTCCCAATTGCTCACCCAGTCTGCCACTTTTCCTTACTGCGGCCAGTCTGCCAGAAGCGATATGTCACTCGTTGTGTATCTTAAGAGATTTATCGTTACTCTTTCCATAGGTTACTAGTATTCTCTGATTCAATGCCTCTCGTGACGAAAAAGTGGCTATCTTAATAGTGCAATACTTCTTCCTTCCATTTGCTCACACAGTTTACTACTTTTTTGTGTAGTTTTTGTCTGCCAGAAACTATAATTCACTAGTTTTGTATCATAAAAGAGTCATCGTTTCTCCTCCTAGGGGTTATTCGAGACCTCTTAATGCAAACCGCAAGTAACGAGGCATTGGCTACCTTAAGAGAGTCATAGTTACTCGTCCCAATTGCTCACCCAGTCTGCCACTTTTCCTTACTGCGGCCAGTCTGCCAGAAGCGATATGTCACTCGTTGTGTATCTTAAGAGATTCATCGTTACTCTTTCCATAGGTTACCGGTATTCTCTGATTCAATGCCTCTCGTGATGAAAAAGTGGCTATCTTAATAGTGCAATTCTTCTTCCTCCGAGTTGCTCACACCGTTTACTGCTTTTTGTGTAGTTTTTGTCTGCCAGAAACTATAATTCACTAGTTGTGTATCATAAAAGAGTCATCGTTTCTCCTCCTAGGGGTTATTCGAGACCTCTTAATCCAAACCGCAAGTAACGAGGCATTGGCTACCTTAAGAGAGTTATAGTTACTCGTCCCAATTGCTCACCCAGTCTGCCACTTTTCCTTACTGCGGCCAGTCTGCCAGAAGCGATATGTCACTCGTTGTGTATCTTAAGAGATTCATCGTTACTCCTTCCATAGGTTACTGGTATTCTCTGAGTCAATACCTCTCGTGACGAAAAAGTGGCTATCTTAATAGTGCAATACTTCTTCCTCCGAGTTGCTCACACAGTTTACTACTTTTTGTGTAGTTTTTGTCTGCCAGAAACTATAATTCACTAGCTGTGTATCATAAAAGAGTCATCGTTTCCCTTCTAGGGGTTTTCGAGATTTCTTAATCCAAACCGCAAGTAACGAGGCATTGGCTACCTTAAGAGAGTCATAGTTACTCGTCCCCATTGCTCAACCAGTCTGCCACTTTTTCTTACTGTGGCCAGTCTGCCAGAAGCGATATGTCACTCGTTGTGTATCTTAAGAGATTCATCGTTACTCCTTCCATAGGTTACTGGTATTCTCTGAGTCAATACCTCTCTTGACGAAAAAGTGGCTATCTTAATAGTGCAATACTTCTTCCTCCGAGTTGCTCACACAGTTTACTACTTTTTGTGTACTTGCCAGTCTGCCAGAAGCGATATGTCACTAGTTGTGTATCATAAAAGAGTCATCGTTTCTCCTCCTAGGGGTTATTCGAGATTTCTTAATCCAAACCGCAAGTAACGAGGCATTGGCTACCTTAAGAGAGTCATAGTTTCTCTTCCCAATTGCTCACCCAGTCTGCCACTTTTCCTTACTGCGGCCAGTCTGCCAGAAGCGATATGTCACTCGTTGTGTATCTTAAGAGATTCATCGTTACTCTTTCCATAGGTTACTGGTATTCTCTGATTCAATGCCTCTCGTGACGAAAAAGTGGCTATCTTAATAGTGCAATACTTCTTCCTCCCAGTTGCTCACACAGTTTACTACTCTTTTGTGTAGTTTTTGTCTGCCAGAAACTATAATTCACTAGTTTTGTATCATAAAAGAGTCATCGTTTCTCCTCCTAGGGGTTATTCGAGACCTCTTAATCCAAACCGCAAGTAACGAGGCATTGGCTACCTTAAGAGAGTCATAGTTACTCGTCCCAATTGCTCACCCAGTCTGCCACTTTTTCTTACTGCGGCCAGTCTGCCATAAGCGATATGTCACTCGTTGTGTATCTTAAGAGATTCATCGTTACTCCTTCCATAGGTTACTGGTATTCTCTGAGTCAATACCTCTCGTGACGAAAAAGTGGCTATCTTAATAGTGCAATACTTCTTCCTCCGAGTTGCTCACACAGTTTACTACTTTTTGTGTAGTTTTTGTCTGCCAGAAACTATAATTCACTAGCTGTGTATCATAAAAGAGTCATCGTTTCTCCTCCTAGGGGTTTTCGAGATTTCTTAATCCAAACCGCAAGTAACGAGGCATTGGCTACCTTAAGAGAGTCATAGTTACTCGTCCCCATTGCTCAACCAGTCTGCCACTTTTTCTTACTTTGGCCAGTCTGCCAGAAGCGATATATCACTCGTTTTGTATCTTAAGAGATTCATCGTTACTCCTTCCATAGGTTACTGGTATTCTCTGAGTCAATACCTCTCTTGACGAAAAAGTGGCTATCTTAATAGTGCAATACTTCTTCCTCCCAGTTGCTCACACAGTTTACTACTTTTTGTGTACTTGCCAGTCTGCCAGAAGCGATATGTCACTAGTTGTGTATCATAAAAGAGTCATCGTTTCTCCTCCAAGGGGTTATTCGAGATTTCTTAATCCAAACCGCAAGTAACGAGGCATTGGCTACCTTAAGAGAGTCATAGTTTCTCGTCCCAATTGCTCACCCAGTCTGCCACTTTTCCTTACTGCGGCCAGTCTGCCAGAAGCGATATGTCACTCGTTGTGTATCTTAAGAGATTCATCGTTACTCTTTCCATAGGTTACTGGTATTCTCTGATTCAATGCCTCTCGTGACGAAAAAGTGGCTATCTTAATAGTGCAATACTTCTTCCTCCGAGTTGCTCACACAGTTTACTACTTTTTGTGTAGTTTTTGTCTGCCAGAAACTATAATTCACTAGCTGTGTATCATAAAAGAGTCATCGTTTCTCCTCCTAGGGGTTATTCGAGACCTCTTAATGCAAACCGCAAGTAACGAGGCATTGGCTACCTTAAGAGAGTCATAGTTACTCGTCCCAATTGCTCACCCAGTCTGCCACTTTTCCTTACTGCGGCCAGTCTGCCAGAAGCGATATGTCACTCGTTGTGTATCTTAAGAGATTCATCGTTACTCTTTCCATAGGTTACTGGTATTCTCTGATTCAATGCCTCTCGTGACGAAAAAGTGGCTATCTTAATAGTGCAATAGTTCTTCCTCCCAGTTGCTCACACAGTTTACTACTTTTTTGTGTAGTTTTTGTCTGCCAGAAACTATAATTCACTAGTTTTGTATCATAAAACAGTCATCGTTTCTCCTCCTAGGGGTTATTCGAGACCTCTTAATCCAAACCGCAAGTAACGAGGCATTGGCTACCTTAAGAGAGTCATAGTCACTCGTCCCAATTGCTCACCCAGTCTGCCACTTTTTCTTACTGCGGCCAGTCTGCCAGAAGCGATATGTCACTCGTTGTGTATCTTAAGAGATTCATCGTTACTCCTTCCATAGGTTTCTGGTATTCTCTGAGTCAATACCTCTCTTGACGAAAAAGTGGCTATCTTAATAGTGCAATACTTCTTCCTCCGAGTTGCTCACACAGTTTACTACTTTTTGTGTACTTGCCAGTCTGCCAGAAGCGATATGTCACTAGTTGTGTATCATAAAAGAGTCATTGTTTCTCCTCCTAGGGGTTTTCGAGATTTCTTAATCCAAACCGAAAGTAACGAGGCATTGGCTACCTTAAGAGAGTCATAGTTACTCGTCCCAATTGCTCACCCAGTCTGCCACTTTTCCTTACTGCGGCCAGTCTGCCAGAAGCGATATGTCACTCGTTGTGTATCTTAAAAGATTCATCGTTACTCCTTCCATAGGTTACTGGTATTCTCTGAGTCAATACCTCTCTTGACGAAAAAGTGGCTATCTTAATAGTGCAATACTTCTTCCTCCGAGTTGCTCACACAGTTTACTACTTTTTGTGTACTTGCCAGTCTGCCAGAAGCGATATGTCACTAGTTGTGTATCATAAAAGAGTCATTGTTTCTCCTCCTAGGGGTTTTCGAGATTTCTTAATCCAAACCGAAAGTAACGAGGCATTGGCTACCTTAAGAGAGTCATAGTTACTCGTCCCAATTGCTCACCCAGTCTGCCACTTTTCCTTACTGCGGCCAGTCTGCCAGAAGCGATATGTCACTCGTTGTGTATCTTAAGAGATTCATCGTTACTCCTTCCATAGGTTACTGGTATTCTCTGAGTCAATACCTCTCGTGACGAAAAAGTGGCTATCTTAATAGTGCAATACTTCTTCCTCCGAGTTGCTCACACAGTTTACTACTTTTTGTGTAGTTTTTGTCTGCCAGAAACTATAATTCACTAGCTGTGTATCATAAAAGAGTCATCGTTTCCCTCCTAGGGGTTTTCGAGATTTCTTAATCCAAACCGCAAGTAACGAGGCATTGGCTACCTTAAGAGAGTCATAGTTACTCGTCCCCATTGCTCAACCAGTCTGCCACTTTTTCTTACTGTGGCCAGTCTGCCAGAAGCGATATGTCACTCGTTGTGTATCTTAAGAGATTCATCGTTACTCCTTCCATAGGTTACTGGTATTCTCTGAGTCAATACCTCTCTTGACGAAAAAGTGGCTATCTTAATAGTGCAATACTTCTTCCTCCGAGTTGCTCACACAGTTTACTACTTTTTGTGTACTTGCCAGTCTGCCAGAAGCGATATGTCACTAGTTGTGTATCATAAAAGAGTCATCGTTTCTCCTCCTAGGGGTTATTCGAGATTTCTTAATCCAAACCGCAAGTAACGAGGCATTGGCTACCTTAAGAGAGTCATAGTTTCTCTTCCCAATTGCTCACCCAGTCTGCCACTTTTCCTTACTGCGGCCAGTCTGCCAGAAGCGATATGTCACTCGTTGTGTATCTTAAGAGATTCATCGTTACTCTTTCCATAGGTTACTGGTATTCTCTGATTCAATGCCTCTCGTGACGAAAAAGTGGCTATCTTAATAGTGCAATACTTCTTCCTCCCAGTTGCTCACACAGTTTACTACTTTTTTGTGTAGTTTTTGTCTGCCAGAAACTATAATTCACTAGTTTTGTATCATAAAAGAGTCATCGTTTCTCCTCCTAGGGGTTATTCGAGACCTCTTAATCCAAACCGCAAGTAACGAGGCATTGGCTACCTTAAGAGAGTCATAGTTACTCGTCCCAATTGCTCACCCAGTCTGCCACTTTTTCTTACTGCGGCCAGTCTGCCATAAGCGATATGTCACTCGTTGTGTATCTTAAGAGATTCATCGTTACTCCTTCCATAGGTTACTGGTATTCTCTGAGTCAATACCTCTCGTGACGAAAAAGTGGCTATCTTAATAGTGCAATACTTCTTCCTCCGAGTTGCTCACACAGTTTACTACTTTTTGTGTAGTTTTTGTCTGCCAGAAACTATAATTCACTAGCTGTGTATCATAAAAGAGTCATCGTTTCTCCTCCTAGGGGTTTTCGAGATTTCTTAATCCAAACCGCAAGTAACGAGGCATTGGCTACCTTAAGAGAGTCATAGTTACTCGTCCCCATTGCTCAACCAGTCTGCCACTTTTTCTTACTTTGGCCAGTCTGCCAGAAGCGATATATCACTCGTTTTGTATCTTAAGAGATTCATCGTTACTCCTTCCATAGGTTACTGGTATTCTCTGAGTCAATACCTCTCGTGACGAAAAAGTGGCTATCTTAATAGTGCAATACTTCTTCCTCCGAGTTGCTCACACAGTTTACTACTTTTTGTGTAGTTTTTGTCTGCCAGAAACTATAATTCACTAGCTGTGTATCATAAAAGAGTCATCGTTTCTCCTCCTAGGATTTTTCGAGATTTCTTAATCCAAACCGCAAGTAACGAGGCATTGGCTACCTTAAGAGAGTCATAGTTACTCGTCCCCATTGCTCAACCAGTCTGCCACTTTTTCTTACTTTGGCCAGTCTGCCAGAAGCGATATATCACTCGTTTTGTATCTTAAGAGATTCATCGTTACTCCTTCCATAGGTTACTGGTATTCTCTGAGTCAATACCTCTCTTGACGAAAAAGTGGCTATCTTAATAGTGCAATACTTCTTCCTCCCAGTTGCTCACACAGTTTACTACTTTTTGTGTACTTGCCAGTCTGCCAGAAGCGATATGTCACTAGTTGTGTATCATAAAAGAGTCATCGTTTCTCCTCCAAGGGGTTATTCGAGATTTCTTAATCCAAACCGCAAGTAACGAGGCATTGGCTACCTTAAGAGAGTCATAGTTTCTCGTCCCAATTGCTCACCCAGTCTGCCACTTTTCCTTACTGCGGCCAGTCTGCCAGAAGCGATATGTCACTCGTTGTGTATCTTAAGAGATTCATCGTTACTCTTTCCATAGGTTACTGGTATTCTCTGATTCAATGCCTCTCGTGACGAAAAAGTGGCTATCTTAATAGTGCAATACTTCTTCCTCCGAGTTGCTCACACAGTTTACTACTTTTTGTGTAGTTTTTGTCTGCCAGAAACTATAATTCACTAGCTGTGTATCATAAAAGAGTCATCGTTTCTCCTCCTAGGGGTTATTCGAGACCTCTTAATGCAAACCGCAAGTAACGAGGCATTGGCTACCTTAAGAGAGTCATAGTTACTCGTCCCAATTGCTCACCCAGTCTGCCACTTTTCCTTACTGCGGCCAGTCTGCCAGAAGCGATATGTCACTCGTTGTGTATCTTAAGAGATTCATCGTTACTCTTTCCATAGGTTACTGGTATTCTCTGATTCAATGCCTCTCGTGACGAAAAAGTGGCTATCTTAATAGTGCAATAGTTCTTCCTCCCAGTTGCTCACACAGTTTACTACATTTTTGTGTAGTTTTTGTCTGCCAGAAACTATAATTCACTAGTTTTGTATCATAAAACAGTCATCGTTTCTCCTCCTAGGGGTTATTCGAGACCTCTTAATCCAAACCGCAAGTAACGAGGCATTGGCTACCTTAAGAGAGTCATAGTCACTCGTCCCAATTGCTCACCCAGTCTGCCACTTTTTCTTACTGCGGCCAGTCTGCCAGAAGCGATATGTCACTCGTTGTGTATCTTAAGAGATTCATCGTTACTCCTTCCATAGGTTTCTGGTATTCTCTGAGTCAATACCTCTCTTGACGAAAAAGTGGCTATCTTAATAGTGCAATACTTCTTCCTCCGAGTTGCTCACACAGTTTACTACTTTTTGTGTACTTGCCAGTCTGCCAGAAGCGATATGTCACTAGTTGTGTATCATAAAAGAGTCATTGTTTCTCCTCCTAGGGGTTTTCGAGATTTCTTAATCCAAACCGAAAGTAACGAGGCATTGGCTACCTTAAGAGAGTCATAGTTACTCGTCCCAATTGCTCACCCAGTCTGCCACTTTTCCTTACTGCGGCCAGTCTGCCAGAAGCGATATGTCACTCGTTGTGTATCTTAAAAGATTCATCGTTACTCCTTCCATAGGTTACTGGTATTCTCTGAGTCAATACCTCTCTTGACGAAAAAGTGGCTATCTTAATAGTGCAATACTTCTTCCTCCGAGTTGCTCACACAGTTTACTACTTTTTGTGTACTTGCCAGTCTGCCAGAAGCGATATGTCACTAGTTGTGTATCATAAAAGAGTCATTGTTTCTCCTCCTAGGGGTTTTCGAGATTTCTTAATCCAAACCGAAAGTAACGAGGCATTGGCTACCTTAAGAGAGTCATAGTTACTCGTCCCAATTGCTCACCCAGTCTGCCACTTTTCCTTACTGCGGCCAGTCTGCCAGAAGCGATATGTCACTCGTTGTGTATCTTAAGAGATTCATCGTTACTCCTTCCATAGGTTACTGGTATTCTCTGAGTCAATACCTCTCGTGACGAAAAAGTGGCTATCTTAATAGTGCAATACTTCTTCCTCCGAGTTGCTCACACAGTTTACTACTTTTTGTGTAGTTTTTGTCTGCCAGAAACTATAATTCACTAGCTGTGTATCATAAAAGAGTCATCGTTTCCCTCCTAGGGGTTTTCGAGATTTCTTAATCCAAACCGCAAGTAACGAGGCATTGGCTACCTTAAGAGAGTCATAGTTACTCGTCCCCATTGCTCAACCAGTCTGCCACTTTTTCTTACTGTGGCCAGTCTGCCAGAAGCGATATGTCACTCGTTGTGTATCTTAAGAGATTCATCGTTACTCCTTCCATAGGTTACTGGTATTCTCTGAGTCAATACCTCTCTTGACGAAAAAGTGGCTATCTTAATAGTGCAATACTTCTTCCTCCGAGTTGCTCACACAGTTTACTACTTTTTGTGTACTTGCCAGTCTGCCAGAAGCGATATGTCACTAGTTGTGTATCATAAAAGAGTCATCGTTTCTCCTCCTAGGGGTTATTCGAGATTTCTTAATCCAAACCGCAAGTAACGAGGCATTGGCTACCTTAAGAGAGTCATAGTTTCTCTTCCCAATTGCTCACCCAGTCTGCCACTTTTCCTTACTGCGGCCAGTCTGCCAGAAGCGATATGTCACTCGTTGTGTATCTTAAGAGATTCATCGTTACTCTTTCCATAGGTTACTGGTATTCTCTGATTCAATGCCTCTCGTGACGAAAAAGTGGCTATCTTAATAGTGCAATACTTCTTCCTCCCAGTTGCTCACACAGTTTACTACTTTTTTGTGTAGTTTTTGTCTGCCAGAAACTATAATTCACTAGTTTTGTATCATAAAAGAGTCATCGTTTCTCCTCCTAGGGGTTATTCGAGACCTCTTAATCCAAACCGCAAGTAACGAGGCATTGGCTACCTTAAGAGAGTCATAGTTACTCGTCCCAATTGCTCACCCAGTCTGCCACTTTTTCTTACTGCGGCCAGTCTGCCATAAGCGATATGTCACTCGTTGTGTATCTTAAGAGATTCATCGTTACTCCTTCCATAGGTTACTGGTATTCTCTGAGTCAATACCTCTCGTGACGAAAAAGTGGCTATCTTAATAGTGCAATACTTCTTCCTCCGAGTTGCTCACACAGTTTACTACTTTTTGTGTAGTTTTTGTCTGCCAGAAACTATAATTCACTAGCTGTGTATCATAAAAGAGTCATCGTTTCTCCTCCTAGGGGTTTTCGAGATTTCTTAATCCAAACCGCAAGTAACGAGGCATTGGCTACCTTAAGAGAGTCATAGTTACTCGTCCCCATTGCTCAACCAGTCTGCCACTTTTTCTTACTTTGGCCAGTCTGCCAGAAGCGATATATCACTCGTTTTGTATCTTAAGAGATTCATCGTTACTCCTTCCATAGGTTACTGGTATTCTCTGAGTCAATACCTCTCTTGACGAAAAAGTGGCTATCTTAATAGTGCAATACTTCTTCCTCCCAGTTGCTCACACAGTTTACTACTTTTTGTGTACTTGCCAGTCTGCCAGAAGCGATATGTCACTAGTTGTGTATCATAAAAGAGTCATCGTTTCTCCTCCAAGGGGTTATTCGAGATTTCTTAATCCAAACCGCAAGTAACGAGGCATTGGCTACCTTAAGAGAGTCATAGTTTCTCGTCCCAATTGCTCACCCAGTCTGCCACTTTTCCTTACTGCGGCCAGTCTGCCAGAAGCGATATGTCACTCGTTGTGTATCTTAAGAGATTCATCGTTACTCTTTCCATAGGTTACTGGTATTCTCTGATTCAATGCCTCTCGTGACGAAAAAGTGGCTATCTTAATAGTGCAATACTTCTTCCTCCGAGTTGCTCACACAGTTTACTACTTTTTGTGTAGTTTTTGTCTGCCAGAAACTATAATTCACTAGCTGTGTATCATAAAAGAGTCATCGTTTCTCCTCCTAGGGGTTATTCGAGACCTCTTAATGCAAACCGCAAGTAACGAGGCATTGGCTACCTTAAGAGAGTCATAGTTACTCGTCCCAATTGCTCACCCAGTCTGCCACTTTTCCTTACTGCGGCCAGTCTGCCAGAAGCTATATGTCACTCGTTGTGTATCTTAAGAGATTCATCGTTACTCTTTCCATAGGTTACTGGTATTCTCTGATTCAATGCCTCTCGTGACGAAAAAGTGGCTATCTTAATAGTGCAATAGTTCTTCCTCCCAGTTGCTCACACAGTTTACTACTTTTTTGTGTAGTTTTTGTCTGCCAGAAACTATAATTCACTAGTTTTGTATCATAAAACAGTCATCGTTTCTCCTCCTAGGGGTTATTCGAGACCTCTTAATCCAAACCGCAAGTAACGAGGCATTGGCTACCTTAAGAGAGTCATAGTCACTCGTCCCAATTGCTCACCCAGTCTGCCACTTTTTCTTACTGCGGCCAGTCTGCCAGAAGCGATATGTCACTCGTTGTGTATCTTAAGAGATTCATCGTTACTCCTTCCATAGGTTTCTGGTATTCTCTGAGTCAATACCTCTCTTGACGAAAAAGTGGCTATCTTAATAGTGCAATACTTCTTCCTCCGAGTTGCTCACACAGTTTACTACTTTTTGTGTACTTGCCAGTCTGCCAGAAGCGATATGTCACTAGTTGTGTATCATAAAAGAGTCATTGTTTCTCCTCCTAGGGGTTTTCGAGATTTCTTAATCCAAACCGAAAGTAACGAGGCATTGGCTACCTTAAGAGAGTCATAGTTACTCGTCCCAATTGCTCACCCAGTCTGCCACTTTTCCTTACTGCGGCCAGTCTGCCAGAAGCGATATGTCACTCGTTGTGTATCTTAAAAGATTCATCGTTACTCCTTCCATAGGTTACTGGTATTCTCTGAGTCAATACCTCTCTTGACGAAAAAGTGGCTATCTTAATAGTGCAATACTTCTTCCTCCGAGTTGCTCACACAGTTTACTACTTTTTGTGTACTTGCCAGTCTGCCAGAAGCGATATGTCACTAGTTGTGTATCATAAAAGAGTCATTGTTTCTCCTCCTAGGGGTTTTCGAGATTTCTTAATCCAAACCGAAAGTAACGAGGCATTGGCTACCTTAAGAGAGTCATAGTTACTCGTCCCAATTGCTCACCCAGTCTGCCACTTTTCCTTACTGCGGCCAGTCTGCCAGAAGCGATATGTCACTCGTTGTGTATCTTAAGAGATTCATCGTTACTCCTTCCATAGGTTACTGGTATTCTCTGAGTCAATACCTCTCGTGACGAAAAAGTGGCTATCTTAATAGTGCAATACTTCTTCCTCCGAGTTGCTCACACAGTTTACTACTTTTTGTGTAGTTTTTGTCTGCCAGAAACTATAATTCACTAGCTGTGTATCATAAAAGAGTCATCGTTTCCCTCCTAGGGGTTTTCGAGATTTCTTAATCCAAACCGCAAGTAACGAGGCATTGGCTACCTTAAGAGAGTCATAGTTACTCGTCCCCATTGCTCAACCAGTCTGCCACTTTTTCTTACTGTGGCCAGTCTGCCAGAAGCGATATGTCACTCGTTGTGTATCTTAAGAGATTCATCGTTACTCCTTCCATAGGTTACTGGTATTCTCTGAGTCAATACCTCTCTTGACGAAAAAGTGGCTATCTTAATAGTGCAATACTTCTTCTTCCGAGTTGCTCACACAGTTTACTACTTTTTGTGTACTTGCCAGTCTGCCAGAAGCGATATGTCACTAGTTGTGTATCATAAAAGAGTCATCGTTTCTCCTCCTAGGGGTTATTCGAGATTTCTTAATCCAAACCGCAAGTAACGAGGCATTGGCTACCTTAAGAGAGTCATAGTTTCTCTTCCCAATTGCTCACCCAGTCTGCCACTTTTCCTTACTGCGGCCAGTCTGCCAGAAGCGATATGTCACTCGTTGTGTATCTTAAGAGATTCATCGTTACTCTTTCCATAGGTTACTGGTATTCTCTGATTCAATGCCTCTCGTGACGAAAAAGTGGCTATCTTAATAGTGCAATACTTCTTCCTCCCAGTTGCTCACACAGTTTACTACTTTTTTGTGTAGTTTTTGTCTGCCAGAAACTATAATTCACTAGTTTTGTATCATAAAAGAGTCATCGTTTCTCCTCCTAGGGGTTATTCGAGACCTCTTAATCCAAACCGCAAGTAACGAGGCATTGGCTACCTTAAGAGAGTCATAGTTACTCGTCCCAATTGCTCACCCAGTCTGCCACTTTTCCTTACTGCGGCCAGTCTGCCAGAAGCGATATGTCACTCGTTGTGTATCTTAAGAGATTCATCGTTACTCCTTCCATAGGTTACTGGTATTCTCTGAGTCAATACCTCTCGTGACGAAAAAGTGGCTATCTTAATAGTGCAATACTTCTTCCTCCGAGTTGCTCACACAGTTTACTACTTTTTGTGTAGTTTTTGTCTGCCAGAAACTATAATTCACTAGCTGTGTATCATAAAAGAGTCATCGTTTCTCCTCCTAGGGGTTTTCGAGATTTCTTAATCCAAACCGCAAGTAACGAGGCATTGGCTACCTTAAGAGAGTCATAGTTACTCGTCCCCATTGCTCAACCAGTCTGCCACTTTTTCTTACTTTGGCCAGTCTGCCAGAAGCGATATATCACTCGTTTTGTATCTTAAGAGATTCATCGTTACTCCTTCCATAGGTTACTGGTATTCTCTGAGTCAATACCTCTCTTGACGAAAAAGTGGCTATCTTAATAGTGCAATACTTCTTCCTCCGAGTTGCTCACACAGTTTACTACTTTTTGTGTACTTGCCAGTCTGCCAGAAGCGATATGTCACTAGTTGTGTATCATAAAAGAGTCATCGTTTCTCCTCCTAGGGGTTATTCGAGATTTCTTAATCCAAACCGCAAGTAACGAGGCATTGGCTACCTTAAGAGAGTCATAGTTTCTCGTCCCAATTGCTCACCCAGTCTGCCACTTTTCCTTACTGCGGCCAGTCTGCCAGAAGCGATATGTCACTCGTTGTGTATCTTAAGAGATTCATCGTTACTCTTTCCATAGGTTACTGGTATTCTCTGATTCAATGCCTCTCGTGACGAAAAAGTGGCTATCTTAATAGTGCAATACTTCTTCCTCCGAGTTGCTCACACAGTTTACTACTTTTTGTGTAGTTTTTGTCTGCCAGAAACTATAATTCACTAGCTGTGTATCATAAAAGAGTCATCGTTTCTCCTCCTAGGGGTTATTCGAGACCTCTTAATGCAAACCGCAAGTAACGAGGCATTGGCTACCTTAAGAGAGTCATAGTTACTCGTCCCAATTGCTCACCCAGTCTGCCACTTTTCCTTACTGCGGCCAGTCTGCCAGAAGCGATATGTCACTCGTTGTGTATCTTAAGAGATTCATCGTTACTCCTTCCATAGGTTACTGGTATTCTCTGAGTCAATACCTCTCTTGACGAAAAAGTGGCTATCTTAATAGTGCAATACTTCTTCTTCCGAGTTGCTCACACAGTTTACTACTTTTTGTGTACTTGCCAGTCTGCCAGAAGCGATATGTCACTAGTTGTGTATCATAAAAGAGTCATTGTTTCTCCTCCTAGGGGTTTTCGAGATTTCTTAATCCAAACCGAAAGTAACGAGGCATTGGCTACCTTAAGAGAGTCATAGTTACTCGTCCCAATTGCTCACCCAGTCTGCCACTTTTCCTTACTGCGGCCAGTCTGCCAGAAGCGATATGTCACTCGTGTATCTTAAGAGATTTATCGTTACTCTTTCCATAGGTTACTGGTATTCTCTGATTCAATGCCTCTCGTGACGAAAAAGTGGCTATCTTAATAGTGCAATACTTCTTCCTTCCATTTGCTCACACAGTTTACTACTTTTTTGTGTAGTTTTTGTCTGCCAGAAACTATAATTCACTAGTTTTGTATCATAAAAGAGTCATCGTTCCTCCTCCTAGGGGTTATTCGAGACCTCTTAATCCAAACCACAAGTAAAGAGGCATTGGCTACCTTAAGAGAGTCATAGTTACTCGTCCCAATTGCTCACCCAGTCTGCCACTTTTTCTTACTGCGGCCAGTCTGCCAGAAGCGATATGTCACTCGTTGTGTATCTTAAGAGATTCATCGTTACTCCTTCCATAGGTTACTGGTATTCTCTGAGTCAATACCTCTCGTGACGAAAAAGTGGCTATCTTAATAGTGCAATACTTCTTCCTCCGAGTTGCTCACACAGTTTACTACTTTTTGTGTACTTGCCAGTCTGCCAGAAGCGATATGTCACTAGTTGTGTATCATAAAAGAGTCATCGTTTCTCCTCCTAGGGGTTATTCGAGACCTCTTAATGCAAACCGCAAGTAACGAGGCATTGGCTACCTTAAGAGAGTCATAGTTACTCGTCCCAATTGCTCACCCAGTCTGCCACTTTTCCTTACTGCGGCCAGTCTGCCAGAAGCGATATGTCACTCGTTGTGTATCTTAAGAGATTCATCGTTACTCTTTCCATAGGTTACTGGTATTCTCTGATTCAATGCCTCTCGTGACGAAAAAGTGGCTATCTTAATAGTGCAATAGTTCTTCCCCCCAGTTGCTCACACAGTTTACTACTTTTTTGTGTAGTTTTTGTCTGCCAGAATCTATAATTCACTAGTTTTGTATCATAAAACAGTCATCGTTTCTCCTCCTAGGGGTTATTCGAGACCTCTTAATCCAAACCGCAAGTAACGAGGCATTGGCTACCTTAAGAGAGTCATAGTCACTCGTCCCAATTGCTCACCCAGTCTGCCACTTTTTCTTACTGCGGCCAGTCTGCCAGAAGCGATATGTCACTCGTTGTATATCTTAAGAGATTCATCGTTACTCCTTCCATAGGTTACTGGTATTCTCTGAGTCAATACCTCTCTTGACGAAAAAGTGGCTATCTTAATAGTGCAATACTTCTTCCTCCGAGTTGCTCACACAGTTTACTACTTTTTGTGTACTTGCCAGTCTGCCAGAAGCGATATGTCACTAGTTGTGTATCATAAAAGAGTCATTGTTTCTCCTCCTAGGGGTTTTCGAGATTTCTTAATCCAAACCGCAAGTAACGAGGCATTGGCTACCTTAAGAGAGTCATAGTTACTCGTCCCAATTGCTCACCCAGTCTGCCACTTTTCCTTACTGCGGCCAGTCTGCCAGAAGCGATAGGTCACTCGTTGTGTATCTTAAGATATTCATCGTTACACTTTCCATAGGTTACTGGTATTCTCTGATTCAATGCCTCTCGTGATGAAAAAGTGGCCATCTTAATAGTGCAATACTTTTTCCTTCCATTTGCTCACACAGTTTACCGCTTTTTGTGTAGTTTTTGTCTGCCAGAAACTATAATTCACTAATTGTGTATCATAAAAGAGTCATCGTTTCTCCTCCTAGGGGTTATTCGAGATATCTTAATCCAAACCGCAAGTAACGAGGCATTGGCTACCTTAAGAGAGTCATAGTTACTCGTCCCAATTGCTCACCCAGTCTGACACTTTTTCTTACTGCGGCCAGTCTGCCAGAAGCGATATGTCACTCGTTGTGTATCTTAAGAGATTCATCGTTACTCCTTCCATAGGTTACTGGTATTCTCTGAGTCAATACCTCTCGTGACGAAAAAGTGGCTATCCTAATAGTGCAATACTTCTTCCTCCGAGTTGCTCACACAGTTTACTACTTTTTGTGTAGTTTTTGTCTGCCAGAAACTATAATTCACTAGCTGTGTATCATAAAAGAGTCATCGTTTCTCCTCCTAGGGGTTTTCGAGATTTCTTAATCCAAACCGCAAGTAACGAGGCATTGGCTACCTTAAGAGAGTCATAGTTACTCGTCCCCATTGCTCAACCAGTCTGCCACTTTTTCTTACTGTGGTCAGTCTGCCAGAAGCGATATGTCACTCGTTGTGTATCTTAAGAGATTCATCGTTACTCCTTCCATAGGTTACTGGTATTCTCTGAGTCAATACCTCTCTTGACGAAAAAGTGGCTATCTTAATAGTGCAATACTTCTTCCTCCGAGTTGCTCACACAGTTTACTACTTTTTGTGTACTTGCCAGTCTGCCAGAAGCGATATGTCACTAGTTGTGTATCATAAAAGAGTCATCGTTTCTCCTCCTAGGGGTTATTCGAGATTTCTTAATCCAAACCGCAAGTAACGAGGCATTGGCTACCTTAAGAGAGTCATAGTTTCTCGTCCCAATTGCTCACCCAGTCTGCCACTTTTCCTTACTGCGGCCAGTCTGCCAGAAGCGATATGTCACTCGTTGTGTATCTTAAGAGATTCATCGTTACTCTTTCCATAGGTTACTGGTATTCTCTGATTCAATGCCTCTCGTGACGAAAAAGTGGCTATCTTAATAGTGCAATACTTCTTCCTCCCAGTTGCTCACACAGTTTACTACTTTTTTGTGTAGTTTTTGTCTGCCAGAAACTATAATTCACTAGTTTTGTATCATAAAAGAGTCATCGTTTCTCCTCCTAGGGGTTATTCGAGACCTCTTAATCCAAACCGCAAGTAACGAGGCATTGGCTACCTTAAGAGAGTCATAGTTACTCGACCCAATTGCTCACCCAGTCTGCCACTTTTTCTTACTGCGGCCAGTCTGCCAGAAGCGATATGTCACTCGTTGTGTATCTTAAGAGATTCATCGTTACTCCTTCCATAGGTTACTGGTATTCTCTGAGTCAATACCTCTCGTGACGAAAAAGTGGCTATCTTAATAGTGCAATACTTCTTCCTCCGAGTTGCTCACACAGTTTACTACTTTTTGTGTAGTTTTTGTCTGCCAGAAACTATAATTCACTAGCTGTGTATCATAAAAGAGTCATCGTTTCTCCTCCTAGGGGTTTTCGAGATTTCTTAATCCAAACCGCAAGTAACGAGGCATTGGCTACCTTAAGAGAGTCATAGTTACTCGTCCCCATTGCTCAACCAGTCTGCCACTTTTTCTTACTGTGGCCAGTCTGCCAGAAGCGATATGTCACTCGTTGTGTATCTTAAGAGATTCATCGTTACTCCTTCCATAGGTTACTGGTATTCTCTGAGTCAATACCTCTCTTGACGAAAAAGTGGCTATCTTAATAGTGCAATACTTCTTCCTCCGAGTTGCTCACACAGTTTACTACTTTTTGTGTACTTGCCAGTCTGCCAGAAGCGATATGTCACTAGTTGTGTATCATAAAAGAGTCATCGTTTCTCCTCCTAGGGGTTATTCGAGATTTCTTAATCCAAACCGCAAGTAACGAGGCATTGGCTACCTTAAGAGAGTCATAGTTTCTCGTCCCAATTGCTCACCCAGTCTGCCACTTTTCCTTACTGCGGCCAGTATGCCAGAAGCGATATGTCACTCGTTGTGTATCTTAAGAGATTCATCGTTACTCTTTCCATAGGTTACTGGTATTCTCTGATTCAATGCCTCTCGTGACGAAAAAGTGGCTATCTTAATAGTGCAATACTTCTTCCTCCCAGTTGCTCACACAGTTTACTACTTTTTTGTGTAGTTTTTGTCTGCCAGAAACTATAATTCACTAGTTTTGTATCATAAAAGAGTCATCGTTTCTCCTCCTAGGGGTTATTCGAGACCTCTTAATCCAAACCGCAAGTAACGAGGCATTGGCTACCTTAAGAGAGTCATAGTTACTCGTCCCAATTGCTCACCCAGTCTGCCACTTTTTCTTACTGCGGCCAGTCTGCCATAAGCGATATGTCACTCGTTGTGTATCTTAAGAGATTCATCGTTACTCCTTCCATAGGTTACTGGTATTCTCTGAGTCAATACCTCTCGTGACGAAAAAGTGGCTATCTTAATAGTGCAATACTTCTTCCTCCGAGTTGCTCACACAGTTTACTACTTTTTGTGTAGTTTTTGTCTGCCAGAAACTATAATTCACTAGCTGTGTATCATAAAAGAGTCATCGTTTCTCCTCCTAGGGGTTTTCGAGATTTCTTAATCCAAACCGCAAGTAACGAGGCATTGGCTACCTTAAGAGAGTCATACTTACTCGTCCCCATTGCTCAACCAGTCTGCCACTTTTTCTTACTTTGGCCAGTCTGCCAGAAGCGATATATCACTCGTTTTGTATCTTAAGAGATTCATCGTTACTCCTTCCATAGGTTACTGGTATTCTCTGAGTCAATACCTCTCTTGACGAAAAAGTGGCTATCTTAATAGTGCAATACTTCTTCCTCCGAGTTGCTCACACAGTTTACTACTTTTTGTGTACTTGCCAGTCTGCCAGAAGCGATATGTCACTAGTTGTGTATCATAAAAGAGTCATCGTTTCTCCTCCTAGGGGTTATTCGAGACCTCTTAATGCAAACCGCAAGTAACGAGGCATTGGCTACCTTAAGAGAGTCATAGTTACTCGTCCCAATTGCTCACCCAGTCTGCCACTTTTCCTTACTGCGGCCAGTCTGCCAGAAGCGATATGTCACTCGTTGTGTATCTTAAGAGATTCATCGTTACTCTTTCCATAGGTTACTGGTATTCTCTGATTCAATGCCTCTCGTGACGAAAATGTGGCTATCTTAATAGTGCAATAGTTCTTCCTCCCAGTTGCTCACACAGTTTACTACTTTTTTGTGTAGTTTTTGTCTGCCAGAAACTATAATTCACTAGTTTTGTATCATAAAACAGTCATCGTTTCTCCTCCTAGGGGTTATTCGAGACCTCTTAATCCAAACCGCAAGTAACGAGGCATTGGCTACCTTAAGAGAGTCATAGTCACTCGTCCCAATTGCTCACCCAGTCTGCCACTTTTTCTTACTGCGGCCAGTCTGCCAGAAGCGATATGTCACTCGTTGTGTATCTTAAGAGATTCATCGTTACTCCTTCCATAGGTTACTGGTATTCTCTGAGTCAATACCTCTCTTGACGAAAAAGTGGCTATCTTAATAGTGCAATACTTCTTCCTCCGAGTTGCTCACACAGTTTACTACTTTTTGTGTACTTGCCAGTCTGCCAGAAGCGATATGTCACTAGTTGTGTATCATAAAAGAGTCATCGTTTCTCCTCCTAGGGGTTATTCGAGATTTCTTAATCCAAACCGCAAGTAACGAGGCATTGGCTACCTTAAGAGAGTCATAGTTTCTCGTCCCAATTGCTCACCCAGTCTGCCACTTTTCCTTACTGCGGCCAGTATGCCAGAAGCGATATGTCACTCGTTGTGTATCTTAAGAGATTCATCGTTACTCTTTCCATAGGTTACTGGTATTCTCTGATTCAATGCCTCTCGTGACGAAAAAGTGGCTATCTTAATAGTGCAATACTTCTTCCTCCCAGTTGCTCACACAGTTTACTACTTTTTTGTGTAGTTTTTGTCTGCCAGAAACTATAATTCACTAGTTTTGTATCATAAAAGAGTCATCGTTTCTCCTCCTAGGGGTTATTCGAGACCTCTTAATCCAAACCGCAAGTAACGAGGCATTGGCTACCTTAAGAGAGTCATAGTTACTCGTCCCAATTGCTCACCCAGTCTGCCACTTTTTCTTACTGCGGCCAGTCTGCCATAAGCGATATGTCACTCGTTGTGTATCTTAAGAGATTCATCGTTACTCCTTCCATAGGTTACTGGTATTCTCTGAGTCAATACCTCTCGTGACGAAAAAGTGGCTATCTTAATAGTGCAATACTTCTTCCTCCGAGTTGCTCACACAGTTTACTACTTTTTGTGTAGTTTTTGTCTGCCAGAAACTATAATTCACTAGCTGTGTATCATAAAAGAGTCATCGTTTCTCCTCCTAGGGGTTTTCGAGATTTCTTAATCCAAACCGCAAGTAACGAGGCATTGGCTACCTTAAGAGAGTCATACTTACTCGTCCCCATTGCTCAACCAGTCTGCCACTTTTTCTTACTTTGGCCAGTCTGCCAGAAGCGATATATCACTCGTTTTGTATCTTAAGAGATTCATCGTTACTCCTTCCATAGGTTACTGGTATTCTCTGAGTCAATACCTCTCTTGACGAAAAAGTGGCTATCTTAATAGTGCAATACTTCTTCCTCCGAGTTGCTCACACAGTTTACTACTTTTTGTGTACTTGCCAGTCTGCCAGAAGCGATATGTCACTAGTTGTGTATCATAAAAGAGTCATCGTTTCTCCTCCTAGGGGTTATTCGAGACCTCTTAATGCAAACCGCAAGTAACGAGGCATTGGCTACCTTAAGAGAGTCATAGTTACTCGTCCCAATTGCTCACCCAGTCTGCCACTTTTCCTTACTGCGGCCAGTCTGCCAGAAGCGATATGTCACTCGTTGTGTATCTTAAGAGATTCATCGTTACTCTTTCCATAGGTTACTGGTATTCTCTGATTCAATGCCTCTCGTGACGAAAATGTGGCTATCTTAATAGTGCAATAGTTCTTCCTCCCAGTTGCTCACACAGTTTACTACTTTTTTGTGTAGTTTTTGTCTGCCAGAAACTATAATTCACTAGTTTTGTATCATAAAACAGTCATCGTTTCTCCTCCTAGGGGTTATTCGAGACCTCTTAATCCAAACCGCAAGTAACGAGGCATTGGCTACCTTAAGAGAGTCATAGTCACTCGTCCCAATTGCTCACCCAGTCTGCCACTTTTTCTTACTGCGGCCAGTCTGCCAGAAGCGATATGTCACTCGTTGTGTATCTTAAGAGATTCATCGTTACTCCTTCCATAGGTTACTGGTATTCTCTGAGTCAATACCTCTCTTGACGAAAAAGTGGCTATCTTAATAGTGCAATACTTCTTCCTCCGAGTTGCTCACACAGTTTACTACTTTTTGTGTACTTGCCAGTCTGCCAGAAGCGATATGTCACTAGTTGTGTATCATAAAAGAGTCATTGTTTCTCCTCCTAGGGGTTTTCGAGATTTCTTAATCCAAACCGCAAGTAACGAGGCATTGGCTACCTTAAGAGAGTCATAGTTACTCGTCCCAATTGCTCACCCAGTCTGCCACTTTTCCTTACTGCGGCCAGTCTGCCAGAAGCGATATGTCACTCGTTGTGTATCTTAAGAGATTCATCGTTACTCTTTCCATAGGTTACTGGTATTCTCTGATTCAATGCCTCTCGTGACGAAAACGTGGCTATCTTAATAGTGCAATACTTCTTCCTCCGAGTTGCTCACACAGTTTACTACTTTTTGTGTAGTTTTTGTCTGCCAGAAACTATAATTCACTAGTTTTGTATCATAAAAGAGTCATCGTTCCTCCTCCTAGGGGTTATTCGAGACCTCTTAATCCAAACCGCAAGTAACGAGGCATTGGCTACCTTAAGAGAGTCATAGTTACTCGTCCCAATTGCTCACCCAGTCTGCCACTTTTTCTTACTGCGGCCAGTCTGCCAGAAGCGATATGTCACTCGTTGTGTATCTTAAGAGATTCATCGTTACTCCTTCCATAGGTTACTGGTATTCTCTGAGTCAATACCTCTCGTGACGAAAAAGTGGCTATCTTAATAGTGCAATACTTCTTCCTCCGAGTTGCTCACATAGTTTACTACTTTTTGTGTAGTTTTTGTCTGCCAGAAACTATAATTCACTAGCTGTGTATCATAAAAGAGTCATCGTTTCTCCTCCTAGGGGTTTTCGAGATTTCTTAAACCAAACCGCAAGTAACGAGGCATTGGCTACCTTAAGAGAGTCATAGTTACTCGTCCCCATTGCTCAACCAGTCTGCCACTTTTTCTTACTGTGGCCAGTCTGCCAGAAGCGATATGTCACTCGTTGTGTATCTTAAGAGATTCATCGTTACTCCTTCCATAGGTTACTGGTATTCTCTGAGTCAATACCTCTCTTGACGAAAAAGTGGCTATCTTAATAGTGCAATACTTCTTCTTCCGAGTTGCTCACACAGTTTACTACTTTTTGTGTACTTGCCAGTCTGCCAGAAGCGATATGTCACTAGTTGTGTATCATAAAAGAGTCATTGTTTCTCCTCCTAGGGGTTTTCGAGATTTCTTAATCCAAACCGAAAGTAACGAGGCATTGGCTACCTTAAGAGAGTCATAGTTACTCGTCCCAATTGCTCACCCAGTCTGCCACTTTTCCTTACTGCGGCCAGTCTGCCAGAAGCGATATGTCACTCGTGTATCTTAAGAGATTTATCGTTACTCTTTCCATAGGTTACTGGTATTCTCTGATTCAATGCCTCTCGTGACGAAAAAGTGGCTATCTTAATAGTGCAATACTTCTTCCTTCCATTTGCTCACACAGTTTACTACTTTTATGTGTAGTTTTTGTCTGCCAGAAACTATAATTCACTAGTTTTGTATCATAAAAGAGTCATCGTTCCTCCTCCTAGGGGTTATTCGAGACCTCTTAATCCAAACCGCAAGTAACGAGGCATTGGCTACCTTAAGAGAGTCATAGTTACTCGTCCCAATTGCTCACCCAGTCTGCCACTTTTTCTTACTGCGGCCAGTCTGCCAGAAGCGATATGTCACTAGTTGTGTATCATAAAAGAGTCATTGTTTCTCCTCCTAGGGGTTTTCGAGATTTCTTAATCCAAACCGAAAGTAACGAGGCATTGGCTACCTTAAGAGAGTCATAGTTACTCGTCCCAATTGCTCACCCAGTCTGCCACTTTTCCTTACTGCGGCCAGTCTGCCAGAAGCGATATGTCACTCGTTGTGTATCTTAAGAGATTCATCGTTACTCCTTCCATAGGTTACTGGTATTCTCTGAGTCAATACCTCTCGTGACGAAAAAGTGGCTATCTTAATAGTGCAATACTTCTTCCTCCGAGTTGCTCACACAGTTTACTACTTTTTGTGTAGTTTTTGTCTGCCAGAAACTATAATTCACTAGCTGTGTATCATAAAAGAGTCATCGTTTCCCTCCTAGGGGTTTTCGAGATTTCTTAATCCAAACCGCAAGTAACGAGGCATTGGCTACCTTAAGAGAGTCATAGTTACTCGTCCCCATTGCTCAACCAGTCTGCCACTTTTTCTTACTGTGGCCAGTCTGCCAGAAGCGATATGTCACTCGTTGTGTATCTTAAGAGATTCATCGTTACTCCTTCCATAGGTTACTGGTATTCTCTGAGTCAATACCTCTCTTGACGAAAAAGTGGCTATCTTAATAGTGCAATACTTCTTCCTCCGAGTTGCTCACACAGTTTACTACTTTTTGTGTACTTGCCAGTCTGCCAGAAGCGATATGTCACTAGTTGTGTATCATAAAAGAGTCATCGTTTCTCCTCCTAGGGGTTATTCGAGATTTCTTAATCCAAACCGCAAGTAACGAGGCATTGACTACCTTAAGAGAGTCATAGTTTCTCTTCCCAATTGCTCACCCAGTCTGCCACTTTTCCTTACTGCGGCCAGTCTGCCAGAAGCGATATGTCACTCGTTGTGTATCTTAAGAGATTCATCGTTACTCTTTCCATAGGTTACTGGTATTCTCTGATTCAATGCCTCTCGTGACGAAAAAGTGGCTATCTTAATAGTGCAATACTTCTTCCTCCCAGTTGCTCACACAGTTTACTACTTTTTTGTGTAGTTTTTGTCTGCCAGAAACTATAATTCACTAGTTTTGTATCATAAAAGAGTCATCGTTTCTCCTCCTAGGGGTTATTCGAGACCTCTTAATCCAAACCGCAAGTAACGAGGCATTGGCTACCTTAAGAGAGTCATAGTTACTCGTCCCAATTGCTCACCCAGTCTGCCACATTTTCTTACTGCGGCCAGTCTGCCATAAGCGATATGTCACTCGTTGTGTATCTTAAGAGATTCATCGTTACTCCTTCCATAGGTTACTGGTATTCTCTGAGTCAATACCTCTCGTGACGAAAAAGTGGCTATCTTAATAGTGCAATACTTCTTCCTCCGAGTTGCTCACACAGTTTACTACTTTTTGTGTAGTTTTTGTCTGCCAGAAACTATAATTCACTAGCTGTGTATCATAAAAGAGTCATCGTTTCTCCTCCTAGGGGTTTTCGAGATTTCTTAATCCAAACCGCAAGTAACGAGGCATTGGCTACCTTAAGAGAGTCGTAGTTACTCGTCCCCATTGCTCAACCAGTCTGCCACTTTTTCTTACTTTATCCAGTCTGCCAGAAGCGATATATCACTCGTTTTGTATCTTAAGAGATTCATCGTTACTCCTTCCATAGGTTACTGGTATTCTCTGAGTCAATACCTCTCTTGACGAAAAAGTGGCTATCTTAATAGTGCAATACTTCTTCCTCCGAGTTGCTCACACAGTTTACTACTTTTTGTGTACTTGCCAGTCTGCCAGAAGCGATATGTCACTAGTTGTGTATCATAAAAGAGTCATCGTTTCTCCTCCTAGGGGTTATTCGAGATTTCTTAATCCAAACCGCAAGTAACGAGGCATTGGCTACCTTAAGAGAGTCATAGTTACTCGTCCCAATTGCTCACCCAGTCTGCCACTTTTCCTTACTGCGGCCAGTCTGCCAGAAGCGATATGTCACTCGTTGTGTATCTTAAGAGATTCATCGTTACTCTTTCCATAGGTTACTGGTATTCTCTGATTCAATGCCTCTCGTGACGAAAAAGTGGCTATCTTAATAGTGCAATACTTCTTCCTCCGAGTTGCTCACACAGTTTACTACTTTTTGTGTAGTTTTTGTCTGCCAGAAACTATAATTCACTAGCTGTGTATCATAAAAGAGTCATCGTTTCTCCTCCTAGGGGTTATTCGAGACCTCTTAATGCAAACCGCAAGTAACGAGGCATTGGCTACCTTAAGAGAGTCATAGTTACTCGTCCCAATTGCTCACCCAGTCTGCCACTTTTCCTTACTGCGGCCAGTCTGCCAGAAGCGATATGTCACTCGTTGTGTATCTTAAGAGATTCATCGTTACTCCTTCCATAGGTTACTGGTATTCTCTGAGTCAATACCTCTCTTGACGAAAAAGTGGCTATCTTAATAGTGCAATACTTCTTCCTCCGAGTTGCTCACACAGTTTACTACTTTTTGTGTACTTGCCAGTCTGCCAGAAGCGATATGTCACTAGTTGTGTATCATAAAAGAGTCATTGTTTCTCCTCCTAGGGGTTTTCGAGATTTCTTAATCCAAACCGAAAGTAACGAGGCATTGGCTACCTTAAGAGAGTCATAGTTACTCGTCCCAATTGCTCACCCAGTCTGCCACTTTTCCTTACTGCGGCCAGTCTGCCAGAAGCGATATGTCACTCGTGTATCTTAAGAGATTTATCGTTACTCTTTCCATAGGTTACTGGTATTCTCTGATTCAATGCCTCTCGTGACGAAAAAGTGGCTATCTTAATAGTGCAATACTTCTTCCTTCCTTTTGCTCACACAGTTTACTACTTTTTTGTGTAGTTTTTGTCTGCCAGAAACTATAATTCACTAGTTTTGTATCATAAAAGAGTCATCGTTCCTCCTCCTAGGGGTTATTCGAGACCTCTTAATCCAAACCGCAAGTAACGAGGCATTGGCTACCTTAAGAGAGTCATAGTTACTCGTCCCAATTGCTCACCCAGTCTGCCACTTTTTCTTACTGCGGCCAGTCTGCCAGAAGCGATATGTCACTCGTTGTGTATCTTAAGAGATTCATCGTTACTCCTTCCATAGGTTACTGGTATTCTCTGAGTCAATACCTCTCGTGACGAAAAAGTGGCTATCTTAATAGTGCAATACTTCTTCCTCCGAGTTGCTCACACAGTTTACTACTTTTTGTGTAGTTTTTGTCTGCCAGAAACTATAATTCACTAGCTGTGTATCATAAAAGAGTCATCGTTTCTCCTCCTAGGGGTTTTCGAGATTTCTTAATCCAAACCGCAAGTAACGAGGCATTGGCTACCTTAAGAGAGTCATAGTTACTCGTCCCCATTGCTCAACCAGTCTGCCACTTTTTCTTACTGTGGCCAGTCTGCCAGAAGCGATATGTCACTCGTTGTGTATCTTAAGAGATTCATCGTTACTCCTTCCATAGGTTACTGGTATTCTCTGAGTCAATACCTCTCTTGACGAAAAAGTGGCTATCTTAATAGTGCAATACTTCTTCTTCCGAGTTGCTCACACAGTTTACTACTTTTTGTGTACTTGCCAGTCTGCCAGAAGCGATATGTCACTAGTTGTGTATCATAAAAGAGTCATTGTTTCTCCTCCTAGGGGTTTTCGAGATTTCTTAATCCAAACCGAAAGTAACGAGGCATTGGCTACCTTAAGAGAGTCATAGTTACTCGTCCCAATTGCTCACCCAGTCTGCCACTTTTCCTTACTGCGGCCAGTCTGCCAGAAGCGATATGTCACTCGTGTATCTTAAGAGATTTATCGTTACTCTTTCCATAGGTTACTGGTATTCTCTGATTCAATGCCTCTCGTGACGAAAAAGTGGCTATCTTAATAGTGCAATACTTCTTCCTTCCATTTGCTCACACAGTTTACTACTTTTTTGTGTAGTTTTTGTCTGCCAGAAACTATAATTCACTAGTTTTGTATCATAAAAGAGTCATCGTTCCTCCTCCTAGGGGTTATTCGAGACCTCTTAATCCAAACCGCAAGTAACGAGGCATTGGCTACCTTAATAGAGTCATAGTTACTCGTCCCAATTGCTCACCCAGTCTGCCACTTTTTCTTACTGCGGCCAGTCTGCCAGAAGCGATATGTCACTCGTTGTGTATCTTAAGAGATTCATCGTTACTCCTTCCATAGGTTACTGGTATTCTCTGAGTCAATACCTCTCGTGACGAAAAAGTGGCTATCTTAATAGTGCAATACTTCTTCCTCTGAGTTGCTCACACAGTTTACTACTTTTTGTGTACTTGCCAGTCTGCCAGAAGCGATATGTCACTAGTTGTGTATCATAAAAGAGTCATCGTTTCTCCTCCTAGGGGTTATTCGAGACCTCTTAATGCAAACCGCAAGTAACGAGGCATTGGCTACCTTAAGAGAGTCATAGTTACTCGTCCCAATTGCTCACCCAGTCTGCCACTTTTCCTTACTGCGGCCAGTCTGCCAGAAGCGATATGTCACTCGTTGTGTATCTTAAGAGATTCATCGTTACTCTTTCCATAGGTTACTGGTATTCTCTGATTCAATGCCTCTCGTGACGAAAAAGTGGCTATCTTAATAGTGCAATAGTTCTTCCTCCCAGTTGCTCACACAGTTTACTAATTTTTTGTGTAGTTTTTGTCTGCCAGAAACTATAATTCACTAGTTTTGTATCATAAAACAGTCATCGTTTCTCCTCCTAGGGGTTATTCGAGACCTCTTAATCCAAACCGCAAGTAACGAGGCATTGGCTACCTTAAGAGAGTCATAGTCACTCGTCCCAATTGCTCACCCAGTCTGCCACTTTTTCTTACTGCGGCCAGTCTGCCAGAAGCGATATGTCACTCGTTGTGTATCTTAAGAGATTCATCGTTACTCCTTCCATAGGTTACTGGTATTCTCTGAGTCAATACCTCTCTTGACGAAAAAGTGGCTATCTTAATAGTGCAATACTTCTTCCTCCGAGTTGCTCACACAGTTTACTACTTTTTGTGTACTTGCCAGTCTGCCAGAAGCGATATGTCACTAGTTGTGTATCATAAAAGAGTCATCGTTTCTCCTCCTAGGGGTTATTCGAGATTTCTTAATCCAAACCGCAAGTAACGAGGCATTGGCTACCTTAAGAGAGTCATAGTTTCTCGTCCCAATTGCTCACCCAGTCTGCCACTTTTCCTTACTGCGGCCAGTCTGCCAGAAGCGATATGTCACTCGTTGTGTATCTTAAGAGATTCATCGTTACTCTTTCCATAGGTTACTGGTATTCTCTGATTCAATGCCTCTCGTGACGAAAAAGTGGCTATCTTAATAGTGCAATACTTCTTCCTCCCAGTTGCTCACACAGTTTACTACTTTTTTGTGTAGTTTTTGTCTGCCAGAAACTATAATTCACTAGTTTTGTATCATAAAAGAGTCATCGTTTCTCCTCCTAGGGGTTATTCGAGACCTCTTAATCCAAACCGCAAGTAACGAGGCATTGGCTACCTTAAGAGAGTCATAGTTACTCGACCCAATTGCTCACCCAGTCTGCCACTTTTTCTTACTGCGGCCAGTCTGCCAGAAGCGATATGTCACTCGTTGTGTATCTTAAGAGATTCATCGTTACTCCTTCCATAGGTTACTGGTATTCTCTGAGTCAATACCTCTCGTGACGAAAAAGTGGCTATCTTAATAGTGCAATACTTCTTCCTCCGAGTTGCTCACACAGTTTACTACTTTTTGTGTAGTTTTTGTCTGCCAGAAACTATAATTCACTAGCTGTGTATCATAAAAGAGTCATCGTTTCTCCTCCTAGGGGTTTTCGAGATTTCTTAATCCAAACCGCAAGTAACGAGGCATTGGCTACCTTAAGAGAGTCATAGTTACTCGTCCCCATTGCTCAACCAGTCTGCCACTTTTTCTTACTGTGGCCAGTCTGCCAGAAGCGATATGTCACTCGTTGTGTATCTTAAGAGATTCATCGTTACTCCTTCCATAGGTTACTGGTATTCTCTGAGTCAATACCTCTCTTGACGAAAAAGTGGCTATCTTAATAGTGCAATACTTCTTCCTCCGAGTTGCTCACACAGTTTACTACTTTTTGTGTACTTGCCAGTCTGCCAGAAGCGATATGTCACTAGTTGTGTATCATAAAAGAGTCATCGTTTCTCCTCCTAGGGGTTATTCGAGATTTCTTAATCCAAACCGCAAGTAACGAGGCATTGGCTACCTTAAGAGAGTCATAGTTTCTCGTCCCAATTGCTCACCCAGTCTGCCACTTTTCCTTACTGCGGCCAGTATGCCAGAAGCGATATGTCACTCGTTGTGTATCTTAAGAGATTCATCGTTACTCTTTCCATAGGTTACTGGTATTCTCTGATTCAATGCCTCTCGTGACGAAAAAGTGGCTATCTTAATAGTGCAATACTTCTTCCTCCCAGTTGCTCACACAGTTTACTACTTTTTTGTGTAGTTTTTGTCTGCCAGAAACTATAATTCACTAGTTTTGTATCATAAAAGAGTCATCGTTTCTCCTCCTAGGGGTTATTCGAGACCTCTTAATCCAAACCGCAAGTAACGAGGCATTGGCTACCTTAAGAGAGTCATAGTTACTCGTCCCAATTGCTCACCCAGTCTGCCACTTTTTCTTACTGCGGCCAGTCTGCCATAAGCGATATGTCACTCGTTGTGTATCTTAAGAGATTCATCGTTACTCCTTCCATAGGTTACTGGTATTCTCTGAGTCAATACCTCTCGTGACGAAAAAGTGGCTATCTTAATAGTGCAATACTTCTTCCTCCGAGTTGCTCACACAGTTTACTACTTTTTGTGTAGTTTTTGTCTGCCAGAAACTATAATTCACTAGCTGTGTATCATAAAAGAGTCATCGTTTCTCCTCCTAGGGGTTTTCGAGATTTCTTAATCCAAACCGCAAGTAACGAGGCATTGGCTACCTTAAGAGAGTCATACTTACTCGTCCCCATTGCTCAACCAGTCTGCCACTTTTTCTTACTTTGGCCAGTCTGCCAGAAGCGATATATCACTCGTTTTGTATCTTAAGAGATTCATCGTTACTCCTTCCATAGGTTACTGGTATTCTCTGAGTCAATACTTCTCTTGACGAAAAAGTGGCTATCTTAATAGTGCAATACTTCTTCCTCCGAGTTGCTCACACAGTTTACTACTTTTTGTGTACTTGCCAGTCTGCCAGAAGCGATATGTCACTAGTTGTGTATCATAAAAGAGTCATCGTTTCTCCTCCTAGGGGTTATTCGAGACCTCTTAATGCAAACCGCAAGTAACGAGGCATTGGCTACCTTAAGAGAGTCATAGTTACTCGTCCCAATTGCTCACCCAGTCTGCCACTTTTCCTTACTGCGGCCAGTCTGCCAGAAGCGATATGTCACTCGTTGTGTATCTTAAGAGATTCATCGTTACTCTTTCCATAGGTTACTGGTATTCTCTGATTCAATGCCTCTCGTGACGAAAAAGTGGCTATCTTAATAGTGCAATAGTTCTTCCTCCCAGTTGCTCACACAGTTTACTACTTTTTTGTGTAGTTTTTGTCTGCCAGAAACTATAATTCACTAGTTTTGTATCATAAAACAGTCATCGTTTCTCCTCCTAGGGGTTATTCGAGACCTCTTAATCCAAACCGCAAGTAACGAGGCATTGGCTACCTTAAGAGAGTCATAGTCACTCGTCCCAATTGCTCACCCAGTCTGCCACTTTTTCTTACTGCGGCCAGTCTGCCAGAAGCGATTTGTCATTCGTTGTGTATCTTAAGAGATTCATCGTAACTCCTTCCATAGGTTACTGGTATTCTCTGAGTCAATACCTCTCTTGACGAAAAAGTGGCTATCTTAATAGTGCAATACTTCTTCCTCCGAGTTGCTCACACAGTTTACTACTTTTTGTGTACTTGCCAGTCTGCCAGAAGCGATATGTCACTAGTTGTGTATCATAAAAGAGTCATTGTTTCTCCTCCTAGGGGTTTTCGAGATTTCTTAATCCAAACCGCAAGTAACGAGGCATTGGCTACCTTAAGAGAGTCATAGTTACTCGTCCCAATTGCTCACCCAGTCTGCCACTTTTCCTTACTGCGGCCAATCTGCCAGAAGCGATATGTCACTCGTTGTGTATCTTAAGAGATTCATCGTTACTCTTTCCATAGGTTACTGGTATTCTCTGATTCAATGCCTCTCGTGACGAAAAAGTGGCTATCTTAATAGTGCAATACTTCTTCCTCCGAGTTGCTCACACAGTTTACTACTTTTTGTGTAGTTTTTGTCTGCAAGAAACTATAAATCACTAGCTGTGTATCATAAAAGAGTCATCGTTTCTCCTCCTAGGGGTTATTCGAGACCTCTTAATGCAAACCGCAAGTAACGAGGCATTGGCTACCTTAAGAGAGTCATAGTTACTCGTCCCAATTGCTCACCCAGTCTGCCACTTTTCCTTACTGCGGCCAGTCTGCCAGAAGCGATATGTCACTCGTTGTGTATCTTAAGAGATTCATCGTTACTCCTTCCATAGGTTACTGGTATTCTCTGAGTCAATACCTCTCTTGACGAAAAAGTGGCTATCTTAATAGTGCAATACTTCTTCCTCCGAGTTGCTCACACAGTTTACTACTTTTTGTGTACTTGCCAGTCTGCCAGAAGCGATATGTCACTAGTTGTGTATCATAAAAGAGTCATTGTTTCTCCTCCTAGGGGTTTTCGAGATTTCTTAATCCAAACCGAAAGTAACGAGGCATTGGCTACCTTAAGAGAGTCATAGTTACTCGTCCCAATTGCTCACCCAGTCTGCCACTTTTCCTTACTGCGGCCAGTCTGCCAGAAGCGATATGTCACTCGTGTATCTTAAGAGATTTATCGTTACTCTTTCCATAGGTTACTGGTATTCTCTGATTCAATGCCTCTCGTGACGAAAAAGTGGCTATCTTAATAGTGCAATACTTCTTCCTTCCATTTGCTCACACAGTTTACTACTTTTTTGTGTAGTTTTTGTCTGCCAGAAACTATAATTCACTAGTTTTGTATCATAAAAGAGTCATCGTTCCTCCTCCTAGGGGTTATTCGAGACCTCTTAATCCAAACCGCAAGTAACGAGGCATTGGCTACCTTAAGAGAGTCATAGTTACTCGTCCCAATTGCTCACCCAGTCTGCCACTTTTTCTTACTGCGGCCAGTCTGCCAGAAGCGATATGTCACTCGTTGTGTATCTTAAGAGATTCATCGTTACTCCTTCCATAGGTTACTGGTATTCTCTGAGTCAATACCTCTCGTGACGAAAAAGTGGCTATCTTAATAGTGCAATACTTCTTCCTCCGAGTTGCTCACACAGTTTACTACTTTTTGTGTAGTTTTTGTCTGCCAGAAACTATAATTCACTAGCTGTGTATCATAAAAGAGTCATCGTTTCTCCTCCTAGGGGTTTTCGAGATTTCTTAATCCAAACCGCAAGTAACGAGGCATTGGCTACCTTAAGAGAGTCATAGTTACTCGTCCCCATTGCTCAACCAGTCTGCCACTTTTTCTTACTGTGGCCAGTCTGCCAGAAGCGATATGTCACTCGTTGTGTATCTTAAGAGATTCATCGTTACTCCTTCCATAGGTTACTGGTATTCTCTGAGTCAATACCTCTCTTGACGAAAAAGTGGCTATCTTAATAGTGCAATACTTCTTCTTCCGAGTTGCTCACACAGTTTACTACTTTTTGTGTACTTGCCAGTCTGCCAGAAGCGATATGTCACTAGTTGTGTATCATAAAAGAGTCATTGTTTCTCCTCCTAGGGGTTTTCGAGATTTCTTAATCCAAACCGAAAGTAACGAGGCATTGGCTACCTTAAGAGAGTCATAGTTACTCGTCCCAATTGCTCACCCAGTCTGCCACTTTTCCTTACTGCGGCCAGTCTGCCAGAAGCGATATGTCACTCGTGTATCTTAAGAGATTTATCGTTACTCTTTCCATAGGTTACTGGTATTCTCTGATTCAATGCCTCTCGTGACGAAAAAGTGGCTATCTTAATAGTGCAATACTTCTTCCTTCCATTTGCTCACACAGTTTACTACTTTTTTGTGTAGTTTTTGTCTGCCAGAAACTATAATTCACTAGTTTTGTATCATAAAAGAGTCATCGTTCCTCCTCCTAGGGGTTATTCGAGACCTCTTAATCCAAACCGCAAGTAACGAGGCATTGGCTACCTTAAGAGAGTCATAGTTACTCGTCCCAATTGCTCACCCAGTCTGCCACTTTTTCTTACTGCGGCCAGTCTGCCAGAAGCGATATGTCACTCGTTGTGTATCTTAAGAGATTCATCGTTACTCCTTCCATAGGTTACTGGTATTCTCTGAGTCAATACCTCTCGTGACGAAAAAGTGGCTATCTTAATAGTGCAATACTTCTTCCTCCGAGTTGCTCACACAGTTTACTACTTTTTGTGTAGTTTTTGTCTGCCAGAAACTATAATTCACTAGTTTTGTATCATAAAAGAGTCATCGTTTCTCCTCCTAGGGGTTATTCGAGACCTCTTAATCCAAACCGCAAGTAACGAGGCATTGGCTACCTTAAGAGAGTCATACTTACTCGTCCCCATTGCTCAACCAGTCTGCCACTTTTTCTTACTTTGGCCAGTCTGCCAGAAGCGATATATCACTCGTTTTGTATCTTAAGAGATTCATCGTTACTCCTTCCATAGGTTACTGGTATTCTCTGAGTCAATACCCCTCTTGACGAAAAAGTGGCTATCTTAATAGTGCAATACTTCTTCCTCCGAGTTGCTCACACAGTTTACTACTTTTTGTGTACTTGCCAGTCTGCCAGAAGCGATATGTCACTAGTTGTGTATCATAAAAGAGTCATCGTTTCTCCTCCTAGGGGTTATTCGAGACCTCTTAATGCAAACCGCAAGTAACGAGGCATTGGCTACCTTAAGAGAGTCATAGTTACTCGTCCCAATTGCTCACCCAGTCTGCCACTTTTCCTTACTGCGGCCAGTCTGCCAGAAGCGATATGTCACTCGTTGTGTATCTTAAGAGATTCATCGTTACTCTTTCCATAGGTTACTGGTATTCTCTGATTCAATGCCTCTCGTGATGAAAAAGTGGCCATCTTAATAGTGCAATACTTTTTCCTTCCATTTGCTCACACAGTTTACTGCTTTTTGTGTAGTTTTTGTCTGCCAGAAACTATAATTCACTAATTGTGTATCATAAAAGAGTCATCGTTTCTCCTCCTAGGGGTTATTCGAGATATCTTAATCCAAACCGCAAGTAACGAGGCATTGGCTACCTTAAGAGAGTCATAGTTACTCGTCCCAATTGCTCACCCAGTCTGACACTTTTTCTTACTGCGGCCAGTCTGCCAGAAGCGATATGTCACTCGTTGTGTATCTTAAGAGATTCATCGTTACTCCTTCCATAGGTTACTGGTATTCTCTGAGTCAATACCTCTCGTGACGAAAAAGTGGCTATCCTAATAGTGCAATACTTCTTCCTCCGAGTTGCTCACACAGTTTACTACTTTTTGTGTAGTTTTTGTCTGCCAGAAACTATAATTCACTAGCTGTGTATCATAAAAGAGTCATCGTTTCTCCTCCTAGGGGTTTTCGAGATTTCTTAATCCAAACCGCAAGTAACGAGGCATTGGCTACCTTAAGAGAGTCATAGTTACTCGTCCCCATTGCTCAACCAGTCTGCCACTTTTTCTTACTGTGGTCAGTCTGCCAGAAGCGATATGTCACTCGTTGTGTATCTTAAGAGATTCATCGTTACTCCTTCCATAGGTTACTGGTATTCTCTGAGTCAATACCTCTCTTGACGAAAAAGTGGCTATCTTAATAGTGCAATACTTCTTCCTCCCAGTTGCTCACACAGTTTACTACTTTTTGTGTACTTGCCAGTCTGCCAGAAGCGATATGTCACTAGTTGTGTATCATAAAAGAGTCATCGTTTCTCCTCCTAGGGGTTATTCGAGATTTCTTAATCCAAACCGCAAGTAACGAGGCATTGGCTACCTTAAGAGAGTCATAGTTTCTCGTCCCAATTGCTCACCCAGTCTGCCACTTTTCCTTACTGCGGCCAGTCTGCCAGAAGCGATATGTCACTCGTTGTGTATCTTAAGAGATTCATCGTTACTCTTTCCATAGGTTACTGGTATTCTCTGATTCAATGCCTCTCGTGACGAAAAAGTGGCTATCTTAATAGTGCAATACTTCTTCCTCACAGTTGCTCACACAGTTTACTACTTTTTTGTGTAGTTTTTGTCTGCCAGAAACTATAATTCACTAGTTTTGTATCATAAAAGAGTCATCGTTTCTCCTCCTAGGGGTTATTCGAGACCTCTTAATCCAAACCGCAAGTAACGAGGCATTGGCTACCTTAAGAGAGTCATAGTTACTCGACCCAATTGCTCACCCAGTCTGCCACTTTTTCTTACTGCGGCCAGTCTGCCAGAAGCGATATGTCACTCGTTGTGTATCTTAAGAGATTCATCGTTACTCCTTCCATAGGTTACTGGTATTCTCTGAGTCAATACCTCTCGTGACGAAAAAGTGGCTATCTTAATAGTGCAATACTTCTTCCTCCGAGTTGCTCACACAGTTTACTACTTTTTGTGTAGTTTTTGTCTGCCAGAAACTATAATTCACTAGCTGTGTATCATAAAAGAGTCATCGTTTCTCCTCCTAGGGGTTTTCGAGATTTCTTAATCCAAACCGCAAGTAACGAGGCATTGGCTACCTTAAGAGAGTCATAGTTACTCGTCCCCATTGCTCAACCAGTCTGCCACTTTTTCTTACTTTGGCCAGTCTGCCAGAAGCGATATATCACTCGTTTTGTATCTTAAGAGATTCATCGTTACTCCTTCCATAGGTTACTGGTATTCTCTGAGTCAATACCTCTCTTGACGAAAAAGTGGCTATCTTAATAGTGCAATACTTCTTCCTCCGAGTTGCTCACACAGTTTACTACTTTTTGTGTACTTGCCAGTCTGCCAGAAGCGATATGTCACTAGTTGTGTATCATAAAAGATATGTCACTAGTTGTGTATCATAAAAGAGTCATCGTTTCTCCTCCTAGGGGTTATTCGAGACCTCTTAATGCAAACCGCAAGTAACGAGGCATTGGCTACCTTAAGAGAGTCATAGTTACTCGTCCCAATTGCTCACCCAGTCTGACACTTTTTCTTACTGCGGCCAGTCTGCCAGAAGCGATATGTCACTCGTTGTGTATCTTAAGAGATTCATCGTTACTCTTTCCATAGGTTACTGGTATTCTCTGATTCAATGCCTCTCGTGATGAAAAAGTGGCCATCTTAATAGTGCAATACTTTTTCCTTCCATTTGCTCACACAGTTTACTGCTTTTTGTGTAGTTTTTGTCTGCCAGAAACTATAATTCACTAATTGTGTATCATAAAAGAGTCATCGTTTCTCCTCCTAGGGGTTATTCGAGATATCTTAATCCAAACCGCAAGTAACGAGGCATTGGCTACCTTAAGAGAGTCATAGTTACTCGTCCCAATTGCTCACCCAGTCTGACACTTTTTCTTACTGCGGCCAGTCTGCCAGAAGCGATATGTCACTCGTTGTGTATCTTAAGAGATTCATCGTTACTCCTTCCATAGGTTACTGGTATTCTCTGAGTCAATACCTCTCGTGACGAAAAAGTGGCTATCCTAATAGTGCAATACTTCTTCCTCCGAGTTGCTCACACAGTTTACTACTTTTTGTGTAGTTTTTGTCTGCCAGAAACTATAATTCACTAGCTGTGTATCATAAAAGAGTCATCGTTTCTCCTCCTAGGGGTTTTCGAGATTTCTTAATCCAAACCGCAAGTAACGAGGCATTGGCTACCTTAAGAGAGTCATAGTTACTCGTCCCCATTGCTCAACCAGTCTGCCACTTTTTCTTACTGTGGTCAGTCTGCCAGAAGCGATATGTCACTCGTTGTGTATCTTAAGAGATTCATCGTTACTCCTTCCATAGGTTACTGGTATTCTCTGAGTCAATACCTCTCTTGACGAAAAAGTGGCTATCTTAATAGTGCAATACTTCTTCCTCCCAGTTGCTCACACAGTTTACTACTTTTTGTGTACTTGCCAGTCTGCCAGAAGCGATATGTCACTAGTTGTGTATCATAAAAGAGTCATCGTTTCTCCTCCTAGGGGTTATTCGAGATTTCTTAATCCAAACCGCAAGTAACGAGGCATTGGCTACCTTAAGAGAGTCATAGTTTCTCGTCCCAATTGCTCACCCAGTCTGCCACTTTTCCTTACTGCGGCCAGTCTGCCAGAAGCGATATGTCACTCGTTGTGTATCTTAAGAGATTCATCGTTACTCTTTCCATAGGTTACTGGTATTCTCTGATTCAATGCCTCTCGTGACGAAAAAGTGGCTATCTTAATAGTGCAATACTTCTTCCTCACAGTTGCTCACACAGTTTACTACTTTTTTGTGTAGTTTTTGTCTGCCAGAAACTATAATTCACTAGTTTTGTATCATAAAAGAGTCATCGTTTCTCCTCCTAGGGGTTATTCGAGACCTCTTAATCCAAACCGCAAGTAACGAGGCATTGGCTACCTTAAGAGAGTCATAGTTACTCGACCCAATTGCTCACCCAGTCTGCCACTTTTTCTTACTGCGGCCAGTCTGCCAGAAGCGATATGTCACTCGTTGTGTATCTTAAGAGATTCATCGTTACTCCTTCCATAGGTTACTGGTATTCTCTGAGTCAATACCTCTCGTGACGAAAAAGTGGCTATCTTAATAGTGCAATACTTCTTCCTCCGAGTTGCTCACACAGTTTACTACTTTTTGTGTAGTTTTTGTCTGCCAGAAACTATAATTCACTAGCTGTGTATCATAAAAGAGTCATCGTTTCTCCTCCTAGGGGTTTTCGAGATTTCTTAATCCAAACCGCAAGTAACGAGGCATTGGCTACCTTAAGAGAGTCATAGTTACTCGTCCCCATTGCTCAACCAGTCTGCCACTTTTTCTTACTTTGGCCAGTCTGCCAGAAGCGATATATCACTCGTTTTGTATCTTAAGAGATTCATCGTTACTCCTTCCATAGGTTACTGGTATTCTCTGAGTCAATACCTCTCTTGACGAAAAAGTGGCTATCTTAATAGTGCAATACTTCTTCCTCCGAGTTGCTCACACAGTTTACTACTTTTTGTGTACTTGCCAGTCTGCCAGAAGCGATATGTCACTAGTTGTGTATCATAAAAGATATGTCACTAGTTGTGTATCATAAAAGAGTCATCGTTTCTCCTCCTAGGGGTTATTCGAGACCTCTTAATGCAAACCGCAAGTAACGAGGCATTGGCTACCTTAAGAGAGTCATAGTTACTCGTCCCAATTGCTCACCCAGTCTGCCACTTTTCCTTACTGCGGCCAGTCTGCCAGAAGCGATATGTCACTCGTTGTGTATCTTAAGAGATTCATCGTTACTCTTTCCATAGGTTACTGGTATTCTCTGATTCAATGCCTCTCGTGACGAAAAAGTGGCTATCTTAATAGTGCAATAGTTCTTCCTCCCAGTTGCTCACACAGTTTACTACTTTTTTGTGTAGTTTTTGTCTGCCAGAAACTATAATTCACTAGTTTTGTATCATAAAACAGTCATCGTTTCTCCTCCTAGGGGTTATTCGAGACCTCTTAATCCAAACCGCAAGTAACGAGGCTTTGGCTACCTTAAGAGAGTCATAGTCACTCGTCCCAATTGCTCACCCAGTCTGCCACTTTTTCTTACTGCGGCCAGTCTGCCAGAAGCGATATGTCACTCGTTGTGTATCTTAAGAGATTCATCGTTACTCCTTCCATAGGTTACTGGTATTCTCTGAGTCAATACCTCTCTTGACGAAAAAGTGGCTATCTTAATAGTGCAATACTTCTTCCTCCGAGTTGCTCACACAGTTTACTACTTTTTGTGTACTTGCCAGTCTGCCAGAAGCGATATGTCACTAGTTGTGTATCATAAAAGAGTCATTGTTTCTCCTCCTAGGGGTTTTCGAGATTTCTTAATCCAAACCGCAAGTAACGAGGCATTGGCTACCTTAAGAGAGTCATAGTTACTCGTCCCAATTGCTCACCCAGTCTGACACTTTTTCTTACTTTGGCCAGTCTGCCAGAAGCGATATGTCACTCGCTGTGTATCTTAAGAGATTCATCGTTACTCCTTCCATAGGTTACTGGTATTCTCTGAGTCAATACCTCTCTTGACGAAAAAGTGGCTATCTTAATAGTGCAATACTTCTTCCTCCGAGTTGCTCACACAGTTTACTACTTTTTGTGTACTTGCCAGTCTGCCAGAAGCGATATGTCACTAGTTGTGTATCATAAAAGAGTCATCGTTTCTCCTCCTAGGGGTTATTCGAGATTTGTTAATCCAAACCGCAAGTAACGAGGCATTGGCTACCTTAAGAGAGTCATAGTTTCTCGTCCCAATTGCTCACCCAGTCTGCCACTTTTCCTTACTGCGGCCAGTCTGCCAGAAGCGATATGTCACTCGTTGTGTATCTTAAGAGATTCATCGTTACTCTTTCCATAGGTTACTGGTATTCTCTGATTCAATGCCTCTCGTGACGAAAAAGTGGCTATCTTAATAGTCCAATACTTCTTCCTCCCAGTTGCTCACACAGTTTACTACTTTTTTGTGTAGTTTTTGTCTGCCAGAAACTATAATTCACTAGTTTTGTATCATAAAAGAGTCATCGTTTCTCCTCCTAGGGGTTATTCGAGACCTCTTAATCCAAACCGCAAGTAACGAGGCATTGGCTACCTTAAGAGAGTCATAGTTACTCGTCCCATTTGCTCAACCAGTCTGCCACTTTTTCTTACTGCGGCCAGTCTGCCATAAGCGATATGTCACTCGTTGTGTATCTTAAGAGATTCATCGTTACTCCTTCCATAGGTTACTGGTATTCTCTGAGTCAATACCTCTCGTGACGAAAAAGTGGCTATCTTAATAGTGCAATACTTCTTCCTCCCAGTTGCTCACACAGTTTACTACTTTTTGTGTAGTTTTTGTCTGCCAGAAACTATAATTCACTAGCTGTGTATCATAAAAGAGTCATCGTTTCTCCTCCTAGGGGTTTTCGAGATTTCTTAATCCAAACCGCAAGTAACGAGGCATTGGCTACCTTAAGAGAGTCATAGTTACTCGTCCCAATTGCTCACCCAGTCTGCCACTTTTCCTTACTGCGGCCAGTCTGCCAGAAGCGATATGTCACTCGTTGTGTATCTTAAGAGATTCATCGTTACTCTTTCCATAGGTTACTGGTATTCTCTGATTCAATGCCTCTCGTGACGAAAAAGTGGCTATCTTAATAGTGCAATACTTCTTCCTCCGAGTTGCTCACACAGTTTACTACTTTTTGTGTAGTTTTTGTCTGCCAGAAACTATAATTCACTAGCTGTGTATCATAAAAGAGTCATCGTTTCTCCTCCTAGGGGTTTTCGAGATTTCTTAATCCAAACCGCAAGTAACGAGGCATTGGCTACCTTAAGAGAGTCATAGTTACTCGTCCCCATTGCTCACCCAGTCTGCCACTTTTTCTTACTGTGGCCAGTCTGCCAGAAGCGATATGTCACTCGTTGTGTGTCTTAAGAGATTCATCGTTACTCCTTCCATAGGTTACTGGTATTCTCTGAGTCAATACCTCTCTTGACGATAAAGTGGCTATCTTAATAGTGCAATACTTCTTCCTCCGAGTTGCTCACACAGTTTACTACTTTTTGTGTACTTGCCAGTCTGCCAGAAGCGATATGTCACTAGTTGTGTATCATAAAAGAGTCATCGTTTCTCCTCCTAGGGGTTATTCGAGATTTCTTAATCCAAACCGCAAGTAACGAGGCATTGGCTACCTTAAGAGAGTCATAGTTACTCGACCCAATTGCTCACCCAGTCTGCCACTTTTTCTTACTGCGGCCAGTCTGCCAGAAGCGATATGTCACTCGTTGTGTATCTTAAGAGATTCATCGTTACTCCTTCCATAGGTTACTGGTATTCTCTGAGTCAATACCTCTCTTGACGAAAAAGTGGCTATCTTAATAGTGCAATACTTCTTCCTCCGAGTTGCTCACACAGTTTACTACTTTTTGTGTACTTGCCAGTCTGCCAGAAGCGATATGTCACTAGTTGTGTATCATAAAAGAGTCATCGTTTCTCCTCCTAGGGGTTATTCGAGATTTCTTAATCCAAACCGCAAGTAACGAGGCATTGGCTACCTTAAGAGAGTCATAGTTTCTCGTCCCAATTGCTCACCCAGTCTGCCACTTTTCCTTACTGCGGCCAGTCTGCCAGAAGCGATATGTCACTCGTTGTGTATCTTAAGAGATTCATCGTTACTCTTTCCATAGGTTACTGGTATTCTCTGATTCAATGCCTCTCGTGACGAAAAAGTGGCTATCTTAATAGTCCAATACTTCTTCCTCCCAGTTGCTCACACAGTTTACTACTTTTTTGTGTAGTTTTTGTCTGCCAGAAACTATAATTCACTAGTTTTGTATCATAAAAGAGTCATCGTTTCTCCTCCTAGGGGTTATTCGAGACCTCTTAATCCAAACCGCAAGTAACGAGGCATTGGCTACCTTAAGAGAGTCATAGTTACTCGACCCAATTGCTCACCCAGTCTGCCACTTTTTCTTACTGCGGCCAGTCTGCCAGAAGCGATATGTCACTCGTTGTGTATCTTAAGAGATTCATCGTTACTCCTTCCATAGGTTACTGGTATTCTCTGAGTCAATACCTCTCGTGACGAAAAAGTGGCTATCTTAATAGTGCAATACTTCTTCCTCCGAGTTGCTCACACAGTTTACTACTTTTTGTGTAGTTTTTGTCTGTCAGAAACTATAATTCACTAGCTGTGTATCATAAAAGAGTCATCGTTTCTCCTCCTAGGGGTTTTCGAGATTTCTTAATCCAAACCGCAAGTAACGAGGCATTGGCTACCTTAAGAGAGTCATAGTTACTCGTCCCCATTGCTCAACCAGTCTGCCACTTTTTCTTACTTTGGCCAGTCTGCCAGAAGCGATATATCACTCGTTTTGTATCTTAAGAGATTCATCGTTACTCCTTCCATAGGTTACTGGTATTCTCTGAGTCAATACCTCTCTTGACGAAAAAGTGGCTATCTTAATAGTGCAATACTTCTTCCTCCGAGTTGCTCACACAGTTTACTACTTTTTGTGTACTTGCCAGTCTGCCAGAAGCGATATGTCACTAGTTGTGTATCATAAAAGATATGTCACTAGTTGTGTATCATAAAAGAGTCATCGTTTCTCCTCCTAGGGGTTATTCGAGACCTCTTAATGCAAACCGCAAGTAACGAGGCATTGGCTACCTTAAGAGAGTCATAGTTACTCGTCCCAATTGCTCACCCAGTCTGCCACTTTTCCTTACTGCGGCCAGTCTGCCAGAAGCGATATGTCACTCGTTGTGTATCTTAAGAGATTCATCGTTACTCTTTCCATAGGTTACTGGTATTCTCTGATTCAATGCCTCTCGTGACGAAAAAGTGGCTATCTTAATAGTGCAATAGTTCTTCCTCCCAGTTGCTCACACAGTTTACTACTTTTTTGTGTAGTTTTTGTCTGCCAGAAACTATAATTCACTAGTTTTGTATCATAAAACAGTCATCGTTTCTCCTCCTAGGGGTTATTCGAGACCTCTTAATCCAAACCGCAAGTAACGAGGCATTGGCTACCTTAAGAGAGTCATAGTCACTCGTCCCAATTGCTCACCCAGTCTGCCACTTTTTCTTACTGTGGCCAGTCTGCCAGAAGCGATATGTCACTCGTTGTGTATCTTAAGAGATTCATCGTTACTCCTTCCATAGGTTACTGGTATTCTCTGAGTCAATACCTCTCTTGACGAAAAAGTGGCTATCTTAATAGTGCAATACTTCTTCCTCCGAGTTGCTCACACAGTTTACTACTTTTTGTGTACTTGCCAGTCTGCCAGAAGCGATATGTCACTAGTTGTGTATCATAAAAGAGTCATTGTTTCTCCTCCTAGGGTTTTTCGAGATTTCTTAATCCAAACCGCAAGTAACGAGGCATTGGCTACCTTAAGAGAGTCATAGTTACTCGTCCCAATTGCTCACCCAGTCTGCCACTTTTCCTTACTGCGGCCAGTCTGCCAGAAGCGATATGTCACTCGTTGTGTATCTTAAGATATTCATCGTTACTCTTTCCATAGGTTACTGGTATTCTCTGATTCAATGCCTCTCGTGATGAAAAAGTGGCCATCTTAATAGTGCAATACTTTTTCCTTCCATTTGCTCACACAGTTTACTGCTTTTTGTGTAGTTTTTGTCTGCCAGAAACTATAATTCACTAATTGTGTATCATAAAAGAGTCATCGTTTCTCCTCCTAGGGGTTATTCGAGATATCTTAATCCAAACCGCAAGTAACGAGGCATTGGCTACCTTAAGAGAGTCATAGTTACTCGTCCCAATTGCTCACCCAGTCTGACACTTTTTCTTACTGCGGCCAGTCTGCCAGAAGCGATATGTCACTCGTTGTGTATCTTAAGAGATTCATCGTTACTCCTTCCATAGGTTACTGGTATTCTCTGAGTCAATACCTCTCGTGACGAAAAAGTGGCTATCCTAATAGTGCAATACTTCTTCCTCCGAGTTGCTCACACAGTTTACTACTTTTTGTGTAGTTTTTGTCTGCCAGAAACTATAATTCACTAGCTGTGTATCATAAAAGAGTCATCGTTTCTCCTGCTAGGGGTTTTCGAGATTTCTTAATCCAAACCGCAAGTAACGAGGCATTGGCTACCTTAAGAGAGTCATAGTTACTCGTCCCCATTGCTCAACCAGTCTGCCACTTTTTCTTACTTTGGCCAGTCTGCCAGAAGCGATATGTCACTCGCTGTGTATCTTAAGAGATTCATCGTTACTCCTTCCATAGGTTACTGGTATTCTCTGAGTCAATACCTCTCTTGACGAAAAAGTGGCTATCTTAATAGTGCAATACTTCTTCCTCCGAGTTGCTCACACAGTTTACTACTTTTTGTGTACTTGCCAGTCTGCCAGAAGCGATATGTCACTAGTTGTGTATCATAAAAGAGTCATCGTTTCTCCTCCTAGGGGTTATTCGAGATTTCTTAATCCAAACCGCAAGTAACGAGGCATTGGCTACCTTAAGAGAGTCATAGTTTCTCGTCCCAATTGCTCACCCAGTCTGCCACTTTTCCTTACTGCGGCCAGTCTGCCAGAAGCGATATGTCACTCGTTGTGTATCTTAAGAGATTCATCGTTACTCTTTCCATAGGTTACTGGTATTCTCTGATTCAATGCCTCTCGTGACGAAAAAGTGGCTATCTTAATAGTCCAATACTTCTTCCTCCCAGTTGCTCACACAGTTTACTACTTTTTTGTGTAGTTTTTGTCTGCCAGAAACTATAATTCACTAGTTTTGTATCATAAAAGAGTCATCGTTTCTCCTCCTAGGGGTTATTCGAGACCTCTTAATCCAAACCGCAAGTAACGAGGCATTGGCTACCTTAATAGAGTCATAGTTACTCGTCCCAATTGCTCAACCAGTCTGCCACTTTTTCTTACTGCGGCCAGTCTGCCATAAGCGATATGTCACTCGTTGTGTATCTTAAGAGATTCATCGTTACTCCTTCCATAGGTTACTGGTATTCTCTGAGTCAATACCTCTCGTGACGAAAAAGTGGCTATCTTAATAGTGCAATACTTCTTCCTCCGAGTTGCTCACACAGTTTACTACTTTTTGTGTAGTTTTTGTCTGCCAGAAACTATAATTCACTAGCTGTGTATCATAAAAGAGTCATCGTTTCTCCTCCTAGGGGTTTTCGAGATTTCTTAATCCAAACCGCAAGTAACGAGGCATTGGCTACCTTAAGAGAGTCATAGTTACTCGTCCCAATTGCTCACCCAGTCTGCCACTTTTCCTTACTGCGGCCAGTCTGCCAGAAGCGATATGTCACTCGTTGTGTATCTTAAGAGATTCATCGTTACTCTTTCCATAGGTTACTGGTATTCTCTGATTCAATGCCTCTCGTGACGAAAAAGTGGCTATCTTAATAGTGCAATACTTCTTCCTCCGAGTTGCTCACACAGTTTACTACTTTTTGTGTAGTTTTTGTCTGCCAGAAACTATAATTCACTAGCTGTGTATCATAAAAGAGTCATCGTTTCTCCTCCTAGGGGTTTTCGAGATTTCTTAATCCAAACCGCAAGTAACGAGGCATTGGCTACCTTAAGAGAGTCATAGTTACTCGTCCCCATTGCTCACCCAGTCTGCCACCTTTTCTTACTGTGGCCAGTCTGCCAGAAGCGATATGTCACTCGTTGTGTGTCTTAAGAGATTCATCGTTACTCCTTCCATAGGTTACTGGTATTCTCTGAGTCAATACCTGTCTTGACGAAAAAGTGGCTATCTTAATAGTGCAATACTTCTTCCTCCGAGTTGCTCACACAGCTTACTACTTTTTGTGTACTTGCCAGTCTGCCAGAAGCGATATGTCACTAGTTGTGTATCATAAAAGAGTCATCGTTTCTCCTCCTAGGGGTTATTCGAGATTTCTTAATCCAAACCGCAAGTAACGAGGCATTGGCTACCTTAAGAGAGTCATAGTTTCTCGTCCCAATTGCTCACCCAGTCTGCCACTTTTCCTTACTGCGGCCAGTCTGCCAGAAGCGATATGTCACTCGTTGTGTATCTTAAGAGATTCATCGTTACTCTTTCCATAGGTTACTGGTATTCTCTGACTCAATGCCTCACGTGACGAAAAAGTGGCTATCTTAATAGTGCAATACTTCTTCCTCCCAGTTGCTCACACAGTTTACTACTTTTTTGTGTAGTTTTTGTCTGCCAGAAACTATAATTCACTAGTTTTGTATCATAAAAGAGTCATCGTTTCTCCTCCTAGGGGTTATTCGAGACCTCTTAATCCAAACCGCAAGTAACGAGGCATTGGCTACCTTAAGAGAGTCATAGTTACTCGTCCCAATTGCTCACCCAGTCTGCCACTTTTTCTTACTGCGGCCAGTCTGCCATAAGCGATATGTCACTCGTTGTGTATCTTAAGAGATTCATCGTTACTCCTTCCATAGGTTACTGGTATTCTCTGAGTCAATACCTCTCGTGACGAAAAAGTGGCTATCTTAATAGTGCAATACTTCTTCCTCCGAGTTGCTCACACAGTTTACTACTTTTTGTGTAGTTTTTGTCTGCCAGAAACTATAATTCACTAGCTGTGTATCATAAAAGAGTCATCGTTTCTCCTCCTAGGGGTTTTCGAGATTTCTTAATCCAAACCGCAAGTAACGAGGCATTGGCTACCTTAAGAGAGTCATAGTTACTCGTCCCCATTGCTCAACCAGTCTGCCACTTTTTCTTACTTTGGCCAGTCTGCCAGAAGCGATATATCACTCGTTTTGTATCTTAAGAGATTCATCGTTACTCCTTCCATAGGTTACTGGTATTCTCTGAGTCAATACCTCTCTTGACGAAAAAGTGGCTATCTTAATAGTGCAATACTTCTTCCTCCGAGTTGCTCACACAGTTTACTACATTTTGTGTACTTGCCAGTCTGCCAGAAGCGATATGTCACTAGTTGTGTATCATAAAAGAGTCATCGTTTCTCCTCCTAGGGGTTTTCGAGATTTCTTAATCCAAACCGCAAGTAACGAGGCATTGGCTACCTTAAGAGAGTCATAGTTACTCGTCCCCATTGCTCACCCAGTCTGCCACCTTTTCTTACTGTGGCCAGTCTGCCAGAAGCGATATGTCACTCGTTGTGTGTCTTAAGAGATTCATCGTTACTCCTTCCATAGGTTACTGGTATTCTCTGAGTCAATACCTCTCTTGACGATAAAGTGGCTATCTTAATAGTGCAATACTTCTTCCTCCGAGTTGCTCACACAGTTTACTACTTTTTGTGTACTTGCCAGTCTGCCAGAAGCGATATGTCACTAGTTGTGTATCATAAAAGAGTCATCGTTTCTCCTCCTAGGGGTTATTCGAGATTTCTTAATCCAAACCGCAAGTAACGAGGCATTGGCTACCTTAAGAGAGTCATAGTTACTCGTCCCAATTGCTCACCCAGTCTGCCACTTTTTCTTACTGCGGCCAGTCTGCCAGAAGCGATATGTCACTCGTTGTGTATCTTAAGAGATTCATCGTTACTCCTTCCATAGGTTACTGGTATTCTCTGAGTCAATACCTCTCGTGACGAAAAAGTGGCTATCTTAATAGTGCAATACTTCTTCCTCCGAGTTGCTCACACAGTTTACTACTTTTTGTGTAGTTTTTGTCTGCCAGAAACTATAATTCACTAGCTGTGTATCATAAAAGAGTCATCGTTTCTCCTCCTAGGGGTTTTCGAGATTTCTTAATCCAAACCGCAAGTAACGAGGCATTGGCTACCTTAAGAGAGTCATAGTTACTCGTCCCCATTGCTCAACCAGTCTGCCACTTTTTCTTACTGTGGCCAGTCTGCCAGAAGCGATATGTCACTCGTTGTGTATCTTAAGAGATTCATCGTTACTCCTTCCATAGGTTACTGGTATTCTCTGAGTCAATACCTGTCTTGACGAAAAAGTGGCTATCTTAATAGTGCAATACTTCTTCCTCCGAGTTGCTCACACAGCTTACTACTTTTTGTGTACTTGCCAGTCTGCCAGAAGCGATATGTCACTAGTTGTGTATCATAAAAGAGTCATCGTTTCTCCTCCTAGGGGTTATTCGAGATTTCTTAATCCAAACCGCAAGTAACGAGGCATTGGCTACCTTAAGAGAGTCATAGTTTCTCGTCCCAATTGCTCACCCAGTCTGCCACTTTTCCTTACTGCGGCCAGTCTGCCAGAAGCGATATGTCACTCGTTGTGTATCTTAAGAGATTCATCGTTACTCTTTCCATAGGTTACTGGTATTCTCTGACTCAATGCCTCACGTGACGAAAAAGTGGCTATCTTAATAGTGCAATACTTCTTCCTCCCAGTTGCTCACACAGTTTACTACTTTTTTGTGTAGTTTTTGTCTGCCAGAAACTATAATTCACTAGTTTTGTATCATAAAAGAGTCATCGTTTCTCCTCCTAGGGGTTATTCGAGACCTCTTAATCCAAACCGCAAGTAACGAGGCATTGGCTACCTTAAGAGAGTCATAGTTACTCGTCCCAATTGCTCACCCAGTCTGCCACTTTTTCTTACTGCGGCCAGTCTGCCATAAGCGATATGTCACTCGTTGTGTATCTTAAGAGATTCATCGTTACTCCTTCCATAGGTTACTGGTATTCTCTGAGTCAATACCTCTCGTGACGAAAAAGTGGCTATCTTAATAGTGCAATACTTCTTCCTCCGAGTTGCTCACACAGTTTACTACTTTTTGTGTAGTTTTTGTCTGCCAGAAACTATAATTCACTAGCTGTGTATCATAAAAGAGTCATCGTTTCTCCTCCTAGGGGTTTTCGAGATTTCTTAATCCAAACCGCAAGTAACGAGGCATTGGCTACCTTAAGAGAGTCATAGTTACTCGTCCCCATTGCTCAACCAGTCTGCCACTTTTTCTTACTTTGGCCAGTCTGCCAGAAGCGATATATCACTCGTTTTGTATCTTAAGAGATTCATCGTTACTCCTTCCATAGGTTACTGGTATTCTCTGAGTCAATACCTCTCTTGACGAAAAAGTGGCTATCTTAATAGTGCAATACTTCTTCCTCCGAGTTGCTCACACAGTTTACTACATTTTGTGTACTTGCCAGTCTGCCAGAAGCGATATGTCACTCGTTGTGTGTCTTAAGAGATTCATCGTTACTCCTTCCATAGGTTACTGGTATTCTCTGAGTCAATACCTCTCTTGACGATAAAGTGGCTATCTTAATAGTGCAATACTTCTTCCTCCGAGTTGCTCACACAGTTTACTACTTTTTGTGTACTTGCCAGTCTGCCAGAAGCGATATGTCACTAGTTGTGTATCATAAAAGAGTCATCGTTTCTCCTCCTAGGGGTTATTCGAGATTTCTTAATCCAAACCGCAAGTAACGAGGCATTGGCTACCTTAAGAGAGTCATAGTTACTCGTCCCAATTGCTCACCCAGTCTGCCACTTTTTCTTACTGCGGCCAGTCTGCCAGAAGCGATATGTCACTCGTTGTGTATCTTAAGAGATTCATCGTTACTCCTTCCATAGGTTACTGGTATTCTCTGAGTCAATACCTCTCGTGACGAAAAAGTGGCTATCTTAATAGTGCAATACTTCTTCCTCCGAGTTGCTCACACAGTTTACTACTTTTTGTGTAGTTTTTGTCTGCCAGAAACTATAATTCACTAGCTGTGTATCATAAAAGAGTCATCGTTTCTCCTCCTAGGGGTTTTCGAGATTTCTTAATCCAAACCGCAAGTAACGAGGCATTGGCTACCTTAAGAGAGTCATAGTTACTCGTCCCCATTGCTCAACCAGTCTGCCACTTTTTCTTACTGTGGCCAGTCTGCCAGAAGCGATATGTCACTCGTTGTGTATCTTAAGAGATTCATCGTTACTCCTTCCATAGGTTACTGGTATTCTCTGAGTCAATACCTGTCTTGACGAAAAAGTGGCTATCTTAATAGTGCAATACTTCTTCCTCCGAGTTGCTCACACAGCTTACTACTTTTTGTGTACTTGCCAGTCTGCCAGAAGCGATATGTCACTAGTTGTGTATCATAAAAGAGTCATCGTTTCTCCTCCTAGGGGTTATTCGAGATTTCTTAATCCAAACCGCAAGTAACGAGGCATTGGCTACCTTAAGAGAGTCATAGTTTCTCGTCCCAATTGCTCACCCAGTCTGCCACTTTTCCTTACTGCGGCCAGTCTGCCAGAAGCGATATGTCACTCGTTGTGTATCTTAAGAGATTCATCGTTACTCTTTCCATAGGTTACTGGTATTCTCTGACTCAATGCCTCACGTGACGAAAAAGTGGCTATCTTAATAGTGCAATACTTCTTCCTCCCAGTTGCTCACACAGTTTACTACTTTTTTGTGTAGTTTTTGTCTGCCAGAAACTATAATTCACTAGTTTTGTATCATAAAAGAGTCATCGTTTCTCCTCCTAGGGGTTATTCGAGACCTCTTAATCCAAACCGCAAGTAACGAGGCATGGGCTACCTTAAGAGAGTCATAGTTACTCGTCCCAATTGCTCACCCAGTCTGCCACTTTTTCTTACTGCGGCCAGTCTGCCATAAGCGATATGTCACTCGTTGTGTATCTTAAGAGATTCATCGTTACTCCTTCCATAGGTTACTGGTATTCTCTGAGTCAATACCTCTCGTGACGAAAAAGTGGCTATCTTAATAGTGCAATACTTCTTCCTCCGAGTTGCTCACACAGTTTACTACTTTTTGTGTAGTTTTTGTCTGCCAGAAACTATAATTCACTAGCTGTGTATCATAAAAGAGTCATCGTTTCTCCTCCTAGGGGTTTTCGAGATTTCTTAATCCAAACCGCAAGTAACGAGGCATTGGCTACCTTAAGAGAGTCATAGTTACTCGTCCCCATTGCTCAACCAGTCTGCCACTTTTTCTTACTTTGGCCAGTCTGCCAGAAGCGATATATCACTCGTTTTGTATCTTAAGAGATTCATCGTTACTCCTTCCATAGGTTACTGGTATTCTCTGAGTCAATACCTCTCTTGACGAAAAAGTGGCTATCTTAATAGTGCAATACTTCTTCCTCCGAGTTGCTCACACAGTTTACTACATTTTGTGTACTTGCCAGTCTGCCAGAAGCGATATGTCACTAGTTGTGTATCATAAAAGAGTCATCGTTTCTCCTCCTAGGAGTTATTCGAGATTTCTCAATCCAAACCGCAAGTAACGAGGCATTGGCTACCTTAAGAGAGTCATAGTTTCTCGTCCCAATTGCTCACCCAGTCTGCCACTTTTCCTTACTGCGGCCAGTCTGCCAGAAGCGATATGTCACTCGTTGTGTATCTTAAGATATTCATCGTTACTCTTTCCATAGGTTACTGGTATTCTCTGATTCAATGCCTCTCGTGATGAAAAAGTGGCTATCTTAATAGTGCAATACTTTTTCCTCCGAGTTGCTCACACAGTTTACTGCTTTTTGTGTAGTTTTTGTCTGCCAGAAACTATAATTCACTAGTTGTGTATCATAAAAGAGTCATCGTTTCTCCTCCTAGGGGTTATTCGAGATATCTTAATCCAAACCGCAAGTAACGAGGCATTGGCTACCTTAAGAGAGTCATAGTTACTCGTCCCAATTGCTCACCCAGTCTGCCACTTTTTCTTACTGCGGCCAGTCTGCCAGAAGCGATATGTCACTCGTTGTGTATCTTAAGAGATTCATCGTTACTCCTTCCATAGGTTACTGGTATTCTCTGAGTCAATACCTCTCGTGACGAAAAAGTGGCTATCTTAATAGTGCAATACTTCTTCCTCCGAGTTGCTCACACAGTTTACTACTTTTTGTGTAGTTTTTGTCTGCCAGAAACTATAATTCACTAGCTGTGTATCATAAAAGAGTCATCGTTTCTCCTCCTAGGGGTTTTCGAGATTTCTTAATCCAAACCGCAAGTAACGAGGCATTGGCTACCTTAAGAGAGTCATAGTTACTCGTCCCCATTGCTCAACCAGTCTGCCACTTTTTCTTACTGTGGCCAGTCTGCCAGAAACGATATGTCACTCGTTGTGTATCATAAGAGATTCATCGTTACTCCTTCCATAGGTTACTGGTATTCTCTGAGTCAATACCTCTCTTGACGAAAAAGTGGCTATCTTAATAGTGCAATACTTCTTCCTCCGATTTGCTCACACAGTTTACTACTTTTTGTGTACTTCCCAGTCTGCCAGAAGCGATATGTCACTAGTTGTGTATCATAAAAGAGTCATCGTTTCTCCTCCTAGGGGTTATTCGAGATTTCTTAATCCAAACCGCAAGTAACGAGGCATTGGCTACCTTAAGAGAGTCATAGTTACTCGTCCCAATTGCTCACCCAGTCTGCCACTTTTCCTTACTGCGGCCAGTCTGCCAGAAGCGATATGTCACTCGTTGTGTATCTTAAGAGATTCATCGTTACTCCTTCCATAGGTTACCGGTATTCTCTGAGTCAATACCTCTCGTGACGTAAAAGTGGCTATCTTAATAGTGCAATACTTCTTCCTCCCAGTTGCTCACACAGTTTACTACTTTTTTGTGTAGTTTTTGTCTGCCAGAAACTATAATTCACTAGCTGTGTATCATAAAAGAGTCATCGTTTCTCCTCCTAGGGGTTATTCGAGACCTCTTAATGCAAACCGCAAGTAACGAGGCATTGGCTACCTTAAGAGAGTCATAGTTACTCGTCCCAATTGCTCACCCAGTCTGCCACTTTTCCTTACTGCGGCCAGTCTGCCAGAAGCGATATGTCACTCGTTGTGTATCTTAAGAGATTCATCGTTACTCTTTCCATAGGTTACTGGTATTCTCTGATTCAATGCCTCTCGTGACGAAAAAGTGGCTATCTTAATAGTGCAATACTTCTTCCTCCGAGTTGCTCACACAGTTTACTACTTTTTGTGTAGTTTTTGTCTGCCAGAAACTATAATTCACTAGCTGTGTATCATAAAAGAGTCATCGTTTCTCCTCCTAGGGGTTTTCGAGATTTCTTAATCCAAACCGCAAGTAACGAGGCATTGGCTACCTTAAGAGAGTCATAGTTACTCGTCCCAATTGCTCACCCAGTCTGCCACCTTTTCTTACTGTGGCCAGTCTGCCAGAAGCGATATGTCACTCGTTGTGTGTCTTAAGAGATTCATCGTTACTCCTTCCATAGGTGACTGGTATTCTCTGAGTCAATACCTCTCTTGACGAAAAAGTGGCTATCTTAATAGTGCAATACTTCTTCCTCCGAGTTGCTCACACAGTTTACTACTTTTTGTGTACTTGCCAGTCTGCCAGAAGCGATATGTCACTAGTTGTGTATCATAAAAGGGTCATCGTTTCTCCTCCTAGGGGTTATTCGAGATTTCTTAATCCAAACCGCAAGTAACGAGGCATTGGCTACCTTAAGAGAGTCATAGTTACTCGTCCCAATTGCTCACCCAGTCTGCCACTTTTCCTTACTGCGGCCAGTCTGCCAGAAGCGATATGTCACTCGTTGTGTATCTTAAGAGATTCATCGTTACTCTTTCCATAGGTTACTGGTATTATCTGATTCAATGCCTCTCGTGACGAAAAAGTGGCTATCTTAATAGTGCAATACTTCTTCCTCCCAGTTGCTCACACAGTTTACTACTTTTTTGTGTAGTTTTTGTCTGCCAGAAACTATAATTCACTAGCTGTGTATCATAAAAGAGACATCGTTTTTCCTCCTAGGGGTTATTCGAGACCTCTTAATGCAAACCGCAAGTAACGAGGCATTGGCTACCTTAAGAGAGTCATAGTTACTCGTCCCAATTGCTCACCCAGTCTGCCACTTTTCCTTACTGCGGCCAGTCTGCCAGAAGCGATATGTCACTCGTTGTGTATCTTAAGAGATTCATCGTTACTCTTTCCATAGGTTACTGGTATTCTCTGATTCAATGCCTCTCGTGACGAAAACGTGGCTATCTTAATAGTGCAATACTTCTTCCTCCCAGTTGCTCACACAGTTTACTACTTTTTTGTGTAGTTTTTGTCTGCCAGAAACTATAATTCACTAGTTTTGTATCATAAAACAGTCATCGTTTCTCCTCCTAGGGGTTATTCGAGACCTCTTAATCCAAACCGCAAGTAACGAGGCATTGGCTACCTTAAGAGAGTCATAGTTACTCGTCCCAATTGCTCACCCAGTCTGCCACTTTTTCTTACTGCGGCCAGTCTGCCAGAAGCGATATGTCACTCGTTGTGTATCTTAAGAGATTCATCGTTACTCCTTCCATAGGTTACTGGTATTCTCTGAGTCAATACCTCTCGTGACGAAAAAGTGGCTATCTTAATAGTGCAATACTTCTTCCTCCGAGTTGCTCACACAGTTTACTACTTTTTGTGTAGTTTTTGTCTGCCAGAAACTATAATTCACTAGCTGTGTATCATAAAAGAGTCATCGTTTCTCCTCCTAGGGGTTTTCGAGATTTCTTAATCCAAACCGCAAGTAACGAGGCATTGGCTACCTTAAGAGAGTCATAGTTACTCGTCCCCATTGCTCAACCAGTCTGCCACTTTTTCTTACTGTGGCCAGTCTGCCAGAAACGATATGTCACTCGTTGTGTATCATAAGAGATTCATCGTTACTCCTTCCATAGGTTTTTGGTATTCTCTGAGTCAATACCTCTCTTGACGAAAAAGTGGCTATCTTAATAGTGCAATACTTCTTCCTCCGATTTGCTCACACAGTTTACTACTTTTTGTGTACTTGCCAGTCTGCCAGAAGCGATATGTCACTAGTTGTGTATCATAAAAGAGTCATCGTTTCTCCTCCTAGGGGTTATTCGAGATTTCTTAATCCAAACCGCAAGTAACGAGGCATTGGCTACCTTAAGAGAGTCATAGTTACTCGTCCCAATTGCTCACCCAGTCTGCCACTTTTCCTTACTGCGGCCAGTCTGCCAGAAGCGATATGTCACTCGTTGTGTATCTTAAGAGATTCATCGTTACTCCTTCCATAGGTTACCGGTATTCTCTGAGTCAATACCTCTCGTGACGTAAAAGTGGCTATCTTAATAGTGCAATACTTCTTCCTCCCAGTTGCTCACACAGTTTACTACTTTTTTGTGTAGTTTTTGTCTGCCAGAAACTATAATTCACTAGCTGTGTATCATAAAAGAGTCATCGTTTCTCCTCCTAGGGGTTATTCGAGACCTCTTAATGCAAACCGCAAGTAACGAGGCATTGGCTACCTTAAGAGAGTCATAGTTACTCGTCCCAATTGCTCACCCAGTCTGCCACTTTTCCTTACTGCGGCCAGTCTGCCAGAAGCGATATGTCACTCGTTGTGTATCTTAAGAGATTCATCGTTACTCTTTCCATAGGTTACTGGTATTCTCTGATTCAATGCCTCTCGTGACGAAAAAGTGGCTATCTTAATAGTGCAATACTTCTTCCTCCGAGTTGCTCACACAGTTTACTACTTTTTGTGTAGTTTTTGTCTGCCAGAAACTATAATTCACTAGCTGTGTATCATAAAAGAGTCATCGTTTCTCCTCCTAGGGGTTTTCGAGATTTCTTAATCCAAACCGCAAGTAACGAGGCATTGGCTACCTTAAGAGAGTCATAGTTACTCGTCCCAATTGCTCACCCAGTCTGCCACCTTTTCTTACTGTGGCCAGTCTGCCAGAAGCGATATGTCACTCGTTGTGTGTCTTAAGAGATTCATCGTTACTCCTTCCATAGGTGACTGGTATTCTCTGAGTCAATACCTCTCTTGACGAAAAAGTGGCTATCTTAATAGTGCAATACTTCTTCCTCCGAGTTGCTCACACAGTTTACTACTTTTTGTGTACTTGCCAGTCTGCCAGAAGCGATATGTCACTAGTTGTGTATCATAAAAGGGTCATCGTTTCTCCTCCTAGGGGTTATTCGAGATTTCTTAATCCAAACCGCAAGTAACGAGGCATTGGCTACCTTAAGAGAGTCATAGTTACTCGTCCCAATTGCTCACCCAGTCTGCCACTTTTCCTTACTGCGGCCAGTCTGCCAGAAGCGATATGTCACTCGTTGTGTATCTTAAGAGATTCATCGTTACTCTTTCCATAGGTTACTGGTATTATCTGATTCAATGCCTCTCGTGACGAAAAAGTGGCTATCTTAATAGTGCAATACTTCTTCCTCCCAGTTGCTCACACAGTTTACTACTTTTTTGTGTAGTTTTTGTCTGCCAGAAACTATAATTCACTAGCTGTGTATCATAAAAGAGACATCGTTTTTCCTCCTAGGGGTTATTCGAGACCTCTTAATGCAAACCGCAAGTAACGAGGCATTGGCTACCTTAAGAGAGTCATAGTTACTCGTCCCAATTGCTCACCCAGTCTGCCACTTTTCCTTACTGCGGCCAGTCTGCCAGAAGCGATATGTCACTCGTTGTGTATCTTAAGAGATTCATCGTTACTCTTTCCATAGGTTACTGGTATTCTCTGATTCAATGCCTCTCGTGACGAAAACGTGGCTATCTTAATAGTGCAATACTTCTTCCTCCCAGTTGCTCACACAGTTTACTACTTTTTTGTGTAGTTTTTGTCTGCCAGAAACTATAATTCACTAGTTTTGTATCATAAAACAGTCATCGTTTCTCCTCCTAGGGGTTATTCGAGACCTCTTAATCCAAACCGCAAGTAACGAGGCATTGGCTACCTTAAGAGAGTCATAGTTACTCGTCCCAATTGCTCACCCAGTCTGCCACTTTTTCTTACTGCGGCCAGTCTGCCAGAAGCGATATGTCACTCGTTGTGTATCTTAAGAGATTCATCGTTACTCCTTCCATAGGTTACTGGTTTTCTCTGAGTCATTACCTCTCGTGACGAAAAAGTGGCTATCTTAATAGTGCAATACTTCTTCCTCCGAGTTGCTCACACAGTTTACTATTTTTTGTGTAGTTTTTGTCTGCCAGAAACTATAATTCACTAGCTGTGTATCATAAAAGAGTCATCGTTTCTCCTCCTAGGGGTTTTCGAGATTTCTTAATCCAAACCGCAAGTAACGAGGCATTGGCTACCTTAAGAGAGTCATAGTTACTCGTCCCCATTGCTCACCCAGTCTGCCACTTTTCCTTACTGTGGCCAGTCTGCCAGAAGTGATATGTCACTCGTTGTATATCTTAAGAGATTCATCGTTGCTCCTTCCATAGGTTACTGGTATTCTCTGAGTCAATACCTCTCTTGACGAAAAAGTGGCTATCTTAATAGTGCAATACTTCTTCCTCCGAGTTGCTCACACAGTTTACTACTTTTTGTGTACTTGCCAGTCTGCCAGAAGCGATATGTCACTAGTTGTGTATCATAAAAGGGTCATCGTTTCTCCTCCTAGGGGTTATTCGAGATTTCTTAATCCAAACCGCAAGTAACGAGGCATTGGCTACCTTAAGAGAGTCATAGTTACTCGTCCCAATTGCTCACCCAGTCTGCCACTTTTCCTTACTGCGGCCAGTCTGCCAGAAGCGATATGTCACTCGTTGTGTATCTTAAGAGATTCATCGTTACTCTTTCCATAGGTTACTGGTATTATCTGATTCAATGCCTCTCGTGACGAAAAAGTGGCTATCTTAATAGTGCAATACTTCTTCCTCCCAGTTGCTCACACAGTTTACTACTTTTTTGTGTAGTTTTTGTCTGCCAGAAACTATAATTCACTAGCTGTGTATCATAAAAGAGACATCGTTTTTCCTCCTAGGGGTTATTCGAGACCTCTTAATGCAAACCGCAAGTAACGAGGCATTGGCTACCTTAAGAGAGTCATAGTTACTCGTCCCAATTGCTCACCCAGTCTGCCACTTTTCCTTACTGCGGCCAGTCTGCCAGAAGCGATATGTCACTCGTTGTGTATCTTAAGAGATTCATCGTTACTCTTTCCATAGGTTACTGGTATTCTCTGATTCAATGCCTCTCGTGACGAAAACGTGGCTATCTTAATAGTGCAATACTTCTTCCTCCCAGTTGCTCACACAGTTTACTACTTTTTTGTGTAGTTTTTGTCTGCCAGAAACTATAATTCACTAGTTTTGTATCATAAAACAGTCATCGTTTCTCCTCCTAGGGGTTATTCGAGACCTCTTAATCCAAACCGCAAGTAACGAGGCATTGGCTACCTTAAGAGAGTCATAGTTACTCGTCCCAATTGCTCACCCAGTCTGCCACTTTTTCTTACTGCGGCCAGTCTGCCAGAAGCGATATGTCACTCGTTGTGTATCTTAAGAGATTCATCGTTACTCCTTCCATAGGTTACTGGTTTTCTCTGAGTCATTACCTCTCGTGACGAAAAAGTGGCTATCTTAATAGTGCAATACTTCTTCCTCCGAGTTGCTCACACAGTTTACTATTTTTTGTGTAGTTTTTGTCTGCCAGAAACTATAATTCACTAGCTGTGTATCATAAAAGAGTCATCGTTTCTCCTCCTAGGGGTTTTCGAGATTTCTTAATCCAAACCGCAAGTAACGAGGCATTGGCTACCTTAAGAGAGTCATAGTTACTCGTCCCCATTGCTCACCCAGTCTGCCACTTTTCCTTACTGTGGCCAGTCTGCCAGAAGCGATATGTCACTCGTTGTGTATCTTAAGAGATTCATCGTTACTCCTTCCATAGGTTACTGGTATTCTCTGAGTCAATACCTCTCTTGACGAAAAAGTGGCTATCTTAATAGTGCAATACTTCTTCCTCCGATTTGCTCACACAGTTTACTACTTTTTGTGTACTTGCCAGTCTGCCAGAAGCGATATGTCACTAGTTGTGTATCATAAAAGAGTCATCGTTTCTCCTCCTAGGGGTTATTCGAGATTTCTTAATCCAAACCGCAAGTAACGAGGCATTGGCTACCTTAAGAGAGTCATAGTTACTCGTCCCAATTGCTCACCCAGTCTGCCACTTTTCCTTACTGCGGCCAGTCTGCCAGAAGCGATATGTCACTCGTTGTGTATCTTAAGAGATTCATCGTTACTCCTTCCATAGGTTACCGGTATTCTCTGAGTCAATACCTCTCGTGACGTAAAAGTGGCTATCTTAATAGTGCAATACTTCTTCCTCCGAGTTGCTCACACAGTTTACTACTTTTTGTGTACTTGCCAGTCTGCCAGAAGCGATATGTCACTAGTTGTGTATCATAAAAGGGTCATCGTTTCTCCTCCTAGGGGTTATTCGAGATTTCTTAATCCAAACCGCAAGTAACGAGGCATTGGCTACCTTAAGAGAGTCATAGTTACTCGTCCCAATTGCTCACCCAGTCTGCCACTTTTCCTTACTGCGGCCAGTCTGCCAGAAGCGATATGTCACTCGTTGTGTATCTTAAGAGATTCATCGTTACTCTTTCCATAGGTTACTGGTATTATCTGATTCAATGCCTCTCGTGACGAAAAAGTGGCTATCTTAATAGTGCAATACTTCTTCCTCCCAGTTGCTCACACAGTTTACTACTTTTTTGTGTAGTTTTTGTCTGCCAGAAACTATAATTCACTAGCTGTGTATCATAAAAGAGACATCGTTTTTCCTCCTAGGGGTTATTCGAGACCTCTTAATGCAAACCGCAAGTAACGAGGCATTGGCTACCTTAAGAGAGTCATAGTTACTCGTCCCAATTGCTCACCCAGTCTGCCACTTTTCCTTACTGCGGCCAGTCTGCCAGAAGCGATATGTCACTCGTTGTGTATCTTAAGAGATTCATCGTTACTCTTTCCATAGGTTACTGGTATTCTCTGATTCAATGCCTCTCGTGACGAAAACGTGGCTATCTTAATAGTGCAATACTTCTTCCTCCCAGTTGCTCACACAGTTTACTACTTTTTTGTGTAGTTTTTGTCTGCCAGAAACTATAATTCACTAGTTTTGTATCATAAAACAGTCATCGTTTCTCCTCCTAGGGGTTATTCGAGACCTCTTAATCCAAACCGCAAGTAACGAGGCATTGGCTACCTTAAGAGAGTCATAGTTACTCGTCCCAATTGCTCACCCAGTCTGCCACTTTTTCTTACTGCGGCCAGTCTGCCAGAAGCGATATGTCACTCGTTGTGTATCTTAAGAGATTCATCGTTACTCCTTCCATAGGTTACTGGTTTTCTCTGAGTCATTACCTCTCGTGACGAAAAAGTGGCTATCTTAATAGTGCAATACTTCTTCCTCCGAGTTGCTCACACAGTTTACTATTTTTTGTGTAGTTTTTGTCTGCCAGAAACTATAATTCACTAGCTGTGTATCATAAAAGAGTCATCGTTTCTCCTCCTAGGGGTTTTCGAGATTTCTTAATCCAAACCGCAAGTAACGAGGCATTGGCTACCTTAAGAGAGTCATAGTTACTCGTCCCCATTGCTCACCCAGTCTGCCACTTTTCCTTACTGTGGCCAGTCTGCCAGAAGCGATATGTCACTCGTTGTGTATCTTAAGAGATTCATCGTTACTCCTTCCATAGGTTACTGGTATTCTCTGAGTCAATACCTCTCTTGACGAAAAAGTGGCTATCTTAATAGTGCAATACTTCTTCCTCCGAGTTGCTCACACAGTTTACTACTTTTTGTGTACTTGCCAGTCTGCCAGAAGCGATATGTCACTAGTTGTGTATCATAAAAGGGTCATCGTTTCTCCTCCTAGGGGTTATTCGAGATTTCTTAATCCAAACCGCAAGTAACGAGGCATTGGCTACCTTAAGAGAGTCATAGTTACTCGTCCCAATTGCTCACCCAGTCTGCCACTTTTCCTTACTGCGGCCAGTCTGCCAGAAGCGATATGTCACTCGTTGTGTATCTTAAGAGATTCATCGTTACTCTTTCCATAGGTTACTGGTATTATCTGATTCAATGCCTCTCGTGACGAAAAAGTGGCTATCTTAATAGTGCAATACTTCTTCCTCCCAGTTGCTCACACAGTTTACTACTTTTTTGTGTAGTTTTTGTCTGCCAGAAACTATAATTCACTAGCTGTGTATCATAAAAGAGACATCGTTTTTCCTCCTAGGGGTTATTCGAGACCTCTTAATGCAAACCGCAAGTAACGAGGCATTGGCTACCTTAAGAGAGTCATAGTTACTCGTCCCAATTGCTCACCCAGTCTGCCACTTTTCCTTACTGCGGCCAGTCTGCCAGAAGCGATATGTCACTCGTTGTGTATCTTAAGAGATTCATCGTTACTCTTTCCATAGGTTACTGGTATTCTCTGATTCAATGCCTCTCGTGACGAAAACGTGGCTATCTTAATAGTGCAATACTTCTTCCTCCCAGTTGCTCACACAGTTTACTACTTTTTTGTGTAGTTTTTGTCTGCCAGAAACTATAATTCACTAGTTTTGTATCATAAAACAGTCATCGTTTCTCCTCCTAGGGGTTATTCGAGACCTCTTAATCCAAACCGCAAGTAACGAGGCATTGGCTACCTTAAGAGAGTCATAGTTACTCGTCCCAATTGCTCACCCAGTCTGCCTCTTTTTCTTACTGCGGCCAGTCTGCCAGAAGCGATATGTCACTCGTTGTGTATCTTAAGAGATTCATCGTTACTCCTTCCATAGGTTACTGGTTTTCTCTGAGTCATTACCTCTCGTGACGAAAAAGTGGCTATCTTAATAGTGCAATACTTCTTCCTCCGAGTTGCTCACACAGTTTACTATTTTTTGTGTAGTTTTTGTCTGCCAGAAACTATAATTCACTAGCTGTGTATCATAAAAGAGTCATCGTTTCTCCTCCTAGGGGTTTTCGAGATTTCTTAATCCAAACCGCAAGTAACGAGGCATTGGCTACCTTAAGAGAGTCATAGTTACTCGTCCCCATTGCTCACCCAGTCTGCCACTTTTCCTTACTGTGGCCAGTCTGCCAGAAGCGATATGTCACTCGTTGTGTATCTTAAGAGATTCATCGTTACTCCTTCCATAGGTTACTGGTATTCTCTGAGTCAATACCTCTCTTGACGAAAAAGTGGCTATCTTAATAGTGCAATACTTCTTCCTCCGAGTTGCTCACACAGTTTACTACTTTTTGTGTACTTGCCAGTCTGCCAGAAGCGATATGTCACTAGTTGTGTATCATAAAAGGGTCATCGTTTCTCCTCCTAGGGGTTATTCGAGATTTCTTAATCCAAACCGCAAGTAACGAGGCATTGGCTACCTTAAGAGAGTCATAGTTACTCGTCCCAATTGCTCACCCAGTCTGCCACTTTTCCTTACTGCGGCCAGTCTGCCAGAAGCGATATGTCACTCGTTGTGTATCTTAAGAGATTCATCGTTACTCTTTCCATAGGTTACTGGTATTCTCTGATTCAATGCCTCTCGTGACGAAAAAGTGGCTATCTTAATAGTGCAATACTTCTTCCTCCCAGTTGCTCACACAGTTTACTACTTTTTTGTGTAGTTTTTGTCTGCCAGAAACTATAATTCACTAGCTGTGTATCATAAAAGAGTCATCGTTTCTCCTCCTAGGGGTTATTCGAGACCTCTTAATGCAAACCGCAAGTAACGAGGCATTGGCTACCTTAAGAGAGTCATAGTTACTCGTCCCAATTGCTCACCCTGTCTGCCACTTTTCCTTACTGCGGCCAGTCTGCCAGAAGCGATATGTCACTCGTTGTGTATCTTAAGAGATTCATCGTTACTCTTTCCATAGGTTACTGGTATTCTCTGATTCAATGCCTCTCGTGACGAAAAAGTGGCTATCTTAATAGTGCAATGGTTCTTCCTCCCAGTTGCTCACACAGTTTACTACTTTTTTGTGTAGTTTTTGTCTGCCAGAAACTACAATTCACTAGTTTTGTATCATAAAACAGTCATCGTTTCTCCTCCTAGGGGTTATTCGAGACCTCTTCATCCAAACCGCAAGTAACGAGGCATTGGCTACCTTAAGAGAGTCATAGTCACTCGTCCCAATTGCTCACCCAGTCTGCCTCTTTTTCTTACTGCGGCCAGTCTGCCAGAAGCGATATGTCACTCGTTGTGTATCTTAAGAGATTCATCGTTACTCCTTCCATAGGTTACTGGTATTCTCTGAGTCAATACCCCTCGTGACGAAAAAGTGGCTATCTTAATAGTGCAATACTTCTTCCTCCGAGTTGCTCACACAGTTTACTACTTTTTGTGTAGTTTTTGTCTGCCAGAAACTATAATTCACTAGCTGTGTATCATAAAAGAGTCATCGTTTCTCCTCCTAGGGGTTTTCGAGATTTCTTAATCCAAACCGCAAGTAACGAGGCATTGGCTACCTTAAGAGAGTCATAGTTACTCGTCCCCATTGCTCACCCAGTCTGCCACTTTTTCTTACTGTGGCCAGTCTGCCAGAAGCGATATGTCGCTCGTTGTGTAACTTAAGAGATTCATCGTTACTCCTTCCATAGGTTACTGGTATTCTCTGAGTCAATACCTCTCTTGACGAAAAAGTGGCTATCTTAATAGTGCAATACTTCTTCCTCCGAGTTGCTCACACAGTTTACTACTTTTTGTGTACTTGCCAGTCTGCCAGAAGCGATATGTCACTAGTTGTGTATCATAAAAGAGTCATCGTTTCTCCTCCTAGGGGTTATTCGAGACCTCTTAATCCAAACCGCAAGTAACGAGGCATTGGCTACCTTAAGAGAGTCATAGTTACTCGTCCCAATTGCTCACCCAGTCTGCCACTTTTCCTTACTGCGGCCAGTCTGCCAGAAGCGATATGTCACTCGTTGTGTATCTTAAGAGATTCATCGTTACTCTTTCCATAGGTTACTGGTATTCTCTGATTCAATGCCTCTCGTGACGAAAAAGTGGCTATCTTAATAGTGCAATACTTCTTCCTCCCATTTGCTCACACAGTTTACTACTTTTTTGTGTAGTTTTTGTCTGCCAGAAACTATAATTCACTAGTTTTGTATCATAAAAGAGTCATCGTTTCTCCTCCTAGGGGTTATTCGAGACCTCTTAATGCAAACCGCAAGTAACGAGGCATTGGCTACCTTAAGAGAGTCATAGTTACTCGTCCCAATTGCTCACCCCGTCTGCCACTTTTCCTTACTGCGGCCAGTCTGCCAGAAGCGATATGTCACTCGTTGTGTATCTTAAGAGATTCATCGTTACTCTTTCCATAGGTTACTGGTATTCTCTGATTCAATGCCTCTCGTGACGAAAAAGTGGCTATCTTAATAGTGCAATACTTCTTCCTCCGAGTTGCTCACACAGTTTACTACTTTTTGTGTACTTGCCAGTCCGCCAGAAGCGATATGTCACTAGTTGTGTATCATAAAAGGGTCATCGTTTCTCCTCCTAGGGGTTATTCGAGATTTCTTAATCCAAACCGCAAGTAACAAGGCATTGACTACCTTAAGAGAGTCATAGTTACTCGTCCCAATTGCTCACCCAGTCTGCCACTTTTCCTTACTGCGGCCAGTCTGCCAGAAGCGATATGTCACTCGTTGTGTATCTTAAGAGATTCATCGTTACTCTTTCCATAGGTTACTGGTATTCTCTGATTCTATGCCTCTCGTGACGAAAAAGTGGCTATCTTAATAGTGCAATACTTCTTCCTCCCAGTTGCTCACACAGTTTACTACTTTTTTGTGTAGTTTTTGTCTGCCAGAAACTATAATTCACTAGCTGTGTATCATAAAAGAGTCATCGTTTCTCCTCCTAGGGGTTATTCGAGACCTCTTAATGCAAACCGCAAGTAACGAGGCATTGGCTACCTTAAGAGAGTCATAGTTACTCGTCCCAATTGCTCACCCAGTCTGCCACTTTTCCTTACTGCGGCCAGTCTGCCAGAAGCGATATGTCACTCGTTGTGTATCTTAAGAGATTCATCGTTACTCTTTCCATAGGTTACTGGTATTCTCTGATTCAATGCCTCTCGTGACGAAAAAGTGGCTATCTTAATAGTGCAATACTTCTTCCTCCCAGTTGCTCACACAGTTTACTACTTTTTTGTGTAGTTTTTGTCTGCCAGAAACTATAATTCACTAGTTTTGTATCATAAAACAGTCATGGTTCTCCTCCTAGGGGTTATTCGAGACCTCTTAATCCAAACCGCAAGTAACGAGGCATTGGCTACCTTAAGAGAGTCATAGTTACTCGTCCCAATTGCTCACCCAGTCTGCCACTTTTTCTTACTGCGGCCAGTCTGCCAGAAGCGATATGTCACTCGTTGTGTATCTTAAGAGATTCATCGTTACTCCTTCCATAGGTTACTGGTATTCTCTGAGTCATTACCTCTCGTGACGAAAAAGTGGCTATCTTAATAGTGCAATACTTCTTCCTCCGAGTTGCTCACACAGTTTACTATTTTTAGTGTAGTTTTTGTCTGCCAGAAACTATAATTCACTAGCTGTGTATCATAAAAGAGTCATCGTTTCTCCTCCTAGGGGTTTTCGAGATTTCTTAATCCAAACCGCAAGTAACGAGGCATTGGCTACCTTAAGAGAGTCATAGTTACTCGTCCCCATTGCTCACCCAGTCTGCCATTTTTCCTTACTGTGGCCAGTCTGCCAGAAGCGATATGTCACTCGTTGTGTATCTTAAGAGATTCATCGTTACTCCTTCCATAGGTTACTGGTATTCTCTGAGTCAATACCTCTCTTGACGAAAAAGTGGCTATCTTAATAGTGCAATACTTCTTCCTCCGAGTTGCTCACACAGTTTACTACTTTTTGTGTACTTGCCAGTCTGCCAGAAGCGATATGTCACTAGTTGTGTATCATAAAAGGGTCATCGTTTCTCCTCCTAGGGGTTATTCGAGATTTCTTAATCCAAACCGCAAGTAACGAGGCATTGGCTACCTTAAGAGAGTCATAGTTACTCGTCCCAATTGCTCACCCAGTCTGCCACTTTTCCTTACTGCGGCCAGTCTGCCAGAAGCGATATGTCACTCGTTGTGTATCTTAAGAGATTCATCGTTACTCTTTCCATAGGTTACTGGTATTCTCTGATTCAATGCCTCTCGTGACGAAAAAGTGGCTATCTTAATAGTGCAATACTTCTTCCTCCCAGTTGCTCACACAGTTTACTACTTTTTTGTGTAGTTTTTGTCTGCCAGAAACTATAATTCACTAGCTGTGTATCATAAAAGAGTCATCGTTTCTCCTCCTAGGGGTTATTCGAGACCTCTTAATGCAAACCGCAAGTAACGAGGCATTGGCTACCTTAAGAGAGTCATAGTTACTCGTCCCAATTGCTCACCCTGTCTGCCACTTTTCCTTACTGCGGCCAGTCTGCCAGAAGCGATATGTCACTCGTTGTGTATCTTAAGAGATTCATCGTTACTCTTTCCATAGGTTACTGGTATTCTCTGATTCAATGCCTCTCGTGACGAAAAAGTGGCTATCTTAATAGTGCAATGGTTCTTCCTCCCAGTTGCTCACACAGTTTACTACTTTTTTGTGTAGTTTTTGTCTGCCAGAAACTATAATTCACTAGTTTTGTATCATAAAACAGTCATCGTTTCTCCTCCTAGGGGTTATTCGAGACCTCTTCATCCAAACCGCAAGTAACGAGGCATTGGCTACCTTAAGAGAGTCATAGTCACTCGTCCCAATTGCTCACCCAGTCTGCCTCTTTTTCTTACTGCGGCCAGTCTGCCAGAAGCGATATGTCACTCGTTGTGTATCTTAAGAGATTCATCGTTACTCCTTCCATAGGTTACTGGTATTCTCTGAGTCAATACCCCTCGTGACGAAAAAGTGGCTATCTTAATAGTGCAATACTTCTTCCTCCGAGTTGCTCACACAGTTTACTACTTTTTGTGTAGTTTTTGTCTGCCAGAAACTATAATTCACTAGCTGTGTATCATAAAAGAGTCATCGTTTCTCCTCCTAGGGGTTTTCGAGATTTCTTAATCCAAACCGCAAGTAACGAGGCATTGGCTACCTTAAGAGAGTCATAGTTACTCGTCCCCATTGCTCACCCAGTCTGCCACTTTTCCTTACTGTGGCCAGTCTGCCAGAAGCGATATGTCACTCGTTGTGTATCTTAAGAGATTCATCGTTACTCCTTCCATAGGTTACTGGTATTCTCTGAGTCAATACCTCTCTTGACGAAAAAGTGGCTATCTTAATAGTGCAATACTTCTTCCTCCGAGTTGCTCACACAGTTTACTACTTTTTGTGTACTTGCCAGTCTGCCAGAAGCGATATGTCACTAGTTGTGTATCATAAAAGGGTCATCGTTTCTCCTCCTAGGGGTTATTCGAGATTTCTTAATCCAAACCGCAAGTAACGAGGCATTGGCTACCTTAAGAGAGTCATAGTTACTCGTCCCAATTGCTCACCCAGTCTGCCACTTTTCCTTACTGCGGCCAGTCTGCCAGAAGCGATATGTCACTCGTTGTGTATCTTAAGAGATTCATCGTTACTCTTTCCATAGGTTACTGGTATTCTCTGATTCAATGCCTCTCGTGAGGAAAAAGTGGCTATCTTAATAGTGCAATACTTCTTCCTCCCAGTTGCTCACACAGTTTACTACTTTTTTGTGTAGTTTTTGTCTGCCAGAAACTATAATTCACTAGCTGTGTATCATAAAAGAGTCATCGTTTCTCCTCCTAGGGGTTATTCGAGACCTCTTAATGCAAACCGCAAGTAACGAGGCATTGGCTACCTTAAGAGAGTCATAGTTACTCGTCCCAATTGCTCACCCTGTCTGCCACTTTTCCTTACTGCGGCCAGTCTGCCAGAAGCGATATGTCACTCGTTGTGTATCTTAAGAGATTCATCGTTACTCTTTCCATAGGTTACTGGTATTCTCTGATTCAATGCCTCTCGTGACGAAAAAGTGGCTATCTTAATAGTGCAATGGTTCTTCCTCCCAGTTGCTCACACAGTTTACTACTTTTTAGTGTAGTTTTTGTCTGCCAGAAACTATAATTCACTAGTTTTGTATCATAAAACAGTCATCGTTTCTCCTCCTAGGGGTTATTCGAGACCTCTTCATCCAAACCGCAAGTAACGAGGCATTGGCTACCTTAAGAGAGTCATAGTCACTCGTCCCAATTGCTCACCCAGTCTGCCTCTTTTTCTTACTGCGGCCAGTCTGCCAGAAGCGATATGTCACTCGTTGTGTATCTTAAGAGATTCATCGTTACTCCTTCCATAGGTTACTGGTATTCTCTGATTCAATGCCTCTCGTGACGAAAAAGTGGCTATCTTAATAGTGCAATACTTCTTCCTCCCATTTGCTCACACAGTTTACTACTTTTTTGTGTAGTTTTTGTCTGCCAGAAACTATAATTCACTAGTTTTGTATCATAAAAGAGTCATCGTTTCTCCTCCTAGGGGTTATTCGAGACCTCTTAATGCAAACCGCAAGTAACGAGGCATTGGCTATCTTAAGAGAGTCATAGTTACTCGTCCCAATTGCTCACCCCGTCTGCCACTTTTCCTTACTGCGGCCAGTCTGCCAGAAGCGATATGTCACTCGTTGTGTATCTTAAGAGATTCATCGTTACTCTTTCCATAGGTTACTGGTATTCTCTGATTCAATGCCTCTCGTGACGAAAAAGTGGCTATCTTAATAGTGCAATACTTCTTCCTCCGAGTTGCTCACACTGTTTACTACTTTTTGTGTACTTGCCAGTCTGCCAGAAGCGATATGTCACTAGTTGTGTATCATAAAAGGGTCATCGTTTCTCCTCCTAGGGGTTATTCGAGATTTCTTAATCCAAACCGCAAGTAACGAGGCATTGACTACCTTAAGAGAGTCATAGTTACTCGTCCCAATTGCTCACCCAGTCTGCCACTTTTCCTTACTGCGGCCAGTCTGCCAGAAGCGATATGTCACTCGTTGTGTATCTTAAGAGATTCATCGTTACTCTTTCCATAGGTTACTGGTATTCTCTGATTCAATGCCTCTCGTGACGAAAAAGTGGCTATCTTAATAGTGCAATACTTCTTCCTCCCAGTTGCTCACACAGTTTACTACTTTTTTGTGTAGTTTTTGTCTGCCAGAAACTATAATTCACTAGCTGTGTATCATAAAAGAGTCATCGTTTCTCCTCCTAGGGGTTATTCGAGACCTCTTAATGCAAACCGCAAGTAACGAGGCATTGGCTACCTTAAGAGAGTCATAGTTACTCGTCCCAATTGCTCACCCAGTCTGCCACTTTTCCTTACTGCGGCCAGTCTGCCAGAAGCGATATGTCACTCGTTGTGTATCTTAAGAGATTCATCGTTACTCTTTCCATAGGTTACTGGTATTCTCTGATTCAATGCCTCTCGTGACGAAAAAGTGGCTATCTTAATAGTGCAATAGTTCTTCCTCCCAGTTGCTCACACAGTTTACTACTTTTTTGTGTAGTTTTTGTCTGCCAGAAACTATAATTCACTAGTTTTGTATCATAAAACAGTCATCGTTTCTCCTCCTAGGGGTTATTCGAGACCTCTTAATCCAAACCGCAAGTAACGAGGCATTGGCTACCTTAAGAGAGTCATAGTTACTCGTCCCAATTGCTCACCCAGTCTGCCACTTTTTCTTACTGCGGCCAGTCTGCCAGAAGCGATATGTCACTCGTTGTGTATCTTAAGAGATTCATCGTTACTCCTTCCATAGGTTACTGGTATTCTCTGAGTCATTACCTCTCGTGACGAAAAAGTGGCTATCTTAATAGTGCAATACTTCTTCCTCCGAGTTGCTCACACAGTTTACTACTTTTTGTGTACTTGCCAGTCTGCCAGAAGCGATATGTCACTAGTTGTGTATCATAAAAGGGTCATCGTTTCTCCTCCTAGGGGTTATTCGAGATTTCTTAATCCAAACCGCAAGTAACGAGGCATTGGCTACCTTAAGAGAGTCATAGTCACTCGTCCCAATTGCTCACCCAGTCTGCCTCTTTTTCTTACTGCGGCCAGTCTGCCAGAAGCGATATGTCACTCGTTGTGTATCTTAAGAGATTCATCGTTACTCCTTCCATAGGTTACTGGTATTCTCTGAGTCAATACCCCTCGTGACGAAAAAGTGGCTATCTTAATAGTGCAATACTTCTTCCTCCGAGTTGCTCACACAGTTTACCACTTTTTGTGTAGTTTTTGTCTGCCAGAAACTATAATTCACTAGCTGTGTATCATAAAAGAGTCATCGTTTCTCCTCCTAGGGGTTTTCGAGATTTCTTAATCCAAACCGCAAGTAACGAGGCATTGGCTACCTTAAGAGAGTCATAGTTACTCGTCCCCATTGCTCACCCAGTCTGCCACTTTTTCTTACTGTGGCCAGTCTGCCAGAAGCGATATGTCACTCGTTGTGTATCTTAAGAGATTCATCGTTACTCCTTCCATAGGTTACTGGTATTCTCTGAGTCAATACCTCTCTTGACGAAAAAGTGGCTATCTTAATAGTGCAATACTTCTTCCTCCGAGTTGCTCACACAGTTTACTACTATTTGTGTACTTGCCAGTCTGCCAGAAGCGATATGTCACTAGTTGTGTATCATAAAAGAGTCATCGTTTCTCCTCCTAGGGGTTATTCGAGATTTGTTAATCCAAACCGCAAGTAACGAGGCATTGGCTACCTTAAGAGAGTCATAGTTACTCGTCCCAATTGCTCACCCAGTCTGCCACTTTTCCTTACTGCGGCCAGTCTGCCAGAAGCGATATGTCACTCGTTGTGTATCTTAAGAGATTCATCGTTACTCTTTCCATAGGTTACTGGTATTCTCTGATTCAATGCCTCTCGTGACGAAAAAGTGGCTATCTTAATAGTGCAATACTTCTTCCTCCCATTTGCTCACACAGTTTACTACTTTTTTGTGTAGTTTTTGTCTGCCAGAAACTATAATTCACTAGTTTTGTATCATAAAAGAGTCATCGTTTCTCCTCCTAGGGGTTATTCGAGACCTCTTAATGCAAACCGCAAGTAACGGGGCATTGGCTACCTTAAGAGAGTCATAGTTACTCGTCCCAATTGCTCACCCAGTCTGCCACTTTTCCTTACTGCGGCCAGTCTGCCAGAAGCGATATGTCACTCGTTGTGTATCTTAAGAGATTCATCGTTACTCCTTCCATAGGTTACTGGTATTCTCTGATTCAATGCCTCTCGTGACGAAAAAGTGGCTATCTTAATAGTGCAATACTTCTTCCTCCGAGTTGCTCACACAGTTTACTACTTTTTGTGTACTTGCCAGTCTGCCAGAAGCGATATGTCACTAGTTGTGTATCATAAAAGGGTCATCGTTTCTCCTCCTAGGGGTTATTCGAGATTTCTTAATCCAAACCGCAAGTAACGAGGCATTGACTACCTTAAGAGAGTCATAGTTACTCGTCCTAATTGCTCACCCAGTCTGCCACTTTTCCTTACTGCGGCCAGTCTGCCAGAAGCGATATGTCACTCGTTGTGTATCTTAAGAGATTCATCGTTACTCTTTCCATAGGTTACTGGTATTCTCTGATTCAATGCCTCTCGTGACGAAAAAGTGGCTATCTTAATAGTGCAATACTTCTTCCTCCCAGTTGCTCACACAGTTTACTACTTTTTTGTGTAGTTTTTGTCTGCCAGAAACTATAATTCACTAGCTGTGTATCATAAAAGAGTCATCGTTTCTCCTCCTAGGGGTTATTCGAGACCTCTTAATGCAAACCGCAAGTAACGAGGCATTGGCTACCTTAAGAGAGTCATAGTTACTCGTCCCAATTGCTCACCCAGTCTGCCACTTTTCCTTACTGCGGCCAGTCTGCCAGAAGCGATATGTCACTCGTTGTGTATCTTAAGAGATTCATCGTTACTCTTTCCATAGGTTACTGGTATTCTCTGATTCAATGCCTCTCGTGACGAAAAAGTGGCTATCTTAATAGTGCAATACTTCTTCCTCCCAGTTGCTCACACAGTTTACTACTTTTTTGTGTAGTTTTTGTCTGCCAGAAACTATAATTCACTAGCTGTGTATCATAAAAGAGTCATCGTTTCTCCTCCTAGGGGTTATTCGAGACCTCTTAATGCAAACCGCAAGTAACGAGGCATTGGCTACCTTAAGAGAGTCATAGTTACTCGTCCCAATTGCTCACCCAGTCTGCCACTTTTCCTTACTGCGGCCAGTCTGCCAGAAGCGATATGTCACTCGTTGTGTATCTTAAGAGATTCATCGTTACTCTTTCCATAGGTTACTGGTATTCTCTGATTCAATGCCTCTCGTGACGAAAAAGTGGCTATCTTAATAGTGCAATACTTCTTCCTCCGAGTTGCTCACACTGTTTACTACTTTTTGTGTACTTGCCAGTCTGCCAGAAGCGATATGTCACTAGTTGTGTATCATAAAAGGGTCATCGTTTCTCCTCCTAGGGGTTATTCGAGATTTCTTAATCCAAACCGCAAGTAACGAGGCATTGACTACCTTAAGAGAGTCATAGTTACTCGTCCCAATTGCTCACCCAGTCTGCCACTTTTCCTTACTGCGGCCAGTCTGCCAGAAGCGATATGTCACTCGTTGTGTATCTTAAGAGATTCATCGTTACTCTTTCCATAGGTTACTGGTATTCTCTGATTCAATGCCTCTCGTGACGAAAAAGTGGCTATCTTAATAGTGCAATACTTCTTCCTCCCAGTTGCTCACACAGTTTACTACTTTTTTGTGTAGTTTTTGTCTGCCAGAAACTATAATTCACTAGCTGTGTATCATAAAAGAGTCATCGTTTCTCCTCCTAGGGGTTATTCGAGACCTCTTAATGCAAACCGCAAGTAACGAGGCATTGGCTACCTTAAGAGAGTCATAGTTACTCGTCCCAATTGCTCACCCAGTCTGCCACTTTTCCTTACTGCGGCCAGTCTGCCAGAAGCGATATGTCACTCGTTGTGTATCTTAAGAGATTCATCGTTACTCTTTCCATAGGTTACTGGTATTCTCTGATTCAATGCCTCTCGTGACGAAAAAGTGGCTATCTTAATAGTGCAATAGTTCTTCCTCCCAGTTGCTCACACAGTTTACTACTTTTTTGTGTAGTTTTTGTCTGCCAGAAACTATAATTCACTAGTTTTGTATCATAAAACAGTCATCGTTTCTCCTCCTAGGGGTTATTCGAGACCTCTTAATCCAAACCGCAAGTAACGAGGCATTGGCTACCTTAAGAGAGTCATAGTTACTCGTCCCAATTGCTCACCCAGTCTGCCACTTTTTCTTACTGCGGCCAGTCTGCCAGAAGCGATATGTCACTCGTTGTGTATCTTAAGAGATTCATCGTTACTCCTTCCATAGGTTACTGGTATTCTCTGAGTCATTACCTCTCGTGACGAAAAAGTGGCTATCTTAATAGTGCAATACTTCTTCCTCCGAGTTGCTCACACAGTTTACTACTTTTTGTGTACTTGCCAGTCTGCCAGAAGCGATATGTCACTAGTTGTGTATCATAAAAGGGTCATCGTTTCTCCTCCTAGGGGTTATTCGAGATTTCTTAATCCAAACCGCAAGTAACGAGGCATTGGCTACCTTAAGAGAGTCATAGTTACTCGTCCCAATTGCTCACCCAGTCGCCACTTTTCCTTACTGCGGCCAGTCTGCCAGAAGCGATATGTCACTCGTTGTGTATCTTAAGAGATTCATCGTTACTCTTTCCATAGGTTACTGGTATTCTCTGATTCAATGCCTCTCGTGACGAAAAAGTGGCTATCTTAATAGTGCAATACTTCTTCCTCCCAGTTGCTCACACAGTTTACTACTTTTTTGTGTAGTTTTTGTCTGCCAGAAACTATAATTCACTAGCTGTGTATCATAAAAGAGTCATCGTTTCTCCTCCTAGGGGTTATTCGAGACCTCTTAATGCAAACCGCAAGTAACGAGGCATTGGCTACCTTAAGAGAGTCATAGTTACTCGTCCCAATTGCTCACCCTGTCTGCCACTTTTCCTTACTGCGGCCAGTCTGCCAGAAGCGATATGTCACTCGTTGTGTATCTTAAGAGATTCATCGTTACTCTTTCCATAGGTTACTGGTATTCTCTGATTCAATGCCTCTCGTGACGAAAAAGTGGCTATCTTAATAGTGCAATGGTTCTTCCTCCCAGTTGCTCACACAGTTTACTACTTTTTTGTGTAGTTTTTGTCTGCCAGAAACTATAATTCACTAGTTTTGTATCATAAAACAGTCATCGTTTCTCCTCCTAGGGGTTATTCGAGACCTCTTCATCCAAACCGCAAGTAACGAGGCATTGGCTACCTTAAGAGAGTCATAGTCACTCGTCCCAATTGCTCACCCAGTCTGCCTCTTTTTCTTACTGCGGCCAGTCTGCCAGAAGCGATATGTCACTCGTTGTGTATCTTAAGAGATTCATCGTTACTCCTTCCATAGGTTACTGGTATTCTCTGAGTCAATACCCCTCGTGACGAAAAAGTGGCTATCTTAATAGTGCAATACTTCTTCCTCCGAGTTGCTCACACAGTTTACCACTTTTTGTGTAGTTTTTGTCTGCCAGAAACTATAATTCACTAGCTGTGTATCATAAAAGAGTCATCGTTTCTCCTCCTAGGGGTTTTCGAGATTTCTTAATCCAAACCGCAAGTAACGAGGCATTGGCTACCTTAAGAGAGTCATAGTTACTCGTCCCCATTGCTCACCCAGTCTGCCACTTTTTCTTACTGTGGCCAGTCTGCCAGAAGCGATATGTCACTCGTTGTGTATCTTAAGAGATTCATCGTTACTCCTTCCATAGGTTACTGGTATTCTCTGAGTCAATACCTCTCTTGACGAAAAAGTGGCTATCTTAATAGTGCAATACTTCTTCCTCCGAGTTGCTCACACAGTTTACTACTATTTGTGTACTTGCCAGTCTGCCAGAAGCGATATGTCACTAGTTGTGTATCATAAAAGAGTCATCGTTTCTCCTCCTAGGGGTTATTCGAGATTTGTTAATCCAAACCGCAAGTAACGAGGCATTGGCTACCTTAAGAGAGTCATAGTTACTCGTCCCAATTGCTCACCCAGTCTGCCACTTTTCCTTACTGCGGCCAGTCTGCCAGAAGCGATATGTCACTCGTTGTGTATCTTAAGAGATTCATCGTTACTCTTTCCATAGGTTACTGGTATTCTCTGATTCAATGCCTCTCGTGACGAAAAAGTGGCTATCTTAATAGTGCAATACTTCTTCCTCCCATTTGCTCACACAGTTTACTACTTTTTTGTGTAGTTTTTGTCTGCCAGAAACTATAATTCACTAGTTTTGTATCATAAAAGAGTCATCGTTTCTCCTCCTAGGGGTTATTCGAGACCTCTTAATGCAAACCGCAAGTAACGGGGCATTGGCTACCTTAAGAGAGTCATAGTTACTCGTCCCAATTGCTCACCCAGTCTGCCACTTTTCCTTACTGCGGCCAGTCTGCCAGAAGCGATATGTCACTCGTTGTGTATCTTAAGAGATTCATCGTTACTCTTTCCATAGGTTACTGGTATTCTCTGATTCAATGCCTCTCGTGACGAAAAAGTGGCTATCTTAATAGTGCAATACTTCTTCCTCCGAGTTGCTCACACAGTTTACTACTTTTTGTGTACTTGCCAGTCTGCCAGAAGCGATATGTCACTAGTTGTGTATCATAAAAGGGTCATCGTTTCTCCTCCTAGGGGTTATTCGAGATTTCTTAATCCAAACCGCAAGTAACGAGGCATTGACTACCTTAAGAGAGTCATAGTTACTCGTCCTAATTGCTCACCCAGTCTGCCACTTTTCCTTACTGCGGCCAGTCTGCCAGAAGCGATATGTCACTCGTTGTGTATCTTAAGAGATTCATCGTTACTCTTTCCATAGGTTACTGGTATTCTCTGATTCAATGCCTCTCGTGACGAAAAAGTGGCTATCTTAATAGTGCAATACTTCTTCCTCCCAGTTGCTCACACAGTTTACTACTTTTTTGTGTAGTTTTTGTCTGCCAGAAACTATAATTCACTAGCTGTGTATCATAAAAGAGTCATCGTTTCTCCTCCTAGGGGTTATTCGAGACCTCTTAATGCAAACCGCAAGTAACGAGGCATTGGCTACCTTAAGAGAGTCATAGTTACTCGTCCCAATTGCTCACCCAGTCTGCCACTTTTCCTTACTGCGGCCAGTCTGCCAGAAGCGATATGTCACTCGTTGTGTATCTTAAGAGATTCATCGTTACTCTTTCCATAGGTTACTGGTATTCTCTGATTCAATGCCTCTCGTGACGAAAAAGTGGCTATCTTAATAGTGCAATAGTTCTTCCTCCCAGTTGCTCACACAGTTTACTACTTTTTTGTGTAGTTTTTGTCTGCCAGAAACTATAATTCACTAGTTTTGTATCATAAAACAGTCATCGTTTCTCCTCCTAGGGGTTATTCGAGACCTCTTAATCCAAACCGCAAGTAACGAGGCATTGGCTACCTTAAGAGAGTCATAGTCACTCGTCCCAATTGCTCACCCAGTCTGCCACTTTTTCTTACTGCGGCCAGTCTGCCAGAAGCGATATGTCACTCGTTGTGTATCTTAAGAGATTCATCGTTACTCCTTCCATAGGTTACTGGTATTCTCTGAGTCAATACCTCTCTTGACGAAAAAGTGGCTATCTTAATAGTGCAATACCTCTTCCTCCGAGTTGCTCACACAATTTACTACTTTTTGTGTACTTGCCAGTCTGCCAGAAGCGATATGTCACTAGTTGTGTATCATAAAAGAGTCATCGTTTCTCCTCCTAGGGGTTTTCGAGATTTCTTAATCCAAACCGCAAGTAACGAGGCATTGGCTACCTTAAGAGAGTCATAGTTACTCGTCCCAATTGCTCACCCAGTCTGCTACTTTTCCTTATTGCGGCCAGTCTGCCAGGAGCGATATGTCACTCGTTGTGTATCTTAAGAGATTCATCGTTACTCTTTCCATAGGTTACTGGTATTCTCTGATTCAATGCCTCTCGTGACGAAAAAGTGGCTATCTTAATAGTGCAATACTTCTTCCTCCCATTTGCTCACACAGTTTACTACTTTTTTGTGTAGTTTTTGTCTGCCAGAAACTATAATTCACTAGTTTTGTATCATAAAAGAGTCATCGTTTCTCCTCCTAGGGGTTATTCGAGACCTCTTAATGCAAACCGCAAGTAACGAGGCATTGGCTACCTTAAGAGAGTCATAGTTACTCGTCCCAATTGCTCACCCCGTCTGCCACTTTTCCTTACTGCGGCCAGTCTGCCAGAAGCGATATGTCACTCGTTGTGTATCTTAAGAGATTCATCGTTACTCTTTCCATAGGTTACTGGTATTCTCTGATTCAATGCCTCTCGTGACGAAAAAGTGGCTATCTTAATAGTGCAATACTTCTTCCTCCGAGTTGCTCACACAGTTTACTACTTTTTGTGTACTTGCCAGTCTGCCAGAAGCGATGTGTCACTAGTTGTGTATCATAAAAGGGTCATCGTTTCTCCTCCTAGGGGTTATTCGAGATTTCTTAATCCAAACCGCAAGTAACGAGGCATTGGCTACCTTAAGAGAGTCATAGTTACTCGTCCCAATTGCTCACCCAGTCTGCCACTTTTCCTTACTGCGGCCAGTCTGCCAGAAGCGATATGTCACTCGTTGTGTATCTTAAGAGATTCATCGTTACTCTTTCCATAGGTTACTGGTATTCTCTGATTCAATGCCTCTCGTGACGAAAAAGTGGCTATCTTAATAGTGCAATACTTCTTCCTCCCAGTTGCTCACACAGTTTACTACTTTTTTGTGTAGTTTTTGTCTGCCAGAAACTATAATTCACTAGCTGTGTATCATAAAAGAGTCATCGTTTCTCCTCCTAGGGGTTATTCGAGACCTCTTAATGCAAACCGCAAGTAACGAGGCATTGGCTACCTTAAGAGAGTCATAGTTACTCGTCCCAATTGCTCACCCAGTCTGCCACTTTTCCTTACTGCGGCCAGTCTGCCAGAAGCGATATGTCACTCGTTGTGTATCTTAAGAGATTCATCGTTACTCTTTCCATAGGTTACTGGTATTCTCTGATTCAATGCCTCTCGTGACGAAAAAGTGGCTATCTTAATAGTGCAATAGTTCTTCCTCCCAGTTGCTCACACAGTTTACTACTTTTTTGTGTAGTTTTTGTCTGCCAGAAACTATAATTCACTAGTTTTGTATCATAAAACAGTCATCGTTTCTCCTCCTAGAGGTTATTCGAGACCTCTTAATCCAAACCGCAAGTAACGAGGCATTGGCTACCTTAAGAGAGTCATAGTCACTCGTCCCATTTGCTCACCCAGTCTGCCACTTTTTCTTACTGCGGCCAGTCTGCCAGAAGCGATATGTCACTCGTTGTGTATCTTAAGAGATTCATCGTTACTCTTTCCATAGGTTACTGGTATTCTCTGAGTCAATACCCCTCGTGACGAAAAAGTGGCTATCTTAATAGTGCAATGCTTCTTCCTCCGAGTTCCTCACACAGTTTACTACTTTTTGTGTAGTTTTTGTCTGCCAGAAACTATAATTCACTAGCTGTGTATCATAAAAGAGTCATCGTTTCTCCTCCTAGTGGTTTTCGAGATTTCTTAATCCAAACCGCAAGTAACGAGGCATTGGCTACCTTAAGAGAGTCATAGTTACTCGTCCCCATTGCTCACCCAGTCTGCCACTTTTTCTTACTGTGGCCAGTCTGCCAGAAGCGATATGTCACTCGTTGTGTATCTTAAGAGATTCATCGTTACTCCTTCCATAGGTTACTGGTATTCTCTGAGTCAATACCTCTCTTGACGAAAAAGTGGCTATCTTAATAGTGCAATACTTCTTCCTCCGAGTTGCTCACACAGTTTACTACTTTTTGTGTACTTGCCAGTCTGCCAGAAGCGATATGTCACTAGTTGTGTATCATAAAAGAGTCATCGTTTCTCCTCCTAGGGGTTATTCGAGATTTCTTAATCCAAACCGCAAGTAACGAGGCATTGGCTACCTTAAGAGAGTCATAGTTACTCGTCCCAATTGCTCACCCAGTCTGCCACTTTTCCTTACTGCGGCCAGTCTGCCAGAAGCGATATGTCACTCGTTGTGTATCTTAAGAGATTCATCGTTACTCTTTCCATAGGTTACTGGTATTCTCTGATTCAATTCCTCTCGTGACGAAAAAGTGGCTATCTTAATAGTGCAATACTTCTTCCTCCCATTTGCTCACACAGTTTACTACTTTTTTGTGTAGTTTTTGTCTGCCAGAAACTATAATTCACTAGTTTTGTATCATAAAAGAGTCATCGTTTCTCCTCCTAGGGGTTATTCGAGACCTCTTAATGCAAACCGCAAGTAACGAGGCATTGGCTACCTTAAGAGAGTCATAGTTACTCGTCCCAATTGCTCACCCAGTCTGCCACTTTTCCTTACTGCGGCCAGTCTGCCAGAAGCGATATGTCACTCGTTGTGTATCTTAAGAGATTCATCGTTACTCTTTCCATAGGTTACTGGTATTCTCTGATTCAATGCCTCTCGTGACGAAAAAGTGGCTATCTTAATAGTGCAATAGTTCTTCCTCCCAGTTGCTCACACAGTTTACTACTTTTTTGTGTAGTTTTTGTCTGCCAGAAACTATAATTCACTAGTTTTGTATCATAAAACAGTCATCGTTTCTCCTCCTAGGGGTTATTCGAGACCTCTTAATCCAAACCGCAAGTAACGAGGCATTGGCTACCTTAAGAGAGTCATAGTCACTCGTCCCAATTGCTCACCCAGTCTGCCACTTTTTCTTACTGCGGCCAGTCTGCCAGAAGCGATATGTCACTCGTTGTGTATCTTAAGAGATTCATCGTTACTCCTTCCATAGGTTACTGGTATTCTCTGAGTCAATACCCCTCGTGACGAGAAAGTGGCTATCTTAATAGTGCAATACTTCTTCCTCCGAGTTGCTCACACAGTTTACTACTTTTTGTGTAGTTTTTGTCTGCCAGAAACTATAATTCACTAGCTGTGTATCATAAAAGAGTCATCGTTTCTCCTCCTAGGGGTTTTCGAGATTTCTTAATGCAAACCGCAAGTAACGAGGCATTGGCTACCTTAAGAGAGTCATAGTCACTCGTCCCAATTGCTCACCCAGTCTGCCACTTTTTCTTACTGCGGCCAGTCTGCCAGAAGCGATATGTCACTCGTTGTGTATCTTAAGAGATTCATCGTTACTCCTTCCATAGGTTACTGGTATTCTCTGAGTCAATACCTCTCTTGACGAAAAAGTGGCTATCTTAATAGTGCAATACCTCTTCCTCCGAGTTGCTCACACAATTTACTACTTTTTGTGTACTTGCCAGTCTGCCAGAAGCGATATGTCACTAGTTGTGTATCATAAAAGAGTCATCGTTTCTCCTCCTAGGGGTTTTCGAGATTTCTTAATCCAAACCGCAAGTAACGAGGCATTGGCTACCTTAAGAGAGTCATAGTTACTCGTCCCAATTGCTCACCCAGTCTGCTACTTTTCCTTATTGCGGCCAGTCTGCCAGGAGCGATATGTCACTCGTTGTGTATCTTAAGAGATTCATCGTTACTCTTTCCATAGGTTACTGGTATTCTCTGATTCAATGCCTCTCGTGACGAAAAAGTGGCTATCTTAATAGTGCAATACTTCTTCCTCCCATTTGCTCACACAGTTTACTACTTTTTTGTGTAGTTTTTGTCTGCCAGAAACTATAATTCACTAGTTTTGTATCATAAAAGAGTCATCGTTTCTCCTCCTAGGGGTTATTCGAGACCTCTTAATGCAAACCGCAAGTAACGAGGCATTGGCTACCTTAAGAGAGTCATAGTTACTCGTCCCAATTGCTCACCCCGTCTGCCACTTTTCCTTACTGCGGCCAGTCTGCCAGAAGCGATATGTCACTCGTTGTGTATCTTAAGAGATTCATCGTTACTCTTTCCATAGGTTACTGGTATTCTCTGATTCAATGCCTCTCGTGACGAAAAAGTGGCTATCTTAATAGTGCAATACTTCTTCCTCCGAGTTGCTCACACAGTTTACTACTTTTTGTGTACTTGCCAGTCTGCCAGAAGCGATGTGTCACTAGTTGTGTATCATAAAAGGGTCATCGTTTCTCCTCCTAGGGGTTATTCGAGATTTCTTAATCCAAACCGCAAGTAACGAGGCATTGGCTACCTTAAGAGAGTCATAGTTACTCGTCCCAATTGCTCACCCAGTCTGCCACTTTTCCTTACTGCGGCCAGTCTGCCAGAAGCGATATGTCACTCGTTGTGTATCTTAAGAGATTCATCGTTACTCTTTCCATAGGTTACTGGTATTCTCTGATTCAATGCCTCTCGTGACGAAAAAGTGGCTATCTTAATAGTGCAATACTTCTTCCTCCCAGTTGCTCACACAGTTTACTACTTTTTTGTGTAGTTTTTGTCTGCCAGAAACTATAATTCACTAGCTGTGTATCATAAAAGAGTCATCGTTTCTCCTCCTAGGGGTTATTCGAGACCTCTTAATGCAAACCGCAAGTAACGAGGCATTGGCTACCTTAAGAGAGTCATAGTTACTCGTCCCAATTGCTCACCCAGTCTGCCACTTTTCCTTACTGCGGCCAGTCTGCCAGAAGCGATATGTCACTCGTTGTGTATCTTAAGAGATTCATCGTTACTCTTTCCATAGGTTACTGGTATTCTCTGATTCAATGCCTCTCGTGACGAAAAAGTGGCTATCTTAATAGTGCAATAGTTCTTCCTCCCAGTTGCTCACACAGTTTACTACTTTTTTGTGTAGTTTTTGTCTGCCAGAAACTATAATTCACTAGTTTTGTATCATAAAACAGTCATCGTTTCTCCTCCTAGAGGTTATTCGAGACCTCTTAATCCAAACCGCAAGTAACGAGGCATTGGCTACCTTAAGAGAGTCATAGTCACTCGTCCCATTTGCTCACCCAGTCTGCCACTTTTTCTTACTGCGGCCAGTCTGCCAGAAGCGATATGTCACTCGTTGTGTATCTTAAGAGATTCATCGTTACTCTTTCCATAGGTTACTGGTATTCTCTGAGTCAATACCCCTCGTGACGAAAAAGTGGCTATCTTAATAGTGCAATGCTTCTTCCTCCGAGTTCCTCACACAGTTTACTACTTTTTGTGTAGTTTTTGTCTGCCAGAAACTATAATTCACTAGCTGTGTATCATAAAAGAGTCATCGTTTCTCCTCCTAGTGGTTTTCGAGATTTCTTAATCCAAACCGCAAGTAACGAGGCATTGGCTACCTTAAGAGAGTCATAGTTACTCGTCCCCATTGCTCACCCAGTCTGCCACTTTTTCTTACTGTGGCCAGTCTGCCAGAAGCGATATGTCACTCGTTGTGTATCTTAAGAGATTCATCGTTACTCCTTCCATAGGTTACTGGTATTCTCTGAGTCAATACCTCTCTTGACGAAAAAGTGGCTATCTTAATAGTGCAATACTTCTTCCTCCGAGTTGCTCACACAGTTTACTACTTTTTGTGTACTTGCCAGTCTGCCAGAAGCGATATGTCACTAGTTGTGTATCATAAAAGAGTCATCGTTTCTCCTCCTAGGGGTTATTCGAGATTTCTTAATCCAAACCGCAAGTAACGAGGCATTGGCTACCTTAAGAGAGTCATAGTTACTCGTCCCAATTGCTCACCCAGTCTGCCACTTTTCCTTACTGCGGCCAGTCTGCCAGAAGCGATATGTCACTCGTTGTGTATCTTAAGAGATTCATCGTTACTCTTTCCATAGGTTACTGGTATTCTCTGATTCAATTCCTCTCGTGACGAAAAAGTGGCTATCTTAATAGTGCAATACTTCTTCCTCCCATTTGCTCACACAGTTTACTACTTTTTTGTGTAGTTTTTGTCTGCCAGAAACTATAATTCACTAGTTTTGTATCATAAAAGAGTCATCGTTTCTCCTCCTAGGGGTTATTCGAGACCTCTTAATGCAAACCGCAAGTAACGAGGCATTGGCTACCTTAAGAGAGTCATAGTTACTCGTCCCAATTGCTCACCCAGTCTGCCACTTTTCCTTACTGCGGCCAGTCTGCCAGAAGCGATATGTCACTCGTTGTGTATCTTAAGAGATTCATCGTTACTCTTTCCATAGGTTACTGGTATTCTCTGATTCAATGCCTCTCGTGACGAAAAAGTGGCTATCTTAATAGTGCAATAGTTCTTCCTCCCAGTTGCTCACACAGTTTACTACTTTTTTGTGTAGTTTTTGTCTGCCAGAAACTATAATTCACTAGTTTTGTATCATAAAACAGTCATCGTTTCTCCTCCTAGGGGTTATTCGAGACCTCTTAATCCAAACCGCAAGTAACGAGGCATTGGCTACCTTAAGAGAGTCATAGTCACTCGTCCCAATTGCTCACCCAGTCTGCCACTTTTTCTTACTGCGGCCAGTCTGCCAGAAGCGATATGTCACTCGTTGTGTATCTTAAGAGATTCATCGTTACTCCTTCCATAGGTTACTGGTATTCTCTGAGTCAATACCCCTCGTGACGAGAAAGTGGCTATCTTAATAGTGCAATACTTCTTCCTCCGAGTTGCTCACACAGTTTACTACTTTTTGTGTAGTTTTTGTCTGCCAGAAACTATAATTCACTAGCTGTGTATCATAAAAGAGTCATCGTTTCTCCTCCTAGGGGTTTTCGAGATTTCTTAATGCAAACCGCAAGTAACGAGGCATTGGCTACCTTAAGAGAGTCATACTTACTCGTCCCCATTGCTCACCCAGTCTGCCACTTTTTCTTACTGTGGCCAGTCTGCCAGAAGCGATATGTCACTCGTTGTGTATCTTAAGAGATTCATCGTTACTCTTTCCATAGGTTACTGGTATTCTCTGATTCAATGCCTCTCGTGATGAAAAAGTGGCTATCTTAATAGTGCAATACTTCTTCCTCCCAGTTGCTCACACAGTTTACTACTTTTTTGTGTAGTTTTTGTCTGCCAGAAACAATAATTAACTAGTTTTGTATCATAAAAGAGTCATCGTTCTCCTCCTAGGGGTTATTCGAGACCTCTTAATCCAAAATGCAAGTAACGAGGCATTGGCTACCTTAAGAGAGTCATAGTTACTCGTCCCAATTGCTCACCCAGTCTGCCACTTTTTCTTACTGCGGCCAGTCTGCCAGAAGCGATATGTCACTCGTTGTGTATCTTAAGAGATTGATTGTTACTCTTTCCATAGGTTACTGGTGTTCTCTGATTCAATGCCTCTCGAGACGAAAAAGTGGCTATCTTAATAGTGCAATACTTCTTCCTCCGAGTTGCTCACACAGTTTACTACTTTTTGTGTACTTGCCAGTCTGCCAGAAGCGATATGTCACTAGTTGTGTATCATAAAAGGGTCATCGTTTCTCCTCCTAGGGGTTATTCGAGATTTCTTAATCCAAACCGCAAGTAACGAGGCATTGGCTACCTTAAGAGAGTCATAGTTACTCGTCCCAATTGCTCACCCAGTCTGCCACTTTTCCTTACTGCGGCCAGTCTGCCAGAAGCGATATGTCACTCGTTGTGTATCTTAAGAGATTCATCGTTACTCTTTCCATAGGTTACTGGTATTCTCTGATTCAATGCCTCTCGTGACGAAAAAGTGGCTATCTTAATAGTGCAATACTTCTTCCTCCCAGTTGCTCACACAGTTTACTACTTTTTTGTGTAGTTTTTGTCTGCCAGAAACTATAATTCACTAGCTGTGTATCATAAAAGAGTCATCGTTTCTCCTCCTAGGGGTTATTCGAGACCTCTTAATGCAAACCGCAAGTAACGAGGCATTGGCTACCTTAAGAGAGTCATAGTTACTCGTCCCAATTGCTCACCCAGTCTGCCACTTTTCCTTACTGCGGCCAGTCTGCCAGAAGCGATATGTCACTCGTTGTGTATCTTAGGAGATTTATCGTTACTCTTTCCATAGGTTACTGGTATTCTCTAATTCAATGCCTCTCGTGACGAAAAAGTGGCTATCTTAATAGTGCAATAGTTCTTCCTCCCAGTTGCTCACACAGTTTACTACTTTTTTGTGTAGTTTTTGTCTGCCAGAAACTATAATTCACTAGCTGTGTATCATAAAAGAGTCATCGTTTCTCCTCCTAGGGGTTATTCGAGACCTCTTAATCCAAACCGCAAGTAACGAGGCATTGGCTACCTTAAGAGAGTCATAGTTACTCGTCCCAATTGCTCACCCAGTCTGCCACTTTTCCTTACTGCGGCCAGTCTGCCAGAAGCGATATGTCACTCGTTGTGTATCTTAAGAGATTCATCGTTACTCTTTCCATAGGTTACTGGTATTCTCTAATTCAATGCCTCTCGTGACGAAAAAGTGGCTATCTTAATAGTGCAATAGTTCTTCCTCCCAGTTGCTCACACAGTTTACTACTTTTTTGTGTAGTTTTTGTCTGCCAGAAACTATAATTCACTTGTTTTGTATCACAAAACAGTCATCGTTTCTCCTCCTAGGGGTTATTCGAGACCTCTTAATCCAAACCGCAAGTAACGAGGCATTGGCTACCTTAAGAGAGTCATAGTCACTCGTCCCAATTGCTCACCCAGTCTGCCACTTTTTCTTACTGCGGCCAGTCTGCCAGAAGCGATATGTCACTCGTTGTGTATCTTAAGAGATTCATCGTTACTCCTTCCATAGGTTACTGGTATTCTCTGAGTCAATACCCCTCGTGACGAAAAAGTGGCTATCTTAATAGTGCAATACTTCTTCCTCCGAGTTGCTCACACAGTTTACTACTTTTTGTGTAGTTTTTGTCTGCCAGAAACTATAATTCACTAGCTGTGTATCATAAAAGAGTCATCGTTTCTCCTCCTAGGGGTTTTCGAGATTTCTTAATCCAAACCGCAAGTAACGAGGCATTGGCTACCTTAAGAGAGTCATAGTTACTCGTCCCAATTGCTCACCCAGTCTGCCACTTTTCCTTACTGCGGCCAGTCTGCCAGAAGCGATATGTCACTCGTTGTGTATCTTAAGAGATTCATCGTTACTCTTTCCATAGGTTACTGGTATTCTCTGATTCAATGCCTCTCGTGACGAAAAAGTGGCTATCTTAATAGTGCAATACTTCTTCCTCCCAGTTGCTCACACAGTTTACTACTTTTTTGTGTAGTTTTTGTCTGCCAGAAACTATAATTCACTAGCTGTGTATCATAAAAGAGTCATCGTTTCTCCTCCTAGGGGTTATTCGAGACCTCTTAATGCAAACCGCAAGTAACGAGGCATTGGCTACCTTAAGAGAGTCATAGTTACTCGTCCCAATTGCTCACCCAGTCTGCCACTTTTCCTTACTGCGGCCAGTCTGCCAGAAGCGATATGTCACTCGTTGTGTATCTTAAGAGATTCATCGTTACTCTTTCCATAGGTTACTGGTATTCTCTAATTCAATGCCTCTCGTGACGAAAAAGTGGCTATCTTAATAGTGCAATAGTTCTTCCTCCCAGTTGCTCACACAGTTTACTACTTTTTTGTGTAGTTTTTGTCTGCCAGAAACTATAATTCACTTGTTTTGTATCACAAAACAGTCATCGTTTCTCCTCCTAGGGGTTATTCGAGACCTCTTAATCCAAACCGCAAGTAACGAGGCATTGGCTACCTTAAGAGAGTCATAGTCACTCGTCCCAATTGCTCACCCAGTCTGCCACTTTTTCTTACTGCGGCCAGTCTGCCAGAAGCGATATGTCACTCGTTGTGTATCTTAAGAGATTCATCGTTACTCTTTCCATAGGTTACTGGTATTCTCTAATTCAATGCCTCTCGTGACGAAAAAGTGGCTATCTTAATAGTGCAATAGTTCTTCCTCCCAGTTGCTCACACAGTTTACTACTTTTTTGTGTAGTTTTTGTCTGCCAGAAACTATAATTCACTTGTTTTGTATCACAAAACAGTCATCGTTTCTCCTCCTAGGGGTTATTCGAGACCTCTTAATCCAAACCGCAAGTAACGAGGCATTGGCTACCTTAAGAGAGTCATAGTCACTCGTCCCAATTGCTCACCCAGTCTGCCACTTTTTCTTACTGCGGCCAGTCTGCCAGAAGCGATATGTCACTCGTTGTGTATCTTAAGAGATTCATCGTTACTCCTTCCATAGGTTACTGGTATTCTCTGAGTCAATACCCCTCGTGACGAAAAAGTGGCTATCTTAATAGTGCAATACTTCTTCCTCCGAGTTGCTCACACAGTTTACTACTTTTTGTGTAGTTTTTGTCTGCCAGAAACTATAATTCACTAGCTGTGTATCATAAAAGAGTCATCGTTTCTCCTCCTAGGGGTTTTCGAGATTTCTTAATCCAAACCGCAAGTAACGAGGCATTGGCTACCTTAAGAGAGTCATAGTTACTCGTCCCAATTGCTCACCCAGTCTGCCACTTTTCCTTACTGCGGCCAGTCTGCCAGAAGCGATATGTCACTCGTTGTGTATCTTAAGAGATTCATCGTTACTCTTTCCATAGGTTACTGGTATTCTCTGATTCAATGCCTCTCGTGACGAAAAAGTGGCTATCTTAATAGTGCAATACTTCTTCCTCCCAGTTGCTCACACAGTTTACTACTTTTTTGTGTAGTTTTTGTCTGCCAGAAACTATAATTCACTAGCTGTGTATCATAAAAGAGTCATCGTTTCTCCTCCTAGGGGTTATTCGAGACCTCTTAATGCAAACCGCAAGTAACGAGGCATTGGCTACCTTAAGAGAGTCATAGTTACTCGTCCCAATTGCTCACCCAGTCTGCCACTTTTCCTTACTGCGGCCAGTCTGCCAGAAGCGATATGTCACTCGTTGTGTATCTTAAGAGATTCATCGTTACTCTTTCCATAGGTTACTGGTATTCTCTAATTCAATGCCTCTCGTGACGAAAAAGTGGCTATCTTAATAGTGCAATAGTTCTTCCTCCCAGTTGCTCACACAGTTTACTACTTTTTTGTGTAGTTTTTGTCTGCCAGAAACTATAATTCACTTGTTTTGTATCACAAAACAGTCATCGTTTCTCCTCCTAGGGGTTATTCGAGACCTCTTAATCCAAACCGCAAGTAACGAGGCATTGGCTACCTTAAGAGAGTCATAGTCACTCGTCCCAATTGCTCACCCAGTCTGCCACTTTTTCTTACTGCGGCCAGTCTGCCAGAAGCGATATGTCACTCGTTGTGTATCTTAAGAGATTCATCGTTACTCCTTCCATAGGTTACTGGTATTCTCTGAGTCAATACCCCTCGTGACGAAAAAGTGGCTATCTTAATAGTGCAATACTTCTTCCTCCGAGTTGCTCACACAGTTTACTACTTTTTGTGTAGTTTTTGTCTGCCAGAAACTATAATTCACTAGCTGTGTATCATAAAAGAGTCATCGTTTCTCCTCCTAGGGGTTTTCGAGATTTCTTAATCCAAACCGCAAGTAACGAGGCATTGGCTACCTTAAGAGAGTCATAGTTACTCGTCCCAATTGCTCACCCAGTCTGCCACTTTTCCTTACTGCGGCCAGTCTGCCAGAAGCGATATGTCACTCGTTGTGTATCTTAAGAGATTCATCGTTACTCTTTCCATAGGTTACTGGTATTCTCTGATTCAATGCCACTCGTGACGAAAAAGTGGCTATCTTAATAGTGCAATACTTCTTCCTCCCAGTTGCTCACACAGTTTACTACTTTTTTGTGTAGTTTTTGTCTGCCAGAAACTATAATTCACTAGCTGTGTATCATAAAAGAGTCATCGTTTCTCCTCCTAGGGGTTATTCGAGACCTCTTAATGCAAACCGCAAGTAACGAGGCATTGGCTACCTTAAGAGAGTCATAGTTACTCGTCCCAATTGCTCACCCAGTCTGCCACTTTTCCTTACTGCGGCCAGTCTGCCAGAAGCGATATGTCACTCGTTGTGTATCTTAAGAGATTCATCGTTACTCTTTCCATAGGTTACTGGTATTCTCTAATTCAATGCCTCTCGTGACGAAAAAGTGGCTATCTTAATAGTGCAATAGTTCTCCCTCCCAGTTGCTCACACAGTTTACTACTTTTTTGTGTAGTTTTTGTCTGCCAGAAACTATAATTCACTAGTTTTGTATCATAAAACAGTCATCGTTTCTCCTCCTAGGGGTTATTCGAGACCTCTTAATCCAAACCGCAAGTAACGAGGCATTGGCTACCTTAAGAGAGTCATAGTCACTCGTCCCAATTGCTCACCCAGTCTGCCACTTTTTCTTACTGCGGCCAGTCTGCCAGAAGCGATATGTCACTCGTTGTGTATCTTAAGAGATTCATCGTTACTCCTTCCATAGGTTACTGGTATTCTCTGAGTCAATACCCCTCGTGACGAAAAAGTGGCTATCTTAATAGTGCAATACTTCTTCCTCCGAGTTGCTCACACAGTTTACTACTTTTTGTGTAGTTTTTGTCTGCCAGAAACTATAATTCACTAGCTGTGTATCATAAAAGAGTCATCGTTTCTCCTCCTAGGGGTTTTCGAGATTTCTTAATCCAAACCGCAAGTAACGAGGCATTGGCTACCTTAAGAGAGTCATAGTTACTCGTCCCCATTGCTCACCCAGTCTGCCACTTTTTCTTACTGTGGCCAGTCTGCCAGAAGCGATATGTCACTCGTTGTGTATCTTAAGAGATTCATCGTTACTCCTTCCATAGGTTACTGGTATTCTCTGAGTCAATACCTCTCTTGACGAAAAAGTGGCTATCTTAATAGTGCAATACTTCTTCCTCCGAGTTGCTCACACAGTTTACTACTTTTTGTGTACTTGCCAGTCTGCCAGAAGCGATATGTCACTAGTTGTGTATCATAAAAGAGTCATCGTTTCTCCTCCTAGGGGTTATTCGAGATTTCTTAATCCAAACCGCAAGTAACGAGGCATTGGCTACCTTAAGAGAGTCATAGTTACTCGTCCCAATTGCTCACCCAGTCTGCCACTTTTCCTTACTGCGGCCAGTCTGCCAGAAGCGATATGTCACTCGTTGTGTATCTTAAGAGATTCATCGTTACTCCTTCCATAGGTTACTGGTATTCTCTGATTCAATGCCTCTCGTGACGAAAAAGTGGCTATCTTAATAGTGCAATACTTCTTCCTCCCAGTTGCTCACACAGTTTACTACTTTTTTGTGTAGTTTTTGTCTGCCAGAAACTATAATTCACTAGTTTTGTATCATAAAAGAGTCATCGTTTCTCCTCCTAGGGGTTATTCGAGACCTCTTAATCCAAACCGCAAGTAACGAGGCATTGGCTACCTTAAGAGAGTCATAGTTACTCGTCCCAATTGCTCACCCAGTCTGCCACTTTTCCTTACTGCGGCCAGTCTGCCAGAAGCGATATGTCACTCGTTGTGTATCTTAAGAGATTCATCGTTACTCTTTCCATAGGTTACTGGTATTCTCTGATTCAATGCCTCTCGTGACGAAAAAGTGGCTATCTTAATAGTGCAATACTTCTTCCTCCCAGTTGCTCACACAGTTTACTACTTTTTTGTGTAGTTTTTGTCTGCCAGAAACTATAATTCACTAGTTTTGTATCATAAAAGAGTCATCGTTTCTCCTCCTAGGGGCATTCGAGACCTCTTAATCCAAACCGCAAGTAACGAGGCATTGGCTACCTTAAGAGAGTCATAGTTACTCGTCCCAATTGCTCACCCAGTCTGCCACTTTTCCTTACTGCGGCCAGTCTGCCAGAAGCGATATGTAACTCGTTGTGTATCTTAAGAGATTCATCGTTACTCTTTCCATAGGTTACTGGTATTCTCTGATTCAATGCCTCTCGTGACGAAAAAGTGGCTATCTTAATAGTGCAATACTTCTTCCTCCCAGTTGCTCACACAGTTTACTACTTTTTTGTGTAGTTTTTGTCTGCCAGAAACTATAATTCACTAGCTGTGTATCATAAAAGAGTCATCGTTTCTCCTCCTAGGGGTTATTCGAGACCTCTTAATGCAAACCGCAAGTAACGAGGCATTGGCTACCTTAAGAGAGTCATAGTTACTCGTCCCAATTGCTCACCCAGTCTGCCACTTTTCCTTACTGCGGCCAGTCTGCCAGAAGCGATATGTCACTCGTTGTGTATCTTAAGAGATTCATCGTTACTCCTTCCATAGGTTACTGGTATTCTCTGAGTCAATACCTCTCTTGACGAAAAAGTGGCTATCTTAATAGTGCAATACTTCTTCCTCCGAGTTGCTCACACAGTTTACTACTTTTTGTGTACTTGCCAGTCTGCCAGAAGCGATATGTCACTAGTTGTGTATCATAAAAGAGTCATCGTTTCTCCTCCTAGGGGTTATTCGAGATTTCTTAATCCAAACCGCAAGTAACGAGGCATTGGCTACCTTAAGAGAGTCATAGTTACTCGTCCCAATTGCTCACCCAGTCTGCCACTTTTCCTTACTGCGGCCAGTCTGCCAGAAGCGATATGTCACTCGTTGTGTATCTTAAGAGATTCATCGTTACTCCTTCCATAGGTTACTGGTATTCTCTGATTCAATGCCTCTCGTGACGAAAAAGTGGCTATCTTAATAGTGCAATACTTCTTCCTCTCAGTTGCTCACACAGTTTACTACTTTTTTGTGTAGTTTTTGTCTGCCAGAAACTATAATTCACTAGTTTTGTATCATAAAAGAGTCATCGTTTCTCCTCCTAGGGGTTATTCGAGACCTCTTAATCCAAACCGCAAGTAACGAGGCATTGGCTACCTTAAGAGAGTCATAGTTACTCGTCCCAATTGCTCACCCAGTCTGCCACTTTTCCTTACTGCGGCCAGTCTGCCAGAAGCGATATGTCACTCGTTGTGTATCTTAAGAGATTCATCGTTACTCCTTCCATAGGTTACTGGTATTCTCTGAGTCAATACCTCTCGTGACGAAAAAGTGGCTATCTTAATAGTGCAATACTTCTTCCTCCGAGTTGCTCACACAGTTTACTACTTTTTTGTGTAGTTTTTGTCTGCCAGAAACTATAATTCACTAGCTGTGTATCATAAAAGAGTCATCGTTTCTCCTCCTAGGGGTTATTCGAGACCTCTTAATGCAAACCGCAAGTAACGAGTCATTGGCTACCTTAAGAGAGTCATAGTTACTCGTCCCAATTGCTCACCCAGTCTGCCACTTTTCCTTACTGCGGCCAGTCTGCCAGAAGCGATATGTCACTCGTTGTGTATCTTAAGAGATTCATCGTTACTCTTTCCATAGGTTACTGGTATTCTCTAATTCAATGCCTCTCGTGACGAAAAAGTGGCTATCTTAATAGTGCAATAGTTCTTCCTCCCAGTTCCTCACACAGTTTACTACTTTTTTGTGTAGTTTTTGTCTGCCAGAAACTATAATTCACTAGTTTTGTATCATAAAACAGTCATCGTTTCTCCTCCTAGGGGTTATTCGAGACCTCTTAATGCAAACCGCAAGTAACGAGGCATTGGCTACCTTAAGAGAGTCATAGTTACTCGTCCCAATTGCTCACCCAGTCTGCCACTTTTCCTTACTGCGGCCAGTCTGCCAGAAGCGATATGTCACTCGTTGTGTATCTTAAGAGATTCATCGTTACTCCTTCCCTAGGTTACTGGTATTCTCTGAGTCAATACCCCTCGTGACGAAAAAGTGGCTATCTTAATAGTGCAATACTTCTTCCTCCGAGTTGCTCACACAGTTTACTACTTTTTGTGTAGTTTTTGTCTGCCAGAAACTATAATTCACTAGCTGTGTATCATAAAAGAGTCATCGTTTCTCCTCCTAGGGGTTTTCGAGATTTCTTAATCCAAACCGCAAGTAACGAGGCATTGGCTACCTTAAGAGAGTCATAGTTACTCGTCCCCATTGCTCACCCAGTCTGCCACTTTTTCTTACTGTGGCCAGTCTGCCAGAAGCGATATGTCACTCGTTGTGTATCTTAAGAGATTCATCGTTACTCCTTCCATAGGTTACTGGTATTCTCTGAGTCAATACCTCTCTTGACGAAAAAGTGGCTATCTTAATAGTGCAATACTTCTTCCTCCGAGTTGCTCACACAGTTTACTACTTTTTGTGTACTTGCCAGTCTGCCAGAAGCGATATGTCACTAGTTGTGTATCATAAAAGAGTCATCGTTTCTCCTCCTAGGGGTTATTCGAGATTTCTTAATCCAAACCGCAAGTAACGAGGCATTGGCTACCTTAAGAGAGTCATAGTTACTCGTCCCAATTGCTCACCCAGTCTGCCACTTTTCCTTACTGCGGCCAGTCTGCCAGAAGCGATATGTCAATCGTTGTGTATCTTAAGAGATTCATCGTTACTCCTTCCATAGGTTACTGGTATTCTCTGATTCAATGCCTCTCGTGACGAAAAAGTGGCTATCTTAATAGTGCAATAGTTCTTCCTCCCAGTTGCTCACACAGTTTACTACTTTTTTGTGTAGTTTTTGTCTGCCAGAAACTATAATTCACTAGTTTTGTATCATAAAAGAGTCATCGTTTCTCCTCCTAGGGGTTATTCGAGACCTCTTAATCCAAACCGCAAGTAACGAGGCATTGGCTACCTTAAGAGAGTCATAGTTACTCGTCCCAATTGCTCACCCAGTCTGCCACTTTTCCTTACTGCGGCCAGTCTGCCAGAAGCGATATGTCACTCGTTGTGTATCTTAAGAGATTCATCGTTACTCCTTCCATAGGTTACTGGTATTCTCTGAGTCAATACCTCTCGTGACGAAAAAGTTGCTATCTTAATAGTGCAATACTTCTTCCTCCGAGTTGCTCACACAGTTTACTACTTTTTTGTGTAGTTTTTGTCTGCCAGAAACTATAATTCACTAGCTGTGTATCATAAAAGAGTCATCGTTTCTCCTCCTAGGGGTTATTCGAGACCTCTTAATGCAAACCGCAGGTAACGAGTCATTGGCTACCTTAAGAGAGTCATAGTTACTCGTCCCAATTGCTCACCCAGTCTGCCACTTTTCCTTACTGCGGCCAGTCTGCCAGAAGCGATATGTCACTCGTTGTGTATCTTAAGAGATTCATCGTTACTCTTTCCATAGGTTACTGGTATTCTCTAATTCAATGCCTCTCGTGACGAAAAAGTGGCTATCTTAATAGTGCAATAGTTCTTCCTCCCAGTTGCTCACACAGTTTACTACTTTTTTGTGTAGTTTTTGTCTGCCAGAAACTATAATTCACTAGTTTTGTATCATAAAACAGTCATCGTTTCTCCTCCTAGGGGTTATTCGAGACCTCTTAATGCAAACCGCAAGTAACGAGGCATTGGCTACCTTAAGAGAGTCATAGTTACTCGTCCCAATTGCTCACCCAGTCTGCCACTTTTCCTTACTGCGGCCAGTCTGCCAGAAGCGATATGTCACTCGTTGTGTATCTTAAGAGATTCAATGTTACTCTTTCCATAGGTTACTGGTATTCTCTGATTCAATGCCTCTCGTGACGAAAAAGTGGCTATCTTAATAGTGCAATACTTCTTCCTCCGAGTTGCTCACACAGTTTACTACTTTTTGTGTAGTTTTTGTCTGCCAGAAACTATAATTTACTAGCTGTGTATCATAAAAGAGTCATCGTTTCTCCTCCTAGGGGTTTTCGAGATTTCTTAATCCAAACCGCAAGTAACGAGGCATTGGCTACCTTAAGAGAGTCATAGTTACTCGTCCCCATTGCTCACCCAGTCTGCCACTTTTTCTTACTGTGGCCAGTCTGCCAGAAGCGATATGTCACTCGTTGTGTATCTTAAGAGAACCATCGTTACTCCTTACATAGGTTACTGGTATTCTCTGAGTCAATACCTCTCTTGACGAAAAAGTGGCTATCTTAATAGTGCAATACTTCTTCCTCCGAGTTGCTCACACAGTTTACTACTTTTTGTGTACTTGCCAGTCTGCCAGAAGCGATATGTCACTAGTTGTGTATCATAAAAGAGTCATCGTTTCTCCTCCTAGGGGTTATTCGAGATTTCTTAATCCAAACCGCAAGTAACGAGGCATTGGCTACCTTAAGAGAGTCATAGTTACTCGTCCCCATTGCTCACCCAGTCTGCCACTTTTTCTTACTGTGGCCAGTCTGCCAGAAGCGATATGTCACTCGTTGTGTATCTTAAGAGATTCATCGTTACTCCTTCCATAGGTTACTGGTATTCTCTGAGTCAATACCTCTCTTGACGAAAAAGTGGCTATCTTAATAGTGCAATACTTCTTCCTCCGAGTTGCTCACACAGTTTACTACTTTTTGTGTACTTGCCAGTCTGCCAGAAGCGATATGTCACTAGTTGTGTATCATAAAAGAGTCATCGTTTCTCCTCCTAGGGGTTATTCGAGATTTCTTAATCCAAACCGCAAGTAACGAGGCATTGGCTACCTTAAGAGAGTCATAGTTACTCGTCCCAATTGCTCACCCAGTCTGCCACTTTTCCTTACTGCGGCCAGTCTGCCAGAAGCGATATGTCAATCGTTGTGTATCTTAAGAGATTCATCGTTACTCCTTCCATAGGTTACTGGTATTCTCTGATTCAATGCCTCTCGTGACGAAAAAGTGGCTATCTTAATAGTGCAATACTTCTTCCTCCGAGTTGCTCACACAGTTTACTACTTTTTGTGTACTTGCCAGTCTGCCAGAAGCGATATGTCACTAGTTGTGTATCATAAAAGAGTCATCGTTTCTCCTCCTAGGGGTTATTCGAGATTTCTTAATCCAAACCGCAAGTAACGAGGCATTGGCTACCTTAAGAGAGTCATAGTTACTCGTCCCAATTGCTCACCCAGTCTGCCACTTTTCCTTACTGCGGCCAGTCTGCCAGAAGCGATATGTCACTCGTTGTGTATCTTAAGAGATTCATCGTTACTCCTTCCATAGGTTACTGGTATTCTCTGATTCAATGCCTCTCGTGACGAAAAAGTGGCTATCTTAATAGTGCAATACTTCTTCCTCTCAGTTGCTCACACAGTTTACTACTTTTTTGTGTAGTTTTTGTCTGCCAGAAACTATAATTCACTAGTTTTGTATCATAAAAGAGTCATCGTTTCTCCTCCTAGGGGTTATTCGAGACCTCTTAATCCAAACCGCAAGTAACGAGGCATTGGCTACCTTAAGAGAGTCATAGTTACTCGTCCCAATTGCTCACCCAGTCTGCCACTTTTCCTTACTGCGGCCAGTCTGCCAGAAGCGATATGTCACTCGTTGTGTATCTTAAGAGATTCATCGTTACTCCTTCCATAGGTTACTGGTATTCTCTGAGTCAATACCTCTCGTGACGAAAAAGTGGCTATCTTAATAGTGCAATACTTCTTCCTCCGAGTTGCTCACACAGTTTACTACTTTTTTGTGTAGTTTTTGTCTGCCAGAAACTATAATTCACTAGCTGTGTATCATAAAAGAGTCATCGTTTCTCCTCCTAGGGGTTATTCGAGACCTCTTAATGCAAACCGCAAGTAACGAGTCATTGGCTACCTTAAGAGAGTCATAGTTACTCGTCCCAATTGCTCACCCAGTCTGCCACTTTTCCTTACTGCGGCCAGTCTGCCAGAAGCGATATGTCACTCGTTGTGTATCTTAAGAGATTCATCGTTACTCTTTCCATAGGTTACTGGTATTCTCTAATTCAATGCCTCTCGTGACGAAAAAGTGGCTATCTTAATAGTGCAATAGTTCTTCCTCCCAGTTCCTCACACAGTTTACTACTTTTTTGTGTAGTTTTTGTCTGCCAGAAACTATAATTCACTAGTTTTGTATCATAAAACAGTCATCGTTTCTCCTCCTAGGGGTTATTCGAGACCTCTTAATGCAAACCGCAAGTAACGAGGCATTGGCTACCTTAAGAGAGTCATAGTTACTCGTCCCAATTGCTCACCCAGTCTGCCACTTTTCCTTACTGCGGCCAGTCTGCCAGAAGCGATATGTCACTCGTTGTGTATCTTAAGAGATTCATCGTTACTCCTTCCATAGGTTACTGGTATTCTCTGAGTCAATACCCCTCGTGACGAAAAAGTGGCTATCTTAATAGTGCAATACTTCTTCCTCCGAGTTGCTCACACAGTTTACTACTTTTTGTGTAGTTTTTGTCTGCCAGAAACTATAATTCACTAGCTGTGTATCATAAAAGAGTCATCGTTTCTCCTCCTAGGGGTTTTCGAGATTTCTTAATCCAAACCGCAAGTAACGAGGCATTGGCTACCTTAAGAGAGTCATAGTTACTCGTCCCCATTGCTCACCCAGTCTGCCACTTTTTCTTACTGTGGCCAGTCTGCCAGAAGCGATATGTCACTCGTTGTGTATCTTAAGAGATTCATCGTTACTCCTTCCATAGGTTACTGGTATTCTCTGAGTCAATACCTCTCTTGACGAAAAAGTGGCTATCTTAATAGTGCAATACTTCTTCCTCCGAGTTGCTCACACAGTTTACTACTTTTTGTGTACTTGCCAGTCTGCCAGAAGCGATATGTCACTAGTTGTGTATCATAAAAGAGTCATCGTTTCTCCTCCTAGGGGTTATTCGAGATTTCTTAATCCAAACCGCAAGTAACGAGGCATTGGCTACCTTAAGAGAGTCATAGTTACTCGTCCCAATTGCTCACCCAGTCTGCCACTTTTCCTTACTGCGGCCAGTCTGCCAGAAGCGATATGTCAATCGTTGTGTATCTTAAGAGATTCATCGTTACTCCTTCCATAGGTTACTGGTATTCTCTGATTCAATGCCTCTCGTGACGAAAAAGTGGCTATCTTAATAGTGCAATAGTTCTTCCTCCCAGTTGCTCACACAGTTTACTACTTTTTTGTGTAGTTTTTGTCTGCCAGAAACTATAATTCACTAGTTTTGTATCATAAAAGAGTCATCGTTTCTCCTCCTAGGGGTTATTCGAGACCTCTTAATCCAAACCGCAAGTAACGAGGCATTGGCTACCTTAAGAGAGTCATAGTTACTCGTCCCAATTGCTCACCCAGTCTGCCACTTTTCCTTACTGCGGCCAGTCTGCCAGAAGCGATATGTCACTCGTTGTGTATCTTAAGAGATTCATCGTTACTCCTTCCATAGGTTACTGGTATTCTCTGAGTCAATACCTCTCGTGACGAAAAAGTGGCTATCTTAATAGTGCAATACTTCTTCCTCCGAGTTGCTCACACAGTTTACTACTTTTTTGTGTAGTTTTTGTCTGCCAGAAACTATAATTCACTAGCTGTGTATCATAAAAGAGTCATCGTTTCTCCTCCTAGGGGTTATTCGAGACCTCTTAATGCAAACCGCAAGTAACGAGTCATTGGCTACCTTAAGAGAGTCATAGTTACTCGTCCCAATTGCTCACCCAGTCTGCCACTTTTCCTTACTGCGGCCAGTCTGCCAGAAGCGATATGTCACTCGTTGTGTATCTTAAGAGATTCATCGTTACTCTTTCCATAGGTTACTGGTATTCTCTAATTCAATGCCTCTCGTGACGAAAAAGTGGCTATCTTAATAGTGCAATAGTTCTTCCTCCCAGTTGCTCACACAGTTTACTACTTTTTTGTGTAGTTTTTGTCTGCCAGAAACTATAATTCACTAGTTTTGTATCATAAAACAGTCATCGTTTCTCCTCCTAGGGGTTATTCGAGACCTCTTAATGCAAACCGCAAGTAACGAGGCATTGGCTACCTTAAGAGAGTCATAGTTACTCGTCCCAATTGCTCACCCAGTCTGCCACTTTTCCTTACTGCGGCCAGTCTGCCAGAAGCGATATGTCACTCGTTGTGTATCTTAAGAGATTCATCGTTACTCTTTCCATAGGTTACTGGTATTCTCTGATTCAATGCCTCTCGTGACGAAAAAGTGGCTATCTTAATAGTGCAATACTTCTTCCTCCGAGTTGCTCACACAGTTTACTACTTTTTGTGTAGTTTTTGTCTGCCAGAAACTATAATTTACTAGCTGTGTATCATAAAAGAGTCATCGTTTCTCCTCCTAGGGGTTTTCGAGATTTCTTAATCCAAACCGCAAGTAACGAGGCATTGGCTACCTTAAGAGAGTCATAGTTACTCGTCCCCATTGCTCACCCAGTCTGCCACTTTTTCTTACTGTGGCCAGTCTGCCAGAAGCGATATGTCACTCGTTGTGTATCTTAAGAGAACCATCGTTACTCCTTACATAGGTTACTGGTATTCTCTGAGTCAATACCTCTCTTGACGAAAAAGTGGCTATCTTAATAGTGCAATACTTCTTCCTCCGAGTTGCTCACACAGTTTACTACTTTTTGTGTACTTGCCAGTCTGCCAGAAGCGATATGTCACTAGTTGTGTATCATAAAAGAGTCATCGTTTCTCCTCCTAGGGGTTATTCGAGATTTCTTAATCCAAACCGCAAGTAACGAGGCATTGGCTACCTTAAGAGAGTCATAGTTACTCGTCCCAATTGCTCACCCAGTCTGCCACTTTTCCTTACTGCGGCCAGTCTGCCAGAAGCGATATGTCACTCGTTGTGTATCTTAAGAGATTCATCGTTACTCCTTCCATAGGTTACTGGTATTCTCTGATTCAATGCCTCTCGTGACGAAAAAGTGGCTATCTTAATAGTGCAATAGTTCTTCCTCCCAGTTGCTCACACAGTTTACTACTTTTTTGTGTAGTTTTTGTCTGCCAGAAACTATAATTCACTAGTTTTGTATCATAAAAGAGTCATCGTTTCTCCTCCTAGGGGTTATTCGAGACCTCTTAATCCAAACCGCAAGTAACGAGGCATTGGCTACCTTAAGAGAGTCATAGTTACTCGTCCCAATTGCTCACCCAGTCTGCCACTTTTCCTTACTGCGGCCAGTCTGCCAGAAGCGATATGTCACTCGTTGTGTATCTTAAGAGATTCATCGTTACTCCTTCCATAGGTTACTGGTATTCTCTGAGTCAATACCTCTCGTGACGAAAAAGTGGCTATCTTAATAGTGCAATACTTCTTCCTCCGAGTTGCTCACACAGTTTACTACTTTTTTGTGTAGTTTTTGTCTGCCAGAAACAATAATTAACTAGTTTTGTATCATAAAAGAGTCATCGTTTCTCCTCCTAGGGGTTATTCGAGACCTCTTAATGCAAACCGCAAGTAACGAGTCATTGGCTACCTTAAGAGAGTCATAGTTACTCGTCCCAATTGCTCACCCAGTCTGCCACTTTTCCTTACTGCGGCCAGTCTGCCAGAAGCGATATGTCACTCGTTGTGTATCTTAAGAGATTCATCGTTACTCTTTCCATAGGTTACTGGTATTCTCTAATTCAATGCCTCTCGTGACGAAAAAGTGGCTATCTTAATAGTGCAATAGTTCTTCCTCCCAGTTGCTCACACAGTTTACTACTTTTTTGTGTAGTTTTTGTCTGCCAGAAACTATAATTCACTAGTTTTGTATCATAAAACAGTCATCGTTTCTCCTCCTAGGGGTTATTCGAGACCTCTTAATCCAAACCGCAAGTAACGAGGCATTGGCTACCTTAAGAGAGTCATAGTCACTCGTCCCAATTGCTCACCCAGTCTGCCACTTTTTCTTACTGCGGCCAGTCTGCCAGAAGCGATATGTCACTCGTTGTGTATCTTAAGAGATTCATCGTTACTCCTTCCATAGGTTACTGGTATTCTCTGAGTCAATACCCCTCGTGACGAAAAAGTGGCTATCTTAATAGTGCAATACTTCTTCCTCCGAGTTGCTCACACAGTTTACTACTTTTTGTGTAGTTTTTGTCTGCCAGAAACTATAATTCACTAGCTGTGTATCATAAAAGAGTCATCGTTTCTCCTCCTAGGGGTTTTCGAGATTTCTTAATCCAAACCGCAAGTAACGAGGCATTGGCTACCTTAAGAGAGTCATAGTTACTCGTCCCCATTGCTCACCCAGTCTGCCACTTTTTCTTACTGTGGCCAGTCTGCCAGAAGCGATATGTCACTCGTTGTGTATCTTAAGAGATTCATCGTTACTCCTTCCATAGGTTACTGGTATTCTCTGAGTCAATACCTCTCTTGACGAAAAAGTGGCTATCTTAATAGTGCAATACTTCTTCCTCCGAGTTGCTCACACAGTTTACTACTTTTTGTGTACTTGCCAGTCTGCCAGAAGCGATATGTCACTAGTTGTGTATCATAAAAGAGTCATCGTTTCTCCTCCTAGGGGTTATTCGAGATTTCTTAATCCAAACCGCAAGTAACGAGGCATTGGCTACCTTAAGAGAGTCATAGTTACTCGTCCCAATTGCTCACCCAGTCTGCCACTTTTCCTTACTGCGGCCAGTCCGCCAGAAGCGATATGTCACTCGTTGTGTATCTTAAGAGATTCATCGTTACTCCTTCCATAGGTTACTGGTATTCTCTGATTCAATGCCTCTCGTGACGAAAAAGTGGCTATCTTAATAGTGCAATACTTCTTCCTCCCAGTTGCTCACACAGTTTACTACTCTTTTGTGTAGTTTTTGTCTGCCAGAAACTATAATTCACTAGTTTTGTATCATAAAAGAGTCATCGTTTCTCCTCCTAGGGGTTATTCGAGACCTCTTAATCCAAACCGCAAGTAACGAGGCATTGGCTACCTTAAGAGAGTCATAGTTACTCGTCCCAATTGCTCTCCCAGTCTGCCACTTTTCCTTACTGCGGCCAGTCTGCCAGAAGCGATATGTCACTCGTTGTGTATCTTAAGAGATTCATCGTTACTCCTTCCATAGGTTACTGGTATTCTCTGAGTCAATACCTCTCGTGACGAAAAAGTGGCTATCTTAATAGTGCAATACTTCTTCCTCCGAGTTGCTCACACAGTTTACTACTTTTTGTGTAGTTTTTGTCTGCCAGAAACTATAATTCACTAGCTGTGTATCATAAAAGAGTCATCGTTTCTCCTCCTAGGGGTTTTCGAGATTTCTTAATCCAAACCGCAAGTAACGAGGCATTGGCTACCTTAAGAGAGTCATAGTTACTCGTCCCCATTGCTCACCCAGTCTGCCACTTTTTCTTACTGTGGCCAGTTTGCCACAAGCGCTATGTCACTCGTTGTGTATCTTAAGAGATTCATCGTTACTCCTTCCATAGGTTACTGGTATTCTCTGAGTCAATACCTCTCTTGACGAAAAAGTGGCTATCTTAATAGTGCAATACTTCTTCCTCCCATTTGCTCACACAGTTTACTACTTTTTGTGTACTTGCCAGTCTGCCAGAAGCGATATGTCACTAGTTGTGTATCATAAAAGAGTCATCGTTTCTCCTCCTAGGGGTTATTCGAGATTTCTTAATCCAAACCGCAAGTAACGAGGCATTGGCTACCTTAAGAGAGTCATAGTTACTCGTCCCAATTGCTCACCCAGTCTGCCACTTTTCCTTACTGCGGCCAGTCTGCCAGAAGCGATATGTCACTCGTTGTGTATCTTAAGAGATTCATCGTTACTCCTTCCATAGGTTACTAGTATTCTCTGATTCAATGCCTCTCGTGACGAAAAAGTGGCTATCTTAATAGTGCAATACTTCTTCCTCCCATTTGCTCACACAGTTTACTACTTTTTTGTGTAGTTTTTGTCTGCCAGAAGCTATAATTCACTAGTTTTGTATCATAAAAGTGTCATCGTTTCTCCTCCTAGGGGTTATTCGAGACCTCTTAATGCAAACCGCAAGTAACGAGGCATTGGCTACCTTAAGAGAGTCATAGTTACTCGTCCCAATTGCTCACCCAGTCTGCCACTTTTCCTTACTGCGGCCAGTCTGCCAGAAGCGATATGTCTTTCGTTGTGTATCTTAAGAGATTCATCGTTACTCTTTCCATAGGTTACTGGTATTCTCTGATTCAATGCCTCTCGTGATGAAAAAGTGGCTATCTTAATAGTGCAATACTTCTTCCTCCCAGTTGCTCACACAGTTTACTACTTTTTTGTGTAGTTTTTGTCTGCCAGAAACAATAATTAACTAGTTTTGTATCATAAAAGAGTCATCGTTCTCCTCCTAGGGGTTATTCGAGACCTCTTAATCCAAACCGCAAGTAACGAGGCATTGGCTACCTTAAGAGAGTCATAGTTACTCGTCCCAATTGCTCACCCAGTCTGCCACTTTTTCTTACTGCGGCCAGTCTGCCAGAAGCGATATGTCACTCGTTGTGTATCTTAAGAGATTGATCGTTACTCTTTCCATAGGTTACTGGTGTTCTCTGATTCAATGCCTCTCGTGACGAAAAAGTGGCTATCTTAATAGTGCAATACTTCTTCCTCCGAGTTGCTCACACAGTTTACTACTTTTTGTGTACTTGCCAGTCTGCCAGAAGCGATATGTCACTAGTTGTGTATCATAAAAGGGTCATCGTTTCTCCTCCTAGGGGTTATTCGAGATTTCTTAATCCAAACCGCAAGTAACGAGGCATTGGCTACCTTAAGAGAGTCATAGTTACTCGTCCCAATTGCTCACCCAGTCTGCCACTTTTCCTTACTGCGGCCAGTCTGCCAGAAGCGATATGTCACTCGTTGTGTATCTTAAGAGATTCATCGTTACTCCTTCCATAGGTTACTGGTATTCTCTGAGTCAATACCCCTCGTGACGAAAAAGTGGCTATCTTAATAGTGCAATACTTCTTCCTCCGAGTTGCTCACACAGTTTACTACTTTTTGTGTAGTTTTTGTCTGCCAGAAACTATAATTCACTAGCTGTGTATCATAAAAGAGTCATCGTTTCTCCTCCTAGGGGTTTTCGAGATTTCTTAATCCAAACCGCAAGTAACGAGGCATTGGCTACCTTAAGAGAGTCATAGTTACTCGTCCCCATTGCTCACCCAGTCTGCCACTTTTTCTTACTGTGGCCAGTCTGCCAGAAGCGATATGTCACTCGTTGTGTATCTTAAGAGATTCATCGTTACTCCTTCCATAGGTTACTGGTATTCTCTGAGTCAATACCTCTCTTGACGAAAAAGTGGCTATCTTAATAGTGCAATACTTCTTCCTCCGAGTTGCTCACACAGTTTACTACTTTTTGTGTACTTGCCAGTCTGCCAGAAGCGATATGTCACTAGTTGTGTATCATAAAAGAGTCATCGTTTCTCCTCCTAGGGGTTATTCGAGATTTCTTAATCCAAACCGCAAGTAACGAGGCATTGGCTACCTTAAGAGAGTCATAGTTACTCGTCCCAATTGCTCACCCAGTCTGCCACTTTTCCTTACTGCGGCCAGTCTGCCAGAAGCGATATGTCACTCGTTGTGTATCTTAAGAGATTCATCGTTACTCCTTCCATAGGTTACTGGTATTCTCTGATTCAATGCCTCTCGTGACGAAAAAGTGGCTATCTTAATAGTGCAATACTTCTTCCTCCCAGTTGCTCACACAGTTTACTACTCTTTTGTGTAGTTTTTGTCTGCCAGAAACTATAATTCACTAGTTTTGTATCATAAAAGAGTCATCGTTTCTCCTCCTAGGGGTTATTCGAGACCTCTTAATCCAAACCGCAAGTAACGAGGCATTGGCTACCTTAAGAGAGTCATAGTTACTCGTCCCAATTGCTCTCCCAGTCTGCCACTTTTCCTTACTGCGGCCAGTCTGCCAGAAGCGATATGTCACTCGTTGTGTATCTTAAGAGATTCATCGTTACTCCTTCCATAGGTTACTGGTATTCTCTGAGTCAATACCTCTCGTGACGAAAAAGTGGCTATCTTAATAGTGCAATACTTCTTCCTCCGAGTTGCTCACACAGTTTACTACTTTTTGTGTAGTTTTTGTCTGCCAGAAACTATAATTCACTAGCTGTGTATCATAAAAGAGTCATCGTTTCTCCTCCTAGGGGTTTTCGAGATTTCTTAATCCAAACCGCAAGTAACGAGGCATTGGCTACCTTAAGAGAGTCATAGTTACTCGTCCCCATTGCTCACCCAGTCTGCCACTTTTTCTTACTGTGGCCAGTTTGCCACAAGCGCTATGTCACTCGTTGTGTATCTTAAGAGATTCATCGTTACTCCTTCCATAGGTTACTGGTATTCTCTGAGTCAATACCTCTCTTGACGAAAAAGTGGCTATCTTAATAGTGCAATACTTCTTCCTCCCATTTGCTCACACAGTTTACTACTTTTTGTGTACTTGCCAGTCTGCCAGAAGCGATATGTCACTAGTTGTGTATCATAAAAGAGTCATCGTTTCTCCTCCTAGGGGTTATTCGAGATTTCTTAATCCAAACCGCAAGTAACGAGGCATTGGCTACCTTAAGAGAGTCATAGTTACTCGTCCCAATTGCTCACCCAGTCTGCCACTTTTCCTTACTGCGGCCAGTCTGCCAGAAGCGATATGTCACTCGTTGTGTATCTTAAGAGATTCATCGTTACTCCTTCCATAGGTTACTAGTATTCTCTGATTCAATGCCTCTCGTGACGAAAAAGTGGCTATCTTAATAGTGCAATACTTCTTCCTCCCATTTGCTCACACAGTTTACTACTTTTTTGTGTAGTTTTTGTCTGCCAGAAACTATAATTCACTAGTTTTGTATCATAAAAGTGTCATCGTTTCTCCTCCTAGGGGTTATTCGAGACCTCTTAATGCAAACCGCAAGTAACGAGGCATTGGCTACCTTAAGAGAGTCATAGTTACTCGTCCCAATTGCTCACCCAGTCTGCCACTTTTCCTTACTGCGGCCAGTCTGCCAGAAGCGATATGTCTTTCGTTGTGTATCTTAAGAGATTCATCGTTACTCTTTCCATAGGTTACTGGTATTCTCTGATTCAATGCCTCTCGTGATGAAAAAGTGGCTATCTTAATAGTGCAATACTTCTTCCTCCCAGTTGCTCACACAGTTTACTACTTTTTTGTGTAGTTTTTGTCTGCCAGAAACAATAATTAACTAGTTTTGTATCATAAAAGAGTCATCGTTCTCCTCCTAGGGGTTATTCGAGACCTCTTAATCCAAACCGCAAGTAACGAGGCATTGGCTACCTTAAGAGAGTCATAGTTACTCGTCCCAATTGCTCACCCAGTCTGCCACTTTTTCTTACTGCGGCCAGTCTGCCAGAAGCGATATGTCACTCGTTGTGTATCTTAAGAGATTGATCGTTACTCTTTCCATAGGTTACTGGTGTTCTCTGATTCAATGCCTCTCGTGACGAAAAAGTGGCTATCTTAATAGTGCAATACTTCTTCCTCCGAGTTGCTCACACAGTTTACTACTTTTTGTGTACTTGCCAGTCTGCCAGAAGCGATATGTCACTAGTTGTGTATCATAAAAGGGTCATCGTTTCTCCACCTAGGGGTTATTCGAGATTTCTTAATCCAAACCGCAAGTAACGAGGCATTGGCTACCTTAAGAGAGTCATAGTTACTCGTCCCAATTGCTCACCCAGTCTGCCACTTTTCCTTACTGCGGCCAGTCTGCCAGAAGCGATATGTCACTCGTTGTGTATCTTAAGAGATTCATCGTTACTCCTTCCATAGGTTACTGGTATTCTCTGAGTCAATACCCCTCGTGACGAAAAAGTGGCTATCTTAATAGTGCAATACTTCTTCCTCCGAGTTGCTCACACAGTTTACTACTTTTTGTGTAGTTTTTGTCTGCCAGAAACTATAATTCACTAGCTGTGTATCATAAAAGAGTCATCGTTTCTCCTCCTAGGGGTTTTCGAGATTTCTTAATCCAAACCGCAAGTAACGAGGCATTGGCTACCTTAAGAGAGTCATAGTTACTCGTCCCCATTGCTCACCCAGTCTGCCACTTTTTCTTACTGTGGCCAGTCTGCCAGAAGCGATATGTCACTCGTTGTGTATCTTAAGAGATTCATCGTTACTCCTTCCATAGGTTACTGGTATTCTCTGAGTCAATACCTCTCTTGACGAAAAAGTGGCTATCTTAATAGTGCAATACTTCTTCCTCCGAGTTGCTCACACAGTTTACTACTTTTTGTGTACTTGCCAGTCTGCCAGAAGCGATATGTCACTAGTTGTGTATCATAAAAGAGTCATCGTTTCTCCTCCTAGGGGTTATTCGAGATTTCTTAATCCAAACCGCAAGTAACGAGGCATTGGCTACCTTAAGAGAGTCATAGTTACTCGTCCCAATTGCTCACCCAGTCTGCCACTTTTCCTTACTGCGGCCAGTCTGCCAGAAGCGATATGTCACTCGTTGTGTATCTTAAGAGATTCATCGTTACTCCTTCCATAGGTTACTGGTATTCTCTGATTCAATGCCTCTCGTGACGAAAAAGTGGCTATCTTAATAGTGCAATACTTCTTCCTCCCAGTTGCTCACACAGTTTACTACTCTTTTGTGTAGTTTTTGTCTGCCAGAAACTATAATTCACTAGTTTTGTATCATAAAAGAGTCATCGTTTCTCCTCCTAGGGGTTATTCGAGACCTCTTAATCCAAACCGCAAGTAACGAGGCATTGGCTACCTTAAGAGAGTCATAGTTACTCGTCCCAATTGCTCTCCCAGTCTGCCACTTTTCCTTACTGCGGCCAGTCTGCCAGAAGCGATATGTCACTCGTTGTGTATCTTAAGAGATTCATCGTTACTCCTTCCATAGGTTACTGGTATTCTCTGAGTCAATACCTCTCGTGACGAAAAAGTGGCTATCTTAATAGTGCAATACTTCTTCCTCCGAGTTGCTCACACAGTTTACTACTTTTTGTGTAGTTTTTGTCTGCCAGAAACTATAATTCACTAGCTGTGTATCATAAAAGAGTCATCGTTTCTCCTCCTAGGGGTTTTCGAGATTTCTTAATCCAAACCGCAAGTAACGAGGCATTGGCTACCTTAAGAGAGTCATAGTTACTCGTCCCCATTGCTCACCCAGTCTGCCACTTTTTCTTACTGTGGCCAGTTTGCCACAAGCGCTATGTCACTCGTTGTGTATCTTAAGAGATTCATCGTTACTCCTTCCATAGGTTACTGGTATTCTCTGAGTCAATACCTCTCTTGACGAAAAAGTGGCTATCTTAATAGTGCAATACTTCTTCCTCCCATTTGCTCACACAGTTTACTACTTTTTGTGTACTTGCCAGTCTGCCAGAAGCGATATGTCACTAGTTGTGTATCATAAAAGAGTCATCGTTTCTCCTCCTAGGGGTTATTCGAGATTTCTTAATCCAAACCGCAAGTAACGAGGCATTGGCTACCTTAAGAGAGTCATAGTTACTCGTCCCAATTGCTCACCCAGTCTGCCACTTTTCCTTACTGCGGCCAGTCTGCCAGAAGCGATATGTCACTCGTTGTGTATCTTAAGAGATTCATCGTTACTCCTTCCATAGGTTACTAGTATTCTCTGATTCAATGCCTCTCGTGACGAAAAAGTGGCTATCTTAATAGTGCAATACTTCTTCCTCCCATTTGCTCACACAGTTTACTACTTTTTTGTGTAGTTTTTGTCTGCCAGAAACTATAATTCACTAGTTTTGTATCATAAAAGTGTCATCGTTTCTCCTCCTAGGGGTTATTCGAGACCTCTTAATGCAAACCGCAAGTAACGAGGCATTGGCTACCTTAAGAGAGTCATAGTTACTCGTCCCAATTGCTCACCCAGTCTGCCACTTTTCCTTACTGCGGCCAGTCTGCCAGAAGCGATATGTCTTTCGTTGTGTATCTTAAGAGATTCATCGTTACTCTTTCCATAGGTTACTGGTATTCTCTGATTCAATGCCTCTCGTGATGAAAAAGTGGCTATCTTAATAGTGCAATACTTCTTCCTCCCAGTTGCTCACACAGTTTACTACTTTTTTGTGTAGTTTTTGTCTGCCAGAAACAATAATTAACTAGTTTTGTATCATAAAAGAGTCATCGTTCTCCTCCTAGGGGTTATTCGAGACCTCTTAATCCAAACCGCAAGTAACGAGGCATTGGCTACCTTAAGAGAGTCATAGTTACTCGTCCCAATTGCTCACCCAGTCTGCCACTTTTTCTTACTGCGGCCAGTCTGCCAGAAGCGATATGTCACTCGTTGTGTATCTTAAGAGATTGATCGTTACTCTTTCCATAGGTTACTGGTGTTCTCTGATTCAATGCCTCTCGTGACGAAAAAGTGGCTATCTTAATAGTGCAATACTTCTTCCTCCGAGTTGCTCACACAGTTTACTACTTTTTGTGTACTTGCCAGTCTGCCAGAAGCGATATGTCACTAGTTGTGTATCATAAAAGGGTCATCGTTTCTCCTCCTAGGGGTTATTCGAGATTTCTTAATCCAAACCGCAAGTAACGAGGCATTGGCTACCTTAAGAGAGTCATAGTTACTCGTCCCAATTGCTCACCCAGTCTGCCACTTTTCCTTACTGCGGCCAGTCTGCCAGAAGCGATATGTCACTCGTTGTGTATCTTAAGAGATTCATCGTTACTCTTTCCATAGGTTACTGGTATTCTCTGATTCAATGCCTCTCGTGACGAAAAAGTGGCTATCTTAATAGTGCAATACTTCTTCCTCCCAGTTGCTCACACAGTTTACTACTTTTTTGTGTAGTTTTTGTCTGCCAGAAACTATAATTCACTAGCTGTGTATCATAAAAGAGTCATCGTTTCTCCTCCTAGGGGTTATTCGAGACCTCTTAATGCAAACCGCAAGTAACGAGGCATTGGCTACCTTAAGAGAGTCATAGTTACTCGTCCCAATTGCTCACCCAGTCTGCCACTTTTCCTTACTGCGGCCAGTCTGCCAGAAGCGATATGTCACTCGTTGTGTATCTTAAGAGATTCATCGTTACTCTTTCCATAGGTTACTGGTATTCTCTAATTCAATGCCTCTCGTGACGAAAAAGTGGCTATCTTAATAGTGCAATAGTTCTTCCTCCCAGTTGCTCACACAGTTTACTACTTTTTTGTGTAGTTTTTGTCTGCCAGAAACTATAATTCACTAGTTTTGTATCATAAAACAGTCATCGTTTCTCCTCCTAGGGGTTATTCGAGACCTCTTAATCCAAACCGCAAGTAACGAGGCATTGGCTACCTTAAGAGAGTCATAGTCACTCGTCCCAATTGCTCACCCAGTCTGCCACTTTTTCTTACTGCGGCCAGTCTGCCAGAAGCGATATGTCACTCGTTGTGTATCTTAAGAGATTCATCGTTACTCCTTCCATAGGTTACTGGTATTCTCTGAGTCAATACCCCTCGTGACGAAAAAGTGGCTATCTTAATAGTGCAATACTTCTTCCTCCGAGTTGCTCACACAGTTTACTACTTTTTGTGTAGTTTTTGTCTGCCAGAAACTATAATTCACTAGCTGTGTATCATAAAAGAGTCATCGTTTCTCCTCCTAGGGGTTTTCGAGATTTCTTAATCCAAACCGCAAGTAACGAGGCATTGGCTACCTTAAGAGAGTCATAGTTACTCGTCCCAATTGCTCACCCAGTCTGCCACTTTTCCTTACTGCGGCCAGTCTGCCAGAAGCGATATGTCACTCGTTGTGTATCTTAAGAGATTCATCGTTACTCCTTCCATAGGTTACTGGTATTCTCTGATTCAATGCCTCTCGTGACGAAAAAGTGGCTATCTTAATAGTGCAATACTTCTTCCTCCCAGTTGCTCACACAGTTTACTACTTTTTTGTGTAGTTTTTGTCTGCCAGAAACTATAATTCACTAGTTTTGTATCATAAAAGAGTCATCGTTTCTCCTCCTAGGGGTTATTCGAGACCTCTTAATCCAAACCGCAAGTAACGAGGCATTGGCTACCTTAAGAGAGTCATAGTTACTCGTCCCAATTGCTCACCCTGTCTGCCACTTTTCCTTACTGCGGCCAGTCTGCCAGAAGCGATATGTCACTCGTTGTGTATCTTAAGAGATTCATCGTTACTCCTTCCATAGGTTACTGGTATTCTCTGAGTCAATACCTCTCGTGACGAAAAAGTGGCTATCTTAATAGTGCAATACTTCTTCCTCCGAGTTGCTCACACAGTTTACTACTTTTTTGTGTAGTTTTTGTCTGCCAGAAACTATAATTCACTAGCTGTGTATCATAAAAGAGTCATCGTTTCTCCTCCTAGGGGTTATTCGAGACCTCTTAATGCAAACCGCAAGTAACGAGGCATTGGCTACCTTAAGAGAGTCATAGTTACTCGTCCCAATTGCTCACCCAGTCTGCCACTTTTCCTTACTGCGGCCAGTCTGCCAGAAGCGATATGTCACTCGTTGTGTATCTTAAGAGATCCATCGTTACTCTTTCCATAGGTTACTGGTATTCTCTAATTCAATGCCTCTCGTGACGAAAAAGTGGCTATCTTAATAGTGCAATAGTTCTTCCTCCCAGTTGCTCACACAGTTTACTACTTTTTTGTGTAGTTTTTGTCTGCCAGAAACTATAATTCACTAGTTTTGTATCATAAAACAGTCATCGTTTCTCCTCCTAGGGGTTATTCGAGACCTCTTAATCCAAACCGCAAGTAACGAGGCATTGGCTATCTTAAGAGAGTCATAGTCACTCGTCCCAATTGCTCACCCAGTCTGCCACTTTTTCTTACTGCGGCCAGTCTGCCAGAAGCGATATGTCACTCGTTGTGTATCTTAAGAGATTCATCGTTACTCCTTCCATAGGTTACTGGTATTCTCTGAGTCAATACCCCTCGTGACGAAAAAGTGGCTATCTTAATAGTGCAATACTTCTTCCTCCGAGTTGCTCACACAGTTTACTACTTTTTGTGTAGTTTTTGTCTGCCAGAAACTATAATTCACTAGCTGTGTATCATAAAAGAGTCATCGTTTCTCCTCCTAGGGGTTTTCGAGATTTCTTAATCCAAACCGCAAGTAACGAGGCATTGGCTACCTTAAGAGAGTCATAGTTACTCGTCCCCATTGCTCACCCAGTCTGCCACTTTTTCTTACTGTGGCCAGTCTGCCAGAAGCGATATGTCACTCGTTGTGTATCTTAAGAGATTCATCGTTACTCCTTCCATAGGTTACTGGTATTCTCTGAGTCAATACCTCTCTTGACGAAAAAGTGGCTATCTTAATAGTGCAATACTTCTTCCTCCGAGTTGCTCACACAGTTTACTACTTTTTGTGTACTTGCCAGTCTGCCAGAAGCGATATGTCACTAGTTGTGTATCATAAAAGAGTCATCGTTTCTCCTCCTAGGGGTTATTCGAGATTTCTTAATCCAAACCGCAAGTAACGAGGCATTGGCTACCTTAAGACAGTCATAGTTACTCGTCCTAATTGCTCACCCAGTCTGCCACTTTTCCTTACTGCGGCCAGTCTGCCAGAAGCGATATGTCACTCGTTGTGTATCTTAAGAGATTCATCGTTACTCCTTCCATAGGTTACTGGTATTCTCTGATTCAATGCCTCTCGTGACGAAAAAGTGGCTATCTTAATAGTGCAATACTTCTTCCTCCCAGTTGCTCACACAGTTTACTACTTTTTTGTGTAGTTTTTGTCTGCCAGAAACAATAATTCACTAGTTTTGTATCATAAAAGAGTCATCGTTTCTCCTCCTAGGGGTTATTCGAGACCTCTTAATCCAAACCGCAAGTAACGAGGCATTGGCTACCTTAAGAGAGTCATAGTTACTCGTCCCAATTGCTCACCCAGTCTGCCACTTTTTCTTACTGCGGCCAGTCTGCCAGAAGCGATATGTCACTCGTTGTGTATCTTAAGAGATTGATCGTTACTCTTTCCATAGGTTACTGGTGTTCTCTGATTCAATGCCTCTCGTGACGAAAAAGTGGCTATCTTAATAGTGCAATACTTCTTCCTCCGAGTTGCTCACACAGTTTACTACTTTTTGTGTACTTGCCAGTCTGCCAGAAGCGATATGTCACTAGTTGTGTATCATAAAAGGGTCATCGTTTCTCCTCCTAGGGGTTATTCGAGATTTCTTAATCCAAACCGCAAGTAACGAGGCATTGGCTACCTTAAGAGAGTCATAGTTACTCGTCCCAATTGCTCACCCAGTCTGCCACTTTTCCTTACTGCGGCCAGTCTGCCAGAAGCGATATGTCACTCGTTGTGTATCTTAAGAGATTCATCGTTACTCTTTCCATAGGTTACTGGTATTCTCTGATTCAATGCCTCTCGTGACGAAAAAGTGGCTATCTTAATAGTGCAATACTTCTTCCTCCCAGTTGCTCACACAGTTTACTACTTTTTTGTGTAGTTTTTGTCTGCCAGAAACTATAATTCACTAGTTTTGTATCATAAAACAGTCATCGTTTCTCCTCCTAGGGGTTATTCGAGACCTCTTAATCCAAACCGCAAGTAACGAGGCATTGGCTACCTTAAGAGAGTCATAGTCACTCGTCCCAATTGCTCACCCAGTCTGCCACTTTTTCTTACTGCGGCCAGTCTGCCAGAAGCGATATGTCACTCGTTGTGTATCTTAAGAGATTCATCGTTACTCCTTCCATAGGTTACTGGTATTCTCTGAGTCAATACCTCTCTTGACGAAAAAGTGGCTATCTTAATAGTGCAATACTTCTTCCTCCGAGTTGCTCACACAGTTTACTACTTTTTGTGTACTTGCCAGTCTGCCAGAAGCGATATGTCACTAGTTGTGTATCATAAAAGAGTCATCGTTTCTCCTCCTAGGGGTTTTCGAGATTTCTTAATCCAAACCGCAAGTAACGAGGCATTGGCTACCTTAAGAGAGTCATAGTTACTCGTCCCAATTGCTCACCCAGTCTGCCACTTTTCCTTACTGCGGCCAGTCTGCCAGAAGCGATATGTCACTCGTTGTGTATCTTAAGAGATTCATCGTTACTCCTTCCATAGGTTACTGGTATTCTCTGACTCAATGCCTCTCGTGACGAAAAAGTGGCTATCTTAATAGTGCAATACTTCTTCCTCCCAGTTGCTCACACAGTTTACTACTTTTTTGTGTAGTTTTTGTCTGCCAGAAACTATAATTCACTAGTTTTGTATCATAAAAGAGTCATCGTTTCTCCTCCTAGGGGTTATTCGAGACCTCTTAATCCAAACCGCAAGTAACGAGGCATTGGCTACCTTAAGAGAGTCATAGTTACTCGTCCCAATTGCTCACCCAGTCTGCCACTTTTCCTTACTGCGGCCAGTCTGCCAGAAGCGATATGTCTTTCGTTGTGTATCTTAAGAGATTCATCGTTACTCTTTCCATAGGTTACTGGTATTCTCTGATTCAATGCCTCTCGTGATGAAAAAGTGGCTATCTTAATAGTGCAATACTTCTTCCTCCCAGTTGCTCACACAGTTTACTACTTTTTTGTGTAGTTTTTGTCTGCCAGAAACAATAATTAACTAGTTTTGTATCATAAAAGAGTCATCGTTCTCCTCCTAGGGGTTATTCGAGACCTCTTAATCCAAACCGCAAGTAACGAGGCATTGGCTACCTTAAGAGAGTCATAGTTACTCGTCCCAATTGCTCACCCAGTCTGCCACTTTTTCTTACTGCGGCCAGTCTGCCAGAAGCGATATGTCACTCGTTGTGTATCTTAAGAGATTGATCGTTACTCTTTCCATAGGTTACTGGTGTTCTCTGATTCAATGCCTCTCGTGACGAAAAAGTGGCTATCTTAATAGTGCAATACTTCTTCCTCCGAGTTGCTCACACAGTTTACTACTTTTTGTGTACTTGCCAGTCTACCAGAAGCGATATGTCACTAGTTGTGTATCATAAAAGGGTCATCGTTTCTCCTCCTAGGGGTTATTCGAGATTTCTTAATCCAAACCGCAAGTAACGAGGCATTGGCTACCTTAAGAGAGTCATAGTTACTCGTCCCAATTGCTCACCCAGTCTGCCACTTTTCCTTACTGCGGCCAGTCTGCCAGAAGCGATATGTCACTCGTTGTGTATCTTAAGAGATTCATCGTTACTCTTTCCATAGGTTACTGGTATTCTCTGATTCAATGCCTCTCGTGACGAAAAAGTGGCTATCTTAATAGTGCAATACTTCTTCCTCCCAGTTGCTCACACAGTTTACTACTTTTTTGTGTAGTTTTTGTCTGCCAGAAACTATAATTCACTAGCTGTGTATCATAAAAGAGTCATCGTTTCTCCTCCTAGGGGTTATTCGAGACCTCTTAATGCAAACCGCAAGTAACGAGGCATTGGCTACCTTAAGAGAGTCATAGTTACTCGTCCCAATTGCTCACCCAGTCTGCCACTTTTCCTTACTGCGGCCAGTCTGCCAGAAGCGATATGTCACTCGTTGTGTATCTTAAGAGATTCATCGTTACTCTTTCCATAGGTTACTGGTATTCTCTAATTCAATGCCTCTCGTGACGAAAAAGTGGCTATCTTAATAGTGCAATAGTTCTTCCTCCCAGTTGCTCACACAGTTTACTACTTTTTTGTGTAGTTTTTGTCTGCCAGAAACTATAATTCACTAGTTTTGTATCATAAAACAGTCATCGTTTCTCCTCCTAGGGGTTATTCGAGACCTCTTAATCCAAACCGCAAGTAACGAGGCATTGGCTACCTTAAGAGAGTCATAGTCACTCGTCCCAATTGCTCACCCAGTCTGCCACTTTTTCTTACTGCGGCCAGTCTGCCAGAAGCGATATGTCACTCGTTGTGTATCTTAAGAGATTCATCGTTACTCCTTCCATAGGTTACTGGTATTCTCTGAGTCAATACCCCTCGTGACGAAAAAGTGGCTATCTTAATAGTGCAATACTTCTTCCTCCGAGTTGCTCACACAGTTTACTACTTTTTGTGTAGTTTTTGTCTGCCAGAAACTATAATTCACTAGCTGTGTATCATAAAAGAGTCATCGTTTCTCCTCCTAGGGGTTTTCGAGATTTCTTAATCCAAACCGCAAGTAACGAGGCATTGGCTACCTTAAGAGAGTCATAGTTACTCGTCCCAATTGCTCACCCAGTCTGCCACTTTTCCTTACTGCGGCCAGTCTGCCAGAAGCGATATGTCACTCGTTGTGTATCTTAAGAGATTCATCGTTACTCCTTCCATAGGTTACTGGTATTCTCTGATTCAATGCCTCTCGTGACGAAAAAGTGGCTATCTTAATAGTGCAATACTTCTTCCTCCCAGTTGCTCACACAGTTTACTACTTTTTTGTGTAGTTTTTGTCTGCCAGAAACTATAATTCACTAGTTTTGTATCATAAAAGAGTCATCGTTTCTCCTCCTAGGGGTTATTCGAGACCTCTTAATCCAAACCGCAAGTAACGAGGCATTGGCTACCTTAAGAGAGTCATAGTTACTCGTCCCAATTGCTCACCCTGTCTGCCACTTTTCCTTACTGCGGCCAGTCTGCCAGAAGCGATATGTCACTCGTTGTGTATCTTAAGAGATTCATCGTTACTCCTTCCATAGGTTACTGGTATTCTCTGAGTCAATACCTCTCGTGACGAAAAAGTGGCTATCTTAATAGTGCAATACTTCTTCCTCCGAGTTGCTCACACAGTTTACTACTTTTTTGTGTAGTTTTTGTCTGCCAGAAACTATAATTCACTAGCTGTGTATCATAAAAGAGTCATCGTTTCTCCTCCTAGGGGTTATTCGAGACCTCTTAATGCAAACCGCAAGTAACGAGGCATTGGCTACCTTAAGAGAGTCATAGTTACTCGTCCCAATTGCTCACCCAGTCTGCCACTTTTCCTTACTGCGGCCAGTCTGCCAGAAGCGATATGTCACTCGTTGTGTATCTTAAGAGATCCATCGTTACTCTTTCCATAGGTTACTGGTATTCTCTAATTCAATGCCTCTCGTGACGAAAAAGTGGCTATCTTAATAGTGCAATAGTTCTTCCTCCCAGTTGCTCACACAGTTTACTACTTTTTTGTGTAGTTTTTGTCTGCCAGAAACTATAATTCACTAGTTTTGTATCATAAAACAGTCATCGTTTCTCCTCCTAGGGGTTATTCGAGACCTCTTAATCCAAACCGCAAGTAACGAGGCATTGGCTATCTTAAGAGAGTCATAGTCACTCGTCCCAATTGCTCACCCAGTCTGCCACTTTTTCTTACTGCGGCCAGTCTGCCAGAAGCGATATGTCACTCGTTGTGTATCTTAAGAGATTCATCGTTACTCCTTCCATAGGTTACTGGTATTCTCTGAGTCAATACCCCTCGTGACGAAAAAGTGGCTATCTTAATAGTGCAATACTTCTTCCTCCGAGTTGCTCACACAGTTTACTACTTTTTGTGTAGTTTTTGTCTGCCAGAAACTATAATTCACTAGCTGTGTATCATAAAAGAGTCATCGTTTCTCCTCCTAGGGGTTTTCGAGATTTCTTAATCCAAACCGCAAGTAACGAGGCATTGGCTACCTTAAGAGAGTCATAGTTACTCGTCCCCATTGCTCACCCAGTCTGCCACTTTTTCTTACTGTGGCCAGTCTGCCAGAAGCGATATGTCACTCGTTGTGTATCTTAAGAGATTCATCGTTACTCCTTCCATAGGTTACTGGTATTCTCTGAGTCAATACCTCTCTTGACGAAAAAGTGGCTATCTTAATAGTGCAATACTTCTTCCTCCGAGTTGCTCACACAGTTTACTACTTTTTGTGTACTTGCCAGTCTGCCAGAAGCGATATGTCACTAGTTGTGTATCATAAAAGAGTCATCGTTTCTCCTCCTAGGGGTTATTCGAGATTTCTTAATCCAAACCGCAAGTAACGAGGCATTGGCTACCTTAAGACAGTCATAGTTACTCGTCCTAATTGCTCACCCAGTCTGCCACTTTTCCTTACTGCGGCCAGTCTGCCAGAAGCGATATGTCACTCGTTGTGTATCTTAAGAGATTCATCGTTACTCCTTCCATAGGTTACTGGTATTCTCTGATTCAATGCCTCTCGTGACGAAAAAGTGGCTATCTTAATAGTGCAATACTTCTTCCTCCCAGTTGCTCACACAGTTTACTACTTTTTTGTGTAGTTTTTGTCTGCCAGAAACAATAATTCACTAGTTTTGTATCATAAAAGAGTCATCGTTTCTCCTCCTAGGGGTTATTCGAGACCTCTTAATCCAAACCGCAAGTAACGAGGCATTGGCTACCTTAAGAGAGTCATAGTTACTCGTCCCAATTGCTCACCCAGTCTGCCACTTTTTCTTACTGCGGCCAGTCTGCCAGAAGCGATATGTCACTCGTTGTGTATCTTAAGAGATTGATCGTTACTCTTTCCATAGGTTACTGGTGTTCTCTGATTCAATGCCTCTCGTGACGAAAAAGTGGCTATCTTAATAGTGCAATACTTCTTCCTCCGAGTTGCTCACACAGTTTACTACTTTTTGTGTACTTGCCAGTCTGCCAGAAGCGATATGTCACTAGTTGTGTATCATAAAAGGGTCATCGTTTCTCCTCCTAGGGGTTATTCGAGATTTCTTAATCCAAACCGCAAGTAACGAGGCATTGGCTACCTTAAGAGAGTCATAGTTACTCGTCCCAATTGCTCACCCAGTCTGCCACTTTTCCTTACTGCGGCCAGTCTGCCAGAAGCGATATGTCACTCGTTGTGTATCTTAAGAGATTCATCGTTACTCTTTCCATAGGTTACTGGTATTCTCTGATTCAATGCCTCTCGTGACGAAAAAGTGGCTATCTTAATAGTGCAATACTTCTTCCTCCCAGTTGCTCACACAGTTTACTACTTTTTTGTGTAGTTTTTGTCTGCCAGAAACTATAATTCACTAGTTTTGTATCATAAAACAGTCATCGTTTCTCCTCCTAGGGGTTATTCGAGACCTCTTAATCCAAACCGCAAGTAACGAGGCATTGGCTACCTTAAGAGAGTCATAGTCACTCGTCGCAATTGCTCACCCAGTCTGCCACTTTTTCTTACTGCGGCCAGTCTGCCAGAAGCGATATGTCACTCGTTGTGTATCTTAAGAGATTCATCGTTACTCCTTCCATAGGTTACTGGTATTCTCTGAGTCAATACCTCTCTTGACGAAAAAGTGGCTATCTTAATAGTGCAATACTTCTTCCTCCGAGTTGCTCACACAGTTTACTACTTTTTGTGTACTTGCCAGTCTGCCAGAAGCGATATGTCACTAGTTGTGTATCATAAAAGAGTCATCGTTTCTCCTCCTAGGGGTTTTCGAGATTTCTTAATCCAAACCGCAAGTAACGAGGCATTGGCTACCTTAAGAGAGTCATAGTTACTCGTCCCAATTGCTCACCCAGTCTGCCACTTTTCCTTACTGCGGCCAGTCTGCCAGAAGCGATATGTCACTCGTTGTGTATCTTAAGAGATTCATCGTTACTCCTTCCATAGGTTACTGGTATTCTCTGACTCAATGCCTCTCGTGACGAAAAAGTGGCTATCTTAATAGTGCAATACTTCTTCCTCCCAGTTGCTCACACAGTTTACTACTTTTTTGTGTAGTTTTTGTCTGCCAGAAACTATAATTCACTAGTTTTGTATCATAAAAGAGTCATCGTTTCTCCTCCTAGGGGTTATTCGAGACCTCTTAATCCAAACCGCAAGTAACGAGGCATTGGGTACCTTAAGAGAGTCATAGTTACTCGTCCCAATTGCTCACCCAGTCTGCCACTTTTCCTTACTGCGGCCAGTCTGCCAGAAGCGATATGTCACTCGTTGTGTATCTTAAGAGATCCATCGTTACTCTTTCCATAGGTTACTGGTATTCTCTAATTCAATGCCTCTCGTGACGAAAAAGTGGCTATCTTAATAGTGCAATAGTTCTTCCTCCCAGTTGCTCACACAGTTTACTACTTTTTTGTGTAGTTTTTGTCTGCCAGAAACTATAATTCACTAGTTTTGTATCATAAAACAGTCATCGTTTCTCCTCCTAGTGGTTATTCGAGACCTCTTAATCCAAACCGCAAGTAACGAGGCATTGGCTATCTTAAGAGAGTCATAGTCACTCGTCCCAATTGCTCACCCAGTCTGCCACTTTTTCTTACTGCGGCCAGTCTGCCAGAAGCGATATGTCACTCGTTGTGTATCTTAAGAGATTCATCGTTACTCCTTCCATAGGTTACTGGTATTCTCTGAGTCAATACCCCTCGTGACGAAAAAGTGGCTATCTTAATAGTGCAATACTTCTTCCTCCGAGTTGCTCACACAGTTTACTACTTTTTGTGTAGTTTTTGTCTGCCAGAAACTATAATTCACTAGCTGTGTATCATAAAAGAGTCATCGTTTCTCCTCCTAGGGGTTTTAGAGATTTCTTAATCCAAACCGCAAGTAACGAGGCATTGGCTACCTTAAGAGAGTCATAGTTACTCGTCCCCATTGCTCACCCAGTCTGCCACTTTTTCTTACTGTGGCCAGTCTGCCAGAAGCGATATGTCACTCGTTGTGTATCTTAAGAGATTCATCGTTACTCCTTCCATAGGTTACTGGTATTCTCTGAGTCAATACCTCTCTTGACGAAAAAGTGGCTATCTTAATAGTGCAATACTTCTTCCTCCGAGTTGCTCACACAGTTTACTACTTTTTGTGTACTTGCCAGTCTGCCAGAAGCGATATGTCACTAGTTGTGTATCATAAAAGAGTCATCGTTTCTCCTCCTAGGGGTTATTCGAGATTTCTTAATCCAAACCGCAAGTAACGAGGCATTGGCTACCTTAAGACAGTCATAGTTACTCGTCCCAATTGCTCACCCAGTCTGCCACTTTTCCTTACTGCGGCCAGTCTGCCAGAAGCGATATGTCACTCGTTGTGTATCTTAAGAGATTCATCGTTACTCCTTCCATAGGTTACTGGTATTCTCTGATTCAATGCCTCTCGTGACGAAAAAGTGGCTATCTTAATAGTGCAATACTTCTTCCTCCCAGTTGCTCACACAGTTTACTACTTTTTTGTGTAGTTTTTGTCTGCCAGAAACTATAATTCACTAGTTTTGTATCATAAAAGAGTCATCGTTTCTCCTCCTAGGGGTTATTCGAGACCTCTTAATCCAAACCGCAAGTAACGAGGCATTGGCTACCTTAAGAGAGTCATAGTTACTCGTCCCAATTGCTCACCCAGTCTGCCACTTTTCCTTACTGCGGCCAGTCTGCCAGAAGCGATATGTCACTCGTTGTGTATCTTAAGAGATTCATCGTTACTCCTTCCATAGGTTACTGGTATTCTCTGAGTCAATACCTCTCTTGACGAAAAAGTGGCTATCTTAATAGTGCAATACTTCTTCCTCCGAGTTGCTCACACAGTTTACTACTTTTTGTGTAGTTTTTGTCTGCCAGAAACTATAATTCACTAGCTGTGTATCATAAAAGAGTCATCGTTTCTCCTCCTAGGGGTTTTCGAGATTTCTTAATCCAAACCGCAAGTAACGAGGCATTGGCTACCTTAAGAGAGTCATAGTTACTCGTCCCCATTGCTCACCCAGTTTGCCACTTTTTCTTACTGTGGCCAGTTTGCCAGAAGCGCTATGTCACTCGTTGTGTATCTTAAGAGATTCATCGTTACTCCTTTCATAGGTTACTGGTATTCTCTGAGTCAATACCTCTCTTGACGAAAAAGTGGCTATCTTAATAGTGCAATACTTCTTCCTCCCATTTGCTCACACAGTTTACTACTTTTTGTGTACTTGCCAGTCTGCCAGAAGCGATATGTCACTAGTTGTGTATCATAAAAGGGTCATCGTTTCTCCTCCTAGGGGTTATTCGAGATTTCTTAATCCAAACCGCAAGTAACGAGGCATTGGCTACCTTAAGAGAGTCATAGTTACTCGTCCCAATTGCTCACCCAGTCTGCCACTTTTCCTTACTGCGGCCAGTCTGCCAGAAGCGATATGTCACTCGTTGTGTATCTTAAGAGATTCATCGTTACTCCTTCCATAGGTTACTGGTATTCTCTGATTCAATGCCTCTCGTGACGAAAAAGTGGCTATCTTAATAGTGCAATACTTCTTCCTCCCAGTTGCTCACACAGTTTACTACTTTTTTGTGTAGTTTTTGTCTGCCAGAAACTATAATTCACTAGTTTTGTATCATAAAAGAGTCATCGTTTCTCCTCCTAGGGGTTATTCGAGACCTCTTAATCCAAACCGCAAGTAACGAGGCATTGGCTACCTTAAGAGAGTCATAGTTACTCGTCCCAATTGCTCACCCAGTCTGCCACTTTTCCTTACTGCGGCCAGTCTGCCAGAAGCGATATGTCACTCGTTGTGTATCTTAAGAGATTCATCGTTACTCCTTCCATAGGTTACTGGTATTCTCTGAGTCAATACCTCTCTTGACGAAAAAGTGGCTATCTTAATAGTGCAATACTTCTTCCTCCGAGTTGCTCACACAGTTTACTACTTTTTGTGTAGTTTTTGTCTGCCAGAAACTATAATTCACTAGCTGTGTATCATAAAAGAGTCATCGTTTCTCCTCCTAGGGGTTTTCGAGATTTCTTAATCCAAACCGCAAGTAACGAGGCATTGGCTACCTTAAGAGAGTCATAGTTACTCGTCCCCATTGCTCACCCAGTTTGCCACTTTTTCTTACTGTGGCCAGTTTGCCAGAAGCGCTATGTCACTCGTTGTGTATCTTAAGAGATTCATCGTTACTCCTTCCATAGGTTACTGGTATTCTCTGAGTCAATACCTCTCTTGACGAAAAAGTGGCTATCTTAATAGTGCAATACTTCTTCCTCCCATTTGCTCACACAGTTTACTACTTTTTGTGTACTTGCCAGTCTGCCAGAAGCGATATGTCACTAGTTGTGTATCATAAAAGGGTCATCGTTTCTCCTCCTAGGGGTTATTCGAGATTTCTTAATCCAAACCGCAAGTAACGAGGCATTGGCTACCTTAAGAGAGTCATAGTTACTCGTCCCAATTGCTCACCCAGTCTGCCACTTTTCCTTACTGCGGCCAGTCTGCCAGAAGCGATATGTCACTCGTTGTGTATCTTAAGAGATTGATCGTTACTCTTTCCATAGGTTACTGGTGTTCTCTGATTCAATGCCTCTCGTGACGAAAAAGTGGCTATCTTAATAGTGCAATACTTCTTCCTCCGAGTTGCTCACACAGTTTACTACTTTTTGTGTACTTGCCAGTCTGCCAGAAGCGATATGTCACTAGTTGTGTATCATAAAAGGGTCATCGTTTCTCCTCCTAGGGGTTATTCGAGATTTCTTAATCCAAACCGCAAGTAACGAGGCATTGGCTACCTTAAGAGAGTCATAGTTACTCGTCCCAATTGCTCACCCAGTCTGCCACTTTTCCTTACTGCGGCCAGTCTGCCAGAAGCGATATGTCACTCGTTGTGTATCTTAAGAGATTCATCGTTACTCTTTCCATAGGTTACTGGTAGTCTCTAATTCAATGCCTCTCGTGACGAAAAAGTGGCTATCTTAATAGTGCAATAGTTCTTCCTCCCAGTTGCTCACACAGTTTACTACTTTTTTGTGTAGTTTTTGTCTGCCAGAAACTATAATTCACTAGTTTTGTATCATAAAACAGTCATCGTTTCTCCTCCTAGGGGTTATTCGAGACCTCTTAATCCAAACCGCAAGTAACGAGGCATTGGCTACCTTAAGAGAGTCATAGTCACTCGTCCCAATTGCTCACCCAGTCTGCCACTTTTTCTTACTGCGGCCAGTCTGCCAGAAGCGATATGTCACTCGTTGTGTATCTTAAGAGATTGATCGTTACTCTTTCCATAGGTTACTGGTGTTCTCTGATTCAATGCCTCTCGTGACGAAAAAGTGGCTATCTTAATAGTGCAATACTTCTTCCTCCGAGTTGCTCACACAGTTTACTACTTTTTGTGTACTTGCCAGTCTGCCAGAAGCAATATGTCACTAGTTGTGTATCATAAAAGGGTCATCGTTTCTCCTCCTAGGGGTTATTCGAGATTTCTTAATCCAAACCGCAAGTAACGAGGCATTGGCTACCTTAAGAGAGTCATAGTTACTCGTCCCAATTGCTCACCCAGTCTGCCACTTTTCCTTACTGCGGCCAGTCTGCCAGAAGCGATATGTCACTCGTTGTGTATCTTAAGAGATTCATCGTTACTCTTTCCATAGGTTACTGGTATTCTCTGATTCAATGCCTCTCGTGACGAAAAAGTGGCTATCTTAATAGTGCAATACTTCTTCCTCCCAGTTGCTCACACAGTTTACTACTTTTTTGTGTAGTTTTTGTCTGCCAGAAACTATAATTCACTAGCTGTGTATCATAAAAGAGTCATCGTTTCTCCTCCTAGGGGTTATTCGAGACCTCTTAATGCAAACCGCAAGTAACGAGGCATTGGCTACCTTAAGAGAGTCATAGTTACTCGTCCCAATTGCTCACCCAGTCTGCCACTTTTCCTTACTGCGGCCAGTCTGCCAGAAGCGATATGTCACTCGTTGTGTATCTTAAGAGATTCATCGTTACTCTTTCCATAGGTTACTGGTATTCTCTAATTCAATGCCTCTCGTGACGAAAAAGTGGCTATCTTAATAGTGCAATAGTTCTTCCTCCCAGTTGCTCACACAGTTTACTACTTTTTTGTGTAGTTTTTGTCTGCCAGAAACTATAATTCACTAGTTTTGTATCATAAAACAGTCATCGTTTCTCCTCCTAGGGGTTATTCGAGACCTCTTAATCCAAACCGCAAGTAACGAGGCATTGGCTACCTTAAGAGAGTCATAGTCACTCGTCCCAATTGCTCACCCAGTCTGCCACTTTTTCTTACTGCGGCCAGTCTGCCAGAAGCGATATGTCACTCGTTGTGTATCTTAAGAGATTCATCGTTACTCCTTCCATAGGTTACTGGTATTCTCTGAGTCAATACCCCTCGTGACGAAAAAGTGGCTATCTTAATAGTGCAATACTTCTTCCTCCGAGTTGCTCACACAGTTTACTACTTTTTGTGTAGTTTTTGTCTGCCAGAAACTATAATTCACTAGCTGTGTATCATAAAAGAGTCATCGTTTCTCCTCCTAGGGGTTTTCGAGATTTCTTAATCCAAACCGCAAGTAACGAGGCATTGGCTACCTTAAGAGAGTCATAGTTACTCGTCCCAATTGCTCACCCAGTCTGCCACTATTCCTTACTGCGGCCAGTCTGCCAGAAGCGATATGTCACTCGTTGTGTATCTTAAGAGATTCATCGTTACTCCTTCCATAGGTTACTGGTATTCTCTGATTCAATGCCTCTCGTGACGAAAAAGTGGCTATCTTAATAGTGCAATACTTCTTCCTCCCAGTTGCTCACACAGTTTACTACTTTTTTGTGTAGTTTTTGTCTGCCAGAAACTATAATTCACTAGTTTTGTATCATAAAAGAGTCATCGTTTCTCCTCCTAGGGTTATTCGAGACCTCTTAATCCAAACCGCATGTAACGAGGCATTGGCTACCTTAAGAGAGTCATAGTTACTCGTCCCAATTGCTCACCCTGTCTGCCACTTTTCCTTACTGCGGCCAGTCTGCCAGAAGCGATATGTCACTCGTTGTGTATCTTAAGAGATTCATCGTTACTCCTTCCATAGGTTACTGGTATTCTCTGAGTCAATACCTCTCGTGACGAAAAAGTGGCTATCTTAATAGTGCAATACTTCTTCCTCCGAGTTGCTCACACAGTTTACTACTTTTTTGTGTAGTTTTTGTCTGCCAGAAACTATAATTCACTAGCTGTGGATCATAAAAGAGTCATCGTTTCTCCTCCTAGGGGTTATTCGAGACCTCTTAATGCAAACCGCAAGTAACGAGGCATTGGCTACCTTAAGAGAGTCATAGTTACTCGTCCCAATTGCTCACCCAGTCTGCCACTTTTCCTTACTGCGGCCAGTCTGCCAGAAGCGATATGTCACTCGTTGTGTATCTTAAGAGATCCATCGTTACTCTTTCCATAGGTTACTGGTATTCTCTAACTCAATGCCTCTCGTGACGAAAAAGTGGCTATCTTAATAGTGCAATAGTTCTTCCTCCCAGTTGCTCACACAGTTTACTACTTTTTTGTGTAGTTTTTGTCTGCCAGAAACTATAATTCACTAGTTTTGTATCATAAAACAGTCATCGTTTCTCCTCCTAGTTGTTATTCGAGACCTCTTAATCCAAACCGCAAGTAACGAGGCATTGGCTATCTTAAGAGAGTCATAGTCACTCGTCCCAATTGCTCACCCAGTCTGCCACTTTTTCTTACTGCGGCCAGTCTGCCAGAAGCGATATGTCACTCGTTGTGTATCTGAAGAGATTCATCGTTACTCCTTCCATAGGTTACTGGTATTCTCTGAGTCAATACCCCTCGTGACGAAAAAGTGGCTATCTTAATAGTGCAATACTTCTTCCTCCGAGTTGCTCACACAGTTTACTACTTTTTGTGTAGTTTTTGTCTGCCAGAAACTATAATTCACTAGCTGTGTATCATAAAAGAGTCATCGTTTCTCCTCCTAGGGGTTTTAGAGATTTCTTAATCCAAACCGCAAGTAACGAGGCATTGGCTACCTTAAGAGAGTCATAGTTACTCGTCCCCATTGCTCACCCAGTCTGCCACTTTTTCTTACTGTGGCCAGTCTGCCAGAAGCGATATGTCACTCGTTGTGTATCTTAAGAGATTCATCGTTACTCCTTCCATAGGTTACTGGTATTCTCTGAGTCAATACCTCTCTTGACGAAAAAGTGGCTATCTTAATAGTGCAATACTTCTTCCTCCGAGTTGCTCACACAGTTTACTACTTTTTGTGTACTTGCCAGTCTGCCAGAAGCGATATGTCACTAGTTGTGTATCATAAAAGAGTCATCGTTTCTCCTCCTAGGGGTTAGTCGAGATTTCTTAATCCAAACCGCAAGTAACGAGGCATTGGCTACCTTAAGACAGTCATAGTTACTCGTCCCAATTGCTCACCCAGTCTGCCACTTTTCCTTACTGCGGCCAGTCTGCCAGAAGCGATATGTCACTCGTTGTGTATCTTAAGAGATTCATCGTTACTCCTTCCATAGGTTACTGGTATTCTCTGATTCAATGCCTCTCGTGACGAAAAAGTGGCTATCTTAATAGTGCAATACTTCTTCCTCCCAGTTGCTCACACAGTTTACTACTTTTTTGTGTAGTTTTTGTCTGCCAGAAACAATAATTCACTAGTTTTGTATCATAAAAGAGTCATCGTTTCTCCTCCTAGGGGTTATTCGAGACCTCTTAATCCAAACCGCAAGTAACGAGGCATTGGCTACCTTAAGAGAGTCATAGTTACTCGTCCCAATTGCTCACCCAGTCTGCCACTTTTTCTTACTGCGGCCAGTCTGCCAGAAGCGATATGTCACTCGTTGTGTATCTTAAGAGATTGATCGTTACTCTTTCCATAGGTTACTGGTGTTCTCTGATTCAATGCCTCTCGTGACGAAAAAGTGGCTATCTTAATAGTGCAATACTTCTTCCTCCGAGTTGCTCACACAGTTTACTACTTTTTGTGTACTTGCCAGTCTGCCAGAAGCAATATGTCACTAGTTGTGTATCATAAAAGGGTCATCGTTTCTCCTCCTAGGGGTTATTCGAGATTTCTTAATCCAAACCGCAAGTAACGAGGCATTGGCTACCTTAAGAGAGTCATAGTTACTCGTCCCAATTGCTCACCCAGTCTGCCACTTTTCCTTACTGCGGCCAGTCTGCCAGAAGCGATATGTCACTCGTTGTGTATCTTAAGAGATTCATCGTTACTCTTTCCATAGGTTACTGGTATTCTCTGATTCAATGCCTCTCGTGACGAAAAAGTGGCTATCTTAATAGTGCAATACTTCTTCCTCCCAGTTGCTCACACAGTTTACTACTTTTTTGTGTAGTTTTTGTCTGCCAGAAACTATAATTCACTAGCTGTGTATCATAAAAGGGTCATCGTTTCTCCTCCTAGGGGTTATTCGAGACCTCTTAATGCAAACCGCAAGTAACGAGGCATTGGCTACCTTAAGAGAGTCATAGTTACTCGTCCCAATTGCTCACCCAGTCTGCCACTTTTCCTTACTGCGGCCAGTCTGCCAGAAGCGATATGTCACTCGTTGTGTATCTTAAGAGATTCATCGTTACTCTTTCCATAGGTTACTGGTATTCTCTAATTCAATGCCTCTCGTGACGAAAAAGTGGCTATCTTAATAGTGCAATAGTTCTTCCTCCCAGTTGCTCACACAGTTTACTACTTTTTTGTGTAGTTTTTGTCTGCCAGAAACTATAATTCACTAGTTTTGTATCATAAAACAGTCATCGTTTCTCCTCCTAGGGGTTATTCGAGACCTCTTAATCCAAACCGCAAGTAACGAGGCATTGGCTACCTTAAGAGAGTCATAGTCACTCGTCCCAATTGCTCACCCAGTCTGCCACTTTTTCTTACTGCGGCCAGTCTGCCAGAAGCGATATGTCACTCGTTGTGTATCTTAAGAGATTCATCGTTACTCCTTCCATAGGTTACTGGTATTCTCTGAGTCAATACCCCTCGTGACGAAAAAGTGGCTATCTTAATAGTGCAATACTTCTTCCTCCGAGTTGCTCACACAGTTTACTACTTTTTGTGTAGTTTTTGTCTGCCAGAAACTATAATTCACTAGCTGTGTATCATAAAAGAGTCATCGTTTCTCCTCCTAGGGGTTTTCGAGATTTCTTAATCCAAACCGCAAGTAACGAGGCATTGGCTACCTTAAGAGAGTCATAGTTACTCGTCCCAATTGCTCACCCAGTCTGCCACTTTTCCTTACTGCGGCCAGTCTGCCAGAAGCGATATGTCACTCGTTGTGTATCTTAAGAGATTCATCGTTACTCCTTCCATAGGTTACTGGTATTCTCTGATTCAATGCCTCTCGTGACGAAAAAGTGGCTATCTTAATAGTGCAATACTTCTTCCTCCCAGTTGCTCACACAGTTTACTACTTTTTTGTGTAGTTTTTGTCTGCCAGAAACTATAATTCACTAGTTTTGTATCATAAAAGAGTCATCGTTTCTCCTCCTAGGGGTTATTCGAGACCTCTTAATCCAAACCGCAAGTAACGAGGCATTGGCTACCTTAAGAGAGTCATAGTTACTCGTCCCAATTGCTCACCCTGTCTGCCACTTTTCCTTACTGCGGCCAGTCTGCCAGAAGCGATATGTCACTCGTTGTGTATCTTAAGAGATTCATCGTTACTCCTTCCATAGGTTACTGGTATTCTCTGAGTCAATACCTCTCGTGACGAAAAAGTGGCTATCTTAATAGTGCAATACTTCTTCCTCCGAGTTGCTCACACAGTTTACTACTTTTTTGTGTAGTTTTTGTCTGCCAGAAACTATAATTCACTAGCTGTGTATCATAAAAGAGTCATCGTTTCTCCTCCTAGGGGTTATTCGAGACCTCTTAATGCAAACCGCAAGTAACGAGGCATTGGGTACCTTAAGAGAGTCATAGTTACTCGTCCCAATTGCTCACCCAGTCTGCCACTTTTCCTTACTGCGGCCAGTCTGCCAGAAGCGATATGTCACTCGTTGTGTATCTTAAGAGATCCATCGTTACTCTTTCCATAGGTTACTGGTATTCTCTAATTCAATGCCTCTCGTGACGAAAAAGTGGCTATCTTAATAGTGCAATAGTTCTTCCTCCCAGTTGCTCACACAGTTTACTACTTTTTTGTGTAGTTTTTGTCTGCCAGAAACTATAATTCACTAGTTTTGTATCATAAAACAGTCATCGTTTCTCCTCCTAGGGGTTATTCGAGACCTCTTAATCCAAACCGCAAGTAACGAGGCATTGGCTATCTTAAGAGAGTCATAGTCACTCGTCCCAATTGCTCACCCAGTCTGCCACTTTTTCTTACTGCGGCCAGTCTGCCAGAAGCGATATGTCACTCGTTGTGTATCTTAAGAGATTCATCGTTACTCCTTCCATAGGTTACTGGTATTCTCTGAGTCAATACCCCTCGTGACGAAAAAGTGGCTATCTTAATAGTGCAATACTTCTTCCTCCGAGTTGCTCACACAGTTTACTACTTTTTGTGTAGTTTTTGTCTGCCAGAAACTATAATTCACTAGCTGTGTATCATAAAAGAGTCATCGTTTCTCCTCCTAGGGGTTTTAGAGATTTCTTAATCCAAACCGCAAGTAACGAGGCATTGGCTACCTTAAGAGAGTCATAGTTACTCGTCCCCATTGCTCACCCAGTCTGCCACTTTTTCTTACTGTGGCCAGTCTGCCAGAAGCGATATGTCACTCGTTGTGTATCTTAAGAGATTCATCGTTACTCCTTCCATAGGTTACTGGTATTCTCTGAGTCAATACCTCTCTTGACGAAAAAGTGGCTATCTTAATAGTGCAATACTTCTTCCTCCGAGTTGCTCACACAGTTTACTACTTTTTGTGTACTTGCCAGTCTGCCAGAAGCGATATGTCACTAGTTGTGTATCATAAAAGAGTCATCGTTTCTCCTCCTAGGGGTTATTCGAGATTTCTTAATCCAAACCGCAAGTAACGAGGCATTGGCTACCTTAAGACAGTCATAGTTACTCGTCCCAATTGCTCACCCAGTCTGCCACTTTTCCTTACTGCGGCCAGTCTGCCAGAAGCGATATGTCACTCGTTGTGTATCTTAAGAGATTCATCGTTACTCCTTCCATAGGTTCCTGGTATTCTCTGATTCAATGCCTCTCGTGACGAAAAAGTGGCTATCTTAATAGTGCAATACTTCTTCCTCCCAGTTGCTCACACAGTTTACTACTTTTTTGTGTAGTTTTTGTCTGCCAGAAACTATAATTCACTAGTTTTGTATCATAAAAGAGTCATCGTTTCTCCTCCTAGGGGTTATTCGAGACCTCTTAATCCAAACCGCAAGTAACGAGGCATTGGCTACCTTAAGAGAGTCATAGTTACTCGTCCCAATTGCTCACCCAGTCTGCCACTTTTCCTTACTGCGGCCAGTCTGCCAGAAGCGATATGTCACTCGTTGTGTATCTTAAGAGATTCATCGTTACTCCTTCCATAGGTTACTGGTATTCTCTGAGTCAATACCTCTCTTGACGAAAAAGTGGCTATCTTAATAGTGCAATACTTCTTCCTCCGAGTTGCTCACACAGTTTACTACTTTTTGTGTAGTTTTTGTCTGCCAGAAACTATAATTCACTAGCTGTGTATCATAAAAGAGTCATCGTTTCTCCTCCTAGGGGTTTTCGAGATTTCTTAATCCAAACCGCAAGTAACGAGGCATTGGCTACCTTAAGAGAGTCATAGTTACTCGTCCCCATTGCTCACCCAGTCTGCGACTTTTTCTTACTGTGGCCAGTCTGCCAGAAGCGATATGTCACTCGTTGTGTATCTTAAGAGATTCATCGTTACTCCTTCCATAGGTTACTGGTATTCTCTGAGTCAATACCTCTCTTGACGAAAAAGTGGCTATCTTAATAGTGCAATACTTCTTCCTCCGAGTTGCTCACACAGTTTACTACTTTTTGTGTACTTGCCAGTCTGCCAGAAGCGATATGTCACTAGTTGTGTATCATAAAAGAGTCATCGTTTCTCCTCCTAGGGGTTATTCGAGATTTCTTAATCCAAACCGCAAGTAACGAGGCATTGGCTACCTTAAGACAGTCATAGTTACTCGTCCCAATTGCTCACCCAGTCTGCCACTTTTCCTTACTGCGGCCAGTCTGCCAGAAGCGATATGTCACTCGTTGTGTATCTTAAGAGATTCATCGTTACTCCTTCCATAGGTTACTGGTATTCTCTGAGTCAATACCTCTCTTGACGAAAAAGTGGCTATCTTAATAGTGCAATACTTCTTCCTCCCAGTTGCTCACACAGTTTACTACTTTTTTGTGTAGTTTTTGTCTGCCAGAAACTATAATTCACTAGTTTTGTATCATAAAAGAGTCATCGTTTCTCCTCCTAGGGGTTATTCGAGACCTCTTAATCCAAACCGCAAGTAACGAGGCATTGGCTACCTTAAGAGAGTCATAGTTACTCGTCCCAATTGCTCACCCAGTCTGCCACTTTTCCTTACTGCGGCCAGTCTGCCAGAAGCGATATGTCACTCGTTGTGTATCTTAAGAGATTCATCGTTACTCCTTCCATAGGTTACTGGTATTCTCTGAGTCAATACCTCTCTTGACGAAAAAGTGGCTATCTTAATAGTGCAATACTTCTTCCTCCGAGTTGCTCACACAGTTTACTACTTTTTGTGTAGTTTTTGTCTGCCAGAAACTATAATTCACTAGCTGTGTATCATAAAAGAGTCATCGTTTCTCCTCCTAGGGGTTTTCGAGATTTCTTAATCCAAACCGCAAGTAACGAGGCATTGGCTACCTTAAGAGAGTCATAGTTACTCGTCCCCATTGCTCACCCAGTTTGCCACTTTTTCTTACTGTGGCCAGTTTGCCAGAAGCGCTATGTCACTCGTTGTGTATCTTAAGAGATTCATCGTTACTCCTTCCATAGGTTACTGGTATTCTCTGAGTCAATACCTCTCTTGACGAAAAAGTGGCTATCTTAATAGTGCAATACTTCTTCCTCCCATTTGCTCACACAGTTTACTACTTTTTGTGTACTTGCCAGTCTGCCAGAAGCGATATGTCACTAGTTGTGTATCATAAAAGAGTCATCGTTTCTCCTCCTAGGGGTTATTCGAGATTTCTTAATCCAAACCGCAAGTAACGAGGCATTGGCTACCTTAAGAGAGTCATAGTTACTCGTCCCAATTGCTCACCCAGTCTGCCACTTTTCCTTACTGCGGCCAGTCTGCCAGAAGCGATATGTCACTCGTTGTGTATCTTAAGAGATTCATCGTTACTCCTTCCATAGGTTACTAGTATTCTCTGATTCAATGCCTCTCGTGACGAAAAAGTGGCTATCTTAATAGTGCAATACTTCTTCCTCCCATTTGCTCACACAGTTTACTACTTTTTTGTGTAGTTTTTGTCTGCCAGAAACTATAATTCACTAGTTTTGTATCATAAAAGAGTCATCGTTTCTCCTCCTAGGGGTTATTCGAGACCTCTTAATGCAAACCGCAGGTAACGAGGCATTGGCTACCTTAAGAGAGTCATAGTTACTCGTCCCAATTGCTCACCCAGTCTGCCACTTTTCCTTACTGCGGCCAGTCTGCCAGAAGCGATATCTCACTCGTTGTGTATCTTAAGAGATTCATCGTTACTCCTTCCATAGGTTACTGGTATTCTCTGAGTCAATACCTCTCTTGACGAAAAAGTGGCTATCTTAATAGTGCAATACTTCTTCCTCCGAGTTGCTCACACAGTTTACTACTTTTTGTGTAGTTTTTGTCTGCCAGAAACTATAATTCACTAGTTTTGTATCATAAAAGAGTCATCGTTTCTCCTCCTAGGGGTTATTCGAGACCTCTTAATCCAAACCGCAAGTAACGAGGCATTGGCTACCTTAAGAGAGTCATAGTTACTCGTCCCAATTGCTCACCCAGTCTGCCACTTTTCCTTACTGCGGCCAGTCTGCCAGAAGCGATATGTCACTCGTTGTGTATCTTAAGAGATTCATCGTTACTCCTTCCATAGGTTACTGGTATTCTCTGATTCAATGCCTCTCGTGACGAAAAAGTGGCTATCTTAATAGTGCAATACTTCTTCCTCCCAGTTGCTCACACAGTTTACTACTTTTTTGTGTAGTTTTTGTCTGCCAGAAACTATAATTCACTAGTTTTGTATCATAAAAGAGTCATCGTTTCTCCTCCTAGGGGTTATTCGAGACCTCTTAATCCAAACCGCAAGTAACGAGGCATTGGCTACCTTAAGAGAGTCATAGTTACTCGTCCCAATTGCTCACCCAGTCTGCCACTTTTCCTTACTGCGGCCAGTCTGCCAGAAGCGATATGTCACTCGTTGTGTATCTTAAGAGATTCATCGTTACTCCTTCCATAGGTTACTGGTATTCTCTGAGTCAATACCTCTCTTGACGAAAAAGTGGCTATCTTAATAGTGCAATACTTCTTCCTCCGAGTTGCTCACACAGTTTACTACTTTTTGTGTAGTTTTTGTCTGCCAGAAACTATAATTCACTAGCTGTGTATCATAAAAGAGTCATCGTTTCTCCTCCTAGGGGTTTTCGAGATTTCTTAATCCAAACCGCAAGTAACGAGGCATTGGCTACCTTAAGAGAGTCATAGTTACTCGTCCCCATTGCTCACCCAGTTTGCCACTTTTTCTTACTGTGGCCAGTTTGCCAGAAGCGCTATGTCACTCGTTGTGTATCTTAAGAGATTCATCGTTACTCCTTCCATAGGTTACTGGTATTCTCTGAGTCAATACCTCTCTTGACGAAAAAGTGGCTATCTTAATAGTGCAATACTTCTTCCTCCCATTTGCTCACACAGTTTACTACTTTTTGTGTACTTGCCAGTCTGCCAGAAGCGATATGTCACTAGTTGTGTATCATAAAAGAGTCATCGTTTCTCCTCCTAGGGGTTATTCGAGATTTCTTAATCCAAACCGCAAGTAACGAGGCATTGGCTACCTTAAGAGAGTCATAGTTACTCGTCCCAATTGCTCACCCAGTCTGCCACTTTTCCTTACTGCGGCCAGTCTGCCAGAAGCGATATGTCACTCGTTGTGTATCTTAAGAGATTCATCGTTACTCCTTCCATAGGTTACTAGTATTCTCTGATTCAATGCCTCTCGTGACGAAAAAGTGGCTATCTTAATAGTGCAATACTTCTTCCTCCCATTTGCTCACACAGTTTACTACTTTTTTGTGTAGTTTTTGTCTGCCAGAAACTATAATTCACTAGTTTTGTATCATAAAAGAGTCATCGTTTCTCCTCCTAGGGGTTATTCGAGACCTCTTAATGCAAACCGCAGGTAACGAGGCATTGGCTACCTTAAGAGAGTCATAGTTACTCGTCCCAATTGCTCACCCAGTCTGCCACTTTTCCTTACTGCGGCCAGTCTGCCAGAAGCGATATCTCACTCGTTGTGTATCTTAAGAGATTCATCGTTACTCCTTCCATAGGTTACTGGTATTCTCTGAGTCAATACCTCTCTTGACGAAAAAGTGGCTATCTTAATAGTGCAATACTTCTTCCTCCGAGTTGCTCACACAGTTTACTACTTTTTGTGTAGTTTTTGTCTGCCAGAAACTATAATTCACTAGCTGTGTATCATAAAAGAGTCATCGTTTCTCCTCCTAGGGGTTTTCGAGATTTCTTAATCCAAACCGCAAGTAACGAGGCATTGGCTACCTTAAGAGAGTCATAGTTACTCGTCCCCATTGCTCACCCAGTTTGCCACTTTTTCTTACTGTGGCCAGTTTGCCAGAAGCGCTATGTCACTCGTTGTGTATCTTAAGAGATTCATCGTTACTCCTTCCATAGGTTCCTGGTATTCTCTGAGTCAATACCTCTCTTGACGAAAAAGTGGCTATCTTAATAGTGCAATACTTCTTCCTCCCATTTGCTCACACAGTTTACTACTTTTTGTGTACTTGCCAGTCTGCCAGAAGCGATATGTCACTAGTTGTGTATCATAAAAGAGTCATCGTTTCTCCTCCTAGGGGTTATTCGAGACCTCTTAATCCAAACCGCAAGTAACGAGGCATTGGCTACCTTAAGAGAGTCATAGTTACTCGTCCCAATTGCTCACCCAGTCTGCCACTTTTCCTTACTGCGGCCAGTCTGCCAGAAGCGATATGTCACTCGTTGTGTATCTTAAGAGATTCATCGTTACTCCTTCCATAGGTTACTAGTATTCTCTGATTCAATGCCTCTCGTGACGAAAAAGTGGCTATCTTAATAGTGCAATACTTCTTCCTCCCATTTGCTCACACAGTTTACTACTTTTTTGTGTAGTTTTTGTCTGCCAGAAACTATAATTCACTAGTTTTGTATCATAAAAGAGTCATCGTTTCTCCTCCTAGGGGTTATTCGAGACCTCTTAATGCAAACCGCAGGTAAGGAGGCATTGGCTACCTTAAGAGAGTCATAGTTACTCGTCCCAATTGCTCACCCAGTCTGCCACTTTTCCTTACTGCGGCCAGTCTGCCAGAAGCGATATGTCACTCGTTGTGTATCTTAAGAGATTCATCGTTACTCTTTCCATAGGTTACTGGTATTCTCTGATTCAATGCCTCTCGTGATGAAAAAGTGGCTATCTTAATAGTGCAATACTTCTTCCTCCCAGTTGCTCACACAGTTTACTACTTTTTTGTGTAGTTTTTGTCTGCCAGAAACAATAATTAACTAGTTTTGTATCATAAAAGAGTCATCGTTCTCCTCCTAGGGGTTATTCGAGACCTCTTAATCCAAACCGCAAGTAACGAGGCATTGGCTACCTTAAGAGAGTCATAGTTACTCGTCCCAATTGCTCACCCAGTCTGCCACTTTTTCTTACTGCGGCCAGTCTGCCAGAAGCGATATGTCACTCGTTGTGTATCTTAAGAGATTGATCGTTACTCTTTCCATAGGTTACTGGTGTTCTCTGATTCAATGCCTCTCGTGACGAAAAAGTGGCTATCTTAATAGTGCAATACTTCTTCCTCCGAGTTGCTCACACAGTTTACTACTTTTTGTGCACTTGCCAGTCTGCCAGAAGCGATATGTCACTAGTTGTGTATCATAAAAGGGTCATCGTTTCTCCTCCTAGGGGTTATTCGAGATTTCTTAATCCAAACCGCAAGTAACGAGGCATTGGCTACCTTAAGAGAGTCATAGTTACTCGTCCCAATTGCTCACCCAGTCTGCCACTTTTCCTTACTGCGGCCAGTCTGCCAGAAGCGATATGTCACTCGTTGTGTATCTTAAGAGATTCATCGTTACTCTTTCCATAGGTTACTGAAATTCTCTGATTCAATGCCTCTCGTGACGAAAAAGTGGCTATCTTAATAGTGCAATACTTCTTCCTCCCAGTTGCTCACACAGTTTACTACTTTTTTGTGTAGTTTTTGTCTGCCAGAAACTATAATTCACGAGTTTTGTATCATAAAAGAGTCATCGTTTCTCCTCCTAGGGGTTATTCGAGACCTCTTAATGCAAACCGCAAGTAACGAGGCATTGGCTACCTTAAGAGAGTCATAGTTACTCGTCCCAATTGCTCACCCAGTCTGCCACTTTTCCTTACTGCGGCCAGTCTGCCAGAAGCGATATGTCACTCGTTGTGTATCTTAAGAGATTCATCGTTACTCCTTCCATAGGTTACTGGTATTCTCTGAGTCAATACCTCTCGTGACGAAAAAGTGGCTATCTTAATAGTGCAATACTTCTTCCTCCGAGTTGCTCACACACTTTACTACTTTTTGTGTAGTTTTTGTCTGCCAGAAACTATAATTCACTAGCTGTGTATCATAAAAGAGTCATCGTTTCTCCTCCTAGGGGTTTTCGAGATTTCTTAATCCAAACCGCAAGTAACGAGGCATTGGCTACCTTAAGAGAGTCATAGTTACTCGTCCCAATTGCTCACCCAGTCTGCCACTTTTCCTTACTGCGGCCAGTCTGCCAGAAGCGATATGTCACTCGTTGTGTATCTTAAGAGATTCATCGTTACTCTTTCCATAGGTTACTGGTATTCTCTAATTCAATGCCTCTCGTGACGAAAAAGTGGCTATCTTAATAGTGCAATAGTTCTTCCTCCCAGTTGCTCACACAGTTTACTACTTTTTTGTGTAGTTTTTGTCTGCCAGAAACTATAATTCACTAGTTTTGTATCATAAAACAGTCATCGTTTCTCCTCCTAGGGGTTATTCGAGACCTCTTAATCCAAACCGCAAGTAACGAGGCATTGGCTAGCTTAAGAGAGTCATAGTCACTCGTCCCAATTGCTCACCCAGTCTGCCACTTTTTCTTACTGCGGCCAGTCTGCCAGAAGCGATATGTCACTCGTTGTGTATCTTAAGAGATTCATCGTTACTCTTTCCATAGGTTACTGGTATTCTCTGATTCAATGCCTCTCGTGATGAAAAAGTGGCTATCTTAATAGTGCAATACTTCTTCCTCCCAGTTGCTCACACAGTTTACTACTTTTTTGTGTAGTTTTTGTCTGCCAGAAACAATAATTAACTAGTTTTGTATCATAAAAGAGTCATCGTTCTCCTCCTAGGGGTTATTCGAGACCTCTTAATCCAAACCGCAAGTAACGAGGCATTGGCTACCTTAAGAGAGTCATAGTTACTCGTCCCAATTGCTCACCCAGTCTGCCACTTTTTCTTACTGCGGCCAGTCTGCCAGAAGCGATATGTCACTCGTTGTGTATCTTAAGAGATTGATCGTTACTCTTTCCATAGGTTACTGGTGTTCTCTGATTCAATGCCTCTCGTGACGAAAAAGTGGCTATCTTAATAGTGCAATACTTCTTCCTCCGAGTTGCTCACACAGTTTACTACTTTTTGTGCACTTGCCAGTCTGCCAGAAGCGATATGTCACTAGTTGTGTATCATAAAAGGGTCATCGTTTCTCCTCCTAGGGGTTATTCGAGATTTCTTAATCCAAACCGCAAGTAACGAGGCATTGGCTACCTTAAGAGAGTCATAGTTACTCGTCCCAATTGCTCACCCAGTCTGCCACTTTTCCTTACTGCGGCCAGTCTGCCAGAAGCGATATGTCACTCGTTGTGTATCTTAAGAGATTCATCGTTACTCTTTCCATAGGTTACTGAAATTCTCTGATTCAATGCCTCTCGTGACGAAAAAGTGGCTATCTTAATAGTGCAATACTTCTTCCTCCCAGTTGCTCACACAGTTTACTACTTTTTTGTGTAGTTTTTGTCTGCCAGAAACTATAATTCACGAGTTTTGTATCATAAAAGAGTCATCGTTTCTCCTCCTAGGGGTTATTCGAGACCTCTTAATGCAAACCGCAAGTAACGAGGCATTGGCTACCTTAAGAGAGTCATAGTTACTCGTCCCAATTGCTCACCCAGTCTGCCACTTTTCCTTACTGCGGCCAGTCTGCCAGAAGCGATATGTCACTCGTTGTGTATCTTAAGAGATTCATCGTTACTCCTTCCATAGGTTACTGGTATTCTCTGAGTCAATACCTCTCGTGACGAAAAAGTGGCTATCTTAATAGTGCAATACTTCTTCCTCCGAGTTGCTCACACACTTTACTACTTTTTGTGTAGTTTTTGTCTGCCAGAAACTATAATTCACTAGCTGTGTATCATAAAAGAGTCATCGTTTCTCCTCCTAGGGGTTTTCGAGATTTCTTAATCCAAACCGCAAGTAACGAGGCATTGGCTACCTTAAGAGAGTCATAGTTACTCGTCCCAATTGCTCACCCAGTCTGCCACTTTTCCTTACTGCGGCCAGTCTGCCAGAAGCGATATGTCACTCGTTGTGTATCTTAAGAGATTCATCGTTACTCTTTCCATAGGTTACTGGTATTCTCTAATTCAATGCCTCTCGTGACGAAAAAGTGGCTATCTTAATAGTGCAATAGTTCTTCCTCCCAGTTGCTCACACAGTTTACTACTTTTTTGTGTAGTTTTTGTCTGCCAGAAACTATAATTCACTAGTTTTGTATCATAAAACAGTCATCGTTTCTCCTCCTAGGGGTTATTCGAGACCTCTTAATCCAAACCGCAAGTAACGAGGCATTGGCTAGCTTAAGAGAGTCATAGTCACTCGTCCCAATTGCTCACCCAGTCTGCCACTTTTTCTTACTGCGGCCAGTCTGCCAGAAGCGATATGTCACTCGTTGTGTATCTTAAGAGATTCATCGTTACTCCTTCCATAGGTTACTGGTATTCTCTGAGTCAATACCCCTCGTGACGAAAAAGTGGCTATCTTAATAGTGCAATACTTCTTCCTCCGAGTTGCTCACACAGTTTACTACTTTTTGTGTAGTTTTTGTCTGCCAGAAACTATAATTCACTAGCTGTGTATCATAAAAGAGTCATCGTTTCTCCTCCTAGGGGTTTTCGAGATTTCTTAATCCAAACCGCAAGTAACGAGGCATTGGCTACCTTAAGAGAGTCATAGTTTCTCGTCCCCATTGCTCACCCAGTCTGCCACTTTTTCTTACTGTGGCCAGTCTGCCAGAAGCGATATGTCACTCGTTGTGTATCTTAAGAGATTCATCGTTACTCCTTCCATAGGTTACTGGTATTCTCTGAGTCAATACCTCTCTTGACGAAAAAGTGGCTATCTTAATAGTGCAATACTTCTTCCTCCGAGTTGCTCACACAGTTTACTACTTTTTGTGTACTTGCCAGTCTGCCAGAAGCGATATGTCACTAGTTGTGTATCATAAAAGAGTCATCGTTTCTCCTCCTAGGGGTTATTCGAGATTTCTTAATCCAAACCGCAAGTAACGAGGCATTGGCTACCTTAAGAGAGTCATAGTTACTCGTCCCAATTGCTCACCCAGTCTGCCACTTTTCCTTACTGCGGCCAGTCTGCCAGAAGCGATATGTCACTCGTTGTGTATCTTAAGAGATTCATCGTTACTCCTTCCATAGGTTACTGGTATTCTCTGATTCAATGCCTCTCGTGACGAAAAAGTGGCTATCTTAATAGTGCAATACTTCTTCCTCCCAGTTGCTCACACAGTTTACTACTTTTTTGTGTAGTTTTTGTCTGCCAGAAACTATAATTCACTAGTTTTGTATCATAAAAGAGTCATCGTTTCTCCTCCTAGGGGTTATTCGAGACCTCTTAATCCAAACCGCAAGTAACGAGGCATTGGCTACCTTAAGAGAGTCATAGTTACTCGTCCCAATTGCTCACCCAGTCTGCCACTTTTCCTTACTGCGGCCAGTCTGCCAGAAGCGATATGTCACTCGTTGTGTATCTTAAGAGATTCATCGTTACTCTTTCCATAGGTTACTGGTATTCTCTGATTCAATGCCTCTCGTGACGAAAAAGTGGCTATCTTAATAGTGCAATACTTCTTCCTCCCAGTTGCTCACACAGTTTACTACTTTTTGTGTAGTTTTTGTCTGCCAGAAACTATAATTCACTAGTTTTGTATCATAAAAGAGTCATCGTTTCTCCTCCTAGGGGTTATTCGAGACCTCTTAATCCAAACCGCAAGTAACGAGGCATTGGCTACCTTAAGAGAGTCATAGTTTCTCGTCCCCATTGCTCACCCAGTCTGCCACTTTTTCTTACTGTGGCCAGTCTGCCAGAAGCGATATGTCACTCGTTGTGTATCTTAAGAGATTCATCGTTACTCCTTCCATAGGTTACTGGTATTCTCTGAGTCAATACCTCTCTTGACGAAAAAGTGGCTATCTTAATAGTGCAATACTTCTTCCTCCGAGTTGCTCACACAGTTTACTACTTTTTGTGTACTTGCCAGTCTGCCAGAAGCGATATGTCACTAGTTGTGTATCATAAAAGAGTCATCGTTTCTCCTCCTAGGGGTTATTCGAGATTTCTTAATCCAAACCGCAAGTAACGAGGCATTGGCTACCTTAAGAGAGTCATAGTTACTCGTCCCAATTGCTCACCCAGTCTGCCACTTTTCCTTACTGCGGCCAGTCTGCCAGAAGCGATATGTCACTAGTTGTGTATCTTAAGAGATTCATCGTTACTCCTTCCATAGGTTACTGGTATTCTCTGATTCAATGCCTCTCGTGACGAAAAAGTGGCTATCTTAATAGTGCAATACTTCTTCCTCCCAGTTGCTCACACAGTTTACTACTTTTTTGTGTAGTTTTTGTCTGCCAGAAACTATAATTCACTAGTTTTGTATCATAAAAGAGTCATCGTTTCTCCTCCTAGGGGTTATTCGAGACCTCTTAATCCAAACCGCAAGTAACGAGGCATTGGCTACCTTAAGAGAGTCATAGTTACTCGTCCCAATTGCTCACCCAGTCTGCCACTTTTCCTTACTGCGGCCAGTCTGCCAGAAGCGATATATCACTCGTTGTGTATCTTAAGAGATTCATCGTTACTCTTTCCATAGGTTACTGGTATTCTCTGATTCAATGCCTCTCGTGACGAAAAAGTGGCTATCTTAATAGTGCAATACTTCTTCCTCCCAGTTGCTCACACAGTTTACTACTTTTTTGTGTAGTTTTTGTCTGCCAGAAACTATAATTCACTAGTTTTGTATCATAAAAGAGTCATCGTTTCTCCTCCTAGGGGTTATTCGAGACCTCTTAATCCAAACCGCAAGTAACGAGGCATTGGCTACCTTAAGAGAGTCATAGTTACTCGTCCCAATTGCTCACCCAGTCTGCCACTTTTCCTTACTGCGGCCAGTCTGCCAGAAGCGATATGTCACTCGTTGTGTATCTTAAGAGATTCATCGTTACTCTTTCCATAGGTTACTGGTATTCTCTGATTCAATGACTCTCGTGACGAAAAAGTGGCTATCTTAATAGTGCAATACTTCTTCCTCCCAGTTGCTCACACAGTTTACTACTTTTTTGTGTAGTTTTTGTCTGCCAGAAACTATAATTCACTAGCTGTGTATCATAAAAGTGTCATCGTTTCTCCTCCTAGGGGTTATTCGAGACCTCTTAATGCAAACCGCAAGTAACGAGGCATTGGCTACCTTAAGAGAGTCATAGTTACTCGTCCCAATTGCTCACCCAGTCTGCCACTTTTCCTTACTGCGGCCAGTCTGCCAGAAGCGATATGTCACTCGTTGTGTATCTTAAGAGATTCATCGTTACTCTCTCCATAGGTTACTGGTATTCTCTAATTCAATGCCTCTCGTGACGAAAAAGTGGCTATCTTAATAGTGCAATAGTTCTTCCTCCCAGTTGCTCACACAGTTTACTACTTTTTTGTGTAGTTTTTGTCTGCCAGAAACTATAATTCACTAGTTTTGTATCATAAAACAGTCATCGTTTCTCCTCCTAGGGGTTATTCGAGACCTCTTAATCCAAACCGCAAGTAACGAGGCATTGGCTACCTTAAGAGAGTCATAGTTTCTCGTCCCCATTGCTCACCCAGTCTGCCACTTTTTCTTACTGTGGCCAGTCTGCCAGAAGCGATATGTCACTCGTTGTGTATCTTAAGAGATTCATCGTTACTCCTTCCATAGGTTACTGGTATTCTCTGAGTCAATACCTCTCTTGACGAAAAAGTGGCTATCTTAATAGTGCAATACTTCTTCCTCCGAGTTGCTCACACAGTTTACTACTTTTTGTGTACTTGCCAGTCTGCCAGAAGCGATATGTCACTAGTTGTGTATCATAAAAGAGTCATCGTTTCTCCTCCTAGGGGTTATTCGAGATTTCTTAATCCAAACCGCAAGTAACGAGGCATTGGCTACCTTAAGAGAGTCATAGTTACTCGTCCCAATTGCTCACCCAGTCTGCCACTTTTCCTTACTGCGGCCAGTCTGCCAGAAGCGATATGTCACTAGTTGTGTATCTTAAGAGATTCATCGTTACTCCTTCCATAGGTTACTGGTATTCTCTGATTCAATGCCTCTCGTGACGAAAAAGTGGCTATCTTAATAGTGCAATACTTCTTCCTCCCAGTTGCTCACACAGTTTACTACTTTTTTGTGTAGTTTTTGTCTGCCAGAAACTATAATTCTCTAGTTTTGTATCATAAAAGAGTCATCGTTTCTCCTCCTAGGGGTTATTCGAGACCTCTTAATCCAAACCGCAAGTAACGAGGCATTGGCTACCTTAAGAGAGTCATAGTTACTCGTCCCAATTGCTCACCCAGTCTGCCACTTTTCCTTACTGCGGCCAGTCTGCCAGAAGCGATATGTCACTCGTTGTGTATCTTAAGAGATTCATCGTTACTCCTTCCATAGGTTACTGGTATTCTCTGAGTCAATACCCCTCGTGACGAAAAAGTGCCTATCTTAATAGTGCAATACTTCTTCCTCCGAGTTGCTCACACAGTTTACTACTTTTTGTGTAGTTTTTGTCTGCCAGAAACTATAATTCACTAGCTGTGTATCATAAAAGAGTCATCGTTTCTCCTCCTAGGGGTTTTCGAGATTTCTTAATCCTAACCGCAAGTAACGAGGCATTGGCTACCTTAAGAGAGTCATAGTTACTCGTCCCCATTGCTCACCCAGTCTGCCACTTTTTCTTACTGTGGCCAGTCTGCCAGAAGCGATATGTCACTCGTTGTGTATCTTAAGAGATTCATCGTTACTCCTTCCATAGGTTACTGGTATTCTCTGAGTCAATACCTCTCTTGACGAAAAAGTGGCTATCTTAATAGTGCAATACTTCTTCCTCCGAGTTGCTCACACAGTTTACTACTTTTTGTGTACTTGCCAGTCTGCCAGAAGCGATATGTCACTAGTTGTGTATCATAAAAGAGTCATCGTTTCTCCTCCTAGGGGTTATTCGAGATTTCTTAATGCAAACCGCAAGTAACGAGGCATTGGCTACCTTAAGAGAGTCATAGTTACTCGTCCCAATTGCTCACCCAGTCTGCCACTTTTCCTTACTGCGGCCAGTCTGCCAGAAGCGATATGTCACTCGTTGTGTATCTTAAGAGATTCATCGTTACTCCTTCCATAGGTTACTGGTATTCTCTGATTCAATGCCTCTCGTGACGAAAAATTGGCTATCTTAATAGTGCAATACTTCTTCCTCCCAGTTGCTCACACAGTTTACTACTTTTTTGTGTAGTTTTTGTCTGCCAGAAACTATAATTCACTAGTTTTGTATCATAAAAGAGTCATCGTTTCTCCTCCTAGGGGTTATTCGAGACCTCTTAATCCAAACCGCAAGTAACGAGGCATTGGCTACCTTAAGAGAGTCATAGTTACTCGTCCCAATTGCTCACCCAGTCTGCCACTTTTCCTTACTGCGGCCAGTCTGCCAGAAGCGATATGTCACTCGTTGTGTATCTTAAGAGATTCATCGTTACTCCTTCCATAGGTTACTGGTATTCTCTGAGTCAATACCTCTCGTGACGAAAAAGTGGCTATCTTAATAGTGCAATACTTCTTCCTCCGAGTTGCTCACACAGTTTACTACTTTTTGTGTAGTTTTTGTCTGCCAGAAACTATAATTCACTAGCTGTGTATCATAAAAGAGTCATCGTTTCTCCTCCTAGGGGTTTTCGAGATTTCTTAATCCAAACCGCAAGTAACGAGGCATTGGCTACCTTAAGAGAGAGATAGTTACTCGTCCCCATTGCTCACCCAGTCTGCCACTTTTTCTTACTGTGGCCAGTTTGCCAGAAGCGCTATGTCACTCGTTGTGTATCTTAAGAGATTCATCGTTACTCCTTCCATAGGTTACTGGTATTCTCTGAGTCAATACCTCTCTTGACGAAAAAGTGGCTATCTTAATAGTGCAATACTTCTTCCTCCCATTTGCTCACACAGTTTACTACTTTTTGTGTACTTGCCAGTCTGCCAGAAGCGATATGTCACTAGTTGTGTATCATAAAAGAGTCATCGTTTCTCCTCCTAGGGGTTATTCGAGATTTCTTAATCCAAACCGCAAGTAACGACGCATTGGCTACCTTAAGAGAGTCATAGTTACTCGTCCCAATTGCTCACCCAGTCTGCCACTTTTCCTTACTGCGGCCAGTCTGCCAGAAGCGATATGTCACTCGTTGTGTATCTTAAGAGATTCATCGTTACTCCTTCCATAGGTTACTAGTATTCTCTGATTCAATGCCTCTCGTGACGAAAAAGTGGCTATCTTAATAGTGCAATACTTCTTCCTCCCATTTGCTCACACAGTTTACTACTTTTTTGTGTAGTTTTTGTCTGCCAGAAACTATAATTCACTAGTTTTGTATCATAAAAGAGTCATCGTTTCTCCTCCTAGGGGTTATTCGAGACCTCTTAATGCAAACCGCAAGTAACGAGGCATTGGCTACCTTAAGAGAGTCATAGTTACTCGTCCCAATTGCTCACCCAGTCTGCCACTTTTTCTTACTGCGGCCAGTCTGCCAGAAGCGATATGTCACTCGTTGTGTATCTTAAGAGATTGATCGTTACTCTTTCCATAGGTTACTGGTGTTCTCTGATTCAATGCCTCTCGTGACGAAAAAGTGGCTATCTTAATAGTGCAATACTTCTTCCTCCGAGTTGCTCACACAGTTTACTACTTTTTGTGTACTTGCCAGTCTGCCAGAAGCGATATGTCACTAGTTGTGTATCATAAAAGGGTCATCGTTTCTCCTCCTAGGGGTTATTCGAGATTTCTTAATCCAAACCGCAAGTAACGAGGCATTGGCTACCTTAAGAGAGTCATAGTTACTCGTCCCAATTGCTCACCCAGTCTGCCACTTTTCCTTACTGCAGCCAGTCTGCCAGAAGCGATATGTCACTCGTTGTGTATCTTAAGAGATTCATCGTTACTCTTTCCATAGGTTACTGGTATTCTCTGATTCAATGCCTCTCGTGACGAAAAAGTGGCTATCTTAATAGTGCAATACTTCTTCCTCCCAGTTGCTCACACAGTTTACTACTTTTTTGTGTAGTTTTTGTCTGCCAGAAACTATAATTCACTAGCTGTGTATCATAAAACAGTCATCGTTTCTCCTCCTAGGGGTTATTCGAGACCTCTTAATGCAAACCGCAAGTAACGAGGCATTGGCTACCTTAAGAGAGTCATAGTTACTCGTCCCAATTGCTCACCCAGTCTGCCACTTTTCCTTACTGCGGCCAGTCTGCCAGAAGCGATATGTCACTCGTTGTGTATCTTAAGAAATTCATCGTTACTCTTTCCATAGGTTACTGGTATTCTCTAATTCAATGCCTCTCGTGACGAAAAAGTGGCTATCTTAATAGTGCAATAGTTCTTCCTCCCAGTTGCTCACACAGTTTACTACTTTTTTGTGTAGTTTTTGTCTGCCAGAAACTATAATTCACTAGTTTTGTATCATAAAAGAGTCATCGTTTCTCCTCCTAGGGGTTATTCGAGACCTCTTAATGCAAACCGCAAGTAACGAGGCATTGGCTACCTTAAGAGAGTCATAGTTACTCGTCCCAATTGCTCACCCAGTCTGCCACTTTTCCTTACTGCGGCCAGTCTGCCAGAAGCGATATGTCACTCGTTGTGTATCTTAAGAGATTCATCGTTACTCTTTCCATAGGTTACTGGTATTCTCTGATTCAATGCCTCTCGTGACGAAAAAGTGGCTATCTTAATAGTGCAATACTTCTTCCTCCCAGTTGCTCACACAGTTTACTACTTTTTTGTGTAGTTTTTGTCTGCCAGAAACTATAATTCACTAGTTTTGTATCATAAAACAGTCATCGTTTCTCCTCCTAGGGGTTATTCGAGACCTCTTAATCCAAACCGCAAGTAACGAGGCATTGGCTACCTTAAGAGAGTCATAGTCACTCGTCCCAATTGCTCACCCAGTCTGCCACTTTTTCGTACTGCGGCCAGTCTGCCAGAAGCGATATGTCACTCGTTGTGTATCTTAAGAGATTCATCGTTACTCCTTCCATAGGTTACTGGTATTCTCTGAGTCAATACCCCTCGTGACGAAAAAGTGGCTATCTTAATAGTGCAATACTTCTTCCTCCGAGTTGCTCACACAGTTTACTACTTTTTGTGTAGTTTTTGTCTGCCAGAAACTATAATTCACTAGCTGTGTATCATAAAAGAGTCATAGTTTCTCCTCCTAGGGGTTTTCGAGATTTCTTAATCCAAACCGCAAGTAACGAGGCATTGGCTACCTTAAGAGAGACATAGTTACTCGTCCCCATTGCTCACCCAGTCTGCCACTTTTTCTTACTGTGGTCAGTCTGCCAGAAGCGATATGTCACTCGTTGTGTATCTTAAGAGATTCATCGTTACTCTTTCCATAGGTTACTGGTATTCTCTGATTCAATGCCTCTCGTGACGAAAAAGTGGCTATCTTAATAGTGCAATACTTCTTCCTCCCAGTTGCTCACACAGTTTACTACTTTTTTGTGTAGTTTTTGTATGCCAGAAACTATAATTCACTAGTTTTGTATCATAAAAGAGTCATCGTTTCTCCTCCTAGGGGTTTTAGAGATTTCTTAATCCAAACCGCAAGTAACGAGGCATTGGCTACCTTAAGAGAGTCATAGTTACTCGTCCCCATTGCTCACCCAGTCTGCCACTTTTTCTTACTGTGGCCAGTCTGCCAGAAGCGATATGTCACTCGTTGTGTATCTTAAGAGATTCATCGTTACTCCTTCCATAGGTTACTGGTATTCTCTGAGTCAATACCTCTCTTGACGAAAAAGTGGCTATCTTAATAGTGCAATACTTCTTCCTCCGAGTTGCTCACACAGTTTACTACTTTTTGTGTACTTGCCAGTCTGCCAGAAGCGATATGTCACTAGTTGTGTATCATAAAAGAGTCATCGTTTCTCCTCCTAGGGGTTATTCGAGATTTCTTAATCCAAACCGCAAGTAACGAGGCATTGGCTATCTTAAGAGAGTCATAGTTACTCGTCCCAATTGCTCACCCAGTCTGCCACTTTTCCTTACTGCGGCCAGTCTGCCAGAAGCGATATGTCACTCGTTGTGTATCTTAAGAGATTCATCGTTACTCCTTCCATAGGTTACTGGTATTCTCTGATTCAATGCCTCTCGTGACGAACAAGTGGCTATCTTAATAGTGCAATACTTCTTCCTCCCAGTTGCTCACACAGTTTACTACTTTTTTGTGTAGTTTTTGTCTGCCAGAAACTATAATTCACTAGTTTTGTATCATAAAAGAGTCATCGTTTCTCCTCCTAGGGGTTATTCGAGACCTCTTAATCCAAACCGCAAGTAACGAGGCATTGGCTACCTTAAGAGAGTCATAGTTACTCGTCCCAATTGCTCACCCAGTCTGCCACTTTTCCTTACTGCGGCCAGTCTGCCAGAAGCGATATGTCACTCGTTGTGTATCTTAAGAGATTCATCGTTACTCCTTCCATAGGTTACTGGTATTCTCTGAGTCAATACCTCTCTTGACGAAAAAGTGGCTATCTTAATAGTGCAATACTTCTTCCTCCGAGTTGCTCACACAGTTTACTACTTTTTGTGTAGTTTTTGTCTGCCAGAAACTATAATTCACTAGCTGTGTATCATAAAAGAGTCATCGTTTCTCCTCCTAGGGGTTTTCGAGATTTCTTAATCCAAACCGCAAGTAACGAGGCATTGGCTACCTTAAGAGAGTCATAGTTACTCGTCCCCATTGCTCACCCAGTTTGCCACTTTTTCTTACTGTGGCCAGTTTGCCAGAAGCGCTATGTCACTCGTTGTGTATCTTAAGAGATTCATCGTTACTCCTTCCATAGGTTACTGGTATTCTCTGAGTCAATACCTCTCTTGACGAAAAAGTGGCTATCTTAATAGTGCAATACTTCTTCCTCCCATTTGCTCACACAGTTTACTACTTTATGTGTACTTGCCAGTCTGCCAGAAGCGATATGTCACTAGTTGTGTATCATAAAAGAGTCATCGTTTCTCCTCCTAGGGGTTATTCGAGATTTCTTAATCCAAACCGCAAGTAACGAGGCATTGGCTACCTTAAGAGAGTCATAGTTACTCGTCCCAATTGCTCACCCAGTCTGCCACTTTTCCTTACTGCGGCCAGTCTGCCAGAAGCGATATGTCACTCGTTGTGTATCTTAAGAGATTCATCGTTACTCCTTCCATAGGTTACTAGTATTCTCTGATTCAATGCCTCTCGTGACGAAAAAGTGGCTATCTTAATAGTGCAATACTTCTTCCTCCCATTTGCTCACACAGTTTACTACTTTTTTGTGTAGTTTTTGTCTGCCAGAAACTATAATTCACTAGTTTTGTATCATAAAAGAGTCATCGTTTCTCCTCCTAGGGGTTATTCGAGACCTCTTAATGCAAACCGCAAGTAACGAGGCATTGGCTACCTTAAGAGAGTCATAGTTACTCGTCCCAATTGCTCACCCAGTCTGCCACTTTTCCTTACTGCGGCCAGTCTGCCAGAAGCGATATGTCACTCGTTGTGTATCTTAAGAGATTCATCGTTACTCTTTCCATAGGTTACTGGTATTCTCTGATTCAATGCCTCTCGTGATGAAAAAGTGGCTATCTTAATAGTGCAATACTTCTTCCTCCCAGTTGCTCACACAGTTTACTACTTTTTTGTGTAGTTTTTGTCTGCCAGAAACAATAATTAACTAGTTTTGTATCATAAAAGAGTCATCGTTCTCCTCCTAGGGGTTATTCGAGACCTCTTAATCCAAACCGCAAGTAACGAGGCATTGGCTACCTTAAGAGAGTCATAGTTACTCGTCCCAATTGCTCACCCAGTCTGCCACTTTTTCTTACTGCGGCCAGTCTGCCAGAAGCGATATGTCACTCGTTGTGTATCTTAAGAGATTGATCGTTACTCTTTCCATAGGTTACTGGTGTTCTCTGATTCAATGCCTCTCGTGACGAAAAAGTGGCTATCTTAATAGTGCAATACTTCTTCCTCCGAGTTGCTCACACAGTTTACTACTTTTTGTGTACTTGCCAGTCTGCCAGAAGCGATATGTCACTAGTTGTGTATCATAAAAGGGTCATCGTTTCTCCTCCTAGGGGTTATTCGAGATTTCTTAATCCAAACCGCAAGTAACGAGGCATTGGCTACCTTAAGAGAGTCATAGTTACTCGTCCCAATTGCTCACCCAGTCTGCCACTTTTCCTTACTGCGGCCAGTCTGCCAGAAGCGATATGTCACTCGTTGTGTATCTTAAGAGATTCATCGTTACTCTTTCCATAGGTTACTGGTATTCTCTGATTCAATGCCTCTCGTGACGAAAAAGTGGCTATCTTAATAGTGCAATACTTCTTCCTCCCAGTTGCTCACACAGTTTACTACTTTTTTGTGTAGTTTTTGTCTGCCAGAAACTATAATTCACTAGCTGTGTATCATAAAAGAGTCATCGTTTCTCCTCCTAGGGGTTATTCGAGACCTCTTAATGCAAACCGCAAGTAACGAGGCATTGGCTACCTTAAGAGAGTCATAGTTACTCGTCCCAATTGCTCACCCAGTCTGCCACTTTTCCTTACTGCGGCCAGTCTGACAGAAGCGATATGTCACTCGTTGTGTATCTTAAGAGATTCATCGTTACTCTTTCCATAGGTTACTGGTATTCTCTAATTCAATGCCTCTCGTGACGAAAAAGTGGCTATCTTAATAGTGCAATAGTTCTTCCTCCCAGTTGCTCACACAGTTTACTACTTTTTTGTGTAGTTTTTGTCTGCCAGAAACTATAATTCACTAGTTTTGTATCATAAAACAGTCATCGTTTCTCCTCCTAGGGGTTATTCGAGACCTCTTAATCCAAACCGCAAGTAACGAGGCATTGGCTACCTTAAGAGAGTCATAGTCACTCGTCCCAATTGCTCACCCAGTCTGCCACTTTTTCTTACTGCGGCCAGTCTGCCAGAAGCGATATGTCACTCGTTGTGTATCTTAAGAGATTCATCGTTACTCCTTCCATAGGTTACTGGTATTCTCTGAGTCAATACCCCTCGTGACGAAAAAGTGGCTATCTTAATAGTGCAATACTTCTTCCTCCGAGTTGCTCACACAGTTTACTACTTTTTGTGTAGTTTTTGTCTGCCAGAAACTATAATTCACTAGCTGTGTATCATAAAAGAGTCATCGTTTCTCCTCCTAGGGGTTTTCGAGATTTCTTAATCCAAACCGCAAGTAACGAGGCATTGGCTACCTTAAGAGAGTCATAGTTACTCGTCCCCATTGCTCACCCAGTCTGCCACTTTTTCTTACTGTGGCCAGTCTGCCAGAAGCGATATGTCACTCGTTGTGTATCTTAAGAGATTCATCGTTACTCCTTCCATAGGTTACTGGTATTCTCTGAGTCAATACCTCTCTTGACGAAAAAGTGGCTATCTTAATAGTGCAATACTTCTTCCTCCGAGTTGCTCACACAGTTTACTACTTTTTGTGTACTTGCCAGTCTGCCAGAAGCGATATGTCACTAGTTGTGTATCATAAAAGAGTCATCGTTTCTCCTCCTAGGGGTTATTCGAGATTTCTTAATCCAAACCGCAAGTAACGAGGCATTGGCTACCTTAAGAGAGTCATAGTTACTCGTCCCAATTGCTCACCCAGTCTGCCACTTTTCCTTACTGCGGCCAGTCTGCCAGAAGCGATATGTCACTCGTTGTGTATCTTAAGAGATTCATCGTTACTCCTTCCATAGGTTACTGGTATTCTCTGATTCAATGCCTCTCGTGACGAAAAAGTGGCTATCTTAATAGTGCAATACTTCTTCCTCCCAGTTGCTCACACAGTTTACTACCTTTTTGTGTAGTTTTTGTCTGCCAGAAACTATAATTCACTAGTTTTGTATCATAAAAGAGTCATCGTTTCTCCTCCTAGGGGTTATTCGAGACCTCTTAATCCAAACCGCAAGTAACGAGGCATTGGCTACCTTAAGAGAGTCATAGTTACTCGTCCCAATTGCTCACCCAGTCTGCCACTTTTCCTTACTGCGGCCAGTCTGCCAGAAGCGATATGTCACTCGTTGTGTATCTTAAGAGATTCATCGGTACTCTTTCCATAGGTTACTGGTATTCTCTGATTCAATGCCTCTCGTGACGAAAAAGTGGCTATCTTAATAGTGCAATACTTCTTCCTCCCAGTTGCTCACACAGTTTACTACTTTTTTGTGTAGTTTTTGTCTGCCAGAAACTATAATTCACTAGTTTTGTATCAAAAAAGAGTCATCGTTTCTCCTCCTAGGGGTTATTCGAGACCTCTTAATCCAAACCGCAAGTAACGAGGCATTGGCTACCTTAAGAGAGTCATAGTTACTCGTCCCAATTGCTCACCCAGTCTGCCACTTTTCCTTACTGCGGCCAGTCTGCCAGAAGCGATATGTCACTCGTTGTGTATCTTAAGAGATTCATCGTTACTCTTTCCATAGGTTACTGGTATTCTCTGATTCAATGACTCTCGTGACGAAAAAGTGGCTATCTTAATAGTGCAATACTTCTTCCTCCCAGTTGCTCACACAGTTTACTACTTTTTTGTGTAGTTTTTGTCTGCCAGAAACTATAATTCACTAGCTGTGTATCATAAAAGAGTCATCGTTTCTCCTCCTAGGGGTTATTCGAGACCTCTTAATGCAAACCGCAAGTAACGAGGCATTGGCTACCTTAAGAGAGTCATAGTTACTCGTCCCAATTGCTCACCCAGTCTGCCACTTTTCCTTACTGCGGCCAGTCTGACAGAAGCGATATGTCACTCGTTGTGTATCTTAAGAGATTCATCGTTACTCTTTCCATAGGTTACTGGTATTCTCTAATTCAATGCCTCTCGTGACGAAAAAGTGGCTATCTTAATAGTGCAATAGTTCTTCCTCCCAGTTGCTCACACAGTTTACTACTTTTTTGTGTAGTTTTTGTCTGCCAGAAACTATAATTCACTAGTTTTGTATCATAAAACAGTCATCGTTTCTCCTCCTAGGGGTTATTCGAGACCTCTTAATCCAAACCGCAAGTAACGAGGCATTGGCTACCTTAAGAGAGTCATAGTCACTCGTCCCAATGGCTCACCCAGTCTGCCACTTTTTCTTACTGCGGCCAGTCTGCCAGAAGCGATATGTCACTCGTTGTGTATCTTAAGAGATTCATCGTTACTCCTTCCATAGGTTACTGGTATTCTCTGAGTCAATACCCCTCGTGACGAAAAAGTGGCTATCTTAATAGTGCAATACTTCTTCCTCCGAGTTGCTCACACAGTTTACTACTTTTTGTGTAGTTTTTGTCTGCCAGAAACTATAATTCACTAGCTGTGTATCATAAAAGAGTCATCGTTTCTCCTCCTAGGGGTTTTCGAGATTTCTTAATCCAAACCGCAAGTAACGAGGCATTGGCTACCTTAAGAGAGTCATAGTTACTCGTCCCCATTGCTCACCCAGTCTGCCACTTTTTCTTACTGTGGCCAGTCTGCCAGAAGCGATATGTCACTCGTTGTGTATCTTAAGAGATTCATCGTTACTCCTTCCATAGGTTACTGGTATTCTCTGAGTCAATACCTCTCTTGACGAAAAAGTGGCTATCTTAATAGTGCAATACTTCTTCCTCCGAGTTGCTCACACAGTTTACTACTTTTTGTGTACTTGCCAGTCTGCCAGAAGCGATATGTCACTAGTTGTGTATCATAAAAGAGTCATCGTTTCTCCTCCTAGGGGTTATTCGAGATTTCTTAATCCAAACCGCAAGTAACGAGGCATTGGCTACCTTAAGAGAGTCATAGTTACTCGTCCCAATTGCTCACCCAGTCTGCCACTTTTCCTTACTGCGGCCAGTCTGCCAGAAGCGATATGTCACTCGTTGTGTATCTTAAGAGATTCATCGTTACTCCTTCCATAGGTTACTGGTATTCTCTGATTCAATGCCTCTCGTGACGAAAAAGTGGCTATCTTAATAGTGCAATACTTCTTCCTCCCAGTTGCTCACACAGTTTACTACCTTTTTGTGTAGTTTTTGTCTGCCAGAAACTATAATTCACTAGTTTTGTATCATAAAAGAGTCATCGTTTCTCCTCCTAGGGGTTATTCGAGACCTCTTAATCCAAACCGCAAGTAACGAGGCATTGGCTACCTTAAGAGAGTCATAGTTACTCGTCCCAATTGCTCACCCAGTCTGCCACTTTTCCTTACTGCGGCCAGTCTGCCAGAAGCGATATGTCACTCGTTGTGTATCTTAAGAGATTCATCGGTACTCTTTCCATAGGTTACTGGTATTCTCTGATTCAATGCCTCTCGTGACGAAAAAGTGGCTATCTTAATAGTGCAATACTTCTTCCTCCCAGTTGCTCACACAGTTTACTACTTTTTTGTGTAGTTTTTGTCTGCCAGAAACTATAATTCACTAGTTTTGTATCAAAAAAGAGTCATCGTTTCTCCTCCTAGGGGTTATTCGAGACCTCTTAATCCAAACCGCAAGTAACGAGGCATTGGCTACCTTAAGAGAGTCATAGTTACTCGTCCCAATTGCTCACCCAGTCTGCCACTTTTCCTTACTGCGGCCAGTCTGCCAGAAGCGATATGTCACTCGTTGTGTATCTTAAGAGATTCATCGTTACTCTTTCCATAGGTTACTGGTATTCTCTGATTCAATGACTCTCGTGACGAAAAAGTGGCTATCTTAATAGTGCAATACTTCTTCCTCCCAGTTGCTCACACAGTTTACTACTTTTTTGTGTAGTTTTTGTCTGCCAGAAACTATAATTCACTAGCTGTGTATCATAAAAGAGTCATCGTTTCTCCTCCTAGGGGTTATTCGAGACCTCTTAATGCAAACCGCAAGTAATGAGGCATTGGCTACCTTAAGAGAGTCATAGTTACTCGTCCCAATTGCTCACCCAGTCTGCCACTTTTCCTTACTGCGGCCAGTCTGCCAGAAGCGATATGTCACTCGTTGTGTATCTTAAGAGATTCATCGTTACTCTTTCCATAGGTTACTGGTATTCTCTAATTCAATGCCTCTCGTGACGAAAAAGTGGCTATCTTAATAGTGCAATAGTTCTTCCTCCCAGTTGCTCACACAGTTTACTACTTTTTTGTGTAGTTTTTGTCTGCCAGAAACTATAATTCACTAGTTTTGTATCATAAAACAGTCATCGTTTCTCCTCCTAGGGGTTATTCGAGACCTCTTAATCCAAACCGCAAGTAACGAGGCATTGGCTACCTTAAGAGAGTCATAGTCACTCGGCCCAATTGCTCACCCAGTCTGCCACTTTTTCTTACTGCGGCCAGTCTGCCAGAAGCGATATGTCACTCGTTGTGTATCTTAAGAGATTCATCGTTACTCCTTCCATAGGTTACTGGTATTCTCTGAGTCAATACCCCTCGTGACGAAAAAGTGGCTATCTTAATAGTGCAATACTTCTTCCTCCGAGTTGCTCACACAGTTTACTACTTTTTGTGTAGTTTTTGTCTGCCAGAAACTATAATTCACTAGCTGTGTATCATAAAAGAGTCATCGTTTCTCCTCCTAGGGGTTTTCGAGATTTCTTAATCCAAACCGCAAGTAACGAGGCATTGGCTACCTTAAGAGAGTCATAGTTACTCGTCCCCATTGCTCACCCAGTCTGCCACTTTTTCTTACTGTGGCCAGTCTGCCAGAAGCGATATGTCACTCGTTGTGTATCTTAAGAGATTCATCGTTACTCCTTCCATAGGTTACTGGTATTCTCTGAGTCAATACCTCTCTTGACGAAAAAGTGGCTATCTTAATAGTGCAATACTTCTTCCTCCGAGTTGCTCACACAGTTTACTACTTTTTGTGTACTTGCCAGTCTGCCAGAAGCGATATGTCACTAGTTGTGTATCATAAAAGAGTCATCGTTTCTCCTCCTAGGGGTTATTCGAGATTTCTTAATCCAAACCGCAAGTAACGAGGCATTGGCTACCTTAAGAGAGTCATAGTTACTCGTCCCAATTGCTCACCCAGTCTGCCACTTTTCCTTACTGCGGCCAGTCTGCCAGAAGCGATATGTCACTCGTTGTGTATCTTAAGAGATTCATCGTTACTAATTGCATAGGTTACTGGTATTCTCTGATTCAATGCCTCTCGTGACGAAAAAGTGGCTATCTTAATAGTGCAATACTTCTTCCTCCCAGTTGCTCACACAGTTTACTACTTTTTTGTGTAGTTTTTGTCTGCCAGAAACTATAGTTCACTAGTTTTGTATCATAAAAGAGTCATCGTTTCTCCTCCTAGGGGTTATTCGAGACCTCTTAATCCAAACCGCAAGTAACGAGGCATTGGCTACCTTAAGAGAGTCATAGTTACTCGTCCCAATTGCTCACCCAGTCTGCCACTTTTCCTTACTGCGGCCAGTCTGCCAGAAGCGATATGTCACTCGTTGTGTATCTTAAGAGATTCATCGTTACTCCTTCCATAGGTTACTGGTATTCTCTGAGTCAATACCTCTCGTGACGAAAAAGTGGCTATCTTAATAGTGCAATACTTCTTCCTCCGAGTTGCTCACACAGTTTACTACTTTTTGTGTAGTTTTTGTCTGCCAGAAACTATAATTCATTAGCTGTGTATCATAAAAGAGTCATAGTTTCTCCTCCTAGGGGTTTTCGAGATTTCTTAATCCAAACCGCAAGTAACGAGGCATTGGCTACCTTAAGAGAGAGATAGTTACTCGTCCCCATTGCTCACCCAGTCTGCCACTTTTTCTTACTGTGGCCAGTTTGCCAGAAGCGCTATGTCACTCGTTGTGTATCTTAAGAGATTCATCGTTACTCCTTCCATAGGTTACTGGTATTCTCTGAGTCAATACCTCTCTTGACGAAAAAGTGGCTATCTTAATAGTGCAATACTTCTTCCTCCGAGTTGCTCACACAGTTTACTACTTTTTGTGTACTTGCCAGTCTGCCAGAAGCGATATGTCACTAGTTGTGTATCATAAAAGAGTCATCGTTTCTCCTCCTAGGGGTTATTCGAGATTTCTTAATCCAAACCGCAAGTAACGAGGCATTGGCTACCTTAAGAGAGTCATAGTTACTCGTCCCAATTGCTCACCCAGTCTGCCACTTTTCCTTACTGCGGCCAGTCTGCCAGAAGCGATATGTCACTCGTTGTGTATCTTAAGAGATTCATCGTTACTCCTTCCATAGGTTACTGGTATTCTCTGATTCAATGCCTCTCGTGACGAAAAAGTGGCTATCTTAATAGTGCAATACTTCTTCCTCCCAGTTGCTCACACAGTTTACTACTTTTTTGTGTAGTTTTTGTCTGCCAGAAACTATAATTCACTAGTTTTGTATCATAAAAGAGTCATCGTTTCTCCTCCTAGGGGTTATTCGAGACCTCTTAATCCAAACCGCAAGTAACGAGGCATTGGCTACCTTAAGAGAGTCATAGTTACTCGTCCCAATTGCTCACCCAGTCTGCCACTTTTCCTTACTGCGGCCAGTCTGCCAGAAGCGATATGTCACTCGTTGTGTATCTTAAGAGATTCATCGTTACTCCTTCCATAGGTTACTGGTATTCTCTGAGTCAATACCTCTCGTGACGAAAAAGTGGCTATCTTAATAGTGCAATACTTCTTCCTCCGAGTTGCTCACACAGTTTACTACTTTTTGTGTAGTTTTTGTCTGCCAGAAACTATAATTCACTAGCTGTGTATCATAAAAGAGTCATCGTTTCTCCTCCTAGGGGTTTTCGAGATTTCTTAATCCAAACCGCAAGTAACGAGGCATTGGCTACCTTAAGAGAGAGATAGTTACTCGTCCCCATTGCTCACCCAGTCTGCCACTTTTTCTTACTGTGGCCAGTTTGCCAGAAGCGCTATGTCACTCGTTGTGTATCTTAAGAGATTCATCGTTACTCCTTCCATAGGTTACTGGTATTCTCTGAGTCAATACCTCTCTTGACGAAAAAGTGGCTATCTTAATAGTGCAATACTTCTTCCTCTCATTTGCTCACACAGTTTCCTACTTTTTGTGTACTTGCCAGTCTGCCAGAAGCGATATGTCACTAGTTGTGTATCATAAAAGAGTCATCGTTTCTCCTCCTAGGGGTTATTCGAGATTTCTTAATCCAAACCGCAAGTAACGACGCATTGGCTACCTTAAGAGAGTCATAGTTACTCGTCCCAATTGCTCCCCCAGTCTGCCACTTTTCCTTACTGCGGCCAGTCTGCCAGAAGCGATATGTCACTCGTTGTGTATCTTAAGAGATTCATCGTTACTCCTTCCATAGGTTACTGGTATTCTCTGATTCAATGCCTCTCGTGACGAAAAAGTGGCTATCTTAATAGTGCAATACTTCTTCCTCCCAGTTGCTCACACAGTTTACTACTTTTTTGTGTAGTTTTTGTCTGCCAGAAACTATAATTCACTAGTTTTGTATCATAAAAGAGTCATCGTTTCTCCTCCTAGGGGTTATTCGAGACCTCTTAATCCAAACCGCAAGTAACGAGGCATTGGCTACCTTAAGAGAGTCATAGTTACTCGTCCCAATTGCTCACCCAGTCTGCCACTTTTCCTTACTGCGGCCAGTCTGCCAGAAGCGATATGTCACTCGTTGTGTATCTTAAGAGATTCATCGTTACTCCTTCCATAGGTTACTGGTATTCTCTGAGTCAATACCTCTCGTGACGAAAAAGTGGCTATCTTAATAGTGCAATACTTCTTCCTCCGAGTTGCTCACACAGTTTACTACTTTTTGTGTAGTTTTTGTCTGCCAGAAACTGTAATTCACTAGCTGTGTATCATAAAAGAGTCATCGTTTCTCCTCCTAGGGGTTTTCGAGATTTCTTAATCCAAACCGCAAGTAACGAGGCATTGGCTACCTTAAGAGAGAGATAGTTACTCGTCCCCATTGCTCACCCAGTCTGCCACTTTTTCTTACTGTGGCCAGTTTGCCAGAAGCGCTATGTCACTCGTTGTGTATCTTAAGAGATTCATCGTTACTCCTTCCATAGGTTACTGGTATTCTCTGAGTCAATACCTCTCTTGACGAAAAAGTGGCTATCTTAATAGTGCAATACTTCTTCCTCCCATTTGCTCACACAGTTTACTACTTTTTTGTGTAGTTTTTGTCTGCCAGAAACTATAATTCACTAGTTTTGTATCATAAAAGAGTCATCGTTTCTCCTCCTAGGGGTTATTCGAGACCTCTTAATGCAAACCGCAAGTAACGAGGCATTGGCTACCTTAAGAGAGTCATAGTTACTCGTCCCAATTGCTCACCCAGTCTGCCACTTTTCCTTACTGCGGCCAGTCTGCCAGAAGCGATATGTCACTCGTTGTGTATCTTAAGAGATTCATCGTTACTCTTTCCATAGGTTACTGGTATTCTCTGATTCAATGCCTCTCGTGATGAAAAAGTGGCTATCTTAATAGTGCAATACTTCTTCCTCCCAGTTGCTCACACAGTTTACTACTTTTTTGTGTAGTTTTTGTCTGCCAGAAACAATAATTAACTAGTTTTGTATCATAAAAGAGTCATCGTTCTCCTCCTAGGGGTTATTCGAGACCTCTTAATCCAAACCGCAAGTAACGAGGCATTGGCTACCTTAAGAGAGTCATAGTTACTCGTCCCAATTGCTCACCCAGTCTGCCACTTTTTCTTACTGCGGCCAGTCTGCCAGAAGCGATATGTCACTCGTTGTGTATCTTAAGAGATTGATCGTTACTCTTTCCATAGGTTACTGGTGTTCTCTGATTCAATGCCTCTCGTGACGAAAAAGTGGCTATCTTAATAGTGCAATACTTCTTCCTCCGAGTTGCTCACACAGTTTACTACTTTTTGTGTACTTGCCAGTCTGCCAGAAGCGATATGTCACTAGTTGTGTATCATAAAAGGGTCATCGTTTCTCCTCCTAGGGGTTATTCGAGATTTCTTAATCCAAACCGCAAGTAACGACGCATTGGCTACCTTAAGAGAGTCATAGTTACTCGTCCCAATTGCTCCCCCAGTCTGCCACTTTTCCTTACTGCGGCCAGTCTGCCAGAAGCGATATGTCACTCGTTGTGTATCTTAAGAGATTCATCGTTACTCCTTCCATAGGTTACTGGTATTCTCTGATTCAATGCCTCTCGTGACGAAAAAGTGGCTATCTTAATAGTGCAATACTTCTTCCTCCCAGTTGCTCACACAGTTTACTACTTTTTTGTGTAGTTTTTGTCTGCCAGAAACTATAATTCACTAGTTTTGTATCATAAAAGAGTCATCGTTTCTCCTCCTAGGGGTTATTCGAGACCTCTTAATCCAAACCGCAAGTAACGAGGCATTGGCTACCTTAAGAGAGTCATAGTTACTCGTCCCAATTGCTCACCCAGTCTGCCACTTTTCCTTACTGCGGCCAGTCTGCCAGAAGCGATATGTCACTCGTTGTGTATCTTAAGAGATTCATCGTTACTCCTTCCATAGGTTACTGGTATTCTCTGAGTCAATACCTCTCGTGACGAAAAAGTGGCTATCTTAATAGTGCAATACTTCTTCCTCCGAGTTGCTCACACAGTTTACTACTTTTTGTGTAGTTTTTGTCTGCCAGAAACTGTAATTCACTAGCTGTGTATCATAAAAGAGTCATCGTTTCTCCTCCTAGGGGTTTTCGAGATTTCTTAATCCAAACCGCAAGTAACGAGGCATTGGCTACCTTAAGAGAGAGATAGTTACTCGTCCCCATTGCTCACCCAGTCTGCCACTTTTTCTTACTGTGGCCAGTTTGCCAGAAGCGCTATGTCACTCGTTGTGTATCTTAAGAGATTCATCGTTACTCCTTCCATAGGTTACTGGTATTCTCTGAGTCAATACCTCTCTTGACGAAAAAGTGGCTATCTTAATAGTGCAATACTTCTTCCTCCCATTTGCTCACACAGTTTACTACTTTTTTGTGTAGTTTTTGTCTGCCAGAAACTATAATTCACTAGTTTTGTATCATAAAAGAGTCATCGTTTCTCCTCCTAGGGGTTATTCGAGACCTCTTAATGCAAACCGCAAGTAACGAGGCATTGGCTACCTTAAGAGAGTCATAGTTACTCGTCCCAATTGCTCACCCAGTCTGCCACTTTTCCTTACTGCGGCCAGTCTGCCAGAAGCGATATGTCACTCGTTGTGTATCTTAAGAGATTCATCGTTACTCTTTCCATAGGTTACTGGTATTCTCTGATTCAATGCCTCTCGTGATGAAAAAGTGGCTATCTTAATAGTGCAATACTTCTTCCTCCCAGTTGCTCACACAGTTTACTACTTTTTTGTGTAGTTTTTGTCTGCCAGAAACAATAATTAACTAGTTTTGTATCATAAAAGAGTCATCGTTCTCCTCCTAGGGGTTATTCGAGACCTCTTAATCCAAACCGCAAGTAACGAGGCATTGGCTACCTTAAGAGAGTCATAGTTACTCGTCCCAATTGCTCACCCAGTCTGCCACTTTTTCTTACTGCGGCCAGTCTGCCAGAAGCGATATGTCACTCGTTGTGTATCTTAAGAGATTGATCGTTACTCTTTCCATAGGTTACTGGTGTTCTCTGATTCAATGCCTCTCGTGACGAAAAAGTGGCTATCTTAATAGTGCAATACTTCTTCCTCCGAGTTGCTCACACAGTTTACTACTTTTTGTGTACTTGCCAGTCTGCCAGAAGCGATATGTCACTAGTTGTGTATCATAAAAGGGTCATCGTTTCTCCTCCTAGGGGTTATTCGAGATTTCTTAATCCAAACCGCAAGTAACGAGGCATTGGCTACCTTAAGAGAGTCATAGTTACTCGTCCCAATTGCTCACCCAGTCTGCCACTTTTCCTTACTGCGGCCAGTCTGCCAGAAGCGATATGTCACTCGTTGTGTATCTTAAGAGATTCATCGTTACTCTTTCCATAGGTTACTGGTATTCTCTGATTCAATGCCTCTCGTGACGAAAAAGTGGCTATCTTAATAGTGCAATACTTCTTCCTCCCAGTTGCTCACACAGTTTACTACTTTTTTGTGTAGTTTTTGTCTGCCAGAAACTATAATTCACTAGCTGTGTATCATAAAAGAGTCATCGTTTCTCCTCCTAGGGGTTATTCGAGACCTCTTAATGCAAACCGCAAGTAACGAGGCATTGGCTACCTTAAGAGAGTCATAGTTACTCGTCCCAATTGCTCACCCAGTCTGCCACTTTTCCTTACTGCGGCCAGTCTGCCAGAAGCGATATGTCACTCGTTGTGTATCTTAAGAGATTCATCGTTACTCTTTCCATAGGTTACTGGTATTCTCTAATTCAATGCCTCTCGTGACGAAAAAGTGGCTATCTTAATAGTGCAATAGTTCTTCCTCCCAGTTGCTCACACAGTTTACTACTTTTTTGTGTAGTTTTTGTCTGCCAGAAACTATAATTCACTAGTTTTGTATCATAAAACAGTCATCGTTTCTCCTCCTAGGGGTTATTCGAGACCTCTTAATCCAAACCGCAAGTAACGAGGCATTGGCTACCTTAAGAGAGTCATAGTCACTCGTCCCAATTGCTCACCCAGTCTGCCACTTTTTCTTACTGCGGCCAGTCTGCCAGAAGCGATATGTCACTCGTTGTGTATCTTAAGAGATTCATCGTTACTCCTTCCATAGGTTACTGGTATTCTCTGAGTCAATACCCCTCGTGACGAAAAAGTGGCTATCTTAATAGTGCAATACTTCTTCCTCCGAGTTGCTCACACAGTTTACTACTTTTTGTGTAGTTTTTGTCTGCCAGAAACTATAATTCACTAGCTGTGTATCATAAAAGAGTCATCGTTTCTCCTCCTAGGGGTTTTCGAGATTTCTTAATCCAAACCGCAAGTAACGAGGCATTGGCTACCTTAAGAGAGTCATAGTTACTCGTCCCCATTGCTCACCCAGTCTGCCACTTTTTCTTACTGTGGCCAGTCTGCCAGAAGCGATATGTCACTCGTTGTGTATCTTAAGAGATTCATCGTTACTCCTTCCATAGGTTACTGGTATTCTCTGAGTCAATACCTCTCTTGACGAAAAAGTGGCTATCTTAATAGTGCAATACTTCTTCCTCCGAGTTGCTCACACAGTTTACTACTTTTTGTGTACATGCCAGTCTGCCAGAAGCGATATGTCACTAGTTGTGTATCATAAAAGGGTCATCGTTTCTCCTCCTAGGGGTTATTCGAGATTTCTTAATCCAAACCGCAAGTAACGAGGCATTGGCTACCTTAAGAGAGTCATAGTTACTCGTCCCAATTGCTCACCCAGTCTGCAACTTTTCCTTACTGCGGCCAGTCTGCCAGAAGCGATATGTCACTCGTTGTGTATCTTAAGAGATTCATCGTTACTCTTTCCATAGGTTACTGGTATTCTCTGATTCAATGCCTCTCGTGACGAAAAAGTGGCTATCTTAATAGTGCAATACTTCTTCCTCCCAGTTGCTCACACAGTTTACTACTTTTTTGTGTAGTTTTTGTCTGCCAGAAACTATAATTCACTAGTTTTGTATCATAAAAGAGTCATCGTTTCTCCTCCTAGGGGTTATTCGAGACCTCTTAATGCAAACCGCAAGTAACGAGGCATTGGCTACCTTAAGAGAGTCATAGTTACTCGTCCCAATTGCTCACCCAGTCTGCCACTTTTCCTTACTGCGTCCAGTCTGCCAGAAGCGATATGTCACTCGTTGTGTATCTTAAGAGATTCATCGTTACTCTTTCCATAGGTTACTGGTATTCTCTGATTCAATGCCTCTCGTGACGAAAAAGTGGCTATCTTAATAGTGCAATACTTCTTCCTCCCAGTTGCTCACACAGTTTACTACTTTTTTGTGTAGTTTTTGTCTGCCAGAAACTATAATTCACTAGTTTTGTATCATAAAACAGTCATCGTTTCTCCTCCTAGGGGTTATTCGAGACCTCTTAATCCAAACCGCAAGTAACGAGGCATTGGCTACCTTAAGAGAGTCATAGTCACTCGTCCCAATTGCTCACCCAGTCTGCCACTTTTTCTTACTGCGGCCAGTCTGCCAGAAGCGATATGTCACTCGTTGTGTATCTTAAGAGATTCATCGTTACTCCTTCCATAGGTTACTGGTATTCTCTGACTCAATTCTCCTCGTGACGAAAAAGTGGCTATCTTAATAGTGCAATACTTCTTCCTCCGAGTTGCTCACACAGTTTACTACTTTTTGTGTAGTTTTTGTCTGCCAGAAACTATAATTCACTAGCTGTGTATCATAAAAGAGTCATAGTTTCTCCTCCTAGGGGTTTTCGAGATTTCTTAATCCAAACCGCAAGTAACGAGGCATTGGCTACCTTAAGAGAGACATAGTTACTCGTCCCCATTGCTCACCCAGTCTGCCACTTTTTCTTACTGTGGCCAGTCTGCCAGAAGCGATATGTCACTCGTTGTGTATCTTAAGAGATTCATCGTTACTCCTTCCATAGGTTACTGGTATTCTCTGAGTCAATACCTCTCTTGACGAAAAAGTGGCTATCTTAATAGTGCAATACTTCTTCCTCCGAGTTGCTCACACAGTTTACTACTTTTTGTGTAGTTTTTGTCTGCCAGAAACTATAATTCACTAGCTGTGTATCATAAAAGAGTCATCGTTTCTCCTCCTAGGGGTTTTCGAGATTTCATAATCCAAACCGCAAGTAACGAGGCATTGGCTACCTTAAGAGAGTCATAGTTACTCGTCCCCATTGCTCACCCAGTCTGCCACTTTTTCTTACTGTGGCCAGTCTGCCAGAAGCGATATGTCACTCGTGTATCTTAAGAGATTCATCGTTACTCCTTCCATAGGTTACTGGTATTCTCTGAGTCAATACCTCTCTTGACGAAAAAGTGGCTATCTTAATAGTGCAATACTTCTTCCTCCGAGTTGCTCACACAGTTTACTACTTTTTGTGTACTTGCCAGTCTGCCAGAAGCGATATGTCACTAGTTGTGTATCATAAAAGAGTCATCGTTTCTCCTCCTAGGGGTTATTCGAGATTTCTTAATCCAAACCGCAAGTAACGAGGCATTGGCTACCTTAAGAGAGTCATAGTTTCTCGTCCCAATTGCTCACCCAGTCTGCCACTTTTCCTTACTGCGGCCAGTCTGCCAGAAGCGATATGTCACTCGTTGTGTATCTTAAGAGATTCATCGTTACTCTTTCCATAGGTTACTGGTATTCTCTGATTCAATGCCTCTCGTGACGAAAAAGTGGCTATCTTAATAGTGCAATACTTCTTCCTCCCAGTTACTCACACAGTTTACTACTTTTTTGTGTAGTTTTTGTCTGCCAGAAACTATAATTCACTAGCTGTGTATCATAAAAGAGTCATCGTTTCTCCTCCTAGGGGTTATTCGAGACCTCTTAATGCAAACCGCAAGTAACGAGGCATTGGCTACCTTAAGAGAGTCATAGTTACTCGTCCCAATTGCTCACCCAGTCTGCCACTTTTCCTTACTGCGGCCAGTCTGCCAGAAGCGATATGTCACTCGTTGTGTATCTTAAGAGATTCATCGTTACTCTTTCCATAGGTTACTGGTATTCTCTAATTCAATGCCTCTCGTGACGAAAAAGTGGCTATCTTAATAGTGCAATAGTTCTTCCTCCCAGTTGCTCACACAGTTTACTACTTTTTTGTGTAGTTTTTGTCTGCCAGAAACTATAATTCACTAGTTTTGTATCATAAAACAGTCATCGTTTCTCCTCCTAGGGGTTATTCGAGACCTCTTAAACCAAACCGCAAGTAACGAGGCATTGGCTACCTTAAGAGAGTCATAGTCACTCGTCCCAATTGCTCACCCAGTCTGCCACTTTTTCTTACTGCGGCCAGTCTGCCAGAAGCGATATGTCACTCGTTGTGTATCTTAAGAGATTCATCGTTACTCCTTCCATAGGTTACTGGTATTCTCTGAGTCAATACCCCTCGTGACGAAAAAGTGGCTATCTTAATAGTGCAATACTTCTTCCTCCGAGTTGCTCACACAGTTTACTACTTTTTGTGTAGTTTTTGTCTGCCAGAAACTATAATTCACTAGCTGTGTATCATAAAAGAGTCATCGTTTCTCCTCCTAGGGGTTTTCGAGATTTCTTAATCCAAACCGCAAGTAACGAGGCATTGGCTACCTTAAGAGAGTCATAGTTACTCGTCCCCATTGCTCACCCAGTCTGCCACTTTTTCTTACTGTGGCCAGTCTGCCAGAAGCGATATGTCACTCGTTGTGTATCTTAAGAGATTCATCGTTACTCCTTCCATAGGTTACTGGTATTCTCTGAGTCAATACCTCTCTTGACGAAAAAGTGGCTATCTTAATAGTGCAATACTTCTTCCTCCGAGTTGCTCACACAGTTTACTACTTTTTGTGTACTTGCCAGTCTGCCAGAAGCGATATGTCACTAGTTGTGTATCATAAAAGAGTCATCGTTTCTCCTCCTAGGGGTTATTCGAGATTTCTTAATCCAAACCGCAAGTAACGAGGCATTGGCTACCTTAAGAGAGTCATAGTTACTCGTCCCAATTGCTCACCCAGTCTGCCACTTTTCCTTACTGCGGCCAGTCTGCCAGAAGCGATATGTCACTCGTTGTGTATCTTAAGAGATTCATCGTTACTCTTTCCATAGGTTACTGGTATTCTCTGATTCAATGCCTCTCGTGACGAAAAAGTGGCTATCTTAATAGTGCAATACTTCTTCCTCCCAGTTGCTCACACAGTTTACTACTTTTTTGTGTAGTTTTTGTCTGCCAGAAACTATAATTCACTAGTTTTGTATCATAAAAGAGTCATCGTTTCTCCTCCTAGGGGTTATTCGAGACCTCTTAATGCAAACCGCAAGTAACGAGGCATTGGCTACCTTAAGAGAGTCATAGTTACTCGTCCCAATTGCTCACCCAGTCTGCCACTTTTCCTTACTGCGGTCAGTCTGCCAGAAGCGATATGTCACTCGTTGTGTATCTTAAGAGATTCATCGTTACTCCTTCCATAGGTTACTGGTATTCTCTGAGTCAATACCCCTCGTGACGAAAAAGTGGCTATCTTAATAGTGCAATACTTCTTCCTCCGAGTTGCTCACACAGTTTACTACTTTTTGTGTAGTTTTTGTCTGCCAGAAACTATAATTCACTAGCTGTGTATCATAAAAGAGTCATCGTTTCTCCTCCTAGGGGTTTTCGAGATTTCTTAATCCAAACCGCAAGTAACGAGGCATTGGCTACCTTAAGAGAGTCATAGTTACTCGTCCCCATTGCTCACCCAGTCTGCCACTTTTTCTTACTGTGGCCAGTCTGCCAGAAGCGATATGTCACTCGTTGTGTATCTTAAGAGATTCATCGTTACTCCTTCCATAGGTTACTGGTATTCTCTGAGTCAATACCTCTCTTGACGAAAAAGTGGCTATCTTAATAGTGCAATACTTCTTCCTCCGAGTTGCTCACACAGTTTACTACTTTTTGTGTACATGCCAGTCTGCCAGAAGCGATATGTCACTAGTTGTGTATCATAAAAGGGTCATCGTTTCTCCTCCTAGGGGTTATTCGAGATTTCTTAATCCAAACCGCAAGTAACGAGGCATTGGCTACCTTAAGAGAGTCATAGTTACTCGTCCCAATTGCTCACCCAGTCTGCCACTTTTCCTTACTGCGGCCAGTCTGCCAGAAGCGATATGTCACTCGTTGTGTATCTTAAGAGATTCATCGTTACTCTTTCCATAGGTTACTGGTATTCTCTGATTCAATGCCTCTCGTGACGAAAAAGTGGCTATCTTAATAGTGCAATACTTCTTCCTCCCAGTTGCTCACACAGTTTACTACTTTTTTGTGTAGTTTTTGTCTGCCAGAAACTATAATTCACTAGTTTTGTATCATAAAAGAGTCATCGTTTCTCCTCCTAGGGGTTATTCGAGACCTCTTAATGCAAACCGCAAGTAACGAGGCATTGGCTACCTTAAGAGAGTCATAGTTACTCGTCCCAATTGCTCACCCAGTCTGCCACTTTTCCTTACTGCGTCCAGTCTGCCAGAAGCGATATGTCACTCGTTGTGTATCTTAAGAGATTCATCGTTACTCTTTCCATAGGTTACTGGTATTCTCTGATTCAATGCCTCTCGTGACGAAAAAGTGGCTATCTTAATAGTGCAATACTTCTTCCTCCCAGTTGCTCACACAGTTTACTACTTTTTTGTGTAGTTTTTGTCTGCCAGAAACTATAATTCACTAGTTTTGTATCATAAAACAGTCATCGTTTCTCCTCCTAGGGGTTATTCGAGACCTCTTAATCCAAACCGCAAGTAACGAGGCATTGGCTACCTTAAGAGAGTCATAGTCACTCGTCCCAATTGCTCACCCAGTCTGCCACTTTTTCTTACTGCGGCCAGTCTGCCAGAAGCGATATGTCACTCGTTGTGTATCTTAAGAGATTCATCGTTACTCCTTCCATAGGTTACTGGTATTCTCTGAGTCAATACCCCTCGTGACGAAAAAGTGGCTATCTTAATAGTGCAATACTTCTTCCTCCGAGTTGCTCACACAGTTTACTACTTTTTGTGTAGTTTTTGTCTGCCAGAAACTATAATTCACTAGCTGTGTATCATAAAAGAGTCATAGTTTCTCCTCCTAGGGGTTTTCGAGATTTCTTAATCCAAACCGCAAGTAACGAGGCATTGGCTACCTTAAGAGAGACATAGTTACTCGTCCCCATTGCTCACCCAGTCTGCCACTTTTTCTTACTGTGGCCAGTCTGCCAGAAGCGATATGTCACTCGTTGTGTATCTTAAGAGATTCATCGTTACTCCTTCCATAGGTTACTGGTATTCTCTGAGTCAATACATCTCTTGACGAAAAAGTGGCTATCTTAATAGTGCAATACTTCTTCCTCCGAGTTGCTCACACAGTTTACTACTTTTTGTGTAGTTTTTGTCTGCCAGAAACTATAATTCACTAGCTGTGTATCATAAAAGAGTCATCGTTTCTCCTCCTAGGGGTTTTCGAGATTTCATAATCCAAACCGCAAGTAACGAGGCATTGGCTACCTTAAGAGAGTCATAGTTACTCGTCCCCATTGCTCACCCAGTCTGCCACTTTTTCTTACTGTGGCCAGTCTGCCAGAAGCGATATGTCACTCGTGTATCTTAAGAGATTCATCGTTACTCCTTCCATAGGTTACTGGTATTCTCTGAGTCAATACCTCTCTTGACGAAAAAGTGGCTATCTTAATAGTGCAATACTTCTTCCTCCGAGTTGCTCACACAGTTTACTACTTTTTGTGTACTTGCCAGTCTGCCAGAAGCGATATGTCACTAGTTGTGTATCATAAAAGAGTCATCGTTTCTCCTCCTAGGGGTTATTCGAGATTTCTTAATCCAAACCGCAAGTAACGAGGCATTGGCTACCTTAAGAGAGTCATAGTTTCTCGTCCCAATTGCTCACCCAGTCTGCCACTTTTCCTTACTGCGGCCAGTCTGCCAGAAGCGATATGTCACTCGTTGTGTATCTTAAGAGATTCATCGTTACTCTTTCCATAGGTTACTGGTATTCTCTGATTCAATGCCTCTCGTGACGAAAAAGTGGCTATCTTAATAGTGCAATACTTCTTCCTCCCAGTTGCTCACACAGTTTACTACTTTTTTGTGTAGTTTTTGTCTGCCAGAAACTATAATTCACTAGCTGTGTATCATAAAAGAGTCATCGTTTCTCCTCCTAGGGGTTATTCGAGACCTCTTAATGCAAACCGCAAGTAACGAGGCATTGGCTACCTTAAGAGAGTCATAGTTACTCGTCCCAATTGCTCACCCAGTCTGCCACTTTTCCTTACTGCGGCCAGTCTGCCAGAAGCGATATGTCACTCGTTGTGTATCTTAAGAGATTCATCGTTACTCTTTCCATAGGTTACTGGTATTCTCTAATTCAATGCCTCTCGTGACGAAAAAGTGGCTATCTTAATAGTGCAATAGTTCTTCCTCCCAGTTGCTCACACAGTTTACTACTTTTTTGTGTAGTTTTTGTCTGCCAGAAACTATAATTCACTAGTTTTGTATCATAAAACAGTCATCGTTTCTCCTCCTAGGGGTTATTCGAGACCTCTTAATCCAAACCGCAAGTAACGAGGCATTGGCTACCTTAAGAGAGTCATAGTCACTCGTCCCAATTGCTCACCCAGTCTGCCACTTTTTCTTACTGCGGCCAGTCTGCCAGAAGCGATATGTCACTCGTTGTGTATCTTAAGAGATTCATCGTTACTCCTTCCATAGGTTACTGGTATTCTCTGAGTCAATACCCCTCGTGACGAAAAAGTGGCTATCTTAATAGTGCAATACTTCTTCCTCCGAGTTGCTCACACAGTTTACTACTTTTTGTGTAGTTTTTGTCTGCCAGAAACTATAATTCACTAGCTGCGTATCATAAAAGAGTCATCGTTTCTCCTCCTAGGGGTTTTCGAGATTTCTTAATCCAAACCGCAAGTAACGAGGCATTGGCTACCTTAAGAGAGTCATAGTTACTCGTCCCCATTGCTCACCCAGTCTGCCACTTTTTCTTACTGTGGCCAGTCTGCCAGAAGCGATATGTCACTCGTTGTGTATCTTAAGAGATTCATCGTTACTCCTTCCATAGGTTACTGGTATTCTCTGAGTCAATACCTCTCTTGACGAAAAAGTGGCTATCTTAATAGTGCAATACTTCTTCCTCCGAGTTGCTCACACAGTTTACTACTTTTTGTGTACATGCCAGTCTGCCAGAAGCGATATGTCACTAGTTGTGTATCATAAAAGGGTCATCGTTTCTCCTCCTAGGGGTTATTCGAGATTTCTTAATCCAAACCGCAAGTAACGAGGCATTGGCTACCTTAAGAGAGTCATAGTTACTCGTCCCAATTGCTCACCCAGTCTGCCACTTTTCCTTACTGCGGCCAGTCTGCCAGAAGCGATATGTCACTCGTTGTGTATCTTAAGAGATTCATCGTTACTCTTTCCATAGGTTACTGGTATTCTCTGATTCAATGCCTCTCGTGACGAAAAAGTGGCTATCTTAATAGTGCAATACTTCTTCCTCCCAGTTGCTCACACAGTTTACTACTTTTTTGTGTAGTTTTTGTCTGCCAGAAACTATAATTCACTAGTTTTGTATCATAAAAGAGTCATCGTTTCTCCTCCTAGGGGTTATTCGAGACCTCTTAATGCAAACCGCAAGTAACGAGGCATTGGCTACCTTAAGAGAGTCATAGTCACTCGTCCCAATTGCTCACCCAGTCTGCCACTTTTTCTTACTGCGGCCAGTCTGCCAGAAGCGATATGTCACTCGTTGTGTATCTTAAGAGATTCATCGTTACTCCTTCCATAGGTTACTGGTATTCTCTGAGTCAATACCCCTCGTGACGAAAAAGTGGCTATCGTAATAGTGCAATACTTCTTCCTCCGAGTTGCTCACACAGTTTACTACTTTTTGTGTAGTTTTTGTCTGCCAGAAACTATAATTCACTAGCTGTGTATCATAAAAGAGTCATAGTTTCTCCTCCTAGGGGTTTTCGAGATTTCTTAATCCAAACCGCAAGTAACGAGGCATTGGCTACCTTAAGAGAGACATAGTTACTCGTCCCCATTGCTCACCCAGTCTGCCACTTTTTCTTACTGTGGCCAGTCTGCCAGAAGCGATATGTCACTCGTTGTGTATCTTAAGAGATTCATCGTTACTCCTTCCATAGGTTACTGGTATTCTCTGAGTCAATACCTCTCTTGACGAAAAAGTGGCTATCTTAATAGTGCAATACTTCTTCCTCCGAGTTGCTCACACAGTTTACTACTTTTTGTGTAGTTTTTGTCTGCCAGAAACTATAATTCACTAGCTGTGTATCATAAAAGAGTCATCGTTTCTCCTCCTAGGGGTTTTCGAGATTTCATAATCCAAACCGCAAGTAACGAGGCATTGGCTACCTTAAGAGAGTCATAGTTACTCGTCCCCATTGCTCACCCAGTCTGCCACTTTTTCTTACTGTGGCCAGTCTGCCAGAAGCGATATGTCACTCGTGTATCTTAAGAGATTCATCGTTACTCCTTCCATAGGTTACTGGTATTCTCTGAGTCAATACCTCTCTTGACGAAAAAGTGGCTATCTTAATAGTGCAATACTTCTTCCTCCGAGTTGCTCACACAGTTTACTACTTTTTGTGTACTTGCCAGTCTGCCAGAAGCGATATGTCACTAGTTGTGTATCATAAAAGAGTCATCGTTTCTCCTCCTAGGGGTTATTCGAGATTTCTTAATCCAAACCGCAAGTAACGAGGCATTGGCTACCTTAAGAGAGTCATAGTTTCTCGTCCCAATTGCTCACCCAGTCTGCCAATTTTCCTTACTGCGGCCAGTCTGCCAGAAGCGATATGTCACTCGTTGTGTATCTTAAGAGATTCATCGTTACTCTTTCCATAGGTTACTGGTTTTCTCTAATTCAATGCCTCTCGTGACGAAAAAGTGGCTATCTTAATAGTGCAATAGTTCTTCCTCCCAGTTGCTCACACAGTTTACTACTTTTTTGTGTAGTTTTTGTCTGCCAGAAACTATAATTCACTAGTTTTGTATCATAAAACAGTCATCGTTTCTCCTCCTAGGGGTTATTCGAGACCTCTTAATCCAAACCGCAAGTAACGAGGCATTGGCTACCTTAAGAGAGTCATAGTCACTCGTCCCAATTGCTCACCCAGTCTGCCACTTTTCCTTACTGCGGCCAGTCTGCCAGAAGCGATATGTCACTCGTTGTGTATCTTAAGAGATTCATCGTTACTCTTTCCATAGGTTACTGGTATTCTCTAATTCAATGCCTCTCGTGACGAAAAAGTTTCTATCTTAATAGTGCAATAGTTCTTCCTCCCAGTTGCTCACACAGTTTACTACTTTTTTGTGTAGTTTTTGTCTGCCAGAAACTATAATTCACTAGCTGTGTATCATAAAAGAGTCATCGTTTCTCCTCCTAGGGGTTATTCGAGACCTCTTAATGCAAACCGCAAGTAACGAGGCATTGGCTACCTTAAGAGAGTCATAGTTACTCGTCCCAATTGCTCACCCAGTCTGCCACTTTTCCTTACTGCGGCCAGTCTGCCAGAAGCGATATGTCACTCGTTGTGTATCTTAAGAGATTCATCGTTACTCTTTCCATAGGTTACTGGTATTCTCTAATTCAATGCCTCTCGTGACGAAAAAGTGGCTATCTTAATAGTGCAATAGTTCTTCCTCCCAGTTGCTCACACAGTTTACTACTTTTTTGTGTAGTTTTTGTCTGCCAGAAACTATAATTCACTAGTTTTGTATCATAAAACAGTCATCGTTTCTCCTCCTAGGGGTTATTCGAGACCTCTTAATCCAAACCGCAAGTAACGAGGCATTGGCTACCTTAAGAGAGTCATAGTCACTCGTCCCAATTGCTCACCCAGTCTGCCACTTTTTCTTACTGCGGCCAGTCTGCCAGAAGCGATATGTCACTCGTTGTGTATCTTAAGAGATTCATCGTTACTCCTTCCATAGGTTACTGGTATTCTCTGAGTCAATACCCCTCGTGACGAAAAAGTGGCTATCTTAATAGTGCAATACTTCTTCCTCCGAGTTGCTCACACAGTTTACTACTTTTTGTGTAGTTTTTGTCTGCCAGAAACTATAATTCACTAGCTGTGTATCATAAAAGAGTCATCGTTTCTCCTCCTAGGGGTTTTCGAGATTTCTTAATCCAAACCGCAAGTAACGAGGCATTGGCTACCTTAAGAGAGTCATAGTTACTCGTCCCCATTGCTCACCCAGTCTGCCACTTTTTCTTACTGTGGCCAGTCTGCCAGAAGCGATATGTCACTCGTTGTGTATCTTAAGAGATTCATCGTTACTCCTTCCATAGGTTACTGGTATTCTCTGAGTCAATACCTCTCTTGACGAAAAAGTGGCTATCTTAATAGTGCAATACTTCTTCCTCCGAGTTGCTCACACAGTTTACTACTTTTTGTGTACTTGCCAGTCTGCCAGAAGCGATATGTCACTAGTTGTGTATCATAAAAGAGTCATCGTTTCTCCTCCTAGGGGTTATTCGAGATTTCTTAATCCAAACCGCAAGTAACGAGGCATTGGCTACCTTAAGAGAGTCATAGTTACTCGTCCCAATTGCTCACCCAGTCTGCCACTTTTCCTTACTGCGGCCAGTCTGCCAGAAGCGATATGTCACTCGTTGTGTATCTTAAGAGATTCATCGTTACTCTTTCCATAGGTTACTGGTATTCTCTGATTCAATGCCTCTCGTGACGAAAAAGTGGCTATCTTAATAGTGCAATACTTCTTCCTCCCAGTTGCTCACACAGTTTACTACTTTTTTGTGTAGTTTTTGTCTGCCAGAAACTATAATTCACTAGTTTTGTATCATAAAAGAGTCATCGTTTCTCCTCCTAGGGGTTATTCGAGACCTCTTAATGCAAACCGCAAGTAACGAGGCATTGGCTACCTTAAGAGAGTCATAGTTACTCGTCCCAATTGCTCACCCAGTCTGCCACTTTTCCTTACTGCGGCCAGTCTGCCAGAAGCGATATGTCACTCGTTGTGTATCTTAAGAGATTCATCGTTACTCTTTCCATAGGTTACTGGTATTCTCTGATTCAATGCCTCTCGTGACGAAAAAGTGGCTATCTTAATAGTGCAATACTTCTTCCTCCCAGTTGCTCACACAGTTTACTACTTTTTTGTGTAGTTTTTGTCTGCCAGAAACTATAATTCGCTAGTTTTGTATCATAAAACAGTCATCGTTTCTCCTCCTAGGGGTTATTCGAGACCTCTTAATCCAAACCGCAAGTAACGAGGCATTGGCTACCTTAAGAGAGTCATAGTCACTCGTCCCAATTGCTCACCCAGTCTTCCACTTTTCCTTACTGCGGCCAGTCTGCCAGAAGCGATATGTCACTCGTTGTGTATCTTAAGAGATTCATCGTTACTCCTTCCATAGGTTACTGGTATTCTCTGAGTCAATACCCCTCGTGACGAAAAAGTGGCTATCTTAATAGTGCAATACTTCTTCCTCCGAGTTGCTCACACAGTTTACTACTTTTTGTGTAGTTTTTGTCTGCCAGAAACTATAATTCACTAGCTGTGTATCATAAAAGAGTCATAGTTTCTCCTCCTAGGGGTTTTCGAGATTTCTTAATCCAAACCGCAAGTAACGAGGCATTGGCTACCTTAAGAGAGACATAGTTACTCGTCCCCATTGCTCACCCAGTCTGCCACTTTTTCTTACTGTGGCCAGTCTGCCAGAAGCGATATGTCACTCGTTGTGTATCTTAAGAGATTCATCGTTACTCCTTCCATAGGTTACTGGTATTCTCTGAGTCAATACCTCTCTTGACGAAAAAGTGGCTATCTTAATAGTGCAATACTTCTTCCTCCGAGTTGCTCACACAGTTTACTACTTTTTGTGTATTTTTTGTCTGCCAGAAACTATAATTCACTAGCTGTGTATCATAAAAGAGTCATCGTTTCTCCTCCTAGGGGTTTTCGAGATTTCATAATCCAAACCGCAAGTAACGAGGCATTGGCTAGCTTAAGAGAGTCATAGTTACTCGTCCCCATTGCTCACCCAGTCTGCCACTTTTTCTTACTGTGGCCAGTCTGCCAGAAGCGATATGTCACTCGTGTATCTTAAGAGATTCATCGTTACTCCTTCCATAGGTTACTGGTATTCTCTGAGTCAATACCTCTCTTGACGAAAAAGTGGCTATCTTAATAGTGCAATACTTCTTCCTCCGAGTTGCTCACACAGTTTACTACTTTTTGTGTACTTGCCAGTCTGCCAGAAGCGATATGTCACTAGTTGTGTATCATAAAAGAGTCATCGTTTCTCCTCCTAGGGGTTATTCGAGATTTCTTAATCCAAACCGCAAGTAACGAGGCATTGGCTACCTTAAGAGAGTCATAGTTTCTCGTCCCAATTGCTCACCCAGTCTGCCACTTTTCCTTACTGCGGCCAGTCTGCCAGAAGCGATATGTCACTCGTTGTGTATCTTAAGATATTCATCGTTACTCTTTCCATAGGTTACTGGTATTCTCTGATTCAATGCCTCTCGTGATGAAAAAGTGGCTATCTTAATAGTGCAATACTTCTTCCTCCCAGTTGCTCACACAGTTTACTACTTTTTTGTGTAGTTTTTGTCTGCCAGAAACAATAATTAACTAGTTTTGTATCATAAAAGAGTCATTGTTCTCCTCCTAGGGGCTATTCAAGACCTCTTAATCCAAACCGCAAGTAACGAGGCATTGGCTACCTTAAGAGAGTCATAGTTACTCGTCCCAATTGCTCACCCAGTCTGCCACTTTTTCTTACTGCGGCCAGTCTGCCAGAAGCGATATGTCACTCGTTGTGTATCTTAAGAGATTCATCGTTACTCCTTCCATAGGCTACTGGTATTCTCTGAGTCAATACCTCTCGTGACGAAAAAGTGGCTATCTTAATAGTGCAATACTTCTTCCTCCGAGTTGCTCACACAGTTTACTACTTTTTGTGTAGTTTTTGTCTGCCAGAAACTATAATTCACTAGCTGTGTATCATAAAAGAGTCATCGTTTCTCCTCCTAGGGGTTTTCGAGATTTCTTAATCCAAACCGCAAGTAACGAGGCATTGGCTACCTTAAGAGAGTAATAGTTACTCGTCCCCATTGCTCAACGAGTCTGCCACTTTTTCTTACTGTGGCCAGTCTGCCAGAAGCGATATGTCACTCGTTGTGTATCTTAAGAGATTCATCGTTACTCCTTCCATAGGTTACTGGTATTCTCTGAGTCAATACCTCTCTTGACGAAAAAGTGGCTATCTTAATAGTGCAATACTTCTTCCTCCGAGTTGCTCACACAGTTTACTACTTTTTGTGTACTTGCCAGTCTGCCAGAAGCGATATGTCACTAGTTGTGTATCATAAAAGAGTCATCGTTTCTCCTCCTAGGGGTTATTCGAGATTTCTTAATCCAAACCGCAAGTAACGAGGCATTGGCTACCTTAAGAGAGTCATAGTTTCTCGTCCCAATTTCTCACCCAGTCTGCCACTTCCTTACTGCGGCCAGTCTGCCAGAAGCGATATGTCACTCGTTGTGTATCTTAAGAGATTCATCGTTACTCTTTCCATAGGTTACTGGTATTCTCTGATTCAATGCCTCTCGTGACGAAAAAGTGGCTATCTTAATAGTGCAATACTTCTTCCTCCGAGTTGCTCACACAGTTTACTACTTTTTTGTGTAGTTTTTGTCTGCCAGAAACTATAATTCACTAGTTTTGTATCATAAAAGAGTCATCGTTTCTCCTCCTAGGGGTTATTCGAGACCTCTTAATCCAAACCGCAAGTAACGAGGCATTGGCTACCTTAAGAGAGTCATAGTTACTCGTCCCAATTGCTCACCCAGTCTGCCACTTTTTCTTACTGCGGCCAGTCTGCCATAAGCGATATGTCACTCGTTGTGTATCTTAAGAGATTCGTCGTTACTCCTTCCATAGGTTACTGGTATTCTCTGAGTCAATACCTCTCGTGACGAAAAAGTGGCTATCTTAATAGTGCAATACTTCTTCCTCCGAGTTGCTCACACAGTTTACTACTTTTTGTGTAGTTTTTGTCTGCCAGAAACTATAATTCACTAGCTGTGTATCATAAAAGAGTCATCGTTTCTCCTCCTAGGGGTTTTCGAGATTTCTTAATCCAAACCGCAAGTAACGAGGCATTGGCTACCTTAAGAGAGTCATAGTTACTCGTCCCCATTGCTCAACCAGTCTGCCACTTTTTCTTACTTTGGCCAGTCTGCCAGAAGCGATATATCACTCGTTTTGTATCTTAAGAGATTCATCGTTACTCCTTCCATAGGTTACTGGTATTCTCTGAGTCAATACCTCTCTTGACGAAAAAGTGGCTATCTTAATAGTGCAATACTTCTTCCTCCGAGTTGCTCACACAGTTTACTACTTTTTGTGTACTTGCCAGTCTGCCAGAAGCGATATGTCACTAGTTGTGTATCATAAAAGAGTCATCGTTTCTCCTCCTAGGGGTTATTCGAGATTTCTTAATCCAAACCGCAAGTAACGAGGCATTGGCTACCTTAAGAGAGTCATAGTTTCTCGTCCCAATTGCTCACCCAGTCTGCCACTTTTCCTTATTGCGGCCAGTCTGCCAGAAGCGATATGTCACTCGTTGTGTATCTTAAGAGATTCATCGTTACTCTTTCCATAGGTTACTGGTATTCTCTGATTCAATGCCTCTCGTGACGAAAAAGTGGCTATCTTAATAGTGCAATACTTCTTCCTCCCAGTTGCTCACACAGTTTACTACTTTTTTGTGTAGCTTTTGTCTGCCAGAAACTATAATTCACTAGTTTTGTATCATAAAAGAGTCATCGTTTATCCTCCTAGGGGTTATTCGAGACCTCTTAATCCAAACCGCAAGTAACGAGGCATTGGCTACCTTAAGAGAGTCATAGTTACTCGTCCCAATTTCTCACCCAGTCTGCCACTTTTTCTTACTGCGGCCAGTCTGCCAGAAGCGATATGTCACTCGTTGTGTATCTTAAGAGATTCATCGTTACTCCTTCCATAGGTTACTGGTATTCTCTGAGTCAATACCTCTCGTGACGAAAAAGTGGCTATCTTAATAGTGCAATACTTCTTCCTCCGAGTTGCTCACACAGTTTACTACTTTTTTGTGTAGTTTTTGTCTGCCAGAAACTATAATTCCCTAGCTGTGTATCATAAAAGAGTCATCGTTTCTCCTCCTAGGGGTTATTCGAGATTTCTTAATCCAAACCGCAAGTAACGAGGCATTGGCTACCTTAAGAGAGTCATAGTTTCTCGTCCCAATTGCTCACCCAGTCTGCCACTTTTCCTTACTGCGGCCAGTCTGCCAGAAGCGATATGTCACTCGTTGTGTATCTTAAGATATTCATCGTTACTCTTTCCATAGGTTACTGGTATTCTCTGATTCAATGCCTCTCGTGATGAAAAAGTGGCTATCTTAATAGTGCAATACTTCTTCCTCCCAGTTGCTCACACAGTTTACTACTTTTTTGTGTAGTTTTTGTCTGCCAGAAACAATAATTAACTAGTTTTGTATCATAAAAGAGTCATCGTTCTCCTCCTAGGGGTTATTCGAGACCTCTTAATCCAAACCGCAAGTAACGAGGCATTGGCTACCTTAAGAGAGTCATAGTTACTCGTCCCAATTGCTCACCCAGTCTGCCACTTTTTCTTACTGCGGCCAGTCTGCCAGAAGCGATATGTCACTCGTTGTGTATCTTAAGAGATTCATCGTTACTCCTTCCATAGGTTACTGGTATTCTCTGAGTCAATACCTCTCGTGACGAAAAAGTGGCTATCTTAATAGTGCAATACTTCTTCCTCCGAGTTGCTCACACAGTTTACTACTTTTTGTGTAGTTTTTGTCTGCCAGAAACTATAATTCACTAGCTGTGTATCATAAAAGAGTCATCGTTTCTCCTCCTAGGGGTTTTCGAGATTTCTTAATCCAAACCGCAAGTAACGAGGCATTGGCTACCTTAAGAGAGTAATAGTTACTCGTCCCCATTGCTCAACGAGTCTGCCACTTTTTCTTACCGTGGCCAGTCTGCCAGAAGCGATATGTCACTCGTTGTGTATCTTAAGAGATTCATCGTTACTCCTTCCATAGGTTACTGGTATTCTCTGAGTCAATACCTCTCTTGACGAAAAAGTGGCTATCTTAATAGTGCAATACTTCTTCCTCCGAGTTGCTCACACAGTTTACTACTTTTTGTGTACTTGCCAGTCTGCCAGAAGCGATATGTCACTAGTTGTGTATCATAAAAGAGTCATCGTTTCTCCTCCTAGGGGTTATTCGAGATTTCTTAATCCAAACCGCAAGTAACGAGGCATTGGCTACCTTAAGAGAGTCATAGTTTCTCGTCCCAATTTCTCACCCAGTCTGCCACTTCCTTACTGCGGCCAGTCTGCCAGAAGCGATATGTCACTCGTTGTGTATCTTAAGAGATTCATCGTTACTCTTTCCATAGGTTACTGGTATTCTCTGATTCAATGCCTCTCGTGACGAAAAAGTGGCTATCTTAATAGTGCAATACTTCTTCCTCCCAGTTGCTCACACAGTTTACTACTTTTTTGTGTAGTTTTTGTCTGCCAGAAACTATAATTCACTAGTTTTGTATCATAAAAGAGTCATCGTTTCTCCTCCTAGGGGTTATTCGAGACCTCTTAATCCAAACCGCAAGTAACGAGGCATTGGCTACCTTAAGAGAGTCATAGTTACTCGTCCCAATTGCTCACCCAGTCTGCCACTTTTTCTTACTGCGGCCAGTCTGCCATAAGCGATATGTCACTCGTTGTGTATCTTAAGAGATTCGTCGTTACTCCTTCCATAGGTTACTGGTATTCTCTGAGTCAATACCTCTCGTGACGAAAAAGTGGCTATCTTAATAGTGCAATACTTCTTCCTCCGAGTTGCTCACACAGTTTACTACTTTTTGTGTAGTTTTTGTCTGCCAGAAACTATAATTCACTAGCTGTGTATCATAAAAGAGTCATCGTTTCTCCTCCTAGGGGTTTTCGAGATTTCTTAATCCAAACCGCAAGTAACGAGGCATTGGCTACCTTAAGAGAGTCATAGTTACTCGTCCCCATTGCTCAACCAGTCTGCCACTTTTTCTTACTTTGGCCAGTCTGCCAGAAGCGATATATCACTCGTTTTGTATCTTAAGAGATTCATCGTTACTCCTTCCATAGGTTACTGGTATTCTCTGAGTCAATACCTCTCTTGACGAAAAAGTGGCTATCTTAATAGTGCAATACTTCTTCCTCCGAGTTGCTCACACAGTTTACTACTTTTTGTGTACTTGCCAGTCTGCCAGAAGCGATATGTCACTAGTTGTGTATCATAAAAGAGTCATCGTTTCTCCTCCTAGGGGTTATTCGAGATTTCTTAATCCAAACCGCAAGTAACGAGGCATTGGCTACCTTAAGAGAGTCATAGTTTCTCGTCCCAATTGCTCACCCAGTCTGCCACTTTTCCTTACTGCGGCCAGTCTGCCAGAAGCGATATGTCACTCGTTGTGTATCTTAAGAGATTCATAGTTACTCTTTCCATAGGTTACTGGTATTCTCTGATTCAATGCCTCTCGTGACGAAAAAGTGGCTATCTTAATAGTGCAATACTTCTTCCTCCCAGTTGCTCACACAGTTTACTACTTTTTTGTGTAGTTTTTGTCTGCCAGAAACTATAATTCACTAGTTTTGTATCATAAAAGAGTCATCGTTTATCCTCCTAGGGGTTATTCGAGACCTCTTAATCCAAACCGCAAGTAACGAGGCATTGGCTACCTTAAGAGAGTCATAGTTACTCGTCCCAATTTCTCACCCAGTCTGCCACTTTTTCTTACTGCGGCCAGTCTGCCAGAAGCGATATGTCACTCGTTGTGTATCTTAAGAGATTCATCGTTACTCCTTCCATAGGTTACTGGTATTCTCTGAGTCAATACCTCTCGTGACGAAAAAGTGGCTATCTTAATAGTGCAATACTTCTTCCTCCGAGTTGCTCACACAGTTTACTACTTTTTTGTGTAGTTTTTGTCTGCCAGAAACTATAATTCACTAGCTGTGTATCATAAAAGAGTCATCGTTTCTCCTCCTAGGGGTTTTCGAGATTTCTTAATCCAAACCGCAAGTAACGAGGCATTGGCTACCTTAAGAGAGTCATAGTTTCTCGTCCCAATTGCTCACCCAGTCTGCCACTTTTCCTTACTGCGGCCAGTCTGCCAGAAGCGATATGTCACTCGTTGTGTATCTTAAGAGATTCATCGTTACTCTTTCCATAGGTTACTGGTATTCTCTGATTCAATGCCTCTCGTGACGAAAAAGTGGCTATCTTAATAGTGCAATACTTCTTCCTCCGAGTTGCTCACACAGTTTACTACTTTTTTGTGTAGTTTTTGTCTGCCAGAAACTATAATTCACTAGTTTTGTATCATAAAAGAGTCATCGTTTCTCCTCCTAGGGGTTATTCGAGACCTCTTAATCCAAACCGCAAGTAACGAGGCATTGGCTACCTTAAGAGAGTCATAGTTACTCGTCCCAATTGCTCACCCAGTCTGCCACTTTTTCTTACTGCGGCCAGTCTGCCAGAAGCGATATGTCACTCGTTGTGTATCTTAAGAGATTCATCGTTACTCCTTCCATAGGTTACTGGTATTCTCTGAGTCAATACCTCTCGTGACGAAAAAGTGGCTATCTTAATAGTGCAATACTTCTTCCTCCGAGTTGCTCACACAGTTTACTACTTTTTGTGTAGTTTTTGTCTGCCAGAAACTATAATTCACTAGCTGTGTATCATAAAAGAGTCATCGTTTCTCCTCCTAGGGGTTTTCGAGATTTCTTAATCCAAACCGCAAGTAACGAGGCATTGGCTACCTTAAGAGAGTCATAGTTACTCGTCCCCATTGCTCAACCAGGCTGCCACTTTTTCTTACTTTGGCCAGTCTGCCAGAAGCGATATATCACTCGTTTTGTATCTTAAGAGATTCATCGTTACTCCTTCCATAGGTTACTGGTATTCTCTGAGTCAATACCTCTCTTGACGAAAAAGTGGCTATCTTAATAGTGCAATACTTCTTCCTCCGAGTTGCTCACACAGTTTACTACTTTTTGTGTACTTGCCAGTCTGCCAGAAGCGATATGTCACTAGTTGTGTATCATAAAAGAGTCATCGTTTCTCCTCCTAGGGGTTATTCGAGATTTCTTAATCCAAACCGCAAGTAACGAGGCATTGGCTACCTTAAGAGAGTCATAGTTTCTCGTCCCAATTGCTCACCCAGTCTGCCACTTTTCCTTACTGCGGCCAGTCTGCCAGAAGCGATATGTCACTCGTTGTGTATCTTAAGAGATTCATCGTTACTCTTTCCATAGGTTACTGGTATTCTCTGATTCAATGCCTCTCGTGACGAAAAAGTGGCTATCTTAATAGTGCAATACTTCTTCCTCCCAGTTGCTCACACAGTTTACTACTTTTTTGTGTAGTTTTTGTCTGCCAGAAACTATAATTCACTAGTTTTGTATCATAAAAGAGTCATCGTTTCTCCTCCTAGGGGTTATTCGAGACCTCTTAATCCAAACCGCAAGTAACGAGGCATTGGCTACCTTAAGAGAGTCATAGTTACTCGTCCCAATTGCTCACCCAGTCTGCCACTTTTTCTTACTGCGGCCAGTCTGCCAGAAGCGATATGTCACTCGTTGTGTATCTTAAGAGATTCATCGTTACTCCTTCCATAGGTTACTGGTATTCTCTGAGTCAATACCTCTCGTGACGAAAAAGTGGCTATCTTAATAGTGCAATACTTCTTCCTCCGAGTTGCTCACACAGTTTACTACTTTTTGTGTAGTTTTTGTCTGCCAGAAACTATAATTCACTAGCTGTGTATCATAAAAGAGTCATCGTTTCTCCTCCTAGGGGTTTTCGAGATTTCTTAATCCAAACCGCAAGTAACGAGGCATTGGCTACCTTAAGAGAGTCATAGACACTCGTCCCCATTGCTAAACCAGTCTGCCACTTTTTCTTACTTTGGCCAGTCTGCCAGAAGCGATATATCACTCGTTTTGTATCTTAAGAGATTCATCGTTACTCCTTCCATAGGTTACTGGTATTCTCTGAGTCAATACCTCTCTTGACGAAAAAGTGGCTATCTTAATAGTGCAATACTTCTTCCTCCGAGTTGCTCACACAGTTTACTACTTTTTGTGTACTTGCCAGTCTGCCAGAAGCGATATGTCACTAGTTGTGTATCATAAAAGAGTCATCGTTTCTCCTCCTAGGGGTTATTCGAGATTTCTTAATCCAAACCGCAAGTAACGAGGCATTGGCTACCTTAAGAGAGTCATAGTTTCTCGTCCCAATTGCTCACCCAGTCTGCCACTTTTCCTTACTGCGGCCAGTCTGCCAGAAGCGATATGTCACTCGTTGTGTATCTTAAGAGATTCATCGTTACTCTTTCCATAGGTTACTGGTATTCTCTGATTCAATGCCTCTCGTGACGAAAAAGTGGCTATCTTAATAGTGCAATACTTCTTCCTCCCAGTTGCTCACACAGTTTACTACTTTTTTGTGTAGTTTTTGTCTGCCAGAAACTATAATTCACTAGTTTTGTATCATAAAAGAGTCATCGTTTCTCCTCCTAGGGGTTATTCGAGACCTCTTAATCCAAACCGCAAGTAACGAGGCATTGGCTACCTTAAGAGAGTCATAGTTACTCGTCCCAATTGCTCACCCAGTCTGCCACTTTTTCTTACTGTGGCCAGTCTGCCAGAAGCGATATGTCACTCGTTGTGTATCTTAAGAGATTCATCGTTACTCCTTCCATAGGTTACTGGTATTCTCTGAGTCAATACCTCTCGTGACGAAAAAGTGGCTATCTTAATAGTGCAATACTTCTTCCTCCGAGTTGCTCACACAGTTTACTACTTTTTGTGTAGTTTTTGTCTGCCAGAAACTATAATTCACTAGCTGTGTATCATAAAAGAGTCATCGTTTCTCCTCCTAGGGGTTTTCGAGATTTCTTAATCCAAACCGCAAGTAACGAGGCATTGGCTACCTTAAGAGAGTCATAGTTACTCGTCCCCATTGCTCAACCAGTCTGCCACTTTTTCTTACTTTGGCCAGTCTGCCAGAAGCGATATATCACTCGTTTTGTATCTTAAGAGATTCATCGTTACTCCTTCCATAGGTTACTGGTATTCTCTGAGTCAATACCTCTCTTGACGAAAAAGTGGCTATCTTAATAGTGCAATACTTCTTCCTCCGAGTTGCTCACACAGTTTACTACTTTTTGTGTACTTGCCAGTCTGCCAGAAGCGATATGTCACTAGTTGTGTATCATAAAAGAGTCATCGTTTCTCCTCCTAGGGGTTATTCGAGATTTCTTAATCCAAACCGCAAGTAACGAGGCATTGGCTACCTTAAGAGAGTCATAGTTTCTCGTCCCAATTGCTCACCCAGTCTGCCACTTTTCCTTACTGCGGCCAGTCTGCCAGAAGCGATATGTCACTCGTTGTGTATCTTAAGAGATTCATCGTTACTCTTTCCATAGGTTACTGGTATTCTCTGATTCAATGCCTCTCGTGACGAAAAAGTGGCTATCTTAATAGTGCAATACTTCTTCCTCCCAGTTGCTCACACAGTTTACTACTTTTTTGTGTAGTTTTTGTCTGCCAGAAACTATAATTCACTAGTTTTGTATCATAAAAGAGTCATCGTTTCTCCTCCTAGGGGTTATTCGAGACCTCTTAATCCAAACCGCAAGTAACGAGGCATTGGCTACCTTAAGAGAGTCATAGTTACTCGTCCCAATTGCTCACCCAGTCTGCCACTTTTTCTTACTGCGGCCAGTCTGCCAGAAGCGATATGTCACTCGTTGTGTATCTTAAGAGATTCATCGTTACTCCTTCCATAGGTTACTGGTATTCTCTGAGTCAATACCTCTCGTGACGAAAAAGTGGCTATCTTAATAGTGCAATACTTCTTCCTCCGAGTTGCTCACACAGTTTACTACTTTTTGTGTAGTTTTTGTCTGCCAGAAACTATAATTCACTAGCTGTGTATCATAAAAGAGTCATCGTTTCTCCTCCTAGGGGTTTTCGAGATTTCTTAATCCAAACCGCAAGTAACGAGGCATTGGCTACCTTAAGAGAGTCATAGTTACTCGTCCCCATTGCTCAACCAGTCTGCCACTTTTCCTTACTTTGGCCAATCTGCCAGAAGCGATATATCACTCGTTTTGTATCTTAAGAGATTCATCGTTACTCCTTCCATAGGTTACTGGTATTCTCTGAGTCAATACCTCTCTTGACGAAAAAGTGGCTATCTTAATAGTGCAATACTTCTTCCTCCGAGTTGCTCACACAGTTTACTACTTTTTGTGTACTTGCCAGTCTGCCAGAAGCGATATGTCACTAGTTGTGTATCATAAAAGAGTCATCGTTTCTCCTCCTAGGGGTTATTCGAGATTTCTTAATCCAAACCGCAAGTAACGAGGCATTGGCTACCTTAAGAGAGTCATAGTTTCTCGTCCCAATTGCTCACCCAGTCTGCCACTTTTCCTTACTGCGGCCAGTCTGCCAGAAGCGATATGTCACTCGTTGTGTATCTTAAGAGATTCATAGTTACTCTTTCCATAGGTTACTGGTATTCTCTGATTCAATGCCTCTCGTGACGAAAAAGTGGCTATCTTAATAGTGCAATACTTCTTCCTCCCAGTTGCTCACACAGTTTACTACTTTTTTGTGTAGTTTTTGTCTGCCAGAAACTATAATTCACTAGTTTTGTATCATAAAAGAGTCATCGTTTCTCCTCCTAGGGGTTATTCGAGACCTCTTAATCCAAACCGCAAGTAACGAGGCATTGGCTACCTTAAGAGAGTCATAGTTACTCGTCCCAATTGCTCACCCAGTCTGCCACTTTTTCTTACTGCGGCCAGTCTGCCAGAAGCGATATGTCACTCGATGTGTATCTTAAGAGATTCATCGTTACTCCTTCCATAGGTTACTGGTATTCTCTGAGTCAATACCTCTCGTGACGAAAAAGTGGCTATCTTAATAGTGCAATACTTCTTCCTCCGAGTTGCTCACACAGTTTACTACTTTTTGTGTAGTTTTTGTCTGCCAGAAACTATAATTCACTAGCTGTGTATCATAAAAGAGTCATCGTTTCTCCTCCTAGGGGTTTTCGAGATTTCTTAATCCAAACCGCAAGTAACGAGGCATTGGCTACCTTAAGAGAGTCATAGACACTCGTCCCCATTGCTAAACCAGTCTGCCACTTTTTCTTACTTTGGCCAGTCTGCCAGAAGCGATATATCACTCGTTTTGTATCTTAAGAGATTCATCGTTACTCCTTCCATAGGTTACTGGTATTCTCTGAGTCAATACCTCTCTTGACGAAAAAGTGGCTATCTTAATAGTGCAATACTTCTTCCTCCGAGTTGCTCACACAGTTTACTACTTTTTGTGTACTTGCCAGTCTGCCAGAAGCGATATGTCACTAGTTGTGTATCATAAAAGAGTCATCGTTTCTCCTCCTAGGGGTTATTCGAGATTTCTTAATCCAAACCGCAAGTAACGAGGCATTGGCTACCTTAAGAGAGTCATAGTTACTCGTCCCAATTGCTCACCCAGTCTGCCACTTTTCCTTACTGCGGCCAGTCTGCCAGAAGCGATATGTCACTCGTTGTGTATCTTAAGAGATTCATCGTTACTCTTTCCATAGGTTACTGGTATTCTCTGAGTCAATGCCTCTCGTGACGAAAAAGTGGCTATCTTAATAGTGCAATACTTCTTCCTCCCATTTGCTCACACAGTTTACTACTTTTTTGTGTAGTTTTTGTATGCCAGAAACTATAATTCACTAGTTTTGTATCATAAAAGAATCATCGTTTCTCCTCCTAGGGGTTATTCGAGACCTCTTAATGCAAACCGCAAGTAACGAGGCATTGCCTACCTTAAGAGAGTCATAGTTACTCGTCCCAATTGCTCACCCAGTGTGCCACTTTTTCTTACTGCGGCCAGTCTGCCAGAAGCGATATGTCACTCGTTGTGTATCTTAAGAGATTCATCGTTACTCCTTCCATAGGTTACTGGTATTCTCTGAGTCAATACCTCTCTTGACGAAAAAGTGGCTATCTTAATAGTGCAATACTTCTTCCTCCGAGTTGCTCACACAGTTTACTGCTTTTTGTGTAGTTTTTGTCTGCCAGAAACTATAATTCACTAGTTGCGTATCATAAAAGAGTCATCGTTTCTCCTCCTAGGGGTTATTCGAGATTTCTTAATCCAAACCGCAAGTAACGAGGCATTGGCTACCTTAAGAGAGTCATAGTTACTCGTCCCAATTGCTCACCCAGTCTGCCACTTTTCCTTACTGCGGCCAGTCTGCCAGAAGCGATATGTCACTCGTTGTGTATCTTAAGAGATTCATCGTTACTCCTTCCATAGGTTACTGGTATTCTCTGAGTCAATACCTCTCTTGACGAAAAAGTGGCTATCTTAATAGTGCAATACTTCTTCCTCCGAGTTGCTCACACAGTTTACTGCTTTTTGTGTAGTTTTTGTCTGCCAGAAACTATAATTCACTAGTTGTGTATCATAAAAGAGTCATCGTTTCTCCTCCTAGGGGTTATTCGAGATTTCTTAATCCAAACCACAAGTAACGAGGCATTGGCTACCTTAAGAGAGTCATAGTTACTCGTCCCAATTGCTCACCCAGTCTGCCACTTTTCCTTACTGCGGCCAGTCTGCCAGAAGCGATATGTCACTCGTTGTGTATCTTAAGAGATTCATCGTTACTCTTTCCATAGGTTACTGGTATTCTCTGATTCAATGCCTCTCGTGACGAAAAAGTGGCTATCTTAATAGTGCAATACTTCTTCCTCCCAGTTGCTCACACAGTTTACTACTTTTTTGTGAAGTTTTTGACTGCCAGAAACTATAATTCACTAGTTTTGTATCATAAAACAGTCACCGTTTCTCCTCCTAGGGGTTTTCGAGATTTCTTAATCCAAACCGCAAGTAACGAGGCATTGGCTACCTTAAGAGGGTCATAGTTACTCGTCCCCATTGCTCAACGAGTCTGCCACTTTTTCTTACTGTGGCCAGTCTGCCAGAAGCGATATGTCACTCGTTGTGTATCTTAAGAGATTCATCGTTACTCCTTCCATAGGTTACTGGTATTCTCTGAGTCAATACCTCTCTTGACGAAAAAGTGGCTATCTTAATAGTGCAATACTTCTTCCTCCCAGTTGCTCACAGAGTTTACTACTTTTTGTGTACTTGCCAGTCTGCCAGAAGCGATATGTCACTAGTTGTGTATCATAAAAGAGTCATCGTTTCTCCTCCTAGGGGTTATTCGAGATTTCTTAATCCAAACCGCAAGTAACGAGGCATTGGCTACCTTAAGACAGTCATAGTTACTCGTCCCAATTGCTCACCCAGTCTGCCACTTTTCCTTACTGCGGCCAGTCTGCCAGAAGCGATATGTCACTCGTTGTGTATCTTAAGAGATTCATCGTTACTCTTTCCATAGGTTACTGGTATTCTCTGATTCAATGCCTCTCGTGACGAAAAAGTGGCTATCTTAATAGTGCAATACTTCTTCCTCCCATTTGCTCACACAGTTTACTACTTTTTTGTGTAGTTTTTGTCTGCCAGAAACTATAATTCACTAGTTTTGTATCATAAAAGAGCCATCGTTTCTCCTCCTAGGGGTTATTCGAGACCTCTTGATGCAAACCGCAAGTAACGAGGCATTGGCTACCTTAAGAGAGTCATAGTTACTCGTCCCAATTGCTCACCCAGTCTGCCACTTTTCCTTACTGCGGCCAGTCTGCCAGAAGCTATATGTCACTCGTTGTGTATCTTAAGAGATTCATCGTTACTCTTTCCATAGGTTACTGGTATTCTCTGATTCAATGCCTCTCGTGACGAAAAAGTGGCTATCTTAATAGTGCAATACTTCTTCCTCCCAGGTGCTCACACAGTTTACTACTTTTTTGTGTAGTTTTTGTCTGCCAGAATCTATAATTCACTAGTTTTGTATCATAAAAGGGTCATCGTTTCTCCTCCTAGGGGTTATTCGAGACCTCTTAATCCAAACCGCAAGTAACGAGGCATTGGCTACCTTAAGAGAGTCATAGTTACTCGTCCCAATTGCTCACCCAGTCTGCCACTTTTTCTTACTGCGGCCAGTCTGCCAGAAGCGATATGTCACTCGTTGTGTATCTTAAGAGATTCATCGTTACTCCTTCCATAGGTTACTGGTATTCTCTGAGTCAATACCTCTCGTGACGAAAAAGTGGCTATCTTAATAGTGCAATACTTCTTCCTCCGAGTTGCTCACACAGTTTACTACTTTTTGTGTAGTTTTTGTCTGCCAGAAACTATAATTCACTAGCTGTGTATCATAAAAGAGTCATCGTTTCTCCTCCTAGGGGTTTTCGAGATTTCTTAATCCAAACCGCAAGTAACGAGGCATTGGCTACCTTAAGAGAGTCATAGTTACTCGTCCCCATTGCTCAACCAGTCTGCCACTTTTTCTTACTTTGGCCAGTCTGACAGAAGCGATATGTCACTCGTTGTGTATCTTAAGAGATTCATCGTTACTCCTTCCATAGGTTACTGGTATTCTCTGAGTCAATACCTCTCTTGACGAAAAAGTGGCTATCTTAATAGTGCAATACTTCTTCCTCCGAGTTGCTCACACAGTTTACTGCTTTTTGTGTAGTTTTTGTCTGCCAGAAACTATAATTCACTAGTTGTGTATCATAAAAGAGTCATCGTTTCTCCTCCTAGGGGTTATTCGAGATTTCTTAATCCAAACCACAAGTAACGAGGCATTGGCTACCTTAAGAGAGTCATAGTTACTCGTCCCAATTGCTCACCCAGTCTGCCACTTTTCCTTACTGCGGCCAGTCTGCCAGAAGCGATATGTCACTCGTTGTGTATCTTAAGAGATTCATCGTTACTCTTTCCATAGGTTACTGGTATTCTCTGATTCAATGCCTCTCGTGACGAAAAAGTGGCTATCTTAATAGTGCAATACTTCTTCCTCCCAGTTGCTCACACAGTTTACTACTTTTTTGTGAAGTTTTTGACTGCCAGAAACTATAATTCACTAGTTTTGTATCATAAAACAGTCACCGTTTCTCCTCCTAGGGGTTTTCGAGATTTCTTAATCCAAACCGCAAGTAACGAGGCATTGGCTACCTTAAGAGGGTCATAGTTACTCGTCCCCATTGCTCAACGAGTCTGCCACTTTTTCTTACTGTGGCCAGTCTGCCAGAAGCGATATGTCACTCGTTGTGTATCTTAAGAGATTCATCGTTACTCCTTCCATAGGTTACTGGTATTCTCTGAGTCAATACCTCTCTTGACGAAAAAGTGGCTATCTTAATAGTGCAATACTTCTTCCTCCCAGTTGCTCACAGAGTTTACTACTTTTTGTGTACTTGCCAGTCTGCCAGAAGCGATATGTCACTAGTTGTGTATCATAAAAGAGTCATCGTTTCTCCTCCTAGGGGTTATTCGAGATTTCTTAATCCAAACCGCAAGTAACGAGGCATTGGCTACCTTAAGACAGTCATAGTTACTCGTCCCAATTGCTCACCCAGTCTGCCACTTTTCCTTACTGCGGCCAGTCTGCCAGAAGCGATATGTCACTCGTTGTGTATCTTAAGAGATTCATCGTTACTCTTTCCATAGGTTACTGGTATTCTCTGATTCAATGCCTCTCGTGACGAAAAAGTGGCTATCTTAATAGTGCAATACTTCTTCCTCCCATTTGCTCACACAGTTTACTACTTTTTTGTGTAGTTTTTGTCTGCCAGAAACTATAATTCACTAGTTTTGTATCATAAAAGAGTCATCGTTTCTCCTCCTAGGGGTTATTCGAGACCTCTTGATGCAAACCGCAAGTAACGAGGCATTGGCTACCTTAAGAGAGTCATAGTTACTCGTCCCAATTGCTCACCCAGTCTGCCACTTTTCCTTACTGCGGCCAGTCTGCCAGAAGCTATATGTCACTCGTTGTGTATCTTAAGAGATTCATCGTTACTCTTTCCATAGGTTACTGGTATTCTCTGATTCAATGCCTCTCGTGACGAAAAAGTGGCTATCTTAATAGTGCAATACTTCTTCCTCCCAGGTGCTCACACAGTTTACTACTTTTTTGTGTAGTTTTTGTCTGCCAGAATCTATAATTCACTAGTTTTGTATCATAAAAGGGTCATCGTTTCTCCTCCTAGGGGTTATTCGAGACCTCTTAATCCAAACCGCAAGTAACGAGGCATTGGCTACCTTAAGAGAGTCATAGTTACTCGTCCCAATTGCTCACCCAGTCTGCCACTTTTTCTTACTGCGGCCAGTCTGCCAGAAGCGATATGTCACTCGTTGTGTATCTTAAGAGATTCATCGTTACTCCTTCCATAGGTTACTGGTATTCTCTGAGTCAATACCTCTCGTGACGAAAAAGTGGCTATCTTAATAGTGCAATACTTCTTCCTCCGAGTTGCTCACACAGTTTACTACTTTTTGTGTAGTTTTTGTCTGCCAGAAACTATAATTCACTAGCTGTGTATCATAAAAGAGTCATCGTTTCTCCTCCTAGGGGTTTTCGAGATTTCTTAATCCAAACCGCAAGTAACGAGGCATTGGCTACCTTAAGAGAGTCATAGTTACTCGTCCCCATTGCTCAACCAGTCTGCCACTTTTTCTTACTTTGGCCAGTCTGCCAGAAGCGATATGTCACTCGTTGTGTATCATAAAAGAGTCATCGTTTCTCCTCCTAGGGGTTATTCGAGATTTCTTAATCCAAACCGCAAGTAACGAGGCATTGGCTACCTTAAGACAGTCATAGTTACTCGTCCCAATTGCTCATCCAGTCTGCCACTTTTCCTTACTGCGGCCAGTCTGCCAGAAGCGATATGTCACTCGTTGTGTATCTTAAGAGATTCATCGTTACTCTTTCCATAGGTTACTGGTATTCTCTGACTCAATGCCTCACGTGACGAAAAAGTGGCTATCTTAATAGTGCAATACTTCTTCCTCCCAGTTGCTCACACAGTTTACTACTTTTTTGTGTAGTTTTTGTATGCCAGAAACTATAATTCACTAGTTTTGTATCATAAAAGAGTCATCGTTTCTCCTCCTAGGGGTTATTCGAGACCTCTTAATCGAAACCGCAAGTAACGAGGCATTGGCTACCTTAAGAGAGTCATAGACACTCGTCCCAATTGCTCACCCAGTCTGCCACTTTTTCTTACTGCGGCCAGTCTGCCAGAAGCGATATGTCACTCGTTGTGTATCTTAAGAGATTCATCGTTACTCCTTCCATAGGTTACTGGTATTCTCTGAGTCAATACCTCTCTTGACGAAAAAGTGGCTATCTTAATAGTGCAATACTTCTTCCTCCGAGTTGCTCACACAGTTTACTGCTTTTTGTGTAGTTTTTGTCTGCCAGAAACTATAATTCACTAGTTGTGTATCATAAAAGAGTCATCGTTTCTCCTCCTAGGGGTTATTCGAGATTTCTTAATCCAAACCGCAAGTAACGAGGCATTGGCTACCTTAAGAGAGTCATAGTTACTCGTCCCAATTGCTCACCCAGTCTGCCACTTTTCCTTACTGCGGCCAGTCTGCCAGAAGCGATATGTCACTCGTTGTGTATCTTAAGAGATTCATCGTTACTCTTTCCATAGGTTACTGGTATTCTCTGATTCAATGCCTCTCGTGACGAAAAAGTGGCTATCTTAATAGTGCAATACTTCTTCCTCCCAGTTGCTCACACAGTTTACTACTTTTTTGTGTAGTTTTTGACTGCCAGAAACTATAATTCACTAGTTTTGTATCATAAAACAGTCACCGTTTCTCCTCCTAGGGGTTTTCGAGATTTCTTAATCCAAACCACAAGTAACGAGGCATTGGCTACCTTAAGAGGGTCATAGTTACTCGTCCCCATTGCTCAACGAGTCTGCCACTTTTTCTTACTGTGGCCATTCTGCCAGAAGCGATATGTCACTCGTTGTGTATCTTAAGAGATTCATCGTTACTCCTTCCATAGGTTACTGGTATTCTCTGAGTCAATACCTCTCTTGACGAAAAAGTGGCTATCTTAATAGTGCAATACTTCTTCCTCCCAGTTGCTCACACATTTTACTACTTTTTGTGTACTTGCCAGTCTGCCAGAAGCGATATGTCACTAGTTGTGTATCATAAAAGAGTCATCGTTTCTCCTCCTAGGGGTTATTCGAGATTTCTTAATCCAAACCGCAAGTAACGAGGCATTGGCTACCTTAAGACAGTCATAGTTACTCGTCCCAATTGCTCACCCAGTCTGCCACTTTTCCTTACTGCGGCCAGTCTGCCAGAAGCGATATGTCACTCGTTGTGTATCTTAAGAGATTCATCGTTACTCTTTCCATAGGTTACTGGTATTCTCTGATTCAATGCCTCTCGTGACGAAAAAGTGGCTATCTTAATAGTGCAATACTTCTTCCTCCCATTTGCTCACACAGTTTACTACTTTTTTGTGTAGTTTTTGTCTGCCAGAAACTATAATTCACTAGTTTTGTATCATAAAAGAGTCATCGTTTCTCCTCCTAGGGGTTATTCGAGACCTCTTGATGCAAACCGCAAGTAACGAGGCATTGGCTACCTTAAGAGAGTCATAGTTACTCGTCCCAATTGCTCACCCAGTCTGCCACTTTTCCTTACTGCGGCCAGTCTGCCAGAAGCGATATGTCACTCGTTGTGTATCTTAAGAGATTCATCGTTACTCTTTCCATAGGTTACTGGTATTCTCTGATTCAATGCCTCTCGTGACGAAAAAGTGGCTATCTTAATAGTGCAATACTTCTTCCTCCCAGGTGCTCACACAGTTTACTACTTTTTTGTGTAGTTTTTGTCTGCCAGAATCTATAATTCACTAGTTTTGTAACATAAAAGGGTCATCGTTTCTCCTCCTAGGGGTTATTCGAGACCTCTTAATCCAAACCGCAAGTAACGAGGCATTGGCTACCTTAAGAGAGTCATAGTTACTCGTCCCAATTGCTCACCCAGTCTGCCACTTTTTCTTACTGCGGCCAGTCTGCCAGAAGCGATATGTCACTCGTTGTGTATCTTAAGAGATTCATCGTTACTCCTTCCATAGGTTACTGGTATTCTCTGAGTCAATACCTCTCGTGACGAAAAAGTGGCTATCTTAATAGTGCAATACTTCTTCCTCCGAGTTGCTCACACAGTTTACTACTTTTTGTGTAGTTTTTGTCTGCCAGAAACTATAATTCACTAGCTGTGTATCATAAAAGAGTCATCGTTTCTCCTCCTAGGGGTTTTCGAGATTTCTTAATCCAAACCGCAAGTAACGAGGCATTGGCTACCTTAAGAGAGTCATAGTTACTCGTCCCCATTGCTCAACCAGTCTGCCACTTTTTCTTACTTTGGCCAGTCTGCCAGAAGCGATATGTCACTCGTTGTGTATCTTAAGAGATTCATCGTTACTCCTTCCATAGGTTACTGGTATTCTCTGAGTCAATACCTCTCTTGACGAAAAAGTGGCTATCTTAATAGTGCAATACTTCTTCCTCCCATTTGCTCACACAGTTTACTACTTTTTGTGTACTTGCCAGTCTGCCAGAAGCGATATGTCACTAGTTGTGTATCATAAAAGAGTCATCGTTTCTCCTCCTAGGGGTTATTCGAGATTTCTTAATCCAAACCGCAAGTAACGAGGCATTGGCTACCTTAAGACAGTCATAGTTACTCGTCCCAATTGCTCATCCAGTCTGCCACTTTTCCTTACTGCGGCCAGTCTGCCAGAAGCGATATGTCACTCGTTGTGTATCTTAAGAGATTCATCGTTACTCTTTCCATAGGTTACTGGTATTCTCTGACTCAATGCCTCACGTGACGAAAAAGTGGCTATCTTAATAGTGCAATACTTCTTCCTCCCAGTTGCTCACACAGTTTACTACTTTTTTGTGTAGTTTTTGTATGCCAGAAACTATAATTCACTAGTTTTGTATCATAAAAGAGTCATCGTTTCTCCTCCTAGGGGTTATTCGAGACCTCTTAATCGAAACCGCAAGTAACGAGGCATTGGCTACCTTAAGAGAGTCATAGACACTCGTCCCAATTGCTCACCCAGTCTGCCACTTTTTCTTACTGCGGCCAGTCTGCCAGAAGCGATATGTCACTCGTTGTGTATCTTAAGAGATTCATCGTTACTCCTTCCATAGGTTACTGGTATTCTCTGAGTCAATACCTCTCTTGACGAAAAAGTGGCTATCTCAATAGTGCAATACTTCTTCCTCCGAGTTGCTCACACAGTTTACTGTTTTTTGTGTAGTTTTTGTCTGCCAGAAACTATAATTCACTAGTTGTGTATCATAAAAGAGTCATCGTTTCTCCTCCTAGGGGTTATTCGAGATTTCTTAATCCAAACCGCAAGTAACGAGGCATTGGCTACCTTAAGAGAGTCATAGTTACTCGACCCAATTGCTCACCCAGTCTGCCACTTTTCCTTACTGCGGCCAGTCTGCCAGAAGCGATATGTCACTCGTTGTGTATCTTAAGAGATTCATCGTTACTCTTTCCATAGGTTACTGGTATTCTCTGATTCAATGCCTCTCGTGACGAAAAAGTGGCTATCTTAATAGTGCAATACTTCTTCCTCCGAGTTGCTCACACAGTTTACTACTTTTTTGTGTAGTTTTTGACTGCCAGAAACTATAATTCACTAGTTTTGTATCATAAAACAGTCACCGTTTCTCCTCCTAGGGGTTTTCGAGATTTCTTAATCCAAACCGCAAGTAACGAGGCATTGGCTACCTTAAGAGGGTCATAGTTACTCGTCCCCATTGCTCAACGAGTCTGCCACTTTTTCTTACTGTGGCCATTCTGCCAGAAGCGATATGTCACTCGTTGTGTATCTTAAGAGATTCATCGTTACTCCTTCCATAGGTTACTGGTATTCTCTGAGTCAATACCTCTCTTGACGAAAAAGTGGCTATCTTAATAGTGCAATACTTCTTCCTCCCAGTTGCTCACACAGTTTACTACTTTTTGTGTACTTGCCAGTCTGCCAGAAGCGATATGTCACTAGTTGTGTATCATAAAAGAGTCATCGTTTCTCCTCCTAGGGGTTATTCGAGATTTCTTAATCCAAACCGCAAGTAACGAGGCATTGGCTACCTTAAGACAGTCATAGTTACTCGTCCCAATTGCTCACCCAGTCTGCCACTTTTCCTTACTGCGGCCAGTCTGCCAGAAGCGATATGTCACTCGTTGTGTATCTTAAGAGATTCATCGTTACTCTTTCCATAGGTTACTGGTATTCTCTGATTCAATGCCTCTCGTGACGAAAAAGTGGCTATCTTAATAGTGCAATACTTCTTCCTCCCATTTGCTCACACAGTTTACTACATTTTTGTGTAGTTTTTGTCTGCCAGAAACTATAATTCACTAGTTTTGTATCATAAAAGAGTCATCGTTTCTCCTCCTAGGGGTTATTCGAGACCTCTTAATGCAAACCGCAAGTAACGAGGCATTGGCTACCTTAAGAGAGTCATAGTTACTCGTCCCAATTGCTCACCCAGTCTGCCACTTTTCCTTACTGCGGCCAGTCTGCCAGAAGCGATATGTCACTCGTTGTGTATCTTAAGAGATTCATCGTTACTCCTTCCATAGGTTACTGGTATTCTCTGAGTCAATACCTCTCTTGACGAAAAAGTGGCTATCTTAATAGTGCAATACTTCTTCCTCCGAGTTGCTCACACAGTTTACTGCTTTTTGTGTAGTTTTTGTCTGCCAGAAACTATAATTCACTAGTTGTGTATCATAAAAGAGTCATCGTTTCTCCTCCTAGGGGTTATTCGAGACCTCTTAATCCAAACCGCAAGTAACGAGGCATTGGCTACCTTAAGAGAGTCATAGTTACTCGTCCCAATTGCTCACCCAGTCTGCCACTTTTCCTTACTGCGGCCAGTCTGCCAGAAGCGATATGTCACTCGTTGTGTATCTTAAGAGATTCATCGTTACTCTTTCCATAGGTCACTGGTATTCTCTGATTCAATGCCTCTCGTGACGAAAAAGTGGCTATCTTAATAGTGCAATACTTCTTCCTCCCAGTTACTCACACAGTTTACTACTTTTTTGTGTAGTTTTTGACTGCCAGAAACTATAATTCACTAGTTTTGTATCATAAAACAGTCACCGTTTCTCCTCCTAGGCGTTTTCGAGATTTCTTAATCCAAACCGCAAGTAACGAGGCATTGGCTACCTTAAGAGGGTCATAGTTACTCGTCCCCATTGCTCAACGAGTCTGCCACTTTTTCTTACTGTGGCCAGTCTGCCAGAAGCGATATGTCACTCGTTGTGTATCTTAAGAGATTCATCGTTACTCCTTCCATAGGTTACTGGTATTCTCTGAGTCAATGCCTCTCGTGACGAAAAAGTGGCTATCTTAATAGTGCAATACTTCTTCCTCCCAGTTGCTCACACAGTTTACTACTTTTTGTGTACTTGCCAGTCTGCCAGAAGCGATATGTCACTAGTTGTGTATCATAAAAGAGTCATCGTTTCTCCTCCTAGGGGTTATTCGAGATTTCTTAATCCAAACCGCAAGTAACGAGGCATTGGCTACCTTAAGAGAGTCATAGTTACTCGTCCCAATTGCTCACCCAGTCTGCCACTTTTCCTTACTGCGGCCAGTCTGCCAGAAGCGATATGTCACTCGTTGTGTATCTTAAGAGATTCATCGTTACTCTTTCCATAGGTCACTGGTATTCTCTGATTCAATGCCTCTCGTGACGAAAAAGTGGCTATCTTAATAGTGCAATACTTCTTCCTCCGAGTTGCTCACACAGTTTACTACTTTTTTTGTGTAGTTTTTGTCTGCCAGAAACTATAATTCACTAGTTTTGTATCATAAAAGAGTCATCGTTTCTCCTCCTAGGGGTTATTCGAGACCTCTTAATGCAAACCGCAAGTAACGAGGCATTGGCTACCTTAAGAGAGTCATAGTTACTCGTCCCAATTGCTCACCCAGTCTGCCACTTTTCCTTACTGCGGCCAGTCTGCCAGAAGCGATATGTCACTCGTTGTGTATCTTAAGAGATTCATCGTTACTCCTTCCATAGGTTACTGGTATTCTCTGAGTCAATACCTCTCTTGACGAAAAAGTGGCTATCTTAATAGTGCAATACTTCTTCCTCCGAGTTGCTCACACAGTTTACTGCTTTTTGTGTAGTTTTTGTCTGCCAGAAACTATAATTCACTAGTTGTGTATCATAAAAGTGTCATCGTTTCTCCTCCTAGGGGTTATTCGAGATTTCTTAATCCAAACCGCAAGTAACGAGGCATTGGCTACCTTAAGAGAGTCATAGTTACTCGTCCCAATTGCTCACCCAGTCTGCCACTTTTCCTTACTGCGGCCAGTCTGCCAGAAGCGATATGTCACTCGTTGTGTATCTTAAGAGATTCATCGTTACTCTTTCCATAGGTTACTGGTATTCTCTGATTCAATGCCTCTCGTGACGAAAAAGTGGCTATCTTAATAGTGCAATACTTCTTCCTCCCAGTTGCTCACACAGTTTACTACTTTTTTGTGTAGTTTTTGACTGCCAGAAACTATAATTCACTAGTTTTGTATCATAAAACAGTCACCGTTTCTCCTCCTAGGGGTTTTCGAGATTTCTTAATCCAAACCGCAAGTAACGAGGCATTGGCTACCTTAAGAGGGTCATAGTTACTCGTCCCCATTGCTCAACGAGTCTGCCACTTTTTCTTACTGTGGCCAGTCTGCCAGAAGCGATATGTCACTCGTTGTGTATCTTAAGAGATTCATCGTTACTCCTTCCATAGGTTACTGGTATTCTCTGAGTCAATACCTCTCTTGACGAAAAAGTGGCTATCTTAATAGTGCAATACTTCTTCCTCCCAGTTGCTCACACAGTTTACTACTTTTTGTGTACTTGCCAGTCTGCCAGAAGCGATATGTCACTAGTTGTGTATCATAAAAGAGTCATCGTTTCTCCTCCTAGGGGTTAATCGAGATTTCTTAATCCAAACCGCAAGTAACGAGGCATTGGCTACCTTAAGACAGTCATAGTTACTCGTCCCAATTGCTCACCCAGTCTGCCACTTTTCCTTACTGCGGCCAGTCTGCCAGAAGCGATATGTCACTCGTTGTGTATCTTAAGAGATTCATCGTTACTCTTTCCATAGGTTACTGGTATTCTCTGATTCAATGCCTCTCGTGACGAAAAAGTGGCTATCTTAATAGTGCTATACTTCTTCCTCCCATTTGCTCACACAGTTTACTACTTTTTTGTGTAGTTTTTGTCTGCCAGAAACTATAATTCACTAGTTTTGTATCATAAAAGAGTCATCGTTTCTCCTCCTAGGGGTTATTCGAGACCTCTTAATGCAAACCGCAAGTAACGAGGCATTGGCTACCTTAAGAGAGTCATAGTTACTCGTCCCAATTGCTCACCCAGTCTGCCACTTTTCCTTACTGTGGCCAGTCTGCCAGAAGCGATATGTCACTCGTTGTGTATCTTAAGAGATTCATCGTTACTCCTTCCATAGGTTACTGGTATTCTCTGAGTCAATACCTCTCGTGACGAAAAAGTGGCTATCTTAATAGTGCAATACTTCTTCCTCCGAGTTGCTCACACAGTTTACTACTTTTTGTGTAGTTTTTGTCTGCCAGAAACTATAATTCACTAGCTGTGTATTATAAAAGAGTCATCGTTTCTCCTCCTAGGGGTTTTCGAGATTTCTTAATCCAAACCGCAAGTAACGAGGCATTGGCTACCTTAAGAGAGTCATAGTTACTCGTCCCCATTGCTCAACCAGTCTGCCACTTTTTCTTACTTTGGCCAGTCTGCCAGAAGCGATATGTCACTCGTTGAGTATCTTAAGAGATTCATCGTTACTCCTTCCATAGGTTACTGGTATTCACTGAGTCAATACCTCTCTTGACGAAAAAGTGGCTATCTTAATAGTGCAATACTTCTTCCTCCGAGTTGCTCACACAGTTTACTACTTTTTGTGTACTTGCCAGTCTGCCAGAAGCGATATGTCACTAGTTGTGTATCATAAAAGAGTCATCGTTTCTCCTCCTAGGGGTTATTCGAGATTTCTTAATCCAAACCGCAAGTAACGAGGCATTGGCTACCTTAAGAGAGTCATAGTTACTCGTCCCAATTGCTCACCCAGTCTGCCACTTTCCTTACTGCGGCCAGTCTGCCAGGAGCGATATGTCACTCGTTGTGTATCTTAAGAGATTCATCGTTACTCTTTCCATAGATTACTGGTATTCTCTGAGTCAATGCCTCTCGTGACGCAAAAGTGGCTATCTTAATAGTGCAATACTTCTTCCTCCCATTTGCTCACACAGTTTACTACTTTTTTGTGTAGTTTTTGTCTGCCAGAAACTATAATTCACTAGTTTTGTATCATAAAAGAGTCATCGTTTCTCCTCCTAGGGGTTATTCGAGACCTCTTAATGCAAACCGCAAGTAACAAGGCATTGGCTACCTTAAGAGAGTCATAGTTACTCGTCCCAATTGCTCACCCAGTCTGCCACTTTTCCTTACTGCGGCCAGTCTGCCAGAAGCGATATGTCACTCGTTGTGTATCTTAAGAGATTCATCGTTACTCTTTCCATAGGTTACTGGTATTCTCTGATTCAATGCCTCTCGTGACGAAAAAGTGGCTATCTTAATAGTGCAATACTTCTTCCTCCAAATTGCTCACACAGTTTACTACTTTTTGTGTAGTTTTTGTCTGCCAGAAACTATAATTCACTAGCTGTGTATCATAAAAGAGTCATCGTTTCTCCTCCTAGGGGTTATTCGAGATTTCTTAATCCAAACCGCAAGTAACGAGGCATTGGCTACCTTAAGAGAGTCATAGTTACTCGTCCCAATTGCTCACCCAGTCTGCCACTTTTCCTTACTGCGGCCAGTCTGCCAGAAGCGATATGTCACTCGTTGTGTATCTTAAGAGATTCATCGTTACTCCTTCCATAGGTTACTGGTATTCTCTGAGTCAATACCTCTCTTGACGAAAAAGTGGCTATCTTAATAGTGCAATACTTCTTCCTCCGAGTTGCTCACACAGTTTACTGCTTTTTGTGTAGTTTTTGTCTGCCAGAAACTATAATTCACTAGTTGTGTATCATAAAAGAGTCATCGTTTCTCCTCCTAGGGGTTATTCGAGATTTCTTAATGCAAACCGCAAGTAACGAGGCATTGGCTACCTTAAGAGAGTCATAGTTACTCGTCCCAATTGCTCACCCAGTCTGCCACTTTTCCTTACTGCGGCCAGTCTGCCAGAAGCGATATGTCACTCGTTGTGTATCTTAAGAGATTCATCGTTACTCCTTCCATAGGTTACTGGTATTCTCTGAGTCAATACCTCTCTTGACGAAAAAGTGGCTATCTTAATAGTGCAATACTTCTTCCTCCGAGTTGCTCACACAGTTTACTGCTTTTTGTGTAGTTTTTGTCTGCCAGAAACTATAATTCACTAGTTGTGTATCATAAAAGTGTCATCGTTTCTCCTCCTAGGGGTTATTCGAGATTTCTTAATCCAAACCGCAAGTAACGAGGCATTGGCTACCTTAAGAGAGTCATAGTTACTCGTCCCAATTGCTCACCCAGTCTGCCACTTTTCCTTACTGCGGCCAGTCTGCCAGAAGCGATATGTCACTCGTTGTGTATCTTAAGAGATTCATCGTTACTCCTTCCATAGGTTACTGGTATTCTCTGAGTCAATACCTCTCGTGACGAAAAAGTGGCTATCTTAATAGTGCAATACTTCTTCCTCCGAGTTGCTCACACAGTTTACTACTTTTTGTGTAGTTTTTGTCTGCCAGAAACTATAATTCACTAGCTGTGTATTATAAAAGAGTCATCGTTTCTCCTCCTAGGGGTTTTCGAGATTTCTTAATCCAAACCGCAAGTAACGAGGCATTGGCTACCTTAAGAGAGTCATAGTTACTCGTCCCCATTGCTCAACCAGTCTGCCACTTTTTCTTACTTTGGCCAGTCTGCCAGAAGCGATATGTCACTCGTTGTGTATCTTAAGAGATTCATCGTTACTCCTTCCATAGGTTACTGGTATTCTCTGAGTCAATACCTCTCTTGACGAAAAAGTGGCTATCTTAATAGTGCAATACTTCTTCCTCCGAGTTGCTCACACAGTTTACTACTTTTTGTGTACTTGCCAGTCTGCCAGAAGCGATATGTCACTAGTTGTGTATCATAAAAGAGTCATCGTTTCTCCTCCTAGGGGTTATTCGAGATTTCTTAATCCAAACCGCAAGTAACGAGGCATTGGCTACCTTAAGAGAGTCATAGTTACTCGTCCCAATTGCTCACCCAGTCTGCCACTTTCCTTACTGCGGCCAGTCTGCCAGGAGCGATATGTCACTCGTTGTGTATCTTAAGAGATTCATCGTTACTCTTTCCATAGATTACTGGTATTCTCTGAGTCAATGCCTCTCGTGACGCAAAAGTGGCTATCTTAATAGTGCAATACTTCTTCCTCCGAGTTGCTCACACAGTTTACTGCTTTTTGTGTAGTTTTTGTCTGCCAGAAACTATAATTCACTAGTTGTGTATCATAAAAGAGTCATCGTTTCTCCTCCTAGGGGTTATTCGAGATTTCTTAATCCAAACCGCAAGTAACGAGGCATTGGCTACATTAAGAGAGTCATAGTTACTCGTCCCAATTGCTCACCCAGTCTGCCACTTTTCCTTACTGCGGCCAGTCTGCCAGAAGCGATATGTCACTCGTTGTGTATCTTAAGAGATTCATCGTTACTCTTTCCATAGGTTACTGGTATTCTGTGATTCAATGCCTCTCGTGACGAAAAAGTGGCTATCTTAATAGTGCAATACTTCTTCCTCCGAGTTGCTCACACAGTTTACTACTTTTTGTGTAGTTTTTGTCTGCCAGAAACTATAATTCACTAGCTGTGTATTATAAAAGAGTCATCGTTTCTCCTCCTAGGGGTTTTCGAGATTTCTTAATCCAAAAGGCAAGTAACGAGGCATTGGCTACCTTAAGAGAGTCATAGTTACTCGTCCCAATTGCTCACCCAGTCTGCCACTTTTCCTTACTGCGGCCAGTCTGCCAGAAGCGATATGTCACTCGTTGTGTATCTTAAGAGATTCATCGTTACTCCTTCCATAGGTTACTGGTATTCTCTGAGTCAATACCTCTCGTGACGAAAAAGTGGCTATCTTAATAGTGCAATACTTCTTCCTCCGAGTTGCTCACACAGTTTACTACTTTTTGTGTAGTTTTTGTCTGCCAGAAACTATAATTCACTAGCTGTGTATTATAAAAGAGTCATCGTTTCTCCTCCTAGGGGTTTTCGAGATTTCTTAATCCAAACCGCAAGTAACGAGGCATTGGCTACCTTAAGAGAGTCATAGTTACTCGTCCCCATTGCTCAACCAGTCTGCCACTTTTTCTTACTGTGGCCAGTCTGCCAGAAGCGATATGTCACTCGTTGTGTATCTTAAGAGATTCATCGTTACTCCTTCCATAGGTTACTGGTATTCTCTGAGTCAATACCTCTCTTGACGAAAAAGTGGCTATCTTAATAGTGCAATACTTCTTCCTCCGAGTTGCTCACACAGTTTACTGCTTTTTGTGTAGTTTTTGTCTGCCAGAAACTATAATTCACTAGTTGTGTATCATAAAAGTGTCATCGTTTCTCCTCCTAGGGGTTATTCGAGATTTCTTAATCCAAACCGCAAGTAACGAGGCATTGGCTACCTTAAGAGAGTCATAGTTACTCGTCCCAATTGCTCACCCAGTCTGCCACTTTTCCTTACTGCGGCCAGAGTGCCAGAAGCGATATGTCACTCGTTGTGTATCTTAAGAGATTCATCGTTACTCTTTCCATAGGTTACTGGTATTCTCTGATTCAATGCCTCTCGTGACGAAAAAGTGGCTATCTTAATAGTGCAATACTTCTTCCTCCCAGTTGCTCACACAGTTTACTACTTTTTTGTGTAGTTTTTGTCTGCCAGAAACTATAATTCACTAGTTTTGTATCATAAAAGAGTCATCGTTTCTCCTCCTAGGGGTTATTCGAGACCTCTTAATGCAAACCGCAAGTAACGAGGCATTGGCTACCTTAAGAGAGTCATAGTTACTCGTCCCAATTGCTCACCCAGTCTGCCACTTTTCCTTACTTTGGCCAGTCTGCCAGAAGCGATATGTCACTCGTTGTGTATCTTAAGAGATTCATCGTTACTCCTTCCATAGGTTACTGGTATTCTCTGAGTCAATACCTCTCTTGACGAAAAAGTGGCTATCTTAATAGTGCAATACTTCTTCCTCCGAGTTGCTCACACAGTTTACTGCTTTTTGTGTAGTTTTTGTCTGCCAGAAACTATAATTCACTAGTTGTGTATCATAAAAGAGTCATCGTTTCTCCTCCTAGGGGTTATTCGAGATTTCTTAATCCAAACCGCAAGTAACGAGGCATTGGCTACATTAAGAGAGTCATAGTTACTCGTCCCAATTGCTCACCCAGTCTGCCACTTTTCCTTACTGCGGCCAGTCTGCCAGAAGCGATATGTCACTCGTTGTGTATCTTAAGAGATTCATCGTTACTCTTTCCATAGGTTACTGGTATTCTGTGATTCAATGCCTCTCGTGACGAAAAAGTGGCTATCTTAATAGTGCAATACTTCTTCCTCCGAGTTGCTCACACAGTTTACTACTTTTTGTGTAGTTTTTGTCTGCCAGAAACTATAATTCACTAGCTGTGTATTATAAAAGAGTCATCGTTTCTCCTCCTAGGGGTTTTCGAGATTTCTTAATCCAAACCGCAAGTAACGAGGCATTGGCTACCTTAAGAGAGTCATAGTTACTCGTCCCAATTGCTCACCCAGTCTGCCACTTTTCCTTACTGCGGCCAGTCTGCCAGAAGCGATATGTCACTCGTTGTGTATCTTAAGAGATTCATCGTTACTCCTTCCATAGGTTACTGGTATTCTCTGAGTCAATACCTCTCGTGACGAAAAAGTGGCTATCTTAATAGTGCAATACTTCTTCCTCCGAGTTGCTCACACAGTTTACTACTTTTTGTGTAGTTTTTGTCTGCCAGAAACTATAATTCACTAGCTGTGTATTATAAAAGAGTCATCGTTTCTCCTCCTAGGGGTTTTCGAGATTTCTTAATCCAAACCGCAAGTAACGAGGCATTGGCTACCTTAAGAGAGTCATAGTTACTCGTCCCCATTGCTCAACCAGTCTGCCACTTTTTCTTACTGTGGCCAGTCTGCCAGAAGCGATATGTCACTCGTTGTGTATCTTAAGAGATTCATCGTTACTCCTTCCATAGGTTACTGGTATTCTCTGAGTCAATACCTCTCTTGACGAAAAAGTGGCTATCTTAATAGTGCAATACTTCTTCCTCCGAGTTGCTCACACAGTTTACTGCTTTTTGTGTAGTTTTTGTCTGCCAGAAACTATAATTCACTAGTTGTGTATCATAAAAGTGTCATCGTTTCTCCTCCTAGGGGTTATTCGAGATTTCTTAATCCAAACCGCAAGTAACGAGGCATTGGCTACCTTAAGAGAGTCATAGTTACTCGTCCCAATTGCTCACCCAGTCTGCCACTTTTCCTTACTGCGGCCAGAGTGCCAGAAGCGATATGTCACTCGTTGTGTATCTTAAGAGATTCATCGTTACTCTTTCCATAGGTTACTGGTATTCTCTGATTCAATGCCTCTCGTGACGAAAAAGTGGCTATCTTAATAGTGCAATACTTCTTCCTCCCAGTTGCTCACACAGTTTACTACTTTTTTGTGTAGTTTTTGACTGCCAGAAACTATAATTCACTAGTTTTGTATCATAAAACAGTCACCGTTTCTCCTCCTAGGGGTTTTCGAGATTTCTTAATCCAAACCGCAAGTAACGAGGCATTGGCTACCTTAAGAGGGTCATAGTTACTCGTCCCCATTGCTCAACGAGTCTGCCACTTTTTCTTACTGTGGCCAGTCTGCCAGAAGCGATATGTCACTCGTTGTGTATCTTAAGAGATTCATCGTTACTCCTTCCATAGGTTACTGGTATTCTCTGAGTCAATACCTCTCTTGACGAAAAAGTGGCTATCTTAATAGTGCAATACTTCTTCCTCCCAGTTGCTCACACAGTTTACTACTTTTTGTGTACTTGCCAGTCTGCCAGAAGCGATATGTCACTAGTTGTGTATCATAAAAGAGTCATCGTTTCTCCTCCTAGGGGTTAATCGAGATTTCTTAATCCAAACCGCAAGTAACGAGGCATTGGCTACCTTAAGACAGTCATAGTTACTCGTCCCAATTGCTCACCCAGTCTGCCACTTTTCCTTACTGCGGCCAGTCTGCCAGAAGCGATATGTCACTCGTTGTGTATCTTAAGAGATTCATCGTTACTCTTTCCATAGGTTACTGGTATTCTCTGATTCAATGCCTCTCGTGACGAAAAAGTGGCTATCTTAATAGTGCTATACTTCTTCCTCCCATTTGCTCACACAGTTTACTACTTTTTTGTGTAGTTTTTGTCTGCCAGAAACTATAATTCACTAGTTTTGTATCATAAAAGAGTCATCGTTTCTCCTCCTAGGGGTTATTCGAGACCTCTTAATGCAAACCGCAAGTAACGAGGCATTGGCTACCTTAAGAGAGTCATAGTTACTCGTCCCAATTGCTCACCCAGTCTGCCACTTTTCCTTACTGTGGCCAGTCTGCCAGAAGCGATATGTCACTCGTTGTGTATCTTAAGAGATTCATCGTTACTCCTTCCATAGGTTACTGGTATTCTCTGAGTCAATACCTCTCGTGACGAAAAAGTGGCTATCTTAATAGTGCAATACTTCTTCCTCCGAGTTGCTCACACAGTTTACTACTTTTTGTGTAGTTTTTGTCTGCCAGAAACTATAATTCACTAGCTGTGTATTATAAAAGAGTCATCGTTTCTCCTCCTAGGGGTTTTCGAGATTTCTTAATCCAAACCGCAAGTAACGAGGCATTGGCTACCTTAAGAGAGTCATAGTTACTCGTCCCCATTGCTCAACCAGTCTGCCACTTTTTCTTACTTTGGCCAGTCTGCCAGAAGCGATATGTCACTCGTTGTGTATCTTAAGAGATTCATCGTTACTCCTTCCATAGGTTACTGGTATTCTCTGAGTCAATACCTCTCTTGACGAAAAAGTGGCTATCTTAATAGTGCAATACTTCTTCCTCCGAGTTGCTCACACAGTTTACTACTTTTTGTGTACTTGCCAGTCTGCCAGAAGCGATATGTCACTAGTTGTGTATCATAAAAGAGTCATCGTTTCTCCTCCTAGGGGTTATTCGAGATTTCTTAATCCAAACCGCAAGTAACGAGGCATTGGCTACCTTAAGAGAGTCATAGTTACTCGTCCCAATTGCTCACCCAGTCTGCCACTTTCCTTACTGCGGCCAGTCTGCCAGGAGCGATATGTCACTCGTTGTGTATCTTAAGAGATTCATCGTTACTCTTTCCATAGATTACTGGTATTCTCTGAGTCAATGCCTCTCGTGACGCAAAAGTGGCTATCTTAATAGTGCAATACTTCTTCCTCCCATTTGCTCACACAGTTTACTACTTTTTTGTGTAGTTTTTGTCTGCCAGAAACTATAATTCACTAGTTTTGTATCATAAAAGAGTCATCGTTTCTCCTCCTAGGGGTTATTCGAGACCTCTTAATGCAAACCGCAAGTAACGAGGCATTGGCTACCTTAAGAGAGTCATAGTTACTCGTCCCAATTGCTCACCCAGTCTGCCACTTTTCCTTACTGCGGCCAGTCTGCCAGAAGCGATATGTCACTCGTTGTGTATCTTAAGAGATTCATCGTTACTCTTTCCATAGGTTACTGGTATTCTCTGATTCAATGCCTCTCGTGACGAAAAAGTGGCTATCTTAATAGTGCAATACTTCTTCCTCCAAATTGCTCACACAGTTTACTACTTTTTGTGTAGTTTTTGTCTGCCAGAAACTATAATTCACTAGCTGTGTATCATAAAAGAGTCATCGTTTCTCCTCCTAGGGGTTATTCGAGATTTCTTAATCCAAACCGCAAGTAACGAGGCATTGGCTACCTTAAGAGAGTCATAGTTACTCGTCCCAATTGCTCACCCAGTCTGCCACTTTTCCTTACTGCGGCCAGTCTGCCAGAAGCGATATGTCACTCGTTGTGTATCTTAAGAGATTCATCGTTACTCCTTCCATAGGTTACTGGTATTCTCTGAGTCAATACCTCTCTTGACGAAAAAGTGGCTATCTTAATAGTGCAATACTTCTTCCTCCGAGTTGCTCACACAGTTTACTGCTTTTTGTGTAGTTTTTGTCTGCCAGAAACTATAATTCACTAGTTGTGTATCATAAAAGAGTCATCGTTTCTCCTCCTAGGGGTTATTCGAGATTTCTTAATCCAAACCGCAAGTAACGAGGCATTGGCTACATTAAGAGAGTCATAGTTACTCGTCCCAATTGCTCACCCAGTCTGCCACTTTTCCTTACTGCGGCCAGTCTGCCAGAAGCGATATGTCACTCGTTGTGTATCTTAAGAGATTCATCGTTACTCTTTCCATAGGTTACTGGTATTCTGTGATTCAATGCCTCTCGTGACGAAAAAGTGGCTATCTTAATAGTGCAATACTTCTTCCTCCGAGTTGCTCACACAGTTTACTACTTTTTGTGTAGTTTTTGTCTGCCAGAAACTATAATTCACTAGCTGTGTATTATAAAAGAGTCATCGTTTCTCCTCCTAGGGGTTTTCGAGATTTCTTAATCCAAACCGCAAGTAACGAGGCATTGGCTACCTTAAGAGAGTCATAGTTACTCGTCCCAATTGCTCACCCAGTCTGCCACTTTTCCTTACTGCGGCCAGTCTGCCAGAAGCGATATGTCACTCGTTGTGTATCTTAAGAGATTCATCGTTACTCCTTCCATAGGTTACTGGTATTCTCTGAGTCAATACCTCTCGTGACGAAAAAGTGGCTATCTTAATAGTGCAATACTTCTTCCTCCGAGTTGCTCACACAGTTTACTACTTTTTGTGTAGTTTTTGTCTGCCAGAAACTATAATTCACTAGCTGTGTATTATAAAAGAGTCATCGTTTCTCCTCCTAGGGTTTTTCGAGATTTCTTAATCCAAACCGCAAGTAACGAGGCATTGGCTACCTTAAGAGAGTCATAGTTACTCGTCCCCATTGCTCAACCAGTCTGCCACTTTTTCTTACTTTGGCCAGTCTGCCAGAAGCGATATGTCACTCGTTGTGTATCTTAAGAGATTCATCGTTACTCCTTCCATAGGTTACTGGTATTCTCTGAGTCAATACCTCTCTTGACGAAAAAGTGGTTATCTTAATAGTGCAATACTTCTTCCTCCGAGTTGCTCACACAGTTTACTACTTTTTGTGTACTTGCCAGTCTGCCAGAAGCGATATGTCACTAGTTGTGTATCATAAAAGAGTCATCGTTTCTCCTCCTAGGGGTTATTCGAGATTTCTTAATCCAAACCGCAAGTAACGAGGCATTGGCTACCTTAAGAGAGTCATAGTTACTCGTCCCAATTGCTCACCCAGTCTGCCACTTTCCTTACTGCGGCCAGTCTGCCAGGAGCGATATGTCACTCGTTGTGTATCTTAAGAGATTCATCGTTACTCTTTCCATAGATTACTGGTATTCTCTGAGTCAATGCCTCTCGTGACGCAAAAGTGGCTATCTTAATAGTGCAATACTTCTTCCTCCCATTTGCTCACACAGTTTACTACTTTTTTGTGTAGTTTTTGTCTGCCAGAAACTATAATTCACTAGTTTTGTATCATAAAAGAGTCATCGTTTCTCCTCCTAGGGGTTATTCGAGACCTCTTAATGCAAACCGCAAGTAACGAGGCATTGGCTACCTTAAGAGAGTCATAGTTACTCGTCCCAATTGCTCACCCAGTCTGCCACTTTTCCTTACTGCGGCCAGTCTGCCAGAAGCGATATGTCACTCGTTGTGTATCTTAAGAGATTCATCGTTACTCTTTCCATAGGTTACTGGTATTCTCTGATTCAATGCCTCTCGTGACGCAAAAGTGGCTATCTTAATAGTGCAATACTTCTTCCTCCCATTTGCTCACACAGTTTACTACTTTTTTGTGTAGTTTTTGTCTGCCAGAAACTATAATTCACTAGTTTTGTATCATAAAAGAGTCATCGTTTCTCCTCCTAGGGGTTATTCGAGACCTCTTAATGCAAACCGCAAGTAACGAGGCATTGGCTACCTTAAGAGAGTCATAGTTACTCGTCCCAATTGCTCACCCAGTCTGCCACTTTTCCTTACTGCGGCCAGTCTGCCAGAAGCGATATGTCACTCGTTGTGTATCTTAAGAGATTCATCGTTACTCTTTCCATAGGTTACTGGTATTCTCTGATTCAATGCCTCTCGTGACGAAAAAGTGGCTATCTTAATAGTGCAATACTTCTTCCTCCAAATTGCTCACACAGTTTACTACTTTTTGTGTAGTTTTTGTCTGCCAGAAACTATAATTCACTAGCTGTGTATCATAAAAGAGTCATCGTTTCTCCTCCTAGGGGTTATTCGAGATTTCTTAATCCAAACCGCAAGTAACGAGGCATTGGCTACCTTAAGAGAGTCATAGTTACTCGTCCCAATTGCTCACCCAGTCTGCCACTTTTCCTTACTGCGGCCAGTCTGCCAGAAGCGATATGTCACTCGTTGTGTATCTTAAGAGATTCATCGTTACTCATTCCATAGGTTACTGGTATTCTCTGAGTCAATACCTCTCTTGACGAAAAAGTGGCTATCTTAATAGTGCAATACTTCTTCCTCCGAGTTGCTCACACAGTTTACTGCTTTTTGTGTAGTTTTTGTCTGCCAGAAACTATAATTCACTAGTTGTGTATCATAAAAGAGTCATCGTTTCTCCTCCTAGGGGTTATTCGAGATTTCTTAATCCAAACCGCAAGTAACGAGGCATTGGCTACATTAAGAGAGTCATAGTTACTCGTCCCAATTGCTCACCCAGTCTGCCACTTTTCCTTACTGCGGCCAGTCTGCCAGAAGCGATATGTCACTCGTTGTGTATCTTAAGAGATTCATCGTTACTCTTTCCATAGGTTACTGGTATTCTGTGATTCAATGCCTCTCGTGACGAAAAAGTGGCTATCTTAATAGTGCAATACTTCTTCCTCCCAGTTGCTCACACAGTTTACTACTTTTTTGTGTAGTTTTTGTCTGCCAGAAACTATAATTCACTAGTTTTGTATCATAAAACAGTCATCGTTTCTCCTCCTAGGGCTTTTCGAGATTTCTTAATCCAAACCGCAAGTAACGAGGCATTGGCTACCTTAAGAGGGTCATAGTTACTCGTCCCCATTGCTCAACGAGTCTGCCACTTTTTCTTACTGTGGCCAGTCTGCCAGAAGCGATATGTCACTCGTTGTGTATCTTAAGAGATTCATCGTTACTCCTTCCATAGGTTACTGGTATTCTCTGAGTCAATACCTCTCTTGACGAAAAAGTGGCTATCTTAATAGTGCAATACTTCTTCCTCCGAGTTGCTCACACAGTTTACTACTTTTTGTGTACTTGCCAGTCTGCCAGAAGCGATATGTCACTAGTTGTGTATCATAAAAGAGTCATCGTTTCTCCTCCTAGGGGTTATTCGAGATTTCTTAATCCAAACCGCAAGTAACGAGGCATTGGCTACCTTAAGACAGTCATAGTTACTCGTCCCAATTGCTCACCCAGTCTGCCACTTTTCCTTACTGCGGCCAGTCTGCCAGAAGCGATATGTCACTCGTTGTGTATCTTAAGAGATTCATCGTTACTCCTTCCATAGGTTACTGGTATTCTCTGAGTCAATACCTCTCTTGACGAAAAAGTGGCTATCTTAATAGTGCAATACTTCTTCCTCCGAGTTGCTCACACAGTTTACTGCTTTTTGTGTAGTTTTTGTCTGCCAGAAACTATAATTCACTAGTTGTGTATCATAAAAGAGTCATCGTTTCTCCTCCTAGGGGTTATTCGAGATTTCTTAATCCAAACCGCAAGTAACGAGGCATTGGCTACCTTAAGAGAGTCATAGTTACTCGTCCCAATTGCTCACCCAGTCTGCCACTTTTCCTTACTGCGGCCAGTCTGCCAGAAGCGATATGTCACTCGTTGTGTATCTTAAGAGATTCATCGTTACTCCTTCCATAGGTTACTGGTATTCTCTGAGTCAATACCTCTCTTGACGAAAAAGTGGCTATCTTAATAGTGCAATACTTCTTCCTCCGAGTTGCTCACACAGTTTACTGCTTTTTGTGTAGTTTTTGTCTGCCAGAAACTATAATTCACTAGTTGTGTATCATAAAAGAGTCATCGTTTCTCCTCCTAGGGGTTATTCGAGATTTCTTAATCCAAACCGCAAGTAACGAGGCATTGGCTACATTAAGAGAGTCATAGTTACTCGTCCCAATTGCTCACCCAGTCTGCCACTTTTCCTTACTGCGGCCAGTCTGCCAGAAGCGATATGTCACTCGTTGTGTATCTTAAGAGATTCATCGTTACTCTTTCCATAGGTTACTGGTATTCTGTGATTCAATGCCTCTCGTGACGAAAAAGTGGCTATCTTAATAGTGCAATACTTCTTCCTCCGAGTTGCTCACACAGTTTACTACTTTTTGTGTAGTTTTTGTCTGCCAGAAACTATAATTCACTAGCTGTGTATTATAAAAGAGTCATCGTTTCTCCTCCTAGGGGTTTTCGAGATTTCTTAATCCAAACCGCAAGTAACGAGGCATTGGCTACCTTAAGAGAGTCATAGTTACTCGTCCCAATTGCTCACCCAGTCTGCCACTTTTCCTTACTGCGGCCAGTCTGCCAGAAGCGATATGTCACTCGTTGTGTATCTTAAGAGATTCATCGTTACTCCTTCCATAGGTTACTGGTATTCTCTGAGTCAATACCTCTCGTGACGAAAAAGTGGCTATCTTAATAGTGCAATACTTCTTCCTCCGAGTTGCTCACACAGTTTACTACTTTTTGTGTAGTTTTTGTCTGCCAGAAACTATAATTCACTAGCTGTGTATTATAAAAGAGTCATCGTTTCTCCTCCTAGGGTTTTTCGAGATTTCTTAATCCAAACCGCAAGTAACGAGGCATTGGCTACCTTAAGAGAGTCATAGTTACTCGTCCCCATTGCTCAACCAGTCTGCCACTTTTTCTTACTTTGGCCAGTCTGCCAGAAGCGATATGTCACTCGTTGTGTATCTTAAGAGATTCATCGTTACTCCTTCCATAGGTTACTGGTATTCTCTGAGTCAATACCTCTCTTGACGAAAAAGTGGTTATCTTAATAGTGCAATACTTCTTCCTCCGAGTTGCTCACACAGTTTACTACTTTTTGTGTACTTGCCAGTCTGCCAGAAGCGATATGTCACTAGTTGTGTATCATAAAAGAGTCATCGTTTCTCCTCCTAGGGGTTATTCGAGATTTCTTAATCCAAACCGCAAGTAACGAGGCATTGGCTACCTTAAGAGAGTCATAGTTACTCGTCCCAATTGCTCACCCAGTCTGCCACTTTCCTTACTGCGGCCAGTCTGCCAGGAGCGATATGTCACTCGTTGTGTATCTTAAGAGATTCATCGTTACTCTTTCCATAGATTACTGGTATTCTCTGAGTCAATGCCTCTCGTGACGCAAAAGTGGCTATCTTAATAGTGCAATACTTCTTCCTCCCATTTGCTCACACAGTTTACTACTTTTTTGTGTAGTTTTTGTCTGCCAGAAACTATAATTCACTAGTTTTGTATCATAAAAGAGTCATCGTTTCTCCTCCTAGGGGTTATTCGAGACCTCTTAATGCAAACCGCAAGTAACGAGGCATTGGCTACCTTAAGAGAGTCATAGTTACTCGTCCCAATTGCTCACCCAGTCTGCCACTTTTCCTTACTGCGGCCAGTCTGCCAGAAGCGATATGTCACTCGTTGTGTATCTTAAGAGATTCATCGTTACTCTTTCCATAGGTTACTGGTATTCTCTGATTCAATGCCTCTCGTGACGCAAAAGTGGCTATCTTAATAGTGCAATACTTCTTCCTCCCATTTGCTCACACAGTTTACTACTTTTTTGTGTAGTTTTTGTCTGCCAGAAACTATAATTCACTAGTTTTGTATCATAAAAGAGTCATCGTTTCTCCTCCTAGGGGTTATTCGAGACCTCTTAATGCAAACCGCAAGTAACGAGGCATTGGCTACCTTAAGAGAGTCATAGTTACTCGTCCCAATTGCTCACCCAGTCTGCCACTTTTCCTTACTGCGGCCAGTCTGCCAGAAGCGATATGTCACTCGTTGTGTATCTTAAGAGATTCATCGTTACTCTTTCCATAGGTTACTGGTATTCTCTGATTCAATGCCTCTCGTGACGAAAAAGTGGCTATCTTAATAGTGCAATACTTCTTCCTCCAAATTGCTCACACAGTTTACTACTTTTTGTGTAGTTTTTGTCTGCCAGAAACTATAATTCACTAGCTGTGTATCATAAAAGAGTCATCGTTTCTCCTCCTAGGGGTTATTCGAGATTTCTTAATCCAAACCGCAAGTAACGAGGCATTGGCTACCTTAAGAGAGTCATAGTTACTCGTCCCAATTGCTCACCCAGTCTGCCACTTTTCCTTACTGCGGCCAGTCTGCCAGAAGCGATATGTCACTCGTTGTGTATCTTAAGAGATTCATCGTTACTCATTCCATAGGTTACTGGTATTCTCTGAGTCAATACCTCTCTTGACGAAAAAGTGGCTATCTTAATAGTGCAATACTTCTTCCTCCGAGTTGCTCACACAGTTTACTGCTTTTTGTGTAGTTTTTGTCTGCCAGAAACTATAATTCACTAGTTGTGTATCATAAAAGAGTCATCGTTTCTCCTCCTAGGGGTTATTCGAGATTTCTTAATCCAAACCGCAAGTAACGAGGCATTGGCTACATTAAGAGAGTCATAGTTACTCGTCCCAATTGCTCACCCAGTCTGCCACTTTTCCTTACTGCGGCCAGTCTGCCAGAAGCGATATGTCACTCGTTGTGTATCTTAAGAGATTCATCGTTACTCTTTCCATAGGTTACTGGTATTCTGTGATTCAATGCCTCTCGTGACGAAAAAGTGGCTATCTTAATAGTGCAATACTTCTTCCTCCCAGTTGCTCACACAGTTTACTACTTTTTTGTGTAGTTTTTGTCTGCCAGAAACTATAATTCACTAGTTTTGTATCATAAAACAGTCATCGTTTCTCCTCCTAGGGCTTTTCGAGATTTCTTAATCCAAACCGCAAGTAACGAGGCATTGGCTACCTTAAGAGGGTCATAGTTACTCGTCCCCATTGCTCAACGAGTCTGCCACTTTTTCTTACTGTGGCCAGTCTGCCAGAAGCGATATGTCACTCGTTGTGTATCTTAAGAGATTCATCGTTACTCCTTCCATAGGTTACTGGTATTCTCTGAGTCAATACCTCTCTTGACGAAAAAGTGGCTATCTTAATAGTGCAATACTTCTTCCTCCGAGTTGCTCACACAGTTTACTACTTTTTGTGTACTTGCCAGTCTGCCAGAAGCGATATGTCACTAGTTGTGTATCATAAAAGAGTCATCGTTTCTCCTCCTAGGGGTTATTCGAGATTTCTTAATCCAAACCGCAAGTAACGAGGCATTGGCTACCTTAAGACAGTCATAGTTACTCGTCCCAATTGCTCACCCAGTCTGCCACTTTTCCTTACTGCGGCCAGTCTGCCAGAAGCGATATGTCACTCGTTGTGTATCTTAAGAGATTCATCGTTACTCCTTCCATAGGTTACTGGTATTCTCTGAGTCAATACCTCTCTTGACGAAAAAGTGGCTATCTTAATAGTGCAATACTTCTTCCTCCGAGTTGCTCACACAGTTTACTGCTTTTTGTGTAGTTTTTGTCTGCCAGAAACTATAATTCACTAGTTGTGTATCATAAAAGAGTCATCGTTTCTCCTCCTAGGGGTTATTCGAGATTTCTTAATCCAAACCGCAAGTAACGAGGCATTGGCTACCTTAAGAGAGTCATAGTTACTCGTCCCAATTGCTCACCCAGTCTGCCACTTTTCCTTACTGCGGCCAGTCTGCCAGAAGCGATATGTCACTCGTTGTGTATCTTAAGAGATTCATCGTTACTCTTTCCATAGGTTACTGGTATTCTCTGATTCAATGCCTCTCGTGACGAAAAAGTGGCTATCTTAATAGTGCAATACTTCTTCCTCCCAGTTGCTCACACAGTTTACTACTTTTTTGTGTAGTTTTTGTCTGCCAGAAACTATAATTCACTAGTTTTGTATCATAAAAGAGTCATCGTTTCTCCTCCTAGGGCTTTTCGAGATTTCTTAATCCAAACCGCAAGTAACGAGGCATTGGCTACCTTAAGAGGGTCATAGTTACTCGTCCCCATTGCTCAACGAGTCTGCCACTTTTTCTTACTGCGGCCAGTCTGCCAGAAGCGATATGTCACTCGTTGTGTATCTTAAGAGATTCATCGTTACTCCTTCCATAGGTTACTGGTATTCTCTGAGTCAATACCTCTCGTGACGAAAAAGTGGCTATCTTAATAGTGCAATACTTCTTCCTCCGAGTTGCTCACACAGTTTACTACTTTTTGTGTAGTTTTTGTCTGCCAGAAACTATAATTCACTAGCTGTGTATCATAAAAGAGTCATCGTTTCTCCTCCTAGGGGTTATTCGAGATTTCTTAATCCAAACCGCAAGTAACGAGGCATTGGCTACCTTAAGAGAGTCATAGTTACTCGTCCCAATTGCTCACCCAGTCTGCCACTTTTCCTTACTGCGGCCAGTCTGCCAGAAGCGTTATGTCACTCGTTGTGTATCTTAAGAGATTCATCGTTACTCCTTCCATAGGTTACTGGTATTCTCTGAGTCAATACCTCTCTTGACGAAAAAGTGGCTATCTTAATAGTGCAATACTTCTTCCTCCGAGTTGCTCACACAGTTTACTACTTTTTGTGTAGTTTTTGTCTGCCAGAAACTATAATTCACTAGCTGTGTATTATAAAAGAGTCATCGTTTCTCCTCCTAGGGGTTTTCGAGATTTCTTAATCCAAACCGCAAGTAACGAGGCATTGGCTACCTTAAGAGAGTCATAGTTACTCGTCCCCATTGCTCAACCATTCTGCCACTTTTTCTTACTTTGGCCAGTCTGCCAGAAGCGATATGTCACTCGTTGTGTATCTTAAGAGATTCATCGTTACTCCTTCCATAGGTTACTAGTATTCTCTGAGTCAATACCTCTCTTGACGAAAAAGTGGCTATCTTAATAGTGCAATACTTCTTCCTCCGAGTTGCTCACACAGTTTACTACTTTTTGTGTACTTGCCAGTCTGCCAGAAGCGATATGTCACTAGTTGTGTATCATAAAAGAGTCATCGTTTCTCCTCCTAGGGGTTATTCGAGATTTCTTAATCCAAACCGCAAGTAACGAGGCATTGGCTACCTTAAGAGAGTCATAGTTACTCGTCCCAATTGCTCACCCAGTCTGCCACTTTCCTTACTGCGGCCAGTCTGCCAGGAGCGATATGGCACTCGTTGTGTATCTTAAGAGATTCATCGTTACTCTTTCCATAGATTACTGGTATTCTCTGAGTCAATGCCTCTCGTGACGCAAAAGTGGCTATCTTAATAGTGCAATACTTCTTCCTCCCATTTGCTCACACAGTTTACTACTTTTTTGTGTAGTTTTTGTCTGCCAGAAACTATAATTCACTAGTTTTGTATCATAAAAGAGTCATCGTTTCTCCTCCTAGGGGTTATTCGAGACCTCTTAATGCAAACCGCAAGTAACGAGGCATTGGCTACCTTAAGAGAGTCATAGTTACTCGTCCCAATTGCTCACCCAGTCTGCCACTTTTCCTTACTGCGGCCAGTCTGCCAGAAGCGATATGTCACTCGTTGTGTATCTTAAGAGATTCATCGATACTCTTTCCATAGGTTACTGGTATTCTCTGATTCAATGCCTCTCGTGACGAAAAAGTGGCTATCTTAATAGTGCAATACTTCTTCCTCCAAATTGCTCACACAGTTTACTACTTTTTGTGTAGTTTTTGTCTGCCAGAAACTATAATTCACTAGCTGTGTATCATAAAAGAGTCATCGTTTCTCCTCCTAGGGGTTATTCGAGATTTCTTAATCCAAACCGCAAGTAACGAGGCATTGGCTACCTTAAGAGAGTCATAGTTACTCGTCCCAATTGCTCACCCAGTCTGCCACTTTTCCTTACTGCGGCCAGTCTGCCAGAAGCGATATGTCACTCGTTGTGTATCTTAAGAGATTCATCGTTACTCCTTCCATAGGTTACTGGTATTCTCTGAGTCAATACCTCTCTTGACGAAAAAGTGGCTATCTTAATAGTGCAATACTTCTTCCTCCGAGTTGCTCACACAGTTTACTGCTTTTTGTGTAGTTTTTGTCTGCCAGAAACTATAATTCACTAGTTGTGTATCATAAAAGAGTCATCGTTTCTCCTCCTAGGGGTTATTCGAGATTTCTTAATCCAAACCGCAAGTAACGAGGCATTGGCTACATTAAGAGAGTCATAGTTACTCGTCCCAATTGCTCACCCAGTCTGCCACTTTTCCTTACTGCGGCCAGTCTGCCAGAAGCGATATGTCACTCGTTGTGTATCTTAAGAGATTCATCGTTACTCTTTCCATAGGTTACTGGTATTCTGTGATTCAATGCCTCTCGTGACGAAAAAGTGGCTATCTTAATAGTGCAATACTTCTTCCTCCCAGTTGCTCACACAGTTTACTACTTTTTTGTGTAGTTTTTGTCTGCCAGAAACTATAATTCACTAGTTTTGTATCATAAAAGAGTCATCGTTTCTCCTCCTAGGGCTTTTCGAGATTTCTTAATCCAAACCGCAAGTAACGAGGCATTGGCTACCTTAAGAGGGTCATAGTTACTCGTCCCCATTGCTCAACGAGTCTGCCACTTTTTCTTACTGTGGCCAGTCTGCCAGAAGCGATATGTCACTCGTTGTGTATCTTAAGAGATTCATCGTTACTCCTTCCATAGGTTACTGGTATTCTCTGAGTCAATACCTCTCTTGACGAAAAAGTGGCTATCTTAATAGTGCAATACTTCTTCCTCCGAGTTGCTCACACAGTTTACTACTTTTTGTGTACTTGCCAGTCTGCCAGAAGCGATATGTCACTAGTTGTGTATCATAAAAGAGTCATCGTTTCTCCTCCTAGGGGTTATTCGAGATTTCTTAATCCAAACCGCAAGTAACGAGGCATTGGCTACCTTAAGACAGTCATAGTTACTCGTCCCAATTGCTCACCCAGTCTGCCACTTTTCCTTACTGCGGCCAGTCTGCCAGAAGCGATATGTCACTCGTTGTGTATCTTAAGAGATTCATCGTTACTCTTTCCATAGGTTACTGGTATTCTGTGATTCAATGCCTCTCGTGACGAAAAAGTGGCTATCTTAATAGTGCAATACTTCTTCCTCCGAGCTGCTCACACAGTTTACTGCTTTTTGTGTAGTTTTTGTCTGCCAGAAACTATAATTCACTAGTTGTGTATCATAAAAGAGTCATCGTTTCTCCTCCTAGGGGTTATTCGAGATTTCTTAATCCAAACCGCAAGTAACGAGGCATTGGCTACCTTAAGAGAGTCATAGTTACTCGTCCCAATTGCTCACCCAGTCTGCCACTTTTCCTTACTGCGGCCAGTCTGCCAGAAGCGATATGTCACTCGTTGTGTATCTTAAGAGATTCATCGTTACTCTTTCCATAGGTTACTGGTATTCTCTGATTCAATGCCTCTCGTGACGAAAAAGTGGCTATCTTAATAGTGCAATACTTCTTCCTCCCAGTTGCTCACACAGTTTACTACTTTTTTGTGTAGTTTTTGTCTGCCAGAAACTATAATTCACTAGTTTTGTATCATAAAAGAGTCATCGTTTCTCCTCCTAGGGCTTTTCGAGATTTCTTAATCCAAACCGCAAGTAACGAGGCATTGGCTACCTTAAGAGGGTCATAGTTACTCGTCCCCATTGCTCAACGAGTCTGCCACTTTTTCTTACTGCGGCCAGTCTGCCAGAAGCGATATGTCACTCGTTGTGTATCTTAAGAGATTCATCGTTACTCCTTCCATAGGTTACTGGTATTCTCTGAGTCAATACCTCTCGTGACGAAAAAGTGGCTATCTTAATAGTGCAATACTTCTTCCTCCGAGTTGCTCACACAGTTTACTACTTTTTGTGTAGTTTTTGTCTGCCAGAAACTATAATTCACTAGCTGTGTATCATAAAAGAGTCATCGTTTCTCCTCCTAGGGGTTTTCGAGATTTCTTAATCCAAACCGCAAGTAACGAGGCATTGGCTACCTTAAGAGAGTCATAGTTACTCGTCCCCATTGCTCAACCATTCTGCCACTTTTTCTTACTTTGGCCAGTCTGCCAGAAGCGATATGTCACTCGTTGTGTATCTTAAGAGATTCATCGTTACTCCTTCCATAGGTTACTAGTATTCTCTGAGTCAATACCTCTCTTGACGAAAAAGTGGCTATCTTAATAGTGCAATACTTCTTCCTCCGAGTTGCTCACACAGTTTACTACTTTTTGTGTACTTGCCAGTCTGCCAGAAGCGATATGTCACTAGTTGTGTATCATAAAAGAGTCATCGTTTCTCCTCCTAGGGGTTATTCGAGATTTCTTAATCCAAACCGCAAGTAACGAGGCATTGGCTACCTTAAGAGAGTCATAGTTACTCGTCCCAATTGCTCACCCAGTCTGCCACTTTTCCTTACTGCGGCCAGTCTGCCAGAAGCGATATGTCACTCGTTGTGTATCTTAAGAGATTCATCGTTACTCTTTCCATAGGTTACTGGTATTCTGTGATTCAATGCCTCTCGTGACGAAAAAGTGGCTATCTTAATAGTGCAATACTTCTTCCTCCCAGTTGCTCACACAGTTTACTACTTTTTTGTGTAGTTTTTGTCTGCCAGAAACTATAATTCACTAGTTTTGTATCATAAAAGAGTCATCGTTTCTCCTCCTAGGGCTTTTCGAGATTTCTTAATCCAAACCGCAAGTAACGAGGCATTGGCTACCTTAAGAGGGTCATAGTTACTCGTCCCCATTGCTCAACGAGTCTGCCACTTTTTCTTACTGTGGCCAGTCTGCCAGAAGCGATATGTCACTCGTTGTGTATCTTAAGATATTCATCGTTACTCCTTCCATAGGTTACTGGTATTCTCTGAGTCAATACCTCTCTTGACGAAAAAGTGGCTATCTTAATAGTGCAATACTTCTTCCTCCGAGTTGCTCACACAGTTTACTACTTTTTGTGTACTTGCCAGTCTGCCAGAAGCGATATGTCACTAGTTGTGTATCATAAAAGAGTCATCGTTTCTCCTCCTAGGGGTTATTCGAGATTTCTTAATCCAAACCGCAAGTAACGAGGCATTGGCTACCTTAAGACAGTCATAGTTACTCGTCCCAATTGCTCACCCAGTCTGCCACTTTTCCTTACTGCGGCCAGTCTGCCAGAAGCGATATGTCACTCGTTGTGTATCTTAAGAGATTCATCGTTACTCCTTCCATAGGTTACTGGTATTCTCTGAGTCAATACCTCTCTTGACGAAAAAGTGGCTATCTTAATAGTGCAATACTTCTTCCTCCGAGTTGCTCACACAGTTTACTGCTTTTTGTGTAGTTTTTGTCTGCCAGAAACTATAATTCACTAGTTGTGTATCATAAAAGAGTCATCGTTTCTCCTCCTAGGGGTTATTCGAGATTTCTTAATCCAAACCGCAAGTAACGAGGCATTGGCTACCTTAAGAGAGTCATAGTTACTCGTCCCAATTGCTCACCCAGTCTGCCACTTTTCCTTACTGCGGCCAGTCTGCCAGAAGCGATATGTCACTCGTTGTGTATCTTAAGAGATTCATCGTTACTCTTTCCATAGGTTACTGGTATTCTCTGATTCAATGCCTCTCGTGACGAAAAAGTGGCTATCTTAATAGTGCAATACTTCTTCCTCCCAGTTGCTCACACAGTTTACTACTTTTTTGTGTAATTTTTGTCTGCCAGAAACTATAATTCACTAGTTTTGTATCATAAAAGAGTCATCGTTTCTCCTCCTAGGGCTTTTCGAGATTTCTTAATCCAAACCGCAAGTAACGAGGCATTGGCTACCTTAAGAGGGTCATAGTTACTCGTCCCCATTGCTCAACGAGTCTGCCACTTTTTCTTACTGTGGCCAGTCTGCCAGAAGCGATATGTCACTCGTTGTGTATCTTAAGAGATTCATCGTTACTCCTTCCATAGGTTACTGGTATTCTCTGAGTCAATACCTCTCTTGACGAAAAAGTGGCTATCTTAATAGTGCAATACTTCTTCCTCCGAGTTGCTCACACAGTTTACTACTTTTTGTGTACTTGCCAGTCTGCCAGAAGCGATATGTCACTAGTTGTGTATCATAAAAGAGTCATCGTTTCTCCTCCTAGGGGTTATTCGAGATTTCTTAATCCAAACCGCAAGTAACGAGGCATTGGCTACCTTAAGACAGTCATAGTTACTCGTCCCAATTGCTCACCCAGTCTGCCACTTTTCCTTACTGCGGCCAGTCTGCCAGAAGCGATATGTCACTCGTTGTGTATCTTAAGAGATTCATCGTTACTCTTTCCATAGGTTACTGGTACTCTCTGATTCAATGCCTCTCGTGACGAAAAAGTGGCTATCTTAATAGTGCAATACTTCTTCCTCCCATTTGCTCACACAGTTTACTACTTTTTTGTGTAGCTTTTGCCTGCCAGAAACTATAATTCACTAGTTTTGTATCATAAAAGAGTCATCGTTTCTCCTCCTAGGGGTTATTCGAGACCTCTTAATGCAAACCGCAAGTAAGGAGGCATTGGCTACCTTAAGAGAGTCATAGTTACTCGTCCCAATTGCTCACCCAGTCTGCCACTTTTCCTTACTGCGGCCAGTCTGCCAGAAGCGATATGTCACTCGTTGTGTATCTTAAGAGATTCATCGTTACTCTTTCCATAGGTTACTGGTATTCTCTGATTCAATGCCTCTCGTGACGAAAAAGTGGCTATCTTAATAGTGCAATACTTCTTCCTCCCAGTTGCTCACACAGTTTACTACTTTTTTGTGTAGTTTTTGTCTGCCAGAAACTATAATTCACTAGTTTTGTATCATAAAAGAGTCATCGTTTCTCCTCCTAGGGGTTATTCGAGACCTCTTAATGCAAACCGCAAGTAACGAGGCATTGGCTACCTTAAGAGAGTCATAGTTACTCGTCCCAATTGCTCACCCAGTCTGCCACTTTTCCTTACTGCGGCCAGTCTGCCAGAAGCGATATGTCACTCGTTGTGTATCTTAAAAGAGATTCATCGTTACTCTTTCCATAGGTTACTGGTATTCTCTGATTCAATGCCTCTCGTGACGAAAAAGTGGCTATCTTAATAGTGCAATACTTCTTCCTCCAAATTGCTCACACAGTTTACTACTTTTTGTGTAGTTTTTGTCTGCCAGAAACTATAATTCACTAGCTGTGTATCATAAAAGAGTCATCGTTTCTCCTCCTAGGGGTTATTCGAGATTTCTTAATCCAAACCGCAAGTAACGAGGCATTGGCTACCTTAAGAGAGTCATAGTTACTCGTCCCAATTGCTCACCCAGTCTGCCACTTTTCCTTACTGCGGCCAGTCTGCCAGAAGCGATATGTCACTCGTTGTGTATCTTAAGAGATTCATCGTTACTCCTTCCATAGGTTACTGGTATTCTCTGAGTCAATACCTCTCTTGACGAAAAAGTGGCTATCTTAATAGTGCAATACTTCTTCCTCCGAGTTGCTCACACAGTTTACTGCTTTTTGTGTAGTTTTTGTCTGCCAGAAACTATAATTCACTAGTTGTGTATCATAAAAGAGTCATCGTTTCTCCTCCTAGGGGTTATTCGAGATTTCTTAATCCAAACCGCAAGTAACGAGGCATTGGCTACCTTAAGAGAGTCATAGTTACTCGTCCCAATTGCTCACCCAGTCTGCCACTTTTCCTTACTGCGGCCAGTCTGCCAGAAGCGATATGTCACTCGTTGTGTATCTTAAGAGATTCATCGTTACTCTTTCCATAGGTTACTGGTATTCTGTGATTCAATGCCTCTCGTGACGAAAAAGTGGCTATCTTAATAGTGCAATACTTCTTCCTCCCAGTTGCTCACACAGTTTACTACTTTTTTGTGTAGTTTTTGTCTGCCAGAAACTATAATTCACTAGTTTTGTATCATAAAAGAGTCATCGTTTCTCCTCCTAGGGGTTTTCGAGATTTCTTAATCCAAACCGCAAGTAACGAGGCATTGGCTACCTTAAGAGGGTCATAGTTACTCGTCCCCATTGCTCAACGAGTCTGCCACTTTTTCTTACTGTGGCCAGTCTGCCAGAAGCGATATGTCACTCGTTGTGTATCTTAAGATATTCATCGTTACTCCTTCCATAGGTTACTGGTATTCTCTGAGTCAATACCTCTCTTGACGAAAAAGTGGCTATCTTAATAGTGCAATACTTCTTCCTCCGAGTTGCTCACACAGTTTACTACTTTTTGTGTACTTGCCAGTCTGCCAGAAGCGATATGTCACTAGTTGTGTATCATAAAAGAGTCATCGTTTCTCCTCCTAGGGGTTATTCGAGATTTCTTAATCCAAACCGCAAGTAACGAGGCATTGGCTACCTTAAGACAGTCATAGTTACTCGTCCCAATTGCTCACCCAGTCTGCCACTTTTCCTTACTGCGGCCAGTCTGCCAGAAGCGATATGTCACTCGTTGTGTATCTTAAGAGATTCATCGTTACTCCTTCCATAGGTTACTGGTATTCTCTGAGTCAATACCTCTCTTGACGAAAAAGTGGCTATCTTAATAGTGCAATACTTCTTCCTCCGAGTTGCTCACACAGTTTACTGCTTTTTGTGTAGTTTTTGTCTGCCAGAAACTATAATTCACTAGTTGTGTATCATAAAAGAGTCATCGTTTCTCCTCCTAGGGGTTATTCGAGATTTCTTAATCCAAACCGCAAGTAACGAGGCATTGGCTACCTTAAGAGAGTCATAGTTACTCGTCCCAATTGCTCACCCAGTCTGCCACTTTTCCTTACTGCGGCCAGTCTGCCAGAAGCGATATGTCACTCGTTGTGTATCTTAAGAGATTCATCGTTACTCTTTCCATAGGTTACTGGTATTCTCTGATTCAATGCCTCTCGTGACGAAAAAGTGGCTATCTTAATAGTGCAATACTTCTTCCTCCCAGTTGCTCACACAGTTTACTACTTTTTTGTGTAGTTTTTGTCTGCCAGAAACTATAATTCACTAGTTTTGTATCATAAAAGAGTCATCGTTTCTCCTCCTAGGGCTTTTCGAGATTTCTTAATCCAAACCGCAAGTAACGAGGCATTGGCTACCTTAAGAGGGTCATAGTTACTCGTCCCCATTGCTCAACGAGTCTGCCACTTTTTCTTACTGTGGCCAGTCTGCCAGAAGCGATATGTCACTCGTTGTGTGTCTTAAGAGATTCATCGTTACTCCTTCCATAGGTTACTGGTATTCTCTGAGTCAATACCTCTCTTGACGAAAAAGTGGCTATCTTAATAGTGCAATACTTCTTCCTCCGAGTTGCTCACACAGTTTACTACTTTTTGTGTACTTGCCAGTCTGCCAGAAGCGATATGTCACTAGTTGTGTATCATAAAAGAGTCATCGTTTCTCCTCCTAGGGGTTATTCGAGATTTCTTAATCCAAACCGCAAGTAACGAGGCATTGGCTACCTTAAGACAGTCATAGTTACTCGTCCCAATTGCTCACCCAGTCTGCCACTTTTCCTTACTGCGGCCAGTCTGCCAGAAGCGATATGTCACTCGTTGTGTATCTTAAGAGATTCATCGTTACTCTTTCCATAGGTTACTGGTACTCTCTGATTCAATGCCTCTCGTGACGAAAAAGTGGCTATCTTAATAGTGCAATACTTCTTCCTCCCATTTGCTCACACAGTTTACTACTTTTTTGTGTAGTTTTTGCCTGCCAGAAACTATAATTCACTAGTTTTGTATCATAAAAGAGTCATCGTTTCTCCTCCTAGGCGTTATTCGAGACCTCTTAATGCAAACCGCAAGTAAGGAGGCATTGGCTACCTTAAGAGAGTCATAGTTACTCGTCCCAATTGCTCACCCAGTCTGCCACTTTTCCTTACTGCGGCCAGTCTGCCAGAAGCGATATGTCACTCGTTGTGTATCTTAAGAGATTCATCGTTACTCTTTCCATAGGTTACTGGTATTCTCTGATTCAATGCCTCTCGTGACGAAAAAGTGGCTATCTTAATAGTGCAATACTTCTTCCTCCCAGTTGCTCACACAGTTTACTACTTTTTTGTGTAGTTTTTGTCTGCCAGAAACTATAATTCACTAGTTTTGTATCATAAAAGAGTCATCGTTTCTCCTCCTAGGGGTTATTCGAGACCTCTTAATGCAAACCGCAAGTAACGAGGCATTGGCTACCTTAAGAGAGTCATAGTTACTCGTCCCAATTGCTCACCCAGTCTGCCACTTTTCCTTACTGCGGCCAGTCTGCCAGAAGCGATATGTCACTCGTTGTGTATCTTAAGAGATTCATCGTTACTCTTTCCATAGGTTACTGGTATTCTCTGATTCAATGCCTCTCGTGACGAAAAAGTGGCTATCTTAATAGTGCAATACTTCTTCCTCCGACTTGCTCACACAGTTTACTACTTTTTGTGTAGTTTTTGTCTGCCAGAAACTATAATTCACTAGCTGTGTATCATAAAAGAGTCATCGTTTCTCCTCCTAGGGGTTTTCGAGATTTCTTAATCCAAACCGCAAGTAACAAGGCATTGGCTACCTTAAGAGAGTCATAGTTACTCGTGCCCATTGCTCACCCAGTCTGCCACTTTTTCTTACTGTGGCCAGTCTGCCAGAAGCGATATGTCACTCGTTGTGTATCTTAAGAGATTCATCGTTACTCCTTCCATAGGTTACTGGTATTCACTGATTCAATGCCTCTCGTGACGAAAAAGTGGCTATCTTAATAGTGCAATGCTTCTTCCTCCGAGTTGCTCACACAGCTTACTGCTTTTTGTGTAGTTTTTGTCTGCCAGAAACTATAATTCACTAGTTGTGTATCATAAAAGAGTCATCGTTTCTCCTCCTAGGGGTTATTCGAGATTTCTTAATCCAAACCGCAAGTAACGAGGCATTGGCTACCTTAAGAGAGTCATAGTTACTCGTCCAAATTGCTCACCCAGTCTGCCACTTTTCCTTACTGCGGCCAGTCTGCCAGAAGCGATATGTCACTCGTTGTGTATCTTAAGAGATTCATCGTTACTCCTTTCATAGGTTACTGGTATTCACTGATTCAATGCCTCTCGTGACGAAAAAGTGGCTATCTTAATAGTGCAATACTTCTTCCTCCCAGTTGCTCACACAGTTTACTACTTTTTTGTGTAGTTTTTGTCTGCCAGAAACTATAATTCACTAGTTTTGTATCATAAAAGAGTCATCGTTTCTCCTCCTAGGGCTTTTCGAGATTTCTTAATCCAAACCGCAAGTAACGAGGCATTGGCTACCTTAAGAGGGTCATAGTTACTCGTCCCCATTGCTCAACGAGTCTGCCACTTTTTCTTACTGCGGCCAGTCTGCCAGAAGCGATATGTCACTCGTTGTGTATCTTAAGAGATTCATCGTTACTCCTTCCATAGGTTACTGGTATTCTCTGAGTCAATACCTCTCGTGACGAAAAAGTGGCTATCTTAATAGTGCAATACTTCTTCCTCCGAGTTGCTCACACAGTTTACTACTTTTTGTGTAGTTTTTGTCTGCCAGAAACTATAATTCACTAGCTGTGTATTATAAAAGAGTCATCGTTTCTCCTCCTAGGGGTTTTCGAGATTTCTTAATCCAAACCGCAAGTAACGAGGCATTGGCTACCTTAAGAGAGTCATAGTTACTCGTCCCCATTGCTCAACCATTCTGCCACTTTTTCTTACTTTGGCCAGTCTGCCAGAAGCGATATGTCACTCGTTGTGTATCTTAAGAGATTCATCGTTACTCCTTCCATAGGTTACTAGTATTCTCTGAGTCAATACCTCTCTTGACGAAAAAGTGGCTATCTTAATAGTGCAATACTTCTTCCTCCGAGATGCTCACACAGTTTACTACTTTTTGTGTACTTGCCAGTCTGCCAGAAGCGATATGTCACTAGTTGTGTATCATAAAAGAGTCATCGTTTCTCCTCCTAGGGGTTATTCGAGATTTCTTAATCCAAACCGCAAGTAACGAGGCATTGGCTACCTTAAGAGAGTCATAGTTACTCGTCCCAATTGCTCACCCAGTCTGCCACTTTCCTTACTGTGGCCAGTCTGCCAGGAGCGATATGTCACTCGTTGTGTATCTTAAGAGATTCATCGTTACTCTTTCCATAGATTACTGGTATTCTCTGAGTCAATGCCTCTCGTGACGCAAAAGTGGCTATCTTAATAGTGCAATACTTCTTCCTCCCATTTGCTCACACAGTTTACTACTTTTTTGTGTAGTTTTTGTCTGCCAGAAACTATAATTCACTAGTTTTGTATCATAAAAGAGTCATCGTTTCTCCTCCTAGGGGTTATTCGAGACCTCTTAATGCAAACCGCAAGTAACGAGGCATTGGCTACCTTAAGAGAGTCATAGTTACTCGTCCCAATTGCTCACCCAGTCTGCCACTTTTCCTTACTGCGGCCAGTCTGCCAGAAGCGATATGTCACTCGTTGTGTATCTTAAGAGATTCATCGTTACTCTTTCCATAGGTTACTGGTATTCTCTGATTCAATGCCTCTCGTGACGAAAAAGTGGCTATCTTAATAGTGCAATACTTCTTCCTCCAAATTGCTCACACAGTTTACTACTTTTTGTGTAGTTTTTGTCTGCCAGAAACTATAATTCACTAGCTGTGTATCATAAAAGAGTCATCGTTTCTCCTCCTAGGGGTTATTCGAGATTTCTTAATCCAAACCGCAAGTAACGAGGCATTGGCTACCTTAAGAGAGTCATAGTTACTCGTCCCAATTGCTCACCCAGTCTGCCACTTTTCCTTACTGCGGCCAGTCTGCCAGAAGCGATATGTCACTCGTTGTGTATCTTAAGAGATTCATCGTTACTCCTTCCATAGGTTACTGGTATTCTCTGAGTCAATACCTCTCTTGACGAAAAAGTGGCTATCTTAATAGTGCAATACTTCTTCCTCCGAGTTGCTCACACAGTTTACTGCTTTTTGTGTAGTTTTTGTCTGCCAGAAACTATAATTCACTAGTTGTGTATCATAAAAGAGTCATCGTTTCTCCTCCTAGGGGTTATTCGAGATTTCTTAATCCAAACCGCAAGTAACGAGGCATTGGCTACCTTAAGAGAGTCATAGTTACTCGTCCCAATTGCTCACCCAGTCTGCCACTTTTCCTTACTGCGGCCAGTCTGCCAGAAGCGATATGTCACTCGTTGTGTATCTTAAGAGATTCATCGTTACTCTTTCCATAGGTTACTGGTATTCTGTGATTCAATGCCTCTCGTGACGAAAAAGTGGCTATCTTAATAGTGCAATACTTCTTCCTCCCAGTTGCTCACACAGTTTACTACTTTTTTGTGTAGTTTTTGTCTGCCAGAAACTATAATTCACTAGTTTTGTATCATAAAAGAGTCATCGTTTCTCCGCCTAGGGCTTTTCGAGATTTCTTAATCCAAACCGCAAGTAACGAGGCATTGGCTACCTTAAGAGGGTCATAGTTACTCGTCCCCATTGCTCAACGCGTCTGCCACTTTTTCTTACTGTGGCCAGTGTGCCAGAAGCGATATGTCACTCGTTGTGTATCTTAAGATATTCATCGTTACTCCTTCCATAGGTTACTGGTATTCTCTGAGTCAATACCTCTCTTGACGAAAAAGTGGCTATCTTAATAGTGCAATACTTCTTCCTCCGAGTTGCTCACACAGTTTACTACTTTTTGTGTACTTGCCAGTCTGCCAGAAGCGATATGTCACTAGTTGTGTATCATAAAAGAGTCATCGTTTCTCCTCCTAGGGGTTATTCGAGATTTCTTAATCCAAACCGCAAGTAACGAGGCATTGGCTACCTTAAGACAGTCATAGTTACTCGTCCCAATTGCTCACCCAGTCTGCCACTTTTCCTTACTGCGGCCAGTCTGCCAGAAGCGATATGTCACTCGTTGTGTATCTTAAGAGATTCATCGTTACTCCTTCCATAGGTTACTGGTATTCTCTGAGTCAATACCTCTCTTGACGAAAAAGTGGCTATCTTAATAGTGCAATACTTCTTCCTCCGAGTTGCTCACACAGTTTACTGCTTTTTGTGTAGTTTTTGTCTGCCAGAAACTATAATTCACTAGTTGTGTATCATAAAAGAGTCATCGTTTCTCCTCCTAGGGGTTATTCGAGATTTCTTAATCCAAACCGCAAGTAACGAGGCATTGGCTACCTTAAGAGAGTCATAGTTACTCGTCCCAATTGCTCACCCAGTCTGCCACTTTTCCTTACTGCGGCCAGTCTGCCAGAAGCGATATGTCACTCGTTGTGTATCTTAAGAGATTCATCGTTACTCTTTCCATAGGTTACTGGTATTCTCTGATTCAATGCCTCTCGTGACGAAAAAGTGGCTATTTTAATAGTGCAATACTTCTTCCTCCCAGTTGCTCACACAGTTTACTACTTTTTTGTGTAGTTTTTGTCTGCCAGAAACTATAATTCACTAGTTTTGTATCATAAAAGAGTCATCGTTTCTCCTCCTAGGGCTTTTCGAGATTTCTTAATCCAAACCGCAAGTAACGAGGCATTGGCTACCTTAAGAGAGTCATAGTTACTCGTCCCCATTGCTCAACCATTCTGCCACTTTTTCTTACTTTGGCCAGTCTGCCAGAAGCGATATGTCACTCGTTGTGTATCTTAAGAGATTCATCGTTACTCCTTCCATAGGTTACTAGTATTCTCTGAGTCAATACCTCTCTTGACGAAAAAGTGGCTATCTTAATAGTGCAATACTTCTTCCTCCGAGTTGCTCACACAGTTTACTGCTTTTTGTGTAGTTTTTGTCTGCCAGAAACTATAATTCACTAGCTGTGTATTATAAAAGAGTCATCGTTTCTCCTCCTAGGGGTTTTCGAGATTTCTTAATCCAAACCGCAAGTAACGAGGCATTGGCTACCTTAAGAGAGTCATAGTTACTCGTCCCCATTGCTCAACCATTCTGCCACTTTTTCTTACTTTGGCCAGTCTGCCAGAAGCGATATGTCACTCGTTGTGTATCTTAAGAGATTCATCGTTACTCCTTCCATAGGTTACTAGTATTCTCTGAGTCAATACCTCTCTTGACGAAAAAGTGGCTATCTTAATAGTGCAATACTTCTTCCTCCGAGTTGCTCACACAGTTTACTACTTTTTGTGTACTTGCCAGTCTGCCAGAAGCGATATGTCACTAGTTGTGTATCATAAAAGAGTCATCGTTTCTCCTCCTAGGGGTTATTCGAGATTTCTTAATCCAAACCGCAAGTAACGAGGCATTGGCTACCTTAAGAGAGTCATAGTTACTCGTCCCAATTGCTCACCCAGTCTGCCACTTTCCTTACTGCGGCCAGTCTGCCAGGAGCGATATGTCACTCGTTGTGTATCTTAAGAGATTCATCGTTACTCTTTCCATAGATTACTGGTATTCTCTGAGTCAATGCCTCTCGTGACGCAAAAGTGGCTATCTTAATAGTGCAATACTTCTTCCTCCCATTTGCTCACACAGTTTACTACTTTTTTGTGTAGTTTTTGTCTGCCAGAAACTATAATTCACTAGTTTTGTATCATAAAAGAGTCATCGTTTCTCCTCCTAGGGGTTATTCGAGACCTCTTAATGCAAACCGCAAGTAACGAGGCATTGGCTACCTTAAGAGAGTCATAGTTACTCGTCCCAATTGCTCACCCAGTCTGCCACTTTTCCTTACTGCGGCCAGTCTGCCAGAAGCGATATGTCACTCGTTGTGTATCTTAAGAGATTCATCGTTACTCTTTCCATAGGTTACTGGTATTCTCTGATTCAATGCCTCTCGTGACGAAAAAGTGGCTATCTTAATAGTGCAATACTTCTTCCTCCAAATTGCTCACACAGTTTACTACTTTTTGTGTAGTTCTTGTCTGCCAGAAACTATAATTCACTAGCTGTGTATCATAAAAGAGTCATCGTTTCTCCTCCTAGGGGTTATTCGAGATTTCTTAATCCAAACCGCAAGTAACGAGGCATTGGCTACCTTAAGAGAGTCATAGTTACTCGTCCCAATTGCTCACCCAGTCTGCCACTTTTCCTTACTGCGGCCAGTCTGCCAGAAGCGATATGTCACTCGTTGTGTATCTTAAGAGATTCATCGTTACTCCTTCCATAGGTTACTGGTATTCTCTGAGTCAATACCTCTCTTGACGAAAAAGTGGCTATCTTAATAGTGCAATACTTCTTCCTCCGAGTTGCTCACACAGTTTACTGCTTTTTGTGTAGTTTTTGTCTGCCAGAAACTATAATTCACTAGTTGTGTATCATAAAAGAGTCATCGTTTCTCCTCCTAGGGGTTATTCGGGATTTCTTAATCCAAACCGCAAGTAACGAGGCATTGGCTACCTTAAGAGAGTCATAGTTACTCGTCCCAATTGCTCACCCAGTCTGCCACTTTTCCTTACTGCGGCCAGTCTGCCAGAAGCGATATGTCACTCGTTGTGTATCTTAAGAGATTCATCGTTACTCTTTCCATAGGTTACTGGTATTCTGTGATTCAATGCCTCTCGTGACGAAAAAGTGGCTATCTTAATAGTGCAATACTTCTTCCTCCCAGTTGCTCACACAGTTTACTACTTTTTTGTGTAGTTTTTGTCTGCCAGAAACTATAATTCACTAGTTTTGTATCATAAAAGAGTCATCGTTTCTCCTCCTAGGGCTTTTCGAGATTTCTTAATCCAAACCGCAAGTAACGAGACATTGGCTACCTTAAGAGGGTCATAGTTACTCGTCCCCATTGCTCAACGAGTCTGCCACTTTTTCTTACTGTGGCCAGTCTGCCAGAAGCGATATGTCACTCGTTGTGTATCTTAAGATATTCATCGTTACTCCTTCCATAGGTTACTGGTATTCTCTGAGTCAATACCTCTCTTGACGAAAAAGTGGCTATCTTAATAGTGCAATACTTCTTCCTCCGAGTTGCTCACACAGTTTACTACTTTTTGTGTACTTGCCAGTCTGCCAGAAGCGATATGTCACTAGTTGTGTATCATAAAAGAGTCATCGTTTCTCCTCCTAGGGGTTATTCGAGATTTCTTAATCCAAACCGCAAGTAACGAGGCATTGGCTACCTTAAGACAGTCATAGTTACTCGTCCCAATTGCTCACCCAGTCTGCCACTTTTCCTTACTGCGGCCAGTCTGCCAGAAGCGATATGTCACTCGTTGTGTATCTTAAGAGATTCATCGTTACTCCTTCCATAGGTTACTGGTATTCTCTGAGTCAATACCTCTCTTGACGAAAAAGTGGCTATCTTAATAGTGCAATACTTCTTCCTCCGAGTTGCTCACACAGTTTACTGCTTTTTGTGTAGTTTTTGTCTGCCAGAAACTATAATTCACTAGTTGTGTATCATAAAAGAGTCATCGTTTCTCCTCCTAGGGGTTATTCGAGATTTCTTAATCCAAACCGCAAGTAACGAGGCATTGGCTACCTTAAGAGAGTCATAGTTACTCGTCCCAATTGCTCACCCAGTCTGCCACTTTTCCTTACTGCGGCCAGTCTGCCAGAAGCGATATGTCACTCGTTGTGTATCTTAAGAGATTCATCGTTACTCTTTCCATAGGTTACTGGTATTCTCTGATTCAATGCCTCTCGTGACGAAAAAGTGGCTATCTTAATAGTGCAATACTTCTTCCTCCCAGTTGCTCACACAGTTTACTACTTTTTTGTGTAGTTTTTGTCTGCCAGAAACTATAATTCACTAGTTTTGTATCATAAAAGAGTCATCGTTTCTCCTCCTAGGGCTTTTCGAGATTTCTTAATCCAAACCGCAAGTAACGAGGCATTGGCTACCTTAAGAGGGTCATAGTTACTCGTCCCCATTGCTCAAGGAGTCTGCCACTTTTTCTTACTGTGGCCAGTCTGCCAGAAGCGATATGTCACTCGTTGTGTATCTTAAGAGATTCATCGTTACTCCTTCCATAGGTTACTGGTATTCTCTGAGTCAATACCTCTCTTGACGAAAAAGTGGCTATCTTAATAGTGCAATACTTCTTCCTCCCAGTTGCTCACACAGTTTACTACTTTTTTGTGTAGTTTTTGTCTGCCAGAAACTATAATTCACTAGTTTTGTATCATAAAAGAGTCATCGTTTCTCCTCCTAGGGGTTATTCGAGACCTCTTAATGCAAACCGCAAGTAACGAGGCATTGGCTACCTTAAGAGAGTCATAGTTACTCGTCCCAATTGCTCACCCAGTCTGCCACTTTTCCTTACTGCGGCCAGTCTGCCAGAAGCGATATGTCACTCGTTGTGTATCTTAAGAGATTCATCGTTACTCTTTCCATAGGTTACTGGTATTCTCTGATTCAATGCCTCTCGTGACGAAAAAGTGGCTATCTTAATAGTGCAATACTTCTTCCTCCGAGTTGCTCACACATTTTACTACTTTTTGTGTAGTTTTTGTCTGCCAGAAACTATAATTCACTAGCTGTGTATCATAAAAGAGTCATCGTTTCTCCTCCTAGGGGTTTTCGAGATTTCTTAATCCAAACCGCAAGTAACAAGGCATTGGCTACCTTAAGAGAGTCATAGTTACTCGTGCCCATTGCTCACCCAGTCTGCCACTTTTTCTTACTGTGGCCAGTCTGCCAGAAGCGATATGTCACTCGTTGTGTATCTTAAGAGATTCATCGTTACTCCTTCCATAGGTTACTGGTATTCACTGATTCAATGCCTCTCGTGACGAAAAAGTGGCTATCTTAATAGTGCAATGCTTCTTCCTCCGAGTTGCTCACACAGTTTACTGCTTTTTGTGTAGTTTTTGTCTGCCAGAAACTATAATTCACTAGTTGTGTATCATAAAAGAGTCATCGTTTCTCCTCCTAGGGGTTATTCGAGATTTCTTAATCCAAACCGCAAGTAACGAGGCATTGGCTACCTTAAGAGAGTCATAGTTACTCGTCCCAATTGCTCACCCAGTCTGCCACTTTTCCTTACTGCGGCCAGTCTGCCAGAAGCGATATGTCACTCGTTGTGTATCTTAAGAGATTCATCGTTACTCCTTCCATAGGTTACTGGTATTCTCTGAGTCAATACCTCTCTTGACGAAAAAGTGGCTATCTTAATAGTGCAATACTTCTTCCTCCGAGTTGCTCACACAGTTTACTGCTTTTTGTGTAGTTTTTGTCTGCCAGAAACTATAATTCACTAGTTGTGTATCATAAAAGAGTCATCGTTTCTCCTCCTAGGGGTTATTCGAGATTTCTTAATCCAAACCGCAAGTAACGAGGCATTGGCTACCTTAAGAGAGTCATAGTTACTCGTCCCAATTGCTCACCCAGTCTGCCACTTTTCCTTACTGCGGCCAGTCTGCCAGAAGCGATATGTCACTCGTTGTGTATCTTAAGAGATTCATCGTTACTCTTTCCATAGGTTACTGGTATTCTCTGATTCAATGCCTCTCGTGACGAAAAAGTGGCTATTTTAATAGTGCAATACTTCTTCCTCCCAGTTGCTCACACAGTTTACTACTTTTTTGTGTAGTTTTTGTCTGCCAGAAACTATAATTCACTAGTTTTGTATCATAAAAGAGTCATCGTTTCTCCTCCTAGGGCTTTTCGAGATTTCTTAATCCAAACCGCAAGTAACGAGGCATTGGCTACCTTAAGAGAGTCATAGTTACTCGTCCCCATTGCTCAACCATTCTGCCACTTTTTCTTACTTTGGCCAGTCTGCCAGAAGCGATATGTCACTCGTTGTGTATCTTAAGAGATTCATCGTTACTCCTTCCATAGGTTACTAGTATTCTCTGAGTCAATACCTCTCTTGACGAAAAAGTGGCTATCTTAATAGTGCAATACTTCTTCCTCCGAGTTGCTCACACAGTTTACTGCTTTTTGTGTAGTTTTTGTCTGCCAGAAACTATAATTCACTAGCTGTGTATTATAAAAGAGTCATCGTTTCTCCTCCTAGGGGTTTTCGAGATTTCTTAATCCAAACCGCAAGTAACGAGGCATTGGCTACCTTAAGAGAGTCATAGTTACTCGTCCCCATTGCTCAACCATTCTGCCACTTTTTCTTACTTTGGCCAGTCTGCCAGAAGCGATATGTCACTCGTTGTGTATCTTAAGAGATTCATCGTTACTCCTTCCATAGGTTACTAGTATTCTCTGAGTCAATACCTCTCTTGACGAAAAAGTGGCTATCTTAATAGTGCAATACTTCTTCCTCCGAGTTGCTCACACAGTTTACTACTTTTTGTGTACTTGCCAGTCTGCCAGAAGCGATATGTCACTAGTTGTGTATCATAAAAGAGTCATCGTTTCTCCTCCTAGGGGTTATTCGAGATTTCTTAATCCAAACCGCAAGTAACGAGGCATTGGCTACCTTAAGAGAGTCATAGTTACTCGTCCCAATTGCTCACCCAGTCTGCCACTTTCCTTACTGCGGCCAGTCTGCCAGGAGCGATATGTCACTCGTTGTGTATCTTAAGAGATTCATCGTTACTCTTTCCATAGATTACTGGTATTCTCTGAGTCAATGCCTCTCGTGACGCAAAAGTGGCTATCTTAATAGTGCAATACTTCTTCCTCCCATTTGCTCACACAGTTTACTACTTTTTTGTGTAGTTTTTGTCTGCCAGAAACTATAATTCACTAGTTTTGTATCATAAAAGAGTCATCGTTTCTCCTCCTAGGGGTTATTCGAGACCTCTTAATGCAAACCGCAAGTAACGAGGCATTGGCTACCTTAAGAGAGTCATAGTTACTCGTCCCAATTGCTCACCCAGTCTGCCACTTTTCCTTACTGCGGCCAGTCTGCCAGAAGCGATATGTCACTCGTTGTGTATCTTAAGAGATTCATCGTTACTCTTTCCATAGGTTACTGGTATTCTCTGATTCAATGCCTCTCGTGACGAAAAAGTGGCTATCTTAATAGTGCAATACTTCTTCCTCCAAATTGCTCACACAGTTTACTACTTTTTGTGTAGTTCTTGTCTGCCAGAAACTATAATTCACTAGCTGTGTATCATAAAAGAGTCATCGTTTCTCCTCCTAGGGGTTATTCGAGATTTCTTAATCCAAACCGCAAGTAACGAGGCATTGGCTACCTTAAGAGAGTCATAGTTACTCGTCCCAATTGCTCACCCAGTCTGCCACTTTTCCTTACTGCGGCCAGTCTGCCAGAAGCGATATGTCACTCGTTGTGTATCTTAAGAGATTCATCGTTACTCCTTCCATAGGTTACTGGTATTCTCTGAGTCAATACCTCTCTTGACGAAAAAGTGGCTATCTTAATAGTGCAATACTTCTTCCTCCGAGTTGCTCACACAGTTTACTGCTTTTTGTGTAGTTTTTGTCTGCCAGAAACTATAATTCACTAGTTGTGTATCATAAAAGAGTCATCGTTTCTCCTCCTAGGGGTTATTCGGGATTTCTTAATCCAAACCGCAAGTAACGAGGCATTGGCTACCTTAAGAGAGTCATAGTTACTCGTCCCAATTGCTCACCCAGTCTGCCACTTTTCCTTACTGCGGCCAGTCTGCCAGAAGCGATATGTCACTCGTTGTGTATCTTAAGAGATTCATCGTTACTCTTTCCATAGGTTACTGGTATTCTGTGATTCAATGCCTCTCGTGACGAAAAAGTGGCTATCTTAATAGTGCAATACTTCTTCCTCCCAGTTGCTCACACAGTTTACTACTTTTTTGTGTAGTTTTTGTCTGCCAGAAACTATAATTCACTAGTTTTGTATCATAAAAGAGTCATCGTTTCTCCTCCTAGGGCTTTTCGAGATTTCTTAATCCAAACCGCAAGTAACGAGACATTGGCTACCTTAAGAGGGTCATAGTTACTCGTCCCCATTGCTCAACGAGTCTGCCACTTTTTCTTACTGTGGCCAGTCTGCCAGAAGCGATATGTCACTCGTTGTGTATCTTAAGATATTCATCGTTACTCCTTCCATAGGTTACTGGTATTCTCTGAGTCAATACCTCTCTTGACGAAAAAGTGGCTATCTTAATAGTGCAATACTTCTTCCTCCGAGTTGCTCACACAGTTTACTACTTTTTGTGTACTTGCCAGTCTGCCAGAAGCGATATGTCACTAGTTGTGTATCATAAAAGAGTCATCGTTTCTCCTCCTAGGGGTTATTCGAGATTTCTTAATCCAAACCGCAAGTAACGAGGCATTGGCTACCTTAAGACAGTCATAGTTACTCGTCCCAATTGCTCACCCAGTCTGCCACTTTTCCTTACTGCGGCCAGTCTGCCAGAAGCGATATGTCACTCGTTGTGTATCTTAAGAGATTCATCGTTACTCCTTCCATAGGTTACTGGTATTCTCTGAGTCAATACCTCTCTTGACGAAAAAGTGGCTATCTTAATAGTGCAATACTTCTTCCTCCGAGTTGCTCACACAGTTTACTGCTTTTTGTGTAGTTTTTGTCTGCCAGAAACTATAATTCACTAGTTGTGTATCATAAAAGAGTCATCGTTTCTCCTCCTAGGGGTTATTCGAGATTTCTTAATCCAAACCGCAAGTAACGAGGCATTGGCTACCTTAAGAGAGTCATAGTTACTCGTCCCAATTGCTCACCCAGTCTGCCACTTTTCCTTACTGCGGCCAGTCTGCCAGAAGCGATATGTCACTCGTTGTGTATCTTAAGAGATTCATCGTTACTCTTTCCATAGGTTACTGGTATTCTCTGATTCAATGCCTCTCGTGACGAAAAAGTGGCTATCTTAATAGTGCAATACTTCTTCCTCCCAGTTGCTCACACAGTTTACTACTTTTTTGTGTAGTTTTTGTCTGCCAGAAACTATAATTCACTAGTTTTGTATCATAAAAGAGTCATCGTTTCTCCTCCTAGGGCTTTTCGAGATTTCTTAATCCAAACCGCAAGTAACGAGGCATTGGCTACCTTAAGAGGGTCATAGTTACTCGTCCCCATTGCTCAAGGAGTCTGCCACTTTTTCTTACTGTGGCCAGTCTGCCAGAAGCGATATGTCACTCGTTGTGTATCTTAAGAGATTCATCGTTACTCCTTCCATAGGTTACTGGTATTCTCTGAGTCAATACCTCTCTTGACGAAAAAGTGGCTATCTTAATAGTGCAATACTTCTTCCTCCCAGTTGCTCACACAGTTTACTACTTTTTTGTGTAGTTTTTGTCTGCCAGAAACTATAATTCACTAGTTTTGTATCATAAAAGAGTCATCGTTTCTCCTCCTAGGGGTTATTCGAGACCTCTTAATGCAAACCGCAAGTAACGAGGCATTGGCTACCTTAAGAGAGTCATAGTTACTCGTCCCAATTGCTCACCCAGTCTGCCACTTTTCCTTACTGCGGCCAGTCTGCCAGAAGCGATATGTCACTCGTTGTGTATCTTAAGAGATTCATCGTTACTCTTTCCATAGGTTACTGGTATTCTCTGATTCAATGCCTCTCGTGACGAAAAAGTGGCTATCTTAATAGTGCAATACTTCTTCCTCCGAGTTGCTCACACATTTTACTACTTTTTGTGTAGTTTTTGTCTGCCAGAAACTATAATTCACTAGCTGTGTATCATAAAAGAGTCATCGTTTCTCCTCCTAGGGGTTTTCGAGATTTCTTAATCCAAACCGCAAGTAACAAGGCATTGGCTACCTTAAGAGAGTCATAGTTACTCGTGCCCATTGCTCACCCAGTCTGCCACTTTTTCTTACTGTGGCCAGTCTGCCAGAAGCGATATGTCACTCGTTGTGTATCTTAAGAGATTCATCGTTACTCCTTCCATAGGTTACTGGTATTCACTGATTCAATGCCTCTCGTGACGAAAAAGTGGCTATCTTAATAGTGCAATGCTTCTTCCTCCGAGTTGCTCACACAGTTTACTGCTTTTTGTGTAGTTTTTGTCTGCCAGAAACTATAATTCACTAGTTGTGTATCATAAAAGAGTCATCGTTTCTCCTCCTAGGGGTTATTCGAGATTTCTTAATCCAAACCGCAAGTAACGAGGCATTGGCTACCTTAAGAGAGTCATAGTTACTCGTCCCAATTGCTCACCCAGTCTGCCACTTTTCCTTACTGCGGCCAGTCTGCCAGAAGCGATATGTCACTCGTTGTGTATCTTAAGAGATTCATCGTTACTCCTTCCATAGGTTACTGGTATTCTCTGAGTCAATACCTCTCTTGACGAAAAAGTGGCTATCTTAATAGTGCAATACTTCTTCCTCCGAGTTGCTCACACAGTTTACTGCTTTTTGTGTAGTTTTTGTCTGCCAGAAACTACAATTCACTAGTTGTGTATCATAAAAGAGTCATCGTTTCTCCTCCTAGGGGTTATTCGAGATTTCTTAATCCAAACCGCAAGTAACGAGGCATTGGCTACCTTAAGAGAGTCATAGTTACTCGTCCCAATTGCTCACCCAGTCTGCCACTTTTCCTTACTGCAGCCAGTCTGCCAGAAGCGATATGTCACTCGTTGTGTATCTTAAGAGATTCATCGTTACTCTTTCCATAGGTTACTGGTATTCTCTGATTCAATGCCTCTCGTGACGAAAAAGTGGCTATCTTAATAGTGCAATACTTCTTCCTCCCAGTTGCTCACACAGTTTACTACTTTTTTGTGTAGTTTTTGTCTGCCAGAAACTATAATTCACTAGTTTTGTATCATAAAAGAGTCATCGTTTCTCCTCCTAGGGGTTTTCGAGATTTCTTAATCCAAACCGCAAGTAACGACGCATTGGCTACCTTAAGAGGGTCATAGTTACTCGTCCCCATTGCTCAACGAGTCTGCCACTTTTTCTTACTGTGGCCAGTCTGCCAGAAGCGATATGTCACTCGTTGTGTATCTTAAGAGATTCATCGTTACTCCTTCCATAGGTTACTGGTATTCTCTGAGTCAATACCTCTCTTGACGAAAAAGTGGCTATCTTAATAGTGCAATACTTCTTCCTCCGAGTTGCTCACACAGTTTACTACTTTTTGTGTACTTGCCAGTCTGCCAGAAGCGATATGTCACTAGTTGTGTATCATAAAAGAGTCATCGTTTCTCCTCCTAGGGGTTATTCGAGATTTCTTAATCCAAACCGCAAGTAACGAGGCATTGGCTACCTTAAGAGAGTCATAGTTACTCGTCCCAATTGCTCACCCAGTCTGCCACTTTTCCTTACTGCGGCCAGTCTGCCAGAAGCGATATGTCACTCGTTGTGTATCTTAAGAGATTCATCGTTACTCTCTCCATAGGTTACTGGTATTCTCTGATTCAATGCCTCTCGTGACGAAAAAGTGGCTATCTTAATAGTGCAATACTTCTTCCTCCGAGTTGCTCACACAGTTTACTACTTTTTGTGTAGTTTTTGTCTGCCAGAAACTATAATTCACTAGTTGTGTATCCTAAAAGAGTCATCGTTTCTCCTCCTAGGGGTTTTCGAGATTTCTTAATCCAAACCGCAAGTAACAAGGCATTGGCTACCTTAAGAGAGTCATAGTTACTCGTGCCCATTGCTCACCCAGTCTGCCACTTTTTCTTACTGTGGCCAGTCTGCCAGAAGCGATATGTCACTCGTTGTGTATCTTAAGAGATTCATCGTTACTCCTTCCATAGGTTACTGGTATTCACTGATTCAATGCCTCTCGTGACGAAAAAGTGGCTATCTTAATAGTGCAATACTTCTTCCTCCGAGTTGCTCACACAGTTTACTGCTTTTTGTGTAGTTTTTGTCTGCCAGAAACTACAATTCACTAGTTGTGTATCATAAAAGAGTCATCGTTTCTCCTCCTAGGGGTTATTCGAGATTTCTTAATCCAAACCGCAAGTAACGAGGCATTGGCTACCTTAAGAGAGTCATAGTTACTCGTCCCAATTGCTCACCCAGTCTGCCACTTTTCCTTACTGCGGCCAGTCTGCCAGAAGCGATATGTCACTCGTTGTGTATCTTAAGAGATTCATCGTTACTCTTTCCATAGGTTACTGGTATTCTCTGATTCAATGCCTCTCGTGACGAAAAAGTGGCTATCTTAATAGTGCAATACTTCTTCCTCCGAGTTGCTCACACAGTTTACTGCTTTTTGTGTAGTTTTTGTCTGCCAGAAACTATAATTCACTAGTTGTGTATCATAAAAGAGTCATCGTTTCTCCTCCTAGGGGTTATTCGAGATTTCTTAATCCAAACCGCAAGTAACGAGGCATTGGCTACCTTAAGAGAGTCATAGTTACTCGTCCCAATTGCTCACCCAGTCTGCCACTTTTCCTTACTGCGGCCAGTCTGCCAGAAGCGATATGTCACTCGTTGTGTATCTTAAGAGATTCATCGTTACTCCTTCCATAGGTTACTGGTATTCTCTGAGTCAATACCTCTCTTGACGAAAAAGTGGCTATCTTAATAGTGCAATACTTCTTCCTCCGAGTTGCTCACACAGTTTACTGCTTTTTGTGTAGTTTTTGTCTGCCAGAAACTACAATTCACTAGTTGTGTATCATAAAAGAGTCATCGTTTCTCCTCCTAGGGGTTATTCGAGATTTCTTAATCCAAACCGCAAGTAACGAGGCATTGGCTACCTTAAGAGAGTCATAGTTACTCGTCCCAATTGCTCACCCAGTCTGCCACTTTTCCTTACTGCGGCCAGTCTGCCAGAAGCGATATGTCACTCGTTGTGTATCTTAAGAGATTCATCGTTACTCTTTCCATAGGTTACTGGTATTCTCTGATTCAATGCCTCTCGTGACGAAAAAGTGGCTATCTTAATAGTGCAATACTTCTTCCTCCCAGTTGCTCACACAGTTTACTACTTTTTTGTGTAGTTTTTGTCTGCCAGAAACTATAATTCACTAGTTTTGTATCATAAAAGAGTCATCGTTTCTCCTCCTAGGGGTTTTCGAGATTTCTTAATCCAAACCGCAAGTAACGAGGCATTGGCTACCTTAAGAGGGTCATAGTTACTCGTCCCCATTGCTCAACGAGTCTGCCACTTTTTCTTACTGTGGCCAGTCTGCCAGAAGCGATATGTCACTCGTTGTGTATCTTAAGAGATTCATCGTTACTCCTTCCATAGGTTACTGGTATTCTCTGAGTCAATACCTCTCTTGACGAAAAAGTGGCTATCTTAATAGTGCAATACTTCTTCCTCCGAGTTGCTCACACAGTTTACTACTTTTTGTGTACTTGCCAGTCCGCCAGAGGCGATATGTCACTAGTTGTGTATCATAAAAGAGTCATCGTTTCTCCTCCTAGGGGTTATTCGAGATTTCTTAATCCAAACCGCAAGTAACGAGGCATTGGCTACCTTAAGACAGTCATAGTTACTCGTCCCAATTGCTCACCCAGTCTGCCACTTTTCCTTACTGCGGCCAGTCTGCCAGAAGCGATATGTCACTCGTTGTGTATCTTAAGAGATTCATCGTTACTCTTTCCATAGGTTACTGGTACTCTCTGATTCAATGCCTCTCGTGACGAAAAAGTGGCTATCTTAATAGTGCAATACTTCTTCCTCCGAGTTGCTCACACAGTTTACTACTTTTTGTGTAGTTTTTGTCTGCCAGAAACTATAATTCACTAGTTGTGTATCATAAAAGAGTCATCGTTTCTCCTCCTAGGGGTTTTCGAGATTTCTTAATCCAAACCGCAAGTAACAAGGCATTGGCTACCTTAAGAGAGTCATAGTTACTCGTGCCCATTGCTCACCCAGTCTGCCACTTTTTCTTACTGTGGCCAGTCTGCCAGAAGCGATATGTCACTCGTTGTGTATCTTAAGAGATTCATCGTTACTCCTTCCATAGGTTACTGGTATTCACTGATTCAATGCCTCTCGTGACGAAAAAGTGGCTATCTTAATAGTGCAATACTTCTTCCTCCGAGTTGCTCACACAGTTTACTGTTTTTTGTGTAGTTTTTGTCTGCCAGAAACTATAATTCACTAGTTGTGTATCATAAAAGAGTCATCGTTTCTCCTCCTAGGGGTTATTCGAGATTTCTTAATCCAAACCGCAAGTAACGAGGCATTGGCTACCTTAAGAGAGTCATAGTTACTCGTCCCAATTGCTCACCCAGTCTGCCACTTTTCCTTACTGCGGCCAGTCTGCCAGAAGCGATATGTCACTCGTTGTGTATCTTAAGAGATTCATCGTTACTCCTTCCATAGGTTACTGGTATTCTCTGAGTCAATACCTCTCTTGACGAAAAAGTGGCTATCTTAATAGTGCAATACTTCTTCCTCCGAGTTGCTCACACAGTTTACTGCTTTTTGTGTAGTTTTTGTCTGCCAGAAACTATAATTCACTAGTTGTGTATCATAAAAGAGTCATCGTTTCTCCTCCTAGGGGTTATTCGAGATTTCTTAATCCAAACCGCAAGTAACGAGGCATTGGCTACCTTAAGAGAGTCATAGTTACTCGTCCCAATTGCTCACCCAGTCTGCCACTTTTCCTTACTGCGGCCAGTCTGCCAGAAGCGATATGTCACTCGTTGTGTATCTTAAGAGATTCATCGTTACTCTTTCCATAGGTTACTGGTATTCTCTGATTCAATGCCTCTCGTGACGAAAAAGTGGCTATCTTAATAGTGCAATACTTCTTCCTCCCAGTTGCTCACACAGTTTACTACTTTTTTGTGTAGTTTTTGTCTGCCAGAAACTATAATTCACTAGTTTTGTATCATAAAAGGGTCATCGTTTCTCCTCCTAGGGGTTTTCGAGATTTCTTAATCCAAACCGCAAGTAACGAGGCATTGGCTACCTTAAGAGGGTCATAGTTACTCGTCCCCATTGCTCAACGAGTCTGCCACTTTTTCTTACTGTGGCCAGTCTGCCAGAAGCGATATGTCACTCGTTGTGTATCTTAAGAGATTCATCGTTACTCCTTCCATAGGTTACTGGTATTCTCTGAGTCAATACCTCTCTTGACGAAAAAGTGGCTATCTTAATAGTGCAATACTTCTTCCTCCGAGTTGCTCACACAGTTTACTACTTTTTGTGTACTTGCCAGTCTGCCAGAAGCGATATGTCACTAGTTGTGTATCATAAAAGAGTCATCGTTTCTCCTCCTAGGGGTTATTCGAGATTTCTTAATCCAAACCGCAAGTAACGAGGCATTGGCTACCTTAAGACAGTCATAGTTACTCGTCCCAATTGCTCACCCAGTCTGCCACTTTTTCTTACTGCGGCCAGTCTGCCAGAAGCGATATGTCACTCGTTGTGTATCTTAAGAGATTCATCGTTACTCTTTCCATAGGTTACTGGTACTCTCTGATTCAATGCCTCTCGTGACGAAAAAGTGGCTATCTTAATAGTGCAATACTTCTTCCTCCCATTTGCTCACACAGTTTACTACTTTTTTGTGTAGTTTTTGTCTGCCAGAAACTATAATTCACTAGTTTTGTATCATAAAAGAGTCATCGTTTCTCCTCCTAGGGGTTATTCGAGACCTCTTAATGCAAACCGCAAGTAACGAGGCATTGGCTACCTTAAGAGAGTCATAGTTACTCGTCCCAATTGCTCACCCAGTCTGCCACTTTTCCTTACTGCGGCCAGTCTGCCAGAAGCGATATGTCACTCGTTGTGTATCTTAAGAGATTCATCGTTACTCTTTCCATAGGTTACTGGTATTCTCTGATTCAATGCCTCTCGTGACGAAAAAGTGGCTATCTTAATAGTGCAATACTACTTCCTCCCAGTTGCTCACACAGTTTACTACTTTTTTGTGTAGTTTTTGTCTGCCAGAAACTATAATTCACTAGTTTTGTATCATAAAAGAGTCATCGTTTCTCCTCCTAGGGGTTATTCGAGACCTCTTAATGCAAACCGCAAGTAACGAGGCATTGGCTACCTTAAGAGAGTCATAGTTACTCGTCCCAATTGCTCACCCAGTCTGCCACTTTTCCTTACTGCGGCCAGTCTGCCAGAAGCGATATGTCACTCGTTGTGTATCTTAAGAGATTCATCGTTACTCTTTCCATAGGTTACTGGTATTCTCTGATTCAATGCCTCTCGTGACGAAAAAGTGGCTATCTTAATAGTGCAATACTTCTTCCTCCGAGTTGCTCACACAGTTTACTACTTTTTGTGTAGTTTTTGTCTGCCAGAAACTATAATTCACTAGCTGTGTATCATAAAAGAGTCATCGTTTCTCCTCCTAGGGGTTTTCGAGATTTCTTAATCCAAACCGCAAGTAACAAGGCATTGGCTACCTTAAGAGAGTCATAGTTACTCGTGCCCATTGCTCACCCAGTCTGCCACTTTTTCTTACTGTGGCCAGTCTGCCAGAAGCGATATGTCACTCGTTGTGTATCTTAAGAGATTCATCGTTACTCCTTCCATAGGTTACTGGTATTCACTGATTCAATGCCTCTCGTGACGAAAAAGTGGCTATCTTAATAGTGCAATACTTCTTCCTCCGAGTTGCTCACACAGTTTACTGCTTTTTGTGTAGTTTTTGTCTGCCAGAAACTATAATTCACTAGTTGTGTATCATAAAAGAGTCATCGTTTCTCCTCCTAGGGGTTATTCGAGATTTCTTAATCCAAACCGCAAGTAACGAGGCATTGGCTACCTTAAGAGAGTCATAGTTACTCGTCCCAATTGCTCACCCAGTCTGCCACTTTTCCTTACTGCGGCCAGTCTGCCAGAAGCGATATGTCACTCGTTGTGTATCTTAAGAGATTCATCGTTACTCCTTCCATAGGTTACTGGTATTCTCTGAGTCAATACCTCTCTTGACGAAAAAGTGGCTATCTTAATAGTGCAATACTTCTTCCTCCGAGTTGCTCACACAGTTTACTGCTTTTTGTGTAGTTTTTGTCTGCCAGAAACTATAATTCACTAGTTGTGTATCATAAAAGAGTCATCGTTTCTCCTCCTAGGGGTTATTCGAGATTTCTTAATCCAAACCGCAAGTAACGAGGCATTGGCTACCTTAAGAGAGTCATAGTATACTCGTCCCAATTGCTCACCCAGTCTGCCACTTTTCCTTACTGCGGCCAGTCTGCCAGAAGCGATATGTCACTCGTTGTGTATCTTAAGAGATTCATCGTTACTCTTTCCATAGGTTACTGGTATTCTCTGATTCAATGCCTCTCGTGACGAAAAAGTGGCTATCTTAATAGTGCAATACTTCTTCCTCCCAGTTGCTCACACAGTTTATTACTTTTTTGTGTAGTTTTTGTCTGCCAGAAACTATAATTCACTAGTTTTGTATCATAAAAGAGTCATCGTTTCTCCTCCTAGGGGTTTTCGAGATTTCTTAATCCAAACCGCAAGTAACGAGGCATTGGCTACCTTAAGAGGGTCATAGTTACTCGTCCCCATTGCTCAACGAGTCTGCCACTTTTTCTTACTGTGGCCAGTCTGCCAGAAGCGATATGTCACTCGTTGTGTATCTTAAGAGATTCATCGTTACTCCTTCCATAGGTTACTGGTATTCTCTGAGTCAATACCTCTCTTGACGAAAAAGTGGCTATCTTAATAGTGCAATACTTCTTCCTCCGAGTTGCTCACACAGTTTACTGCTTTTTGTGTAGTTTTTGTCTGCCAGAAACTATAATTCACTAGTTGTGTATCATAAAAGAGTCATCGTTTCTCCTCCTAGGGGTTATTCGAGATTTCTTAATCCAAACCGCAAGTAACGAGGCATTGGCTACCTTAAGAGAGTCATAGTTACTCGTCCCAATTGCTCACCCAGTCTGCCACTTTTCCTTACTGCGGCCAGTCTGCCAGAAGCGATATGTCACTCGTTGTGTATCTTAAGAGATTCATCGTTACTCTTTCCATAGGTTACTGGTATTCTCTGATTCAATGCCTCTCGTGACGAAAAAGTGGCTATCTTAATAGTGCAATACTTCTTCCTCCCAGTTGCTCACACAGTTTACTACTTTTTGTGTAGTTTTTGTCTGCCAGAAACTATAATTCACTAGCTGTGTATCATAAAAGAGTCATCGTTTCTGCTCCTAGGGGTTTTCGAGATTTCTTAATCCAAACCGCAAGTAACAAGGCATTGGCTACCTTAAGAGAGTCATAGTTACTCGTGCCCATTGCTCACCCAGTCTGCCACTTTTTCTTACTGTGGCCAGTCTGCCAGAAGCGATATGTCACTCGTTGTGTATCTTAAGAGATTCATCGTTACTCCTTCCATAGGTTACTGGTATTCACTGATTCAATGCCTCTCGTGACGAAAAAGTGGCTATCTTAATAGTGCAATACTTCTTCCTCCGAGTTGCTCACACAGTTTACTGCTTTTTGTGTAGTTTTTGTCTGCCAGAAACTATAATTCACTAGTTGTGTATCATAAAAGAGTCATCGTTTCTCCTCCTAGGGGTTATTCGAGATTTCTTAATCCAAACCGCAAGTAACGAGGCATTGGCTACCTTAAGAGAGTCATAGTTACTCGTCCCAATTGCTCACCCAGTCTGCCACTTTTCCTTACTGCGGCCAGTCTGCCAGAAGCGATATGTCACTCGTTGTGTATCTTAAGAGATTCATCGTTACTCCTTCCATAGGTTACTGGTATTCTCTGAGTCAATACCTCTCTTGACGAAAAAGTGGCTATCTTAATAGTGCAATACTTCTTCCTCCGAGTTGCTCACACAGTTTACTGCTTTTTGTGTAGTTTTTGTCTGCCAGAAACTATAATTCACTAGTTGTGTATCATAAAAGAGTCATCGTTTCTCCTCCTAGGGGTTATTCGAGATTTCTTAATCCAAACCGCAAGTAACGAGGCATTGGCTACCTTAAGAGAGTCATAGTATACTCGTCCCAATTGCTCACCCAGTCTGCCACTTTTCCTTACTGCGGCCAGTCTGCCAGAAGCGATATGTCACTCGTTGTGTATCTTAAGAGATTCATCGTTACTCTTTCCATAGGTTACTGGTATTCTCTGATTCAATGCCTCTCGTGACGAAAAAGTGGCTATCTTAATAGTGCAATACTTCTTCCTCCCAGTTGCTCACACAGTTTATTACATTTTTGTGTAGTTTTTGTCTGCCAGAAACTATAATTCACTAGTTTTGTATCATAAAAGAGTCATCGTTTCTCCTCCTAGGGGTTTTCGAGATTTCTTAATCCAAACCGCAAGTAACGAGGCATTGGCTACCTTAAGAGGGTCATAGTTACTCGTCCCCATTGCTCAACGAGTCTGCCACTTTTTCTTACTGTGGCCAGTCTGCCAGAAGCGATATGTCACTCGTTGTGTATCTTAAGAGATTCATCGTTACTCCTTCCATAGGTTACTGGTATTCTCTGAGTCAATACCTCTCTTGACGAAAAAGTGGCTATCTTAATAGTGCAATACTTCTTCCTCCGAGTTGCTCACACAGTTTACTGCTTTTTGTGTAGTTTTTGTCTGCCAGAAACTATAATTCACTAGTTGTGTATCATAAAAGAGTCATCGTTTCTCCTCCTAGGGGTTATTCGAGATTTCTTAATCCAAACCGCAAGTAACGAGGCATTGGCTACCTTAAGAGAGTCATAGTTACTCGTCCCAATTGCTCACCCAGTCTGCCACTTTTCCTTACTGCGGCCAGTCTGCCAGAAGCGATATGTCACTCGTTGTGTATCTTAAGAGATTCATCGTTACTCTTTCCATAGGTTACTGGTATTCTCTGATTCAATGCCTCTCGTGACGAAAAAGTGGCTATCTTAATAGTGCAATACTTCTTCCTCCCAGTTGCTCACACAGTTTACTACTTTTTTGTGTAGTTTTTGTCTGCCAGAAACTATAATTCACTAGTTTTGTATCATAAAACAGTCATCGTTTCTCCTCCTAGGGGTTTTCGAGATTTCTTAATCCAAACCGCAAGTAACAAGGCATTGGCTACCTTAAGAGAGTCATAGTTACTCGTCCCCATTGCTCAACGAGTCTGCCACTTTTTCTTACTGTGGCCAGTCTGCCAGAAGCGATATGTCACTAGTTGTGTATCTTAAGAGATTCATAGTTACTCCTTCCATAGGTTACTGGTATTCTCTGAGTCAATACCTCTCTTGACGAAAAAGTGGCTATCTTAATAGTGCAATACTTCTTCCTCCGAGTTGCTCACACAGTTTACTACTTTTTGTGTACTTGCCAGTCTGCCAGAGGCGATATGTCACTAGTTGTGTATCATAAAAGAGTCATCGTTTCTCCTCCTAGGGGTTATTCGAGATTTCTTAATCCAAACCGCAAGTAACGAGGCATTGGCTACCTTAAGAGAGTCATAGTTACTCGTCCCAATTGCTCACCCAGTCTGCCACTTTTCCTTACTGCGGCCAGTCTGCCAGAAGCGATATGTCACTCGTTGTGTATCTTAAGAGATTCATCGTTACTCTTTCCATAGGTTACTGGTATTCTCTGATTCAATGCCTCTCGTGACGAAAAAGTGGCTATCTTAATAGTGCAATACTTCTTCCTCCGAGTTGCTCACACAGTTTACTACTTTTTGTGTAGTTTTTGTCTGCCAGAAACTATAATTCACTAGCTGTGTATCATAAAAGAGTCATCGTTTCTCCTCCTAGGGGTTTTCGAGATTTCTTAATCCAAACCGCAAGTAACAAGGCATTGGCTACCTTAAGAGAGTCATAGTTACTCGTGCCCATTGCTCACCCAGTCTGCCACTTTTTCTTACTGTGGCCAGTCTGCCAGAAGCGATATGTCACTCGTTGTGTATCTTAAGAGATTCATCGTTACTCCTTCCATAGGTTACTGGTATTCACTGATTCAATGCCTCTCGTGACGAAAAAGTGGCTATCTTAATAGTGCAATACTTCTTCCTCCGAGTTGCTCACACAGTTTACTGCTTTTTGTGTAGTTTTTGTCTGCCAGAAACTATAATTCACTAGTTGTGTATCATAAAAGAGTCATCGTTTCTCCTCCTAGGGGTTATTCGAGATTTCTTAATCCAAACCGCAAGTAACGAGGCATTGGCTACCTTAAGAGAGTCATAGTTACTCGTCCCAATTGCTCACCCAGTCTGCCACTTTTCCTTACTGCGGCCAGTCTGCCAGAAGCGATATGTCACTCGTTGTGTATCTTAAGAGATTCATCGTTACTCCTTCCATAGGTTACTGGTATTCTCTGAGTCAATACCTCTCTTGACGAAAAAGTGGCTATCTTAATAGTGCAATACTTCTTCCTCCGAGTTGCTCACACAGTTTACTGCTTTTTGTGTAGTTTTTGTCTGCCAGAAACTATAATTCACTAGTTGTGTATCATAAAAGAGTCATCGTTTCTCCTCCTAGGGGTTATTCGAGATTTCTTAATCCAAACCGCAAGTAACGAGGCATTGGCTACCTTAAGAGAGTCATAGTATACTCGTCCCAATTGCTCACCCAGTCTGCCACTTTTCCTTACTGCGGCCAGTCTGCCAGAAGCGATATGTCACTCGTTGTGTATCTTAAGAGATTCATCGTTACTCTTTCCATAGGTTACTGGTATTCTCTGATTCAATGCCTCTCGTGACGAAAAAGTGGCTATCTTAATAGTGCAATACTTCTTCCTCCCAGTTGCTCACACAGTTTACTACTTTTTTGTGTAGTTTTTGTCTGCCAGAAACTACAATTCACTAGTTTTGTATCATAAAAGAGTCATCGTTTCTCCTCCTAGGGGTTTTCGAGATTTCTTAATCCAAACCGCAAGTAACGAGGCATTGGCTACCTTAAGAGGGTCATAGTTACTCGTCCCCATTGCTCAACGAGTCTGCCACTTTTTCTTACTGTGGCCAGTCTGCCAGAAGCGATATGTCACTCGTTGTGTATCTTAAGAGATTCATCGTTACTCCTTCCATAGGTTACTGGTATTCTCTGAGTCAATACCTCTCTTGACGAAAAAGTGGCTATCTTAATAGTGCAATACTTCTTCCTCCGAGTTGCTCACACAGTTTACTGCTTTTTGTGTAGTTTTTGTCTGCCAGAAACTATAATTCACTAGTTGTGTATCATAAAAGAGTCATCGTTTCTCCTCCTAGGGGTTATTCGAGATTTCTTAATCCAAACCGCAAGTAACGAGGCATTGGCTACCTTAAGAGAGTCATAGTTACTCGTCCCAATTGCTCACCCAGTCTGCCACTTTTCCTTACTGCGGCCAGTCTGCCAGAAGCGATATGTCACTCGTTGTGTATCTTAAGAGATTCATCGTTACTCTTTCCATAGGTTACTGGTATTCTCTGATTCAATGCCTCTCGTGACGAAAAAGTGGCTATCTTAATAGTGCAATACTTCTTCCTCCCAGTTGCTCACACAGTTTACTACTTTTTTGTGTAGTTTTTGTCTGCCAGAAACTATAATTCACTAGTTTTGTATCATAAAACAGTCATCGTTTCTCCTCCTAGGGGTTTTCGAGATTTCTTAATCCAAACCGCAAGTAACAAGGCATTGGCTACCTTAAGAGAGTCATAGTTACTCGTCCCCATTGCTCAACGAGTCTGCCACTTTTTCTTACTGTGGCCAGTCTGCCAGAAGCGATATGTCACTAGTTGTGTATCTTAAGAGATTCATAGTTACTCCTTCCATAGGTTACTGGTATTCTCTGAGTCAATACCTCTCTTGACGAAAAAGTGGCTATCTTAATAGTGCAATACTTCTTCCTCCGAGTTGCTCACACAGTTTACTACTTTTTGTGTACTTGCCAGTCTGCCAGAGGCGATATGTCACTAGTTGTGTATCATAAAAGAGTCATCGTTTCTCCTCCTAGGGGTTATTCGAGATTTCTTAATCCAAACCGCAAGTAACGAGGCATTGGCTACCTTAAGACAGTCATAGTTACTCGTCCCAATTGCTCACCCAGTCTGCCACTTTTCCTTACTGCGGCCAGTCTGCCAGAAGCGATATGTCACTCGTTGTGTATCTTAAGAGATTCATCGTTACTCTTTCCATAGGTTACTGGTATTCTCTGATTCAATGCCTCTCGTGACGAAAAAGTGGCTATCTTAATAGTGCAATACTTCTTCCTCCCAGTTGCTCACACAGTTTACTAGTTTTTTGTGTAGTTTTTGTATGCCAGAAACTATAATTCATTAGTTTTGTATCATAAAAGAGTCATCGTTTCTCCTCCTAGGGGTTATTCGAGACCTCTTAATCCAAACCGCAAGTAACGAGGCATTGGCTACCTTAAGAGAGTCATAGTTACTCGTCCCAATTGCTCACCCAGTCTGCCACTTTTTCTTACTGCGGCCAGTCTGCCAGAAGCGATATGTCACTCGTTGTGTATCTTAAGAGATTCATCGTTACTCCTTCCATAGGTTACTGGTATTCTCTGAGTCAATACCTCTCTTGACGAAAAAGTGGCTATCTTAATAGTGCAATACTTCTTCCTCCGAGTTGCTCACACAGTTTACTGCTTTTTGTGTAGTTTTTGTCTGCCAGAAACTATAATTCACTAGTTGTGTATCATAAAAGAGTCATCGTTTCTCCTCCTAGGGGTTATTCGAGATTTCTTAATCCAAACCGCAAGTAACGAGGCATTGGCTACCTTAAGAGAGTCATAGTTACTCGTCCCAATTGCTCACCCAGTCTGCCACTTTTCCTTACTGCGGCCAGTCTGCCAGAAGCGATATGTCACTCGTTGTGTATCTTAAGAGATTCATCGTTACTCTTTCCATAGGTTACTGGTATTCTCTGATTCAATGCCTCTCGTGACGAAAAAGTGGCTATCTTAATAGTGCAATACTTCTTCCTCCCAGTTGCTCACACAGTTTACTACTTTTTTGTGTAGTTTTTGTCTGCCAGAAACTATAATTCACTAGTTTTGTATCATAAAACAGTCATCGTTTCTCCTCCTAGGGGTTTTCGAGATTTCTTAATCCAAACCGCAAGTAACAAGGCATTGGCTACCTTAAGAGAGTCATAGTTACTCGTCCCCATTGCTCAACGAGTCTGCCACTTTTTCTTACTGTGGCCAGTCTGCCAGAAGCGATATGTCACTAGTTGTGTATCTTAAGAGATTCATAGTTACTCCTTCCATAGGTTACTGGTATTCTCTGAGTCAATACCTCTCTTGACGAAAAAGTGGCTATCTTAATAGTGCAATACTTCTTCCTCCGAGTTGCTCACACAGTTTACTACTTTTTGTGTACTTGCCAGTCTGCCAGAGGCGATATGTCACTAGTTGTGTATCATAAAAGAGTCATCGTTTCTCCTCCTAGGGGTTATTCGAGATTTCTTAATCCAAACCGCAAGTAACGAGGCATTGGCTACCTTAAGACAGTCATAGTTACTCGTCCCAATTGCTCACCCAGTCTGCCACTTTTCCTTACTGCGGCCAGTCTGCCAGAAGCGATATGTCACTCGTTGTGTATCTTAAGAGATTCATCGTTACTCTTTCCATAGGTTACTGGTATTCTCTGATTCAATGCCTCTCGTGACGAAAAAGTGGCTATCTTAATAGTGCAATACTTCTTCCTCCCAGTTGCTCACACAGTTTACTAGTTTTTTGTGTAGTTTTTGTATGCCAGAAACTATAATTCATTAGTTTTGTATCATAAAAGAGTCATCGTTTCTCCTCCTAGGGGTTATTCGAGACCTCTTAATCCAAACCGCAAGTAACGAGGCATTGGCTACCTTAAGAGAGTCATAGTTACTCGTCCCAATTGCTCACCCAGTCTGCCACTTTTTCTTACTGCGGCCAGTCTGCCAGAAGCGATATGTCACTCGTTGTGTATCTTAAGAGATTCATCGTTACTCCTTCCATAGGTTACTGGTATTCTCTGAGTCAATACCTCTCTTGACGAAAAAGTGGCTATCTTAATAGTGCAATACTTCTTCCTCCGAGTTGCTCACACAGTTTACTGCTTTTTGTGTAGTTTTTGTCTGCCAGAAACTATAATTCACTAGTTGTGTATCATAAAAGAGTCATCGTTTCTCCTCCTAGGGGTTATTCGAGATTTCTTAATCCAAACCGCAAGTAACGAGGCATTGGCTACCTTAAGAGAGTCATAGTTACTCGTCCCAATTGCTCACCCAGTCTGCCACTTTTCCTTACTGCGGCCAGTCTGCCAGAAGCGATATGTCACTCGTTGTGTATCTTAAGAGATTCATCGTTACTCTTTCCATAGGTTACTGGTATTCTCTGATTCAATGCCTCTCGTGACGAAAAAGTGGCTATCTTAATAGTGCAATACTTCTTCCTCCCAGTTGCTCACACAGTTTACTACTTTTTTTTGTAGTTTTTGTCTGCCAGAAACTATAATTCACTAGTTTTGTATCATAAAACAGTCATCGTTTCTCCTCCTAGGGGTTTTCGAGATTTCTTAATCCAAACCGCAAGTAACGAGGCATTGGCTACCTTAAGAGGGTCATAGTTACTCGTCCCCATTGCTCAACGAGTCTGCCACTTTTTCTTACTGTGGCCAGTCTGCCAGAAGCGATATGTCACTAGTTGTGTATCTCAAGAGATTCATAGTTACTCCTTCCATAGGTTACTGGTATTCTCTGAGTCAATACCTCTCTTGACGAAAAAGTGGCTATCTTAATAGTGCAATACTTCTTCCTCCGAGTTGCTCACACAGTTTACTACTTTTTGTGTACTTGCCAGTCTGCCAGAAGCGATATGTCACTAGTTGTGTATCATAAAAGAGTCATCGTTTCTCCTCCTAGGGGTTATTCGAGATTTCTTAATCCAAACCGCAAGTAACGAGGCATTGGCTACCTTAAGACAGTCATAGTTACTCGTCCCAATTGCTCACCCAGTCTGCCACTTTTCCTTACTGCGGCCAGTCTGCCAGAAGCGATATGTCACTCGTTGTGTATCTTAAGAGATTCATCGATACTCTTTCCATAGGTTACTGGTATTCTCTGATTCAATGCCTCTCGTGACGAAAAAGTGGCTATCTTAATAGTGCAATACTTCTTCCTCCCAGTTGCTCACACAGTTTACTAGTTTTTTGTGTAGTTTTTGTATGCCAGAAACTATAATTCATTAGTTTTGTATCATAAAAGAGTCATCGTTTCTCCTCCTAGGGGTTATTCGAGACCTCTTAATCCAAACCGCAAGTAACGAGGCATTGGCTACCTTAAGAGAGTCATAGTTACTCGTCCCAATTGCTCACCCAGTCTGCCACTTTTTCTTACTGCGGCCAGTCTGCCAGAAGCGATATGTCACTCGTTGTGTATCTTAAGAGATTCATCGTTACTCCTTCCATAGGTTACTGGTATTCTCTGAGTCAATACCTCTCTTGACGAAAAAGTGGCTATCTTAATAGTGCAATACTTCTTCCTCCGAGTTGCTCACACAGTTTACTGCTTTTTGTGTAGTTTTTGTCTGCCAGAAACTATAATTCACTAGTTGTGTATCATAAAAGAGTCATCGTTTCTCCTCCTAGGGGTTATTCGAGATTTCTTAATCCAAACCGCAAGTAACGAGGCATTGGCTACCTTAAGAGAGTCATAGTTACTCGTCCCAATTGCTCACCCAGTCTGCCACTTTTCCTTACTGCGGCCAGTCTGCCAGAAGCGATATGTCACTCGTTGTGTATCTTAAGAGATTCATCGTTACTCTTTCCATAGGTTACTGGTATTCTCTGATTCAATGCCTCTCGTGACGAAAAAGTGGCTATCTTAATAGTGCAATACTTCTTCCTCCCAGTTGCTCACACAGTTTACTACTTTTTTTTGTAGTTTTTGTCTGCCAGAAACTATAATTCACTAGTTTTGTATCATAAAACAGTCATCGTTTCTCCTCCTAGGGGTTTTCGAGATTTCTTAATCCAAACCGCAAGTAACGAGGCATTGGCTACCTTAAGAGGGTCATAGTTACTCGTCCCCATTGCTCAACGAGTCTGCCACTTTTTCTTACTGTGGCCAGTCTGCCAGAAGCGATATGTCACTAGTTGTGTATCTCAAGAGATTCATAGTTACTCCTTCCATAGGTTACTGGTATTCTCTGAGTCAATACCTCTCTTGACGAAAAAGTGGCTATCTTAATAGTGCAATACTTCTTCCTCCGAGTTGCTCACACAGTTTACTACTTTTTGTGTACTTGCCAGTCTGCCAGAAGCGATATGTCACTAGTTGTGTATCATAAAAGAGTCATCGTTTCTCCTCCTAGGGGTTATTCGAGATTTCTTAATCCAAACCGCAAGTAACGAGGCATTGGCTACCTTAAGACAGTCATAGTTACTCGTCCCAATTGCTCACCCAGTCTGCCACTTTTCCTTACTGCGGCCAGTCTGCCAGAAGCGATATGTCACTCGTTGTGTATCTTAAGAGATTCATCGTTACTCTTTCCATAGGTTACTGGTATTCTCTGATTCAATGCCTCTCGTGACGAAAAAGTGGCTATCTTAATAGTGCAATACTTCTTCCTCCCAGTTGCTCACACAGTTTACTACTTTTTTGTGTAGTTTTTGTATGCCAGAAACTATAATTCACTAGTTTTGTATCATAAAAGAGTCATCGTTTCTCCTCCTAGGGGTTATTCGAGACCTCTTAATCCAAACCGCAAGTAACGAGGCATTGGCTACCTTAAGAGAGTCATAGTTACTCGTCCCAATTGCTCACCCAGTCTGCCACTTTTTCTTACTGCGGCCAGTCTGCCAGAAGCGATATGTCACTCGTTGTGTATCTTAAGAGATTCATCGTTACTCCTTCCATAGGTTACTGGTATTCTCTGAGTCAATACCTCTCTTGACGAAAAAGTGGCTATCTTAATAGTGCAATACTTCTTCCTCCGAGTTGCTCACACAGTTTACTGCTTTTTGTGTAGTTTTTGTCTGCCAGAAACTATAATTCACTAGTTGTGTATCATAAAAGAGTCATCGTTTCTCCTCCTAGGGGTTATTCGAGATTTCTTAATCCAAACCGCAAGTAACGAGGCATTGGCTACCTTAAGACAGTCATAGTTACTCGTCCCAATTGCTCACCCAGTCTGCCACTTTTCCTTACTGCGGCCAGTCTGCCAGAAGCGATATGTCACTCGTTGTGTATCTTAAGAGATTCATCGTTACTCTTTCCATAGGTTACTGGTATTCTCTGATTCAATGCCTCTCGTGACGAAAAAGTGGCTATCTTAATAGTGCAATACTTCTTCCTCCCATTTGCTCACACAGTTTACTACTTTTTTGTGTAGTTTTTGTCTGCCAGAAACTATAATTCACTAGTTTTGTATCATAAAAGAGTCATCGTTTCTCCTCCTAGGGGTTATTCGAGACCTCTTAATGCAAACCGCAAATAACGAGGCATTGGCTACCTTAAGAGAGTCATAGTTACTCGTCCCAATTGCTCACCCACTCTGCCACTTTTCCTTACTGCGGCCAGTCTGCTAGAAGCGATATGTCACTCGTTGTGTATCTTAAGAGATTCATCGTTACTCTTTCCATAGGTTACTGGTATTCTCTGATTCAATGCCTCTCGTGACGAAAAAGTGGCTATCTTAATAGTGCAATACTTCTTCCTCCCAGTTGCTCACACAGTTTACTACTTTTTTGTGTAGTTTTTGTCTGCCAGAAACTATAATTCACTAGTTTTGTATCATATAAGAGTCATCGTTTCTCCTCCTAGGGGTTATTCGAGACCTCTTAATGCAAACCGCAAGTAACGAGGCATTGGCTACCTTAAGAGAGTCATAGTTACTCGTCCCAATTGCTCACCCAGTCTGCCACTTTTCCTTACTGCGGCCAGTCTGCCAGAAGCGATATGTCACTCGTTGTGTATCTTAAGAGATTCATCGTTACTCTTTCCATAGGTTACTGGTATTCTCTGATTCAATGCCTCTCGTGACGAAAAAGTGGCTATCTTAATAGTGCAATACTTCTTCCTCCCAGTTGCTCACACAGTTTACTACTTTTTTGTGTAGTTTTTGTCTGCCAGAAACTATAATTCACTAGTTTTGTATCATAAAACAGTCATCGTTTCTCCTCCTAGGGGTTTTCGAGATTTCTTAATCCAAACCGCAAGTAACGAGGCATTGGCTACCTTAAGAGGGTCATAGTTACTCGTCCCCATTGCTCAACGAGTCTGCCACTTTTTCTTACTGTGGCCAGTCTGCCAGAAGCGATATGTCACTAGTTGTGTATCTTAAGAGATTCATAGTTACTCCTTCCATAGGTTACTGGTATTCTCTGAGTCAATACCTCTCTTGACGAAAAAGTGGCTATCTTAATAGTGCAATACTTCTTCCTCCGAGTTGCTCACACAGTTTACAACTTTTTGTGTACTTGCCAGTCTGCCAGAAGCGATATGTCACTAGTTGTGTATCATAAAAGAGTCATCGTTTCTCCTCCTAGGGGTTATTCGAGATTTCTTAATCCAAACCGCAAGTAACGAGGCATTGGCTACCTTAAGACAGTCATAGTTACTCGTCCCAATTGCTCACCCAGTCTGCCACTTTTCCTTACTGCGGCCAGTCTGCCAGAAGCGATATGTCACTCGTTGTGTATCTTAAGAGATTCATCGTTACTCTTTCCATAGGTTACTGGTATTCTCTGATTCAATGCCTCTCGTGACGAAAAAGTGGCTATCTTAATAGTGCAATACTTCTTCCTCCCAGTTGCTCACACAGTTTACTACTTTTTTGTGTAGTTTTTGTATGCCAGAAACTATAATTCACTAGTTTTGTGTCATAAAAGAGTCATCGTTTCTCCTCCTAGGGGTTATTCGAGACCTCTTAATCCAAACCGCAAGTAACGAGGCATTGGCTACCTTAGGAGAGTCACAGTTACTCGTCCCAATTGCTCACCCAGTCTGCCACTTTTTCTTACTGCGGCCAGTCTGCCAGAAGCGATATGTCACTCGTTGTGTATCTTAAGAGATTCATCGTTACTCCTTCCATAGGTTACTGGTATTCTCTGAGTCAATACCTCTCTTGACGAAAAAGTGGCTATCTTAATAGTGCAATACTTCTTCCTCCGAGTTGCTCACACAGTTTACTGCTTTTTGTGTAGTTTTTGTCTGCCAGAAACTATAATTCACTAGTTGTGTATCATAAAAGAGTCATCGTTTCTCCTCCTAGGGGTTATTCGAGATTTCTTAATCCAAACCGCAAGTAACGAGGCATTGGCTACCTTAAGACAGTCATAGTTACTCGTCCCAATTGCTCACCCAGTCTGCCACTTTTCCTTACTGCGGCCAGTCTGCCAGAAGCGATATGTCACTCGTTGTGTATCTTAAGAGATTCATCGTTACTCTTTCCATAGGTTACTGGTATTCTCTGATTCAATGCCTCTCGTGACGAAAAAGTGGCTATCTTAATAGTGCAATACTTCTTCCTCCCATTTGCTCACACAGTTTACTACTTTTTTGTGTAGTTTTTGTCTGCCAGAAACTATAATTCACTAGTTTTGTATCATAAAAGAGTCATCGTTTCTCCTCCTAGGGGTTATTCGAGACCTCTTAATGCAAACCGCAAATAACGAGGCATTGGCTACCTTAAGAGAGTCATAGTTACTCGTCCCAATTGCTCACCCAGTCTGCCACTTTTCCTTACTGCGGCCAGTCTGCTAGAAGCGATATGTCACTCGTTGTGTATCTTAAGAGATTCATCGTTACTCTTTCCATAGGTTACTGGTATTCTCTGATTCAATGCCTCTCGTGACGAAAAAGTGGCTATCTTAATAGTGCAATACTTCTTCCTCCCAGTTGCTCACACAGTTTACTACTTTTTTGTGTAGTTTTTGTCTGCCAGAAACTATAATTCACTAGTTTTGTATCATAAAAGAGTCATCGTTTCTCCTCCTAGGGGTTATTCGAGACCTCTTAATGCAAACCGCAAGTAACGAGGCATTGGCTACCTTAAGAGAGTCATAGTTACTCGTCCCAATTGCTCACCCAGTCTGCCACTTTTCCTTACTGCGGCCAGTCTGCCAGAAGCGATATGTCACTCGTTGTGTATCTTAAGAGATTCATCGTTACTCTTTCCATAGGTTACTGGTATTCTCTGATTCAATGCCTCTCGTGACGAAAAAGTGGCTATCTTAATAGTGCAATACTTCTTCCTCCCAGTTGCTCACACAGTTTACTACTTTTTTGTGTAGTTTTTGTCTGCCAGAAACTATAATTCACTAGTTTTGTATCATAAAAGAGTCATCGTTTCTCCTCCTAGGGGTTATTCGAGATTTCTTAATCCAAACCGCAAGTAACGAGGCATTGGCTACCTTAAGAGGGTCATAGTTACTCGTCCCCATTGCTCAACGAGTCTGCCACTTTTTCTTACTGTGGCCAGTCTGCCAGAAGCGATATGTCACTAGTTGTGTATCTTAAGAGATTCATAGTTACTCCTTCCATAGGTTACTGGTATTCTCTGAGTCAATACCTCTCTTGACGAAAAAGTGGCTATCTTAATAGTGCAATACTTCTTCCTCCGAGTTGCTCACACAGTTTACTACTTTTTGTGTACTTGCCAGTCTGCCAGAAGCGATATGTCACTAGTTGTGTATCATAAAAGAGTCATCGTTTCTCCTCCTAGGGGTTATTCGAGATTTCTTAATCCAAACCGCAAGTAACGAGGCATTGGCTACCTTAAGACAGTCATAGTTACTCGTCCCAATTGCTCACCCAGTCTGCCACTTTTCCTTACTGCGGCCAGTCTGCCAGAAGCGATATGTCACTCGTTGTGTATCTTAAGAGATTCATCGTTACTCTTTCCATAGGTTACTGGTATTCTCTGATTCAATGCCTCTCGTGACGAAAAAGTGGCTATCTTAATAGTGCAATACTTCTTCCTCCCAGTTGCTCACACAGTTTACTACTTTTTTGTGTAGTTTTTGTATGCCAGAAACTATAATTCACTAGTTTTGTATCATAAAAGTCATCGTTTCTCCTCCTAGGGGTTATTCGAGACCTCTTAATCCAAACCGCAAGTAACGAGGCATTGGCTACCTTAAGAGAGTCATAGTTACTCGTCCCAATTGCTCACCCAGTCTGCCACTTTTTCTTACTGCGGCCAGTCTGCCAGAAGCGATATGTCACTCGTTGTGTATCTTAAGAGATTCATCGTTACTCCTTCCATAGGTTACTGGTATTCTCTGAGTCAATACCTCTCTTGACGAAAAAGTGGCTATCTTAATAGTGCAATACTTCTTCCTCCGAGTTGCTCACACAGTTTACTGCTTTTTGTGTAGTTTTTGTCTGCCAGAAACTATAATTCACTAGTTGTGTATCATAAAAGAGTCATCGTTTCTCCTCCTAGGGGTTATTCGAGATTTCTTAATCCAAACCGCAAGTAACGAGGCATTGGCTACCTTAAGACAGTCATAGTTACTCGTCCCAATTGCTCACCCAGTCTGCCACTTTTCCTTACTGCGGCCAGTCTGCCAGAAGCGATATGTCACTCGTTGTGTATCTTAAGAGATTCATCGTTACTCTTTCCATAGGTTACTGGTATTCTCTGATTCAATGCCTCTCGTGACGAAAAAGTGGCTATCTTAATAGTGCAATACTTCTTCCTCCCATTTGCTCACACAGTTTACTACTTTTTTGTGTAGTTTTTGTCTGCCAGAAACTATAATTCACTAGTTTTGTATCATAAAAGAGTCATCGTTTCTCCTCCTAGGGGTTATTCGAGACCTCTTAATGCAAACCGCAAATAACGAGGCATTGGCTACCTTAAGAGAGTCATAGTTACTCGTCCCAATTGCTCACCCAGTCTGCCACTTTTCCTTACTGCGGCCAGTCTGCTAGAAGCGATATGTCACTCGTTGTGTATCTTAAGAGATTCATCGTTACTCTTTCCATAGGTTACTGGTATTCTCTGATTCAATGCCTCTCGTGACGAAAAAGTGGCTATCTTAATAGTGCAATACTTCTTCCTCCCAGTTGCTCACACAGTTTACTACTTTTTTGTGTAGTTTTTGTCTGCCAGAAACTATAATTCACTAGTTTTGTATCATAAAAGAGTCATCGTTTCTCCTCCTAGGGGTTATTCGAGACCTCTTAATGCAAACCGCAAGTAACGAGGCATTGGCTACCTTAAGAGAGTCATAGTTACTCGTCCCAATTGCTCACCCAGTCTGCCACTTTTCCTTACTGCGGCCGGTCTGCCAGAAGCGATATGTCACTCGTTGTGTATCTTAAGAGATTCATCGTTACTCTTTCCATAGGTTACTGGTATTCTCTGATTCAATGCCTCTCGTGACGAAAAAGTGGCTATCTTAATAGTGCAATACTTCTTCCTCCCAGTTGCTCACACAGTTTACTACTTTTTTGTGTAGTTTTTGTCTGCCAGAAACTATAATTCACTAGTTTTGTATCATAAAACAGTCATCGTTTCTCCTCCTAGGGGTTTTCGAGATTTCTTAATCCAAACCGCAAGTAACGAGGCATTGGCTACCTTAAGAGGGTCATAGTTACTCGTCCCCATTGCTCAACGAGTCTGCCACTTTTTCTTACTGTGGCCAGTCTGCCAGAAGCGATATGTCACTAGTTGTGTATCTTAAGAGATTCATAGTTACTCCTTCCATAGGTTACTGGTATTCTCTGAGTCAATACCTCTCTTGACGAAAAAGTGGCTATCTTAATAGTGCAATACTTCTTCCTCCGAGTTGCTCACACAGTTTACTACTTTTTGTGTACTTGCCAGTCTGCCAGAAGCGATATGTCACTAGTTGTGTATCATAAAAGAGTCATCGTTTCTCCTCCTAGGGGTTATTCGAGATTTCTTAATCCAAACCGCAAGTAACGAGGCATTGGCTACCTTAAGACAGTCATAGTTACTCGTCCCAATTGCTCACCCAGTCTGCCACTTTTCCTTACTGCGGCCAGTCTGCCAGAAGCGATATGTCACTCGTTGTGTGTCTTAAGAGATTCATCGTTACTCTTTCCATAGGTTACTGGTATTCTCTGATTCAATGCCTCTCGTGACGAAAAAGTGGCTATCTTAATAGTGCAATACTTCTTCCTCCCAGTTGCTCACACAGTTTACTACTTTTTTGTGTAGTTTTTGTATGCCAGAAACTATAATTCACTAGTTTTGTATCATAAAAGTCATCGTTTCTCCTCCTAGGGGTTATTCGAGACCTCTTAATCCAAACCGCAAGTAACGAGGCATTGGCTACCTTAAGAGAGTCATAGTTACTCGTCCCAATTGCTCACCCAGTCTGCCACTTTTTCTTACTGCGGCCAGTCTGCCAGAAGCGATATGTCACTCGTTGTGTATCTTAAGAGATTCATCGTTACTCCTTCCATAGGTTACTGGTATTCTCTGAGTCAATACCTCTCTTGACGAAAAAGTGGCTATCTTAATAGTGCAATACTTCTTCCTCCGAGTTGCTCACACAGTTTACTGCTTTTTGTGTAGTTTTTGTCTGCCAGAAACTATAATTCACTAGTTGTGTATCATAAAAGAGTCATCGTTTCTCCTCCTAGGGGTTATTCGAGATTTCTTAATCCAAACCGCAAGTAACGAGGCATTGGCTACCTTAAGACAGTCATAGTTACTCGTCCCAATTGCTCACCCAGTCTGCCACTTTTCCTTACTGCGGCCAGTCTGCCAGAAGCGATATGTCACTCGTTGTGTATCTTAAGAGATTCATCGTTACTCTTTCCATAGGTTACTGGTATTCTCTGATTCAATGCCTCTCGTGACGAAAAAGTGGCTATCTTAATAGTGCAATACTTCTTCCTCCCATTTGCTCACACAGTTTACTACTTTTTTGTGTAGTTTTTGTCTGCCAGAAACTATAATTCACTAGTTTTGTATCATAAAAGAGTCATCGTTTCTCCTCCTAGGGGTTATTCGAGACCTCTTAATGCAAACCGCAAATAACGAGGCATTGGCTACCTTAAGAGAGTCATAGTTACTCGTCCCAATTGCTCACCCAGTCTGCCACTTTTCCTTACTGCGGCCAGTCTGCTAGAAGCGATATGTCACTCGTTGTGTATCTTAAGAGATTCATCGTTACTCTTTCCATAGGTTACTGGTATTCTCTGATTCAATGCCTCTCGTGACGAAAAAGTGGCTATCTTAATAGTGCAATACTTCTTCCTCCCAGTTGCTCACACAGTTTACTACTTTTTTGTGTAGTTTTTGTCTGCCAGAAACTATAATTCACTAGTTTTGTATCATAAAAGAGTCATCGTTTCTCCTCCTAGGGGTTATTCGAGACCTCTTAATGCAAACCGCAAGTAACGAGGCATTGGCTACCTTAAGAGAGTCATAGTTACTCGTCCCAATTGCTCACCCAGTCTGCCACTTTTCCTTACTGCGGCCGGTCTGCCAGAAGCGATATGTCACTCGTTGTGTATCTTAAGAGATTCATCGTTACTCTTTCCATAGGTTACTGGTATTCTCTGATTCAATGCCTCTCGTGACGAAAAAGTGGCTATCTTAATAGTGCAATACTTCTTCCTCCCAGTTGCTCACACAGTTTACTACTTTTTTGTGTAGTTTTTGTCTGCCAGAAACTATAATTCACTAGTTTTGTATCATAAAACAGTCATCGTTTCTCCTCCTAGGGGTTTTCGAGATTTCTTAATCCAAACCGCAAGTAACGAGGCATTGGCTACCTTAAGAGGGTCATAGTTACTCGTCCCCATTGCTCAACGAGTCTGCCACTTTTTCTTACTGTGGCCAGTCTGCCAGAAGCGATATGTCACTAGTTGTGTATCTTAAGAGATTCATAGTTACTCCTTCCATAGGTTACTGGTATTCTCTGAGTCAATACCTCTCTTGACGAAAAAGTGGCTATCTTAATAGTGCAATACTTCTTCCTCCGAGTTGCTCACACAGTTTACTACTTTTTGTGTACTTGCCAGTCTGCCAGAAGCGATATGTCACTAGTTGTGTATCATAAAAGAGTCATCGTTTCTCCTCCTAGGGGTTATTCGAGATTTCTTAATCCAAACCGCAAGTAACGAGGCATTGGCTACCTTAAGACAGTCATAGTTACTCGTCCCAATTGCTCACCCAGTCTGCCACTTTTCCTTACTGCGGCCAGTCTGCCAGAAGCGATATGTCACTCGTTGTGTATCTTAAGAGATTCATCGTTACTCTTTCCATAGGTTACTGGTATTCTCTGATTCAATGCCTCTCGTGACGAAAAAGTGGCTATCTTAATAGTGCAATACTTCTTCCTCCCAGTTGCTCACACAGTTTACTACTTTTTTGTGTAGTTTTTGTATGCCAGAAACTATAATTCACTAGTTTTGTATCATAAAAGTCATCGTTTCTCCTCCTAGGGGTTATTCGAGACCTCTTAATCCAAACCGCAAGTAACGAGGCATTGGCTACCTTAAGAGAGTCATAGTTACTCGTCCCAATTGCTCACCCAGTCTGCCACTTTTTCTTACTGCGGCCAGTCTGCCAGAAGCGATATGTCACTCGTTGTGTATCTTAAGAGATTCATCGTTACTCCTTCCATAGGTTACTGGTATTCTCTGAGTCAATACCTCTCTTGACGAAAAAGTGGCTATCTTAATAGTGCAATACTTCTTCCTCCGAGTTGCTCACACAGTTTACTGCTTTTTGTGTAGTTTTTGTCTGCCAGAAACTATAATTCACTAGTTGTGTATCATAAAAGAGTCATCGTTTCTCCTCCTAGGGGTTATTCGAGATTTCCTAATCCAAACCGCAAGTAACGAGGCATTGGCTACCTTAAGACAGTCATAGTTACTCGTCCCAATTGCTCACCCAGTCTGCCACTTTTCCTTACTGCGGCCAGTCTGCCAGAAGCGATATGTCACTCGTTGTGTATCTTAAGAGATTCATCGTTACTCTTTCCATAGGTTACTGGTATTCTCTGATTCAATGCCTCTCGTGACGAAAAAGTGGCTATCTTAATAGTGCAATACTTCTTCCTCCCATTTGCTCACACAGTTTACTACTTTTTTGTGTAGTTTTTGTCTGCCAGAAACTATAATTCACTAGTTTTGTATCATAAAAGAGTCATCGTTTCTCCTCCTAGGGGTTATTCGAGACCTCTTAATGCAAACCGCAAATAACGAGGCATTGGCTACCTTAAGAGAGTCATAGTTACTCGTCCCAATTGCTCACCCAGTCTGCCACTTTTCCTTACTGCGGCCAGTCTGCTAGAAGCGATATGTCACTCGTTGTGTATCTTAAGAGATTCATCGTTACTCTTTCCATAGGTTACTGGTATTCTCTGATTCAATGCCTCTCGTGACGAAAAAGTGGCTATCTTAATAGTGCAATACTTCTTCCTCCCAGTTGCTCACACAGTTTACTACTTTTTTGTGTAGTTTTTGTCTGCCAGAAACTATAATTCACTAGTTTTGTATCATAAAAGAGTCATCGTTTCTCCTCCTAGGGGTTATTCGAGACCTCTTAATGCAAACCGCAAGTAACGAGGCATTGGCTACCTTAAGAGAGTCATAGTTACTCGTCCCAATTGCTCACCCAGTCTGCCACTTTTCCTTACTGCGGCCGGTCTGCCAGAAGCGATATGTCACTCGTTGTGTATCTTAAGAGATTCATCGTTACTCTTTCCATAGGTTACTGGTATTCTCTGATTCAATGCCTCTCGTGACGAAAAAGTGGCTATCTTAATAGTGCAATACTTCTTCCTCCCAGTTGCTCACACAGTTTACTACTTTTTTGTGTAGTTTTTGTCTGCCAGAAACTATAATTCACTAGTTTTGTATCATAAAACAGTCATCGTTTCTCCTCCTAGGGGTTTTCGAGATTTCTTAATCCAAACCGCAAGTAACGAGGCATTGGCTACCTTAAGAGGGTCATAGTTACTCGTCCCCATTGCTCAACGAGTCTGCCACTTTTTCTTACTGTGGCCAGTCTGCCAGAAGCGATATGTCACTAGTTGTGTATCTTAAGAGATTCATAGTTACTCCTTCCATAGGTTACTGGTATTCTCTGAGTCAATACCTCTCTTGACGAAAAAGTGGCTATCTTAATAGTGCAATACTTCTTCCTCCGAGTTGCTCACACAGTTTACTGCTTTTTGTGTAGTTTTTGTCTGCCAGAAACTATAATTCACTAGTTGTGTATCATAAAAGAGTCATCGTTTCTCCTCCTAGGGGTTATTCGAGATTTCTTAATCCAAACCGCAAGTAACGAGGCATTGGCTACCTTAAGACAGTCATAGTTACTCGTCCCAATTGCTCACCCAGTCTGCCACTTTTCCTTACTGCGGCCAGTCTGCCAGAAGCGATATGTCACTCGTTGTGTATCTTAAGAGATTCATCGTTACTCTTTCCATAGGTTACTGGTATTCTCTGATTCAATGCCTCTCGTGACGAAAAAGTGGCTATCTTAATAGTGCAATACTTCTTCCTCCCATTTGCTCACACAGTTTACTACTTTTTTGTGTAGTTTTTGTCTGCCAGAAACTATAATTCACTAGTTTTGTATCATAAAAGAGTCATCGTTTCTCCTCCTAGGGGTTATTCGAGACCTCTTAATGCAAACCGCAAATAACGAGGCATTGGCTACCTTAAGAGAGTCATAGTTACTCGTCCCAATTGCTCACCCAGTCTGCCACTTTTCCTTACTGCGGCCAGTCTGCTAGAAGCGATATGTCACTCGTTGTGTATCTTAAGAGATTCATCGTTACTCTTTCCATAGGTTACTGGTATTCTCTGATTCAATGCCTCTCGTGACGAAAAAGTGGCTATCTTAATAGTGCAATACTTCTTCCTCCCATTTGCTCACACAGTTTACTACTTTTTTGTGTAGTTTTTGTCTGCCAGAAACTATAATTCACTAGTTTTGTATCATAAAAGAGTCATCGTTTCTACTCCTAGGGGTTATTCGAGACCTCTTAATGCAAACCGCAAGTAACGAGGCATTGGCTACCTTAAGAGAGTCATAGTTACTCGTCCCAATTGCTCACCCAGTCTGCCACATTTCCTTACTGCGGCCGGTCTGCCAGAAGCGATATGTCACTCGTTGTGTATCTTAAGAGATTCATCGTTACTCTTTCCATAGGTTACTGGTATTCTCTGATTCAATGCCTCTCGTGACGAAAAAGTGGCTATCTTAATAGTGCAATACTTCTTCCTCCCAGTTGCTCACACAGTTTACTACTTTTTTGTGTAGTTTTTGTCTGCCAGAAACTATAATTCACTAGTTTTGTATCATAAAACAGTCATCGTTTCTCCTCCTAGGGGTTTTCGAGATTTCTTAATCCAAACCGCAAGTAACGAGGCATTGGCTACCTTAAGAGGGTCATAGTTACTCGTCCCCATTGCTCAACGAGTCTGCCACTTTTTCTTACTGTGGCCAGTCTGCCAGAAGCGATATGTCACTAGTTGTGTATCTTAAGAGATTCATAGTTACTCCTTCCATAGGTTACTGGTATTCTCTGAGTCAATACCTCTCTTGACGAAAAAGTGGCTATCTTAATAGTGCAATACTTCTTCCTCCGAGTTGCTCACACAGTTTACTACTTTTTGTGTACTTGCCAGTCTGCCAGAAGCGATATGTCACTAGTTGTGTATCATAAAAGAGTCATCGTTTCTCCTCCTAGGGGTTATTCGAGATTTCTTAATCCAAACCGCAAGTAACGAGGCATTGGCTACCTTAAGACAGTCATAGTTACTCGTCCCAATTGCTCACCCAGTCTGCCACTTTTCCTTACTGCGGCCAGTCTGCCAGAAGCGATATGTCACTCGTTGTGTATCTTAAGAGATTCATCGTTACTCTTTCCATAGGTTACTGGTATTCTCTGATTCAATGCCTCTCGTGACGAAAAAGTGGCTATCTTAATAGTGCAATACTTCTTCCTCCCAGTTGCTCACACAGTTTACTACTTTTTTGTGTAGTTTTTGTATGCCAGAAACTATAATTCACTAGTTTTGTATCATAAAAGTCATCGTTTCTCCTCCTAGGGGTTATTCGAGACCTCTTAATCCAAACCGCAAGTAACGAGGCATTGGCTACCTTAAGAGAGTCATAGTTACTCGTCCCAATTGCTCACCCAGTCTGCCACTTTTTCTTACTGCGGCCAGTCTGCCAGAAGCGATATGTCACTCGTTGTGTATCTTAAGAGATTCATCGTTACTCCTTCCATAGGTTACTGGTATTCTCTGAGTCAATACCTCTCTTGACGAAAAAGTGGCTATCTTAATAGTGCAATACTTCTTCCTCCGAGTTGCTCACACAGTTTACTGCTTTTTGTGTAGTTTTTGTCTGCCAGAAACTATAATTCACTAGTTGTGTATCATAAAAGAGTCATCGTTTCTCCTCCTAGGGGTTATTCGAGATTTCTTAATCCAAACCGCAAGTAACGAGGCATTGGCTACCTTAAGACAGTCATAGTTACTCGTCCCAATTGCTCACCCAGTCTGCCACTTTTCCTTACTGCGGCCAGTCTGCCAGAAGCGATATGTCACTCGTTGTGTATCTTAAGAGATTCATCGTTACTCTTTCCATAGGTTACTGGTATTCTCTGATTCAATGCCTCTCGTGACGAAAAAGTGGCTATCTTAATAGTGCAATACTTCTTCCTCCCATTTGCTCACACAGTTTACTACTTTTTTGTGTAGTTTTTGTCTGCCAGAAACTATAATTCACTAGTTTTGTATCATAAAAGAGTCATCGTTTCTCCTCCTAGGGGTTATTCGAGACCTCTTAATGCAAACCGCAAATAACGAGGCATTGGCTACCTTAAGAGAGTCATAGTTACTCGTCCCAATTGCTCACCCAGTCTGCCACTTTTCCTTACTGCGGCCAGTCTGCTAGAAGCGATATGTCACTCGTTGTGTATCTTAAGAGATTCATCGTTACTCTTTCCATAGGTTACTGGTATTCTCTGATTCAATGCCTCTCGTGACGAAAAAGTGGCTATCTTAATAGTGCAATACTTCTTCCTCCCAGTTGCTCACACAGTTTACTACCTTTTTGTGTAGTTTTTGTCTGCCAGAAACTATAATTCACTAGTTTTGTATCATAAAAGAGTCATCGTTTCTCCTCCTAGGGGTTATTCGAGACCTCTTAATGCAAACCGCAAGTAACGAGGCATTGGCTACCTTAAGAGAGTCATAGTTACTCGTCCCAATTGCTCACCCAGTCTGCCACTTTTCCTTACTGCGGCCGGTCTGCCAGAAGCGATATGTCACTCGTTGTGTATCTTAAGAGATTCATCGTTACTCTTTCCATAGGTTACTGGTATTCTCTGATTCAATGCCTCTCGTGACGAAAAAGTGGCTATCTTAATAGTGCAATACTTCTTCCTCCCAGTTGCTCACACAGTTTACTACTTTTTTGTGTAGTTTTTGTCTGCCAGAAACTATAATTCACTAGTTTTGTATCATAAAACAGTCATCGTTTCTCCTCCTAGGGGTTTTCGAGATTTCTTAATCCAAACCGCAAGTAACGAGGCATTGGCTACCTTAAGAGGGTCATAGTTACTCGTCCCCATTGCTCAACGAGTCTGCCACTTTTTCTTACTGTGGCCAGTCTGCCAGAAGCGATATGTCACTAGTTGTGTATCTTAAGAGATTCATAGTTACTCCTTCCATAGGTTACTGGTATTCTCTGAGTCAATACCTCTCTTGACGAAAAAGTGGCTATCTTAATAGTGCAATACTTCTTCCTCCGAGTTGCTCACACAGTTTACTACTTTTTGTGTACTTGCCAGTCTGCCAGAAGCGATATGTCACTAGTTGTGTATCATAAAAGAGTCATCGTTTCTCCTCCTAGGGGTTATTCGAGATTTCTTAATCCAAACCGCAAGTAACGAGGCATTGGCTACCTTAAGACAGTCATAGTTACTCGTCCCAATTGCTCACCCAGTCTGCCACTTTTCCTTACTGCGGCCAGTCTGCCAGAAGCGATATGTCACTCGTTGTGTATCTTAAGAGATTCATCGTTACTCTTTCCATAGGTTACTGGTATTCTCTGATTCAATGCCTCTCGTGACGAAAAAGTGGCTATCTTAATAGTGCAATACTTCTTCCTCCCAGTTGCTCACACAGTTTACTACTTTTTTGTGTAGTTTTTGTATGCCAGAAACTATAATTCACTAGTTTTGTATCATAAAAGTCATCGTTTCTCCTCCTAGGGGTTATTCGAGACCTCTTAATCCAAACCGCAAGTAACGAGGCATTGGCTACCTTAAGAGAGTCATAGTTACTCGTCCCAATTGCTCACCCAGTCTGCCACTTTTTCTTACTGCGGCCAGTCTGCCAGAAGCGATATGTCACTCGTTGTGTATCTTAAGAGATTCATCGTTACTCCTTCCATAGGTTACTGGTATTCTCTGAGTCAATACCTCTCTTGACGAAAAAGTGGCTATCTTAATAGTGCAATACTTCTTCCTCCGAGTTGCTCACACAGTTTACTGCTTTTTGTGTAGTTTTTGTCTGCCAGAAACTATAATTCACTAGTTGTGTATCATAAAAGAGTCATCGTTTCTCCTCCTAGGGGTTATTCGAGATTTCTTAATCCAAACCGCAAGTAACGAGGCATTGGCTACCTTAAGACAGTCATAGTTACTCGTCCCAATTGCTCACCCAGTCTGCCACTTTTCCTTACTGCGGCCAGTCTGCCAGAAGCGATATGTCACTCGTTGTGTATCTTAAGAGATTCATCGTTACTCTTTCCATAGGTTACTGGTATTCTCTGATTCAATGCCTCTCGTGACGAAAAAGTGGCTATCTTAATAGTGCAATACTTCTTCCTCCCATTTGCTCACACAGTTTACTACTTTTTTGTGTAGTTTTTGTCTGCCAGAAACTATAATTCACTAGTTTTGTATCATAAAAGAGTCATCGTTTCTCCTCCTAGGGGTTATTCGAGACCTCTTAATGCAAACCGCAAGTAACGAGGCATTGGCTACCTTAAGAGAGTCATAGTTACTCGTCCCAATTGCTCACCCAGTCTGCCACTTTTCCTTACTGCGGCCAGTCTGCCAGAAGCGATATGTCACTCGTTGTGTATCTTAAGAGATTCATCGTTACTCTTTCCATAGGTTACTGGTATTCTCTGATTCAATGCCTCTCGTGACGAAAAAGTGGCTATCTTAATAGTGCAATACTTCTTCCTCCCAGTTGCTCACACAGTTTACTACTTTTTTGTGTAGTTTTTGTCTGCCAGAAACTATAATTCACTAGTTTTGTATCATAAAAGAGTCATCGTTTCTCCTCCTAGGGGTTTTCGAGATTTCTTAATCCAAACCGCAAGTAACGAGGCATTGGCTACCTTAAGAGGGTCATAGTTACTCGTCCCCATTGCTCAACGAGTCTGCCACTTTTCCTTACTGCGGCCAGTCTGCCAGAAGCGATATGTCACTCGTTGTGTATCTTAAGAGATTCATAGTTACTCCTTCCATATGTTACTGGTATTCTCTGAGTCAATACCTCTCTTGACGAAAAAGTGGCTATCTTAATAGTGCAATACTTCTTCCTCCGAGTTGCTCACACAGTTTACTACTTTTTGTGTACTTGCCAGTCTGCCAGAAGCGATATGTCACTAGTTGTGTATCATAAAAGAGTCATCGTTTCTCCTCCTAGGGGTTATTCGAGATTTCTTAATCCAAACCGCAAGTAACGAGGCATTGGCTACCTTAAGACAGTCATAGTTACTCGTCCCAATTGCTCACCCAGTCTGCCACTTTTCCTTACTGCGGCCAGTCTGCCAGAAGCGATATGTCACTCGTTGTGTATCTTAAGAGATTCATCGTTACTCTTTCCATAGGTTACTGGTATTCTCTGATTCAATGCCTCTCGTGACGAAAAAGTGGCTATCTTAATAGTGCAATACTTCTTCCTCCCAGTTGCTCACACAGTTTACTACTTTTTTGTGTAGTTTTTGTATGCCAGAAACTATAATTCACTAGTTTTGTATCATAAAAGAGTCATCGTTTCTCCTCCTAGGGGTTATTCGAGACCTCTTACTCCAAACCGCAAGTAACGAGGCATTGGCTACCTTAAGAGAGTCATAGTTACTCGTCCCAATTGCTCACCCAGTCTGCCACTTTTTCTTACTGCGGCCAGTCTGCCAGAAGCGATATGTCACTCGTTGTGTATCTTAAGAGATTCATCGTTACTCCTTCCATAGGTTACTGGTATTCTCTGAGTCAATACCTCTCGTGACGAAAAAGTGGCTATCTTAATAGTGCAATACTTCTTCCTCCGAGTTGCTCACACAGTTTACTGCTTTTTGTGTAGTTTTTGTCTGCCAGAAACTATAATTCACTAGTTGTGTATCATAAAAGAGTCATCGTTTCTCCTCCTAGGGGTTATTCGAGATTTCTTAATCCAAACCGCAAGTAACGAGGCATTGGCTACCTTAAGAGAGTCATAGTTACTCGTCCCAATTGCTCACCCAGTCTGCCACTTTTCCTTACTGCGGCCAGTCTGCCAGAAGCGATATGTCACTCGTTGTGTATCTTAAGAGATTCATCGTTACTCTTTCCATAGGTTACTGGTATTCTCTGATTCAATGCCTCTCGTGACGAAAAAGTGGCTATCTTAATAGTGCAATACTTCTTCCTCCCATTTGCTCACACAGTTTACTACTTTTTTGTGTAGTTTTTGTCTGCCAGAAACTATAATTCACTAGTTTTGTATCATAAAAGAGTCATCGTTTCTCCTCCTAGGGGTTATTCGAGACCTCTTAATGCAAACCGCAAATAACGAGGCATTGGCTACCTTAAGAGAGTCATAGTTACTCGTCCCAATTGCTCACCCAGTCTGCCACTTTTCCTTACTGCGGCCAGTCTGCTAGAAGCGATATGTCACTCGTTGTGTATCTTAAGAGATTCATCGTTACTCTTTCCATCGGTTACTGGTATTCTCTGATTCAATGCCTCTCGTGACGAAAAAGTGGCTATCTTAATAGTGCAATACTTCTTCCTCCCAGTTGCTCACACAGTTTACTACTTTTTTGTGTAGTTTTTGTCTGCCAGAAACTATAATTCACTAGTTTTGTATCATAAAAGAGTCATCGTTTCTCCTCCTAGGGGTTATTCGAGACCTCTCAATGCAAACCGCAAGTAACGAGGCATTGGCTACCTTAAGAGAGTCATAGTTACTCGTCCCAATTGCTCACCCAGTCTGCCACTTTTCCTTATTGCGGCCAGTCTGCCAGAAGCGATATGTCACTCGTTGTGTATCTTAAGAGATTCATCGTTACTCTTTCCATAGGTTACTGGTATTCTCTGATTCAATGCCTCTCGTGACGAAAAAGTGGCTATCTTAATAGTGCAATACTTCTTCCTCCGAGTTGCTCACACAGTTTACTACTTTTTGTGTAGTTTTTGTCTGCCAGAAACTATAATTCACTAGCTGTGTATCATAAAAGAGTCATCGTTTCTCCTCCTAGGGGTTTTCGAGATTTCTTAATCCAAACCGCAAGTAACAAGGCATTGGCTACCTTAAGAGAGTCATTGTTACTCGTGCCCATTGCTCACCCAGTCTGCCACTTTTTCTTACTGTGGCCAGTCTGCCAGAAGCGATATGTCACTCGTTGTGTATCTTAAGAGATTCATCGTTACTCCTTCCATAGGTTACTGGTATTCACTGATTCAATGCCTCTCGTGACAAAAAAGTGGCTATCTTAATAGTGCAATACTTCTTCCTCCGAGTTGCTCACACAGTTTACTGCTTTTTGTGTAGTTTTTGTCTGCCAGAAACTATAATTCACAAGTTGTGTATCATAAAAGAGTCATCGTTTCTCCTCCTAGGGGTTATTCGAGATTTCTTAATCCAAACCGCAAGTAACGAGGCATTGGCTACCTTAAGACAGTCATAGTTACTCGTCCCAATTGCTCACCCAGTCTGCCACTTTTCCTTACTGCGGCCAGTCTGCCAGAAGCGATATGTCACTCGTTGTGTATCTTAAGAGATTCATCGTTACTCCTTCCATAGGTTACTGGTATTCTCTGAGTCAATACCTCTCTTGACGAAAAAGTGGCTATCTTAATAGTGCAATACTTCTTCCTCCGAGTTGCTCACACAGTTTACTGCTTTTTGTGTAGTTTTTGTCTGCCAGAAACTATAATTCACTAGTTGTGTATCATAAAAGAGTCATCGTTTCTCCTCCTAGGGGTTATTCGAGATTTCTTAATCCAAACCGCAAGTAACGAGGCATTGGCTACCTTAAGAGAGTCATAGTATACTCGTCCCAATTGCTCACCCAGTCTGCCACTTTTCCTTACTGCGGCCAGTCTGCCAGAAGCGATATGTCACTCGTTGTGTATCTTAAGAGATTCATCGTTACTCTTTCCATAGGTTACTGGTATTCTCTGATTCAATGCCTCTCGTGACGAAAAAGTGGCTATCTTAATAGTGCAATACTTCTTCCTCCGAGTTGCTCACACAGTTTACTACTTTTTGTGTAGTTTTTGTCTGCCAGAAACTATAATTCACTAGCTGTGTATCATAAAAGAGTCATCGTTTCTCCTCCTAGGGGTTTTCGAGATTTCTTAATCCAAACCGCAAGTAACAAGGCATTGGCTACCTTAAGAGAGTCATTGTTACTCGTGCCCATTGCTCACCCAGTCTGCCACTTTTTCTTACTGTGGCCAGTCTGCCAGAAGCGATATGTCACTCGTTGTGTATCTTAAGAGATTCATCGTTACTCCTTCCATAGGATACTGGTATTCACTGATTCAATGCCTCTCGTGACAAAAAAGTGGCTATCTTAATAGTGCAATACTTCTTCCTCCGAGTTGCTCACACAGTTTACTGCTTTTTGTGTAGTTTTTGTCTGCCAGAAACTATAATTCACTAGTTGTGTATCATAAAAGAGTCATCGTTTCTCCTCCTAGGGGTTATTCGAGATTTCTTAATCCAAACCGCAAGTAACGAGGCATTGGCTACCTTAAGAGAGTCATAGTTACTCGTCCCAATTGCTCACCCAGTCTGCCACTTTTCCTTACTGCGGCCAGTCTGCCAGAAGCGATATGTCACTCGTTGTGTATCTTAAGAGATTCATCGTTACTCCTTCCATAGGTTACTGGTATTCTCTGAGTCAATACCTCTCTTGACGAAAAAGTGGCTATCTTAATAGTGCAATACTTCTTCCTCCGAGTTGCTCACACAGTTTACTGCTTTTTGTGTAGTTTTTGTCTGCCAGAAACTATAATTCACTAGTTGTGTATCATAAAAGAGTCATCGTTTCTCCTCCTAGGGGTTATTCGAGATTTCTTAATCCAAACCGCAAGTAACGAGGCATTGGCTACCTTAAGAGAGTCATAGTATACTCGTCCCAATTGCTCACCCAGTCTGCCACTTTTCCTTACTGCGGCCAGTCTGCCAGAAGCGATATGTCACTCGTTGTGTATCTTAAGAGATTCATCGTTACTCTTTCCATAGGTTACTGGTATTCTCTGATTCAATGCCTCTCGTGACGAAAAAGTGGCTATCTTAATAGTGCAATACTTCTTCCTCCCAGTTGCTCACACAGTTTACTACTTTTTTGTGTAGTTTTTGTCTGCCAGAAACTATAATTCACTAGTTTTGTATCATAAAAGAGTCATCGTTTCTCCTCCTAGGGGTTATTCGAGATTTCTTAATCCAAACCGCAAGTAACGAGGCATTGGCTACCTTAAGAGAGTCATAGTTACTCGTCCCAATTGCTCACCCAGTCTGCCACTTTTCCTTACTGCGGCCAGTCTGCCAGAAGCGATATGTCACTCGTTGTGTATCTTAAGAGATTCATCGTTACTCTTTCCATAGGTTACTGGTATTCTCTGATTCAATGCCTCTCGTGACGAAAAAGTGGCTATCTTAATAGTGCAATACTTCTTCCTCCCAGTTGCTCACACAGTTTACTACTTTTTTGTGTAGTTTTTGTCTGCCAGAAACTATAATTCACTAGTTTTGTATCATAAAACAGTCATCGTTTCTCCTCCTAGGGGTTTTCGAGATTTCTTAATCCAAACCGCAAGTAACGAGGCATTGGCTACCTTAAGAGGGTCATAGTTACTCGTCCCCATTGCTCAACGAGTCTGCCACTTTTTCTTACTGTGGCCAGTCTGCCAGAAGCGATATGTCACTAGTTGTGTATCTTAAGAGATTCATAGTTACTCCTTCCATAGGTTACTGGTATTCTCTGAGTCAATACCTCTCTTGACGAAAAAGTGGCTATCTTAATAGTGCAATACTTCTTCCTCCGAGTTGCTCACACAGTTTACTACTTTTTGTGTACTTGCCAGTCTGCCAGAAGCGATATGTCACTAGTTGTGTATCATAAAAGAGTCATCGTTTCTCCTCCTAGGGGTTATTCGAGATTTCTTAATCCAAACCGCAAGTAACGAGGCATTGGCTACCTTAAGACAGTCATAGTTACTCGTCCCAATTGCTCACCCAGTCTGCCACTTTTCCTTACTGCGGCCAGTCTGCCAGAAGCGATATGTCACTCGTTGTGTATCTTAAGAGATTCATCGTTACTCTTTCCATAGGTTACTGGTATTCTCTGATTCAATGCCTCTCGTGACGAAAAAGTGGCTATCTTAATAGTGCAATACTTCTTCCTCCCATTTGCTCACACAGTTTACTACTTTTTTGTGTAGTTTTTGTATGCCAGAAACTATAATTCACTAGTTTTGTATCATAAAAGAGTCATCGTTTCTCCTCCTAGGGGTTATTTGAGACCTCTTAATCCAAACCGCAAGTAACGAGGCATTGGCTACCTTAAGAGAGTCATAGTTACTCGTCCCCATTGCTCACCCAGTCTGCCACTTTTTCTTACTGCGGCCAGTCTGCCAGAAGCGATATGTCACTCGTTGTGTATCTTAAGAGATTCATCGTTACTCCTTCCATAGGTTCCTGGTATTCTCTGAGTCAATACCTCTCTTGACGAAAAAGTGGCTATCTTAATAGTGCAATACTTCTTCCTCCGAGTTGCTCACACAGTTTACTGCTTTTTGTGTAGTTTTTGTCTGCCAGAAACTATAATTCACTAGTTGTGTATCATAAAAGAGTCATCGTTTCTCCTCCTAGGGGTTTTCGAGATTTCTTAATCCAAACCGCAAGTAACGAGGCATTGGCTACCTTAAGAGGGTCATAGTTACTCGTCCCCATTGCTCAACTAGTCTGCCACTTTTTCTTACTGTGGCCAGTCTGCCAGAAGCGATATGTCACTAGTTGTGTATCTTAAGAGATTCATAGTTACTCCTTCCATAGGTTACTGGTATTCTCTGAGTCAATACCTCTCTTGACGAAAAAGTGGCTATCTTAATAGTGCAATACTTCTTCCTCCGAGTTGCTCACACAGTTTACTGCTTTTTGTGTAGTTTTTGTCTGCCAGAAACTATAATTCACTAGTTGTGTATCATAAAAGAGTCATCGTTTCTCCTCCTAGGGGTTATTCGAGATTTCTTAATCCAAACCGCAAGTAACGAGGCATTGGCTACCTTAAGAGAGTCATAGTATACTCGTCCCAATTGCTCACCCAGTCTGCCACTTTTCCTTACTGCGGCCAGTCTGCCAGAAGCGATATGTCACTCGTTGTGTATCTTAAGAGATTCATCGTTACTCTTCCATAGGTTACTGGTATTCACTGATTCAATGCCTCTCGTGACAAAAAAGTGGCTATCTTAATAGTGCAATACTTCTTCCTCCGAGTTGCTCACACAGTTTACTGCTTTTTGTGTAGTTTTTGTCTGCCAGAAACTATAATTCACTAGTTGTGTATCATAAAAGAGTCATCGTTTCTCCTCCTAGGGGTTATTCGAGATTTCTTAATCCAAACCGCAAGTAACGAGGCATTGGCTACCTTAAGAGAGTCATAGTTACTCGTCCCAATTGCTCACCCAGTCTGCCACTTTTCCTTACTGCGGCCAGTCTGCCAGAAGCGATATGTCACTCGTTGTGTATCTTAAGAGATTCATCGTTACTCCTTCCATAGGTTACTGGTATTCTCTGAGTCAATACCTCTCTTGACGAAAAAGTGGCTATCTTAATAGTGCAATACTTCTTCCTCCGAGTTGCTCACACAGTTTACTGCTTTTTGTGTAGTTTTTGTCTGCCAGAAACTATAATTCACTAGTTGTGTATCATAAAAGAGTCATCGTTTCTCCTCCTAGGGGTTATTCGAGATTTCTTAATCCAAACCGCAAGTAACGAGGCATTGGCTACCTTAAGAGAGTCATAGTATACTCGTCCCAATTGCTCACCCAGTCTGCCACTTTTCCTTACTGCGGCCAGTCTGCCAGAAGCGATATGTCACTCGTTGTGTATCTTAAGAGATTCATCGTTACTCTTTCCATAGGTTACTGGTATTCTCTGATTCAATGCCTCTCGTGACGAAAAAGTGGCTATCTTAATAGTGCAATACTTCTTCCTCCGAGTTGCTCACACAGTTTACTACTTTTTGTGTAGTTTTTGTCTGCCAGAAACTATAATTCACTAGCTGTGTATCATAAAAGAGTCATCGTTTCTCCTCCTAGGGGTTTTCGAGATTTCTTAATCCAAACCGCAAGTAACAAGGCATTGGCTACCTTAAGAGAGTCATTGTTACTCGTGCCCATTGCTCACCCAGTCTGCCACTTTTCCTTACTGCGGCCAGTCTGCCAGAAGCGATATGTCACTCGTTGTGTATCTTAAGAGATTCATCGTTACTCTTTCCATAGGTTACTGGTATTCTCTGATTCAATGCCTCTCGTGACGAAAAAGTGGCTATCTTAATAGTGCAATACTTCTTCCTCCCAGTTGCTCACACAGTTTACTACTTTTTTGTGTAGTTTTTGTCTGCCAGAAACTATAATTCACTAGTTTTGTATCATAAAAGAGTCATCGTTTCTCCTCCTAGGGGTTTTCGAGATTTCTTAATCCAAACCGCAAGTAACGAGGCATTGGCTACCTTAAGAGGGTCATAGTTACTCGTCCCCATTGCTCAACGAGTCTGCCACTTTTTCTTACTGTGGCCAGTCTGCCAGAAGCGATATGTCACTCGTTGTGTATCTTAAGAGATTCATCGTTACTCCTTCCATAGGTTACTGGTATTCTCTGAGTCAATACCTCTCTTGACGAAAAAGTGGCTATCTTAATAGTGCAATACTTCTTCCTCCGAGTTGCTCACACAGTTTACTGCTTTTTGTGTAGTTTTTGTCTGCCAGAAACTATAATTCACTAGTTGTGTATCATAAAAGAGTCATCGTTTCTCCTCCTAGGGGTTATTCGAGATTTCTTAATCCAAACCGCAAGTAACGAGGCATTGGCTACCTTAAGAGAGTCATAGTTACTCGTCCCAATTGCTCACCCAGTCTGCCACTTTTCCTTACTGCGGCCAGTCTGCCAGAAGCGATATGTCACTCGTTGTGTATCTTAAGAGATTCATCGTTACTCTTTCCATAGGTTACTGGTATTCTCTGATTCAATGCCTCTCGTGACGAAAAAGTGGCTATCTTAATAGTGCAATACTTCTTCCTCCCAGTTGCTCACACAGTTTACTACTTTTTGTGTAGTTTTTGTCTGCCAGAAACTATAATTCACTAGTTGTGTATCATAAAAGAGTCATCGTTTCTCCTCCTAGGGGTTATTCGAGATTTCTTAATCCGAACCGCAAGTAACGAGGCATTGGCTACCTTAAGAGAGTCATAGTTACTCGTCCCAATTGCTCACCCAGTCTGCCACTTTTTCTTACTGCGGCCAGTCTGCCAGAAGCGATATGTCACTCGTTGTGTATCTTAAGAGATTCATCGTTACTCTTTCCATAGGTTACTGGTATTCTCTGATTCAATGCCTCTCGTGACGAAAAAGTGGCTATCTTAATAGTGCAATACTTCTTCCTCCCAGTTGCTCACACAGTTTACTACTTTTTTGTGTAGTTTTTGTATGCCAGAAACTATAATTCACTAGTTTTGTATCATAAAAGAGTCATCGTTTCTCCTCCTAGGGGTTATTTGAGACCTCTTAATCCGAACCGCAAGTAACGAGGCATTGGCTACCTTAAGAGAGTCATAGTTACTCGTCCCAATTGCTCACCCAGTCTGCCACTTTTTCTTACTGCGGCCAGTCTGCCAGAAGCGATATGTCACTCGTTGTGTATCTTAAGAGATTCATCGTTACTCCTTCCATAGGTTCCTGGTATTCTCTGAGTCAATACCTCTCTTGACGAAAAAGTGGCTATCTTAATAGTGCAATACTTCTTCCTCCGAGTTGCTCACACAGTTTACTGCTTTTTGTGTAGTTTTTGTCTGCCAGAAACTATAATTCACTAGTTGTGTATCATAAAAGAGTCATCGTTTCTCCTCCTAGGGGTTATTCGAGATTTCTTAATCCGAACCGCATGTAACGAGGCATTGGCTACCTTAAGACAGTCATAGTTACTCGTCCCAATTGCTCACCCAGTCTGCCACTTTTCCTTACTGCGGCCAGTCTGCCAGAAGCGATATGTCACTCGTTGTGTATCTTAAGAGATTCATCGTTACTCTTTCCATAGGTTACTGGTATTCTCTGATTCAATGCTTCTCGTGACGAAAAAGTGGCTATCTTAATAGTGCAATACTTCTTCCTCCCAGTTGCTCACACAGTTTACTACTTTTTTGTGTAGTTTTTGTCTGCCAGAAACTATAATTCACTAGTTTTGTATCATAAAAGAGTCATCGTTTCTCCTCCTAGGGGTTTTCGAGATTTCTTAATCCAAACCGCAAGTAACGAGGCATTGGCTACCTTAAGAGGGTCATAGTTACTCGTCCCCATTGCTCAACGAGTCTGCCACTTTTTCTTACTGTGGCCAGTCTGCCAGAAGCGATATGTCACTCGTTGTGTATCTTAAGAGATTCATCATTACTCCTTCCATAGTTTACTGGTATTCTCTGAGTCAATACCTCTCTTGACGAAAAAGTGGCTATCTTAATAGTGCAATACTTCTTCCTCCGAGTTGCTCACACAGTTTACTGCTTTTTGTGTAGTTTTTATCTGCCAGAAACTATAATTCACTAGTTGTGTATCATAAAAGAGTCATCGTTTCTCCTCCTAGGGGTTATTCGAGATTTCTTAATCCAAACCGCAAGTAACGAGGCATTGGCTACCTTAAGAGAGTCATAGTTACTCGTCCCAATTGCTCACCCAGTCTGCCACTTTTCCTTACTGCGGCCAGTCTGCCAGAAGCGATATGTCACTCGTTGTGTATCTTAAGAGATTCATCGTTACTCTTTCCATAGGTTACTGGTATTCTCTGATTCAATGCCTCTCGTGACGAAAAAGTGGCTATCTTAATAGTGCAATACTTCTTCCTCCCAGTTGCTCACACAGTTTACTACATTTTTGTGTAGTTTTTGTCTGCCAGAAACTATAATTCACTACTTTTGTATCATAAAACAGTCATCGTTTCTCCTCCTAGGGGTTTTCGAGATTTCTTAATCCAAACCGCAAGTAACGAGGCATTGGCTACCTTAAGAGGGTCATAGTTACTCGTCCCCATTGCTCAACGAGTCTGCCACTTTTTCTTACTGTGGCCAGTCTGCCAGAAGCGATATGTCACTAGTTGTGTATCATAAAAGAGTCATCGTTTCTCCTCCTAGGGGTTATTCGAGATTTCTTAATCCAAACCGCAAGTAACGAGGCATTGGCTACCTTAAGACAGTCATAGTTACTCGTCCCAATTGCTCACCCAGTCTGCCACTTTTCCTTACTGCGGCCAGTCTGCCAGAAGCGATATGTCACTCGTTGTGTATCTTAAGAGATTCATCGTTACTCTTTCCATAGGTTACTGGTATTCTCTGATTCAATGCCTCTCGTGACGAAAAAGTGGCTATCTTAATAGTGTAATACTTCTTCCTCCCAGTTGCTCACACAGTTTACTACTTTTTTGTGTAGTTTTTGTATGCCAGAAACTATAATTCACTAGTTTTGTATCATAAAAGAGTCATCGTTTCTCCTCCTAGGGGTTATTCGAGACCTCTTAATCCAAACCGCAAGTAACGAGGCATTGGCTACCTTAAGAGAGTCATAGTTACTCGTCCCAATTGCTCACCCAGTCTGCCACTTTTTCTTACTGCGGCCAGTCTGCCAGAAGCGATATGTCACTCGTTGTGTATCTTAAGAGATTCATCGTTACTCCTTCCATAGGTTACAGGTATTCTCTGAGTCAATACCTCTCTTGACGAAAAAGTGGCTATCTTAATAGTGCAATACTTCTTCCTCCGAGTTGCTCACACAGTTTACTGCTTTTTGTGTAGTTTTTGTCTGCCAGAAACTATAATTCACTAGTTGTGTATCATAAAAGAGTCATCGTTTCTCCTCCTAGGGGTTATTCGAGATTTCTTAATCCAAACCGCAAGTAACGAGGCATTGGCTACCTTAAGACAGTCATAGTTACTCGTCCCAATTGCTCACCCAGTCTGCCACTTTTCCTTACTGCGGCCAGTCTGCCAGAAGCGATATGTCACTCGTTGTGTATCTTAAGAGATTCATCGTTACTCTTTCCATAGGTTACTGGTATTCTCTGATTCAATGCCTCTCGTGACGAAAAAGTGGCTATCTTAATAGTGCAATACTTCTTCCTCCCATTTGCTCACACAGTTTACTACTTTTTTGTGTAGTTTTTGTATGCCAGAAACTATAATTCACTAGTTTTGTATCATAAAAGAGTCATCGTTTCTCCTCCTAGGGGTTATTCGAGACCTCTTAATGCAAACCGCAAATAACGAGGCATTGGCTACCTTAAGAGAGTCATAGTTACTCGTCCCAATTGGTCACCCAGTCTGCCACTTTTCCTTACTGCGGCCAGTCTGCTAGAAGCGATATGTCACTCGTTGTGTATCTTAAGAGATTCATCGTTACTCTTTCCATAGGTTACTGGTATTCTCTGATTCAATGCCTCTCGTGACGAAAAAGTGGCTATCTTAATAGTGCAATACTTCTTCCTCCGAGTTGCTCACACAGTTTACTACTTTTTTGTGTAGGTTTTGTCTGCCAGAAACTATAATTCACTAGTTTTGTATCATAAAAGAGTCATCGTTTCTCCTCCTAGGGGTTTTCGAGATTTATTAATCCAAACCGCAAGTAACGAGGCATTGGCTACCTTAAGAGGGTCATAGTTACTCGTCCCCATTGCTCAACGAGTCTGCCACTTTTTCTTACTGTGGCCAGTCTGCCAGAAGCGATATGTCACTCGTTGTGTATCTTAAGAGATTCATCGTTACTCCTTCCATAGGTTACTGGTATTCTCTGAGTCAATACCTCTCTTGACGAAAAAGTGGCTATCTTAATAGTGCAATACTTCTTCCTCCGAGTTGCTCACACAGTTTACTGCTTTTTGTGCAGTTTTTGTCTGCCAGAAACTATAATTCACTAGTTTTGTATCATAAAACAGTCATCGTTTCTCCTCCTAGGGGTTTTCGAGATTTCTTAATCCAAACCGCAAGTAACGAGGCATTGGCTACCTTAAGAGGGTCATAGTTACTCGTCCCCATTGCTCAACGAGTCTGCCACTTTTTCTTACTGTGGCCAGTCTGCCAGAAGCGATATGTCACTAGTTGTGTATCTTAAGAGATTCATAGTTACTCCTTCCATAGGTTACTGGTATTCTCTGAGTCAATACCTCTCTTGACGAAAAAGTGGCTATCTTAATAGTGCAATACTTCTTCCTCCGAGTTGCTCACACAGTTTACTACTTTTTGTGTACTTGCCAGTCTGCCAGAAGCGATATGTCACTAGTTGTGTATCATAAAAGAGTCATCGTTTCTCCTCCTAGGGGTTATTCGAGATTTCTTAATCCAAACCGCAAGTAACGAGGCATTGGCTACCTTAAGACAGTCATAGTTACTCGTCCCAATTGCTCACCCAGTCTGCCACTTTTCCTTACTGCGGCCAGTCTGCCAGAAGCGATATGTCACTCGTTGTGTATCTTAAGAGATTCATCGTTACTCTTTCCATAGGTTACTGGTATTCTCTGATTCAATGCCTCTCGTGACGAAAAAGTGGCTATCTTAATAGTGCAATACTTCTTCCTCCCAGTTGCTCACACAGTTTACTACTTTTTTGTGTAGTTTTTGTATGCCAGAAACTATAATTCACTAGTTTTGTATCATAAAAGAGTCATCGTTTCTCCTCCTAGGGGTTATTCGAGACCTCTTAATCCAAACCGCAAGTAACGAGGCATTGGCTACCTTAAGACAGTCATAGTTACTCGTCCCAATTGCTCACCCAGTCTGCCACTTTTCCTTACTGCGGCCAGTCTGCCAGAAGCGATATGTCACTCGTTGTGTATCTTAAGAGATTCATCGTTACTCTTTCCATAGGTTACTGGTATTCTCTGATTCAATGCCTCTCGTGACGAAAAAGTGGCTATCTTAATAGTGCAATACTTCTTCCTCCCAGTTGCTCACACAGTTTACTACTTTTTTGTGTAGTTTTTGTATGCCAGAAACTATAATTCACTAGTTTTGTATCATAAAAGAGTCATCGTTTCTCCTCCTAGGGGTTATTCGAGACCTCTTAATCCAAACCGCAAGTAACGAGGCATTGGCTACCTTAAGAGAGTCATAGTTACTCGTCCCAATTGCTCACCCAGTCTGCCACTTTTTCTTACTGCGGCCAGTCTGCCAGAAGCGATATGTCACTCGTTGTGTATCTTAAGAGATTCATCGTTACTCCTTCCATAGGTTACTGGTATTCTCTGAGTCAATACCTCTCTTGAGGAAAAAGTGGCTATCTTAATAGTGCAATACTTCTTCCTCCGAGTTGCTCACACAGTTTACTGCTTTTTGTGTAGTTTTTGTCTGCCAGAAACTATAATTCACTAGTTGTGTATCATAAAAGAGTCATCGTTTCTCCTCCTAGGGGTTTTCGAGATTTATTAATCCAAACCGCAAGTAACGAGGCATTGGCTACCTTAAGAGGGTCATAGTTACTCGTCCCCATTGCTCAACGAGTCTGCCACTTTTTCTTACTGTGGCCAATCTGCCAGAAGCGATATGTCACTCGTTGTGTATCTTAAGAGATTCATCGTTACTCCTTCCATAGGTTACTGGTATTCTCTGAGTCAATACCTCTCTTGACGAAAAAGTGGCTATCTTAATAGTGCAATACTTCTTCCTCCGAGTTGCTCACACAGTTTACTGCTTTTTGTGCAGTTTTTGTCTGCCAGAAACTATAATTCACTAGTTTTGTATCATAAAACAGTCATCGTTTCTCCTCCTAGGGGTTTTCGAGATTTCTTAATCCAAACCGCAAGTAACGAGGCATTGGCTACCTTAAGAGGGTCATAGTTACTCGTCCCCATTGCTCAACGAGTCTGCCACTTTTTCTTACTGTGGCCAGTCTGCCAGAAGCGATATGTCACTAGTTGTGTATCTTAAGAGATTCATAGTTACTCCTTCCATAGGTTACTGGTATTCTCTGAGTCAATACCTCTCTTGACGAAAAAGTGGCTATCTTAATAGTGCAATACTTCTTCCTCCGAGTTGCTCACACAGTTTACTACTTTTTGTGTACTTGCCAGTCTGCCAGAAGCGATATGTCACTAGTTGTGTATCATAAAAGAGTCATCGTTTCTCCTCCTAGGGGTTATTCGAGATTTCTTAATCCAAACCGCAAGTAACGAGGCATTGGCTACCTTAAGACAGTCATAGTTACTCGTCCCAATTGCTCACCCAGTCTGCCACTTTTCCTTACTGCGGCCAGTCTGCCAGAAGCGATATGTCACTCGTTGTGTATCTTAAGAGATTCATCGTTACTCTTTCCATAGGTTACTGGTATTCTCTGATTCAATGCCTCTCGTGACGAAAAAGTGGCTATCTTAATAGTGCAATACTTCTTCCTCCCAGTTGCTCACACAGTTTACTACTTTTTTGTGTAGTTTTTGTATGCCAGAAACTATAATTCACTAGTTTTGTATCATAAAAGAGTCATCGTTTCTCCTCCTAGGGGTTATTCGAGACCTCTTAATCCAAACCGCAAGTAACGAGGCATTGGCTACCTTAAGAGAGTCATAGTTACTCGTCCCAATTGCTCACCCAGTCTGCCACTTTTTCTTACTGCGGCCAGTCTGCCAGAAGCGATATGTCACTCGTTGTGTATCTTAAGAGATTCATCGTTACTCCTTCCATAGGTTCCTGGTATTCTCTGAGTCAATACCTCTCTTGACGAAAAAGTGGCTATCTTAATAGTGCAATACTTCTTCCTCCGAGTTGCTCACACAGTTTACTGCTTTTTGTGTAGTTTTTGTCTGCCACAAACTATAATTCACTAGTTGTGTATCATAAAAGAGTCATCGTTTCTCCTCCTAGGGGTTATTCGAGATTTCTTAATCCAAACCGCAAGTAACGAGGCATTGGCTACCTTAAGACAGTCATAGTTACTCGTCCCAATTGCTCACCCAGTCTGCCACTTTTCCTTACTGCGGCCAGTCTGCCAGAAGCGATATGTCACTCGTTGTGTATCTTAAGAGATTCATCGTTACTCTTTCCATAGGTTACTGGTATTCTCTGATTCAATGCCTCTCGTGACGAAAAAGTGGCTATCTTAATAGTGCAATACTTCTTCCTCCCAGTTGCTCACACAGTTTACTACTTTTTTGTGTAGTTTTTGTCTGCCAGAAACTATAATTCACTAGTTTTGTATCATAAAAGAGTCATCGTTTCTCCTCCTAGGGGTTTTCGAGATTTCTTAATCCAAACCGCAAGTAACGAGGCATTGGCTACCTTAAGAGGGTCATAGTTACTCGTCCCCATTGCTCAACGAGTCTGCCACTTTTTCTTACTGTGGCCAGTCTGCCAGAAGCGATATGTCACTCGTTGTGTATCTTAAGAGATTCATCATTACTCCTTCCATAGGTTACTGGTATTCTCTGAGTCAATACCTCTCTTGACGAAAAAGTGGCTATCTTAATAGTGCAATACTTCTTCCTCCGAGTTGCTCACACAGTTTACTGCTTTTTGTGTAGTTTTTGTCTGCCAGAAACTATAATTCACTAGTTGTGTATCATAAAAGAGTCATCGTTTCTCCTCCTAGGGGTTATTCGAGATTTCTTAATCCAAACCGCAAGTAACGAGGCATTGGCTACCTTAAGAGAGTCATAGTTACTCGTCCCAATTGCTCACCCAGTCTGCCACTTTTCCTTACTGCGGCCAGTCTGCCAGAAGCGATATGTCACTCGTTGTGTATCTTAAGAGATTCATCGTTACTCTTTCCATAGGTTACTGGTATTCTCTGATTCAATGCCTCTCGTGACGAAAAAGTGGCTATCTTAATAGTGCAATACTTCTTCCTCCCAGTTGCTCACACAGTTTACTACTTTTTTGTGTAGTTTTTGTCTGCCAGAAACTATAATTCACTAGTTTTGTATCATAAAACAGTCATCGTTTCTCCTCCTAGGGGTTTTCGAGATTTCTTAATCCAAACCGCAAGTAACGAGGCATTGGCTACCTTAAGACAGTCATAGTTACTCGTCCCAATTGCTCACCCAGTCTGCCACTTTTCCTTACTGCGGCCAGTCTGCCAGAAGCGATATGTCACTCGTTGTGTATCTTAAGAGATTCATCGTTACTCTTTCCATAGGTTACTGGTATTCTCTGATTCAATGCCTCTCGTGACGAAAAAGTGGCTATCTTAATAGTGCAATACTTCTTCCTCCCAGTTGCTCACACAGTTTACTACTTTTTTGTGTAGTTTTTGTATGCCAGAAACTATAATTCACTAGTTTTGTATCATAAAAGAGTCATCGTTTCTCCTCCTAGGGGTTATTCGAGACCTCTTAATCCAAACCGCAAGTAACGAGGCATTGGCTACCTTAAGAGAGTCATAGTTACTCGTCCCAATTGCTCACCCAGTCTGCCACTTTTTCTTACTGCGGCCAGTCTGCCAGAAGCGATATGTCACTCGTTGTGTATCTTAAGAGATTCATCGTTACTCCTTCCATAGGTTACTGGTATTCTCTGAGTCAATACCTCTCTTGACGAAAAAGTGGCTATCTTAATAGTGCAATACTTCTTCCTCCGAGTTGCTCACACAGTTTACTGCTTTTTGTGTAGTTTTTGTCTGCCAGAAACTATAATTCACTAGTTGTGTATCATAAAAGAGTCATCGTTTCTCCTCCTAGGGGTTATTCGAGATTTCTTAATCCAAACCGCAAGTAACGAGGCATTGGCTACCTTAAGACAGTCATAGTTACTCGTCCCAATTGCTCACCCAGTCTGCCACTTTTCCTTACTGCGGCCAGTCTGCCAGAAGCGATATGTCACTCGTTGTGTATCTTAAGAGATTCATCGTTACTCTTTCCATAGGTTACTGGTATTCTCTGATTCAATGCCTCTCGTGACGAATAAGTGGCTATCTTAATAGTGCAATACTTCTTCCTCCCAGTTGCTCACACAGTTTACTACTTTTTTGTGTAGTTTTTGTCTGCCAGAAACTATAATTCACTAGTTGTGTATCATAAAAGAGTCATCGTTTCTCCTCCTAGGGGTTATTCGAGATTTCTTAATCCAAACCGCAAGTAACGAGGCATTGGCTACCTTAAGAGAGTCATAGTTACTCGTCCCAATTGCTCACCCAGTCTGCCACTTTTTCTTACTGCGGCCAGTCTGCCAGAAGCGATATGTCACTCATTGTGTATCTTAAGAGATTCATCGTTACTCCTTCCATAGGTTACTGGTATTCTCTGAGTCAATACCTCTCTTGACGAAAAAGTGGCTATCTTAATAGTGCAATACTTCTTCCTCCGAGTTGCTCACACAGTTTACTACTTTTTTGTGTAGTTTTTGTCTGCCAGAAACTATAATTCACTAGTTTTGTATCATAAAAGAGTCATCGTTTCTCCTCCTAGGGGTTATTCGAGACCTCTTAATGCAAACCGCAAGTAACGAGGCATTGGCTACCTTAAGAGAGTCATAGTTACTCGTCCCAATTGCTCACGCAGTCTGCCACTTTTCCTTATTGCGGCCAGTCTGCCAGAAGCGATATGTCACTCGTTGTGTATCTTAAGAGATTCATCGTTACTCTTTCCATAGGTTACTGGTATTCTCTGATTCAATGCCTCTCGTGACGAAAAAGTGGCTATCTTAATAGTGCAATACTTCTTCCTCCGAGTTGCTCACACAGTTTACTACTTTTTGTGTAGTTTTTGTCTGTCAGAAACTATAATTCACTAGCTGTGTATCATAAAAGAGCCATCATTTCTCCTCCTAGGGGTTTTCGAGATTTCTTAATCCAAACCGCAAGTAACAAGGCATTGGCTACCTTAAGAGAGTCATAGTTACTCGTGCCCATTGCCCACCCAGTCTGCCACTTTTTCTTACTGTGGCCAGTCTGCCAGAAGCGATATGTCACTCGTTGTGTATCTTAAGAGATTCATCGTTACTCCTTCCATAGGTTACTGGTATTCACTGATTCAATGCCTCTCGTGACGAAAAAGTGGCTATCTTAATAGTGCAATACTTCTTCCTCCGAGTTGCTCACACAGTTTACTGCTTTTTGTGTAGTTTTTGTCTGCCAGAAACTATAATTCACTAGTTGTGTATCATAAAAGAGTCATCGTTTCTCCTCCTAGGGGTTTTCGAGATTTCTTAATCCAAACCGCAAGTAACGAGGCATTGGCTACCTTAAGAGGGTCATAGTTACTCGTCCCCATTGCTCAACGAGTCTGCCACTTTTTCTTACTGTGGCCAGTCTGCCAGAAGCGATATGTCACTCGTTGTGTATCTTAAGAGATTCATCGTTACTCCTTCCATAGGTTACTGGTATTCTCTGAGTCAATACCTCTCTTGACGAAAAAGTGGCTATCTTAATAGTGCAATACTTCTTCCTCCGAGTTGCTCACACAGTTTACTGCTTTTTGTGTAGTTTTTGTCTGCCAGAAACTATAATTCACTAGTTGTGTATCATAAAAGAGTCATCGTTTCTCCTCCTAGGGGTTATTCGAGATTTCTTAATCCAAACCGCAAGTAACGAGGCATTGGCTACCTTAAGAGAGTCATAGTTACTCGTCCCAATTGCTCACCCAGTCTGCCACTTTTCCTTACTGCGGCCAGTCTGCCAGAAGCGATATGTCACTCGTTGTGTATCTTAAGAGATTCATCGTTACTCTTTCCATAGGTTACTGGTATTCTCTGATTCAATGCCTCTCGTGACGAATAAGTGGCTATCTTAATAGTGCAATACTTCTTCCTCCCAGTTGCTCACACAGTTTACTACTTTTTTGTGTAGTTTTTGTATGCCAGAAACTATAATTCACTAGTTTTGTATCATAAAAGAGTCATCGTTTCTCCTCCTAGGGGTTATTCGAGACCTCTTAATCCAAACCGCAAGTAACGAGGCATTGGCTACCTTAAGAGAGTCATAGTTACTCGTCCCAATTGCTCACCCAGTCTGCCACTTTTTCTTACTGCGGCCAGTCTGCCAGAAGCGATATGTCACTCATTGTGTATCTTAAGAGATTCATCGTTACTCCTTCCATAGGTTACTGGTATTCTCTGAGTCAATACCTCTCTTGACGAAAAAGTGGCTATCTTAATAGTGCAATACTTCTTCCTCCGAGTTGCTCACACAGTTTACTGCTTTTTGTGTAGTTTTTGTCTGCCAGAAACTATAATTCACTAGTTGTGTATCATAAAAGAGTCATCGTTTCTCCTCCTAGGGGTTATTCGAGATTTCTTAATCCAAACCGCAAGTAACGAGGCATTGGCTACCTTAAGACAGTCATAGTTACTCGTCCCAATTGCTCACCCAGTCTGCCACTTTTCCTTACTGCGGCCAGTCTGCCAGAAGCGATATGTCACTCGTTGTGTATCTTAAGAGATTCATCGTTACTCTTTCCATAGGTTACTGGTATTCTCTGATTCAATGCCTCTCGTGACGAAAAAGTGGCTATCTTAATAGTGCAATACTTCTTCCTCCGAGTTGCTCACACAGTTTACTACTTTTTGTGTAGTTTTTGTCTGTCAGAAACTATAATTCACTAGCTGTGTATCATAAAAGAGTCATCATTTCTCCTCCTAGGGGTTTTCGAGATTTCTTAATCCAAACCGCAAGTAACAAGGCATTGGCTACCTTAAGAGAGTCATAGTTACTCGTGCCCATTGCCCACCCAGTCTGCCACTTTTTCTTACTGTGGCCAGTCTGCCAGAAGCGATATGTCACTCGTTGTGTATCTTAAGAGATTCATCGTTACTCCTTCCATAGGTTACTGGTATTCACTGATTCAATGCCTCTCGTGACGAAAAAGTGGCTATCTTAATAGTGCAATACTTCTTCCTCCGAGTTGCTCACACAGTTTACTGCTTTTTGTGTAGTTTTTGTCTGCCAGAAACTATAATTCACTAGTTGTGTATCATAAAAGAGTCATCGTTTCTCCTCCTAGGGGTTTTCGAGATTTCTTAATCCAAACCGCAAGTAACGAGGCATTGGCTACCTTAAGAGGGTGATAGTTACTCGTCCCCATTGCTCAACGAGTCTGCCACTTTTTCTTACTGTGGCCAGTCTGCCAGAAGCGATATGTCACTCGTTGTGTATCTTAAGAGATTCATCGTTACTCCTTCCATAGGTTACTGGTATTCTCTGAGTCAATACCTCTCTTGACGAAAAAGTGGCTATCTTAATAGTGCAATACTTCTTCCTCCGAGTTGCTCACACAGTTTACTGCTTTTTGTGTAGTTTTTGTCTGCCAGAAACTATAATTCACTAGTTGTGTATCATAAAAGAGTCATCGTTTCTCCTCCTAGGGGTTATTCGAGATTTCTTAATCCAAACCGCAAGTAACGAGGCATTGGCTACCTTAAGAGAGTCATAGTTACTCGTCCCAATTGCTCACCCAGTCTGCCACTTTTCCTTACTGCGGCCAGTCTGCCAGAAGCGATATGTCACTCGTTGTGTATCTTAAGAGATTCATCGTTACTCTTTCCATAGGTTACTGGTATTCTCTGATTCAATGCCTCTCGTGACGAATAAGTGGCTATCTTAATAGTGCAATACTTCTTCCTCCCAGTTGCTCACACAGTTTACTACTTTTTTGTGTAGTTTTTGTCTGCCAGAAACTATAATTCACTAGTTTTGTATCATAAAACAGTCATCGTTTCTCCTCCTAGGGGTTTTCAAGATTTCTTAATCCAAACCGCAAGTAACGAGGCATTGGCTACCTTAAGAGGGTCATAGTTACTCGTCCCCATTGCTCAACGAGTCTGCCACTTTTTCTTACTGTGGCCAGTCTGCCAGAAGCGATATGTCACTCGTTGTGTATCTTAAGAGATTCATCGTTACTCCTTCCATAGGTTACTGGTATTCTCTGAGTCAATACCTCTCTTGACGAAAAAGTGGCTATCTTAATAGTGCAATACTTCCTCCTCCGAGTTGCTCACACAGTTTACTACTTTTTGTGTACTTGCCAGTCTGCCAGAAGCGATATGTCACTAGTTGTGTATCATAAAAGAGTCATCGTTTCTCCTCCTAGGGGTTATTCGAGATTTCTTAATCCAAACCGCAAGTAACGAGGCATTGGCTACCTTAAGACAGTCATAGTTACTCGTCCCAATTGCTCACCCAGTCTGCCACTTTTCCTTACTGCGGCCAGTCTGCCAGAAGCGATATGTCACTCGTTGTGTATCTTAAGAGATTCATCGTTACTCTTTCCATAGGTTACTGGTATTCTCTGATTCAATGCCTCTCGTGACGAAAAAGTGGCTATCTTAATAGTGCAATACTTTTCCTCCCAGTTGCTCACACAGTTTACTACTTTTTTGTGTAGTCTTTGTATGCCAGAAACTATAATTCACTAGTTTTGTATCATAAAAGAGTCATCGTTTCTCCTCCTAGGGGTTATTCGAGACCTCTTAATCCAAACCGCAAGTAACGAGGCATTGGCAACCTTAAGAGAGTCATAGTTACTCGTCCCAATTGCTCACCCAGTCTGCCACTTTTTCTTACCGCGGCCAGTCTGCCAGAAGCGATATGTCACTCGTTGTGTATCTTAAGAGATTCATCGTTACTCCTTCCATAGGTTACTGGTATTCTCTGAGTCAATACCTCTCTTGACGAAAAAGTGGCTATCTTAATAGTGCAATACTTCTTCCTCCGAGTTGCTCACACAGTTTACTGCTTTTTGTGTAGTTTTTGTCTGCCACAAACTATAATTCACTAGTTGTGTATCATAAAAGAGTCATCGTTTCTCCTCCTAGGGGTTATTCGAGATTTCTTAATCCAAACCGCAAGTAACGAGGCATTGGCTACCTTAGGAGAGTCATAGTTACTCGTCCCAATTGCTCACCCAGTCTGCCACTTTTCCTTACTGCGGCCAGTCTGCCAGAAGCGATATGTCACTCGTTGTGTATCTTAAGAGATTCATCGTTACTCTTTCCATAGGTTACTGGTATTCTCTGATTCAATGCCTCTCGTGACGAAAAAGTGGCTATCTTAATAGTGCAATACTTCTTCCTCCCAGTTGCTCACACAGTTTACTACTTTTTTGTGTAGTTTTTGTCTGCCAGAAACTATAATTCACTAGTTTTGTATCATAAAAGAGTCATCGTTTCTCCTCCTAGGGGTTTTCGAGATTTCTTAATCCAAACCGCAAGTAACGAGGCATTGGCTACCTTAAGAGAGTCATAGTTACTCGTCCCAATTGCTCACCCAGTCTGCCACTTTTCCTTACTGCGGCCAGTCTGCCAGAAGCGATATGTCACTCGTTGTGTATCTAAAGAGATTCATCGTTACTCTTTCCATAGGTTACTGGTATTCTCTGATTCAATGCCTCTCGTGACGAATAAGTGGCTATCTTAATAGTGCAATACTTCTTCCTCCGAGTTGCTCACACAGTTTACTACTTTTTGTGTAGTTTTTGTCTGCCAGAAACTATAATTCACTAGCTGTGTATCATAAAAGAGTCATCATTTCTCCTCCTAGGGGTTTTCGAGATTTCTTAATCCAAACCGCAAGTAACAAGGCATTGGCTACCTTAAGAGAGTCATAGTTACTCTTGCCCATTGCTCACCCAGTCTGCCACTTTTTCTTACTGTGGCCAGTCTGCCAGAAGCGATATGTCACTCGTTGTGTATCTTAAGAGATTCATCGTTACTCCTTCCATAGGTTACTGGTATTCACTGATTCAATGCCTCTCGTGACGAAAAAGTGGCTATCTTAATAGTGCAATACTTCTTCCTCCGAGTTGCTCACACAGTTTACTGCTTTTTGTGTAGTTTTTGTCTGCCAGAAACTATAATTCACTAGTTGTGTATCATAAAAGAGTCATCGTTTCTCCTCCTAGGGGTTTTCGAGATTTCTTAATCCAAACCGCAAGTAACGAGGCATTGGCTACCTTAAGAGGGTCATAGTTACTCGTCCCCATTGCTCAACGAGTCTGCCACTTTTTCTTACTGTGGCCAGTCTGCCAGAAGCGATATGTCACTCGTTGTGTATCTTAAGAGATTCATCGTTACTCCTTCCATAGGTTACTGGTATTCTCTGAGTCAATACTTCTCTTGACGAAAAAGTGGCTATCTTAATAGTGCAATACTTCTTCTTCCGAGTTGCTCACACAGTTTACTGCTTTTTGTGTAGTTTTTGTCTGCCAGAAACTATAATTCACTAGTTGTGTATCATAAAAGAGTCATCGTTTCTCCTCCTAGGGGTTATTCGAGATTTCTTAATCCAAACCGCAAGTAACGAGGCATTGGCTACCTTAAGAGGGTCATAGTTACTCGTCCCCATTGCTCAACGAGTCTGCCACTTTTTCTTACTGTGGCCAGTCTGCCAGAAGCGATATGTCACTCGTTGTGTATCTTAAGAGATTCATCGTTACTCCTTCCATAGGTTACTGGTATTCTCTGAGTCAATACCTCTCTTGACGAAAAAGTGGCTATCTTAATAGTGCAATACTTCTTCCTCCGAGTTGCTCACACAGTTTACTACTTTTTGTGTACTTGCCAGTCTGCCAGAAGCGATATGTCACTAGTTGTGTATCATAAAAGAGTCATCGTTTCTCCTCCTAGGGGTTATTCGAGATTTCTTAATCCAAACCGCAAGTAACGAGGCATTGGCTACCTTAAGACAGTCATAGTTACTCGTCCCAATTGCTCACCCAGTCTGCCACTTTTCCTTACTGCGGCCAGTCTGCCAGGAGCGATATGTCACTCGTTGTGTATCTTAAGAGATTCATCGTTACTCCTTCCATAGGTTACTGGTATTCTCTGAGTCAATACCTCTCTTGACGAAAAAGTGGCTATCTTAATAGTGCAATACTTCTTCCTCCAAATTGCTCACACAGTTTACTGCTTTTTGTGTAGTTTTTGTCTGCCACAAACTATAATTCACTAGTTGTGTATCATAAAAGAGTCATCGTTTCTCCTCCTAGGGGTTATTCGAGTTTTCTTAATCCAAACCGCAAGTAACGAGGCATTGGCTACCTTAACAGAGTCATAGTTACTCGTCCCAATTGCTCACCCAGTCTGCCACTTTTCCTTACTGCGGCTAGTCTGCCAGAAGCGATATGTCACTCGTTGTGTATCATAAGAGATTCATCGTTACTCTTTCCATAGGTTACTGGTATTCTCTGATTCAATGCCTCTCGTGACGAAAAAGTGGCTATCTTAATAGTGCAATACTTCTTCCTCCCAGTTGCTCACACAGTTTACTACTTTTTTGTGTAGTTTTTGTCTGCCAGAAACTATAATTCACTAGTTTTGTATCATAAAACAGTCATCGTTTCTCCTCCTAGGGGTTTTCGAGATTTCTTAATCCAAACCGCAAGTAACGAGGCATTGGCTACCTTAAGAGGGTCATAGTTACTCGTCCCCATTGCTCAACGAGTCTGCCACTTTTTCTTACTGTGGCCAGTCTGCCAGAAGCGATATGTCACTCGTTGTGTATCTTAAGAGATTCATCGTTACTCCTTCCATAGGTTACTGGTATTCTCTGAGTCAATACCTCTCTTGACGAAAAAGTGGCTATCTTAATAGTGCAATACTTCTTCCTCCGAGTTGCTCACACAGTTTACTACTTTTTGTGTACTTGCCAGTCTGCCAGAAGCGATATGTCACTCGTTGTGTATCTTAAGAGATTCATCGTTACTCTTTCCATAGGTTACTGGTATTCTCTGATTCAATGCCTCTCGTGACGAAAAAGTGGCTATCTTAATAGTGCAATACTTCTTCTTCCGAGTTGCTCACACAGTTTACTGCTTTTTGTGTAGTTTTTGTCTGCCAGAAACTATAATTCACTAGTTGTGTATCATAAAAGAGTCATCGTTTCTCCTCCTAGGGGTTATTCGAGATTTCTTAATCCAAACCGCAAGTAACGAGGCATTGGCTACCTTAAGAGGGTCATAGTTACTCGTCCCCATTGCTCAACGAGTCTGCCACTTTTTCTTACTGTGGCCAGTCTGCCAGAAGCGATATGTCACTCGTTGTGTATCTTAAGAGATTCATCGTTACTCCTTCCATAGGTTACTGGTATTCTCTGAGTCAATACCTCTCTTGACGAAAAAGTGGCTATCTTAATAGTGCAATACTTCTTCCTCCGAGTTGCTCACACAGTTTACTACTTTTTGTGTACTTGCCAGTCTGCCAGAAGCGATATGTCACTAGTTGTGTATCATAAAAGAGTCATCGTTTCTCCTCCTAGGGGTTATTCGAGATTTCTTAATCCAAACCGCAAGTAACGAGGCATTGGCTACCTTAAGACAGTCATAGTTACTCGTCCCAATTGCTCACCCAGTCTGCCACTTTTCCTTACTGCGGCCAGTCTGCCAGGAGCGATATGTCACTCGTTGTGTATCTTAAGAGATTCATCGTTACTCCTTCCATAGGTTACTGGTATTCTCTGAGTCAATACCTCTCTTGACGAAAAAGTGGCTATCTTAATAGTGCAATACTTCTTCCTCCAAATTGCTCACACAGTTTACTGCTTTTTGTGTAGTTTTTGTCTGCCACAAACTATAATTCACTAGTTGTGTATCATAAAAGAGTCATCGTTTCTCCTCCTAGGGGTTATTCGAGATTTCTTAATCCAAACCGCAAGTAACGAGGCATTGGCTACCTTAAGAGAGTCATAGTTACTCGTCCCAATTGCTCACCCAGTCTGCCACTTTTCCTTACTGCGGCCAGTCTGCCAGAAGCGATATGTCACTCGTTGTGTATCTTAAGAGATTCATCGTTATTCTTTCCATAGGTTACTGGTATTCTCTGATTCAATGCCTCTCGTGACGAAAAAGTGGCTATCTTAATAGTGCAATACTTCTTCCTCCCAGTTGCTCACACAGTTTACTACTTTTTTGTGTAGTTTTTGTCTGCCAGAAACTATAATTCACTAGTTTTGTATCATAAAACAGTCATCGTTTCTCCTCCTAGGGGTTTTCGAGATTTCTTAATCCAAACCGCAAGTAACGAGGCATTGGCTACCTTAAGAGGGTCATAGTTACTCGTCCCCATTGCTCAACGAGTCTGCCACTTTTTCTTACTGTGGCCAGTCTGCCAGAAACGATATGTCACTCGTTGTGTATCTTAAGAGATTCATCGTTACTCCTTCCATAGGTTACTGGTATTCTCTGAGTCAATACCTCTCTTGACGAAAAAGTGGCTATCTTAATAGTGCAATACTTCTTCCTCCGAGTTGCTCACACAGTTTACTACTTTTTGTGTACTTGCTTGTCTGCCAGAAGCGATATGTCACTCGTTGTGTATCTTAAGAGATTCATCGTTACTCTTTCCATAGGTTACTGGTATTCTCTGATTCAATGCCTCTCGTGACGAAAAAGTGGCTATCTTAATAGTGCAATACTTCTTCCTCCGAGTTGCTCACACAGTTTACTACTTTTTGTGTAGTTTTTGTCTGCCAGAAACTATAATTCACTAGCTGTGTATCATAAAAGAGTCATCATTTCTCCTCCTAGGGGTTTTCGAGATTTCTTAATCCAAACCGCAAGTAACAAGGCATTGGCTACCTTAAGAGAGTCATAGTTACTCTTGCCCATTGCTCACCCAGTCTGCCACTTTTTCTTACTGTGGCCAGTCTGCCAGAAGCGATATGTCACTCGTTGTGTATCTTAAGAGATTCATCGTTACTCCTTCCATAGGTTACTGGTATTCACTGATTCAATGCCTCTCGTGACGAAAAAGTGGCTATCTTAATAGTGCAATACTTCTTCCTCCGAGTTGCTCACACAGTTTACTGCTTTTTGTGTAGTTTTTGTCTGCCAGAAACTATAATTCACTAGTTGTGTATCATAAAAGAGTCATCGTTTCTCCTCCTAGGGGTTTTCGAGATTTCTTAATCCAAACCGCAAGTAACGAGGCATTGGCTACCTTAAGAGGGTCATAGTTACTCGTCCCCATTGCTCAACGAGTCTGCCACTTTTTCTTACTGTGGCCAGTCTGCCAGAAGCGATATGTCACTCGTTGTGTATCTTAAGAGATTCATCGTTACTCCTTCCATAGGTTACTGGTATTCTCTGAGTCAATACTTCTCTTGACGAAAAAGTGGCTATCTTAATAGTGCAATACTTCTTCTTCCGAGTTGCTCACACAGTTTACTGCTTTTTGTGTAGTTTTTGTCTGCCAGAAACTATAATTCACTAGTTGTGTATCATAAAAGAGTCATCGTTTCTCCTCCTAGGGGTTATTCGAGATTTCTTAATCCAAAACGCAAGTAACGAGGCATTGGCTACCTTAAGAGAGTCATAGTTACTCGTCCCAATTGCTCACCCAGTCTGCCACTTTTCCTTACTGCGGCCAGTCTGCCAGAAGCGATATGTCACTCGTTGTGTATCTAAAGAGATTCATCGTTACTCTTTCCATAGGTTACTGGTATTCTCTGATTCAATGCCTCTCGTGACGAATAAGTGGCTATCTTAATAGTGCAATACTTCTTCCTCCCAGTTGCTCACACAGTTTACTACTTTTTTGTGTAGTTTTTGTCTGCCAGAAACTATAATTCACTAGTTTTGTATCATAAAACAGTCATCGTTTCTCCTCCTAGGGGTTTTCGAGATTTCTTAATCCAAACCGCAAGTAACGAGGCATTGGCTACCTTAAGAGGGTCATAGTTACTCGTCCCCATTGCTCAACGAGTCTGCCACTTTTTCTTATTGTGGCCAGTCTGCCAGAAGCGATATGTCACTCGTTGTGTATCTTAAGAGATTCATCGTTACTCCTTCCATAGGTTACTGGTATTCTCTGAGTCAATACCTCTCTTGACGAAAAAGTGGCTATCTTAATAGTGCAATACTTCTTCCTCCGAGTTGCTCACACAGTTTACTACTTTTTGTGTACTTGCCAGTCTGCCAGAAGCGATATGTCACTAGTTGTGTATCATAAAAGAGTCATCGTTTCTCCTCCTAGGGGTTATTCGAGATTTCTTAATCCAAACCGCAAGTAACGAGGCATTGGCTACCTTAAGAGAGTCATAGTTACTCGTCCCAATTGCTCACCCAGTCTGCCACTTTTCCTTACTGCGGCCAGTCTGCCAGAAGCGATATGTCACTCGTTGTGTATCTTAAGAGATTCATCGTTACTCTTTCCATAGGTTACTGGTATTCTCTGATTCAATGCCTCTCGTGACGAAAAAGTGGCTATCTTAATAGTGCAATACTTCTTCCTCCGAGTTGCTCACACAGTTTACTACTTTTTGTGTAGTTTTTGTCTGCCAGAAACTATAATTCACTAGCTGTGTATCATAAAAGAGTCATCGTTTCTCCTCCTAGGGGTTTTCGAGATTTCTTAATCCAAACCGCAAGTAACAAGGCATTGGCTACCTTAAGAGAGTCATAGTTACTCGTGCCCATTGCTCACCCAGTCTGCCACTTTTTCTTACTGTGGCCAGTCTGCCAGAAGCGATATGTCACTCGTTGTGTATCTTAAGAGATTCATCGTTACTCCTTCCATAGGTTACTGGTATTCTCTGAGTCAATACCTCTCTTGACGAAAAAGTGGCTATCTTAATAGTGCAATACTTCTTCCTCCGAGTTGCTCACACAGTTTACTGCTTTTTGTGTAGTTTTTGTCTGCCAGAAACTATAATTCACTAGTTGTGTATCATAAAAGAGTCATCGTTTCTCCTCCTAGGGGTTATTCGAGATTTCTTAATCCAAACCGCAAGTAACGAGGCATTGGCTACCTTAAGAGAGTCATAGTATACTCGTCCCAATTGCTCACCCAGTCTGCCACTTTTCCTTACTGCGGCCAGTCTGCCAGAAGCGATATGTCACTCGTTGTGTATCTTAAGAGATTCATCGTTACTCTTTCCATAGGTTACTGGTATTCTCTGATTCAATGCCTCTCGTGACGAAAAAGTGGCTATCTTAATAGTGCAATACTTCTTCCTCCCAGTTGCTCACACAGTTTACTACTTTTTTGTGTAGTTTTTGTCTGCCAGAAACTATAATTCACTAGTTTTGTATCATAAAAGAGTCATCGTTTCTCCTCCTAGGGGTTATTCGAGACCTCTTAATGCAAACCGCAAGTAACGAGGCATTGGCTACCTTAAGAGAGTCATAGTTACTCGTCCCAATTGCTCACCCAGTCTGCCACTTTTCCTTATTGCGGCCAGTCTGCCAGAAGCGATATGTCACTCGTTGTGTATCTTAAGAGATTCATCGTTACTCTTTCCATAGGTTACTGGTATTCTCTGATTCAATGCCTCTCGTGACGAAAAAGTGGCTATCTTAATAGTGCAATACTTCTTCCTCCCATTTGCTCACACAGTTTACTACTTTTTTGTGTAGTTTTTGTCTGCCAGAAACTATAATTCACTAGTTTTGTATCATAAAAGAGTCATCGTTTCTCCTCCTAGGGGTTATTCGAGACCTCTTAATGCAAACCGCAATAACGAGGCATTGGCTACCTTAAGAGAGTCATAGTTACTCGTCCCAATTGCTCACCCAGTCTGCCACTTTTCCTTACTGCGGCCAGTCTGCTAGAAGCGATATGTCACTCGTTGTGTATCTTAAGAGATTCATCGTTACTCTTTCCATAGGTTACTGGTATTCTCTGATTCAATGCCTCTCGTGACGAAAAAGTGGCTATCTTAATAGTGCAATATTTCTTCCTCCCAGTTGCTCACACAGTTTACTACTTTTTTGTGTAGTTTTTGTCTGCCAGAAACTATAATTCACTAGTTTTGTATCATAAAAGAGTCATCGTTTCTCCTCCTAGGGGTTATTCGAGACCTCTTAATGCAAACCGCAAGTAACGAGGCATTGGCTACCTTAAGAGAGTCATAGTTACTCGTCCCAATTGCTCACCCAGTCTGCCACTTTTCCTTATTGCGGCCAGTCTGCCAGAAGCGATATGTCACTCGTTGTGTATCTTAAGAGATTCATCGTTACTCTTTCCATAGGTTACTGGTATTCTCTGATTCAATGCCTCTCGTGACGAAAAAGTGGCTATCTTAATAGTGCAATACTTCTTCCTCCGAGTTGCTCACACAGTTTACTACTTTTTGTGTAGTTTTTGTCTGCCAGAAACTATAATTCACTAGCTGTGTATCATAAAAGAGTCATCGTTTCTCCTCCTAGGGGTTTTCGAGATTTCTTAATCCAAACCGCAAGTAACAAGGCATTGGCTACCTTAAGAGAGTCATAGTTACTCGTGCCCATTGCTCACCCAGTCTGCCACTTTTTCTTACTGTGGCCAGTCTGCCAGAAGCGATATGTCACTCGTTGTGTATCTTAAGAGATTCATCGTTACTCTTTCCATAGGTTACTGGTATTCTCTGATTCAATGCCTCTCGTGACGAAAAAGTGGCTATCTTAATAGTGCAATACTTCTTCCTCCGAGTTGCTCACACAGTTTACTGCTTTTTGTGTAGTTTTTGTCTGCCAGAAACTATAATTCACTAGTTGTGTATCATAAAAGAGTCATCGTTTCTCCCCCTAGGGGTTATTCGAGATTTCTTAATCCAAACCGCAAGTAACGAGGCATTGGCTACCTTAAGAGAGTCATAGTATACTCGTCCCAATTGCTCACCCTGTCTGCCACTTTTCCTTACTGCGGCCAGTCTGCCAGAAGCGATATGTCACTCGTTGTGTATCTTAAGAGATTCATCGTTACTCTTTCCATAGGTTACTGGTATTCTCTGATTCAATGCCTCTCGTGACGAAAAAGTGGCTATCTTAATAGTGCAATACTTCTTCCTCCCAGTTGCTCACACAGTTTACTACTTTTTTGTGTAGTTTTTGTCTGCCAGAAACTATAATTCACTAGTTTTGTATCATAAAAGAGTCATCGTTTCTCCTCCTAGGGGTTATTCGAGACCTCTTAATGCAAACCGCAAGTAACGAGGCATTGGCTACCTTAAGAGAGTCATAGTTACTCGTCCCAATTGCTCACCCAGTCTGCCACTTTTCCTTATTGCGGCCAGTCTGCCAGAAGCGATATGTCACTCGTTGTGTATCTTAAGAGATTCATCGTTACTCTTTCCATAGGTTACTGGTATTCTCTGATTCAATGCCTCTCGTGACGAAAAAGTGGCTATCTTAATAGTGCAATACTTCTTCCTCCCATTTGCTCACACAGTATACTACTTTTTTGTGTAGTTTTTGTCTGCCAGAAACTATAATTCACTAGTTGTGTATCATAAAAGAGTCATCGTTTCTCCTCCTAGGGGTTATTCGAGACCTCTTAATGCAAACCGCAATAACGAGGCATTGGCTACCTTAAGAGAGTCATAGTTACTCGTCCCAATTGCTCAAACAGTCTGCCACTTTTCCTTACTGCGGCCAGTCTGCTAGAAGCGATATGTCACTCGTTGTGTATCTTAAGAGATTCATCGTTACTCTTTCCATAGGTTACTGGTATTCTCTGATTCAATGCCTCTCGTGACGAAAAAGTGGCTATCTTAATAGTGCAATACTTCTTCCTCCCAGTTGCTCACACAGTTTACTACTTTTTTGTGTAGTTTTTGTCTGCCAGAAACTATAATTCACTAGTTTTGTATCATAAAAGAGTCATCGTTTCTCCTCCTAGGGGTTATTCGAGACCTCTTAATGCAAACCGCAAGTAACGAGGCATTGGCTACCTTAAGAGAGTCATAGTTACTCGTCCCAATTGCTCACCCAGTCTGCCACTTTTCCTTATTGCGGCCAGTCTGCCAGAAGCGATATGTCACTCGTTGTGTATTTTAAGAGATTCATCGTTACTCTTTCCATAGGTTACTGGTATTCTCTGATTCAATGCCTCTCGTGACGAAAAAGTGGCTATCTTAATAGTGCAATACTTCTTCCTCCGAGTTGCTCACACAGTTTACTACTTTTTGTGTAGTTTTTGTCTGCCAGAAACTATAATTCACTAGCTGTGTATCATAAAAGAGTCATCGTTTCTCCTCCTAGGGGTTTTCGAGATTTCTTAATCCAAACCGCAAGTAACAAGGCATTGGCTACCTTAAGAGAGTCATAGTTACTCGTGCCCATTGCTCACCCAGTCTGCCACTTTTTCTTACTGTGGCCAGTCTGCCAGAAGCGATATGTCACTCGTTGTGTATCTTAAGAGATTCATCGTTACTCCTTCCATAGGTTACTGGTATTCACTGATTCAATGCCTCTCGTGACAAAAAAGTGGCTATCTTAATAGTGCAATACTTCTTCCTCCGAGTTGCTCACACAGTTTACTGCTTTTTGTGTAGTTTTTGTCTGCCAGAAACTATAATTCACTAGTTGTGTATCATAAAAGAGTCATCGTTTCTCCTCCTAGGGGTTATTCGAGATTTCTTAATCCAAACCGCAAGTAACGAGGCATTGGCTACCTTAAGAGAGTCATAGTTACTCGTCCCAATTGCTCACCCAGTCTGCCACTTTTCCTTACTGCGGCCAGTCTGCCAGAAGCGATATGTCACTCGTTGTGTATCTTAAGAGATTCATCGTTACTCCTTCCATAGGTTACTGGTATTCTCTGAGTCAATACCTCTCTTGACGAAAAAGTGGCTATCTTAATAGTGCAATACTTCTTCCTCCGAGTTGCTCACACAGTTTACTGCTTTTTGTGTAGTTTTTGTCTGCCAGAAACTATAATTCACTAGTTGTGTATCATAAAAGAGTCATCGTTTCTCCTCCTAGGGGTTATTCGAGATTTCTTAATCCAAACCGCAAGTAACGAGGCATTGGCTACCTTAAGAGAGTCATAGTATACTCGTCCCAATTGCTCACCCAGTCTGCCACTTTTCCTTACTGCGGCCAGTCTGCCAGAAGCGATATGTCACTCGTTGTGTATCTTAAGAGATTCATCGTTACTCTTTCCATAGGTTACTGGTATTCTCTGATTCAATGCCTCTCGTGACGAAAAAGTGGCTATCTTAATAGTGCAATACTTCTTCCTCCCAGTTGCTCACACAGTTTACTACTTTTTTGTGTAGTTTTTGTCTGCCAGAAACTATAATTCACTAGTTTTGTATCATAAAACAGTCATCGTTTCTCCTCCTAGGGGTTTTCGAGATTTCTTAATCCAAACCGCAAGTAACGAGGCATTGGCTACCTTAAGAGGGTCATAGTTACTCGTCCCCATTGCTCAACGAGTCTGCCACTTTTTCTTACTGTGGCCAGTCTGCCAGAAGCGATATGTCACTCGTTGTGTATCTTAAGAGATTCATCGTTACTCCTTCCATAGGTTACTGGTATTCTCTGAGTCAATACCTCTCTTGACGAAAAAGTGGCTATCTTAATAGTGCAATACTTCTTCCTCCGAGTTGCTCACACAGTTTACTGCTTTTTGTGTAGTTTTTGTCTGCCAGAAACTATAATTCACTAGTTGTGTATCATAAAAGAGTCATCGTTTCTCCTCCTAGGGGTTATTCGAGATTTCTTAATCCAAACCGCAAGTAACGAGGCATTGGCTACTTTAAGAGAGTCATAGTTACTCGTCCCAATTGCTCACCCAGTCTGCCACTTTTCCTTACTGCGGCCAGTCTGCCAGAAGCGATATGTCACTCGTTGTGTATCTTAAGAGATTCATCGTTACTCTTTCCATAGGTTACTGGTATTCTCTGAGTCAATGCCTCTCGTGACGAAAAAGTGGCTATCTTAATAGTGCAATACTTCTTCCTCCCAGTTGCTCACACAGTTTACTACTTTTTTGTGTAGTTTTTGTCTGCCAGAAACTATAATTCACTAGTTTTGTATCATAAAACAGTCATCGTTTCTCCTCCTAGGGGTTTTCGAGATTTCTTAATCCAAACCGCAAGTAACGAGGCATTGGCTACCTTAAGAGGGTCATAGTTACTCGTCAACATTGCTCAACGAGTCTGCCACTTTTTCTTACTGTGGCCAGTCTGCCAGAAGCGATATGTCACTAGTTGTGTATCTTAAGAGATTCATAGTTACTCCTTCCATAGGTTACTGGTATTCTATGAGTCAATACCTCTCTTGACGAAAAAGTGGCTATCTTAATAGTGAAATACTTCTTCCTCCGAGTTGCTCACACAGTTTACTACCTTTTGTGTACTTGCCAGTCTGCCAGAAGCGATATGTCACTAGTTGTGTATCATAAAAGAGTCATCGTTTCTCCTCCTAGGGGTTATTCGAGATTTCTTAATCCAAACCGCAAGTAACGAGGCATTGGCTACCTTAAGACAGTCATAGTTACTCGTCCCAATTGCTCACCCAGTCTGCCACTTTTCCTTACTGCGGCCAGTCTGCCAGAAGCGATATGTCACTCGTTGTGTATCTTAAGAGATTCATCGTTACTCTTTCCATAGGTTACTGGTATTCTCTGAGTCAATGCCTCTCGTGACGAAAAAGTGGCTATCTTAATAGTGCAATACTTCTTCCTCCCAGTTGCTCACACAGTTTACTACTTTTTTGTGTAGTTTTTGTCTGCCAGAAACTATAATTCACTAGTTGTGTATCATAAAAGAGTCATCGTTTCTCCTCCTAGGGGTTATTCGAGACCTCTTAATGCAAACCGCAATAACGAGGCATTGGCTACCTTAAGAGAGTCATAGTTACTCGTCCCAATTGCTCACCCAGTCTGCCACTTTTCCTTACTGCGGCCAGTCTGCTAGAAGCGATATGTCACTCGTTGTGTATCTTAAGAGATTCATCGTTACTCTTTCCATAGGTTACTGGTATTCTCTGATTCAATGCCTCTCGTGACGAAAAAGTGGCTATCTTAATAGTGCAATACTTCTTCCTCCCAGTTGCTCACACAGTTTACTACTTTTTTGTGTAGTTTTTGTCTGCCAGAAACTATAATTCACTAGTTTTGTATCATAAAAGAGTCATCGTTTCTCCTCCTAGGGGTTATTCGAGACCTCTTAATGCAAACCGCAAGTAACGAGGCATTGGCTACCTTAAGAGAGTCATAGTTACTCGTCCCAATTGCTCACCCAGTCTGCCACTTTTCCTTATTGCGGCCAGTCTGCCAGAAGCGATATGTCACTCGTTGTGTATTTTAAGAGATTCATCGTTACTCTTTCCATAGGTTACTGGTATTCTCTGATTCAATGCCTCTCGTGACGAAAAAGTGGCTATCTTAATAGTGCAATACTTCTTCCTCCGAGTTGCTCACACAGTTTACTACTTTTTGTGTAGTTTTTGTCTGCCAGAAACTATAATTCACTAGCTGTGTATCATAAAAGAGTCATCGTTTCTCCTCCTAGGGGTTTTCGAGATTTCTTAATCCAAACCGCAAGTAACAAGGCATTGGCTACCTTAAGAGAGTCATAGTTACTCGTGCCCATTGCTCACCCAGTCTGCCACTTTTTCTTACTGTGGCCAGTCTGCCAGAAGCGATATGTCACTCGTTGTGTATCTTAAGAGATTCATCGTTACTCCTTCCATAGGTTACTGGTATTCACTGATTCAATGCCTCTCGTGACAAAAAAGTGGCTATCTTAATAGTGCAATACTTCTTCCTCCGAGTTGCTCACACAGTTTACTGCTTTTTGTGTAGTTTTTGTCTGCCAGAAACTATAATTCACTAGTTGTGTATCATAAAAGAGTCATCGTTTCTCCTCCTAGGGGTTATTCGAGATTTCTTAATCCAAACCGCAAGTAACGAGGCATTGGCTACCTTAAGAGAGTCATAGTTACTCGTCCCAATTGCTCACCCAGTCTGCCACTTTTCCTTACTGCGGCCAGTCTGCCAGAAGCGATATGTCACTCGTTGTGTATCTTAAGAGATTCATCGTTACTCCTTCCATAGGTTACTGGTATTCTCTGAGTCAATACCTCTCTTGACGAAAAAGTGGCTATCTTAATAGTGCAATACTTCTTCCTCCGAGTTGCTCACACAGTTTACTGCTTTTTGTGTAGTTTTTGTCTGCCAGAAACTATAATTCACTAGTTGTGTATCATAAAAGAGTCATCGTTTCTCCTCCTAGGGGTTATTCGAGATTTCTTAATCCAAACCGCAAGTAACGAGGCATTGGCTACCTTAAGAGAGTCATAGTATACTCGTCCCAATTGCTCACCCAGTCTGCCACTTTTCCTTACTGCGGCCAGTCTGCCAGAAGCGATATGTCACTCGTTGTGTATCTTAAGAGATTCATCGTTACTCTTTCCATAGGTTACTGGTATTCTCTGATTCAATGCCTCTCGTGACGAAAAAGTGGCTATCTTAATAGTGCAATACTTCTTCCTCCCAGTTGCTCACACAGTTTACTACTTTTTTGTGTAGTTTTTGTCTGCCAGAAACTATAATTCACTAGTTTTGTATCATAAAAGAGTCATCGTTTCTCCTCCTAGGGGTTTTCGAGATTTCTTAATCCAAACCGCAAGTAACGAGGCATTGGCTACCTTAAGAGGGTCATAGTTACTCGTCCCCATTGCTCAACGAGTCTGCCACTTTTTCTTACTGTGGCCAGTCTGCCAGAAGCGATATGTCACTCGTTGTGTATCTTAAGAGATTCATCGTTACTCCTTCCATAGGTTACTGGTATTCTCTGAGTCAATACCTCTCTTGACGAAAAAGTGGCTATCTTAATAGTGCAATACTTCTTCCTCCGAGTTGCTCACACAGTTTACTGCTTTTTGTGTAGTTTTTGTCTGCCAGAAACTATAATTCACTAGTTGTGTATCATAAAAGAGTCATCGTTTCTCCTCCTAGGGGTTATTCGAGATTTCTTAATCCAAACCGCAAGTAACGAGGCATTGGCTACTTTAAGAGAGTCATAGTTACTCGTCCCAATTGCTCACCCAGTCTGCCACTTTTCCTTACTGCGGCCAGTCTGCCAGAAGCGATATGTCACTCGTTGTGTATCTTAAGAGATTCATCGTTACTCTTTCCATAGGTTACTGGTATTCTCTGAGTCAATGCCTCTCGTGACGAAAAAGTGGCTATCTTAATAGTGCAATACTTCTTCCTCCCAGTTGCTCACACAGTTTACTACTTTTTTGTGTAGTTTTTGTCTGCCAGAAACTATAATTCACTAGTTTTGTATCATAAAACAGTCATCGTTTCTCCTCCTAGGGGTTTTCGAGATTTCTTAATCCAAACCGCAAGTAACGAGGCATTGGCTACCTTAAGAGGGTCATAGTTACTCGTCAACATTGCTCAACGAGTCTGCCACTTTTTCTTACTGTGGCCAGTCTGCCAGAAGCGATATGTCACTAGTTGTGTATCTTAAGAGATTCATAGTTACTCCTTCCATAGGTTACTGGTATTCTATGAGTCAATACCTCTCTTGACGAAAAAGTGGCTATCTTAATAGTGAAATACTTCTTCCTCCGAGTTGCTCACACAGTTTACTACCTTTTGTGTACTTGCCAGTCTGCCAGAAGCGATATGTCACTAGTTGTGTATCATAAAAGAGTCATCGTTTCTCCTCCTAGGGGTTATTCGAGATTTCTTAATCCAAACCGCAAGTAACGAGGCATTGGCTACCTTAAGACAGTCATAGTTACTCGTCCCAATTGCTCACCCAGTCTGCCACTTTTCCTTACTGCGGCCAGTCTGCCAGAAGCGATATGTCACTCGTTGTGTATCTTAAGAGATTCATCGTTACTCTTTCCATAGGTTACTGGTATTCTCTGAGTCAATGCCTCTCGTGACGAAAAAGTGGCTATCTTAATAGTGCAATACTTCTTCCTCCCAGTTGCTCACACAGTTTACTACTTTTTTGTGTAGTTTTTGTCTGCCAGAAACTATAATTCACTAGTTGTGTATCATAAAAGAGTCATCGTTTCTCCTCCTAGGGGTTATTCGAGACCTCTTAATGCAAACCGCAATAACGAGGCATTGGCTACCTTAAGAGAGTCATAGTTACTCGTCCCAATTGCTCACCCAGTCTGCCACTTTTCCTTACTGCGGCCAGTCTGCTAGAAGCGATATGTCACTCGTTGTGTATCTTAAGAGATTCATCGTTACTCTTTCCATAGGTTACTGGTATTCTCTGATTCAATGCCTCTCGTGACGAAAAAGTGGCTATCTTAATAGTGCAATACTTCTTCCTCCCAGTTGCTCACACAGTTTACTACTTTTTTGTGTAGTTTTTGTCTGCCAGAAACTATAATTCACTAGTTTTGTATCATAAAAGAGTCATCGTTTTTCCTCCTAGGGGTTATTCGAGACCTCTTAATGCAAACCGCAAGTAACGAGGCATTGGCTACCTTAAGAGAGTCATAGTTACTCGTCCCAATTGCTCACCCAGTCTGCCACTTTTCCTTATTGCGGCCAGTCTGCCAGAAGCGATATGTCACTCGTTGTGTATTTTAAGAGATTCATCGTTACTCTTTCCATAGGTTACTGGTATTCTCTGATTCAATGCCTCTCGTGACGAAAAAGTGGCTATCTTAATAGTGCAATACTTCTTCCTCCGAGTTGCTCACACAGTTTACTACTTTTTGTGTAGTTTTTGTCTGCCAGAAACTATAATTCACTAGCTGTGTATCATAAAAGAGTCATCGTTTCTCCTCCTAGGGGTTTTCGAGATTTCTTAATCCAAACCGCAAGTAACAAGGCATTGGCTACCTTAAGAGAGTCATAGTTACTCGTGCCCATTGCTCACCCAGTCTGCCACTTTTTCTTACTGTGGCCAGTCTGCCAGAAGCGATATGTCACTCGTTGTGTATCTTAAGAGATTCATCGTTACTCCTTCCATAGGTTACTGGTATTCACTGATTCAATGCCTCTCGTGACAAAAAAGTGGCTATCTTAATAGTGCAATACTTCTTCCTCCGAGTTGCTCACACAGTTTACTGCTTTTTGTGTAGTTTTTGTCTGCCAGAAACTATAATTCACTAGTTGTGTATCATAAAAGAGTCATCGTTTCTCCTCCTAGGGGTTATTCGAGATTTCTTAATCCAAACCGCAAGTAACGAGGCATTGGCTACCTTAAGAGAGTCATAGTTACTCGTCCCAATTGCTCACCCAGTCTGCCACTTTTCCTTACTGCGGCCAGTCTGCCAGAAGCGATATGTCACTCGTTGTGTATCTTAAGAGATTCATCGTTACTCCTTCCATAGGTTACTGGTATTCTCTGAGTCAATACCTCTCTTGACGAAAAAGTGGCTATCTTAATAGTGCAATACTTCTTCCTCCGAGTTGCTCACACAGTTTACTGCTTTTTGTGTAGTTTTTGTCTGCCAGAAACTATAATTCACTAGTTGTGTATCATAAAAGAGTCATCGTTTCTCCTCCTAGGGGTTATTCGAGATTTCTTAATCCAAACCGCAAGTAACGAGGCATTGGCTACCTTAAGAGAGTCATAGTATACTCGTCCCAATTGCTCACCCAGTCTGCCACTTTTCCTTACTGCGGCCAGTCTGCCAGAAGCGATATGTCACTCGTTGTGTATCTTAAGAGATTCATCGTTACTCTTTCCATAGGTTACTGGTATTCTCTGATTCAATGCCTCTCGTGACGAAAAAGTGGCTATCTTAATAGTGCAATACTTCTTCCTCCCAGTTGCTCACACAGTTTACTACTTTTTTGTGTAGTTTTTGTCTGCCAGAAACTATAATTCACTAGTTTTGTATCATAAAAGAGTCATCGTTTCTCCTCCTAGGGGTTTTCGAGATTTCTTAATCCAAACCGCAAGTAACGAGGCATTGGCTACCTTAAGAGGGTCATAGTTACTCGTCCCCATTGCTCAACGAGTCTGCCACTTTTTCTTACTGTGGCCAGTCTGCCAGAAGCGATATGTCACTCGTTGTGTATCTTAAGAGATTCATCGTTACTCCTTCCATAGGTTACTGGTATTCTCTGAGTCAATACCTCTCTTGACGAAAAAGTGGCTATCTTAATAGTGCAATACTTCTTCCTCCGAGTTGCTCACACAGTTTACTGCTTTTTGTGTAGTTTTTGTCTGCCAGAAACTATAATTCACTAGTTGTGTATCATAAAAGAGTCATCGTTTCTCCTCCTAGGGGTTATTCGAGATTTCTTAATCCAAACCGCAAGTAACGAGGCATTGGCTACTTTAAGAGAGTCATAGTTACTCGTCCCAATTGCTCACCCAGTCTGCCACTTTTCCTTACTGCGGCCAGTCTGCCAGAAGCGATATGTCACTCGTTGTGTATCTTAAGAGATTCATCGTTACTCTTTCCATAGGTTACTGGTATTCTCTGAGTCAATGCCTCTCGTGACGAAAAAGTGGCTATCTTAATAGTGCAATACTTCTTCCTCCCAGTTGCTCACACAGTTTACTACTTTTTTGTGTAGTTTTTGTCTGCCAGAAACTATAATTCACTAGTTTTGTATCATAAAACAGTCATCGTTTCTCCTCCTAGGGGTTTTCGAGATTTCTTAATCCAAACCGCAAGTAACGAGGCATTGGCTACCTTAAGAGGGTCATAGTTACTCGTCAACATTGCTCAACGAGTCTGCCACTTTTTCTTACTGTGGCCAGTCTGCCAGAAGCGATATGTCACTAGTTGTGTATCTTAAGAGATTCATAGTTACTCCTTCCATAGGTTACTGGTATTCTATGAGTCAATACCTCTCTTGACGAAAAAGTGGCTATCTTAATAGTGAAATACTTCTTCCTCCGAGTTGCTCACACAGTTTACTACCTTTTGTGTACTTGCCAGTCTGCCAGAAGCGATATGTCACTAGTTGTGTATCATAAAAGAGTCATCGTTTCTCCTCCTAGGGGTTATTCGAGATTTCTTAATCCAAACCGCAAGTAACGAGGCATTGGCTACCTTAAGACAGTCATAGTTACTCGTCCCAATTGCTCACCCAGTCTGCCACTTTTCCTTACTGCGGCCAGTCTGCCAGAAGCGATATGTCACTCGTTGTGTATCTTAAGAGATTCATCGTTACTCTTTCCATAGGTTACTGGTATTCTCTGATTCAATGCCTCTCGTGACGAAAAAGTGGCTATCTTAATAGTGCAATACTTCTTCCTCCCAGTTGCTCACACAGTTTACTACTTTTTTGTGTAGTTTTTGTCTGCCAGAAACTATAATTCACTAGTTTTGTATCATAAAACAGTCATCGTTTCTCCTCCTAGGGGTTTTCGAGATTTCTTAATCCAAACCGCAAGTAACGAGGCATTGGCTACCTTAAGAGGGTCATAGTTACTCGTCCCCATTGCTCAACGAGTCTGCCACTTTTTCCTACTGTGGCCAGTCTGCCAGAAGCGATATGTCACTCGTTGTGTATCTTAAGAGATTCATCGTTACTCCTTCCATAGGTTACTGGTATTCTCTGAGTCAATACCTCTCTTGACGAAAAAGTGGCTATCTTAATAGTGCAATACTTCTTCCTCCGAGTTGCTCACACAGTTTACTGCTTTTTGTGTAGTTTTTGTCTGCCAGAAACTATAATTCACTAGTTGTGTATCATAAAAGAGTCATCGTTTCTCCTCCTAGGGGTTATTCGAGACCTCTTAATGCAAACCGCAAGTAACGAGGCATTGGCTACCTTAAGAGAGTCATAGTTACTCGTCCCAATTGCTCACCCAGTCTGCCACTTTTCCTTACTGCGGCCAGTCTGCCAGAAGCGATATGTCACTCGTTGTGTATCTTAAGAGATTCATCGTTACTCTTTCCATAGGTTACTGGTATTCTCTGATTCAATGCCTCCCGTGACGAAAAAGTGGCTATCTTAATAGTGCAATGCTTCTTCCTCCCAGTTGCTCACACAGTTTACTACTTTTTTGTGTAGTTTTTGTCTGCCAGAAACTATAATTCACTAGTTTTGTATCATAAAACAGTCATCGTTTCTCCTCCTAGGGGTTTTCGAGATTTCTTAATCCAAACCGCAAGTAACGAGGCATTGGCTACCTTAAGACAGTCATAGTTACTCGTCCCAATTGCTCACCCAGTCTGCCACTTTTCCTTACTGCGGCCAGTCTGCCAGAAGCGATATGTCACTCGTTGTGTATCTTAAGAGATTCATCGTTACTCTTTCCATAGGTTACTGGTATTCTCTGATTCAATGCCTCTCGTGACGAAAAAGTGGCTATCTTAATAGTGCAATACTTCTTCCTCCCAGTTGCTCACACAGTTTACTACTTTTTTGTGTAGTTTTTGTATGCCAGAAACTATAATTCACTAGTTTTGTATCATAAAAGAGTCATCGTTTCTCCTCCTAGGGGTTATTCGAGACCTCTTAATCCAAACCGCAAGTAACGAGGCATTGGCTACCTTAAGAGAGTCATAGTTATTCGTCCCAATTGCTCACCCAGTCTGCCACTTTTTCTTACTGCGGACAGTCTGCCAGAAGCGATATGTCACTCGTTGTGTATCTTAAGAGATTCATCGTTACTCCTTCCATAGGTTACTGGTATTCTCTGAGTCAATACCTCTCTTGACGAAAAAGTGGCTATCTTAATAGTGCAATACTTCTTCCTCCCAGTTGCTCACACAGTTTACTACTTTTTGTGTACTTGCCAGTCTGCCAGAAGCGATATGTCACTAGTTGTGTATCATAAAAGAGTCATCGTTTCTCCTCCTAGGGGTTATTCGAGATTTCTTAATCCAAACCGCAAGTAACGAGGCATTGGCTACCTTAAGACAGTCATAGTTACTCGTCCCAATTGCTCACCCAGTCTGCCACTTTTCCTTACTGCGGCCAGTCTGCCAGAAGCGATATGTCACTCGTTGTGTATCTTAAGAGATTCATCGTTACTCTTTCCATAGGTTACTGGTATTCTCTGATTCAATGCCTCTCGTGACGAAAAAGTGGCTATCTTAATAGTGCAATACTTCTTCCTCCCATTTGCTCACACAGTTTACTACTTTTTTGTGTAGTTTTTGTCTGCCAGAAACTATAATTCACTAGTTTTGTATCATAAAAGAGTCATCGTTTCTCCTCCTAGGGGTTATTCGAGACCTCTTAATGCAAACCGCAAATAACGAGGCATTGGCTACCTTAAGAGAGTCATAGTTACTCGTCCCAATTGCTCACCCAGTCTGCCACTTTTCCTTACTGCGGCCAGTCTGCCAGAAGCGATATGTCACTCGTTGTGTATCTTAAGAGATTCATCGTTACTCTTTCCATAGGTTACTGGTATTCTCTGATTCAATGCCTCTCGTGACGAAAAAGTGGCTATCTTAATAGTGCAATACTTCTTCCTCCGAGTTGCTCACACAGTTTACTACTTTTTGTGTAGTTTTTGTCTGCCAGAAACTATAATTCACTAGCTGTGTATCATAAAAGAGTCATCATTTCTCCTCCTAGGGGTTTTCGAGATTTCTTAATCCAAACCGCAAGTAACAAGGCATTGGCTACCTTAAGAGAGTCATAGTTACTCGTGCCCATTGCCCACCCAGTCTGCCACTTTTTCTTACTGTGGCCAGTCTGCCAGAAGCGATATGTCACTCGTTGTGTATCTTAAGAGATTCATCGTTACTCCTTCCATAGGTTACTGGTATTCACTGATTCAATGCCTCTCGTGACGAAAAAGTGGCTATCTTAATAGTGCAATACTTCTTCCTCCGAGTTGCTCACACAGTTTACTGCTTTTTGTGTAGTTTTTGTCTGCCAGAAACTATAATTCACTAGTTGTGTATCATAAAAGAGTCATCGTTTCTCCTCCTAGGGGTTTTCGAGATTTCTTAATCCAAACCGCAAGTAACGAGGCATTGGCTACCTTAAGAGGGTCATAGTTACTCGTCCCCATTGCTCAACGAGTCTGCCACTTTTTCTTACTGTGGCCAGTCTGCCAGAAGCGATATGTCACTCGTTGTGTATCTTAAGAGATTCATCGTTACTCCTTCCATAGGTTACTGGTATTCTCTGAGTCAATACCTCTCTTGACGAAAAAGTGGCTATCTTAATAGTGCAATACTTCTTCCTCCGAGTTGCTCACACAGTTTACTGCTTTTTGTGTAGTTTTTGTCTGCCAGAAACTATAATTCACTAGTTGTGTATCATAAAAGAGTCATCGTTTCTCCTCCTAGGGGTTATTCGAGATTTCTTAATCCAAACCGCAAGTAACGAGGCATTGGCTACCTTAAGAGAGTCATAGTTACTCGTCCCAATTGCTCACCCAGTCTGCCACTTTTCCTTACTGCGGCCAGTCTGCCAGAAGCGATATGTCACTCGTTGTGTATCTTAAGAGATTCATCGTTACTCTTTCCATAGGTTACTGGTATTCTCTGATTCAATGCCTCTCGTGACGAATAAGTGGCTATCTTAATAGTGCAATACTTCTTCCTCCCAGTTGCTCACACAGTTTACTACTTTTTTGTGTAGTTTTTGTCTGCCAGAAACTATAATTCACTAGTTTTGTATCATAAAACAGTCATCGTTTCTCCTCCTAGGGGTTTTCGAGATTTCTTAATCCAAACCGCAAGTAACGAGGCATTGGCTACCTTAAGAGGGTCATAGTTACTCGTCCCCATTGCTCAACGAGTCTGCCACTTTTTCTTACTGTGGCCAGTCTGCCAGAAGCGATATGTCACTCGTTGTGTATCTTAAGAGATTCATCGTTACTCCTTCCATAGGTTACTGGTATTCTCTGAGTCAATACCTCTCTTGACGAAAAAGTGGCTATCTTAATAGTGCAATACTTCTTCCTCCGAGTTGCTCACACAGTTTACTACTTTTTGTGTACTTGCCAGTCTGCCAGAAGCGATATGTCACTAGTTGTGTATCATAAAAGAGTCATCGTTTCTCCTCCTAGGGGTTATTCGAGATTTCTTAATCCAAACCGCAAGTAACGAGGCATTGGCTACCTTAAGAGAGTCATAGTTACTCGTCCCAATTGCTCACCCAGTCTGCCACTTTTCCTTACTGCGGCCAGTCTGCCAGAAGCGATATGTCACTCGTTGTGTATCTTAAGAGATTCATCGTTACTCCTTCCATAGGTTACTGGTATTCACTGATTCAATGCCTCTCGTGACGAAAAAGTGGCTATCTTAATAGTGCAATACTTCTTCCTCCGAGTTGCTCACACAGTTTACTGCTTTTTGTGTAGTTTTTGTCTGCCAGAAACTATAATTCACTAGTTGTGTATCATAAAAGAGTCATCGTTTCTCCTCCTAGGGGTTTTCGAGATTTCTTAATCCAAACCGCAAGTAACGAGGCATTGGCTACCTTAAGAGAGTCATAGTTACTCGTCCCAATTGCTCACCCAGTCTGCCACTTTTCCTTACTGCGGCCAGTCTGCCAGAAGCGATATGTCACTCGTTGTGTATCTTAAGAGATTCATCGTTACTCTTTCCATAGGTTACTGGTATTCTCTGATTCAATGCCTCTCGTGACGAAAAAGTGGCTATCTTAATAGTGCAATACTTTTCCTCCCAGTTGCTCACACAGTTTACTACTTTTTTGTGTAGTCTTTGTATGCCAGAAACTATAATTCACTAGTTTTGTATCATAAAAGAGTCATCGTTTCTCCTCCTAGGGGTTATTCGAGACCTCTTAATCCAAACCGCAAGTAACGAGGCATTGGCTACCTTAAGAGAGTCATAGTTACTCGTCCCAATTGCTCACCCAGTCTGCCACTTTTTCTTACTGCGGCCAGTCTGCCAGAAGCGATATGTCACTCGTTGTGTATCTTAAGAGATTCATCGTTACTCTTTCCATAGGTTACTGGTATTCTCTGATTCAATGCCTCTCGTGACGAAAAAGTGGCTATCTTAATAGTGCAATACTTCTTCCTCCGAGTTGCTCACACAGTTTACTACTTTTTGTGTAGTTTTTGTCTGCCAGAAACTATAATTCACTAGCTGTGTATCATAAAAGAGTCATCATTTCTCCTCCTAGGGGTTTTCGAGGTTTCTTAATCCAAACCGCAAGTAACAAGGCATTGGCTACCTTAAGAGAGTCATAGTTACTCTTGCCCATTGCTCACCCAGTCTGCCACTTTTTCTTACTGTGGCCAGTCTGCCAGAAGCGATATGTCACTCGTTGTGTATCTTAAGAGATTCATCGTTACTCCTTCCATAGGTTACTGGTATTCACTGATTCAATGCCTCTCGTGACGAAAAAGTGGCTATCTTAATAGTGCAATACTTCTTCCTCCGAGTTGCTCACACAGTTTACTGCTTTTTGTGTAGTTTTTGTCTGCCAGAAACTATAATTCACTAGTTGTGTATCATAAAAGAGTCATCGTTTCTCCTCCTAGGGGTTTTCGAGATTTCTTAAGCCAAACCGCAAGTAACGAGGCATTGGCTACCTTAAGAGGGTCATAGTTACTCGTCCCCATTGCTCAACGAGTCTGCCACTTTTTCTTACTGTGGCCAGTCTGCCAGAAGCGATATGTCACTCGTTGTGTATCTTAAGAGATTCATCGTTACTCCTTCCATAGGTTACTGGTATTCTCTGAGTCAATACCTCTCTTGACGAAAAAGTGGCTATCTTAATAGTGCAATACTTCTTCTTCCGAGTTGCTCACACAGTTTACTGCTTTTTGTGTAGTTTTTGTCTGCCAGAAACTATAATTCACTAGTTGTGTATCATAAAAGAGTCATCGTTTCTCCTCCTAGGGGTTATTCGAGATTTCTTAATCCAAACCGCAAGTAACAAGGCATTGGCTACCTTAAGACAGTCATACTTACTCGTCCCAATTGCTCACCCAGTCTGCCACTTTTCCTTACTGCGGCCAGTCTGCCAGAAGCGATATGTCACTCGTTGTGTATCTTAAGAGATTCATCGTTACTCTTTCCATAGGTTACTGGTATTCTCTGATTCAATGCCTCTCGTGACGAAAAAGTGGCTATCTTAATAGTGCAATACTTCTTCCTCCCAGTTGCTCACACAGTTTACTACTTTTTTGTGTAGTTTTTGTATGCCAGAAACTATAATTCACTAGTTTTGTATCATAAAAGAGTCATCGTTTCTCCTCCTAGGGGTTATTCGAGACCTCTTAATCCAAACCGCAAGTAACGAGGCATTGGCTACCTTAAGAGAGTCATAGTTATTCGTCCCAATTGCTCACCCAGTCTGCCACTTTTTCTTACTGCGGACAGTCTGCCAGAAGCGATATGTCACTCGTTGTGTATCTTAAGAGATTCATCGTTACTCCTTCCATAGGTTACTGGTATTCTCTGAGTCAATACCTCTCTTGACGAAAAAGTGGCTATCTTAATAGTGCAATACTTCTTCCTCCCAGTTGCTCACACAGTTTACTACTTTTTGTGTACTTGCCAGTCTGCCAGAAGCGATATGTCACTAGTTGTGTATCATAAAAGAGTCATCGTTTCTCCTCCTAGGGGTTATTCGAGATTTCTTAATCCAAACCGCAAGTAACGAGGCATTGGCTACCTTAAGACAGTCATAGTTACTCGTCCCAATTGCTCACCCAGTCTGCCACTTTTCCTTACTGCGGCCAGTCTGCCAGAAGCGATATGTCACTCGTTGTGTATCTTAAGAGATTCATCGTTACTCTTTCCATAGGTTACTGGTATTCTCTGATTCAATGCCTCTCGTGACGAAAAAGTGGCTATCTTAATAGTGCAATACTTCTTCCTCCCATTTGCTCACACAGTTTACTACTTTTTTGTGTAGTTTTTGTCTGCCAGAAACTATAATTCACTAGTTTTGTATCATAAAAGAGTCATCGTTTCTCCTCCTAGGGGTTATTCGAGACCTCTTAATGCAAACCGCAAATAACGAGGCATTGGCTACCTTAAGAGAGTCATAGTTACTCGTCCCAATTGCTCACCCAGTCTGCCACTTTTCCTTACTGCGGCCAGTCTGCCAGAAGCGATATGTCACTCGTTGTGTATCTTAAGAGATTCATCGTTACTCTTTCCATAGGTTACTGGTATTCTCTGATTCAATGCCTCTCGTGACGAAAAAGTGGCTATCTTAATAGTGCAATACTTCTTCCTCCGAGTTGCTCACACAGTTTACTACTTTTTGTGTAGTTTTTGTCTGCCAGAAACTATAATTCACTAGCTGTGTATCATAAAAGAGTCATCATTTCTCCTCCTAGGGGTTTTCGAGATTTCTTAATCCAAACCGCAAGTAACAAGGCATTGGCTACCTTAAGAGAGTCATAGTTACTCGTGCCCATTGCCCACCCAGTCTGCCACTTTTTCTTACTGTGGCCAGTCTGCCAGAAGCGATATGTCACTCGTTGTGTATCTTAAGAGATTCATCGTTACTCCTTCCATAGGTTACTGGTATTCACTGATTCAATGCCTCTCGTGACGAAAAAGTGGCTATCTTAATAGTGCAATACTTCTTCCTCCGAGTTGCTCACACAGTTTACTGCTTTTTGTGTAGTTTTTGTCTGCCAGAAACTATAATTCACTAGTTGTGTATCATAAAAGAGTCATCGTTTCTCCTCCTAGGGGTTTTCGAGATTTCTTAATCCAAACCGCAAGTAACGAGGCATTGGCTACCTTAAGAGGGTCATAGTTACTCGTCCCCATTGCTCAACGAGTCTGCCACTTTTTCTTACTGTGGCCAGTCTGCCAGAAGCGATATGTCACTCGTTGTGTATCTTAAGAGATTCATCGTTACTCCTTCCATAGGTTACTGGTATTCTCTGAGTCAATACCTCTCTTGACGAAAAAGTGGCTATCTTAATAGTGCAATACTTCTTCCTCCGAGTTGCTCACACAGTTTACTGCTTTTTGTGTAGTTTTTGTCTGCCAGAAACTATAATTCACTAGTTGTGTATCATAAAAGAGTCATCGTTTCTCCTCCTAGGGGTTATTCGAGATTTCTTAATCCAAACCGCAAGTAACGAGGCATTGGCTACCTTAAGAGAGTCATAGTTACTCGTCCCAATTGCTCACCCAGTCTGCCACTTTTCCTTACTGCGGCCAGTCTGCCAGAAGCGATATGTCACTCGTTGTGTATCTTAAGAGATTCATCGTTACTCTTTCCATAGGTTACTGGTATTCTCTGATTCAATGCCTCTCGTGACGAATAAGTGGCTATCTTAATAGTGCAATACTTCTTCCTCCCAGTTGCTCACACAGTTTACTACTTTTTTGTGTAGTTTTTGTCTGCCAGAAACTATAATTCACTAGTTTTGTATCATAAAAGAGTCATCGTTTCTCCTCCTAGGGGTTTTCGAGATTTCTTAATCCAAACCGCAAGTAACGAGGCATTGGCTACCTTAAGAGGGTCATAGTTACTCGTCCCCATTGCTCAACGAGTCTGCCACTTTTTCTTACTGTGGCCAGTCTGCCAGAAGCGATATGTCACTCGTTGTGTATCTTAAGAGATTCATCGTTACTCCTTCCATAGGTTACTGGTATTCTCTGAGTCAATACCTCTCTTGACGAAAAAGTGGCTATCTTAATAGTGCAATACTTCTTCCTCCGAGTTGCTCACACAGTTTACTACTTTTTGTGTACTTGCCAGTCTGCCAGAAGCGATATGTCACTAGTTGTGTATCATAAAAGAGTCATCGTTTCTCCTCCTAGGGGTTATTCGAGATTTCTTAATCCAAACCGCAAGTAACGAGGCATTGGCTACCTTAAGAGAGTCATAGTTACTCGTCCCAATTGCTCACCCAGTCTGCCACTTTTCCTTACTGCGGCCAGTCTGCCAGAAGCGATATGTCACTCGTTGTGTATCTTAAGAGATTCATCGTTACTCTTTCCATAGGTTACTGGTATTCTCTGATTCAATGCCTCTCGTGACGAAAAAGTGGCTATCTTAATAGTGCAATACTTTTCCTCCCAGTTGCTCACACAGTTTACTACTTTTTTGTGTAGTCTTTGTATGCCAGAAACTATAATTCACTAGTTTTGTATCATAAAAGAGTCATCGTTTCTCCTCCTAGGGGTTATTCGAGACCTCTTAATCCAAACCGCAAGTAACGAGGCATTGGCTACCTTAAGAGAGTCATAGTTACTCGTCCCAATTGCTCACCCAGTCTGCCACTTTTTCTTACTGCGGCCAGTCTGCCAGAAGCGATATGTCACTCGTTGTGTATCTTAAGAGATTCATCGTTACTCTTTCCATAGGTTACTGGTATTCTCTGATTCAATGCCTCTCGTGACGAAAAAGTGGCTATCTTAATAGTGCAATACTTCTTCCTCCGAGTTGCTCACACAGTTTACTACTTTTTGTGTAGTTTTTGTCTGCCAGAAACTATAATTCACTAGCTGTGTATCATAAAAGAGTCATCATTTCTCCTCCTAGGGGTTTTCGAGATTTCTTAATCCAAACCGCAAGTAACAAGGCATTGGCTACCTTAAGAGAGTCATAGTTACTCGTGCCCATTGCCCACCCAGCCTGCCACTTTTTCTTACTGTGGCCAGTCTGCCAGAAGCGATATGTCACTCGTTGTGTATCTTAAGAGATTCATCGTTACTCCTTCCATAGGTTACTGGTATTCACTGATTCAATGCCTCTCGTGACGAAAAAGTGGCTATCTTAATAGTGCAATACTTCTTCCTCCGAGTTGCTCACACAGTTTACTGCTTTTTGTGTAGTTTTTGTCTGCCAGAAACTATAATTCACTAGTTGTGTATCATAAAAGAGTCATCGTTTCTCCTCCTAGGGGTTTTCGAGATTTCTTAATCCAAACCGCAAGTAACGAGGCATTGGCTACCTTAAGAGAGTCATAGTTACTCGTCCCAATTGCTCACCCAGTCTGCCACTTTTCCTTACTGCGGCCAGTCTGCCAGAAGCGATATGTCACTCGTTGTGTATCTTAAGAGATTCATCGTTACTCTTTCCATAGGTTACTGGTATTCTCTGATTCAATGCCTCTCGTGACGAAAAAGTGGCTATCTTAATAGTGCAATACTTTTCCTCCCAGTTGCTCACACAGTTTACTACTTTTTTGTGTAGTCTTTGTATGCCAGAAACTATAATTCACTAGTTTTGTATCATAAAAGAGTCATCGTTTCTCCTCCTAGGGGTTATTCGAGACCTCTTAATCCAAACCGCAAGTAACGAGGCATTGGCTACCTTAAGAGAGTCATAGTTACTCGTCCCAATTGCTCACCCAGTCTGCCACTTTTTCTTACTGCGGCCAGTCTGCCAGAAGCGATATGTCACTCGTTGTGTATCTTAAGAGATTCATCGTTACTCTTTCCATAGGTTACTGGTATTCTCTGATTCAATGCCTCTCGTGACGAAAAAGTGGCTATCTTAATAGTGCAATACTTCTTCCTCCGAGTTGCTCACACAGTTTACTACTTTTTGTGTAGTTTTTGTCTGCCAGAAACTATAATTCACTAGCTGTGTATCATAAAAGAGTCATCATTTCTCCTCCTAGGGGTTTTCGAGGTTTCTTAATCCAAACCGCAAGTAACAAGGCATTGGCTACCTTAAGAGAGTCATAGTTACTCTTGCCCATTGCTCACCCAGTCTGCCACTTTTTCTTACTGTGGCCAGTCTGCCAGAAGCGATATGTCACTCGTTGTGTATCTTAAGAGATTCATCGTTACTCCTTCCATAGGTTACTGGTATTCACTGATTCAATGCCTCTCGTGACGAAAAAGTGGCTATCTTAATAGTGCAATACTTCTTCCTCCGAGTTGCTCACACAGTTTACTGCTTTTTGTGTAGTTTTTGTCTGCCAGAAACTATAATTCACTAGTTGTGTATCATAAAAGAGTCATCGTTTCTCCTCCTAGGGGTTTTCGAGATTTCTTAATCCAAACCGCAAGTAACGAGGCATTGGCTACCTTAAGAGGGTCATAGTTACTCGTCCCCATTGCTCAACGAGTCTGCCACTTTTTCTTACTGTGGCCAGTCTGCCAGAAGCGATATGTCACTCGTTGTGTATCTTAAGAGATTCATCGTTACTCCTTCCATAGGTTACTGGTATTCTCTGAGTCAATACCTCTCTTGACGAAAAAGTGGCTATCTTAATAGTGCAATACTTCTTCTTCCGAGTTGCTCACACAGTTTACTGCTTTTTGTGTAGTTTTTGTCTGCCAGAAACTATAATTCACTAGTTGTGTATCATAAAAGAGTCATCGTTTCTCCTCCTAGGGGTTATTCGAGATTTCTTAATCCAAACCGCAAGTAACAAGGCATTGGCTACCTTAAGAGAGTCATAGTTACTCGTGCCCATTGCTCACCCAGTCTGCCACTTTTCCTTACTGCGGCCAGTCTGCCAGAAGCGATATGTCACTCGTTGTGTATCTTAAGAGATTCATCGTTACTCCTTCCATAGGTTACTGGTATTCACTGATTCAATGCCTCTCGTGACGAAAAAGTGGCTATCTTAATAGTGCAATACTTCTTCCTCCGAGTTGCTCACACAGTTTACTGCTTTTTGTGTAGTTTTTGTCTGCCAGAAACTATAATTCACTAGTTGTGTATCATAAAAGAGTCATCGTTTCTCCTCCTAGGGGTTTTCGAGATTTCTTAATCCAAACCGCAAGTAACGAGGCATTGGCTACCTTAAGAGGGTCATAGTTACTCGTCCCCATTGCTCAACGAGTCTGCCACTTTTTCTTACTGTGGCCAGTCTGCCAGAAGCGATATGTCACTCGTTGTGTATCTTAAGAGATTCATCGTTACTCCTTCCATAGGTTACTGGTATTCTCTGAGTCAATACCTCTCTTGACGAAAAAGTGGCTATCTTAATAGTGCAATACTTCTTCCTCCGAGTTGCTCACACAGTTTACTGCTTTTTGTGTAGTTTTTGTCTGCCAGAAACTATAATTCACTAGTTGTGTATCATAAAAGAGTCATCGTTTCTCCTCCTAGGGGTTATTCGAGATTTCTTAATCCAAACCGCAAGTAACGAGGCATTGGCTACCTTAAGAGAGTCATAGTTACTCGTCCCAATTGCTTACCCAGTCTGCCACTTTTCCTTACTGCGGCCAGTCTGCCAGAAGCGATATGTCACTCGTTGTGTATCTTAAGAGATTCATCGTTACTCTTTCCATAGGTTACTGGTATTCTCTGATTCAATGCCTCTCGTGACGAATAAGTGGCTATCTTAATAGTGCAATACTTCTTCCTCCCAGTTGCTCACACAGTTTACTACTTTTTTGTGTAGTTTTTGTCTGCCAGAAACTATAATTCACTTGTTTTGTATCATAAAACAGTCATCGTTTCTCCTCCTAGGGGTTTTCGAGATTTCTTAATCCAAACCGCAAGTAACGAGGCATTGGCTACCTTAAGAGGGTCATAGTTACTCGTCCCCATTGCTCAACGAGTCTGCCACTTTTTCTTACTGTGGCCAGTCTGCCAGAAGCGATATGTCACTCGTTGTGTATCTTAAGAGATTCATCGTTACTCCTTCCATAGGTTACTGGTATTCTCTGAGTCAATACCTCTCTTGACGAAAAAGTGGCTATCTTAATAGTGCAATACTTCTTCCTCCGAGTTGCTCACACAGTTTACTACTTTTTGTGTACTTGCCAGTCTGCCAGAAGCGATATGTCACTAGTTGTGTATCATAAAAGAGTCATCGTTTCTCCTCCTAGGGGTTATTCGAGATTTCTTAATCCAAACCGCAAGTAACGAGGCATTGGCTACCTTAAGAGAGTCATAGTTACTCGTCCCAATTGCTCACCCAGTCTGCCACTTTTCCTTACTGCGGCCAGTCTGCCAGAAGCGATATGTCACTCGTTGTGTATCTTAAGAGATTCATCGTTACTCTTTCCATAGGTTACTGGTATTCTCTGATTCAATGCCTCTCGTGACGAAAAAGTGGCTATCTTAATAGTGCAATACTTTTCCTCCCAGTTGCTCACACAGTTTACTACTTTTTTGTGTAGTCTTTGTATGCCAGAAACTATAATTCACTAGTTTTGTATCATAAAAGAGTCATCGTTTCTCCTCCTAGGGGTTATTCGAGACCTCTTAATCCAAACCGCAAGTAACGAGGCATTGGCTACCTTAAGAGAGTCATAGTTACTCGTCCCAATTGCTCACCCAGTCTGCCACTTTTTCTTACTGCGGCCAGTCTGCCAGAAGCGATATGTCACTCGTTGTGTATCTTAAGAGATTCATCGTTACTCTTTCCATAGGTTACTGGTATTCTCTGATTCAATGCCTCTCGTGACGAAAAAGTGGCTATCTTAATAGTGCAATACTTCTTCCTCCGAGTTGCTCACACAGTTTACTACTTTTTGTGTAGTTTTTGTCTGCCAGAAACTATAATTCACTAGCTGTGTATCATAAAAGAGTCATCATTTCTCCTCCTAGGGGTTTTCGAGGTTTCTTAATCCAAACCGCAAGTAACAAGGCATTGGCTACCTTAAGAGAGTCATAGTTACTCTTGCCCATTGCTCACCCAGTCTGCCACTTTTTCTTACTGTGGCCAGTCTGCCAGAAGCGATATGTCACTCGTTGTGTATCTTAAGAGATTCATCGTTACTCCTTCCATAGGTTACTGGTATTCACTGATTCAATGCCTCTCGTGACGAAAAAGTGGCTATCTTAATAGTGCAATACTTCTTCCTCCGAGTTGCTCACACAGTTTACTGCTTTTTGTGTAGTTTTTGTCTGCCAGAAACTATAATTCACTAGTTGTGTATCATAAAAGAGTCATCGTTTCTCCTCCTAGGGGTTTTCGAGATTTCTTAATCCAAACCGCAAGTAACGAGGCATTGGCTACCTTAAGAGGGTCATAGTTACTCGTCCCCATTGCTCAACGAGTCTGCCACTTTTTCTTACTGTGGCCAGTCTGCCAGAAGCGATATGTCACTCGTTGTGTATCTTAAGAGATTCATCGTTACTCCTTCCATAGGTTACTGGTATTCTCTGAGTCAATACCTCTCTTGACGAAAAAGTGGCTATCTTAATAGTGCAATACTTCTTCTTCCGAGTTGCTCACACAGTTTACTGCTTTTTGTGTAGTTTTTGTCTGCCAGAAACTATGATTCACTAGTTGTGTATCATAAAAGAGTCATCGTTTCTCCTCCTAGGGGTTATTCGAGATTTCTTAATCCAAACCGCAAGTAACGAGGCATTGGCTACCTTAAGAGAGTCATAGTTACTCGTCCCAATTGCTCACCCAGTCTGCCACTTTTCCTTACTGCGGCCAGTCTGCCAGAAGCGATATGTCACTCGTTGTGTATCTTAAGAGATTCATCGTTACTCCTTCCATAGGTTACTGGTATTCTCTGAGTCAATACCTCTCTTGACGAAAAAGTGGCTATCTTAATAGTGCAATACTTCTTCCTCCGAGTTGCTCACACAGTTTACTGCTTTTTGTGTAGTTTTTGTCTGCCAGAAACTATAATTCACTAGTTGTGTATCATAAAAGAGTCATCGTTTCTCCTCCTAGGGGTTTTCGAGATTTCTTAATCCAAACCGCAAGTAACGAGGCATTGGCTACCTTAAGAGGGTCATAGTTACTCGTCCCCATTGCTCAACGAGTCTGCCACTTTTTCTTACTGTGGCCAGTCTGCCAGAAGCGATATGTCACTCGTTGTGTATCTTAAGAGATTCATCGTTACTCCTTCCATAGGTTACAGGTATTCTCTGAGTCAATACCTCTCTTGACGAAAAAGTGGCTATCTTAATAGTGCAATACTTCTTCCTCCGAGTTGCTCACACAGTTTACTACTTTTTGTGTACTTTCCAGTCTGCCAGAAGCGATATGTCACTAGTTGTGTATCATAAAAGAGTCATCGTTTCTCCTCCTAGGGGTTATTCGAGATTTCTTAATCCAAACCGCAAGTAACGAGGCATTGGCTACCTTAAGAGAGTCATAGTTACTCGTGCCCATTGCCCACCCAGTCTGCCACTTTTTCTTACTGTGGCCAGTCTGCCAGAAGCGATATGTCACTCGTTGTGTATCTTAAGAGATTCATCGTTACTCCTTCCATAGGTTACTGGTATTCACTGATTCAATGCCTCTCGTGACGAAAAAGTGGCTATCTTAATAGTGCAATACTTCTTCCTCCGAGTTGCTCACACAGTTTACTGCTTTTTGTGTAGTTTTTGTCTGCCAGAAACTATAATTCACTAGTTGTGTATCATAAAAGAGTCATCGTTTCTCCTCCTAGGGGTTTTCGAGATTTCTTAATCCAAACCGCAAGTAACGAGGCATTGGCTACCTTAAGAGGGTCATAGTTACTCGTCCCCATTGCTCAACGAGTCTGCCACTTTTTCTTACTGTGGCCAGTCTGCCAGAAGCGATATGTCACTCGTTGTGTATCTTAAGAGATTCATCGTTACTCCTTCCATAGGTTACTGGTATTCTCTGAGTCAATACCTCTCTTGACGAAAAAGTGGCTATCTTAATAGTGCAATACTTCTTCCTCCGAGTTGCTCACACAGTTTACTGCTTTTTGTGTAGTTTTTGTCTGCCAGAAACTATAATTCACTAGTTGTGTATCATAAAAGAGTCATCGTTTCTCCTCCTAGGGGTTATTCGAGATTTCTTAATCCAAACCGCAAGTAACGAGGCATTGGCTACCTTAAGAGAGTCATAGTTACTCGTCCCAATTGCTCACCCAGTCTGCCACTTTTCCTTACTGCGGCCAGTCTGCCAGAAGCGATATGTCACTCGTTGTGTATCTTAAGAGATTCATCGTTACTCTTTCCATAGGTTACTGGTATTCTCTGATTCAATGCCTCTCGTGACGAATAAGTGGCTATCTTAATAGTGCAATACTTCTTCCTCCCAGTTGCTCACACAGTTTACTACTTTTTTGTGTAGTTTTTGTCTGCCAGAAACTATAATTCACTAGTTTTGTATCATAAAAGAGTCATCGTTTCTCCTCCTAGGGGTTTTCGAGATTTCTTAATCCAAACCGCAAGTAACGAGGCATTGGCTACCTTAAGAGGGTCATAGTTACTCGTCCCCATTGCTCAACGAGTCTGCCACTTTTTCTTACTGTGGCCAGTCTGCCAGAAGCGATATGTCACTCGTTGTGTATCTTAAGAGATTCATCGTTACTCCTTCCATAGGTTACTGGTATTCTCTGAGTCAATACCTCTCTTGACGAAAAAGTGGCTATCTTAATAGTGCAATACTTCTTCCTCCGAGTTGCTCACACAGTTTACTACTTTTTGTGTACTTGCCAGTCTGCCAGAAGCGATATGTCACTAGTTGTGTATCATAAAAGAGTCATCGTTTCTCCTCCTAGGGGTTATTCGAGATTTCTTAATCCAAACCGCAAGTAACGAGGCATTGGCTACCTTAAGAGAGTCATAGTTACTCGTCCCAATTGCTCACCCAGTCTGCCACTTTTCCTTACTGCGGCCAGTCTGCCAGAAGCGATATGTCACTCGTTGTGTATCTTAAGAGATTCATCGTTACTCTTTCCATAGGTTACTGGTATTCTCTGATTCAATGCCTCTCGTGACGAAAAAGTGGCTATCTTAATAGTGCAATACTTTTCCTCCCAGTTGCTCACACAGTTTACTACTTTTTTGTGTAGTCTTTGTATGCCAGAAACTATAATTCACTAGTTTTGTATCATAAAAGAGTCATCGTTTCTCCTCCTAGGGGTTATTCGAGACCTCTTAATCCAAACCGCAAGTAACGAGGCATTGGCTACCTTAAGAGAGTCATAGTTACTCGTCCCAATTGCTCACCCAGTCTGCCACTTTTTCTTACTGCGGCCAGTCTGCCAGAAGCGATATGTCACTCGTTGTGTATCTTAAGAGATTCATCGTTACTCTTTCCATAGGTTACTGGTATTCTCTGATTCAATGCCTCTCGTGACGAAAAAGTGGCTATCTTAATAGTGCAATACTTCTTCCTCCGAGTTGCTCACACAGTTTACTACTTTTTGTGTAGTTTTTGTCTGCCAGAAACTATAATTCACTAGCTGTGTATCATAAAAGAGTCATCATTTCTCCTCCTAGGGGTTTTCGAGATTTCTTAATCCAAACCGCAAGTAACAAGGCATTGGCTACCTTAAGAGAGTCATAGTTACTCGTGCCCATTGCCCACCCAGCCTGCCACTTTTTCTTACTGTGGCCAGTCTGCCAGAAGCGATATGTCACTCGTTGTGTATCTTAAGAGATTCATCGTTACTCCTTCCATAGGTTACTGGTATTCACTGATTCAATGCCTCTCGTGACGAAAAAGTGGCTATCTTAATAGTGCAATACTTCTTCCTCCGAGTTGCTCACACAGTTTACTGCTTTTTGTGTAGTTTTTGTCTGCCAGAAACTATAATTCACTAGTTGTGTATCATAAAAGAGTCATCGTTTCTCCTCCTAGGGGTTTTCGAGATTTCTTAATCCAAACCGCAAGTAACGAGGCATTGGCTACCTTAAGAGAGTCATAGTTACTCGTCCCAATTGCTCACCCAGTCTGCCACTTTTCCTTACTGCGGCCAGTCTGCCAGAAGCGATATGTCACTCGTTGTGTATCTTAAGAGATTCATCGTTACTCTTTCCATAGGTTACTGGTATTCTCTGATTCAATGCCTCTCGTGACGAAAAAGTGGCTATCTTAATAGTGCAATACTTTTCCTCCCAGTTGCTCACACAGTTTACTACTTTTTTGTGTAGTCTTTGTATGCCAGAAACTATAATTCACTAGTTTTGTATCATAAAAGAGTCATCGTTTCTCCTCCTAGGGGTTATTCGAGACCTCTTAATCCAAACCGCAAGTAACGAGGCATTGGCTACCTTAAGAGAGTCATAGTTACTCGTCCCAATTGCTCACCCAGTCTGCCACTTTTTCTTACTGCGGCCAGTCTGCCAGAAGCGATATGTCACTCGTTGTGTATCTTAAGAGATTCATCGTTACTCTTTCCATAGGTTACTGGTATTCTCTGATTCAATGCCTCTCGTGACGAAAAAGTGGCTATCTTAATAGTGCAATACTTCTTCCTCCGAGTTGCTCACACAGTTTACTACTTTTTGTGTAGTTTTTGTCTGCCAGAAACTATAATTCACTAGCTGTGTATCATAAAAGTGTCATCATTTCTCCTCCTAGGGGTTTTCGAGGTTTCTTAATCCAAACCGCAAGTAACAAGGCATTGGCTACCTTAAGAGAGTCATAGTTACTCTTGCCCATTGCTCACCCAGTCTGCCACTTTTTCTTACTGTGGCCAGTCTGCCAGAAGCGATATGTCACTCGTTGTGTATCTTAAGAGATTCATCGTTACTCCTTCCATAGGTTACTGGTATTCACTGATTCAATGCCTCTCGTGACGAAAAAGTGGCTATCTTAATAGTGCAATACTTCTTCCTCCGAGTTGCTCACACAGTTTACTGCTTTTTGTGTAGTTTTTGTCTGCCAGAAACTATAATTCACTAGTTGTGTATCATAAAAGAGTCATCGTTTCTCCTCCAAGGGGTTTTCGAGATTTCTTAATCCAAACCGCAAGTAACGAGGCATTGGCTACCTTAAGAGGGTCATAGTTACTCGTCCCCATTGCTCAACGAGTCTGCCACTTTTTCTTACTGTGGCCAGTCTGCCAGAAGCGATATGTCACTCGTTGTGTATCTTAAGAGATTCATCGTTACTCCTTCCATAGGTTACTGGTATTCTCTGAGTCAATACCTCTCTTGACGAAAAAGTGGCTATCTTAATAGTGCAATACTTCTTCTTCCGAGTTGCTCACACAGTTTACTGCTTTTTGTGTAGTTTTTGTCTGCCAGAAACTATAATTCACTAGTTGTGTATCATAATAGAGTCATCGTTTCTCCTCCTAGGGGTTATTCGAGATTTCTTAATCCAAACCGCAAGTAACAAGGCATTGGCTACCTTAAGAGAGTCATAGTTACTCGTGCCCATTGCTCACCCAGTCTGCCACTTTTCCTTACTGCGGCCAGTCTGCCAGAAGCGATATGTCACTCGTTGTGTATCTTAAGAGATTCATCGTTACTCCTTCCATAGGTTACTGGTATTCACTGATTCAATGCCTCTCGTGACGAAAAAGTGGCTATCTTAATAGTGCAATACTTCTTCCTCCGAGTTGCTCACACAGTTTACTGCTTTTTGTGTAGTTTTTGTCTGCCAGAAACTATAATTCACTAGTTGTGTATCATAAAAGAGTCATCGTTTCTCCTCCTAGGGGTTTTCGAGATTTCTTAATCCAAACCGCAAGTAACGAGGCATTGGCTACCTTAAGAGGGTCATAGTTACTCGTCCCCATTGCTCAACGAGTCTGCCACTTTTTCTTACTGTGGCCAGTCTGCCAGAAGCGATATGTCACTCGTTGTGTATCTTAAGAGATTCATCGTTACTCCTTCCATAGGTTACTGGTATTCTCTGAGTCAATACCTCTCTTGACGAAAAAGTGGCTATCTTAATAGTGCAATACTTCTTCCTCCGAGTTGCTCACACAGTTTACTGCTTTTTGTGTAGTTTTTGTCTGCCAGAAACTATAATTCACTAGTTGTGTATCATAAAAGAGTCATCGTTTCTCCTCCTAGGGGTTATTCGAGATTTCTTAATCCAAACCGCAAGTAACGAGGCATTGGCTACCTTAAGAGAGTCATAGTTACTCGTCCCAATTGCTTACCCAGTCTGCCACTTTTCCTTACTGCGGCCAGTCTGCCAGAAGCGATATGTCACTCGTTGTGTATCTTAAGAGATTCATCGTTACTCTTTCCATAGGTTACTGGTATTCTCTGATTCAATGCCTCTCGTGACGAATAAGTGGCTATCTTAATAGTGCAATACTTCTTCCTCCCAGTTGCTCACACAGTTTACTACTTTTTTGTGTAGTTTTTGTCTGCCAGAAACTATAATTCACTTGTTTTGTATCATAAAACAGTCATCGTTTCTCCTCCTAGGGGTTTTCGAGATTTCTTAATCCAAACCGCAAGTAACGAGGCATTGGCTACCTTAAGAGGGTCATAGTTACTCGTCCCCATTGCTCAACGAGTCTGCCACTTTTTCTTACTGTGGCCAGTCTGCCAGAAGCGATATGTCACTCGTTGTGTATCTTAAGAGATTCATCGTTACTCCTTCCATAGGTTACTGGTATTCTCTGAGTCAATACCTCTCTTGACGAAAAAGTGGCTATCTTAATAGTGCAATACTTCTTCCTCCGAGTTGCTCACACAGTTTACTACTTTTTGTGTACTTGCCAGTCTGCCAGAAGCGATATGTCACTAGTTGTGTATCATAAAAGAGTCATCGTTTCTCCTCCTAGGGGTTATTCGAGATTTCTTAATCCAAACCGCAAGTAACGAGGCATTGGCTACCTTAAGAGAGTCATAGTTACTCGTCCCAATTGCTCACCCAGTCTGCCACTTTTCCTTACTGCGGCCAGTCTGCCAGAAGCGATATGTCACTCGTTGTGTATCTTAAGAGATTCATCGTTACTCTTTCCATAGGTTACTGGTATTCTCTGATTCAATGCCTCTCGTGACGAAAAAGTGGCTATCTTAATAGTGCAATACTTTTCCTCCCAGTTGCTCACACAGTTTACTACTTTTTTGTGTAGTCTTTGTATGCCAGAAACTATAATTCACTAGTTTTGTATCATAAAAGAGTCATCGTTTCTCCTCCTAGGGGTTATTCGAGACCTCTTAATCCAAACCGCAAGTAACGAGGCATTGGCTACCTTAAGAGAGTCATAGTTACTCGTCCCAATTGCTCACCCAGTCTGCCACTTTTTCTTACTGCGGCCAGTCTGCCAGAAGCGATATGTCACTCGTTGTGTATCTTAAGAGATTCATCGTTACTCTTTCCATAGGTTACTGGTATTCTCTGATTCAATGCCTCTCGTGACGAAAAAGTGGCTATCTTAATAGTGCAATACTTCTTCCTCCGAGTTGCTCACACAGTTTACTACTTTTTGTGTAGTTTTTGTCTGCCAGAAACTATAATTCACTAGCTGTGTATCATAAAAGAGTCATCATTTCTCCTCCTAGGGGTTTTCGAGGTTTCTTAATCCAAACCGCAAGTAACAAGGCATTGGCTACCTTAAGAGAGTCATAGTTACTCTTGCCCATTGCTCACCCAGTCTGCCACTTTTTCTTACTGTGGCCAGTCTGCCAGAAGCGATATGTCACTCGTTGTGTATCTTAAGAGATTCATCGTTACTCCTTCCATAGGTTACTGGTATTCACTGATTCAATGCCTCTCGTGACGAAAAAGTGGCTATCTTAATAGTGCAATACTTCTTCCTCCGAGTTGCTCACACAGTTTACTGCTTTTTGTGTAGTTTTTGTCTGCCAGAAACTATAATTCACTAGTTGTGTATCATAAAAGAGTCATCGTTTCTCCTCCTAGGGGTTTTCGAGATTTCTTAATCCAAACCGCAAGTAACGAGGCATTGGCTACCTTAAGAGGGTCATAGTTACTCGTCCCCATTGCTCAACGAGTCTGCCACTTTTTCTTACTGTGGCCAGTCTGCCAGAAGCGATATGTCACTCGTTGTGTATCTTAAGAGATTCATCGTTACTCCTTCCATAGGTTACTGGTATTCTCTGAGTCAATACCTCTCTTGACGAAAAAGTGGCTATCTTAATAGTGCAATACTTCTTCTTCCGAGTTGCTCACACAGTTTACTGCTTTTTGTGTAGTTTTTGTCTGCCAGAAACTATGATTCACTAGTTGTGTATCATAAAAGAGTCATCGTTTCTCCTCCTAGGGGTTATTCGAGATTTCTTAATCCAAACCGCAAGTAACGAGGCATTGGCTACCTTAAGAGAGTCATAGTTACTCGTCCCAATTGCTCACCCAGTCTGCCACTTTTCCTTACTGCGGCCAGTCTGCCAGAAGCGATATGTCACTCGTTGTGTATCTAAAGAGATTCATCGTTACTCTTTCCATAGGTTACTGGTATTCTCTGATTCAATGCCTCTCGTGACGAATAAGTGGCTATCTTAATAGTGCAATACTTCTTCCTCCCAGTTGCTCACACAGTTTACTACTTTTTTGTGTAGTTTTTGTCTGCCAGAAACTATAGTTCACTAGTTTTGTATCATAAAACAGTCATCGTTTCTCCTCCTAGGGGTTTTCGAGATTTCTTAATCCAAACCGCAAGTAACGAGGCATTGGCTACCTTAAGAGGGTCATAGTTACTCGTCCCCATTGCTCAACGAGTCTGCCACTTTTTCTTACTGTGGCCAGTCTGCCAGAAGCGATATGTCACTCGTTGTGTATCTTAAGAGATTCATCGTTACTCCTTCCATAGGTTACAGGTATTCTCTGAGTCAATACCTCTCTTGACGAAAAAGTGGCTATCTTAATAGTGCAATACTTCTTCCTCCGAGTTGCTCACACAGTTTACTACTTTTTGTGTACTTTCCAGTCTGCCAGAAGCGATATGTCACTAGTTGTGTATCATAAAAGAGTCATCGTTTCTCCTCCTAGGGGTTATTCGAGATTTCTTAATCCAAACCGCAAGTAACGAGGCATTGGCTACCTTAAGAGAGTCATAGTTTTTCGTCCCAATTGCTCACCCAGTCTGCCACTTTTCCTTACTGCGGCCAGTCTGCCAGAAGCGATATGTCACTCGTTGTGTATCTTAAGAGATTCATCGTTACTCTTTCCATAGGTTACTGGTATTCTCTGATTCAATGCCTCTCGTGACGAAAAAGTGGCTATCTTAATAGTGCAATACTTCTTCCTCCCAGTTGCTCACACAGTTTACTACTTTTTTGTGTAGTTTTTGTCTGCCAGAAACTATAATTCACTAGTTTTGTATCATAAAACAGTCATCGTTTCTCCTCCTAGGGGTTTTCGAGATTTCTTAATCCAAACCGCAAGTAACGAGGCATTGGCTACCTTAAGAGAGTCATAGTTACTCGTCCCCATTGCTCAACCAGTCTGCCACTTTTTCTTACTTTGGCCAGTCTGCCAGAAGCGATATGTCACTCGTTGTGTATCTTAAGAGATTAATCGTTACTCCTTCCATAGGTTACTGGTATTCTCTGAGTCAATACCTCTCTTGACGAAAAAGTGGCTATCTTAATAGTGCAATACTTCTTCCTCCGAGTTGCTCACACAGTTTACTACTTTTTGTGTACTTGCCAGTCTGCCAGAAGCGATATGTCACTAGTTGTGTATCATAAAAGAGTCATCGTTTCTCCTCCTAGGGGTTATTCGAGATTTCTTAATCCAAACCGCAAGTAACGAGGCATTGGCTACCTTAAGAGAGTCATAGTTACTCGTCCCAATTGCTCACCCAGTCTGCCACTTTTCCTTACTGCGGCCAGTCTGCCAGAAGCGATATGTCACTCGTTGTGTATCTAAAGAGATTCATCGTTACTCTTTCCATAGGTTACTGGTATTCTCTGATTCAATGCCTCTCGTGACGAATAAGTGGCTATCTTAATAGTGCAATACTTCTTCCTCCCAGTTGCTCACACAGTTTACTACTTTTTTGTGTAGTTTTTGTCTGCCAGAAACTATAGTTCACTAGTTTTGTATCATAAAACAGTCATCGTTTCTCCTCCTAGGGGTTTTCGAGATTTCTTAATCCAAACCGCAAGTAACGAGGCATTGGCTACCTTAAGAGGGTCATAGTTACTCGTCCCCATTGCTCAACGAGTCTGCCACTTTTTCTTACTGTGGCCAGTCTGCCAGAAGCGATATGTCACTCGTTGTGTATCTTAAGAGATTCATCGTTACTCCTTCCATAGGTTACAGGTATTCTCTGAGTCAATACCTCTCTTGACGAAAAAGTGGCTATCTTAATAGTGCAATACTTCTTCCTCCGAGTTGCTCACACAGTTTACTACTTTTTGTGTACTTTCCAGTCTGCCAGAAGCGATATGTCACTAGTTGTGTATCATAAAAGAGTCATCGTTTCTCCTCCTAGGGGTTATTCGAGATTTCTTAATCCAAACCGCAAGTAACGAGGCATTGGCTACCTTAAGAGAGTCATAGTTTTTCGTCCCAATTGCTCACCCAGTCTGCCACTTTTCCTTACTGCGGCCAGTCTGCCAGAAGCGATATGTCACTCGTTGTGTATCTTAAGAGATTCATCGTTACTCTTTCCATAGGTTACTGGTATTCTCTGATTCAATGCCTCTCGTGACGAAAAAGTGGCTATCTTAATAGTGCAATACTTCTTCCTCCCAGTTGCTCACACAGTTTACTACTTTTTTGTGTAGTTTTTGTCTGCCAGAAACTATAATTCACTAGTTTTGTATCATAAAACAGTCATCGTTTCTCCTCCTAGGGGTTTTCGAGATTTCTTAATCCAAACCGCAAGTAACGAGGCATTGGCTACCTTAAGAGAGTCATAGTTACTCGTCCCCATTGCTCAACCAGTCTGCCACTTTTTCTTACTTTGGCCAGTCTGCCAGAAGCGATATGTCACTCGTTGTGTATCTTAAGAGATTAATCGTTACTCCTTCCATAGGTTACTGGTATTCTCTGAGTCAATACCTCTCTTGACGAAAAAGTGGCTATCTTAATAGTGCAATACTTCTTCCTCCGAGTTGCTCACACAGTTTACTACTTTTTGTGTACTTGCCAGTCTGCCAGAAGCGATATGTCACTAGTTGTGTATCATAAAAGAGTCATCGTTTCTCCTCCTAGGGGTTATTCGAGATTTCTTAATCCAAACCGCAAGTAACGAGGCATTGGCTACCTTAAGACAGTCATAGTTACTCGTCCCAATTGCTCACCCAGTCTGCCACTTTTCCTTACTGCGGCCAGTCTGCCAGAAGCGATATGTCACTCGTTGTGTATCTTAAGAGATTCATCGTTACTCTTTCCATAGGTTACTGGTATTCTCTGATTCAATGCCTCTCGTGACGAAAAAGTGGCTATCTTAATAGTGCAATACTTCTTCCTCCCAGTTGCTCACACAGTTTACTACTTTTTTGTGTAGTTTTTGTCTGCCAGAAACTATAATTCACTAGTTTTGTATCATAAAACAGTCATCGTTTCTCCTCCTAGGGGTTTTCGAGATTTCTTAATCCAAACCGCAAGTAACGAGGCATTGGCTACCTTAAGAGAGTCATAGTTACTCGTCCCCATTGCTCAACCAGTCTGTCACTTTTTCTTACTTTGGCCAGTCTGCCAGAAGCGATATGTCACTCGTTGTGTATCTTAAGAGATTCATCGTTACTCCTTCCATAGGTTACTGGTATTCTCTGAGTCAATACCTCTCTTGACGAAAAAGTGGCTATCTTAATAGTGCAATACTTCTTCCTCCGAGTTGCTCACACAGTTTACTACTTTTTGTGTACTTGCCAGTCTGCCAGAAGCGATATGTCACTAGTTGTGTATCATAAAAGAGTCATCGTTTCTCCTCCTAGGGGTTATTCGAGATTTCTTAATCCAAACCGCAAGTAACGAGGCATTGGCTACCTTAAGAGAGTCATAGTTACTCGTCCCAATTGCTCACCCAGTCTACCACTTTTCCTTACTGCGGCCAGTCTGCCAGAAGCGATATGTCACTCGTTGTGTATCTTAAGAGATTCATCGTTACTCTTTCCATAGGTTACTGGTATTCTCTGAGTCAATGCCTCTCGTGACGAAAAAGTGGCTATCTTAATAGTGCAATACTTCTTCCTCCCATTTGCTCACACAGTTTACTACTTTTTTGTGTAGTTTTTGTCTGCCAGAAACTATAATTCACTAGTTTTGTATCATAAAAGAGTCATCGTTTCTCCTCCTAGGTGTTATTCGAGACCTCTAAATGCAAACCGCAAGTAACGAGGCATTGGCTACCTTAAGAGAGTCATAGTTACTCGTCCCAATTGCTCACCCAGTCTGCCACTTTTCCTTACTGCGGCCAGTCTGCCAGAAGCGATATGTCACTCGTTGTGTATCTTAAGAGATTCACCGTTACTCTTTCCATAGGTTACTGGTATTCTCTGATTCAATGCCTCTCGTGACGAAAAAGTGGCTATCTTAATAGTGCAATACTTCTTCCTCCGAGTTGCTCACACAGTTTACTACTTTTTGTGTAGTTTTTGTCTGCCAGAATTTATAATTCACTAGCTGTGTATCATAAAAGTGTCATCGTTTCTCCTCCTAGTGGTTTTCGAGATTTCTTAATCCAAACCGCAAGTAACAAGGCATTGGCTACCTTAAGAGAGTCGTAGTTACTCGTGCCCATTGCTCACCCAGTCTGCCGCTTTTTCTTACTGTGGCCAGTCTGCCAGAAGCGATATGTCACTCGTTGTGTATCTTAAGAGATTCATCGTTACTCCTTCCATAGGTTACTGGTATTCACTGATTCAATGCCTCTCGTGACGAAAAAGTGGCTATCTTAATAGTGCAATACTTCTTCCTCCGAGTTGCTCACACAGTTTACTGCTTTTTGTGTAGTTTTTGTCTGCCAGAAACTATAATTCACTAGTTGTGTATCATAAAAGAGTCATCGTTTCTCCTCCTAGGGGTTATTCGAGATTTCTTAATCCAAACCGCAAGTAACGAGGCATTGGCTACCTTAAGAGAGTCATAGTTTCTCGTCCCAATTGCTCACCCAGTCTGCCACTTTTCCTTACTGCGGCCAGTCTGCCAGAAGCGATATGTCACTCGTTGTGTATCTTAAGAGATTCACCGTTACTCTTTCCATAGGTTACTGGTATTCTCTGATTCAATGCCTCTCGTGACGAAAAAGTGGCTATCTTAATAGTGCAATACTTCTTCCTCCGAGTTGCTCACACAGTTTACTACTTTTTGTGTAGTTTTTGTCTGCCAGAAACTATAATTCACTAGCTGTGTATCATAAAAGTGTCATCGTTTCTCCTCCTAGGGGTTTTCGAGATTTCTTAATCCAAACCGCAAGTAACAAGGCATTGGCTACCTTAAGAGAGTCGTAGTTACTCGTGCCCATTGCTCACCCAGTCTGCCGCTTTTTCTTACTGTGGCCAGTCTGCCAGAAGCGATATGTCACTCGTTGTGTATCTTAAGAGATTCATCGTTACTCCTTCCATAGGTTACTGGTATTCACTGATTCAATGCCTCTCGTGACGAAAAAGTGGCTATCTTAATAGTGCAATACTTCTTCCTCCGAGTTGCTCACACAGTTTACTGCTTTTTGTGTAGTTTTTGTCTGCCAGAAACTATAATTCACTAGTTGTGTATCATAAAAGAGTCATCGTTTCTCCTCCTAGGGGTTATTCGAGATTTCTTAATCCAAACCGCAAGTAACGAGGCATTGGCTACATTAAGAGAGTCATAGTTACTCGTCCCAATTGCTCACCCAGTCTGCCACTTTTCCTTACTGCGGGCAGCCTGCCAGAAGCGATATGTCACTCGTTGTGTATCTTAAGAGATTCATCGTTACTCCTTCCATAGGTTACTGGTATTCTCTGAGTCAATACCTCTCTTGACGAAAAAGTGGCTATCTTAATAGTGCAATACTTCTTCCTCCGAGTTGCTCACACAGTTTACTGCTTTTTGTGTAGTTTTTGTCTGCCAGAAACTATAATTCACTAGTTGTGTATCATAAAAGAGTCATCGTTTCTCCTCCTAGGGGTTATTCGAGATTTCTTAATCCAAACCGCAAGTAACGAGGCATTGGCTACCTTAAGAGAGTCATAGTTACTCCTCCCAATTGCTCACCCAGTCTGCCACTTTCCTTACTGCGGCCAGTCTGCCAGAAGCGATATGTCACTCGTTGTGTATCTTAAGAGATTCATCGTTACTCTTTCCATAGGTTACTGGTATTCTCTGAGTCAATGCCTCTCGTGACGAAAAAGTGGCTATCTTAATAGTGCAATACTTCTTCCTCCCATTTGCTCACACAGTTTACTACTTCTTTGTGTAGTTTTTGTCTGCCAGAAGCTATAATTCACTAGTTTTGTATCATAAAAGAGTCATCGTTTCTCCTCCTAGGGGTTATTCGAGACCTCTTAATGCAAACCGCAAGTAACGAGGCATTGGCTACCTTAAGAGAGTCATAGTTACTCGTCCCAATTGCTCACCCAGTCTGCCACTTTTCCTTACTGCGGCCAGTCTGCCAGAAGCGATATGTCACTCGTTGTGTATCTTAAGAGATTCATCGTTACTCTTTCCATAGGTTACTGGTATTCTCTGATTCAATGCCTCTCGTGACGAAAAAGTGGCTATCTTAATAGTGCAATACTTCTTCCTCCGAGTTGCTCACACAGTTTACTACTTTTTGTGTAGTTTTTGTCTGCCAGAAACTATAATTCACTAGCTGTGTATCATAAAAGAGTCATCGTTTCTCCTCCTAGGGGTTATTCGAGATTTCTTAATCCAAACCGCAAGTAACGAGGCATTGGCTACATTAAGGGAGTCATAGTTACTCGTCCCAATTGCTCACCCAGTCTGCCACTTTTCCTTACTGCGGGCAGTCTGCCAGAAGCGATATGTCACTCGTTGTGTATCTTAAGAGATTCATCGTTACTCCTTCCATAGGTTACTGGTATTCTCTGAGTCAATACCTCTCTTGACGAAAAAGTGGCTATCTTAATAGTGCAATACTTCTTCCTCCGAGTTGCTCACACAGTTTACTGCTTTTTGTGTAGTTTTTGTCTGCCAGAAACTATAATTCACTAGTTGTGTATCATAAAAGAGTCATCGTTTCTCCTCCTAGGGGTTATTCGAGATTTCTTAATCCAAACCGCAAGTAACGAGGCATTGGCTACCTTAAGAGAGTCATAGTTACTCGTCCCCATTGCTCAACCAGTCTGCCACTTTTTCTTACTTTGGCCAGTCTGCCAGAAGCGATATGTCACTCGTTGTGTATCTTAAGAGATTCATCGTTACTCCTTCCATAGGTTACTGGTATTCTCTGAGTCAATACCTCTCTTGACGAAAAAGTGGCTATCTTAATAGTGCAATACTTCTTCCTCCGAGTTGCTCACACAGTTTACTACTTTTTGTGTAGTTTTTGTCTGCCAGAAACTATAATTCACTAGCTGTGTATCATAAAAGAGTCATCGTTTCTCCTCCTAGGGGTTTTCGAGATTTCTTAATCCAAACCGCAAGTAACAAGGCATTGGCTACCTTAAGAGAGTCGTAGTTACTCGTGCCCATTGCTCACCCAGTCTGCCGCTTTTTCTTACTGTGGCCAGTCTGCCAGAAGCGATATGTCACTCGTTGTGTATATTAAGAGATTCATCGTTACTCCTTCCATAGGTTACTGGTATTCACTGATTCAATGCCTCTCGTGACGAAAAAGTGGCTATCTTAATAGTGCAATACTTCTTCCTCCGAGTTGCTCACACAGTTTACTGCTTTTTGTGTAGTTTTTGTCTGCCAGAAACTATAATTCACTAGTTGTGTATCATAAAAGAGTCATCGTTTCTCCTCCTAGGGGTTATTCGAGATTTCTTAATCCAAACCGCAAGTAACGAGGCATTGGCTACATTAAGAGAGTCATAGTTACTCGTCCCAATTGCTCACCCAGTCTGCCACTTTTCCTTACTGCGGGCAGTCTGCCAGAAGCGATATGTCACTCGTTGTGTATCTTAAGAGATTCATCGTTACTCCTTCCATAGGTTACTGGTATTCTCTGAGTCAATACCTCTCTTGACGAAAAAGTGGCTATCTTAATAGTGCAATACTTCTTCCTCCGAGTTGCTCACACAGTTTACTGCTTTTTGTGTAGTTTTTGTCTGCCAGAAACTATAATTCACTAGTTGTGTATCATAAAAGAGTCATCGTTTCTCCTCCTAGGGGTTATTCGAGATTTCTTAATCCAAACCGCAAGTAACGAGGCATTGGCTACCTTAAGAGAGTCATAGTTACTCGTCCCAATTGCTCACCCAGTCTGCCACTTTTCCTTACTGCGGCCAGTCTGCCAGAAGCGATATGTCACTCGTTGTGTATCTTAAGAGATTCATCGTTACTCTTTCCATAGGTTACTGGTATTCTCTGATTCAATGCCTCTCGTGACGAAAAAGTGGCTATCTTAATAGTGCAATACTTCTTCCTCCCAGTTGCTCACACAGTTTACTATTTTTGTGTAGTTTTTGTCTGCCATAAACTATAACTCACTAGTTTTGTATCATAAAAGTGTCATCGTTTCTCCTCCTAGGGGTTATTCGAGACCTCTTAATCCAAACCGCAAGTAACGAGGCATTGGCTACCTTAAGAGAGTCATAGTTACTCGTCCCAATTGCTCACCCAGTCTGCCACTTTTCCTTACTGCGGCCAGTCTGCCAGAAGCGATATGTCACTCGTTGTGTATCTTAAGAGATTCATCGTTACTCTTTCCATAGGTTACTGGTATTCTCTGATTCAATGCCTCTCGTGACGAAAAAGTGGCTATCTTAATAGTGCAATACTTCTTCCTCCGAGTTGCTCACACATTTTACTACTTTTTGTGTAGTTTTTGTCTGCCAGAAACTATAATTCACTAGCTGTGTATCATAAAAGAGTCATCGTTTCTCCTCCTAGGGGTTATTCGAGATTTCTTAATCCAAACCGCAAGTAACGAGGCATTGGCTACATTAAGAGAGTCATAGTTACTCGTCCCAATTGCTCACCCAGTCTGCCACTTTTCCTTACTGCGGGCAGTCTGCCAGAAGCGATATGTCACTCGTTGTGTATCTTAAGAGATTCATCGTTACTCCTTCCATAGGTTACTGGTATTCTCTGAGTCAATACCTCTCTTGACGAAAAAGTGGCTATCTTAATAGTGCAATACTTCTTCCTCCGAGTTGCTCACACAGTTTACTGCTTTTTGTGTAGTTTTTGTCTGCCAGAAACTATAATTCACTAGTTGTGTATCATAAAAGAGTCATCGTTTCTCCTCCTAGGGGTTATTCGAGATTTCTTAATCCAAACCGCAAGTAACGAGGCATTGGCTACCTTAAGAGAGTCATAGTTACTCGTCCCCATTGCTCAACCAGTCTGCCACTTTTTCTTACTTTGGCCAGTCTGCCAGAAGCGATATGTCACTCGTTGTGTATCTTAAGAGATTCATCGTTACTCCTTCCATAGGTTACTGGTATTCTCTGAGTCAATACCTCTCTTGACGAAAAAGTGGCTATCTTAATAGTGCAATACTTCTTCCTCCGAGTTGCTCACACAGTTTACTACTTTTTGTGTACTTGCCAGTCTGCCAGAAGCGATATGTCACTAGTTGTGTATCATAAAAGAGTCATCGTTTCTCCTCCTAGGGGTTATTCGAGATTTCTTAATCCAAACCGCAAGTAACGAGGCATTGGCTACCTTAAGAGAGTCATAGTTACTCGTCCCAATTGCTCACCCAGTCTGCCACTTTCCTTACTGCGGCCAGTCTGCCAGAAGCGATATGTCACTCGTTGTGTATCTTAAGAGATTCATCGTTACTCTTTCCATAGGTTACTGGTATTCTCTGAGTCAATGCCTCTCGTGACGAAAAAGTGGCTATCTTAATAGTGCAATACTTCTTCCTCCCATTTGCTCACACAGTTTACTACTTTTTTGTGTAGTTTTTGTCTGCCAGAAACTATAATTCACTAGTTTTGTATCATAAAAGAGTCATCGTTTCTCCTCCTAGGGGTTATTCGAGACCTCTTAATGCAAACCGCAAGTAACGAGGCATTGGCTACCTTAAGAGAGTCATAGTTACTCGTCCCAATTGCTCACCCAGTCTGCCACTTTTCCTTACTGCGGCCAGTCTGCCAGAAGCGATATGTCACTCGTTGTGTATCTTAAGAGATTCATCGTTACTCTTTCCATAGATTACTGGTATTCTCTGATTCAATGCCTCTCGTGACGAAAAAGTGGCTATCTTAATAGTGCAATACTTCTTCCTCCGAGTTGCTCACACAGTTTACTACTTTTTGTGTAGTTTTTGTCTGCCAGAAACTATAATTCACTAGCTGTGTATCATAAAAGAGTCATCGTTTCTCCTCCTAGGGGTTTTCGAGATTTCTTAATCCAAACCGCAAGTAACAAGGAATTGGCTACCTTAAGAGAGTCATAGTTACTCGTGCCCATTGCTCACCCAGTCTGCCGCTTTTTCTTACTGTGGCCAGTCTGCCAGAAGCGATATGTCACTCGTTGTGTATCTTAAGAGATTCATCGTGACTCCTTCCATAGGTTACTGGTATTCTCTGAGTCAATACCTCTCTTGACGAAAAAGTGGCTATCTTAATAGTGCAATACTTCTTCCTCCGAGTTGCTCACACAGTTTACTGCTTTTTGTGTAGTTTTTGTCTGCCAGAAACTATAATTCACTAGTTGTGTATCATAAAAGAGTCATCGTTTCTCCTCCTAGGGGTTATTCGAGATTTCTTAATCCAAACCGCAAGTAACGAGGCATTGGCTACCTTAAGAGAGTCATAGTTACTCGTCCCAATTGCTCACCCAGTCTGCCACTTTTCCTTACTGCGGCCAGTCTGCCAGAAGCGATATGTCACTCGTTGTGTATCTTAAGAGATTCATCGTTACTCTTTCCATAGGTTACTGGTATTCTCTGATTCAATGCCTCTCGTGACGAAAAAGTGGCTATCTTAATAGTGCAATACTTCTTCCTCCCAGTTGCTCACACAGTTTACTATTTTTGTGTAGTTTTTGTCTGCCATAAACTATAACTCACTAGTTTTGTATCATAAAAGTGTCATCGTTTCTCCTCCTAGGGGTTATTCGAGACCTCTTAATCCAAACCGCAAGTAACGAGGCATTGGCTACCTTAAGAGAGTCATAGTTACTCGTCCCAATTGCTCACCCAGTCTGCCACTTTTCCTTACTGCGGCCAGTCTGCCAGAAGCGATATGTCACTCGTTGTGTATCTTAAGAGATTCATCGTTACTCTTTCCATAGGTTACTGGTATTCTCTGATTCAATGCCTCTCGTGACGAAAAAGTGGCTATCTTAATAGTGCAATACTTCTTCCTCCGAGTTGCTCACACATTTTACTACTTTTTGTGTAGTTTTTGTCTGCCAGAAACTATAATTCACTAGCTGTGTATCATAAAAGAGTCATTGTTTCTCCTCCTAGGGGTTATTCGAGATTTCTTAATCCAAACCGCAAGTAACGAGGCATTGGCTACATTAAGAGGGTCATAGTTACTCGTCCCAATTGCTCACCCAGTCTGCCACTTTTCCTTACTGCGGGCAGTCTGCCAGAAGCGATATGTCACTCGTTGTGTATCTTAAGAGATTCATCGTTACTCCTTCCATAGGTTACTGGTATTCTCTGAGTCAATACCTCTCTTGACGAAAAAGTGGCTATCTTAATAGTGCAATACTTATTCCTCCGAGTTGCTCACACAGTTTACTGCTTTTTGTGTAGTTTTTGTCTGCCAGAAACTATAATTCACTAGTTGTGTATCATAAAAGAGTCATCGTTTCTCCTCCTAGGGGTTATTCGAGATTTCTTAATCCAAACCGCAAGTAACGAGGCATTGGCTACCTTAAGAGAGTCATAGTTACTCGTCCCCATTGCTCAACCAGTCTGCCACTTTTTCTTACTTTGGCCAGTCTGCCAGAAGCGATATGTCACTCGTTGTGTATCTTAAGAGATTCATCGTTACTCCTTCCATAGGTTACTGGTATTCTCTGAGTCAATACCTCTCTTGACGAAAAAGTGGCTATCTTAATAGTGCAATACTTCTTCCTCCGAGTTGCTCACACAGTTTACTACTTTTTGTGTACTTGCCAGTCTGCCAGAAGCGATATGTCACTAGTTGTGTATCATAAAAGAGTCATCGTTTCTCCTCCTAGGGGTTATTCGAGATTTCTTAATCCAAACCGCAAGTAACGAGGCATTGGCTACCTTAAGAGAGTCATAGTTACTCGTCCCAATTGCTCACCCAGTCTGCCACTTTCCTTACTGCGGCCAGTCTGCCAGAAGCGATATGTCACTCGTTGTGTATCTTAAGAGATTCATCGTTACTCTTTCCATAGGTTACTGGTATTCTCTGAGTCAATGCCTCTCGTGACGAAAAAGTGGCTATCTTAATAGTGCAATACTTCTTCCTCCCATTTGCTCACACAGTTTACTACTTTTTTGTGTAGTTTTTGTCTGCCAGAAACTATAATTCACTAGTTTTGTATCATAAAAGAGTCATCGTTTCTCCTCCTAGGGGTTATTCGAGACCTCTTAATGCAAACCGCGAGTAACGAGGCAGTGGCTACCTTAAGAGAGTCATAGTTACTCGTCCCAATTGCTCACCCAGTCTGCCACTTTTCCTTACTGCGGCCAGTCTGCCAGAAGCGATATGTCACTCGTTGTGTATCTTAAGAGATTCATCGTTACTCTTTCCATAGATTACTGGTATTCTCTGATTCAATGCCTCTCGTGACGAAAAAGTGGCTATCTTAATAGTGCAATACTTCTTCCTCCGAGTTGCTCACACAGTTTACTACTTTTTGTGTAGTTTTTGTCTGCCAGAAACTATAATTCACTAGCTGTGTATCATAAAAGAGTCATCGTTTCTCCTCCTAGGGGTTTTCGAGATTTCTTAATCCAAACCGCAAGTAACAAGGAATTGGCTACCTTAAGAGAGTCATAGTTACTCGTGCCCATTGCTCACCCAGTCTGCCGCTTTTTCTTACTGTGGCCAGTCTGCCAGAAGCGATATGTCACTCGTTGTGTATCTTAAGAGATTCATCGTTACTCCTTCCATAGGTTACTGGTATTCACTGATTCAATGCCTCTCGTGACGAAAAAGTGGCTATCTTAATAGTGCAATACTTCTTCCTCCTAGTTGCTCACACAGTTTACTGCTTTTTGTGTAGTTTTTGTCTGCCAGAAACTATAATTCACTAGTTGTGTATCATAAAAGAGTCATCGTTTCTCCTCCTAGGGGTTATTCGAGATTTCTTAATCCAAACCGCAAGTAACGAGGCATTGGCTACCTTAAGAGAGTCATAGTTACTCGTCCCAATTGCTCACCCAGTCTGCCACTTTTCCTTACTGCGGCCAGTCTGCCAGAAGCGATATGTCACTCGTTGTGTATCTTAAGAGATTCATCGTTACTCCTTCCATAGGTTACTGGTATTCTCTGAGTCAATACCTCTCTTGACGAAAAAGTGGCTATCTTAATAGTGCAATACTTCTTCCTCCGAGTTGCTCACACAGTTTACTACTTTTTGTGTAGTTTTTGTCTGCCAGAAACTATAATTCACTAGCTGTGTATCATAAAAGAGTCATCGTTTCTCCTCCTAGGGGTTTTCGAGATTTCTTAATCCAAACCGCAAGTAACAAGGCATTGGCTACCTTAAGAGAGTCGTAGTTACTCGTGCCCATTGCTCACCCAGTCTGCCGCTTTTTCTTACTGTGGCCAGTCTGCCAGAAGCGATATGTCACTCGTTGTGTATATTAAGAGATTCATCGTTACTCCTTCCATAGGTTACTGGTATTCACTGATTCAATGCCTCTCGTGACGAAAAAGTGGCTATCTTAATAGTGCAATACTTCTTCCTCCGAGTTGCTCACACAGTTTACTGCTTTTTGTGTAGTTTTTGTCTGCCAGAAACTATAATTCACTAGTTGTGTATCATAAAAGAGTCATCGTTTCTCCTCCTAGGGGTTATTCGAGATTTCTTAATCCAAACCGCAAGTAACGAGGCATTGGCTACATTAAGAGAGTCATAGTTACTCGTCCCAATTGCTCACCCAGTCTGCCACTTTTCCTTACTGCGGGCAGTCTGCCAGAAGCGATATGTCACTCGTTGTGTATCTTAAGAGATTCATCGTTACTCCTTCCATAGGTTACTGGTATTCTCTGAGTCAATACCTCTCTTGACGAAAAAGTGGCTATCTTAATAGTGCAATACTTCTTCCTCCGAGTTGCTCACACAGTTTACTGCTTTTTGTGTAGTTTTTGTCTGCCATAAACTATAACTCACTAGTTTTGTATCATAAAAGTGTCATCGTTTCTCCTCCTAGGGGTTATTCGAGACCTCTTAATCCAAACCGCAAGTAACGAGGCATTGGCTACCTTAAGAGAGTCATAGTTACTCGTCCCAATTGCTCACCCAGTCTGCCACTTTTTCTTACTGCGGCCAGTCTGCCAGAAGCGATATGTCACTCGTTGTGTATCTTAAGAGATTCATCGTTACTCCTTCCATAGGTTACTGGTATTCTCTGAGTCAATACCTCTCTTGACGAAAAAGTGGCTATCTTAATAGTGCAATACTTCTTCCTCCGAGTTGCTCACACAGTTTACTACTTTTTGTGTACTTGCCAGGCTGCCAGAAGCGATATGTCACTAGTTGTGTATCATAAAAGAGTCATCGTTTCTCCTCCTAGGGGTTATTCGAGATTTCTTAATCCAAACCGCAAGTAACGAGGCATTGGCTACCTTAAGAGAGTCATAGTTACTCGTCCCAATTGCTCACCCAGTCTGCCACTTTCCTTACTGCGGCCAGTCTGCCAGAAGCGATATGTCACTCGTTGTGTATCTTAAGAGATTCATCGTTACTCTTTCCATAGGTTACTGGTATTCTCTGATTCAATGCCTCTCGTGACGAAAAAGTGGCTATCTTAATAGTGCAATACTTCTTCCTCCGAGTTGCTCAACACAGTTTACTACTTTTTGTGTAGTTTTTGTCTGCCAGAAACTATAATTCACTAGTTTTGTATCATAAAACAGTCATCGTTTATCCTCCTAGGGGTTATTCGAGACCTCTTAATCCAAACCGCAAGTAACGAGGCATTGGCTACCTTAAGAGAGTCATAGTTACTCGTCCCCATTGCTCAACCAGTCTGCCACTTTTTCTTACTTTGGCCAGTCTGCCAGAAGCGATATGTCACTCGTTGTGTATCTTAAGAGATTCATCGTTACTCCTTCCATAGGTTACTGGTATTCTCTGAGTCAATACCTCTCTTGACGAAAAAGTGGCTATCTTAATAGTGCAATACTTCTTCCTCCGAGTTGCTCACACAGTTTACTGCTTTTTGTGTAGTTTTTGTCTGCCAGAAACTATAATTCACTAGTTGTGTATCATAAAAGAGTCATCGTTTCTCCTCCTAGGGGTTATTCGAGATTTCTTAATCCAAACCGCAAGTAACGAGGCATTGGCTACCTTAAGAGAGTCATAGTTACTCGTCCCAATTGCTCACCCAGTCTGCCACTTTTCGTTACTGCGGCCAGTCTGCCAGAAGCGATATGTCACTCGTTGTGTATCTTAAGAGATTCATCGTTACTCTTTCCATAGGTTACTGGTATTCTCTGATTCAATGCCTCTCGTGACGAAAAAGTGGCTATCTTAATAGTGCAATACTTCTTCCTCCCAGTTGCTCACACAGTTTACTACTTTTTTGTGTAGTTTTTGTGTGCCAGAAACTATAATTCACTAGTTTTGTATCATAAAAGGGTCATCGTTTCTCCTCCTAGGGGTTATTCGAGACCTCTTAATCCAAACCGCAAGTAACGAGGCATTGGCTACCTTAAGAGAGTCATAGTTACTCGTCCCAATTGCTCACCCAGTCTGCCACTTTTTCTTACTGCGGCCAGTCTGCCAGAAGCGATATGTCACTCGTTGTGTATCTTAAGAGATTCATCGTTACTCCTTCCATAGGTTACTGGTATTCTCTGAGTCAATACCTCTCGTGACGAAAAAGTGGCTATCTTAATAGTGCAATACTTCTTCCTCCGAGTTGCTCACACAGTTTACTACTTTTTGTGTAGTTTTTGTCTGCCAGAAACTATAATTCACTAGCTGTGTATCATAAAAGAGTCATCGTTTCTCCTCCTAGGGGTTTTCGAGATTTCTTAATCCAAACCGCAAGTAACGAGGCATTGGCTACCTTAAGAGAGTCATAGTTACTCGTCCCCATTGCTCAACCAGTCTGCCACTTTTTCTTACTGTGGCCAGTCTGCCAGAAGCGATATGTCACTCGTTGTGTATCTTAAGAGATTCATCGTTACTCCTTCCATAGGTTACTGGTATTCTCTGATTCAATGCCTCTCGTGACGAAAAAGTGGCTATCTTAATAGTGCAATACTTCTTCCTCCCATTTGCTCACACAGTTTACTACTTTTTTGTGTAGTTTTTGTCTGCCAGAAACTATAATTCACTAGTTTTGTATCATAGAAGAGTCATCGTTTCTCCTCCTAGGGGTTATTCGAGACCTCTTAATGCAAACCGCAAGTAACGAGGCATTGGCTACCTTAAGAGAGTCATAGTTACTCGTCCCAATTGCTCACCCAGTCTGCCACTTTTCCTTACTGCGGCCAGTCTGCCAGAAGCGATATGTCACTCGTTGTGTATCTTAAGAGATTCATCGTTACTCCTTCCATAGGTTACTGGTATTCTCTGAGTCAATACCTCTCTTGACGAAAAAGTGGCTATCTTAATAGTGCAATACTTCTTCCTCCGAGTTGCTCACACAGTTTACTACTTTTTGTGTACTTGCCAGTCTGCCAGAAGCGATATGTCACTAGTTGTGTATCATAAAAGAGTCATCGTTTCTCCTCCTAGGGGTTATTCGAGATTTCTTAATCCAAACCGCAAGTAACGAGGCATTGGCTACCTTAAGAGAGTCATAGTTACTCGTCCCAATTGCTCACCCAGTCTGCCACTTTTCGTTACTGCGGCCAGTCTGCCAGAAGCGATATGTCACTCGTTGTGTATCTTAAGAGATTCATCGTTACTCTTTCCATAGGTTACTGGTATTCTCTGATTCAATGCCTCTCGTGACGAAAAAGTGGCTATCTTAATAGTGCAATACTTCTTCCTCCGAGTTGCTCACACAGTTTACTACTTTTTTTGTAGTTTTTGTCTGCCAGAAACTATAATTCACTAGCTGTGTATCATAAAAGAGTCATCGTTTCTCCTCCTAGGGGTTTTCGAGATTTCTTAATCCAAACCGCAAGTAACGAGGCATTGGCTACCTTAAGAGAGTCATAGTTACTCGTCCCCATTGCTCAACCAGTCTGCCACTTTTTCTTACTTTGGCCAGTCTGCCAGAAGCGATATGTCACTCGTTGTGTATCTTAAGAGATTCATCGTTACTCCTTCCATAGGTTACTGGTATTCTCTGATACAATGCCTCTCGTGACGAAAAAGTGGCTATCTTAATAGTGCAATACTTCTTCCTCCCATTTGCTCACACAGTTTACTACTTTTTTGTGTAGTTTTTGTCTGCCAGAAACTATAATTCACTAGTTTTGTATCATAGAAGAGTCATCGTTTCTCCTCCTAGGGGTTATTCGAGACCTCTTAATGCAAACCGCAAGTAACGAGGCATTGGCTACCTTAAGAGAGTCATAGTTACTCGTCCCAATTGCTCACCCAGTCTGCCACTTTTCCTTACTGCGGCCAGTCTGCCAGAAGCGATATGTCACTCGTTGTGTATCTTAAGAGATTCATCGTTACTCTTTCCATAGGTTACTGGTATTCTCTGATTCAATGCCTCTCGTGACGAAAAAGTGGCTATCTTAATAGTGCAATACTTCTTCCTCCCAGTTGCTCACACAGTTTACTACTTTTTTGTGTAGTTTTTGTCTGCCAGAAACTATAATTCACTAGTTTTGTATCTTAAAAGGGTCATCGTTTCTCCTCCTAGGGGTTATTCGAAACCTCTTAATCCAAACCGCAAGTAACGAGGCATTGGCTACCTTAAGAGAGTCATAGTTACTCGTCCCAATTGCTCACCCAGTCTGCCTCTTTTTCTTACTGCGGCCAGTCTGCCAGAAGCGATATGTCACTCGTTGTGTATCTTAAGAGATTCAGCGTTACTCCTTCCATAGGTTACTGGTATTCTCTGAGTCAATACCTCTCGTGACGAAAAAGTGGCTATCTTAATAGTGCAATACTTCTTCCTCCGAGTTGCTCACACAGTTTACTACTTTTTGTGTAGTTTTTGTCTGCCAGAAACTATAATTCACTAGCTGTGTATCATAAAAGAGTCATCGTTTCTCCTCCTAGGGGTTTTCGAGATTTCTTAATCCAAACCGCAAGTAACGAGGCATTGGCTACCTTAAGAGAGTCATAGTTACTCGTCCCCATTGCTCAACCAGTCTGCCACTTTTTCTTACTTTGGCCAGTCTGCCAGAAGCGATATGTCACTCGTTGTGTATCTTAAGAGATTCATCGTTACTCCTTCCATAGGTTACTGGTATTCTCTGAGTCAATACCTCTCTTGACGAAAAAGTGGCTATCTTAATAGTGCAATACTTCTTCCTCCGAGTTGCTCACACAGTTTACTACTTTTTGTGTACTTGCCAGTCTGCCAGAAGCGATATGTCACTAGTTGTGTATCATAAAAGAGTCATCGTTTCTCCTCCTAGGGGTTATTCGAGATTTCTTAATCCAAACCGCAAATAACGAGGCATTGGCTACCTTAAGAGAGTCATAGTTACTCGTCCCAATTGCTCACCCAGTCTGCCACTTTCCTTACTGCGGCCAGTCTGCCAGAAGCGATATGTCACTCGTTGTGTATCTTAAGAGATTCATCGTTACTCTTTCCATAGGTTACTGGTATTCTCTGATTCAATGCCTCTCGTGATGAAAAAGTGGCTATCTTAATAGTGCAATACTTCTTCCTCCGAGTTGCTCAACACAGTTTACTACTTTTTGTGTAGTTTTTGTCTGCCAGAAACTATAATTCACTAGCTGTGTATCATAAAAGAGTCATCGTTTCTCCTCCTAGGGGTTTTCGAGATTTCTTAATCCAAACCGCAAGTAACGAGGCATTGGCTACCTTAAGAGAGTCATAGTTACTCGTCCCCATTGCTCAACCAGTCTGCCACTTTTTCTTACTTTGGCCAGTCTGCCAGAAGCGATATGTCACTCGTTGTGTATCTTAAGAGATTCATCGTTACTCCTTCCATAGGTTACTGGTATTCTCTGAGTCAATACCTCTCTTGACGAAAAAGTGGCTATCTTAATAGTGCAATACTTCTTCCTCCGAGTTGCTCACACAGTTTACTACTTTTTGTGTACTTGCCAGTCTGCCAGAAGCGATATGTCATTAGTTGTGTATCATAAAAGAGTCATCGTTTCTCCTCCTAGGGGTTATTCGAGATTTCTTAATCCAAACCGCAAGTAACGAGGCATTGGCTACCTTAAGAGAGTCATAGTTACTCGTCCCAATTGCTCACCCAGTCTGCCACTTTCCTTACTGCGGCCAGTCTGCCAGAAGCGATATGTCACTCGTTGTGTATCTTAAGAGATTCATCGTTACTCTTTCCATAGGTTACTGGTATTCTCTGAGTCAATGCCTCTCGTGACGAAAAAGTGGCTATCTTAATAGTGCAATACTTCTTCCTCCCATTTGCTCACACAGTTTACTACTTTTTGGTGTAGTTTTTGTCTGCCAGAAACTATAATTCACTAGTTTTGTATCATAAAACAGTCATCGTTTCTCCTCCTAGGGGTTATTCGAGACCTCTTAATGCAAACCGCAAGTAACGAGGCATTGAATACCTTAACAGAGTCATAGTTACTCGTCCCAATTGCTCACCCAGTCTGCCACTTTTCCTTACTGCGGCCAGTCTGCCAGAAGCGATATGTCACTCGTTGTGTATCTTAAGAGATTCATCGTTACTCCTTCCATAGGTTACTGGTATTCTCTGAGTCAATACCTCTCTTGACGAAAAAGTGGCTATCTTAATAGTGCAATACTTCTTCCTCCCAGTTGCTCACACAGTTTACTGCTTTTTGTGTAGTTTTTGTCTGCCAGAAACTATAATTCACTAGTTGTGTATCATAAAAGAGTCATCGTTTCTCCTCCTAGGGGTTATTCGAGATTTCTTAATCCAAACCGCAAGTAACGAGGCATTGGCTACCTTAAGAGAGTCATAGTTACTCGTCCCAATTGCTCACCCAGTCTGCCACTTTTCGTTACTGCGGCCAGTCTGCCAGAAGCGATATGTCACTCGTTGTGTATCTTAAGAGATTCATCGTTACTCTTTCCATAGGTTACTGGTATTCTCTGATTCAATGCCTCTCGTGACGCAAAAGTGGCTATCTTAATAGTGCAATACTTCTTCCTCCCAGTTGCTCACACAGTTTACTACTTTTTTGTGTAGTTTTTGTCTGCCAGAAACTATAATTCACTAGTTTTGTATCATAAAAGGGTCATCGTTTCTCCTCCTAGGGGTTATTCGAGACCTCTTAATCCAAACCGCAAGTAACGAGGCATTGGCTACCTTAAGAGAGTCATAGTTACTCGTCCCAATTGCTCACCCAGTCTGCCACTTTTTCTTACTGCGGCCAGTCTGCCAGAAGCGATATGTCACTCGTTGTGTATCTTAAGAGATTCATCGTTACTCCTTCCATAGGTTACTGGTATTCTCTGAGTCAATACCTCTCGTGACGAAAAAGTGGCTATCTTAATAGTGCAATACTTCTTCCTCCGAGTTGCTCACACAGTTTACTACTTTTTGTGTAGTTTTTGTCTGCCAGAAACTATAATTCACTAGCTGTGTATCATAAAAGAGTCATCGTTTCTCCTCCTAGGGGTTTTCGAGATTTCTTAATCCAAACCGCAAGTAACGAGGCATTGGCTACCTTAAGAGAGTCATAGTTACTCGTCCCCATTGCTCAACCAGTCTGCCACTTTTTCTTACTTTGGCCAGTCTGCCAGAAGCGATATGTCACTCGTTGTGTATCTTAAGAGATTCATTGTTACTCCTTCCATAGGTTACTGGTATTCTCTGATACAATGCCACTCGTGACGAAAAAGTGGCTATCTTAATAGTGCAATACTTCTTCCTCCCATTTGCTCACACAGTTTACTACTTTTTTGTGTAGTTTTTGTCTGCCAGAAACTATAATTCACTAGTTTTGTATCATAGAAGAGTCATCGTTTCTCCTCCTAGGGGTTATTCGAGACCTCTTAATGCAAACCGCAAGTAACGAGGCATTGGCTACCTTAAGAGAGTCATAGTTACTCGTCCCAATTGCTCACCCAGTCTGCCACTTTTTCTTACTGCGGCCAGTCTGCCAGAAGCGATATGTCACTCGTTATGTATCTTAAGAGATTCAGCGTTACTCCTTCCATAGGTTACTGGTTTTCTCTGAGTCAATACCTCTCGTGACGAAAAAGTGGCTATCTTAATAGTGCAATACTTCTTCCTCCGAGTTGCTCACACAGTTTACTACTTTTTGTGTAGTTTTTGTCTGCCAGAAACTATAATTCACTAGCTGTGTATCATAAAAGAGTCATCGTTTCTCCTCCTAGGGGTTTTCGAGATTTCTTAATCCAAACCGCAAGTAACGAGGCATTGGCTACCTTAAGAGAGTCATAGTTACTCGTCCCCATTGCTCAACCAGTCTGCCACTTTTTCTTACTTTGGCCAGTCTGCCAGAAGCGATATGTCACTCGTTGTGTATCTTAAGAGATTCATCGTTACTCTTTCCATAGGTTACTGGTATTCTCTGATTCAATGCCTCTCGTGACGAAAAAGTGGCTATCTTAATAGTGCAATACTTCTTCCTCCGAGTTGCTCAACACAGTTTACTACTTTTTGTGTAGTTTTTGTCTGCCAGAAACTATAATTCACTAGCTGTGTATCATAAAAGAGTCATCGTTTCACCTCCTAGGGGTTTTCGAGATTTCTTAATCCAAACCGCAAGTAACGAGGCATTGGCTACCTTAAGAGAGTCATAGTTACTCGTCCCCATTGCTCAACCAGTCTGCCACTTTTTCTTACTTTGGCCAGTCTGCCAGAAGCGATATGTCACTCGTTGTGTATCTTAAGAGATTCATCGTTACTCCTTCCATAGGTTACTGGTATTCTCTGAGTCAATACCTCTCTTGACGAAAAAGTGGCTATCTTAATAGTGCAATGCTTCTTCCTCCGAGTTGCTCACACAGTTTACTACTTTTTGTGTACTTGCCAGTCTGCCAGAAGCGATATGTCACTAGTTGTGTATCATAAAAGAGTCATCGTTTCTCCTCCTAGGGGTTATTCGAGATTTCTTAATCCAAACCGCAAGTAACGAGGCATTGGCTACCTTAAGAGAGTCATAGTTACTCGTCCCAATTGCTCACCCAGTCTGCCACTTTCCTTACTGCGGCCAGTCTGCCAGAAGCGATATGTCACTCGTTGTGTGTCTTAAGAGATTCATCGTTACTCTTTCCATAGGTTACTGGTATTCTCTGAGTCAATGCCTCTCGTGACGAAAAAGTGGCTATCTTAATAGTGCAATACTTCTTCCTCCCATTTGCTCACACAGTTTACTACTTTTTTGTGTAGTTTTTGTCTGCCAGAAACTATAATTCACTAGTTTTGTATCATAAAAGAGTCATCGTTTCTCCTCCTAGGGGTTATTCGAGACCTCTTAATGCAAACCGCAAGTAACGAGGCATTGGCTACCTTAACAGAGTCATAGTTACTCGTCCCAATTGCTCACCCAGTCTGCCACTTTTCCTTACTGCGGCGTCTGCCAGAAGCGATATGTCACTCGTTGTGTATCTTAAGAGATTCATCGTTACTCCTTCCATAGGTTACTGGTATTCTCTGATTCAATGCCTCTCGTGACGAAAAAGTGGCTATCTTAATAGTGCAATACTTCTTCCTCCGAGTTGCTCACACAGTTTACTACTTTTTGTGTAGTTTTTGTCTGCCAGAAACTATAATTCACTAGCTGTGTATCATAAAAGAGTCATCGTTTCTCCTCCTAGGGGTTTTCGCGATTTCTTAATCCAAACCGCAAGTAACAAGGCATTGGCTACCTTAAGAGAGTCATAGTTACTCGTCCCAATTGCTCACCCAGTCTGCCACTTTTCGTTACTGCGGCCAGTCTGCCAGAAGCGATATGTCACTCGTTGTGTATCTTAAGAGATTCATCGTTACTCTTTCCATAGGTTACTGGTATTCACTGATTCAATGCCTCTCGTGACGAAAAAGTGGCTATCTTAATAGTGCAATACTTCTTCCTCCGAGTTGCTCACACAGTTTACTACTTTTTTGTGTAGTTTTTGTCTGCCAGTAACTATAATTCACTAGTTTTGTATCATAAAAGGGTCATCGTTTCTCCTCCTAGGGGTTATTCGAGACCTCTTAATCCAAACCGCAAGTAACGAGGCATTGGCTACCTTAAGAGAGTCATAGTTACTCGTCCCAATTGCTCACCCAGTCTGCCACTTTTCCTTACTGCGGCCAGTCTGCCAGAAGCGATATGTCACTCGTTGTGTATCTTAAGAGATTCATCGTTACTCCTTCCATAGGTTACTGGTATTCTCTGAGTCAATACCTCTCTTGACGAAAAAGTGGCTATCTTAATAGTGCAATACTTCTTCCTCCGAGTTGCTCACACAGTTTACTACTTTTTGTGTATTTGCCAGTCTGCCAGAAGCGATATGTCACTAGTTGTGTATCATAAAAGAGTCATCGTTTCTCCTCCTAGGGGTTATTCGAGATTTCTTAATCCAAACCGCAAGTAACGAGGAATTGGCTACCTTAAGAGAGTCATAGTTACTCGTCCCAATTGCTCACCCAGTCTGCCACTTTCCTTACTGCGGCCAGTCTGCCAGAAGCGATATGTCACTCGTTGTGTATCTTAAGAGATTCATCGTAACTCCTTCCATAGGTTACTGGTATTCTCTGAGTCAATACCTCTCGTGACGAAAAAGTGGCTATCTTAATAGTGCAATACTTCTTCCTCCGAGTTGCTCACACAGTTTACTACTTTTTGTGTAGTTTTTGTCTGCCAGAAACTATAATTCACTAGCTGTGTATCATAAAAGAGTCATCGTTTCTCCTCCTAGGGGTTTTCGAGATTTCTTAATCCAAACCGCAAGTAACGAGGCATTGGCTACCTTAAGAGAGTCATAGTTACTCGTCCCAATTGCTCACCCAGTCTGCCACTTTCCTTACTGCGGCCAGTCTGCCAGAAGCGATATGTCACTCGTTGTGTATCTTAAGAGATTCATCGTTACTCTTTCCATAGGTTACTGGTATTCTCTGAGTCAATGCCACTCGTGACGAAAAAGTGGCTATCTTAATAGTGCAATACTTCTTCCTCCCATTTGCTCACACAGTTTACTACTTTTTTGTGTAGTTTTTGTCTGCCAGAAACTATAATTCACTAGTTTTGTATCATAAAAGAGTCATCGTTTCTCCTCCTAGGGGTTATTTGAGACCTCTTAATGCAAACCGCAAGTAACGAGGCATTGGCTACCTTAAGAGAGTCATAGTTACTCGTCCCAATTGCTCACCCAGTCTGCCACTTTTCCTTACTGCGGCCAGTCTGCCAGAAGCGATATGTCACTCGTTGTGTATCTTAAGAGATTCATCGTTACTCTTTCCATAGGTTACTGGTATTCTCTGATTCAATGCCTCTCGTGACGAAAAAGTGGCTATCTTAATAGTGCAATACTTCTTCCTCCGAGTTGCTCACACAGTTTACTACTTTTTGTGTAGTTTTTGTCTGCCAGAAACTATAATTCACTAGCTGTGTATCATAAAAGAGTCATCGTTTCTCCTCCTAGGGTTTTTCGAGATTTCTTAATCCAAACCGCAAGTAACAAGGCATTGGCTACCTTAAGAGAGTCATAGTTACTCGTGCCCATTGCTCACCCAGTCTGCCGCTTTTTCTTAGTGTGGCCAGTCTGCCAGAAGCGATATGTCACTCGTTGTGTATCTTAAGAGATTCATCGTTACTCCTTCCATAGGTTACTGGTATTCTCTGAGTCAATACCTCTCTTGACGAAAAAGTGGCTATCTTAATAGTGCAATACTTCTTCCTCCGAGTTGCTCACACAGTTTACTGCTTTTTGTGTAGTTTTTGTCTGCCAGAAACTATAATTCACTAGCTGTGTATCATAAAAGAGTCATCGTTTCTCCTCCTAGGGGTTTTCGAGATTTCTTAATCCAAACCGCAAGTAACGAGGCATTGGCTACCTTAAGAGAGTCATAGTTACTCGTCCCCATTGCTCACCCAGTCTGCCACTTTCCTTACTGCGGCCAGTCTGCCAGAAGCGATATGTCACTCGTTGTGTATCTTAAGAGATTCATCGTTACTCTTTCCATAGGTTACTGGTATTCTCTGATTCAATGCCTCTCGTGACGAAAAAGTGGCTATCTTAATAGTGCAATACTTCTTCCTCCGAGTTGCTCAACACAGTTTACTACTTTTTGTGTAGTTTTTGTCTGCCAGAAACTATAATTCACTAGCTGTGTATCATAAAAGAGTCATCGTTTCACCTCCTAGGGGTTTTCGAGATTTCTTAATCCAAACCGCAAGTAACGAGGCATTGGCTACCTTAAGAGAGTCATAGTTACTCGTCCCCATTGCTCAACCAGTCTGCCACTTTTTCTTACTTTGGCCAGTCTGCCAGAAGCGATATGTCACTCGTTGTGTATCTTAAGAGATTCATCGTTACTCCTTCCATAGGTTACTGGTATTCTCTGAGTCAATACCTCTCTTGACGAAAAAGTGGCTATCTTAATAGTGCAATACTTCTTCCTCCGAGTTGCTCACACAGTTTACTACTTTTTGTGTACTTGCCAGTCTGCCAGAAGCGATATGTCACTAGTTGTGTATCATAAAAGAGTCATCGTTTCTCCTCCTAGGGGTTATTCGAGATTTCTTAATCCAAACCGCAAGTAACGAGGCATTGGCTACCTTAAGAGAGTCATAGTTACTCGTCCCAATTGCTCACCCAGTCTGCCACTTTCCTTACTGCGGCCAGTCTGCCAGAAGCGATATGTCACTCGTTGTGTATCTTAAGAGATTCATCGTTACTCCTTCCATAGGTTACTGGTATTCTCTGAGTCAATACCTCTCTTGACGAAAAAGTGGCTATCTTAATAGTGCAATACTTCTTCCTCCGAGTTGCTCACACAGTTTACTACTTTTTGTGTACTTGCCAGTCTGCCAGAAGCGATATGTCACTCGTTGTGTATCTTAAGAGATTCATCGTTACTCCTTCCATAGGTTACTGGTATTCTCTGAGTCAATACCTCTCTTGACGAAAAAGTGGCTATCTTAATAGTGCAATACTTCTTCCTCCGAGTTGCTCACACAGTTTACTGCTTTTTGTGTAGTTTTTGTCTGCCAGAAACTATAATTCACTAGCTGTGTATCATAAAAGAGTCATCGTTTCTCCTCCTAGGGGTTTTCGAGATTTCTTAATCCAAACCGCAAGTAACGAGGCATTGGCTACCTTAAGAGAGTCATAGTTACTCGTCCCCATTGCTCACCCAGTCTGCCACTTTCCTTACTGCGGCCAGTCTGCCAGAAGCGATATGTCACTCGTTGTGTATCTTAAGAGATTCATCGTTACTCTTTCCATAGGTTACTGGTATTCTCTGATTCAATGCCTCTCGTGACGAAAAAGTGGCTATCTTAATAGTGCAATACTTCTTCCTCCGAGTTGCTCAACACAGTTTACTACTTTTTGTGTAGTTTTTGTCTGCCAGAAACTATAATTCACTAGCTGTGTATCATAAAAGAGTCATCGTTTCACCTCCTAGGGGTTTTCGAGATTTCTTAATCCAAACCGCAAGTAACGAGGCATTGGCTACCTTAAGAGAGTCATAGTTACTCGTCCCCATTGCTCAACCAGTCTGCCACTTTTTCTTACTTTGGCCAGTCTGCCAGAAGCGATATGTCACTCGTTGTGTATCTTAAGAGATTCATCGTTACTCCTTCCATAGGTTACTGGTATTCTCTGAGTCAATACCTCTCTTGACGAAAAAGTGGCTATCTTAATAGTGCAATACTTCTTCCTCCGAGTTGCTCACACAGTTTACTACTTTTTGTGTACTTGCCAGTCTGCCAGAAGCGATATGTCACTAGTTGTGTATCATAAAAGAGTCATCGTTTCTCCTCCTAGGGGTTATTCGAGATTTCTTAATCCAAACCGCAAGTAACGAGGCATTGGCTACCTTAAGAGAGTCATAGTTACTCGTCCCAATTGCTCACCCAGTCTGCCACTTTCCTTACTGCGGCCAGTCTGCCAGAAGCGATATGTCACTCGTAGTGTATCTTAAGAGATTCATCGTTACTCTTTCCATAGGTTACTGGTATTCTCTGAGTCAATGCCTCTCGTGACGAAAAAGTGGCTATCTTAATAGTGCAATACTTCTTCCTCCCATTTGCTCACACAGTTTACTACTTTTTTGTGTAGTTTTTGTCTGCCAGAAACTATAATTCACTAGTTTTGTATCATAAAAGAGTCATTGTTTCTCCTCCTAGGGGTTATTCGAGACCTCTTAATGCAAACCGCAAGTAACGAGGCATTGGCTACCTTAACAGAGTCATAGTTACTCGTCCCAATTGCTCACCCAGTCTGCCACTTTTCCTTACTGCGGCCAGTCTGCCAGAAGCGATATGTCACTCGTTGTGTATCTTAAGAGATTCATCGTTACTCCTTCCATAGGTTACTGGTATTCTCTGATTCAATGCCTCTCGTGACGAAAAAGTGGCTATCTTAATAGTGCAATACTTCTTCCTCCGAGTTGCTCACACAGTTTACTACTTTTTGTGTAGTTTTTGTCTGCCAGAAACTATAATTCACTAGCTGTGTATCATAAAAGAGTCATCGTTTCTCCTCCTAGGGGTTTTCGAGATTTCTTAATCCAAACCGCAAGTAACAAGGCATTGGCTACCTTAAGAGAGTCATAGTTACTCGTCCCAATTGCTCACCCAGTCTGCCACTTTTCGTTACTGCGGCCAGTCTGCCAGAAGCGATATGTCACTCGTTGTGTATCTTAAGAGATTCATCGTTACTCTTTCCATAGGTTACTGGTATTCACTGATTCAATGCCTCTCGTGACGAAAAAGTGGCTATCTTAATAGTGCAATACTTCTTCCTCCGAGTTGCTCACACAGTTTACTACTTTTTTGTGTAGTTTTTGTCTGCCAGAAACTATAATTCACTAGTTTTGTATCATAAAAGGGTCATCGTTTCTCCTCCTAGGGGTTATTCGAGACCTCTTAATCCAAACCGCAAGTAACGAGGCATTGGCTACCTTAAGAGAGTCATAGTTACTCGTCCCAATTGCTCACCCAGTCTGCCACTTTTCCTTACTGCGGCCAGTCTGCCAGAAGCGATATGTCACTCGTTGTGTATCTTAAGAGATTCATCGTTACTCCTTCCATAGGTTACTGGTATTCTCTGAGTCAATACCTCTCGTGACGAAAAAGTGGCTATCTTAATAGTGCAATACTTCTTCCTCCGAGTTGCTCACACAGTTTACTACTTTTTGTGTAGTTTGTGTCTGCCAGAAACTATAATTCTCTAGTTTTGTATCATAAAAGAGTCATCGTTTCTCCTCCTAGGGGTTATTCGAGATTTCTTAATCCAAACCGCAAGTAACGAGGCATTGGCTACCTTAAGAGAGTCATAGTTACTCGTCCCAATTGCTCACCCAGTCTGCCACTTTTCCTTACTGCGGCCAGTCTGCCAGAAGCGATATGTCACTCGTTGTGTATCTTAAGAGATTCATCGTTACTCCTTCCATAGGTTACTGGTATTCTCTGATTCAATGCCTCTCGTGACGAAAAAGTGGCTATCTTAATAGTGCAATACTTCTTCCTCCCAGTTGCTCACACAGTTTACTACTTTTTTGTGTAGTTTTTGTCTGCCAGAAACTATAATTCACTAGTTTTGTATCATAAAAGGGTCATCGTTTCTCCTCCTAGGGGTTATTCGAGACCTCTTAATCCAAACCGCAAGTAACGAGGCATTGGCTACCTTAAGAGAGTCATAGTTACTCGTCCCAATTGCTCACCCAGTCTGCCACTTTTTCTTACTGCGGCCAGTCTGCCAGAAGCGATATGTCACTCGTTGTGTATCTTAAGAGATTCATCGTTACTCCTTCCATAGGTTACTGGTATTCTCTGAGTCAATACCTCTCGTGACGAAAAAGTGGCTATCTTAATAGTGCAATACTTCTTCCTCCCAGTTGCTCACACAGTTTACTACTTTTTTGTGTAGTTTTTGTCTGCCAGAAACTATAATTCACTAGTTTTGTATCTTAAAAGGGTCATCGTTTCTCCTCCTAGGGGTTATTCGAGACCTCTTAATCCAAACCGCAAGTAACGAGGCATTGGCTACCTTAAGAGAGTCATAGTTACTCGTCCCAATTGCTCACCCAGTCTGCCACTTTTTCTTACTGCGGCCAGTCTGCCAGAAGCGATATGTCACTCGTTGTGTATCTTAAGAGATTCATCGTAACTCCTTCCATAGGTTACTGGTATTCTCTGAGTCAATACCTCTCTTGACGAAAAAGTGGCTATCTTAATAGTGCAATACTTCTTCCTCCGAGTTGCTCACACAGTTTACTACTTTTTGTGTAGTTTTTGTCTGCCAGAAACTATAATTCACTAGCTGTGTATCATAAAAGAGTCATCGTTTCTCCTCCTAGGGGTTTTCGAGATTTCTTAATCCAAACCGCAAGTAACGAGGCATTGGCTACCTTAAGAGAGTCATAGTTACTCGTCCCCATTGCTCAACCAGTCTGCCACTTTTTCTTACTTTGGCCAGTCTGCCAGAAGCGATATGTCACTCGTTGTGTATCTTAAGAGATTCATCGTTACTCCTTCCATAGGTTACTGGTATTCTCTGAGTCAATACCTCTCTTGACGAAAAAGTGGCTATCTTAATAGTGCAATACTTCTTCCTCCGAGTTGCTCACACAGTTTACTACTTTTTGTGTATTTGCCAGTCTGCCAGAAGCGATATGTCACTAGTTGTGTATCATAAAAGAGTCATCGTTTCTCCTCCTAGGGGTTATTCGAGATTTCTTAATCCAAACCGCAAGTAACGAGGAATTGGCTACCTTAAGAGAGTCATAGTTACTCGTCCCAATTGCTCACCCAGTCTGCCACTTTCCTTACTGCGGCCAGTCTGCCAGAAGCGATATGTCACTCGTTGTGTATCTTAAGAGATTCATTGTAACTCTTTCCATAGGTTACTGGTATTCTCTGAGTCAATGCCTCTCGTGACGAAAAAGTGGCTATCTTAATAGTGCAATACTTCTTCCTCCGAGTTGCTCACACAGTTTACTACTTTTTGTGTAGTTTTTGTCTGCCAGAAACTATAATTCACTAGCTGTGTATCATAAAAGAGTCATCGTTTCTCCTCCTAGGGTTTTTCGAGATTTCTTAATCCAAACCGCAAGTAACAAGGCATTGGCTACCTTAAGAGAGTCATAGTTACTCGTGCCCATTGCTCACCCAGTCTGCCGCTTTTTCTTACTGTGGCCAGTCTGCCAGAAGCGATATGTCACTCGTTGTGTATCTTAAGAGATTCATCGTTACTCCTTCCATAGGTTACTGGTATTCTCTGAGTCAATACCTCTCTTGACGAAAAAGTGGCTATCTTAATAGTGCAATACTTCTTTCTCCGAGTTTCTCACACAGTTTACTGCTTTTTGTGTAGTTTTTGTCTGCCAGAAACTATAATTCACTAGTTGTGTATCATAAAAGAGTCATCGTTTCTCCTCCTAGGGGTTATTCGAGATTTCTTAATCCAAACCGCAAGTAACGAGGCATTGGCTACCTTAAGAGAGTCATAGTTACTCGTCCCAATTGCTCACCCAGTCTGCCACTTTTCCTTACTGCGGCCAGTCTGCCAGAAGCGATATGTCACTCGTTGTGTATCTTAAGAGATTCATCGTTACTCTTTCCATAGGTTACTGGTATTCTCTGATTCAATGCCTCTCGTGACGCAAAAGTGGCTATCTTAATAGTGCAATACTTCTTCCTCCCAGTTGCTCACACAGTTTACTACTTTTTTGTGTAGTTTTTGTCTGCCAGAAACTATAATTCACTAGTTTTGTATCATAAAAGAGTCATTGTTTCTCCTCCTAGGGGTTATTCGAGACCTCTTAATGCAAACCGCAAGTAACGAGGCATTGGCTACCTTAACAGAGTCATAGTTACTCGTCCCAATTGCTCACCCAGTCTGCCACTTTTCCTTACTGCGGCCAGTCTGCCAGAAGCGATATGTCACTCGTTGTGTATCTTAAGAGATTCATCGTTACTCCTTCCATAGGTTACTGGTATTCTCTGATTCAATGCCTCTCGTGACGAAAAAGTGGCTATCTTAATAGTGCAATACTTCTTCCTCCGAGTTGCTCACACAGTTTACTACTTTTTGTGTAGTTTTTGTCTGCCAGAAACTATAATTCACTAGCTGTGTATCATAAAAGAGTCATCGTTTCTCCTCCTAGGGGTTTTCGAGATTTCTTAATCCAAACCGCAAGTAACAAGGCATTGGCTACCTTAAGAGAGTCATAGTTACTCGTCCCAATTGCTCACCCAGTCTGCCACTTTTCGTTACTGCGGCCAGTCTGCCAGAAGCGATATGTCACTCGTTGTGTATCTTAAGAGATTCATCGTTACTCCTTCCATAGGTTACTGGTATTCACTGATTCAATGCCTCTCGTGACGAAAAAGTGGCTATCTTAATAGTGCAATACTTCTTCCTCCGAGTTGCTCACACAGTTTACTACTTTTTTGTGTAGTTTTTGTCTGCCAGAAACTATAATTCACTAGTTTTGTATCATAAAAGGGTCATCGTTTCTCCTCCTAGGGGTTATTCGAGACCTCTTAATCCAAACCGCAAGTAACGAGGCATTGGCTACCTTAAGAGAGTCATAGTTACTCGTCCCAATTGCTCACCCAGTCTGCCACTTTTCCTTACTGCGGCCAGTCTGCCAGAAGCGATATGTCACTCGTTGTGTATCTTAAGAGATTCATCGTTACTCCTTCCATAGGTTACTGGTATTCTCTGAGTCAATACCTCTCGTGACGAAAAAGTGGCTATCTTAATAGTGCAATACTTCTTCCTCCGAGTTGCTCACACAGTTTACTACTTTTTGTGTAGTTTGTGTCTGCCAGAAACTATAATTCTCTAGTTTTGTATCATAAAAGAGTCATCGTTTCTCCTCCTAGGGGTTATTCGAGATTTCTTAATCCAAACCGCAAGTAACGAGGCATTGGCTACCTTAAGAGAGTCATAGTTACTCGTCCCAATTGCTCACCCAGTCTGCCACTTTTCCTTACTGCGGCCAGTCTGCCAGAAGCGATATGTCACTCGTTGTGTATCTTAAGAGATTCATCGTTACTCCTTCCATAGGTTACTGGTATTCTCTGATTCAATGCCTCTCGTGACGAAAAAGTGGCTATCTTAATAGTGCAATACTTCTTCCTCCCAGTTGCTCACACAGTTTACTACTTTTTTGTGTAGTTTTTGTCTGCCAGAAACTATAATTCACTAGTTTTGTATCATAAAAGGGTCATCGTTTCTCCTCCTAGGGGTTATTCGAGACCTCTTAATCCAAACCGCAAGTAACGAGGCATTGGCTACCTTAAGAGAGTCATAGTTACTCGTCCCAATTGCTCACCCAGTCTGCCACTTTTTCTTACTGCGGCCAGTCTGCCAGAAGCGATATGTCACTCGTTGTGTATCTTAAGAGATTCATCGTTACTCCTTCCATAGGTTACTGGTATTCTCTGAGTCAATACCTCTCGTGACGAAAAAGTGGCTATCTTAATAGTGCAATACTTCTTCCTCCCAGTTGCTCACACAGTTTACTACTTTTTTGTGTAGTTTTTGTCTGCCAGAAACTATAATTCACTAGTTTTGTATCTTAAAAGGGTCATCGTTTCTCCTCCTAGGGGTTATTCGAGACCTCTTAATCCAAACCGCAAGTAACGAGGCATTGGCTACCTTAAGAGAGTCATAGTTACTCGTCCCAATTGCTCACCCAGTCTGCCACTTTTTCTTACTGCGGCCAGTCTGCCAGAAGCGATATGTCACTCGTTGTGTATCTTAAGAGATTCATCGTAACTCCTTCCATAGGTTACTGGTATTCTCTGAGTCAATACCTCTCTTGACGAAAAAGTGGCTATCTTAATAGTGCAATACTTCTTCCTCCGAGTTGCTCACACAGTTTACTACTTTTTGTGTAGTTTTTGTCTGCCAGAAACTATAATTCACTAGCTGTGTATCATAAAAGAGTCATCGTTTCTCCTCCTAGGGGTTTTCGAGATTTCTTAATCCAAACCGCAAGTAACGAGGCATTGGCTACCTTAAGAGAGTCATAGTTACTCGTCCCCATTGCTCAACCAGTCTGCCACTTTTTCTTACTTTGGCCAGTCTGCCAGAAGCGATATGTCACTCGTTGTGTATCTTAAGAGATTCATCGTTACTCCTTCCATAGGTTACTGGTATTCTCTGAGTCAATACCTCTCTTGACGAAAAAGTGGCTATCTTAATAGTGCAATACTTCTTCCTCCGAGTTGCTCACACAGTTTACTACTTTTTGTGTATTTGCCAGTCTGCCAGAAGCGATATGTCACTAGTTGTGTATCATAAAAGAGTCATCGTTTCTCCTCCTAGGGGTTATTCGAGATTTCTTAATCCAAACCGCAAGTAACGAGGAATTGGCTACCTTAAGAGAGTCATAGTTACTCGTCCCAATTGCTCACCCAGTCTGCCACTTTCCTTACTGCGGCCAGTCTGCCAGAAGCGATATGTCACTCGTTGTGTATCTTAAGAGATTCATCGTAACTCTTTCCATAGGTTACTGGTATTCTCTGAGTCAATGCCTCTCGTGACGAAAAAGTGGCTATCTTAATAGTGCAATACTTCTTCCTCCGAGTTGCTCACACAGTTTACTACTTTTTGTGTAGTTTTTGTCTGCCAGAAACTATAATTCACTAGCTGTGTATCATAAAAGAGTCATCGTTTCTCCTCCTAGGGTTTTTCGAGATTTCTTAATCCAAACCGCAAGTAACAAGGCATTGGCTACCTTAAGAGAGTCATAGTTACTCGTGCCCATTGCTCACCCAGTCTGCCGCTTTTTCTTACTGTGGCCAGTCTGCCAGAAGCGATATGTCACTCGTTGTGTATCTTAAGAGATTCATCGTTACTCCTTCCATAGGTTACTGGTATTCTCTGAGTCAATACCTCTCTTGACGAAAAAGTGGCTATCTTAATAGTGCAATACTTCTTTCTCCGAGTTTCTCACACAGTTTACTGCTTTTTGTGTAGTTTTTGTCTGCCAGAAACTATAATTCACTAGTTGTGTATCATAAAAGAGTCATCGTTTCTCCTCCTAGGGGTTATTCGAGATTTCTTAATCCAAACCGCAAGTAACGAGGCATTGGCTACCTTAAGAGAGTCATAGTTACTCGTCCCAATTGCTCACCCAGTCTGCCACTTTTCCTTACTGCGGCCAGTCTGCCAGAAGCGATATGTCACTCGTTGTGTATCTTAAGAGATTCATCGTTACTCTTTCCATAGGTTACTGGTATTCTCTGATTCAATGCCTCTCGTGACGCAAAAGTGGCTATCTTAATAGTGCAATACTTCTTCCTCCCAGTTGCTCACACAGTTTACTACTTTTTTGTGTAGTTTTTGTCTGCCAGAAACTATAATTCACTAGTTTTGTATCATAAAAGGGTCATCGTTTCTCCTCCTAGGGGTTATTCGAGACCTCTTAATCCAAACCGCAAGTAACGAGGCATTGGCTACCTTAAGAGAGTCATAGTTACTCGTCCCAATTGCTCACCCAGTCTGCCACTTTCCTTACTGCGGCCAGTCTGCCAGAAGCGATATGTCACTCGTTGTGTATCTTAAGAGATTCATCGTTACTCCTTCCATAGGTTACTGGTATTCTCTGAGTCAATACCTCTCGTGACGAAAAAGTGGCTATCTTAATAGTGCAATACTTCTTCCTCCGAGTTGCTCACACAGTTTACTACTTTTTGTGTAGTTTTTGTCTGCCAGAAACTATAATTCACTAGCTGTGTATCATAAAAGAGTCATCGTTTCTCCTCCTAGGGTTTTTCGAGATTTCTTAATCCAAACCGCAAGTAACAAGGCATTGGCTACCTTAAGAGAGTCATAGTTACTCGTGCCCATTGCTCACCCAGTCTGCCGCTTTTTCTTACTGTGGCCAGTCTGCCAGAAGCGATATGTCACTCGTTGTGTATCTTAAGAGATTCATCGTTACTCCTTCCATAGGTTACTGGTATTCTCTGAGTCAATACCTCTCTTGACGAAAAAGTGGCTATCTTAATAGTGCAATACTTCTTCCTCCGAGTTGCTCACACAGTTTACTGCTTTTTGTGTAGTTTTTGTCTGCCAGAAACTATAATTCACTAGTTGTGTATCATAAAAGAGTCATCGTTTCTCCTCCTAGGGGTTATTCGAGATTTCTTAATCCAAACCGCAAGTAACGAGGCATTGGCTACCTTAAGAGAGTCATAGTTACTCGTCCCAATTGCTCACCCAGTCTGCCACTTTTCCTTACTGCGGCCAGTCTGCCAGAAGCGATATGTCACTCGTTGTGTATCTTAAGAGATTCATCGTTACTCTTTCCATAGGTTACTGGTATTCTCTGATTCAATGCCTCTCGTGACGCAAAAGTGGCTATCTTAATAGTGCAATACTTCTTCCTCCGAGTTGCTCACACAGTTTACTACTTTTTGTGTAGTTTTTGTCTGGCAGAAACTATAATTCACTAGCTGTGTATCATAAAAGAGTCATCGTTTCTCCTCCTAGGGGTTTTCGAGATTTCTTAATCCAAACCGCAAGTAACGAGGCATTGGCTACCTTAAGAGAGTCATAGTTACTCGTCCCCATTGCTCAACCAGTCTGCCACTTTTTCTTACTTTGGCCAGTCTGCCAGAAGCGATATGTCACTCGTTGTGTATCTTAAGAGATTCATCGTTACTCCTTCCATAGGTTACTGGTATTCTCTGAGTCAATACCTCTCTTGACGAAAAAGTTTCTATCTTAATAGTGCAATACTTCTTCCTCCGAGTTGCTCACACAGTTTACTACTTTTTGTGTACTTGCCAGTCTGCCAGAAGCGATATGTCACTAGTTGTGTATCATAAAAGAGTCATCGTTTCTCCTCCTAGGGGTTATTCGAGATTTCTTAATCCAAACCGCAAGTAACGAGGCATTGGCTACCTTAAGAGAGTCATAGTTACTCGTCCCAATTGCTCACCCAGTCTGCCACTTTCCTTACTGCGGCCAGTCTGCCAGAAGCGATATGTCACTCGTTGTGTATCTTAAGAGAATCATCGTTACTCTTTCCATAGGTTACTGGTAATCTCTGAGTCAATGCCTCTCGTGACGAAAAAGTGGCTATCTTAATAGTGCAATACTTCTTCCTCCCATTTGCTCACACAGTTTACTACTTTTTTGTGTAGTTTTTGTCTGCCAGAAACTATAATTCACTAGTTTTGTATCATAAAAGAGTCATCGTTTCTCCTCCTAGGGGTTATTCGAGACCTCTTAATGCAAACCGCAAGTAACGAGGCATTGGCTACCTTAAGAGAGTCATAGTTACTCGTACCAATTGCTCACCCAGTCTGCCACTTTTCCTTACTGCGGCCAGTCTGCCAGAAGCGATATGTCACTCGTTGTGTATCTTAAGAGATTCATCGTTACTCTTTCCATAGGTTACTGGTATTCTCTGATTCAATGCCTCTCGTGACGAAAAAGTGGCTATCTTAATAGTGCAATACTTCTTCCTCCGAGTTGCTCACACAGTTTACTACTTTTTGTGTAGTTTTTGTCTGCCAGAAACTATAATTCACTAGCTGTGTATCATAAAAGAGTCATCGTTTCTCCTCCTAGGGTTTTTCGAGATTTCTTAATCCAAACCGCAAGTAACAAGGCATTGGCTACCTTAAGAGAGTCATAGTTACTCGTGCCCATTGCTCACCCAGTCTGCCGCTTTTTCTTACTGTGGCCAGTCTGCCAGAAGCGATATGTCACTCGTTGTGTATCTTAAGAGATTCATCGTTACTCCTTCCATAGGTTACTGGTATTCTCTGAGTCAATACCTCTCTTGACGAAAAAGTGGCTATCTTAATAGTGCAATACTTCTTCCTCCGAGTTGCTCACACAGTTTACTGCTTTTTGTGTAGTTTTTGTCTGCCAGAAACTATAATTCACTAGTTGTGTATCATAAAAGAGTCATCGTTTCTCCTCCTAGGGGTTATTCGAGATTTCTTAATCCAAACCGCAAGTAACGAGGCATTGGCTACCTTAAGAGAGTCATAGTTACTCGTCCCAATTGCTCACCCAGTCTGCCACTTTTCCTTACTGCGGCCAGTCTGCCAGAAGCGATATGTCACTCGTTGTGTATCTTAAGAGATTCATCGTTACTCTTTCCATAGGTTACTGGTATTCTCTGATTCAATGCCTCTCGTGACGCAAAAGTGGCTATCTTAATAGTGCAATACTTCTTCCTCCCAGTTGCTCACACAGTTTACTACTTTTTTGTGTAGTTTTTGTCTGCCAGAAACTATAATTCACTAGTTTTGTATCATAAAAGGGTCATCGTTTCTCCTCCTAGGGGTTATTCGAGACCTCTTAATCCAAACCGCAAGTAACGAGGCATTGGCTACCTTAAGAGAGTCATAGTTACTCGTCCCAATTGCTCACCCAGTCTGCCACTTTTTCATACTGCGGCCAGTCTGCCAGAAGCGATATGTCACTCGTTGTGTATCTTAAGAGATTCATCGTTACTCCTTCCATAGGTTACTGGTATTCTCTGAGTCAATACCTCTCGTGACGCAAAAGTGGCTATCTTAATAGTGCAATACTTCTTCCTCCGAGTTGCTCACACAGTTTACTACTTTTTGTGTAGTTTTTGTCTGCCAGAAACTATAATTCACTAGCTGTGTATCATAAAAGAGTCATCGTTTCTCCTCCTAGGGTTTTTCGAGATTTCTTAATCCAAACCGCAAGTAACAAGGCATTGGCTACCTTAAGAGAGTCATAGTTACTCGTGCCCATTGCTCACCCAGTCTGCCGCTTTTTCTTACTGTGGCCAGTCTGCCAGAAGCGATATGTCACTCGTTGTGTATCTTAAGAGATTCATCGTTACTCCTTCCATAGGTTACTGGTATTCTCTGAGTCAATACCTCTCTTGACGAAAAAGTGGCTATCTTAATAGTGCAATACTTCTTCCTCCGAGTTGCTCACACAGTTTACTGCTTTTTGTGTAGTTTTTGTCTGCCAGAAACTATAATTCACTAGTTGTGTATCATAAAAGAGTCATCGTTTCTCCTCCTAGGGGTTATTCGAGATTTCTTAATCCAAACCGCAAGTAACGAGGCATTGGCTACCTTAAGAGAGTCATAGTTACTCGTCCCAATTGCTCACCCAGTCTGCCACTTTTCCTTACTGCGGCCAGTCTGCCAGAAGCGATATGTCACTCGTTGTGTATCTTAAGAGATTCATCGTTACTCTTTCCATAGGTTACTGGTATTCTCTGATTCAATGCCTCTCGTGACGCAAAAGTGGCTATCTTAATAGTGCAATACTTCTTCCTCCGAGTTGCTCACACAGTTTACTACTTTTTGTGTAGTTTTTGTCTGGCAGAAACTATAATTCACTAGCTGTGTATCATAAAAGAGTCATCGTTTCTCCTCCTAGGGGTTTTCGAGATTTCTTAATCCAAACCGCAAGTAACGAGGCATTGGCTACCTTAAGAGAGTCATAGTTACTCGTCCCCATTGCTCAACCAGTCTGCCACTTTTTCTTACTTTGGCCAGTCTGCCAGAAGCGATATGTCACTCGTTGTGTATCTTAAGAGATTCATCGTTACTCCTTCCATAGGTTACTGGTATTCTCTGAGTCAATACCTCTCTTGACGAAAAAGTGGCTATCTTAATAGTGCAATACTTCTTCCTCCGAGTTGCTCACACAGTTTACTACTTTTTGTGTACTTGCCAGTCTGCCAGAAGCGATATGTCACTAGTTGTGTATCATAAAAGAGTCATCGTTTCTCCTCCTAGGGGTTATTCGAGATTTCTTAATCCAAACCGCAAGTAACGAGGCATTGGCTACCTTAAGAGAGTCATAGTTACTCGTCCCAATTGCTCACCCAGTCTGCCACTTTTCCTTACTGCGGCCAGTCTGCCAGAAGCGATATGTCACTCGTTGTGTATCTTAAGAGAATCATCGTTACTCTTTCCATAGGTTACTGGTAATCTCTGAGTCAATGCCTCTCGTGACGAAAAAGTGGCTATCTTAATAGTGCAATACTTCTTCCTCCCATTTGCTCACACAGTTTACTACTTTTTTGTGTAGTTTTTGTCTGCCAGAAACTATAATTCACTAGTTTTGTATCATAAAAGAGTCATCGTTTCTCCTCCTAGGGGTTATTCGAGACCTCTTAATGCAAACCGCAAGTAACGAGGCATTGGCTACCTTAAGAGAGTCATAGTTACTCGTCCCAATTGCTCACCCAGTCTGCCACTTTTCCTTACTGCGGCCAGTCTGCCAGAAGCGATATGTCACTCGTTGTGTATCTTAAGAGATTCATCGTTACTCTTTCCATAGGTTACTGGTATTCTCTGATTCAATGCCTCTCGTGACGAAAAAGTGGCTATCTTAATAGTGCAATACTTCTTCCTCCGAGTTGCTCACACAGTTTACTACTTTTTGTGTAGTTTTTGTCTGCCAGAAACTATAATTCACTAGCTGTGTATCATAAAAGAGTCATCGTTTCTCCTCCTAGGGTTTTTCGAGATTTCTTAATCCAAACCGCAAGTAACAAGGCATTGGCTACCTTAAGAGAGTCATAGTTACTCGTGCCCATTGCTCACCCAGTCTGCCGCTTTTTCTTACTGTGGCCAGTCTGCCAGAAGCGATATGTCACTCGTTGTGTATCTTAAGAGATTCATCGTTACTCCTTCCATAGGTTACTGGTATTCTCTGAGTCAATACCTCTCTTGACGAAAAAGTGGCTATCTTAATAGTGCAATACTTCTTCCTCCGAGTTGCTCACACAGTTTACTGCTTTTTGTGTAGTTTTTGTCTGCCAGAAACTATAATTCACTAGTTGTGTATCATAAAAGAGTCATCGTTTCTCCTCCTAGGGGTTATTCGAGATTTCTTAATCCAAACCGCAAGTAACGAGGCATTGGCTACCTTAAGAGAGTCATAGTTACTCGTCCCAATTGCTCACCCAGTCTGCCACTTTTCCTTACTGCGGCCAGTCTGCCAGAAGCGATATGTCACTCGTTGTGTATCTTAAGAGATTCATCGTTACTCTTTCCATAGGTTACTGGTATTCTCTGATTCAATGCCTCTCGTGACGCAAAAGTGGCTATCTTAATACTGCAATACTTCTTCCTCCCAGTTGCTCACACAGTTTACTACTTTTTTGTGTAGTTTTTGTCTGCCAGAAACTATAATTCACTAGTTTTGTATCATAAAAGGGTCATCGTTTCTCCTCCTAGGGGTTATTCGAGACCTCTTAATCCAAACCGCAAGTAACGAGGCATTGGCTACCTTAAGAGAGTCATAGTTACTCGTCCCAATTGCTCACCCAGTCTGCCACTTTTTCTTACTGCGGCCAGTCTGCCAGAAGCGATATGTCACTCGTTGTGTATCTTAAGAGATTCATCGTTACTCCTTCCATAGGTTACTGGTATTCTCTGAGTCAATACCTCTCGTGACGAAAAAGTGGCTATCTTAATAGTGCAATACTTCTTCCTCCGAGTTGCTCACACAGTTTACTACTTTTTGTGTACTTGCCAGTCTGCCAGAAGCGATATGTCACTAGTTGTGTATCATAAAAGAGTCATCGTTTCTCCTCCTAGGGGTTATTCGAGATTTCTTAATCCAAACCGCAAGTAACGAGGCATTGGCTACCTTAAGAGAGTCATAGTTACTCGTCCCAATTGCTCACCCAGTCTGCCACTTTCCTTACTGCGGCCAGTCTGCCAGAAGCGATATGTCACTCGTTGTGTATCTTAAGAGAATCATCGTTACTCTTTCCATAGGTTACTGGTAATCTCTGAGTCAATGCCTCTCGTGACGAAAAAGTGGCTATCTTAATAGTGCAATACTTCTTCCTCCCATTTGCTCACACAGTTTACTACTTTTTTGTGTAGTTTTTGTCTGCCAGAAACTATAATTCACTAGTTTTGTATCATAAAAGAGTCATCGTTTCTCCTCCTAGGGGTTATTCGAGACCTCTTAATGCAAACCGCAAGTAACGAGGCATTGGCTACCTTAAGAGAGTCATAGTTACTCGTCCCAATTGCTCACCCAGTCTGCCACTTTTCCTTACTGCGGGCAGTCTGCCAGAAGCGATATGTCACTCGTTGTGTATCTTAAGAGATTCATCGTTACTCCTTCCATAGGTTACTGGTATTCTCTGATTCAATGCCTCTCGTGACGAAAAAGTGGCTATCTTAATAGTGCAATACTTCTTCCTCCGAGTTGCTCACACAGTTTACTACTTTTTGTGTAGTTTTTGTCTGCCAGAAACTATAATTCACTAGCTGTGTATCATAAAAGAGTCATCGTTTCTCCTCCTAGGGGTTTTCGAGATTTCTTAATCCAAACCGCAAGTAACAAGGCATTGGCTACCTTAAGAGAGTCATAGTTACTCGTCCCAATTGCTCACCCAGTCTGCCACTTTTCGTTACTGCGGCCAGTCTGCCAGAAGCGATATGTCACTCGTTGTGTATCTTAAGAGATTCATCGTTACTCTTTCCATAGGTTACTGGTATTCACTGATTCAATGCCTCTCGTGACGAAAAAGTGGCTATCTTAATAGTGCAATACTTCTTCCTCCGAGTTGCTCACACAGTTTACTACTTTTTTGTGTAGTTTTTGTCTGCCAGAAACTATAATTCACTAGTTTTGTATCATAAAAGGGTCATCGTTTCTCCACCTAGGGGTTATTCGAGACCTCTTAATCCAAACCGCAAGTAACGAGGCATTGGCTACCTTAAGAGAGTCATAGTTACTCGTCCCAATTGCTCACCCAGTCTGCCACTTTTCCTTACTGCGGCCAGTCTGCCAGAAGCGATATGTCACTCGTTGTGTATCTTAAGAGATTCATCGTTACTCCTTCCATAGGTTACTGGTATTCTCTGAGTCAATACCTCTCTTGACGAAAAAGTGGCTATCTTAATAGTGCAATACTTCTTCCTCCCAGTTGCTCACACAGTTTACTGCTTTTTGTGTAGTTTTTGTCTGCCAGAAACTATAATTCACTAGTTGTGTATCATAAAAGAGTCATCGTTTCTCCTCCTAGGGGTTATTCGAGATTTCTTAATCCAAACCGCAAGTAACGAGGCATTGGCTACCTTAAGAGAGTCATAGTTACTCGTCCCAATTGCTCACCCAGTCTGCCACTTTTTCTTACTGCGGCCAGTCTGCCAGAAGCGATATGTCACTCGTTGTGTATCTTAAGAGATTCATCGTTACTCTTTCCATAGGTTACTGGTATTCTCTGATTCAATGCCTCTCGTGACGCAAAAGTGGCTATCTTAATAGTGCAATACTTCTTCCTCCCAGTTGCTCACACAGTTTACTACTTTTTTGTGTAGTTTTTGTCTGCCAGAAACTATAATTCACTAGTTTTGTATCATAAAAGGGTCATCGTTTCTCCTCCTAGGGGTTATTCGAGACCTCTTAATCCAAACCGCAAGTAACGAGGCATTGGCTACCTTAAGAGAGTCATAGTTACTCGTCCCAATTGCTCACCCAGTCTGCCACTTTTTCTTACTGCGGCCAGTCTGCCAGAAGCGATATGTCACTCGTTGTGTATCTTAAGAGATTCATCGTTACTCCTTCCATAGGTTACTGGTATTCTCTGAGTCAATACCTCTCGTGACGAAAAAGTGGCTATCTTAATAGTGCAATACTTCTTCCTCCGAGTTGCTCACACAGTTTACTACTTTTTGTGTAGTTTTTGTCTGCCAGAAACTATAATTCACTAGCTGTGTATCATAAAAGAGTCATCGTTTCTCCTCCTAGGGTTTTTCGAGATTTCTTAATCCAAACCGCAAGTAACAAGGCATTGGCTACCTTAAGAGAGTCATAGTTACTCGTGCCCATTGCTCACCCAGTCTGCCGCTTTTTCTTACTGTGGCCAGTCTGCCAGAAGCGATATGTCACTCGTTGTGTATCTTAAGAGATTCATCGTTACTCCTTCCATAGGTTACTGGTATTCTCTGAGTCAATACCTCTCTTGACGAAAAAGTGGCTATCTTAATAGTGCAATACTTCTTCCTCCGAGTTGCTCACACAGTTTACTGCTTTTTGTGTAGTTTTTGTCTGCCAGAAACTATAATTCACTAGCTGTGTATCATAAAAGAGTCATCGTTTCTCCTCCTAGGGTTTTTCGAGATTTCTTAATCCAAACCGCAAGTAACAAGGCATTGGCTACCTTAAGAGAGTCATAGTTACTCGTGCCCATTGCTCACCCAGTCTGCCGCTTTTTCTTACTGTGGCCAGTCTGCCAGAAGCGATATGTCACTCGTTGTGTATCTTAAGAGATTCATCGTTACTCCTTCCATAGGTTACTGGTATTCTCTGAGTCAATACCTCTCTTGACGAAAAAGTGGCTATCTTAATAGTGCAATACTTCTTCCTCCGAGTTGCTCACACAGTTTACTGCTTTTTGTGTAGTTTTTGTCTGCCAGAAACTATAATTCACTAGTTGTGTATCATAAAAGAGTCATCGTTTCTCCTCCTAGGGGTTATTCGAGATTTCTTAATCCAAACCGCAAGTAACGAGGCATTGGCTACCTTAAGAGAGTCATAGTTACTCGTCCCAATTGCTCACCCAGTCTGCCACTTTTCCTTACTGCGGCCAGTCTGCCAGAAGCGATATGTCACTCGTTGTGTATCTTAAGAGATTCATCGTTACTCTTTCCATAGGTTACTGGTATTCTCTGATTCAATGCCTCTCGTGACGCAAAAGTGGCTATCTTAATAGTGCAATACTTCTTCCTCCGAGTTGCTCACACAGTTTACTACTTTTTGTGTAGTTTTTGTCTGGCAGAAACTATAATTCACTAGCTGTGTATCATAAAAGAGTCATCGTTTCTCCTCCTAGGGGTTTTCGAGATTTCTTAATCCAAACCGCAAGTAACGAGGCATTGGCTACCTTAAGAGAGTCATAGTTACTCGTCCCCATTGCTCAACCAGTCTGCCACTTTTTCTTACTTTGGCCAGTCTGCCAGAAGCGATATGTCACTCGTTGTGTATCTTAAGAGATTCATCGTTACTCCTTCCATAGGTTACTGGTATTCTCTGAGTCAATACCTCTCTTGACGAAAAAGTGGCTATCTTAATAGTGCAATACTTCTTCCTCCGAGTTGCTCACACAGTTTACTACTTTTTGTGTACTTGCCAGTCTGCCAGAAGCGATATGTCACTAGTTGTGTATCATAAAAGAGTCATCGTTTCTCCTCCTAGGGGTTATTCGAGATTTCTTAATCCAAACCGCAAGTAACGAGGCATTGGCTACCTTAAGAGAGTCATAGTTACTCGTCCCAATTGCTCACCCAGTCTGCCACTTTCCTTACTGCGGCCAGTCTGCCAGAAGCGATATGTCACTCGTTGTGTATCTTAAGAGATTCATCGTTACTCCTTCCATAGGTTACTGGTATTCTCTGAGTCAATACCTCTCTTGACGAAAAAGTGGCTATCTTAATAGTGCAATACTTCTTCCTCCCAGTTGCTCACACAGTTTACTGCTTTTTGTGTAGTTTTTGTCTGCCAGAAACTATAATTCACTAGTTGTGTATCATAAAAGAGTCATCGTTTCTCCTCCTAGGGGTTATTCGAGATTTCTTAATCCAAACCGCAAGTAACGAGGCATTGGCTACCTTAAGAGAGTCATAGTTACTCGTCCCAATTGCTCACCCAGTCTGCCACTTTTTCTTACTGCGGCCAGTCTGCCAGAAGCGATATGTCACTCGTTGTGTATCTTAAGAGATTCATCGTTACTCTTTCCATAGGTTACTGGTATTCTCTGATTCAATGCCTCTCGTGACGCAAAAGTGGCTATCTTAATAGTGCAATACTTCTTCCTCCCAGTTGCTCACACAGTTTACTACTTTTTTGTGTAGTTTTTGTCTGCCAGAAACTATAATTCACTAGTTTTGTATCATAAAAGGGTCATCGTTTCTCCTCCTAGGGGTTATTCGAGACCTCTTAATCCAAACCGCAAGTAACGAGGCATTGGCTACCTTAAGAGAGTCATAGTTACTCGTCCCAATTGCTCACCCAGTCTGCCACTTTTTCTTACTGCGGCCAGTCTGCCAGAAGCGATATGTCACTCGTTGTGTATCTTAAGAGATTCATCGTTACTCCTTCCATAGGTTACTGGTATTCTCTGAGTCAATACCTCTCGTGACGAAAAAGTGGCTATCTTAATAGTGCAATACTTCTTCCTCCGAGTTGCTCACACAGTTTACTACTTTTTGTGTAGTTTTTGTCTGCCAGAAACTATAATTCACTAGCTGTGTATCATAAAAGAGTCATCGTTTCTCCTCCTAGGGTTTTTCGAGATTTCTTAATCCAAACCGCAAGTAACAAGGCATTGGCTACCTTAAGAGAGTCATAGTTACTCGTGCCCATTGCTCACCCAGTCTGCCGCTTTTTCTTACTGTGGCCAGTCTGCCAGAAGCGATATGTCACTCGTTGTGTATCTTAAGAGATTCATCGTTACTCCTTCCATAGGTTACTGGTATTCTCTGAGTCAATACCTCTCTTGACGAAAAAGTGGCTATCTTAATAGTGCAATACTTCTTCCTCCGAGTTGCTCACACAGTTTACTGCTTTTTGTGTAGTTTTTGTCTGCCAGAAACTATAATTCACTAGCTGTGTATCATAAAAGAGTCATCGTTTCTCCTCCTAGGGTTTTTCGAGATTTCTTAATCCAAACCGCAAGTAACAAGGCATTGGCTACCTTAAGAGAGTCATAGTTACTCGTGCCCATTGCTCACCCAGTCTGCCGCTTTTTCTTACTGTGGCCAGTCTGCCAGAAGCGATATGTCACTCGTTGTGTATCTTAAGAGATTCATCGTTACTCCTTCCATAGGTTACTGGTATTCTCTGAGTCAATACCTCTCTTGACGAAAAAGTGGCTATCTTAATAGTGCAATACTTCTTCCTCCGAGTTGCTCACACAGTTTACTGCTTTTTGTGTAGTTTTTGTCTGCCAGAAACTATAATTCACTAGTTGTGTATCATAAAAGAGTCATCGTTTCTCCTCCTAGGGGTTATTCGAGATTTCTTAATCCAAACCGCAAGTAACGAGGCATTGGCTACCTTAAGAGAGTCATAGTTACTCGTCCCAATTGCTCACCCAGTCTGCCACTTTTCCTTACTGCGGCCAGTCTGCCAGAAGCGATATGTCACTCGTTGTGTATCTTAAGAGATTCATCGTTACTCTTTCCATAGGATACTGGTATTCTCTGATTCAATGCCTCTCGTGACGCAAAAGTGGCTATCTTAATAGTGCAATACTTCTTCCTCCGAGTTGCTCACACAGTTTACTACTTTTTGTGTAGTTTTTGTCTGGCAGAAACTATAATTCACTAGCTGTGTATCATAAAAGAGTCATCGTTTCTCCTCCTAGGGGTTTTCGAGATTTCTTAATCCAAACCGCAAGTAACGAGGCATTGGCTACCTTAAGAGAGTCATAGTTACTCGTCCCCATTGCTCAACCAGTCTGCCACTTTTTCTTACTTTGGCCAGTCTGCCAGAAGCGATATGTCACTCGTTGTGTATCTTAAGAGATTCATCGTTACTCCTTCCATAGGTTACTGGTATTCTCTGAGTCAATACCTCTCTTGACGAAAAAGTGGCTATCTTAATAGTGCAATACTTCTTCCTCCGAGTTGCTCACACAGTTTACTACTTTTTGTGTACTTGCCAGTCTGCCAGAAGCGATATGTCACTAGTTGTGTATCATAAAAGAGTCATCGTTTCTCCTCCTAGGGGTTATTCGAGATTTCTTAATCCAAACCGCAAGTAACGAGGCATTGGCTACCTTAAGAGAGTCATAGTTACTCGTCCCAATTGCTCACCCAGTCTGCCACTTTCCTTACTGCGGCCAGTCTGCCAGAAGCGATATGTCACTCGTTGTGTATCTTAAGAGAATCATCGTTACTCTTTCCATAGGTTACTGGTAATCTCTGAGTCAATGCCTCTCGTGACGAAAAAGTGGCTATCTTAATAGTGCAATACTTCTTCCTCCCATTTGCTCACACAGTTTACTACTTTTTTGTGTAGTTTTTGTCTGCCAGAAACTATAATTCACTAGTTTTGTATCATAAAAGAGTCATCGTTTCTCCTCCTAGGGGTTATTCGAGACCTCTTAATGCAAACCGCAAGTAACGAGGCATTGGCTACCTTAAGAGAGTCATAGTTACTCGTCCCAATTGCTCACCCAGTCTGCCACTTTTCCTTACTGCGGCCAGTCTGCCAGAAGCGATATGTCACTCGTTGTGTATCTTAAGAGATTCATCGTTACTCTTTCCATAGGTTACTGGTATTCTCTGATTCAATGCCTCTCGTGACGAAAAAGTGGCTATCTTAATAGTGCAATACTTCTTCCTCCGAGTTGCTCACACAGTTTACTACTTTTTGTGTAGTTTTTGTCTGCCAGAAACTATAATTCACTAGCTGTGTATCATAAAAGAGTCATCGTTTCTCCTCCTAGGGTTTTTCGAGATTTCTTAATCCAAACCGCAAGTAACAAGGCATTGGCTACCTTAAGAGAGTCATAGTTACTCGTGCCCATTGCTCACCCAGTCTGCCGCTTTTTCTTACTGTGGCCAGTCTGCCAGAAGCGATATGTCACTCGTTGTGTATCTTAAGAGATTCATCGTTACTCCTTCCATAGGTTACTGGTATTCTCTGAGTCAATACCTCTCTTGACGAAAAAGTGGCTATCTTAATAGTGCAATACTTCTTCCTCCGAGTTGCTCACACAGTTTACTGCTTTTTGTGTAGTTTTTGTCTGCCAGAAACTATAATTCACTAGTTGTGTATCATAAAAGAGTCATCGTTTCTCCTCCTAGGGGTTATTCGAGATTTCTTAATCCAAACCGCAAGTAACGAGGCATTGGCTACCTTAAGAGAGTCATAGTTACTCGTCCCAATTGCTCACCCAGTCTGCCACTTTTCCTTACTGCGGCCAGTCTGCCAGAAGCGATATGTCACTCGTTGTGTATCTTAAGAGATTCATCGTTACTCTTTCCATAGGTTACTGGTATTCTCTGATTCAATGCCTCTCGTGACGCAAAAGTGGCTATCTTAATACTGCAATACTTCTTCCTCCCAGTTGCTCACACAGTTTACTACTTTTTTGTGTAGTTTTTGTCTGCCAGAAACTATAATTCACTAGTTTTGTATCATAAAAGGGTCATCGTTTCTCCTCCTAGGGGTTATTCGAGACCTCTTAATCCAAACCGCAAGTAACGAGGCATTGGCTACCTTAAGAGAGTCATAGTTACTCGTCCCAATTGCTCACCCAGTCTGCCACTTTTTCTTACTGCGGCCAGTCTGCCAGAAGCGATATGTCACTCGTTGTGTATCTTAAGAGATTCATCGTTACTCCTTCCATAGGTTACTGGTATTCTCTGAGTCAATACCTCTCTTGACGAAAAAGTGGCTATCTTAATAGTGCAATACTTCTTCCTCCGAGTTGCTCACACAGTTTACTACTTTTTGTGTACTTGCCAGTCTGCCAGAAGCGATATGTCACTAGTTGTGTATCATAAAAGAGTCATCGTTTCTCCTCCTAGGGGTTATTCGAGATTTCTTAATCCAAACCGCAAGTAACGAGGCATTGGCTACCTTAAGAGAGTCATAGTTACTCGTCCCAATTGCTCACCCAGTCTGCCACTTTCCTTACTGCGGCCAGTCTGCCAGAAGCGATATGTCACTCGTTGTGTATCTTAAGAGAATCATCGTTACTCTTTCCATAGGTTACTGGTAATCTCTGAGTCAATGCCTCTCGTGACGAAAAAGTGGCTATCTTAATAGTGCAATACTTCTTCCTCCCATTTGCTCACACAGTTTACTACTTTTTTGTGTAGTTTTTGTCTGCCAGAAACTATAATTCACTAGTTTTGTATCATAAAAGAGTCATCGTTTCTCCTCCTAGGGGTTATTCGAGACCTCTTAATGCAAACCGCAAGTAACGAGGCATTGGCTACCTTAAGAGAGTCATAGTTACTCGTCCCAATTGCTCACCCAGTCTGCCACTTTTCCTTACTGCGGGCAGTCTGCCAGAAGCGATATGTCACTCGTTGTGTATCTTAAGAGATTCATCGTTACTCCTTCCATAGGTTACTGGTATTCTCTGATTCAATGCCTCTCGTGACGAAAAAGTGGCTATCTTAATAGTGCAATACTTCTTCCTCCGAGTTGCTCACACAGTTTACTACTTTTTGTGTAGTTTTTGTCTGCCAGAAACTATAATTCACTAGCTGTGTATCATAAAAGAGTCATCGTTTCTCCTCCTAGGGGTTTTCGAGATTTCTTAATCCAAACCGCAAGTAACAAGGCATTGGCTACCTTAAGAGAGTCATAGTTACTCGTCCCAATTGCTCACCCAGTCTGCCACTTTTCGTTACTGCGGCCAGTCTGCCAGAAGCGATATGTCACTCGTTGTGTATCTTAAGAGATTCATCGTTACTCTTTCCATAGGTTACTGGTATTCACTGATTCAATGCCTCTCGTGACGAAAAAGTGGCTATCTTAATAGTGCAATACTTCTTCCTCCGAGTTGCTCACACAGTTTACTACTTTTTTGTGTAGTTTTTGTCTGCCAGAAACTATAATTCACTAGTTTTGTATCATAAAAGGGTCATCGTTTCTCCTCCTAGGGGTTATTCGAGACCTCTTAATCCAAACCGCAAGTAACGAGGCATTGGCTACCTTAAGAGAGTCATAGTTACTCGTCCCAATTGCTCACCCAGTCTGCCACTTTTCCTTACTGCGGCCAGTCTGCCAGAAGCGATATGTCACTCGTTGTGTATCTTAAGAGATTCATCGTTACTCCTTCCATAGGTTACTGGTATTCTCTGAGTCAATGCCTCTCGTGACGAAAAAGTGGCTATCTTAATAGTGCAATACTTCTTCCTCCCAGTTGCTCACACAGTTTACTACTTTTTTGTGTAGTTTTTGTCTGCCAGAAACTATAATTCACTAGTTTTGTATCATAAAAGGGTCATCGTTTCTCCTCCTAGGGGTTATTCGAGACCTCTTAATCCAAACCGCAAGTAACGAGGCATTGGCTACCTTAAGAGAGTCATAGTTACTCGTCCCAATTGCTCACCCAGTCTGCCACTTTTTCTTACTGCGGCCAGTCTGCCAGAAGCGATATGTCACTCGTTGTGTATCTTAAGAGATTCATCGTTACTCCTTCCATAGGTTACTGGTATTCTCTGAGTCAATACCTCTCGTGACGAAAAAGTGGCTATCTTAATAGTGCAATACTTCTTCCTCCGAGTTGCTCACACAGTTTACTACTTTTTGTGTAGTTTTTGTCTGCCAGAAACTATAATTCACTAGCTGTGTATCATAAAAGAGTCATCGTTTCTCCTCCTAGGGGTTTTCGAGATTACTTAATCCAAATCGCAAGTAACGAGGCATTGGCTACCTTAAGAGAGTCATAGTTACTCGTCCCCATTGCTCAACCAGTCTGCCACTTTTTCTTACTTTGGCCAGTCTGCCAGAAGCGATATGTCACTCGTTGTGTATCTTAAGAGATTCATCGTTACTCCTTCCATAGGTTACTGGTATTCTCTGATTCAATGCCTCTCGTGACGAAAAAGTGGCTATCTTAATAGTGCAATACTTCTTCCTCCCATTTGCTCACACAGTTTACTACTTTTTTGTGTAGTTTTTGTCTGCCAGAAACTATAATTCACTAGTTTTGTATCATAAAAGAGTCATCGTTTCTCCTCCTAGGGGTTATTCGAGACCTCTTAATGCAAACCGCAAGTAACGAGGCATTGGCTACCTTAAGAGAGTCATAGTTACTCGTCCCAATTGCTCACCCAGTCTGCCACTTTTCCTTACTGCGGCCAGTCTGCCAGAAGCGATATGTCACTCGTTGTGTATCTTAAGAGATTCATCGTTACTCTTTCCATAGGTTACTGGTATTCTCTGATTCAATGCCTCTCGTGACGAAAAAGTGGCTATCTTAATAGTGCAATACTTCTTCCTCCCAGTTGCTCACACAGTTTACTACTTTTTTGTGTAGTTTTTGTCTGCCAGAAACTATAATTCACTAGTTTTGTATCATAAAAGAGTCATCGTTTCTCCTCCTAGGGGTTATTCGAGACCTCTTAATGCAAACCGCAAGTAACGAGGCATTGGCTACCTTAAGAGAGTCATAGTTACTCGTCCCAATTGCTCACCCAGTCTGCCACTTTTCCTTACTGCGGCCAGTCTGCCAGAAGCGATATGTCACTCGTTGTGTATCTTAAGAGATTCATCGTTACTCCTTCCATAGGTTACTGGTATTCTCTGAGTCAATACCTCTCTTGACGAAAAAGTGGCTATCTTAATAGTGCAATACTTCTTCCTCCGAGTTGCTCACACAGTTTACTGCTTTTTGTGTAGTTTTTGTCTGCCAGAAACTATAATTCACTAGTTGTGTATCATAAAAGAGTCATCGTTTCTCCTCCTAGGGGTTATTCGAGATTTCTTAATCCAAACCGCAAGTAACGAGGCATTGGCTACCTTAAGAGAGTCATAGTTACTCGTCCCAATTGCTCACCCAGTCTGCCACTTTTCCTTACTGCGGCCAGTCTGCCAGAAGCGATATGTCACTCGTTGTGTATCTTAAGAGATTCATCGTTACTCTTTCCATAGGTTACTGGTATTCTCTGATTCAATGCCTCTCGTGACGCAAAAGTGGCTATCTTAATAGTGCAATACTTCTTCCTCCCAGTTGCTCACACAGTTTACTACTTTTTTGTGTAGTTTTTGTCTGCCAGAAACTATAATTCACTAGTTTTGTATCATAAAAGGGTCATCGTTTCTCCTCCTAGGGGTTATTCGAGACCTCTTAATCCAAACCGCAAGTAACGAGGCATTGGCTACCTTAAGAGAGTCATAGTTACTCGTCCCAATTGCTCACCCAGTCTGCCACTTTTTCTTACTGCGGCCAGTCTGCCAGAAGCGATATGTCACTCGTTGTGTATCTTAAGAGATTCATCGTTACTCCTTCCATAGGTTACTGGTATTCTCTGAGTCAATACCTCTCTTGACGAAAAAGTGGCTATCTTAATAGTGCAATACTTCTTCCTCCGAGTTGCTCACACAGTTTACTACTTTTTGTGTACTTGCCAGTCTGCCAGAAGCGATATGTCACTAGTTGTGTATCATAAAAGAGTCATCGTTTCTCCTCCTAGGGGTTATTCGAGATTTCTTAATCCAAACCGCAAGTAACGAGGCATTGGCTACCTTAAGAGAGTCATAGTTACTCGTCCCAATTGCTCACCCAGTCTGCCACTTTCCTTACTGCGGCCAGTCTGCCAGAAGCGATATGTCACTCGTTGTGTATCTTAAGAGAATCATCGTTACTCTTTCCATAGGTTACTGGTAATCTCTGAGTCAATGCCTCTCGTGACGAAAAAGTGGCTATCTTAATAGTGCAATACTTCTTCCTCCCATTTGCTCACACAGTTTACTACTTTTTTGTGTAGTTTTTGTCTGCCAGAAACTATAATTCACTAGTTTTGTATCATAAAAGAGTCATCGTTTCTCCTCCTAGGGGTTATTCGAGACCTCTTAATGCAAACCGCAAGTAACGAGGCATTGGCTACCTTAAGAGAGTCATAGTTACTCGTCCCAATTGCTCACCCAGTCTGCCACTTTTCCTTACTGCGGGCAGTCTGCCAGAAGCGATATGTCACTCGTTGTGTATCTTAAGAGATTCATCGTTACTCCTTCCATAGGTTACTGGTATTCTCTGATTCAATGCCTCTCGTGACGAAAAAGTGGCTATCTTAATAGTGCAATACTTCTTCCTCCGAGTTGCTCACACAGTTTACTACTTTTTGTGTAGTTTTTGTCTGCCAGAAACTATAATTCACTAGCTGTGTATCATAAAAGAGTCATCGTTTCTCCTCCTAGGGGTTTTCGAGATTTCTTAATCCAAACCGCAAGTAACAAGGCATTGGCTACCTTAAGAGAGTCATAGTTACTCGTCCCAATTGCTCACCCAGTCTGCCACTTTTCGTTACTGCGGCCAGTCTGCCAGAAGCGATATGTCACTCGTTGTGTATCTTAAGAGATTCATCGTTACTCTTTCCATAGGTTACTGGTATTCACTGATTCAATGCCTCTCGTGACGAAAAAGTGGCTATCTTAATAGTGCAATACTTCTTCCTCCGAGTTGCTCACACAGTTTACTACTTTTTTGTGTAGTTTTTGTCTGCCAGAAACTATAATTCACTAGTTTTGTATCATAAAAGGGTCATCGTTTCTCCTCCTAGGGGTTATTCGAGACCTCTTAATCCAAACCGCAAGTAACGAGGCATTGGCTACCTTAAGAGAGTCATAGTTACTCGTCCCAATTGCTCACCCAGTCTGCCACTTTTCCTTACTGCGGCCAGTCTGCCAGAAGCGATATGTCACTCGTTGTGTATCTTAAGAGATTCATCGTTACTCCTTCCATAGGTTACTGGTATTCTCTGAGTCAATGCCTCTCGTGACGAAAAAGTGGCTATCTTAATAGTGCAATACTTCTTCCTCCCAGTTGCTCACACAGTTTACTACTTTTTTGTGTAGTTTTTGTCTGCCAGAAACTATAATTCACTAGTTTTGTATCATAAAAGGGTCATCGTTTCTCCTCCTAGGGGTTATTCGAGACCTCTTAATCCAAACCGCAAGTAACGAGGCATTGGCTACCTTAAGAGAGTCATAGTTACTCGTCCCAATTGCTCACCCAGTCTGCCACTTTTTCTTACTGCGGCCAGTCTGCCAGAAGCGATATGTCACTCGTTGTGTATCTTAAGAGATTCATCGTTACTCCTTCCATAGGTTACTGGTATTCTCTGAGTCAATACCTCTCGTGACGAAAAAGTGGCTATCTTAATAGTGCAATACTTCTTCCTCCGAGTTGCTCACACAGTTTACTACTTTTTGTGTAGTTTTTGTCTGCCAGAAACTATAATTCACTAGCTGTGTATCATAAAAGAGTCATCGTTTCTCCTCCTAGGGGTTTTCGAGATTACTTAATCCAAATCGCAAGTAACGAGGCATTGGCTACCTTAAGAGAGTCATAGTTACTCGTCCCCATTGCTCAACCAGTCTGCCACTTTTTCTTACTTTGGCCAGTCTGCCAGAAGCGATATGTCACTCGTTGTGTATCTTAAGAGATTCATCGTTACTCCTTCCATAGGTTACTGGTATTCTCTGATTCAATGCCTCTCGTGACGAAAAAGTGGCTATCTTAATAGTGCAATACTTCTTCCTCCCATTTGCTCACACAGTTTACTACTTTTTTGTGTAGTTTTTGTCTGCCAGAAACTATAATTCACTAGTTTTGTATCATAAAAGAGTCATCGTTTCTCCTCCTAGGGGTTATTCGAGACCTCTTAATGCAAACCGCAAGTAACGAGGCATTGGCTACCTTAAGAGAGTCATAGTTACTCGTCCCAATTGCTCACCCAGTCTGCCACTTTTCCTTACTGCGGCCAGTCTGCCAGAAGCGATATGTCACTCGTTGTGTATCTTAAGAGATTCATCGTTACTCTTTCCATAGGTTACTGGTATTCTCTGATTCAATGCCTCTCGTGACGAAAAAGTGGCTATCTTAATAGTGCAATACTTCTTCCTCCCAGTTGCTCACACAGTTTACTACTTTTTTGTGTAGTTTTTGTCTGCCAGAAACTATAATTCACTAGTTTTGTATCTTAAAAGGGTCATCGTTTCTCCTCCTAGGGGTTATTCGAGACCTCTTAATCCAAACCGCAAGTAACGAGGCATTGGCTACCTTAAGAGAGTCATAGTTACTCGTCCCAATTGCTCACCCAGTCTGCCACTTTTTCTTACTGCGGCCAGTCTGCCAGAAGCGATATGTCACTCGTTGTGTATCTTAAGAGATTCATCGTAACTCCTTCCATAGGTTACTGGTATTCTCTGAGTCAATACCTCTCGTGACGAAAAAGTGGCTATCTTAATAGTGCAATACTTCTTCCTCCGAGTTGCTCACACAGTTTACTACTTTTTGTGTAGTTTTTGTCTGCCAGAAACTATAATTCACTAGCTGTGTATCATAAAAGAGTCATCGTTTCTCCTCCTAGGGGTTTTCGAGATTTCTTAATCCAAACCGCAAGTAACGAGGCATTGGCTACCTTAAGAGAGTCATAGTTACTCGTCCCCATTGCTCAACCAGTCTGCCACTTTTTCTTACTTTGGCCAGTCTGCCAGAAGCGATATGTCACTCGTTGTGTATCTTAAGAGATTCATCGTTACTCCTTCCATAGGTTACTGGTATTCTCTGAGTCAATACCTCTCTTGACGAAAAAGTGGCTATCTTAATAGTGCAATACTTCTTCCTCCGAGTTGCTCACACAGTTTACTACTTTTTGTGTACTTGCCAGTCTGCCAGAAGCGATATGTCACTAGTTGTGTATCATAAAAGAGTCATCGTTTCTCCTCCTAGGGGTTATTCGAGATTTCTTAATCCAAACCGCAAGTAACGAGGCATTGGCTACCTTAAGAGAGTCATAGTTACTCGTCCCAATTGCTCACCCAGTCTGCCACTTTCCTTACTGCGGCCAGTCTGCCAGAAGCGATATGTCACTCGTTGTGTATCTTAAGAGATTCATCGTTACTCTTTCCATAGGTTACTGGTATTCTCTGAGTCAATGCCTCTCGTGACGAAAAAGTGGCTATCTTAATAGTGCAATACTTCTTCCTCCCATTTGCTCACACAGTTTACTACTTTTTTGTGTAGTTTTTGTCTGCCAGAAACTATAATTCACTAGTTTTGTATCATAAAAGAGTCATCGTTTCTCCTCCTAGGGGTTATTCGAGACCTCTTAATGCAAACCGCAAGTAACGAGGCATTGGCTACCTTAAGAGAGTCATAGTTACTCGTCCCAATTGCTCACCCAGTCTGCCACTTTTCCTTACTGCGGCCAGTCTGCCAGAAGCGATATGTCACTCGTTGTGTATCTTAAGAGATTCATCGTTACTCTTTCCATAGGTTACTGGTATTCTCTGATTCAATGCCTCTCGTGACGAAAAAGTGGCTATCTTAATAGTGCAATACTTCTTCCTCCCAGTTGCTCACACAGTTTACTACTTTTTTGTGTAGTTTTTGTCTGCCAGAAACTATAATTCACTAGTTTTGTATCTTAAAAGGGTCATCGTTTCTCCTCCTAGGGGTTATTCGAGACCTCTTAATCCAAACCGCAAGTAACGAGGCATTGGCTACCTTAAGAGAGTCATAGTTACTCGTCCCAATTGCTCACCCAGTCTGCCACTTTTTCTTACTGCGGCCAGTCTGCCAGAAGCGATATGTCACTCGTTGTGTATCTTAAGAGATTCATCGTAACTCCTTCCATAGGTTACTGGTATTCTCTGAGTCAATACCTCTCGTGACGAAAAAGTGGCTATCTTAATAGTGCAATACTTCTTCCTCCGAGTTGCTCACACAGTTTACTACTTTTTGTGTAGTTTTTGTCTGCCAGAAACTATAATTCACTAGCTGTGTATCATAAAAGAGTCATCGTTTCTCCTCCTAGGGGTTTTCGAGATTACTTAATCCAAATCGCAAGTAACGAGGCATTGGCTACCTTAAGAGAGTCATAGTTACTCGTCCCCATTGCTCAACCAGTCTGCCACTTTTTCTTACTTTGGCCAGTCTGCCAGAAGCGATATGTCACTCGTTGTGTATCTTAAGAGATTCATCGTTACTCCTTCCATAGGTTACTGGTATTCTCTGATTCAATGCCTCTCATGACGAAAAAGTGGCTATCTTAATAGTGCAATACTTCTTCCTCCGAGTTGCTCACACAGTTTACTACTTTTTTGTGTAGTTTTTGTCTGCCAGAAACTATAATTCACTAGTTTTGTATCATAAAAGAGTCATCGTTTCTCCTCCTAGGGGTTATTCGAGACCTCTTAATGCAAACCGCAAGTAACGAGGCATTGGCTACCTTAAGAGAGTCATAGTTACTCGTCCCAATTGCTCACCCAGTCTGCCACTTTTCCTTACTGCGGCCAGTCTGCCAGAAGCGATATGTCACTCGTTGTGTATCTTAAGAGATTCATCGTTACTCTTTCCATAGGTTACTGGTATTCTCTGATTCAATGCCTCTCGTGACGAAAAAGTGGCTATCTTAATAGTGCAATACTTCTTCCTCCCAGTTGCTCACACAGTTTACTACTTTTTTGTGTAGTTTTTGTCTGCCAGAAACTATAATTCACTAGTTTTGTATCTTAAAAGGGTCATCGTTTCTCCTCCTAGGGGTTATTCGAGACCTCTTAATCCAAACCGCAAGTAACGAGGCATTGGCTACCTTAAGAGAGTCATAGTTACTCGTCCCAATTGCTCACCCAGTCTGCCACTTTTTCTTACTGCGGCCAGTCTGCCAGGAACGATATGTCACTCGTTGTGTATCTTAAGAGATTCATCGTAACTCCTTCCATAGGTTACTGGTATTCTCTGAGTCAATACCTCTCGTGACGAAAAAGTGGCTATCTTAATAGTGCAATACTTCTTCCTCCGAGTTGCTCACACAGTTTACTACTTTTTGTGTAGTTTTTGTCTGCCAGAAACTATAATTCACTAGCTGTGTATCATAAAAGAGTCATCGTTTCTCCTCCTAGGGGTTTTCGAGATTTCTTAATCCAAACCGCAAGTAACGAGGCATTGGCTACCTTAAGAGAGTCATAGTTACTCGTCCCCATTGCTCAACCAGTCTGCCACTTTTTCTTACTTTGGCCAGTCTGCCAGAAGCGATATGTCACTCGTTGTGTATCTTAAGAGATTCATCGTTACTCCTTCCATAGGTTACTGGTATTCTCTGAGTCAATACCTCTCTTGACGAAAAAGTGGCTATCTTAATAGTGCAATACTTCTTCCTCCGAGTTGCTCACACAGTTTACTACTTTTTGTGTACTTGCCAGTCTGCCAGAAGCGATATGTCACTAGTTGTGTATCATAAAAGAGTCATCGTTTCTCCTCCTAGGGGTTATTCGAGATTTCTTAATCCAAACCGCAAGTAACGAGGCATTGGCTACCTTAAGAGAGTCATAGTTACTCGTCCCAATTGCTCACCCAGTCTGCCACTTTCCTTACTGCGGCCAGTCTGCCAGAAGCGATATGTCACTCGTTGTGTATCTTAAGAGATTCATCGTTACTCTTTCCATAGGTTACTGGTATTCTCTGAGTCAATGCCTCTCGTGACGAAAAAGTGGCTATCTTAATAGTGCAATACTTCTTCCTCCCATTTGCTCACACAGTTTACTACTTTTTTGTGTAGTTTTTGTCTGCCAGAAACTATAATTCACTAGTTTTGTATCATAAAAGAGTCATCGTTTCTCCTCCTAGGGGTTATTCGAGACCTCTTAATGCAAACCGCAAGTAACGAGGCATTGGCTACCTTAACAGAGTCATAGTTACTCGTCCCAATTGCTCACCCAGTCTGCCACTTTTCCTTACTGCGGCCAGTCTGCCAGAAGCGATATGTCACTCGTTGTGTATCTTAAGAGATTCATCGTTACTCCTTCCATAGGTTACTGGTATTCTCTGATTCAATGCCTCTCGTGACGAAAAAGTGGCTATCTTAATAGTGCAATACTTCTTCCTCCGAGTTGCTCACACAGTTTACTACTTTTTGTGTAGTTTTTGTCTGCCAGAAACTATAATTCACTAGCTGTGTATCATAAAAGAGTCATCGTTTCTCCTCCTAGGGGTTTTCGAGATTTCTTAATCCAAACCGCAAGTAACAAGGCATTGGCTACCTTAAGAGAGTCATAGTTACTCGTCCCAATTGCTCACCCAGTCTGCCACTTTTCGTTACTGCGGCCAGTCTGCCAGAAGCGATATGTCACTCGTTGTGTATCTTAAGAGATTCATCGTTACTCTTTCCATAGGTTACTGGTATTCACTGATTCAATGCCTCTCGTGACGAAAAAGTGGTTATCTTAATAGTGCAATACTTCTTCCTCCGAGTTGCTCACACAGTTTACTACTTTTTTGTGTAGTTTTTGTCTGCCAGAAACTATAATTCACTAGTTTTGTATCATAAAAGGGTCATCGTTTCTCCTCCTAGGGGTTATTCGAGACCTCTTAATCCAAACCGCAAGTAACGAGGCATTGGCTACCTTAAGAGAGTCATAGTTACTCGTCCCAATTGCTCACCCAGTCTGCCACTTTTCCTTACTGCGGCCAGTCTGCCAGAAGCGATATGTCACTCGTTGTGTATCTTAAGAGATTCATCGTTACTCCTTCCATAGGTTACTGGTATTCTCTGAGTCAATACCTCTCGTGACGAAAAAGTGGCTATCTTAATAGTGCAATACTTCTTCCTCCGAGTTGCTCACACAGTTTACTACTTTTTGTGTAGTTTTTGTCTGCCAGAAACTATAATTCACTAGTTTTGTATCATAAAAGAGTCGTCGTTTCTCCTCCTAGGGGTTATTCGAGATTTCTTAATCCAAACCGCAAGTAACGAGGCATTGGCTACCTTAAGAGAGTCATAGTTACTCGTCCCAATTGCTCACCCAGTCTGCCACTTTTCCTTACTGCGGCCAGTCTGCCAGAAGCGATATGTCACTCGTTGTGTATCTTAAGAGATTCATCGTTACTCCTTCCATAGGTTACTGGTATTCTCTGATTCAATGCCTCTCGTGACGAAAAAGTGGCTATCTTAATAGTGCAATACTTCTTCCTCCCAGTTGCTCACACAGTTTACTACTTTTTTGTGTAGTTTTTGTCTGCCAGAAACTATAATTCACTAGTTTTGTATAATAAAAGGGTCATCGTTTCTCCTCCTAGGGGTTATTCGAGACCTCTTAATCCAAACCGCAAGTAACGAGGCATTGGCTACCTTAAGAGAGTCATAGTTACTCGTCCCAATTGCTCACCCAGTCAGCCACTTTTTCTTACTGCGGCCAGTCTGCCAGAAGCGATATGTCACTCGTTGTGTATCTTAAGAGATTCATCGTTACTCCTTCCATAGGTTACTGGTATTCTCTGAGTCAATACCTCTCGTGACGAAAAAGTGGCTATCTTAATAGTGCAATACTTCTTCCTCCGAGTTGCTCACACAGTTTACTACTTTTTGTGTAGTTTTTGTCTGCCAGAAACTATAATTCACTAGCTGTGTATCATAAAAGAGTCATCGTTTCTCCTCCTAGGGGTTTTCGAGATTACTTAATCCAAATCGCAAGTAACGAGGCATTGGCTACCTTAAGAGAGTCATAGTTACTCGTCCCCATTGCTCAACCAGTCTGCCACTTTTTCTTACTTTGGCCAGTCTGCCAGAAGCGATATGTCACTCGTTGTGTATCTTAAGAGATTCATCGTTACTCTTTCCATAGGTTACTGGTATTCTCTGATTCAATGCCTCTCGTGACGAAAAAGTGGCTATCTTAATAGTGCAATACTTCTTCCTCCCAGTTGCTCACACAGTTTACTACTTTTTTGTGTAGTTTTTGTCTGCCAGAAACTATAATTCACTAGTTTTGTATCATAAAAGAGTCATCGTTTCTCCTCCTAGGGGTTATTCGAGACCTCTTAATGCAAACCGCAAGTAACGAGGCATTGGCTACCTTAAGAGAGTCATAGTTACTCGTCCCAATTGCTCACCCAGTCTGCCACTTTTCCTTACTGCGGCCAGTCTGCCAGAAGCGATATGTCACTCGTTGTGTATCTTAAGAGATTCATCGTTACTCTTTCCATAGGTTACTGGTATTCTCTGATTCAATGCCTCTCGTGACGAAAAAGTGGCTATCTTAATAGTGCAATACTTCTTCCTCCCAGTTGCTCACACAGTTTACTACTTTTTTGTGTAGTTTTTGTCTGCCAGAAACTATAATTCACTAGTTTTGTATCTTAAAAGGGTCATCGTTTCTCCTCCTAGGGGTTATTCGAGACCTCTTAATCCAAACCGCAAGTAACGAGGCATTGGCTACCTTAAGAGAGTCATAGTTACTCGTCCCAATTGCTCACCCAGTCTGCCACTTTTTCTTACTGCGGCCAGTCTGCCAGGAACGATATGTCACTCGTTGTGTATCTTAAGAGATTCATCGTAACTCCTTCCATAGGTTACTGGTATTCTCTGAGTCAATACCTCTCGTGACGAAAAAGTGGCTATCTTAATAGTGCAATACTTCTTCCTCCGAGTTGCTCACACAGTTTACTACTTTTTGTGTAGTTTTTGTCTGCCAGAAACTATAATTCACTAGCTGTGTATCATAAAAGAGTCATCGTTTCTCCTCCTAGGGGTTTTCGAGATTTCTTAATCCAAACCGCAAGTAACGAGGCATTGGCTACCTTAAGAGAGTCATAGTTACTCGTCCCCATTGCTCAACCAGTCTGCCACTTTTTCTTACTTTGGCCAGTCTGCCAGAAGCGATATGTCACTCGTTGTGTATCTTAAGAGATTCATCGTTACTCCTTCCATAGGTTACTGGTATTCTCTGAGTCAATACCTCTCTTGACGAAAAAGTGGCTATCTTAATAGTGCAATACTTCTTCCTCCGAGTTGCTCACACAGTTTACTACTTTTTGTGTATTTGCCAGTCTGCCAGAAGCGATATGTCACTAGTTGTGTATCATAAAAGAGTCATCGTTTCTCCTCCTAGGGGTTATTCGAGATTTCTTAATCCAAACCGCAAGTAACGAGGCATTGGCTACCTTAAGAGAGTCATAGTTACTCGTCCCAATTGCTCACCCAGTCTGCCACTTTCCTTACTGCGGCCAGTCTGCCAGAAGCGATATGTCACTCGTTGTGTATCTTAAGAGATTCATCGTTACTCTTTCCATAGGTTACTGGTATTCTCTGAGTCAATGCCACTCGTGACGAAAAAGTGGCTATCTTAATAGTGCAATACTTCTTCCTCCCATTTGCTCACACAGTTTACTACTTTTTTGTGTAGTTTTTGTCTGCCAGAAACTTTAATTCACTAGTTTTGTATCATAAAAGAGTCATCGTTTCTCCTCCTAGGGGTTATTCGAGACCTCTTAATGCAAACCGCAAGTAACGAGGCATTGGCTACCTTAAGAGAGTCATAGTTACTCGTCCCAATTGCTCACCCAGTCTGCCACTTTTCCTTACTGCGGCCAGTCTGCCAGAAGCGATATGTCACTCGTTGTGTATCTTAAGAGATTCATCGTTACTCTTTCCATAGGTTACTGGTATTCTCTGATTCAATGCCTCTCGTGACGAAAAAGTGGCTATCTTAATAGTGCAATACTTCTTCCTCCTAGTTGCTCACACAGTTTACTACTTTTTGTGTAGTTTTTGTCTGCCAGAAACTATAATTCACTAGCTGTGTATCATAAAAGAGTCATCGTTTCTCCTCCTAGGGTTTTTCGAGATTTCTTAATCCAAACCGCAAGTAACAAGGCATTGGCTACCTTAAGAGAGTCATAGTTACTCGTGCCCATTGCTCACCCAGTCTGCCGCTTTTTCTTACTGTGGCCAGTCTGCCAGAAGCGATATGTCACTCGTTGTGTATCTTAAGAGATTCATCGTTACTCCTTCCATAGGTTACTGGTATTCTCTGAGTCAATACCTCTCTTGACGAAAAAGTGGCTATCTTAATAGTGCAATACTTCTTCCTCCGAGTTGCTCACACAGTTTACTGCTTTTTGTGTAGTTTTTGTCTGCCAGAAACTATAATTCACTAGTTGTGTATCATAAAAGAGTCATCGTTTCTCCTCCTAGGGGTTATTCGATTTTTCTTAATCCAAACCGCAAGTAACGAGGCATTGGCTACCTTAAGAGAGTCATAGTTACTCGTCCCAATTGCTCACCCAGTCTGCCACTTTTCCTTACTGCGGCCAGTCTGCCAGAAGCGATATGTCACTCGTTGTGTATCTTAAGAGATTCATCGTTACTCTTTCCATAGGTTACTGGTATTCTCTGATTCAATGCCTCTCGTGACGCAAAAGTGGCTATCTTAATAGTGCAATACTTCTTCCTCCCAGTTGCTCACACAGTTTACTACTTTTTTGTGTAGTTTTTGTCTGCCAGAAACTATAATTCACTAGTTTTGTATCATAAAAGGGTCATCGTTTCTCCTCCTAGGGGTTATTCGAGACCTCTTAATCCAAACCGCAAGTAACGAGGCATTGGCTACCTTAAGAGAGTCATAGTTACTCGTCCCAATTGCTCACCCAGTCTGCCACTTTTTCTTACTGCGGCCAGTCTGCCAGAAGCGATATGTCACTCGTTGTGTATCTTAAGAGATTCATCGTTACTCCTTCCATAGGTTACTGGTATTCTCTGAGTCAATACCTCTCGTGACGAAAAAGTGGCTATCTTAATAGTGCAATACTTCTTCCTCCGAGTTGCTCACACAGTTTACTACTTTTTGTGTAGTTTTTGTCTGCCAGAAACTATAATTCACTAGCTGTGTATCATAAAAGAGTCATCGTTTCTCCTCCTAGGGGTTTTCGAGATTTCTTAATCCAAACCGCAAGTAACGAGGCATTGGCTACCTTAAGAGAGTCATAGTTACTCGTCCCCATTGCTCAACCAGTCTGCCACTTTTTCTTACTTTGGCCAGTCTGCCAGAAGCGATATGTCACTCGTTGTGTATCTTAAGAGATTCATCGTTACTCCTTCCATAGGTTACTGGTATTCTCTGATTCAATGCCTCTCGTGACGAAAAAGTGGCTATCTTAATAGTGCAATACTTCTTCCTCCCATTTGCTCACACAGTTTACTACTTTTTTGTGTAGTTTTTGTCTGCCAGAAACTATAATTCACTAGTTTTGTATCATAAAAGAGTCATCGTTTCTCCTCCTAGGGGTTATTCGAGACCTCTTAATGCAAACCGCAAGTAACGAGGCATTGGCTACCTTAAAGGAGTCATAGTTACTCGTCCCAATTGCTCACCCAGTCTGCCACTTTTCCTTACTGCGGCCAGTCTGCCAGAAGCGATATGTCACTCGTTGTGTATCTTAAGAGATTCATCGTTACTCTTTCCATAGGTTACTGGTATTCTCTGATTCAATGCCTCTCGTGACGAAAAAGTGGCTATCTTAATAGTGCAATACTTCTTCCTCCCAGTTGCTCACACAGTTTACTACTTTTTTGTGTAGTTTTTGTCTGCCAGAAACTATAATTCACTAGTTTTGTATAATAAAAGGGTCATCGTTTCTCCTCCTAGGGGTTATTCGAGACCTCTTAATCCAACCGCAAGTAACGAGGCATTGGCTACCTTAAGAGAGTCATAGTTACTCGTCCCAATTGCTCACCCAGTCTGCCACTTTTTCTTACTGCGGCCAGTCTGCCAGAAGCGATATGTCACTCGTTGTGTATCTTAAGAGATTCATCGTTACTCCTTCCATAGGTTACTGGTATTCTCTGAGTCAATACCTCTCGTGACGAAAAAGTGGCTATCTTAATAGTGCAATACTTCTTCCTCCGAGTTGCTCACACAGTTTACTACTTTTTGTGTAGTTTTTGTCTGCCAGAAACTATAATTCACTAGCTGTGTATCATAAAAGAGTCATCGTTTCTCCTCCTAGGGGTTTTCGAGATTTCTTAATCCAAACCGCAAGTAACGAGGCATTGGCTACCTTAAGAGAGTCATAGTTACTCGTCCCCATTGCTCAACCAGTCTGCCACTTTTTCTTACTTTGGCCAGTCTGCCAGAAGCGATATGTCACTCGTTGTGTATCTTAAGAGATTCATCGTTACTCCTTCCATAGGTTACTGGTATTCTCTGAGTCAATACCTCTCTTGACGAAAAAGTGGCTATCTTAATAGTGCAATACTTCTTCCTCCGAGTTGCTCACACAGTTTACTACTTTTTGTGTAGTTTTTGTCTGCCAGAAACTATAATTCACTAGCTGTGTATCATAAAAGAGTCATCGTTTCTCCTCCTAGGGGTTTTCGAGATTTCTTAATCCAAACCGCAAGTAACAAGGCATTGGCTACCTTAAGAGAGTCATAGTTACTCGTGCCCATTGCTCACCCAGTCTGCCGCTTTTTCTTACTGTGGCCAGTCTGCCAGAAGCGATATGTCACTCGTTGTGTATCTTAAGAGATTCATCGTTACTCCTTCCATAGGTTACTGGTATTCTCTGAGTCAATACCTCTCTTGACGAAAAAGTGGCTATCTTAATAGTGCAATACTTCTTCCTCCGAGTTGCTCACACAGTTTACTGCTTTTTGTGTAGTTTTTGTCTGCCAGAAACTATAATTCACTAGTTGTGTATCATAAAAGAGCCATCGTTTCTCCTCCTAGGGGTTATTCGAGATTTCTTAATCCAAACCGCAAGTAACGAGGCATTGGCTACCTTAAGAGAGTCATAGTTACTCGTCCCAATTGCTCACCCAGTCTGCCACTTTTCCTTACTGCGGCCAGTCTGCCAGAAGCGATATGTCACTCGTTGTGTATCTTAAGAGATTCATCGTTACTCTTTCCATAGGTTACTGGTATTCTCTGATTCAATGCCTCTCGTGACGAAAAAGTGGCTATCTTAATAGTGCAATACTTCTTCCTCCCAGTTGCTCACACAGTTTACTACTTTTTTGTGTAGTTTTTGTCTGCCAGAAACTATAATTCACTAGTTTTGTATCATAAAAGGGTCATCGTTTCTCCTCCTAGGGGTTATTCGAGACCTCTTAATCCAAACCGCAAGTAACGAGGCATTGGCTACCTTAAGAGAGTCATAGTTACTCGTCCCAATTGCTCACCCAGTCTGCCACTTTTTCTTACTGCGGCCAGTCTGCCAGAAGCGATATGTCACTCGTTGTGTATCTTAAGAGATTCATCGTTACTCCTTCCATAGGTTACTGGTATTCTCTGAGTCAATACCTCTCGTGACGAAAAAGTGGCTATCTTAATAGTGCAATACTTCTTCCTCCGAGTTGCTCACACAGTTTAGTACTTTTTGTGTCGTTTTTGTCTGCCAGAAACTATAATTCACTAGCTGTGTATCATAAAAGAGTCATCGTTTCTCCTCCTAGGGGTTTTCGAGATTTCTTAATCCAAACCGCAAGTAACGAGGCATTGGCTACCTTAAGAGAGTCATAGTTACTCGTCCCCATTGCTCAACCAGTCTGCCACTTTTTCTTACTTTGGCCAGTCTGCCAGAAGCGATATGTCACTCGTTGTGTATCTTAAGAGATTCATCGTTACTCCTTCCATAGGTTACTGGTATTCTCTGATTCAATGCCTCTCGTGACGAAAAAGTGGCTATCTTAATAGTGCAATACTTCTTCCTCCCATTTGCTCACACAGTTTACTACTTTTTTGTGTAGTTTTTGTCTGCCAGAAACTATAATTCACTAGTTTTGTATCATAAAAGAGTCATCGTTTCTCCTCCTAGGGGTTATTCGAGACCTCTTAATGCAAACCGCAAGTAACGAGGCATTGGCTACCTTAAGAGAGTCATAGTTACTCGTCCCAATTGCTCACCCAGTCTGCCACTTTTCCTTACTGCGGCCAGTCTGCCAGAAGCGATATGTCACTCGTTGTGTATCTTAAGAGATTCATCGTTACTCTTTCCATAGGTTACTGGTATTCTCTGATTCAATGCCTCTCGTGACAAAAAGTGGCTATCTTAATAGTGCAATACTTCTTCCTCCCAGTTGCTCACACAGTTTACTACTTTTTTGTGTAGTTTTTGTCTGCCAGAAACTATAATTCACTAGTTTTGTATCTTAAAAGGGTCATCGTTTCTCCTCCTAGGGGTTATTCGAGACCTCTTAATCCAAACCGCAAGTAACGAGGCATTGGCTACCTTAAGAGAGTCATAGTTACTCGTCCCAATTGCTCACCCAGTCTGCCACTTTTTCTTACTGCGGCCAGTCTGCCAGAAGCGATATGTCACTCGTTGTGTATCTTAAGAGATTCATCGTAACTCCTTCCATAGGTTACTGGTATTCTCTGAGTCAATACCTCTCGTGACGAAAAAGTGGCTATCTTAATAGTGCAATACTTCTTCCTCCGAGTTGCTCACACAGTTTACTACTTTTTGTGTAGTTTTTGTCTGCCAGAAACTATAATTCACTAGCTGTGTATCATAAAAGAGTCATCGTTTCTCCTCCTAGGGGTTTTCGAGATTTCTTAATCCAAACCGCAAGTAACGAGGCATTGGCTACCTTAAGAGAGTCATAGTTACTCGTCCCCATTGCTCAACCAGTCTGCCACTTTTTCTTACTTTGGCCAGTCTGCCAGAAGCGATATGTCACTCGTTGTGTATCTTAAGAGATTCATCGTTACTCCTTCCATAGGTTACTGGTATTCTCTGAGTCAATACCTCTCTTGACGAAAAAGTGGCTATCTTAATAGTGCAATACTTCTTCCTCCGAGTTGCTCACACAGTTTACTACTTTTTGTGTATTTGCCAGTCTGCCAGAAGCGATATGTCACTAGTTGTGTATCATAAAAGAGTCATCGTTTCTCCTCCTAGGGGTTATTCGAGATTTCTTAATCCAAACCGCAAGTAACGAGGCATTGGCTACCTTAAGAGAGTCATAGTTACTCGTCCCAATTGCTCACCCAGTCTGCCACTTTCCTTACTGCGGCCAGTCTGCCAGAAGCGATATGTCACTCGTTGTGTATCTTAAGAGATTCATCGTTACTCTTTCCATAGGTTACTGGTATTCTCTGAGTCAATGCCACTCGTGACGAAAAAGTGGCTATCTTAATAGTGCAATACTTCTTCCTCCCATTTGCTCACACAGTTTACTACTTTTTTGTGTAGTTTTTGTCTGCCAGAAACTATAATTCACTAGTTTTGTATCATAAAAGAGTCATCGTTTCTCCTCCTAGGGGTTATTCGAGACCTCTTAATGCAAACCGCAAGTAACGAGGCATTGGCTACCTTAAGAGAGTCATAGTTACTCGTCCCAATTGCTCACCCAGTCTGCCACTTTCCTTACTGCGGCCAGTCTGCCAGAAGCGATATGTCACTCGTTGTGTATCTTAAGAGATTCATCGTTACTCTTTCCATAGGTTACTGGTATTCTCTGATTCAATGCCTCTCGTGACGAAAAAGTGGCTATCTTAATAGTGCAATACTTCTTCCTCCTAGTTGCTCACACAGTTTACTACTTTTTGTGTAGTTTTTGTCTGCCAGAAACTATAATTCACTAGCTGTGTATCATAAAAGAGTCATCGTTTCTCCTCCTAGGGTTTTTCGAGATTTCTTAATCCAAACCGCAAGTAACAAGGCATTGGCTACCTTAAGAGAGTCATAGTTACTCGTGCCCATTGCTCACCCAGTCTGCCGCTTTTTCTTACTGTGGCCAGTCTGCCAGAAGCGATATGTCACTCGTTGTGTATCTTAAGAGATTCATCGTTACTCCTTCCATAGGTTACTGGTATTCTCTGAGTCAATACCTCTCTTGACGAAAAAGTGGCTATCTTAATAGTGCAATACTTCTTCCTCCGAGTTGCTCACACAGTTTACTGCTTTTTGTGTAGTTTTTGTCTGCCAGAAACTATAATTCACTAGTTGTGTATCATAAAAGAGTCATCGTTTCTCCTCCTAGGGGTTATTCGAGATTTCTTAATCCAAACCGCAAGTAACGAGGCATTGGCTACCTTAAGAGAGTCATAGTTACTCGTCCCAATTGCTCACCCAGTCTGCCACTTTTCCTTACTGCGGCCAGTCTGCCAGAAGCGATATGTCACTCGTTGTGTATCTTAAGAGATTCATCGTTACTCTTTCCATAGGTTACTGGTGTTCTCTGATTCAATGCCTCTCGTGACGCAAAAGTGGCTATCTTAATAGTGCAATACTTCTTCCTCCCAGTTGCTCACACAGTTTACTACTTTTTTGTGTAGTTTTTGTCTGCCAGAAACTATAATTCACTAGTTTTGTATCATAAAAGGGTCATCGTTTCTCCTCCTAGGGGTTATTCGAGACCTCTTAATCCAAACCGCAAGTAACGAGGCATTGGCTACCTTAAGAGAGTCATAGTTACTCGTCCCAATTGCTCACCCAGTCTGCCACTTTTTCTTACTGCGGCCAGTCTGCCAGAAGCGATATGTCACTCGTTGTGTATCTTAAGAGATTCATCGTTACTCCTTCCATAGGTTACTGGTATTCTCTGAGTCAATACCTCTCGTGACGAAAAAGTGGCTATCTTAATAGTGCAATACTTCTTCCTCCGAGTTGCTCACACAGTTTACTACTTTTTGTGTAGTTTTTGTCTGCCAGAAACTATAATTCACTAGCTGTGTATCATAAAAGAGTCATCGTTTCTCCTCCTAGGGGTTTTCGAGATTTCTTAATCCAAACCGCAAGTAACGAGGCATTGGCTACCTTAAGAGAGTCATAGTTACTCGTCCCCATTGCTCAACCAGTCTGCCACTTTTTCTTACTTTGGCCAGTCTGCCAGAAGCGATATGTCACTCGTTGTGTATCTTAAGAGATTCATCGTTACTCCTTCCATAGGTTACTGGTATTCTCTGATTCAATGCCTCTCGTGACGAAAAAGTGGCTATCTTAATAGTGCAATACTTCTTCCTCCCATTTGCTCACACAGTTTACTACTTTTTTGTGTAGTTTTTGTCTGCCAGAAACTATAATTCACTAGTTTTGTATCATAAAAGAGTCATCGTTTCTCCTCCTAGGGGTTTTCGAGATTTCTTAATCCAAACCGCAAGTAACAAGGCATTGGCTACCTTAAGAGAGTCATAGTTACTCGTCCCAATTGCTCACCCAGTCTGCCACTTTTCGTTACTGCGGCCAGTTTGCCAGAAGCGATATGTCACTCGTTGTGTATCTTAAGAGATTCATCGTTACTCCTTCCATAGGTTACTGGTATTCTCTGAGTCAATACCTTTCGTGACGAAAAAGTGGCTATCTTAATAGTGCAATACTTCTTCCTCCGAGTTGCTCACACAGTTTACTACTTTTTGTGTAGTTTTTGTCTGCCAGAAACTATAATTCACTAGCTGTGTATCATAAAAGAGTCATCGTTTCTCCTCCTAGGGGTTTTCGAGATTTCTTAATCCAAACCGCAAGTAACAAGGCATTGGCTACCTTAAGAGAGTCATAGTTACTCGTGCCCATTGCTCACCCAGTCTGCCGCTTTTTCTTACTGTGGCCAGTCTGCCAGAAGCGATATGTCACTCGTTGTGTATCTTAAGAGATTCATCGTTACTCCTTCCATAGGTTACTGGTATTCTCTGAGTCAATACCTCTCTTGACGAAAAAGTGGCTATCTTAATAGTGCAATACTTCTTCCTCCGAGTTGCTCACACAGTTTACTGCTTTTTGTGTAGTTTTTGTCTGCCAGAAACTATAATTCACTAGTTTTGTATCATAAAAGAGTCATCGTTTCTCCTCCTAGGGGTTATTCGATACCTCTTAATGCAAACCGCAAGTAACGAGGCATTGGCTACCTTAAGAGAGTCATAGTTACTCGTCCCAATTGCTCACCCAGTCTGCCACTTTTCCTTACTGCGGCCAGTCTGCCAGAAGCGATATGTCACTCGTTGTGTATCTTAAGAGATTCATCGTTACTCTTTCCATAGGTTACTGGTATTCTCTGATTCAATGCCTCTCGTGACGAAAAAGTGGCTATCTTAATAGTGCAATACTTCTTCCTCCCATTTGCTCACACAGTTTACTACTTTTTGGTGTAGTTTTTGTCTGCCAGAAACTATAATTCACTAGTTTTGTATCATAAAAGGGTCATCGTTTCTCCTCCTAGGGGTTATTCGAGACCTCTTAATCCAAACCGCAAGTAACGAGGCATTGGCTACCTTAAGAGAGTCATAGTTACTCGTCCCAATTGCTCACCCAGTCTGCCACTTTTTCTTACTGCGGCCAGTCTGCCAGAAGCGATATGTCACTCGTTGTGTATCTTAAGAGATTCATCGTTACTCCTTCCATAGGTTACTGGTATTCTCTGAGTCAATACCTCTCGTGACGAAAAAGTGGCTATCTTAATAGTGCAATACTTCTTCCTCCGAGTTGCTCACACAGTTTAGTACTTTTTGTGTAGTTTTTGTCTGCCAGAAACTATAATTCACTAGCTGTGTATCATAAAAGAGTCATCGTTTCTCCTCCTAGGGGTTTTCGAGATTTCTTAATCCAAACCGCAAGTAACGAGGCATTGGCTACCTTAAGAGAGTCATAGTTACTCGTCCCCATTGCTCAACCAGTCTGCCACTTTTTCTTACTTTGGCCAGTCTGCCAGAAGCGATATGTCACTCGTTGTGTATCTTAAGAGATTCATCGTTACTCCTTCCATAGGTTACTGGTATTCTCTGATTCAATGCCTCTCGTGACGAAAAAGTGGCTATCTTAATAGTGCAATACTTCTTCCTCCCATTTGCTCACACAGTTTACTACTTTTTTGTGTAGTTTTTGTCTGCCAGAAACTATAATTCACTAGTTTTGTATCATAAAAGAGTCATCGTTTCTCCTCCTAGGGGTTATTCGAGACCTCTTAATGCAAACCGCAAGTAACGAGGCATTGGCTACCTTAAGAGAGTCATAGTTACTCGTCCCAATTGCTCACCCAGTCTGCCACTTTTCCTTACTGCGGCCAGTCTGCCAGAAGCGATATGTCACTCGTTGTGTATCTTAAGAGATTCATCGTTACTCTTTCCATAGGTTACTGGTATTCTCTGATTCAATGCCTCTCGTGACGAAAAAGTGGCTATCTTAATAGTGCAATACTTCTTCCTCCCAGTTGCTCACACAGTTTACTACTTTTTTGTGTAGTTTTTGTCTGCCAGAAACTATAATTCACTAGTTTTGTATCATAAAAGGGTCATCGTTTCTCCTCCTAGGGGTTATTCGAGACCTCTTAATCCAAACCGCAAGTAACGAGGCATTGGCTACCTTAAGAGAGTCATAGTTACTCGTCCCAATTGCTCACCCAGTCTGACACTTTTTCTTACTGCGGCCAGTCTGCCAGAAGCGATATGTCACTCGTTGTGTATCTTAAGAGATTCATCGTTACTCCTTCCATTGGTTACTGGTATTCTCTGAGTCAATACCTCTCGTGACGAAAAAGTGGCTATCTTAATAGTGCAATTCTTCTACCTCCGAGTTGCTCACACAGTTTACTACTTTTTGTGTAGTTTTTGTCTGCCAGAAACTATAATTCACTAGCTGTGTATCATAAAAGAGTCATCGTTTCTCCTCCTAGGGGTTTTCGAGATTTCTTAATCCAAACCGCAAGTAACGAGGCATTGGCTACCTTAAGAGAGTCATAGTTACTCGTCCCCATTGCTCAACCAGTCTGCCACTTTTTCTTACTTTGGCCAGTCTGCCAGAAGCGATATGTCACTCGTTGTGTATCTTAAGAGATTCATCGTTACTCCTTCCATAGGTTACTGGTATTCTCTGAGTCAATACCTCTCTTGACGAAAAAGTGGCTATCTTAATAGTGCAATACTTCTTCCTCCGAGTTGCTCACACAGTTTACTACTTTTTGTGTACTTGCCAGTCTGCCAGAAGCGATATGTCACTAGTTGTGTATCATAAAAGAGTCATCGTTTCTCCTCCTAGGGGTTATTCGAGATTTCTTAATCCAAACCGCAAGTAACGAGGCATTGGCTACCTTAAGAGAGTCATAGTTACTCGTCCCAATTGCTCACCCAGTCTGCCACTTTCCTTACTGCGGCCAGTCTGCCAGAAGCGATATGTCACTCGTTGTGTATCTTAAGAGATTCATCGTTACTCTTTCCATAGGTTACTGGTATTCTCTGAGTCAATGCCTCTCGTGACGAAAAAGTGGCTATCTTAATAGTGCAATACTTCTTCCTCCCATTTGCTCACACAGTTTACTACTTTTTTGTGTAGTTTTTGTCTGCCAGAAACTATAATTCACTAGTTTTGTATCATAAAAGAGTCATCGTTTCTCCTCCTAGGGGTTATTCGAGACCTCTTAATGCAAACCGCAAGTAACGAGGCATTGGCTACCTTAAGAGAGTCATAGTTACTCGTCCCAATTGCTCACCCAGTCTGCCACTTTTCCTTACTGCGGCCAGTCTGCCAGAAGCGATATGTCACTCGTTGTGTATCTTAAAAGATTCATCGTTACTCCTTCCATAGGTTACTGGTATTCTCTGAGACAATACCTCTCTTGACGAAAAAGTGGCTATCTTAATAGTGCAATACTTCTTCCTCCGAGTTGCTCACACAGTTTACTGCTTTTTGTGTAGTTTTTGTCTGCCAGAAACTATAATTCACTAGTTGTGTATCATAAAAGAGTCATCGTTTCTCCTCCTAGGGGTTATTCGAGATTTCTTAATCCAAACCGCAAGTAACGAGGCATTGGCTACCTTAAGAGAGTCATAGTTACTCGTCCCAATTGCTCACCCAGTCTGCCACTTTTCCTTACTGCGGCCAGTCTGCCAGAAGCGATATGTCACTCGTTGTGTATCTTAAGAGATTCATCGTTACTCTTTCCATAGGTTACTGGTATTCTCTGATTCAATGCCTCTCGTGACGAAAAAGTGGCTATCTTAATAGTGCAATACTTCTTCCTCCCAGTTGCTCACACAGTTTACTACTTTTTTGTGTAGTTTTTGTCTGCCAGAAACTATAATTCACTAGTTTTGTATAATAAAAGGGTCATCGTTTCTCCTCCTAGGGGTTATTCGAGACCTCTTAATCCAAACCGCAAGTAACGAGGCATTGGCTACCTTAAGAGAGTCATAGTTACTCGTCCCAATTGCTCACCCAGTCTGCCACTTTTTCTTACTGCGGCCAGTCTGCCAGAAGCGATATGTCACTCGTTGTGTATCTTAAGAGATTCATCGTTACTCCTTCCATAGGTTACTGGTATTCTCTGAGTCAATACCTCTCGTGACGAAAAAGTGGCTATCTTAATAGTGCAATACTTCTTCCTCCGAGTTGCTCACACAGTTTACTACTTTTTGTGTAGTTTTTGTCTGCCAGAAACTATAATTCACTAGCTGTGTATCATAAAAGAGTCATCGTTTCTCCTCCTAGGGGTTTTCGAGATTTCTTAATCCAAACCGCAAGTAACGAGGCATTGGCTACCTTAAGAGAGTCATAGTTACTCGTCCCCATTGCTCAACCAGTCTGCCACTTTTTCTTACTTTGGCCAGTCTGCCAAAAGCGATATGTCACTCGTTGTGTATCTTAAGAGATTCATCGTTACTCCTTCCATAGGTTACTGGTATTCTCTGATTCAATGCCTCTCGTGACGAAAAAGCGGCTATCTTAATAGTGCAATACTTCTTCCTCCCATTTGCTCACACAGTTTACTACTTTTTTGTGTAGTTTTTGTCTGCCAGAAACTATAATTCACTAGTTTTGTATCATAAAAGAGTCATCGTTTCTCCTCCTAGGGGTTATTCGATACCTCTTAATGCAAACCGCAAGTAACGAGGCATTGGCTACCTTAAGAGAGTCATAGTTACTCGTCCCAATTGCTCACCCAGTCTGCCACTTTTCCTTACTGCGGCCAGTCTGCCAGAAGCGATATGTCACTCGTTGTGTATCTTAAGAGATTCATCGTTACTCTTTCCATAGGTTACTGGTATTCTCTGATTCAATGCCTCTCGTGACGAAAAAGTGGCTATCTTAATAGTGCAATACTTCTTCCTCCCAGTTGCTCACACAGTTTACTACTTTTTTGTGTAGTTTTTGTCTGCCAGAAACTATAATTCACTAGTTTTGTATCATAAAAGGGTCATCGTTTCTCCTCCTAGGGGTTATTCGAGACCTCTTAATCCAAACCGCAAGTAACGAGGCATTGGCTACCTTAAGAGAGTCATAGTTACTCGTCCCAATTGCTCACCCAGTCTGCCACTTTTTCTTACTGCGGCCAGTCTGCCATAAGCGATATGTCACTCGTTGTGTATCTTAAGAGATTCATCGTTACTCCTTCCATAGGTTACTGGTATTCTCTGAGTCAATACCTCTCGTGACGAAAAAGTGGCTATCTTAATAGTGCAATACTTCTTCCTCCGAGTTGCTCATACAGTTTACTACTTTTTGTGTAGTTTTTGTCTGCCAGAAATTATAATTCACTAGCTGTGTATCATAAAAGAGTCATCGTTTCTCCTCCTAGGGGTTTTCGAGATTTCTTAATCCAAACCGCAAGTAACGAGGCATTGGCTACCTTAAGAGAGTCATAGTTACTCGTCCCCATTGCTCAACCAGTCTGCCACTTTTCCTTACTGCGGCCAGTCTGCCAGAAGCGATATGTCACTCGTTGTGTATCTTAAGAGATTCATCGTTACTCCTTCCATAGGTTACTGGTATTCTCTGAGTCAATACCTCTCTTGACGAAAAAGTGGCTATCTTAATAGTGCAATACTTCTTCCTCCGAGTTGCTCACACAGTTTACTGCTTTTTGTGTAGTTTTTGTCTGCCAGAAACTATAATTCACTAGTTGTGTATCATAAAAGAGTCATCGTTTCTCCTCCTAGGGGTTATTCGAGATTTCTTAATCCAAACCGCAAGTAACGAGGCATTGGCTACCTTAAGAGAGTCATAGTTACTCGTCCCAATTGCTCACCCAGTCTGCCACTTTCCTTACTGCGGCCAGTCTGCCAGAAGCGATATGTCACTCGTTGTGTATCTTAAGAGATTCATCGTTACTCTTTCCATAGGTTACTGGTATTCTCTGAGTCAATGCCTCTCGTGACGAAAAAGTGGCTATATTAATAGTGCAATACTTCTTCCTCCCATTTGCTCACACAGTTTACTACTTTTTTGTGTAGTTTTTGTCTGCCAGAAACTATAATTCACTAGTTTTGTATCATAAAAGAGTCATCGTTTCTCCTCCTAGGGGTTATTCGAGACCTCTTAATGCAAACCGCAAGTAACGAGGCATTGGCTACCTTAAGAGAGTCATAGTTACTCGTCCCAATTGCTCACCCAGTCTGCCACTTTTCCTTACTGCGGAAAGTCTGCCAGAAGCGATATGTCACTCGTTGTGTATCTTAAGAGATTCATCGTTACTCCTTCCATAGGTTACTGGTATTCTCTGAGACAATACCTCTCTTGACGAAAAAGTGGCTATCTTAATAGTGCAATACTTCTTCCTCCGAGTTGCTCACACAGTTTACTGCTTTTTGTGTAGTTTTTGTCTGCCAGAAACTATAATTCACTAGTTGTGTATCATAAAAGAGTCATCGTTTCTCCTCCTAGGGGTTATTCGAGATTTCTTAATCCAAACCGCAAGTAACGAGGCATTGGCTACCTTAAGAGAGTCATAGTTACTCGTCCCAATTGCTCACCCAGTCTGCCACTTTTCCTTACTGCGGCCAGTCTGCCAGAAGCGATATGTCACTCGTTGTGTATCTTAAGAGATTCATCGTTACTCTTTCCATAGGTTACTGGTATTCTCTGATTCAATGCCTCTCGTGACGAAAAAGTGGCTATCTTAATAGTGCAATACTTCTTCCTCCCAGTTGCTCACACAGTTTACTACTTTTTTGTGTAGTTTTTGTCTGCCAGAAACTATAATTCACTAGTTTTGTATCATAAAAGGGTCATCGTTTCTCCTCCTAGGGGTTATTCGAGACCTCTTAATCCAAACCGCAAGTAACGAGGCATTGGCTACCTTAAGAGAGTCATAGTTACTCGTCCCAATTGCTCACCCAGTCTGCCACTTTTTCTTACTGCGGCCAGTCTGCCAGAAGCGATATGTCACTCGTTGTGTATCTTAAGAGATTCATCGTTACTCCTTCCATAGGTTACTGGTATTCTCTGAGTCAATACCTCTCGTGACGAAAAAGTGGCTATCTTAATAGTGCAATACTTCTTCCTCCGAGTTGCTCACACAGTTTACTACTTTTTGTGTAGTTTTTGTCTGCCAGAAACTATAATTCACTAGCTGTGTATCATAAAAGAGTCATCGTATCTCCTCCTAGGGGTTTTCGAGATTTCTTAATCCAAACCGCAAGTAACGAGGCATTGGCTACCTTAAGAGAGTCATAGTTACTCGTCCCCATTGCTCAACCAGTCTGCCACTTTTTCTTACTTTGGCCAGTCTGCCAGAAGCGATATGTCACTCGTTGTGTATCTTAAGAGATTCATCGTTACTCCTTCCATAGGTTACTGGTATTCTCTGATTCAATGCCTCTCGTGACGAAAAAGTGGCTATCTTAATAGTGCAATACTTCTTCCTCCCATTTGCTCACACAGTTTACTACTTTTTTGTGTAGTTTTTGTCTGCCAGAAACTATAATTCACTAGTTTTGTATCATAAAAGAGTCATCGTTTCTCCTCCTAGGGGTTATTCGATACCTCTTAATGCAAACCGCAAGTAACGAGGCATTGGCTACCTTAAGAGAGTCATAGTTACTCGTCCCAATTGCTCACCCAGTCTGCCACTTTTCCTTACTGCGGAAAGTCTGCCAGAAGCGATATGTCACTCGTTGTGTATCTTAAGAGATTCATCGTTACTCCTTCCATAGGTTACTGGTATTCTCTGAGACAATACCTCTCTTGACGAAAAAGTGGCTATCTTAATAGTGCAATACTTCTTCCTCCGAGTTGCTCACACAGTTTACTGCTTTTTGTGTAGTTTTTGTCTGCCAGAAACTATAATTCACTAGTTGTGTATCATAAAAGAGTCATCGTTTCTCCTCCTAGGGGTTATTCGAGATTTCTTAATCCAAACCGCAAGTAACGAGGCATTGGCTACCTTAAGAGAGTCATAGTTACTCGTCCCAATTGCTCACCCAGTCTGCCACTTTTCCTTACTGCGGCCAGTCTGCCAGAAGCGATATGTCACTCGTTGTGTATCTTAAGAGATTCATCGTTACTCTTTCCATAGGTTACTGGTATTCTCTGATTCAATGCCTCTCGTGACGAAAAAGTGGCTATCTTAATAGTGCAATACTTCTTCCTCCCAGTTGCTCACACAGTTTACTACTTTTTTGTGTAGTTTTTGTCTGCCAGAAACTATAATTCACTAGTTTTGTATCATAAAAGGGTCATCGTTTCTCCTCCTAGGGGTTATTCGAGACCTCTTAATCCAAACCGCAAGTAACGAGGCATTGGCTACCTTAAGAGAGTCATAGTTACTCGTCCCAATTGCTCACCCAGTCTGCCACTTTTTCTTACTGCGGCCAGTCTGCCAGAAGCGATATGTCACTCGTTGTGTATCTTAAGAGATTCATCGTTACTCCTTCCATAGGTTACTGGTATTCTCTGAGTCAATACCTCTCGTGACGAAAAAGTGGCTATCTTAATAGTGCAATACTTCTTCCTCCGAGTTGCTCACACAGTTTACTACTTTTTGTGTAGTTTTTGTCTGCCAGAAACTATAATTCACTAGCTGTGTATCATAAAAGAGTCATCGTATCTCCTCCTAGGGGTTTTCGAGATTTCTTAATCCAAACCGCAAGTAACGAGGCATTGGCTACCTTAAGAGAGTCATAGTTACTCGTCCCCATTGCTCAACCAGTCTGCCACTTTTTCTTACTTTGGCCAGTCTGCCAGAAGCGATATGTCACTCGTTGTGTATCTTAAGAGATTCATCGTTACTCCTTCCATAGGTTACTGGTATTCTCTGATTCAATGCCTCTCGTGACGAAAAAGTGGCTATCTTAATAGTGCAATACTTCTTCCTCCCATTTGCTCACACAGTTTACTACTTTTTTGTGTAGTTTTTGTCTGCCAGAAACTATAATTCACTAGTTTTGTATCATAAAAGAGTCATCGTTTCTCCTCCTAGGGGTTATTCGATACCTCTTAATGCAAACCGCAAGTAACGAGGCATTGGCTACCTTAAGAGAGTCATAGTTACTCGTCCCAATTGCTCACCCAGTCTGCCACTTTTCCTTACTGCGGCCAGTCTGCCAGAAGCGATATGTCACTCGTTGTGTATCTTAAGAGATTCATCGTTACTCTTTCCATAGGTTACTGGTATTCTCTGATTCAATGCCTCTCGTGACGAAAAAGTGGCTATCTTAATAGTGCAATACTTCTTCCTCCCAGTTGCTCACACAGTTTACTACTTTTTTGTGTAGTTTTTGTCTGCCAGAAACTATAATTCACTAGTTTTGTATCATAAAAGGGTCATCGTTTCTCCTCCTAGGGGTTATTCGAGACCTCTTAATCCAAACCGCAAGTAACGAGGCATTGGCTACCTTAAGAGAGTCATAGTTACTCGTCCCAATTGCTCACCCAGTCTGCCACTTTTTCTTACTGCGGCCAGTCTGCCATAAGCGATATGTCACTCGTTGTGTATCTTAAGAGATTCATCGTTACTCCTTCCATAGGTTACTGGTATTCTCTGAGTCAATACCTCTCGTGACGAAAAAGTGGCTATCTTAATAGTGCAATACTTCTTCCTCCGAGTTGCTCATACAGTTTACTACTTTTTGTGTAGTTTTTGTCTGCCAGAAACTATAATTCACTAGCTGTGTATCATAAAAGAGTCATCGTTTCTCCTCCTAGGGGTTTTCGAGATTTCTTAATCCAAACCGCAAGTAACGAGGCATTGGCTACCTTAAGAGAGTCATAGTTACTCGTCCCCATTGCTCAACCAGTCTGCCACTTTTCCTTACTGCGGCCAGTCTGCCAGAAGCGATATGTCACTCGTTGTGTATCTTAAGAGATTCATCGTTACTCCTTCCATAGGTTACTGGTATTCTCTGAGTCAATACCTCTCTTGACGAAAAAGTGGCTATCTTAATAGTGCAATACTTCTTCCTCCGAGTTGCTCACACAGTTTACTGCTTTTTGTGTAGTTTTTGTCTGCCAGAAACTATAATTCACTAGTTGTGTATCATAAAAGAGTCATCGTTTCTCCTCCTAGGGGTTATTCGAGATTTCTTAATCCAAACCGCAAGTAACGAGGCATTGGCTACCTTAAGAGAGTCATAGTTACTCGTCCCAATTGCTCACCCAGTCTGCCACTTTCCTTACTGCGGCCAGTCTGCCAGAAGCGATATGTCACTCGTTGTGTATCTTAAGAGATTCATCGTTACTCTTTCCATAGGTTACTGGTATTCTCTGAGTCAATGCCTCTCGTGACGAAAAAGTGGCTATATTAATAGTGCAATACTTCTTCCTCCCATTTGCTCACACAGTTTACTACTTTTTTGTGTAGTTTTTGTCTGCCAGAAACTATAATTCACTAGTTTTGTATCATAAAAGAGTCATCGTTTCTCCTCCTAGGGGTTATTCGAGACCTCTTAATGCAAACCGCAAGTAACGAGGCATTGGCTACCTTAAGAGAGTCATAGTTACTCGTCCCAATTGCTCACCCAGTCTGCCACTTTTCCTTACTGCGGCCAGTCTGCCAGAAGCGATATGTCACTCGTTGTGTATCTTAAGAGATTCATCGTTACTCCTTCCATAGGTTACTGGTATTCTCTGAGACAATACCTCTCTTGACGAAAAAGTGGCTATCTTAATAGTGCAATACTTCTTCCTCCGAGTTGCTCACACAGTTTACTGCTTTTTGTGTAGTTTTTGTCTGCCAGAAACTATAATTCACTAGTTGTGTATCATAAAAGAGTCATCGTTTCTCCTCCTAGGGGTTATTCGAGATTTCTTAATCCAAACCGCAAGTAACGAGGCATTGGCTACCTTAAGAGAGTCATAGTTACTCGTCCCAATTGCTCACCCAGTCTGCCACTTTTCCTTACTGCGGCCAGTCTGCCAGAAGCGATATGTCACTCGTTGTGTATCTTAAGAGATTCATCGTTACTCTTTCCATAGGTTACTGGTATTCTCTGAGTCAATGCCTCTCGTGACGAAAAAGTGGCTATCTTAATAGTGCAATACTTCTTCCTCCCATTTGCTCACACAGTTTACTACTTTTTTGTGTAGTTTTTGTCTGCCAGAAACTATAATTCACTAGTTTTGTATCATAAAAGGGTCATCGTTTCTCCTCCTAGGGGTTATTCGAGACCTCTTAATCCAAACCGCAAGTAACGAGGCATTGGCTACCTTAAGAGAGTCATAGTTACTCGTCCCAATTGCTCACCCAGTCTGCCACTTTTTCTTACTGCGGCCAGTCTGCCATAAGCGATATGTCACTCGTTGTGTATCTTAAGAGATTCATCGTTACTCCTTCCATAGGTTACTGGTATTCTCTGAGTCAATACCTCTCGTGACGAAAAAGTGGCTATCTTAATAGTGCAATACTTCTTCCTCCGAGTTGCTCATACAGTTTACTACTTTTTTTGTAGTTTTTGTCTGCCAGAAACTATAATTCACTAGCTGTGTATCATAAAAGAGTCATCGTTTCTCCTCCTAGGGGTTTTCGAGATTTCTTAATCCAAACCGCAAGTAACGAGGCATTGGCTACCTTAAGAGAGTCATAGTTACTCGTCCCCATTGCTCAACCAGTCTGCCACTTTTCCTTACTGCGGCCAGTCTGCCAGAAGCGATATGTCACTCGTTGTGTATCTTAAGAGATTCATCGTTACTCCTTCCATAGGTTACTGGTATTCTCTGAGTCAATACCTCTCTTGACGAAAAAGTGGCTATCTTAATAGTGCAATACTTCTTCCTCCGAGTTGCTCACACAGTTTACTGCTTTTTGTGTAGTTTTTGTCTGCCAGAAACTATAATTCACTAGTTGTGTATCATAAAAGAGTCATCGTTTCTCCTCCTAGGGGTTATTCGAGATTTCTTAATCCAAACCGCAAGTAACGAGGCATTGGCTACCTTAAGAGAGTCATAGTTACTCGTCCCAATTGCTCACCCAGTCTGCCACTTTCCTTACTGCGGCCAGTCTGCCAGAAGCGATATGTCACTCGTTGTGTATCTTAAGAGATTCATCGTTACTCTTTCCATAGGTTACTGGTATTCTCTGAGTCAATGCCTCTCGTGACGAAAAAGTGGCTATATTAATAGTGCAATACTTCTTCCTCCCATTTGCTCACACAGTTTACTACTTTTTTGTGTAGTTTTTGTCTGCCAGAAACTATAATTCACTAGTTTTGTATCATAAAAGAGTCATCGTTTCTCCTCCTAGGGGTTATTCGAGAGCTCTTAATGCAAACCGCAAGTAACGAGGCATTGGCTACCTTAAGAGAGTCATAGTTACTCGTCCCAATTGCTCACCCAGTCTGCCACTTTTCCTTACTGCGGAAAGTCTGCCAGAAGCGATATGTCACTCGTTGTGTATCTTAAGAGATTCATCGTTACTCCTTCCATAGGTTACTGGTATTCTCTGAGACAATACCTCTCTTGACGAAAAAGTGGCTATCTTAATAGTGCAATACTTCTTCCTCCGAGTTGCTCACACAGTTTACTGCTTTTTGTGTAGTTTTTGTCTGCCAGAAACTATAATTCACTAGTTGTGTATCATAAAAGAGTCATCGTTTCTCCTCCTAGGGGTTATTCGAGATTTCTTAATCCAAACCGCAAGTAACGAGGCATTGGCTACCTTAAGAGAGTCATAGTTACTCGTCCCAATTGCTCACCCAGTCTGCCACTTTTCCTTACTGCGGCCAGTCTGCCAGAAGCGATATGTCACTCGTTGTGTATCTTAAGAGATTCATCGTTACTCTTTCCATAGGTTACTGGTATTCTCTGATTCAATGCCTCTCGTGACGAAAAAGTGGCTATCTTAATAGTGCAATACTTCTTCCTCCCAGTTGCTCACACAGTTTACTACTTTTTTGTGTAGTTTTTGTCTGCCAGAAACTATAATTCACTAGTTTTGTATCATAAAAGGGTCATCGTTTCTCCTCCTAGGGGTTATTCGAGACCTCTTAATCCAAACCGCAAGTAACGAGGCATTGGCTACCTTAAGAGAGTCATAGTTACTCGTCCCAATTGCTCACCCAGTCTGCCACTTTTTCTTACTGCGGCCAGTCTGCCAGAAGCGATATGTCACTCGTTGTGTATCTTAAGAGATTCATCGTTACTCCTTCCATAGGTTACTGGTATTCTCTGAGTCAATACCTCTCGTGACGAAAAAGTGGCTATCTTAATAGTGCAATACTTCTTCCTCCGAGTTGCTCACACAGTTTACTACTTTTTGTGTAGTTTTTGTCTGCCAGAAACTATAATTCACTAGCTGTGTATCATAAAAGAGTCATCGTTTCTCCTCCTAGGGGTTTTCGAGATTTCTTAATCCAAACCGCAAGTAACGAGGCATTGGCTACCTTAAGAGAGTCATAGTTACTCGTCCCCATTGCTCAACCAGTCTGCCACTTTTTCTTACTTTGGCCAGTCTGCCAGAAGCGATATGTCACTCGTTGTGTATCTTAAGAGATTCATCGTTACTCCTTCCATAGGTTACTGGTATTCTCTGATTCAATGCCTCTCGTGACGAAAAAGTGGCTATCTTAATAGTGCAATACTTCTTCCTCCCATTTGCTCACACAGTTTACTACTTTTTTGTGTAGTTTTTGTCTGCCAGAAACTATAATTCACTAGTTTTGTATCATAAAAGAGTCATCGTTTCTCCTCCTAGGGGTTATTCGATACCTCTTAATGCAAACCGCAAGTAACGAGGCATTGGCTACCTTAAGAGAGTCATAGTTACTCGTCCCAATTGCTCACCCAGTCTGCCACTTTTCCTTACTGCGGCCAGTCTGCCAGAAGCGATATGTCACTCGTTGTGTATCTTAAGAGATTCATCGTTACTCTTTCCATAGGTTACTGGTATTCTCTGATTCAATGCCTCTCGTGACGAAAAAGTGGCTATCTTAATAGTGCAATACTTCTTCCTCCCAGTTGCTCACACAGTTTACTACTTTTTTGTGTAGTTTTTGTCTGCCAGAAACTATAATTCACTAGTTTTGTATCATAAAAGGGTCATCGTTTCTCCTCCTAGGGGTTATTCGAGACCTCTTAATCCAAACCGCAAGTAACGAGGCATTGGCTACCTTAAGAGAGTCATAGTTACTCGTCCCAATTGCTCACCCAGTCTGCCACTTTTTCTTACTGCGGCCAGTCTGCCATAAGCGATATGTCACTCGTTGTGTATCTTAAGAGATTCATCGTTACTCCTTCCATAGGTTACTGGTATTCTCTGAGTCAATACCTCTCGTGACGAAAAAGTGGCTATCTTAATAGTGCAATACTTCTTCCTCCGAGTTGCTCATACAGTTTACTACTTTTTGTGTAGTTTTTGTCTGCCAGAAACTATAATTCACTAGCTGTGTATCATAAAAGAGTCATCGTTTCTCCTCCTAGGGGTTTTCGAGATTTCTTAATCCAAACCGCAAGTAACGAGGCATTGGCTACCTTAAGAGAGTCATAGTTACTCGTCCCCATTGCTCAACCAGTCTGCCACTTTTCCTTACTGCGGCCAGTCTGCCAGAAGCGATATGTCACTCGTTGTGTATCTTAAGAGATTCATCGTTACTCCTTCCATAGGTTACTGGTATTCTCTGAGTCAATACCTCTCTTGACGAAAAAGTGGCTATCTTAATAGTGCAATACTTCTTCCTCCGAGTTGCTCACACAGTTTACTGCTTTTTGTGTAGTTTTTGTCTGCCAGAAACTATAATTCACTAGTTGTGTATCATAAAAGAGTCATCGTTTCTCCTCCTAGGGGTTATTCGAGATTTCTTAATCCAAACCGCAAGTAACGAGGCATTGGCTACCTTAAGAGAGTCATAGTTACTCGTCCCAATTGCTCACCCAGTCTGCCACTTTCCTTACTGCGGCCAGTCTGCCAGAAGCGATATGTCACTCGTTGTGTATCTTAAGAGATTCATCGTTACTCTTTCCATAGGTTACTGGTATTCTCTGAGTCAATGCCTCTCGTGACGAAAAAGTGGCTATATTAATAGTGCAATACTTCTTCCTCCCATTTGCTCACACAGTTTACTACTTTTTTGTGTAGTTTTTGTCTGCCAGAAACTATAATTCACTAGTTTTGTATCATAAAAGAGTCATCGTTTCTCCTCCTAGGGGTTATTCGAGACCTCTTAATGCAAACCGCAAGTAACGAGGCATTGGCTACCTTAAGAGAGTCATAGTTACTCGTCCCAATTGCTCACCCAGTCTGCCACTTTTCCTTACTGCGGCCAGTCTGCCAGAAGCGATATGTCACTCGTTGTGTATCTTAAGAGATTCATCGTTACTCCTTCCATAGGTTACTGGTATTCTCTGAGACAATACCTCTCTTGACGAAAAAGTGGCTATCTTAATAGTGCAATACTTCTTCCTCCGAGTTGCTCACACAGTTTACTGCTTTTTGTGTAGTTTTTGTCTGCCAGAAACTATAATTCACTAGTTGTGTATCATAAAAGAGTCATCGTTTCTCCTCCTAGGGGTTATTCGAGATTTCTTAATCCAAACCGCAAGTAACGAGGCATTGGCTACCTTAAGAGAGTCATAGTTACTCGTCCCAATTGCTCACCCAGTCTGCCACTTTTCCTTACTGCGGCCAGTCTGCCAGAAGCGATATGTCACTCGTTGTGTATCTTAAGAGATTCATCGTTACTCTTTCCATAGGTTACTGGTATTCTCTGAGTCAATGCCTCTCGTGACGAAAAAGTGGCTATCTTAATAGTGCAATACTTCTTCCTCCCATTTGCTCACACAGTTTACTACTTTTTTGTGTAGTTTTTGTCTGCCAGAAACTATAATTCACTAGTTTTGTATCATAAAAGAGTCATCGTTTCTCCTCCTAGGGGTTATTCGAGACCTCTTAATGCAAACCGCAAGTAACGAGGCATTGGCTACCTTAAGAGAGTCATAGTTACTCGTCCCAATTGCTCACCCAGTCTGCCACTTTTCCTTACTGCGGCCAGTCTGCCAGAAGCGATATGTCACTCGTTGTGTATCTTAAAAGATTCATCGTTACTCCTTCCATAGGTTACTGGTATTCTCTGAGACAATACCTCTCTTGACGAAAAAGTGGCTATCTTAATAGTGCAATACTTCTTCCTCCGAGTTGCTCACACAGTTTACTGCTTTTTGTGTAGTTTTTGTCTGCCAGAAACTATAATTCACTAGTTGTGTATCATAAAAGAGTCATCGTTTCTCCTCCTAGGGGTTATTCGAGATTTCTTAATCCAAACCGCAAGTAACGAGGCATTGGCTACCTTAAGAGAGTCATAGTTACTCGTCCCAATTGCTCACCCAGTCTGCCACTTTTCCTTACTGCGGCCAGTCTGCCAGAAGCGATATGTCACTCGTTGTGTATCTTAAGAGATTCATCGTTACTCTTTCCATAGGTTACTGGTATTCTCTGATTCAATGCCTCTCGTGACGAAAAAGTGGCTATCTTAATAGTGCAATACTTCTTCCTCCCAGTTGCTCACACAGTTTACTACTTTTTTGTGTAGTTTTTGTCTGCCAGAAACTATAATTCACTAGTTTTGTATAATAAAAGGGTCATCGTTTCTCCTCCTAGGGGTTATTCGAGACCTCTTAATCCAAACCGCAAGTAACGAGGCATTGGCTACCTTAAGAGAGTCATAGTTACTCGTCCCAATTGCTCACCCAGTCTGCCACTTTTTCTTACTGCGGCCAGTCTGCCAGAAGCGATATGTCACTCGTTGTGTATCTTAAGAGATTCATCGTTACTCCTTCCATAGGTTACTGGTATTCTCTGAGTCAATACCTCTCGTGACGAAAAAGTGGCTATCTTAATAGTGCAATACTTCTTCCTCCGAGTTGCTCACACAGTTTACTACTTTTTGTGTAGTTTTTGTCTGCCAGAAACTATAATTCACTAGCTGTGTATCATAAAAGAGTCATCGTTTCTCCTCCTAGGGGTTTTCGAGATTTCTTAATCCAAACCGCAAGTAACGAGGCATTGGCTACCTTAAGAGAGTCATAGTTACTCGTCCCCATTGCTCAACCAGTCTGCCACTTTTTCTTACTTTGGCCAGTCTGCCAAAAGCGATATGTCACTCGTTGTGTATCTTAAGAGATTCATCGTTACTCCTTCCATAGGTTACTGGTATTCTCTGATTCAATGCCTCTCGTGACGAAAAAGTGGCTATCTTAATAGTGCAATACTTCTTCCTCCCATTTGCTCACACAGTTTACTACTTTTTTGTGTAGTTTTTGTCTGCCAGAAACTATAATTCACTAGTTTTGTATCATAAAAGAGTCATCGTTTCTCCTCCTAGGGGTTATTCGATACCTCTTAATGCAAACCGCAAGTAACGAGGCATTGGCTACCTTAAGAGAGTCATAGTTACTCGTCCCAATTGCTCACCCAGTCTGCCACTTTTCCTTACTGCGGCCAGTCTGCCAGAAGCGATATGTCACTCGTTGTGTATCTTAAGAGATTCATCGTTACTCTTTCCATAGGTTACTGGTATTCTCTGATTCAATGCCTCTCGTGACGAAAAAGTGGCTATCTTAATAGTGCAATACTTCTTCCTCCCAGTTGCTCACACAGTTTACTACTTTTTTGTGTAGTTTTTGTCTGCCAGAAACTATAATTCACTAGTTTTGTATCATAAAAGGGTCATCGTTTCTCCTCCTAGGGGTTATTCGAGACCTCTTAATCCAAACCGCAAGTAACGAGGCATTGGCTACCTTAAGAGAGTCATAGTTACTCGTCCCAATTGCTCACCCAGTCTGCCACTTTTTCTTACTGCGGCCAGTCTGCCATAAGCGATATGTCACTCGTTGTGTATCTTAAGAGATTCATCGTTACTCCTTCCATAGGTTACTGGTATTCTCTGAGTCAATACCTCTCGTGACGAAAAAGTGGCTATCTTAATAGTGCAATACTTCTTCCTCCGAGTTGCTCATACAGTTTACTACTTTTTGTGTAGTTTTTGTCTGCCAGAAACTATAATTCACTAGCTGTGTATCATAAAAGAGTCATCGTTTCTCCTCCTAGGGGTTTTCGAGATTTCTTAATCCAAACCGCAAGTAACGAGGCATTGGCTACCTTAAGAGAGTCATAGTTACTCGTCCCCATTGCTCAACCAGTCTGCCACTTTTCCTTACTGCGGCCAGTCTGCCAGAAGCGATATGTCACTCGTTGTGTATCTTAAGAGATTCATCGTTACTCCTTCCATAGGTTACTGGTATTCTCTGAGTCAATACCTCTCTTGACGAAAAAGTGGCTATCTTAATAGTGCAATACTTCTTCCTCCGAGTTGCTCACACAGTTTACTGCTTTTTGTGTAGTTTTTGTCTGCCAGAAACTATAATTCACTAGTTGTGTATCATAAAAGAGTCATCGTTTCTCCTCCTAGGGGTTATTCGAGATTTCTTAATCCAAACCGCAAGTAACGAGGCATTGGCTACCTTAAGAGAGTCATAGTTACTCGTCCCAATTGCTCACCCAGTCTGCCACTTTCCTTACTGCGGCCAGTCTGCCAGAAGCGATATGTCACTCGTTGTGTATCTTAAGAGATTCATCGTTACTCTTTCCATAGGTTACTGGTATTCTCTGAGTCAATGCCTCTCGTGACGAAAAAGTGGCTATATTAATAGTGCAATACTTCTTCCTCCCATTTGCTCACACAGTTTACTACTTTTTTGTGTAGTTTTTGTCTGCCAGAAACTATAATTCACTAGTTTTGTATCATAAAAGAGTCATCGTTTCTCCTCCTAGGGGTTATTCGAGACCTCTTAATGCAAACCGCAAGTAACGAGGCATTGGCTACCTTAAGAGAGTCATAGTTACTCGTCCCAATTGCTCACCCAGTCTGCCACTTTTCCTTACTGCGGAAAGTCTGCCAGAAGCGATATGTCACTCGTTGTGTATCTTAAGAGATTCATCGTTACTCCTTCCATAGGTTACTGGTATTCTCTGAGACAATACCTCTCTTGACGAAAAAGTGGCTATCTTAATAGTGCAATACTTCTTCCTCCGAGTTGCTCACACAGTTTACTGCTTTTTGTGTAGTTTTTGTCTGCCAGAAACTATAATTCACTAGTTGTGTATCATAAAAGAGTCATCGTTTCTCCTCCTAGGGGTTATTCGAGATTTCTTAATCCAAACCGCAAGTAACGAGGCATTGGCTACCTTAAGAGAGTCATAGTTACTCGTCCCAATTGCTCACCCAGTCTGCCACTTTTCCTTACTGCGGCCAGTCTGCCAGAAGCGATATGTCACTCGTTGTGTATCTTAAGAGATTCATCGTTACTCTTTCCATAGGTTACTGGTATTCTCTGATTCAATGCCTCTCGTGACGAAAAAGTGGCTATCTTAATAGTGCAATACTTCTTCCTCCCAGTTGCTCACACAGTTTACTACTTTTTTGTGTAGTTTTTGTCTGCCAGAAACTATAATTCACTAGTTTTGTATCATAAAAGGGTCATCGTTTCTCCTCCTAGGGGTTATTCGAGACCTCTTAATCCAAACCGCAAGTAACGAGGCATTGGCTACCTTAAGAGAGTCATAGTTACTCGTCCCAATTGCTCACCCAGTCTGCCACTTTTTCTTACTGCGGCCAGTCTGCCAGAAGCGATATGTCACTCGTTGTGTATCTTAAGAGATTCATCGTTACTCCTTCCATAGGTTACTGGTATTCTCTGAGTCAATACCTCTCGTGACGAAAAAGTGGCTATCTTAATAGTGCAATACTTCTTCCTCCGAGTTGCTCACACAGTTTACTACTTTTTGTGTAGTTTTTGTCTGCCAGAAACTATAATTCACTAGCTGTGTATCATAAAAGAGTCATCGTTTCTCCTCCTAGGGGTTTTCGAGATTTCTTAATCCAAACCGCAAGTAACGAGGCATTGGCTACCTTAAGAGAGTCATAGTTACTCGTCCCCATTGCTCAACCAGTCTGCCACTTTTTCTTACTTTGGCCAGTCTGCCAGAAGCGATATGTCACTCGTTGTGTATCTTAAGAGATTCATCGTTACTCCTTCCATAGGTTACTGGTATTCTCTGATTCAATGCCTCTCGTGACGAAAAAGTGGCTATCTTAATAGTGCAATACTTCTTCCTCCCATTTGCTCACACAGTTTACTACTTTTTTGTGTAGTTTTTGTCTGCCAGAAACTATAATTCACTAGTTTTGTATCATAAAAGAGTCATCGTTTCTCCTCCTAGGGGTTATTCGATACCTCTTAATGCAAACCGCAAGTAACGAGGCATTGGCTACCTTAAGAGAGTCATAGTTACTCGTCCCAATTGCTCACCCAGTCTGCCACTTTTCCTTACTGCGGCCAGTCTGCCAGAAGCGATATGTCACTCGTTGTGTATCTTAAGAGATTCATCGTTACTCTTTCCATAGGTTACTGGTATTCTCTGATTCAATGCCTCTCGTGACGAAAAAGTGGCTATCTTAATAGTGCAATACTTCTTCCTCCCAGTTGCTCACACAGTTTACTACTTTTTTGTGTAGTTTTTGTCTGCCAGAAACTATAATTCACTAGTTTTGTATCATAAAAGGGTCATCGTTTCTCCTCCTAGGGGTTATTCGAGACCTCTTAATCCAAACCGCAAGTAACGAGGCATTGGCTACCTTAAGAGAGTCATAGTTACTCGTCCCAATTGCTCACCCAGTCTGCCACTTTTTCTTACTGCGGCCAGTCTGCCATAAGCGATATGTCACTCGTTGTGTATCTTAAGAGATTCATCGTTACTCCTTCCATAGGTTACTGGTATTCTCTGAGTCAATACCTCTCGTGACGAAAAAGTGGCTATCTTAATAGTGCAATACTTCTTCCTCCGAGTTGCTCATACAGTTTACTACTTTTTGTGTAGTTTTTGTCTGCCAGAAACTATAATTCACTAGCTGTGTATCATAAAAGAGTCATCGTTTCTCCTCCTAGGGGTTTTCGAGATTTCTTAATCCAAACCGCAAGTAACGAGGCATTGGCTACCTTAAGAGAGTCATAGTTACTCGTCCCCATTGCTCAACCAGTCTGCCACTTTTCCTTACTGCGGCCAGTCTGCCAGAAGCGATATGTCACTCGTTGTGTATCTTAAGAGATTCATCGTTACTCCTTCCATAGGTTACTGGTATTCTCTGAGTCAATACCTCTCTTGACGAAAAAGTGGCTATCTTAATAGTGCAATACTTCTTCCTCCGAGTTGCTCACACAGTTTACTGCTTTTTGTGTAGTTTTTGTCTGCCAGAAACTATAATTCACTAGTTGTGTATCATAAAAGAGTCATCGTTTCTCCTCCTAGGGGTTATTCGAGATTTCTTAATCCAAACCGCAAGTAACGAGGCATTGGCTACCTTAAGAGAGTCATAGTTACTCGTCCCAATTGCTCACCCAGTCTGCCACTTTCCTTACTGCGGCCAGTCTGCCAGAAGCGATATGTCACTCGTTGTGTATCTTAAGAGATTCATCGTTACTCTTTCCATAGGTTACTGGTATTCTCTGAGTCAATGCCTCTCGTGACGAAAAAGTGGCTATATTAATAGTGCAATACTTCTTCCTCCCATTTGCTCACACAGTTTACTACTTTTTTGTGTAGTTTTTGTCTGCCAGAAACTATAATTCACTAGTTTTGTATCATAAAAGAGTCATCGTTTCTCCTCCTAGGGGTTATTCGAGACCTCTTAATGCAAACCGCAAGTAACGAGGCATTGGCTACCTTAAGAGAGTCATAGTTACTCGTCCCAATTGCTCACCCAGTCTGCCACTTTTCCTTACTGCGGCCAGTCTGCCAGAAGCGATATGTCACTCGTTGTGTATCTTAAGAGATTCATCGTTACTCCTTCCATAGGTTACTGGTATTCTCTGAGACAATACCTCTCTTGACGAAAAAGTGGCTATCTTAATAGTGCAATACTTCTTCCTCCGAGTTGCTCACACAGTTTACTGCTTTTTGTGTAGTTTTTGTCTGCCAGAAACTATAATTCACTAGTTGTGTATCATAAAAGAGTCATCGTTTCTCCTCCTAGGGGTTATTCGAGATTTCTTAATCCAAACCGCAAGTAACGAGGCATTGGCTACCTTAAGAGAGTCATAGTTACTCGTCCCAATTGCTCACCCAGTCTGCCACTTTTCCTTACTGCGGCCAGTCTGCCAGAAGCGATATGTCACTCGTTGTGTATCTTAAGAGATTCATCGTTACTCTTTCCATAGGTTACTGGTATTCTCTGATTCAATGCCTCTCGTGACGAAAAAGTGGCTATCTTAATAGTGCAATACTTCTTCCTCCCAGTTGCTCACACAGTTTACTACTTTTTTGTGTAGTTTTTGTCTGCCAGAAACTATAATTCACTAGTTTTGTATAATAAAAGGGTCATCGTTTCTCCTCCTAGGGGTTATTCGAGACCTCTTAATCCAAACCGCAAGTAACGAGGCATTGGCTACCTTAAGAGAGTCATAGTTACTCGTCCCAATTGCTCACCCAGTCTGCCACTTTTTCTTACTGCGGCCAGTCCGCCAGAAGCGATATGTCACTCGTTGTGTATCTTAAGAGATTCATCGTTACTCTTTCCATAGGTTACTGGTATTCTCTGATTCAATGCCTCTCGTGACGAAAAAGTGGCTATCTTAATAGTGCAATACTTCTTCCTCCCAGTTGCTCACACAGTTTACTACTTTTTTGTGTAGTTTTTGTCTGCCAGAAACTATAATTCACTAGTTTTGTATAATAAAAGGGTCATCGTTTCTCCTCCTAGGGGTTATTCGAGACCTCTTAATCCAAACCGCAAGTAACGAGGCATTGGCTACCTTAAGAGAGTCATAGTTACTCGTCCCAATTGCTCACCCAGTCTGCCACTTTTTCTTACTGCGGCCAGTCTGCCAGAAGCGATATGTCACTCGTTGTGTATCTTAAGAGATTCATCGTTACTCCTTCCATAGGTTACTGGTATTCTCTGAGTCAATACCTCTCGTGACGAAAAAGTGGCTATCTTAATAGTGCAATACTTCTTCCTCCGAGTTGCTCACACAGTTTACTGCTTTTTGTGTAGTTTTTGTCTGCCAGAAACTATAATTCACTAGCTGTGTATCATAAAAGAGTCATCGTTTCTCCTCCTAGGGGTTTTCGAGATTTCTTAATCCAAACCGCAAGTAACGAGGCATTGGCTACCTTAAGAGAGTCATAGTTACTCGTCCCAATTGCTCACCCAGTCTGCCACTTTTCCTTACTGCGGCCAGTCTGCCAGAAGCGATATGTCACTCGTTGTGTATCTTAAGAGATTCATCGTTACTCTTTCCATAGGTTACTGGTATTCTCTGATTCAATGCCTCTCGTGACGAAAAAGTGGCTATCTTAATAGTGCAATACTTCTTCCTCCCAGTTGCTCACACAGTTTACTACTTTTTTGTGTAGTTTTTGTCTGCCAGAAACTATAATTCACTAGTTTTGTATCATAAAAGGGTCATCGTTTCTCCTCCTAGGGGTTATTCGAGACCTCTTAATCCAAACCGCAAGTAACGAGGCATTGGCTACCTTAAGAGAGTCATAGTTACTCGTCCCAATTGCTCACCCAGTCTGCCACTTTTTCTTACTGCGGCCAGTCTGCCATAAGCGATATGTCACTCGTTGTGTATCTTAAGAGATTCATCGTTACTCCTTCCATAGGTTACTGGTATTCTCTGAGTCAATACCTCTCGTGACGAAAAAGTGGCTATCTTAATAGTGCAATACTTCTTCCTCCGAGTTGCTCATACAGTTTACTACTTTTTGTGTAGTTTTTGTCTGCCAGAAACTATAATTCACTAGCTGTGTATCATAAAAGAGTCATCGTTTCTCCTCCTAGGGGTTTTCGAGATTTCTTAATCCAAACCGCAAGTAACGAGGCATTGGCTACCTTAAGAGAGTCATAGTTACTCGTCCCCATTGCTCAACCAGTCTGTCACTTTTCCTTACTGCGGCCAGTCTGCCAGAAGCGATATGTCACTCGTTGTGTATCTTAAGAGATTCATCGTTATTCCTTCCATAGGTTACTGGTATTCTCTGAGTCAATACCTCTCTTGACGAAAAAGTGGCTATCTTAATAGTGCAATACTTCTTCCTCCGAGTTGCTCACACAGTTTACTGCTTTTTGTGTAGTTTTTGTCTGCCAGAAACTATAATTCACTAGTTGTGTATCATAAAAGAGTCATCGTTTCTCCTCCTAGGGGTTATTCGAGATTTCTTAATCCAAACCGCAAGTAACGAGGCATTGGCTACCTTAAGAGAGTCATAGTTACTCGTCCCAATTGCTCACCCAGTCTGCCACTTTCCTTACTGCGGCCAGTCTGCCAGAAGCGATATGTCACTCGTTGTGTATCTTAAGAGATTCATCGTTACTCTTTCCATAGGTTACTGGTATTCTCTGAGTCAATGCCTCTCGTGACGAAAAAGTGGCTATATTAATAGTGCAATACTTCTTCCTCCCATTTGCTCACACAGTTTACTACTTTTTTGTGTAGTTTTTGTCTGCCAGAAACTATAATTCACTAGTTTTGTATCATAAAAGAGTCATCGTTTCTCCTCCTAGGGGTTATTCGAGACCTCTTAATGCAAACCGCAAGTAACGAGGCATTGGCTACCTTAAGAGAGTCATAGTTACTCGTGCCCATTGCTCACCCAGTCTGCCACTTTTCCTTACTGCGGCCAGTCTGCCAGAAGCGATATGTCACTCGTTGTGTATCTTAAGAGATTCATCGTTACTCCTTCCATAGGTTACTGGTATTCTCTGAGACAATACCTCTCTTGACGAAAAAGTGGCTATCTTAATAGTGCAATACTTCTTCCTCCGAGTTGCTCACACAGTTTACTGCTTTTTGTGTAGTTTTTGTCTGCCAGAAACTATAATTCACTAGTTGTGTATCATAAAAGAGTCATCGTTTCTCCTCCTAGGGGTTATTCGAGATTTCTTAATCCAAACCGCAAGTAACGAGGCATTGGCTACCTTAAGAGAGTCATAGTTACTCGTCTCAATTGCTCACCCAGTCTGCCACTTTTCCTTACTGCGGCCAGTCTGCCAGAAGCGATATGTCACTCGTTGTGTATCTTAAGAGATTCATCGTTACTCTTTCCATAGGTTACTGGTATTCTCTGATTCAATGCCTCTCGTGACGAAAAAGTGGCTATCTTAATAGTGCAATACTTCTTCCTCCCAGTTGCTCACACAGTTTACTACTTTTTTGTGTAGTTTTTGTCTGCCAGAAACTATAATTCACTAGTTTTGTATAATAAAAGGGTCATCGTTTCTCCTCCTAGGGGTTATTCGAGACCTCTTAATCCAAACCGCAAGTAACGAGGCATTGGCTACCTTAAGAGAGTCATAGTTACTCGTCCCAATTGCTCACCCAGTCTGCCACTTTTTCTTACTGCGACCAGTCTGCAAGAAGCGATATGTCACTCGTTGTGTATCTTAAGAGATTCATCGTTACTCCTTCCATAGGTTACTGGTATTCTCTGAGTCAATACCTCTCGTGACGAAAAAGTGGCTATCTTAATAGTGCAATACTTCTTCCTCCGAGTTGCTCACACAGTTTACTGCTTTTTGTGTAGTTTTTGTCTGCCAGAAACTATAATTCACTAGCTGTGTATCATAAAAGAGTCATCGTTTCTCCTCCTAGGGGTTTTCGAGATTTCTTAATCCAAACCGCAAGTAACGAGGCATTGGCTACCTTAAGAGAGTCATAGTTACTCGTCCCCATTGCTCAACCAGTCTGCCACTTTTTCTTACTTTGGCCAGTCTGCCAGAAGTGTTATGTCACTCGTTGTGTATCTTAAGAGATTCATCGTTACTCCTTCCATAGGTTACTGGTATTCTCTGATTCAATGCCTCTCGTGACGAAAAAGTGGCTATCTTAATAGTGCAATACTTCTTCCTCCCATTTGCTCACACAGTTTACTACTTTTTTGTGTAGTTTTTGTCTGCCAGAAACTATAATTCACTAGTTTTGTATCATAAAAGAGTCATCGTTTCTCCTCCTAGGGGTTATTCGATACCTCTTAATGCAAACCGCAAGTAACGAGGCATTGGCTACCTTAAGAGAGTCATAGTTACTCGTCCCAATTGCTCACCCAGTCTGCCACTTTTCCTTACTGCGGCCAGTCTGCCAGAAGCGATATGTCACTCGTTGTGTATCTTAAGAGATTCATCGTTACTCTTTCCATAGGTTACTGGTATTCTCTGATTCAATGCCTCTCGTGACGAAAAAGTGGCTATCTTAATAGTGCAATACTTCTTCCTCCCAGTTGCTCACACAGTTTACTACTTTTTTGTGTAGTTTTTGTCTGCCAGAAACTATAATTCACTAGTTTTGTATCATAAAAGGGTCATCGTTTCTCCTCCTAGGGGTTATTCGAGACCTCTTAATCCAAACCGCAAGTAACGAGGCATTGGCTACCTTAAGAGAGTCATAGTTACTCGTCCCAATTGCTCACCCAGTCTGCCACTTTTTCTTACTGCGGCCAGTCTGCCAGAAGCGATATGTCACTCGTTGTGTATCTTAAGAGATTCATCGTTACTCCTTCCATAGGTTACTGGTATTCTCTGAGTCAATACCTCTCGTGACGAAAAAGTGGCTATCTTAATAGTGCAATACTTCTTCCTCCGAGTTGCTCACACAGTTTACTGCTTTTTGTGTAGTTTTTGTCTGCCAGAAACTATAATTCACTAGCTGTGTATCATAAAAGAGTCATCGTTTCTCCTCCTAGGGGTTTTCGAGATTTCTTAATCCAAACCGCAAGTAACGAGGCATTGGCTACCTTAAGAGAGTCATAGTTACTCGTCCCCATTGCTCAACCAGTCTGCCACTTTTTCTTACTTTGGCCAGTCTGCCAGAAGCGTTATGTCACTCGTTGTGTATCTTAAGAGATTCATCGTTACTCCTTCCATAGGTTACTGGTATTCTCTGATTCAATGCCTCTCGTGACGAAAAAGTGGCTATCTTAATAGTGCAATACTTCTTCCTCCCATTTGCTCACACAGTTTACTACTTTTTTGTGTAGTTTTTGTCTGCCAGAAACTATAATTCACTAGTTTTGTATCATAAAAGAGTCATCGTTTCTCCTCCTAGGGGTTATTCGATACCTCTTAATGCAAACCGCAAGTAACGAGGCATTGGCTACCTTAAGAGAGTCATAGTTACTCGTCCCAATTGCTCACCCAGTCTGCCACTTTTCCTTACTGCGGCCAGTCTGCCAGAAGCGATATGTCACTCGTTGTGTATCTTAAGAGATTCATCGTTACTCTTTCCATAGGTTACTGGTATTCTCTGATTCAATGCCTCTCGTGACGAAAAAGTGGCTATCTTAATAGTGCAATACTTCTTCCTCCCAGTTGCTCACACAGTTTACTACTTTTTTGTGTAGTTTTTGTCTGCCAGAAACTATAATTCACTAGTTTTGTATCATAAAAGGGTCATCGTTTCTCCTCCTAGGGGTTATTCGAGACCTCTTAATCCAAACCGCAAGTAACGAGGCATTGGCTACCTTAAGAGAGTCATAGTTACTCGTCCCAATTGCTCACCCAGTCTGCCACTTTTTCTTACTGCGGCCAGTCTGCCATAAGCGATATGTCACTCGTTGTGTATCTTAAGAGATTCATCGTTACTCCTTCCATAGGTTACTGGTATTCTCTGAGTCAATACCTCTCGTGACGAAAAAGTGGCTATCTTAATAGTGCAATACTTCTTCCTCCGAGTTGCTCACACAGTTTACTACTTTTTGTGTAGTTTTTGTCTGCCAGAAACTATAATTCACTAGCTGTGTATCATAAAAGAGTCATCGTTTCTCCTCCTAGGGGTTTTCGAGATTTCTTAATCCAAACCGCAAGTAACGAGGCATTGGCTACCTTAAGAGAGTCATAGTTACTCGTCCCCATTGCTCAACCAGTCTGCCACTTTTTCTTACTTTGGCCAGTCTGCCAGAAGCGATATGTCACTCGTTGTGTATCTTAAGAGATTCATCGTTAGTCCTTCCATAGGTTACTGGTATTCTCTGAGTCAATACCTCTCTTGACGAAAAAGTGGCTATCTTAATAGTGCAATACTTCTTCCTCCGAGTTGCTCACACAGTTTACTGCTTTTTGTGTAGTTTTTGTCTGCCAGAAACTATAATTCACTAGTTGTGTGTCATAAAAGAGTCATCGTTTCTCCTCCTAGGGGTTATTCGAGATTTCTTAATCCAAACCGCAAGTAACGAGGCATTGGCTACCTTAAGAGAGTCATAGTTACTCGTCCCAATTGCTCACCCAGTCTGCCACTTTCCTTACTGCGGCCAGTCTGCCAGAAGCGATATGTCACTCGTTGTGTATCTTAAGAGATTCATCGTTACTCTTTCCATAGGTTACTGGTATTCTCTGAGTCAATGCCTCTCGTGACGAAAAAGTGGCTATATTAATAGTGCAATACTTCTTCCTCCCATTTGCTCACACAGTTTACTACTTTTTTGTGTAGTTTTTGTCTGCCAGAAACTATAATTCACTAGTTTTGTATCATAAAAGAGTCATCGTTTCTCCTCCTAGGGGTTATTCGAGACCTCTTAATGCAAACCGTAAGTAACGAGGCATTGGCTACCTTAAGAGAGTCATAGTTACTCGTCCCAATTGCTCACCCAGTCTGCCACTTTTCCTTACTGCGGCCAGTCGGCCAGAAGCGATATGTCACTCGTTGTGTATCTTAAGAGATTCATCGTTACTCTTTCCATAGGTTACTGGTATTCTCTGATTCAATGCCTCTCGTGACGAAAAAGTGGCTATCTTAATAGTGCAATACTTCTTCCTCCGAGTTGCTCACACAGTTTACTACTTTTTGTGTAGTTTTTGTCTGCCAGAAACTATAATTCACTAGCTGTGTATCATAAAAGAGTCATCGTTTCTCCTCCTAGGGGTTTTCGAGATTTCTTAATCCAAACCGCAAGTAACGAGGCATTGGCTACCTTAAGAGAGTCATAGTTACAAGTCCCAATTGCTCACCCAGTCTGCCACTTTCCTTACTGCGGCCAGTCTGCCAGAAGCGATATGTCACTCGTTGTGTATCTTAAAAGATTCATCGTTACTCATTCCATAGGTTACTGGTATTCTCTGAGTCAATGCCTCTCGTGACGAAAAAGTGGCTATCTTAATAGTGCAATACTTCTTCCTCCCATTTGCTCACACAGTTTACTACTTTTTTGTGTAGTTTTTGTCTGCCAGAAACTATAATTCACTAGTTTTGTATCATAAAAGAGTCATCGTTTCTCCTCCTAGGGGTTATTCGAGACCTCTTAATGCAAACCGCAAGTAACGAGGCATTGGCTACCTTAAGAGAGTCATAGTTACTCGTCCCAATTGCTCACCCAGTCTGCCACTTTTCCTTACTGCGGCCAGTCTGCCAGAAGCGATATGTCACTCGTTGTGTATCTTAAGAGATTCATCGTTACTCCTTCCATTGGTTACTGGTATTCTCTGAGACAATACCTCTCTTGACGAAAAAGTGGCTATCTTAATAGTGCAATACTTCTTCCTCCGAGTTGCTCACACAGTTTACTGCTTTTTGTGTAGTTTTTGTCTGCCAGAAACTATAATTCACTAGTTGTGTATCATAAAAGAGTCATCGTTTCTCCTCCTAGGTGTTATTCGAGATTTCTTAATCCAAACCGCAAGTAACGAGGCATTGGCTACCTTAAGAGAGTCATAGTTACTCGTCCCAATTGCTCACCCAGTCTGCCACTTTTCCTTACTGCGGCCAGTCTGCCAGAAGCGATATGTCACTCGTTGTGTATCTTAAGAGATTCATCGTTACTCCTTCCATAGGTTACTGGTATTCTCTGATTCAATGCCTCTCGTGACGAAAAAGTGGCTATCTTAATAGTGCAATACTTCTTCCTCCCAGTTGCTCACACAGTTTACTACTTTTTTGTGTAGTTTTTGTCTGCCAGAAACTATAATTCACTAGTTTTGTATAATAAAAGGGTCATCGTTTCTCCTCCTAGGGGTTATTCGAGACCTCTTAATCCAAACCGCACGTAACGAGGCATTGGCTACCTTAAGAGAGTCATAGTTACTCGTCCCAATTGCTCACCCAGTCTGCCACTTTTTCTTACTGCGGCCAGTCTGCCAGAAGCGATATGTCACTCGTTGTGTATCTTAAGAGATTCATCGTTACTCCTTCCATAGGTTACTGGTATTCTCTGAGTCAATACCTCTCGTGACGAAAAAGTGGCTATCTTAATAGTGCAATACTTCTTCCTCCGAGTTGCTCACACAGTTTACTACTTTTTGTGTAGTTTTTGTCTGCCAGAAACTATAATTCACTAGCTGTGTATCATAAAAGAGTCATCGTTTCTCCTCCTAGGGGTTTTCGAGATTTCTTAATCCAAACCGCAAGTAACGAGGCATTGGCTACCTTAAGACAGTCATAGTTACTCGTCCCCATTGCTCAACCAGTCTGCCACTTTTTCTTACTTTGGCCAGTCTGCCAGAAGCGATATGTCACTCGTTGTGTATCTTAAGAGATTCATCGTTACTCCTTCCATAGGTTACTGGTATTCTCTGATTCAATGCCTCTCGTGACGAAAAAGTGGCTATCTTAATAGTGCAATACTTCTTCCTCCCATTTGCTCACACAGTTTACTACTTTTTTGTGTAGTTTTTGTCTGCCAGAAACTATAATTCACTAGTTTTGTATCATAAAAGAGTCATCGTTTCTCCTCCTAGGGGTTATTCGATACCTCTTAATGCAAACCGCAAGTAACGAGGCATTGGCTACCTTAAGAGAGTCATAGTTACTCGTCCCAATTGCTCACCCAGTCTGCCACTTTTCCTTACTGCGGCCAGTCTGCCAGAAGCGATATGTCACTCGTTGTGTATCTTAAGAGATTCATCGTTACTCTTTCCATAGGTTACTGGTATTCTCTGATTCAATGCCTCTCGTGACGAAAAAGTGGCTATCTTAATAGTGCAATACTTCTTCCTCCCAGTTGCTCACACAGTTTACTACTTTTTTGTGTAGTTTTTGTCTGCCAGAAACTATAATTCACTAGTTTTGTATCATAAAAGGGTCATCGTTTCTCCTCCTAGGGGTTATTCGAGACCTCTTAATCCAAACCGCAAGTAACGAGGCATTGGCTACCTTAAGAGAGTCATAGTTACTCGTCCCAATTGCTCACCCAGTCTGCCACTTTTTCTTACTGCGGCCAGTCTGCCATAAGCGATATGTCACTCGTTGTGTATCTTAAGAGATTCATCGTTACTCCTTCCATAGGTTACTGGTATTCTCTGAGTCAATACCTCTCGTGACGAAAAAGTGGCTATCTTAATAGTGCAATACTTCTTCCTCCGAGTTGCTCACACAGTTTACTACTTTTTGTGTAGTTTTTGTCTGCCAGAAACTATAATTCACTAGCTGTGTATCATAAAAGAGTCATCGTTTCTCCTCCTAGGGGTTTTCGAGATTTCTTAATCCAAACCGCAAGTAACGAGGCATTGGCTACCTTAAGAGAGTCATAGTTACTCGTCCCCATTGCTCAACCAGTCTGCCACTTTTTCTTACTGCGGCCAGTCGGCCAGAAGCGATATGTCACTCGTTGTGTATCTTAAGAGATTCATCGTTACTCCTTCCATAGGTTACTGGTATTCTCTGAGTCAATATCTCTCTTGACGAAAAAGTGGCTATCTTAATAGTGCAATACTTCTTCCTCCGAGTTGCTCACACAGTTTACTACTTTTTGTGTACTTGCCAGTCTGCCAGAAGCGATATGTCACTAGTTGTGTATCATATAAGAGTCATCGTTTCTCCTCCTAGGGGTTATTCGAGATTTCTTAATCCAAACCGCAAGTAACGAGGCATTGGCTACCTTAAGAGAGTCATAGTTACTCGTCCCAATTGCTCACCCAGTCTGCCACTTTTCCTTACTGCGGCCAGTCTGCCAGAAGCGATATGTCACTCGTTGTGTATCTTAAGAGATTCATCGTTACTCTTTCCATAGGTTACTGGTATTCTCTGAGTCAATGCCTCTCGTGACGAAAAAGTGGCTATATTAATAGTGCAATACTTCTTCCTCCCATTTGCTCACACAGTTTACTACTTTTTTGTGTAGTTTTTGTCTGCCAGAAACTATAATTCACTAGTTTTGTATCATAAAAGAGTCATCGTTTCTCCTCCTAGGGGTTATTCGAGACCTCTTAATGCAAACCGCAAGTAACGAGGCATTGGCTACCTTAAGAGAGTCATAGTTACTCGTCCCAATTGCTCACCCAGTCTGCCACTTTTCCTTACTGCGGCCAGTCGGCCAGAAGCGATATGTCACTCGTTGTGTATCTTAAGAGATTCATCGTTACTCTTTCCATAGGTTACTGGTATTCTCTGATTCAATGCCTCTCGTGACGAAAAAGTGTCTATCTTAATAGTGCAATACTTCTTCCTCCGAGTTGCTCACACAGTTTACTACTTTTTGTGTAGTTTTTGTCTGCCAGAAACTATAATTCACTAGCTGTGTATCATAAAAGAGTCATCGTTTCTCCTCCTAGGGGTTTTCGAGATTTCTTAATCCAAACCGCAAGTAACAAGGCATTGGCTACCTTAAGAGAGTCATAGTTACTCGTCCCAATTGCTCACCCAGTCTGCCACTTTTTCTTACTGCGGCCAGTCTGCCAGAGGCGATATGTCACTCGTTGTGTATCTTAAGAGATTCATCGTCACTCCTTCCATAGGTTACTGGTATTCTCTGAGTCAATACCTCTCGTGACGAAAAAGTGGCTATCTTAATAGTGCAATACTTCTTCCTCCGAGTTGCTCACACAGTTTAGTACTTTTTGTGTAGTTTTTGTCTGCCAGAAACTATAATTCACTAGCTGTGTATCATAAAAGTGTCATCGTTTCTCCTCCTAGGGGTTTTCGAGATTTCTTAATCCAAACCGCAAGTAACGAGGCATTGGCTACCTTAAGAGAGTCATAGTTACTCGTCCCCATTGCTCAACCAGTCTGCCACTTTTTCTTACTTTGGCCAGTCTGCCAGAAGCGATATGTCACTCGTTGTGTATCTTAAGAGATTCATCGTTACTCCTTCCATAGGTTACTGGTATTCTCTGAGTCAATATCTCTCTTGACGAAAAAGTGGCTATCTTAATAGTGCAATACTTCTTCCTCCGAGTTGCTCACACAGTTTACTACTTTTTGTGTGCTTTCCAGTCTGCCAGAAGCGATATGTCACTAGTTGTGTATCATAAAAGAGTCATCGTTTCTCCTCCTAGGGGTTATTCGAGATATCTTAATCCAAACCGCAAGTAACGAGGCATTGGCTACCTTAAGAGAGTCATAGTTACTCGTCCCAATTGCTCACCCAGTCTGCCACTTTCCTTACTGCGGCCAGTCTGCCAGAAGCGATATGTCACTCGTTGTGTATCTTAAGAGATTCATCGTTACTCTTTCCATAGGTTACTGGTATTCTCTGAGTCAATGCCTCTCGTGACGAAAAAGTGGCTATCTTAATAGTGCAATACTTCTTCCTCCCATTTGCTCACACAGTTTACTACTTTTTTGTGTAGTTTTTGTCTGCCAGAAACTATAATTCACTAGTTTTGTATCATAAAAGAGTCATCGTTTCTCCTCCTAGGGGTTATTCGAGACCTCTTAATGCAAACCGCAAGTAACGAGGCATTGGCTACCTTAAGAGAGTCATAGTTACTCGTCCCAATTGCTCACCCAGTCTGCCACTTTTCCTTACTGCGGCCAGTCGGCCAGAAGCGATATGTCACTCGTTGTGTATCTTAAGAGATTCATCGTTACTCTTTCCATAGGTTACTGGTATTCTCTGATTCAATGCCTCTCGTGACGAAAAAGTGGCTATCTTAATAGTGCAATACTTCTTCCTCCGAGTTGCTCACACAGTTTACTACTTTTTGTGTAGTTTTTGTCTGCCAGAAACTATAATTCACTAGCTGTGTATCATAAAAGAGTCATCGTTTCTCCTCCTAGGGGTTTTCGAGATTTATTAATCCAAACCGCAAGTAACGAGGCATTGGCTACCTTAAGAGAGTCATAGTTACTCGTGCCCATTGCTCACCCAGTCTGCCGCTTTTTCTTACTGTGGACAGTCTGCCAGAAGCGATATGTCACTCGTTGTGTATCTTAAGAGATTCATCGTTACTCCTTCCATAGGTTACTGGTATTCTCTGAGTCAATACCTCTCTTGACGAAAAAGTGGCTATCTTAATAGTGCAATACTTCTTCCTCCGAGTTGCTCACACAGTTTACTGCTTTTTGTGTAGTTTTTGTCTGCCAGAAACTATAATTCACTAGTTGTGTATCATAAAAGAGTCATCGTTTCTCCTCCTAGGGGTCATTCGAGATTTCTTATACCAAACCGCAAGTAACGAGGCATTGGCTACCTTAAGAGAGTCATAGTTACTCGTCCCAATTGCTCACCCAGTCTGCCACTTTTCCTTACTGCGGCCAGTCTGCCAGAAGCGATATGTCACTCGTTGTGTATCTTAAGAGATTCATCGTTACTCTTTCCATAGGTTACTGGTATTCTCTGATTCAATGCCTCTCGTGACGAAAAAGTGGCTATCTTAATAGTGCAATACTTCTTCCTCCCAGTTGCTCACACAGTTTACTGCTTTTTGTGTACTTTTTGTCTGCCAGAAACTATAATTCACTAGTTGTGTATCATAAAAGAGTCATCGTTTATCCTCCTAGGGGTTATTCGAGACCTCTTAATCCAAACCGCAAGTAACGAGGCATTGGCTACCTTAAGAGAGTCATAGTTACTCGTCCCAATTGCTCACCCAGTCTGCCACTTTTTCTTACTGCGGCCAGTCTGCCAGAAGCGATATGTCACTCGTTGTGTATCTTAAGAGATTCATCGTCACTCCTTCCATAGGTTACTGGTATTCTCTGAGTCAATACCTCTCGTGACGAAAAAGTGGCTATCTTAATAGTGCAATACTTCTTCCTCCGAGTTGCTCACACAGTTTAGTACTTTTTGTGTAGTTTTTGTCTGCCAGAAACTATAATTCACTAGCTGTGTATCATAAAAGAGTCATCGTTTCTCCTCCTAGGGGTTTTCGAGATTTCTTAATCCAAACCGCAAGTAACGAGGCATTGGCTACCTTAAGAGAGTCATAGTTACTCGTCCCCATTGCTCAACCAGTCTGCCACTTTTTCTTACTTTGGCCAGTCTGCCAGAAGCGATATGTCACTCGTTGTGTATCTTAAGAGATTCATCGTTACTCCTTCCATAGGTTACTGGTATTCTCTGAGTCAATATCTCTCTTGACGAAAAAGTGGCTATCTTAATAGTGCAATACTTCTTCCTCCGAGTTGCTCACACAATTTACTACTTTTTGTGTACTTGCCAGTCTGCCAGAAGCGATATGTCACTAGTTGTGCATCATAAAAAAGTCATCGTTTCTCCTCCTAGGGGTTATTCGAGATTTCTTAATCCAAACCGCAAGTAACGAGGCATTGGCTACCTTAAGAGAGTCATAGTTACTCGTCCCAATTGCTCACCCAGTCTGCCACTTTCCTTACTGCGGCCAGTCTGCCAGAAGCGATATGTCACTCGTTGTGTATCTTAAGAGATTCATCGTTACTCCTTCCATAGGTTACTGGTATTCACTGATTCAATGCCTCTCGTGACGAAAAAGTGGCTATCTTAATAGTGCAATACTTCTTCCTCCGAGTTGCTCACACAGTTTACTGCTTTTTGTGTAGTTTTTGTCTGCCAGAAACTATAATTCACTAGTTGTGTATCATAAAAGAGTCATCGTTTCTCCTACTAGGGGTTATTCGAGATTTCTTAATCCAAACCGCAAGTAACGAGGCATTGGCTACCTTAAGAGAGTCATAGTTACTCGTCCCAATTGCTCACCCAGTCTGCCACTTTTCCTTACTGCGGCCAGTCTGCCAGAAGCGATATGTCACTCGTTGTGTATCTTAAGAGATTCATCGTTACTCCTTCCATAGGTTACTGGTATTCTCTGAGTCAATACCTCTCTTGACGAAAAAGTGGCTATCTTAATAGTGCAATACTTCTTCCTCCGAGTTGCTCACACAGTTTACTGCTTTTTGTGTAGTTTTTGTCTGCCAGAAACTATAATTCACTAGTTTTGTATCATAAAAGAGTCATCGTTTCTCCTCCTAGGGGTTTTCGAGATTTCTTAATCCAAACCGCAAGTAACGAGGCATTGGCTACCTTAAGAGGGTCATAGTTACTCGTCCCCATTTCTCAACGAGTCTGCCACTTTTTCTTACTGTGGCCAGTCTGCCAGAAGCGATATGTCACTCGTTGTGTATCTTAAGAGATTCATCGTTACTCCTTCCATAGGTTACTGGTATTCTCTGAGTCAATACCTCTCTTGACGAAAAAGTGGCTATCTTAATAGTGCAATACTTCTTCCTCCCATTTGCTCACACAGTTTACTACTTTTTGTGTACTTGCCAGTCTGCCAGAAGCGATATGTCACTAGTTGTGTATCATAAAAGAGTCATTGTTTCTCCTCCTAGGGGTTATTCGAGATTTCTTAATCCAAACCGCAAGTATCGAGGCATTGTCTACCTTAAGACAGTCATAGTTACTCGTCCCAATTGCTCACCCAGTCTGCCACTTTTCCTTACTGCGGCCAGTCTGCCAGAAGCGATATGTCACTCGTTGTGTATCTTAAGAGATTCATCGTTACTCTTTCCATAGGTTACTGGTATTCTCTGATTCAATGCCTCTCGTGACGAAAAAGTGGCTATCTTAATAGTGCAATACTTCTTCCTCCCATTTGCTCACACAGTTTACTACTTTTTTGTGTAGTTTTTGTCTGCCAGAAACTATAATTCACTAGTTTTGTATCATAAAAGAGTCATCGTTTCTCCTCCTAGGGGTTATTCGAGACCTCTTAATGCAAACCGCAAGTAACGAGGCATTGTCTACCTTAAGAGAGTCATAGTTACTCGTCCCAATTGCTCACCCAGTCTGCCACTTTTCCTTACTGCGGCCAGTCTGCCAGAAGCGATATGTCACTCGTTGTGTATCTTAAGAGATTCATCGTTACTCTTTCCATAGGTTACTGGTATTCTCTGATTCAATGCCTCTCGTGACGAAAAAGTGGCTATCTTAATAGTGCAATACTTCTTCCTCCCAGTTGCTCACACAGTTTACTACTTTTTTGTGTAGTTTTTGTCTGCCAGAAACTATAATTCACTAGTTTTGTATCATAAAAGAGTCATCGTTTCTCCTCCTAGGGGTTATTCGAGACCTCTTAATCCAAACCGCAAGTAACGAGGCATTGGCTACCTTAAGAGAGTCATAGTTACTCGTCCCAATTGCTCACCCAGTCTGCCACTTTTTCTTACTGCGGCCAGTCTGCCAGAAGCGATATGTCACTCGTTGTGTATCTTAAGAGATTCATCGTTACTCCTTCCATAGGTTACTGGTATTCTCTGAGTCAATACCTCTCGTGACGAAAAAGTGGCTATCTTAATAGTGCAATACTTCTTCCTCCGAGTTGCTCACACAGTTTACTACTTTTTGTGTAGTTTTTGTCTGCCAGAAACTATAATTCACTAGCTGTGTATCATAAAAGAGTCATCGTTTCTCCTCCTAGGGGTTTTCGAGATTTCTTAATCCAAACCGCAAGTAACGAGGCATTGGCTACCTTAAGAGAGTCATAGTTACTCGTCCCCATTGCTCAACCAGTCTGCCACTTTTTCTTACTTTGGCCAGTCTGCCAGAAGCGATATGTCACTCGTTGTGTATCTTAAGAGATTCATCGTTACTCCTTCCATAGGTTACTGGTATTCTCTGAGTCAATACCTCTCTTGACGAAAAAGTGGCTATCTTAATAGTGCAATACTTCTTCCTCCGAGTTGCTCACACAGTTTACTACTTTTTGTGTACTTGCCAGTCTGCCAGAAGCGATATGTCACTAGTTGTGTATCATAAAAGAGTCATCGTTTCTCCTCCTAGGGGTTATTCGAGATTTCTTAATCCAAACCGCAAGTAACGAGGCATTGGCTACCTTAAGAGAGTCATAGTTACTCGTCCCCATTGCTCACCCAGTCTGCCACTTTCCTTACTTCGGCCAGTCTGCCAGAAGCGATATGTCACTCGTTGTGTATCTTAAGAGATTCATCGTTACTCTTTCCGTAGGTTACTGGTATTCTCTGAGTCAATGCCTCTCGTGACGAAAAAGTGGCTATCTTAATAGTGCAATACTTCTTCCTCCCATTTGCTCACACAGTTTACTACTTTTTTGTGTAGTTTTTGTCTGCCAGAAAATATAATTCACTAGTTTTGTATCATAAAAGAGTCATCGTTTCTCCTCCTAGGGGTTATTCGAGACCTCTTAATGCAAACCGCAAGTAACGAGGCATTGGCTACCTTAAGAGAGTCATAGTTACTCGTCCCAATTGCTCACCCAGTCTGCCACTTTTCCTTACTGCGGCCAGTCTGCCAGAAGTGATATGTCACTCGTTGTGTATCTTAAGAGATTCATCGTTACTCTTTCCATAGGTTACTGGTATTCTCTGATTCAATGCCTCTCGTGACGAAAAAGTGGCTATCTTAATAGTGCAATACTTCTTCCTCCGAGTTGCTCACACAGTTTACTGCTTTTTGTGTAGTTTTTGTCTGCCAGAAACTATAATTCACTAGTTGTGTATCATAAAAGAGTCATCGTTTCTCCTCCTAGGGGTTATTCGAGATTTCTTAATCCAAACCGCAAGTAACGAGGCATTGGCTACCTTAAGAGAGTCATAGTTACTCGTCCCAATTGCTCACCCAGTCTGCCACTTTTCCTTACTGCGGCCAGTCTGCCAGAAGCGATATGTCACTCGTTGTGTATCTTAAGAGATTCATCGTTACTCCTTCCATAGGTTACTGGTATTCTCTGACTCAATACCTCTCTTGACGAAAAAGTGGCTATCTTAATAGTGCAATACTTCTTCCTCCGGTTTGCTCACACAGTTTACTGCTTTTTGTGTAGTTTTTGTCTGCCAGAAACTATAATTCACTAGTTGTGTATCATAAAAGAGTTATCGTTTCTCCTCCTAGGGGTTATTCGAGATTTCTTAATCCAAACCGCAAGTAACGAGGCACTGGCTACCTTAAGAGAGTCATAGTTACTCGTCCCAATTGCTCACCCAGTCTGCCACTTTTCCTTACTGCGGCCAGTCTGCCAGAAGCGATATGTCACTCGTTGTGTATCTTAAGAGATTCATCGTTACTCTTTCCATAGGTTACTGGTATTCTCTGATTCAATGCCTCTCGTGACGAAAAAGTGGCTATCTTAATAGTGCAATACTTCTTCCTCCCAGTTGCTCACACAGTTTACTACTTTTTTGTGTAGTTTTTGTCTGCCAGAAACTATAATTCACTAGTTTTGTATCATAAAAGGGTCATCGTTTCTCCTCCTAGGGGTTATTCGAGACCTCTTAATCCAAACCGCAAGTAACGAGGCATTGGCTACCTTAAGAGAGTCATAGTTACTCGTCCCAATTGCTCACCCAGTCTGCCACTTTTTCTTACTGCGGCCAGTCTGCCAGAAGCGATATGTCACTCGTTGTGTATCTTAAGAGATTCATCGTTACTCCTTCCATAGGTTACTGGTATTCTCTGAGTCAATACCTCTCGTGACGAAAAAGTGGCTATCTTAATAGTGCAATACTTCTTCCTCCGAGTTGCTCACACAGTTTAGTACTTTTTGTGTAGTTTTTGTCTGCCAGAAACTATAATTCACTACCTGTGTATCATAAAAGAGTCATCGTTTCTCCTCCTAGGGGTTTTCGAGATTTCTTAATCCAAACCGCAAGTAACGAGGCATTGGCTACCTTAAGAGAGTCATAGTTACTCGTCCCCATTGCTCAACCAGTCTGCCACTTTTTCTTACTTTGGCCAGTCTGCCAGAAGCGATATGTCACTCGTTGTGTATCTTAAGAGATTCATCGTTACTCCTTCCATAGGTTACTGGTATTCTCTGAGTCAATATCTCTCTTGACGAAAAAGTGGCTATCTTAATAGTGCAATACTTCTTCCTCCGAGTTGCTCACACAGTTTACTACTTTTTGTGAACTTGCCAGTCTGCCAGAAGCGATATGTCACTAGTTGTGTATCATAAAAGAGTCATCGTTTCTCCTCCTAGGGGTTATTCGAGATTTCTTAATCCAAACCGCAAGTAACGAGGCATTGGCTACCTTAAGAGAGTCATAGTTACTCGTCCCAATTGCTCACCCAGTCTGCCACTTTCCTTACTTCGGCCAGTCTGCCAGAAGCGATATGTCACTCGTTGTGTATCTTAAGAGATTCATCGTTACTCTTTCCGTAGGTTACTGGTATTCTCTGAGTCAATGCCTCTCGTGACGAAAAAGTGGCTATCTTAATAGTGCAATACTTCTTCCTCCCATTTGCTCACACAGTTTACTACTTTTTTGTGTAGTTTTTGTCTGCCAGAAAATATAATTCACTAGTTTTGTATCATAAAAGAGTCATCGTTTCTCCTCCTAGGGGTTATTCGAGACCTCTTAATGCAAACCGCAAGTAACGAGGCATTGGCTACCTTAAGAGAGTCATAGTTACTCGTCCCAATTGCTCACCCAGTCTGCCACTTTTCCTTACTGCGGCCAGTCTGCCAGAAGCGATATGTCACTCGTTGTGTATCTTAAGAGATTCAGCGTTACTCTTTCCATAGGTTACTGGTATTCTCTGATTCAATGCCTCTCGTGACGAAAAAGTGGCTATCTTAATACTGCAATACTTCTTCCTCCGAGTTGCTCACACAGTTTACTGCTTTTTGTGTAGTTTTTGTCTGCCAGAAACTATAATTCACTAGTTGTGTATCATAAAAGAGTCATCGTTTCTCCTCCTAGGGGTTATTCGAGATTTCTTAATCCAAACCGCAAGTAACGAGGCATTGGCTACCTTAAGAGAGTCATAGTTACTCGTCCCAATTGCTCACCCAGTCTGCCACTTTTCCTTACTGCGGCCAGTCTGCCAGAAGCGATATGTCACTCGTTGTGTATCTTAAGAGATTCATCGTTACTCCTTCCATAGGTTACTGGTATTCTCTGACTCAATACCTCTCTTGACGAAAAAGTGGCTATCTTAATAGTGCAATACTTCTTCCTCCGAGTTGCTCACACAGTTTACTGCTTTTTGTGTAGTTTTTGTCTGCCAGAAACTATAATTCACTAGTTGTGTATCATAAAAGAGTCATCGTTTCTCCTCCTAGGGGTTATTCGAGACCTCTTAATGCAAACCGCAAGTAACGAGGCATTGGCTACCTTAAGAAAGTCATAGTTACTCGTCCCAATTGCTCACCCAGTCTGCCACTTTTCCTTACTGCGGCCAGTCTGCCAGAAGCGATATGTCACTCGTTGTGTATCTTAAGAGATACATCGTTAGTCTTTCCATAGGTTACTGGTATTCTCTGATTCAATGCCTCTCGTGACGAAAAAGTGGCTATCTTAATAGTGCAATACTTCTTCCTCCGAATTGCTCACACAGTTTACTACTTTTTGTGTAGTTTTTGTCTGCCAGAAACTATAATTCACTAGTTGTGTATCATAAAAGAGTCATCGTTTCTCCTCCTAGGGGTTTTCGAGATTTCTTAATCCAAACCGCAAGTAACGAGGCATTGGCTACCTTAAGAGAGTCATAGTTACTCGTGCCCATTGCTCACCCAGTCTGCCACTTTTTCTTACTGTGGCCAGTCTGCCAGAAGCGATATGTCACTCGTTGTGTATCTTAAGAGATTCATCGTTACTCCTTCCATAGGTTACTGGTATTCTCTGATTCAATACCTATCTTGACGAAAAAGTGGCTATCTTAATAGTGGAATACTTCTTCCTCCGAGTTGCTCACACAGTTTACTGCTTTTTGTGTAGTTTTTGTCTGCCAGAAACTATAATTCACTAGTTTTGTATCATAAAAGAGTCATCGTTTCTCCTCCTAGGGGTTTTCGAGATTTCTTAATCCAAACCGCAAGTAACGAGGCATTGGCTACCTTAAGAGGGTCATAGTTACTCGTCCCCATTTCTCAACGAGTCTGCCACTTTTTCTTACTGTGGCCAGTCTGCCAGAAGCGATATGTCACTCGTTGTGTATCTTAAGAGATTCATCGTTACTCCTTCCATAGGTTACTGGTATTCTCTGAGTCAATACCTCTCTTGACGAAAAAGTGGCTATCTTAATAGTGCAATACTTCTTCCTCCGAGTTGCTCACACAGTTTACTACTTTTTGTGTACTTGCCAGTCTGCCAGAAGCGATATGTAACTAGTTGTGCATCATAAAAGAGTCATCGTTTCTCCTCCTAGGGGTTATTCGAGATTTCTTAATCCAAACCGCAAGTATCGAGGCATTGGCTACCTTAAGACAGTCATAGTTACTCGTCCCAATTGCTCACCCAGTCTGCCACTTTTCCTTACTGCGGCCAGTCTGCCAGAAGCGATATGTCACTCGTTGTGTATCTTAAGAGATTCATCGTTACTCTTTCCATAGGTTACTGGTATTCTCTGATTCAATGCCTCTCGTGACGAAAAAGTGGCTATCTTAATAGTGCAATACTTCTTCCTCCCATTTGCTCACACAGTTTACTACTTTTTTGTGTAGTTTTTGTCTGCCAGAAACTATAATTCACTAGTTTTGTATCATAAAAGAGTCATCGTTTCTCCTCCTAGGGGTTATTCGAGACCTCTTAATGCAAACCGCAAGTAACGAGGCATTGGCTACCTTAAGAGAGTCATAGTTACTCGTCCCAATTGCTCACCCAGTCTGCCACTTTTCCTTACTGCGGCCAGACTGCCAGAAGCGATATGTCACTCGTTGTGTATCTTAAGAGATTCATCGTTACTCCTTCCATAGGTTACTGGTATTCTCTGATTCAATGCCTCTCGTGACGAAAAAGTGGCTATCTTAATAGTGCAATACTTCTTCCTCCCAGTTGCTCACACAGTTTACTACTTTTTTGTGTAGTTTTTGTCTGCCAGAAACTATAATTCACTAGTTTTGTATCATAAAAGAGTCATCGTTTCTCCTCCTAGGGGTTATTCGAGACCTCTTAATCCAAACCGCAAGTAACGAGGCATTGGCTACCTTAAGAGAGTCATAGTTACTCGTCCCAATTGCTCACCCAGTCTGCCACTTTTTCTTACTGCGGCCAGTCTGCCAGGAGCGATATGTCACTCGTTGTGTATCTTAAGAGATTCATCGTTACTCCTTCCATAGGTTACTGGTATTCTCTGAGTCAATACCTCTCGTGACGAAAAAGTGGCTATCTTAATAGTGCAACACTTCTCCCTCCGAGTTGCTCACACAGTTTACTACTTTTTGTGTAGTTTTTGTCTGCCAGAAACTATAATTAACTAGCTGTGTATCATAAAAGAGTCATCGTTTCTCCTCCTAGGGGTTTTCGAGATTTCTTAATCCAAACCGCAAGTAACGAGGCATTGGCTACCTTAAGAGAGTCATAGTTACTCGTCCCCATTGCTCAACCAGTCTGCCACTTTTTCTTACTTTGGCCAGTCTGCCAGAAGCGATATGTCACTCGTTGTGTATCTTAAGAGATTCATCGTTACTCCTTCCATAGGTTACTGGTATTCTCTGAGTCAATACCTCTCTTGACGAAAAAGTGGCTATCTTAATAGTGCAATACTTCTTCCTCCGAGTTGCTCACACAGTTTACTACTTTTTGTGTACTTGCCAGTCTGCCAGAAGCGATATGTCACTAGTTGTGTATCATAAAAGAGTCATCGTTTCTCCTCCTAGGGGTTATTCGAGATTTCTTAATCCAAACCGCAAGTAACGAGGCATTGGCTACCTTAAGAGAGTCATAGTTACTCGTCCCAATTGCTCACCCAGTCTGCCACTTTCCTTACTTCGGCCAGTCTGCCAGAAGCGATATGTCACTCGTTGTGTATCTTAAGAGATTCATCGTTACTCTTTCCATAGGTTACTGGTATTCTCTGATTCAATGCCTCTCGTGACGAAAAAGTGGCTATCTTAATAGTGCAATACTTCTTCCTCCCAGTTGCTCACACAGTTTACTACTTTTTTGTGTAGTTTTTGTCTGCCAGAAACTATAATTCACTAGTTTTGTATCATAAAAGAGTCATCGTTTCTCCTCCTAGGGGTTATTCAAGACCTCTTAATCCAAACCGCAAGTAACGAGGCATTGGCTACCTTAAGAGAGTCATAGTTACTCGTCCCAATTGCTCACCCAGTCTGCCACTTTTTCTTACTGCGTCCAGTCTGCCAGAAGCGATATGTCACTCGTTGTGTATCTTAAGAGATTCATCGTTACTCCTTCCATAGGTTACTGGTATTCTCTGAGTCAATACCTATCGTTACGAAAAAGTGGCTATCTTAATAGTGCAATACTTCTTCCTCCGAGTTGCTCACACAGTTTACTGCTTTTTGTGTAGTTTTTGTCTGCCAGAAACTATAATTCACTAGTTTTGTATCATAAAAGAGTCATCGTTTCTCCTCCTAGGGGTTTTCGAGATTTCTTAATCCAAACCGCAAGTAACGAGGCATTGGCTACCTTAAGAGGGTCATAGTTACTCGTCCCCATTTCTCAACGAGTCTGCCACTTTTTCTTACTGTGGCCAGTCTGCCAGAAGCGATATGTCACTCGTTGTGTATCTTAAGAGATTCATCGTTACTCCTTCCATAGGTTACTGGTATTCTCTGAGTCAATACCTCTCTTGACGAAAAAGTGGCTATCTTAATAGTGCAATACTTCTTCCTCCGAGTTGCTCACACAGTTTACTACTTTTTGTGTACTTGCCAGTCTGCCAGAAGCGATATGTAACTAGTTGTGCATCATAAAAGAGTCATCGTTTCTCCTCCTAGGGGTTATTCGAGATTTCTTAATCCAAACCGCAAGTATCGAGGCATTGGCTACCTTAAGACAGTCATAGTTACTCGTCCCAATTGCTCACCCAGTCTGCCACTTTTCCTTACTGCGGCCAGTCTGCCAGAAGCGATATGTCACTCGTTGTGTATCTTAAGAGATTCATCGTTACTCTTTCCATAGGTTACTGGTATTCTCTGATTCAATGCCTCTCGTGACGAAAAAGTGGCTATCTTAATAGTGCAATACTTCTTCCTCCCATTTGCTCACACAGTTTACTACTTTTTTGTGTAGTTTTTGTCTGCCAGAAACTATAATTCACTAGTTTTGTATCATAAAAGAGTCATCGTTTCTCCTCCTAGGGGTTATTCGAGACCTCTTAATGCAAACCGCAAGTAACGAGGCATTGGCTACCTTAAGAGAGTCATAGTTACTCGTCCCAATTGCTCACCCAGTCTGCCACTTTTCCTTACTGCGGCCAGACTGCCAGAAGCGATATGTCACTCGTTGTGTATCTTAAGAGATTCATCGTTACTCTTTCCATAGGTTACTGGTATTCTCTGATTCAATGCCTCTCGTGACGAAAAAGTGGCTATCTTAATAGTGCAATACTTCTTCCTCCCAGTTGCTCACACAGTTTACTACTTTTTTGTGTAGTTTTTGTCTGCCAGAAACTATAATTCACTAGTTTTGTATCATAAAAGAGTCATCGTTTCTCCTCCTAGGGGTTATTCGAGACCTCTTAATCCAAACCGCAAGTAACGAGGCATTGGCTACCTTAAGAGAGTCATAGTTACTCGTCCCAATTGCTCACCCAGTCTGCCACTTTTTCTTACTGCGGCCAGTCTGCCAGGAGCGATATGTCACTCGTTGTGTATCTTAAGAGATTCATCGTTACTCCTTCCATAGGTTACTGGTATTCTCTGAGTCAATACCTCTCGTGACGAAAAAGTGGCTATCTTAATAGTGCAACACTTCTCCCTCCGAGTTGCTCACACAGTTTACTACTTTTTGTGTAGTTTTTGTCTGCCAGAAACTATAATTAACTAGCTGTGTATCATAAAAGAGTCATCGTTTCTCCTCCTAGGGGTTTTCGAGATTTCTTAATCCAAACCGCAAGTAACGAGGCATTGGCTACCTTAAGAGAGTCATAGTTACTCGTCCCCATTGCTCAACCAGTCTGCCACTTTTTCTTACTTTGGCCAGTCTGCCAGAAGCGATATGTCACTCGTTGTGTATCTTAAGAGATTCATCGTTACTCCTTCCATAGGTTACTGGTATTCTCTGAGTCAATACCTCTCTTGACGAAAAAGTGGCTATCTTAATAGTGCAATACTTCTTCCTCCGAGTTGCTCACACAGTTTACTACTTTTTGTGTACTAGCCAGTCTGCCAGAAGCGATATGTCACTAGTTGTGTATCATAAAAGAGTCATCGTTTCTCCTCCTAGGGGTTATTCGAGATTTCTTAATCCAAACCGCAAGTAACGAGGCATTGGCTACCTTAAGAGAGTCATAGTTACTCGTCCCAATTGCTCACCCAGTCTGCCACTTTCCTTACTTCGGCCAGTCTGCCAGAAGCGATATGTCACTCGTTGTGTATCTTAAGAGATTCATCGTTACTCTTTCCATAGGTTACTGGTATTCTCTGATTCAATGCCTCTCGTGACGAAAAAGTGGCTATCTTAATAGTGCAATACTTCTTCCTCCCAGTTGCTCACACAGTTTACTACTTTTTTGTGTAGTTTTTGTCTGCCAGAAACTATAATTCACTAGTTTTGTATCATAAAAGAGTCATCGTTTCTCCTCCTAGGGGTTATTCGAGACCTCTTAATCCAAACCGCAAGTAACGAGGCATTGGCTACCTTAAGAGAGTCATAGTTACTCGTCCCAATTGCTCACCCAGTCTGCCACTTTTTCTTACTGCGGCCAGTCTGCCAGGAGCGATATGTCACTCGTTGTGTATCTTAAGAGATTCATCGTTACTCCTTCCATAGGTTACTGGTATTCTCTGAGTCAATACCTCTCGTGACGAAAAAGTGGCTATCTTAATAGTGCAACACTTCTCCCTCCGAGTTGCTCACACAGTTTACTACTTTTTGTGTAGTTTTTGTCTGCCAGAAACTATAATTAACTAGCTGTGTATCATAAAAGAGTCATCGTTTCTCCTCCTAGGGGTTTTCGAGATTTCTTAATCCAAACCGCAAGTAACGAGGCATTGGCTACCTTAAGAGAGTCATAGTTACTCGTCCCCATTGCTCAACCAGTCTGCCACTTTTTCTTACTTTGGCCAGTCTGCCAGAAGCGATATGTCACTCGTTGTGTATCTTAAGAGATTCATCGTTACTCCTTCCATAGGTTACTGGTATTCTCTGAGTCAATACCTCTCTTGACGAAAAAGTGGCTATCTTAATAGTGCAATACTTCTTCCTCCGAGTTGCTCACACAGTTTACTACTTTTTGTGTACTTGCCAGTCTGCCAGAAGCGATATGTCACTAGTTGTGTATCATAAAAGAGTCATCGTTTCTCCTCCTAGGGGTTATTCGAGATTTCTTAATCCAAACCGCAAGTAACGAGGCATTGGCTACCTTAAGAGAGTCATAGTTACTCGTCCCAATTGCTCACCCAGTCTGCCACTTTCCTTACTTCGGCCAGTCTGCCAGAAGCGATATGTCACTCGTTGTGTATCTTAAGAGATTCATCGTTACTCTTTCCATAGGTTACTGGTATTCTCTGATTCAATGCCTCTCGTGACGAAAAAGTGGCTATCTTAATAGTGCAATACTTCTTCCTCCCAGTTGCTCACACAGTTTACTACTTTTTTGTGTAGTTTTTGTCTGCCAGAAACTATAATTCACTAGTTTTGTATCATAAAAGAGTCATCGTTTCTCCTCCTAGGGGTTATTCAAGACCTCTTAATCCAAACCGCAAGTAACGAGGCATTGGCTACCTTAAGAGAGTCATAGTTACTCGTCCCAATTGCTCACCCAGTCTGCCACTTTTTCTTACTGCGTCCAGTCTGCCAGAAGCGATATGTCACTCGTTGTGTATCTTAAGAGATTCATCGTTACTCCTTCCATAGGTTACTGGTATTCTCTGAGTCAATACCTATCGTTACGAAAAAGTGGCTATCTTAATAGTGCAATACTTCTTCCTCCGAGTTGCTCACACAGTTTACTGCTTTTTGTGTAGTTTTTGTCTGCCAGAAACTATAATTCACTAGTTTTGTATCATAAAAGAGTCATCGTTTCTCCTCCTAGGGGTTTTCGAGATTTCTTAATCCAAACCGCAAGTAACGAGGCATTGGCTACCTTAAGAGGGTCATAGTTACTCGTCCCCATTTCTCAACGAGTCTGCCACTTTTTCTTACTGTGGCCAGTCTGCCAGAAGCGATATGTCACTCGTTGTGTATCTTAAGAGATTCATCGTTACTCCTTCCATAGGTTACTGGTATTCTCTGAGTCAATACCTCTCTTGACGAAAAAGTGGCTATCTTAATAGTGCAATACTTCTTCCTCCGAGTTGCTCACACAGTTTACTACTTTTTGTGTACTTGCCAGTCTGCCAGAAGCGATATGTAACTAGTTGTGCATCATAAAAGAGTCATCGTTTCTCCTCCTAGGGGTTATTCGAGATTTCTTAATCCAAACCGCAAGTATCGAGGCATTGGCTACCTTAAGACAGTCATAGTTACTCGTCCCAATTGCTCACCCAGTCTGCCACTTTTCCTTACTGCGGCCAGTCTGCCAGAAGCGATATGTCACTCGTTGTGTATCTTAAGAGATTCATCGTTACTCTTTCCATAGGTTACTGGTATTCTCTGATTCAATGCCTCTCGTGACGAAAAAGTGGCTATCTTAATAGTGCAATACTTCTTCCTCCCATTTGCTCACACAGTTTACTACTTTTTTGTGTAGTTTTTGTCTGCCAGAAACTATAATTCACTAGTTTTGTATCATAAAAGAGTCATCGTTTCTCCTCCTAGGGGTTATTCGAGACCTCTTAATGCAAACCGCAAGTAACGAGGCATTGGCTACCTTAAGAGAGTCATAGTTACTCGTCCCAATTGCTCACCCAGTCTGCCACTTTTCCTTACTGCGGCCAGACTGCCAGAAGCGATATGTCACTCGTTGTGTATCTTAAGAGATTCATCGTTACTCTTTCCATAGGTTACTGGTATTCTCTGATTCAATGCCTCTCGTGACGAAAAAGTGGCTATCTTAATAGTGCAATACTTCTTCCTCCCAGTTGCTCACACAGTTTACTACTTTTTTGTGTAGTTTTTGTCTGCCAGAAACTATAATTCACTAGTTTTGTATCATAAAAGAGTCATCGTTTCTCCTCCTAGGGGTTATTCGAGACCTCTTAATCCAAACCGCAAGTAACGAGGCATTGGCTACCTTAAGAGAGTCATAGTTACTCGTCCCAATTGCTCACCCAGTCTGCCACTTTTTCTTACTGCGGCCAGTCTGCCAGGAGCGATATGTCACTCGTTGTGTATCTTAAGAGATTCATCGTTACTCCTTCCATAGGTTACTGGTATTCTCTGAGTCAATACCTCTCGTGACGAAAAAGTGGCTATCTTAATAGTGCAACACTTCTCCCTCCGAGTTGCTCACACAGTTTACTACTTTTTGTGTAGTTTTTGTCTGCCAGAAACTATAATTAACTAGCTGTGTATCATAAAAGAGTCATCGTTTCTCCTCCTAGGGGTTTTCGAGATTTCTTAATCCAAACCGCAAGTAACGAGGCATTGGCTACCTTAAGAGAGTCATAGTTACTCGTCCCCATTGCTCAACCAGTCTGCCACTTTTTCTTACTTTGGCCAGTCTGCCAGAAGCGATATGTCACTCGTTGTGTATCTTAAGAGATTCATCGTTACTCCTTCCATAGGTTACTGGTATTCTCTGAGTCAATACCTCTCTTGACGAAAAAGTGGCTATCTTAATAGTGCAATACTTCTTCCTCCGAGTTGCTCACACAGTTTACTACTTTTTGTGTACTAGCCAGTCTGCCAGAAGCGATATGTCACTAGTTGTGTATCATAAAAGAGTCATCGTTTCTCCTCCTAGGGGTTATTCGAGATTTCTTAATCCAAACCGCAAGTAACGAGGCATTGGCTACCTTAAGAGAGTCATAGTTACTCGTCCCAATTGCTCACCCAGTCTGCCACTTTCCTTACTTCGGCCAGTCTGCCAGAAGCGATATGTCACTCGTTGTGTATCTTAAGAGATTCATCGTTACTCTTTCCATAGGTTACTGGTATTCTCTGATTCAATGCCTCTCGTGACGAAAAAGTGGCTATCTTAATAGTGCAATACTTCTTCCTCCCAGTTGCTCACACAGTTTACTACTTTTTTGTGTAGTTTTTGTCTGCCAGAAACTATAATTCACTAGTTTTGTATCATAAAAGAGTCATCGTTTCTCCTCCTAGGGGTTATTCAAGACCTCTTAATCCAAACCGCAAGTAACGAGGCATTGGCTACCTTAAGAGAGTCATAGTTACTCGTCCCAATTGCTCACCCAGTCTGCCACTTTTTCTTACTGCGTCCAGTCTGCCAGAAGCGATATGTCACTCGTTGTGTATCTTAAGAGATTCATCGTTACTCCTTCCATAGGTTACTGGTATTCTCTGAGTCAATACCTATCGTTACGAAAAAGTGGCTATCTTAATAGTGCAATACTTCTTCCTCCGAGTTGCTCACACAGTTTACTACTTTTTGTGTAGTTTTTGTCTGCCAGAAACTATAATTCACTAGCTGTGTATCATAAAAGAGTCATCGTTTCTCCTCCTAGGGGTTTTCGACATTTCTTAATCCAAACCGCAAGTAACGAGGCATTGGCTACCTTAAGAGAGTCATAGTTACTCGTGCCCATTGCTCACCCAGTCTGCCACTTTTTCTTACTGTGGCCAGTCTGCCAGAAGCGATATGTCACTCGTTGTGTATCTTAAGAGATTCATCGTTACTCCTTCCATAGGTTACTGGTATTCTCTGATTCAATACCTATCTTGACGAAAAAGTGGCTATCTTAATAGTGGAATACTTCTTCCTCCGAGTTGCTCACACAGTTTACTGCTTTTTGTGTAGTTTTTGTCTGCCAGAAACTATAATTCACTAGTTTTGTATCATAAAAGAGTCATCGTTTCTCCTCCTAGGGGTTTTCGAGATTTCTTAATCCAAACCGCAAGTAACGAGGCATTGGCTACCTTAAGAGGGTCATAGTTACTCGTCCCCATTCCTCAACGAGTCTGCCACTTTTTCTTACTGTGGCCAGTCTGCCAGAAGCGATATGTCACTCGTTGTGTATCTTAAGAGATTCATCGTTACTCCTTCCATAGGTTACTGGTATTCTCTGAGTCAATACCTCTCTTGACGAAAAAGTGGCTATCTTAATAGTGCAATACTTCTTCCTCCGAGTTGCTCACACAGTTTACTACTTTTTGTGTACTTGCCAGTCTGCCAGAAGCGATATGTAACTAGTTGTGCATCATAAAAGAGTCATCGTTTCTCCTCCTAGGGGTTATTCGAGATTTCTTAATCCAAACCGCAAGTATCGAGGCATTGGCTACCTTAAGACAGTCATAGTTACTCGTCCCAATTGCTCACCCAGTCTGCCACTTTTCCTTACTGCGGCCAGTCTGCCAGAAGCGATATGTCACTCGTTGTGTATCTTAAGAGATTCATCGTTACTCTTTCCATAGGTTACTGGTATTCTCTGATTCAATGCCTCTCGTGACGAAAAAGTGGCTATCTTAATAGTGCAATACTTCTTCCTCCCATTTGCTCACACAGTTTACTACTTTTTTGTGTAGTTTTTGTCTGCCAGAAACTATAATTCACTAGTTTTGTATCATAAAAGAGTCATCGTTTCTCCTCCTAGGGGTTATTCGAGACCTCTTAATGCAAACCGCAAGTAACGAGGCATTGGCTACCTTAAGAGAGTCATAGTTACTCGTCCCAATTGCTCACCCAGTCTGCCACTTTTCCTTACTGCGGCCAGACTGCCAGAAGCGATATGTCACTCGTTGTGTATCTTAAGAGATTCATCGTTACTCCTTCCATAGGTTACTGGTATTCTCTGATTCAATGCCTCTCGTGACGAAAAAGTGGCTATCTTAATAGTGCAATACTTCTTCCTCCCAGTTGCTCACACAGTTTACTACTTTTTTGTGTAGTTTTTGTCTGCCAGAAACTATAATTCACTAGTTTTGTATCATAAAAGAGTCATCGTTTCTCCTCCTAGGGGTTATTCGAGACCTCTTAATCCAAACCGCAAGTAACGAGGCATTGGCTACCTTAAGAGAGTCATAGTTACTCGTCCCAATTGCTCACCCAGTCTGCCACTTTTTCTTACTGCGGCCAGTCTGCCAGGAGCGATATGTCACTCGTTGTGTATCTTAAGAGATTCATCGTTACTCCTTCCATAGGTTACTGGTATTCTCTGAGTCAATACCTCTCGTGACGAAAAAGTGGCTATCTTAATAGTGCAACACTTCTCCCTCCGAGTTGCTCACACAGTTTACTACTTTTTGTGTAGTTTTTGTCTGCCAGAAACTATAATTAACTAGCTGTGTATCATAAAAGAGTCATCGTTTCTCCTCCTAGGGGTTTTCGAGATTTCTTAATCCAAACCGCAAGTAACGAGGCATTGGCTACCTTAAGAGAGTCATAGTTACTCGTCCCCATTGCTCAACCAGTCTGCCACTTTTTCTTACTTTGGCCAGTCTGCCAGAAGCGATATGTCACTCGTTGTGTATCTTAAGAGATTCATCGTTACTCCTTCCATAGGTTACTGGTATTCTCTGAGTCAATACCTCTCTTGACGAAAAAGTGGCTATCTTAATAGTGCAATACTTCTTCCTCCGAGTTGCTCACACAGTTTACTACTTTTTGTGTACTTGCCAGTCTGCCAGAAGCGATATGTCACTAGTTGTGTATCATAAAAGAGTCATCGTTTCTCCTCCTAGGGGTTATTCGAGATTTCTTAATCCAAACCGCAAGTAACGAGGCATTGGCTACCTTAAGAGAGTCATAGTTACTCGTCCCAATTGCTCACCCAGTCTGCCACTTTCCTTACTTCGGCCAGTCTGCCAGAAGCGATATGTCACTCGTTGTGTATCTTAAGAGATTCATCGTTACTCTTTCCATAGGTTACTGGTATTCTCTGATTCAATGCCTCTCGTGACGAAAAAGTGGCTATCTTAATAGTGCAATACTTCTTCCTCCCAGTTGCTCACACAGTTTACTACTTTTTTGTGTAGTTTTTGTCTGCCAGAAACTATAATTCACTAGTTTTGTATCATAAAAGAGTCATCGTTTCTCCTCCTAGGGGTTATTCAAGACCTCTTAATCCAAACCGCAAGTAACGAGGCATTGGCTACCTTAAGAGAGTCATAGTTACTCGTCCCAATTGCTCACCCAGTCTGCCACTTTTTCTTACTGCGTCCAGTCTGCCAGAAGCGATATGTCACTCGTTGTGTATCTTAAGAGATTCATCGTTACTCCTTCCATAGGTTACTGGTATTCTCTGAGTCAATACCTATCGTTACGAAAAAGTGGCTATCTTAATAGTGCAATACTTCTTCCTCCGAGTTGCTCACACAGTTTACTGCTTTTTGTGTAGTTTTTGTCTGCCAGAAACTATAATTCACTAGTTTTGTATCATAAAAGAGTCATCGTTTCTCCTCCTAGGGGTTTTCGAGATTTCTTAATCCAAACCGCAAGTAACGAGGCATTGGCTACCTTAAGAGGGTCATAGTTACTCGTCCCCATTTCTCAACGAGTCTGCCACTTTTTCTTACTGTGGCCAGTCTGCCAGAAGCGATATGTCACTCGTTGTGTATCTTAAGAGATTCATCGTTACTCCTTCCATAGGTTACTGGTATTCTCTGAGTCAATACCTCTCTTGACGAAAAAGTGGCTATCTTAATAGTGCAATACTTCTTCCTCCGAGTTGCTCACACAGTTTACTACTTTTTGTGTACTTGCCAGTCTGCCAGAAGCGATATGTAACTAGTTGTGCATCATAAAAGAGTCATCGTTTCTCCTCCTAGGGGTTATTCGAGATTTCTTAATCCAAACCGCAAGTATCGAGGCATTGGCTACCTTAAGACAGTCATAGTTACTCGTCCCAATTGCTCACCCAGTCTGCCACTTTTCCTTACTGCGGCCAGTCTGCCAGAAGCGATATGTCACTCGTTGTGTATCTTAAGAGATTCATCGTTACTCTTTCCATAGGTTACTGGTATTCTCTGATTCAATGCCTCTCGTGACGAAAAAGTGGCTATCTTAATAGTGCAATACTTCTTCCTCCCATTTGCTCACACAGTTTACTACTTTTTTGTGTAGTTTTTGTCTGCCAGAAACTATAATTCACTAGTTTTGTATCATAAAAGAGTCATCGTTTCTCCTCCTAGGGGTTATTCGAGACCTCTTAATGCAAACCGCAAGTAACGAGGCATTGGCTACCTTAAGAGAGTCATAGTTACTCGTCCCAATTGCTCACCCAGTCTGCCACTTTTCCTTACTGCGGCCAGACTGCCAGAAGCGATATGTCACTCGTTGTGTATCTTAAGAGATTCATCGTTACTCTTTCCATAGGTTACTGGTATTCTCTGATTCAATGCCTCTCGTGACGAAAAAGTGGCTATCTTAATAGTGCAATACTTCTTCCTCCCAGTTGCTCACACAGTTTACTACTTTTTTGTGTAGTTTTTGTCTGCCAGAAACTATAATTCACTAGTTTTGTATCATAAAAGAGTCATCGTTTCTCCTCCTAGGGGTTATTCGAGACCTCTTAATCCAAACCGCAAGTAACGAGGCATTGGCTACCTTAAGAGAGTCATAGTTACTCGTCCCAATTGCTCACCCAGTCTGCCACTTTTTCTTACTGCGGCCAGTCTGCCAGGAGCGATATGTCACTCGTTGTGTATCTTAAGAGATTCATCGTTACTCCTTCCATAGGTTACTGGTATTCTCTGAGTCAATACCTCTCGTGACGAAAAAGTGGCTATCTTAATAGTGCAACACTTCTCCCTCCGAGTTGCTCACACAGTTTACTACTTTTTGTGTAGTTTTTGTCTGCCAGAAACTATAATTAACTAGCTGTGTATCATAAAAGAGTCATCGTTTCTCCTCCTAGGGGTTTTCGAGATTTCTTAATCCAAACCGCAAGTAACGAGGCATTGGCTACCTTAAGAGAGTCATAGTTACTCGTCCCCATTGCTCAACCAGTCTGCCACTTTTTCTTACTTTGGCCAGTCTGCCAGAAGCGATATGTCACTCGTTGTGTATCTTAAGAGATTCATCGTTACTCCTTCCATAGGTTACTGGTATTCTCTGAGTCAATACCTCTCTTGACGAAAAAGTGGCTATCTTAATAGTGCAATACTTCTTCCTCCGAGTTGCTCACACAGTTTACTACTTTTTGTGTACTTGCCAGTCTGCCAGAAGCGATATGTCACTAGTTGTGTATCATAAAAGAGTCATCGTTTCTCCTCCTAGGGGTTATTCGAGATTTCTTAATCCAAACCGCAAGTAACGAGGCATTGGCTACCTTAAGAGAGTCATAGTTACTCGTCCCAATTGCTCACCCAGTCTGCCACTTTCCTTACTTCGGCCAGTCTGCCAGAAGCGATATGTCACTCGTTGTGTATCTTAAGAGATTCATCGTTACTCTTTCCATAGGTTACTGGTATTCTCTGATTCAATGCCTCTCGTGACGAAAAAGTGGCTATCTTAATAGTGCAATACTTCTTCCTCCCAGTTGCTCACACAGTTTACTACTTTTTTGTGTAGTTTTTGTCTGCCAGAAACTATAATTCACTAGTTTTGTATCATAAAAGAGTCATCGTTTCTCCTCCTAGGGGTTATTCAAGACCTCTTAATCCAAACCGCAAGTAACGAGGCATTGGCTACCTTAAGAGAGTCATAGTTACTCGTCCCAATTGCTCACCCAGTCTGCCACTTTTTCTTACTGCGTCCAGTCTGCCAGAAGCGATATGTCACTCGTTGTGTATCTTAAGAGATTCATCGTTACTCCTTCCATAGGTTACTGGTATTCTCTGAGTCAATACCTATCGTTACGAAAAAGTGGCTATCTTAATAGTGCAATACTTCTTCCTCCGAGTTGCTCACACAGTTTACTACTTTTTGTGTAGTTTTTGTCTGCCAGAAACTATAATTCACTAGCTGTGTATCATAAAAGAGTCATCGTTTCTCCTCCTAGGGGTTTTCGACATTTCTTAATCCAAACCGCAAGTAACGAGGCATTGGCTACCTTAAGAGAGTCATAGTTACTCGTCCCCATTGCTCAACCAGTCTGCCACTTTTTCTTACTTTGGCCAGTCTGCCAGAAGCGATATGTCACTCGTTGTGTATCTTAAGAGATTCATCGTTACTCCTTCCATAGGTTACTGGTATTCTCTGAGTCAATACCTCTCTTGACGAAAAAGTGGCTATCTTAATAGTGCAATACTTCTTCCTCCGAGTTGCTCACACAGTTTACTACTTTATGTGTACTTGCCAGTCTGCCAGAAGCGATATGTCACTAGTTGTGTATCATAAAAGAGTCATCGTTTCTCCTCCTAGGGGTTATTCGAGATTTCTTAATCCAAACCGCAAGTAACGAGGCATTGGCTACCTCAAGAGAGTCATAGTTACTCGTCCCAATTGCTCACCCAGTCTGCCACTTTCCTTACTGCGGCCAGTCTGCCAGAAGCGATATGTCACTCGTTGTGTATCTTAAGAGATTCATCGTTACTCTTTCCATAGGTTACTGGTATTCTCTGAGTCAATGCCTCTCGTGACGAAAAAGTGGCTATCTTAATAGTGCAATACTTCTTCCTCCCATTTGCTCACACAGTTTACTACTTTTTTGTGTAGTTTTTGTCTGCCAGAAACTATAATTCACTAGTTTTGTATCATAAAAGAGTCATCGTTTCTCCTCCTAGGGGTTATTCGAGACCTCTTAATGCAAACCGCAAGTAACGAGGCATTGGCTACCTTAAGAGAGTCATAGTTACTCGTCCCAATTGCTCACCCAGTCTGCCACTTTTCCTTACTGCGGCCAGTCTGCCAGAAGCGATATGTCACTCGTTGTGTATCTTAAGAGATTCATCGTTACTCTTTCCATAGGTTACTGGTATTCTCTGATTCAATGCCTCTCGTGACGAAAAAGTGGCTATCTTCATAGTGCAATACTTCTTCCTCCGAGTTGCTCACACAGTTTACTACTTTTTGTGTAGTTTTTGTCTGCCAGAAACTATAATTCACTAGCTGTGTATCATAAAAGAGTCATCGTTTCTCCTCCTAGGGGTTTTCGAGATTTCTTAATCCAAACCGCAAGTAACAAGGCATTGGCTACCTTAAGAGAGTCATAGTTACTCGTGCCCATTGCTCACCCAGTCTGCCACTTTTTCTTACTGTGGCCAGTCTGCCAGAAGCGATATGTCACTCGTTGTGTATCTTAAGAGATTCATCGTTACTCCTTCCATAGGTTACTGGTATTCACTGATTCAATGCCTGTCGTGACGAAAAAGTGGCTATCTTAATAGTGCAATACTTCTTCCTCCGAGTTGCTCACACAGTTTACTGCTTTTTGTGTAGTTTTTGTCTGCCAGAAACTATAATTCACTAGTTGTGTATCATAAAAGAGTCATCGTTTCTCCTCCTAGGGGTTATTCGAGATTTCTTAATCGAAACCGCAAGTAACGAGGCATTGGCTACCTTAAGAGAGTCATAGTTACTCGTCCCATTTGCTCACCCAGTCTGCCACTTTTCCTTACTGCGGCCAGTCTGCCAGAAGCGATATGTCACTCGTTGTGTATCTTAAGAGATTCATCGTTACTCCTTCCATAGGTTACTGGTATTCTCTGAGTCAATACCTCTCTTGACGAAAAAGTGGCTATCTTAATAGTGCAATACTTCTTCCTCCGAGTTGCTCACACAGTTTACTGCTTTTTGTGTAGTTTTTGTCTGCCAGAAACTATAATTCACTAGTTGTGTATCATAAAAGAGTCATCGTTTCTCCTCCTAGGGGTTATTCGAGATTTCTTAATCCAAACCGCAAGTAACGAGGCATTGGCTACCTTAAGAGAGTCATAGTTACTCGTCCCAATTGCTCACCCAGTCTGCCACTTTTCCTTACTGCGGCCAGTCTGCGAGAAGCGATATGTCACTCGTTGTGTATCTTAAGAGATTCATCGTTACTCTTTCCATAGGTTACTGGTATTCTCTGATTCAATGCCTCTCGTGTCGAAAAAGTGGCTATCTTAATAGTGCAATACTACTTCCTCCCAGTTGCTCACACAGTTTACTACTTTTTGTGTAGTTTTTGTCTGCCAGAAACTATAATTCACTAGTTTTGTATCATAAAAGAGTCATCGTTTCTCCTCCTAGGGGTTTTCGAGATTTCTTAATCCAAACCGCAAGTAACGAGGCATTGGCTACCTTAAGAGGGTCATAGTTACTCGTCCCCATTGCTCAACGAGTCTGCCACTTTTTCTTACTGTGGCCAGTCTGCCAGAAGCGATATGTCACTCGTTGTGTATCTTAAGAGATTCATCGTTACTCCTTCCATAGGTTACTGGTATTCTCTGAGTCAATACCTCTCTTGACGAAAAAGTGGCTATCTTAATAGTGCAATACTTCTTCCTCCGAGTTGCTCACACAGTTTACTACTTTTTGTGTACTTGCCAGTCTGCCAGAAGCGATATGTCACTAGTTGTGTATCATAAAAGAGTCATCGTTTCTCCTCCTAGGGGTTATTCGAGATTTCTTAATCCAAACCGCAAGTAACGAGGCATTGGCTACCTTAAGAGAGTCATAGTTACTCGTCCCAATTGCTCACCCAGTCTGCCACTTTCCTTACTGCGGCCAGTCTGCCAGAAGCGATATGTCACTCGTTGTGTATCTTAAGAGATTCATCGTTACTCTTTCCATAGGTTACTGGTATTCTCTGAGTCAATGCCTCTCGTGACGAAAAAGTGGCTATCTTAATAGTGCAATACTTCTTCCTCCCATTTGCTCACACAGTTTACTACTTTTTTGTGTAGTTTTTGTCTGCCAGAAACTATAATTCACTAGTTTTGTATCATAAAAGAGTCATCGTTTCTCCTCCTAGGGGTTATTCGAGACCTATTAATGCAAACCGCAAGTAACGAGGCATTGGCTACCTTAAGAGAGTCATAGTTACTCGTCCCAATTGCTCACCCAGTCTGCCACTTTTCCTTACTGCGGCCAGTCTGCCAGAAGCGATATGTCACTCGTTGTGTATCTTAAGAGATTCATCGTTACTCCTTCCATAGGTTACTGGTATTCTCTGAGTCAATACCTCTCTTGACGAAAAAGTGGCTATCTTAATAGTGCAATACTTCTTCCTCCGAGTTGCTCACACAGTTTACTACTTTTTGTGTACTTGCCAGTCTGCCAGAAGCGATATGTCACTAGTTGTGTATCATAAAAGAGTCATCGTTTCTCCTCCTAGGGGTTATTCGAGATTTCTTAATCCAAACCGCAAGTAACGAGGCATTGGCTACCTTAAGAGAGTCATAGTTACTCGTCCCAATTGCTCACCCAGTCTGCCACTTTCCTTACTTCGGCCAGTCTGCCAGAAGCGATATGTCACTCGTTATGTATCTTAAGAGATTCATCGTTACTCTTTCCATAGGTTACTGGTATTCTCTGAGTCAATGCCTCTCGTGACGAAAAAGTGGCTATCTTAATAGTGCAATACTTCTTCCTCCCATTTGCTCACACAGTTTACTACTTTTTTCTGTAGTTTTTGTCTGCCAGAAACTATAATTCACTAGTTTTGTATCATAAAAGAGTCATCGTTTCACCTCCTAGGGGTTATTCGAGACCTCTTAATGCAAACCGCAAGTAACGAGGCATTGGCTACCTTAAGAGAGTCATAGTTACTCGTCCCAATTGCTCACCCAGTCTGCCACTTTTCCTTACTGCGGCCAGTCTGCCAGAAGCGATATGTCACTCGTTGTGTATCTTAAGAGATTCATCGTTACTCTTTCCATAGGTTACTGGTATTCTCTGATTCAATGCCTCTCGTGACGAAAAAGTGGCTATCTTAATAGTGCAATACTTCTTCCTCCGAGTTGCTCACACAGTTTACTACTTTTTGTGTACTTGCCAGTCTGCCAGAAGCGATATGTCACTAGTTGTGTATCATAAAAGAGTCATCGTTTCTCCACCTAGGGGTTATTCGAGATTTCTTAATCCAAACCGCAAGTAACGAGGCATTGGCTACCTTAAGAGAGTCATAGTTACTCGTCCCAATTGCTCACCCAGTCTGCCACTTTTTCTTACTGCGTCCAGTCTGCCAGAAGCGATATGTCACTCGTTGTGTATCTTAAGAGATTCATCGTTACTCCTTCCATAGGTTACTGGTATTCTCTGAGTCAATACCTATCGTTACGAAAAAGTGGCTATCTTAATAGTGCAATACTTCTTCCTCCGAGTTGCTCACACAGTTTACTACTTTTTGTGTAGTTTTTGTCTGCCAGAAACTATAATTCACTAGCTGTGTATCATAAAAGAGTCATCGTTTCTCCTCCTAGGGGTTTTCGACATTTCTTAATCCAAACCGCAAGTAACGAGGCATTGGCTACCTTAAGAGAGTCATAGTTACTCGTCCCCATTGCTCAACCAGTCTGCCACTTTTTCTTACTTTGGCCAGTCTGCCAGAAGCGATATGTCACTCGTTGTGTATCTTAAGAGATTCATCGTCACTCCTTCCATAGGTTACTGGTATTCTCTGAGTCAATACCTCTCTTGACGAAAAAGTGGCTATCTTAATAGTGCAATACTTCTTCCTCCGAGTTGCTCACACAGTTTACTACTTTATGTGTACTTGCCAGTCTGCCAGAAGCGATATGTCACTAGTTGTGTATCATAAAAGAGTCATCGTTTCTCCTCCTAGGGGTTATTCGAGATTTCTTAATCCAAACCGCAAGTAACGAGGCATTGGCTACCTCAAGAGAGTCATAGTTACTCGTCCCAATTGCTCACCCAGTCTGCCACTTTCCTTACTGCGGCCAGTCTGCCAGAAGCGATATGTCACTCGTTGTGTATCTTAAGAGATTCATCGTTACTCTTTCCATAGGTTACTGGTATTCTCTGATTCAATGCCTCTCGTGACGAAAAAGTGGCTATCTTCATAGTGCAATACTTCTTCCTCCGAGTTGCTCACACAGTTTACTACTTTTTGTGTAGTTTTTGTCTGCCAGAAAATATAATTCACTAGCTGTGTATCATAAAAGAGTCATCGTTTCTCCTCCTAGGGGTTTTCGAGATTTCTTAATCCAAACCGCAAGTAACAAGGCATTGGCTACCTTAAGAGAGTCATAGTTACTCGTGCCCATTGCTCACCCAGTCTGCCACTTTTTCTTACTGTGGCCAGTCTGCCAGAAGCGATATGTCACTCGTTGTGTATCTTAAGAGATTCATCGTTACTCCTTCCATAGGTTACTGGTATTCACTGATTCAATGCCTGTCGTGACGAAAAAGTGGCTATCTTAATAGTGCAATACTTCTTCCTCCGAGTTGCTCACACAGTTTACTGCTTTTTGTGTAGTTTTTGTCTGCCAGAAACTATAATTCACTAGTTGTGTATCATAAAAGAGTCATCGTTTCTCCTCCTAGGGGTTATTCGAGATTTCTTAATCGAAACCGCAAGTAACGAGGCATTGTCTACCTTAAGAGAGTCATAGTTACTCGTCCCATTTGCTCACCCAGTCTGCCACTTTTCCTTACTGCGGCCAGTCTGCCAGAAGCGATATGTCACTCGTTGTGTATCTTAAGAGATTCATCGTTACTCCTTCCATAGGTTACTGGTATTCTCTGAGTCAATACCTCTCTTGACGAAAAAGTGGCTATCTTAATAGTGCAATACTTCTTCCTCCGAGTTGCTCACACAGTTTACTGCTTTTTGTGTAGTTTTTGTCTGCCAGAAACTATAATTCACTAGTTGTGTATCATAAAAGAGTCATCGTTTCTCCTCCTAGGGGTTATTCGAGATTTCTTAATCCAAACCGCAAGTAACGAGGCATTGGCTACCTTAAGAGAGTCATAGTTACTCGTCCCAATTGCTCACCCAGTCTGCCACTTTTCCTTACTGCGGCCAGTCTGCCAGAAGCGATATGTCACTCGTTGTGTATCTTAAGAGATTCATCGTTACTCTTTCCATAGGTTACTGGTATTCTCTGATTCAATGCCTCTTGTGTCGAAAAAGTGGCTATCTTAATAGTGCAATACTATTTCCTCCCAGTTGCTCACACAGTTTACTACTTTTTTGTGTAGTTTTTGTCTGCCAGAAACTATAATTCACTAGTTTTGTATCATAAAAGATTCATCGTTTCTCCTCCTAGGGGTTTTCGAGATTTCTTAATCCAAACCGCAAGTAACGAGGCATTGGCTACCTTAAGAGGGTCATAGTTACTCGTCCCCATTGCTCAACGAGTCTGCCACTTTTTCTTACTGTGGCCAGTCTGCCAGAAGCGATATGTCACTCGTTGTGTATCTTAAGAGATTCATCGTTACTCCTTCCATAGGTTACTGGTATTCTCTGAGTCAATACCTCTCTTGACGAAAAAGTGGCTATCTTAATAGTGCAATACTTCTTCCTCCGAGTTGCTCACACAGTTTACTACTTTTTGTGTACTTGCCAGTCTGCCAGAAGCGATATGTCACTAGTTGTGTATCATAAAAGAGTCATCGTTTCTCCTCCTAGGGGTTATTCGAGATTTCTTAATCCAAACCGCAAGTAACGAGGCATTGGCTACCTTAAGAGAGTCATAGTTACTCGTCCCAATTGCTCACCCAGTCTGCCACTTTCCTTACTGCGGCCAGTCTGCCAGAAGCGATATGTCACTCGTTGTGTATCTTAAGAGATTCATCGTTACTCTTTCCATAGGTTACTGGTATTCTCTGAGTCAATGCCTCTCGTGACGAAAAAGTGGCTATCTTAATAGTGCAATACTTCTTCCTCCCATTTGCTCACACAGTTTACTACTTTTTTGTGTAGTTTTTGTCTGCCAGAAACTATAATTCACTAGTTTTGTATCATAAAAGAGTCATCGTTTCTCCTCCTAGGGGTTATTCGAGACCTCTTAATGCAAACCGCAAGTAACGAGGCATTGGCTACCTTAAGAGAGTCATAGTTACTCGTCCCAATTGCTCACCCAGTCTGCCACTTTTCCTTACTGCGGCCAGTCTGCCAGAAGCGATATGTCACTCGTTGTGTATCTTAAGAGATTCATCGTTACTCCTTCCATAGGTTACTGGTATTCTCTGAGTCAATACCTCTCTTGACGAAAAAGTGGCTATCTTAATAGTGCAATACTTCTTCCTCCGAGTTGCTCACACAGTTTACTACTTTTTGTGTACTTGCCAGTCTGCCAGAAGCGATATGTCACTAGTTGTGTATCATAAAAGAGTCATCGTTTCTCCACCTAGGGGTTATTCGAGATTTCTTAATCCAAACCGCAAGTAACGAGGCATTGGCTACCTTAAGAGAGTCATAGTTACTCGTCCCAATTGCTCACCCAGTCTGCCACTTTCCTTACTGCGGCCAGTCTGCCAGAAGCGATATGTCACTCGTTGTGTATCTTAAGAGATTCATCGTTACTCTTTCCATAGGTTACTGGTATTCTCTGAGTCAATGCCTCTCGTGACGAAAAAGTGGCTATCTTAATAGTGCAATACTTCTTCCTCCCATTTGCTCACACAGTTTACTACTTTTTTGTGTAGTTTTTGTCTGCCAGAAACTATAATTCACTAGTTTTGTATCATAAAAGAGTCATCGTTTCTCCTCCTAGGGGTTATTCGAGACCTCTTAATGCAAACCGCAAGTAACGAGGCATTGGCTACCTTAAGAGAGTCATAGTTACTCGTGCCCATTGCTCACCCAGTCTGCCACTTTTTCTTACTGTGGACAGTCTGCCAGAAGCGATATGTCACTCGTTGTGTATCTTAAGAGATTCATCGTTACTCCTTCCATAGGTTACTGGTATTCTCTGAGTCAATACCTCTCTTGACGAAAAAGTGGCTATCTTAATAGTGCAATACTTCTTCCTCCGAGTTGCTCACACAGTTTACTGCTTTTTGTGTAGTTTTTGTCTGCCAGAAACTATAATTCACTAGTTGTGTATCATAAAAGAGTCATCGTTTCTCCTCCTAGGGGTTATTCGAGATTTCTTAATCCAAACCGCAAGTAACGAGGCATTGGCTACCTTAAGAGAGTCATAGTTACTCGTCCCAATTGCTCACCCAGTCTGCCACTTTTCCTTACTGCGGCCAGTCTGCCAGAAGCGATATGTCACTCGTTGTGTATCTTAAGAGATTCATCGTTACTCTTTCCATAGGTTACTGGTATTCTCTGATTCAATGCCTCTCGTGTCGAAAAAGTGGCTATCTTAATAGTGCAGTACTACTTCCTCCCAGTTGCTCACACAGTTTACTACTTTTTTGTGTAGTTTTTGTCTGCCAGAAACTATAATTCACTAGTTTTGTATCATAAAAGAGTCATCGTTTCTCCTCCTAGGGGTTTTCGAGATTTCTTAATCCAAACCGCAAGTAACGAGGCATTGGCTACCTTAAGAGGGTCATAGTTACTCGTCCCCATTGCTCAACGAGTCTGCCACTTTTTCTTACTGTGGCCAGTCTGCCAGAAGCGATATGTCACTCGTTGTGTATCTTAAGAGATTCATCGTCACTCCTTCCATAGGTTACTGGTATTCTCTGAGTCAATACCTCTCTTGACGAAAAAGTGGCTATCTTAATAGTGCAATACTTCTTCCTCCGAGTTGCTCACACAGTTTACTACTTTTTGTGTACTTGCCAGTCTGCCAGAAGCGATATGTCACTAGTTGTGTATCATAAAAGGGTCATCGTTTCTCCTCCTAGGGGTTATTCGAGATTTCTTAATCCAAACCGCAAGTAACGAGGCATTGGCTACCTTAAGAGAGTCATAGTTACTCGTCCCAATTGCTCACCCAGTCTGCCACTTTCCTTACTGCGGCCAGTCTGCCAGAAGCGATATGTCACTCGTTGTGTATCTTAAGAGATTCATCGTTACTCTTTCCATAGGTTACTGGTATTCTCTGAGTCAATGCCTCTCGTGACGAAAAAGTGGCTATCTTAATAGTGCAATACTTCTTCCTCCCATTTGCTCACACAGTTTACTACTTTTTTGTGTAGTTTTTGTCTGCCAGAAACTATAATTCACTAGTTTTGTATCATAAAAGAGTCATCGTTTCTCCTCCTAGGGGTTATTCGAGACCTCTTAATGCAAACCGCAAGTAACGAGGCATTGGCTACCTTAAGAGAGTCATAGTTACTCGTCCCAATTGCTCACCCAGTCTGTCACTTTTCCTTACTGCGGCCAGTCTGCCAGAAGCGATATGTCACTCGTTGTGTATCTTAAGAGATTCATCGTTACTCTTTCCATAGGTTACTGGTATTCTCTGAGTCAATGCCTCTCGTGACGAAAAAGTGGCTATCTTAATAGTGCAATACTTCTTCCTCCCATTTGCTCACACAGTTTACTACTTTTTTGTGTAGTTTTTGTCTGCCAGAAACTATAATTCACTAGTTTTGTATCATAAAAGAGTCATCGTTTCTCCTCCTAGGGGTTATTCGAGACCTCTTAATGCAAACCGCAAGTAACGAGGCATTGGCTACCTTAAGAGAGTCATAGTTACTCGTGCCCATTGCTCACCCAGTCTGCCACTTTTTCTTACTGTGGACAGTCTGCCAGAAGCGATATGTCACTCGTTGTGTATCTTAAGAGATTCATCGTTACTCCTTCCATAGGTTACTGGTATTCTCTGAGTCAATACCTCTCTTGACGAAAAAGTGGCTATCTTAATAGTGCAATACTTCTTCCTCCGAGTTGCTCACACAGTTTACTGCTTTTTGTGTAGTTTTTGTCTGCCAGAAACTATAATTCACTAGTTGTGTATCATAAAAGAGTCATCGTTTCTCCTCCTAGGGGTTATTCGAGATTTCTTAATCCAAACCGCAAGTAACGAGGCATTGGCTACCTTAAGAGAGTCATAGTTACTCGTCCCAATTGCTCACCCAGTCTGCCACTTTTCCTTACTGCGGCCAGTCTGCCAGAAGCGATATGTCACTCGTTGTGTATCTTAAGAGATTCATCGTTACTCTTTCCATAGGTTACTGGTATTCTCTGATTCAATGCCTCTCGTGTCGAAAAAGTGGCTATCTTAATAGTGCAGTACTACTTCCTCCCAGTTGCTCACACAGTTTACTACTTTTTTGTGTAGTTTTTGTCTGCCAGAAACTATAATTCACTAGTTTTGTATCATAAAAGAGTCATCGTTTCTCCTCCTAGGGGTTTTCGAGATTTCTTAATCCAAACCGCAAGTAACGAGGCATTGGCTACCTTAAGAGGGTCATAGTTACTCGTCCCCATTGCTCAACGAGTCTGCCACTTTTTCTTACTGTGGCCAGTCTGCCAGAAGCGATATGTCACTCGTTGTGTATCTTAAGAGATTCATCGTCACTCCTTCCATAGGTTACTGGTATTCTCTGAGTCAATACCTCTCTTGACGAAAAAGTGGCTATCTTAATAGTGCAATACTTCTTCCTCCGAGTTGCTCACACAGTTTACTACTTTTTGTGTACTTGCCAGTCTGCCAGAAGCGATATGTCACTAGTTGTGTATCATAAAAGGGTCATCGTTTCTCCTCCTAGGGGTTATTCGAGATTTCTTAATCCAAACCGCAAGTAACGAGGCATTGGCTACCTTAAGAGAGTCATAGTTACTCGTCCCAATTGCTCACCCAGTCTGCCACTTTCCTTACTGCGGCCAGTCTGCCAGAAGCGATATGTCACTCGTTGTGTATCTTAAGAGATTCATCGTTACTCTTTCCATAGGTTACTGGTATTCTCTGAGTCAATGCCTCTCGTGACGAAAAAGTGGCTATCTTAATAGTGCAATACTTCTTCCTCCCATTTGCTCACACAGTTTACTACTTTTTTGTGTAGTTTTTGTCTGCCAGAAACTATAATTCACTAGTTTTGTATCATAAAAGAGTCATCGTTTCTCCTCCTAGGGGTTATTCGAGACCTCTTAATGCAAACCGCAAGTAACGAGGCATTGGCTACCTTAAGAGAGTCATAGTTACTCGTCCCAATTGCTCACCCAGTCTGTCACTTTTCCTTACTGCGGCCAGTCTGCCAGAAGCGATATGTCACTCGTTGTGTATCTTAAGAGATTCATCGTTACTCTTTCCATAGGTTACTGGTATTCTCTGATTCAATGCCTCTCGTGACGAAAAAGTGGCTATCTTAATAGTGCAATACTTCTTCCTCCCAGTTGCTCACACAGTTTACTACTTTTTTGTGTAGTTTTTGTCTGCCAGAAACTATAATTCACTAGTTTTGTATCATAAAAGAGTCATCGTTTCTCCTCCTAGGGGTTATTCGAGACCTCTTAATCCAAACCGCAAGTAACGAGGCATTGGCTACCTTAAGAGAGTGATAGTTACTCGTCCCAATTGCTCACCCAGTCTGCCACTTTTTCTTACTGCGGCCAGTCTGCCAGAAGCGATGTGTCACTCGTTGTGTATCTTAAGAGATTCATCGTTACTCTTTCCATAGGTTACTGTTATTCTCTGATTCAATGCCTCTCGTGTCGAAAAAGTGGCAATCTTAATAGTGCAATACTACTTCCTCCCAGTTGCTCACACAGTTTACTACTTTTTTGTGTAGTTTTTGTCTGCCAGAAACTATAATTCACTAGTTTTGTATCATAAAAGAGTCATCGTTTCTCCTCCTAGGGGTTTTCGAGATTTCTTAATCCAAACCGCAAGTAACGAGGCATTGGCTACCTTAAGAGGGTCATAGTTACTCGTCCCCATTGCTCAACGAGTCTGCCACTTTTTCTTACTGTGGCCAGTCTGCCAGAAGCGATATGTCACTCGTTGTGTATCTTAAGAGATTCATCGTTACTCCTTCCATAGGTTACTGGTATTCTCTGAGTCAATACCTCTCTTGACGAAAAAGTGGCTATCTTAATAGTGCAATACTTCTTCCTCCGAGTTGCTCACACAGTTTACTACTTTTTGTGTACTTGCCAGTCTGCCAGAAGCGATATGTCACTAGTTGTGTATCATAAAAGAGTCATCGTTTCTCCTCCTAGGGGTTATTCGAGATTTCTTAATCCAAACCGCAAGTAACGAGGCATTGGCTACCTTAAGAGAGTCATAGTTACTCGTCCCAATTGCTCACCCAGTCTGCCACTTTTCCTTACTGCGGCCAGTCTGCCAGAAGCGATATGTCACTCGTTGTGTATCTTAAGAGATTCATCGTTACTCCTTCCATAGGTTACTGGTATTCTCTGAGTCAATACCTCTCTTGACGAAAAAGTGGCTATCTTAATAGTGCAATACTTCTTCCTCCGAGTTGCTCACACAGTTTACTGCTTTTTGTGTAGTTTTTGTCTGCCAGAAACTATAATTCACTAGTTGTGTATCATAAAAGAGTCATCGTTTCTCCTCCTAGGGGTTATTCGAGATTTCTTAATCCAAACCGCAAGTAACGAGGCATTGGCTACCTTAAGAGAGTCATAGTTACTCGTCCCAATTGCTCACCCAGTCTGCCACTTTTCCTTACTGCGGCCAGTCTGCCAGAAGCGATATGTCACTCGTTGTGTATCTTAAGAGATTCATCGTTACTCTTTCCATAGGTTACTGGTATTCTCTGATTCAATGCCTCTCGTGTCGAAAAAGTGGCTATCTTAATAGTGCAATACTACTTCCTCCCAGTTGCTCACACAGTTTACTACTTTTTTGTGTAGTTTTTGTCTGCCAGAAACTATAATTCACTAGTTTTGTATCATAAAAGAGTCATCGTTTCTCCTCCTAGGGGTTATTCGATATTTCTTAATCCAAACCGCAAGTAACGAGGCATTGGCTACCTTAAGAGAGTCATAGTTACTCGTCCCAATTGCTCACCCAGTCTGCCACTTTCCTTACTGCGGCCAGTCTGCCAGAAGCGATATGTCACTCGTTGTGTATCTTAAGAGATTCATCGTTACTCTTTCCATAGGTTACTGGTATTCTCTGAGTCAATGCCTCTCGTGACGAAAAAGTGGCTATCTTAATAGTGCAATACTTCTTCCTCCCATTTGCTCACACAGTTTACTACTTTTTTGTGTAGTTTTTGTCTGCCAGAAACTATAATTCACTAGTTTTGTATCATAAAAGAGTCATCGTTTCTCCTCCTAGGGGTTATTCGAGACCTCTTAATGCAAACCGCAAGTAACGAGGCATTGGCTACCTTAAGAGAGTCATAGTTACTCGTCCCAATTGCTCACCCAGTCTGTCACTTTTCCTTACTGCGGCCAGTCTGCCAGAAGCGATATGTCACTCGTTGTGTATCTTAAGAGATTCATCGTTACTCTTTCCATAGGTTACTGGTATTCTCTGATTCAATGCCTCTCGTGTCGAAAAAGTGGCTATCTTAATAGTGCAATACTTCTTCCTCCCAGTTGCTCACACAGTTTACTACTTTTTTGTATAGTTTTTGTCTGCCAGAAACTATAATTCACTAGTTTTGTATCATAAAAGAGTCATCGTTTCTCCTCCTAGGGGTTATTCGAGACCTCTTAATCCAAACCGCAAGTAACGAGGCATTGGCTACCTTAAGAGAGTCATAGTTACTCGTCCCAATTGCTCACCCAGTCTGCCACTTTTTCTTACTGCGGCCAGTCTGCCAGAAGCGATATGTCACTCGTTGTGTATCTTAAGAGATTCATCGTTACTCCTTCCATAGGTTACTGGTATTCTCTGAGTCAATACCTCTCGTGACGAAAAAGTGGCTATCTTAATAGTGCAATACTTCTTCCTCCGAGTTGCTCACACAGTTTACTACTTTTTGTGTAGTTTTTGTCTGCCAGAAACTATAATTCACTAGCTGTGTATCATAAAAGAGTCATCGTTTCTCCTCCTAGGGGTTTTCGAGATTTCTTAATCCAAACCGCAAGTAACGAGGCATTGGCTACCTTAAGAGAGTCATAGTTACTCGTCCCCATTGCTCAACCAGTCTGCCACTTTTTCTTACTTTGGCCAGTCTGCCAGAAGCGATATGTCACTCGTTGTGTATCTTAAGAGATTCATCGTTACTCCTTCCATAGGTTACTGGTATTCTCTGAGTCAATACCTCTCTTGACGAAAAAGTGGCTATCTTAATAGTGCAATACTTCTTCCTCCGAGTTGCTCACACAGTTTACTACTTTATGTGTACTTGCCAGTCTGCCAGAAGCGATATGTCACTAGTTGTGTATCATAATAGAGTCATCGTTTCTCCTCCTAGGGGTTATTCGAGATTTCTTAATCCAAACCGCAAGTAACGAGGCATTGGCTACCTCAAGAGAGTCATAGTTACTCGTCCCAATTGCTCACCCAGTCTGCCACTTTCCTTACTGCGGCCAGTCTGCCAGAAGCGATATGTCACTCGTTGTGTATCTTAAGAGATTCATCGTTACTCTTTCCATAGGTTACTGGTATTCTCTGATTCAATGCCTCTCGTGACGAAAAAGTGGCTATCTTAATAGTGCAATACTTCTTCCTCCCAGTTGCTCACACAGTTTACTACTTTTTTGTGTAGTTTTTGTCTGCCAGAAACTATAATTCACTAGTTTTGTATCATAAAAGAGTCATCGTTTCTCCTCCTAGGGGTTATTCGAGACCTCTTAATCCAAACCGCAAGTAACGAGGCATTGGCTACCTTAAGAGAGTCATAGTTACTCGTCCCAATTGCTCACCCAGTCTGCCACTTTTTGTTACTGCGGCCAGTCTGCCAGAAGCGATATGTCACTCGTTGTGTATCTTAAGAGATTCATCGTTACTCCTTCCATAGGTTACTGGTATTCTCTGAGTCAATACCTCTCGTGACGAAAAAGTGGCTATCTTAATAGTGCAATACTTCTTCCTCCGAGTTGCTCACACAGTTTACTACTTTTTGTGTAGTTTTTGTCTGCCAGAAACTATAATTCACTAGCTGTGTATCATAAAAGAGTCATCGTTTCTCCTCCTAGGGGTTTTCGAGATTTCTTAAACCAAACCGCAAGTAACGAGGCATTGGCTACCTTAAGAGAGTCATAGTTACTCGTCCCCATTGCTCAACCAGTCTGCCACTTTTTCTTACTTTGGCCAGTCTGCCAGAAGCGATATGTCACTCGTTGTGTATCTTAAGAGATTCATCGTTACTCCTTCCATAGGTTACTGGTATTCTCTGAGTCAATACCTCTCTTGACGAAAAAGTGGCTATCTTAATAGTGCAATACTTCTTCCTCCGAGTTGCTCACACAGTTTACTACTTTATGTGTACTTGCCAGTCTGCCAGAAGCGATATGTCACTAGTTGTGTATCATAATAGAGTCATCGTTTCTCCTCCTAGGGGTTATTCGAGATTTCTTAATCCAAACCGCAAGTAACGAGGCATTGGCTACCTCAAGAGAGTCATAGTTACTCGTCCCAATTGCTCACCCAGTCTGCCACTTTCCTTACTGCGGCCAGTCTGCCAGAAGCGACATGTCACTCGTTGTGTATCTTAAGAGATTCATCGTTACTCTTTCCATAGGTTACTGGTATTCTCTGAGTCAATGCCTCTCGTGACGAAAAAGTGGCTATCTTAATAGTGCAATACTTCTTCCTCCCATTTGCTCACACAGTTTACTACTTTTTTGTGTAGTTTTTGTCTGCCAGAAACTATAATTCACTAGTTTTGTATCATAAAAGAGTCATCGTTTCTCCTCCTAGGGGTTATTCGAGATTTCTTAATCCAAACCGCAAGTAACGAGGCATTGGCTACCTTAAGAGAGTCATAGTTACTCGTCCCAATTGCTCACCCAGTCTGCCACTTTTCCTTACTGCGGCCAGTCTGCCAGAAGCGATATGTCACTCGTTGTGTATCTTAAGAGATTCATCGTTACTCTTTCCATAGGTTACTGGTATTCTCTGATTCAATGCCTCTCGTGTCGAAAAAGTGGCTATCTTAATACTGCAATACTACTTCCTCCCAGTTGCTCACACAGTTTACTACTTTTTTGTGTAGTTTTTGTCTGCCAGAAACTATAATTCACTAGTTTTGTATCATAAAAGAGTCATCGTTTCTCCTCCTAGGGGTTTTCGAGATTTCTTAATCCAAACCGCAAGTAACGAGGCATTGGCTACCTTAAGAGGGTCATAGTTACTCGTCCCCATTGCTCAACGAGTCTGCCACTTTTTCTTACTGTGGCCAGTCTGCCAGAAGCGATATGTCACTCGTTGTGTATCTTAAGAGATTCATCGTTACTCCTTCCATAGGTTACTGGTATTCTCTGAGTCAATACCTCTCTTGACGAAAAAGTGGCTATCTTAATAGTGCAATACTTCTTCCTCCGAGTTGCTCACACAGTTTACTACTTTTTGTGTACTTGCCAGTCTGCCAGAAGCGATATGTCACTAGTTGTGTATCATAAAAGAGTCATCGTTTCTCCTCCTAGGGGTTATTCGAGATTTCTTAATCCAAACCGCAAGTAACGAGGCATTGGCTACCTTAAGAGAGTCATAGTTACTCGTCCCAATTGCTCACCCAGTCTACCACTTTCCTTACTGCGGCCAGTCTGCCAGAAGCGATATGTCACTCGTTGTGTATCTTAAGAGATTCATCGTTACTCTTTCCATAGGTTACTGGTATTCTCTGAGTCAATGCCTCTCGTGACGAAAAAGTGGCTATCTTAATAGTGCAATACTTCTTCCTCCCATTTGCTCACACAGTTTACTACTTTTTTGTGTAGTTTTTGTCTGCCAGAAACTATAATTCACTAGTTTTGTATCATAAAAGAGTCATCGTTTCTCCTCCTAGGGGTTATTCGAGACCTCTTAATGCAAACCGCAAGTAACGAGGCATTGGCTACCTTAAGAGAGTCATAGTTACTCGTCCCAATTGCTCACCCAGTCTGCCACTTTTCCTTACTGCGGCCAGTCTGCCAGAAGCGATATGTCACTCGTTGTGTATCTTAAGAGATTCATCGTTACTCCTTCCATAGGTTACTGGTATTCTCTGAGTCAATACCTCTCTTGACGAAAAAGTGGCTATCTTAATAGTGCAATACTTCTTCCTCCGAGTTGCTCACACAGTTTACTACTTTTTGTGTACTTGCCAGTCTGCCAGAAGCGATATGTCACTAGTTGTGTATCATAAAAGAGTCATCGTTTCTCCTCCTAGGGGTTATTCGAGATTTCTTAATCCAAACCGCAAGTAACGAGGCATTGGCTACCTTAAGAGAGTCATAGTTACTCGTCCCAATTGCTCACCCAGTCTGCCACTTTCCTTACTGCGGCCAGTCTGCCAGAAGCGATATGTCACTCGTTGTGTATCTTAAGAGATTCATCGTTACTCTTTCCATAGGTTACTGGTATTCTCTGAGTCAATGCCTCTCGTGACGAAAAAGTGGCTATCTTAATAGTGCAATACTTCTTCCTCCCATTTGCTCACACAGTTTACTACTTTTTTGTGTAGTTTTTGTCTGCCAGAAACTATAATTCACTAGTTTTGTATCATAAAAGAGTCATCGTTTCTCCTCCTAGGGGTTATTCGAGACCTCTTAATGCAAACCGCAAGTAACGAGGCATTGGCTACCTTAAGAGAGTCATAGTTACTCGTGCCCATTGCTCACCCAGTCTGCCACTTTTTCTTACTGTGGCCAGTCTGCCAGAAGCGATATGTCACTCGTTGTGTATCTTAAGAGATTCATCGTTACTCCTTCCATAGGTTACTGGTATTCTCTGAGTCAATACCTCTCTTGACGAAAAAGTGGCTATCTTAATAGTGCAATACTTCTTCCTCCGAGTTGCTCACACAGTTTACTGCTTTTTGTGTAGTTTTTGTCTGCCAGAAACTATAATTCACTAGTTGTGTATCATAAAAGAGTCATCGTTTCTCCTCCTAGGGGTTATTCGAGATTTCTTAATCCAAACCGCAAGTAACGAGGCATTGGCTACCTTAAGAGAGTCATAGTTACTCGTCCCAATTGCTCACCCAGTCTGCCACTTTTCCTTACTGCGGCCAGTCTGCCAGAAGCGATATGTCACTCGTTGTGTATCTTAAGAGATTCATCGTTACTCTTTCCATAGGTTACTGGTATTCTCTGATTCAATGCCTCTCGTGTCGAAAAAGTGGCTATCTTAATAGTGCAATACTACTTCCTCCCAGTTGCTCACACAGTTTACTACTTTTTTGTGTAGTTTTTGTCTGCCAGAAACTATAATTCACTAGTTTTGTATCATAAAAGAGTCATCGTTTCTCCTCCTAGGGGTTTTCGAGATTTCTTAATCCAAACCGCAAGTAACGAGGCATTGGCTACCTGAAGAGGGTCATAGTTACTCGTCCCCATTGCTCAACGAGTCTGCCACTTTTTCTTACTGTGGCCAGTCTGCCAGAAGCGATATGTCACTCGTTGTGTATCTTAAGAGATTCATCGTTACTCCTTCCTTAGGTTACTGGTATTCTCTGAGTCAATACCTCTCTTGACGAAAAAGTGGCTATCTTAATAGTGCAATACTTCTTCCTCCGAGTTGCTCACACAGTTTACTACTTTTTGTGTACTTGCCAGTCTGCCAGAAGCGATATGTCACTAGTTGTGTATCATAAAAGAGTCATCGTTTCTCCTCCTAGGGGTTTTCGAGATTTCTTAATCCAAACCGCAAGTAACGAGGCATTGGCTACCTTAAGAGGGTCATAGTTACTCGTCCCCATTGCTCAACGAGTCTGCCACTTTTTCTTACTGTGGCCAGTCTGCCAGAAGCGATATGTCACTCGTTGTGTATCTTAAGAGATTCATCGTTACTCCTTCCATAGGTTACTGGTATTCTCTGATTCAATGCCTCTCGTGTCGAAAAAGTGGCTATCTTAATAGTGCAATACTACTTCCTCCCAGTTTCTCACACAGTTTACTACTTTTTTGTGTAGTTTTTGTCTGCCAGAAACTATAATTCACTAGTTTTGTATCATAAAAGTGTCATCGTTTCTCCTCCTAGGGGTTTTCGAGATTTCTTAATCCAAACCGCAAGTAACGAGGCATTGGCTACCTTAAGAGGGTCATAGTTACTCGTCCCCATTGCTCAACGAGTCTGCCACTTTTTCTTACTGTGGCCAGTCTGCCAGAAGCGATATGTCACTCGTTGTGTATCTTAAGAGATTCATCGTTACTCCTTCCATAGGTTACTGGTATTCTCTGAGTCAATACCTCTCTTGACGAAAAAGTGGCTATCTTAATAGTGCAATACTTCTTCCTCCGAGTTGCTCACACAGTTTACTACTTTTTGTGTACTTGCCAGTCTGCCAGAAGCGATATGTCACTAGTTGTGTATCATAAAAAAGTCATCGTTTCTCCTCCTAGGGGTTATTCGAGATTTCTTAATCCAAACCGCAAGTAACGAGGCATTGGCTACCTTAAGAGAGTCATAGTTACTCGTCCCAATTGCTCACCCAGTCTGCCACTTTCCTTACTGCGGCCAGTCTGCCAGAAGCGATATGTCACTCGTTGTGTATCTTAAGAGATTCATCGTTACTCTTTCCATAGGTTACTGGTATTCTCTGAGTCAATACCTCTCTTGACGAAAAAGTGGCTATCTTAATAGTGCAATACTACTTCCTCCCAGTTGCTCACACAGTTTACTACTTTTTTGTGTAGTTTTTGTCTGCCAGAAACTATAATTCACTAGTTTTGTATCATAAAAGAGTCATCGTTTCTCCTCCTAGGGGTTTTCGAGATTTCTTAATCCAAACCGCAAGTAACGAGGCATTGGCTACCTTAAGAGGGTCATAGTTACTCGTCCCCATTGCTCAACGAGTCTGCCACTTTTTCTTACTGTGGCCAGTCTGCCAGAAGCGATATGTCACTCGTTGTGTATCTTAAGAGATTCATCGTTACTCCTTCCATAGGTTACTGGTATTCTCTGATTCAATGCCTCTCGTGACGAAAAAGTGGCTATCTTAATAGTGCAATACTTCTTCCTCCCATTTGCTCACACAGTTTACTACTTTTTTGTGTAGTTTTTGTCTGCCAGAAACTATAATTCACTAGTTTTGTATCATAAAAGAGTCATCGTTTCTCCTCCTAGGGGTTATTCGAGACCTCTTAATGCAAACCGCAAGTAACGAGGCATTGGCTACCTTAAGAGAGTCATAGTTACTCGTCCCAATTGCTCACCCAGTCTGCCACTTTCCTTACTGCGGCCAGTCTGCCAGAAGCGATATGTCACTCGTTGTGTATCTTAAGAGATTCATCGTTACTCCTTCCATAGGTTACTGGTATTCTCTGAGTCAATGCCTCTCGTGACGAAAAAGTGGCTATCTTAATAGTGCAATACTTCTTCCTCCCATTTGCTCACACAGTTTACTACTTTTTTGTGTAGTTTTTGTCTGCCAGAAACTATAATTCACTAGTTTTGTATCATAAAAGAGTCATCGTTTCTCCTCCTAGGGGTTATTCGAGATTTCTTAATCCAAACCGCAAGTAACGAGGCATTGGCTACCTTAAGAGAGTCATAGTTACTCGTCCCAATTGCTCACCCAGTCTGCCACTTTTCCTTACTGCGGCCAGTCTGCCAGAAGCGATATGTCACTCGTTGTGTATCTTAAGAGATTCATCGTTACTCTTTCCATAGGTTACTGGTATTCTCTGATTCAATGCCTCTCGTGTCGAAAAAGTGGCTATCTTAATACTGCAATACTACTTCCTCCCAGTTGCTCACACAGTTTACTACTTTTTTGTGTAGTTTTTGTCTGCCAGAAACTATAATTCACTAGTTTTGTATCATAAAAGAGTCATCGTTTCTCCTCCTAGGGGTTTTCGAGATTTCTTAATCCAAACCGCAAGTAACGAGGCATTGGCTACCTTAAGAGGGTCATAGTTACTCGTCCCCATTGCTCAACGAGTCTGCCACTTTTTCTTACTGTGGCCAGTCTGCCAGAAGCGATATGTCACTCGTTGTGTATCTTAAGAGATTCATCGTTACTCCTTCCATAGGTTACTGGTATTCTCTGAGTCAATACCTCTCTTGACGAAAAAGTGGCTATCTTAATAGTGCAATACTTCTTCCTCCGAGTTGCTCACACAGTTTACTACTTTTTGTGTACTTGCCAGTCTGCCAGAAGCGATATGTCACTAGTTGTGTATCATAAAAGAGTCATCGTTTCTCCTCCTAGGGGTTATTCGAGATTTCTTAATCCAAACCGCAAGTAACGAGGCATTGGCTACCTTAAGAGAGTCATAGTTACTCGTCCCAATTGCTCACCCAGTCTACCACTTTCCTTACTGCGGCCAGTCTGCCAGAAGCGATATGTCACTCGTTGTGTATCTTAAGAGATTCATCGTTACTCTTTCCATAGGTTACTGGTATTCTCTGAGTCAATGCCTCTCGTGACGAAAAAGTGGCTATCTTAATGGTGCAATACTTCTTCCTCCCATTTGCTCACACAGTTTACTACTTTTTTGTGTAGTTTTTGTCTGCCAGAAACTATAATTCACTAGTTTTGTATCATAAAAGAGTCATCGTTTCTCCTCCTAGGGGTTATTCGAGACCTCTTAATGCAAACCGCAAGTAACGAGGCATTGGCTACCTTAAGAGAGTCATAGTTACTCGTCCCAATTGCTCACCCAGTCTGCCACTTTTCCTTACTGCGGCCAGTCTGCCAGAAGCGATATGTCACTCGTTGTGTATCTTAAGAGATTCATCGTTACTCCTTCCATAGGTTACTGGTATTCTCTGAGTCAATACCTCTCTTGACGAAAAAGTGGCTATCTTAATAGTGCAATACTTCTTCCTCCGAGTTGCTCACACAGTTTACTACTTTTTGTGTACTTGCCAGTCTGCCAGAAGCGATATGTCACTAGTTGTGTATCATAAAAGAGTCATCGTTTCTCCTCCTAGGGGTTATTCGAGATTTCTTAATCCAAACCGCAAGTAACGAGGCATTGGCTACCTTAAGAGAGTCATAGTTACTCGTCCCAATTGCTCACCCAGTCTGCCACTTTCCTTACTGCGGCCAGTCTGCCAGAAGCGATATGTCACTCGTTGTGTATCTTAAGAGATTCATCGTTACTCTTTCCATAGGTTACTGGTATTCTCTGAGTCAATGCCTCTCGTGACGAAAAAGTGGCTATCTTAATAGTGCAATACTTCTTCCTCCCATTTGCTCACACAGTTTACTACTTTTTTGTGTAGTTTTGGTCTGCCAGAAACTATAATTCACTAGTTTTGTATCATAAAAGAGTCATCGTTTCTCCTCCTAGGGGTTATTCGAGACCTCTTAATGCAAACCGCAAGTAACGAGGCATTGGCTACCTTAAGAGAGTCATAGTTACTCGTGCCCATTGCTCACCCAGTCTGCCACTTTTTCTTACTGTGGCCAGTCTGCCGGAAGCGATATGTCACTCGTTGTGTATCTTAAGAGATTCATCGTTACTCCTTCCATAGGTTACTGGTATTCTCTGATTCAATGCCTCTCGTGTCGAAAATGTGGCTATCTTAATAGTGCAATACTACTTCCTCCCAGTTGCTCACACAGTTTACTACTTTTTTGTGTAGTTTTTGTCTGCCAGAAACTATAATTCACTAGTTGTGTATCATAAAAGAGTCATCGTTTCTCCTCCTAGGGGTTATTCGAGATTTCTTAATCCAAACCGCAAGTAACGAGGCATTGGCTACCTTAAGAGAGTCATAGTTACTCGTCCCAATTGCTCACCCAGTCTGCCACTTTTCCTTACTGCGGCCAGTCTGCCAGAAGCGATATGTCACTCGTTGTGTATCTTAAGAGATTCATCGTTACTCTTTCCATAGGTTACTGGTATTCTCTGATTCAATGCCTCTCGTGTCGAAAATGTGGCTATCTTAATAGTGCAATACTACTTCCTCCCAGTTGCTCACACAGTTTACTACTTTTTTGTGTAGTTTTTGTCTGCCAGAAACTATAATTCACTAGTTTTGTATCATAAAAGAGTCATCGTTTCTCCTCCTAGGGGTTTTCGAGATTTCTTAATCCAAACCGCAAGTAACGAGGCATTGGCTACCTTAAGAGGGTCATAGTTACTCGTCCCCATTGCTCAACGAGTCTGCCACTTTTTCTTACTGTGGCCAGTCTGCCAGAAGCGATATGTCACTCGTTGTGTATCTTAAGAGATTCATCGTTACTCCTTCCATAGGTTACTGGTATTCTCTGAGTCAATACCTCTCTTGACGAAAAAGTGGCTATCTTAATAGTGCAATACTTCTTCCTCCGAGTTGCTCACACAGTTTACTACTTTTTGTGTACTTGCCAGTCTGCCAGAAGCGATATGTCACTAGTTGTGTATCATAAAAGAGTCATCGTTTCTCCTCCTAGGGGTTTTCGAGATTTCTTAATCCAAACCGCAAGTAACGAGGCATTGGCTACCTTAAGAGGGTCATAGTTACTCGTCCCCATTGCTCAACGAGTCTGCCACTTTTTCTTACTGTGGCCAGTCTGCCAGAAGCGATATGTCACTCGTTGTGTATCTTAAGAGATTCATCGTTACTCCTTCCATAGGTTACTGGTATTCTCTGATTCAATGCCTCTCGTGTCGAAAAAGTGGCTATCTTAATAGTGCAATACTACTTCCTCCCAGTTTCTCACACAGTTTACTACTTTTTTGTGTAGTTTTTGTCTGCCAGAAACTATAATTCACTAGTTTTGTATCATAAAAGTGTCATCGTTTCTCCTCCTAGGGGTTTTCGAGATTTCTTAATCCAAACCGCAAGTAACGAGGCATTGGCTACCTTAAGAGGGTCATAGTTACTCGTCCCCATTGCTCAACGAGTCTGCCACTTTTTCTTACTGTGGCCAGTCTGCCAGAAGCGATATGTCACTCGTTGTGTATCTTAAGAGATTCATCGTTACTCCTTCCATAGGTTACTGGTATTCTCTGAGTCAATACCTCTCTTGACGAAAAAGTGGCTATCTTAATAGTGCAATACTTCTTCCTCCGAGTTGCTCACACAGTTTACTACTTTTTGTGTACTTGCCAGTCTGCCAGAAGCGATATGTCACTAGTTGTGTATCATAAAAGAGTCATCGTTTCTCCTCCTAGGGGTTATTCGAGATTTCTTAATCCAAACCGCAAGTAACGAGGCATTGGCTACCTTAAGAGAGTCATAGTTACTCGTCCCAATTGCTCACCCAGTCTGCCACTTTCCTTACTGCGGCCAGTCTGCCAGAAGCGATATGTCACTCGTTGTGTATCTTAAGAGATTCATCGTTACTCTTTCCATAGGTTACTGGTATTCTCTGAGTCAATACCTCTCTTGACGAAAAAGTGGCTATCTTAATAGTGCAATACTACTTCCTCCCAGTTGCTCACACAGTTTACTACTTTTTTGTGTAGTTTTTGTCTGCCAGAAACTATAATTCACTAGTTTTGTATCATAAAAGAGTCATCGTTTCTCCTCCTAGGGGTTTTCGAGATTTCTTAATCCAAACCGCAAGTAACGAGGCATTGGCTACCTTAAGAGGGTCATAGTTACTCGTCCCCATTGCTCAACGAGTCTGCCACTTTTTCTTACTGTGGCCAGTCTGCCAGAAGCGATATGTCACTCGTTGTGTATCTTAAGAGATTCATCGTTACTCCTTCCATAGGTTACTGGTATTCTCTGATTCAATGCCTCTCGTGACGAAAAAGTGGCTATCTTAATAGTGCAATACTTCTTCCTCCCATTTGCTCACACAGTTTACTACTTTTTTGTGTAGTTTTTGTCTGCCAGAAACTATAATTCACTAGTTTTGTATCATAAAAGAGTCATCGTTTCTCCTCCTAGGGGTTATTCGAGACCTCTTAATGCAAACCGCAAGTAACGAGGCATTGGCTACCTTAAGAGAGTCATAGTTACTCGTCCCAATTGCTCACCCAGTCTGCCACTTTCCTTACTGCGGCCAGTCTGCCAGAAGCGATATGTCACTCGTTGTGTATCTTAAGAGATTCATCGTTACTCCTTCCATAGGTTACTGGTATTCTCTGAGTCAATACCTCTCTTGACGAAAAAGTGGCTATCTTAATAGTGCAATACTTCTTCCTCCGAGTTGCTCACACAGTTTACTGCTTTTTGTGTAGTTTTTGTCTGCCAGAAACTATAATTCACTAGTTGTGTATCATAAAAGAGTCATCGTTTCTCCTCCTAGGGGTTATTCGAGATTTCTTAATCCAAACCGCAAGTAACGAGGCATTGGCTACCTTAAGAGAGTCATAGTTACTCGTCCCAATTGCTCACCCAGTCTGCCACTTTTCCTTACTGCGGCCAGTCTGCCAGAAGCGATATGTCACTCGTTGTGTATCTTAAGAGATTCATCGTTACTCTTTCCATAGGTTACTGGTATTCTCTGATTCAATGCCTCTCGTGTCGAAAAAGTGGCTATCTTAATAGTGCAATACTACTTCCTCCCAGTTGCTCACACAGTTTACTACTTTTTTGTGTAGTTTTTGTCTGCCAGAAACTATAATTCACTAGTTTTGTATCATAAAAGAGTCATCGTTTCTCCTCCTAGGGGTTTTCGAGATTTCTTAATCCAAACCGCAAGTAACGAGGCATTGGCTACCTTAAGAGGGTCATAGTTACTCGTCCCCATTGCTCAACGAGTCTGCCACTTTTTCTTACTGTGGCCAGTCTGCCAGAAGCGATATGTCACTCGTTGTGTATCTTAAGAGATTCATCGTTACTCCTTCCATAGGTTACTGGTATTCTCTGAGTCAATACCTCTCTTGACGAAAAAGTGGCTATCTTAATAGTGCAATACTTCTTCCTCCGAGTTGCTCACACAGTTTACTACTTTTTGTGTACTTGCCAGTCTGCCAGAAGCGATATGTCACTAGTTGTGTATCATAAAAGAGTCATCGTTTCTCCTCCTAGGGGTTATTCGAGATTTCTTAATCCAAACCGCAAGTAACGAGGCATTGGCTACCTTAAGAGAGTCATAGTTACTCGTCCCAATTGCTCACCCAGTCTGCCACTTTCCTTACTGCGGCCAGTCTGCCAGAAGCGATATGTCACTCGTTGTGTATCTTAAGAGATTCATCGTTACTCTTTCCATAGGTTACTGGTATTCTCTGAGTCAATGCCTCTCGTGACGAAAAAGTGGCTATCTTAATAGTGCAATACTTCTTCCTCCCATTTGCTCACACAGTTTACTACTTTTTTGTGTAGTTTTTGTCTGCCAGAAACTATAATTCACTAGTTTTGTATCATAAAAGAGTCATCGTTTCTCCTCCTAGGGGTTATTCGAGACCTCTTAATGCAAACCGCAAGTAACGAGGCATTGGCTACCTTAAGAGAGTCATAGTTACTCGTCCCAATTGCTCACCCAGTCTGTCACTTTTCCTTACTGCGCCCAGTCTGCCAGAAGCGATATGTCACTCGTTGTGTATCTTAAGAGATTCATCGTTACTCTTTCCATAGGTTACTGGTATTCTCTGATTCAATGCCTCTCGTGACGAAAAAGTGGCTATCTTAATAGTGCAATACTTCTTCCTCCCAGTTGCTCACACAGTTTACTACTTTTTTGTGTAGTTTTTGTCTGCCAGAAACTATAATTCACTAGTTTTGTATCATAAAAGAGTCATCGTTTCTCCTCCTAGGGGTTATTCGAGACCTCTTAATCCAAACCGCAAGTAACGAGGCATTGGCTACCTTAAGAGAGTCATAGTTACTCGTCCCAATTGCTCACCCAGTCTGCCACTTTTTCTTACTGCGGCCAGTCTGCCAGAAGCGATATGTCACTCGTTGTGTATCTTAAGAGATTCATCGTTACTCCTTCCATAGGTTACTGGTATTCTCTGAGTCAATACCTCTCTTGACGAAAAAGTGGCTATCTTAATAGTGCAATACTTCTTCCTCCGAGTTGCTCAGACAGTTTACTACTTTTTGTGTAGTTTTTCTCTGCCAGAAACTATAATTCACTAGCTGTGTATCATAAAAGAGTCATCGTTTCTCCTCCTAGGGGTTATTCGATACCTCTTAATGCAAACCGCAAGTAACGAGGCATTGGCTACCTTAAGAGGGTCATAGTTACTCGTCCCCATTGCTCAACGAGTCTGCCACTTTTTCTTACTGTGGCCAGTCTGCCAGAAGCGATATGTCACTCGTTGTGTATCTTAAGAGATTCATCGTTACTCCTTCCATAGGTTACTGGTATTCTCTGAGTCAATACCTCTCTTGACGAAAAAGTGGCTATCTTAATAGTGCAATACTTCTTCCTCCGAGTTGCTCACACAGTTTACTACTTTTTGTGTACTTGCCAGTCTGCCAGAAGCGATATGTCACTAGTTGTGTATCATAAAAGAGTCATCGTTTCTCCTCCTAGGGGTTATTCGAGATTTCTTAATCCAAACCGCAAGTAACGAGGCATTGGCTACCTTAAGAGAGTCATAGTTACTCGTCCCAATTGCTCACCCAGTCTGCCACTTTCCTTACTGCGGCCAGTCTGCCAGAAGCGATATGTCACTCGTTGTGTATCTTAAGAGATTCATCGTTACTCTTTCCATAGGTTACTGGTATTCTCTGAGTCAATGCCTCTCGTGACGAAAAAGTGGCTATCTTAATAGTGCAATACTTCTTCCTCCCATTTGCTCACACAGTTTACTACTTTTTTGTGTAGTTTTTGTCTGCCAGAAACTATAATTCACTAGTTTTGTATCATAAAAGAGTCATCGTTTCTCCTCCTAGGGGTTATTCGAGACCTCTTAATGCAAACCGCAAGTAACGAGGCATTGGCTACCTTAAGAGAGTCATAGTTACTCGTGCCCATTGCTCACCCAGTCTGCCACTTTTTCTTACTGTGGCCAGTCTGCCAGAAGCGATATGTCACTCGTTGTGTATCTTAAGAGATTCATCGTTACTCCTTCCATAGGTTACTGGTATTCTCTGAGTCAATACCTCTCTTGACGAAAAAGTGGCTATCTTAATAGTGCAATACTTCTTCCTCCGAGTTGCTCACACAGTTTACTGCTTTTTGTGTAGTTTTTGTCTGCCAGAAACTATAATTCACTAGTTGTGTATCATAAAAGAGTCATCGTTTCTCCTCCTAGGGGTTATTCGAGATTTCTTAATCCAAACCGCAAGTAACGAGGCATTGGCTACCTTAAGAGAGTCATAGTTACTCGTCCCAATTGCTCACCCAGTCTGCCACTTTTCCTTACTGCGGCCAGTCTGCCAGAAGCGATATGTCACTCGTTGTGTATCTTAAGAGATTCATCGTTACTCTTTCCATAGGTTACTGGTATTCTCTGATTCAATGCCTCTCGTGTCGAAAAAGTGGCTATCTTAATAGTGCAATACTTCTTCCTCCGAGTTGCTCACACAGTTTACTACTTTTTGTGTACTTGCCAGTCTGCCAGAAGCGATATGTCACTAGTTGTGTATCATAAAAGAGTCATCGTTTCTCCTCCTAGGGGTTATTCGAGACCTCTTAATGCAAACCGCAAGTAACGAGGCATTGGCTACCTTAAGAGAGTCATAGTTACTCGTCCCAATTGCTCACCCAGTCTGCCACTTTTCCTTACTGCGGCCAGTCTGCCAGAAGCGATATGTCACTCGTTGTGTATCTTAAGAGATTCAACGTTACTCTTTCCATAGGTTACTGGTATTCTCTGATTCAATGCCTCTCGTGACGAAAAAGTGGCTATCTTAATAGTGCAATACTTCTTCCTCCCAGTTGCTCACACAGTTTACTACTTTTTTGTGTAGTTTTTGTCTGCCAGAAACTATAATTCACTAGTTTTGGATCATAAAAGAGTCATCGTTTCTCCTCCTAGGGGTTATTCGAGACCTCTTAATCCAAACCGCAAGTAACGAGGCATTGGCTACCTTAAGAGAGTCATAGTTACTCGTCCCAATTGCTCACCCAGTCTGCCACTTTTTCTTACTGCGGCCAGTCTGCCAGAAGCGATATGTCACTCGTTGTGTATCTTAAGAGATTCATCGTTACTCCTTCCATAGGTCACTGGTATTCTCTGAGTCAATACCTCTCGTGACGAAAAAGTGGCTATCTTAATAGTGCAATACTTCTTCCTCCGAGTTGCTCACACAGTTTACTACTTTTTGTGTAGTTTTTGTCTGCCAGAAACTATAATTCACTAGCTGTGTATCATAAAAGAGTCATCGTTTCTCCTCCTAGGGGTTTTCGAGATTTCTTAATCCAAACCGCAAGTAACGAGGCATTGGCTACCTTAAGAGAGTCATAGTTACTCGTCCCCATTGCTCAACCAGTCTGCCACTTTTTCTTACTTTGGCCAGTCTGCCAGAAGCGATATGTCACTCGTTGTGTATCTTAAGAGATTCATCGTTACTCCTTCCATAGGTTACTGGTATTCTCTGAGTCAATACCTCTCTTGACGAAAAAGTGGCTATCTTAATAGTGCAATACTTCTTCCTCCGAGTTGCTCACACAGTTTACTACTTTATGTGTACTTGCCAGTCTGCCAGAAGCGATATGTCACTAGTTGTGTATCATAATAGAGTCATCGTTTCTCCTCCTAGGGGTTATTCGAGATTTCTTAATCCAAACCGCAAGTAACGAGGCATTGGCTACCTCAAGAGAGTCATAGTTACTCGTCCCAATTGCTCACCCAGTCTGCCACTTTCCTTACTGCGGCCAGTCTGCCAGAAGCGATATGTCACTCGTTGTGTATCTTAAGAGATTCATCGTTACTCTTTCCATAGGTTACTGGTATTCTCTGAGTCAATGCCTCTCGTGACGAAAAAGTGGCTATCTTAATAGTGCAATACTTCTTCCTCCCATTTGCTCACACAGTTTACTACTTTTTTGTGTAGTTTTTGTCTGCCAGAAACTATAATTCACTAGTTTTGTATCATAAAAGAGTCATCGTTTCTCCTCCTAGGGGTTATTCGAGACCTCTTCATGCAAACCGCAAGTAACGAGGCATTGGCTACCTTAAGAGAGTCATAGTTACTCGTCCCAATTGCTCACCCAGTCTGCCACTTTTCCTTACTGCGGCCAGTCTGCCAGAAGCGATATGTCACTCGTTGTGTATCTTAAGAGATTCATCGTTACTCTTTCCATAGGTTACTGGTATTCTCTGATTCAATGCCTCTCGTGACGAAAAAGTGGCTATCTTAATAGTGCAATACTTCTTCCTCCCAGTTGCTCACACAGTTTACTACTTTTTTGTGTAGTTTTTGTCTGCCAGAAACTATAATTCACTAGCTGTGTATCATAAAAGAGTCATCGTTTCTCCTCCTAGGGGTTATTCGATACCTCTTAATGCAAACCGCAAGTAACGAGGCATTGGCTACCTTAAGAGAGTCATAGTTACTCGTCCCAATTGCTCACCCAGTCTGCCACTTTTCCTTACTGCGGCCAGTCTGCCAGAAGCGATATGTCACTCGTTGTGTATCTTAAGAGATTCATCGTTACTCCTTCCATAGGTTACTGGTATTCTCTGAGTCAATACCTCTCTTGACGAAAAAGTGGCTATCTTAATAGTGCAATACTTCTTCCTCCGAGTTGCTCACACAGTTTACTACTTTTTGTGTACTTGCCAGTCTGCCAGAAGCGATATGTCACTAGTTGTGTATCATAAAAGAGTCATCGTTTCTCCTCCTGGGGGTTATTCGAGATTTCTTAATCCAAACCGCAAGTAACGAGGCATTGGCTACCTTAAGAGAGTCATAGTTACTCGTCCCAATTGCTCACCCAGTCTGCCACTTTCCTTACTGCGGCCAGTCTGCCAGAAGCGATATGTCACTAGTTGTGTATCAGAAAAGAGTCATCGTTTCTCCTCCTAGGGGTTATTCGAGATTTCTTAATCCAAACCGCAAGTAACGAGGCATTGGCTACCTTAAGAGAGTCATAGTTACTCGTCCCAATTGCTCACCCAGTCTGCCACTTTCCTTACTGCGGCCAGTCCGCCAGAAGCGATATGTCACTCGTTGTGTATCTTAAGAGATTCATCGTTACTCTTTCCATAGGTTACTGGTATTCTCTGAGTCAATGCCTCTCGTGACGAAAAAGTGGCTATCTTAATAGTGCAATACTTCTTCCTCCCATTTGCTCACACAGTTTACTACTTTTTTGTGTAGTTTTTGTCTGCCAGAAACTATAATTCACTAGTTTTGTATCATAAAAGAGTCATCGTTTCTCCTCCTAGGGGTTATTCGAGACCTCTTAATGCAAACCGCAAGTAACGAGGCATTGGCTATCTTAAGAGAGTCATAGTTACTCGTGCCCATTGCTCACACAGTCTGCCACTTTTTCTTACTGTGGCCAGTCTGCCAGAAGCGATATGTCACTCGTTGTGTATCTTAAGAGATTCATCGTTACTCCTTCCATAGGTTACTGGTATTCTCTGAGTCAATACCTCTCTTGACGAAAAAGTGGCTATCTTAATAGTGCAATACTTCTTCCTCCGAGTTGCTCACACAGTTTACTACTTTTTGTGTACTTGCCAGTCTGCCAGAAGCGATATGTCACTAGTTGTGTATCATAAAAGAGTCATCGTTTCTCCTCCTGGGGGTTATTCGAGATTTCTTAATCCAAACCGCAAGTAACGAGGCATTGGCTACCTTAAGAGAGTCATAGTTACTCGTCCCAATTGCTCACCCAGTCTGCCACTTTCCTTACTGCGGCCAGTCTGCCAGAAGCGATATGTCACTAGTTGTGTATCATAAAAGAGTCATCGTTTCTCCTCCTAGGGGTTATTCGAGATTTCTTAATCCAAACCGCAAGTAACGAGGCATTGGCTACCTTAAGAGAGTCATAGTTACTCGTCCCAATTGCTCACCCAGTCTGCCACTTTCCTTACTGCGGCCAGTCTGCCAGAAGCGATATGTCACTCGTTGTGTATCTTAAGAGATTCATCGTTACTCTTTCCATAGGTTACTGGTATTCTCTGAGTCAATGCCTCTCGTGACGAAAAAGTGGCTATCTTAATAGTGCAATACTTCTTCCTCCCATTTGCTCACACAGTTTACTACTTTTTTGTGTAGTTTTTGTCTGCCAGAAACTATAATTCACTAGTTTTGTATCATAAAAGAGTCATCGTTTCTCCTCCTAGGGGTTATTCGAGACCTCTTAATGCAAACCGCAAGTAACGAGGCATTGGCTATCTTAAGAGAGTCATAGTTACTCGTGCCCATTGCTCACCCAGTCTGCCACTTTTTCTTACTGTGGCCAGTCTGCCAGAAGCGATATGTCACTCGTTGTGTATCTTAAGAGATTCATCGTTACTCCTTCCATAGGTTACTGGTATTCTCTGAGTCAATACCTCTCTTGACGAAAAAGTGGCTATCTTAATAGTGCAATACTTCTTCCTCCGAGTTGCTCACACAGTTTACTGCTTTTTGTGTAGTTTTTGTCTGCCAGAAACTATAATTCACTAGTTGTGTATCATAAAAGGGTCATCGTTTCTCCTCCTAGGGGTTATTCGAGATTTCTTAATCCAAACCGCAAGTAACGAGGCATTGGCTACCTTAAGAGAGTCATAGTTACTCGTCCCAATTGCTCACCCAGTCTGCCACTTTTCCTTACTGCGGCCAGTCTGCCAGAAGCGATATGTCACTCGTTGTGTATCTTAAGAGATTCATCGTTACTCTTCCCATAGGTTACTGGTATTCTCTGATTCAATGCCTCTCGTGTCGAAAAAAGGGCTATCTTAATAGTGCAATACTACTTCCTCCCAGTTGCTCACACAGTTTACTACTTTTTTGTGTAGTTTTTGTGTGCCAGAAACTATAATTCACTAGTTTTGTATCATAAAAGAGTCATCGTTTCTCCTCCTAGGGGTTTTCGAGATTTCTTAATCCAAACCGCAAGTAACGAGGCATTGGCTACCTTAAGAGGGTCATAGTTACTCGTCCCCATTGCTCAACGAGTCTGCCACTTTTTCTTACTGTGGCCAGTCTGCCAGAAGCGATATGTCACTCGTTGTGTATCTTAAGAGATTCATCGTTACTCCTTCCATAGGTTACTGGTATTCTCTGAGTCAATACCTCTCTTGACGAAAAAGTGGCTATCTTAATAGTGCAATACTTCTTCCTCCGAGTTGCTCACACAGTTTACTACTTTTTGTGTACTTGCCAGTCTGCCAGAAGCGATATGTCACTAGTTGTGTATCATAAAAGAGTCATCGTTTCTCCTCCTAGGGGTTATTCGAGATTTCTTAATCCAAACCGCAAGTAACGAGGCATTGGCTACCTTAAGAGAGTCATAGTTACTCGTCCCAATTGCTCACCCAGTCTGCCACTTTCCTTACTGCGGCCAGTCTGCCAGAAGCGATATGTCACTCGTTGTGTATCTTAAGAGATTCATCGTTACTCTTTCCATAGGTTACTGTTATTCTCTGAGTCAATGCCTCTCGTGACGAAAAAGTGGCTATCTTAATAGTGCAATACTTCTTCCTCCCATTTGCTCACACAGTTTACTACTTTTTTGTGTAGTTTTTGTCTGCCAGAAACTATAATTCACTAGTTTTGTATCATAAAAGAGTCATCGTTTCTCCTCCTAGGGGTTATTCGAGACCTCTTAATGCAAACCGCAAGTAACGAGGCATTGGCTACCTTAAGAGAGTCATAGTTACTCGTCCCAATTGCTCACCCAGTCTGTCACTTTTCCTTACTGCGGCCAGTCTGCCAGAAGCGATATGTCACTCGTTGTGTATCTTAAGAGATTCATCGTTACTCCTTCCATAGGTCACTGGTATTCTCTGAGTCAATACCTCTCGTGACGAAAAAGTGGCTATCTTAATAGTGCAATACTTCTTCCTCCGAGTTGCTCACACAGTTTACTACTTTTTGTGTAGTTTTTGTCTGCCAGAAACTATAATTCACTAGCTGTGTATCATAAAAGAGTCATCGTTTCTCCTCCTAGGGGTTTTCGAGATTTCTTAATCCAAACCGCAAGTAACGAGGCATTGGCTACCTTAAGAGAGTCATAGTTACTCGTCCCCATTGCTCAACCAGTCTGCCACTTTTTCTTACTTTGGCCAGTCTGCCAGAAGCGATATGTCACTCGTTGTGTATCTTAAGAGATTCATCGTTACTCCTTCCATAGGTTACTGGTATTCTCTGAGTCAATACCTCTCTTGACGAAAAAGTGGCTATCTTAATAGTGCAATACTTCTTCCTCCGAGTTGCTCACACAGTTTACTACTTTATGTGTACTTGCCAGTCTGCCAGAAGCGATATGTCACTAGTTGTGTATCATAATAGAGTCATCGTTTCTCCTCCTAGGGGTTATTCGAGATTTCTTAATCCAAACCGCAAGTAACGAGGCATTGGCTACCTCAAGAGAGTCATAGTTACTCGTCCCAATTGCTCACCCAGTCTGCCACTTTCCTTACTGCGGCCAGTCTGCCAGAAGCGATATGTCACTCGTTGTGTATCTTAAGAGATTCATCGTTACTCTTTCCATAGGTTACTGGTATTCTCTGAGTCAATGCCTCTCGTGACGAAAAAGTGGCTATCTTAATAGTGCAATACTTCTTCCTCCCATTTGCTCACACAGTTTACTACTTTTTTGTGTAGTTTTTGTCTGCCAGAAACTATAATTCACTAGTTTTGTATCATAAAAGAGTCATCGTTTCTCCTCCTAGGGGTTATTCGAGACCTCTTCATGCAAACCGCAAGTAACGAGGCATTGGCTACCTTAAGAGAGTCATAGTTACTCGTCCCAATTGCTCACCCAGTCTGCCACTTTTCCTTACTGCGGCCAGTCTGCCAGAAGCGATATGTCACTCGTTGTGTATCTTAAGAGATTCATCGTTACTCTTTCCATAGGTTACTGGTATTCTCTGATTCAATGCCTCTCGTGACGAAAAAGTGGCTATCTTAATAGTGCAATACTTCTTCCTCCCAGTTGCTCACACAGTTTACTACTTTTTTGTGTAGTTTTTGTCTGCCAGAAACTATAATTCACTAGCTGTGTATCATAAAAGAGTCATCGTTTCTCCTCCTAGGGGTTATTCGATACCTCTTAATGCAAACCGCAAGTAACGAGGCATTGGCTACCTTAAGAGAGTCATAGTTACTCGTCCCAATTGCTCACCCAGTCTGCCACTTTTCCTTACTGCGGCCAGTCTGCCAGAAGCGATATGTCACTCGTTGTGTATCTTAAGAGATTCATCGTTACTCCTTCCATAGGTTACTGGTATTCTCTGAGTCAATACCTCTCTTGACGAAAAAGTGGCTATCTTAATAGTGCAATACTTCTTCCTCCGAGTTGCTCACACAGTTTACTACTTTTTGTGTACTTGCCAGTCTGCCAGAAGCGATATGTCACTAGTTGTGTATCATAAAAGAGTCATCGTTTCTCCTCCTGGGGGTTATTCGAGATTTCTTAATCCAAACCGCAAGTAACGAGGCATTGGCTACCTTAAGAGAGTCATAGTTACTCGTCCCAATTGCTCACCCAGTCTGCCACTTTCCTTACTGCGGCCAGTCTGCCAGAAGCGATATGTCACTAGTTGTGTATCAGAAAAGAGTCATCGTTTCTCCTCCTAGGGGTTATTCGAGATTTCTTAATCCAAACCGCAAGTAACGAGGCATTGGCTACCTTAAGAGAGTCATAGTTACTCGTCCCAATTGCTCACCCAGTCTGCCACTTTCCTTACTGCGGCCAGTCCGCCAGAAGCGATATGTCACTCGTTGTGTATCTTAAGAGATTCATCGTTACTCTTTCCATAGGTTACTGGTATTCTCTGAGTCAATGCCTCTCGTGACGAAAAAGTGGCTATCTTAATAGTGCAATACTTCTTCCTCCCATTTGCTCACACAGTTTACTACTTTTTTGTGTAGTTTTTGTCTGCCAGAAACTATAATTCACTAGTTTTGTATCATAAAAGAGTCATCGTTTCTCCTCCTAGGGGTTATTCGAGACCTCTTAATGCAAACCGCAAGTAACGAGGCATTGGCTATCTTAAGAGAGTCATAGTTACTCGTGCCCATTGCTCACACAGTCTGCCACTTTTTCTTACTGTGGCCAGTCTGCCAGAAGCGATATGTCACTCGTTGTGTATCTTAAGAGATTCATCGTTACTCCTTCCATAGGTTACTGGTATTCTCTGAGTCAATACCTCTCTTGACGAAAAAGTGGCTATCTTAATAGTGCAATACTTCTTCCTCCGAGTTGCTCACACAGTTTACTACTTTTTGTGTACTTGCCAGTCTGCCAGAAGCGATATGTCACTAGTTGTGTATCATAAAAGAGTCATCGTTTCTCCTCCTGGGGGTTATTCGAGATTTCTTAATCCAAACCGCAAGTAACGAGGCATTGGCTACCTTAAGAGAGTCATAGTTACTCGTCCCAATTGCTCACCCAGTCTGCCACTTTCCTTACTGCGGCCAGTCTGCCAGAAGCGATATGTCACTAGTTGTGTATCATAAAAGAGTCATCGTTTCTCCTCCTAGGGGTTATTCGAGATTTCTTAATCCAAACCGCAAGTAACGAGGCATTGGCTACCTTAAGAGAGTCATAGTTACTCGTCCCAATTGCTCACCCAGTCTGCCACTTTCCTTACTGCGGCCAGTCTGCCAGAAGCGATATGTCACTCGTTGTGTATCTTAAGAGATTCATCGTTACTCTTTCCATAGGTTACTGGTATTCTCTGAGTCAATGCCTCTCGTGACGAAAAAGTGGCTATCTTAATAGTGCAATACTTCTTCCTCCCATTTGCTCACACAGTTTACTACTTTTTTGTGTAGTTTTTGTCTGCCAGAAACTATAATTCACTAGTTTTGTATCATAAAAGAGTCATCGTTTCTCCTCCTAGGGGTTATTCGAGACCTCTTAATGCAAACCGCAAGTAACGAGGCATTGGCTATCTTAAGAGAGTCATAGTTACTCGTGCCCATTGCTCACCCAGTCTGCCACTTTTTCTTACTGTGGCCAGTCTGCCAGAAGCGATATGTCACTCGTTGTGTATCTTAAGAGATTCATCGTTACTCCTTCCATAGGTTACTGGTATTCTCTGAGTCAATACCTCTCTTGACGAAAAAGTGGCTATCTTAATAGTGCAATACTTCTTCCTCCGAGTTGCTCACACAGTTTACTGCTTTTTGTGTAGTTTTTGTCTGCCAGAAACTATAATTCACTAGTTGTGTATCATAAAAGAGTCATCGTTTCTCCTCCTAGGGGTTATTCGAGATTTCTTAATCCAAACCGCAAGTAACGAGGCATTGGCTACCTTAAGAGAGTCATAGTTACTCGTCCCAATTGCTCACCCAGTCTGCCACTTTTCCTTACTGCGGCCAGTCTGCCAGAAGCGATATGTCACTCGTTGTGTATCTTAAGAGATTCATCGTTACTCTTCCCATAGGTTACTGGTATTCTCTGATTCAATGCCTCTCGTGTCGAAAAAAGGGCTATCTTAATAGTGCAATACTACTTCCTCCCAGTTGCTCACACAGTTTACTACTTTTTTGTGTAGTTTTTGTCTGCCAGAAACTATAATTCACTAGTTTTGTATCATAAAAGAGTCATCGTTTCTCCTCCTAGGGGTTTTCGAGATTTCTTAATCCAAACCGCAAGTAACGAGGCATTGGCTACCTTAAGAGGGTCATAGTTACTCGTCCCCATTGCTCAACGAGTCTGCCACTTTTTCTTACTGTGGCCAGTCTGCCAGAAGCGATATGTCACTCGTTGTGTATCTTAAGAGATTCATCGTTACTCCTTCCATAGGTTACTGGTATTCTCTGAGTCAATACCTCTCTTGACGAAAAAGTGGCTATCTTAATAGTGCAATACTTCTTCCTCCGAGTTGCTCACACAGTTTACTACTTTTTGTGTACTTGCCAGTCTGCCAGAAGCGATATGTCACTAGTTGTGTATCATAAAAGAGTCATCGTTTCTCCTCCTAGGGGTTATTCGAGATTTCTTAATCCAAACCGCAAGTAACGAGGCATTGGCTACCTTAAGAGAGTCATAGTTACTCGTCCCAATTGCTCACCCAGTCTGCCACTTTCCTTACTGCGGCCAGTCTGCCAGAAGCGATATGTCACTCGTTGTGTATCTTAAGAGATTCATCGTTACTCTTTCCATAGGTTACTGTTATTCTCTGAGTCAATGCCTCTCGTGACGAAAAAGTGGCTATCTTAATAGTGCAATACTTCTTCCTCCCATTTGCTCACACAGTTTACTACTTTTTTGTGTAGTTTTTGTCTGCCAGAAACTATAATTCACTAGTTTTGTATCATAAAAGAGTCATCGTTTCTCCTCCTAGGGGTTATTCGAGACCTCTTAATGCAAACCGCAAGTAACGAGGCATTGGCTACCTTAAGAGAGTCATAGTTACTCGTCCCAATTGCTCACCCAGTCTGTCACTTTTCCTTACTGCGGCCAGTCTGCCAGAAGCGATATGTCACTCGTTGTGTATCTTAAGAGATTCATCGTTACTCTTTCCATAGGTTACTGGTATTCTCTGATTCAATGCCTCTCGTGACGAAAAAGTGGCTATCTTAATAGTGCAATACTTCTTCCTCCCAGTTGCTCACACAGTTTACTACTTTTTTGTGTAGTTTTTGTCTGCCAGAAACTATAATTCACTAGTTTTGTATCATAAAAGAGTCATCGTTTCTCCTCCTAGGGGTTATTCGAGACCTCTTAATCCAAACCGCAAGTAACGAGGCATTGGCTACCTTAAGAGAGTCATAGTTACTCGTCCCAATTGCTCACCCAGTCTGCCACTTTTTCTTACTGCGGCCAGTCTGCCAGAAGCGATATGTCACTCGTTGTGTATCTTAAGAGATTCATCGTTACTCCTTCCATAGGTTACTGGTATTCTCTGAGTCAATACCACTCGTGACGAAAAAGTGGCTATCTTAATAGTGCAATACTTCTTCCTCCGAGTTGCTCACACAGTTTACTACTTTTTGTGTAGTTTTTGTCTGCCAGAAACTATAATTCACTAGCTGTGTATCATAAAAGAGTCATCGTTTCTCCTCCTAGGGGTTTTCGAGATTTCTTAATCCAAACCGCAAGTAACGAGGCATTGGCTACCTTAAGAGAGTCATAGTTACTCGTCCCCATTGCTCAACCAGTCTGCCACTTTTTCTTACTTTGGCCAGTCTGCCAGAAGCGATATGTCACTCGTTGTGTATCTTAAGAGATTCATCGTTACTCCTTCCATAGGTTACTGGTATTCTCTCTTGACGAAAAAGTGGCTATCTTAATAGTGCAATACTTCTTCCTCCGAGTTGCTCACACAGTTTACTACTTTATGTGTACTTGCCAGTCTGCCAGAAGCGATATGTCACTAGTTGTGTATCATAATAGAGTCATCGTTTCTCCTCCTAGGGGTTATTCGAGATTTCTTAATCCAAACCGCAAGTAACGAGGCATTGGCTACCTCAAGAGAGTCATAGTTACTCGTCCCAATTGCTCACCCAGTCTGCCACTTTCCTTACTGCGGCCAGTCTGCCAGAAGCGATATGTCACTCGTTGTGTATCTTAAGAGATTCATCGTTACTCCTTCCATAGGTTACTGGTATTCACTGATTCAATGCCTCTCGTGACGAAAAAGTGGCTATCTTAATAGTGCAATACATCTTCCTCCGAGTTGCTCACACAGTTTACTGCTTTTTGTGTAGTTTTTGTCTGCCAGAAACTATAATTCACTAGTTGTGTATCATAAAAGAGTCATCGTTTCTCCTCCTAGGGGTTATTCGAGATTTCTTAATCGAAACCGCAAGTAACGAGGCATTGGCTACCTTAAGAGAGTCATAGTTACTCGTCCCAATTGCTCACCCAGTCTGCCACTTTTCCTTACTGCGGCCAGTCTGCCAGAAGCGATATGTCACTCGTTGTGTATCTTAAGAGATTCATCGTTACTCCTTCCATAGGTTACTGGTATTCTCTGAGTCAATACCTCTCTTGACGAAAAAGTGGCTATCTTAATAGTGCAATACTTCTTCCTCCGAGTTGCTCACACAGTTTACTACTTTATGTGTACTTGCCAGTCTGCCAGAAGCGATATGTCACTAGTTGTGTATCATAATAGAGTCATCGTTTCTCCTCCTAGGGGTTATTCGAGATTTCTTAATCCAAACCGCAAGTAACGAGGCATTGGCTACTTTAAGAGAGTCATAGTTACTCGTCCCAATTGCTCACCCAGTCTGCCACTTTTCCTTACTGCGGCCAGTCTGCCAGAAGCGATATGTCACTCGTTGTGTATCTTAAGAGATTCATCGTTACTCCTTCCATAGGTTACTGGTATTCTCTGAGTCAATACCTCTCTTGACGAAAAAGTGGCTATCTTAATAGTGCAATACTTCTTCCTCCGAGTTGCTCACACAGTTTACTACTTTTTGTGTACTTGCCAGTCTGCCAGAAGCGATATGTCACTAGTTGTGTATCATAAAAGAGTCATCGTTTCTCCTCCTAGGGGTTATTCGAGATTTCTTAATCCAAACCGCAAGTAACGAGGCATTGGCTACCTTAAGAGAGTCATAGTTACTCGTCCCAATTGCTCACCCAGTCTGCCACTTTCCTTACTGCGGCCAGTCTGCCAGAAGCGATATGTCACTCGTTGTGTATCTTAAGAGATTCATCGTTACTCTTTCCATAGGTTACTGGTATTCTCTGAGTCAATGCCTCTCGTGACGAAAAAGTGGCTATCTTAATAGTGCAATACTTCTTCCTCCCATTTGCTCACACAGTTTACTACTTTTTTGTGTAGTTTTTGTCTGCCAGAAACTATAATTCACTAGTTTTGTATCATAAAAGAGTCATCGTTTCTCCTCCTAGGGGTTATTCGAGACCTCTTAATGCAAACCGCAAGTAACGAGGCATTGGCTACCTTAAGAGAGTCATAGTTACTCGTCCCAATTGCTCACCCAGTCTGTCACTTTTCCTTACTGCGGCCAGTCTGCCAGAAGCGATATGTCACTCGTTGTGTATCTTAAGAGATTCATCGTTACTCCTTCCATAGGTTACTGGTATTCTCTGAGTCAATACCTCTCGTGACGAAAAAGTGGCTATCTTAATAGTGCAATACTTCTTCCTCCCAGTTGCTCACACAGTTTACTACTTTTTGTGTAGTTTTTGTCTGCCAGAAACTATAATTCACTAGCTGTGTATCATAAAAGAGTCATCGTTTCTCCTCCTAGGGGTTTTCGAGATTTCTTAATCCAAACCGCAAGTAACGAGGCATTGGCTACCTTAAGAGAGTCATAGTTACTCGTCCCCATTGCTCAACCAGTCTGCCACTTTTTCTTACTTTGGCCAGTCTGCCAGAAGCGATATGTCACTCGTTGTGTATCTTAAGAGATTCATCGTTACTCCTTCCATAGGTTACTGGTATTCTCTGAGTCAATACCTCTCTTGACGAAAAAGTGGCTATCTTAATAGTGCAATACTTCTTCCTCCAAATTGCTCACACAGTTTACTACTTTATGTGTACTTGCCAGTCTGCCAGAAGCGATATGTCACTAGTTGTGTATCATAATAGAGTCATCGTTTCTCCTCCTAGGGGTTATTCGAGATTTCTTAATCCAAACCGCAAGTAACGAGGCATTGGCTACCTTAAGAGAGTCATAGTTACTCGTCCCAATTGCTCACCCAGTCTGCCACTTTTCCTTACTGCGGCCAGTCTGCCAGAAGCGATATGTCACTCGTTGTGTATCTTAAGAGATTCATCGTTACTCCTTCCATAGGTTACTGGTATTCTCTGAGTCAATACCTCTCTTGACGAAAAAGTGGCTATCTTAATAGTGCAATACTTCTTCCTCCGAGTTGCTCACACAGTTTACTACTTTTTGTGTACTTGCCAGTCTGCCAGAAGCGATATGTCACTAGTTGTGTATCATAAAAGAGTCATCGTTTCTCCTCCTAGGGGTTATTCGAGATTTCTTAATCCAAACCGCAAGTAACGAGGCATTGGCTACCTTAAGAGAGTCATAGTTACTCGTCCCAATTGCTCACCCAGTCTGCCACTTTCCTTACTGCGGCCAGTCTGCCAGAAGCGATATGTCACTCGTTGTGTATCTTAAGAGATTCATCGTTACTCTTTCCATAGGTTACTGGTATTCTCTGAGTCAATGCCTCTCGTGACGAAAAAGTGGCTATCTTAATAGTGCAATACTTCTTCCTCCCATTTGCTCACACAGTTTACTACTTTTTTGTGTAGTTTTTGTCTGCCAGAAACTATAATTCACTAGTTTTGTATCATAAAAGAGTCATCGTTTCTCCTCCTAGGGGTTATTCGAGACCTCTTAATGCAAACCGCAAGTAACGAGGCATTGGCTACCTTAAGAGAGTCATAGTTACTCGTCCCAATTGCTCACCCAGTCTGTCACTTTTCCTTACTGCGGCCAGTCTGCCAGAAGCGATATGTCACTCGTTGTGTATCTTAAGAGATTCATCGTTACTCCTTCCATAGGTTACTGGTATTCTCTGAGTCAATACCTCTCGTGACGAAAAAGTGGCTATCTTAATAGTGCAATACTTCTTCCTCGCAGTTGCTCACACAGTTTACTACTTTTTGTGTAGTTTTTGTCTGCCAGAAACTATAATTCACTAGCTGTGTATCATAAAAGAGTCATCGTTTCTCCTCCTAGGGGTTTTCGAGATTTCTTAATCCAAACCGCAAGTAACGAGGCATTGGCTACCTTAAGAGAGTCATAGTTACTCGTCCCCATTGCTCAACCAGTCTGCCACTTTTTCTTACTTTGGCCAGTCTGCCAGAAGCGATATGTCACTCGTTGTGTATCTTAAGAGATTCATCGTTACTCCTTCCATAGGTTACCGGTATTCTCTGAGTCAATACCTCTCTTGACGAAAAAGTGGCTATCTTAATAGTGCAATACTTCTTCCTCCGAGTTGCTCACACAGTTTACTACTTTATGTGTACTTGCCAGTCTGCCAGAAGCGATATGTCACTAGTTGTGTATCATAATAGAATCATCGTTTCTCCTCCTAGGGGTTACTCGAGATTTCTTAATCCAAACCGCAAGTAACGAGGCATTGGCTACCTCAAGAGAGTCATAGTTACTCATCCCAATTGCTCACCCAGTCTGCCACTTTCCTTACTGCGGCCAGTCTGCCAGAAGCGATATGTCACTCGTTGTGTATCTTAAGAGATTCATCGTTACTCCTTCCATAGGTTACTGATATTCACTGATTCAATGCCTCTCGTGACGAAAAAGTGGCTATCTTAATAGTGCAATACATCTTCCTCCGAGTTGCTCACACAGTTTACTGCTTTTTGTGTAGTTTTTGTCTGCCAGAAACTATAATTCACTAGTTGTGTATCATAAAAGAGTCATCGTTTCTCCTCCTAGGGGTTATTCGAGATTTCTTAATCGAAACCGCAAGTAACGAGGCATTGGCTACCTTAAGAGAGTCATAGTTACTCGTCCCAATTGCTCACCCAGTCTGCCACTTTTCCTTACTGCGGCCAGTCTGCCAGAAGCGATATGTCACTCGTTGTGTATCTTAAGAGATTCATCGTTACTCCTTCCATAGGTTACTGGTATTCTCTGAGTCAATACCTCTCTTGACGAAAAAGTGGCTATCTTAATACTGCAATACTTCTTCCTCCGAGTTGCTCACACAGTTTACTGCTTTTTGTGTAGTTTTTGTCTGCCAGAAACTATAATTCACTAGTTGTGTATCATAAAAGAGTCATCGTTTCTCCTCCTAGGGGTTATTCGAGATTTCTTAATCCAAACCGCAAGTAACGAGGCATTGGCTACCTTAAGAGAGTCATAGTTACTCGTCCCCATTGCTCAACCAGTCTGCCACTTTTTCTTACTTTGGCCAGTCTGCCAGAAGCGATATGTCTGTCGTTGTGTATCTTAAGAGATTCATCGTTACTCCTTCCATAGGTTACTGGTATTCTCTGAGTCAATACCTCTCTTGACGAAAAAGTGGCTATCTTAATAGTGCAATACTTCTTCCTCCGAGTTGCTCACACAGTTTACTACTTTATGTGTACTTGCCAGTCTGCCAGAAGCGATATGTCACTAGTTGTGTATCATAATAGAGTCATCGTTTCTCCTCCTAGGGGTTATTCGAGATTTCTTAATCCAAACCGCAAGTAACGAGGCATTGGCTACCTCAAGAGAGTCATAGTTACTCGTCCCAATTGCTTACCCAGTCTGCCACTTTCCTTACTGCGGCCAGTCTGCCAGAAGCGATATGTCACTCGTTGTGTATCTTAAGAGATTCATCGTTACTCTTTCCATAGGTTACTGGTATTCTCTGAGTCAATGCCTCTCGTGACGAAAAAGTGGCTATCTTAATAGTGCAATACTTCTTCCTCCCATTTGCTCACACAGTTTACTACTTTTTTGTGTAGTTTTTGTCTGCCAGAAACTATAATTCACTAGTTTTGTATCATAAAAGAGTCATCGTTTCTCCTCCTAGGGGTTATTCGAGACCTCTTCATGCAAACCGCAAGTAACGAGGCATTGGCTACCTTAAGAGAGTCATAGTTACTCGTCCCAATTGCTCACCCAGTCTGCCACTTTTCCTTACTGCGGCCAGTCTGCCAGAAGCGATATGTCACTAGTTGTGTATCTTAAGAGATTCATCGTTACTCTTTCCATAGGTTACTGGTATTCTCTGATTCAATGCCTCTCGTGACGAAAAAGTGGCTATCTTAATAGTGCAATACTTCTTCCTCCGAGTTGCTCACACAGTTTACTACTTTTTGTGTAGTTTTTGTCTGCCAGAAACTATAATTCACTAGCTGTGTATCATAAAAGAGTCATCGTTTCTCCTCCTAGGGGTTTTCGAGATTTCTTAATCCAAACCGCAAGTAAAAAGGCATTGGCTACCTTAGGAGAGTCATAGTTACTCGTGCCCATTGCTCACCCAGTCTGCCACTTTTTCTTACTGTGGCCAGTCTGCCAGAAGCGATATGTCACTCGTTGTGTATCTTAAGAGATTCATCGTTACTCCTTCCATAGGTTACTGGTATTCACTGATTCAATGCCTCTCGTGACGAAAAAGTGGCTATCTTAATAGTGCAATACATCTTCCTCCGAGTTGCTCACACAGTTTACTGCTTTTTTTGTAGTTTTTGTCTGCCAGAAACTATAATTCACTAGTTGTGTATCATAAAAGAGTCATCGTTTCTCCTCCTAGGGGTTATTCGAGATTTCTTAATCGAAACCGCAAGTAACGAGGCATTGGCTACCTTAAGAGAGTCATAGTTACTCGTCCCAATTGCTCACCCAGTCTGCCACTTTTCCTTACTGCGGCCAGTCTGCCAGAAGCGATATGTCACTCGTTGTGTATCTTAAGAGATTCATCGTTACTCCTTCCATAGGTTACTGGTATTCTCTGAGTCAATACCTCTCTTGACGAAAAAGTGGCTATCTTAATACTGCAATACTTCTTCCTCCGAGTTGCTCACACAGTTTACTGCTTTTTGTGTAGTTTTTGTCTGCCAGAAACTATAATTCACTAGTTGTGTATCATAAAAGAGTCATCGTTTCTCCTCCTAGGGGTTATTCGAGATTTCTTAATCCAAACCGCAAGTAACGAGGCATTGGCTACCTTAAGAGAGTCATAGTTACTCGTCCCAATTGCTCACCCAGTCTGCCACTTTTCCTTACTGCGGCCAGTCTGCCAGAAGCGATATGTCACTCGTTGTGTATCTTAAGAGATTCATCGTTACTCTTTCCATAGGTTACTGGTATTCTCTGAGTCAATGCCTTTCGTGACGAAAAAGTGGCTATCTTAATAGTGCAATACTTCTTCCTCCGAGTTGCTCACACAGTTTACTACTTTTTTGTGTAGTTTTTGTCTGCCAGAAACTATAATTCACTAGTTTTGTATCATAAAAGAGTCATCGTTTCTCCTCCTAGGGGTTATTCGAGACCTCTTAATGCAAACCGCAAGTAACGAGGCATTGGCTACCTTAAGAGAGTCATAGTTACTCGTCCCAATTGCTCACCCAGTCTGCCACTTTTCCTTACTGCGGCCAGTCTGCCAGAAGCGATATGTCACTCGTTGTGTATCTTAAGAGATTCATCGTTACTCCTTCCATAGGTTACTGGTATTCTCTGAGTCAATACCTCTCTTGACGAAAAAGTGGCTATCTTAATAGTGCAATACATCTTCCTCCGAGTTGCTCACACAGTTTACTGCTTTTTGTGTAGTTTTTGTCTGCCAGAAACTATAATTCACTAGTTGTGTATCATAAAAGAGTCATCGTTTCTCCTCCTAGGGGTTATTCGAGATTTCTTAATCGAAACCGCAAGTAACGAGGCATTGGCTACCTTAAGAGAGTCATAGTTACTCGTCCCAATTGCTCACCCAGTCTGCCACTTTTCCTTACTGCGGCCAGTCTGCCAGAAGCGATATGTCACTCGTTGTGTATCTTAAGAGATTCATCGTTACTCTTTCCATAGGTTACTGGTATTCTCTGATTCAATGCCTCTCGTGACGAAAAAGTGGCTATCTTAATAGTGCAATACTTCTTCCTCCGAGTTGCTCACACAGTTTACTACTTTTTGTGTACTTGCCAGTCTGCCAGAAGCGATATGTCACTAGTTGTGTATCATAAAAGAGTCATCGTTTCTCCTCCTAGGGGTTATTCGAGATTTCTTAATCCAAACCGCAAGTAACGAGGCATTGGCTACCTTAAGAGAGTCATAGTTACTCGTCCCAATTGCTCACCCAGTCTGCCACTTTCCTTACTGCGGCCAGTCTGCCAGAAGCGATATGTCACTCGTTGTGTATCTTAAGAGATTCATCGTTACTCTTTCCATAGGTTACTGGTATTCTCTGAGTCAATGCCTCTCGTGACGAAAAAGTGGCTATCTTAATAGTGCAATACTTCTTCCTCCCATTTGCTCACACAGTTTACTACTTTTTTGTGTAGTTTTTGTCTGCCAGAAACCATAATTCACTAGTTTTGTATCATAAAAGAGTCATCGTTTCTCCTCCTAGGGGTTATTCGAGACCTCTTAATGCAAACCGCAAGTAACGAGGCATTGGCTACCTTAAGAGAGTCATAGTTACTCGTCCCAATTGCTCACCCAGTCTGTCACTTTTCCTTACTGCGGCCAGTCTGCCAGAAGCGATATGTCACTCGTTGTGTATCTTAAGAGATTCATCGTTACTCTTTCCATAGGTTACTGGTATTCTCTGATTCAATGCATCTCGTGACGAAAAAGTGGCTATCTTAATAGTGCAATACTTCTTCCTCCCAGTTGCTCACACAGTTTACTACTTTTTTGTGTAGTTTTTGTCTGCCAGAAACTATAATTCACTAGTTTTGTATCATAAAAGAGTCATCGTTTCCCCTCCTAGGGGTTATTCGAGACCTCTTAATCCAAACCGCAAGTAACGAGGCATTGGCTACCTTAAGAGAGTCATAGTTACTCGTCCCAATTGCTCACCCAGTCTGCCACTTTTTCTTACTGCGGCCAGTCTGCCAGAAGCGATATGTCACTCGTTGTGTATCTTAAGAGATTCATCGTTACTCCTTCCATAGGTTACTGGTATTCTCTGAGTCAATACCTCTCGTGACGAAAAAGTGGCTATCTTAATAGTGCAATACTTCTTCCTCCGAGTTGCTCACACAGTTTACTACTTTTTGTGTAGTTTTTGTCTGCCAGAAACTATAATTCACTAGTTGTGTATCATAAAAGAGTCATCGTTTCTCCTCCTAGGGGTTTTCGAGATTTCTTAATCCAAACCGCAAGTAACGAGGCATTGGCTACCTTAAGAGAGTCATAGTTACTCGTCCCCATTGCTCAACCAGTCTGCCACTTTTTCTTACTTTGGCCAGTCTGCCAGAAGCGATATGTCACTCGTTGTGTATCTTAAGAGATTCATCGTTACTCCTTCCATAGGTTACTGGTATTCTCTGAGTCAATACCTCTCTTGACGAAAAAGTGGCTATCTTAATAGTGCAATACTTCTTCCTCCGAGTTGCTCACACAGTTTACTACTTTATGTGTACTTGCCAGTCTGCCAGAAGCGATATGTCACTAGTTGTGTATCATAATAGAGTCATCGTTTCTCCTCCTAGGGGTTATTCGAGATTTCTTAATCCAAACCGCAAGTAACGAGGCATTGGCTACCTCAAGAGTGTCATAGTTACTCGTCCCAATTGCTCACCCAGTCTGCCACTTTCCTTACTGCGGCCAGTCTGCCAGAAGCGATATGTCACTCGTTGTGTATCTTAAGAGATTCATCGTTACTCTTTCCATAGGTTACTGGTATTCTCTGATTCAATGCCTCTCGTGACGAAAAAGTGGCTATCTTAATAGTGCAATACTTCTTCCTCCGAGTTGCTCACACAGTTTACTACTTTTTGTGTAGTTTTTGTCTGCCAGAAACTATAATTCACTAGCTGTGTATCATAAAAGAGTCATCGTTTCTCCTCCTAGGGGTTTTCGAGATTTCTTAATCCAAACCGCAAGTAAAAAGGCATTGGCTACCTTAAGAGAGTCATAGTTACTCGTGCCCATTGCTCACCCAGTCTGCCACTTTTTCTTACTGTGGCCAGTCTGCCAGAAGCGATATGTCACTCGTTGTGTATCTTAAGAGATTCATCGTTACTCCTTCCATAGGTTACTGGTATTCACTGATTCAATGCCTCTCGTGACGAAAAAGTGGCTATCTTAATAGTGCAATACATCTTCCTCCGAGTTGCTCACACAGTTTACTGCTTTTTGTGTAGTTTTTGTCTGCCAGAAACTATAATTCACTAGTTGTGTATCATAAAAGAGTCATCGTTTCTCCTCCTAGGGGTTATTCGAGATTTCTTAATCGAAACCGCAAGTAACGAGGCATTGGCTACCTTAAGAGAGTCATAGTTACTCGTCCCAATTGCTCACCCAGTCTGCCACTTTTCCTTACTGCGGCCAGTCTGCCAGAAGCGATATGTCACTCGTTGTGTATCTTAAGAGATTCATCGTTACTCCTTCCATAGGTTACTGGTATTCTCTGAGTCAATACCTCTCTTGACGAAAAAGTGGCTATCTTAATACTGCAATACTTCTTCCTCCGAGTTGCTCACACAGTTTACTGCTTTTTGTGTAGTTTTTGTCTGCCAGAAACTACAATTCACTAGTTGTGTATCATAAAAGAGTCATCGTTTCTCCTCCTAGGGGTTATTCGAGATTTCTTAATCCAAACCGCAAGTAACGAGGCATTGGCTACCTTAAGAGAGTCATAGTTACTCGTCCCCATTGCTCAACCAGTCTGCCACTTTTTCTTACTTTGGCCAGTCTGCCAGAAGCGATATGTCACTCGTTGTGTATCTTAAGAGATTCATCGTTACTCCTTCCATAGGTTACTGGTATTCTCTGAGTCAATACCTCTCTTGACGAAAAAGTGGCTATCTTAATAGTGCAATACTTCTTCCTCCGAGTTGCTCACACAGTTTACTACTTTATGTGTACTTGCCAGTCTGCCAGAAGCGATATGTCACTAGTTGTGTATCATAATAGAGTCATCGTTTCTCCTCCTAGGGGTTATTCGAGATTTCTTAATCCAAACCGCAAGTAACGAGGCATTGGCTACCTCAAGAGAGTCATAGTTACTCGTCCCAATTGCTCACCCAGTCTGCCACTTTCCTTACTGCGGCCAGTCTGCCAGAAGCGATATGTCACTCGTTGTGTATCTTAAGAGATTCATCGTTACTCTTTCCATAGGTTACTGGTATTCTCTGATTCAATGCCTCTCGTGACGAAAAAGTGGCTATCTTAATAGTGCAATACTTCTTCCTCCGAGTTGCTCACACAGTTTACTACTTTTTGTGTAGTTTTTGTCTGCCAGAAACTATAATTCACTAGCTGTGTATCATAAAAGAGTCATCGTTTCTCCTCCTAGGGGTTTTCGAGATTTCTTAATCCAAACCGCAAGTAAAAAGGCATTGGCTACCTTAAGAGAGTCATAGTTACTCGTGCCCATTGCTCACCCAGTCTGCCACTTTTTCTTACTGTGGCCAGTCTGCCAGAAGCGATATGTCACTCGTTGTGTATCTTAAGAGATTCATCGTTACTCCTTCCATAGGTTACTGGTATTCACTGATTCAATGCCTCTCGTGACGAAAAAGTGGCTATCTTAATAGTGCAATACATCTTCCTCCGAGTTGCTCACACAGTTTACTGCTTTTTGTGTAGTTTTTGTCTGCCAGAAACTATAATTCACTAGTTGTGTATCATAAAAGAGTCATCGTTTCTCCTCCTAGGGGTTATTCGAGATTTCTTAATCGAAACCGCAAGTAACGAGGCATTGGCTACCTTAAGAGAGTCATAGTTACTCGTCCCAATTGCTCACCCAGTCTGCCACTTTTCCTTACTGCGGCCAGTCTGCCAGAAGCGATATGTCACTCGTTGTGTATCTTAAGAGATTCATCGTTACTCCTTCCATAGGTTACTGGTATTCTCTGAGTCAATACCTCTCTTGACGAAAAAGTGGCTATCTTAATACTGCAATACTTCTTCCTCCGAGTTGCTCACACAGTTTACTGCTTTTTGTGTAGTTTTTGTCTGCCAGAAACTATAATTCACTAGTTGTGTATCATAAAAGAGTCATCGTTTCTCCTCCTAGGGGTTATTCGAGATTTCTTAATCCAAACCGCAAGTAACGAGGCATTGGCTACCTTAAGAGAGTCATAGTTACTCGTCCCCATTGCTCAACCAGTCTGCCACTTTTTCTTACTGTGGCCAGTCTGCCAGAAGCGATATGTCACTCGTTGTGTATCTTAAGAGATTCATCGTTACTCCTTCCATAGGTTACTGGTATTCTCTGAGTCAATACCTCTCTTGACGAAAAAGTGGCTATCTTAATAGTGCAATACTTCTTCCTCCGAGTTGCTCACACAGTTTACTACTTTATGTGTACTTGCCAGTCTGCCAGAAGCGGTATGTCACTAGTTGTGTATCATAATAGAGTCATCGTTTCTTCTCCTAGGGGTTATTCGAGATTTCTTAATCCAAACCGCAAGTAACGAGGCATTGTCTACCTCAAGAGAGTCATAGTTACTCGTCCCAATTGCTCACCCAGTCTGCCACTTTCCTTACTGTGGCCAGTCTGCCAGAAGCGATATGTCACTCGTTGTGTATCTTAAGAGATTCATCGTTACTCCTTCCATAGGTTACTGGTATTCTCTGAGTCAATACCTCTCTTGACGAAAAAGTGGCTATCTTAATACTGCAATACTTCTTCCTCCGAGTTGCTCACACAGTTTACTGCTTTTTGTGTAGTTTTTGTCTGCCAGAAACTATAATTCACTAGTTGTGTATCATAAAAGAGTCATCGTTTCTCCTCCTAGGGGTTATTCGAGATTTCTTAATCCAAACCGCAAGTAACGAGGCATTGGCTACCTTAAGAGAGTCATAGTTACTCGTCCCAATTGCTCACCCAGTCTGCCACTTTTCCTTACTGCGGCCAGTCTGCCAGAAGCGATATGTCACTCGTTGTGTATCTTAAGAGATTCATCGTTACTCTTTCCATAGGTTACTGGTATTCTCTGAGTCAATGCCTTTCGTGACGAAAAAGTGGCTATCTTAATAGTGCAATACTTCTTCCTCCCATTTGCTCACACAGTTTACTACTTTTTTGTGTAGTTTTTGTCTGCCAGAAACTATAATTCACTAGTTTTGTATCATAAAAGAGTCATCGTTTCTCCTCCTAGGGGTTATTCGAGACCTCTTAATGCAAACCGCAAGTAACGAGGCATTGGCTACCTTAAGAGAGTCATAGTTACTCGTCCCAATTGCTCACCCAGTCTGCCACTTTTCCTTACTGCGGCCAGTCTGCCAGAAGCGATATGTCACTCGTTGTGTATCTTAAGAGATTCATCGTTACTCCTTCCATAGGTTACTGGTATTCTCTGAGTCAATACCTCTCTTGACGAAAAAGTGGCTATCTTAATAGTGCAATACTTCTTCCTCCGAGTTGCTCACACAGTTTACTACTTTTTGTGTACTTGCCAGTCTGCCAGAAGCGATATGTCACTAGTTGTGTATCATAAAAGAGTCATCGTTTCTCCTCCTAGGGGTTATTCGAGATTTCTTAATCCAAACCGCAAGTAACGAGGCATTGGCTACCTTAAGAGAGTCATAGTTACTCGTCCCAATTGCTCACCCAGTCTGCCACTTTCCTTACTGCGGCCAGTCTGCCAGAAGCGATATGTCACTCGTTGTGTATCTTAAGAGATTCATCGTTACTCTTTCCATAGGTTACTGGTATTCTCTGAGTCAATGCCTCTCGTGACGAAAAAGTGGCTATCTTAATAGTGCAATACTTCTTCCTCCCATTTGCTCACACAGTTTACTACTTTTTTGTGTAGTTTTTGTCTGCCAGAAACTATAATTCACTAGTTTTGTATCATAAAAGAGTCATCGTTTCTCCTCCTAGGGGTTATTAGAGACCTCTTAATGCAAACCGCAAGTAACGAGGCATTGGCTACCTTAAGAGAGTCATAGTTACTCGTGCCCATTGCTCACCCAGTCTGCCACTTTTTCTTACTGTGGCCAGTCTGCCAGAAGCGATATGTCACTCGTTGTGTATCTTAAGAGATTCATCGTTACTCCTTCCATAGGTTACTGGTATTCTCTGAGTCAATACCTCTCTTGACGAAAAAGTGGCTATCTTAATAGTGCAATACTTCTTCCTCCGAGTTGCTCACACAGTTTACTGCTTTATGTGTAGTTTTTGTCTGCCAGAAACTATAATTCACTAGTTGTGTATCATAAAAGAGTCATCGTTTCTCCTCCTAGGGGTTATTCGAGATTTCTTAATCCAAACCGCAAGTAACGAGGCATTGGCTACCTTAAGAGAGTCATAGTTACTCGTCCCAATTGCTCACCCAGTCTGCCACTTTCCTTACTGCGGCCAGTCTGCCAGAAGCGGTATGTCACTCGTTGTGTATCTTAAGAGATTCATCGTTACTCTTTCCATAGGTTACTGGTATTCTCTGATTCAATGCCTCTCGTGACGAAAAAGTGGCTATCTTAATAGTGCAATATTTCTTCCTCCCATTTGCTCACACAGTTTACTACTTTTTTGTGTAGTTTTTGTCTGCCAGGAACTATAATTCACTAGTTTTGTATCATAAAAGAGTCATCGTTTCTCCTCCTAGGGGTTATTCGAGACCTCTTAATGCAAACCGCAAGTAACGAGGCATTGGCTACCTTAAGAGAGTCATAGTTACTCGTCCCAATTGCTCACCCAGTCTGCCACTTTTCCTTACTGCGGCCAGTCTGCCAGAAGCGATATGTCACTCGTTGTGTATCTTAAGAGATTCATCGTTACTCTTTCCATAGGTTACTGGTATTCTCTGATTCAATGCCTCTCGTGACGAAAAAGTGGCTATCTTAATAGTGCAATACTTCTTCCTCCGAGTTGCTCACACAGTTTACTACTTTTTGTGTACTTGCCAGTCTGCCAGAAGCGATATGTCACTAGTTGTGTATCATAAAAGAGTCATCGTTTCTCCTCCTAGGGGTTATTCGAGATTTCTTAATCCAAACCGCAAGTAACGAGGCATTGGCTACCTTAAGAGAGTCATAGTTACTCGTCCCAATTGCTCACCCAGTCTGCCACTTTCCTTACTGCGGCCAGTCTGCCAGAAGCGATATGTCACTCGTTGTGTATCTTAAGAGATTCATCGTTACTCTTTCCATAGGTTACTGGTATTCTCTGAGTCAATGCCTCTCGTGACGAAAAAGTGGCTATCTTAATAGTGCAATACTTCTTCCTCCCATTTGCTCACACAGTTTACTACTTTTTTGTGTAGTTTTTGTCTGCCAGAAACTATAATTCACTAGTTTTGTATCATAAAAGAGTCATCGTTTCTCCTCCTAGGGGTTATTCGAGACCTCTTAATGCAAACCGCAAGTAACGAGGCATTGGCTACCTTAAGAGAGTCATAGTTACTTGTCCCAATTGCTCACCCAGTCTGTCACTTTTCCTTACTGCGGCCAGTCTGCCAGAAGCGATATGTCACTCGTTGTGTATCTTAAGAGATTCATCGTTACTCTTTCCATAGGTTACTGGTATTCTCTGATTCAATGCCTCTCGTGACGAAAAAGTGGCTATCTTAATAGTGCAATACTTCTTCCTCCCAGTTGCTCACACAGTTTACTACTTTTTTGTGTAGTTTTTGTCTGCCAGAAACTATAATTCACTAGTTTTGTATCATAAAAGAGTCATCGTTTCTCCTCCTAGGGGTTATTCGAGACCTCTTAATCCAAACCGCAAGTAACGAGGCATTGGCTACCTTAAGAGAGTCATAGTTACTCGTCCCAATTGCTCACCCAGTCTGCCACTTTTTCTTACTGCGGCCAGTCTGCCAGAAGCAATATGTCACTCGTTGTGTATCTTAAGAGATTCATCGTTACTCCTTCCATAGGTTACTGGTATTCTCTGAGTCAATACCTCTCGTGACGAAAAAGTGGCTATCTTAATAGTGCAATACTTCTTCCTCCGAGTTGCTCACACAGTTTACTACTTTTTGTGAAGTTTTTGTCTGCCAGAAACTATAATTCACTAGCTGTGTATCATAAAAGAGTCATCGTTTCTCCTCCTAGGGGTTTTCGAGATTTCTTAATCCAAACCGCAAGTAACGAGGCATTGGCTACCTTAAGAGAGTCATAGTTACTCGTCCCAATTGCTCACCCAGTCTGCCACTTTCCTTACTGCGGCCAGTCTGCCAGAAGCGATATGTCACTCGTTGTGTATCTTAAGAGATTCATCGTTACTCTTTCCATAGGTTACTGGTATTCTCTGATTCAATGCCTCTCGTGACGAAAAAGTGGCTATCTTAATAGTGCAATATTTCTTCCTCCCATTTGCTCACACAGTTTACTACTTTTTTGTGTAGTTTTTGTCTGCCAGGAACTATAATTCACTAGTTTTGTATCATAAAAGAGTCATCGTTTCTCCTCCTAGGGGTTATTCGAGACCTCTTAATGCAAACCGCAAGTAACGAGGCATTGGCTACCTTAAGAGAGTCATAGTTACTCGTCCCAATTGCTCACCCAGTCTGCCACTTTTCCTTACTGCGGCCAGTCTGCCAGAAGCGATATGTCACTCGTTGTGTATCTTAAGAGATTCATCGTTACTCTTTCCATAGGTTACTGGTATTCTCTGATTCAATGCCTCTCGTGACGAAAAAGTGGCTATCTTAATAGTGCAATACTTCTTCCTCCGAGTTGCTCACACAGTTTACTACTTTTTGTGTACTTGCCAGTCTGCCAGAAGCGATATGTCACTAGTTGTGTATCATAAAAGAGTCATCGTTTCTCCTCCTAGGGGTTATTCGAGATTTCTTAATCCAAACCGCAAGTAACGAGGCATTGGCTACCTTAAGAGAGTCATAGTTACTCGTCCCAATTGCTCACCCAGTCTGCCACTTTCCTTACTGCGGCCAGTCTGCCAGAAGCGATATGTCACTCGTTGTGTATCTTAAGAGATTCATCGTTACTCTTTCCATAGGTTACTGGTATTCTCTGAGTCAATGCCTCTCGTGACGAAAAAGTGGCTATCTTAATAGTGCAATACTTCTTCCTCCCATTTGCTCACACAGTTTACTACTTTTTTGTGTAGTTTTTGTCTGCCAGAAACTATAATTCACTAGTTTTGTATCATAAAAGAGTCATCGTTTCTCCTCCTAGGGGTTATTCGAGACCTCTTAATGCAAACCGCAAGTAACGAGGCATTGGCTACCTTAAGAGAGTCATAGTTACTCGTCCCAATTGCTCACCCAGTCTGTCACTTTTCCTTACTTTGGCCAGTCTGCCAGAAGCGATATGTCACTCGTTGTGTATCTTAAGAGATTCATCGTTACTCTTTCCATAGGTTACTGGTATTCTCTGAGTCAATGCCTCTCGTGACGAAAAAGTGGCTATCTTAATAGTGCAATACTTCTTCCTCCCATTTGCTCACACAGTTTACTACTTTTTTGTGTAGTTTTTGTCTGCCAGAAACTATAATTCACTAGTTTTGTATCATAAAAGAGTCATCGTTTCTCCTCCTAGGGGTTATTCGAGACCTCTTAATGCAAACCGCAAGTAACGAGGCATTGGCTACCTTAAGAGAGTCATAGTTACTCGTCCCAATTGCTCACCCAGTCTGTCACTTTTCCTTACTGCGGCCAGTCTGCCAGAAGCGATATGTCACTCGTTGTGTATCTTAAGAGATTCATCGTTACTCTTTCCATAGGTTACTGGTATTCTCTGATTCAATGCCTCTCGTGACGAAAAAGTGGCTATCTTAATAGTGCAATACTTCTTCCTCCCAGTTGCTCACACAGTTTACTACTTTTTTGTGTAGTTTTTGTCTGCCAGAAACTATAATTCACTAGTTTTGTATCATAAAAGAGTCATCGTTTCTCCTCCTAGGGGTTATTCGAGACCTCTTAATCCAAACCGCAAGTAACGAGGCATTGGCTACCTTAAGAGAGTCATAGTTACTCGTCCCAATTGCTCACCCAGTCTGCCACTTTTTCTTACTGCGGCCAGTCTGCCAGAAGCGATATGTCACTCGTTGTGTATCTTAAGAGATTCATCGTTACTCCTTCCATAGGTTACTGGTATTCTCTGAGTCAATACCTCTCGTGACGAAAAAGTGGCTATCTTAATAGTGCAATACTTCTTCCTCCGAGTTGCTCACACAGTTTACTACTTTTTGTGTAGTTTTTGTCTGCCAGAAACTATAATTCACTAGCTGTGTATCATAAAAGAGTCATCGTTTCTCCTCCTAGGGGTTTTCGAGATTTCTTAATCCAAACCGCAAGTAACGAGGCATTGGCTACCTTAAGAGAGTCATAGTTACTCGTCCCCATTGCTCAACCAGTCTGCCACTTTTTCTTACTTTGGCCAGTCTGCCAGAAGCGATATGTCACTCGTTGTGTATCTTAAGAGATTCATCGTTACTCCTTCCATAGGTTACTGGTATTCTCTGAGTCAATACCTCTCTTGACGAAAAAGTGGCTATCTTAATAGTGCAATACTTCTTCCTCCGAGTTGCTCACACAGTTTACTACTTTATGTGTACTTGCCAGTCTGCCAGAAGCGATATGTCACTAGTTGTGTATCATAATAGAGTCATCGTTTCTCCTCCTAGGGGTTATTCGAGATTTCTTAATCCAAACCGCAAGTAACGAGGCATTGGCTACCTCAAGAGAGTCATAGTTACTCGTCCCAATTGCTCACCCAGTCTGCCACTTTCCTTACTGCGGCCAGTCTGCCAGAAGCGATATGTCACTCGTTGTGTATCTTAAGAGATTCATCGTTACTCTTTCCATAGGTTACTGGTATTCTCTGATTCAATGCCTCTCGTGACGAAAAAGTGGCTATCTTAATAGTGCAATACTTCTTCCTCCGAGTTGCTCACACAGTTTACTACTTTTTGTGTAGTTTTTGTCTGCCAGAAACTATAATTCACTAGCTGTGTATCATAAAAGAGTCATCGTTTCTCCTCCTAGGGGTTTTCGAGATTTCTTAATCCAAACCGCAAGTAAAAAGGCATTGGCTACCTTAAGAGAGTCATAGTTACTCGTGCCCATTGCTCACCCAGTCTGCCACTTTTTCTTACTGTGGCCAGTCTGCCAGAAGCGATATGTTACTCGTTGTGTATCTTAAGAGATTCATCGTTACTCCTTCCATAGGTTACTGGTATTCACTGATTCAATGCCTCTCGTGACGAAAAAGTGGCTATCTTAATAGTGCAATACATCTTCCTCCGAGTTGCTCACACAGTTTACTGCTTTTTGTGTAGTTTTTGTCTGCCAGAAACTATAATTCACTAGTTGTGTATCATAAAAGAGTCATCGTTTCTCCTCCTAGGGGTTATTCGAGATTTCTTAATCGAAACCGCAAGTAACGAGGCATTGGCTACCTTAAGAGAGTCATAGTTACTCGTCCCAATTGCTCACCCAGTCTGCCACTTTTCCTTACTGCGGCCAGTCTGCCAGAAGCGATATGTCACTCGTTGTGTATCTTAAGAGATTCATCGTTACTCCTTCCATAGGTTACTGGTATTCTCTGAGTCAATACCTCTCTTGACGAAAAAGTGGCTATCTTAATACTGCAATACTTCTTCCTCCGAGTTGCTCACACAGTTTACTGCTTTTTGTGTAGTTTTTGTCTGCCAGAAACTATAATTCACTAGTTGTGTATCATAAAAGAGTCATCGTTTCTCCTCCTAGGGGTTATTCGAGATTTCTTAATCCAAACCGCAAGTAACGAGGCATTGGCTACCTTAAGAGAGTCATAGTTACTCGTCCCCATTGCTCAACCAGTCTGCCACTTTTTCTTACTTTGGCCAGTCTGCCAGAAGCGATATGTCACTCGTTGTGTATCTTAAGAGATTCATCGTTACTCCTTCCATAGGTTACTGGTATTCTCTGAGTCAATACCTCTCTTGACGAAAAAGTGGCTATCTTAATAGTGCAATACTTCTTCCTCCGAGTTGCTCACACAGTTTACTACTTTATGTGTACTTGCCAGTCTGCCAGAAGGGATATGTCACTAGTTGTGTATCATAATAGAGTCATCGTTTCTCCTCCTAGGGGTTATTCGAGATTTCTTAATCCAAACCCCAAGTAACGAGGCATTGGCTACCTCAAGAGAGTCATAGTTACTCGTCCCAATTGCTCACCCAGTCTGCCACTTTCCTTACTGCGGCCAGTCTGCCAGAAGCGATATGTCACTCGTTGTGTATCTTAAGAGATTCATCGTTACTCTTTCCATAGGTTACTGGTATTCTCTGAGTCAATGCCTCTCGTGACGAAAAAGTGGCTATCTTAATAGTGCAATACTTCTTCCTCCCATTTGCTCACACAGTTTACTACTTTTTTGTGTAGTTTTTGTCTGCCAGAAACTATAATTCACTAGTTTTGTATCATAAAAGAGTCATCGTTTCTCCTCCTAGAGGTTATTCGAGACCTCTTCATGCAAACCGCAAGTAACGAGGCATTGGCTACCTTAAGAGAGTCATAGTTACTCGTCCCAATTGCTCACCCAGTCTGCCACTTTTCCTTACTGCGGCCAGTCTGCCAGAAGCGATATGTCACTCGTTGTGTATCTTAAGAGATTCATCGTTACTCTTTCCATAGGTTACTGGTATTCTCTGATTCAATGCCTCTCGTGACGAAAAAGTGGCTATCTTAATAGTGCAATACTTCTTCCTCCGAGTTGCTCACACAGTTTACTACTTTTTGTGTAGTTTTTGTCTGCCAGAAACTATAATTCACTAGCTGTGTATCATAAAAGAGTCATCGTTTCTCCTCCTAGGGGTTTTCGAGATTTCTTAATCCAAACCGCAAGTAAAAAGGCATTGGCTACCTTAAGAGAGTCATAGTTACTCGTGCCCATTGCTCACCCAGTCTGCCACTTTTTCTTACTGTGGCCAGTCTGCCAGAAGCGATATGTCATTCGTTGTGTATCTTAAGAGATTCATCGTTACTCCTTCCATAGGTTACTGGTATTCACTGATTCAATGCCTCTCGTGACGAAAAAGTGGCTATCTTAATAGTGCAATACATCTTCCTCCGAGTTGCTCACACAGTTTACTACTTTTTGTGTACTTGCCAGTCTGCCAGAAGCGATATGTCACTAGTTGTGTATCATAAAAGAGTCATCGTTTCTCCTCCTAGGGGTTATTCGAGATTTCTTAATCCAAACCGCAAGTAACGAGGCATTGGCTACCTTAAGAGAGTCATAGTTACTCGTCCCAATTGCTCACCCAGTCTGCCACTTTCCTTACTGCGGCCAGTCTGCCAGAAGCGATATGTCACTCGTTGTGTATCTTAAGAGATTCATCGTTACTCTTTCCATAGGTTACTGGTATTCTCTGAGTCAATGCCTCTCGTGACGAAAAAGTGGCTATCTTAATAGTGCAATACTTCTTCCTCCCATTTGCTCACACAGTTTACTACTTTTTTGTGTAGTTTTTGTCTGCCAGAAACTATAATTCACTAGTTTTGTATCATAAAAGAGTCATCGTTTCTCCTCCTAGGGGTTATTCGAGACCTCTTAATGCAAACCGCAAGTAACGAGGCATTGGCTACCTTAAGAGAGTCATAGTTACTCGTGCCCATTGCTCACCCAGTCTGCCACTTTTTCTTACTGTGGACAGTCTGCCAGAAGCGATATGTCACTCGTTGTGTATCTTAAGAGATTCATCGTTACTCCTTCCATAGGTTACTGGTATTCTCTGAGTCAATACCTCTCTTGACGAAAAAGTGGCTATCTTAATAGTGCAATACTTCTTCCTCCGAGTTGCTCACACAGTTTACTACTTTTTGTGTACTTGCCAGTCTGCCAGAAGCGATATGTCACTAGTTGTGTATCATAAAAGAGTCATCGTTTCTCCTCCTAGGGGTTATTCGAGATTTCTTAATCCAAACCGCAAGTAACGAGGCATTGGCTACCTTAAGAGAGTCATAGTTACTCGTCCCAATTGCTCACCCAGTCTGCCACTTTTCCTTACTGCGGCCAGTCTGCCAGAAGCGATATGTCACTCGTTGTGTATCTTAAGAGATTCATCGTTACTCTTTCCATAGGTTACTGGTATTCTCTGATTCAATGCCTCTCGTGACGAAAAAGTGGCTATCTTAATAGTGCAATACTTCTTCCTCCCAGTTGCTCACACAGTTTACTACTTTTTTGTGTAGTTTTTGTCTGCCAGAAACTATAATTCACTAGTTTTGTATCATAAAAGAGTCATCGTTTCTCCTCCTAGGGGTTATTCGAGACCTCTTAATCCAAACCGCAAGTAACGAGGCATTGGCTACCTTAAGAGAGTCATAGTTACTCGTCCCAATTGCTCACCCAGTCTGCCACTTTTTCTTACTGCGGCCAGTCTGCCAGAAGCGATATGTCACTCGTTGTGTATCTTAAGAGATTCATCGTTACTCCTTCCATAGGTTACTGGTATTCTCTGAGTCAATACCTCTCGTGACGAAAAAGTGGCTATCTTAATAGTGCAATACTTCTTCCTCCGAGTTGCTCACACAGTTTACTACTTTTTGTGTAGTTTTTGTCTGCCAGAAACTATAATTCACTAGCTGTGTATCATAAAAGAGTCATCGTTTCTCCTCCTAGGGGTTTTCGAGATTTCTTAATCCAAACCGCAAGTAACGAGGCATTGGCTACCTTAAGAGAGTCATAGTTACTCGTCCCCATTGCTCAACCAGTCTGCTACTTTTTCTTACTTTGGCCAGTCTGCCAGAAGCGATATGTCACTCGTTGTGTATCTTAAGAGATTCATCGTTACTCCTTCCATAGGTTACTGGTATTCTCTGAGTCAATACCTCTCTTGACGAAAAAGTGGCTATCTTAATAGTGCAATACTTCTTCCTCCGAGTTGCTCACACAGTTTACTACTTTATGTGTACTTGCCAGTCTGCCAGAAGCGATATGTCACTAGTTGTGTATCATAAAAGAGTCATCGTTTCTCCTCCTAGGGGTTATTCGAGATTTCTTAATCCAAACCGCAAGTAACGAGGCATTCGCTACCTCAAGAGAGTCATAGTTACTCGTCCCAATTGCTCACCCAGTCTGCCACTTTCCTTACTGCGGCCAGTCTGCCAGAAGCGATATGTCACTCGTTGTGTATCTTAAGAGATTCATCGTTACTCCTTCCATAGGTTACTGGTATTCTCTGAGTCAATACCTCTCGTGACGAAAAAGTGGCTATCTTAATAGTGCAATACTTCTTCCTCCGAGTTGCTCACACAGTTTACTACTTTTTGTGTAGTTTTTGTCTGCCAGAAACTATAATTCACTAGCTGTGTATCATAAAAGAGTCATCGTTTCTCCTCCTAGGGGTTTTCGAGATTTCTTAATCCAAACCGCAAGTAACGAGGCATTGGCTACCTTAAGAGAGTCATAGTTACTCGTCCCCATTGCTCAACCAGTCTGCTACTTTTTCTTACTTTGGCCAGTCTGCCAGAAGCGATATGTCGCTCGTTGTGTATCTTAAGAGATTCATCGTTACTCCTTCCATAGGTTACTGGTATTCTCTGAGTCAATACCTCTCTTGACGAAAAAGTGGCTATCTTAATAGTGCAATACTTCTTCCTCCGAGTTGCTCACACAGTTTACTACTTTATGTGTACTTGCCAGTCTGCCAGAAGCGATATGTCACTAGTTGTGTATCATAAAAGAGTCATCGTTTCTCCTCCTAGGGGTTATTCGAGATTTCTTAATCCAAACCGCAAGTAACGAGGCATTCGCTACCTCAAGAGAGTCATAGTTACTCGTCCCAATTGCTCACCCAGTCTGCCACTTTCCTTACTGCGGCCAGTCTGCCAGAAGCGATATGTCACTCGTTGTGTGTCTTAAGAGATTCATCGTTACTCTTTCCATAGGTTACTGGTATTCTCTGAGTCAATGCCTCTCGTGACGAAAAAGTGGCTATCTTAATAGTGCAATACTTCTTCCTCCGAGTTGCTCACACAGTTTACTGCTTTTTGTGTAGTTTTTGTCTGCCAGAAACTATAATTCACTAGTTGTGTATCATAAAAGAGTCATCGTTTCTCCTCCTAGGGGTTATTCGAGATTTCTTAATCGAAACCGCAAGTAACGAGGCATTGGCTACCTTAAGAGAGTCATAGTTACTCGTCCCAATTGCTCACCCAGTCTGCCACTTTTCCTTACTGCGGCCAGTCTGCCAGAAGCGATATGTCACTCGTTGTGTATCTTAAGAGATTCATCGTTACTCCTTCCATAGGTTACTGGTATTCTCTGAGTCAATACCTCTCTTGACGAAAAAGTGGCTATCTTAATAGTGCAATACTTCTTCCTCCGAGTTGCTCACACAGTTTACTGCTTTTTGTGTAGTTTTTGTCTGCCAGAAACTATAATTCACTAGTTGTGTATCATAAAAGAGTCATCGTTTCTCCTCCTAGGGGTTATTCGAGATTTCTTAATCCAAACCGCAAGTAACGAGGCATTGGCTACCTTAAGAGGGTCATAGTTACTCGTCACCATTGCTCAACGAGTCTGCCACTTTTTCTTACTGTGGCCAGTCTGCCAGAAGCGATATGTCACTCGTTGTGTATCTTAAGAGATTCATCGTTACTCCTTCCATAGGTTACTGGTATTCTCTGAGTCAATACCTCTCTTGACGAAAAAGTGGCTATCTTAATAGTGCAATACTTCTTCCTCCGAGTTGCTCACACAGTTTACTACTTTTTGTGTACTTGCCAGTCTGCCAGAAGCGATATGTCACTAGTTGTGTATCATAAAAGAGTCATCGTTTCTCCTCCTAGGGGTTATTCGAGATTTCTTAATCCAAACCGCAAGTAACGAGGCAGTGGCTACCTTAAGAGAGTCATAGTTACTCGTCCCAATTGCTCACCCAGTCTGCCACTTTTCCTTACTGCTGCCAGTCTGCCAGAAGCGATATGTCACTCGTTGTGTATCTTAAGAGATTCATCGTTACTCTTTCCATAGGTTACTGGTATTCTCTGATTCAATGCCTCTCGTGACGAAAAAGTGGCTATCTTAATAGTGCAATACTTCTTCCTCCCAGTTGCTCACACAGTTTACTACTTTTTTGTGTAGTTTTTGTCTGCCAGAAACTATAATTCACTAGTTTTGTATCATAAAAGAGTCATCGTTTCTCCTCCTAGGGGTTATTCGAGACCTCTTAATCCAAACCGCAAGTAACGAGGCATTGGCTACCTTAAGAGAGTCATAGTTACTCGTCCCAATTGCTCACCCAGTCTGCCACTTTTTCTTACTGCGGCCAGTCTGCCAGAAGCGATATGTCACTCGTTGTGTATCTTAAGAGATTCATCGTTACTCCTTCCATAGGTTACTGGTATTCTCTGAGTCAATACCTCTCGTGACGAAAAAGTGGCTATCTTAATAGTGCAATACTTCTTCCTCCGAGTTGCTCACACAGTTTGTGGCGTCGCAACTAGTGCGAGCGCACAGTTTTCTATCAAATATTTACTGTGAAATGTAGACAGACTGTAAAGTAGCCATCAGATTAGCATATGTGCTGTAGCGGGCAGATTACCGGTGTCCGTTCGTCTGACGTCACGAGCATATGGCATGTCTGTACCGTGAGAATGTAAGACCTGTGCGCTAACTAGCCGCGTGTATAACGTGGAACTTTCATCTTTAATAACTTCTAACTGAGGAACCTGAGGAAATTAAAAGTTAATATACTAGTTTCTGTTATGAATAAAAATAAGTCATCCAAATTTGAGCTTTGAAACCTGCATATTTTGGAAATTAGAAAAATCTTACAGAAAACGCAAATTTCTACAATTTTCGAGTCTAAATAAATACCATTATGTATAGATCACCTTCAGTGACCATCCAACTATGAAACAAAATCACCTTCCGTGCTTTTGTATTTATTTTGAGAATTTTACTTTTAGAAATTCACCTATAACTTTGTTAAAACCATAAATGTTTTGAATTTTTGTGAACAGTTATTTTATATGAGTAGGTGAGAGTGAATGAGTGTGCCTGAGTGAATGAAAGAGGGACATTCGCCATTCTTTGCAAGTGTATAAAATCTAGGTTGGAACTCGCAAGTGTTCAGACGATGTAACCGTGGGAACAGAGTCGCCAGTGGTTCCCCATCTTAGTGAATGTCGGATGTCCAAGAGTGTATGGTATTGTACAAGCAGCCAGAACGTTCGCGAGTATTTAAATAATTTCTGGAAATAAAGTAAAGTCTAGTTTTCCTTTCGGTTTGTTAAATTATACAGTAAATTTTGTGTAACAAGAAATCATGACGTAAATGATTCAGAAGTCATGACTGGTGCGTGCTAGATTTTGGCGCGAGGCGCACCCAAAGAGTTAATTCTGATTGGCTGTGTGATGTGTGAGCCAATGAGATGCGAGGACGGTTAGCAGACTAGGAGAGTGAGTCGGAGTGGATGAGGGGTCGCAAAGGAACTGTGATCGAGAAGAGACATGCTTGATGTGTCCTCGCGAATAATGTGTAAAATGAAGTCATAAGACGGCTTCATCGGTTCGGTACTGTGCGATTTGAGACTGGAAGAGTCCAGTAACGCGTAGTGTGAGTTTGAGCGAGTTGTGACTTTTCGTTCCGCGAAAGACGCGAGTAACTTTAATAATTAAAAGCGTGGCGGTACTTCGTAAACTTTTACTAAGTGCTTATGGCGAGCATTAACGTTAAAAAACGAACTATTATTGAACATCGACTGCAAACGTGTATGTTAGAAAATCGTCTGTGTTGCAGTTAAGTAAATTCCGTAACTTTGAAAGCTAATTCTGGCGGGGTTTGAGTGTGGATAGAATTGTGAACTGAACTTTCTTCAAACGTAGATTAGCGGGCTGATGATCAGGCTTAAAGACAATAAAGAGCTTAAATAGAATTACCAACTTCGCGTTCTCGTTTGAGTAAACAATTACTACCATTCCAATAACTCAATTTATTTAGGAAGATTGCTCATAGATTGTATTTCAGCAAACATGTATCGCGGCCTCCGGTGAGCGGCTATTAAATTGCAGTTTCTTCAACACTGCTTTTCTGCAATTTTTCCAGTAGCTGCTATCAGGAGAGGCGAGTGCAGCAACTACCTAAGAAACGAGGTAGGTGGATTTTCTTTCAGGGAAAGGAAACTGCGCGATAAGAGCCTGACCCGTCGCAAGTTTACTACTTTTTGTGTAGTTTTTGTCTGCCAGAAACTATAATTCACTAGCTGTGTATCATAAAAGAGTCATCGTTTCTCCTCCTAGGGGTTTTCGAGATTTCTTAATCCAAACCGCAAGTAACGAGGCATTGGCTACCTTAAGAGAGTCATAGTTACTCGTCCCCATTGCTCAACCAGTCTGCCACTTTTTCTTACTTTGGCCAGTCTGCCAGAAGCGATATGTCACTCGTTGTGTATCTTAAGAGATTCATCGTTACTCCTTCCATAGGTTACTGGTATTCTCTGAGTCAATACCTCTCTTGACGAAAAAGTGGCTATCTTAATAGTGCAATACTTCTTCCTCCGAGTTGCTCACACAGTTTACTACTTTATGTGTACTTGCCAGTCTGCCAGAAGCGATATGTCACTAGTTGTGTATCATAAAAGAGTCATCGTTTCTCCTCCTAGGGGTTATTCGAGATTTCTTAATCCAAACCGCAAGTAACGAGGCATTCGCTACCTCAAGAGAGTCATAGTTACTCGTCCCAATTGCTCACCCAGTCTGCCACTTTCCTTACTGCGGCCAGTCTGCCAGAAGCGATATGTCACTCGTTGTGTATCTTAAGAGATTCATCGTTACTCTTTCCATAGGTTACTGGTATTCTCTGAGTCAGTGCCTCTCGTGACGAAAAAGTGGCTATCTTAATAGTGCAATACTTCTTCCTCCGAGTTGCTCACACAGTTTACTGCTTTTTGTGTAGTTTTTGTCTGCCAGAAACTATAATTCACTAGTTGTGTATCATAAAAGAGTCATCGTTTCTCCTCCTAGGGGTTATTCGAGATTTCTTAATCGAAACCGCAAGTAACGAGGCATTGGCTACCTTAAGAGAGTCATAGTTACTCGTCCCAATTGCTCACCCAGTCTGCCACTTTTCCTTACTGCGGCCAGTCTGCCAGAAGCGATATGTCACTCGTTGTGTATCTTAAGAGATTCATCGTTACTCTTTCCATAGGTTACTGGTATTCTCTGATTCAATGCCTCTCGTGTCGAAAAAGTGGCTATCTTAATAGTGCAATACTACTTCCTCCCAGTTGCTCACACAGTTTACTACTTTTTTGTGTAGTTTTTGTCTGCCAGAAACTATAATTCACTAGTTTTGTATCATAAAAAAGTCATCGTTTCTCCTCCTAGGGGTTTTCGAGATTTCTTAATCCAAACCGCAAGTAACGAGGCATTGGCTACCTTAAGAGGGTCATAGTTACTCGTCCCCATTGCTCAACGAGTCTGCCACTTTTTCTTACTGTGGCCAGTCTGCCAGAAGCGATATGTCACTCGTTGTGTATCTTAAGAGATTCATCGTTACTCCTTCCATAGGTTACTGGTATTCTCTGAGTCAATACCTCTCTTGACGAAAAAGTGGCTATCTTAATAGTGCAATACTTCTTCCTCCGAGTTGCTCACACAGTTTACTACTTTTTGTGTACTTGCCAGTCTGCCAGAAGCGATATGTCACTAGTTGTGTATCATAAAAGAGTCATCGTTTCTCCTCCTAGGGGTTATTCGAGATTTCTTAATCCAAACCGCAAGTAACGAGGCATTGGCTACCTTAAGAGAGTCATAGTTACTCGTCCCAATTGCTCACCCAGTCTGCCACTTTCCTTACTGCGGCCAGTCTGCCAGAAGCGATATGTCACTCGTTGTGTATCTTAAGAGATTCATCGTTACTCTTTCCATAGGTTACTGGTATTCTCTGAGTCAATGCCTCTCGTGACGAAAAAGTGGCTATCTTAATAGTGCAATACTTCTTCCTCCCATTTGCTCACACAGTTTACTACTTTTTTGTGTAGTTTTTGTCTGCCAGAAACTATAATTCACTAGTTTTGTATCATAAAAGAGTCATCGTTTCTCCTCCTAGGGGTTATTCGAGACCTCTTAATGCAAACCGCAAGTAACAAGGCATTGGCTACCTTAAGAGAGTCATAGTTACTCGTCCCAATTGCTCACCCAGTCTGCCACTTTTCCTTACTGCGGCCAGTCTGCCAGAAGCGATATGTCACTCGTTGTGTATCTTAAGAGATTCATCGTTACTCTTTCCATAGGTTACTGGTATTCTCTGATTCAATGCCTCTCGTGACGAAAAAGTGGCTATCTTAATAGTGCAATACTTCTTCCTCCGAGTTGCTCACACAGTTTACTACTTTTTGTTTAGTTTTTGTCTGCCAGAAACTATAATTCACTAGCTGTGTATCATAAAAGAGTCATCGTTTCTCCTCCTAGGGGTTTTCGAGATTTCTTAATACAAACCTCAAGTAACAAGGCATTGGCTACCTTAAGAGAGTCATAGTTACTCGTGCCCATTGCTCACCCAGTCTGCCACTTTTTCTTACTGTGGCCAGTCTGCCAGAAGCGATATGTCACTCGTTGTGTATCTTAAGAGATTCATCGTTACTCCTTCCATAGGTTACTGGTATTCACTGATTCAATGCCTCTCGTGACGAAAAAGTGGCTATCTTAATAGTGCAATACTTCTTCCTCCGAGTTGCTCACACAGTTTACTGCTTTTTGTGTAGTTTTTGTCTGCCAGAAACTATAATTCACTAGTTGTGTATCATAAAAGAGTCATCGTTTCTCCTCCTAGGGGTTATTCGAGATTTCTTAATCCAAACTGCAAGTAACGAGGCATTGGCTACCTTAAGAGAGTCATAGTTACTCGTCCCAATTGCTCACCCAGTCTGCCACTTTTCCTTACTGCGGCCAGTCTGCCAGAAGCGATATGTCACTCGTTGTGTATCTTAAGAGATTCATCGTTACTCCTTCCATAGGTTACTGGTATTCTCTGAGTCAATACCTCTCTTGACGAAAAAGTGGCTATCTTAATAGTGCAATACTTCTTCCTCCGAGTTGCTCACACAGTTTACTGCTTTTTGTGTAGTTTTTGTCTGCCAGAAACTATAATTCACTAGTTGTGTATCATAAAAGAGTCATCGTTTCTCCTCCTAGGGGTTATTCGAGATTTCTTAATCCAAACCGCAAGTAACGAGGCATTGGCTACCTTAAGAGAGTCATAGTTACTCGTCCCAATTGCTCACCCAGTCTGCCACTTTTCCTTACTGCGGCCAGTCTGCCAGAAGCGATATGTCACTCGTTGTGTATCTTAAGAGATTCATCGTTACTCTTTCCATAGGTTACTGGTATTCTCTGATTCAATGCCTCTCGTGACGAAAAAGTGGCTATCTTAATAGTGCAATACTTCTTCCTCCCAGTTGCTCACACAGTTTACTACTTTTTTGTGTAGTTTTTGTCTGCCAGAAACTATAATTCACTAGTTTTGTATCATAAAAGAGTCATCGTTCCTCCTCCTAGGGTTTTTCGAGATTTCTTAATCCAAACCGCAAGTAACGAGGCATTGGCTACCTTAAGAGGGTCATAGTTACTCGTCCCCATTGCTCAACGAGTCTGCCACTTTTTCTTACTGTGGCCAGTCTGCCAGAAGCGATATGTCACTCGTTGTGTATCTTAAGAGATTCATCGTTACTCCTTCCATAGGTTACTGGTATTCTCTGAGTCAATACCTCTCTTGACGAAAAAGTGGCTATCTTAATAGTGCAATACTTCTTCCTCCGAGTTGCTCACACAGTTTACTACTTTTTGTGTACTTGCCAGTCTGCCAGAAGCGATATGTCACTAGTTGTGTATCATAAAAGAGTCATCGTTTCTCCTCCTAGGGGTTATTCGAGATTTCTTAATCCAAACCGCAAGTAACGAGGCATTGGCTACCTTAAGAGAGTCCTAGTTACTCGTCCCCATTGCTCAACCAGTCTGCCACTTTTTCTTACTTTGGCCAGTCTGCCAGAAGCGATATGTCACTCGTTGTGTATCTTAAGAGATTCATCGTTACTCCTTCCATAGGTTACTGGTATTCTCTGAGTCAATACCTCTCTTGACGAAAAAGTGGCTATCTTAATAGTGCAATACTTCTTCCTCCGAGTTGCTCACACAGTTTACTACTTTTTGTGTACTTGCCAGTCTGCCAGAAGCGATATGTCACTAGTTGTGTATCATAAAAGAGTCATCGTTTCTCCTCCTAGGGGTTATTCGAGATTTCTTAATCCAAACCGCAAGTAACGAGGCATTGGCTACCTTAAGAGAGTCATAGTTACTCGTCCCAATTGCTCACCCAGTCTGCCACTTTCCTTACTGCGGCCAGTCTGCCAGAAGCGATATGTCACTCGTTGTGTATCTTAAGAGATTCATCGTTACTCCTTCCATAGGTTACTGGTATTCTCTGAGTCAATACCTCTCTTGACGAAAAAGTGGCTCTCTTAATAGTGCAATACTTCTTCCTCCCAGTTGCTCACACAGTTTACTACTTTTTTGTGTAGCTTTTGTCTGCCAGAAACTATAATTCACTAGTTTTGTATCATAAAAGAGTCATCGTTTCTCCTCCTAGGGGTTTTCGAGATTTCTTAATCCAAACCGCAAGTAACGAGGCATTGGCTACCTTAAGAGGGTTATAGTTACTCGTCCCCATTGCTCACCCAGTCTGCCACTTTTTCTTACTTTGGCCAGTCTGCCAGAAGCGATATGTCACTCGTTGTGTATCTTAAGAGATTCATCGTTACTCCTTCCATAGGTTACTGGTATTCTCTGAGTCAATACCTCTCTTGACGAAAAAGTGGCTCTCTTAATAGTGCAATACTTCTTCCTCCGAGTTGCTCACACAGTTTACTACTTTTTGTGTACTTGCCAGTCTGCCAGAAGCGATATGTCACTAGTTGTGTATCATAAAAGAGTCATCGTTTCTCCTCCTAGGGGTTTTTCGAGATTTCTTAATCCAAACCGCAAGTAACGAGGCATTGGCTACCTTAAGAGAGTCATAGTTACTCGTCCCAATTGCTCACCCAGTCTGCCACTTTTCCTTACTGCGGCCAGTCTGCCAGAAGCGATATGTCACTCGTTGTGTATCTTAAGAGATTCATCGTTACTCTTTCCATAGGTTACTGGTATTCTCTGAGTCAATGCCTCTCGTGACGAAAAAGTGGCTATCTTAATAGTGCAATACTTCTTCCTCCGAGTTGCTCACACAGTTTACTGCTTTTTGTGTAGTTTTTGTCTGCCAGAAACTATAATTCACTAGTTGTGTATCATAAAAGAGTCATCGTTTCTCCTCCTAGGGGTTATTCGAGATTTCTTAATCCAAACTGCAAGTAACGAGGCATTGGCTACCTTAAGAGAGTCATAGTTACTCGTCCCAATTGCTCACCCAGTCTGCCACTTTTCCTTACTGCGGCCAGTCTGCCAGAAGCGATATGTCACTCGTTGTGTATCTTAAGAGATTCATCGTTACTCTTTCCATAGGTTACTGGTATTCTCTGATTCAATGCCTCTCGTGACGAAAAAGTGGCTATCTTAATAGTGCAATACTTCTTCCTCCCATTTGCTCACACAGTTTACTACTTTTTTGTGTAGTTTTTGTCTGCCAGAAACTATAATTCACTAGTTTTGTATCATAAAAGAGTCATCGTTTCTCCTCCTAGGGGTTATTCGAGACCTCTTAATGCAAACCGCAAGTAACGAGGCATTGGCTACCTTAAGAGAGTCATAGTTACTCGTCCCAATTGCTCACCCAGTCTGCCACTTTTTCTTACTGCGGCCAGTCTGCCAGAAGCGATATGTCACTCGTTGTGTATCTTAAGAGATTCATCGTTACTCTTTCCATAGGTTACTGGTATTCTCTGATTCAATGCCTCTCGTGACGAAAAAGTGGCTATCTTAATAGTGCAATACTTCTTCCTCCCAGTTGCTCACACAGTTTACTACTTTTTTGTGTAGCTTTTGTCTGCCAGAAACTATAATTCACTAGTTTTGTATCATAAAAGAGTCATCGTTTCTCCTCCTAGGGGTTTTCGAGATTTCTTAATCCAAACCGCAAGTAACGAGGCATTGGCTACCTTAAGATTGTTATAGTTACTCGTCCCCATTGTTCAACGAGTCTGCCACTTTTTCTTACTGTGGCCAGTCTGCCAGAAGCGATATGTCACTCGTTGTGTATCTTAAGAGATTCATCGTTACTCCTTCCATAGGTTACTGGTATTCTCTGAGTCAATACCTCTCTTGACGAAAAAGTGGCTATCTTAATAGTGCAATACTTCTTCCTCCGAGTTGCTCACACAGTTTACTACTTTTTGTGTACTTGCCAGTCTGCCAGAAGCGATATGTCACTAGTTGTGTATCATAAAAGAGTCATCGTTTCTCCTCCTAGGGGTTATTCGAGATTTCTTAATCCAAACCGCAAGTAACGAGGCATTGGCTACCTTAAGAGAGTCATAGTTACTCATCCCAATTGCTCACCCAGTCTGCCACTTTCCTTACTGCGGCCAGTCTGCCAGAAGCGATATGTCACTCGTTGTTATCTTAAGAGATTCATCGTTACTCTTTCCATAGGTTACTGGTATTCTCTGAGTCAATGCCTCTCGTGACGAAAAAGTGGCTATCTTAATAGTGCAATACTTCTTCCTCCCATTTGCTCACACAGTTTACTACTTTTTTGTGTAGTTTTTGTCTGCCAGAAACTATAATTCACTAGTTTTGTATCATAAAAGAGTCATCGTTTCTCCACCTAGGGGTTATTCGAGACCTCTTAATGCAAACCGCAAGTAACGAGGCATTGGCTACCTTAAGAGAGTCATAGTTACTCGTCCCAATTGCTCACCCAGTCTGCCACTTTTTCTTACTGCGGCCAGTCTGCCAGAAGCGATATGTCACTCGTTGTGTATCTTAAGAGATTCATCGTTACTCTTTCCATAGGTTACTGGTATTCTCTGATTCAATGCCTCTCGTGACGAAAAAGTGGCTATCTTAATAGTGCAATACTTCTTCCTCCGAGTTGCTCACACAGTTTACTACTTTTTGTGTAGTTTTTGTCTGCCAGAAACTATAATTCACTAGCTGTGTATCATAAAAGAGTCATCGTTTCTCCTCCTAGGGGTTTTCGAGATTTCTTAATCCAAACCACAACTAACAAGGCATTGGCTACCTTAAGAGAGTCATAGTTACTCGTGCCCATTGCTCACCCAGTCTGCCACTTTTTCTTACTGTGGCCAGTCTGCCAGAAGCGATATGTCACTCGTTGTGTATCTTAAGAGATTCATCGTTACTCCTTCCATAGGTTACTGGTACTCTCTGAGTCAATACCTCTCTTGACGAAAAAGTGGCTATCTTAATAGTGCAATACTTCTTCCTCCGAGTTGCTCACACAGTTTACTACTTTTTGTGTACTTGCCAGTCTGCCAGAAGCGATATGTCACTAGTTGTGTATCATAAAAGAGTCATCGTTTCTCCTCCTAGGGGTTATTCGAGATTTCTTAATCCAAACCGCAAGTAACGAGGCATTGGCTACCTTAAGAGAGTCATAGTTACTCGTCCCAATTGCTCACCCAGTCTGCCACTTTCCTTACTGCGGCCAGTCTGCCAGAAGCGATATGTCACTCGTTGTGTATCTTAAGAGATTCATCGTTACTCCTTCCATAGGTTACTGGTATTCTCTGAGTCAATACCTCTCTTGACGAAAAAGTGGCTCTCTTAATAGTGCAATACTTCTTCCTCCCAGTTGCTCACACAGTTTACTACTTTTTTGTGTAGCTTTTGTCTGCCAGAAACTATAATTCACTAGTTTTGTATCATAAAAGAGTCATCGTTTCTCCTCCTAGGGGTTTTCGAGATTTCTTAATCCAAACCGCAAGTAACGAGGCATTGGCTACCTTAAGAGGGTTATAGTTACTCGTCCCCATTGCTCACCCAGTCTGCCACTTTTTCTTACTTTGGCCAGTCTGCCAGAAGCGATATGTCACTCGTTGTGTATCTTAAGAGATTCATCGTTACTCCTTCCATAGGTTACTGGTATTCTCTGAGTCAATACCTCTCTTGACGAAAAAGTGGCTCTCTTAATAGTGCAATACTTCTTCCTCCGAGTTGCTCACACAGTTTACTACTTTTTGTGTACTTGCCAGTCTGCCAGAAGCGATATGTCACTAGTTGTGTATCATAAAAGAGTCATCGTTTCTCCTCCTAGGGGTTTTTCGAGATTTCTTAATCCAAACCGCAAGTAACGAGGCATTGGCTACCTTAAGAGAGTCATAGTTACTCGTCCCAATTGCTCACCCAGTCTGCCACTTTTCCTTACTGCGGCCAGTCTGCCAGAAGCGATATGTCACTCGTTGTGTATCTTAAGAGATTCATCGTTACTCTTTCCATAGGTTACTGGTATTCTCTGAGTCAATGCCTCTCGTGACGAAAAAGTGGCTATCTTAATAGTGCAATACTTCTTCCTCCGAGTTGCTCACACAGTTTACTGCTTTTTGTGTAGTTTTTGTCTGCCAGAAACTATAATTCACTAGTTGTGTATCATAAAAGAGTCATCGTTTCTCCTCCTAGGGGTTATTCGAGATTTCTTAATCCAAACTGCAAGTAACGAGGCATTGGCTACCTTAAGAGAGTCATAGTTACTCGTCCCAATTGCTCACCCAGTCTGCCACTTTTCCTTACTGCGGCCAGTCTGCCAGAAGCGATATGTCACTCGTTGTGTATCTTAAGAGATTCATCGTTACTCTTTCCATAGGTTACTGGTATTCTCTGATTCAATGCCTCTCGTGACGAAAAAGTGGCTATCTTAATAGTGCAATACTTCTTCCTCCCATTTGCTCACACAGTTTACTACTTTTTTGTGTAGTTTTTGTCTGCCAGAAACTATAATTCACTAGTTTTGTATCATAAAAGAGTCATCGTTTCTCCTCCTAGGGGTTATTCGAGACCTCTTAATGCAAACCGCAAGTAACGAGGCATTGGCTACCTTAAGAGAGTCATAGTTACTCGTCCCAATTGCTCACCCAGTCTGCCACTTTTTCTTACTGCGGCCAGTCTGCCAGAAGCGATATGTCACTCGTTGTGTATCTTAAGAGATTCATCGTTACTCTTTCCATAGGTTACTGGTATTCTCTGATTCAATGCCTCTCGTGACGAAAAAGTGGCTATCTTAATAGTGCAATACTTCTTCCTCCCAGTTGCTCACACAGTTTACTACTTTTTGTGTAGTTTTTGTCTGCCAGAAACTATAATTCACTAGCTGTGTATCATAAAAGAGTCATCGTTTCTCCTCCTAGGGGTTTTCGAGATTTCTTAATCCAAACCACAAGTAACAAGGCATTGGCTACCTTAAGAGAGTCATAGTTACTCGTGCCCATTGCTCACCCAGTCTGCCACTTTTTCTTACTGTGGCCAGTCTGCCAGAAGCGATATGTCACTCGTTGTGTATCTTAAGAGATTCATCGTTACTCCTTCCATAGGTTACTGGTACTCTCTGAGTCAATACCTCTCTTGACGAAAAAGTGGCTATCTTAATAGTGCAATACTTCTTCCTCCGAGTTGCTCACACAGTTTACTACTTTTTGTGTACTTGCCAGTCTGCCAGAAGCGATATGTCACTAGTTGTGTATCATAAAAGAGTCATCGTTTCTCCTCCTAGGGGTTATTCGAGATTTCTTAATCCAAACCGCAAGTAACGAGGCATTGGCTACCTTAAGAGAGTCATAGTTACTCGTCCCAATTGCTCACCCAGTCTGCCACTTTCCTTACTGCGGCCAGTCTGCCAGAAGCGATATGTCACTCGTTGTGTATCTTAAGAGATTCATCGTTACTCCTTCCATAGGTTACTGGTATTCTCTGAGTCAATACCTCTCTTGACGAAAAAGTGGCTCTCTTAATAGTGCAATACTTCTTCCTCCCAGTTGCTCACACAGTTTACTACTTTTTTGTGTAGCTTTTGTCTGCCAGAAACTATAATTCACTAGTTTTGTATCATAAAAGAGTCATCGTTTCTCCTCCTAGGGGTTATTCGAGATTTCTTAATCCAAACTGCAAGTAACGAGGCATTGGCTACCTTAAGAGAGTCATAGTTACTCGTCCCAATTGCTCACCCAGTCTGCCACTTTTCCTTACTGCGGCCAGTCTGCCAGAAGCGATATGTCACTCGTTGTGTATCTTAAGAGATTCATCGTTACTCTTTCCATAGGTTACTGGTATTCTCTGATTCAATGCCTCTCGTGACGAAAAAGTGGCTATCTTAATAGTGCAATACTTCTTCCTCCCATTTGCTCACACAGTTTACTACTTTTTTGTGTAGTTTTTGTCTGCCAGAAACTATAATTCACTAGTTTTGTATCATAAAAGAGTCATCGTTTCTCCTCCTAGGGGTTATTCGAGACCTCTTAATGCAAACCGCAAGTAACGAGGCATTGGCTACCTTAAGAGAGTCATAGTTACTCGTCCCAATTGCTCACCCAGTCTGCCACTTTTTCTTACTGCGGCCAGTCTGCCAGAAGCGATATGTCACTCGTTGTGTATCTTAAGAGATTCATCGTTACTCTTTCCATAGGTTACTGGTATTCTCTGATTCAATGCCTCTCGTGACGAAAAAGTGGCTATCTTAATAGTGCAATACTTCTTCCTCCCAGTTGCTCACACAGTTTACTACTTTTTTGTGTAGCTTTTGTCTGCCAGAAACTATAATTCACTAGTTTTGTATCATAAAAGAGTCATCGTTTCTCCTCCTAGGGGTTTTCGAGATTTCTTAATCCAAACCGCAAGTAACGAGGCATTGGCTACCTTAAGATTGTTATAGTTACTCGTCCCCATTGTTCAACGAGTCTGCCACTTTTTCTTACTGTGGCCAGTCTGCCAGAAGCGATATGTCACTCGTTGTGTATCTTAAGAGATTCATCGTTACTCCTTCCATAGGTTACTGGTATTCTCTGAGTCAATACCTCTCTTGACGAAAAAGTGGCTATCTTAATAGTGCAATACTTCTTCCTCCGAGTTGCTCACACAGTTTACTACTTTTTGTGTACTTGCCAGTCTGCCAGAAGCGATATGTCACTAGTTGTGTATCATAAAAGAGTCATCGTTTCTCCTCCTAGGGGTTATTCGAGATTTCTTAATCCAAACCGCAAGTAACGAGGCATTGGCTACCTTAAGAGAGTCATAGTTACTCATCCCAATTGCTCACCCAGTCTGCCACTTTCCTTACTGCGGCCAGTCTGCCAGAAGCGATATGTCACTCGTTGTTATCTTAAGAGATTCATCGTTACTCTTTCCATAGGTTACTGGTATTCTCTGAGTCAATGCCTCTCGTGACGAAAAAGTGGCTATCTTAATAGTGCAATACTTCTTCCTCCCATTTGCTCACACAGTTTACTACTTTTTTGTGTAGTTTTTGTCTGCCAGAAACTATAATTCACTAGTTTTGTATCATAAAAGAGTCATCGTTTCTCCACCTAGGGGTTATTCGAGACCTCTTAATGCAAACCGCAAGTAACGAGGCATTGGCTACCTTAAGAGAGTCATAGTTACTCGTCCCAATTGCTCACCCAGTCTGCCACTTTTCCTTACTGCGGCCAGTCTGCCAGAAGCGATATGTCACTCGTTGTGTATCTTAAGAGATTCATCGTTACTCTTTCCATAGGTTACTGGTATTCTCTGATTCAATGCCTCTCGTGACGAAAAAGTGGCTATCTTAATAGTGCAATACTTCTTCCTCCGAGTTGCTCACACAGTTTACTACTTTTTGTGTAGTTTTTGTCTGCCAGAAACTATAATTCACTAGCTGTGTATCATAAAAGAGTCATCGTTTCTCCTCCTAGGGGTTTTCGAGATTTCTTAATCCAAACCACAACTAACAAGGCATTGGCTACCTTAAGAGAGTCATAGTTACTCGTGCCCATTGCTCACCCAGTCTGCCACTTTTTCTTACTGTGGCCAGTCTGCCAGAAGCGATATGTCACTCGTTGTGTATCTTAAGAGATTCATCGTTACTCCTTCCATAGGTTACTGGTACTCTCTGAGTCAATACCTCTCTTGACGAAAAAGTGGCTATCTTAATAGTGCAATACTTCTTCCTCCGAGTTGCTCACACAGTTTACTACTTTTTGTGTACTTGCCAGTCTGCCAGAAGCGATATGTCACTAGTTGTGTATCATAAAAGAGTCATCGTTTCTCCTCCTAGGGGTTATTCGAGATTTCTTAATCCAAACCGCAAGTAACGAGGCATTGGCTACCTTAAGAGAGTCATAGTTACTCGTCCCAATTGCTCACCCAGTCTGCCACTTTTCCTTACTGCGGCCAGTCTGCCAGAAGCGATATGTCACTCGTTGTGTATCTTAAGAGATTCATCGTTACTCTTTCCTTAGGTTACTGGTATTCTCTGATTCAATGCCTCTCGTGACGAAAAAGTGGCTATCTTAATAGTGCAATACTTCTTCCTCCGAGTTGCTCACACAGTTTACTACTTTTTTGTAATTGCCAGTCTGCCAGAAGCGATATGTCACTAGTTGTGTATCATAAAAGAGTCATCGTTTCTCCTCCTAGGGGTTATTCGAGATTTCTTAATCCAAACCGCAAGTAACGAGGCATTGGCTACCTTAAGAGAGTCATAGTTACTCGTCCCAATTGCTCACCCAGTCTGCCACTTTTCCTTACTGCGGCCAGTCTGCCAGAAGCGATATGTCACTCGTTGTGTGTCTTAAGAGATTCATCGTTACCCTTTCCGTAGGTTACTGGTATTCTCTGATTCAATGCCTCTCGTGACCAAAAAGTGGCTATCTTAATAGTGCAATACTTCTTCCTCCCAGTTGCTCACACAGTTTACTACTTTTTTGTGTAGTTTTTGTCTGCCAGAAACTATAATTCACTAGTTTTGTATCATAAAAGAGTCATCGTTTCTCCTCCTAGGGGTTATTCGAGACCTCTTAATCCAAACCGCAAGTAACGAGACATTGGCTACCTTAAGAGAGTCATAGTTACTCGTCCCAATTGCTCACCCAGTCTGCCACTTTTTCTTACTGCGGCCAGTCTGCCAGAAGCGATATGTCACTCGTTGTGTATCTTAAGAGATTCATCGTTACTCCTTCCATAGGTTACTGGTATTCTCTGAGTCAATACCTCTCGTGACGAAAAAGTGGCTATCTTAATAGTGCAATACCTCTTCCTCCGAGTTGCTCACACAGTTTACTACTTTTTGTGTAGTTTTTGTCTGCCAGAAACTATAATTCACTAGCAGTGTATCATAAAAGAGTCATCGTTTCTCCTCCTAGGGGTTTTCGAGATTTCTTAATCCAAACCGCAAGTAACGAGGCATTGGCTACCTTAAGAGAGTCATAGTTACTCGTCCCCATTGCTCACCCAGTCTGCCACTTTTTCTTACTTTGGCCAGTCTGCCAGAAGCGATATGTCACTCGTTGTGTATCTTAAGAGATTCATCGTTACTCCTTCCATAGGTTACTGGTATTCTCTGAGTCAATACCTCTCTTGACGAAAAAGTGGCTCTCTTAATAGTGCAATACTTCTTCCTCCGAGTTGCTCACACAGTTTACTACTTTTTGTGTACTTGCCAGTCTGCCAGAAGCGATATGTCACTAGTTGTGTATCATAAAAGAGTCATCGTTTCTCCTCCTAGGGGTTATTCGAGATTTCTTAATCCAAACCGCAAGTAACGAGGCATTGGCTACCTTAAGAGAGTCATAGTTACTCGTCCCAATTGCTCACCCAGTCTGCCACTTTCCTTACTGCGGCCAGTCTGCCAGAAGCGATATGTCACTCGTTGTGTATCTTAAGAGATTCATCGTTACTCTTTCCATAGGTTACTGGTATTCTCTGAGTCAATGCCTCTCGTGACGAAAAAGTGGCTATCTTAATAGTGCAATACTTCTTCCTCCGAGTTGCTCACACAGTTTACTGCTTTTTGTGTAGTTTTTGTCTGCCAGAAACTATAATTCACTAGTTGTGTATCATAAAAGAGTCATCGTTTCTCCTCCTAGGGGTTATTCGAGATTTCTTAATCCAAACTGCAAGTAACGAGGCATTGGCTACCTTAAGAGAGTCATAGTTACTCGTCCCAATTGCTCACCCAGTCTGCCACTTTTCCTTACTGCGGCCAGTCTGCCAGAAGCGATATGTCACTCGTTGTGTATCTTAAGAGATTCATCGTTACTCCTTCCATAGGTTACTGGTATTCTCTGAGTCAATACCTCTCTTGACGAAAAAGTGGCTATCTTAATAGTGCAATACTTCTTCCTCCGAGTTGCTCACACAGTTTACTGCTTTTTGTGTAGTTTTTGTCTGCCAGAAACTATAATTCACTAGTTTTGTATCATAAAAGAGTCATCGTTTCTCCTCCTAGGGGTTATTCGAGACCTCTTAATGCAAACCGCAAGTAACGAGGCATTGGCTACCTTAAGAGAGTCATAGTTACTCGTCCCAATTGCTCACCCAGTCTGCCACTTTTCCTTACTGCGGCCAGTCTGCCAGAAGCGATATGTCACTCGTTGTGTATCTTAAGAGATTCATCGTTACTCTTTCCATAGGTTACTGGTATTCTCTGATTCAATGCCTCTCGTGACGAAAAAGTGGCTATCTTAATAGTGCAATACTTCTTCCTCCGAGTTGCTCACACAGTTTACTACTTTTTGTGTAGTTTTTGTCTGCCAGAAACTATAATTCACTAGCTGTGTATCATAAAAGAGTCATCGTTTCTCCTCCTAGGGGTTTTCGAGATTTCTTAATCCAAACCACAAGTAACAAGGCATTGGCTACCTTAAGAGAGTCATAGTTACTCGTGCCCATTGCTCACCCAGTCTGCCACTTTTTCTTACTGTGGCCAGTCTGCCAGAAGCGATATGTCACTCGTTGTGTATCTTAAGAGATTCATCGTTACTCCTTCCATAGGTTACTGGTATTCTCTGAGTCAATACCTCTCTTGACGAAAAAGTGGCTATCTTAATAGTGCAATACTTCTTCCTCCGAGTTGCTCACACAGTTTACTACTTTTTGTGTAGTATTTGACTGCCAGAAACTATAATTCACTAGCTGTGTATCATAAAAGAGTCATTGTTTCTCCTCCTAGGGGTTATTCGAGATTTCTTAATCCAAACCGCAAGTAACGAGGCATTGGCTACCTTAAGAGAGTCATAGTTACTCGTCCCAATTGCTCACCCAGTCTGCCACTTTCCTTACTGCGGCCAGTCTGCCAGAAGCGATATGTCACTCGTTGTGTATCTTAAGAGATTCATCGTTACTCTTTCCATAGGTTACTGGTATTCTCTGAGTCAATGCCTCTCGTGACGAAAAAGTGGCTATCTTAATAGTGCAATACTTCTTCCTCCGAGTTGCTCACACAGTTTACTACTTTTTTGTACTTGCCAGTCTGCCAGAAGCGATATGTCACTAGTTGTGTATCATAAAAGAGTCATCGTTTCTCCTCCTAGGGGTTATTCGAGATTTCTTAATCCAAACCGCAAGTAACGAGGCATTGGCTACCTTAAGAGAGTCATAGTTACTCGTCCCAATTGCTCACCCAGTCTGCCACTTTTCCTTACTGCGGCCAGTCTGCCAGAAGCGATATGTCACTCGTTGTGTATCTTAAGAGATTCATCGTTACCCTTTCCGTAGGTTACTGGTATTCTCTGATTCAATGCCTCTCGTGACCAAAAAGTGGCTATCTTAATAGTGCAATACTTCTTCCTCCCAGTTGCTCACACAGTTTACTATTTTTTTGTGTAGTTTTTGTCTGCCAGAAACTATAATTCACTAGTTTTGTATCATAAAAGAGTCATCGTTTCTCCTCCTAGGTGTTATTCGAGACCTCTTAATCCAAACCGCAAGTAACGAGACATTGGCTACCTTAAGAGAGTCATAGTTACTCGTCCCAATTGCTCACCCAGTCTGCCACTTTTTCTTACTGCGGCCAGTCTGCCAGAAGCGATATGTCACTCGTTGTGTATCTTAAGAGATTCATCGTTACTCCTTCCATAGGTTACTGGTATTCTCTGAGTCAATACCTCTCGTGACGAAAAAGTGGCTATCTTAATAGTGCAATACCTCTTCCTCCGAGTTGCTCACACAGTTTACTACTTTTTGTGTAGTTTTTGTCTGCCAGAAACTATAATTCACTAGCAGTGTATCATAAAAGAGTCATCGTTTCTCCTCCTAGGGGTTTTCGAGATTTCTTAATCCAAACCGCAAGTAACGAGGCATTGGCTACCTTAAGAGAGTCATAGTTACTCGTCCCAATTGCTCACCCAGTCTGCCACTTTTCCTTACTGCGGCCAGTCTGCCAGAAGCGATATGTCACTCGTTGTGTATCTTAAGAGATTCATCGTTACTCTTTCCATAGGTTACTGGTATTCTCTGATTCAATGCCTCTCGTGTCGAAAAAGTGGCTATCTTAATAGTGCAATACTACTTCCTCCCAGTTGCTCACACAGTTTACTACTTTTTTGTGTAGTTTTTGTCTGCCAGAAACTATAATTCACTAGTTTTGTATCATAAAAGAGTCATCGTTTCTCCTCCTAGGGGTTATTCGATATTTCTTAATCCAAACCGCAAGTAACGAGGCATTGGCTACCTTAAGAGAGTCATAGTTACTCGTCCCAATTGCTCACCCAGTCTGCCACTTTCCTTACTGCGGCCAGTCTGCCAGAAGCGATATGTCACTCGTTGTGTATCTTAAGAGATTCATCGTTACTCTTTCCATAGGTTACTGGTATTCTCTGAGTCAATGCCTCTCGTGACGAAAAAGTGGCTATCTTAATAGTGCAATACTTCTTCCTCCGAGTTGCTCACACAGTTTACTGCTTTTTGTGTAGTTTTTGTCTGCCAGAAACTATAATTCACTAGTTGTGTATCATAAAAGAGTCATCGTTTCTCCTCCTAGGGGTTATTCGAGATTTCTTAATCCAAACTGCAAGTAACGAGGCATTGGCTACCTTAAGAGAGTCATAGTTACTCGTCCCAATTGCTCACCCAGTCTGCCACTTTTCCTTACTGCGGCCAGTCTGCCAGAAGCGATATGTCACTCGTTGTGTATCTTAAGAGATTCATCGTTACTCCTTCCATAGGTTACTGGTATTCTCTGAGTCAATACCTCTCTTGACGAAAAAGTGGCTATCTTAATAGTGCAATACTTCTTCCTCCGAGTTGCTCACACAGTTTAATGCTTTTTGTGTAGTTTTTGTCTGCCAGAAACTATAATTCACTAGTTGTGTATCATAAAAGAGTCATCGTTTCTCCTCCTAGGGGTTATTCGAGATTTCTTAATCCAAACCGCAAGTAACGAGGCATTGGCTACCTTAAGAGAGTCATAGTTACTCGTCCCAATTGCTCACCCAGTCTGCCACTTTTCCTTACTGCGGCCAGTCTGCCAGAAGCGATATGTCACTCGTTGTGTATCTTAAGAGATTCATCGTTACTCTTTCCATAGGTTACTGGTATTCTCTGATTCAATGCCTCTCGTGACGAAAAAGTGGCTATCTTAATAGTGCAATACTTCTTCCTCCCAGTTGCTCACACAGTTTACTACTTTTTTGTGTAGTTTTTGTCTGCCAGAAACTATAATTCACTAGTTTTGTATCATAAAAGAGTCATCGTTTCTCCTCCTAGGGGTTTTAGAGATTTCTTAATCCAAACCGCAAGTAACGAGGCATTGGCTACCTTAAGAGGGTTATAGTTACTCGTCCCCATTGCTCAACGAGTCTGCCACTTTTTCTTACTGTGGCCAGTCTGCCAGAAGCGATATGTCACTCGTTGTGTATCTTAAGAGATTCATCGTTACTCCTTCCATAGGTTACTGGTATTCTCTGAGTCAATACCTCTCGTGACGAAAAAGTGGCTATCTTAATAGTGCAATACTTCTTCCTCCGAGTTGCTCACACAGTTTACTACTTTTTGTGTAGTTTTTGTCTGCCAGAAACTATAATTCACTAGCAGTGTATCATAAAAGAGTCATCGTTTCTCCTCCTAGGGGTTTTCGAGATTTCTTAATCCAAAATGCAAGTAACGAGGCATTGGCTACCTTAAGAGAGTCATAGTTACTCGTCCCCATTGCTCACCCAGTCTGCCACTTTTTCTTACTTTGGCCAGTCTGCCAGAAGCGATATGTCACTCGTTGTGTATCTTAAGATATTCATCGTTACTCCTTCCATAGGTTACTGGTATTCTCTGAGTCAATACCTCTCTTGACGAAAAAGTGGCTCTCTTAATAGTGCAATACTTCTTCCTCCGAGTTGCTCACACAGTTTACTACTTTTGTGTACTTGCCAGTCTGCCAGAAGCGATATGTCACTAGTTTTGTATCATAAAAGAGTCATCGTTTCTCCTCCTAGGGGTTATTCGAGATTTCTTAATCCAAACCGCAAGTAACGAGGCATTGGCTACCTTAAGAGAGTCATAGTTACTCGTCCCAATTGCTCACCCAGTCTGCCACTTTCCTTACTGCGGCCAGTCTGCCAGAAGCGATATGTCACTCGTTGTGTATCTTAAGAGATTCATCGTTACTCTTTCCATAGGTTACTGGTATTCTCTGAGTCAATGCCTCTCGTGACGAAAAAGTGGCTATCTTAATAGTGCAATACTTCTTCCTCCGAGTTGCTCACACAGTTTACTGCTTTTTGTGTAGTTTTTGTCTGCCAGAAACTATAATTCACTAGTTGTGTATCATAAAAGAGTCATCGTTTCTCCTCCTAGGGGTTATTCGAGATTTCTTAATCCAAACTGCAAGTAACGAGGCATTGGCTACCTTAAGAGAGTCATAGTTACTCGTCCCAATTGCTCACCCAGTCTGCCACTTTCCTTACTGCGGCCAGTCTGCCAGAAGCGATATGTCACTCGTTGTGTATCTTAAGAGATTCATCGTTACTCCTTCCATAGGTTACTGGTATTCTCAGAGTCAATACCTCTCTTGACGAAAAAGTGGCTATCTTAATAGTGCAATACTTCTTCCTCCGAGTTGCTCACACAGTTTACTACTTTTTGTGTACTTGCCAGTCTGCCAGAAGCGATATGTCACTAGTTGTGTATCATAAAAGAGTCATCGTTTCTCCTCCTAGGGGTTATTCGAGATTTCTTAATCCAAACCGCAAGTAACGAGGCATTGGCTACCTTAAGAGAGTCATAGTTACTCGTCCCAATTGCTCACCCAGTCTGCCACTTTCCTTACTGCGGCCAGTCTGCCAGAAGCGATATGTCACTCATTGTGTATCTTAAGAGATTCATCGTTACTCTTTCCATAGGTTACTGGTATTCTCTGAGTCAATGCCTCTCGTGACGAAAAAGTGGCTATCTTAATAGTGCAATACTTCTTCCTCCGAGTTGCTCACACAGTTTACTACTTTTTTGTACTTGCCAGTCTGCCAGAAGCGATATGTCACTAGTTGTGTATCATAAAAGAGTCATCGTTTCTCCTCCTAGGGGTTATTCGAGATTTCTTAATCCAAACCGCAAGTAACGAGGCATTGGCTACCTTAAGAGAGTCATAGTTACTCGTCCCAATTGCTCACCCAGTCTGCCACTTTTCCTTACTGCGGCCAGTCTGCCAGAAGCGATATGTCACTCGTTGTGTATCTTAAGAGATTCATCGTTACCCTTTCCGTAGGTTACTGGTATTCTCTGATTCAATGCCTCTCGTGACCAAAAAGTGGCTATCTTAATAGTGCAATACTTCTTCCTCCCAGTTGCTCACACAGTTTACTACTTTTTTGTGTAGTTTTTGTCTGCCAGAAACTATAATTCACTAGTTTTGTATCATAAAAGAGTCATCGTTTCTCCTCCTAGGGGTTATTCGAGACCTCTTAATCCAAACCGCAAGTAACGAGGCATTGGCTACCTTAAGAGAGTCATAGTTACTCGTCCCAATTGCTCACCCAGTCTGCCACTTTTTCTTACTGCGGCCAGTCTGCCAGAAACGATATGTCACTCGTTGTGTATCTTAAGAGATTCATCGTTACTCCTTCCATAGGTTACTGGTATTCTCTGAGTCAATACCTCTCGTGACGAAAAAGTGGCTATCTTAATAGTGCAATACTTCTTCCTCCGAGTTGCTCACACAGTTTACTACTTTTTGTGTAGTTTTTGTCTGCCAGAAACTATAATTCACTAGCAGTGTATCATAAAAGAGTCATCGTTTCTCCTCCTAGGGGTTTTCGAGATTTCTTAATCCAAACCGCAAGTAACGAGGCATTGGCTACCTTAAGAGAGTCATAGTTACTCGTCCCCATTGCTCACCCAGTCTGCCACTTTTTCTTACTTTGGCCAGTCTGCCAGAAGCGATATGTCACTCGTTGTGTATCTTAAGATATTCATCGTTACTCCTTCCATAGGTTACTGGTATTCTCTGAGTCAATACCTCTCTTGACGAAAAAGTGGCTCTCTTAATAGTGCAATACTTCTTCCTCCGAGTTGCTCACACAGTTTACTACTTTTGTGTACTTGCCAGTCTGCCAGAAGCGATATGTCACTAGTTTTGTATCATAAAAGAGTCATCGTTTCTCCTCCTAGGGGTTATTCGAGATTTCTTAATCCAAACCGCAAGTAACGAGGCATTGGCTACCTTAAGAGAGTCATAGTTACTCGTCCCAATTGCTCACCCAGTCTGCCACTTTCCTTACTGCGGCCAGTCTGCCAGAAGCGATATGTCACTCGTTGTGTATCTTAAGAGATTCATCGTTACTCCTTCCATAGGTTACTGGTATTCTCAGAGTCAATACCTCTCTTGACGAAAAAGTGGCTATCTTAATAGTGCAATACTTCTTCCTCCGAGTTGCTCACACAGTTTACTACTTTTTGTGTACTTGCCAGTCTGCCAGAAGCGATATGTCACTAGTTGTGTATCATAAAAGAGTCATCGTTTCTCCTCCTAGGGGTTATTCGAGATTTCTTAATCCAAACCGCAAGTAACGAGGCATTGGCTACCTTAAGAGAGTCATAGTTACTCGTCCCAATTGCTCACCCAGTCTGCCACTTTCCTTACTGCGGCCAGTCTGCCAGAAGCGATATGTCACTCATTGTGTATCTTAAGAGATTCATCGTTACTCTTTCCATAGGTTACTGGTATTCTCTGAGTCAATGCCTCTCGTGACGAAAAAGTGGCTATCTTAATAGTGCAATACTTCTTCCTCCGAGTTGCTCACACAGTTTACTGCTTTTTGTGTAGTTTTTGTCTGCCAGAAACTATAATTCACTAGTTGTGTATCATAAAAGAGTCATCGTTTCTCCTCCTAGGGGTTATTCGAGATTTCTTAATCCAAACTGCAAGTAACGAGGCATTGGCTACCTTAAGAGAGTCATAGTTACTCGTCCCAATTGCTCACCCAGTCTGCCACTTTCCTTACTGCGGCCAGTCTGCCAGAAGCGATATGTCACTCGTTGTGTATCTTAAGAGATTCATCGTTACTCCTTCCATAGGTTACTGGTATTCTCAGAGTCAATACCTCTCTTGACGAAAAAGTGGCTATCTTAATAGTGCAATACTTCTTCCTCCGAGTTGCTCACACAGTTTACTACTTTTTGTGTACTTGCCAGTCTGCCAGAAGCGATATGTCACTAGTTGTGTATCATAAAAGAGTCATCGTTTCTCCTCCTAGGGGTTATTCGAGATTTCTTAATCCAAACCGCAAGTAACGAGGCATTGGCTACCTTAAGAGAGTCATAGTTACTCGTCCCAATTGCTCACCCAGTCTGCCACTTTCCTTACTGCGGCCAGTCTGCCAGAAGCGATATGTCACTCATTGTGTATCTTAAGAGATTCATCGTTACTCTTTCCATAGGTTACTGGTATTCTCTGAGTCAATGCCTCTCGTGACGAAAAAGTGGCTATCTTAATAGTGCAATACTTCTTCCTCCGAGTTGCTCACACAGTTTACTACTTTTTTGTACTTGCCAGTCTGCCAGAAGCGATATGTCACTAGTTGTGTATCATAAAAGAGTCATCGTTTCTCCTCCTAGGGGTTATTCGAGATTTCTTAATCCAAACCGCAAGTAACGAGGCATTGGCTACCTTAAGAGAGTCATAGTTACTCGTCCCAATTGCTCACCCAGTCTGCCACTTTTCCTTACTGCGGCCAGTCTGCCAGAAGCGATATGTCACTCGTTGTGTATCTTAAGAGATTCATCGTTACCCTTTCCGTAGGTTACTGGTATTCTCTGATTCAATGCCTCTCGTGACCAAAAAGTGGCTATCTTAATAGTGCAATACTTCTTCCTCCCAGTTGCTCACACAGTTTACTACTTTTTTGTGTAGTTTTTGTCTGCCAGAAACTATAATTCACTAGTTTTGTATCATAAAAGAGTCATCGTTTCTCCTCCTAGGGGTTATTCGAGACCTCTTAATCCAAACCGCAAGTAACGAGGCATTGGCTACCTTAAGAGAGTCATAGTTACTCGTCCCAATTGCTCACCCAGTCTGCCACTTTTTCTTACTGCGGCCAGTCTGCCAGAAACGATATGTCACTCGTTGTGTATCTTAAGAGATTCATCGTTACTCCTTCCATAGGTTACTGGTATTCTCTGAGTCAATACCTCTCGTGACGAAAAAGTGGCTATCTTAATAGTGCAATACTTCTTCCTCCGAGTTGCTCACACAGTTTACTACTTTTTGTGTAGTTTTTGTCTGCCAGAAACTATAATTCACTAGCAGTGTATCATAAAAGAGTCATCGTTTCTCCTCCTAGGGGTTTTCGAGATTTCTTAATCCAAACCGCAAGTAACGAGGCATTGGCTACCTTAAGAGAGTCATAGTTACTCGTCCCCATTGCTCACCCAGTCTGCCACTTTTTCTTACTTTGGCCAGTCTGCCAGAAGCGATATGTCACTCGTTGTGTATCTTAAGAGATTCATCGTTACTCCTTCCATAGGTTACTGGTATTCTCTGAGTCAATACCTCTCTTGACGAAAAAGTGGCTCTCTTAATAGTGCAATACTTCTTCCTCCGAGTTGCTCACACAGTTTACTACTTTTTGTGTACTTGCCAGTCTGCCAGAAGCGATATGTCACTAGTTGTGTATCATAAAAGAGTCATCGTTTCTCCTCCTAGGGGTTATTCGAGACCTCTTAATGCAAACCGCAAGTAACGAGGCATTGGCTACCTTAAGAGAGTCATAGTTACTCGTCCCAATTGCTCACCCAGTCTGCCACTTTTCCTTACTGCGGCCAGTCTGCCAGAAGCGATATGTCACTCGTTGTGTATCTTAAGAGATTCATCGTTACTCTTTCCATAGGTTACTGGTATTCTCTGATTCAATGCCTCTCGTGACGAAAAAGTGGCTATCTTAATAGTGCAATACTTCTTCCTCCGAGTTGCTCACACAGTTTACTACTTTTTGTGTAGTTTTTGTCTGCCAGAAACTATAATTCACTAGCTGTGTATCATAAAAGAGTCATCGTTTCTCCTCCTAGGGGTTTTCGAGATTTCTTAATCCAAACCACAAGTAACAAGGCATTGGCTACCTTAAGAGAGTCATAGTTACTCGTGCCCATTGCTCACCCAGTCTGCCACTTTTTCTTACTGTGGCCAGTCTGCCAGAAGCGATATGTCACTCGTTGTGTATCTTAAGAGATTCATCGTTACTCCTTCCATAGGTTACTGGTATTCTCTGAGTCAATACCTCTCTTGACGAAAAAGTGGCTATCTTAATAGTGCAATACTTCTTCCTCCGAGTTGCTCACACAGTTTACTGCTTTTTGTGTAGTTTTTGTCTGCCAGAAACTATAATTCACTAGTTTTGTATCATAAAAGAGTCATCGTTTCTCCTCCTAGGGGTTATTCGAGACCTCTTAATGCAAACCGCAAGTAACGAGGCATTGGCTACCTTAAGAGAGTCATAGTTACTCGTCCCAATTGCTCACCCAGTCTGCCACTTTTCCTTACTGCGGCCAGTCTGCCAGAAGCGATATGTCACTCGTTGTGTATCTTAAGAGATTCATCGTTACTCTTTCCATAGGTTACTGGTATTCTCTGATTCAATGCCTCTCGTGACGAAAAAGTGGCTATCTTAATAGTGCAATACTTCTTCCTCCGAGTTGCTCACACAGTTTACTACTTTTTGTGTAGTTTTTGTCTGCCAGAAACTATAATTCACTAGCTGTGTATCATAAAAGAGTCATCGTTTCTCCTCCTAGGGGTTTTCGAGATTTCTTAATCCAAACCACAAGTAACAAGGCATTGGCTACCTTAAGAGAGTCATAGTTACTCGTGCCCATTGCTCACCCAGTCTGCCACTTTTTCTTACTGTGGCCAGTCTGCCAGAAGCGATATGTCACTCGTTGTGTATCTTAAGAGATTCATCGTTACTCCTTCCATAGGTTACTGGTATTCTCTGAGTCAATACCTCTCTTGACGAAAAAGTGGCTATCTTAATAGTGCAATACTTCTTCCTCCGAGTTGCTCACACAGTTTACTACTTTTTGTGTAGTATTTGACTGCCAGAAACTATAATTCACTAGCTGTGTATCATAAAAGAGTCATTGTTTCTCCTCCTAGGGGTTATTCGAGATTTCTTAATCCAAACCGCAAGTAACGAGGCATTGGCTACCTTAAGAGAGTCATAGTTACTCGTCCCAATTGCTCACCCAGTCTGCCACTTTCCTTACTGCGGCCAGTCTGCCAGAAGCGATATGTCACTCGTTGTGTATCTTAAGAGATTCATCGTTACTCTTTCCATAGGTTACTGGTATTCTCTGAGTCAATGCCTCTCGTGACGAAAAAGTGGCTATCTTAATAGTGCAATACTTCTTCCTCCGAGTTGCTCACACAGTTTACTACTTTTTTGTACTTGCCAGTCTGCCAGAAGCGATATGTCACTAGTTGTGTATCATAAAAGAGTCATCGTTTCTCCTCCTAGGGGTTATTCGAGATTTCTTAATCCAAACCGCAAGTAACGAGGCATTGGCTACCTTAAGAGAGTCATAGTTACTCGTCCCAATTGCTCACCCAGTCTGCCACTTTTCCTTACTGCGGCCAGTCTGCCAGAAGCGATATGTCACTCGTTGTGTATCTTAAGAGATTCATCGTTACCCTTTCCGTAGGTTACTGGTATTCTCTGATTCAATGCCTCTCGTGACCAAAAAGTGGCTATCTTAATAGTGCAATACTTCTTCCTCCCAGTTGCTCACACAGTTTACTATTTTTTTGTGTAGTTTTTGTCTGCCAGAAACTATAATTCACTAGTTTTGTATCATAAAAGAGTCATCGTTTCTCCTCCTAGGTGTTATTCGAGACCTCTTAATCCAAACCGCAAGTAACGAGACATTGGCTACCTTAAGAGAGTCATAGTTACTCGTCCCAATTGCTCACCCAGTCTGCCACTTTTTCTTACTGCGGCCAGTCTGCCAGAAGCGATATGTCACTCGTTGTGTATCTTAAGAGATTCATCGTTACTCCTTCCATAGGTTACTGGTATTCTCTGAGTCAATACCTCTCGTGACGAAAAAGTGGCTATCTTAATAGTGCAATACCTCTTCCTCCGAGTTGCTCACACAGTTTACTACTTTTTGTGTAGTTTTTGTCTGCCAGAAACTATAATTCACTAGCAGTGTATCATAAAAGAGTCATCGTTTCTCCTCCTAGGGGTTTTCGAGATTTCTTAATCCAAACCGCAAGTAACGAGGCATTGGCTACCTTAAGAGAGTCATAGTTACTCGTCCCAATTGCTCACCCAGTCTGCCACTTTTCCTTACTGCGGCCAGTCTGCCAGAAGCGATATGTCACTCGTTGTGTATCTTAAGAGATTCATCGTTACTCTTTCCATAGGTTACTGGTATTCTCTGATTCAATGCCTCTCGTGTCGAAAAAGTGGCTATCTTAATAGTGCAATACTACTTCCTCCCAGTTGCTCACACAGTTTACTACTTTTTTGTGTAGTTTTTGTCTGCCAGAAACTATAATTCACTAGTTTTGTATCATAAAAGAGTCATCGTTTCTCCTCCTAGGGGTTATTCGATATTTCTTAATCCAAACCGCAAGTAACGAGGCATTGGCTACCTTAAGAGAGTCATAGTTACTCGTCCCAATTGCTCACCCAGTCTGCCACTTTCCTTACTGCGGCCAGTCTGCCAGAAGCGATATGTCACTCGTTGTGTATCTTAAGAGATTCATCGTTACTCTTTCCATAGGTTACTGGTATTCTCTGAGTCAATGCCTCTCGTGACGAAAAAGTGGCTATCTTAATAGTGCAATACTTCTTCCTCCGAGTTGCTCACACAGTTTACTGCTTTTTGTGTAGTTTTTGTCTGCCAGAAACTATAATTCACTAGTTGTGTATCATAAAAGAGTCATCGTTTCTCCTCCTAGGGGTTATTCGAGATTTCTTAATCCAAACTGCAAGTAACGAGGCATTGGCTACCTTAAGAGAGTCATAGTTACTCGTCCCAATTGCTCACCCAGTCTGCCACTTTTCCTTACTGCGGCCAGTCTGCCAGAAGCGATATGTCACTCGTTGTGTATCTTAAGAGATTCATCGTTACTCCTTCCATAGGTTACTGGTATTCTCTGAGTCAATACCTCTCTTGACGAAAAAGTGGCTATCTTAATAGTGCAATACTTCTTCCTCCGAGTTGCTCACACAGTTTAATGCTTTTTGTGTAGTTTTTGTCTGCCAGAAACTATAATTCACTAGTTGTGTATCATAAAAGAGTCATCGTTTCTCCTCCTAGGGGTTATTCGAGATTTCTTAATCCAAACCGCAAGTAACGAGGCATTGGCTACCTTAAGAGAGTCATAGTTACTCGTCCCAATTGCTCACCCAGTCTGCCACTTTTCCTTACTGCGGCCAGTCTGCCAGAAGCGATATGTCACTCGTTGTGTATCTTAAGAGATTCATCGTTACTCTTTCCATAGGTTACTGGTATTCTCTGATTCAATGCCTCTCGTGACGAAAAAGTGGCTATCTTAATAGTGCAATACTTCTTCCTCCCAGTTGCTCACACAGTTTACTACTTTTTTGTGTAGTTTTTGTCTGCCAGAAACTATAATTCACTAGTTTTGTATCATAAAAGAGTCATCGTTTCTCCTCCTAGGGGTTTTAGAAATTTCTTAATCCAAACCGCAAGTAACGAGGCATTGGCTACCTTAAGAGGGTTATAGTTACTCGTCCCCATTGCTCAACGAGTCTGCCACTTTTTCTTACTGTGGCCAGTCTGCCAGAAGCGATATGTCACTCGTTGTGTATCTTAAGAGATTCATCGTTACTCCTTCCATAGGTTACTGGTATTCTCTGAGTCAATACCTCTCGTGACGAAAAAGTGGCTATCTTAATAGTGCAATACTTCTTCCTCCGAGTTGCTCACACAGTTTACTACTTTTTGTGTAGTTTTTGTCTGCCAGAAACTATAATTCACTAGCAGTGTATCATAAAAGAGTCATCGTTTCTCCTCCTAGGGGTTTTCGAGATTTCTTAATCCAAAATGCAAGTAACGAGGCATTGGCTACCTTAAGAGAGTCATAGTTACTCGTCCCCATTGCTCACCCAGTCTGCCACTTTTTCTTACTTTGGCCAGTCTGCCAGAAGCGATATGTCACTCGTTGTGTATCTTAAGATATTCATCGTTACTCCTTCCATAGGTTACTGGTATTCTCTGAGTCAATACCTCTCTTGACGAAAAAGTGGCTCTCTTAATAGTGCAATACTTCTTCCTCCGAGTTGCTCACACAGTTTACTACTTTTGTGTACTTGCCAGTCTGCCAGAAGCGATATGTCACTAGTTTTGTATCATAAAAGAGTCATCGTTTCTCCTCCTAGGGGTTATTCGAGATTTCTTAATCCAAACCGCAAGTAACGAGGCATTGGCTACCTTAAGAGAGTCATAGTTACTCGTCCCAATTGCTCACCCAGTCTGCCACTTTCCTTACTGCGGCCAGTCTGCCAGAAGCGATATGTCACTCGTTGTGTATCTTAAGAGATTCATCGTTACTCTTTCCATAGGTTACTGGTATTCTCTGAGTCAATGCCTCTCGTGACGAAAAAGTGGCTATCTTAATAGTGCAATACTTCTTCCTCCGAGTTGCTCACACAGTTTACTGCTTTTTGTGTAGTTTTTGTCTGCCAGAAACTATAATTCACTAGTTGTGTATCATAAAAGAGTCATCGTTTCTCCTCCTAGGGGTTATTCGAGATTTCTTAATCCAAACTGCAAGTAACGAGGCATTGGCTACCTTAAGAGAGTCATAGTTACTCGTCCCAATTGCTCACCCAGTCTGCCACTTTCCTTACTGCGGCCAGTCTGCCAGAAGCGATATGTCACTCGTTGTGTATCTTAAGAGATTCATCGTTACTCCTTCCATAGGTTACTGGTATTCTCAGAGTCAATACCTCTCTTGACGAAAAAGTGGCTATCTTAATAGTGCAATACTTCTTCCTCCGAGTTGCTCACACAGTTTACTACTTTTTGTGTACTTGCCAGTCTGCCAGAAGCGATATGTCACTAGTTGTGTATCATAAAAGAGTCATCGTTTCTCCTCCTAGGGGTTATTCGAGATTTCTTAATCCAAACCGCAAGTAACGAGGCATTGGCTACCTTAAGAGAGTCATAGTTACTCGTCCCAATTGCTCACCCAGTCTGCCACTTTCCTTACTGCGGCCAGTCTGCCAGAAGCGATATGTCACTCATTGTGTATCTTAAGAGATTCATCGTTACTCTTTCCATAGGTTACTGGTATTCTCTGAGTCAATGCCTCTCGTGACGAAAAAGTGGCTATCTTAATAGTGCAATACTTCTTCCTCCGAGTTGCTCACACAGTTTACTACTTTTTTGTACTTGCCAGTCTGCCAGAAGCGATATGTCACTAGTTGTGTATCATAAAAGAGTCATCGTTTCTCCTCCTAGGGGTTATTCGAGATTTCTTAATCCAAACCGCAAGTAACGAGGCATTGGCTACCTTAAGAGAGTCATAGTTACTCGTCCCAATTGCTCACCCAGTCTGCCACTTTTCCTTACTGCGGCCAGTCTGCCAGAAGCGATATGTCACTCGTTGTGTATCTTAAGAGATTCATCGTTACCCTTTCCGTAGGTTACTGGTATTCTCTGATTCAATGCCTCTCGTGACCAAAAAGTGGCTATCTTAATAGTGCAATACTTCTTCCTCCCAGTTGCTCACACAGTTTACTACTTTTTTGTGTAGTTTTTGTCTGCCAGAAACTATAATTCACTAGTTTTGTATCATAAAAGAGTCATCGTTTCTCCTCCTAGGGGTTATTCGAGACCTCTTAATCCAAACCGCAAGTAACGAGGCATTGGCTACCTTAAGAGAGTCATAGTTACTCGTCCCAATTGCTCACCCAGTCTGCCACTTTTTCTTACTGCGGCCAGTCTGCCAGAAACGATATGTCACTCGTTGTGTATCTTAAGAGATTCATCGTTACTCCTTCCATAGGTTACTGGTATTCTCTGAGTCAATACCTCTCGTGACGAAAAAGTGGCTATCTTAATAGTGCAATACTTCTTCCTCCGAGTTGCTCACACAGTTTACTACTTTTTGTGTAGTTTTTGTCTGCCAGAAACTATAATTCACTAGCAGTGTATCATAAAAGAGTCATCGTTTCTCCTCCTAGGGGTTTTCGAGATTTCTTAATCCAAACCGCAAGTAACGAGGCATTGGCTACCTTAAGAGAGTCATAGTTACTCGTCCCCATTGCTCACCCAGTCTGCCACTTTTTCTTACTTTGGCCAGTCTGCCAGAAGCGATATGTCACTCGTTGTGTATCTTAAGAGATTCATCGTTACTCCTTCCATAGGTTACTGGTATTCTCTGAGTCAATACCTCTCTTGACGAAAAAGTGGCTCTCTTAATAGTGCAATACTTCTTCCTCCGAGTTGCTCACACAGTTTACTACTTTTTGTGTACTTGCCAGTCTGCCAGAAGCGATATGTCACTAGTTGTGTATCATAAAAGAGTCATCGTTTCTCCTCCTAGGGGTTATTCGAGATTTCTTAATCCAAACCGCAAGTAACGAGGCATTGGCTACCTTAAGAGAGTCATAGTTACTCGTCCCAATTGCTCACCCAGTCTGCCACTTTCCTTACTGCGGCCAGTCTGCCAGAAGCGATATGTCACTCGTTGTGTATCTTAAGAGATTCATCGTTACTCTTTCCATAGGTTACTGGTATTCTCTGATTCAATGCCTCTCGTGACGAAAAAGTGGCTATCTTAATAGTGCAATACTTCTTCCTCCCAGTTGCTCACACAGTTTACTACTTTTTTGTGTAGTTTTTGTCTGCCAGAAACTATAATTCACTAGTTTTGTATCATAAAAGAGTCATCGTTTCTCCTCCTAGGGGTTTTCGAGATTTCTTAATCCAAACCGCAAGTAACGAGGCATTGGCTACCTTAAGAGGGTTATAGTTACTCGTCCCCATTGCTCAACGAGTCTGCCACTTTTTCTTACTGTGGCCAGTCTGCCAGAAGCGATATGTCACTCGTTGTGTATCTTAAGAGATTCATCGTTACTCCTTCCATAGGTTACTGGTATTCTCTGAGTCAATACCTCTCGTGACGAAAAAGTGGCTATCTTAATAGTGCAATACTTCTTCCTCCGAGTTGCTCACACAGTTTACTACTTTTTGTGTAGTTTTTGTCTGCCAGAAACTATAATTCACTAGCAGTGTATCATAAAAGAGTCATCGTTTCTCCTCCTAGGGGTTTTCGAGATTTCTTAATCCAAACCGCAAGTAACGAGGCATTGGCTACCTTAAGAGAGTCATAGTTACTCGTCCCCATTGCTCACCCAGTCTGCCACTTTTTCTTACTTTGGCCAGTCTGCCAGGAGCGATATGTCACTCGTTGTGTATCTTAAGAGATTCATCGTTACTCCTTCCATAGGTTACTGGTATTCTCTGAGTCAATACCTCTCTTGACGAAAAAGTGGCTCTCTTAATAGTGCAATACTTCTTCCTCCGAGTTGCTCACACAGTTTACTACTTTTTGTGTACTTGCCAGTCTGCCAGAAGCGATATGTCACTAGTTGTGTATCATAAAAGAGTCATCGTTTCTCCTCCTAGGGGTTATTCGAGATTTCTTAATTCAAACCGCAAGTAACGAGGCATTGGCTACCTTAAGAGAGTCATAGTTACTCGTCCCAATTGCTCACCCAGTCTGCCACTTTCCTTACTGCGGCCAGTCTGCCAGAAGCGATATGTCACTCGTTGTGTATCTTAAGAGATTCATCGTTACTCTTTCCATAGGTTACTGGTATTCTCTGAGTCAATGCCTCTCGTGACGAAAAAGTGGCTATCTTAATAGTGCAATACTTCTTCCTCCGAGTTGCTCACACAGTTTACTGCTTTCTGTGTAGTTTTTGTCTGCCAGAAACTATAATTCACTAGTTGTGTATCATAAAAGAGTCATCGTTTCTCCTCCTAGGGGTTATTCGAGATTTCTTAATCCAAACTGCAAGTAACGAGGCATTGGCTACCTTAAGAGAGTCATAGTTACTCGTCCCAATTGCTCACCCAGTCTGCCACTTTTCCTTACTGCGGCCAGTCTGCCAGAAGCGATATGTCACTCGTTGTGTATCTTAAGAGATTCATCGTTACTCCTTCCATAGGTTACTGGTATTCTCTGAGTCAATACCTCTCTTGACGAAAAAGTGGCTATCTTAATAGTGCAATACTTCTTCCTCCGAGTTGCTCACACAGTTTACTGCTTTTTGTGTAGTTTTTGTCTGCCAGAAACTATAATTCACTAGTTTTGTATCATAAAAGAGTCATCGTTTCTCCTCCTAGGGGTTATTCGAGATTTCTTAATCCAAACCGCAAGTAACGAGGCATTGGCTACCTTAAGAGAGTCATAGCTACTCGTCCCAATTGCTCACCCAGTCTGCCACTTTTCCTTACTGCGGCCAGTCTGCCAGAAGCGATATGTCACTCGTTGTGTATCTTAAGAGATTCATCGTTACTCTTTCCATAGGTTACTGGTATTCTCTGATTCAATGCCTCTCGTGACGAAAAAGTGGCTATCTTAATAGTGCAATACTTCTTCCTCCCAGTTGCTCACACAGTTTACTACTTTTTTGTGTAGTTTTTGTCTGCCAGAAACTATAATTCACTAGTTTTGTATCATAAAAGAGTCATCGTTTCTCCTCCTAGTGGTTTTCGAGATTTCTTAATCCAAACCGCAAGTAACGAGGCATTGGCTACCTTAAGAGGGTTATAGTTACTCATCCCCATTGCTCAACGAGTCTGCCACTTTTTCTTACTGTGGCCAGTCTGCCAGAAGCGATATGTCACTCGTTGTGTATCTTAAGAGATTCATCGTTACTCCTTCCATAGGTTACTGGTATTCTCTGAGTCAATACCTCACGTGACGAAAAAGTGGCTATCTTAATAGTGCAATACTTCTTCCTCCGAGTTGCTCACACAGTTTACTACTTTTTGTGTAGTTTTTGTCTGCCAGAAACTATAATTCACTAGCAGTGTATCATAAAAGAGTCATCGTTTCTCCTCCTAGGGGTTTTCGAGATTTCTTAATCCAAACCGCAAGTAACGAGGCATTGGCTACCTTAAGAGAGTCATAGTTACTCGTCCCCATTGCTCACCCAGTCTGCCACTTTTTCTTACTTTGGCCAGTCTGCCAGAAGCGATATGTCACTCGTTGTGTATCTTAAGAGATTCATCGTTACTCCTTCCATAGGTTACTGGTATTCTCTGAGTCAATACCCCTCTTGACGAAAAAGTGGCTCTCTTAATAGTGCAATACTTCTTCCTCCGAGTTGCTCACACAGTTTACTACTTTTTGTGTACTTGCCAGTCTGCCAGAAGCGATATGTCACTAGTTGTGTATCATAAAAGAGTCATCGTTTCTCCTCCTAGGGGTTATTCGAGATTTCTTAATCCAAACCGCAAGTAACGAGGCATTGGCTACCTTAAGAGAGTCATAGTTACTCGTCCCAATTGCTCACCCAGTCTGCCACTTTCCTTACTGCGGCCAGTCTGCCAGAAGCGATATGTCACTCGTTGTGTATCTTAAGAGATTCATCGTTACTCTTTCCATAGGTTACTGGTATTCTCTGAGTCAATGCCTCTCGTGACGAAAAAGTGGCTATCTTAATAGTGCAATACTTCTTCCTCCGAGTTGCTCACACAGTTTACTGCTTTTTGTGTAGTTTTTGTCTGCCAGAAACTATAATTCACTAGTTGTGTATCATAAAAGAGTCATCGTTTCTCCTCCTAGGGGTTATTCGAGATTTCTTAATCCAAACTGCAAGTAACGAGGCATTGGCTACCTTAAGAGAGTCATAGTTACTCGTCCCAATTGCTCACCCAGTCTGCCACTTTCCTTACTGCGGCCTGTCTGCCAGAAGCGATATGTCACTCGTTGTGTATCTTAAGAGATTCATCGTTACTCCTTCCATAGGTTACTGGTATTCTCTGAGTCAATACCTCTCTTGACGAAAAAGTGGCTATCTTAATAGTGCAATACTTCTTCCTCCGAGTTGCTCACACAGTTTACTACTTTTTGTGTACTTGCCAGTCTGCCAGAAGCGATATGTCACTAGTTGTGTATCATAAAAGAGTCATCGTTTCTCCTCCTAGGGGTTATTCGAGATTTCTTAATCCAAACCGCAAGTAACGAGGCATTGGCTACCTTAAGAGAGTCATAGTTACTCGTCCCAATTGCTCACCCAGTCTGCCACTTTCCTTACTGCGGCCGGTCTGCCAGAAGCGATATGTCACTCGTTGTGTATCTTAAGAGATTCATCGTTACTCTTTCCATAGGTTACTGGTATTCTCTGAGTCAATGCCTCTCGTGACGAAAAAGTGGCTATCTTAATAGTGCAATACTTCTTCCTCCGAGTTGCTCACACAGTTTACTACTTTTTTGTACTTGCCAGTCTGCCAGAAGCGATATGTCACTAGTTGTGTATCATAAAAGAGTCATCGTTTCTCCTCCTAGGGGTTATTCGAGATTTCTTAATCCAAACCGCAAGTAATGAGGCATTGGCTACCTTAAGAGAGTCATAGTTACTCGTCCCAATTGCTCACCCAGTCTGCCACTTTTCCTTACTGCGGCCAGTCTGCCAGAAGCGATATGTCACTCGTTGTGTATCTTAAGAGATTCATCGTTACCCTTTCCGTAGGTTACTGGTATTCTCTGATTCAATGCCTCTCGTGACCAAAAAGTGGCTATCTTAATAGTGCAATACTTCTTCCTCCCAGTTGCTCACACAGTTTACTACTTTTTTGTGTAGTTTTTGTCTGCCAGAAACTATAATTCACTAGTTTTGTATCATAAAAGAGTCATCGTTTCTCCTCCTAGGGGTTATTCGAGACCTCTTAATCCAAACCGCAAGTAACGAGGCATTGGCTACCTTAAGAGAGTCATAGTTACTCGTCCCAATTGCTCACCCAGTCTGCCACTTTTTCTTACTGCGGCCAGTCTGCCAGAAGCGATATGTCACTCGTTGTGTATCTTAAGAGATTCATCGTTACTCCTTCCATAGGTTACTGGTATTCTCTGAGTCAATACCTCTCGTGACGAAAAAGTGGCTATCTTAATAGTGCAATACTTCTTCCTCCGAGTTGCTCACACAGTTTACTACTTTTTGTGTAGTTTTTGTCTGCCAGAAACTATAATTCACTAGCAGTGTATCATAAAAGAGTCATCGTTTCTCCTCCTAGGGGTTTTCGAGATTTCTTAATCCAAACCGCAAGTAACGAGGCATTGGCTACCTTAAGAGAGTCATAGTTACTCGTCCCCATTGCTCACCCAGTCTGCCACTTTTTCTTACTTTGGCCAGTCTGCCAGAAGCGATATGTCACTCGTTGTGTATCTTAAGAGATTCATCGTTACTCCTTCCATAGGTTACTGGTATTCTCTGAGTCAATACCTCTCTTGACGAAAAAGTGGCTCTCTTAATAGTGCAATACTTCTTCCTCCGAGTTGCTCACACAGTTTACTACTTTTTGTGTACTTGCCAGTCTGCCAGAAGCGATATGTCACTAGTTGTGTATCATAAAAGAGTCATCGTTTCTCCTCCTAGGGGTTATTCGAGATTTCTTAATCCAAACCGCAAGTAACGAGGCATTGGCTACCTTAAGAGAGTCATAGTTACTCGTCCCAATTGCTCACCCAGTCTGCCACTTTTCCTTACTGCGGCCAGTCTGCCAGAAGCGATATGTCACTCGTTGTGTATCTTAAGAGATTCATCGTTACTCTTTCCATAGGTTACTGGTATTCTCTGATTCAATGCCTCTCGTGACGAAAAAGTGGCTATCTTAATAGTGCAATACTACTTCCTCCCAGTTGCTCACACAGTTTACTACTTTTTTGTGTAGTTTTTGTCTGCCAGAAACTATAATTCACTAGTTTTGTATCATAAAAGAGTCATCGTTTCTCCTCCTAGGGGTTATTCGAGATTTCTTAATCCAAACTGCAAGTAACGAGGCATTGGCTACCTTAAGAGAGTCATAGTTACTCGTCCCAATTGCTCACCCAGTCTGCCACTTTCCTTACTGCGGCCTGTCTGCCAGAAGCGATATGTCACTCGTTGTGTATCTTAAGAGATTCATCGTTACTCCTTCCATAGGTTACTGGTATTCTCTGAGTTAATACCTCTCTTGACGAAAAAGTGGCTATCTTAATAGTGCAATACTTCTTCCTCCGAGTTGCTCACACAGTTTACTACTTTTTGTGTACTTGCCAGTCTGCCAGAAGCGATATGTCACTAGTTGTGTATCATAAAAGAGTCATCGTTTCTCCTCCTAGGGGTTATTCGAGATTTCTTAATCCAAACCGCAAGTAACGGGGCATTGGCTACCTTAAGAGAGTCATAGTTACTCGTCCCAATTGCTCACCCAGTCTGCCACTTTCCTTACTGCGGCCAGTCTGCCAGAAGCGATATGTCACTCGTTGTGTATCTTAAGAGATTCATCGTTACTCTTTCCATAGGTTACTGGTATTCTCTGAGTCAATGCCTCTCGTGACGAAAAAGTGTCTATCTTAATAGTGCAATACTTCTTCCTCCGAGTTGCTCACACAGTTTACTACTTTTTTGTACTTGCCAGTCTGCCAGAAGCGATATGTCACTAGTTGTGTATCATAAAAGAGTCATCGTTTCTCCTCCTAGGGGTTATTCGAGATTTCTTAATCCAAACCGCAAGTAACGAGGCATTGGCTACCTTAAGAGAGTCATAGTTACTCGTCCCAATTGCTCACCCAGTCTGCCACTTTTCCTTACTGCGGCCAGTCTGCCAGAAGCGATATGTCACTCGTTGTGTATCTTAAGAGATTCATCGTTACTCTTTCCATAGGTTACTGGTATTCTCTGATTCAATGCCTCTCGTGACGAAAAAGTGGCTATCTTAATAGTGCAATACTTCTTCCTCCCAGTTGCTCACACAGTTTACTACTTTTTTGTGTAGTTTTTGTCTGCCAGAAACTATAATTCACTAGTTTTGTATCATAAAAGAGTCATCGTTTCTCCTCCTAGGGGTTTTCGAGATTTCTTAATCCAAACCGCAAGTAACGAGGCATTGGCTACCTTAAGAGGGTTATAGTTACTCGTCCCCATTGCTCAACGAGTCTGCCACTTTTTCTTACTGTGGCCAGTCTGCCAGAAGCGATATGTCACTCGTTGTGTATCTTAAGAGATTCATCGTTACTCCTTCCATAGGTTACTGGTATTCTCTGAGTCAATACCTCTCGTGACGAAAAAGTGGCTATCTTAATAGTGCAATACTTCTTCCTCCGAGTTGCTCACACAGTTTACTACTTTTTGTGTAGTTTTTGTCTGCCAGAAACTATAATTCACTAGCAGTGTATCATAAAAGAGTCATCGTTTCTCCTCCTAGGGGTTTTCGAGATTTCTTAATCCAAACCACAAGTAACGAGGCATTGGCTACCTTAAGAGAGTCATAGTTACTCGTCCCCATTGCTCACCCAGTCTGCCACTTTTTCTTACTTTGGCCAGTCTGCCAGAAGCGATATGTCACTCGTTGTGTATCTTAAGAGATTCATCGTTACTCCTTCCATAGGTTACTGGTATTCTCTGAGTCAATACCTCTCTTGACGAAAAAGTGGCTCTCTTAATAGTGCAATACTTCTTCCTCCGAGTTGCTCACACGGTTTACTACTTTTTGTGTACTTGCCAGTCTGCCAGAAGCGATATGTCACTAGTTGTGTATCATAAAAGAGTCATCGTTTCTCCTCCTAGGGGTTATTCGAGATTTCTTAATCCAAACCGCAAGTAACGAGGCATTGGCTACCTTAAGAGAGTCATAGTTACTCGTCCCAATTGCTCACCCAGTCTGCCACTTTCCTTACTGCGGCCAGTCTGCCAGAAGCGATATGTCACTCGTTGTGTATCTTAAGAGATTCATCGTTACTCCTTCCATAGGTTACTGGTATTCTCTGAGTCAATACCTCTCTTGACGAAAAAGTGGCTATCTTAATAGTGCAATACTTCTTCCTCCGAGTTGCTCACACAGTTTACTGCTTTTTGTGTAGTTTTTGTCTGCCAGAAACTATAATTCACTAGTTGTGTATCATAAAAGAGTCATCGTTTCTCCTCCTAGGGGTTATTCGAGATTTCTTAATCCAAACCGCAAGTAACGAGGCATTGGCCACCTTAAGAGAGTCATAGTTACTCGTCCCAATTGCTCACCCAGTCTGCCACTTTTCCTTACTGCGGCCAGTCTGCCAGAAGCGATATGTCACTCGTTGTGTATCTTAAGAGATTCATCGTTACTCTTTCCATAGGTTACTGGTATTCTCTGATTCAATGCCTCTCGTGACGAAAAAGTGGCTATCTTAATAGTGCAATACTTCTTCCTCCCAGTTGCTCACACAGTTTACTACTTTTTTGTGTAGTTTTTGTCTGCCAGAAACTATAATTCACTAGTTTTGTATCATAAAAGAGTCATCGTTTCTCCTCCTAGGGGTTTTCGAGATTTCTTAATCCAAACCGCAAGTAACGAGGCATTGGCTACCTTAAGAGGGTTATAGTTACTCGTCCCCATTGCTCAACGAGTCTGCCACTTTTTCTTACTGTGGCCAGTCTGCCAGAAGCGATATGTCACTCGTTGTGTATCTTAAGAGATTCATCGTTACTCCTTCCATAGGTTACTGGTATTCTCTGAGTCAATACCTCTCTTGACGAAAAAGTGGCTATCTTAATAGTGCAATACTTCTTCCTCCGAGTTGCTCACACAGTTTACTACTTTTTGTGTACTTGCCAGTCTGCCAGAAGCGATATGTCACTAGTTGTGTATCATAAAAGAGTCATCGTTTCTCCTCCTAGGGGTTATTCGAGATTTCTTAATCCAAACCGCAAGTAACGAGGCATTGGCTACCTTAAGAGAGTCATAGTTACTCGTCCCAATTGCTCACCCAGTCTGCCACTTTCCTTACTGCGGCCAGTCTGCCAGAAGCGATATGTCACTCGTTGTGTATCTTAAGAGATTCATCGTTACTCTTTCCATAGGTTACTGGTATTCTCTGAGTCAATGCCTCTCGTGACGAAAAAGTGGCTATCTTAATAGTGCAATACTTCTTCCTCCGAGTTGCTCACACAGTTTACTACTTTTTTGTACTTGCCAGTCTGCCAGAAGCGATATGTCACTAGTTGTGTATCATAAAAGAGTCATCGTTTCTCCTCCTAGGGGTTATTCGAGATTTCTTAATCCAAACCGCAAGTAACGAGGCATTGGCTACCTTAAGAGAGTCATAGTTACTCGTCCCAATTGCTCACCCAGTCTGCCACTTTTCCTTACTGCGGCCAGTCTGCCAGAAGCGATATGTCACTCGTTGTGTATCTTAAGAGATTCATCGTTACTCTTTCCATAGGTTACTGGTATTCTCTGATTCAATGCCTCTCGTGACGAAAAAGTGGCTATCTTAATAGTGCAATACTTCTTCCTCCCAGTTGCTCACACAGTTTACTACTTTTTTGTGTAGTTTTTGTCTGCCAGAAACTATAATTCACTAGTTTTGTATCATAAAAGAGTCATCGTTTCTCCTCCTAGGGGTTTTCGAGATTTCTTAATCCAAACCGCAAGTAACGAGGCATTGGCTACCTTAAGAGGGTTATAGTTACTCGTCCCCATTGCTCAACGAGTCTGCCACTTTTTCTTACTGTGGCCAGTCTGCCAGAAGCGATATGTCACTCGTTGTGTATCTTAAGAGATTCATCGTTACTCCTTCCATAGGTTACTGGTATTCTCTGAGTCAATACCTCTCGTGACGAAAAAGTGGCTATCTTAATAGTGCAATACTTCTTCCTCCGAGTTGCTCACACAGTTTACTACTTTTTGTGTAGTTTTTGTCTGCCAGAAACTATAATTCACTAGCAGTGTATCATAAAAGAGTCATCGTTTCTCCTCCTAGGGGTTTTCGAGATTTCTTAATCCAAACCGCAAGTAACGAGGCATTGGCTACCTTAAGAGAGTCATAGTTACTCGTCCCCATTGCTCACCCAGTCTGCCACTTTTTCTTACTTTGGCCAGTCTGCCAGAAGCGATATGTCACTCGTTGTGTATCTTAAGAGATTCATCGTTACTCCTTCCATAGGTTACTGGTAATCTCTGAGTCAATACCTCTCTTGACGAAAAAGTGGCTCTCTTAATAGTGCAATACTTCTTCCTCCGAGTTGCTCACACGGTTTACTACTTTTTGTGTACTTGCCAGTCTGCCAGAAGCGATATGTCACTAGTTGTGTATCATAAAAGAGTCATCGTTTCTCCTCCTAGGGGTTATTCGAGATTTCTTAATCCAAACCGCAAGTAACGAGGCATTGGCTACCTTAAGAGAGTCATAGTTACTCGTCCCAATTGCTCACCCAGTCTGCCACTTTCCTTACTGCGGCCAGTCTGCCAGAAGCGATATGTCACTCGTTGTGTATCTTAAGAGATTCATCGTTACTCCTTCCATAGGTTACTGGTATTCTCTGGGTCAATACCTCTCTTGACGAAAAAGTGGCTATCTTAATAGTGCAATACTTCTTCCTCCGAGTTGCTCACACAGTTTACTTCTTTTTGTGTAGTTTTTGTCTGCCAGAAACTATAATTCACTAGTTGTGTATCATAAAAGAGTCATCGTTTCTCCTCCTAGGGGTTATTCGAGATTTCTTAATCCAAACCGCAAGTAACGAGGCATTGGCCACCTTAAGAGAGTCATAGTTACTCGTCCCAATTGCTCACCCAGTCTGCCACTTTTCCTTACTGCGGCCAGTCTGCCAGAAGCGATATGTCACTCGTTGTGTATCTTAAGAGATTCATCGTTACTCTTTCCATAGGTTACTGGTATTCTCTGATTCAATGCCTCTCGTGACGAAAAAGTGGCTATCTTAATAGTGCAATACTTCTTCCTCCCAGTTGCTCACACAGTTTACTACTTTTTTGTGTAGTTTTTGTCTGCCAGAAACTATAATTCACTAGTTTTGTATCATAAAAGAGTCATCGTTTCTCCTCCTAGGGGTTTTCGAGATTTCTTAATCCAAACCGCAAGTAACGAGGCATTGGCTACCTTAAAAGGGTTATAGTTACTCGTCCCCATTGCTCAACGAGTCTGCCACTTTTTCTTACTGTGGCCAGTCTGCCAGAAGCGATATGTCACTCGTTGTGTATCTTAAGAGATTCATCGTTACTCCTTCCATAGGTTACTGGTATTCTCTGAGTCAATACCTCTCGTGACGAAAAAGTGGCTATCTTAATAGTGCAATACTTCTTCCTCCGAGTTGCTCACACAGTTTACTACTTTTTGTGTAGTTTTTGTCTGCCAGAAACTATAATTCACTAGCAGTGTATCATAAAAGAGTCATCGTTTCTCCTCCTAGGGGTTTTCGAGATTTCTTAATCCAAACCGCAAGTAACGAGGCATTGGCTACCTTAAGAGAGTCATAGTTACTCGTCCCCATTGCTCACCCAGTCTGCCACTTTTTCTTACTTTGGCCAGTCTGCCAGAAGCGATATGTCACTCGTTGTGTATCTTAAGAGATTCATCGTTACTCCTTCCATAGGTTACTGGTATTCTCTGAGTCAATACCTCTCTTGACGAAAAAGTGGCTCTCTTAATAGTGCAATACTTCTTCCTCCGAGTTGCTCACACGGTTTACTACTTTTTGTGTACTTGCCAGTCTGCCAGAAGCGATATGTCACTAGTTGTGTATCATAAAAGAGTCATCGTTTCTCCTCCTAGGGGTTATTCGAGATTTCTTAATCCAAACCGCAAGTAACGAGGCATTGGCTACCTTAAGAGAGTCATAGTTACTCGTCCCAATTGCTCACCCAGTCTGCCACTTTCCTTACTGCGGCCAGTCTGACAGAAGCGATATGTCACTCGTTGTGTATCTTAAGAGATTCATCGTTACTCCTTCCATAGGTTACTGGTATTCTCTGAGTCAATACCTCTCTTGACGAAAAAGTGGCTATCTTAATAGTGCAATACTTCTTCCTCCGAGTTGCTCACACAGTTTACTGCTTTTTGTGTAGTTTTTGTCTGCCAGAAACTATAATTCACTAGTTGTGTATCATAAAAGAGTCATCGTTTCTCCTCCTAGGGGTTATTCGAGATTTCTTAATCCAAACCGCAAGTAACGAGGCATTGGCCACCTTAAGAGAGTCATAGTTACTCGTCCCAATTGCTCACCCAGTCTGCCACTTTTCCTTACTGCGGCCAGTCTGCCAGAAGCGATATGTCACTCGTTGTGTATCTTAAGAGATTCATCGTTACTCTTTCCATAGGTTACTGGTATTCTCTGATTCAATGCCTCTCGTGACGAAAAAGTGGCTATCTTAATAGTGCAATACTTCTTCCTCCCAGTTGCTCACACAGTTTACTACTTTTTTGTGTAGTTTTTGTCTGCCAGAAACTATAATTCACTAGTTTTGTATCATAAAAGAGTCATCGTTTCTCCTCCTAGGGGTTTTCGAGATTTCTTAATCCAAACCGCAAGTAACGAGGCATTGGCTACCTTAAGAGGGTTATAGTTACTCGTCCCCATTGCTCAACGAGTCTGCCACTTTTTCTTACTGTGGCCAGTCTGCCAGAAGCGATATGTCACTCGTTGTGTATCTTAAGAGATTCATCGTTACTCCTTCCATAGGTTACTGGTATTCTCTGAGTCAATACCTCTCTTGACGAAAAAGTGGCTATCTTAATAGTGCAATACTTCTTCCTCCGAGTTGCTCACACAGTTTACTACTTTTTGTGTACTTGCCAGTCTGCCAGAAGCGATATGTCACTAGTTGTGTATCATAAAAGAGTCATCGTTTCTCCTCCTAGGGGTTATTCGAGATTTCTTAATCCAAACCGCAAGTAACGAGGCATTGGCTACCTTAAGAGAGTCATAGTTACTCGTCCCAATTGCTCACCCAGTCTGCCACTTTCCTTACTGCGGCCAGTCTGCCAGAAGCGATATGTCACTCGTTGTGTATCTTAAGAGATTCATCGTTACTCTTTCCATAGGTTACTGGTATTCTCTGAGTCAATGCCTCTCGTGACGAAAAAGTGGCTATCTTAATAGTGCAATACTTCTTCCTCCGAGTTGCTCACACAGTTTACTACTTTTTTGTACTTGCCAGTCTGCCAGAAGCGATATGTCACTAGTTGTGTATCATAAAAGAGTCATCGTTTCTCCTCCTAGGGGTTATTCGAGATTTCTTAATCCAAACCGCAAGTAACGAGGCATTGGCTACCTTAAGAGAGTCATAGTTACTCGTCCCAATTGCTCACCCAGTCTGCCACTTTTCCTTACTGCGGCCAGTCTGCCAGAAGCGATATGTCACTCGTTGTGTATCTTAAGAGATTCATCGTTACTCTTTCCATAGGTTACTGGTATTCTCTGATTCAATGCCTCTCGTGACGAAAAAGTGGCTATCTTAATAGTGCAATACTTCTTCCTCCCAGTTGCTCACACAGTTTACTACTTTTTTGTGTAGTTTTTGTCTGCCAGAAACTATAATTCACTAGTTTTGTATCATAAAAGAGTCATCGTTTCTCCTCCTAGGGGTTTTCGAGATTTCTTAATCCAAACCGCAAGTAACGAGGCATTGGCTACCTTAAGAGGGTTATAGTTACTCGTCCCCATTGCTCAACGAGTCTGCCACTTTTTCTTACTGTGGCCAGTCTGCCAGAAGCGATATGTCACTCGTTGTGTATCTTAAGAGATTCATCGTTACTCCTTCCATAGGTTACTGGTATTCTCTGAGTCAATACCTCTCGTGACGAAAAAGTGGCTATCTTAATAGTGCAATACTTCTTCCTCCGAGTTGCTCACACAGTTTACTACTTTTTGTGTAGTTTTTGTCTGCCAGAAACTATAATTCACTAGCAGTGTATCATAAAAGAGTCATCGTTTCTCCTCCTAGGGGTTTTCGAGATTTCTTAATCCAAACCGCAAGTAACGAGGCATTGGCTACCTTAAGAGAGTCATAGTTACTCGTCCCCATTGCTCACCCAGTCTGCCACTTTTTCTTACTTTGGCCAGTCTGCCAGAAGCGATATGTCACTCGTTGTGTATCTTAAGAGATTCATCGTTACTCCTTCCATAGGTTACTGGTATTCTCTGAGTCAATACCTCTCTTGACGAAAAAGTGGCTCTCTTAATAGTGCAATACTTCTTCCTCCGAGTTGCTCACACGGTTTACTACTTTTTGTGTACTTGCCAGTCTGCCAGAAGCGATATGTCACTAGTTGTGTATCATAAAAGAGTCATCGTTTCTCCTCCTAGGGGTTATTCGAGATTTCTTAATCCAAACCGCAAGTAACGAGGCATTGGCTACCTTAAGAGAGTCATAGTTACTCGTCCCAATTGCTCACCCAGTCTGCCACTTTCCTTACTGCGGCCAGTCTGCCAGAAGCGATATGTCACTCGTTGTGTATCTTAAGAGATTCATCGTTACTCCTTCCATAGGTTACTGGTATTCTCTGAGTCAATACCTCTCTTGACGAAAAAGTGGCTATCTTAATAGTGCAATACTTCTTCCTCCGAGTTGCTCACACAGTTTACTGCTTTTTGTGTAGTTTTTGTCTGCCAGAAACTATAATTCACTAGTTGTGTATCATAAAAGAGTCATCGTTTCTCCTCCTAGGGGTTATTCGAGATTTCTTAATCCAAACCGCAAGTAACGAGGCATTGGCCACCTTAAGAGAGTCATAGTTACTCGTCCCAATTGCTCACCCAGTCTGCCACTTTTCCTTACTGCGGCCAGTCTGCCAGAAGCGATATGTCACTCGTTGTGTATCTTAAGAGATTCATCGTTACTCTTTCCATAGGTTACTGGTATTCTCTGATTCAATGCCTCTCGTGACGAAAAAGTGGCTATCTTAATAGTGCAATACTTCTTCCTCCCAGTTGCTCACACAGTTTACTACTTTTTTGTGTAGTTTTTGTCTGCCAGAAACTATAATTCACTAGTTTTGTATCATAAAAGAGTCATCGTTTCTCCTCCTAGGGGTTTTCGAGATTTCTTAATCCAAACCGCAAGTAACGAGGCATTGGCTACCTTAAGAGGGTTATAGTTACTCGTCCCCATTGCTCAACGAGTCTGCCACTTTTTCTTACTGTGGCCAGTCTGCCAGAAGCGATATGTCACTCGTTGTGTATCTTAAGAGATTCATCTTTACTCCTTCCATAGGTTACTGGTATTCTCTGAGTCAATACCTCTCTTGACGAAAAAGTGGCTATCTTAATAGTGCAATACTTCTTCCTCCGAGTTGCTCACACAGTTTACTACTTTTTGTGTACTTGCCAGTCTGCCAGAAGCGATATGTCACTAGTTGTGTATCATAAAAGAGTCATCGTTTCTCCTCCTAGGGGTTATTCGAGATTTCTTAATCCAAACCGCAAGTAACGAGGCATTGGCTACCTTAAGAGAGTCATAGTTACTCGTCCCAATTGCTCACCCAGTCTGCCACTTTCCTTACTGCGGCCAGTCTGCCAGAAGCGATATGTCACTCGTTGTGTATCTTAAGAGATTCATCGTTACTCTTTCCATAGGTTACTGGTATTCTCTGAGTCAATGCCTCTCGTGACGAAAAAGTGGCTATCTTAATAGTGCAATACTTCTTCCTCCGAGTTGCTCACACAGTTTACTACTTTTTTGTACTTGCCAGTCTGCCAGAAGCGATATGTCACTAGTTGTGTATCATAAAAGAGTCATCGTTTCTCCTCCTAGGGGTTATTCGAGATTTCTTAATCCAAACCGCAAGTAACGAGGCATTGGCTACCTTAAGAGAGTCATAGTTACTCGTCCCAATTGCTCACCCAGTCTGCCACTTTTCCTTACTGCGGCCAGTCTGCCAGAAGCGATATGTCACTCGTTGTGTATCTTAAGAGATTCATCGTTACTCTTTCCATAGGTTACTGGTATTCTCTGATTCAATGCCTCTCGTGACGAAAAAGTGGCTATCTTAATAGTGCAATACTTCTTCCTCCCAGTTGCTCACACAGTTTACTACTTTTTTGTGTAGTTTTTGTCTGCCAGAAACTATAATTCACTAGTTTTGTATCATAAAAGAGTCATCGTTTCTCCTCCTAGGGGTTTTCGAGATTTCTTAATCCAAACCGCAAGTAACGAGGCATTGGCTACCTTAAGAGGGTTATAGTTACTCGTCCCCATTGCTCAACGAGTCTGCCACTTTTTCTTACTGTGGCCAGTCTGCCAGAAGCGATATGTCACTCGTTGTGTATCTTAAGAGATTCATCGTTACTCCTTCCATAGGTTACTGGTATTCTCTGAGTCAATACCTCTCGTGACGAAAAAGTGGCTATCTTAATAGTGCAATACTTCTTCCTCCGAGTTGCTCACACAGTTTACTACTTTTTGTGTAGTTTTTGTCTGCCAGAAACTATAATTCACTAGCAGTGTATCATAAAAGAGTCATCGTTTCTCCTCCTAGGGGTTTTCGAGATTTCTTAATCCAAACCGCAAGTAACGAGGCATTGGCTACCTTAAGAGAGTCATAGTTACTCGTCCCCATTGCTCACCCAGTCTGCCACTTTTTCTTACTTTGGCCAGTCTGCCAGAAGCGATATGTCACTCGTTGTGTATCTTAAGAGATTCATCGTTACTCCTTCCATAGGTTACTGGTATTCTCTGAGTCAATACCTCTCTTGACGAAAAAGTGGCTCTCTTAATAGTGCAATACTTCTTCCTCCGAGTTGCTCACACGGTTTACTACTTTTTGTGTACTTGCCAGTCTGCCAGAAGCGATATGTCACTAGTTGTGTATCATAAAAGAGTCATCGTTTCTCCTCCTAGGGGTTATTCGAGATTTCTTAATCCAAACCGCAAGTAACGAGGCATTGGCTACCTTAAGAGAGTCATAGTTACTCGTCCCAATTGCTCACCCAGTCTGCCACTTTCCTTACTGCGGCCAGTCTGCCAGAAGCGATATGTCACTCGTTGTGTATCTTAAGAGATTCATCGTTACTCCTTCCATAGGTTACTGGTATTCTCTGAGTCAATACCTCTCTTGACGAAAAAGTGGCTATCTTAATAGTGCAATACTTCTTCCTCCGAGTTGCTCACACAGTTTACTGCTTTTTGTGTAGTTTTTGTCTGCCAGAAACTATAATTCACTAGTTGTGTATCATAAAAGAGTCATCGTTTCTCCTCCTAGGGGTTATTCGAGATTTCTTAATCCAAACCGCAAGTAACGAGGCATTGGCCACCTTAAGAGAGTCATAGTTACTCGTCCCAATTGCTCACCCAGTCTGCCACTTTTCCTTACTGCGGCCAGTCTGCCAGAAGCGATATGTCACTCGTTGTGTATCTTAAGAGATTCATCGTTACTCTTTCCATAGGTTACTGGTATTCTCTGATTCAATGCCTCTCGTGACGAAAAAGTGGCTATCTTAATAGTGCAATACTTCTTCCTCCCAGTTGCTCACACAGTTTACTACTTTTTTGTGTAGTTTTTGTCTGCCAGAAACTATAATTCACTAGTTTTGTATCATAAAAGAGTCATCGTTTCTCCTCCTAGGGGTTTTCGAGATTTCTTAATCCAAACCGCAAGTAACGAGGCATTGGCTACCTTAAGAGGGTTATAGTTACTCGTCCCCATTGCTCAACGAGTCTGCCACTTTTTCTTACTGTGGCCAGTCTGCCAGAAGCGATATGTCACTCGTTGTGTATCTTAAGAGATTCATCGTTACTCCTTCCATAGGTTACTGGTATTCTCTGAGTCAATACCTCTCGTGACGAAAAAGTGGCTATCTTAATAGTGCAATACTTCTTCCTCCGAGTTGCTCACACAGTTTACTACTTTTTGTGTAGTTTTTGTCTGCCAGAAACTATAATTCACTAGCAGTGTATCATAAAAGAGTCATCGTTTCTCCTCCTAGGGGTTTTCGAGATTTCTTAATCCAAACCGCAAGTAACGAGGCATTGGCTACCTTAAGAGAGTCATAGTTACTCGTCCCCATTGCTCACCCAGTCTGCCACTTTTTCTTACTTTGGCCAGTCTGCCAGAAGCGATATGTCACTCGTTGTGTATCTTAAGAGATTCATCGTTACTCCTTCCATAGGTTACTGGTATTCTCTGAGTCAATACCTCTCTTGACGAAAAAGTGGCTCTCTTAATAGTGCAATACTTCTTCCTCCGAGTTGCTCACACGGTTTACTACTTTTTGTGTACTTGCCAGTCTGCCAGAAGCGATATGTCACTAGTTGTGTATCATAAAAGAGTCATCGTTTCTCCTCCTAGGGGTTATTCGAGATTTCTTAATCCAAACCGCAAGTAACGAGGCATTGGCTACCTTAAGAGAGTCATAGTTACTCGTCCCAATTGCTCACCCAGTCTGCCACTTTCCTTACTGCGGCCAGTCTGCCAGAAGCGATATGTCACTCGTTGTGTATCTTAAGAGATTCATCGTTACTCCTTCCATAGGTTACTGGTATTCTCTGAGTCAATACCTCTCTTGACGAAAAAGTGGCTATCTTAATAGTGCAATACTTCTTCCTCCGAGTTGCTCACACAGTTTACTGCTTTTTGTGTAGTTTTTGTCTGCCAGAAACTATAATTCACTAGTTGTGTATCATAAAAGAGTCATCGTTTCTCCTCCTAGGGGTTATTCGAGATTTCTTAATCCAAACCGCAAGTAACGAGGCATTGGCCACCTTAAGAGAGTCATAGTTACTCGTCCCAATTGCTCACCCAGTCTGCCACTTTTCCTTACTGCGGCCAGTCTGCCAGAAGCGATATGTCACTCGTTGTGTATCTTAAGAGATTCATCGTTACTCTTTCCATAGGTTACTGGTATTCTCTGATTCAATGCCTCTCGTGACGAAAAAGTGGCTATCTTAATAGTGCAATACTTCTTCCTCCCAGTTGCTCACACAGTTTACTACTTTTTTGTGTAGTTTTTGTCTGCCAGAAACTATAATTCACTAGTTTTGTATCATAAAAGAGTCATCGTTTCTCCTCCTAGGGGTTTTCGAGATTTCTTAATCCAAACCGCAAGTAACGAGGCATTGGCTACCTTAAGAGGGTTATAGTTACTCGTCCCCATTGCTCAACGAGTCTGCCACTTTTTCTTACTGTGGCCAGTCTGCCAGAAGCGATATGTCACTCGTTGTGTATCTTAAGAGATTCATCGTTACTCCTTCCATAGGTTACTGGTATTCTCTGAGTCAATACCTCTCGTGACGAAAAAGTGGCTATCTTAATAGTGCAATACTTCTTCCTCCGAGTTGCTCACACAGTTTACTACTTTTTGTGTAGTTTTTGTCTGCCAGAAACTATAATTCACTAGCAGTGTATCATAAAAGAGTCATCGTTTCTCCTCCTAGGGGTTTTCGAGATTTCTTAATCCAAACCGCAAGTAACGAGGCATTGGCTACCTTAAGAGAGTCATAGTTACTCGTCCCCATTGCTCACCCAGTCTGCCACTTTTTCTTACTTTGGCCAGTCTGCCAGAAGCGATATGTCACTCGTTGTGTATCTTAAGAGATTCATCGTTACTCCTTCCATAGGTTACTGGTATTCTCTGAGTCAATACCTCTCTTGACGAAAAAGTGGCTCTCTTAATAGTGCAATACTTCTTCCTCCGAGTTGCTCACACAGTTTACTACTTTTTGTGTACTTGCCAGTCTGCCAGAAGCGATATGTCACTAGTTGTGTATCATAAAAGAGTCATCGTTTCTCCTCCTAGGGGTTATTCGAGATTTCTTAATCCAAACCGCAAGTAACGAGGCATTGGCTACCTTAAGAGAGTCATAGTTACTCGTCCCAATTGCTCACCCAGTCTGCCACTTTTCCTTACTGCGGCCAGTCTGCCAGAAGCGATATGTCACTCGTTGTGTATCTTAAGAGATTCATCGTTACTCTTTCCATAGGTTACTGGTATTCTCTGAGTCAATGCCTCTCGTGACGAAAAAGTGGCTATCTTAATAGAGCAATACTTCTTCCTCCGAGTTGCTCACACAGTTTACTGCTTTTTGTGTAGTTTTTGTCTGCCAGAAACTATAATTCACTAGTTGTGTATCATAAAAGAGTCATCGTTTCTCCTCCTAGGGGTTATTCGAGATTTCTTAATCCAAACTGCAAGTAACGAGGCATTGGCTACCTTAAGAGAGTCATAGTTACTCGTCCCAATTGCTCACCCAGTCTGCCACTTTTCCTTACTGCGGCCAGTCTGCCAGAAGCGATATGTCACTCGTTGTGTATCTTAAGAGATTCATCGTTACTCCTTCCATAGGTTACTGGTATTCTCTGAGTCAATACCCCTCTTGACGAAAAAGTGGCTATCTTAATAGTGCAATACTTCTTCCTCCGAGTTGCTCACACAGTTTACTGCTTTTTGTGTAGTTTTTGTTTGCCAGAAACTATAATTCACTAGTTGTGTATCATAAAAGAGTCATCGTTTCTCCTCCTAGGGGTTATTCGAGATTTCTTAATCCAAACCGCAAGTAACGAGGCATTGGCTACCTTAAGAGAGTCATAGTTACTCGTCCCAATTGCTCACCCAGTCTGCCACTTTTCCTTACTGCGGCCAGTCTGCCAGAAGCGATATGTCACTCGTTGTGTATCTTAAGAGATTCATCGTTACTCTTTCCATAGGTTACTGGTATTCTCTGATTCAATGCCTCTCGTGACGAAAAAGTGGCTATCTTAATAGTGCAATAATTCTTCCTCCCAGTTGCTCACACAGTTTACTACTTTTTTGTGTAGTTTTTGTCTGCCAGAAACTATAATTCACTAGTTTTGTATCATAAAAGAGTCATCGTTTCTCCTCCTAGGGGTTTTCGAGATTTCTTAATCCAAACCGCAAGTAACGAGGCATTGGCTACCTTAAGACGGTTATAGTTACTCGTCCCCATTGCTCAACGAGTCTGCCACTTTTTCTTACTGTGGCCAGTCTGCCAGAAGCGATATGTCACTCGTTGTGTATCTTAAGAGATTCATCGTTACTCCTTCCATAGGTTACTGGTATTCTCTGAGTCAATACCTCTCTTGACGAAAAAGTGGCTATCTTAATAGTGCAATACTTCTTCCTCCGAGTTGCTCACACAGTTTACTACTTTTTGTGTACTTGCCAGTCTGCCAGAAGCGATATGTCACTAGTTGTGTATCATAAAAGAGTCATCGTTTCTCCTCCAAGGGGTTATTCGAGATTTCTTAATCCAAACCGCAAGTAACGAGGCATTGGCTACCTTAAGAGAGTCATAGTTACTCATCCCAATTGCTCACCCAGTCTGCCACTTTCCTTACTGCGGCCAGTCTGCCAGAAGCGATATGTCACTCGTTGTGTATCTTAAGAGATTCATCGTTACTCTTTCCATAGGTTACTGGTATTCTCTGAGTCAATGCCTCTCGTGACGAAAAAGTGGCTATCTTAATAGTGCAATACTTCTTCCTCCCATTTGCTCACACAGTTTACTACTTTTTTGTGTAGTTTTTGTCTGCCAGAAACTATAATTCACTAGTTTTGTATCATAAAAGAGTCATCGTTTCTCCTCCTAGGGGTTATTCGAGACCTCTTAATGCAAACCGCAAGTAACGAGGCATTGGCTACCTTAAGAGAGTCATAGTTACTCCTCCCAATTGCTCACCCAGTCTGCCACTTTTCCTTACTGCGGCCAGTCTGCCAGAAGCGATATGTCACTCGTTGTGTATCTTAAGAGATTCATCGTTACTCTTTCCATAGGTTACTGGTATTCTCTGAGTCAATGCCTCTCGTGACGAAAAAGTGGCTATCTTAATAGTGCAATACTTCTTCCTCCCAGTTGCTCACACAGTTTACTACTTTTTTGTGTAGTTTTTGTCTGCCAGAAACTATAATTCACTAGTTTTGTATCATAAAAGAGTCATCGTTTCTCCTCCTAGGGGTTTTCGAGATTTCTTAATCCAAACCGCAAGTAACGAGGCATTGGCTACCTTAAGAGGGTTATAGTTACTCGTCCCCATTGCTCAACGAGTCTGCCACTTTTTCTTACTGTGGCCAGTCTGCCAGAAGCGATATGTCACTCGTTGTGTATCTTAAGAGATTCATCGTTACTCCTTCCATAGGTTACTGGTATTCTCTGAGTCAATACCTCTCGTGACGAAAAAGTGGCTATCTTAATAGTGCAATACTTCTTCCTCCGAGTTGCTCACACAGTTTACTACTTTTTGTGTAGTTTTTGTCTGCCAGAAACTATAATTCACTAGCAGTGTATCATAAAAGAGTCATCGTTTCTCCTCCTAGGGGTTTTCGAGATTTCTTAATCCAAACCGCAAGTAACGAGGCATTGGCTACCTTAAGAGAGTCATAGTTACTCGTCCCCATTGCTCACCCAGTCTGCCACTTTTTCTTACTTTGGCCAGTCTGCCAGAAGCGATATGTCACTCGTTGTGTATCTTAAGAGATTCATCGTTACTCCTTCCATAGGTTACTGGTATTCTCTGAGTCAATACCTCTCTTGACGAAAAAGTGGCTCTCTTAATAGTGCAATACTTCTTCCTCCGAGTTGCTCACACAGTTTACTACTTTTTGTGTACTTGCCAGTCTGCCAGAAGCGATATGTCACTAGTTGTGTATCATAAAAGAGTCATCGTTTCTCCTCCTAGGGGTTATTCGAGATTTCTTAATCCAAACCGCAAGTAACGAGGCATTGGCTACCTTAAGAGAGTCATAGTTACTCGTCCCAATTGCTCACCCAGTCTGCCACTTTTCCTTACTGCGGCCAGTCTGCCAGAAGCGATATGTCACTCGTTGTGTATCTTAAGAGATTCATCGTTACTCTTTCCATAGGTTACTGGTATTCTCTGAGTCAATGCCTCTCGTGACGAAAAAGTGGCTATCTTAATAGTGCAATACTTCTTCCTCCGAGTTGCTCACACAGTTTACTGCTTTTTGTGTAGTTTTTGTCTGCCAGAAACTATAATTCACTAGTTGTGTATCATAAAAGAGTCATCGTTTCTCCTCCTAGGGGTTATTCGAGATTTCTTAATCCAAACTGCAAGTAACGAGGCATTGGCTACCTTAAGAGAGTCATAGTTACTCGTCCCAATTGCTCACCCAGTCTGCCACTTTTCCTTACTGCGGCCAGTCTGCCAGAAGCGATATGTCACTCGTTGTGTATCTTAAGAGATTCATCGTTACTCCTTCCATAGGTTACTGGTATTCTCTGAGTCAATACCTCTCTTGACGAAAAAGTGGCTATCTTAATAGTGCAATACTTCTTCCTCCGAGTTGCTCACACAGTTTACTGCTTTTTGTGTAGTTTTTGTTTGCCAGAAACTATAATTCACTAGTTGTGTATCATAAAAGAGTCATCGTTTCTCCTCCTAGGGGTTATTCGAGATTTCTTAATCCAAACCGCAAGTAACGAGGCATTGGCTACCTTAAGAGAGTCATAGTTACTCGTCCCAATTGCTCACCCAGTCTGCCACTTTTCCTTACTGCGGCCAGTCTGCCAGAAGCGATATGTCACTCGTTGTGTATCTTAAGAGATTCATCGTTACTCTTTCCATAGGTTACTGGTATTCTCTGATTCAATGCCTCTCGTGACGAAAAAGTGGCTATCTTAATAGTGCAATAATTCTTCCTCCCAGTTGCTCACACAGTTTACTACTTTTTTGTGTAGTTTTTGTCTGCCAGAAACTATAATTCACTAGTTTTGTATCATAAAAGAGTCATCGTTTCTCCTCCTAGGGGTTTTCGAGATTTCTTAATCCAAACCGCAAGTAACGAGGCATTGGCTACCTTAAGAGGGTTATAGTTACTCGTCCCCATTGCTCAACGAGTCTGCCACTTTTTCTTACTGTGGCCAGTCTGCCAGAAGCGATATGTCACTCGTTGTGTATCTTAAGAGATTCATCGTTACTCCTTCCATAGGTTACTGGTATTCTCTGAGTCAATACCTCTCTTGACGAAAAAGTGGCTATCTTAATAGTGCAATACTTCTTCCTCCGAGTTGCTCACACAGTTTACTACTTTTTGTGTACTTGCCAGTCTGCCAGAAGCGATATGTCACTAGTTGTGTATCATAAAAGAGTCATCGTTTCTCCTCCAAGGGGTTATTCGAGATTTCTTAATCCAAACCGCAAGTAACGAGGCATTGGCTACCTTAAGAGAGTCATAGTTACTCATCAAAATTGCTCACCCAGTCTGCCACTTTCCTTACTGCGGCCAGTCTGCCAGAAGCGATATGTCACTCGTTGTGTATCTTAAGAGATTCATCGTTACTCTTTCCATAGGTTACTGGTATTCTCTGAGTCAATGCCTCTCGTGACGAAAAAGTGGCTATCTTAATAGTGCAATACTTCTTCCTCCCATTTGCTCACACAGTTTACTACTTTTTTGTGTAGTTTTTGTCTGCCAGAAACTATAATTCACTAGTTTTGTATCATAAAAGAGTCATCGTTTCTCCTCCTAGGGGTTATTCGAGACCTCTTAATGCAAACCGCAAGTAACGAGGCATTGGCTACCTTAAGAGAGTCATAGTTACTCCTCCCAATTGCTCACCCAGTCTGCCACTTTTCCTTACTGCGGCCAGTCTGCCAGAAGCGATATGTCACTCGTTGTGTATCTTAAGAGATTCATCGTTACTCTTTCCATAGGTTACTGGTATTCTCTGAGTCAATGCCTCTCGTGACGAAAAAGTGGCTATCTTAATAGTGCAATACTTCTTCCTCCCATTTGCTCACACAGTTTACTACTTTTTTGTGTAGTTTTTGTCTGCCAGAAACTATAATTCACTAGTTTTGTATCATAAAAGAGTCATCGTTTCTCCTCCTAGGGGTTATTCGAGACCTCTTAATGCAAACCGCAAGTAACGAGGCATTGGCTACCTTAAGAGAGTCATAGTTACTCCTCCCAATTGCTCACCCAGTCTGCCACTTTTCCTTACTGCGGCCAGTCTGCCAGAAGCGATATGTCACTCGTTGTGTATCTTAAGAGATTCATCGTCACTCTTTCCATAGGTTACTGGTATTCTCTGATTCAATGCCTCTCGTGACGAAAAAGTGGCTATCTTAATAGTGCAATACTTCTTCCTCCGAGTTGCTCACACAGTTTACTACTTTTTGTGTAGTTTTTGTCTGCCAGAAACTATAATTCACTAGCTGTGTATCATAAAAGAGTCATCGTTTCTCCTCCTAGGGGTTTTCGAGATTTCTTAATCCAAACCACAAGTAACAAGGCATTGGCTACCTTAAGAGAGTCATAGTTACTCGTGCCCATTGCTCACCCAGTCTGCCACTTTTTCTTACTGCGGCCAGTCTGCCAGAAGCGATATGTCACTCGTTGTGTATCTTAAGAGATTCATCGTTACTCTTTCCATAGGTTACTGGTATTCTCTGATTCAATGCCTCTCGTGACGAAAAAGTGGCTATCTTAATAGTGCAATACTTCTTCCTCCCAGTTGCTCACACAGTTTACTACTTTTTTGTGTAGTTTTTGTCTGCCAGAAACTATAATTCACTAGTTTTGTATCATAAAAGAGTCATCGTTTCTCCTCCTAGGGGTTTTCGAGATTTCTTAATCCAAACCGCAAGTAACGAGGCATTGGCTACCTTAAGAGGGTTATAGTTACTCGTCCCCATTGCTCAACGAGTCTGCCACTTTTTCTTACTGTGGCCAGTCTGCCAGAAGCGATATGTCACTCGTTGTGTATCTTAAGAGATTCATCGTTACTCCTTCCATAGGTTACTGGTATTCTCTGAGTCAATACCTCTCGTGACGAAAAAGTGGCTATCTTAATAGTGCAATACTTCTTCCTCCGAGTTGCTCACACAGTTTACTACTTTTTGTGTAGTTTTTGTCTGCCAGAAACTATAATTCACTAGCAGTGTATCATAAAAGAGTCATCGTTTCTCCTCCTAGGGGTTTTCGAGATTTCTTAATCCAAACCGCAAGTAACGAGGCATTGGCTACCTTAAGAGAGTCATAGTTACTCGTCCCCATTGCTCACCCAGTCTGCCACTTTTTCTTACTTTGGCCAGTCTGCCAGAAGCGATATGTCACTCGTTGTGTATCTTAAGAGATTCATCGTTACTCCTTCCATAGGTTACTGGTATTCTCTGAGTCAATACCTCTCTTGACGAAAAAGTGGCTCTCTTAATAGTGCAATACTTCTTCCTCCGAGTTGCTCACACAGTTTACTACTTTTTGTGTACTTGCCAGTCTGCCAGAAGCGATATGTCACTAGTTGTGTATCATAAAAGAGTCATCGTTTCTCCTCCTAGGGGTTATTCGAGATTTCTTAATCCAAACCGCAAGTAACGAGGCATTGGCTACCTTAAGAGAGTCATAGTTACTCGTCCCAATTGCTCACCCAGTCTGCCACTTTCCTTACTGCGGCCAGTCTGCCAGAAGCGATATGTCACTCGTTGTGTATCTTAAGAGATTCATCGTTACTCTTTCCATAGGTTACTGGTATTCTCTGAGTCAATGCCTCTCGTGACGAAAAAGTGGCTATCTTAATAGTGCAATACTTCTTCCTCCGAGTTGCTCACACAGTTTACTGCTTTTTGTGTAGTTTTTGTCTGCCAGAAACTATAATTCACTAGTTGTGTATCATAAAAGATTCATCGTTTCTCCTCCTAGGGGTTATTCGAGATTTCTTAATCCAAACTGCAAGTAACGAGGCATTGGCTACCTTAAGAGAGTCATAGTTACTCGTCCCAATTGCTCACCCAGTCTGCCACTTTTCCTTACTGCGGCCAGTCTGCCAGAAGCGATATGTCACTCGTTGTGTATCTTAAGAGATTCATCGTTACTCCTTCCATAGGTTACTGGTATTCTCTGAGTCAATACCTCTCTTGACGAAAAAGTGGCTATCTTAATAGTGCAATACTTCTTCCTCCGAGTTGCTCACACAGTTTACTGCTTTTTGTGTAGTTTTTGTTTGCCAGAAACTATAATTCACTAGTTGTGTATCATAAAAGAGTCATCGTTTCTCCTCCTAGGGGTTATTCGAGATTTCTTAATCCAAACCGCAAGTAACGAGGCATTGGCTACCTTAAGAGAGTCATAGTTACTCGTCCCAATTGCTCACCCAGTCTGCCACTTTTCCTTACTGCGGCCAGTCTGCCAGAAGCGATATGTCACTCGTTGTGTATCTTAAGAGATTCATCGTTACTCTTTCCATAGGTTACTGGTATTCTCTGATTCAATGCCTCTCGTGACGAAAAAGTGGCTATCTTAATAGTGCAATAATTCTTCCTCCCAGTTGCTCACACAGTTTACTACTTTTTTGTGTAGTTTTTGTCTGCCAGAAACTATAATTCACTAGTTTTGTATCATAAAAGAGTCATCGTTTCTCCTCCTAGGGGTTTTCGAGATTTCTTAATCCAAACCGCAAGTAACGAGGCATTGGCTACCTTAAGAGGGTTATAGTTACTCGTCCCCATTGCTCAACGAGTCTGCCACTTTTTCTTACTGTGGCCAGTCTGCCAGAAGCGATATGTCACTCGTTGTGTATCTTAAGAGATTCATCGTTACTCCTTCCATAGGTTACTGGTATTCTCTGAGTCAATACCTCTCTTGACGAAAAAGTGGCTATCTTAATAGTGCAATACTTCTTCCTCCGAGTTGCTCACACAGTTTACTACTTTTTGTGTACTTGCCAGTCTGCCAGAAGCGATATGTCACTAGTTGTGTATCATAAAAGAGTCATCGTTTCTCCTCCTAGGGGTTATTCGAGATTTCTTAATCCAAACCGCAAGTAACGAGGCATTGGCTACCTTAAGAGAGTCATAGTTACTCATCCCAATTGCTCACCCAGTCTGCCACTTACCTTACTGCGGCCAGTCTGCCAGAAGCGATATGTCACTCGTTGTGTATCTTAAGAGATTCATCGTTACTCTTTCCATAGGTTACTGGTATTCTCTGAGTCAATGCCTCTCGTGACGAAAAAGTGGCTATCTTAATAGTGCAATACTTCTTCCTCCCATTTGCTCACACAGTTTACTACTTTTTTGTGTAGTTTTTGTCTGCCAGAAACTATAATTCACTAGTTTTGTATCATAAAAGAGTCATCGTTTCTCCTCCTAGGGGTTATTCGAGACCTCTTAATGCAAACCGCAAGTAACGAGGCATTGGCTACCTTAAGAGAGTCATAGTTACTCGTCCCAATTGCTCACCCAGTCTGCCACTTTTCCTTACTGCGGCCAGTCTGCCAGAAGCGATATGTCACTCGTTGTGTATCTTAAGAGATTCATCGTTACTCTTTCCATAGGTTACTGGTATTCTCTGATTCAATGCCTCTCGTGACGAAAAAGTGGCTATCTTAATAGTGCAATACTTCTTCCTCCGAGTTGCTCACACAGTTTACTACTTTTTGTGTAGTTTTTGTCTGCCAGAAACTATAATTCACTAGCTGTGTATCACAAAAGTGTCATCGTTTCTCCTCCTAGGGGTTTTCGAGATTTCTTAATCCAAACCACAAGTAACAAGGCATTGGCTACCTTAAGAGAGTCATAGTTACTCGTGCCCATTGCTCACCCAGTCTGCCACTTTTTCTTACTGTGGCCAGTCTGCCAGAAGCGATATGTCACTCGTTGTGTATCTTAAGAGATTCATCGTTACTCCTTCCATAGGTTACTGGTATTCACTGATTCAATGCCTCTCGTGACGAAAAAGTGGCTATCTTAATAGTGCAATACTTCTTCCTCCGAGTTGCTCACACAGTTTACTGCTTTTTGTGTAGTTTTTGTCTGCCAGAAACTATAATTCACTAGTTGTGTATCATAAAAGAGTCATCGTTTCTCCTCCTAGGGGTTATTCGAGATTTCTTAATCCAAACCGCAAGTAACGAGGCATTGGCTACCTTAAGAGAGTCATAGTTACTCGTCCCAATTGCTCACCCAGTCTGCCACTTTTCCTTACTGCGGCCAGTCTGCCAGAAGCGATATGTCACTCGTTGTGTATCTTAAGAGATTCATCGTTACTCCTTCCATAGGTTACTGGTATTCTCTGAGTCAATACCTCTCTTGACGAAAAAGTGGCTATCTTAATATTGCAATACTTCTTCCTCCGAGTTGCTCACACAGTTTACTGCTTTTTGTGTAGTTTTTGTCTGCCAGAAACTATAATTCACTAGTTGTGTATCATAAAAGAGTCATCGTTTCTCCTCCTAGGGGTTATTCGAGATTTCTTAATCCAAACCGCAAGTAACGAGGCATTGGCCACCTTAAGAGAGTCATAGTTACTCGTCCCCATTGCTCAACCAGTCTGCCACTTTTTCTTACTTTGGCCAGTCTGCCAGAAGCGATATGTCACTCGTTGTGTATCTTAAGAGATTCATCGTTACTCTTTCCATAGGTTACTGGTATTCTCTGATTCAATGCCTCTCGTGACGAAAAAGTGGCTATCTTAATAGTGCAATAATTCTTCCTCCCAGTTGCTCACACAGTTTACTACTTTTTTGTGTAGTTTTTGTCTGCCAGAAACTATAATTCACTAGTTTTGTATCATAAAAGAGTCATCGTTTCTCCTCCTAGGGGTTTTCGAGATTTCTTAATCCAAACCGCAAGTAACGAGGCATTGGCTACCTTAAGAGGGTTATAGTTACTCGTCCCCATTGCTCAACGAGTCTGCCACTTTTTCTTACTGTGGCCAGTCTGCCAGAAGCGATATGTCACTCGTTGTGTATCTTAAGAGATTCATCGTTACTCCTTCCATTGGTTACTGGTATTCTCTGAGTCAATACCTCTCTTGACGAAAAAGTGGCTATCTTAATAGTGCAATACTTCTTCCTCCGAGTTGCTCACACAGTTTACTACTTTTTGTGTACTTGCCAGTCTGCCAGAAGCGATATGTCACTAGTTGTGTATCATAAAAGAGTCATCGTTTCTCCTCCTAGGGGTTATTCGAGATTTCTTAATCCAAACAGCAAGTAACGAGGCATTGGCTACCTTAAGAGAGTCATAGTTACTCGTCCCAATTGCTCACCCAGTCTGCCACTTTCCTTACTGCGGCCAGTCTGCCAGAAGCGATATGTCACTCGTTGTGTATCTTAAGAGATTCATCGTTACTCTTTCCATAGGTTACTGGTATTCTCTGAGTCAATGCCTCTCGTGACGAAAAAGTGGCTATCTTAATAGTGCAATACTTCTTCCTCCGAGTTGCTCACACAGTTTACTACTTTTTGTGTACTTGCCAGTCTGCCAGAAGCGATATGTCACTAGTTGTGTATCATAAAAGAGTCATCGTTTCTCCTCCTAGGGGTTATTCGAGATTTCTTAATCCAAACCGCAAGTAACGAGGCATTGGCTACCTTAAGAGAGTCATAGTTACTCGTCCCAATTGCTCACCCAGTCTGCCACTTTCCTTACTGCGGCCAGTCTGCCAGAAGCGATATGTCACTCGTTGTGTATCTTAAGAGATTCATCGTTACTCTTTCCATAGGTTACTGGTATTCTCTGAGTCAATGCCTCTCGTAACGAAAAAGTGGCTATCTTAATAGTGCAATACTTCTTCCTCCGAGTTGCTCTCACAGTTTACTACTTTTTTGTACTTGCCAGTCTGCCAGAAGCGATATGTCACTAGTTGTGTATCATAAAAGAGTCATCGTTTCTCCTCCTAGGGGTTATTCGAGATTTCTTAATCCAAACCGCAAGTAACGAGGCATTGGCTACCTTAAGAGAGTCATAGTTACTCGTCCCAATTGCTCACCCAGTCGGCCACTTTCCTTACTGCGGCCAGTCTGCCAGAAGCGATATGTCACTCGTTGTGTATCTTAAGAGATTCATCGTTACTCTTTCCATAGGTTACTGGTATTCTCTGATTCAATGCCTCTCGTGACGAAAAAGTGGCTATCTTAATAGTGCAATACTTCTTCCTCCCAGTTGCTCACACAGTTTACTACTGTTTTGTGTAGTTTTTGTCTGCCAGAAACTATAATTCACTAGTTTTGTATCATAAAAGAGTCATCGTTTCTCCTCCTAGGTGTTATTCGAGACCTCTTAATCCAAACCGCAAGTAACGAGGCATTGGCTACCTTAAGAGAGTCATAGTTACTCGTCCCAATTGCTCACCCAGTCTGCCACTTTTTCTTACTGCGGCCAGTCTGCCAGAAGCGATATGTCACTCGTTGTGTATCTTAAGAGATTCATCGTTACTCCTTCCATAGGTTACTGGTATTCTCTGAGTCAATACCTCTCTTGACGAAAAAGTGGCTATCTTAATAGTGCAATACTTCTTCCTCCGAGTTGCTCACACAGTTTACTACTTTTTGTGTAGTTTTTGTCTATCAGAAACTATAATTCACTAGCAGTGTATCATAAAAGAGTCATCGTTTCTCCTCCTAGGGGTTTTCGAGATTTCTTAATCCAAACCGCAAGTAACGAGGCATTGGCTACCTTAAGAGAGTCATAGTTACTCTTCCCAATTGCTCACCCAGTCTGCCACTTTTTCTTACTTTGGCCAGTCTGCCAGAAGCGATATGTCACTCGTTGTGTATCTTAAGAGATTCATCGTTACTCCTTCCATAGGTTACTGGTATTCTCTGAGTCAATACCTCTCTTGACGAAAAAGTGGCTATCTTAATAGTGCAATACTTCTTCCTCCGAGTTGCTCACACAGTTTACTACTTTTTGTGTACTTGCCAGTCTGCCAGAAGCGATATGTCACTAGTTGTGTATCATAAAAGAGTCATCGTTTCTCCTCCTAGGGGTTATTCGAGATTTCTTAATCGAAACCGCAAGTAACGAGGCATTGGCTACCTTAAGAGAGTCATAGTTACTCGTCCCAATTGCTCACCCAGTCTGCCACTTTCCTTACTGCGGCCAGTCTGCCAGAAGCGATATGTCACTCGTTGTGTATCTTAAGAGATTCATCGTTACTCTTTCCATAGGTTACTGGTATTCTCTGTGTCAATGCCTCTCGTGACGAAAAAGTGGCTATCTTAATAGTGCAATACTTCTTCCTCCCAGTTGCTCACACAGTTTACTACTTTTTGTGTACTTGCCAGTCTGCCAGAAGCGATATGTCACTAGTTGTGTATCATAAAAGAGTCATCATTTCTCCTCCGAGGGGTTATTCGAGATTTCTTAATCCAAACCGCAAGTAACGAGGCATTGGCTACCTTAAGAGAGTCATAGTTACTCGTCCCAATTGCTCACCCAGTCTGCCACTTTTCCTTACTGCGGCCAGTCTGCCAGAAGCGATATGTCACTCGTTGTGTATCTTAAGAGATTCATCGTTACTCTTTCCATAGGTTACTGGTATTCTCTGATTCAATGCCTCTCGTGACGAAAAAGTGGCTATCTTAATAGTGCAATACTTCTTCCTCCGAGTTGCTCACACAGTTTACTACTTTTTTGTGTAGTTTTTGTCTGCCAGAAACTATAATTCATTAGCTGTGTATCATAAAAGAGTCATCGTTTCTCCTCCTAGGGTTTATTCGAGATTTCTTAATCCAAACCGCAAGTAACGAGGCATTTGCTACCTTAAGAGAGTCATAGTTACTCGTCCCAATTGCTCACCCAGTCTGCCACTTTTCCTTACTGCGGCCAGTCTGCCAGAAGCGATATGTCACTCGTTGTGTATCTTAAGAGATTCATCGTTACTCTTTCCATAGGTTACTGGTATTCTCTGATTCAATGCCTCTCGTGACGAAAAAGTGGCTATCTTAATAGTGCAATACTTCTTCCTCCCAGTTGCTCACACAGTTTACTACTTTTTTGTGTAGTTTTTGTCTGCCAGAAACTATAATTCACTAGTTTTGTATCATAAAAGAGTCATCGTTTCTCCTCCTAGGGGTTTTCGAGATTTCTTAATCCAAACCGCAAGTAACGAGGCATTGGCTACCTTAAGAGGGTCATAGTTACTCGTCCCCATTGCTCAACGAGTCTGCCACTTTTTCTTACTGTGGCCAGTCTGCCAGAAGCGATATGTCACTCGTTGTGTATCTTAAGAGATTCATCGTTACTCCTTCCATAGGTTACTGGTATTCTCTGAGTCAATACCTCTCTTGACGAAAAAGTGGCTATCTTAATATTGCAATACTTCTTCCTCCGAGTTGCTCACACTGTTTACTGCTTTTTGTGTAGTTTTTGTCTGCCAGAAACTATAATTCACTAGTTGTGTATCATAAAAGAGTCATCGTTTCTCCTCCTAGGGGTTATTCGAGATTTCTTAATCCAAACCGCAAGTAACGAGGCATTGGCTACCTTAAGAGAGTCATAGTTACTCGTCCCCATTGCTCAACCAGTCTGCCACTTTTTCTTACTTTGGCCAGTCTGCCAGAAGCGATATGTCACTCGTTGTGTATCTTAAGAGATTCATCGTTACTCCTTCCATAGGTTACTGGTATTCTCTGAGTCAATACCTCTCTTGACGAAAAAGTGGCTATCTTAATAGTGCAATACTTCTTCCTCCGAGTTGCTCACACAGTTTACTACTTTTTGTGTACTTGCCAGTCTGCCAGAAGCGATATGTCACTAGTTGTGTATCATAAAAGAGTCATCGTTTCTCCTCCTAGGGGTTATTCGAGATTTCTTAATCCAAACCGCAAGTAACGAGGCATTGGCTACCTTAAGAGAGTCATAGTTACTCGTCCCAATTGCTCACCCAGTCTGCCACTTTCCTTACTGCGGCCAGTCTGCCAGAAGCGATATGTCACTCGTTGTGTATCTTAAGAGATTCATCGTTACTCTTTCCATAGGTTACTGGTATTCTCTGAGTCAATGCCTCTCGTGACGAAAAAGTGGCTATCTTAATAGTGCAATACTTCTTCCTCCGAGTTGCTCACACAGTTTACTACTTTTTGTGTACTTGCCAGTCTGCCAGAAGCGATATGTCACTAGTTGTGTATCATAAAAGAGTCATCGTTTCTCCTCCTAGGGGTTATTCGAGATTTCTTAATCCAAACCGCAAGTAACGAGGCATTGGCTACCTTAAGAGAGTCATAGTTACTCGTCCCAATTGCTCACCCAGTCTGCCAATTTCCTTACTGCGGCCAGTCTGCCAGAAGCGATATGTCACTCGTTGTGTATCTTAAGAGATTCATCGTTACTCTTTCCATAGGTTACTGGTATTCTCTGAGTCAATGCCTCTCGTAACGAAAAAGTGGCTATCTTAATAGTGCAATACTTCTTCTTCCGAGTTGCTCACACAGTTTACTACTTTTTTGTACTTGCCAGTCTGCCAGAAGCGATATGTCACTAGTTGTGTATCATAAAAGAGTCATCGTTTCTCCTCCTAGGGGTTATTCGAGATTTCTTAATCCAAACCGCAAGTAACGAGGCATTGGCTACCTTAAGAGAGTCATAGTTACTCGTCCCAATTGCTCACCGGTCTGCCACTTTTCCTTACTGCGGCCAGTCTGCCAGAAGCGATATGTCACTCGTTGTGTATCTTAAGAGATTCATCGTTACTCTTTCCATAGGTTACTGGTATTCTCTGATTCAATGCCTCTCGTGACGAAAAAGTGGCTATCTTAATAGTGCAATACTTCTTCCTCCGAGTTGCTCACACAGTTTACTGCTTTTTGTGTAGTTTTTGTCTGCCAGAAACTATAATTCACTAGTTTTGTATCATAAAAGAGTCATCGTTTCTCCTCCTAGGGGTTATTCGAGACCTCTTAATCCAAACCGCAAGTAACGAGGCATTGGCTACCTTAAGAGAGTCATAGTTACTCGTCCCAATTGCTCACCCAGTCTGCCACTTTTTCTTACTGCGGCCAGTCTGCCAGAAGCGATATGTCACTCGTTGTGTATCTTAAGAGATTCATCGTTACTCCTTCCATAGGTTACTGGTATTCTCTGAGTCAATACCTCTCTTGACGAAAAAGTGGCTATCTTAATAGTGCAATACTTCTTCCTCCGAGTTGCTCACACAGTTTACTACTTTTTGTGTACTTGCCAGTCTGCCAGAAGCGATATGTCACTAGTTGTGTATCATAAAAGAGTCATCGTTTCTCCTCCTAGGGGTTATTCGAGATTTCTTAATCCAAACCGCAAGTAACGAGGCATTGGCTACCTTAAGAGAGTCATAGTTACTCGTCCCAATTGCTCACCCAGTCTGCCACTTTCCTTACTGCGGCCAGTCTGCCAGAAGCGATATGTCACTCGTTGTGTATCTTAAGAGATTCATCGTTACTCTTTCCATAGGTTACTGGTATTCTCTGATTCAATGCCTCTCGTGACGAAAAAGTGGCTATCTTAATAGTGCAATACTTCTTCCTCCGAGTTGCTCACACAGTTTACTACTTTTTGTGTACTTGCCAGTCTGCCAGAAGCGATATGTCACTAGTTGTGTATCATAAAAGAGTCATCGTTTCTCCTCCTAGGGGTTATTCGAGATTTCTTAATCCAAACCGCAAGTAACGAGGCATTGGCTACCTTAAGAGAGTCATAGTTACTCGTCCCAATTGCTCACCCAGTCTGCCAATTTCCTTACTGCGGCCAGTCTGCCAGAAGCGATATGTCACTCGTTGTGTATCTTAAGAGATTCATCGTTACTCTTTCCATAGGTTACTGGTATTCTCTGAGTCAATGCCTCTCGTAACGAAAAAGTGGCTATCTTAATAGTGCAATACTTCTTCTTCCGAGTTGCTCACACAGTTTACTACTTTTTTGTACTTGCCAGTCTGCCAGAAGCGATATGTCACTAGTTGTGTATCATAAAAGAGTCATCGTTTCTCCTCCTAGGGGTTATTCGAGATTTCTTAATCCAAACCGCAAGTAACGAGGCATTGGCTACCTTAAGAGAGTCATAGTTACTCGTCCCAATTGCTCACCGGTCTGCCACTTTTCCTTACTGCGGCCAGTCTGCCAGAAGCGATATGTCACTCGTTGTGTATCTTAAGAGATTCATCGTTACTCTTTCCATAGGTTACTGGTATTCTCTGATTCAATGCCTCTCGTGACGAAAAAGTGGCTATCTTAATAGTGCAATACTTCTTCCTCCGAGTTGCTCACACAGTTTACTGCTTTTTGTGTAGTTTTTGTCTGCCAGAAACTATAATTCACTAGTTTTGTATCATAAAAGAGTCATCGTTTCTCCTCCTAGGGGTTATTCGAGACCTCTTAATCCAAACCGCAAGTAACGAGGCATTGGCTACCTTAAGAGAGTCATAGTTACTCGTCCCAATTGCTCACCCAGTCTGCCACTTTTTCTTACTGCGGCCAGTCTGCCAGAAGCGATATGTCACTCGTTGTGTATCTTAAGAGATTCATCGTTACTCCTTCCATAGGTTACTGGTATTCTCTGAGTCAATACCTCTCGTGACGAAAAAGTGGCTATCTTAATAGTGCAATACTTCTTCCTCCGAGTTGCTCACACAGTTGACTACTTTTTGTGTAGTTTTTGTCTGCCAGAAACTATAATTCACTAGCAGTGTATCATAAAAGAGTCATCGTTTCTCCTCCTAGGGGTTTTCGAGATTTCTTAATCCAAACCGCAAGTAACGAGGCATTGGCTACCTTAAGAGAGTCATAGTTACTCTTCCCATTGCTCACCCAGTCTGCCACTTTTTCTTACTTTGGCCAGTCTGCCAGAAGCGATATGTCACTCGTTGTGTATCTTAAGAGATTCATCGTTACTCCTTCCATAGGTTACTGGTATTCTCTGAGTCAATACCTCTCTTGACGAAAAAGTGGCTATCTTAATAGTGCAATACTTCTTCCTCCGAGTTGCTCACACAGTTTACTACTTTTTGTGTACTTGCCAGTCTGCCAGAAGCGATATGTCACTAGTTGTGTATCATAAAAGAGTCATCGTTTCTCCTCCTAGGGGTTATTCGAGATTTCTTAATCCAAACCGCAAGTAACGAGGCATTGGCTACCTTAAGAGAGTCATAGTTACTCGTCCCAATTGCTCACCCAGTCTGCCACTTTCCTTACTGCGGCCAGTCTGCCAGAAGCGATATGTCACTCGTTGTGTATCTTAAGAGATTCATCGTTACTCTTTCCATAGGTTACTGGTATTCTCTGAGTCAATGCCTCTCGTGACCAAAAAGTGGCTATCTTAATAGTGCAATACTTCTTCCTCCCATTTGCTCACACAGTTTACTACTTTTTTGTGTAGTTTTTGTCTGCCAGAAACTATAATTCACTAGTTTTGTATCATAAAAGAGTCATCGTTTCTCCTCCTAGGGGTTATTCGAGACCTCTTAATGCAAACCGCAAGTAACGAGGCATTGGCTACCTTAAGAGAGTCATAGTTACTCGTCCCAATTGCTCACCCAGTCTGCCACTTTTCCTTACTGCGGCCAGTCTGCCAGAAGCGATATGTCACTCGTTGTGTATCTTAAGAGATTCATCGTTACTCTTTCCATAGGTTACTGGTATTCTCTGATTCAATGCCTCTCGTGTCGAAAAAGTGGCTATCTTAATAGTGCAATACTTCTTCCTCCGAGTTGCTCACACAGTTTACTACTTTTTGTGTAGTTTTTGTCTGCCAGAAACTATAATTCATTAGCTGTGTATCATAAAAGAGTCATCGTTTCTCCTCCTAGGGGTTATTCGAGATTTCTTAATCCAAACCGCAAGTAACGAGGCATTTGCTACCTTAAGAGAGTCATAGTTACTCGTCCCAATTGCTCACCCAGTCTGCCACTTTTCCTTACTGCGGCCAGTCTGCCAGAAGCGATATGTCACTCGTTGTGTATCTTAAGAGATTCATCGTTACTCTTTCCATAGGTTACTGGTATTCTCTGATTCAATGCCTCTCGTGACGAAAAAGTGGCTATCTTAATAGTGCAATACTTCTTCCTCCCAGTTGCTCACACAGTTTACTACTTTTTTGTGTAGTTTTTGTCTGCCAGAAACTATAATTCACTAGTTGTGTATCATAAAAGAGTCATCGTTTCTCCTCCTAGGGGTTATTCGAGATTTCTTAATCCAAACCGCAAGTAACGAGGCATTGGCTACCTTAAGAGAGTCATAGTTACTCGTCCCCATTGCTCAACCAGTCTGCCACTTTTTCTTACTTTGGCCAGTCTGCCAGAAGCGATATGTCACTCGTTGTGTATCTTAAGAGATTCATCGTTACTCCTTCCATAGGTTACTGGTATTCTCTGAGTCAATACCTCTCTTGACGAAAAAGTGGCTATCTTAATAGTGCAATACTTCTTCCTCCGAGTTGCTCACACAGTTTACTACTTTTTGTGTACTTGCCAGTCTGCCAGAAGCGATATGTCACTAGTTGTGTATCATAAAAGAGTCATCGTTTCTCCTCCTAGGGGTTATTCGAGATTTCTTAATCCAAACCGCAAGTAACGAGGCATTGGCTACCTTAAGAGAGTCATAGTTACTCGTCCCAATTGCTCACCCAGTCTGCCACTTTCCTTACTGCGGCCAGTCTGCCAGAAGCGATATGTCACTCGTTGTGTATCTTAAGAGATTCATCGTTACTCTTTCCATAGGTTACTGGTATTCTCTGAGTCAATGCCTCTCGTGACGAAAAAGTGGCTATCTTAATAGTGCAATACTTCTTCCTCCGAGTTGCTCACACAGTTTACTACTTTTTGTGTACTTGCCAGTCTGCCAGAAGCGATATGTCACTAGTTGTGTATCATAAAAGAGTCATCGTTTCTCCTCCTAGGGGTTATTCGAGATTTCTTAATCCAAACCGCAAGTAACGAGGCATTGGCTACCTTAAGAGAGTCATAGTTACTCGTCCCAATTGCTCACCCAGTCTGCCAATTTCCTTACTGCGGCCAGTCTGCCAGAAGCGATATGTCACTCGTTGTGTATCTTAAGAGATTCATCGTTACTCTTTCCATAGGTTACTGGTATTCTCTGATTCAATGCCTCTCGTGACCAAAAAGTGGCTATCTTAATAGTGCAATACTTCTTCCTCCGAGTTGCTCACACAGTTTACTGCTTTTTGTGTAGTTTTTGTCTGCCAGAAACTATAATTCACTAGTTTTGTATCATAAAAGAGTCATCGTTTCTCCTCCTAGGGGTTATTCGAGACCTCTTAATCCAAACCGCAAGTAACGAGGCATTGGCTACCTTAAGAGAGTCATAGTTACTCGTCCCAATTGCTCACCCAGTCTGCCACTTTTTCTTACTGCGGCCAGTCTGCCAGAAGCGATATGTCACTCGTTGTGTATCTTAAGAGATTCATCGTTACTCCTTCCATAGGTTACTGGTATTCTCTGAGTCAATGCCTCTCGTGACGAAAAAGTGGCTATCTTAATAGTGCAATACTTCTTCCTCCGAGTTGCTCACACAGTTTACTACTTTTTGTGTAGTTTTTGTCTGCCAGAAACTATAATTCACTAGCAGTGTATCATAAAAGAGTCATCGTTTCTCCTCCTAGGGGTTTTCGAGATTTCTTAATCCAAACCGCAAGTAACGAGGCATTGGCTACCTTAAGAGAGTCATAGTTACTCTTCCCATTGCTCACCCAGTCTGCCACTTTTTCCTACTTTGGCCAGTCTGCCAGAAGCGATATGTCACTCGTTGTGTATCTTAAGAGATTCATCGTTACTCCTTCCATAGGTTACTGGTATTCTCTGAGTCAATACCTCTCTTGACGAAAAAGTGGCTATCTTAATAGTGCAATACTTCTTCCTCCGAGTTGCTCACACAGTTTACTACTTTTTGTGTACTTGCCAGTCTGCCAGAAGCGATATGTCACTAGTTGTGTATCATAAAAGAGTCATCGTTTCTCCTCCTAGGGGTTATTCGAGATTTCTTAATCCAAACCGCAAGTAACGAGGCATTGGCTACCTTAAGAGAGTCATAGTTACTCGTCCCAATTGCTCACCCAGTCTGCCACTTTCCTTACTGCGGCCAGTCTGCCAGAAGCGATATGTCACTCGTTGTGTATCTTAAGAGATTCATCGTTACTCTTTCCATAGGTTACTGGTATTCTCTGAGTCAATGCCTCTCGTGACCAAAAAGTGGCTATCTTAATAGTGCAATACTTCTTCCTCCCATTTGCTCACACAGTTTACTACTTTTTTGTGTAGTTTTTGTCTGCCAGAAACTATAATTCACTAGTTTTGTATCATAAAAGAGTCATCGTTTCTCCTCCTAGGGGTTATTCGAGACCTCTTAATGCAAACCGCAAGTAACGAGGCATTGGCTACCTTAAGAGAGTCATAGTTACTCGTCCCAATTGCTCACCCAGTCTGCCACTTTTCCTTACTGCGGCCAGTCTGCCAGAAGCGATATGTCACTCGTTGTGTATCTTAAGAGATTCATCGTTACTCTTTCCATAGGTTACTGGTATTCTCTGATTCAATGCCTCTCGTGACGAAAAAGTGGCTATCTTAATAGTGCAATACTTCTTCCTCCGAGTTGCTCACACAGTTTACTACTTTTTGTGTAGTTTTTGTCTGCCAGAAACTATAATTCATTAGCTGTGTATCATAAAAGAGTCATCGTTTCTCCTCCTAGGGGTTATTCGAGATTTCTTAATCCAAACCGCAAGTAACGAGGCATTTGCTACCTTAAGAGAGTCATAGTTACTCGTCCCAATTGCTCACCCAGTCTGCCACTTTTCCTTACTGCGGCCAGTCTGCCAGAAGCGATATGTCACTCGTTGTGTATCTTAAGAGATTCATCGTTACTCTTTCCATAGGTTACTGGTATTCTCTGATTCAATGCCTCTCGTGACGAAAAAGTGGCTATCTTAATAGTGCAATACTTCTTCCTCCCAGTTGCTCACACAGTTTACTACTTTTTTGTGTAGTTTTTGTCTGCCAGAAACTATAATTCACTAGTTTTGTATCATAAAAGAGTCATCGTTTCTCCTCCTAGGGGTTTTCGAGATTTCTTAATCCAAACCGCAAGTAACGAGGCATTGGCTACCTTAAGAGGGTCATAGTTACTCGTCCCCATTGCTCAACGAGTCTGCCACTTTTTCTTACTGTGGCCAGTCTGCCAGAAGCGATATGTCACTCGTTGTGTATCTTAAGAGATTCATCGTTACTCCTTCCATAGGTTACTGGTATTCTCTGAGTCAATACCTCTCTTGACGAAAAAGTGGCTATCTTAATATTGCAATACTTCTTCCTCCGAGTTGCTCACACAGTTTACTGCTTTTTGTGTAGTTTTTGTCTGCCAGAAACTATAATTCACTAGTTGTGTATCATAAAAGAGTCATCGTTTCTCCTCCTAGGGGTTATTCGAGATTTCTTAATCCAAACCGCAAGTAACGAGGCATTGGCTACCTTAAGAGAGTCATAGTTACTCGTCCCCATTGCTCAACGAGTCTGCCACTTTTTCTTACTGTGGCCAGTCTGCCAGAAGCGATATGTCACTCGTTGTGTATCTTAAGAGATTCATCGTTACTCCTTCCATAGGTTACTGGTATTCTCTGAGTCAATACCTCTCTTGACGAAAAAGTGGCTATCTTAATATTGCAATACTTCTTCCTCCGAGTTGCTCACACAGTTTACTGCTTATTGTGTAGTTTTTGTCTGCCAGAAACTATAATTCACTAGTTGTGTATCATAAAAGAGTCATCGTTTCTCCTCCTAGGGGTTATTCGAGATTTCTTAATCCAAACCGCAAGTAACGAGGCATTGGCTACCTTAAGAGAGTCATAGTTACTCGTCCCCATTGCTCAACCAGTCTGCCACTTTTTCTTACTTTGGCCAGTCTGCCAGAAGCGATATGTCACTCGTTGTGTATCTTAAGAGATTCATCGTTACTCCTTCCATAGGTTACTGGTATTCTCTGAGTCAATACCTCTCTTGACGAAAAAGTGGCTATCTTAATAGTGCAATACTTCTTCCTCCGAGTTGCTCACACAGTTTACTACTTTTTGTGTACTTGCCAGTCTGCCAGAAGCGATATGTCACTAGTTGTGTATCATAAAAGAGTCATCGTTTCTCCTCCTAGGGGTTATTCGAGATTTCTTAATCCAAACCGCAAGTAACGAGGCATTGGCTACCTTAAGAGAGTCATAGTTACTCGTCCCAATTGCTCACCCAGTCTGCCACTTTCCTTACTGCGGCCAGTCTGCCAGAAGCGATATGTCACTCGTTGTGTATCTTAAGAGATTCATCGTTACTCTTTCCATAGGTTACTGGTATTCTCTGAGTCAATGCCTCTCGTGACGAAAAAGTGGCTATCTTAATAGTGCAATACTTCTTCCTCCGAGTTGCTCACACAGTTTACTACTTTTTGTGTACTTGCCAGTCTGCCAGAAGCGATATGTCACTAGTTGTGTATCATAAAAGAGTCATCATTTCTCCTCCGAGGGGTTATTCGAGATTTCTTAATCCAAACCGCAAGTAACGAGGCATTGGCTACCTTAAGAGAGTCATAGTTACTCGTCCCAATTGCTCACCCAGTCTGCCACTTTTCCTTACTGCGGCCAGTGTGCCAGAAGCGATATGTCACTCGTTGTGTATCTTAAGAGATTCATCGTTACTCTTTCCATAGGTTACTGGTATTCTCTGATTCAATGCCTCTCGTGACGAAAAAGTGGCTATCTTAATAGTGCAATACTTCTTCCTCCGAGTTGCTCACACAGTTTACTACTTTTTGTGTAGTTTTTGTCTGCCAGAAACTATAATTCACTAGTTTTGTATCATAAAAGAGTCATCGTTTCTCCTCCTAGGGTTTATTCGAGATTTCTTAATCCAAACCGCAAGTAACGAGGCATTTGCTACCTTAAGAGAGTCATAGTTACTCGTCCCAATTGCTCACCCAGTCTGCCACTTTTCCTTACTGCGGCCAGTCTGCCAGAAGCGATATGTCACTCGTTGTGTATCTTAAGAGATTCATCGTTACTCTTTCCATAGGTTACTGGTATTCTCTGATTCAATGCCTCTCGTGACGAAAAAGTGGCTATCTTAATAGTGCAATACTTCTTCCTCCCAGTTGCTCACACAGTTTACTACTTTTTTGTGTAGTTTTTGTCTGCCAGAAACTATAATTCACTAGTTTTGTATCATAAAAGAGTCATCGTTTCTCCTCCTAGGGGTTTTCGAGATTTCTTAATCCAAACCGCAAGTAACGAGGCATTGGCTACCTGAAGAGAGTCATAGTTACTCGTCCCCATTGCTCAACGAGTCTGCCACTTTTTCTTACTGTGGCCAGTCTGCCAGAAGCGATATGTCACTCGTTGTGTATCTTAAGAGATTCATCGTTACTCCTTCCATAGGTTACTGGTATTCTCTGAGTCAATACCTCTCTTGACGAAAAAGTGGCTATCTTAATATTGCAATACTTCTTCCTCCGAGTTGCTCACACTGTTTACTGCTTTTTGTGTAGTTTTTGTCTGCCAGAAACTATAATTCACTAGTTGTGTATCATAAAAGAGTCATCGTTTCTCCTCCTAGGGGTTATTCGAGATTTCTTAATCCAAACCGCAAGTAACGAGGCATTGGCTACCTTAAGAGAGTCATAGTTACTCGTCCCCATTGCTCAACCAGTCTGCCACTTTTTCTTACTTTGGCCAGTCTGCCAGAAGCGATATGTCACTCGTTGTGTATCTTAAGAGATTCATCGTTACTCCTTCCATAGGTTACTGGTATTCTCTGAGTCAATACCTCTCTTGACGAAAAAGTGGCTATCTTAATAGTGCAATACTTCTTCCTCCGAGTTGCTCACACAGTTTACTACTTTTTGTGTACTTGCCAGTCTGCCAGAAGCGATATGTCACTAGTTGTGTATCATAAAAGAGTCATCGTTTCTCCTCCTAGGGGTTATTCGAGATTTCTTAATCCAAACCGCAAGTAACGAGGCATTGGCTACCTTAAGAGAGTCATAGTTACTCGTCCCAATTGCTCACCCAGTCTGCCACTTTCCTTACTGCGGCCAGTCTGCCAGAAGCGATATGTCACTCGTTGTGTATCTTAAGAGATTCATCGTTACTCTTTCCATAGGTTACTGGTATTCTCTGAGTCAATGCCTCTCGTGACGAAAAAGTGGCTATCTTAATAGTGCAATACTTCTTCCTCCGAGTTGCTTACACAGTTTACTACTTTTTGTGTACTTGCCAGTCTGCCAGAAGCGATATGTCACTAGTTGTGTATCATAAAAGAGTCATCGTTTCTCCTCCTAGGGGTTATTCGAGATTTCTTAATCCAAACCGCAAGTAACGAGGCATTGGCTACCTTAAGAGAGTCATAGTTACTCGTCCCAATTGCTCACCCAGTCTGCCAATTTCCTTACTGCGGCCAGTATGCCAGAAGCGATATGTCACTCGTTGTGTATCTTAAGAGATTCATCGTTACTCTTTCCATAGGTTACTGGTATTCTCTGAGTCAATGCCTCTCGTAACGAAAAAGTGGCTATCTTAATAGTGCAATACATCTTCTTCCGAGTTGCTCACACAGTTTACTACTTTTTTGTACTTGCCAGTCTGCCAGAAGCGATATGTCACTAGTTGTGTATCATAAAAGAGTCATCGTTTCTCCTCCTAGGGGTTATTCGAGATTTCTTAATCCAAACCGCAAGTAACGAGGCATTGGCTACCTTAAGAGAGTCATAGTTACTCGTCCCAATTGCTCACCGGTCTGCCACTTTTCCTTACTGCGGCCAGTCTGCCAGAAGCGATATGTCACTCGTTGTGTATCTTAAGAGATTCATCGTTACTCTTTCCATAGGTTACTGGTATTCTCTGATTCAATGCCTCTCGTGACCAAAAAGTGGCTATCTTAATAGTGCAATACTTCTTCCTCCGAGTTGCTCATACAGTTTACTGCTTTTTGTGTAGTTTTTGTCTGCCAGAAACTATAATTCACTAGTTTTGTATCATAAAAGAGTCATCGTTTCTCCTCCTAGGGGTTATTCGAGACCTCTTAATCCAAACCGCAAGTAACGAGGCATTGGCTACCTTAAGAGAGTCATAGTTACTCGTCCCAATTGCTCACCCAGTCTGCCACTTTTTCTTACTGCGGCCAGTCTGCCAGAAGCGATATGTCACTCGTTGTGTATCTTAAGAGATTCATCGTTACTCCTTCCATAGGTTACTGGTATTCTCTGAGTCAATACCTCTCGTGACGAAAAAGTGGCTATCTTAATAGTGCAATACTTCTTCCTCCGAGTTGCTCACACAGTTGACTACTTTTTGTGTAGTTTTTGTCTGCCAGAAACTATAATTCACTAGCAGTGTATCATAAAAGAGTCATCGTTTCTCCTCCTAGGGGTTTTCGAGATTTCTTAATCCAAACCGCAAGTAACGAGGCATTGGCTACCTTAAGAGAGTCATAGTTACTCTTCCCATTGCTCACCCAGTCTGCCACTTTTTCTTACTTTGGCCAGTCTGCCAGAAGCGATATGTCACTCGTTGTGTATCTTAAGAGATTCATCGTTACTCCTTCCATAGGTTACTGGTATTCTCTGAGTCAATACCTCTCTTGACGAAAAAGTGGCTATCTTAATAGTGCAATACTTCTTCCTCCGAGTTGCTCACACAGTTTACTACTTTTTGTGTACTTGCCAGTCTGCCAGAAGCGATATGTCACTAGTTGTGTATCATAAAAGAGTCATCGTTTCTCCTCCTAGGGGTTATTCGAGATTTCTTAATCCAAACCGCAAGTAACGAGGCATTGGCTACCTTAAGAGAGTCATAGTTACTCGTCCCAATTGCTCACCCAGTCTGCCACTTTCCTTACTGCGGCCAGTCTGCCAGAAGCGATATGTCACTCGTTGTGTATCTTAAGAGATTCATCGTTACTCTTTCCATAGGTTACTGGTATTCTCTGAGTCAATGCCTCTCGTGACCAAAAAGTGGCTATCTTAATAGTGCAATACTTCTTCCACCCATTTGCTCACACAGTTTACTACTTTTTTGTGTAGTTTTTGTCTGCCAGAAACTATAATTCACTAGTTTTGTATCATAAGAGAGTCATCGTTTCTCCTCCTAGGGGTTATTCGAGACCTCTTAATGCAAACCGCAAGTAACGAGGCATTGGCTACCTTAAGAGAGTCATAGTTACTCGTCCCAATTGCTCACCCAGTCTGCCACTTTTCCTTACTGCGGCCAGTCTGCCAGAAGCGATATGTCACTCGTTGTGTATCTTAAGAGATTCATCGTTACTCTTTCCATAGGTTACTGGTATTCTCTGATTCAATGCCTCTCGTGACGAAAAAGTGGCTATCTTAATAGTGCAATACTTCTTCCTCCCAGTTGCTCACACAGTTTACTACTTTTTTGTGTAGTTTTTGTCTGCCAGAAACTATAATTCACTAGTTTTGTATCATAAAAGAGTCATCGTTTCTCCTCCTAGGGGTTTTCGAGATTTCTTAATCCAAACCGCAAGTAACGAGGCATTGGCTACCTTAAGAGAGTCATAGTTACTCTTCCCATTGCTCACCCAGTCTGCCACTTTTTCTTACTTTGGCCAGTCTGCCAGAAGCGATATGTCACTCGTTGTGTATCTTAAGAGATTCATCGTTACTCCTTCCATAGGTTACTGGTATTCTCTGAGTCAATACCTCTCTTGACGAAAAAGTGGCTATCTTAATATTGCAATACTTCTTCCTCCGAGTTGCTCACACTGTTTACTGCTTTTTGTGTAGTTTTTGTCTGCCAGAAACTATAATTCACTAGTTGTGTATCATAAAAGAGTCATCGTTTCTCCTCCTAGGGGTTATTCGAGATTTCTTAATCCAAACCGCAAGTAACGAGGCATTGGCTACCTTAAGAGAGTCATAGTTACTCGTCCCCATTGCTCAACCAGTCTGCCACTTTTTCTTACTTTGGCCAGTCTGCCAGAAGCGATATGTCACTCGTTGTGTATCTTAAGAGATTCATCGTTACTCCTTCCATAGGTTACTGGTATTCTCTGAGCCAATACCTCTCTTGACGAAAAAGTGGCTATCTTAATAGTGCAATACTTCTTCCTCCGAGTTGCTTACACAGTTTACTACTTTTTGTGTACTTGCCAGTCTGCCAGAAGCGATATGTCACTAGTTGTGTATCATAAAAGAGTCATCGTTTCTCCTCCTAGGGGTTATTCGAGATTTCTTAATCCAAACCGCAAGTAACGAGGCATTGGCTACCTTAAGAGAGTCATAGTTACTCGTCCCAATTGCTCACCCAGTCTGCCACTTTCCTTACTGCGGCCAGTCTGCCAGAAGCGATATGTCACTCGTTGTGTATCTTAAGAGATTCATCGTTACTCTTTCCATAGGTTACTGGTATTCTCTGAGTCAATGCCTCTCGTGACGAAAAAGTGGCTATCTTAATAGTGCAATACTTCTTCCTCCGAGTTGCTCACACAGTTTACTACTTTTTGTGTACTTGCCAGTCTGCCAGAAGCGATATGTCACTAGTTGTGTATCATAAAAGAGTCATCGTTTCTCCTCCTAGGGGTTATTCGAGATTTCTTAATCCAAACCGCAAGTAACGAGGCATTGGCTACCTTAAGAGAGTCATAGTTACTCGTCCCAATTGCTCACCCAGTCTGCCAATTTCCTTACTGCGGCCAGTCTGCCAGAAGCGATATGTCACTCGTTGTGTATCTTAAGAGATTCATCGTTACTCTTTCCATAGGTTACTGGTATTCTCTGAGTCAATGCCTCTCGTAACGAAAAAGTGGCTATCTTAATAGTGCAATACATCTTCTTCCGAGTTGCTCACACAGTTTACTACTTTTTTGTACTTGCCAGTCTGCCAGAAGCGATATGTCACTAGTTGTGTATCATAAAAGAGTCATCGTTTCTCCTCCTAGGGGTTATTCGAGATTTCTTAATCCAAACCGCAAGTAACGAGGCATTGGCTACCTTAAGAGAGTCATAGTTACTCGTCCCAATTGCTCACCGGTCTGCCACTTTTCCTTACTGCGGCCAGTCTGCCAGAAGCGATATGTCACTCGTTGTGTATCTTAAGAGATTCATCGTTACTCTTTCCATAGGTTACTGGTATTCTCTGATTCAATGCCTCTCGTGACCAAAAAGTGGCTATCTTAATAGTGCAATACTTCTTCCTCCGAGTTGCTCATACAGTTTACTGCTTTTTGTGTAGTTTTTGTCTGCCAGAAACTATAATTCACTAGTTTTGTATCATAAAAGAGTCATCGTTTCTCCTCCTAGGGGTTATTCGAGACCTCTTAATCCAAACCGCAAGTAACGAGGCATTGGCTACCTTAAGAGAGTCATAGTTACTCGTCCCAATTGCTCACCCAGTCTGCCACTTTTTCTTACTGCGGCCAGTCTGCCAGAAGCGATATGTCACTCGTTGTGTATCTTAAGAGATTCATCGTTACTCCTTCCATAGGTTACTGGTATTCTCTGAGTCAATACCTCTCGTGACGAAAAAGTGGCTATCTTAATAGTGCAATACTTCTTCCTCCGAGTTGCTCACACAGTTGACTACTTTTTGTGTAGTTTTTGTCTGCCAGAAACTATAATTCACTAGCAGTGTATCATAAAAGAGTCATCGTTTCTCCTCCTAGGGGTTTTCGAGATTTCTTAATCCAAACCGCAAGTAACGAGGCATTGGCTACCTTAAGAGAGTCATAGTTACTCTTCCCATTGCTCACCCAGTCTGCCACTTTTTCTTACTTTGGCCAGTCTGCCAGAAGCGATATGTCACTCGTTGTGTATCTTAAGAGATTCATCGTTACTCCTTCCATAGGTTACTGGTATTCTCTGAGTCAATACCTCTCTTGACGAAAAAGTGGCTATCTTAATAGTGCAATACTTCTTCCTCCGAGTTGCTCACACAGTTTACTACTTTTTGTGTACTTGCCAGTCTGCCAGAAGCGATATGTCACTAGTTGTGTATCATAAAAGAGTCATCGTTTCTCCTCCTAGGGGTTATTCGAGATTTCTTAATCCAAACCGCAAGTAACGAGGCATTGGCTACCTTAAGAGAGTCATAGTTACTCGTCCCAATTGCTCACCCAGTCTGCCACTTTCCTTACTGCGGCCAGTCTGCCAGAAGCGATATGTCACTCGTTGTGTATCTTAAGAGATTCATCGTTACTCTTTCCATAGGTTACTGGTATTCTCTGAGTCAATGCCTCTCGTGACCAAAAAGTGGCTATCTTAATAGTGCAATACTTCTTCCTCCCATTTGCTCACACAGTTTACTACTTTTTTATGTAGTTTTTGTCTGCCAGAAACTATAATTCACTAGTTTTGTATCATAAAAGAGTCATCGTTTCTCCTCCTAGGGGTTATTCGAGACCTCTTAATGCAAACCGCAAGTAACGAGGCATTGGCTACCTTAAGAGAGTCATAGTTACTCGTCCCAATTGCTCACCCAGTCTGCCACTTTTCCTTACTGCGGCCAGTCTGCCAGAAGCGATATGTCACTCGTTGTGTATCTTAAGAGATTCATCGTTACTCTTTCCATAGGTTACTGGTATTCTCTGATTCAATGCCTCTCGTGACGAAAAAGTGGCTATCTTAATAGTGCAATACTTCTTCCTCCGAGTTGCTCACACAGTTTACTACTTTTTGTGTAGTTTTTGTCTGCCAGAAACTATAATTCATTAGCTGTGTATCATAAAAGAGTCATCGTTTCTCCTCCTAGGGGTTATTCGAGATTTCTTAATCCAAACCGCAAGTAACGAGGCATTTGCTACCTTAAGAGAGTCATAGTTACTCGTCCCAATTGCTCACCCAGTCTGCCACTTTTCCTTACTGCGGCCAGTCTGCCAGAAGCGATATGTCACTCGTTGTGTATCTTAAGAGATTCATCGTTACTCTTTCCATAGGTTACTGGTATTCTCTGATTCAATGCCTCTCGTGACGAAAAAGTGGCTATCTTAATAGTGCAATACTTCTTCCTCCCAGTTGCTCACACAGTTTACTACTTTTTTGTGTAGTTTTTGTCTGCCAGAAACTATAATTCACTAGTTTTGTATCATAAAAGAGTCATCGTTTCTCCTCCTAGGGGTTTTCGAGATTTCTTAATCCAAACCGCAAGTAACGAGGCATTGGCTACCTTAAGAGGGTCATAGTTACTCGTCCCCATTGCTCAACGAGTCTGCCACTTTTTCTTACTGTGGCCAGTCTGCCAGAAGCGATATGTCACTCGTTGTGTATCTTAAGAGATTCATCGTTACTCCTTCCATAGGTTACTGGTATTCTCTGAGTCAATACCTCTCTTGACGAAAAAGTGGCTATCTTAATATTGCAATACTTCTTCCTCCGAGTTGCTCACACAGTTTACTGCTTTTTGTGTAGTTTTTGTCTGCCAGAAACTATAATTCACTAGTTGTGTATCATAAAAGAGTCATCGTTTCTCCTCCTAGGGGTTATTCGAGATTTCTTAATCCAAACCGCAAGTAACGAGGCATTGGCTACCTTAAGAGAGTCATAGTTACTCGTCCCCATTGCTCAACCAGTCTGCCACTTTTTCTTACTCTGGCCAGTCTGCCAGAAGCGATATGTCACTCGTTGTGTATCTTAAGAGATTCATCGTTACTCCTTCCATAGGTTACTGGTATTCTCTGAGTCAATACCTCTCTTGACGAAAAAGTGGCTATCTTAATAGTGCAATACTTCTTCCTCCGAGTTGCTCACACAGTTTACTACTTTTTGTGTACTTGCCAGTCTGCCAGAAGCGATATGTCACTAGTTGTGTATCATAAAAGAGTCGTCGTTTCTCCTCCTAGGGGTTATTCGAGATTTCTTAATCCAAACCGCAAGTAACGAGGCATTGGCTACCTTAAGAGAGTCATAGTTACTCGTCCCAATTGCTCACCCAGTCTGCCACTTTTCCTTACTGCGGCCAGTCTGCCAGAAGCGATATGTCACTCGTTGTGTATCTTAAGAGATTCATCGTTACTCTTTCCATAGGTTACTGGTATTCTCTGATTCAATGCCTCTCGTGACCAAAAAGTGGCTATCTTAATAGTGCAATACTTCTTCCTCCCAGTTGCTCACACAGTTTACTACTTTTTTGTGTAGTTTTTGTCTGCCAGAAACTATAATTCACTAGTTTTGTATCATAAAAGAATCATCGTTTCTCCTCCTAGGGGTTTTCGAGATTTCTTAATCCAAACCGCAAGTAACGAGGCATTGGCTACCTTAAGAGGGTCATAGTTACTCGTCCCCATTGCTCAACGAGTCTGCCACTTTTTCTTACTGTGGCCAGTCTGCCAGAAGCGATATGTCACTCGTTGTGTATCTTAAGAGATTCATCGTTACTCCTTCCATAGGTTACTGGTATTCTCTGAGTCAATACCTCTCTTGACGAAAAAGTGGCTATCTTAATAGTGCAATACTTCTTCCTCCGAGTTGCTCACACAGTTTACTACTTTTTGTGTACTTGCCAGTCTGCCAGAAGCGATATGTCACTAGTTGTGTATCATAAAAGAGTCATCGTTTCTCCTCCTAGGGGTTATTCGAGATTTCTTAATCCAAACCGCAAGTAACGAGGCATTGGCTACCTTAAGAGAGTCATAGTTACTCGTCCCAATTGCTCACCCAGTCTGCCACTTTTCCTTACTGCGGCCAGTCTGCCAGAAGCGATATGTCGCTCGTTGTGTATCTTAATAGATTCATCGTTACTCTTTCCATAGGTTACTGGTATTCTCTGATTCAATGCCTCTCGTGACGAAAAAGTGGCTATCTTAATAGTGCAATACTTCTTCCTCCCATTTGCTCACACAGTTTACTACTTTTTTGTGTAGTTTTTGTCTGCCAGAAACTATAATTCACTAGTTTTGTATCATAGAAGAGTCATCGTTTCTCCTCCTAGGGGTTATTCGAGACCTCTTAATGCAAACCGCAAGTAACGAGGCATTGGCTACCTTAAGAGAGTCATAGTTACTCGTCCCAATTGCTCACCCAGTCTGCCACTTTTCCTTACTGCGGCCAGTCTGCCAGAAGCGATATGTCACTCGTTGTGTATCTTAAGAGATTCATCGTTACTCTTTCCATAGGTTACTGGTATTCTCTGATTCAATGCCTCTCGTGACGAAAAAGTGGCTATCTTAATAGTGCAATACTTCTTCCTCCGAGTTGCTCACACAGTTTACTACTTTTTGTGTAGTTTTTGTCTGCCAGAAACTAGAATTCACTAGCTGTGTATCATAAAAGAGTCATCGTTTCTCCTCCTAGGGGTTATTCGAGATTTCTTAATCCAAACCGCAAGTAACGAGGCATTTGCTACCTTAAGAGAGTCATAGTTACTCGTCCCAATTGATCACCCAGTCTGCCACTTTTCCTTACTGCGGCCAGTCTGCCAGAAGCGATATGTCACTCGTTGTGTATCTTAAGAGATTCATCGTTACTCTTTCCATAGGTTACTGGTATTCTCTGATTCAATGCCTCTCGTGACGAAAAAGTGGCTATCTTAATAGTGCAATACTTCTTCCTCCCAGTTGCTCACACAGTTTACTACTTTTTTGTGTAGTTTTTGTCTGCCAGAAACTATAATTCACTAGTTTTGTATCATAAAAGAGTCATCGTTTCTCCTCCTAGGGGTTTTCAAGATTTCTTAATCCAAACCGCAAGTAACGAGGCATTGGCTACCTTAAGAGGGTCATAGTTACTCGTCCCCATTGCTCAACGAGTCTGCCACTTTTTCTTACTGTGGCCAGTCTGCCAGAAGCGATATGTCACTCGTTGTGTATCTTAAGAGATTCATCGTTACTCCTTCCATGGGTTACTGGTATTCTCTGAGTCAATACCTCTCTTGACGAAAAAGTGGCTATCTTAATAGTGCAATACTTCTTCCTCCGAGTTGCTCACACAGTTTACTACTTTTTGTGTACTTGCCAGTCTGCCAGAAGCGATATGTCACTAGTTGTGTATCATAAAAGAGTCATCGTTTCTCCTCCTAGGGGTTATTCGAGATTTCTTAATCCAAACCGCAAGTAACGAGGCATTGGCTACCTTAAGAGAGTCATAGTTACTCGTCCCAATTGCTCACCCAGTCTGCCACTTTTCCTTACTGCGGCCAGTCTGCCAGAAGCGATATGTCACTCGTTGTGTATCTTAAGAGATTCATCGTTACTCCTTCCATAGGTTACTGGTATTCTCTGAGTCAATACCTCTCGTGACGAAAAAGTGGCTATCTTAATAGTGCAATACTTCTTCCTCCGAGTTGCTCACACAGTTTACTACTTTTTGTGTAGTATTTGACTGCCAGAAACTATAATTCACTAGCTGTGTATCATAAAAGAGTCATCGTATCTCCTCCTAGGGGTTTTCGAGATTTCTTAATCCAAACCGCAAGTAACGAAGCATTGGCTACCTTAAGAGAGTCATAGTTACTCGTCCCAATTGCTCACCCAGTCTGCCACTTTTCCTTACTGCGGCCAGTCTGCCAGAAGCGATATGTCACTCGTTGTGTATCTTAATAGATTCATCGTTACTCTTTCCATAGGTTACTGGTATTCTCTGATTCAATGCCTCTCGTGACGAAAAAGTGGCTATCTTAATAGTGCAATACTTCTTCCTCCCAGTTGCTCACACAGTTTACTACTTTTTTGTGTAGTTTTTGTCTGCCAGAAACTATAATTCACTAGTTTTGTATCATAAAAGAGTCATCGTTTCTCCTCCTAGGGGTTTTCGAGATTTCTTAATCCAAACCGCAAGTAACGAGGCATTGGCTACCTTAAGAGGGTCATAGTTACTCGTCCCCATTGCTCAACGAGTCTGCCACTTTTTCTTACTGTGGCCAGTCTGCCAGAAGCGATATGTCACTCGTTGTGTATCTTAAGAGATTCATCGTTACTCCTTCCATAGGTTACTGGTATTCTCTGAGTCAATACCTCTCTTGACGAAAAAGTGGCTATCTTAATAGTGCAATACTTCTTCCTCCGAGTTGCTCATACAGTTTACTGCTTTTTGTGTAGTTTTTGTCTGCCAGAAACTATAATTCACTAGTTTTGTATCATAAAAGAGTCATCGTTTCTCCTCCTAGGGGTTATTCGAGACCTCTTAATCCAAACCGCAAGTAACGAGGCATTGGCTACCTTAAGAGAGTCATAGTTACTCGTCCCAATTGCTCACTCAGTCTGCCACTTTTTCTTACTGCGGCCAGTCTGCCAGAAGCGATATGTCACTCGTTGTGTATCTTAAGAGATTCATCGTTACTCCTTCCATAGGTTACTGGTATTCTCTGAGTCAATACCTCTCGTGACGAAAAAGTGGCTATCTTAATAGTGCAATACTTCTTCCTCCGAGTTGCTCACACAGTTGACTACTTTTTGTGTAGTTTTTGTCTGCCAGAAACTATAATTCACTAGCAGTGTATCATAAAAGAGTCATCGTTTCTCCTCCTAGGGGTTTTCGAGATTTCTTAATCCAAACCGCAAGTAACGAGGCATTGGCTACCTTAAGAGAGTCATAGTTACTCTTCCCATTGCTCACCCAGTCTGCCACTTTTTCTTACTTTGGCCAGTCTGCCAGAAGCGATATGTCACTCGTTGTGTATCTTAAGAGATTCATCGTTACTCCTTCCATAGGTTACTGGTATTCTCTGAGTCAATACCTCTCTTGACGAAAAAGTGGCTATCTTAATAGTGCAATACTTCTTCCTCCGAGTTGCTCACACAGTTTACTACTTTTTGTGTACTTGCCAGTCTGCCAGAAGCGATATGTCACTAGTTGTGTATCATAAAAGAGTCATCGTTTCTCCTCCTAGGGGTTATTCGAGATTTCTTAATCCAAACCGCAAGTAACGAGGCATTGGCTACCTTAAGAGAGTCATAGTTACTCGTCCCAATTGCTCACCCAGTCTGCCACTTTCCTTACTGCGGCCAGTCTGCCAGAAGCGATATGTCACTCGTTGTGTATCTTAAGAGATTCATCGTTACTCTTTCCATAGGTTACTGGTATTCTCTGAGTCAATGCCTCTCGTGACCAAAAAGTGGCTATCTTAATAGTGCAATACTTCTTCCTCCCATTTGCTCACACAGTTTACTACTTTTTTGTGTAGTTTTTGTCTGCCAGAAACTATAATTCACTAGTTTTGTATCATAAAAGAGTCATCGTTTCTCCTCCTAGGGGTTATTCGAGACCTCTTAATGCAAACCGCAAGTAACGAGGCATTGGCTACCTTAAGAGAGTCATAGTTACTCGTCCCAATTGCTCACCCAGTCTGCCACTTTTCCTTACTGCGGCCAGTCTGCCAGAAGCGATATGTCACTCGTTGTGTATCTTAAGAGATTCATCGTTACTCTTTCCATAGGTTACTGGTATTCTCTGATTCAATGCCTCTCGTGACGAAAAAGTGGCTATCTTAATAGTGCAATACTTCTTCCTCCGAGTTGCTCACACAGTTTACTACTTTTTGTGTAGTTTTTGTCTGCCAGAAACTATAATTCATTAGCTGTGTATCATAAAAGAGTCATCGTTTCTCCTCCTAGGGGTTATTCGAGATTTCTTAATCCAAACCGCAAGTAACGAGGCATTTGCTACCTTAAGAGAGTCATAGTTACTCGTCCCAATTGCTCACCCAGTCTGCCACTTTTCCTTACTGCGGCCAGTCTGCCAGAAGCGATATGTCACTCGTTGTGTATCTTAAGAGATTCATCGTTACTCTTTCCATAGGTTACTGGTATTCTCTGATTCAATGCCTCTCGTGACGAAAAAGTGGCTATCTTAATAGTGCAATACTTCTTCCTCCCAGTTGCTCACACAGTTTACTACTTTTTTGTGTAGTTTTTGTCTGCCAGAAACTATAATTCACTAGTTTTGTATCATAAAAGAGTCATCGTTTCTCCTCCTAGGGGTTTTCGAGATTTCTTAATCCAAACCGCAAGTAACGAGGCATTGGCTACCTTAAGAGGGTCATAGTTACTCGTCCCCATTGCTCAACGAGTCTGCCACTTTTTCTTACTGTGGCCAGTCTGCCAGAAGCGATATGTCACTCGTTGTGTATCTTAAGAGATTCATCGTTACTCCTTCCATAGGTTACTGGTATTCTCTGAGTCAATACCTCTCTTGACGAAAAAGTGGCTATCTTAATATTGCAATACTTCTTCCTCCGAGTTGCTCACACAGTTTACTGCTTTTTGTGTAGTTTTTGTCTGCCAGAAACTATAATTCACTAGTTGTGTATCATAAAAGAGTCATCGTTTCTCCTCCTAGGGGTTATTCGAGATTTCTTAATCCAAACCGCAAGTAACGAGGCATTGGCTACCTTAAGAGAGTCATAGTTACTCGTCCCCATTGCTCAACCAGTCTGCCACTTTTTCTTACTTTGGCCAGTCTGCCAGAAGCGATATGTCACTCGTTGTGTATCTTAAGAGATTCATCGTTACTCCTTCCATAGGTTACTGGTATTCTCTGAGTCAATACCTCTCTTGACGAAAAAGTGGCTATCTTAATAGTGCAATACTTCTTCCTCCGAGTTGCTCACACAGTTTACTACTTTTTGTGTACTTGCCAGTCTGCCAGAAGCGATATGTCACTAGTTGTGTATCATAAAAGAGTCGTCGTTTCTCCTCCTAGGGGTTATTCGAGATTTCTTAATCCAAACCGCAAGTAACGAGGCATTGGCTACCTTAAGAGAGTCATAGTTACTCGTCCCAATTGCTCACCCAGTCTGCCACTTTCCTTACTGCGGCCAGTCTGCCAGAAGCGATATGTCACTCGTTGTGTATCTTAAGAGATTCATCGTTACTCTTTCCATAGGTTACTGGTATTCTCTGAGTCAATGCCTCTCGTGACGAAAAAGTGGCTATCTTAATAGTGCAATACTTCTTCCTCCGAGTTGCTCACACAGTTTACTACTTTTTGTGTACTTGCCAGTCTGCCAGAAGCGATATGTCACTAGTTGTGTATCATAAAAGAGTCATCGTTTCTCCTCCTAGGGGTTATTCGAGATTTCTTAATCCAAACCGCAAGTAACGAGGCATTGGCTACCTTAAGAGAGTCATAGTTACTCGTCCCAATTGCTCACCCAGTCTGCCACTTTTCCTTACTGCGGCCAGTCTGCCAGAAGCGATATGTCACTCGTTGTGTATCTTAAGAGATTCATCGTTACTCTTTCCATAGGTTACTGGTATTCTCTGATTCAATGCCTCTCGTGACCAAAAAGTGGCTATCTTAATAGTGCAATACTTCTTCCTCCCAGTTGCTCACACAGTTTACTACTTTTTTGTGTAGTTTTTGTCTGCCAGAAACTATAATTCACTAGTTTTGTATCATAAAAGAGTCATCGTTTCTCCTCCTAGGGGTTTTCGAGATTTCTTAATCCAAACCGCAAGTAACGAGGCATTGGCTACCTTAAGAGGGTCATAGTTACTCGTCCCCATTGCTCAACGAGTCTGCCACTTTTTCTTACTGTGGCCAGTCTGCCAGAAGCGATATGTCACTCGTTGTGTATCTTAAGAGATTCATCGTTACTCCTTCCATAGGTTACTGGTATTCTCTGAGTCAATACCTCTCTTGACGAAAAAGTGGCTATCTTAATAGTGCAATACTTCTTCCTCCGAGTTGCTCACACAGTTTACTACTTTTTGTGTACTTGCCAGTCTGCCAGAAGCGATATGTCACTAGTTGTGTATCATAAAAGAGTCATCGTTTCTCCTCCTAGGGGTTATTCGAGATTTCTTAATCCAAACCGCAAGTAACGAGGCATTGGCTACCTTAAGAGAGTCATAGTTACTCGTCCCAATTGCTCACCCAGTCTGCCACTTTTCCTTACTGCGGCCAGTCTGCCAGAAGCGATATGTCGCTCGTTGTGTATCTTAATAGATTCATCGTTACTCTTTCCATAGGTTACTGGTATTCTCTGATTCAATGCCTCTCGTGACGAAAAAGTGGCTATCTTAATAGTGCAATACTTCTTCCTCCCATTTGCTCACACAGTTTACTACTTTTTTGTGTAGTTTTTGTCTGCCAGAAACTATAATTCACTAGTTTTGTATCATAGAAGAGTCATCGTTTCTCCTCCTAGGGGTTATTCGAGACCTCTTAATGCAAACCGCAAGTAACGAGGCATTGGCTACCTTAAGAGAGTCATAGTTACTCGTCCCAATTGCTCACCCAGTCTGCCACTTTTCCTTACTGCGGCCAGTCTGCCAGAAGCGATATGTCACTCGTTGTGTATCTTAAGAGATTCATCGTTACTCTTTCCATAGGTTACTGGTATTCTCTGATTCAATGCCTCTCGTGACGAAAAAGTGGCTATCTTAATAGTGCAATACTTCTTCCTCCGAGTTGCTCACACAGTTTACTACTTTTTGTGTAGTTTTTGTCTGCCAGAAACTAGAATTCACTAGCTGTGTATCATAAAAGAGTCATCGTTTCTCCTCCTAGGGGTTATTCGAGATTTCTTAATCCAAACCGCAAGTAACGAGGCATTTGCTACCTTAAGAGAGTCATAGTTACTCGTCCCAATTGATCACCCAGTCTGCCACTTTTCCTTACTGCGGCCAGTCTGCCAGAAGCGATATGTCACTCGTTGTGTATCTTAAGAGATTCATCGTTACTCTTTCCATAGGTTACTGGTATTCTCTGATTCAATGCCTCTCGTGACGAAAAAGTGGCTATCTTAATAGTGCAATACTTCTTCCTCCCAGTTGCTCACACAGTTTACTACTTTTTTGTGTAGTTTTTGTCTGCCAGAAACTATAATTCACTAGTTTTGTATCATAAAAGAGTCATCGTTTCTCCTCCTAGGGGTTTTCAAGATTTCTTAATCCAAACCGCAAGTAACGAGGCATTGGCTACCTTAAGAGGGTCATAGTTACTCGTCCCCATTGCTCAACGAGTCTGCCACTTTTTCTTACTGTGGCCAGTCTGCCAGAAGCGATATGTCACTCGTTGTGTATCTTAAGAGATTCATCGTTACTCCTTCCATGGGTTACTGGTATTCTCTGAGTCAATACCTCTCTTGACGAAAAAGTGGCTATCTTAATAGTGCAATACTTCTTCCTCCGAGTTGCTCACACAGTTTACTACTTTTTGTGTACTTGCCAGTCTGCCAGAAGCGATATGTCACTAGTTGTGTATCATAAAAGAGTCATCGTTTCTCCTCCTAGGGGTTATTCGAGATTTCTTAATCCAAACCGCAAGTAACGAGGCATTGGCTACCTTAAGAGAGTCATAGTTACTCGTCCCAATTGCTCACCCAGTCTGCCACTTTTCCTTACTGCGGCCAGTCTGCCAGAAGCGATATGTCACTCGTTGTGTATCTTAAGAGATTCATCGTTACTCCTTCCATAGGTTACTGGTATTCTCTGAGTCAATACCTCTCGTGACGAAAAAGTGGCTATCTTAATAGTGCAATACTTCTTCCTCCGAGTTGCTCACACAGTTTACTACTTTTTGTGTAGTATTTGACTGCCAGAAACTATAATTCACTAGCTGTGTATCATAAAAGAGTCATCGTATCTCCTCCTAGGGGTTTTCGAGATTTCTTAATCCAAACCGCAAGTAACGAAGCATTGGCTACCTTAAGAGAGTCATAGTTACTCGTCCCAATTGCTCACCCAGTCTGCCACTTTTCCTTACTGCGGCCAGTCTGCCAGAAGCGATATGTCACTCGTTGTGTATCTTAATAGATTCATCGTTACTCTTTCCATAGGTTACTGGTATTCTCTGATTCAATGCCTCTCGTGACGAAAAAGTGGCTATCTTAATAGTGCAATACTTCTTCCTCCCATTTGCTCACACAGTTTACTACTTTTTTGTGTAGTTTTTGTCTGCCAGAAACTATAATTCACTAGTTTTGTATCATAGAAGAGTCATCGTTTCTCCTCCTAGGGGTTATTCGAGACCTCTTAATGCAAACCGCAAGTAACGAGGCATTGGCTACCTTAAGAGAGTCATAGTTACTCGTCCCAATTGCTCACCCAGTCTGCCACTTTTTCTTACTTTGGCCAGTCTGCCAGAAGCGATATGTCACTCGTTGTGTATCTTAAGAGATTCATCGTTACTCTTTCCATAGGTTACTGGTATTCTCTGATTCAATGCCTCTCGTGACGAAAAAGTGGCTATCTTAATAGTGCAATACTTCTTCCTCCGAGTTGCTCACACAGTTTACTACTTTTTGTGTAGTTTTTGTCTGCCAGAAACTATAATTCATTAGCTGTGTATCATAAAAGAGTCATCGTTTCTCCTCCTAGGGGTTATTCGAGATTTCGTAATCCAAACCGCAAGTAACGAGGCATTTGCTACCTTAAGAGAGTCATAGTTACTCGTCCCAATTGCTCACCCAGTCTGCCACTTTTCCTTACTGCGGCCAGTCTGCCAGAAGCGATATGTCACTCGTTGTGTATCTTAAGAGATTCATCGTTACTCTTTCCATAGGTTACTGGTATTCTCTGATTCAATGCCTCTCGTGACGAAAAAGTGGCTATCTTAATAGTGCAATACTTCTTCCTCCCAGTTGCTCACACAGTTTACTACTTTTTTGTGTAGTTTTTGTCTGCCAGAAACTATAATTCACTAGTTTTGTATCATAAAAGAGTCATCGTTTCTCCTCCTAGGGGTTTTCGAGATTTCTTAATCCAAACCGCAAGTAACGAGGCATTGGCTACCTTAAGAGGGTCATAGTTACTCGTCCCCATTGCTCAACGAGTCTGCCACTTTTTCTTACTGTGGCCAGTCTGCCAGAAGCGATATGTCACTCGTTGTGTATCTTAAGAGATTCATCGTTACTCCTTCCATAGGTTACTGGTATTCTCTGAGTCAATACCTCTCTTGACGAAAAAGTGGCTATCTTAATAGTGCAATACTTCTTCCTCCGAGTTGCTCACACAGTTTACTACTTTTTGTGTACTTGCCAGTCTGCCAGAAGCGATATGTCACTAGTTGTGTATCATAAAAGAGTCATCGTTTCTCCTCCTAGGGGTTATTCGAGATTTCTTAATCCAAACCGCAAGTAACGAGGCATTGGCTACCTTAAGAGAGTCATAGTTACTCGTCCCAATTGCTCACCCAGTCTGCCACTTTTCCTTACTGCGGCCAGTCTGCCAGAAGCGATATGTCGCTCGTTGTGTATCTTAATAGATTCATCGTTACTCTTTCCATAGGTTACTGGTATTCTCTGATTCAATGCCTCTCGTGACGAAAAAGTGGCTATCTTAATAGTGCAATACTTCTTCCTCCCATTTGCTCACACAGTTTACTACTTTTTTGTGTAGTTTCTGTCTGCCAGAAACTATAATTCACTAGTTTTGTATCATAGAAGAGTCATCGTTTCTCCTCCTAGGGGTTATTCGAGACCTCTTAATGCAAACCGCAAGTAACGAGGCATTGGCTACCTTAAGAGAGTCATAGTTACTCGTCCCAATTGCTCACCCAGTCTGCCACTTTTCCTTACTGCGGCCAGTCTGCCAGAAGCGATATGTCACTCGTTGTGTATCTTAAGAGATTCATCGTTACTCTTTCCATAGGTTACTGGTATTCTCTGATTCAATGCCTCTCGTGACGAAAAAGTGGCTATCTTAATAGTGCAATACTTCTTCCTCCGAGTTGCTCACACAGTTTACTACTTTTTGTGTAGTTTTTGTCTGCCAGAAACTATAATTCACTAGCTGTGTATCATAAAAGAGTCATCGTTTCTCCTCCTAGGGGTTATTCGAGATTTCTTAATCCAAACCGCAAGTAACGAGGCATTTGCTACCTTAAGAGAGTCATAGTTACTCGTCCCAATTGCTCACCCAGTCTGCCACTTTTCCTTACTGCGGCCAGTCTGCCAGAAGCGATATGTCACTCGTTGTGTATCTTAAGAGATTCATCGTTACTCTTTCCATAGGTTACTGGTATTCTCTGATTCAATGCCTCTCGTGACGAAAAAGTGGCTATCTTAATAGTGCAATACTTCTTCCTCCCAGTTGCTCACACAGTTTACTACTTTTTTGTGTAGTTTTTGTCTGACAGAAACTATAATTCACTAGTTTTGTATCATAAAAGAGTCATCGTTTCTCCTCCTAGGGGTTTTCGAGATTTCTTAATCCAAACCGCAAGTAACGAGGCATTGGCTACCTTAAGAGGGTCATAGTTACTCGTCCCCATTGCTCAACGAGTCTGCCACTTTTTGTTACTGTGGCCAGTCTGCCAGAAGCGATATGTCACTCGTTGTGTATCTTAAGAGATTCATCGTTACTCCTTCCATAGGTTACTGGTATTCTCTGAGTCAATACCTCTCTTGACGAAAAAGTGGCTATCTTAATAGTGCAATACTTCTTCCTCCGAGTTGCTCACACAGTTTACTACTTTTTGTGTACTTGCCAGTCTGCCAGAAGCGATATGTCACTAGTTGTGTATCATAAAAGAGTCATCGTTTCTCCTCCTAGGGGTTATTCGAGATTTCTTAATCCAAACCGCAAGTAACGAGGCATTGGCTACCTTAAGAGAGTCATAGTTACTCGTCCCAATTGCTCACCCAGTCTGCCACTTTTCCTTACTGCGGCCAGTCTGCCAGAAGCGATATGTCACTCGTTGTGTATCTTAAGAGATTCATCGTTACTCCTTCCATAGGTTACTGGTATTCTCTGAATCAATACCTCTCGTGACGAAAAAGTGGCTATCTTAATAGTGCAATACTTCTTCCTCCGAGTTGCTCACACAGTTTACTACTTTTTGTGTAGTATTTGTCTGCCAGAAACTATAATTCACTAGCTGTGTATCATAAAAGAGTCATCGTTTCTCCTCCTAGGGGTTTTCGAGATTTCTTAATCCAAACCGCAAGTAACGAGGCATTGGCTACCTTAAGAGAGTCATAGTTACTCGTCCCAATTGCTCACCCAGTCTGCCACTTTTCCTCACTGCGGCCAGTCTGCCAGAAGCGATATGTCACTCGTTGTGTATCTTATGAGATTCATCGTTACTCTTTCCATAGGTTACTGGTATTCTCTGATTCAATGCCTCTCGTGACGAAAAAGTGGCTATCTTAATAGTGCAATACTTCTTCCTCCCAGTTGCTCACACAGTTTACTACTTTTTTGTGTAGTTTTTGTCTGCCAGAAACTATAATTCACTAGTTTTGTATCATAAAAGAGTCATCGTTTCTCCTCCTAGGGGTTATTCGAGACCTCTTAATCCAAACCGCAAGTAACGAGGCATTGGCTACCTTAAGAGAGTCATAGTTACTCGTCCCAATTGCTCACCCAGTCTGCCACTTTTTCTTACTGCGGCCAGTCTGCCAGAAGCGATATGTCACTCGTTGTGTATCTTAAGAGATTCATCGTTACTCCTTCCATAGGTTACTGGTATTCTCTGATTCAATGCCTCTCGTGACGAAAAAGTGGCTATCTTAATAGTGCAATACTTCTTCCTCCGAGTTGCTCACACAGTTTACTACTTTTTGTGTAGTTTTTGTCTGCCAGAAACTATAATTCACTAGCTGTGTATCATAAAAGAGTCATCGTTTCTCCTCCTAGGGGTTATTCGAGATTTCTTAATCCAAACCGCAAGTAACGAGGCATTGGCTACCTTAAGAGAGTCATAGTTACTCGTCCCAATTGCTCACCCAGTCTGCCACTTTTCCTTACTGCGGCCAGTCTGCCAGAAGCGATATGTCGCTCGTTGTGTATCTTAATAGATTCATCGTTACTCTTTCCATAGGTTACTGGTATTCTCTGATTCAATGCCTCTCGTGACGAAAAAGTGGCTATCTTAATAGTGCAATACTTCTTCCTCCCATTTGCTCACACAGTTTACTACTTTTTTGTGTAGTTTTTGTCTGCCAGAAACTATAATTCACTAGTTTTGTATCATAGAAGAGTCATCGTTTCTCCTCCTAGGGGTTATTCGAGACCTCTTAATGCAAACCGCAAGTAACGAGGCATTGGCTACCTTAAGAGAGTCATAGTTACTCGTCCCAATTGCTCACCCAGTCTGCCACTTTTCCTTACTGCGGCCAGTCTGCCAGAAGCGATATGTCACTCGTTGTGTATCTTAAGAGATTCATCGTTACTCTTTCCATAGGTTACTGGTATTCTCTGATTCAATGCCTCTCGTGACGAAAAAGTGGCTATCTTAATAGTGCAATACTTCTTCCTCCGAGTTGCTCACACAGTTTACTACTTTTTGTGTAGTTTTTGTCTGCCAGAAACTATAATTCACTAGCTGTGTATCATAAAAGAGTCATCGTTTCTCCTCCTAGGGGTTATTCGAGATTTCTTAATCCAAACCGCAAGTAACGAGGCATTTGCTACCTTAAGAGAGTCATAGTTACTCGTCCCAATTGCTCACCCAGTCTGCCACTTTTCCTTACTGCGGCCAGTCTGCCAGAAGCGATATGTCACTCGTTGTGTATCTTAAGAGATTCATCGTTACTCTTTCCATAGGTTACTGGTATTCTCTGATTCAATGCCTCTCGTGACGAAAAAGTGGCTATCTTAATAGTGCAATACTTCTTCCTCCCAGTTGCTCACACAGTTTACTACTTTTTTGTGTAGTTTTTGTCTGCCAGAAACTATAATTCACTAGTTTTGTATCATAAAAGAGTCATCGTTTCTCCTCCTAGGGGTTTTCCAGATTTCTTAATCCAAACCGCAAGTAACGAGGCATTGGCTACCTTAAGAGGGTCATAGTTACTCGTCCCCATTGCTCAACGAGTCTGCCACTTTTTCTTACTGTGGCCAGTCTGCCAGAAGCGATATGTCACTCGTTGTGTATCTTAAGAGATTCATCGTTACTCCTTCCATAGGTTACTGGTATTCTCTGAGTCAATACCTCTCTTGACGAAAAAGTGGCTATCTTAATAGTGCAATACTTCTTCCTCCGAGTTTCTCACACAGTTTACTACTTTTTGTGTACTTGCCAGTCTGCCAGAAGCGATATGTCACTAGTTGTGTATCATAAAAGAGTCATCGTTTCTCCTCCTAGGGGTTATTCGAGATTTCTTAATCCAAACCGCAAGTAACGAGGCATTGGCTACCTTAAGAGAGTCATAGTTACTCGTCCCAATTGCTCACCCAGTCTGCCACTTTTCCTTACTGCGGCCAGTCTGCCAGAAGCGATATGTCGCTCGTTGTGTATCTTAATAGATTCATCGTTACTCTTTCCATAGGTTACTGGTATTCTCTGATTCAATGCCTCTCGTGACGAAAAAGTGGCTATCTTAATAGTGCAATACTTCTTCCTCCCATTTGCTCACACAGTTTACTACCTTTTTGTGTAGTTTTTGTCTGCCAGAAACTATAATTCACTAGTTTTGTATCATAGAAGAGTCATCGTTTCTCCTCCTAGGGGTTATTCGAGACCTCTTAATGCAAACCGCAAGTAACGAGGCATTGGCTACCTTAAGAGAGTCATAGTTACTCGTCCCAATTGCTCACCCAGTCTGCCACTTTTCCTTACTGCGGCCAGTCTGCCAGAAGCGATATGTCACTCGTTGTGTATCTTAAGAGATTCATCGTTACTCTTTCCATAGGTTACTGGTATTCTCTGATTCAATGCCTCTCGTGACGAAAAAGTGGCTATCTTAATAGTGCAATACTTCTTCCTCCGAGTTGCTCACACAGTTTACTACTTTTTGTGTAGTTTTTGTCTGCCAGAAACTATAATTCACTAGCTGTGTATCATAAAAGAGTCATCGTTTCTCCTCCTAGGGGTTATTCGAGATTTCTTAATCCAAACCGCAAGTAACGAGGCATTTGCTACCTTAAGAGAGTCATAGTTACTCGTCCCAATTGCTCACCCAGTCTGCCACTTTTCCTTACTGCGGCCAGTCTGCCAGAAGCGATATGTCACTCGTTGTGTATCTTAAGAGATTCATCGTTACTCTTTCCATAGGTTACTGGTATTCTCTGATTCAATGCCTCTCGTGACGAAAAAGTGGCTATCTTAATAGTGCAATACTTCTTCCTCCCAGTTGCTCACACAGTTTACTACTTTTTTGTGTAGTTTTTGTCTGCCAGAAACTATAATTCACTAGTTTTGTATCATAAAAGAGTCATCGTTTCTCCTCCTAGGGGTTTTCGAGATTTCTTAATCCAAACCGCAAGTAACGAGGCATTGGCTACCTTAAGAGGGTCATAGTTACTCGTCCCCATTGCTCAACGAGTCTGCCACTTTTTCTTACTGTGGCCAGTCTGCCAGAAGCGATATGTCACTCGTTGTGTATCTTAAGAGATTCATCGTTACTCCTTCCATAGGTTACTGGTATTCTCTGAGTCAATACCTCTCTTGACGAAAAAGTGGCTATCTTAATAGTGCAATACTTCTTCCTCCGAGTTGCTCACACAGTTTACTACTTTTTGTGTACTTGCCAGTCTGCCAGAAGCGATATGTCACTAGTTATGTATCATAAAAGAGTCATCGTTTCTCCTCCTAGGGGTTATTCGAGACCTCTTAATGCAAACCGCAAGTAACGAGGCATTGGCTACCTTAAGAGAGTCATAGTTACTCGTCCCAATTGCTCACCCAGTCTGCCACTTTTCCTTACTGCGGCCAGTCTGCCAGAAGCGATATGTCACTCGTTGTGTATCTTAAGAGATTCATCGTTACTCTTTCCATAGGTTACTGGTATTCTCTGATTCAATGCCTCTCGTGACGAAAAAGTGGCTATCTTAATAGTGCAATACTTCTTCCTCCGAGTTGCTCACACAGTTTACTACTTTTTGTGTAGTTTTTGTCTGCCAGAAACTATAATTCACTAGCTGTGTATCATAAAAGAGTCATCGTTTCTCCTCCTAGGGGTTATTCGAGATTTCTTAATCCAAACCGCAAGTAACGAGGCATTTGCTACCTTAAGAGAGTCATAGTTACTCGTCCCAATTGCTCACCCAGTCTGCCACTTTTCCTTACTGCGGCCAGTCTGCCAGAAGCGATATGTCACTCGTTGTGTATCTTAAGAGATTCATCGTTACTCTTTCCATAGGTTACTGGTATTCTCTGATTCAATGCCTCTCGTGACGAAAAAGTGGCTATCTTAATAGTGCAATACTTCTTCCTCCCAGTTGCTCACACAGTTTACTACTTTTTTGTGTAGTTTTTGTCTGCCAGAAACTATAATTCACTAGTTTTGTATCATAAAAGAGTCATCGTTTCTCCTCCTAGGGGTTTTCGAGATTTCTTAATCCAAACCGCAAGTAACGAGGCATTGGCTACCTTAAGAGGGTCATAGTTACTCGTCCCCATTGCTCAACGAGTCTGCCACTTTTTCTTACTGTGGCCAGTCTGCCAGAAGCGATATGTCACTCGTTGTGTATCTTAAGAGATTCATCGTTACTCCTTCCATAGGTTACTGGTATTCTCTGATTCAATGCCTCTCGTGACGAAAAAGTGGCTATCTTAATAGTGCAATACTTCTTCCTCCGAGTTGCTCACACAGTTTACTACTTTTTGTGTAGTTTTTGTCTGCCAGAAACTATAATTCACTAGCTGTGTATCATAAAAGAGTCATCGTTTCTCCTCCTAGGGGTTATTCGAGATTTCTTAATCCAAACCGCAAGTAACGAGGCATTGGCTACCTTAAGAGAGTCATAGTTACTCGTCCCAATTGCTCACCCAGTCTGCCACTTTTCCTTACTGCGGCCAGTCTGCCAGAAGCGATATGTCGCTCGTTGTGTATCTTAATAGATTCATCGTTACTCTTTCCATAGGTTACTGGTATTCTCTGATTCAATGCCTCTCGTGACGAAAAAGTGGCTATCTTAATAGTGCAATACTTCTTCCTCCCATTTGCTCACACAGTTTACTACTTTTTTGTGTAGTTTTTGTCTGCCAGAAACTATAATTCACTAGTTTTGTATCATAGAAGAGTCATCGTTTCTCCTCCTAGGGGTTATTCGAGACCTCTTAATGCAAACCGCAAGTAACGAGGCATTGGCTACCTTAAGAGAGTCATAGTTACTCGTCCCAATTGCTCACCCAGTCTGCCACTTTTCCTTACTGCGGCCAGTCTGCCAGAAGCGATATGTCACTCGTTGTGTATCTTAAGAGATTCATCGTTACTCTTTCCATAGGTTACTGGTATTCTCTGATTCAATGCCTCTCGTGACGAAAAAGTGGCTATCTTAATAGTGCAATACTTCTTCCTCCCAGTTGCTCACACAGTTTACTACTTTTTTGTGTAGTTTTTGTCTGCCAGAAACTATAATTCACTAGTTTTGTATCATAAAAGAGTCATCGTTTCTCCTCCTAGGGGTTTTCCAGATTTCTTAATCCAAACCGCAAGTAACGAGGCATTGGCTACCTTAAGAGGGTCATAGTTACTCGTCCCCATTGCTCAACGAGTCTGCCACTTTTTCTTACTGTGGCCAGTCTGCCAGAAGCGATATGTCACTCGTTGTGTATCTTAAGAGATTCATCGTTACTCCTTCCATAGGTTACTGGTATTCTCTGAGTCAATACCTCTCTTGACGAAAAAGTGGCTATCTTAATAGTGCAATACTTCTTCCTCCGAGTTTCTCACACAGTTTACTACTTTTTGTGTACTTGCCAGTCTGCCAGAAGCGATATGTCACTAGTTGTGTATCATAAAAGAGTCATCGTTTCTCCTCCTAGGGGTTATTCGAGATTTCTTAATCCAAACCGCAAGTAACGAGGCATTGGCTACCTTAAGAGAGTCATAGTTACTCGTCCCAATTGCTCACCCAGTCTGCCACTTTTCCTTACTGCGGCCAGTCTGCCAGAAGCGATATGTCGCTCGTTGTGTATCTTAATAGATTCATCGTTACTCTTTCCATAGGTTACTGGTATTCTCTGATTCAATGCCTCTCGTGACGAAAAAGTGGCTATCTTAATAGTGCAATACTTCTTCCTCCCATTTGCTCACACAGTTTACTACCTTTTTGTGTAGTTTTTGTCTGCCAGAAACTATAATTCACTAGTTTTGTATCATAGAAGAGTCATCGTTTCTCCTCCTAGGGGTTATTCGAGACCTCTTAATGCAAACCGCAAGTAACGAGGCATTGGCTACCTTAAGAGAGTCATAGTTACTCGTCCCAATTGCTCACCCAGTCTGCCACTTTTCCTTACTGCGGCCAGTCTGCCAGAAGCGATATGTCACTCGTTGTGTATCTTAAGAGATTCATCGTTACTCTTTCCATAGGTTACTGGTATTCTCTGATTCAATGCCTCTCGTGACGAAAAAGTGGCTATCTTAATAGTGCAATACTTCTTCCTCCGAGTTGCTCACACAGTTTACTACTTTTTGTGTAGTTTTTGTCTGCCAGAAACTATAATTCACTAGCTGTGTATCATAAAAGAGTCATCGTTTCTCCTCCTAGGGGTTATTCGAGATTTCTTAATCCAAACCGCAAGTAACGAGGCATTTGCTACCTTAAGAGAGTCATAGTTACTCGTCCCAATTGCTCACCCAGTCTGCCACTTTTCCTTACTGCGGCCAGTCTGCCAGAAGCGATATGTCACTCGTTGTGTATCTTAAGAGATTCATCGTTACTCTTTCCATAGGTTACTGGTATTCTCTGATTCAATGCCTCTCGTGACGAAAAAGTGGCTATCTTAATAGTGCAATACTTCTTCCTCCCAGTTGCTCACACAGTTTACTACTTTTTTGTGTAGTTTTTGTCTGCCAGAAACTATAATTCACTAGTTTTGTATCATAAAAGAGTCATCGTTTCTCCTCCTAGGGGTTTTCGAGATTTCTTAATCCAAACCGCAAGTAACGAGGCATTGGCTACCTTAAGAGGGTCATAGTTACTCGTCCCCATTGCTCAACGAGTCTGCCACTTTTTCTTACTGTGGCCAGTCTGCCAGAAGCGATATGTCACTCGTTGTGTATCTTAAGAGATTCATCGTTACTCCTTCCATAGGTTACTGGTATTCTCTGAGTCAATACCTCTCTTGACGAAAAAGTGGCTATCTTAATAGTGCAATACTTCTTCCTCCGAGTTGCTCACACAGTTTACTACTTTTTGTGTACTTGCCAGTCTGCCAGAAGCGATATGTCACTAGTTATGTATCATAAAAGAGTCATCGTTTCTCCTCCTAGGGGTTATTCGAGACCTCTTAATGCAAACCGCAAGTAACGAGGCATTGGCTACCTTAAGAGAGTCATAGTTACTCGTCCCAATTGCTCACCCAGTCTGCCACTTTTCCTTACTGCGGCCAGTCTGCCAGAAGCGATATGTCACTCGTTGTGTATCTTAAGAGATTCATCGTTACTCTTTCCATAGGTTACTGGTATTCTCTGATTCAATGCCTCTCGTGACGAAAAAGTGGCTATCTTAATAGTGCAATACTTCTTCCTCCGAGTTGCTCACACAGTTTACTACTTTTTGTGTAGTTTTTGTCTGCCAGAAACTATAATTCACTAGCTGTGTATCATAAAAGAGTCATCGTTTCTCCTCCTAGGGGTTATTCGAGATTTCTTAATCCAAACCGCAAGTAACGAGGCATTTGCTACCTTAAGAGAGTCATAGTTACTCGTCCCAATTGCTCACCCAGTCTGCCACTTTTCCTTACTGCGGCCAGTCTGCCAGAAGCGATATGTCACTCGTTGTGTATCTTAAGAGATTCATCGTTACTCTTTCCATAGGTTACTGGTATTCTCTGATTCAATGCCTCTCGTGACGAAAAAGTGGCTATCTTAATAGTGCAATACTTCTTCCTCCCAGTTGCTCACACAGTTTACTACTTTTTTGTGTAGTTTTTGTCTGCCAGAAACTATAATTCACTAGTTTTGTATCATAAAAGAGTCATCGTTTCTCCTCCTAGGGGTTTTCGAGATTTCTTAATCCAAACCGCAAGTAACGAGGCATTGGCTACCTTAAGAGGGTCATAGTTACTCGTCCCCATTGCTCAACGAGTCTGCCACTTTTTCTTACTGTGGCCAGTCTGCCAGAAGCGATATGTCACTCGTTGTGTATCTTAAGAGATTCATCGTTACTCCTTCCATAGGTTACTGGTATTCTCTGATTCAATGCCTCTCGTGACGAAAAAGTGGCTATCTTAATAGTGCAATACTTCTTCCTCCGAGTTGCTCACACAGTTTACTACTTTTTGTGTAGTTTTTGTCTGCCAGAAACTATAATTCACTAGCTGTGTATCATAAAAGAGTCATCGTTTCTCCTCCTAGGGGTTATTCGAGATTTCTTAATCCAAACCGCAAGTAACGAGGCATTGGCTACCTTAAGAGAGTCATAGTTACTCGTCCCAATTGCTCACCCAGTCTGCCACTTTTCCTTACTGCGGCCAGTCTGCCAGAAGCGATATGTCGCTCGTTGTGTATCTTAATAGATTCATCGTTACTCTTTCCATAGGTTACTGGTATTCTCTGATTCAATGCCTCTCGTGACGAAAAAGTGGCTATCTTAATAGTGCAATACTTCTTCCTCCCATTTGCTCACACAGTTTACTACTTTTTTGTGTAGTTTTTGTCTGCCAGAAACTATAATTCACTAGTTTTGTATCATAGAAGAGTCATCGTTTCTCCTCCTAGGGGTTATTCGAGACCTCTTAATGCAAACCGCAAGTAACGAGGCATTGGCTACCTTAAGAGAGTCATAGTTACTCGTCCCAATTGCTCACCCAGTCTGCCACTTTTCCTTACTGCGGCCAGTCTGCCAGAAGCGATATGTCACTCGTTGTGTATCTTAAGAGATTCATCGTTACTCTTTCCATAGGTTACTGGTATTCTCTGATTCAATGCCTCTCGTGACGAAAAAGTGGCTATCTTAATAGTGCAATACTTCTTCCTCCGAGTTGCTCACACAGTTTACTACTTTTTGTGTAGTTTTTGTCTGCCAGAAACTATAATTCACTAGCTGTGTATCATAAAAGAGTCATCGTTTCTCCTCCTAGGGGTTATTCGAGATTTCTTAATCCAAACCGCAAGTAACGAGGCATTTGCTACCTTAAGAGAGTCATAGTTACTCGTCCCAATTGCTCACCCAGTCTGCCACTTTTCCTTACTGCGGCCAGTCTGCCAGAAGCGATATGTCACTCGTTGTGTATCTTAAGAGATTCATCGTTACTCTTTCCATAGGTTACTGGTATTCTCTGATTCAATGCCTCTCGTGACGAAAAAGTGGCTATCTTAATAGTGCAATACTTCTTCCTCCCAGTTGCTCACACAGTTTACTACTTTTTTGTGTAGTTTTTGTCTGCCAGAAACTATAATTCACTAGTTTTGTATCATAAAAGAGTCATCGTTTCTCCTCCTAGGGGTTTTCGAGATTTCTTAATCCAAACCGCAAGTAACGAGGCATTGGCTACCTTAAGAGGGTCATAGTTACTCGTCCCCATTGCTCAACGAGTCTGCCACTTTTTCTTACTGTGGCCAGTCTGCCAGAAGCGATATGTCACTCGTTGTGTATCTTAAGAGATTCATCGTTACTCCTTCCATAGGTTACTGGTATTCTCTGAGTCAATACCTCTCTTGACGAAAAAGTGGCTATCTTAATAGTGCAATACTTCTTCCTCCGAGTTGCTCACACAGTTTACTACTTTTTGTGTACTTGCCAGTCTGCCAGAAGCGATATGTCACTAGTTATGTATCATAAAAGAGTCATCGTTTCTCCTCCTAGGGGTTTTCGAGATTTCTTAATCCAAACCGCAAGTAACGAGGCATTGGCTACCTTAAGAGAGTCATAGTTACTCGTCCCAATTGCTCACCCAGTCTGCCACTTTTCCTCACTGCGGCCAGTCTGCCAGAAGCGATATGTCACTCGTTGTGTATCTTATGAGATTCATCGTTACTCTTTCCATAGGTTACTGGTATTCTCTGATTCAATGCCTCTCGTGACGAAAAAGTGGCTATCTTAATAGTGCAATACTTCTTCCTCCCAGTTGCTCACACAGTTTACTACTTTTTTGTGTAGTTTTTGTCTGCCAGAAACTATAATTCACTAGTTTTGTATCATAAAAGAGTCATCGTTTCTCCTCCTAGGGGTTATTCGAGACCTCTTAATCCAAACCGCAAGTAACGAGGCATTGGCTACCTTAAGAGAGTCATAGTTACTCGTCCCAATTGCTCACCCAGTCTGCCACTTTTTCTTACTGCGGCCAGTCTGCCAGAAGCGATATGTCACTCGTTGTGTATCTTAAGAGATTCATCGTTACTCCTTCCATAGGTTACTGGTATTCTCTGATTCAATGCCTCTCGTGACGAAAAAGTGGCTATCTTAATAGTGCAATACTTCTTCCTCCGAGTTGCTCACACAGTTTACTACTTTTTGTGTAGTTTTTGTCTGCCAGAAACTATAATTCACTAGCTGTGTATCATAAAAGAGTCATCGTTTCTCCTCCTAGGGGTTATTCGAGATTTCTTAATCCAAACCGCAAGTAACGAGGCATTGGCTACCTTAAGAGAGTCATAGTTACTCGTCCCAATTGCTCACCCAGTCTGCCACTTTTCCTTACTGCGGCCAGTCTGCCAGAAGCGATATGTCGCTCGTTGTGTATCTTAATAGATTCATCGTTACTCTTTCCATAGGTTACTGGTATTCTCTGATTCAATGCCTCTCGTGACGAAAAAGTGGCTATCTTAATAGTGCAATACTTCTTCCTCCCATTTGCTCACACAGTTTACTACTTTTTTGTGTAGTTTTTGTCTGCCAGAAACTATAATTCACTAGTTTTGTATCATAGAAGAGTCATCGTTTCTCCTCCTAGGGGTTATTCGAGACCTCTTAATGCAAACCGCAAGTAACGAGGCATTGGCTACCTTAAGAGAGTCATAGTTACTCGTCCCAATTGCTCACCCAGTCTGCCACTTTTCCTTACTGCGGCCAGTCTGCCAGAAGCGATATGTCACTCGTTGTGTATCTTAAGAGATTCATCGTTACTCTTTCCATAGGTTACTGGTATTCTCTGATTCAATGCCTCTCGTGACGAAAAAGTGGCTATCTTAATAGTGCAATACTTCTTCCTCCGAGTTGCTCACACAGTTTACTACTTTTTGTGTAGTTTTTGTCTGCCAGAAACTATAATTCACTAGCTGTGTATCATAAAAGAGTCATCGTTTCTCCTCCTAGGGGTTATTCGAGATTTCTTAATCCAAACCGCAAGTAACGAGGCATTTGCTACCTTAAGAGAGTCATAGTTACTCGTCCCAATTGCTCACCCAGTCTGCCACTTTTCCTTACTGCGGCCAGTCTGCCAGAAGCGATATGTCACTCGTTGTGTATCTTAAGAGATTCATCGTTACTCTTTCCATAGGTTACTGGTATTCTCTGATTCAATGCCTCTCGTGACGAAAAAGTGGCTATCTTAATAGTGCAATACTTCTTCCTCCCAGTTGCTCACACAGTTTACTACTTTTTTGTGTAGTTTTTGTCTGCCAGAAACTATAATTCACTAGTTTTGTATCATAAAAGAGTCATCGTTTCTCCTCCTAGGGGTTTTCCAGATTTCTTAATCCAAACCGCAAGTAACGAGGCATTGGCTACCTTAAGAGGGTCATAGTTACTCGTCCCCATTGCTCAACGAGTCTGCCACTTTTTCTTACTGTGGCCAGTCTGCCAGAAGCGATATGTCACTCGTTGTGTATCTTAAGAGATTCATCGTTACTCCTTCCATAGGTTACTGGTATTCTCTGAGTCAATACCTCTCTTGACGAAAAAGTGGCTATCTTAATAGTGCAATACTTCTTCCTCCGAGTTTCTCACACAGTTTACTACTTTTTGTGTACTTGCCAGTCTGCCAGAAGCGATATGTCACTAGTTGTGTATCATAAAAGAGTCATCGTTTCTCCTCCTAGGGGTTATTCGAGATTTCTTAATCCAAACCGCAAGTAACGAGGCATTGGCTACCTTAAGAGAGTCATAGTTACTCGTCCCAATTGCTCACCCAGTCTGCCACTTTTCCTTACTGCGGCCAGTCTGCCAGAAGCGATATGTCGCTCGTTGTGTATCTTAATAGATTCATCGTTACTCTTTCCATAGGTTACTGGTATTCTCTGATTCAATGCCTCTCGTGACGAAAAAGTGGCTATCTTAATAGTGCAATACTTCTTCCTCCCATTTGCTCACACAGTTTACTACCTTTTTGTGTAGTTTTTGTCTGCCAGAAACTATAATTCACTAGTTTTGTATCATAGAAGAGTCATCGTTTCTCCTCCTAGGGGTTATTCGAGACCTCTTAATGCAAACCGCAAGTAACGAGGCATTGGCTACCTTAAGAGAGTCATAGTTACTCGTCCCAATTGCTCACCCAGTCTGCCACTTTTCCTTACTGCGGCCAGTCTGCCAGAAGCGATATGTCACTCGTTGTGTATCTTAAGAGATTCATCGTTACTCTTTCCATAGGTTACTGGTATTCTCTGATTCAATGCCTCTCGTGACGAAAAAGTGGCTATCTTAATAGTGCAATACTTCTTCCTCCGAGTTGCTCACACAGTTTACTACTTTTTGTGTAGTTTTTGTCTGCCAGAAACTATAATTCACTAGCTGTGTATCATAAAAGAGTCATCGTTTCTCCTCCTAGGGGTTATTCGAGATTTCTTAATCCAAACCGCAAGTAACGAGGCATTTGCTACCTTAAGAGAGTCATAGTTACTCGTCCCAATTGCTCACCCAGTCTGCCACTTTTCCTTACTGCGGCCAGTCTGCCAGAAGCGATATGTCACTCGTTGTGTATCTTAAGAGATTCATCGTTACTCTTTCCATAGGTTACTGGTATTCTCTGATTCAATGCCTCTCGTGACGAAAAAGTGGCTATCTTAATAGTGCAATACTTCTTCCTCCCAGTTGCTCACACAGTTTACTACTTTTTTGTGTAGTTTTTGTCTGCCAGAAACTATAATTCACTAGTTTTGTATCATAAAAGAGTCATCGTTTCTCCTCCTAGGGGTTTTCGAGATTTCTTAATCCAAACCGCAAGTAACGAGGCATTGGCTACCTTAAGAGGGTCATAGTTACTCGTCCCCATTGCTCAACGAGTCTGCCACTTTTTCTTACTGTGGCCAGTCTGCCAGAAGCGATATGTCACTCGTTGTGTATCTTAAGAGATTCATCGTTACTCCTTCCATAGGTTACTGGTATTCTCTGAGTCAATACCTCTCTTGACGAAAAAGTGGCTATCTTAATAGTGCAATACTTCTTCCTCCGAGTTGCTCACACAGTTTACTACTTTTTGTGTACTTGCCAGTCTGCCAGAAGCGATATGTCACTAGTTATGTATCATAAAAGAGTCATCGTTTCTCCTCCTAGGGGTTATTCGAGACCTCTTAATGCAAACCGCAAGTAACGAGGCATTGGCTACCTTAAGAGAGTCATAGTTACTCGTCCCAATTGCTCACCCAGTCTGCCACTTTTCCTTACTGCGGCCAGTCTGCCAGAAGCGATATGTCACTCGTTGTGTATCTTAAGAGATTCATCGTTACTCTTTCCATAGGTTACTGGTATTCTCTGATTCAATGCCTCTCGTGACGAAAAAGTGGCTATCTTAATAGTGCAATACTTCTTCCTCCGAGTTGCTCACACAGTTTACTACTTTTTGTGTAGTTTTTGTCTGCCAGAAACTATAATTCACTAGCTGTGTATCATAAAAGAGTCATCGTTTCTCCTCCTAGGGGTTATTCGAGATTTCTTAATCCAAACCGCAAGTAACGAGGCATTTGCTACCTTAAGAGAGTCATAGTTACTCGTCCCAATTGCTCACCCAGTCTGCCACTTTTCCTTACTGCGGCCAGTCTGCCAGAAGCGATATGTCACTCGTTGTGTATCTTAAGAGATTCATCGTTACTCTTTCCATAGGTTACTGGTATTCTCTGATTCAATGCCTCTCGTGACGAAAAAGTGGCTATCTTAATAGTGCAATACTTCTTCCTCCCAGTTGCTCACACAGTTTACTACTTTTTTGTGTAGTTTTTGTCTGCCAGAAACTATAATTCACTAGTTTTGTATCATAAAAGAGTCATCGTTTCTCCTCCTAGGGGTTTTCGAGATTTCTTAATCCAAACCGCAAGTAACGAGGCATTGGCTACCTTAAGAGGGTCATAGTTACTCGTCCCCATTGCTCAACGAGTCTGCCACTTTTTCTTACTGTGGCCAGTCTGCCAGAAGCGATATGTCACTCGTTGTGTATCTTAAGAGATTCATCGTTACTCCTTCCATAGGTTACTGGTATTCTCTGATTCAATGCCTCTCGTGACGAAAAAGTGGCTATCTTAATAGTGCAATACTTCTTCCTCCGAGTTGCTCACACAGTTTACTACTTTTTGTGTAGTTTTTGTCTGCCAGAAACTATAATTCACTAGCTGTGTATCATAAAAGAGTCATCGTTTCTCCTCCTAGGGGTTATTCGAGATTTCTTAATCCAAACCGCAAGTAACGAGGCATTGGCTACCTTAAGAGAGTCATAGTTACTCGTCCCAATTGCTCACCCAGTCTGCCACTTTTCCTTACTGCGGCCAGTCTGCCAGAAGCGATATGTCGCTCGTTGTGTATCTTAATAGATTCATCGTTACTCTTTCCATAGGTTACTGGTATTCTCTGATTCAATGCCTCTCGTGACGAAAAAGTGGCTATCTTAATAGTGCAATACTTCTTCCTCCCATTTGCTCACACAGTTTACTACTTTTTTGTGTAGTTTTTGTCTGCCAGAAACTATAATTCACTAGTTTTGTATCATAGAAGAGTCATCGTTTCTCCTCCTAGGGGTTATTCGAGACCTCTTAATGCAAACCGCAAGTAACGAGGCATTGGCTACCTTAAGAGAGTCATAGTTACTCGTCCCAATTGCTCACCCAGTCTGCCACTTTTCCTTACTGCGGCCAGTCTGCCAGAAGCGATATGTCACTCGTTGTGTATCTTAAGAGATTCATCGTTACTCTTTCCATAGGTTACTGGTATTCTCTGATTCAATGCCTCTCGTGACGAAAAAGTGGCTATCTTAATAGTGCAATACTTCTTCCTCCCAGTTGCTCACACAGTTTACTACTTTTTTGTGTAGTTTTTGTCTGCCAGAAACTATAATTCACTAGTTTTGTATCATAAAAGAGTCATCGTTTCTCCTCCTAGGGGTTTTCCAGATTTCTTAATCCAAACCGCAAGTAACGAGGCATTGGCTACCTTAAGAGGGTCATAGTTACTCGTCCCCATTGCTCAACGAGTCTGCCACTTTTTCTTACTGTGGCCAGTCTGCCAGAAGCGATATGTCACTCGTTGTGTATCTTAAGAGATTCATCGTTACTCCTTCCATAGGTTACTGGTATTCTCTGAGTCAATACCTCTCTTGACGAAAAAGTGGCTATCTTAATAGTGCAATACTTCTTCCTCCGAGTTTCTCACACAGTTTACTACTTTTTGTGTACTTGCCAGTCTGCCAGAAGCGATATGTCACTAGTTGTGTATCATAAAAGAGTCATCGTTTCTCCTCCTAGGGGTTATTCGAGATTTCTTAATCCAAACCGCAAGTAACGAGGCATTGGCTACCTTAAGAGAGTCATAGTTACTCGTCCCAATTGCTCACCCAGTCTGCCACTTTTCCTTACTGCGGCCAGTCTGCCAGAAGCGATATGTCGCTCGTTGTGTATCTTAATAGATTCATCGTTACTCTTTCCATAGGTTACTGGTATTCTCTGATTCAATGCCTCTCGTGACGAAAAAGTGGCTATCTTAATAGTGCAATACTTCTTCCTCCCATTTGCTCACACAGTTTACTACCTTTTTGTGTAGTTTTTGTCTGCCAGAAACTATAATTCACTAGTTTTGTATCATAGAAGAGTCATCGTTTCTCCTCCTAGGGGTTATTCGAGACCTCTTAATGCAAACCGCAAGTAACGAGGCATTGGCTACCTTAAGAGAGTCATAGTTACTCGTCCCAATTGCTCACCCAGTCTGCCACTTTTCCTTACTGCGGCCAGTCTGCCAGAAGCGATATGTCACTCGTTGTGTATCTTAAGAGATTCATCGTTACTCTTTCCATAGGTTACTGGTATTCTCTGATTCAATGCCTCTCGTGACGAAAAAGTGGCTATCTTAATAGTGCAATACTTCTTCCTCCGAGTTGCTCACACAGTTTACTACTTTTTGTGTAGTTTTTGTCTGCCAGAAACTATAATTCACTAGCTGTGTATCATAAAAGAGTCATCGTTTCTCCTCCTAGGGGTTATTCGAGATTTCTTAATCCAAACCGCAAGTAACGAGGCATTTGCTACCTTAAGAGAGTCATAGTTACTCGTCCCAATTGCTCACCCAGTCTGCCACTTTTCCTTACTGCGGCCAGTCTGCCAGAAGCGATATGTCACTCGTTGTGTATCTTAAGAGATTCATCGTTACTCTTTCCATAGGTTACTGGTATTCTCTGATTCAATGCCTCTCGTGACGAAAAAGTGGCTATCTTAATAGTGCAATACTTCTTCCTCCCAGTTGCTCACACAGTTTACTACTTTTTTGTGTAGTTTTTGTCTGCCAGAAACTATAATTCACTAGTTTTGTATCATAAAAGAGTCATCGTTTCTCCTCCTAGGGGTTTTCGAGATTTCTTAATCCAAACCGCAAGTAACGAGGCATTGGCTACCTTAAGAGGGTCATAGTTACTCGTCCCCATTGCTCAACGAGTCTGCCACTTTTTCTTACTGTGGCCAGTCTGCCAGAAGCGATATGTCACTCGTTGTGTATCTTAAGAGATTCATCGTTACTCCTTCCATAGGTTACTGGTATTCTCTGAGTCAATACCTCTCTTGACGAAAAAGTGGCTATCTTAATAGTGCAATACTTCTTCCTCCGAGTTGCTCACACAGTTTACTACTTTTTGTGTACTTGCCAGTCTGCCAGAAGCGATATGTCACTAGTTATGTATCATAAAAGAGTCATCGTTTCTCCTCCTAGGGGTTATTCGAGACCTCTTAATGCAAACCGCAAGTAACGAGGCATTGGCTACCTTAAGAGAGTCATAGTTACTCGTCCCAATTGCTCACCCAGTCTGCCACTTTTCCTTACTGCGGCCAGTCTGCCAGAAGCGATATGTCACTCGTTGTGTATCTTAAGAGATTCATCGTTACTCTTTCCATAGGTTACTGGTATTCTCTGATTCAATGCCTCTCGTGACGAAAAAGTGGCTATCTTAATAGTGCAATACTTCTTCCTCCGAGTTGCTCACACAGTTTACTACTTTTTGTGTAGTTTTTGTCTGCCAGAAACTATAATTCACTAGCTGTGTATCATAAAAGAGTCATCGTTTCTCCTCCTAGGGGTTATTCGAGATTTCTTAATCCAAACCGCAAGTAACGAGGCATTTGCTACCTTAAGAGAGTCATAGTTACTCGTCCCAATTGCTCACCCAGTCTGCCACTTTTCCTTACTGCGGCCAGTCTGCCAGAAGCGATATGTCACTCGTTGTGTATCTTAAGAGATTCATCGTTACTCTTTCCATAGGTTACTGGTATTCTCTGATTCAATGCCTCTCGTGACGAAAAAGTGGCTATCTTAATAGTGCAATACTTCTTCCTCCCAGTTGCTCACACAGTTTACTACTTTTTTGTGTAGTTTTTGTCTGCCAGAAACTATAATTCACTAGTTTTGTATCATAAAAGAGTCATCGTTTCTCCTCCTAGGGGTTTTCGAGATTTCTTAATCCAAACCGCAAGTAACGAGGCATTGGCTACCTTAAGAGGGTCATAGTTACTCGTCCCCATTGCTCAACGAGTCTGCCACTTTTTCTTACTGTGGCCAGTCTGCCAGAAGCGATATGTCACTCGTTGTGTATCTTAAGAGATTCATCGTTACTCCTTCCATAGGTTACTGGTATTCTCTGATTCAATGCCTCTCGTGACGAAAAAGTGGCTATCTTAATAGTGCAATACTTCTTCCTCCGAGTTGCTCACACAGTTTACTACTTTTTGTGTAGTTTTTGTCTGCCAGAAACTATAATTCACTAGCTGTGTATCATAAAAGAGTCATCGTTTCTCCTCCTAGGGGTTATTCGAGATTTCTTAATCCAAACCGCAAGTAACGAGGCATTGGCTACCTTAAGAGAGTCATAGTTACTCGTCCCAATTGCTCACCCAGTCTGCCACTTTTCCTTACTGCGGCCAGTCTGCCAGAAGCGATATGTCGCTCGTTGTGTATCTTAATAGATTCATCGTTACTCTTTCCATAGGTTACTGGTATTCTCTGATTCAATGCCTCTCGTGACGAAAAAGTGGCTATCTTAATAGTGCAATACTTCTTCCTCCCATTTGCTCACACAGTTTACTACTTTTTTGTGTAGTTTTTGTCTGCCAGAAACTATAATTCACTAGTTTTGTATCATAGAAGAGTCATCGTTTCTCCTCCTAGGGGTTATTCGAGACCTCTTAATGCAAACCGCAAGTAACGAGGCATTGGCTACCTTAAGAGAGTCATAGTTACTCGTCCCAATTGCTCACCCAGTCTGCCACTTTTCCTTACTGCGGCCAGTCTGCCAGAAGCGATATGTCACTCGTTGTGTATCTTAAGAGATTCATCGTTACTCTTTCCATAGGTTACTGGTATTCTCTGATTCAATGCCTCTCGTGACGAAAAAGTGGCTATCTTAATAGTGCAATACTTCTTCCTCCGAGTTGCTCACACAGTTTACTACTTTTTGTGTAGTTTTTGTCTGCCAGAAACTATAATTCACTAGCTGTGTATCATAAAAGAGTCATCGTTTCTCCTCCTAGGGGTTATTCGAGATTTCTTAATCCAAACCGCAAGTAACGAGGCATTTGCTACCTTAAGAGAGTCATAGTTACTCGTCCCAATTGCTCACCCAGTCTGCCACTTTTCCTTACTGCGGCCAGTCTGCCAGAAGCGATATGTCACTCGTTGTGTATCTTAAGAGATTCATCGTTACTCTTTCCATAGGTTACTGGTATTCTCTGATTCAATGCCTCTCGTGACGAAAAAGTGGCTATCTTAATAGTGCAATACTTCTTCCTCCCAGTTGCTCACACAGTTTACTACTTTTTTGTGTAGTTTTTGTCTGCCAGAAACTATAATTCACTAGTTTTGTATCATAAAAGAGTCATCGTTTCTCCTCCTAGGGGTTTTCGAGATTTCTTAATCCAAACCGCAAGTAACGAGGCATTGGCTACCTTAAGAGGGTCATAGTTACTCGTCCCCATTGCTCAACGAGTCTGCCACTTTTTCTTACTGTGGCCAGTCTGCCAGAAGCGATATGTCACTCGTTGTGTATCTTAAGAGATTCATCGTTACTCCTTCCATAGGTTACTGGTATTCTCTGAGTCAATACCTCTCTTGACGAAAAAGTGGCTATCTTAATAGTGCAATACTTCTTCCTCCGAGTTGCTCACACAGTTTACTACTTTTTGTGTACTTGCCAGTCTGCCAGAAGCGATATGTCACTAGTTATGTATCATAAAAGAGTCATCGTTTCTCCTCCTAGGGGTTATTCGAGATTTCTTAATCCAAACCGCAAGTAACGAGGCATTGGCTACCTTAAGAGAGTCATAGTTACTCGTCCCAATTGCTCACCCAGTCTGCCACTTTTCCTTACTGCGGCCAGTCTGCCAGAAGCGATATGTCACTCGTTGTGTATCTTAAGAGATTCATCGTTACTCTTTCCATAGGTTACTGGTATTCTCTGATTCAATGCCTCTCGTGACGAAAAAGTGGCTATCTTAATAGTGCAATACTTCTTCCTCCGAGTTGCTCACACAGTTTACTACTTTTTGTGTAGTTTTTGTCTGCCAGAAACTATAATTCACTAGCTGTGTATCATAAAAGAGTCATCGTTTCTCCTCCTAGGGGTTATTCGAGATTTCTTAATCCAAACCGCAAGTAACGAGGCATTTGCTACCTTAAGAGAGTCATAGTTACTCGTCCCAATTGCTCACCCAGTCTGCCACTTTTCCTTACTGCGGCCAGTCTGCCAGAAGCGATATGTCACTCGTTGTGTATCTTAAGAGATTCATCGTTACTCTTTCCATAGGTTACTGGTATTCTCTGATTCAATGCCTCTCGTGACGAAAAAGTGGCTATCTTAATAGTGCAATACTTCTTCCTCCCAGTTGCTCACACAGTTTACTACTTTTTTGTGTAGTTTTTGTCTGCCAGAAACTATAATTCACTAGTTTTGTATCATAAAAGAGTCATCGTTTCTCCTCCTAGGGGTTTTCGAGATTTCTTAATCCAAACCGCAAGTAACGAGGCATTGGCTACCTTAAGAGGGTCATAGTTACTCGTCCCCATTGCTCAACGAGTCTGCCACTTTTTCTTACTGTGGCCAGTCTGCCAGAAGCGATATGTCACTCGTTGTGTATCTTAAGAGATTCATCGTTACTCCTTCCATAGGTTACTGGTATTCTCTGAGTCAATACCTCTCTTGACGAAAAAGTGGCTATCTTAATAGTGCAATACTTCTTCCTCCGAGTTGCTCACACAGTTTACTACTTTTTGTGTACTTGCCAGTCTGCCAGAAGCGATATGTCACTAGTTATGTATCATAAAAGAGTCATCGTTTCTCCTCCTAGGGGTTATTCGAGATTTCTTAATCCAAACCGCAAGTAACGAGGCATTGGCTATCTTAAGAGAGTCATAGTTACTCGTCCCAATTGCTCACTCAGTCTGCCACTTTTCCTTACTGCGGCCAGTGTGCCAGAAGCGATATGTCACTCGTTGTGTATCTTAAGAGATTCATCGTTACTCCTTCCATAGGTTACTGGTATTCTCTGAGTCAATACCTCTCGTGACGAAAAAGTGGCTATCTTAATAGTGCAATACTTCTTCCTCCGAGTTGCTCACACAGTTTACTACTTTTTGTGTAGTATTTGTCTGCCAGAAACTATAATTCACTAGCTGTGTATCATAAAAGAGTCATCGTTTCTCCTCCTAGGGGTTTTCCAGATTTCTTAATCCAATCCGCAAGTAACGAGGCATTGGCTACCTTAAGAGAGTCATAGTTACTCGTCCCAATTGCTCACCCAGTCTGCCACTTTTCCTTACTGCGGCCAGTCTGCCAGAAGCGATATGTCACTCGTTGTGTATCTTAAGAGATTCATCGTTACTCTTTCCATAGGTTACTGGTATTCTCTGATTCAATGCCTCTCGTGACGAAAAAGTGGCTATCTTAATAGTGCAATACTTCTTCCTCCCAGTTGCTCACACAGTTTACTACTTTTTTGTGTAGTTTTTGTCTGCCAGAAACTATAATTCACTAGTTTTGTATCATAAAAGAGTCATCGTTTCTCCTCCTAGGGGTTTTCCAGATTTCTTAATCCAAACGGCAAGTAACGAGGCATTGGCTACCTTAAGAGGGTCATAGTTACTCGTCCCCATTGCTCAACGAGTCTGCCACTTTTTCTTACTGTGGCCAGTCTGCCAGAAGCGATATGTCACTCGTTGTGTATCTTAAGAGATTCATCGTTACTCCTTCCATAGGTTACTGGTATTCTCTGATTCAATGCCTCTCGTGACGAAAAAGTGGCTATCTTAATAGTGCAATACTTCTTCCTCCCAGTTGCTCACACAGTTTACTACTTTTTGTGTAGTTTTTGTCTGCCAGAAACTATAATTCACTAGCTGTGTATCATAAAAGAGTCATCGTTTCTCCTCCTAGGGGTTATTCGAGATTTCTTAATCCAAACCGCAAGTAACGAGGCATTGGCTACCTTAAGAGAGTCATAGTTACTCGTCCCAATTGCTCACCCAGTCTGCCACTTTTCCTTACTGCGGCCAGTCTGCCAGAAGCGATATGTCGCTCGTTGTGTATCTTAATAGATTCATCGTTACTCTTTCCATAGGTTACTGGTATTCTCTGATTCAATGCCTCTCGTGACGAAAAAGTGGCTATCTTAATAGTGCAATACTTCTTCCTCCCATTTGCTCACACAGTTTACTACTTTTTTGTGTAGTTTTTGTCTGCCAGAAACTATAATTCACTAGTTTTGTATCATAGAAGAGTCATCGTTTCTCCTCCTAGGGGTTATTCGAGACCTCTTAATGCAAACCGCAAGTAACGAGGCATTGGCTACCTTAAGAGAGTCATAGTTACTCGTCCCAATTGCTCACCCAGTCTGCCACTTTTCCTTACTGCGGCCAGTCTGCCAGAAGCGATATGTCACTCGTTGTGTATCTTAAGAGATTCATCGTTACTCTTTCCATAGGTTACTGGTATTCTCTGATTCAATGCCTCTCGTGACGAAAAAGTGGCTATCTTAATAGTGCAATACTTCTTCCTCCGAGTTGCTCACACAGTTTACTACTTTTTGTGTAGTTTTTGTCTGCCAGAAACTATAATTCACTAGCTGTGTATCATAAAAGAGTCATCGTTTCTCCTCCTAGGGGTTATTCGAGATTTCTTAATCCAAACCGCAAGTAACGAGGCATTTGCTACCTTAAGAGAGTCATAGTTACTCGTCCCAATTGCTCACCCAGTCTGCCACTTTTCCTTACTGCGGCCAGTCTGCCAGAAGCGATATGTCACTCGTTGTGTATCTTAAGAGATTCATCGTTACTCTTTCCATAGGTTACTGGTATTCTCTGATTCAATGCCTCTCGTGACGAAAAAGTGGCTATCTTAATAGTGCAATACTTCTTCCTCCCAGTTGCTCACACAGTTTACTACTTTTTTGTGTAGTTTTTGTCTGCCAGAAACTATAATTCACTAGTTTTGTATCATAAAAGAGTCATCGTTTCTCCTCCTAGGGGTTATTCGAGATTTCTTAATCCAAACCGCAAGTAACGAGGCATTTGCTACCTTAAGAGGGTCATAGTTACTCGTCCCCATTGCTCAACGAGTCTGCCACTTTTTCTTACTGTGGCCAGTCTGCCAGAAGCGATATGTCACTCGTTGTGTATCTTAAGAGATTCATCGTTACTCCTTCCATAGGTTACTGGTATTCTCTGAGTCAATACCTCTCTTGACGAAAAAGTGGCTATCTTAATAGTGCAATACTTCTTCCTCCGAGTTGCTCACACAGTTTACTACTTTTTGTGTACTTGCCAGTCTGCCAGAAGCGATATGTCACTAGTTATGTATCATAAAAGAGTCATCGTTTCTCCTCCTAGGGGTTATTCGAGATTTCTTAATCCAAACCGCAAGTAACGAGGCATTGGCTATCTTAAGAGAGTCATAGTTACTCGTCCCAATTGCTCACCCAGTCTGCCACTTTTCCTTACTGCGGCCAGTGTGCCAGAAGCGATATGTCACTCGTTGTGTATCTTAAGAGATTCATCGTTACTCCTTCCATAGGTTACTGGTATTCTCTGAGTCAATACCTCTCGTGACGAAAAAGTGGCTATCTTAATAGTGCAATACTTCTTCCTCCGAGTTGCTCACACAGTTTACTACTTTTTGTGTAGTATTTGTCTGCCAGAAACTATAATTCACTAGCTGTGTATCATAAAAGAGTCATCGTTTCTCCTCCTAGGGGTTTTCGAGATTTCTTAATCCAATCCGCAAGTAACGAGGCATTGGCTACCTTAAGAGAGTCATAGTTACTCGTCCCAATTGCTCACCCAGTCTGCCACTTTTCCTTACTGCGGCCAGTCTGCCAGAAGCGATATGTCACTCGTTGTGTATCTTAAGAGATTCATCGTTACTCTTTCCATAGGTTACTGGTATTCTCTGATTCAATGCCTCTCGTGACGAAAAAGTGGCTATCTTAATAGTGCAATACTTCTTCCTCCGAGTTGCTCACACAGTTTACTACTTTTTGTGTAGTTTTTGTCTGCCAGAAACTATAATTCACTAGCTGTGTATCATAAAAGAGTCATCGTTTCTCCTCCTAGGGGTTATTCGAGATTTCTTAATCCAAACCGCAAGTAACGAGGCATTTGCTACCTTAAGAGAGTCATAGTTACTCGTCCCAATTGCTCACCCTGTCTGCCACTTTTCCTTACTGCGGCCAGTCTGCCAGAAGCGATATGTCACTCGTTGTGTATCTTAAGAGATTCATCGTTACTCTTTCCATAGGTTACTGGTATTCTCTGATTCAATGCCTCTCGTGACGAAAAAGTGGCTATCTTAATAGTGCAATACTTCTTCCTCCCAGTTGCTCACACAGTTTACTACTTTTTTGTGTAGTTTTTGTCTGCCAGAAACTATAATTCACTAGTTTTGTATCATAAAAGAGTCATCGTTTCTCCTCCTAGGGGTTTTCGAGATTTCTTAATCCAAACCGCAAGTAACGAGGCATTGGCTACCTTAAGAGGGTCATAGTTACTCGTCCCCATTGCTCAACGAGTCTGCCACTTTTTCTTACTGTGGCCAGTCTGCCAGAAGCGATATGTCACTCGTTGTGTATCTTAAGAGATTCATCGTTACTCCTTCCATAGGTTACTGGTATTCTCTGATTCAATGCCTCTCGTGACGAAAAAGTGGCTATCTTAATAGTGCAATACTTCTTCCTCCGAGTTGCTCACACAGTTTACTACTTTTTGTGTAGTTTTTGTCTGCCAGAAACTATAATTCACTAGCTGTGTATCATAAAAGAGTCATCGTTTCTCCTCCTAGGGGTTATTCGAGATTTCTTAATCCAAACCGCAAGTAACGAGGCATTGGCTACCTTAAGAGAGTCATAGTTACTCGTCCCAATTGCTCACCCAGTCTGCCACTTTTCCTTACTGCGGCCAGTCTGCCAGAAGCGATATGTCGCTCGTTGTGTATCTTAATAGATTCATCGTTACTCTTTCCATAGGTTACTGGTATTCTCTGATTCAATGCCTCTCGTGACGAAAAAGTGGCTATCTTAATAGTGCAATACTTCTTCCTCCCATTTGCTCACACAGTTTACTACTTTTTTGTGTAGTTTTTGTCTGCCAGAAACTATAATTCACTAGTTTTGTATCATAGAAGAGTCATCGTTTCTCCTCCTAGGGGTTATTCGAGACCTCTTAATGCAAACCGCAAGTAACGAGGCATTGGCTACCTTAAGAGAGTCATAGTTACTCGTCCCAATTGCTCACCCAGTCTGCCACTTTTCCTTACTGCGGCCAGTCTGCCAGAAGCGATATGTCACTCGTTGTGTATCTTAAGAGATTCATCGTTACTCTTTCCATAGGTTACTGGTATTCTCTGATTCAATGCCTCTCGTGACGAAAAAGTGGCTATCTTAATAGTGCAATACTTCTTCCTCCGAGTTGCTCACACAGTTTACTACTTTTTGTGTAGTTTTTGTCTGCCAGAAACTATAATTCACTAGCTGTGTATCATAAAAGAGTCATCGTTTCTCCTCCTAGGGGTTATTCGAGACCTCTTAATGCAAACCGCAAGTAACGAGGCATTGGCTACCTTAAGAGAGTCATAGTTACTCGTCCCAATTGCTCACCCAGTCTGCCACTTTTCCTTACTGCGGCCAGTCTGCCAGAAGCGATATGTCACTCGTTGTGTATCTTAAGAGATTCATCGTTACTCTTTCCATAGGTTACTGGTATTCTCTGATTCAATGCCTCTCGTGACGAAAAAGTGGCTATCTTAATAGTGCAATACTTCTTCCTCCGAGTTGCTCACACAGTTTACTACTTTTTGTGTAGTTTTTGTCTGCCAGAAACTATAATTCACTAGCTGTGTATCATAAAAGAGTCATCGTTTCTCCTCCTAGGGGTTATTCGAGATTTCTTAATCCAAACCGCAAGTAACGAGGCATTTGCTACCTTAAGAGAGTCATAGTTACTCGTCCCAATTGCTCACCCAGTCTGCCACTTTTCCTTACTGCGGCCAGTCTGCCAGAAGCGATATGTCACTCGTTGTGTATCTTAAGAGATTCATCGTTACTCTTTCCATAGGTTACTGGTATTCTCTGATTCAATGCCTCTCGTGACGAAAAAGTGGCTATCTTAATAGTGCAATACTTCTTCCTCCCAGTTGCTCACACAGTTTACTACTTTTTTGTGTAGTTTTTGTCTGCCAGAAACTATAATTCACTAGTTTTGTATCATAAAAGAGTCATCGTTTCTCCTCCTAGGGGTTATTCGAGATTTCTTAATCCAAACCGCAAGTAACGAGGCATTTGCTACCTTAAGAGGGTCATAGTTACTCGTCCCCATTGCTCAACGAGTCTGCCACTTTTTCTTACTGTGGCCAGTCTGCCAGAAGCGATATGTCACTCGTTGTGTATCTTAAGAGATTCATCGTTACTCCTTCCATAGGTTACTGGTATTCTCTGAGTCAATACCTCTCTTGACGAAAAAGTGGCTATCTTAATAGTGCAATACTTCTTCCTCCGAGTTGCTCACACAGTTTACTACTTTTTGTGTACTTGCCAGTCTGCCAGAAGCGATATGTCACTAGTTATGTATCATAAAAGAGTCATCGTTTCTCCTCCTAGGGGTTATTCGAGATTTCTTAATCCAAACCGCAAGTAACGAGGCATTGGCTATCTTAAGAGAGTCATAGTTACTCGTCCCAATTGCTCACCCAGTCTGCCACTTTTCCTTACTGCGGCCAGTGTGCCAGAAGCGATATGTCACTCGTTGTGTATCTTAAGAGATTCATCGTTACTCCTTCCATAGGTTACTGGTATTCTCTGAGTCAATACCTCTCGTGACGAAAAAGTGGCTATCTTAATAGTGCAATACTTCTTCCTCCGAGTTGCTCACACAGTTTACTACTTTTTGTGTAGTATTTGTCTGCCAGAAACTATAATTCACTAGCTGTGTATCATAAAAGAGTCATCGTTTCTCCTCCTAGGGGTTTTCGAGATTTCTTAATCCAATCCGCAAGTAACGAGGCATTGGCTACCTTAAGAGAGTCATAGTTACTCGTCCCAATTGCTCACCCAGTCTGCCACTTTTCCTTACTGCGGCCAGTCTGCCAGAAGCGATATGTCACTCGTTGTGTATCTTAAGAGATTCATCGTTACTCTTTCCATAGGTTACTGGTATTCTCTGATTCAATGCCTCTCGTGACGAAAAAGTGGCTATCTTAATAGTGCAATACTTCTTCCTCCGAGTTGCTCACACAGTTTACTACTTTTTGTGTAGTTTTTGTCTGCCAGAAACTATAATTCACTAGCTGTGTATCATAAAAGAGTCATCGTTTCTCCTCCTAGGGGTTATTCGAGATTTCTTAATCCAAACCGCAAGTAACGAGGCATTTGCTACCTTAAGAGAGTCATAGTTACTCGTCCCAATTGCTCACCCTGTCTGCCACTTTTCCTTACTGCGGCCAGTCTGCCAGAAGCGATATGTCACTCGTTGTGTATCTTAAGAGATTCATCGTTACTCTTTCCATAGGTTACTGGTATTCTCTGATTCAATGCCTCTCGTGACGAAAAAGTGGCTATCTTAATAGTGCAATACTTCTTCCTCCCAGTTGCTCACACAGTTTACTACTTTTTTGTGTAGTTTTTGTCTGCCAGAAACTATAATTCACTAGTTTTGTATCATAAAAGAGTCATCGTTTCTCCTCCTAGGGGTTTTCGAGATTTCTTAATCCAAACCGCAAGTAACGAGGCATTGGCTACCTTAAGAGGGTCATAGTTACTCGTCCCCATTGCTCAACGAGTCTGCCACTTTTTCTTACTGTGGCCAGTCTGCCAGAAGCGATATGTCACTCGTTGTGTATCTTAAGAGATTCATCGTTACTCCTTCCATAGGTTACTGGTATTCTCTGATTCAATGCCTCTCGTGACGAAAAAGTGGCTATCTTAATAGTGCAATACTTCTTCCTCCGAGTTGCTCACACAGTTTACTACTTTTTGTGTAGTTTTTGTCTGCCAGAAACTATAATTCACTAGCTGTGTATCATAAAAGAGTCATCGTTTCTCCTCCTAGGGGTTATTCGAGATTTCTTAATCCAAACCGCAAGTAACGAGGCATTGGCTACCTTAAGAGAGTCATAGTTACTCGTCCCAATTGCTCACCCAGTCTGCCACTTTTCCTTACTGCGGCCAGTCTGCCAGAAGCGATATGTCGCTCGTTGTGTATCTTAATAGATTCATCGTTACTCTTTCCATAGGTTACTGGTATTCTCTGATTCAATGCCTCTCGTGACGAAAAAGTGGCTATCTTAATAGTGCAATACTTCTTCCTCCCATTTGCTCACACAGTTTACTACTTTTTTGTGTAGTTTTTGTCTGCCAGAAACTATAATTCACTAGTTTTGTATCATAGAAGAGTCATCGTTTCTCCTCCTAGGGGTTATTCGAGACCTCTTAATGCAAACCGCAAGTAACGAGGCATTGGCTACCTTAAGAGAGTCATAGTTACTCGTCCCAATTGCTCACCCAGTCTGCCACTTTTCCTTACTGCGGCCAGTCTGCCAGAAGCGATATGTCACTCGTTGTGTATCTTAAGAGATTCATCGTTACTCTTTCCATAGGTTACTGGTATTCTCTGATTCAATGCCTCTCGTGACGAAAAAGTGGCTATCTTAATAGTGCAATACTTCTTCCTCCGAGTTGCTCACACAGTTTACTACTTTTTGTGTAGTTTTTGTCTGCCAGAAACTATAATTCACTAGCTGTGTATCATAAAAGAGTCATCGTTTCTCCTCCTAGGGGTTATTCGAGATTTCTTAATCCAAACCGCAAGTAACGAGGCATTTGCTACCTTAAGAGAGTCATAGTTACTCGTCCCAATTGCTCACCCAGTCTGCCACTTTTCCTTACTGCGGCCAGTCTGCCAGAAGCGATATGTCACTCGTTGTGTATCTTAAGAGATTCATCGTTACTCTTTCCATAGGTTACTGGTATTCTCTGATTCAATGCCTCTCGTGACGAAAAAGTGGCTATCTTAATAGTGCAATACTTCTTCCTCCCAGTTGCTCACACAGTTTACTACTTTTTTGTGTAGTTTTTGTCTGCCAGAAACTATAATTCACTAGTTTTGTATCATAAAAGAGTCATCGTTTCTCCTCCTAGGGGTTTTCGAGATTTCTTAATCCAAACCGCAAGTAACGAGGCATTGGCTACCTTAAGAGGGTCATAGTTACTCGTCCCCATTGCTCAACGAGTCTGCCACTTTTTCTTACTGTGGCCAGTCTGCCAGAAGCGATATGTCACTCGTTGTGTATCTTAAGAGATTCATCGTTACTCCTTCCATAGGTTACTGGTATTCTCTGAGTCAATACCTCTCTTGACGAAAAAGTGGCTATCTTAATAGTGCAATACTTCTTCCTCCGAGTTGCTCACACAGTTTACTACTTTTTGTGTACTTGCCAGTCTGCCAGAAGCGATATGTCACTAGTTATGTATCATAAAAGAGTCATCGTTTCTCCTCCTAGGGGTTATTCGAGACCTCTTAATGCAAACCGCAAGTAACGAGGCATTGGCTACCTTAAGAGAGTCATAGTTACTCGTCCCAATTGCTCACCCAGTCTGCCACTTTTCCTTACTGCGGCCAGTCTGCCAGAAGCGATATGTCACTCGTTGTGTATCTTAAGAGATTCATCGTTACTCTTTCCATAGGTTACTGGTATTCTCTGATTCAATGCCTCTCGTGACGAAAAAGTGGCTATCTTAATAGTGCAATACTTCTTCCTCCGACTTGCTCACACAGTTTACTACTTTTTGTGTAGTTTTTGTCTGCCAGAAACTATAATTCACTAGCTGTGTATCATAAAAGAGTCATCGTTTCTCCTCCTAGGGGTTATTCGAGATTTCTTAATCCAAACCGCAAGTAACGAGGCATTTGCTACCTTAAGAGAGTCATAGTTACTCGTCCCAATTGCTCACCCAGTCTGCCACTTTTCCTTACTGCGGCCAGTCTGCCAGAAGCGATATGTCACTCGTTGTGTATCTTAAGAGATTCATCGTTACTCTTTCCATAGGTTACTGGTATTCTCTGATTCAATGCCTCTCGTGACGAAAAAGTGGCTATCTTAATAGTGCAATACTTCTTCCTCCCAGTTGCTCACACAGTTTACTACTTTTTTGTGTAGTTTTTGTCTGCCAGAAACTATAATTCACTAGTTTTGTATCATAAAAGAGTCATCGTTTCTCCTCCTAGGGGTTTTCGAGATTTCTTAATCCAAACCGCAAGTAACGAGGCATTGGCTACCTTAAGAGGGTCATAGTTACTCGTCCCCATTGCTCAACGAGTCTGCCACTTTTTCTTACTGTGGCCAGTCTGCCAGAAGCGATATGTCACTCGTTGTGTATCTTAAGAGATTCATCGTTACTCCTTCCATAGGTTACTGGTATTCTCTGATTCAATGCCTCTCGTGACGAAAAAGTGGCTATCTTAATAGTGCAATACTTCTTCCTCCGAGTTGCTCACACAGTTTACTACTTTTTGTGTAGTTTTTGTCTGCCAGAAACTATAATTCACTAGCTGTGTATCATAAAAGAGTCATCGTTTCTCCTCCTAGGGGTTATTCGAGATTTCTTAATCCAAACCGCAAGTAACGAGGCATTGGCTACCTTAAGAGAGTCATAGTTACTCGTCCCAATTGCTCACCCAGTCTGCCACTTTTCCTTACTGCGGCCAGTCTGCCAGAAGCGATATGTCGCTCGTTGTGTATCTTAATAGATTCATCGTTACTCTTTCCATAGGTTACTGGTATTCTCTGATTCAATGCCTCTCGTGACGAAAAAGTGGCTATCTTAATAGTGCAATACTTCTTCCTCCCATTTGCTCACACAGTTTACTACTTTTTTGTGTAGTTTTTGTCTGCCAGAAACTATAATTCACTAGTTTTGTATCATAGAAGAGTCATCGTTTCTCCTCCTAGGGGTTATTCGAGACCTCTTAATGCAAACCGCAAGTAACGAGGCATTGGCTACCTTAAGAGAGTCATAGTTACTCGTCCCAATTGCTCACCCAGTCTGCCACTTTTCCTTACTGCGGCCAGTCTGCCAGAAGCGATATGTCACTCGTTGTGTATCTTAAGAGATTCATCGTTACTCTTTCCATAGGTTACTGGTATTCTCTGATTCAATGCCTCTCGTGACGAAAAAGTGGCTATCTTAATAGTGCAATACTTCTTCCTCCGAGTTGCTCACACAGTTTACTACTTTTTGTGTAGTTTTTGTCTGCCAGAAACTATAATTCACTAGCTGTGTATCATAAAAGAGTCATCGTTTCTCCTCCTAGGGGTTATTCGAGATTTCTTAATCCAAACCGCAAGTAACGAGGCATTTGCTACCTTAAGAGAGTCATAGTTACTCGTCCCCATTGCTCAACGAGTCTGCCACTTTTCCTTACTGCGGCCAGTCTGCCAGAAGCGATATGTCACTCGTTGTGTATCTTAAGAGATTCATCGTTACTCTTTCCATAGGTTACTGGTATTCTCTGATTCAATGCCTCTCGTGACGAAAAAGTGGCTATCTTAATAGTGCAATACTTCTTCCTCCCAGTTGCTCACACAGTTTACTACTTTTTTGTGTAGTTTTTGTCTGCCAGAAACTATAATTCACTAGTTTTGTATCATAAAAGAGTCATCGTTTCTCCTCCTAGGGGTTTTCGAGATTTCTTAATCCAAACCGCAAGTAACGAGGCATTGGCTACCTTAAGAGGGTCATAGTTACTCGTCCCCATTGCTCAACGAGTCTGCCACTTTTTCTTACTGTGGCCAGTCTGCCAGAAGCGATATGTCACTCGTTGTGTATCTTAAGAGATTCATCGTTACTCCTTCCATAGGTTACTGGTATTCTCTGAGTCAATACCTCTCTTGACGAAAAAGTGGCTATCTTAATAGTGCAATACTTCTTCCTCCGAGTTGCTCACACAGTTTACTACTTTTTGTGTACTTGCCAGTCTGCCAGAAGCGATATGTCACTAGTTATGTATCATAAAAGAGTCATCGTTTCTCCTCCTAGGGGTTATTCGAGATTTCTTAATCCAAACCGCAAGTAACGAGGCATTGGCTATCTTAAGAGAGTCATAGTTACTCGTCCCAATTGCTCACCCAGTCTGCCACTTTTCCTTACTGCGGCCAGTGTGCCAGAAGCGATATGTCACTCGTTGTGTATCTTAAGAGATTCATCGTTACTCCTTCCATAGGTTACTGGTATTCTCTGAGTCAATACCTCTCGTGACGAAAAAGTGGCTATCTTAATAGTGCAATACTTCTTCCTCCGAGTTGCTCACACAGTTTACTACTTTTTGTGTAGTATTTGTCTGCCAGAAACTATAATTCACTAGCTGTGTATCATAAAAGAGTCATCGTTTCTCCTCCTAGGGGTTTTCCAGATTTCTTAATCCAATCCGCAAGTAACGAGGCATTGGCTACCTTAAGAGAGTCATAGTTACTCGTCCCAATTGCTCACCCAGTCTGCCACTTTTCCTTACTGCGGCCAGTCTGCCAGAAGCGATATGTCACTCGTTGTGTATCTTAAGAGATTCATCGTTACTCTTTCCATAGGTTACTGGTATTCTCTGATTCAATGCCTCTCGTGACGAAAAAGTGGCTATCTTAATAGTGCAATACTTCTTCCTCCCAGTTGCTCACACAGTTTACTACTTTTTTGTGTAGTTTTTGTCTGCCAGAAACTATAATTCACTAGTTTTGTATCATAAAAGAGTCATCGTTTCTCCTCCTAGGGGTTTTCCAGATTTCTTAATCCAAACGGCAAGTAACGAGGCATTGGCTACCTTAAGAGGGTCATAGTTACTCGTCCCCATTGCTCAACGAGTCTGCCACTTTTTCTTACTGTGGCCAGTCTGCCAGAAGCGATATGTCACTCGTTGTGTATCTTAAGAGATTCATCGTTACTCCTTCCATAGGTTACTGGTATTCTCTGATTCAATGCCTCTCGTGACGAAAAAGTGGCTATCTTAATAGTGCAATACTTCTTCCTCCGAGTTGCTCACACAGTTTACTACTTTTTGTGTAGTTTTTGTCTGCCAGAAACTATAATTCACTAGCTGTGTATCATAAAAGAGTCATCGTTTCTCCTCCTAGGGGTTATTCGAGATTTCTTAATCCAAACCGCAAGTAACGAGGCATTGGCTACCTTAAGAGAGTCATAGTTACTCGTCCCAATTGCTCACCCAGTCTGCCACTTTTCCTTACTGCGGCCAGTCTGCCAGAAGCGATATGTCGCTCGTTGTGTATCTTAATAGATTCATCGTTACTCTTTCCATAGGTTACTGGTATTCTCTGATTCAATGCCTCTCGTGACGAAAAAGTGGCTATCTTAATAGTGCAATACTTCTTCCTCCCATTTGCTCACACAGTTTACTACTTTTTTGTGTAGTTTTTGTCTGCCAGAAACTATAATTCACTAGTTTTGTATCATAGAAGAGTCATCGTTTCTCCTCCTAGGGGTTATTCGAGACCTCTTAATGCAAACCGCAAGTAACGAGGCATTGGCTACCTAAAGAGAGTCATAGTTACTCGTCCCAATTGCTCACCCAGTCTGCCACTTTTCCTTACTGCGGCCAGTCTGCCAGAAGCGATATGTCACTCGTTGTGTATCTTAAGAGATTCATCGTTACTCTTTCCATAGGTTACTGGTATTCTCTGATTCAATGCCTCTCGTGACGAAAAAGTGGCTATCTTAATAGTGCAATACTTCTTCCTCCGAGTTGCTCACACAGTTTACTACTTTTTGTGTAGTTTTTGTCTGCCAGAAACTATAATTCACTAGCTGTGTATCATAAAAGAGTCATCGTTTCTCCTCCTAGGGGTTATTCGAGATTTCTTAATCCAAACCGCAAGTAACGAGGCATTTGCTACCTTAAGAGAGTCATAGTTACTCGTCCCAATTGCTCACCCAGTCTGCCACTTTTCCTTACTGCGGCCAGTCTGCCAGAAGCGATATGTCACTCGTTGTGTATCTTAAGAGATTCATCGTTACTCTTTCCATAGGTTACTGGTATTCTCTGATTCAATGCCTCTCGTGACGAAAAAGTGGCTATCTTAATAGTGCAATACTTCTTCCTCCCAGTTGCTCACACAGTTTACTACTTTTTTGTGTAGTTTTTGTCTGCCAGAAACTATAATTCACTAGTTTTGTATCATAAAAGAGTCATCGTTTCTCCTCCTAGGGGTTTTCGAGATTTCTTAATCCAAACCGCAAGTAACGAGGCATTGGCTACCTTAAGAGGGTCATAGTTACTCGTCCCCATTGCTCAACGAGTCTGCCACTTTTTCTTACTGTGGCCAGTCTGCCAGAAGCGATATGTCACTCGTTGTGTATCTTAAGAGATTCATCGTTACTCCTTCCATAGGTTACTGGTATTCTCTGAGTCAATACCTCTCTTGACGAAAAAGTGGCTATCTTAATAGTGCAATACTTCTTCCTCCGAGTTGCTCACACAGTTTACTACTTTTTGTGTACTTGCCAGTCTGCCAGAAGCGATATGTCACTAGTTATGTATCATAAAAGAGTCATCGTTTCTCCTCCTAGGGGTTATTCGAGATTTCTTAATCCAAACCGCAAGTAACGAGGCATTGGCTATCTTAAGAGAGTCATAGTTACTCGTCCCAATTGCTCACCCAGTCTGCCACTTTTCCTTACTGCGGCCAGTGTGCCAGAAGCGATATGTCACTCGTTGTGTATCTTAAGAGATTCATCGTTACTCCTTCCATAGGTTACTGGTATTCTCTGAGTCAATACCTCTCGTGACGAAAAAGTGGCTATCTTAATAGTGCAATACTTCTTCCTCCGAGTTGCTCACACAGTTTACTACTTTTTGTGTAGTATTTGTCTGCCAGAAACTATAATTCACTAGCTGTGTATCATAAAAGAGTCATCGTTTCTCCTCCTAGGGGTTTTCCAGATTTCTTAATCCAATCCGCAAGTAACGAGGCATTGGCTACCTTAAGAGAGTCATAGTTACTCGTCCCAATTGCTCACCCAGTCTGCCACTTTTCCTTACTGCGGCCAGTCTGCCAGAAGCGATATGTCACTCGTTGTGTATCTTAAGAGATTCATCGTTACTCTTTCCATAGGTTACTGGTATTCTCTGATTCAATGCCTCTCGTGACGAAAAAGTGGCTATCTTAATAGTGCAATACTTCTTCCTCCCAGTTGCTCACACAGTTTACTACTTTTTTGTGTAGTTTTTGTCTGCCAGAAACTATAATTCACTAGTTTTGTATCATAGAAGAGTCATCGTTTCTCCTCCTAGGGGTTATTCGAGACCTCTTAATGCAAACCGCAAGTAACGAGGCATTGGCTACCTAAAGAGAGTCATAGTTACTCGTCCCAATTGCTCACCCAGTCTGCCACTTTTCCTTACTGCGGCCAGTCTGCCAGAAGCGATATGTCACTCGTTGTGTATCTTAAGAGATTCATCGTTACTCTTTCCATAGGTTACTGGTATTCTCTGATTCAATGCCTCTCGTGACGAAAAAGTGGCTATCTTAATAGTGCAATACTTCTTCCTCCGAGTTGCTCACACAGTTTACTACTTTTTGTGTAGTTTTTGTCTGCCAGAAACTATAATTCACTAGCTGTGTATCATAAAAGAGTCATCGTTTCTCCTCCTAGGGGTTATTCGAGATTTCTTAATCCAAACCGCAAGTAACGAGGCATTTGCTACCTTAAGAGAGTCATAGTTACTCGTCCCAATTGCTCACCCAGTCTGCCACTTTTCCTTACTGCGGCCAGTCTGCCAGAAGCGATATGTCACTCGTTGTGTATCTTAAGAGATTCATCGTTACTCTTTCCATAGGTTACTGGTATTCTCTGATTCAATGCCTCTCGTGACGAAAAAGTGGCTATCTTAATAGTGCAATACTTCTTCCTCCCAGTTGCTCACACAGTTTACTACTTTTTTGTGTAGTTTTTGTCTGCCAGAAACTATAATTCACTAGTTTTGTATCATAAAAGAGTCATCGTTTCTCCTCCTAGGGGTTTTCGAGATTTCTTAATCCAAACCGCAAGTAACGAGGCATTGGCTACCTTAAGAGGGTCATAGTTACTCGTCCCCATTGCTCAACGAGTCTGCCACTTTTTCTTACTGTGGCCAGTCTGCCAGAAGCGATATGTCACTCGTTGTGTATCTTAAGAGATTCATCGTTACTCCTTCCATAGGTTACTGGTATTCTCTGAGTCAATACCTCTCTTGACGAAAAAGTGGCTATCTTAATAGTGCAATACTTCTTCCTCCGAGTTGCTCACACAGTTTACTACTTTTTGTGTACTTGCCAGTCTGCCAGAAGCGATATGTCACTAGTTATGTATCATAAAAGAGTCATCGTTTCTCCTCCTAGGGGTTATTCGAGATTTCTTAATCCAAACCGCAAGTAACGAGGCATTGGCTATCTTAAGAGAGTCATAGTTACTCGTCCCAATTGCTCACCCAGTCTGCCACTTTTCCTTACTGCGGCCAGTGTGCCAGAAGCGATATGTCACTCGTTGTGTATCTTAAGAGATTCATCGTTACTCCTTCCATAGGTTACTGGTATTCTCTGAGTCAATACCTCTCGTGACGAAAAAGTGGCTATCTTAATAGTGCAATACTTCTTCCTCCGAGTTGCTCACACAGTTTACTACTTTTTGTGTAGTATTTGTCTGCCAGAAACTATAATTCACTAGCTGTGTATCATAAAAGAGTCATCGTTTCTCCTCCTAGGGGTTTTCCAGATTTCTTAATCCAATCCGCAAGTAACGAGGCATTGGCTACCTTAAGAGAGTCATAGTTACTCGTCCCAATTGCTCACCCAGTCTGCCACTTTTCCTTACTGCGGCCAGTCTGCCAGAAGCGATATGTCACTCGTTGTGTATCTTAAGAGATTCATCGTTACTCTTTCCATAGGTTACTGGTATTCTCTGATTCAATGCCTCTCGTGACGAAAAAGTGGCTATCTTAATAGTGCAATACTTCTTCCTCCCAGTTGCTCACACAGTTTACTACTTTTTTGTGTAGTTTTTGTCTGCCAGAAACTATAATTCACTAGTTTTGTATCATAAAAGAGTCATCGTTTCTCCTCCTAGGGGTTTTCCAGATTTCTTAATCCAAACGGCAAGTAACGAGGCATTGGCTACCTTAAGAGGGTCATAGTTACTCGTCCCCATTGCTCAACGAGTCTGCCACTTTTTCTTACTGTGGCCAGTCTGCCAGAAGCGATATGTCACTCGTTGTGTATCTTAAGAGATTCATCGTTACTCCTTCCATAGGTTACTGGTATTCTCTGATTCAATGCCTCTCGTGACGAAAAAGTGGCTATCTTAATAGTGCAATACTTCTTCCTCCGAGTTGCTCACACAGTTTACTACTTTTTGTGTAGTTTTTGTCTGCCAGAAACTATAATTCACTAGCTGTGTATCATAAAAGAGTCATCGTTTCTCCTCCTAGGGGTTATTCGAGATTTCTTAATCCAAACCGCAAGTAACGAGGCATTGGCTACCTTAAGAGAGTCATAGTTACTCGTCCCAATTGCTCACCCAGTCTGCCACTTTTCCTTACTGCGGCCAGTCTGCCAGAAGCGATATGTCGCTCGTTGTGTATCTTAATAGATTCATCGTTACTCTTTCCATAGGTTACTGGTATTCTCTGATTCAATGCCTCTCGTGACGAAAAAGTGGCTATCTTAATAGTGCAATACTTCTTCCTCCCATTTGCTCACACAGTTTACTACTTTTTTGTGTAGTTTTTGTCTGCCAGAAACTATAATTCACTAGTTTTGTATCATAGAAGAGTCATCGTTTCTCCTCCTAGGGGTTATTCGAGACCTCTTAATGCAAACCGCAAGTAACGAGGCATTGGCTACCTAAAGAGAGTCATAGTTACTCGTCCCAATTGCTCACCCAGTCTGCCACTTTTCCTTACTGCGGCCAGTCTGCCAGAAGCGATATGTCACTCGTTGTGTATCTTAAGAGATTCATCGTTACTCTTTCCATAGGTTACTGGTATTCTCTGATTCAATGCCTCTCGTGACGAAAAAGTGGCTATCTTAATAGTGCAATACTTCTTCCTCCGAGTTGCTCACACAGTTTACTACTTTTTGTGTAGTTTTTGTCTGCCAGAAACTATAATTCACTAGCTGTGTATCATAAAAGAGTCATCGTTTCTCCTCCTAGGGGTTATTCGAGATTTCTTAATCCAAACCGCAAGTAACGAGGCATTTGCTACCTTAAGAGAGTCATAGTTACTCGTCCCAATTGCTCACCCAGTCTGCCACTTTTCCTTACTGCGGCCAGTCTGCCAGAAGCGATATGTCACTCGTTGTGTATCTTAAGAGATTCATCGTTACTCTTTCCATAGGTTACTGGTATTCTCTGATTCAATGCCTCTCGTGACGAAAAAGTGGCTATCTTAATAGTGCAATACTTCTTCCTCCCAGTTGCTCACACAGTTTACTACTTTTTTGTGTAGTTTTTGTCTGCCAGAAACTATAATTCACTAGTTTTGTATCATAAAAGAGTCATCGTTTCTCCTCCTAGGGGTTTTCGAGATTTCTTAATCCAAACCGCAAGTAACGAGGCATTGGCTACCTTAAGAGGGTCATAGTTACTCGTCCCCATTGCTCAACGAGTCTGCCACTTTTTCTTACTGTGGCCAGTCTGCCAGAAGCGATATGTCACTCGTTGTGTATCTTAAGAGATTCATCGTTACTCCTTCCATAGGTTACTGGTATTCTCTGAGTCAATACCTCTCTTGACGAAAAAGTGGCTACCTTAATAGTGCAATACTTCTTCCTCCGAGTTGCTCACACAGTTTACTACTTTTTGTGTACTTGCCAGTCTGCCAGAAGCGATATGTCACTAGTTATGTATCATAAAAGAGTCATCGTTTCTCCTCCTAGGGGTTATTCGAGATTTCTTAATCCAAACCGCAAGTAACGAGGCATTGGCTATCTTAAGAGAGTCATAGTTACTCGTCCCAATTGCTCACCCAGTCTGCCACTTTTCCTTACTGCGGCCAGTGTGCCAGAAGCGATATGTCACTCGTTGTGTATCTTAAGAGATTCATCGTTACTCCTTCCATAGGTTACTGGTATTCTCTGAGTCAATACCTCTCGTGACGAAAAAGTGGCTATCTTAATAGTGCAATACTTCTTCCTCCGAGTTGCTCACACAGTTTACTACTTTTTGTGTAGTATTTGTCTGCCAGAAACTATAATTCACTAGCTGTGTATCATAAAAGAGTCATCGTTTCTCCTCCTAGGGGTTTTCGAGATTTCTTAATCCAATCCGCAAGTAACGAGGCATTGGCTACCTTAAGAGAGTCATAGTTACTCGTCCCAATTGCTCACCCAGTCTGCCACTTTTCCTTACTGCGGCCAGTCTGCCAGAAGCGATATGTCACTCGTTGTGTATCTTAAGAGATTCATCGTTACTCTTTCCATAGGTTACTGGTATTCTCTGATTCAATGCCTCTCGTGACGAAAAAGTGGCTATCTTAATAGTGCAATACTTCTTCCTCCCAGTTGCTCACACAGTTTACTACCTTTTTGTGTAGTTTTTGTCTGCCAGAAACTATAATTCACTAGTTTTGTATCATAGAAGAGTCATCGTTTCTCCTCCTAGGGGTTATTCGAGACCTCTTAATGCAAACCGCAAGTAACGAGGCATTGGCTACCTTAAGAGAGTCATAGTTACTCGTCCCAATTGCTCACCCAGTCTGCCACTTTTCCTTACTGCGGCCAGTCTGCCAGAAGCGATATGTCACTCGTTGTGTATCTTAAGAGATTCATCGTTACTCTTTCCATAGGTTACTGGTATTCTCTGATTCAATGCCTCTCGTGACGAAAAAGTGGCTATCTTAATAGTGCAATACTTCTTCCTCCGAGTTGCTCACACAGTTTACTACTTTTTGTGTAGTTTTTGTCTGCCAGAAACTATAATTCACTAGCTGTGTATCATAAAAGAGTCATCATTTCTCCTCCTAGGGGTTATTCGAGATTTCTTAATCCAAACCGCAAGTAACGAGGCATTTGCTACCTTAAGAGAGTCATAGTTACTCGTCCCAATTGCTCACCCAGTCTGCCACTTTTCCTTACTGCGGCCAGTCTGCCAGAAGCGATATGTCACTCGTTGTGTATCTTAAGAGATTCATCGTTACTCTTTCCATAGGTTACTGGTATTCTCTGATTCAATGCCTCTCGTGACGAAAAAGTGGCTATCTTAATAGTGCAATACTTCTTCCTCCCAGTTGCTCACACAGTTTACTACTTTTTTGTGTAGTTTTTGTCTGCCAGAAACTATAATTCACTAGTTTTGTATCATAAAAGAGTCATCGTTTCTCCTCCTAGGGGTTTTCGAGATTTCTTAATCCAAACCGCAAGTAACGAAGCATTGGCTACCTTCAGAGGGTCATAGTTACTCGTCCCCATTGCTCAACGAGTCTGCCACTTTTTCTTACTGTGGCCAGTCTGCCAGAAGCGATATGTCACTCGTTGTGTATCTTAAGAGATTCATCGTTACTCCTTCCATAGGTTACTGGTATTCTCTGAGTCAATACCTCTCTTGACGAAAAAGTGGCTATCTTAATAGTGCAATACTTCTTCCTCCGAGTTGCTCACACAGTTTACTACTTTTTGTGTACTTGCCAGTCTGCCAGAAGCGATATGTCACTAGTTATGTATCATAAAAGAGTCATCGTTTCTCCTCCTAGGGGTTATTCGAGATTTCTTAATCCAAACCGCAAGTAACGAGGCATTGGCTATCTTAAGAGAGTCATAGTTACTCGTCCCAATTGCTCACCCAGTCTGCCACTTTTCCTTACTGCGGCCAGTGTGCCAGAAGCGATATGTCACTCGTTGTGTATCTTAAGAGATTCATCGTTACTCCTTCCATAGGTTACTGGTATTCTCTGAGTCAATACCTCTCGTGACGAAAAAGTGGCTATCTTAATAGTGCAATACTTCTTCCTCCGAGTTGCTCACACAGTTTACTACTTTTTGTGTAGTATTTGTCTGCCAGAAACTATAATTCACTAGCTGTGTATCATAAAAGAGTCATCGTTTCTCCTCCTAGGGGTTTTCGAGATTTCTTAATCCAATCCGCAAGTAACGAGGCATTGGCTACCTTAAGAGAGTCATAGTTACTCGTCCCAATTGCTCACCCAGTCTGCCACTTTTCCTTACTGCGGCCAGTCTGCCAGAAGCGATATGTCACTCGTTGTGTATCTTAAGAGATTCATCGTTACTCTTTCCATAGGTTACTGGTATTCTCTGATTCAATGCCTCTCGTGACGAAAAAGTGGCTATCTTAATAGTGCAATACTTCTTCCTCCCAGTTGCTCACACAGTTTACTACTTTTTTGTGTAGTTTTTGTCTGCCAGAAACTATAATTCACTAGTTTTGTATCATAGAAGAGTCATCGTTTCTCCTCCTAGGGGTTATTCGAGACCTCTTAATGCAAACCGCAAGTAACGAGGCATTGGCTACCTTAAGAGAGTCATAGTTACTCGTCCCAATTGCTCACCCAGTCTGCCACTTTTCCTTACTGCGGCCAGTCTGCCAGAAGCGATATGTCACTCGTTGTGTATCTTAAGAGATTCATCGTTACTCTTTCCATAGGTTACTGGTATTCTCTGATTCAATACCTCTCGTGACGAAAAAGTGGCTATCTTAATAGTGCAATACTTCTTCCTCCCAGTTGCTCACACAGTTTACTACTTTTTTGTATAGTTTTTGTCTGCCAGAAACTATAATTCACTAGTTTTGTATCATAGAAGAGTCATCGTTTCTCCTCCTAGGGGTTATTCGAGACCACTTAATGCAAACCGCAAGTAACGAGGCATTGGCTACCTTAAGAGAGTCATAGTTACTCGTCCCAATTGCTCACCCAGTCTGCCACTTTTCCTTACTGCGGCCAGTCTGCCAGAAGCGATATGTCACTCGTTGTGTATCTTAAGAGATTCATCGTTACTCTTTCCATAGGTTACTGGTATTCTCTGATTCAATGCCTCTCGTGACGAAAAAGTGGCTATCTTAATAGTGCAATACTTCTTCCTCCGAGTTGCTCACACAGTTTACTACTTTTTGTGTAGTTTTTGTCTGCCAGAAACTATAATTCACTAGCTGTGTATCATAAAAGAGTCATCGTTTCTCCTCCTAGGGGTTATTCGAGATTTCTTAATCCAAACCGCAAGTAACGAGGCATTTGCTACCTTAAGAGAGTCATAGTTACTCGTCCCAATTGCTCACCCAGTCTGCCACTTTTCCTTACTGCGGCCAGTCTGCCAGAAGCGATATGTCACTCGTTGTGTATCTTAAGAGATTCATCGTTACTCTTTCCATAGGTTACTGGTATTCTCTGATTCAATGCCTCTCGTGACGAAAAAGTGGCTATCTTAATAGTGCAATACTTCTTCCTCCCAGTTGCTCACACAGTTTACTACTTTTTTGTGTAGTTTTTGTCTGCCAGAAACTATAATTCACTAGTTTTGTATCATAAAAGAGTCATCGTTTCTCCTCCTAGGGGTTTTCGAGATTTCTTAATCCAAACCGCAAGTAACGAGGCATTGGCTACCTTAAGAGGGTCATAGTTACTCGTCCCCATTGCTCAACGAGTCTGCCACTTTTTCTTACTGTGGCCAGTCTGCCAGAAGCGATATGTCACTCGTTGTGTATCTTAAGAGATTCATCGTTACTCCTTCCATAGGTTACTGGTATTCTCTGAGTCAATACCTCTCTTGACGAAAAAGTGGCTATCTTAATAGTGCAATACTTCTTCCTCCGAGTTGCTCACACAGTTTACTACTTTTTGTGTACTTGCCAGTCTGCCAGAAGCGATATGTCACTAGTTATGTATCATAAAAGAGTCATCGTTTCTCCTCCTAGGGGTTATTCGAGATTTCTTAATCCAAACCGCAAGTAACGAGGCATTGGCTATCTTAAGAGAGTCATAGTTACTCGTCCCAATTGCTCACCCAGTCTGCCACTTTTCCTTACTGCGGCCAGTGTGCCAGAAGCGATATGTCACTCGTTGTGTATCTTAAGAGATTCATCGTTACTCCTTCCATAGGTTACTGGTATTCTCTGAGTCAATACCTCTCGTGACGAAAAAGTGGCTATCTTAATAGTGCAATACTTCTTCCTCCCAGTTGCTCACACAGTTTACTACTTTTTTGTGTAGTTTTTGTCTGCCAGAAACTATAATTCACTAGTTTTGTATCATAGAAGAGTCATCGTTTCTCCTCCTAGGGGTTATTCGAGACCTCTTAATGCAAACCGCAAGTAACGAGGCATTGGCTACCTTAAGAGAGTCATAGTTACTCGTCCCAATTGCTCACCCAGTCTGCCACTTTTCCTTACTGTGGCCAGTCTGCCAGAAGCGATATGTCACTCGTTGTGTATCTTAAGAGATTCATCCTTACTCTTTCCATAGGTTACTGGTATTCTCTGATTCAATGCCTCTCGTGACGAAAAAGTGGCTATCTTAATAGTGCAATACTTCTTCCTCCGAGTTGCTCACACAGTTTACTACTTTTTGTGTAGTTTTTGTCTGCCAGAAACTATAATTCACTAGCTGTGTATCATAAAAGAGTCATCATTTCTCCTCCTAGGGGTTATTCGAGATTTCTTAATCCAAACCGCAAGTAACGAGGCATTTGCTACCTTAAGAGAGTCATAGTTACTCGTCCCAATTGCTCACCCAGTCTGCCACTTTTCCTTACTGCGGCCAGTCTGCCAGAAGCGATATGTCACTCGTTGTGTATCTTAAGAGATTCATCGTTACTCTTTCCATAGGTTACTGGTATTCTCTGATTCAATGCCTCTCGTGACGAAAAAGTGGCTATCTTAATAGTGCAATACTTCTTCCTCCCAGTTGCTCACACAGTTTACTACTTTTTTGTGTAGTTTTTGTCTGCCAGAAACTATAATTCACTAGTTTTGTATCATAAAAGAGTCATCGTTTCTCCTCCTAGGGGTTTTCGAGATTTCTTAATCCAAACCGCAAGTAACGAGGCATTGGCTACCTTAAGAGGGTCATAGTTACTCGTCCCCATTGCTCAACGAGTCTGCCACTTTTTCTTACTGTGGCCAGTCTGCCAGAAGCGATATGTCACTCGTTGTGTATCTTAAGAGATTCATCGTTACTCCTTCCATAGGTTACTGGTATTCTCTGAGTCAATACCTCTCTTGACGAAAAAGTGGCTATCTTAATAGTGCAATACTTCTTCCTCCGAGTTGCTCACACAGTTTACTACTTTTTGTGTACTTGCCAGTCTGCCAGAAGCGATATGTCACTAGTTATGTATCATAAAAGAGTCATCGTTTCTCCTCCTAGGGGTTATTCGAGATTTCTTAATCCAAACCGCAAGTAACGAGGCATTGGCTATCTTAAGAGAGTCATAGTTACTCGTCCCAATTGCTCACCCAGTCTGCCACTTTTCCTTACTGCGGCCAGTGTGCCAGAAGCGATATGTCACTCGTTGTGTATCTTAAGAGATTCATCGTTACTCCTTCCATAGGTTACTGGTATTCTCTGAGTCAATACCTCTCGTGACGAAAAAGTGGCTATCTTAATAGTGCAATACTTCTTCTTCCGAGTTGCTCACACAGTTTACTACTTTTTGTGTAGTATTTGTCTGCCAGAAACTATAATTCACTAGCTGTGTATCATAAAAGAGTCATCGTTTCTCCTCCTAGGGGTTTTCGAGATTTCTTAATCCAATCCGCAAGTAACGAGGCATTTGCCACCTTAAGAGAGTCATAGTTACTCGTCCCAATTGCTCACCCAGTCTGCCACTTTTCCTTACTGCGGCCAGTCTGCCAGAAGCGATATGTCACTCGTTGTGTATCTTAAGAGATTCATCGTTACTCTTTCCATAGGTTACTGGTATTCTCTGATTCAATGCCTCTCGTGACGAAAAAGTGGCTATCTTAATAGTGCAATACTTCTTCCTCCCAGTTGCTCACACAGTTTACTACTTTTTTGTGTAGTTTTTGTCTGCCAGAAACTATAATTCACTAGTTTTGTATCATAGAAGAGTCATCGTTTCTCCTCCTAGGGGTTATTCGAGACCTCTTAATGCAAACCGCAAGTAACGAGGCATTGGCTACCTTAAGAGAGTCATAGTTACTCGTCCCAATTGCTCACCCAGTCTGCCACTTTTCCTTACTGCGGCCAGTCTGCCAGAAGCGATATGTCACTCGTTGTGTATCTTAAGAGATTCATCGTTACTCTTTCCATAGGTTACTGGTATTCTCTGATTCAATGCCTCTCGTGACGAAAAAGTGGCTATCTTAATAGTGCAATACTTCTTCCTCCGAGTTGCTCACACAGTTTACTACTTTTTGTGTAGTTTTTGTCTGCCAGAAACTATAATTCACTAGCTGTGTATCATAAAAGAGTCATCATTTCTCCTCCTAGGGGTTATTCGAGATTTCTTAATCCAAACCGCAAGTAACGAGGCATTTGCTACCTTAAGAGAGTCATAGTTACTCGTCCCAATTGCTCACCCAGTCTGCCACTTTTCCTTACTGCGGCCAGTCTGCCAGAAGCGATATGTCACTCGTTGTGTATCTTAAGAGATTCATCGTTACTCTTTCCATAGGTTACTGGTATTCTCTGATTCAATGCCTCTCGTGACGAAAAAGTGGCTATCTTAATAGTGCAATACTTCTTCCTCCCAGTTGCTCACACAGTTTACTACTTTTTTGTGTAGTTTTTGTCTGCCAGAAACTATAATTCACTAGTTTTGTATCATAAAAGAGTCATCGTTTCTCCTCCTAGGGGTTTTCGAGATTTCTTAATCCAAACCGCAAGTAACGAGGCATTGGCTACCTTAAGAGGGTCATAGTTACTCGTCCCCATTGCTCAACGAGTCTGCCACTTTTTCTTACTGTGGCCAGTCTGCCAGAAGCGATATGTCACTCGTTGTGTATCTTAAGAGATTCATCGTTACTCCTTCCATAGGTTACTGGTATTCTCTGAGTCAATACCTCTCTTGACGAAAAAGTGGCTATCTTAATAGTGCAATACTTCTTCCTCCGAGTTGCTCACACAGTTTACTACTTTTTGTGTACTTGCCAGTCTGCCAGAAGCGATATGTCACTAGTTATGTATCATAAAAGAGTCATCGTTTCTCCTCCTAGGGGTTATTCGAGATTTCTTAATCCAAACCGCAAGTAACGAGGCATTGGCTATCTTAAGAGAGTCATAGTTACTCGTCCCAATTGCTCACCCAGTCTGCCACTTTTCCTTACTGCGGCCAGTGTGCCAGAAGCGATATGTCACTCGTTGTGTATCTTAAGAGATTCATCGTTACTCCTTCCATAGGTTACTGGTATTCTCTGAGTCAATACCTCTCGTGACGAAAAAGTGGCTATCTTAATAGTGCAATACTTCTTCCTCCGAGTTGCTCACACATTTTACTACTTTTTGTGTAGTATTTGTCTGCCAGAAACTATAATTCACTAGCTGTGTATCATAAAAGAGTCATCGTTTCTCCTCCTAGGGGTTTTCGAGATTTCTTAATCCAATCCGCAAGTAACGAGGCATTGGCTACCTTAAGAGAGTCATAGTTACTCGTCCCAATTGCTCACCCAGTCTGCCACTTTTCCTTACTGCGGCCAGTCTGCCAGAAGCGATATGTCACTCGTTGTGTATCTTAAGAGATTCATCGTTACTCTTTCCATAGGTTACTGGTATTCTCTGATTCAATGCCTCTCGTGACGAAAAAGTGGCTATCTTAATAGTGCAATACTTCTTCCTCCCAGTTGCTCACACAGTTTACTACTTTTTTGTGTAGTTTTTGTCTGCCAGAAACTATAATTCACTAGTTTTGTATCATAGAAGAGTCATCGTTTCTCCTCCTAGGGGTTATTCGAGACCTCTTAATGCAAACCGCAAGTAACGAGGCATTGGCTACCTTAAGAGAGTCATAGTTACTCGTCCCAATTGCTCACCCAGTCTGCCACTTTTCCTTACTGCGGCCAGTCTGCCAGAAGCGATATGTCACTCGTTGTGTATCTTAAGAGATTCATCGTTACTCTTTCCATAGGTTACTGGTATTCTCTGATTCAATGCCTCTCGTGACGAAAAAGTGGCTATCTTAATAGTGCAATACTTCTTCCTCCGAGTTGCTCACACAGTTTACTACTTTTTGTGTAGTTTTTGTCTGCCAGAAACTATAATTCACTAGCTGTGTATCATAAAAGAGTCATCATTTCTCCTCCTAGGGGTTATTCGAGATTTCTTAATCCAAACCGCAAGTAACGAGGCATTTGCTACCTTAAGAGAGTCATAGTTACTCGTCCCAATTGCTCACCCAGTCTGCCACTTTTCCTTACTGCGGCCAGTCTGCCAGAAGCGATATGTCACTCGTTGTGTATCTTAAGAGATTCATCGTTACTCTTTCCATAGGTTACTGGTATTCTCTGATTCAATGCCTCTCGTGACGAAAAAGTGGCTATCTTAATAGTGCAATACTTCTTCCTCCCAGTTGCTCACACAGTTTACTACTTTTTTGTGTAGTTTTTGTCTGCCAGAAACTATAATTCACTAGTTTTGTATCATAAAAGAGTCATCGTTTCTCCTTTTAGGGGTTTTCCAGATTTCTTAATCCAAACCGCAAGTAACGAGGCATTGGCTACCTTAAGAGGGTCATAGTTACTCGTCCCCATTGCTCAACGAGTCTGCCACTTTTTCTTACTGTGGCCAGTCTGCCAGAAGCGATATGTCACTCGTTGTGTATCTTAAGAGATTCATCGTTACTCCTTCCATAGGTTACTGGTATTCTCTGAGTCAATACCTCTCTTGACGAAAAAGTGGCTATCTTAATAGTGCAATACTTCTTCCTCCGAGTTGCTCACACAGTTTACTACTTTTTGTGTACTTGCCAGTCTGCCAGAAGCGATATGTCACTAGTTGTGTATCATAAAAGAGTCATCGTTTCTCCTCCTAGGGGTTATTCGAGATTTCTTAATCCAAACCGCAAGTAACGAGGCATTGGCTACCTTAAGAGAGTCATAGTTACTCGTCCCAATTGCTCACCCAGTCTGCCACTTTTCCTTACTGCGGCCAGTCTGCCAGAAGCGATATGTCGCTCGTTGTGTATCTTAATAGATTCATCGTTACTCTTTCCATAGGTTACTGGTATTCTCTGATTCAATGCCTCTCGTGACGAAAAAGTGGCTACCTTAATAGTGCAATACTTCTTCCTCCCATTTGCTCACACAGTTTACTACTTTTTTGTGTAGTTTTTGTCTGCCAGAAACTATAATTCACTAGTTTTGTATCATAGAAGAGTCATCGTTTCTCCTCCTAGGGGTTATTCGAGACCTCTTAATGCAAACCGCAAGTAACGAGGCATTGGCTACCTTAAGAGAGTCATAGTTACTCGTCCCAATTGCTCACCCAGTCTGCCACTTTTCCTTACTGCGGCCAGTCTGCCAGAAGCGATATGTCACTCGTTGTGTATCTTAAGAGATTCATCGTTACTCCTTCCATAGGTTACTGGTATTCTCTGAGTCAATACCTCTCTTGACGAAAAAGTGGCTATCTTAATAGTGCAATACTTCTTCCTCCGAGTTGCTCACACAGTTTACTACTTTTTGTGTACTTGTCAGTCTGCCAGAAGCGATATGTCACTAGTTGTGTATCATAAAAGAGTCATCGTTTCTCCTCCTAGGGGTTATTCGAGATTTCTTAATCCAAACCGCAAGTAACGAGGCATTGGCTATCTTAAGAGAGTCATAGTTACTCGTCCCAATTGCTCACCCAGTCTGCCATTTTTCCTTACTGCGGCCAGTCTGCCAGAAGCGATATGTCACTCGTTGTGTATCTTAAGAGATTCATCGTTACTCCTTCCATAGGTTACTGGTATTCTCTGAGTCAATACCTCTCGTGACGAAAAAGTGGCTATCTTAATAGTGCAATACTTCTTCCTCCGAGTTGCTCACACAGTTTACTACTTTTTGTGTAGTATTTGTCTGCCAGAAACTATAATTCACTAGCTGTGTATCATAAAAGAGTCATCGTTTCTACTCCTAGGGGTTTTCGAGATTTCTTAATCCAATCCGCAAGTAACGAGGCATTGGCTACCTTAAGAGAGTCATAGTTACTCGTCCCAATTGCTCACCCAGTCTGCCACTTTTCCTTACTGCGGCCAGTCTGCCAGAAGCGATATGTCACTCGTTGTGTATCTTAAGAGATTCATCGTTACTCCTTCCATAGGTTACTGGTATTCTCTGATTCAATGCCTCTCGTGACGAAAAAGTGGCTATCTTAATAGTGCAATACTTCTTCCTCCCAGTTGCTCACACAGTTTACTACTTTTTTGTGTAGTTTTTGTCTGCCAGAAACTATAATTCACTAGTTTTGTATCATAAAAGAGTCATCGTTTCTCCTCCTAGGGGTTATTCGAGACCTCTTAATCCAAACCGCAAGTAACGAGGCATTGGCTACCTTAAGAGAGTCATAGTTACTCGTCCCAATTGCTCACCCAGTCTGCCACTTTTCCTTACTGCGGCCAGTCTGCCAGAAGCGATATGTCACTCGTTGTGTATCTTAAGAGATTCATCGTTACTCTTTCCATAGGTTACTGGTATTCTCTGATTCAATGCCTCTCGTGACAAAAAGTGGCTATCTTAATAGTGCAATACTTCTTCCTCCCAGTTGCTCACACAGTTTACTACTTTTTGTGTACTTGTCAGTCTGCCAGAAGCGATATGTCACTAGTTGTGTATCATAAAAGAGTCATCGTTTCTCCTCCTAGGGGTTATTCGAGATTTCTTAATCCAAACCGCAAGTAACGAGGCATTTGCTACCTTAAGAGAGTCATAGTTACTCGTCCCAATTGCTCACCCAGTCTGCCACTTTTCCTTACTGCGGCCAGTCTGCCAGAAGCGATATGTCACTCGTTGTGTATCTTAAGAGATTCATCGTTACTCTTTCCATAGGTTACTGGTATTCTCTGATTCAATGCCTCTCGTGACGAAAAAGTGGCTATCTTAATAGTGCAATACTTCTTCCTCCCAGTTGCTCACACAGTTTACTACTTTTTTGTGTAGTTTTTGTCTGCCAGAAACTATAATTCACTAGTTTTGTATCATAAAAGAGTCATCGTTTCTCCTCCTAGGGGTTATTCGAGACCTCTTAATCCAAACCGCAAGTAACGAGGCATTGGCTACCTTAAGAGAGTCATAGTTACTCGTCCCAATTGCTCACCCAGTCTGCCACTTTTTCTTACTGCGGCCAGTCTGCCAGAAGCGATATGTCACTCGTTGTGTATCTTAAGAGATTCATCGTTACTCCTTCCATAGGTTACTGGTATTCTCTGATTCAATGCCTCTCGTGACGAAAAAGTGGCTATCTTAATAGTGCAATACTTCTTCCTCCGAGTTGCTCACACAGTTTACTACTTTTTGTGTAGTTTTTGTCTGCCAGAAACTATAATTCACTAGCTGTGTATCATAAAAGAGTCATCGTTTCTCCTCCTAGGGGTTATTCGAGATTTCTTAATCCAAACCGCAAGTAACGAGGCATTTGCTACCTTAAGAGAGTCATAGTTACTCGTCCCAATTGCTCACCCAGTCTGCCACTTTTCCTTACTGCGGCCAGTCTGCCAGAAGCGATATGTCACTCGTTGTGTATCTTAAGAGATTCATCGTTACTCTTTCCATAGGTTACTGGTATTCTCCGATTCAATGCCTCTCGTGACGAAAAAGTGGCTATCTTAATAGTGCAATACTTCTTTCTCCCAGTTGCTCACACAGTTTACTACTTTTTTGTGTAGTTTTTGTCTGCCAGAAACTATAATTCACTAGTTTTGTATCATAAAAGAGTCATCGTTTCTCCTCCTAGGGGTTTTCGAGATTTCTTAATCCAAACCGCAAGTAACGAGGCATTGGCTACCTTAAGAGGGTCATAGTTACTCGTCCCCATTGCTCAACGAGTCTGCCACTTTTTCTTACTGTGGCCAGTCTGCCAGAAGCGATATGTCACTCGTTGTGTATCTTAAGAGATTCATCGTTACTCCTTCCATAGGTTACTGGTATTCTCTGAGTCAATACCTCTCTTGACGAAAAAGTGGCTATCTTAATAGTGCAATAGTTCTTCCTCCGAGTTGCTCACACAGTTTACTACTTTTTGTGTACTTGCCAGTCTGCCAGAAGCGATATGTCACTAGTTGTGTATCATAAAAGAGTCATCGTTTCTCCTCGTAGGGGTTATTCGAGATTTCTTAATCCAAACCGCAAGTAACGAGGCATTGGCTACCTTAAGAGAGTCATAGTTACTCGTCCCAATTGCTCACCCAGTCTGCCACTTTTCCTTACTGAGGCCAGTCTGCCAGAAGCGATATGTCACTCTTTGTGTATCTTAATAGATTCATCGTTACTCTTTCCATAGGTTACTGGTATTCTCTGATTCAATGCCTCTCGTGACGAAAAAGTGGCTATCTTAATAGTGCAATACTTCTTCCTCCCATTTGCTCACACAGTTTACTACTTTTTTGTGTAGTTTTTGTCTGCCAGAAACTATAATTCACTAGTTTTGTATCATAGAAGAGTCATCGTTTCTCCTCTTAGGGGTTATTCGAGACCTCTTAATGCAAACCGCAAGTAACGAGGCATTGGCTACCTTAAGAGAGTCATAGTTACTCGTCCCAATTGCTCACCCAGTCTGCCACTTTTCCTTACTGCGGCCAGTCTGCCAGAAGCGATATGTCACTCGTTGTGTATCTTAAGAGATTCATCGTTACTCTTTCCATAGGTTACTGGTATTCTCTGATTCAATGCCTCTCGTGACCAAAAAGTGGCTATCTTAATAGTGCAATACTTCTTCCTCCCAGTTGCTCACACAGTTTACTACTTTTTTGTGTAGTTTTTGTCTGCCAGAAACTATAATTCACTAGTTTTGTATCATAAAAGAGTCATCGTTTCTCCTCCTAGGGGTTATTCGAGGCCTCTTAATCCAAACCGCAAGTAACGAGGCATTGGCTACCTTAAGAGAGTCATAGTTACTCGTCCCAATTGCTCACCCAGTCTGCCACTTTTTCTTACTGCGGCCAGTCTGCCAGAAGCGATATGTCACTCGTTGTGTATCTTAAGAGATTCATCGTTACTCCTTCCATAGGTTACTGGTATTCTCTGAGTCAATACCTCTCGTGACGAAAAAGTGGCTATCTTAATAGTGCAATACTTCTTCCTCCGAGTTGCTCACACATTTTACTACTTTTTGTGTAGTTTTTGTCTGCCAGAAACTATAATTCACTAGCTGTGTATCATAAAAGAGTCATCGTTTCTCCTCCTAGGGGTTATTCGAGATTTCTTAATCCAAACCGCAAGTAACGAGGCATTTGCTACCTTAAGAGAGTCATAGTTACTCGTCCCAATTGCTCACCCAGTCTGCCACTTTTCCTTACTGCGGCCAGTCTGCCAGAAGCGATATGTCACTCGTTGTGTATCTTAAGAGATTCATCGTTACTCTTTCCATAGGTTACTGGTATTCTCTGATTCAATGCCTCTCGTGACGAAAAAATGGCTATCTTAATAGTGCAATACTTCTTCCTCCCATTTGCTCACACAGTTTACTACTTTTTTGTGTAGTTTTTGTCTGCCAGAAACTATAATTCACTAGTTTTGTATCATAGAAGAGTCATCGTTTCTCCTCTTAGGGGTTATTCGAGACCTCTTAATGCAAACCGCAAATAACGAGGCATTGGCTACCTTAAGAGAGTCATAGTTACTCGTCCCAATTGCTCACCCAGTCTGCCACTTTTCCTTACTGCGGCCAGTCTGCCAGAAGCGATATGTCACTCGTTGTGTATCTTAAGAGATTCATCGTTACTCTTTCCATAGGTTACTGGTATTCTCTGATTCAATGCCTCTCGTGACGAAAAAGTGGCTATCTTAATAGTGCAATACTTCTTCCTCCCAGTTGCTCACACAGTTTACTACTTTTTTGTGTAGTTTTTGTCTGCCAGAAACTATAATTCACTAGTTTTGTATCATAAAAGAGTCATCGTTTCTCCTCCTAGGGGTTATTCGAGGCCTCTTAATCCAAACCGCAAGTAACGAGGCATTGGCTACCTTAAGAGAGTCATAGTTACTCGTCCCAATTGCTCACCCAGTCTGCCACTTTTTCTTACTGCGGCCAGTCTGCCAGAGGCGATATGTCACTCGTTGTGTATCTTAAGAGATTCATCGTTACTCCTTCCATAGGTTACTGGTATTCTCTGAGTCAATACCTCTCGTGACGAAAAAGTGGCTATCTTAATAGTGCAATACTTCTTCCTCCGAGTTGCTCACACAGTTTACTACTTTTTGTGTACTTGCCAGTCTGCCAGAAGCGATATGTCACTAGTTGTGTATCATAAAAGAGTCATCGTTTCTCCTCCTAGGGGTTATTCGAGATTTCTTAATCCAAACCGCAAGTAACGAGGCATTGGCTACCTTAAGAGAGTCATAGTTACTCGTCCCAATTGCTCACCCAGTCTGCCACTTTCCTTACTGCGGCCAGTCTGCCAGAAGCGATATGTCACTCGTTGTGTATCTTAAGAGATTCATCGTTACTCTTTCCATAGGTTACTGGTATTCTCTGAGTCAATGCCTCTCGTGACCAAAAAGTGGCTATCTTAATAGTGCAATACTTCTTCCTCCCATTTGCTCACACAGTTTACTACTTTTTTGTGTAGTTTTTGTCTGCCAGAAACTATAATTCACTAGTTTTGTATCATAAAAGAGTCATCGTTTCTCCTCCTAGGGGTTATTCGAGACCTCTTAATGCAAACCGCAAGTAACGAGGCATTGGCTACCTTAAGAGAGTCATAGTTACTCGTCCCAATTGCTCACCCAGTCTGCCACTTTTCCTTACTGCGGCCAGTCTGCCAGAAGCGATATGTCACTCGTTGTGTATCTTAAGAGATTCATCGTTACTCTTTCCATAGGTTACTGGTATTCTCTGATTCAATGCCTCTCGTGACCAAAAAGTGGCTATCTTAATAGTGCAATACTTCTTCCTCCGAGTTGCTCACACAGTTTACTACTTTTTGTGTACTTGCCAGTCTGCCAGAAGCGATATGTCACTAGTTGTGTATCATAAAAGAGTCATCGTTTCTCCTCCTAGGGGTTATTCGAGATTTCTTAATCCAAACCGCAAGTAACGAGGCATTGGCTACCTTAAGAGAGTCATAGTTACTCGTCCCAATTGCTCACCCAGTCTGCCACTTTTCCTTACTGCGGCCAGTCTGCCGGAAGCGATATGTCGCTCGTTGTGTATCTTAATAGATTCATCGTTACTCTTTCCATAGGTTACTGGTATTCTCTGATTCAATGCCTCTCGTGACGAAAAAGTGCCTATCTTAATAGTGCAATACTTCTTCCTCCCATTTGCTCACACAGTTTACTACTTTTTTGTGTAGTTTTTGTCTGCCAGAAACTATAATTCACTAGTTTTGTATCATAGAAGAGTCATCGTTTCTCCTCTTAGGGGTTATTCGAGACCTCTTAATGCAAACCGCAAGTAACGAGGCATTGGCTACCTTAAGGGAGTCATAGTTACTCGTCCCAATTGCTCACCCAGTCTGCCACTTTTCCTTACTGCGGCCAGTCTGCCAGAAGCGATATGTCACTCGTTGTGTATCTTAAGAGATTCATCGTTACTCTTTCCATAGGTTACTGGTATTCTCTGATTCAATGCCTCTCGTGAATAAAAGTGGCTATCTTAATAGTGTAATACTTCTTCCTCCCAGTTGCTCACACAGTTTACTACTTTTTTGTGTAGTTTTTGTCTGCCAGAAACTATAATTCACTAGCTGTGTATCATAAAAGAGTCATCGTTTCTCCTCCTAGGGGTTATTCGAGGCCTCTTAATCCAAACCGCAAGTAACGAGGCATTGGCTACCTTAAGAGAGTCATAGTTACTCGTCCCAATTGCTCACCCAGTCTGCCACTTTTTCTTACTGCGGCCAGTCTGCCAGAAGCGATATGTCACTCGTTGTGTATCTTAAGAGATTCATCGTTACTCCTTCCATAGGTTACTGGTATTCTCTGAGTCAATACCTCTCGTGACGAAAAAGTGGCTATCTTAATAGTGCAATACTTCTTCCTCCGAGTTGCTCACACAGTTTACTACTTTTTGTGTACTTGCCAGTCTGCCAGAAGCGATATGTCACTAGTTGTGTATCATAAAAGAGTCATCGTTTCTCCTCCTAGGGGTTATTCGAGATTTCTTAATCCAAACCGCAAGTAACGAGGCATTGGCTACCTTAAGAGAGTCATAGTTACTCGTCCCAATTGCTCACCCAGTCTGCCACTTTCCTTACTGCGGCCAGTCTGCCAGAAGCGATATGTCACTCGTTGTGTATCTTAAGAGATTCATCGTTACTCTTTCCATAGGTTACTGGTATTCTCTGAGTCAATGCCTCTCGTGACCAAAAAGTGGCTATCTTAATAGTGCAATACTTCTTCCTCCCATTTGCTCACACAGTTTACTACTTTTTTGTGTAGTTTTTGTCTGCCAGAAACTATAATTCACTAGTTTTGTATCATAAAAGAGTCATCGTTTCTCCTCCTAGGGGTTATTCGAGACCTCTTAATGCAAACCGCAAGTAACGAGGCATTGGCTACCTTAAGAGAGTCATAGTTACTCGTCCCAATTGCTCACCCAGTCTGCCACTTTTCCTTACTGCGGCCAGTCTGCCAGAAGCGATATGTCACTCGTTGTGTATCTTAAGAGATTCATCGTTACTCTTTCCATAGGTTACTGGTATTCTCTGATTCAATGCCTCTCGTGACGAAAAAGTGGCTATCTTAATAGTGCAATACTTCTTCCTCCGAGTTGCTCACACAGTTTACTACTTTTTGTGTAGTTTTTGTCTGCCAGAAACTATAATTCACTAGCTGTGTATCATAAAAGAGTCATCGTTTCTCCTCCTAGGGGTTATTCGAGATTTCTTAATCCAAACCGCAAGTAACGAGGCATTTGCTACCTTAAGAGAGTCATAGTTACTCGTCCCAATTGCTCACCCAGTCTGCCACTTTTCCTTACTGCGGCCAGTCTGCCAGAAGCGATATGTCACTCGTTGTGTATCTTAAGAGATTCATCGTTACTCTTTCCATAGGTTACTGGTATTCTCTGATTCAATGCCTCTCGTGACGAAAAAGTGGCTATCTTAATAGTGCAATACTTCTTCCTCCCAGTTGCTCACACAGTTTACTACTTTTTTGTGTAGTTTTTGTCTGCCAGAAACTATAATTCACTAGTTTTGTATCATAAAAGAGTCATCGTTTCTCCTCCTAGGGGTTTTCGAGATTTCTTAATCCAAACCGCAAGTAACGAGGCATTGGCTACCTTAAGAGGGTCATAGTTACTCGTCCCCATTGCTCAACGAGTCTGCCACTTTTTCTTACTGTGGCCAGTCTGCCAGAAGCGATATGTCACTCGTTGTGTATCTTAAGAGATTCATCGTTACTCCTTCCATAGGTTACTGGTATTCTCTGAGTCAATACCTCTCGTGACGAAAAAGTGGCTATCTTAATAGTGCAATACTTCTTCCTCCGAGTTGCTCACACAGTTTACTACTTTTTGTGTACTTGCCAGTCTGCCAGAAGCGATATGTCACTAGTTGTGTATCATAAAAGAGTCATCGTTTCTCCTCCTAGGGGTTATTCGAGATTTCTTAATCCAAACCGCAAGTAACGAGGCATTGGCTACCTTAAGAGAGTCATAGTTACTCGTCCCAATTGCTCACCCAGTCTGCCACTTTCCTTACTGCGGCCAGTCTGCCAGAAGCGATATGTCACTCGTTGTGTATCTTAAGAGATTCATCGTTACTCTTTCCATAGGTTACTGGTATTCTCTGAGTCAATGCCTCTCGTGACCAAAAAGTGGCTATCTTAATAGTGCAATACTTCTTCCTCCCATTTGCTCACACAGTTTACTACTTTTTTGTGTAGTTTTTGTCTGCCAGAAACTATAATTCACTAGTTTTGTATCATAAAAGAGTCATCGTTTCTCCTCCTAGGGGTTATTCGAGACCTCTTAATGCAAACCGCAAGTAACGAGGCATTGGCTACCTTAAGAGAGTCATAGTTACTCGTCCCAATTGCTCACCCAGTCTGCCACTTTTCCTTACTGCGGCCAGTCTGCCAGAAGCGATATGTCACTCGTTGTGTATCTTAAGAGATTCATCGTTACTCTTTCCATAGGTTACTGGTATTCTCTGATTCAATGCCTCTCGTGACGAAAAAGTGGCTATCTTAATAGTGCAATACTTCTTCCTCCGAGTTGCTCACACAGTTTACTACTTTTTATGTAGTTTTTGTCTGCCAGAAACTATAATTCACTAGCTGTGTATCATAAAAGAGTCATCGTTTCTCCTCCTAGGGGTTATTCGAGATTTCTTAATCCAAACCGCAAGTAACGAGGCATTTGCTACCTTAAGAGAGTCATAGTTACTCGTCCCAATTGCTCACCCAGTCTGCCACTTTTCCTTACTGCGGCCAGTCTGCCAGAAGCGATATGTCGCTCGTTGTGTATCTTAATAGATTCATCGTTACTCTTTCCATAGGTTACTGGTATTCTCTGATTCAATGCCTCTCGTGACGAAAAAGTGCCTATCTTAATAGTGCAATACTTCTTCCTCCCATTTGCTCACACAGTTTACTACTTTTTTGTGTAGTTTTTGTCTGCCAGAAACTATAATTCACTAGTTTTGTATCATAGAAGAGTCATCGTTTCTCCTCCTAGGGGTTATTCGAGACCTCTTAATGCAAACCGCAAGTAACGAGGCATTGGCTACCTTAAGAGAGTCATAGTTACTCGTCCCAATTGCTCACCCAGTCTGCCACTTTTCCTTACTGCGGCCAGTCTGCCAGAAGCGATATGTCACTCGTTGTGTATCTTAAGAGATTCATCGTTACTCTTTCCATAGGTTACTGGTATTCTCTGATTCAATGCCTCTCGTGACGAAAAATTGGCTATCTTAATAGTGCAATACTTCTTCCTCCGAGTTGCTCACACAGTTTACTACTTTTTGTGTAGTTTTTGTCTGCCAGAAACTATAATTCACTAGCTGTGTATCATAAAAGAGTCATCGTTTCTCCTCCTAGGGGTTATTCGAGATTTCTTAATCCAAACCGCAAGTAACGAGGCATTTGCTACCTTAAGAGAGTCATAGTTACTCGTCCCAATTGCTCACCCAGTCTGCCACTTTTCCTTACTGCGGCCAGTCTGCCAGAAGCGATATGTCACTCGTTGTGTATCTTAAGAGATTCATCGTTACTCTTTCCATAGGTTACTGGTATTCTCTGATTCAATGCCTCTCGTGACGAAAAAATGGCTATCTTAATAGTGCAATACTTCTTCCTCCCAGTTGCTCACACAGTTTACTACTTTTTTGTGTAGTTTTTGTCTGCCAGAAACTATAATTCACTAGTTTTGTATCATAAAAGAGTCATCGTTTCTCCTCCTAGGGGTTTTCGAGATTTCTTAATCCAAACCGCAAGTTACGAGGCATTGGCTACCTTAAGAGGGTCATAGTTACTCGTCCCCATTGCTCAACGAGTCTGCCACTTTTTCTTACTGTGGCCAGTCTGCCAGAAGCGATATGTCACTCGTTGTGTATCTTAAGAGATTCATCGTTACTCCTTCCATAGGTTACTGGTATTCTCTGAGTCAATACCTCTCGTGACGAAAAAGTGGCTATCTTAATAGTGCAATACTTCTTCCTCCGAGTTGCTCACACAGTTTACTACTTTTTGTGTACTTGCCAGTCTGCCAGAAGCGATATGTCACTAGTTGTGTATCATAAAAGAGTCATCGTTTCTCCTCCTAGGGGTTATTCGAGATTTCTTAATCCAAACCGCAAGTAACGAGGCATTGGCTACCTTAAGAGAGTCATAGTTACTCGTCCCAATTGCTCACCCAGTCTGCCACTTTCCTTACTGCGGCCAGTCTGCCAGAAGCGATATGTCACTCGTTGTGTATCTTAAGAGATTCATCGTTACTCTTTCCATAGGTTACTGGTATTCTCTAAGTCAATGCCTCTCGTGACCAAAAAGTGGCTATCTTAATAGTGCAATACTTCTTCCTCCCATTTGCTCACACAGTTTACTACTTTTTTGTGTAGTTTTTGTCTGCCAGAAACTATAATTCACTAGTTTTGTATCATAAAAGAGTCATCGTTTCTCCTCCTAGGGGTTATTCGAGACCTCTTAATGCAAACCGCAAGTAACGAGGCATTGGCTACCTTAAGAGAGTCATAGTTACTCGTCCCAATTGCTCACCCAGTCTGCCACTTTTCCTTACTGCGGCCAGTCTGCCAGAAGCGATATGTCACTCGTTGTGTATCTTAAGAGATTCATCGTTACTCTTTCCATAGGTTACTGGTATTCACTGATTCAATGCCTCTCGTGACGAAAAAGTGGCTATCTTAATAGTGCAATACTTCTTCCTCCGAGTTGCTCACACAGTTTACTACTTTTTATGTAGTTTTTGTCTGCCAGAAACTATAATTCACTAGCTGTGTATCATAAAAGAGTCATCGTTTCTCCTCCTAGGGGTTATTCGAGATTTCTTAATCCAAACCGCAAGTAACGAGGCATTTGCTACCTTAAGAGAGTCATAGTTACTCGTCCCAATTGCTCACCCAGTCTGCCACTTTTCCTTACTGCGGCCAGTCTGCCAGAAGCGATATGTCACTCGTTGTGTATCTTAAGAGATTCATCGTTACTCTTTCCATAGGTTACTGGTATTCTCTGATTCAATGCCTCTCGTGACGAAAAAGTGGCTATCTTAATAGTGCAATACTTCTTCCTCCCAGTTGCTCACACAGTTTACTACTTTTTTGTGTAGTTTTTGTCTGCCAGAAACTATAATTCACTAGTTTTGTATCATAAAAGAGTCATCGTTTCTCCTCCTAGGGGTTTTCGAGATTTCTTAATCCAAACCGCAAGTAACGAGGCATTGGCTACCTTAAGAGGGTCATAGTTACTCGTCCCCATTGCTCAACGAGTCTGCCACTTTTTCTTACTGTGGCCAGTCTGCCAGAAGCGATATGTCACTCGTTGTGTATCTTAAGAGATTCATCGTTACTCCTTCCATAGGTTACTGGTATTCTCTGAGTCAATACCTCTCTTGACGAAAAAGTGGCTATCTTAATAGTGCAATACTTCTTCCTCCGAGTTGCTCACACAGTTTACTACTTTTTGTGTACTTGCCAGTCTGCCAGAAGCGATATGTCACTAGTTGTGTATTATAAAAGAGTCATCGTTTCTCCTCCTAGGGGTTATTCGAGATTTCTTAATCCAAACCGCAAGTAACGAGGCATTTGCTACCTTAAGAGAGTCATAGTTACTCGTCCCAATTGCTCACCCAGTCTGCCACTTTTCCTTACTGCGGCCAGTCTGCCAGAAGCGATATGTCGCTCGTTGTGTATCTTAATAGATACATCGTTACTCTTTCCATAGGTTACTGGTATTCTCTGATTCAATGCCTCTCGTGACGAAAAAGTGCCTATCTTAATAGTGCAATACTTCTTCCTCCCATTTGCTCACACAGTTTACTACTTTTTTGTGTAGTTTTTGTCTGCCAGAAACTATAATTCACTAGTTTTGTATCATAGAAGAGTCATCGTTTCTCCTCCTAGGGGTTATTCGAGACCTCTTAATGCAAACCGCAAGTAACGAGGCATTGGCTACCTTAAGAGAGTCATAGTTACTCGTCCCAATTGCTCACCCAGTCTGCCACTTTTCCTTACTGCGGCCAGTCTGCCAGAAGCGATATGTCACTCGTTGTGTATCTTAATAGATTCATCGTTACTCTTTCCATAGGTTACTGGTATTCTCTGATTCAATGCCTCTCGTGACGAAAAATTGGCTATCTTAATAGTGCAATACTTCTTCCTCCGAGTTGCTCACACAGTTTACTACTTTTTGTGTAGTTTTTGTCTGCCAGAAACTATAATTCACTAGCTGTGTATCATAAAAGAGTCATCGTTTCTCCTCCTAGGGGTTATTCGAGATTTCTTAATCCAAACCGCAAGTAACGAGGCATTTGCTACCTTAAGAGAGTCATAGTTACTCGTCCCAATTGCTCACCCAGTCTGCCACTTTTCCTTACTGCGGCCAGTCTGCCAGAAGCGATATGTCACTCGTTGTGTATCTTAAGAGATTCATCGTTACTCTTTCCATAGGTTACTGGTATTCTCTGATTCAATGCCTCTCGTGACGAAAAAATGGCTATCTTAATAGTGCAATACTTCTTCCTCCCAGTTGCTCACACAGTTTACTACTTTTTTGTGTAGTTTTTGTCTGCCAGAAACTATAATTCACTAGTTTTGTATCATAAAAGAGTCATCGTTTCTCCTCCTAGGGGTTTTCGAGATTTCTTAATCCAAACCGCAAGTTACGAGGCATTGGCTACCTTAAGAGGGTCATAGTTACTCGTCCCCATTGCTCAACGAGTCTGCCACTTTTTCTTACTGTGGCCAGTCTGCCAGAAGCGATATGTCACTCGTTGTGTATCTTAAGAGACTCATCGTTACTCCTTCCATAGGTTACTGGTATTCTCTGAGTCAATACCTCTCTTGACGAAAAAGTGGCTATCTTAATAGTGCAATACTTCTTCCTCCGAGTTGCTCACACAGTTTACTACTTTTTGTGTACTTGCCAGTCTGCCAGAAGCGATATGTCACTAGTTGTGTATCATAAAAGAGTCATCGTTTCTCCTCCTAGGGGTTATTCGAGATTTCTTAATCCAAACCGCAAGTAACGAGGCATTGGCTACCTTAAGAGAGTCATAGTTACTCGTCCCAATTGCTCACCCAGTCTGCCACTTTTCCTTACTGCGGCCAGTCTGCCAGAAGCGATATGTCACTCGTTGTGTATCTTAAGAGATTCATCGTTACTCCTTCCATAGGTTACTGGTATTCTCTGTGTCAATACCTCTCGTGACGAAAAAGTGGCTATCTTAATAGTGCAATACTTCTTCCTCCGAGTTGCTCACACAGTTTACTACTTTTTGTGTAGTATTTGTCTGCCAGAAACTATAATTCACTAGCTGTGTATCATAAAAGAGTCATCGTTTCTCCTCCTAGGGGTTTTCGAGATTTCTTAATCCAAACCGCAAGTAACGAGGCATTGGCTACCTTAAGAGAGTCATAGTTACTCGTCCCAATTGCTCACCCAGTCTGCCACTTTTCCTTACTGTGGCCAGTCTGCCAGAAGCGATATGTCACTCGTTGTGTATCTTAAGAGATTCATCGTTACTCTTTCCATAGGTTACTGGTATTCTCTGATTCAATGCCTCTCGTGACGAAAAAGTGGCTATCTTAATAGTGCAATACTTCTTCCTCCCAGTTGCTCACACAGTTTACTACTTTTTTGTGTATTTTTTGTCTGCCAGAAACTATAATTCACTAGTTTTGTATCATAAAAGAGTCATCGTTTCTCCTCCTAGGGGTTATTCGAGACCTCTTAATCCAAACCGCAAGTAACGAGGCATTGGCTACCTTAAGAGAGTCATAGTTACTCGTCCCAATTGCTCACCCAGTCTGCCACTTTTTCTTACTGCGGCCAGTCTGCCAGAAGCGATATGTCACTCGTTGTGTATCTTAAGAGATTCATCGTTACTCCTTCCATAGGTTACTGGTATTCTCTGATTCAATGCCTCTCGTGACGAAAAAGTGGCTATCTTAATAGTGCAATACTTCTTCCTCCGAGTTGCTCACACAGTTTACTACTTTTTGTGTAGTTTTTGTCTGCCAGAAACTATAATTCACTAGCTGTGTATCATAAAAGAGTCATCGTTCCTCCTCCTAGGGGTTATTCGAGATTTCTTAATCCAAACCGCAAGTAACGAGGCATTGGCTACCTTAAGAGGGTCATAGTTACTCGTCCCCATTGCTCAACGAGTCTGCCACTTTTTCTTACTGTGGCCAGTCTGCCAGAAGCGATATGTCACTCGTTGTGTATCTTAAGAGATTCATCGTTACTCCTTCCATAGGTTACTGGTATTCTCTGAGTCAATACCTCTCTTGACGAAAAAGTGGCTATCTTAATAGTGCAATACTTCTTCCTCCGAGTTGCTCACACAGTTTACTACTTTTTGTGTACTTGCCAGTCTGCCAGAAGCGATATGTCACTAGTTGTGTATCATAAAAGAGTCATCGTTTCTCCTCGTAGGGGTTATTCGAGATTTCTTAATCCAAACCGCAAGTAACGAGGCATTGGCTACCTTAAGAGAGTCATAGTTACTCGTCCCAATTGCTCACCCAGTCTGCCACTTTTCCTTACTGCGGCCAGTCTGCCAGAAGCGATATGTCACTCGTTGTGTATCTTAATAGATTCATCGTAACTCTTTCCATAGGTTACTGGTATTCTCTGATTCAATGCCTCTCGTGACGAAAAAGTGGCTATCTTAATAGTGCAATACTTCTTCCTCCCATTTGCTCACACAGTTTACTACTTTTTTGTGTAGTTTTTGTCTGCCAGAAACTATAATTCACTAGTTTTGTATCATAGAAGAGTCATCGTTTCTCCTCCTAGGGGTTATTCGAGACCTCTTAATGCAAACCGCAAGTAACGAGGCATTGGCTACCTTAAGAGAGTCATAGTTACTCGTCCCAATTGCTCACCCAGTCTGCCACTTTTCCTTACTGCGGCCAGTCTGCCAGAAGCGATATGTCACTCGTTGTGTATCTTAAGAGATTCATCGTTACTCTTTCCATAGGTTACTGGTATTCTCTGATTCAATGCCTCTCGTGACGAAAAAGTGGCTATCTTAATAGTGCAATACTTCTTCCTCCCAGTTGCTCACACAGTTTACTACTTTTTTGTGTAGTTTTTGTCTGCCAGTAACTATAATTCACTAGCTGTGTATCATAAAAGAGTCATCGTTTCTCCTCCTAGGGGTTATTCGAGATTTCTTAATCCAAACCGCAAGTAACGAGGCATTTGCTACCTTAAGAGAGTCATAGTTACTCGTCCCAATTGCTCACCCAGTCTGCCACTTTTCCTCACAGCGGCCAGTCTGCCAGAAGCGATATGTCACTCGTTGTGTATCTTAAGAGATTCATCGTTACTCTTTCCATAGGTTACTGGTATTCTCTGATTCAATGCCTCTCGTGACGAAAAAGTGGCTATCTTAATAGTGCAATACTTCTTCCTCCCAGTTGCTCACACAGTTTACTACTTTTTTCTGTAATTTTTGTCTGCCAGAAACCATAATTCACTAGTTTTGTATCATAAAAGAGTCATCGTTTCTCCTCCTAGGGGTTATTCGAGACCTCTTAATCCAAACCGCAAGTAACGAGGCATTGGCTACCTTAAGAGAGTCATAGTTACTCGTCCCAATTGCTCACCCAGTCTGCCACTTTTCCTTACTGCGGCCAGTCTGCCAGAAGCGATATGTCACTCGTTGTGTATCTTAAGAGATTCATCGTTACTCCTTCCATAGGTTACTGGTATTCTCTGAGTCAATACCTCTCTTGACGAAAAAGTGGCTATCTTAATAGTGCAATACTTCTTCCTCCGAGTTGCTCACACAGTTTACTACTTTTTGTGTACTTGCCAGTCTGCCAGAAGCGATATGTCACTAGTTGTGTATCATAAAAGAGTCATCGTTTCTCCTCGTAGGGGTTATTCGAGATTTCTTAATCCAAACCGCAAGTAACGAGGCATTGGCTACCTTAAGAGAGTCATAGTTACTCGTCCCAATTGCTCACCCAGTCTGCCACTTTTCCTTACTGCGGCCAGTCTGCCAGAAGCGATATGTCACTCGTTGTGTATCTTAATAGATTCATCGTAACTCTTTCCATAGGTTACTGGTATTCTCTGATTCAATGCCTCTCGTGACGAAAAAGTGGCTATCTTAATAGTGCAATACTTCTTCCTCCCATTTGCTCACACAGTTTACTACTTTTTTGTGTAGTTTTTGTCTGCCAGAAACTATAATTCACTAGTTTTGTATCATAGAAGAGTCATCGTTTCTCCTCCTAGGGGTTATTCGAGACCTCTTAATGCAAACCGCAAGTAACGAGGCATTGGCTACCTTAAGAGAGTCATAGTTACTCGTCCCAATTGCTCACCCAGTCTGCCACTTTTCCTTACTGCGGCCAGTCTGCCAGAAGCGATATGTCACTCGTTGTGTATCTTAAGAGATTCATCGTTACTCTTTCCATAGGTTACTGGTATTCTCTGATTCAATGCCTCTCGTGACGAAAAAGTGGCTATCTTAATAGTGCAATACTTCTTCCTCCCAGTTGCTCACACAGTTTACTACTTTTTTGTGTATTTTTTGTCTGCCAGAAACTATAATTCACTAGTTTTGTATCATAAAAGAGTCATCGTTTCTCCTCCTAGGGGTTATTCGAGACCTCTTAATCCAAACCGCAAGTAACGAGGCATTGGCTACCTTAAGAGAGTCATAGTTACTCGTCCCAATTGCTCACCCAGTCTGCCACTTTTTCTTACTGTGGCCAGTCTGCCAGAAGCGATATGTCACTCGTTGTGTATCTTAAGAGATTCATCGTTACTCCTTCCATAGGTTACTGGTATTCTCTGAGTCAATACCTCTCTTGACGAAAAAGTGGCTATCTTAATAGTGCAATACTTCTTCCTCCGAGTTGCTCACACAGTTTACTACTTTTTGTGTACTTGCCAGTCTGCCAGAAGCGATATGTCACTAGTTGTGTATCATAAAAGAGTCATCGTTTCTCCTCCTAGGGGTTATTCGAGATTTCTTAATCCAAACCGAAAGTAACGAGGCATTGGCTACCTTAAGAGAGTCATAGTTACTCGTCCCCATTGCTCACCCAGTCTGCCACTTTTCCTTACTGCGGCCAGTCTGCCAGAAGCGATATGTCACTCGTTGTGTATCTTAAGAGATTCATCGTTACTCTTTCCATAGGTTACTGGTATTCTCTGATTCAATGCCTCTCGTGACGAAAAAGTGGCTATCTTAATAGTGCAATACTTCTTCCTCCCATTTGCTCACACAGTTTACTACTTTTTTGTGTAGTTTTTGTCTGCCAGAAACTATAATTCACTAGTTTTGTATCATAGAAGAGTCATCGTTTCTCCTCCTAGGGGTTATTCGAGACCTCTTAATGCAAACCGCAAGTAACGAGGCATTGGCTACCTTAAGAGAGTCATAGTTACTCGTCCCAATTGCTCACCCAGTCTGCCACTTTTCCTTACTGCGGCCAGTCTGCCAGAAGCGATATGTCACTCGTTGTGTATCTTAAGAGATTCATCGTTACTCTTTCCATAGGTTACTGGTATTCTCTGATTCAATGCCTCTCGTGACGAAAAAGTGGCTATCTTAATAGTGCAATACTTCTTCCTCCCAGTTGCTCACACAGTTTACTACTTTTTTGTGTAGTTTTTGTCTGCCAGTAACTATAATTCACTAGCTGTGTATCATAAAAGAGTCATCGTTTCTCCTCCTAGGGGTTATTCGAGATTTCTTAATCCAAACCGCAAGTAACGAGGCATTTGCTACCTTAAGAGAGTCATAGTTACTCGTCCCAATTGCTCACCCAGTCTGCCACTTTTCCTTACTGCGGCCAGTCTGCCAGAAGCGATATGTCACTCGTTGTGTATCTTAAGAGATTCATCGTTACTCTTTCCATAGGTTACTGGTATTCTCTGATTCAATGCCTCTCGTGACGAAAAAGTGGCTATCTTAATAGTGCAATACTTCTTCCTCCGAGTTGCTCACACAGTTTACTACTTTTTGTGTACTTGCCAGTCTGCCAGAAGCGATATGTCACTAGTTGTGTATCATAAAAGAGTCATCGTTTCTCCTCCTAGGGGTTATTCGAGATTTCTTAATCCAAACCGCAAGTAACGAGGCATTGGCTACCTTAAGAGAGTCATAGTTACTCGTCCCAATTGCTCACCCAGTCTGCCACTTTTCCTTACTGCGGCCAGTCTGCCAGAAGCGATATGTCACTCGTTGTGTATCTTAATAGATTCATCGTAACTCTTTCCATAGGTTACTGGTATTCTCTGATTCAATGCCTCTCGTGACGAAAAAGTGGCTATCTTAATAGTGCAATACTTCTTCCTCCCATTTGCTCACACAGTTTACTACTTTTTTGTGTAGTTTTTGTCTGCCAGAAACTATAATTCACTAGTTTTGTATCATAGAAGAGTCATCGTTTCTCCTCCTAGGGGTTATTCGAGAATTCTTAATGCAAACCGCAAGTAACGAGGCATTGGCTACCTTAAGAGAGTCATAGTTACTCGTCCCAATTGCTCACCCAGTCTGCCACTTTTCCTTACTGCGGCCAGTCTGCCAGAAGCGATATGTCACTCGTTGTGTATCTCAAGAGATTCATCGTTACTCTTTCCATAGGTTACTGGTATTCTCTGATTCAATGCCTCTCGTGACGAAAAAGTGGCTATCTTAATAGTGCAATACTTCTTCCTCCCAGTTGCTCACACAGTTTACTACTTTTTTGTGTAGTTTTTGTCTGCCAGTAACTATAATTCACTAGCTGTGTATCATAAAAGAGTCATCGTTTCTCCTCCTAGGGGTTATTCGAGATTTCTTAATCCAAACCGCAAGTAACGAGGCATTTGCTACCTTAAGAGAGTCATAGTTACTCGTCCCAATTGCTCACCCAGTCTGCCACTTTTCCTTACTGCGGCCAGTCTGCCAGAAGCGATATGTCACTCGTTGTGTATCTTAAGAGATTCATCGTTACTCTTTCCATAGGTTACTGGTATTCTCTGATTCAATGCCTCTCGTGACGAAAAAGTGGCTATCTTAATAGTGCAATACTTCTTCCTCCCAGTTGCTCACACAGTTTACTACTTTTTTGTGTAGTTTTTGTCTGCCAGAAACTATAATTCACTAGTTTTGTATCATAAAAGAATCATCGTTTCTCCTCCTAGGGGTTTTCGAGATTTCTTAATCCAAACCGCAAGTAACGAGGCATTGGCTACCTTAAGAGGGTCATAGTTACTCGTCCCCATTGCTCAACGAGTCTGCCACTTTTTCTTACTGTGGCCAGTCTGCCAGAAGCGATATGTCACTCGTTGTGTATCTTAAGAGATTCATCGTTACTCCTTCCATAGGTTACTGGTATTCTCTGAGTCAATACCTCTCTTGACGAAAAAGTGGCTATCTTAATAGTGCAATACTTCTTCCTCCGAGTTGCTCACACAGTTTACTACTTTTTGTGTACTTGCCAGTCTGCCAGAAGCGATATGTCACTAGTTGTGTATCATAAAAGAGTCATCGTTTCTCCTCGTAGGGGTTATTCGAGATTTCTTAATCCAAACCGCAAGTAACGAGGCATTGGCTACCTTAAGAGAGTCATAGTTACTCGTCCCAATTGCTCACCCAGTCTGCCACTTTTCCTTACTGCGGCCAGTCTGCCAGAAGCGATATGTCACTCGTTGTGTATCGTAAGAGATTCATCGTTACTCTTTCCATAGGTTACTGGTATTCTCTGATTCAATGCCTCTCGTGACGAAAAAGTGGCTATCTTAATAGTGCAATACTTCTTCCTCCCAGTGGCTCACACAGTTTACTACTTTTTTGTGTAGTTTTTGTCTGCCAGAAACTATAATTCACTAGTTTTGTATCATAAAAGAGTCATCGTTTCTCCTCCTAGGGGTTTTCGAGATTTCTTAATCCAAACCGCAAGTAACGAGGCATTGGCTACCTTAAGAGGGTCATAGTTACTCGTCCCCATTGCTCAACGAGTCTGCCACTTTTTCTTACTGTGGCCAGTCTGCCAGAAGCGATATGTCACTCGTTGTGTATCTTAAGAGATTCATCGTTACTCCTTCCATAGGTTACTGGTATTCTCTGAGTCAATACCTCTCTTGACGAAAAAGTGGCTATCTTAATAGTGCAATACTTCTTCCTCCGAGTTGCTCACACAGTTTACTACTTTTTGTGTACTTGCCAGTCTGCCAGAAGCGATATGTCACTAGTTGTGTATCATAAAAGAGTCATCGTTTCTCCTCGTAGGGGTTATTCGAGATTTCTTAATCCAAACCGCAAGTAACGAGGCATTGGCTACCTTAAGAGAGTCATAGTTACTCGTCCCAATTGCTCACCCAGTCTGCCACTTTTCCTTACTGCGGCCAGTCTGCCAGAAGCGATATGTCACTCGTTGTGTATCTTAAGAGATTCATCGTTACTCTTTCCATAGGTTACTGGTATTCTCTGATTCAATGCCTCTCGTGACGAAAAAGTGGCTATCTTAATATTGCAATACTTCTTCCTCCCAGTTGCTCACACAGTTTACTACTTTTTTGTGTAGTTTTTGTCTGCCAGTAACTATAATTCACTGGCTGTGTATCATAAAAGAGTCATCGTTTCTCCTCCTAGGGGTTATTCGAGATTTCTTAATCCAAACCGCAAGTAACGAGGCATTTGCTACCTTAAGAGAGTCATAGTTACTCGTCCCAATTGCTCACCCAGTCTGCCACTTTTCCTTACTGCGGCCAGTCTGCCAGAAGCGATATGTCACTCGTTGTGTATCTTAAGAGATTCATCGTTACTCTTTCCATAGGTTACTGGTATTCTCTGACTCAATGCCTCTCGTGACGAAAAAGTGGCTATCTTAATAGTGCAATACTTCTTCCTCCCAGTTGCTCACACAGTTTACTACTTTTTTGTGTAGTTTTTGTCTGCCAGAAACTATAATTCACTAGTTTTGTATCATAAAAGAGTCATCGTTTCTCCTCCTAGGGGTTTTCGAGATTTCTTAATCCAAACCGCAAGTAACGAGGCATTGGCTACCTTAAGAGGGTCATAGTTACTCGTCCCCATTGCTCAACGAGTCTGCCACTTTTTCTTACTGTGGCCAGTCTGCCAGAAGCGATATGTCACTCGTTGTGTATCTTAAGAGATTCATCGTTACTCCTTCCATAGGTTACTGGTATTCTCTGAGTCAATACCTCTCTTGACGAAAAAGTGGCTATCTTAATAGTGCAATACTTCTTCCTCCGAGTTGCTCACACAGTTTACTACTTTTTGTGTACTTGCCAGTCTGCCAGAAGCGATATGTCACTAGTTGTGTATCATAAAAGAGTCATCGTTTCTCCTCGTAGGGGTTATTCGAGATTTCTTAATCCAAACCGCAAGTAACGAGGCATTGGCTACCTTAAGAGAGTCATAGTTACTCGTCCCAATTGCTCACCCAGTCTGCCACTTTTCCTTACTGCGGCCAGTCTGCCAGAAGCGATATGTCACTCGTTGTGTATCTTAATAGATTCATCGTAACTCTTTCCATAGGTTACTGGTATTCTCTGATTCAATGCCTCTCGTGACGAAAAAGTGGCTATCTTAATAGTGCAATACTTCTTCCTCCCATTTGCTCACACAGTTTACTACTTTTTTGTGTAGTTTTTGTCTGCCAGAAACTATAATTCACTAGTTTTGTATCATAGAAGAGTCATCGTTTCTCCTCCTAGGGGTTATTCGAGACCTCTTAATGCAAACCGCAAGTAACGAGGCATTGGCTACCTTAAGAGAGTCATAGTTACTCGTCCCAATTGCTCACCCAGTCTGCCACTTTTCCTTACTGCGGCCAGTCTGCCAGAAGCGATATGTCACTCGTTGTGTATCTTAATAGATTCATCGTAACTCTTTCCATAGGTTACTGGTATTCTCTGATTCAATGCCTCTCGTGACGAAAAAGTGGCTATCTTAATAGTGCAATACTTCTTCCTCCCATTTGCTCACACAGTTTACTACTTTTTTGTGTAGTTTTTGTCTGCCAGAAACTATAATTCACTAGTTTTGTATCATAGAAGAGTCATCGTTTCTCCTCCTAGGGGTTATTCGAGAATTCTTAATGCAAACCGCAAGTAACGAGGCATTGGCTACCTTAAGAGAGTCATAGTTACTCGTCCCAATTGCTCACCCAGTCTGCCACTTTTCCTTACTGCGGCCAGTCTGCCAGAAGCGATATGTCACTCGTTGTGTATCTCAAGAGATTCATCGTTACTCTTTCCATAGGTTACTGGTATTCTCTGATTCAATGCCTCTCGTGACGAAAAAGTGGCTATCTTAATAGTGCAATACTTCTTCCTCCCAGTTGCTCACACAGTTTACTACTTTTTTGTGTAGTTTTTGTCTGCCAGTAACTATAATTCACTAGCTGTGTATCATAAAAGAGTCATCGTTTCTCCTCCTAGGGGTTATTCGAGATTTCTTAATCCAAACCGCAAGTAACGAGGCATTTGCTACCTTAAGAGAGTCATAGTTACTCGTCCCAATTGCTCACCCAGTCTGCCACTTTTCCTTACTGCGGCCAGTCTGCCAGAAGCGATATGTCACTCGTTGTGTATCTTAAGAGATTCATCGTTACTCTTTCCATAGGTTACTGGTATTCTCTGATTCAATGCCTCTCGTGACGAAAAAGTGGCTATCTTAATAGTGCAATACTTCTTCCTCCCAGTTGCTCACACAGTTTACTACTTTTTTGTGTAGTTTTTGTCTGCCAGAAACTATAATTCACTAGTTTTGTATCATAAAAGAATCATCGTTTCTCCTCCTAGGGGTTTTCGAGATTTCTTAATCCAAACCGCAAGTAACGAGGCATTGGCTACCTTAAGAGGGTCATAGTTACTCGTCCCCATTGCTCAACGAGTCTGCCACTTTTTCTTACTGTGGCCAGTCTGCCAGAAGCGATATGTCACTCGTTGTGTATCTTAAGAGATTCATCGTTACTCCTTCCATAGGTTACTGGTATTCTCTGAGTCAATACCTCTCTTGACGAAAAAGTGGCTATCTTAATAGTGCAATACTTCTTCCTCCGAGTTGCTCACACAGTTTACTACTTTTTGTGTACTTGCCAGTCTGCCAGAAGCGATATGTCACTAGTTGTGTATCATAAAAGAGTCATCGTTTCTCCTCGTAGGGGTTATTCGAGATTTCTTAATCCAAACCGCAAGTAACGAGGCATTGGCTACCTTAAGAGAGTCATAGTTACTCGTCCCAATTGCTCACCCAGTCTGCCACTTTTCCTTACTGCGGCCAGTCTGCCAGAAGCGATATGTCACTCGTTGTGTATCTTAAGAGATTCATCGTTACTCTTTCCATAGGTTACTGGTATTCTCTGATTCAATGCCTCTCGTGACGAAAAAGTGGCTATCTTAATAGTGCAATACTTCTTCCTCCCAGTGGCTCACACAGTTTACTACTTTTTTGTGTAGTTTTTGTCTGCCAGAAACTATAATTCACTAGTTTTGTATCATAAAAGAGTCATCGTTTCTCCTCCTAGGGGTTTTCGAGATTTCTTAATCCAAACCGCAAGTAACGAGGCATTGGCTACCTTAAGAGGGTCATAGTTACTCGTCCCCATTGCTCAACGAGTCTGCCACTTTTTCTTACTGTGGCCAGTCTGCCAGAAGCGATATGTCACTCGTTGTGTATCTTAAGAGATTCATCGTTACTCCTTCCATAGGTTACTGGTATTCTCTGAGTCAATACCTCTCTTGACGAAAAAGTGGCTATCTTAATAGTGCAATACTTCTTCCTCCGAGTTGCTCACACAGTTTACTACTTTTTGTGTACTTGCCAGTCTGCCAGAAGCGATATGTCACTAGTTGTGTATCATAAAAGAGTCATCGTTTCTCCTCGTAGGGGTTATTCGAGATTTCTTAATCCAAACCGCAAGTAACGAGGCATTGGCTACCTTAAGAGAGTCATAGTTACTCGTCCCAATTGCTCACCCAGTCTGCCACTTTTCCTTACTGCGGCCAGTCTGCCAGAAGCGATATGTCACTCGTTGTGTATCTTAAGAGATTCATCGTTACTCTTTCCATAGGTTACTGGTATTCTCTGATTCAATGCCTCTCGTGACGAAAAAGTGGCTATCTTAATATTGCAATACTTCTTCCTCCCAGTTGCTCACACAGTTTACTACTTTTTTGTGTAGTTTTTGTCTGCCAGTAACTATAATTCACTGGCTGTGTATCATAAAAGAGTCATCGTTTCTCCTCCTAGGGGTTATTCGAGATTTCTTAATCCAAACCGCAAGTAACGAGGCATTTGCTACCTTAAGAGAGTCATAGTTACTCGTCCCAATTGCTCACCCAGTCTGCCACTTTTCCTTACTGCGGCCAGTCTGCCAGAAGCGATATGTCACTCGTTGTGTATCTTAAGAGATTCATCGTTACTCTTTCCATAGGTTACTGGTATTCTCTGATTCAATGCCTCTCGTGACGAAAAAGTGGCTATCTTAATAGTGCAATACTTCTTCCTCCCAGTTGCTCACACAGTTTACTACTTTTTTGTGTAGTTTTTGTCTGCCAGAAACTATAATTCACTAGTTTTGTATCATAAAAGAGTCATCGTTTCTCCTCCTAGGGGTTTTCGAGATTTCTTAATCCAAACCGCAAGTAACGAGGCATTGGCTACCTTAAGAGGGTCATAGTTACTCGTCCCCATTGCTCAACGAGTCTGCCACTTTTTCTTACTGTGGCCAGTCTGCCAGAAGCGATATGTCACTCGTTGTGTATCTTAAGAGATTCATCGTTACTCCTTCCATAGGTTACTGGTATTCTCTGAGTCAATACCTCTCTTGACGAAAAAGTGGCTATCTTAATAGTGCAATACTTCTTCCTCCGAGTTGCTCACACAGTTTACTACTTTTTGTGTACTTGCCAGTCTGCCAGAAGCGATATGTCACTAGTTGTGTATCATAAAAGAGTCATCGTTTCTCCTCGTAGGGGTTATTCGAGATTTCTTAATCCAAACCGCAAGTAACGAGGCATTGGCTACCTTAAGAGAGTCATAGTTACTCGTCCCAATTGCTCACCCAGTCTGCCACTTTTCCTTACTGCGGCCAGTCTGCCAGAAGCGATATGTCACTCGTTGTGTATCTTAATAGATTCATCGTAACTCTTTCCATAGGTTACTGGTATTCTCTGATTCAATGCCTCTCGTGACGAAAAAGTGGCTATCTTAATAGTGCAATACTTCTTCCTCCCATTTGCTCACACAGTTTACTACTTTTTTGTGTAGTTTTTGTCTGCCAGAAACTATAATTCACTAGTTTTGTATCATAGAAGAGTCATCGTTTCTCCTCCTAGGGGTTATTCGAGACCTCTTAATGCAAACCGCAAGTAACGAGGCATTGGCTACCTTAAGAGAGTCATAGTTACTCGTCCCAATTGCTCACCCAGTCTGCCACTTTTCCTTACTGCGGCCAGTCTGCCAGAAGCGATATGTCACTCGTTGTGTATCTTAAGAGATTCATCGTTACTCTTTCCATAGGTTACTGGTATTCTCTGATTCAATGCCTCTCGTGACGAAAAAGTGGCTATCTTAATAGTGCAATACTTCTTCCTCCCAGTTGCTCACACAGTTTACTACTTTTTTGTGTAGTTTTTGTCTGCCAGTAACTATAATTCACTAGCTGTGTATCATAAAAGAGTCATCGTTTCTCCTCCTAGGGGTTATTCGAGATTTCTTAATCCAAACCGCAAGTAACGAGGCATTTGCTACCTTAAGAGAGTCATAGTTACTCGTCCCAATTGCTCACCCAGTCTGCCACTTTTCCTTACTGCGGCCAGTCTGCCAGAAGCGATATGTCACTCGTTGTGTATCTTAAGAGATTCATCGTTACTCTTTCCATAGGTTACTGGTATTCTCTGATTCAATGCCTCTCGTGACGAAAAAGTGGCTATCTTAATAGTGCAATACTTCTTCCTCCCAGTTGCTCACACAGTTTACTACTTTTTTGTGTAGTTTTTGTCTGCCAGAAACTATAATTCACTAGTTTTGTATCATAAAAGAGTCATCGTTTCTCCTCCTAGGGGTTTTCGAGATTTCTTAATCCAAACCGCAAGTAACGAGGCATTGGCTACCTTAAGAGGGTCATAGTTACTCGTCCCCATTGCTCAACGAGTCTGCCACTTTTTCTTACTGTGGCCAGTCTGCCAGAAGCGATATGTCACTCGTTGTGTATCTTAAGAGATTCATCGTTACTCCTTCCATAGGTTACTGGTATTCTCTGAGTCAATACCTCTCTTGACGAAAAAGTGGCTATCTTAATAGTGCAATACTTCTTCCTCCGAGTTGCTCACACAGTTTACTACTTTTTGTGTACTTGCCAGTCTGCCAGAAGCGATATGTCACTAGTTGTGTATCATAAAAGAGTCATCGTTTCTCCTCGTAGGGGTTATTCGAGATTTCTTAATCCAAACCGCAAGTAACGAGGCATTGGCTACCTTAAGAGAATCATAGTTACTCGTCCCAATTGCTCACCCAGTCTGCCACTTTTCCTTACTGCGGCCAGTCTGCCAGAAGCGATATGTCACTCGTTGTGTATCTTAATAGATTCATCGTAACTCTTTCCATAGGTTACTGGTATTCTCTGATTCAATGCCTCTCGTGACGAAAAAGTGGCTATCTTAATAGTGCAATACTTCTTCCTCCCATTTGCTCACACAGTTTACTACTTTTTTGTGTAGTTTTTGTCTGCCAGAAACTATAATTCACTAGTTTTGTATCATAGAAGAGTCATCGTTTCTCCTCCTAGGGGTTATTCGAGACCTCTTAATGCAAACCGCAAGTAACGAGGCATTGGCTACCTTAAGAGAGTCATAGTTACTCGTCCCAATTGCTCACCCAGTCTGCCACTTTTCCTTACTGCGGCCAGTCTGCCAGAAGCGATATGTCACTCGTTGTGTATCTTAAGAGATTCATCGTTACTCTTTCCATAGGTTACTGGTATTCTCTGATTCAATGCCTCTCGTGACGAAAAAGTGGCTATCTTAATAGTGCAATACTTCTTCCTCCCAGTTGCTCACACAGTTTACTACTTTTTTGTGTAGTTTTTCTCTGCCAGAAACTATAATTCACTAGTTTTGTATCATAAAAGAGTCATCGTTTCTCCTCCTAGGGGTTTTCGAGATTTCTTAATCCAAACCGCAAGTAACGAGGCATTGGCTACCTTAAGAGGGTCATAGTTACTCGTCCCCATTGCTCAACGAGTCTGCCACTTTTTCTTACTGTGGCCAGTCTGCCAGAAGCGATATGTCACTCGTTGTGTATCTTAAGAGATTCATCGTTACTCCTTCCATAGGTTACTGGTATTCTCTGAGTCAATACCTCTCTTGACGAAAAAGTGGCTATCTTAATAGTGCAATACTTCTTCCTCCGAGTTGCTCACACAGTTTACTACTTTTTGTGTACTTGCCAGTCTGCCAGAAGCGATATGTCACTAGTTGTGTATCATAAAAGAGTCATCGTTTCTCCTCCTAGGGGTTATTCGAGATTTCTTAATCCAAACCGCAAGTAACGAGGCATTGGCTACCTTAAGAGAGTCATAGTTACTCGTCCCAATTGCTCACCCAGTCTGCCACTTTTCCTTACTGCGGCCAGTCTGCCAGAAGCGATATGTCACTCGTTGTGTATCTTAAGAGATTCATCGTTACTCCTTCCATAGGTTACTGGTATTCTCTGAGTCAATACCTCTCGTGACGAAAAAGTGGCTATCTTAATAGTGCAATACTTCTTCCTCCGAGTTGCTCACACAGTTTACTACTTTTTGTGTAGTATTTGTCTGCCAGAAACTATAATTCACTAGCTGTGTATCATAAAAGAGTCATCGTTTCTCCTCCTAGGGGTTTTCGAGATTTCTTAATCCAAACCGCAAGTAACGAGGCATTGGCTACCTTAAGAGAGTCATAGTTACTCGTCCCAATTGCTCACCCAGTCTGCCACTTTTCCTTACTGCGGCCAGTCTGCCAGAAGCGATATGTCACTCGTTGTGTATCTTAAGAGATTCATCGTTACTCTTTCCATAGGTTACTGGTATTCTCTGATTCAATGCCTCTCGTGACGAAAAAGTGGCTATCTTAATAGTGCAATACTTCTTCCTCCCAGTTGCTCACACAGTTTACTACTTTTTTGTGTAGTTTTTGTCTGCCAGAAACTATAATTCACTAGTTTTGTATCATAAAAGAATCATCGTTTCTCCTCCTAGGGGTTATTCGAGACCTCTTAATCCAAACCGCAAGTAACGAGGCATTGGCTACCTTAAGAGAGTCATAGTTACTCGTCCCAATTGCTCACCCAGTCTGCCACTTTTTCTTACTGCGGCCAGTCTGCCAGAAGCGATATGTCACTCGTTGTGTATCTTAAGAGATTCATCGTTACTCCTTCCATAGGTTACTGGTATTCTCTGATTCAATGCCTCTCGTGACGAAAAAGTGGCTATCTTAATAGTGCAATACTTCTTCCTCCGAGTTGCTCACACAGTTTACTACTTTTTGTGTAGTTTTTGTCTGCCAGAAACTATAATTCACTAGCTGTGTATCATAAAAGAGTCATCGTTTCTCCTCCTAGGGGTTATTCGAGATTTCTTAATCCAAACCGCAAGTAACGAGGCATTTGCTACCTTAAGAGAGTCATAGTTACTCGTCCCAATTGCTCACCCAGTCTGCCACTTTTCCTTACTGCGGCCAGTCTGCCAGAAGCGATATGTCACTCGTTGTGTATCTTAAGAGATTCATCGTTACTCTTTCCATAGGTTACTGGTATTCTCTGATTCAAGGCCTCTCGTGACGAAAAAGTGGCTATCTTAATAGTGCAATACTTCTTCCTCCCAGTTGCTCACACAGTTTACTACTTTTTTGTGTAGTTTTTGTCTGCCAGAAACTATAATTCACTAGTTTTGTATCATAAAAGAGTCATCGTTTCTCCTCCTAGGGGTTTTCGAGGTTTCTTAATCCAAACCGCAAGTAACGAGGCATTGGCTACCTTAAGAGGGTCATAGTTACTCGTCCCCATTGCTCAACGAGTCTGCCACTTTTTCTTACTGTGGCCAGTCTGCCAGAAGCGATATGTCACTCGTTGTGTATCTTAAGAGATTCATCGTTACTCCTTCCATAGGTTACTGGTATTCTCTGAGTCAATACCTCTCTTGACGAAAAAGTGGCTATCTTAATAGTGCAATACTTCTTCCCCCGAGTTGCTCACACAGTTTACTACTTTTTGTGTACTTGCCAGTCTGCCAGAAGCGATATGTCACTAGTTGTGTATCATAAAAGAGTCATCGTTTCTCCTCCTAGGGGTTATTCGAGATTTCTTAATCCAAACCGCAAGTAACGAGGCATTGGCTACCTTAAGAGAGTCATAGTTACTCGTCCCAATTGCTCACCCAGTCTGCCACTTTTCCTTACTGCGGCCAGTCTGCCAGAAGCGATATGTCACTCGTTGTGTATCTTAATAGATTCATCGTAACTCTTTCCATAGGTTACTGGTATTCTCTGATTCAATGCCTCTCGTGACGAAAAAGTGGCTATCTTAATAGTGCAATACTTCTTCCTCCCATTTGCTCACACAGTTTACTACTTTTTTGTGTAGTTTTTGTCTGCCAGAATCTATAATTCACTAGTTTTGTATCATAGAAGAGTCATCGTTTCTCCTCCTAGGGGTTATTCGAGACCTCTTAATGCAAACCGCAAGTAACGAGGCATTGGCTACCTTAAGAGAGTCATAGTTACTCGTCCCAATTGCTCACCCAGTCTGCCACTTTTCCTTACTGCGGCCAGTCTGCCAGAAGCGATATGTCACTCGTTGTGTATCTTAAGAGATTCATCGTTACTCTTTCCATAGGTTACTGGTATTCTCTGATTCAATGCCTCTCGTGACGAAAAAGTGGCTATCTTAATAGTGCAATACTTCTTCCTCCCAGTTGCTCACACAGTTTACTACTTTTTTGTGTAGTTTTTGTCTGCCAGAAACTATAATTCACTAGTTTTGTATCATAAAAGAGTCATCGTTTCTCCTCCTAGGGGTTTTCGAGGTTTCTTAATCCAAACCGCAAGTAACGAGGCATTGGCTACCTTAAGAGGGTCATAGTTACTCGTCCCCATTGCTCAACGAGTCTGCCACTTTTTCTTACTGTGGCCAGTCTGCCAGAAGCGATATGTCACTCGTTGTGTATCTTAAGAGATTCATCGTTACTCCTTCCATAGGTTACTGGTATTCTCTGAGTCAATACCTCTCTTGACGAAAAAGTGGCTATCTTAATAGTGCAATACTTCTTCCCCCGAGTTGCTCACACAGTTTACTACTTTTTGTGTACTTGCCAGTCTGCCAGAAGCGATATGTCACTAGTTGTGTATCATAAAAGAGTCATCGTTTCTCCTCCTAGGGGTTATTCGAGATTTCTTAATCCAAACCGCAAGTAACGAGGCATTGGCTACCTTAAGAGAGTCATAGTTACTCGTCCCAATTGCTCACCCAGTCTGCCACTTTTCCTTACTGCGGCCAGTCTGCCAGAAGCGATATGTCACTCGTTGTGTATCTTAATAGATTCATCGTAACTCTTTCCATAGGTTACTGGTATTCTCTGATTCAATGCCTCTCGTGACGAAAAAGTGGCTATCTTAATAGTGCAATACTTCTTCCTCCCATTTGCTCACACAGTTTACTACTTTTTTGTGTAGTTTTTGTCTGCCAGAATCTATAATTCACTAGTTTTGTATCATAGAAGAGTCATCGTTTCTCCTCCTAGGGGTTATTCGAGACCTCTTAATGCAAACCGCAAGTAACGAGGCATTGGCTACCTTAAGAGAGTCATAGTTACTCGTCCCAATTGCTCACCCAGTCTGCCACTTTTCCTTACTGCGGCCAGTCTGCCAGAAGCGATATGTCACTCGTTGTGTATCTTAAGAGATTCATCGTTACTCTTTCCATAGGTTACTGGTATTCTCTGATTCAATGCCTCTCGTGACGAAAAAGTGGCTATCTTAATAGTGCAATACTTCTTCCTCCCAGTTGCTCACACAGTTTACTACTTTTTTGTGTAGTTTTTGTCTGCCAGAAACTATAATTCACTAGTTTTGTATCATAAAAGAGTCATCGTTTCTCCTCCTAGGGGTTTTCGAGATTTCTTAATCCAAACCGCAAGTAACGAGGCATTGGCTACCTTAAGAGGGTCATAGTTACTCGTCCCCATTGCTCAACGAGTCTGCCACTTTTTCTTACTGTGGCCAGTCTGCCAGAAGCGATATGTCACTCGTTGTGTATCTTAAGAGATTCATCGTTACTCCTTCCATAGGTTACTGGTATTCTCTGAGTCAATACCTCTCTTGACGAAAAAGTGGCTATCTTAATAGTGCAATACTTCTTCCTCCGAGTTGCTCACACAGTTTACTACTTTTTGTGTACTTGCCAGTCTGCCAGAAGCGATATGTCACTAGTTGTGTATCATAAAAGAGTCATCGTTTCTCCTCGTAGGGGTTATTCGAGATTTCTTAATCCAAACCGCAAGTAACGAGGCATTGGCTACCTTAAGAGAGTCATAGTTACTCGTCCCAATTGCTCACCCAGTCTGCCACTTTTCCTTACTGCGGCCAGTCTGCCAGAAGCGATATGTCACTCGTTGTGTATCTTAAGAGATTCATCGTTACTCCTTCCATAGATTACTGGTATTCTCTGAGTCAATACCTCTCGTGACGAAAAAGTGGCTATCTTAATAGTGCAATACTTCTTCCTCCGAGTTGCTCACACAGTTTACTACTTTTTGTGTAGTATTTGCCTGCCAGAAACTATAATTCACTAGCTGTGTATCATAAAAGAGTCATCGTTTCTCCTCCTAGGGGTTTTCGAGATTTCTTAATCCAAACCGCAAGTAACGAGGCATTGGCTACCTTAAGAGAGTCATAGTTACTCGTCCCAATTGCTCACCCAGTCTGCCACTTTTCCTTACTGCGGCCAGTCTGCCAGAAGCGATATGTCACTCGTTGTGTATCTTAAGAGATTCATCGTTACTCTTTCCATAGGTTACTGGTATTCTCTGATTCAATGCCTCTCGTGACGAAAAAGTGGCTATCTTAATAGTGCAATACTTCTTCCTCCCAGTTGCTCACACAGTTTACTACTTTTTTGTGTAGTTTTTGTCTGCCAGAAACTATAATTCACTAGTTTTGTATCATAAAAGAGTCATCGTTTCTCCTCCTAGGGGTTATTCGAGACCTCTTAATCCAAACCGCAAGTAACGAGGCATTGGCTACCTTAAGAGAGTCATAGTTACTCGTCCCAATTGCTCACCCAGTCTGCCACTTTTTCTTACTGCGGCCAGTCTGCCAGAAGCGATATGTCACTCGTTGTGTATCTTAAGAGATTCATCGTTACTCCTTCCATAGGTTACTGGTATTCTCTGATTCAATGCCTCTCGTGACGAAAAGGTGGCTATCTTAATAGTGCAATACTTCTTCCTCCGAGTTGCTCACACAGTTTACTACTTTTTGTGTAGTTTTTGTCTGCCGGAAACTATAATTCACTAGCTGTGTATCATAAAAGAGTCATCGTTTCTCCTCCTAGGGGTTATTCGAGATTTCTTAATCCAAACCGCAAGTAACGAGGCATTTGCTACCTTAAGAGAGTCATAGTTACTCGTCCCAATTGCTCACCCAGTCTGCCACTTTTCCTTACTGCGGCCAGTCTGCCAGAAGCGATATGTCACTCGTTGTGTATCTTAAGAGATTCATCGTTACCCTTTCCATAGGTTACTGGTATTCTCTGATTAAATGCCTCTCGTGACGAAAAAGTGGCTATCTTAATAGTGCAATACTTCTTCCTCCCAGTTGCTCACACAGTTTACTACTTTTTTGTGTAGTTTTTGTCTGCCAGAAACTATAATTCACTAGTTTTGTATCATAAAAGAGTCATCGTTTCTCCTCCTAGGGGTTTTCGAGATTTCTTAATCCAAACCGCAAGTAACGAGGCATTGGCTACCTTAAGAGGGTCATAGTTACTCGTCCCCATTGCTCAACGAGTCTGCCACTTTTTCTTACTGTGGCCAGTCTGCCAGAAGCGATATGTCACTCGTTGTGTATCTTAAGAGATTCATCGTTACTCCTTCCATAGGTTACTGGTATTCTCTGAGTCAATACCTCTCTTGACGAAAAAGTGGCTATCTTAATAGTGCAATACTTCTTCCTCCGAGTTGCTCACACAGTTTACTACTTTTTGTGTACTTGCCAGTCTGCCAGAAGTGATATGTCACTAGTTGTGTATCATAAAAGAGTCATCGTTTCTCCTCGTAGGGGTTATTCGAGATTTCTTAATCCAAACCGCAAGTAACGAGGCATTGGCTACCTTAAGAGAGTCATAGTTACTCGTCCCAATTGCTCACCCAGTCTGCCACTTTTCCTTACTGCGGCCAGTCTGCCAGAAGCGATATGTCACTCGTTGTGTATCTTAATAGATTCATCGTAACTCTTTCCATAGGTTACTGGTATTCTCTGATTCAATGCCTCTCGTGACGAAAAAGTGGCTATCTTAATATTGCAATACTTCTTCCTCCCATTTGCTCACACAGTTTACTACTTTTTTGTGTAGTTTTTGTCTGCCAGAAACTATAATTCACTAGTTTTGTATCATAGAAGACTCATCGTTTCTCCTCCTAGGGGTTATTCGAGACCTCTTAATGCAAACCGCAAGTAACGAGGCATTGGCTACCTTAAGAGAGTCATAGTTACTCGTCCCAATTGCTCACCCAGTCTGCCACTTTTCCTTACTGCGGCCAGTCTGCCAGAAGCGATATGTCACTCGTTGTGTATCTTAAGAGATTCATCGTTACTCCTTCCATAGGTTACTGGTATTCTCTGAGTCAATACCTCTCGTGACGAAAAAGTGGCTGTCTTAATAGTGCAATACTTCTTCCTCCGAGTTGCTCACACAGTTTACTACTTTTTGTGTAGTATTTGTCTGCCAGAAACTATAATTCACTAGCTGTGTATCATAAAAGAGTCATCGTTTCTCCTCCTAGGGGTTTTCGAGATTTCTTAATCCAAACCGCAAGTAACAAGGCATTGGCTACCTTAAGAGAGTCATAGTTACTCGTGCCCATTGCTCACCCAGTCTGCCACTTTTTCTTACTGTGGCCAGTCTGCCAGAAGCGATATGTCACTCGTTGTGTATCTTAAGAGATTCATCGTAACTCCTTCCATAGGTTACTGGTATTCACTGATTCAATGCCTCTCGTGACGAAAAAGTGGCTATCTTAATAGTGCAATACTTCTTCCTCCGAGTTGCTCACACAGTTTACTGCTTTTTGTGTAGTTTTTGTCTGCCAGAAACTATAATTCACCAGTTGTGTATCATAAAAGAGTCATCGTTTCTCCTCCTAGGGGTTATTCGAGATTTCTTAATCCAAACCGCAAGTAACGAGGCATTGGCTACCTTAAGAGAGTCATACTTACTCGTCCCAATTGCTCACCCAGTCTGCCACTTTTCCTTACTGCGGCCTGTCTGCCAGAAGCGATATGTCACTCGTTGTGTATCTTAAGAGATTCATCGTTACTCCTTCCATAGGTTACTGGTATTCTCTGAGTCAATACCTCTCTTGACGAAAAAGTGGCTATCTTAATAGTGCAATACTTCTTCCTCCGAGTTGCTCAAACAGTTTACTGCTTTTTGTGTAGTTTTTGTCTGCCAGAAACTATAATTCACAAGTTGTGTATCATAAAAGAGTCATCGTTTCTCCTCCTAGGGGTTATTCGAGATTTCTTAATCCAAACCGCAAGTAACGAGGCATTGGCTACGTTAAGAGAGTCATAGTTACTCGTCCCAATTGCTCACCCAGTCTGCCACTTTTCCTTACTGCGGCCAGTCTGCCAGAAGCGATATGTCACTCGTTGTGTATCTTAAGAGATTCATCGTTACTCTTTCCATAGGTTACTGGTATTCTCTGATTCAATGCCTCTCGTGACGAAAAGGTGGCTATCTTAATAGTGCAATACTACTTCCTCCCAGTTGCTCACACAGTTTACTACTTTTTTGTGTAGTTTTTGTCTGCCAGAAACTATAATTCACTAGTTTTGTATCATAAAAGAGTCATCGTTTCTCCTCCTAGGGGTTTTCGAGATTTCTTAATCCAAACCGCAAGTAACGAGGCATTGGCTACCTTAAGAGGGTCATAGTTACTCGTCCCCATTGCTCACCCAGTCTGCCACTTTTCCTTACTGCGGCCAGTCTGCCAGAAGCGATATGTCACTCGTTGTGTATCTTAAGAGATTCATCGTTACTCCTTCCATAGGTTACTGGTATTCTCTGAGTCAATACCTCTCTTGACGAAAAAGTGGCTATCTTAATAGTGCAATACTTCTTCCTCCGAGTTGCTCACACAGTTTACTACTTTTTGTGTACTTGCCAGTCTGCCAGAAGCGATATGTCACTATTTGTGTATCATAAAAGAGTCATCGTTTCTCCTCCTAGGGGTTTTCGAGATTTCTTAATCCAAACCGCAAGTAACAAGGCATTGGCTACCTTAAGAGAGTCATAGTTACTCGTTCCCATTGCTCACCCAGTCTGCCACTTTTTCTTACTGTGGCCAGTCTGCCAGAAGCGATATGTCACTCGTTGTGTATCTTAAGAGATTCATAGTTACTCTTTCCATAGGTTACTGGTATTCTCTGAGTCAATACCTCTCTTGACGAAAAAGTGGCTATCTTAATAGTGCAATACTTCTTCCTCCGAGTTGCTCACACAGTTTACTACTTTTTGTGTACTTGCCAGTCTGCCAGAAGCGATATGTCACTAGTTGTGTATCATAAAAGAGTCATCGTTTCTCCTCCTAGGGGTTATTCGAGATTTCTTAATCCAAACCGCAAGTAACGAGGCATTGGCTACCTTAAGAGAGTCATAGTTACTCGTGCCCATTGCTCACCCAGTCTGCCACTTTTTCTTACTGTGGCCAGTCTGCCAGAAGCGATATGTCACTCGTTGTGTATCTTAAGAGATTCATCGTTACTCCTTCCATAGGTTACTGGTATTCACTGATTCAATGCCTCTCGTGACGAAAAAGTGGCTATCTTAATAGTGCAATACTTCTTCCTCCGAGTTGCTCACACAGTTTACTGCTTTTTGTGTAGTTTTTGTCTGCCAGAAACTATAATTCACTAGTTGTGTATCATAAAAGAGTCATCGTTTCTCCTCCTAGGGGTTATTCGAGATTTCTTAATCCAAACCACAAGTAACGAGGCATTGGCTACCTTAAGAGAGTCATAGTTACTCGTCCCAATTGCTCACCCAGTCTGCCACTTTTCCTTACTGCGGCCAGTCTGCCAGAAGCGATATGTCACTCGTTGTGTATCTTAAGAGATTCATCGTTACTCCTTCCATAGGTTACTGGTATTCTCTGAGTCAATACCTCTCTTGACGAAAAAGTGGCTATCTTAATAGTGCAATACTTCTTCCTCGGAGTTGCTCACACAGTTTACTGCTTTTTGTGTAGTTTTTGTCTGCCAGAAACTATAATTCACTAGTTGTGTATCATAAAAGAGTCATCGTTTCTCCTCCTAGGGGTTATTCGAGATTTCTCAATCCAAACCGCAAGTAACGAGGCATTGGCTACCTTAAGAGAGTCATAGTTACTCGTCCCAATTGCTCACCCAGTCTGCCACTTTTCCTTACTGCGGCCAGTCTGCCAGAAGCGATATGTCACTCGTTGTGTATCTTCAGAGATTCATCGTTACTCTTTCCATAGGTTACTGGTATTCTCTGATTCAATGCCTCTCGTGACGAAAAAGTGGCTATCTTAATAGTGCAATACTACTTCCTCCCAGTTGCTCACACAGTTTACTACTTTTTTGTGTAGTTTTTGTCTGCCAGAAACTATAATTCACTAGTTGTGTATCATAAAAGAGTCATCGTTTCTCCTCCTAGGGGTTATTCGAGATTTCTTAATCCAAACCGCAAGTAACGAGGCATTGGCTACCTTAAGAGAGTCATAGTTACTCGTCCCAATTGCTCACCCAGTCTGCCACTTTTCCTTACTGCGGCCAGTCTGCCAGAAGCGATATGTCACTCGTTGTGTATCTTAAGAGATTCATCTATACTCTTTCCATAGGTTACTGGTATTCTCTGATTCAATGCCTCTCGTGACGAAAAAGTGGCTATCTTAATAGTGCAATACTACTTCCTCCCAGTTGCTCACACAGTTTACTACTTTTTTGTGTAGTTTTTGTCTGCCAGAAACTATAATTCACTAGTTTTGTATCATAAAAGATTCATCGTTTCTCCTCCTAGGGGTTTTCGAGATTTCTTAATCCAAACCGCAAGTAACTAGGCATTGGCTACCTTAAGAGGGTCATAGTTACTCGTCCCCATTGCTCAACGAGTCTGCCACTTTTTCTTACTGTGGCCAGTCTGCCAGAAGCGATATGTCACTCGTTGTGTATCTTAAGAGATTCATCGTTACTCCTTCTATAGGTTACTGGTATTCACTGATTCAATGCCTCTCGTGACGAAAAAGTGGCTATCTTAATAGTGCAATACTTCTTCCTCCCATTTGCTCACACAGTTTACTACTTTTTTGTGTAGTTTTTGTCTGCCAGAAACTATAAGTCACTAGTTTTGTATCATAAAAGAGTCATCGTTTCTCCTCCTAGGGGTTATTCGAGACCTCTTAATGCAAACCGCAAGTAACGAGGCATTGGCTACCTTAAGAGAGTCATAGGTACTCGTCCCAATTGCTCACCCAGTCTGCCACTTTTCCTTACTGCGGCCAGTCTGCCAGAAGCGATATGTCACTCGTTGTGTATCTTAAGAGATTCATCGTTACTCTTTCCATAGGTTACTGGTATTCTCTGATTCAATGCCTCTCGTGACGAAAAAGTGGCTATCTTAATAGTGCAATACTTCTTCCTCCGAGTTGCTCACACAGTTTACTACTTTTTGTGTAGTTTTTGTCTGCCAGAAACTATAATTCACTAGCTGTGTATCATAAAAGAGTCATCGTTTCTCCTCCTAGGGGTTTTCGAGATTTCTTAATCCAAACCGCAAGTAACAAGGCATTGGCTACCTTAAGAGAGTCATAGTTACTCGTGCCCATTGCTCACCCAGTCTGCCACTTTTTCTTACTGTGGCCAGTCTGCCAGAAGCGATATGTCACACGTTGTGTATCTTAAGAGATTCATCGTTACTCCTTCCATAGGTTACTGGTATTCACTGATTCAATGCCTCTCGTGACGAAAAAGTGGCTATCTTAATAGTGCAATACTTCTTCCTCCGAGTTGCTCACACAGTTTACTGCTTTTTGTGTAGTTTTTGTCTGCCAGAAACTATAATTCACTAGTTGTGTATCATAAAAGAGTCATCGTTTCTCCTCCTAGGGGTTATTCGAGATTTCTTAATCCAAACCGCAAGTAACGAGGCATTGGCTACCTTAAGAGAGTCATAGTTACTCGTCCCAATTGCTCACCCAGTCTGCCACTTTTCCTTACTGCGGCCAGTCTGCCAGAAGCGATATGTCACTCGTTGTGTATCTTAAGAGATTCATCGTTACTCCTTCCATAGGTTACTGGTATTCTCTGAGTCAATACCTCTCTTGACGAAAAAGTGGCTATCTTAATAGTGCAATACTTCTTCCTCCGAGTTGCTCACACAGTTTACTGCTTTTTGTGTAGTTTTTGTCTGCCAGAAACTATAATTCACAAGTTGTGTATCATAAAAGAGTCATCGTTTCTCCTCCTAGGGGTTATTCGAGATTTCTTAATCCAAACCGCAAGTAACGAGGCATTGGCTACGTTAAGAGAGTCATAGTTACTCGTCCCAATTGCTCACCCAGTCTGCCACTTTTCCTTACTGCGGCCAGTCTGCCAGAAGCGATATGTCACTCGTTGTGTATCTTAAGAGATTCATCGTTACTCTTTCCATAGGTTACTGGTATTCTCTGATTCAATGCCTCTCGTGACGAAAAAGTGGCTATCTTAATAGTGCAATACTACTTCCTCCCAGTTGCTCACACAGTTTACTACTTTTTTGTGTAGTTTTTGTCTGCCAGAAACTATAATTCACTAGTTGTGTATCATAAAAGAGTCATCGTTTCTCCTCCTAGGGGTTATTCGAGATTTCTTAATCCAAACCGCAAGTAACGAGGCATTGGCTACCTTAAGAGAGTCATAGTTACTCGTCCCAATTGCTCACCCAGTCTGCCACTTTTCCTTACTGCGGCCAGTCTGCCAGAAGCGATATGTCACTCGTTGTGTATCTTAAGAGATTCATCGTTACTCTTTCCATAGGTTACTGGTATTCTCTGATTCAATGCCTCTCGTGACGAAAAAGTGGCTATCTTAATAGTGCAATACTACTTCCTCCCAGTTGCTCACACTGTTTACTACTTTTTTGTGTAGTTTTTGTCTGCCAGAAACTATAATTCACTAGTTTTGTATCATAAAAGAGTCATCGTTTCTCCTCCTAGGGGTTTTCGAGATTTCTTAATCCAAACCGCAAGTAACGAGGCATTGGCTACCTTAAGAGGGTCATAGTTACTCGTCCCCATTGCTCAACGAGTCTGCCACTTTTTCTTACTGTGGCCAGTCTGCCAGAAGCGATATGTCACTCGTTGTGTATCTTAAGAGATTCATCGTTACTCCTTCCATAGGTTACTGGTATTCACTGATTCAATGCCTCTCGTGACGAAAAAGTGGCTATCTTAATAGTGCAATACTTCTTCCTCCCATTTGCTCACACAGTTTACTACTTTTTTGTGTAGTTTTTGTCTGCCAGAAACTATAAGTCACTAGTTTTGTATCATAAAAGAGTCATCGTTTCTCCTCCTAGGGGTTATTCGAGACCTCTTAATGCAAACCGCAAGTAACGAGGCATTGGCTACCTTAAGAGAGTCATAGGTACTCGTCCCAATTGCTCACCCAGTCTGCCACTTTTCCTTACTGCGGCCAGTCTGCCAGAAGCGATATGTCACTCGTTGTGTATCTTAAGAGATTCATCGTTACTCTTTCCATAGGTTACTGGTATTCTCTGATTCAATGCCTCTCGTGACGAAAAAGTGGCTATCTTAATAGTGCAATACTTCTTCCTCCGAGTTGCTCACACAGTTTACTACTTTTTGTGTAGTTTTTGTCTGCCAGAAACTATAATTCACTAGCTGTGTATCATAAAAGAGTCATCGTTTCTCCTCCTAGGGGTTTTCGAGATTTCTTAATCCAAACCGCAAGTAACAAGGCATTGGCTACCTTAAGAGAGTCATAGTTACTCGTGCCCATTGCTCACCCAGTCTGCCACTTTTTCTTACTGTGGCCAGTCTGCCAGAAGCGATATGTCACTCGTTGTGTATCTTAAGAGATTCATCGTTACTCCTTCCATAGGTTACTGGTATTCACTGATTCAATGCCTCTCGTGACGAAAAAGTGGCTATCTTAATAGTGCAATACTTCTTCCTCCGAGTTGCTCACACAGTTTACTGCTTTTTGTGTAGTTTTTGTCTGCCAGAAACTATAATTCACTAGTTGTGTATCATAAAAGAGTCATCGTTTCTCCTCCTAGGGGTTATTCGAGATTTCTTAATCCAAACCGCAAGTAACGAGGCATTGGCTACCTTAAGAGAGTCATAGTTACTCGTCCCAATTGCTCACCCAGTCTGCCACTTTTCCTTACTGCGGCCAGTCTGCCAGAAGCGATATGTCACTCGTTGTGTATCTTAAGAGATTCATCGTTACTCCTTCCATAGGTTACTGGTATTCTCTGAGTCAATACCTCTCTTGACGAAAAAGTGGCTATCTTAATAGTGCAATACTTCTTCCTCCGAGTTGCTCACACAGTTTACTGCTTTTTGTGTAGTTTTTGTCTGCCAGAAACTATAATTCACAAGTTGTGTATCATAAAAGAGTCATCGTTTCTCCTCCTAGGGGTTATTCGAGATTTCTTAATCCAAACCGCAAGTAACGAGGCATTGGCTACGTTAAGAGAGTCATAGTTACTCGTCCCAATTGCTCACCCAGTCTGCCACTTTTCCTTACTGCGGCCAGTCTGCCAGAAGCGATATGTCACTCGTTGTGTATCTTAAGAGATTCATCGTTACTCTTTCCATAGGTTACTGGTATTCTCTGATTCAATGCCTCTCGTGACGAAAAAGTGGCTATCTTAATAGTGCAATACTACTTCCTCCCAGTTGCTCACACAGTTTACTACTTTTTTGTGTAGTTTTTGTCTGCCAGAAACTATAATTCACTAGTTTTGTATCATAAAAGAGTCATCGTTTCTCCTCCTAGGGGTTTTCGAGATTTCTTAATCCAAACCGCAAGTAACGAGGCATTGGCTACCTTAAGAGGGTCATAGTTACTCGTCCCCATTGCTCACCCAGTCTGCCACTTTTCCTTACTGCGGCCAGTCTGCCAGAAGCGATATGTCACTCGTTGTGTATCTTAAGAGATTCATCGTTACTCCTTCCATAGGTTACTGGTATTCTCTGAGTCAATACCTCTCTTGACGAAAAAGTGGCAATCTTAATAGTGCAATACTTCTTCCTCCGAGTTGCTCACACAGTTTACTACTTTTTGTGTACTTGCCAGTCTGCCAGAAGCGATATGTCACTAGTTGTGTATCAGAAAAGAGTCATCGTTTCTCCTCCTAGGGGTTATTCGAGATTTCTTAATCCAAACCGCAAGTAACGAGGCATTGGCTACCTTAAGAGAGTCATAGTTACTCGTGCCCATTGCTCACCCAGTCTGCCACTTTTTCTTACTGTGGCCAGTCTGCCAGAAGCGATATGTCACTCGTTGTGTATCTTAAGAGATTCATCGTTACTCCTTCCATAGGTTACTGGTACTCACTGATTCAATGCCTCTCGTGACGAAAAAGTGGCTATCTTAATAGTGCAATACTTCTTCCTCCGAGTTGCTCACACAGTTTACTGCTTTTTGTGTAGTTTTTGTCTGCCAGAAACTATAATTCACTAGTTGTGTATCATAAAAGAGTCATCGTTTCTCCTCCTAGGGGTTATTCGAGATTTCTTAATCCAAACCGCAAGTAACGAGGCATTGGCTACCTTAAGAGAGTCATAGTTACTCGTCCCAATTGCTCACCCAGTCTGCTACTTTTCCTTACTGCGGCCAGTCTGCCAGAAGCGATATGTCACTCGTTGTGTATCTTAAGAGATTCATCGTTACTCTTTCCATAGGTTACTGGTATTCTCTGAGTCAATACCTCTCTTGACGAAAAAGTGGCTATCTTAATAGTGCAATACTTCTTCCTCGGAGTTGCTCACACAGTTTACTGCTTTTTGTGTAGTTTTTGTCTGCCAGAAACTAAAATTCACTAGTTGTGTATCATAAAAGAGTCATCGTTTCTCCTCCTAGGGGTTATTCGAGATTTCTTAATCCAAACCGCAAGTAACGAGGCATTGGCTACCTTAAGAGAGTCATAGTTACTCGTCCCAATTGCTCACCCAGTCTGCCACTTTTCCTTACTGCGGCCAGTCTGCCAGAAGCGATATGTCACTCGTTGTGTATCTTAAGAGATTCATCGTTACTCTTTCCATAGGTTACTGGTATTCTCTGATTCAATGCCTCTCGTGACGAAAAAGTGGCTATCTTAATAGTGCAATACTTCTTCCTCCCAGTTGCTCACACAGTTTACTACTTTTTTGTGTAGTTTTTGTCTGCCAGAAACTATAATTCACTAGTTTTGTATCATAAAAGAGTCATCGTTTCTCCTCCTAGGGGTTTTCGAGATTTCTTAATCCAAACCGCAAGTAACGAGGCAATGGCTACCTTAAGAGGGTCATAGTTACTCGTCCCCATTGCTCAACGAGTCTGCCACTTTTTCTTACTGTGGCCAGTCTGCCAGAAGCGATATGTCACTCGTTGTGTATCTTAAGAGATTCATCGTTACTCTTTCCATAGGTTACTGGTATTCTCTGAGTCAATACCTCTCTTGACGAAAAAGTGGCTATCTTAATAGTGCAATACTTCTTCCTCCGAGTTGCTCACACAGTTTACTACTTTTTGTGTACTTGCCAGTCTGCCAGAAGCGATATGTCACTAGTTGTGTATCATAAAAGAGTCATCGTATCTCCTCCTAGGGATTATTCGAGATTTCTTAATCCAAACCGCAAGTAACGAGGCATTGGCTACCTTAAGAGAGTCATAGTTACTCGTCCCAATTGCTCACCCAGTCTGCCACTTTCCTTACTGCGGCCAGTCTGCCAGAAGCGATATGTCACTCGTTGTGTATCTTAAGAGATTCATAGTTACTCTTTCCATAGGTTACTGGTATTCTCTGAGTCAATACCTCTCTTGACGAAAAAGTGGCTATCTTAATAGTGCAATACTTCTTCCTTCGAGTTGCTCACACAGTTTACTACTTTTTGTGTACTTGGCAGTCTGCCAGAAGCGATATGTCACTCGTTGTGTATCTTAAGAGATTCATCGTTACTCCTTCCATAGGTTACTGGTATTCTCTGAGTCAATACCTCTCTTGACGAAAAAGTGGCTATCTTAATAGTGCAATACTTCTTCCTCGGAGTTGCTCACACAGTTTACTGCTTTTTGTGTAGTTTTTGTCTGCCAGAAACTATAATTCACTAGTTGTGTATCATAAAAGAGTCATCGTTTCTCCTCCTAGGGGTTATTCTAGATTTCTTAATCCAAACCGCAAGTAACGAGGCATTGGCTACCTTAAGAGAGTCATAGTTACTCGTCCCAATTGCTCACCCAGTCTGCCACTTTCCTTACTGCGGCCAGTCTGCCAGAAGCGATATGTCACTCGTTGTGTATCTTAAGAGATTCATAGTTACTCTTTCCATAGGTTACTGGTATTCTCTGAGTCAATACCTCTCTTGACGAAAAAGTGGCTATCTTAATAGTGCAATACTTCTTCCTCCGAGTTGCTCACACAGTTTACTACTTTTTGTGTACTTGCCAGTCTGCCAGAAGCGATATGTCACTCGTTGTGTATCTTAAGAGATTCATCGTTACTCCTTCCATAGGTTACTGGTATTCTCTGAGTCAATACCTCTCTTGACGAAAAAGTGGCTATCTTAATAGTGCAATACATCTTCCTCCGAGTTGCTCACACAGTTTACTACTTTTTGTGTACTTGCCAGTCTGCCAGAAGCGATATGTCACTCGTTGTGTATCTTAGGAGATTCATCGTTACTCCTTCCATAGGTTACTGGTATTCTCTGAGTCAATACCTCTCTTGACGAAAAAGTGGCTATCTTAATAGTGCAATACTTCTTCCTCGGAGTTGCTCACACAGTTTACTGCTTTTTGTGTAGTTTTTGTCTGCCAGAAACTATAATTCACTAGTTGTGTATCATAAAAGAGTCATCGTTTCTCCTCCTAGGGGTTATTCGAGATTTCTTAATCCAAACCGCAAGTAACGAGGCATTGGCTACCTTAAGAGAGTCATAGTTACTCGTCCCAATTGCTCACCCAGTCTGCCACTTTTCCTTACTGCGGCCAGTCTGCCAGAAGCGATATGTCACTCGTTGTGTATCTTAAGAGATTCATCGTTACTCTTTCCATAGGTTACTGGTATTCTCTGATTCAATGCCTCTCGTGACGAAAAAGTGGCTATCTTAATACTGCAATACTACTTCCTCCCAGTTGCTCACACAGTTTACTACTTTTTTGTGTAGTTTTTGTCTGCCAGAAACTATAATTCACTAGTTGTGTATCATAAAAGAGTCATCGTTTCTCCTCCTAGGGTTTATTCGAGATTTCTTAATCCAAACCGCAAGTAACGAGGCATTGGCTACCTTAAGAGAGTCATAGTTACTCGTCCCAATTGCTCACCCAGTCTGCCACTTTTCCTTACTGCGGCCAGTCTGCCAGAAGCGATATGTCACTCGTTGTGTATCTTAAGAGATTCATCGTTACTCTTTCCATAGGTTACTGGTATTCTCTGATTCAATGCCTCTCGTGACGAAAAAGTGGCTATCTTAATAGTGCAATACTTCTTCCTCCCAGTTGCTCACACAGTTTACTACTTTTTTGTGTAGTTTTTGTCTGCCAGAAACTATAATTCACTAGTTTTGTATCATAAAAGAGTCATCGTTTCTCCTCCTAGGGGTTTTCGAGATTTCTTAATCCAAACCGCAAGTAACGAGGCATTGGCTACCTTAAGAGGGTCATAGTTACTCGTCCCCATTGCTCAACGAGTCTGCCACTTTTTCTTACTGTGGCCAGTCTGCCAGAAGCGATATGTCACTAGTTGTGTATCATAAAAGAGTCATCGTATCTCCTCCTAGGGATTATTCGAGATTTCTTAATCCAAACCGCAAGTAACGAGGCATTGGCTACCTTAAGAGAGTCATAGTTATCGTCCCAATTGCTCACCCAGTCTGCCACTTTCCTTACTGCTGCCAGTCTGCCAGATGCGATATGTCACTCGTTGTGTATCTTAAGAGATTCATAGTTACTCTTTCCATAGGTTACTGGTATTCTCTGAGTCAATACCTCTCTTGACGAAAAAGTGGCTATCTTAATAGTGCAATACTTCTTCCTCCGAGTTGCTCACACAGTTTACTACTTTTTGTGTACTTGCCAGTCTGCCAGAAGCGATATGTCACTCGTTGTGTATCTTAAGAGATTCATCGTTACTCCTTCCATAGGTTACTGGTATTCTCTGAGTCAATACCTCTCTTGACGAAAAAGTGGCTATCTTAATTGTGCAATACTTCTTCCTCGGAGTTGCTCACACAGTTTACTGCTTTTTGTGTAGTTTTTGTCTGCCAGAAACTATAATTCACTAGTTGTGTATCATAAAAGAGTCATCGTTTCTCCTCCTAGGGGTTATTCGAGATTTCTTAATCCAAACCGCAAGTAACGAGGCATTGGCTACCTTAAGAGAGTCATAGTTACTCGTCCCAATTGCTCACCCAGTCTGCCACTTTCCTTACTGCGGCCAGTCTGCCAGAAGCGATATGTCACTCGTTGTGTATCTTAAGAGATTCATAGTTACTCTTTCCATAGGTTACTGGTATTCTCTGAGTCAATACCTCTCTTGACGAAAAAGTGGCTATCTTAATAGTGCAATACTTCTTCCTCCGAGTTGCTCACACAGTTTACTACTTTTTGTGTACTTGCCAGTCTGCCAGAAGCGATATGTCACTCGTTGTGTATCTTAAGAGATTCATCGTTACTCCTTCCATAGGTTACTGGTATTCTCTGAGTCAATACCTCTCTTGACGAAAAAGTGGCTATCTTAATAGTGCAATACTTCTTCCTCCGAGTTGCTCACACAGTTTACTACTTTTTGTGTACTTGCCAGTCTGCCAGAAGCGATATGTCACTCGTTGTGTATCTTAAGAGATTCATCGTTACTCCTTCCATAGGTTACTGGTATTCTCTGAGTCAATACCTCTCTTGACGAAAAAGTGGCTATCTTAATAGTGCAATACTTCTTCCTCGGAGTTGCTCACACAGTTTACTGCTTTTTGTGTAGTTTTTGTCTGCCAGAAACTATAATTCACTAGTTGTGTATCATAAAAGAGTCATCGTTTCTCCTCCTAGGGGTTATTCGAGATTTCTTAATCCAAACCGCAAGTAACGAGGCATTGGCTACCTTAAGAGAGTCATAGTTACTCGTCCCAATTGCTCACCCAGTCTGCCACTTTTCCTTACTGCGGCCAGTCTGCCAGAAGCGATATGTCACTCGTTGTGTATCTTAAGAGATTCATCGTTACTCTTTCCATAGGTTACTGGTATTCTCTGATTCAATGCCTCTCGTGACGAAAAAGTGGCTATCTTAATACTGCAATACTACTTCCTCCCAGTTGCTCACACAGTTTACTACTTTTTTGTGTAGTTTTTGTCTGCCAGAAACTATAATTCACTAGTTGTGTATCATAAAAGAGTCATCGTTTCTCCTCCTAGGGGTTATTCGAGATTTCTTAATCCAAACCGCAAGTAACGAGGCATTGGCTACCTTAAGAGAGTCATAGTTACTCGTCCCAATTGCTCACCCAGTCTGCCACTTTTCCTTACTGCGGCCAGTCTGCCAGAAGCGATATGTCACTCGTTGTGTATCTTAAGAGATTCATCGTTACTCTTTCCATAGGTTACTGGTATTCTCTGATTCAATGCCTCTCGTGACGAAAAAGTGGCTATCTTAATAGTGCAATACTTCTTCCTCCCAGTTGCTCACACAGTTTACTACTTTTTTGTGTAGTTTTTGTCTGCCAGAAACTATAATTCACTAGTTTTGTATCATAAAAGAGTCATCGTTTCTCCTCCTAGGGGTTTTCGAGATTTCTTAATCCAAACCGCAAGTAACGAGGCATTGGCTACCTTAAGAGGGTCATAGTTACTCGTCCCCATTGCTCAACGAGTCTGCCACTTTTTCTTACTGTGGCCAGTCTGCCAGAAGCGATATGTCACTCGTTGTGTATCTTAAGAGATTCATCGTTACTCCTTCCATAGGTTACTGGTATTCTCTGGGTCAATACCTCTCTTGACGAAAAAGTGGCTATCTTAATAGTGCAATACTTCTTCCTCCGAGTTGCTCACACAGTTTACTACTTTTTGTGTACTTGCCAGTCTGCCAGAAGCGATATGTCACTAGTTGTGTATCATAAAAGAGTCATCGTATCTCCTCCTAGGGGTTATTCGAGATTTCTTAATCCAAACCGCAAGTAACGAGGCATTGGCTACCTTAAGAGAGTCATAGTTACTCGTCCCAATTGCTCACCCAGTCTGCCACTTTCCTTACTGCGGCCAGTCTGCCAGAAGCGATATGTCACTCGTTGTGTATCTTAAGAGATTCATAGTTACTCTTTCCATAGGTTACTGGTATTCTCTGAGTCAATACCTCTCTTGACGAAAAAGTGGCTATCTTAATAGTGCAATACTTCTTCCTCCGAGTTGCTCACACAGTTTACTACTTTTTGTGTACTTGCCAGTCTGCCAGAAGCGATATGTCACTAGTTGTGTATCATAAAAGAGTCATCGTTTCTCCTCCTAGGGGTTATTCGAGATTTCTTAATCCAAACCGCAAGTAACGAGGCATTGGCTACCTTAAGAGAGTCATAGTTACTCGTGCCCATTGCTCATCCAGTCTGCCACTTTTTCTTACTGTGGCCAGTCTGCCAGAAGCGATATGTCACTCGTTGTGTATCTTAAGAGATTCATCGTTACTCCTTCCATAGGTTACTGGTATTCTCTGAGTCAATACCTCTCTTGACGAAAAAGTGGCTATCTTAATAGTGCAATACTTCTTCCTCGGAGTTGCTCACACAGTTTACTGCTTTTTGTGTAGTTTTTGTCTGCCAGAAACTAAAATTCACTAGTTGTGTATCATAAAAGAGTCATCGTTTCTCCTCCTAGGGGTTATTCGAGATTTCTTAATCCAAACCGCAAGTAACGAGGCATTGGCTACCTTAAGAGAGTCATAGTTACTCGTCCCAATTGCTCACCCAGTCTGCCACTTTTCCTTACTGCGGCCAGTCTGCCAGAAGCGATATGTCACTCGTTGTGTATCTTAAGAGATTCATCGTTACTCTTTCCATAGGTTACTGGTATTCTCTGATTCAATGCCTCTCGTGACGAAAAAGTGGCTATCTTAATAGTGCAATACTACTTCCTCCCAGTTGCTCACACAGTTTACTACTTTTTTGTGTAGTTTTTGTCTGCCAGAAACTATAATTCACTAGTTGTGTATCATAAAAGAGTCATCGTTCTTCCTCCTAGGGCTTATTCGAGATTTCTTAATCCAAACCGCAAGTAACGAGGCATTGGCTACGTTAAGAGTGTCATAGTTACTCGTCCCAATTGCTCACACAGTCTGCCACTTTTCCTTACTGCGGCCAGTCTGCCAGAAGCGATATGTCACTCGTTGTGTATCTTAAGAGATTCATCGTTACTCTTTCCATAGGTTACTGGTATTCTCTGATTCAATGCCTCTCGTGACAAAAAAGTGGCTATCTTAATAGTGCAATACTACTTCCTCCCAGTTGCTCACACAGTTTACTACTTTTTTGTGTAGTTTTTGTCTGCCAGAAACTATAATTCACTAGTTTTGTATCATAAAAGAGTCATCGTTTCTCCTCCTAGGGGTTTTCCAGATTTCTTAATCCAAGCCGCAAGTAACGAGGCATTGGCTACCTTAAGAGGGTCATAGTTACTCGTCCCCATTGCTCAACGAGTCTGCCACTTTTTCTTACTGTGGCCAGTCTGCCAGAAGCGATATGTCACTCGTTGTGTATCTTAAGAGATTCATCGTTACTCCTTCCATAGGTTACTGGTATTCTCTGAGTCAATACCTCTCTTGACGAAAAAGTGGCTATCTTAATAGTGCAATACTTCTTCCTCCGAGTTGCTCACACAGTTTACTACTTTTTGTGTACTTGCCAGTCTGCCAGAAGCGATATGTCACTAGTTGTGTATCATAAAAGAGTCATCGTTTCTCCTCCTAGGGGTTATTCGAGATTTCTTAATCCAAACCGCAAGTAACGAGGCATTGGCTACCTTAAGAGAGTCATAGTTACTCGTGCCCATTGCTCACCCAGTCTGCCACTTTTTCTTACTGTGGCCAGTCTGCCAGAAGCGATATGTCACTCGTTGTGTATCTTAAGAGATTCGTCGTTACTCCTTCCATAGGTTACTGGTATTCACTGATTCAATGCCTCTCGTGACGAAAAAGTGGCTATCTTAATAGTGCAATACTTCTTCCTCCGAGTTGCTCACACAGTTTACTGCTTTTTGTGTAGTTTTTGTCTGCCAGAAACTATAATTCACTAGTTGTGTATCATAAAAGAGTCATCGTTTCTCCTCCTAGGGGTTATTCGAGATTTCTTAATCCAAACCGCAAGTAACGAGGCATTGGCTACCTTAAGAGAGTCATAGTTACTCGTCCCAATTGCTCACCCAGTCTGCCACTTTTCCTTACTGCGGCCAGTCTGCCAAAAGCGATATGTCACTCGTTGTGTATCTTAAGAGATTCATCGTTACTCCTTCCATAGGTTACTGGTATTCTCTGAGTCAATACCTCTCTTGACGAAAAAGTGGCTATCTTAATAGTGCAATACTTCTTCCTCGGAGTTGCTCACACAGTTTACTGCTTTTTGTGTAGTTTTTGTCTGCCAGAAACTATAATTCACTAGTTGTGTATCATAAAAGAGTCATCGTTTCTCCTCCTAGGGGTTATTCGAGATTTCTTAATCCAAACCGCAAGTAACGAGGCATTGGCTACCTTAAGAGAGTCATAGTTACTCGTCCCAATTGCTCACCCAGTCTGCCACTTTTCCTTACTGCGGCCAGTCTGCCAGAAGCGATATGTCACTCGTTGTGTATCTTAAGAGATTCATCGTTACTCTTTCCATAGGTTACTGGTATTCTCTGATTCAATGCCTCTCGTGACGAAAAAGTGGCTATCTTAATAGTGCAATACAACTTCCTCCCAGTTGCTCACACAGTTTACTACTTTTTTGTGTAGTTTTTGTCTGCCAGAAACTATAATTCACTAGTTGTGTATCATAAAAGAGTCATCGTTTCTCCTCCTAGGGGTTATTCGAGATTTCTTAATCCAAACCGCAAGTAACGAGGCATTGGCTACCTTAAGAGAGTCATAGTTACTCGTCCCAATTGCTCACCCAGTCTGCCACTTTTCCTTACTGCGGCCAGTCTGCCAGAAGCGATATGTCACTCGTTGTGTATCTTAAGAGATTCATCGTTACTCTTTCCATAGGTTACTGGTATTCTCTGATTCAATGCCTCTCGTGACGAAAAAGTGGCTATCTTAATAGTGCAATACTTCTTCCTCCCAGTTGCTCACACAGTTTACTACTTTTTTGTGTAGTTTTTGTCTGCCAGAAACTATAATTCACTAGTTTTGTATCATAAAAGAGTCATCGTTTCTCCTCCTAGGGGTTTTCGAGATTTCTTAATCCAAACCGCAAGTAACGAGGCATTGGCTACCTTAAGAGGGTCATAGTTACTCGTCCCCATTGCTCAACGAGTCTGCCACTTTTCCTTACTGTGGCCAGTCTGCCAGAAGCGATATGTCACTCGTTGTGTATCTTAAGAGATTCATCGTTACTCCTTCCATAGGTTACTGGTATTCTCTGAGTCAATACCTCTCTTGACGAAAAAGTGGCTATCTTAATAGTGCAATACTTCTTCCTCCGAGTTGCTCACACAGTTTACTACTTTTTGTGTACTTGCCAGTCTGCCAGAAGCGATATGTCACTAGTTGTGTATCATAAAAGAGTCATCGTATCTCCTCCTAGGGGTTATTCGAGATTTCTTAATCCAAACCGCAAGTAACGAGGCATTGGCTACCTTAAGAGAGTCATAGTTACTCGTCCCAATTGCTCACCCAGTCTGCCACTTTCCTTACTGCGGCCAGTCTGCCAGAAGCGATATGTCACTCGTTGTGTATCTTAAGAGATTCATAGTTACTCTTTCCATAGGTTACTGGTATTCTCTGAGTCAATACCTCTCTTGACGAAAAAGTGGCTATCTTAATAGTGCAATACTTCTTCCTCCGAGTTGCTCACACAGTTTACTACTTTTTGTGTACTTGCCAGTCTGCCAGAAGCGATATGTCACTAGTTGTGTATCATAAAAGAGTCATCGTTTCTCCTCCTAGGGGTTATTCGAGATTTCTTAATCCAAACCGCAAGTAACGAGGCATTGGCTACCTTAAGAGAGTCATAGTTACTCGTGCCCATTGCTCACCCAGTCTGCCACTTTTTCTTACTGTGGCCAGTCTGCCAGAAGCGATATGTCACTCGTTGTGTATCTTAAGAGATTCATCGTTACTCCTTCCATAGGTTACTGGTATTCTCTGAGTCAATACCTCTCTTGACGAAAAAGTGGCTATCTTAATAGTGCAATACTTCTTCCTCGGAGTTGCTCACACAGTTTACTGCTTTTTGTGTAGTTTTTGTCTGCCAGAAACTATAATTCACTAGTTGTGTATCATAAAAGAGTCATCGTTTCTCCTCCTAGGGGTTATTCGAGATTTCTTAATCCAAACCGCAAGTAACGAGGCATTGGCTACCTTAAGAGAGTCATAGTTACTCGTCCCAATTGCTCACCCAGTCTGCCACTTTTCCTTACTGCGGCCAGTCTGCCAGAAGCGATATGTCACTCGTTGTGTATCTTAAGAGATTCATCGTTACTCTTTCCATAGGTTACTGGTATTCTCTGATTCAATGCCTCTCGTGACGAAAAAGTGGCTATCTTAATAGTGCAATACTACTTCCTCCCAGTTGCTCACACAGTTTACTACTTTTTTGTGTAGTTTTTGTCTGCCAGAAACTATAATTCACTAGTTGTGTATCATAAAAGAGTCATCGTTTCTCCTCCTAGGGGTTATTCGAGATTTCTTAATCCAAACCGCAAGTAACGAGGCATTGGCTACGTTAAGAGTGTCATAGTTACTCGTCCCAATTGCTCACACAGTCTGCCACTTTTCCTTACTGCGGCCAGTCTGCCAGAAGCGATATGTCACTCGTTGTGTATCTTAAGAGATTCATCGTTACTCTTTCCATAGGTTACTGGTATTCTCTGATTCAATGCCTCTCGTGACGAAAAAGTGGCTATCTTAATAGTGCAATACTACTTCCTCCCAGTTGCTCACACAGTTTACTACTTTTTTGTGTAGTTTTTGTCTGCCAGAAACTATAATTCACTAGTTTTGTATCATAAAAGAGTCATCGTTTCTCCTCCTAGGGGTTTTCGAGATTTCTTAATCCAAACCGCAAGTAACGAGGCATTGGCTACCTTAAGAGGGTCATAGTTACTCGTCCCCATTGCTCAACGAGTCTGCCACTTTTTCTTACTGTGGCCAGTCTGCCAGAAGCGATATGTCACTCGTTGTGTATCTTAAGAGATTCATCGTTACTCCTTCCATAGGTTACTGGTATTCTCTGAGTCAATACCTCTCTTGACGAAAAAGTGGCTATCTTAATAGTGCAATACTTCTTCCTCCGAGTTGCTCACACAGTTTACTACTTTTTGTGTACTTGCCAGTCTGCCAGAAGCGATATGTCACTAGTTGTGTATCATAAAAGAGTCATCGTTTCTCCTCCTAGGGGTTATTCGAGATTTCTTAATCCAAACCGCAAGTAACGAGGCATTGGCTACCTTAAGAGAGTCATAGTTACTCGTGCCCATTGCTCACCCAGTCTGCCACTTTTTCTTACTGTGGCCAGTCTGCCAGAAGCGATATGTCACTCGTTGTGTATCTTAAGAGATTCGTCGTTACTCCTTCCATAGGTTACTGGTATTCACTGATTCAATGCCTCTCGTGACGAAAAAGTGGCTATCTTAATAGTGCAATACTTCTTCCTCCGAGTTGCTCACACAGTTTACTGCTTTTTGTGTAGTTTTTGTCTGCCAGAAACTATAATTCACTAGTTGTGTATCATAAAAGAGTCATCGTTTCTCCTCCTAGGGGTTATTCGAGATTTCTTAATCCAAACCGCAAGTAACGAGGCATTGGCTACCTTAAGAGAGTCATAGTTACTCGTCCCAATTGCTCACCCAGTCTGCCACTTTTCCTTACTGCGGCCAGTCTGCCAGAAGCGATATGTCACTCGTTGTGTATCTTAAGAGATTCATCGTTACTCTTTCCATAGGTTACTGGTATTCTCTGATTCAATGCCTCTCGTGACGAAAAAGTGGCTATCTTAATAGTGCAATACTACTTCCTCCCAGTTGCTCACACAGTTTACTACTTTTTTGTGTAGTTTTTGTCTGCCAGAAACTATAATTCACTAGTTGTGTATCATAAAAGAGTCATCGTTTCTCCTCCTAGGGGTTATTCGAGATTTCTTAATCCAAACCGCAAGTAACGAGGCATTGTCTACCTTAAGAGAGTCATAGTTACTCGTCCCAATTGCTCACCCAGTCTGCCACTTTTCCTTACTGCGGCCAGTCTGCCAGAAGCGATATGTCACTCGTTGTGTATCTTAAGAGATTCATCGTTACTCTTTCCATAGGTTACTGGTATTCTCTGATTCAATGCCTCTCGTGACGAAAAAGTGGCTATCTTAATAGTGCAATACTTCTTCCTCCCAGATGCTCACACAGTTTACTACTTTTTTGTGTAGTTTTTGTCTGCCAGAAACTATAATTCACTAGTTTTGTATCATAAAAGAGTCATCGTTTCTCCTCCTAGGGGTTTTCGAGATTTCTTAATCCAAACCGCAAGTAACGAGGCATTGGCTACCTTAAGAGGGTCATAGTTACTCGTCCCCATTGCTCAACGAGTCTGCCACTTTTCCTTACTGTGGCCAGTCTGCCAGAAGCGATATGTCACTCGTTGTGTATCTTAAGAGATTCATCGTTACTCCTTCCATAGGTTACTGGTATTCTCTGAGTCAATACCTCTCTTGACGAAAAAGTGGCTATCTTAATAGTGCAATACTTCTTCCTCCGAGTTGCTCACACAGTTTACTACTTTTTGTGTACTTGCCAGTCTGCCAGAAGCGATATGTCACTAGTTGTGTATCATAAAAGAGTCATCGTTTCTCCTCCTAGGGGTTATTCGAGATTTCTTAATCCAAACCGCAAGTAACGAGGCATTGGCTACCTTAAGAGAGTCATAGTTACTCGTGCCCATTGCTCACCCAGTCTCCCACTTTTTCTTACTGTGGCCAGTCTGCCAGAAGCGATATGTCACTCGTTGTGTATCTTAAGAGATTCATCGTTACTCCTTCCATAGGTTACTGGTATTCACTGATTCAATGCCTCTCGTGACGAAAAAGTGGCTATCTTAATAGTGCAATACTTCTTCCTCCGAGTTGCTCACACAGTTTACTGCTTTTTGTGTAGTTTTTGTCTGCCAGATACTATAATTCACTAGTTGTGTATCATAAAAGAGTCATCGTTTCTCCTCCTAGGGGTTATTCGAGATTTCTTAATCCAAACCGCAAGTAACGAGGCATTGGCTACCTTAAGAGAGTCATAGTTACTCGTCCCAATTGCTCACCCAGTCTGCCACTTTTCCTTACTGCGGCCAGTCTGCCAGAAGCGATATGTCACTCGTTGTGTATCTTAAGAGATTCATCGTTACTCCTTCCATAGGTTACTGGTATTCTCTGAGTCAATACCTCTCTTGACGAAAAAGTGGCTATCTTAATAGTGCAATACTTCTTCCTCGGAGTTGCTCACACAGTTTACTGCTTTTTGTGTAGTTTTTGTCTGCCAGAAACTATAATTCTCTAGTTGTGTATCATAAAAGAGTCATCGTTTCTCCTCCTAGGGGTTATTCGAGATTTCTTAATCCAAACCGCAAGTAACGAGGCATTGGCTACCTTAAGAGAGTCATAGTTACTCGTCCCAATTGCTCACCCAGTCTGCCACTTTTCCTTACTGCGGCCAGTCTGCCAGAAGCGATATGTCACTCGTTGTGTATCTTAAGAGATTCATCGTTACTCTTTCCATAGGTTACTGGTATTCTCTGATTCAATGCCTCTCGTGACGAAAAAGTGGCTATCTTAATAGTGCAATACTACTTCCTCCCAGTTGCTCACACAGTTTACTACTTTTTTGTGTAGTTTTTGTCTGCCAGAAACTATAATTCACTAGTTGTGTATCATAAAAGAGTCATCGTTTCTCCTCCTAGGGGTTATTCGAGATTTCTTAATCCAAACCGCAAGTAACGAGGCATTGGCTACCTTAAGAGAGTCATAGTTACTCGTCCCAATTGCTCACCCAGTCTGCCACTTTTCCTTACTGCGGCCAGTCTGCCAGAAGCGATATGTCACTCGTTGTGTATCTTAAGAGATTCATCGTTACTCCTTCCATAGGTTACTGGTATTCTCTGAGTCAATACCTCTCTTGACGAAAAAGTGGCTATCTTAATAGTGCAATACTTCTTCCTCCGAGTTGCTCACACAGTTTACTGCTTTTTGTGTAGTTTTTGTCTGCCAGAAACTATAATTCACAAGTTGTGTATCATAAAAGAGTCATCGTTTCTCCTCCTAGGGGTTATTCGAGATTTCTTAATCCAAACCGCAAGTAACGAGGCATTGGCTACGTTAAGAGTGTCATAGTTACTCGTCCCAATTGCTCACCCAGTCTGCCACTTTTCCTTACTGCGGCCAGTCTGCCAGAAGCGATATGTCACTCGTTGTGTATCTTAAGAGATTCATCGTTACTCTTTCCATAGGTTACTGGTATTCTCTGATTCAATGCCTCTCGTGACGAAAAAGTGGCTATCTTAATAGTGCAATACTACTTCCTCCCAGTTGCTCACACAGTTTACTACTTTTTTGTGTAGTTTTTGTCTGCCAGAAACTATAATTCACTAGTTTTGTATCATAAAAGAGTCATCGTTTCTCCTCCTAGGGGTTTTCGAGATTTCTTAATCCAAACCGCAAGTAACGAGCCATTGGCTACCTTAAGAGGGTCATAGTTACTCGTCCCCATTGCTCAACGAGTCTGCCACTTTTTCTTACTGTGGCCAGTCTGCCAGAAGCGATATGTCACTCGTTGTGTATCTTAAGAGATTCATCGTTACTCCTTCCATAGGTTACTGGTATTCTCTGAGTCAATACCTCTCTTGACGAAAAAGTGGCTATCTTAATAGTGCAATACTTCTTCCTCCGAGTTGCTCACACAGTTTACTACTTTTTGTGTACTTGCCAGTCTGCCAGAAGCGATATGTCACTAGTTGTGTATCATAAAAGAGTCATCGTTTCTCCTCCTAGGGGTTATTCGAGATTTCTTAATCCAAACCGCAAGTAACGAGGCATTGGCTACCTTAAGAGAGTCATAGTTACTCGTGCCCATTGCTCACCCAGTCTGCCACTTTTTCTTACTGTGGCCAGTCTGCCAGAAGCGATATGTCACTCGTTGTGTATCTTAAGAGATTCATCGTTACTCCTTCCATAGGTTACTGGTATTCACTGATTCAATGCCTCTCGTGACGAAAAAGTGGCCATCTTAATAGTGCAATACTTCTTCCTCCCAGTTGCTCACACAGTTTACTGCTTTTTGTGTAGTTTTTGTCTGCCAGAAACTATAATTCACTAGTTGTGTATCATAAAAGAGTCATCGTTTCTCCTCCTAGGGGTTATTCGAGATTTCTTAATCCAAACCGCAAGTAACGAGGCATTGGCTACCTTAAGAGAGTCATAGTTACTCGTCCCAATTGCTCACCCAGTCTGCCACTTTTCCTTACTGCGGCCAGTCTGCCAGAAGCGATATGTCACTCGTTGTGTATCTTAAGAGATTCATCGTTACTCCTTCCATAGGTTACTGGTATTCTCTGAGTCAATACCTCTCTTGAGGAAAAAGTGGCTATCTTAATAGTGCAATACTTCTTCCTCGGAGTTGCTCACACAGTTTACTGCTTTTTGTGTAGTTTTTGTCTGCCAGAAACTATAATTCACTAGTTTTGTATCATAAAAGAGTCATCGTTTCTCCTCCTAGGGGTTTTCGAGATTTCTTAATAAAAACCGCAAGTAACGAGGCATTGGCTACCTTAAGAGGGTCATAGTTACTCGTCCCCATTGCTCAACGAGTCTGCCACTTTTTCTTACTGTGGCCAGTCTGCCAGAAGCGATATGTCACTCGTTGTGTATCTTAAGAGATTCATCGTTACTCCTTCCATAGGTTACTGGTATTCTCTCAGTCAATACCTCTCTTGACGAAAAAGTGGCTATCTTAATAGTGCAATACTCCTTCCTCCGAGTTGCTCACACAGTTTACTACTTTTTGTGTACTTGCCAGTCTGCCAGAAGCGATATGTCACTAGTTGTGTATCATAAAAGAGTCATCGTTTCTCCTCCTAGGGGTTATTCGAGATTTCTTAATCCAAACCGCAAGTAACAAGGCATTGGCTACCTTAAGAGAGTCATAGTTACTCGTCCCAATTGCTCACCCAGTCTGCCACTTTTCCTTACTGCGGCCAGTCTGCCAGAAGCGATATGTCACTCGTTGTGTATCTTAAGAGATTCATCGTTACTCCTTCCATAGGTTACTGGTATTCTCTGAGTCAATACCTCTCTTGACGAAAAAGTGGCTATCTTAATAGTGCAATACTTCTTCCTCGGAGTTGCTCACACAGTTTACTGCTTTTTGTGTAGTTTTTGTCTGCCAGAAACTATAATTCACTAGTTGTGTATCATAAAAGAGTCATCGTTTCTCCTCCTAGGGGTTATTCGAGATTTCTTAATCCAAACCGCAAGTAACGAGGCATTGGCTACCTTAAGAGAGTCATAGTTACTCGTCCCAATTGCTCACCCAGTCTGCCACTTTTCCTTACTGCGGCCAGTCTGCCAGAAGCGATATGTCACTCGTTGTGTATCTTAAGAGATTCATCGTTACTCTTTCCATAGGTTACTGGTATTCTCTGATTCAATGCCTCTCGTGACGAAAAAGTGGCTATCTTAATAGTGCAATACTACTTCCTCCCAGTTGCTCACACAGTTTACTACTTTTTTGTGTAGTTTTTGTCTGCCAGAAACTATAATTCACTAGTTTTGTATCATAAAAGAGTCATCGTTTCTCCTCCTAGGGGTTTTCGAGATTTCTTAATCCAAACCGCAAGTAACGAGGCATTGGCTACCTTAAGAGGGTCATAGTTACTCGTCCCCATTGCTCAACGAGTCTGCCACTTTTTCTTACTGTGGCCAGTCTGCCAGAAGCGATATGTCACTCGTTGTGTATCTTAAGAGATTCATCGTTACTCTTTCCATAGCTAACTGGTATTCTCTGATTCAATGCCTCTCGTGACGAAAAAGTGGCTATCTTAATAGTGCAATACTTCTTCCTCCCAGTTGCTCACACAGTTTACTACTTTTTTGTGTAGTTTTTGTCTGCCAGAAACTATAATTCACTAGTTTTGTATCATAAAAGAGTCATCGTTTCTCCTCCTAGGGGTTATTCGAGACCTCTTAATCCAAACCGCAAGTAACGAGACATTGGCTACCTTAAGAGAGTCATAGTTACTCGTCCCAATTGCTCACCCAGTCTGCCACTTTTTCTTACTGCGGCCAGTCTGCCAGAAGCGATATGTCACTCGTTGTGTATCTTAAGAGATTCATCGTTACTCCTTCCATAGGTTACTGGTATTCTCTGAGTCAATACCTCTCGTGACGAAAAAGTGGCTATCTTAATAGTGCAATACTTCTTCCTCCGAGTTGCTCACACAGTTTACTACTTTTTGTGTAGTTTTTGTCTGCCAGAAACTATAATTCACTAGCTGTGTATCATAAAAGAGTCATCGTTTCTCCTCCTAGGGGTTATTCGAGATTTCTTAATCCAAACCGCAAGTAACGAGGCATTGGCTACCTTAAGAGAGTCATAGTTACTCGCCCCAATTGCTCACCCAGTCTGCCACTTTCCTTACTGCGGCCAGTCTGCCAGAAGCGATATGTCACTCGTTGTGTATCTTAAGAGATTCATCGTTACTCTTTCCATAGGTTACTGGTATTCTCTGAGTCAATGCCTCTCGTGACGAAAAAGTGGCTATCTTAATAGTGCAATACTTCTTCCTCCCATTTGCTCACACAGTTTACTACTTTTTTGTGTAGTTTTTGTCTGCCAGAAACTATAATTCACTAGTTTTGTATCATAAAAGAGTCATCGTTTCTCCTCCTAGGGGTTATTCGAGACCTCTTAATGCAAACCGCAAGTAACGAGGCATTGGCTACCTTAAGAGAGTCATAGTTACTCGTCCCAATTGCTCACCCAGTCTGCCACTTTTCCTTACTGCGGCCAGTCTGCCAGAAGCGATATGTCACTCGTTGTCTATCTTAAGAGATTCATCGTTACTCTTTCCATAGGTTACTGGTATTCTCTGATTCAATGCCTCTCGTGACGAAAAAGTGGCTATCTTAATAGTGCAATACTTCTTCCTCCGAGTTGCTCACACAGTTTACTACTTTTTGTGTAGTTTTTGTCTGCCAGAAACTATAATTCACTAGCTGTGTATCATAAAAGAGTCATCGTTTCTCCTCCTAGGGGTTTTCGAGATTTCTTAATGCAAACCGCAAGTAACAAGGCATTGGCTACCTTAAGAGAGTCATAGTTACTCGTGCCCATTGCTCACCCAGTCTGCCACTTTTTCTTACTGTGGCCAGTCTGCCAGAAGCGATATGTCACTCGTTGTGTATCTTAAGAGATTCATCGTTACTCCTTCCATAGGTTACTGGTATTCTCTCAGTCAATACCTGTCTTGACGAAAAAGTTGCTATCTTAATAGTGCAATACTTCTTCCTCCGAGTTGCTCACACAGTTTACTACTTTTTGTGTACTTGCCAGTCTGCCAGAAGCGATATGTCACTAGTTGTGTATCATAAAAGAGTCATCGTTTCTCCTCCTAGGGGTTATTCGAGATTTCTTAATCCAAACCGCAAGTAACAAGGCATTGGCTACCTTAAGAGAGTCATAGTTACTCGTCCCAATTGCTCACCCAGTCTGCCACTTTTCCTTACTGCGGCCAGTCTGCCAGAAGCGATATGTCACTCGTTGTGTATCTTAAGAGATTCATCGTTACTCCTTCCATAGGTTACTGGTATTCTCTGAGTCAATACCTCTCTTGACGAAAAAGTGGCTATCTTAATAGTGCAATACTTCTTCCTCGGAGTTGCTCACACAGTTTACTGCTTTTTGTGTAGTTTTTGTCTGCCAGAAACTATAATTCACTAGTTGTGTATCATAAAAGAGTCATCGTTTCTCCTCCTAGGGGTTATTCGAGATTTCTTAATCCAAACCGCAAGTAACGAGGCATTGGCTACCTTAAGAGAGTCATAGTTACTCGTCCCAATTGCTCACCCAGTCTGCCACTTTTCCTTACTGCGGCCAGTCTGCCAGAAGCGATATGTCACTCGTTGTGTATCTTAAGAGATTCATCGTTACTCTTTCCATAGGTTACTGGTATTCTCTGATTCAATGCCTCTCGTGACGAAAAAGTGGCTATCTTAATAGTGCAATACTACTTCCTCCCAGTTGCTCACACAGTTTACTACTTTTTTGTGTAGTTTTTGTCTGCCAGAAACTATAATTCACTAGTTTTGTATCATAAAAGAGTCATCGTTTCTCCTCCTAGGGGTTTTCGAGATTTCTTAATCCAAACCGCAAGTAACGAGGCATTGGCTACCTTAAGAGGGTCATAGTTACTCGTCCCCATTGCTCAACGAGTCTGCCACTTTTTCTTACTGTGGCCAGTCTGCCAGAAGCGATATGTCACTCGTTGTGTATCTTAAGAGATTCATCGTTACTCTTTCCATAGGTTACTGGTATTCTCTGATTCAATGCCTCTCGTGACGAAAAAGTGGCTATCTTAATAGTGCAATACTTCTTCCTCCGAGTTGCTCACACAGTTTACTACTTTTTTGTGTAGTTTTTGTCTGCCAGAAACTATAATTCACTAGTTTTGTATCATAAAAGAGTCATCGTTTCTCCTCCTAGGGGTTATTCGAGACCTCTTAATCCAAACCGCAAGTAACGAGACATTGGCTACCTTAAGAGAGTCATAGTTACTCGTCCCAATTGCTCACCCAGTCTGCCACTTTTTCTTACTGCGGCCAGTCTGCCAGAAGCGATATGTCACTCGTTGTGTATCTTAAGAGATTCATCGTTACTCCTTCCATAGGTTACTGGTATTCTCTGAGTCAATACCTCTCGTGACGAAAAAGTGGCTATCTTAATAGTGCAATACTTCTTCCTCCGAGTTGCTCACACAGTTTACTACTTTTTGTGTAGTTTTTGTCTGCCAGAAACTATAATTCACTAGCTGTGTATCATAAAAGAGTCATCGTTTCTCCTCCTAGGGGTTATTCGAGATTTCTTAATCCAAACCGCAAGTAACGAGGCATTGGCTACCTTAAGAGAGTCATAGTTACTCGTCCCAATTGCTCACCCAGTCTGCCACTTTCCTTACTGCGGCCAGTCTGCCAGAAGCGATATGTCACTCGTTGTGTATCTTAAGAGATTCATCGTTACTCTTTCCATAGGTTACTGGTATTCTCTGAGTCAATGCCTCTCGTGACGAAAAAGTGGCTATCTTAATAGTGCAATACTTCTTCCTCCCATTTGCTCACACAGTTTACTACTTTTTTGTGTAGTTTTTGTCTGCCAGAAACTATAATTCACTAGTTTTGTATCATAAAAGAGTCATCGTTTCTCCTCCTAGGGGTTATTCGAGACCTCTTAATGCAAACCGCAAGTAACGAGGCATTGGCTACCTTAAGAGAGTCATAGTTACTCGTCCCAATTGCTCACCCAGTCTGCCACTTTTCCTTACTGCGGCCAGTCTGCCAGAAGCGATATGTCACTCGTTGTGTATCTTAAGAGATTCATCGTTACTCTTTCCATAGGTTACTGGTATTCTCTGATTCAATGCCTCTCGTGACGAAAAAGTGGCTATCTTAATAGTGCAATACTTCTTCCTCCGAGTTGCTTACACAGTTTACTACTTTTTGTGTAGTTTTTGTCTGCCAGAAACTATAATTCACTAGCTGTGTATCATAAAAGAGTCATCGTTTCTCCTCCTAGGGGTTTTCGAGATTTCTTAATGCAAACCGCAAGTAACAAGGCATTGGCTACCTTAAGAGAGTCATAGTTACTCGTGCCCATTGCTCACCCAGTCTGCCACTTTTTCTTACTGTGGCCAGTCTGCCAGAAGCGATATGTCACTCGTTGTGTATCTTAAGAGATTCATCGTTACTCTTTCCATAGGTTACTGGTATTCTCTGATTCAATGCCTCTCGTGACGAAAAAGTGGCTATCTTAATAGTGCAATACTACTTCCTCCGAGTTGCTCACACAGTTTACTACTTTTTTCTGTAGTTTTTGTCTGCCAGAAACTATAATTCACTAGTTTTGTATCATAAAAGAGTCATCGTTTCTCCTCCTAGGGGTTTTCGAGATTTCTTAATCCAAACCGCAAGTAACGAGGCATTGGCTACCTTAAGAGGGTCATAGTTACTCGTCCCCATTGCTCAACGAGTCTGCCACTTTTTCTTACTGTGGCCAGTCTGCCAGAAGCGATATGTCACTCGTTGTGTATCTTAAGAGATTCATCGTTACTCCTTCCATAGGTTACTGGTATTCTCTGAGTCAATACCTCTCTTGACGAAAAAGTGGCTATCTTAATAGTGCAATACTTCTTCCTCCGAGTTGCTCACACAGTTTACTACTTTTTGTGTACTTGCCAGTCTGCCAGAAGCGATATGTCACTAGTTGTGTATCATAAAAGAGTCATCGTTTCTCCTCCTAGGGGTTATTCGAGATTTCTTAATCCAAACCGCAAGTAACGAGGCATTGGCTACCTTAAGAGAGTCATAGTTACTCGTCCCAATTGCTCACCCAGTCTGCCACTTTTCCTTACTGCGGCCAGTCTGCCAGAAGCGATATGTCACTCGTTGTGTATCTTAAGAGATTCATCGTTACTCCTTCCATAGGTTACTGGTATTCTCTGAGTCAATACCTCTCTTGACGAAAAAGTGGCTATCTTAATAGTGCAATACTTCTTCCTCGGAGTTGCTCACACAGTTTACTGCTTTTTGTGTAGTTTTTGTCTGCCAGAAACTATAATTCACTAGTTGTGTATCATAAAAGAGTCATCGTTTCTCCTCCTAGGGGTTATTCGAGATTTCTTAATCCAAACCGCAAGTAACGAGGCATTGGCTACCTTAAGAGAGTCATAGTTACTCGTCCCAATTGCTCACCCAGTCTGCCACTTTTCCTTACTGCGGCCAGTCTGCCAGAAGCGATATGTCACTCGTTGTGTATCTTAAGAGATTCATCGTTACTCTTTCCATAGGTTACTGGTATTCTCTGATTCAATGCCTCTCGTGACGAAAAAGTGGCTATCTTAATAGTGCAATACTACTTCCTCCCAGTTGCTCACACAGTTTACTACTTTTTTGTGTAGTTTTTGTCTGCCAGAAACTATAATTCACTAGTTTTGTATCATAAAAGAGTCATCGTTTCTCCTCCTAGGGGTTTTCGAGATTTCTTAATCCAAACCGCAAGTAACGAGGCATTGGCTACCTTAAGAGGGTCATAGTTACTCGTCCCCATTGCTCAACGAGTCTGCCACTTTTTCTTACTGTGGCCAGTCTGCCAGAAGCGATATGTCACTCGTTGTGTATCTTAAGAGATTCATCGTTACTCTTTCCATAGGTTACTGGTATTCTCTGATTCAATGCCTCTCGTGACGAAAAAGTGGCTATCTTAATAGTGCAATACTTCTTCCTCCCAGTTGCTCACACAGTTTACTACTTTTTTGTGTAGTTTTTGTCTGCCAGAAACTATAATTCACTAGTTTTGTATCATAAAAGAGTCATCGTTTCTCCTCCTAGGGGTTATTCGAGACCTCTTAATCCAAACCGCAAGTAACGAGACATTGGCTACCTTAAGAGAGTCATAGTTACTCGTCCCAATTGCTCACCCAGTCTGCCACTTTTTCTTACTGCGGCCAGTCTGCCAGAAGCGATATGTCACTCGTTGTGTATCTTAAGAGATTCATCGTTACTCCTTCCATAGGTTACTGGTATTCTCTGAGTCAATACCTCTCGTGACGAAAAAGTGGCTATCTTAATAGTGCAATACTTCTTCCTCCGAGTTGCTCACACAGTTTACTACTTTTTGTGTAGTTTTTGTCTGCCAGAAACTATAATTCACTAGCTGTGTATCATAAAAGAGTCATCGTTTCTCCTCCTAGGGGTTATTCGAGATTTCTTAATCCAAACCGCAAGTAACGAGGCATTGGCTACCTTAAGAGAGTCATAGTTACTCGTCCCAATTGCTCACCCAGTCTGCCACTTTCCTTACTGCGGCCAGTCTGCCAGAAGCGATATGTCACTCGTTGTGTATCTTAAGAGATTCATCGTTACTCTTTCCATAGGTTACTGGTATTCTCTGAGTCAATGCCTCTCGTGACGAAAAAGTGGCTATCTTAATAGTGCAATACTTCTTCCTCCCATTTGCTCACACAGTTTACTACTTTTTTGTGTAGTTTTTGTCTGCCAGAAACTATAATTCACTAGTTTTGTATCATAAAAGAGTCATCGTTTCTCCTCCTAGGGGTTATTCGAGACCTCTTAATGCAAACCGCAAGTAACGAGGCATTGGCTACCTTAAGAGAGTCATAGTTACTCGTCCCAATTGCTCACCCAGTCTGCCACTTTTCCTTACTGCGGCCAGTCTGCCAGAAGCGATATGTCACTCGTTGTCTATCTTAAGAGATTCATCGTTACTCTTTCCATAGGTTACTGGTATTCTCTGATTCAATGCCTCTCGTGACGAAAAAGTGGCTATCTTAATAGTGCAATACTACTTCCTCCCAGTTGCTCACACAGTTTACTACTTTTTTGTGTAGTTTTTGTCTGCCAGAAACTATAATTCACTAGTTTTGTATCATAAAAGAGTCATCGTTTCTCCTCCTAGGGGTTTTCGAGATTTCTTAATCCAAACCGCAAGTAACGAGGCATTGGCTACCTTAAGAGGGTCATAGTTACTCGTCCCCATTGCTCAACGAGTCTGCCACTTTTTCTTACTGTGGCCAGTCTGCCAGAAGCGATATGTCACTCGTTGTGTATCTTAAGAGATTCATCGTTACTCCTTCCATAGGTTACTGGTATTCTCTGAGTCAATACCTCTCTTGACGAAAAAGTGGCTATCTTAATAGTGCAATACTTCTTCCTCCGAGTTGCTCACACAGTTTACTACTTTTTGTGTACTTGCCAGTCTGCCAGAAGCGATATGTCACTAGTTGTGTATCATAAAAGAGTCATCGTTTCTCCTCCTAGGGGTTATTCGAGATTTCTTAATCCAAACCGCAAGTAACGAGGCATTGGCTACCTTAAGACAGTCATAGTTACTCGTCCCAATTGCTCACCCAGTCTGCCACTTTTCCTTACTGCGGCCAGTCTGCCAGAAGCGATATGTCACTCGTTGTGTATCTTAAGAGATTCATCGTGACTCCTTCCATAGGTTACTGGTATTCTCTGAGTCAATACCTCTCTTGACGAAAAAGTGGCTATCTTAATAGTGCACTACTTCTTCCTCGGAGTTGCTCACACAGTTTACTGCTTTTTGTGTAGTTTTTGTCTGCCAGAAACTATAATTCACTAGTTGTGTATCATAAAAGAGTCATCGTTTCTCCTCCTAGGGGTTATTCGAGATTTCTTAATCCAAACCGCAAGTAACGAGGCATTGGCTATCTTAAGAGAGTCATAGTTACTCGTCCCAATTGCTCACCCAGTCTGCCACTTTTCCTTACTGCGGCCAGTCTGCCAGAAGCGATATGTCACTCGTTGTGTATCTTAAGAGATTCATCGTTACTCTTTCCATAGGTTACTGGTATTCTCTGATTCAATGCCTCTCGTGACGAAAAAGTGGCTATCTTAATAGTGCAATACTACTTCCTCCCAGTTGCTCACACAGTTTACTACTTTTTTGTGTAGTTTTTGTCTGCCAGAAACTATAATTCACTAGTTTTGTATCATAAAAGAGTCATCGTTTCTCCTCCTAGGGGTTTTCGAGATTTCTTAATCCAAACCGCAAGTAACGAGGCATTGGCTATCTTAAGAGGGTCATAGTTACTCGTCCCCATTGCTCAACGAGTCTGCCACTTTTTCTTACTGTGGCCAGTCTGCCAGAAGCGATATGTCACTCGTTGTGTATCTTAAGAGATTCATCGTTACTCTTTCCATAGGTTACTGGTATTCTCTGATTCAATGCCTCTCGTGACGAAAAAGTGGCTATCTTAATAGTGCAATACTTCTTCCTCCCAGTTGCTCACACAGTTTACTACTTTTATGTGTAGTTTTTGTCTGCCAGAAACTATAATTCACAAGTTTTGTATCATAAAAGAGTCATCGTTTCTCCTCCTAGGGGTTATTCGAGACCTCTTAATCCAAACCGCAAGTAACGAGACATTGGCTACCTTAAGAGAGTCATAGTTACTCGTCCCAATTGCTCACCCAGTCTGCCACTTTTTCTTACTGCGGCCAGTCTGCCAGAAGCGATATGTCACTCGTTGTGTATCTTAAGAGATTCATCGTTACTCCTTCCATAGGTTACTGGTATTCTCTGAGTCAATACCTCTCGTGACGAAAAAGTGGCTATCTTAATAGTGCAATACTTCTTCCTCCGAGTTGCTCACACAGTTTACTACTTTTTGTGTAGTTTTTGTCTGCCAGAAACTATAATTCACTAGCTGTGTATCATAAAAGAGTCATCGTTTCTCCTCCTAGGGGTTATTCGAGATTTCTTAATACAAACCGCAAGTAACGAGGCATTGGCTACCTTAAGAGAGTCATAGTTACTCGTCCCAATTGCTCACCCAGTCTGCCACTTTCCTTACTGCGGCCAGTCTGCCAGAAGCGATATGTCACTCGTTGTGTATCTTAAGAGATTCATCGTTACTCTTTCCATAGGTTACTGGTATTCTCTGAGTCAATACCTCTCGTGACGAAAAAGTGGCGATCTTAATAGTGCAATACTTCTTCCTCCCAGTTGCTCACACAGTTTACTACTTTTTTGTGTAGTTTTTGTCTGCCAGAAACTATAATTCACTAGTTGTGTATCATAAAAGAGTCATCGTTTCTCCTCCTAGGGGTTATTCGAGACCTCTTAATCCAAACCGCAAGTAACGAGACATTGGCTACCTTAAGAGAGTCATAGTTACTCGTCCCAATTGCTCACCCAGTCTGCCACTTTTTCTTACTGCGGCCAGTCTGCCAGAAGCGATATGTCACTCGTTGTGTATCTTAAGAGATTCATCGTTACTCCTTCCATAGGTTACTGGTATTCTCTGAGTCAATACCTCTCTTGACGAAAAAGTGGCTATCTTAATAGTGCAATACTTCTTCCTCCGAGTTGCTCACACAGTTTACTACTTTTTGTGTACTTGCCAGTCTGCCAGAAGCGATATGTCACTAGTTGTGTATCATAAAAGAGTCATCGTTTCTCCTCCTAGGGGTTATTCGAGATTTCTTAATCCAAACCGCAAGTAACGAGGCATTGGCTACCTTAAGAGAGTCATAGTTACTCGTCCCAATTGCTCACCCAGTCTGCCACTTTTCCTTACTGCGGCCAGTCTGCCAGAAGCGATATGTCACTCGTTGTGTATCTTAAGAGATTCATCGTTACTCCTTCCATAGGTTACTGGTATTCTCTGAGTCAATACCTCTCTTGACGAAAAAGTGGCTATCTTAATAGTGCACTACTTCTTCCTCGGAGTTGCTCACACAGTTTACTGCTTTTTGTGTAGTTTTTGTCTGCCAGAAACTATAATTCACTAGTTGTGTATCATAAAAGAGTCATCGTTTCTCCTCCTAGGGGTTATTCGAGATTTCTTAATCCAAACCGCAAGTAACGAGGCATTGGCTACCTTAAGAGAGTCATAGTTACTCGTCCCAATTGCTCACCCAGTCTGCCACTTTTCCTTACTGCGGCCAGTCTGCCAGAAGCGATATGTCACTCGTTGTGTATCTTAAGAGATTCATCGTTACTCTTTCCATAGGTTACTGGTATTCTCTGATTCAATGCCTCTCGTGACGAAAAAGTGGCTATCTTAATAGTGCAATACTACTTCCTCCCAGTTGCTCACACAGTTTACTACTTTTTTGTGTAGTTTTTGTCTGCCAGAAACTATAATTCACTAGTTTTGTATCATAAAAGAGTCATCGTTTCTCCTCCTAGGGGTTTTCGAGATTTCTTAATCCAAACCGCAAGTAACGAGGCATTGGCTACCTTAAGAGGGTCATAGTTACTCGTCCCCATTGCTCAACGAGTCTGCCACTTTTTCTTACTGTGGCCAGTCTGCCAGAAGCGATATGTCACTCGTTGTGTATCTTAAGAGATTCATCGTTACTCTTTCCATAGGTTACTGGTATTCTCTGATTCAATGCCTCTCGTGACGAAAAAGTGGCTATCTTAATAGTGCAATACTTCTTCCTCCCAGTTGCTCACACAGTTTACTACTTTTTTGTGTAGTTTTTGTCTGCCAGAAACTATAATTCACAAGTTTTGTATCATAAAAGAGTCATCGTTTCTCCTCCTAGGGGTTATTCGAGACCTCTTAATCCAAACCGCAAGTAACGACACATTGGCTACCTTAAGAGAGTCATAGTTACTCGTCCCAATTGCTCACCCAGTCTGCCACTTTTTCTTACTGCGGCCAGTCTGCCAGAAGCGATATGTCACTCGTTGTGTATCTTAAGAGATTCATCGTTACTCCTTCCATAGGTTACTGGTATTCTCTGAGTCAATACCTCTCTTGACGAAAAAGTGGCTATCTTAATAGTGCAATACTTCTTCCTCCGAGTTGCTCACACAGTTTACTACTTTTTGTGTACTTGCCAGTCTGCCAGAAGCGATATGTCACTAGTTGTGTATCATAAAAGAGTCATCGTTTCTCCTCCTAGGGGTTATTCGAGATTTCTTAATCCAAACCGCAAGTAACGAGGCATTGGCTACCTTAAGAGAGTCATAGTTACTCGTCCCAATTGCTCACCCAGTCTGCCACTTTTCCTTACTGCGGCCAGTCTGCCAGAAGCGATATGTCACTCGTTGTGTATCTTAAGAGATTCATCGTTACTCCTTCCATAGGTTACTGGTATTCTCTGAGTCAATACCTCTCTTGACGAAAAAGTGGCTATCTTAATAGTGCACTACTTCTTCCTCGGAGTTGCTCACACAGTTTACTGCTTTTTGTGTAGTTTTTGTCTGCCAGAAGCGATATGTCACTAGTTGTGTATCATAAAAGAGTCATCGTTTCTCCTCCTAGGGGTTATTCGAGATTTCTTAATCCAAACCGCAAGTAACGAGGCATTGGCTACCTTAAGAGAGTCATAGTTACTCGTCCCAATTGCTCACCCAGTCTGCCACTTTTCCTTACTGCGGCCAGTCTGCCAGAAGCGATATGTCACTCGTTGTGTATCTTAAGAGATTCATCGTTACTCTTTCCATAGGTTACTGGTATTCTCTGATTCAATGCCTCTCATGACGAAAAAGTGGCTATCTTAATAGTGCAATACTACTTCCTCCCAGTTGCTCACACAGTTTACTACTTTTTTGTGTAGTTTTTGTCTGCCAGAAACTATAATTCACTAGTTTTGTATCATAAAAGAGTCATCGTTTCTCCTCCTAGGGGTTTTCGAGATTTCTTAATCCAAACCGCAAGTAACGAGGCATTGGCTACCTTAAGAGGGTCATAGTTACTCGTCCCCATTGCTCAACGAGTCTGCCACTTTTTCTTACTGTGGCCAGTCTGCCAGAAGCGATATGTCACTCGTTGTGTATCTTAAGAGATTCATCGTTACTCTTTCCATAGGTTACTGGTATTCTCTGATTCAATGCCTCTCGTGACGAAAAAGTGGCTATCTTAATAGTGCAATACTTCTTCCTCCCAGTTGCTCACACAGTTTACTACTTTTTTGTGTAGTTTTTGTCTGCCAGAAACTATAATTCACAAGTTTTGTATCATAAAAGAGTCATCGTTTCTCCTCCTAGGGGTTATTCGAGACCTCTTAATCCAAACCGCAAGTAACGAGACATTGGCTACCTTAAGAGAGTCATAGTTACTCGTCCCAATTGCTCACCCAGTCTGCCACTTTTTCTTACTGCGGCCAGTCTGCCAGAAGCGATATGTCACTCGTTGTGTATCTTAAGAGATTCATCGTTACTCCTTCCATAGGTTACTGGTATTCTCTGAGTCAATACCTCTCGTGACGAAAAAGTGGCTATCTTAATAGTGCAATACTTCTTCCTCCCATTTGCTCACACAGTTTACTACTTTTTTGTGTAGTTTTTGTCTGCCAGAAACTATAATTCACTAGTTTTGTATCATAAAAGAGTCATCGTTTCTCCTCCTAGGGGTTATTCGAGACCTCTTAATGCAAACCGCAAGTAACGAGGCATTGGCTACCTTAAGAGAGTCATAGTTACTCGTCCCAATTGCTCACCCAGTCTGCCACTTTTCCTTACTGCGGCCAGTCTGCCAGAAGCGATATGTCACTCGTTGTGTATCTTAAGAGATTCATCGTTACTCTTTCCATAGGTTACTGGTATTCTCTGATTCAATGCCTCTCGTGACGAAAAAGTGGCTATCTTAATAGTGCAATACTTCTTCCTCCGAGTTGCTCACACAGTTTACTACTTTTTGTGTAGTTTTTGTCTGCCAGAAACTATAATTCACTAGCTGTGTATCATAAAAGAGTCATCGTTTCTCCTCCTAGGGGTTTTCGAGATTTCTTAATGCAAACCGCAAGTAACAAGGCATTGGCTACCTTAAGAGAGTCATAGTTACTCGTGCCCATTGCTCACCCAGTCTGCCACTTTTTATTACTGTGGCCAGTCTGCCAGAAGCGATATGTCACTCGTTGTGTATCTTAAGAGATTCATCGTTACTCCTTCCATAGGTTACTGGTATTCACTGATTCAATGCCTCTCGTGACGAAAAAGTGGCTACCTTAATAGTGCAATACTTCTTCCTCGGAGTTGCTCACACAGTTTACTGCTTTTTGTGTAGTTTTTGTCTGCCAGAAACTATAATTCACTAACTGTGTATCATAAAAGAGTCATCGTTTCTCCTCCTAGGGGTTATTCGAGATTTCTTAATCCAAACCGCAAGTAACGAGGCATGGGCTACCTTAAGAGAGTCATAGTTACTCGTCCCAATTGCTCACCCAGTCTGCCACTTTTCCTTACTGCGGCCAGTCTGCCAGAAGCGATATGTCACTCGTTGTGTATCTTAAGAGATTCATCGTTACTCTTTCCATAGGTTACTGGTATTCTCTGATTCAATGCCTCTCGTGACGAAAAAGTGGCAATCTTAATAGTGCAATACTACTTCCTCCCAGTTGCTCACACAGTTTACTGCTTTTTTGTGTAGTTTTTGTCTGCCAGAAACTATAATTCACTAGTTTTGTATCATAAAAGAGTCATCGTTTCTCCTCCTAGGGGTTTTCGAGATTTCTTAATCCAAACCGAAAGTAACGAGGCATTGGCTACCTTAAGAGGGTCATAGTTACTCGTCCCCATTGCTCAACGAGTCTGCCACTTTTTCTTACTGTGGCCAGTCTGCCAGAAGCGATATGTCACTCGTTGTGTATCTTAAGAGATTCATCGTTACTCCTTCCATAGGTTACTGGTATTCTCTGAGTCAATACCTCTCTTGACGAAAAAGTGGCTATCTTAATAGTGCAATACTTCTTCCTCCGAGTTGCTCACACAGTTTACTACTTTTTGTGTACTTGCCAGTCTGCCAGAAGCGATATGTCACTAGTTGTGTATCAGAAAAGAGTCATCGTTTCTCCTCCTAGGGGTTATTCGAGATTTCTTAATCCAAACCGCAAGTAACGAGGCATTGGCTACCTTAAGAGAGTCATAGTTACTCGTCCCAATTGCTCACCCAGTCTGCCACTTTCCTTACTGCGGCCAGTCTGCCAGAAGCGATATGTCACTCGTTGTGTATCTTAAGAGATTCATCGTTACTCTTTCCATAGGTTACTGGTATTCTCTGATTCAATGCCTCTCGTGACGAAAAAGTGGCTATCTTAATAGTGCAATACTTCTTCCTCCCAGTTGCTCACACAGTTTACTACTTTTTTGTGTAGTTTTTGTCTGCCAGAAACTATAATTCACTAGTTTTGTATCATAAAAGAGTCATCGTTTCTCCTCCTAGGGGTTATTCGAGACCTCTTAATCCAAACCGCAAGTAACGAGGCATTGGCTACCTTAAGAGAGTCATAGTTACTCGTCCCAATTGCTCACCCAGTCTGCCACTTTTTCTTACTGCGGCCAGTCTGCCAGAAGCGATATGTCACTCGTTGTGTATCTTAAGAGATTCATCGTTACTCTTTCCATAGGTTACTGGTATTCTCTGATTCAATGCCTCTCGTGACGAAAAAGTGGCTATCTTAATAGTGCAATACTACTTCCTCCCAGTTGCTCACACAGTTTACTACTTTTTTGTGTAGTTTTTGTCTGCCAGAAACTATAATTCACTAGTTTTGTATCATAAAAGAGTCATCGTTTCTCCTCCTAGGGGTTTTCGAGATTTCTTAATCCAAACCGAAAGTAACGAGGCATTGGCTACCTTAAGAGGGTCATAGTTACTCGTCCCCATTGCTCAACGAGTCTGCCACTTTCTCTTACTGTGGCCAGTCTGCCAGAAGCGATATGTCACTCGTTGTGTATCTTAAGAGATTCATCGTTACTCCTTCCATAGGTTACTGGTATTCTCTGAGTCAATACCTCTCTTGACGAAAAAGTGGCTATCTTAATAGTGCAATACTTCTTCCTCGGAGTTGCTCACACAGTTTACTGCTTTTTGTGTAGTTTTTGTCTGCCAGAAACTATAATTCACTAGTTGTGTATCATAAAAGAGTCATCGTTTCTCCTCCTAGGGGTTATTCGAGATTTCTTAATCCAAACCGCAAGTAACGAGGCATTGGCTACCTTAAGAGAGTCATAGTTACTCGTCCCAATTGCTCACCCAGTCTGCCACTTTTCCTTACTGCGGCCAGTCTGCCAGAAGCGATATGTCACTCGTTGTGTATCTTAAGAGATTCATCGTTACTCTTTCCATAGGTTACTGGTATTCTCTGATTCAATGCCTCTCGTGACGAAAAAGTGGCTATCTTAATAGTGCAATACTACTTGCTCCCAGTTGCTCACACAGTTTACTACTTTTTTGTGTAGTTTTTGTCTGCCAGAAACTATAATTCACTAGTTTTGTATCATAAAAGAGTCATCGTTTCTCCTCCTAGGGGTTTTCGAGATTTCTTAATCCAAACCGCAAGTAACGAGGCATTGGCTACCTTAAGAGGGTCATAGTTACTCGTCCCCATTGCTCAACGAGTCTGCCACTTTTTCTTACTGTGGCCAGTCTGCCAGAAGCGATATGTCACTCGTTGTGTATCTTAAGAGATTCATCGTTACTCTTTCCATAGGTTACTGGTATTCTCTGATTCAATGCCTCTCGTGACGAAAAAGTGGCTATCTTAATAGTGCAATACTTCTTCCTCCCAGTTGCTCACACAGTTTACTACTTTTTTGTGTAGTTTTTGTCTGCCAGAAACTATAATTCACAAGTTTTGTATCATAAAAGAGTCATCGTTTCTCCTCCTAGGGGTTATTCGAGACCTCTTAATCCAAACCGCAAGTAACGAGACATTGGCTACCTTAAGAGAGTCATAGTTACTCGTCCCAATTGCTCACCCAGTCTGCCACTTTTTCTTACTGCGGCCAGTCTGCCAGAAGCGATATGTCACTCGTTGTGTATCTTAAGAGATTCATCGTTACTCCTTCCATAGGTTACTGGTATTCTCTGAGTCAATACCTCTCGTGACGAAAAAGTGGCTATCTTAATAGTGCAATACTTCTTCCTCCGAGTTGCTCACACAGTTTACTACTTTTTGTGTAGTTTTTGTCTGCCAGAAACTATAATTCACTAGCTGTGTATCATAAAAGAGTCATCGTTTCTCCTCCTAGGGGTTATTCGAGATTTCTTAATCCAAACCGCAAGTAACGAGGCATTGGCTACCTTAAGAGAGTCATAGTTACTCGTCCCAATTGCTCACCCAGTCTGCCACTTTCCTTACTGCGGCCAGTCTGCCAGAAGCGATATGTCACTCGTTGTGTATCTTAAGAGATTCATCGTTACTCTTTCCATAGGTTACTGGTATTCTCTGTGTCAATGCCTCTCGTGACGAAAAAGTGGCTATCTTAATAGTGCAATACTTCTTCCTCCCATTTGCTCACACAGTTTACTACTTTTTTGTGTAGTTTTTGTCTGCCAGAAACTATAATTCACTAGTTTTGTATCATAAAAGAGTCATCGTTTCTCCTCCTAGGGGTTATTCGAGACCTCTTAATGCAAACCGCAAGTAACGAGGCATTGGCTACCTTAAGAGAGTCATAGTTACTCGTCCCAATTGCTCACCCAGTCTGCCACTTTTCCTTACTGCGGCCAGTCTGCCAGAAGCGATATGTCACTCGTTGTGTATCTTAAGAGATTCATCGTTACTCTTTCCATAGGTTACTGGTATTCTCTGATTCAATGCCTCTCGTGACGAAAAAGTGGCTATCTTAATAGTGCAATAGTTCTTCCTCGGAGTTGCTCACACAGTTTACTGCTTTTTGTGTAGTTTTTGTCTGCCAGAAACTATAATTCACTAACTGTGTATCATAAAAGAGTCATCGTTTCTCCTCCTAGGGGTTATTCGAGATTTCTTAATCCAAACCGCAAGTAACGAGGCATGGGCTACCTTAAGAGAGTCATAGTTACTCGTCCCAATTGCTCACCCAGTCTGCCACTTTTCCTTACTGCGGCCAGTCTGCCAGAAGCGATTTGTCACTCGTTGTGTATCTTAAGAGATTCATCGTTACTCTTTCCATAGGTTACTGGTATTCTCTGATTCAATGCCTCTCGTGACGAAAAAGTGGCAATCTTAATAGTGCAATACTACTTCCTCCCAGTTGCTCACACAGTTTACTACTTTTTTGTGTAGTTTTTGTCTGCCAGAAACTATAATTCACTAGATTTGTATCATAAAAGAGTCATCGTTTCTCCTCCTAGGGGTTTTCGAGATTTCTTAATCCAAACCGAAAGTAACGAGGCATTGGCTACCTTAAGAGGGTCATAGTTACTCGTCCCCATTGCTCAACGAGTCTGCCACTTTTTCTTACTGTGGCCAGTCTGCCAGAAGCGATATGTCACTCGTTGTGTATCTTAAGAGATTCATCGTTACTCCTTCCATAGGTTACTGGTATTCTATGAGTCAATACCTCTCTTGACGAAAAAGTGGCTATCTTAATAGTGCAATACTTCTTCCTCCGAGTTGCTCACACAGTTTACTACTTTTTGTGTACTTGCCAGTCTGCCAGAAGCGATATGTCACTAGTTGTGTATCAGAAAAGAGTCATCGTTTCTCCTCCTAGGGGTTATTCGAGATTTCTTAATCCAAACCGCAAGTAACGAGGCATTGGCTACCTTAAGAGAGTCATAGTTACTCGTCCCAATTGCTCACCCAGTCTGCCACTTTCCTTACTGCGGCCAGTCTGCCAGAAGCGATATGTCACTCGTTGTGTATCTTAAGAGATTCATCGTTACTCTTTCCATAGGTTACTGGTATTCTCTGATTCAATGCCTCTCGTGACGAAAAAGTGGCTATCTTAATAGTGCAATACTTCTTCCTCCCAGTTGCTCACACAGTTTACTACTTTTTTGTGTAGTTTTTGTCTGCCAGAAACTATAATTCACTAGTTTTGTATCATAAAAGAGTCATCGTTTCTCCTCCTAGGGGTTATTCGAGACCTCTTAATCCAAACCGCAAGTAACGAGGCATTGGCTACCTTAAGAGAGTCATAGTTACTCGTCCCAATTGCTCACCCAGTCTGCCACTTTTTCTTACTGCGGATAGTCTGCCAGAAGCGATATGTCACTCGTTGTGTATCTTAAGAGATTCATCGTTACTCTTTCCATAGGTTACTGGTATTCTCTGATTCAATGCCTCTCGTGACGAAAAAGTGGCTATCTTAATAGTGCAATACTTCTTCCTCCCAGTTGCTCACACAGTTTACTACTTTTTTGTGTAGTTTTTGTCTGCCAGAAACTATAATTCACTAGTTTTGTATCATAAAAGAGTCATCGTTTCTCCTCCTAGGGGTTTTCGAGATTTCTTAATCCAAACCGAAAGTAACGAGGCATTGGCTACCTTAAGAGGGACATAGTTACTCGTCCCCATTGCTCAACGAGTCTGCCACTTTTTCTTACTGTGGCCAGTCTGCCAGAAGCGATATGTCACTCGTTGTGTATCTTAAGAGATTCATCGTTACTCCTTCCATAGGTTACTGGTATTCTCTGAGTCAATACCTCTCTTGACGAAAAAGTGGCTATCTTAATAGTGCAATACTTCTTCCTCCGAGTTGCTCACACAGTTTACTACTTTTTGTGTACTTGCCAGTCTGCCAGAAACGATATGTCACTAGTTGTGTATCAGAAAAGAGTCATCGTTTCTCCTCCTAGGGGTTATTCGAGATTTCTTAATCCAAACCGCAAGTAACGAGGCATTGGCTACCTTAAGAGAGTCATAGTTACTCGTCCCAATTGCTCACCCAGTCTGCCACTTTCCTTACTGCGGCCAGTCTGCCAGAAGCGATATGTCACTCGTTGTGTATCTTAAGAGATTCATCGTTACTCTTTCCATAGGTTACTGGTATTCTCTGAGTCAATGCCTCTCGTGACGAAAAAGTGGCTATCTTAATAGTGCAATACTTCTTCCTCCCATTTGCTCACACAGTTTACTACTTTTTTGTGTAGTTTTTGTCTGCCAGAAACTATAATTCACTAGTTTTGTATCATAAAAGAGTCATCGTTTCTCCTCCTAGGGGTTATTCGAGACCTCTTAATGCAAACCGCAAGTAACGAGGCATTGGCTACCTTAAGAGAGTCATAGTTACTCGTCCCAATTGCTCACCCAGTCTGCCACTTTTCCTTACTGCGGCCAGTCTGCCAGAAGCGATATGTCACTCGTTGTGTATCTTAAGATATTCATCGTTACTCTTTCCATAGGTTACTGGTATTCTCTGATTCAATGCCTCTCGTGACGAAAAAGTGGCTATCTTAATAGTGCAATACTTCTTCCTCCGAGTTGCTCACACAGTTTACTACTTTTTGTGTAGTTTTTGTCTGCCAGAAACTATAATTCACTAGCTGTGTATCATAAAAGAGTCATCGTTTCTCCTCCTAGGGGTTTTCGAGATTTCTTAATGCAAACCGCAAGTAACAAGGCATTGGCTACCTTAAGAGAGTCATAGTTACTCGTGCCCATTGCTCACCCAGTCTGCCACTTTTTCTTACTGTGGCCAGTCTGCCAGAAGCGATATGTCACTCGTTGTGTATCTTAAGAGATTCATCGTTACTCCTTCCATAGGTTACTGGTATTCACTGATTCAATGCCTCTCGTGACGAAAAAGTGGCTACCTTTATAGTGCAATACTTCTTCCTCGGAGTTGCTCACACAGTTTACTGCTTTTTGTGTAGTTTTTGTCTGCCAGAAACTATAATTCACTAACTGTGTATCATAAAAGAGTCATCGTTTCTCCTCCTAGGGGTTATTCGAGATTTCTTAATCCAAACCGCAAGTAACGAGGCATGGGCTACCTTAAGAGAGTCATAGTTACTCGTCCCAATTGCTCACCCAATCTGCGACTTTTCCTTACTGCGGCCAGTCTGCCAGAAGCGATATGTCACTCGTTGTGTATCTTAAGAGATTCATCGTTACTCTTTCCATAGGTTACTGGTATTCTCTGATTCAATGCCTCTCGTGACGAAAAAGTGGCAATCTTAATAGTGCAATACTACTTCCTCCCAGTTGCTCACACAGTTTACTACTTTTTTGTGTAGTTTTTGTCTGCCAGAAACTATAATTCACTAGTTTTGTATCATAAAAGAGTCATCGTTTCTCCTCCTAGGGGTTTTCGAGATTTCTTAATCCAAACCGAAAGTAACGAGGCATTGGCTACCTTAAGAGGGTCATAGTTACTCGTCCCCATTGCTCAACGAGTCTGCCACTTTTTCTTACTGTGGCCAGTCTGCCAGAAGCGATATGTCACTCGTTGTGTATCTTAAGAGATTCATCGTTACTCCTTCCATAGGTTACTGGTATTCTCTGAGTCAATACCTCTCTTGACGAAAAAGTGGCTATCTTAATAGTGCAATACTTCTTCCTCCGAGTTGCTCACACAGTTTACTACTTTTTGTGTACTTGCCAGTCTGCCAGAAGCGATATGTCACTAGTTGTGTATCAGAAAAGAGTCATCGTTTCTCCTCCTAGGGGTTATTCGAGATTTCTTAATCCAAACCGCAAGTAACGAGGCATTGGCTACCTTAAGAGAGTCATAGTTACTCGTCCCAATTGCTCACCCAGTCTGCCACTTTCCTTACTGCGGCCAGTCTGCCAGAAGCGATATGTCACTCGTTGTGTATCTTAAGAGATTCATCGTTACTCTTTCCATAGGTTACTGGTATTCTCTGATTCAATGCCTCTCGTGACGAAAAAGTGGCTATCTTAATAGTGCAATACTTCTTCCTCCCAGTTGCTCACACAGTTTACTACTTTTTGTGTACTTGCCAGTCTGCCAGAAACGATATGTCACTAGTTGTGTATCAGAAAAGAGTCATCGTTTCTCCTCCTAGGGGTTATTCGAGATTTCTTTATCCAAACCGCAAGTAACGAGGCATTGGCTACCTTAAGAGAGTCATAGTTACTCGTCCCAATTGCTCACCCAGTCTGCCACTTTCCTTACTGCGGCCAGTCTGCCAGAAGCGATATGTCACTCGTTGTGTATCTTAAGAGATTCATCGTTACTCTTTCCATAGGTTACTGGTATTCTCTGAGTCAATGCCTCTCGTGACGAAAAAGTGGCTATCTTAATAGTGCAATACTTCTTCCTCCCATTTGCTCACACAGTTTACTACTTTTTTGTGTAGTTTTTGTCTGCCAGAAACTATAATTCACTAGTTTTGTATCATAAAAGAGTCATCGTTTCTCCTCCTAGGGGTTATTCGAGACCTCTTAATGCAAACCGCAAGTAACGAGGCATTGGCTACCTTAAGAGAGTCATAGTTACTCGTCCCAATTGCTCACCCAGTCTGCCACTTTTCCTTACTGCGGCCAGTCTGCCAGAAGCGATATGTCACTCGTTGTGTATCTTAAGAGATTCATCGTTTCTCTTTCCATAGGTTACTGGTATTCTCTGATTCAATGCCTCTCGTGACGAAAAAGTGGCTATCTTAATAGTGCAATACTTCTTCCTCCGAGTTGCTCACACAGTTTACTACTTTTTGTGTAGTTTTTGTCTGCCAGAAACTATAATTCACTAGCTGTGTATCATAAAAGAGTCATCGTTTCTCCTCCTAGGGGTTTTCGAGATTTCTTAATGCAAACCGCAAGTAACAAGGCATTGGCTACCTTAAGAGAGTCATAGTTACTCGTGCCCATTGCTCACCCAGTCTGCCACTTTTTCTTACTGTGGCCAGTCTGCCAGAAGCGATATGTCACTCGTTGTGTATCTTAAGAGATTCATCGTTACTCCTTCCATAGGTTACTGGTATTCACTGATTCAATGCCTCTCGTGACGAAAAAGTGGCTACCTTAATAGTGCAATACTTCTTCCTCGGAGTTGCTCACACAGTTTACTGCTTTTTGTGTAGTTTTTGTCTGCCAGAAACTATAATTCACTAACTGTGTATCATAAAAGAGTCATCGTTTCTCCTCCTAGGGGTTATTCGAGATTTCTTAATCCAAACCGCAAGTAACGAGGCATGGGCTACCTTAAGAGAGTCATAGTTACTCGTCCCAATTGCTCACCCAATCTGCCACTTTTCCTTACTGCGGCCAGTCTGCCAGAAGCGATATGTCACTCGTTGTGTATCTTAAGAGATTCATCGTTACTCTTTCCATAGGTTACTGGTATTCTCTGATTCAATGCCTCTCGTGACGAAAAAGTGGCAATCTTAATAGTGCAATACTACTTCCTCCCAGTTGCTCACACAGTTTACTACTTTTTTGTGTAGTTTTTGTCTGCCAGAAACTATAATTCACTAGTTTTGTATCATAAAAGAGTCATCGTTTCTCCTCCTAGGGGTTTTCGAGATTTCTTAATCCAAACCGAAAGTAACGAGGCATTGGCTACCTTAAGAGGGTCATAGTTACTCGTCCCCATTGCTCAACGAGTCTGCCACTTTTTCTTACTGTGGCCAGTCTGCCAGAAGCGATATGTCACTCGTTGTGTATCTTAAGAGATTCATCGTTACTCCTTCCATAGGTTACTGGTATTCTCTGAGTCAATACCTCTCTTGACGAAAAAGTGGCTATCTTAATAGTGCAATACTTCTTCCTCCGAGTTGCTCACACAGTTTACTACTTTTTGTGTACTTGCCAGTCTGCCAGAAGCGATATGTCACTAGTTGTGTATCAGAAAAGAGTCATCGTTTCTCCTCCTAGGGGTTATTCGAGATTTCTTAATCCAAACCGCAAGTAACGAGGCATTGGCTACCTTAAGAGAGTCATAGTTACTCGTCCCAATTGCTCACCCAGTCTGCCACTTTCCTTACTGCGGCCAGTCTGCCAGAAGCGATATGTCACTCGTTGTGTATCTTAAGAGATTCATCGTTACTCTTTCCATAGGTTACTGGTATTCTCTGATTCAATGCCTCTCGTGACGAAAAAGTGGCTATCTTAATAGTGCAATACTTCTTCCTCCCAGTTGCTCACACAGTTTACTACTTTTTTGTGTAGTTTTTGTCTGCCAGAAACTATAATTCACTAGTTTTGTATCATAAAAGAGTCATCGTTTCTCCTCCTAGGGGTTATTCGAGACCTCTTAATCCAAACCGCAAGTAACGAGGCATTGGCTACCTTAAGAGAGTCATAGTTACTCGTCCAAATTGCTCACCCAGTCTGCCACTTTTTCTTACTGCGGCCAGTCTGCCAGAAGCGATATGTCACTCGTTGTGTATCTTAAGAGATTCATCGTTACTCTTTCCATAGGTTACTGGTATTCTCTGATTCAAGGCCTCTCGTGACGAAAAAGTGGCTATCTTAATAGTGCAATACTTCTTCCTCCCAGTTGCTCACACAGTTTACTACTTTTTTGTGTAGTTTTTGTCTGCCAGAAACTATAATTCACTAGTTTTGTATCATAAAAGAGTCATCGTTTCTCCTCCTAGGGGTTTTCGAGATTTCTTAATCCAAACCGAAAGTAACGAGGCATTGGCTACCTTAAGAGGGTCATAGTTACTCGTCCCCATTGCTCAACGAGTCTGCCACTTTTTCTTACTGTGGCCAGTCTGCCAGAAGCGATATGTCACTCGTTGTGTATCTTAAGAGATTCATCGTTACTCCTTCCATAGGTTACTGGTATTCTCTGAGTCAATACCTCTCTTGACGAAAAAGTGGCTATCTTAATAGTGCAATACTTCTTCCTCCGAGTTGCTCACACAGTTTACTACTTTTTGTGTACTTGCCAGTCTGCCAGAAGCGATATGTCACTAGTTGTGTATCAGAAAAGAGTCATCGTTTCTCCTCCTAGGGGTTATTCGAGATTTCTTAATCCAAACCGCAAGTAACGAGGCATTGGCTACCTTAAGAGAGTCATAGTTACTCGTCCCAATTGCTCACCCAGTCTGCCACTTTCCTTACTGCGGCCAGTCTGCCAGAAGCGATATGTCACTCGTTGTGTATCTTAAGAGATTCATCGTTACTCTTTCCATAGGTTACTGGTATTCTCTGATTCAATGCCTCTCGTGACGAAAAAGTGGCTATCTTAATAGTGCAATACTTCTTCCTCCCAGTTGCTCACACAGTTTACTACTTTTTTGTGTAGTTTTTGTCTGCCTGAAACTATAATTCACTAGTTTTGTATCATAAAAGAGTCATCGTTTCTCCTCCTAGGGGTTATTCGAGACCTCTTAATCCAAACCGCAAGTAACGAGGCATTGGCTACCTTAAGAGAGTCATAGTTACTCGTCCCAATTGCTCACCCAGTCTGCCACTTTTTCTTACTGCGGCCAGTCTGCCAGAAGCGATATGTCACTCGTTGTGTATCTTAAGAGATTCATCGTTACTCTTTCCATAGGTTACTGGTATTCTCTGATTCAATGCCTCTCGTGACGAAAAAGTGGCTATCTTAATAGTGCAATACTACTTCCTCCCAGTTGCTCACACAGTTTACTACTTTTTTGTGTAGTTTTTGTCTGCCAGAAACTATAATTCACTAGTTTTGTATCATAAAAGAGTCATCGTTTCTCCTCCTAGGGGTTTTCGAGATTTCTTAATCCAAACCGAAAGTAACGAGGCATTGGCTACCTTAAGAGGGTCATAGTTACTCGTCCCCATTGCTCAACGAGTCTGCCACTTTTTCTTACTGTGGCCAGTCTGCCAGAAGCGATATGTCACTCGTTGTGTATCTTAAGAGATTCATCGTTACTCCTTCCATAGGTTACTGGTATTCTCTGAGTCAATACCTCTCTTGACGAAAAAGTGGCTATCTTAATAGTGCAATACTTCTTCCTCCGAGTTGCTCACACAGTTTACTACTTTTTGTGTACTTGCCAGTCTGCCAGAAGCGATATGTCACTAGTTGTGTATCAGAAAAGAGTCATCGTTTCTCCTCCTAGGGGTTATTCGAGATTTCTTAATCCAAACCGCAAGTAACGAGGCATTGGCTACCTTAAGAGAGTCATAGTTACTCGTCCCAATTGCTCACCCAGTCTGCCACTTTCCTTACTGCGGCCAGTCTGCCAGAAGCGATATGTCACTCGTTGTGTATCTTAAGAGATTCATCGTTACTCTTTCCATAGGTTACTGGTATTCTCTGATTCAATGCCTCTCGTGACGAAAAAGTGGCTATCTTAATAGTGCAATACTTCTTCCTCCCAGTTTCTCACACAGTTTACTACTTTTTTGTGTAGTTTTTGTCTGCCAGAAACTATAATTCACTAGTTTTGTATCATAAAAGAGTCATCGTTTCTCCTCCTAGGGGTTTTCGAGATTTCTTAATCCAAACCGAAAGTAACGAGGCATTGGCTACCTTAAGAGGGTCATAGTTACTCGTCCCCATTGCTCAACGAGTCTGCCACTTTTTCTTACTGTGGCCAGTCTGCCAGAAGCGATATGTCACTCGTTGTGTATCTTAAGAGATTCATCGTTACTCCTTCCATAGGTTACTGGTATTCTCTGAGTCAATACCTCTCTTGACGAAAAAGTGGCTATCTTAATAGTGCAATACTTCTTCCTCCGAGTTGCTCACACAGTTTACTACTTTTTGTGTACTTGCCAGTCTGCCAGAAGCGATATGTCACTAGTTGTGTATCAGAAAAGAGTCATCGTTTCTCCTCCTAGGGGTTATTCGAGATTTCTTAATCCAAACCGCAAGTAACGAGGCATTGGCTACCTTAAGAGAGTCATAGTTACTCGTCCCAATTGCTCACCCAGTCTGCCACTTTCCTTACTGCGGCCAGTCTGCCAGAAGCGATATGTCACTCGTTGTGTATCTTAAGAGATTCATCGTTACTCTTTCCATAGGTTACTGGTATTCTCTGATTCAATGCCTCTCGTGACGAAAAAGTGGCTATCTTAATAGTGCAATACTTCTTCCTCCCAGTTGCTCACACAGTTTACTACTTTTTTGTGTAGTTTTTGTCTGCCAGAAACTATAATTCACTAGTTTTGTATCATAAAAGAGTCATCGTTTCTCCTCCTAGGGGTTATTCGAGACCTCTTAATCCAAACCGCAAGTAACGAGGCATTGGCTACCTTAAGAGAGTCATAGTTACTCGTCCCAATTGCTCACCCAGTCTGCCACTTTTTCTTACTGCGGCCAGTCTGCCAGAAGCGATATGTCACTCGTTGTGTATCTTAAGAGATTCATCGTTACTCTTTCCATAGGTTACTGGTATTCTCTGATTCAATGCCTCTCGTGACGAAAAAGTGGCTATCTTAATAGTGCAATACTACTTCCTCCCAGTTGCTCACACAGTTTACTACTTTTTTGTGTAGTTTTTGTCTGCCAGAAACTATAATTCACTAGTTTTGTATCATAAAAGAGTCATCGTTTCTCCTCCTAGGGGTTTTCGAGATTTCTTAATCCAAACCGAAAGTAACGAGGCATTGGCTACCTTAAGAGGGTCATAGTTACTCGTCCCCATTGCTCAACGAGTCTGCCACTTTTTCTTACTGTGGCCAGTCTGCCAGAAGCGATATGTCACTCGTTGTGTATCTTAAGAGATTCATCGTTACTCCTTCCATAGGTTACTGGTATTCTCTGAGTCAATACCTCTCTTGACGAAAAAGTGGCTATCTTAATAGTGCAATACTTCTTCCTCCGAGTTGCTCACACAGTTTACTACTTTTTGTGTACTTGCCAGTCTGCCAGAAGCGATATGTCACTAGTTGTGTATCAGAAAAGAGTCATCGTTTCTCCTCCTAGGGGTTATTCGAGATTTCTTAATCCAAACCGCAAGTAACGAGGCATTGGCTACCTTAAGAGAGTCATAGTTACTCGTCCCAATTGCTCACCCAGTCTGCCACTTTCCTTACTGCGGCCAGTCTGCCAGAAGCGATATGTCACTCGTTGTGTATCTTAAGAGATTCATCGTTACTCTTTCCATAGGTTACTGGTATTCTCTGATTCAATGCCTCTCGTGACGAAAAAGTGGCTATCTTAATAGTGCAATACTTCTTCCTCCCAGTTGCTCACACAGTTTACTACTTTATTGTGTAGTTTTTGTCTGCCAGAAACTATAATTCACTAGTTTTGTATCATAAAAGAGTCATCGTTTCTCCTCCTAGGGGTTTTCGAGATTTCTTAATCCAAACCGAAAGTAACGAGGCATTGGCTACCTTAAGAGGGCCATAGTTACTCGTCCCCATTGCTCAACGAGTCTGCCACTTTTTCTTACTGTGGCCAGTCTGCCAGAAGCGATATGTCACTCGTTGTGTATCTTAAGAGATTCATCGTTACTCCTTCCATAGGTTACTGGTATTCTCTGAGTCAATACCTCTCTTGACGAAAAAGTGGCTATCTTAATAGTGCAATACTTCTTCCTCCGAGTTGCTCACACAGTTTACTACTTTTTGTGTACTTGCCAGTCTGCCAGAAGCGATATGTCACTAGTTGTGTATCAGAAAAGAGTCATCGTTTCTCCTCCTAGGGGTTATTCGAGATTTCTTAATCCAAACCGCAAGTAACGAGGCATTGGCTACCTTAAGAGAGTCATAGTTACTCGTCCCAACTGCTCACCCAGTCTGCCACTTTCCTTACTGCGGCCAGTCTGCCAGAAGCGATATGTCACTCGTTGTGTATCTTAAGAGATTCATCGTTACTCTTTCCATAGGTTACTGGTATTCTCTGATTCAATGCCTCTCGTGACGAAAAAGTGGCTATCTTAATAGTGCAATACTTCTTCCTCCCAGTTGCTCACACAGTTTACTACTTTTTTGTGTAGTTTTTGTCTGCCAGAAACTATAATTCACTAGTTTTGTATCATAAAAGAGTCATCGTTTCTCCTCCTAGGGGTTATTCGAGACCTCTTAATCCAAACCGCAAGTAACGAGGCATTGGCTACCTTAAGAGAGTCATAGTTACTCGTCCCAATTGCTCACCCAGTCTGCCACTTTTTCTTACTGCGGCCAGTCTGCCAGAAGCGATATGTCACTCGTTGTGTATCTTAAGAGATTCATCGTTACTCTTTCCATAGGTTACTGGTATTCTCTGATTCAATGCCTCTCGTGACGAAAAAGTGGCTATCTTAATAGTGCAATACTACTTCCTCCCAGTTGCTCACACAGTTTACTACTTTTTTGTGTAGTTTTTGTCTGCCAGAAACTATAATTCACTAGTTTTGTATCATAAAAGAGTCATCGTTTCTCCTCCTAGGGGTTTTCGAGATTTCTTAATCCAAACCGAAAGTAACGAGGCATTGGCTACCTTAAGAGGGTCATAGTTACTCGTCCCCATTGCTCAACGAGTCTGCCACTTTTTCTTACTGTGGCCAGTCTGCCAGAAGCGATATGTCACTCGTTGTGTATCTTAAGAGATTCATCGTTACTCCTTCCATAGGTTACTGGTATTCTCTGAGTCAATACCTCTCTTGACGAAAAAGTGGCTATCTTAATAGTGCAATACTTCTTCCTCCGAGTTGCTCACACAGTTTACTACTTTTTGTGTACTTGCCAGTCTGCCAGAAGCGATATGTCACTAGTTGTGTATCAGAAAAGAGTCATCGTTTCTCCTCCTAGTGGTTATTCGAGATTTCTTAATCCAAACCGCAAGTAACGAGGCATTGGCTACCTTAAGAGAGTCATAGTTACTCGTCCCAATTGGTCACCCAGTCTGCCACTTTCCTTACTGCGCCAGTCTGCCAGAAGCGATATGTCACTCGTTGTGTATCTTAAGAGATTCATCGTTACTCTTTCCATAGGTTACTGGTATTCTCTGATTCAATGCCTCTCGTGACGAAAAAGTGGCTATCTTAATAGTGCAATACTTCTTCCTCCCAGTTGCTCACACAGTTTACTACTTTTTTGTGTAGTTTTTGTCTGCCAGAAACTATAATTCACTAGTTTTGTATCATAAAAGAGTCATCGTTTCTCCTCCTAGGGGTTTTCGAGATTTCTTAATCCAAACCGAAAGTAACGAGGCATTGGCTACCTTAAGAGAGTCATAGTTACTCGTCCCCATTGCTCAACGAGTCTGCCCCTTTTTCTTACTGTGGCCAGTCTGCCAGAAGCGATATGTCACTCGTTGTGTATCTTAAGAGATTCATCGTTACTCCTTCCATAGGTTACTGGTATTCTCTGAGTCAATACCTCTCTTGACGAAAAAGTGGCTATCTTAATAGTGCAATACTTCTTCCTCCGAGTTGCTCACACAGTTTACTACTTTTTGTGTACTTGCCAGTCTGCCAGAAGCGATATGTCACTAGTTGTGTATCATAAAAGAGTCATCGTTTCTCCTCCTAGGGGTTATTCGAGATTTCTTAATCCAAACCGCAAGTAACGAGGCATTGGCTACCTTAAGAGAGTCATAGTTACTCGTCCCAATTGCTCACCCAGTCTGCCACTTTTCCTTACTGCGGCCAGTCTGCCAGAAGCGATATGTCACTCGTTGTGTATCTTAAGAGATTCATCGTTACTCTTTCCATAGGTTACTGGTATTCTCTGATTCAATGCCTCTCGTGACGAAAAAGTGGCTATCTTAATAGTGCAATACTTCTTCCTCCCAGTTGCTCACACAGTTTACTACTTTTTTGTGTAGTTTTTGTCTGCCAGAAACTATAATTCACTAGTTTTGTATCATAAAAGAGTCATCGTTTCTCCTCCTAGGGGTTATTCGAGACCTCTTAATCCAAACCGCAAGTAACGAGGCATTGGCTACCTTAAGAGAGTCATAGTTACTCGTCCCAATTGCTCACCCAGTCTGCCACTTTTTCTTACTGCGGCCAGTCTGCCAGAAGCGATAGGTCACTCGTTGTGTATCTTAAGAGATTCATCGTTACTCCTTCCATAGGTTACTGGTATTCTCTGAGTCAATACCTCTCGTGACGAAAAAGTGGCTATCTTAATAGTGCAATACTTCTTCCTCCGAGTTGCTCACACAGTTTACTACTTTTTGTGTAGTTTTTGTCTGCCAGAAACTATAATTCACTAGCTGTGTATCATAAAAGAGTCATCGTTTCTCCTCCTAGGGGTTTTCGAGATTTCTTAATCCAAACCGCAAGTAACGAGGCATTGGCTACCTTAAGAGAGTCATAGTTACTCGTCCCCATTGCTCAACCAGTCTGCCACTTTTTCTTACTTTGGCCAGTCTGCCAGAAGCGATATGTCACTCATTGTGTATCTTAAGAGATTCATCGTTACTCCTTCCATAGGTTACTGGTATTCTCTGAGTCAATACCTCTCTTGACGAAAAAGTGGCTATCTTAATAGTGCAATACTTCTTCCTCCGAGTTGCTCACACAGTTTACTACTTTTTGTGTACTTGCCAGTCTGCCAGAAGCGATATGTCACTAGTTGTGTATCATAAAAGAGTCATCGTTTCTCCTCCTAGGGGTTATTCGAGATTTCTTAATCCAAACCGCAAGTAACGAGGCATTGGCTACCTTAAGAGAGTCATAGTTACTCGTCCCAATTGCTCACCCAGTCTGCCACTTTCCTTACTGCGGCCAGTCTGCCAGAAGCGATATGTCACTCGTTGTGTATCTTAAGAGATTCATCGTTACTCTTTCCATAGGTTACTGGTATTCTCTGATTCAATGCCTCTCGTGACGAAAAAGTGGCTATCTTAATAGTGCAATACTTCTTCCTCCCAGTTGCTCACACAGTTTACTACTTTTTTGTGTAGTTTTTGTCTGCCAGAAACTATAATTCACTAGTTTTGTATCATAAAAGAGTCATCGTTTCTCCTCCTAGGGGTTATTCGAGACCTCTTAATCCAAACCGCAAGTAACGAGGCATTGGCTACCTTAAGAGAGTCATAGTTACTCGTCCCAATTGCTCACCCAGTCTGCCACTTTTTCTTACTGCGGCCAGTCTGCCAGAAGCGATATGTCACTCGTTGTGTATCTTAAGAGATTCATCGTTACTCCTTCCATAGGTTACTGGTATTCTCTGAGTCAATACCTCTCGTGACGAAAAAGTGGCTATCTTAATAGTGCAATACTTCTTCCTCCGAGTTGCTCACACAGTTTACTACTTTTTGTGTAGTTTTTGTCTGCCAGAAACTATAATTCACTAGCTGTGTATCATAAAAGAGTCATCGTTTCTCCTCCTAGGGGTTTTCGAGATTTCTTAATCCAAACCGCAAGTAACGAGGCATTGGCTACCTTAAGAGAGTCATAGTTACTCGTCCCCATTGCTCAACCAGTCTGCCACTTTCTCTTACTTTGGCCAGTCTGCCAGAAGCGATATGTCACTCGTTGTGTATCTTAAGAGATTCATCGTTACTCCTTCCATAGGTTACTGGTATTCTCTGAGTCAATACCTCTCTTGACGAAAAAGTGGCTATCTTAATAGTGCAATACTTCTTCCTCCGAGTTGCTCACACAGTTTACTACTTTTTGTGTACTTGCCAGTCTCCCAGAAGCGATATGTCACTAGTTGTGTATCATAAAAGAGTCATCGTTTCTCCTCCTAGGGGTTATTCGAGATTTCTTAATCCAAACCGCAAGTAACGAGGCATTGGCTACCTTAAGAGAGTCATAGTTACTCGTCCCAATTGCTCACCCAGTCTGCCACTTTCCTTACTGCGGCCAGTCTGCCAGAAGCGATATGTCACTCGTTGTGTATCTTAAGAGATTCATCGTTACTCTTTCCATAGGTTACTGGTATTCTCTGAGTCAATGCCTCTCGTGACGAAAAAGTGGCTATCTTAATAGTGCAATACTTCTTCCTCCCATTTGCTCACACAGTTTACTACTTTTTTGTGTAGTTTTTGTCTGCCAGAAACTATAATTCACTAGTTTTGTATCATAAAAGAGTCATCGTTTCTCCTCCTAGGGGTTATTCGAGACCTCTTAATGCAAACCGCAAGTAACGAGGCATTGGCTACCTTAAGAGAGTCATAGTTACTCGTCCCAATTGCTCACCCAGTCTGCCACTTTTCCTTACTGCGGCCAGTCAGCCAGAAGCGATATGTCACTCGTTGTGTATCTTAAGAGATTCATCGTTACTCTTTCCATAGGTTACTGGTATTCTCTGATTCAATGCCTCTCGTGACGAAAAAGTGGCTATCTTAATAGTGCAATACTTCTTCCTCCGAGTTGCTAACACAGTTTACTACTTTTTGTGTAGTTTTTGTCTGCCAGAAACTATAAATCACTAGCTGTGTATCATAAAAGAGTCATCGTTTCTCCTCCTAGGGGTTTTCGAGATTTCTTAATCCAAACCGCAAGTAACAAGGCATTGGCTACCTTAAGAGAGTCATAGTTACTCGTCCCCATTGCTCACCCAGTCTGCCACTTTTTCTTACTGTGGCCAGTCTACCAGAAGCGATATGTCACTCGTTGTGTATCTTAAGAGATTCATCGTTACTCCTTCCATAGGTTACTGGTATTCACTGATTCAATGCCTCTCGTGACGAAAAAGTGGCTATCTTAATAGTGCAATACTTCTTCCTCCGAGTTGCTCACACAGTTTACTGCTTTTTGTGTAGTTTTTGTCTGCCAGAAACTATAATTCACTAGTTGTGTATCATAAAAGAGTCATCGTTTCTCCTCCTAGGGTTTATTCGAGGTTTCTTAATCCAAACCGCAAGTAACGAGGCATTGGCTACCTTAAGAGAGTCATAGTTACTCGTCCCAATTGCTCACCCAGTCTGCCACTTTTCCTTACTGCGGCCAGTCTGCCAGAAGCGATATGTCACTCGTTATGTATCTTAAGAGATTCATCGTTACTCTTTCCATAGGTTACTGGTATTCTCTGATTCAATGCCTCTCGTGACGAAAAAGTGGCTATCTTAATAGTGCAATACTTCTTCCTCCCAGTTGCTCACACAGTTTACTACTTTTTGTGTAGTTTTTGTCTGCCAGAAGCGATATGACACTAGTTGTGTATCAGAAAAGAGTCATCGTTTCTCCTCCTAGGGGTTATTCGAGACCTCTTAATCCAAACCGCAAGTAACGAGGCATTGGCTACCTTAAGAGAGTCATAGTTACTCGTCCCAATTGCTCACCCAGTCTGCCACTTTTTCTTACTGCGGCCAGTCTGCCAGAAGCGATATGTCACTCGTTGTGTATCTTAAGAGATTCATCGTTACTCCTTCCATAGGTTACTGGTATTCTCTGAGTCAATACCTCTCGTGACGAAAAAGTGGCTATCTTAATAGTGCAATACTTCTTCCTCCGAGTTGCTCACACAGTTTACTACTTTTTGTGTAGTTTTTGTCTGCCAGAAACTATAATTCACTAGCTGTGTATCATAAAAGAGTCATCGTTTCTCCTCCTAGGGGTTTTCGAGATTTCTTAATCCAAACCGCAAGTAACGAGGCATTGGCTACCTTAAGAGAGTCATAGTTACTCGTCCCCATTGCTCAACCAGTCTGCCACTTTTTCTTACTTTGGCCAGTCTGCCAGAAGCGATATGTCACTCGTTGTGTATCTTAAGAGATTCATCGTTACTCCTTCCATAGGTTACTGGTATTCTCTGAGTCAATACCTCTCTTGACGAAAAAGTGGCTATCTTAATAGTGCAATACTTCTTCCTCCGAGTTGCTCACACAGTTTACTACTTTTTGTGTACTTGCCAGTCTGCCAGAAGCGATATGTCACTAGTTGTGTATCATAAAAGAGTCATCGTTTCTCCTCCTAGGGGTTATTCGAGATTTCTTAATCCAAACCGCAAGTAACGAGGCATTGGCTACCTTAAGAGAGTCATAGTTACTCGTCCCAATTGCTCACCCAGTCTGCCACTTTCCTTACTGCGGCCAGTCTGCCAGAAGCGATATGTCACTCGTTGTGTATCTTAAGAGATTCATCGTTACTCTTTCCATAGGTTACTGGTATTCTCTGAGTCAATGCCTCTCGTGACGAAAAAGTGGCTATCTTAATAGTGCAATATTTCTTCCTCCCATTTGCTCACACAGTTTACTACTTTTTTGTGTAGTTTTTGTCTGCCAGAAACTATAATTCACTAGTTTTGTATCATAAAAGAGTCATCGTTTCTCCTCCTAGGGGTTATTCGAGACCTCTTAATGCAAACCGCAAGTAACGAGGCATTGGCTACCTTAAGAGAGTCATAGTTACTTGTCCCAATTGCTCACCCAGTCTGCCACTTATCCTTACTGCGGCCAGTCTGCCAGAAGCGATATGTCACTCGTTGTGTATCTTAAGAGATTCATCGTTACTCTTTCCATAGGTTACTGGTATTCTCTGATTCAATGCCTCTCGTGACGAAAAAGTGGCTATCTTAATAGTGCAATACTTCTTCCTCCGAGTTGCTCACACAGTTTACTACTTTTTGTGTAGTTTTTGTCTGCCAGAAACTATAATTCACTAGCTGTGTATCATAAAAGAGTCATCGTTTCTCCTCCTAGGGGTTATTCGAGATTTCTTAATCCAAACCGCAAGTAACGAGGCATTGGCTACCTTAAGAGAGTCATAGTTACTCGTCCCAATTGCTCACCCAGTCTGCCACTTTCCTTACTGCGGCCAGTCTGCCAGAAGCGATATGTCACTCGTTGTGTATCTTAAGAGATTCATCGTTACTCCTTCCATAGGTTACTGGTATTCTCTGAGTCAATACCTCTCCTGACGAAAAAGTGGCTATCTTAATAGTGCAATACTTCTTCCTCCGAGTTGCTCACACAGTTTACTACTTTTTGTGTAGTTTTTGTCTGCCAGAAACTATAATTCACTAGCTGTGTATCATAAAAGAGTCATCGTTTCTCCTCCTAGGGGTTTTCGAGATTTCTTAATCCAAACCGCAAGTAACGAGGCATTGGCTACCTTAAGAGAGTCATAGTTACTCGTCCCCATTGCTCAACCAGTCTGCCACTTTTTCTTACTTTGGCCAGTCTGCCAGAAGCGATATGTCACTCGTTGTGTATCTTAAGAGATTCATCGTTACTCCTTCCATAGGTTACTGGTATTCTCTGAGTCAATACCTCTCTTGACGAAAAAGTGGCTATCTTAATAGTGCAATACTTCTTCCTCCGAGTTGCTCACACAGTTTACTACTTTTTGTGTACTTGCCAGTCTGCCAGAAGCGATATGTCACTAGTTGTGTATCATAAAAGAGTCATCGTTTCTCCTCCTAGGGGTTATTCGAGATTTCTTAATCCAAACCGCAAGTAACGAGGCATTGGCTACCTTAAGAGAGTCATAGTTACTCGTCCCAATTGCTCACCCAGTCTGCCACTTTCCTTACTGCGGCCAGTCTGCCAGAAGCGATATGTCACTCGTTGTGTATCTTAACAGATTCATCGTTACTCTTTCCATAGGTTACTGGTATTCTCTGAGTCAATGCCTCTCGTGACGAAAAAGTGGCTATCTTAATAGTGCAATACTTCTTCCTCCCATTTGCTCACACAGTTTACTACTTTTTTGTGTAGTTTTTGTCTGCCAGAAACTATAATTCACTAGTTTTGTATCATAAAAGAGTCATCGTTTCTCCTCCTAGGGGTTATTCGAGACCTCTTAATGCAAACCGCAAGTAACGAGGCATTGGCTACCTTAAGAGAGTCATAGTTACTCGTCCCAATTGCTCACCCAGTCTGCCACTTTTCCTTACTGCGGCCAGTCAGCCAGAAGCGATATGTCACTCGTTGTGTATCTTAAGAGATTCATCGTTACTCTTTCCATAGGTTACTGGTATTCTCTGATTCAATGCCTCTCGTGACGAAAAAGTGGCTATCTTAATAGTGCAATACTTCTTCCTCCGAGTTGCTAACACAGTTTACTACTTTTTGTGTAGTTTTTGTCTGCCAGAAACTATAAATCACTAGCTGTGTATCATAAAAGAGTCATCGTTTCTCCTCCTAGGGGTTTTCGAGATTTCTTAATCCAAACCGCAAGTAACAAGGCATTGGCTACCTTAAGAGAGTCATAGTTACTCGTCCCCATTGCTCACCCAGTCTGCCACTTTTTCTTACTGTGGCCAGTCTACCAGAAGCGATATGTCACTCGTTGTGTATCTTAAGAGATTCATCGTTACTCCTTCCATAGGTTACTGGTATTCACTGATTCAATGCCTCTCGTGACGAAAAAGTGGCTATCTTAATAGTGCAATACTTCTTCCTCCGAGTTGCTCACACAGTTTACTGCTTTTTGTGTAGTTTTTGTCTGCCAGAAACTATAATTCACTAGTTGTGTATCATAAAAGAGTCATCGTTTCTCCTCCTAGGGTTTATTCGAGGTTTCTTAATCCAAACCGCAAGTAACGAGGCATTGGCTACCTTAAGAGAGTCATAGTTACTCGTCCCAATTGCTCACCCAGTCTGCCACTTTTCCTTACTGCGGCCAGTCTGCCAGAAGCGATATGTCACTCGTTATGTATCTTAAGAGATTCATCGTTACTCTTTCCATAGGTTACTGGTATTCTCTGATTCAATGCCTCTCGTGACGAAAAAGTGGCTATCTTAATAGTGCAATACTTCTTCCTCCCAGTTGCTCACACAGTTTACTACTTTTTGTGTAGTTTTTGTCTGCCAGAAACTATAATTCACTAGTTTTGTATCATAAAAGAGTCATCGTTTCTCCTCCTAGGGGTTATTCGAGACCTCTTAATCCAAACCGCAAGTAACGAGGCATTGGCTACCTTAAGAGAGTCATAGTTACTCGTCCCAATTGCTCACCCAGTCTGCCACTTTTTCTTAATGCGGCCAGTCTGCCAGAAGCGATATGTCACTCGTTGTGTATCTTAAGAGATTCATCGTTACTCCTTCCATGGGTTACTGGTATTCTCTGAGTCAATACCTCTCGTGACGAAAAAGTGGCTATCTTAATAGTGCAATACTTCTTCCTCCGAGTTGCTCACACAGTTTACTACTTTTTGTGTAGTTTTTGTCTGCCAGAAACTATAATTCACTAGCTGTGTATCATAAAAGAGTCATCGTTTCTCCTCCTAGGGGTTTTCGAGATTTCTTAATCCAAACCGCAAGTAACGAGGCATTGGCTACCTTAAGAGAGTCATAGTTACTCGTCCCCATTGCTCAACCAGTCTGCCACTTTTTCTTACTTTGGCCAGTCTGCCAGAAGCGATATGTCACTCGTTGTGTATCTTAAGAGATTCATCGTTACTCCTTCCATAGGTTACTGGTATTCTCTGAGTCAATACCTCTCTTGACGAAAAAGTGGCTATCTTAATAGTGCAATACTTCTTCCTCCGAGTTGCTCACACAGTTTACTACTTTTTGTGTACTTCCCAGTCTGTCAGAAGCGATATGTCACTAGTTGTGTATCATAAAAGAGTCATCGTTTCTCCTCCTAGGGGTTATTCGAGATTTCTTAATCCAAACCGCAAGTAACGAGGCATTGGCTACCTTAAGAGAGTCATAGTTACTCGTCCCAATTGCTCACCCAGTCTGCCACTTTCCTACTGCGGCCAGTCTGCCAGAAGCGATATGTCACTCGTTGTGTATCTTAAGAGATTCATCGTTACTCTTTCCATAGGTTACTGGTATTCTCTGAGTCAATGCCTCTCGTGACGAAAAAGTGGCTATCTTAATAGTGCAATACTTCTTCCTCCGAGTTGCTCACACAGTTTACTACTTTTTGTGTAGTTTTTGTCTGCCAGAAACTATAATTCACTAGCTGTGTATCATAAAAGAGTCATCGTTTCTCCTCCTAGGGGTTATTCGAGATTTCTTAATCCAAACCGCAAGTAACGAGGCATTGGCTACCTTAAGAGAGTCATAGTTACTCGTCCCAATTGCTCACCCAGTCTGCCACTTTCCTTACTGCGGCCAGTCTGCCAGAAGCGATATGTCACTCGTTGTGTATCTTAAGAGATTCATCGTTACTCTTTCCATAGGTTACTGGTATTCTCTGAGTCAATGCCTCTCGTGACGAAAAAGTGGCTATCTTAATAGTGCAATATTTCTTCCTCCCATTTGCTCACACAGTTTACTACTTTTTTGTGTAGTTTTTGTCTGCCAGAAGCTATAATTCACTAGTTTTGTATCATAAAAGAGTCATCGATTCTCCTCCTAGGGGTTATTCGAGACCTCTTAATGCAAACCGCAAGTAACGAGGCATTGGCTACCTTAAGAGAGTCATAGTTACTCGTCCCAATTGCTCACCCAGTCTGCCACTTATCCTTACTGCGGCCAGTCTGCCAGAAGCGATATGTCACTCGTTGTGTATCTTAAGAGATTCATCGTTACTCTTTCCATAGGTTACTGGTATTCTCTGATTCAATGCCTCTCGTGACGAAAAAGTGGCTATCTTAATAGTGCAATACTTCTTCCTCCGAGTTGCTCACACAGTTTACTACTTTTTGTGTAGTTTTTGTCTGCCAGAAACTATAATTCACTAGTTGTGTATCATAAAAGAGTCATCGTTTCTCCTCCTAGGGGTTATTCGAGGTTTCTTAATCCAAACCGCAAGTAACGAGGCATTGGCTACCATAAGAGAGTCATAGTTACTCGTCCCAATTGCTCACCCAGTCTGCCACTTTTCCTTACTGCGGCCAGTCTGCCAGAAGCGATATGTCACTCGTTGTGTATCTTAAGAGATTCATCGTTACTCTTTCCATAGGTTACTGGTATTCTCTGATTCAATGCCTCTCGTGACGAAAAAGTGGCTATCTTAATAGTGCAATACTACTTCCTCCCAGTTGCTCACACAGTTTACTACTTTTTTGTGTAGTTTTTGTCTGCCAGAAACTATAATTCACTAGTTTTGTATCATAAAAGAGTCATCGTTTCTCCTCCTAGGGGTTTTCGAGATTTCTTAATCCAAACCGCAAGTAACGAGGCATTGGCTACCTTAAGAGGGTCATAGTTACTCGTCCCCATTGCGCAACGAGTCTGCCACTTTTTCTTACTGTGGCCAGTCTGCCAGAAGCGATATGTCACTCGTTGTGTATCTTAAGAGATTCATCGTTACTCTTTCCATAGGTTACTGGTATTCTCTGATTCAATGCCTCTCGTGACGAAAAAGTGGCTATCTTAATAGTGCAATACTTCTTCCTCCCAGTTGCTCACACAGTTTACTACTTTTTTGTGTAGTTTTTGTCTGCCAGAAACTATAATTCACTAGTTTTGTATCATAAAAGAGTCATCGTTTCTCCTCCTAGGGGTTATTCGAGACCTCTTAATCCAAACCGCAAGTAACGAGGCATTGGCTACCTTAAGAGAGTCATAGTTACTCGTCCCAATTGCTCACCCAGTCTGCCACTTTTTCTTACTGCGGCCAGTCTGCCAGAGGCGATATGTCACTCGTTGTGTATCTTAAGAGATTCATCGTTACTCCTTCCATAGGTTACTGGTATTCTCTGAGTCAATACCTCTCGTGACGAAAAAGTGGCTATCTTAATAGTGCAATACTTCTTCCTCCGAGTTGCTCACACAGTTTACTACTTTTTGTGTAGTTTTTGTCTGCCAGAAACTATAATTCACTAGCTGTGTATCATAAAAGAGTCATCGTTTCTCCTCCTAGGGGTTTTCGAGATTTCTTAATCCAAACCGCAAGTAACGAGGCATTGGCTACCTTAAGAGAGTCATAGTTACTCGTCCCCATTGCTCAACCAGTCTGCCACTTTTTCTTACTTTGGCCAGTCTGCCAGAAGCGATATGTCACTCGTTGTGTATCTTAAGAGATTCATCGTTACTCCTTCCATAGGTTACTGGTATTCTCTGAGTCAATACCTCTCTTGACGAAAAAGTGGCTATCTTAATAGTGCAATACTTCTTCCTCCGAGTTGCTCACACAGTTTACTACTTTTTGTGTACTTGCCAGTCTGCCAGAAGCGATATGTCACTAGTTGTGTATCATAAAAGAGTCATCGTTTCTCCTCCTAGGGGTTATTCGAGATTTCTTAATCCAAACCTCAAGTAACGAGGCATTGGCTACCTTAAGAGAGTCATAGTTACTCGTCCCAATTGCTCACCCAGTCTGCCACTTTCCTTACTGCGGCCAGTCTGCCAGAAGCGATATGTCACTCGTTGTGTATCTTAAGAGATTCATCGTTACTCTTTCCATAGGTTACTGGTATTCTCTGAGTCAATGCCTCTCGTGACGAAAAAGTGGCTATCTTAATAGTGCAATACTTCTTCCTCCCATTTGCTCACACAGTTTACTACTTTTTTGTGTAGTTTTTGTCTGCCAGAAACTATAATTCACTAGTTTTGTATCATAAAAGAGTCACCGTTTCTCCTCCTAGGGGTTATTCGAGATTTCTTAATCCAAACCGCAAGTAACGAGGCATTGGCTACGTTAAGAGAGTCATAGTTACTCGTCCCAATTGCTCACCCAGTCTGCCACTTTTCCTTACTGCGGCCAGTCTGCCAGAAGCGATATGTCACTCGTTGTGTATCTTAAGAGATTCATCGTTACTCTTTCCATAGGTTACTGGTATTCTCTGATTCAATGCCTCTCGTGACGAAAAAGTGGCTATCTTAATAGTGCAATACTACTTCCTCCCAGTTGCTCACACAGTTTACTACTTTTTTGTGTAGTTTTTGTCTGCCAGAAACTATAATTCACTAGTTTTGTATCATAAAAGAGTCATCGTTTCTCCTCCTAGGGGTTTTCGAGATTTCTTAATCCAAACCGCAAGTAACGAGGCATTGGCTACCTTAAGAGGGTCATAGTTACTCGTCCCCATTGCTCAACGAGTCTGCCACTTTTTCTTGCTGCGGCCAGTCTGCCAGAAGCGATATGTCACTCGTTGTGTATCTTAAGAGATTCATCGTTACTCTTTCCATAGGTTACTGGTATTCTCTGAGTCAATGCCTCTCGTGACGAAAAAGTGGCTATCTTAATAGTGCAATATTTCTTCCTCCCATTTGCTCACACAGTTTACTACTTTTTTGTGTAGTTTTTGTCTGCCAGAAACTATAATTCACTAGTTTTGTATCATAAAAGAGTCATCGTTTCTCCTCCTAGGGGTTATTCGAGACCTCTTAATGCAAACCGCAAGTAACGAGGCATTGGCTACCTTAAGAGAGTCATAGTTACTCGTCCCAATTGCTCACCCAGTCTGCCACTTATCCTTACTGCGGCCAGTCTGCCAGAAGCGATATGTCACTCGTTGTGTATCTTAAGAGATTCATCGTTACTCTTTCCATAGGTTACTGGTATTCTCTGATTCAATGCCTCTCGTGACGAAAAAGTGGCTATCTTAATAGTGCAATACTTCTTCCTCCGAGTTGCTCACACAGTTTACTACTTTTTGTGTAGTTTTTGTCTGTCAGAAACTATAATTCACTAGTTGTGTATCATAAAAGAGTCATCGTTTCTCCTCCTAGGGGTTATTCGAGGTTTCTTAATCCAAACCGCAAGTAACGAGGCATTGGCTACCTTAAGAGAGTCATAGTTACTCGTCCCAATTGCTCACCCAGTCTGCCACTTTTCCTTACTGCGGCCAGTCTGCCAGAAGCGATATGTCACTCGTTGTGTATCTTAAGAGATTCATCGTTACTCTTTCCATAGGTTACTGGTATTCTCTGATTCAATGCCTCTCGTGACGAAAAAGTGGCTATCTTAATAGTGCAATACTACTTCCTCCCAGTTGCTCACACAGTTTACTACTTTTTTGTGTAGTTTTTGTCTGCCAGAAACTATAATTCACTAGTTTTGTATCATAAAAGAGTCATCGTTTCTCCTCCTAGGGGTTTTCGAGATTTCTTAATCCAAACCGCAAGTAACGAGGCATTGGCTACCTTAAGAGGGTCATAGTTACTCGTCCCCATTGCGCAACGAGTCTGCCACTTTTTCTTACTGTGGCCAGTCTGCCAGAAGCGATATGTCACTCGTTGTGTATCTTAAGAGATTCATCGTTACTCTTTCCATAGGTTACTGGTATTCTCTGATTCAATGCCTCTCGTGACGAAAAAGTGGCTATCTTAATAGTGCAATACTTCTTCCTCCCAGTTGCTCACACAGTTTACTACTTTTTTGTGTAGTTTTTGTCTGCCAGAAACTATAATTCACTAGTTTTGTATCATAAAAGAGTCATCGTTTCTCCTCCTAGGGGTTATTCGAGACCTCTTAATCCAAACCGCAAGTAACGGGGCATTGGCTACGTTAAGAGAGTCATAGTTACTCGTCCCAATTGCTCACCCAGTCTGCCACTTTTTCTTACTGCGGCCAGTCTGCCAGAGGCGATATGTCACTCGTTGTGTATCTTAAGAGATTCATCGTTACTCCTTCCATAGGTTACTGGTATTCTCTGAGTCAATACCTCTCGTGACGAAAAAGTGGCTATCTTAATAGTGCAATACTTCTTCCTCCGAGTTGCTCACACGGTTTACTACTTTTTGTGTAGTTTTTGTCTGCCAGAAACTATAAATCACTAGCTGTGTATCATAAAAGTGTCATCGTTTCTCCTCCTAGGGGTTTTCGAGATTTCTTAATCCAAACCGCAAGTAACGAGGCATTGGCTACCTTAAGAGAGTCATAGTTACTCGTCCCCATTGCTCAACCAGTCTGCCACTTTTTCTTACTTTGGCCAGTCTGCCAGAAGCGATATGTCACTCGTTGTGTATCTTAAGAGATTCATCGTTACTCCTTCCATAGGTTACTGGTATTCTCTGAGTCAATACCTCTCTTGACGAAAAAGTGGCTATCTTAATAGTGCAATACTTCTTCCTCCGAGTTGCTCACACAGTTTACTACTTTTTGTGTACTTGCCAGTCTGCCAGAAGCGATATGTCACTAGTTGTGTATCATAAAAGAGTCATCGTTTCTCCTCCTAGGGGTTATTCGAGATTTCTTAATCCAAACCTCAAGTAACGAGGCATTGGCTACCTTAAGAGAGTCATAGTTACTCGTCCCAATTGCTCACCCAGTCTGCCACTTTCCTTACTGCGGCCAGTCTGCCAGAAGCGATATGTCACTCGTTGTGTATCTTAAGAGATTCATCGTTACTCTTTCCATAGGTTACTGGTATTCTCTGAGTCAATGCCTCTCGTGACGAAAAAGTGGCTATCTTAATAGTGCAATACTTCTTCCTCCCATTTGCTCACACAGTTTACTACTTTTTTGTGTAGTTTTTGTCTGCCAGAAACTATAATTCACTAGTTTTGTATCATAAAAGAGTCATCGTTTCTCCTCCTAGGGGTTATTCGAGATTTCTTAATCCAAACCGCAAGTAACGAGGCATTGGCTACGTTAAGAGAGTCATAGTTACTCGTCCCAATTGCTCACCCAGTCTGCCACTTTTCCTTACTGCGGCCAGTCTGCCAGAAGCGATATGTCACTCGTTGTGTATCTTAAGAGATTCATCGTTACTCTTTCCATAGGTTACTGGTATTCTCTGATTCAATGCCTCTCGTGACGAAAAAGTGGCTATCTTAATAGTGCAATACTACTTCCTCCCAGTTGCTCACACAGTTTACTACTTTTTTGTGTAGTTTTTGTCTGCCAGAAACTATAATTCACTAGTTTTGTATCATAAAAGAGTCATCGTTTCTCCTCCTAGGGGTTTTCGAGATTTCTTAATCCAAACCGCAAGTAACGAGGCATTGGCTACCTTAAGAGGGTCATAGTTACTCGTCCCCATTGCTCAACGAGTCTGCCACTTTTTCTTACTGTGGCCAGTCTGCCAGAAGCGATATGTCACTCGTTGTGTATCTTAAGAGATTCATCGTTACTCCTTCCATAGGTTACTGGTATTCTCTGATTCAATGCCTCTCGTGACGAAAAAGTGGCTATCTTAATAGTGCAATACTTCTTCCTCCGAGTTGCTCACACAGTTTACTACTTTTTGTGTAGTTTTTGTCTGCCAGAAACTATAATTCACTAGTTGTGTATCATAAAAGAGTCATCGTTTCTCCTCCTAGGGGTTATTCGAGGTTTCTTAATCCAAACCGCAAGTAACGAGGCATTGGCTACCTTAAGAGAGTCATAGTTACTCGTCCCAATTGCTCACCCAGTCTGCCACTTTTCCTTACTGCGGCCAGTCTGCCAGAAGCGATATGTCACTCGTTGTGTATCTTAAGAGATTCATCGTTACTCTTTCCATAGGTTACTGGTATTCTCTGATTCAATGCCTCTCGTGACGAAAAAGTGGCTATCTTAATAGTGCAATACTACTTCCTCCCAGTTGCTCACACAGTTTACTACTTTTTTGTGTAGTTTTTGTCTGCCAGAAACTATAATTCACTAGTTTTGTATCATAAAAGAGTCATCGTTTCTCCTCCTAGGGGTTTTCGAGATTTCTTAATCCAAACCGCAAGTAACGAGGCATTGGCTACCTTAAGAGGGTCATAGTTACTCGTCCCCATTGCGCAACGAGTCTGCCACTTTTTCTTACTGTGGCCAGTCTGCCAGAAGCGATATGTCACTCGTTGTGTATCTTAAGAGATTCATCGTTACTCTTTCCATAGGTTACTGGTATTCTCTGATTCAATGCCTCTCGTGACGAAAAAGTGGCTATCTTAATAGTGCAATACTTCTTCCTCCGAGTTGCTCACACAGTTTACTACTTTTTGTGTAGTTTTTGTCTGCCAGAAACTATAATTCACTAGCTGTGTATCATAAAAGAGTCATCGTTTCTCCTCCTAGGGGTTTTCGAGATTTCTTAATCCAAACCGCAAGTAACGAGGCATTGGCTACCTTAAGAGAGTCATAGTTACTCGTCCCCATTGCTCAACCAGTCTGCCACTTTTTCTTACTTTGGCCAGTCTGCCAGAAGCGATATGTCACTCGTTGTGTATCTTAAGAGATTCATCGTTACTCCTTCCATAGGTTACTGGTATTCTCTGAGTCAATACCTCTCTTGACGAAAAAGTGGCTATCTTAATAGTGCAATACTTCTTCCTCCGAGTTGCTCACACAGTTTACTACTTTTTGTGTACTTGCCAGTCTGCCAGAAGCGATATGTCACTAGTTGTGTATCATAAAAGAGTCATCGTTTCTCCTCCTAGGGGTTATTCGAGATTTCTTAATCCAAACCTCAAGTAACGAGGCATTGGCTACCTTAAGAGAGTCATAGTTACTCGTCCCAATTGCTCACCCAGTCTGCCACTTTCCTTACTGCGGCCAGTCTGCCAGAAGCGATATGTCACTCGTTGTGTATCTTAAGAGATTCATCGTTACTCTTTCCATAGGTTACTGGTATTCTCTGAGTCAATGCCTCTCGTGACGAAAAAGTGGCTATCTTAATAGTGCAATACTTCTTCCTCCCATTTGCTCACACAGTTTACTACTTTTTTGTGTAGTTTTTGTCTGCCAGAAACTATAATTCACTAGTTTTGTATCATAGAAGAGTCATCGTTTCTCCTCCTAGGGGTTATTCGAGATTTCTTAATCCAAACCGCAAGTAACGAGGCATTGGCTACGTTAAGAGAGTCATAGTTACTCGTCCCAATTGCTCACCCAGTCTGCCACTTTTCCTTACTGCGGCCAGTCTGCCAGAAGCGATATGTCACTCGTTGTGTATCTTAAGAGATTCATCGTTACTCTTTCCATAGGTTACTGGTATTCTCTGATTCAATGCCTCTCGTGACGAAAAAGTGGCTATCTTAATAGTGCAATACTACTTCCTCCCAGTTGCTCACACAGTTTACTACTTTTTTGTGTAGTTTTTGTCTGCCAGAAACTATAATTCACTAGTTTTGTATCATAAAAGAGTCATCGTTTCTCCTCCTAGGGGTTTTCGAGATTTCTTAATCCAAACCGCAAGTAACGAGGCATTGGCTACCTTAAGAGGGTCATAGTTACTCGTCCCCATTGCTCAACGAGTCTGCCACTTTTTCTTGCTGCGGCCAGTCTGCCAGAAGCGATATGTCACTCGTTGTGTATCTTAAGAGATTCATCGTTACTCTTTCCATAGGTTACTGGTATTCTCTGAGTCAATGCCTCTCGTGACGAAAAAGTGGCTATCTTAATAGTGCAATACTTCTTCCTCCCATTTGCTCACACAGTTTACTACTTTTTTGTGTAGTTTTTGTCTGCCAGAAACTATAATTCACTAGTTTTGTATCATAAAAGAGTCATCGTTTCTCCTCCTAGGGGTTTTCGAGATTTCTTAATCCAAACCGCAAGTAACGAGGCATTGGCTACCTTAAGAGGGTCATAGTTACTCGTCCCCATTGCTCAACGAGTCTGCCACTTTTTCTTGCTGCGGCCAGTCTGCCAGAAGCGATATGTCACTCGTTGTGTATCTTAAGAGATTCATCGTTACTCTTTCCATAGGTTACTGGTATTCTCTGAGTCAATGCCTCTCGTGACGAAAAAGTGGCTATCTTAATAGTGCAATATTTCTTCCTCCCATTTGCTCACACAGTTTACTACTTTTTTGTGTAGTTTTTGTCTGCCAGAAACTATAATTCACTAGTTCTGTATCATAAAAGAGTCATCGTTTCTCCTCCTAGGGGTTATTCGAGACCTCTTAATGCAAACCGCAAGTAACGAGGCATTGGCTACCTTAAGAGAGTCATAGTTACTCGTCCCAATTGCTCACCCAGTCTGCCACTTATCCTTACTGCGGCCAGTCTGCCAGAAGCGATATGTCACTCGTTGTGTATCTTAAGAGATTCATCGTTACTCTTTCCATAGGTTACTGGTATTCTCTGATTCAATGCCTCTCGTGACGAAAAAGTGGCTATCTTAATAGTGCAATACTTCTTCCTCCGAGTTGCTCACACAGTTTACTACTTTTTGTGTAGTTTTTGTCTGCCAGAAACTATAATTCACTAGTTGTGTATCATAAAAGAGTCATCGTTTCTCCTCCTAGGGGTTATTCGAGGTTTCTTAATCCAAACCGCAAGTAACGAGGCATTGGCTACCTTAAGAGAGTCATAGTTACTCGTCCCAATTGCTCACCCAGTCTGCCACTTTTCCTTACTGCGGCCAGTCTGCCAGAAGCGATATGTCACTCGTTGTGTATCTTAAGAGATTCATCGTCACTCTTTCCATAGGTTACTGGTATTCTCTGATTCAATGCCTCTCGTGACGAAAAAGTGGCTATCTTAATAGTGCAATACTACTTCCTCCCAGTTGCTCACACAGTTTACTACTTTTTTGTGTAGTTTTTGTCTGCCAGAAACTATAATTCACTAGTTTTGTATCATAAAAGAGTCATCGTTTCTCCTCCTAGGGGTTTTCGAGATTTCTTAATCCAAACCGCAAGTAACGAGGCATTGGCTACCTTAAGAGGGTCATAGTTACTCGTCCCCATTGCGCAACGAGTCTGCCACTTTTTCTTACTGTGGCCAGTCTGCCAGAAGCGATATGTCACTCGTTGTGTATCTTAAGAGATTCATCGTTACTCTTTCCATAGGTTACTGGTATTCTCTGATTCAATGCCTCTCGTGACGAAAAAGTGGCTATCTTAATAGTGCAATACTTCTTCCTCCCAGTTGCTCACACAGTTTACTACTTTTTTGTGTAGTTTTTGTCTGCCAGAAACTATAATTCACTAGTTTTGTATCATAAAAGAGTCATCGTTTCTCCTCCTAGGGGTTATTCGAGACCTCTTAATCCAAACCGCAAGTAACGAGGCATTGGCTACGTTAAGAGAGTCATAGTTACTCGTCCCAATTGCTCACCCAGTCTGCCACTTTTTCTTACTGCGGCCAGTCTGCCAGAGGCGATATGTCACTCGTTGTGTATCTTAAGAGATTCATCGTTACTCCTTCCATAGGTTACTGGTATTCTCTGAGTCAATACCTCTCGTGACGAAAAAGTGGCTATCTTAATAGTGCAATACTTCTTCCTCCGAGTTGCTCACACAGTTTACTACTTTTTGTGTAGTTTTTGTCTGCCAGAAACTATAATTCACTAGCTGTGTATCATAAAAGAGTCATCGTTTATCCTCCTAGGGGTTTTCGAGATTTCTTAATCCAAACCGCAAGTAACGAGGCATTGGCTACCTTAAGAGAGTCATAGTTACTCGTCCCCATTGCTCAACCAGTCTGCCACTTTTTCTTACTTTGGCCAGTCTGCCAGAAGCGATATGTCACTCGTTGTGTATCTTAAGAGATTCATCGTTACTCCTTCCATAGGTTACTGGTATTCTCTGAGTCAATACCTCTCTTGACGAAAAAGTGGCTATCTTAATAGTGCAATACTTCTTCCTCCGAGTTGCTCACACAGTTTACTACTTTTTGTGTACTTGCCAGTCTGCCAGAAGCGATATGTCACTAGTTGTGTATCATAAAAGAGTCATCGTTTCTCCTCCTAGGGGTTATTCGAGATTTCTTAATCCAAACCTCAAGTAACGAGGCATTGGCTACCTTAAGAGAGTCATAGTTACTCGTCCCAATTGCTCACCCAGTCTGCCACTTTCCTTACTGCGGCCAGTCTGCCAGAAGCGATATGTCACTCGTTGTGTATCTTAAGAGATTCATCGTTACTCTTTCCATAGGTTACTGGTATTCTCTGAGTCAATGCCTCTCGTGACGAAAAAGTGGCTATCTTAATAGTGCAATACTTCTTCCTCCCATTTGCTCACACAGTTTACTACTTTTTTGTGTAGTTTTTGTCTGCCAGAAACTATAATTCACTAGTTTTGTATCATAAAAGAGTCATCGTTTCTCCTCCTAGGGGTTATTCGAGATTTCTTAATCCAAACCGCAAGTAACGAGGCATTGGCTACCTTAAGAGAGTCATAGTTACTCGTCCCAATTGCTCACCCAGTCTGCCACTTTTCCTTACTGCGGCCAGTCTGCCAGAAGCGATATGTCACTCGTTGTGTATCTTAAGAGATTCATCGTTACTCTTTCCATAGGTTACTGGTATTCTCTGATTCAATGCCTCTCGTGACGAAAAAGTGGCTATCTTAATAGTGCAATACTACTTCCTCCCAGTTGCTCACACAGTTTACTACTTTTTTGTGTAGTTTTTGTCTGCCAGAAACTATAATTCACTAGTTTTGTATCATAAAAGAGTCATCGTTTCTCCTCCTAGGGGTTTTCGAGATTTCTTAATCCAAACCGCAAGTAACGAGGCATTGGCTACCTTAAGAGGGTCATAGTTACTCGTCCCCATTGCTCAACGAGTCTGCCACTTTTTCTTACTGTGGCCAGTCTGCCAGAAGCGATATGTCACTCGTTGTGTATCTTAAGAGATTCATCGTTACTCCTTCCATAGGTTACTGGTATTCTCTGAGTCAATACCTCTCTTGACGAAAAAGTGGCTATCTTAATAGTGCAATACTTCTTCCTCCGAGTTGCTCACACAGTTTACTACTTTTTGTGTACTTGCCAGTCTGCCAGAAGCGATATGACACTAGTTGTGTATCATAAAAGAGTCATCGTTTCTCCTCCTAGGGGTTATTCGAGATTTCTTAATCCAAACCGCAAGTAACGAGGCATTGGCTACCTTAAGAGAGTCATAGTTACTCGTCCCAATTGCTCACCCAGTCTGCCACTTTTCCTTACTGCGGCCAGTCTGCCAGAAGCGATATGTCACTCGTTGTGTATCTTAAGAGATTCATCGTTACTCTTTCCATAGGTTACTGGTATTCTCTGAGTCAATGCCTCTCGTGACGAAAAAGTGGCTATCTTAATAGTGCAATACTTCTTCCTCCCATTTGCTCACACAGTTTACTACTTTTTTGTGTAGTTTTTGTCTGCCAGAAACTATAATTCACTAGTTTTGTATCATAAAAGAGTCATCGTTTCTCCTCCTAGGGGTTATTCGAGACCTCTTAATGCAAACCGCAAGTAACGAGGCATTGGCTACCTTAAGAGAGTCATAGTTACTCGTCCCAATTGCTCACCCAGTCTGCCACTTTTCCTTACTGCGGCCAGTCTGCCAGAAGCGATATGTCACTCGTTGTGTATCTTAAGAGATTCATCGTTACTCCTTCCATAGGTTACTGGTATTCTCTGAGTCAATACCTCTCTTGACGAAAAAGTGGCTATCTTAATAGTGCAATACTTCTTCCTCCGAGTTGCTCACACAGTTTACTGCTTTTTGTGTAGTTTTTGTCTGCCAGAAACTATAATTGACTAGTTGTGTATCATAAAAGAGTCATCGTTTCTCCTCCTAGGGGTTATTCGAGATTTCTTAATCCAAACCGCAAGTAATGAGGCATTGGCTACGTTAAGAGAGTCATAGTTACTCGTCCCAATTGCTCACCCAGTCTGCCACTTTTCCTTACTGCGGCCAGTCTGCCAGAAGCGATATGTCACTCGTTGTGTATCTTAAGAGATTCATCGTTACTCTTTCCATAGGTTACTGGTATTCTCTGAGTCAATACCTCTCTTGACGAAAAAGTGGCTATCTTAATAGTGCAATACTTCTTGCTCCGAGTTGCTCAAACAGTTTACTACTTTTGTGTACTTGCCAGTCTGCCAGAAGCGATATGTCACTAGTTGTGTATCATAAAAGAGTCATCGTTTCTCCTCCTAGGGGTTATTCGAGATTTCTTAATCCAAACCGCAAGTAACGAGGCATTGGCTACCTTAAGAGAGTCATAGTTACTCGTCCCAATTGCTCACCCAGTCTGCCACTTTCCTTACTGCGGCCAGTCTGCCAGAAGCGATATGTCACTCTTTGTGTATCTTAAGAGATTCATCGTTACTCTTTCCATAGGTTACTGGTATTCTCTGAGTCAATGCCTCTCGTGACGAAAAAGTGGCTATCTTAATAGTGCAATACTTCTTCCTCCCATTTGCTCACACAGTTTACTACTTTTTTGTGTAGTTTTTGTCTGCCAAAAACTATAATTCACTAGTTTTGTATCATAAAAGAGTCATCGTTTCTCCTCCTAGGGGTTATTCGAGACCTCTTAATGCAAACCGCAAGTAACGAGGCATTGGCTACCTTAAGAGAGTCATAGTTACTCGTCCCAATTGCTCACCCAGTCTGCCACTTTTCCTTACTGCGTCCAGTCTGCCAGAAGCGATATGTCACTCGTTGTGTATCTTAAGAGATTCATCGTTACTCTTTCCATAGGTTACTGGTATTCTCTGATTCAATGCCTCTCGTGACGAAAAAGTGGCTATCTTAATAGTGCAATACTTCTTCCTCCGAGTTGCTCACACAGTTTACTACTTTTTGTGTAGTTTTTGTCTGCCAGAAACTATAATTCACTAGCTGTGTATCATAAAAGAGTCATCGTTTCTCCTCCTAGGGGTTATTCGAGATTTCTTAATCCAAACCGCAAGTAACGAGGCATTGGCTACCTTAAGAGAGTCATAGTTACTCGTCCCAATTGCTCACCCAGTCTGCCACTTTTCCTTACTGCGGCCAGTCTGCCAGAAGCGATATGTCACTCGTTGTGTATCTTAAGAGATTCATCGTTACTCCTTCCATAGGTTACTGGTATTCTCTGAGTCAATACCTCTCTTGACGAAAAAGTGGCTATCTTAATAGTGCAATACTTCTTCCTCCGAGTTGCTCACACAGTTTACTGCTTTTTGTGTAGTTTTTGTCTGCCAGAAACTATAATTCACTAGTTGTGTATCATAAAAGAGTCATCGTTTCTCCTCCTAGGGGTTATTCGAGATTTCTTAATCCAAACCGCAAGTAACGAGGCATTGGCTACCTTAAGAGAGTCATAGTTACTCGTCCCAATTGCTCACCCAGTCTGCCACTTTCCTTACTGCGGCCAGTCTGCCAGAAGCGATATGTCACTCTTTGTGTATCTTAAGAGATTCATCGTTACTCTTTCCATAGGTTACTGGTATTCTCTGAGTCAATGCCTCTCGTGACGAAAAAGTGGCTATCTTAATAGTGCAATACTTCTTCCTCCCATTTGCTCACACAGTTTACTACTTTTTTGTGTAGTTTTTGTCTGCCAGAAACTATAATTCACTAGTTTTGTATCATAAAAGAGTCATCGTTTCTCCTCCTAGGGGTTTTCGAGATTTCTTAATCCAAACCGCAAGTAACGAGGCATTGGCTACCTTAAGAGGGTCATAGTTACTCGTCCCCATTGCTCAACGAGTCTGCCACTTTTTCTTACTGTGGCCAGTCTGCCAGAAGCGATATGTCACTCGTTGTGTATCTTAAGAGATTCATCGTTACTCCTTCCATAGGTTACTGGTATTCTCTGAGTCAATACCTCTCTTGACGAAAAAGTGGCTATCTTAATAGTGCAATACTTCTTCCTCCGAGTTGCTCACACAGTTTACTGCTTTTTGTGTAGTTTTTGTCTGCCAGAAACTATAATTCACTAGTTGTGTATCATAAAAGAGTCATCGTTTCTCCTCCTAGGGGTTATTCGAGATTTCTTAATCCAAACCGCAAGTAACGAGGCATTGGCTACCTTAAGAGAGTCATAGTTACTCGTCCCAATTGCTCACCCAGTCTGCCACTTTCCTTACTGCGGCCAGTCTGCCAGAAGCGATATGTCACTCTTTGTGTATCTTAAGAGATTCATCGTTACTCTTTCCATAGGTTACTGGTATTCTCTGAGTCAATGCCTCTCGTGACGAAAAAGTGGCTATCTTAATAGTGCAATACTTCTTCCTCCCATTTGCTCACACAGTTTACTACTTTTTTGTGTAGTTTTTGTCTGCCAGAAACTATAATTCACTAGTTTTGTATCATAAAAGAGTCATCGTTTCTCCTCCTAGGGGTTTTCGAGATTTCTTAATCCAAACCGCAAGTAACGAGGCATTGGCTACCTTAAGAGGGTCATAGTTACTCGTCCCCATTGCTCAACGAGTCTGCCACTTTTTCTTACTGTGGCCAGTCTGCCAGAAGCGATATGTCACTCGTTGTGTATCTTAAGAGATTCATCGTTACTCCTTCCATAGGTTACTGGTATTCTCTGAGTCAATACCTCTCTTGACGAAAAAGTGGCTATCTTAATAGTGCAATACTTCTTGCTCCGAGTTGCTCACACAGTTTACTACTTTTGTGTACTTGCCAGTCTGCCAGAAGCGATATGTCACTAGTTGTGTATCATAAAAGAGTCATCGTTTCTCCTCCTAGGGGTTATTCGAGATTTCTTAATCCAAACCGCAAGTAACGAGGCATTGGCTACCTTAAGAGAGTCATAGTTACTCGTCCCAATTGCTCACCCAGTCTGCCACTTTCCTTACTGCGGCCAGTCTGCCAGAAGCGATATGTCACTCTTTGTGTATCTTAAGAGATTCATCGTTACTCTTTCCATAGGTTACTGGTATTCTCTGAGTCAATGCCTCTCGTGACGAAAAAGTGGCTATCTTAATAGTGCAATACTTCTTCCTCCCATTTGCTCACACAGTTTACTACTTTTTTGTGTAGTTTTTGTCTGCCAAAAACTATAATTCACTAGTTTTGTATCATAAAAGAGTCATCGTTTCTCCTCCTAGGGGTTATTCGAGACCTCTTAATGCAAACCGCAAGTAACGAGGCATTGGCTACCTTAAGAGAGTCATAGTTACTCGTCCCAATTGCTCACCCAGTCTGCCACTTTTCCTTACTGCGTCCAGTCTGCCAGAAGCGATATGTCACTCGTTGTGTATCTTAAGAGATTCATCGTTACTCTTTCCATAGGTTACTGGTATTCTCTGATTCAATGCCTCTCGTGACGAAAAAGTGGCTATCTTAATAGTGCAATACTTCTTCCTCCGAGTTGCTCACACAGTTTACTACTTTTTGTGTAGTTTTTGTCTGCCAGAAACTATAATTCACTAGCTGTGTATCATAAAAGAGTCATCGTTTCTCCTCCTAGGGGTTATTCGAGATTTCTTAATCCAAACCGCAAGTAACGAGGCATTGGCTACCTTAAGAGAGTCATAGTTACTCGTCCCAATTGCTCACCCAGTCTGCCACTTTTCCTTACTGCGGCCAGTCTGCCAGAAGCGATATGTCACTCGTTGTGTATCTTAAGAGATTCATCGTTACTCCTTCCATAGGTTACTGGTATTCTCTGAGTCAATACCTCTCTTGACGAAAAAGTGGCTATCTTAATAGTGCAATACTTCTTCCTCCGAGTTGCTCACACAGTTTACTGCTTTTTGTGTAGTTTTTGTCTGCCAGAAACTATAATTCACTAGTTGTGTATCATAAAAGAGTCATCGTTTCTCCTCCTAGGGGTTATTCGAGATTTCTTAATCCAAACCGCAAGTAACGAGGCATTGGCTACCTTAAGAGAGTCATAGTTACTCGTCCCAATTGCTCACCCAGTCTGCCACTTTCCTTACTGCGGCCAGTCTGCCAGAAGCGATATGTCACTCTTTGTGTATCTTAAGAGATTCATCGTTACTCTTTCCATAGGTTACTGGTATTCTCTGAGTCAATGCCTCTCGTGACGAAAAAGTGGCTATCTTAATAGTGCAATACTTCTTCCTCCCATTTGCTCACACAGTTTACTACTTTTTTGTGTAGTTTTTGTCTGCCAGAAACTATAATTCACTAGTTTTGTATCATAAAAGAGTCATCGTTTCTCCTCCTAGGGGTTATTCGAGACCTCTTAATGCAAACCGCAAGTAACGAGGCATTGGCTACCTTAAGAGAGTCATAGTTACTCGTCCCAATTGCTCACCCAGTCTGCCACTTTTCCTTACTGCGGCCAGTCTGCCAGAAGCGATATGTCACTCGTTGTGTATCTTAAGAGATTCATCGTTACTCTTTCCATAGGTTACTGGTATTCTCTGATTCAATGCCTCTCGTGACGAAAAAGTGGCTATCTTAATAGTGCAATACTTCTTCCTCCGAGTTGCTCACACAGTTTACTACTTTTTGTGTAGTTTTTGTCTGCCAGAAACTATAATTCACTAGCTGTGTATCATAAAAGAGTCATCGTTTCTCCTCCTAGGGGTTTTCGAGATTTCTTAATCCAAACCGCAAGTAACAAGGCATTGGCTACCTTAAGAGAGTCATAGTTACTCGTGCCCATTGCTCACCCAGTCTGCCACTTTTTCTTACTGTGGCCAGTCTGCCAGAAGCGATATGTCACTCGTTGTGTATCTTAAGAGATTCATCGTTACTCCTTCCATAGGTTACTGGTATTCACTGATTCAATGCCTCTCGTGACGAAAAAGTGGCTATCTTAATAGTGCAATACTTCTTCCTCCGAGTTGCTCACACAGTTTACTGCTTTTTGTGTAGTTTTTGTCTGCCAGAAACTATAATTCACTAGTTGTGTATCATAAAAGAGTCATCGTTTCTCCTCCTAGGGGTTATTCGAGATTTCTTAATCCAAACCGCAAGTAACGAGGCATTGGCTACCTTAAGAGAGTCATAGTTACTCGTCCCAATTGCTCACCCAGTCTGCCACTTTTCCTTACTGCGGCCAGTCTGCCAGAAGCGATATGTCACTCGTTGTGTATCTTAAGAGATTCATCGTTACTCCTTCCATAGGTTACTGGTATTCTCTGAGTCAATACCTCTCTTGACGAAAAAGTGGCTATCTTAATAGTGCAATACTTCTTCCTCCGAGTTGCTCACACAGTTTACTGCTTTTTGTGTAGTTTTTGTCTGCCAGAAACTATAATTCACTAGTTGTGTATCATAAAAGAGTCATCGTATCTCCTCCTAGGGGTTATTCGAGACCTCTTAATCCAAACCGCAAGTAACGAGGCATTGGCTACCTTAAGAGAGTCATAGTTACTCGTCCCAATTGCTCACCCAGTCTGCCACTTTTCCTTACTGCGGCCAGTCTGCCAGAAGCGATATGTCACTCGTTGTGTATCTTAAGAGATTCATCGTTACTTTTTCCATAGGTTACTGGTATTCTCTGATTCAATGCCTCTCGTGACGAAAAAGTGGCTATCTTAATAGTGCAATACTACTTCCTCCCAGTTGCTCACACAGTTTACTACTTTTTTGTGTAGTTTTTGTCTGCCAGAAACTATAATTCACTAGTTTTGTATCATAAAAGAGTCATCGTTTCTCCTCCTAGGGGTTTTCGAGATTTCTTAATCCAAACCGCAAGGAACGAGGCATTGGCTACCTTAAGAGGGTCATAGTTACTCGTCCCCATTGCTCAACGAGTCTGCCACTTTTTCTTACTGTGGCCAGTCTGCCAGAAGCGATATGTCACTCGTTGTGTATCTTAAGAGATTCATCGTTACTCCTTCCATAGGTTACTGGTATTCTCTGAGTCAATACCTCTCTTGACGAAAAAGTGGCTATCTTAATAGTGCAATACTTCTTCCTCCGAGTTGCTCACACAGTTTACTACTTTTTGTGTACTTGCCAGTCTGCCAGAAGCGATATGTCACTAGTTGTGTATCATAAAAGAGTCATCGTTTCTCCTCCTAGGGGTTATTCGAGATTTCTTAATCCAAACCGCAAGTAACGAGGCATTGGCTACCTTGAGAGAGTCATAGTTACTCGTCCCAATTGCTCACCCAGTCTGCCACTTTCCTTACTGCGGCCAGTCTGCCAGAAGCGATATGTCACTCGTTGTGTATCTTAAGAGATTCATCGTTACTCTTTCCATAGGTTACTGGTATTCTCTGAGTCAATGCCTCTCGTGACGAAAAAGTGGCTATCTTAATAGTGCAATACTTCTTCCTCCCATTTGCTCACACAGTTTACTACTTTTTTGTGTAGTTTTTGTCTGCCAGAAACTATAATTCACTAGTTTTGTATCATAAAAGAGTCATCGTTTCTCCTCCTAGGGGTTATTCGAGACCTCTTAATGCAAACCGCAAGTAACGAGGTATTGGCTACCTTAAGAGAGTCATAGTTACTCGTCCCAATTGCTCACCCAGTCTGCCACTTTTCTTACTGTGGGCAGTCTGCCAGAAGCGATATGTCACTAGTTGTGTATCTTAAGAGATTCATCGTTACTCCTTCCATAGGTTACTGGTATTCACTGATTCAATGCCTCTCGTGACGAAAAAGTGGCTATCTTAATAGTGCAATACTTCTTCCTCCGAGTTGCTCACACAGTTTACTGCTTTTTGTGTAGTTTTTGTCTGCCAGAAACTATAATTCACTAGTTGTGTATCATAAAAGAGTCATCGTTTCTCCTCCTAGGGGTTATTCGAGATTTCTTAATCCAAACCGCAAGTAACGAGGCATTGGCTACCTTAAGAGAGTCATAGTTACTCGTCCCAATTGCTCACCCAGTCTGCCACTTTTCCTTACTGCGGCCAGTCTGCCAGAAGCGATATGTCACTCGTTGTGTATCTTAAGAGATTCATCGTTACTCCTTCCATAGGTTACTGGTATTCTCTGAGTCAATACCTCTCTTGACGAAAAAGTGGCTATCTTAATAGTGCAATACTTCTTCCTCCGAGTTGCTCACACAGTTTACTGCTTTTTGTGTAGTTTTTTCTGCCAGAAACTATAATTCACTAGTTGTGTATCATAAAAGAGTCATCGTTTCTCCTCCTAGGGGTTATTCGAGATTTCTTAATCCAAACCGCAAGTAACGAGGCATTGGCTACCTTAAGAGAGTCATAGTTACTCGTCCCAATTGCTCACCCAGTCTGCCACTTTTCCTTACTGCGGCCAGTCTGCCAGAAGCGATATGTCACTCGTTGTGTATCTTAAGAGATTCATCGTTACTCCTTCAATAGGTTACTGGTATTCTCTGAGTCAATACCTCTCTTGACGAAAAAGTGGGTATCTTAATAGTGCAATACTTCTTCCATCGAGTTGCTCACACAGTTTACTGCTTTTTGTGTAGTTTTTGTCTGCCAGAAACTATAATTCACTAGTTGTGTATCATAAAAGAGTCATCGTTTCTCCTCCTAGGGGTTATTCGAGACCTCTTAATCCAAACCGCAAGTAACGAGGCATTGTCTACCTTAAGAGAGTCATAGTTACTCGTCCCAATTGCTCACCCAGTCTGCCACTTTTCCTTACTGCGGCCAGTCTGCCAGAAGCGATATGTCACTCGTTGTGTATCTTAAGAGATTCATCGTTACTTTTTCCATAGGTTACTGGTATTCTCTGATTCAATGCCTCTCGTGACGAAAAAGTGGCTATCTTAATAGTGCAATACTTCTTCCTCCGAGTTGCTCACACAGTTTACTACTTTTTGTGTAGTTTTTGTCTGCCAGAAACTATAAATCACTAGCTGTGTATCATAAAAGAGTCATCGTTTCTCCTCCTAGGGGTTTTCGAGATTTCTTAATCCAAACCGCAAGTAACAAGGCATTGGCTACCTTAAGAGAGTCGTAGTTACTCGTCCCCATTGCTCACCCAGTCTGCCACTTTTTCTTACTGTGGCCAGTCTACCAGAAGCGATATGTCACTCGTTGTGTATCTTAAGAGATTCATCGTTACTCCTTCCATAGGTTACTGGTATTCACTGATTCAATGCCTCTCGTGACGAAAAAGTGGCTATCTTAATAGTGCAATACTTCTTCCTCCGAGTTGCTCACACAGTTTATTGCTTTTTGTGTAGTTTTTGTCTGCCAGAAAGTATAATTCACTAGTTGTGTATCATAAAAGAGTCATCGTTTCTCCTCCTAGGGGTTATTCGAGATTTCTTAATCCAAACCGCAAGTAACGAGGCATTGGCTACCTTAAGAGAGTCATAGTTACTCGTCCCAATTGCTCACCCAGTCTGCCACATTTCCTTACTGCGGCCAGTCTGCCAGAAGCGATATGTCACTCGTTGTGTATCTTAAGAGATTCATCGTTACTCCTTCCATAGGTTACTGGTATTCTCTGAGTCAATACCTCTCTTGACGAAAAAGTGGCTATCTTAATAGTGCAATACTTCTTCCTCCGAGTTGCTCACACAGTTTACTGCTTTTTGTGTAGTTTTTGTCTGCCAGAAACTATAATTCACTAGTTGTGTATCATAAAAGAGTCATCGTTTCTCCTCCTAGGGGTTATTCGAGACCTCTTAATCCAAACCGCAAGTAACGAGGCATTGGCTACCTTAAGAGAGTCATAGTTACTCGTCCCAATTGCTCACCCAGTCTGCCACTTTTCCTTACTGCGGCCAGTCTGCCAGAAGCGATATGTCACTCGTTGTGTATCTTAAGAGATTCATCGTTACTTTTTCCATAGGTTACTGGTATTCTCTGATTCAATGCCTCTCGTGACGAAAAAGTGGCTATCTTAATAGTGCAATACTACTTCCTCCCAGTTGCTCACACAGTTTACTACTTTTTTGTGTAGTTTTTGTCTGCCAGAAACTATAATTCACTAGTTTTGTATCATAAAAGAGTCATCGTTTCTCCTCCTAGGGGTTTTCGAGATTTCTTAATCCAAACCGCAAGGAACGAGGCATTGGCTACCTTAAGAGGGTCATAGTTACTCGTCCCCATTGCTCAACGAGTCTGCCACTTTTTCTTACTGTGGCCAGTCTGCCAGAAGCGATATGTCACTCGTTGTGTATCTTAAGAGATTCATCGTTACTCCTTCCATAGGTTACTGGTATTCTCTGAGTCAATACCACTCTTGACGAAAAAGTGGCTATCTTAATAGTGCAATACTTCTTCCTCCGAGTTGCTCACACAGTTTACTGCTTTTTGTATAGTTTTTGTCTGCCAGAAACTATAATTCACTAGTTGTGTATCATAAAAGAGTCATCGTTTCTCCTCCTAGGGGTTATTCGAGATTTCTTAATCCAAACCGCAAGTAACGAGGCATTGGCTACCTTAAGAGAGTCATAGTTACTCGTCTCAATTGCTCACCCAGTCTGCCACTTTTCCTTACTGCGGCCAGTCTGCCAGAAGCGATATGTCACTCGTTGTGTATCTTAAGAGATTCATCGTTACTCCTTCCATAGGTTACTGGTATTCTCTGAGTCAATACCTCTCTTGACGAAAAAGTGGCTATCTTAATAGTGCAATACTTCTTCCTCCGAGTTGCTCACACAGTTTACTGCTTTTTGTGTAGTTTTTGTCTGCCAGAAACTATAATTCACTAGTTGTGTATCATAAAAGAGTCATCGTTTCTCCTCCTAGGGGTTATTCGAGACCTCTTAATCCAAACCGCAAGTAACGAGGCATTGGCTACCTTAAGAGAGTCATAGTTACTCGTCCCAATTGCTCACCCAGTCTGCCACTTTTCCTTACTGCGGCCAGTCTGCCAGAAGCGATATGTCACTCGTTGTGTATCTTAAGAGATTCATCGTTACTTTTTCCATAGGTTACTGGTATTCTCTGATTCAATGCCTCTCGTGACGAAAAAGTGGCTATCTTAATAGTGCAATACTACTTCCTCCCAGTTGCTCACACAGTTTACTGCTTTTTGTGTAGTTTTTGTCTGCCAGAAACTATAATTCACTAGTTGTGTATCATAAAAGAGTCATCGTTTCTCCTCCTAGGGGTTATTCGAGATTTCTTAATCCAAACCGCAAGTAACGAGGCATTGGCTACCTTAAGAGAGTCATAGTTACTCGTCCCAATTGCTCACCCAGTCTGCCACTTTTCCTTACTGCGGCCAGTCTGCCAGAAGCGATATGTCACTCGTTGTGTATCTTAAGAGATTCATCGTTACTCCTTCCATAGGTTACTGGTATTCTCTGAGTCAATACCTCTCTTGACGAAAAAGTGGCTATCTTAATAGTGCAATACTTCTTCCTCCGAGTTGCTCACACAGTTTACTGCTTTTTGTGTAGTTTTTGTCTGCCAGAAACTATAATTCACTAGTTGTGTATCATAAAAGAGTCATCGTTTCTCCTCCTAGGGGTTATTCGAGACCTCTTAATCCAAACCGCAAGTAACGAGGCATTGGCTACCTTAAGAGAGTCATAGTTACTCGTCCCAATTGCTCACCCAGTCTGCCACTTTTCCTTACTGCGGCCAGTCTGCCAGAAGCGATATGTCACTCGTTGTGTATCTTAAGAGATTCATCGTTACTTTTTCCATAGGTTACTGGTATTCTCTGATTCAATGCCTCTCGTGACGAAAAAGTGGCTATCTTAATAGTGCAATACTACTTCCTCCCAGTTGCTCACACAGTTTACTACTTTTTTGTGTAGTTTTTGTCTGCCAGAAACTATAATTCACTAGTTTTGTATCATAAAAGAGTCATCGTTTCTCCTCCTAGGGGTTTTCGAGATTTCTTAATCCAAACCGCAAGGAACGAGGCATTGGCTACCTTAAGAGGGTCATAGTTACTCGTCCCCATTGCTCAACGAGTCTGCCACTTTTTCTTACTGTGGCCAGTCTGCCAGAAGCGATATGTCACTCGTTGTGTATCTTAAGAGATTCATCGTTACTCCTTCCATAGGTTACTGGTATTCTCTGAGTCAATACCTCTCTTGACGAAAAAGTGGCTATCTTAATAGTGCAATACTTCTTCCTCCGAGTTGCTCACACAGTTTACTACTTTTTGTGTACTTGCCAGTCTGCCAGAAGCGATATGTCACTAGTTGTGTATCATAAAAGAGTCATCGTTTCTCCTCCTAGGGGTTATTCGAGATTTCTTAATCCAAACCGCAAGTAACGAGGCATTGGCTACCTTGAGAGAGTCATAGTTACTCGTCCCAATTGCTCACCCAGTCTGCCACTTTCCTTACTGCGGCCAGTCTGCCAGAAGCGATATGTCACTCGTTGTGTATCTTAAGAGATTCATCGTTACTCTTTCCATAGGTTACTGGTATTCTCTGAGTCAATGCCTCTCGTGACGAAAAAGTGGCTATCTTAATAGTGCAATACTTCTTCCTCCCATTTGCTCACACAGTTTACCACTTTTTTGTGTAGTTTTTGTCTGCCAGGAACTATAATTCACTAGTTGTGTATCATAAAAGAGTCATCGTTTCTCCTCCTAGGGGTTATTCGAGATTTCTTAATCCAAACCGCAAGTAACGAGGCATTGGCTACCTTAAGAGAGTCATAGGTACTCGTCCCCATTGCTCACCCAGTCTGCCACTTTTTCTTACTGCGGCCAGTTTGCCAGAAGCGATATGTCACTCGTTGTGTATCTTAAGAGATTCATCGTTACTCCTTCCATAGGTTACAGGTATTCTCTGATTCAATACTACTCGTGACGAATCATTGGCTTTCTTAATAGTGCCATACTTCTTCCTCCCAGTTGCTCACACATTTTACTACTTTTTGTGTACTTGCCAGTCTGCCAGAAGCGATATGTCACTAGTTGTGTATCATAAAAGAGGCATCGTTTCACCTCCTAGGGGTTATTCGAGATTTCTTAATCCAAACCGCAAGTAACGAGGCATTGGCTACCTTAAGAGAGTCATAGTTACTCGTCCCAATTGCTCACCCAGTCTGCCACTTTTCCTTACTGCGGCCAGTCTGCCAGAAGCGATATGTCACTCGTTGTGTATCTTAAGAGATTCATCGTTACTCCTTCCATAGGTTACTGGTATTCTCTGAGTCAATACCTCTCTTGACGAAAAAGTGGCTATCTTAATAGTGCAATACTTCTTCCTCCGAGTTGCTCACACAGTTTACTGCTTTTTGTGTAGTTTTTTCTGCCAGAAACTATAATTCACTAGTTGTGTATCATAAAAGAGTCATCGTTTCTCCTCCTAGGGGTTATTCGAGATTTCTTAATCCAAACCGCAAGTAACGAGGCATTGGCTACCTTAAGAGAGTCATAGTTACTCGTCCCAATTGCTCACCCAGTCTGCCACTTTTCCTTACTGCGGCCAGTCTGCCAGAAGCGATATGTCACTCGTTGTGTATCTTAAGAGATTCATCGTTACTCCTTCCATAGGTTACTGGTATTCTCTGAGTCAATACCTCTCTTGACGAAAAAGTGGCTATCTTAATAGTGCAATACTTCTTCCTCCGAGTTGCTCACACAGTTTACTGCTTTTTGTGTAGTTTTTGTCTGCCAGAAACTATAATTCACTAGTTGTGTATCATAAAAGAGTCATCGTTTCTCCTCCTAGGGGTTATTCGAGACCTCTTAATCCAAACCGCAAGTAACGAGGCATTGGCTACCTTAAGAGAGTCATAGTTACTCGTCCCAATTGCTCACCCAGTCTGCCACTTTTCCTTACTGCGGCCAGTCTGCCAGAAGCGATATGTCACTCGTTGTGTATCTTAAGAGATTCATCGTTACTTTTTCCATAGGTTACTGGTATTCTCTGATTCAATGCCTCTCGTGACGAAAAAGTGGCTATCTTAATAGTGCAATACTTCTTCCTCCGAGTTGCTCACACAGTTTACTACTTTTTGTGTAGTTTTTGTCTGCCAGAAACTATAAATCACTAGCTGTGTATCATAAAAGAGTCATCGTTTCTCCTCCTAGGGGTTTTCGAGATTTCTTAATCCAAACCGCAAGTAACAAGGCATTGGCTACCTTAAGAGAGTCGTAGTTACTCGTCCCCATTGCTCACCCAGTCTGCCACTTTTTCTTACTGTGGCCAGTCTACCAGAAGCGATATGTCACTCGTTGTGTATCTTAAGAGATTCATCGTTACTCCTTCCATAGGTTACTGGTATTCACTGATTCAATGCCTCTCGTGACGAAAAAGTGGCTATCTTAATAGTGCAATACTTCTTCCTCCGAGTTGCTCACACAGTTTACTGCTTTTTGTGTAGTTTTTGTCTGCCAGAAAGTATAATTCACTAGTTGTGTATCATAAAAGAGTCATCGTTTCTCCTCCTAGGGGTTATTCGAGATTTCTTAATCCAAACCGCAAGTAACGAGGCATTGGCTACCTTAAGAGAGTCATAGTTACTCGTCCCAATTGCTCACCCAGTCTGCCACATTTCCTTACTGCGGCCAGTCTGCCAGAAGCGATATGTCACTCGTTGTGTATCTTAAGAGATTTATCGTTACTCCTTCCATAGGTTACTGGTATTCTCTGAGTCAATACCTCTCTTGACGAAAAAGTGGCTATCTTAATAGTGCAATACTTCTTCCTCCGAGTTGCTCACACAGTTTACTGCTTTTTGTGTAGTTTTTGTCTGCCAGAAACTATAATTCACTAGTTGTGTATCATAAAAGAGTCATCGTTTCTCCTCCTAGGGGTTATTCGAGACCTCTTAATCCAAACCGCAAGTAACGAGGCATTGGCTACCTTAAGAGAGTCATAGTTACTCGTCCCAATTGCTCACCCAGTCTGCCACTTTTCCTTACTGCGGCCAGTCTGCCAGAAGCGATATGTCACTCGTTGTGTATCTTAAGAGATTCATCGTTACTTTTTCCATAGGTTACTGGTATTCTCTGATTCAATGCCTCTCGTGACGAAAAAGTGGCTATCTTAATAGTGCAATACTACTTCCTCCCAGTTGCTCACACAGTTTACTACTTTTTTGTGTAGTTTTTGTCTGCCAGAAACTATAATTCACTAGTTTTGTATCATAAAAGAGTCATCGTTTCTCCTCCTAGGGGTTTTCGAGATTTCTTAATCCAAACCGCAAGGAACGAGGCATTGGCTACCTTAAGAGGGTCATAGTTACTCGTCCCCATTGCTCAACGAGTCTGCCACTTTTTCTTACTGTGGCCAGTCTGCCAGAAGCGATATGTCACTCGTTGTGTATCTTAAGAGATTCATCGTTACTCCTTCCATAGGTTACTGGTATTCTCTGAGTCAATACCTCTCTTGACGAAAAAGTGGCTATCTTAATAGTGCAATACTTCTTCCTCCGAGTTGCTCACACAGTTTACTGCTTTTTGTATAGTTTTTGTCTGCCAGAAACTATAATTCACTAGTTGTGTATCATAAAAGAGTCATCGTTTCTCCTCCTAGGGGTTATTCGAGATTTCTTAATCCAAACCGCAAGTAACGAGGCATTGGCTACCTTAAGAGAGTCATAGTTACTCGTCTCAATTGCTCACCCAGTCTGCCACTTTTCCTTACTGCGGCCAGTCTGCCAGAAGCGATATGTCACTCGTTGTGTATCTTAAGAGATTCATCGTTACTCCTTCCATAGGTTACTGGTATTCTCTGAGTCAATACCTCTCTTGACGAAAAAGTGGCTATCTTAATAGTGCAATACTTCTTCCTCCGAGTTGCTCACACAGTTTACTGCTTTTTGTGTAGTTTTTGTCTGCCAGAAACTATAATTCACTAGTTGTGTATCATAAAAGAGTCATCGTTTCTCCTCCTAGGGGTTATTCGAGACCTCTTAATCCAAACCGCAAGTAACGAGGCATTGGCTACCTTAAGAGAGTCATAGTTACTCGTCCCAATTGCTCACCCAGTCTGCCACTTTTCCTTACTGCGGCCAGTCTGCCAGAAGCGATATGTCACTCGTTGTGTATCTTAAGAGATTCATCGTTACTTTTTCCATAGGTTACTGGTATTCTCTGATTCAATGCCTCTCGTGACGAAAAAGTGGCTATCTTAATAGTGCAATACTACTTCCTCCCAGTTGCTCACACAGTTTACTGCTTTTTGTGTAGTTTTTGTCTGCCAGAAACTATAATTCACTAGTTGTGTATCATAAAAGAGTCATCGTTTCTCCTCCTAGGGGTTATTCGAGATTTCTTAATCCAAACCGCAAGTAACGAGGCATTGGCTACCTTAAGAGAGTCATAGTTACTCGTCCCAATTGCTCACCCAGTCTGCCACTTTTCCTTACTGCGGCCAGTCTGCCAGAAGCGATATGTCACTCGTTGTGTATCTTAAGAGATTCATCGTTACTCCTTCCATAGGTTACTGGTATTCTCTGAGTCAATACCTCTCTTGACGAAAAAGTGGCTATCTTAATAGTGCAATACTTCTTCCTCCGAGTTGCTCACACAGTTTACTGCTTTTTGTGTAGTTTTTGTCTGCCAGAAACTATAATTCACTAGTTGTGTATCATAAAAGAGTCATCGTTTCTCCTCCTAGGGGTTATTCGAGATTTCTTAATCCAAACCGCAAGTAACGAGGCATTGGCTACCTTAAGAGAGTCATAGTTACTCGTCCCAATTGCTCACCCAGTCTGCCACTTTTCCTTACTGCGGCCAGTCTGCCAGAAGCGATATGTCACTCGTTGTGTATCTTAAGAGATTCATCGTTACTCCTTCCATAGGTTACTGGTATTCTCTGAGTCAATACCTCTCTTGACGAAAAAGTGGCTATCTTAATAGTGCAATACTTCTTCCTCCGAGTTGCTCACACAGTTTACTGCTTTTTGTGTAGTTTTTGTCTGCCAGAAACTATAATTCACTAGTTGTGTATCATAAAAGAGTCATCGTTTCTCCTCCTAGGGGTTATTCGAGACCTCTTAATCCAAACCGCAAGTAACGAGGCATTGGCTACCTTAAGAGAGTCATAGTTACTCGTCCCAATTGCTCACCCAGTCTGCCACTTTTCCTTACTGCGGCCAGTCTGCCAGAAGCGATATGTCACTCGTTGTGTATCTTAAGAGATTCATCGTTACTTTTTCCATAGGTTACTGGTATTCTCTGATTCAATGCCTCTCGTGACGAAAAAGTGGCTATCTTAATAGTGCAATACTACTTCCTCCCAGTTGCTCACACAGTTTACTACTTTTTTGTGTAGTTTTTGTCTGCCAGAAACTATAATTCACTAGTTTTGTATCATAAAAGAGTCATCGTTTCTCCTCCTAGGGGTTTTCGAGATTTCTTAATCCAAACCGCAAGGAACGAGGCATTGGCTACCTTAAGAGGGTCATAGTTACTCGTCCCCATTGCTCAACGAGTCTGCCACTTTTTCTTACTGTGGCCAGTCTGCCAGAAGCGATATGTCACTCGTTGTGTATCTTAAGAGATTCATCGTTACTCCTTCCATAGGTTACTGGTATTCTCTGAGTCAATACCTCTCTTGACGAAAAAGTGGCTATCTTAATAGTGCAATACTTCTTCCTCCGAGTTGCTCACACAGTTTACTACTTTTTGTGTACTTGCCAGTCTGCCAGAAGCGATATGTCACTAGTTGTGTATCATAAAAGAGTCATCGTTTCTCCTCCTAGGGGTTATTCGAGATTTCTTAATCCAAACCGCAAGTAACGAGGCATTGGCTACCTTGAGAGAGTCATAGTTACTCGTCCCAATTGCTCACCCAGTCTGCCACTTTCCTTACTGCGGCCAGTCTGCCAGAAGCGATATGTCACTCGTTGTGTATCTTAAGAGATTCATCGTTACTCTTTCCATAGGTTACTGGTATTCTCTGAGTCAATGCCTCTCGTGACGAAAAAGTGGCTATCTTAATAGTGCAATACTTCTTCCTCCCATTTGCTCACACAGTTTACTACTTTTTTGTGTAGTTTTTGTCTGCCAGAAACTATAATTCACTAGTTTTGTATCATAAAAGAGTCATCGTTTCTCCTCCTAGGGGTTATTCGAGACCTCTTAATGCAAACCGCAAGTAACGAGGTATTGGCTACCTTAAGAGAGTCATAGTTACTCGTCCCAATTGCTCACCCAGTCTGCCACTTTTTCTTACTGTGGGCAGTCTGCCAGAAGCGATATGTCACTCGTTGTGTATCTTAAGAGATTCATCGTTACTCCTTCCATAGGTTACTGGTATTCACTGATTCAATGCCTCTCGTGACGAAAAAGTGGCTATCTTAATAGTGCAATACTTCTTCCTCCGAGTTGCTCACACAGTTTACTGCTTTTTGTGTAGTTTTTGTCTGCCAGAAACTATAATTCACTAGTTGTGTATCATAAAAGAGTCATCGTTTCTCCTCCTAGGGGTTATTCGAGATTTCTTAATCCAAACCGCAAGTAACGAGGCATTGGCTACCTTAAGAGAGTCATAGTTACTCGTCCCAATTGCTCACCCAGTCTGCCACTTTTCCTTACTGCGGCCAGTCTGCCAGAAGCGATATGTCACTCGTTGTGTATCTTAAGAGATTCATCGTTACTCCTTCCATAGGTTACTGGTATTCTCTGAGTCAATACCTCTCTTGACGAAAAAGTGGCTATCTTAATAGTGCAATACTTCTTCCTCCGAGTTGCTCACACAGTTTACTGCTTTTTGTGTAGTTTTTGTCTGCCAGAAACTATAATTCACTAGTTGTGTATCATAAAAGAGTCATCGTTTCTCCTCCTAGGGGTTATTCGAGATTTCTTAATCCAAACCGCAAGTAACGAGGCATTGGCTACCTTAAGAGAGTCATAGTTACTCGTCCCAATTGCTCACCCAGTCTGCCACTTTTCCTTACTGCGGCCAGTCTGCCAGAAGCGATATGTCACTGGTTGTGTTCTTAAGAGATTCATCGATACTCTTTCCATAGGTTACTGGTATTCTCTGATTCAATGCCTCTCGTGACGAAAAAGTGGCTATCTTAATAGTGCAATACTTCTTCCTCCGAGTTGCTCACACAGTTTACTACTTTTTGTGTAGTTTTTGTCTGCCAGAAACTATAATTCACTAGCTGTGTATCATAAAAGAGTCATCGTTTCTCCTCCTAGGGGTTTTCGAGATTTCTTAATCCAAACCGCAAGTAACAAGGCATTGGCTACCTTAAGAGAGTCATAGTTACTCGTGCCCATTGCTCACCCAGTCTGCCACTTTTTCTTACTGTGGCCAGTCTGCCAGAAGCGATATGTCACTCGTTGTGTATCTTAAGAGATTCATCGTTACTCCTTCCATAGGTTACTGGTATTCACTGATTCAATGCCTCTCGTGACGAAAAAGTGGCTATCTTAATAGTGCAATACTTCTTCCTCCGAGTTGCTCACACAGTTTACTGCTTTTTGTGTAGTTTTTGTCTGCCAGAAACTATAATTCACTAGTTGTGTATCATAAAAGAGTCATCGTTTCTCCTCCTAGGGGTTATTCGAGATTTCTTAATCCAAACCTCAAGTAACGAGGCATTGGCTACCTTAAGAGAGTCATAGTTACTCGTCCCAATTGCTCACCCAGTCTGCCACTTTTCCTTACTGCGGCCAGTCTGCCAGAAGCGATATGTCACTCGTTGTGTATCTTAAGAGATTCATCGTTACTCCTTCCATAGGTTACTGGTATTCTCTGAGTCAATACCTCTCTTGACGAAAAAGTGGCTATCTTAATAGTGCAATACTTCTTCCTCCGAGTTGCTCACACAGTTTACTGCTTTTTGTGTAGTTTTTGTCTGCCAGAAACTATAATTCACTAGTTGTGTATCATAAAAGAGTCATCGTTTCTCCTCCTAGGGGTTATTCGAGATTTCTTAATCCAAACCGCAAGTAACGAGGCATTGGCTACCTTAAGAGAGTCATAGTTACTCGTCCCAATTGCTCACCCAGTCTGCCACTTTTCCTTACTGCGGCCAGTCTGCCAGAAGCGATATGTCACTCGTTGTGTATCTTAAGAGATTCATCGATACTCTTTCCATAGGTTACTGGTATTCTCTGATTCAATGCCTCTCGTGACGAAAAAGTGGCTATCTTAATAGTGCAATACTTCTTCCTCCGAGTTGCTCACACAGTTTACTACTTTTTGTGTAGTTTTTGTCTGCCAGAAACTATAATTCACTAGCTGTGTATCATAAAAGAGTCATCGTTTCTCCTCCTAGGGGTTTTCGAGATTTCTTAATCCAAACCGCAAGTAACGAGGCATTGGCTACCTTGAGAGAGTCATAGTTACTCGTCCCAATTGCTCACCCAGTCTGCCACTTTCCTTACTGCGGCCAGTCTGCCAGAAGCGATATGTCACTCGTTGTGTATCTTAAGAGATTCATCGTTACTCTTTCCATAGGTTACTGGTATTCTCTGAGTCAATGCCTCTCGTGACGAAAAAGTGGCTATCTTAATAGTGCAATACTTGTTCCTCCCATTTGCTCACACAGTTTACTACTTTTTTGTGTAGTTTTTGTCTGCCAGAAACTATAATTCACTAGTTTTGTATCATAAAAGAGTCATCGTTTCTCCTCCTAGGGGTTATTCGAGACCTCTTAATGCAAACCGCAAGTAACGTGGTATTGGCTACCTTAAGAGAGTCATAGTTACTCGTCCCAATTGCTCACCCAGTCTGCCACTTTTTCTTACTGTGGGCAGTCTGCCAGAAGCGATATGTCACTCGTTGTGTATCTTAAGAGATTCATCGTTACTCCTTCCATAGGTTACTGGTATTCACTGATTCAATGCCTCTCGTGACGAAAAAGTGGCTATCTTAATAGTGCAATACTTCTTCCTCCGAGTTGCTCACACAGTTTACTGCTTTTTGTGTAGTTTTTGTCTGCCAGAAACTATAATTCACTAGTTGTGTATCATAAAAGAGTCATCGTTTCTCCTCCTAGGGGTTATTCGAGATTTCTTAATCCAAACCGCAAGTAACGAGGCATTGGCTACCTTAAGAGAGTCATAGTTACTCGTCCCAATTGCTCACCCAGTCTGCCACTTTTCCTTACTGCGGCCAGTCTGCCAGAAGCGATATGTCACTCGTTGTGTATCTTAAGAGATTCATCGATACTCTTTCCATAGGTTACTGGTATTCTCTGATTCAATGCCTCTCGTGACGAAAAAGTGGCTATCTTAATAGTGCAATACTTCTTCCTCCCAGTTGCTCACACAGTTTACTACTTTTTTGTGTAGTTTTTGTCTGCCAGAAACTATAATTCACTAGTTTTGTATCATAAAAGAGTCATCGTTTCTCCTCCTAGGGGTTTTCCAGATTTCTTAATCCAAACCGCAAGTAACGAGGCATTGGCTACCTTAAGAGGGTCATAGTTACTCGTCCCCATTGCTCAACGAGTCTGCCACTTTTTCTAACTGTGGCCAGTCTGCCAGAAGCGATATGTCACTCGTTGTGTATCTTAAGAGATTCATCGTTACTCCTTCCATAGGTTACTGGTATTCTCTGAGTCAATACCTCTCTTGACGAAAAAGTGGCTATCTTAATAGTGCAATACTTCTTCCTCCGAGTTGCTCACACAGTTTACTACTTTTTGTGTAGTTTTTGTCTGCGAGAAACTATAATTCACTAGCTGTGTATCATAAAAGAGTCATCGTTTCTCCTCCTAGGGGTTATTCGAGACCTCTTAATCCAAACCGCAAGTAACGAGGCATTGGCTACCTTAAGAGAGTCATAGTTACTCGTCCCAATTGCTCACCCAGTCTGCCACTTTTCCTTACTGCGGCCAGTCTGCCAGAAGCGATATGTCACTCGTTGTGTATCTTAAGAGATTCATCGATACTCTTTCCATAGGTTACTGGTATTCTCTGATTCAATGCCTCTCGTGACGAAAAAGTGGCTATCTTAATAGTGCAATACTTCTTCCTCCCAGTTGCTCACACAGTTTACTACTTTTTTGTGTAGTTTTTGTCTGCCAGAAACTATAATTCACTAGTTTTGTATCATAGAAGAGTCATCGGTTCTCCTCCTAGGGGTTTTCGAGATTTCTTAATCCAAACCGCAAGTAACGAGGCATTGGCTACCTTAAGAGGGTCATAGTTACTCGTCCCCATTGCTCAACGAGTCTGCCACTTTTTCTTACTGTGGCCAGTCTGCCAGAAGCGATATGTCACTCGTTGTGTATCTTAAGAGATTCATCGTTACTCCTTCCATAGGTTACTGGTATTCTCTGAGTCAATACCTCTCTTGACGAAAAAGTGGCTATCTTAATAGTGCAATACTTCTTCCTCCGAGTTGCTCACACAGTTTACTACTTTTTGTGTACTTGCCAGTCTGCCAGAAGCGATATGTCACTAGTTGTGTATCATAAAAGAGTCATCGTTTCTCCTCCTAGGGGTTATTCGAGATTTCTTAATCCAAACCGCAAGTAACGAGGCATTGGCTACCTTAAGAGAGTCATAGTTACTCGTCCCAATTGCTCACCCAGTCTGCCACTTTTCCTTACTGCGGCCAGTCTGCCAGAAGCGATATGTCACTCGTTGTGTATCTTAAGAGATTCATCGTTACTCTTTCCATAGGTTACTGGTATTCTCTGAGTCAATGCCTCTCGTGACGAAAAAGTGGCTATCTTAATAGTGCAATACTTGTTCCTCCCATTTGCTCACACAGTTTACTACTTTTTTGTGTAGTTTTTGTCTGCCAGAAACTATAATTCACTAGTTTTGTATCATAAAAGAGTCATCGTTTCTCCTCCTAGGGGTTATTCGAGACCTCTTAATGCAAACCGCAAGTAACGTGGTATTGGCTACCTTAAGAGAGTCATAGTTACTCGTCCCAATTGCTCACCCAGTCTGCCACTTTTTCTTACTGTGGGCAGTCTGCCAGAAGCGATATGTCACTCGTTGTGTATCTTAAGAGATTCATCGTTACTCCTTCCATAGGTTACTGGTATTCACTGATTCAATGCCTCTCGTGACGAAAAAGTGGCTATCTTAATAGTGCAATACTTCTTCCTCCGAGTTGCTCACACAGTTTACTGCTTTTTGTGTAGTTTTTGTCTGCCAGAAACTATAATTCACTAGTTGTGTATCATAAAAGAGTCATCGTTTCTCCTCCTAGGGGTTATTCGAGATTTCTTAATCCAAACCGCAAGTAACGAGGCATTGGCTACCTTAAGAGAGTCATAGTTACTCGTCCCAATTGCTCACCCAGTCTGCCACTTTTCCTTACTGCGGCCAGTCTCCCAGAAGCGATATGTCACTCGTTGTGTATCTTAAGAGATTCATCGTTACTCTTTCCATAGGTTACTGGTATTCTCTGAGTCAATGCCTCTCGTGACGAAAAAGTGGCTATCTTAATAGTGCAATACTTCTTCCTCCCATTTGCTCACACAGTTTACTACTTTTTTGTGTAGTTTTTGTCTGCCAGAAACTATAATTCACTAGTTTTGTATCATAAAAGAGTCATCGTTTCTCCTCCTAGGGGTTATTCGAGACCTCTTAATGCAAACCGCAAGTAACGAGGTATTGGCTACCTTAAGAGAGTCATAGTTACTCGTCCCAATTGCTCACCCAGTCTGCCACTTTTTCTTACTGTGGGCAGTCTGCCAGAAGCGATATGTCACTCGTTGTGTATCTTAAGAGATTCATCGTTACTCCTTCCATAGGTTACTGGTATTCACTGATTCAATGCCTCTCGTGACGAAAAAGTGGCTATCTTAATAGTGCAATACTTCTTCCTCCCAGTTGCTCACACAGTTTACTGCTTTTTGTGTAGTTTTTGTCTGCCAGAAACTATAATTCACTAGTTGTGTATCATAAAAGAGTCATCGTTTCTCCTCCTAGGGGTTATTCGAGATTTCTTAATCCAAACCGCAAGTAACGAGGCATTGGCTACCTTAAGAGAGTCATAGTTACTCGTCCCAATTGCTCACCCAGTCTGCCACTTTTCCTTACTGCGGCCAGTCTGCCAGAAGCGATATGTCACTCGTTGTGTATCTTAAGAGATTCATCGTTACTCCTTCCATAGGTTACTGGTATTCTCTGAGTCAATACCTCTCTTGACGAAAAAGTGGCTATCTTAATAGTGCAATACTTCTTCCTCCGAGTTGCTCACACAGTTTACTGCTTTTTGTGTAGTTTTTGTCTGCCAGAAACTATAATTCACTAGTTGTGTATCATAAAAGAGTCATCGTTTCTCCTCCTAGGGGTTATTCGAGATTTCTTAATCCAAACCGCAAGTAACGAGGCATTGGCTACCTTAAGAGAGTCATAGTTACTCGTCCCAATTGCTCAACCAGTCTGCCACTTTTCCTTACTGCGGCCAGTCTGCCAGAAGCGATATGTCACTGGTTGTGTTCTTAAGAGATTCATCGATACTCTTTCCATAGGTTACTGGTATTCTCTGATTCAATGCATCTCGTGACGAAAAAGTGGCTATCTTAATAGTGCAATACTTCTTCCTCCGAGTTGCTCACACAGTTTACTACTTTTTGTGTAGTTTTTGTCTGCCAGAAACTATAATTCACTAGCTGTGTATCATAAAAGAGTCATCGTTTCTCCTCCTAGGGGTTTTCGAGATTTCTTAATCCAAACCGCAAGTAACAAGGCATTGGCTACCTTAAGAGAGTCATAGTTACTCGTGCCCATTGCTCACCCAGTCTGCCACTTTTTCTTACTGTGGCCAGTCTGCCAGAAGCGATATGTCACTCGTTGTGTATCTTAAGAGATTCATCGTTACTCCTTCCATAGGTTACTGGTATTCACTGATTCAATGCCTCTCGTGACGAAAAAGTGGCTATCTTAATAGTGCAATACTTCTTCCTCCGAGTTGCTCACACAGTTTACTGCTTTTTGTGTAGTTTTTGTCTGCCAGAAACTATAATTCACTAGTTGTGTATCATAAAAGAGTCATCGTTTCTCCTCCTAGGGGTTATTCGAGATTTCTTAATCCAAACCGCAAGTAACGAGGCATTGGCTACCTTAAGAGAGTCATAGTTACTCGTCCCAATTGCTCACCCAGTCTGCCACTTTTCCTTACTGCGGCCAGTCTGCCAGAAGCGATATGTCACTCGTTGTGTATCTTAAGAGATTCATCGTTACTCCTTCCATAGGTTACTGGTATTCTCTGAGTCAATACCTCTCTTGACGAAAAAGTGGCTATCTTAATAGTGCAATACTTCTTCCTCCGAGTTGCTCACACAGTTTACTGCTTTTTGTGTAGTTTTTGTCTGCCAGAAACTATAATTCACTAGTTGTGTATCATAAAAGAGTCATCGTTTCTCCTCCTAGGGGTTATTCGAGATTTCTTAATCCAAACCGCAAGTAACGAGGCATTGGCTACCTTAAGAGAGTCATAGTTACTCGTCCCAATTGCTCACCCAGTCTGCCACTTTTCCTTACTGCGGCCAGTCTGCCAGAAGCGATATGTCACTCGTTGTGTATCTTAAGAGATTCATCGATACTCTTTCCATAGGTTACTGGTATTCTCTGATTCAATGCCTCTCGTGACGAAAAAGTGGCTATCTTAATAGTGCAATACTTCTTCCTCCGAGTTGCTCACACAGTTTACTACTTTTTGTGTAGTTTTTGTCTGCCAGAAACTATAATTCACTAGCTGTGTATCATAAAAGAGTCATCGTTTCTCCTCCTAGGGGTTTTCGAGATTTCTTAATCCAAACCGCAAGTAACGAGGCATTGGCTACCTTGAGAGAGTCATAGTTACTCGTCCCAATTGCTCACCCAGTCTGCCACTTTCCTTACTGCGGCCAGTCTGCCAGAAGCGATATGTCACTCGTTGTGTATCTTAAGAGATTCATCGTTACTCTTTCCATAGGTTACTGGTATTCTCTGAGTCAATGCCTCTCGTGACGAAAAAGTGGCTATCTTAATAGTGCAATACTTGTTCCTCCCATTTGCTCACACAGTTTACTACTTTTTTGTGTAGTTTTTGTCTGCCAGAAACTATAATTCACTAGTTTTGTATCATAAAAGAGTCATCGTTTCTCCTCCTAGGGGTTATTCGAGACCTCTTAATGCAAACCGCAAGTAACGTGGTATTGGCTACCTTAAGAGAGTCATAGTTACTCGTCCCAATTGCTCACCCAGTCTGCCACTTTTTCTTACTGTGGGCAGTCTGCCAGAAGCGATATGTCACTCGTTGTGTATCTTAAGAGATTCATCGTTACTCCTTCCATAGGTTACTGGTATTCACTGATTCAATGCCTCTCGTGACGAAAAAGTGGCTATCTTAATAGTGCAATACTTCTTCCTCCGAGTTGCTCACACAGTTTACTGCTTTTTGTGTAGTTTTTGTCTGCCAGAAACTATAATTCACTAGTTGTGTATCATAAAAGAGTCATCGTTTCTCCTCCTAGGGGTTATTCGAGATTTCTTAATCCAAACCGCAAGTAACGAGGCATTGGCTACCTTAAGAGAGTCATAGTTACTCGTCCCAATTGCTCACCCAGTCTGCCACTTTTCCTTACTGCGGCCAGTCTCCCAGAAGCGATATGTCACTCGTTGTGTATCTTAAGAGATTCATCGTTACTCCTTCCATAGGTTACTGGTATTCTCTGAGTCAATACCTCTCTTGACGAAAAAGTGGCTATCTTAATAGTGCAATACTTCTTCCTCCGAGTTGCTCACACAGTTTACTGCTTTTTGTGTAGTTTTTGTCTGCCAGAAACTATAATTCACTAGTTGTGTATCATAAAAGAGTCATCGTTTCTCCTCCTAGGGGTTATTCGAGATTTCTTAATCCAAACCGCAAGTAACGAGGCATTGGCTACCTTAAGAGAGTCATAGTTACTCGTCCCAATTGCTCACCCAGTCTGCCACTTTTCCTTACTGCGGCCAGTCTGCCAGAAGCGATATGTCACTCGTTGTGTATCTTAAGAGATTCATCGATACTCTTTCCATAGGTTACTGGTATTCTCTGATTCAATGCCTCTCGTGACGAAAAAGTGGCTATCTTAATAGTGCAATACTTCTTCCTCCCAGTTGCTCACACAGTTTACTACTTTTTTGTGTAGTTTTTGTCTGCCAGAAACTATAATTCACTAGTTTTGTATCATAAAAGAGTCATCGTTTCTCCTCCTAGGGGTTTTCCAGATTTCTTAATCCAAACCGCAAGTAACGAGGCATTGGCTACCTTAAGAGGGTCATAGTTACTCGTCCCCATTGCTCAACGAGTCTGCCACTTTTTCTAACTGTGGCCAGTCTGCCAGAAGCGATATGTCACTCGTTGTGTATCTTAAGAGATTCATCGTTACTCCTTCCATAGGTTACTGGTATTCTCTGAGTCAATACCTCTCTTGACGAAAAAGTGGCTATCTTAATAGTGCAATACTTCTTCCTCCGAGTTGCTCACACAGTTTACTACTTTTTGTGTAGTTTTTGTCTGCGAGAAACTATAATTCACTAGCTGTGTATCATAAAAGAGTCATCGTTTCTCCTCCTAGGGGTTATTCGAGACCTCTTAATCCAAACCGCAAGTAACGAGGCATTGGCTACCTTAAGAGAGTCATAGTTACTCGTCCCAATTGCTCACCCAGTCTGCCACTTTTCCTTACTGCGGCCAGTCTGCCAGAAGCGATATGTCACTCGTTGTGTATCTTAAGAGATTCATCGATACTCTTTCCATAGGTTACTGGTATTCTCTGATTCAATGCCTCTCGTGACGAAAAAGTGGCTATCTTAATAGTGCAATACTTCTTCCTCCCAGTTGCTCACACAGTTTACTACTTTTTTGTGTAGTTTTTGTCTGCCAGAAACTATAATTCACTAGTTTTGTATCATAGAAGAGTCATCGGTTCTCCTCCTAGGGGTTTTCGAGATTTCTTAATCCAAACCGCAAGTAACGAGGCATTGGCTACCTTAAGAGGGTCATAGTTACTCGTCCCCATTGCTCAACGAGTCTGCCACTTTTTCTTACTGTGGCCAGTCTGCCAGAAGCGATATGTCACTCGTTGTGTATCTTAAGAGATTCATCGTTACTCCTTCCATAGGTTACTGGTATTCTCTGAGTCAATACCTCTCTTGACGAAAAAGTGGCTATCTTAATAGTGCAATACTTCTTCCTCCGAGTTGCTCACACAGTTTACTACTTTTTGTGTACTTGCCAGTCTGCCAGAAGCGATATGTCACTAGTTGTGTATCATAAAAGAGTCATCGTTTCTCCTCCTAGGGGTTATTCGAGATTTCTTAATGCAAACCGCAAGTAACGAGGCATTGGCTACCTTAAGAGAGTCATAGTTACTCGTCCCAATTGCTCACCCAGTCTGCCACTTTTCCTTACTGCGGCCAGTCTGCCAGAAGCGATATGTCACTCGTTGTGTATCTTAAGAGATTCATCGTTACTCTTTCCATAGGTTACTGGTATTCTCTGATTCAATGCCTCTCGTGACGAAAAAGTGGCTATCTTAATAGTGCAATACTTGTTCCTCCCATTTGCTCACACAGTTTACTACTTTTTTGTGTAGTTTTTGTCTGCCAGAAACTATAATTCACTAGTTTTGTATCATAAAAGAGTCATCGTTTCTCCTCCTAGGGGTTATTCGAGACCTCTTAATGCAAACCGCAAGTAACGTGGTATTGGCTACCTTAAGAGAGTCATAGTTACTCGTCCCAATTGCTCACCCAGTCTGCCACTTTTTCTTACTGTGGGCAGTCTGCCAGAAGCGATATGTCACTCGTTGTGTATCTTAAGAGATTCATCGTTACTCCTTCCATAGGTTACTGGTATTCACTGATTCAATGCCTCTCGTGACGAAAAAGTGGCTATCTTAATAGTGCAATACTTCTTCCTCCGAGTTGCTCACACAGTTTACTGCTTTTTGTGTAGTTTTTGTCTGCCAGAAACTATAATTCACTAGTTGTGTATCATAAAAGAGTCATCGTTTCTCCTCCTAGGGGTTATTCGAGATTTCTTAATCCAAACCGCAAGTAACGAGGCATTGGCTACCTTAAGAGAGTCATAGTTACTCGTCCCAATTGCTCACCCAGTCTGCCACTTTTCCTTACTGCGGCCAGTCTCCCAGAAGCGATATGTCACTCGTTGTGTATCTTAAGAGATTCATCGTTACTCCTTCCATAGGTTACTGGTATTCTCTGAGTCAATACCTCTCTTGACGAAAAAGTGGCTATCTTAATAGTGCAATACTTCTTCCTCCGAGTTGCTCACACAGTTTACTGCTTTTTGTGTAGTTTTTGTCTGCCAGAAACTATAATTCACTAGTTGTGTATCATAAAAGAGTCATCGTTTCTCCTCCTAGGGGTTATTCGAGATTTCTTAATCCAAACCGCAAGTAACGAGGCATTGGCTACCTTAAGAGAGTCATAGTTACTCGTCCCAATTGCTCACCCAGTCTGCCACTTTTCCTTACTGCGGCCAGTCTGCCAGAAGCGATATGTCACTCGTTGTGTATCTTAAGAGATTCATCGATACTCTTTCCATAGGTTACTGGTATTCTCTGATTCAATGCCTCTCGTGACGAAAAAGTGGCTATCTTAATAGTGCAATACTTCTTCCTCCCAGTTGCTCACACAGTTTACTACTTTTTTGTGTAGTTTTTGTCTGCCAGAAACTATAATTCACTAGTTCTGTATCATAAAAGAGTCATCGTTTCTCCTCCTAGGGGTTTTCCAGATTTCTTAATCCAAACCGCAAGTAACGAGGCATTGGCTACCTTAAGAGGGTCATAGTTACTCGTCCCCATTGCTCAACGAGTCTGCCACTTTTTCTAACTGTGGCCAGTCTGCCAGAAGCGATATGTCACTCGTTGTGTATCTTAAGAGATTCATCGTTACTCCTTCCATAGGTTACTGGTATTCTCTGAGTCAATACCTCTCTTGACGAAAAAGTGGCTATCTTAATAGTGCAATACTTCTTCCTCCGAGTTGCTCACACAGTTTACTACTTTTTGTGTAGTTTTTGTCTGCGAGAAACTATAATTCACTAGCTGTGTATCATAAAAGAGTCATCGTTTCTCCTCCTAGGGGTTATTCGAGACCTCTTAATCCAAACCGCAAGTAACGAGGCATTGGCTACCTTAAGAGGGTCATAGTTACTCGTCCCAATTGCTCACCCAGTCTGCCACTTTTCCTTACTGCGGCCAGTCTGCCAGAAGCGATATGTCACTCGTTGTGTATCTTAAGAGATTCATCGATACTCTTTCCATAGGTTACTGGTATTCTCTGATTCAATGCCTCTCGTGACGAAAAAGTGTCTATCTTAATAGTGCAATACTTCTTCCTCCGAGTTGCTCACACAGTTTACTACTTTTTGTGTACTTGCCAGTCTGCCAGAAGCGATATGTCACTAGTTGTGTATCATAAAAGAGTCATCGTTTCTCCTCCTAGGGGTTATTCGAGATTTCTTAATCCAAACCGCAAGTAACGAGGCATTGGCTACCTTAAGAGAGTCATAGTTACTCGTCCCAATTGCTCACCCAGTCTGCCACTTTTCCTTACTGCGGCCAGTCTGCCAGAAGCGATATGTCACTCGTTGTGTATCTTAAGAGATTCATCGTTACTCTTTCCATAGGTTACTGGTATTCTCTGAGTCAATGCCTCTCGTGACGAAAAAGTGGCTATCTTAATAGTGCTATACTTCTTCCTCCCATTTGCTCACACAGTTTACTACTTTTTTGTGTAGTTTTTGTCTGCCAGAAACTATAATTCACTAGTTTTGTATCATAAAAGAGTCATCGTTTCTCCTCCTAGGGGTTATTCGAGACCTCTTAATGCAAACCGCAAGTAACGAGGCATTGGCTACCTTAAGAGAGTCATAGTTACTCGTCCCAATTGCTCACCCAGTCTGCCACTTTTCCTTACTGCGGCCAGTCTGCCAGAAGCGATATGTCACTCGTTGTGTATCTTAAGAGATTCATCGTTACTCTTTCCATAGGTTACTGGTATTCTCTGATTCAATGCCTCTCGTGACGAAAAAGTGGCTATCTTAATAGTGCAATACTTCTTCCTCCGAGTTGCTCACACAGTTTACTACTTTTTGTGTAGTTTTTGTCTGCCAGAAACTATAAATCACTAGCTGTGTATCATAAAAGAGTCATCGTTTCTCCTCTTAGGGGTTTTCGAGATTTCTTAATCCAAACCGCAAGTAACAAGGCATTGGCTACCTTAAGAGAGTCATAGTTACTCGTCCCCATTGCTCACCCAGTCTGCCACTTTTTCTTACTGTGGCCAGTCTACCAGAAGCGATATGTCACTCGTTGTGTATCTTAAGAGATTCATCGTTACTCCTTCCATAGGTTACTGGTATTCACTGATTCAATGCCCTTCGTGACGAAAAAGTGGCTATCTTAATAGTGCAATACTTCTTCCTCCGAGTTGCTCACACAGTTTACTGCTTTTTGTGTAGTTTTTGTCTGCCAGAAAGTATAATTCACTAGTTGTGTATCATAAAAGAGTCATCGTTTCTCCTCCTAGGGGTTATTCGAGATTTCTTAATCCAAACCGCAAGTAACGAGGCATTGGCTACCTTAAGAGAGTCATAGTTACTCGTCCCAATTGCTCACCCAGTCTGCCACTTTTCCTTACTGCGGCCAGTCTGCCAGAAGCGATATGTCACTCGTTGTGTATCTTAAGAGATTCATCGTTACTCCTTCCATAGGTTACTGGTATTCTCTGAGTCAATACCTCTCTTGACGAAAAAGTGGCTATCTTAATAGTGCAATACTTCTTCCTCCGAGTTGCTCACACAGTTTACTGCTTTTTGTGTAGTTTTTGTCTGCCAGAAACTATAATTCACTAGTTGTGTATCATAAAAGAGTCATCGTTTCTCCTCCTAGGGGTTATTCGAGATTTCTTAATCCAAACCGCAAGTAACGAGGCATTGGCTACCTTAAGAGAGTCATAGTTACTCATCCCAATTGCTCACCCAGTCTGCCACTTTTCCTTACTGCGTCCAGTCTGCCAGAAGCGATATGTCACTCGTTGTGTATCTTAAGAGATTCATCGATACTCTTTCCATAGGTTACTGGTATTCTCTGATTCAATGCCTCTCGTGACGAAAAAGTGGCTATCTTAATAGTGCAATACTTCTTCCTCCCAGTTGCTCACACAGTTTACTACTTTTTTGTGTAGTTTTTGTCTGCCAGAAACTATAATTCACTAGTTTTGTATCATAGAAGAGTCATCGTTTCTCCTCCTAGGGGTTTTCGAGATTTCTTAATCCAAACCGCAAGTAACGAGGCATTGGCTACCTTAAGAGGGTCATAGTTACTCGTCCCCATTGCTCAACGAGTCTGCCACTTTTTCTTACTGTGGCCAGTCTGCCAGAAGCGATATGTCACTCGTTGTGTATCTTAAGAGATTCATCGTTACTCCTTCCATAGGTTACTGGTATTCTCTGAGTCAATACCTCTCTTGACGAAAAAGTGGCTATCTTAATAGTGCAATACTTCTTCCTCCGAGTTGCTCACACAGTTTACTACTTTTTGTGTAGTTTTTGTCTGCGAGAAACTATAATTCACTAGCTGTGTATCATAAAAGAGTCATCGTTTCTCCTCCTAGGGGTTATTCGAGACCTCTTAATCCAAACCGCAAGTAACGAGGCATTGGCTACCTTAAGAGAGTCATAGTTACTCGTCCCAATTGCTCACCCAGTCTGCCACTTTTCCTTACTGCGGCCAGTCTGCCAGAAGCGATATGTCACTCGTTGTGTATCTTAAGAGATTCATCGATACTCTTTCCATAGGTTACTGGTATTCTCTGATTCAATGCCTCTCGTGACGAAAAAGTGGCTATCTTAATAGTGCAATACTTCTTCCTCCCAGTTGCTCACACAGTTTACTACTTTTTTGTGTAGTTTTTGTCTGCCAGAAACTATAATTCACTAGTTTTGTATCATAGAAGAGTCATCGGTTCTCCTCCTAGGGGTTTTCGAGATTTCTTAATCCAAACCGCAAGTAACGAGGTATTGGCTACCTTAAGAGGGTCATAGTTACTCGTCCCCATTGCTCAACGAGTCTGCCACTTTTTCTTACTGTGGCCAGTCTGCCAGAAGCGATATGTCACTCGTTGTGTATCTTAAGAGATTCATCGTTACTCCTTCCATAGGTTACTGGTATTCTCTGAGTCAATACCTCTCTTGACGAAAAAGTGGCTATCTTAATAGTGCAATACTTCTTCCTCCGAGTTGCTCACACAGTTTACTACTTTTTGTGTACTTGACAGTCTGCCAGAAGCGATATGTCACTAGTTGTGTATCATAAAAGAGTCATCGTTTCTCCTCCTAGGGGTTATTCGAGATTTCTTAATCCAAACCGCAAGTAACGAGGCATTGGCTACCTTAAGAGAGTCATAGTTACTCGTCCCAATTGCTCACCCAGTCTGCCACTTTTCCTTACTGCGGCCAGTCTGCCAGAAGCGATATGTCACTCGTTGTGTATCTTAAGAGATTCATCGTTACTCTTTCCATAGGTTACTGGTATTCTCTGAGTCAATGCCTCTCGTGACGAAAAAGTGGCTATCTTAATAGTGCAATACTTCTTCCTCCCATTTGCTCACACAGTTTACTACTTTTTTGTGTAGTTTTTGTCTGCCAGAAACTATAATTCACTAGTTTTGTATCATAAAAGAGTCATCGTTTCTCCTCCTAGGGGTTATTCGAGACCTCTTAATGCAAACCGCAAGTAACGAGGCATTGGCTACCTTAAGAGAGTCATAGTTACTCGTCCCAATTGCTCACCCAGTCTGCCACTTTTCCTTACTGCGGCCAGTCTGCCAGAAGCGATATGTCACTCGTTGTGTATCTTAAGAGATTCATCGTTACTCTTTCCATAGGTTACTGGTATTCTCTGATTCAATGCCTCTCGTGACGAAAAAGTGGCTATCTTAATAGTGCAATACTTCTTCCTCCGAGTTGCTCACACAGTTTACTACTTTTTGTGTAGTTTTTGTCTGCCAGAAACTATAAATCACTAGCTGTGTATCATAAAAGAGTCATCGTTTCTCCTCTTAGGGGTTTTCGAGATTTCTTAATCCAAACCGCAAGTAACAAGGCATTGGCTACCTTAAGAGAGTCATAGTTACTCGTCCCCATTGCTCACCCAGTCTGCCACTTTTTCTTACTGTGGCCAGTCTACCAGAAGCGATATGTCACTCGTTGTGTATCTTAAGAGATTCATCGTTACTCCTTCCATAGGTTACTGGTATTCTCTGATTCAATGCCTCTCGTGACGAAAAAGTGGCTATCTTAATAGTGCAATACTTCTTCCTCCCAGTTGCTCACACAGTTTACTACTTTTTTGTGTAGTTTTTGTCTGCCAGAAACTATAATTCACTAGTTTTCTATCATAGAAGAGTCATCGTTTCTCCTCCTAGGGGTTTTCGAGATTTCTTAATCCAAACTGCAAGTAACGAGGCATTGGCTACCTTAAGAGGGTCATAGTTACTCGTCCCCATTGCTCAACGAGTCTGCCACTTTTTCTTACTGTGGCCAGTCTGCCAGAAGCGATATGTCACTCGTTGTGTATCTTAAGAGATTCATCGTTACTCCTTCCATAGGTTACTGGTATTCTCTGAGTCAATACCTCTCTTGACGAAAAAGTGGCTATCTTAATAGTGCAATACTTCTTCCTCCGAGTTGCTCACACAGTTTACTACTTTTTGTGTAGTTTTTGTCTGCGAGAAACTATAATTCACTAGCTGTGTATCATAAAAGAGTCATCGTTTCTCCTCCTAGGGGTTATTCGAGACCTCTTAATCCAAACCGCAAGTAACGAGGCATTGGCTACCTTAAGAGAGTCATAGTTACTCGTCCCAATTGCTCACCCAGTCTGCCACTTTTCCTTACTGCGGCCAGTCTGCCAGAAGCGATATGTCACTCGTTGTGTATCTTAAGAGATTCATCGATACTCTTTCCATAGGTTACTGGTATTCTCTGATTCAATGCCTCTCGTGACGAAAAAGTGGCTATCTTAATAGTGCAATACTTCTTCCTCCGAGTTGCTCACACAGTTTACTGCTTTTTGTGTAGTTTTTGTCTGCCAGAAAGTATAATTCACTAGTTGTGTATCATAAAAGAGTCATCGTTTCTCCTCCTAGGGGTTATTCGAGATTTCTTAATCCAAACCGCAAGTAACGAGGCATTGGCTACCTTAAGAGAGTCATAGTTACTCGTCCCAATTGCTCACCCAGTCTGCCACTTTTCCTTACTGCGGCCAGTCTGCCAGAAGCGATATGTCACTCGTTGTGTATCTTAAGAGATTCATCGTTACTCCTTCCATAGGTTACTGGTATTCTCTGAGTCAATACCTCTCTTGACGAAAAAGTGGCTATCTTAATAGTGCAATACTTCTTCCTCCCAGTTGCTCACACAGTTTACTACTTTTTTGTGTAGTTTTTGTCTGCCAGAAACTATAATTCACTAGTTTTGTATCATAAAAGAGTCATCGTTTCTCCTCCTAGGGGTTATTCGAGACCTCTTAATGCAAACCGCAAGTAACGAGGCATTGGCTACCTTAAGAGAGTCATAGTTACTCGTCCCAATTGCTCACCCAGTCTGCCACTTTTCCTTACTGCGGCCAGTCTGCCAGAAGCGATATGTCACTCGTTGTGTATCTTAAGAGATTCATCGTTACTCTTTCCATAGGTTACTGGTATTCTCTGATTCAATGCCTCTCGTGACGAAAAAGTGGCTATCTTAATAGTGCAATACTTCTTCCTCCGAGTTGCTCACACAGTTTACTACTTTTTGTGTAGTTTTTGTCTGCCAGAAACTATAAATCACTAGCTGTGTATCATAAAAGAGTCATCGTTTCTCCTCTTAGGGGTTTTCGAGATTTCTTAATCCAAACCGCAAGTAACAAGGCATTGGCTACCTTAAGAGAGTCATAGTTACTCGTCCCCATTGCTCACCCAGTCTGCCACTTTTTCTTACTGTGGCCAGTCTACCAGAAGCGATATGTCACTCGTTGTGTATCTTAAGAGATTCATCGTTACTCCTTCCATAGGTTACTGGTATTCACTGATTCAATGCCTCTCGTGACGAAAAAGTGGCTATCTTAATAGTGCAATACTTCTTCCTCCGAGTTGCTCACACAGTTTACTGCTTTTTGTGTAGTTTTTGTCTGCCAGAAAGTATAATTCACTAGTTGTGTATCATAAAAGAGTCATCGTTTCTCCTCCTAGGGGTTATTCGAGATTTCTTAATCCAAACCGCAAGTAACGAGGCATTGGCTACCTTAAGAGAGTCATAGTTACTCGTCCCAATTGCTCACCCAGTCTGCCACTTTTCCTTACTGCGGCCAGTCTGCCAGAAGCGATATGTCACTCGTTGTGTATCTTAAGAGATTCATCGTTACTCTTTCCATAGGTTACTGGTATTCTCTGAGTCAATGCCTCTCGTGACGAAAAAGTGGCTATCTTAATAGTGCTATACTTCTTCCTCCCATTTGCTCACACAGTTTACTACTTTTTTGTGTAGTTTTTGTCTGCCAGAAACTATAATTCACTAGTTTTGTATCATAAAAGAGTCATCGTTTCTCCTCCTAGGGGTTATTCGAGACCTCTTAATGCAAACCGCAAGTAACGAGGCATTGGCTACCTTAAGAGAGTCATAGTTACTCGTCCCAATTGCTCACCCAGTCTGCCACTTTTCCTTACTGCGGCCAGTCTGCCAGAAGCGATATGTCACTCGTTGTGTATCTTAAGAGATTCATCGTTACTCTTTCCATAGGTTACTGGTATTCTCTGATTCAATGCCTCTCGTGACGAAAAAGTGGCTATCTTAATAGTGCAATACTTCTTCCTCCGAGTTGCTCACACAGTTTACTACTTTTTGTGTAGTTTTTGTCTGCCAGAAACTATAAATCACTAGCTGTGTATCATAAAAGAGTCATCGTTTCTCCTCTTAGGGGTTTTCGAGATTTCTTAATCCAAACCGCAAGTAACAAGGCATTGGCTACCTTAAGAGAGTCATAGTTACTCGTCCCCATTGCTCACCCAGTCTGCCACTTTTTCTTACTGTGGCCAGTCTACCAGAAGCGATATGTCACTCGTTGTGTATCTTAAGAGATTCATCGTTACTCCTTCCATAGGTTACTGGTATTCACTGATTCAATGCCCTTCGTGACGAAAAAGTGGCTATCTTAATAGTGCAATACTTCTTCCTCCGAGTTGCTCACACAGTTTACTGCTTTTTGTGTAGTTTTTGTCTGCCAGAAAGTATAATTCACTAGTTGTGTATCATAAAAGAGTCATCGTTTCTCCTCCTAGGGGTTATTCGAGATTTCTTAATCCAAACCGCAAGTAACGAGGCATTGGCTACCTTAAGAGAGTCATAGTTACTCGTCCCAATTGCTCACCCAGTCTGCCACTTTTCCTTACTGCGGCCAGTCTGCCAGAAGCGATATGTCACTCGTTGTGTATCTTAAGAGATTCATCGTTACTCCTTCCATAGGTTACTGGTATTCTCTGAGTCAATACCTCTCTTGACGAAAAAGTGGCTATCTTAATAGTGCAATACTTCTTCCTCCGAGTTGCTCACACAGTTTACTGCTTTTTGTGTAGTTTTTGTCTGCCAGAAACTATAATTCACTAGTTGTGTATCATAAAAGAGTCATCGTTTCTCCTCCTAGGGGTTATTCGAGATTTCTTAATCCAAACCGCAAGTAACGAGGCATTGGCTACCTTAAGAGAGTCATAGTTACTCATCCCAATTGCTCACCCAGTCTGCCACTTTTCCTTACTGCGTCCAGTCTGCCAGAAGCGATATGTCACTCGTTGTGTATCTTAAGAGATTCATCGATACTCTTTCCATAGGTTACTGGTATTCTCTGATTCAATGCCTCTCGTGACGAAAAAGTGGCTATCTTAATAGTGCAATACTTCTTCCTCCCAGTTGCTCACACAGTTTACTACTTTTTTGTGTAGTTTTTGTCTGCCAGAAACTATAATTCACTAGTTTTGTATCATAGAAGAGTCATCGTTTCTCCTCCTAGGGGTTTTCGAGATTTCTTAATCCAAACCGCAAGTAACGAGGCATTGGCTACCTTAAGAGGGTCATAGTTACTCGTCCCCATTGCTCAACGAGTCTGCCACTTTTTCTTACTGTGGCCGGTCTGCCAGAAGCGATATGTCACTCGTTGTGTATCTTAAGAGATTCATCGTTACTCCTTCCATAGGTTACTGGTATTCTCTGAGTCAATACCTCTCTTGACGAAAAAGTGGCTATCTTAATAGTGCAATACTTCTTCCTCCGAGTTGCTCACACAGTTTACTACTTTTTGTGTAGTTTTTGTCTGCGAGAAACTATAATTCACTAGCTGTGTATCATAAAAGAGTCATCGTTTCTCCTCCTAGGGGTTATTCGAGACCTCTTAATCCAAACCGCAAGTAACGAGGCATTGGCTACCTTAAGAGAGTCATAGTTACTCGTCCCAATTGCTCACCCAGTCTGCCACTTTTCCTTACTGCGGCCAGTCTGCCAGAAGCGATATGTCACTCGTTGTGTATCTTAAGAGATTCATCGATACTCTTTCCATAGGTTACTGGTATTCTCTGATTCAATGCCTCTCGTGACGAAAAAGTGGCTATCTTAATAGTGCAATACTTCTTCCTCCCTGTTGCTCACACAGTTTACTACTTTTTTGTGTAGTTTTTGTCTGCCAGAAACTATAATTCACTAGTTTTGTATCATAGAAGAGTCATCGGTTCTCCTCCTAGGGGTTTTCGAGATTTCTTAATCCAAACCGCAAGTAACGAGGTATTGGCTACCTTAAGAGGGTCATAGTTACTCGTCCCCATTGCTCAACGAGTCTGCCACTTTTTCTTACTGTGGCCAGTCTGCCAGAAGCGATATGTCACTCGTTGTGTATCTTAAGAGATTCATCGTTACTCCTTCCATAGGTTACTGGTATTCTCTGAGTCAATACCTCTCTTGACGAAAAAGTGGCTATCTTAATAGTGCAATACTTCTTCCTCCGAGTTGCTCACACAGTTTACTACTTTTTGTGTACTTGCCAGTCTGCCAGAAGCGATATGTCACTAGTTGTGTATCATAAAAGAGTCATCGTTTCTCCTCCTAGGGGTTATTCGAGATTTCTTAATCCAAACCGCAAGTAACGAGGCATTGGCTACCTTAAGAGAGTCATAGTTACTCGTCCCAATTGCTCACCCAGTCTGCCACTTTTCCTTACTGCGGCCAGTCTGCCAGAAGCGATATGTCACTCGTTGTGTATCTTAAGAGATTCATCGTTACTCTTTCCATAGGTTACTGGTATTCTCTGAGTCAATGCCTCTCGTGACGAAAAAGTGGCTATCTTAATAGTGCAATACTTCTTCCTCCCATTTGCTCACACAGTTTACTACTTTTTTGTGTAGTTTTTGTCTGCCAGAAACTATAATTCACTAGTTTTGTATCATAAAAGAGTCATCGTTTCTCCTCCTAGGGGTTATTCGAGACCTCTTAATGCAAACCGCAAGTAACGAGGCATTGGCTACCTTAAGAGAGTCATAGTTACTCGTCCAATTGCTCACCCAGTCTGCCACTTTTCCTTACTGCGGCCAGTCTGCCAGAAGCGATATGTCACTCGTTGTGTATCTTAAGAGATTCATCGTTACTCTTTCCATAGGTTACTGGTATTCTCTGATTCAATGCCTCTCGTGACGAAAAAGTGGCTATCTTAATAGTGCAATACTTCTTCCTCCGAGTTGCTCACACAGTTTACTACTTTTTGTGTAGTTTTTGTCTGCCAGAAACTATAAATCACTAGCTGTGTATCATAAAAGAGTCATCGTTTCTCCTCTTAGGGGTTTTCGAGATTTCTTAATCCAAACCGCAAGTAACAAGGCATTGGCTACCTTAAGAGAGTCATAGTTACTCGTCCCCATTGCTCACCCAGTCTGCCACTTTTTCTTACTGTGGCCAGTCTACCAGAAGCGATATGTCACTCGTTGTGTATCTTAAGAGATTCATCGTTACTCCTTCCATAGGTTACTGGTATTCTCTGATTCAATGCCTCTCGTGACGAAAAAGTGGCTATCTTAATAGTGCAATACTTCTTCCTCCCAGTTGCTCACACAGTTTACTACTTTTTTGTGTAGTTTTTGTCTGCCAGAAACTATAATTCACTAGTTTTCTATCATAGAAGAGTCATCGTTTCTCCTCCTAGGGGTTTTCGAGATTTCTTAATCCAAACCGCAAGTAACGAGGCATTGGCTACCTTAAGAGGGTCATAGTTACTCGTCCCCATTGCTCAACGAGTCTGCCACTTTTTCTTACTGTGGCCAGTCTGCCAGAAGCGATATGTCACTCGTTGTGTATCTTAAGAGATTCATCGTTACTCCTTCCATAGGTTACTGGTATTCTCTGAGTCAATACCTCTCTTGACGAAAAAGTGGCTATCTTAATAGTGCAATACTTCTTCCTCCGAGTTGCTCACACAGTTTACTACTTTTTGTGTAGTTTTTGTCTGCGAGAAACTATAATTCACTAGCTGTGTATCATAAAAGAGTCATCGTTTCTCCTCCTAGGGGTTATTCGAGACCTCTTAATCCAAACCGCAAGTAACGAGGCATTGGCTACCTTAAGAGAGTCATAGTTACTCGTCCCAATTGCTCACCCAGTCTGCCACTTTTCCTTACTGCGGCCAGTCTGCCAGAAGCGATATGTCACTCGTTGTGTATCTTAAGAGATTCATCGATACTCTTTCCATAGGTTACTGGTATTCTCTGATTCAATGCCTCTCGTGACGAAAAAGTGGCTATCTTAATAGTGCAATACTTCTTCCTCCGAGTTGCTCACACAGTTTACTGCTTTTTGTGTAGTTTTTGTCTGCCAGAAAGTATAATTCACTAGTTGTGTATCATAAAAGAGTCATCGTTTCTCCTCCTAGGGGTTATTCGAGATTTCTTAATCCAAACCGCAAGTAACGAGGCATTGGCTACCTTAAGAGAGTCATAGTTACTCGTCCCAATTGCTCACCCAGTCTGCCACTTTTCCTTACTGCGGCCAGTCTGCCAGAAGCGATATGTCACTCGTTGTGTATCTTAAGAGATTCATCGTTACTCCTTCCATAGGTTACTGGTATTCTCTGAGTCAATACCTCTCTTGACGAAAAAGTGGCTATCTTAATAGTGCAATACTTCTTCCTCCCAGTTGCTCACACAGTTTACTACTTTTTTGTGTAGTTTTTGTCTGCCAGAAACTATAATTCACTAGTTTTGTATCATAAAAGAGTCATCGTTTCTCCTCCTAGGGGTTATTCGAGACCTCTTAATGCAAACCGCAAGTAACGAGGCATTGGCTACCTTAAGAGAGTCATAGTTACTCGTCCCAATTGCTCACCCAGTCTGCCACTTTTCCTTACTGCGGCCAGTCTGCCAGAAGCGATATGTCACTCGTTGTGTATCTTAAGAGATTCATCGTTACTCTTTCCATAGGTTACTGGTATTCTCTGATTCAATGCCTCTCGTGACGAAAAAGTGGCTATCTTAATAGTGCAATACTTCTTCCTCCGAGTTGCTCACACAGTTTACTACTTTTTGTGTAGTTTTTGTCTGCCAGAAACTATAAATCACTAGCTGTGTATCATAAAAGAGTCATCGTTTCTCCTCTTAGGGGTTTTCGAGATTTCTTAATCCAAACCGCAAGTAACAAGGCATTGGCTACCTTAAGAGAGTCATAGTTACTCGTCCCCATTGCTCACCCAGTCTGCCACTTTTTCTTACTGTGGCCAGTCTACCAGAAGCGATATGTCACTCGTTGTGTATCTTAAGAGATTCATCGTTACTCCTTCCATAGGTTACTGGTATTCACTGATTCAATGCCTCTCGTGACGAAAAAGTGGCTATCTTAATAGTGCAATACTTCTTCCTCCGAGTTGCTCACACAGTTTACTGCTTTTTGTGTAGTTTTTGTCTGCCAGAAAGTATAATTCACTAGTTGTGTATCATAAAAGAGTCATCGTTTCTCCTCCTAGGGGTTATTCGAGATTTCTTAATCCAAACCGCAAGTAACGAGGCATTGGCTACCTTAAGAGAGTCATAGTTACTCGTCCCAATTGCTCACCCAGTCTGCCACTTTTCCTTACTGCGGCCAGTCTGCCAGAAGCGATATGTCACTCGTTGTGTATCTTAAGAGATTCATCGTTACTCCTTCCATAGGTTACTGGTATTCTCTGAGTCAATACCTCTCTTGACGAAAAAGTGGCTATCTTAATAGTGCAATACTTCTTCCTCCGAGTTGCCCACACAGTTTACTGCTTTTTGTGTAGTTTTTGTCTGCCAGAAACTATAATTCACTAGTTGTGTATCATAAAAGAGTCATCGTTTCTCCTCCTAGGGGTTATTCGAGATTTCTTAATCCAAACCGCAAGTAACGAGGCATTGGCTACCTTAAGAGAGTCATAGTTACTCGTCCCAATTGCTCACCCAGTCTGCCACTTTTCCTTACTGCGGCCAGTCTGCCAGAAGCGATATGTCACTCGTTGTGTATCTTAAGAGATTCATCGATACTCTTTCCATAGGTTACTGGTATTCTCTGATTCAATGCCTCTCGTGACGAAAAAGTGGCTATCTTAATAGTGCAATACTTCTTCCTCCCAGTTGCTCACACAGTTTACTACTTTTTTGTGTAGTTTTTGTCTGCCAGAAACTATAATTCACTAGTTTTGTATCATAGAAGAGTCATCGTTTCTCCTCCTAGGGGTTTTCGAGATTTCTTAATCCAAACCGCAAGTAACGAGGCATTGGCTACCTTAAGAGGGTCATAGTTACTCGTCCCCATTGCTCAACGAGTCTGCCACTTTTTCTTACTGTGGCCAGTCTGCCAGAAGCGATATGTCACTCGTTGTGTATCTTAAGAGATTCATCGTTACTCCTTCCATAGGTTACTGGTATTCTCTGAGTCAATACCTCTCTTGACGAAAAAGTGGCTATCTTAATAGTGCAATACTTCTTCCTCCGAGTTGCTCACACAGTTTACTACTTTTTGTGTAGTTTTTGTCTGCGAGAAACTATAATTCACTAGCTGTGTATCATAAAAGAGTCATCGTTTCTCCTCCTAGGGGTTATTCGAGACCTCTTAATCCAAACCGCAAGTAACGAGGCATTGGCTACCTTAAGAGAGTCATAGTTACTCGTCCCAATTGCTCACCCAGTCTGCCACTTTTCCTTACTGCGGCCAGTCTGCCAGAAGCGATATGTCACTCGTTGTGTATCTTAAGAGATTCATCGATACTCTTTCCATAGGTTACTGGTATTCTCTGATTCAATGCCTCTCGTGACGAAAAAGTGGCTATCTTAATAGTGCAATACTTCTTCCTCCGAGTTGCTCACACAGTTTACTGCTTTTTGTGTAGTTTTTGTCTGCCAGAAAGTATAATTCACTAGTTGTGTATCATAAAAGAGTCATCGTTTCTCCTCCTAGGGGTTATTCGAGATTTCTTAATCCAAACCGCAAGTAACGAGGCATTGGCTACCTTAAGAGAGTCATAGTTACTCGTCCCAATTGCTCACCCAGTCTGCCACTTTTCCTTACTGCGGCCAGTCTGCCAGAAGCGATATGTCACTCGTTGTGTATCTTAAGAGATTCATCGTTACTCCTTCCATAGGTTACTGGTATTCTCTGAGTCAATACCTCTCTTGACGAAAAAGTGGCTATCTTAATAGTGCAATACTTCTTCCTCCGAGTTGCTCACACAGTTTACTGCTTTTTGTGTAGTTTTTGTCTGCCAGAAACTATAATTCACTAGTTGTGTATCATAAAAGAGTCATCGTTTCTCCTCCTAGGGGTTATTCGAGATTTCTTAATCCAAACCGCAAGTAACGAGGCATTGGCTACCTTAAGAGAGTCATAGTTACTCGTCCCAATTGCTCACCCAGTCTGCCACTTTTCCTTACTGCGGCCAGTCTGCCAGAAGCGATATGTCACTCGTTGTGTATCTTAAGAGATTCATCGATACTCTTTCCATAGGTTACTGGTATTCTCTGATTCAATGCCTCTCGTGACGAAAAAGTGGCTATCTTAATAGTGCAATACTTCTTCCTCCCAGTTGCTCACACAGTTTACTACTTTTTTGTGTAGTTTTTGTCTGCCAGAAACTATAATTCACTAGTTTTCTATCATAGAAGAGTCATCGTTTCTCCTCCTAGGGGTTTTCGAGATTTCTTAATCCAAACCGCAAGTAACGAGGCATTGGCTACCTTAAGAGGGTCATAGTTACTCGTCCCCATTGCTCAACGAGTCTGCCACTTTTTCTTACTGTGGCCAGTCTGCCAGAAGCGATATGTCACTCGTTGTGTATCTTAAGAGATTCATCGTTACTCCTTCCATAGGTTACTGGTATTCTCTGAGTCAATACCTCTCTTGACGAAAAAGTGGCTATCTTAATAGTGCAATACTTCTTCCTCCGAGTTCCTCACACAGTTTACTACTTTTTGTGTAGTTTTTGTCTGCGAGAAACTATAATTCACTAGCTGTGTATCATAAAAGAGTCATCGTTTCTCCTCCTAGGGGTTATTCGAGACCTCTTAATCCAAACCGCAAGTAACGAGGCATTGGCTACCTTAAGAGAGTCATAGTTACTCGTCCCAATTGCTCACCCAGTCTGCCACTTTTCCTTACTGCGGCCAGTCTGCCAGAAGCGATATGTCACTCGTTGTGTATCTTAAGAGATTCATCGATACTCTTTCCATAGGTTACTGGTATTCTCTGATTCAATGCCTCTCGTGACGAAAAAGTGGCTATCTTAATAGTGCAATACTTCTTCCTCCCAGTTGCTCACACAGTTTACTACTTTTTTGTGTAGTTTTTGTCTGCCAGAAACTATAATTCACTAGTTTTCTATCATAGAAGAGTCATCGTTTCTCCTCCTAGGGGTTTTCGAGATTTCTTAATCCAAACCGCAAGTAACGAGGCATTGGCTACCTTAAGAGGGTCATAGTTACTCGTCCCCATTGCTCAACGAGTCTGCCACTTTTTCTTACTGTGGCCAGTCTGCCAGAAGCGATATGTCACTCGTTGTGTATCTTAAGAGATTCATCGTTACTCCTTCCATAGGTTACTGGTATTCTCTGAGTCAATACCTCTCTTGACGAAAAAGTGGCTATCTTAATAGTGCAATACTTCTTCCTCCGAGTTGCTCACACAGTTTACTACTTTTTGTGTAGTTTTTGTCTGCGAGAAACTATAATTCACTAGCTGTGTATCATAAAAGAGTCATCGTTTCTCCTCCTAGGGGTTATTCGAGACCTCTTAATACAAACCGCAAGTAACGAGGCATTGGCTACCTTAAGAGAGTCATAGTTACTCGTCCCAATTGCTCACCCAGTCTGCCACTTTTCCTTACTGCGGCCAGTCTGCCAGAAGCGATATGTCACTCGTTGTGTATCTTAAGAGATTCATCGATACTCTTTCCATAGGTTACTGGTATTCTCTGATTCAATGCCTCTCGTGACGAAAAAGTGGCTATCTTAATAGTGCAATACTTCTTCCTCCGAGTTGCTCACACAGTTTACTGCTTTTTGTGTAGTTTTTGTCTGCCAGAAAGTATAATTCACTAGTTGTGTATCATAAAAGAGTCATCGTTTCTCCTCCTAGGGGTTATTCGAGATTTCTTAATCCAAACCGCAAGTAACGAGGCATTGGCTACCTTAAGAGAGTCATAGTTACTCGTCCCAATTGCTCACCCAGTCTGCCACTTTTCCTTACTGCGGCCAGTCTGCCAGAAGCGATATGTCACTCGTTGTGTATCTTAAGAGATTCATCGTTACTCCTTCCATAGGTTACTGGTATTCTCTGAGTCAATACCTCTCTTGACGAAAAAGTGGCTATCTTAATAGTGCAATACTTCTTCCTCCCAGTTGGTCACACAGTTTACTACTTTTTTGTGTAGTTTTTGTCTGCCAGAAACTATAATTCACTAGTTTTGTATCATAAAAGAGTCATCGTTTCTCCTCCTAGGGGTTATTCGAGACCTCTTAATGCAAACCGCAAGTAACGAGGCATTGGCTACCTTAAGAGAGTCATAGTTACTCGTCCCAATTGCTCACCCAGTCTGCCACTTTTCCTTACTGCGGCCAGTCTGCCAGAAGCGATATGTCACTCGTTGTGTATCTTAAGAGATTCATCGTTACTCTTTCCATAGGTTACTGGTATTCTCTGATTCAATGCCTCTCGTGACGAAAAAGTGGCTATCTTAATAGTGCAATACTTCTTCCTCCGAGTTGCTCACACAGTTTACTACTTTTTGTGTAGTTTTTGTCTGCCAGAAACTATAAATCACTAGCTGTGTATCATAAAAGAGTCATCGTTTCTCCTCTTAGGGGTTTTCGAGATTTCTTAATCCAAACCGCAAGTAACAAGGCATTGGCTACCTTAAGAGAGTCATAGTTACTCGTCCCCATTGCTCACCCAGTCTGCCACTTTTTCTTACTGTGGCCAGTCTACCAGAAGCGATATGTCACTCGTTGTGTATCTTAAGAGATTCATCGTTACTCCTTCCATAGGTTACTGGTATTCACTGATTCAATGCCTCTCGTGACGAAAAAGTGGCTATCTTAATAGTGCAATACTTCTTCCTCCGAGTTGCTCACACAGTTTACTGCTTTTTGTGTAGTTTTTGTCTGCCAGAAAGTATAATTCACTAGTTGTGTATCATAAAAGAGTCATCGTTTCTCCTCCTAGGGGTTATTCGAGATTTCTTAATCCAAACCGCAAGTAACGAGGCATTGGCTACCTTAAGAGAGTCATAGTTACTCGTCCCAATTGCTCACCCAGTCTGCCACTTTTCCTTACTGCGGCCAGTCTGCCAGAAGCGATATGTCACTCGTTGTGTATCTTAAGAGATTCATCGTTACTCCTTCCATAGGTTACTGGTATTCTCTGAGTCAATACCTCTCTTGACGAAAAAGTGGCTATCTTAATAGTGCAATACTTCTTCCTCCGAGTTGCCCACACAGTTTACTGCTTTTTGTGTAGTTTTTGTCTGCCAGAAACTATAATTCACTAGTTGTGTATCATAAAAGAGTCATCGTTTCTCCTCCTAGGGGTTATTCGAGATTTCTTTATCCAAACCGCAAGTAACGAGGCATTGGCTACCTTAAGAGAGTCATAGTTACTCGTCCCAATTGCTCACCCAGTCTGCCACTTTTCCTTACTGCGGCCAGTCTGCCAGAAGCGATATGTCACTCGTTGTGTATCTTAAGAGATTCATCGATACTCTTTCCATAGTTTACTGGTATTCTCTGATTCAATGCCTCTCGTGACGAAAAAGTGGCTATCTTAATAGTGCAATACTTCTTCCTCCCAGTTGCTCACACAGTTTACTACTTTTTTGTGTAGTTTTTGTCTGCCAGAAACTATAATTCACTAGTTTTGTATCATAGAAGAGTCATCGTTTCTCCTCCTAGGGGTTTTCGAGATTTCTTAATCCAAACCGCAAGTAACGAGGCATTGGCTACCTTAAGAGGGTCATAGTTACTCGTCCCCATTGCTCAACGAGTCTGCCACTTTTTCTTACTGTGGCCAGTCTGCCAGAAGCGATATGTCACTCGTTGTGTATCTTAAGAGATTCTTCGTTACTCCTTCCATAGGTTACTGGTATTCTCTGAGTCAATACCTCTCTTGACGAAAAAGTGGCTATCTTAATAGTGCAATACTTCTTCCTCCGAGTTGCTCACACAGTTTACTACTTTTTGTGTAGTTTTTGTCTGCGAGAAACTATAATTCACTAGCTGTGTATCATAAAAGAGTCATCGTTTCTCCTCCTAGGGGTTATTCGAGACCTCTTAATCCAAACCGCAAGTAACGAGGCATTGGCTACCTTAAGAGAGTCATAGTTACTCGTCCCAATTGCTCACCCAGTCTGCCACTTTTCCTTACTGCGGCCAGTCTGCCAGAAGCGATATGTCACTCGTTGTGTATCTTAAGAGATTCATCGATACTCTTTCCATAGGTTACTGGTATTCTCTGATTCAATGCCTCTCGTGACGAAAAAGTGGCTATCTTAATAGTGCAATACTTCTTCCTCCGAGTTGCTCACACAGTTTACTGCTTTTTGTGTAGTTTTTGTCTGCCAGAAAGTATAATTCACTAGTTGTGTATCATAAAAGAGTCATCGTTTCTCCTCCTAGGGGTTATTCGAGATTTCTTAATCCAAACCGCAAGTAACGAGGCATTGGCTACCTTAAGAGAGTCATAGTTACTCGTCCCAATTGCTCACCCAGTCTGCCACTTTTCCTTACTGCGGCCAGTCTGCCAGAAGCGATATGTCACTCGTTGTGTATCTTAAGAGATTCATCGTTACTCCTTCCATAGGTTACTGGTATTCTCTGAGTCAATACCTCTCTTGACGAAAAAGTGGCTATCTTAATAGTGCAATACTTCTTCCTCCGAGTTGCTCACACAGTTTACTGCTTTTTGTGTAGTTTTTGTCTGCCAGAAACTATAATTCACTAGTTGTGTATCATAAAAGAGTCATCGTTTCTCCTCCTAGGGGTTATTCGAGATTTCTTAATCCAAACCGCAAGTAACGAGGCATTGGCTACCTTAAGAGAGTCATAGTTACTCGTCCCAATTGCTCACCCAGTCTGCCACTTTTCCTTACTGCGGCCAGTCTGCCAGAAGCGATATGTCACTCGTTGTGTATCTTAAGAGATTCATCGATACTCTTTCCATAGGTTACTGGTATTCTCTGATTCAATGCCTCTCGTGACGAAAAAGTGGCTATCTTAATAGTGCAATACTTCTTCCTCCCAGTTGCTCACACAGTTTACTACTTTTTTGTGTAGTTTTTGTCTGCCAGAAACTATAATTCACTAGTTTTGTATCATAGAAGAGTCATCGTTTCTCCTCCTAGGGGTTATTCGAGATTTCTTAATCCAAACCGCAAGTAACGAGGCATTGGCTACCTTAAGAGGGTCATAGTTACTCGTCCCCATTGCTCAACGAGTCTGCCACTTTTTCTTACTGTGGCCAGTCTGCCAGAAGCGATATGTCACTCGTTGTGTATCTTAAGAGATTCATCGTTACTCCTTCCATAGGTTACTGGTATTCTCTGAGTCAATACCTCTCTTGACGAAAAAGTGGCTATCTTAATAGTGCAATACTTCTTCCTCCGAGTTGCTCACACAGTTTACTACTTTTTGTGTAGTTTTTGTCTGCGAGAAACTATAATTCACTAGCTGTGTATCATAAAAGAGTCATCGTTTCTCCTCCTAGGGGTTATTCGAGACCTCTTAATCCAAACCGCAAGTAACGAGGCATTGGCTACCTTAAGAGAGTCATAGTTACTCGTCCCAATTGCTCACCCAGTCTGCCACTTTTCCTTACTGCGGCCAGTCTGCCAGAAGCGATATGTCACTCGTTGTGTATCTTAAGAGATTCATCGATACTCTTTCCATAGGTTACTGGTATTCTCTGATTCAATGCCTCTCGTGACGAAAAAGTGGCTATCTTAATAGTGCAATACTTCTTCCTCCCAGTTGCTCACACAGTTTACTACTTTTTTGTGTAGTTTTTGTCTGCCAGAAACTATAATTCACTAGTTTTGTATCATAGAAGAGTCATCGGTTCTCCTCCTAGGGGTTTTCGAGATTTCTTAATCCAAACCGCAAGTAACGAGGTATTGGCTACCTTAAGAGGGTCATAGTTACTCGTCCCCATTGCTCAACGAGTCTGCCACTTTTTCTTACTGTGGCCAGTCTGCCAGAAGCGATATGTCACTCGTTGTGTATCTTAAGAGATTCATCGTTACTCCTTCCATAGGTTACTGGTATTCTCTGAGTCAATACCTCTCTTGACGAAAAAGTGGCTATCTTAATAGTGCAATACTTCTTCCTCCGAGTTGCTCACACAGTTTACTACTTTTTGTGTACTTGCCAGTCTGCCAGAAGCGATATGTCACTAGTTGTGTATCATAAAAGAGTCATCGTTTCTCCTCCTAGGGGTTATTCGAGATTTCTTAATCCAAACCGCAAGTAACGAGGCATTGGCTACCTTAAGAGAGTCATAGTTACTCGTCCCAATTGCTCACCCAGTCTGCCACTTTTCCTTACTGCGGCCAGTCTGCCAGAAGCGATATGTCACTCGTTGTGTATCTTAAGAGATTCATCGTTACTCTTTCCATAGGTTACTGGTATTCTCTGAGTCAATGCCTCTCGTGACGAAAAAGTGGCTATCTTAATAGTGCAATACTTCTTCCTCCCATTTGCTCACACAGTTTACTACTTTTTTGTGTAGTTTTTGTCTGCCAGAAACTATAATTCACTAGTTTTGTATCATAAAAGAGTCATCGTTTCTCCTCCTAGGGGTTATTCGAGACCTCTTAATGCAAACCGCAAGTAACGAGGCATTGGCTACCTTAAGAGAGTCATAGTTACTCGTCCCAATTGCTCACCCAGTCTGCCACTTTTCCTTACTGCGGCCAGTCTGCCAGAAGCGATATGTCACTCGTTGTGTATCTTAAGAGATTCATCGTTACTCTTTCCATAGGTTACTGGTATTCTCTGATTCAATGCCTCTCGTGACGAAAAAGTGGCTATCTTAATAGTGCAATACTTCTTCCTCCGAGTTGCTCACACAGTTTACTACTTTTTGTGTAGTTTTTGTCTGCCAGAAACTATAAATCACTAGCTGTGTATCATAAAAGAGTCATCGTTTCTCCTCTTAGGGGTTTTCGAGATTTCTTAATCCAAACCGCAAGTAACAAGGCATTGGCTACCTTAAGAGAGTCATAGTTACTCGTCCCCATTGCTCACCCAGTCTGCCACTTTTTCTTACTGTGGCCAGTCTACCAGAAGCGATATGTCACTCGTTGTGTATCTTAAGAGATTCATCGTTACTCCTTCCATAGGTTACTGGTATTCACTGATTCAATGCCTCTCGTGACGAAAAAGTGGCTATTTTAATAGTGCAATACTTCTTCCTCCGAGTTGCTCACACAGTTTACTGCTTTTTGTGTAGTTTTTGTCTGCCAGAAAGTATAATTCACTAGTTGTGTATCATAAAAGAGTCATCGTTTCTCCTCCTAGGGGTTATTCGAGATTTCTTAATCCAAACCGCAAGTAACGAGGCATTGGCTACCTTAAGAGAGTCATAGTTACTCGTCCCAATTGCTCACCCAGTCTGCCACTTTTCCTTACTGCGGCCAGTCTGCCAGAAGCGATATGTCACTCGTTGTGTATCTTAAGAGATTCATCGTTACTCCTTCCATAGGTTACTGGTATTCTCTGAGTCAATACCTCTCGTGACGAAAAAGTGGCTATCTTAATAGTGCAATACTTCTTCCTCCGAGTTGCCCACACAGTTTACTGCTTTTTGTGTAGTTTTTGTCTGCCAGAAACTATAATTCACTAGTTGTGTATCATAAAAGAGTCATCGTTTCTCCTCCTAGGGGTTATTCGAGACCTCTTAATCCAAACCGCAAGTAACGAGGCATTGGCTACCTTAAGAGAGTCATAGTTACTCGTCCCAATTGCTCACCCAGTCTGCCACTTTTCCTTACTGCGGCCAGTCTGCCAGAAGCGATATGTCACTCGTTGTGTATCTTAAGAGATTCATCGATACTCTTTCCATAGGTTACTGGTATTCTCTGATTCAATGCCTCTCGTGACGAAAAAGTGGCTATCTTAATAGTGCAATACTTCTTCCTCCCAGTTGCTCACACAGTTTACTACTTTTTTGTGTAGTTTTTGTCTGCCAGAAACTATAATTCACTAGTTTTGTATCATAGAAGAGTCATCGGTTCTCCTCCTAGGGGTTTTCGAGATTTCTTAATCCAAACCGCAAGTAACGAGGCATTGGCTACCTTAAGAGGGTCATAGTTACTCGTCCCCATTGCTCAACGAGTCTGCCACTTTTTCTTACTGTGGCCAGTCTGCCAGAAGCGATATGTCACTCGTTGTGTATCTTAAGAGATTCATCGTTACTCCTTCCATAGGTTACTGGTATTCTCTGAGTCAATACCTCTCTTGACGAAAAAGTGGCTATCTTAATAGTGCAATACTTCTTCCTCCGAGTTGCTCACACAGTTTACTACTTTTTGTGTACTTGCCAGTCTGCCAGAAGCGATATGTCACTAGTTGTGTATCATAAAAGAGTCATCGTTTCTCCTCCTAGGGGTTATTCGAGATTTCTTAATCCAAACCGCAAGTAACGAGGCATTGGCTACCTTAAGAGAGTCATAGTTACTCGTCCCAATTGCTCACCCAGTCTGCCACTTTTCCTTACTGCGGCCAGTCTGCCAGAAGCGATATGTCACTCGTTGTGTATCTTAAGAGATTCATCGTTACTCTTTCCATAGGTTACTGGTATTCTCTGAGTCAATGCCTCTCGTGACGAAAAAGTGGCTATCTTAATAGTGCAATACTTCTTCCTCCCATTTGCTCACACAGTTTACTACTTTTTTGTGTAGTTTTTGTCTGCCAGAAACTATAATTCACTAGTTTTGTATCATAAAAGAGTCATCGTTTCTCCTCCTAGGGGTTATTCGAGACCTCTTAATGCAAACCGCAAGTAACGAGGCATTGGCTACCTTAAGAGAGTCATAGTTACTCGTCCCAATTGCTCACCCAGTCTGCCACTTTTCCTTACTGCGGCCAGTCTGCCAGAAGCGATATGTCACTCGTTGTGTATCTTAAGAGATTCATCGTTACTCTTTCCATAGGTTACTGGTATTCTCTGATTCAATGCCTCTCGTGACGAAAAAGTGGCTATCTTAATAGTGCAATACTTCTTCCTCCGAGTTGCTCACACAGTTTACTACTTTTTGTGTAGTTTTTGTCTGCCAGAAACTATAAATCACTAGCTGTGTATCATAAAAGAGTCATCGTTTCTCCTCTTAGGGGTTTTCGAGATTTCTTAATCCAAACCGCAAGTAACAAGGCATTGGCTACCTTAAGAGAGTCATAGTTACTCGTCCCCATTGCTCACCCAGTCTGCCACTTTTTCTTACTGTGGCCAGTCTACCAGAAGCGATATGTCACTCGTTGTGTATCTTAAGAGATTCATCGTTACTCCTTCCATAGGTTACTGGTATTCACTGATTCAATGCCTCTCGTGACGAAAAAGTGGCTATTTTAATAGTGCAATACTTCTTCCTCCGAGTTGCTCACACAGTTTACTGCTTTTTGTGTAGTTTTTGTCTGCCAGAAAGTATAATTCACTAGTTGTGTATCATAAAAGAGTCATCGTTTCTCCTCCTAGGGGTTATTCGAGATTTCTTAATCCAAACCGCAAGTAACGAGGCATTGGCTACCTTAAGAGAGTCATAGTTACTCGTCCCAATTGCTCACCCAGTCTGCCACTTTTCCTTACTGCGGCCAGTCTGCCAGAAGCGATATGTCACTCGTTGTGTATCTTAAGAGATTCATCGTTACTCCTTCCATAGGTTACTGGTATTCTCTGAGTCAATACCTCTCTTGACGAAAAAGTGGCTATCTTAATAGTGCAATACTTCTTCCTCCGAGTTGCCCACACAGTTTACTGCTTTTTGTGTAGTTTTTGTCTGCCAGAAACTATAATTCACTAGTTGTGTATCATAAAAGAGTCATCGTTTCTCCTCCTAGGGGTTATTCGAGACCTCTTAATCCAAACCGCAAGTAACGAGGCATTGGCTACCTTAAGAGAGTCATAGTTACTCGTCCCAATTGCTCACCCAGTCTGCCACTTTTCCTTACTGCGGCCAGTCTGCCAGAAGCGATATGTCACTCGTTGTGTATCTTAAGAGATTCATCGATACTCTTTCCATAGGTTACTGGTATTCTCTGATTCAATGCCTCTCGTGACGAAAAAGTGGCTATCTTAATAGTGCAATACTTCTTCCTCCCAGTTGCTCACACAGTTTACTACTTTTTTGTGTAGTTTTTGTCTGCCAGAAACTATAATTCACTAGTTTTGTATCATAGAAGAGTCATCGGTTCTCCTCCTAGGGGTTTTCGAGATTTCTTAATCCAAACCGCAAGTAACGAGGCATTGGCTACCTTAAGAGGGTCATAGTTACTCGTCCCCATTGCTCAACGAGTCTGCCACTTTTTCTTACTGTGGCCAGTCTGCCAGAAGCGATATGTCACTCGTTGTGTATCTTAAGAGATTCATCGTTACTCCTTCCATAGGTTACTGGTATTCTCTGAGTCAATACCTCTCTTGACGAAAAAGTGGCTATCTTAATAGTGCAATACTTCTTCCTCCGAGTTGCTCACACAGTTTACTACTTTTTGTGTACTTGCCAGTCTGCCAGAAGCGATATGTCACTAGTTGTGTATCATAAAAGAGTCATCGTTTCTCCTCCTAGGGGTTATTCGAGATTTCTTAATCCAAACCGCAAGTAACGAGGCATTGGCTACCTTAAGAGAGTCATAGTTACTCGTCCCAATTGCTCACCTAGTCTGCCACTTTTCCTTACTGCGGCCAGTCTGCCAGAAGCGATATGTCACTCGTTGTGTATCTTAAGAGATTCATCGTTACTCTTTCCATAGGTTACTGGTATTCTCTGAGTCAATGCCTCTCGTGACGAAAAAGTGGCTATCTTAATAGTGCAATACTTCTTCCTCCCATCTGCTCACACAGTTTACTACTTTTTTGTGTAGTTTTTGTCTGCCAGAAACTATAATTCACTAGTTTTGTATCATAGAAGAGTCATCGTTTCTCCTCCTAGGGGTTTTCGAGATTTCTTAATCCAAACCGCAAGTAACGAGGCATTGGCTACCTTAAGAGGGTCATAGTTACTCGTCCCCATTGCTCAACGAGTCTGCCACTTTTTCTTACTGTGGCCAGTCTGCCAGAAGCGATATGTCACTCGTTGTGTATCTTAAGAGATTCATCGTTACTCCTTCCATAGGTTACTGGTATTCTCTGAGTCAATACCTCTCTTGACGAAAAAGTGGCTATCTTAATAGTGCAATACTTCTTCCTCCGAGTTGCTCACACAGTTTACTACTTTTTGTGTAGTTTTTGTCTGCGAGAAACTATAATTCACTAGCTGTGTATCATAAAAGAGTCATCGTTTCTCCTCCTAGGGGTTATTCGAGACCTCTTAATCCAAACCGCAAGTAACGAGGCATTGGCTACCTTAAGAGAGTCATAGTTACTCGTCCCAATTGCTCACCCAGTCTGCCACTTTTCCTTACTGCGGCCAGTCTGCCAGAAGCGATATGTCACTCGTTGTGTATCTTAAGAGATTCATCGTTACTCTTTCCATAGGTTACTGGTATTCTCTGATTCAATGCCTCTCGTGACGAAAAAGTGGCTATCTTAATAGTGCAATACTTCTTCCTCCCAGTTGCTCACACAGTTTACTACTTTTTTGTGTAGTTTTTGTCTGCCAGAAACTATAATTCACTAGTTTTGTATCATAGAAGAGTCATCGGTTCTCCTCCTAGGGGTTTTCGAGATTTCTTAATCCAAACCGCAAGTAACGAGGTATTGGCTACCTTAAGAGGGTCATAGTTACTCGTCCCCATTGCTCAACGAGTCTGCCACTTTTTCTTACTGTGGCCAGTCTGCCAGAAGCGATATGTCACTCGTTGTGTATCTTAAGAGATTCATCGTTACTCCTTCCATAGGTTACTGGTATTCTCTGAGTCAATACCTCTCTTGACGAAAAAGTGGCTATCTTAATAGTGCAATACTTCTTCCTCCGAGTTGCTCACACAGTTTACTACTTTTTGTGTACTTGCCAGTCTGCCAGAAGCGATATGTCACTAGTTGTGTATCATAAAAGAGTCATCGTTTCTCCTCCTAGGGGTTATTCGAGATTTCTTAATCCAAACCGCAAGTAACGAGGCATTGGCTACCTTAAGAGAGTCATAGTTACTCGTCCCAATTGCTCACCCAGTCTGCCACTTTTCCTTACTGCGGCCAGTCTGCCAGAAGCGATATGTCACTCGTTGTGTATCTTAAGAGATTCATCGTTACTCTTTCCATAGGTTACTGGTATTCTCTGAGTCAATGCCTCTCGTGACGAAAAAGTGGCTATCTTAATAGTGCAATACTTCTTCCTCCCATTTGCTCACACAGTTTACTACTTTTTTGTGTAGTTTTTGTCTGCCAGAAACTATAATTCACTAGTTTTGTATCATAAAAGAGTCATCGTTTCTCCTCCTAGGGGTTATTCGAGACCTCTTAATGCAAACCGCAAGTAACGAGGCATTGGCTACCTTAAGAGAGTCATAGTTACTCGTCCCAATTGCTCACCCAGTCTGCCACTTTTCCTTACTGCGGCCAGTCTGCCAGAAGCGATATGTCACTCGTTGTGTATCTTAAGAGATTCATCGTTACTCTTTCCATAGGTTACTGGTATTCTCTGATTCAATGCCTCTCGTGACGAAAAAGTGGCTATCTTAATAGTGCAATACTTCTTCCTCCGAGTTGCTCACACAGTTTACTACTTTTTGTGTAGTTTTTGTCTGCCAGAAACTATAAATCACTAGCTGTGTATCATAAAAGAGTCATCGTTTCTCCTCTTAGGGGTTTTCGAGATTTCTTAATCCAAACCGCAAGTAACAAGGCATTGGCTACCTTAAGAGAGTCATAGTTACTCGTCCCCATTGCTCACCCAGTCTGCCACTTTTTCTTACTGTGGCCAGTCTACCAGAAGCGATATGTCACTCGTTGTGTATCTTAAGAGATTCATCGTTACTCCTTCCATAGGTTACTGGTATTCACTGATTCAATGCCTCTCGTGACGAAAAAGTGGCTATCTTAATAGTGCAATACTTCTTCCTCCGAGTTGCTCACACAGTTTACTGCTTTTTGTGTAGTTTTTGTCTGCCAGAAAGTATAATTCACTAGTTGTGTATCATAAAAGAGTCATCGTTTCTCCTCCTAGGGGTTATTCGAGATTTCTTAATCCAAACCGCAAGTAACGAGGCATAGGCTACCTTAAGAGAGTCATAGTTACTCGTCCCAATTGCTCACCCAGTCTGCCACTTTTCCTTACTGCGGCCAGTCTGCCAGAAGCGATATGTCACTCGTTGTGTATCTTAAGAGATTCATCGTTACTCCTTCCATAGGTTACTGGTATTCTCTGAGTCAATACCTCTCTTGACGAAAAAGTGGCTATCTTAATAGTGCAATACTTCTTCCTCCGAGTTGCCCACACAGTTTACTGCTTTTTGTGTAGTTTTTGTCTGCCAGAAACTATAATTCACTAGTTGTGTATCATAAAAGAGTCATCGTTTCTCCTCCTAGGGGTTATTCGAGATTTCTTAATCCAAACCGCAAGTAACGAGGCATTGGCTACCTTAAGAGAGTCATAGTTACTCGTCCCAATTGCTCACCCAGTCTGCCACTTTTCCTTACTGCGGCCAGTCTGCCAGAAGCGATATGTCACTGGTTGTGTTCTTAAGAGATTCATCGATACTCTTTCCATAGGTTACTGGTATTCTCTGATTCAATGCCTCTCGTGACGAAAAAGTGGCTATCTTAATAGTGCAATACTTCTTCCTCCCAGTTGCTCACACAGTTTACTACTTTTTTGTGTAGTTTTTGTCTGCCAGAAACTATAATTCACTAGTTTTGTATCATAGAAGAGTCATCGTTTCTCCTCCTAGGGGTTTTCGAAATTTCTTAATCCAAACCGCAAGTAACGAGGCATTGGCTACCTTAAGAGGGTCATAGTTACTCGTCCCCATTGCTCAACGAGTCTGCCACTTTTTCTTACTGTGGCCAGTCTGCCAGAAGCGATATGTCACTCGTTGTGTATCTTAAGAGATTCATCGTTACTCCTTCCATAGGTTACTGGTATTCTCTGAGTCAATACCTCTCTTGACGAAAAAGTGGCTATCTTAATAGTGCAATACTTCTTCCTCCGAGTTGCTCACACAGTTTACTACTTTTTGTATAGTTTTTGTCTGCGAGAAACTATAATTCACTAGCTGTGTATCATAAAAGAGTCATCGTTTCTCCTCCTAGGGGTTATTCGAGACCTCTTAATCCAAACCGCAAGTAACGAGGCATTGGCTACCTTAAGAGAGTCATAGTTACTCGTCCCAATTGCTCACCCAGTCTGCCACTTTTCCTTACTGCGGCCAGTCTGCCAGAAGCGATATGTCACTCGTTGTGTATCTTAAGAGATTCATCGATACTCTTTCCATAGGTTACTGGTATTCTCTGATTCAATGCCTCTCGTGACGAAAAAGTGGCTATCTTAATAGTGCAATACTTCTTCCTCCCAGTTGCTCACACAGTTTACTACTTTTTTGTGTAGTTTTTGTCTGCCAGAAACTATAATTCACTAGTTTTGTATCATAGAAGAGTCATCGGTTCTCCTCCTAGGGGTTTTCGAGATTTCTTAATCCAAACCGCAAGTAACGAGGCATTGGCTACCTTAAGAGGGTCATAGTTACTCGTCCCCATTGCTCAACGAGTCTGCCACTTTTTCTTACTGTGGCCAGTCTGCCAGAAGCGATATGTCACTCGTTGTGTATCTTAAGAGATTCATCGTTACTCCTTCCATAGGTTACTGGTATTCTCTGAGTCAATACCTCTCTTGACGAAAAAGTGGCTATCTTAATAGTGCAATACTTCTTCCTCCGAGTTGCTCACACAGTTTACTACTTTTTGTGTACTTGCCAGTCTGCCAGAAGCGATATGTCACTAGTTGTGTATCATAAAAGAGTCATCGTTTCTCCGCCTAGGGGTTATTCGAGATTTCTTAATCCAAACCGCAAGTAACGAGGCATTGGCTACCTTAAGAGAGTCATAGTTACTCGTCCCAATTGCTCACCTAGTCTGCCACTTTTCCTTACTGCGGCCAGTCTGCCAGAAGCGATATGTCACTCGTTGTGTATCTTAAGAGATTCATCGTTACTCTTTCCATAGGTTACTGGTATTCTCTGAGTCAATGCCTCTCGTGACGAAAAAGTGGCTATCTTAATAGTGCAATACTTCTTCCTCCCATTTGCTCACACAGTTTACTACTTTTTTGTGTAGTTTTTGTCTGCCAGAAACTATAATTCACTAGTTTTGTATCATAAAAGAGTCATCGTTTCTCCTCCTAGGGGTTATTCGAGACCTCTTAATGCAAACCGCAAGTAACGAGGCATTGGCTACCTTAAGAGAGTCATAGTTACTCGTCCCAATTGCTCACCCAGTCTGCCACTTTTCCTTACTGCGGCCAGTCTGCCAGAAGCGATATGTCACTCGTTGTGTATCTTAAGAGATTCATCGTTACTCCTTCCATAGGTTACTGGTATTCTCTGAGTCAATACCTCTCTTGACGAAAAAGTGGCTATCTTAATAGTGCAATACTTCTTCCTCCCAGTTGCTCACACAGTTTACTACTTTTTTGTGTAGTTTTTGTCTGCCAGAAACTATAATTCACTAGTTTTGTATCATAGAAGAGTCATCGTTTCTCCTCCTAGGGGTTTTCGAGATTTCTTAATCCAAACCGCAAGTAACGAGGCATTGGCTACCTTAAGAGGGTCATAGTTACTCGTCCCCATTGCTCAACGAGTCTGCCACTTTTTCTTACTGTGGCCAGTCTGCCAGAAGCGATATGTCACTCGTTGTGTATCTTAAGAGATTCATCGTTACTCCTTCCATAGGTTACTGGTATTCTCTGAGTCAATACCTCTCTTGACGAAAAAGTGGCTATCTTAATAGTGCAATACTTCTTCCTCCGAGTTGCTCACACAGTTTACTACTTTTTGTGTAGTTTTTGTCTGCCAGAAACTATAAATCACTAGTTTTGTATCATAGAAGAGTCATCGGTTCTCCTCCTAGGGGTTTTCGAGATTTCTTAATCCAAACCGCAAGTAACGAGGCATTGGCTACCTTAAGAGGGTCATAGTTACTCGTCCCCATTGCTCAACGAGTCTGCCACTTTTTCTTACTGTGGCCAGTCTGCCAGAAGCGATATGTCACTCGTTGTGTATCTTAAGAGATTCATCGTTACTCCTTCCATAGGTTACTGGTATTCTCTGAGTCAATACCTCTCTTGACGAAAAAGTGGCTATCTTAATAGTGCAATACTTCTTCCTCCGAGTTGCTCACACAGTTTACTACTTTTTGTGTACTTGCCAGTCTGCCAGAAGCGATATGTCACTAGTTGTGTATCATAAAAGAGTCATCGTTTCTCCTCCTAGGGGTTATTCGAGATTTCTTAATCCAAACCGCAAGTAACGAGGCATTGGCTACCTTAAGAGAGTCATAGTTACTCGTCCCAATTGCTCACCCAGTCTGCCACTTTTCCTTACTGCGGCCAGTCTGCCAGAAGCGATATGTCACTCGTTGTGTATCTTAAGAGATTCATCGTTACTCTTTCCATAGGTTACTGGTATTCTCTGATTCAATGCCTCTCGTGACGAAAAAGTGGCTATCTTAATAGTGCAATACTTCTTCCTCCGAGTTGCTCACACAGTTTACTACTTTTTGTGTAGTTTTTGTCTGCCAGAAACTATAAATCACTAGCTGTGTATCATAAAAGAGTCATCGTTTCTCCTCCTAGGGGTTTTCGAGATTTCTTAATCCAAACCGCAAGTAACAAGGCATTGGCTACCTTAAGAGAGTCGTAGTTACTCGTCCCCATTGCTCACCCAGCCTGCCACTTTTTCTTACTGTGGCCAGTCTACCAGAAGCGATATGTCACTCGTTGTGTATCTTAAGAGATTCATCGTTACTCCTTCCATAGGTTACTGGTATTCTCTGAGTCAATACCTCTCTTGACGAAAAAGTGGCTATCTTAATAGTGCAATACTTCTTCCTCCGAGTTGCTCACACAGTTTACTACTTTTTGTGTAGTTTTTGTCTGCGAGAAACTATAATTCACTAGCTGTGTATCATAAAAGAGTCATCGTTTCTCCTCCTAGGGGTTATTCGAGACCTCTTAATCCAAACCGCAAGTAACGAGGCATTGGCTACCTTAAGAGAGTCATAGTTACTCGTCCCAATTGCTCACCCAGTCTGCCACTTTTCCTTACTGCGGCCAGTCTGCCAGAAGCGATATGTCACTCGTTGTGTATCTTAAGAGATTCATCGATACTCTTTCCATAGGTTACTGGTATTCTCTGATTCAATGCCTCTCGTGACGAAAAAGTGGCTATCTTAATAGTGCAATACTTCTTCCTCCCAGTTGCTCACACAGTTTACTACTTTTTTGTGTAGTTTTTGTCTGCCAGAAACTATAATTCACTAGTTTTGTATCATAGAAGAGTCATCGGTTCTCCTCCTAGGGTTTATTCGAGATTTCTTAATCCAAACCGCAAGTAACGAGGCATTGGCTACCTTAAGAGAGTCATAGTTACTCGTCCCAATTGCTCACCCAGTCTGCCACATTTCCTTACTGCGGCCAGTCTGCCAGAAGCGATATGTCACTCGTTGTGTATCTTAAGAGATTCATCGTTACTCCTTCCATAGGTTACTGGTATTCTCTGAGTCAATACCTCTCTTGACGAAAAAGTGGCTATCTTAATATTGCAATACTTCTTCCTCCGAGTTGCTCACACAGTTTACTACTTTTTGTGTAGTTTTTGTCTGCGAGAAACTATAATTCACTAGCTGTGTATCATAAAAGAGTCATCGTTTCTCCTCCTAGGGGTTATTCGAGACCTCTTAATCCAAACCGCAAGTAACGAGGCATTGGCTACCTTAAGAGGGTCATAGTTACTCGTCCCAATTGCTCAACGAGTCTGCCACTTTTTCTTACTGTGGCCAGTCTGCCAGAAGCGATATGTCACTCGTTGTGTATCTTAAGAGATTCATCGTTACTCCTTCCATAGGTTACTGGTATTCTCTGAGTCAATACCTCTCTTGACGAAAAAGTGGCTATCTTAATAGTGCAATACTTCTTCCTCCGAGTTGCTCACACAGTTTACTACTTTTTGTGTAGTTTTTGTCTGCGAGAAACTATAATTCACTAGCTGTGTATCATAAAAGAGTCATCGTTTCTCCTCCTAGGGGTTATTCGAGACCTCTTAATCCAAACCGCAAGTAACGAGGCATTGGCTACCTTAAGAGAGTCATAGTTACTCGTCCCAATTGCTCACCCAGTCTGCCACTTTTCCTTACTGCGGCCAGTCTGCCAGAAGCGATATGTCACTCGTTGTGTATCTTAAGAGATTCATCGTTACTCCTTCCATAGGTTACTGGTATTCTCTGAGTCAATACCTCTCTTGACGAAAAAGTGGCTATCTTAATAGTGCAATACTTCTTCCTCCCAGTTGCTCACACAGTTTACTACTTTTTTGTGTAGTTTTTGTCTGCCAGAAACTATAATTCACTAGTTTTGTATCATAGAAGAGTCATCGGTTCTCCTCCTAGGGGTTTTCGAGATTTCTTAATCCAAACCGCAAGTAACGAGGCATTGGCTACCTTAAGAGGGTCATAGTTACTCGTCCCCATTGCTCAACGAGTCTGCCACTTTTTCTTACTGTGGCCAGTCTGCCAGAAGCGATATGTCACTCGTTGTGTATCTTAAGAGATTCATCGTTACTCCTTCCATAGGTTACTGGTATTCTCTGAGTCAATACCTCTCTTGACGAAAAAGTGGCTATCTTAATAGTGCAATACTTCTTCCTCCGAGTTGCTCACACAGTTTACTACTTTTTGTGTACTTGCCAGTCTGCCAGAAGCGATATGTCACTAGTTGTGTATCATAAAAGAGTCATCGTTTCTCCTCCTAGGGGTTATTCGAGATTTCTTAATCCAAACCGCAAGTAACGAGGCATTGGCTACCTTAAGAGAGTCATAGTTACTCGTCCCAATTGCTCACCTAGTCTGCCACTTTTCCTTACTGCGGCCAGTCTGCCAGAAGCGATATGTCACTCGTTGTGTATCTTAAGAGATTCATCGTTACTCTTTCCATAGGTTACTGGTATTCTCTGAGTCAATGCCTCTCGTGACGAAAAAGTGGCTATCTTAATAGTGCAATACTTCTTCCTCCCATTTGCTCACACAGTTTACTACTTTTTTGTGTAGTTTTTGTCTGCCAGAAACTATAATTCACTAGTTTTGTATCATAAAAGAGTCATCGTTTCTCCTCCTAGGGGTTATTCGAGACCTCTTAATGCAAACCGCAAGTAACGAGGCATTGGCTACCTTAAGAGAGTCATAGTTACTCGTCCCAATTGCTCACCCAGTCTGCCACTTTTCCTTACTGCGGCCAGTCTGCCAGAAGCGATATGTCACTCGTTGTGTATCTTAAGAGATTCATCGTTACTCCTTCCATAGGTTACTGGTATTCTCTGAGTCAATACCTCTCTTGACGAAAAAGTGGCTATCTTAATAGTGCAATACTTCTTCCTCCCAGTTGCTCACACAGTTTACTACTTTTTTGTGTAGTTTTTGTCTGCCAGAAACTATAATTCACTAGTTTTGTATCATAGAAGAGTCATCGTTTCTCCTCCTAGGGGTTTTCGAGATTTCTTAATCCAAACCGCAAGTAACGAGGCATTGGCTACCTTAAGAGGGTCATAGTTACTCGTCCCCATTGCTCAACGAGTCTGCCACTTTTTCTTACTGTGGCCAGTCTGCCAGAAGCGATATGTCACTCGTTGTGTATCTTAAGAGATTCATCGTTACTCCTTCCATAGGTTACTGGTATTCTCTGAGTCAATACCTCTCTTGACGAAAAAGTGGCTATCTTAATAGTGCAATACTTCTTCCTCCGAGTTGCTCACACAGTTTACTACTTTTTGTGTAGTTTTTGTCTGCCAGAAACTATAAATCACTAGTTTTGTATCATAGAAGAGTCATCGGTTCTCCTCCTAGGGGTTTTCGAGATTTCTTAATCCAAACCGCAAGTAACGAGGCATTGGCTACCTTAAGAGGGTCATAGTTACTCGTCCCCATTGCTCAACGAGTCTGCCACTTTTTCTTACTGTGGCCAGTCTGCCAGAAGCGATATGTCACTCGTTGTGTATCTTAAGAGATTCATCGTTACTCCTTCCATAGGTTACTGGTATTCTCTGAGTCAATACCTCTCTTGACGAAAAAGTGGCTATCTTAATAGTGCAATACTTCTTCCTCCGAGTTGCTCACACAGTTTACTACTTTTTGTGTACTTGCCAGTCTGCCAGAAGCGATATGTCACTAGTTGTGTATCATAAAAGAGTCATCGTTTCTCCTCCTAGGGGTTATTCGAGATTTCTTAATCCAAACCGCAAGTAACGAGGCATTGGCTACCTTAAGAGAGTCATAGTTACTCGTCCCAATTGCTCACCCAGTCTGCCACTTTTCCTTACTGCGGCCAGTCTGCCAGAAGCGATATGTCACTCGTTGTGTATCTTAAGAGATTCATCGTTACTCTTTCCATAGGTTACTGGTATTCTCTGAGTCAATACCTCTCTTGACGAAAAAGTGGCTATCTTAATAGTGCAATACTTCTTCCTCCGAGTTGCTCACACAGTTTACTACTTTTTGTGTAGTTTTTGTCTGCGAGAAACTATAATTCACTAGCTGTGTATCATAAAAGAGTCATCGTTTCTCCTCCTAGGGGTTATTCGAGACCTCTTAATCCAAACCGCAAGTAACGAGGCATTGGCTACCTTAAGAGAGTCATAGTTACTCGTCCCAATTGCTCACCCAGTCTGCCACTTTTCCTTACTGCGGCCAGTCTGCCAGAAGCGATATGTCACTCGTTGTGTATCTTAAGAGATTCATCGATACTCTTTCCATAGGTTACTGGTATTCTCTGATTCAATGCCTCTCGTGACGAAAAAGTGGCTATCTTAATAGTGCAATACTTCTTCCTCCCAGTTGCTCACACAGTTTACTACTTTTTTGTGTAGTTTTTGTCTGCCAGAAACTATAATTCACTAGTTTTGTATCATAGAAGAGTCATCGGTTCTCCTCCTAGGGTTTATTCGAGATTTCTTAATCCAAACCGCAAGTAACGAGGCATTGGCTACCTTAAGAGAGTCATAGTTACTCGTCCCGATTGCTCACCCAGTCTGCCACATTTCCTTACTGCGGCCAGTCTGCCAGAAGCGATATGTCACTCGTTGTGTATCTTAAGAGATTCATCGTTACTCCTTCCATAGGTTACTGGTATTCTCTGAGTCAATACCTCTCTTGACGAAAAAGTGGCTATCTTAATAGTGCAATACTTCTTCCTCCGAGTTGCTCACACAGTTTACTACTTTTTGTGTAGTTTTTGTCTGCGAGAAACTATAATTCACTAGCTGTGTATCATAAAAGAGTCATCGTTTCTCCTCCTAGGGGTTATTCGAGACCTCTTAATCCAAACCGCAAGTAACGAGGCATTGGCTACCTTAAGAGAGTCATAGTTACTCGTCCCAATTGCTCACCCAGTCTGCCACTTTTCCTTACTGCGGCCAGTCTGCCAGAAGCGATATGTCACTCGTTGTGTATCTTAAGAGATTCATCGATACTCTTTCCATAGGTTACTGGTATTCTCTGATTCAATGCCTCTCGTGACGAAAAAGTGGCTATCTTAATAGTGCAATACTTCTTCCTCCGAGTTGCTCACACAGTTTACTACTTTTTGTGTAGTTTTTGTCTGCCAGAAACTATAATTCACTAGTTTTGTATCATAGAAGAGTCATCGGTTCTCCTCCTAGGGGTTTTCGAGATTTCTTAATCCAAACCGCAAGTAACGAGGCATTGGCTACCTTAAGAGGGTCATAGTTACTCGTCCCCATTGCTCAACGAGTCTGCCACTTTTTCTTACTGTGGCCAGTCTGCCAGAAGCGATATGTCACTCGTTGTGTATCTTAAGAGATTCATCGTTACTCCTTCCATAGGTTACTGGTATTCTCTGAGTCAATACCTCTCTTGACGAAAAAGTGGCTATCTTAATAGTGCAATACTTCTTCCTCCGAGTTGCTCACACAGTTTACTACTTTTTGTGTACTTGCCAGTCTGCCAGAAGCGATATGTCACTAGTTGTGTATCATAAAAGAGTCATCGTTTCTCCTCCTAGGGGTTATTCGAGTTTTCTTAATCCAAACCGCAAGTAACGAGGCATTGGCTACCTTAAGAGAGTCATAGTTACTCGTCCCAATTGCTCACCCAGTCTGCCACTTTTCCTTACTGCGGCCAGTCTGCCAGAAGCGATATGTCACTCGTTGTGTATCTTAAGAGATTCATCGTTACTCTTTCCATAGGTTACTGGTATTCTCTGAGTCAATGCCTCTCGTGACGAAAAAGTGGCTATCTTAATAGTGCAATACTTCTTCCTCCGAGTTGCTCACACAGTTTACTACTTTTTGTGTAGTTTTTGTCTGCGAGAAACTATAATTCACTAGCTGTGTATCATAAAAGAGTCATCGTTTCTCCTCCTAGGGGTTATTCGAGACCTCTTAATCCAAACCGCAAGTAACGAGGCATTGGCTACCTTAAGAGGGTCATAGTTACTCGTCCCAATTGCTCAACGAGTCTGCCACTTTTTCTTACTGTGGCCAGTCTGCCAGAAGCGATATGTCACTCGTTGTGTATCTTAAGAGATTCATCGTTACTCCTTCCATAGGTTACTGGTATTCTCTGAGTCAATACCTCTCTTGACGAAAAAGTGGCTATCTTAATAGTGCAATACTTCTTCCTCCGAGTTGCTCACACAGTTTACTACTTTTTGTGTAGTTTTTGTCTGCGAGAAACTATAATTCACTAGCTGTGTATCATAAAAGAGTCATCGTTTCTCCTCCTAGGGGTTATTCGAGACCTCTTAATCCAAACCGCAAGTAACGAGGCATTGGCTACCTTAAGAGAGTCATAGTTACTCGTCCCAATTGCTCACCCAGTCTGCCACTTTTCCTTACTGCGGCCAGTCTGCCAGAAGCGATATGTCACTCGTTGTGTATCTTAAGAGATTCATCGATACTCTTTCCATAGGTTACTGGTATTCTCTGATTCAATGCCTCTCGTGACGAAAAAGTGGCTATCTTAATAGTGCAATACTTCTTCCTCCCAGTTGCTCACACAGTTTACTACTTTTTTGTGTAGTTTTTGTCTGCCAGAAACTATAATTCCCTAGTTTTGTATCATAGAAGAGTCATCGGTTCTCCTCCTAGGGGTTTTCGAGATTTCTTAATCCAAACCGCAAGTAACGAGGCATTGGCTACCTTAAGAGGGTCATAGTTACTCGTCCCCATTGCTCAACGAGTCTGCCACTTTTTCTTACTGTGGCCAGTCTGCCAGAAGCGATATGTCACTCGTTGTGTATCTTAAGAGATTCATCGTTACTCCTTCCATAGGTTACTGGTATTCTCTGAGTCAATACCTCTCTTGACGAAAAAGTGGCTATCTTAATAGTGCAATACTTCTTCCTCCGAGTTGCTCACACAGTTTACTACTTTTTGTGTACTTGCCAGTCTGCCAGAAGCGATATGTCACTAGTTGTGTATCATAAAAGAGTCATCGTTTCTCCTCCTAGGGGTTATTCGAGATTTCTTAATCCAAACCGCAAGTAACGAGGCATTGGCTACCTTAAGAGAGTCATAGTTACTCGTCCCAATTGCTCACCCAGTCTGCCACATTTCCTTACTGCGGCCAGTCTGCCAGAAGCGATATGTCACTCGTTGTGTATCTTAAGAGATTCATCGTTACTCCTTCCATAGGTTACTGGTATTCTCTGAGTCAATACCTCTCTTGACGAAAAAGTGGCTATCTTAATAGTGCAATACTTCTTCCTCCGAGTTGCTCACACAGTTTACTACTTTTTGTGTAGTTTTTGTCTGCGAGAAACTATAATTCACTAGCTGTGTATCATAAAAGAGTCATCGTTTCTCCTCCTAGGGGTTATTCGAGACCTCTTAATCCAAACCGCAAGTAACGAGGCATTGGCTACCTTAAGAGAGTCATAGTTACTCGTCCCAATTGCTCACCCAGTCTGCCACTTTTCCTTACTGCGGCCAGTCTGCCAGAAGCGATATGTCACTCGTTGTGTATCTTAAGAGATTCATCGATACTCTTTCCATAGGTTACTGGTATTCTCTGATTCAATGCCTCTCGTGACGAAAAAGTGGCTATCTTAATAGTGCAATACTTCTTCCTCCCAGTTGCTCACACAGTTTACTACTTTTTTGTGTAGTTTTTGTCTGCCAGAAACTATAATTCACTAGTTTTGTATCATAGAAGAGTCATCGGTTCTCCTCCTAGGGTTTATTCGAGATTTCTTAATCCAAACCGCAAATAACGAGGCATTGGCTACCTTAAGAGAGTCATAGTTACTCGTCCCAATTGCTCACCCAGTCTGCCACATTTCCTTACTGCGGCCAGTCTGCCAGAAGCGATATGTCACTCGTTGTGTATCTTAAGAGATTCATCGTTACTCCTTCCATAGGTTACTGGTATTCTCTGAGTCAATACCTCTCTTGACGAAAAAGTGGCTATCTTAATAGTGCAATACTTCTTCCTCCGAGTTGCTCACACAGTTTACTACTTTTTGTGTAGTTTTTGTCTGCGAGAAACTATAATTCACTAGCTGTGTATCATAAAAGAGTCATCGTTTCTCCTCCTAGGGGTTATTCGAGACCTCTTAATCCAAACCGCAAGTAACGAGGCATTGGCTACCTTAAGAGAGTCATAGTTACTCGTCCCAATTGCTCACCCAGTCTGCCACTTTTCCTTACTGCGGCCAGTCTGCCAGAAGCGATATGTCACTCGTTGTGTATCTTAAGAGATTCATCGATACTCTTTCCATAGGTTACTGGTATTCTCTGATTCAATGCCTCTCGTGACGAAAAAGTGGCTATCTTAATAGTGCAATACTTCTTCCTCCCAGTTGCTCACACAGTTTACTACTTTTTTGTGTAGTTTTTGTCTGCCAGAAACTATAATTCACTAGTTTTGTATCATAGAAGAGTCATCGGTTCTCCTCCTAGGGGTTTTCGAGATTTCTTAATCCAAACCGCAAGTAACGAGGCATTGGCTACCTTAAGAGGGTCATAGTTACTCGTCCCCATTGCTCAACGAGTCTGCCACTTTTTCTTACTGTGGCCAGTCTGCCAGAAGCGATATGTCACTCGTTGTGTATCTTAAGAGATTCATCGTTACTCCTTCCATAGGTTACTGGTATTCTCTGAGTCAATACCTCTCTTGACGAAAAAGTGGCTATCTTAATAGTGCAATACTTCTTCCTCCGAGTTGCTCACACAGTTTACTACTTTTTGTGTACTTGCCAGTCTGCCAGAAGCGATATGTCACTAGTTGTGTATCATAAAAGAGTCATCGTTTCTCCTCCTAGGGGTTATTCGAGTTTTCTTAATCCAAACCGCAAGTAACGAGGCATTGGCTACCTTAAGAGAGTCATAGTTACTCGTCCCAATTGCTCACCCAGTCTGCCACTTTTCCTTACTGCGGCCAGTCTGCCAGAAGCGATATGTCACTCGTTGTGTATCTTAAGAGATTCATCGTTACTCTTTCCATAGGTTACTGGTATTCTCTGAGTCAATGCCTCTCGTGACGAAAAAGTGGCTATCTTAATAGTGCAATACTTCTTCCTCCGAGTTGCTCACACAGTTTACTACTTTTTGTGTAGTTTTTGTCTGCGAGAAACTATAATTCACTAGCTGTGTATCATAAAAGAGTCATCGTTTCTCCTCCTAGGGGTTATTCGAGACCTCTTAATCCAAACCGCAAGTAACGAGGCATTGGCTACCTTAAGAGGGTCATAGTTACTCGTCCCAATTGCTCAACGAGTCTGCCACTTTTTCTTACTGTGGCCAGTCTGCCAGAAGCGATATGTCACTCGTTGTGTATCTTAAGAGATTCATCGTTACTCCTTCCATAGGTTACTGGTATTCTCTGAGTCAATACCACTCTTGACGAAAAAGTGGCTATCTTAATAGTGCAATACTTCTTCCTCCGAGTTGCTCACACAGTTTACTACTTTTTGTGTAGTTTTTGTCTGCGAGAAACTATAATTCACTAGCTGTGTATCATAAAAGAGTCATCGTTTCTCCTCCTAGGGGTTATTCGAGACCTCTTAATCCAAACCGCAAGTAACGAGGCATTGGCTACCTTAAGAGAGTCATAGTTACTCGTCCCAATTGCTCACCCAGTCTGCCACTTTTCCTTACTGCGGCCAGTCTGCCAGAAGCGATATGTCACTCGTTGTGTATCTTAAGAGATTCATCGATACTCTTTCCATAGGTTACTGGTATTCTCTGATTCAATGCCTCTCGTGACGAAAAAGTGGCTATCTTAATAGTGCAATACTTCTTCCTCCCAGTTGCTCACACAGTTTACTACTTTTTTGTGTAGTTTTTGTCTGCCAGAAACTATAATTCCCTAGTTTTGTATCATAGAAGAGTCATCGGTTCTCCTCCTAGGGGTTTTCGGGATTTCTTAATCCAAACCGCAAGTAACGAGGCATTGGCTACCTTAAGAGGGTCATAGTTACTCGTCCCCATTGCTCAACGAGTCTGCCACTTTTTCTTACTGTGGCCAGTCTGCCAGAAGCGATATGTCACTCGTTGTGTATCTTAAGAGATTCATCGTTACTCCTTCCATAGGTTACTGGTATTCTCTGAGTCAATACCTCTCTTGACGAAAAAGTGGCTATCTTAATAGTGCAATACTTCTTCCTCCGAGTTGCTCACACAGTTTACTACTTTTTGTGTACTTGCCAGTCTGCCAGAAGCGATATGTCACTAGTTGTGTATCATAAAAGAGTCATCGTTTCTCCTCCTAGGGGTTATTCGAGATTTCTTAATCCAAACCGCAAGTAACGAGGCATTGGCTACCTTAAGAGAGTCATAGTTACTCGTCCCAATTGCTCACCCAGTCTGCCACATTTCCTTACTGCGGCCAGTCTGCCAGAAGCGATATGTCACTCGTTGTGTATCTTAAGAGATTCATCGTTACTCCTTCCATAGGTTACTGGTATTCTCTGAGTCAATACCTCTCTTGACGAAAAAGTGGCTATCTTAATAGTGCAATACTTCTTCCTCCGAGTTGCTCACACAGTTTACTACTTTTTGTGTAGTTTTTGTCTGCGAGAAACTATAATTCACTAGCTGTGTATCATAAAAGAGTCATCGTTTCTCCTCCTAGGGGTTATTCGAGACCTCTTAATCCAAACCGCAAGTAACGAGGCATTGGCTACCTTAAGAGAGTCATAGTTACTCGTCCCAATTGCTCACCCAGTCTGCCACTTTTCCTTACTGCGGCCAGTCTGCCAGAAGCGATATGTCACTCGTTGTGTATCTTAAGAGATTCATCGATACTCTTTCCATAGGTTACTGGTATTCTCTGATTCAATGCCTCTCGTGACGAAAAAGTGGCTATCTTAATAGTGCAATACTTCTTCCTCCCAGTTGCTCACACAGTTTACTACTTTTTTGTGTAGTTTTTGTCTGCCAGAAACTATAATTCACTAGTTTTGTATCATAGAAGAGTCATCGGTTCTCCTCCTAGGGTTTATTCGAGATTTCTTAATCCAAACCGCAAATAACGAGGCATTGGCTACCTTAAGAGAGTCATAGTTACTCGTCCCAATTGCTCACCCAGTCTGCCACATTTCCTTACTGCGGCCAGTCTGCCAGAAGCGATATGTCACTCGTTGTGTATCTTAAGAGATTCATCGTTACTCCTTCCATAGGTTACTGGTATTCTCTGAGTCAATACCTCTCTTGACGAAAAAGTGGCTATCTTAATAGTGCAATACTTCTTCCTCCGAGTTGCTCACACAGTTTACTACTTTTTGTGTAGTTTTTGTCTGCGAGAAACTATAATTCACTAGCTGTGTATCATAAAAGAGTCATCGTTTCTCCTCCTAGGGGTTATTCGAGACCTCTTAATCCAAACCGCAAGTAACGAGGCATTGGCTACCTTAAGAGAGTCATAGTTACTCGTCCCAATTGCTCACCCAGTCTGCCACTTTTCCTTACTGCGGCCAGTCTGCCAGAAGCGATATGTCACTCGTTGTGTATCTTAAGAGATTCATCGATACTCTTTCCATAGGTTACTGGTATTCTCTGATTCAATGCCTCTCGTGACGAAAAAGTGGCTATCTTAATAGTGCAATACTTCTTCCTCCCAGTTGCTCACACAGTTTACTACTTTTTTGTGTAGTTTTTGTCTGCCAGAAACTATAATTCACTAGTTTTGTATCATAGAAGAGTCATCGGTTCTCCTCCTAGGGGTTTTCGAGATTTCTTAATCCAAACCGCAAGTAACGAGGCATTGGCTACCTTAAGAGGGTCATAGTTACTCGTCCCCATTGCTCAACGAGTCTGCCACTTTTTCTTACTGTGGCCAGTCTGCCAGAAGCGATATGTCACTCGTTGTGTATCTTAAGAGATTCATCGTTACTCCTTCCATAGGTTACTGGTATTCTCTGAGTCAATACCTCTCTTGACGAAAAAGTGGCTATCTTAATAGTGCAATACTTCTTCCTCCGAGTTGCTCACACAGTTTACTACTTTTTGTGTACTTGCCAGTCTGCCAGAAGCGATATGTCACTAGTTGTGTATCATAAAAGAGTCATCGTTTCTCCTCCTAGGGGTTATTCGAGATTTCTTAATCCAAACCGCAAGTAACGAGGCATTGGCTACCTTAAGAGAGTCATAGTTACTCGTCCCAATTGCTCACCCAGTCTGCCACTTTTCCTTACTGCGGCCAGTCTGCCAGAAGCGATATGTCACTCGTTGTGTATCTTAAGAGATTCATCGTTACTCTTTCCATAGGTTACTGGTATTCTCTGAGTCAATGCCTCTCGTGACGAAAAAGTGGCTATCTTAATAGTGCAATACTTCTTCCTCCGAGTTGCTCACACAGTTTACTACTTTTTGTGTAGTTTTTGTCTGCGAGAAACTATAATTCACTAGCTGTGTATCATAAAAGAGACATCGTTTCTCCTCCTAGGGGTTATTCGAGACCTCTTAATCCAAACCGCAAGTAACGAGGCATTGGCTACCTTAAGAGGGTCATAGTTACTCGTCCCAATTGCTCAACGAGTCTGCCACTTTTTCTTACTGTGGCCAGTCTGCCAGAAGCGATATGTCACTCGTTGTGTATCTTAAGAGATTCATCGTTACTCCTTCCATAGGTTACTGGTATTCTCTGAGTCAATACCTCTCTTGACGAAAAAGTGGCTATCTTAATAGTGCAATACTTCTTCCTCCGAGTTGCTCACACAGTTTACTACTTTTTGTGTAGTTTTTGTCTGCGAGAAACTATAATTCACTAGCTGTGTATCATAAAAGAGTCATCGTTTCTCCTCCTAGGGGTTATTCGAGACCTCTTAATCCAAACCGCAAGTAACGAGGCATTGGCTACCTTAAGAGAGTCATAGTTACTCGTCCCAATTGCTCACCCAGTCTGCCACTTTTCCTTACTGCGGCCAGTCTGCCAGAAGCGATATGTCACTCGTTGTGTATCTTAAGAGATTCATCGATACTCTTTCCATAGGTTACTGGTATTCTCTGATTCAATGCCTCTCGTGACGAAAAAGTGGCTATCTTAATAGTGCAATACTTCTTCCTCCCAGTTGCTCACACAGTTTACTACTTTTTTGTGTAGTTTTTGTCTGCCAGAAACTATAATTCCCTAGTTTTGTATCATAGAAGAGTCATCGGTTCTCCTCCTAGGGGTTTTCGAGATTTCTTAATCCAAACCGCAAGTAAGGAGGCATTGGCTCCCTTAAGAGGGTCATAGTTACTCGTCCCCATTGCTCAACGAGTCTGCCACTTTTTCTTACTGTGGCCAGTCTGCCAGAAGCGATATGTCACTCGTTGTGTATCTTAAGAGATTCATCGTTACTCCTTCCATAGGTTACTGGTATTCTCTGAGTCAATACCTCTCTTGACGAAAAAGTGGCTATCTTAATAGTGCAATACTTCTTCCTCCGAGTTGCTCACACAGTTTACTACTTTTTGTGTACTTGCCAGTCTGCCAGAAGCGATATGTCACTAGTTGTGTATCATAAAAGAGTCATCGTTTCTCCTCCTAGGGGTTATTCGAGATTTCTTAATCCAAACCGCAAGTAACGAGGCATTGGCTACCTTAAGAGAGTCATAGTTACTCGTCCCAATTGCTCACCCAGTCTGCCACTTTTCCTTACTGCGGCCAGTCTGCCAGAAGCGATATGTCACTCGTTGTGTATCTTAAGAGATTCATCGTTACTCTTTCCATAGGTTACTGGTATTCTCTGAGTCAATGCCTCTCGTGACGAAAAAGTGGCTATCTTAATAGTGCAATACTTCTTCCTCCCATTTGCTCACACAGTTTACTACTTTTTTGTGTAGTTTTTGTCTGCCAGAAACTATAATTCACTAGTTTTGTATCATAAAAGAGTCATCGTTTCTCCTCCTAGGGGTTATTCGAGACCTCTTAATGCAAACCGCAAGTAACGAGGCATTGGCTACCTTAAGAGATTCATAGTTACTCGTCCCAATTGCTCACCCAGTCTGCCACTTTTCCTTACTGCGGCCAGTCTGCCAGAAGCGATATGTCACTCGTTGTGTATCTTAAGAGATTCATCGTTACTCTTTCCATAGGTTACTGGTATTCTCTGATTCAATGCCTCTCGTGACGAAAAAGTGGCTATCTTAATAGTGCAATACTTCTTCCTCCGAGTTGCTCACACAGTTTACTACTTTTTGTGTAGTTTTTGTCTGCCAGAAACTATAAATCACTAGCTGTGTATCATAAAAGAGTCATCGTTTCTCCTCCTAGGGGTTTTCGAGATTTCTTAATCCAAACCGCAAGTAACAAGGCATTGGCTACCTTAAGAGAGTCGTAGTTACTCGTCCCCATTGCTCACCCAGTCTGCCACTTTTTCTTACTGTGGCCAGTCTACCAGAAGCGATATGTCACTCGTTGTGTATCTTAAGAGATTCATCGTTACTCCTTCCATAGGTTACTGGTATTCACTGATTCAATGCCTCTCGTGACGAAAAAGTGGCTATCTTAATAGTGCAATACTTCTTCCTCCGAGTTGCTCACACAGTTTACTGCTTTTTGTGTAGTTTTTGTCTGCCAGAAAGTATAATTCACTAGTTGTGTATCATAAAAGAGTCATCGTTTCTCCTCCTAGGGGTTATTCGAGATTTCTTAATCCAAACCGCAAGTAACGAGGCATTGGCTACCTTAAGAGAGTCATAGTTACTCGTCCCAATTGCTCACCCAGTCTGCCACTTTTCCTTACTGCGGCCAGTCTGCCAGAAGCGATATGTCACTCGTTGTGTATCTTAAGAGATTCATCGATACTCTTTCCATAGGTTACTGGTATTCTCTGATTCAATGCCTCTCGTGACGAAAAAGTGGCTATCTTAATAGTGCAATACTTCTTCCTCCCAGTTGCTCACACAGTTTACTACTTTTTTGTGTAGTTTTTGTCTGCCAGAAACTATAATTCACTAGTTTTGTATCATAGAAGAGTCATCGGTTCTCCTCCTAGGGGTTTTCGAGATTTCTTAATCCAAACCGCAAGTAACGAGGCATTGGCTACCTTAAGAGGGTCATAGTTACTCGTCCCCATTGCTCAACGAGTCTGCCACTTTTTCTTACTGTGGCCAGTCTGCCAGAAGCGATATGTCACTCGTTGTGTATCTTAAGAGATTCATCGTTACTCCTTCCATAGGTTACTGGTATTCTCTGAGTCAATACCTCTCTTGACGAAAAAGTGGCTATCTTAATAGTGCAATACTTCTTCCTCCGAGTTGCTCACACAGTTTACTACTTTTTGTGTACTTGCCAGTCTGCCAGAAGCGATATGTCACTAGTTGTGTATCATAAAAGAGTCATCGTTTCTCCTCCTAGGGGTTATTCGAGTTTTCTTAATCCAAACCGCAAGTAACGAGGCATTGGCTACCTTAAGAGAGTCATAGTTACTCGTCCCAATTGCTCACCCAGTCTGCCACTTTTCCTTACTGCGGCCAGTCTGCCAGAAGCGATATGTCACTCGTTGTGTATCTTAAGAGATTCATCGTTACTCTTTCCATAGGTTACTGGTATTCTCTGAGTCAATGCCTCTCGTGACGAAAAAGTGGCTATCTTAATAGTGCAATACTTCTTCCTCCGAGTTGCTCACACAGTTTACTACTTTTTGTGTAGTTTTTGTCTGCGAGAAACTATAATTCACTAGCTGTGTATCATAAAAGAGTCATCGTTTCTCCTCCTAGGGGTTATTCGAGACCTCTTAATCCAAACCGCAAGTAACGAGGCATTGGCTACCTTAAGAGGGTCATAGTTACTCGTCCCAATTGCTCAACGAGTCTGCCACTTTTTCTTACTGTGGCCAGTCTGCCAGAAGCGATATGTCACTCGTTGTGTATCTTAAGAGATTCATCGTTACTCCTTCCATAGGTTACTGGTATTCTCTGAGTCAATACCTCTCTTGACGAAAAAGTGGCTATCTTAATAGTGCAATACTTCTTCCTCCGAGTTGCTCACACAGTTTACTACTTTTTGTGTAGTTTTTGTCTGCGAGAAACTATAATTCACTAGCTGTGTATCATAAAAGAGTCATCGTTTCTCCTCCTAGGGGTTATTCGAGACCTCTTAATCCAAACCGCAAGTAACGAGGCATTGGCTACCTTAAGAGAGTCATAGTTACTCGTCCCAATTGCTCACCCAGTCTGCCACTTTTCCTTACTGCGGCCAGTCTGCCAGAAGCGATATGTCACTCGTTGTGTATCTTAAGAGATTCATCGATACTCTTTCCATAGGTTACTGGTATTCTCTGATTCAATGCCTCTCGTGACGAAAAAGTGGCTATCTTAATAGTGCAATACTTCTTCCTCCCAGTTGCTCACACAGTTTACTACTTTTTTGTGTAGTTTTTGTCTGCCAGAAACTATAATTCCCTAGTTTTGTATCATAGAAGAGTCATCGGTTCTCCTCCTAGGGGTTTTCGGGATTTCTTAATCCAAACCGCAAGTAACGAGGCATTGGCTACCTTAAGAGGGTCATAGTTACTCGTCCCCATTGCTCAACGAGTCTGCCACTTTTTCTTACTGTGGCCAGTCTGCCAGAAGCGATATGTCACTCGTTGTGTATCTTAAGAGATTCATCGTTACTCCTTCCATAGGTTACTGGTATTCTCTGAGTCAATACCTCTCTTGACGAAAAAGTGGCTATCTTAATAGTGCAATACTTCTTCCTCCGAGTTGCTCACACAGTTTACTACTTTTTGTGTACTTGCCAGTCTGCCAGAAGCGATATGTCACTAGTTGTGTATCATAAAAGAGTCATCGTTTCTCCTCCTAGGGGTTATTCGAGATTTCTTAATCCAAACCGCAAGTAACGAGGCATTGGCTACCTTAAGAGAGTCATAGTTACTCGTCCCAATTGCTCACCCAGTCTGCCACATTTCCTTACTGCGGCCAGTCTGCCAGAAGCGATATGTCACTCGTTGTGTATCTTAAGAGATTCATCGTTACTCCTTCCATAGGTTACTGGTATTCTCTGAGTCAATACCTCTCTTGACGAAAAAGTGGCTATCTTAATAGTGCAATACTTCTTCCTCCGAGTTGCTCACACAGTTTACTACTTTTTGTGTAGTTTTTGTCTGCGAGAAACTATAATTCACTAGCTGTGTATCATAAAAGAGTCATCGTTTCTCCTCCTAGGGGTTATTCGAGACCTCTTAATCCAAACCGCAAGTAACGAGGCATTGGCTACCTTAAGAGAGTCATAGTTACTCGTCCCAATTGCTCACCCAGTCTGCCACTTTTCCTTACTGCGGCCAGTCTGCCAGAAGCGATATGTCACTCGTTGTGTATCTTAAGAGATTCATCGATACTCTTTCCATAGGTTACTGGTATTCTCTGATTCAATGCCTCTCGTGACGAAAAAGTGGCTATCTTAATAGTGCAATACTTCTTCCTCCCAGTTGCTCACACAGTTTACTACTTTTTTGTGTAGTTTTTGTCTGCCAGAAACTATAATTCACTAGTTTTGTATCATAGAAGAGTCATCGGTTCTCCTCCTAGGGTTTATTCGAGATTTCTTAATCCAAACCGCAAATAACGAGGCATTGGCTACCTTAAGAGAGTCATAGTTACTCGTCCCAATTGCTCACCCAGTCTGCCACATTTCCTTACTGCGGCCAGTCTGCCAGAAGCGATATGTCACTCGTTGTGTATCTTAAGAGATTCATCGTTACTCCTTCCATAGGTTACTGGTATTCTCTGAGTCAATACCTCTCTTGACGAAAAAGTGGCTATCTTAATAGTGCAATACTTCTTCCTCCGAGTTGCTCACACAGTTTACTACTTTTTGTGTAGTTTTTGTCTGCGAGAAACTATAATTCACTAGCTGTGTATCATAAAAGAGTCATCGTTTCTCCTCCTAGGGGTTATTCGAGACCTCTTAATCCAAACCGCAAGTAACGAGGCATTGGCTACCTTAAGAGAGTCATAGTTACTCGTCCCAATTGCTCACCCAGTCTGCCACTTTTCCTTACTGCGGCCAGTCTGCCAGAAGCGATATGTCACTCGTTGTGTATCTTAAGAGATTCATCGATACTCTTTCCATAGGTTACTGGTATTCTCTGATTCAATGCCTCTCGTGACGAAAAAGTGGCTATCTTAATAGTGCAATACTTCTTCCTCCCAGTTGCTCACACAGTTTACTACTTTTTTGTGTAGTTTTTGTCTGCCAGAAACTATAATTCACTAGTTTTGTATCATAGAAGAGTCATCGGTTCTCCTCCTAGGGGTTTTCGAGATTTCTTAATCCAAACCGCAAGTAACGAGGCATTGGCTACCTTAAGAGGGTCATAGTTACTCGTCCCCATTGCTCAACGAGTCTGCCACTTTTTCTTACTGTGGCCAGTCTGCCAGAAGCGATATGTCACTCGTTGTGTATCTTAAGAGATTCATCGTTACTCCTTCCATAGGTTACTGGTATTCTCTGAGTCAATACCTCTCTTGACGAAAAAGTGGCTATCTTAATAGTGCAATACTTCTTCCTCCGAGTTGCTCACACAGTTTACTACTTTTTGTGTACTTGCCAGTCTGCCAGAAGCGATATGTCACTAGTTGTGTATCATAAAAGAGTCATCGTTTCTCCTCCTAGGGGTTATTCGAGATTTCTTAATCCAAACCGCAAGTAACGAGGCATTGGCTACCTTAAGAGAGTCATAGTTACTCGTCCCAATTGCTCACCCAGTCTGCCACTTTTCCTTACTGCGGCCAGTCTGCCAGAAGCGATATGTCACTCGTTGTGTATCTTAAGAGATTCATCGTTACTCTTTCCATAGGTTACTGGTATTCTCTGAGTCAATGCCTCTCGTGACGAAAAAGTGGCTATCTTAATAGTGCAATACTTCTTCCTCCGAGTTGCTCACACAGTTTACTACTTTTTGTGTAGTTTTTGTCTGCGAGAAACTATAATTCACTAGCTGTGTATCATAAAAGAGACATCGTTTCTCCTCCTAGGGGTTATTCGAGACCTCTTAATCCAAACCGCAAGTAACGAGGCATTGGCTACCTTAAGAGGGTCATAGTTACTCGTCCCAATTGCTCAACGAGTCTGCCACTTTTTCTTACTGTGGCCAGTCTGCCAGAAGCGATATGTCACTCGTTGTGTATCTTAAGAGATTCATCGTTACTCCTTCCATAGGTTACTGGTATTCTCTGAGTCAATACCTCTCTTGACGAAAAAGTGGCTATCTTAATAGTGCAATACTTCTTCCTCCGAGTTGCTCACACAGTTTACTACTTTTTGTGTAGTTTTTGTCTGCGAGAAACTATAATTCACTAGCTGTGTATCATAAAAGAGTCATCGTTTCTCCTCCTAGGGGTTATTCGAGACCTCTTAATCCAAACCGCAAGTAACGAGGCATTGGCTACCTTAAGAGAGTCATAGTTACTCGTCCCAATTGCTCACCCAGTCTGCCACTTTTCCTTACTGCGGCCAGTCTGCCAGAAGCGATATGTCACTCGTTGTGTATCTTAAGAGATTCATCGATACTCTTTCCATAGGTTACTGGTATTCTCTGATTCAATGCCTCTCGTGACGAAAAAGTGGCTATCTTAATAGTGCAATACTTCTTCCTCCCAGTTGCTCACACAGTTTACTACTTTTTTGTGTAGTTTTTGTCTGCCAGAAACTATAATTCCCTAGTTTTGTATCATAGAAGAGTCATCGGTTCTCCTCCTAGGGGTTTTCGAGATTTCTTAATCCAAACCGCAAGTAAGGAGGCATTGGCTCCCTTAAGAGGGTCATAGTTACTCGTCCCCATTGCTCAACGAGTCTGCCACTTTTTCTTACTGTGGCCAGTCTGCCAGAAGCGATATGTCACTCGTTGTGTATCTTAAGAGATTCATCGTTACTCCTTCCATAGGTTACTGGTATTCTCTGAGTCAATACCTCTCTTGACGAAAAAGTGGCTATCTTAATAGTGCAATACTTCTTCCTCCGAGTTGCTCACACAGTTTACTACTTTTTGTGTACTTGCCAGTCTGCCAGAAGCGATATGTCACTAGTTGTGTATCATAAAAGAGTCATCGTTTCTCCTCCTAGGGGTTATTCGAGATTTCTTAATCCAAACCGCAAGTAACGAGGCATTGGCTACCTTAAGAGAGTCATAGTTACTCGTCCCAATTGCTCACCCAGTCTGCCACTTTTCCTTACTGCGGCCAGTCTGCCAGAAGCGATATGTCACTCGTTGTGTATCTTAAGAGATTCATCGTTACTCTTTCCATAGGTTACTGGTATTCTCTGAGTCAATGCCTCTCGTGACGAAAAAGTGGCTATCTTAATAGTGCAATACTTCTTCCTCCCATTTGCTCACACAGTTTACTACTTTTTTGTGTAGTTTTTGTCTGCCAGAAACTATAATTCACTAGTTTTGTATCATAAAAGAGTCATCGTTTCTCCTCCTAGGGGTTATTCGAGACCTCTTAATGCAAACCGCAAGTAACGAGGCATTGGCTACCTTAAGAGATTCATAGTTACTCGTCCCAATTGCTCACCCAGTCTGCCACTTTTCCTTACTGCGGCCAGTCTGCCAGAAGCGATATGTCACTCGTTGTGTATCTTAAGAGATTCATCGTTACTCTTTCCATAGGTTACTGGTATTCTCTGATTCAATGCCTCTCGTGACGAAAAAGTGGCTATCTTAATAGTGCAATACTTCTTCCTCCGAGTTGCTCACACAGTTTACTACTTTTTGTGTAGTTTTTGTCTGCCAGAAACTATAAATCACTAGCTGTGTATCATAAAAGAGTCATCGTTTCTCCTCCTAGGGGTTTTCGAGATTTCTTAATCCAAACCGCAAGTAACAAGGCATTGGCTACCTTAAGAGAGTCGTAGTTACTCGTCCCCATTGCTCACCCAGTCTGCCACTTTTTCTTACTGTGGCCAGTCTACCAGAAGCGATATGTCACTCGTTGTGTATCTTAAGAGATTCATCGTTACTCCTTCCATAGGTTACTGGTATTCACTGATTCAATGCCTCTCGTGACGAAAAAGTGGCTATCTTAATAGTGCAATACTTCTTCCTCCGAGTTGCTCACACAGTTTACTGCTTTTTGTGTAGTTTTTGTCTGCCAGAAAGTATAATTCACTAGTTGTGTATCATAAAAGAGTCATCGTTTCTCCTCCTAGGGGTTATTCGAGATTTCTTAATCCAAACCGCAAGTAACGAGGCATTGGCTACCTTAAGAGAGTCATAGTTACTCGTCCCAATTGCTCACCCAGTCTGCCACTTTTCCTTACTGCGGCCAGTCTGCCAGAAGCGATATGTCACTCGTTGTGTATCTTAAGAGATTCATCGATACTCTTTCCATAGGTTACTGGTATTCTCTGATTCAATGCCTCTCGTGACGAAAAAGTGGCTATCTTAATAGTGCAATACTTCTTCCTCCCAGTTGCTCACACAGTTTACTACTTTTTTGTGTAGTTTTTGTCTGCCAGAAACTATAATTCACTAGTTTTGTATCATAGAAGAGTCATCGGTTCTCCTCCTAGGGGTTTTCGAGATTTCTTAATCCAAACCGCAAGTAACGAGGCATTGGCTACCTTAAGAGGGTCATAGTTACTCGTCCCCATTGCTCAACGAGTCTGCCACTTTTTCTTACTGTGGCCAGTCTGCCAGAAGCGATATGTCACTCGTTGTGTATCTTAAGAGATTCATCGTTACTCCTTCCATAGGTTACTGGTATTCTCTGAGTCAATACCTCTCTTGACGAAAAAGTGGCTATCTTAATAGTGCAATACTTCTTCCTCCGAGTTGCTCACACAGTTTACTACTTTTTGTGTACTTGCCAGTCTGCCAGAAGCGATATGTCACTAGTTGTGTATCATAAAAGAGTCATCGTTTCTCCTCCTAGGGGTTATTCGAGATTTCTTAATCCAAACCGCAAGTAACGAGGCATTGGCTACCTTAAGAGAGTCATAGTTACTCGTCGCAATTGCTCACCCAGTCTGCCACTTTTCCTTACTGCGGCCAGTCTGCCAGAAGCGATATGTCACTCGTTGTGTATCTTAAGAGATTCATCGTTACTCTTTCCATAGGTTACTGGTATTCTCTGAGTCAATGCCTCTCGTGACGAAAAAGTGGCTATCTTAATAGTGCAATACTTCTTCCTCCGAGTTGCTCACACAGTTTACTACTTTTTGTGTAGTTTTTGTCTGCGAGAAACTATAATTCACTAGCTGTGTATCATAAAAGAGTCATCGTTTCTCCTCCTAGGGGTTATTCGAGACCTCTTAATCCAAACCGCAAGTAACGAGGCATTGGCTACCTTAAGAGGGTCATAGTTACTCGTCCCAATTGCTCAACGAGTCTGCCACTTTTTCTTACTGTGGCCAGTCTGCCAGAAGCGATATGTCACTCGTTGTGTATCTTAAGAGATTCATCGTTACTCCTTCCATAGGTTACTGGTATTCTCTGAGTCAATACCTCTCTTGACGAAAAAGTGGCTATCTTAATAGTGCAATACTTCTTCCTCCGAGTTGCTCACACAGTTTACTACTTTTTGTGTAGTTTTTGTCTGCGAGAAACTATAATTCACTAGCTGTGTATCATAAAAGAGTCATCGTTTCTCCTCCTAGGGGTTATTCGAGACCTCTTAATCCAAACCGCAAGTAACGAGGCATTGGCTACCTTAAGAGAGTCATAGTTACTCGTCCCAATTGCTCACCCAGTCTGCCACTTTTCCTTACTGCGGCCAGTCTGCCAGAAGCGATATGTCACTCGTTGTGTATCTTAAGAGATTCATCGATACTCTTTCCATAGGTTACTGGTATTCTCTGATTCAATGCCTCTCGTGACGAAAAAGTGGCTATCTTAATAGTGCAATACTTCTTCCTCCCAGTTGCTCACACAGTTTACTACTTTTTTGTGTAGTTTTTGTCTGCCAGAAACTATAATTCCCTAGTTTTGTATCATAGAAGAGTCATCGGTTCTCCTCCTAGGGGTTTTCGAGATTTCTTAATCCAAACCGCAAGTAAGGAGGCATTGGCTCCCTTAAGAGGGTCATAGTTACTCGTCCCCATTGCTCAACGAGTCTGCCACTTTTTCTTACTGTGGCCAGTCTGCCAGAAGCGATATGTCACTCGTTGTGTATCTTAAGAGATTCATCGTTACTCCTTCCATAGGTTACTGGTATTCTCTGAGTCAATACCTCTCTTGACGAAAAAGTGGCTATCTTAATAGTGCAATACTTCTTCCTCCGAGTTGCTCACACAGTTTACTACTTTTTGTGTACTTGCCAGTCTGCCAGAAGCGATATGTCACTAGTTGTGTATCATAAAAGAGTCATCGTTTCTCCTCCTAGGGGTTATTCGAGATTTCTTAATCCAAACCGCAAGTAACGAGGCATTGGCTACCTTAAGAGAGTCATAGTTACTCGTCCCAATTGCTCACCCAGTCTGCCACTTTTCCTTACTGCGGCCAGTCTGCCAGAAGCGATATGTCACTCGTTGTGTATCTTAAGAGATTCATCGTTACTCTTTCCATAGGTTACTGGTATTCTCTGAGTCAATGCCTCTCGTGACGAAAAAGTGGCTATCTTAATAGTGCAATACTTCTTCCTCCCATTTGCTCACACAGTTTACTACTTTTTTGTGTAGTTTTTGTCTGCCAGAAACTATAATTCACTAGTTTTGTATCATAAAAGAGTCATCGTTTCTCCTCCTAGGGGTTATTCGAGACCTCTTAATGCAAACCGCAAGTAACGAGGCATTGGCTACCTTAAGAGATTCATAGTTACTCGTCCCAATTGCTCACCCAGTCTGCCACTTTTCCTTACTGCGGCCAGTCTGCCAGAAGCGATATGTCACTCGTTGTGTATCTTAAGAGATTCATCGTTACTCTTTCCATAGGTTACTGGTATTCTCTGATTCAATGCCTCTCGTGACGAAAAAGTGGCTATCTTAATAGTGCAATACTTCTTCCTCCGAGTTGCTCACACAGTTTACTACTTTTTGTGTAGTTTTTGTCTGCAAGAAACTATAAATCACTAGCTGTGTATCATAAAAGAGTCATCGTTTCTCCTCCTAGGGGTTTTCGAGATTTCTTAATCCAAACCGCAAGTAACAAGGCATTGGCTACCTTAAGAGAGTCGTAGTTACACGTCCCCATTGCTCACCCAGTCTGCCACTTTTTCTTACTGTGGCCAGTCTACCAGAAGCGATATGTCACTCGTTGTGTATCTTAAGAGATTCATCGTTACTCCTTCCATAGGTTACTGGTATTCACTGATTCAATGCCTCTCGTGACGAAAAAGTGGCTATCTTAATAGTGCAATACTTCTTCCTCCGAGTTGCTCACACAGTTTACTGCTTTTTGTGTAGTTTTTGTCTGCCAGAAAGTATAATTCACTAGTTGTGTATCATAAAAGAGTCATCGTTTCTCCTCCTAGGGGTTATTCGAGATTTCTTAATCCAAACCGCAAGTAACGAGGCATTGGCTACCTTAAGAGAGTCATAGTTACTCGTCCCAATTGCTCACCCAGTCTGCCACTTTTCCTTACTGCGGCCAGTCTGCCAGAAGCGATATGTCACTCGTTGTGTATCTTAAGAGATTCATCGATACTCTTTCCATAGGTTACTGGTATTCTCTGATTCAATGCCTCTCGTGACGAAAAAGTGGCTATCTTAATAGTGCAATACTTCTTCCTCCCAGTTGCTCACACAGTTTACTACTTTTTTGTGTAGTTTTTGTCTGCCAGAAACTATAATTCCCTAGTTTTGTATCATAGAAGAGTCATCGGTTCTCCTCCTAGGGGTTTTCGAGATTTCTTAATCCAAACCGCAAGTAACGAGGCATTGGCTACCTTAAGAGGGTCATAGTTACTCGTCCCCATTGCTCAACGAGTCTGCCACTTTTTCTTACTGTGGCCAGTCTGCCAGAAGCGATATGTCACTCGTTGTGTATCTTAAGAGATTCATCGTTACTCCTTCCATAGGTTACTGGTATTCTCTGAGTCAATACCTCTCTTGACGAAAAAGTGGCTATCTTAATAGTGCAATACTTCTTCCTCCGAGTTGCTCACACAGTTTACTACTTTTTGTGTACTTGCCAGTCTGCCAGAAGCGATATGTCACTAGTTGTGTATCATAAAAGAGTCATCGTTTCTCCTCCTAGGGGTTATTCGAGATTTCTTAATCCAAACCGCAAGTAACGAGGCATTGGCTACCTTAAGAGAGTCATAGTTACTCGTCCCAATTGCTCACCCAGTCTGCCACTTTTCCTTACTGCGGCCAGTCTGCCAGAAGCGATATGTCACTCGTTGTGTATCTTAAGAGATTCATCGATACTCTTTCCATAGGTTACTGGTATTCTCTGATTCAATGCCTCTCGTGACGAAAAAGTGGCTATCTTAATAGTGCAATACTTCTTCCTCCCAGTTGCTCACACAGTTTACTACTTTTTTGTGTAGTTTTTGTCTGCCAGAAACTATAATTCACTAGTTTTGTATCATAGAAGAGTCATCGGTTCTGCTCCTAGGGGTTTTCGAGATTTCTTAATCCAAACCGCAAGTAACGAGGCATTGGCTACCTTAAGAGGGTCATAGTTACTCGTCCCCATTGCTCAACGAGTCTGCCACTTTTTCTTACTGTGGCCAGTCTGCCAGAAGCGATATGTCACTCGTTGTGTATCTTAAGAGATTCATCGTTACTCCTTCCATAGGTTACTGGTATTCTCTGAGTCAATACCTCTCTTGACGAAAAAGTGGCTATCTTAATAGTGCAATACTTCTTCCTCCGAGTTGCTCACACAGTTTACTACTTTTTGTGTACTTGCCAGTCTGCCAGAAGCGATATGTCACTAGTTGTGTATCATAAAAGAGTCATCGTTTCTCCTCCTAGGGGTTATTCGAGATTTCTTAATCCAAACCGCAAGTAACGAGGCATTGGCTACCTTAAGAGAGTCATAGTTACTCGTCCCAATTGCTCACCCAGTCTGCCACTTTTCCTTACTGCGGCCAGTCTGCCAGAAGCGATATGTCACTCGTTGTGTATCTTAAGAGATTCATCGTTACTCTTTCCATAGGTTACTGGTATTCTCTGAGTCAATGCCTCTCGTGACGAAAAAGTGGCTATCTTAATAGTGCAATACTTCTTCCTCCGAGTTGCTCACACAGTTTACTACTTTTTTTGTAGTTTTTGTCTGCGAGAAACTATAATTCACTAGCTGTGTATCATAAAAGAGTCATCGTTTCTCCTCCTAGGGGTTATTCGAGACCTCTTAATCCAAACCGCAAGTAACGAGGCATTGGCTACCTTAAGAGGGTCATAGTTACTCGTCCCAATTGCTCAACGAGTCTGCCACTTTTTCTTACTGTGGCCAGTCTGCCAGAAGCGATATGTCACTCGTTGTGTATCTTAAGAGATTCATCGTTACTCCTTCCATAGGTTACTGGTATTCTCTGAGTCAATACCTCTCTTGACGAAAAAGTGGCTATCTTAATAGTGCAATACTTCTTCCTCCGAGTTGCTCACACAGTTTACTACTTTTTGTGTAGTTTTTGTCTGCGAGAAACTATAATTCACTAGCTGTGTATCATAAAAGAGTCATCGTTTCTCCTCCTAGGGGTTATTCGAGACCTCTTAATCCAAACCGCAAGTAACGAGGCATTGGCTACCTTAAGAGAGTCATAGTTACTCGTCCCAATTGCTCACCCAGTCTGCCACTTTTCCTTACTGCGGCCAGTCTGCCAGAAGCGATATGTCACTCGTTGTGTATCTTAAGAGATTCATCGATACTCTTTCCATAGGTTACTGGTATTCTCTGATTCAATGCCTCTCGTGACGAAAAAGTGGCTATCTTAATAGTGCAATACTTCTTCCTCCCAGTTGCTCACACAGTTTACTACTTTTTTGTGTAGTTTTTGTCTGCCAGAAACTATAATTCCCTAGTTTTGTATCATAGAAGAGTCATCGGTTCTCCTCCTAGGGGTTTTCGAGATTTCTTAATCCAAACCGCAAGTAACGAGGCATTGGCTACCTTAAGAGGGTCATAGTTACTCGTCCCCATTGCTCAACGAGTCTGCCACTTTTTCTTACTGTGGCCAGTCTGCCAGAAGCGATATGTCACTCGTTGTGTATCTTAAGAGATTCATCGTTACTCCTTCCATAGGTTACTGGTATTCTCTGAGTCAATACCTCTCTTGACGAAAAAGTGGCTATCTTAATAGTGCAATACTTCTTCCTCCGAGTTGCTCACACAGTTTACTACTTTTTGTGTACTTGCCAGTCTGCCAGAAGCGATATGTCACTAGTTGTGTATCATAAAAGAGTCATCGTTTCTCCTCCTAGGGGTTATTCGAGATTTCTTAATCCAAACCGCAAGTAACGAGGCATTGGCTACCTTAAGAGAGTCATAGTTACTCGTCCCAATTGCTCACCCAGTCTGCCACTTTTCCTTACTGCGGCCAGTCTGCCAGAAGCGATATGTCACTCGTTGTGTATCTTAAGAGATTCATCGTTACTCTTTCCATAGGTTACTGGTATTCTCTGAGTCAATGCCTCTCGTGACGAAAAAGTGGCTATCTTAATAGTGCAATACTTCTTCCTCCCATTTGCTCACACAGTTTACTACTTTTTTGTGTAGTTTTTGTCTGCCAGAAACTATAATTCACTAGTTTTGTATCATAAAAGAGTCATCGTTTCTCCTCCTAGGGGTTATTCGAGACCTCTTAATGCAAACCGCAAGTAACGAGGCATTGGCTACCTTAAGAGATTCATAGTTACTCGTCCCAATTGCTCACCCAGTCTGCCACTTTTCCTTACTGCGGCCAGTCTGCCAGAAGCGATATGTCACTCGTTGTGTATCTTAAGAGATTCATCGTTACTCTTTCCATAGGTTACTGGTATTCTCTGATTCAATGCCTCTCGTGACGAAAAAGTGGCTATCTTAATAGTGCAATACTTCTTCCTCCGAGTTGCTCACACAGTTTACTACTTTTTGTGTAGTTTTTGTCTGCCAGAAACTATAAATCACTAGCTGTGTATCATAAAAGAGTCATCGTTTCTCCTCCTAGGGGTTTTCGAGATTTCTTAATCCAAACCGCAAGTAACAAGGCATTGGCTACCTTAAGAGAGTCGTAGTTACTCGTCCCCATTGCTCACCCAGTCTGCCACTTTTTCTTACTGTGGCCAGTCTACCAGAAGCGATATGTCACTCGTTGTGTATCTTAAGAGATTCATCGTTACTCCTTCCATAGGTTACTGGTATTCACTGATTCAATGCCTCTCGTGACGAAAAAGTGGCTATCTTAATAGTGCAATACTTCTTCCTCCGAGTTGCTCACACAGTTTACTGCTTTTTGTGTAGTTTTTGTCTGCCAGAAAGTATAATTCACTAGTTGTGTATCATAAAAGAGTCATCGTTTCTCCTCCTAGGGGTTATTCGAGATTTCTTAATCCAAACCGCAAGTAACGAGGCATTGGCTACCTTAAGAGAGTCATAGTTACTCGTCCCAATTGCTCACCCAGTCTGCCACATTTCCTTACTGCGGCCAGTCTGCCAGAAGCGATATGTCACTCGTTGTGTATCTTAAGAGATTCATCGTTACTCCTTCCATAGGTTACTGGTATTCTCTGAGTCAATACCTCTCTTGACGAAAAAGTGGCTATCTTAATAGTGCAATACTTCTTCCTCCGAGTTGCTCACACAGTTTACTGCTTTTTGTGTAGTTTTTGTCTGCCAGAAACTATAATTCAATAGTTGTGTATCATAAAAGAGTCATCGTTTCTCCTCCTAGGGGTTATTCGAGATTTCTTAATCCAAACCGCAAGTAACGAGGCATTGGCTACGTTAAGAGAGTCATAGTTACTCGTCCCAATTGCTCACCCAGTCTGCCACTTTTCCTTACTGCGGCCAGTCTGCCAGAAGCGATATGTCACTCGTTGTGTATCTTAAGAGATTCATCGTTACTCTTTCCATAGGTTACTGGTATTCTCTGATTCAATGCCCCTCGTGACGAAAAAGTGGCTATCTTAATAGTGCAATACTACTTCCTCCCAGTTGCTCACACAGTTTACTACTTTTTTGTGTAGTTTTTGTCTGCCAGAAACTATAATTCACTAGTTTTGTATCATAAAAGAGTCATCGTTTCTCCTCCTAGGGGTTTTCGAGATTTCTTAATCCAAACCGCAAGTAACGAGGCATTGGCTACCTTAAGAGGGTCATAGTTACTCGTCCCCATTGCTCAACGAGTCTGCCTCTTTTTCTTACTGTGGCCAGTCTGCCAGAAGCGATATGTCACTCGTTGTGTATCTTAAGAGATTCATCGTTACTCCTTCCATAGGTTACTGGTATTCTCTGAGTCAATACCTCTCTTGACGAAAAAGTGGCTATCTTAATAGTGCAATACTTCTTGCTCCGAGTTGCTCACACAGTTTACTACTTTTGTGTACTTGCCAGTCTGCCAGAAGCGATATTTCACTAGTTGTGTATCATAAAAGTGTCATCGTTTATCCTCCTAGGGGTTATTCGAGATTTCTTAATCCAAACCGCAAGTAACGAGGCATTGGCTACCTTAAGAGAGTCATAGTTACTCGTCCCAATTGCTCACCCAGTCTGCCACTTTTCCTTACTGTGGCCAGTCTGCCAGAAGCGATATGTCACTCGTTGTGTATCTTAAGAGATTCATCGTTACTCTTTCCATAGGTTACTGGTATTCTCTGAGTCAATGCCTCTCGTGACGAAAAAGTGGCTATCTTAATAGTGCAATACTTCTTCCTCCGAGTTGCTCACACAGTTTACTACTTTTTGTGTAGTTTTTGTCTGCGAGAAACTATAATTCACTTGCTGTGTATCATAAAAGAGTCATCGTTTCTCCTCCTAGGGGTTATTCGAGACCTCTTAATCCAAACCGCAAGTAACGAGGCATTGGCTACCTTAAGAGGGTCATAGTTACTCGTCCCAATTGCTCAACGAGTCTGCCACTTTTTCTTACTGTGGCCAGTCTGCCAGAAGCGATATGTCACTCGTTGTGTATCTTAAGAGATTCATCGTTACTCCTTCCATAGGTTACTGGTATTCTCTGAGTCAATACCTCTCTTGACGAAAAAGTGGCTATCTTAATAGTGCAATACTTCTTCCTCCGAGTTGCTCACACAGTTTACTACTTTTTGTGTAGTTTTTGTCTGCGAGAAACTATAATTCACTAGCTGTGTATCATAAAAGAGTCATCGTTTCTCCTCCTAGGGGTTATTCGAGACCTCTTAATCCAAACCGCAAGTAACGAGGCATTGGCTACCTTAAGAGAGTCATAGTTACTCGTCCCAATTGCTCACCCAGTCTGCCACTTTTCCTTACTGCGGCCAGTCTGCCAGAAGCGATATGTCACTCGTTGTGTATCTTAAGAGATTCATCGATACTCTTTCCATAGGTTACTGGTATTCTCTGATTCAATGCCTCTCGTGACGAAAAAGTGGCTATCTTAATAGTGCAATACTTCTTCCTCCCAGTTGCTCACACAGTTTACTACTTTTTTGTGTAGTTTTTGTCTGCCAGAAACTATAATTCACTAGTTTTGTATCATAGAAGAGTCATCGTTTCTCCTCCTAGGGGTTATTCGAGACCTCTTAATGCAAACCGCAAGTAACGAGGCATTGGCTACCTTAAGAGATTCATAGTTACTCGTCCCAATTGCTCACCCAGTCTGCCACTTTTCCTTACTGCGGCCAGTCTGCCAGAAGCGATATGTCACTCGTTGTGTATCTTAAGAGATTCATCGTTACTCTTTCCATAGGTTACTGGTATTCTCTGATTCAATGCCTCTCGTGACGAAAAAGTGGCTATCTTAATAGTGCAATACTTCTTCCTCCGAGTTGCTCACACAGTTTACTACTTTTTGTGTAGTTTTTGTCTGCCAGAAACTATAAATCACTAGCTGTGTATCATAAAAGAGTCATCGTTTCTCCTCCTAGGGGTTTTCGAGATTTCTTAATCCAAACCGCAAGTAACAAGGCATTGGCTACCTTAAGAGAGTCGTAGTTACTCGTCCCCATTGCTCACCCAGTCTGCCACTTTTTCTTACTGTGGCCAGTCTACCAGAAGCGATATGTCACTCGTTGTGTATCTTAAGAGATTCATCGTTACTCTTTCCATAGGTTACTGGTATTCACTGATTCAATGCCTCTCGTGACGAAAAAGTGGCTATCTTAATAGTGCAATACTTCTTCCTCCGAGTTGCTCACACAGTTTACTGCTTTTTGTGTAGTTTTTGTCTGCCAGAAAGTATAATTCATTAGTTGTGTATCATAAAAGAGTCATCGTTTCTCCTCCTAGGGGTTATTCGAGATTTCTTAATCCAAACCGCAAGTAACGAGGCATTGGCTACCTTAAGAGAGTCATAGTTACTCGTCCCAATTGCTCACCCAGTCTGCCACATTTCCTTACTGCGGCCAGTCTGCCAGAAGCGATATGTCACTCGTTGTGTATCTTAAGAGATTCATCGTTACTCCTTCCATAGGTTACTGGTATTCTCTGAGTCAATACCTCTCTTGACGAAAAAGTGGCTATCTTAATAGTGCAATACTTCTTCCTCCGAGTTGCTCACACAGTTTACTGCTTTTTGTGTAGTTTTTGTCTGCCAGAAACTATAATTCACTAGTTGTGTATCATAAAAGAGTCATCGTTTCTCCTCCTAGGGGTTATTCGAGATTTCTTAATCCAAACCGCAAGTAACGAGGCATTGGCTACGTTAAGAGAGTCATAGTTACTCGTCCCAATTGCTCACCCAGTCTGCCACTTTTCCTTACTGCGGCCAGTCTGCCAGAAGCGATATGTCACTCGTTGTGTATCTTAAGAGATTCATCGTTACTCTTTCCATAGGTTACTGGTATTCTCTGATTCATTGCCTCTCGTGACGAAAAAGTGGCTATCTTAATAGTGCAATACTACTTCCTCCCAGTTGCTCACACAGTTTACTACTTTTTTGTGTAGTTTTTGTCTGCCAGAAACTATAATTCACTAGTTTTGTATCATAAAAGAGTCATCGTTTCTCCTCCTAGGGGTTTTCGAGATTTCTTAATCCAAACCGCAAGTAACGAGGCATTGGCTACCTTAAGAGGGTCATAGTTACTCGTCCCCATTGCTCAACGAGTCTGCCACTTTTTCTTACTGTGGCCAGTCTGCCAGAAGCGATATGTCACTCGTTGTGTATCTTAAGAGATTCATCGTTACTCCTTCCATAGGTTACTGGTATTCTCTGAGTCAATACCTCTCTTGACGAAAAAGTGGCTATCTTAATAGTGCAATACTTCTTGCTCCGAGTTGCTCACACAGTTTACTACTTTTGTGTACTTGCCAGTCTGCCAGAAGCGATATGTCACTAGTTGTGTATCATAAAAGTGTCATCGTTTATCCTCCTAGGGGTTATTCGAGATTTCTTAATCCAAACCGCAAGTAACGAGGCATTGGCTACCTTAAGAGAGTCATTGTTACTCGTCCCAATTGCTCACCCAGTATGCCACTTTCCTTACTGCGGCCAGTCTGCCAGAAGCGATATGTCACTCGTTGTGTATCTTAAGAGATTCATCGTTACTCTTTCCATAGGTTACTGGTATTCTCTGATTCAATGCCTCTCGTGACGAAAAAGTGGCTATCTTAATAGTGCAATACTTCTTCCTCCGAGTTGCTCACACAGTTTACTACTTTTTGTGTAGTTTTTGTCTGCCAGAAACTATAAATCACTAGCTGTGTATCATAAAAGAGTCATCGTTTCTCCTCCTAGGGGTTTTCGAGATTTCTTAATCCAAACCGCAAGTAACAAGGCATTGGCTACCTTAAGAGAGTCGTAGTTACTCGTCCCCATTGCTCACCCAGTCTGCCACTTTTTCTTACTGTGGCCAGTCTACCAGAAGCGATATGTCACTCGTTGTGTATCTTAAGAGATTCATCGTTACTCTTTCCATAGGTTACTGGTATTCACTGATTCAATGCCTCTCGTGACGAAAAAGTGGCTATCTTAATAGTGCAATACTTCTTCCTCCGAGTTGCTCACACAGTTTACTGCTTTTTGTGTAGTTTTTGTCTGCCAGAAAGTATAATTCATTAGTTGTGTATCATAAAAGAGTCATCGTTTCTCCTCCTAGGGGTTATTCGAGATTTCTTAATCCAAACCGCAAGTAACGAGGCATTGGCTACCTTAAGAGAGTCATAGTTACTCGTCCCAATTGCTCACCCAGTCTGCCACATTTCCTTACTGCGGCCAGTCTGCCAGAAGCGATATGTCACTCGTTGTGTATCTTAAGAGATTCATCGTTACTCCTTCCATAGGTTACTGGTATTCTCTGAGTCAATACCTCTCTTGACGAAAAAGTGGCTATCTTAATAGTGCAATACTTCTTCCTCCGAGTTGCTCACACAGTTTACTACTTTTTGTGTACTTGCCAGTCTGCCAGAAGCGATATGTCACTAGTTGTGTATCATAAAAGAGTCATCGTTTCTCCTCCTAGGGGTTATTCGAGATTTCTTAATCCAAACCGCAAGTAACGAGGCATTGGCTACCTTAAGAGAGTCATAGTTACTCGTCCCAATTGCTCACCCAGTCTGCCACTTTTCCTTACTGCGGCCAGTCTGCCAGAAGCGATATGTCACTCGTTGTGTATCTTAAGAGATTCATCGTTACTCTTTCCATAGGTTACTGGTATTCTCTGAGTCAATGCCTCTCGTGACGAAAAAGTGGCTATCTTAATAGTGCAATACTTCTTCCTCCCATTTGCTGACACAGTGTACTACTTTTTTGTGTAGTTTTTGTCTGCCAGAAACTATAATTCACTAGTTGTGTATCATAAAAGAGTCATCGTTTCTCCTCCTAGGGGTTATTCGAGACCTCTTAATGCAAACCGCAAGTAACGAGGCATTGGCTACCTTAAGAGAGTCATAGTTACTCGTCCCAATTGCTCACCCAGTCTGCCACTTTTCCTTACTGCGGCCCGTCTGCCAGAAGCGATATGTCACTCGTTGTGTATCTTAAGAGATTCATCGTTACTCTTTCCATAGGTTACTGGTATTCTCTGATTCAATGCCTCTCGTGACGAAAAAGTGGCTATCTTAATAGTGCAATACTTCTTCCTCCGAGTTGCTCACACAGTTTACTACTTTTTGTGTAGTTTTTGTCTGCCAGAAACTATAAATCACTAGCTGTGTATCATAAAAGAGTCATCGTTTCTCCTCCTAGGGGTTTTCGAGATTTCTTAATCCAAACCGCAAGTAACAAGGCATTGGCTACCTTAAGAGAGTCATAGTTACTCGTCCCCATTGCTCACCCAGTCTGCCACTTTTTCTTACTGTGGCCAGTCTACCAGAAGCGATATGTCACTCGTTGTGTATCTTAAGAGATTCATCGTTACTCCTTCCATAGGTTACTGGTATTCACTGATTCAATGCCTCTCGTGACGAAAAAGTGGCTATCTTAATAGTGCAATACTTCTTCCTCCGAGTTGCTCACACAGTTTACTGCTTTTTGTGTAGTTTTTGTCTGCCAGAAAGTATAATTCACTAGTTGTGTATCATAAAAGAGTCATCGTTTCTCCTCCTAGGGGTTATTCGAGATTTCTTAATCCAAACCGCAAGTAACGAGGCATTGGCTACGTTAAGAGAGTCATAGTTACTCGTCCCAATTGCTCACCCAGTCTGCCACTTTTCCTTACTGCGGCCAGTCTGCCAGAAGCGATATGTCACTCGTTGTGTATCTTAAGAGATTCATCGTTACTCTTTCCATAGGTTACTGGTATTCTCTGATTCAATGCCTCTCGTGACGAAAAAGTGGCTATCTTAATAGTGCAATACTACTTCCTCCCAGTTGCTCACACAGTTTACTACTTTTTTGTGTAGTTTTTGTCTGCCAGAAACTATAATTCACTAGTTTTGTATCATAAAAGAGTCATCGTTTCTCCTCCTAGGGGTTTTCGAGATTTCTTAATCCAAACCGCAAGTAACGAGGCATTGGCTACCTTAAGAGGGTCATAGTTACTCGTCCCCATTGCTCAACGAGTCTGCCACTTTTTCTTACTGTGGCCAGTCTGCCAGAAGCGATATGTCACTCGTTGTGTATCTTAAGAGATTCATCGTTACTCCTTCCATAGGTTACTGGTATTCTCTGAGTCAATACCTCTCTTGACGAAAAAGTGGCTATCTTAATAGTGCAATACTTCTTCCTCCGAGTTGCTCACACAGTTTACTACTTTTTGTGTACTTGCCAGTCTGCCAGAAGCGATATGTCACTAGTTGTGTATCATAAAAGAGTCATCGTTTCTCCTCCTAGGGGTTATTCGAGATTTCTTAATCCAAACCGCAAGTAACGAGGCATTGGCTACCTTAAGAGAGTCATAGTTACTCGTCCCAATTGCTCACCCAGTCTGCCACTTTTCCTTACTGCGGCCAGTCTGCCAGAAGCGATATGTCACTCGTTGTGTATCTTAAGAGATTCATCGTTACTCTTTCCATAGGTTACTGGTATTCTCTGAGTCAATGCCTCTCGTGACGAAAAAGTGGCTATCTTAATAGTGCAATACTTCTTCCTCCCATTTGCTCACACAGTGTACTACTTTTTTGTGTAGTTTTTGTCTGCCAGAAACTATAATTCACTAGTTGTGTATCATAAAAGAGTCATCGTTTCTCCTCCTAGGGGTTATTCGAGACCTCTTAATGCAAACCGCAAGTAACGAGGCATTGGCTACCTTAAGAGATTCATAGTTACTCGTCCCAATTGCTCACCCAGTCTGCCACTTTTCCTTACTGCGGCCAGTCTGCCAGAAGCGATATGTCACTCGTTGTGTATCTTAAGAGATTCATCGTTACTCTTTCCATAGGTTACTGGTATTCTCTGATTCAATGCCTCTCGTGACGAAAAAGTGGCTATCTTAATAGTGCAATACTTCTTCCTCCGAGTTGCTCACACAGTTTACTACTTTTTGTGTAGTTTTTGTCTGCCAGAAACTATAAATCACTAGCTGTGTATCATAAAAGAGTCATCGTTTCTCCTCCTAGGGGTTTTCGAGATTTCTTAATCCAAACCGCAAGTAACAAGGCATTGGCTACCTTAAGAGAGTCATAGTTACTCGTCCCCATTGCTCACCCAGTCTGCCACTTTTTCTTACTGTGGCCAGTCTACCAGAAGCGATATGTCACTCGTTGTGTATCTTAAGAGATTCATCGTTACTCCTTCCATAGGTTACTGGTATTCACTGATTCAATGCCTCTCGTGACGAAAAAGTGGCTATCTTAATAGTGCAATACTTCTTCCTCCGAGTTGCTCACACAGTTTACTGCTTTTTGTGTAGTTTTTGTCTGCCAGAAAGTATAATTCACTAGTTGTGTATCATAAAAGAGTCATCGTTTCTCCTCCTAGGGGTTATTCGAGATTTCTTAATCCAAACCGCAAGTAACGAGGCATTGGCTACGTTAAGAGAGTCATAGTTACTCGTCCCAATTGCTCACCCAGTCTGCCACTTTTCCTTACTGCGGCCAGTCTGCCAGAAGCGATATGTCACTCGTTGTGTATCTTAAGAGATTCATCGTTACTCTTTCCATAGGTTACTGGTATTCTCTGATTCAATGCCTCTCGTGACGAAAAAGTGGCTATCTTAATAGTGCAATACTACTTCCTCCCAGTTGCTCACAGAGTTTACTACTTTTTTGTGTAGTTTTTGTCTGCCAGAAACTATAATTCACTAGTTTTGTATCATAAAAGAGTCATCGTTTCTCCTCCTAGGGGTTTTCGAGATTTCTTAATCCAAACCGCAAGTAACGAGGCATTGGCTACCTTAAGAGGGTCATAGTTACTCGTCCCCATTGCTCAACGAGTCTGCCACTTTTTCTTACTGTGGCCAGTCTGCCAGAAGCGATATGTCACTCGTTGTGTATCTTAAGAGATTCATCGTTACTCCTTCCATAGGTTACTGGTATTCTCTGAGTCAATACCTCTCTTGACGAAAAAGTGGCTATCTTAATAGTGCAATACTTCTTGCTCCGAGTTGCTCACACAGTTTACTACTTTTGTGTACTTGCCAGTCTGCCAGAAGCGATATGTCACTCGTTGTGTATCTTAAGAGATTCATCGTTACTCCTTCCATAGGTTACTGGTATTCTCTGAGTCAATACCTCTCTTGACGAAAAAGTGGCTATCTTAATAGTGCAATACTTCTTCCTCCGAGTTGCTCACACAGTTTACTGCTTTTTGTGTAGTTTTTGTCTGCCAGAAACTATAATTCACTAGTTGTGTATCATAAAAGAGTCATCGTTTCTCCTCCTAGGGGTTATTCGAGATTTCTTAATCCAAACCGCAAGTAACGAGGCATTGGCTACGTTAAGAGAGTCATAGTTACTCGTCCCAATTGCTCACCCAGTCTGCCACTTTTCCTTACTGCGGCCAGTCTGCCAGAAGCGATATGTCACTCGTTGTGTATCTTAAGAGATTCATCGTTACTCTTTCCATAGGTTACTGGTATTCTCTGATTCATTGCCTCTCGTGACGAAAAAGTGGCTATCTTAATAGTGCAATACTACTTCCTCCCAGTTGCTCACACAGTTTACTACTTTTTTGTGTAGTTTTTGTCTGCCAGAAACTATAATTCACTAGTTTTGTATCATAAAAGAGTCATCGTTTCTCCTCCTAGGGGTTTTCGAGATTTCTTAATCCAAACCGCAAGTAACGAGGCATTGGCTACCTTAAGAGGGTCATAGTTACTCGTCCCCATTGCTCAACGAGTCTGCCACTTTTTCTTACTGTGGCCAGTCTGCCAGAAGCGATATGTCACTCGTTGTGTATCTTAAGAGATTCATCGTTACTCCTTCCATAGGTTACTGGTATTCTCTGAGTCAATACCTCTCTTGACGAAAAAGTGGCTATCTTAATAGTGCAATACTTCTTGCTCCGAGTTGCTCACACAGTTTACTACTTTTGTGTACTTGCCAGTCTGCCAGAAGCGATATGTCACTAGTTGTGTATCATAAAAGTGTCATCGTTTATCCTCCTAGGGGTTATTCGAGATTTCTTAATCCAAACCGCAAGTAACGAGGCATTGGCTACCTTAAGAGAGTCATTGTTACTCGTCCCAATTGCTCACCCAGTCTGCCACTTTCCTTACTGCGGCCAGTCTGCCAGAAGCGATATGTCACTCGTTGTGTATCTTAAGAGATTCATCGTTACTCTTTCCATAGGTTACTGGTATTCTCTGATTCAATGCCTCTCGTGACGAAAAAGTGGCTATCTTAATAGTGCAATACTTCTTCCTCCGAGTTGCTCACACAGTTTACTACTTTTTGTGTAGTTTTTGTCTGCCAGAAACTATAAATCACTAGCTGTGTATCATAAAAGAGTCATCGTTTCTCCTCCTAGGGGTTTTCGAGATTTCTTAATCCAAACCGCAAGTAACAAGGCATTGGCTACCTTAAGAGAGTCGTAGTTACTCGTCCCCATTGCTCACCCAGTCTGCCACTTTTTCTTACTGTGGCCAGTCTACCAGAAGCGATATGTCACTCGTTGTGTATCTTAAGAGATTCATCGTTACTCTTTCCATAGGTTACTGGTATTCACTGATTCAATGCCTCTCGTGACGAAAAAGTGGCTATCTTAATAGTGCAATACTTCTTCCTCCGAGTTGCTCACACAGTTTACTGCTTTTTGTGTAGTTTTTGTCTGCCAGAAAGTATAATTCATTAGTTGTGTATCATAAAAGAGTCATCGTTTCTCCTCCTAGGGGTTATTCGAGATTTCTTAATCCAAACCGCAAGTAACGAGGCATTGGCTACCTTAAGAGAGTCATAGTTACTCGTCCCAATTGCTCACCCAGTCTGCCACATTTCCTTACTGCGGCCAGTCTGCCAGAAGCGATATGTCACTCGTTGTGTATCTTAAGAGATTCATCGTTACTCCTTCCATAGGTTACTGGTATTCTCTGAGTCAATACCTCTCTTGACGAAAAAGTGGCTATCTTAATAGTGCAATACTTCTTCCTCCGAGTTGCTCACACAGTTTACTACTTTTTGTGTACTTGCCAGTCTGCCAGAAGCGATATGTCACTAGTTGTGTATCATAAAAGAGTCATCGTTTCTCCTCCTAGGGGTTATTCGAGATTTCTTAATCCAAACCGCAAGTAACGAGGCATTGGCTACCTTAAGAGAGTCATAGTTACTCGTCCCAATTGCTCACCCAGTCTGCCACTTTTCCTTACTGCGGCCAGTCTGCCAGAAGCGATATGTCACTCGTTGTGTATCTTAAGAGATTCATCGTTACTCTTTCCATAGGTTACTGGTATTCTCTGAGTCAATGCCTCTCGTGACGAAAAAGTGGCTATCTTAATAGTGCAATACTTCTTCCTCCCATTTGCTGACACAGTGTACTACTTTTTTGTGTAGTTTTTGTCTGCCAGAAACTATAATTCACTAGTTGTGTATCATAAAAGAGTCATCGTTTCTCCTCCTAGGGGTTATTCGAGACCTCTTAATGCAAACCGCAAGTAACGAGGCATTGGCTACCTTAAGAGAGTCATAGTTACTCGTCCCAATTGCTCACCCAGTCTGCCACTTTTCCTTACTGCGGCCCGTCTGCCAGAAGCGATATGTCACTCGTTGTGTATCTTAAGAGATTCATCGTTACTCTTTCCATAGGTTACTGGTATTCTCTGATTCAATGCCTCTCGTGACGAAAAAGTGGCTATCTTAATAGTGCAATACTTCTTCCTCCGAGTTGCTCACACAGTTTACTACTTTTTGTGTAGTTTTTGTCTGCCAGAAACTATAAATCACTAGCTGTGTATCATAAAAGAGTCATCGTTTCTCCTCCTAGGGGTTTTCGAGATTTCTTAATCCAAACCGCAAGTAACAAGGCATTGGCTACCTTAAGAGAGTCATAGTTACTCGTCCCCATTGCTCACCCAGTCTGCCACTTTTTCTTACTGTGGCCAGTCTACCAGAAGCGATATGTCACTCGTTGTGTATCTTAAGAGATTCATCGTTACTCCTTCCATAGGTTACTGGTATTCACTGATTCAATGCCTCTCGTGACGAAAAAGTGGCTATCTTAATAGTGCAATACTTCTTCCTCCGAGTTGCTCACACAGTTTACTGCTTTTTGTGTAGTTTTTGTCTGCCAGAAAGTATAATTCACTAGTTGTGTATCATAAAAGAGTCATCGTTTCTCCTCCTAGGGGTTATTCGAGATTTCTTAATCCAAACCGCAAGTAACGAGGCATTGGCTACGTTAAGAGAGTCATAGTTACTCGTCCCAATTGCTCACCCAGTCTGCCACTTTTCCTTACTGCGGCCAGTCTGCCAGAAGCGATATGTCACTCGTTGTGTATCTTAAGAGATTCATCGTTACTCTTTCCATAGGTTACTGGTATTCTCTGATTCAATGCCTCTCGTGACGAAAAAGTGGCTATCTTAATAGTGCAATACTACTTCCTCCCAGTTGCTCACACAGTTTACTACTTTTTTGTGTAGTTTTTGTCTGCCAGAAACTATAATTCACTAGTTTTGTATCATAAAAGAGTCATCGTTTCTCCTCCTAGGGGTTTTCGAGATTTCTTAATCCAAACCGCAAGTAACGAGGCATTGGCTACCTTAAGAGGGTCATAGTTACTCGTCCCCATTGCTCAACGAGTCTGCCACTTTTTCTTACTGTGGCCAGTCTGCCAGAAGCGATATGTCACTCGTTGTGTATCTTAAGAGATTCATCGTTACTCCTTCCATAGGTTACTGGTATTCTCTGAGTCAATACCTCTCTTGACGAAAAAGTGGCTATCTTAATAGTGCAATACTTCTTCCTCCGAGTTGCTCACACAGTTTACTACTTTTTGTGTACTTGCCAGTCTGCCAGAAGCGATATGTCACTAGTTGTGTATCATAAAAGAGTCATCGTTTCTCCTCCTAGGGGTTATTCGAGATTTCTTAATCCAAACCGCAAGTAACGAGGCATTGGCTACCTTAAGAGAGTCATAGTTACTCGTCCCAATTGCTCACCCAGTCTGCCACTTTTCCTTACTGCGGCCAGTCTGCCAGAAGCGATATGTCACTCGTTGTGTATCTTAAGAGATTCATCGTTACTCTTTCCATAGGTTACTGGTATTCTCTGAGTCAATGCCTCTCGTGACGAAAAAGTGGCTATCTTAATAGTGCAATACTTCTTCCTCCCATTTGCTCACACAGTGTACTACTTTTTTGTGTAGTTTTTGTCTGCCAGAAACTATAATTCACTAGTTGTGTATCATAAAAGAGTCATCGTTTCTCCTCCTAGGGGTTATTCGAGACCTCTTAATGCAAACCGCAAGTAACGAGGCATTGGCTACCTTAAGAGATTCATAGTTACTCGTCCCAATTGCTCACCCAGTCTGCCACTTTTCCTTACTGCGGCCAGTCTGCCAGAAGCGATATGTCACTCGTTGTGTATCTTAAGAGATTCATCGTTACTCTTTCCATAGGTTACTGGTATTCTCTGATTCAATGCCTCTCGTGACGAAAAAGTGGCTATCTTAATAGTGCAATACTTCTTCCTCCGAGTTGCTCACACAGTTTACTACTTTTTGTGTAGTTTTTGTCTGCCAGAAACTATAAATCACTAGCTGTGTATCATAAAAGAGTCATCGTTTCTCCTCCTAGGGGTTTTCGAGATTTCTTAATCCAAACCGCAAGTAACAAGGCATTGGCTACCTTAAGAGAGTCATAGTTACTCGTCCCCATTGCTCACCCAGTCTGCCACTTTTTCTTACTGTGGCCAGTCTACCAGAAGCGATATGTCACTCGTTGTGTATCTTAAGAGATTCATCGTTACTCCTTCCATAGGTTACTGGTATTCACTGATTCAATGCCTCTCGTGACGAAAAAGTGGCTATCTTAATAGTGCAATACTTCTTCCTCCGAGTTGCTCACACAGTTTACTGCTTTTTGTGTAGTTTTTGTCTGCCAGAAAGTATAATTCACTAGTTGTGTATCATAAAAGAGTCATCGTTTCTCCTCCTAGGGGTTATTCGAGATTTCTTAATCCAAACCGCAAGTAACGAGGCATTGGCTACCTTAAGAGAGTCATAGTTACTCGTCCCAATTGCTCACCCAGTCTGCCACTTTTCCTTACTGCGGCCAGTCTGCCAGAAGCGATATGTCACTCGTTGTGTATCTTAAGAGATTCATCGATACTCTTTCCATAGGTTACTGGTATTCTCTGATTCAATGCCTCTCGTGACGAAAAAGTGGCTATCTTAATAGTGCAATACTTCTTCCTCCCAGTTGCTCACACAGTTTACTACTTTTTTGTGTAGTTTTTGTCTGCCAGAAACTATAATTCACTAGTTTTGTATCATAAAAGAGTCATCGTTTCTCCTCCTAGGGGTTTTCGAGATTTCTTAATCCAAACCGCAAGTAACGAGGCATTGGCTACCTTAAGAGGGTCATAGTTACTCGTCCCCATTGCTCAACGAGTCTGCCACTTTTTCTTACTGTGGCCAGTCTGCCAGAAGCGATATGTCACTCGTTGTGTATCTTAAGAGATTCATCGTTACTCCTTCCATAGGTTACTGGTATTCTCTGAGTCAATACCTCTCTTGACGAAAAAGTGGCTATCTTAATAGTGCAATACTTCTTGCTCCGAGTTGCTCACACAGTTTACTACTTTTGTGTACTTGCCAGTCTGCCAGAAGCGATATGTCACTAGTTGTGTATCATAAAAGTGTCATCGTTTATCCTCCTAGGGGTTATTCGAGATTTCTTAATCCAAACCGCAAGTAACGAGGCATTGGCTACCTTAAGAGAGTCATAGTTACTCGTCCCAATTGCTCACCCAGTCTGCCACTTTCCTTACTGCGGCCAGTCTGCCAGAAGCGATATGTCACTCGTTGTGTATCTTAAGAGATTCATCGTTACTCTTTCCATAGGTTACTGGTATTCTCTGAGTCAATACCTCTCTTGACGAAAAAGTGGCTATCTTAATAGTGCAATACTTCTTCCTCCGAGTTGCTCACACAGTTTACTACTTTTTGTGTACTTGCCAGTCTGCCAGAAGCGATATGTCACTAGTTGTGTATCATAAAAGAGTCATCGTTTCTCCTCCTAGGGGTTATTCTAGATTTCTTAATCCAAACCGTAAGTAACGAGGCATTGGCTACCTTAAGAGAGTCATAGTTACTCGTGCCCATTGCTCACCCAGTCTGCCACTTTTTCTCACTGTGGCCAGTCTGCCAAAAGCGATATGTCACTCGTTGTGTATCTTAAGAGATTCATCGTTACTCCTTCCATAGGTTACTGGTATTCACTGATTCAATGCCTCTCGTGACGAAAAAGTGGCTATCTTAATAGTGCAATACTTCTTCCTCCGAGTTGCTCACACAGTTTACTGCTTTTTGTGTAGTTTTTGTCTGCCAGAAACTATAATTCACTAGTTGTGTATCATAAAAGAGTCATCGTTTCTCCTCCTAGGGGTTATTCGAGATTTCTTAATCCAAACCGCAAGTAACGAGGCATTGGCTACCTTAAGAGAGTCATAGTTACTCGTCCCAATTGCTCACCCAGTCTGCCACTTTTCCTTACTGCGGCCAGTCTGCCAGAAGCGATATGTCACTCGTTGTGTATCTTAAGAGATTCATCGTTACTCCTTCCATAGGTTACTGGTATTCTCTGAGTCAATACCTCTCTTGACGAAAAAGTGGCTATCTTAATAGTGCAATACTTCTTCCTCCGAGTTGCTCACACAGTTTACTGCTTTTTGTGTAGTTTTTGTCTGCCAGAAACTATAATTCACTAGTTGTGTATCATAAAAGAGTCATCGTTTCTCCTCCTAGGGGTTATTCGAGACCTCTTAATCCAAACCGCAAGTAACGAGGCATTGGCTACCTTAAGAGGGTCATAGTTACTCGTCCCCATTGCTCAACGAGTCTGCCACTTTTTCTTACTGTGGCCAGTCTGCCAGAAGCGATATGTCACTCGTTGTGTATCTTAAGAGATTCATCGTTACTCCTTCCATAGGTTACTGGTATTCTCTGAGTCAATACCTCTCTTGACGAAAAAGTGGCTATCTTAATAGTGCAATACTTCTTCCTCCGAGTTGCTCACACAGTTTACTACTTTTTGTGTACTTGCCAGTCTGCCAGAAGCGATATGTCACTAGTTGTGTATCATAAAAGAGTCATCGTTTCTCCTCCTAGGGGTTATTCGAGATTTCTTAATCCAAACCGCAAGTAACGAGGCATTGGCTACCTTAACAGAGTCATAGTTACTCGTCCCAACTGCTCACCCAGTCTGCCACTTTCCTTACTGCGGCCAGTCTGCCAGAAGCGATATGTCACTCGTTGTGTATCTTAAGAGATTCATCGTTACTCTTTCCATAGGTTACTGGTATTCTCTGAGTCAATGCCTCTCGTGACGAAAAAGTGGCTATCTTAATAGTGCAATACTTCTTCCTCCCATTTGCTCACACAGTTTACTACTTTTTTGTGTAGTTTTTGTCTGCCAGAAACTATAATTCACTAGTTTTGTATCATAAAAGAGTCATCGTTTCTCCTCCTAGGGGTTATTCGAGATTTCTTAATCCAAACCGCAAGTAACGAGGCATTGGCTACCTTAAGAGATTCATAGTTACTCGTCCCAATTGCTCACCCAGTCTGCCACTTTTCCTTACTGCGGCCAGTCTGCCAGAAGCGATATGTCACTCGTTGTGTATCTTAAGAGATTCATCGATACTCTTTCCATAGGTTACTGGTATTCTCTGAGTCAATACCTCTCTTGACGAAAAAGTGGCTATCTTAATAGTGCAATACTTCTTCCTCCGAGTTGCTCACACAGTTTACTACTTTTTGTGTAGTTTTTGTCTGCCAGAAACTATAATTCACTAGCTGTGTATCATAAAAGAGTCATCGTTTCTCCTCCTAGGGGTTATTCGAGACCTCTTAATCCAAACCGCAAGTAACGAGGCATTGGCTACCTTAAGAGAGTCATAGTTACTCGTCCCAATTGCTCACCCAGTCTGCCACTTTTCCTTACTGCGGCCAGTCTGCCAGAAGCGATATGTCACTCGTTGTGTATCTTAAGAGATTCATCGTTACTCCTTCCATAGGTTACTGGTATTCTCTGATTCAATGCCTCTCGTGACGAAAAAGTGGCTATCTTAATAGTGCAATACTTCTTCCTCCGAGTTGCTCACACAGTTTACTACTTTTTGTGTAGTTTTTGTCTGCCAGAAACTATAAATCACTAGCTGTGTATCATAAAAGAGTCATCGTTTCTCCTCCTAGGGGTTTTCGAGATTTCTTAATCCAAACCGCAAGTAACAAGGCATTGGCTACCTTAAGAGAGTCATAGTTACTCGTCCCCATTGCTCACCCAGTCTGCCACTTTTTCTTACTGTGGCCAGTCTACCAGAAGCGATATGTCACTCGTTGTGTATCTTAAGAGATTCATCGTTACTCCTTCCATAGGTTACTGGTATTCTCTGAGTCAATACCTCTCTTGACGAAAAAGTGGCTATCTTAATAGTGCAATACTTCTTGCTCCGAGTTGCTCACACAGTTTACTACTTTTGTGTACTTGCCAGTCTGCCAGAAGCGATATGTCACTAGTTGTGTATCATAAAAGTGTCATCGTTTATCCTCCTAGGGGTTATTCGAGATTTCTTAATCCAAACCGCAAGTAACGAGGCATTGGCTACCTTAAGAGAGTCATAGTTACTCGTCCCAATTGCTCACCCAGTCTGCCACTTTCCTTACTGCGGCCAGTCTGCCAGAAGCGATATGTCACTCGTTGTGTATCTTAAGAGATTCATCGTTACTCTTTCCATAGGTTACTGGTATTCTCTGAGTCAATACCTCGCTTGACGAAAAAGTGGCTATCTTAATAGTGCAATACTTCTTCCTCCGAGTTGCTCACACAGTTTACTACTTTTTGTGTACTTGCCAGTCTGCCAGAAGCGATATGTCACTAGTTGTGTATCATAAAAGAGTCATCGTTTCTCCTCCTAGGGGTTATTCTAGATTTCTTAATCCAAACCGTAAGTAACGAGGCATTGGCTACCTTAAGAGAGTCATAGTTACTCGTGCCCATTGCTCACCCAGTCTGCCACTTTTTCTTACTGTGGCCAGTCTGCCAAAAGCGATATGTCACTCGTTGTGTATCTTAAGAGATTCATCGTTACTCCTTCCATAGGTTACTGGTATTCACTGATTCAATGCCTCTCGTGACGAAAAAGTGGCTATCTTAATAGTGCAATACTTCTTCCTCCGAGTTGCTCACACAGTTTACTGCTTTTTGTGTAGTTTTTGTCTGCCAGAAACTATAATTCACTAGTTGTGTATCATAAAAGAGTCATCGTTTCTCCTCCTAGGGGTTATTCGAGATTTCTTAATCCAAACCGCAAGTAACGAGGCATTGGCTACCTTAAGAGAGTCATAGTTACTCGTCCCAATTGCTCACCCAGTCTGCCACTTTTCCTTACTGCGGCCAGTCTGCCAGAAGCGATATGTCACTCGTTGTGTATCTTAAGAGATTCATCGTTACTCCTTCCATAGGTTACTGGTATTCTCTGAGTCAATACCTCTCTTGACGAAAAAGTGGCTATCTTAATAGTGCAATACTTCTTCCTCCGAGTTGCTCACACAGTTTACTGCTTTTTGTGTAGTTTTTGTCTGCCAGAAACTATAATTCACTAGTTGTGTATCATAAAAGAGTCATCGTTTCTCCTCCTAGGGGTTATTCGAGACCTCTTAATCCAAACCGCAAGTAACGAGGCATTGGCTACCTTAAGAGGGTCATAGTTACTCGTCCCCATTGCTCAACGAGTCTGCCACTTTTTCTTACTGTGGCCAGTCTGCCAGAAGCGATATGTCACTCGTTGTGTATCTTAAGAGATTCATCGTTACTCCTTCCATAGGTTACTGGTATTCTCTGAGTCAATACCTCTCTTGACGAAAAAGTGGCTATCTTAATAGTGCAATACTTCTTCCTCCGAGTTGCTCACACAGTTTACTACTTTTTGTGTACTTGCCAGTCTGCCAGAAGCGATATGTCACTAGTTGTGTATCATAAAAGAGTCATCGTTTCTCCTCCTAGGGGTTATTCGAGATTTCTTAATCCAAACCGCAAGTAACGAGGCATTGGCTACCTTAACAGAGTCATAGTTACTCGTCCCAACTGCTCACCCAGTCTGCCACTTTCCTTACTGCGGCCAGTCTGCCAGAAGCGATATGTCACTCGTTGTGTATCTTAAGAGATTCATCGTTACTCTTTCCATAGGTTACTGGTATTCTCTGAGTCAATGCCTCTCGTGACGAAAAAGTGGCTATCTTAATAGTGCAATACTTCTTCCTCCCATTTGCTCACACAGTTTACTACTTTTTTGTGTAGTTTTTGTCTGCCAGAAACTATAATTCACTAGTTTTGTATCATAAAAGAGTCATCGTTTCTCCTCCTAGGGGTTATTCGAGATTTCTTAATCCAAACCGCAAGTAACGAGGCATTGGCTACCTTAAGAGATTCATAGTTACTCGTCCCAATTGCTCACCCAGTCTGCCACTTTTCCTTACTGCGGCCAGTCTGCCAGAAGCGATATGTCACTCGTTGTGTATCTTAAGAGATTCATCGATACTCTTTCCATAGGTTACTGGTATTCTCTGAGTCAATACCTCTCTTGACGAAAAAGTGGCTATCTTAATAGTGCAATACTTCTTCCTCCGAGTTGCTCACACAGTTTACTACTTTTTGTGTAGTTTTTGTCTGCCAGAAACTATAATTCACTAGCTGTGTATCATAAAAGAGTCATCGTTTCTCCTCCTAGGGGTTATTCGAGACCTCTTAATCCAAACCGCAAGTAACGAGGCATTGGCTACCTTAAGAGAGTCATAGTTACTCGTCCCAATTGCTCACCCAGTCTGCCACTTTTCCTTACTGCGGCCAGTCTGCCAGAAGCGATATGTCACTCGTTGTGTATCTTAAGAGATTCATCGTTACTCCTTCCATAGGTTACTGGTATTCTCTGATTCAATGCCTCTCGTGACGAAAAAGTGGCTATCTTAATAGTGCAATACTTCTTCCTCCGAGTTGCTCACACAGTTTACTACTTTTTGTGTAGTTTTTGTCTGCCAGAAACTATAAATCACTAGCTGTGTATCATAAAAGAGTCATCGTTTCTCCTCCTAGGGGTTTTCGAGATTTCTTAATCCAAACCGCAAGTAACAAGGCATTGGCTACCTTAAGAGAGTCATAGTTACTCGTCCCCATTGCTCACCCAGTCTGCCACTTTTTCTTACTGTGGCCAGTCTACCAGAAGCGATATGTCACTCGTTGTGTATCTTAAGAGATTCATCGTTACTCCTTCCATAGGTTACTGGTATTCACTGATTCAATGCCTCTCGTGACGAAAAAGTGGCTATCTTAATAGTGCAATACTTCTTCCTCCGAGTTGCTCACACAGTTTACTGCTTTTTGTGTAGTTTTTGTCTGCCAGAAAGTATAATTCACTAGTTGTGTATCATAAAAGAGTCATCGTTTCTCCTCCTAGGGGTTATTCGAGATTTCTTAATCCAAACCGCAAGTAACGAGGCATTGGCTACCTTAAGAGAGTCATAGTTACTCGTCCCAATTGCTCACCCAGTCTGCCACTTTTCCTTACTGCGGCCAGTCTGCCAGAAGCGATATGTCACTCGTTGTGTATCTTAAGAGATTCATCGATACTCTTTCCATAGGTTACTGGTATTCTCTGATTCAATGCCTCTCGTGACGAAAAAGTGGCTATCTTAATAGTGCAATACTTCTTCCTCCCAGTTGCTCACACAGTTTACTACTTTTTTGTGTAGTTTTTGTCTGCCAGAAACTATAATTCACTAGTTTTGTATCATAAAAGAGTCATCGTTTCTCCTCCTAGGGGTTTTCGAGATTTCTTAATCCAAACCGCAAGTAACGAGGCATTGGCTACCTTAAGAGGGTCATAGTTACTCGTCCCCATTGCTCAACGAGTCTGCCACTTTTTCTTACTGTGGCCAGTCTGCCAGAAGCGATATGTCACTCGTTGTGTATCTTAAGAGATTCATCGTTACTCCTTCCATAGGTTACTGGTATTCTCTGAGTCAATACCTCTCTTGACGAAAAAGTGGCTATCTTAATAGTGCAATACTTCTTGCTCCGAGTTGCTCACACAGTTTACTACTTTTGTGTACTTGCCAGTCTGCCAGAAGCGATATGTCACTAGTTGTGTATCATAAAAGTGTCATCGTTTATCCTCCTAGGGGTTATTCGAGATTTCTTAATCCAAACCGCAAGTAACGAGGCATTGGCTACCTTAAGAGAGTCATAGTTACTCGTCCCAATTGCTCACCCAGTCTGCCACTTTCCTTACTGCGGCCAGTCTGCCAGAAGCGATATGTCACTCGTTGTGTATCTTAAGAGATTCATCGTTACTCTTTCCATAGGTTACTGGTATTCTCTGAGTCAATACCTCTCTTGACGAAAAAGTGGCTATCTTAATAGTGCAATACTTCTTCCTCCGAGTTGCTCACACAGTTTACTACTTTTTGTGTACTTGCCAGTCTGCCAGAAGCGATATGTCACTAGTTGTGTATCATAAAAGAGTCATCGTTTCTCCTCCTAGGGGTTATTCTAGATTTCTTAATCCAAACCGTAAGTAACGAGGCATTGGCTACCTTAAGAGAGTCATAGTTACTCGTGCCCATTGCTCACCCAGTCTGCCACTTTTTCTTACTGTGGCCAGTCTGCCAAAAGCGATATGTCACTCGTTGTGTATCTTAAGAGATTCATCGTTACTCCTTCCATAGGTTACTGGTATTCACTGATTCAATGCCTCTCGTGACGAAAAAGTGGCTATCTTAATAGTGCAATACTTCTTCCTCCGAGTTGCTCACACAGTTTACTGCTTTTTGTGTAGTTTTTGTCTGCCAGAAACTATAATTCACTAGTTGTGTATCATAAAAGAGTCATCGTTTCTCCTCCTAGGGGTTATTCGAGATTTCTTAATCCAAACCGCAAGTAACGAGGCATTGGCTACCTTAAGAGAGTCATAGTTACTCGTCCCAATTGCTCACCCAGTCTGCCACTTTTCCTTACTGCGGCCAGTCTGCCAGAAGCGATATGTCACTCGTTGTGTATCTTAAGAGATTCATCGTTACTCCTTCCATAGGTTACTGGTATTCTCTGAGTCAATACCTCTCTTGACGAAAAAGTGGCTATCTTAATAGTGCAATACTTCTTCCTCCGAGTTGCTCACACAGTTTACTGCTTTTTGTGTAGTTTTTGTCTGCCAGAAACTATAATTCACTAGTTGTGTATCATAAAAGAGTCATCGTTTCTCCTCCTAGGGGTTATTCGAGACCTCTTAATCCAAACCGCAAGTAACGAGGCATTGGCTACCTTAAGAGGGTCATAGTTACTCGTTCCCATTGCTCAACGAGTCTGCCACTTTTTCTTACTGTGGCCAGTCTGCCAGAAGCGATATGTCACTCGTTGTGTATCTTAAGAGATTCATCGTTACTCCTTCCATAGGTTACTGGTATTCTCTGAGTCAATACCTCTCTTGACGAAAAAGTGGCTATCTTAATAGTGCAATACTTCTTCCTCCGAGTTGCTCACACAGTTTACTACTTTTTGTGTACTTGCCAGTCTGCCAGAAGCGATATGTCACTAGTTGTGTATCATAAAAGAGTCATCGTTTCTCCTCCTAGGGGTTATTCGAGATTTCTTAATCCAAACCGCAAGTAACGAGGCATTGGCTACCTTAACAGAGTCATAGTTACTCGTCCCAACTGCTCACCCAGTCTGCCACTTTCCTTACTGCGGCCAGTCTGCCAGAAGCGATATGTCACTCGTTGTGTATCTTAAGAGATTCATCGTTACTCTTTCCATAGGTTACTGGTATTCTCTGAGTCAATGCCTCTCGTGACGAAAAAGTGGCTATCTTAATAGTGCAATACTTCTTCCTCCCATTTGCTCACACAGTTTACTACTTTTTTGTGTAGTTTTTGTCTGCCAGAAACTATAATTCACTAGTTTTGTATCATAAAAGAGTCATCGTTTCTCCTCCTAGGGGTTATTCGAGATTTCTTAATCCAAACCGCAAGTAACGAGGCATTGGCTACCTTAAGAGATTCATAGTTACTCGTCCCAATTGCTCACCCAGTCTGCCACTTTTCCTTACTGCGGCCAGTCTGCCAGAAGCGATATGTCACTCGTTGTGTATCTTAAGAGATTCATCGATACTCTTTCCATAGGTTACTGGTATTCTCTGAGTCAATACCTCTCTTGACGAAAAAGTGGCTATCTTAATAGTGCAATACTTCTTCCTCCGAGTTGCTCACACAGTTTACTACTTTTTGTGTAGTTTTTGTCTGCCAGAAACTATAATTCACTAGCTGTGTATCATAAAAGAGTCATCGTTTCTCCTCCTAGGGGTTATTCGAGACCTCTTAATCCAAACCGCAAGTAACGAGGCATTGGCTACCTTAAGAGAGTCATAGTTACTCGTCCCAATTGCTCACCCAGTCTGCCACTTTTCCTTACTGCGGCCAGTCTGCCAGAAGCGATATGTCACTCGTTGTGTATCTTAAGAGATTCATCGTTACTCCTTCCATAGGTTACTGGTATTCTCTGAGTCAATACCTCTCTTGACGAAAAAGTGGCTATCTTAATAGTGCAATACTTCTTCCTCCGAGTTGCTCACACAGTTTACTGCTTTTTGTGTAGTTTTTGTCTGCCAGAAACTATAATTCACTAGTTGTGTATCATAAAAGAGTCATCGTTTCTCCTCCTAGGGGTTATTCGAGATTTCTTAATCCAAACCGCAAGTAACGAGGCATTGGCTACGTTAAGAGAGTCATAGTTACTCGTCCCAATTGCTCACCCAGTCTGCCACTTTTCCTTACTGCGGCCAGTCTGCCAGAAGCGATATGTCACTCGTTGTGTATCTTAAGAGATTCATCGTTACTCTTTCCATAGGTTACTGGTATTCTCTGATTCATTGCCTCTCGTGACGAAAAAGTGGCTATCTTAATAGTGCAATACTACTTCCTCCCAGTTGCTCACACAGTTTACTACTTTTTTGTGTAGTTTTTGTCTGCCAGAAACTATAATTCACTAGTTTTGTATCATAAAAGAGTCATCGTTTCTCCTCCTAGGGGTTTTCGAGATTTCTTAATCCAAACCGCAAGTAACGAGGCATTGGCTACCTTAAGAGGGTCATAGTTACTCGTCCCCATTGCTCAACGAGTCTGCCACTTTTTCTTACTGTGGCCAGTCTGCCAGAAGCGATATGTCACTCGTTGTGTATCTTAAGAGATTCATCGTTACTCCTTCCATAGGTTACTGGTATTCTCTGAGTCAATACCTCTCTTGACGAAAAAGTGGCTATCTTAATAGTGCAATACTTCTTGCTCCGAGTTGCTCACACAGTTTACTACTTTTGTGTACTTGCCAGTCTGCCAGAAGCGATATGTCACTAGTTGTGTATCATAAAAGTGTCATCGTTTATCCTCCTAGGGGTTATTCGAGATTTCTTAATCCAAACCGCAAGTAACGAGGCATTGGCTACCTTAAGAGAGTCATTGTTACTCGTCCCAATTGCTCACCCAGTCTGCCACTTTCCTTACTGCGGCCAGTCTGCCAGAAGCGATATGTCACTCGTTGTGTATCTTAAGAGATTCATCGTTACTCTTTCCATAGGTTACTGGTATTCTCTGATTCAATGCCTCTCGTGACGAAAAAGTGGCTATCTTAATAGTGCAATACTTCTTCCTCCGAGTTGCTCACACAGTTTACTACTTTTTGTGTAGTTTTTGTCTGCCAGAAACTATAAATCACTAGCTGTGTATCATAAAAGAGTCATCGTTTCTCCTCCTAGGGGTTTTCGAGATTTCTTAATCCAAACCGCAAGTAACAAGGCATTGGCTACCTTAAGAGAGTCGTAGTTACTCGTCCCCATTGCTCACCCAGTCTGCCACTTTTTCTTACTGTGGCCAGTCTACCAGAAGCGATATGTCACTCGTTGTGTATCTTAAGAGATTCATCGTTACTCTTTCCATAGGTTACTGGTATTCACTGATTCAATGCCTCTCGTGACGAAAAAGTGGCTATCTTAATAGTGCAATACTTCTTCCTCCGAGTTGCTCACACAGTTTACTGCTTTTTGTGTAGTTTTTGTCTGCCAGAAAGTATAATTCATTAGTTGTGTATCATAAAAGAGTCATCGTTTCTCCTCCTAGGGGTTATTCGAGATTTCTTAATCCAAACCGCAAGTAACGAGGCATTGGCTACCTTAAGAGAGTCATAGTTACTCGTCCCAATTGCTCACCCAGTCTGCCACATTTCCTTACTGCGGCCAGTCTGCCAGAAGCGATATGTCACTCGTTGTGTATCTTAAGAGATTCATCGTTACTCCTTCCATAGGTTACTGGTATTCTCTGAGTCAATACCTCTCTTGACGAAAAAGTGGCTATCTTAATAGTGCAATACTTCTTCCTCCGAGTTGCTCACACAGTTTACTACTTTTTGTGTACTTGCCAGTCTGCCAGAAGCGATATGTCACTAGTTGTGTATCATAAAAGAGTCATCGTTTCTCCTCCTAGGGGTTATTCGAGATTTCTTAATCCAAACCGCAAGTAACGAGGCATTGGCTACCTTAAGAGAGTCATAGTTACTCGACCCAATTGCTCACCCAGTCTGCCACTTTTCCTTACTGCGGCCAGTCTGCCAGAAGCGATATGTCACTCGTTGTGTATCTTAAGAGATTCATCGTTACTCTTTCCATAGGTTACTGGTATTCTCTGAGTCAATGCCTCTCGTGACGAAAAAGTGGCTATCTTAATAGTGCAATACTTCTTCCTCCCATTTGCTGACACAGTGTACTACTTTTTTGTGTAGTTTTTGTCTGCCAGAAACTATAATTCACTAGTTGTGTATCATAAAAGAGTCATCGTTTCTCCTCCTAGGGGTTATTCGAGACCTCTTAATGCAAACCGCAAGTAACGAGGCATTGGCTACCTTAAGAGAGTCATAGTTACTCGTCCCAATTGCTCACCCAGTCTGCCACTTTTCCTTACTGCGGCCCGTCTGCCAGAAGCGATATGTCACTCGTTGTGTATCTTAAGAGATTCATCGTTACTCTTTCCATAGGTTACTGGTATTCTCTGATTCAATGCCTCTCGTGACGAAAAAGTGGCTATCTTAATAGTGCAATACTTCTTCCTCCGAGTTGCTCACACAGTTTACTACTTTTTGTGTAGTTTTTGTCTGCCAGAAACTATAAATCACTAGCTGTGTATCATAAAAGAGTCATCGTTTCTCCTCCTAGGGGTTTTCGAGATTTCTTAATCCAAACCGCAAGTAACAAGGCATTGGCTACCTTAAGAGAGTCATAGTTACTCGTCCCCATTGCTCACCCAGTCTGCCACTTTTTCTTACTGTGGCCAGTCTACCAGAAGCGATATGTCACTCGTTGTGTATCTTAAGAGATTCATCGTTACTCCTTCCATAGGTTACTGGTATTCACTGATTCAATGCCTCTCGTGACGAAAAAGTGGCTATCTTAATAGTGCAATACTTCTTCCTCCGAGTTGCTCACACAGTTTACTGCTTTTTGTGTAGTTTTTGTCTGCCAGAAAGTATAATTCACTAGTTGTGTATCATAAAAGAGTCATCGTTTCTCCTCCTAGGGGTTATTCGAGATTTCTTAATCCAAACCGCAAGTAACGAGGCATTGGCTACGTTAAGAGAGTCATAGTTACTCGTCCCAATTGCTCACCCAGTCTGCCACTTTTCCTTACTGCGGCCAGTCTGCCAGAAGCGATATGTCACTCGTTGTGTATCTTAAGAGATTCATCGTTACTCTTTCCATAGGTTACTGGTATTCTCTGATTCAATGCCTCTCGTGACGAAAAAGTGGCTATCTTAATAGTGCAATACTACTTCCTCCCAGTTGCTCACACAGTTTACTACTTTTTTGTGTAGTTTTTGTCTGCCAGAAACTATAATTCACTAGTTTTGTATCATAAAAGAGTCATCGTTTCTCCTCCTAGGGGTTTTCGAGATTTCTTAATCCAAACCGCAAGTAACGAGGCATTGGCTACCTTAAGAGGGTCATAGTTACTCGTCCCCATTGCTCAACGAGTCTGCCACTTTTTCTTACTGTGGCCAGTCTGCCAGAAGCGATATGTCACTCGTTGTGTATCTTAAGAGATTCATCGTTACTCCTTCCATAGGTTACTGGTATTCTCTGAGTCAATACCTCTCTTGACGAAAAAGTGGCTATCTTAATAGTGCAATACTTCTTCCTCCGAGTTGCTCACACAGTTTACTACTTTTTGTGTACTTGCCAGTCTGCCAGAAGCGATATGTCACTAGTTGTGTATCATAAAAGAGTCATCGTTTCTCCTCCTAGGGGTTATTCGAGATTTCTTAATCCAAACCGCAAGTAACGAGGCATTGGCTACCTTAAGAGAGTCATAGTTACTCGTCCCAATTGCTCACCCAGTCTGCCACTTTTCCTTACTGCGGCCAGTCTGCCAGAAGCGATATGTCACTCGTTGTGTATCTTAAGAGATTCATCGTTACTCTTTCCATAGGTTACTGGTATTCTCTGAGTCAATGCCTCTCGTGACGAAAAAGTGGCTATCTTAATAGTGCAATACTTCTTCCTCCCATTTGCTCACACAGTGTACTACTTTTTTGTGTAGTTTTTGTCTGCCAGAAACTATAATTCACTAGTTGTGTATCATAAAAGAGTCATCGTTTCTCCTCCTAGGGGTTATTCGAGACCTCTTAATGCAAACCGCAAGTAACGAGGCATTGGCTACCTTAAGAGATTCATAGTTACTCGTCCCAATTGCTCACCCAGTCTGCCACTTTTCCTTACTGCGGCCAGTCTGCCAGAAGCGATATGTCACTCGTTGTGTATCTTAAGAGATTCATCGTTACTCTTTCCATAGGTTACTGGTATTCTCTGATTCAATGCCTCTCGTGACGAAAAAGTGGCTATCTTAATAGTGCAATACTTCTTCCTCCGAGTTGCTCACACAGTTTACTACTTTTTGTGTAGTTTTTGTCTGCCAGAAACTATAAATCACTAGCTGTGTATCATAAAAGAGTCATCGTTTCTCCTCCTAGGGGTTTTCGAGATTTCTTAATCCAAACCGCAAGTAACAAGGCATTGGCTACCTTAAGAGAGTCATAGTTACTCGTCCCCATTGCTCACCCAGTCTGCCACTTTTTCTTACTGTGGCCAGTCTACCAGAAGCGATATGTCACTCGTTGTGTATCTTAAGAGATTCATCGTTACTCCTTCCATAGGTTACTGGTATTCACTGATTCAATGCCTCTCGTGACGAAAAAGTGGCTATCTTAATAGTGCAATACTTCTTCCTCCGAGTTGCTCACACAGTTTACTGCTTTTTGTGTAGTTTTTGTCTGCCAGAAAGTATAATTCACTAGTTGTGTATCATAAAAGAGTCATCGTTTCTCCTCCTAGGGGTTATTCGAGATTTCTTAATCCAAACCGCAAGTAACGAGGCATTGGCTACGTTAAGAGAGTCATAGTTACTCGTCCCAATTGCTCACCCAGTCTGCCACTTTTCCTTACTGCGGCCAGTCTGCCAGAAGCGATATGTCACTCGTTGTGTATCTTAAGAGATTCATCGTTACTCTTTCCATAGGTTACTGGTATTCTCTGATTCAATGCCTCTCGTGACGAAAAAGTGGCTATCTTAATAGTGCAATACTACTTCCTCCCAGTTGCTCACACAGTTTACTACTTTTTTGTGTAGTTTTTGTCTGCCAGAAACTATAATTCACTAGTTTTGTATCATAAAAGAGTCATCGTTTCTCCTCCTAGGGGTTTTCGAGATTTCTTAATCCAAACCGCAAGTAACGAGGCATTGGCTACCTTAAGAGGGTCATAGTTACTCGTCCCCATTGCTCAACGAGTCTGCCACTTTTTCTTACTGTGGCCAGTCTGCCAGAAGCGATATGTCACTCGTTGTGTATCTTAAGAGATTCATCGTTACTCCTTCCATAGGTTACTGGTATTCTCTGAGTCAATACCTCTCTTGACGAAAAAGTGGCTATCTTAATAGTGCAATACTTCTTGCTCCGAGTTGCTCACACAGTTTACTACTTTTGTGTACTTGCCAGTCTGCCAGAAGCGATATGTCACTAGTTGTGTATCATAAAAGTGTCATCGTTTATCCTCCTAGGGGTTATTCGAGATTTCTTAATCCAAACCGCAAGTAACGAGGCATTGGCTACCTTAAGAGAGTCATAGTTACTCGTCCCAATTGCTCACCCAGTCTGCCACTTTCCTTACTGCGGCCAGTCTGCCAGAAGCGATATGTCACTCGTTGTGTATCTTAAGAGATTCATCGTTACTCTTTCCATAGGTTACTGGTATTCTCTGAGTCAATACCTCTCTTGACGAAAAAGTGGCTATCTTAATAGTGCAATACTTCTTCCTCCGAGTTGCTCACACAGTTTACTACTTTTTGTGTACTTGCCAGTCTGCCAGAAGCGATATGTCACTAGTTGTGTATCATAAAAGAGTCATCGTTTCTCCTCCTAGGGGTTATTCTAGATTTCTTAATCCAAACCGTAAGTAACGAGGCATTGGCTACCTTAAGAGAGTCATAGTTACTCGTGCCCATTGCTCACCCAGTCTGCCACTTTTTCTTACTGTGGCCAGTCTGCCAAAAGCGATATGTCACTCGTTGTGTATCTTAAGAGATTCATCGTTACTCCTTCCATAGGTTACTGGTATTCACTGATTCAATGCCTCTCGTGACGAAAAAGTGGCTATCTTAATAGTGCAATACTTCTTCCTCCGAGTTGCTCACACAGTTTACTGCTTTTTGTGTAGTTTTTGTCTGCCAGAAACTATAATTCACTAGCTGTGTATCATAAAAGAGTCATCGTTTCTCCTCCTAGGGGTTATTCGAGATTTCTTAATCCAAACCGCAAGTAACGAGGCATTGGCTACCTTAAGAGAGTCATAGTTACTCGTCCCAATTGCTCACCCAGTCTGCCACTTTTCCTTACTGCGGCCAGTCTGCCAGAAGCGATATGTCACTCGTTGTGTATCTTAAGAGATTCATCGTTACTCCTTCCATAGGTTACTGGTATTCTCTGAGTCAATACCTCTCTTGACGAAAAAGTGGCTATCTTAATAGTGCAATACTTCTTCCTCCGAGTTGCTCACACAGTTTACTGCTTTTTGTGTAGTTTTTGTCTGCCAGAAACTATAATTCACTAGTTGTGTATCATAAAAGAGTCATCGTTTCTCCTCCTAGGGGTTATTCGAGACCTCTTAATCCAAACCGCAAGTAACGAGGCATTGGCTACCTTAAGAGGGTCATAGTTACTCGTCCCCATTGCTCAACGAGTCTGCCACTTTTTCTTACTGTGGCCAGTCTGCCAGAAGCGATATGTCACTCGTTGTGTATCTTAAGAGATTCATCGTTACTCCTTCCATAGGTTACTGGTATTCTCTGAGTCAATACCTCTCTTGACGAAAAAGTGGCTATCTTAATAGTGCAATACATCTTCCTCCGAGTTGCTCACACAGTTTACTACTTTTTGTGTACTTGCCAGTCTGCCAGAAGCGATATGTCACTAGTTGTGTATCATAAAAGAGTCATCGTTTCTCCTCCTAGGGGTTATTCGAGATTTCTTAATCCAAACCGCAAGTAACGAGGCATTGGCTACCTTAACAGAGTCATAGTTACTCGTCCCAACTGCTCACCCAGTCTGCCACTTTCCTTACTGCGGCCAGTCTGCCAGAAGCGATATGTCACTCGTTGTGTATCTTAAGAGATTCATCGTTACTCTTTCCATAGGTTACTGGTATTCTCTGAGTCAATGCCTCTCGTGACGAAAAAGTGGCTATCTTAATAGTGCAATACTTCTTCCTCCCATTTGCTCACACAGTTTACTACTTTTTTGTGTAGTTTTTGTCTGCCAGAAACTATAATTCACTAGTTTTGTATCATAAAAGAGTCATCGTTTCTCCTCCTAGGGGTTATTCGAGATTTCTTAATCCAAACCGCAAGTAACGAGGCATTGGCTACCTTAAGAGATTCATAGTTACTCGTCCCAATTGCTCACCCAGTCTGCCACTTTTCCTTACTGCGGCCAGTCTGCCAGAAGCGATATGTCACTCGTTGTGTATCTTAAGAGATTCATCGATACTCTTTCCATAGGTTACTGGTATTCTCTGAGTCAATACCTCTCTTGACGAAAAAGTGGCTATCTTAATAGTGCAATACTTCTTCCTCCGAGTTGCTCACACAGTTTACTACTTTTTGTGTAGTTTTTGTCTGCCAGAAACTATAATTCACTAGCTGTGTATCATAAAAGAGTCATCGTTTCTCCTCCTAGGGGTTATTCGAGACCTCTTAATCCAAACCGCAAGTAACGAGGCATTGGCTACCTTAAGAGAGTCATAGTTACTCGTCCCAATTGCTCACCCAGTCTGCCACTTTTCCTTACTGCGGCCAGTCTGCCAGAAGCGATATGTCACTCGTTGTGTATCTTAAGAGATTCATCGTTACTCTTTCCATAGGTTACTGGTATTCTCTGATTCAATGCCTCTCGTGACGAAAAAGTGGCTATCTTAATAGTGCAATACTACTTCCTCCCAGTTGCTCACACAGTTTACTACTTTTTTGTGTAGTTTTTGTCTGCCAGAAACTATAATTCACTAGTTTTGTATCATAAAAGAGTCATCGTTTCTCCTCCTAGGGGTTTTCGAGATTTCTTAATCCAAACCGCAAGTAACGAGGCATTGGCTACCTTAAGAGGGTCATAGTTACTCGTCCCCATTGCTCAACGAGTCTGCCACTTTTTCTTACTGTGGCCAGTCTGCCAGAAGCGATATGTCACTCGTTGTGTATCTTAAGAGATTCATCGTTACTCCTTCCATAGGTTACTGGTATTCTCTGAGTCAATACCTCTCTTGACGAAAAAGTGGCTATCTTAATAGTGCAATACTTCTTGCTCCGAGTTGCTCACACAGTTTACTACTTTTGTGTACTTGCCAGTCTGCCAGAAGCGATATGTCACTAGTTGTGTATCATAAAAGTGTCATCGTTTATCCTCCTAGGGGTTATTCGAGATTTCTTAATCCAAACCGCAAGTAACGAGGCATTGGCTACCTTAAGAGAGTCATAGTTACTCGTCCCAATTGCTCACCCAGTCTGCCACTTTCCTTACTGCGGCCAGTCTGCCAGAAGCGATATGTCACTCGTTGTGTATCTTAAGAGATTCATCGTTACTCTTTCCATAGGTTACTGGTATTCTCTGAGTCAATACCTCTCTTGACGAAAAAGTGGCTATCTTAATAGTGCAATACTTCTTCCTCCGAGTTGCTCACACAGTTTACTACTTTTTGTGTACTTGCCAGTCTGCCAGAAGCGATATGTCACTAGTTGTGTATCATAAAAGAGTCATCGTTTCTCCTCCTAGGGGTTATTCTAGATTTCTTAATCCAAACCGTAAGTAACGAGGCATTGGCTACCTTAAGAGAGTCATAGTTACTCGTGCCCATTGCTCACCCAGTCTGCCACTTTTTCTTACTGTGGCCAGTCTGCCAAAAGCGATATGTCACTCGTTGTGTATCTTAAGAGATTCATCGTTACTCCTTCCATAGGTTACTGGTATTCACTGATTCAATGCCTCTCGTGACGAAAAAGTGGCTATCTTAATAGTGCAATACTTCTTCCTCCGAGTTGCTCACACAGTTTACTGCTTTTTGTGTAGTTTTTGTCTGCCAGAAACTATAATTCACTAGCTGTGTATCATAAAAGAGTCATCGTTTCTCCTCCTAGGGGTTATTCGAGATTTCTTAATCCAAACCGCAAGTAACGAGGCATTGGCTACCTTAAGAGAGTCATAGTTACTCGTCCCAATTGCTCACCCAGTCTGCCACTTTTCCTTACTGCGGCCAGTCTGCCAGAAGCGATATGTCACTCGTTGTGTATCTTAAGAGATTCATCGTTACTCCTTCCATAGGTTACTGGTATTCTCTGAGTCAATACCTCTCTTGACGAAAAAGTGGCTATCTTAATAGTGCAATACTTCTTCCTCCGAGTTGCTCACACAGTTTACTGCTTTTTGTGTAGTTTTTGTCTGCCAGAAACTATAATTCACTAGTTGTGTATCATAAAAGAGTCATCGTTTCTCCTCCTAGGGGTTATTCGAGACCTCTTAATCCAAACCGCAAGTAACGAGGCATTGGCTACCTTAAGAGGGTCATAGTTACTCGTCCCCATTGCTCAACGAGTCTGCCACTTTTTCTTACTGTGGCCAGTCTGCCAGAAGCGATATGTCACTCGTTGTGTATCTTAAGAGATTCATCGTTACTCCTTCCATAGGTTACTGGTATTCTCTGAGTCAATACCTCTCTTGACGAAAAAGTGGCTATCTTAATAGTGCAATACATCTTCCTCCGAGTTGCTCACACAGTTTACTACTTTTTGTGTACTTGCCAGTCTGCCAGAAGCGATATGTCACTAGTTGTGTATCATAAAAGAGTCATCGTTTCTCCTCCTAGGGGTTATTCGAGATTTCTTAATCCAAACCGCAAGTAACGAGGCATTGGCTACCTTAACAGAGTCATAGTTACTCGTCCCAACTGCTCACCCAGTCTGCCACTTTCCTTACTGCGGCCAGTCTGCCAGAAGCGATATGTCACTCGTTGTGTATCTTAAGAGATTCATCGTTACTCTTTCCATAGGTTACTGGTATTCTCTGAGTCAATGCCTCTCGTGACGAAAAAGTGGCTATCTTAATAGTGCAATACTTCTTCCTCCCATTTGCTCACACAGTTTACTACTTTTTTGTGTAGTTTTTGTCTGCCAGAAACTATAATTCACTAGTTTTGTATCATAAAAGAGTCATCGTTTCTCCTCCTAGGGGTTATTCGAGATTTCTTAATCCAAACCGCAAGTAACGAGGCATTGGCTACCTTAAGAGATTCATAGTTACTCGTCCCAATTGCTCACCCAGTCTGCCACTTTTCCTTACTGCGGCCAGTCTGCCAGAAGCGATATGTCACTCGTTGTGTATCTTAAGAGATTCATCGATACTCTTTCCATAGGTTACTGGTATTCTCTGAGTCAATACCTCTCTTGACGAAAAAGTGGCTATCTTAATAGTGCAATACTTCTTCCTCCGAGTTGCTCACACAGTTTACTACTTTTTGTGTAGTTTTTGTCTGCCAGAAACTATAATTCACTAGCTGTGTATCATAAAAGAGTCATCGTTTCTCCTCCTAGGGGTTATTCGAGACCTCTTAATCCAAACCGCAAGTAACGAGGCATTGGCTACCTTAAGAGAGTCATAGTTACTCGTCCCAATTGCTCACCCAGTCTGCCACTTTTCCTTACTGCGGCCAGTCTGCCAGAAGCGATATGTCACTCGTTGTGTATCTTAAGAGATTCATCGTTACTCCTTCCATAGGTTACTGGTATTCTCTGAGTCAATACCTCTCTTGACGAAAAAGTGGCTATCTTAATAGTGCAATACTTCTTCCTCCGAGTTGCTCACACAGTTTACTGATTTTTGTGTAGTTTTTGTCTGCCAGAAACTATAATTCACTAGTTGTGTATCATAAAAGAGTCATCGTTTCTCCTCCTAGGGGTTATTCGAGACCTCTTAATCCAAACCGCAAGTAACGAGGCATTGGCTACCTTAAGAGAGTCATAGTTACTCGTCCCAATTGCTCACCCAGTCTGCCACTTTTCCTTACTGCGGCCAGTCTGCCAGAAGCGATATGTCACTCGTTGTGTATCTTAAGAGATTCATCGTTACTCTTTCCATAGGTTACTGGTATTCTCTGATTCAATGCCTCTCGTGACGAAAAAGTGGCTATCTTAATAGTGCAATACTACTTCCTCCCAGTTGCTCACACAGTTTACTACTTTTTTGTGTAGTTTTTGTCTGCCAGAAACTATAATTCACTAGTTTTGTATCATAAAAGAGTCATCGTTTCTCCTCCTAGGGGTTTTCGAGATTTCTTAATCCAAACCGCAAGTAACGAGGCATTGGCTACCTTAAGAGGGTCATAGTTACTCGTCCCCATTGCTCAACGAGTCTGCCACTTTTTCTTACTGTGGCCAGTCTGCCAGAAGCGATATGTCACTCGTTGTGTATCTTAAGAGATTCATCGTTACTCCTTCCATAGGTTACTGGTATTCTCTGAGTCAATACCTCTCTTGACGAAAAAGTGGCTATCTTAATAGTGCAATACTTCTTCCTCCGAGTTGCTCACACAGTTTACTACTTTTTGTGTACTTGCCAGTCTGCCAGAAGCGATATGTCACTAGTTGTGTATCATAAAAGAGTCATCGTTTCTCCTCCTAGGGGTTATTCGAGATTTCTTAATCCAAACCGCAAGTAACGAGGCATTGGCTACCTTAAGAGAGTCATAGTTACTCGTCCCAACTGCTCACCCAGTCTGCCACTTTCCTTACTGCGGCCAGTCTGCCAGAAGCGATATGTCACTCGTTGTGTATCTTAAGAGATTCATCGTTACTCTTTCCATAGGTTACTGGTATTCTCTGAGTCAATGCCTCTCGTGACGAAAAAGTGGCTATCTTAATAGTGCAATACTTCTTCCTCCCATTTGCTCACACAGTTTACTACTTTTTTGTGTAGTTTTTGTCTGCCAGAAACTATAATTCACTAGTTTTGTATCATAAAAGAGTCATCGTTTCTCTTCCTAGGGGTTATTCGAGACCTCTTAATGCAAACCGCAAGTAACGAGGTATTGGCTACCTTAAGAGAGTCATAGTTACTCGTCCCAATTGCTCACCCAGTCTGCCACTTTTTCTTACTGTGGCCAGTCTGCCAGAAGCGATATGTCACTCGTTGTGTATCTTAAGAGATTCATCGTTACTCCTTCCATAGGTTACTGGTATTCACTGATTCAATGCCTCTCGTGACGAAAAAGTGGCTATCTTAATAGTGCAATACTTCTTCCTCCGAGTTGCTCACACAGTTTACTGCTTTTTGTGTAGTTTTTGTCTGCCAGAAACTATAATTCACTAGTTGTGTATCATAAAAGAGTCATCGTTTTTCCTCCTAGGGGTTATTCGAGATTTCTTAATCCAAACCGCAAGTAACGAGGCATTGGCTACCTTAAGAGAGTCATAGTTACTCGTCCCAATTGCTCACCCAGTCTGCCACTTTTCCTTACTGCGGCCAGTCTGCCAGAAGCGATATGTCACTCGTTGTGTATCTTAAGAGATTCATCGTTACTCCTTCCATAGGTTACTGGTATTCTCTGAGTCAATACCTCTCTTGACGAAAAAGTGGCTATCTTAATAGTGCAATACTTCTTCCTCCGAGTTGCTCACACAGTTTACTGCTTTTTGTGTAGTTTTTGTCTGCCAGAAACTATAATTCACTAGTTGTGTATCATAAAAGAGTCATCGTTTCTCCTCCTAGGGGTTATTCGAGATTTCTTAATCCAAACCGCAAGTAACGAGGCATTGGCTACCTTAAGAGAGTCATAGTTACTCGTCCCAATTGCTCACCCAGTCTGCCACTTTTCCTTACTGCGGCCAGTCTGCCAGAAGCGATATGTGACTCGTTGTGTATCTTAAGAGATTCATCGATACTCTTTCCATAGGTTACTGGTATTCTCTGAGTCAATACCTCTCTTGACGAAAAAGTGGCTATCTTAATAGTGCAATACTTCTTCCTCCGAGTTGCTCACACAGTTTACTACTTTTTGTGTAGTTTTTGTCTGCCAGAAACTATAATTCACTAGCTGTGTATCATAAAAGAGTCATCGTTTCTCCTCCTAGGGGTTATTCGAGACCTCTTAATCCAAACCGCAAGTAACGAGGCATTGGCTACCTTAAGAGAGTCATAGTTACTCGTCCCAATTGCTCACCCAGTCTGCCACTTTTCCTTACTGCGGCCAGTCTGCCAGAAGCGATATGTCACTCGTTGTGTATCTTAAGAGATTCATCGATACTCTTTCCATAGGTTACTGGTATTCTCTGATTCAATGCCTCTCGTGACGAAAAAGTGGCTATCTTAATAGTGCAATACTTCTTCCTCCCAGTTGCTCACACAGTTTACTACTTTCTTGTGTAGTTTTTGTCTGCCAGAAACAATAATTCACTAGTTTTGTATCATAGAAGAGTCATCGGTTCTCCTCCTAGGGGTTTTCGAGATTTCTTAATCCAAACCGCAAGTAACGAGGCATTGGCTACCTTAAGAGGGTCATAGTTACTCGTCCCCATTGCTCAACGAGTCTGCCACTTTTTCTTACTGTGGCCAGTCTGCCAGAAGCGATATGTCACTCGTTGTGTATCTTAAGAGATTCATCGTTACTCCTTCCATAGGTTACTGGTATTCTCTGAGTCAATACCTCTCTTGACGAAAAAGTGGCTATCTTAATAGTGCAATACTTCTTCCTCCGAGTTGCTCACAGAGTTTACTACTTTTTGTGTAGTTTTTGTCTGCCAGAAACTATAATTCACTAGCTGTGTATCATAAAAGAGTCATCGTTTCTCCTCCTAGGGGTTATTCGAGACCTCTTAATCCAAACCGCAAGTAACGAGGCATTGGCTACCTTAAGAGAGTCATAGTTACTCATCCCAATTGCTCACCCAGTCTGCCACTTTTCCTTACTGCGGCCAGTCTGCCAGAAGCGATATGTCACTCGTTGTGTATCTTAAGAGATTCATCGTTACTCTTTCCATAGGTTACTGGTATTCTCTGATTCAATGCCTCTCGTGACGAAAAAGTGGCTATCTTAATAGTGCAATACTTCTTCCTCCCATTTGCTCACACAGTTTACTACTTTTTTGTGTAGTTTTTGTCTGCCAGAAACTATAATTCACTAGTTTTGTATCATAAAAGAGTCATCGTTTCTCCTCCTAGGGGTTATTCGAGACCTCTTAATGCAAACCGCAAGTAACGAGGCATTGGCTACCTTAAGAGAGTCATAGTTACTCGTCCCAATTGCTCACCCAGTCTGCCACTTTTCCTTACTGCGGCCAGTCTGCCAGAAGCGATATGTCACTCGTTGTGTATCTTAAGAGATTCATCGTTACTCTTTCCATAGGTTACTGGTATTCTCTGATTCAATGCCTCTCGTGACGAAAAAGTGGCTATCTTAATAGTGCAATACTTCTTCCTCCGAGTTGCTCACACAGTTTACTACTTTTTTGTGTAGTTTTTGTCTGCCAGAAACTATAATTCACTAGTTTTGTATCATAAAAGAGTCATCGTTTCTCCTCCTAGGGGTTATTCGAGACCTCTTAATCCAAACCGCAAGTAACGAGGCATTGGCTACCTTAAGAGAGTCATAGTTACTCGTCCCAATTGCTCACCCAGTCTGCCACTTTTTCTTGCTGCGGCCAGTCTGCCTGAAGCGATATGTCACTCGTTGTGTATCTTAAGAGATTCATAGTTACTCCTTCCATAGGTTACTGGTATTCTCTGAGTCAATACCTCTCGTGACGAAAAAGTGGCTATCTTAATAGTGCAATACTTCTTCCTCCGAGTTGCTCACACAGTTTACTACTTTTTGAGTACTTGCCAGTCTGCCAGAAGCGATATGTCACTAGTTGTGTATCATAAAAGAGTCATCGTTTCTCCTCCTAGGGGTTATTCGAGACCTCTTAATACAAACCGCAAGTAACGAGGCATTGGCTACCTTAAGAGAGTCATAGTTACTCGTCCCAATTGCTCACCCAGTCTGCCACTTTTCCTTACTGCGGCCAGTCTGCCAGAAGCGATATGTCACTCGTTGTGTATCTTAAGAGATTCATCGTTACTCTTTCCATAGGTTACTGGTATTCTCTGATTCAATGCCTCTCGTGACGAAAAAGTGGCTATCTTAATAGTGCAATGCTTCTTCCTCCGAGTTGCTCACACAGTTTACTACTTTTTGTGTAGTTTTTGTCTGCCAGAAACTATAATTCACTAGTTTTGTATCATAAAAGAGTCATCGTTTCTCCTCCTAGGGGTTTTCGAGATTTCTTAATGCAAACCGCAAGTAACAAGGCATTGGCTACCTTAAGAGAGTCATAGTTACTCGTGCCCATTGCTCACCCAGTCTGCCAATTTTTCTTACTGTGGCCAGTCTGCCAGAAGCGATATGTCACTCGTTGTGTATCTTAAGAGATTCATCGTTACTCCTTCCATAGGTTACTGGTATTCACTGATTCAATGCCTCTCGTGACGAAAAAGTGGCTATCTTAATAGTGCAATACTTCTTCCTCCGAGTTGCTCACACAGTTTACTGCTTTTTGTGCAGTTTTTGTCTGCCAGAAACTATAATTCACTAGTTGTGTATCATAAAAGAGTCATCGTTTCACCTCCTAAAGGTTATTCGAGATTTCTTAATCCAAACCGCAAGTAACGAGGCATTGGCTACCTTAAGAGAGTCATAGTTACTCGTCCCAATTGCTCACCCAGTCTGCCACTTTTCCTTACTGCGGCCAGTCTGCCAGAAGCGATATGTCACTCGTTGTGTATCTTAAGAGATTCATCGTTACTCTTTCCATAGGTTACTGGTATTCTCTGATTCAATGCCTCTCGTGACGAAAAAGTGGCTATCTTAATAGTGCAATACTTCTTCCTCCCAGTTGCTCACACAGTTTACTACTTTTTTGGGTAGTTTTTGTCTGCCAGAAACTATAATTCACTAGTTTTGTATCATAAAAGAGTCATCGTTTCTCCTCCTAGGGGTTTTCGAGATTTCTTAATCCAAACCGCAAGTAACGAGGCATTGGCTACCTTAAGAGAGTCATAGTTACTCGTCCCCATTGCTCAACCAGTCTGCCACTTTTTCTTACTGTGGCCAGTCTGCCGGAAGCGATATGTCACTCGTTGTGTATCTTAAGAGATTCATCGTTACTCCTTCCATAGGTTACTGGTATTCTCTGAGTCAATACCTCTCTTACGAAAAAGTGGCTATCTTAATAGTGCAATACTTCTTCCTCCGAGTTGCTCACACAGTTTACTACTTTTTGTGTACTGGCCAGTCTGCCAGAAGCGATATGTCACTAGTTGTGTATCATAAAAGAGTCATCGTTTTTCCTCCTAGGGGTTATTCGAGACCTCTTAATCCAAACCGCAAGTAACGAGGCATTGGCTACCTTAAGAGAGTCATAGTTACTCGTCCCAATTGCTCACCCAGTCTGCCACTTTTCCTTACTGCGGCCAGTCTGCCAGAAGCGATATGTCACTCGTTGTGTATCTTAAGAGATTCATCGATACTCTTTCCATAGGTTACTGGTATTCTCTGATTCAATGCCTCTCGTGACGAAAAAGTGGCTATCTTAATAGTGCAATACTTCTTCCTCCCAGTTGCTCACACAGTTTACTACTTTTTTGTGTAGTTTTTGTCTGCCAGAAACTATAATTCACTAGTTTTGTATCATAGAAGAGTCATCGGTTCTCCTCCTAGGGGTTTTCGAGATTTCTTAATCCAAACCGCAAGTAACGAGGCATTGGCTACCTTAAGAGGGTCATAGTTACTCGTCCCCATTGCTCAACGAGTCTGCCACTTTTTCTTACTGTGGCCAGTCTGCCAGAAGCGATATGTCACTCGTTGTGTATCTTAAGAGATTCATCGTTACTCCTTCCATAGGTTACTGGTATTCTCTGAGTCAATACCTCTCTTGACGAAAAAGTGGCTATCTTAATAGTGCAATACTTCTTCCTCCGAGTTGCTCACAGAGTTTACTACTTTTTGTGTAGTTTTTGTCTGCCAGAAACTATAATTCACTAGCTGTGTATCATAAAAGAGTCATCGTTTCTCCTCCTAGGGGTTATTCGAGACCTCTTAATCCAAACCGCAAGTAACGAGGCATTGGCTACCTTAAGAGAGTCATAGTTACTCGTCCCAATTGCTCACCCAGTCTGCCACTTTTCCTTACTGCGGCCAGTCTGCCAGAAGCGATATGTCACTCGTTGTGTATCTTAAGAGATTCATCGTTACTCTTTCCATAGGTTACTGGTATTCTCTGATTCAATGCCTCTCGTGACGAAAAAGTGGCTATCTTAATAGTGCAATACTTCTTCCTCCCATTTGCTCACACAGTTTACTACTTTTTTGTGTAGTTTTTGTCTGCCAGAAACTATAATTCACTAGTTTTGTATCATAAAAGAGTCATCGTTTCTCCTCCTAGGGGTTTTCCAGATTTCTTAATCCAAACGGCAAGTAACGAGGCATTGGCTACCTTAAGAGGGTCATAGTTACTCGTCCCCATTGCTCAACGAGTCTGCCACTTTTTCTTACTGTGGCCAGTCTGCCAGAAGCGATATGTCACTCGTTGTGTATCTTAAGAGATTCATCGTTACTCCTTCCATAGGTTACTGGTATTCTCTGATTCAATGCCTCTCGTGACGAAAAAGTGGCTATCTTAATAGTGCAATACTTCTTCCTCCCAGTTGCTCACACAGTTTACTACTTTTTTGTGTAGTTTTTGTCTGCCAGAAACTATAATTCACTAGTTTTGTATCATAAAAGAGTCATCGTTTCTCCTCCTAGGGGTTATTCGAGACCTCTTAATCCAAACCGCAAGTAACGAGGCATTGGCTACCTTAAGAGAGTCATAGTTACTCGTCCCAATTGCTCACCCAGTCTGCCACTTTTTCTTACTGCGGCCAGTCTGCCAGAAGCGATATGTCACTCGTTGTGTATCTTAAGAGATTCATCGTTACTCCTTCCATAGGTTACTGGTATTCTCTGAGTCAATACCTCTCGTGACGAAAAAGTGGCTATCTTAATAGTGCAATACTTCTTCCTCCGAGTTGCTCACACAGTTTACTACTTTTTGAGTACTTGCCAGTCTGCCAGAAGCGATATGTCACTAGTTGTGTATCATAAAAGAGTCATCGTTTCTCCTCCTAGGGGTTATTCGAGATTTCTTAATCCAAACCGCAAGTAACGAGGCATTGGCTACCTTAAGAGAGTCATAGTTACTCGTCCCAATTGCTCACCCAGTCTGCCACTTTTCCTTACTGCGGCCAGTCTGCCAGAAGCGATATGTGACTCGTTGTGTATCTTAAGAGATTCATCGTTACTCCTTCCATAGGTTACTGGTATTCACTGATTCAATGCCTCTCGTGACGAAAAAGTGGCTATCTTAATAGTGCAATACTTCTTCCTCCGAGTTGCTCACACAGTTTACTGCTTTTTGTGCAGTTTTTGTCTGCCAGAAACTATAATTCACTAGTTGTGTATCATAAAAGAGTCATCGTTTCACCTCCTAAAGGTTATTCGAGATTTCTTAATCCAAACCGCAAGTAACGAGGCATTGGCTACCTTAAGAGAGTCATAGTTACTCGTCCCAATTGCTCACCCAGTCTGCCACTTTTCCTTACTGCGGCCAGTCTGCCAGAAGCGATATGTCACTCGTTGTGTATCTTAAGAGATTCATCGTTACTCTTTCCATAGGTTACTGGTATTCTCTGATTCAATGCCTCTCGTGACGAAAAAGTGGCTATCTTAATAGTGCAATACTTCTTCCTCCCAGTTGCTCACACAGTTTACTACTTTTTTGTGTAGTTTTTGTCTGCCAGAAACTATAATTCACTAGTTTTGTATCATAAAAGAGTCATCGTTTCTCCTCCTAGGGGTTTTCGAGATTTCTTAATCCAAACCGCAAGTAACGAGGCATTGGCTACCTTAAGAGAGTCATAGTTACTCGTCCCCATTGCTCAACCAGTCTGCCACTTTTTCTTACTGTGGCCAGTCTGCCGGAAGCGATATGTCACTCGTTGTGTATCTTAAGAGATTCATCGTTACTCCTTCCATAGGTTACTGGTATTCTCTGAGTCAATACCTCTCTTACGAAAAAGTGGCTATCTTAATAGTGCAATACTTCTTCCTCCGAGTTGCTCACAGAGTTTACTACTTTTTGTGTACTTGCCAGTCTGCCAGAAGCGATATGTCACTAGTTGTGTATCATAAAAGAGTCATCGTTTCTCCTCCTAGGGGTTATTCGAGATTTCTTAATCCAAACCGCAAGTAACGAGGCATTGGCTACCTTAAGAGAGTCATAGTTACTCGTCCCAATTGCTCACCCAGTCTGCCACTTTTCCTTACTGCGGCCAGTCTGCCAGAAGCGATATGTCACTCGTTGTGTATCTTAAGAGATTCATCGTTACTCCTTCCATAGGTTACTGGTATTCTCTGAGTCAATACCTCTCTTGACGAAAAAGTGGCTATCTTAATAGTGCAATACTTCTTCCTCCGAGTTGCTCACAGAGTTTACTACTTTTTGTGTAGTTTTTGTCTGCCAGAAACTATAATTCACTAGCTGTGTATCATAAAAGAGTCATCGTTTCTCCTCCTAGGGGTTATTCGAGACCTCTTAATCCAAACCGCAAGTAACGAGGCATTGGCTACCTTAAGAGAGTCATAGTTACTCGTCCCAATTGCTCACCCAGTCTGCCACTTTTCCTTACTGCGGCCAGTCTGCCAGAAGCGATATGTCACTCGTTGTGTATCTTAAGAGATTCATCGTTACTCTTTCCATAGGTTACTGGTATTCTCTGATTCAATGCCTCTCGTGACGAAAAAGTGGCTATCTTAATAGTGCAATACTTCTTCCTCCCATTTGCTCACACAGTTTACTACTTTTTTGTGTAGTTTTTGTCTGCCAGAAACTATAATTCACTAGTTTTGTATCATAAAAGAGTCATCGTTTCTCCTCCTAGGGGTTATTCGAGACCTCTTAATGCAAACCGCAAGTAACGAGGCATTGGCTACCTTAAGAGAGTCATAGTTACTCGTCCCAATTCCTCACCCAGTCTGCCACTTTTCCTTACTGCGGCCAGTCTGCCAGAAGCGATATGTCACTCGTTGTGTATCTTAAGAGATTCATCGTTACTCTTTCCATAGGTTACTGGTATTCTCTGATTCAAAACCTCTCGTGACGAAAAAGTGGCTATCTTAATAGTGCAATACTTCTTCCTCCCAGTTGCTCACACAGTTTACTACTTTTTTGTGTAGTTTTTGTCTGCCAGAAACTATAATTCACTAGTTTTGTATCATAAAAGAGTCATCGTTTCTCCTCCTAGGGGTTATTCGAGACCTCTTAATCCAAACCGCAAGTAACGAGGCATTGGCTACCTTAAGAGAGTCATAGTTACTCGTCCCAATTGCTCACCCAGTCTGCCACTTTTTCTTACTGCGGCCAGTCTGCCAGAAGCGATATGTCACTCGTTGTGTATCTTAAGAGATTCATCGTTACTCCTTCCATAGGTTACTGGTATTCTCTGAGTCAATACCTCTCGTGACGAAAAAGTGGCTATCTTAATAGTGCAATACTTCTTCCTCCGAGTTGCTCACACAGTTTACTACTTTTTGAGTACTTGCCAGTCTGCCAGAAGCGATATGTCACTAGTTGTGTATCATAAAAGAGTCATCGTTTCTCCTCCTAGGGGTTATTCGAGATTTCTTAATCCAAACCGCAAGTAACGAGGCATTGGCTACCTTAAGAGAGTCATAGTTACTCGTCCCAATTGCTCACCCAGTCTGCCACTTTTCCTTACTGCGGCCAGTCTGCCAGAAGCGATATGTGACTCGTTGTGTATCTTAAGAGATTCATCGTTACTCCTTCCATAGGTTACTGGTATTCACTGATTCAATGCCTCTCGTGACGAAAAAGTGGCTATCTTAATAGTGCAATACTTCTTCCTCCGAGTTGCTCACACAGTTTACTGCTTTTTGTGCAGTTTTTGTCTGCCAGAAACTATAATTCACTAGTTGTGTATCATAAAAGAGTCATCGTTTCACCTCCTAAAGGTTATTCGAGATTTCTTAATCCAAACCGCAAGTAACGAGGCATTGGCTACCTTAAGAGAGTCATAGTTACTCGTCCCAATTGCTCACCCAGTCTGCCACTTTTCCTTACTGCGGCCAGTCTGCCAGAAGCGATATGTCACTCGTTGTGTATCTTAAGAGATTCATCGTTACTCTTTCCATAGGTTACTGGTATTCTCTGATTCAATGCCTCTCGTGACGAAAAAGTGGCTATCTTAATAGTGCAATACTTCTTCCTCCCAGTTGCTCACACAGTTTACTACTTTTTTGTGTAGTTTTTGTCTGCCAGAAACTATAATTCACTAGTTTTGTATCATAAAAGAGTCATCGTTTCTCCTCCTAGGGGTTTTCGAGATTTCTTAATCCAAACCGCAAGTAACGAGGCATTGGCTACCTTAAGAGAGTCATAGTTACTCGTCCCCATTGCTCAACCAGTCTGCCACTTTTTCTTACTGTGGCCAGTCTGCCGGAAGCGATATGTCACTCGTTGTGTATCTTAAGAGATTCATCGTTACTCCTTCCATAGGTTACTGGTATTCTCTGAGTCAATACCTCTCTTACGAAAAAGTGGCTATCTTAATAGTGCAATACTTCTTCCTCCGAGTTGCTCACAGAGTTTACTACTTTTTGTGTACTTGCCAGTCTGCCAGAAGCGATATGTCACTAGTTGTGTATCATAAAAGAGTCATCGTTTCTCCTCCTAGGGGTTATTCGAGATTTCTTAATCCAAACCGCAAGTAACGAGGCATTGGCTACCTTAAGAGAGTCATAGTTACTCGTCCCAATTGCTCACCCAGTCTGCCACTTTTCCTTACTGCGGCCAGTCTGCCAGAAGCGATATGTGACTCGTTGTGTATCTTAAGAGATTCATCGTTACTCCTTCCATAGGTTACTGGTATTCACTGATTCAATGCCTCTCGTGACGAAAAAGTGGCTATCTTAATAGTGCAATACTTCTTCCTCCGAGTTGCTCACACAGTTTACTGCTTTTTGTGCAGTTTTTGTCTGCCAGAAACTATAATTCACTAGTTGTGTATCATAAAAGAGTCATCGTTTCACCTCCTAAAGGTTATTCGAGATTTCTTAATCCAAACCGCAAGTAACGAGGCATTGGCTACCTTAAGAGAGTCATAGTTACTCGTCCCAATTGCTCACCCAGTCTGCCACTTTTCCTTACTGCGGCCAGTCTGCCAGAAGCGATATGTCACTCGTTGTGTATCTTAAGAGATTCATCGTTACTCTTTCCATAGGTTACTGGTATTCTCTGATTCAATGCCTCTCGTGACGAAAAAGTGGCTATCTTAATAGTGCAATACTTCTTCCTCCCAGTTGCTCACACAGTTTACTACTTTTTTGTGTAGTTTTTGTCTGCCAGAGACTATAATTCACTAGTTTTGTATCATAAAAGAGTCATCGTTTCTCCTCCTAGGGGTTTTCGAGATTTCTTAATCCAAACCGCAAGTAACGAGGCATTGGCTACCTTAAGAGAGTCATAGTTACTCGTCCCCATTGCTCAACCAGTCTGCCACTTTTTCTTACTGTGGCCAGTCTGCCGGAAGCGATATGTCACTCGTTGTGTATCTTAAGAGATTCATCGTTACTCCTTCCATAGGTTACTGGTATTCTCTGAGTCAATACCTCTCTTACGAAAAAGTGGCTATCTTAATAGTGCAATACTTCTTCCTCCGAGTTGCTCACAGAGTTTACTACTTTTTGTGTACTTGCCAGTCTGCCAGAAGCGATATGTCACTAGTTGTGTATCATAAAAGAGTCATCGTTTCTCCTCCTAGGGGTTATTCGAGATTTCTTAATCCAAACCGCAAGTAACGAGGCATTGGCTACCTTAAGAGAGTCATAGTTACTCGTCCCAATTGCTCACCCAGTCTGCCACTTTTCCTTACTGCGGCCAGTCTGCCAGAAGCGATATGTCACTCGTTGTGTATCTTAAGAGATTCATCGTTACTCCTTCCATAGGTTACTGGTATTCTCTGAGTCAATACCTCTCTTGACGAAAAAGTGGCTATCTTAATAGTGCAATACTTCTTCCTCCGAGTTGCTCACAGAGTTTACTACTTTTTGTGTAGTTTTTGTCTGCCAGAAACTATAATTCACTAGCTGTGTATCATAAAAGAGTCATCGTTTCTCCTCCTAGGGGTTATTCGAGACCTCTTAATCCAAACCGCAAGTAACGAGGCATTGGCTACCTTAAGAGAGTCATAGTTACTCGTCCCAATTGCTCACCCAGTCTGCCACTTTTCCTTACTGCGGCCAGTCTGCCAGAAGCGATATGTCACTCGTTGTGTATCTTAAGAGATTCATCGTTACTCTTTCCATAGGTTACTGGTATTCTCTGATTCAATGCCTCTCGTGACGAAAAAGTGGCTATCTTAATAGTGCAATACTTCTTCCTCCCATTTGCTCACACAGTTTACTACTTTTTTGTGTAGTTTTTGTCTGCCAGAAACTATAATTCACTAGTTTTGTATCATAAAAGAGTCATCGTTTCTCCTCCTAGGGGTTATTCGAGACCTCTTAATGCAAACCGCAAGTAACGAGGCATTGGCTACCTTAAGAGAGTCATAGTTACTCGTCCCAATTGCTCACCCATTCTGCCACTTTTCCTTACTGCGGCCAGTCTGCCAGAAGCGATATGTCACTCGTTGTGTATCTTAAGAGATTCATCGTTACTCTTTCCATAGGTTACTGGTATTCTCTGATTCAATGCCTCTCGTGACGAAAAAGTGGCTATCTTAATAGTGCAATACTTCTTCCTCCCAGTTGCTCACACAGTTTACTACTTTTTTGTGTAGTTTTTGTCTGCCAGAAACTATAATTCACTAGTTTTGTATCATAAAAGAGTCATCGTTTCTCCTCCTAGGGGTTATTCGAGACCTCTTAATCCAAACCGCAAGTAACGAGGCATTGGCTACCTTAAGAGAGTCATAGTTACTCGTCCCAATTGCTCACCCAGTCTGCCACTTTTTCTTACTGCGGCCAGTCTGCCAGAAGCGATATGTCACTCGTTGTGTATCTTAAGAGATTCATCGTTACTCCTTCCATAGGTTACTGGTATTCTCTGAGTCAATACCTCTCGTGACGAAAAAGTGGCTATCTTAATAGTGCAATACTTCTTCCTCCGAGTTGCTCACACAGTTTACTACTTTTTGAGTACTTGCCAGTCTGCCAGAAGCGATATGTCACTAGTTGTGTATCATAAAAGAGTCATCGTTTCTCCTCCTAGGGGTTATTCGAGATTTCTTAATCCAAACCGCAAGTAACGAGGCATTGGCTACCTTAAGAGAGTCATAGTTACTCGTCCCAATTGCTCACCCAGTCTGCCACTTTTCCTTACTGCGGCCAGTCTGCCAGAAGCGATATGTGACTCGTTGTGTATCTTAAGAGATTCATCGTTACTCCTTCCATAGGTTACTGGTATTCACTGATTCAATGCCTCTCGTGACGAAAAAGTGGCTATCTTAATAGTGCAATACATCTTCCTCCGAGTTGCTCACACAGTTTACTGCTTTTTGTGCAGTTTTTGTCTGCCAGAAACTATAATTCACTAGTTGTGTATCATAAAAGAGTCATCGTTTCACCTCCTAAAGGTTATTCGAGATTTCTTAATCCAAACCGCAAGTAACGAGGCATTGGCTACCTTAAGAGAGTCATAGTTACTCGTCCCAATTGCTCACCCAGTCTGCCACTTTTCCTTACTGCGGCCAGTCTGCCAGAAGCGATATGTCACTCGTTGTGTATCTTAAGAGATTCATCGTTACTCTTTCCATAGGTTACTGGTATTCTCTGATTCAATGCCTCTCGTGACGAAAAAGTGGCTATCTTAATAGTGCAATACTTCTTCCTCCCAGTTGCTCACACAGTTTACTACTTTTTTGTGTAGTTTTTGTCTGCCAGAAACTATAATTCACTAGTTTTGTATCATAAAAGAGTCATCGTTTCTCCTCCTAGGGGTTTTCGAGATTTCTTAATCCAAACCGCAAGTAACGAGGCATTGGCTACCTTAAGAGAGTCATAGTTACTCGTCCCCATTGCTCAACCAGTCTGCCACTTTTTCTTACTGTGGCCAGTCTGCCGGAAGCGATATGTCACTCGTTGTGTATCTTAAGAGATTCATCGTTACTCCTTCCATAGGTTACTGGTATTCTCTGAGTCAATACCTCTCTTACGAAAAAGTGGCTATCTTAATAGTGCAATACTTCTTCCTCCGAGTTGCTCACAGAGTTTACTACTTTTTGTGTACTTGCCAGTCTGCCAGAAGCGATATGTCACTAGTTGTGTATCATAAAAGAGTCATCGTTTCTCCTCCTAGGGGTTATTCGAGATTTCTTAATCCAAACCGCAAGTAACGAGGCATTGGCTACCTTAAGAGAGTCATAGTTACTCGTCCCAATTGCTCACCCAGTCTGCCACTTTTCCTTACTGCGGCCAGTCTGCCAGAAGCGATATGTCACTCGTTGTGTATCTTAAGAGATTCATCGTTACTCCTTCCATAGGTTACTGGTATTCTCTGAGTCAATACCTCTCTTGACGAAAAAGTGGCTATCTTAATAGTGCAATACTTCTTCCTCCGAGTTGCTCACAGAGTTTACTACTTTTTGTGTAGTTTTTGTCTGCCAGAAACTATAATTCACTAGCTGTGTATCATAAAAGAGTCATCGTTTCTCCTCCTAGGGGTTATTCGAGACCTCTTAATCCAAACCGCAAGTAACGAGGCATTGGCTACCTTAAGAGAGTCATAGTTACTCGTCCCAATTGCTCACCCAGTCTGCCACTTTTCCTTACTGCGGCCAGTCTGCCAGAAGCGATATGTCACTCGTTGTGTATCTTAAGAGATTCATCGTTACTCTTTCCATAGGTTACTGGTATTCTCTGATTCAATGCCTCTCGTGACGAAAAAGTGGCTATCTTAATAGTGCAATACTTCTTCCTCCCATTTGCTCACACAGTTTACTACTTTTTTGTGTAGTTTTTGTCTGCCAGAAACTATAATTCACTAGTTTTGTATCATAAAAGAGTCATCGTTTCTCCTCCTAGGGGTTATTCGAGACCTCTTAATGCAAACCGCAAGTAACGAGGCATTGGCTACCTTAAGAGAGTCATAGTTACTCGTCCCAATTGCTCACCCAGTCTGCCACTTTTCCTTACTGCGGCCAGTCTGCCAGAAGCGATATGTCACTCGTTGTGTATCTTAAGAGATTCATCGTTACTCTTTCCATAGGTTACTGGTATTCTCTGATTCAATGCCTCTCGTGACGAAAAAGTGGCTATCTTAATAGTGCAATACTTCTTCCTCCCAGTTGCTCACACAGTTTACTACTTTTTTGTGTAGTTTTTGTCTGCCAGAAACTATAATTCACTAGTTTTGTATCATAAAAGAGTCATCGTTTCTCCTCCTAGGGGTTATTCGAGACCTCTTAATCCAAACCGCAAGTAACGAGGCATTGGCTACCTTAAGAGAGTCATAGTTACTCGTCCCAATTGCTCACCCAGTCTGCCACTTTTTCTTACTGCGGCCAGTCTGCCAGAAGCGATATGTCACTCGTTGTGTATCTTAAGAGATTCATCGTTACTCCTTCCATAGGTTACTGGTATTCTCTGAGTCAATACCTCTCGTGACGAAAAAGTGGCTATCTTATTAGTGCAATACTTCTTCCTCCGAGTTGCTCACACAGTTTACTACTTTTTGAGTACTTGCCAGTCTGCCAGAAGCGATATGTCACTAGTTGTGTATCATAAAAGAGTCATCGTTTCTCCTCCTAGGGGTTATTCGAGATTTCTTAATCCAAACCGCAAGTAACGAGGCATTGGCTACCTTAACAGAGTCATAGTTACTCGTCCCAACTGCTCACCCAGTCTGCCACTTTCCTTACTGCGGCCAGTCTGCCAGAAGCGATATGTCACTCGTTGTGTATCTTAAGAGATTCATCGTTACTCTTTCCATAGGTTACTGGTATTCTCTGAGTCAATGCCTCTCGTGACGAAAAAGTGGCTATCTTAATAGTGCAATACTTCTTCCTCCCATTTGCTCACACAGTTTACTACTTTTTTGTGTAGTTTTTGTCTGCCAGAAACTATAATTCACTAGTTTTGTATCATAAAAGAGTCATCGTTTCTCCTCCTAGGGGTTATTCGAGACCTCTTAATGCAAACCGCAAGTAACGAGGTATTGGCTACCTTAAGAGAGTCATAGTTACTCGTCCCAATTGCTCACCCAGTCTGCCACTTTTTCTTACTGTGGCCAGTCTGCCAGAAGCGATATGTCACTCGTTGTGTATCTTAAGAGATTCATCGTTACTCCTTCCATAGGTTACTGGTATTCACTGATTCAATGCCTCTCGTGACGAAAAAGTGGCTATCTTAATAGTGCAATACTTCTTCCTCCGAGTTGCTCACACAGTTTACTGCTTTTTGTGTAGTTTTTGTCTGCCAGAAACTATAATTCACTAGTTGTGTATCATAAAAGAGTCATCGTTTTTCCTCCTAGGGGTTATTCGAGATTTCTTAATCCAAACCGCAAGTAACGAGGCATTGGCTACCTTAAGAGAGTCATAGTTACTCGTCCCAATTGCTCACCCAGTCTGCCACTTTTCCTTACTGCGGCCAGTCTGCCAGAAGCGATATGTCACTCGTTGTGTATCTTAAGAGATTCATCGATACTCTTTCCATAGGTTACTGGTATTCTCTGAGTCAATACCTCTCTTGACGAAAAAGTGGCTATCTTAATAGTGCAATACTTCTTCCTCCGAGTTGCTCACACAGTTTACTACTTTTTGTGTAGTTTTTGTCTGCCAGAAACTATAATTCACTAGCTGTGTATCATAAAAGAGTCATCGTTTCTCCTCCTAGGGGTTATTCGAGACCTCTTAATCCAAACCGCAAGTAACGAGGCATTGGCTACCTTAAGAGAGTCATAGTTACTCGTCCCAATTGCTCACCCAGTCTGCCACTTTTCCTTACTGCGGCCAGTCTGCCAGAAGCGATATGTCACTCGTTGTGTATCTTAAGAGATTCATCGTTACTCCTTCCATAGGTTACTGGTATTCTCTGAGTCAATACCTCTCTTGACGAAAAAGTGGCTATCTTAATAGTGCAATACTTCTTCCTCCGAGTTGCTCACACAGTTTACTGCTTTTTGTGTAGTTTTTGTCTGCCAGAAACTATAATTCACTAGTTGTGTATCATAAAAGAGTCATCGTTTCTCCTCCTAGGGGTTATTCGAGACCTCTTAATCCAAACCGCAAGTAACGAGGCATTGGCTACCTTAAGAGAGTCATAGTTACTCGTCCCAATTGCTCACCCAGTCTGCCACTTTTTCTTACTGCGGCCAGTCTGCCAGAAGCGATATGTCACTCGTTGTGTATCTTAAGAGATTCATCGTTACTCCTTCCATAGGTTACTGGTATTCTCTGAGTCAATACCTCTCTTGACGAAAAAGTGGCTATCTTAATAGTGCAATACTTCTTCCTCCGAGTTGCTCACAGAGTTTACTACTTTTTGTGTAGTTTTTGTCTGCCAGAAACTATAATTCACTAGCTGTGTATCATAAAAGAGTCATCGTTTCTCCTCCTAGGGGTTATTCGAGACCTCTTAATCCAAACCGCAAGTAACGAGGCATTGGCTACCTTAAGAGAGTCATAGTTACTCGTCCCAATTGCTCACCCAGTCTGCCACTTTTCCTTACTGCGGCCAGTCTGCCAGAAGCGATATGTCACTCGTTGTGTATCTTAAGAGATTCATCGTTACTCTTTCCATAGGTTACTGGTATTCTCTGATTCAATGCCTCTCGTGACGAAAAAGTGGCTATCTTAATAGTGCAATACTTCTTCCTCCCATTTGCTCACACAGTTTACTACTTTTTTGTGTAGTTTTTGTCTGCCAGAAACTATAATTCACTAGTTTTGTATCATAAAAGAGTCATCGTTTCTCCTCCTAGGGGTTATTCGAGACCTCTTAATGCAAACCGCAAGTAACGAGGCATTGGCTACCTTAAGAGAGTCATAGTTACTCGTCCCAATTGCTCACCCAGTCTGCCACTTTTCCTTACTGCGGCCAGTCTGCCAGAAGCGATATGTCACTCGTTGTGTATCTTAAGAGATTCATCGTTACTCTTTCCATAGGTTACTGGTATTCTCTGATTCAATGCCTCTCGTGACGAAAAAGTGGCTATCTTAATAGTGCAATACTTCTTCCTCCCAGTTGCTCACACAGTTTACTACTTTTTTGTGTAGTTTTTGTCTGCCAGAAACTATAATTCACTAGTTTTGTATCATAAAAGAGTCATCGTTTCTCCTCCTAGGGGTTATTCGAGACCTCTTAATCCAAACCGCAAGTAACGAGGCATTGGCTACCTTAAGAGAGTCATAGTTACTCGTCCCAATTGCTCACCCAGTCTGCCACTTTTTCTTACTGCGGCCAGTCTGCCAGAAGCGATATGTCACTCGTTGTGTATCTTAAGAGATTCATCGTTACTCCTTCCATAGGTTACTGGTATTCTCTGAGTCAATACCTCTCGTGACGAAAAAGTGGCTATCTTAATAGTGCAATACTTCTTCCTCCGAGTTGCTCACACAGTTTACTACTTTTTGAGTACTTGCCAGTCTGCCAGAAGCGATATGTCACTAGTTGTGTATCATAAAAGAGTCATCGTTTCTCCTCCTAGGGGTTATTCGAGATTTCTTAATCCAAACCGCAAGTAACGAGGCATTGGCTACCTTAACAGAGTCATAGTTACTCGTCCCAACTGCTCACCCAGTCTGCCACTTTCCTTACTGCGGCCAGTCTGCCAGAAGCGATATGTCACTCGTTGTGTATCTTAAGAGATTCATCGTTACTCTTTCCATAGGTTACTGGTATTCTCTGAGTCAATGCCTCTCGTGACGAAAAAGTGGCTATCTTAATAGTGCAATACTTCTTCCTCCCATTTGCTCACACAGTTTACTACTTTTTTGTGTAGTTTTTGTCTGCCAGAAACTATAATTCACTAGTTTTGTATCATAAAAGAGTCATCGTTTCTCCTCCTAGGGGTTATTCGAGACCTCTTAATGCAAACCGCAAGTAACGAGGTATTGGCTACCTTAAGAGAGTCATAGTTACTCGTCCCAATTGCTCACCCAGTCTGCCACTTTTTCTTACTGTGGCCAGTCTGCCAGAAGCGATATGTCACTCGTTGTGTATCTTAAGAGATTCATCGTTACTCCTTCCATAGGTTACTGGTATTCACTGATTCAATGCCTCTCGTGACGAAAAAGTGGCTATCTTAATAGTGCAATACTTCTTCCTCCGAGTTGCTCACACAGTTTACTGCTTTTTGTGTAGTTTTTGTCTGCCAGAAACTATAATTCACTAGTTGTGTATCATAAAAGAGTCATCGTTTTTCCTCCTAGGGGTTATTCGAGATTTCTTAATCCAAACCGCAAGTAACGAGGCATTGGCTACCTTAAGAGAGTCATAGTTACTCGTCCCAATTGCTCACCCAGTCTGCCACTTTTCCTTACTGCGGCCAGTCTGCCAGAAGCGATATGTCACTCGTTGTGTATCTTAAGAGATTCATCGATACTCTTTCCATAGGTTACTGGTATTCTCTGAGTCAATACCTCTCTTGACGAAAAAGTGGCTATCTTAATAGTGCAATACTTCTTCCTCCGAGTTGCTCACACAGTTTACTACTTTTTGTGTAGTTTTTGTCTGCCAGAAACTATAATTCACTAGCTGTGTATCATAAAAGAGTCATCGTTTCTCCTCCTAGGGGTTATTCGAGACCTCTTAATCCAAACCGCAAGTAACGAGGCATTGGCTACCTTAAGAGAGTCATAGTTACTCGTCCCAATTGCTCACCCAGTCTGCCACTTTTCCTTACTGCGGCCAGTCTGCCAGAAGCGATATGTCACTCGTTGTGTATCTTAAGAGATTCATCGTTACTCCTTCCATAGGTTACTGGTATTCTCTGAGTCAATACCTCTCTTGACGAAAAAGTGGCTATCTTAATAGTGCAATACTTCTTCCTCCGAGTTGCTCACACAGTTTACTGCTTTTTGTGTAGTTTTTGTCTGCCAGAAACTATAATTCACTAGTTGTGTATCATAAAAGAGTCATCGTTTCTCCTCCTAGGGGTTATTCGAGACCTCTTAATCCAAACCGCAAGTAACGAGGCATTGGCTACCTTAAGAGAGTCATAGTTACTCGTCCCAATTGCTCACCCAGTCTGCCACTTTTCCTTACTGCGGCCAGTCTGCCAGAAGCGATATGTCACTCGTTGTGTATCTTAAGAGATTCATCGTTACTCTTTCCATAGGTTACTGGTATTCTCTGATTCAATGCCTCTCGTGACGAAAAAGTGGCTATCTTAATAGTGCAATACTACTTCCTCCCAGTTGCTCACACAGTTTACTACTCTTTTGTGTAGTTTTTGTCTGCCAGAAACTATAATTCACTAGTTTTGTATCATAAAAGAGTCATCGTTTCTCCTCCTAGGGGTTTTCGAGATTTCTTAATCCAAACCGCAAGTAACGAGGCATTGGCTACCTTAAGAGGGTCATAGTTACTCGTCCCCATTGCTCAACGAGTCTGCCACTTTTTCTTACTGTGGCCAGTCTGCCAGAAGCGATATGTCACTCGTTGTGTATCTTAAGAGATTCATCGTTACTCCTTCCATAGGTTACTGGTATTCTCTGAGTCAATACCTCTCTTGACGAAAAAGTGGCTATCTTAATAGTGCAATACTTCTTCCTCCGAGTTGCTCACACAGTTTACTACTTTTTGTGTACTTGCCAGTCTGCCAGAAGCGATATGTCACTAGTTGTGTATCATAAAAGAGTCATCGTTTCTCCTCCTAGGGGTTATTCGAGATTTCTTAATCCAAACCGCAAGTAACGAGGCATTGGCTACCTTAAGAGAGTCATAGTTACTCGTCCCAACTGCTCACCCAGTCTGCCACTTTCCTTACTGCGGCCAGTCTGCCAGAAGCGATATGTCACTCGTTGTGTATCTTAAGAGATTCATCGTTACTCTTTCCATAGGTTACTGGTATTCTCTGAGTCAATGCCTCTCGTGACGAAAAAGTGGCTATCTTAATAGTGCAATACTTCTTCCTCCCATTTGCTCACACAGTTTACTACTTTTTTGTGTAGTTTTTGTCTGCCAGAAACTATAATTCACTAGTTTTGTATCATAAAAGAGTCATCGTTTCTCCTCCTAGGGGTTATTCGAGACCTCTTAATGCAAACCGCAAGTAACGAGGTATTGGCTACCTTAAGAGAGTCATAGTTACTCGTCCCAATTGCTCACCCAGTCTGCCACTTTTTCTTACTGTGGCCAGTCTGCCAGAAGCGATATGTCACTCGTTGTGTATCTTAAGAGATTCATCGTTACTCCTTCCATAGGTTACTGGTATTCACTGATTCAATGCCTCTCGTGACGAAAAAGTGGCTATCTTAATAGTGCAATACTTCTTCCTCCGAGTTGCTCACACAGTTTACTGCTTTTTGTGTAGTTTTTGTCTGCCAGAAACTATAATTCACTAGTTGTGTATCATAAAAGAGTCATCGTTTTTCCTCCTAGGGGTTATTCGAGATTTCTTAATCCAAACCGCAAGTAACGAGGCATTGGCTACCTTAAGAGAGTCATAGTTACTCGTCCCAATTGCTCACCCAGTCTGCCACTTTTCCTTACTGCGGCCAGTCTGCCAGAAGCGATATGTCACTCGTTGTGTATCTTAAGAGATTCATCGTTACTCCTTCCATAGGTTACTGGTATTCTCTGAGTCAATACCTCTCTTGACGAAAAAGTGGCTATCTTAATAGTGCAATACTTCTTCCTCCGAGTTGCTCACACAGTTTACTGCTTTTTGTGTAGTTTTTGTCTGCCAGAAACTATAATTCACTAGTTGTGTATCATAAAAGAGTCATCGTTTCTCCTCCTAGGGGTTATTCGAGATTTCTTAATCCAAACCGCAAGTAACGAGGCATTGGCTACCTTAAGAGAGTCATAGTTACTCGTCCCAATTGCTCACCCAGTCTGCCACTTTTCCTTACTGCGGCCAGTCTGCCAGAAGCGATATGTGACTCGTTGTGTATCTTAAGAGATTCATCGATACTCTTTCCATAGGTTACTGGTATTCTCTGAGTCAATACCTCTCTTGACGAAAAAGTGGCTATCTTAATAGTGCAATACTTCTTCCTCCGAGTTGCTCACACAGTTTACTACTTTTTGTGTAGTTTTTGTCTGCCAGAAACTATAATTCACTAGCTGTGTATCATAAAAGAGTCATCGTTTCTCCTCCTAGGGGTTATTCGAGACCTCTTAATCCAAACCGCAAGTAACGAGGCATTGGCTACCTTAAGAGAGTCATAGTTACTCGTCCCAATTGCTCACCCAGTCTGCCACTTTTCCTTACTGCGGCCAGTCTGCCAGAAGCGATATGTCACTCGTTGTGTATCTTAAGAGATTCATCGATACTCTTTCCATAGGTTACTGGTATTCTCTGATTCAATGCCTCTCGTGACGAAAAAGTGGCTATCTTAATAGTGCAATACTTCTTCCTCCCAGTTGCTCACACAGTTTACTACTTTTTTGTGTAGTTTTTGTCTGCCAGAAACTATAATTCACTAGTTTTGTATCATAAAAGAGTCATCGTTTCTCCTCCTAGGGGTTTTCGAGATTTCTTAATCCAAACCGCAAGTAACGATGCATTGGCTTCCTTAAGAGAGTCATAGTTACTCGTCCCCATTGCTCAACCAGTCTGCCACTTTTTCTTACTGTGGCCAGTCTGCCAGAAGCGATATGTCACTCGTTGTGTATCTTAAGAGATTCATCGTTACTCCTTCCATAGGTTACTGGTATTCTCTGTGTCAATACCTCTCTTGACGAAAAAGTGGCTATCTTAATAGTGCAATACTTCTTCCTCCGAGTTGCTCACAGAGTTTACTACTTTTTGTGTAGTTTTTGTCTGCCAGAAACTATAATTCACTAGCTGTGTATCATAAAAGAGTCATCGTTTCTCCTCCTAGGGGTTATTCGAGACCTCTTAATCCAAACCGCAAGTAACGAGGCATTGGCTACCTTAAGAGAGTCATAGTTACTCATCCCAATTGCTCACCCAGTCTGCCACTTTTCCTTACTGCGGCCAGTCTGCCAGAAGCGATATGTCACTCGTTGTGTATCTTAAGAGATTCATCGTTACTCTTTCCATAGGTTACTGGTATTCTCTGATTCAATGCCTCTCGTGACGAAAAAGTGGCTATCTTAATAGTGCAATACTTCTTCCTCCCATTTGCTCACACAGTTTACTACTTTTTTGTGTAGTTTTTGTCTGCCAGAAACTATAATTCACTAGTTTTGTATCATAAAAGAGTCATCGTTTCTCCTCCTAGGGGTTATTCGAGACCTCTTAATGCAAACCGCAAGTAACGAGGCATTGGCTACCTTAAGAGAGTCATAGTTACTCGTCCCAATTGCTCACCCAGTCTGCCACTTTTCCTTACTGCGGCCAGTCTGCCAGAAGCGATATGTCACTCGTTGTGTATCTTAAGAGATTCATCGATACTCTTTCCATAGGTTACTGGTATTCTCTGATTCAATGCCTCTCGTGACGAAAAAGTGGCTATCTTAATAGTGCAATACTTCTTCCTCCCAGTTGCTCACACAGTTTACTACTTTTTTGTGTAGTTTTTGTCTGCCAGAAACTATAATTCACTAGTTTTGTATCATAAAAGAGTCATCGTTTCTCCTCCTAGGGGTTTTCGAGATTTCTTAATCCAAACCGCAAGTAACGATGCATTGGCTTCCTTAAGAGAGTCATAGTTACTCGTCCCCATTGCTCAACCAGTCTGCCACTTTTTCTTACTGTGGCCAGTCTGCCAGAAGCGATATGTCACTCGTTGTGTATCTTAAGAGATTCATCGTTACTCCTTCCATAGGTTACTGGTATTCTCTGTGTCAATACCTCTCTTGACGAAAAAGTGGCTATCTTAATAGTGCAATACTTCTTCCTCCGAGTTGCTCACAGAGTTTACTACTTTTTGTGTAGTTTTTGTCTGCCAGAAACTATAATTCACTAGCTGTGTATCATAAAAGAGTCATCGTTTCTCCTCCTAGGGGTTATTCGAGACCTCTTAATCCAAACCGCAAGTAACGAGGCATTGGCTACCTTAAGAGAGTCATAGTTACTCATCCCAATTGCTCACCCAGTCTGCCACTTTTCCTTACTGCGGCCAGTCTGCCAGAAGCGATATGTCACTCGTTGTGTATCTTAAGAGATTCATCGTTACTCTTTCCATAGGTTACTGGTATTCTCTGATTCAATGCCTCTCGTGACGAAAAAGTGGCTATCTTAATAGTGCAATACTTCTTCCTCCCATTTGCTCACACAGTTTACTACTTTTTTGTGTAGTTTTTGTCTGCCAGAAACTATAATTCACTAGTTTTGTATCATAAAAGAGTCATCGTTTCTCCTCCTAGGGGTTATTCGAGACCTCTTAATGCAAACCGCAAGTAACGAGGCATTGGCTACCTTAAGAGAGTCATAGTTACTCGTCCCAATTGCTCACCCAGTCTGCCACTTTTCCTTACTGCGGCCAGTCTGCCAGAAGCGATATGTCACTCGTTGTGTATCTTAAGAGATTCATCGTTACTCTTTCCATAGGTTACTGGTATTCTCTGATTCAATGCCTCTCGTGACGAAAAAGTGGCTATCTTAATAGTGCAATACTTCTTCCTCCGAGTTGCTCACACAGTTTACTACTTTTTTGTGTAGTTTTTGTCTGCCAGAAACTATAATTCACTAGTTTTGTATCATAAAAGAGTCATCGTTTCTCCTCCTAGGGGTTATTCGAGACCTCTTAATCCAAACCGCAAGTAACGAGGCATTGGCTACCTTAAGAGAGTCATAGTTACTCGTCCCAATTGCTCACCCAGTCTGCCACTTTTTCTTGCTGCGGCCAGTCTGCCTGAAGCGATATGTCACTCGTTGTGTATCTTAAGAGATTCATCGTTACTCCTTCCATAGGTTACTGGTATTCTCTGAGTCAATACCTCTCGTGACGAAAAAGTGGCTATCTTAATAGTGCAATACTTCTTCCTCCGAGTTGCTCACACAGTTTACTACTTTTTGAGTACTTGCCAGTCTGCCAGAAGCGATATGTCACTAGTTGTGTATCATAAAAGAGTCATCGTTTCTCCTCCTAGGGGTTATTCGAGACCTCTTAATGCAAACCGCAAGTAACGAGGCATTGGCTACCTTAAGAGAGTCATAGTTACTCGTCCCAATTGCTCACCCAGTCTGCCACTTTTCCTTACTGCGGCCAGTCTGCCAGAAGCGATATGTGACTCGTTGTGTATCTTAAGAGATTCATCGTTACTCTTTCCATAGGTTACTGGTATTCTCTGATTCAATGCCTCTCGTGACGAAAAAGTGGCTATCTTAATAGTGCAATGCTTCTTCCTCCGAGTTGCTCACACAGTTTACTACTTTTTGTGTAGTTTTTGTCTGCCAGAAACTATAATTCACTAGTTTTGTATCATAAAAGAGTCATCGTTTCTCCTCCTAGGGGTTTTCGAGATTTCTTAATGCAAACCGCAAGTAACAAGGCATTGGCTACCTTAAGATAGTCATAGTTACTCGTGCCCATTGCTCACCCAGTCTGCCAATTTTTCTTACTGTGGCCAGTCTGCCAGAAGCGATATGTCACTCGTTGTGTATCTTAAGAGATTCATCGTTACTCCTTCCATAGGTTACTGGTATTCACTGATTCAATGCCTCTCGTGACGAAAAAGTGGCTATCTTAATAGTGCAATACTTCTTCCTCCGAGTTGCTCACACAGTTTACTGCTTTTTGTGCAGTTTTTGTCTGCCAGAAACTATAATTCACTAGTTGTGTATCATAAAAGAGTCATCGTTTCACCTCCTAAAGGTTATTCGAGATTTCTTAATCCAAACCGCAAGTAACGAGGCATTGGCTACCTTAAGAGAGTCATAGTTACTCGTCCCAATTGCTCACTCAGTCTGCCACTTTTCCTTACTGCGGCCAGTCTGCCAGAAGCGATATGTCACTCGTTGTGTATCTTAAGAGATTCATCGTTACTCTTTCCATAGGTTACTGGTATTCTCTGATTCAATGCCTCTTGTGACGAAAAAGTGGCTATCTTAATAGTGCAATACTTCTTCCTCCCAGTTGCTCACACAGTTTACTACTTTTTTGTGTAGTTTTTGTCTGCCAGAAACTATAATTCACTAGTTTTGTATCATAAAAGAGTCATCGTTTCTCCTCCTAGGGGTTTTCGAGATTTCTTAATCCAAACCGCAAGTAACGAGGCATTGGCTACCTTAAGAGAGTCATAGTTACTCGTCCCCATTGCTCAACCAGTCTGCCACTTTTTCTTACTGTGGCCAGTCTGCCGGAAGCGATATGTCACTCGTTGTGTATCTTAAGAGATTCATCGTTACTCCTTCCATAGGTTACTGGTATTCTCTGAGTCAATACCTCTCTTACGAAAAAGTGGCTATCTTAATAGTGCAATACTTCTTCCTCCGAGTTGCTCACAGAGTTTACTACTTTTTGTGTACTTGCCAGTCTGCCAGAAGCGATATGTCACTAGTTGTGTATCATAAAAGAGTCATCGTTTCTCCTCCTAGGGGTTATTCGAGATTTCTTAATCCAAACCGCAAGTAACGAGGCATTGGCTACCTTAAGAGAGTCATAGTTACTCGTCCCAATTGCTCACCCAGTCTGCCACTTTTCCTTACTGCGGCCAGTCTGCCAGAAGCGATATGTCACTCGTTGTGTATCTTAAGAGATTCATCGTTACTCCTTCCATAGGTTACTGGTATTCTCTGAGTCAATACCTCTCTTGACGAAAAAGTGGCTATCTTAATAGTGCAATACTTCTTCCTCCGAGTTGCTCACAGAGTTTACTACTTTTTGTGTAGTTTTTGTCTGCCAGAAACTATAATTCACTAGCTGTGTATCATAAAAGAGTCATCGTTTCTCCTCCTAGGGGTTATTCGAGACCTCTTAATCCAAACCGCAAGTAACGAGGCATTGGCTACCTTAAGAGAGTCATAGTTACTCGTCCCAATTGCTCACCCAGTCTGCCACTTTTCCTTACTGCGGCCAGTCTGCCAGAAGCGATATGTCACTCGTTGTGTATCTTAAGAGATTCATCGTTACTCTTTCCATAGGTTACTGGTATTCTCTGATTCAATGCCTCTCGTGACGAAAAAGTGGCTATCTTAATAGTGCAATACTTCTTCCTCCCATTTGCTCACACAGTTTACTACTTTTTTGTGTAGTTTTTGTCTGCCAGAAACTATAATTCACTAGTTTTGTATCATAAAAGAGTCATCGTTTCTCCTCCTAGGGGTTATTCGAGACCTCTTAATCCAAACCGCAAGTAACGAGGCATTGGCTACCTTAAGAGAGTCATAGTTACTCATCCCAATTGCTCACCCAGTCTGCCACTTTTCCTTACTGCGGCCAGTCTGCCAGAAGCGATATGTCACTCGTTGTGTATCTTAAGAGATTCATCGTTACTCTTTCCATAGGTTACTGGTATTCTCTGATTCAATGCCTCTCGTGACGAAAAAGTGGCTATCTTAATAGTGCAATACTTCTTCCTCCGAGTTGCTCACACAGTTTACTACTTTTTTGTGTAGTTTTTGTCTGCCAGAAACTATAATTCACTAGTTTTGTATCATAAAAGAGTCATCGTTTCTCCTCCTAGGGGTTATTCGAGACCTCTTAATCCAAACCGCAAGTAACGAGGCATTGGCTACCTTAAGAGAGTCATAGTTACTCGTCCCAATTGCTCACCCAGTCTGCCACTTTTTCTTGCTGCGGCCAGTCTGCCTGAAGCGATATGTCACTCGTTGTGTATCTTAAGAGATTCATCGTTACTCCTTCCATAGGTTACTGGTATTCTCTGAGTCAATACCTCTCGTGACGAAAAAGTGGCTATCTTAATAGTGCAATACTTCTTCCTCCGAGTTGCTCACACAGTTTACTACTTTTTGAGTACTTGCCAGTCTGCCAGAAGCGATATGTCACTAGTTGTGTATCATAAAAGAGTCATCGTTTCTCCTCCTAGGGGTTATTCGAGACCTCTTAATGCAAACCGCAAGTAACGAGGCATTGGCTACCTTAAGAGAGTCATAGTTACTCGTCCCAATTGCTCACCCAGTCTGCCACTTTTCCTTACTGCGGCCAGTCTGCCAGAAGCGATATGTGACTCGTTGTGTATCTTAAGAGATTCATCGTTACTCTTTCCATAGGTTACTGGTATTCTCTGATTCAATGCCTCTCGTGACGAAAAAGTGGCTATCTTAATAGTGCAATGCTTCTTCCTCCGAGTTGCTCACACAGTTTACTACTTTTTGTGTAGTTTTTGTCTGCCAGAAACTATAATTCACTAGTTTTGTATCATAAAAGAGTCATCGTTTCTCCTCCTAGGGGTTTTCGAGATTTCTTAATGCAAACCGCAAGTAACAAGGCATTGGCTACCTTAAGATAGTCATAGTTACTCGTGCCCATTGCTCACCCAGTCTGCCAATTTTTCTTACTGTGGCCAGTCTGCCAGAAGCGATATGTCACTCGTTGTGTATCTTAAGAGATTCATCGTTACTCCTTCCATAGGTTACTGGTATTCACTGATTCAATGCCTCTCGTGACGAAAAAGTGGCTATCTTAATAGTGCAATACTTCTTCCTCCGAGTTGCTCACACAGTTTACTGCTTTTTGTGCAGTTTTTGTCTGCCAGAAACTATAATTCACTAGTTGTGTATCATAAAAGAGTCATCGTTTCACCTCCTAAAGGTTATTCGAGATTTCTTAATCCAAACCGCAAGTAACGAGGCATTGGCTACCTTAAGAGAGTCATAGTTACTCGTCCCAATTGCTCACTCAGTCTGCCACTTTTCCTTACTGCGGCCAGTCTGCCAGAAGCGATATGTCACTCGTTGTGTATCTTAAGAGATTCATCGTTACTCTTTCCATAGGTTACTGGTATTCTCTGATTCAATGCCTCTTGTGACGAAAAAGTGGCTATCTTAATAGTGCAATACTTCTTCCTCCCAGTTGCTCACACAGTTTACTACTTTTTTGTGTAGTTTTTGTCTGCCAGAAACTATAATTCACTAGTTTTGTATCATAAAAGAGTCATCGTTTCTCCTCCTAGGGGTTTTCGAGATTTCTTAATCCAAACCGCAAGTAACGAGGCATTGGCTACCTTAAGAGAGTCATAGTTACTCGTCCCCATTGCTCAACCAGTCTGCCACTTTTTCTTACTGTGGCCAGTCTGCCGGAAGCGATATGTCACTCGTTGTGTATCTTAAGAGATTCATCGTTACTCCTTCCATAGGTTACTGGTATTCTCTGAGTCAATACCTCTCTTACGAAAAAGTGGCTATCTTAATAGTGCAATACTTCTTCCTCCGAGTTGCTCACAGAGTTTACTACTTTTTGTGTACTTGCCAGTCTGCCAGAAGCGATATGTCACTAGTTGTGTATCATAAAAGAGTCATCGTTTCTCCTCCTAGGGGTTATTCGAGATTTCTTAATCCAAACCGCAAGTAACGAGGCATTGGCTACCTTAAGAGAGTCATAGTTACTCGTCCCAATTGCTCACCCTGTCTGCCACTTTTCCTTACTGCGGCCAGTCTGCCAGAAGCGATATGTCACTCGTTGTGTATCTTAAGAGATTCATCGTTACTCCTTCCATAGGTTACTGGTATTCTCTGAGTCAATACCTCTCTTGACGAAAAAGTGGCTATCTTAATAGTGCAATACTTCTTCCTCCGAGTTGCTCACAGAGTTTACTACTTTTTGTGTAGTTTTTGTCTGCCAGAAACTATAATTCACTAGCTGTGTATCATAAAAGAGTCATCGTTTCTCCTCCTAGGGGTTATTCGAGACCTCTTAATCCAAACCGCAAGTAACGAGGCATTGGCTACCTTAAGAGAGTCATAGTTACTCGTCCCAATTGCTCACCCAGTCTGCCACTTTTCCTTACTGCGGCCAGTCTGCCAGAAGCGATATGTCACTCGTTGTGTATCTTAAGAGATTCATCGTTACTCTTTCCATAGGTTACTGGTATTCTCTGATTCAATGCCTCTCGTGACGAAAAAGTGGCTATCTTAATAGTGCAATACTTCTTCCTCCCATTTGCTCACACAGTTTACTACTTTTTTGTGTAGTTTTTGTCTGCCAGAAACTATAATTCACTAGTTTTGTATCATAAAAGAGTCATCGTTTCTCCTCCTAGGGGTTATTCGAGACCTCTTAATGCAAACCGCAAGTAACGAGGCATTGGCTACCTTAAGAGAGTCATAGTTACTCGTCCCAATTGCTCACCCAGTCTGCCACTTTTCCTTACTGCGGCCAGTCTTCCAGAAGCGATATGTCACTCGTTGTGTATCTTAAGAGATTCATCGTTACTCTTTCCATAGGTTACTGGTATTCTCTGATTCAATGCCTCTCGTGACGAAAAAGTGGCTATCTTAATAGTGCAATACTTCTTCCTCCCAGTTGCTCACACAGTTTACTACTTTTTTGTGTAGTTTTTGTCTGCCAGAAACTATAATTCACTAGTTTTGTATCATAAAAGAGTCATCGTTTCTCCTCCTAGGGGTTATTCGAGACCTCTTAATCCAAACCGCAAGTAACGAGGCATTGGCTACCTTAAGAGAGTCATAGTTACTCGTCCCAATTGCTCACCCAGTCTGCCACTTTTTCTTACTGCGGCCAGTCTGCCAGAAGCGATATGTCACTCGTTGTGTATCTTAAGAGATTCATCGTTACTCCTTCCATAGGTTACTGGTATTCTCTGAGTCAATACCTCTCGTGACGAAAAAGTGGCTATCTTAATAGTGCAATACTTCTTCCTCCGAGTTGCTCACACAGTTTACTACTTTTTGAGTACTTGCCAGTCTGCCAGAAGCGATATGTCACTAGTTGTGTATCATAAAAGAGTCATCGTTTCTCCTCCTAGGGGTTATTCGAGATTTCTTAATCCAAACCGCAAGTAACGAGGCATTGGCTACCTTAACAGAGTCATAGTTACTCGTCCCAACTGCTCACCCAGTCTGCCACTTTCCTTACTGCGGCCAGTCTGCCAGAAGCGATATGTCACTCGTTGTGTATCTTAAGAGATTCATCGTTACTCTTTCCATAGGTTACTGGTATTCTCTGAGTCAATGCCTCTCGTGACGAAAAAGTGGCTATCTTAATAGTGCAATACTTCTTCCTCCCATTTGCTCACACAGTTTACTACTTTTTTGTGTAGTTTTTGTCTGCCAGAAACTATAATTCACTAGTTTTGTATCATAAAAGAGTCATCGTTTCTCCTCCTAGGGGTTATTCGAGACCTCTTAATGCAAACCGCAAGTAACGAGGTATTGGCTACCTTAAGAGAGTCATAGTTACTCGTCCCAATTGCTCACCCAGTCTGCCACTTTTTCTTACTGTGGCCAGTCTGCCAGAAGCGATATGTCACTCGTTGTGTATCTTAAGAGATTCATCGTTACTCCTTCCATAGGTTACTGGTATTCACTGATTCAATGCCTCTCGTGACGAAAAAGTGGCTATCTTAATAGTGCAATACTTCTTCCTCCGAGTTGCTCACACAGTTTACTGCTTTTTGTGTAGTTTTTGTCTGCCAGAAACTATAATTCACTAGTTGTGTATCATTAAAGAGTCATCGTTTTTCCTCCTAGGGGTTATTCGAGATTTCTTAATCCAAACCGCAAGTAACGAGGCATTGGCTACCTTAAGAGAGTCATAGTTACTCGTCCCAATTGCTCACCCAGTCTGCCACTTTTCCTTACTGCGGCCAGTCTGCCAGAAGCGATATGTCACTCGTTGTGTATCTTAAGAGATTCATCGATACTCTTTCCATAGGTTACTGGTATTCTCTGAGTCAATACCTCTCTTGACGAAAAAGTGGCTATCTTAATAGTGCAATACTTCTTCCTCCGAGTTGCTCACACAGTTTACTACTTTTTGTGTAGTTTTTGTCTGCCAGAAACTATAATTCACTAGCTGTGTATCATAAAAGAGTCATCGTTTCTCCTCCTAGGGGTTATTCGAGACCTCTTAATCCAAACCGCAAGTAACGAGGCATTGGCTACCTTAAGAGAGTCATAGTTACTCGTCCCAATTGCTCACCCAGTCTGCCACTTTTCCTTACTGCGGCCAGTCTGCCAGAAGCGATATGTCACTCGTTGTGTATCTTAAGAGATTCATCGTTACTCCTTCCATAGGTTACTGGTATTCTCTGAGTCAATACCTCTCTTGACGAAAAAGTGGCTATCTTAATAGTGCAATACTTCTTCCTCCGAGTTGCTCACACAGTTTACTGCTTTTTGTGTAGTTTTTGTCTGCCAGAAACTATAATTCACTAGTTGTGTATCATAAAAGAGTCATCGTTTCTCCTCCTAGGGGTTATTCGAGACCTCTTAATCCAAACCGCAAGTAACGAGGCATTGGCTACCTTAAGAGAGTCATAGTTACTCGTCCCAATTGCTCACCCAGTCTGCCACTTTTTCTTACTGCGGCCAGTCTGCCAGAAGCGATATGTCACTCGTTGTGTATCTTAAGAGATTCATCGTTACTCCTTCCATAGGTTACTGGTATTCTCTGAGTCAATACCTCTCTTGACGAAAAAGTGGCTATCTTAATAGTGCAATACTTCTTCCTCCGAGTTGCTCACAGAGTTTACTACTTTTTGTGTAGTTTTTGTCTGCCAGAAACTATAATTCACTAGCTGTGTATCATAAAAGAGTCATCGTTTCTCCTCCTAGGGGTTATTCGAGACCTCTTAATCCAAACCGCAAGTAACGAGGCATTGGCTACCTTAAGAGAGTCATAGTTACTCGTCCCAATTGCTCACCCAGTCTGCCACTTTTCCTTACTGCGGCCAGTCTGCCAGAAGCGATATGTCACTCGTTGTGTATCTTAAGAGATTCATCGTTACTCTTTCCATAGGTTACTGGTATTCTCTGATTCAATGCCTCTCGTGACGAAAAAGTGGCTATCTTAATAGTGCAATACTTCTTCCTCCCATTTGCTCACACAGTTTACTACTTTTTTGTGTAGTTTTTGTCTGCCAGAAACTATAATTCACTAGTTTTGTATCATAAAAGAGTCATCGTTTCTCCTCCTAGGGGTTATTCGAGACCTCTTAATGCAAACCGCAAGTAACGAGGCATTGGCTACCTTAAGAGAGTCATAGTTACTCGTCCCAATTGCTCACCCAGTCTGCCACTTTTCCTTACTGCGGCCAGTCTGCCAGAAGCGATATGTCACTCGTTGTGTATCTTAAGAGATTCATCGTTACTCTTTCCATAGGTTACTGGTATTCTCTGATTCAATGCCTCTCGTGACGAAAAAGTGGCTATCTTAATAGTGCAATACTTCTTCCTCCCAGTTGCTCACACAGTTTACTACTTTTTTGTGTAGTTTTTGTCTGCCAGAAACTATAATTCACTAGTTTTGTATCATAAAAGAGTCATCGTTTCTCCTCCTAGGGGTTATTCGAGACCTCTTAATCCAAACCGCAAGTAACGAGGCATTGGCTACCTTAAGAGAGTCATAGTTACTCGTCCCAATTGCTCACCCAGTCTGCCACTTTTTCTTACTGCGGCCAGTCTGCCAGAAGCGATATGTCACTCGTTGTGTATCTTAAGAGATTCATCGTTACTCCTTCCATAGGTTACTGGTATTCTCTGAGTCAATACCTCTCGTGACGAAAAAGTGGCTATCTTAATAGTGCAATACTTCTTCCTCCGAGTTGCTCACACAGTTTACTACTTTTTGAGTACTTGCCAGTCTGCCAGAAGCGATATGTCACTAGTTGTGTATCATAAAAGAGTCATCGTTTCTCCTCCTAGGGGTTATTCGAGATTTCTTAATCCAAACCGCAAGTAACGAGGCATTGGCTACCTTAACAGAGTCATAGTTACTCGTCCCAACTGCTCACCCAGTCTGCCACTTTCCTTACTGCGGCCAGTCTGCCAGAAGCGATATGTCACTCGTTGTGTATCTTAAGAGATTCATCGTTACTCTTTCCATAGGTTACTGGTATTCTCTGAGTCAATGCCTCTCGTGACGAAAAAGTGGCTATCTTAATAGTGCAATACTTCTTCCTCCCATTTGCTCACACAGTTTACTACTTTTTTGTGTAGTTTTTGTCTGCCAGAAACTATAATTCACTAGTTTTGTATCATAAAAGAGTCATCGTTTCTCCTCCTAGGGGTTATTCGAGACCTCTTAATGCAAACCGCAAGTAACGAGGTATTGGCTACCTTAAGAGAGTCATAGTTACTCGTCCCAATTGCTCACCCAGTCTGCCACTTTTTCTTACTGTGGCCAGTCTGCCAGAAGCGATATGTCACTCGTTGTGTATCTTAAGAGATTCATCGTTACTCCTTCCATAGGTTACTGGTATTCACTGATTCAATGCCTCTCGTGACGAAAAAGTGGCTATCTTAATAGTGCAATACTTCTTCCTCCGAGTTGCTCACACAGTTTACTGCTTTTTGTGTAGTTTTTGTCTGCCAGAAACTATAATTCACTAGTTGTGTATCATAAAAGAGTCATCGTTTTTCCTCCTAGGGGTTATTCGAGATTTCTTAATCCAAACCGCAAGTAACGAGGCATTGGCTACCTTAAGAGAGTCATAGTTACTCGTCCCAATTGCTCACCCAGTCTGCCACTTTTCCTTACTGCGGCCAGTCTGCCAGAAGCGATATGTCACTCGTTGTGTATCTTAAGAGATTCATCGATACTCTTTCCATAGGTTACTGGTATTCTCTGAGTCAATACCTCTCTTGACGAAAAAGTGGCTATCTTAATAGTGCAATACTTCTTCCTCCGAGTTGCTCACACAGTTTACTACTTTTTGTGTAGTTTTTGTCTGCCAGAAACTATAATTCACTAGCTGTGTATCATAAAAGAGTCATCGTTTCTCCTCCTAGGGGTTATTCGAGACCTCTTAATCCAAACCGCAAGTAACGAGGCATTGGCTACCTTAAGAGAGTCATAGTTACTCGTCCCAATTGCTCACCCAGTCTGCCACTTTTCCTTACTGCGGCCAGTCTGCCAGAAGCGATATGTCACTCGTTGTGTATCTTAAGAGATTCATCGTTACTCCTTCCATAGGTTACTGGTATTCTCTGAGTCAATACCTCTCTTGACGAAAAAGTGGCTATCTTAATAGTGCAATACTTCTTCCTCCGAGTTGCTCACACAGTTTACTGCTTTTTGTGTAGTTTTTGTCTGCCAGAAACTATAATTCACTAGTTGTGTATCATAAAAGAGTCATCGTTTCTCCTCCTAGGGGTTATTCGAGACCTCTTAATCCAAACCGCAAGTAACGAGGCATTGGCTACCTTAAGAGAGTCATAGTTACTCGTCCCAATTGCTCACCCAGTCTGCCACTTTTCCTTACTGCGGCCAGTCTGCCAGAAGCGATATGTCACTCGTTGTGTATCTTAAGAGATTCATCGTTACTCTTTCCATAGGTTACTGGTATTCTCTGATTCAATGCCTCTCGTGACGAAAAAGTGGCTATCTTAATAGTGCAATACTACTTCCTCCCAGTTGCTCACACAGTTTACTACTCTTTTGTGTAGTTTTTGTCTGCCAGAAACTATAATTCACTAGTTTTGTATCATAAAAGAGTCATCGTTTCTCCTCCTAGGGGTTTTCGAGATTTCTTAATCCAAACCGCAAGTAACGAGGCATTGGCTACCTTAAGAGGGTCATAGTTACTCGTCCCCATTGCTCAACGAGTCTGCCACTTTTTCTTACTGTGGCCAGTCTGCCAGAAGCGATATGTCACTCGTTGTGTATCTTAAGAGATTCATCGTTACTCCTTCCATAGGTTACTGGTATTCTCTGAGTCAATACCTCTCTTGACGAAAAAGTGGCTATCTTAATAGTGCAATACTTCTTCCTCCGAGTTGCTCACACAGTTTACTACTTTTAGTGTACTTGCCAGTCTGCCAGAAGCGATATGTCACTAGTTGTGTATCATAAAAGAGTCATCGTTTCTCCTCCTAGGGGTTATTCGAGATTTCTTAATCCAAACCGCAAGTAACGAGGCATTGGCTACCTTAAGAGAGTCATAGTTACTCGTCCCAACTGCTCACCCAGTCTGCCACTTTCCTTACTGCGGCCAGTCTGCCAGAAGCGATATGTCACTCGTTGTGTATCTTAAGAGATTCATCGTTACTCTTTCCATAGGTTACTGGTATTCTCTGAGTCAATGCCTCTCGTGACGAAAAAGTGGCTATCTTAATAGTGCAATACTTCTTCCTCCCATTTGCTCACACAGTTTACTACTTTTTTGTGTAGTTTTTGTCTGCCAGAAACTATAATTCACTAGTTTTGTATCATAAAAGAGTCATCGTTTCTCCTCCTAGGGGTTATTCGAGACCTCTTAATGCAAACCGCAAGTAACGAGGTATTGGCTACCTTAAGAGAGTCATAGTTACTCGTCCCAATTGCTCACCCAGTCTGCCACTTTTTCTTACTGTGGCCAGTCTGCCAGAAGCGATATGTCACTCGTTGTGTATCTTAAGAGATTCATCGTTACTCCTTCCATAGGTTACTGGTATTCACTGATTCAATGCCTCTCGTGACGAAAAAGTGGCTATCTTAATAGTGCAATACTTCTTCCTCCGAGTTGCTCACACAGTTTACTGCTTTTTGTGTAGTTTTTGTCTGCCAGAAACTATAATTCACTAGTTGTGTATCATAAAAGAGTCATCGTTTTTCCTCCTAGGGGTTATTCGAGATTTCTTAATCCAAACCGCAAGTAACGAGGCATTGGCTACCTTAAGAGAGTCATAGTTACTCGTCCCAATTGCTCACCCAGTCTGCCACTTTTCCTTACTGCGGCCAGTCTGCCAGAAGCGATATGTCACTCGTTGTGTATCTTAAGAGATTCATCGTTACTCCTTCCATAGGTTACTGGTATTCTCTGAGTCAATACCTCTCTTGACGAAAAAGTGGCTATCTTAATAGTGCAATACTTCTTCCTCCGAGTTGCTCACACAGTTTACTGCTTTTTGTGTAGTTTTTGTCTGCCAGAAACTATAATTCACTAGTTGTGTATCATAAAAGAGTCATCGTTTCTCCTCCTAGGGGTTATTCGAGATTTCTTAATCCAAACCGCAAGTAACGAGGCATTGGCTACCTTAAGAGAGTCATAGTTACTCGTCCCAATTGCTCACCCAGTCTGCCACTTTTCCTTACTGCGGCCAGTCTGCCAGAAGCGATATGTGACTCGTTGTGTATCTTAAGAGATTCATCGATACTCTTTCCATAGGTTACTGGTATTCTCTGAGTCAATACCTCTCTTGACGAAAAAGTGGCTATCTTAATAGTGCAATACTTCTTCCTCCGAGTTGCTCACACAGTTTACTACTTTTTGTGTAGTTTTTGTCTGCCAGAAACTATAATTCACTAGCTGTGTATCATAAAAGAGTCATCGTTTCTCCTCCTAGGGGTTATTCGAGACCTCTTAATCCAAACCGCAAGTAACGAGGCATTGGCTACCTTAAGAGAGTCATAGTTACTCGTCCCAATTGCTCACCCAGTCTGCCACTTTTCCTTACTGCGGCCAGTCTGCCAGAAGCGATATGTCACTCGTTGTGTATCTTAAGAGATTCATCGATACTCTTTCCATAGGTTACTGGTATTCTCTGATTCAATGCCTCTCGTGACGAAAAAGTGGCTATCTTAATAGTGCAATACTTCTTCCTCCCAGTTGCTCACACAGTTTACTACTTTTTTGTGTAGTTTTTGTCTGCCAGAAACTATAATTCACTAGTTTTGTATCATAAAAGAGTCATCGTTTCTCCTCCTAGGGGTTTTCGAGATTTCTTAATCCAAACCGCAAGTAACGATGCATTGGCTTCCTTAAGAGAGTCATAGTTACTCGTCCCCATTGCTCAACCAGTCTGCCACTTTTTCTTACTGTGGCCAGTCTGCCAGAAGCGATATGTCACTCGTTGTGTATCTTAAGAGATTCATCGTTACTCCTTCCATAGGTTACTGGTATTCTCTGTGTCAATACCTCTCTTGACGAAAAAGTGGCTATCTTAATAGTGCAATACTTCTTCCTCCGAGTTGCTCACAGAGTTTACTACTTTTTGTGTAGTTTTTGTCTGCCAGAAACTATAATTCACTAGCTGTGTATCATAAAAGAGTCATCGTTTCTCCTCCTAGGGGTTATTCGAGACCTCTTAATCCAAACCGCAAGTAACGAGGCATTGGCTACCTTAAGAGAGTCATAGTTACTCATCCCAATTGCTCACCCAGTCTGCCACTTTTCCTTACTGCGGCCAGTCTGCCAGAAGCGATATGTCACTCGTTGTGTATCTTAAGAGATTCATCGTTACTCTTTCCATAGGTTACTGGTATTCTCTGATTCAATGCCTCTCGTGACGAAAAAGTGGCTATCTTAATAGTGCAATACTTCTTCCTCCCATTTGCTCACACAGTTTACTACTTTTTTGTGTAGTTTTTGTCTGCCAGAAACTATAATTCACTAGTTTTGTATCATAAAAGAGTCATCGTTTCTCCTCCTAGGGGTTATTCGAGACCTCTTAATGCAAACCGCAAGTAACGAGGCATTGGCTACCTTAAGAGAGTCATAGTTACTCGTCCCAATTGCTCACCCAGTCTGCCACTTTTCCTTACTGCGGCCAGTCTGCCAGAAGCGATATGTCACTCGTTGTGTATCTTAAGAGATTCATCGATACTCTTTCCATAGGTTACTGGTATTCTCTGATTCAATGCCTCTCGTGACGAAAAAGTGGCTATCTTAATAGTGCAATACTTCTTCCTCCCAGTTGCTCACACAGTTTACTACTTTTTTGTGTAGTTTTTGTCTGCCAGAAACTATAATTCACTAGTTTTGTATCATAAAAGAGTCATCGTTTCTCCTCCTAGGGGTTTTCGAGATTTCTTAATCCAAACCGCAAGTAACGATGCATTGGCTTCCTTAAGAGAGTCATAGTTACTCGTCCCCATTGCTCAACCAGTCTGCCACTTTTTCTTACTGTGGCCAGTCTGCCAGAAGCGATATGTCACTCGTTGTGTATCTTAAGAGATTCATCGTTACTCCTTCCATAGGTTACTGGTATTCTCTGTGTCAATACCTCTCTTGACGAAAAAGTGGCTATCTTAATAGTGCAATACTTCTTCCTCCGAGTTGCTCACAGAGTTTACTACTTTTTGTGTAGTTTTTGTCTGCCAGAAACTATAATTCACTAGCTGTGTATCATAAAAGAGTCATCGTTTCTCCTCCTAGGGGTTATTCGAGACCTCTTAATCCAAACCGCAAGTAACGAGGCATTGGCTACCTTAAGAGAGTCATAGTTACTCGTCCCAATTGCTCACCCAGTCTGCCACTTTTCCTTACTGCGGCCAGTCTGCCAGAAGCGATATGTCACTCGTTGTGTATCTTAAGAGATTCATCGTTACTCTTTCCATAGGTTACTGGTATTCTCTGATTCAATGCCTCTCGTGACGAAAAAGTGGCTATCTTAATAGTGCAATACTTCTTCCTCCCATTTGCTCACACAGTTTACTACTTTTTTGTGTAGTTTTTGTCTGCCAGAAACTATAATTCACTAGTTTTGTATCATAAAAGAGTCATCGTTTCTCCTCCTAGGGGTTATTCGAGACCTCTTAATGCAAACCGCAAGTAACGAGGCATTGGCTACCTTAAGAGAGTCATAGTTACTCGTCCCAATTGCTCACCCAGTCTGCCACTTTTCCTTACTGCGGCCAGTCTGCCAGAAGCGATATGTCACTCGTTGTGTATCTTAAGAGATTCATCGTTACTCTTTCCATAGGTTACTGGTATTCTCTGATTCAATGCCTCTCGTGACGAAAAAGTGGCTATCTTAATAGTGCAATACTTCTTCCTCCGAGTTGCTCACACAGTTTACTACTTTTTTGTGTAGTTTTTGTCTGCCAGAAACTATAATTCACTAGTTTTGTATCATAAAAGAGTCATCGTTTCTCCTCCTAGGGGTTATTCGAGACCTCTTAATCCAAACCGCAAGTAACGAGGCATTGGCTACCTTAAGAGAGTCATAGTTACTCGTCCCAATTGCTCACCCAGTCTGCCACTTTTTCTTGCTGCGGCCAGTCTGCCTGAAGCGATATGTCACTCGTTGTGTATCTTAAGAGATTCATCGTTACTCCTTCCATAGGTTACTGGTATTCTCTGAGTCAATACCTCTCGTGACGAAAAAGTGGCTATCTTAATAGTGCAATACTTCTTCCTCCGAGTTGCTCACACAGTTTACTACTTTTTGAGTACTTGCCAGTCTGCCAGAAGCGATATGTCACTAGTTGTGTATCATAAAAGAGTCATCGTTTCTCCTCCTAGGGGTTATTCGAGACCTCTTAATGCAAACCGCAAGTAACGAGGCATTGGCTACCTTAAGAGAGTCATAGTTACTCGTCCCAATTGCTCACCCAGTCTGCCACTTTTCCTTACTGCGGCCAGTCTGCCAGAAGCGATATGTGACTCGTTGTGTATCTTAAGAGATTCATCGTTACTCTTTCCATAGGTTACTGGTATTCTCTGATTCAATGCCTCTCGTGACGAAAAAGTGGCTATCTTAATAGTGCAATGCTTCTTCCTCCGAGTTGCTCACACAGTTTACTACTTTTTGTGTAGTTTTTGTCTGCCAGAAACTATAATTCACTAGTTTTGTATCATAAAAGAGTCATCGTTTCTCCTCCTAGGGGTTTTCGAGATTTCTTAATGCAAACCGCAAGTAACAAGGCATTGGCTACCTTAAGATAGTCATAGTTACTCGTGCCCATTGCTCACCCAGTCTGCCAATTTTTCTTACTGTGGCCAGTCTGCCAGAAGCGATATGTCACTCGTTGTGTATCTTAAGAGATTCATCGTTACTCCTTCCATAGGTTACTGGTATTCACTGATTCAATGCCTCTCGTGACGAAAAAGTGGCTATCTTAATAGTGCAATACTTCTTCCTCCGAGTTGCTCACACAGTTTACTGCTTTTTGTGCAGTTTTTGTCTGCCAGAAACTATAATTCACTAGTTGTGTATCATAAAAGAGTCATCGTTTCACCTCCTAAAGGTTATTCGAGATTTCTTAATCCAAACCGCAAGTAACGAGGCATTGGCTACCTTAAGAGAGTCATAGTTACTCGTCCCAATTGCTCACTCAGTCTGCCACTTTTCCTTACTGCGGCCAGTCTGCCAGAAGCGATATGTCACTCGTTGTGTATCTTAAGAGATTCATCGTTACTCTTTCCATAGGTTACTGGTATTCTCTGATTCAATGCCTCTTGTGACGAAAAAGTGGCTATCTTAATAGTGCAATACTTCTTCCTCCCAGTTGCTCACACAGTTTACTACTTTTTTGGGTAGTTTTTGTCTGCCAGAAACTATAATTCACTAGTTTTGTATCATAAAAGAGTCATCGTTTCTCCTCCTAGGGGTTTTCGAGATTTCTTAATCCAAACCACAAGTAACGAGGCATTGGCTATCTTAAGAGAGTCATAGTTACTCGTCCCCATTGCTCAACCAGTCTGCCACTTTTTCTTACTGTGGCCAGTCTGCCGGAAGCGATATGTCACTCGTTGTGTATCTTAAGAGATTCATCGTTACTCCTTCCATAGGTTACTGGTATTCTCTGAGTCAATACCTCTCTTACGAAAAAGTGGCTATCTTAATAGTGCAATACTTCTTCCTCCGAGTTGCTCACACAGTTTACTACTTTTTGTGTACTTGCCAGTCTGCCAGAAGCGATATGTCACTAGTTGTGTATCATAAAAAGTCATCGTTTTTCCTCCTAGGGGTTATTCGAGACCTCTTAATCCAAACCGCAAGTAACGAGGCATTGGCTACCTTAAGAGAGTCATAGTTACTCGTCCCAATTGCTCACCCAGTCTGCCACTTTTCCTTACTGCGGCCAGTCTGCCAGAAGCGATATGTCACTCGTTGTGTATCTTAAGAGATTCATCGATACTCTTTCCATAGGTTACTGGTATTCTCTGATCCAATGCCTCTCCTGACGAAAAAGTGGCTATCTTAATAGTGCAATGCTTCTTCCTCCCAGTTGCTCACACAGTTTACTACTTTTTTGTGTAGTTTTTGTCTGCCAGAAACTATAATTCACTAGTTTTGTATCATAGAAGAGTCATCGGTTCTCCTCCTAGGGGTTTTCGAGATTTCTTAATCCAAACCGCAAGTAACGAGGCATTGGCTACCTTAAGAGGGTCATAGTTACTCGTCCCCATTGCTCAACGAGTCTGCCACTTTTTCTTACTGTGGCCAGTCTGCCAGAAGCGATATGTCACTCGTTGTGTATCTTAAGAGATTCATCGTTACTCCTTCCATAGGTTACTGGTATTCTCTGAGTCAATACCTCTCTTGACGAAAAAGTGGCTATCTTAATAGTGCAATACTTCTTCCTCCGAGTTGCTCACAGAGTTTACTACTTTTTGTGTAGTTTTTGTCTGCCAGAAACTATAATTCACTAGCTGTGTATCATAAAAGAGTCATCGTTTCTCCTCCTAGGGGTTATTCGAGACCTCTTAATCCAAACCGCAAGTAACGAGGCATTGGCTACCTTAAGAGAGTCATAGTTACTCGTCCCAATTGCTCACCCAGTCTGCCACTTTTCCTTACTGCGGCCAGTCTGCCAGAAGCGATATGTCACTCGTTGTGTATCTTAAGAGATTCATCGTTACTCTTTCCATAGGTTACTGGTATTCTCTGATTCAATGCCTCTCGTGACGAAAAAGTGGCTATCTTAATAGTGCAATACTTCTTCCTCCCATTTGCTCACACAGTTTACTACTTTTTTGTGTAGTTTTTGTCTGCCAGAAACTATAATTCACTAGTTTTGTATCATAAAAGAGTCATCGTTTCTCCTCCTAGGGGTTATTCGAGACCTCTTAATGCAAACCGCAAGTAACGAGGCATTGGCTACCTTAAGAGAGTCATAGTTACTCGTCCCAATTGCTCACCCAGTCTGCCACTTTTCCTTACTGCGGCCAGTCTGCCAGAAGCGATATGTCACTCGTTGTGTATCTTAAGAGATTCATCGTTACTCTTTCCATAGGTTACTGGTATTCTCTGATTCAATGCCTCTCGTGACGAAAAAGTGGCTATCTTAATAGTGCAATACTTCTTCCTCCCATTTGCTCACACAGTTTACTACTTTTTTGTGTAGTTTTTGTCTGCCAGAAACTATAATTCACTAGTTTTGTATCATAAAAGAGTCATCGTTTCTCCTCCTAGGGGTTATTCGAGACCTCTTAATCCAAACCGCAAGTAACGAGGCATTGGCTACCTTAAGAGAGTCATAGTTACTCGTCCCAATTGCTCACCCAGTCTGCCACTTTTTCTTACTGCGGCCAGTCTGCCAGAAGCGATATGTCACTCGTTGTGTATCTTAAGAGATTCATCGTTACTCCTTCCATAGGTTACTGGTATTCTCTGAGTCAATACCTCTCGTGACGAAAAAGTGGCTATCTTAATAGTGCAATACTTCTTCCTCCGAGTTGCTCACACAGTTTACTACTTTTTGAGTACTTGCCAGTCTGCCAGAAGCGATATGTCACTAGTTGTGTATCATAAAAGAGTCATCGTTTCTCCTCCTAGGGGTTATTCGAGATTTCTTAATCCAAACCGCAAGTAACGAGGCATTGGCTACCTTAAGAGAGTCATAGTTACTCGTCCCAATTGCTCACCCAGTCTGCCACTTTTCCTTACTGCGGCCAGTCTGCCAGAAGCGATATGTGACTCGTTGTGTATCTTAAGAGATTCATCGTTACTCCTTCCATAGGTTACTGGTATTCACTGATTCAATGCCTCTCGTGACGAAAAAGTGGCTATCTTAATAGTGCAATACTTCTTCCTCCGAGTTGCTCACACAGTTTACTGCTTTTTGTGCAGTTTTTGTCTGCCAGAAACTATAATTCACTAGTTGTGTATCATAAAAGAGTCATCGTTTCACCTCCTAAAGGTTATTCGAGATTTCTTAATCCAAACCGCAAGTAACGAGGCATTGGCTACCTTAAGAGAGTCATAGTTACTCGTCCCAATTGCTCACCCAGTCTGCCACTTTTCCTTACTGCGGCCAGTCTGCCAGAAGCGATATGTCACTCGTTGTGTATCTTAAGAGATTCATCGTTACTCTTTCCATAGGTTACTGGTATTCTCTGATTCAATGCCTCTTGTGACGAAAAAGTGGCTATCTTAATAGTGCAATACTACTTCCTCCCAGTTGCTCACACAGTTTACTACTTTTTTGTGTAGTTTTTGTCTGCCAGAAACTATAATTCACTAGTTTTGTATCATAAAAGAGTCATCGTTTCTCCTCCTAGGGGTTTTCGAGATTTCTTAATCCAAACCGCAAGTAACGAGGCATTGGCTACCTTAAGAGGGTCATAGTTACTCGTCCCCATTGCTCAACGAGTCTGCCACTTTTTCTTACTGTGGCCAGTCTGCCAGAAGCGATATGTCACTCGTTGTGTATCTTAAGAGATTCATCGTTACTCCTTCCATAGGTTACTGGTATTCTCTGAGTCAATACCTCTCTTGACGAAAAAGTGGCTATCTTAATAGTGCAATACTTCTTCCTCCGAGTTGCTCACACAGTTTACTACTTTTTGTGTACTTGCCAGTCTGCCAGAAGCGATATGTCACTAGTTGTGTATCATAAAAGAGTCATCGTTTCTCCTCCTAGGGGTTATTCGAGATTTCTTAATCCAAACCGCAAGTAACGAGGCATTGGCTACCTTAAGAGAGTCATAGTTACTCGTCCCAACTGCTCACCCAGTCTGCCACTTTCCTTACTGCGGCCAGTCTGCCAGAAGCGATATGTCACTCGTTGTGTATCTTAAGAGATTCATCGTTACTCTTTCCATAGGTTACTGGTATTCTCTGAGTCAATGCCTCTCGTGACGAAAAAGTGGCTATCTTAATAGTGCAATACTTCTTCCTCCCATTTGCTCACACAGTTTACTACTTTTTTGTGTAGTTTTTGTCTGCCAGAAACTATAATTCACTAGTTTTGTATCATAAAAGAGTCATCGTTTCTCCTCCTAGGGGTTATTCGAGACCTCTTAATGCAAACCGCAAGTAACGAGGAATTGGCTACCTTAAGAGAGTCATAGTTACTCGTCCCAATTGCTCACCCAGTCTGCCACTTTTTCTTACTGTGGCCAGTCTGCCAGAAGCGATATGTCACTCGTTGTGTATCTTAAGAGATTCATCGTTACTCCTTCCATAGGTTACTGGTATTCACTGATTCAATGCCTCTCGTGACGAAAAAGTGGCTATCTTAATAGTGCAATACTTCTTCCTCCGAGTTGCTCACACAGTTTACTGCTTTTTGTGTAGTTTTTGTCTGCCAGAAACTATAATTCACTAGTTGTGTATCATAAAAGAGTCATCGTTTTTCCTCCTAGGGGTTATTCGAGATTTCTTAATCCAAACCGCAAGTAACGAGGCATTGGCTACCTTAAGAGAGTCATAGTTACTCGTCCCAATTGCTCACCCAGTCTGCCACTTTTCCTTACTGCGGCCAGTCTGCCAGAAGCGATATGTCACTCGTTGTGTATCTTAAGAGATTCATCGTTACTCCTTCCATAGGTTACTGGTATTCTCTGAGTCAATACCTCTCTTGACGAAAAAGTGGCTATCTTAATAGTGCAATACTTCTTCCTCCGAGTTGCTCACACAGTTTACTGCTTTTTGTGTAGTTTTTGTCTGCCAGAAACTATAATTCACTAGTTGTGTATCATAAAAGAGTCATCGTTTCTCCTCCTAGGGGTTATTCGAGATTTCTTAATCCAAACCGCAAGTAACGAGGCATTGGCTACCTTAAGAGAGTCATAGTTACTCGTCCCAATTGCTCACCCAGTCTGCCACTTTTCCTTACTGCGGCCAGTCTGCCAGAAGCGATATGTGACTCGTTGTGTATCTTAAGAGATTCATCGATACTCTTTCCATAGGTTACTGGTATTCTCTGAGTCAATACCTCTCTTGACGAAAAAGTGGCTATCTTAATAGTGCAATACTTCTTCCTCCGAGTTGCTCACACAGTTTACTACTTTTTGTGTAGTTTTTGTCTGCCAGAAACTATAATTCACTAGCTGTGTATCATAAAAGAGTCATCGTTTCTCCTCCTAGGGGTTATTCGAGACCTCTTAATCCAAACCGCAAGTAACGAGGCATTGGCTACCTTAAGAGAGTCATAGTTACTCGTCCCAATTGCTCACCCAGTCTGCCACTTTTCCTTACTGCGGCCAGTCTGCCAGAAGCGATATGTCACTCGTTGTGTATCTTAAGAGATTCATCGATACTCTTTCCATAGGTTACTGGTATTCTCTGATTCAATGCCTCTCGTGACGAAAAAGTGGCTATCTTAATAGTGCAATACTTCTTCCTCCCAGTTGCTCACACAGTTTACTACTTTCTTGTGTAGTTTTTGTCTGCCAGAAACAATAATTCACTAGTTTTGTATCATAGAAGAGTCATCGGTTCTCCTCCTAGGGGTTTTCGAGATTTCTTAATCCAAACCGCAAGTAACGAGGCATTGGCTACCTTAAGAGGGTCATAGTTACTCGTCCCCATTGCTCAACGAGTCTGCCACTTTTTCTTACTGTGGCCAGTCTGCCAGAAGCGATATGTCACTCGTTGTGTATCTTAAGAGATTCATCGTTACTCCTTCCATAGGTTACTGGTATTCTCTGAGTCAATACCTCTCTTGACGAAAAAGTGGCTATCTTAATAGTGCAATACTTCTTCCTCCGAGTTGCTCACAGAGTTTACTACTTTTTGTGTAGTTTTTGTCTGCCAGAAACTATAATTCACTAGCTGTGTATCATAAAAGAGTCATCGTTTCTCCTCCTAGGGGTTATTCGAGACCTCTTAATCCAAACCGCAAGTAACGAGGCATTGGCTACCTTAAGAGAGTCATAGTTACTCATCCCAATTGCTCACCCAGTCTGCCACTTTTCCTTACTGCGGCCAGTCTGCCAGAAGCGATATGTCACTCGTTGTGTATCTTAAGAGATTCATCGTTACTCTTTCCATAGGTTACTGGTATTCTCTGATTCAATGCCTCTCGTGACGAAAAAGTGGCTATCTTAATAGTGCAATACTTCTTCCTCCCATTTGCTCACACAGTTTACTACTTTTTTGTGTAGTTTTTGTCTGCCAGAAACTATAATTCACTAGTTTTGTATCATAAAAGAGTCATCGTTTCTCCTCCTAGGGGTTATTCGAGACCTCTTAATGCAAACCGCAAGTAACGAGGCATTGGCTACCTTAAGAGAGTCATAGTTACTCGTCCCAATTGCTCACCCAGTCTGCCACTTTTCCTTACTGCGGCCAGTCTGCCAGAAGCGATATGTCACTCGTTGTGTATCTTAAGAGATTCATCGTTACTCTTTCCATAGGTTACTGGTATTCTCTGATTCAATGCCTCTCGTGACGAAAAAGTGGCTATCTTAATAGTGCAATGCTTCTTCCTCCGAGTTGCTCACACAGTTTACTACTTTTTGTGTAGTTTTTGTCTGCCAGAAACTATAATTCACTAGTTTTGTATCATAAAAGAGTCATCGTTTCTCCTCCTAGAGGTTTTCGAGATTTCTTAATGCAAACCGCAAGTAACAAGGCATTGGCTACCTTAAGAGAGTCATAGTTACTCGTGCCCATTGCTCACCCAGTCTGCCAATTTTTCTTACTGTGGCCAGTCTGCCAGAAGCGATATGTCACTCGTTGTGTATCTTAAGAGATTCATCGTTACTCCTTCCATAGGTTACTGGTATTCACTGATTCAATGCCTCTCGTGACGAAAAAGTGGCTATCTTAATAGTGCAATACTTCTTCCTCCGAGTTGCTCACACAGTTTACTGCTTTTTGTGCAGTTTTTGTCTGCCAGAAACTATAATTCACTAGTTTTGTATCATAAAAGAGTCATCGTTTCTCCTCCTAGGGGTTATTCGAGACCTCTTAATCCAAACCGCAAGTAACGAGGCATTGGCTACCTTAAGAGAGTCATAGTTACTCGTCCCAATTGCTCACCCAGTCTGCCACTTTTTCTTACTGCGGCCAGTCTGCCAGAAGCGATATGTCACTCGTTGTGTATCTTAAGAGATTCATCGTTACTCCTTCCATAGGTTACTGGTATTCTCTGAGTCAATACCTCTCGTGACGAAAAAGTGGCTATCTTAATAGTGCAATACTTCTTCCTCCGAGTTGCTCACACAGTTTACTACTTTTTGAGTACTTGCCAGTCTGCCAGAAGCGATATGTCACTAGTTGTGTATCATAAAAGAGTCATCGTTTCTCCTCCTAGGGGTTATTCGAGATTTCTTAATCCAAACCGCAAGTAACGAGGCATTGGCTACCTTAAGAGAGTCATAGTTACTCGTCCCAATTGCTCACCCAGTCTGCCACTTTTCCTTACTGCGGCCAGTCTGCCAGAAGCGATATGTGACTCGTTGTGTATCTTAAGAGATTCATCGTTACTCCTTCCATAGGTTACTGGTATTCACTGATTCAATGCCTCTCGTGACGAAAAAGTGGCTATCTTAATAGTGCAATACTTCTTCCTCCGAGTTGCTCACACAGTTTACTGCTTTTTGTGCAGTTTTTGTCTGCCAGAAACTATAATTCACTAGTTGTGTATCATAAAAGAGTCATCGTTTCACCTCCTAAAGGTTATTCGAGATTTCTTAATCCAAACCGCAAGTAACGAGGCATTGGCTACCTTAAGAGAGTCATAGTTACTCGTCCCAATTGCTCACCCAGTCTGCCACTTTTCCTTACTGCGGCCAGTCTGCCAGAAGCGATATGTCACTCGTTGTGTATCTTAAGAGATTCATCGTTACTCTTTCCATAGGTTACTGGTATTCTCTGATTCAATGCCTCTTGTGACGAAAAAGTGGCTATCTTAATAGTGCAATACTACTTCCTCCCAGTTGCTCACACAGTTTACTACTTTTTTGTGTAGTTTTTGTCTGCCAGAAACTATAATTCACTAGTTTTGTATCATAAAAGAGTCATCGTTTCTCCTCCTAGGGGTTTTCGAGATTTCTTAATCCAAACCGCAAGTAACGAGGCATTGGCTACCTTAAGAGGGTCATAGTTACTCGTCCCCATTGCTCAACGAGTCTGCCACTTTTTCTTACTGTGGCCAGTCTGCCAGAAGCGATATGTCACTCGTTGTGTATCTTAAGAGATTCATCGTTACTCCTTCCATAGGTTACTGGTATTCTCTGAGTCAATACCTCTCTTGACGAAAAAGTGGCTATCTTAATAGTGCAATACTTCTTCCTCCGAGTTGCTCACACAGTTTACTACTTTTTGTGTACTTGCCAGTCTGCCAGAAGCGATATGTCACTAGTTGTGTATCATAAAAGAGTCATCGTTTCTCCTCCTAGGGGTTATTCGAGATTTCTTAATCCAAACCGCAAGTAACGAGGCATTGGCTACCTTAAGAGAGTCATAGTTACTCGTCCCAACTGCTCACCCAGTCTGCCACTTTCCTTACTGCGGCCAGTCTGCCAGAAGCGATATGTCACTCGTTGTGTATCTTAAGAGATTCATCGTTACTCTTTCCATAGGTTACTGGTATTCTCTGAGTCAATGCCTCTCGTGACGAAAAAGTGGCTATCTTAATAGTGCAATACTTCTTCCTCCCATTTGCTCACACAGTTTACTACTTTTTTGTGTAGTTTTTGTCTGCCAGAAACTATAATTCACTAGTTTTGTATCATAAAAGAGTCATCGTTTCTCCTCCTAGGGGTTATTCGAGACCTCTTAATGCAAACCGCAAGTAACGAGGTATTGGCTACCTTAAGAGAGTCATAGTTACTCGTCCCAATTGCTCACCCAGTCTGCCACTTTTTCTTACTGTGGCCAGTCTGCCAGAAGCGATATGTCACTCGTTGTGTATCTTAAGAGATTCATCGTTACTCCTTCCATAGGTTACTGGTATTCACTGATTCAATGCCTCTCGTGACGAAAAAGTGGCTATCTTAATAGTGCAATACTTCTTCCTCCGAGTTGCTCACACAGTTTACTGCTTTTTGTGTAGTTTTTGTCTGCCAGAAACTATAATTCACTAGTTGTGTATCATAAAAGAGTCATCGTTTTTCCTCCTAGGGGTTATTCGAGATTTCTTAATCCAAACCGCAAGTAACGAGGCATTGGCTACCTTAAGAGAGTCATAGTTACTCGTCCCAATTGCTCACCCAGTCTGCCACTTTTCCTTACTGCGGCCAGTCTGCCAGAAGCGATATGTCACTCGTTGTGTATCTTAAGAGATTCATCGTTACTCCTTCCATAGGTTACTGGTATTCTCTGAGTCAATACCTCTCTTGACGAAAAAGTGGCTATCTTAATAGTGCAATACTTCTTCCTCCGAGTTGCTCACACAGTTTACTGCTTTTTGTGTAGTTTTTGTCTGCCAGAAACTATAATTCACTAGTTGTGTATCATAAAAGAGTCATCGTTTCTCCTCCTAGGGGTTATTCGAGATTTCTTAATCCAAACCGCAAGTAACGAGGCATTGGCTACCTTAAGAGAGTCATAGTTACTCGTCCCAATTGCTCACCCAGTCTGCCACTTTTCCTTACTGCGGCCAGTCTGCCAGAAGCGATATGTGACTCGTTGTGTATCTTAAGAGATTCATCGATACTCTTTCCATAGGTTACTGGTATTCTCTGAGTCAATACCTCTCTTGACGAAAAAGTGGCTATCTTAATAGTGCAATACTTCTTCCTCCGAGTTGCTCACACAGTTTACTACTTTTTGTGTAGTTTTTGTCTGCCAGAAACTATAATTCACTAGCTGTGTATCATAAAAGAGTCATCGTTTCTCCTCCTAGGGGTTATTCGAGACCTCTTAATCCAAACCGCAAGTAACGAGGCATTGGCTACCTTAAGAGAGTCATAGTTACTCGTCCCAATTGCTCACCCAGTCTGCCACTTTTCCTTACTGCGGCCAGTCTGCCAGAAGCGATATGTCACTCGTTGTGTATCTTAAGAGATTCATCGATACTCTTTCCATAGGTTACTGGTATTCTCTGATTCAATGCCTCTCGTGACGAAAAAGTGGCTATCTTAATAGTGCAATACTTCTTCCTCCCAGTTGCTCACACAGTTTACTACTTTCTTGTGTAGTTTTTGTCTGCCAGAAACAATAATTCACTAGTTTTGTATCATAGAAGAGTCATCGGTTCTCCTCCTAGGGGTTTTCGAGATTTCTTAATCCAAACCGCAAGTAACGAGGCATTGGCTACCTTAAGAGGGTCATAGTTACTCGTCCCCATTGCTCAACGAGTCTGCCACTTTTTCTTACTGTGGCCAGTCTGCCAGAAGCGATATGTCACTCGTTGTGTATCTTAAGAGATTCATCGTTACTCCTTCCATAGGTTACTGGTATTCTCTGAGTCAATACCTCTCTTGACGAAAAAGTGGCTATCTTAATAGTGCAATACTTCTTCCTCCGAGTTGCTCACAGAGTTTACTACTTTTTGTGTAGTTTTTGTCTGCCAGAAACTATAATTCACTAGCTGTGTATCATAAAAGAGTCATCGTTTCTCCTCCTAGGGGTTATTCGAGACCTCTTAATCCAAACCGCAAGTAACGAGGCATTGGCTACCTTAAGAGAGTCATAGTTACTCATCCCAATTGCTCACCCAGTCTGCCACTTTTCCTTACTGCGGCCAGTCTGCCAGAAGCGATATGTCACTCGTTGTGTATCTTAAGAGATTCATCGTTACTCTTTCCATAGGTTACTGGTATTCTCTGATTCAATGCCTCTCGTGACGAAAAAGTGGCTATCTTAATAGTGCAATACTTCTTCCTCCCATTTGCTCACACAGTTTACTACTTTTTTGTGTAGTTTTTGTCTGCCAGAAACTATAATTCACTAGTTTTGTATCATAAAAGAGTCATCGTTTCTCCTCCTAGGGGTTATTCGAGACCTCTTAATGCAAACCGCAAGTAACGAGGCATTGGCTACCTTAAGAGAGTCATAGTTACTCGTCCCAATTGCTCACCCAGTCTGCCACTTTTCCTTACTGCGGCCAGTCTGCCAGAAGCGATATGTCACTCGTTGTGTATCTTAAGAGATTCATCGTTACTCTTTCCATAGGTTACTGGTATTCTCTGATTCAATGCCTCTCGTGACGAAAAAGTGGCTATCTTAATAGTGCAATGCTTCTTCCTCCGAGTTGCTCACACAGTTTACTACTTTTTGTGTAGTTTTTGTCTGCCAGAAACTATAATTCACTAGTTTTGTATCATAAAAGAGTCATCGTTTCTCCTCCTAGAGGTTTTCGAGATTTCTTAATGCAAACCGCAAGTAACAAGGCATTGGCTACCTTAAGAGAGTCATAGTTACTCGTGCCCATTGCTCACCCAGTCTGCCAATTTTTCTTACTGTGGTCAGTCTGCCAGAAGCGATATGTCACTCGTTGTGTATCTTAAGAGATTCATCGTTACTCCTTCCATAGGTTACTGGTATTCACTGATTCAATGCCTCTCGTGACGAAAAAGTGGCTATCTTAATAGTGCAATACTTCTTCCTCCGAGTTGCTCACACAGTTTACTGCTTTTTGTGCAGTTTTTGTCTGCCAGAAACTATAATTCACTAGTTGTGTATCATAAAAGAGTCATCGTTTCACCTCCTAAAGGTTATTCGAGATTTCTTAATCCAAACCGCAAGTAACGAGGCATTGGCTACCTTAAGAGAGTCATAGTTACTCGTCCCAATTGCTCACCCAGTCTGCCACTTTTCCTTACTGCGGCCAGTCTGCCAGAAGCGATATGTCACTCGTTGTGTATCTTAAGAGATTCATCGTTACTCCTTCCATAGGTTACTGGTATTCTCTGAGTCAATACCTCTCTTGACGAAAAAGTGGCTATCTTAATAGTGCAATACTTCTTCCTCCGGGTTGCTCACAGAGTTTACTACTTTTTTGTGTAGTTTTTGTCTGCCAGAAACTATAATTCACTAGCTGTGTATCATAAAAGAGTCATCGTTTCTCCTCCTAGGGGTTATTCGAGACCTCTTAATCCAAACCGCAAGTAACGAGGCATTGGCTACCTTAAGAGAGTCATAGTTACTCATCCCAATTGCTCACCCAGTCTGCCACTTTTCCTTACTGCGGCCAGTCTGCCAGAAGCGATATGTCACTCGTTGTGTATCTTAAGAGATTCATCGTTACTCTTTCCATAGGTTACTGGTATTCTCTGATTCAATGCCTCTCGTGACGAAAAAGTGGCTATCTTAATAGTGCAATACTTCTTCCTCCCATTTGCTCACACAGTTTACTACTTTTTTGTGTAGTTTTTGTCTGCCAGAAACTATAATTCACTAGTTTTGTATCATAAAAGAGTCATCGTTTCTCCTCCTAGGGGTTATTCGAGACCTCTTAATGCAAACCGCAAGTAACGAGGCATTGGCTACCTTAAGAGAGTCATAGTTACTCGTCCCAATTGCTCACCCAGTCTGCCACTTTTCCTTACTGCGGCCAGTCTGCCAGAAGCGATATGTCACTCGTTGTGTATCTTAAGAGATTCATCGTTACTCTTTCCATAGGTTACTGGTATTCTCTGATTCAATGCCTCTCGTGACGAAAAAGTGGCTATCTTAATAGTGCAATTCTTCTTCCTCCGAGTTGCTCACACAGTTTACTACTTTTTTGTGTAGTTTTTGTCTGCCAGAAACTATAATTCACTAGTTTTGTATCATAAAAGAGTCATCGTTTCTCCTCCTAGGGGTTATTCGAGACCTCTTAATCCAAACCGCAAGTAACGAGGCATTGGCTACCTTAAGAGAGTCATAGTTACTCGTCCCAATTGCTCACCCAGTCTGCCACTTTTTCTTGCTGCGGCCAGTCTGCCTGAAGCGATATGTCACTCGTTGTGTATCTTAAGAGATTCATCGTTACTCCTTCCATAGGTTACTGGTATTCTCTGAGTCAATACCTCTCGTGACGAAAAAGTGGCTATCTTAATAGTGCAATACTTCTTCCTCCGAGTTGCTCACACAGTTTACTACTTTTTGAGTACTTGCCAGTCTGCCAGAAGCGATATGTCACTAGTTGTGTATCATAAAAGAGTCATCGTTTCTCCTCCTAGGGGTTATTCGAGACCTCTTAATGCAAACCGCAAGTAACGAGGCATTGGCTACCTTAAGAGAGTCATAGTTACTCGTCCCAATTGCTCACCCAGTCTGCCACTTTTCCTTACTGCGGCCAGTCTGCCAGAAGCGATATGTGACTCGTTGTGTATCTTAAGAGATTCATCGTTACTCTTTCCATAGGTTACTGGTATTCTCTGATTCAATGCCTCTCGTGACGAAAAAGTGGCTATCTTAATAGTGCAATGCTTCTTCCTCCGAGTTGCTCACACAGTTTACTACTTTTTGTGTAGTTTTTGTCTGCCAGAAACTATAATTCACTAGTTTTGTATCATAAAAGAGTCATCGTTTCTCCTCCTAGGGGTTTTCGAGATTTCTTAATGCAAACCGCAAGTAACAAGGCATTGGCTACCTTAAGAGAGTCATAGTTACTCGTGCCCATTGCTCACCCAGTCTGCCAATTTTTCTTACTGTGGCCAGTCTGCCAGAAGCGATATGTCACTCGTTGTGTATCTTAAGAGATTCATCGTTACTCCTTCCATAGGTTACTGGTATTCACTGATTCAATGCCTCTCGTGACGAAAAAGTGGCTATCTTAATAGTGCAATACTTCTTCCTCCGAGTTTCTCACACAGTTTACTGCTTTTTGTGCAGTTTTTGTCTGCCAGAAACTATAATTCACTAGTTGTGTATCATAAAAGAGTCATCGTTTCACCTCCTAAAGGTTATTCGAGATTTCTTAATCCAAACCGCAAGTAACGAGGCATTGGCTACCTTAAGAGAGTCATAGTTACTCGTCCCAATTGCTCACCCAGTCTGCCACTTTTCCTTACTGCGGCCAGTCTGCCAGAAGCGATATGTCACTCGTTGTGTATCTTAAGAGATTCATCGTTACACTTTCCATAGGTTACTGGTATTCTCTGATTCAATGCCTCTTGTGACGAAAAAGTGGCTATCTTAATAGTGCAATACTTCTTCCTCCCAGTTGCTCACACAGTTTACTACTTTTTTGGGTAGTTTTTGTCTGCCAGAAACTATAATTCACTAGTTTTGTATCATAAAAGAGTCATCGTTTCTCCTCCTAGGGGTTTTCGAGATTTCTTAATCCAAACCGCAAGTAACGAGGCATTGGCTACCTTAAGAGAGTCATAGTTACTCGTCCCCATTGCTCAACCAGTCTGCCACTTTTTCTTACTGTGGCCAGTCTGCCAGAAGCGATATGTCACTCGTTGTGTATCTTAAGAGATTCATCGTTACTCCTTCCATAGGTTACTGGTATTCTCTGAGTCAATACCTCTCTTACGAAAAAGTGGCTATCTTAATAGTGCAATACTTCTTCCTCCGAGTTGCTCACACAGTTTACTACTTTTTGTGTACTTGCCAGTCTGCCAGAAGCGATATGTCACTAGTTGTGTATCATAAAAAGTCATCGTTTTTCCTCCTAGGGGTTATTCGAGACCTCTTAATCCAAACCGCAAGTAACGAGGCATTGGCTACCTTAAGAGAGTCATAGTTACTCGTCCCAATTGCTCACCCAGTCTGCCACTTTTCCTTACTGCGGCCAGTCTGCCAGAAGCGATATGTCACTCGTTGTGTATCTTAAGAGATTCATCGATACTCTTTCCATAGGTTACTGGTATTCTCTGATTCAATGCCTCTCGTGACGAAAAAGTGGCTATCTTAATAGTGCAATACTTCTTCCTCCCAGTTGCTCACACAGTTTACTACTTTTTTGTGTAGTTTTTGTCTGCCAGAAACTTAAATTCACTAGTTTTGTATCATAGAAGAGTCATCGGTTCTCCTCCTAGGGGTTTTCGAGATTTCTTAATCCAAACCGCAAGTAACGAGGCATTGGCTACCTTAAGAGGGTCATAGTTACTCGTCCCCATTGCTCAACGAGTCTGCCACTTTTTCTTACTGTGGCCAGTCTGCCAGAAGCGATATGTCACTCGTTGTGTATCTTAAGAGATTCATCGTTACTCCTTCCATAGGTTACTGGTATTCTCTGAGTCAATACCTCTCTTGACGAAAAAGTGGCTATCTTAATAGTGCAATACTTCTTCCTCCGAGTTGCTCACAGAGTTTACTACTTTTTGTGTAGTTTTTGTCTGCCAGAAACTATAATTCACTAGCTGTGTATCATAAAAGAGTCATCGTTTCTCCTCCTAGGGGTTATTCGAGACCTCTTAATCCAAACCGCAAGTAACGAGGCATTGGCTACCTTAAGAGAGTCATAGTTACTCGTCCCAATTGCTCACCCAGTCTGCCACTTTTCCTTACTGCGGCCAGTCTGCCAGAAGCGATATGTCACTCGTTGTGTATCTTAAGAGATTCATCGTTACTCTTTCCATAGGTTACTGGTATTCTCTGATTCAATGCCTCTCGTGACGAAAAAGTGGCTATCTTAATAGTGCAATACTTCTTCCTCCCATTTGCTCACACAGTTTACTACTTTTTTGTGTAGTTTTTGTCTGCCAGAAACTATAATTCACTAGTTTTGTATCATAAAAGAGTCATCGTTTCTCCTCCTAGGGGTTATTCGAGACCTCTTAATGCAAACCGCAAGTAACGAGGCATTGGCTACCTTAAGAGAGTCATAGTTACTCGTCCCAATTGCTCACCCAGTCTGCCACTTTTCCTTACTGCGGCCAGTCTGCCAGAAGCGATATGTCACTCGTTGTGTATCTTAAGAGATTCATCGTTACTCTTTCCATAGGTTACTGGTATTCTCTGATTCAATGCCTCTCGTGACGAAAAAGTGGCTATCTTAATAGTGCAATACTTCTTCCTCCCAGTTGCTCACACAGTTTACTACTTTTTTGTGTAGTTTTTGTCTGCCAGAAACTATAATTCACTAGTTTTGTATCATAAAAGAGTCATCGTTTCTCCTCCTAGGGGTTATTCGAGACCTCTTAATCCAAACCGCAAGTAACGAGGCATTGGCTACCTTAAGAGAGTCATAGTTACTCGTCCCAATTGCTCACCCAGTCTGCCACTTTTTCTTACTGCGGCCAGTCTGCCAGAAGCGATATGTCACTCGTTGTGTATCTTAAGAGATTCATCGTTACTCCTTCCATAGGTTACTGGTATTCTCTGAGTCAATACCTCTCGTGACGAAAAAGTGGCTATCTTAATAGTGCAATACTTCTTCCTCCGAGTTGCTCACACAGTTTACTACTTTTTGAGTACTTGCCAGTCTGCCAGAAGCGATATGTCACTAGTTGTGTATCATAAAAGAGTCATCGTTTCTCCTCCTAGGGGTTATTCGAGATTTCTTAATCCAAACCGCAAGTAACGAGGCATTGGCTACCTTAAGAGAGTCATAGTTACTCGTCCCAATTGCTCACCCAGTCTGCCACTTTTCCTTACTGCGGCCAGTCTGCCAGAAGCGATATGTGACTCGTTGTGTATCTTAAGAGATTCATCGTTACTCCTTCCATAGGTTACTGGTATTCACTGATTCAATGCCTCTCGTGACGAAAAAGTGGCTATCTTAATAGTGCAATACTTCTTCCTCCGAGTTGCTCACACAGTTTACTGCTTTTTGTGCAGTTTTTGTCTGCCAGAAACTATAATTCACTAGTTGTGTATCATAAAAGAGTCATCGTTTCACCTCCTAAAGGTTATTCGAGATTTCTTAATCCAAACCGCAAGTAACGAGGCATTGGCTACCTTAAGAGAGTCATAGTTACTCGTCCCAATTGCTCACCCAGTCTGCCACTTTTCCTTACTGCGGCCAGTCTGCCAGAAGCGATATGTCACTCGTTGTGTATCTTAAGAGATTCATCGTTACTCTTTCCATAGGTTACTGGTATTCTCTGATTCAATGCCTCTCGTGACGAAAAAGTGGCTATCTTAATAGTGCAATACTTCTTCCTCCCAGTTGCTCACACAGTTTACTACTTTTTTGTGTAGTTTTTGTCTGCCAGAAACTATAATTCACTAGTTTTGTATCATAAAAGAGTCATCGTTTCTCCTCCTAGGGGTTTTCGAGATTTCTTAATCCAAACCGCAAGTAACGAGGCATTGGCTACCTTAAGAGAGTCATAGTTACTCGTCCCCATTGCTCAACCAGTCTGCCACTTTTTCTTACTGTGGCCAGTCTGCCGGAAGCGATATGTCACTCGTTGTGTATCTTAAGAGATTCATCGTTACTCCTTCCATAGGTTACTGGTATTCTCTGAGTCAATACCTCTCTTACGAAAAAGTGGCTATCTTAATAGTGCAATACTTCTTCCTCCGAGTTGCTCACAGAGTTTACTACTTTTTGTGTACTTGCCAGTCTGCCAGAAGCGATATGTCACTAGTTGTGTATCATAAAAGAGTCATCGTTTCTCCTCCTAGGGGTTATTCGAGATTTCTTAATCCAAACCGCAAGTAACGAGGCATTGGCTACCTTAAGAGAGTCATAGTTACTCGTCCCAATTGCTCACCCAGTCTGCCACTTTTCCTTACTGCGGCCAGTCTGCCAGAAGCGATATGTCACTCGTTGTGTATCTTAAGAGATTCATCGTTACTCCTTCCATAGGTTACTGGTATTCTCTGAGTCAATACCTCTCTTGACGAAAAAGTGGCTATCTTAATAGTGCAATACTTCTTCCTCCGAGTTGCTCACAGAGTTTACTACTTTTTGTGTAGTTTTTGTCTGCCAGAAACTATAATTCACTAGCTGTGTATCATAAAAGAGTCATCGTTTCTCCTCCTAGGGGTTATTCGAGACCTCTTAATCCAAACCGCAAGTAACGAGGCATTGGCTACCTTAAGAGAGTCATAGTTACTCGTCCCAATTGCTCACCCAGTCTGCCACTTTTCCTTACTGCGGCCAGTCTGCCAGAAGCGATATGTCACTCGTTGTGTATCTTAAGAGATTCATCGTTACTCTTTCCATAGGTTACTGGTATTCTCTGATTCAATGCCTCTCGTGACGAAAAAGTGGCTATCTTAATAGTGCAATACTTCTTCCTCCCATTTGCTCACACAGTTTACTACTTTTTTGTGTAGTTTTTGTCTGCCAGAAACTATAATTCACTAGTTTTGTATCATAAAAGAGTCATCGTTTCTCCTCCTAGGGGTTATTCGAGACCTCTTAATGCAAACCGCAAGTAACGAGGCATTGGCTACCTTAAGAGAGTCATAGTTACTCGTCCCAATTGCTCACCCAGTCTGCCACTTTTCCTTACTGCGGCCAGTCTGCCAGGAGCGATATGTCACTCGTTGTGTATCTTAAGAGATTCATCGTTACTCTTTCCATAGGTTACTGGTATTCTCTGATTCAATGCCTCTCGTGACGAAAAAGTGGCTATCTTAATAGTGCAATACTTCTTCCTCCCAGTTGCTCACACAGTTTACTACTTTTTTGTGTAGTTTTTGTCTGCCAGAAACTATAATTCACTAGTTTTGTATCATAAAAGAGTCATCGTTTCTCCTCCTAGGGGTTATTCGAGACCTCTTAATCCAAACCGCAAGTAACGAGGCATTGGCTACCTTAAGAGAGTCATAGTTACTCGTCCCAATTGCTCACCCAGTCTGCCACTTTTTCTTACTGCGGCCAGTCTGCCAGAAGCGATATGTCACTCGTTGTGTATCTTAAGAGATTCATCGTTACTCCTTCCATAGGTTACTGGTATTCTCTGAGTCAATACCTCTCGTGACGAAAAAGTGGCTATCTTAATAGTGCAATACTTCTTCCTCCGAGTTGCTCACACAGTTTACTACTTTTTGAGTACTTGCCAGTCTGCCAGAAGCGATATGTCACTAGTTGTGTATCATAAAAGAGTCATCGTTTCTCCTCCTAGGGGTTATTCGAGATTTCTTAATCCAAACCGCAAGTAACGAGGCATTGGCTACCTTAAGAGAGTCATAGTTACTCGTCCCAATTGCTCACCCAGTCTGCCACTTTTCCTTACTGCGGCCAGTCTGCCAGAAGCGATATGTGACTCGTTGTATATCTTAAGAGATTCATCGTTACTCTTTCCATAGGTTACTGGTATTCTCTGATTCAATGCCTCTCGTGACGAAAAAGTGGCTATCTTAATAGTGCAATGCTTCTTCCTCCGAGTTGCTCACACAGTTTACTACTTTTTTGTGTAGTTTTTGTCTGCCAGAAACTATAATTCACTAGTTTTGTATCATAAAAGAGTCATCGTTTCTCCTCCTAGGGGTTTTCGAGATTTCTTAATGCAAACCGCAAGTAACAAGGCATTGGCTACCTTAAGAGAGTCATAGTTACTCGTGCCCATTGCTCACCCAGTCTGCCACTTTTTCTTACTGTGGCCAGTCTGCCAGAAGCGATATGTCACTCGTTGTGTATCTTAAGAGATTCATCGTTACTCCTTCCATAGGTTACTGGTATTCACTGATTCAATGCCTCTCGTGACGAAAAAGTGGCTATCTTAATAGTGCAATACTTCTTCCTCCGAGTTGCTCACACAGTTTACTGCTTTTTGTGCAGTTTTTGTCTGCCAGAAACTATAATTCACTAGTTGTGTATCATAAAAGAGTCATCGTTTCACCTCCTAAAGGTTATTCGAGATTTCTTAATCCAAACCGCAAGTAACGAGGCATTGGCTACCTTAAGAGAGTCATAGTTACTCGTCCCAATCTCTCACCCAGTCTGCCACTTTTCCTTACTGCGGCCAGTCTGCCAGAAGCGATATGTCACTCGTTGTGTATCTTAAGAGATTCATCGTTACTCTTTCCATAGGTTACTGGTATTCTCTGATTCAATGCCTCTCGTGACGAAAAAGTGGCTATCTTAATAGTGCAATACTTCTTCCTCCCAGTTGCTCACACAGTTTACTACTTTTTTGTGTAGTTTTTGTCTGCCAGAAACTATAATTCACTAGTTTTGTATCATAAAAGAGTCATCGTTTCTCCTCCTAGGGGTTATTCGAGACCTCTTAATCCAAACCGCAAGTAACGAGGCATTGGCTACCTTAAGAGAGTCATAGTTACTCGTCCCAATTGCTCACCCAGTCTGCCACTTTTTCTTACTGCGGCCAGTCTGCCAGAAGCGATATGTCACTCGTTGTGTATCTTAAGAGATTCATCGTTACTCCTTCCATAGGTTACTGGTATTCTCTGAGTCAATACCTCTCGTGACGAAAAAGTGGCTATCTTAATAGTGCAATACTTCTTCCTCCGAGTTGCTCACACAGTTTACTACTTTTTGAGTACTTGCCAGTCTGCCAGAAGCGATATGTCACTAGTTGTGTATCATAAAAGAGTCATCGTTTCTCCTCCTAGGGGTTATTCGAGATTTCTTAATCCAAACCGCAAGTAACGAGGCATTGGCTACCTTAAGAGAGTCATAGTTACTCGTCCCAATTGCTCACCCAGTCTGCCACTTTTCCTTACTGCGGCCAGTCTGCCAGAAGCGATATGTGACTCGTTGTATATCTTAAGAGATTCATCGTTACTCTTTCCATAGGTTACTGGTATTCTCTGATTCAATGCCTCTCGTGACGAAAAAGTGGCTATCTTAATAGTGCAATGCTTCTTCCTCCGAGTTGCTCACACAGTTTACTACTTTTTGTGTAGTTTTTGTCTGCCAGAATCTATAATTCACTAGTTTTGTATCATAAAAGAGTCATCGTTTCTCCTCCTAGGGGTTTTCGAGATTTCTTAATGCAAACCGCAAGTAACAAGGCATTGGCTACCTTAAGAGAGTCATAGTTACTCGTGCCCATTGCTCACCCAGTCTGCCACTTTTTCTTACTGTGGCCAGTCTGCCAGAAGCGATATGTCACTCGTTGTGTATCTTAAGAGATTCATCGTTACTCCTTCCATAGGTTACTGGTATTCACTGATTCAATGCCTCTCGTGACGAAAAAGTGGCTATCTTAATAGTGCAATACTTCTTCCTCCGAGTTGCTCACACAGTTTACTGCTTTTTGTGCAGTTTTTGTCTGCCAGAAACTATAATTCACTAGTTGTGTATCATAAAAGAGTCATCGTTTCACCTCCTAAAGGTTATTCGAGATTTCTTAATCCAAACCGCAAGTAACGAGGCATTGTCTACCTTAAGAGAGTCATAGTTACTCGTCCCAATTGCTCACCCAGTCTGCCACTTTTCCTTACTGCGGCCAGTCTGCCAGAAGCGATATGTCACTCGTTGTGTATCTTAAGAGATTCATCGTTACTCTTTCCATAGGTTACTGGTATTCTCTGATTCAATGCCTCTCGTGACGAAAAAGTGGCTATCTTAATAGTGCAATACTTCTTCCTCCCATTTGCTCACACAGTTTACTACTTTTTTGTGTAGTTTTTGTCTGCCAGAAACTATAATTCACTAGTTTTGTATCATAAAAGAGTCATCGTTTCTCCTCCTAGGGGTTATTCGAGACCTCTTAATGCAAACCGCAAGTAACGAGGCATTGGCTACCTTAAGAGAGTCATAGTTACTCGTCCCAATTGCTCACCCAGTCTGCCACTTTTCCTTACTGCGGCCAGTCTGCCAGAAGCGATATGTCACTCGTTGTGTATCTTAAGAGATTCATCGTTACTCTTTCCATAGGTTACTGGTATTCTCTGATTCAATGCCTCTCGTGACGAAAAAGTGGCTATCTTAATAGTGCAATACTTCTTCCTCCGAGTTGCTCACACAGTTTACTACTTTTTGAGTACTTGCCAGTCTGCCAGAAGCGATATGTCACTAGTTGTGTATCATAAAAGAGTCATCGTTTCTCCTCCTAGGGGTTATTCGAGATTTCTTAATCCAAACCGCAAGTAACGAGGCATTGGCTACCTTAAGAGAGTCATAGTTACTCGTCCCAATTGCTCACCCAGTCTGCCACTTTTCCTTACTGCGGCCAGTCTGCCAGAAGCGATATGTGACTCGTTGTATATCTTAAGAGATTCATCGTTACTCTTTCCATAGGTTACTGGTATTCTCTGATTCAATGCCTCTCGTGACGAAAAAGTGGCTATCTTAATAGTGCAATGCTTCTTCCTCCGAGTTGCTCACACAGTTTACTACTTTTTGTGTAGTTTTTGTCTGCCAGAAACTATAATTCACTAGTTTTGTATCATAAAAGAGTCATCGTTTCTCCTCCTAGGGGTTTTCGAGATTTCTTAATGCAAACCGCAAGTAACAAGGCATTGGCTACCTTAAGAGAGTCATAGTTACTCGTGCCCATTGCTCACCCAGTCTGCCACTTTTTCTTACTGTGGCCAGTCTGCCAGAAGCGATATGTCACTCGTTGTGTATCTTAAGAGATTCATCGTTACTCCTTCCATAGGTTACTGGTATTCACTGATTCAATGCCTCTCGTGACGAAAAAGTGGCTATCTTAATAGTGCAATACTTCTTCCTCCGAGTTGCTCACACAGTTTACTGCTTTTTGTGCAGTTTTTGTCTGCCAGAAACTATAATTCACTAGTTGTGTATCATAAAAGAGTCATCGTTTCACCTCCTAAAGGTTATTCGAGATTTCTTAATCCAAACCGCAAGTAACGAGGCATTGGCTACCTTAAGAGAGTCATAGTTACTCGTCCCAATTGCTCACCCAGTCTGCCACTTTTCCTTACTGCGGCCAGTCTGCCAGAACCGATATGTCACTCGTTGTGTATCTTAAGAGATTCATCGTTACTCTTTCCATAGGTTACTGGTATTCTCTGATTCAATGCCTCTCGTGACGAAAAAGTGGCTATCTTAATAGTGCAATACTTCTTCCTCCCATTTGCTCACACAGTTTACTACTTTTTTGTGTAGTTTTTGTCTGCCAGAAACTATAATTCACTAGTTTTGTATCATAAAAGAGTCATCGTTTCTCCTCCTAGGGGTTATTCGAGACCTCTTAATGCAAACCGCAAGTAACGAGGCATTGGCTACCTTAAGAGAGTCATAGTTACTCGTCCCAATTGCTCACCCAGTCTGCCACTTTTCCTTACTGCGGCCAGTCTGCCAGAAGCGATATGTCACTCGTTGTGTATCTTAAGAGATTCATCGTTACTCTTTCCATAGGTTACTGGTATTCTCTGATTCAATGCCTCTCGTGACGAAAAAGTGGCTATCTTAATAGTGCAATACTTCTTCCTCCCAGTTGCTCACACAGTTTACTACTTTTTTGTGTAGTTTTTGTCTGCCAGAAACTATAATTCACTAGTTTTGTATCATAAAAGAGTCATCGTTTCTCCTCCTAGGGGTTATTCGAGACCTCTTAATCCAAACCGCAAGTAACGAGGCATTGGCTACCTTAAGAGAGTCATAGTTACTCGTCCCAATTGCTCACCCAGTCTGCCACTTTTTCTTACTGCGGCCAGTCTGCCAGAAGCGATATGTCACTCGTTGTGTATCTTAAGAGATTCATCGTTACTCCTTCCATAGGTTACTGGTATTCTCTGAGTCAATACCTCTCGTGACGAAAAAGTGGCTATCTTAATAGTGCAATACTTCTTCCTCCGAGTTGCTCACACAGTTTACTACTTTTTGAGTACTTGCCAGTCTGCCAGAAGCGATATGTCACTAGTTGTGTATCATAAAAGAGTCATCGTTTCTCCTCCTAGGGGTTATTCGAGATTTCTTAATCCAAACCGCAAGTAACGAGGCATTGGCTACCTTAAGAGAGTCATAGTTACTCGTCCCAATTGCTCACCCAGTCTGCCACTTTTCCTTACTGCGGCCAGTCTGCCAGAAGCGATATGTGACTCGTTGTATATCTTAAGAGATTCATCGTTACTCTTTCCATAGGTTACTGGTATTCTCTGATTCAATGCCTCTCGTGACGAAAAAGTGGCTATCTTAATAGTGCAATGCTTCTTCCTCCGAGTTGCTCACACAGTTTACTACTTTTTGTGTAGTTTTTGTCTGCCAGAAACTATAATTCACTAGTTTTGTATCATAAAAGAGTCATCGTTTCTCCTCCTAGGGGTTTTCGAGATTTCTTAATGCAAACCGCAAGTAACAAGGCATTGGCTACCTTAAGAGAGTCATAGTTACTCGTGCCCATTGCTCACCCAGTCTGCCACTTTTTTTTACTGTGGCCAGTCTGCCAGAAGCGATATGTCACTCGTTGTGTATCTTAAGAGATTCATCGTTACTCCTTCCATAGGTTACTGGTATTCACTGATTCAATGCCTCTCGTGACGAAAAAGTGGCTATCTTAATAGTGCAATACTTCTTCCTCCGAGTTGCTCACACAGTTTACTGCTTTTTGTGCAGTTTTTGTCTGCCAGAAACTATAATTCACTAGTTGTGTATCATAAAAGAGTCATCGTTTCACCTCCTAAAGGTTATTCGAGATTTCTTAATCCAAACCGCAAGTAACGAGGCATTGGCTACCTTAAGAGAGTCATAGTTACTCGTCCCAATTGCTCACCCAGTCTGCCACTTTTCCTTACTGCGGCCAGTCTGCCAGAAGCGATATGTCACTCGTTGTGTATCTTAAGAGATTCATCGTTACTCTTTCCATAGGTTACTGGTATTCTCTGATTCAATGCCTCTCGTGACGAAAAAGTGGCTATCTTAATAGTGCAATACTTCTTCCTCCCAGTTGCTCACACAGTTTACTACTTTTTTGTGTAGTTTTTGTCTGCCAGAAACTATAATTCACTAGTTTTGTATCATAAAAGAGTCATCGTTTCTCCTCCTAGGGGTTATTCGAGATTTCTTAATCCAACCCGCAAGTAACGAGGCATTGGCTACCTTAAGAGAGTCATAGTTACTCGTCAACATTGCTCAACCAGTCTGCCACTTTTTCTTACTGTGGCCAGTCTGCCGGAAGCGATATGTCACTCGTTGTGTATCTTAAGAGATTCATCGTTACTCCTTCCATAGGTTACTGGTATTCTCTGAGTCAATACCTCTCTTACGAAAAAGTGGCTATCTTAATAGTGCAATACTTCTTCCTCCGAGTTGCTCACACAGTTTACTACTTTTTGTGTACTTGCCAGTCTGCCAGAAGCGATATGTCACTAGTTGTGTATCATAAAAGAGTCATCGTTTCTCCTCCTAGGGGTTATTCGAGATTTCTTAATCCAAACCGCAAGTAACGAGGCATTGGCTACCTTAAGAGAGTCATAGTTACTCGTCCCAATTGCTCACCCAGTCTGCCACTTTTCCTTACTGCGGCCAGTCTGCCAGAAGCGATATGTCACTCGTTGTGTATCTTAAGAGATTTATCGTTACTCTTTCCATAGGTTACTGGTATTCTCTAATTCAATGCCTCTCGTGACGAAAAAGTGGCTATCTTAATAGTGCAATACTTCTTCCCCCCCGTTGCTCACACAGCTTACTACTTTTTTGTGTAGTTTTTGTCTGCCAGAAACTATAATTCACTAGTTTTGTATCATAAAAGAGTCATCGTTTCTCCTCCTAGGGGTTTTCGAGATTTCTTAATCCAAACCGCAAGTAACGAGGCATTCGCTACCTTAAGAGAGTCATAGTTACTCGTCCCCATTGCTCAACCAGTCTGCCACTTTTTCTTACTGCGGCCAGTCTGCCGGAAGCGATATGTCACTCGTTGTGTATCTTAAGAGATTCATCGTTACTCCTTCCATAGGTTACTGGTATTCTCTGAGTCAATACCTCTCTTACGAAAAAGTGGCTATCTTAATAGTGCAATACTTCTTCCTCCGAGTTGCTCACACAGTTTACTACTTTTTTTGTGTAGTTTTTGTCTGCCAGAAACTATAATTCACTAGTTTTGTATCATAAAAGAGTCATCGTTTCTCCTCCTAGGGGTTATTCGAGACCTCTTAATGCAAACCGCAAGTAACGAGGCATTGGCTACCTTAAGAGAGTCATAGTTACTCGTCCCAATTGCTCACCCAGTCTGCCACTTTTCCTTACTGCGGCCAGTCTGCCAGAAGCGATATGTCACTCGTTGTGTATCTTAAGAGATTCATCGTTACTCTTTCCATAGGTTACTGGTATTCTCTGATTCAATGCCTCTCGTGACGAAAAAGTGGCTATCTTAATAGTGCAATACTTCTTCCTCCCAGTTGCTCACACAGTTTACTACTTTTTTGTGTAGATTTTGTCTGCCAGAAACTATAATTCACTAGATTTGTATCATAAAAGAGTCATCGTTTCTCCTCCTAGGGGTTATTCGAGACCTCTTAATCCAAACCGCAAGTAACGAGGCATTGGCTACCTTAAGAGAGTCATAGTTACTCGTCCCAATTGCTCACCCAGTCTGCCACTTTTTCTGACTGCGGCCAGTCTGCCAGAAGCGATATGTCACTCGTTGTGTATCTTAAGAGATTCATCGTTACTCCTTCCATAGGTTACTGGTATTCTCTGAGTCAATACCTCTCGTGACGAAAAAGTGGCTATCTTAATAGTGCAATACTTCTTCCTCCGAGTTGCTCACACAGTTTACTACTTTTTGAGTACTTGCCAGTCTGCCAGAAGCGATATGTCACTAGTTGTGTATCATAAAAGAGTCATCGTTTCTCCTCCTAGGGGTTATTCGAGATTTCTTAATCCAAACCGCAAGTAACGAGGCATTGGCTACCTTAAGAGAGTCATAGTTACTCGTCCCAATTGCTCACCCAGTCTGCCACTTTTCCTTACTGCGGCCAGTCTGCCAGAAGCGATATGTGACTCGTTGTGTATCTTAAGAGATTCATCGTTACTCTTTCCATAGGTTACTGGTATTCTCTCATTCAATGCCTCTCGTGACGAAAAAGTGGCTATCTTAATAGTGCAATGCTTCTTCCTCCGAGTTGCTCACACAGTTTACTACTTTTTGTGTAGTTTTTGTCTGCCAGAAACTATAATTCACTAGTTTTGTATCATAAAAGAGTCATCGTTTCTCCTCCTAGGGGTTTTCGAGATTTCTTAATGCAAACCGCAAGTAACAAGGCATTGGCTACCTTAAGAGAGTCATAGTTACTCGTGCCCATTGCTCACCCAGTCTGCCACTTTTTCTTACTGTGGCCAGTCTGCCAGAAGCGATATGTCACTCGTTGTGTATCTTAAGAGATTCATCGTTACTCTTTCCATAGGTTACTGGTATTCTCTGATTCAATGCCTCTCGTGACGAAAAAGTGGCTATCTTAATAGTGCAATACTTCTTCCTCCCAGTTGCTCACACAGTTTACTACTTTTTTGTGTAGTTTTTGTCTGCCAGAAACTATAATTCACTAGTTTTGTATCATAAAAGAGTCATCGTTTCTCCTCCTAGGGGTTTTCGAGATTTCTTAATCCAAACCGCAAGTAACGAGGCATTGGCTACCTTAAGAGAGTCATAGTTACTCGTCCCCATTGCTCAACCAGTCTGCCACTTTTTCTTACTGTGGCCAGTCTGCCGGAAGCGATATGTCACTCGTTGTGTATCTTAAGAGATTCATCGTTACTCCTTCCATAGGTTACTGGTATTCTCTGAGTCAATACCTCTCTTACGAAAAAGTGGCTATCTTAATAGTGCAATACTTCTTCCTCCGAGTTGCTCACACAGTTTACTACTTTTTGTGTACTTGCCAGTCTGCCAGAAGCGATATGTCACTAGTTGTGTATCATAAAAGAGTCATCGTTTCTCCTCCTAGGGGTTTTCGAGATTTCTTAATCCAAACCGCAAGTAACGAGGCATTGGCTACCTTAAGAGAGTCATAGTTACTCGTCCCCATTGCTCAACCAGTCTGCCACTTTTTCTTACTGTGGCCAGTCTGCCGGAAGCGATATGTCACTCGTTGTGTATCTTAAGAGATTCATCGTTACTCTTTCCATAGGTTACTGGTATTCTCTGATACAATGCCTCTCGTGACGAAAAAGTGGCTATCTTAATAGTGCAATACTTCTTCCTCCGAGTTGCTCACACAGTTTACTACTTTTTTGTGTAGTTTTTGTCTGCCAGAAACTATAATTCACTAGTTTTGTATCATAAAAGAGTCATCGTTTCTCCTCCTAGGGGTTTTCGAGATTTCTTAATCCAAACCGCAAGTAACAAGGCATTGGCTACCTTAAGAGAGTCATAGTTACTCGTGCCCATTGCTCACCCAGTCTGCCACTTTTTCTTACTGTGGCCAGTCTGCCAGAAGCGATATGTCACTCGTTGTGTATCTTAAGAGATTCATCGTTACTCCTTCCATAGGTTACTGGTATTCACTGTTTCAATGCCTCTCGTGACGAAAAAGTGGCTATCTTAATAGTGCAATACTTCTTCCTCCGAGTTTCTCACACAGTTTACTGCTTTTTGTGCAGTTTTTGTCTGCCAGAAACTATAATTCACTAGTTGTGTATCATAAAAGAGTCATCGTTTCTCCTCCTAGGGGTTATTCGAGATTTCTTAATCCAAACCGCAAGTAACGAGGCATTGGCTACCTTAAGAGAGTCATTGTTACTCGTCCCAATTGCTCACCCAGTCTGCCACTTTTCCTTACTGCGGCCAGTCTGCCAGAAGCGATATGTCACTCGTTGTGTATCTTAAGAGATTCATCGTTACTCTTTCCATAGGTTACTGGTATTTTCTGATTCAATGCCTCTCGTGACGAAAAAGTGGCTATCTTAATAGTGTAATACTTCTTCCTCCGAGTTGCTCACACAGTTTACTACTTTTTTGTGTAGTTTTTGTCTGCCAGAAACTATAATTCACTAGTTTTGTATCATAAAAGAGTCATCGTTTCTCCTCCTAGGGGTTTTCGAGATTTCTTAATCCAAACCGCAAGTAACGAGGCATTGGCTACCTTAAGAGAGTCATAGTTACTCGTCCCCATTGCTCAACCAGTCTGCCACTTTTTCTTACTGTGGCCAGTCTGCCGGAAGCGATATGTCACTCGTTGTGTATCTTAAGAGATTCATCGTTACTCCTTCCATAGGTTACTGGTATTCTCTGAGTCAATACCTCTCTTACGAAAAAGTGGCTATCTTAATAGTGCAATACTTCTTCCTCCGAGTTGCTCACACAGTTTACTACTTTTTGTGTACTTGCCAGTCTGCCAGAAGCGATATGTCACTAGTTGTGTATCATAAAAGAGTCATCGTTTCTCCTCCTAGGGGTTATTCGAGATTTCTTAATCCAAACCGCAAGTAACGAGGTATTGGCTACCTTAAGAGAGTCATAGTTACTCGTCCCAATTGCTCACCCAGTCTGCCACTTTTCCTTACTGCGGCCAGTCTGCCAGAAGCGATATGTCACTCGTTGTGTATCTTAAGAGATTTATCGTTACTCTTTCCATAGGTTACTGGTATTCTCTGATTCAATGCCTCTCGTGACGAAAAAGTGGCTATCTTAATAGTGCAATACTTCTTCCTTCCATTTGCTCACACAGTTTACTACTTTTTTGTGTAGTTTTTGTCTGCCAGAAAATATAATTCACTAGTTTTGTATCATAAAAGAGTCATCGTTTCTCCTCCTAGGGGTTCTTCGAGACCTCTTAATGCAAACCGCAAGTAACGAGGCATTGGCTACCTTAAGAGAGTCAGAGTTACTCGTCCCAATTGCTCACCCAGTCTGCCACTTTTCCTTACTGCGGCCAGTCTGCCAGAAGCGATATGTCACTCGTTGTGTATCTTAAGAGATTCATCGTTACTCTTTCCATAGGTTACTGGTATTCTCTGATTCAATGCCTCTCGTGACGAAAAAGTGGCTATCTTAATAGTGCAATACTTCTTCCTCCCAGTTGCTCACACAGTTTACTACTTTTTTGTGTAGATTTGTCTGCCAGAAACTATAATTCACTAGATATGTATCATAAAAGAGTCATCGTTTCTCCTCCTAGGGGTTATTCGAGACCTCTTAATCCAAACCGCAAGTAACGAGGCATTGGCTACCTTAAGAGAGTCATAGTTACTCGTCCCAATTGCTCACCCAGTCTGCCACTTTTTCTTACTGCGGCCAGTCTGCCAGAAGCGATATGTCACTCGTTGTGTATCTTTAGAGATTCATCGTTACTCCTTCCATAGGTTACTGGTATTCTCTGAGTCAATACCTCTCGTGACGAAAAAGTGGCTATCTTAATAGTGCAATACTTCTTCCTCCGAGTTGCTCACACAGTTTACTACTTTTTGTGTACTTGCCAGTCTGCCAGAAGCGATATGTCACTAGTTGTGTATCATAAAAGAGTCATCGTTTCTCCTCCTAGGGGTTTTCGAGATTTCTTAATCCAAACCGCAAGTAACGAGGCATTGGCTACCTTAAGAGAGTCATAGTTACTCGTCCCCATTGCTCAACCAGTCTGCCACTTTTTCTTACTGTGGCCAGTCTGCCGGAAGCGATATGTCACTCGTTGTGTATCTTAAGAGATTCATCGTTACTCCTTCCATAGGTTACTGGTATTCACTGTTTCAATGCCTCTCGTGACGAAAAAGTGGCTATCTTAATAGTGCAATACTTCTTCCTCCGAGTTGCTCACACAGTTTACTACTTTTTGTGTAGTTTTTGTCTGCCAGAAACTATAATTCACTAGTTTTGTATCATAAAAGAGTCATCGTTTCTCCTCCTAGGGGTTTTCGAGATTTCTTAATCCAAACCGCAAGTAACAAGGCATTGGCTACCTTAAGAGAGTCATAGTTACTCGTGCCCATTGCTCACCCAGTCTGCCACTTTTTCTTACTGTGGCCAGTCTGCCAGAAGCGATATGTCACTCGTTGTGTATCTTAAGAGATTCATCGTTACTCCTTCCATAGGTTACTGGTATTCACTGTTTCAATGCCTCTCGTGACGAAAAAGTGGCTATCTTAATAGTGCAATACTTCTTCCTCCGAGTTGCTCACACAGTTTACTGCTTTTTGTGCAGTTTTTGTCTGCCAGAAACTATAATTCACTAGTTGTGTATCATAAAAGAGTCATCGTTTCTCCTCCTAGGGGTTATTCGAGATTTCTTAATCCAAACCGCAAGTAACGAGGCATTGGCTACCTTAAGAGAGTCATTGTTACTCGTCCCAATTGCTCACCCAGTCTGCCACTTTTCCTTACTGCGGCCAGTCTGCCAGAAGCGATATGTCACTCGTTGTGTATCTTAAGAGATTCATCGTTACTCTTTCCATAGGTTACTGGTATTCTCTGATTCAATGCCTCTCGTGACGAAAAAGTGGCTATCTTAATAGTGCAATACTTCTTCCTCCGAGTTGCTCACACAGTTTACTACTTTTTTGTGTAGTTTTTGTCTGCCAGAAACTATAATTCACTAGTTTTGTATCATAAAAGAGTCATCGTTTCTCCTCCTAGGGGTTTTCGAGATTTCTTAATCCAAACCGCAAGTAACGAGGCATTGGCTACCTTAAGAGAGTCATAGTTACTCGTCCCCATTGCTCAACCAGTCTGCCACTTTTTCTTACTGTGGCCAGTCTGCCAAAAGCGATATGTCACTCGTTGTGTATCTTAAGAGATTCATCGTTACTCCTTCCATAGGTTACTGGTATTCTCTGAGTCAATACCTCTCTTACGAAAAAGTGGCTATCTTAATAGTGCAATACTTCTTCCTCCGAGTTGCTCACACAGTTTACTACTTTTTGTGTACTTGCCAGTCTGCCAGAAGCGATATGTCACTAGTTGTGTATCATAAAAGAGTCATCGTTTCTCCTCCTAGGGGTTATTCGAGATTTCTTAATCCAAACCGCAAGTAACGAGGTATTGGCTACCTTAAGAGAGTCATAGTTACTCGTCCCAATTGCTCACCCAGTCTGCCACTTTTCCTTACTGCGGCCAGTCTGCCAGAAGCGATATGTCACTCGTTGTGTATCTTAAGAGATTTATCGTTACTCTTTCCATAGGTTACTGGTATTCTCTGATTCAATGCCTCTCGTGACGAAAAAGTGGCTATCTTAATAGTGCAATACTTCTTCCTTCCATTTGCTCACACAGTTTACTACTTTTTTGTGTAGTTTTTGTCTGCCAGAAACTATAATTCACTAGTTTTGTATCATAAAAGAGTCATCGTTTCTCCTCCTAGGGGTTATTCGAGACCTCTTAATGCAAACCGCAAGTAACGAGGCATTGGCTACCTTAAGAGAGTCATAGTTACTCGTCCCAATTGCTCACCCAGTCTGCCACTTTTCCTTACTGCGGCCAGTCTGCCAGAAGCGATATGTCACACGTTGTGTATCTTTAGAGATTCATCGTTACTCCTTCCATAGGTTACTGGTATTCTCTGAGTCAATACCTCTCGTGACGAAAAAGTGGCTATCTTAATAGTGCAATACTTCTTCCTCCGAGTTGCTCACACAGTTTACTACTTTTTGTGTACTTGCCAGTCTGCCAGAAGCGATATGTCACTAGTTGTGTATCATAAAAGAGTCATCGTTTCTCCTCCTAGGGGTTTTCGAGATTTCTTAATCCAAACCGCAAGTAACGAGGGATTGGCTACCTTAAGAGAGTCATAGTTACTCGTCCCCATTGCTCAACCAGTCTGCCACTTTTTCTTACTGTGGCCAGTCTGCCGGAAGCGATATGTCACTCGTTGTGTATCTTAAGAGATTCATCGTTACTCTTTCCATAGGTTACTGGTATTCTCTGATACAATGCCTCTCGTGACGAAAAAGTGGCTATCTTAATAGTGCAATACTTCTTCCTCCGAGTTGCTCACACAGTTTACTACTTTTTGTGTAGTTTTTGTCTGCCAGAAACTATAATTCACTAGTTTTGTATCATAAAAGAGTCATCGTTTCTCCTCCTAGGGGTTTTCGAGATTTCTTAATCCAAACCGCAAGTAACAAGGCATTGGCTACCTTAAGAGAGTCATAGTTACTCGTGCCCATTGCTCACCCAGTCTGCCACTTTTTCTTACTGTGGCCAGTCTGCCAGAAGCGATATGTCACTCGTTGTGTATCTTAAGAGATTCATCGTTACTCCTTCCATAGGTTACTGGTATTCACTGTTTCAATGCCTCTCGTGACGAAAAAGTGGCTATCTTAATAGTGCAATACTTCTTCCTCCGAGTTGCTCACACAGTTTACTGCTTTTTGTGCAGTTTTTGTCTGCCAGAAACTATAATTCACTAGTTGTGTATCATAAAAGAGTCATCGTTTCTCCTCCTAGAGGTTATTCGAGATTTCTTAATCCAAACCGCAAGTAACGAGGCATTGGCTACCTTAAGAGAGTCATTGTTACTCGTCCCAATTGCTCACCCAGTCTGCCACTTTTCCTTACTGCGGCCAGTCTGCCAGAAGCGATATGTCACTCGTTGTGTATCTTAAGAGATTCATCGTTACTCTTTCCATAGGTTACTGGTATTCTCTGATTCAATGCCTCTCGTGACGAAAAAGTGGCTATCTTAATAGTGCAATACTTCTTCCTCCGAGTTGCTCACACAGTTTACTACTTTTTTGTGTAGTTTTTGTCTGCCAGAAACTATAATTCACTAGTTTTGTATCATAAAAGAGTCATCGTTTCTCCTCCTAGGGGTTTTCGAGATTTCTTAATCCAAACCGCAAGTAACGAGGCATTGGCTACCTTAAGAGAGTCATAGTTACTCGTCCCCATTGCTCAACCAGTCTGCCACTTTTTCTTACTGTGGCCAGTCTGCCAAAAGCGATATGTCACTCGTTGTGTATCTTAAGAGATTCATCGTTACTCCTTCCATAGGTTACTGGTATTCTCTGAGTCAATACCTCTCTTACGAAAAAGTGGCTATCTTAATAGTGCAATACTTCTTCCTCCGAGTTGCTCACACAGTTTACTACTTTTTGTGTACTTGCCAGTCTGCCAGAAGCGATATGTCACTAGTTGTGTATCATAAAAGAGTCATCGTTTCTCCTCCTAGGGGTTATTCGAGATTTCTTAATCCAAACCGCAAGTAACGAGGTATTGGCTACCTTAAGAGAGTCATAGTTACTCGTCCCAATTGCTCACCCAGTCTGCCACTTTTCCTTACTGCGGCCAGTCTGCCAGAAGCGATATGTCACTCGTTGTGTATCTTAAGAGATTTATCGTTACTCTTTCCATAGGTTACTGGTATTCTCTGATTCAATGCCTCTCGTGACGAAAAAGTGGCTATCTTAATAGTGCAATACTTCTTCCTTCCATTTGCTCACACAGTTTACTACTTTTTTGTGTAGTTTTTGTCTGCCAGAAACTATAATTCACTAGTTTTGTATCATAAAAGAGTCATCGTTTCTCCTCCTAGGGGTTATTCGAGACCTCTTAATGCAAACCGCAAGTAACGAGGCATTGGCTACCTTAAGAGAGTCATAGTTACTCGTCCCAATTGCTCACCCAGTCTGCCACTTTTCCTTACTGCGGCCAGTCTGCCAGAAGCGATATGTCACTCGTTGTGTATCTTAAGAGATTCATCGTTACTCTTTCCATAGGTTACTGGTATTCTCTGATTCAATGCCTCTCGTGACGAAAAAGTGGCTATCTTAATAGTGCAATACTTCTTCCTCCCAGTTGCTCACACAGTTTACTACTTTTTTGTGTAGATTTTGTCTGCCAGAAACTATAATTCACTAGATTTGTATCATAAAAGAGTCATCGTTTCTCCTCCTAGGGGTTATTCGAGACCTCTTAATCCAAACCGCAAGTAACGAGGCATTGGCTACCTTAAGAGAGTCATAGTTACTCGTCCCAATTGCTCACCCAGTCTGCCACTTTTTCTTACTGCGGCCAGTCTGCCAGAAGCGATATGTCACTCGTTGTGTATCTTAAGAGATTCATCGTTACTCCTTCCATAGGTTACTGGTATTCTCTGAGTCAATACCTCTCGTGACGAAAAAGTGGCTATCTTAATAGTGCAATACTTCTTCCTCCGAGTTGCTCACACAGTTTACTACTTTTTGTGTACTTGCCAGTCTGCCAGAAGCGATATGTCACTAGTTGTGTATCATAAAAGAGTCATCGTTTCTCCTCCTAGGGGTTATTCGAGATTTCTTAATCCAAACCGCAAGTAACGAGGCATTGGCTACCTTAAGAGAGTCATAGTTACTCGTCCCAATTGCTCACCCAGTCTGCCACTTTTCCTTACTGCGGCCAGTCTGCCAGAAGCGATATGTCACTCGTTGTGTATCTTAAGAGATTCATCGTTACTCTTTCCATAGGTTACTGGTATTCTCTGATTCAATGCCTCTCGTGACGAAAAAGTGGCTATCTTAATAGTGCAATACTTCTTCCTCCCAGTTGCTCACACAGTTTACTACTTTTTTGTGTAGTTTTTGTCTGCCAGAAACTATAATTCACTAGTTTTGTATCATAAAAGAGTCATCGTTTCTCCTCCTAGGGGTTTTCGAGATTTCTTAATCCAAACCGCAAGTAACGAGGCATTGGCTACCTTAAGAGAGTCATAGTTACTCGTCCCCATTGCTCAACCAGTCTGCCACTTTTTCTTACTGTGGTCAGTCTGCCGGAAGCGATATGTCACTCGTTGTGTATCTTAAGAGATTCATCGTTACTCCTTCCATAGGTTACTGGTATTCTCTGAGTCAATACCTCTCTTACGAAAAAGTGGCTATCTTAGTAGTGCAATACTTCTTCCTCCGAGTTGCTCACACAGTTTACTACTTTTTGTGTAGTTGCCAGTCTGCCAGGAGCGATATGTCACTAGCTGTGTATCATAAAAGAGTCATCGTTTCTCCTCCTAGGGGTTATTCGAGATTTCTTAATCCAAACCGCAAGTAACGAGGCATTGGCTACCTTAAGAGAGTCATAGTTACTCGTCCCAATTGCTCACCCAGTCTGCCACTTTTCCTTACTGCGGCCAGTCTGCCAGAAGCGATATGTCACTCGTTGTGTATCTCAAGAGATTTATCGTTACTCTTTCCATAGGTTACTGGTATTCTCTGATTCAATGCCTCTCGTGACGAAAAAGTGGCTATCTTAATAGTGCAATACTTCTTCCTTCCATTTGCTCACACAGTTTACTACTTTTTTGTGTAGTTTTTGTCTGCCAGAAACTATAATTCACTAGTTTTGTATCATAAAAGAGTCATCGTTTCTCCTCCTAGGGGTTATTCGAGACCTCTTAATGCAAACCGCAAGTAACGAGGCATTGGCTACCTTAAGAGAGTCATAGTTACTCGTCCCAATTGCTCACCCAGTCTGCCACTTTTCCTTACTGCGGCCAGTCTGCCAGAAGCGATATGTCACTCGTTGTGTATCTTAAGAGATTCATCGTTACTCTTTCCATAGGTTACTGGTATTCTCTGATTCAATGCCTCTCGTGACGAAAAAGTGGCTATCTTAATAGTGCAATACTTCTTCCTCCCAGTTGCTCACACAGTTTACTACTTTTTTGTGTAGTTTTTCTCTGCCAGAAACTATAATTCACTAGTTTTGTATCATAAAAGAGTCATCGTTTCTCCTCCTAGGGGTTATTCGAGACCTCTTAATCCAAACCGCAAGTAACGAGGCATTGGCTACCTTAAGAGAGTCATAGTTACTCGTCCCAATTGCTCACCCAGTCTGCCACTTTTCCTTACTGCGGCCAGTCTGCCAGAAGCGATATGTCACTCGTTGTGTATCTTAAGAGATTCATCGTTACTCCTTCCATAGGTTACTGGTATTCTCTGAGTCAATACCTCTCGTGACGAAAAAGTGGCTATCTTAATAGTGCAATACTTCTTCCTCCGAGTTGCTCACACAGTTTACTACTTTTTGTGTACTTGCCAGTCTGCCAGAAGCGATATGTCACTAGTTGTGTATCATAAAAGAGTCATCGTTTCTCCTCCTAGGGGTTATTTGAGATTTCTTAATCCAAACCGCAAGTAACGAGGCATTGGCTACCTTAAGAGAGTCATTGTTACTCGTCCCAATTGCTCACCCAGTCTGCCACTTTTCCTTACTGCGGCCAGTCTGCCAGAAGCGATATGTGACTCGTTGTGTATCTTAAGAGATTCATCGTTACTCTTTCCATAGGTTACTGGTATTCTCTGATTCAATGCCTCTCGTGACGAAAAAGTGGCTATCTTAATAGTGCAATACTTCTTCCTCCGAGTTGCTCACACAGTTTACTACTTTTTGTGTAGTTTTTGTCTGCCAGAAACTATAATTCACTAGTTTTGTATCATAAAAGAGTCATCGTTTCTCCTCCTAGGGGTTTTCGAGATTTCTTAATGCAAACCGCAAGTAACAAGGCATTGGCTACCTTAAGAGAGTCATAGTTACTCGTGATCATTGCTCACCCAGTCTGCCACTTTTTCTTACTGTGGCCAGTCTGCCAGAAGCGATATGTCACTCGTTGTGTATCTTAAGAGATTCATCGTTACTCCTTCCATAGGTTACTGGTATTCACTGATTCAATGCCTCTCGTGACGAAAAAGTGGCTATCTTAATAGTGCAATACTTCTTCCTCCGAGTTGCTCACACAGTTTACTGCTTTTTGTGCAGTTTTTGTCTGCCAGAAACTATAATTCACTAGTTGGGTATCATAAAAGAGTCATCGTTTCTCCTCCTAGGGGTTATTCGAGATTTCTTAATCCAAACCGCAAGTAACGAGGCATTGGCTACCTTAAGAGAGTCATAGTTACTCGTCCCAATTGCTCACCCAGTCTGCCACTTTTCCTTACTGCGGCCAGTCTGCCAGAAGCGATATGTCACTCGTTGTGTATCTTAAGAGATTCATCGTTACTCTTTCCATAGGTTACTGGTATTCTCTGATTCAATGCCTCTCGTGACGAAAAAGTGGCTATCTTAATAGTGCAATACTTCTTCCTCCCAGTTGCTCACACACTTTACTACTTTTTTGTGTAGTTTTTGTCTGCCAGAAACTATAATTCACTAGTTTTGTATCATAAAAGAGTCATCGTTTCTCCTCCTAGGGGTTATTCGAGACCTCTTAATCCAAACCGCAAGTAACGAGGCATTGGCTACCTTAAGAGAGTCATAGTTACTCGTCCCAATTGCTCACCCAGTCTGCCACTTTTCCTTACTGCGGCCAGTCTGCCAGAAGCGATATGTCACTCGTTGTGTATCTTAAAAGATTCATCGTTACTCCTTCCATAGGTTACTGGTATTCTCTGAGTCAATACCTCTCGTGACGAAAAAGTGGCTATCTTAATAGTGCAATACTTCTTCCTCCGAGTTGCTCATACAGTTTACTACTTTTTGTGTACTTGCCAGTCTGCCAGAAGCGATATGTCACTAGTTGTGTATCATAAAAGAGTCATCGTTTCTCCTCCTAGGGGTTATTTGAGATTTCTTAATCCAAACCGCAAGTAACGAGGCATTGGCTACCTTAAGAGAGTCATAGTTACTCGTCCCAATTGCTCACCCAGTCTGCCACTTTTCCTTACTGCGGCCAGTCTGCCAGAAGCGATATGTGACTCGTTGTGTATCTTAAGAGATTCATCGTTACTCTTTCCATAGGTTACTGGTATTCTCTGATTCAAAGCTTCTCGTGACGAAAAAGTGGCTGTCTTAATAGTGCAATACTTCTTCCTCCGAGTTGCTCACACAGTTTACTACTTTTTGTGTAGTTTTTGTCTGCCAGAAACTATAATTCACTAGTTTTGTATCATAAAAGAGTCATCGTTTCTCCTCCTAGGGGTTTTCGAGATTTCTTAATGCAAACCGCAAGTAACAAGGCATTGGCTACCTTAAGAGAGTCATAGTTACTCGTGATCATTGCTCACCCAGTCTGCCACTTTTTCTTACTGTGGCCAGTCTGCCAGAAGCGATATGTCACTCGTTGTGTATCTTAAGAGATTCATCGTTACTCCTTCCATAGGTTACTGGTATTAACTGATTCAATGCCTCTCGTGACGAAAAAGTGGCTATCTTAATAGTGCAATACTTCTTCCTCCGAGTTGCTCACACAGTTTACTGCTTTTTGTGCAGTTTTTGTCTGCCAGAAACTATAATTCACTAGTTGGGTATCATAAAAGAGTCATCGTTTCTCCTCCTAGGGGTTATTCGAGATTTCTTAATCCAAACCGCAAGTAACGAGGCATTGGCTACCTTAAGAGAGTCATAGTTACTCGTCCCAATTGCTCACCCAGTCTGCCACTTTTCCTTACTGCGGCCAGTCTGCCAGAAGCGATATGTCACTCGTTGTGTATCTTAAGAGATTCATCGTTACTCTTTCCATAGGTTACTGGTATTCTCTGATTCAATGCCTCTCGTGACGAAAAAGTGGCTATCTTAATAGTGCAATACTTCTTCCTCCCAGTTGCTCACACAGTTTACTACTTTTTTGTGTAGTTTTTGTCTGCCAGAAACTATAATTCACTAGTTTTGTATCATAAAAGAGTCATCGTTTCTCCTCCTAGGGGTTTTCGAGATTTCTTAATCCAAACCGCAAGTAACGAGGCATTGGCTACCTTAAGAGAGTCATAGTTACTCGTCCCCATTGCTCAACCAGTCTGCCACTTTTTTATACTGTGGCCAGTCTGCCGGAAGCGATATGTCACTCGTTGTGTATCTTAAGAGATTCATCGTTACTCCTTCCATAGGTTACTGGTATTCTCTGAGTCAATACTTCTCGTGACGAAAAAGTGGCTATCTTAATAGTGCAATACTTCTTCCTCCGAGTTGCTCACACAGTTTACTACTTTTTGTGTACTTGCCAGTCTGCCAGAAGCGATATGTCACTAGTTGTGTATCATAAAAGAGTCATCGTTTCTCCTCCTAGGGGTTATTCGAGATTTCTTAATCCAAACCGCAAGTAACGAGGCATTGGCTACCTTAAGAGAGTCATAGTTACTCGTCCCAATTGCTCACCCAGTCTGCCACTTTTCCATACTGCGGCCAGTCTGCCAGAAGCGATATGTCACTCGTTGTGTATCTTAAGAGATTTATCGTTACTCTTTCCATAGGTTACTGGTATTTTCTGATTCAATGCCTCTCGTGACGAAAAAGTGGCTATCTTAATAGTGCAATACTTCTTCCTTCCATTTGCTCACACAGTTTACTACTTTTTTGTGTAGTTTTTGTCTGCCAGAAACTATAATTCACTAGTTTTGTATCATAAAAGAGTCATCGTTTCTCCTCCTAGGGGTTATTCGAGACCTCTTAATGCAAACCGCAAGTAACGAGGCATTGGCTACCTTAAGAGAGTCATAGTTACTCGTCCCAATTGCTCACCCAGTCTGCCACTTTTCCTTACTGCGGCCAGTCTGCCAGAAGCGATATGTCACTCGTTGTGTATCTTAAGAGATTCATCGTTACTCTTTCCATAGGTTACTGGTATTCTCTGATTCAATGCCTCTCGTGACGAAAAAGTGGCTATCTTAATAGTGCAATACTTCTTCCTCCCAGTTGCTCACACAGTTTACTACTTTTTTGTGTAGTTTTTGTCTGCCAGAAACTATAATTCACTAGTTTTGTATCATAAAAGAGTCATCGTTTCTCCTCCTAGGGGTTATTCGAGACCTCTTAATCCAAACCGCAAGTAACGAGGCATTGGCTACCTTAAGAGAGTCATAGTTACTCGTCCCAATTGCTCACCCAGTCTGCCACTTTTCCTTACTGCGGCCAGTCTGCCAGAAGCGATATGTCACTCGTTGTGTATCTTAAGAGATTCATCGTTACTCTTTCCATAGGTTACTGGTATTCTCTGATTCAATGCCTCTCGTGACGAAAAAGTGGCTATCTTAATAGTGCAATACTTCTTCCTCCGAGTTGCTCACACAGTTTACTACTTTTTGTGTAGTTTTTGTCTGCCAGAAACTATAATTCACTAGTTTTGTATCATAAAAGAGTCATCGTTTCTCCTCCTAGGGGTTTTCGAGATTTCTTAATGCAAACCGCAAGTAACAAGGCATTGGCTACCTTAAGAGAGTCATAGTTACTCGTGCCCATTGCTCACCCAGTCTGCCACTTTTTCTTACTGTGGCCAGTCTGCCAGAAGCGATATGTCACTCGTTGTGTATCTTAAGAGATTCATCGTTACTCCTTCCATAGGTTACGGTTATTCACTGATTCAATGCCTCTCGTGACGAAAAAGTGGCTATCTTAATAGTGCAATACTTCTTCCTCCGAGTTGCTCACACAGTTTACTGCTTTTTGTGCAGTTTTTGTCTGCCAGAAACTATAATTCACTAGTTGTGTATCATAAAAGAGTCATCGTTTCTCCTCCTAGGGGTTATTCGAGATTTCTTAATCCAAACCGCAAGTAACGAGGCATTGGCTACCTTAAGAGAGTCATAGTTACTCGTCCCAATTGCTCACCCAGTCTGCCACTTTTCCTTACTGCGGCCAGTCTGCCAGAAGCGATATGTCACTCGTTGTGTATCTTAAGAGATTCATCGTTACTCTTTCCATAGGTTACTGGTATTCTCTGATTCAATACCTCTCGTGACGAAAAAGTGGCTATCTTAATAGTGCAATACTTCTTCCTTCCATTTGCTCACACAGTTTACTACTTTTTTGTGTAGTTTTTGTCTGCCAGAAACTATAATTCACTAGTTTTGTATCATAAAAGAGTCATCGTTTCTCCTCCTAGGGGTTTTCGAGATTTCTTAATGCAAACCGCAAGTAACAAGGCATTGGCTACCTTAAGAGAGTCATAGTTACTCGTGCCCATTGCTCACCCAGTCTGCCACTTTTTCTTACTGTGGCCAGTCTGCCAGAAGCGATATGTCACTCGTTGTGTATCTTAAGAGATTCATCGTTACTCCTTCCATAGGTTACTGGTATTCTCTGAGTCAATACCTCTCTTACGAAAAAGTGGCTATCTTAATAGTGCAATACTTCTTCCTCCGAGTTGCTCACACAGTTTACTACTTTTTGTGTACTTGCCAGTCTGCCAGAAGCGATATGTCACTAGTTGTGTATCATAAAAGAGTCATCGTTTCTCCTCCTAGGGATTATTCGAGATTTCTTAATCCAAACCGCAAGTAACGAGGCATTGGCTACCTTAAGAGAGTCATAGTTACTCGTCCCAATTGCTCACCCAGTCTGCCACTTTTCCTTACTGCGGCCAGTCTGCCAGAAGCGATATGTCACTCGTTGTGTATCTTAAGAGATTTATCGTTACTCTTTCCATAGGTTACTGGTATTTTCTGATTCAATGCCTCTCGTGACGAAAAAGTGGCTATCTTAATAGTGCAATACTTCTTCCTTCCATTTGCTCACACAGTTTACTACTTTTTTGTGTAGTTTTTGTCTGCCAGAAACTATAATTCACTAGTTTTGTATCATAAAAGAGTCATCGTTTCTCCTCCTAGGGGTTATTCGAGACCTCTTAATGCAAACCGCAAGTAACGAGGCATTGGCTACCTTAAGAGAGTCATAGTTACTCGTCCCAATTGCTCACCCAGTCTGCCACTTTTCCTTACTGCGGCCAGTCTGCCAGAAGCGATATGTCACTCGTTGTGTATCTTAAGAGATTCATCGTTACTCTTTCCATAGGTTACTGGTATTCTCTGATTCAATGCCTCTCGTGACGAAAAAGTGGCTATCTTAATAGTGCAATACTTCTTCCTCCCAGTTGCTCACACAGTTTACTACTTTTTTGTGTAGTTTTTGTCTGCCAGAAACTATAATTCACTAGTTTTGTATCATAAAAGAGTCATCGTTTCTCCTCCTAGGGGTTATTCGAGACCTCTTAATCCAAACCGCAAGTAACGAGGCATTGGCTACCTTAAGAGAGTCATAGTTACTCGTCCCAATTGCTCACCCAGTCTGCCACTTTTCCTTACTGCGGCCAGTCTGCCAGAAGCGATATGTCACTCGTTGTGTATCTTAAGAGATTCATCGTTACTCTTTCCATAGGTTACTGGTATTCTCTGATTCAATGCCTCTCGTGACGAAAAAGTGGCTATCTTAATAGTGCAATACTTCTTCCTCCGAGTTGCTCACACAGTTTACTACTTTTTGTGTAGTTTTTGTCTGCCAGAAACTATAATTCACTAGTTTTGTATCATAAAAGAGTCATCGTTTCTCCTCCTAGGGGTTTTCGAGATTTCTTAATGCAAACCGCAAGTAACAAGGCATTGGCTACCTTAAGAGAGTCATAGTTACTCGTGCCCATTGCTCACCCAGTCTGCCACTTTTTCTTACTGTGGCCAGTCTGCCAGAAGCGATATGTCACTCGTTGTGTATCTTAAGAGATTCATCGTTACTCCTTCCATAGGTTACTGTTATTCACTGATTCAATGCCTCTCGTGACGAAAAAGTGGCTATCTTAATAGTGCAATACTTCTTCCTCCGAGTTGCTCACACAGTTTACTGCTTTTTGTGCAGTTTGTGTCTGCCAGAAACTATAATTCACTAGTTGTGTATCATAAAAGAGTCATCGTTTCTCCTCCTAGGGGTTATTCGAGATTTCTTAATCCAAACCGCAAGTAACGAGGCATTGGCTACCTTAAGAGAGTCATAGTTACTCGTCCCAATTGCTCACCCAGTCTGCCACTTTTCCTTACTGCGGCCAGTCTGCCAGAAGCGATATGTCACTCGTTGTGTATCTTAAGAGATTCATCGTTACTCTTTCCATAGGTTACTGGTATTCTCTAATTCAATACCTCTCGTGACGAAAAAGTGGCTATCTTAATAGTGCAATACTTCTTCCTTCCATTTGCTCACACAGTTTACTACTTTTTTGTGTAGTTTTTGTCTGCCAGAAACTATAATTCACTAGTTTTGTATCATAAAAGAGTCATCGTTTCTCCTCCTAGGGGTTTTCGAGATTTCTTAATGCAAACCGCAAGTAACAAGGCATTGGCTACCTTAAGAGAGTCATAGTTACTCGTGCCCATTGCTCACCCAGTCTGCCACTTTTTCTTACTGTGGCCAGTCTGCCAGAAGCGATATGTCACTCGTTGTGTATCTTAAGAGATTCATCGTTACTCCTTCCATAGGTTACTGGTATTCTCTGAGTCAATACCTCTCTTACGAAAAAGTGGCTATCTTAATAGTGCAATACTTCTTCCTCCGAGTTGCTCACACAGTTTACTACTTTTTGTGTACTTGCCAGTCTGCCAGAAGCGATATGTCACTAGTTGTGTATCATAAAAGAGTCATCGTTTCTCCTCCTAGGGGTTATTCGAGATTTCTTAATCCAAACCGCAAGTAACGAGGCATTGGCTACCTTAAGAGAGTCATAGTTACTCGTCCCAATTGCTCACCCAGTCTGCCACTTTTCCTTACTGCGGCCAGTCTGCCAGAAGCGATATGTCACTCGTTGTGTATCTTAAGAGATTTATCGTTACTCTTTCCATAGGTTACTGGTATTCTCTGATTCAATGCCTCTCGTGACGAAAAAGTGGCTATCTTAATAGTGCAATACTTCTTCCTTCCATTTGCTCACACAGTTTACTACTTTTTTGTGTAGTTTTTGTCTGCCAGAAACTATAATTCACTAGTTTTGTATCATAAAAGAGTCATCGTTTCTCCTCCTAGGGGTTATTCGAGACCTCTTAATGCAAACCGCAAGTAACGAGGCATTGGCTACCTTAAGAGAGTCATAGTTACTCGTCCCAATTGCTCACCCTGTCTGCCACTTTTCCTTACTGCGGCCAGTCTGCCAGAAGCGATATGTCACTCGTTGTGTATCTTAAGAGATTCATCGTTACTCTTTCCATAGGTTACTGGTATTCTCTGATTCAATGCCTCTCGTGATGAAATAGTGGCTATCTTAATAGTGCAATACTTCTTCCTCCCAGTTGCTCACACAGTTTACTACTTTTTTGTGTAGTTTTTGTCTGCCAGAAACTATAATTCACTAGTTTTGTATCATAAAAGAGTCATCGTTTCTCCTCCTAGGGGTTATTCGAGACCTCTTAATGCAAACCGCAAGTAACGAGGCATTGGCTACCTTAAGAGAGTCATAGTTACTCGTCCCAATTGCTCACCCAGTCTGCCACTTTTCCTTACTGCGGCCAGTCTGCCAGAAGCGATATGTCACTCGTTGTGTATCTTAAGAGATTCATCGTTACTCTCTCCATAGGTTACTGGTATTCTCTGATTCAATGCCTCTCGTGACGAAATAGTGGCTATCTTAATAGTGCAATACTTCTTCCTCCCAGTTGCTCACACAGTTTACTACTTTTTTGTGTAGTTTTTGTCTGCCAGAAACTATAATTCACTAGTTTTGTATCATAAAAGAGTCATCGTTTCTCCTCCTAGGGGTTATTCGAGACCTCTTAATCCAAACCGCAAGTAACGAGGCATTGGCTACCTTAAGAGAGTCATAGTTACTCGTCCCAATTGCTCACCCAGTCTGCCACTTTTCCTTACTGCGGCCAGTCTGCCAGAAGCGATATGTCACTCGCTGTGTATCTTAAGAGATTCATCGTTACTCTTTCCATAGGTTACTGGTATTCTCTGATTCAATGCCTCTCGTGACGAAAAAGTGGCTATCTTAATAGTGCAATACTTCTTCCTCCCAGTTGCTCACACAGTTTACTACTTTTTTGTGTAGTTTTTGTCTGCCAGAAACTATAATTCACTAGTTTTGTATCATAAAGGGTCATCGTTTCTCCTCCTAGGGGTTTTCGAGATTTCTTAATCCAAACCGCAAGTAACGAGGTATTGGCTACCTTAAGAGAGTCATAGTTACTCGTCCCAATTGCTCACCCAGTCTGCCACTTTTTCTTACTGTGGCCAGTCTGCCAGAAGCGATATGTCACTCGTTGTGTATCGTAAGAGATTCATCGTTACTTTTTCCATAGGTTACTGGTATTCTCTGAGTCAATACCTCTCTTGACGAAAAAGTGGCTATCTTAATAGTGCAATACTTCTTCCTCCGAGTTGCTCACACAGTTTACTGCTTTTTGTGTAGTTTTTGTCTGCCAGAAACTATAATTCACTAGTTGTGTATCATAAAAGAGTCATCGTTTCTCCTCCTAGGGGTTATTCGAGATTTCTTAATAAAAACCGCAAGTAACGAGGCATTGGCTACCTTAAGAGAGTCATAGTTACTCGTCCCAATTGCTCACCCAGTCTGCCACTTTTCCTTACTGCGGCCAGTCTGCCAGAAGCGATATGTCACTCGTTGTGTATCTTAAGAGATTCATCGTTACTCCTTCCATAGGTTACTGGTATTCTCTGAGGCAATACCTCTCGTGACGAAAAAGTGGCTATCTTAATAGTGCAATACTTCTTCCTCCGAGTTGCTCACACAGTTTACTACTTTTTGTGTACTTGCCAGTCTGCCAGAAGCGATATGTCACTAGTTGTGTATCATAAAAGAGTCATCGTTTCTCCTCCTAGGGGTTATTCGAGATTTCTTAATCCAAACCGCAAGTAACGAGGCATTGGCTACCTTAAGAGAGTCATAGTTACTCGTCCCAATTGCTCACCCAGTCTGCCACTTTTCCTTACTGCGGCCAGTCTGCCAGAAGCGATATGTGACTCGTTGTGTATCTTAAGAGATTCATCGTTACTCTTTCCATAGGTTACTGGTATTCTCTGATTCAATGCCTCTCGTGACGAAAAAGTGGCTATCTTAATAGTGCAATACTTCTTCCTTCCATTTGCTCACACAGTTTACTACTTTTTTGTGTAGTTTTTGTCTGCCAGAAACTATAATTCACTAGTTTTGTATCATAAAAGGGTCATCGTTTCTCCTCCTAGGGGTTATTCGAGACCTCTTAATGCAAACCGCAAGTAACGAGGCATTGGCTACCTTAAGAGAGTCATAGTTACTCGTCCCAATTGCTCACCCAGTCTGCCACTTTTCCTTACTGCGGCCAGTCTGCCAGAAGCGATATGTCACTCGTTGTGTATCTCAAGAGATTCATCGTTACTCTTTCCATAGGTTACTGGTATTCTCTGATTCAATGCCTCTCGTGACGAAAAAGTGGCTATCTTAATAGTGCAATACTTCTTCCTCCCAGTTGCTCACACAGTTTACTACTTTTTTGTGTAGTTTTTGTCTGCCAGAAACTATAATTCACTAGTTTTGTATCATAAAAGAGTCATCGTTTCTCCTCCTAGGGGTTTTCGAGATTTCTTAATCCAAACCGCAAGTAACGAGGCATTGGCTACCTTAAGAGAGTCATAGTTACTCGTCCCCATTGCTCATCCAGTCTGCCACTTTTTCTTACTGTGGCCAGTCTGCCGGAAGCGATATGTCACTCGTTGTGTATCTTAAGAGATTCATCGTTACTCCTTCCATAGGTTACTGGTATTCTCTGAGTCAATACCTCTCGTGACGAAAAAGTGGCTATCTTAATAGTGCAATACTTCTTCCTCCGAGTTGCTCACACAGTTTACTACTTTTTGTGTACTTGCCAGTCTGCCAGAAGCGATATGTCACTAGTTGTGTATCATAAAAGAGTCATCGTTTCTCCTCCTAGGGGTTATTCGAGATTTCTTAATCCAAACCGCAAGTAACGAGGCATTGGCTACCTTAAGAGAGTCATAGTTACTCGTCCCAATTGCTCACCCAGTCTGCCACTTTTCCTTACTGCGGCCAGTCTGCCAGAAGCGATATGTGACTCGTTGTGTATCTTAAGAGATTCATCGTTACTCTTTCCATAGGTTACTGGTATTCTCTGATTCAATGCCTCTCGTGACGAAAAAGTGGCTATCTTAATAGTGCAATACTTCTTCCTTCCATTTGCTCACACAGTTTACTACTTTTTTGTGTAGTTTTTGTCTGCCAGAAACTATAATTCACTAGTTTTGTATCATAAAAGGGTCATCGTTTCTCCTCCTAGGGGTTATTCGAGACCTCTTAATGCAAACCGCAAGTAACGAGGCATTGGCTACCTTAAGAGAGTCATAGTTACTCGTCCCAATTGCTCACCCAGTCTGCCACTTTTCCTTACTGCGGCCAGTCTGCCAGAAGCGATATGTCACTCGTTGTGTATCTTAAGAGATTCATCGTTACTCTTTCCATAGGTTACTGGTATTCTCTGATTCAATGCCTCTCGTGACGAAAAAGTGGCTATCTTAATAGTGCAATACTTCTTCCTCCCAGTTGCTCACACAGTTTACTACTTTTTTGTGTAGTTTTTGTCTGCCAGAAACTATAATTCACTAGTTTTGTATCATAAAAGAGTCATCGTTTCTCCTCCTAGGGGTTTTCGAGATTTCTTAATCCAAACCGCAAGTAACGAGGCATTGGCTACCTTAAGAGAGTCATAGTTACTCGTCCCCATTGCTCAACCAGTCTGCCACTTTTTCTTACTGTGGCCAGTCTGCCGGAAGCGATATGTCACTCGTTGTGTATCTTAAGGGATTCATCGTTACTCCTTCCATAGGTTACTGGTATTCTCTGAGTCAATACCTCTCTTACGAAAAAGTGGCTATCTTAATAGTGCAATACTTCTTCCTCCGAGTTGCTCACACAGTTTACTACTTTTTGTGTACTTGCCAGTCTGCCAGAAGCGATATGTCACTAGTTGTGTATCATAAAAGAGTCATCGTTTCTCCTCCTAGGGGTTATTCGAGATTTCTTAATATAAACCGCAAGTAACGAGGCATTGGCTACCTTAAGAGAGTCATAGTTACTCGTCCCAATTGCTCACCCAGTCTGCCACTTTTCCTTACTGCGGCCAGTCTGCCAGAAGCGATATGTCACTCGTTGTGTATCTTAAGAGATTTATCGTTACTCTTTCCATAGGTTACTGGTATTCTCTGATTCAATGCCTCTCGTGACGAAAAAGTGGCTGTCTTAATAGTGCAATACTTCTTCCTTCCATTTGCTCACACAGTTTACTACTTTTTTGTGTAGTTTTTGTCTGCCAGAAACTATAATTCACTAGTTTTGTATCATAAAAGAGTCATCGTTTCTCCTCCTAGGGGTTATTCGAGACCTCTTAATGCAAACCGCAAGTAACGAGGCATTGGCTACCTTAAGAGAGTCATAGTTACTCGTCCCAATTGCTCACCCAGTCTGCCACTTTTCCTTACTGCGGCCAGTCTGCCAGAAGCGATATGTCACTCGTTGTGTATCTTAAGAGATTCATCGTTACTCTTTCCATAGGTTACTGGTATTCTCTGATTCAATGCCTCTCGTGACGAAATAGTGGCTATCTTAATAGTGCAATACTTCTTCCTCCCAGTTGCTCACACAGTTTACTACTTTTTTGTGTAGTTTTTGTCTGCCAGAAACTATAATTCACTAGTTTTGTATCATAAAAGAGTCATCGTTTCTCCTCCTAGGGGTTATTCGAGACCTCTTAATGCAAACCGCAAGTAACGAGGCATTGGCTACCTTAAGAGAGTCATAGTTACTCGTCCCAATTGCTCACCCAGTCTGCCACTTTTCCTTACTGCGGCCAGTCTGCCAGAAGCGATATGTCACTCGTTGTGTATCTTAAGAGATTCATCGTTACTCTTTCCATAGGTTACTGGTATTCTCTGATTCAATGCCTCTCGTGACGAAATAGTGGCTATCTTAATAGTGCAATACTTCTTCCTCCCAGTTGCTCACACAGTTTACTACTTTTTTGTGTAGTTTTTGTCTACCAGAAACTATAATTCACTAGTTTTGTATCATAAAAGAGTCATCGTTTCTCCTCCTAGGGGTTATTCGAGACCTCTTAATCCAAACCGCAAGTAACGAGGCATTGGCTACCTTAAGAGAGTCATAGTTACTCGTCCCAATTGCTCACCCAGTCTGCCACTTTTCCTTACTGCGGCCAGTCTGCCAGAAGCGATATGTCACTCGTTGTGTATCTTAAGAGATTCATCGTTACTCTTTCCATAGGTTACTGGTATTCTCTGATTCAATGCCTCTCGTGACGAAATAGTGGCTATCTTAATAGTGCAATACTTCTTCCTCCCAGTTGCTCACACAGTTTACTACTTTTTTGTGTAGTTTTTGTCTGCCAGAAACTATAATTCACTAGTTTTGTATCATAAAAGAGTCATCGTTTCTCCTCCTAGGGATTTTCGAGATTTCTTAATCCAAACCGCAAGTAACGAGGCATTGGCTACCTTAAGAGAGTCATAGTTACTCGTCCCCATTGCTCACCCAGTCTGCCACTTTTTCTTACTGTGGCCAGTCTGCCAGAAGCGATATGTCACTCGTTGTGTATCGTAAGAGATTCATCGTTACTCCTTCCATAGGTTACTGGTATTCTCTGAGTCAATACCTCTCTTGACGAAAAAGTGGCTATCTTAATAGTGCAATACTTCTTCCTCCGAGTTGCTCACACAGTTTACTGCTTTTTGTGTAGTTTTTGTCTGCCAGAAACTATAATTCACTAGTTGTGTATCATAAAAGAGTCATCGTTTCTCCTCCTAGGGGTTATTCGAGATTTCTTAATAAAAACCGCAAGTAACGAGGCATTGGCTACCTTAAGAGAGTCATAGTTACTCGTCCCAATTGCTCACCCAGTCTGCCACTTTTTCTTACTGTGGCCAGTCTGCCAGAAGCGATATGTCACTCGTTGTGTATCGTAAGAGATTCATCGTTACTCCTTCCATAGGTTACTGGTATTCTCTGAGTCAATACCTCTCTTGACGAAAAAGTGGCTATCTTAATAGTGCAATACTTCTTCCTCCGAGTTGCTCACACAGTTTACTGCTTTTTGTGTAGTTTTTGTCTGCCAGAAACTATAATTCACTAGTTGTGTATCATAAAAGAGTCATCGTTTCTCCTCCTAGGGGTTATTCGAGATTTCTTAATAAAAACCGCAAGTAACGAGGCATTGGCTACCTTAAGAGAGTCATAGTTACTCGTCCCAATTGCTCACCCAGTCTGCCACTTTTCCTTACTGCGGCCAGTCTGCCAGAAGCGATATGTCACTCGTTGTGTATCTTAAGAGATTCATCGTTACTCCTTCCATAGGTTACTGGTATTCTCTGAGTCAATACCTCTCGTGACGAAAAAGTGGCTATCTTAATAGTGCAATACTTCTTCCTCCGAGTTGCTCACACAGTTTACTACTTTTTGTGTACTTGCCAGTCTGCCAGAAGCGATATGTCACTAGTTGTGTATCATAAAAGAGTCATCGTTTCTCCTCCTAGGGGTTATTCGAGATTTCTTAATCCAAACCGCAAGTAACGAGGCATTGGCTACCTTAAGAGAGTCATAGTTACTCGTCCCAATTGCTCACCCAGTCTGCCACTTTTCCTTACTGCGGCCAGTCTGCCAGAAGCGATATGTCACTCGTTGTGTATCTTAAGAGATTTATCGTTACTCTTTCCATAGGTTACTGGTATTCTCTGATTCAATGCCTCTCGTGACGAAAAAGTGGCTATCTTAATAGTGCAATACTTCTTCCTTCCATTTGCTCACACAGTTTACTACTTTTTTGTGTAGTTTTTGTCTGCCAGAAACTATAATTCACTAGTTTTGTATCATAAAAGAGTCATCGTTTCTCCTCCTAGGGGTTATTCGAGTCCTCTTAATGCAAACCGCAAGTAACGAGGCATTGGCTACCTTAAGAGAGTCATAGTTACTCGTCCCAATTGCTCACCCAGTCTGCCACTTTTCCTTACTGCGGCCAGTCTGCCAGAAGCGATATGTCACTCGTTGTGTATCTTAAGAGATTCATCGTTACTCTTTCCATAGGTTACTGGTATTCTCTGATTCAATGCCTCTCGTGACGAAATAGTGGCTATCTTAATAGTGCAATATTTCTTCCTCCCAGTTGCTCACACAGTTTACTACTTTTTTGTGTAGTTTTTGTCTGCCAGAAACTATAATTCACTAGTTTTGTATCATAAAAGAGTCATCGTTTCTCCTCCTAGGGGTTATTCGAGACCTCTTAATCCAAACCGCAAGTAACGAGGCATTGGCTACCTTAAGAGAGTCATAGTTACTCGTCCCAATTGCTCACCCAGTCTGCCACTTTTCCTTACTGCGGCCAGTCTGCCAGAAGCGATATGTCACTCGCTGTGTATCTTAAGAGATTCATCGTTACTCTTTCCATAGGTTACTGGTATTCTCTGATTCAATGCCTCTCGTGACGAAAAAGTGGCTATCTTAATAGTGAAATACTTCTTCCTCCCAGTTGCTCACACAGTTTACTACTTTTTTGTGTAGTTTTTGTCTGCCAGAAACTATAATTCACTAGTTTTGTATCATAAAAGAGTCATCGTTTCTCCTCCTAGGGATTTTCGAGATTTCTTAATCCAAACCGCAAGTAACGAGGCATTGGCTACCTTAAGAGAGTCATAGTTACTCGTCCCCATTGCTCACCCAGTCTGCCACTTTTTCTTACTGTGGCCAGTCTGCCAGAAGCGATATGTCACTCGTTGTGTATCGTAAGAGATTCATCGTTACTCCTTCCATAGGTTACTGGTATTCTCTGAGTCAATACCCCTCTTGACGAAAAAGTGGCTATCTTAATAGTGCAATACTTCTTCCTCCGAGTTGCTCACACAGTTTACTGCTTTTTGTGTAGTTTTTGTCTGCCAGAAACTATAATTCACTAGTTGTGTATCATAAAAGAGTCATCGTTTCTCCTCCTAGGGGTTATTCGAGATTTCTTAATAAAAACCGCAAGTAACGAGGCATTGGCTACCTTAAGAGAGTCATAGTTACTCGTCCCAATTGCTCACCCAGTCTGCCACTTTTCCTTACTGCGGCCAGTCTGCCAGAAGCGATATGTCACTCGTTGTGTATCTTAAGAGATTCATCGTTACTCCTTCCATAGGTTACTGGTATTCTCTGAGTCAATACCTCTCGTGACGAAAAAGTGGCTATCTTAATAGTGCAATACTTCTTCCTCCGAGTTGCTCACACAGTTTACTACTTTTTGTGTACTTGCCAGTCTGCCAGAAGCGATATGTCACTAGTTGTGTATCATAAAAGAGTCATCGTTTCTCCTCCTATGGGTTATTCGAGATTTCTTAATCCAAACCGCAAGTAACGAGGCATTGGCTACCTTAAGAGAGTCATAGTTACTCGTCCCAATTGCTCACCCAGTCTGCCACTTTTCCTTACTGCGGCCAGTCTGCCAGAAGCGATATGTCACTCGTTGTGTATCTTAAGAGATTTATCGTTACTCTTTCCATAGGTTACTGGTATTCTCTGATTCAATGCCTCTCGTGACGAAAAAGTGGCTATCTTAATAGTGCAATACTTCTTCCTTCCATTTGCTCACACAGTTTACTACTTTTTTGTGTAGTTTTTGTCTGCCAGAAACTATAATTCACTAGTTTTGTATCATAAAAGAGTCATCGTTTCTCCTCCTAGGGGTTATTCGAGTCCTCTTAATGCAAACCGCAAGTAACGAGGCATTGGCTACCTTAAGAGAGTCATAGTTACTCGTCCCAATTGCTCACCCAGTCTGCCACTTTTCCTTACTGCGGCCAGTCTGCCAGAAGCGATATGTCACTCGTTGTGTATCTTAAGAGATTCATCGTTACTCTTTCCATAGGTTACTGGTATTCTCTGATTCAATGCCTCTCGTGACGAAATAGTGGCTATCTTAATAGTGCAATACTTCTTCCTCCCAGTTGCTCACACAGTTTACTACTTTTTTGTGTAGTTTTTGTCTGCCAGAAACTATAATTCACTAGTTTTGTATCATAAAAGAGTCATCGTTTCTCCTCCTAGGGATTTTCGAGATTTCTTAATCCAAACCGCAAGTAACGAGGCATTGGCTACCTTAAGAGAGTCATAGTTACTCGTCCCCATTGCTCACCCAGTCTGCCACTTTTTCTTACTGTGGCCAGTCTGCCAGAAGCGATATGTCACTCGTTGTGTATCGTAAGAGATTCATCGTTACTCCTTCCATAGGTTACTGGTATTCTCTGAGTCAATACCTCTCTTGACGAAAAAGTGGCTATCTTAATAGTGCAATACTTCTTCCTCCGAGTTGCTCACACAGTTTACTGCTTTTTGTGTAGTTTTTGTCTGCCAGAAACTATAATTCACTAGTTGTGTATCATAAAAGAGTCATCGTTTCTCCTCCTAGGGGTTATTCGAGATTTCTTAATAAAAACCGCAAGTAACGAGGCATTGGCTACCTTAAGAGAGTCATAGTTACTCGTCCCAATTGCTCACCCAGTCTGCCACTTTTTCTTACTGTGGCCAGTCTGCCAGAAGCGATATGTCACTCGTTGTGTATCGTAAGAGATTCATCGTTACTCCTTCCATAGGTTACTGGTATTCTCTGAGTCAATACCTCTCGTGACGAAAAAGTGGCTATCTTAATAGTGCAATACTTCTTCCTCCGAGTTGCTCACACAGTTTACTACTTTTTGTGTACTTGCCAGTCTGCCAGAAGCGATATGTCACTAGTTGTGTATCATAAAAGAGTCATCGTTTCTCCTCCTAGGGGTTATTCGAGATTTCTTAATCCAAACCGCAAGTAACGAGGCATTGGCTACCTTAAGAGAGTCATAGTTACTCGTCCCAATTGCTCACCCAGTCTGCCACTTTTCCTTACTGCGGCCAGTCTGCCAGAAGCGATATGTCACTCGTTGTGTATCTTAAGAGATTTATCGTTACTCTTTCCATAGGTTACTGGTATTCTCTGATTCAATGCCTCTCGTGACGAAAAAGTGGCTATCTTAATAGTGCAATACTTCTTCCTTCCATTTGCTCACACAGTTTACTACTTTTTTGTGTAGTTTTTGTCTGCCAGAAACTATAATTCACTAGTTTTGTATCATAAAAGAGTCATCGTTTCTCCTCCTAGGGGTTATTCGAGTCCTCTTAATGCAAACCGCAAGTAACGAGGCATTGGCTACCTTAAGAGAGTCATAGTTACTCGTCCCAATTGCTCACCCAGTCTGCCACTTTTCCTTACTGCGGCCAGTCTGCCAGAAGCGATATGTCACTCGTTGTGTATCTTAAGAGATTCATCGTTACTCTTTCCATAGGTTACTGGTATTCTCTGATTCAATGCCTCTCGTGACGAAATAGTGGCTATCTTAATAGTGCAATATTTCTTCCTCCCAGTTGCTCACACAGTTTACTACTTTTTTGTGTAGTTTTTGTCTGCCAGAAACTATAATTCACTAGTTTTGTATCATAAAAGAGTCATCGTTTCTCCTCCTAGGGGTTATTCGAGACCTCTTAATCCAAACCGCAAGTAACGAGGCATTGGCTACCTTAAGAGAGTCATAGTTACTCGTCCCAATTGCTCACCCAGTCTGCCACTTTTCCTTACTGCGGCCAGTCTGCCAGAAGCGATATGTCACTCGCTGTGTATCTTAAGAGATTCATCGTTACTCTTTCCATAGGTTACTGGTATTCTCTGATTCAATGCCTCTCGTGACGAAAAAGTGGCTATCTTAATAGTGAAATACTTCTTCCTCCCAGTTGCTCACACAGTTTACTACTTTTTTGTGTAGTTTTTGTCTGCCAGAAACTATAATTCACTAGTTTTGTATCATAAAAGAGTCATCGTTTCTCCTCCTAGGGATTTTCGAGATTTCTTAATCCAAACCGCAAGTAACGAGGCATTGGCTACCTTAAGAGAGTCATAGTTACTCGTCCCCATTGCTCACCCAGTCTGCCACTTTTTCTTACTGTGGCCAGTCTGCCAGAAGCGATATGTCACTCGTTGTGTATCGTAAGAGATTCATCGTTACTCCTTCCATAGGTTACTGGTATTCTCTGAGTCAATACCCCTCTTGACGAAAAAGTGGCTATCTTAATAGTGCAATACTTCTTCCTCCGAGTTGCTCACACAGTTTACTGCTTTTTGTGTAGTTTTTGTCTGCCAGAAACTATAATTCACTAGTTGTGTATCATAAAAGAGTCATCGTTTCTCCTCCTAGGGGTTATTCGAGATTTCTTAATAAAAACCGCAAGTAACGAGGCATTGGCTACCTTAAGAGAGTCATAGTTACTCGTCCCAATTGCTCACCCAGTCTGCCACTTTTCCTTACTGCGGCCAGTCTGCCAGAAGCGATATGTCACTCGTTGTGTATCTTAAGAGATTCATCGTTACTCCTTCCATAGGTTACTGGTATTCTCTGAGTCAATACCTCTCGTGACGAAAAAGTGGCTATCTTAATAGTGCAATACTTCTTCCTCCGAGTTGCTCACACAGTTTACTACTTTTTGTGTACTTGCCAGTCTGCCAGAAGCGATATGTCACTAGTTGTGTATCATAAAAGAGTCATCGTTTCTCCTCCTATGGGTTATTCGAGATTTCTTAATCCAAACCGCAAGTAACGAGGCATTGGCTACCTTAAGAGAGTCATAGTTACTCGTCCCAATTGCTCACCCAGTCTGCCACTTTTCCTTACTGCGGCCAGTCTGCCAGAAGCGATATGTCACTCGTTGTGTATCTTAAGAGATTTATCGTTACTCTTTCCATAGGTTACTGGTATTCTCTGATTCAATGCCTCTCGTGACGAAAAAGTGGCTATCTTAATAGTGCAATACTTCTTCCTTCCATTTGCTCACACAGTTTACTACTTTTTTGTGTAGTTTTTGTCTGCCAGAAACTATAATTCACTAGTTTTGTATCATAAAAGAGTCATCGTTTCTCCTCCTAGGGGTTACTCGAGTCCTCTTAATGCAAACCGCAAGTAACGAGGCATTGGCTACCTTAAGAGAGTCATAGTTACTCGTCCCAATTGCTCACCCAGTCTGCCACTTTTCCTTACTGCGGCCAGTCTGCCAGAAGCGATATGTCACTCGTTGTGTATCTTAAGAGATTCATCGTTACTCTTTCCATAGGTTACTGGTATTCTCTGATTCAATGCCTCTCGTGACGAAATAGTGGCTATCTTAATAGTGCAATACTTCTTCCTCCCAGTTGCTCACACAGTTTACTACTTTTTTGTGTAGTTTTTGTCTGCCAGAAACTATAATTCACTAGTTTTGTATCATAAAAGAGTCATCGTTTCTCCTCCTAGGGATTTTCGAGATTTCTTAATCCAAACCGCAAGTAACGAGGCATTGGCTACCTTAAGAGAGTCATAGTTACTCGTCCCCATTGCTCACCCAGTCTGCCACTTTTTCTTACTGTGGCCAGTCTGCCAGAAGCGATATGTCACTCGTTGTGTATCGTAAGAGATTCATCGTTACTCCTTCCATAGGTTACTGGTATTCTCTGAGTCAATACCTCTCTTGACGAAAAAGTGGCTATCTTAATAGTGCAATACTTCTTCCTCCGAGTTGCTCACACAGTTTACTGCTTTTTGTGTAGTTTTTGTCTGCCAGAAACTATAATTCACTAGTTGTGTATCATAAAAGAGTCATCGTTTCTCCTCCTAGGGGTTATTCGAGATTTCTTAATAAAAACCGCAAGTAACGAGGCATTGGCTACCTTAAGAGAGTCATAGTTACTCTTCCCAATTGCTCACCCAGTCTGCCACTTTTTCTTACTGTGGCCAGTCTGCCAGAAGCGATATGTCACTCGTTGTGTATCGTAAGAGATTCATCGTTACTCCTTCCATAGGTTACTGGTATTCTCTGAGTCAATACCTCTCTTGACGAAAAAGTGGCTATCTTAATAGTGCAATACTTCTTCCTCCGAGTTGCTCACACAGTTTACTGCTTTTTGTGTAGTTTTTGTCTGCCAGAAACTATAATTCACTAGTTGTGTATCATAAAAGAGTCATCGTTTCTCCTCCTAGGGGTTATTCGAGATTTCTTAATAAAAACCGCAAGTAACGAGGCATTGGCTACCTTAAGAGAGTCATAGTTACTCGTCCCAATTGCTCACCCAGTCTGCCACTTTTCCTTACTGCGGCCAGTCTGCCAGAAGCGATATGTCACTCGTTGTGTATCTTAAGAGATTCATCGTTACTCCTTCCATAGGTTACTGGTATTCTCTGAGTCAATACCTCTCGTGACGAAAAAGTGGCTATCTTAATAGTGCAATACTTCTTCCTCCGAGTTGCTCACACAGTTTACTACTTTTTGTGTACTTGCCAGTCTGCCAGAAGCGATATGTCACTAGTTGTGTATCATAAAAGAGTCATCGTTTCTCCTCCTAGGGGTTATTCGAGATTTCTTAATCCAAACCGCAAGTAACGAGGCATTGGCTACCTTAAGAGAGTCATAGTTACTCGTCCCAATTGCTCACCCAGTCTGCCACTTTTCCTTACTGCGGCCAGTCTGCCAGAAGCGATATGTCACTCGTTGTGTATCTTAAGAGATTTATCGTTACTCTTTCCATAGGTTACTGGTATTCTCTGATTCAATGCCTCTCGTGACGAAAAAGTGGCTATCTTAATAGTGCAATACTTCTTCCTTCCATTTGCTCACACAGTTTACTACTTTTTTGTGTAGTTTTTGTCTGCCAGAAACTATAATTCACTAGTTTTGTATCATAAAAGAGTCATCGTTTCTCCTCCTAGGGGTTATTCGAGTCCTCTTAATGCAAACCGCAAGTAACGAGGCATTGGCTACCTTAAGAGAGTCATAGTTACTCGTCCCAATTGCTCACCCAGTCTGCCACTTTTCCTTACTGCGGCCAGTCTGCCAGAAGCGATATGTCACTCGTTGTGTATCTTAAGAGATTCATCGTTACTCTTTCCATAGGTTACTGGTATTCTCTGATTCAATGCCTCTCGTGACGAAATAGTGGCTATCTTAATAGTGCAATACTTCTTCCTCCCAGTTGCTCACACAGTTTACTACTTTTTTGTGTAGTTTTTGTCTGCCAGAAACTATAATTCACTAGTTTTGTATCATAAAAGAGTCATCGTTTCTCCTCCTAGGGGTTATTCGAGACCTCTTAATCCAAACCGCAAGTAACGAGGCATTGGCTACCTTAAGAGAGTCATAGTTACTCGTCCCAATTGCTCACCCAGTCTGCCACTTTTCCTTACTGCGGCCAGTCTGCCAGAAGCGATATGTCACTCGCTGTGTATCTTAAGAGATTCATCGTTACTCTTTCCATAGGTTACTGGTATTCTCTGATTCAATGCCTCTCGTGACGAAAAAGTGGCTATCTTAATAGTGAAATACTTCTTCCTCCCAGTTGCTCACACAGTTTACTACTTTTTTGTGTAGTTTTTGTCTGCCAGAAACTATAATTCACTAGTTTTGTATCATAAAAGAGTCATCGTTTCTCCTCCTAGGGATTTTCGAGATTTCTTAATCCAAACCGCAAGTAACGAGGCATTGGCTACCTTAAGAGAGTCATAGTTACTCGTCCCCATTGCTCACCCAGTCTGCCACTTTTTCTTACTGTGGCCAGTCTGCCAGAAGCGATATGTCACTCGTTGTGTATCGTAAGAGATTCATCGTTACTCCTTCCATAGGTTACTGGTATTCTCTGAGTCAATACCCCTCTTGACGAAAAAGTGGCTATCTTAATAGTGCAATACTTCTTCCTCCGAGTTGCTCACACAGTTTACTGCTTTTTGTGTAGTTTTTGTCTGCCAGAAACTATAATTCACTAGTTGTGTATCATAAAAGAGTCATCGTTTCTCCTCCTAGGGGTTATTCGAGATTTCTTAATAAAAACCGCAAGTAACGAGGCATTGGCTACCTTAAGAGAGTCATAGTTACTCGTCCCAATTGCTCACCCAGTCTGCCACTTTTCCTTACTGCGGCCAGTCTGCCAGAAGCGATATGTCACTCGTTGTGTATCTTAAGAGATTCATCGTTACTCCTTCCATAGGTTACTGGTATTCTCTGAGTCAATACCTCTCGTGACGAAAAAGTGGCTATCTTAATAGTGCAATACTTCTTCCTCCGAGTTGCTCACACAGTTTACTACTTTTTGTGTACTTGCCAGTCTGCCAGAAGCGATATGTCACTAGTTGTGTATCATAAAAGAGTCATCGTTTCTCCTCCTATGGGTTATTCGAGATTTCTTAATCCAAACCGCAAGTAACGAGGCATTGGCTACCTTAAGAGAGTCATAGTTACTCGTCCCAATTGCTCACCCAGTCTGCCACTTTTCCTTACTGCGGCCAGTCTGCCAGAAGCGATATGTGACTCGTTGTGTATCTTAAGAGTTTCATCGTTACTCTTTCCATAGGTTACTGGTATTCTCTGATTCAATGCCTCTCGTGACGAAAAAGTGGCTATCTTAATAGTGCAATACTTCTTCCTCCCATTTGCTCACACAGTTTACTACTTTTTTGTGTAGTTTTTGTCTGCCAGAAACTATAATTCACTACTTTTGTATCATAAAAGGGTCATCGTTTCTCCTCCTAGGGGTTATTCGAGACCTCTTAATGCAAACCGCAAGTAACGAGGCATTGGCTACCTTAAGAGAGTCATAGTTACTCGTCCCAATTGCTCACCCAGTCTGCCACTTTTCCTTACTGCGGCCAGTCTGCCAGAAGCGATATGTCACTCGTTGTGTATCTTAAGAGATTCATCGTTACTCTTTCCATAGGTTACTGGTATTCTCTGATTGAATGCCTCTCGTGACGAAAAAGTGGCTATCTTAATAGTGCAATACTTCTTCCTCCCAGTTGCTCACACAGTTTACTACTTTTTTGTGTAGTTTTTGTCTGCCAGAAACTATAATTCACTAGTTTTGTATCATAAAAGAGTCATCGTTTCTCCTCCTAGGGGTTATTCGAGACCTCTGAATCCAAACCGCAAGTAACGAGGCATTGGCTACCTTAAGAGAGTCATAGTTACTCGTCCCAATTGCTCACCCAGTCTGCCACTTTTTCTTACTGCGGCCAGTCTGCCAGAAGCGATATGTCACTCGTTGTGTATCTTAAGAGATTCATCGTTACTCCTTCCATAGGTTACTGGTATTCTCTGAGTCAATACCTCTCGTGACGAAAAAGTGGCTATCTTAATAGTGCAATACTTCTTCCTCCGAGTTGCTCACACAGTTTACTACTTTTTGTGTAGTTTTTGTCTGCCAGAAACTATAATTCACTAGCTGTGTATCATAAAAGAGTCATCGTTTCTCCTCCTAGGGGTTATTCGAGACCTCTTAATGCAAACCGCAAGTAACGAGGCATTGGCTACCTTAAGAGAGTCATAGTTACTCGTCCCAATTGCACACCCAGTCTGCCACTTTTCCTTACTGCGGCCAGTCTGCCAGAAGCGATATGTCACTCGTTGTGTATCTTAAGAGATTCATCGTTACTCTTTCCATAGGTTACTGGTATTCTCTGATTCAATGCCTCTCGTTACGAAAAAGTGGCTATCTTAATAGTGCAATACTTCTTCCTCCGAGTTGCTCACACAGTTTACTGCTTTTTGTGTAGTTTTTGTCTGCCAGAAACTATAATTCACTACTTTTGTATCATAAAAGGGTCATCGTTTCTCCTCCTAGGGGTTATTCGAGACCTCTTAATGCAAACCGCAAGTAACGAGGCATTGGCTACCTTAAGAGAGTCATAGTTACTCGTCCCCATTGCTCAACCAGTCTGCCACTTTTTCTTACTGTGGCCAGTCTGCCAGAAGCGATATGTCACTCGTTGTGTATCTTAAGAGATTCATCGTTACTCCTTCCATAGGTTACTGGTATTCTCTGAGTCAATACCTCTCTTACGAAAAAGTGGCTATCTTAATAGTGCAATACTTCTTCCTCCGTGTTGCTCACACAGTTTACTACTTTTTGTGTACTTGCCAGTCTGCCAGAAGCGATATGTCACTAGTTGTGTATCATAAAAGAGTCATCGTTTCTCCTCCTAGGGGTTATTCGAGATTTCTTAATCCAAACCGCAAGTAACGAGGCATTGGCTACCTTAAGAGAGTCATAGTTACTCGTCCCAATTGCTCACCCAGTCTGCCACTTTTCCTTACTGCGGCCAGTCTGCCAGAAGCGATATGTCACTCGTTGTGTATCTTAAGAGATTTATCGTCACTCTTTCCATAGGTTACTGGTATTCTCTGATTCAATGCATCTCGTGACGAAAAAGTGGCTATCTTAATAGTGCAATACTTCTTCCTTCCATTTGCTCACACAGTTTACTACTTTTTTGTGTAGTTTTTGTCTGCCAGACACTATAATTCACTAGTTTTGTATCATAAAAGAGTCATCGTTTCTCCTCCTAGGGGTTATTCGAGACCTCTTAATGCAAACCGCAAGTAACGAGGCATTGGCTACCTTAAGAGAGTCATAGTTACTCGTCCCAATTGCTCACCCAGTCTGCCACTTTTCCTTACTGCGGCCAGTCTGCCAGAAGCGATATGTCACTCGTTGTGTATCTTAAGAGATTCATCGTTACTCCTTCCATAGGTTACTGGTATTCTCTGAGTCAATACCTCTCGTGACGAAAAAGTGGCTATCTTAATAGTGCAATACTTCTTCCTCCGAGTTGCTCACACAGTTTACTACTTTTTGTGTAGTTTTTGTCTGCCAGAAACTATAATTCACTAGCTGTGTATCATAAAAGAGTCATCATTTCTCCTCCTAGGGGTTATTCGAGACCTCTTAATGCAAACCGCAAGTAACGAGGCATTGGCTACCTTAAGAGAGTCATAGTTACTCGTCCCAATTGCTCACCCAGTCTGCCACTTTTCCTTACTGCGGCCAGTCTGCCAGAAGCGATATGTCACTCGTTGTGTATCTTAAGAGATTCATCGTTACTCTTTCCATAGGTTACTGGTATTGTCTGATTCAATGCCTCTCGTGACGAAAAAGTGGCTATCTTAATAGTGCAATACTTCTTCCTCCGAGTTGCTCACACAGTTTACTGCTTTTTGTGTAGTTTTTGTCTGCCAGAAACTATAATTCACTAGTTGTGTATCATAAAAGAGTCATCGTTTCTCCTCCTAGGGGTTATTCGAGATTTCTTAATCCAAAATGCAAGTAACGAGGCATTGGCTACCTTAAGAGAGTCATAGTTACTCGTCCCAATTGCTCACCCAGTCTGCCACTTTTCCTTACTGCGGCCAGTCTGCCAGAAGCGATATGTGACTCGTTGTGTATCTTAAGAGATTCATCGTTACTCTTTCCATAGGTTACTGGTATTCTCTGATTCAATGCCTCTCGTGACGAAAAAGTGGCTATCTTAATAGTGCAATACTTCTTCCTCCCATTTGCTCACACAGTTTACTACTTTTTTGTGTAGTTTTTGTCTGCCAGAAACTATAATTCACTACTTTTGTATCATAAAAGGGTCATCGTTTCTCCTCCTAGGGGTTATTCGAGACCTCCTAATGCAAACCGCAAGTAACGAGGCATTGGCTACCTTAAGAGAGTCATAGTTACTTGTCCCAATTGCTCACCCAGTCTGCCACTTTTCCTTACTGCGGCCAGTCTGCCAGAAGCGATATGTCACTCGTTGTGTATCTTAAGAGATTCATCGTTACTCTTTCCATAGGTTACTGGTATTCTCTGATTCAATGCCTCTCGTGACGAAAAAGTGGCTATCTTAATAGTGCAATACTTCTTCCTCCCAGTTGCTCACACAGTTTACTACTTTTTTGTGTAGTTTTTGTCTGCCAGAAACTATAATTCACTAGTTTTGTATCATAAAAGAGTCATCGTTTCTCCTCCTAGGGGTTATTCGAGACCTCTTAATCCAAACCGCAAGTAACGAGGCATTGGCTACCTTAAGAGAGTCATAGTTACTCGTCCCAATTGCTCACCCAGTCTGCCACTTTTTCTTACTGCGGCCAGTCTGCCAGAAGCGATATGTCACTCGTTGTGTATCTTAAGAGATTCATCGTTACTCCTTCCATAGGTTACTGGTATTCTCTGAGTCAATACCTCTCGTGACGAAAAAGTGGCTATCTTAATAGTGCAATACCTCTTCCTCCGAGTTGCTCACACAGTTTACTACTTTTTGTGTAGTTTTTGTCTGCCAGAAACTATAATTCACTAGCTGTGTATCATAAAAGAGTCATCGTTTCTCCTCCTAGGGGTTATTCGAGTCCTCTTAATCCAAACCGCAAGTAACGAGGCATTGGCTACCTTAAGAGAGTCATAGTTACTCGTCCCAATTGCACACCCAGTCTGCCACTTTTCCTTACTGCGGCCAGTCTGGCAGAAGCGATATGTCACTCGTTGTGTATCTTAAGAGATTCATCGTTACTCTTTCCATAGGTTACTGGTATTCTCTGATTCAATGCCTCTCGTGACGAAAAAGTGGCTATCTTAATAGTGCAATACTTCTTCCTCCGAGTTGCTCACACAGTTTACTGCTTTTTGTGTAGTTTTTGTCTGCCAGAAGCGATATGTCACTAGTTGTGTATCATAAAAGAGTCATCGTTTCTCCTCCTAGGGGTTATTCGAGATTTCTTAATCCAAAATGCAAGTAACGAGGCATTGGCTACCTTAAGAGAGTCATAGTTACTCGTCCCAATTGCTCACCCAGTCTGCCACTTTTCCTTACTGCGGCCAGTCTGCCAGAAGCGATATGTCACTCGTTGTGTATCTTAAGAGATTCATCGTTACTCTTTCCATAGGTTACTGGTATTCTCTGATTCAATGCCTCTCGTGACGAAAAAGTGGCTATCTTAGTAGTGCAATACTTCTTCCTCCCAGTTGCTCACACAGTTTACTACTTTTTTGTGTAGTTTTTGTCTGCCAGAAACTATAATTCACTAGTTTTGTATCATAAAAGAGTCATCGTTTCTCCTCCTAGGGGTTATTCGAGACCTCTTAATCCAAACCGCAAGTAACGAGGCATTGGCTACCTTAAGAGAGTCATAGTTACTCGTCCCAATTGCTCACCCAGTCTGCCACTTTTTCTTACTGCGGCCAGTCTGCCAGAAGCGATATGTCACTCGTTGTGTATCTTAAGAGATTCATCGTTACTCCTTCCATAGGTTACTGGTATTCTCTGAGTCAATACCTCTCGTGACGAAAAAGTGGCTATCTTAATAGTGCAATACTTCTTCCTCCGAGTTGCTCACACAGTTTACTACTTTTTGTGTAGTTTTTGTCTGCCAGAAACTATAATTCACTAGCTGTGTATCATAAAAGAGTCATCGTTTCTCCTCCTAGGGGTTATTCGAGTCCTCTTAATCCAAACCGCAAGTAACGAGGCATTGGCTACCTTAAGAGAGTCATAGTTACTCGTCCCAATTGCACACCCAGTCTGCCACTTTTCCTTACTGCGGCCAGTCTGGCAGAAGCGATATGTCACTCGTTGTGTATCTTAAGAGATTCATCGTTACTCTTTCCATAGGTTACTGGTATTCTCTGATTCAATGCCTCTCGTGACGAAAAAGTGGCTATCTTAATAGTGCAATACTTCTTCCTCCGAGTTGCTCACACAGTTTACTGCTTTTTGTGTAGTTTTTGTCTGCCAGAAGCGATATGTCACAAGTTGTGTATCATAAAAGAGTCATCGTTTCTCCTCCTAGGGGTTATTCGAGATTTCTTAATCCAAAATGCAAGTAACGAGGCATTGGCTACCTTAAGAGAGTCATAGTTACTCGTCCCAATTGCTCACCCAGTCTGCCACTTTTCCTTACTGCGGCCAGTCTGCCAGAAGCGATATGTCACTCGTTGTGTATCTTAAGAGATTCATCGTTACTCTTTCCATAGGTTACTGGTATTCTCTGATTCAATGCCTCTCGTGACGAAAAAGTGGCTATCTTAATAGTGCAATACTTCTTCCTCCCAGTTGCTCACACAGTTTACTACTTTTTTGTGTAGTTTTTGTCTGCCAGAAACTATAATTCACTAGTTTTGTATCATAAAAGAGTCATCGTTTCTCCTCCTAGGGGTTTTCGAGATTTCTTAATCCAAACCGCAAGTAACGAGGCATTGGCTACCTTAAGAGAGTCATAGTTACTCGTCCCCATTGCTCAACCAGTCTGCCACTTTTTCTTACTGTGGCCAGTCTGCCAGAAGCGATATGTCACTCGTTGTGTATCTTAAGAGATTCATCGTTACTCCTTCCATAGGTTACTGGTATTCTCTGAGTCAATACCTCTCTTACGAAAAAGTGGCTATCTTAATAGTGCAATACTTCTTCCTTCCATTTGCTCACACAGTTTACTACTTTTTTGTGTAGTTTTTGTCTGCCAGACACTATAATTCACTAGTTTTGTATCATAAAAGAGTCATCGTTTCTCCTCCTAGGGGTTATTCGAGACCTCTTAATGCAAACCGCAAGTAACGAGGCATTGGCTACCTTAAGAGAGTCATAGTTACTCGTCCCCATTGCTCAACCAGTCTGCCACTTTTTCTTACTGTGGCCAGTCTGCCAGAAGCGATATGTCACTCGTTGTGTATCTTAAGAGATTTATCGTTACTCTTTCCATAGGTTACTGGTATTCTCTGATTCAATGCATCTCGTGACGAAAAAGTGGCTATCTTAATAGTGCAATACTTCTTCCTTCCATTTGCTCACACAGTTTACTAATTTTTTGTGTAGTTTTTGTCTGCCAGACACTATAATTCACTAGTTTTGTATCATAAAAGAGTCATCGTTTCTCCTCCTAGGGGTTATTCGAGACCTCTTAATGCAAACCGCAAGTAACGAGGCATTGGCTACCTTAAGAGAGTCATAGTTACTCGTCCCAATTGCTCACCCAGTCTGCCACTTTTCCTTACTGCGGCCAGTCTGCCAGAAGCGATATGTCACTCGTTGTGTATCTTAAGAGATTCATCGTTACTCTTTCCATAGGTTACTGGTATTCTCTGATTCAATGCCTCTTGTGACAAAAAGGGGCTATCTTAATAGTGCAATACTTCTTCCTCCCAGTTGCTCACACAGTTTACTACTTTTTTGTGTAGTTTTTGTCTGCCAGAAACCATAATTCACTAGTTTTGTATCATAAAAGAGTCATCGTTTCTCCTCCTAGGGGTTATTCGAGACCTCTTAATCCAAACCGCAAGTAACGAGGCATTGGCTACCTTAAGAGAGTCATAGTTACTCGTCCCAATTGCTCACCCAGTCTGCCACTTTTCCTTACTGCGGCCAGTCTGCCAGAAGCGATATGTCACTCGTTGTGTATCTTAAGAGATTCATCGTTACTCCTTCCATAGGTTACTGGTATTCTCTGAGTCAATACCTCTCGTGACGAAAAAGTGGCTATCTTAATAGTGCAATACTTCTTCCTCCGAGTTGCTCACACAGTTTACTACTTTTTGTGTAGTTTTTGTCTGCCAGAAACTATAATTCACTAGCTGTGTATCATAAAAGAGTCATCATTTCTCCTCCTAGGGGTTATTCGAGACCTCTTAATGCAAACCGCAAGTAACGAGGCATTGGCTACCTTAAGAGAGTCATAGTTACTCGTCCCAATTGCTCACCCAGTCTGCCACTTTTCCTTACTGCGGCCAGTCTGCCAGAAGCGATATGTCACTCGTTGTGTATCTTAAGAGATTCATCGTTACTCTTTCCATAGGTTACTGGTATTGTCTGATTCAATGCCTCTCGTGACGAAAAAGTGGCTATCTTAATAGTGCAATACTTCTTCCTCCGAGTTGCTCACACAGTTTACTGCTTTTTGTGTAGTTTTTGTCTGCCAGAAACTATAATTCACTAGTTGTGTATCATAAAAGAGTCATCGTTTCTCCTCCTAGGGGTTATTCGAGATTTCTTAATCCAAAATGCAAGTAACGAGGCATTGGCTACCTTAAGAGAGTCATAGTTACTCGTCCCAATTGCTCACCCAGTCTGCCACTTTTCCTTACTGCGGCCAGTCTGCCAGAAGCGATATGTGACCCGTTGTGTATCTTAAGAGATTCATCGTTACTCTTTCCATAGGTTACTGGTATTCTCTGATTCAATGCCTCTCGTGACGAAAAAGTGGCTATCTTAATAGTGCAATACTTCTTCCTCCCATTTGCTCACACAGTTTACTACTTTTTTGTGTAGTTTTTGTCTGCCAGAAACTATAATTCACTACTTTTGTATCATAAAAGGGTCATCGTTTCTCCTCCTAGGGGTTATTCGAGACCTCCTAATGCAAACCGCAAGTAACGAGGCATTGGCTACCTTAAGAGAGTCATAGTTACTTGTCCCAATTGCTCACCCAGTCTGCCACTTTTCCTTACTGCGGCCAGTCTGCCAGAAGCGATATGTCACTCGTTGTGTATCTTAAGAGATTCATCGTTACTCTTTCCATAGGTTACTGGTATTCTCTGATTCAATGCCTCTCGTGACGAAAAAGTGGCTATCTTAATAGTGCAATACTTCTTCCTCCCAGTTGCTCACACAGTTTACTACTTTTTTGTGTAGTTTTTGTCTGCCAGAAACTATAATTCACTAGTTTTGTATCATAAAAGAGTCATCGTTTCTCCTCCTAGGGGTTATTCGAGACCTCTTAATCCAAACCGCAAGTAACGAGGCATTGGCTACCTTAAGAGAGTCATAGTTACTCGTCCCAATTGCTCACCCAGTCTGCCACTTTTTCTTACTGCGGCCAGTCTGCCAGAAGCGATATGTCACTCGTTGTGTATCTTAAGAGATTCATCGTTACTCCTTCCATAGGTTACTGGTATTCTCTGAGTCAATACCTCTCGTGACGAAAAAGTGGCTATCTTAATAGTGCAATACTTCTTCCTCCGAGTTGCTCACACAGTTTACTACTTTTTGTGTAGTTTTTGTCTGCCAGAAACTATAATTCACTAGCTGTGTATCATAAAAGAGTCATCGTTTCTCCTCCTAGGGGTTATTCGAGTCCTCTTAATCCAAACCGCAAGTAACGAGGCATTGGCTACCTTAAGAGAGTCATAGTTACTCGTCCCAATTGCACACCCAGTCTGCCACTTTTCCTTACTGCGGCCAGTCTGGCAGAAGCGATATGTCACTCGTTGTGTATCTTAAGAGATTCATCGTTACTCTTTCCATAGGTTACTGGTATTCTCTGATTCAATGCCTCTCGTGACGAAAAAGTGGCTATCTTAATAGTGCAATACTTCTTCCTCCGAGTTGCTCACACAGTTTACTGCTTTTTGTGTAGTTTTTGTCTGCCAGAAGCGATATGTCACTAGTTGTGTATCATAAAAGAGTCATCGTTTCTCCTCCTAGGGGTTATTCGAGATTTCTTAATCCAAAATGCAAGTAACGAGGCATTGGCTACCTTAAGAGAGTCATAGTTACTCGTCCCAATTGCTCACCCAGTCTGCCACTTTTCCTTACTGTGGCCAGTCTGCCAGAAGCGATATGTCACTCGTTGTGTATCTTAAGAGATTCATCGTTACTCTTTCCATAGGTTACTGGTATTCTCTGATTCAATGCCTCTCGTGACGAAAAAGTGGCTATCTTAATAGTGCAATACTTCTTCCTCCCAGTTGCTCACACAGTTTACTACTTTTTTGTGTAGTTTTTGTCTGCCAGAAACTATAATTCACTAGTTGTGTATCATAAAAGAGTCATCGTTTCTCCTCCTAGGGGTTTTCGAGATTTCTTAATCCAAACCGCAAGTAACGAGGCATTGGCTACCTTAAGAGAGTCATAGTTACTCGTCCCCATTGCTCAACCAGTCTGCCACTTTTTCTTACTGTGGCCAGTCTGCCAGAAGCGATATGTCACTCGTTGTGTATCTTAAGAGATTCATCGTTACTCCTTCCATAGGTTACTGGTATTCTCTGAGTCAATACCTCTCTTACGAAAAAGTGGCTATCTTAATAGTGCAATACTTCTTCCTCCGTGTTGCTCACACAGTTTACTACTTTTTGTGTACTTGCCAGTCTGCCAGAAGCGATATGTCACTAGTTGTGTATCATAAAAGAGTCATCGTTTCTCCTCCTAGGGGTTATTCGAGATTTCTTAATCCAAACCGCAAGTAACGAGGCATTGGCTACCTTAAGAGAGTCATAGTTACTCGTCCCAATTGCTCACCCAGTCTGCCACTTTTCCTTACTGCGGCCAGTCTGCCAGAAGCGATATGTCACTCGTTGTGTATCTTAAGAGATTTATCGTTACTCTTTCCATAGGTTACTGGTATTCTCTGATTCAATGCATCTCGTGACGAAAAAGTGGCTATCTTAATAGTGCAATACTTCTTCCTTCCATTTGCTCACACAGTTTACTACTTTTTTGTGTAGTTTTTGTCTGCCAGACACTATAATTCACTAGTTTTGTATCATAAAAGAGTCATCGTTTCTCCTCCTAGGGGTTATTCGAGACCTCTTAATGCAAACCGCAAGTAACGAGGCATTGGCTACCTTAAGAGAGTCATAGTTACTCGTCCCAATTGCTCACCCAGTCTGCCACTTTTCCTTACTGCGGCCAGTCTGCCAGAAGCGATATGTCACTCGTTGTGTATCTTAAGAGATTCATCGTTACTCTTTCCATAGGTTACTGGTATTCTCTGATTCAATGCCTCTTGTGACAAAAAGGGGCTATCTTAATAGTGCAATACTTCTTCCTCCCAGTTGCTCACACAGTTTACTACTTTTTTGTGTAGTTTTTGTCTGCCAGAAACCATAATTCACTAGTTTTGTATCATAAAAGAGTCATCGTTTCTCCTCCTAGGGGTTATTCGAGACCTCTTAATCCAAACCGCAAGTAACGAGGCATTGGCTACCTTAAGAGAGTCATAGTTACTCGTCCCAATTGCTCACCCAGTCTGCCACTTTTCCTTACTGCGGCCAGTCTGCCAGAAGCGATATGTCACTCGTTGTGTATCTTAAGAGATTCATCGTTACTCCTTCCATAGGTTACTGGTATTCTCTGAGTCAATACCTCTCGTGACGAAAAAGTGGCTATCTTAATAGTGCAATACTTCTTCCTCCGAGTTGCTCACACAGTTTACTACTTTTTGTGTAGTTTTTGTCTGCCAGAAACTATAATTCACTAGCTGTGTATCATAAAAGAGTCATCATTTCTCCTCCTAGGGGTTATTCGAGACCTCTTAATGCAAACCGCAAGTAACGAGGCATTGGCTACCTTAAGAGAGTCATAGTTACTCGTCCCAATTGCTCACCCAGTCTGCCACTTTTCCTTACTGCGGCCAGTCTGCCAGAAGCGATATGTCACTCGTTGTGTATCTTAAGAGATTCATCGTTACTCTTTCCATAGGTTACTGGTATTCTCTGATTCAATGCCTCTCGTGACGAAAAAGTGGCTATCTTAATAGTGCAATACTTCTTCCTCCGAGTTGCTCACACAGTTTACTGCTTTTTGTGTAGTTTTTGTCTGCCAGAAACTATAATTCACTAGTTGTGTATCATAAAAGAGTCATCGTTTCTCCTCCTAGGGGTTATTCGAGATTTCTTAATCCAAAATGCAAGTAACGAGGCATTGGCTACCTTAAGAGAGTCATAGTTACTCGTCCCAATTGCTCACCCAGTCTGCCACTTTTCCTTACTGCGGCCAGTCTGCCAGAAGCGATATGTCACTCGTTGTGTATCTTAAGAGATTTATCGTTACTCTTTCCATAGGTTACTGGTATTCTCTGATTCAATGCCTCTCGTGACGAAATAGTGGCTATCTTAATAGTGCAATACTTCTTCCTCCCAGTTGCTCACACAGTTTACTACTTTTTGTGTAGTTTTTGTCTGCCAGAAACTATAATTCACTAGTTTTGTATCATAAAAGAGTCATCGTTTCTCCTCCTAGGGGTTATTCGAGACCTCTTAATCCAAACCGCAAGTAACGAGGCATTGGCTACCTTAAGAGAGTCATAGTTACTCGTCCCAATTGCTCACCCAGTCTGCCACTTTTCCTTACTGCGGCCAGTCTGCCAGAAGCGATATGTCACTCGCTGTGTATCTTAAGAGATTCATCGTTACTCTTTCCATAGGTTACTGGTATTCTCTGATTCAATGCCTCTCGTGACGAAAAAGTGGCTATCTTAATAGTGCAATACTTCTTCCTCCCAGTTGCTCACACAGTTTACTACTTTTTTGTGTAGTTTTTGTCTGCCAGAAACTATAATTCACTAGTTTTGTATCATAAAAGAGTCATCGTTTCTCCTCCTAGGGATTTTCGAGATTTCTTAATCCAAACCGCAAGTAACGAGGCATTGGCTACCTTAAGAGAGTCATAGTTACTCGTCCCCATTGCTCACCCAGTCTGCCACTTTTTCTTACTGTGGCCAGTCTGCCAGAAGCGATATGTCACTCGTTGTGTATCGTAAGAGATTCATCGTTACTCCTTCCATAGGTTACTGGTATTCTCTGACTCAATACCTCTCTTGACGAAAAAGTGGCTATCTTAATAGTGCAATACTTCTTCCTCCGAGTTGCTCACACAGTTTACTGCTTTTTGTGTAGTTTTTGTCTGCCAGAAACAATAATTCACTAGTTGTGTATCATAAAAGAGTCATCGTTTCTCCTCCTAGGGGTTATTCGAGATTTCTTAATAAAAACCGCAAGTAACGAGGCATTGGCTACCTTAAGAGAGTCATAGTTACTCGTCCCAATTGCTCACCCAGTCTGCCACTTTTCCTTACTGCGGCCAGTCTGCCAGAAGCGATATGTCACTCGTTGTGTATCTTAAGAGATTCATCGTTACTCCTTCCATAGGTTACTGGTATTCTCTGAGTCAATACCTCTCGTGACGAAAAAGTGGCTATCTTAATAGTGCAATACTTCTTCCTCCGAGTTGCTCTCACAGTTTACTACTTTTTGTGTACTTGCCAGTCTGCCAGAAGCGATATGTCACTAGTTGTGTATCATAAAAGAGTCATCGTTTCCCCTCCTAGGGGTTATTCGAGATTTCTTAATCCAAACCGCAAGTAACGAGGCATTGGCTACCTTAAGAGAGTCATAGTTACTCGTCCCAATTGCTCACCCAGTCTGCCACTTTTCCTTACTGCGGCCAGTCTGCCAGAAGCGATATGTGACTCGTTGTGTATCTTAAGAGATTCATCGTTACTCTTTCCATACGTTACTGGTATTCTCTGATTCAATGCCTCTCGTGACGAAAAAGTGGCTATCTTAATAGTGCAATACTTCTTCCTCCCATTTGCTCACACAGTTTACTACTTTTTTGTGTAGTTTTTGTCTGCCAGAAACTATAATTCACTAGTTTTGTATCATAAAAGGGTCATCGTTTCTCCTCCTAGGGGTTATTCGAGACCTCTTAATGCAAACCGCAAGTAACGAGGCATTGGCTACCTTAAGAGAGTCATAGTTACTCGTCCCAATTGCTCACCCAGTCTGCCACTTTTCCTTACTGCGGCCAGTCTGCCAGAAGCGATATGTCACTCGTTGTGTATCTTAAGAGATTCATCGTTACTCTTTCCATAGGTTACTGGTATTCTCTGATTCAATGCCTCTCGTGACGAAAAAGTGGCTATCTTAATAGTGCAATACTTCTTCCTCCCAGTTGCTCACACAGTTTACTACTTTTTTGTGTAGTTTTTGTCTGCCAGAAACTATAATTCACTAGTTTTGTATCATAAAAGAGTCATCGTTTCTCCTCCTAGGGGTTTTCGAGATTTCTTAATCCAAACCGCAAGTAACGAGGCATTGGCTACCTTAAGAGAGTCATAGTTACTCGTCCCCATTGCTCAACCAGTCTGCCACTTTTTCTTACTGTGGCCAGTCTGCCAGAAGCGATATGTCACTCGTTGTGTATCTTAAGAGATTCATCGTTACTCCTTCCATAGGTTACTGGTATTCTCTGAGTCAATACCTCTCTTACGAAAAAGTGGCTATCTTAATAGTGCAATACTTCTTCCTCCGTGTTGCTCACACAGTTTACTACTTTTTGTGTACTTGCCAGTCTGCCAGAAGCGATATGTCACTAGTTGTGTATCATAAAAGAGTCATCGTTTCTCCTCCTAGGGGTTATTCGAGATTTCTTAATCCAAACCGCAAGTAACGAGGCATTGGCTACCTTAAGAGAGTCATAGTTACTCGTCCCAATTGCTCACCCAGTCTGCCACTTTTCCTTACTGCGGCCAGTCTGTCAGAAGCGATATGTCACTCGTTGTGTATCTTAAGAGATTTATCGTTACTCTTTCCATAGGTTACTGGTATTCTCTGATTCAATGCATCTCGTGACGAAAAAGTGGCTATCTTAATAGTGCAATACTTCTTCCTCCGAGTTGCTCACACAGTTTACTACTTTTTGTGTAGTTTTTGTCTGCCAGAAACTATAATTCACTAGTTGTGTATCATAAAAGAGTCATCGTTTCTCCTCCTAGGGGTTATTCGAGATTTCTTAATCCAAAATGCAAGTAACGAGGCATTGGCTACCTTAAGAGAGTCATAGTTACTCGTCTCAATTGCTCACCCAGTCTGCCACTTTTCCTTACTGCGGCCAGTCTGCCAGAAGCGATATGTCACTCGTTGTGTATCTTAAGAGATTCATCGTTACTCTTTCCATAGGTTACTGGTATTCTCTGATTCAATGCCTCTCGTGACGAAATAGTGGCTATCTTAATAGTGCAATACTTCTTCCTCCCAGTTGCTCACACAGTTTACTACTTTTTTGTGTAGTTTTTGTCTGCCAGAAACTATAATTCACTAGTTGTGTATCATAAAAGAGTCATCGCTTCTCCTCCTAGGGGTTATTCGAGACCTATTAATCCAAACCGCAAGTAACGAGGCATTGGCTACCTTAAGAGAGTCATAGTTACTCGTCCCAATTGCTCACCCAGTCTGCCACTTTTCCTTACTGCGGCCAGTCTGCCAGAAGCGATATGTCACTCGCTGTGTATCTTAAGAGATTCATCGTTACTCTTTCCATAGGTTACTGGTATTCTCTGATTCAATGCCTCTCGTGACGAAAAAGTGGCTATCTTAATAGTGCAATACTTCTTCCTCCCAGTTGCTCACACAGTTTACTACTTTTTTGTGTAGTTTTTGTCTGCCAGAAACTATAATTCACTAGTTTTGTATCATAAAAGAGTCATCGTTTCTCCTCCTAGGGATTTTCGAGATTTCTTAATCCAAACCGCAAGTAACGAGGCATTGGCTACCTTAAGAGAGTCATAGTTACTCGTCCCCATTGCTCACCCAGTCTGCCACTTTTTCTTACTGTGGCCAGTCTGCCAGAAGCGATATGTCACTCGTTGTGTATCGTAAGAGATTCATCGTTACTCCTTCCATAGGTTACTGGTATTCTCTGAGTCAATACCTCTCTTGACGAAAAAGTGGCTATCTTAATAGTGCAATACTTCTTCCTCCGAGTTGCTCACACAGTTTACTACTTTTTGTGTACTTGCCAGTCTGCCAGAAGCGATATGTCACTAGTTGTGTATCATAAAAGAGTCATCGTTTCTCCTCCTAGGGGTTATTCGAGATTTCTTAATCCAAACCGCAAGTAACGAGGCATTGGCTACCTTAAGAGAGTCATAGTTACTCGTCCCAATTGCTCACCCAGTCTGCCACTTTTCCTTACTGCGGCCAGTCTGCCAGAAGCGATATGTGACTCGTTGTGTATCTTAAGAGATTCATCGTTACTCTTTCCATAGGTTACTGGTATTCTCTGATTCAATGCCTCTCGTGACGAAAAAGTGGCTATCTTAATAGTGCAATACTTCTTCCTCCCATTTGCTCACACAGTTTACTACTTTTTTGTGTAGTTTTTGTCTGCCAGAAACTATAATTCACTACTTTTGTATCATAAAAGGGTCATCGTTTCTCCTCCTAGGGGTTATTCGAGACCTCTTAATGCAAACCGCAAGTAACGAGGCATTGGCTACCTTAAGAGAGTCATAGTTACTCGTCCCAATTGCTCACCCAGTCTGCCACTTTTCCTTACTGCGGCCAGTCTGCCAGAAGCGATATGTCACTCGTTGTGTATCTTAAGAGATTCATCGTTACTCTTTCCATAGGTTACTGGTATTCTCTGATTCAATGCCTCTCGTGACGAAAAAGTGGCTATCTTAATAGTGCAATACTTCTTCCTCCCAGTTGCTCACACAGTTTACTACTTTTTTGTGTAGTTTTTGTCTGCCAGAAACTATAATTCACTAGTTTTGTATCATAAAAGAGTCATCGTTTCTCCTCCTAGGGGTCATTCGAGACCTCTTAATCCAAACCGCAAGTAACGAGGCATTGGCTACCTTAAGAGAGTCATAGTTACTCGTCCCAATTGCTCACCCAGTCTGCCACTTTTTCTTACTGCGGCCAGTCTGCCAGAAGCGATATGTCACTCGTTGTGTATCTTAAGAGATTCATCGTTACTCCTTCCATAGGTTACTGGTATTCTCTGAGTCAATACCTCTCGTGACGAAAAAGTGGCTATCTTAATAGTGCAATACTTCTTCCTCCGAGTTGCTCACACAGTTTACTACTTTTTGTGTAGTTTTTGTCTGCCAGAAACTATAATTCACTAGCTGTGTATCATAAAAGATTCATCGTTTCTCCTCCTAGGGGTTATTCGAGACCTCTTAATGCAAACCGCAAGTAACGAGGCATTGGCTACCTTAAGAGAGTCATAGTTACTCGTCCCAATTGCACACCCAGTCTGCCACTTTTCCTTACTGCGGCCAGTCTGCCAGAAGCGATATGTCACTCGTTGTGTATCTTAAGAGATTCATCGTTACTCTTTCCATAGGTTACTCGTATTCTCTGATTCAATGCCTCTCGTTACGAAAAAGTGGCTATCTTAATAGTGCAATACTTCTTCCTCCGAGTTGCTCACACAGTTTACTGCTTTTTGTGTATATTTTGTCTGCCAGAAACTATAATTCACTAGTTGTGTATCATAAAAGAGTCATCGTTTCTCCTCCTAGGGGTTATTCGAGATTTCTTAATCCAAAATGCAAGTAACGAGGCATTGGCTACCTTAAGAGAGTCATAGTTACTTGTCCCAATTGCTCACCCAGTCTGCCACTTTTCCTTACTGCGGCCAGTCTGCCAGAAGCGATATGTCACTCGTTGTGTATCTTAAGAGATTCATCGTTACTCTTTCCATAGGTTACTGGTATTCTCTGATTCAATGCCTCTCGTGACGAAAAAGTGGCTATCTTAATAGTGCAATACTTCTTCCTCCCAGTTGCTCACACAGTTTACTACTTTTTTGTGTAGTTTTTGTCTGCCAGAAACTATAATTCACTAGTTTTGTATCATAAAAGAGTCATCGTTTCTCCTCCTAGTGGTTTTCGAGATTTCTTAATCCAAACCGCAAGTAACGAGGCATTGGCTACCTTAAGAGAGTCATAGTTACTCGTCCCCATTGCTCAACCAGTCTGCCACTTTTTCTTACTGTGGCCAGTCTGCCAGAAGCGATATGTCACTCGTTGTGTATCTTAAGAGATTCATCGTTACTCCTTCCATAGGTTACTGGTATTCTCTGAGTCAATACCTCTCTTACGAAAAAGTGGCTATCTTAATAGTGCAATACTTCTTCCTCCGTGTTGCTCACACAGTTTACTACTGTTTGTGTACTTGCCAGTCTGCCAGAAGCGATATGTCACTAGTTGTGTATCATAAAAGAGTCATCGTTTCTCCTCCTAGGGGTTATTCGAGATTTCTTAATCCAAACCGCAAGTAACGAGGCATTGGCTACCTTAAGAGAGTCATAGTTACTCGTCCCAATTGCTCACCCAGTCTGCCACTTTTCCTTACTGCGGCCAGTCTGCCAGAAGCGATATGTCACTCGTTGTGTATCTTAAGAGATTTATCGTTACTCTTTCCATAGGTTACTGGTATTCTCTGATTCAATGCATCTCGTGACGAAAAAGTGGCTATCTTAATAGTGCAATACTTCTTCCTTCCATTTGCTCACACAGTTTACTACTTTTTTGTGTAGTTTTTGTCTGCCAGACACTATAATTCACTAGTTTTGTATCATAAAAGAGTCATCGTTTCTCCTCCTAGGGGTTATTCGAGACCTCTTAATGCAAACCGCAAGTAACGAGGCATTGGCTACCTTAAGAGAGTCATAGTTACTCGTCCCAATTGCTCACCCAGTCTGCCACTTTTCCTTACTGCGGCCAGTCTGCCAGAAGCGATATGTCACTCGTTGTGTATCTTAAGAGATTCATCGTTACTCTTTCCATAGGTTACTGGTATTCTCTGATTCAATGCCTCTTGTGACAAAAAGGGGCTATCTTAATAGTGCAAAACTTCTTCCTCCCAGTTGCTCACACAGTTTACTACTTTTTTGTGTAGTTTTTGTCTGCCAGAAACCATAATTCACTAGTTTTGTATCATAAAAGAGTCATCGTTTCTCCTCCTAGGGGTTATTCGAGACCTCTTAATCCAAACCGCAAGTAACGAGGCATTGGCTACCTTAAGAGAGTCATAGTTACTCGTCCCAATTGCTCACCCAGTCTGCCACTTTTCCTTACTGCGGCCAGTCTGCCAGAAGCGATATGTCACTCGTTGTGTATCTTAAGAGATTTATTGTTACTCCTTCCATAGGTTACTGGTATTCTCTGAGTCAATACCTCTCGTGACGAAAAAGTGGCTATCTTAATAGTGCAATACTTCTTCCTCCGAGTTGCTCACACAGTTTACTACTTTTTGTGTAGTTTTTGTCTGCCAGAAACTATAATTCACTAGCTGTGTATCATAAAAGAGTCATCATTTCTCCTCCTAGGGGTTATTCGAGACCTCTTAATGCAAACCGCAAGTAACGAGGCATTGGCTACCTTAAGAGAGTCATAGTTACTCGTCCCAATTGCTCACCCAGTCTGCCACTTTTCCTTACTGCGGCCAGTCTGCCAGAAGCGATATGTCACTCGTTGTGTATCTTAAGAGATTCATCGTTACTCTTTCCATAGGTTACTGGTATTGTCTGATTCAATGCCTCTCGTGACGAAAAAGTGGCTATCTTAATAGTGCAATACTTCTTCCTCCGAGTTGCTCACACAGTTTACTGCTTTTTGTGTAGTTTTTGTCTGCCAGAAACTATAATTCACTAGTTGTGTATCATAAAAGAGTCATCGTTTCTCCTCCTAGGGGTTATTCGAGATTTCTTAATCCAAAATGCAAGTAACGAGGCATTGGCTACCTTAAGAGAGTCATAGTTACTCGTCCCAATTGCTCACCCAGTCTGCCACTTTTCCTTACTGCGGCCAGTCTGCCAGAAGCGATATGTCACTCGTTGTGTATCTTAAGAGATTCATCGTTACTCTTTCCATAGGTTACTGGTATTCTCTGATTCAATGCCTCTCGTGACGAAAAAGTGGCTATCTTAATAGTGCAATACTTCTTCCTCCCAGTTGCTCACACAGTTTACTACTTTTTTGTGTAGTTTTTGTCTGCCAGAAACTATAATTCACTAGTTGTGTATCATAAAAGAGTCATCGTTTCTCCTCCTAGGGGTTATTCGAGATTTCTTAATCCAAAATGCAAGTAACGAGGCATTGGCTACCTTAAGAGAGTCATAGTTACTTGTCCCAATTGCTCACCCAGTCTGCCACTTTTCCTTACTGCGGCCAGTCTGCCAGAAGCGATATGTCACTCGTTGTGTATCTTAAGAGATTCATCGTTACTCTTTCCATAGGTTACTGGTATTCTCTGATTCAATGCCTCTCGTGACGAAAAAGTGGCTATCTTAATAGTGCAATACTTCTTCCTCCCAGTTGCTCACACAGTTTACTACTTTTTTGTGTAGTTTTTGTCTGCCAGAAACTATAATTCACTAGTTTTGTATCATAAAAGAGTCATCGTTTCTCCTCCTAGTGGTTTTCGAGATTTCTTAATCCAAACCGCAAGTAACGAGGCATTGGCTACCTTAAGAGAGTCATAGTTACTCGTCCCCATTGCTCAACCAGTCTGCCACTTTTTCTTACTGTGGCCAGTCTGCCAGAAGCGATATGTCACTCGTTGTGTATCTTAAGAGATTCATCGTTACTCCTTCCATAGGTTACTGGTATTCTCTGAGTCAATACCTCTCTTACGAAAAAGTGGCTATCTTAATAGTGCAATACTTCTTCCTCCGTGTTGCTCACACAGTTTACTACTGTTTGTGTACTTGCCAGTCTGCCAGAAGCGATATGTCACTAGTTGTGTATCATAAAAGAGTCATCGTTTCTCCTCCTAGGGGTTATTCGAGATTTCTTAATCCAAACCGCAAGTAACGAGGCATTGGCTACCTTAAGAGAGTCATAGTTACTCGTCCCAATTGCTCACCCAGTCTGCCACTTTTCCTTACTGCGGCCAGTCTGCCAGAAGCGATATGTCACTCGTTGTGTATCTTAAGAGATTTATCGTTACTCTTTCCATAGGTTACTGGTATTCTCTGATTCAATGCATCTCGTGACGAAAAAGTGGCTATCTTAATAGTGCAATACTTCTTCCTTCCATTTGCTCACACAGTTTACTACTTTTTTGTGTAGTTTTTGTCTGCCAGACACTATAATTCACTAGTTTTGTATCATAAAAGAGTCATCGTTTCTCCTCCTAGGGGTTATTCGAGACCTCTTAATGCAAACCGCAAGTAACGAGGCATTGGCTACCTTAAGAGAGTCATAGTTACTCGTCCCAATTGCTCACCCAGTCTGCCACTTTTCCTTACTGCGGCCAGTCTGCCAGAAGCGATATGTCACTCGTTGTGTATCTTAAGAGATTCATCGTTACTCTTTCCATAGGTTACTGGTATTCTCTGATTCAATGCCTCTTGTGACAAAAAGGGGCTATCTTAATAGTGCAAAACTTCTTCCTCCCAGTTGCTCACACAGTTTACTACTTTTTTGTGTAGTTTTTGTCTGCCAGAAACCATAATTCACTAGTTTTGTATCATAAAAGAGTCATCGTTTCTCCTCCTAGGGGTTATTCGAGACCTCTTAATCCAAACCGCAAGTAACGAGGCATTGGCTACCTTAAGAGAGTCATAGTTACTCGTCCCAATTGCTCACCCAGTCTGCCACTTTTCCTTACTGCGGCCAGTCTGCCAGAAGCGATATGTCACTCGTTGTGTATCTTAAGAGATTTATTGTTACTCCTTCCATAGGTTACTGGTATTCTCTGAGTCAATACCTCTCGTGACGAAAAAGTGGCTATCTTAATAGTGCAATACTTCTTCCTCCGAGTTGCTCACACAGTTTACTACTTTTTGTGTAGTTTTTGTCTGCCAGAAACTATAATTCACTAGCTGTGTATCATAAAAGAGTCATCATTTCTCCTCCTAGGGGTTATTCGAGACCTCTTAATGCAAACCGCAAGTAACGAGGCATTGGCTACCTTAAGAGAGTCATAGTTACTCGTCCCAATTGCTCACCCAGTCTGCCACTTTTCCTTACTGCGGCCAGTCTGCCAGAAGCGATATGTCACTCGTTGTGTATCTTAAGAGATTCATCGTTACTCTTTCCATAGGTTACTGGTATTGTCTGATTCAATGCCTCTCGTGACGAAAAAGTGGCTATCTTAATAGTGCAATACTTCTTCCTCCGAGTTGCTCACACAGTTTACTGCTTTTTGTGTAGTTTTTGTCTGCCAGAAACTATAATTCACTAGTTGTGTATCATAAAAGAGTCATCGTTTCTCCTCCTAGGGGTTATTCGAGATTTCTTAATCCAAAATGCAAGTAACGAGGCATTGGCTACCTTAAGAGAGTCATAGTTACTCGTCCCAATTGCTCACCCAGTCTGCCACTTTTCCTTACTGCGGCCAGTCTGCCAGAAGCGATATGTCACTCGTTGTGTATCTTAAGAGATTCATCGTTACTCTTTCCATAGGTTACTGGTATTCTCTGATTCAATGCCTCTCGTGACGAAAAAGTGGCTATCTTAATAGTGCAATACTTCTTCCTCCCAGTTGCTCACACAGTTTACTACTTTTTTGTGTAGTTTTTGTCTGCCAGAAACTATAATTCACTAGTTTTGTATCATAAAAGAGTCATCGTTTCTCCTCCTAGGGGTTTTCGAGATTTCTTAATCCAAACCGCAAGTAACGAGGCATTGGCTACCTTAAGAGAGTCATAGTTACTCGTCCCCATTGCTCAACCAGTCTGCCACTTTTTCTTACTGTGGCCAGTCTGCCAGAAGCGATATGTCACTCGTTGTGTATCTTAAGAGATTCATCGTTACTCCTTCCATAGGTTACTGGTATTCTCTGAGTCAATACCTCTCTTACGAAAAAGTGGCTATCTTAATAGTGCAATACTTCTTCCTCCGAGTTGCTCAGACAGTTTACTGCTTTTTGTGTAGTTTTTGTCTGCCAGAAACTATAATTCACTAGTTGTGTATCATAAAAGAGTCATCGTTTCTCCTCCTAGGGGTTATTCGAGATTTCTTAATCCAAAATGCAAGTAACGAGGCATTGGCTACCTTAAGAGAGTCATAGTTACTCGTCCCAATTGCTCACCCAGTCTGCCACTTTTCCTTACTGCGGCCAGTCTGCCAGAAGCGATATGTCACTCGTTGTGTATCTTAAGAGATTCATCGTTACTCTTTCCATAGGTTACTGGTATTCTCTGATTCAATGCCTCTCGTGACGAAAAAGTGGCTATCTTAATAGTGCAATACTTCTTCCTCCCAGTTGCTCACACAGTTTACTACTTTTTTGTGTAGTTTTTGTCTGCCAGAAACTATAATTCACTAGTTTTGTATCATAAAAGAGTCATCGTTTCTCCTCCTAGGGGTTTTCGAGATTTCTTAATCCAAACCGCAAGTAACGAGGCATTGGCTACCTTAAGAGAGTCATAGTTACTCGTCCCCATTGCTCAACCAGTCTGCCACTTTTTCTTACTGTGGCCAGTCTGCCAGAAGCGATATGTCACTCGTTGTGTATCTTAAGAGATTCATCGTTACTCCTTCCATAGGTTACTGGTATTCTCTGAGTCAATACCTCTCTTACGAAAAAGTGGCTATCTTAATAGTGCAATACTTCTTCCTCCGAGTTGCTCACACAGTTTACTGCTTTTTGTGTAGTTTTTGTCTGCCAGAAACTATAATTCACTAGTTGTGTATCATAAAAGAGTCATCGTTTCTCCTCCTAGGGGTTATTCGAGATTTCTTAATCCAAAATGCAAGTAACGAGGCATTGGCTACCTTAAGAGAGTCATAGTTACTTGTCCCAATTGCTCACCCAGTCTGCCACTTTTCCTTACTGCGGCCAGTCTGCCAGAAGCGATATGTCACTCGTTGTGTATCTTAAGAGATTCATCGTTACTCTTTCCATAGGTTACTGGTATTCTCTGATTCAATGCCTCTCGTGACGAAAAAGTGGCTATCTTAATAGTGCAATACTTCTTCCTCCCTGTTGCTCACACAGTTTACTACTTTTTTGTGTAGTTTTTGTCTGCCAGAAACTATAATTCACTAGTTTTGTATCATAAAAGAGTCATCGTTTCTCCTCCTAGTGGTTTTCGAGATTTCTTAATCCAAACCGCAAGTAACGAGGCATTGGCTACCTTAAGAGAGTCATAGTTACTCGTCCCCATTGCTCAACCAGTCTGCCACTTTTTCTTACTGTGGCCAGTCTGCCAGAAGCGATATGTCACTCGTTGTGTATCTTAAGAGATTCATCGTTACTCCTTCCATAGGTTACTGGTATTCTCTGAGTCAATACCTCTCTTACGAAAAAGTGGCTATCTTAATAGTGCAATACTTCTTCCTCCGTGTTGCTCACACAGTTTACTACTGTTTGTGTACTTGCCAGTCTGCCAGAAGCGATATGTCACTAGTTGTGTATCATAAAAGAGTCATCGTTTCTCCTCCTAGGGGTTATTCGAGATTTCTTAATCCAAACCGCAAGTAACGAGGCATTGGCTACCTTAAGAGAGTCATAGTTACTCGTCCCAATTGCTCACCCAGTCTGCCACTTTTCCTTACTGCGGCCAGTCTGCCAGAAGCGATATGTCACTCGTTGTGTATCTTAAGAGATTTATCGTTACTCTTTCCATAGGTTACTGGTATTCTCTGATTCAATGCATCTCGTGACGAAAAAGTGGCTATCTTAATAGTGCAATACTTCTTCCTTCCATTTGCTCACACAGTTTACTACTTTTTTGTGTAGTTTTTGTCTGCCAGACACTATAATTCACTAGTTTTGTATCATAAAAGAGTCATCGTTTCTCCTCCTAGGGGTTATTCGAGACCTCTTAATGCAAACCGCAAGTAACGAGGCATTGGCTACCTTAAGAGAGTCATAGTTACTCGTCCCAATTGCTCACCCAGTCTGCCACTTTTCCTTACTGCGGCCAGTCTGCCAGAAGCGATATGTCACTCGTTGTGTATCTTAAGAGATTCATCGTTACTCTTTCCATAGGTTACTGGTATTCTCTGATTCAATGCCTCTTGTGACAAAAAGGGGCTATCTTAATAGTGCAAAACTTCTTCCTCCCAGTTGCTCACACAGTTTACTACTTTTTTGTGTAGTTTTTGTCTGCCAGAAACCATAATTCACTAGTTTTGTATCATAAAAGAGTCATCGTTTCTCCTCCTAGGGGTTATTCGAGACCTCTTAATCCAAACCGCAAGTAACGAGGCATTGGCTACCTTAAGAGAGTCATAGTTACTCGTCCCAATTGCTCACCCAGTCTGCCACTTTTCCTTACTGCGGCCAGTCTGCCAGAAGCGATATGTCACTCGTTGTGTATCTTAAGAGATTTATTGTTACTCCTTCCATAGGTTACTGGTATTCTCTGAGTCAATACCTCTCGTGACGAAAAAGTGGCTATCTTAATAGTGCAATACTTCTTCCTCCGAGTTGCTCACACAGTTTACTACTTTTTGTGTAGTTTTTGTCTGCCAGAAACTATAATTCACTAGCTGTGTATCATAAAAGAGTCATCATTTCTCCTCCTAGGGGTTATTCGAGACCTCTTAATGCAAACCGCAAGTAACGAGGCATTGGCTACCTTAAGAGAGTCATAGTTACTCGTCCCAATTGCTCACCCAGTCTGCCACTTTTCCTTACTGCGGCCAGTCTGCCAGAAGCGATATGTCACTCGTTGTGTATCTTAAGAGATTCATCGTTACTCTTTCCATAGGTTACTGGTATTGTCTGATTCAATGCCTCTCGTGACGAAAAAGTGGCTATCTTAATAGTGCAATACTTCTTCCTCCGAGTTGCTCACACAGTTTACTGCTTTTTGTGTAGTTTTTGTCTGCCAGAAACTATAATTCACTAGTTGTGTATCATAAAAGAGTCATCGTTTCTCCTCCTAGGGGTTATTCGAGATTTCTTAATCCAAAATGCAAGTAACGAGGCATTGGCTACCTTAAGAGAGTCATAGTTACTCGTCCCAATTGCTCACCCAGTCTGCCACTTTTCCTTACTGCGGCCAGTCTGCCAGAAGCGATATGTCACTCGTTGTGTATCTTAAGAGATTCATCGTTACTCTTTCCATAGGTTACTGGTATTCTCTGATTCAATGCCTCTCGTGACGAAAAAGTGGCTATCTTAATAGTGCAATACTTCTTCCTCCCAGTTGCTCACACAGTTTACTACTTTTTTGTGTAGTTTTTGTCTGCCAGAAACTATAATTCACTAGTTTTGTATCATAAAAGAGTCATCGTTTCTCCTCCTAGGGGTTTTCGAGATTTCTTAATCCAAACCGCAAGTAACGAGGCATTGGCTACCTTAAGAGAGTCATAGTTACTCGTCCCCATTGCTCAACCAGTCTGCCACTTTTTCTTACTGTGGCCAGTCTGCCAGAAGCGATATGTCACTCGTTGTGTATCTTAAGAGATTCATCGTTACTCCTTCCATAGGTTACTGGTATTCTCTGAGTCAATACCTCTCTTACGAAAAAGTGGCTATCTTAATAGTGCAATACTTCTTCCTCCGAGTTGCTCAGACAGTTTACTACTTTTTGTGTACTTGCCAGTCTGCCAGAAGCGATATGTCACTAGTTGTGTATCATAAAAGAGTCATCGTTTCTCCTCCTAGGGGTTATTCGAGATTTCTTAATCCAAACCGCAAGTAACGAGGCATTGGCTACCTTAAGAGAGTCATAGTTACTCGTCCCAATTGCTCACCCAGTCTGCCACTTTTCCTTACTGCGGCCAGTCTGCCAGAAGCGATATGTCACTCGTTGTGTATCTTAAGAGATTTATCGTTACTCTTTCCATAGGTTACTGGTATTCTCTGATTCAATGCCTCTCGTGACGAAAAAGTGGCTATCTTAATAGTGAAATACTTCTTCCTTCCATTTGCTCACACATTTTACTACTTTTTTGTGTAGTTTTTGTCTGCCAGAAACTATAATTCACTAGTTTTGTATCATAAAAGAGTCATCGTTTCTCCTCCTAGGGGTTATTCGAGACCTCTTAATGCAAACCGCAAGTAACGAGGCATTGGCTACCTTAAGAGAGTCATAGTTACTCGTCCCAATTGCTCACCCAGTCTGCCACTTTTCCTTACTGCGGCCAGTCTGCCAGAAGCGATATGTCACTCGTTGTGTATCTTAAGAGATTCATCGTTACTCTTTCCATAGGTTACTGGTATTCTCTGACTCAATGCCTCTCGTTACGAAAAAGTGGCTATCTTAATAGTGCAATACTTCTTCCTCCGAGTTGCTCACACAGTTTACTGCTTTTTGTGTAGTTTTTGTCTGCCAGAAACTATAATTCACTAGTTGTGTATCATAAAAGAGTCATCGTTTCTCCTCCTAGGGGTTATTCGAGATTTCTTAATCCAAAATGCAAGTAACGAGGCATTGGCTACCTTAAGAGAGTCATAGTTACTCGTCCCAATTGCTCACCCAGTCTGCCACTTTTCCTTACTGCGGCCAGTCTGCCAGAAGCGATATGTCACTCGTTGTGTATCTTAAGAGATTCATCGTTACTCTTTCCATAGGTTACTGGTATTCTCTGATTCAATGCATCTCGTGACGAAAAAGTGGCTATCTTAATAGTGCAATACTTCTTCCTTCCATTTGCTCACACAGTTTACTACTTTTTTGTGTAGTTTTTGTCTGCCAGACACTATAATTCACTAGTTTTGTATCATAAAAGAGTCATCGTTTCTCCTCCTAGGGGTTATTCGAGACCTCTTAATGCAAACCGCAAGTAACGAGGCATTGGCTACCTTAAGAGAGTCATAGTTACTCGTCCCAATTGCTCACCCAGTCTGCCACTTTTCCTTACTGCGGCCAGTCTGCCAGAAGCGATATGTCACTCGTTGTGTATCTTAAGAGATTCATCGTTACTCTTTCCATAGGTTACTGGTATTCTCTGATTCAATGCCTCTTGTGACAAAAAGGGGCTATCTTAATAGTGCAAAACTTCTTCCTCCCAGTTGCTCACACAGTTTACTACTTTTTTGTGTAGTTTTTGTCTGCCAGAAACCATAATTCACTAGTTTTGTATCATAAAAGAGTCATCGTTTCTCCTCCTAGGGGTTATTCGAGACCTCTTAATCCAAACCGCAAGTAACGAGGCATTGGCTACCTTAAGAGAGTCATAGTTACTCGTCCCAATTGCTCACCCAGTCTGCCACTTTTCCTTACTGCGGCCAGTCTGCCAGAAGCGATATGTCACTCGTTGTGTATCTTAAGAGATTCATTGTTACTCCTTCCATAGGTTACTGGTATTCTCTGAGTCAATACCTCTCGTGACGAAAAAGTGGCTATCTTAATAGTGCAATACTTCTTCCTCCGAGTTGCTCACACAGTTTACTACTTTTTGTGTAGTTTTTGTCTGCCAGAAACTATAATTCACTAGCTGTGTATCATAAAAGAGTCATCATTTCTCCTCCTAGGGGTTATTCGAGACCTCTTAATGCAAACCGCAAGTAACGAGGCATTGGCTACCTTAAGAGAGTCATAGTTACTCGTCCCAATTGCTCACCCAGTCTGCCACTTTTCCTTACTGCGGCCAGTCTGCCAGAAGCGATATGTCACTCGTTGTGTATCTTAAGAGATTCATCGTTACTCTTTCCATAGGTTACTGGTATTGTCTGATTCAATGCCTCTCGTGACGAAAAAGTGGCTATCTTAATAGTGCAATACTTCTTCCTCCGAGTTGCTCACACAGTTTACTGCTTTTTGTGTAGTTTTTGTCTGCCAGAAACTATAATTCACTAGTTGTGTATCATAAAAGAGTCATCGTTTCTCCTCCTAGGGGTTATTCGAGATTTCTTAATCCAAAATGCAAGTAACGAGGCATTGGCTACCTTAAGAGAGTCATAGTTACTCGTCCCAATTGCTCACCCAGTCTGCCACTTTTCCTTACTGCGGCCAGTCTGCCAGAAGCGATATGTCACTCGTTGTGTATCTTAAGAGATTCATCGTTACTCTTTCCATAGGTTACTGGTATTCTCTGATTCAATGCCTCTCGTGACGAAAAAGTGGCTATCTTAATAGTGCAATACTTCTTCCTCCCAGTTGCTCACACAGTTTACTACTTTTTTGTGTAGTTTTTGTCTGCCAGAAACTATAATTCACTAGTTTTGTATCATAAAAGAGTCATCGTTTCTCCTCCTAGGGGTTTTCGAGATTTCTTAATCCAAACCGCAAGTAACGAGGCATTGGCTACCTTAAGAGAGTCATAGTTACTCGTCCCCATTGCTCAACCAGTCTGCCACTTTTTCTTACTGTGGCCAGTCTGCCAGAAGCGATATGTCACTCGTTGTGTATCTTAAGAGATTCATCGTTACTCCTTCCATAGGTTACTGGTATTCTCTGAGTCAATACCTCTCTTACGAAAAAGTGGCTATCTTAATAGTGCAATACTTCTTCCTCCGAGTTGCTCAGACAGTTTACTACTTTTTGTGTACTTGCCAGTCTGCCAGAAGCGATATGTCACTAGTTGTGTATCATAAAAGAGTCATCGTTTCTCCTCCTAGGGGTTATTCGAGATTTCTTAATCCAAACCGCAAGTAACGAGGCATTGGCTACCTTAAGAGAGTCATAGTTACTCGTCCCAATTGCTCACCCAGTCTGCCACTTTTCCTTACTGCGGCCAGTCTGCCAGAAGCGATATGTCACTCGTTGTGTATCTTAAGAGATTTATCGTTACTCTTTCCATAGGTTACTGGTATTCTCTGATTCAATGCCTCTCGTGACGAAAAAGTGGCTATCTTAATAGTGAAATACTTCTTCCTTCCATTTGCTCACACATTTTACTACTTTTTTGTGTAGTTTTTGTCTGCCAGAAACTATAATTCACTAGTTTTGTATCATAAAAGAGTCATCGTTTCTCCTCCTAGGGGTTATTCGAGACCTCTTAATGCAAACCGCAAGTAACGAGGCATTGGCTACCTTAAGAGAGTCATAGTTACTCGTCCCAATTGCTCACCCAGTCTGCCACTTTTCCTTACTGCGGCCAGTCTGCCAGAAGCGATATGTCACTCGTTGTGTATCTTAAGAGATTCATCGTTACTCTTTCCATAGGTTACTGGTATTCTCTGACTCAATGCCTCTCGTTACGAAAAAGTGGCTATCTTAATAGTGCAATACTTCTTCCTCCGAGTTGCTCACACAGTTTACTGCTTTTTGTGTAGTTTTTGTCTGCCAGAAACTATAATTCACTAGTTGTGTATCATAAAAGAGTCATCGTTTCTCCTCCTAGGGGTTATTCGAGATTTCTTAATCCAAAATGCAAGTACCGAGGCATTGGCTACCTTAAGAGAGTCATAGTTACTCGTCCCAATTGCTCACCCAGTCTGCCACTTTTCCTTACTGCGGCCAGTCTGCCAGAAGCGATATGTCACTCGTTGTGTATCTTAAGACATTCATCGTTACTCCTTCCATAGGTTACTGGTATTCTCTGAGTCAATACCTCTCTTACGAAAAAGTGGCTATCTTAATAGTGCAATACTTCTTCCTCCGTGTTGCTCACACAGTTTACTACTTTTTGTGTACTTGCCAGTCTGCCAGAAGCGATATGTCACTAGTTGTGTATCATAAAAGAGTCATCGTTTCTCCTCCTAGGGGTTATTCGAGATTTCTTAATCCAAACCGCAAGTAACGAGGCATTGGCTACCTTAAGAGAGTCATAGATACTCGTCCCAATTGCTCACCCAGTCTGCCACTTTTCCTTACTGCGGCCAGTCTGCCAGAAGCGATATGTCACTCGTTGTGTATCTTAAGAGATTTATCGTTACTCTTTCCATAGGTTACTGGTATTCTCTGATTCAATGCATCTCGTGACGAAAAAGTAGCTATCTTAATAGTGCAATACTTCTTCCTTCCATTTGCTCACACAGTTTACTACTTTTTTGTGTAGTTTTTGTCTGCCAGACACTATAATTCACTAGTTTTGTATCATAAAAGAGTCATCGTTTCTCCTCCTAGGGGTTATTCGAGACCTCTTAATGCAAACCGCAAGTAACGAGGCATTGGCTACCTTAAGAGAGTCATAGTTACTCGTCCCAATTGCTCACCCAGTCTGCCACTTTTCCTTACTGCGGCCAGTCTGCCAGAAGCGATATGTCACTCGTTGTGTATCTTAAGAGATTCATCGTTACTCTTTCCATAGGTTACTGGTATTCTCTGATTCAATGCCTCTTGTGACAAAAAGGGGCTATCTTAATAGTGCAACACTTCTTCCTCCCAGTTGCTCACACAGTTTACTACTTTTTTGTGTAGTTTTGGTCTGCCAGAAACCATAATTCACTAGTTTTGTATCATAAAAGAGTCATCGTTTCTCCTCCTAGGGGTTATTCGAGACCTCTTAATCCAAACCGCAAGTAACGAGGCATTGGCTACCTTAAGAGAGTCATAGTTACTCGTCCCAATTGCTCACCCAGTCTGCCACTTTTCCTTACTGCGGCCAGTCTGCCAGAAGCGATATGTCACTCGTTGTGTATCTTAAGAGATTCATCGTTACTCCTTCCATAGGTTACTGGTATTCTCTGAGTCAATACCTCTCGTGACGAAAAAGTGGCTATCTTAATAGTGCAATACTTCTTCCTCCGAGTTGCTCACACACTTTACTACTTTTTGTGTAGTTTTTGTCTGCCAGAAACTATAATTCACTAGCTGTGTATCATAAAAGAGTCATCATTTCTCCTCCTAGGGGTTATTCGAGACCTCTTAATGCAAACCGCAAGTAACGAGGCATTGGCTACCTTAAGAGAGTCATAGTTACTCGTCCCAATTGCTCACCCAGTCTGCCACTTTTCTTTACTGCGGCCAGTCTGCCAGAAGCGATATGTCACTCGTTGTGTATCTTAAGAGATTCATCGTTACTCCTTCCATTGGTTACTGGTATTCTCTGAGTCAATACCTCTCTTACGAAAAAGTGGCTATCTTAATAGTGCAATACTTCTTCCTCCGAGTTGCTCAGACAGTTTACTACTTTTTGTGTACTTGCCAGTCTGCCAGAAGCGATATGTCACTAGTTGTGTATCATAAAAGAGTCATCGTTTCTCCTCCTAGGGGTTATTCGAGATTTCTTAATCCAAACCGCAAGTAACGAGGCATTGGCTACCTTAAGAGAGTCATAGTTACTCGTCCCAATTGCTCACCCAGTCTGCCACTTTTCCTTACTGCGGCCAGTCTGCCAGAAGCGATATGTCACTCGTTGTGTATCTTAAGAGATTTATCGTTACTCTTTCCATAGGTTACTGGTATTCTCTGATTCAATGCCTCTCGTGACGAAAAAGTGGCTATCTTAATAGTGAAATACTTCTTCCTTCCATTTGCTCACACATTTTACTACTTTTTTGTGTAGTTTTTGTCTGCCAGAAACTATAATTCACTAGTTTTGTATCATAAAAGAGTCATCGTTTCTCCTCCTAGGGGTTATTCGAGACCTCTTAATGCAAACCGCAAGTAACGAGGCATTGGCTACCTTAAGAGAGTCATAGTTACTCGTCCCAATTGCTCACCCAGTCTGCCACTTTTCCTTACTGCGGCCAGTCTGCCAGAAGCGATATGTCACTCGTTGTGTATCTTAAGAGATTCATCGTTACTCTTTCCATAGGTTACTGGTATTCTCTGATTCAATGCCTCTCGTTACGAAAAAGTGGCTATCTTAATAGTGCAATACTTCTTCCTCCGAGTTGCTCACACAGTTTACTGCTTTTTGTGTAGTTTTTGTCTGCCAGAAACTATAATTCACTAGTTGTGTATCATAAAAGAGTCATCGTTTCTCCTCCTAGGGGTTATTCGAGATTTCTTAATCCAAAATGCAAGTAACGAGGCATTGGCTACCTTAAGAGAGTCATAGTTACTCGTCCCAATTGCTCACCCAGTCTGCCACTTTTCCTTACTGCGGCCAGTCTGCCAGAAGCGATATGTCACTCGTTGTGTATCTTAAGAGATTCATCGTTACTCTTTCCATAGGTTACTGGTATTCTCTGATTCAATGCCTCTCGTGACGAAAAAGTGGCTATCTTAATAGTGCAATACTTCTTCCTCCCAGTTGCTCACACAGTTTACTACTTTTTCGTGTAGTTTTTGTCTGCCAGAAACTATAATTCACTAGTTTTGTATCATAAAAGAGTCATCGTTTCTCCTCCTAGGGGTTTTCGAGATTTCTTAATCCAAACCGCAAGTAACGAGGCATTGGCTACCTTAAGAGAGTCATAGTTACTCGTCCCCATTGCTCAACCAGTCTGCCACTTTTTCTTACTGTGGCCAGTCTGCCAGAAGCGATATGTCACTCGTTGTGTATCTTAAGACATTCATCGTTACTCCTTCCATAGGTTACTGGTATTCTCTGAGTCAATACCTCTCTTACGAAAAAGTGGCTATCTTAATAGTGCAATACTTCTTCCTCCGTGTTGCTCACACAGTTTACTACTTTTTGTGTACTTGCCAGTCTGCCAGAAGCGATATGTCACTAGTTGTGTATCATAAAAGAGTCATCGTTTCTCCTCCTAGGGGTTATTCGAGATTTCTTAATCCAAACCGCAAGTAACGAGGCATTGGCTACCTTGAGAGAGTCATAGATACTCGTCCCAATTGCTCACCCAGTCTGCCACTTTTCCTTACTGCGGCCAGTCTGCCAGAAGCGATATGTCACTCGTTGTGTATCTTAAGAGATTTATCGTTACTCTTTCCATAGGTTACTGGTATTCTCTGATTCAATGCATCTCGTGACGAAAAAGTGGCTATCTTAATAGTGCAATACTTCTTCCTTCCATTTGCTCACACAGTTTACTACTTTTTTGTGTAGTTTTTGTCTGCCAGACACTATAATTCACTAGTTTTGTATCATAAAAGAGTCATCGTTTCTCCTCCTAGGGGTTATTCGAGACCTCTTAATGCAAACCGCAAGTAACGAGGCATTGGCTACCTTAAGAGAGTCATAGTTACTCGTCCCAATTGCTCACCCAGTCTGCCACTTTTCCTTACTGCGGCCAGTCTGCCAGAAGCGATATGTCACTCGTTGTGTATCTTAAGAGATTCATCGTTACTCTTTCCATAGGTTACTGGTATTCTCTGATTCAATGCCTCTTGTGACAAAAAGGGGCTATCTTAATAGTGCAACACTTCTTCCTCCCAGTTGCTCACACAGTTTACTACTTTTTTGTGTAGTTTTGGTCTGCCAGAAACCATAATTCACTAGTTTTGTATCATAAAAGAGTCATCGTTTCTCCTCCTAGGGGTTATTCGAGACCTCTTAATCCAAACCGCAAGTAACGAGGCATTGGCTACCTTAAGAGAGTCATAGTTACTCGTCCCAATTGCTCACCCAGTCTGCCACTTTTCCTTACTGCGGCCAGTCTGCCAGAAGCGATATGTCACTCGTTGTGTATCTTAAGAGATTCATCGTTACTCCTTCCATAGGTTACTGGTATTCTCTGAGTCAATACCTCTCGTGACGAAAAAGTGGCTATCTTAATAGTGCAATACTTCTTCCTCCGAGTTGCTCACACAGTTTACTACTTTTTGTGTAGTTTTTGTCTGCCAGAAACTATAATTCACTAGCTGTGTATCATAAAAGAGTCATCGTTTCTCCTCCTAGGGGTTATTCGAGACCTCTTAATGCAAACCGCAAGTAACGAGGCATTGGCTACCTTAAGAGAGTCATAGTTACTCGTCCCAATTGCTCACCCAGTCTGCCACTTTTCCTTACTGCGGCCAGTCTGCCAGAAGCGATATGTCACTCGTTGTGTATCTTAAGAGATTCATCGTTACTCTTTCCATAGGTTACTGGTATTGTCTGATTCAATGCCTCTCGTGACGAAAAAGTGGCTATCTTATTAGTGCAATACTTCTTCCTCCGAGTTGCTCACACAGTTTACTGCTTTTTGTGTAGTTTTTGTCTGCCAGAAACTATAATTCACTAGCTGTGTATCATAAAAGAGTCATCGTTTCTCCTCCTAGGGGTTATTCGAGACCTCTTAATGCAAACCGCAAGTAACGAGGCATTGGCTACCTTAAGAGAGTCATAGTTACTCGTCCCAATTGCACACCCAGTCTGCCACTTTTCCTTACTGCGGCCAGTCTGCCAGAAGCGATATGTCACTCGTTGTGTATCTTAAGAGATTCATCGTTACTCTTTCCATAGGTTACTGGTATTCTCTGATTCAATGCCTCTCGTTACGAAAAAGTGGCTATCTTAATAGTGCAATACTTCTTCCTCCGAGTTGCTCACACAGTTTACTGCTTTTTGTGTAGTTTTTGTCTGCCAGAAACTATAATTCACTAGTTGTGTATCATAAAAGAGTCATCGTTTCTCCTCCTAGGGGTTATTCGAGATTTCTTAATCCAAAATGCAAGTAACGAGGCATTGGCTACCTTAAGAGAGTCATAGTTACTCGTCCCAATTGCTCACCCAGTCTGCCACTTTTCCTTACTGCGGCCAGTCTGCCAGAAGCGATATGTCACTCGTTGTGTATCTTAAGAGATTCATCGTTACTCTTTCCATAGGTTACTGGTATTCTCTGATTCAATGCCTCTCGTGACGAAAAAGTGGCTATCTTAATAGTGCAATACTTCTTCCTCCCAGTTGCTCACACAGTTTACTACTTTTTTGTGTAGTTTTTGTCTGCCAGAAACTATAATTCACTAGTTTTGTATCATAAAAGAGTCATCGTTTCACCTCCTAGGGGTTTTCGAGATTTCTTAATCCAAACCGCAAGTAACGAGGCTTTGGCTACCTTAAGAGAGTCATAGTTACTCGTCCCCATTGCTCAACCAGTCTGCCACTTTTTCTTACTGTGGCCAGTCTGCCAGAAGCGATATGTCACTCGTTGTGTATCTTAAGAGATTCATCGTTACTCCTTCCATAGGTTACTGGTATTCTCTGAGTCAATACCTCTCTTACGAAAAAGTGGCTATCTTAATAGTGCAATACTTCTTCCTCCGTGTTGCTCACACAGTTTACTACTTTTTGTGTACTTGCCAGTCTGCCAGAAGCGATATGTCACTAGTTGTGTATCATAAAAGAGTCATCGTTTCTCCTCCTAGGGGTTATTCGAGATTTCTTAATCCAAACCGCAAGTAACGAGGCATTGGCTACCTTAAGAGAGTCATAGTTACTCGTCCCAATTGCTCACCCAGTCTGCCACTTTTCCTTACTGCGGCCAGTCTGCCAGAAGCGATATGTCACTCGTTGTGTATCTTAAGAGATTTATCGTTACTCTTTCCATAGGTTACTGGTATTCTCTGATTCAATGCATCTCGTGACGAAAAAGTGGCTATCTTAATAGTGCAATACTTCTTCCTTCCATTTGCTCACACAGTTTACTACTTTTTTGTGTAGTTTTTGTCTGCCAGACACTATAATTCACTAGTTTTGTATCATAAAAGAGTCATCGTTTCTCCTCCTAGGGGTTATTCGAGACCTCTTAATGCAAACCGCAAGTAACGAGGCATTGGCTACCTTAAGAGAGTCATAGTTACTCGTCCCAATTGCTCACCCAGTCTGCCACTTTTCCTTACTGCGGCCAGTCTGCCAGAAGCGATATGTCACTCGTTGTGTATCTTAAGAGATTCATCGTTACTCTTTCCATAGGTTACTGGTATTCTCTGATTCAATGCCTCTTGTGACAAAAAGGGGCTATCTTAATAGTGCAATACTTCTTCCTCCCAGTTGCTCACACAGTTTACTACTTTTTTGTGTAGTTTTTGTCTGCCAGAAACCATAATTCACTAGTTTTGTATCATAAAAGAGTCATCGTTTCTCCTCCTAGGGGTTATTCGAGACCTCTTAATCCAAACCGCAAGTAACGAGGCATTGGCTACCTTAAGAGAGTCATAGTTACTCGTCCCAATTGCTCACCCAGTCTGCCACTTTTCCTTACTGCGGCCAGTCTGCCAGAAGCGATATGTCACTCGTTGTGTATCTTAAGAGATTCATCGTTACTCCTTCCATAGGTTACTGGTATTCTCTGAGTCAATACCTCTCGTGACGAAAAAGTGGCTATCTTAATAGTGCAATACTTCTTCCTCCGAGTTGCTCACACAGTTTACTACTTTTTGTGTACTTGCCAGTCTGCCAGAAGCGATATGTCACTAGTTGTGTATCATAAAAGAGTCATCGTTTCTCCTCCTAGGGGTTATTCGAGATTTCTTAATCCAAACCGCAAGTAACGAGGCATTGGCTACCTTAAGAGAGTCATAGTTACTCGTCCCAATTGCTCACCCAGTCTGCCACTTTTCCTTACTGCGGCCAGTCTGCCAGAAGCGATATGTCACTCGTTGTGTATCTTAAGAGATTTATCGTTACTCTTTCCATAGGTTACTGGTATTCTCTGATTCAATGCATCTCGTGACGAAAAAGTGGCTATCTTAATAGTGCAATACTTCTTCCTTCCATTTGCTCACACAGTTTACTACTTTTTTGTGTAGTTTTTGTCTGCCAGACACTATAATTCACTAGTTTTGTATCATAAAAGAGTCATCGTTTCTCCTCCTAGGGGTTATTCGAGACCTCTTAATGCAAACCGCAAGTAACGAGGCATTGGCTACCTTAAGAGAGTCATAGTTACTCGTCCCAATTGCTCACCCAGTCTGCCACTTTTCCTTACTGCGGCCAGTCTGCCAGAAGCGATATGTCACTCGTTGTGTATCTTAAGAGATTCATCGTTACTCTTTCCATAGGTTACTGGTATTCTCTGATTCAATGCCTCTTGTGACAAAAAGGGGCTATCTTAATAGTGCAATACTTCTTCCTCCCAGTTGCTCACACAGTTTACTACTTTTTTGTGTAGTTTTTGTCTGCCAGAAACCATAATTCACTAGTTTTGTATCATAAAAGAGTCATCGTTTCTCCTCCTAGGGGTTATTCGAGACCTCTTAATCCAAACCGCAAGTAACGAGGCATTGGCTACCTTAAGAGAGTCATAGTTACTCGTCCCAATTGCTCACCCAGTCTGCCACTTTTCCTTACTGCGGCCAGTCTGCCAGAAGCGATATGTCACTCGTTGTGTATCTTAAGAGATTCATCGTTACTCCTTCCATAGGTTACTGGTATTCTCTGAGTCAATACCTCTCTTACGAAAAAGTGGCTATCTTAATAGTGCAATACTTCTTCCTCCGTGTTGCTCACACAGTTTACTACTTTTTGTGTACTTGCCAGTCTGCCAGAAGCGATATGTCACTAGTTGTGTATCATAAAAGAGTCATCGTTTCTCCTCCTAGGGGTTATTCGAGATTTCTTAATCCAAACCGCAAGTAACGAGGCATTGGCTACCTTAAGAGAGTCATAGTTACTCGTCCCAATTGCTCACCCAGTCTGCCACTTTTCCTTACTGCGGCCAGTCTGCCAGAAGCGATATGTCACTCGTTGTGTATCTTAAGAGATTTATCGTTACTCTTTCCATAGGTTACTGGTATTCTCTGATTCAATGCATCTCGTGACGAAAAAGTGGCTATCTTAATAGTGCAATACTTCTTCCTTCCATTTGCTCACACAGTTTACTACTTTTTTGTGTAGTTTTTGTCTGCCAGACACTATAATTCACTAGTTTTGTATCATAAAAGAGTCATCGTTTCTCCTCCTAGGGGTTATTCGAGACCTCTTAATGCAAACCGCAAGTAACGAGGCATTGGCTACCTTAAGAGAGTCATAGTTACTCGTCCCAATTGCTCACCCAGTCTGCCACTTTTCCTTACTGCGGCCAGTCTGCCAGAAGCGATATGTCACTCGTTGTGTATCTTAAGAGATTCATCGTTACTCTTTCCATAGGTTACTGGTATTCTCTGATTCAATGCCTCTTGTGACAAAAAGGGGCTATCTTAATAGTGCAATACTTCTTCCTCCCAGTTGCTCACACAGTTTACTACTTTTTTGTGTAGTTTTTGTCTGCCAGAAACCATAATTCACTAGTTTTGTATCATAAAAGAGTCATCGTTTCTCCTCCTAGGGGTTATTCGAGACCTCTTAATCCAAACCGCAAGTAACGAGGCATTGGCTACCTTAAGAGAGTCATAGTTACTCGTCCCAATTGCTCACCCAGTCTGCCACTTTTCCTTACTGCGGCCAGTCTGCCAGAAGCGATATGTCACTCGTTGTGTATCTTAAGAGATTCATCGTTACTCCTTCCATAGGTTACTGGTATTCTCTGAGTCAATACCTCTCGTGACGAAAAAGTGGCTATCTTAATAGTGCAATACTTCTTCCTCCGAGTTGCTCACACACTTTACTACTTTTTGTGTAGTTTTTGTCTGCCAGAAACTATAATTCACTAGCTGTGTATCATAAAAGAGTCATCATTTCTCCTCCTAGGGGTTATTCGAGACCTCTTAATGCAAACCGCAAGTAACGAGGCATTGGCTACCTTAAGAGAGTCATAGTTACTCGTCCCAATTGCTCACCCAGTCTGCCACTTTTCCTTACTGCGGCCAGTCTGCCAGAAGCGATATGTCACTCGTTGTGTATCTTAAGAGATTCATCGTTACTCTTTCCATAGGTTACTGGTATTGTCTGATTCAATGCCTCTCGTGACGAAAAAGTGGCTATCTTAATAGTGCAATACTTCTTCCTCCGAGTTGCTCACACAGTTTACTGCTTTTTGTGTAGTTTTTGTCTGCCAGAAACTATAATTCACTAGCTGTGTATCATAAAAGAGTCATCGTTTCTCCTCCTAGTTGTTATTCGAGACCTCTTAATGCAAACCGCAAGTAACGAGGCATTGGCTACCTTAAGAGAGTCATAGTTACTCGTCCCAATTGCACACCCAGTCTGCCACTTTTCCTTACTGCGGCCAGTCTGCCAGAAGCGATATGTCACTCGTTGTGTATCTTAAGAGATTCATCGTTACTCTTTCCATAGGTTACTGGTATTCTCTGATTCAATGCCTCTCGTTACGAAAAAGTGGCTATCTTAATAGTGCAATACTTCTTCCTCCGAGTTGCTCACACAGTTTACTGCTTTTTGTGTAGTTTTTGTCTGCCAGAAACTATAATTCACTAGTTGTGTATCATAAAAGAGTCATCGTTTCTCCTCCTAGGGGTTATTCGAGATTTCTTAATCCAAAATGCAAGTAACGAGGCATTGGCTACCTTAAGAGAGTCATAGTTACTCGTCCCATTTGCTCACCCAGTCTGCCACTTTTCCTTACTGCGGCCAGTCTGCCAGAAGCGATATGTCACTCGTTGTGTATCTTAAGAGATTCATCGTTACTCTTTCCATAGGTTACTGGTATTCTCTGATTCAATGCCTCTCGTGACGAAAAAGTGGCTATCTTAATAGTGCAATACTTCTTCCTCCCAGTTGCTCACACAGTTTACTACTTTTTTGTGTAGTTTTTGTCTGCCAGAAACTATAATTCACTAGTTTTGTATCATAAAAGAGTCATCGTTTCTCCTCCTAGGGGTTTTCGAGATTTCTTAATCCAAACCGCAAGTAACGAGGCATTGGCTACCTTAAGAGAGTCATAGTTACTCGTCCCCATTGCTCAACCAGTCTGCCACTTTTTCTTACTGTGGCCAGTCTGCCAGAAGCGATATGTCACTCGTTGTGTATCTTAAGAGATTCATCGTTACTCCTTCCATAGGTTACTGGTATTCTCTGAGTCAATACCTCTCTTACGAAAAAGTGGCTATCTTAATAGTGCAATACTTCTTCCTCCGAGTTGCTCACACAGTTTACTGCTTTTTGTGTAGTTTTTGTCTGCCAGAAACTATAATTCACTAGTTGTGTATCATAAAAGAGTCATCGTTTCTCCTCCTAGGGGTTATTCGAGATTTCTTAATCCAAAATGCAAGTAACGAGGCATTGGCTACCTTAAGAGAGTCATAGTTACTCGTCCCAATTGCTCACCCAGTCTGCCACTTTTCCTTACTGCGGCCAGTCTGCCAGAAGCGATATGTCACTCGTTGTGTATCTTAAGAGATTCATCGTTACTCTTTCCATAGGTTACTGGTATTCTCTGATTCAATGCCTCTCGTGACGAAAAAGTGGCTATCTTAATAGTGCAATACTTCTTCCTCCCAGTTGCTCACACAGTTTACTACTTTTTTGTGTAGTTTTTGTCTGCCAGAAACTATAATTCACTAGTTTTGTATCATAAAAGAGTCATCGTTTCTCCTCCTAGGGGTTTTCGAGATTTCTTAATCCAAACCGCAAGTAACGAGGCATTGGCTACCTTAAGAGAGTCATAGTTACTCGTCCCAATTGCTCACCCAGTCTGCCACTTTTCCTTACTGCGGCCAGTCTGCCAGAAGCGATATGTCACTCGTTGTGTATCTTAAGAGATTTATCGTTACTCTTTCCATAGGTTACTGGTATTCTCTGATTCAATGCATCTCGTGACGAAAAAGTGGCTATCTTAATAGTGCAATACTTCTTCCTTCCATTTGCTCACACAGTTTACTACTTTTTAGTGTAGTTTTTGTCTGCCAGACACTATAATTCACTAGTTTTGTATCATAAAAGAGTCATCGTTTCTCCTCCTAGGGGTTATTCGAGACCTCTTAATGCAAACCGCAAGTAACGAGGCATTGGCTACCTTAAGAGAGTCATAGTTACTCGTCCCAATTGCTCACCCAGTCTGCCACTTTTCCTTACTGCGGCCAGTCTGCCAGAAGCGATATGTCACTCGTTGTGTATCTTAAGAGATTCATCGTTACTCCTTCCATAGGTTACTGGTATTCTCTGAGTCAATACCTCTCGTGACGAAAAAGTGGCTATCTTAATAGTGCAATACTTCTTCCTCCGAGTTGCTCACACATTTTACTACTTTTTGTGTAGTTTTTGTCTGCCAGAAACTATAATTCACTAGCTGTGTATCATAAAAGAGTCATCATTTCTCCTCCTAGGGGTTATTCGAGACCTCTTAATGCAAACCGCAAGTAACGAGGCATTGGCTACCTTAAGAGAGTCATAGTTACTCGTCCCAATTGCTCACCCAGTCTGCCACTTTTCCTTACTGCGGCCAGTCTGCCAGAAGCGATATGTCACTCGTTGTGTATCTTAAGAGATTCATCATAACTCTTTCCATAGGTTACTGGTATTGTCTGATTCAATGCCTCTCGTGACGAAAAAGTGGCTATCTTAATAGTGCAATACTTCTTCCTCCGAGTTGCTCACACAATTTACTGCTTTTTGTGTAGTTTTTGTCTGCCAGAAACTATAATTCACTAGTTGTGTATCATAAAAGAGTCATCGTTTCTCCTCCTAGGGGTTATTCGAGATTTCTTAATCCAAAATGCAAGTAACGAGGCATTGGCTACCTTAAGAGAGTCATAGTTACTCGTCCCAATTGCTCACCCAGTCTGCCACTTTTCCTTACTGCGGCCAGTCTGCCAGAAGCGATATGTCACTCGTTGTGTATCTTAAGAGATTCATCGTTACTCTTTCCATAGGTTACTGGTATTCTCTGATTCAATGCCTCTCGTGACGAAAAAGTGGCTATCTTAATAGTGCAATACTTCTTCCTCCCAGTTGCTCAAACAGTTTACTACTTTTTTGTGTAGTTTTTGTCTGCCAGAAACTATAATTCACTAGTTTTGTATCATAAAAGAGTCATCGTTTCTCCTCCTAGGGGTTATTCGAGACCTCTTAATCCAAACCGCAAGTAACGAGGCATTGGCTACCTTAAGAGAGTCATAGTTACTCGTCCCCATTGCTCAACCAGTCTGCCACTTTTTCTTACTGTGGCCAGTCTGCCAGAAGCGATATGTCACTCGTTGTGTATCTTAAGAGATTCATCGTTACTCCTTCCATAGGTTACTGGTATTCTCTGAGTCAATACCTCTCTTACGAAAAAGTGGCTATCTTAATAGTGCAATACTTCTTCCTCCGAGTTGCTCACACAGTTTACTACTTTTTGTGTACTTGCCAGTCTGCCAGAAGCGATATGTCACTAGTTGTGTATCATAAAAGAGTCATCGTTTCTCCTCCTAGGGGTTATTCGAGATTTCTTAATCCAAACCGCAAGTAACAAGGCATTGGCTACCTTAAGAGAGTCATAGTTACTCGTCCCAATTGCTCACCCAGTCTGCCACTTTTCCTTACTGCGGCCAGTCTGCCAGAAGCGATATGTCACTCGTTGTGTATCTTAAGAGATTTATCGTTACTCTTTCCATAGGTTACTGGTATTCTCTGATTCAATGCATCTCGTGACGAAAAAGTGGCTATCTTAATAGTGCAATACTTCTTCCTTCCATTTGCTCACACAGTTTACTACTTTTTGTGTAGTTTTTGTCTGCCAGACACTATAATTCACTAGTTTTGTATCATAAAAGAGTCATCGTTTCTCCTCCTAGGGGTTATTCGAGACCTCTTAATGCAAACCGCAAGTAACGAGGCATTGGCTACCTTAAGAGAGTCATAGTTACTCGTCCCAATTGCTCACCCAGTCTGCCACTTTTCCTTACTGCGGCCAGTCTGCCAGAAGCGATATGTCACTCGTTGTGTATCTTAAGAGATTCATCGTTACTCTTTCCATAGGTTACTGGTATTCTCTGAGTCAATACCTCTCGTGACGAAAAAGTGGCTATCTTAATAGTGCAATACTTCTTCCTCCGAGTTGCTCACACAGTTTACTACTTTTTGTGTAGTTTTTGTCTGCCAGAAACTATAATTCACTAGCTGTGTATCATAAAAGAGTCATCATTTCTCCTCCTAGGGGTTATTCGAGACCTCTTAATGCAAACCGCAAGTAACGAGGCATTGGCTACCTTAAGAGAGTCATAGTTACTCGTCCCAATTGCTCACCCAGTCTGCCACTTTTCCTTACTGCGGCCAGTCTGCCAGAAGCGATATGTCACTCGTTGTGTATCTTAAGAGATTCATCGTTACTCCTTCCATAGGTTACTGGTATTCTCTGAGTCAATACCTCTCGTGACGAAAAAGTGGCTATCTTAATAGTGCAATACTTCTTCCTCCGAGTTGCTCACACATTTTACTACTTTTTGTGTAGTTTTTGTCTGCCAGAAACTATAATTCACTAGCTGTGTATCATAAAAGAGTCATCATTTCTCCTCCTAGGGGTTATTCGAGACCTCTTAATGCAAACCGCAAGTAACGAGGCATTGGCTACCTTAAGAGAGTCATAGTTACTCGTCCCAATTGCTCACCCAGTCTGCCACTTTTCCTTACTGCGGCCAGTCTGCCAGAAGCGATATGTCACTCGTTGTGTATCTTAAGAGATTCATCATAACTCTTTCCATAGGTTACTGGTATTGTCTGATTCAATGCCTCTCGTGACGAAAAAGTGGCTATCTTAATAGTGCAATACTTCTTCCTCCGAGTTGCTCACACAATTTACTGCTTTTTGTGTAGTTTTTGTCTGCCAGAAACTATAATTCACTAGTTGTGTATCATAAAAGAATCATCGTTTCTCCTCCTAGGGGTTATTCGAGATTTCTTAATCCAAAATGCAAGTAACGAGGCATTGGCTACCTTAAGAGAGTCATAGTTACTCGTCCCAATTGCTCACCCAGTCTGCCACTTTTCCTTACTGCGGCCAGTCTGCCAGAAGCGATATGTCACTCGTTGTGTATCTTAAGAGATTCATCGTTACTCTTTCCATAGGTTACTGGTATTCTCTGATTCAATGCCTCTCGTGACGAAAAAGTGGCTATCTTAATAGTGCAATACTTCTTCCTCCCAGTTGCTCAAACAGTTTACTACTTTTTTGTGTAGTTTTTGTCTGCCAGAAACTATAATTCACTAGTTTTGTATCATAAAAGAGTCATCGTTTCTCCTCCTAGGGGTTATTCGAGACCTCTTAATCCAAACCGCAAGTAACGAGGCATTGGCTACCTTAAGAGAGTCATAGTTACTCGTCCCCATTGCTCAACCAGTCTGCCACTTTTTCTTACTGTGGCCAGTCTGCCAGAAGCGATATGTCACTCGTTGTGTATCTTAAGAGATTCATCGTTACTCCTTCCATAGGTTACTGGTATTCTCTGAGTCAATACCTCTCTTACGAAAAAGTGGCTATCTTAATAGTGCAATACTTCTTCCTCCGAGTTGCTCACACAGTTTACTACTTTTTGTGTACTTGCCAGTCTGCCAGAAGCGATATGTCACTAGTTGTGTATCATAAAAGAGTCATCGTTTCTCCTCCTAGGGGTTATTCGAGATTTCTTAATCCAAACCGCAAGTAACGAGGCATTGGCTACCTTAAGAGAGTCATAGTTACTCGTCCCAATTGCTCACCCAGTCTGCCACTTTTCCTTACTGCGGCCAGTCTGCCAGAAGCGATATGTCACTCGTTGTGTATCTTAAGAGATTTATCGTTACTCTTTCCATAGGTTACTGGTATTCTCTGATTCAATGCATCTCGTGACGAAAAAGTGGCTATCTTAATAGTGCAATACTTCTTCCTTCCATTTGCTCACACAGTTTACTACTTTTTGTGTAGTTTTTGTCTGCCAGACACTATAATTCACTAGTTTTGTATCATAAAAGAGTCATCGTTTCTCCTCCTAGGGGTTATTCGAGACCTCTTAATGCAAACCGCAAGTAACGAGGCATTGGCTACCTTAAGAGAGTCATAGTTACTCGTCCCAATTGCTCACCCAGTCTGCCACTTTTCCTTACTGCGGCCAGTCTGCCAGAAGCGATATGTCACTCGTTGTGTATCTTAAGAGATTCATCGTTACTCTTTCCATAGGTTACTGGTATTCTCTGAGTCAATACCTCTCGTGACGAAAAAGTGGCTATCTTAATAGTGCAATACTTCTTCCTCCGAGTTGCTCACACAGTTTACTACTTTTTGTGTAGTTTTTGTCTGCCAGAAACTATAATTCACTAGCTGTGTATCATAAAAGAGTCATCATTTCTCCTCCTAGGGGTTATTCGAGACCTCTTAATGCAAACCGCAAGTAACGAGGCATTGGCTACCTTAAGAGAGTCATAGTTACTCGTCCCAATTGCTCACCCAGTCTGCCACTTTTCCTTACTGCGGCCAGTCTGCCAGAAGCGATATGTCACTCGTTGTGTATCTTAAGAGATTCATCGTTACTCTTTCCATAGGTTACTGGTATTGTCTGATTCAATGCCTCTCGTGACGAAAAAGTGGCTATCTTAATAGTGCAATACTTCTTCCTCCGAGTTGCTCACACGGTTTACTGCTTTTTGTGTAGTTTTTGTCTGCCAGAAACTATAATTCACTAGTTGTGTATCATAAAAGAGTCATCGTTTCTCCTCCTAGGGGTTATTCGAGATTTCTTAATCCAAAATGCAAGTAACGAGGCATTGGCTACCTTAAGAGAGTCATAGTTACTCGTCCCAATTGCTCACCCAGTCTGCCACTTTTCCTTACTGCGGCCAGTCTGCCAGAAGCGATATGTCACTCGTTGTGTATCTTAAGAGATTCATCGTTACTCTTTCCATAGGTTACTGGTATTCTCTGATTCAATGCCTCTCGTGACGAAACAGTGGCTATCTTAATAGTGCAATACTTCTTCCTCCCAGTTGCTCACACAGTTTACTACTTTTTTGTGTAGTTTTTGTCTGCCAGAAACTATAATTCACTAGTTTTGTATCATAAAAGAGTCATCGTTTCTCCTCCTAGGGGTTTTCGAGATTTCTTAATCCAAACCGCAAGTAACGAGGCATTGGCTACCTTAAGAGAGTCATATTTACTCGTCCCCATTGCTCAACCAGTCTGCCACTTTTTCTTACTGTGGCCAGTCTGCCAGAAGCGATATGTCACTCGTTGTGTATCTTAAGAGATTCATCGTTACTCCTTCCATAGGTTACTGTTATTCTCTGAGTCAATACCTCTCTTACGAAAAAGTGGCTATCTTAATAGTGCAATACTTCTTCCTCCGAGTTGCTCACACAGTTTACTACTTTTTGTGTACTTGCCAGTCTGCCAGAAGCGATATGTCACTAGTTGTGTATCATAAAAGAGTCATCGTTTCTCCTCCTAGGGGTTATTCGAGATTTCTTAATGCAAACCGCAAGTAACGAGGCATTGGCTACCTTAAGAGAGTCATAGTTACTCGTCCCAATTGCTCACCCAGTCTGCCACTTTTCCTTACTGCGGCCAGTCTGCCAGAAGCGATATGTCACTCGTTGTGTATCTTAAGAGATTTATCGTTACTCTTTCCATAGGTTACTGGTATTCTCTGATTCAATGCCTCTCGTGACGAAAAAGTGGCTATCTTAATAGTGCAATACTTCTTCCTTCCATTTGCTCACACAGTTTACTACTTTTTTGTGTAGTTTTTGTCTGCCAGAAACTATAATTCACTAGTTTTGTATCATAAAAGAGTCATCGTTTCTCCTCCTAGGGGTTATTCGAGACCTCTTAATGCAAACCGCAAGTAACGAGGCATTGGCTACCTTAAGAGAGTCATAGTTACTCGTCCCAATTGCTCACCCAGTCTGCCACTTTTCCTTACTGCGGCCAGTCTGCCAGAAGCGATATGTCACTCGTTGTGTATCTTAAGAGATTCATCGTTACTCTTTCCATAGGTTACTGGTATTCTCTGATTCAATGCCTCTCGTTACGAAAAAGTGGCTATCTTAATAGTGCAATACTTCTTCCTCCGAGTTGCTCACACAGTTTACTGCTTTTTGTGTAGTTTTTGTCTGCCAGAAACTATAATTCACTAGTTGTGTATCATAAAAGAGTCATCGTTTCTCCTCCTAGGGGTTATTCGAGATTTCTTAATCCAAACCGCAAGTAACGAGGCATTGGCTACCTTAAGAGAGTCATAGTTACTCGTCCCAATTGCTCACCCAGTCTGCCACTTTTCCTTACTGCGGCCAGTCTGCCAGAAGCGATATGTCACTCGTTGTGTATCTTAAGAGATTTATCGTTACTCTTTCCATAGGTTACTGGTATTCTCTGATTCAATGCATCTCGTGACGAAAAAGTGGCTATCTTAATAGTGCAATACTTCTTCCTTCCATTTGCTCACACAGTTTACTACTTTTTGTGTAGTTTTTGTCTGCCAGACACTATAATTCACTAGTTTTGTATCATAAAAGAGTCATCGTTTCTCCTCCTAGGGGTTATTCGAGACCTCTTAATGCAAACCGCAAGTAACGAGGCATTGGCTACCTTAAGAGAGTCATAGTTACTCGTCCCAATTGCTCACCCAGTCTGCCACATTTCCTTACTGCGGCCAGTCTGCCAGAAGCGATATGTCACTCGTTGTGTATCTTAAGAGATTCATCGTTACTCTTTCCATAGGTTACTGGTATTCTCTGAGTCAATACCTCTCGTGACGAAAAAGTGGCTATCTTAATAGTGCAATACTTCTTCCTCCGAGTTGCTCACACAGTTTACTACTTTTTGTGTAGTTTTTGTCTGCCAGAAACTATAATTCACTAGCTGTGTATCATAAAAGAGTCATCATTTCTCCTCCTAGGGGTTATTCGAGACCTCTTAATGCAAACCGCAAGTAACGAGGCATTGGCTACCTTAAGAGAGTCATAGTTACTCGTCCCAATTGCTCACCCAGTCTGCCACTTTTCCTTACTGCGGCCAGTCTGCCAGAAGCGATATGTCACTCGTTGTGTATCTTAAGAGATTCATCGTTACTCTTTCCATAGGTTACTGGTATTGTCTGATTCAATGCCTCTCGTGACGAAAAAGTGGCTATCTTAATAGTGCAATACTTCTTCCTCCGAGTTGCTCACACGGTTTACTGCTTTTTGTGTAGTTTTTGTCTGCCAGAAACTATAATTCACTAGTTGTGTATCATAAAAGAGTCATCGTTTCTCCTCCTAGGGGTTATTCGAGATTTCTTAATCCAAAATGCAAGTAACGAGGCATTGGCTACCTTAAGAGAGTCATAGTTACTCGTCCCAATTGCTCACCCAGTCTGCCACTTTTCCTTACTGCGGCCAGTCTGCCAGAAGCGATATGTCACTCGTTGTGTATCTTAAGAGATTCATCGTTACTCTTTCCATAGGTTACTGGTATTCTCTGATTCAATGCCTCTCGTGACGAAAAAGTGGCTATCTTAATAGTGCAATACTTCTTCCTCCCAGTTGCTCACACAGTTTACTACTTTTTTGTGTAGTTTTTGTCTGCCAGAAACTATAATTCACTAGTTTTGTATCATAAAAGAGTCATCGTTTCTCCTCCTAGGGGTTTTCGAGATTTCTTAATCCAAACCGCAAGTAACGAGGCATTGGCTACCTTAAGAGAGTCATATTTACTCGTCCCCATTGCTCAACCAGTCTGCCACTTTTTCTTACTGTGGCCAGTCTGCCAGAAGCGATATGTCACTCGTTGTGTATCTTAAGAGATTCATCGTTACTCCTTCCATAGGTTACTGTTATTCTCTGAGTCAATACCTCTCTTACGAAAAAGTGGCTATCTTAATAGTGCAATACTTCTTCCTCCGAGTTGCTCACACAGTTTACTACTTTTTGTGTACTTGCCAGTCTGCCAGAAGCGATATGTCACTAGTTGTGTATCATAAAAGAGTCATCGTTTCTCCTCCTAGGGGTTATTCGAGATTTCTTAATCCAAACCGCAAGTAACGAGGCATTGGCTACCTTAAGAGAGTCATAGTTACTCGTCCCAATTGCTCACCCAGTCTGCCACTTTTCCTTACTGCGGCCAGTCTGCCAGAAGCGATATGTCACTCGTTGTGTATCTTAAGAGATTCATCGTTACTCTTTCCATAGGTTACTGGTATTCTCTGATTCAATGCCTCTCGTTACGAAAAAGTGGCTATCTTAATAGTGCAATACTTCTTCCTCCGAGTTGCTCACACAGTTTACTGCTTTTTGTGTAGTTTTTGTCTGCCAGAAACTATAATTCACTAGTTGTGTATCATAAAAGAGTCATCGTTTCTCCTCCTAGGGGTTATTCGAGATTTCTTAATCCAAAATGCAAGTAACGAGGCATTGGCTACCTTAAGAGAGTCATAGTTACTCGTCCCAATTGCTCACCCAGTCTGCCACTTTTCCTTACTGCGGCCAGTCTGCCAGAAGCGATATGTCACTCGTTGTGTATCTTAAGAGATTCATCGTTACTCTTTCCATAGGTTACTGGTATTCTCTGATTCAATGCCTCTCGTTACGAAAAAGTGGCTATCTTAATAGTGCAATACTTCTTCCTCCGAGTTGCTCACACAGTTTACTGCTTTTTGTGTAGTTTTTGTCTGCCAGAAACTATAATTCACTAGTTGTGTATCATAAAAGAGTCATCGTTTCTCCTCCTAGGGGTTATTCGAGATTTCTTAATCCAAAATGCAAGTAACGAGGCATTGGCTACCTTAAGAGAGTCATAGTTACTCGTCCCAATTGCTCACCCAGTCTGCCACTTTTCCTTACTGCGGCCAGTCTGCCAGAAGCGATATGTCACTCGTTGTGTATCTTAAGAGATTCATCGTTACTCTTTCCATAGGTTACTGGTATTCTCTGATTCAATGCCTCTCGTGACGAAAAAGTGGCTATCTTAATAGTGCAATACTTCTTCCTCCCAGTTGCTCACACAGTTTACTACTTTTTTGTGTAGTTTTTGTCTGCCAGAAACTATAATTCACTAGTTTTGTATCATAAAAGAGTCATCGTTTCTCCTCCTAGGGGTTTTCGAGATTTCTTAATCCAAACCGCAAGTAACGAGGCATTGGCTACCTTAAGAGAGTCATAGTTACTCGTCCCCATTGCTCAACCAGTCTGCCACTTTTTCTTACTGTGGCCAGTCTGCCAGAAGCGATATGTCACTAGTTGTGTATCATAAAAGAGTCATCGTTTCTCCTCCTAGGGGTTATTCGAGATTTCTTAATCCAAACCGCAAGTAACGAGGCATTGGCTACCTTAAGAGAGTCATAGTTACTCGTCCCCATTGCTCAACCAGTCTGCCACTTTTCCTTACTGCGGCCAGTCTGCCAGAAGCGATATGTCACTCGTTGTGTATCTTAAGAGATTTATCGTTACTCTTTCCATAGGTTACTGGTATTCTCTGATTCAATGCATCTCGTGACGAAAAAGTGGCTATCTTAATAGTGCAATACTTCTTCCTTCCATTTGCTCACACAGTTTACTACTTTTTTGTGTAGTTTTTGTCTGCCAGAAACTATAATTCACTAGTTTTGTATCATAAAAGAGTCATCGTTTCTCCTCCTAGGGGTTATTCGAGACCTCTTAATGCAAACCGCAAGTAACGAGGCATTGGCTACCTTAAGAGAGTCATAGTTACTCGTCCCAATTGCTCACCCAGTCTGCCACTTTTCCTTACTGCGGCCAGTCTGCCAGAAGCGATATGTCACTCGTTGTGTATCTTAAGAGATTCATCGTTACTCTTTCCATAGGTTACTGGTATTCTCTGATTCAATGCCTCTCGTTACGAAAAAGTGGCTATCTTAATAGTGCAATACTTCTTCCTCCGAGTTGCTCACACAGTTTACTGCTTTTTGTGTAGTTTTTGTCTGCCAGAAACTATAATTCACTAGTTGTGTATCATAAAAGAGTCATCGTTTCTCCTCCTAGGGGTTATTCGAGATTTCTTAATCCAAAATGCAAGTAACGAGGCATTGGCTACCTTAAGAGAGTCATAGTTACTCGTCCCAATTGCTCACCCAGTCTGCCACTTTTCCTTACTGCGGCCAGTCTGCCAGAAGCGATATGTCACTCGTTGTGTATCTTAAGAGATTCATCGTTACTCTTTCCATAGGTTACTGGTATTCTCTGATTCAATGCCTCTCGTGACGAAAAAGTGGCTATCTTAATAGTGCAATACTTCTTCCTCCCAGTTGCTCACACAGTTTACTACTTTTTTGTGTAGTTTTTGTCTGCCAGAAACTATAATTCACTAGTTTTGTATCATAAAAGAGTCATCGTTTCTCCTCCTAGGGGTTTTCGAGATTTCTTAATCCAAACCGCAAGTAACGAGGCATTGGCTACCTTAAGAGAGTCATAGTTACTCGTCCCCATTGCTCAACCAGTCTGCCACTTTTCCTTACTGCGGCCAGTCTGCCAGAAGCGATATGTCACTCGTTGTGTATCTTAAGAGATTTATCGTTACTCTTTCCATAGGTTACTGGTATTCTCTGATTCAATGCATCTCGTGACGAAAAAGTGGCTATCTTAATAGTGCAATACTTCTTCCTTCCATTTGCGCACACAGTTTACTACTTTTTTGTGTAGTTTTTGTCTGCCAGACACTATAATTCACTAGTTTTGTATCATAAAAGGGTCATCGTTTCTCCTCCTAGGGGTTATTCGAGACCTCTTAATGCAAACCGCAAGTAACGAGGCATTGGCTACCTTAAGAGAGTCATAGTTACTCGTCCCCATTGCTCAACCAGTCTGCCACTTTTCCTTACTGCGGCCAGTCTGCCAGAAGCGATATGTCACTCGTTGTGTATCTTAAGAGATTCATCGTTACTCTTTCCATAGGTTACTGGTATTCTCTGATTCAATGCCTCTTGTGACAAAAAGGGGCTATCTTAATAGTGCAATACTTCTTCCTCCCAGTTGCTCACACAGTTTATAACTTTTTTGTGTAGTTTTTGTCTGCCAGAAACCATAATTCACTAGTTTTGTATCATAAAAGAGTCATCGTTTCTCCTCCTAGGGGTTATTCGAGACCTCTTAATGCAAACCGCAAGTAACGAGGCATTGGCTACCTTAAGAGAGTCATAGTTACTCGTCCCAATTGCTCACCCAGTCTGCCACTTTTCCTTACTGCGGCCAGTCTGCCAGAAGCGATATGTCACTCGTTGTGTATCTTAAGAGATTCATCGTTACTCTTTCCATAGGTTACTGGTATTCTCTGATTCAATGCCTCTCGTTACGAAAAAGTGGCTATCTTAATAGTGCAATACTTCTTCCTCCGAGTTGCTCACACAGTTTACTGCTTTTTGTGTAGTTTTTGTCTGCCAGAAACTATAATTCACTAGTTGTGTATCATAAAAGAGTCATCGTTTCTCCTCCTAGGGGTTATTCGAGATTTCTTAATCCAAAATGCAAGTAACGAGGCATTGGCTACCTTAAGAGAGTCATAGTTACTCGTCCCAATTGCTCACCCAGTCTGCCACTTTTCCTTACTGCGGCCAGTCTGCCAGAAGCGATATGTCACTCGTTGTGTATCTTAAGAGATTCATCGTTACTCTTTCCATAGGTTACTGGTATTCTCTGATTCAATGCCTCTCGTGACGAAAAAGTGGCTATCTTAATAGTGCAATACTTCTTCCTCCCAGTTGCTCACACAGTTTACTACTTTTTTGTGTAGTTTTTGTCTGCCAGAAACTATAATTCACTAGTTTTGTATCATAAAAGAGTCATCGTTTCTCCTCCTAGGGGTTTTCGAGATTTCTTAATCCAAACCGCAAGTAACGAGGCATTGGCTACCTTAAGAGAGTCATAGTTACTCGTCCCCATTGCTCAACCAGTCTGCCACTTTTCCTTACTGCGGCCAGTCTGCCAGAAGCGATATGTCACTCGTTGTGTATCTTAAGAGATTCATCGTTACTCTTTCCATAGGTTACTGGTATTCTCTGATTCAATGCCTCTTGTGACAAAAAGGGGCTATCTTAATAGTGCAATACTTCTTCCTCCCAGTTGCTCACACAGTTTATAACTTTTTTGTGTAGTTTTTGTCTGCCAGAAACCATAATTCACTAGTTTTGTATCATAAAAGAGTCATCGTTTCTCCTCCTAGGGGTTATTCGAGACCTCTTAATGCAAACCGCAAGTAACGAGGCATTGGCTACCTTAAGAGAGTCATAGTTACTCGTCCCAATTGCTCACCCAGTCTGCCACTTTTCCTTACTGCGGCCAGTCTGCCAGAAGCGATATGTCACTCGTTGTGTATCTTAAGAGATTCATCGTTACTCTTTCCATAGGTTACTGGTATTCTCTGATTCAATGCCTCTCGTTACGAAAAAGTGGCTATCTTAATAGTGCAATACTTCTTCCTCCGAGTTGCTCACACAGTTTACTGCTTTTTGTGTAGTTTTTGTCTGCCAGAAACTATAATTCACTAGTTGTGTATCATAAAAGAGTCATCGTTTCTCCTCCTAGGGGTTATTCGAGATTTCTTAATCCAAAATGCAAGTAACGAGGCATTGGCTACCTTAAGAGAGTCATAGTTACTCGTCCCAATTGCTCACCCAGTCTGCCACTTTTCCTTACTGCGGCCAGTCTGCCAGAAGCGATATGTCACTCGTTGTGTATCTTAAGAGATTCATCGTTACTCTTTCCATAGGTTACTGGTATTCTCTGATTCAATGCCTCTCGTGACGAAAAAGTGGCTATCTTAATAGTGCAATACTTCTTCCTCCCAGTTGCTCACACAGTTTACTACTTTTTTGTGTAGTTTTTGTCTGCCAGAAACTATAATTCACTAGTTTTGTATCATAAAAGAGTCATCGTTTCTCCTCCTAGGGGTTTTCGAGATTTCTTAATCCAAACCGCAAGTAACGAGGCATTGGCTACCTTAAGAGAGTCATAGTTACTCGTCCCCATTGCTCAACCAGTCTGCCACTTTTTCTTACTGTGGCCAGTCTGCCAGAAGCGATATGTCACTAGTTGTGTATCATAAAAGAGTCATCGTTTCTCCTCCTAGGGGTTATTCGAGATTTCTTAATCCAAACCGCAAGTAACGAGGCATTGGCTACCTTAAGAGAGTCATAGTTACTCGTCCCAATTGCTCACCCAGTCTGCCACTTTTCCTTACTGCGGCCAGTCTGCCAGAAGCGATATGTCACTCGTTGTGTATCTTAAGAGATTTATCGTTACTCTTTCCATAGGTTACTGGTATTCTCTGATTCAATGCATCTCGTGACGAAAAAGTGGCTATCTTAATAGTGCAATACTTCTTCCTTCCATTTGCTCACACAGTTTACTACTTTTTTGTGTAGTTTTTGTCTGCCAGACACTATAATTCACTAGTTTTGTATCATAAAAGGGTCATCGTTTCTCCTCCTAGGGGTTATTCGAGACCTCTTAATGCAAACCGCAAGTAACGAGGCATTGGCTACCTTAAGAGAGTCATAGTTACTCGTCCCCATTGCTCAACCAGTCTGCCACTTTTCCTTACTGCGGCCAGTCTGCCAGAAGCGATATGTCACTCGTTGTGTATCTTAAGAGATTCATCGTTACTCTTTCCATAGGTTACTGGTATTCTCTGATTCAATGCCTCTTGTGACAAAAAGGGGCTATCTTAATAGTGCAATACTTCTTCCTCCCAGTTGCTCACACAGTTTATAACTTTTTTGTGTAGTTTTTGTCTGCCAGAAACCATAATTCACTAGTTTTGTATCATAAAAGAGTCATCGTTTCTCCTCCTAGGGGTTATTCGAGACCTCTTAATCCAAACCGCAAGTAACGAGGCATTGGCTACCTTAAGAGAGTCATAGTTACTCGTCCCAATTGCTCACCCAGTCTGCCACTTTTCCTTACTGCGGCCAGTCTGCCAGAAGCGATATGTCACTCGTTGTGTATCTTAAGAGATTCATCGTTACTCTTTCCATAGGTTACTGGTATTCTCTGATTCAATACCTCTCGTGACGAAAAAGTGGCTATCTTAATAGTGCAATACTTCTTCCTCCGAGTTGCTCACACAGTTTACTGCTTTTTGTGTAGTTTTTGTCTGCCAGAAACTATAATTCACTAGTTGTGTATCATAAAAGAGTCATCGTTTCTCCTCCTAGGGGTTATTCGAGATTTCTTAATCCAAAATGCAAGTAACGAGGCATTGGCTACCTTAAGAGAGTCATAGTTACTCGTCCCAATTGCTCACCCAGTCTGCCACTTTTCCTTACTGCGGCCAGTCTGCCAGAAGCGATATGTCACTCGTTGTGTATCTTAAGAGATTCATCGTTACTCTTTCCATAGGTTACTGGTATTCTCTGATTCAATGCCTCTTGTGACAAAAAGGGGCTATCTTAATAGTGCAATACTTCTTCCTCCCAGTTGCTCACACAGTTTACTACTTTTCTGTGTAGTTTTTGTCTGCCAGAAACCATAATTCACTAGTTTTGTATCATAAAAGAGTCATCGTTTCTCCTCCTAGGGGTTATTCGAGACCTCTTAATCCAAACCGCAAGTAACGAGGCATTGGCTACCTTAAGAGAGTCATAGTTACTCGTCCCAATTGCTCACCCAGTCTGCCACTTTTCCTTACTGCGGCCAGTCTGCCAGAAGCGATATGTCACTCGTTGTGTATCTTAAGAGATTCATCGTTACTCCTTCCATAGGTTACTGGTATTCTCTGAGTCAATACCTCTCGTGACGAAAAAGTGGCTATCTTAATAGTGCAATACTTCTTCCTCCGAGTTGCTCACACAGTTTACTACTTTTTGTGTAGTTTTTGTCTGCCAGAAACTATAATTCACTAGCTGTGTATCATAAAAGAGTCATCATTTCTCCTCCTAGGGGTTATTCGAGACCTCTTAATGCAAACCGCAAGTAACGAGGCATTGGCTACCTTAAGAGAGTCATAGTTACTCGTCCCAATTGCTCACCCAGTCTGCCACTTTTCCTTACTGCGGCCAGTCTGCCAGAAGCGATATGTCACTCGTTGTGTATCTTAAGAGATTCATCGTTACTCTTTCCATAGGTTACTGGTATTGTCTGACTCAATGCCTCTCGTGACGAAAAAGTGGCTATCTTAATAGTGCAATACTTCTTCCTCCGAGTTGCTCACACAGTTTACTGCTTTTTGTGTAGTTTTTGTCTGCCAGAAACTATAATTCACTAGCTGTGTATCATAAAAGAGTCATCGTTTCTCCTCCTAGGGGTTATTCGAGACCTCTTATTGCAAACCGCAAGTAACGAGGCATTGGCTACCTTAAGAGAGTCATAGTTACTCGTCCCAATTGCACACCCAGTCTGCCACTTTTCCTTACTGCGGCCAGTCTGCCAGAAGCGATATGTCACTCGTTGTGTATCTTAAGAGATTCATCGTTACTCTTTCCATAGGTTACTGGTATTCTCTGATTCAATGCCTCTCGTGACGAAAAAGTGGCTATCTTAATAGTGCAATACTTCTTCCTCCCAGTTGCTCACACAGTTTACTACTTTTTTGTGTAGTTTTTGTCTGCCAGAAACTATAATTCACTAGTTTTGTATCATAAAAGAGTCATCGTTTCTCCTCCTAGGGGTTTTCGAGATTTCTTAATCCAAACCGCAAGTAACGAGGCATTGGCTACCTTAAGAGAGTCATAGTTACTCGTCCCCATTGCTCAACCAGTCTGCCACTTTTTCTTACTGTGGCCAGTCTGCCAGAAGCGATATGTCACTCGTTGTGTATCTTAAGAGATTCATCGTTACTCCTTCCATAGGTTACTGGTATTCTCTGAGTCAATACCTCTCTTACGAAAAAGTGGCTATCATAATAGTGCAATACTTCTTCCTCCGTGTTGCTCACACAGTTTACTACTTTTTGTGTACTTGCCAGTCTGCGAGAAGCGATATGTCACTAGTTGTGTATCATAAAAGAGTCATCGTTTCTCCTCCTAGGGGTTATTCGAGATTTCTTAATCCAAACCGCAAGTAACGAGGCATTGGCTACCTTAAGAGAGTCATAGTTACTCGTCCCAATTGCTCACCCAGTCTGCCACTTTTCCTTACTGCGGCCAGTCTGCCAGAAGCGATATGTCACTCGTTGTGTATCTTAAGAGATTTATCGTTACTCTTTCCATAGGTTACTGGTATTCTCTGATTCAATGCATCTCGTGACGAAAAAGTGGCTATCTTAATAGTGCAATACTTCTTCCTTCCATTTGCTCACACAGTTTACTACTTTTTTGTGTAGTTTTTGTCTGCCAGACACTATAATTCACTAGTTTTGTATCATAAAAGAGTCATCGTTTCTCCTCCTAGGGGTTATTCGAGGCCTCTTAATGCAAACCGCAAGTAACGAGGCATTGGCTACCTTAAGAGAGTCATAGTTACTCGTCCCAATTGCTCACCCAGTCTGCCACTTTTCCTTACTGCGGCCAGTCTGCCAGAAGCGATATGTCACTCGTTGTGTATCTTAAGAGATTCATCGTTACTCTTTCCATAGGTTACTGGTATTCTCTGATTCAATGCCTCTTGTGACAAAAAGGGGCTATCTTAATAGTGCAATACTTCTTCCTCCCAGTTGCTCACACAGTTTACTACTTTTCTGTGTAGTTTTTGTCTGCCAGAAACCATAATTCACTAGTTTTGTATCATAAAAGAGTCATCGTTTCTCCTCCTAGGGGTTATTCGAGACCTCTTAATCCAAACCGCAAGTAACGAGGCATTGGCTACCTTAAGAGAGTCATAGTTACTCGTCCCAATTGCTCACCCAGTCTGCCACTTTTCCTTACTGCGGCCAGTCTGCCAGAAGCGATATGTCACTCGTTGTGTATCTTAAGAGATTCATCGTTACTCCTTCCATAGGTTACTGGTATTCTCTGAGTCAATACCTCTCGTGACGAAAAAGTGGCTATCTTAATAGTGCAATACTTCTTCCTCCGAGTTGCTCACACAGTTTACTACTTTTTGTGTAGTTTTTGTCTGCCAGAAACTATAATTCACTAGCTGTGTATCATAAAAGAGTCATCATTTCTCCTCCTAGGGGTTATTCGAGACCTCTTAATGCAAACCGCAAGTAACGAGGCATTGGCTACCTTAAGAGAGTCATAGTTACTCGTCCCAATTGCTCACCCAGTCTGCCACTTTTCCTTACTGCGGCCAGTCTGCCAGAAGCGATATGTCACTCGTTGTGTATCTTAAGAGATTCATCGTTACTCTTTCCATAGGTTACTGGTATTGTCTGACTCAATGCCTCTCGTGACGAAAAAGTGGCTATCTTAATAGTGCAATACTTCTTCCTCCGAGTTGCTCACACAGTTTACTGCTTTTTGTGTAGTTTTTGTCTGCCAGAAACTATAATTCACTAGCTGTGTATCATAAAAGAGTCATCGTTTCTCCTCCTAGGGGTTATTCGAGACCTCTTATTGCAAACCGCAAGTAACGAGGCATTGGCTACCTTAAGAGAGTCATAGTTACTCGTCCCAATTGCACACCCAGTCTGCCACTTTTCCTTACTGCGGCCAGTCTGCCAGAAGCGATATGTCACTCGTTGTGTATCTTAAGAGATTCATCGTTACTCTTTCCATAGGTTACTGGTATTCTCTGATTCAATGCCTCTCGTGACGAAAAAGTGGCTATCTTAATAGTGCAATACTTCTTCCTCCCAGTTGCTCACACAGTTTACTACTTTTTTGTGTAGTTTTTGTCTGCCAGAAACTATAATTCACTAGTTTTGTATCATAAAAGAGTCATCGTTTCTCCTCCTAGGGGTTTTCGAGATTTCTTAATCCAAACCGCAAGTAACGAGGCATTGGCTACCTTAAGAGAGTCATAGTTACTCGTCCCCATTGCTCAACCAGTCTGCCACTTTTTCTTACTGTGGCCAGTCTGCCAGAAGCGATATGTCACTCGTTGTGTATCTTAAGAGATTCATCGTTACTCCTTCCATAGGTTACTGGTATTCTCTGAGTCAATACCTCTCTTACGAAAAAGTGGCTATCATAATAGTGCAATACTTCTTCCTCCGTGTTGCTCACACAGTTTACTACTTTTTGTGTACTTGCCAGTCTGCCAGAAGCGATATGTCACTAGTTGTGTATCATAAAAGAGTCATCGTTTCTCCTCCTAGGGGTTATTCGAGATTTCTTAATCCAAACCGCAAGTAACGAGGCATTGGCTACCTTAAGAGAGTCATAGTTACTCGTCCCAATTGCTCACCCAGTCTGCCACTTTTCCTTACTGCGGCCAGTCTGCCAGAAGCGATATGTCACTCGTTGTGTATCTTAAGAGATTTATCGTTACTCTTTCCATAGGTTACTGGTATTCTCTGATTCAATGCATCTCGTGACGAAAAAGTGGCTATCTTAATAGTGCAATACATCTTCCTTCCATTTGCTCACACAGTTTACTACTTTTTTGTGTAGTTTTTGTCTGCCAGACACTACAATTCACTAGTTTTGTATCATAAAAGAGTCATCGTTTCTCCTCCTAGGGGTTATTCGAGACCTCTTAATGCAAACCGCAAGTAACGAGGCATTGGCTACCTTAAGAGAGTCATAGTTACTCGTCCCAATTGCTCACCCAGTCTGCCACTTTTCCTCACTGCGGCCAGTCTGCCAGAAGCGATATGTCACTCGTTGTGTATCTTAAGAGATTCATCGTTACTCTTTCCATAGGTTACTGGTATTCTCTGATTCAATGCCTCTTGTGACAAAAAGGGGCTATCTTAATAGTGCAATACTTCTTCCTCCCAGTTGCTCACACAGTTTACTACTTTTTTGTGTAGTTTTTGTCTGCCAGAAACCATAATTCACTAGTTTTGTATCATAAAAGAGTCATCGTTTCTCCTCCTAGGGGTTATTCGAGATTTCTTAATCCAAACCGCAAGTAACGAGGCATTGGCTACCTTAAGAGAGTCATAGTTACTCGTCCCAATTGCTCACCCAGTCTGCCACTTTTCCTTACTGCGGCCAGTCTGCCAGAAGCGATATGTCACTCGTTGTGTATCTTAAGAGATTCATCGTTACTCCTTCCATAGGTTACTGGTATTCTCTGAGTCAATACCTCTCGTGACGAAAAAGTGGCTATCTTAATAGTGCAATACTTCTTCCTCCGAGTTGCTCACACAGTTTACTACTTTTTGTGTAGTTTTTGTCTGCCAGAAACTATAATTCACTAGCTGTGTATCATAAAAGAGTCATCATTTCTCCTCCTAGGGGTTATTCGAGACCTCTTAATGCAAACCGCAAGTAACGAGGCATTGGCTACCTTAAGAGAGTCATAGTTACTCGTCCCAATTGCTCACCCAGTCTGCCACTTTTCCTTACTGCGGCCAGTCTGCCAGAAGCGATATGTCACTCGTTGTGTATCTTAAGAGATTCATCGTTACTCTTTCCATAGGTTACTGGTATTGTCTGATTCAATGCCTCTCGTGACGAAAAAGTGGCTATCTTAATAGTGCAATACTTCTTCCTCCGAGTTGCTCACACAGTTTACTGCTTTTTGTGTAGTTTTTGTCTGCCAGAAACTATAATTCACTAGCTGTGTATCATAAAAGAGTCATCGTTTCTCCTCCTAGGGGTTATTCGAGACCTCTTAATGCAAACCGCAAGTAACGAGGCATTGGCTACCTTAAGAGAGTCATAGTTACTCGTCCCAATTGCACACCCAGTCTGCCACTTTTCCTTACTGCGGCCAGTCTGCCAGAAGCGATATGTCACTCGTTGTGTATCTTAAGAGATTCATCGTTACTCTTTCCATAGGTTACTGGTATTCTCTGATTCAATGCCTCTCGTTACGAAAAAGTGGCTATCTTAATAGTGCAATACTTCTTCCTCCGAGTTGCTCACACAGTTTACTGCTTTTTGTGTAGTTTTTGTCTGCCAGAAACTATAATTCACTAGTTGTGTATCATAAAAGAGTCATCGTTTCTCCTCCTAGGGGTTATTCGAGATTTCTTAATCCAAAATGCAAGTAACGAGGCATTGGCTACCTTAAGAGAGTCATAGTTACTCGTCCCAATTGCTCACCCAGTCTGCCACTTTTCCTTACTGCGGCCAGTCTGCCAGAAGCGATATGTCACTCGTTGTGTATCTTGAGAGATTCATCGTTACTCTTTCCATAGGTTACTGGTATTCTCTGATTCAATGCCTCTCGTGACGAAAAAGTGGCTATCTTAATAGTGCAACACTTCTTCCTCCCAGTTGCTCACACAGTTTACTACTTTTTTGTGTAGTTTTTGTCTGCCAGAAACTATAATTCACTAGTTTTGTATCATAAAAGAGTCATCGTTTCTCCTCCTAGGGGTTTTCGAGATTTCTTAATCCAAACCGCAAGTAACGAGGCATTGGCTACCTTAAGAGAGTCATAGTTACTCGTCCCCATTGCTCAACCAGTCTGCCACTTTTTCTTACTGTGGCCAGTCTGCCAGAAGCGATATGTCACTCGTTGTGTATCTTAAGAGATTCATCGTTACTCCTTCCATAGGTTACTGGTATTCTCTGAGTCAATACCTCTCTTACGAAAAAGTGGCTATCTTAATAGTGCAATACTTCTTCCTCCGAGTTGCTCACACAGTTTACTGCTTTTTGTGTAGTTTTTGTCTGCCAGAAACTATAATTCACTAGTTGTGTATCATAAAAGAGTCATCGTTTCTCCTCCTAGGGGTTATTCGAGATTTCTTAATCCAAAATGCAAGTAACGAGGCATTGGCTACCTTAAGAGAGTCATAGTTACTCGTCCCAATTGCTCACCTAGTCTGCCACTTTTCCTTACTGCGGCCAGTCTGCCAGAAGCGATATGTCACTCGTTGTGTATCTTAAGAGATTCATCGTTACTCTTTCCATAGGTTACTGGTATTCTCTGATTCAATGCCTCTCGTGACGAAAAAGTGGCTATCTTAATAGTGCAATACTTCTTCCTCCCAGTTGCTCACACAGTTTACTACTTTTTTGTGTAGTTTTTGTCTGCCAGAAACTATAATTCACTAGTTTTGTATCATAAAAGAGTCATCGTTTCTCCTCCTAGGGGTTTTCGAGATTTCTTAATCCAAACCGCAAGTAACGAGGCATTGGCTACCTTAAGAGAGTCATAGTTACTCGTCCCAATTGCTCACCCAGTCTGCCACTTTTCCTTACTGCGGCCAGTCTGCCAGAAGCGATATGTCACTCGTTGTGTATCTTAAGAGATTTATCGTTACTCTTTCCATAGGTTACTGGTATTCTCTGATTCAATGCATCTCGTGACGAAAAAGTGGCTATCTTAATAGTGCAATACTTCTTCCTTCCATTTGCTCACACAGTTTACTACTTTTTTGTGTAGTTTTTGTCTGCCAGACACTATAATTCACTAGTTTTGTATCATAAAAGAGTCATCGTTTCTCCTCCTAGGGGTTATTCGAGACCTCTTAATGCAAACCGCAAGTAACGAGGCATTGGCTACCTTAAGAGAGTCATAGTTACTCGTCCCAATTGCTCACCCAGTCTGCCACTTTTCCTTACTGCGGCCAGTCTGCCAGAAGCGATATGTCACTCGTTGTGTATCTTAAGAGATTCATCGTTACTCTTTCCATAGGTTACTGGTATTCTCTGATTCAATGCCTCTTGTGACAAAAAGGGGCTATCTTAATAGTGCAATACTTCTTCCTCCCAGTTGCTCACACAGTTTACTACTTTTTTGTGTAGTTTTTGTCTGCCAGAAACCATAATTCACTAGTTTTGTATCATAAAAGAGTCATCGTTTCTCCTCCTAGGGGTTATTCGAGACCTCATAATCCAAACCGCAAGTAACGAGGCATTGGCTACCTTAAGAGAGTCATAGTTACTCGTCCCAATTGCTCACCCAGTCTGCCACTTTTCCTTACTGCGGCCAGTCTGCCAGAAGCGATATGTCACTCGTTGTGTATCTTAAGAGATTCATCGTTACTGCTTCCATAGGTTACTGGTATTCTCTGATTCAATGCCTCTCGTTACGAAAAAGTGGCTATCTTAATAGTGCAATACTTCTTCCTCCGAGTTGCTCACACAGTTTACTGCTTTTTGTGTAGTTTTTGTCTGCCAGAAACTATAATTCACTAGTTGTGTATCATAAAAGAGTCATCGTTTCTCCTCCTAGGGGTTATTCGAGATTTCTTAATCCAAAATGCAAGTAACGAGGCATTGGCTACCTTAAGAGAGTCATAGTTACTCGTCCCAATTGCTCACCCAGTCTGCCACTTTTCCTTACTGCGGCCAGTCTGCCAGAAGCGATATGTCACTCGTTGTGTATCTTAAGAGATTCATCGTTACTCTTTCCATAGGTTACTGGTATTCTCTGATTCAATGCCTCTCGTGACGAAAAAGTGGCTATCTTAATAGTGCAACACTTCTTCCTCCCAGTTGCTCACACAGTTTACTACTTTTTTGTGTAGTTTTTGTCTGCCAGAAACTATAATTCACTAGTTTTGTATCATAAAAGAGTCATCGTTTCTCCTCCTAGGGGTTTTCGAGATTTCTTAATCCAAACCGCAAGTAACGAGGCATTGGCTACCTTAAGAGAGTCATAGTTACTCGTCCCCATTGCTCAACCAGTCTGCCACTTTTTCTTACTGTGGCCAGTCTGCCAGAAGCGATATGTCACTCGTTGTGTATCTTAAGAGATTCATCGTTACTCCTTCCATAGGTTACTGGTATTCTCTGAGTCAATACCTCTCTTACGAAAAAGTGGCTATCTTAATAGTGCAATACTTCTTCCTCCGAGTTGCTCACACAGTTTACTGCTTTTTGTGTAGTTTTTGTCTGCCAGAAACTATAATTCACTAGTTGTGTATCATAAAAGAGTCATCGTTTCTCCTCCTAGGGGTTATTCGAGATTTCTTAATCCAAACCGCAAGTAACGAGGCATTGGCTACCTTAAGAGAGTCATAGTTACTCGTCCCAATTGCTCACCCAGTCTGCCACTTTTCCTTACTGCGGCCAGTCTGCCAGAAGCGATATGTCACTCGTTGTGTATCTTAAGAGATTCATCGTTACTCCTTCCATAGGTTACTGGTATTCTCTGAGTCAATACCTCTCGTGACGAAAAAGTGGCTATCTTAATAGTGCAATACTTCTTCCTCCGAGTTGCTCACACAGTTTACTACTTTTTGTGTAGTTTTTGTCTGCCAGAAACTATAATTCACTAGCTGTGTATCATAAAAGAGTCATCATTTCTCCTCCTAGGGGTTATTCGAGACCTCTTAATGCAAACCGCAAGTAACGAGGCATTGGCTACCTTAAGAGAGTCATAGTTACTCGTCCCAATTGCTCACCCAGTCTGCCACTTTTCCTTACTGCGGCCAGTCTGCCAGAAGCGATATGTCACTCGTTGTGTATCTTAAGAGATTCATCGTTACTCTTTCCATAGGTTACTGGTATTGTCTGATTCAATGCCTCTCGTGACGAAAAAGTGGCTATCTTAATAGTGCAATACTTCTTCCTCCGAGTTGCTCACACAGTTTACTGCTTTTTGTGTAGTTTTTGTCTGCCAGAAACTATAATTCACTAGCTGTGTATCATAAAAGAGTCATCGTTTCTCCTCCTAGGGGTTATTCGAGACCTCTTAATGCAAACCGCAAGTAACGAGGCATTGGCTACCTTAAGAGAGTCATAGTTACTCGTCCCAATTGCACACCCAGTCTGCCACTTTTCCTTACTGCGGCCAGTCTGCCAGAAGCGATATGTCACTCGTTGTGTATCTTAAGAGATTCATCGTTACTCTTTCCATAGGTTACTGGTATTCTCTGATTCAATGCCTCTCGTGACGAAAAAGTGGCTATCTTAATAGTGCAACACATCTTCCTCCCAGTTGCTCACACAGTTTACTACTTTTTTGTGTAGTTTTTGTCTGCCAGAAACTATAATTCACTAGTTTTGTATCATAAAAGAGTCATCGTTTCTCCTCCTAGGGGTTTTCGAGATTTCTTAATCCAAACCGCAAGTAACGAGGCATTGGCTACCTTAAGAGAGTCATAGTTACTCGTCCCCATTGCTCAACCCGTCTGCCACTTTTTCTTACTGTGGCCAGTCTGCCAGAAGCGATATGTCACTCGTTGTGTATCTTAAGAGATTCATCGTTACTCCTTCCATAGGTTACTGGTATTCTCTGAGTCAATACCTCTCTTACGAAAAAGTGGCTATCTTAATAGTGCAATACTTCTTCCTCCGAGTTGCTCACACAGTTTACTGCTTTTTGTGTAGTTTTTGTCTGCCAGAAACTATAATTCACTAGTTGTGTATCATAAAAGAGTCATCGTTTCTCCTCCTAGGGGTTATTCGAGATTTCTTAATCCAAAATGCAAGTAACGAGGCATTGGCTACCTTAAGAGAGTCATAGTTACTCGTCCCAATTGCTCACCTAGTCTGCCACTTTTCCTTACTGCGGCCAGTCTGCCAGAAGCGATATGTCACTCGTTGTGTATCTTAAGAGATTCATCGTTACTCTTTCCATAGGTTACTGGTATTCTCTGATTCAATGCCTCTCGTGACGAAAAAGTGGCTATCTTAATAGTGCAATACTTCTTCCTCCCAGTTGCTCACATAGTTTACTACTTTTTTGTGTAGTTTTTGTCTGCCAGAAACTATAATTCACTAGTTTTGTATCATAAAAGAGTCATCGTTTCTCCTCCTAGGGGTTTTCGAGATTTCTTAATCCAAACCGCAAGTAACGAGGCATTGGCTACCTTAAGAGAGTCATAGTTACTCGTCCCAATTGCTCACCCAGTCTGCCACTTTTCCTTACTGCGGCCAGTCTGCCAGAAGCGATATGTCACTCGTTGTGTATCTTAAGAGATTTATCGTTACTCTTTCCATAGGTTACTGGTATTCTCTGATTCAATGCATCTCGTGACGAAAAAGTGGCTATCTTAATAGTGCAATACTTCTTCCTTCCATTTGCTCACACAGTTTACTACTTTTTTGTGTAGTTTTTGTCTGCCAGACACTATAATTCACTAGTTTTGTATCATAAAAGAGTCATCGTTTCTCCTCCTAGGGGTTATTCGAGACCTCTTAATGCAAACCGCAAGTAACGAGGCATTGGCTACCTTAAGAGAGTCATAGTTACTCGTCCCAATTGCTCACCCAGTCTGCCACTTTTCCTTACTGCGGCCAGTCTGCCAGAAGCGATATGTCACTCGTTGTGTATCTTAAGAGATTCATCGTTACTCTTTCCATAGGTTACTGGTATTCTCTGATTCAATGCCTCTTGTGACAAAAAGGGGCTATCTTAATAGTGCAATACTTCTTCCTCCCAGTTGCTCACACAGTTTACTACTTTTTTGTGTAGTTTTTGTCTGCCAGAAACCATAATTCACTAGTTTTGTATCATAAAAGAGTCATCGTTTCTCCTCCTAGGGGTTATTCGAGACCTCATAATCCAAACCGCAAGTAACGAGGCATTGGCTACCTTAAGAGAGTCATAGTTACTCGTCCCAATTGCTCACCCAGTCTGCCACTTTTCCTTACTGCGGCCAGTCTGCCAGAAGCGATATGTCACTCGTTGTGTATCTTAAGAGATTCATCGTTACTGCTTCCATAGGTTACTGGTATTCTCTGAGTCAATACCTCTCGTGACGAAAAAGTGGCTATCTTAATAGTGCAATACTTCTTCCTCCGAGTTGCTCACACAGTTTACTACTTTTTGTGTAGTTTTTGTCTGCCAGAAACTATAATTCACTAGCTGTGTATCATAAAAGAGTCATCATTTCTCCTCCTAGGGGTTATTCGAGACCTCTTAATGCAAACCGCAAGTAACGAGGCATTGGCTACCTTAAGAGAGTCATAGTTACTCGTCCCAATTGCTCACCCAGTCTGCCACTTTTCCTTACTGCGGCCAGTCTGCCAGAAGCGATATGTCACTCGTTGTGTATCTTAAGAGATTCATCGTTACTCTTTCCATAGGTTACTGGTATTCTCTGATTCAATGCCTCTCGTGACGAAAAAGTGGCTATCTTAATAGTGCAATACTTCTTCCTCCGAGTTGCTCACACAGTTTACTGCTTTTTGTGTAGTTTTTGTCTGCCTAGAAACTATAATTCACTAGTTGTGTATCATAAAAGAGTCATCGTTTCTCCTCCTAGGGGTTATTCGAGATTTCTTAATCCAAAATGCAAGTAACGAGGCATTGGCTACCTTAAGAGAGTCATAGTTACTCGTCCCAATTGCTCACCCAGTCTGCCACTTTTCCTTACTGCGGCCAGTCTGCCAGAAGCGATATGTCACTCGTTGTGTATCTTAAGAGATTCATCGTTACTCTTTCCATAGGTTACTGGTATTCTCTGATTCAATGCCTCTCGTGACGAAAAAGTGGCTATCTTAATAGTGCAATACTTCTTCCTCCCAGTTGCTCACACAGTTTACTACTTTTTTGTGTAGTTTTTGTCTGCCAGAAACTATAATTCACTAGTTTTGTATCATAAAAGAGTCATCGTTTCTCCTCCTAGGGGTTTTCGAGATTTCTTAATCCAAACCGCAAGTAACGAGGCATTGGCTACCTTAAGAGAGTCATAGTTACTCGTCCCAATTGCTCACCCAGTCTGCCACTTTTCCTTACTGCGGCCAGTCTGCCAGAAGCGATATGTCACTCGTTGTGTATCTTAAGAGATTTATCGTTACTCTTTCCATAGGTTACTGGTATTCTCTGATTCAATGCATCTCGTGACGAAAAAGTGGCTATCTTAATAGTGCAATACTTCTTCCTTCCATTTGCTCACACAGTTTACTACTTTTTTGTGTAGTTTTTGTCTGCCAGACACTATAATTCACTAGTTTTGTATCATAAAAGAGTCATCGTTTCTCCTCCTAGGGGTTATTCGAGACCTCTTAATGCAAACCGCAAGTAACGAGGCATTGGCTACCTTAAGAGAGTCATAGTTACTCGTCCCAATTGCTCACCCAGTCTGCCACTTTTCCTTACTGCGGCCAGTCTGCCAGAAGCGATATGTCACTCGTTGTGTATCTTAAGAGATTCATCGTTACTCTTTCCATAGGTTACTGGTATTCTCTGATTCAATGCCTCTTGTGACAAAAAGGGGCTATCTTAATAGTGCAATACTTCTTCCTCCCAGTTGCTCACACAGTTTACTACTTTTTTGGGTAGTTTTTGTCTGCCAGAAACTATAATTCACTAGTTTTGTATCATAAAAGAGTCATCGTTTCTCCTCCTAGGGGTTATTCGAGACCTCTTAATCCAAACCGCAAGTAACGAGGCATTGGCTACCTTAAGAGAGTCATAGTTACTCGTCCCAATTGCTCACCCAGTCTGCCACTTTTCCTTACTGCGGCCAGTCTGCCAGAAGCGATATGTCACTCGTTGTGTATCTTAAGAGATTCATCGTTACTCTTTCCATAGGTTACTGGTATTGTCTGATTCAATGCCTCTCGTGACGAAAAAGTGGCTATCTTAATAGTGCAATACTTCTTCCTCCGAGTTGCTCACACAGTTTACTGCTTTTTGTGTAGTTTTTGTCTGCCAGAAACTATAATTCACTAGTTGTGTATCATAAAAGAGTCATCGTTTCTCCTCCTAGGGGTTATTCGAGATTTCTTAATCCAAAATGCAAGTAACGAGGCATTGGCTACCTTAAGAGAGTCATAGTTACTCGTCCCAATTGCTCACCCAGTCTGCCACTTTTCCTTACTGCGGCCAGTCTGCCAGAAGCGATATGTCACTCGTTGTGTATCTTAAGAGATTCATCGTTACTCTTTCCATAGGTTACTGGTATTCTCTGATTCAATGCCTCTCGTGACGAAAAAGTGGCTATCTTAATAGTGCAATACTTCTTCCTCCCAGTTGCTCACACAGTTTACTACCTTTTTGTGTAGTTTTTGTCTGCCAGAAACTATAATTCACTAGTTTTGTATCATAAAAGAGTCATCGTTTCTCCTCCTAGGGGTTTTCGAGATTTCTTAATCCAAACCGCAAGTAACGAGGCATTGGCTACCTTAAGAGAGTCATAGTTACTCGTCCCCATTGCTCAACCAGTCTGCCACTTTTTCTTACTGTGGCCAGTCTGCCAGAAGCGATATGTCACTCGTTGTGTATCTTAAGAGATTCATCGTTACTCTTTCCATAGGTTACTGGTATTCTCTGATTCAATGCCTCTTGTGACAAAAAGGGGCTATCTTAATAGTGCAATACTTCTTCCTCCCAGTTGCTCACACAGTTTACTACTTTTTTGTGTAGTTTTTGTCTGCCAGAAACCATAATTCACTAGTTTTGTATCATAAAAGAGTCATCGTTTCTCCTCCTAGGGGTTATTCGAGACCTCTTAATCCAAACCGCAAGTAACGAGGCATTGGCTACCTTAAGAGAGTCATAGTTACTCGTCCCAATTGCTCACCCAGTCTGCCACTTTTCCTTACTGCGGCCAGTCTGCCAGAAGCGATATGTCACTCGTTGTGTATCTTAAGAGATTCATCGTTACTCCTTCCATAGGTTACTGGTATTCTCTGAGTCAATACCTCTCGTGACGAAAAAGTGGCTATCTTAATAGTGCAATACTTCTTCCTCCGAGTTGCTCACACAGTTTACTACTTTTTGTGTAGTTTTTGTCTGCCAGAAACTATAATTCACTAGCTGTGTATCATAAAAGAGTCATCATTTCTCCTCCTAGTGGTTATTCGAGACCTCTTAATGCAAACCGCAAGTAACGAGGCATTGGCTACCTTAAGAGAGTCATAGTTACTCGTCCCAATTGCTCACCCAGTCTGCCACTTTTCCTTACTGCGGCCAGTCTGCCAGAAGCGATATGTCACTCGTTGTGTATCTTAAGAGATTCATCGTTACTCTTTCCATAGGTTACTGGTATTGTCTGATTCAATGCCTCTCGTGACGAAAAAGTGGCTATCTTAATAGTGCAATACTTCTTCCTTCGAGTTGCTCACACAGTTTACTGCTTTTTGTGTAGTTTTTGTCTGCCAGAAACTATAATTCACTAGTTGTGTATCATAAAAGAGTCATCGTTTCTCCTCCTAGGGGTTATTCGAGATTTCTTAATCCAAAATGCAAGTAACGAGGCATTGGCTACCTTAAGAGAGTCATAGTTACTCGTCCCAATTGCTCACCCAGTCTGCCACTTTTCCTTACTGCGGCCAGTCTGCCAGAAGCGATATGTCACACGTTGTGTATCTTAAGAGATTCATCGTTACTCTTTCCATAGGTTACTGGTATTCTCTGATTCAATGCCTCTCGTGACGAAAAAGTGGCTATCTTAATAGTGCAATACTTCTTCCTCCCAGTTGCTCACACAGTTTACTACTTTTTTGTGTAGTTTTTGTCTGCCAGAAACTATAATTCACTAGTTTTGTATCATAAAAGAGTCATCGTTTCTCCTCCTAGGGGTTTTCGAGATTTCTTAATCCAAACCGCAAGTAACGAGGCATTGGCTACCTTAAGAGAGTCATAGTTACTCGTCCCCATTACTCAACCAGTCTGCCACTTTTTCTTACTGTGGCCAGTCTGCCAGAAGCGATATGTCACTCGTTGTGTATCTTAAGAGATTCATCGTTACTCCTTCCATAGGTTACTGGTATTCTCTGAGTCAATACCTCTCTTACGAAAAAGTGGCTATCTTAATAGTGCAATACTTCTTCCTCCGAGTTGCTCACACAGTTTACTACTTTTTGTGTACTTGCCAGTCTGCCAGAAGCGATATGTCACTAGTTGTGTATCATAAAAGAGTCATCGTTTCTCCTCCTAGGGGTTATTCGAGATTTCTTAATCCAAACCGCAAGTAACGAGGCATTGGCTACCTTAAGAGAGTCATAGTTACTCGTCCCAATTGCTCACCCAGTCTGCCACTTTTCCTTACTGCGGCCAGTCTGCCAGAAGCGATATGTCACTCGTTGTGTATCTTAAGAGATTTATCGTTACTCTTTCCATAGGTTACTGGTATTCTCTGATTCAATGCCTCTCGTGACGAAAAAGTGGCTATCTTAATAGTGCAATACTTCTTCCTTCCATTTGCTCACACAGTTTACTACTTTTTTGTGTAGTTTTTGTCTGCCAGAAACTATAATTCACTAGTTTTGTATCATAAAAGAGTCATCGTTTCTCCTCCTAGGGGTTATTCGAGACCTCTTAATGCAAACCGCAAGTAACGAGGCATTGGCTACCTTAAGAGAGTCATAGTTACTCGTCCCAATTGCTCACCCAGTCTGCCACTTTTCCTTACTGCGGCCAGTCTGCCAGAAGCGATATGTCACTCGTTGTGTATCTTAAGAGATTCATCGTTACTCTTTCCATAGGTTACTGGTATTCTCTGATTCAATGCCTCTCGTTACGAAAAAGTGGCTATCTTAATAGTGCAATACTTCTTCCTCCGAGTTGCTCACACAGTTTACTGCTTTTTGTGTAGTTTTTGTCTGCCAGAAACTATAATTCACTAGCTGTGTATCATAAAAGAGTCATCGTTTCTCCTCCTAGGGGTTATTCGAGATTTCTTAATGCAAACCGCAAGTAACGAGGCATTGGCTACCTTAAGAGAGTCATAGTTACTCGTCCCAATTGCACACCCAGTCTGCCACTTTTCCTTACTGCGGCCAGTCTGCCAGAAGCGATATGTCACTCGTTGTGTATCTTAAGAGATTCATCGTTACTCTTTCCATAGGTTACTGGTATTCTCTGATTCAATGCCTCTCGTGACGAAAAAGTGGCTATCTTAATAGTGCAATACTTCTTCCTCCCAGTTGCTCACACAGTTTACTACTTTTTTGTGTAGTTTTTGTCTGCCAGAAACTATAATTCACTAGTTTTGTATCATAAAAGAGTCATCGTTTCTCCTCCTAGGGGTTTTCGAGATTTCTTAATCCAAACCGCAAGTAACGAGGCATTGGCTACCTTAAGAGAGTCATAGTTACTCGTCCCCATTGCTCAACCAGTCTGCCACTTTTTCTTACTGTGGCCAGTCTGCCAGAAGCGATATGTCACTCGTTGTGTATCTTAAGAGATTCATCGTTACTCCTTCCATAGGTTACTGGTATTCTCTGAGTCAATACCTCTCTTACGAAAAAGTGGCTATCTTAATAGTGCAATACTTCTTCCTCCGTGTTGCTCACACAGTTTACTACTTTTTGTGTACTTGCCAGTCTGCCAGAAGCGATATGTCACTAGTTGTGTATCATAAAAGAGTCATCGTTTCTCCTCCTAGGGGTTATTCGAGATTTCTTAATCCAAACCGCAAGTAACGAGGCATTGGCTACCTTAAGAGAGTCATAGTTACTCGTCCCAATTGCTCACCCAGTCTGCCACTTTTCCTTACTGCGGCCAGTCTGCCAGAAGCGATATGTCACTCGTTGTGTATCTTAAGAGATTTATCGTTACTCTTTCCATAGGTTACAGGTATTCTCTGATTCAATGCATCTCGTGACGAAAAAGTGGCTATCTTAATAGTGCAATACTTCTTCCTTCCATTTGCTCACACAGTTTACTACTTTTTTGTGTAGTTTTTGTCTGCCAGACACTATAATTCATTAGTTTTGTATCATAAAAGAGTCATCGTTTCTCCTCCTAGGGGTTATTCGAGACCTCTTAATGCAAACCGCAAGTAACGAGGCATTGGCTACCTTAAGAGAGTCATAGTTACTCGTCCCAATTGCTCACCCAGTCTGCCACTTTTCCTTACTGCGGCCAGTCTGCCAGAAGCGATATGTCACTCGTTGTGTATCTTAAGAGATTCATCGTTACTCTTTCCATAGGTTACTGGTATTCTCTGATTCAATGCCTCTTGTGACAAAAAGGGGCTATCTTAATAGTGCAATACTTCTTCCTCCCAGTTGCTCACACAGTTTACTACTTTTTTGTGTAGTTTTTGTCTGCCAGAAACTATAATTCACTAGTTTTGTATCATAAAAGAGTCATCGTTTCTCCTCCTAGGGGTTATTCGAGACCTCTTAATCCAAACCGCAAGTAACGAGGCATTGGCTACCTTAAGAGAGTCATAGTTACTCGTCCCAATTGCTCACCCAGTCTGCCACTTTTCCTTACTGCGGCCAGTCTGCCAGAAGCGATATGTCACTCGTTGTGTATCTTAAGAGATTCATCGTTACTCCTTCCATAGGTTACTGGTATTCTCTGAGTCAATACCTCTCGTGACGAAAAAGTGGCTATCTTAATAGTGCAATACTTCTTCCTCCGAGTTGCTCACACAGTTTACTACTTTTTGTGTAGTTTTTGTCTGCCAGAAACTATAATTCACTAGCTGTGTATCATAAAAGAGTTATCATTTCTCCTCCTAGGGGTTATTCGAGACCTCTTAATGCAAACCGCAAGTAACGAGGCATTGGCTACCTTAAGAGAGTCATAGTTACTCGTCCCAATTGCTCACCCAGTCTGCCACTTTCCCTTACTGCGGCCAGTCTGCCAGAAGCGATATGTCACTCGTTGTGTATCTTAAGAGATTCATCGTTACTCTTTCCATAGGTTACTGGTATTGTCTGATTCAATGCCTCTCGTGACGAAAAAGTGGCTATCTTAATAGTGCAATACTTCTTCCTCCGAGTTGCTCACACAGTTTACTGCTTTTTGTGTAGTTTTTGTCTGCCAGAAACTATAATTCACTAGTTGTGTATCATAAAAGAGTCATCGTTTCTCCTCCTAGGGGTTATTCGAGATTTCTTAATCCAAAATGCAAGTAACGAGGCATTGGCTACCTTAAGAGAGTCATAGTTACTCGTCCCAATTGCTCACCCAGTCTGCCACTTTTCCTTACTGCGGCCAGTCTGCCAGAAGCGATATGTCACTCGTTGTGTATCTTAAGAGATTCATCGTTACTCTTTCCATAGGTTACTGGTATTCTCTGATTCAATGCCTCTCGTGACGAAAAAGTGGCTATCTTAATAGTGCAATACTTCTTCCTCCCAGTTGCTCACACAGTTTACTACTTTTTTGTGTAGTTTTTGTCTGCCAGAAACTATAATTCACTAGTTTTGTATCATAAAAGAGTCATCGTTTCTCCTCCTAGGGGTTTTCGAGATTTCTTAATCCAAACCGCAAGTAACGAGGCATTGGCTACCTTAAGAGAGTCATAGTTACTCGTCCCCATTACTCAACCAGTCTGCCACTTTTTCTTACTGTGGCCAGTCTGCCAGAAGCGATATGTCACTCGTTGTGTATCTTAAGAGATTCATCGTTACTCCTTCCATAGGTTACTGGTATTCTCTGAGTCAATACCTCTCTTACGAAAAAGTGGCTATCTTAATAGTGCAATACTTCTTCCTCCGAGTTGCTCACACAGTTTACTACTTTTTGTGTACTTGCCAGTCTGCCAGAAGCGATATGTCACTAGTTGTGTATCATAAAAGAGTCATCGTTTCTCCTCCTAGGGGTTATTCGAGATTTCTTAATCCAAACCGCAAGTAACGAGGCATTGGCTACCTTAAGAGAGTCATAGTTACTCGTCCCAATTGCTCACCCAGTCTGCCACTTTTCCTTACTGCGGCCAGTCTGCCAGAAGCGATATGTCACTCGTTGTGTATCTTAAGAGATTTATCGTTACTCTTTCCATAGGTTACTGGTATTCTCTGATTCAATGCCTCTCGTGACGAAAAAGTGGCTATCTTAATAGTGCAATACTTCTTCCTTCCATTTGCTCACACAGTTTACTACTTTTTTGTGTAGTTTTTGTCTGCCAGAAACTATAATTCACTAGTTTTGTATCATAAAAGAGTCATCGTTTCTCCTCCTAGGGGTTATTCGAGACCTCTTAATGCAAACCGCAAGTAACGAGGCATTGGCTACCTTAAGAGAGTCATAGTTACTCGTCCCAATTGCTCACCCAGTCTGCCACTTTTCCTTACTGCGGCCAGTCTGCCAGAAGCGATATGTCACTCGTTGTGTATCTTAAGAGATTCATCGTTACTCTTTCCATAGGTTACTGGTATTCTCTGATTCAATGCCTCTCGTTACGAAAAAGTGGCTATCTTAATAGTGCAATACTTCTTCCTCCGAGTTGCTCACACAGTTTACTGCTTTTTGTGTAGTTTTTGTCTGCCAGAAACTATAATTCACTAGTTGTGTATCATAAAAGAGTCATCGTTTCTCCTCCTAGGGGTTATTCGAGATTTCTTAATCCAAAATGCAAGTAACGAGGCATTGGCTACCTTAAGAGAGTCATAGTTACTCGTCCCAATTGCTCACCCAGTCTGCCACTTTTCCTTACTGCGGCCAGTCTGCCAGAAGCGATATGTCACTCGTTGTGTATCTTAAGAGATTCATCGTTACTCTTTCCATAGGTTACTGGTATTCTCTGATTCAATGCCTCTCGTGACGAAAAAGTGGCTATCTTAATAGTGCAATACTTCTTCCTCCCAGTTGCTCACACAGTTTACTACTTTTTTGTGTAGTTTTTGTCTGCCAGAAACTATAATTCACTAGTTTTGTATCATAAAAGAGTCATCGTTTCTCCTCCTAGGGGTTTTCGAGATTTCTTAATCCAAACCGCAAGTAACGAGGCATTGGCTACCTTAAGAGAGTCATAGTTACTCGTCCCCATTGCTCAACCAGTCTGCCACTTTTTCTTACTGTGGCCAGTCTGCCAGAAGCGATATGTCACTCGTTGTGTATCTTAAGAGATTCATCGTTACTCCTTCCATAGGTTACTGGTATTCTCTGAGTCAATACCTCTCTTACGAAAAAGTGGCTATCTTAATAGTGCAATACTTCTTCCTCCGTGTTGCTCACACAGTTTACTACTTTTTGTGTACTTGCCAGTCTGCCAGAAGCGATATGTCACTAGTTGTGTATCATAAAAGAGTCATCGTTTCTCCTCCTAGGGGTTATTCGAGACCTCTTAATGCAAACCGCAAGTAACGAGGCATTGGCTACCTTAAGAGAGTCATAGTTACTCGTCCCAATTGCTCACCCAGTCTGCCACTTTTCCTTACTGCGGCCAGTCTGCCAGAAGCGATATGTCACTCGTTGTGTATCTTAAGAGATTCATCGTTACTCTTTCCATAGGTTACTGGTATTCTCTGATTCAATGCCTCTTGTGACAAAAAGGGGCTATCTTAATAGTGCAATACTTCTTCCTCCCAGTTGCTCACACAGTTTACTACTTTTTTGTGTAGTTTTTGTCTGCCAGAAACTATAATTCACTAGTTTTGTATCATAAAAGAGTCATCGTTTCTCCTCCTAGGGGTTATTCGAGACCTCTTAATCCAAACCGCAAGTAACGAGGCATTGGCTACCTTAAGAGAGTCATAGTTACTCGTCCCAATTGCTCACCCAGTCTGCCACTTTCCCTTACTGCGGCCAGTCTGCCAGAAGCGATATGTCACTCGTTGTGTATCTTAAGAGATTCATCGTTACTCTTTCCATAGGTTACTGGTATTGTCTGATTCAATGCCTCTCGTGACGAAAAAGTGGCTATCTTAATAGTGCAATACTTCTTCCTCCGAGTTGCTCACACAGTTTACTGCTTTTTGTGTAGTTTTTGTCTGCCAGAAACTATAATTCACTAGTTGTGTATCATAAAAGAGTCATCGTTTCTCCTCCTAGGGGTTATTCGAGATTTCTTAATCCAAAATGCAAGTAACGAGGCATTGGCTACCTTAAGAGAGTCATAGTTACTCGTCCCAATTGCTCACCCAGTCTGCCACTTTTCCTTACTGCGGCCAGTCTGCCAGAAGCGATATGTCACTCGTTGTGTATCTTAAGAGATTCATCGTTACTCTTTCCATAGGTTACTGGTATTCTCTGATTCAATGCCTCTCGTGACGAAAAAGTGGCTATCTTAATAGTGCAATACTTCTTCCTCCCAGTTGCTCACACAGTTTACTACTTTTTTGTGTAGTTTTTGTCTGCCAGAAACTATAATTCACTAGTTTTGTATCATAAAAGAGTCATCGTTTCTCCTCCTAGGGGTTTTCGAGATTTCTTAAACCAAACCGCAAGTAACGAGGCATTGGCTACCTTAAGAGAGTCATAGTTACTTGTCCCCATTGCTCAACCAGTCTGCCACTTTTTCTTACTGTGGCCAGTCTGCCAGAAGCGATATGTCACTCGTTGTGTATCTTAAGAGATTCATCGTTACTCCTTCCATAGGTTACTGGTATTCTCTGAGTCAATACCTCTCGTGACGAAAAAGTGGCTATCTTAATAGTGCAATACTTCTTCCTCCGAGTTGCTCACACAGTTTACTACTTTTTGTGTAGTTTTTGTCTGCCAGAAACTATAATTCACTAGCTGTGTATCATAAAAGAGTTATCATTTCTCCTCCTAGGGGTTATTCGAGACCTCTTAATGCAAACCGCAAGTAACGAGGCATTGGCTACCTTAAGAGAGTCATAGTTACTCGTCCCAATTGCTCACCCAGTCTGCCACTTTCCCTTACTGCGGCCAGTCTGCCAGAAGCGATATGTCACTCGTTGTGTATCTTAAGAGATTCATCGTTACTCTTTCCATAGGTTACTGGTATTGTCTGATTCAATGCCTCTCGTGACGAAAAAGTGGCTATCTTAATAGTGCAATACTTCTTCCTCCGAGTTGCTCACACAGTTTACTGCTTTTTGTGTAGTTTTTGTCTGCCAGAAACTATAATTCACTAGTTGTGTATCATAAAAGAGTCATCGTTTCTCCTCCTAGGGGTTATTCGAGATTTCTTAATCCAAAATGCAAGTAACGAGGCATTGGCTACCTTAAGAGAGTCATAGTTACTCGTCCCAATTGCTCACCCAGTCTGCCACTTTTCCTTACTGCGGCCAGTCTGCCAGAAGCGATATGTCACTCGTTGTGTATCTTAAGAGATTCATCGTTACTCTTTCCATAGGTTACTGGTATTCTCTGATTCAATGCCTCTCGTGACGAAAAAGTGGCTATCTTAATAGTGCAATACTTCTTCCTCCCAGTTGCTCACACAGTTTACTACTTTTTTGTGTAGTTTTTGTCTGCCAGAAACTATAATTCACTAGTTTTGTATCATAAAAGAGTCATCGTTTCTCCTCCTAGGGGTTTTCGAGATTTCTTAATCCAAACCGCAAGTAACGAGGCATTGGCTACCTTAAGAGAGTCATAGTTACTTGTCCCCATTGCTCAACCAGTCTGCCACTTTTTCTTACTGTGGCCAGTCTGCCAGAAGCGATATGTCACTCGTTGTGTATCTTAAGAGATTCATCGTTACTCCTTCCATAGGTTACTGGTATTCTCTGAGTCAATACCTCTCTTACGAAAAAGTGGCTATCTTAATAGTGCAATACTTCTTCCTCCGAGTTGCTCACACAGTTTACTACTTTTTGTGTACTTGCCAGTCTGCCAGAAGCGATATGTCACTAGTTGTGTATCATAAAAGAGTCATCGTTTCTCCTCCTAGGGGTTATTCGAGACCTCTTAATGCAAACCGCAAGTAACGAGGCATTGGCTACCTTAAGAGAGTCATAGTTACTCGTCCCAATTGCTCACCCAGTCTGCCACTTTTCCTTACTGCGGCCAGTCTGCCAGAAGCGATATGTCACTCGTTGTGTATCTTAAGAGATTCATCGTTACTCTTTCCATAGGTTACTGGTATTCTCTGATTCAATGCCTCTTGTGACAAAAAGGGGCTATCTTAATAGTGCAATACTTCTTCCTCCCAGTTGCTCACACAGTTTACTACTTTTTTGTGTAGTTTTTGTCTGCCAGAAACTATAATTCACTAGTTTTGTATCATAAAAGAGTCATCGTTTCTCCTCCTAGGGGTTATTCGAGACCTCTTAGTCCAAACCGCAAGAAACGAGGCATTGGCTACCTTAAGAGAGTCATAGTTACTCGTCCCAATTGCTCACCCAGTCTGCCACTTTCCCTTACTGCGGCCAGTCTGCCAGAAGCGATATGTCACTCGTTGTGTATCTTAAGAGATTCATCGTTACTCTTTCCATAGGTTACTGGTATTGTCTGATTCAATGCCTCTCGTGACGAAAAAGTGGCTATCTTAATAGTGCAATACTTCTTCCTCCCAGTTGCTCACACAGTTTACTACTTTTTTGTGTAGTTTTTGTCTGCCAGAAACTATAATTCACTAGTTTTGTATCATAAAAGAGTCATCGTTTCTCCTCCTAGGGGTTTTCGAGATTTCTTAATCCAAACCGCAAGTAACGAGGCATTGGCTACCTTAAGAGAGTCATAGTTACTCGTCCCCATTGCTCAACCAGTCTGCCACTTTTTCTTACTGTGGCCAGTCTGCCAGAAGCGATATGTCACTCGTTGTGTATCTTAAGAGATTCATCGTTACTCCTTCCATAGGTTACTGGTATTCTCAGAGTCAATACCTCTCTTACGAAAAAGTGGCTATCTTAATAGTGCAATACTTCTTCCTCCGTGTTGCTCACACAGTTTACTACTTTTTGTGTACTTGCCAGTCTGCCAGAAGCGATATGACACTAGTTGTGTATCATAAAAGAGTCATCGTTTCTCCTCCTAGGGGTTATTCGAGATTTCTTAATCCAAACCGCAAGTAACGAGGCATTGGCTACCTTAAGAGAGTCATAGTTACTCGTCCCAATTGCTCACCCAGTCTGCCACTTTTCCTTACTGCGGCCAGTCTGCCAGAAGCGATATGTCACTCGTTGTGTATCTTAAGAGATTTATCGTTACTCTTTCCATAGGTTACTGGTATTCTCTGATTCAATGCCTCTCGTGACGAAAAAGTGGCTATCTTAATAGTGCAATACTTCTTCCTCCCAGTTGCTCACACAGTTTACTACTTTTTTGTGTAGTTTTTGTCTGCCAGAAACTATAATTCACTAGTTTTGTATCATAAAAGAGTCATCGTTTCTCCTCCTAGGGGTTATTCGAGACCTCTTAATGCAAACCGCAAGTAACGAGGCATTGGCTACCTTAAGAGAGTCATAGTTACTCGTCCCAATTGCTCACCCAGTCTGCCACTTTTCCTTACTGCGGCCAGTCTGCCAGAAGCGATATGTCACTCGTTGTGTATCTTAAGAGATTCATCGTTACTCTTTCCATAGGTTACTGGTATTCTCTGATTCAATGCCTCTTGTGACAAAAAGGGGCTATCTTAATAGTGCAATACTTCTTCCTCCGAGTTGCTCACACAGTTTACTACTTTTTTGTGTAGTTTTTGTCTGCCAGAAACTATAATTCACTAGTTTTGTATCATAAAAGAGTCATCGTTTCTCCTATTAGGGGTTATTCGAGACCTCTTAATCCAAACCGCAAGTAACGAGGCATTGGCTGCCTTAAGAGAGTCATAGTTACTCGTCCCAATTGCTCACCCAGTCTGCCACTTTTCCTTACTGCGGCCAGTCTGCCAGAAGCGATATGTCACTCGTTGTGTATCTTAAGAGATTCATCGTTACTCCTTCCATAGGTTACTGGTATTCTCTGAGTCAATACCTCTCGTGACGAAAAAGTGGCTATCTTAATAGTGCAATACTTCTTCCTCCGAGTTGCTCACACAGTTTACTACTTTTTGTGTAGTTTTTGTCTGCCAGAAACTATAATTCACTAGCTGTGTATCATAAAAGAGTCATCATTTCTCCTCCTAGGGGTTATTCGAGACCTCTTAATGCAAACCGCAAGTAACGAGGCATTGGCTACCTTAAGAGAGTCATAGTTACTCGTCCCAATTGCTCACCCAGTCTGCCACTTTTCCTTACTGCGGCCAGTCTGCCAGAAGCGATATGTCACTCGTTGTGTATCTTAAGAGATTCATCGTTACTCTTTCCATAGGTTACTGGTATTGTCTGATTCAATGCCTCTCGTGACGAAAAAGTGGCTATCTTAATAGTGCAATACTTCTTCCTCCGAGTTGCTCACACAGTTTACTGCTTTTTGTGTAGTTTTTGTCTGCCAGAAACTATAATTCACTAGTTGTGTATCATAAAAGAGTCATCGTTTCTCCTCCTAGGGGTTATTCAAGATTTCTTAATCCAAAATGCAAGTAACGAGGCATTGGCTACCTTAAGAGAGTCATAGTTACTCGTCCCAATTGCTCACCCAGTCTGCCACTTTTCCTTACTGCGGCCAGTCTGCCAGAAGCGATATGTCACACGTTGTGTATCTTAAGAGATTCATCGTTACTCTTTCCATAGGTTACTGGTATTCTCTGATTCAATGCCTCTCGTGACGAAAAAGTGGCTATCTTAATAGTGCAATACTTCTTCCTCCCAGTTGCTCACACAGTTTACTACTTTTTTGTGTAGTTTTTGTCTGCCAGAAACTATAATTCACTAGTTTTGTATCATAAAAGAGTCATCGTTTCTCCTCCTAGGGGTTTTCGAGATTTCTTAATCCAAACCGCAAGTAACGATGCATTGGCTTCCTTAAGAGAGTCATAGTTACTCGTCCCCATTGCTCAACCAGTCTGCCACTTTTTCTTACTGTGGCCAGTCTGCCAGAAGCGATATGTCACTCGTTGTGTATCTTAAGAGATTCATCGTTACTCCTTCCATAGGTTACTGGTATTCTCTGAGTCAATACCTCTCTTACGAAAAAGTGGCTATCTTAATAGTGCAATACTTCTTCCTCCGAGTTGCTCACACAGTTTACTACTTTTTGTGTACTTGCCAGTCTGCCAGAAGCGATATGTCACTAGTTGTTTATCATAAAAGAGTCATCGTTTCTCCTCCTAGGGGTTATTCGAGATTTCTTAATCCAAACCGCAAGTAACGAGGCATTGGCTACCTTAAGAGAGTCATAGTTACTCGTCCCAATTGCTCACCCAGTCTGCCACTTTTCCTTACTGCGGCCAGTCTGCCAGAAGCGATATGTCACTCGTTGTGTATCTTAAGAGATTTATCGTTACTCTTTCCATAGGTTACTGGTATTCTCTGATTCAATGCCTCTCGTGACGAAAAAGTGGCTATCTTAATAGTGCAATACTTCTTCCTCCCAGTTGCTCACACAGTTTACTACTTTTTTGTGTAGTTTTTGTCTGCCAGAAACTATAATTCACTAGTTTTGTATCATAAAAGAGTCATCGTTTCTCCTCCTAGGGGTTATTCGAGACCTCTTAATGCAAACCGCAAGTAACGAGGCATTGGCTACCTTAAGAGAGTCATAGTTACTCGTCCCAATTGCTCACCCAGTCTGCCACTTTTCCTTACTGCGGCCAGTCTGCCAGAAGCGATATGTCACTCGTTGTGTATCTTAAGAGATTCATCGTTACTCTTTCCATAGGTTACTGGTATTCTCTGATTCAATGCCTCTCGTGACGAAAAAGTGGCTATCTTAATAGTGCAATACTTCTTCCTCCCAGTTGCTCACACAGTTTACTACTTTTTTGTGTAGTTTTTGTCTGCCAGAAACTATAATTCACTAGTTTTGTATCATAAAAGAGTCATCGTTTCTCCTCCTAGGGGTTTTCGAGATTTCTTAATCCAAACCGCAAGTAACGAGGCATTGGCTACCTTAAGAGAGTCATAGTTACTTGTCCCCATTGCTCAACCAGTCTGCCACTTTTTCTTACTGTGGCCAGTCTGCCAGAAGCGATATGTCACTCGTTGTGTATCTTAAGAGATTCATCGTTACTCCTTCCATAGGTTACTGGTATTCTCTGAGTCAATACCTCTCTTACGAAAAAGTGGCTATCTTAATAGTGCAATACTTCTTCCTCCGAGTTGCTCACACAGTTTACTACTTTTTGTGTACTTGCCAGTCTGCCAGAAGCGATATGTCACTAGTTGTGTATCATAAAAGAGTCATCGTTTCTCCTCCTAGGGGTTATTCGAGATTTCTTAATCCAAACCGCAAGTAACGAGGCATTGGCTACCTTAAGAGAGTCATAGTTACTCGTCCCAATTGCTCACCCAGTCTGCCACTTTTCCTTACTGCGGCCAGTCTGCCAGAAGCGATATGTCACTCGTTGTGTATCTTAAGAGATTTATCGTTACTCTTTCCATAGGTTACTGGTATTCTCTGATTCAATGCCTCTCGTGACGAAAAAGTGGCTATCTTAATAGTGCAATACTTCTTCCTTCCATTTGCTCACACAGTTTACTACTTTTTTGTGTAGTTTTTGTCTGCCAGAAACTATAATTCACTAGTTTTGTATCATAAAAGAGTCATCGTTTCTCCTCCTAGGGGTTATTCGAGACCTCTTAATGCAAACCGCAAGTAACGAGGCATTGGCTACCTTAAGAGAGTCATAGTTACTCGTCCCAATTGCTCACCCAGTCTGCCACTTTTCCTTACTGCGGCCAGTCTGCCAGAAGCGATATGTCACTCGTTGTGTATCTTAAGAGATTCATCGTTACTCTTTCCATAGGTTACTGGTATTCTCTGATTCAATGCCTCTCGTGACGAAAAAGTGGCTATCTTAATAGTGCAATACTTCTTCCTCCCAGTTGCTCACACAGTTTACTACTTTTTTGTGTAGTTTTTGTCTGCCAGAAACTATAATTCACTAGTTTTGTATCATAAAAGAGTCATCGTTTCTCCTCCTAGGGGTTTTCGAGATTTCTTAATCCAAACCGCAAGTAACGAGGCATTGGCTACCTTAAGAGAGTCATAGTTACTCGTCCCCATTGCTCAACCAGTCTGCCACTTTTTCTTACTGTGGCCAGTCTGCCAGAAGCGATATGTCACTCGTTGTGTATCTTAAGAGATTCATCGTTACTCCTTCCATAGGTTACTGGTATTCTCTGAGTCAATACCTCTCTTACGAAAAAGTGGCTATCTTAATAGTGCAATACTTCTTCCTCCGTGTTGCTCACACAGTTTACTACTTTTTGTGTACTTGCCAGTCTGCCAGAAGCGATATGACACTAGTTGTGTATCATAAAAGAGTCATCGTTTCTCCTCCTAGGGGTTATTCGAGATTTCTTAATCCAAACCGCAAGTAACGAGGCATTGGCTACCTTAAGAGAGTCATAGTTACTCGTCCCAATTGCTCACCCAGTCTGCCACTTTTCCTTACTGCGGCCACTCTGCCAGAAGCGATATGTCACTCGTTGTGTATCTTAAGAGATTTATCGTTACTCTTTCCATAGGTTACTGGTATTCTCTGATTCAATGCCTCTCGTGACGAAAAAGTGGCTATCTTAATAGTGCAATACTTCTTCCTCCCAGTTGCTCACACAGTTTACTACTTTTTTGTGTAGTTTTTGTCTGCCAGAAACTATAATTCACTAGTTTTGTATCATAAAAGAGTCATCGTTTCTCCTCCTAGGGGTTATTCGAGACCTCTTAATGCAAACCGCAAGTAACGAGGCATTGGCTACCTTAAGAGAGTCATAGTTACTCGTCCCAATTGCTCACCCAGTCTGCCACTTTTCCTTACTGCGGCCAGTCTGCCAGAAGCGATATGTCACTCGTTGTGTATCTTAAGAGATTCATCGTTACTCTTTCCATAGGTTACTGGTATTCTCTGATTCAATGCCTCTTGTGACAAAAAGGGGCTATCTTAATAGTGCAATACTTCTTCCTCCCAGTTGCTCACACAGTTTACTACTTTTTTGTGTAGTTTTTGTCTGCCAGAAACTATAATTCACTAGTTTTGTATCATAAAAGAGTCATCGTTTCTCCTATTAGGGGTTATTCGAGACCTCTTAATCCAAACCGCAAGTAACGAGGCATTGGCTGCCTTAAGAGAGTCATAGTTACTCGTCCCAATTGCTCACCCAGTCTGCCACTTTTCCTTACTGCGGCCAGTCTGCCAGAAGCGATATGTCACTCGTTGTGTATCTTAAGAGATTCATCGTTACTCCTTCCATAGGTTACTGGTATTCTCTGAGTCAATACCTCTCGTGACGAAAAAGTGGCTATCTTAATAGTGCAATACTTCTTCCTCCGAGTTGCTCACACAGTTTACTACTTTTTGTGTAGTTTTTGTCTGCCAGAAACTATAATTCACTAGCTGTGTATCATAAAAGAGTCATCATTTCTCCTCCTAGGGGTTATTCGAGACCTCTTAATGCAAACCGCAAGTAACGAGGCATTGGCTACCTTAAGAGAGTCATAGTTACTCGTCCCAATTGCTCACCCAGTCTGCCACTTTTCCTTACTGCGGCCAGTCTGCCAGAAGCGATATGTCACTCGTTGTGTATCTTAAGAGATTCATCGTTACTCTTTCCATAGGTTACTGGTATTGTCTGATTCAATGCCTCTCGTGACGAAAAAGTGGCTATCTTAATAGTGCAATACTTCTTCCTCCGAGTTGCTCACACAGTTTACTGCTTTTTGTGTAGTTTTTGTCTGCCAGAAACTATAATTCACTAGTTGTGTATCATAAAAGAGTCATCGTTTCTCCTCCTAGGGGTTATTCAAGATTTCTTAATCCAAAATGCAAGTAACGAGGCATTGGCTACCTTAAGAGAGTCATAGTTACTCGTCCCAATTGCTCACCCAGTCTGCCACTTTTCCTTACTGCGGCCAGTCTGCCAGAAGCGATATGTCACACGTTGTGTATCTTAAGAGATTCATCGTTACTCTTTCCATAGGTTACTGGTATTCTCTGATTCAATGCCTCTCGTGACGAAAAAGTGGCTATCTTAATAGTGCAATACTTCTTCCTCCCAGTTGCTCACACAGTTTACTACTTTTTTGTGTAGTTTTTGTCTGCCAGAAACTATAATTCACTAGTTTTGTATCATAAAAGAGTCATCGTTTCTCCTCCTAGGGGTTTTCGAGATTTCTTAATCCAAACCGCAAGTAACGATGCATTGGCTTCCTTAAGAGAGTCATAGTTACTCGTCCCCATTGCTCAACCAGTCTGCCACTTTTTCTTACTGTGGCCAGTCTGCCAGAAGCGATATGTCACTCGTTGTGTATCTTAAGAGATTCATCGTTACTCCTTCCATAGGTTACTGGTATTCTCTGAGTCAATACCTCTCTTACGAAAAAGTGGCTATCTTAATAGTGCAATACTTCTTCCTCCGAGTTGCTCACACAGTTTACTACTTTTTGTGTACTTGCCAGTCTGCCAGAAGCGATATGTCACTAGTTGTGTATCATAAAAGAGTCATCGTTTCTCCTCCTAGGGGTTATTCGAGATTTCTTAATCCAAACCGCAAGTAACGAGGCATTGGCTACCTTAAGAGAGTCATAGTTACTCGTCCCAATTGCTCACCCAGTCTGCCACTTTTCCTTACTGCGGCCAGTCTGCCAGAAGCGATATGTCACTCGTTGTGTATCTTAAGAGATTTATCGTTACTCTTTCCATAGGTTACAGGTATTCTCTGATTCAATGCATCTCGTGACGAAAAAGTGGCTATCTTAATAGTGCAATACTTCTTCCTTCCATTTGCTCACACAGTTTACTACTTTTTTGTGTAGTTTTTGTCTGCCAGACACTATAATTCACTAGTTTTGTATCATAAAAGAGTCATCGTTTCTCCTCCTAGGGGTTATTCGAGACCTCTTAATGCAAACCGCAAGTAACGAGGCATTGGCTACCTTAAGGGAGTCATAGTTACTCGTCCCAATTGCTCACCCAGTCTGCCACTTTTCCTTACTGCGGCCAGTCTGCCAGAAGCGATATGTCACTCGTTGTGTATCTTAAGAGATTCATCGTTACTCTTTCCATAGGTTACTGGTATTCTCTGATTCAATGCCTCTTGTGACAAAAAGGGGCTATCTTAATAGTGCAATACTTCTTCCTCCCAGTTGCTCACACAGTTTACTACTTTTTTGTGTAGTTTTTGTCTGCCAGAAACTATAATTCACTAGTTTTGTATCATAAAAGAGTCATCGTTTCTCCTCCTAGGGGTTATTCGAGACCTCTTAATCCAAACCGCAAGTAACGAGGCATTGGCTACCTTAAGAGAGTCATAGTTACTCGTCCCAATTGCTCACCCAGTCTGCCACTTTTCCTTACTGCGGCCAGTCTGCCAGAAGCGATATGTCACTCGTTGTGTATCTTAAGAGATTCATCGTTACTCCTTCCATAGGTTACTGGTATTCTCTGAGTCAATACCTCTCGTGACGAAAAAGTGGCTATCTTAATAGTGCAATACTTCTTCCTCCGAGTTGCTCACACAGTTTACTACTTTTTGTGTAGTTTTTGTCTGCCAGAAACTATAATTCACTAGCTGTGTATCATAAAAGAGTTATCATTTCTCCTCCTAGGGGTTATTCGAGACCTCTTAATGCAAACCGCAAGTAACGAGGCATTGGCTACCTTAAGAGAGTCATAGTTACTCGTCCCAATTGCTCACCCAGTCTGCCACTTTCCCTTACTGCGGCCAGTCTGCCAGAAGCGATATGTCACTCGTTGTGTATCTTAAGAGATTCATCGTTACTCTTTCCATAGGTTACTGGTATTGTCTGATTCAATGCCTCTCGTGACGAAAAAGTGGCTATCTTAATAGTGCAATACTTCTTCCTCCGAGTTGCTCACACAGTTTACTGCTTTTTGTGTAGTTTTTGTCTGCCAGAAACTATAATTCACTAGTTGTGTATCATAAAAGAGTCATCGTTTCTCCTCCTAGGGGTTATTCGAGATTTCTTAATCCAAAATGCAAGTAACGAGGCATTGGCTACCTTAAGAGAGTCATAGTTACTCGTCCCAATTGCTCACCCAGTCTGCCACTTTTCCTTACTGCGGCCAGTCTGCCAGAAGCGATATGTCACTCGTTGTGTATCTTAAGAGATTCATCGTTACTCTTTCCATAGGTTACTGGTATTCTCTGATTCAATGCCTCTCGTGACGAAAAAGTGGCTATCTTAATAGTGCAATACTTCTTCCTCCCAGTTGCTCACACAGTTTACTACTTTTTTGTGTAGTTTTTGTCTGCCAGAAACTATAATTCACTAGTTTTGTATCATAAAAGAGTCATCGTTTCTCCTCCTAGGGGTTTTCGAGATTTCTTAATCCAAACCGCAAGTAACGAGGCATTGGCTACCTTAAGAGAGTCATAGTTACTTGTCCCCATTGCTCAACCAGTCTGCCACTTTTTCTTACTGTGGCCAGTCTGCCAGAAGCGATATGTCACTCGTTGTGTATCTTAAGAGATTCATCGTTACTCCTTCCATAGGTTACTGGTATTCTCTGAGTCAATACCTCTCTTACGAAAAAGTGGCTATCCTAATAGTGCAATACTTCTTCCTCCGAGTTGCTCACACAGTTTACTACTTTTTGTGTACTTGCCAGTCTGCCAGAAGCGATATGTCACTAGTTGTGTATCATAAAAGAGTCATCGCTTCTCCTCCTAGGGGTTATTCGAGATTTCTTAATCCAAACCGCAAGTAACGAGGCATTGGCTACCTTAAGAGAGTCATAGTTACTCGTCCCAATTGCTCACCCAGTCTGCCACTTTTCCTTACTGCGGCCAGTCTGCCAGAAGCGATATGTCACTCGTTGTGTATCTTAAGAGATTTATCGTTACTCTTTCCATAGGTTACAGGTATTCTCTGATTCAATGCATCTCGTGACGAAAAAGTGGCTATCTTAATAGTGCAATACTTCTTCCTTCCATTTGCTCACACAGTTTACTACTTTTTTGTGTAGTTTTTGTCTGCCAGACACTATAATTCACTAGTTTTGTATCATAAAAGAGTCATCGTTTCTCCTCCTAGGGGTTATTCGAGACCTCTTAATGCAAACCGCAAGTAACGAGGCATTGGCTACCTTAAGAGAGTCATAGTTACTCGTCCCAATTGCTCACCCAGTCTGCCACTTTTCCTTACTGCGGCCAGTCTGCCAGAAGCGATATGTCACTCGTTGTGTATCTTAAGAGATTCATCGTTACTCTTTCCATAGGTTACTGGTATTCTCTGATTCAATGCCTCTTGTGACAAAAAGGGGCTATCTTAATAGTGCAATACTTCTTCCTCCCAGTTGCTCACACAGTTTACTACTTTTTTGTGTAGTTTTTGTCTGCCAGAAACTATAATTCACTAGTTTTGTATCATAAAAGAGTCATCGTTTCTCCTCCTAGGGGTTATTCGAGACCTCTTAATCCAAACCGCAAGTAACGAGGCATTGGCTACCTTAAGAGAGTCATAGTTACTCGTCCCAATTGCTCACCCAGTCTGCCACTTTTCCTTACTGCGGCCAGTCTGCCAGAAGCGATATGTCACTCGTTGTGTATCTTAAGAGATTCATCGTTACTCCTTCCATAGGTTACTGGTATTCTCTGAGTCAATACCTCTCGTGACGAAAAAGTGGCTATCTTAATAGTGCAATACTTCTTCCTCCGAGTTGCTCACACAGTTTACTACTTTTTGTGTAGTTTTTGTCTGCCAGAAACTATAATTCACTAGCTGTGTATCATAAAAGAGTTATCATTTCTCCTCCTAGGGGTTATTCGAGACCTCTTAATGCAAACCGCAAGTAACGAGGCATTGGCTACCTTAAGAGAGTCATAGTTACTCGTCCCAATTGCTCACCCAGTCTGCCACTTTCCCTTACTGCGGCCAGTCTGCCAGAAGCGATATGTCACTCGTTGTGTATCTTAAGAGATTCATCGTTACTCTTTCCATAGGTTACTGGTATTGTCTGATTCAATGCCTCTCGTGACGAAAAAGTGGCTATCTTAATAGTGCAATACTTCTTCCTCCGAGTTGCTCACACAGTTTACTGCTTTTTGTGTAGTTTTTGTCTGCCAGAAACTATAATTCACTAGTTGTGTATCATAAAAGAGTCATCGTTTCTCCTCCTAGGGGTTATTCGAGATTTCTTAATCCAAAATGCAAGTAACGAGGCATTGGCTACCTTAAGAGAGTCATAGTTACTCGTCCCAATTGCTCACCCAGTCTGCCACTTTTCCTTACTGCGGCCAGTCTGCCAGAAGCGATATGTCACTCGTTGTGTATCTTAAGAGATTCATCGTTACTCTTTCCATAGGTTACTGGTATTCTCTGATTCAATGCCTCTCGTGACGAAAAAGTGGCTATCTTAATAGTGCAATACTTCTTCCTCCCAGTTGCTCACACAGTTTACTACTTTTTTGTGTAGTTTTTGTCTGCCAGAAACTATAATTCACTAGTTTTGTATCATAAAAGAGTCATCGTTTCTCCTCCTAGGGGTTTTCGAGATTTCTTAATCCAAACCGCAAGTAACGAGGCATTGGCTACCTTAAGAGAGTCATAGTTACTTGTCCCCATTGCTCAACCAGTCTGCCACTTTTTCTTACTGTGGCCAGTCTGCCAGAAGCGATATGTCACTCGTTGTGTATCTTAAGAGATTCATCGTTACTCCTTCCATAGGTTACTGGTATTCTCTGAGTCAATACCTCTCTTACGAAAAAGTGGCTATCCTAATAGTGCAATACTTCTTCCTCCGAGTTGCTCACACAGTTTACTATTTTTTGTGTACTTGCCAGTCTGCCAGAAGCGATATGTCACTAGTTGTGTATCATAAAAGAGTCATCGCTTCTCCTCCTAGGGGTTATTCGAGATTTCTTAATCCAAACCGCAAGTAACGAGGCATTGGCTACCTTAAGAGAGTCATAGTTACTCGTCCCAATTGCTCACCCAGTATGCCACTTTTCCTTACTGCGGCCAGTCTGCCAGAAGCGATATGTCACTCGTTGTGTATCTTAAGAGATTTATCGTTACTCTTTCCATAGGTTACTGGTATTCTCTGATTCAATGCCTCTCGTGACGAAAAAGTGGCTATCTTAATAGTGCAATACTTCTTCCTTCCATTTGCTCACACAGTTTACTACTTTTTTGTGTAGTTTTTGTCTGCCAGAAACTATAATTCACTAGTTTTGTATCATAAAAGAGTCATCGTTTCTCCTCCTAGGGGTTATTCGAGACCTCTTAATGCAAACCGCAAGTAACGAGGCATTGGCTACCTTAAGAGAGTCATAGTTACTCGTCCCAATTGCTCACCCAGTCTGCCACTTTTCCTTACTGCGGCCAGTCTGCCAGAAGCGATATGTCACTCGTTGTGTATCTTAAGAGATTCATCGTTACTCTTTCCATAGGTTACTGGTATTCTCTGATTCAATGCCTCTCGTGACGAAAAAGTGGCTATCTTAATAGTGCAATACTTCTTCCTCCCAGTTGCTCACACAGTTTACTACTTTTTTGTGTAGTTTTTGTCTGCCAGAAACTATAATTCACTAGTTTTGTATCATAAAAGAGTCATCGTTTCTCCTCCTAGGGGTTTTCGAGATTTCTTAATCCAAACCGCAAGTAACGAGGCATTGGCTACCTTAAGAGAGTCATAGTTACTCGTCCCCATTGCTCAACCAGTCTGCCACTTTTTCTTACTGTGGCCAGTCTGCCAGAAGCGATATGTCACTCGTTGTGTATCTTAAGAGATTCATCGTTACTCCTTCCATAGGTTACTGGTATTCTCTGAGTCAATACCTCTCTTACGAAAAAGTGGCTATCTTAATAGTGCAATACTTCTTCCTCCGAGTTGCTCACACAGTTTACTACTTTTTGTGTACTTGCCAGTCTGCCAGAAGCGATATGTCACTAGTTGTGTATCATAAAAGAGTCATCGTTTCTCCTCCTAGGGGTTATTCGAGATTTCTTAATCCAAACCGCAAGTAACGAGGCATTGGCTACCTTAAGAGAGTCATAGTTACTCGTCCCAATTGCTCACCCAGTCTGCCACTTTTCCTTACTGCGGCCAGTCTGCCAGAAGCGATATGTCACTCGTTGTGTATCTTAAGAGATTTATCGTTACTCTTTCCATAGGTTACTGGTATTCTCTGATTCAATGCCTCTCGTGACGAAAAAGTGGCTATCTTAATAGTGCAATACTTCTTCCTTCCATTTGCTCACACAGTTTACTACTTTTTTGTGTAGTTTTTGTCTGCCAGAAACTATAATTCACTAGTTTTGTATCATAAAAGAGTCATCGTTTCTCCTCCTAGGGGTTATTCGAGACCTCTTAATGCAAACCGCAAGTAACGAGGCATTGGCTACCTTAAGAGAGTCATAGTTACTCGTCCCAATTGCTCACCCAGTCTGCCACTTTTCCTTACTGCGGCCAGTCTGCCAGAAGCGATATGTCACTCGTTGTGTATCTTAAGAGATTCATCGTTACTCTTTCCATAGGTTACTGGTATTCTCTGATTCAATGCCTCTCGTGACGAAAAAGTGGCTATCTTAATAGTGCAATACTTCTTCCTCCCAGTTGCTCACACAGTTTACTACTTTTTTGTGTAGTTTTTGTCTGCCAGAAACTATAATTCACTAGTTTTGTATCATAAAAGAGTCATCGTTTCTCCTCCTAGGGGTTATTCGAGACCTCTTAATCCAAACCGCAAGTAACGAGGCATTGGCTACCTTAAGAGAGTCATAGTTACTCGTCCCAATTGCTCACCCAGTCTGCCACTTTTCCTTACTGCGGCCAGTCTGCCAGAAGCGATATGTCACTCGTTGTGTATCTTAAGAGATTCATCGTTACTCCTTCCATAGGTTACTGGTATTCTCTGAGTCAATACCTCTCGTGACGAAAAAGTGGCTATCTTAATAGTGCAATACTTCTTCCTCCGAGTTGCTCACACAGTTTACTACTTTTTGTGTAGTTTTTGTCTGCCAGAAACTATAATTCACTAGCTGTGTATCATAAAAGAGTTATCATTTCTCCTCCTAGGGGTTATTCGAGACCTCTTAATGCAAACCGCAAGTAACGAGGCATTGGCTACCTTAAGAGAGTCATAGTTACTCGTCCCAATTGCTCACCCAGTCTGCCACTTTCCCTTACTGCGGCCAGTCTGCCAGAAGCGATATGTCACTCGTTGTGTATCTTAAGAGATTCATCGTTACTCCTTCCATAGGTTACTGGTATTCTCTGAGTCAATACCTCTCGTGACGAAAAAGTGGCTATCTTAATAGTGCAATACTTCTTCCTCCGAGTTGCTCACACAGTTTACTGCTTTTTGTGTAGTTTTTGTCTGCCAGAAACTATAATTCACTAGTTGTGTATCATAAAAGAGTCATCGTTTCTCCTCCTAGGGGTTATTCGAGACCTCTTAATGCAAACCGCAAGTAACGAGGCATTGGCTACCTTAAGAGAGTCATAGTTACTCGTCCCAATTGCTCACCCAGTCTGCCACTTTTCCTTACTGCGGCCAGTCTGCCAGAAGCGATATGTCACTCGTTGTGTATCTTAAGAGATTCATCGTTACTCTTTCCATAGGTTACTGGTATTCTCTGAGTCAATACCTCTCTTACGAAAAAGTGGCTATCTTAATAGTGCAATACTTCTTCCTCCGAGTTGCTCACACAGTTTACTACTTTTTGTGTACTTGCCAGTCTGCCAGAAGCGATATGTCACTAGTTGTGTATCATAAAAGAGTCATCGTTTCTCCTCCTAGGGGTTATTCGAGATTTCTTAATCCAAACCGCAAGTAACGAGGCATTGGCTACCTTAAGAGAGTCATAGTTACTCGTCCCAATTGCTCACCCAGTCTGCCACTTTTCCTTACTGCGGCCAGTCTGCCAGAAGCGATATGTCACTCGTTGTGTATCTTAAGAGATTTATCGTTACTCTTTCCATAGGTTACTGGTATTCTCTGATTCAATGCCTCTCGTGACGAAAAAGTGGCTATCTTAATAGTGCAATACTTCTTCCTTCCATTTGCTCACACAGTTTACTACTTTTTTGTGTAGTTTTTGTCTGCCAGAAACTATAATTCACTAGTTTTGTATCATAAAAGAGTCATCGTTTCTCCTCCTAGGGGTTATTCGAGACCTCTTAATGCAAACCGCAAGTAACGAGGCATTGGCTACCTTAAGAGAGTCATAGTTACTCGTCCCAATTGCTCACCCAGTCTGCCACTTTTCCTTACTGCGGCCAGTCTGCCAGAAGCGATATGTCACTCGTTGTGTATCTTAAGAGATTCATCGTTACTCTTTCCATAGGTTACTGGTATTCTCTGATTCAATGCCTCTTGTGACAAAAAGGGGCTATCTTAATAGTGCAATACTTCTTCCTCCCAGTTGCTCACACAGTTTACTACATTTTTGTGTAGTTTTTGTCTGCCAGAAACTATAATTCACTAGTTTTGTATCATAAAAGAGTCATCGTTTCTCCTATTAGGGGTTATTCGAGACCTCTTAATCCAAACCGCAAGTAACGAGGCATTGGCTGCCTTAAGAGAGTCATAGTTACTCGTCCCAATTGCTCACCCAGTCTGCCACTTTTCCTTACTGCGGCCAGTCTGCCAGAAGCGATATGTCACTCGTTGTGTATCTTAAGAGATTCATCGTTACTCCTTCCATAGGTTACTGGTATTCTCTGAGTCAATACCTCTCGTGACGAAAAAGTGGCTATCTTAATAGTGCAATACTTCTTCCTCCGAGTTGCTCACACAGTTTACTACTTTTTGTGTAGTTTTTGTCTGCCAGAAACTATAATTCACTAGCTGTGTATCATAAAAGAGTCATCATTTCTCCTCCTAGGGGTTATTCGAGACCTCTTAATGCAAACCGCAAGTAACGAGGCATTGGCTACCTTAAGAGAGTCATAGTTACTCGTCCCAATTGCTCACCCAGTCTGCCACTTTTCCTTACTGCGGCCAGTCTGCCAGAAGCGATATGTCACTCGTTGTGTATCTTAAGAGATTCATCGTTACTCTTTCCATAGGTTACTGGTATTGTCTGATTCAATGCCTCTCGTGACGAAAAAGTGGCTATCTTAATAGTGCAATACTTCTTCCTCCGAGTTGCTCACACAGTTTACTGCTTTTTGTGTAGTTTTTGTCTGCCAGAAACTATAATTCACTAGTTGTGTATCATAAAAGAGTCATCGTTTCTCCTCCTAGGGGTTATTCAAGATTTCTTAATCCAAAATGCAAGTAACGAGGCATTGGCTACCTTAAGAGAGTCATAGTTACTCGTCCCAATTGCTCACCCAGTCTGCCACTTTTCCTTACTGCGGCCAGTCTGCCAGAAGCGATATGTCACACGTTGTGTATCTTAAGAGATTCATCGTTACTCTTTCCATAGGTTACTGGTATTCTCTGATTCAATGCCTCTCGTGACGAAAAAGTGGCTATCTTAATAGTGCAATACTTCTTCCTCCCAGTTGCTCACACAGTTTACTACTTTTTTGTGTAGTTTTTGTCTGCCAGAAACTATAATTCACTAGTTTTGTATCATAAAAGAGTCATCGTTTCTCCTCCTAGGGGTTTTCGAGATTTCTTAATCCAAACCGCAAGTAACGATGCATTGGCTTCCTTAAGAGAGTCATAGTTACTCGTCCCCATTGCTCAACCAGTCTGCCACTTTTTCTTACTGTGGCCAGTCTGCCAGAAGCGATATGTCACTCGTTGTGTATCTTAAGAGATTCATCGTTACTCCTTCCATAGGTTACTGGTATTCTCTGAGTCAATACCTCTCTTACGAAAAAGTGGCTATCTTAATAGTGCAATACTTCTTCCTCCGAGTTGCTCACACAGTTTACTACTTTTTGTGTACTTGCCAGTCTGCCAGAAGCGATATGTCACTAGTTGTGTATCATAAAAGAGTCATCGTTTCTCCTCCTAGGGGTTATTCGAGATTTCTTAATCCAAACCGCAAGTAACGAGGCATTGGCTACCTTAAGAGAGTCATAGTTACTCGTCCCAATTGCTCACCCAGTCTGCCACTTTTCCTTACTGCGGCCAGTCTGCCAGAAGCGATATGTCACTCGTTGTGTATCTTAAGAGATTTATCGTTACTCTTTCCATAGGTTACAGGTATTCTCTGATTCAATGCATCTCGTGACGAAAAAGTGGCTATCTTAATAGTGCAATACTTCTTCCTTCCATTTGCTCACACAGTTTACTACTTTTTTGTGTAGTTTTTGTCTGCCAGACACTATAATTCACTAGTTTTGTATCATAAAAGAGTCATCGTTTCTCCTCCTAGGGGTTATTCGAGACCTCTTAATGCAAACCGCAAGTAACGAGGCATTGGCTACCTTAAGAGAGTCATAGTTACTCGTCCCAATTGCTCACCCAGTCTGCCACTTTTCCTTACTGCGGCCAGTCTGCCAGAAGCGATATGTCACTCGTTGTGTATCTTAAGAGATTCATCGTTACTCTTTCCATAGGTTACTGGTATTCTCTGATTCAATGCCTCTTGTGACAAAAAGGGGCTATCTTAATAGTGCAATACTTCTTCCTCCCAGTTGCTCACACAGTTTACTACTTTTTTGTGTAGTTTTTGTCTGCCAGAAACTATAATTCACTAGTTTTGTATCATAAAAGAGTCATCGTTTCTCCTCCTAGGGGTTATTCGAGACCTCTTAATCCAAACCGCAAGTAACGAGGCATTGGCTACCTTAAGAGAGTCATAGTTACTCGTCCCAATTGCTCACCCAGTCTGCCACTTTTCCTTACTGCGGCCAGTCTGCCAGAAGCGATATGTCACTCGTTGTGTATCTTAAGAGATTCATCGTTACTCCTTCCATAGGTTACTGGTATTCTCTGAGTCAATACCTCTCGTGACGAAAAAGTGGCTATCTTAATAGTGCAATACTTCTTCCTCCGAGTTGCTCACACAGTTTACTACTTTTTGTGTAGTTTTTGTCTGCCAGAAACTATAATTCACTAGCTGTGTATCATAAAAGAGTTATCATTTCTCCTCCTAGGGGTTATTCGAGACCTCTTAATGCAAACCGCAAGTAACGAGGCATTGGCTACCTTAAGAGAGTCATAGTTACTCGTCCCAATTGCTCACCCAGTCTGCCACTTTCCCTTACTGCGGCCAGTCTGCCAGAAGCGATATGTCACTCGTTGTGTATCTTAAGAGATTCATCGTTACTCTTTCCATAGGTTACTGGTATTGTCTGATTCAATGCCTCTCGTGACGAAAAAGTGGCTATCTTAATAGTGCAATACTTCTTCCTCCGAGTTGCTCACACAGTTTACTGCTTTTTGTGTAGTTTTTGTCTGCCAGAAACTATAATTCACTAGTTGTGTATCATAAAAGAGTCATCGTTTCTCCTCCTAGGGGTTATTCGAGATTTCTTAATCCAAAATGCAAGTAACGAGGCATTGGCTACCTTAAGAGAGTCATAGTTACTCGTCCCAATTGCTCACCCAGTCTGCCACTTTTCCTTACTGCGGCCAGTCTGCCAGAAGCGATATGTCACTCGTTGTGTATCTTAAGAGATTCATCGTTACTCTTTCCATAGGTTACTGGTATTCTCTGATTCAATGCCTCTCGTGACGAAAAAGTGGCTATCTTAATAGTGCAATACTTCTTCCTCCGAGTTGCTCACACAGTTTACTACTTTTTTGTGTAGTTTTTGTCTGCCAGAAACTATAATTCACTAGTTTTGTATCATAAAAGAGTCATCGTTTCTCCTCCTAGGGGTTTTCGAGATTTCTTAATCCAAACCGCAAGTAACGAGGCATTGGCTACCTTAAGAGAGTCATAGTTACTTGTCCCCATTGCTCAACCAGTCTGCCACTTTTTCTTACTGTGGCCAGTCTGCCAGAAGCGATATGTCACTCGTTGTGTATCTTAAGAGATTCATCGTTACTCCTTCCATAGGTTACTGGTATTCTCTGAGTCAATACCTCTCTTACGAAAAAGTGGCTATCCTAATAGTGCAATACTTCTTCCTCCGAGTTGCTCACACAGTTTACTACTTTTTGTGTACTTGCCAGTCTGCCAGAAGCGATATGTCACTAGTTGTGTATCATAAAAGAGTCATCGTTTCTCCTCCTAGGGGTTATTCGAGATTTCTTAATCCAAACCGCAAGTAACGAGGCATTGGCTACCTTAAGAGAGTCATAGTTACTCGTCCCAATTGCTCACCCAGTCTGCCACTTTTCCTTACTGCGGCCAGTCTGCCAGAAGCGATATGTCACTCGTTGTGTATCTTAAGAGATTTATCGTTACTCTTTCCATAGGTTACTGGTATTCTCTGATTCAATGCCTCTCGTGACGAAAAAGTGGCTATCTTAATAGTGCAATACTTCTTCCTTCCATTTGCTCACACAGTTTACTACTTTTTTGTGTAGTTTTTGTCTGCCAGAAACTATAATTCACTAGTTTTGTATCATAAAAGAGTCATCGTTTCTCCTCCTAGGGGTTATTCGAGACCTCTTAATGCAAACCGCAAGTAACGAGGCATTGGCTACCTTAAGAGAGTCATAGTTACTCGTCCCAATTGCTCACCCAGTCTGCCACTTTTCCTTACTGCGGCCAGTCTGCCAGAAGCGATATGTCACTCGTTGTGTATCTTAAGAGATTCATCGTTACTCTTTCCATAGGTTACTGGTATTCTCTGATTCAATGCCTCTCGTGACGAAAAAGTGGCTATCTTAATAGTGCAATACTTCTTCCTCCCAGTTGCTCACACAGTTTACTACTTTTTTGTGTAGTTTTTGTCTGCCAGAAACTATAATTCACTAGTTTTGTATCATAAAAGAGTCATCGTTTCTCCTCCTAGGGGTTTTCGAGATTTCTTAATCCAAACCGCAAGTAACGAGGCATTGGCTACCTTAAGAGAGTCATAGTTACTCGTCCCCATTGCTCAACCAGTCTGCCACTTTTTCTTACTGTGGCCAGTCTGCCAGAAGCGATATGTCACTCGTTGTGTATCTTAAGAGATTCATCGTTACTCCTTCCATAGGTTACTGGTATTCTCTGAGTCAATACCTCTCTTACGAAAAAGTGGCTATCTTAATAGTGCAATACTTCTTCCTCCGAGTTGCTCACACAGTTTACTACTTTTTGTGTACTTGCCAGTCTGCCAGAAGCGATATGTCACTAGTTGTGTATCATAAAAGAGTCATCGTTTCTCCTCCTAGGGGTTATTCGAGATTTCTTAATCCAAACCGCAAGTAACGAGGCATTGGCTACCTTAAGAGAGTCATAGTTACTCGTCCCAATTGCTCACCCAGTCTGCCACTTTTCCTTACTGCGGCCAGTCTGCCAGAAGCGATATGTCACTCGTTGTGTATCTTAAGAGATTTATCGTTACTCTTTCCATAGGTTACTGGTATTCTCTGATTCAATGCCTCTCGTGACGAAAAAGTGGCTATCTTAATAGTGCAATACTTCTTCCTTCCATTTGCTCACACAGTTTACTACTTTTTTGTGTAGTTTTTGTCTGCCAGAAACTATAATTCACTAGTTTTGTATCATAAAAGAGTCATCGTTTCTCCTCCTAGGGGTTATTCGAGACCTCTTAATGCAAACCGCAAGTAACGAGGCATTGGCTACCTTAAGAGAGTCATAGTTACTCGTCCCAATTGCTCACCCAGTCTGCCACTTTTCCTTACTGCGGCCAGTCTGCCAGAAGCGATATGTCACTCGTTGTGTATCTTAAGAGATTCATCGTTACTCTTTCCATAGGTTACTGGTATTCTCTGATTCAATGCCTCTCGTGACGAAAAAGTGGCTATCTTAATAGTGCAATACTTCTTCCTCCCAGTTGCTCACACAGTTTACTACTTTTTTGTGTAGTTTTTGTCTGCCAGAAACTATAATTCACTAGTTTTGTATCATAAAAGAGTCATCGTTTCTCCTCCTAGGGGTTATTCGAGACCTCTTAATCCAAACCGCAAGTAACGAGGCATTGGCTACCTTAAGAGAGTCATAGTTACTCGTCCCAATTGCTCACCCAGTCTGCCACTTTTCCTTACTGCGGCCAGTCTGCCAGAAGCGATATGTCACTCGTTGTGTATCTTAAGAGATTCATCGTTACTCCTTCCATAGGTTACTGGTATTCTCTGAGTCAATACCTCTCGTGACGAAAAAGTGGCTATCTTAATAGTGCAATACTTCTTCCTCCGAGTTGCTCACACAGTTTACTACTTTTTGTGTAGTTTTTGTCTGCCAGAAACTATAATTCACTAGCTGTGTATCATAAAAGAGTTATCATTTCTCCTCCTAGGGGTTATTCGAGACCTCTTAATGCAAACCGCAAGTAACGAGGCATTGGCTACCTTAAGAGAGTCATAGTTACTCGTCCCAATTGCTCACCCAGTCTGCCACTTTCCCTTACTGCGGCCAGTCTGCCAGAAGCGATATGTCACTCGTTGTGTATCTTAAGAGATTCATCGTTACTCTTTCCATAGGTTACTGGTATTGTCTGATTCAATGCCTCTCGTGACGAAAAAGTGGCTATCTTAATAGTGCAATACTTCTTCCTCCGAGTTGCTCACACAGTTTACTGCTTTTTGTGTAGTTTTTGTCTGCCAGAAACTATAATTCACTAGTTGTGTATCATAAAAGAGTCATCGTTTCTCCTCCTAGGGGTTATTCGAGACCTCTTAATGCAAACCGCAAGTAACGAGGCATTGGCTACCTTAAGAGAGTCATAGTTACTCGTCCCAATTGCTCACCCAGTCTGCCACTTTTCCTTACTGCGGCCAGTCTGCCAGAAGCGATATGTCACTCGTTGTGTATCTTAAGAGATTCATCGTTACTCTTTCCATAGGTTACTGGTATTCTCTGAGTCAATACCTCTCTTACGAAAAAGTGGCTATCTTAATAGTGCAATACTTCTTCCTCCGAGTTGCTCACACAGTTTACTACTTTTTGTGTACTTGCCAGTCTGCCAGAAGCGATATGTCACTAGTTGTGTATCATAAAAGAGTCATCGTTTCTCCTCCTAGGGGTTATTCGAGATTTCTTAATCCAAACCGCAAGTAACGAGGCATTGGCTACCTTAAGAGAGTCATAGTTACTCGTCCCAATTGCTCACCCAGTCTGCCACTTTTCCTTACTGCGGCCAGTCTGCCAGAAGCGATATGTCACTCGTTGTGTATCTTAAGAGATTTATCGTTACTCTTTCCATAGGTTACTGGTATTCTCTGATTCAATGCCTCTCGTGACGAAAAAGTGGCTATCTTAATAGTGCAATACTTCTTCCTTCCATTTGCTCACACAGTTTACTACTTTTTTGTGTAGTTTTTGTCTGCCAGAAACTATAATTCACTAGTTTTGTATCATAAAAGAGTCATCGTTTCTCCTCCTAGGGGTTATTCGAGACCTCTTAATGCAAACCGCAAGTAACGAGGCATTGGCTACCTTAAGAGAGTCATAGTTACTCGTCCCAATTGCTCACCCAGTCTGCCACTTTTCCTTACTGCGGCCAGTCTGCCAGAAGCGATATGTCACTCGTTGTGTATCTTAAGAGATTCATCGTTACTCTTTCCATAGGTTACTGGTATTCTCTGATTCAATGCCTCTCGTGACGAAAAAGTGGCTATCTTAATAGTGCAATACTTCTTCCTCCCAGTTGCTCACACAGTTTACTACTTTTTTGTGTAGTTTTTGTCTGCCAGAAACTATAATTCACTAGTTTTGTATCATAAAAGAGTCATCGTTTCTCCTCCTAGGGGTTTTCGAGATTTCTTAATCCAAACCGCAAGTAACGAGGCATTGGCTACCTTAAGAGAGTCATAGTTACTCGTCCCCATTGCTCAACCAGTCTGCCACTTTTTCTTACTGTGGCCAGTCTGCCAGAAGCGATATGTCACTCGTTGTGTATCTTAAGAGATTCATCGTTACTCCTTCCATAGGTTACTGGTATTCTCTGAGTCAATACCTCTCTTACGAAAAAGTGGCTATCTTAATAGTGCAATACTTATTCCTCCGAGTTGCTCACACAGTTTACTACTTTTTGTGTACTTGCCAGTCTGCCAGAAGCGATATGTCACTAGTTGTGTATCATAAAAGAGTCATCGTTTCTCCTCCTAGGGGTTATTCGAGATTTCTTAATCCAAACCGCAAGTAACGAGGCATTGGCTACCTTAAGAGAGTCATAGTTACTCGTCCCAATTGCTCACCCAGTCTGCCACTTTTCCTTACTGCGGCCAGTCTGCCAGAAGCGATATGTCACTCGTTGTGTATCTTAAGAGATTTATCGTTACTCTTTCCATAGGTTACTGGTATTCTCTGATTCAATGCCTCTCGTGACGAAAAAGTGGCTATCTTAATAGTGCAATACTTCTTCCTTCCATTTGCTCACACAGTTTACTACTTTTTTGTGTAGTTTTTGTCTGCCAGAAACTATAATTCACTAGTTTTGTATCATAAAAGAGTCATCGTTTCTCCTCCTAGGGGTTATTCGAGACCTCTTAATGCAAACCGCAAGTAACGAGGCATTGGCTACCTTAAGAGAGTCATAGTTACTCGTCCCAATTGCTCACCCAGTCTGCCACTTTTCCTTACTGCGGCCAGTCTGCCAGAAGCGATATGTCACTCGTTGTGTATCTTAAGAGATTCATCGTTACTCTTTCCATAGGTTACTGGTATTCTCTGATTCAATGCCTCTCGTGACGAAAAAGTGGCTATCTTAATAGTGCAATACTTCTTCCTCCCAGTTGCTCACACAGTTTACTACTTTTTTGTGTAGTTTTTGTCTGCCAGAAACTATAATTCACTAGTTTTGTATCATAAAAGAGTCATCGTTTCTCCTCCTAGGGGTTTTCGAGATTTCTTAATCCAAACCGCAAGTAACGAGGCATTGGCTACCTTAAGAGAGTCATAGTTACTTGTCCCCATTGCTCAACCAGTCTGCCACTTTTTCTTACTGTGGCCAGTCTGCCAGAAGCGATATGTCACTCGTTGTGTATCTTAAGAGATTCATCGTTACTCCTTCCATAGGTTACTGGTATTCTCTGAGTCAATACCTCTCTTACGAAAAAGTGGCTATCTTAATAGTGCAATACTTCTTCCTCCGAGTTGCTCACACAGTTTACTACTTTTTGTGTACTTGCCAGTCTGCCAGAAGCGATATGTCACTAGTTGTGTATCATAAAAGAGTCATCGTTTCTCCTCCTAGGGGTTATTCGAGATTTCTTAATCCAAACCGCAAGTAACGAGGCATTGGCTACCTTAAGAGAGTCATAGTTACTCGTCCCAATTGCTCACCCAGTCTGCCACTTTTCCTTACTGCGGCCAGTCTGCCAGAAGCGATATGTCACTCGTTGTGTATCTTAAGAGATTTATCGTTACTCTTTCCATAGGTTACTGGTATTCTCTGATTCAATGCCTCTCGTGACGAAAAAGTGGCTATCTTAATAGTGCAATTCTTCTTCCTTCCATTTGCTCACACAGTTTACTACTTTTTTGTGTAGTTTTTGTCTGCCAGAAACTATAATTCACTAGTTTTGTATCATAAAAGAGTCATCGTTTCTCCTCCTAGGGGTTATTCGAGACCTCTTAATGCAAACCGCAAGTAACGAGGCATTGGCTACCTTAAGAGAGTCATAGTTACTCGTCCCAATTGCTCACCCAGTCTGCCACTTTTCCTTACTGCGGCCAGTCTGCCAGAAGCGATATGTCACTCGTTGTGTATCTTAAGAGATTCATCGTTACTCTTTCCATAGGTTACTGGTATTCTCTGATTCAATGCCTCTCGTGACGAAAAAGTGGCTATCTTAATAGTGCAATACTTCTTCCTCCCAGTTGCTCACACAGTTTACTACTTTTTTGTGTAGTTTTTGTCTGCCAGAAACTATAATCCACTAGTTTTGTATCATAAAAGAGTCATCGTTTCTCCTCCTAGGGGTTTTCGAGATTTCTTAATCCAAACCGCAAGTAACGAGGCATTGGCTACCTTAAGAGAGTCATAGTTACTCGTCCCCATTGCTCAACCAGTCTGCCACTTTTTCTTACTGTGGCCAGTCTGCCAGAAGCGATATGTCACTCGTTGTGTATCTTAAGAGATTCATCGTTACTCCTTCCATAGGTTACTGGTATTCTCTGAGTCAATACCTCTCTTACGAAAAAGTGGCTATCTTAATAGTGCAATACTTCTTCCTCCGTGTTGCTCACACAGTTTACTACTTTTTGTGTACTTGCCAGTCTGCCAGAAGCGATATGTCACTAGTTGTGTATCATAAAAGAGTCATCGTTTCTCCTCCTAGGGGTTATTCGAGATTTCTTAATCCAAACCGCAAGTAACGAGGCATTGGCTACCTTAAGAGAGTCATAGTTACTCGTCCCCATTGCTCAACCAGTCTGCCACTTTTTCTTACTGTGGCCAGTCTGCCAGAAGCGATATGTCACTCGTTGTGTATCTTAAGAGATTTATCGTTACTCTTTCCATAGGTTACTGGTATTCTCTGATTCAATGCCTCTCGTGACGAAAAAGTGGCTATCTTAATAGTGCAATACTTCTTCCTCCCAGTTGCTCACACAGTTTACTACTTTTTTGTGTAGTTTTTGTCTGCCAGAAACTATAATTCACTAGTTTTGTATCATAAAAGAGTCATCGTTTCTCCTCCTAGGGGTTATTCGAGACCTCTTAATGCAAACCGCAAGTAACGAGGCATTGGCTACCTTAAGAGAGTCATAGTTACTCGTCCCAATTGCTCACCCAGTCTGCCACTTTTCCTTACTGCGGCCAGTCTGCCAGAAGCGATATGTCACTCGTTGTGTATCTTAAGAGATTCATCGTTACTCTTTCCATAGGTTACTGGTATTCTCTGATTCAATGCCTCTTGTGACAAAAAGGGGCTATCTTAATAGTGCAATACTTCTTCCTCCCAGTTGCTCACACAGTTTACTACTTTTTTGTGTAGTTTTTGTCTGCCAGAAACTATAATTCACTAGTTTTGTATCATAAAAGAGTCATCGTTTCTCCTCCTAGGGGTTATTCGAGACCTCTTAATCCAAACCGCCAGTAACGAGGCATTGGCTACCTTAAGAGAGTCATAGTTACTCGTCCCAATTGCTCACCCAGTCTGCCACTTTTCCTTACTGCGGCCAGTCTGCCAGAAGCGATATGTCACTCGTTGTGTATCTTAAGAGATTCATCGTTACTCCTTCCATAGGTTACTGGTATTCTCTGAGTCAATACCTCTCGTGACGAAAAAGTGGCTATCTTAATAGTGCAATACTTCTTCCTCCGAGTTGCTCACACAGTTTACTACTTTTTGTGTAGTTTTTGTCTGCCAGAAACTATAATTCACTAGCTGTGTATCATAAAAGAGTCATCATTTCTCCTCCTAGGGGTTATTCGAGACCTCTTAATGCAAACCGCAAGTAACGAGGCATTGGCTACCTTAAGAGAGTCATAGTTACTCGTCCCAATTGCTCACCCAGTCTGCCACTCTTCCTTACTGCGGCCAGTCTGCCAGAAGCGATATGTCACTCGTTGTGTATCTTAAGAGATTCATCGTTACTCTTTCCATAGGTTACTGGTATTGTCTGATTCAATGCCTCTCGTGACGAAAAAGTGGCTATCTTAATAGTGCAATACTTCTTCCTCCGAGTTGCTCACACAGTTTACTGCTTTTTGTGTAGTTTTTGTCTGCCAGAAACTATAATTCACTAGTTGTGTATCATAAAAGAGTCATCGTTTCTCCTCCTAGGGGTTATTCGAGATTTCTTAATCCAAAATGCAAGTAACGAGGCATTGGCTACCTTAAGAGAGTCATAGTTACTCGTCCCAATTGCTCACCCAGTCTGCCACTTTTCCTTACTGCGGCCAGTCTGCCAGAAGCGATATGTCACACGTTGTGTATCTTAAGAGATTCATCGTTACTCTTTCCATAGGTTACTGGTATTCTCTGATTCAATGCCTCTCGTGACGAAAAAGTGGCTATCTTAATAGTGCAATACTTCTTCCTCCCAGTTGCTCACACAGTTTACTACTTTTTTGTGTAGTTTTTGTCTGCCAGAAACTATAATTCACTAGTTTTGTATCATAAAAGAGTCATCGTTTCTCCTCCTAGGGGTTTTCGAGATTTCTTAATCCAAACCGCAAGTAACGAGGCATTGGCTTCCTTAAGAGAGTCATAGTTACTCGTCCCCATTGCTCAACCAGTCTGCCACTTTTTCTTACTGTGGCCAGTCTGCCAGAAGCGATATGTCACTCGTTGTGTATCTTAAGAGATTCATCGTTACTCCTTCCATAGGTTACTGGTATTCTCTGAGTCAATACCTCTCTTACGAAAAAGTGGCTATCTTAATAGTGCAATACTTCTTCCTCCGAGTTGCTCACACAGTTTACTGCTTTTTGTGTAGTTTTTGTCTGCCAGAAACTATAATTCACTAGTTGTGTATCATAAAAGAGTCATCGTTTCTCCTCCTAGGGGTTATTCGAGATTTCTTAATCCAAAATGCAAGTAACGAGGCATTGGCTACCTTAAGAGAGTCATAGTTACTCGTCCCAATTGCTCACCCAGTCTGCCACTTTTCCTTACTGCGGCCAGTCTGCCAGAAGCGATATGTCACTCGTTGTGTATCTTAAGAGATTCATCGTTACTCTTTCCATAGGTTACTGGTATTCTCTGATTCAATGCCTCTCGTGACGAAAAAGTGGCTATCTTAATAGTGCAATACTTCTTCCTCCCAGTTGCTCACACAGTTTACTACTTTTTTGTGTAGTTTTTGTCTGCCAGAAACTATAATTCACTAGTTTTGTATCATAAAAGAGTCATCGTTTCTCCTCCTAGGGGTTTTCGAGATTTCTTAATCCAAACCGCAAGTAACGAGGCATTGGCTACCTTAAGAGAGTCATAGTTACTCGTCCCCATTGCTCAACCAGTCTGCCACTTTTTCTTACTGTGGCCAGTCTGCCAGAAGCGATATGTCACTCGTTGTGTATCTTAAGAGATTCATCGTTACTCCTTCTATAGGTTACTGGTATTCTCTGAGTCAATACCTCTCTTACGAAAAAGTGGCTATCTTAATAGTGCAATACTTCTTCCTCCGAGTTGCTCACACAGTTTACTACTTTTTGTGTACTTGCCAGTCTGCCAGAAGCGATATGTCACTAGTTGTGTATCATAAAAGAGTCATCGTTTCTCCTCCTAGGGGTTATTCGAGATTTCTTAATCCAAACCGCAAGTAACGAGGCATTGGCTACCTTAAGAGAGTCATAGTTACTCGTCCCAATTGCTCACCCAGTCTGCCACTTTTCCTTACTGCGGCCAGTCTGCCAGAAGCGATATGTCACTCGTTGTGTATCTTAAGAGATTTATCGTTACTCTTTCCATAGGTTACTGGTATTCTCTGATTCAATGCCTCTCGTGACGAAAAAGTGGCTATCTTAATAGTGCAATACTTCTTCCTTCCATTTGCTCACACAGTTTACTACTTTTTTGTGTAGTTTTTGTCTGCCAGAAACTATAATTCACTAGTTTTGTATCATAAAAGAGTCATCGTTTCTCCTCCTAGGGGTTATTCGAGACCTCTTAATGCAAACCGCAAGTAACGAGGCATTGGCTACCTTAAGAGAGTCATAGTTACTCGTCCCAATTGCTCACCCAGTCTGCCACTTTTCCTTACTGCGGCCAGTCTGCCAGAAGCGATATGTCACTCGTTGTGTATCTTAAGAGATTCATCGTTACTCTTTCCATAGGTTACTGGTATTCTCTGATTCAATGCCTCTCGTGACGAAAAAGTGGCTATCTTAATAGTGCAATACTTCTTCCTCCCAGTTGCTCACACAGTTTACTACTTTTTTGTGTAGTTTTTGTCTGCCAGAAACTATAATCCACTAGTTTTGTATCATAAAAGAGTCATCGTTTCTCCTCCTAGGGGTTTTCGAGATTTCTTAATCCAAACCGCAAGTAACGAGGCATTGGCTACCTTAAGAGAGTCATAGTTACTCGTCCCCATTGCTCAACCAGTCTGCCACTTTTTCTTACTGTGGCCAGTCTGCCAGAAGCGATATGTCACTCGTTGTGTATCTTAAGAGATTCATCGTTACTCCTTCCATAGGTTACTGGTATTCTCTGAGTCAATACCTCTCTTACGAAAAAGTGGCTATCTTAATAGTGCAATACTTCTTCCTCCGTGTTGCTCACACAGTTTACTACTTTTTGTGTACTTGCCAGTCTGCCAGAAGCGATATGTCACTAGTTGTGTATCATAAAAGAGTCATCGTTTCTCCTCCTAGGGGTTATTCGAGATTTCTTAATCCAAACCGCAAGTAACGAGGCATTGGCTACCTTAAGAGAGTCATAGTTACTCGTCCCCATTGCTCAACCAGTCTGCCACTTTTTCTTACTGTGGCCAGTCTGCCAGAAGCGATATGTCACTCGTTGTGTATCTTAAGAGATTTATCGTTACTCTTTCCATAGGTTACTGGTATTCTCTGATTCAATGCCTCTCGTGACGAAAAAGTGGCTATCTTAATAGTGCAATACTTCTTCCTCCCAGTTGCTCACACAGTTTACTACTTTTTTGTGTAGTTTTTGTCTGCCAGAAACTATAATTCACTAGTTTTGTATCATAAAAGAGTCATCGTTTCTCCTCCTAGGGGTTATTCGAGACCTCTTAATGCAAACCGCAAGTAACGAGGCATTGGCTACCTTAAGAGAGTCATAGTTACTCGTCCCAATTGCTCACCCAGTCTGCCACTTTTCCTTACTGCGGCCAGTCTGCCAGAAGCGATATGTCACTCGTTGTGTATCTTAAGAGATTCATCGTTACTCTTTCCATAGGTTACTGGTATTCTCTGATTCAATGCCTCTTGTGACAAAAAGGGGCTATCTTAATAGTGCAATACTTCTTCCTCCCAGTTGCTCACACAGTTTACTACTTTTTTGTGTAGTTTTTGTCTGCCAGAAACTATAATTCACTAGTTTTGTATCATAAAAGAGTCATCGTTTCTCCTCCTAGGGGTTATTCGAGACCTCTTAATCCAAACCGCCAGTAACGAGGCATTGGCTACCTTAAGAGAGTCATAGTTACTCGTCCCAATTGCTCACCCAGTCTGCCACTTTTCCTTACTGCGGCCAGTCTGCCAGAAGCGATATGTCACTCGTTGTGTATCTTAAGAGATTCATCGTTACTCCTTCCATAGGTTACTGGTATTCTCTGAGTCAATACCTCTCGTGACGAAAAAGTGGCTATCTTAATAGTGCAATACTTCTTCCTCCGAGTTGCTCACACAGTTTACTACTTTTTGTGTAGTTTTTGTCTGCCAGAAACTATAATTCACTAGCTGTGTATCATAAAAGAGTCATCATTTCTCCTCCTAGGGGTTATTCGAGACCTCTTAATGCAAACCGCAAGTAACGAGGCATTGGCTACCTTAAGAGAGTCATAGTTACTCGTCCCAATTGCTCACCCAGTCTGCCACTCTTCCTTACTGCGGCCAGTCTGCCAGAAGCGATATGTCACTCGTTGTGTATCTTAAGAGATTCATCGTTACTCTTTCCATAGGTTACTGGTATTGTCTGATTCAATGCCTCTCGTGACGAAAAAGTGGCTATCTTAATAGTGCAATACTTCTTCCTCCGAGTTGCTCACACAGTTTACTGCTTTTTGTGTAGTTTTTGTCTGCCAGAAACTATAATTCACTAGTTGTGTATCATAAAAGAGTCATCGTTTCTCCTCCTAGGGGTTATTCGAGATTTCTTAATCCAAAATGCAAGTAACGAGGCATTGGCTACCTTAAGAGAGTCATAGTTACTCGTCCCAATTGCTCACCCAGTCTGCCACTTTTCCTTACTGCGGCCAGTCTGCCAGAAGCGATATGTCACACGTTGTGTATCTTAAGAGATTCATCGTTACTCTTTCCATAGGTTACTGGTATTCTCTGATTCAATGCCTCTCGTGACGAAAAAGTGGCTATCTTAATAGTGCAATACTTCTTCCTCCCAGTTGCTCACACAGTTTACTACTTTTTTGTGTAGTTTTTGTCTGCCAGAAACTATAATTCACTAGTTTTGTATCATAAAAGAGTCATCGTTTCTCCTCCTAGGGGTTTTCGAGATTTCTTAATCCAAACCGCAAGTAACGAGGCATTGGCTTCCTTAAGAGAGTCATAGTTACTCGTCCCCATTGCTCAACCAGTCTGCCACTTTTTCTTACTGTGGCCAGTCTGCCAGAAGCGATATGTCACTCGTTGTGTATCTTAAGAGATTCATCGTTACTCCTTCCATAGGTTACTGGTATTCTCTGAGTCAATACCTCTCTTACGAAAAAGTGGCTATCTTAATAGTGCAATACTTCTTCCTCCGAGTTGCTCACACAGTTTACTGCTTTTTGTGTAGTTTTTGTCTGCCAGAAACTATAATTCACTAGTTGTGTATCATAAAAGAGTCATCGTTTCTCCTCCTAGGGGTTATTCGAGATTTCTTAATCCAAAATGCAAGTAACGAGGCATTGGCTACCTTAAGAGAGTCATAGTTACTCGTCCCAATTGCTCACCCAGTCTGCCACTTTTCCTTACTGCGGCCAGTCTGCCAGAAGCGATATGTCACTCGTTGTGTATCTTAAGAGATTCATCGTTACTCTTTCCATAGGTTACTGGTATTCTCTGATTCAATGCCTCTCGTGACGAAAAAGTGGCTATCTTAATAGTGCAATACTTCTTCCTCCCAGTTGCTCACACAGTTTACTACTTTTTTGTGTAGTTTTTGTCTGCCAGAAACTATAATTCACTAGTTTTGTATCATAAAAGAGTCATCGTTTCTCCTCCTAGGGGTTTTCGAGATTTCTTAATCCAAACCGCAAGTAACGAGGCATTGGCTACCTTAAGAGAGTCATAGTTACTCGTCCCCATTGCTCAACCAGTCTGCCACTTTTTCTTACTGTGGCCAGTCTGCCAGAAGCGATATGTCACTCGTTGTGTATCTTAAGAGATTCATCGTTACTCCTTCTATAGGTTACTGGTATTCTCTGAGTCAATACCTCTCTTACGAAAAAGTGGCTATCTTAATAGTGCAATACTTCTTCCTCCGAGTTGCTCACACAGTTTACTACTTTTTGTGTACTTGCCAGTCTGCCAGAAGCGATATGTCACTAGTTGTGTATCATAAAAGAGTCATCGTTTCTCCTCCTAGGGGTTATTCGAGATTTCTTAATCCAAACCGCAAGTAACGAGGCATTGGCTACCTTAAGAGAGTCATAGTTACTCGTCCCAATTGCTCACCCAGTCTGCCACTTTTCCTTACTGCGGCCAGTCTGCCAGAAGCGATATGTCACTCGTTGTGTATCTTAAGAGATTTATCGTTACTCTTTCCATAGGTTACTGGTATTCTCTGATTCAATGCCTCTCGTGACGAAAAAGTGGCTATCTTAATAGTGCAATACTTCTTCCTTCCATTTGCTCACACAGTTTACTACTTTTTTGTGTAGTTTTTGTCTGCCAGAAACTATAATTCACTAGTTTTGTATCATAAAAGAGTCATCGTTTCTCCTCCTAGGGGTTATTCGAGACCTCTTAATGCAAACCGCAAGTAACGAGGCATTGGCTACCTTAAGAGAGTCATAGTTACTCGTCCCAATTGCTCACCCAGTCTGCCACTTTTCCTTACTGCGGCCAGTCTGCCAGAAGCGATATGTCACTCGTTGTGTATCTTAAGAGATTCATCGTTACTCTTTCCATAGGTTACTGGTATTCTCTGATTCAATGCCTCTCGTGACGAAAAAGTGGCTATCTTAATAGTGCAATACTTCTTCCTCCCAGTTGCTCACACAGTTTACTACTTTTTTGTGTAGTTTTTGTCTGCCAGAAACTATAATTCACTAGTTTTGTATCATAAAAGAGTCATCGTTTCTCCTCCTAGGGGTTATTCGAGACCTCTTAATGCAAACCGCAAGTAACGAGGCATTGGCTACCTTAAGAGAGTCATAGTTACTCGTCCCAATTGCTCACCCAGTCTGCCACTTTTCCTTACTGCGGCCAGTCTGCCAGAAGCGATATGTCACTCGTTGTGTATCTTAAGAGATTCATCGTTACTCTTTCCATAGGTTACTGGTATTCTCTGATTCAATGCCTCTTGTGACAAAAAGGGGCTATCTTAATAGTGCAATACTTCTTCCTCCCAGTTGCTCACACAGTTTACTACTTTTTTGTGTAGTTTTTGTCTGCCAGAAACTATAATTCACTAGTTTTGTATCATAAAAGAGTCATCGTTTCTCCTCCTAGGGGTTATTCGAGACCTCTTAATCCAAACCGCAAGTAACGAGGCATTGGCTACCTTTAGAGAGTCATAGTTACTCGTCCCAATTGCTCACCCAGTCTGCCACTTTTCCTTACTGCGGCCAGTCTGCCAGAAGCGATATGTCACTCGTTGTGTATCTTAAGAGATTCATCGTTACTCCTTCCTTAGGTTACTGGTATTCTCTGAGTCAATACCTCTCGTGACGAAAAAGTGGCTATCTTAATAGTGCAATACTTCTTCCTCCGAGTTGCTCACACAGTTTACTACTTTTTGTGTAGTTTTTGTCTGCCAGAAACTATAATTCACTAGCTGTGTATCATAAAAGAGTCATCATTTCTCCTCCTAGGGGTTATTCGAGACCTCTTAATGCAAACCGCAAGTAACGAGGCATTGGCTACCTTAAGAGAGTCATAGTTACTCGTCCCAATTGCTCACCCAGTCTGTCACTTTTCCTTACTGCGGCCAGTCTGCCAGAAGCGATATGTCACTCGTTGTGTATCTTAAGAGATTTATCGTTACTCTTTCCATAGGTTACTGGTATTCTCTGATTCAATGCCTCTCGTGACGAAAAAGTGGCTATCTTAATAGTGCAATACTTCTTCCTTCCATTTGCTCACACAGTTTACTACTTTTTTGTGTAGTTTTTGTCTGCCAGAAACTATAATTCACTAGTTTTGTATCATAAAAGAGTCATCGTTTCTCCTCCTAGGGGTTATTCGAGACCTCTTAATGCAAACCGCAAGTAACGAGGCATTGGCTACCTTAAGAGAGTCATAGTTACTCGTCCCAATTGCTCACCCAGTCTGCCACTTTTCCTTACTGCGGCCAGTCTGCCAGAAGCGATATGTCACTCGTTGTGTATCTTAAGAGATTCATCGTTACTCTTTCCATAGGTTACTGGTATTCTCTGATTCAATGCCTCTCGTGACGAAAAAGTGGCTATCTTAATAGTGCAATACTTCTTCCTCCCAGTTGCTCACACAGTTTACTACTTTTTTGTGTAGTTTTTGTCTGCCAGAAACTATAATTCACTAGTTTTGTATCATAAAAGAGTCATCGTTTCTCCTCCTAGGGGTTTTCGAGATTTCTTAATCCAAACCGCAAGTAACGAGGCATTGGCTACCTTAAGAGAGTCATAGTTACTCGTCCCCATTGCTCAACCAGTCTGCCACTTTTTCTTACTGTGGCCAGTCTGCCAGAAGCGATATGTCACTCGTTGTGTATCTTAAGAGATTCATCGTTACTCCTTCTATAGGTTACTGGTATTCTCTGAGTCAATACCTCTCTTACGAAAAAGTGGCTATCTTAATAGTGCAATACTTCTTCCTCCGAGTTGCTCACACAGTTTACTACTTTTTGTGTACTTGCCAGTCTGCCAGAAGCGATATGTCACTAGTTGTGTATCATAAAAGAGTCATCGTTTCTCCTCCTAGGGGTTATTCGAGATTTCTTAATCCAAACCGCAAGTAACGAGGCATTGGCTACCTTAAGAGAGTCATAGTTACTCGTCCCAATTGCTCACCCAGTCTGCCACTTTTCCTTACTGCGGCCAGTCTGCCAGAAGCGATATGTCACTCGTTGTGTATCTTAAGAGATTTATCGTTACTCTTTCCATAGGTTACTGGTATTCTCTGATTCAATGCCTCTCGTGACGAAAAAGTGGCTATCTTAATAGTGCAATACTTCTTCCTTCCATTTGCTCACAAGGTTTACTACTTTTTTGTGTAGTTTTTGTCTGCCAGAAACTATAATTCACTAGTTTTGTATCATAAAAGAGTCATCGTTTCTCCTCCTAGGGGTTATTCGAGACCTCTTAATGCAAACCGCAAGTAACGAGGCATTGGCTACCTTAAGAGAGTCATAGTTACTCGTCCCAATTGCTCACCCAGTCTGCCACTTTTCCTTACTGCGGCCAGTCTGCCAGAAGCGATATGTCACTCGTTGTGTATCTTAAGAGATTCATCGTTACTCCTTCCATAGGTTACTGGTATTCTCTGAGTCAATACCTCTCGTGACGAAAAAGTGGCTATCTTAATAGTGCAATACTTCTTCCTCCGAGTTGCTCACACAGTTTACTACTTTTTGTGTAGTTTTTGTCTGCCAGAAACTATAATTCACTAGCTGTGTATCATAAAAGAGTCATCATTTCTCCTCCTAGGGGTTATTCGAGACCTCTTAATGCAAACCGCAAGTAACGAGGCATTGGCTACCTTAAGAGAGTCATAGTTACTCGTCCCAATTGCTCACCCAGTCTGCCACTCTTCCTTACTGCGGCCAGTCTGCCAGAAGCGATATGTCACTCGTTGTGTATCTTAAGAGATTCATCGTTACTCTTTCCATAGGTTACTGGTATTGTCTGATTCAATGCCTCTCGTGACGAAAAAGTGGCTATCTTAATAGTGCAATACTTCTTCCTCCGAGTTGCTCACACAGTTTACTACTTTTTGTGTAGTTTTTGTCTGCCAGAAACTATAATTCACTAGCTGTGTATCATAAAAGAGTCATCATTTCTCCTCCTAGGGGTTATTCGAGACCTCTTAATGCAAACCGCAAGTAACGAGGCATTGGCTACCTTAAGAGAGTCATAGTTACTCGTCCCAATTGCTCACCCAGTCTGCCACTCTTCCTTACTGCGGCCAGTCTGCCAGAAGCGATATGTCACTCGTTGTGTATCTTAAGAGATTCATCGTTACTCTTTCCATAGGTTACTGGTATTGTCTGATTCAATGCCTCTCGTGACGAAAAAGTGGCTATCTTAATAGTGCAATACTTCTTCCTCCGAGTTGCTCACACAGTTTACTGCTTTTTGTGTAGTTTTTGTCTGCCAGAAACTATAATTCACTAGTTGTGTATCATAAAAGAGTCATCGTTTCTCCTCCTAGGGGTTATTCGAGATTTCTTAATCCAAAATGCAAGTAACGAGGCATTGGCTACCTTAAGAGAGTCATAGTTACTCGTCCCAATTGCTCACCCAGTCTGCCACTTTTCCTTACTGCGGCCAGTCTGCCAGAAGCGATATGTCACACGTTGTGTATCTTAAGAGATTCATCGTTACTCTTTCCATAGGTTACTGGTATTCTCTGATTCAATGCCTCTCGTGACGAAAAAGTGGCTATCTTAATAGTGCAATACTTCTTCCTCCCAGTTGCTCACACAGTTTACTACTTTTTTGTGTAGTTTTTGTCTGCCAGAAACTATAATTCACTAGTTTTGTATCATAAAAGAGTCATCGTTTCTCCTCCTAGGGGTTTTCGAGATTTCTTAATCCAAACCGCAAGTAACGAGGCATTGGCTTCCTTAAGAGAGTCATAGTTACTCGTCCCCATTGCTCAACCAGTCTGCCACTTTTTCTTACTGTGGCCAGTCTGCCAGAAGCGATATGTCACTCGTTGTGTATCTTAAGAGATTCATCGTTACTCCTTCCATTGGTTACTGGTATTCTCTGAGTCAATACCTCTCTTACGAAAAAGTGGCTATCTTAATAGTGCAATACTTCTTCCTCCGAGTTGCTCACACAGTTTACTGCTTTTTGTGTAGTTTTTGTCTGCCAGAAACTATAATTCACTAGTTGTGTATCATAAAAGAGTCATCGTTTCTCCTCCTAGGGGTTATTCGAGATTTCTTAATCCAAAATGCAAGTAACGAGGCATTGGCTACCTTAAGAGAGTCATAGTTACTCGTCCCAATTGCTCACCCAGTCTGCCACTTTTCCTTACTGCGGCCAGTCTGCCAGAAGCGATATGTCACTCGTTGTGTATCTTAAGAGATTCATCGTTACTCTTTCCATAGGTTACTGGTATTCTCTGATTCAATGCCTCTCGTGACGAAAAAGTGGCTATCTTAATAGTGCAATACTTCTTCCTCCCAGTTGCTCACACAGTTTACTACTTTTTTGTGTAGTTTTTGTCTGCCAGAAACTATAATTCACTAGTTTTGTATCATAAAAGAGTCATCGTTTCTCCTCCTAGGGGTTTTCGAGATTTCTTAATCCAAACCGCAAGTAACGAGGCATTGGCTACCTTAAGAGAGTCATAGTTACTCGTCCCCATTGCTCAACCAGTCTGCCACTTTTTCTTACTGTGGCCAGTCTGCCAGAAGCGATATGTCACTCGTTGTGTATCTTAAGAGATTCATCGTTACTCCTTCTATAGGTTACTGGTATTCTCTGAGTCAATACCTCTCTTACGAAAAAGTGGCTATCTTAATAGTGCAATACTTCTTCCTCCGAGTTGCTCACACAGTTTACTACTTTTTGTGTACTTGCCAGTCTGCCAGAAGCGATATGTCACTAGTTGTGTATCATAAAAGAGTCATCGTTTCTCCTCCTAGGGGTTATTCGAGATTTCTTAATCCAAACCGCAAGTAACGAGGCATTGGCTACCTTAAGAGAGTCATAGTTACTCGTCCCAATTGCTCACCCAGTCTGCACTTTTCCTTACTGCGGCCAGTCTGCCAGAAGCGATATGTCACTCGTTGTGTATCTTAAGAGATTTATCGTTACTCTTTCCATAGGTTACTGGTATTCTCTGATTCAATGCCTCTCGTGACGAAAAAGTGGCTATCTTAATAGTGCAATACTTCTTCCTTCCATTTGCTCACAAGGTTTACTACTTTTTTGTGTAGTTTTTGTCTGCCAGAAACTATAATTCACTAGTTTTGTATCATAAAAGAGTCATCGTTTCTCCTCCTAGGGGTTATTCGAGACCTCTTAATGCAAACCGCAAGTAACGAGGCATTGGCTACCTTAAGAGAGTCATAGTTACTCGTCCCAATTGCTCACCCAGTCTGCCACTTTTCCTTACTGCGGCCAGTCTGCCAGAAGCGATATGTCACTCGTTGTGTATCTTAAGAGATTCATCGTTACTCCTTCCATAGGTTACTGGTATTCTCTGAGTCAATACCTCTCGTGACGAAAAAGTGGCTATCTTAATAGTGCAATACTTCTTCCTCCGAGTTGCTCACACAGTTTACTACTTTTTGTGTAGTTTTTGTCTGCCAGAAACTATAATTCACTAGCTGTGTATCATAAAAGAGTCATCATTTCTCCTCCTAGGGGTTATTCGAGACCTCTTAATGCAAACCGCAAGTAACGAGGCATTGGCTACCTTAAGAGAGTCATAGTTACTCGTCCCAATTGCTCACCCAGTCTGCCACTCTTCCTTACTGCGGCCAGTCTGCCAGAAGCGATATGTCACTCGTTGTGTATCTTAAGAGATTCATCGTTACTCTTTCCATAGGTTACTGGTATTGTCTGATTCAATGCCTCTCGTGACGAAAAAGTGGCTATCTTAATAGTGCAATACTTCTTCCTCCGAGTTGCTCACACAGTTTACTACTTTTTGTGTAGTTTTTGTCTGCCAGAAACTATAATTCACTAGCTGTGTATCATAAAAGAGTCTTCATTTCTCCTCCTAGGGGTTATTCGAGACCTCTTAATGCAAACCGCAAGTAACGAGGCATTGGCTACCTTAAGAGAGTCATAGTTACTCGTCCCAATTGCTCACCCAGTCTGCCACTCTTCCTTACTGCGGCCAGTCTGCCAGAAGCGATATGTCACTCGTTGTGTATCTTAAGAGATTCATCGTTACTCTTTCCATAGGTTACTGGTATTGTCTGATTCAATGCCTCTCGTGACGAAAAAGTGGCTATCTTAATAGTGCAATACTTCTTCCTCCGAGTTGCTCACACAGTTTACTGCTTTTTGTGTAGTTTTTGTCTGCCAGAAACTATAATTCACTAGTTGTGTATCATAAAAGAGTCATCGTTTCTCCTCCTAGGGGTTATTCGAGATTTCTTAATCCAAAATGCAAGTAACGAGGCATTGGCTACCTTAAGAGAGTCATAGTTACTCGTCCCAATTGCTCACCCAGTCTGCCACTTTTCCTTACTGCGGCCAGTCTGCCAGAAGCGATATGTCACACGTTGTGTATCTTAAGAGATTCATCGTTACTCTTTCCATAGGTTACTGGTATTCTCTGATTCAATGCCTCTCGTGACGAAAAAGTGGCTATCTTAATAGTGCAATACTTCTTCCTCCCAGTTGCTCACACAGTTTACTACTTTTTTGTGTAGTTTTTGTCTGCCAGAAACTATAATTCACTAGTTTTGTATCATAAAAGAGTCATCGTTTCTCCTCCTAGGGGTTTTCGAGATTTCTTAATCCAAACCGCAAGTAACGAGGCATTGGCTTCCTTAAGAGAGTCATAGTTACTCGTCCCCATTGCTCAACCAGTCTGCCACTTTTTCTTACTGTGGCCAGTCTGCCAGAAGCGATATGTCACTCGTTGTGTATCTTAAGAGATTCATCGTTACTCCTTCCATAGGTTACTGGTATTCTCTGAGTCAATACCTCTCTTACGAAAAAGTGGCTATCTTAATAGTGCAATACTTCTTCCTCCGAGTTGCTCACACAGTTTACTGCTTTTTGTGTAGTTTTTGTCTGCCAGAAACTATAATTCACTAGTTGTGTATCATAAAAGAGTCATCGTTTCTCCTCCTAGGGGTTATTCGAGATTTCTTAATCCAAAATGCAAGTAACGAGGCATTGGCTACCTTAAGAGAGTCATAGTTACTCGTCCCAATTGCTCACCCAGTCTGCCACTTTTCCTTACTGCGGCCAGTCTGCCAGAAGCGATATGTCACTCGTTGTGTATCTTAAGAGATTCATCGTTACTCTTTCCATAGGTTACTGGTATTCTCTGATTCAATGCCTCTCGTGACGAAAAAGTGGCTATCTTAATAGTGCAATACTTCTTCCTCCCAGTTGCTCACACAGTTTACTACTTTTTTGTGTAGTTTTTGTCTGCCAGAAACTATAATTCACTAGTTTTGTATCATAAAAGAGTCATCGTTTCTCCTCCTAGGGGTTTTCGAGATTTCTTAATCCAAACCGCAAGTAACGAGGCATTGGCTACCTTAAGAGAGTCATAGTTACTCGTCCCCATTGCTCAACCAGTCTGCCACTTTTTCTTACTGTGGCCAGTCTGCCAGAAGCGATATGTCACTCGTTGTGTATCTTAAGAGATTCATCGTTACTCCTTCTATAGGTTACTGGTATTCTCTGAGTCAATACCTCTCTTACGAAAAAGTGGCTATCTTAATAGTGCAATACTTCTTCCTCCGAGTTGCTCACACAGTTTACTACTTTTTGTGTACTTGCCAGTCTGCCAGAAGCGATATGTCACTAGTTGTGTATCATAAAAGAGTCATCGTTTCTCCTCCTAGGGGTTATTCGAGATTTCTTAATCCAAACCGCAAGTAACGAGGCATTGGCTACCTTAAGAGAGTCATAGTTACTCGTCCCAATTGCTCACCCAGTCTGCCACTTTTCCTTACTGCGGCCAGTCTGCCAGAAGCGATATGTCACTCGTTGTGTATCTTAAGAGATTTATCGTTACTCTTTCCATAGGTTACTGGTATTCTCTGATTCAATGCCTCTCGTGACGAAAAAGTGGCTATCTTAATAGTGCAATACTTCTTCCTTCCATTTGCTCACACAGTTTACTACTTTTTTGTGTAGTTTTTGTCTGCCAGAAACTATAATTCACTAGTTTTGTATCATAAAAGAGTCATCGTTTCTCCTCCTAGGGGTTATTCGAGACCTCTTAATGCAAACCGCAAGTAACGAGGCATTGGCTACCTTAAGAGAGTCATAGTTACTCGTCCCAATTGCTCACCCAGTCTGCCACTTTTCCTTACTGCGGCCAGTCTGCCAGAAGCGATATGTCACTCGTTGTGTATCTTAAGAGATTCATCGTTACTCTTTCCATAGGTTACTGGTATTCTCTGATTCAATGCCTCTCGTGACGAAAAAGTGGCTATCTTAATAGTGCAATACTTCTTCCTCCCAGTTGCTCACACAGTTTACTACTTTTTTGTGTAGTTTTTGTCTGCCAGAAACTATAATTCACTAGTTTTGTATCATAAAAGAGTCATCGTTTCTCCTCCTAGGGGTTATTCGAGACCTCTTAATGCAAACCGCAAGTAACGAGGCATTGGCTACCTTAAGAGAGTCATAGTTACTCGTCCCAATTGCTCACCCAGTCTGCCACTTTTCCTTACTGCGGCCAGTCTGCCAGAAGCGATATGTCACTCGTTGTGTATCTTAAGAGATTCATCGTTACTCTTTCCATAGGTTACTGGTATTCTCTGATTCAATGCCTCTTGTGACAAAAAGTGGCTATCTTAATAGTGCAATACTTCTTCCTCCCAGTTGCTCACACAGTTTACTACTTTTTTGTGTAGTTTTTGTCTGCCAGAAACTATAATTCACTAGTTTTGTATCATAAAAGAGTCATCGTTTCTCCTCCTAGGGGTTATTCGAGACCTCTTAATCCAAACCGCAAGTAACGAGGCATTGGCTACCTTTAGAGAGTCATAGTTACTCGTCCCAATTGCTCACCCAGTCTGCCACTTTTCCTTACTGCGGCCAGTCTGCCAGAAGCGATATGTCACTCGTTGTGTATCTTAAGAGATTCATCGTTACTCCTTCCTTAGGTTACTGGTATTCTCTGAGTCAATACCTCTCGTGACGAAAAAGTGGCTATCTTAATAGTGCAATACTTCTTCCTCCGAGTTGCTCACACAGTTTACTACTTTTTGTGTAGTTTTTGTCTGCCAGAAACTATAATTCACTAGCTGTGTATCATAAAAGAGTCATCATTTCTCCTCCTAGGGGTTATTCGAGACCTCTTAATGCAAACCGCAAGTAACGAGGCATTGGCTACCTTAAGAGAGTCATAGTTACTCGTCCCAATTGCTCACCCAGTCTGTCACTTTTCCTTACTGCGGCCAGTCTGCCAGAAGCGATATGTCACTCGTTGTGTATCTTAAGAGATTTATCGTTACTCTTTCCATAGGTTACTGGTATTCTCTGATTCAATGCCTCTCGTGACGAAAAAGTGGCTATCTTAATAGTGCAATACTTCTTCCTCCGAGTTGCTCACACAGTTTACTACTTTTTGTGTAGTTTTTGTCTGCCAGAAACTATAATTCACTAGCTGTGTATCATAAAAGAGTCATCATTTCTCCTCCTAGGGGTTATTCGAGACCTCTTAATGCAAACCGCAAGTAACGAGGCATTGGCTACCTTAAGAGAGTCATAGTTACTCGTCCCAATTGCTCACCCAGTCTGCCACTCTTCCTTACTGCGGCCAGTCTGCCAGAAGCGATATGTCACTCGTTGTGTATCTTAAGAGATTCATCGTTACTCTTTCCATAGGTTACTGGTATTGTCTGATTCAATGCCTCTCGTGACGAAAAAGTGGCTATCTTAATAGTGCAATACTTCTTCCTCCGAGTTGCTCACACAGTTTACTGCTTTTTGTGTAGTTTTTGTCTGCCAGAAACTATAATTCACTAGTTGTGTATCATAAAAGAGTCATCGTTTCTCCTCCTAGGGGTTATTCGAGATTTCTTAATCCAAAATGCAAGTAACGAGGCATTGGCTACCTTAAGAGAGTCATAGTTACTCGTCCCAATTGCTCACCCAGTCTGCCACTTTTCCTTACTGCGGCCAGTCTGCCAGAAGCGATATGTCACACGTTGTGTATCTTAAGAGATTCATCGTTACTCTTTCCATAGGTTACTGGTATTCTCTGATTCAATGCCTCTCGTGACGAAAAAGTGGCTATCTTAATAGTGCAATACTTCTTCCTCCCAGTTGCTCACACAGTTTACTACTTTTTTGTGTAGTTTTTGTCTGCCAGAAACTATAATTCACTAGTTTTGTATCATAAAAGAGTCATCGTTTCTCCTCCTAGGGGTTTTCGAGATTTCTTAATCCAAACCGCAAGTAACGAGGCATTGGCTTCCTTAAGAGAGTCATAGTTACTCGTCCCCATTGCTCAACCAGTCTGCCACTTTTTCTTACTGTGGCCAGTCTGCCAGAAGCGATATGTCACTCGTTGTGTATCTTAAGAGATTCATCGTTACTCCTTCCATAGGTTACTGGTATTCTCTGAGTCAATACCTCTCTTACGAAAAAGTGGCTATCTTAATAGTGCAATACTTCTTCCTCCGAGTTGCTCACACAGTTTACTGCTTTTTGTGTAGTTTTTGTCTGCCAGAAACTATAATTCACTAGTTGTGTATCATAAAAGAGTCATCGTTTCTCCTCCTAGGGGTTATTCGAGATTTCTTAATCCAAAATGCAAGTAACGAGGCATTGGCTACCTTAAGAGAGTCATAGTTACTCGTCCCAATTGCTCACCCAGTCTGCCACTTTTCCTTACTGCGGCCAGTCTGCCAGAAGCGATATGTCACTCGTTGTGTATCTTAAGAGATTCATCGTTACTCTTTCCATAGGTTACTGGTATTCTCTGATTCAATGCCTCTCGTGACGAAAAAGTGGCTATCTTAATAGTGCAATACTTCTTCCTCCCAGTTGCTCACACAGTTTACTACTTTTTTGTGTAGTTTTTGTCTGCCAGAAACTATAATTCACTAGTTTTGTATCATAAAAGAGTCATCGTTTCTCCTCCTAGGGGTTTTCGAGATTTCTTAATCCAAACCGCAAGTAACGAGGCATTGGCTACCTTAAGAGAGTCATAGTTACTCGTCCCCATTGCTCAACCAGTCTGCCACTTTTTCTTACTGTGGCCAGTCTGCCAGAAGCGATATGTCACTCGTTGTGTATCTTAAGAGATTCATCGTTACTCCTTCTATAGGTTACTGGTATTCTCTGAGTCAATACCTCTCTTACGAAAAAGTGGCTATCTTAATAGTGCAATACTTCTTCCTCCGAGTTGCTCACACAGTTTACTACTTTTTGTGTACTTGCCAGTCTGCCAGAAGCGATATGTCACTAGTTGTGTATCATAAAAGAGTCATCGTTTCTCCTCCTAGGGGTTATTCGAGATTTCTTAATCCAAACCGCAAGTAACGAGGCATTGGCTACCTTAAGAGAGTCATAGTTACTCGTCCCAATTGCTCACCCAGTCTGCCACTTTTCCTTACTGCGGCCAGTCTGCCAGAAGCGATATGTCACTCGTTGTGTATCTTAAGAGATTTATCGTTACTCTTTCCATAGGTTACTGGTATTCTCTGATTCAATGCCTCTCGTGACGAAAAAGTGGCTATCTTAATAGTGCAATACTTCTTCCTTCCATTTGCTCACACAGTTTACTACTTTTTTGTGTAGTTTTTGTCTGCCAGAAACTATAATTCACTAGTTTTGTATCATAAAAGAGTCATCGTTTCTCCTCCTAGGGGTTATTCGAGACCTCTTAATGCAAACCGCAAGTAACGAGGCATTGGCTACCTTAAGAGAGTCATAGTTACTCGTCCCAATTGCTCACCCAGTCTGCCACTTTTCCTTACTGCGGCCAGTCTGCCAGAAGCGATATGTCACTCGTTGTGTATCTTAAGAGATTCATCGTTACTCTTTCCATAGGTTACTGGTATTCTCTGATTCAATGCCTCTCGTGACGAAAAAGTGGCTATCTTAATAGTGCAATACTTCTTCCTCCCAGTTGCTCACACAGTTTACTACTTTTTTGTGTAGTTTTTGTCTGCCAGAAACTATAATTCACTAGTTTTGTATCATAAAAGAGTCATCGTTTCTCCTCCTAGGGGTTATTCGAGACCTCTTAATGCAAACCGCAAGTAACGAGGCATTGGCTACCTTAAGAGAGTCATAGTTACTCGTCCCAATTGCTCACCCAGTCTGCCACTTTTCCTTACTGCGGCCAGTCTGCCAGAAGCGATATGTCACTCGTTGTGTATCTTAAGAGATTCATCGTTACTCTTTCCATAGGTTACTGGTATTCTCTGATTCAATGCCTCTTGTGACAAAAAGGGGCTATCTTAATAGTGCAATACTTCTTCCTCCCAGTTGCTCACACAGTTTACTACTTTTTTGTGTAGTTTTTGTCTGCCAGAAACTATAATTCACTAGTTTTGTATCATAAAAGAGTCATCGTTTCTCCTCCTAGGGGTTATTCGAGACCTCTTAATCCAAACCGCAAGTAACGAGGCATTGGCTACCTTTAGAGAGTCATAGTTACTCGTCCCAATTGCTCACCCAGTCTGCCACTTTTCCTTACTGCGGCCAGTCTGCCAGAAGCGATATGTCACTCGTTGTGTATCTTAAGAGATTCATCGTTACTCCTTCCTTAGGTTACTGGTATTCTCTGAGTCAATACCTCTCGTGACGAAAAAGTGGCTATCTTAATAGTGCAATACTTCTTCCTCCGAGTTGCTCACACAGTTTACTACTTTTTGTGTAGTTTTTGTCTGCCAGAAACTATAATTCACTAGCTGTGTATCATAAAAGAGTCATCATTTCTCCTCCTAGGGGTTATTCGAGACCTCTTAATGCAAACCGCAAGTAACGAGGCATTGGCTACCTTAAGAGAGTCATAGTTACTCGTCCCAATTGCTCACCCAGTCTGTCACTTTTCCTTACTGCGGCCAGTCTGCCAGAAGCGATATGTCACTCGTTGTGTATCTTAAGAGATTTATCGTTACTCTTTCCATAGGTTACTGGTATTCTCTGATTCAATGCCTCTCGTGACGAAAAAGTGGCTATCTTAATAGTGCAATACTTCTTCCTTCCATTTGCTCACACAGTTTACTACTTTTTTGTGTAGTTTTTGTCTGCCAGAAACTATAATTCACTAGTTTTGTATCATAAAAGAGTCATCGTTTCTCCTCCTAGGGGTTATTCGAGACCTCTTAATGCAAACCGCAAGTAACGAGGCATTGGCTACCTTAAGAGAGTCATAGTTACTCGTCCCAATTGCTCACCCAGTCTGCCACTTTTCCTTACTGCGGCCAGTCTGCCAGAAGCGATATGTCACTCGTTGTGTATCTTAAGAGATTCATCGTTACTCTTTCCATAGGTTACTGGTATTCTCTGATTCAATGCCTCTCGTGACGAAAAAGTGGCTATCTTAATAGTGCAATACTTCTTCCTCCCAGTTGCTCACACAGTTTACTACTTTTTTGTGTAGTTTTTGTCTGCCAGAAACTATAATTCACTAGTTTTGTATCATAAAAGAGTCATCGTTTCTCCTCCTAGGGGTTTTCGAGATTTCTTAATCCAAACCGCAAGTAACGAGGCATTGGCTACCTTAAGAGAGTCATAGTTACTCGTCCCCATTGCTCAACCAGTCTGCCACTTTTTCTTACTGTGGCCAGTCTGCCAGAAGCGATATGTCACTCGTTGTGTATCTTAAGAGATTCATCGTTACTCCTTCTATAGGTTACTGGTATTCTCTGAGTCAATACCTCTCTTACGAAAAAGTGGCTATCTTAATAGTGCAATACTTCTTCCTCCGAGTTGCTCACACAGTTTACTACTTTTTGTGTACTTGCCAGTCTGCCAGAAGCGATATGTCACTAGTTGTGTATCATAAAAGAGTCATCGTTTCTCCTCCTAGGGGTTATTCGAGATTTCTTAATCCAAACCGCAAGTAACGAGGCATTGGCTACCTTAAGAGAGTCATAGTTACTCGTCCCAATTGCTCACCCAGTCTGCCACTTTTCCTTACTGCGGCCAGTCTGCCAGAAGCGATATGTCACTCGTTGTGTATCTTAAGAGATTTATCGTTACTCTTTCCATAGGTTACTGGTATTCTCTGATTCAATGCCTCTCGTGACGAAAAAGTGGCTATCTTAATAGTGCAATACTTCTTCCTTCCATTTGCTCACACAGTTTACTACTTTTTTGTGTAGTTTTTGTCTGCCAGAAACTATAATTCACTAGTTTTGTATCATAAAAGAGTCATCGTTTCTCCTCCTAGGGGTTATTCGAGACCTCTTAATGCAAACCGCAAGTAACGAGGCATTGGCTACCTTAAGAGAGTCATAGTTACTCGTCCCAATTGCTCACCCAGTCTGCCACTTTTCCTTACTGCGGCCAGTCTGCCAGAAGCGATATGTCACTCGTTGTGTATCTTAAGAGATTCATCGTTACTCCTTCCATAGGTTACTGGTATTCTCTGAGTCAATACCTCTCGTGACGAAAAAGTGGCTATCTTAATAGTGCAATACTTCTTCCTCCGAGTTGCTCACACAGTTTACTACTTTTTGTGTAGTTTTTGTCTGCCAGAAACTATAATTCACTAGCTGTGTATCATAAAAGAGTCATCATTTCTCCTCCTAGGGGTTATTCGAGACCTCTTAATGCAAACCGCAAGTAACGAGGCATTGGCTACCTTAAGAGAGTCATAGTTACTCGTCCCAATTGCTCACCCAGTCTGCCACTCTTCCTTACTGCGGCCAGTCTGCCAGAAGCGATATGTCACTCGTTGTGTATCTTAAGAGATTCATCGTTACTCTTTCCATAGGTTACTGGTATTGTCTGATTCAATGCCTCTCGTGACGAAAAAGTGGCTATCTTAATAGTGCAATACTTCTTCCTCCGAGTTGCTCACACAGTTTACTGCTTTTTGTGTAGTTTTTGTCTGCCAGAAACTATAATTCACTAGTTGTGTATCATAAAAGAGTCATCGTTTCTCCTCCTAGGGGTTATTCGAGATTTCTTAATCCAAAATGCAAGTAACGAGGCATTGGCTACCTTAAGAGAGTCATAGTTACTCGTCCCAATTGCTCACCCAGTCTGCCACTTTTCCTTACTGCGGCCAGTCTGCCAGAAGCGATATGTCACACGTTGTGTATCTTAAGAGATTCATCGTTACTCTTTCCATAGGTTACTGGTATTCTCTGATTCAATGCCTCTCGTGACGAAAAAGTGGCTATCTTAATAGTGCAATACTTCTTCCTCCCAGTTGCTCACACAGTTTACTACTTTTTTGTGTAGTTTTTGTCTGCCAGAAACTATAATTCACTAGTTTTGTATCATAAAAGAGTCATCGTTTCTCCTCCTAGGGGTTTTCGAGATTTCTTAATCCAAACCGCAAGTAACGAGGCATTGGCTTCCTTAAGAGAGTCATAGTTACTCGTCCCCATTGCTCAACCAGTCTGCCACTTTTTCTTACTGTGGCCAGTCTGCCAGAAGCGATATGTCACTCGTTGTGTATCTTAAGAGATTCATCGTTACTCCTTCCATAGGTTACTGGTATTCTCTGAGTCAATACCTCTCTTACGAAAAAGTGGCTATCTTAATAGTGCAATACTTCTTCCTCCGAGTTGCTCACACAGTTTACTGCTTTTTGTGTAGTTTTTGTCTGCCAGAAACTATAATTCACTAGTTGTGTATCATAAAAGAGTCATCGTTTCTCCTCCTAGGGGTTATTCGAGATTTCTTAATCCAAAATGCAAGTAACGAGGCATTGGCTACCTTAAGAGAGTCATAGTTACTCGTCCCAATTGCTCACCCAGTCTGCCACTTTTCCTTACTGCGGCCAGTCTGCCAGAAGCGATATGTCACTCGTTGTGTATCTTAAGAGATTCATCGTTACTCTTTCCATAGGTTACTGGTATTCTCTGATTCAATGCCTCTCGTGACGAAAAAGTGGCTATCTTAATAGTGCAATACTTCTTCCTCCCAGTTGCTCACACAGTTTACTACTTTTTTGTGTAGTTTTTGTCTGCCAGAAACTATAATTCACTAGTTTTGTATCATAAAAGAGTCATCGTTTCTCCTCCTAGGGGTTTTCGAGATTTCTTAATCCAAACCGCAAGTAACGAGGCATTGGCTACCTTAAGAGAGTCATAGTTACTCGTCCCCATTGCTCAACCAGTCTGCCACTTTTTCTTACTGTGGCCAGTCTGCCAGAAGCGATATGTCACTCGTTGTGTATCTTAAGAGATTCATCGTTACTCCTTCTATAGGTTACTGGTATTCTCTGAGTCAATACCTCTCTTACGAAAAAGTGGCTATCTTAATAGTGCAATACTTCTTCCTCCGAGTTGCTCACACAGTTTACTACTTTTTGTGTACTTGCCAGTCTGCCAGAAGCGATATGTCACTAGTTGTGTATCATAAAAGAGTCATCGTTTCTCCTCCTAGGGGTTATTCGAGATTTCTTAATCCAAACCGCAAGTAACGAGGCATTGGCTACCTTAAGAGAGTCATAGTTACTCGTCCCAATTGCTCACCCAGTCTGCCACTTTTCCTTACTGCGGCCAGTCTGCCAGAAGCGATATGTCACTCGTTGTGTATCTTAAGAGATTTATCGTTACTCTTTCCATAGGTTACTGGTATTCTCTGATTCAATGCCTCTCGTGACGAAAAAGTGGCTATCTTAATAGTGCAATACTTCTTCCTTCCATTTGCTCACACAGTTTACTACTTTTTTGTGTAGTTTTTGTCTGCCAGAAACTATAATTCACTAGTTTTGTATCATAAAAGAGTCATCGTTTCTCCTCCTAGGGGTTATTCGAGACCTCTTAATGCAAACCGCAAGTAACGAGGCATTGGCTACCTTAAGAGAGTCATAGTTACTCGTCCCAATTGCTCACCCAGTCTGCCACTTTTCCTTACTGCGGCCAGTCTGCCAGAAGCGATATGTCACTCGTTGTGTATCTTAAGAGATTCATCGTTACTCTTTCCATAGGTTACTGGTATTCTCTGATTCAATGCCTCTCGTGACGAAAAAGTGGCTATCTTAATAGTGCAATACTTCTTCCTCCCAGTTGCTCACACAGTTTACTACTTTTTTGTGTAGTTTTTGTCTGCCAGAAACTATAATTCACTAGTTTTGTATCATAAAAGAGTCATCGTTTCTCCTCCTAGGGGTTATTCGAGACCTCTTAATGCAAACCGCAAGTAACGAGGCATTGGCTACCTTAAGAGAGTCATAGTTACTCGTCCCAATTGCTCACCCAGTCTGCCACTTTTCCTTACTGCGGCCAGTCTGCCAGAAGCGATATGTCACTCGTTGTGTATCTTAAGAGATTCATCGTTACTCTTTCCATAGGTTACTGGTATTCTCTGATTCAATGCCTCTTGTGACAAAAAGGGGCTATCTTAATAGTGCAATACTTCTTCCTCCCAGTTGCTCACACAGTTTACTACTTTTTTGTGTAGATTTTGTCTGCCAGAAACTATAATTCACTAGTTTTGTATCATAAAAGAGTCATCGTTTCTCCTCCTAGGGGTTATTCGAGACCTCTTAATCCAAACCGCAAGTAACGAGGCATTGGCTACCTTTAGAGAGTCATAGTTACTCGTCCCAATTGCTCACCCAGTCTGCCACTTTTCCTTACTGCGGCCAGTCTGCCAGAAGCGATATGTCACTCGTTGTGTATCTTAAGAGATTCATCGTTACTCCTTCCTTAGGTTACTGGTATTCTCTGAGTCAATACCTCTCGTGACGAAAAAGTGGCTATCTTAATAGTGCAATACTTCTTCCTCCGAGTTGCTCACACAGTTTACTACTTTTTGTGTAGTTTTTGTCTGCCAGAAACTATAATTCACTAGCTGTGTATCATAAAAGAGTCATCATTTCTCCTCCTAGGGGTTATTCGAGACCTCTTAATGCAAACCGCAAGTAACGAGGCATTGGCTACCTTAAGAGAGTCATAGTTACTCGTCCCAATTGCTCACCCAGTCTGTCACTTTTCCTTACTGCGGCCAGTCTGCCAGAAGCGATATGTCACTCGTTGTGTATCTTAAGAGATTTATCGTTACTCTTTCCATAGGTTACTGGTATTCTCTGATTCAATGCCTCTCGTGACGAAAAAGTGGCTATCTTAATAGTGCAATACTTCTTCCTTCCATTTGCTCACACAGTTTACTACTTTTTTGTGTAGTTTTTGTCTGCCAGAAACTATAATTCACTAGTTTTGTATCATAAAAGAGTCATCGTTTCTCCTCCTAGGGGTTATTCGAGACCTCTTAATGCAAACCGCAAGTAACGAGGCATTGGCTACCTTAAGAGAGTCATAGTTACTCGTCCCAATTGCTCACCCAGTCTGCCACTTTTCCTTACTGCGGCCAGTCTGCCAGAAGCGATATGTCACTCGTTGTGTATCTTAAGAGATTCATCGTTACTCTTTCCATAGGTTACTGGTATTCTCTGATTCAATGCCTCTCGTGACGAAAAAGTGGCTATCTTAATAGTGCAATACTTCTTCCTCCCAGTTGCTCACACAGTTTACTACTTTTTTGTGTAGTTTTTGTCTGCCAGAAACTATAATTCACTAGTTTTGTATCATAAAAGAGTCATCGTTTCTCCTCCTAGGGGTTTTCGAGATTTCTTAATCCAAACCGCAAGTAACGAGGCATTGGCTACCTTAAGAGAGTCATAGTTACTCGTCCCCATTGCTCAACCAGTCTGCCACTTTTTCTTACTGTGGCCAGTCTGCCAGAAGCGATATGTCACTCGTTGTGTATCTTAAGAGATTCATCGTTACTCCTTCTATAGGTTACTGGTATTCTCTGAGTCAATACCTCTCTTACGAAAAAGTGGCTATCTTAATAGTGCAATACTTCTTCCTCCGAGTTGCTCACACAGTTTACTACTTTTTGTGTACTTGCCAGTCTGCCAGAAGCGATATGTCACTAGTTGTGTATCATAAAAGAGTCATCGTTTCTCCTCCTAGGGGTTATTCGAGATTTCTTAATCCAAACCGCAAGTAACGAGGCATTGGCTACCTTAAGAGAGTCATAGTTACTCGTCCCAATTGCTCACCCAGTCTGCCACTTTTCCTTACTGCGGCCAGTCTGCCAGAAGCGATATGTCACTCGTTGTGTATCTTAAGAGATTTATCGTTACTCTTTCCATAGGTTACTGGTATTCTCTGATTCAATGCCTCTCGTGACGAAAAAGTGGCTATCTTAATAGTGCAATACTTCTTCCTTCCATTTGCTCACACAGTTTACTACTTTTTTGTGTAGTTTTTGTCTGCCAGAAACTATAATTCACTAGTTTTGTATCATAAAAGAGTCATCGTTTCTCCTCCTAGGGGTTATTCGAGACCTCTTAATGCAAACCGCAAGTAACGAGGCATTGGCTACCTTAAGAGAGTCATAGTTACTCGTCCCAATTGCTCACCCAGTCTGCCACTTTTCCTTACTGCGGCCAGTCTGCCAGAAGCGATATGTCACTCGTTGTGTATCTTAAGAGATTCATCGTTACTCTTTCCATAGGTTACTGGTATTCTCTGATTCAATGCCTCTCGTGACGAAAAAGTGGCTATCTTAATAGTGCAATACTTCTTCCTCCCAGTTGCTCACACAGTTTACTACTTTTTTGTGTAGTTTTTGTCTGCCAGAAACTATAATTCACTAGTTTTGTATCATAAAAGAGTCATCGTTTCTCCTCCTAGGGGTTATTCGAGACCTCTTAATGCAAACCGCAAGTAACGAGGCATTGGCTACCTTAAGAGAGTCATAGTTACTCGTCCCAATTGCTCACCCAGTCTGCCACTTTTCCTTACTGCGGCCAGTCTGCCAGAAGCGATATGTCACTCGTTGTGTATCTTAAGAGATTCATCGTTACTCTTTCCATAGGTTACTGGTATTCTCTGATTCAATGCCTCTTGTGACAAAAAGGGGCTATCTTAATAGTGCAATACTTCTTCCTCCCAGTTGCTCACACAGTTTACTACTTTTTTGTGTAGTTTTTGTCTGCCAGAAACTATAATTCACTAGTTTTGTATCATAAAAGAGTCATCGTTTCTCCTCCTAGGGGTTATTCGAGACCTCTTAATCCAAACCGCAAGTAACGAGGCATTGGCTACCTTTAGAGAGTCATAGTTACTCGTCCCAATTGCTCACCCAGTCTGCCACTTTTCCTTACTGCGGCCAGTCTGCCAGAAGCGATATGTCACTCGTTGTGTATCTTAAGAGATTCATCGTTACTCCTTCCTTAGGTTACTGGTATTCTCTGAGTCAATACCTCTCGTGACGAAAAAGTGGCTATCTTAATAGTGCAATACTTCTTCCTCCGAGTTGCTCACACAGTTTACTACTTTTTGTGTAGTTTTTGTCTGCCAGAAACTATAATTCACTAGCTGTGTATCATAAAAGAGTCATCATTTCTCCTCCTAGGGGTTATTCGAGACCTCTTAATGCAAACCGCAAGTAACGAGGCATTGGCTACCTTAAGAGAGTCATAGTTACTCGTCCCAATTGCTCACCCAGTCTGTCACTTTTCCTTACTGCGGCCAGTCTGCCAGAAGCGATATGTCACTCGTTGTGTATCTTAAGAGATTTATCGTTACTCTTTCCATAGGTTACTGGTATTCTCTGATTCAATGCCTCTCGTGACGAAAAAGTGGCTATCTTAATAGTGCAATACTTCTTCCTTCCATTTGCTCACACAGTTTACTACTTTTTTGTGTAGTTTTTGTCTGCCAGAAACTATAATTCACTAGTTTTGTATCATAAAAGAGTCATCGTTTCTCCTCCTAGGGGTTATTCGAGACCTCTTAATGCAAACCGCAAGTAACGAGGCATTGGCTACCTTAAGAGAGTCATAGTTACTCGTCCCAATTGCTCACCCAGTCTGCCACTTTTCCTTACTGCGGCCAGTCTGCCAGAAGCGATATGTCACTCGTTGTGTATCTTAAGAGATTCATCGTTACTCTTTCCATAGGTTACTGGTATTCTCTGATTCAATGCCTCTCGTGACGAAAAAGTGGCTATCTTAATAGTGCAATACTTCTTCCTCCCAGTTGCTCACACAGTTTACTACTTTTTTGTGTAGTTTTTGTCTGCCAGAAACTATAATTCACTAGTTTTGTATCATAAAAGAGTCATCGTTTCTCCTCCTAGGGGTTTTCGAGATTTCTTAATCCAAACCGCAAGTAACGAGGCATTGGCTACCTTAAGAGAGTCATAGTTACTCGTCCCCATTGCTCAACCAGTCTGCCACTTTTTCTTACTGTGGCCAGTCTGCCAGAAGCGATATGTCACTCGTTGTGTATCTTAAGAGATTCATCGTTACTCCTTCCATAGGTTACTGGTATTCTCTGAGTCAATACCTCTCTTACGAAAAAGTGGCTATCTTAATAGTGCAATACTTCTTCCTCCGAGTTGCTCACACAGTTTACTGCTTTTTGTGTAGTTTTTGTCTGCCAGAAACTATAATTCACTAGTTGTGTATCATAAAAGAGTCATCGTTTCTCCTCCTAGGGGTTATTCGAGATTTCTTAATCCAAAATGCAAGTAACGAGGCATTGGCTACCTTAAGAGAGTCATAGTTACTCGTCCCAATTGCTCACCCAGTCTGCCACTTTTCCTTACTGCGGCCAGTCTGCCAGAAGCGATATGTCACTCGTTGTGTATCTTAAGAGATTCATCGTTACTCTTTCCATAGGTTACTGGTATTCTCTGATTCAATGCCTCTCGTGACGAAAAAGTGGCTATCTTAATAGTGCAATACTTCTTCCTCCCAGTTGCTCACACAGTTTACTACTTTTTTGTGTAGTTTTTGTCTGCCAGAAACTATAATTCACTAGTTTTGTATCATAAAAGAGTCATCGTTTCTCCTCCTAGGGGTTATTCGAGACCTCTTAATCCAAACCGCAAGTAACGAGGCATTGGCTACCTTAAGAGAGTCATAGTTACTCGTCCCAATTGCTCACCCAGTCTGCCACTTTTCCTTACTGCGGCCAGTCTGCCAGAAGCGATATGTCACTCGTTGTGTATCTTAAGAGATTCATCGTTACTCCTTCCTTAGGTTACTGGTATTCTCTGAGTCAATACCTCTCGTGACGAAAAAGTGGCTATCTTAATAGTGCAATACTTCTTCCTCCGAGTTGCTCACACAGTTTACTACTTTTTGTGTAGTTTTTGTCTGCCAGAAACTATAATTCACTAGCTGTGTATCATAAAAGAGTCATCATTTCTCCTCCTAGGGGTTATTCGAGACCTCTTAATGCAAACCGCAAGTAACGAGGCATTGGCTACCTTAAGAGAGTCATAGTTACTCGTCCCAATTGCTCACCCAGTCTGTCACTTTTCCTTACTGCGGCCAGTCTGCCAGAAGCGATATGTCACTCGTTGTGTATCTTAAGAGATTTATCGTTACTCTTTCCATAGGTTACTGGTATTCTCTGATTCAATGCCTCTCGTGACGAAAAAGTGGCTATCTTAATAGTGCAATACTTCTTCCTTCCATTTGCTCACACAGTTTACTACTTTTTTGTGTAGTTTTTGTCTGCCAGAAACTATAATTCACTAGTTTTGTATCATAAAAGAGTCATCGTTTCTCCTCCTAGGGGTTATTCGAGACCTCTTAATGCAAACCGCAAGTAACGAGGCATTGGCTACCTTAAGAGAGTCATAGTTACTCGTCCCAATTGCTCACCCAGTCTGCCACTTTTCCTTACTGCGGCCAGTCTGCCAGAAGCGATATGTCACTCGTTGTGTATCTTAAGAGATTCATCGTTACTCTTTCCATAGGTTACTGGTATTCTCTGATTCAATGCCTCTCGTGACGAAAAAGTGGCTATCTTAATAGTGCAATACTTCTTCCTCCCAGTTGCTCACACAGTTTACTACTTTTTTGTGTAGTTTTTGTCTGCCAGAAACTATAATTCACTAGTTTTGTATCATAAAAGAGTCATCGTTTCTCCTCCTAGGGGTTTTCGAGATTTCTTAATCCAAACCGCAAGTAACGAGGCATTGGCTACCTTAAGAGAGTCATAGTTACTCGTCCCCATTGCTCAACCAGTCTGCCACTTTTTCTTACTGTGGCCAGTCTGCCAGAAGCGATATGTCACTCGTTGTGTATCTTAAGAGATTCATCGTTACTCCTTCCATAGGTTACTGTTATTCTCTGAGTCAATACCTCTCTTACGAAAAAGTGGCTATCTTAATAGTGCAATACTTCTTCCTCCGAGTTGCTCACACAGTTTACTGCTTTTTGTGTAGTTTTTGTCTGCCAGAAACTATAATTCACTAGTTGTGTATCATAAAAGAGTCATCGTTTCTCCTCCTAGGGGTTATTCGAGATTTCTTAATCCAAAATGCAAGTAACGAGGCATTGGCTACCTTAAGAGAGTCATAGTTACTCGTCCCAATTGCTCACCCAGTCTGCCACTTTTCCTTACTGCGGCCAGTCTGCCAGAAGCGATATGTCACTCGTTGTGTATCTTAAGAGATTCATCGTTACTCTTTCCATAGGTTACTGGTATTCTCTGATTCAATGCCTCTCGTGACGAAAAAGTGGCTATCTTAATAGTGCAATACTTCTTCCTCCCAGTTGCTCACACAGTTTACTACTTTTTTGTGTAGTTTTTGTCTGCCAGAAACTATAATTCACTAGTTTTGTATCATAAAAGAGTCATCGTTTCTCCTCCTAGGGGTTTTCGAGATTTCTTAATCCAAACCGCAAGTAACGAGGCATTGGCTACCTTAAGAGAGTCATAGTTACTCGTCCCCATTGCTCAACCAGTCTGCCACTTTTTCTTACTGTGGCCAGTCTGCCAGAAGCGATATGTCACTCGTTGTGTATCTTAAGAGATTCATCGTTTCTCCTTCCATAGGTTACTGGTATTCTCTGAGTCAATACCTCTCTTACGAAAAAGTGGCTATCTTAATAGTGCAATACTTCTTCCTCCGAGTTGCTCACACAGTTTACTACTTTTTGTGTACTTGCCAGTCTGCCAGAAGCGATATGTCACTAGTTGTGTATCATAAAAGAGTCATCGTTTCTCCTCCTAGGGGTTATTCGAGATTTCTTAATCCAAACCGCAAGTAACGAGGCATTGGCTACCTTAAGAGAGTCATAGTTACTCGTCCCAATTGCTCACCCAGTCTGCCACTTTTCCTTACTGCGGCCAGTCTGCCAGAAGCGATATGTCACTCGTTGTGTATCTTAAGAGATTTATCGTTACTCTTTCCATAGGTTACTGGTATTCTCTGATTCAATGCCTCTCGTGACGAAAAAGTGGCTATCTTAATAGTGCAATACTTCTTCCTTCCATTTGCTCACACAGTTTACTACTTTTTTGTGTAGTTTTTGTCTGCCAGAAACTATAATTCACTAGTTTTGTATCATAAAAGAGTCATCGTTTCTCCTCCTAGGGGTTATTCGAGACCTCTTAATGCAAACCGCAAGTAACGAGGCATTGGCTACCTTAAGAGAGTCATAGTTACTCGTCCCAATTGCTCACCCAGTCTGCCACTTTTCCTTACTGCGGCCAGTCTGCCAGAAGCGATATGTCACTCGTTGTGTATCTTAAGAGATTCATCGTTACTCTTTCCATAGGTTACTGGTATTCTCTGATTCAATGCCTCTCGTGACGAAAAAGTGGCTATCTTAATAGTGCAATACTTCTTCCTCCCAGTTGCTCACACAGTTTACTACTTTTTTGTGTAGTTTTTGTCTGCCAGAAACTATAATTCACTAGTTTTGTATCATAAAAGAGTCATCGTTTCTCCTCCTAGGGGTTATTCGAGACCTCTTAATGCAAACCGCAAGTAACGAGGCATTGGCTACCTTAAGAGAGTCATAGTTACTCGTCCCAATTGCTCACCCAGTCTGCCACTTTTCCTTACTGCGGCCAGTCTGCCAGAAGCGATATGTCACTCGTTGTGTATCTTAAGAGATTCATCGTTACTCTTTCCATAGGTTACTGGTATTCTCTGATTCAATGCCTCTTGTGACAAAAAGGGGCTATCTTAATAGTGCAATACTTCTTCCTCCCAGTTGCTCACACAGTTTACTACTTTTTTGTGTAGTTTTTGTCTGCCAGAAACTATAATTCACTAGTTTTGTATCATAAAAGAGTCATCGTTTCTCCTCCTAGGGGTTATTCGAGACCTCTTAATCCAAACCGCAAGTAACGAGGCATTGGCTACCTTTAGAGAGTCATAGTTACTCGTCCCAATTGCTCACCCAGTCTGCCACTTTTCCTTACTGCGGCCAGTCTGCCAGAAGCGATATGTCACTCGTTGTGTATCTTAAGAGATTCATCGTTACTCCTTCCTTAGGTTACTGGTATTCTCTGAGTCAATACCTCTCGTGACGAAAAAGTGGCTATCTTAATAGTGCAATACTTCTTCCTCCGAGTTGCTCACACAGTTTACTACTTTTTGTGTAGTTTTTGTCTGCCAGAAACTATAATTCACTAGCTGTGTATCATAAAAGAGTCATCATTTCTCCTCCTAGGGGTTATTCGAGACCTCTTAATGCAAACCGCAAGTAACGAGGGATTGGCTACCTTAAGAGAGTCATAGTTACTCGTCCCAATTGCTCACCCAGTCTGTCACTTTTCCTTACTGCGGCCAGTCTGCCAGAAGCGATATGTCACTCGTTGTGTATCTTAAGAGATTCATCGTTACTCTTTCCATAGGTTACTGGTATTGTCTGATTCAATGCCTCTCGTGACGAAAAAGTGGCTATCTTAATAGTGCAATACTTCTTCCTCCGAGTTGCTCACACAGTTTACTGCTTTTTGTGTAGTTTTTGTCTGCCAGAAACTATAATTCACTAGTTGTGTATCATAAAAGAGTCATCGTTTCTCCTCCTAGGGGTTATTCGAGATTTCTTAATCCAAAATGCAAGTAACGAGGCATTGGCTACCTTAAGAGAGTCATAGTTACTCGTCCCAATTGCTCACCCAGTCTTCCACTTTTCCTTACTGCGGCCAGTCTGCCAGAAGCGATATGTCACTCGTTGTGTATCTTAAGAGATTCATCGTTACTCTTTCCATAGGTTACTGGTATTCTCTGATTCAATGCCTCTCGTGACGAAAAAGTGGCTATCTTAATAGTGCAATACTTCTTCCTCCCAGTTGCTCACACAGTTTACTACTTTTTTGTGTAGTTTTTGTCTGCCAGAAACTATAATTCACTAGTTTTGTATCATAAAAGAGTCATCGTTTCTCCTCCTAGGGGTTTTCGAGATTTCTTAATCCAAACCGCAAGTAACGAGGCATTGGCTACCTTAAGAGAGTCATAGTTACTCGTCCCCATTGCTCAACCAGTCTGCCACTTTTTCTTACTGTGGCCAGTCTGCCAGAAGCGATATGTCACTCGTTGTGTATCTTAAGAGATTCATCGTTACTCCTTCCATAGGTTACTGGTATTCTCTGAGTCAATACCTCTCTTACGAAAAAGTGGCTATCTTAATAGTGCAATACTTCTTCCTCCGAGTTGCTCACACAGTTTACTACTTTTTGTGTACTTGCCAGTCTGCCAGAAGCGATATGTCACTAGTTGTGTATCATAAAAGAGTCATCGTTTCTCCTCCTAGGGGTTATTCGAGATTTCTTAATCCAAACCGCAAGTAACGAGGCATTGGCTACCTTAAGAGAGTCATAGTTACTCGTCCCAATTGCTCACCCAGTCTGCCACTTTTCCTTACTGCGGCCAGTCTGCCAGAAGCGATATGTCACTCGTTGTGTATCTTAAGAGATTTATCGTTACTCTTTCCATAGGTTACTGGTATTCTCTGATTCAATGCCTCTCGTGACGAAAAAGTGGCTATCTTAATAGTGCAATACTTCTTCCTTCCATTTGCTCACACAGTTTACTACTTTTTTGTGTAGTTTTTGTCTGCCAGAAACTATAATTCACTAGTTTTGTATCATAAAAGAGTCATCGTTTCTCCTCCTAGGGGTTATTCGAGACCTCTTAATGCAAACCGCAAGTAACGAGGCATTGGCTACCTTAAGAGAGTCATAGTTACTCGTCCCCATTGCTCAACCAGTCTGCCACTTTTTCTTACTGTGGCCAGTCTGCCAGAAGCGATATGTCACTCGTTGTGTATCTTAAGAGATTCATCGTTACTCCTTCCATAGGTTACTGGTATTTTCTGAGTCAATACCTCTCTTACGAAAAAGTGGCTATCTTAATAGTGCAATACTTCTTCCTCCGAGTTGCTCACACAGTTTACTGCTTTTTGTGTAGTTTTTGTCTGCCAGAAACTATAATTCACTAGTTGTGTATCATAAAAGAGTCATCGTTTCTCCTCCTAGGGGTTATTCGAGATTTCTTAATCCAAAATGCAAGTAACGAGGCATTGGCTACCTTAAGAGAGTCATAGTTACTCGTCCCAATTGCTCACCCAGTCTGCCACTTTTCCTTACTGCGGCCAGTCTGCCAGAAGCGATATGTCACTCGTTGTGTATCTTAAGAGATTCATCGTTACTCTTTCCATAGGTTACTGGTATTCTCTGATTCAATGCCTCTCGTGACGAAAAAGTGGCTATCTTAATAGTGCAATACTTCTTCCTCCCAGTTGCTCACACAGTTTACTACTTTTTTGTGTAGTTTTTGTCTGCCAGAAACTATAATTCACTAGTTTTGTATCATAAAAGAGTCATCGTTTCTCCTCCTAGGGGTTTTCGAGATTTCTTAATCCAAACCGCAAGTAACGAGGCATTGGCTACCTTAAGAGAGTCATAGTTACTCGTCCCCATTGCTCAACCAGTCTGCCAGTTTTTCTTACTGTGGCCAGTCTGCCAGAAGCGATATGTCACTCGTTGTGTATCTTAAGAGATTCATCGTTACTCCTTCCATAGGTTACTGGTATTCTCTGAGTCAATACCTCTCTTACGAAAAAGTGGCTATCTTAATAGTGCAATACTTCTTCCTCCGAGTTGCTCACACAGTTTACTGCTTTTTGTGTAGTTTTTGTCTGCCAGAAACTATAATTCACTAGTTGTGTATCATAAAAGAGTCATCGTTTCTCCTCCTAGGGGTTATTCGAGATTTCTTAATCCAAAATGCAAGTAACGAGGCATTGGCTACCTTAAGAGAGTCATAGTTACTCGTCCCAATTGCTCACCCAGTCTGCCACTTTTCCTTACTGCGGCCAGTCTGCCAGAAGCGATATGTCACTCGTTGTGTATCTTAAGAGATTTATCGTTACTCTTTCCATAGGTTACTGGTATTCTCTGATTCAATGCCTCTCGTGACGAAAAAGTGGCTATCTTAATAGTGCAATACTTCTTCCTTCCATTTGCTCACACAGTTTACTACTTTTTTGTGTAGTTTTTGTCTGCCAGAAACTATAATTCACTAGTTTTGTATCATAAAAGAGTCATCGTTTCTCCTCCTAGGGGTTATTCGAGACCTCTTAATGCAAACCGCAAGTAACGAGTCATTGGCTACCTTAAGAGAGTCATAGTTACTCGTCCCAATTGCTCACCCAGTCTGCCACTTTTCCTTACTGCGGCCAGTCTGCCAGAAGCGATATGTCACTCGTTGTGTATCTTAAGAGATTCATCGTTACTCTTTCCATAGGTTACTGGTATTCTCTGATTCAATGCCTCTCGTGACGAAAAAGTGGCTATCTTAATAGTGCAATACTTCTTCCTCCCAGTTGCTCACACAGTTTACTACTTTTTTGTGTAGTTTTTGTCTGCCAGAAACTATAATTCACTAGTTTTGTATCATAAAAGAGTCATCGTTTCTCCTCCTAGGGGTTTTCGAGATTTCTTAATCCAAACCGCAAGTAACGAGGCATTGGCTACCTTAAGAGTGTCATAGTTACTCGTCCCCATTGCTCAACCAGTCTGCCACTTTTTCTTACTGTGGCCAGTCTGCCAGAAGCGATATGTCACTCGTTGTGTACCTTAAGAGATTCATCGTTACTCCTTCCATAGGTTACTGGTATTCTCTGAGTCAATACCTCTCTTACGAAAAAGTGGCTATCTTAATAGTGCAATACTTCTTCCTTCCATTTGCTCACACAGTTTACTACTTTTTTGTGTAGTTTTTGTCTGCCAGAAACTATAATTCACTAGTTTTGTATCATAAAAGAGTCATCGTTTCTCCTCCTAGGGGTTATTCGAGACCTCTTAATGCAAACCGCAAGTAACGAGGCATTGGCTACCTTAAGAGAGTCATAGTTACTCGTCCCAATTGCTCACCCAGTCTGCCACTTTTCCTTACTGCGGCCAGTCTGCCAGAAGCGATATGTCACTCGTTGTGTATCTTAAGAGATTCATCGTTACTCTTTCCATAGGTTACTGGTATTCTCTGATTCAATGCCTCTTGTGACAAAAAGGGGCTATCTTAATAGTGCAATACTTCTTCCTCCCAGTTGCTCACACAGTTTACTACTTTTTTGTGTAGTTTTTGTCTGCCAGAAACTATAATTCACTAGTTTTGTATCATAAAAGAGTCATCGTTTCTCCTCCTAGGGGTTATTCGAGACCTCTTAATCCAAACCGCAAGTAACGAGGCATTGGCTACCTTTAGAGAGTCATAGTTACTCGTCCCAATTGCTCACCCAGTCTGCCACTTTTCCTTACTGCGGCCAGTCTGCCAGAAGCGATATGTCACTCGTTGTGTATCTTAAGAGATTCATCGTTACTCCTTCCATAGGTTACTGGTATTCTCTGAGTCAATACCTCTCGTGACGAAAAAGTGGCTATCTTAATAGTGCAATACTTCTTCCTCCGAGTTGCTCACACAGTTTACTACTTTTTGTGTAGTTTTTGTCTGCCAGAAACTATAATTCACTAGCTGTGTATCATAAAAGAGTCATCATTTCTCCTCCTAGGGGTTATTCGAGACCTCTTAATGCAAACCGCAAGTAACGAGGCATTGGCTACCTTAAGAGAGTCATAGTTACTCGTCCCAATTGCTCACCCAGTCTGCCACTTTTCCTTACTGCGGCCAGTCTGCCAGAAGCGATATGTCACTCGTTGTGTATCTTAAGAGATTCATCGTTACTCTTTCCATAGGTTACTGGTATTGTCTGATTCAATGCCTCTCGTGACGAAAAAGTGGCTATCTTAATAGTGCAATACTTCTTCCTCCGAGTTGCTCACACAGTTTACTGCTTTTTGTGTAGTTTTTGTCTGCCAGAAACTATAATTCACTAGTTGTGTATCATAAAAGAGTCATCGTTTCTCCTCCTAGGGGTTATTCGAGATTTCTTAATCCAAAATGCAAGTAACGAGGCATTGGCTACCTTAAGAGAGTCATAGTTACTCGTCCCAATTGCTCACCCAGTCTGCCACTTTTCCTTACTGCGGCCAGTCTGCCAGAAGCGATATGTCACTCGTTGTGTATCTTAAGAGATTCATCGTTACTCTTTCCATAGGTTACTGGTATTCTCTGATTCAATGCCTCTCGTGACGAAAAAGTGGCTATCTTAATAGTGCAATACTTCTTCCTCCCAGTTGCTCACACAGTTTACTACTTTTTTGTGTAGTTTTTGTCTGCCAGAAACTATAATTCACTAGTTTTGTATCATAAAAGAGTCATCGTTTCTCCTCCTAGGGGTTTTCGAGATTTCTTAATCCAAACCGCAAGTAACGAGGCATTGGCTACCTTAAGAGAGTCATAGTTACTCGTCCCCATTGCTCAACCAGTCTGCCACTTTTTCTTACTGTGGCCAGTCTGCCAGAAGCGATATGTCACTCGTTGTGTATCTTAAGAGATTCATCGTTACTCCTTCCATAGGTTACTGGTATTCTCTGAGTCAATACCTCTCTTACGAAAAAGTGGCTATCTTAATAGTGCAATACTTCTTCCTCCGAGTTGCTCACAAAGTTTACTACTTTTTGTGTACTTGCCAGTCTGCCAGAAGCGATATGTCACTAGTTGTGTATCATAAAAGAGTCATCGTTTCTCCTCCTAGGGGTTAATCGAGATTTCTTAATCCAAACCGCAAGTAACGAGGCATTGGCTACCTTAAGAGAGTCATAGTTACTCGTCCCAATTGCTCACCCAGTCTGCCACTTTTCCTTACTGCGGCCAGTCTGCCAGAAGCGATATGTCACTCGTTGTGTATCTTAAGAGATTTATCGTTACTCTTTCCATAGGTTACTGGTATTCTCTGATTCAATGCCTCTCGTGACGAAATAGTGGCTATCTTAATAGTGCAATACTTCTTCCTTCCATTTGCTCACACAGTTTACTACTTTTTTGTGTAGTTTTTGTCTGCCAGAAACTATAATTCACTAGTTTTGTATCATAAAAGAGTCATCGTTTCTCCTCCTAGGGGTTATTCGAGACCTCTTAATGCAAACCGCAAGTAACGAGGCATTGGCTACCTTAAGAGAGTCATAGTTACTCGTCCCAATTGCTCACCCAGTCTGCCACTTTTCCTTACTGCGGCCAGTCTGCCAGAAGCGATATGTCACTCGTTGTGTATCTTAAGAGATTCATCGTTACTCTTTCCATAGGTTACTGGTATTCTCTGATTCAATGCCTCTCGTGACGAAAAAGTGGCTATCTTAATAGTGCAATACTTCTTCCTCCCAGTTGCTCACACAGTTTACTACTTTTTTGTGTAGTTTTTGTCTGCCAGAAACTATAATTCACTAGTTTTGTATCATAAAAGAGTCATCGTTTCTCCTCCTAGAGGTTTTCGAGATTTCTTAATCCAAACCGCAAGTAAAAGGGCATTGGCTACCTTAAGAGAGTCATAGTTACTCGTCCCCATTGCTCAACCAGTCTGCCACTTTTTCTTACTGTGGCCAGTCTGCCAGAAGCGATATGTCACTCGTTGTGTATCTTAAGAGATTCATCGTTACTCCTTCCATAGGTTACTGGTATTCTCTGAGTCAATACCTCTCTTACGAAAAAGTGGCTATCTTAATAGTGCAATACTTCTTCCTCCGAGTTGCTCACACAGTTTACTGCTTTTTGTGTAGTTTTTGTCTGCCAGAAACTATAATTCACTAGTTGTGTATCATAAAAGAGTCATCGTTTCTCATCCTAGGGGTTATTCGAGATTTCTTAATCCAAAATGCAAGTAACGAGGCATTGGCTACCTTAAGAGAGTCATAGTTACTCGTCCCAATTGCTCACCCAGTCTGCCACTTTTCCTTACTGCGGCCAGTCTGCCAGAAGCGATATGTCACTCGTTGTGTATCTTAAGAGATTCATCGTTACTCTTTCCATAGGTTACTGGTATTCTCTGATTCAATGCCTCTCGTGACGAAAAAGTGGCTATCTTAATAGTGCAATACTTCTTCCTCCCAGTTGCTCACACAGTTTACTACTTTTTTGTGTAGTTTTTGTCTGCCAGAAACTATAATTCACTAGTTTTGTATCATAAAAGAGTCATCGTTTCTCCTCCTAGGGGTTTTCGAGATTTCTTAATCCAAACCGCAAGTAACGAGGCATTGGCTACCTTAAGAGAGTCATAGTTACTCGTCCCCATTGCTCAACCAGTCTGCCACTTTTTCTTACTGTGGCCAGTCTGCCAGAAGCGATATGTCACTCGTTGTGTATCTTAAGAGATTCATCGTTACTCCTTCCATAGGTTACTGGTATTCTCTGAGTCAATACCTCTCTTACGAAAAAGTGGCTATCTTAATAGTGCAATACTTCTTCCTCCGAGTTGCTCACACAGTTTACTGCTTTTTGTGTAGTTTTTGTCTGCCAGAAACTATAATTCACTAGTTGTGTATCATAAAAGAGTCATCGTTTCTCCTCCTAGGGGTTATTCGAGATTTCTTAATCCAAAATGCAAGTAACGAGGCATTGGCTACCTTAAGAGAGTCATAGTTACTCGTCCCAATTGCTCACCCAGTCTGCCACTTTTCCTTACTGCGGCCAGTCTGCCAGAAGCGATATGTCACTCGTTGTGTATCTTAAGAGATTCATCGTTACTCTTTCCATAGGTTACTGGTATTCTCTGATTCAATGCCTCTCGTGACGAAAAAGTGGCTATCTTAATAGTGCAATACTTCTTCCTCCCAGTTGCTCACACAGTTTACTACTTTTTTGTGTAGTTTTTGTCTGCCAGAAACTATAATTCACTAGTTTTGTATCATAAAAGAGTCATCGTTTCTCCTCCTAGGGGTTTTCGAGATTTCTTAATCCAAACCGCAAGTAACGAGGCATTGGCTACCTTAAGAGAGTCATAGTTACTCGTCCCCATTGCTCAACCAGTCTGCCACTTTTTCTTACTGTGGCCAGTCTGCCAGAAGCGATATGTCACTCGTTGTGTATCTTAAGAGATTCATCGTTACTCCTTCCATAGGTTACTGGTATTCTCTGAGTCAATACCTCTCTTACGAAAAAGTGGCTATCTTAATAGTGCAATACTTCTTCCTCCGAGTTGCTCACACAGTTTACTACTTTTTGTGTACTTGCCAGTCTGCCAGAAGCGATATGTCACTAGTTGTGTATCATAAAAGAGTCATCGTTTCTCCTCCTAGGGGTTATTCGAGATTTCTTAATCCAAACCGCAAGTAACGAGGCATTGGCTACCTTAAGAGAGTCATAGTTACTCGTCCCAATTGCTCACCCAGTCTGCCACTTTTCCTTACTGCGGCCAGTCTGCCAGAAGCGATATGTCACTCGTTGTGTATCTTAAGAGATTTATCGTTACTCTTTCCATAGGTTACTGGTATTCTCTGATTCAATGCCTCTCGTGACGAAAAAATGGCTATCTTAATAGTGCAATACTTCTTCCTTCCATTTGCTCACACAGTTTACTACTTTTTTGTGTAGTTTTTGTCTGCCAGAAACTATAATTCACTAGTTTTGTATCATAAAAGAGTCATCGTTTCTCCTCCTAGGGGTTATTCGAGACCTCTTAATGCAAACCGCAAGTAACGAGGCATTGGCTACCTTAAGAGAGTCATAGTTACTCGTCCCAATTGCTCACCCAGTCTGCCACTTTTCCTTACTGCGGCCAGTCTGCCAGAAGCGATATGTCACTCGTTGTGTATCTTAAGAGATTCATCGTTACTCTTTCCATAGGTTACTGGTATTCTCTGATTCAATGCCTCTCGTGACGAAAAAGTGGCTATCTTAATAGTGCAATACTTCTTCCTCCCAGTTGCTCACACAGTTTACTACTTTTTTGTGTAGTTTTTGTCTGCCAGAAACTATAATTCACTAGTTTTGTATCATAAAAGAGTCATCGTTTCTCCTCCTAGGGGTTTTCGAGATTTCTTAATCCAAACCGCAAGTAACGAGGCATTGGCTACCTTAAGAGTGTCATAGTTACTCGTCCCCATTGCTCAACCAGTCTGCCACTTTTTCTTACTGTGGCCAGTCTGCCAGAAGCGATATGTCACTCGTTGTGTACCTTAAGAGATTCATCGTTACTCCTTCCATAGGTTACTGGTATTCTCTGAGTCAATACCTCTCTTACGAAAAAGTGGCTATCTTAATAGTGCAATACTTCTTCCTCCGAGTTGCTCACACAGTTTACTACTTTTTGTGTACTTGCCAGTCTGCCAGAAGCGATATGTCACTAGTTGTGTATCATAAAAGAGTCATCGTTTCTCCTCCTAGGGGTTATTCGAGATTTCTTAATCCAAACCGCAAGTAACGAGGCATTGGCTACCTTAAGAGAGTCATAGTTACTCGTCCCAATTGCTCACCCAGTCTGCCACTTTTCCTTACTGCGGCCAGTCTGCCAGAAGCGATATGTCACTCGTTGTGTATCTTAAGAGATTTATCGTTACTCTTTCCATAGGTTACTGGTATTCTCTGATTCAATGCCTCTCGTGACGAAAAAGTGGCTATCTTAATAGTGCAATACTTCTTCCTTCCATTTGCTCACACAGTTTACTACTTTTTTGTGTAGTTTTTGTCTGCCAGAAACTATAATTCACTAGTTTTGTATCATAAAAGAGTCATCGTTTCTCCTCCTAGGGGTTATTCGAGACCTCTTAATGCAAACCGCAAGTAACGAGGCATTGGCTACCTTAAGAGAGTCATAGTTACTCGTCCCAATTGCTCACCCAGTCTGCCACTTTTCCTTACTGCGGCCAGTCTGCCAGAAGCGATATGTCACTCGTTGTGTATCTTAAGAGATTCATCGTTACTCTTTCCATAGGTTACTGGTATTCTCTGATTCAATGCCTCTCGTGACGAAAAAGTGGCTATCTTAATAGTGCAATACTTCTTCCTCCCAGTTGCTCACACAGTTTACTACTTTTTTGTGTAGTTTTTGTCTGCCAGAAACTATAATTCACTAGTTTTGTATCATAAAAGAGTCATCGTTTCTCCTCCTAGGGGTTATTCGAGACCTCTTAATGCAAACCGCAAGTAACGAGGCATTGGCTACCTTAAGAGAGTCATAGTTACTCGTCCCAATTGCTCACCCAGTCTGCCACTTTTCCTTACTGCGGCCAGTCTGCCAGAAGCGATATGTCACTCGTTGTGTATCTTAAGAGATTCATCGTTACTCCTTCCATAGGTTACTGGTATTCTCTGAGTCAATACCTCTCGTGACGAAAAAGTGGCTATCTTAATAGTGCAATACTTCTTCCTCCGAGTTGCTCACACAGTTTACTACTTTTTGTGTAGTTTTTGTCTGCCAGAAACTATAATTCACTAGCTGTGTATCATAAAAGAGTCATCATTTCTCCTCCTAGGGGTTATTCGAGACCTCTTAATGCAAACCGCAAGTAACGAGGCATTGGCTACCTTAAGAGAGTCATAGTTACTCGTCCCAATTGCTCACCCAGTCTGCCACTTTTCCTTACTGCGGCCAGTCTGCCAGAAGCGATATGTCACTCGTTGTGTATCTTAAGAGATTCATCGTTACTCTTTCCATAGGTTACTGGTATTCTCTGATTCAATGCCTCTCGTGACGAAAAAGTGGCTATCTTAATAGTGCAATACTTCTTCCTCCGAGTTGCTCACACAGTTTACTGCTTTTTGTGTAGTTTTTGTCTGCCAGAAACTATAATTCACTAGTTGTGTATCATAAAAGAGTCATCGTTTCTCCTCCTAGGGGTTATTCGAGATTTCTTAATCCAAAATGCAAGTAACGAGGCATTGGCTACCTTAAGAGAGTCATAGTTACTCGTCCCAATTGCTCACCCAGTCTTCCACTTTTCCTTACTGCGGCCAGTCTGCCAGAAGCGATATGTCACTCGTTGTGTATCTTAAGAGATTCATCGTTACTCTTTCCATAGGTTACTGGTATTCTCTGATTCAATGCCTCTCGTGACGAAAAAGTGGCTATCTTAATAGTGCAATACTTCTTCCTCCCAGTTGCTCACACAGTTTACTACTTTTTTGTGTAGTTTTTGTCTGCCAGAAACTATAATTCACTAGTTTTGTATCATAAAAGAGTCATCGTTTCTCCTCCTAGGGGTTTTCGAGATTTCTTAATCCAAACCGCAAGTAACGAGGCATTGGCTTCCTTAAGAGAGTCATAGTTACTCGTCCCCATTGCTCAACCAGTCTGCCACTTTTTCTTACTGTGGCCAGTCTGCCAGAAGCGATATGTCACTCGTTGTGTATCTTAAGAGATTCATCGTTACTCCTTCCATAGGTTACTGGTATTCTCTGAGTCAATACCTCTCTTACGAAAAAGTGGCTATCTTAATAGTGCAATACTTCTTCCTCCGAGTTGCTCACACAGTTTACTACTTTTTGTGTACTTGCCAGTCTGCCAGAAGCGATATGTCACTAGTTGTGTATCATAAAAGAGTCATCGTTTCTCCTCCTAGGGGTTATTCGAGATTTCTTAATCCAAACCGCAAGTAACGAGGCATTGGCTACCTTAAGAGAGTCATAGTTACTCGTCCCAATTGCTCACCCAGTCTGCCACTTTTCCTTACTGCGGCCAGTCTGCCAGAAGCGATATGTCACTCGTTGTGTATCTTAAGAGATTTATCGTTACTCTTTCCATAGGTTACTGGTATTCTCTGATTCAATGCCTCTCGTGACGAAAAAGTGGCTATCTTAATAGTGCAATACTTCTTCCTTCCATTTGCTCACACAGTTTACTACTTTTTTGTGTAGTTTTTGTCTGCCAGAAACTATAATTCACTAGTTTTGTATCATAAAAGAGTCATCGTTTCTCCTCCTAGGGGTTATTCGAGACCTCTTAATGCAAACTGCAAGTAACGAGGCATTGGCTACCTTAAGAGAGTCATAGTTACTCGTCCCAATTGCTCACCCAGTCTGCCACTTTTCCTTACTGCGGCCAGTCTGCCAGAAGCGATATGTCACTCGTTGTGTATCTTAAGAGATTCATCGTTACTCTTTCCATAGGTTACTGGTATTCTCTGATTCAATGCCTCTCGTGACGAAAAAGTGGCTATCTTAATAGTGCAATACTTCTTCCTCCCAGTTGCTCACACAGTTTACTACTTTTTTGTGTAGTTTTTGTCTGCCAGAAACTATAATTCACTAGTTTTGTATCATAAAAGAGTCATCGTTTCTCCTCCTAGGGGTTTTCGAGATTTCTTAATCCAAACCGCAAGTAACGAGGCATTGGCTACCTTAAGAGAGTCATAGTTACTCGTCCCCATTGCTCAACCAGTCTGCCACTTTTTCTTACTGTGGCCAGTCTGCCAGAAGCGATATGTCACTCGTTGTGTATCTTAAGGGATTCATCGTTACTCCTTCCATAGGTTACTGGTATTCTCTGAGTCAATACCTCTCTTACGAAAAAGTGGCTATCTTAATAGTGCAATACTTCTTCCTCCGAGTTGCTCACACAGTTTACTACTTTTTGTGTACTTGCCAGTCTGCCAGAAGCGATATGTCACTAGTTGTGTATCTTAAGAGATTCATCGTTACTCTTTCCATAGGTTACTGGTATTCTCTGATTCAATGCCTCTCGTGACGAAAAAGTGGCTATCTTAATAGTGCAATACTTCTTCCTCCCAGTTGCTCACACAGTTTACTACTTTTTTGTGTAGTTTTTGTCTGCCAGAAACTATAATTCACTAGTTTTGTATCATAAAAGAGTCATCGTTTCTCCTCCTAGGGGTTATTCGAGACCTCTTAATGCAAACCGCAAGTAACGAGGCATTGGCTACCTTAAGAGAGTCATAGTTACTCGTCCCAATTGCTCACCCAGTCTGCCACTTTTCCTTACTGTGGCCAGTCTGCCAGAAGCGATATGTCACTCGTTGTGTATCTTAAGAGATTCATCGTTACTCCTTCCATAGGTTACTGGTATTCTCTGAGTCAATACCTCTCTTACGAAAAAGTGGCTATCTTAATAGTGCAATACTTCTTCCTCCGAGTTGCTCACACAGTTTACTACTTTTTGTGTACTTGCCAGTCTGCCAGAAGCGATATGTCACTAGTTGTGTATCATAAAAGAGTCATCGTTTCTCCTCCTAGGGGTTTTCGAGATTTCTTAATCCAAACCGCAAGTAACGAGGCATTGGCTACCTTAAGAGAGTCATAGTTACTCGTCCCCATTGCTCAACCAGTCTGCCACTTTTTCTTACTGTGGCCAGTCTGCCAGAAGCGATATGTCACTCGTTGTGTATCTTAAGAGATTCATCGTTACTCCTTCCATAGGTTACTGGTATTCTCTGAGTCAATACCTCTCTTACGAAAAAGTGGCTATCTTAATAGTGCAATACTTCTTCCTCCGAGTTGCTCACACAGTTTACTACTTTTTGTGTACTTGCCAGTCTGCCAGAAGCGATATGTCACTAGTTGTGTATCATAAAAGAGTCATCGTTTCTCCTCCTAGGGGTTATTCGAGATTTCTTAATCCAAACCGCAAGTAACGAGGCATTGGCTACCTTAAGAGAGTCATAGTTACTCGTCCCAATTGCTCACCCAGTCTGCCACTTTTCCTTACTGCGGCCAGTCTGCCAGAAGCGATATGTCACTCGTTGTGTATCTTAAGAGATTTATCGTTACTCTTTCCATAGGTTACTGGTATTCTCTGATTCAATGCCTCTCGTGACGAAAAAATGGCTATCTTAATAGTGCAATACTTCTTCCTTCCATTTGCTCACACAGTTTACTACTTTTTTGTGTAGTTTTTGTCTGCCAGAAACTATAATTCACTAGTTTTGTATCATAAAAGAGTCATCGTTTCTCCTCCTAGGGGTTATTCGAGACCTCTTAATGCAAACCGCAAGTAACGAGGCATTGGCTACCTTAAGAGAGTCATAGTTACTCGTCCCAATTGCTCACCCAGTCTGCCACTTTTCCTTACTGCGGCCAGTCTGCCAGAAGCGATATGTCACTCGTTGTGTATCTTAAGAGATTCATCGTTACTCTTTCCATAGGTTACTGGTATTCTCTGATTCAATGCCTCTCGTGACGAAAAAGTGGCTATCTTAATAGTGCAATACTTCTTCCTCCCAGTTGCTCACACAGTTTACTACTTTTTTGTGTAGTTTTTGTCTGCCAGAAACTATAATTCACTAGTTTTGTATCATAAAAGAGTCATCGTTTCTCCTCCTAGGGGTTTTCGAGATTTCTTAATCCAAACCGCAAGTAACGAGGCATTGGCTACCTTAAGAGTGTCATAGTTACTCGTCCCCATTGCTCAACCAGTCTGCCACTTTTTCTTACTGTGGCCAGTCTGCCAGAAGCGATATGTCACTCGTTGTGTACCTTAAGAGATTCATCGTTACTCCTTCCATAGGTTACTGGTATTCTCTGAGTCAATACCTCTCTTACGAAAAAGTGGCTATCTTAATAGTGCAATACTTCTTCCTCCGTGTTGCTCACACAGTTTACTACTTTTTGTGTACTTGCCAGTCTGCCAGAAGCGATATGTCACTAGTTGTGTATCATAAAAGAGTCATCGTTTCTCCTCCTAGGGGTTATTCGAGATTTCTTAATCCAAACCGCAAGTAACGAGGCATTGGCTACCTTAAGAGAGTCATAGTTACTCGTCCCAATTGCTCACCCAGTCTGCCACTTTTCCTTACTGCGGCCAGTCTGCCAGAAGCGATATGTCACTCGTTGTGTATCTTAAGAGATTTATCGTTACTCTTTCCATAGGTTACTGGTATTCTCTGATTCAATGCCTCTCGTGACGAAAAAGTGGCTATCTTAATAGTGCAATACTTCTTCCTTCCATTTGCTCACACAGTTTACTACTTTTTTGTGTAGTTTTTGTCTGCCAGAAACTATAATTCACTAGTTTTGTATCATAAAAGAGTCATCGTTTCTCCTCCTAGGGGTTATTCGAGACCTCTTAATGCAAACCGCAAGTAACGAGGCATTGGCTACCTTAAGAGAGTCATAGTTACTCGTCCCAATTGCTCACCCAGTCTGCCACTTTTCCTTACTGCGGCCAGTCTGCCAGAAGCGATATGTCACTCGTTGTGTATCTTAAGAGATTCATCGTTACTCTTTCCATAGGTTACTGGTATTCTCTGATTCAATGCCTCTCGTGACGAAAAAGTGGCTATCTTAATAGTGCAATACTTCTTCCTCCCAGTTGCTCACACAGTTTACTACTTTTTTGTGTAGTTTTTGTCTGCCAGAAACTATAATTCACTAGTTTTGTATCATAAAAGAGTCATCGTTTCTCCTCCTAGGGGTTATTCGAGACCTCTTAATGCAAACCGCAAGTAACGAGGCATTGGCTACCTTAAGAGAGTCATAGTTACTCGTCCCAATTGCTCACCCAGTCTGCCACTTTTCCTTACTGCGGCCAGTCTGCCAGAAGCGATATGTCACTCGTTGTGTATCTTAAGAGATTCATCGTTACTCCTTCCATAGGTTACTGGTATTCTCTGAGTCAATACCTCTCGTGACGAAAAAGTGGCTATCTTAATAGTGCAATACTTCTTCCTCCGAGTTGCTCACACAGTTTACTACTTTTTGTGTAGTTTTTGTCTGCCAGAAACTATAATTCACTAGCTGTGTATCATAAAAGAGTCATCATTTCTCCTCCTAGGGGTTATTCGAGACCTCTTAATGCAAACCGCAAGTAACGAGGCATTGGCTACCTTAAGAGAGTCATAGTTACTCGTCCCAATTGCTCACCCAGTCTGCCACTTTTCCTTACTGCGGCCAGTCTGCCAGAAGCGATATGTCACTCGTTGTGTATCTTAAGAGATTCATCGTTACTCTTTCCATAGGTTACTGGTATTCTCTGATTCAATGCCTCTCGTGACGAAAAAGTGGCTATCTTAATAGTGCAATACTTCTTCCTCCGAGTTGCTCACACAGTTTACTGCTTTTTGTGTAGTTTTTGTCTGCCAGAAACTATAATTCACTAGTTGTGTATCATAAAAGAGTCATCGTTTCTCCTCCTAGGGGTTATTCGAGATTTCTTAATCCAAAATGCAAGTAACGAGGCATTGGCTACCTTAAGAGAGTCATAGTTACTCGTCCCAATTGCTCACCCAGTCTTCCACTTTTCCTTACTGCGGCCAGTCTGCCAGAAGCGATATGTCACTCGTTGTGTATCTTAAGAGATTCATCGTTACTCTTTCCATAGGTTACTGGTATTCTCTGATTCAATGCCTCTCGTGACGAAAAAGTGGCTATCTTAATAGTGCAATACTTCTTCCTCCCAGTTGCTCACACAGTTTACTACTTTTTTGTGTAGTTTTTGTCTGCCAGAAACTATAATTCACTAGTTTTGTATCATAAAAGAGTCATCGTTTCTCCTCCTAGGGGTTTTCGAGATTTCTTAATCCAAACCGCAAGTAACGAGGCATTGGCTTCCTTAAGAGAGTCATAGTTACTCGTCCCCATTGCTCAACCAGTCTGCCACTTTTTCTTACTGTGGCCAGTCTGCCAGAAGCGATATGTCACTCGTTGTGTATCTTAAGAGATTCATCGTTACTCCTTCCATAGGTTACTGGTATTCTCTGAGTCAATACCTCTCTTACGAAAAAGTGGCTATCTTAATAGTGCAATACTTCTTCCTCCGAGTTGCTCACACAGTTTACTACTTTTTGTGTACTTGCCAGTCTGCCAGAAGCGATATGTCACTAGTTGTGTATCATAAAAGAGTCATCGTTTCTCCTCCTAGGGGTTATTCGAGATTTCTTAATCCAAACCGCAAGTAACGAGGCATTGGCTACCTTAAGAGAGTCATAGTTACTCGTCCCAATTGCTCACCCAGTCTGCCACTTTTCCTTACTGCGGCCAGTCTGCCAGAAGCGATATGTCACTCGTTGTGTATCTTAAGAGATTTATCGTTACTCTTTCCATAGGTTACTGGTATTCTCTGATTCAATGCCTCTCGTGACGAAAAAGTGGCTATCTTAATAGTGCAATACTTCTTCCTTCCATTTGCTCACACAGTTTACTACTTTTTTGTGTAGTTTTTGTCTGCCAGAAACTATAATTCACTAGTTTTGTATCATAAAAGAGTCATCGTTTCTCCTCCTAGGGGTTATTCGAGACCTCTTAATGCAAACTGCAAGTAACGAGGCATTGGCTACCTTAAGAGAGTCATAGTTACTCGTCCCAATTGCTCACCCAGTCTGCCACTTTTCCTTACTGCGGCCAGTCTGCCAGAAGCGATATGTCACTCGTTGTGTATCTTAAGAGATTCATCGTTACTCTTTCCATAGGTTACTGGTATTCTCTGATTCAATGCCTCTCGTGACGAAAAAGTGGCTATCTTAATAGTGCAATACTTCTTCCTCCCAGTTGCTCACACAGTTTACTACTTTTTTGTGTAGTTTTTGTCTGCCAGAAACTATAATTCACTAGTTTTGTATCATAAAAGAGTCATCGTTTCTCCTCCTAGGGGTTTTCGAGATTTCTTAATCCAAACCGCAAGTAACGAGGCATTGGCTACCTTAAGAGAGTCATAGTTACTCGTCCCCATTGCTCAACCAGTCTGCCACTTTTTCTTACTGTGGCCAGTCTGCCAGAAGCGATATGTCACTCGTTGTGTATCTTAAGGGATTCATCGTTACTCCTTCCATAGGTTACTGGTATTCTCTGAGTCAATACCTCTCTTACGAAAAAGTGGCTATCTTAATAGTGCAATACTTCTTCCTCCGAGTTGCTCACACAGTTTACTACTTTTTGTGTACTTGCCAGTCTGCCAGAAGCGATATGTCACTAGTTGTGTATCATAAAAGAGTCATCGTTTCTCCTCCTAGGGGTTATTCGAGATTTCTTAATCCAAACCGCAAGTAACGAGGCATTGGCTACCTTAAGAGAGTCATAGTTACTCGTCCCAATTGCTCACCCAGTCTGCCACTTTTCCTTACTGCGGCCAGTCTGCCAGAAGCGATATGTCACTCGTTGTGTATCTTAAGAGATTTATCGTTACTCTTTCCATAGGTTACTGGTATTCTCTGATTCAATGCCTCTCGTGACGAAAAAGTGGCTATCTTAATAGTGCAATACTTCTTCCTTCCATTTGCTCACACAGTTTACTACTTTTTTGTGTAGTTTTTGTCTGCCAGAAACTATAATTCACTAGTTTTGTATCATAAAAGAGTCATCGTTTCTCCTCCTAGGGGTTATTCGAGACCTCTTAATGCAAACTGCAAGTAACGAGGCATTGGCTACCTTAAGAGAGTCATAGTTACTCGTCCCAATTGCTCACCCAGTCTGCCACTTTTCCTTACTGCGGCCAGTCTGCCAGAAGCGATATGTCACTCGTTGTGTATCTTAAGAGATTCATCGTTACTCTTTCCATAGGTTACTGGTATTCTCTGATTCAATGCCTCTCGTGACGAAAAAGTGGCTATCTTAATAGTGCAATACTTCTTCCTCCGAGTTGCTCACACAGTTTACTGCTTTTTGTGTAGTTTTTGTCTGCCAGAAACTATAATTCACTAGTTGTGTATCGTAAAAGAGTCATCGTTTCTCCTCCTAGGGGTTATTCGAGATTTCTTAATCCAAAATGCAAGTAACGAGGCATTGGCTACCTTAAGAGAGTCATAGTTACTCGTCCCAATTGCTCACCCAGTCTGCCACTTTTCCTTACTGCGGCCAGTCTGCCAGAAGCGATATGTCACTCGTTGTGTATCTTAAGAGATTCATCGTTACTCTTTCCATAGGTTACTGGTATTCTCTGATTCAATGCCTCTCGTGACGAAAAAGTGGCTATCTTAATAGTGCAATACTTCTTCCTCCCAGTTGCTCACACAGTTTACTACTTTTTTGTGTAGTTTTTGTCTGCCAGAAACTATAATTCACTAGTTTTGTATCATAAAAGAGTCATCGTTTCTCCTCCTAGGGGTTATTCGAGACCTCTTAATGCAAACCGCAAGTAACGAGGCATTGGCTACCTTAAGAGAGTCATAGTTACTCGTCCCAATTGCTCACCCAGTCTGCCACTTTTCCTTACTGCGGCCAGTCTGCCAGAAGCGATATGTCACTCGTTGTGTATCTTAAGAGATTCATCGTTACTCTTTCCATAGGTTACTGGTATTCTCTGATTCAATGCCTCTCGTGACGAAAAAGTGGCTATCTTAATAGTGTAATACTTCTTCCTCCCAGTTGCTCACACAGTTTACTACTTTTTTGTGTAGTTTTTGTCTGCCAGAAACTATAATTCACTAGTTTTGTATCATAAAAGAGTCATCGTTTCTCCTCCTAGGGGTTTTCGAGATTTCTTAATCCAAACCGCAAGTAACGAGGCATTGGCTACCTTAAGAGAGTCATAGTTACTCGTCCCCATTGCTCAACCAGTCTGCCACTTTTTCTTACTGTGGCCAGTCTGCCAGAAGCGATATGTCACTCGTTGTGTATCTTAAGAGATTCATCGTTACTCCTTCCATAGGTTACTGGTATTCTCTGAGTCAATACCTCTCTTACGAAAAAGTGGCTATCTTAATAGTGCAATACTTCTTCCTCCGTGTTGCTCACACAGTTTACTACTTTTTGTGTACTTGCCAGTCTGCCAGAAGCGATATGTCACTAGTTGTGTATCATAAAAGAGTCATCGTTTCTCCTCCTAGGGGTTATTCGAGATTTCTTAATCCAAACCGCAAGTAACGAGGCATTGGCTACCTTAAGAGAGTCATAGTTACTCGTCCCAATTGCTCACCCAGTCTGCCACTTTTCCTTACTGCGGCCAGTCTGCCAGAAGCGATATGTCACTCGTTGTGCATCTTAAGAGATTTATCGTTACTCTTTCCATAGGTTACTGGTATTCTCTGATTCAATGCCTCTCGTGACGAAAAAGTGGCTATCTTAATAGTGCAATACTTCTTCCTTCCATTTGCTCACACAGTTTACTACTTTTTGTGTAGTTTTTGTCTGCCAGAAACTATAATTCACTAGTTTTGTATCATAAAAGAGTCATCGTTTCTCCTCCTAGGGGTTATTCGAGACCTCTTAATGCAAACCGCAAGTAACGAGGCATTGGCTACCTTAAGAGAGTCATAGTTACTCGTCCCAATTGCTCACCCAGTCTGCCACTTTTCCTTACTGCGGCCAGTCTGCCAGAAGCGATATGTCACTCGTTGTGTATCTTAAGAGATTCATCGTTACTCTTTCCATAGGTTACTGGTATTCTCTGATTCAATGCCTCTCGTGACGAAAAAGTGGCTATCTTAATAGTGCAATACTTCTTCCTCCCAGTTGCTCACACAGTTTACTACTTTTTTGTGTAGTTTTTGTCTGCCAGAAACTATAATTCACTAGTTTTGTATCATAAAAGAGTCATCGTTTCTCCTCCTAGGGGTTTTCGAGATTTCTTAATCCAAACCGCAAGTAACGAGGCATTGGCTACCTTAAGAGAGTCATAGTTACTCGTCCCCATTGCTCAACCAGTCTGCCACTTTTTCTTACTGTGGCCAGTCTGCCAGAAGCGATATGTCACTCGTTGTGTATCTTAAGAGATTCATCGTTACTCCTTCCATAGGTTACTGGTATTCTCTGAGTCAATACCTCTCTTACGAAAAAGTGGCTATCTTAATAGTGCAATACTTCTTCCTCCGAGTTGCTCACACAGTTTACTACTTTTTGTGTACTTGCCAGTCTGCCAGAAGCGATATGTCACTAGTTGTGTATCATAAAAGAGTCATCGTTTCTCCTCCTAGGGGTTATTCGAGATTTCTTAATCCAAACCGCAAGTAACGAGGCATTGGCTACCTTAAGAGAGTCATAGTTACTCGTCCCAATTGCTCACCCAGTCTGCCACTTTTCCTTACTGCGGCCAGTCTGCCAGAAGCGATATGTCACTCGTTGTGTATCTTAAGAGATTTATCGTTACTCTTTCCATAGGTTACTGGTATTCTCTGATTCAATGCCTCTCGTGACGAAAAAGTGGCTATCTTAATAGTGCAATACTTCTTCCTTCCATTTGCTCACACAGTTTACTACTTTTTTGTGTAGTTTTTGTCTGCCAGAAACTATAATTCACTAGTTTTGTATCATAAAAGAGTCATCGTTTCTCCTCCTAGGGGTTATTCGAGACCTCTTAATGCAAACTGCAAGTAACGAGGCATTGGCTACCTTAAGAGAGTCATAGTTACTCGTCCCAATTGCTCACCCAGTCTGCCACTTTTCCTTACTGCGGCCAGTCTGCCAGAAGCGATATGTCACTCGTTGTGTATCTTAAGAGATTCATCGTTACTCTTTCCATAGGTTACTGGTATTCTCTGATTCAATGCCTCTCGTGACGAAAAAGTGGCTATCTTAATAGTGCAATACTTCTTCCTCCGAGTTGCTCACACAGTTTACTGCTTTTTGTGTAGTTTTTGTCTGCCAGAAACTATAATTCACTAGTTGTGTATCATAAAAGAGTCATCGTTTCTCCTCCTAGGGGTTATTCGAGATTTCTTAATCCAAAATGCAAGTAACGAGGCATTGGCTACCTTAAGAGAGTCATAGTTACTCGTCCCAATTGCTCACCCAGTCTGCCACTTTTCCTTACTGCGGCCAGTCTGCCAGAAGCGATATGTCACTCGTTGTGTATCTTAAGAGATTCATCGTTACTCTTTCCATAGGTTACTGGTATTCTCTGATTCAATGCCTCTCGTGACGAAAAAGTGGCTATCTTAATAGTGCAATACTTCTTCCTCCCAGTTGCTCACGCAGTTTACTACTTTTTTGTGTAGTTTTTGTCTGCCAGAAACTATAATTCACTAGTTTTGTATCATAAAAGAGTCATCGTTTCTCCTCCTAGGGGTTTTCGAGATTTCTTAATCCAAACCGCAAGTAACGAGGCATTGGCTTCCTTAAGAGAGTCATAGTTACTCGTCCCCATTGCTCAACCAGTCTGCCACTTTTTCTTACTGTGGCCAGTCTGCCAGAAGCGATATGTCACTCGTTGTGTATCTTAAGAGATTCATCGTTACTCCTTCCATAGGTTACTGGTATTCTCTGAGTCAATACGTCTCTTACGAAAAAGTGGCTATCTTAATAGTGCAATACTTCTTCCTCCGAGTTGCTCACACAGTTTACTACTTTTTGTGTACTTGCCAGTATGCCAGAAGCGATATGTCACTAGTTGTGTATCATAAAAGAGTCATCGTTTCTCCTCCTAGGGGTTATTCGAGATTTCTTAATCCAAACCGCAAGTAACGAGGCATTGGCTACCTTAAGAGAGTCATAGTTACTCGTCCCAATTGCTCACCCAGTCTGCCACTTTTCCTTACTGCGGCCAGTCTGCCAGAAGCGATATGTCACTCGTTGTGTATCTTAAGAGATTTATCGTTACTCTTTCCATAGGTTACTGGTATTCTCTGATTCAATGCCTCTCGTGACGAAAAAGTGGCTATCTTAATAGTGCAATACTTCTTCCTTCCATTTGCTCACACAGTTTACTACTTTTTTGTGTAGTTTTTGTCTGCCAGAAACTATAATTCACTAGTTTTGTATCATAAAAGAGTCATCGTTTCTCCTCCTAGGGGTTATTCGAGACCTCTTAATGCAAACTGCAAGTAACGAGGCATTGGCTACCTTAAGAGAGTCATAGTTACTCGTCCCAATTGCTCACCCAGTCTGCCACTTTTCCTTACTGCGGCCAGTCTGCCAGAAGCGATATGTCACTCGTTGTGTATCTTAAGAGATTCATCGTTACTCTTTCCATAGGTTACTGGTATTCTCTGATTCAATGCCTCTCGTGACGAAAAAGTGGCTATCTTAATAGTGCAATACTTCTTCCTCCCAGTTGCTCACACAGTTTACTACTTTTTTGTGTAGTTTTTGTCTGCCAGAAACTATAATTCACTAGTTTTGTATCATAAAAGAGTCATCGTTTCTCCTCCTAGGGGTTTTCGAGATTTCTTAATCCAAACCGCAAGTAACGAGGCATTGGCTACCTTAAGAGAGTCATAGTTACTCGTCCCCATTGCTCAACCAGTCTGCCACTTTTTCTTACTGTGGCCAGTCTGCCAGAAGCGATATGTCACTCGTTGTGTATCTTAAGGGATTCATCGTTACTCCTTCCATAGGTTACTGGTATTCTCTGAGTCAATACCTCTCTTACGAAAAAGTGGCTATCTTAATAGTGCAATACTTCTTCCTCCGAGTTGCTCACACAGTTTACTACTTTTTTGTGTAGTTTTTGTCTGCCAGAAACTATAATTCACTAGTTTTGTATCATAAAAGAGTCATCGTTTCTCCTCCTAGGGGTTATTCGAGACCTCTTAATGCAAACCGCAAGTAACGAGGCATTGGCTACCTTAAGAGAGTCATAGTTACTCGTCCCAATTGCTCACCCAGTCTGCCACTTTTCCTTACTGCGGCCAGTCTGCCAGAAGCGATATGTCACTCGTTGTGTATCTTAAGAGATTCATCGTTACTCTTTCCATAGGTTACTGGTATTCTCTGATTCAATGCCTCTCGTGACGAAAAAGTGGCTATCTTAATAGTGCAATTCTTCTTCCTCCCAGTTGCTCACACAGTTTACTACTTTTTTGTGTAGTTTTTGTCTGCCAGAAACTATAATTCACTAGTTTTGTATCATAAAAGAGTCATCGTTTCTCCTCCTAGGGGTTTTCGAGATTTCTTAATCCAAACCGCAAGTAACGAGGCATTGGCCACCTTAAGAGAGTCATAGTTACTCGTCCCCATTGCTCAACCAGTCTGCCACTTTTTCTTACTGTGGCCAGTCTGCCAGAAGCGATATGTCACTCGTTGTGTATCTTAAGAGATTCATCGTTACTCCTTCCATAGGTTACTGGTATTCTCTGAGTCAATACCTCTCTTACGAAAAAGTGGCTATCTTAATAGTGCAATACTTCTTCCTCCGTGTTGCTCACACAGTTTACTACTTTTTGTGTACTTGCCAGTCTGCCAGAAGCGATATGTCACTAGTTGTGTATCATAAAAGAGTCATCGTTTCTCCTCCTAGGGGTTATTCGAGATTTCTTAATCCAAACCGCAAGTAACGAGGCATTGGCTACCTTAAGAGAGTCATAGTTACTCGTCCCAATTGCTCACCCAGTCTGCCACTTTTCCTTACTGCGGCCAGTCTGCCAGAAGCGATATGTCACTCGTTGTGTATCTTAAGAGATTTATCGTTACTCTTTCCATAGGTTACTGGTATTCTCTGATTCAATGCCTCTCGTGACGAAAAAGTGGCTATCTTAATAGTGCAATACTTCTTCCTTCCATTTGCTCACACAGTTTACTACTTTTTGTGTAGTTTTTGTCTGCCAGAAACTATAATTCACTAGTTTTGTATCATAAAAGAGTCATCGTTTCTCCTCCTAGGGGTTATTCGAGACCTCTTAATGCAAACCGCAAGTAACGAGGCATTGGCTACCTTAAGAGAGTCATAGTTACTCGTCCCAATTGCTCACCCAGTCTGCCACTTTTCCTTACTGCGGCCAGTCTGCCAGAAGCGATATGTCACTCGTTGTGTATCTTAAGAGATTCATCGTTACTCTTTCCATAGGTTACTGGTATTCTCTGATTCAATGCCTCTCGTGACGAAAAAGTGGCTATCTTAATAGTGCAATACTTCTTCCTCCCAGTTGCTCACACAGTTTACTACTTTTTTGTGTAGTTTTTGTCTGCCAGAAACTATAATTCACTAGTTTTGTATCATAAAAGAGTCATCGTTTCTCCTCCTAGGGGTTTTCGAGATTTCTTAATCCAAACCGCAAGTAACGAGGCATTGGCTACCTTAAGAGAGTCATAGTTACTCGTCCCCATTGCTCAACCAGTCTGCCACTTTTTCTTACTGTGGCCAGTCTGCCAGAAGCGATATGTCACTCGTTGTGTATCTTAAGAGATTCATCGTTACTCCTTCCATAGGTTACTGGTATTCTCTGAGTCAATACCTCTCTTACGAAAAAGTGGCTATCTTAATAGTGCAATACTTCTTCCTCCGAGTTGCTCACACAGTTTACTACTTTTTGTGTACTTGCCAGTCTGCCAGAAGCGATATGTCACTCGTTGTGTATCTTAAGAGATTCATCGTTACTCCTTCCATAGGTTACTGGTATTCTCTGAGTCAATACCTCTCTTACGAAAAAGTGGCTATCTTAATAGTGCAATACTTCTTCCTCCGAGTTGCTCACACAGTTTACTACTTTTTGTGTACTTGCCAGTCTGCCAGAAGCGATATGTCACTAGTTGTGTATCATAAAAGAGTCATCGTTTCTCCTCCTAGGGGTTATTCGAGATTTCTTAATCCAAACCGCAAGTAACGAGGCATTGGCTACCTTAAGAGAGTCATAGTTACTCGTCCCAATTGCTCACCCAGTCTGCCACTTTTCCTTACTGCGGCCAGTCTGCCAGAAGCGATATGTCACTCGTTGTGTATCTTAAGAGATTTATCGTTACTCTTTCCATAGGTTACTGGTATTCTCTGATTCAATGCCTCTCGTGACGAAAAAGTGGCTATCTTAATAGTGCAATACTTCTTCCTTCCATTTGCTCACACAGTTTACTACTTTTTTGTGTAGTTTTTGTCTGCCAGAAACTATAATTCACTAGTTTTGTATCATAAAAGAGTCATCGTTTCTCCTCCTAGGGGTTATTCGAGACCTCTTAATGCAAACTGCAAGTAACGAGGCATTGGCTACCTTAAGAGAGTCATAGTTACTCGTCCCAATTGCTCACCCAGTCTGCCACTTTTCCTTACTGCGGCCAGTCTGCCAGAAGCGATATGTCACTCGTTGTGTATCTTAAGAGATTCATCGTTACTCTTTCCATAGGTTACTGGTATTCTCTGATTCAATGCCTCTCGTGACGAAAAAGTGGCTATCTTAATAGTGCAATACTTCTTCCTCCGAGTTGCTCACACAGTTTACTGCTTTTTGTGTAGTTTTTGTCTGCCAGAAACTATAATTCACTAGTTGTGTATCATAAAAGAGTCATCGTTTCTCCTCCTAGGGGTTATTCGAGATTTCTTAATCCAAAATGCAAGTAACGAGGCATTGGCTACCTTAAGAGAGTCATAGTTACTCGTCCCAATTGCTCACCCAGTCTGCCACTTTTCCTTACTGCGGCCAGTCTGCCAGAAGCGATATGTCACTCGTTGTGTATCTTAAGAGATTCATCGTTACTCTTTCCATAGGTTACTGGTATTCTCTGATTCAATGCCTCTCGTGACGAAAAAGTGGCTATCTTAATAGTGCAATACTTCTTCCTCCCAGTTGCTCACACAGTTTACTACTTTTTTGTGTAGTTTTTGTCTGCCAGAAACTATAATTCACTAGTTTTGTATCATAAAAGAGTCATCGTTTCTCCTCCTAGGGGTTTTCGAGATTTCTTAATCCAAACCGCAAGTAACGAGGCATTGGCTTCCTTAAGAGAGTCATAGTTACTCGTCCCCATTGCTCAACCAGTCTGCCACTTTTTCTTACTGTGGCCAGTCTGCCAGAAGCGATATGTCACTCGTTGTGTATCTTAAGAGATTCATCGTTACTCCTTCCATAGGTTACTGGTATTCTCTGAGTCAATACCTCTCTTACGAAAAAGTGGCTATCTTAATAGTGCAATACTTCTTCCTCCGAGTTGCTCACACAGTTTACTACTTTTTGTGTACTTGCCAGTATGCCAGAAGCGATATGTCACTAGTTGTGTATCATAAAAGAGTCATCGTTTCTCCTCCTAGGGGTTATTCGAGATTTCTTAATCCAAACCGCAAGTAACGAGGCATTGGCTACCTTAAGAGAGTCATAGTTACTCGTCCCAATTGCTCACCCAGTCTGCCACTTTTCCTTACTGCGGCCAGTCTGCCAGAAGCGATATGTCACTCGTTGTGTATCTTAAGAGATTTATCGTTACTCTTTCCATAGGTTACTGGTATTCTCTGATTCAATGCCTCTCGTGACGAAAAAGTGGCTATCTTAATAGTGCAATACTTCTTCCTTCCATTTGCTCACACAGTTTACTACTTTTTTGTGTAGTTTTTGTCTGCCAGAAACTATAATTCACTAGTTTTGTATCATAAAAGAGTCATCGTTTCTCCTCCTAGGGGTTATTCGAGACCTCTTAATGCAAACTGCAAGTAACGAGGCATTGGCTACCTTAAGAGAGTCATAGTTACTCGTCCCAATTGCTCACCCAGTCTGCCACTTTTCCTTACTGCGGCCAGTCTGCCAGAAGCGATATGTCACTCGTTGTGTATCTTAAGAGATTCATCGTTACTCTTTCCATAGGTTACTGGTATTCTCTGATTCAATGCCTCTCGTGACGAAAAAGTGGCTATCTTAATAGTGCAATACTTCTTCCTCCCAGTTGCTCACACAGTTTACTACTTTTTTGTGTAGTTTTTGTCTGCCAGAAACTATAATTCACTAGTTTTGTATCATAAAAGAGTCATCGTTTCTCCTCCTAGGGGTTTTCGAGATTTCTTAATCCAAACCGCAAGTAACGAGGCATTGGCTACCTTAAGAGAGTCATAGTTACTCGTCCCCATTGCTCAACCAGTCTGCCACTTTTTCTTACTGTGGCCAGTCTGCCAGAAGCGATATGTCACTCGTTGTGTATCTTAAGGGATTCATCGTTACTCCTTCCATAGGTTACTGGTATTCTCTGAGTCAATACCTCTCTTACGAAAAAGTGGCTATCTTAATAGTGCAATACTTCTTCCTCCGAGTTGCTCACACAGTTTACTACTTTTTGTGTACTTGCCAGTCTGCCAGAAGCGATATGTCACTAGTTGTGTATCATAAAAGAGTCATCGTTTCTCCTCCTAGGGGTTATTCGAGATTTCTTAATCCAAACCGCAAGTAACGAGGCATTGGCTACCTTAAGAGAGTCATAGTTACTCGTCCCAATTGCTCACCCAGTCTGCCACTTTTCCTTACTGCGGCCAGTCTGCCAGAAGCGATATGTCACTCGTTGTGTATCTTAAGAGATTTATCGTTACTCTTTCCATAGGTTACTGGTATTCTCTGATTCAATGCCTCTCGTGACGAAAAAGTGGCTATCTTAATAGTGCAATACTTCTTCCTTCCATTTGCTCACACAGTTTACTACTTTTTTGTGTAGTTTTTGTCTGCCAGAAACTATAATTCACTAGTTTTGTATCATAAAAGAGTCATCGTTTCTCCTCCTAGGGGTTATTCGAGACCTCTTAATGCAAACTGCAAGTAACGAGGCATTGGCTACCTTAAGAGAGTCATAGTTACTCGTCCCAATTGCTCACCCAGTCTGCCACTTTTCCTTACTGCGGCCAGTCTGCCAGAAGCGATATGTCACTCGTTGTGTATCTTAAGAGATTCATCGTTACTCTTTCCATAGGTTACTGGTATTCTCTGATTCAATGCCTCTCGTGACGAAAAAGTGGCTATCTTAATAGTGCAATACTTCTTCCTCCGAGTTGCTCACACAGTTTACTGCTTTTTGTGTAGTTTTTGTCTGCCAGAAACTATAATTCACTAGTTGTGTATCATAAAAGAGTCATCGTTTCTCCTCCTAGGGGTTATTCGAGATTTCTTAATCCAAAATGCAAGTAACGAGGCATTGGCTACCTTAAGAGAGTCATAGTTACTCGTCCCAATTGCTCACCCAGTCTGCCACTTTTCCTTACTGCGGCCAGTCTGCCAGAAGCGATATGTCACTCGTTGTGTATCTTAAGAGATTCATCGTTACTCTTTCCATAGGTTACTGGTATTCTCTGATTCAATGCCTCTCGTGACGAAAAAGTGGCTATCTTAATAGTGCAATACTTCTTCCTCCCAGTTGCTCACACAGTTTACTACTTTTTTGTGTAGTTTTTGTCTGCCAGAAACTATAATTCACTAGTTTTGTATCATAAAAGAGTCATCGTTTCTCCTCCTAGGGGTTTTCGAGATTTCTTAATCCAAACCGCAAGTAACGAGGCATTGGCTACCTTAAGAGAGTCATAGTTACTCGTCCCCATTGCTCAACCAGTCTGCCACTTTTTCTTACTGTGGCCAGTCTGCCAGAAGCGATATGTCACTCGTTGTGTATCTTAAGAGATTCATCGTTACTCCTTCCATAGGTTACTGGTATTCTCTGAGTCAATACCTCTCTTACGAAAAAGTGGCTATCTTAATAGTGCAATACTTCTTCCTCCGTGTTGCTCACACAGTTTACTACTTTTTGTGTACTTGCCAGTCTGCCAGAAGCGATATGTCACTAGTTGTGTATCATAAAAGAGTCATCGTTTCTCCTCCTAGGGGTTATTCGAGATTTCTTAATCCAAACCGCAAGTAACGAGGCATTGGCTACCTTAAGAGAGTCATAGTTACTCGTCCCAATTGCTCACCCAGTCTGCCACTTTTCCTTACTGCGGCCAGTCTGCCAGAAGCGATATGTCACTCGTTGTGTATCTTAAGAGATTTATCGTTACTCTTTCCATAGGTTACTGGTATTCTCTGATTCAATGCCTCTCGTGACGAAAAAGTGGCTATCTTAATAGTGCAATACTTCTTCCTTCCATTTGCTCACACAGTTTACTACTTTTTGTGTAGTTTTTGTCTGCCAGAAACTATAATTCACTAGTTTTGTATCATAAAAGAGTCATCGTTTCTCCTCCTAGGGGTTATTCGAGACCTCTTAATGCAAACCGCAAGTAACGAGGCATTGGCTACCTTAAGAGAGTCATAGTTACTCGTCCCAATTGCTCACCCAGTCTGCCACTTTTCCTTACTGCGGCCAGTCTGCCAGAAGCGATATGTCACTCGTTGTGTATCTTAAGAGATTCATCGTTACTCTTTCCATAGGTTACTGGTATTCTCTGATTCAATGCCTCTCGTGACGAAAAAGTGGCTATCTTAATAGTGCAATACTTCTTCCTCCCAGTTGCTCACACAGTTTACTACTTTTTTGTGTAGTTTTTGTCTGCCAGAAACTATAATTCACTAGTTTTGTATCATAAAAGAGTCATCGTTTCTCCTCCTAGGGGTTTTCGAGATTTCTTAATCCAAACCGCAAGTAACGAGGCATTGGCTACCTTAAGAGAGTCATAGTTACTCGTCCCCATTGCTCAACCAGTCTGCCACTTTTTCTTACTGTGGCCAGTCTGCCAGAAGCGATATGTCACTCGTTGTGTATCTTAAGAGATTCATCGTTACTCCTTCCATAGGTTACTGGTATTCTCTGAGTCAATACCTCTCTTACGAAAAAGTGGCTATCTTAATAGTGCAATACTTCTTCCTCCGAGTTGCTCACACAGTTTACTACTTTTTGTGTACTTGCCAGTCTGCCAGAAGCGATATGTCACTAGTTGTGTATCATAAAAGAGTCATCGTTTCTCCTCCTAGGGGTTATTCGAGATTTCTTAATCCAAACCGCAAGTAACGAGGCATTGGCTACCTTAAGAGAGTCATAGTTACTCGTCCCAATTGCTCACCCAGTCTGCCACTTTTCCTTACTGCGGCCAGTCTGCCAGAAGCGATATGTCACTCGTTGTGTATCTTAAGAGATTTATCGTTACTCTTTCCATAGGTTACTGGTATTCTCTGATTCAATGCCTCTCGTGACGAAAAAGTGGCTATCTTAATAGTGCAATACTTCTTCCTTCCATTTGCTCACACAGTTTACTACTTTTTTGTGTAGTTTTTGTCTGCCAGAAACTATAATTCACTAGTTTTGTATCATAAAAGAGTCATCGTTTCTCCTCCTAGGGGTTATTCGAGACCTCTTAATGCAAACTGCAAGTAACGAGGCATTGGCTACCTTAAGAGAGTCATAGTTACTCGTCCCAATTGCTCACCCAGTCTGCCACTTTTCCTTACTGCGGCCAGTCTGCCAGAAGCGATATGTCACTCGTTGTGTATCTTAAGAGATTCATCGTTACTCTTTCCATAGGTTACTGGTATTCTCTGATTCAATGCCTCTCGTGACGAAAAAGTGGCTATCTTAATAGTGCAATACTTCTTCCTCCGAGTTGCTCACACAGTTTACTGCTTTTTGTGTAGTTTTTGTCTGCCAGAAACTATAATTCACTAGTTGTGTATCATAAAAGAGTCATCGTTTCTCCTCCTAGGGGTTATTCGAGATTTCTTAATCCAAAATGCAAGTAACGAGGCATTGGCTACCTTAAGAGAGTCATAGTTACTCGTCCCAATTGCTCACCCAGTCTGCCACTTTTCCTTACTGCGGCCAGTCTGCCAGAAGCGATATGTCACTCGTTGTGTATCTTAAGAGATTCATCGTTACTCTTTCCATAGGTTACTGGTATTCTCTGATTCAATGCCTCTCGTGACGAAAAAGTGGCTATCTTAATAGTGCAATACTTCTTCCTCCCAGTTGCTCACACAGTTTACTACTTTTTTGTGTAGTTTTTGTCTGCCAGAAACTATAATTCACTAGTTTTGTATCATAAAAGAGTCATCGTTTCTCCTCCTAGGGGTTATTCGAGACCTCTTAATGCAAACCGCAAGTAACGAGGCATTGGCTACCTTAAGAGAGTCATAGTTACTCGTCCCAATTGCTCACCCAGTCTGCCACTTTTCCTTACTGCGGCCAGTCTGCCAGAAGCGATATGTCACTCGTTGTGTATCTTAAGAGATTCATCGTTACTCTTTCCATAGGTTACTGGTATTCTCTGATTCAATGCCTCTCGTGACGAAAAAGTGGCTATCTTAATAGTGCAATACTTCTTCCTCCCAGTTGCTCACACAGTTTACTACTTTTTTGTGTAGTTTTTGTCTGCCAGAAACTATAATTCACTAGTTTTGTATCATAAAAGAGTCATCGTTTCTCCTCCTAGGGGTTTTCGAGATTTCTTAATCCAAACCGCAAGTAACGAGGCATTGGCTACCTTAAGAGAGTCATAGTTACTCGTCCCCATTGCTCAACCAGTCTGCCACTTTTTCTTACTGTGGCCAGTCTGCCAGAAGCGATATGTCACTCGTTGTGTATCTTAAGAGATTCATCGTTACTCCTTCCATAGGTTACTGGTATTCTCTGAGTCAATACCTCTCTTACGAAAAAGTGGCTATCTTAATAGTGCAATACTTCTTCCTCCGTGTTGCTCACACAGTTTACTACTTTTTGTGTACTTGCCAGTCTGCCAGAAGCGATATGTCACTAGTTGTGTATCATAAAAGAGTCATCGTTTCTCCTCCTAGGGGTTATTCGAGATTTCTTAATCCAAACCGCAAGTAACGAGGCATTGGCTACCTTAAGAGAGTCATAGTTACTCGTCCCAATTGCTCACCCAGTCTGCCACTTTTCCTTACTGCGGCCAGTCTGCCAGAAGCGATATGTCACTCGTTGTGTATCTTAAGAGATTTATCGTTACTCTTTCCATAGGTTACTGGTATTCTCTGATTCAATGCCTCTCGTGACGAAAAAGTGGCTATCTTAATAGTGCAATACTTCTTCCTTCCATTTGCTCACACAGTTTACTACTTTTTGTGTAGTTTTTGTCTGCCAGAAACTATAATTCACTAGTTTTGTATCATAAAAGAGTCATCGTTTCTCCTCCTAGGGGTTATTCGAGACCTCTTAATGCAAACCGCAAGTAACGAGGCATTGGCTACCTTAAGAGAGTCATAGTTACTCGTCCCAATTGCTCACCCAGTCTGCCACTTTTCCTTACTGCGGCCAGTCTGCCAGAAGCGATATGTCACTCGTTGTCTATCTTAAGAGATTCATCGTTACTCTTTCCATAGGTTACTGGTATTCTCTGATTCAATGCCTCTTGTGACGAAAAAGTGGCTATCTTAATAGTGCAATACTTCTTCCTCCCAGTTGCTCACACAGTTTACTACTTTTTTGTGTAGTTTTTGTCTGCCAGAAACTATAATTCACTAGTTTTGTATCATAAAAGAGTCATCGTTTCTCCTCCTAGGGGTTATTCGAGACCTCTTAATCCAAACCGCAAGTAACGAGGCATTGGCTACCTTTAGAGAGTCATAGTTACTCGTCCCAATTGCTCACCCAGTCTGCCACTTTTCCTTACTGCGGCCAGTCTGCCAGAAGCGATATGTCACTCGTTGTGTATCTTAAGAGATTCATCGTTACTCTTTCCATAGGTTACTGGTATTCTCTGATTCAATGCCTCTCGTGACGAAAAAGTGGCTATCTTAATAGTGCAATACTTCTTCCTCCCAGTTGCTCACACAGTTTACTACTTTTTTGTGTAGTTTTTGTCTGCCAGAAACTATAATTCACTAGTTTTGTATCATAAAAGAGTCATCGTTTCTCCTCCTAGGGGTTATTCGAGACCTCTTAATGCAAACCGCAAGTAACGAGGCATTGGCTACCTTAAGAGAGTCATAGTTACTCGTCCCAATTGCTCACCCAGTCTGCCACTTTTCCTTACTGCGGCCAGTCTGCCAGAAGCGATATGTCACTCGTTGTGTATCTTAAGAGATTCATCGTTACTCTTTCCATAGGTTACTGGTATTCTCTGATTCAATGCCTCTCGTGACGAAAAAGTGGCTATCTTAATAGTGCAATACTTCTTCCTCCCAGTTGCTCACACAGTTTACTACTTTTTTGTGTAGTTTTTGTCTGCCAGAAACTATAATTCACTAGTTTTGTATCATAAAAGAGTCATCGTTTCTCCTCCTAGGGGTTTTCGAGATTTCTTAATCCAAACCGCAAGTAACGAGGCATTGGCTACCTTAAGAGAGTCATAGTTACTCGTCCCCATTGCTCAACCAGTCTGCCACTTTTTCTTACTGTGGCCAGTCTGCCAGAAGCGATATGTCACTCGTTGTGTATCTTAAGAGATTCATCGTTACTCCTTCCATAGGTTACTGGTATTCTCTGAGTCAATACCTCTCTTACGAAAAAGTGGCTATCTTAATAGTGCAATACTTCTTCCTCCGAGTTGCTCACACAGTTTACTACTTTTTGTGTACTTGCCAGTCTGCCAGAAGCGATATGTCACTAGTTGTGTATCATAAAAGAGTCATCGTTTCTCCTCCTAGGGGTTATTCGAGATTTCTTAATCCAAACCGCAAGTAACGAGGCATTGGCTACCTTAAGAGAGTCATAGTTACTCGTCCCAATTGCTCACCCAGTCTGCCACTTTTCCTTACTGCGGCCAGTCTGCCAGAAGCGATATGTCACTCGTTGTGTATCTTAAGAGATTTATCGTTACTCTTTCCATAGGTTACTGGTATTCTCTGATTCAATGCCTCTCGTGACGAAAAAGTGGCTATCTTAATAGTGCAATACTTCTTCCTTCCATTTGCTCACACAGTTTACTACTTTTTTGTGTAGTTTTTGTCTGCCAGAAACTATAATTCACTAGTTTTGTATCATAAAAGAGTCATCGTTTCTCCTCCTAGGGGTTATTCGAGACCTCTTAATGCAAACCGCAAGTAACGAGGCATTGGCTACCTTAAGAGAGTCATAGTTACTCGTCCCAATTGCTCACCCAGTCTGCCACTTTTCCTTACTGCGGCCAGTCTGCCAGAAGCGATATGTCACTCGTTGTGTATCTTAAGAGATTCATCGTTACTCTTTCCATAGGTTACTGGTATTCTCTGATTCAATGCCTCTTGTGACGAAAAAGTGGCTATCTTAATAGTGCAATACTTCTTCCTCCCAGTTGCTCACACAGTTTACTACTTTTTTGTGTAGTTTTTGTCTGCCAGAAACTATAATTCACTAGTTTTGTATCATAAAAGAGTCATCGTTTCTCCTCCTAGGGGTTATTCGAGACCTCTTAATCCAAACCGCAAGTAACGAGGCATTGGCTACCTTTAGAGAGTCATAGTTACTCGTCCCAATTGCTCACCCAGTCTGCCACTTTTCCTTACTGCGGCCAGTCTGCCAGAAGCGATATGTCACTCGTTGTGTATCTTAAGAGATTCATCGTTACTCCTTCCATAGGTTACTGGTATTCTCTGAGTCAATACCTATCGTGACGAAAAAGTGGCTATCTTAATAGTGCAATACTTCTTCCTCCGAGTTGCTCACACAGTTTACTACTTTTTGTGTAGTTTTTGTCTGCCAGAAACTATAATTCACTAGCTGTGTATCATAAAAGAGTCATCATTTCTCCTCCTAGGGGTTATTCGAGACCTCTTAATGCAAACCGCAAGTAACGAGGCATTGGCTACCTTAAGAGAGTCATAGTTACTCGTCCCAATTGCTCACCCAGTCTGCCACTTTTCCTTACTGCGGCCAGTCTGCCAGAAGTGATATGTCACTCGTTGTGTATCTTAAGAGATTTATCGTTACTCTTTCCATAGGTTACTGGTATTCTCTGATTCAATGCCTCTCGTGACAAAAAGGGGCTATCTTAATAGTGCAATACTTCTTCCTCCCAGTTGCTCACACAGTTTACTACTTTTTTGTGTAGTTTTTGTCTGCCAGAAACTATAATTCACTAGTTTTGTATCATAAAAGAGTCATCGTTTCCCCTCCTAGGGGTTATTCGAGACCTCTTAATCCAAACCGCAAGTAACGAGGCATTGGCTACCTTAAGAGAGTCATAGTTACTCGTCCCAATTGCTCACCCAGTCTGCCACTTGTCCTTACTGCGGCCAGTCTGCCAGAAGCGATATGTCACTCGTTGTGTATCTTAAGAGATTCATCGTTACTCTTTCCATAGGTTACTGGTATTCTCTGATTCAATGCCTCTCGTGACGAAAAAGTGGCTATCTTAATAGTGCAATACTTCTTCCTCCCAGTTGCTCACACAATTTACTACTTTTTTGTGTAGTTTTTGTCTGCCAGAAACTATAATTCACTAGTTTTGTATCATAAAAGAGTCATCGTTTCTCCTCCTAGGGGTTTTCGAGATTTCTTAATCCAAACCGCAAGTAACGAGGCATTGGCTACCTTAAGAGAGTCATAGTTACTCGTCCCCATTGCTCACCCAGTCTGCCACTTTTTCTTACTGTGGCCAGTCTGCCAGAAGCGATATGTCACTCGTTGTGTATCGTAAGAGATTCATCGTTACTCCTTCCATAGGTTACTGGTATTCTCTGAGTCAATACCTCTCGTGACGAAAAAGTGGCTATCTTAATAGTGCAATACTTCTTCCTCCGAGTTGCTCACACAGTTTACTGCTTTTTGTGTAGTTTTTGTCTGCCAGAAACTATAATTCACTAGTTGTGTATCATAAAAGAGTCATCGTTTCTCCTCCTAGGGGTTATTCGAGATTTCTTAATCCAAACCGCAAGTAACGAGGCATTGGCTACCTTAAGAGAGTCATAGTTACTCGTCCCAATTGCTCACCCAGTCTGCCACTTTTCCTTACTGCGGCCAGTCTGCCAGAAGCGATATGTCACTCGTTGTGTATCTTAAGAGATTCATCGTTACTCTTTCCATAGGTTACTGGTATTCTCTGATTCAATGCCTCTCGTGACGAAAAAGTGGCTATCTTAATAGTGCAATACTTCTTCCTCCCAGTTGCTCACACAGTTTACTACTTTTTTGTGTAGTTTTTGTCTGCCAGAAACTATAATTCATTAGTTTTGTATCATAAAAGAGTCATCGTTTCTCCTCCTAGGGGTTTTCGAGATTTCTTAATCCAAACCGCAAGTAACGAGGCATTGGCTACCTTAAGAGAGTCATAGTTACTCGTCCCCATTGCTCAACCAGTCTGCCACTTTTTCTTACTGTGGCCAGTCTGCCGGAAGCGATATGTCACTCGTTGTGTATCTTAAGAGATTCATCGTTACTCCTTCCATAGGTTACTGGTATTCTCTGAGTCAATACCTCTCTTACGAAAAAGTGGCTATCTTAATAGTGCAATACTTCTTCCTCCGATTTGCTCACACAGTTTACTACTTTTTGTGTACTTGCCAGTCTGCCAAGAGCGATATGTCACTAGTTGTGTATCATAAAAGAGTCATCGTTTCTCCTCCTAGGGGTTATTCGAGATTTCTTAATCCAAACCGCAAGTAACGAGGCATTGGCTACCTTAAGAGAGTCATAGTTACTCGTCCCAATTGCTCACCCAGTCTGCCACTTTTCCTTACTGCGGCCAGTCTGCCAGAAGCGATATGTCACTCGTTGTATATCTTAAGAGATTCATCGTTACTCTTTCCATAGGTTACTGGTATTCTCTGATTCAATGCCTCTCGTGACGAAAAAGTGGCTATCTTAATAGTGCAATACTTCTTCCTCCCAGTTGCTCACACAGATTACTACTTTTATGTGTAGTTTTTGTCTGCCAGAAACTATAATTCACTAGTTTAGTATCATAAAAGAGTCATCGTTTCTCCTCCTAGGGGTTTTCGAGATTTCTTAATCCAAACCGCAAGTAACGAGGCATTGGCTACCTTAAGAGAGTCATAGTTACTCGTCCTCATTGCTCAACCAGTCTGCCACTTTTTCTTACTGTGGCCAGTCTGCCGGAAGCGATATGTCACTCGTTGTGTATCTTAAGAGATTCATCGTTACTCCTTCCATAGGTTACTGGTATTCTCTGAGTCAATACCTCTCTTACGAAAAAGTGGCTATCTTAATAGTGCAATACTTCTTCCTCCGAGTTGCTCACACAGTTTACTACTTTTTGTGTACTTGCCAGTCTGCCAAGAGCGATATGTCACTAGTTGTGTATCATAAAAGAGTCATCGTTTCTCCTCCTAGGGGTTATTCGAGATTTCTTAATCCAAACCGCAAGTAACGAGGCATTGGCTACCTTAAGAGAGTCATAGTTACTCGTCCCAATTGCTCACCCAGTCTGCCACTTTTCCTTACTGCGGCCAGTCTGCCAGAAGCGATATGTCACTCGTTGTGTATCTTAAGAGATTCATCGTTACTCTTTCCATAGGTTACTGGTATTCTCTGATTCAATGCCTCTCGTGACGAAAAAGTGGCTATCTTAATAGTGCAATACTTCTTCCTCCCAGTTGCTCACACAGTTTACTACTTTTTTGTGTAGTTTTTGTCTGCCAGAAACTATAATTCACTAGTTTTGTATCATAAAAGAGTCATCGTTTCCCCTCCTAGGGGTTATTCGAGACCTCTTAATCCAAACCGCAAGTAACGAGGCATTGGCTACCTTAAGAGAGTCATAGTTACTCGTCCCAATTGCTCACCCAGTCTGCCACTTGTCCTTACTGCGGCCAGTCTGCCAGAAGCGATATGTCACTCGTTGTGTATCTTAAGAGATTCATCGTTACTCTTTCCATAGGTTACTGGTATTCTCTGATTCAATGCCTCTCGTGACGAAAAAGTGGCTATCTTAATAGTGCAATACTTCTTCCTCCCAGTTGCTCACACAATTTACTACTTTATTGTGTAGTTTTTGTCTGCCAGAAACTATAATTCACTAGTTTTGTATCATAAAAGAGTCATCGTTTCTCCTCCTAGGGGTTTTCGAGATTTCTTAATCCAAACCGCAAGTAACGAGGCATTGGCTACCTTAAGAGAGTCATAGTTACTCGTCCCCATTGCTCACCCAGTCTGCCACTTTTTCTTACTGTGGCCAGTCTGCCAGAAGCGATATGTCACTCGTTGTGTATCGTAAGAGATTCATCGTTACTCCTTCCATAGGTTACTGGTATTCTCTGAGTCAATACCTCTCGTGACGAAAAAGTGGCTATCTTAATAGTGCAATACTTCTTCCTCCGAGTTGCTCACACAGTTTACTGCTTTTTGTGTAGTTTTTGTCTGCCAGAAACTATAATTCACTAGTTGTGTATCATAAAAGAGTCATCGTTTCTCCTCCTAGGGGTTATTCGAGATTTCTTAATCCAAACCGCAAGTAACGAGGCATTGGCTACCTTAAGAGAGTCATAGTTACTCGTCCCAATTGCTCACCCAGTCTGCCACTTTTCCTTACTGCGGCCAGTCTGCCAGAAGCGATATGTCACTCGTTGTGTATCTTAAGAGATTCATCGTTACTCTTTCCATAGGTTACTGGTATTCTCTGATTCAATGCCTCTCGTGACGAAAAAGTGGCTATCTTAATAGTGCAATACTTCTTCCTCCCAGTTGCTCACACAGTTTACTACTTTTTTGTGTAGTTTTTGTCTGCCAGAAACTATAATTCATTAGTTTTGTATCATAAAAGAGTCATCGTTTCTCCTCCTAGGGGTTTTCGAGATTTCTTAATCCAAACCGCAAGTAACGAGGCATTGGCTACCTTAAGAGAGTCATAGTTACTCGTCCCCATTGCTCAACCAGTCTGCCACTTTTTCTTACTGTGGCCAGTCTGCCGGAAGCGATATGTCACTCGTTGTGTATCTTAAGAGATTCATCGTTACTCCTTCCATAGGTTACTGGTATTCTCTGAGTCAATACCTCTCTTACGAAAAAGTGGCTATCTTAATAGTGCAATACTTCTTCCTCCGATTTGCTCACACAGTTTACTACTTTTTGTGTACTTGCCAGTCTGCCAAGAGCGATATGTCACTAGTTGTGTATCATAAAAGAGTCATCGTTTCTCCTCCTAGGGGTTATTCGAGATTTCTTAATCCAAACCGCAAGTAACGAGGCATTGGCTACCTTAAGAGAGTCATAGTTACTCGTCCCAATTGCTCACCCAGTCTGCCACTTTTCCTTACTGCGGCCAGTCTGCCAGAAGCGATATGTCACTCGTTGTATATCTTAAGAGATTCATCGTTACTCTTTCCATAGGTTACTGGTATTCTCTGATTCAATGCCTCTCGTGACGAAAAAGTGGCTATCTTAATAGTGCAATACTTCTTCCTCCCAGTTGCTCACACAGATTACTACTTTTATGTGTAGTTTTTGTCTGCCAGAAACTATAATTCACTAGTTTAGTATCATAAAAGAGTCATCGTTTCTCCTCCTAGGGGTTTTCGAGATTTCTTAATCCAAACCGCAAGTAACGAGGCATTGGCTACCTTAAGAGAGTCATAGTTACTCGTCCTCATTGCTCAACCAGTCTGCCACTTTTTCTTACTGTGGCCAGTCTGCCGGAAGCGATATGTCACTCGTTGTGTATCTTAAGAGATTCATCGTTACTCCTTCCATAGGTTACTGGTATTCTCTGAGTCAATACCTCTCTTACGAAAAAGTGGCTATCTTAATAGTGCAATACTTCTTCCTCCGAGTTGCTCACACAGTTTACTACTTTTTGTGTACTTGCCAGTCTGCCAAGAGCGATATGTCACTAGTTGTGTATCATAAAAGAGTCATCGTTTCTCCTCCTAGGGGTTATTCGAGATTTCTTAATCCAAACCGCAAGTAACGAGGCATTGGCTACCTTAAGAGAGTCATAGTTACTCGTCCCAATTGCTCACCCAGTCTGCCACTTTTCCTTACTGCGGCCAGTCTGCCAGAAGCGATATGTCACTCGTTGTGTATCTTAAGAGATTCATCGTTACTCTTTCCATAGGTTACTGGTATTCTCTGATTCAATGCCTCTCGTGACGAAAAAGTGGCTATCTTAATAGTGCAATACTTCTTCCTCCCAGTTGCTCACACAGTTTACTACTTTTTTGTGTAGTTTTTGTCTGCCAGAAACTATAATTCACTAGTTTTGTATCATAAAAGAGTCATCGTTTCTCCTCCTAGGGGTTTTCGAGATTTCTTAATCCAAACCGCAAGTAACGAGGCATTGGCTACCTTAAGAGAGTCATAGTTACTCGTCCCCATTGCTCAACCAGTCTGCCACTTTTTCTTACTGTGGCCAGTCTGCCAGAAGCGATATGTCACTCGTTGTGTATCTTAAGAGATTCATCGTTACTCCTTCCATAGGTTACTGGTATTCTCTGAGTCAATACCTCTCTTACGAAAAAGTGGCTATCTTAATAGTGCAATACTTCTTCCTCCGTGTTGCTCACACAGTTTACTACTTTTTGTGTACTTGCCAGTCTGCCAGAAGCGATATGTCACTAGTTGTGTATCATAAAAGAGTCATCGTTTCTCCTCCTAGGGGTTATTCGAGATTTCTTAATCCAAACCGCAAGTAACGAGGCATTGGCTACCTTAAGAGAGTCATAGTTACTCGTCCCAATTGCTCACCCAGTCTGCCACTTTTCCTTACTGCGGCCAGTCTGCCAGAAGCGATATGTCACTCGTTGTGTATCTTAAGAGATTTATCGTTACTCTTTCCATAGGTTACTGGTATTCTCTGATTCAATGCCTCTCGTGACGAAAAAGTGGCTATCTTAATAGTGCAATACTTCTTCCTTCCATTTGCTCACACAGTTTACTACTTTTTTGTGTAGTTTTTGTCTGCCAGAAACTATAATTCACTAGTTTTGTATCATAAAAGAGTCATCGTTTCTCCTCCTAGGGGTTATTCGAGACCTCTTAATGCAAACCGCAAGTAACGAGGCATTGGCTACCTTAAGAGAGTCATAGTTACTCGTCCCCATTGCTCAACCAGTCTGCCACTTTTTCTTACTGTGGCCAGTCTGCCGGAAGCGATATGTCACTCGTTGTGTATCTTAAGAGATTCATCGTTACTCCTTCCATAGGTTACTGGTATTCTCTGAGTCAATACCTCTCTTACGAAAAAGTGGCTATCTTAATAGTGCAATACTTCTTCCTCCGAGTTGCTCACACAGTTTACTACTTTTTGTGTACTTGCCAGTCTGCCAAGAGCGATATGTCACTAGTTGTGTATCATAAAAGAGTCATCGTTTCTCCTCCTAGGGGTTATTCGAGATTTCTTAATCCAAACCGCAAGTAACGAGGCATTGGCTACCTTAAGAGAGTCATAGTTACTCGTCCCAATTGCTCACCCAGTCTGCCACTTTTCCTTACTGCGGCCAGTCTGCCAGAAGCGATATGTCACTCGTTGTGTATCTTAAGAGATTCATCGTTACTCTTTCCATAGGTTACTGGTATTCTCTGATTCAATGCCTCTCGTGACGAAAAAGTGGCTATCTTAATAGTGCAATACTTCTTCCTCCCAGTTGCTCACACAGTTTACTACTTTTTTGTGTAGTTTTTGTCTGCCAGAAACTATAATTCACTAGTTTTGTATCATAAAAGAGTCATCGTTTCTCCTCCTAGGGGTTTTCGAGATTTCTTAATCCAAACCGCAAGTAACGAGGCATTGGCTACCTTAAGAGAGTCATAGTTACTCGTCCCCATTGCTCAACCAGTCTGCCACTTTTTCTTACTGTGGCCAGTCTGCCAGAAGCGATATGTCACTCGTTGTGTATCTTAAGAGATTCATCGTTACTCCTTCCATAGGTTACTGGTATTCTCTGAGTCAATACCTCTCTTACGAAAAAGTGGCTATCTTAATAGTGCAATACTTCTTCCTCCGTGTTGCTCACACAGTTTACTACTTTTTGTGTACTTGCCAGTCTGCCAGAAGCGATATGTCACTAGTTGTGTATCATAAAAGAGTCATCGTTTCTCCTCCTAGGGGTTATTCGAGATTTCTTAATCCAAACCGCAAGTAACGAGGCATTGGCTACCTTAAGAGAGTCATAGTTACTCGTCCCAATTGCTCACCCAGTCTGCCACTTTTCCTTACTGCGGCCAGTCTGCCAGAAGCGATATGTCACTCGTTGTGTATCTTAAGAGATTCATCGTTACTCCTTCCATAGGTTACTGGTATTCTCTGAGTCAATACCTCTCGTGACGAAAAAGTGGCTATCTTAATAGTGCAATACTTCTTCCTCCGAGTTGCTCACACAGTTTACAACTTTTTGTGTAGTTTTTGTCTGCCAGAAACTATAATTCACTAGCTGTGTATCATAAAAGAGTCATCATTTCTCCTCCTAGGGGTTATTCGAGACCTCTTAATGCAAACCGCAAGTAACGAGGCATTGGCTACCTTAAGAGAGTCATAGTTACTCGTCCCAATTGCTCACCCAGTCTGCCACTTTTCCTTACTGCGGCCAGTCTGCCAGAAGCGATATGTCACTCGTTGTGTATCTTAAGAGATTCATCGTTACTCTTTCCATAGGTTACTGGTATTCTCTGATTCAATGCCTCTCGTGACGAAAAAGTGGCTATCTTAATAGTGCAATACTTCTTCCTCCGAGTTGCTCACACAGTTTACTGCTTTTTGTGTAGTTTTTGTCTGCCAGAAACTATAATTCACTAGTTGTGTATCATAAAAGAGTCATCGTTTCTCCTCCTAGGGGTTATTCGAGATTTCTTAATCCAAAATGCAAGTAACGAGGCATTGGCTACCTTAAGAGAGTCATAGTTACTCGTCCCAATTGCTCACCCAGTCTGCCACTTTTCCTTACTGCGGCCAGTCTGCCAGAAGCGATATGTCACTCGTTGTGTATCTTAAGAGATTCATCGTTACTCTTTCCATAGGTTACTGGTATTCTCTGATTCAATGCCTCTCGTGACGAAAAAGTGGCTATCTTAATAGTGCAATACTTCTTCCTCCCAGTTGCTCACACAGTTTACTACTTTTTTGTGTAGTTTTTGTCTGCCAGAAACTATAATTCTCTAGTTTTGTATCATAAAAGAGTCATCGTTTCTCCTCCTAGGGGTTTTCGAGATTTCTTAATCCAAACCGCAAGTAACGAGGCATTGGCTACCTTAAGAGAGTCATAGTTACTCGTCCCCATTGCTCACCCAGTCTGCCACTTTTCCTTACTGCGGCCAGTCTGCCAGAAGCGATATGTCACTCGTTGTGTATCTTAAGAGATTCATCGTTACTCTTTCCATAGGTTACTGGTATTCTCTGATTCAATGCCTCTTGTGACAAAAAGGGGCTATCTTAATAGTGCAATACTTCTTCCTCCCAGTTGCTCACACAGTTTACTACTTTTTTGTGTAGTTTTTGTCTGCCAGAAACTATAATTCACTAGTTTTGTATCATAAAAGAGTCATCGTTTCTCCTCCTAGGGGTTATTCGAGACCTCTTAATCCAAACCGCAAGTAACGAGGCATTGGCTACCTTAAGAGAGTCATAGTTACTCGTCCCAATTGCTCACCCAGTCTGCCACTTTTCCTTACTGCGGCCAGTCTGCCAGAAGCGATATGTCACTCGTTGTGTATCTTAAGAGATTCATCGTTACTCCTTCCATAGGTTACTGGTATTCTCTGAGTCAATACCTCTCGTGACGAAAAAGTGGCTATCTTAATAGTGCAATACTTCTTCCTCCCAGTTGCTCACACAGTTTACTACTTTTTTGTGTAGTTTTTGTCTGCCAGAAACTATAATTCACTAGTTTTGTATCATAAAAGAGTCATCGTTTCTCCTCCTAGGGGTTTTCGAGATTTCTTAATCCAAACCGCAAGTAACGAGGCATTGGCTACCTTAAGAGAGTCATAGTTACTCGTCCCCATTGCTCACCCAGTCTGCCACTTTTCCTTACTGCGGCCAGTCTGCCAGAAGCGATATGTCACTCGTTGTGTATCTTAAGAGATTCATCGTTACTCTTTCCATAGGTTACTGGTATTCTCTGATTCAATGCCTCTTGTGACAAAAAGGGGCTATCTTAATAGTGCAATACTTCTTCCTCCCAGTTGCTCACACAGTTTACTACTTTTTTGTGTAGTTTTTGTCTGCCAGAAACTATAATTCACTAGTTTTGTATCATAAAAGAGTCATCGTTTCTCCTCCTAGGGGTTATTCGAGACCTCTTAATCCAAACCGCAAGTAACGAGGCATTGGCTACCTTAAGAGAGTCATAGTTACTCGTCCCAATTGCTCAACCAGTCTGCCACTTTTTCTTACTGTGGCCAGTCTGCCGGAAGCGATATGTCACTCGTTGTGTATCTTAAGAGATTCATCGTTACTCCTTCCATAGGTTACTGGTATTCTCTGAGTCAATACCTCTCTTACGAAAAAGTGGCTATCTTAATAGTGCAATACTTCTTCCTCCGAGTTGCTCACACAGTTTACTACTTTTTGTGTACTTGCCAGTCTGCCAAGAGCGATATGTCACTAGTTGTGTATCATAAAAGAGTCATCGTTTCTCCTCCTAGGGGTTATTCGAGATTTCTTAATCCAAACCGGAAGTAACGAGGCATTGGCTACCTTAAGAGAGTCATAGTTACTCGTCCCAATTGCTCACCCAGTCTGCCACTTTTCCTTACTGCGGCCAGTCTGCCAGAAGCGATATGTCACTCGTTGTGTATCTTAAGAGATTCATCGTTACTCTTTCCATAGGTTACTGGTATTCTCTGATTCAATGCCTCTCGTGACGAAAAAGTGGCTATCTTAATAGTGCAATACTTCTTCCTCCCAGTTGCTCACACAGTTTACTACTTTTTTGTGTAGTTTTTGTCTGCCAGAAACTATAATTCACTAGTTTTGTATCATAAAAGAGTCATCGTTTCTCCTCCTAGGGGTTTTCGAGATTTCTTAATCCAAACCGCAAGTAACGAGGCATTGGCTACCTTAAGAGAGTCATAGTTACTCGTCCCCATTGCTCAACCAGTCTGCCACTTTTTCTTACTGTGGCCAGTCTGCCAGAAGCGATATGTCACTCGTTGTGTATCTTAAGAGATTCATCGTTACTCCTTCCATAGGTTACTGGTATTCTCTGAGTCAATACCTCTCTTACGAAAAAGTGGCTATCTTAATAGTGCAATACTTCTTCCTCCGTGTTGCTCACACAGTTTACTACTTTTTGTGTACTTGCCAGTCTGCCAGAAGCGATATGTCACTAGTTGTGTATCATAAAAGAGTCATCGTTTCTCCTCCTAGGGGTTATTCGAGATTTCTTAATCCAAACCGCAAGTAACGAGGCATTGGCTACCTTAAGAGAGTCATAGTTACTCGTCCCAATTGCTCACCCAGTCTGCCACTTTTCCTTACTGCGGCCAGTCTGCCAGAAGCGATATGTCACTCGTTGTGTATCTTAAGAGATTCATCGTTACTCCTTCCATAGGTTACTGGTATTCTCTGAGTCAATACCTCTCGTGACGAAAAAGTGGCTATCTTAATAGTGCAATACTTCTTCCTCCGAGTTGCTCACACAGTTTACAACTTTTTGTGTAGTTTTTGTCTGCCAGAAACTATAATTCACTAGCTGTGTATCATAAAAGAGTCATCATTTCTCCTCCTAGGGGTTATTCGAGACCTCTTAATGCAAACCGCAAGTAACGAGGCATTGGCTACCTTAAGAGAGTCATAGTTACTCGTCCCAATTGCTCACCCAGTCTGCCACTTTTCCTTACTGCGGCCAGTCTGCCAGAAGCGATATGTCACTCGTTGTGTATCTTAAGAGATTCATCGTTACTCTTTCCATAGGTTACTGGTATTCTCTGATTCAATGCCTCTCGTGACGAAAAAGTGGCTATCTTAATAGTGCAATACTTCTTCCTCCGAGTTGCTCACACAGTTTACTGCTTTTTGTGTAGTTTTTGTCTGCCAGAAACTATAATTCACTAGTTGTGTATCATAAAAGAGTCATCGTTTCTCCTCCTAGGGGTTATTCGAGATTTCTTAATCCAAAATGCAAGTAACGAGGCATTGGCTACCTTAAGAGAGTCATAGTTACTCGTCCCAATTGCTCACCCAGTCTGCCACTTTTCCTTACTGCGGCCAGTCTGCCAGAAGCGATATGTCACTCGTTGTGTATCTTAAGAGATTCATCGTTACTCTTTCCATAGGTTACTGGTATTCTCTGATTCAATGCCTCTCGTGACGAAAAAGTGGCTATCTTAATAGTGCAATACTTCTTCCTCCCAGTTGCTCACACAGTTTACTACTTTTTTGTGTAGTTTTTGTCTGCCAGAAACTATAATTCTCTAGTTTTGTATCATAAAAGAGTCATCGTTTCTCCTCCTAGGGGTTTTCGAGATTTCTTAATCCAAACCGCAAGTAACGAGGCATTGGCTACCTTAAGAGAGTCATAGTTACTCGTCCCCATTGCTCACCCAGTCTGCCACTTTTCCTTACTGCGGCCAGTCTGCCAGAAGCGATATGTCACTCGTTGTGTATCTTAAGAGATTCATCGTTACTCTTTCCATAGGTTACTGGTATTCTCTGATTCAATGCCTCTTGTGACAAAAAGGGGCTATCTTAATAGTGCAATACTTCTTCCTCCCAGTTGCTCACACAGTTTACTACTTTTTTGTGTAGTTTTTGTCTGCCAGAAACTATAATTCACTAGTTTTGTATCATAAAAGAGTCATCGTTTCTCCTCCTAGGGGTTATTCGAGACCTCTTAATCCAAACCGCAAGTAACGAGGCATTGGCTACCTTAAGAGAGTCATAGTTACTCGTCCCAATTGCTCACCCAGTCTGCCACTTTTCCTTACTGCGGCCAGTCTGCCAGAAGCGATATGTCACTCGTTGTGTATCTTAAGAGATTCATCGTTACTCCTTCCATAGGTTACTGGTATTCTCTGAGTCAATACCTCTCGTGACGAAAAAGTGGCTATCTTAATAGTGCAATACTTCTTCCTCCCAGTTGCTCACACAGTTTACTACTTTTTTGTGTAGTTTTTGTCTGCCAGAAACTATAATTCACTAGTTTTGTATCATAAAAGAGTCATCGTTTCTCCTCCTAGGGGTTTTCGAGATTTCTTAATCCAAACCGCAAGTAACGAGGCATTGGCTACCTTAAGAGAGTCATAGTTACTCGTCCCCATTGCTCACCCAGTCTGCCACTTTTCCTTACTGCGGCCAGTCTGCCAGAAGCGATATGTCACTCGTTGTGTATCTTAAGAGATTCATCGTTACTCTTTCCATAGGTTACTGGTATTCTCTGATTCAATGCCTCTTGTGACAAAAAGGGGCTATCTTAATAGTGCAATACTTCTTCCTCCCAGTTGCTCACACAGTTTACTACTTTTTTGTGTAGTTTTTGTCTGCCAGAAACTATAATTCACTAGTTTTGTATCATAAAAGAGTCATCGTTTCTCCTCCTAGGGGTTATTCGAGACCTCTTAATCCAAACCGCAAGTAACGAGGCATTGGCTACCTTAAGAGAGTCATAGTTACTCGTCCCAATTGCTCACCCAGTCTGCCACTTTTCCTTACTGCGGCCAGTCTGCCAGAAGCGATATGTCACTCGTTGTGTATCTTAAGAGATTCATCGTTACTCCTTCCATAGGTTACTGGTATTCTCTGAGTCAATACCTCTCGTGACGAAAAAGTGGCTATCTTAATAGTGCAATACTTCTTCCTCCGAGTTGCTCACACAGTTTACTACTTTTTGTGTAGTTTTTGTCTGCCAGAAACTATAATTCACTAGCTGTGTATCATAAAAGAGTCATCATTTCTCCTCCTAGGGGTTATTCGAGACCTCTTAATGCAAACCGCAAGTAACGAGGCATTGGCTACCTTAAGAGAGTCATAGTTACTCGTCCCAATTGCTCACCCAGTCTGCCACTTTTCCTTACTGCGGCCAGTCTGCCAGAAGCGATATGTCACTCGTTGTGTATCTTAAGAGATTCATCGTTACTCTTTCCATAGGTTACTGGTATTCTCTGATTCAATGCCTCTTGTGACAAAAAGGGGCTATCTTAATAGTGCAATACTTCTTCCTCCCAGTTGCTCACACAGTTTACTACTTTTTTGTGTAGTTTTTGTCTGCCAGAAACTATAATTCACTAGTTTTGTATCATAAAAGAGTCATCGTTTCTCCTCCTAGGGGTTATTCGAGACCTCTTAATCCAAACCGCAAGTAACGAGGCATTGGCTACCTTAAGAGAGTCATAGTTACTCGTCCCAATTGCTCACCCAGTCTGCCACTTTTCCTTACTGCGGCCAGTCTGCCAGAAGCGATATGTCACTCGTTGTGTATCTTAAGAGATTCATCGTTACTCCTTCCATAGGTTACTGGTATTCTCTGAGTCAATACCTCTCGTGACGAAAAAGTGGCTATCTTAATAGTGCAATACTTCTTCCTCCGAGTTGCTCACACAGTTTACTACTTTTTGTGTAGTTTTTGTCTGCCAGAAACTATAATTCACTAGCTGTGTATCATAAAAGAGTCATCATTTCTCCTCCTAGGGGTTATTCGAGACCTCTTAATGCAAACCGCAAGTAACGAGGCATTGGCTACCTTAAGAGAGTCATAGTTACTCGTCCCAATTGCTCACCCAGTCTGCCACTTTTCCTTACTGCGGCCAGTCTGCCAGAAGCGATATGTCACTCGTTGTGTATCTTAAGAGATTCATCGTTACTCTTTCCATAGGTTACTGGTATTCTCTGATTCAATGCCTCTCGTGACGAAAAAGTGGCTATCTTAATAGTGCAATACTTCTTCCTCCGAGTTGCTCACACAGTTTACTGCTTTTTGTGTAGTTTTTGTCTGCCAGAAACTATAATTCACTAGTTGTGTATCATAAAAGAGTCATCGTTTCTCCTCCTAGGGGTTATTCGAGATTTCTTAATCCAAAATGCAAGTAACGAGGCATTGGCTACCTTAAGAGAGTCATAGTTACTCGTCCCAATTGCTCACCCAGTCTGCCACTTTTCCTTACTGCGGCCAGTCTGCCAGAAGCGATATGTCACTCGTTGTGTATCTTAAGAGATTCATCGTTACTCTTTCCATAGGTTACTGGTATTCTCTGATTCAATGCCTCTTGTGACAAAAAGGGGCTATCTTAATAGTGCAATACTTCTTCCTCCCAGTTGCTCACACAGTTTACTACTTTTTTGTGTAGTTTTTGTCTGCCAGAAACTATAATTCACTAGTTTTGTATCATAAAAGAGTCATCGTTTCTCCTCCTAGGGGTTATTCGAGACCTCTTAATCCAAACCGCAAGTAACGAGGCATTGGCTACCTTAAGAGAGTCATAGTTACTCGTCCCAATTGCTCACCCAGTCTGCCACTTTTCCTTACTGCGGCCAGTCTGCCAGAAGCGATATGTCACTCGTTGTGTATCTTAAGAGATTCATCGTTACTCCTTCCATAGGTTACTGGTATTCTCTGAGTCAATACCTCTCGTGACGAAAAAGTGGCTATCTTAATAGTGCAATACTTCTTCCTCCGAGTTGCTCACACAGTTTACTACTTTTTGTGTAGTTTTTGTCTGCCAGAAACTATAATTCACTAGCTGTGTATCATAAAAGAGTCATCATTTCTCCTCCTAGGGGTTATTCGAGACCTCTTAATGCAAACCGCAAGTAACGAGGCATTGGCTACCTTAAGAGAGTCATAGTTACTCGTCCCAATTGCTCACCCAGTCTGCCACTTTTCCTTACTGCGGCCAGTCTGCCAGAAGCGATATGTCACTCGTTGTGTATCTTAAGAGATTCATCGTTACTCTTTCCATAGGTTACTGGTATTCTCTGATTCAATGCCTCTTGTGACAAAAAGGGGCTATCTTAATAGTGCAATACTTCTTCCTCCCAGTTGCTCACACAGTTTACTACTTTTTTGTGTAGTTTTTGTCTGCCAGAAACTATAATTCACTAGTTTTGTATCATAAAAGAGTCATCGTTTCTCCTCCTAGGGGTTATTCGAGACCTCTTAATCCAAACCGCAAGTAACGAGGCATTGGCTACCTTAAGAGAGTCATAGTTACTCGTCCCAATTGCTCACCCAGTCTGCCACTTTTCCTTACTGCGGCCAGTCTGCCAGAAGCGATATGTCACTCGTTGTGTATCTTAAGAGATTCATCGCTACTCCTTCCATAGGTTACTGGTATTCTCTGAGTCAATACCTCTCGTGACGAAAAAGTGGCTATCTTAATAGTGCAATACTTCTTCCTCCGAGTTGCTCACACAGTTTACTACTTTTTGTGTAGTTTTTGTCTGCCAGAAACTATAATTCACTAGCTGTGTATCATAAAAGAGTCATCATTTCTCCTCCTAGGGGTTATTCGAGACCTCTTAATGCAAACCGCAAGTAACGAGGCATTGGCTACCTTAAGAGAGTCATAGTTACTCGTCCCAATTGCTCACCCAGTCTGCCACTTTTCCTTACTGCGGCCAGTCTGCCAGAAGCGATATGTCACTCGTTGTGTATCTTAAGAGATTCATCGTTACTCTTTCCATAGGTTACTGGTATTCTCTGATTCAATGCCTCTCGTGACGAAAAAGTGGCTATCTTAATAGTGCAATACTTCTTCCTCCCAGTTGCTCACACAGTTTACTACTTTTTTGTGTAGTTTTTGTCTGCCAGAAACTATAATTCATTAGTTTTGTATCATAAAAGAGTCATCGTTTCTCCTCCGAGGGGTTTTCGAGATTTCTTAATCCAAACCGCAAGTAACGAGGCATTGGCTACCTTAAGAGAGTCATAGTTACTCGTCCCCATTGCTCAACCAGTCTGCCACTTTTTCTTACTGTGGCCAGTCTGCCGGAAGCGATATGTCACTCGTTGTGTATCTTAAGAGATTCATCGTTACTCCTTCCATAGGTTACTGGTATTCTCTGAGTCAATACCTCTCTTACGAAAAAGTGGCTATCTTAATAGTGCAATACTTCTTCCTCCGAGTTGCTCACACAGTTTACTACTTTTTGTGTACTTGCCAGTCTGCCAAGAGCGATATGTCACTAGTTGTGTATCATAAAAGAGTCATCGTTTCTCCTCCTAGGGGTTATTCGAGATTTCTTAATCCAAACCGCAAGTAACGAGGCATTGGCTACCTTAAGAGAGTCATAGTTACTCGTCCCAATTGCTCACCCAGTCTGCCACTTTTCCTTACTGCGGCCAGTCTGCCAGAAGCGATATGTCACTCGTTGTATATCTTAAGAGATTCATCGTTACTCTTTCCATAGGTTACTGGTATTCTCTGATTCAATGCCTCTCGTGACGAAAAAGTGGCTATCTTAATAGTGCAATACTTCTTCCTCCCAGTTGCTCACACAGTTTACTACTTTTTTGTGTAGTTTTTGTCTGCCAGAAACTATAATTCACTAGTTTAGTATCATAAAAGAGTCATCGTTTCTCCTCCTAGGGGTTTTCGAGATTTCTTAATCCAAACCGCAAGTAACGAGGCATTGGCTACCTTAAGAGAGTCATAGTTACTCGTCCCCATTGCTCAACCAGTCTGCCACTTTTTCTTACTGTGGCCAGACTGCCGGAAGCGATATGTCACTCGTTGTGTATCTTAAGAGATTCATCGTTACTCTTTCCATAGGTTACTGGTATTCTCTGATTCAATGCCTCTTGTGACAAAAAGGGGCTATCTTAATAGTGCAATACTTCTTCCTCCCAGTTGCTCACACAGTTTACTACTTTTTTGTGTAGTTTTTGTCTGCCAGAAACTATAATTCACTAGTTTTGTATCATAAAAGAGTCATCGTTTCTCCTCCTAGGGGTTATTCGAGACCTCTTAATCCAAACCGCAAGTAACGAGGCATTGGCTACCTTAAGAGAGTCATAGTTACTCGTCCCAATTGCTCACCCAGTCTGCCACTTTTCCTTACTGCGGCCAGTCTGCCAGAAGCGATATGTCACTCGTTGTGTATCTTAAGAGATTCATCGTTACTCCTTCCATAGGTTACTGGTATTCTCTGAGTCAATACCTCTCGTGACGAAAAAGTGGCTATCTTAATAGTGCAATACTTCTTCCTCCGAGTTGCTCACACAGTTTACTACTTTTTGTGTAGTTTTTGTCTGCCAGAAACTATAATTCACTAGCTGTGTATCATAAAAGAGTCATCATTTCTCCTCCTAGGGGTTATTCGAGACCTCTTAATGCAAACCGCAAGTAACGAGGCATTGGCTACCTTAAGAGAGTCATAGTTACTCGTCCCAATTGCTCACCCAGTCTGCCACTTTTCCTTACTGCGGCCAGTCTGCCAGAAGCGATATGTCACTCGTTGTGTATCTTAAGAGATTCATCGTTACTCTTTCCATAGGTTACTGGTATTCTCTGATTCAATGCCTCTTGTGACAAAAAGGGGCTATCTTAATAGTGCAATACTTCTTCCTCCCAGTTGCTCACACAGTTTACTACTTTTTTGTGTAGTTTTTGTCTGCCAGAAACTATAATTCACTAGTTTTGTATCATAAAAGAGTCATCGTTTCTCCTCCTAGGGGTTATTCGAGACCTCTTAATCCAAACCGCAAGTAACGAGGCATTGGCTACCTTAAGAGAGTCATAGTTACTCGTCCCAATTGCTCACCCAGTCTGCCACTTTTCCTTACTGCGGCCAGTCTGCCAGAAGCGATATGTCACTCGTTGTGTATCTTAAGAGATTCATCGTTACTCCTTCCATAGGTTACTGGTATTCTCTGAGTCAATACCTCTCGTGACGAAAAAGTGGCTATCTTAATAGTGCAATACTTCTTCCTCCGAGTTGCTCACACAGTTTACTACTTTTTGTGTAGTTTTTGTCTGCCAGAAACTATAATTCACTAGCTGTGTATCATAAAAGAGTCATCATTTCTCCTCCTAGGGGTTATTCGAGACCTCTTAATGCAAACCGCAAGTAACGAGGCATTGGCTACCTTAAGAGAGTCATAGTTACTCGTCCCAATTGCTCACCCAGTCTGCCACTTTTCCTTACTGCGGCCAGTCTGCCAGAAGCGATATGTCACTCGTTGTGTATCTTAAGAGATTCATCGTTACTCTTTCCATAGGTTACTGGTATTCTCTGATTCAATGCCTCTCGTGACGAAAAAGTGGCTATCTTAATAGTGCAATACTTCTTCCTCCGAGTTGCTCACACAGTTTACTGCTTTTTGTGTAGTTTTTGTCTGCCAGAAACTATAATTCACTAGTTGTGTATCATAAAAGAGTCATCGTTTCTCCTCCTAGGGGTTATTCGAGATTTCTTAATCCAAAATGCAAGTAACGAGGCATTGGCTACCTTAAGAGAGTCATAGTTACTCGTCCCAATTGCTCACCCAGTCTGCCACTTTTCCTTACTGCGGCCAGTCTGCCAGAAGCGATATGTCACTCGTTGTGTATCTTAAGAGATTTATCGTTACTCTTTCCATAGGTTACTGGTATTCTCTGATTCAATGCCTCTTGTGACAAAAAGGGGCTATCTTAATAGTGCAATACTTCTTCCTCCCAGTTGCTCACACAGTTTACTACTTTTTTGTGTAGTTTTTGTCTGCCAGAAACTATAATTCACTAGTTTTGTATCATAAAAGAGTCATCGTTTCTCCTCCTAGGGGTTATTCGAGACCTCTTAATCCAAACCGCAAGTAACGAGGCATTGGCTACCTTAAGAGAGTCATAGTTACTCGTCCCAATTGCTCACCCAGTCTGCCACTTTTCCTTACTGCGGCCAGTCTGCCAGAAGCGATATGTCACTCGTTGTGTATCTTAAGAGATTCATCGTTACTCCTTCCATAGGTTACTGGTATTCTCTGAGTCAATACCTCTCGTGACGAAAAAGTGGCTATCTTAATAGTGCAATACTTCTTCCTCCGAGTTGCTCACACAGTTTACTACTTTTTGTGTAGTTTTTGTCTGCCAGAAACTATAATTCACTAGCTGTGTATCATAAAAGAGTCATCATTTCTCCTCCTAGGGGTTATTCGAGACCTCTTAATGCAAACCGCAAGTAACGAGGCATTGGCTACCTTAAGAGAGTCATAGTTACTCGTCCCAATTGCTCACCCAGTCTGCCACTTTTCCTTACTGCGGCCAGTCTGCCAGAAGCGATATGTCACTCGTTGTGTATCTTAAGAGATTCATCGTTACTCTTTCCATAGGTTACTGGTATTCTCTGATTCAATGCCTCTCGTGACGAAAAAGTGGCTATCTTAATAGTGCAATACTTCTTCCTCCGAGTTGCTCACACAGTTTACTGCTTTTTGTGTAGTTTTTGTCTGCCAGAAACTATAATTCACTAGTTGTGTATCATAAAAGAGTCATCGTTTCTCCTCCTAGGGGTTATTCGAGATTTCTTAATCCAAAATGCAAGTAACGAGGCATTGGCTACCTTAAGAGAGTCATAGTTACTCGTCCCAATTGCTCACCCAGTCTGCCACTTTTCCTTACTGCGGCCAGTCTGCCAGAAGCGATATGTCACTCGTTGTGTATCTTAAGAGATTCATCGTTACTCTTTCCATAGGTTACTGGTATTCTCTGATTCAATGCCTCTTGTGACAAAAAGGGGCTATCTTAATAGTGCAATACTTCTTCCTCCCAGTTGCTCACACAGTTTACTACTTTTTTGTGTAGTTTTTGTCTGCCAGAAACTATAATTCACTAGTTTTGTATCATAAAAGAGTCATCGTTTCTCCTCCTAGGGGTTATTCGAGACCTCTTAATCCAAACCGCAAGTAACGAGGCATTGGCTACCTTAAGAGAGTCATAGTTACTCGTCCCAATTGCTCACCCAGTCTGCCACTTTTCCTTACTGCGGCCAGTCTGCCAGAAGCGATATGTCACTCGTTGTGTATCTTAAGAGATTCATCGTTACTCCTTCCATAGGTTACTGGTATTCTCTGAGTCAATACCTCTCGTGACGAAAAAGTGGCTATCTTAATAGTGCAATACTTCTTCCTCCGAGTTGCTCACACAGTTTACTACTTTTTGTGTAGTTTTTGTCTGCCAGAAACTATAATTCACTAGCTGTGTATCATAAAAGAGTCATCATTTCTCCTCCTAGGGGTTATTCGAGACCTCTTAATGCAAACCGCAAGTAACGAGGCATTGGCTACCTTAAGAGAGTCATAGTTACTCGTCCCAATTGCTCACCCAGTCTGCCACTTTTCCTTACTGCGGCCAGTCTGCCAGAAGCGATATGTCACTCGTTGTGTATCTTAAGAGATTCATCGTTACTCTTTCCATAGGTTACTGGTATTCTCTGATTCAATGCCTCTTGTGACAAAAAGGGGCTATCTTAATAGTGCAATACTTCTTCCTCCCAGTTGCTCACACAGTTTACTACTTTTTTGTGTAGTTTTTGTCTGCCAGAAACTATAATTCACTAGTTTTGTATCATAAAAGAGTCATCGTTTCTCCTCCTAGGGGTTATTCGAGACCTCTTAATCCAAACCGCAAGTAACGAGGCATTGGCTACCTTAAGAGAGTCATAGTTACTCGTCCCAATTGCTCACCCAGTCTGCCACTTTTCCTTACTGCGGCCAGTCTGCCAGAAGCGATATGTCACTCGTTGTGTATCTTAAGAGATTCATCGCTACTCCTTCCATAGGTTACTGGTATTCTCTGAGTCAATACCTCTCGTGACGAAAAAGTGGCTATCTTAATAGTGCAATACTTCTTCCTCCGAGTTGCTCACACAGTTTACTACTTTTTGTGTAGTTTTTGTCTGCCAGAAACTATAATTCACTAGCTGTGTATCATAAAAGAGTCATCATTTCTCCTCCTAGGGGTTATTCGAGACCTCTTAATGCAAACCGCAAGTAACGAGGCATTGGCTACCTTAAGAGAGTCATAGTTACTCGTCCCAATTGCTCACCCAGTCTGCCACTTTTCCTTACTGCGGCCAGTCTGCCAGAAGCGATATGTCACTCGTTGTGTATCTTAAGAGATTCATCGTTACTCTTTCCATAGGTTACTGGTATTCTCTGATTCAATGCCTCTCGTGACGAAAAAGTGGCTATCTTAATAGTGCAATACTTCTTCCTCCCAGTTGCTCACACAGTTTACTACTTTTTTGTGTAGTTTTTGTCTGCCAGAAACTATAATTCATTAGTTTTGTATCATAAAAGAGTCATCGTTTCTCCTCCGAGGGGTTTTCGAGATTTCTTAATCCAAACCGCAAGTAACGAGGCATTGGCTACCTTAAGAGAGTCATAGTTACTCGTCCCCATTGCTCAACCAGTCTGCCACTTTTTCTTACTGTGGCCAGTCTGCCGGAAGCGATATGTCACTCGTTGTGTATCTTAAGAGATTCATCGTTACTCCTTCCATAGGTTACTGGTATTCTCTGAGTCAATACCTCTCTTACGAAAAAGTGGCTATCTTAATAGTGCAATACTTCTTCCTCCGAGTTGCTCACACAGTTTACTACTTTTTGTGTACTTGCCAGTCTGCCAAGAGCGATATGTCACTAGTTGTGTATCATAAAAGAGTCATCGTTTCTCCTCCTAGGGGTTATTCGAGATTTCTTAATCCAAACCGCAAGTAACGAGGCATTGGCTACCTTAAGAGAGTCATAGTTACTCGTCCCAATTGCTCACCCAGTCTGCCACTTTTCCTTACTGCGGCCAGTCTGCCAGAAGCGATATGTCACTCGTTGTATATCTTAAGAGATTCATCGTTACTCTTTCCATAGGTTACTGGTATTCTCTGATTCAATGCCTCTCGTGACGAAAAAGTGGCTATCTTAATAGTGCAATACTTCTTCCTCCCAGTTGCTCACACAGTTTACTACTTTTTTGTGTAGTTTTTGTCTGCCAGAAACTATAATTCACTAGTTTAGTATCATAAAAGAGTCATCGTTTCTCCTCCTAGGGGTTTTCGAGATTTCTTAATCCAAACCGCAAGTAACGAGGCATTGGCTACCTTAAGAGAGTCATAGTTACTCGTCCCCATTGCTCAACCAGTCTGCCACTTTTTCTTACTGTGGCCAGTCTGCCGGAAGCGATATGTCACTCGTTGTGTATCTTAAGAGATTCATCGTTACTCTTTCCATAGGTTACTGGTATTCTCTGATTCAATGCCTCTTGTGACAAAAAGGGGCTATCTTAATAGTGCAATACTTCTTCCTCCCAGTTGCTCACACAGTTTACTACTTTTTTGTGTAGTTTTTGTCTGCCAGAAACTATAATTCACTAGTTTTGTATCATAAAAGAGTCATCGTTTCTCCTCCTAGGGGTTATTCGAGACCTCTTAATCCAAACCGCAAGTAACGAGGCATTGGCTACCTTAAGAGAGTCATAGTTACTCGTCCCAATTGCTCACCCAGTCTGCCACTTTTCCTTACTGCGGCCAGTCTGCCAGAAGCGATATGTCACTCGTTGTGTATCTTAAGAGATTCATCGTTACTCCTTCCATAGGTTACTGGTATTCTCTGAGTCAATACCTCTCGTGACGAAAAAGTGGCTATCTTAATAGTGCAATACTTCTTCCTCCGAGTTGCTCACACAGTTTACTACTTTTTGTGTAGTTTTTGTCTGCCAGAAACTATAATTCACTAGCTGTGTATCATAAAAGAGTCATCATTTCTCCTCCTAGGGGTTATTCGAGACCTCTTAATGCAAACCGCAAGTAACGAGGCATTGGCTACCTTAAGAGAGTCATAGTTACTCGTCCCAATTGCTCACCCAGTCTGCCACTTTTCCTTACTGCGGCCAGTCTGCCAGAAGCGATATGTCACTCGTTGTGTATCTTAAGAGATTCATCGTTACTCTTTCCATAGGTTACTGGTATTCTCTGATTCAATGCCTCTTGTGACAAAAAGGGGCTATCTTAATAGTGCAATACTTCTTCCTCCCAGTTGCTCACACAGTTTACTACTTTTTTGTGTAGTTTTTGTCTGCCAGAAACTATAATTCACTAGTTTTGTATCATAAAAGAGTCATCGTTTCTCCTCCTAGGGGTTATTCGAGACCTCTTAATCCAAACCGCAAGTAACGAGGCATTGGCTACCTTAAGAGAGTCATAGTTACTCGTCCCAATTGCTCACCCAGTCTGCCACTTTTCCTTACTGCGGCCAGTCTGCCAGAAGCGATATGTCACTCGTTGTGTATCTTAAGAGATTCATCGTTACTCCTTCCATAGGTTACTGGTATTCTCTGAGTCAATACCTCTCGTGACGAAAAAGTGGCTATCTTAATAGTGCAATACTTCTTCCTCCGAGTTGCTCACACAGTTTACTACTTTTTGTGTAGTTTTTGTCTGCCAGAAACTATAATTCACTAGCTGTGTATCATAAAAGAGTCATCATTTCTCCTCCTAGGGGTTATTCGAGACCTCTTAATGCAAACCGCAAGTAACGAGGCATTGGCTACCTTAAGAGAGTCATAGTTACTCGTCCCAATTGCTCACCCAGTCTGCCACTTTTCCTTACTGCGGCCAGTCTGCCAGAAGCGATATGTCACTCGTTGTGTATCTTAAGAGATTCATCGTTACTCTTTCCATAGGTTACTGGTATTCTCTGATTCAATGCCTCTTGTGACAAAAAGGGGCTATCTTAATAGTGCAATACTTCTTCCTCCCAGTTGCTCACACAGTTTACTACTTTTTTGTGTAGTTTTTGTCTGCCAGAAACTATAATTCACTAGTTTTGTATCATAAAAGAGTCATCGTTTCTCCTCCTAGGGGTTATTCGAGACCTCTTAATGCAAACCGCAAGTAACGAGGCATTGGCTACCTTAAGAGAGTCATAGTTACTCGTCCCAATTGCTCACCCAGTCTGCCACTTTTCCTTACTGCGGCCAGTCTGCCAGAAGCGATATGTCACTCGTTGTGTATCTTAAGAGATTCATCGTTACTCCTTCCATAGGTTACTGGTATTCTCTGAGTCAATACCTCTCGTGACGAAAAAGTGGCTATCTTAATAGTGCAATACTTCTTCCTCCGAGTTGCTCACACAGTTTACTACTTTTTGTGTAGTTTTTGTCTGCCAGAAACTATAATTCACTAGCTGTGTATCATAAAAGAGTCATCATTTCTCCTCCTAGGGGTTATTCGAGACCTCTTAATGCAAACCGCAAGTAACGAGGCATTGGCTACCTTAAGAGAGTCATAGTTACTCGTCCCAATTGCTCACCCAGTCTGCCACTTTTCCTTACTGCGGCCAGTCTGCCAGAAGCGATATGTCACTCGTTGTGTATCTTAAGAGATTCATCGTTACTCTTTCCATAGGTTACTGGTATTCTCTGATTCAATGCCTCTTGTGACAAAAAGGGGCTATCTTAATAGTGCAATACTTCTTCCTCCCAGTTGCTCACACAGTTTACTACTTTTTTGTGTAGTTTTTGTCTGCCAGAAACTATAATTCACTAGTTTTGTATCATAAAAGAGTCATCGTTTCTCCTCCTAGGGGTTATTCGAGACCTCTTAATCCAAACCGCAAGTAACGAGGCATTGGCTACCTTAAGAGAGTCATAGTTACTCGTCCCAATTGCTCACCCAGTCTGCCACTTTTCCTTACTGCGGCCAGTCTGCCAGAAGCGATATGTCACTCGTTGTGTATCTTAAGAGATTCATCGCTACTCCTTCCATAGGTTACTGGTATTCTCTGAGTCAATACCTCTCGTGACGAAAAAGTGGCTATCTTAATAGTGCAATACTTCTTCCTCCGAGTTGCTCACACAGTTTACTACTTTTTGTGTAGTTTTTGTCTGCCAGAAACTATAATTCACTAGCTGTGTATCATAAAAGAGTCATCATTTCTCCTCCTAGGGGTTATTCGAGACCTCTTAATGCAAACCGCAAGTAACGAGGCATTGACTACCTTAAGAGAGTCATAGTTACTCGTCCCAATTGCTCACCCAGTCTGCCACTTTTCCTTACTGCGGCCAGTCTGCCAGAAGCGATATGTCACTCGTTGTGTATCTTAAGAGATTCATCGTTACTCTTTCCATAGGTTACTGGTATTCTCTGATTCAATGCCTCTCGTGACGAAAAAGTGGCTATCTTAATAGTGCAATACTTCTTCCTCCCAGTTGCTCACACAGTTTACTACTTTTTTGTGTAGTTTTTGTCTGCCAGAAACTATAATTCATTAGTTTTGTATCATAAAAGAGTCATCGTTTCTCCTCCTAGGGGTTTTCGAGATTTCTTAATCCAAACCGCAAGTAACGAGGCATTGGCTACCTTAAGAGAGTCATAGTTACTCGTCCCCATTGCTCAACCAGTCTGCCACTTTTTCTTACTGTGGCCAGTCTGCCGGAAGCGATATGTCACTCGTTGTGTATCTTAAGAGATTCATCGTTACTCCTTCCATAGGTTACTGGTATTCTCTGAGTCAATACCTCTCTTACGAAAAAGTGGCTATCTTAATAGTGCAATACTTCTTCCTCCGAGTTGCTCACACAGTTTACTACTTTTTGTGTACTTGCCAGTCTGCCAAGAGCGATATGTCACTAGTTGTGTATCATAAAAGAGTCATCGTTTCTCCTCCTAGGGGTTATTCGAGATTTCTTAATCCAAACCGCAAGTAACGAGGCATTGGCTACCTTAAGAGAGTCATAGTTACTCGTCCCAATTGCTCACCCAGTCTGCCACTTTTCCTTACTGCGGCCAGTCTGCCAGAAGCGATATGTCACTCGTTGTATATCTTAAGAGATTCATCGTTACTCTTTCCATAGGTTACTGGTATTCTCTGATTCAATGCCTCTCGTGACGAAAAAGTGGCTATCTTAATAGTGCAATACTTCTTCCTCCCAGTTGCTCACACAGTTTACTACTTTTTTGTGTAGTTTTTGTCTGCCAGAAACTATAATTCACTAGTTTAGTATCATAAAAGAGTCATCGTTTCTCCTCCTAGGGGTTTTCGAGATTTCTTAATCCAAACCGCAAGTAACGAGGCATTGGCTACCTTAAGAGAGTCATAGTTACTCGTCCCCATTGCTCAACCAGTCTGCCACTTTTTCTTACTGTGGCCAGTCTGCCGGAAGCGATATGTCACTCGTTGTGTATCTTAAGAGATTCATCGTTACTCCTTCCATAGGTTACTGGTATTCTCTGAGTCAATACCTCTCTTACGAAAAAGTGGCTATCTTAATAGTGCAATACTTCTTCCTCCGAGTTGCTCACACAGTTTACTACTTTTTGTGTACTTGCCAGTCTGCCAAGAGCGATATGTCACTAGTTGTGTATCATAAAAGAGTCATCGTTTCTCCTCCTAGGGGTTATTCGAGATTTCTTAATCCAAACCGCAAGTAACGAGGCATTGGCTACCTTAAGAGAGTCATAGTTACTCGTCCCAATTGCTCACCCAGTCTGCCACTTTTCCTTACTGCGGCCAGTCTGCCAGAAGCGATATGTCACTCGTTGTGTATCTTAAGAGATTCATCGTTACTCTTTCCATAGGTTACTGGTATTCTCTGATTCAATGCCTCTCGTGACGAAAAAGTGGCTATCTTAATAGTGCAATACTTCTTCCTCCCAGTTGCTCACACAGTTTACTACTTTTTTGTGTAGTTTTTGTCTGCCAGAAACTATAATTCACTAGTTTTGTATCATAAAAGAGTCATCGTTTCTCCTCCTAGGGGTTTTCGAGATTTCTTAATCCAAACCGCAAGTAACGAGGCATTGGCTACCTTAAGAGAGTCATAGTTACTCGTCCCCATTGCTCAACCAGTCTGCCACTTTTTCTTACTGTGGCCAGTCTGCCAGAAGCGATATGTCACTCGTTGTGTATCTTAAGAGATTCATCGTTACTCCTTCCATAGGTTACTGGTATTCTCTGAGTCAATACCTCTCTTACGAAAAAGTGGCTATCTTAATAGTGCAATACTTCTTCCTCCGTGTTGCTCACACAGTTTACTACTTTTTGTGTACTTGCCAGTCTGCCAGAAGCGATATGTCACTAGTTGTGTATCATAAAAGAGTCATCGTTTCTCCTCCTAGGGGTTATTCGAGATTTCTTAATCCAAACCGCAAGTAACGAGGCATTGGCTACCTTAAGAGAGTCATAGTTACTCGTCCCAATTGCTCACCCAGTCTGCCACTTTTCCTTACTGCGGCCAGTCTGCCAGAAGCGATATGTCACTCGTTGTGTATCTTAAGAGATTTATCGTTACTCTTTCCATAGGTTACTGGTATTCTCTGATTCAATGCCTCTCGTGACGAAAAAGTGGCTATCTTAATAGTGCAATACTTCTTCCTTCCATTTGCTCACACAGTTTACTACTTTTTTGTGTAGTTTTTGTCTGCCAGAAACTATAATTCACTAGTTTTGTATCATAAAAGAGTCATCGTTTCTCCTCCTAGGGGTTATTCGAGACCTCTTAATGCAAACCGCAAGTAACGAGGCATTGGCTACCTTAAGAGAGTCATAGTTACTCGTCCCAATTGCTCACCCAGTCTGCCACTTTTCCTTACTGCGGCCAGTCTGCCAGAAGCGATATGTCACTCGTTGTGTATCTTAAGAGATTCATCGTTACTCTTTCCATAGGTTACTGGTATTCTCTGATTCAATGCCTCTTGTGACAAAAAGGGGCTATCTTAATAGTGCAATACTTCTTCCTCCCAGTTGCTCACACAGTTTACTACTTTTTTGTGTAGTTTTTGTCTGCCAGAAACTATAATTCACTAGTTTTGTATCATAAAAGAGTCATCGTTTCTCCTCCTAGGGGTTATTCGAGACCTCTTAATCCAAACCGCAAGTAACGAGGCATTGGCTACCTTAAGAGAGTCATAGTTACTCGTCCCAATTGCTCACCCAGTCTGCCACTTTTCCTTACTGCGGCCAGTCTGCCAGAAGCGATATGTCACTCGTTGTGTATCTTAAGAGATTCATCGTTACTCCTTCCATAGGTTACTGGTATTCTCTGAGTCAATACCTCTCGTGACGAAAAAGTGGCTATCTTAATAGTGCAATACTTCTTCCTCCGAGTTGCTCACACAGTTTACTACTTTTTGTGTAGTTTTTGTCTGCCAGAAACTATAATTCACTAGCTGTGTATCATAAAAGAGTCATCATTTCTCCTCCTAGGGGTTATTCGAGACCTCTTAATGCAAACCGCAAGTAACGAGGCATTGGCTACCTTAAGAGAGTCATAGTTACTCGTCCCAATTGCTCACCCAGTCTGCCACTTTTCCTTACTGCAGCCAGTCTGCCAGAAGCGATATGTCACTCGTTGTGTATCTTAAGAGATTCATCGTTACTCTTTCCATAGGTTACTGGTATTCTCTGATTCAATGCCTCTCGTGACGAAAAAGTGGCTATCTTAATAGTGCAATACTTCTTCCTCCGAGTTGCTCACACAGTTTACTGCTTTTTGTGTAGTTTTTGTCTGCCAGAAACTATAATTCACTAGTTGTGTATCATAAAAGAGTCATCGTTTCTCCTCCTAGGGGTTATTCGAGATTTCTTAATCCAAAATGCAAGTAACGAGGCATTGGCTACCTTAAGAGAGTCATAGTTACTCGTCCCAATTGCTCACCCAGTCTGCCACTTTTCCTTACTGCGGCCAGTCTGCCAGAAGCGATATGTCACTCGTTGTGTATCTTAAGAGATTCATCGTTACTCTTTCCATAGGTTACTGGTATTCTCTGATTCAATGCCTCTCGTGACGAAAAAGTGGCTATCTTAATAGTGCAATACTTCTTCCTCCCAGTTGCTCACACAGTTTACTACTTTTTTGTGTAGTTTTTGTCTGCCAGAAACTATAATTCACTAGTTTTGTATCATAAAAGAGTCATCGTTTCTCCTCCTAGGGGTTTTCGAGATTTCTTAATCCAAACCGCAAGTAACGAGGCATTGGCTACCTTAAGAGAGTCATAGTTACTCGTCCCCATTGCTCACCCAGTCTGCCACTTTTCCTTACTGCGGCCAGTCTGCCAGAAGCGATATGTCACTCGTTGTGTATCTTAAGAGATTCATCGTTACTCTTTCCATAGGTTACTGGTATTCTCTGATTCAATGCCTCTTGTGACAAAAAGGGGCTATCTTAATAGTGCAATACTTCTTCCTCCCAGTTGCTCACACAGTTTACTACTTTTTTGTGTAGTTTTTGTCTGCCAGAAACTATAATTCACTAGTTTTGTATCATAAAAGAGTCATCGTTTCTCCTCCTAGGGGTTATTCGAGACCTCTTAATCCAAACCGCAAGTAACGAGGCATTGGCTACCTTAAGAGAGTCATAGTTACTCGTCCCAATTGCTCACCCAGTCTGCCACTTTTCCTTACTGCGGCCAGTCTGCCAGAAGCGATATGTCACTCGTTGTGTATCTTAAGAGATTCATCGTTACTCCTTCCATAGGTTACTGGTATTCTCTGAGTCAATACCTCTCGTGACGAAAAAGTGGCTATCTTAATAGTGCAATACTTCTTCCTCCGAGTTGCTCACACAGTTTACTACTTTTTGTGTAGTTTTTGTCTGCCAGAAACTATAATTCACTAGCTGTGTATCATAAAAGAGTCATCATTTCTCCTCCTAGGGGTTATTCGAGACCTCTTAATGCAAACCGCAAGTAACGAGGCATTGGCTACCTTAAGAGAGTCATAGTTACTCGTCCCAATTGCTCACCCAGTCTGCCACTTTTCCTTACTGCGGCCAGTCTGCCAGAAGCGATATGTCACTCGTTGTGTATCTTAAGAGATTCATCGTTACTCTTTCCATAGGTTACTGGTATTCTCTGATTCAATGCCTCTTGTGACAAAAAGGGGCTATCTTAATAGTGCAATACTTCTTCCTCCCAGTTGCTCACACAGTTTACTACTTTTTTGTGTAGTTTTTGTCTGCCAGAAACTATAATTCACTAGTTTGGTATCATAAAAGAGTCATCGTTTCTCCTCCTAGGGGTTATTCGAGACCTCTTAATCCAAACCGCAAGTAACGAGGCATTGGCTACCTTAAGAGAGTCATAGTTACTCGTCCCAATTGCTCACCCAGTCTGCCACTTTTCCTTACTGCGGCCAGTCTGCCAGAAGCGATATGTCACTCGTTGTGTATCTTAAGAGATTCATCGTTACTCCTTCCATAGGTTACTGGTATTCTCTGAGTCAATACCTCTCGTGACGAAAAAGTGGCTATCTTAATAGTGCAATACTTCTTCCTCCGAGTTGCTCACACAGTTTACTACTTTTTGTGTAGTTTTTGTCTGCCAGAAACTATAATTCACTAGCTGTGTATCATAAAAGAGTCATCATTTCTCCTCCTAGGGGTTATTCGAGACCTCTTAATGCAAACCGCAAGTAACGAGGCATTGGCTACCTTAAGAGAGTCATAGTTACTCGTCCCAATTGCTCACCCAGTCTGCCACTTTTCCTTACTGCGGCCAGTCTGCCAGAAGCGATATGTCACTCGTTGTGTATCTTAAGAGATTCATCGTTACTCTTTCCATAGGTTACTGGTATTCTCTGATTCAATGCCTCTCGTGACGAAAAAGTGGCTATCTTAATAGTGCAATACTTCTTCCTCCGAGTTGCTCACACAGTTTACTGCTTTTTGTGTAGTTTTTGTCTGCCAGAAACTATAATTCACTAGTTGTGTATCATAAATGAGTCATCGTTTCTTCTCCTAGGGGTTATTCGAGATTTCTTAATCCAAAATGCAAGTAACGAGGCATTGGCTACCTTAAGAGAGTCATAGTTACTCGTCCCAATTGCTCACCCAGTCTGCCACTTTTCCTTACTGCGGCCAGTCTGCCAGAAGCGATATGTCACTCGTTGTGTATCTTAAGAGATTCATCGTTACTCTTTCCATAGGTTACTGGTATTCTCTGATTCAATGCCTCTTGTGACAAAAAGGGGCTATCTTAATAGTGCAATACTTCTTCCTCCCAGTTGCTCACACAGTTTACTACTTTTTTGTGTAGTTTTTGTCTGCCAGAAACTATAATTCACTAGTTTTGTATCATAAAAGAGTCATCGTTTCTCCTCCTAGGGGTTATTCGAGACCTCTTAATCCAAACCGCAAGTAACGAGGCATTGGCTACCTTAAGAGAGTCATAGTTACTCGTCCCAATTGCTCACCCAGTCTGCCACTTTTCCTTACTGCGGCCAGTCTGCCAGAAGCGATATGTCACTCGTTGTGTATCTTAAGAGATTCATCGTTACTCCTTCCATAGGTTACTGGTATTCTCTGAGTCAATACCTCTCGTGACGAAAAAGTGGCTATCTTAATAGTGCAATACTTCTTCCTCCGAGTTGCTCACACAGTTTACTACTTTTTGTGTAGTTTTTGTCTGCCAGAAACTATAATTCACTAGCTGTGTATCATAAAAGAGTCATCATTTCTCCTCCTAGGGGTTATTCGAGACCTCTTAATGCAAACCGCAAGTAACGAGGCATTGGCTACCTTAAGAGAGTCATAGTTACTCGTCCCAATTGCTCACCCAGTCTGCCACTTTTCCTTACTGCGGCCAGTCTGCCAGAAGCGATATGTCACTCGTTGTGTATCTTAAGAGATTCATCGTTACTCTTTCCATAGGTTACTGGTATTCTCTGATTCAATGCCTCTTGTGACAAAAAGGGGCTATCTTAATAGTGCAATACTTCTTCCTCCCAGTTGCTCACACAGTTTACTACTTTTTTGTGTAGTTTTTGTCTGCCAGAAACTATAATTCACTAGTTTTGTATCATAAAAGAGTCATCGTTTCTCCTCCTAGGGGTTATTCGAGACCTCTTAATCCAAACCGCAAGTAACGAGGCATTGGCTACCTTAAGAGAGTCATAGTTACTCGTCCCAATTGCTCACCCAGTCTGCCACTTTTCCTTACTGCGGCCAGTCTGCCAGAAGCGATATGTCACTCGTTGTGTATCTTAAGAGATTCATCGTTACTCCTTCCATAGGTTACTGGTATTCTCTGAGTCAATACCTCTCGTGACGAAAAAGTGGCTATCTTAATAGTGCAATACTTCTTCCTCCGAGTTGCTCACACAGTTTACTACTTTTTGTGTAGTTTTTGTCTGCCAGAAACTATAATTCACTAGCTGTGTATCATAAAAGAGTCATCATTTCTCCTCCTAGGGGTTATTCGAGACCTCTTAATGCAAACCGCAAGTAACGAGGCATTGGCTACCTTAAGAGAGTCATAGTTACTCGTCCCAATTGCTCACCCAGTCTGCCACTTTTCCTTACTGCGGCCAGTCTGCCAGAAGCGATATGTCACTCGTTGTGTATCTTAAGAGATTCATCGTTACTCTTTCCATAGGTTACTGGTATTCTCTGATTCAATGCCTCTCGTGACGAAAAAGTGGCTATCTTAATAGTGCAATACTTCTTACTCCGAGTTGCTCACACAGTTTACTGCTTTTTGTGTAGTTTTTGTCTGCCAGAAACTATAATTCACTAGTTGTGTATCATAGAAGAGTCATCGTTTCTCCTCCTAGGGGTTATTCGAGATTTCTTAATCCAAAATGCAAGTAACGAGGCATTGGCTACCTTAAGAGAGTCATAGTTACTCGTCCCAATTGCTCACCCAGTCTGCCACTTTTCCTTACTGCGGCCAGCCTGCCAGAAGCGATATGTCACTCGTTGTGTATCTTAAGAGATTCATCGTTACTCTTTCCATAGGTTACTGGTATTCTCTGATTCAATGCCTCTCGTGACGAAAAAGTGGCTATCTTAATAGTGCAATACTTCTTCCTCCCAGTTGCTCACACAGTTTACTACTTTTTTGTGTAGTTTTTGTCTGCCAGAAACTATAATTCACTAGTTTTGTATCATAAAAGAGTCATCATTTCTCCTCCTAGGGGTTATTCGAGACCTCTTAATGCAAACCGCAAGTAACGAGGCATTGGCTACCTTAAGAGAGTCATAGTTACTCGTCCCAATTGCTCACCCAGTCTGCCACTTTTCCTTACTGCGGCCAGTCTGCCAGAAGCGATATGTCACTCGTTGTGTATCTTAAGAGATTCATCGTTACTCTTTCCATAGGTTACTGGTATTCTCTGATTCAATGCCTCTTGTGACAAAAAGGGGCTATCTTAATAGTGCAATACTTCTTCCTCCCAGTTGCTCACACAGTTTACTACTTTTTTGTGTAGTTTTTGTCTGCCAGAAACTATAATTCACTAGTTTTGTATCATAAAAGAGTCATCGTTTCTCCTCCTAGGGGTTATTCGAGACCTCTTAATCCAAACCGCAAGTAACGAGGCATTGGCTACCTTAAGAGAGTCATAGTTACTCGTCCCAATTGCTTACCCAGTCTGCCACTTTTCCTTACTGCGGCCAGTCTGCCAGAAGCGATATGTCACTCGTTGTGTATCTTAAGAGATTCATCGTTACTCCTTCCATAGGTTACTGGTATTCTCTGAGTCAATACCTCTCGTGACGAAAAAGTGGCTATCTTAATAGTGCAATACTTCTTCCTCCGAGTTGCTCACACAGTTTACTACTTTTTGTGTAGTTTTTGTCTGCCAGAAACTATAATTCACTAGCTGTGTATCATAAAAGAGTCATCATTTCTCCTCCTAGGGGTTATTCGAGACCTCTTAATGCAAACCGCAAGTAACGAGGCATTGGCTACCTTAAGAGAGTCATAGTTACTCGTCCCAATTGCTCACCCAGTCTGCCACTTTTCCTTACTGCGGCCAGTCTGCCAGAAGCGATATGTCACTCGTTGTGTATCTTAAGAGATTCATCGTTACTCTTTCCATAGGTTACTGGTATTCTCTGATTCAATGCCTCTCGTGACGAAAAAGTGGCTATCTTAATAGTGCAATACTTCTTACTCCGAGTTGCTCACACAGTTTACTGCTTTTTGTGTAGTTTTTGTCTGCCAGAAACTATAATTCACTAGTTGTGTATCATAAAAGAGTCATCGTTTCTCCTCCTAGGGGTTATTCGAGATTTCTTAATCCAAAATGCAAGTAACGAGGCATTGGCTACCTTAAGAGAGTCGTAGTTACTCGTCCCAATTGCTCACCCAGTCTGCCACTTTTCCTTACTGCGGCCAGCCTGCCAGAAGCGATATGTCACTCGTTGTGTATCTTAAGAGATTCATCGTTACTCTTTCCATAGGTTACTGGTATTCTCTGATTCAATGCCTCTCGTGACGAAAAAGTGGCTATCTTAATAGTGCAATACTTCTTCCTCCCAGTTGCTCACACAGTTTACTACTTTTTTGTGTAGTTTTTGTCTGCCAGAAACTATAATTCACTAGTTTTGTATCATAAAAGAGTCATCGTTTCTCCTCCTAGGGGTTTTCGAGATTTCTTAATCCAAACCGCAAGTAACGAGGCATTGGCTACCTTAAGAGAGTCATAGTTACTCGTCCCCATTGCTCACCCAGTCTGCCACTTTTCCTTACTGCGGCCAGTCTGCCAGAAGCGATATGTCACTCGTTGTGTATCTTAAGAGATTCATCGTTACTCTTTCCATAGGTTACTGGTATTCTCTGATTCAATGCCTCTTGTGACAAAAAGGGGCTATCTTAATAGTGCAATACTTCTTCCTCCCAGTTGCTCACACAGTTTACTACTTTTTTGTGTAGTTTTTGTCTGCCAGAAACTATAATTCACTAGTTTTGTATCATAAAAGAGTCATCGTTTCTCCTCCTAGGGGTTATTCGAGACCTCTTAATCCAAACCGCAAGTAACGAGGCATTGGCTACCTTAAGAGTCATAGTTACTCGTCCCAATTGCTCACCCAGTCTGCCACTTTTCCTTACTGCGGCCAGTCTGCCAGAAGCGATATGTCACTCGTTGTGTATCTTAAGAGATTCATCGTTACTCCTTCCATAGGTTACTGGTATTCTCTGAGTCAATACCTCTCGTGACGAAAAAGTGGCTATCTTAATAGTGCAATACTTCTTCCTCCGAGTTGCTCACACAGTTTACTACTTTTTGTGTAGTTTTTGTCTGCCAGAAACTATAATTCACTAGCTGTGTATCATAAAAGAGTCATCATTTCTCCTCCTAGGGGTTATTCGAGACCTCTTAATGCAAACCGCAAGTAACGAGGCATTGGCTACCTTAAGAGAGTCATAGTTACTCGTCCCAATTGCTCACCCAGTCTGCCACTTTTCCTTACTGCGGCCAGTCTGCCAGAAGCGATATGTCACTCGTTGTGTATCTTAAGAGATTCATCGTTACTCTTTCCATAGGTTACTGGTATTCTCTGATTCAATGCCTCTCGTGACGAAAAAGTGGCTATCTTAATAGTGCAATACTTCTTCCTCCGAGTTCCTCACATAGTTTACTGCTTTTTATGTAGTTTTTGTCTGCCTGAAACTATAATTCACTAGTTGTGTATCATAAAAGAGTCATCGTTTCTCCTCCTAGGGGTTATTCGAGATTTCTTAATCCAAAATGCAAGTAACGAGGCATTGGCTACCTTAAGAGAGTCATAGTTACTCGTCGCAATTGCTCACCCAGTCTGCCACTTTTCCTTACTGCGGCCAGTCTGCCAGAAGCGATATGTCACTCGTTGTGTATCTTAAGAGATTCATCGTTACTCTTTCCATAGGTTACTGGTATTCTCTGATTCAATGCCTCTCGTGACGAAAAAGTGGCTATCTTAATAGTGCAATACTTCTTCCTCCCAGTTGCTCACACAGTTTACTACTTTTTTGTGTAGTTTTTGTCTGCCAGAAACTATAATTCACTAGTTTTGTATCATAAAAGAGTCATCGTTTCTCCTCCTAGGGGTTTTCGAGATTTCTTAATCCAAACCGCAAGTAACGAGGCATTGGCTACCTTAAGAGAGTCATAGTTACTCGTCCCCATTGCTCAACCAGTCTGCCACTTTTTCTTACTGTGGCCAGTCTGCCAGAAGCGATATGTCACTCGTTGTGTATCTTAAGAGATTCATCGTTACTCCTTCCATAGGTTACTGGTATTCTCTGAGTCAATACCTCTCTTACGAAAAAGTGGCTATCTTAATAGTGCAATACTTCTTCCTCCGAGTTGCTCACACAGTTTACTACTTTTTGTGTACTTGCCAGTCTGCCAAGAGCGATATGTCACTAGTTGTGTATCATAAAAGAGTCATCGTTTCTCCTCCTAGGGGTTATTCGAGATTTCTTAATCCAAACCGCAAGTAACGAGGCATTGGCTACCTTAAGAGAGTCATAGTTACTCGTCCCAATTGCTCACCCAGTCTGCCACTTTTCCTTACTGCGGCCAGTCTGCCAGAAGCGATATGTGACTCGTTGTGTATCTTAAGAGATTCATCGTTACTCTTTCCATAGGTTACTGGTATTCTCTGATTCAATGCCTCTCGTGACGAAAAAGTGGCTATCTTAATAGTGCAATACTTCTTCCTCCGAGTTGCTCACACAGTTTACTACTTTTTGTGTACTTGCCAGAAGCGATATGTCACTAGTTGTGTATCATAAAAGAGTCATCGTTTCTCCTCCTAGGGGTTATTCGAGATTTCTTAATCCAAACCGCAAGTAACGAGGCATTGGCTACCTTAAGAGAGTCATAGTTACTCGTCCCAATTGCTCACCCTGTCTGCCACTTTTCCTTACTGCGGCCAGTCTGCCAGAAGCGATATGTCACTCGTTGTGTATCTTAAGAGATTTATCGTTACTCTTTCCATAGGTTACTGGTATTCTCTGATTCAATGCCTCTCGTGACGAAAAAGTGGCTATCTTAATAGTGCAATACTTCTTCCTTCCATTTGCTCACACAGTTTACTACTTTTTTGTGTAGTTTTTGTCTGCCAGAAACTATAATTCACTAGTTTTGTATCATAAAAGAGTCATCGTTTCTCCTCCTAGGGGTTATTCGAGACCTCTTAATGCAAACCGCAAGTAACGAGGCATTGGCTACCTTAAGAGAGTCATAGTTACTCGTCCCAATTGCTCACCCAGTCTGCCACTTTTCCTTACTGCGGCCAGTCTGCCAGAAGCGATATGTCACTCGTTGTGTATCTTAAGAGATTCATCGTTACTCTTTCCATAGGTTACTGGTATTCTCTGATTCAATGCCTCTCGTGACAAAAAGGGACTATCTTAATAGTGCAATACTTCTTCCTCCCAGTTGCTCACACAGTTTACTACTTTTTTGTGTAGTTTTTGTCTGCCAGAAACTATAATTCACTAGTTTTGTATCATAAAAGAGTCATCGTTTCTCCTCCTAGGGGTTTTCGAGATTTCTTAATCCAAACCGCAAGTAACGAGGCATTGGCTACCTTAAGAGAGTCATAGTTACTCGTCCCCATTGCTCAACCAGTCTGCCACTTTTTCTTACTGTGGCCAGTCTGCCAGAAGCGATATGTCACTCGTTGTGTATCTTAAGAGATTCATCGTTACTCCTTCCATAGGTTACTGGTATTCTCTGAGTCAATACCTCTCTTACGAAAAAGTGGCTATCTTAATAGTGCAATACTTCTTCCTCCGAGTTGCTCACACAGTTTACTACTTTTTGTGTACTTGCCAGTCTGCCAAGAGCGATATGTCACTAGTTGTGTATCATAAAAGAGTCATCGTTTCTCCTCCTAGGGGTTATTCGAGATTTCTTAATCCAAACCGCAAGTAACGAGGCATTGGCTACCTTAAGAGAGTCATAGTTACTCGTCCCAATTGCTCACCCAGTCTGCCACTTTTCCTTACTGCGGCCAGTCTGCCAGAAGCGATATGTGACTCGTTGTGTATCTTAAGAGATTCATCGTTACTCTTTCCATAGGTTACTGGTATTCTCTGATTCAATGCCTCTCGTGACGAAAAAGTGGCTATCTTAATAGTGCAATACTTCTTCCTCCGAGTTGCTCACACAGTTTACTACTTTTTGTGTACTTGCCAGAAGCGATATGTCACTAGTTGTGTATCATAAAAGAGTCATCGTTTCTCCTCCTAGGGGTTATTCGAGATTTCTTAATCCAAAATGCAAGTAACGAGGCATTGGCTACCTTAAGAGAGTCATAGTTACTCGTCGCAATTGCTCACCCAGTCTGCCACTTTTCCTTACTGCGGCCAGTCTGCCAGAAGCGATATGTCACTCGTTGTGTATCTTAAGAGATTCATCGTTACTCTTTCCATAGGTTACTGGTATTCTCTGATTCAATGCCTCTCGTGACGAAAAAGTGGCTATCTTAATAGTGCAATACTTCTTCCTCCCAGTTGCTCACACAGTTTACTACTTTTTTGTGTAGTTTTTGTCTGCCAGAAACTATAATTCACTAGTTTTGTATCATAAAAGAGTCATCGTTTCTCCTCCTAGGGGTTTTCGAGATTTCTTAATCCAAACCGCAAGTAACGAGGCATTGGCTACCTTAAGAGAGTCATAGTTACTCGTCCCCATTGCTCAACCAGTCTGCCACTTTTTCTTACTGTGGCCAGTCTGCCAGAAGCGATATGTCACTCGTTGTGTATCTTAAGAGATTCATCGTTACTCCTTCCATAGGTTACTGGTATTCTCTGAGTCAATACCTCTCTTACGAAAAAGTGGCTATCTTAATAGTGCAATACTTCTTCCTCCGAGTTGCTCACACAGTTTACTACTTTTTGTGTACTTGCCAGTCTGCCAAGAGCGATATGTCACTAGTTGTGTATCATAAAAGAGTCATCGTTTCTCCTCCTAGGGGTTATTCGAGATTTCTTAATCCAAACCGCAAGTAACGAGGCATTGGCTACCTTAAGAGAGTCATAGTTACTCGTCCCAATTGCTCACCCAGTCTGCCACTTTTCCTTACTGCGGCCAGTCTGCCAGAAGCGATATGTGACTCGTTGTGTATCTTAAGAGATTCATCGTTACTCTTTCCATAGGTTACTGGTATTCTCTGATTCAATGCCTCTCGTGACGAAAAAGTGGCTATCTTAATAGTGCAATACTTCTTCCTCCGAGTTGCTCACACAGTTTACTACTTTTTGTGTACTTGCCAGAAGCGATATGTCACTAGTTGTGTATCATAAAAGAGTCATCGTTTCTCCTCCTAGGGGTTATTCGAGATTTCTTAATCCAAACCGCAAGTAACGAGGCATTGGCTACCTTAAGAGAGTCATAGTTACTCGTCCCAATTGCTCACCCTGTCTGCCACTTTTCCTTACTGCGGCCAGTCTGCCAGAAGCGATATGTCACTCGTTGTGTATCTTAAGAGATTTATCGTTACTCTTTCCATAGGTTACTGGTATTCTCTGATTCAATGCCTCTCGTGACGAAAAAGTGGCTATCTTAATAGTGCAATACTTCTTCCTTCCATTTGCTCACACAGTTTACTACTTTTTTGTGTAGTTTTTGTCTGCCAGAAACTATAATTCACTAGTTTTGTATCATAAAAGAGTCATCGTTTCTCCTCCTAGGGGTTATTCGAGACCTCTTAATGCAAACCGCAAGTAACGAGGCATTGGCTACCTTAAGAGAGTCATAGTTACTCGTCCCAATTGCTCACCCAGTCTGCCACTTTTCCTTACTGCGGCCAGTCTGCCAGAAGCGATATGTCACTCGTTGTGTATCTTAAGAGATTCATCGTTACTCTTTCCATAGGTTACTGGTATTCTCTGATTCAATGCCTCTCGTGACAAAAAGGGACTATCTTAATAGTGCAATACTTCTTCCTCCCAGTTGCTCACACAGTTTACTACTTTTTTGTGTAGTTTTTGTCTGCCAGAAACTATAATTCACTAGTTTTGTATCATAAAAGAGTCATCGTTTCTCCTCCTAGGGGTTTTCGAGATTTCTTAATCCAAACCGCAAGTAACGAGGCATTGGCTACCTTAAGAGAGTCATAGTTACTCGTCCCCATTGCTCAACCAGTCTGCCACTTTTTCTTACTGTGGCCAGTCTGCCAGAAGCGATATGTCACTCGTTGTGTATCTTAAGAGATTCATCGTTACTCCTTCCATAGGTTACTGGTATTCTCTGAGTCAATACCTCTCTTACGAAAAAGTGGCTATCTTAATAGTGCAATACTTCTTCCTCCGAGTTGCTCACACAGTTTACTACTTTTTGTGTACTTGCCAGTCTGCCAAGAGCGATATGTCACTAGTTGTGTATCATAAAAGAGTCATCGTTTCTCCTCCTAGGGGTTATTCGAGATTTCTTAATCCAAACCGCAAGTAACGAGGCATTGGCTACCTTAAGAGAGTCATAGTTACTCGTCCCAATTGCTCACCCAGTCTGCCACTTTTCCTTACTGCGGCCAGTCTGCCAGAAGCGATATGTGACTCGTTGTGTATCTTAAGAGATTCATCGTTACTCTTTCCATAGGTTACTGGTATTCTCTGATTCAATGCCTCTCGTGACGAAAAAGTGGCTATCTTAATAGTGCAATACTTCTTCCTCCGAGTTGCTCACACAGTTTACTACTTTTTGTGTACTTGCCAGAAGCGATATGTCACTAGTTGTGTATCATAAAAGAGTCATCGTTTCTCCTCCTAGGGGTTATTCGAGATTTCTTAATCCAAACCGCAAGTAACGAGGCATTGGCTACCTTAAGAGATTCATAGTTACTCGTCCCAATTGCTCACCCTGTCTGCCACTTTTCCTTACTGCGGCCAGTCTGCCAGAAGCGATATGTCACTCGTTGTGTATCTTAAGAGATTTATCGTTACTCTTTCCATAGGTTACTGGTATTCTCTGATTGAATGCCTCTCGTGACGAAAAAGTGGCTATCTTAATAGTGCAATACTTCTTCCTTCCATTTGCTCACACAGTTTACTACTTTTTTGTGTAGTTTTTGTCTGCCAGAAACTATAATTCACTAGTTTTGTATCATAAAAGAGTCATCGTTTCTCCTCCTAGGGGTTATTCGAGACCTCTTAATGCAAACCGCAAGTAACGAGGCATTGGCTACCTTAAGAGAGTCATAGTTACTCGTCCCAATTGCTCACCCAGTCTGCCACTTTTCCTTACTGCGGCCAGTCTGCCAGAAGCGATATGTCACTCGTTGTGTATCTTAAGAGATTCATCGTTACTCTTTCCATAGGTTACTGGTATTCTCTGATTCAATGCCTCTCGTGACAAAAAGGGGCTATCTTAATAGTGCAATACTTCTTCCTCCCAGTTGCTCACACAGTTTACTACTTTTTTGTGTAGTTTTTGTCTGCCAGAAACTATAATTCACTAGTTTTGTATCATAAAAGAGTCATCGTTTCTCCTCCTAGGGGTTTTCGAGATTTCTTAATCCAAACCGCAAGTAACGAGGCATTGGCTACCTTAAGAGAGTCATAGTTACTCGTCCCCATTGCTCAACCAGTCTGCCACTTTTTCTTACTGTGGCCAGTCTGCCAGAAGCGATATGTCACTCGTTGTGTATCTTAAGAGATTCATCGTTACTCCTTCCATAGGTTACTGGTATTCTCTGAGTCAATACCTCTCTTACGAAAAAGTGGCTATCTTAATAGTGCAATACTTCTTCCTCCGAGTTGCTCACACAGTTTACTACTTTTTGTGTACTTGCCAGTCTGCCAGAAGCGATATGTCACTAGTTGTGTATCATAAAAGAGTCATCGTTTCTCCTCCTAGGGGTTATTCGAGATTTCTTAATCCAAACCGCAAGTAACGAGGCATTGGCTACCTTAAGAGAGTCATAGTTACTCGTCCCAATTGCTCACCCAGTCTGCCACTTTTCCTTACTGCGGCCAGTCTGCCAGAAGCGATATGTCACTCGTTGTGTATCTTAAGAAATTTATCGTTACTCTTTCCATAGGTTACTGGTATTCTCTGATTCAATGCCTCTCGTGACGAAAAATTGGCTATCTTAATAGTGCAATACTTCTTCCTCCGAGTTGCTCACACAGTTTACTACTTTTTGTGTACTTGCCAGAAGCGATATGTCACTAGTTGTGTATCATAAAAGAGTCATCGTTTCTCCTCCTAGGGGTTATTCGAGATTTCTTAATCCAAACCGCAAGTAACGAGGCATTGGCTACCTTAAGAGAGTCATAGTTACTCGTCCCAATTGCTCACCCTGTCTGCCACTTTTCCTTACTGTGGCCAGTCTGCCAGAAGCGATATGTCACTCGTTGTGTATCTTAAGAGATTCATCGTTACTCCTTCCATAGGTTACTGGTATTCTCTGAGTCAATACCTCTCTTACGAAAAAGTGGCTATCTTAATAGTGCAATACTTCTTCCTCCGAGTTGCTCACACAGTTTACTACTTTTTGTGTACTTGCCAGTCTGCCAGAAGCGATATGTCACTAGTTGTGTATCATAAAAGAGTCATCGTTTCTCCTCCTAGGGGTTATTCGAGACCTCTTAATGCAAACCGCAAGTAACGAGGCATTGGCTACCTTAAGAGAGTCATAGTTACTCGTCCCAATTGCTCACCCAGTCTGCCACTTTTCCTTACTGCGGCCAGTCTGCCAGAAGCGATATGTCACTCGTTGTGTATCTTAAGAGATTCATCGTTACTCTTTCCATAGGTTACTGGTATTCTCTGATTCAATGCCTCTCGTGACAAAAAGGGGCTATCTTAATAGTGCAATACTTCTTCCTCCCAGTTGCTCACACAGTTTACTACTTTTTTGTGTAGTTTTTGTCTGCCAGAAACTATAATTCACTAGTTTTGTATCATAAAAGAGTCATCGTTTCTCCTCCTAGGGGTTTTCGAGATTTCTTAATCCAAACCGCAAGTAACGAGGCATTGGCTACCTTAAGAGAGTCATAGTTACTCGTCCCCATTGCTCAACCAGTCTGCCACTTTTTCTTACTGTGGCCAGTCTGCCAGAAGCGATATGTCACTCGTTGTGTATCTTAAGAGATTCATCGTTACTCCTTCCATAGGTTACTGGTATTCTCTGAGTCAATACCTCTCTTACGAAAAAGTGGCTATCTTAATAGTGCAATACTTCTTCCTCCGAGTTGCTCACACAGTTTACTACTTTTTGTGTACTTGCCAGTCTGCCAAGAGCGATATGTCACTAGTTGTGTATCATAAAAGAGTCATCGTTTCTCCTCCTAGGGGTTATTCGAGATTTCTTAATCCAAACCGCAAGTAACGAGGCATTGGCTACCTTAAGAGAGTCATAGTTACTCGTCCCAATTGCTCACCCAGTCTGCCACTTTTCCTTACTGCGGCCAGTCTGCCAGAAGCGATATGTGACTCGTTGTGTATCTTAAGAGATTCATCGTTACTCTTTCCATAGGTTACTGGTATTCTCTGATTCAATGCCTCTCGTGACGAAAAAGTGGCTATCTTAATAGTGCAATACTTCTTCCTCCGAGTTGCTCACACAGTTTACTACTTTTTGTGTACTTGCCAGAAGCGATATGTCACTAGTTGTGTATCATAAAAGAGTCATCGTTTCTCCTCCTAGGGGTTATTCGAGATTTCTTAATCCAAACCGCAAGTAACGAGGCATTGGCTACCTTAAGAGATTCATAGTTACTCGTCCCAATTGCTCACCCTGTCTGCCACTTTTCCTTACTGCGGCCAGTCTGCCAGAAGCGATATGTCACTCGTTGTGTATCTTAAGAGATTTATCGTTACTCTTTCCATAGGTTACTGGTATTCTCTGATTGAATGCCTCTCGTGACGAAAAAGTGGCTATCTTAATAGTGCAATACTTCTTCCTTCCATTTGCTCACACAGTTTACTACTTTTTTGTGTAGTTTTTGTCTGCCAGAAACTATAATTCACTAGTTTTGTATCATAAAAGAGTCATCGTTTCTCCTCCTAGGGGTTATTCGAGACCTCTTAATGCAAACCGCAAGTAACGAGGCATTGGCTACCTTAAGAGAGTCATAGTTACTCGTCCCAATTGCTCACCCAGTCTGCCACTTTTCCTTACTGCGGCCAGTCTGCCAGAAGCGATATGTCACTCGTTGTGTATCTTAAGAGATTCATCGTTACTCTTTCCATAGGTTACTGGTATTCTCTGATTCAATGCCTCTCGTGACAAAAAGAGGCTATCTTAATAGTGCAATACTTCTTCCTCCCAGTTGCTCACACAGTTTACTACTTTTTTGTGTAGTTTTTGTCTGCCAGAAACTATAATTCACTAGTTTTGTATCATAAAAGAGTCATCGTTTCTCCTCCTAGGGGTTTTCGAGATTTCTTAATCCAAACCGCAAGTAACGAGGCATTGGCTACCTTAAGAGAGTCATAGTTACTCGTCCCCATTGCTCAACCAGTCTGCCACTTTTTCTTACTGTGGCCAGTCTGCCAGAAGCGATATGTCACTCGTTGTGTATCTTAAGAGATTCATCGTTACTCCTTCCATAGGTTACTGGTATTCTCTGAGTCAATACCTCTCTTACGAAAAAGTGGCTATCTTAATAGTGCAATACTTCTTCCTCCGAGTTGCTCACACAGTTTACTACTTTTTGTGTACTTGCCAGTCTGCCAGAAGCGATATGTCACTAGTTGTGTATCATAAAAGAGTCATCGTTTCTCCTCCTAGGGGTTATTCGAGATTTCTTAATCCAAACCGCAAGTAACGAGGCATTGGCTACCTTAAGAGAGTCATAGTTACTCGTCCCAATTGCTCACCCAGTCTGCCACTTTTCCTTACTGCGGCCAGTCTGCCAGAAGCGATATGTCACTCGTTGTGTATCTTAAGAAATTTATCGTTACTCTTTCCATAGGTTACTGGTATTCTCTGATTCAATGCCTCTCGTGACGAAAAATTGGCTATCTTAATAGTGCAATACTTCTTCCTTCCATTTGCTCACACAGTTTACTACTTTTTTGTGTAGTTTTTGTCTGCCAGAAACTATAATTCACTAGTTTTGTATCATAAAAGAGTCATCGTTTCTCCTCCTAGGGGTTTTCGAGATTTCTTAATCCAAACCGCAAGTAACGAGGCATTGGCTACCTTAAGAGAGTCATAGTTACTCGTCCCCTTTGCTCACCCAGTCTGCCACTTTTCCTTACTGCGGCCAGTCTGCCAGAAGCGATATGTCACTCGTTGTGTATCTTAAGAGATTCATCGTTACTCTTTCCATAGGTTACTGGTATTCTCTCATTCAATGCCTCTCGTGACAAAAAGGGGCTATCTTAATAGTGCAATACTTCTTCCTCCCAGTTGCTCACACAGTTTACTACTTTTTTGTGTAGTTTTTGTCTGCCAGAAACTATAATTCACTAGTTTTGTATCATAAAAGAGTCATCGTTTCTCCTCCTAGGGGTTATTCGAGACCTCTTAATCCAAACCGCAAGTAACGAGGCATTGGCTACCTTAAGAGAGTCATAGTTACTCGTCCCAATTGCTCACCCAGTCTGCCACTTTTCCTTACTGCGGCCAGTCTGCCAGAAGCGATATGTCACTCGTTGTGTATCTTAAGAGATTCATCGTTACTCCTTCCATAGGTTACTGGTATTCTCTGAGTCAATACCTCTCGTGACGAAAAAGTGGCTATCTTAATAGTGCAATACTTCTTCCTCCGAGTTGCTCACACAGTTTACTACTTTTTGTGTAGTTTTTGTCTGCCAGAAACTATAATTCACTAGCTGTGTATCATAAAAGAGTCATCATTTCTCCTCCTAGGGGTTATTCGAGACCTCTTAATGCAAACCGCAAGTAACGAGGCATTGGCTACCTTAAGAGAGTCATAGTTACTCGTCCCAATTGCTCACCCAGTCTGCCACTTTTCCTTACTGCGGCCAGTCTGCCAGAAGCGATATGTCACTCGTTGTGTATCTTAAGAGATTCATCGTTACTCTTTCCATAGGTTACTGGTATTCTCTGATTCAATGCCTCTCGTGACGAAAAAGTGGCTATCTTAATAGTGCAATACTTCTTCCTCCGAGTTGCTCACACAGTTTACTGCTTTTTGTGTAGTTTTTGTCTGCCAGAAACTATAATTCACTAGTTGTGTATCATAAAAGAGTCATCGTTTCTCCTCCTAGGGGTTATTCGAGATTTCTTAATCCAAAATGCAAGTAACGAGGCATTGGCTGCCTTAAGAGAGTCATAGTTACTCGTCCCAATTGCTCACCCAGTCTGCCACTTTTCCTTACTGCGGCCAGTCTGCCAGAAGCGATATGTCACTCGTTGTGTATCTTAAGAGATTCATCGTTACTCTTTCCATAGGTTACTGGTATTCTCTGATTCAATGCCTCTCGTGACGAAAAAGTGGCTATCTTAATAGTGCAATACTTCTTCCTCCCAGTTGCTCACACAGTTTACTACTTTTTTGTGAAGTTTTTGTCTGCCAGAAACTATAATTCACTAGCTGTGTATCATAAAAGAGTCATCATTTCTCCTCCTAGGGGTTATTCGAGACCTCTTAATGCAAACCGCAAGTAACGAGGCATTGGCTACCTTAAGAGAGTCATAGTTACTCGTCCCAATTGCTCACCCAGTCTGCCACTTTTCCTTACTGCGGCCAGTCTGCCAGAAGCGATATGTCACTCGTTGTGTATCTTAAGAGATTCATCGTTACTCTTTCCATAGGTTACTGGTATTCTTTGATTCAATGCCTCTCGTGACGAAAAAGTGGCTATCTTAATAGTGCAATACTTCTTCCTCCGAGTTGCTCACACAGTTTACTGCTTTTTGTGTAGTTTTTGTCTGCCAGAAACTATAATTCACTAGTTGTGTATCATAAAAGAGTCATCGTTTCTCCTCCTAGGGGTTATTCGAGATTTCTTAATCCAAAATGCAAGTAACGATGGCATTGGCTACCTTAAGAGAGTCATAGTTATTCGTCCCAATTGCTCACCCAGTCTGCCACTTTTCCTTACTGCGGCCAGTCTGCCAGAAGCGATATGTCACTCGTTGTGTATCTTAAGAGATTCATCGTTACTCTTTCCATAGGTTACTGGTATTCTCTGATTCAATGCCTCTCGTGACGAAAAAGTGGCTATCTTAATAGTGCAATACTTCTTCCTCCCAGTTGCTCACACAGTTTACTACTTTTTTGTGTAGTTTTTGTCTGCCAGAAACTATAATTCACTAGTTTTGTATCATAAAAGAGTCATCGTTTCTCCTCCTAGGGGTTTTCGAGATTTCTTAATCCAAACCGCAAGTAACGAGGCATTGGCTACCTTAAGAGAGTCATAGTTACTCGTCCCCATTGCTCAACCAGTCTGCCACTTTTTCTTACTGTGGCCAGTCTGCCAGAAGCGATATGTCACTCGTTGTGTATCTTAAGAGATTCATCGTTTCTCCTTCCATAGGTTACTGGTATTCTCTGAGTCAATACCTCTCTTACGAAAAAGTGGCTATCTTAATAGTGCAATACTTCTTCCTCCGAGTTGCTCACACAGTTTACTACTTTTTGTGTACTTGCCAGTCTGCCAGAAGCGATATGTCACTAGTTGTGTATCATAAAAGAGTCATCGTTTCTCCTCCTAGGGGTTATTCGAGATTTCTTAATCCAAACCGCAAGTAACGAGGCATTGGCTACCTTAAGAGAGTTATAGTTACTCGTCCCAATTGCTCACCCAGTCTGCCACTTTTCCTTACTGCGGCCAGTCTGCCAGAAGCGATATGTCACTCGTTGTGTATCTTAAGAGATTTATCGTTACTCTTTCCATAGGTTACTGGTATTCTCTGATTCAATGCCTCTCGTGACGAAAAAGTGGCTATCTTAATAGTGCAATACTTCTTCCTTCCATTTGCTCACACGGTTTACTACTTTTTTGTGTAGTTTTTGTCTGCCAGAAACTATAATTCACTAGTTTTGTATCATAAAAGAGTCATCGTTTCTCCTCCTAGGGGTTATTCGAGACCTCTTAATGCAAACCGCAAGTAACGAGGCATTGGCTACCTTAAGAGAGTCATAGTTACTCGTCCCAATTGCTCACCCAGTCTGCCACTTTTCCTTACTGCGGCCAGTCTGCCAGAAGCGATATGTCACTCGTTGTGTATCTTAAGAGATTCATCGTTACTCTTTCCATAGGTTACTGGTATTCTCTGATTCAATGCCTCTCGTGACAAAAAGGGGCTATCTTAATAGTGCAATACTTCTTCCTCCCAGTTGCTCACACAGTTTACTACTTTTTTGTGTAGTTTTTGTCTGCCAGAAACTATAATTCACTAGTTTTGTATCATAAAAGAGTCATCGTTTCTCCTCCTAGGGGTTTTCGAGATTTCTTAATCCAAACCGCAAGTAACGAGGCATTGGCTACCTTAAGAGAGTCATAGTTACTCGTCCCCATTGCTCAACCAGTCTGCCACTTTTTCTTACTGTGGCCAGTCTGCCAGAAGCGATATGTCACTCGTTGTGTATCTTAAGAGATTCATCGTTTCTCCTTCCATAGGTTACTGGTATTCTCTGAGTCAATACCTCTCTTACGAAAAAGTGGCTATCTTAATAGTGCAATACTTCTTCCTCCGAGTTGCTCACACAGTTTACTACTTTTTGTGTACTTGCCAGTCTGCCAGAAGCGATATGTCACTAGTTGTGTATCATAAAAGAGTCATCGTTTCTCCTCCTAGGGGTTATTCGAGATTTCTTAATCCAAACCGCAAGTAACGAGGCATTGGCTACCTTAAGAGAGTCATAGTTACTCGTCCCAATTGCTCACCCAGTCTGCCACTTTTCCTTACTGCGGCCAGTCTGCCAGAAGCGATATGTCACTCGTTGTGTATCTTAAGAGATTTATCGTTACTCTTTCCATAGGTTACTGGTATTCTCTGATTCAATGCCTCTCGTGACGAAAAAGTGGCTATCTTAATAGTGCAATACTTCTTCCTTCCATTTGCTCACACAGTTTACTACTTTTTTGTGTAGTTTTTGTCTGCCAGAAACTATAATTCACTAGTTTTGTATCATAAAAGAGTCATCGTTTCTCCTCCTAGGGGTTATTCGAGACCTCTTAATGCAAACCGCAAGTAACGAGGCATTGGCTACCTTAAGAGAGTCATAGTTACTCGTCCCAATTGCTCACCCAGTCTGCCACTTTTCCTTACTGCGGCCAGTCTGCCAGAAGCGATATGTCACTCGTTGTGTATCTTAAGAGATTCATCGTTACTCTTTCCATAGGTTACTGGTATTCTCTGATTCAATGCCTCTCGTGACAAAAAGGGGCTATCTTAATAGTGCAATACTTCTTCCTCCCAGTTGCTCACACAGTTTACTACTTTTTTGTGTAGTTTTTGTCTGCCAGAAACTATAATTCACTAGTTTTGTATCATAAAAGAGTCATCGTTTCTCCTCCTAGGGGTTTTCGAGATTTCTTAATCCAAACCGCAAGTAACGAGGCATTGGCTACCTTAAGAGAGTCATAGTTACTCGTCCCCATTGCTCAACCAGTCTGCCACTTTTTCTTACTGTGGCCAGTCTGCCAGAAGCGATATGTCACTCGTTGTGTATCTTAAGAGATTCATCGTTACTCCTTCCATAGGTTACTGGTATTCTCTGAGTCAATACCTCTCTTACGAAAAAGTGGCTATCTTAATAGTGCAATACTTCTTCCTCCGAGTTGCTCACACAGTTTACTACTTTTTGTGTACTTGCCAGTCTGCCAGAAGCGATATGTCACTAGTTGTGTATCATAAAAGAGTCATCGTTTCTCCTCCTAGGGGTTATTCGAGATTTCTTAATCCAAACCGCAAGTAACGAGGCATTGGCTACCTTAAGAGAGTCATAGTTACTCGTCCCAATTGCTCACCCAGTCTGCCACTTTTCCTTACTGCGGCCAGTCTGCCAGAAGCGATATGTCACTCGTTGTGTATCTTAAGAGATTTATCGTTACTCTTTCCATAGGTTACTGGTATTCTCTGATTCAATGCCTCTCGTGACGAAAAATTGGCTATCTTAATAGTGCAATACTTCTTCCTTCCATTTGCTCACACAGTTTACTACTTTTTTGTGTAGTTTTTGTCTGCCAGAAACTATAATTCACTAGTTTTGTATCATAAAAGAGTCATCGTTTCTCCTCCTAGGGGTTATTCGAGACCTCTTAATGCAAACCGCAAGTAACGAGGCATTGGCTACCTTAAGAGAGTCATAGTTACTCGTCCCAATTGCTCACCCAGTCTGCCACTTTTCCTTACTGCGGCCAGTCTGCCAGAAGCGATATGTCACTCGTTGTGTATCTTAAGAGATTCATCGTTACTCTTTCCATAGGTTACTGGTATTCTCTGATTCAATGCCTCTCGTGACAAAAAGGGGCTATCTTAATAGTGCAATACTTCTTCCTCCCAGTTGCTCACACAGTTTACTACTTTTTTGTGTAGTTTTTGTCTGCCAGAAACTATAATTCACTAGTTTTGTATCATAAAAGAGTCATCGTTTCTCCTCCTAGGGGTTATTCGAGACCTCTTAATCCAAACCGCAAGTAACGAGGCATTGGCTACCTTAAGAGAGTCATAGTTACTCGTCCCAATTGCTCACCCAGTCTGCCACTTGTCCTTACTGCGGCCAGTCTGCCAGAAGCGATATGTCACTCGTTGTGTATCTTAAGAGATTCATCGTTACTCTTTCCATAGGTTACTGGTATTCTCTGATTCAATGCCTCTCGTGACGAAAAAGTGGCTATCTTAATAGTGCAATACTTCTTCCTCCCAGTTGCTCACACAGTTTACTACTTTTTTGTGTAGTTTTTGTCTGCCAGAAACTATAATTCACTAGTTTTGTATCATAAAAGAGTCATCGTTTCTCCTCCTAGGGGTTTTCGAGATTTCTTAATCCAAACCGCAAGTAACGAGGCATTGGCTACCTTAAGAGAGTCATAGTTACTCGTCCCCATTGCTCAACCAGTCTGCCACTTTTTCTTACTGTGGCCAGTCTGCCAGAAGCGATATGTCACTCGTTGTGTATCTTAAGAGATTCATCGTTTCTCCTTCCATAGGTTACTGGTATTCTCTGAGTCAATACCTCTCTTACGAAAAAGTGGCTATCTTAATAGTGCAATACTTCTTCCTCCGAGTTGCTCACACAGTTTACTACTTTTTGTGTACTTGCCAGTCTGCCAGAAGCGATATGTCACTAGTTGTGTATCATAAAAGAGTCATCGTTTCTCCTCCTAGGGGTTATTCGAGATTTCTTAATCCAAACCGCAAGTAACGAGGCATTGGCTACCTTAAGAGAGTCATAGTTACTCGTCCCAATTGCTCACCCAGTCTGCCACTTTTCCTTACTGCGGCCAGTATGCCAGAAGCGATATGTCACTCGTTGTGTATCTTAAGAGATTTATCGTTACTCTTTCCATCGGTTACTGGTATTCTCTGATTCAATGCCTCTCGTGACGAAAAAGTGGCTATCTGAATAGTGCAATACTTCTTCCTTCCATTTGCTCACACAGTTTACTACTTTTTTGTGTAGTTTTTGTCTGCCAGAAACTATAATTCACTAGTTTTGTATCATAAAAGAGTCATCGTTTCTCCTCCTAGGGGTTATTCGAGACCTCTTAATGCAAACCGCAAGTAACGAGGCATTGGCTACCTTAAGAGAGTCATAGTTACTCGTCCCAATTGCTCACCCAGTCTGCCACTTTTCCTTACTGCGGCCAGTCTGCCAGAAGCGATATGTCACTCGTTGTGTATCTTAAGAGATTCATCGTTACTCCTTCCATAGGTTACTGGTATTCTCTGAGTCAATACCTCTCTTACGAAAAAGTGGCTATCTTAATAGTGCAATACTTCATCCTCCGAGTTGCTCACACAGTTTACTACTTTTTGTGTACTTGCCAGTCTGCCAGAAGCGATATGTCACTAGTTGTGTATCATAAAAGAGTCATCGTTTCTCCTCCTAGGGGTTATTCGAGATTTCTTAATCCAAACCGCAAGTAACGAGGCATTGGCTACCTTAAGAGAGTCATAGTTACTCGTCCCAATTGCTCACCCAGTCTGCCACTTTTCCTTACTGCGGCCAGTCTGCCAGAAGCGATATGTCACTCGTTGTGTATCTTAAGAGATTCATCGTTACTCCTTCCATAGGTTACTGGTATTCTCTGAGTCAATACCTCTCGTGACGAAAAAGTGGCTATCTTAATAGTGCAATACTTCTTCCTCCGAGTTGCTCACACAGTTTACTACTTTTTGTGTAGTTTTTGTCTGCCAGAAACTATAATTCACTAGCTGTGTATCATGAAAGAGTCATCGTTTCTCCTCCTAGGGGTTTTCGAGATTTCTTAATCCAAACCGCAAGTAACGAGGCATTGGCTACCTTAAGAGAGTCATAGTTACTCGTCCCCATTGCTCAACCAGTCTGCCACTTTTTCTTACTGTGGCCAGTCTGCCAGAAGCGATATGTCACTCGTTGTGTATCTTAAGAGATTCATCGTTACTCCTTCCATAGGTTACTGGTATTCTCTGAGTCAATACCTCTCTTACGAAAAAGTGGCTATCTTAATAGTGCAATACTTCTTCCTCCGAGTTGCTCACACAGTTTACTACTTTTTGTGTACTTGCCAGTCTGCCAGAAGCGATATGTCACTAGTTGTGTATCATAAAAGAGTCATCGTTTCTCCTCCTAGGGGTTATTCGAGATTTCTTAATCCAAACCGCAAGTAACGAGGCATTGGCTACCTTAAGAGAGTCATAGTTACTCGTCCCAATTGCTCACCCAGTCTGCCACTTTTCCTTACTGCGGCCAGTCTGCCAGAAGCGATATGTCACTCGTTGTGTATCTTAAGAGATTCATCGTTACTCCTTCCATAGCTTACTGGTATTCTCTGAGTCAATACCTCTCGTGACGAAAAAGTGGCTATCTTAATAGTGCAATACTTTTTCCTCCGAGTTGCTCACACAGTTTACTACTTTTTGTGTAGTTTTTGTCTGCCAGAAACTATAATTCACTAGCTGTGTATCATAAAAGAGTCATCATTTCTCCTCCTAGGGGTTATTCGAGACCTCTTAATGCAAACCGCAAGTAACGAGGCATTGGCTACCTTAAGAGAGTCATAGTTACTCGTCCCAATTGCTCACCCAGTCTGCCACTTTTCCTTACTGCGGCCAGTCTGCCAGAAGCGATATGTCACTCGTTGTGTATCTTAAGAGATTCATCGTTACTCTTTCCATAGGTTACTGGTATTCTCTGATTCAATGCCTCTCGTGACGAAAAAGTGGCTATCTTAATAGTGCAATACTTCTTCCTCCGAGTTGCTCACACAGTTTACTGCTTTTTGTGTAGTTTTTGTCTGCCAGAAACTATAATTCACTAGTTGTGTATCATAAAAGAGTCATCGTTTCTCCTCCTAGGGGTTATTCGAGATTTCTTAATCCAAAATGCAAGTAACGAGGCATTGGCTACCTTAAGAGAGTCATAGTTACTCGTCCCAATTGCTCACCCAGTCTGCCACTTTTCCTTACTGCGGCCAGTCTGCCAGAAGCGATATGTCACTCGTTGTGTATCTTAAGAGATTCATCGTTACTCTTTCCATAGGTTACTGGTATTCTCTGATTCAATGCCTCTCGTGACGAAAAAGTGGCTATCTTAATAGTGCAATACTTCTTCCTCCCAGTTGCTCACACAGTTTACAACTTTTTTGTGAAGTTTTTGTCTGCCAGAAACTATAATTCACTAGTTTTGTATCATAAAAGAGTCATCGTTTCTCCTCCTAGGGGTTTTCGAGATTTCTTAATCCAAACCGCAAGTAACGAGGCATTGGCTACCTTAAGAGAGTCATAGTTACTCGTCCCCATTGCTCAACCAGTCTGCCACTTTTTCTTACTGTGGCCAGTCTGCCAGAAGCGATATGTCACTCGTTGTGTATCTTAAGAGATTCATCGTTACTCCTTCCATAGGTTACTGGTATTCTCTGAGTCAATACCTCTCTTACGAAAAAGTGGCTATCTTAATAGTGCAATACTTCTTCCTCCGAGTTGCTCACACAGTTTACTACTTTTTGTGTACTTGCCAGTCTGCCAGAAGCGATATGTCACTAGTTGTGTATCATAAAAGAGTCATCGTTTCTCCTCCTAGGGGTTATTCGAGATTTCTTAATCCAAACCGCAAGTAACGAGGCATTGGCTACCTTAAGAGAGTCATAGTTACTCGTCCCAATTGCTCACCCAGTCTGCCACTTTTCCTTACTGCGGCCAGTCTGCCAGAAGCGATATGTCACTCGTTGTGTATCTTAAGAGATTCATCGTTACTCCTTCCATAGGTTACTGGTATTCTCTGAGTCAATACCTCTCTTACGAAAAAGTGGCTATCTTAATAGTGCAATACTTCTTCCTCCGAGTTGCTCACACAGTTTACTACTTTTTGTGTACTTGCCAGTCTGCCAGAAGCGATATGTCACTAGTTGTGTATCATAAAAGAGTCATCGTTTCTCCTCCTAGGGGTTATTCGAGATTTCTTAATCCAAACCGCAAGTAACGAGGCATTGGCTACCTTAAGAGAGTCATAGTTACTCGTCCCAATTGCTCACCCAGTCTGCCACTTTTCCTTACTGCGGCCAGTCTGCCAGAAGCGATATGTCACTCGTTGTGTATCTTAAGAGATTTATCGTTACTCTTTCCATAGGTTACTGGTATTCTCTGATTCAATGCCTCTCGTGACGAAAAAGTGGCTATCTGAATAGTGCAATACTTCTTCCTTCCATTTGCTCACACAGTTTACTACTTTTTTGTGTAGTTTTTGTCTGCCAGAAACTATAATTCACTAGTTTTGTATCATAAAAGAGTCATCGTTTCTCCTCCTAGGGGTTATTCGAGACCTCTTAATGCAAACCGCAAGTAACGAGGCATTGGCTACCTTAAGAGAGTCATAGTTACTCGTCCCAATTGCTCACCCAGTCTGCCACTTTTCCTTACTGCGGCCAGTCTGCCAGAAGCGATATGTCACTCGTTGTGTATCTTAAGAGATTCATCGTTACTCTTTCCATAGGTTACTGGTATTCTCTGATTCAATGCCTCTCGTGACAAAAAGGGGCTATCTTAATAGTGCAATACTTCTTCCTCCCAGTTGCTCACACAGTTTACTACTTTTTTGTGTAGTTTTTGTCTGCCAGAAACTATAATTCACTAGTTTTGTATCATAAAAGAGTCATCGTTTCTCCTCCTAGGGGTTTTCGAGATTTCTTAATCCAAACCGCAAGTAACGAGGCATTGGCTACCTTAAGAGAGTCATAGTTACTCGTCCGCATTGCTCAACCAGTCTGCCACTTTTTCTTACTGTGGCCAGTCTGCCAGAAGCGATATGTCACTCGTTGTGTATCTTAAGAGATTTATCGTTACTCTTTCCATAGGTTACTGGTATTCTCTGATTCAATGCCTCTCGTGACGAAAAAGTGGCTATCTTAATAGTGCAATACTTCTTCCTTCCATTTGCTCACACAGTTTACTACTTTTTTGTGTAGTTTTTGTCTGCCAGAAACTATAATTCACTAGTTTTGTATCATAAAAGAGTCATCGTTTCTCCTCCTAGGGGTTATTCGAGACCTCTTAATGCAAACCGCAAGTAACGAGGCATTGGCTACCTTAAGAGAGTCATAGTTACTCGTCCCAATTGCTCACCCAGTCTGCCACTTTTCCTTACTGCGGCCAGTCTGCCAGAAGCGATATGTCACTCGTTGTGTATCTTAAGAGATTCATCGTTACTCTTTCCATAGGTTACTGGTATTCTCTGATTCAATGCCTCTCGTGACAAAAAGGGGCTATCTTAATAGTGCAATACTTCTTCCTCCCAGTTGCTCACACAGTTTACTACTTTTTTGTGTAGTTTTTGTCTGCCAGAAACTATAATTCACTAGTTTTGTATCATAAAAGAGTCATCGTTTCTCCTCCTAGGGGTTTTCGAGATTTCTTAATCCAAACCGCAAGTAACGAGGCATTGGCTACCTTAAGAGAGTCATAGTTACTCGTCCCCATTGCTCAACCAGTCTGCCACTTTTTCTTACTGTGGCCAGTCTGCCAGAAGCGATATGTCACTCGTTGTGTATCTTAAGAGATTCATCGTTACTCCTTCCATAGGTTACTGGTATTCTCTGAGTCAATACCTCTCTTACGAAAAAGTGGCTATCTTAATAGTGCAATACTTCTTCCTCCGAGTTGCTCACACAGTTTACTACTTTTTGTGTACTTGCCAGTCTGCCAGAAGCGATATGTCACTAGTTGTGTATCATAAAAGAGTCATCGTTTCTCCTCCTAGGGGTTATTCGAGATTTCTTAATCCAAACCGCAAGTAACGAGGCATTGGCTACCTTAAGAGAGTCATAGTTACTCGTCCCAATTGCTCACCCAGTCTGCCACTTTTCCTTACTGCGGCCAGTCTGCCAGAAGCGATATGTCACTCGTTGTGTATCTTAAGAGATTTATCGTTACTCTTTCCATAGGTTACTGGTATTCTCTGATTCAATGCCTCTCGTGACGAAAAATTGGCTATCTTAATAGTGCAATACTTCTTCCTTCCATTTGCTCACACAGTTTACTACTTTTTTGTGTAGTTTTTGTCTGCCAGAAACTATAATTCACTAGTTTTGTATCATAAAAGAGTCATCGTTTCTCCTCCTAGGGGTTATTCGAGACCTCTTAATCCAAACCGCAAGTAACGAGGCATTGGCTACCTTAAGAGAGTCATAGTTACTCGTCCCAATTGCTCACCCAGTCTGCCACTTTTCCTTACTGCGGCCAGTCTGCCAGAAGCGATATGTCACTCGTTGTGTATCTTAAGAGATTCATCGTTACTCTTTCCATAGGTTACTGGTATTCTCTGATTCAATGCCTCTCGTGACAAAAAGGGGCTATCTTAATAGTGCAATACTTCTTCCTCCCAGTTGCTCACACAGTTTACTACTTTTTTGTGTAGTTTTTGTCTGCCAGAAACTATAATTCACTAGTTTTGTATCATAAAAGAGTCATCGTTTCTCCTCCTAGGGGTTATTCGAGACCTCTTAATCCAAACCGCAAGTAACGAGGCATTGGCTACCTTAAGAGAGTCATAGTTACTCGTCCCAATTGCTCACCCAGTCTGCCACTTGTCCTTACTGCGGCCAGTCTGCCAGAAGCGATATGTCACTCGTTGTGTATCTTAAGAGATTCATCGTTACTCTTTCCATAGGTTACTGGTATTCTCTGATTCAATGCCTCTCGTGACGAAAAAGTGGCTATCTTAATAGTGCAATACTTCTTCCTCCCAGTTGCTCACACAGTTTACTACTTTTTTGTGTAGTTTTTGTCTGCCAGAAACTATAATTCACTAGTTTTGTATCATAAAAGAGTCATCGTTTCTCCTCCTAGGGGTTTTCGAGATTTCTTAATCCAAACCGCAAGTAACGAGGCATTGGCTACCTTAAGAGAGTCATAGTTACTCGTCCCCATTGCTCAACCAGTCTGCCACTTTTTCTTACTGTGGCCAGTCTGCCAGAAGCGATATGTCACTCGTTGTGTATCTTAAGAGATTCATCGTTTCTCCTTCCATAGGTTACTGGTATTCTCTGAGTCAATACCTCTCTTACGAAAAAGTGGCTATCTTAATAGTGCAATACTTCTTCCTCCGAGTTGCTCACACAGTTTACTACTTTTTGTGTACTTGCCAGTCTGCCAGAAGCGATATGTCACTAGTTGTGTATCATAAAAGAGTCATCGTTTCTCCTCCTAGGGGTTATTCGAGATTTCTTAATCCAAACCGCAAGTAACGAGGCATTGGCTACCTTAAGAGAGTCATAGTTACTCGTCCCAATTGCTCACCCAGTCTGCCACTTTTCCTTACTGCGGCCAGTCTGCCAGAAGCGATATGTCACTCGTTGTGTATCTTAAGAGATTTATCGTTACTCTTTCCATAGGTTACTGGTATTCTCTGATTCAATGCCTCTCGTGACGAAAAAGTGGCTATCTGAATAGTGCAATACTTCTTCCTTCCATTTGCTCACACAGTTTACTACTTTTTTGTGTAGTTTTTGTCTGCCAGAAACTATAATTCACTAGTTTAGTATCATAAAAGAGTCATCGTTTCTCCTCCTAGGGGTTATTCGAGACCTCTTAATGCAAACCGCAAGTAACGAGGCATTGGCTACCTTAAGAGAGTCATAGTTACTCGTCCCAATTGCTCACCCAGTCTGCCACTTTTCCTTACTGCGGCCAGTCTGCCAGAAGCGATATGTCACTCGTTGTGTATCTTAAGAGATTCATCGTTACTCTTTCCATAGGTTACTGGTATTCTCTGATTCAATGCCTCTCGTGACAAAAAGTGGCTATCTTAATAGTGCAATACTTCTTCCTCCCAGTTGCTCACACAGTTTACTACTTTTTTGTGTAGTTTTTGTCTGCCAGAAACTATAATTCACTAGTTTTGTATCATAAAAGAGTCATCGTTTCTCCTCCTAGGGGTTTTCGAGATTTCTTAATCCAAACCGCAAGTAACGAGGCATTGGCTACCTTAAGAGAGTCATAGTTACTCGTCCCCATTGCTCAACCAGTCTGCCACTTTTTCTTACTGTGTCCAGTCTGCCAGAAGCGATATGTCACTCGTTGTGTATCTTAAGAGATTCATCGTTACTCCTTCCATAGGTTACTGGTATTCTCTGAGTCAATACCTCTCTTACGAAAAAGTGGCTATCTTAATAGTGCAATACTTCATCCTCCGAGTTGCTCACACAGTTTACTACTTTTTGTGTACTTGCCAGTCTGCCAGAAGCGATATGTCACTAGTTGTGTATCATAAAAGAGTCATCGTTTCTCCTCCTAGGGGTTATTCGAGATTTCTTAATCCAAACCGCAAGTAACGAGGCATTGGCTACCTTAAGAGAGTCATAGTTACTCGTCCCAATTGCTCACACAGTCTGCCACTTTTCCTTACTGCGGCCAGTCTGCCAGAAGCGATATGTCACTCGTTGTGTATCTTAAGAGATTCATCGTTACTCCTTCCATAGGTTACTGGTATTCTCTGAGTCAATACCTCTCGTGACGAAAAAGTGGCTATCTTAATAGTGCAATACTTCTTCCTCCGAGTTGCTCACACAGTTTACTACTTTTTGTGTAGTTTTTGTCTGCCAGAAACTATAATTCACTAGCTGTGTATCATAAAAGAGTCATCGTTTCTCCTCCTAGGGGTTTTCGAGATTTCTTAATCCAAACCGCAAGTAACGAGGCATTGGCTACCTTAAGAGAGTCATAGTTACTCGTCCCCATTGCTCAACCAGTCTGCCACTTTTTCTTACTGTGGCCAGTCTGCCAGAAGCGATATGTCACTCGTTGTGTATCTTAAGAGATTCATCGTTACTCCTTCCATAGGTTACTGGTATTCTCTGAGTCAATACCTCTCTTACGAAAAAGTGGCTATCTTAATAGTGCAATACTTCTTCCTCCGAGTTGCTCACACAGTTTACTACTTTTTGTGTACTTGCCAGTCTGCCAGAAGCGATATGTCACTAGTTGTGTATCATAAAAGAGTCATCGTTTCTCCTCCTAGGGGTTATTCGAGATTTCTTAATCCAAACCGCAAGTAACGAGGCATTGGCTACCTTAAGAGAGTCATAGTTACTCGTCCCAATTGCTCACCCAGTCTGCCACTTTTCCTTACTGCGGCCAGTCTGCCAGAAGCGATATGTCACTCGTTGTGTATCTTAAGAGATTCATCGTTACTCCTTCCATAGGTTACTGGTATTCTCTGAGTCAATACCTCTCGTGACGAAAAAGTGGCTATCTTAATAGTGCAATACTTCTTCCTCCGAGTTGCTCACACAGTTTACTACTTTTTGTGTAGTTTTTGTCTGCCAGAAACTATAATTCACTAGCTGTGTATCATAAAAGAGTCATCATTTCTCCTCCTAGGGGTTATTCGAGACCTCTTAATGCAAACCGCAAGTAACGAGGCATTGGCTACCTTAAGAGAGTCATAGTTACTCGTCCCAATTGCTCACCCAGTCTGCCACTTTTCCTTACTGCGGCCAGTCTGCCAGAAGCGATATGTCACTCGTTGTGTATCTTAAGAGATTCATCGTTACTCTTTCCATAGGTTACTGGTATTCTCTGATTCAATGCCTCTCGTGACGAAAAAGTGGCTATCTTAATAGTGCAATACTTCTTCCTCCGAGTTGCTCACACAGTTTACTGCTTTTTGTGTAGTTTTTGTCTGCCAGAAACTATAATTCACTAGTTGTGTATCATAAAAGAGTCATCGTTTCTCCTCCTAGGGGTTATTCGAGATTTCTTAATCCAAAATGCAAGTAACGAGGCATTGGCTACCTTAAGAGAGTCATAGTTACTCGTCCCAATTGCTCACCCAGTCTGCCACTTTTCCTTACTGCGGCCAGTCTGCCAGAAGCGATATGTCACTCGTTGTGTATCTTAAGAGATTCATCGTTACTCTTTCCATAGGTTACTGGTATTCTCTGATTCAATGCCTCTCGTGACGAAAAAGTGGCTATCTTAATAGTGCAATACTTCTTCCTCCCAGTTGCTCACACAGTTTACAACTTTTTTGTGAAGTTTTTGTCTGCCAGAAACTATAATTCACTAGTTTTGTATCATAAAAGAGTCATCGTTTCTCCTCCTAGGGGTTTTCGAGATTTCTTAATCCAAACCGCAAGTAACGAGGCATTGGCTACCTTAAGAGAGTCATAGTTACTCGTCCCCATTGCTCAACCAGTCTGCCACTTTTTCTTACTGTGGCCAGTCTGCCAGAAGCGATATGTCACTCGTTGTGTATCTTAAGAGATTCATCGTTACTCCTTCCATAGGTTACTGGTATTCTCTGAGTCAATACCTCTCTTACGAAAAAGTGGCTATCTTAATAGTGCAATACTTCTTCCTCCGAGTTGCTCACACAGTTTACTACTTTTTGTGTACTTGCCAGTCTGCCAGAAGCGATATGTCACTAGTTGTGTATCATAAAAGAGTCATCGTTTCTCCTCCTAGGGGTTATTCGAGATTTCTTAATCCAAACCGCAAGTAACGAGGCATTGGCTACCTTAAGAGAGTCATAGTTACTCGTCCCAATTGCTCACCCAGTCTGCCACTTTTCCTTACTGCGGCCAGTCTGCCAGAAGCGATATGTCACTCGTTGTGTATCTTAAGAGATTCATCGTTACTCCTTCCATAGGTTACTGGTATTCTCTGAGTCAATACCTCTCGTGACGAAAAAGTGGCTATCTTAATAGTGCAATACTTCTTCCTCCGAGTTGCTCACACAGTTTACTACTTTTTGTGTAGTTTTTGTCTGCCAGAAACTATAATTCACTAGCTGTGTATCATAAAAGAGTCATCGTTTCTCCTCCTAGGGGTTTTCGAGATTTCTTAATCCAAACCGCAAGTAACGAGGCATTGGCTACCTTAAGAGAGTCATAGTTACTCGTCCCCATTGCTCAACCAGTCTGCCACTTTTTCTTACTGTGGCCAGTCTGCCAGAAGCGATATGTCACTCGTTGTGTATCTTAAGAGATTCATCGTTACTCCTTCCATAGGTTACTGGTATTCTCTGAGTCAATACCTCTCTTACGAAAAAGTGGCTATCTTAATAGTGCAATACTTCATCCTCCGAGTTGCTCACACAGTTTACTACCTTTTGTGTACTTGCCAGTCTGCCAGAAGCGATATGTCACTAGTTGTGTATCATAAAAGAGTCATCGTTTCTCCTCCTAGGGGTTATTCGAGATTTCTTAATCCAAACCGCAAGTAACGAGGCATTGGCTACCTTAAGAGAGTCATAGTTACTCGTCCCAATTGCTCACCCAGTCTGCCACTTTTCCTTACTGCGGCCAGTCTGCCAGAAGCGATATGTCACTCGTTGTGTATCTTAAGAGATTCATCGTTACTCCTTCCATAGGTTACTGGTATTCTCTGAGTCAATACCTCTCGTGACGAAAAAGTGGCTATCTTAATAGTGCAATACTTCTTCCTCCGAGTTGCTCACACAGTTTACTACTTTTTGTGTAGTTTTTGTCTGCCAGAAACTATAATTCACTAGCTGTGTATCATAAAAGAGTCATCGTTTCTCCTCCTAGGGGTTATTCGAGATTTCTTAATCCAAACCGCAAGTAACGAGGCATTGGCTACCTTAAGAGAGTCATAGTTACTCGTCCCAATTGCTCACCCAGTCTGCCACTTTTCCTTACTGCGGCCAGTCTGCCAGAAGCGATATGTCACTCGTTGTGTATCTTAAGAGATTCATCGTTACTCCTTCCATAGGTTACTGGTATTCTCTGAGTCAATACCTCTCGTGACGAAAAAGTGACTATCTTAATAGTGCAATACTTCTTCCTCCGAGTTGCTCACACAGTTTACTACTTTTTGTGTAGTTTTTGTCTGCCAGAAACTATAATTCACTAGCTGTGTATCATAAAAGAGTCATCATTTCTCCTCCTAGGGGTTATTCGAGACCTCTTAATGCAAACCGCAAGTAACGAGGCATTGGCTACCTTAAGAGAGTCATAGTTACTCGTCCCAATTGCTCACCCAGTCTGCCACTTTTCCTTACTGCGGCCAGTCTGCCAGAAGCGATATGTCACTCGTTGTGTATCTTAAGAGATTCATCGTTACTCTTTCCATAGGTTACTGGTATTCTCTGATTCAATGCCTCTCGTGACGAAAAAGTGGCTATCTTAATAGTGCAATACTTCTTCCTCCGAGTTGCTCACACAGTTTACTGCTTTTTGTGTAGTTTTTGTCTGCCAGAAACTATAATTCACTAGTTGTGTATCATAAAAGAGTCATCGTTTCTCCTCCTAGGGGTTATTCGAGATTTCTTAATCCAAAATGCAAGTAACGAGGCATTGGCTACCTTAAGAGAGTCATAGTTACTCGTCCCAATTGCTCACCCAGTCTGCCACTTTTCCTTACTGCGGCCAGTCTGCCAGAAGCGATATGTCACTCGTTGTGTATCTTAAGAGATTCATCGTTACTCTTTCCATAGGTTACTGGTATTCTCTGATTCAATGCCTCTCGTGACGAAAAAATGGCTATCTTAATAGTGCAATACTTCTTCCTCCCAGTTGCTCACACAGTTTACAACTTTTTTGTGAAGTTTTTGTCTGCCAGAAACTATAATTCACTAGTTTTGTATCATAAAAGAGTCATCGTTTCTCCTCCTAGGGGTTTTCGAGATTTCTTAATCCAAACCGCAAGTAACGAGGCATTGGCTACCTTAAGAGAGTCATAGTTACTCGTCCCCATTGCTCAACCAGTCTGCCACTTTTTCTTACTGTGGCCAGTCTGCCAGAAGCGATATGTCACTCGTTGTGTATCTTAAGAGATTCATCGTTACTCCTTCCATAGGTTACTGGTATTCTCTGAGTCAATACCTCTCTTACGAAAAAGTGGCTATCTTAATAGTGCAATACTTCTTCCTCCGAGTTGCTCACACAGTTTACTACTTTTTGTGTACTTGCCAGTCTGCCAGAAGCGATATGTCACTAGTTGTGTATCATAAAAGAGTCATCGTTTCTCCTCCTAGGGGTTATTCGAGATTTCTTAATCCAAACCGCAAGTAACGAGGCATTGGCTACCTTAAGAGAGTCATAGTTACTCGTCCCAATTGCTCACCCAGTCTGCCACTTTTTCTTACTGTGGCCAGTCTACCAGAAGCGATATGTCACTCGTTGTGTATCTTAAGAGATTCATCGTTACTCCTTCCATAGGTTACTGGTATTCTCTGAGTCAATACCTCTCTTACGAAAAAGTGGCTATCTTAATAGTGCAATACTTCTTCCTCCGAGTTGCTCACACAGTTTACTACTTTTTGTGTACTTGCCAGTCTGCCAGAAGCGATATGTCACTAGTTGTGTATCATAAAAGAGTCATCGTTTCTCCTCCTAGGGGTTATTCGAGATTGCTTAATCCAAACCGCAAGTAACGAGGCATTGGCTACCTTAAGAGAGTCATAGTTACTCGTCCCAATTGCTCACCCAGTCTGCCACTTTTCCTTACTGCGGCCAGTCTGCCAGAAGCGATATGTCACTCGTTGTGTATCTTAAGAGATTTATCGTTACTCTTTCCATAGGTTACTGGTATTCTCTGATTCAATGCCTCTCGTGACGAAAAAGTGGCTATCTTAATAGTGCAATACTTCTTCCTTCCATTTGCTCACACAGTTTACTACTTTTTTGTGTAGTTTTTGTCTGCCAGAAACTATAATTCACTAGTTTTGTATCATAAAAGAGTCATCGTTTCTCCTCCTAGGTGTTATTCGAGACCTCTTAATGCAAACCGCAAGTAACGAGGCATTGGCTACCTTAAGAGAGTCATAGTTACTCGTCCCAATTGCTCACCCAGTCTGCCACTTTTCCTTACTGCGGCCAGTCTGCCAGAAGCGATATGTCACTCGTTGTGTATCTTAAGAGATTCATCGTTACTCTTTCCATAGGTTACTGGTATTCTCTGATTCAATGCCTCTCGTGACGAAAAAGTGGCTATCTTAATAGTGCAATACTTCTTCCTCCGAGTTGCTCACACAGTTTACTGCTTTTTGTGTAGTTTTTGTCTGCCAGAAACTATAATTCACTAGTTTTGTATCATAAAAGAGTCATCGTTTCTCCTCCTAGGGGTTTTCGAGATTTCTTAATCCAAACCGCAAGTAACGAGGCATTGGCTACCTTAAGAGAGTCATAGTTACTCGTCCCCATTGCTCAACCAGTCTGCCACTTTTTCTTACTGTGGCCAGTCTGCCAGAAGCGATATGTCACTCGTTGTGTATCTTAAGAGATTCATCGTTACTCCTTCCATAGGTTACTGGTATTCTCTGAGTCAATACCTCTCTTACGAAAAAGTGGCTATCTTAATAGTGCAATACTTCTTCCTCCGAGTTGCTCACACAGTTTACTACTTTTTGTGTACTTGCCAGTCTGCCAGAAGCGATATGTCACTAGTTGTGTATCATAAAAGAGTCATCGTTTCTCCTCCTAGGGGTTATTCGAGATTTCTTAATCCAAACCGCAAGTAACGAGGCATTGGCTACCTTAAGAGAGTCATAGTTACTCGTCCCAATTGCTCACCCAGTCTGCCACTTTTCCTTACTGCGGCCAGTCTGCCAGAAGCGATATGTCACTCGTTGTGTATCTTAAGAGATTTATCGTTACTCTTTCCATAGGTTACTGGTATTCTCTGATTCAATGCCTCTCGTGACGAAAAAGTGGCTATCTTAATAGTGCAATACTTCTTCCTTCCATTTGCTCACACAGTTTACTACTTTTTTGTGTAGTTTTTGTCTGCCAGAAACTATAATTCACTAGTTTTGTATCATAAAAGAGTCATCGTTTCTCCTCCTAGGGGTTATTCGAGACCTCTTAATGCAAACCGCAAGTAACGAGGCATTGGCTACCTTAAGAGAGTCATAGTTACTCGTCCCAATTGCTCACCCAGTCTGCCACTTTTCCTTACTGCGGCCAGTCTGCCAGAAGCGATATGTCACTCGTTGTGTATCTTAAGAGATTCATCGTTACTCTTTCCATAGGTTACTGGTACTCTCTGATTCAATGCCTCTCGTGACAAAAAGGGGCTATCTTAATAGTGCAATACTTCTTCCTCCCAGTTGCTCACACAGTTTACTACTTTTTTGTGTAGTTTTTGTCTGCCAGAAACTATAATTCACTAGTTTTGTATCATAAAAGAGTCATCGTTTCTCCTCCTAGGGGTTTTCGAGATTTCTTAATCCAAACCGCAAGTAACGAGGCATTGGCTACCTTAAGAGAGTCATAGTTACTCGTCCCCATTGCTCAACCAGTCTGCCACTTTTTCTTACTGTGGCCAGTCTGCCAGAAGCGATATGTCACTCGTTGTGTATCTTAAGAGAGTCATCGTTACTCCTTCCATAGGTTACTGGTATTCTCTGAGTCAATACCTCTCTTACGAAAAAGTGGCTATCTTAATAGTGCAATACTTCTTCCTCCGAGTTGCTCACACAGTTTACTACTTTTTGTGTACTTGCCAGTCTGCCAGAAGCGATATGTCACTAGTTGTGTATCATAAAAGAGTCATCGTTTCTCCTCCTAGGGGTTATTCGAGATTTCTTAATCGAAACCGCAAGTAACGAGGCATTGGCTACCTTAAGAGAGTCATAGTTACTCGTCCCAATTGCTCACCCAGTCTGCCACTTTTCCTTACTGCGGCCAGTCTGCCAGAAGCGATATGTCACTCGTTGTGTATCCTAAGAGATTCATCGTTACTCCTTCCATAGGTTACTGGTATTCTCTGAGTCAATACCTCTCGTGACGAAAAAGTGGCTATCTTAATAGTGCAATACTTCTTCCTCCGAGTTGCTCACACAGTTTACTACTTTTTGTGTAGTTTTTGTCTGCCAGAAACTATAATTCACTAGCTGTGTATCATAAAAGAGTCATCATTTCTCCTCCTAGGGGTTATTCGAGACCTCTTAATGCAAACCGCAAGTAACGAGGCATTGGCTACCTTAAGAGAGTCATAGTTACTCGTCCCAATTGCTCACCCAGTCTGCCACTTTTCCTTACTGCGGCCAGTCTGCCAGAAGCGATATGTCACTCGTTGTGTATCTTAAGAGATTTATCGTTACTCTTTCCATAGGTTACTGGTATTCTCTGATTCAATGCCTCTCGTGACGAAAAAGTGGCTATCTTAATAGTGCAATACTTCTTCCTCCCAGTTGCTCACACAGTTTACTACTTTTTTGTGTAGTTTTTGTCTGCCAGAAACTATAATTCACTAGTTTTGTATCATAAAAGAGTCATCGTTTCTCCTCCTAGGGGTTATTCGAGACCTCTTAATCCAAACCGCAAGTAACGAGGCATTGGCTACCTTAAGAGAGTCATAGTTACTCGTCCCAATTGCTCACCCAGTCTGCCACTTGTCCTTACTGCGGCCAGTCTGCCAGAAGCGATATGTCACTCGTTGTGTATCTTAAGAGATTCATCGTTACTCTTTCCATAGGTTACTGGTATTCTCTGATTCAATGCCTCTCGTGACGAAAAAGTGGCTATCTTAATAGTGCAATACTTCTTCCTCCAAGTTGCTCACACAGTTTACTACTTTTTGTGTACTTGCCAGTCTGCCAGAAGCGATATGTCACTAGTTGTGTATCATAAAAGAGTCATCGTTTCTCCTCCTAGGGGTTATTCGAGATTTCTTAATCCAAACCGCAAGTAACGAGGCATTGGCTACCTTAAGAGAGTCATAGTTACTCGTCCCAATTGCTCACCCAGTCTGCCACTTTTCCTTACTGCGGCCAGTCTGCCAGAAGCGATATGTCACTCGTTGTGTATCTTAAGAGATTTATCGTTACTCTTTCCATAGGTTACTGGTATTCTCTGATTCAATGCCTCTCGTGACGAAAAATTGGCTATCTTAATAGTGCAATACTTCTTCCTTCCATTTGCTCACACAGTTTACTACTTTTTTGTGTAGTTTTTGTCTGCCAGAAACTATAATTCACTAGTTTTGTATCATAAAAGAGTCATCGTTTCTCCTCCTAGGGGTTATTCGAGACCTCTTAATGCAAACCGCAAGTAACGAGGCATTGGCTACCTTAAGAGAGTCATAGTTACTCGTCCCAATTGCTCACCCAGTCTGCCACTTTTCCTTACTGCGGCCAGTCTGCCAGAAGCGATATGTCACTCGTTGTGTATCTTAAGAGATTCATCGTTACTCTTTCCATAGGTTACTGGTATTCTCTGATTCAATGCCTCTCGTGACAAAAAGGGGCTATCTTAATAGTGCAATACTTCTTCCTCCCAGTTGCTCACACAGTTTACTACTTTTTTGTGTAGTTTTTGTCTGCCAGAAACTATAATTCACTAGTTTTGTATCATAAAAGAGTCATCGTTTCTCCTCCTAGGGGTTTTCGAGATTTCTTTATCCAAACCGCAAGTAACGAGGCATTGGCTACCTTAAGAGAGTCATAGTTACTCGTCCCCATTGCTCAACCAGTCTGCCACTTTTTCTTACTGTGGCCAGTCTGCCAGAAGCGATATGTCACTCGTTGTGTATCTTAAGAGAGTCATCGTTACTCCTTCCATAGGTTACTGGTATTCTCTGAGTCAATACCTCTCTTACGAAAAAGTGGCTATCTTAATAGTGCAATACTTCTTCCTCCGAGTTGCTCACACAGTTTACTACTTTTTGTGTACTTGCCAGTCTGCCAGAAGCGATATGTCACTAGTTGTGTATCATAAAAGAGTCATCGTTTCTCCTCCTAGGGGTTATTCGAGATTTCTTAATCGAAACCGCAAGTAACGAGGCATTGGCTACCTTAAGAGAGTCATAGTTACTCGTCCCAATTGCTCACCCAGTCTGCCACTTTTCCTTACTGCGGCCAGTCTGCCAGAAGCGATATGTCACTCGTTGTGTATCCTAAGAGATTCATCGTTACTCCTTCCATAGGTTACTGGTATTCTCTGAGTCAATACCTCTCGTGACGAAAAAGTGGCTATCTTAATAGTGCAATACTTCTTCCTCCAAGTTGCTCACACAGTTTACTACTTTTTGTGTAGTTTTTGTCTGCCAGAAACTATAATTCACTAGCTGTGTATCATAAAAGAGTCATCATTTCTCCTCCTAGGGGTTATTCGAGACCTCTTAATGCAAACCGCAAGTAACGAGGCATTGGCTACCTTAAGAGAGTCATAGTTACTCGTCCCAATTGCTCACCCAGTCTGCCACTTTTCCTTACTGCGGCCAGTCTGCCAGAAGCGATATGTCACTCGTTGTGTATCTTAAGAGATTTATCGTTACTCTTTCCATAGGTTACTGGTATTCTCTGATTCAATGCCTCTCGTGACGAAAAAGTGGCTATCTTAATAGTGCAATACTTCTTCCTCCCAGTTGCTCACACAGTTTACTACTTTTTTGTGTAGTTTTTGTCTGCCAGAAACTATAATTCACTAGTTTTGTATCATAAAAGAGTCATCGTTTCTCCTCCTAGGGGTTATTCGAGACCTCTTAATCCAAACCGCAAGTAACGAGGCATTGGCTACCTTAAGAGAGTCATAGTTACTCGTCCCAATTGCTCACCCAGTCTGCCACTTGTCCTTACTGCGGCCAGTCTGCCAGAAGCGATATGTCACTCGTTGTGTATCTTAAGAGATTCATCGTTACTCTTTCCATAGGTTACTGGTATTCTCTGATTCAATGCCTCTCGTGACGAAAAAGTGGCTATCTTAATAGTGCAATACTTCTTCCTCCCAGTTGCTCACACAGTTTACTACTTTTTTGTGTAGTTTTTGTCTGCCAGAAACTATAATTCACTAGTTTTGTATCATAAAAGAGTCATCGTTTCTCCTCCTAGGGGTTTTCGAGATTTCTTAATCCAAACCGCAAGTAACGAGGCATTGGCTACCTTAAGAGAGTCATAGTTACTCGTCCCCATTGCTCAACCAGTCTGCCACTTTTTCTTACTGTGGCCAGTCTGCCAGAAGCGATATGTCACTCGTTGTGTATCTTAAGAGATTCATCATTTCTCCTTCCATAGGTTACTGGTATTCTCTGAGTCAATACCTCTCTTACGAAAAAGTGGCTATCTTAATAGTGCAATACTTCTTCCTCCGAGTTGCTCACACAGTTTACTACTTTTTGTGTACTTGCCAGTCTGCCAGAAGCGATATGTCACTAGTTGTGTATCATAAAAGAGTCATCGTTTCTCCTCCTAGGGGTTATTCGAGATTTCTTAATCCAAACCGCAAGTAACGAGGCATTGGCCACCTTAAGAGAGTCATAGTTACTCGTTCCAATTGCTCACCCAGTCTGCCACTTTTTCTTACTGTGGCCAGTCTGCCAGAAGCGATATGTCACTCGTTGTGTATCTTAAGAGATTCATCGTTACTCCTTCCATAGGTTACTGGTATTCTCTGAGTCAATACCTCTCTTACGAAAAAGTGGCTATCTTAATAGTGCAATACTTCTTCCTCCGAGTTGCTCACACAGTTTACTACTTTTTGTGTACTTGCCAGTCTGCCAGAAGCGATATGTCACTAGTTGTGTATCATAAAAGAGTCATCGTTTCTCCTCCTAGGGGTTATTCGAGATTTCTTAATCCAAACCGCAAGTAACGAGGCATTGGCTACCTTAAGAGAGTCATAGTTACTCGTCCCAATTGCTCACCCAGTCTGCCACTTTTCCTTACTGCGGCCAGTCTGCCAGAAGCGATATGTCACTCGTTGTGTATCTTAAGAGATTTATCGTTACTCTTTCCATAGGTTACTGGTATTCTCTGATTCAATGCCTCTCGTGACGAAAAATTGGCTATCTTAATAGTGCAATACTTCTTCCTTCCATTTGCTCACACAGTTTACTACTTTTTTGTGTAGTTTTTGTCTGCCAGAAACTATAATTCACTAGTTTTGTATCATAAAAGAGTCATCGTTTCTCCTCCTAGGGGTTATTCGAGACCTCTTAATGCAAACCGCAAGTAACGAGGCATTGGCTACCTTAAGAGAGTCATAGTTACTCGTCCCAATTGCTCACCCAGTCTGCCACTTTTCCTTACTGCGGCCAGTCTGCCAGAAGCGATATGTCACTCGTTGTGTATCTTAAGAGATTCATCGTTACTCTTTCCATAGGTTACTGGTATTCTCTGATTCAATGCCTCTCGTGACAAAAAGGGGCTATCTTAATAGTGCAATACTTCTTCCTCCCAGTTGCTCACACAGTTTACTACTTTTTTGTGTAGTTTTTGTCTGCCAGAAACTATAATTCACTAGTTTTGTATCATAAAAGAGTCATCGTTTCTCCTCCTAGGGGTTTTCGAGATTTCTTAATCCAAACCGCAAGTAACGAGGCATTGGCTACCTTAAGAGAGTCATAGTTACTCGTCCCCATTGCTCAACCAGTCTGCCACTTTTTCTTACTGTGGCCAGTCTGCCAGAAGCGATATGTCACTCGTTGTGTATCTTAAGAGAGTCATCGTTACTCCTTCCATAGGTTACTGGTATTCTCTGAGTCAATACCTCTCTTACGAAAAAGTGGCTATCTTAATAGTGCAATACTTCTTCCTCCGAGTTGCTCACACAGTTTACTACTTTTTGTGTACTTGCCAGTCTGCCAGAAGCGATATGTCACTAGTTGTGTATCATAAAAGAGTCATCGTTTCTCCTCCTAGGGGTTATTCGAGATTTCTTAATCGAAACCGCAAGTAACGAGGCATTGGCTACCTTAAGAGAGTCATAGTTACTCGTCCCAATTGCTCACCCAGTCTGCCACTTTTCCTTACTGCGGCCAGTCTGCCAGAAGCGATATGTCACTCGTTGTGTATCTTAAGAGATTTATCGTTACTCTTTCCATAGGTTACTGGTATTCTCTGATTCAATGCCTCTCGTGACGAAAAAGTGGCTATCTTAATAGTGCAATACTTCTTCCTCCCAGTTGCTCACACAGTTTACTACTTTTTTGTGTAGTTTTTGTCTGCCAGAAACTATAATTCACTAGTTTTGTATCATAAAAGAGTCATCGTTTCTCCTCCTAGGGGTTATTCGAGACCTCTTAATCCAAACCGCAAGTAACGAGGCATTGGCTACCTTAAGAGAGTCATAGTTACTCGTCCCAATTGCTCACCCAGTCTGCCACTTGTCCTTACTGCGGCCAGTCTGCCAGAAGCGATATGTCACTCGTTGTGTATCTTAAGAGATTCATCGTTACTCTTTCCATAGGTTACTGGTATTCTCTGATTCAATGCCTCTCGTGACGAAAAAGTGGCTATCTTAATAGTGCAATACTTCTTCCTCCCAGTTGCTCACACAGTTTACTACTTTTTTGTGTAGTTTTTGTCTGCCAGAAACTATAATTCACTAGTTTTGTATCATAAAAGAGTCATCGTTTCTCCTCCTAGGGGTTTTCGAGATTTCTTAATCCAAACCGCAAGTAACGAGGCATTGGCTACCTTAAGAGAGTCATAGTTACTCGTCCCCATTGCTCAACCAGTCTGCCACTTTTTCTTACTGTGGCCAGTCTGCCAGAAGCGATATGTCACTCGTTGTGTATCTTAAGAGATTCATCATTTCTCCTTCCATAGGTTACTGGTATTCTCTGAGTCAATACCTCTCTTACGAAAAAGTGGCTATCTTAATAGTGCAATACTTCTTCCTCCGAGTTGCTCACACAGTTTACTACTTTTTGTGTACTTGCCAGTCTGCCAGAAGCGATATGTCACTAGTTGTGTATCATAAAAGAGTCATCGTTTCTCCTCCTAGGGGTTATTCGAGATTTCTTAATCCAAACCGCAAGTAACGAGGCATTGGCTACCTTAAGAGAGTCATAGTTACTCGTTCCAATTGCTCACCCAGTCTGCCACTTTTTCTTACTGTGGCCAGTCTGCCAGAAGCGATATGTCACTCGTTGTGTATCTTAAGAGATTCATCGTTACTCCTTCCATAGGTTACTGGTATTCTCTGAGTCAATACCTCTCTTACGAAAAAGTGGCTATCTTAATAGTGCAATACTTCTTCCTCCGAGTTGCTCACACAGTTTACTACTTTTTGTGTACTTGCCAGTCTGCCAGAAGCGATATGTCACTAGTTGTGTATCATAAAAGAGTCATCGTTTCTCCTCCTAGGGGTTATTCGAGATTTCTTAATCCAAACCGCAAGTAACGAGGCATTGGCTACCTTAAGAGAGTCATAGTTACTCGTCCCAATTGCTCACCCAGTCTGCCACTTTTCCTTACTGCGGCCAGTCTGCCAGAAGCGATATGTCACTCGTTGTGAATCTTAAGAGATTTATCGTTACTCTTTCCATAGGTTACTGGTATTCTCTGATTCAATGCCTCTCGTGACGAAAAATTGGCTATCTTAATAGTGCAATACTTCTTCCTTCCATTTGCTCACACAGTTTACTACTTTTTTGTGTAGTTTTTGTCTGCCAGAAACTATAATTCACTAGTTTTGTATCATAAAAGAGTCATCGTTTCTCCTCCTAGGGGTTATTCGAGACCTCTTAATGCAAACCGCAAGTAACGAGGCATTGGCTACCTTAAGAGAGTCATAGTTACTCGTCCCAATTGCTCACCCAGTCTGCCACTTTTCCTTACTGCGGCCAGTCTGCCAGAAGCGATATGTCACTCGTTGTGTATCTTAAGAGATTCATCGTTACTCTTTCCATAGGTTACTGGTATTCTCTGATTCAATGCCTCTCGTGACGAAAAAGTGGCTATCTTAATAGTGCAATACTTCTTCCTCCCAGTTGCTCACACAGTTTACTACTTTTTTGTGTAGTTTTTGTCTGCCAGAAACTATAATTCACTAGTTTTGTATCATAAAAGAGTCATCGTTTCTCCTCCTAGGGGTTATTCGAGACCTCTTAATCCAAACCGCAAGTAACGAGGCATTGGCTACCTTAAGAGAGTCATAGTTACTCGTCCCAATTGCTCACCCAGTCTGCCACTTGTCCTTACTGCGGCCAGTCTGCCAGAAGCGATATGTCACTCGTTGTGTATCTTAAGAGATTCATCGTTACTCTTTCCATAGGTTACTGGTATTCTCTGATTCAATGCCTCTCGTGACGAAAAAGTGGCTATCTTAATAGTGCAATACTTCTTCCTCCCAGTTGCTCACACAGTTTACTACTTTTTTGTGTAGTTTTTGTCTGCCAGAAACTATAATTCACTAGTTTTGTATCATAAAAGAGTCATCGTTTCTCCTCCTAGGGGTTTTCGAGATTTCTTAATCCAAACCGCAAGTAACGAGGCATTGGCTACCTTAAGAGAGTCATAGTTACTCGTCCCCATTGCTCAACCAGTCTGCCACTTTTTCTTACTGTGGCCAGTCTGCCAGAAGCGATATGTCACTCGTTGTGTATCTTAAGAGATTCATCATTTCTCCTTCCATAGGTTACTGGTATTCTCTGAGTCAATACCTCTCTTACGAAAAAGTGGCTATCTTAATAGTGCAATACTTCTTCCTCCGAGTTACTCACACAGTTTACTACTTTTTGTGTACTTGCCAGTCTGCCAGAAGCGATATGTCACTAGTTGTGTATCATAAAAGAGTCATCGTTTCTCCTCCTAGGGGTTATTCGAGATTTCTTAATCCAAACCGCAAGTAACGAGGCATTGGCTACCTTAAGAGAGTCATAGTTACTCGTCCCAATTGCTCACCCAGTCTGCCACTTTTCCTTACTGCGGCCAGTCTGCCAGAAGCGATATGTCACTCGTTGTGTATCTTAAGAGATTTATCGTTACTCTTTCCATAGGTTACTGGTATTCTCTGATTCAATGCCTCTCGTGACGAAAAAGTGGCTATCTTAATAGTGCAATACTTCTTCCTTCCATTTGCTCACACAGTTTACTACTTTTTTGTGTAGTTTTTGTCTGCCAGAAACTATAATTCACTAGTTTTGTATCATAAAAGAGTCATCGTTTCTCCTCCTAGGGGTTATTCGAGACCTCTTAATGCAAACCGCAAGTAACGAGGCATTGGCTACCTTAAGAGAGTCATAGTTACTCGTCCCAATTGCTCACCCAGTCTGCCACTTTTCCTTACTGCGGCCAGTCTGCCAGAAGCGATATGTCACTCGTTGTGTATCTTAAGAGATTCATCGTTACTCTTTCCATAGGTTACTGGTACTCTCTGATTCAATGCCTCTCGTGACAAAAAGGGGCTATCTTAATAGTGCAATACTTCTTCCTCCCAGTTGCTCACACAGTTTACTACTTTTTTCTGTAGTTTTTGTCTGCCAGAAACTATAATTCACTAGTTTTGTATCATAAAAGAGTCATCGTTTCTCCTCCTAGGGGTTTTCGAGATTTCTTAATCCAAACCGCAAGTAACGAGGCATTGGCTACCTTAAGAGAGTCATAGTTACTCGTCCCCATTGCTCAACCAGACTGCCACTTTTTCTTACTGTGGCCAGTCTGCCAGAAGCGATATGTCACTCGTTGTGTATCTTAAGAGATTCATCGTTACTCCTTCCATAGGTTACTGGTATTCTCTGAGTCAATACCTCTCTTACGAAAAAGTGGCTATCTTAATAGTGCAATACTTCTTCCTCCGAGTTGCTCATACAGTTTACTACTTTTTGTGTACTTGCCAGTCTGCCAGAAGCGATATGTCACTAGTTGTGTATCATAAAAGAGTCATCGTTTCTCCTCCTAGGGGTTATTCGAGATTTCTTAATCCAAACCGCAAGTAACGAGGCATTGGCTACCTTAAGAGAGTCATAGTTACTCGTCCCAATTGCTCACCCAGTCTGCCACTTTTCCTTACTGCGGCCAGTCTGCCAGAAGCGATATGTCACTCGTTGTGTATCCTAAGAGATTCATCGTTACTCCTTCCATAGGTTACTGGTATTCTCTGAGTCAATACCTCTCGTGACGAAAAAGTGGCTATCTTAATAGTGCAATACTTCTTCCTCCGAGTTGCTCACACAGTTTACTACTTTTTGTGTAGTTTTTGTCTGCCAGAAACTATAATTCACTAGCTGTGTATCATAAAAGAGTCATCATTTCTCCTCCTAGGGGTTATTCGAGACCTCTTAATGCAAACCGCAAGTAACGAGGCATTGGCTACCTTAAGAGAGTCATAGTTACTCGTCCCAATTGCTCACCCAGTCTGCCACTTTTCCTTACTGCGGCCAGTCTGCCAGAAGCGATATGTCACTCGTTGTGTATCTTAAGAGATTCATCGTTACTCTTTCCATAGGTTACTGGTATTCTCTGATTCAATGCCTCTCGTGACGAAAAAGTGGCTATCTTAATAGTGCAATACTTCTTCCTCCGAGTTGCTCACACAGTTTACTGCTTTTTGTGTAGTTTTTGTCTGCCAGAAACTATAATTCACTAGTTGTGTATCATAAAAGAGTCATCGTTTCTCCTCCTAGGGGTTATTCGAGATTTCTTAATCCAAAATGCAAGTAACGAGGCATTGGCTACCTTAAGAGAGTCATAGTTACTCGTCCCAATTGCTCACCCAGTCTGCCACTTTTCCTTACTGCGGCCAGTCTGCCAGAAGCGATATGTCACTCGTTGTGTATCTTAAGAGATTCATCATTTCTCCTTCCATAGGTTACTGGTATTCTCTGAGTCAATACCTCTCTTACGAAAAAGTGGCTATCTTAATAGTGCAATACTTCTTCCTCCGAGTTGCTCACACAGTTTACTACTTTTTGTGTACTTGCCAGTCTGCCAGAAGCGATATGTCACTAGTTGTGTATCATAAAAGAGTCATCGTTTCTCCTCCTAGGGGTTATTCGAGATTTCTTAATCCAAACCGCAAGTAACGAGGCATTGGCTACCTTAAGAGAGTCATAGTTACTCGTTCCAATTGCTCACCCAGTCTGCCACTTTTTCTTACTGTGGCCAGTCTGCCAGAAGCGATATGTCACTCGTTGTGTATCTTAAGAGATTCATCGTTACTCCTTCCATAGGTTACTGGTATTCTCTGAGTCAATACCTCTCTTACGAAAAAGTGGCTATCTTAATAGTGCAATACTTCTTCCTCCGAGTTGCTCACACAGTTTACTACTTTTTGTGTACTTGCCAGTCTGCCAGAAGCGATATGTCACTAGTTGTGTATCATAAAAGAGTCATCGTTTCTCCTCCTAGGGGTTATTCGAGATTTCTTAATCCAAACCGCAAGTAACGAGGCATTGGCTACCTTAAGAGAGTCATAGTTACTCGTCCCAATTGCTCACCCAGTCTGCCACTTTTCCTTACTGCGGCCAGTCTGCCAGAAGCGATATGTCACTCGTTGTGTATCTTAAGAGATTTATCGTTACTCTTTCCATAGGTTACTGGTATTCTCTGATTCAATGCCTCTCGTGACGAAAAATTGGCTATCTTAATAGTGCAATACTTCTTCCTTCCATTTGCTCACACAGTTTACTACTTTTTTGTGTAGTTTTTGTCTGCCAGAAACTATAATTCACTAGTTTTGTATCATAAAAGAGTCATCGTTTCTCCTCCTAGGGGTTATTCGAGACCTCTTAATGCAAACCGCAAGTAACGAGGCATTGGCTACCTTAAGAGAGTCATAGTTACTCGTCCCAATTGCTCACCCAGTCTGCCACTTTTCCTTACTGCGGCCAGTCTGCCAGAAGCGATATGTCACTCGTTGTGTATCTTAAGAGATTCATCGTTACTCTTTCCATAGGTTACTGGTATTCTCTGATTCAATGCCTCTCGTGACAAAAAGGGGCTATCTTAATAGTGCAATACTTCTTCCTCCCAGTTGCTCACACAGTTTACTACTTTTTTGTGTAGTTTTTGTCTGCCAGAAACTATAATTCACTAGTTTTGTATCATAAAAGAGTCATCGTTTCTCCTCCTAGGGGTTTTCGAGATTTCTTAATCCAAACCGCAAGTAACGAGGCATTGGCTACCTTAAGAGAGTCATAGTTACTCGTCCCCATTGCTCAACCAGTCTGCCACTTTTTCTTACTGTGGCCAGTCTGCCAGAAGCGATATGTCACTCGTTGTGTATCTTAAGAGAGTCATCGTTACTCCTTCCATAGGTTACTGGTATTCTCTGAGTCAATACCTCTCTTACGAAAAAGTGGCTATCTTAATAGTGCAATACTTCTTCCTCCGAGTTGCTCACACAGTTTACTACTTTTTGTGTACTTGCCAGTCTGCCAGAAGCGATATGTCACTAGTTGTGTATCATAAAAGAGTCATCGTTTCTCCTCCTAGGGGTTATTCGAGATTTCTTAATCGAAACCGCAAGTAACGAGGCATTGGCTACCTTAAGAGAGTCATAGTTACTCGTCCCAATTGCTCACCCAGTCTGCCACTTTTCCTTACTGCGGCCAGTCTGCCAGAAGCGATATGTCACTCGTTGTGTATCCTAAGAGATTCATCGTTACTCCTTCCATAGGTTACTGGTATTCTCTGAGTCAATACCTCTCGTGACGAAAAAGTGGCTATCTTAATAGTGCAATACTTCTTCCTCCAAGTTGCTCACACAGTTTACTACTTTTTGTGTAGTTTTTGTCTGCCAGAAACTATAATTCACTAGCTGTGTATCATAAAAGAGTCATCATTTCTCCTCCTAGGGGTTATTCGAGACCTCTTAATGCAAACCGCAAGTAACGAGGCATTGGCTACCTTAAGAGAGTCATAGTTACTCGTCCCAATTGCTCACCCAGTCTGCCACTTTTCCTTACTGCGGCCAGTCTGCCAGAAGCGATATGTCACTCGTTGTGTATCTTAAGAGATTTATCGTTACTCTTTCCATAGGTTACTGGTATTCTCTGATTCAATGCCTCTCGTGACGAAAAAGTGGCTATCTTAATAGTGCAATACTTCTTCCTCCCAGTTGCTCACACAGTTTACTACTTTTTTGTGTAGTTTTTGTCTGCCAGAAACTATAATTCACTAGTTTTGTATCATAAAAGAGTCATCGTTTCTCCTCCTAGGGGTTATTCGAGACCTCTTAATCCAAACCGCAAGTAACGAGGCATTGGCTACCTTAAGAGAGTCATAGTTACTCGTCCCAATTGCTCACCCAGTCTGCCACTTGTCCTTACTGCGGCCAGTCTGCCAGAAGCGATATGTCACTCGTTGTGTATCTTAAGAGATTCATCGTTACTCTTTCCATAGGTTACTGGTATTCTCTGATTCAATGCCTCTCGTGACGAAAAAGTGGCTATCTTAATAGTGCAATACTTCTTCCTCCCAGTTGCTCACACAGTTTACTACTTTTTTGTGTAGTTTTTGTCTGCCAGAAACTATAATTCACTAGTTTTGTATCATAAAAGAGTCATCGTTTCTCCTCCTAGGGGTTTTCGAGATTTCTTAATCCAAACCGCAAGTAACGAGGCATTGGCTACCTTAAGAGAGTCATAGTTACTCGTCCCCATTGCTCAACCAGTCTGCCACTTTTTCTTACTGTGGCCAGTCTGCCAGAAGCGATATGTCACTCGTTGTGTATCTTAAGAGATTCATCATTTCTCCTTCCATAGGTTACTGGTATTCTCTGAGTCAATACCTCTCTTACGAAAAAGTGGCTATCTTAATAGTGCAATACTTCTTCCTCCGAGTTGCTCACACAGTTTACTACTTTTTGTGTACTTGCCAGTCTGCCAGAAGCGATATGTCACTAGTTGTGTATCATAAAAGAGTCATCGTTTCTCCTCCTAGGGGTTATTCGAGATTTCTTAATCCAAACCGCAAGTAACGAGGCATTGGCTACCTTAAGAGAGTCATAGTTACTCGTTCCAATTGCTCACCCAGTCTGCCACTTTTTCTTACTGTGGCCAGTCTGCCAGAAGCGATATGTCACTCGTTGTGTATCTTAAGAGATTCATCGTTACTCCTTCCATAGGTTACTGGTATTCTCTGAGTCAATACCTCTCTTACGAAAAAGTGGCTATCTTAATAGTGCAATACTTCTTCCTCCGAGTTGCTCACACAGTTTACTACTTTTTGTGTACTTGCCAGTCTGCCAGAAGCGATATGTCACTAGTTGTGTATCATAAAAGAGTCATCGTTTCTCCTCCTAGGGGTTATTCGAGATTTCTTAATCCAAACCGCAAGTAACGAGGCATTGGCTACCTTAAGAGAGTCATAGTTACTCGTCCCAATTGCTCACCCAGTCTGCCACTTTTCCTTACTGCGGCCAGTCTGCCAGAAGCGATATGTCACTCGTTGTGAATCTTAAGAGATTTATCGTTACTCTTTCCATAGGTTACTGGTATTCTCTGATTCAATGCCTCTCGTGACGAAAAATTGGCTATCTTAATAGTGCAATACTTCTTCCTTCCATTTGCTCACACAGTTTACTACTTTTTTGTGTAGTTTTTGTCTGCCAGAAACTATAATTCACTAGTTTTGTATCATAAAAGAGTCATCGTTTCTCCTCCTAGGGGTTATTCGAGACCTCTTAATGCAAACCGCAAGTAACGAGGCATTGGCTACCTTAAGAGAGTCATAGTTACTCGTCCCAATTGCTCACCCAGTCTGCCACTTTTCCTTACTGCGGCCAGTCTGCCAGAAGCGATATGTCACTCGTTGTGTATCTTAAGAGATTCATCGTTACTCTTTCCATAGGTTACTGGTATTCTCTGATTCAATGCCTCTCGTGACAAAAAGGGGCTATCTTAATAGTGCAATACTTCTTCCTCCCAGTTGCTCACACAGTTTACTACTTTTTTGTGTAGTTTTTGTCTGCCAGAAACTATAATTCACTAGTTTTGTATCATAAAAGAGTCATCGTTTCTCCTCCTAGGGGTTATTCGAGACCTCTTAATCCAAACCGCAAGTAACGAGGCATTGGCTACCTTAAGAGAGTCATAGTTACTCGTCCCAATTGCTCACCCAGTCTGCCACTTGTCCTTACTGCGGCCAGTCTGCCAGAAGCGATATGTCACTCGTTGTGTATCTTAAGAGATTCATCGTTACTCTTTCCATAGGTTACTGGTATTCTCTGATTCAATGCCTCTCGTGACGAAAAAGTGGCTATCTTAATAGTGCAATACTTCTTCCTCCCAGTTGCTCACACAGTTTACTACTTTTTTGTGTAGTTTTTGTCTGCCAGAAACTATAATTCACTAGTTTTGTATCATAAAAGAGTCATCGTTTCTCCTCCTAGGGGTTTTCGAGATTTCTTAATCCAAACCGCAAGTAACGAGGCATTGGCTACCTTAAGAGAGTCATAGTTACTCGTCCCCATTGCTCAACCAGTCTGCCACTTTTTCTTACTGTGGCCAGTCTGCCAGAAGCGATATGTCACTCGTTGTGTATCTTAAGAGATTCATCATTTCTCCTTCCATAGGTTACTGGTATTCTCTGAGTCAATACCTCTCTTACGAAAAAGTGGCTATCTTAATAGTGCAATACTTCTTCCTCCGAGTTACTCACACAGTTTACTACTTTTTGTGTACTTGCCAGTCTGCCAGAAGCGATATGTCACTAGTTGTGTATCATAAAAGAGTCATCGTTTCTCCTCCTAGGGGTTATTCGAGATTTCTTAATCCAAACCGCAAGTAACGAGGCATTGGCTACCTTAAGAGAGTCATAGTTACTCGTCCCAATTGCTCACCCAGTCTGCCACTTTTCCTTACTGCGGCCAGTCTGCCAGAAGCGATATGTCACTCGTTGTGTATCTTAAGAGATTTATCGTTACTCTTTCCATAGGTTACTGGTATTCTCTGATTCAATGCCTCTCGTGACGAAAAAGTGGCTATCTTAATAGTGCAATACTTCTTCCTTCCATTTGCTCACACAGTTTACTACTTTTTTGTGTAGTTTTTGTCTGCCAGAAACTATAATTCACTAGTTTTGTATCATAAAAGAGTCATCGTTTCTCCTCCTAGGGGTTATTCGAGACCTCTTAATGCAAACCGCAAGTAACGAGGCATTGGCTACCTTAAGAGAGTCATAGTTACTCGTCCCAATTGCTCACCCAGTCTGCCACTTTTCCTTACTGCGGCCAGTCTGCCAGAAGCGATATGTCACTCGTTGTGTATCTTAAGAGATTCATCGTTACTCTTTCCATAGGTTACTGGTACTCTCTGATTCAATGCCTCTCGTGACAAAAAGGGGCTATCTTAATAGTGCAATACTTCTTCCTCCCAGTTGCTCACACAGTTTACTACTTTTTTCTGTAGTTTTTGTCTGCCAGAAACTATAATTCACTAGTTTTGTATCATAAAAGAGTCATCGTTTCTCCTCCTAGGGGTTTTCGAGATTTCTTAATCCAAACCGCAAGTAACGAGGCATTGGCTACCTTAAGAGAGTCATAGTTACTCGTCCCCATTGCTCAACCAGTCTGCCACTTTTTCTTACTGTGGCCAGTCTGCCAGAAGCGATATGTCACTCGTTGTGTATCTTAAGAGATTCATCGTTACTCCTTCCATAGGTTACTGGTATTCTCTGAGTCAATACCTCTCTTACGAAAAAGTGGCTATCTTAATAGTGCAATACTTCTTCCTCCGAGTTGCTCATACAGTTTACTACTTTTTGTGTACTTGCCAGTCTGCCAGAAGCGATATGTCACTAGTTGTGTATCATAAAAGAGTCATCGTTTCTCCTCCTAGGGGTTATTCGAGATTTCTTAATCCAAACCGCAAGTAACGAGGCATTGGCTACCTTAAGAGAGTCATAGTTACTCGTCCCAATTGCTCACCCAGTCTGCCACTTTTCCTTACTGCGGCCAGTCTGCCAGAAGCGATATGTCACTCGTTGCGTATCCTAAGAGATTCATCGTTACTCCTTCCATAGGTTACTGGTATTCTCTGAGTCAATACCTCTCGTGACGAAAAAGTGGCTATCTTAATAGTGCAATACTTCTTCCTCCGAGTTGCTCACACAGTTTACTACTTTTTGTGTAGTTTTTGTCTGCCAGAAACTATAATTCACTAGCTGTGTATCATAAAAGAGTCATCATTTCTCCTCCTAGGGGTTATTCGAGACCTCTTAATGCAAACCGCAAGTAACGAGGCATTGGCTACCTTAAGAGAGTCATAGTTACTCGTCCCAATTGCTCACCCAGTCTGCCACTTTTCCTTACTGCGGCCAGTCTGCCAGAAGCGATATGTCACTCGTTGTGTATCTTAAGAGATTCATCGTTACTCTTTCCATAGGTTACTGGTATTCTCTGATTCAATGCCTCTCGTGACGAAAAAGTGGCTATCTTAATAGTGCAATACTTCTTCCTCCGAGTTGCTCACACAGTTTACTGCTTTTTGTGTAGTTTTTGTCTGCCAGAAACTATAATTCACTAGTTGTGTATCATAAAAGAGTCATCGTTTCTCCTCCTAGGGGTTATTCGAGATTTCTTAATCCAAAATGCAAGTAACGAGGCATTGGCTACCTTAAGAGAGTCATAGTTACTCGTCCCAATTGCTCACCCAGTCTGCCACTTTTCCTTACTGCGGCCAGTCTGCCAGAAGCGATATGTCACTCGTTGTGTATCTTAAGAGATTCATCGTTACTCTTTCCATAGGTTACTGGTATTCTCTGATTCAATGCCTCTCGTGACGAAAAAGTGGCTATCTTAATAGTGCAATACTTCTTCCTCCCAGTTGCTCACACAGTTTACTACTTTTTTGTGAAGTTTTTGTCTGCCAGAAACTATAATTCACTAGTTTTGTATCATAAAAGAGTCATCGTTTCTCCTCCTAGGGGTTTTCGAGATTTCTTAATCCAAACCGCAAGTAACGAGGCATTGGCTACCTTAAGAGAGTCATAGTTACTCGTCCCCATTGCTCAACCAGTCTGCCACTTTTTCTTACTGTGGCCAGTCTGCCAGAAGCGATATGTCACTCGTTGTGTATCTTAAGAGATTCATCGTTACTCCTTCCATAGGTTACTGGTATTCTCTGAGTCAATACCTCTCTTACGAAAAAGTGGCTATCTTAATAGTGCAATACTTCTTCCTCCGAGTTGCTCACACAGTTTACTACTTTTTGTGTACTTGCCAGTCTGCCAGAAGCGATATGTCACTAGTTGTGTATCATAAAAGAGTCATCGTTTCTCCTCCTAGGGGTTATTCGAGATTTCTTAATCCAAACCGCAAGTAACGAGGCATTGGCTACCTTAAGAGAGTCATAGTTACTCGTTCCAATTGCTCACCCAGTCTGCCACTTTTTCTTACTGTGGCCAGTCTGCCAGAAGCGATATGTCACTCATTGTGTATCTTAAGAGATTCATCGTTACTCCTTCCATAGGTTACTGGTATTCTCTGAGTCAATACCTCTCTTACGAAAAAGTGGCTATCTTAATAGTGCAATACTTCTTCCTCCGAGTTGCTCACACAGTTTACTACTTTTTGTGTACTTGCCAGTCTGCCAGAAGCGATATGTCACTAGTTGTGTATCATAAAAGAGTCATCGTTTCTCCTCCTAGGGGTTATTCGAGATTGCTTAATCCAAACCGCAAGTAACGAGGCATTGGCTACCTTAAGAGAGTCATAGTTACTCGTCCCAATTGCTCACCCAGTCTGCCACTTTTCCTTACTGCGGCCAGTCTGCCAGAAGCGATATGTCACTCGTTGTGTATCTTAAGAGATTTATCGTTACTCTTTCCATAGGTTACTGGTATTCTCTGATTCAATGCCTCTCGTGACGAAAAAGTGGCTATCTTAATAGTGCAATACTTCTTCCTTCCATTTGCTCACACAGTTTACTACTTTTTTGTGTAGTTTTTGTCTGCCAGAAACTATAATTCACTAGTTTTGTATCATAAAAGAGTCATCGTTTCTCCTCCTAGGGGTTATTCGAGACCTCTTAATGCAAACCGCAAGTAACGAGGCATTGGCTACCTTAAGAGAGTCATAGTTACTCGTCCCAATTGCTCACCCAGTCTGCCACTTTTCCTTACTGCGGCCAGTCTGCCAGAAGCGATATGTCACTCGTTGTGTATCTTAAGAGATTCATCGTTACTCTTTCCATAGGTTACTGGTATTCTCTGATTCAATGCCTCTCGTGACGAAAAAGTGGCTATCTTAATAGTGCAATACTTCTTCCTCCGAGTTGCTCACACAGTTTACTGCTTTTTGTGTAGTTTTTGTCTGCCAGAAACTATAATTCACTAGTTGTGTATCATAAAAGAGTCATCGTTTCTCCTCCTAGGGGTTATTCGAGATTTCTTAATCCAAAATGCAAGTAACGAGGCATTGGCTACCTTAAGAGAGTCATAGTTACTCGTCCCAATTGCTCACCCAGTCTGCCACTTTTCCTTACTGCGGCCAGTCTGCCAGAAGCGATATGTCACTCGTTGTGTATCTTAAGAGATTCATCGTTACTCTTTCCATAGGTTACTGGTATTCTCTGATTCAATGCCTCTCGTGACGAAAAAGTGGCTATCTTAATAGTGCAATACTTCTTCCTCCCAGTTGCTCACACAGTTTACTACTTTTTTGTGAAGTTTTTGTCTGCCAGAAACTATAATTCACTAGTTTTGTATCATAAAAGAGTCATCGTTTCTCCTCCTAGGGGTTTTCGAGATTTCTTAATCCAAACCGCAAGTAACGAGGCATTGGCTACCTTAAGAGAGTCATAGTTACTCGTCCCCATTGCTCAACCAGTCTGCCACTTTTTCTTACTGTGGCCAGTCTGCCAGAAGCGATATGTCACTCGTTGTGTATCTTAAGAGATTCATCGTTACTCCTTCCATAGGTTACTGGTATTCTCTGAGTCAATACCTCTCTTACGAAAAAGTGGCTATCTTAATAGTGCAATACTTCTTCCTCCGAGTTGCTCACACAGTTTACTACTTTTTGTGTACTTGCCAGTCTGCCAGAAGCGATATGTCACTAGTTGTGTATCATAAAAGAGTCATCGTTTCTCCTCCTAGGGGTTATTCGAGATTGCTTAATCCAAACCGCAAGTAACGAGGCATTGGCTACCTTAAGAGAGTCATAGTTACTCGTCCCAATTGCTCACCCAGTCTGCCACTTTTCCTTACTGCGGCCAGTCTGCCAGAAGCGATATGTCACTCGTTGTGTATCTTAAGAGATTTATCGTTACTCTTTCCATAGGTTACTGGTATTCTCTGATTCAATGCCTCTCGTGACGAAAAAGTGGCTATCTTAATAGTGCAATACTTCTTCCTTCCATTTGCTCACACAGTTTACTACTTTTTTGTGTAGTTTTTGTCTGCCAGAAACTATAATTCACTAGTTTTGTATCATAAAAGAGTCATCGTTTCTCCTCCTAGGGGTTATTCGAGACCTCTTAATGCAAACCGCAAGTAACGAGGCATTGGCTACCTTAAGAGAGTCATAGTTACTCGTCCCAATTGCTCACCCAGTCTGCCACTTTTCCTTACTGCGGCCAGTCTGCCAGAAGCGATATGTCACTCGTTGTGTATCTTAAGAGATTTATCGTTACTCTTTCCATAGGTTACTGGTATTCTCTGATTCAATGCCTCTCGTGACGAAAAAGTGGCTATCTTAATAGTGCAATACTTCTTCCTTCCATTTGCTCACACAGTTTACTACTTTTTTGTGTAGTTTTTGTCTGCCAGAAACTATAATTCACTAGTTTTGTATCATAAAAGAGTCATCGTTTCTCCTCCTAGGGGTTATTCGAGACCTCTTAATGCAAACCGCAAGTAACGAGGCATTGGCTACCTTAAGAGAGTCATAGTTACTCGTCCCAATTGCTCACCCAGTCTGCCACTTTTCCTTACTGCGGCCAGTCTGCCAGAAGCGATATGTCACTCGTTGTGTATCTTAAGAGATTCATCGTTACTCTTTCCATAGGTTACTGGTATTCTCTGATTCAATGCCTCTCGTGACAAAAAGGGGCTATCTTAATAGTGCAATACTTCTTCCTCCCAGTTGCTCACACAGTTTACTACTTTTTTGTGTAGTTTTTGTCTGCCAGAAACTATAATTCACTAGTTTTGTATCATAAAAGAGTCATCGTTTCTCCTCCTAGGGGTTATTCGAGACCTCTTAATCCAAACCGCAAGTAACGAGGCATTGGCTACCTTAAGAGAGTCATAGTTACTCGTCCCAATTGCTCACCCAGTCTGCCACTTGTCCTTACTGCGGCCAGTCTGCCAGAAGCGATATGTCACTCGTTGTGTATCTTAAGAGATTCATCGTTACTCTTTCCATAGGTTACTGGTATTCTCTGATTCAATGCCTCTCGTGACGAAAAAGTGGCTATCTTAATAGTGCAATACTTCTTCCTCCCAGTTGCTCACACAGTTTACTACTTTTTTGTGTAGTTTTTGTCTGCCAGAAACTATAATTCACTAGTTTTGTATCATAAAAGAGTCATCGTTTCTCCTCCTAGGGGTCTTCGAGATTTCTTAATCCAAACCGCAAGTAACGAGGCATTGGCTACCTTAAGAGAGTCATAGTTACTCGTCCCCTTTGCTCACCCAGTCTGCCACTTTTCCTTACTGCGGCCAGTCTGCCAGAAGCGATATGTCACTCGTTGTGTATCTTAAGAGATTCATCGTTACTCCTTCCATAGGTTACTGGTATTCTCTGAGTCAATACCTCTCTTACGAAAAAGTGGCTATCTTAATAGTGCAATACTTCTTCCTCCGAGTTGCTCACACAGTTTACTACTTTTTGTGTACTTGCCAGTCTGCCAGAAGCGATATGTCACTAGTTGTGTATCATAAAAGAGTCATCGTTTCTCCTCCTAGGGGTTATTCGAGATTTCTTAATCCAAACCGCAAGTAACGAGGCATTGGCTACCTTAAGAGAGTCATAGTTACTCGTCCCAATTGCTCACCCAGTCTGCCACTTTTCCTTACTGCGGCCAGTCTGCCAGAAGCGATATGTCACTCGTTGTGTATCTTAAGAGATTTATCGTTACTCTTTCCATAGGTTACTGGTATTCTCTGATTCAATGCCTCTCGTGACGAAAAAGTGGCTATCTTAATAGTGCAATACTTCTTCCTTCCATTTGCTCACACAGTTTACTACTTTTTTGTGTAGTTTTTGTCTGCCAGAAACTATAATTCACTAGTTTTGTATCATAAAAGAGTCATCGTTTCTCCTCCTAGGGGTTATTCGAGACCTCTTAATGCAAACCGCAAGTAACGAGGCATTGGCTACCTTAAGAGAGTCATAGTTACTCGTCCCAATTGCTCACCCAGTCTGCCACTTTTCCTTACTGCGGCCAGTCTGCCAGAAGCGATATGTCACTCGTTGTGTATCTTAAGAGATTCATCGTTACTCTTTCCATAGGTTACTGGTATTCTCTGATTCAATGCCTCTCGTGACGAAAAAGTGGCTATCTTAATAGTGCAATACTTCTTCCTCCGAGTTGCTCACACAGTTTACTGCTTTTTGTGTAGTTTTTGTCTGCCAGAAACTATAATTCACTAGTTGTGTATCATAAAAGAGTCATCGTTTCTCCTCCTAGGGGTTATTCGAGATTTCTTAATCCAAAATGCAAGTAACGAGGCATTGGCTACCTTAAGAGAGTCATAGTTACTCGTCCCAATTGCTCACCCAGTCTGCCACTTTTCCTTACTGCGGCCAGTCTGCCAGAAGCGATATGTCACTCGTTGTGTATCTTAAGAGATTCATCGTTACTCTTTCCATAGGTTACTGGTATTCTCTGATTCAATGCCTCTCGTGACGAAAAAGTGGCTATCTTAATAGTGCAATACTTCTTCCTCCCAGTTGCTCACACAGTTTACTACTTTTTTGTGAAGTTTTTGTCTGCCAGAAACTATAATTCACTAGTTTTGTATCATAAAAGAGTCATCGTTTCTCCTCCTAGGGGTTTTCGAGATTTCTTAATCCAAACCGCAAGTAACGAGGCATTGGCTACCTTAAGAGAGTCATAGTTACTCGTCCCCATTGCTCAACCAGTCTGCCACTTTTTCTTACTGTGGCCAGTCTGCCAGAAGCGATATGTCACTCGTTGTGTATCTTAAGAGATTCATCGTTACTCCTTCCATAGGTTACTGGTATTCTCTGAGTCAATACCTCTCTTACGAAAAAGTGGCTATCTTAATAGTGCAATACTTCTTCCTCCGAGTTGCTCACACAGTTTACTACTTTTTGTGTACTTGCCAGTCTGCCAGAAGCGATATGTCACTAGTTGTGTATCATAAAAGAGTCATCGTTTCTCCTCCTAGGGGTTATTCGAGATTGCTTAATCCAAACCGCAAGTAACGAGGCATTGGCTACCTTAAGAGAGTCATAGTTACTCGTCCCAATTGCTCACCCAGTCTGCCACTTTTCCTTACTGCGGCCAGTCTGCCAGAAGCGATATGTCACTCGTTGTGTATCTTAAGAGATTTATCGTTACTCTTTCCATAGGTTACTGGTATTCTCTGATTCAATGCCTCTCGTGACGAAAAAGTGGCTATCCTAATAGTGCAATATTTCTTCCTTCCATTTGCTCACACAGTTTACTACTTTTTTGTGTAGTTTTTGTCTGCCAGAAACTATAATTCACTAGTTTTGTATCATAAAAGAGTCATCGTTTCTCCTCCTAGGGGTTATTCGAGACCTCTTAATGCAAACCGCAAGTAACGAGGCATTGGCTACCTTAAGAGAGTCATAGTTACTCGTCCCAATTGCTCACCCAGTCTGCCACTTTTCCTTACTGCGGCCAGTCTGCCAGAAGCGATATGTCACTCGTTGTGTATCTTAAGAGATTTATCGTTACTCTTTCCATAGGTTACTGGTATTCTCTGATTCAATGCCTCTCGTGACGAAAAAGTGGCTATCTTAATAGTGCAATACTTCTTCCTTCCATTTGCTCACACAGTTTACTACTTTTTTGTGTAGTTTTTGTCTGCCAGAAACTATAATTCACTAGTTTTGTATCATAAAAGAGTCATCGTTTCTCCTCCTAGGGGTTATTCGAGACCTCTTAATGCAAACCGCAAGTAACGAGGCATTGGCTACCTTAAGAGAGTCATAGTTACTCGTCCCAATTGCTCACCCAGTCTGCCACTTTTCCTTACTGCGGCCAGTCTGCCAGAAGCGATATGTCACTCGTTGTGTATCTTAAGAGATTCATCGTTACTCCTTCCATAGGTTACTGGTATTCTCTGATTCAATGCCTCTCGTGACAAAAAGGGGCTATCTTAATAGTGCAATACTTCTTCCTCCCAGTTGCTCACACAGTTTACTACTTTTTTGTGTAGTTTTTGTCTGCCAGAAACTATAATTCACTAGTTTTGTATCATAAAAGAGTCATCGTTTCTCCTCCTAGGGGTTATTCGAGACCTCTTAATCCAAACCGCAAGTAACGAGGCATTGGCTACCTTAAGAGAGTCATAGTTACTCGTCCCAATTGCTCACCCAGTCTGCCACTTGTCCTTACTGCGGCCAGTCTGCCAGAAGCGATATGTCACTCGTTGTGTATCTTAAGAGATTCATCGTTACTCTTTCCATAGGTTACTGGTATTCTCTGATTCAATGCCTCTCGTGACGAAAAAGTGGCTATCTTAATAGTGCAATACTTCTTCCTCCCAGTTGCTCACACAGTTTACTACTTTTTTGTGTAGTTTTTGTCTGCCAGAAACTATAATTCACTAGTTTTGTATCATAAAAGAGTCATCGTTTCTCCTAATAGGGGTCTTCGAGATTTCTTAATCCAAACCGCAAGTAACGAGGCATTGGCTACCTTAAGAGAGTCATAGTTACTCGTCCCCTTTGCTCACCCAGTCTGCCACTTTTCCTTACTGCGGCCAGTCTGCCAGAAGCGATATGTCACTCGTTGTGTATCTTAAGAGATTCATCGTTACTCCTTCCATAGGTTACTGGTATTCTCTGAGTCAATACCTCTCTTACGAAAAAGTGGCTATCTTAATAGTGCAATACTTCTTCCTCCGAGTTGCTCACACAGTTTACTACTTTTTGTGTACTTGCCAGTCTGCCAGAAGCGATATGTCACTAGTTGTGTATCATAAAAGAGTCATCGTTTCTCCTCCTAGGGGTTATTCGAGATTTCTTAATCCAAACCGCAAGTAACGAGGCATTGGCTACCTTAAGAGAGTCATAGTTACTCGTCCCAATTGCTCACCCAGTCTGCCACTTTTCCTTACTGCGGCCAGTCTGCCAGAAGCGATATGTCACTCGTTGTGTATCTTAAGAGATTTATCGTTACTCTTTCCATAGGTTACTGGTATTCTCTGATTCAATGCCTCTCGTGACGAAAAAGTGGCTATCTTAATAGTGCAATACTTCTTCCTTCCATTTGCTCACACAGTTTACTACTTTTTTGTGTAGTTTTTGTCTGCTAGAAACTATAATTCACTAGTTTTGTATCATAAAAGAGTCATCGTTTCTCCTCCTAGGGGTTATTCGAGACCTCTTAATGCAAACCGCAAGTAACGAGGCATTGGCTACCTTAAGAGAGTCATAGTTACTCGTCCCAATTGCTCACCCAGTCTGCCACTTTTCCTTACTGCGGCCAGTCTGCCAGAAGCGATATGTCACTCGTTGTGTATCTTAAGAGATTCATCGTTACTCTTTCCATAGGTTACTGGTACTCTCTGATTCAATGCCTCTCGTGACAAAAAGGGGCTATCTTAATAGTGCAATACTTCTTCCTCCCAGTTGCTCACACAGTTTACTACTTTTTTGTGTAGTTTTTGTCTGCCAGAAACTATAATTCACTAGTTTTGTATCATAAAAGAGTCATCGTTTCTCCTCCTAGGGGTTTTCGAGATTTCTTAATCCAAACCGCAAGTAACGAGGCATTGGCTACCTTAAGAGAGTCATAGTTACTCGTCCCCATTGCTCAACCAGTCTGCCACTTTTTCTTACTGTGGCCAGTCTGCCAGAAGCGATATGTCACTCGTTGTGTATCTTAAGAGATTCATCGTTACTCCTTCCATAGGTTACTGGTATTCTCTGAGTCAATACCTCTCTTACGAAAAAGTGGCTATCTTAATAGTGCAATACTTCTTCCTCCGAGTTGCTCATACAGTTTACTACTTTTTGTGTACTTGCCAGTCTGCCAGAAGCGATATGTCACTAGTTGTGTATCATAAAAGAGTCATCGTTTCTCCTCCTAGGGGTTATTCGAGATTTCTTAATCCAAACCGCAAGTAACGATGCATTGGCTACCTTAAGAGAGTCATAGTTACTCGTCCCAATTGCTCACCCAGTCTGCCACTTTTCCTTACTGCGGCCAGTCTGCCAGAAGCGATATGTCACTCGTTGTGTATCCTAAGAGATTCATCGTTACTCCTTCCATAGGTTACTGGTATTCTCTGAGTCAATACCTCTCGTGACGAAAAAGTGGCTATCTTAATAGTGCAATACTTCTTCCTCCGAGTTGCTCACACAGTTTACTACTTTTTGTGTAGTTTTTGTCTGCCAGAAACTATAATTCACTAGCTGTGTATCATAAAAGAGTCATCATTTCTCCTCCTAGGGGTTATTCGAGACCTCTTAATGCAAACCGCAAGTAACGAGGCATTGGCTACCTTAAGAGAGTCATAGTTACTCGTCCCAATTGCTCACCCAGTCTCCCACTTTTCCTTACTGCGGCCAGTCTGCCAGAAGCGATATGTCACTCGTTGTGTATCTTAAGAGATTCATCGTTACTCTTTCCATAGGTTACTGGTATTCTCTGATTCAATGCCTCTCGTGACGAAAAAGTGGCTATCTTAATAGTGCAATACTTCTTCCTCCGAGTTGCTCACACAGTTTACTGCTTTTTGTGTAGTTTTTGTCTGCCAGAAACTATAATTCACTAGTTGTGTATCATAAAAGAGTCATCGTTTCTCCTCCTAGGGGTTATTCGAGATTTCTTAATCCAAAATGCAAGTAACGAGGCATTGGCTACCTTAAGAGAGTCATAGTTACTCGTCCCAATTGCTCACCCAGTCTGCCACTTTTCCTTACTGCGGCCAGTCTGCCAGAAGCGATATGTCACTCGTTGTGTATCTTAAGAGATTCATCGTTACTCTTTCCATAGGTTACTGGTATTCTCTGATTCAATGCCTCTCGTGACGAAAAAGTGGCTATCTTAATAGTGCAATACTTCTTCCTCCCAGTTGCTCACACAGTTTACTACTTTTTTGTGAAGTTTTTGTCTGCCAGAAACTATAATTCACTAGTTTTGTATCATAAAAGAGTCATCGTTTCTCCTCCTAGGGGTTTTCGAGATTTCTTAATCCAAACCGCAAGTAACGAGGCATTGGCTACCTTAAGAGAGTCATAGTTACTCGTCCCCATTGCTCAACCAGTCTGCCACTTTTTCTTACTGTGGCCAGTCTGCCAGAAGCGATATGTCACTCGTTGTGTATCTTAAGAGATTCATCGTTACTCCTTCCATAGGTTACTGGTATTCTCTGAGTCAATACCTCTCTTACGAAAAAGTGGCTATCTTAATAGTGCAATACTTCTTCCTCCGAGTTGCTCACACAGTTTACTACTTTTTGTGTACTTGCCAGTCTGCCAGAAGCGATATGTCACTAGTTGTGTATCATAAAAGAGTCATCGTTTCTCCTCCTAGGGGTTATTCGAGATTTCTTAATCCAAACCGCAAGTAACGAGGCATTGGCTACCTTAAGAGAGTCATAGTTACTCGTTCCAATTGCTCACCCAGTCTGCCACTTTTTCTTACTGTGGCCAGTCTGCCAGAAGCGATATGTCACTCGTTGTGTATCTTAAGAGATTCATCGTTACTCCTTCCATAGGTTACTGGTATTCTCTGAGTCAATACCTCTCTTACGAAAAAGTGGCTATCTTAATAGTGCAATACTTCTTCCTCCGAGTTGCTCACACAGTTTACTACTTTTTGTGTAGTTTTTGTCTGCCAGAAACTATAATTCACTAGCTGTGTATCATAAAAGAGTCATCATTTCTCCTCCTAGGGGTTATTCGAGACCTCTTAATGCAAACCGCAAGTAACGAGGCATTGGCTACCTTAAGAGAGTCATAGTTACTCGTCCCAATTGCTCACCCAGTCTGCCACTTTTCCTTACTGCGGCCAGTCTGCCAGAAGCGATATGTCACTCGTTGTGTATCTTAAGAGATTTATCGTTACTCTTTCCATAGGTTACTGGTATTCTCTGATTCAATGCCTCTCGTGACGAAAAAGTGGCTATCTTAATAGTGCAATACTTCTTCCTTCCATTTGCTCACACAGTTTACTACTTTTTTGTGTAGTTTTTGTCTGCCAGAAACTATAATTCACTAGTTTTGTATCATAAAAGAGTCATCGTTTCTCCTCCTAGGGGTTATTCGAGACCTCTTAATGCAAACCGCAAGTAACGAGGCATTGGCTACCTTAAGAGAGTCATAGTTACTCGTCCCAATTGCTCACCCAGTCTGCCACTTTTCCTTACTGCGGCCAGTCTGCCAGAAGCGATATGTCACTCGTTGTGTATCTTAAGAGATTCATCGTTACTCTTTCCATAGGTTACTGGTATTCTCTGATTCAATGCCTCTCGTGACGAAAAAGTGGCTATCTTAATAGTGCAATACTTCTTCCTCCGAGTTGCTCACACAGTTTACTGCTTTTTGTGTAGTTTTTGTCTGCCAGAAACTATAATTCACTAGTTGTGTATCATAAAAGAGTCATCGTTTCTCCTCCTAGGGGTTATTCGAGATTTCTTAATCCAAAATGCAAGTAACGAGGCATTGGCTACCTTAAGAGAGTCATAGTTACTCGTCCCAATTGCTCACCCAGTCTGCCACTTTTCCTTACTGCGGCCAGTCTGCCAGAAGCGATATGTCACTCGTTGTGTATCTTAAGAGATTCATCGTTACTCTTTCCATAGGTTACTGGTATTCTCTGATTCAATGCCTCTCGTGACGAAAAAGTGGCTATCTTAATAGTGCAATACTTCTTCCTCCCAGTTGCTCACACAGTTTACTACTTTTTTGTGAAGTTTTTGTCTGCCAGAAACTATAATTCACTAGTTTTGTATCATAAAAGAGTCATCGTTTCTCCTCCTAGGGGTTTTCGAGATTTCTTAATCCAAACCGCAAGTAACGAGGCATTGGCTACCTTAAGAGAGTCATAGTTACTCGTCCCCATTGCTCAACCAGTCTGCCACTTTTTCTTACTGTGGCCAGTCTGCCAGAAGCGATATGTCACTCGTTGTGTATCTTAAGAGATTCATCGTTACTCCTTCCATAGGTTACTGGTATTCTCTGAGTCAATACCTCTCTTACGAAAAAGTGGCTATCTTAATAGTGCAATACTTCTTCCTCCGAGTTGCTCACACAGTTTACTACTTTTTGTGTACTTGCCAGTCTGCCAGAAGCGATATGTCACTAGTTGTGTATCATAAAAGAGTCATCGTTTCTCCTCCTAGGGGTTATTCGAGATTGCTTAATCCAAACCGCAAGTAACGAGGCATTGGCTACCTTAAGAGAGTCATAGTTACTCGTCCCAATTGCTCACCCAGTCTGCCACTTTTCCTTACTGCGGCCAGTCTGCCAGAAGCGATATGTCACTCGTTGTGTATCTTAAGAGATTTATCGTTACTCTTTCCATAGGTTACTGGTATTCTCTGATTCAATGCCTCTCGTGACGAAAAAGTGGCTATCCTAATAGTGCAATATTTCTTCCTTCCATTTGCTCACACAGTTTACTACTTTTTTGTGTAGTTTTTGTCTGCCAGAAACTATAATTCACTAGTTTTGTATCATAAAAGAGTCATCGTTTCTCCTCCTAGGGGTTATTCGAGACCTCTTAATGCAAACCGCAAGTAACGAGGCATTGGCTACCTTAAGAGAGTCATAGTTACTCGTCCCAATTGCTCACCCAGTCTGCCACTTTTCCTTACTGCGGCCAGTCTGCCAGAAGCGATATGTCACTCGTTGTGTATCTTAAGAGATTTATCGTTACTCTTTCCATAGGTTACTGGTATTCTCTGATTCAATGCCTCTCGTGACGAAAAAGTGGCTATCTTAATAGTGCAATACTTCTTCCTTCCATTTGCTCACACAGTTTACTACTTTTTTGTGTAGTTTTTGTCTGCCAGAAACTATAATTCACTAGTTTTGTATCATAAAAGAGTCATCGTTTCTCCTCCTAGGGGTTATTCGAGACCTCTTAATGCAAACCGCAAGTAACGAGGCATTGGCTACCTTAAGAGAGTCATAGTTACTCGTCCCAATTGCTCACCCAGTCTGCCACTTTTCCTTACTGCGGCCAGTCTGCCAGAAGCGATATGTCACTCGTTGTGTATCTTAAGAGATTCATCGTTACTCTTTCCATAGGTTACTGGTATTCTCTGATTCAATGCCTCTCGTGACAAAAAGGGGCTATCTTAATAGTGCAATACTTCTTCCTCCCAGTTGCTCACACAGTTTACTACTTTTTTGTGTAGTTTTTGTCTACCAGAAACTATAATTCACTAGTTTTGTATCATAAAAGAGTCATCGTTTCTCCTCCTAGGGGTTATTCGAGACCTCTTAATCCAAACCGCAAGTAACGAGGCATTGGCTACCTTAAGAGAGTCATAGTTACTCGTCCCAATTGCTCACCCAGTCTGCCACTTGTCCTTACTGCGGCCAGTCTGCCAGAAGCGATATGTCACTCGTTGTGTATCTTAAGAGATTCATCGTTACTCTTTCCATAGGTTACTGGTATTCTCTGATTCAATGCCTCTCGTGACGAAAAAGTGGCTATCTTAATAGTGCAATACTTCTTCCTCCCAGTTGCTCACACAGTTTACTACTTTTTTGTGAAGTTTTTGTCTGCCAGAAACTATAATTCACTAGTTTTGTATCATAAAAGAGTCATCGTTTCTCCTCCTAGGGGTTTTCGAGATTTCTTAATCCAAACCGCAAGTAACGAGGCATTGGCTACCTTAAGAGAGTCATAGTTACTCGTCCCCATTGCTCAACCAGTCTGCCACTTTTTCTTACTGTGGCCAGTCTGCCAGAAGCGATATGTCACTCGTTGTGTATCTTAAGAGATTCATCGTTACTCCTTCCATAGGTTACTGGTATTCTCTGAGTCAATACCTCTCTTACGAAAAAGTGGCTATCTTAATAGTGCAATACTTCTTCCTCCGAGTTGCTCACACAGTTTACTACTTTTTGTGTACTTGCCAGTCTGCCAGAAGCGATATGTCACTAGTTGTGTATCATAAAAGAGTCATCGTTTCTCCTCCTAGGGGTTATTCGAGATTGCTTAATCCAAACCGCAAGTAACGAGGCATTGGCTACCTTAAGAGAGTCATAGTTACTCGTCCCAATTGCTCACCCAGTCTGCCACTTTTCCTTACTGCGGCCAGTCTGCCAGAAGCGATATGTCACTCGTTGTGTATCTTAAGAGATTTATCGTTACTCTTTCCATAGGTTACTGGTATTCTCTGATTCAATGCCTCTCGTGACGAAAAAGTGGCTATCCTAATAGTGCAATATTTCTTCCTTCCATTTGCTCACACAGTTTACTACTTTTTTGTGTAGTTTTTGTCTGCCAGAAACTATAATTCACTAGTTTTGTATCATAAAAGAGTCATCGTTTCTCCTCCTAGGGGTTATTCGAGACCTCTTAATGCAAACCGCAAGTAACGAGGCATTGGCTACCTTAAGAGAGTCATAGTTACTCGTCCCAATTGCTCACCCAGTCTGCCACTTTTCCTTACTGCGGCCAGTCTGCCAGAAGCGATATGTCACTCGTTGTGTATCTTAAGAGATTTATCGTTACTCTTTCCATAGGTTACTGGTATTCTCTGATTCAATGCCTCTCGTGACGAAAAAGTGGCTATCTTAATAGTGCAATACTTCTTCCTTCCATTTGCTCACACAGTTTACTACTTTTTTGTGTAGTTTTTGTCTGCCAGAAACTATAATTCACTAGTTTTGTATCATAAAAGAGTCATCGTTTCTCCTCCTAGGGGTTATTCGAGACCTCTTAATGCAAACCGCAAGTAACGAGGCATTGGCTACCTTAAGAGAGTCATAGTTACTCGTCCCAATTGCTCACCCAGTCTGCCACTTTTCCTTACTGCGGCCAGTCTGCCAGAAGCGATATGTCACTCGTTGTGTATCTTAAGAGATTCATCGTTACTCTTTCCATAGGTTACTGGTATTCTCTGATTCAATGCCTCTCGTGACAAAAAGGGGCTATCTTAATAGTGCAATACTTCTTCCTCCCAGTTGCTCACACAGTTTACTACTTTTTTGTGTAGTTTTTGTCTACCAGAAACTATAATTCACTAGTTTTGTATCATAAAAGAGTCATCGTTTCTCCTCCTAGGGGTTATTCGAGACCTCTTAATCCAAACCGCAAGTAACGAGGCATTGGCTACCTTAAGAGAGTCATAGTTACTCGTCCCAATTGCTCACCCAGTCTGCCACTTGTCCTTACTGCGGCCAGTCTGCCAGAAGCGATATGTCACTCGTTGTGTATCTTAAGAGATTCATCGTTACTCTTTCCATAGGTTACTGGTATTCTCTGATTCAATGCCTCTCGTGACGAAAAAGTGGCTATCTTAATAGTGCAATACTTCTTCCTCCCAGTTGCTCACACAGTTTACTACTTTTTTGTGTAGTTTTTGTCTGCCAGAAACTATAATTCACTAGTTTTGTATCATAAAAGAGTCATCGTTTCTCCTAATAGGGGTCTTCGAGATTTCTTAATCCAAACCGCAAGTAACGAGGCATTGGCTACCTTAAGAGAGTCATAGTTACTCGTCCCCTTTGCTCACCCAGTCTGCCACTTTTCCTTACTGCGGCCAGTCTGCCAGAAGCGATATGTCACTCGTTGTGTATCTTAAGAGATTCATCGTTACTCCTTCCATAGGTTACTGGTATTCTCTGAGTCAATACCTCTCTTACGAAAAAGTGGCTATCTTAATAGTGCAATACTTCTTCCTCCGAGTTGCTCACACAGTTTACTACTTTTTGTGTACTTGCCAGTCTGCCAGAAGCGATATGTCACTAGTTGTGTATCATAAAAGAGTCATCGTTTCTCCTCCTAGGGGTTATTCGAGATTTCTTAATCCAAACCGCAAGTAACGAGGCATTGGCTACCTTAAGAGAGTCATAGTTACTCGTCCCAATTGCTCACCCAGTCTGCCACTTTTCCTTACTGCGGCCAGTCTGCCAGAAGCGATATGTCACTCGTTGTGTATCTTAAGAGATTTATCGTTACTCTTTCCATAGGTTACTGGTATTCTCTGATTCAATGCCTCTCGTGACGAAAAAGTGGCTATCTTAATAGTGCAATACTTCTTCCTTCCATTTGCTCACACAGTTTACTACTTTTTTGTGTAGTTTTTGTCTGCTAGAAACTATAATTCACTAGTTTTGTATCATAAAAGAGTCATCGTTTCTCCTCCTAGGGGTTATTCGAGACCTCTTAATGCAAACCGCAAGTAACGAGGCATTGGCTACCTTAAGAGAGTCATAGTTACTCGTCCCAATTGCTCACCCAGTCTGCCACTTTTCCTTACTGCGGCCAGTCTGCCAGAAGCGATATGTCACTCGTTGTGTATCTTAAGAGATTCATCGTTACTCTTTCCATAGGTTACTGGTACTCTCTGATTCAATGCCTCTCGTGACAAAAAGGGGCTATCTTAATAGTGCAATACTTCTTCCTCCCAGTTGCTCACACAGTTTACTACTTTTTTGTGTAGTTTTTGTCTGCCAGAAACTATAATTCACTAGTTTTGTATCATAAAAGAGTCATCGTTTCTCCTCCTAGGGGTTTTCGAGATTTCTTAATCCAAACCGCAAGTAACGAGGCATTGGCTACCTTAAGAGAGTCATAGTTACTCGTCCCCATTGCTCAACCAGTCTGCCACTTTTTCTTACTGTGGCCAGTCTGCCAGAAGCGATATGTCACTCGTTGTGTATCTTAAGAGATTCATCGTTACTCCTTCCATAGGTTACTGGTATTCTCTGAGTCAATACCTCTCTTACGAAAAAGTGGCTATCTTAATAGTGCAATACTTCTTCCTCCGAGTTGCTCATACAGTTTACTACTTTTTGTGTACTTGCCAGTCTGCCAGAAGCGATATGTCACTAGTTGTGTATCATAAAAGAGTCATCGTTTCTCCTCCTAGGGGTTATTCGAGATTTCTTAATCCAAACCGCAAGTAACGATGCATTGGCTACCTTAAGAGAGTCATAGTTACTCGTCCCAATTGCTCACCCAGTCTGCCACTTTTCCTTACTGCGGCCAGTCTGCCAGAAGCGATATGTCACTCGTTGTGTATCCTAAGAGATTCATCGTTACTCCTTCCATAGGTTACTGGTATTCTCTGAGTCAATACCTCTCGTGACGAAAAAGTGGCTATCTTAATAGTGCAATACTTCTTCCTCCGAGTTGCTCACACAGTTTACTACTTTTTGTGTAGTTTTTGTCTGCCAGAAACTATAATTCACTAGCTGTGTATCATAAAAGAGTCATCATTTCTCCTCCTAGGGGTTATTCGAGACCTCTTAATGCAAACCGCAAGTAACGAGGCATTGGCTACCTTAAGAGAGTCATAGTTACTCGTCCCAATTGCTCACCCAGTCTCCCACTTTTCCTTACTGCGGCCAGTCTGCCAGAAGCGATATGTCACTCGTTGTGTATCTTAAGAGATTCATCGTTACTCTTTCCATAGGTTACTGGTATTCTCTGATTCAATGCCTCTCGTGACGAAAAAGTGGCTATCTTAATAGTGCAATACTTCTTCCTCCGAGTTGCTCACACAGTTTACTGCTTTTTGTGTAGTTTTTGTCTGCCAGAAACTATAATTCACTAGTTGTGTATCATAAAAGAGTCATCGTTTCTCCTCCTAGGGGTTATTCGAGATTTCTTAATCCAAAATGCAAGTAACGAGGCATTGGCTACCTTAAGAGAGTCATAGTTACTCGTCCCAATTGCTCACCCAGTCTGCCACTTTTCCTTACTGCGGCCAGTCTGCCAGAAGCGATATGTCACTCGTTGTGTATCTTAAGAGATTCATCGTTACTCTTTCCATAGGTTACTGGTATTCTCTGATTCAATGCCTCTCGTGACGAAAAAGTGGCTATCTTAATAGTGCAATACTTCTTCCTCCCAGTTGCTCACACAGTTTACTACTTTTTTGTGAAGTTTTTGTCTGCCAGAAACTATAATTCACTAGTTTTGTATCATAAAAGAGTCATCGTTTCTCCTCCTAGGGGTTTTCGAGATTTCTTAATCCAAACCGCAAGTAACGAGGCATTGGCTACCTTAAGAGAGTCATAGTTACTCGTCCCCATTGCTCAACCAGTCTGCCACTTTTTCTTACTGTGGCCAGTCTGCCAGAAGCGATATGTCACTCGTTGTGTATCTTAAGAGATTCATCGTTACTCCTTCCATAGGTTACTGGTATTCTCTGAGTCAATACCTCTCTTACGAAAAAGTGGCTATCTTAATAGTGCAATACTTCTTCCTCCGAGTTGCTCACACAGTTTACTACTTTTTGTGTACTTGCCAGTCTGCCAGAAGCGATATGTCACTAGTTGTGTATCATAAAAGAGTCATCGTTTCTCCTCCTAGGGGTTATTCGAGATTTCTTAATCCAAACCGCAAGTAACGAGGCATTGGCTACCTTAAGAGAGTCATAGTTACTCGTTCCAATTGCTCACCCAGTCTGCCACTTTTTCTTACTGTGGCCAGTCTGCCAGAAGCGATATGTCACTCGTTGTGTATCTTAAGAGATTCATCGTTACTCCTTCCATAGGTTACTGGTATTCTCTGAGTCAATACCTCTCTTACGAAAAAGTGGCTATCTTAATAGTGCAATACTTCTTCCTCCGAGTTGCTCACACAGTTTACTACTTTTTGTGTAGTTTTTGTCTGCCAGAAACTATAATTCACTAGCTGTGTATCATAAAAGAGTCATCATTTCTCCTCCTAGGGGTTATTCGAGACCTCTTAATGCAAACCGCAAGTAACGAGGCATTGGCTACCTTAAGAGAGTCATAGTTACTCGTCCCAATTGCTCACCCAGTCTGCCACTTTTCCTTACTGCGGCCAGTCTGCCAGAAGCGATATGTCACTCGTTGTGTATCTTAAGAGATTTATCGTTACTCTTTCCATAGGTTACTGGTATTCTCTGATTCAATGCCTCTCGTGACGAAAAAGTGGCTATCTTAATAGTGCAATACTTCTTCCTTCCATTTGCTCACACAGTTTACTACTTTTTTGTGTAGTTTTTGTCTGCCAGAAACTATAATTCACTAGTTTTGTATCATAAAAGAGTCATCGTTTCTCCTCCTAGGGGTTATTCGAGACCTCTTAATGCAAACCGCAAGTAACGAGGCATTGGCAACCTTAAGAGAGTCATAGTTACTCGTCCCAATTGCTCACCCAGTCTGCCACTTTTCCTTACTGCGGCCAGTCTGCCAGAAGCGATATGTCACTCGTTGTGTATCTTAAGAGATTTATCGTTACTCTTTCCATAGGTTACTGGTATTCTCTGATTCAATGCCTCTCGTGACGAAAAAGTGGCTATCTTAATAGTGCAATACTTCTTCCTCCGAGTTGCTCACACAGTTTACTGCTTTTTGTGTAGTTTTTGTCTGCCAGAAACTATAATTCACTAGTTGTGTATCATAAAAGAGTCATCGTTTCTCCTCCTAGGGGTTATTCGAGATTTCTTAATCCAAAATGCAAGTAACGAGGCATTGGCTACCTTAAGAGAGTCATAGTTACTCGTCCCAATTGCTCACCCAGTCTGCCACTTTTCCTTACTGCGGCCAGTCTGCCAGAAGCGATATGTCACTCGTTGTGTATCTTAAGAGATTCATCGTTACTCTTTCCATAGGTTACTGGTATTCTCTGATTCAATGCCTCTCGTGACGAAAAAGTGGCTATCTTAATAGTGCAATACTTCTTCCTCCCAGTTGCTCACACAGTTTACTACTTTTTTGTGAAGTTTTTGTCTGCCAGAAACTATAATTCACTAGTTTTGTATCATAAAAGAGTCATCGTTTCTCCTCCTAGGGGTTTTCGAGATTTCTTAATCCAAACCGCAAGTAACGAGGCATTGGCTACCTTAAGAGAGTCATAGTTACTCGTCCCCATTGCTCAACCAGTCTGCCACTTTTTCTTACTGTGGCCAGTCTGCCAGAAGCGATATGTCACTCGTTGTGTATCTTAAGAGATTCATCGTTACTCTTTCCATAGGTTACTGGTATTCTCTGATTCAATGCCTCTCGTGACGAAAAAGTGGCTATCTTAATAGTGCAATACTTCTTCCTCCCAGTTGCTCACACAGTTTACTACTTTTTTGTGAAGTTTTTGTCTGCCAGAAACTATAATTCACTAGTTTTGTATCATAAAAGAGTCATCGTTTCTCCTCCTAGGGGTTTTCGAGATTTCTTAATCCAAACCGCAAGTAACGAGGCATTGGCTACCTTAAGAGAGTCATAGTTACTCGTCCCCATTGCTCAACCAGTCTGCCACTTTTTCTTACTGTGGCCAGTCTGCCAGAAGCGATATGTCACTCGTTGTGTATCTTAAGAGATTCATCGTTACTCCTTCCATAGGTTACTGGTATTCTCTGAGTCAATACCTCTCTTACGAAAAAGTGGCTATCTTAATAGTGCAATACTTCTTCCTCCGAGTTGCTCACACAGTTTACTACTTTTTGTGTACTTGCCAGTCTGCCAGAAGCGATATGTCACTAGTTGTGTATCATAAAAGAGTCATCGTTTCTCCTCCTAGGGGTTATTCGAGATTGCTTAATCCAAACCGCAAGTAACGAGGCATTGGCTACCTTAAGAGAGTCATAGTTACTCGTCCCAATTGCTCACCCAGTCTGCCACTTTTCCTTACTGCGGCCAGTCTGCCAGAAGCGATATGTCACTCGTTGTGTATCTTAAGAGATTTATCGTTACTCTTTCCATAGGTTACTGGTATTCTCTGATTCAATGCCTCTCGTGACGAAAAAGTGGCTATCCTAATAGTGCAATATTTCTTCCTTCCATTTGCTCACACAGTTTACTACTTTTTTGTGTAGTTTTTGTCTGCCAGAAACTATAATTCACTAGTTTTGTATCATAAAAGAGTCATCGTTTCTCCTCCTAGGGGTTATTCGAGACCTCTTAATGCAAACCGCAAGTAACGAGGCATTGGCTACCTTAAGAGAGTCATAGTTACTCGTCCCAATTGCTCACCCAGTCTGCCACTTTTCCTTACTGCGGCCAGTCTGCCAGAAGCGATATGTCACTCGTTGTGTATCTTAAGAGATTTATCGTTACTCTTTCCATAGGTTACTGGTATTCTCTGATTCAATGCCTCTCGTGACGAAAAAGTGGCTATCTTAATAGTGCAATACTTCTTCCTTCCATTTGCTCACACAGTTTACTACTTTTTTGTGTAGTTTTTGTCTGCCAGAAACTATAATTCACTAGTTTTGTATCATAAAAGAGTCATCGTTTCTCCTCCTAGGGGTTATTCGAGACCTCTTAATGCAAACCGCAAGTAACGAGGCATTGGCTACCTTAAGAGAGTCATAGTTACTCGTCCCAATTGCTCACCCAGTCTGCCACTTTTCCTTACTGCGGCCAGTCTGCCAGAAGCGATATGTCACTCGTTGTGTATCTTAAGAGATTCATCGTTACTCTTTCCATAGGTTACTGGTATTCTCTGATTCAATGCCTCTCGTGACAAAAAGGGGCTATCTTAATAGTGCAATACTTCTTCCTCCCAGTTGCTCACACAGTTTACTACTTTTTTGTGTAGTTTTTGTCTGCCAGAAACTATAATTCACTAGTTTTGTATCATAAAAGAGTCATCGTTTCTCCTCCTAGGGGTTATTCGAGACCTCTTAATCCAAACCGCAAGTAACGAGGCATTGGCTACCTTAAGAGAGTCATAGTTACTCGTCCCAATTGCTCACCCAGTCTGCCACTTGTCCTTACTGCGGCCAGTCTGCCAGAAGCGATATGTCACTCGTTGTGTATCTTAAGAGATTCATCGTTACTCTTTCCATAGGTTACTGGTATTCTCTGATTCAATGCCTCTCGTGACGAAAAAGTGGCTATCTTAATAGTGCAATACTTCTTCCTCCCAGTTGCTCACACAGTTTACTACTTTTTTGTGTAGTTTTTGTCTGCCAGAAACTATAATTCACTAGTTTTGTATCATAAAAGAGTCATCGTTTCTCCTAATAGGGGTCTTCGAGATTTCTTAATCCAAACCGCAAGTAACGAGGCATTGGCTACCTTAAGAGAGTCATAGTTACTCGTCCCCTTTGCTCACCCAGTCTGCCACTTTTCCTTACTGCGGCCAGTCTGCCAGAAGCGATATGTCACTCGTTGTGTATCTTAAGAGATTCATCGTTACTCCTTCCATAGGTTACTGGTATTCTCTGAGTCAATACCTCTCTTACGAAAAAGTGGCTATCTTAATAGTGCAATACTTCTTCCTCCGAGTTGCTCACACAGTTTACTACTTTTTGTGTACTTGCCAGTCTGCCAGAAGCGATATGTCACTAGTTGTGTATCATAAAAGAGTCATCGTTTCTCCTCCTAGGGGTTATTCGAGATTTCTTAATCCAAACCGCAAGTAACGAGGCATTGGCTACCTTAAGAGAGTCATAGTTACTCGTCCCAATTGCTCACCCAGTCTGCCACTTTTCCTTACTGCGGCCAGTCTGCCAGAAGCGATATGTCACTCGTTGTGTATCTTAAGAGATTTATCGTTACTCTTTCCATAGGTTACTGGTATTCTCTGATTCAATGCCTCTCGTGACGAAAAAGTGGCTATCTTAATAGTGCAATACTTCTTCCTTCCATTTGCTCACACAGTTTACTACTTTTTTGTGTAGTTTTTGTCTGCTAGAAACTATAATTCACTAGTTTTGTATCATAAAAGAGTCATCGTTTCTCCTCCTAGGGGTTATTCGAGACCTCTTAATGCAAACCGCAAGTAACGAGGCATTGGCTACCTTAAGAGAGTCATAGTTACTCGTCCCAATTGCTCACCCAGTCTGCCACTTTTCCTTACTGCGGCCAGTCTGCCAGAAGCGATATGTCACTCGTTGTGTATCTTAAGAGATTCATCGTTACTCTTTCCATAGGTTACTGGTACTCTCTGATTCAATGCCTCTCGTGACAAAAAGGGGCTATCTTAATAGTGCAATACTTCTTCCTCCCAGTTGCTCACACAGTTTACTACTTTTTTGTGTAGTTTTTGTCTGCCAGAAACTATAATTCACTAGTTTTGTATCATAAAAGAGTCATCGTTTCTCCTCCTAGGGGTTTTCGAGATTTCTTAATCCAAACCGCAAGTAACGAGGCATTGGCTACCTTAAGAGAGTCATAGTTACTCGTCCCCATTGCTCAACCAGTCTGCCACTTTTTCTTACTGTGGCCAGTCTGCCAGAAGCGATATGTCACTCGTTGTGTATCTTAAGAGATTCATCGTTACTCCTTCCATAGGTTACTGGTATTCTCTGAGTCAATACCTCTCTTACGAAAAAGTGGCTATCTTAATAGTGCAATACTTCTTCCTCCGAGTTGCTCATACAGTTTACTACTTTTTGTGTACTTGCCAGTCTGCCAGAAGCGATATGTCACTAGTTGTGTATCATAAAAGAGTCATCGTTTCTCCTCCTAGGGGTTATTCGAGATTTCTTAATCCAAACCGCAAGTAACGATGCATTGGCTACCTTAAGAGAGTCATAGTTACTCGTCCCAATTGCTCACCCAGTCTGCCACTTTTCCTTACTGCGGCCAGTCTGCCAGAAGCGATATGTCACTCGTTGTGTATCCTAAGAGATTCATCGTTACTCCTTCCATAGGTTACTGGTATTCTCTGAGTCAATACCTCTCGTGACGAAAAAGTGGCTATCTTAATAGTGCAATACTTCTTCCTCCGAGTTGCTCACACAGTTTACTACTTTTTGTGTAGTTTTTGTCTGCCAGAAACTATAATTCACTAGCTGTGTATCATAAAAGAGTCATCATTTCTCCTCCTAGGGGTTATTCGAGACCTCTTAATGCAAACCGCAAGTAACGAGGCATTGGCTACCTTAAGAGAGTCATAGTTACTCGTCCCAATTGCTCACCCAGTCTCCCACTTTTCCTTACTGCGGCCAGTCTGCCAGAAGCGATATGTCACTCGTTGTGTATCTTAAGAGATTCATCGTTACTCTTTCCATAGGTTACTGGTATTCTCTGATTCAATGCCTCTCGTGACGAAAAAGTGGCTATCTTAATAGTGCAATACTTCTTCCTCCGAGTTGCTCACACAGTTTACTGCTTTTTGTGTAGTTTTTGTCTGCCAGAAACTATAATTCACTAGTTGTGTATCATAAAAGAGTCATCGTTTCTCCTCCTAGGGGTTATTCGAGATTTCTTAATCCAAAATGCAAGTAACGAGGCATTGGCTACCTTAAGAGAGTCATAGTTACTCGTCCCAATTGCTCACCCAGTCTGCCACTTTTCCTTACTGCGGCCAGTCTGCCAGAAGCGATATGTCACTCGTTGTGTATCTTAAGAGATTCATCGTTACTCTTTCCATAGGTTACTGGTATTCTCTGATTCAATGCCTCTCGTGACGAAAAAGTGGCTATCTTAATAGTGCAATACTTCTTCCTCCCAGTTGCTCACACAGTTTACTACTTTTTTGTGAAGTTTTTGTCTGCCAGAAACTATAATTCACTAGTTTTGTATCATAAAAGAGTCATCGTTTCTCCTCCTAGGGGTTTTCGAGATTTCTTAATCCAAACCGCAAGTAACGAGGCATTGGCTACCTTAAGAGAGTCATAGTTACTCGTCCCCATTGCTCAACCAGTCTGCCACTTTTTCTTACTGTGGCCAGTCTGCCAGAAGCGATATGTCACTCGTTGTGTATCTTAAGAGATTCATCGTTACTCCTTCCATAGGTTACTGGTATTCTCTGAGTCAATACCTCTCTTACGAAAAAGTGGCTATCTTAATAGTGCAATACTTCTTCCTCCGAGTTGCTCACACAGTTTACTACTTTTTGTGTACTTGCCAGTCTGCCAGAAGCGATATGTCACTAGTTGTGTATCATAAAAGAGTCATCGTTTCTCCTCCTAGGGGTTATTCGAGATTTCTTAATCCAAACCGCAAGTAACGAGGCATTGGCTACCTTAAGAGAGTCATAGTTACTCGTTCCAATTGCTCACCCAGTCTGCCACTTTTTCTTACTGTGGCCAGTCTGCCAGAAGCGATATGTCACTCGTTGTGTATCTTAAGAGATTTATCGTTACTCTTTCCATAGGTTACTGGTATTCTCTGATTCAATGCCTCTCGTGACGAAAAAGTGGCTATCTTAATAGTGCAATACTTCTTCCTTCCATTTGCTCACACAGTTTACTACTTTTTTGTGTAGTTTTTGTCTGCCAGAAACTATAATTCACTAGTTTTGTATCATAAAAGAGTCATCGTTTCTCCTCCTAGGGGTTATTCGAGACCTCTTAATGCAAACCGCAAGTAACGAGGCATTGGCAACCTTAAGAGAGTCATAGTTACTCGTCCCAATTGCTCACCCAGTCTGCCACTTTTCCTTACTGCGGCCAGTCTGCCAGAAGCGATATGTCACTCGTTGTGTATCTTAAGAGATTCATCGTTACTCTTTCCATAGGTTACTGGTATTCTCTGATTCAATGCCTCTCGTGACGAAAAAGTGGCTATCTTAATAGTGCAATACTTCTTCCTCCGAGTTGCTCACACAGTTTACTGCTTTTTGTGTAGTTTTTGTCTGCCAGAAACTATAATTCACTAGTTGTGTATCATAAAAGAGTCATCGTTTCTCCTCCTAGGGGTTATTCGAGATTTCTTAATCCAAAATGCAAGTAACGAGGCATTGGCTACCTTAAGAGAGTCATAGTTACTCGTCCCAATTGCTCACCCAGTCTGCCACTTTTCCTTACTGCGGCCAGTCTGCCAGAAGCGATATGTCACTCGTTGTGTATCTTAAGAGATTCATCGTTACTCTTTCCATAGGTTACTGGTATTCTCTGATTCAATGCCTCTCGTGACGAAAAAGTGGCTATCTTAATAGTGCAATACTTCTTCCTCCCAGTTGCTCACACAGTTTACTACTTTTTTGTGAAGTTTTTGTCTGCCAGAAACTATAATTCACTAGTTTTGTATCATAAAAGAGTCATCGTTTCTCCTCCTAGGGGTTTTCGAGATTTCTTAATCCAAACCGCAAGTAACGAGGCATTGGCTACCTTAAGAGAGTCATAGTTACTCGTCCCCATTGCTCAACCAGTCTGCCACTTTTTCTTACTGTGGCCAGTCTGCCAGAAGCGATATGTCACTCGTTGTGTATCTTAAGAGATTCATCGTTACTCTTTCCATAGGTTACTGGTATTCTCTGATTCAATGCCTCTCGTGACGAAAAAGTGGCTATCTTAATAGTGCAATACTTCTTCCTCCCAGTTGCTCACACAGTTTACTACTTTTTTGTGAAGTTTTTGTCTGCCAGAAACTATAATTCACTAGTTTTGTATCATAAAAGAGTCATCGTTTCTCCTCCTAGGGGTTTTCGAGATTTCTTAATCCAAACCGCAAGTAACGAGGCATTGGCTACCTTAAGAGAGTCATAGTTACTCGTCCCCATTGCTCAACCAGTCTGCCACTTTTTCTTACTGTGGCCAGTCTGCCAGAAGCGATATGTCACTCGTTGTGTATCTTAAGAGATTCATCGTTACTCCTTCCATAGGTTACTGGTATTCTCTGAGTCAATACCTCTCTTACGAAAAAGTGGCTATCTTAATAGTGCAATACTTCTTCCTCCGAGTTGCTCACACAGTTTACTACTTTTTGTGTACTTGCCAGTCTGCCAGAAGCGATATGTCACTAGTTGTGTATCATAAAAGAGTCATCGTTTCTCCTCCTAGGGGTTATTCGAGATTGCTTAATCCAAACCGCAAGTAACGAGGCATTGGCTACCTTAAGAGAGTCATAGTTACTCGTCCCAATTGCTCACCCAGTCTGCCACTTTTCCTTACTGCGGCCAGTCTGCCAGAAGCGATATGTCACTCGTTGTGTATCTTAAGAGATTTATCGTTACTCTTTCCATAGGTTACTGGTATTCTCTGATTCAATGCCTCTCGTGACGAAAAAGTGGCTATCCTAATAGTGCAATATTTCTTCCTTCCATTTGCTCACACAGTTTACTACTTTTTTGTGTAGTTTTTGTCTGCCAGAAACTATAATTCACTAGTTTTGTATCATAAAAGAGTCATCGTTTCTCCTCCTAGGGGTTATTCGAGACCTCTTAATGCAAACCGCAAGTAACGAGGCATTGGCTACCTTAAGAGAGTCATAGTTACTCGTCCCAATTGCTCACCCAGTCTGCCACTTTTCCTTACTGCGGCCAGTCTGCCAGAAGCGATATGTCACTCGTTGTGTATCTTAAGAGATTTATCGTTACTCTTTCCATAGGTTACTGGTATTCTCTGATTCAATGCCTCTCGTGACGAAAAAGTGGCTATCTTAATAGTGCAATACTTCTTCCTTCCATTTGCTCACACAGTTTACTACTTTTTTGTGTAGTTTTTGTCTGCCAGAAACTATAATTCACTAGTTTTGTATCATAAAAGAGTCATCGTTTCTCCTCCTAGGGGTTATTCGAGACCTCTTAATGCAAACCGCAAGTAACGAGGCATTGGCTACCTTAAGAGAGTCATAGTTACTCGTCCCAATTGCTCACCCAGTCTGCCACTTTTCCTTACTGCGGCCAGTCTGCCAGAAGCGATATGTCACTCGTTGTGTATCTTAAGAGATTCATCGTTACTCTTTCCATAGGTTACTGGTATTCTCTGATTCAATGCCTCTCGTGACAAAAAGGGGCTATCTTAATAGTGCAATACTTCTTCCTCCCAGTTGCTCACACAGTTTACTACTTTTTTGTGTAGTTTTTGTCTGCCAGAAACTATAATTCACTAGTTTTGTATCATAAAAGAGTCATCGTTTCTCCTCCTAGGGGTTATTCGAGACCTCTTAATCCAAACCGCAAGTAACGAGGCATTGGCTACCTTAAGAGAGTCATAGTTACTCGTCCCAATTGCTCACCCAGTCTGCCACTTGTCCTTACTGCGGCCAGTCTGCCAGAAGCGATATGTCACTCGTTGTGTATCTTAAGAGATTCATCGTTACTCTTTCCATAGGTTACTGGTATTCTCTGATTCAATGCCTCTCGTGACGAAAAAGTGGCTATCTTAATAGTGCAATACTTCTTCCTCCCAGTTGCTCACACAGTTTACTACTTTTTTGTGTAGTTTTTGTCTGCCAGAAACTATAATTCACTAGTTTTGTATCATAAAAGAGTCATCGTTTCTCCTAATAGGGGTCTTCGAGATTTCTTAATCCAAACCGCAAGTAACGAGGCATTGGCTACCTTAAGAGAGTCATAGTTACTCGTCCCCTTTGCTCACCCAGTCTGCCACTTTTCCTTACTGCGGCCAGTCTGCCAGAAGCGATATGTCACTCGTTGTGTATCTTAAGAGATTCATCGTTACTCCTTCCATAGGTTACTGGTATTCTCTGAGTCAATACCTCTCTTACGAAAAAGTGGCTATCTTAATAGTGCAATACTTCTTCCTCCGAGTTGCTCACACAGTTTACTACTTTTTGTGTACTTGCCAGTCTGCCAGAAGCGATATGTCACTAGTTGTGTATCATAAAAGAGTCATCGTTTCTCCTCCTAGGGGTTATTCGAGATTTCTTAATCCAAACCGCAAGTAACGAGGCATTGGCTACCTTAAGAGAGTCATAGTTACTCGTCCCAATTGCTCACCCAGTCTGCCACTTTTCCTTACTGCGGCCAGTCTGCCAGAAGCGATATGTCACTCGTTGTGTATCTTAAGAGATTTATCGTTACTCTTTCCATAGGTTACTGGTATTCTCTGATTCAATGCCTCTCGTGACGAAAAAGTGGCTATCTTAATAGTGCAATACTTCTTCCTTCCATTTGCTCACACAGTTTACTACTTTTTTGTGTAGTTTTTGTCTGCTAGAAACTATAATTCACTAGTTTTGTATCATAAAAGAGTCATCGTTTCTCCTCCTAGGGGTTATTCGAGACCTCTTAATGCAAACCGCAAGTAACGAGGCATTGGCTACCTTAAGAGAGTCATAGTTACTCGTCCCAATTGCTCACCCAGTCTGCCACTTTTCCTTACTGCGGCCAGTCTGCCAGAAGCGATATGTCACTCGTTGTGTATCTTAAGAGATTCATCGTTACTCTTTCCATAGGTTACTGGTACTCTCTGATTCAATGCCTCTCGTGACAAAAAGGGGCTATCTTAATAGTGCAATACTTCTTCCTCCCAGTTGCTCACACAGTTTACTACTTTTTTGTGTAGTTTTTGTCTGCCAGAAACTATAATTCACTAGTTTTGTATCATAAAAGAGTCATCGTTTCTCCTCCTAGGGGTTTTCGAGATTTCTTAATCCAAACCGCAAGTAACGAGGCATTGGCTACCTTAAGAGAGTCATAGTTACTCGTCCCCATTGCTCAACCAGTCTGCCACTTTTTCTTACTGTGGCCAGTCTGCCAGAAGCGATATGTCACTCGTTGTGTATCTTAAGAGATTCATCGTTACTCCTTCCATAGGTTACTGGTATTCTCTGAGTCAATACCTCTCTTACGAAAAAGTGGCTATCTTAATAGTGCAATACTTCTTCCTCCGAGTTGCTCATACAGTTTACTACTTTTTGTGTACTTGCCAGTCTGCCAGAAGCGATATGTCACTAGTTGTGTATCATAAAAGAGTCATCGTTTCTCCTCCTAGGGGTTATTCGAGATTTCTTAATCCAAACCGCAAGTAACGATGCATTGGCTACCTTAAGAGAGTCATAGTTACTCGTCCCAATTGCTCACCCAGTCTGCCACTTTTCCTTACTGCGGCCAGTCTGCCAGAAGCGATATGTCACTCGTTGTGTATCCTAAGAGATTCATCGTTACTCCTTCCATAGGTTACTGGTATTCTCTGAGTCAATACCTCTCGTGACGAAAAAGTGGCTATCTTAATAGTGCAATACTTCTTCCTCCGAGTTGCTCACACAGTTTACTACTTTTTGTGTAGTTTTTGTCTGCCAGAAACTATAATTCACTAGCTGTGTATCATAAAAGAGTCATCATTTCTCCTCCTAGGGGTTATTCGAGACCTCTTAATGCAAACCGCAAGTAACGAGGCATTGGCTACCTTAAGAGAGTCATAGTTACTCGTCCCAATTGCTCACCCAGTCTCCCACTTTTCCTTACTGCGGCCAGTCTGCCAGAAGCGATATGTCACTCGTTGTGTATCTTAAGAGATTCATCGTTACTCTTTCCATAGGTTACTGGTATTCTCTGATTCAATGCCTCTCGTGACGAAAAAGTGGCTATCTTAATAGTGCAATACTTCTTCCTCCGAGTTGCTCACACAGTTTACTGCTTTTTGTGTAGTTTTTGTCTGCCAGAAACTATAATTCACTAGTTGTGTATCATAAAAGAGTCATCGTTTCTCCTCCTAGGGGTTATTCGAGATTTCTTAATCCAAAATGCAAGTAACGAGGCATTGGCTACCTTAAGAGAGTCATAGTTACTCGTCCCAATTGCTCACCCAGTCTGCCACTTTTCCTTACTGCGGCCAGTCTGCCAGAAGCGATATGTCACTCGTTGTGTATCTTAAGAGATTCATCGTTACTCTTTCCATAGGTTACTGGTATTCTCTGATTCAATGCCTCTCGTGACGAAAAAGTGGCTATCTTAATAGTGCAATACTTCTTCCTCCCAGTTGCTCACACAGTTTACTACTTTTTTGTGAAGTTTTTGTCTGCCAGAAACTATAATTCACTAGTTTTGTATCATAAAAGAGTCATCGTTTCTCCTCCTAGGGGTTTTCGAGATTTCTTAATCCAAACCGCAAGTAACGAGGCATTGGCTACCTTAAGAGAGTCATAGTTACTCGTCCCCATTGCTCAACCAGTCTGCCACTTTTTCTTACTGTGGCCAGTCTGCCAGAAGCGATATGTCACTCGTTGTGTATCTTAAGAGATTCATCGTTACTCCTTCCATAGGTTACTGGTATTCTCTGAGTCAATACCTCTCTTACGAAAAAGTGGCTATCTTAATAGTGCAATACTTCTTCCTCCGAGTTGCTCACACAGTTTACTACTTTTTGTGTACTTGCCAGTCTGCCAGAAGCGATATGTCACTAGTTGTGTATCATAAAAGAGTCATCGTTTCTCCTCCTAGGGGTTATTCGAGATTTCTTAATCCAAACCGCAAGTAACGAGGCATTGGCTACCTTAAGAGAGTCATAGTTACTCGTTCCAATTGCTCACCCAGTCTGCCACTTTTTCTTACTGTGGCCAGTCTGCCAGAAGCGATATGTCACTCGTTGTGTATCTTAAGAGATTCATCGTTACTCCTTCCATAGGTTACTGGTATTCTCTGAGTCAATACCTCTCTTACGAAAAAGTGGCTATCTTAATAGTGCAATACTTCTTCCTCCGAGTTGCTCACACAGTTTACTACTTTTTGTGTAGTTTTTGTCTGCCAGAAACTATAATTCACTAGCTGTGTATCATAAAAGAGTCATCATTTCTCCTCCTAGGGGTTATTCGAGACCTCTTAATGCAAACCGCAAGTAACGAGGCATTGGCTACCTTAAGAGAGTCATAGTTACTCGTCCCAATTGCTCACCCAGTCTGCCACTTTTCCTTACTGCGGCCAGTCTGCCAGAAGCGATATGTCACTCGTTGTGTATCTTAAGAGATTTATCGTTACTCTTTCCATAGGTTACTGGTATTCTCTGATTCAATGCCTCTCGTGACGAAAAAGTGGCTATCTTAATAGTGCAATACTTCTTCCTTCCATTTGCTCACACAGTTTACTACTTTTTTGTGTAGTTTTTGTCTGCCAGAAACTATAATTCACTAGTTTTGTATCATAAAAGAGTCATCGTTTCTCCTCCTAGGGGTTATTCGAGACCTCTTAATGCAAACCGCAAGTAACGAGGCATTGGCTACCTTAAGAGAGTCATAGTTACTCGTCCCAATTGCTCACCCAGTCTGCCACTTTTCCTTACTGCGGCCAGTCTGCCAGAAGCGATATGTCACTCGTTGTGTATCTTAAGAGATTCATCGTTACTCTTTCCATAGGTTACTGGTATTCTCTGATTCAATGCCTCTCGTGACGAAAAAGTGGCTATCTTAATAGTGCAATACTTCTTCCTCCGAGTTGCTCACACAGTTTACTGCTTTTTGTGTAGTTTTTGTCTGCCAGAAACTATAATTCACTAGTTGTGTATCATAAAAGAGTCATCGTTTCTCCTCCTAGGGGTTATTCGAGATTTCTTAATCCAAAATGCAAGTAACGAGGCATTGGCTACCTTAAGAGAGTCATAGTTACTCGTCCCAATTGCTCACCCAGTCTGCCACTTTTCCTTACTGCGGCCAGTCTGCCAGAAGCGATATGTCACTCGTTGTGTATCTTAAGAGATTCATCGTTACTCTTTCCATAGGTTACTGGTATTCTCTGATTCAATGCCTCTCGTGACGAAAAAGTGGCTATCTTAATAGTGCAATACTTCTTCCTCCCAGTTGCTCACACAGTTTACTACTTTTTTGTGAAGTTTTTGTCTGCCAGAAACTATAATTCACTAGTTTTGTATCATAAAAGAGTCATCGTTTCTCCTCCTAGGGGTTTTCGAGATTTCTTAATTCAAACCGCAAGTAACGAGGCATTGGCTACCTTAAGAGAGTCATAGTTACTCGTCCCCATTGCTCAACCAGTCTGCCACTTTTTCTTACTGTGGCCAGTCTGCCAGAAGCGATATGTCACTCGTTGTGTATCTTAAGAGATTCATCGTTACTCTTTCCATAGGTTACTGGTATTCTCTGATTCAATGCCTCTCGTGACGAAAAAGTGGCTATCTTAATAGTGCAATACTTCTTCCTCCCAGTTGCTCACACAGTTTACTACTTTTTTGTGAAGTTTTTGTCTGCCAGAAACTATAATTCACTAGTTTTGTATCATAAAAGAGTCATCGTTTCTCCTCCTAGGGGTTTTCGAGATTTCTTAATCCAAACCGCAAGTAACGAGGCATTGGCTACCTTAAGAGAGTCATAGTTACTCGTCCCAATTGCTCAACCAGTCTGCCACTTTTTCTTACTGTGGCCAGTCTGCCAGAAGCGATATGTCACTCGTTGTGTATCTTAAGAGATTCATCGTTACTCCTTCCATAGGTTACTGGTATTCTCTGAGTCAATACCTCTCTTACGAAAAAGTGGCTATCTTAATAGTGCAATACTTCTTCCTCCGAGTTGCTCACACAGTTTACTACTTTTTGTGTACTTGCCAGTCTGCCAGAAGCGATATGTCACTAGTTGTGTATCATAAAAGAGTCATCGTTTCTCCTCCTAGGGGTTATTCGAGATTGCTTAATCCAAACCGCAAGTAACGAGGCATTGGCTACCTTAAGAGAGTCATAGTTACTCGTCCCAATTGCTCACCCAGTCTGCCACTTTTCCTTACTGCGGCCAGTCTGCCAGAAGCGATATGTCACTCGTTGTGTATCTTAAGAGATTTATCGTTACTCTTTCCATAGGTTACTGGTATTCTCTGATTCAATGCCTCTCGTGACGAAAAAGTGGCTATCTTAATAGTGCAATACTTCTTCCTTCCATTTGCTCACACAGTTTACTACTTTTTTGTGTAGTTTTTGTCTGCCAGAAACTATAATTCACTAGTTTTGTATCATAAAAGAGTCATCGTTTCTCCTCCTAGGGGTTATTCGAGACCTCTTAATGCAAACCGCAAGTAACGAGGCATTGGCTACCTTAAGAGAGTCATAGTTACTCGTCCCAATTGCTCACCCAGTCTGCCACTTTTCCTTACTGCGGCCAGTCTGCCAGAAGCGATATGTCACTCGTTGTGTATCTTAAGAGATTTATCGTTACTCTTTCCATAGGTTACTGGTATTCTCTGATTCAATGCCTCTCGTGACGAAAAAGTGGCTATCTTAATAGTGCAATACTTCTTCCTTCCATTTGCTCACACAGTTTACTACTTTTTTGTGTAGTTTTTGTCTGCCAGAAACTATAATTCACTAGTTTTGTATCATAAAAGAGTCATCGTTTCTCCTCCTAGGGGTTATTCGAGACCTCTTAATGCAAACCGCAAGTAACGAGGCATTGGCTACCTTAAGAGAGTCATAGTTACTCGTCCCAATTGCTCACCCAGTCTGCCACTTTTCCTTACTGCGGCCTGTCTGCCAGAAGCGATATGTCACTCGTTGTGTATCTTAAGAGATTCATCGTTACTCTTTCCATAGGTTACTGGTATTCTCTGATTCAATGCCTCTCGTGACGAAAAAGTGGCTATCTTAATAGTGCAATACTTCTTCCTCCGAGTTGCTCACACAGTTTACTGCTTTTTGTGTAGTTTTTGTCTGCCAGAAACTATAATTCACTAGTTGTGTATCATAAAAGAGTCATCGTTTCTCCTCCTAGGGGTTATTCGAGATTTCTTAATCCAAAATGCAAGTAACGAGGCATTGGCTACCTTAAGAGAGTCATAGTTACTCGTCCCAATTGCTCACCCAGTCTGCCACTTTTCCTTACTGCGGCCAGTCTGCCAGAAGCGATATGTCACTCGTTGTGTATCTTAAGAGATTCATCGTTACTCTTTCCATAGGTTACTGGTATTCTCTGATTCAATGCCTCTCGTGACGAAAAAGTGGCTATCTTAATAGTGCAATACTTCTTCCTCCCAGTTGCTCACACAGTTTACTACTTTTTTGTGAAGTTTTTGTCTGCCAGAAACTATAATTTACTAGTTTTGTATCATAAAAGAGTCATCGTTTCTCCTCCTAGGGGTTATTCGAGATTGCTTAATCCAAACCGCAAGTAACGAGGCATTGGCTACCTTAAGAGAGTCATAGTTACTCGTCCCAATTGCTCACCCAGTCTGCCACTTTTCCTTACTGCGGCCAGTCTGCCAGAAGCGATATGTCACTCGTTGTGTATCTTAAGAGATTTATCGTTACTCTTTCCATAGGTTACTGGTATTCTCTGATTCAATGCCTCTCGTGACGAAAAAGTGGCTATCTTAATAGTGCAATACTTCTTCCTTCCATTTGCTCACACAGTTTACTACTTTTTTGTGTAGTTTTTGTCTGCCAGAAACTATAATTCACTAGTTTTGTATCATAAAAGAGTCATCGTTTCTCCTCCTAGGGGTTATTCGAGACCTCTTAATGCAAACCGCAAGTAACGAGGCATTGGCTACCTTAAGAGAGTCATAGTTACTCGTCCCAATTGCTCACCCAGTCTGCCACTTTTCCTTACTGCGGCCAGTCTGCCAGAAGCGATATGTCACTCGTTGTGTATCTTAAGAGATTTATCGTTACTCTTTCCATAGGTTACTGGTATTCTCTGATTCAATGCCTCTCGTGACGAAAAAGTGGCTATCTTAATAGTGCAATACTTCTTCCTTCCATTTGCTCACACAGTTTACTACTTTTTTGTGTAGTTTTTGTCTGCCAGAAACTATAATTCACTAGTTTTGTATCATAAAAGAGTCATCGTTTCTCCTCCTAGGGGTTATTCGAGACCTCTTAATGCAAACCGCAAGTAACGAGGCATTGGCTACCTTAAGAGAGTCATAGTTACTCGTCCCAATTGCTCACCCAGTCTGCCACTTTTCCTTACTGCGGCCAGTCTGCCAGAAGCGATATGTCACTCGTTGTGTATCTTAAGAGATTCATCGTTACTCTTTCCATAGGTTACTGGTATTCTCTGATTCAATGCCTCTCGTGACGAAAAAGTGGCTATCTTAATAGTGCAATACTTCTTCCTCCGAGTTGCTCACACAGTTTACTGCTTTTTGTGTAGTTTTTGTCTGCCAGAAACTATAATTCACTAGTTGTGTATCATAAAAGAGTCATCGTTTCTCCTCCTAGGGGTTATTCGAGATTTCTTAATCCAAAATGCAAGTAACGAGGCATTGGCTACCTTAAGAGAGTCATAGTTACTCGTCCCAATTGCTCACCCAGTCTGCCACTTTTCCTTACTGCGGCCAGTCTGCCAGAAGCGATATGTCACTCGTTGTGTATCTTAAGAGATTCATCGTTACTCTTTCCATAGGTTACTGGTATTCTCTGATTCAATGCCTCTCGTGACGAAAAAGTGGCTATCTTAATAGTGCAATACTTCTTCCTCCCAGTTGCTCACACAGTTTACTACTTTTTTGTGAAGTTTTTGTCTGCCAGAAACTATAATTCACTAGTTTTGTATCATAAAAGAGTCATCGTTTCTCCTCCTAGGGGTTTTCGAGATTTCTTAATCCAAACCGCAAGTAACGAGGCATTGGCTACCTTAAGAGAGTCATAGTTACTCGTCCCCATTGCTCAACCAGTCTGCCACTTTTTCTTACTGTGGCCAGTCTGCCAGAAGCGATATGTCACTCGTTGTGTATCTTAAGAGATTCATCGTTACTCTTTCCATAGGTTACTGGTATTCTCTGATTCAATGCCTCTCGTGACGAAAAAGTGGCTATCTTAATAGTGCAATACTTCTTCCTCCCAGTTGCTCACACAGTTTACTACTTTTTTGTGAAGTTTTTGTCTGCCAGAAACTATAATTCACTAGTTTTGTATCATAAAAGAGTCATCGTTTCTCCTCCTAGGGGTTTTCGAGATTTCTTAATCCAAACCGCAAGTAACGAGGCATTGGCTACCTTAAGAGAGTCATAGTTACTCGTCCCCATTGCTCAACCAGTCTGCCACTTTTTCTTACTGTGGCCAGTCTGCCAGAAGCGATATGTCACTCGTTGTGTATCTTAAGAGATTCATCGTTACTCCTTCCATAGGTTACTGGTATTCTCTGAGTCAATACCTCTCTTACGAAAAAGTGGCTATCTTAATAGTGCAATACTTCTTCCTCCGAGTTGCTCACACAGTTTACTACTTTTTGTGTACTTGCCAGTCTGCCAGAAGCGATATGTCACTAGTTGTGTATCATAAAAGAGTCATCGTTTCTCCTCCTAGGGGTTATTCGAGATTGCTTAATCCAAACCGCAAGTAACGAGGCATTGGCTACCTTAAGAGAGTCATAGTTACTCGTCCCAATTGCTCACCCAGTCTGCCACTTTTCCTTACTGCGGCCAGTCTGCCAGAAGCGATATGTCACTCGTTGTGTATCTTAAGAGATTTATCGTTACTCTTTCCATAGGTTACTGGTATTCTCTGATTCAATGCCTCTCGTGACGAAAAAGTGGCTATCTTAATAGTGCAATACTTCTTCCTTCCATTTGCTCACACAGTTTACTACTTTTTTGTGTAGTTTTTGTCTGCCAGAAACTATAATTCACTAGTTTTGTATCATAAAAGAGTCATCGTTTCTCCTCCTAGGGGTTATTCGAGACCTCTTAATGCAAACCGCAAGTAACGAGGCATTGGCTACCTTAAGAGAGTCATAGTTACTCGTCCCAATTGCTCACCCAGTCTGCCACTTTTCCTTACTGCGGCCAGTCTGCCAGAAGCGATATGTCACTCGTTGTGTATCTTAAGAGATTTATCGTTACTCTTTCCATAGGTTACTGGTATTCTCTGATTCAATGCCTCTCGTGACGAAAAAGTGGCTATCTTAATAGTGCAATACTTCTTCCTTCCATTTGCTCACACAGTTTACTACTTTTTTGTGTAGTTTTTGTCTGCCAGAAACTATAATTCACTAGTTTTGTATCATAAAAGAGTCATCGTTTCTCCTCCTAGGGGTTATTCGAGACCTCTTAATGCAAACCGCAAGTAACGAGGCATTGGCTACCTTAAGAGAGTCATAGTTACTCGTCCCAATTGCTCACCCAGTCTGCCACTTTTCCTTACTGCGGCCAGTCTGCCAGAAGCGATATGTCACTCGTTGTGTATCTTAAGAGATTCATCGTTACTCTTTCCATAGGTTACTGGTATTCTCTGATTCAATGCCTCTCGTGACAAAAAGGGGCTATCTTAATAGTGCAATACTTCTTCCTCCCAGTTGCTCACACAGTTTACTACTTTTTTGTGTAGTTTTTGTCTGCCAGAAACTATAATTCACTAGTTTTGTATCATAAAAGAGTCATCGTTTCTCCTCCTAGGGGTTATTCGAGACCTCTTAATCCAAACCGCAAGTAACGAGGCATTGGCTACCTTAAGAGAGTCATAGTTACTCGTCCCAATTGCTCACCCAGTCTGCCACTTGTCCTTACTGCGGCCAGTCTGCCAGAAGCGATATGTCACTCGTTGTGTATCTTAAGAGATTCATCGTTACTCTTTCCATAGGTTACTGGTATTCTCTGATTCAATGCCTCTCGTGACGAAAAAGTGGCTATCTTAATAGTGCAATACTTCTTCCTCCCAGTTGCTCACACAGTTTACTACTTTTTTGTGTAGTTTTTGTCTGCCAGAAACTATAATTCACTAGTTTTGTATCATAAAAGAGTCATCGTTTCTCCTCCTAGGGGTCTTCGAGATTTCTTAATCCAAACCGCAAGTAACGAGGCATTGGCTACCTTAAGAGAGTCATAGTTACTCGTCCCCTTTGCTCACCCAGTCTGCCACTTTTCCTTACTGCGGCCAGTCTGCCAGAAGCGATATGTCACTCGTTGTGTATCTTAAGAGATTCATCGTTACTCTTTCCATAGGTTACTGGTATTCTCTGATTTAATGCCTCTCGTGACAAAAAGGGGCTATCTTAATAGTGCAATACTTCTTCCTCCCAGTTGCTCACACAGTTTACTACTTTTTTGTGTAGTTTTTGTCTGCCAGAAACTATAATTCACTAGTTTTGTATCATAAAAGAGTCATCGTTTCTCCTCCTAGGGGTTATTCGAGACCTCTTAATCCAAACCGCAAGTAACGAGGCATTGGCTATCTTAAGAGAGTCATAGTTACTCGTCCCCTTTGCTCACCCAGTCTGCCACTTTTCCTTACTGCGGCCAGTCTGCCAGAAGCGATATGTCACTCGTTGTGTATCTTAAGAGATTCATCGTTACTCTTTCCATAGGTTACTGGTATTCTCTGATTCAATGCCTCTCGTGACAAAAAGGGGCTATCTTAATAGTGCAATACTTCTTCCTCCGAGTTGCTCACACAGTTTACTACTTTTTGTGTAGTTTTTGTCTGCCAGAAACTATAATTCACTAGCTGTGTATCATAAAAGAGTCATCATTTCTCCTCCTAGGGGTTATTCGAGACCTCTTAATGCAAACCGCAAGTAACGAGGCATTGGCTACCTTAAGAGAGTCATAGTTACTCGTCCCAATTGCTCACCCAGTCTGCCACTTTTCCTTACTGCGGGCAGTCTGCCAGAAGCGATATGTCACTCGTTGTGTATCTTAAGAGATTCATCGTTACTCTTTCCATAGGTTACTGGTATTCTCTGATTCAATGCCTCTCGTGACAAAAAGGGGCTATCTTAATAGTGCAATACTTCTTCCTCCCAGTTGCTCACACAGTTTACTACTTTTTTGTGTAGTTTTTGTCTGCCAGAAACTATAATTCACTAGTTTTGTATCATAAAAGAGTCATCGTTTCTCCTCCTAGGGGTTATTCGAGACCTCTTAATCCAAACCGCAAGTAACGAGGCATTGGCTACCTTAAGAGAGTCATAGTTACTCGTCCCAATTGCTCACCCAGTCTGCCACTTTTCCTTACTGCGGCCAGTCTGCCAGAAGCGATATGTCACTCGTTGTGTATCTTAAGAGATTCATCGTTACTCCTTCCATAGGTTACTGGTATTCTCTGAGTCAATACCTCTCGTGACGAAAAAGTGGCTATCTTAATAGTGCAATACTTCTTCCTCCCAGTTGCTCACACAGTTTACTACTTTTTTGTGTAGTTTTTGTCTGCCAGAAACTATAATTCACTAGTTTTGTATCATAAAAGAGTCATCGTTTCTCCTCCTAGGGGTCTTCGAGATTTCTTAATCCAAACCGCAAGTAACGAGGCATTGGCTACCTTAAGAGAGTCATAGTTACTCGTCCCCTTTGCTCACCCAGTCTGCCACTTTTCCTTACTGCGGCCAGTCTGCCAGAAGCGATATGTCACTCGTTGTGTATCTTAAGAGATTCATCGTTACTCTTTCCATAGGTTACTGGTATTCTCTGATTCAATGCCTCTCGTGACAAAAAGGGGCTATCTTAATAGTGCAATACTTCTTCCTCCCAGTTGCTCACACAGTTTACTACTTTTTTGTGTAGTTTTTGTCTGCCAGAAACTATAATTCACTAGTTTTGTATCATAAAAGAGTCATCGTTTCTCCTCCTAGGGGTTATTCGAGACCTCTTAATCCAAACCGCAAGTAACGAGGCATTGGCTATCTTAAGAGAGTCATAGTTACTCGTCCCCTTTGCTCACCCAGTCTGCCACTTTTCCTTACTGCGGCCAGTCTGCCAGAAGCGATATGTCACTCGTTGTGTATCTTAAGAGATTCATCGTTACTCTTTCCATAGGTTACTGGTATTCTCTGATTCAATGCCTCTCGTGACAAAAAGGGGCTATCTTAATAGTGCAATACTTCTTCCTCCGAGTTGCTCACACAGTTTACTACTTTTTGTGTAGTTTTTGTCTGCCAGAAACTATAATTCACTAGCTGTGTATCATAAAAGAGTCATCATTTCTCCTCCTAGGGGTTATTCGAGACCTCTTAATGCAAACCGCAAGTAACGAGGCATTGGCTACCTTAAGAGAGTCATAGTTACTCGTCCCAATTGCTCACCCAGTCTGCCACTTTTCCTTACTGCGGGCAGTCTGCCAGAAGCGATATGTCACTCGTTGTGTATCTTAAGAGATTCATCGTTACTCTTTCCATAGGTTACTGGTATTCTCTGATTCAATGCCTCTCGTGACAAAAAGGGGCTATCTTAATAGTGCAATACTTCTTCCTCCCAGTTGCTCACACAGTTTACTACTTTTTTGTGTAGTTTTTGTCTGCCAGAAACTATAATTCACTAGTTTTGTATCATAAAAGTGTCATCGTTTCTCCTCCTAGGGGTTATTCGAGACCTCTTAATCCAAACCGCAAGTAACGAGGCATTGGCTACCTTAAGAGAGTCATAGTTACTCGTCCCAATTGCTCACCCAGTCTGCCACTTTTCCTTACTGCGGCCAGTCTGCCAGAAGCGATATGTCACTCGTTGTGTATCTTAAGAGATTCATCGTTACTCCTTCCATAGGTTACTGGTATTCTCTGAGTCAATACCTCTCGTGACGAAAAAGTGGCTATCTTAATAGTGCAATACTTCTTCCTCCGAGTTGCTCACACAGTTTACTACTTTTTGTGTAGTTTTTGTCTGCCAGAAACTATAATTCACTAGCTGTGTATCATAAAAGAGTCATCATTTCTCCTCCTAGGGGTTATTCGAGACCTCTTAATGCAAACCGCAAGTAACGAGGCATTGGCTACCTTAAGAGAGTCATAGTTACTCGTCCCAATTGCTCACCCAGTCTGCCACTTTTCCTTACTGCGGCCAGTCTGCCAGAAGCGATATGTCACTCGTTGTGTATCTTAAGAGATTCATCGTTACTCTTTCCATAGGTTACTGGTATTCTCTGATTCAATGCCTCTCGTGACGAAAAAGTGGCTATCTTAATAGTGCAATACTTCTTCCTCCGAGTTGCTCACACAGTTTACTGCTTTTTGTGTAGTTTTTGTCTGCCAGAAACTATAATTCACTAGTTGTGTATCATAAAAGAGTCATCGTTTCTCCTCCTAGGGGTTATTCGAGATTTCTTAATCCAAAATGCAAGTAACGAGGCATTGGCTACCTTAAGAGAGTCATAGTTACTCGTCCCAATTGCTCACCCAGTCTGCCACTTTTCCTTACTGCGGCCAGTCTGCCAGAAGCGATATGTCACTCGTTGTGTATCTTAAGAGATTCATCGTTACTCTTTCCATAGGTTACTGGTATTCTCTGATTCAATGCCTCTTGTGACGAAAAAGTGGCTATCTTAATAGTGCAATACTTCTTCCTCCCAGTTGCTCACACAGTTTACTACTTTTTTGTGTAGTTTTTGTCTGCCAGAAACTATAATTCACTAGATTTGTATCATAAAAGAGTCATCGTTTCTCCTCCTAGGGGTTTTCGAGATTTCTTAATCCAAACCGCAAGTAACGAGGCATTGGCTACCTTAAGAGAGTCATAGTTACTCGTCCCAATTGCTCAACCAGTCTGCCACTTTTTCTTACTGTGGCCAGTCTGCCAGAAGCGATATGTCACTCGTTGTGTATCTTAAGAGATTCATCGTTTCTCCTTCCATAGGTTACTGGTATTCTCTGAGTCAATACCTCTCTTACGAAAAAGTGGCTATCTTAATAGTGCAATACTTCTTCCTCCGAGTTGCTCACACAGTTTACTACTTTTTGTGTACTTGCCAGTCTGCCAGAAGCGATATGTCACTAGTTGTGTATCATAAAAGAGTCATCGTTTCTCCTCCTAGGGGTTATTCGAGATTTCTTAATCCAAACCGCAAGTAACGAGGCATTGGCTACCTTAAGAGAGTCATAGTTACTCGTCCCAATTGCTCACCCAGTCTGCCACTTTTCCTTACTGCGGCCAGTCTGCCAGAAGCGATATGTCACTCGTTGTGTATCTTAAGAGATTTATCGTTACTCTTTCCATAGGTTACTGGTATTCTCTGATTCAATGCCTCTCGTGACGAAAAAGTGGCTATCTTAATAGTGCAATACTTCTTCCTTCCATTTGCTCACACAGTTTACTACTTTTTTGTGTAGTTTTTGTCTGCCAGAAACTATAATTCACTAGTTTTGTATCATAAAAGAGTCATCGTTTCTCCTCCTAGGGGTTATTCGAGACCTCTTAATGCAAACCGCAAGTAACGAGGCATTGGCTACCTTAAGAGAGTCATAGTTACTCGTCCCAATTGCTCACCCAGTCTGCCACTTTTCCTTACTGCGGCCAGTCTGCCAGAAGCGATATGTCACTCGTTGTGTATCTTAAGAGATTTATCGTTACTCTTTCCATAGGTTACTGGTATTCTCTGATTCAATGCCTCTCGTGACGAAAAAGTGGCTATCTTAATAGTGCAATACTTCTTCCTTCCATTTGCTCACACAGTTTACTACTTTTTTGTGTAGTTTTTGTCTGCCAGAAACTATAATTCACTAGTTTTGTATCATAAAAGAGTCATCGTTTCTCCTCCTAGGGGTTATTCGAGACCTCTTAATGCAAACCGCAAGTAACGAGGCATTGGCTACCTTAAGAGAGTCATAGTTACTCGTCCCAATTGCTCACCCAGTCTGCCACTTTTCCTTACTGCGGCCAGTCTGCCAGAAGCGATATGTCACTCGTTGTGTATCTTAAGAGATTCATCGTTACTCTTTCCATAGGTTACTGGTATTCTCTGATTCAATGCCTCTCGTGACAAAAAGGGGCTATCTTAATAGTGCAATACTTCTTCCTCCCAGTTGCTCACACAGTTTACTACTTTTTTGTGTAGTTTTTGTCTGCCAGAAACTATAATTCACTAGTTTTGTATCATAAAAGAGTCATCGTTTCTCCTCCTAGGGGTTATTCGAGACCTCTTAATCCAAACCGCAAGTAACGAGGCATTGGCTACCTTAAGAGAGTCATAGTTACTCGTCCCAATTGCTCACCCAGTCTGCCACTTGTCCTTACTGCGGCCAGTCTGCCAGAAGCGATATGTCACTCGTTGTGTATCTTAAGAGATTCATCGTTACTCTTTCCATAGGTTACTGGTATTCTCTGATTCAATGCCTCTCGTGACGAAAAAGTGGCTATCTTAATAGTGCAATACTTCTTCCTCCCAGTTGCTCACACAGTTTACTACTTTTTTGTGTAGTTTTTGTCTGCCAGAAACTATAATTCACTAGTTTTGTATCATAAAAGAGTCATCGTTTCTCCTCCTAGGGGTCTTCGAGATTTCTTAATCCAAACCGCAAGTAACGAGGCATTGGCTACCTTAAGAGAGTCATAGTTACTCGTCCCCTTTGCTCACCCAGTCTGCCACTTTTCCTTACTGCGGCCAGTCTGCCAGAAGCGATATGTCACTCGTTGTGTATCTTAAGAGATTCATCGTTACTCTTTCCATAGGTTACTGGTATTCTCTGATTCAATGCCTCTCGTGACAAAAAGGGGCTATCTTAATAGTGCAATACTTCTTCCTCCCAGTTGCTCACACAGTTTACTACTTTTTTGTGTAGTTTTTGTCTGCCAGAAACTATAATTCACTAGTTTTGTATCATAAAAGAGTCATCGTTTCTCCTCCTAGGGGTTATTCGAGACCTCTTAATCCAAACCGCAAGTAACGAGGCATTGGCTATCTTAAGAGAGTCATAGTTACTCGTCCCCTTTGCTCACCCAGTCTGCCACTTTTCCTTACTGCGGCCAGTCTGCCAGAAGCGATATGTCACTCGTTGTGTATCTTAAGAGATTCATCGTTACTCTTTCCATAGGTTACTGGTATTCTCTGATTCAATGCCTCTCGTGACAAAAAGGGGCTATCTTAATAGTGCAATACTTCTTCCTCCGAGTTGCTCACACAGTTTACTACTTTTTGTGTAGTTTTTGTCTGCCAGAAACTATAATTCACTAGCTGTGTATCATAAAAGAGTCATCATTTCTCCTCCTAGGGGTTATTCGAGACCTCTTAATGCAAACCGCAAGTAACGAGGCATTGGCTACCTTAAGAGAGTCATAGTTACTCGTCCCAATTGCTCACCCAGTCTGCCACTTTTCCTTACTGCGGGCAGTCTGCCAGAAGCGATATGTCACTCGTTGTGTATCTTAAGAGATTCATCGTTACTCTTTCCATAGGTTACTGGTATTCTCTGATTCAATGCCTCTCGTGACAAAAAGGGGCTATCTTAATAGTGCAATACTTCTTCCTCCCAGTTGCTCACACAGTTTACTACTTTTTTGTGTAGTTTTTGTCTGCCAGAAACTATAATTCACTAGTTTTGTATCATAAAAGAGTCATCGTTTCTCCTCCTAGGGGTTATTCGAGACCTCTTAATCCAAACCGCAAGTAACGAGGCATTGGCTACCTTAAGAGAGTCATAGTTACTCGTCCCAATTGCTCACCCAGTCTGCCACTTTTCCTTACTGCGGCCAGTCTGCCAGAAGCGATATGTCACTCGTTGTGTATCTTAAGAGATTCATCGTTACTCCTTCCATAGGTTACTGGTATTCTCTGAGTCAATACCTCTCGTGACGAAAAAGTGGCTATCTTAATAGTGCAATACTTCTTCCTCCCAGTTGCTCACACAGTTTACTACTTTTTTGTGTAGTTTTTGTCTGCCAGAAACTATAATTCACTAGTTTTGTATCATAAAAGAGTCATCGTTTCTCCTCCTAGGGGTCTTCGAGATTTCTTAATCCAAACCGCAAGTAACGAGGCATTGGCTACCTTAAGAGAGTCATAGTTACTCGTCCCCTTTGCTCACCCAGTCTGCCACTTTTCCTTACTGCGGCCAGTCTGCCAGAAGCGATATGTCACTCGTTGTGTATCTTAAGAGATTCATCGTTACTCTTTCCATAGGTTACTGGTATTCTCTGATTCAATGCCTCTCGTGACAAAAAGGGGCTATCTTAATAGTGCAATACTTCTTCCTCCCAGTTGCTCACACAGTTTACTACTTTTTTGTGTAGTTTTTGTCTGCCAGAAACTATAATTCACTAGTTTTGTATCATAAAAGAGTCATCGTTTCTCCTCCTAGGGGTTATTCGAGACCTCTTAATCCAAACCGCAAGTAACGAGGCATTGGCTATCTTAAGAGAGTCATAGTTACTCGTCCCCTTTGCTCACCCAGTCTGCCACTTTTCCTTACTGCGGCCAGTCTGCCAGAAGCGATATGTCACTCGTTGTGTATCTTAAGAGATTCATCGTTACTCTTTCCATAGGTTACTGGTATTCTCTGATTCAATGCCTCTCGTGACAAAAAGGGGCTATCTTAATAGTGCAATACTTCTTCCTCCGAGTTGCTCACACAGTTTACTACTTTTTGTGTAGTTTTTGTCTGCCAGAAACTATAATTCACTAGCTGTGTATCATAAAAGAGTCATCATTTCTCCTCCTAGGGGTTATTCGAGACCTCTTAATGCAAACCGCAAGTAACGAGGCATTGGCTACCTTAAGAGAGTCATAGTTACTCGTCCCAATTGCTCACCCAGTCTGCCACTTTTCCTTACTGCGGGCAGTCTGCCAGAAGCGATATGTCACTCGTTGTGTATCTTAAGAGATTCATCGTTACTCTTTCCATAGGTTACTGGTATTCTCTGATTCAATGCCTCTCGTGACAAAAAGGGGCTATCTTAATAGTGCAATACTTCTTCCTCCCAGTTGCTCACACAGTTTACTACTTTTTTGTGTAGTTTTTGTCTGCCAGAAACTATAATTCACTAGTTTTGTATCATAAAAGAGTCATCGTTTCTCCTCCTAGGGGTTATTCGAGACCTCTTAATCCAAACCGCAAGTAACGAGGCATTGGCTACCTTAAGAGAGTCATAGTTACTCGTCCCAATTGCTCACCCAGTCTGCCACTTTTCCTTACTGCGGCCAGTCTGCCAGAAGCGATATGTCACTCGTTGTGTATCTTAAGAGATTCATCGTTACTCCTTCCATAGGTTACTGGTATTCTCTGAGTCAATACCTCTCGTGACGAAAAAGTGGCTATCTTAATAGTGCAATACTTCTTCCTCCGAGTTGCTCACACAGTTTACTACTTTTTGTGTAGTTTTTGTCTGCCAGAAACTATAATTCACTAGCTGTGTATCATAAAAGAGTCATCATTTCTCCTCCTAGGGGTTATTCGAGACCTCTTAATGCAAACCGCAAGTAACGAGGCATTGGCTACCTTAAGAGAGTCATAGTTACTCGTCCCAATTGCTCACCCAGTCTGCCACTTTTCCTTACTGCGGCCAGTCTGCCAGAAGCGATATGTCACTCGTTGTGTATCTTAAGAGATTCATCGTTACTCTTTCCATAGGTTACTGGTATTCTCTGATTCAATGCCTCTCGTGACGAAAAAGTGGCTATCTTAATAGTGCAATACTTCTTCCTCCGAGTTGCTCACACAGTTTACTGCTTTTTGTGTAGTTTTTGTCTGCCAGAAACTATAATTCACTAGTTGTGTATCATAAAAGAGTCATCGTTTCTCCTCCTAGGGGTTATTCGAGATTTCTTAATCCAAAATGCAAGTAACGAGGCATTGGCTACCTTAAGAGAGTCATAGTTACTCGTCCCAATTGCTCACCCAGTCTGCCACTTTTCCTTACTGCGGCCAGTCTGCCAGAAGCGATATGTCACTCGTTGTGTATCTTAAGAGATTCATCGTTACTCTTTCCATAGGTTACTGGTATTCTCTGATTCAATGCCTCTTGTGACGAAAAAGTGGCTATCTTAATAGTGCAATACTTCTTCCTCCCAGTTGCTCACACAGTTTACTACTTTTTTGTGTAGTTTTTGTCTGCCAGAAACTATAATTCACTAGATTTGTATCATAAAAGAGTCATCGTTTCTCCTCCTAGGGGTTTTCGAGATTTCTTAATCCAAACCGCAAGTAACGAGGCATTGGCTACCTTAAGAGAGTCATAGTTACTCGTCCCAATTGCTCAACCAGTCTGCCACTTTTTCTTACTGTGGCCAGTCTGCCAGAAGCGATATGTCACTCGTTGTGTATCTTAAGAGATTCATCGTTTCTCCTTCCATAGGTTACTGGTATTCTCTGAGTCAATACCTCTCTTACGAAAAAGTGGCTATCTTAATAGTGCAATACTTCTTCCTCCGAGTTGCTCACACAGTTTACTACTTTTTGTGTACTTGCCAGTCTGCCAGAAGCGATATGTCACTAGTTGTGTATCATAAAAGAGTCATCGTTTCTCCTCCTAGGGGTTATTCGAGATTTCTTAATCCAAACCGCAAGTAACGAGGCATTGGCTACCTTAAGAGAGTCATAGTTACTCGTCCCAATTGCTCACCCAGTCTGCCACTTTTCCTTACTGCGGCCAGTCTGCCAGAAGCGATATGTCACTCGTTGTGTATCTTAAGAGATTTATCGTTACTCTTTCCATAGGTTACTGGTATTCTCTGATTCAATGCCTCTCGTGACGAAAAAGTGGCTATCTTAATAGTGCAATACTTCTTCCTTCCATTTGCTCACACAGTTTACTACTTTTTTGTGTAGTTTTTGTCTGCCAGAAACTATAATTCACTAGTTTTGTATCATAAAAGAGTCATCGTTTCTCCTCCTAGGGGTTATTCGAGACCTCTTAATGCAAACCGCAAGTAACGAGGCATTGGCTACCTTAAGAGAGTCATAGTTACTCGTCCCAATTGCTCACCCAGTCTGCCACTTGTCCTTACTGCGGCCAGTCTGCCAGAAGCGATATGTCACTCGTTGTGTATCTTAAGAGATTCATCGTTACTCTTTCCATAGGTTACTGGTATTCTCTGATTCAATGCCTCTCGTGACAAAAAGGGGCTATCTTAATAGTGCAATACTTCTTCCTCCCAGTTGCTCACACAGTTTACTACTTTTTTGTGTAGTTTTTGTCTGCCAGAAACTATAATTCACTAGTTTTGTATCATAAAAGAGTCATCGTTTCTCCTCCTAGGGGTTATTCGAGACCTCTTAATCCAAACCGCAAGTAACGAGGCATTTGCTACCTTAAGAGAGTCATAGTTACTCGTCCCAATTGCTCACCCAGTCTGCCACTTGTCCTTACTGCGGCCAGTCTGCCAGAAGCGATATGTCACTCGTTGTGTATCTTAAGAGATTCATCGTTACTCTTTCCATAGGTTACTGGTATTCTCTGATTCAATGCCTCTCGTGACGAAAAAGTGGCTATCTTAATAGTGCAATACTTCTTCCTCCCAGTTGCTCACACAGTTTACTACTTTTTTGTGTAGTTTTTGTCTGCCAGAAACTATAATTCACTAGTTTTGTATCATAAAAGAGTCATCGTTTCTCCTCCTAGGGGTTTTCGAGATTTCTTAATCCAAACCGCAAGTAACGAGGCATTGGCTACCTTAAGAGAGTCATAGTTACTCGTCCCCTTTGCTCACCCAGTCTGCCACTTTTCCTTACTGCGGCCAGTCTGCCAGAAGCGATATGTCACTCGTTGTGTATCTTAAGAGATTCATCGTTACTCTTTCCATAGGTTACTGGTATTCTCTGATTCAATGCCTCTCGTGACAAAAAGGGGCTATCTTAATAGTGCAATACTTCTTCCTCCCAGTTGCTCACACAGTTTACTACTTTTTTGTGTAGTTTTTGTCTGCCAGAAACTATAATTCACTAGTTTTGTATCATAAAAGAGTCATCGTTTCTCCTCCTAGGGGTTATTCGAGACCTCTTAATCCAAACCGCAAGTAACGAGGCATTGGCTACCTTAAGAGAGTCATAGTTACTCGTCCCAATTGCTCACCCAGTCTGCCACTTTTCCTTACTGCGGCCAGTCTGCCAGAAGCGATATGTCACTCGTTGTGTATCTTAAGAGATTCATCGTTACTCCTTCCATAGGTTACTGGTATTCTCTGAGTCAATACCTCTCGTGACGAAAAAGTGGCTATCTTAATAGTGCAATACTTCTTCCTCCGAGTTGCTCACACAGTTTACTACTTTTTGTGTAGTTTTTGTCTGCCAGAAACTATAATTCACTAGCTGTGTATCATAAAAGAGTCATCATTTCTCCTCCTAGGGGTTATTCGAGACCTCTTAATGCAAACCGCAAGTAACGAGGCATTGGCTACCTTAAGAGAGTCATAGTTACTCGTCCCAATTGCTCACCCAGTCTGCCACTTTTCCTTACTGCGGCCAGTCTGCCAGAAGCGATATGTCACTCGTTGTGTATCTTAAGAGATTCATCGTTACTCTTTCCATAGGTTACTGGTATTCTCTGATTCAATGCCTCTCGTGACGAAAAAGTGGCTATCTTAATAGTGCAATACTTCTTCCTCCGAGTTGCTCACACAGTTTACTGCTTTTTGTGTAGTTTTTGTCTGCCAGAAACTATAATTCACTAGTTGTGTATCATAAAAGAGTCATCGTTTCTCCTCCTAGGGGTTATTCGAGATTTCTTAATCCAAAATGCAAGTAACGAGGCATTGGCTACCTTAAGAGAGTCATAGTTACTCGTCCCAATTGCTCACCCAGTCTGCCACTTTTCCTTACTGCGGCCAGTCTGCCAGAAGCGATATGTCACTCGTTGTGTATCTTAAGAGATTCATCGTTACTCTTTCCATAGGTTACTGGTATTCTCTGATTCAATGCCTCTCGTGACGAAAAAGTGGCTATCTTAATAGTGCAATACTTCTTCCTCCCAGTTGCTCACACAGTTTACTACTTTTTTGTGTAGTTTTTGTCTGCCAGAAACTATAATTCACTAGTTTTGTATCATAAAAGAGTCATCGTTTCTCCTCCTAGGGGTTTTCGAGATTTCTTAATCCAAACCGCAAGTAACGAGGCATTGGCTACCTTAAGAGAGTCATAGTTACTCGTCCCAATTGCTCAACCAGTCTGCCACTTTTTCTTACTGTGGCCAGTCTGCCAGAAGCGATATGTCACTCGTTGTGTATCTTAAGAGATTCATCGTTTCTCCTTCCATAGGTTACTGGTATTCTCTGAGTCAATACCTCTCTTACGAAAAAGTGGCTATCTTAATAGTGCAATACTTCTTCCTCCGAGTTGCTCACACAGTTTACTACTTTTTGTGTACTTGCCAGTCTGCCAGAAGCGATATGTCACTAGTTGTGTATCATAAAAGAGTCATCGTTTCTCCTCCTAGGGGTTATTCGAGATTTCTTAATCCAAACCGCAAGTAACGAGGCATTGGCTACCTTAAGAGAGTCATAGTTACTCGTCCCAATTGCTCACCCAGTCTGCCACTTTTCCTTACTGCGGCCAGTCTGCCAGAAGCGATATGTCACTCGTTGTGTATCTTAAGAGATTTATCGTTACTCTTTCCATAGGTTACTGGTATTCTCTGATTCAATGCCTCTCGTGACGAAAAAGTGGCTATCTTAATAGTGCAATACTTCTTCCTTCCATTTGCTCACACAGTTTACTACTTTTTTGTGTAGTTTTTGTCTGCCAGAAACTATAATTCACTAGTTTTGTATCATAAAAGAGTCATCGTTTCTCCTCCTAGGGGTTATTCGAGACCTCTTAATGCAAACCGCAAGTAACGAGGCATTGGCTACCTTAAGAGAGTCATAGTTACTCGTCCCAATTGCTCACCCAGTCTGCCACTTGTCCTTACTGCGGCCAGTCTGCCAGAAGCGATATGTCACTCGTTGTGTATCTTAAGAGATTCATCGTTACTCTTTCCATAGGTTACTGGTATTCTCTGATTCAATGCCTCTCGTGACGAAAAAGTGGCTATCTTAATAGTGCAATACTTCTTCCTCCCAGTTGCTCACACAGTTTACTACTTTTTTGTGAAGTTTTTGTCTGCCAGAAACTATAATTCACTAGTTTTGTATCATAAAAGAGTCATCGTTTCTCCTCCTAGGGGTTTTCGAGATTTCTTAATCCAAACCGCAAGTAACGAGGCATTGGCTACCTTAAGAGAGTCATAGTTACTCGTCCCCTTTGCTCACCCAGTCTGCCACTTTTCCTTACTGCGGCCAGTCTGCCAGAAGCGATATGTCACTCGTTGTGTATCTTAAGAGATTCATCGTTACTCTTTCCATAGGTTACTGGTATTCTCTGATTCAATGCCTCTCGTGACAAAAAGGGGCTATCTTAATAGTGCAATACTTCTTCCTCCCAGTTGCTCACACAGTTTACTACTTTTTTGTGTTGTTTTTGTCTGCCAGAAACTATAATTCACTAGTTTTGTATCATAAAAGAGTCATCGTTTCTCCTCCTAGGGGTTATTCGAGACCTCTTAATCCAAACCGCAAGTAACGAGGCATTGGCTACCTTAAGAGAGTCATAGTTACTCGTCCCAATTGCTCACCCAGTCTGCCACTTTTCCTTACTGCGGCCAGTCTGCCAGAAGCGATATGTCACTCGTTGTGTATCTTAAGAGATTCATCGTTACTCCTTCCATAGGTTACTGGTATTCTCTGAGTCAATACCTCTCGTGACGAAAAAGTGGCTATCTTAATAGTGCAATACTTCTTCCTCCGAGTTGCTCACACAGTTTACTACTTTTTGTGTAGTTTTTGTCTGCCAGAAACTATAATTCACTAGCTGTGTATCATAAAAGAGTCATCATTTCTCCTCCTAGGGGTTATTCGAGACCTCTTAATGCAAACCGCAAGTAACGAGGCATTGGCTACCTTAAGAGAGTCATAGTTACTCGTCCCAATTGCTCACCCAGTCTGCCACTTTTCCTTACTGCGGCCAGTCTGCCAGAAGCGATATGTCACTCGTTGTGTATCTTAAGAGATTCATCGTTACTCTTTCCATAGGTTACTGGTATTCTCTGATTCAATGCCTCTCGTGACGAAAAAGTGGCTATCTTAATAGTGCAATACTTCTTCCTCCGAGTTGCTCACACAGTTTACTGCTTTTTGTGTAGTTTTTGTCTGCCAGAAACTATAATTCACTAGTTGTGTATCATAAAAGAGTCATCGTTTCTCCTCCTAGGGGTTATTCGAGATTTCTTAATCCAAAATGCAAGTAACGAGGCATTGGCTACCTTAAGAGAGTCATAGTTACTCGTCCCAATTGCTCACCCAGTCTGCCACTTTTCCTTACTGCGGCCAGTCTGCCAGAAGCGATATGTCACTCGTTGTGTATCTTAAGAGATTCATCGTTACTCTTTCCATAGGTTACTGGTATTCTCTGATTCAATGCCTCTCGTGACGAAAAAGTGGCTATCTTAATAGTGCAATACTTCTTCCTCCCAGTTGCTCACACAGTTTACTACTTTTTTGTGTAGTTTTTGTCTGCCAGAAACTATAATTCACTAGTTTTGTATCATAAAAGAGTCATCGTTTCTCCTCCTAGGGGTTTTCGAGATTTCTTAATCCAAACCGCAAGTAACGAGGCATTGGCTACCTTAAGAGAGTCATAGTTACTCGTCCCAATTGCTCAACCAGTCTGCCACTTTTTCTTACTGTGGCCAGTCTGCCAGAAGCGATATGTCACTCGTTGTGTATCTTAAGAGATTCATCGTTTCTCCTTCCATAGGTTACTGGTATTCTCTGAGTCAATACCTCTCTTACGAAAAAGTGGCTATCTTAATAGTGCAATACTTCTTCCTCCGAGTTGCTCACACAGTTTACTACTTTTTGTGTACTTGCCAGTCTGCCAGAAGCGATATGTCACTAGTTGTGTATCATAAAAGAGTCATCGTTTCTCCTCCTAGGGGTTATTCGAGATTTCTTAATCCAAACCGCAAGTAACGAGGCATTGGCTACCTTAAGAGAGTCATAGTTACTCGTCCCAATTGCTCACCCAGTCTGCCACTTTTCCTTACTGCGGCCAGTCTGCCAGAAGCGATATGTCACTCGTTGTGTATCTTAAGAGATTTATCGTTACTCTTTCCATAGGTTACTGGTATTCTCTGATTCAATGCCTCTCGTGACGAAAAAGTGGCTATCTTAATAGTGCAATACTTCTTCCTTCCATTTGCTCACACAGTTTACTACTTTTTTGTGTAGTTTTTGTCTGCCAGAAACTATAATTCACTAGTTTTGTATCATAAAAGAGTCATCGTTTCTCCTCCTAGGGGTTATTCGAGACCTCTTAATGCAAACCGCAAGTAACGAGGCATTGGCTACCTTAAGAGAGTCATAGTTACTCGTCCCAATTGCTCACCCAGTCTGCCACTTTTCCTTACTGCGGCCAGTCTGCCAGAAGCGATATGTCACTCGTTGTGTATCTTAAGAGATTCATCGTTACTCTTTCCATAGGTTACTGGTATTCTCTGATTCAATGCCTCTCGTGACAAAAAGGGGCTATCTTAATAGTGCAATACTTCTTCCTCCCAGTTGCTCACACAGTTTACTGCTTTTTGTGTAGTTTTTGTCTGCCAGAAACTATAATTCACTAGTTTTGTATCATAAAAGAGTCATCGTTTCTCCTCCTAGGGGTCTTCGAGATTTCTTAATCCAAACCGCAAGTAACGAGGCATTGGCTACCTTAAGAGAGTCATAGTTACTCGTCCCAATTGCTCACCCAGTCTGCCACTTTTCCTTACTGCGGCCAGTCTGCCAGAAGCGATATGTCACTCGTTGTGTATCTTAAGAGATTTATCGTTACTCTTTCCATAGGTTACTGGTATTCTCTGATTCAATGCCTCTCGTGACGAAAAAGTGGCTATCTTAATAGTGCAATACTTCTTCCTTCCATTTGCTCACACAGTTTACTACTTTTTTGTGTAGTTTTTGTCTGCCAGAAACTATAATTCACTAGTTTTGTATCATAAAAGAGTCATCGTTTCTCCTCCTAGGGGTTATTCGAGACCTCTTAATGCAAACCGCAAGTAACGAGGCATTGGCTACCTTAAGAGAGTCATAGTTACTCGTCCCAATTGCTCACCCAGTCTGCCACTTTTCCTTACTGCGGCCAGTCTGCCAGAAGCGATATGTCACTCGTTGTGTATCTTAAGAGATTCATCGTTACTCTTTCCATAGGTTACTGGTATTCTCTGATTCAATGCCTCTCGTGACGAAAAAGTGGCTATCTTAATAGTGCAATACTTCTTCCTCCCAGTTGCTCACACAGTTTACTACTTTTTTGTGTAGTTTTTGTCTACCAGAAACTATAATTCACTAGTTTTGTATCATAAAAGAGTCATCGTTTCTCCTCCTAGGGGTCTTCGAGATTTCTTAATCCAAACCGCAAGTAACGAGGCATTGGCTACCTTAAGAGAGTCATAGTTACTCGTCCCCTTTGCTCACCCAGTCTGCCACTTTTCCTTACTGCGGCCAGTCTGCCAGAAGCGATATGTCACTCGTTGTGTATCTTAAGAGATTCATCGTTACTCTTTCCATAGGTTACTGGTATTCTCTGATTCAATGCCTCTCGTGACAAAAAGGGGCTATCTTAATAGTGCAATACTTCTTCCTCCCAGTTGCTCACACAGTTTACTACTTTTTTGTGTAGTTTTTGTCTGCCAGAAACTATAATTCACTAGTTTTGTATCATAAAAGAGTCATCGTTTCTCCTCCTAGGGGTTATTCGAGACCTCTTAATCCAAACCGCAAGTAACGAGGCATTGGCTACCTTAAGAGAGTCATAGTTACTCGTCCCCTTTGCTCACCCAGTCTGCCACTTTTCCTTACTGCGGCCAGTCTGCCAGAAGCGATATGTCACTCGTTGTGTATCTTAAGAGATTCATCGTTACTCTTTCCATAGGTTACTGGTATTCTCTGATTCAATGCCTCTCGTGACAAAAAGGGGCTATCTTAATAGTGCAATACTTCTTCCTCCGAGTTGCTCACACAGTTTACTACTTTTTGTGTAGTTTTTGTCTGCCAGAAACTATAATTCACTAGCTGTGTATCATAAAAGAGTCATCATTTCTCCTCCTAGGGGTTATTCGAGACCTCTTAATGCAAACCGCAAGTAACGAGGCATTGGCTACCTTAAGAGAGTCATAGTTACTCGTCCCAATTGCTCACCCAGTCTGCCACTTTTCCTTACTGCGGCCAGTCTGCCAGAAGCGATATGTCACTCGTTGTGTATCTTAAGAGATTCATCGTTACTCTTTCCATAGGTTACTGGTATTCTCTGATTCAATGCCTCTCGTGACAAAAAGGGGCTATCTTAATAGTGCAATACTTCTTCCTCCCAGTTGCTCACACAGTTTACTACTTTTTTGTGTAGTTTTTGTCTGCCAGAAACTATAATTCACTAGTTTTGTATCATAAAAGAGTCATCGTTTCTCCTCCTAGGGGTTATTCGAGACCTCTTAATGCAAACCGCAAGTAACGAGGCATTGGCTACCTTAAGAGAGTCATAGTTACTCGTCCCAATTGCTCACCCAGTCTGCCACTTTTCCTTACTGCGGCCAGTCTGCCAGAAGCGATATGTCACTCGTTGTGTATCTTAAGAGATTCATCGTTACTCTTTCCATAGGTTACTGGTATTCTCTGATTCAATGCCTCTCGTGACAAAAAGGGGCTATCTTAATAGTGCAATACTTCTTCCTCCCAGTTGCTCACACAGTTTACTGCTTTTTGTGTAGTTTTTGTCTGCCAGAAACTATAATTCACTAGTTTTGTATCATAAAAGAGTCATCGTTTCTCCTCCTAGGGGTCTTCGAGATTTCTTAATCCAAACCGCAAGTAACGAGGCATTGGCTACCTTAAGAGAGTCATAGTTACTCGTCCCAATTGCTCACCCAGTCTGCCACTTTTCCTTACTGCGGCCAGTCTGCCAGAAGCGATATGTCACTCGTTGTGTATCTTAAGAGATTTATCGTTACTCTTTCCATAGGTTACTGGTATTCTCTGATTCAATGCCTCTCGTGACGAAAAAGTGGCTATCTTAATAGTGCAATACTTCTTCCTTCCATTTGCTCACACAGTTTACTACTTTTTTGTGTAGTTTTTGTCTGCCAGAAACTATAATTCACTAGTTTTGTATCATAAAAGAGTCATCGTTTCTCCTCCTAGGGGTTATTCGAGACCTCTTAATGCAAACCGCAAGTAACGAGGCATTGGCTACCTTAAGAGAGTCATAGTTACTCGTCCCAATTGCTCACCCAGTCTGCCACTTTTCCTTACTGCGGCCAGTCTGCCAGAAGCGATATGTCACTCGTTGTGTATCTTAAGAGATTCATCGTTACTCTTTCCATAGGTTACTGGTATTCTCTGATTCAATGCCTCTCGTGACGAAAAAGTGGCTATCTTAATAGTGCAATACTTCTTCCTCCCAGTTGCTCACACAGTTTACTACTTTTTTGTGTAGTTTTTGTCTGCCAGAAACTATAATTCACTAGTTTTGTATCATAAAAGAGTCATCGTTTCTCCTCCTAGGGGTCTTCGAGATTTCTTAATCCAAACCGCAAGTAACGAGGCATTGGCTACCTTAAGAGAGTCATAGTTACTCGTCCCCTTTGCTCACCCAGTCTGCCACTTTTCCTTACTGCGGCCAGTCTGCCAGAAGCGATATGTCACTCGTTGTGTATCTTAAGAGATTCATCGTTACTCTTTCCATAGGTTACTGGTATTCTCTGATTCAATGCCTCTCGTGACAAAAAGGGGCTATCTTAATAGTGCAATACTTCTTCCTCCCAGTTGCTCACACAGTTTACTACTTTTTTGTGTAGTTTTTGTCTGCCAGAAACTATAATTCACTAGTTTTGTATCATAAAAGAGTCATCGTTTCTCCTCCTAGGGGTTATTCGAGACCTCTTAATCCAAACCGCAAGTAACGAGGCATTGGCTACCTTAAGAGAGTCATAGTTACTCGTCCCCTTTGCTCACCCAGTCTGCCACTTTTCCTTACTGCGGCCAGTCTGCCAGAAGCGATATGTCACTCGTTGTGTATCTTAAGAGATTCATCGTTACTCTTTCCATAGGTTACTGGTATTCTCTGATTCAATGCCTCTCGTGACAAAAAGGGGCTATCTTAATAGTGCAATACTTCTTCCTCCGAGTTGCTCACACAGTTTACTACTTTTTGTGTAGTTTTTGTCTGCCAGAAACTATAATTCACTAGCTGTGTATCATAAAAGAGTCATCATTTCTCCTCCTAGGGGTTATTCGAGACCTCTTAATGCAAACCGCAAGTAACGAGGCATTGGCTACCTTAAGAGAGTCATAGTTACTCGTCCCAATTGCTCACCCAGTCTGCCACTTTTCCTTACTGCGGCCAGTCTGCCAGAAGCGATATGTCACTCGTTGTGTATCTTAAGAGATTCATCGTTACTCTTTCCATAGGTTACTGGTATTCTCTGATTCAATGCCTCTCGTGACAAAAAGGGGCTATCTTAATAGTGCAATACTTCTTCCTCCCAGTTGCTCACACAGTTTACTACTTTTTTGTGTAGTTTTTGTCTGCCAGAAACTATAATTCACTAGTTTTGTATCATAAAAGAGTCATCGTTTCTCCTCCTAGGGGTTATTCGAGACCTCTTAATGCAAACCGCAAGTAACGAGGCATTGGCTACCTTAAGAGAGTCATAGTTACTCGTCCCAATTGCTCACCCAGTCTGCCACTTTTCCTTACTGCGGCCAGTCTGCCAGAAGCGATATGTCACTCGTTGTGTATCTTAAGAGATTCATCGTTACTCTTTCCATAGGTTACTGGTATTCTCTGATTCAATGCCTCTCGTGACAAAAAGGGGCTATCTTAATAGTGCAATACTTCTTCCTCCCAGTTGCTCACACAGTTTACTGCTTTTTGTGTAGTTTTTGTCTGCCAGAAACTATAATTCACTAGTTTTGTATCATAAAAGAGTCATCGTTTCTCCTCCTAGGGGTCTTCGAGATTTCTTAATCCAAACCGCAAGTAACGAGGCATTGGCTACCTTAAGAGAGTCATAGTTACTCGTCCCAATTGCTCACCCAGTCTGCCACTTTTCCTTACTGCGGCCAGTCTGCCAGAAGCGATATGTCACTCGTTGTGTATCTTAAGAGATTTATCGTTACTCTTTCCATAGGTTACTGGTATTCTCTGATTCAATGCCTCTCGTGACGAAAAAGTGGCTATCTTAATAGTGCAATACTTCTTCCTTCCATTTGCTCACACAGTTTACTACTTTTTTGTGTAGTTTTTGTCTGCCAGAAACTATAATTCACTAGTTTTGTATCATAAAAGAGTCATCGTTTCTCCTCCTAGGGGTTATTCGAGACCTCTTAATGCAAACCGCAAGTAACGAGGCATTGGCTACCTTAAGAGAGTCATAGTTACTCGTCCCAATTGCTCACCCAGTCTGCCACTTTTCCTTACTGCGGCCAGTCTGCCAGAAGCGATATGTCACTCGTTGTGTATCTTAAGAGATTCATCGTTACTCTTTCCATAGGTTACTGGTATTCTCTGATTCAATGCCTCTCGTGACGAAAAAGTGGCTATCTTAATAGTGCAATACTTCTTCCTCCCAGTTGCTCACACAGTTTACTACTTTTTTGTGTAGTTTTTGTCTGCCAGAAACTATAATTCACTAGTTTTGTATCATAAAAGAGTCATCGTTTCTCCTCCTAGGGGTCTTCGAGATTTCTTAATCCAAACCGCAAGTAACGAGGCATTGGCTACCTTAAGAGAGTCATAGTTACTCGTCCCCTTTGCTCACCCAGTCTGCCACTTTTCCTTACTGCGGCCAGTCTGCCAGAAGCGATATGTCACTCGTTGTGTATCTTAAGAGATTCATCGTTACTCTTTCCATAGGTTACTGGTATTCTCTGATTCAATGCCTCTCGTGACAAAAAGGGGCTATCTTAATAGTGCAATACTTCTTCCTCCCAGTTGCTCACACAGTTTACTACTTTTTTGTGTAGTTTTTGTCTGCCAGAAACTATAATTCACTAGTTTTGTATCATAAAAGAGTCATCGTTTCTCCTCCTAGGGGTTATTCGAGACCTCTTAATCCAAACCGCAAGTAACGAGGCATTGGCTACCTTAAGAGAGTCATAGTTACTCGTCCCCTTTGCTCACCCAGTCTGCCACTTTTCCTTACTGCGGCCAGTCTGCCAGAAGCGATATGTCACTCGTTGTGTATCTTAAGAGATTCATCGTTACTCTTTCCATAGGTTACTGGTATTCTCTGATTCAATGCCTCTCGTGACAAAAAGGGGCTATCTTAATAGTGCAATACTTCTTCCTCCCAGTTGCTCACACAGTTTACTACTTTTTTGTGTAGTTTTTGTCTGCCAGAAACTATAATTCACTAGTTTTGTATCATAAAAGAGTCATCGTTTCTCCTCCTAGGGGTTATTCGAGACCTCTTAATGCAAACCGCAAGTAACGAGGCATTGGCTACCTTAAGAGAGTCATAGTTACTCGTCCCAATTGCTCACCCAGTCTGCCACTTTTCCTTACTGCGGTCAGTCTGCCAGAAGCGATATGTCACTCGTTGTGTATCTTAAGAGATTCATCGTTACTCTTTCCATAGGTTACTGGTATTCTCTGATTCAATGCCTCTCGTGACAAAAAGGGGCTATCTTAATAGTGCAATACTTCTTCCTCCCAGTTGCTCACACAGTTTACTGCTTTTTGTGTAGTTTTTGTCTGCCAGAAACTATAATTCACTAGTTTTGTATCATAAAAGAGTCATCGTTTCTCCTCCTAGGGGTCTTCGAGATTTCTTAATCCAAACCGCAAGTAACGAGGCATTGGCTACCTTAAGAGAGTCATAGTTACTCGTCCCAATTGCTCACCCAGTCTGCCACTTTTCCTTACTGCGGCCAGTCTGCCAGAAGCGATATGTCACTCGTTGTGTATCTTAAGAGATTTATCGTTACTCTTTCCATAGGTTACTGGTATTCTCTGATTCAATGCCTCTCGTGACGAAAAAGTGGCTATCTTAATAGTGCAATACTTCTTCCTTCCATTTGCTCACACAGTTTACTACTTTTTTGTGTAGTTTTTGTCTGCCAGAAACTATAATTCACTAGTTTTGTATCATAAAAGAGTCATCGTTTCTCCTCCTAGGGGTTATTCGAGACCTCTTAATGCAAACCGCAAGTAACGAGGCATTGGCTACCTTAAGAGAGTCATAGTTACTCGTCCCAATTGCTCACCCAGTCTGCCACTTTTCCTTACTGCGGCCAGTCTGCCAGAAGCGATATGTCACTCGTTGTGTATCTTAAGAGATTCATCGTTACTCTTTCCATAGGTTACTGGTATTCTCTGATTCAATGCCTCTCGTGACAAAAAGGGGCTATCTTAATAGTGCAATACTTCTTCCTCCCAGTTGCTCACACAGTTTACTACTTTTTTGTGTAGTTTTTGTCTGCCAGAAACTATAATTCACTAGTTTTGTATCATAAAAGAGTCATCGTTTCTCCTCCTAGGGGTTATTCGAGACCTCTTAATGCAAACCGCAAGTAACGAGGCATTGGCTACCTTAAGAGAGTCATAGTTACTCGTCCCAATTGCTCACCCAGTCTGCCACTTTTCCTTACTGCGGCCAGTCTGCCAGAAGCGATATGTCACTCGTTGTGTATCTTAAGAGATTCATCGTTACTCTTTCCATAGGTTACTGGTATTCTCTGATTCAATGCCTCTCGTGACAAAAAGGGGCTATCTTAATAGTGCAATACTTCTTCCTCCCAGTTGCTCACACAGTTTACTGCTTTTTGTGTAGTTTTTGTCTGCCAGAAACTATAATTCACTAGTTTTGTATCATAAAAGAGTCATCGTTTCTCCTCCTAGGGGTCTTCGAGATTTCTTAATCCAAACCGCAAGTAACGAGGCATTGGCTACCTTAAGAGAGTCATAGTTACTCGTCCCAATTGCTCACCCAGTCTGCCACTTTTCCTTACTGCGGCCAGTCTGCCAGAAGCGATATGTCACTCGTTGTGTATCTTAAGAGATTTATCGTTACTCTTTCCATAGGTTACTGGTATTCTCTGATTCAATGCCTCTCGTGACGAAAAAGTGGCTATCTTAATAGTGCAATACTTCTTCCTTCCATTTGCTCACACAGTTTACTACTTTTTTGTGTAGTTTTTGTCTGCCAGAAACTATAATTCACTAGTTTTGTATCATAAAAGAGTCATCGTTTCTCCTCCTAGGGGTTATTCGAGACCTCTTAATGCAAACCGCAAGTAACGAGGCATTGGCTACCTTAAGAGAGTCATAGTTACTCGTCCCAATTGCTCACCCAGTCTGCCACTTTTCCTTACTGCGGCCAGTCTGCCAGAAGCGATATGTCACTCGTTGTGTATCTTAAGAGATTCATCGTTACTCTTTCCATAGGTTACTGGTATTCTCTGATTCAATGCCTCTCGTGACGAAAAAGTGGCTATCTTAATAGTGCAATACTTCTTCCTCCCAGTTGCTCACACAGTTTACTACTTTTTTGTGTAGTTTTTGTCTGCCAGAAACTATAATTCACTAGTTTTGTATCATAAAAGAGTCATCGTTTCTCCTCCTAGGGGTCTTCGAGATTTCTTAATCCAAACCGCAAGTAACGAGGCATTGGCTACCTTAAGAGAGTCATAGTTACTCGTCCCCTTTGCTCACCCAGTCTGCCACTTTTCCTTACTGCGGCCAGTCTGCCAGAAGCGATATGTCACTCGTTGTGTATCTTAAGAGATTCATCGTTACTCTTTCCATAGGTTACTGGTATTCTCTGATTCAATGCCTCTCGTGACAAAAAGGGGCTATCTTAATAGTGCAATACTTCTTCCTCCCAGTTGCTCACACAGTTTACTACTTTTTTGTGTAGTTTTTGTCTGCCAGAAACTATAATTCACTAGTTTTGTATCATAAAAGAGTCATCGTTTCTCCTCCTAGGGGTTATTCGAGACCTCTTAATCCAAACCGCAAGTAACGAGGCATTGGCTACCTTAAGAGAGTCATAGTTACTCGTCCCCTTTGCTCACCCAGTCTGCCACTTTTCCTTACTGCGGCCAGTCTGCCAGAAGCGATATGTCACTCGTTGTGTATCTTAAGAGATTCATCGTTACTCTTTCCATAGGTTACTGGTATTCTCTGATTCAATGCCTCTCGTGACAAAAAGGGGCTATCTTAATAGTGCAATACTTCTTCCTCCGAGTTGCTCACACAGTTTACTACTTTTTGTGTAGTTTTTGTCTGCCAGAAACTATAATTCACTAGCTGTGTATCATAAAAGAGTCATCATTTCTCCTCCTAGGGGTTATTCGAGACCTCTTAATGCAAACCGCAAGTAACGAGGCATTGGCTACCTTAAGAGAGTCATAGTTACTCGTCCCAATTGCTCACCCAGTCTGCCACTTTTCCTTACTGCGGCCAGTCTGCCAGAAGCGATATGTCACTCGTTGTGTATCTTAAGAGATTCATCGTTACTCTTTCCATAGGTTACTGGTATTCTCTGATTCAATGCCTCTCGTGACAAAAAGGGGCTATCTTAATAGTGCAATACTTCTTCCTCCCAGTTGCTCACACAGTTTACTACTTTTTTGTGTAGTTTTTGTCTGCCAGAAACTATAATTCACTAGTTTTGTATCATAAAAGAGTCATCGTTTCTCCTCCTAGGGGTTATTCGAGACCTCTTAATGCAAACCGCAAGTAACGAGGCATTGGCTACCTTAAGAGAGTCATAGTTACTCGTCCCAATTGCTCACCCAGTCTGCCACTTTTCCTTACTGCGGCCAGTCTGCCAGAAGCGATATGTCACTCGTTGTGTATCTTAAGAGATTCATCGTTACTCTTTCCATAGGTTACTGGTATTCTCTGATTCAATGCCTCTCGTGACGAAAAAGTGGCTATCTTAATAGTGCAATACTTCTTCCTCCCAGTTGCTCACACAGTTTACTACTTTTTTGTGTAGTTTTTGTCTGCCAGAAACTATAATTCACTAGTTTTGTATCATAAAAGAGTCATCGTTTCTCCTCCTAGGGGTCTTCGAGATTTCTTAATCCAAACCGCAAGTAACGAGGCATTGGCTACCTTAAGAGAGTCATAGTTACTCGTCCCCTTTGCTCACCCAGTCTGCCACTTTTCCTTACTGCGGCTAGTCTGCCAGAAGCGATATGTCACTCATTGTGTATCTTAAGAGATTCATCGTTACTCTTTCCATAGGTTACTGGTATTCTCTGATTCAATGCCTCTCGTGACAAAAAGGGGCTATCTTAATAGTGCAATACTTCTTCCTCCCAGTTGCTCACACAGTTTACTACTTTTTTGTGTAGTTTTTGTCTGCCAGAAACTATAATTCACTAGTTTTGTATCATAAAAGAGTCATCGTTTCTCCTCCTAGGGGTTATTCGAGACCTCTTAATCCAAACCGCAAGTAACGAGGCATTGGCTACCTTAAGAGAGTCATAGTTACTCGTCCCCTTTGCTCACCCAGTCTGCCACTTTTCCTTACTGCGGCCAGTCTGCCAGAAGCGATATGTCACTCGTTGTGTATCTTAAGAGATTCATCGTTACTCTTTCCATAGGTTACTGGTATTCTCTGATTCAATGCCTCTCGTGACAAAAAGGGGCTATCTTAATAGTGCAATACTTCTTCCTCCGAGTTGCTCACACAGTTTACTACTTTTTGTGTAGTTTTTGTCTGCCAGAAACTATAATTCACTAGCTGTGTATCATAAAAGAGTCATCATTTCTCCTCCTAGGGGTTATTCGAGACCTCTTAATGCAAACCGCAAGTAACGAGGCATTGGCTACCTTAAGAGAGTCATAGTTACTCGTCCCAATTGCTCACCCAGTCTGCCACTTTTCCTTACTGCGGCCAGTCTGCCAGAAGCGATATGTCACTCGTTGTGTATCTTAAGAGATTCATCGTTACTCTTTCCATAGGTTACTGGTATTCTCTGATTCAATGCCTCTCGTGACAAAAAGGGGCTATCTTAATAGTGCAATACTTCTTCCTCCCAGTTGCTCACACAGTTTACTACTTTTTTGTGTAGTTTTTGTCTGCCAGAAACTATAATTCACTAGTTTTGTATCATAAAAGAGTCATCGTTTCTCCTCCTAGGGGTTATTCGAGACCTCTTAATCCAAACCGCAAGTAACGAGGCATTTGCTACCTTAAGAGAGTCATAGTTACTCGTCCCAATTGCTCACCCAGTCTGCCACTTGTCCTTACTGCGGCCAGTCTGCCAGAAGCGATATGTCACTCGTTGTGTATCTTAAGAGATTCATCGTTACTCTTTCCATAGGTTACTGGTATTCTCTGATTCAATGCCTCTCGTGACGAAAAAGTGGCTATCTTAATAGTGCAATACTTCTTCCTCCCAGTTGCTCACACAGTTTACTACTTTTTTGTGTAGTTTTTGTCTGCCAGAAACTATAATTCACTAGTTTTGTATCATAAAAGAGTCATCGTTTCTCCTCCTAGGGGTTTTCGAGATTTCTTAATCCAAACCGCAAGTAACGAGGCATTGGCTACCTTAAGAGAGTCATAGTTACTCGTCCCCTTTGCTCACCCAGTCTGCCACTTTTCCTTACTGCGGCCAGTCTGCCAGAAGCGATATGTCACTCGTTGTGTATCTTAAGAGATTCATCGTTACTCTTTCCATAGGTTACTGGTATTCTCTGATTCAATGCCTCTCGTGACAAAAAGGGGCTATCTTAATAGTGCAATACTTCTTCCTCCCAGTTGCTCACACAGTTTACTACTTTTTTGTGTAGTTTTTGTCTGCCAGAAACTATAATTCACTAGTTTTGTATCATAAAAGAGTCATCGTTTCTCCTCCTAGGGGTTATTCGAGACCTCTTAATCCAAACCGCAAGTAACGAGGCATTGGCTACCTTAAGAGAGTCATAGTTACTCGTCCCAATTGCTCACCCAGTCTGCCACTTTTCCTTACTGCGGCCAGTCTGCCAGAAGCGATATGTCACTCGTTGTGTATCTTAAGAGATTCATCGTTACTCCTTCCATAGGTTACTGGTATTCTCTGAGTCAATACCTCTCGTGACGAAAAAGTGGCTATCTTAATAGTGCAATACTTCTTCCTCCGAGTTGCTCACACAGTTTACTACTTTTTGTGTAGTTTTTGTCTGCCAGAAACTATAATTCACTAGCTGTGTATCATAAAAGAGTCATCATTTCTCCTCCTAGGGGTTATTCGAGACCTCTTAATGCAAACCGCAAGTAACGAGGCATTGGCTACCTTAAGAGAGTCATAGTTACTCGTCCCAATTGCTCACCCAGTCTGCCACTTTTCCTTACTGCGGCCAGTCTGCCAGAAGCGATATGTCACTCGTTGTGTATCTTAAGAGATTCATCGTTACTCTTTCCATAGGTTACTGGTATTCTCTGATTCAATGCCTCTCGTGACGAAAAAGTGGCTATCTTAATAGTGCAATACTTCTTCCTCCGAGTTGCTCACACAGTTTACTGCTTTTTGTGTAGTTTTTGTCTGCCAGAAACTATAATTCACTAGTTGTGTATCATAAAAGAGTCATCGTTTCTCCTCCTAGGGGTTATTCGAGATTTCTTAATCCAAAATGCAAGTAACGAGGCATTGGCTACCTTAAGAGAGTCATAGTTACTCGTCCCAATTGCTCACCCAGTCTGCCACTTTTCCTTACTGCGGCCAGTCTGCCAGAAGCGATATGTCACTCGTTGTGTATCTTAAGAGATTCATCGTTACTCTTTCCATAGGTTACTGGTATTCTCTGATTCAATGCCTCTCGTGACGAAAAAGTGGCTATCTTAATAGTGCAATACTTCTTCCTCCCAGTTGCTCACACAGTTTACTACTTTTTTGTGTAGTTTTTGTCTGCCAGAAACTATAATTCACTAGTTTTGTATCATAAAAGAGTCATCGTTTCTCCTCCTAGGGGTTTTTGAGATTTCTTAATCCAAACCGCAAGTAACGAGGCATTGGCTACCTTAAGAGAGTCATAGTTACTCGTCCCCATTGCTCAACCAGTCTGCCACTTTTTCTTACTGTGGCCAGTCTGCCAGAAGCGATATGTCACTCGTTGTGTATCTTAAGAGATTCATCGTTTCTCCTTCCATAGGTTACTGGTATTCTCTGAGTCAATACCTCTCTTACGAAAAAGTGGCTATCTTAATAGTGCAATACTTCTTCCTCCGAGTTGCTCACACAGTTTACTACTTTTTGTGTACTTGCCAGTCTGCCAGAAGCGATATGTCACTAGTTGTGTATCATAAAAGAGTCATCGTTTCTCCTCCTAGGGGTTATTCGAGATTTCTTAATCCAAACCGCAAGTAACGAGGCATTGGCTACCTTAAGAGAGTCATAGTTACTCGTCCCAATTGCTCACCCAGTCTGCCACTTTTCCTTACTGCGGCCAGTCTGCCAGAAGCGATATGTCACTCGTTGTGTATCTTAAGAGATTTATCGTTACTCTTTCCATAGGTTACTGGTATTCTCTGATTCAATGCCTCTCGTGGCGAAAAAGTGGCTATCTTAATAGTGCAATACTTCTTCCTTCCATTTGCTCACACAGTTTACTACTTTTTTGTGTAGTTTTTGTCTGCCAGAAACTATAATTCACTAGTTTTGTATCATAAAAGAGTCATCGTTTCTCCTCCTAGGGGTTATTCGAGACCTCTTAATGCAAACCGCAAGTAACGAGGCATTGGCTACCTTAAGAGAGTCATAGTTACTCGTCCCAATTGCTCACCCAGTCTGCCACTTTTCCTTACTGCGGCCAGTCTGCCAGAAGCGATATGTCACTCGTTGTGTATCTTAAGAGATTCATCGTTACTCTTTCCATAGGTTACTGGTATTCTCTGATTCAATGCCTCTCGTGACAAAAAGGGGCTATCTTAATAGTGCAATACTTCTTCCTCCCAGTTGCTCACACAGTTTACTGCTTTTTGTGTAGTTTTTGTCTGCCAGAAACTATAATTCACTAGTTTTGTATCATAAAAGAGTCATCGTTTCTCCTCCTAGGGGTTATTCGAGATTTCTTAATCCAAAATGCAAGTAACGAGGCATTGGCTACCTTAAGAGAGTCATAGTTACTCGTCCCAATTGCTCACCCAGTCTGCCACTTTTCCTTACTGCGGCCAGTCTGCCAGAAGCGATATGTCACTCGTTGTGTATCTTAAGAGATTCATCGTTACTCTTTCCATAGGTTACTGGTATTCTCTGATTCAATGCCTCTCGTGACGAAAAAGTGGCTATCTTAATAGTGCAATACTTCTTCCTCCCAGTTGCTCACACAGTTTACTACTTTTTTGTGAAGTTTTTGTCTGCCAGAAACTATAATTCACTAGTTTTGTATCATAAAAGAGTCATCGTTTCTCCTCCTAGGGGTTTTCGAGATTTCTTAATCCAAACCGCAAGTAACGAGGCATTGGCTACCTTAAGAGAGTCATAGTTACTCGTCCCCATTGCTCAACCAGTCTGCCACTTTTTCTTACTGTGGCCAGTCTGCCAGAAGCGATATGTCACTCGTTGTGTATCTTAAGAGATTCATCGTTACTCCTTCCATAGGTTACTGGTATTCTCTGAGTCAATACCTCTCTTACGAAAAAGTGGCTATCTTAATAGTGCAATACTTCTTCCTCCGAGTTGCTCACACAGTTTACTACTTTTTGTGTACTTGCCAGTCTGCCAGAAGCGATATGTCACTAGTTGTGTATCATAAAAGAGTCATCGTTTCTCCTCCTAGGGGTTATTCGAGATTTCTTAATCCAAACCGCAAGTAACGAGGCATTGGCTACCTTAAGAGAGTCATAGTTACTCGTCCCAATTGCTCACCCAGTCTGCCACTTTTCCTTACTGCGGCCAGTCTGCCAGAAGCGATATGTCACTCGTTGTGTATCTTAAGAGATTTATCGTTACTCTTTCCATAGGTTACTGGTATTCTCTGATTCAATGCCTCTCGTGACGAAAAAGTGGCTATCTTAATAGTGCAATACTTCTTCCTTCCATTTGCTCACACAGTTTACTACTTTTTTGTGTAGTTTTTGTCTGCCAGAAACTATAATTCACTAGTTTTGTATCATAAAAGAGTCATCGTTTCTCCTCCTAGGGGTTATTCGAGACCTCTTAATGCAAACCGCAAGTAACGAGGCATTGGCTACCTTAAGAGAGTCATAGTTACTCGTCCCAATTGCTCACCCAGTCTGCCACTTTTCCTTACTGCGGCCAGTCTGCCAGAAGCCATATGTCACTCGTTGTGTATCTTAAGAGATTCATCGTTACTCTTTCCATAGGTTACTGGTATTCTCTGATTCAATGCCTCTCGTGACAAAAAGGGGCTATCTTAATAGTGCAATACTTCTTCCTCCCAGTTGCTCACACAGTTTACTGCTTTTTGTGTAGTTTTTGTCTGCCAGAAACTATAATTCACTAGTTTTGTATCATAAAAGAGTCATCGTTTCTCCTCCTAGGGGTTATTCGAGATTTCTTAATCCAAAATGCAAGTAACGAGGCATTGGCTACCTTAAGAGAGTCATAGTTACTCGTCCCAATTGCTCACCCAGTCTGCCACTTTTCCTTACTGCGGCCAGTCTGCCAGAAGCGATATGTCACTCGTTGTGTATCTTAAGAGATTCATCGTTACTCTTTCCATAGGTTACTGGTATTCTCTGATTCAATGCCTCTCGTGACGAAAAAGTGGCTATCTTAATAGTGCAATACTTCTTCCTCCCAGTTGCTCACACAGTTTACTACTTTTTTGTGAAGTTTTTGTCTGCCAGAAACTATAATTCACTAGTTTTGTATCATAAAAGAGTCATCGTTTCTCCTCCTAGGGGTTTTCGAGATTCCTTAATCCAAACCGCAAGTAACGAGGCATTGGCTACCTTAAGAGAGTCATAGTTACTCGTCCCCATTGCTCAACCAGTCTGCCACTTTTTCTTACTGTGGCCAGTCTGCCAGAAGCGATATGTCACTCGTTGTGTATCTTAAGAGATTCATCGTTACTCCTTCCATAGGTTACTGGTATTCTCTGAGTCAATACCTCTCTTACGAAAAAGTGGCTATCTTAATAGTGCAATACTTCTTCCTCCGAGTTGCTCACACAGTTTACTACTTTTTGTGTACTTGCCAGTCTGCCAGAAGCGATATGTCACTAGTTGTGTATCATAAAAGAGTCATCGTTTCTCCTCCTAGGGGTTATTCGAGATTTCTTAATCCAAACCGCAAGTAACGAGGCATTGGCTACCTTAAGAGAGTCATAGTTACTCGTCCCAATTGCTCACCCAGTCTGCCACTTTTCCTTACTGCGGCCAGTCTGCCAGAAGCGATATGTCACTCGTTGTGTATCTTAAGAGATTTATCGTTACTCTTTCCATAGGTTACTGGTATTCTCTGATTCAATGCCTCTCGTGACGAAAAAGTGGCTATCTTAATAGTGCAATACTTCTTCCTTCCATTTGCTCACACAGTTTACTACTTTTTTGTGTAGTTTTTGTCTGCCAGAAACTATAATTCACTAGTTTTGTATCATAAAAGAGTCATCGTTTCTCCTCCTAGGGGTTATTCGAGACCTCTTAATGCAAACCGCAAGTAACGAGGCATTGGCTACCTTAAGAGAGTCATAGTTACTCGTCCCAATTGCTCACCCAGTCTGCCACTTTTCCTTACTGCGGCCAGTCTGCCAGAAGCCATATGTCACTCGTTGTGTATCTTAAGAGATTCATCGTTACTCTTTCCATAGGTTACTGGTATTCTCTGATTCAATGCCTCTCGTGACAAAAAGGGGCTATCTTAATAGTGCAATACTTCTTCCTCCCAGTTGCTCACACAGTTTACTGCTTTTTGTGTAGTTTTTGTCTGCCAGAAACTATAATTCACTAGTTTTGTATCATAAAAGAGTCATCGTTTCTCCTCCTAGGGGTTATTCGAGATTTCTTAATCCAAAATGCAAGTAACGAGGCATTGGCTACCTTAAGAGAGTCATAGTTACTCGTCCCAATTGCTCACCCAGTCTGCCACTTTTCCTTACTGCGGCCAGTCTGCCAGAAGCGATATGTCACTCGTTGTGTATCTTAAGAGATTCATCGTTACTCTTTCCATAGGTTACTGGTATTCTCTGATTCAATGCCTCTCGTGACGAAAAAGTGGCTATCTTAATAGTGCAATACTTCTTCCTCCCAGTTGCTCACACAGTTTAATACTTTTTTGTGAAGTTTTTGTCTGCCAGAAACTATAATTCACTAGTTTTGTATCATAAAAGAGTCATCGTTTCTCCTCCTAGGGGTTTTCGAGATTTCTTAATCCAAACCGCAAGTAACGAGGCATTGGCTACCTTAAGAGAGTCATAGTTACTCGTCCCCATTGCTCAACCAGTCTGCCACTTTTTCTTACTGTGGCCAGTCTGCCAGAAGCGATATGTCACTCGTTGTGTATCTTAAGAGATTCATCGTTACTCCTTCCATAGGTTACTGGTATTCTCTGAGTCAATACCTCTCTTACGAAAAAGTGGCTATCTTAATAGTGCAATACTTCTTCCTCCGAGTTGCTCACACAGTTTACTACTTTTTGTGTACTTGCCAGTCTGCCAGAAGCGATATGTCACTAGTTGTGTATCATAAAAGAGTCATCGTTTCTCCTCCTAGGGGTTATTCGAGATTTCTTAATCCAAACCGCAAGTAACGAGGCATTGGCTACCTTAAGAGAGTCATAGTTACTCGTCCCAATTGCTCACCCAGTCTGCCACTTTTTCTTACTGTGGCCAGTCTGCCAGAAGCGATATGTCACTCGTTGTGTATCTTAAGAGATTCATCGTTACTCCTTCCATAGGTTACTGGTATTCTCTGAGTCAATACCTCTCTTACGAAAAAGTGGCTATCTTAATAGTGCAATACTTCTTCCTCCGAGTTGCTCACACAGTTTACTACTTTTTGTGTACTTGCCAGTCTGCCAGAAGCGATATGTCACTAGTTGTGTATCATAAAAGAGTCATCGTTTCTCCTCCTAGGGGTTATTCGAGATTGCTTAATCCAAACCGCAAGTAACGAGGCATTGGCTACCTTAAGAGAGTCATAGTTACTCGTCCCAATTGCTCACCCAGTCTGCCACTTTTCCTTACTGCGGCCAGTCTGCCAGAAGCGATATGTCACTCGTTGTGTATCTTAAGAGATTCATCGTTACTCTTTCCATAGGTTACTGGTATTCTCTGATTCAATGCCTCTCGTGACGAAAAAGTGGCTATCTTAATAGTGCAATACTTCTTCCTCCCAGTTGCTCACACAGTTTACTACTTTTTTGTGTAGTTTTTGTCTGCCAGAAACTATAATTCACTAGCTGTGTATCATAAAAGAGTCATCATTTCTCCTCCTAGGGGTTATTCGAGACCTCTTAATGCAAACCGCAAGTAACGAGGCATTGGCTACCTTAAGAGAGTCATAGTTACTCGTCCCAATTGCTCACCCAGTCTGCCACTTTTCCTTACTGCGGCCAGTCTGCCAGAAGCGATATGTCACTCGTTGTGTATCTTAAGAGATTCATCGTTACTCTTTCCATAGGTTACTGGTATTCTCTGATTCAATGCCTCTCGTGACGAAAAAGTGGCTATCTTAATAGTGCAATACTTCTTCCTCCGAGTTGCTCACACAGTTTACTGCTTTTAGTGTAGTTTTTGTCTGCCAGAAACTATAATTCACTAGTTGTGTATCATAAAAGAGTCATCGTTTCTCCTCCTAGGGGTTATTCGAGATTTCTTAATCCAAAATGCAAGTAACGAGGCATTGGCTACCTTAAGAGAGTCATAGTTACTCGTCCCAATTGCTCACCCAGTCTGCCACTTTTCCTTACTGCGGCCAGTCTGCCAGAAGCGATATGTCACTCGTTGTGTATCTTAAGAGATTCATCGTTACTCTTTCCATAGGTTACTGGTATTCTCTGATTCAATGCCTCTCGTGACGAAAAAGTGGCTATCTTAATAGTGCAATACTTCTTCCTCCCAATTGCTCACACAGTTTACTACTTTTTTGTGTAGTTTTTGTCTGCCAGAAAATATAATTCACTAGTTTTGTATCATAAAAGAGTCATCGTTTCTCCTCCTAGGGGTTTTCGAGATTTCTTAATCCAAACCGCAAGTAACGAGGCATTGGCTACCTTAAGAGAGTCATAGTTACTCGTCCCCATTGCTCAACCAGTCTGCCACTTTTTCTTACTGTGGCCAGTATGCCAGAAGCGATATGTCACTCGTTGTGTATCTTAAGAGATTCATCGTTTCTCCTTCCATAGGTTACTGGTATTCTCTGAGTCAATACCTCTCTTACGAAAAAGTGGCTATCTTAATAGTGCAATACTTCTTCCTCCGAGTTGCTCACACAGTTTACTACTTTTTGTGTACTTGCCAGTCTGCCAGAAGCGATATGTCACTAGTTGTGTATCATAAAAGAGTCATCGTTTCTCCTCCTAGGGGTTATTCGAGATTGCTTAATCCAAACCGCAAGTAACGAGGCATTGGCTACCTTAAGAGAGTCATAGTTACTCGTCCCCATTGCTCACCCAGTCTGCCACTTTTCCTTACTGCGGCCAGTCTGCCAGAAGCGATATGTCACTCGTTGTGTATCTTAAGAGATTCATCGTTACTCTTTCCATAGGTTACTGGTATTCTCTGATTCAATGCCTCTCGTGACGAAAAAGTGGCTATCTTAATAGTGCAATACTTCTTCCTCCCAGTTGCTCACACAGTTTACTACTTTTTTGTGTAGTTTTTGTCTGCCAGAAACTATAATTCACTAGCTGTGTATCATAAAAGAGTCATCATTTCTCCTCCTAGGGGTTATTCGAGACCTCTTAATGCAAACCGCAAGTAACGAGGCATTGGCTACCTTAAGAGAGTCATAGTTACTCGTCCCAATTGCTCACCCAGTCTGCCACTTTTCCTTACTGCGGCCAGTCTGCCAGAAGCGATATGTCACTCGTTGTGTATCTTAAGAGATTCATCGTTACTCTTTCCATAGGTTACTGGTATTCTCTGATTCAATGCCTCTCGTGACGAAAAAGTGGCTATCTTAATAGTGCAATACTTCTTCCTCCGAGTTGCTCACACAGTTTACTGCTTTTAGTGTAGTTTTTGTCTGCCAGAAACTATAATTCACTAGTTGTGTATCATAAAAGAGTCATCGTTTCTCCTCCTAGGGGTTATTCGAGATTTCTTAATCCAAAATGCAAGTAACGAGGCATTGGCTACCTTAAGAGAGTCATAGTTACTCGTCCCAATTGCTCACCCAGTCTGCCACTTTTCCTTACTGCGGCCAGTCTGCCAGAAGCGATATGTCACTCGTTGTGTATCTTAAGAGATTCATCGTTACTCTTTCCATAGGTTACTGGTATTCTCTGATTCAATGCCTCTCGTGACGAAAAAGTGGCTATCTTAATAGTGCAATACTTCTTCCTCCCAATTGCTCACACAGTTTACTACTTTTTTGTGTAGTTTTTGTCTGCCAGAAAATATAATTCACTAGTTTTGTATCATAAAAGAGTCATCGTTTCTCCTCCTAGGGGTTTTCGAGATTTCTTAATCCAAACCGCAAGTAACGAGGCATTGGCTACCTTAAGAGAGTCATAGTTACTCGTCCCCATTGCTCAACCAGTCTGCCACTTTTTCTTACTGTGGCCAGTATGCCAGAAGCGATATGTCACTCGTTGTGTATCTTAAGAGATTCATCGTTTCTCCTTCCATAGGTTACTGGTATTCTCTGAGTCAATACCTCTCTTACGAAAAAGTGGCTATCTTAATAGTGCAATACTTCTTCCTCCGAGTTGCTCACACAGTTTACTACTTTTTGTGTACTTGCCAGTCTGCCAGAAGCGATATGTCACTAGTTGTGTATCATAAAAGAGTCATCGTTTCTCCTCCTAGGGGTTATTCGAGATTTCTTAATCCAAACCGCAAGTAACGAGGCATTGGCTACCTTAAGAGAGTCATAGTTACTCGTCCCAATTGCTCACCCAGTCTGCCACTTTTCCTTACTGCGGCCAGTCTGCCAGAAGCGATATGTCACTCGTTGTGTATCTTAAGAGATTTATCGTTACTCTTTCCATAGGTTACTGGTATTCTCTGATTCAATGCCTCTCGTGACGAAAAAGTGGCTATCTTAATAGTGCAATACTTCTTCCTTCCATTTGCTCACACAGTTTACTACTTTTTTGTGTAGTTTTTGTCTGCCAGAAACTATAATTCACTAGTTTTGTATCATAAAAGAGTCATCGTTTCTCCTCCTAGGGGTTATTCGAGACCTCTTAATGCAAACCGCAAGTAACGAGGCATTGGCTACCTTAAGAGAGTCATAGTTACTCGTCCCAATTGCTCACCCAGTCTGCCACTTTTCCTTACTGCGGCCAGTCTGCCAGAAGCGATATGTCACTCGTTGTGTATCTTAAGAGATTCATCGTTACTCTTTCCATAGGTTACTGGTATTCTCTGATTCAATGCCTCTCGTGACAAAAAGGGGCTATCTTAATAGTGCAATACTTCTTCCTCCCAGTTGCTCACACAGTTTACTGCTTTTTGTGTAGTTTTTGTCTGCCAGAAACTATAATTCACTAGTTTTGTATCATAAAAGAGTCATCGTTTCTCCTCCTAGGGGTTATTCGAGATTTCTTAATCCAAAATGCAAGTAACGGGGCATTGGCTACCTTAAGAGAGTCATAGTTACTCGTCCCAATTGCTCACCCAGTCTGCCACTTTTCCTTACTGCGGCCAGTCTGCCAGAAGCGATATGTCACTCGTTGTGTATCTTAAGAGATTCATCGTTACTCTTTCCATAGGTTACTGGTATTCTCTGATTCAATGCCTCTCGTGACGAAAAAGTGGCTATCTTAATAGTGCAATACTTCTTCCTCCCAGTTGCTCACACAGTTTAATACTTTTTTGTGAAGTTTTTGTCTGCCAGAAACTATAATTCACTAGTTTTGTATCATAAAAGAGTCATCGTTTCTCCTCCTAGGGGTTTTCGAGATTTCTTAATCCAAACCGCAAGTAACGAGGCATTGGCTACCTTAAGAGAGTCATAGTTACTCGTCCCCATTGCTCAACCAGTCTGCCACTTTTTCTTACTGTGGCCAGTCTGCCAGAAGCGATATGTCACTCGTTGTGTATCTTAAGAGATTCATCGTTACTCCTTCCATAGGTTACTGGTATTCTCTGAGTCAATACCTCTCTTACGAAAAAGTGGCTATCTTAATAGTGCAATACTTCTTCCTCCGAGTTGCTCACACAGTTTACTACTTTTTTGTGAAGTTTTTGTCTGCCAGAAACTATAATTCACTAGTTTTGTATCATAAAAGAGGCATCGTTTCACCTCCTAGTGATTATTCGAGATTTCTTAATCCAAACCCCTAGAAACGAGGCATTGGCTACCTTAAGAGAGTCATAGTTACTCATCCCAATTGCTCACCCAGTCTGCCACTTTTTCTTACTGCGGCCAGTCTGCCAGAAGCGATATGTCACTCGTTGTGTATCTTAAGAGATTCATCGTTACTCCTTCCATAGGTTACTGGTATTCTCTGAGTCAATACCTCTCGTGACGAAAAAGTGGCTATCTTAATAGTGCAATACTTCTTCCTCCGAGTTGCTCACACAGTTTACTACTTTTTGTGTAGTTTTTGTCTGCCAGAAACTATAATTCACTAGCTGTGTATCATAAAAGAGTCATCATTTCTCCTCCTAGGGGTTATTCGAGACCTCTTAATGCAAACCGCAAGTAACGAGGCATTGGCTACCTTAAGAGAGTCATAGTTACTCGTCCCAATTGCTCACCCAGTCTGCCACTTTTCCTTACTGCGGCCAGTCTGCCAGAAGCGATATGTCACTCGTTGTGTATCTTAAGAGATTCATCGTTACTCTTTCCATAGGTTACTGGTATTCTCTGATTCAATGCCTCTCGTGACGAAAAAGTGGCTATCTTAATAGTGCAATACTTCTTCCTCCGAGTTGCTCACACAGTTTACTGCTTTTTGTGTAGTTTTTGTCTGCCAGAAACTATAATTCACTAGTTGTGTATCATAAAAGAGTCATCGTTTCTCCTCCTAGGGGTTATTCGAGATTTCTTAATCCAAAATGCAAGTAACGAGGCATTGGCTACCTTAAGAGAGTCATAGTTACTCGTCCCAATTGCTCACCCAGTCTGCCACTTTTCCTTACTGCGGCCAGTCTGCCAGAAGCGATATGTCACTCGTTGTGTATCTTAAGAGATTCATCGTTACTCTTTCCATAGGTTACTGGTATTCTCTGATTCAATGCCTCTCGTGACGAAAAAGTGGCTATCTTAATAGTGCAATACTTCTTCCTCCCAGTTGCTCACACAGTTTACTACTTTTTTGTGTAGTTTTTGTCTGCCAGAAACTATAATTCACTAGTTTTGTATCATAAAAGAGTCATCGTTTCTCCTCCTAGGGTTTTTCGAGATTTCTTAATCCAAACCGCAAGTAACGAGGCATTGGCTACCTTAAGAGAGTCATAGTTACTCGTCCCCATTGCTCAACCAGTCTGCCACTTTTTCTTACTGTGGCCAGTCTGCCAGAAGCGATATGTCACTCGTTGTGTATCTTAAGAGATTCATCGTTTCTCCTTCCATAGGTTACTGGTATTCTCTGAGTCAATACCTCTCTTACGAAAAAGTGGCTATCTTAATAGTGCAATACTTCTTCCTCCGAGTTGCTCACACAGTTTACTACTTTTTGTGTACTTGCCAGTCTGCCAGAAGCGATATGTCACTAGTTGTGTATCATAAAAGAGTCATCGTTTCTCCTCCTAGGGGTTATTCGAGATTTCTTAATCCAAACCGCAAGTAACGAGGCATTGGCTACCTTAAGAGAGTCATAGTTACTCGTCCCAATTGCTCACCCAGTCTGCCACTTTTCCTTACTGCGGCCAGTCTGCCAGAAGCGATATGTCACTCGTTGTGTATCTTAAGAGATTTATCGTTACTCTTTCCATAGGTTACTGGTATTCTCTGACTCAATGCCTCTCGTGACGAAAAAGTGGCTATCTTAATAGTGCAATACTTCTTCCTTCCATTTGCTCACACAGTTTACTACTTTTTTGTGTAGTTTTTGTCTGCCAGAAACTATAATTCACTAGTTTTGTATCATAAAAGAGTCATCGTTTCTCCTCCTAGGGGTTATTCGAGACCTCTTAATGCAAACCGCAAGTAACGAGGCATTGGCTACCTTAAGAGAGTCATAGTTACTCGTCCCAATTGCTCACCCAGTCTGCCACTTTTCCTTACTGCGGCCAGTCTGCCAGAAGCGATATGTCACTCGTTGTGTATCTTAAGAGATTCATCGTTACTCTTTCCATAGGTTACTGGTATTCTCTGATTCAATGCCTCTCGTGACAAAAAGGGGCTATCTTAATAGTGCAATACTTCTTCCTCCCAGTTGCTCACACAGTTTACTGCTTTTTGTGTAGTTTTTGTCTGCCAGAAACTATAATTCACTAGTTTTGTATCATAAAAGAGTCATCGTTTCTCCTCCTAGGGGTTATTCGAGATTTCTTAATCCAAAATGCAAGTAACGAGGCATTGGCTACCTTAAGAGAGTCATAGTTACTCGTCCCAATTGCTCACCCAGTCTGCCACTTTTCCTTACTGCGGCCAGTCTGCCAGAAGCGATATGTCACTCGTTGTGTATCTTAAGAGATTCATCGTTACTCTTTCCATAGGTTACTGGTATTCTCTGATTCAATGCCTCTCGTGACGAAAAAGTGGCTATCTTAATAGTGCAATACTTCTTCCTCCCAGTTGCTCACACAGTTTACTACTTTTTTGTGAAGTTTTTGTCTGTCAGAAACTATAATTCACTAGTTTTGTATCATAAAAGAGTCATCGTTTCTCCTCCTAGGGGTTTTCGAGATTTCTTAATCCAAACCGCAAGTAACGAGGCATTGGCTACCTTAAGAGAGTCATAGTTACTCGTCCCCATTGCTCAACCAGTCTGCCACTTTTTCTTACTGTGGCCAGTCTGCCAGAAGCTATATGTCACTCGTTGTGTATCTTAAGAGATTCATCGTTACTCCTTCCATAGGTTACTGGTATTCTCTGAGTCAATACCTCTCTTACGAAAAAGTGGCTATCTTAATAGTGCAATACTTCTTCCTCCGAGTTGCTCACACAGTTTACTACTTTTTGTGTACTTGCCAGTCTGCCAGAAGCGATATGTCACTAGTTGTGTATCATAAAAGAGTCATCGTTTCTCCTCCTAGGGGTTATTCGAGATTTCTTAATCCAAACCGCAAGTAACGAGGCATTGGCTACCTTAAGAGAGTCATAGTTACTCGTCCCAATTGCTCAACCAGTCTGCCACTTTTTCTTACTGTGGCCAGTCTGCCAGAAGCGATATGTCACTCGTTGTGTATCTTAAGAGATTCATCGTTTCTCCTTCCATAGGTTACTGGTATTCTCTGAGTCAATACCTCTCTTACGAAAAAGTGGCTATCTTAATAGTGCAATACTTCTTCCTCCGAGTTGCTCACACAGTTTACTACTTTTTGTGTACTTGCCAGTCTGCCAGAAGCGATATGTCACTAGTTGTGTATCATAAAAGAGTCATCGTTTCTCCTCCTAGGGGTTATTCGAGATTTCTTAATCCAAACCGCAAGTAACGAGGCATTGGCTACCTTAAGAGAGTCATAGTTACTCGTCCCAATTGCTCACCCAGTCTGCCACTTTTCCTTACTGCGGCCAGTCTGCCAGAAGCGATATGTCACTCGTTGTGTATCTTAAGAGATTCATCGTTACTCTTTCCATAGGTTACTGGTATTCTCTGATTCAATGCCTCTCGTGACGAAAAAGTGGCTATCTTAATAGTGCAATACTTCTTCCTCCCAGTTGCTCACACAGTTTACTACTTTTTTGTGTAGTTTTTGTCTGCCAGAAACTATAATTCACTAGTTTTGTATCATAAAAGAGTCATCGTTTCTCCTCCTAGGGGTTATTCGAGACCTCTTAATGCAAACCGCAAGTAACGAGGCATTGGCTACCTTAAGAGAGTCATAGTTACTCGTCCCAATTGCTCACCCAGTCTGCCACTTTTCCTTACTGCGGCCAGTCTGCCAGAAGCGATATGTCACTCGTTGTGTATCTTAAGAGATTCATCGTTACTCTTTCCATAGGTTACTGGTATTCTCTGATTCAATGCCTCTCGTGACAAAAAGGGGCTATCTTAATAGTGCAATACTTCTTCCTCCCAGTTGCTCACACAGTTTACTGCTTTTTGTGTAGTTTTTGTCTGCCAGAAACTATAATTCACTAGTTTTGTATCATAAAAGAGTCATCGTTTCTCCTCCTAGGGGTTATTCGAGATTTCTTAATGCAAAATGCAAGTAACGAGGCATTGGCTACCTTAAGAGAGTCATAGTTACTCGTCCCAATTGCTCACCCAGTCTGCCACTTTTCCTTACTGCGGCCAGTCTGCCAGAAGCGATATGTCACTCGTTGTGTATCTTAAGAGATTCATCGTTACTCTTTCCATAGGTTACTGGTATTCTCTGATTCAATGCCTCTCGTGACGAAAAAGTGGCTATCTTAATAGTGCAATACTTCTTCCTCCCAGTTGCTCACACAGTTTACTACTTTTTTGTGAAGTTTTTGTCTGCCAGAAACTATAATTCACTAGTTCTGTATCATAAAAGAGTCATCGTTTCTCCTCCTAGGGGTTTTCGAGATTTCTTAATCCAAACCGCAAGTAACGAGGCATTGGCTACCTTAAGAGAGTCATAGTTACTCGTCCCCATTGCTCAACCAGTCTGCCACTTTTTCTTACTGTGGCCAGTCTGCCAGAAGCGATATGTCACTCGTTGTGTATCTTAAGAGATTCATCGTTACTCCTTCCATAGGTTACTGGTATTCTCTGAGTCAATACCTCTCTTACGAAAAAGTGGCTATCTTAATAGTGCAATACTTCTTCCTCCGAGTTGCTCACACAGTTTACTACTTTTTGTGTACTTGCCAGTCTGCCAGAAGCGATATGTCACTAGTTGTGTATCATAAAAGAGTCATCGTTTCTCCTCCTAGGGGTTATTCGAGATTTCTTAATCCAAACCGCAAGTAACGAGGCATTGGCTACCTTAAGAGAGTCATAGTTACTCGTCCCAATTGCTCAACCAGTCTGCCACTTTTTCTTACTGTGGCCAGTCTGCCAGAAGCGATATGTCACTCGTTGTGTATCTTAAGAGATTCATCGTTTCTCCTTCCATAGGTTACTGGTATTCTCTGAGTCAATACCTCTCTTACGAAAAAGTGGCTATCTTAATAGTGCAATACTTCTTCCTGCGAGTTGCTCACACAGTTTACTACTTTTTGTGTACTTGCCAGTCTGCCAGAAGCGATATGTCACTAGTTGTGTATCATAAAAGAGTCATCGTTTCTCCTCCTAGGGGTTATTCGAGATTTCTTAATCCAAACCGCAAGTAACGAGGCATTGGCTACCTTAAGAGAGTCATAGTTACTCGTCCCAATTGCTCACCCAGTCTGCCACTTTTCCTTACTGCGGCCAGTCTGCCAGAAGCGATATGTCACTCGTTGTGTATCTTAAGAGATTTATCGTTACTCTTTCCATAGGTTACTGGTATTCTCTGATTCAATGCCTCTCGTGACGAAAAAGTGGCTATCTTAATAGTGCAATACTTCTTCCTTCCATTTGCTCACACAGTTTACTACTTTTTTGTGTAGTTTTTGTCTGCCAGAAACTATAATTCACTAGTTTTGTATCATAAAAGAGTCATCGTTTCTCCTCCTAGGGGTTATTCGAGACCTCTTAATGCAAACCGCAAGTAACGAGGCATTGGCTACCTTAAGAGAGTCATAGTTACTCGTCCCAATTGCTCACCCAGTCTGCCACTTTTCCTTACTGCGGCCAGTCTGCCAGAAGCGATATGTCACTCGTTGTGTATCTTAAGAGATTCATCGTTACTCTTTCCATAGGTTACTGGTATTCTCTGATTCAATGCCTCTCGTGACAAAAAGGGGCTATCTTAATAGTGCAATACTTCTTCCTCCCAGTTGCTCACACAGTTTACTGCTTTTTGTGTAGTTTTTGTCTGCCAGAAACTATAATTCACTAGTTTTGTATCATAAAAGAGTCATCGTTTCTCCTCCTAGGGGTTATTCGAGATTTCTTAATGCAAAATGCAAGTAACGAGGCATTGGCTACCTTAAGAGAGTCATAGTTACTCGTCCCAATTGCTCACCCAGTCTGCCACTTTTCCTTACTGCGGCCAGTCTGCCAGAAGCGATATGTCACTCGTTGTGTATCTTAAGAGATTCATCGTTACTCTTTCCATAGGTTACTGGTATTCTCTGATTCAATGCCTCTCGTGACGAAAAAGTGGCTATCTTAATAGTGCAATACTTCTTCCTCCCAGTTGCTCACACAGTTTACTACTTTTTTGTGAAGTTTTTGTCTGCCAGAAACTATAATTCACTAGTTCTGTATCATAAAAGAGTCATCGTTTCTCCTCCTAGGGGTTTTCGAGATTTCTTAATCCAAACCGCAAGTAACGAGGCATTGGCTACCTTAAGAGAGTCATAGTTACTCGTCCCCATTGCTCAACCAGTCTGCCACTTTTTCTTACTGTGGCCAGTCTGCCAGAAGCGATATGTCACTCGTTGTGTATCTTAAGAGATTCATCGTTTCTCCTTCCATAGGTTACTGGTATTCTCTGAGTCAATACCTCTCTTACGAAAAAGTGGCTATCTTAATAGTGCAATACTTCTTCCTCCGAGTTGCTCACACAGTTTACTACTTTTTGTGTACTTGCCAGTCTGCCAGAAGCGATATGTCACTAGTTGTGTATCATAAAAGAGTCATCGTTTCTCCTCCTAGGGGTTATTCGAGATTTCTTAATCCAAACCGCAAGTAACGAGGCATTGGCTACCTTAAGAGAGTCATAGTTACTCGTCCCAATTGCTCACCCAGTCTGCCACTTTTCCTTACTGCGGCCAGTCTGCCAGAAGCGATATGTCACTCGTTGTGTATCTTAAGAGATTTATCGTTACTCTTTCCATAGGTTACTGGTATTCTCTGATTCAATGCCTCTCGTGACGAAAAAGTGGCTATCTTAATAGTGCAATACTTCTTCCTTCCATTTGCTCACACAGTTTACTACTTTTTTGTGTAGTTTTTGTCTGCCAGAAACTATAATTCACTAGTTTTGTATCATAAAAGAGTCATCGTTTCTCCTCCTAGGGGTTATTCGAGACCTCTTAATGCAAACCGCAAGTAACGAGGCATTGGCTACCTTAAGAGAGTCATAGTTACTCGTCCCAATTGCTCACCCAGTCTGCCACTTTTCCTTACTGCGGCCAGTCTGCCAGAAGCCATATGTCACTCGTTGTGTATCTTAAGAGATTCATCGTTACTCTTTCCATAGGTTACTGGTATTCTCTGATTCAATGCCTCTCGTGACAAAAAGGGGCTATCTTAATAGTGCAATACTTCTTCCTCCCAGTTGCTCACACAGTTTACTGCTTTTTGTGTAGTTTTTGTCTGCCAGAAACTATAATTCACTAGTTTTGTATCATAAAAGAGTCATCGTTTCTCCTCCTAGGGGTTATTCGAGATTTCTTAATCCAAAATGCAAGTAACGAGGCATTGGCTACCTTAAGAGAGTCATAGTTACTCGTCCCAATTGCTCACCCAGTCTGCCACTTTTCCTTACTGCGGCCAGTCTGCCAGAAGCGATATGTCACTCGTTGTGTATCTTAAGAGATTCATCGTTACTCTTTCCATAGGTTACTGGTATTCTCTGATTCAATGCCTCTCGTGACGAAAAAGTGGCTATCTTAATAGTGCAATACTTCTTCCTCCCAGTTGCTCACACAGTTTACTACTTTTTTGTGAAGTTTTTGTCTGCCAGAAACTATAATTCACTAGTTTTGTATCATAAAAGAGTCATCGTTTCTCCTCCTAGGGGTTTTCGAGATTTCTTAATCCAAACCGCAAGTAACGAGGCATTGGCTACCTTAAGAGAGTCATAGTTACTCGTCCCCATTGCTCAACCAGTCTGCCACTTTTTCTTACTGTGGCCAGTCTGCCAGAAGCGATATGTCACTCGTTGTGTATCTTAAGAGATTCATCGTTACTCCTTCCATAGGTTACTGGTATTCTCTGAGTCAATACCTCTCTTACGAAAAAGTGGCTATCTTAATAGTGCAATACTTCTTCCTCCGAGTTGCTCACACAGTTTACTACTTTTTGTGTACTTGCCAGTCTGCCAGAAGCGATATGTCACTAGTTTTGTATCATAAAAGAGTCATCGTTTCTCCTCCTAGGGGTTATTCGAGATTTCTTAATGCAAAATGCAAGTAACGAGGCATTGGCTACCTTAAGAGAGTCATAGTTACTCGTCCCAATTGCTCACCCAGTCTGCCACTTTTCCTTACTGCGGCCAGTCTGCCAGAAGCGATATGTCACTCGTTGTGTATCTTAAGAGATTCATCGTTACTCCTTCCATAGGTTACTGGTATTCTCTGAGTCAATACCTCTCTTACGAAAAAGTGGCTATCTTAATAGTGCAATACTTCTTCCTCCGAGTTGCTCACACAGTTTACTACTTTTTGTGTACTTGCCAGTCTGCCAGAAGCGATATGTCACTAGTTGTGTATCATAAAAGAGTCATCGTTTCTCCTCCTACGGGTTATTCGAGATTTCTTAATCCAAACCGCAAGTAACGAGGCATTGGCTACCTTAAGAGAGTCATAGTTACTCGTCCCAATTGCTCACCCAGTCTGCCACTTTTCCTTACTGCGGCCAGTCTGCCAGAAGCGATATGTCACTCGTTGTGTATCTTAAGAGATTCATCGTTACTCCTTCCATAGGTTACTGGTATTCTCTGAGTCAATACCTCTCTTACGAAAAAGTGGCTATCTTAATAGTGCAATACTTCTTCCTCCGAGTTGCTCACACAGTTTACTACTTTTTTGTGAAGTTTTTGTCTGCCAGAAACTATAATTCACTAGTTCTGTATCATAAAAGAGTCATCGTTTCTCCTCCTAGGGGTTTTCGAGATTTCTTAATCCAAACCGCAAGTAACGAGGCATTGTGTATCATAAAAGAGTCATCGTTTCTCCTCCTAGGGGTTATTCGAGATTTCTTAATCCAAACCGCAAGTAACGAGGCATTGGCTACCTTAAGAGAGTCATAGTTACTCGTCCCAATTGCTCACCCAGTCTGCCACTTTTCCTTACTGCGGCCAGTCTGCCAGAAGCGATATGTCACTCGTTGTGTATCTTAAGAGATTTATCGTTACTCTTTCCATAGGTTACTGGTATTCTCTGATTCAATGCCTCTCGTGACGAAAAAGTGGCTATCTTAATAGTGCAATACTTCTTCCTTCCATTTGCTCACACAGTTTACTACTTTTTTGTGTAGTTTTTGTCTGCCAGAAACTATAATTCACTAGTTTTGTATCATAAAAGAGTCATCGTTTCTCCTCCTAGGGGTTATTCGAGACCTCTTAATGCAAACCGCAAGTAACGAGGCATTGGCTACCTTAAGAGAGTCATAGTTACTCGTCCCAATTGCTCACCCAGTCTGCCACTTTTCCTTACTGCGGCCAGTCTGCCAGAAGCCATATGTCACTCGTTGTGTATCTTAAGAGATTCATCGTTACTCTTTCCATAGGTTACTGGTATTCTCTGATTCAATGCCTCTCGTGACAAAAAGGGGCTATCTTAATAGTGCAATACTTCTTCCTCCCAGTTGCTCACACAGTTTACTGCTTTTTGTGTAGTTTTTGTCTGCCAGAAACTATAATTCACTAGTTTTGTATCATAAAAGAGTCATCGTTTCTCCTCCTAGGGGTTATTCGAGATTTCTTAATCCAAAATGCAAGTAACGAGGCATTGGCTACCTTAAGAGAGTCATAGTTACTCGTCCCAATTGCTCACCCAGTCTGCCACTTTTCCTTACTGCGGCCAGTCTGCCAGAAGCGATATGTCACTCGTTGTGTATCTTAAGAGATTCATCGTTACTCTTTCCATAGGTTACTGGTATTCTCTGATTCAATGCCTCTCGTGACGAAAAAGTGGCTATCTTAATAGTGCAATACTTCTTCCTCCCAGTTGCTCACACAGTTTACTACTTTTTTGTGAAGTTTTTGTCTGCCAGAAACTATAATTCACTAGTTTTGTATCATAAAAGAGTCATCGTTTCTCCTCCTAGGGGTTTTCGAGATTTCTTAATCCAAACCGCAAGTAACGAGGCATTGGCTACCTTAAGAGAGTCATAGTTACTCGTCCCCATTGCTCAACCAGTCTGCCACTTTTTCTTACTGTGGCCAGTCTGCCAGAAGCGATATGTCACTCGTTGTGTATCTTAAGAGATTCATCGTTACTCCTTCCATAGGTTACTGGTATTCTCTGAGTCAATACCTCTCTTACGAAAAAGTGGCTATCTTAATAGTGCAATACTTCTTCCTCCGAGTTGCTCACACAGTTTACTACTTTTTGTGTACTTGCCAGTCTGCCAGAAGCGATATGTCACTAGTTTTGTATCATAAAAGAGTCATCGTTTCTCCTCCTAGGGGTTATTCGAGATTTCTTAATGCAAAATGCAAGTAACGAGGCATTGGCTACCTTAAGAGAGTCATAGTTACTCGTCCCAATTGCTCACCCAGTCTGCCACTTTTCCTTACTGCGGCCAGTCTGCCAGAAGCGATATGTCACTCGTTGTGTATCTTAAGAGATTCATCGTTACTCCTTCCATAGGTTACTGGTATTCTCTGAGTCAATACCTCTCTTACGAAAAAGTGGCTATCTTAATAGTGCAATACTTCTTCCTCCGAGTTGCTCACACAGTTTACTACTTTTTGTGTACTTGCCAGTCTGCCAGAAGCGATATGTCACTAGTTGTGTATCATAAAAGAGTCATCGTTTCTCCTCCTACGGGTTATTCGAGATTTCTTAATCCAAACCGCAAGTAACGAGGCATTGGCTACCTTAAGAGAGTCATAGTTACTCGTCCCAATTGCTCACCCAGTCTGCCACTTTTTCTTACTGTGGCCAGTCTGCCAGAAGCGATATGTCACTCGTTGTGTATCTTAAGAGATTCATCGTTACTCCTTCCATAGGTTACTGGTATTCTCTGAGTCAATACCTCTCTTACGAAAAAGTGGCTATCTTAATAGTGCAATACTTCTTCCTCCGAGTTGCTCACACAGTTTACTACTTTTTGTGTACTTGCCAGTCTGCCAGAAGCGATATGTCACTAGTTGTGTATCATAAAAGAGTCATCGTTTCTCCTCCTAGGGGTTATTCGAGATTGCTTAATCCAAACCGCAAGTAACGAGGCATTGGCTACCTTAAGAGAGTCATAGTTACTCGTCCCAATTGCTCACCCAGTCTGCCACTTTTCCTTACTGCGGCCAGTCTGCCAGAAGCGATATGTCACTCGTTGTGTATCTTAAGAGATTCATCGTTACTCTTTCCATAGGTTACTGGTATTCTCTGATTCAATGCCTCTCGTGACGAAAAAGTGGCTATCTTAATAGTGCAATACTTCTTCCTCCCAGTTGCTCACACAGTTTACTACTTTTTTGTGTAGTTTTTGTCTGCCAGAAACTATAATTCACTAGCTGTGTATCATAAAAGAGTCATCATTTCTCCTCCTAGGGGTTATTCGAGACCTCTTAATGCAAACCGCAAGTAACGAGGCATTGGCTACCTTAAGAGAGTCATAGTTACTCGTCCCAATTGCTCACCCAGTCTGCCACTTTTCCTTACTGCGGCCAGTCTGCCAGAAGCGATATGTCACTCGTTGTGTATCTTAAGAGATTCATCGTTACTCTTTCCATAGGTTACTGGTATTCTCTGATTCAATGCCTCTCGTGACAAAAAGGGGCTATCTTAATAGTGCAATACTTCTTCCTCCCAGTTGCTCACACAGTTTACTGCTTTTTGTGTAGTTTTTGTCTGCCAGAAACTATAATTCACTAGTTTTGTATCATAAAAGAGTCATCGTTTCTCCTCCTAGGGGTTATTCGAGATTTCTTAATGCAAAATGCAAGTAACGAGGCATTGGCTACCTTAAGAGAGTCATAGTTACTCGTCCCAATTGCTCACCCAGTCTGCCACTTTTCCTTACTGCGGCCAGTCTGCCAGAAGCGATATGTCACTCGTTGTGTATCTTAAGAGATTCATCGTTACTCTTTCCATAGGTTACTGGTATTCTCTGATTCAATGCCTCTCGTGACGAAAAAGTGGCTATCTTAATAGTGCAATACTTCTTCCTCCCAGTTGCTCACACAGTTTACTACTTTTTTGTGAAGTTTTTGTCTGCCAGAAACTATAATTCACTAGTTCTGTATCATAAAAGAGTCATCGTTTCTCCTCCTAGGGGTTTTCGAGATTTCTTAATCCAAACCGCAAGTAACGAGGCATTGGCTACCTTAAGAGAGTCATAGTTACTCGTCCCCATTGCTCAACCAGTCTGCCACTTTTTCTTACTGTGGCCAGTCTGCCAGAAGCGATATGTCACTCGTTGTGTATCTTAAGAGATTCATCGTTACTCCTTCCATAGGTTACTGGTATTCTCTGAGTCAATACCTCTCTTACGAAAAAGTGGCTATCTTAATAGTGCAATACTTCTTCCTCCGAGTTGCTCACACAGTTTACTACTTTTTGTGTACTTGCCAGTCTGCCAGAAGCGATATGTCACTAGTTGTGTATCATAAAAGAGTCATCGTTTCTCCTCCTAGGGGTTATTCGAGATTTCTTAATCCAAACCGCAAGTAACGAGGCATTGGCTACCTTAAGAGAGTCATAGTTACTCGTCCCAATTGCTCACCCAGTCTGCCACTTTTCCTTACTGCGGCCAGTCTGCCAGAAGCGATATGTCACTCGTTGTGTATCTTAAGAGATTTATCGTTACTCTTTCCATAGGTTACTGGTATTCTCTGATTCAATGCCTCTCGTGACGAAAAAGTGGCTATCTTAATAGTGCAATACTTCTTCCTTCCATTTGCTCACACAGTTTACTACTTTTTTGTGTAGTTTTTGTCTGCCAGAAACTATAATTCACTAGTTTTGTATCATAAAAGAGTCATCGTTTCTCCTCCTAGGGGTTATTCGAGACCTCTTAATGCAAACCGCAAGTAACGAGGCATTGGCTACCTTAAGAGAGTCATAGTTACTCGTCCCAATTGCTCACCCAGTCTGCCACTTTTCCTTACTGCGGCCAGTCTGCCAGAAGCCATATGTCACTCGTTGTGTATCTTAAGAGATTCATCGTTACTCTTTCCATAGGTTACTGGTATTCTCTGATTCAATGCCTCTCGTGACAAAAAGGGGCTATCTTAATAGTGCAATACTTCTTCCTCCCAGTTGCTCACACAGTTTACTGCTTTTTGTGTAGTTTTTGTCTGCCAGAAACTATAATTCACTAGTTTTGTATCATAAAAGAGTCATCGTTTCTCCTCCTAGGGGTTATTCGAGATTTCTTAATCCAAAATGCAAGTAACGAGGCATTGGCTACCTTAAGAGAGTCATAGTTACTCGTCCCAATTGCTCACCCAGTCTGCCACTTTTCCTTACTGCGGCCAGTCTGCCAGAAGCGATATGTCACTCGTTGTGTATCTTAAGAGATTCATCGTTACTCTTTCCATAGGTTACTGGTATTCTCTGATTCAATGCCTCTCGTGACGAAAAAGTGGCTATCTTAATAGTGCAATACTTCTTCCTCCCAGTTGCTCACACAGTTTACTACTTTTTTGTGAAGTTTTTGTCTGCCAGAAACTATAATTCACTAGTTTTGTATCATAAAAGAGTCATCGTTTCTCCTCCTAGGGGTTTTCGAGATTTCTTAATCCAAACCGCAAGTAACGAGGCATTGGCTACCTTAAGAGAGTCATAGTTACTCGTCCCCATTGCTCAACCAGTCTGCCACTTTTTCTTACTGTGGCCAGTCTGCCAGAAGCGATATGTCACTCGTTGTGTATCTTAAGAGATTCATCGTTACTCCTTCCATAGGTTACTGGTATTCTCTGAGTCAATACCTCTCTTACGAAAAAGTGGCTATCTTAATAGTGCAATACTTCTTCCTCCGAGTTGCTCACACAGTTTACTACTTTTTGTGTACTTGCCAGTCTGCCAGAAGCGATATGTCACTAGTTTTGTATCATAAAAGAGTCATCGTTTCTCCTCCTAGGGGTTATTCGAGATTTCTTAATGCAAAATGCAAGTAACGAGGCATTGGCTACCTTAAGAGAGTCATAGTTACTCGTCCCAATTGCTCACCCAGTCTGCCACTTTTCCTTACTGCGGCCAGTCTGCCAGAAGCGATATGTCACTCGTTGTGTATCTTAAGAGATTCATCGTTACTCCTTCCATAGGTTACTGGTATTCTCTGAGTCAATACCTCTCTTACGAAAAAGTGGCTATCTTAATAGTGCAATACTTCTTCCTCCGAGTTGCTCACACAGTTTACTACTTTTTGTGTACTTGCCAGTCTGCCAGAAGCGATATGTCACTAGTTGTGTATCATAAAAGAGTCATCGTTTCTCCTCCTAGGGGTTATTCGAGATTTCTTAATCCAAACCGCAAGTAACGAGGCATTGGCTACCTTAAGAGAGTCATAGTTACTCGTCCCAATTGCTCACCCAGTCTGCCACTTTTTCTTACTGTGGCCAGTCTGCCAGAAGCGATATGTCACTCGTTGTGTATCTTAAGAGATTCATCGTTACTCCTTCCATAGGTTACTGGTATTCTCTGAGTCAATACCTCTCTTACGAAAAAGTGGCTATCTTAATAGTGCAATACTTCTTCCTCCGAGTTGCTCACACAGTTTACTACTTTTTGTGTACTTGCCAGTCTGCCAGAAGCGATATGTCACTAGTTGTGTATCATAAAAGAGTCATCGTTTCTCCTCCTAGGGGTTATTCGAGATTGCTTAATCCAAACCGCAAGTAACGAGGCATTGGCTACCTTAAGAGAGTCATAGTTACTCGTCCCAATTGCTCACCCAGTCTGCCACTTTTCCTTACTGCGGCCAGTCTGCCAGAAGCGATATGTCACTCGTTGTGTATCTTAAGAGATTCATCGTTACTCTTTCCATAGGTTACTGGTATTCTCTGATTCAATGCCTCTCGTGACGAAAAAGTGGCTATCTTAATAGTGCAATACTTCTTCCTCCCAGTTGCTCACACAGTTTACTACTTTTTTGTGTAGTTTTTGTCTGCCAGAAACTATAATTCACTAGCTGTGTATCATAAAAGAGTCATCATTTCTCCTCCTAGGGGTTATTCGAGACCTCTTAATGCAAACCGCAAGTAACGAGGCATTGGCTACCTTAAGAGAGTCATAGTTACTCGTCCCAATTGCTCACCCAGTCTGCCACTTTTCCTTACTGCGGCCAGTCTGCCAGAAGCGATATGTCACTCGTTGTGTATCTTAAGAGATTCATCGTTACTCTTTCCATAGGTTACTGGTATTCTCTGATTCAATGCCTCTCGTGACGAAAAAGTGGCTATCTTAATAGTGCAATACTTCTTCCTCCGAGTTGCTCACACAGTTTACTGCTTTTAGTGTAGTTTTTGTCTGCCAGAAACTATAATTCACTAGTTGTGTATCATAAAAGAGTCATCGTTTCTCCTCCTAGGGGTTATTCGAGATTTCTTAATCCAAAATGCAAGTAACGAGGCATTGGCTACCTTAAGAGAGTCATAGTTACTCGTCCCAATTGCTCACCCAGTCTGCCACTTTTCCTTACTGCGGCCAGTCTGCCAGAAGCGATATGTCACTCGTTGTGTATCTTAAGAGATTCATCGTTACTCTTTCCATAGGTTACTGGTATTCTCTGATTCAATGCCTCTCGTGACGAAAAAGTGGCTATCTTAATAGTGCAATACTTCTTCCTCCCAATTGCTCACACAGTTTACTACTTTTTTGTGTAGTTTTTGTCTGCCAGAAAATATAATTCACTAGTTTTGTATCATAAAAGAGTCATCGTTTCTCCTCCTAGGGGTTTTCGAGATTTCTTAATCCAAACCGCAAGTAACGAGGCATTGGCTACCTTAAGAGAGTCATAGTTACTCGTCCCCATTGCTCAACCAGTCTGCCACTTTTTCTTACTGTGGCCAGTATGCCAGAAGCGATATGTCACTCGTTGTGTATCTTAAGAGATTCATCGTTTCTCCTTCCATAGGTTACTGGTATTCTCTGAGTCAATACCTCTCTTACGAAAAAGTGGCTATCTTAATAGTGCAATACTTCTTCCTCCGAGTTGCTCACACAGTTTACTACTTTTTGTGTACTTGCCAGTCTGCCAGAAGCGATATGTCACTAGTTGTGTATCATAAAAGAGTCATCGTTTCTCCTCCTAGGGGTTATTCGAGATTTCTTAATCCAAACCGCAAGTAACGAGGCATTGGCTACCTTAAGAGAGTCATAGTTACTCGTCCCCATTGCTCAACCAGTCTGCCACTTTTTCTTACTGTGGCCAGTCTGCCAGAAGCGATATGTCACTCGTTGTGTATCTTAAGAGATTCATCGTTACTCTTTCCATAGGTTACTGGTATTCTCTGATTCAATGCCTCTCGTGACAAAAAGGGGCTATCTTAATAGTGCAATACTTCTTCCTCCCAGTTGCTCACACAGTTTACTGCTTTTTGTGTAGTTTTTGTCTGCCAGAAACTATAATTCACTAGTTTTGTATCATAAAAGAGTCATCGTTTCTCCTCCTAGGGGTTATTCGAGATTTCTTAATGCAAAATGCAAGTAACGAGGCATTGGCTACCTTAAGAGAGTCATAGTTACTCGTCCCAATTGCTCACCCAGTCTGCCACTTTTCCTTACTGCGGCCAGTCTGCCAGAAGCGATATGTCACTCGTTGTGTATCTTAAGAGATTCATCGTTACTCTTTCCATAGGTTACTGGTATTCTCTGATTCAATGCCTCTCGTGACGAAAAAGTGGCTATCTTAATAGTGCAATACTTCTTCCTCCCAGTTGCTCACACAGTTTACTACTTTTTTGTGAAGTTTTTGTCTGCCAGAAACTATAATTCACTAGTTCTGTATCATAAAAGAGTCATCGTTTCTCCTCCTAGGGGTTTTCGAGATTTCTTAATCCAAACCGCAAGTAACGAGGCATTGGCTACCTTAAGAGAGTCATAGTTACTCGTCCCCATTGCTCAACCAGTCTGCCACTTTTTCTTACTGTGGCCAGTCTGCCAGAAGCGATATGTCACTCGTTGTGTATCTTAAGAGATTCATCGTTACTCCTTCCATAGGTTACTGGTATTCTCTGAGTCAATACCTCTCTTACGAAAAAGTGGCTATCTTAATAGTGCAATACTTCTTCCTCCGAGTTGCTCACACAGTTTACTACTTTTTGTGTACTTGCCAGTCTGCCAGAAGCGATATGTCACTAGTTGTGTATCATAAAAGAGTCATCGTTTCTCCTCCTAGGGGTTATTCGAGATTGCTTAATCCAAACCGCAAGTAACGAGGCATTGGCTACCTTAAGAGAGTCATAGTTACTCGTCCCAATTGCTCACCCAGTCTGCCACTTTTCCTTACTGCGGCCAGTCTGCCAGAAGCGATATGTCACTCGTTGTGTATCTTAAGAGATTCATCGTTACTCTTTCCATAGGTTACTGGTATTCTCTGATTCAATGCCTCTCGTGACGAAAAAGTGGCTATCTTAATAGTGCAATACTTCTTCCTCCCAGTTGCTCACACAGTTTACTACTTTTTTGTGTAGTTTTTGTCTGCCAGAAACTATAATTCACTAGCTGTGTATCATAAAAGAGTCATCATTTCTCCTCCTAGGGGTTATTCGAGACCTCTTAATGCAAACCGCAAGTAACGAGGCATTGGCTACCTTAAGAGAGTCATAGTTACTCGTCCCAATTGCTCACCCAGTCTGCCACTTTTCCTTACTGCGGCCAGTCTGCCAGAAGCGATATGTCACTCGTTGTGTATCTTAAGAGATTCATCGTTACTCTTTCCATAGGTTACTGGTATTCTCTGATTCAATGCCTCTCGTGACGAAAAAGTGGCTATCTTAATAGTGCAATACTTCTTCCTCCGAGTTGCTCACACAGTTTACTGCTTTTAGTGTAGTTTTTGTCTGCCAGAAACTATAATTCACTAGTTGTGTATCATAAAAGAGTCATCGTTTCTCCTCCTAGGGGTTATTCGAGATTTCTTAATCCAAAATGCAAGTAACGAGGCATTGGCTACCTTAAGAGAGTCATAGTTACTCGTCCCAATTGCTCACCCAGTCTGCCACTTTTCCTTACTGCGGCCAGTCTGCCAGAAGCGATATGTCACTCGTTGTGTATCTTAAGAGATTCATCGTTACTCTTTCCATAGGTTACTGGTATTCTCTGATTCAATGCCTCTCGTGACGAAAAAGTGGCTATCTTAATAGTGCAATACTTCTTCCTCCGAGTTGCTCACACAGTTTACTGCTTTTAGTGTAGTTTTTGTCTGCCAGAAACTATAATTCACTAGTTGTGTATCATAAAAGAGTCATCGTTTCTCCTCCTAGGGGTTATTCGAGATTTCTTAATCCAAAATGCAAGTAACGAGGCATTGGCTACCTTAAGAGAGTCATAGTTACTCGTCCCAATTGCTCACCCAGTCTGCCACTTTTCCTTACTGCGGCCAGTCTGCCAGAAGCGATATGTCACTCGTTGTGTATCTTAAGAGATTCATCGTTACTCTTTCCATAGGTTACTGGTATTCTCTGATTCAATGCCTCTCGTGACGAAAAAGTGGCTATCTTAATAGTGCAATACTTCTTCCTCCCAATTGCTCACACAGTTTACTACTTTTTTGTGTAGTTTTTGTCTGCCAGAAAATATAATTCACTAGTTTTGTATCATAAAAGAGTCATCGTTTCTCCTCCTAGGGGTTTTCGAGATTTCTTAATCCAAACCGCAAGTAACGAGGCATTGGCTACCTTAAGAGAGTCATAGTTACTCGTCCCCATTGCTCAACCAGTCTGCCACTTTTTCTTACTGTGGCCAGTATGCCAGAAGCGATATGTCACTCGTTGTGTATCTTAAGAGATTCATCGTTTCTCCTTCCATAGGTTACTGGTATTCTCTGAGTCAATACCTCTCTTACGAAAAAGTGGCTATCTTAATAGTGCAATACTTCTTCCTCCGAGTTGCTCACACAGTTTACTACTTTTTGTGTACTTGCCAGTCTGCCAGAAGCGATATGTCACTAGTTGTGTATCATAAAAGAGTCATCGTTTCTCCTCCTAGGGGTTATTCGAGATTTCTTAATCCAAACCGCAAGTAACGAGGCATTGGCTACCTTAAGAGAGTCATAGTTACTCGTCCCCATTGCTCAACCAGTCTGCCACTTTTTCTTACTGTGGCCAGTCTGCCAGAAGCGATATGTCACTCGTTGTGTATCTTAAGAGATTCATCGTTACTCTTTCCATAGGTTACTGGTATTCTCTGATTCAATGCCTCTCGTGACAAAAAGGGGCTATCTTAATAGTGCAATACTTCTTCCTCCCAGTTGCTCACACAGTTTACTGCTTTTTGTGTAGTTTTTGTCTGCCAGAAACTATAATTCACTAGTTTTGTATCATAAAAGAGTCATCGTTTCTCCTCCTAGGGGTTATTCGAGATTTCTTAATGCAAAATGCAAGTAACGAGGCATTGGCTACCTTAAGAGAGTCATAGTTACTCGTCCCAATTGCTCACCCAGTCTGCCACTTTTCCTTACTGCGGCCAGTCTGCCAGAAGCGATATGTCACTCGTTGTGTATCTTAAGAGATTCATCGTTACTCTTTCCATAGGTTACTGGTATTCTCTGATTCAATGCCTCTCGTGACGAAAAAGTGGCTATCTTAATAGTGCAATACTTCTTCCTCCCAGTTGCTCACACAGTTTACTACTTTTTTGTGAAGTTTTTGTCTGCCAGAAACTATAATTCACTAGTTCTGTATCATAAAAGAGTCATCGTTTCTCCTCCTAGGGGTTTTCGAGATTTCTTAATCCAAACCGCAAGTAACGAGGCATTGGCTACCTTAAGAGAGTCATAGTTACTCGTCCCCATTGCTCAACCAGTCTGCCACTTTTTCTTACTGTGGCCAGTCTGCCAGAAGCGATATGTCACTCGTTGTGTATCTTAAGAGATTCATCGTTACTCCTTCCATAGGTTACTGGTATTCTCTGAGTCAATACCTCTCTTACGAAAAAGTGGCTATCTTAATAGTGCAATACTTCTTCCTCCGAGTTGCTCACACAGTTTACTACTTTTTGTGTACTTGCCAGTCTGCCAGAAGCGATATGTCACTAGTTGTGTATCATAAAAGAGTCATCGTTTCTCCTCCTAGGGGTTATTCGAGATTGCTTAATCCAAACCGCAAGTAACGAGGCATTGGCTACCTTAAGAGAGTCATAGTTACTCGTCCCAATTGCTCACCCAGTCTGCCACTTTTCCTTACTGCGGCCAGTCTGCCAGAAGCGATATGTCACTCGTTGTGTATCTTAAGAGATTCATCGTTACTCTTTCCATAGGTTACTGGTATTCTCTGATTCAATGCCTCTCGTGACGAAAAAGTGGCTATCTTAATAGTGCAATACTTCTTCCTCCCAGTTGCTCACACAGTTTACTACTTTTTTGTGTAGTTTTTGTCTGCCAGAAACTATAATTCACTAGCTGTGTATCATAAAAGAGTCATCATTTCTCCTCCTAGGGGTTATTCGAGACCTCTTAATGCAAACCGCAAGTAACGAGGCATTGGCTACCTTAAGAGAGTCATAGTTACTCGTCCCAATTGCTCACCCAGTCTGCCACTTTTCCTTACTGCGGCCAGTCTGCCAGAAGCGATATGTCACTCGTTGTGTATCTTAAGAGATTCATCGTTACTCTTTCCATAGGTTACTGGTATTCTCTGATTCAATGCCTCTCGTGACGAAAAAGTGGCTATCTTAATAGTGCAATACTTCTTCCTCCGAGTTGCTCACACAGTTTACTGCTTTTAGTGTAGTTTTTGTCTGCCAGAAACTATAATTCACTAGTTGTGTATCATAAAAGAGTCATCGTTTCTCCTCCTAGGGGTTATTCGAGATTTCTTAATCCAAAATGCAAGTAACGAGGCATTGGCTACCTTAAGAGAGTCATAGTTACTCGTCCCAATTGCTCACCCAGTCTGCCACTTTTCCTTACTGCGGCCAGTCTGCCAGAAGCGATATGTCACTCGTTGTGTATCTTAAGAGATTCATCGTTACTCTTTCCATAGGTTACTGGTATTCTCTGATTCAATGCCTCTCGTGACGAAAAAGTGGCTATCTTAATAGTGCAATACTTCTTCCTCCCAATTGCTCACACAGTTTACTACTTTTTTGTGTAGTTTTTGTCTGCCAGAAAATATAATTCACTAGTTTTGTATCATAAAAGAGTCATCGTTTCTCCTCCTAGGGGTTTTCGAGATTTCTTAATCCAAACCGCAAGTAACGAGGCATTGGCTACCTTAAGAGAGTCATAGTTACTCGTCCCCATTGCTCAACCAGTCTGCCACTTTTTCTTACTGTGGCCAGTATGCCAGAAGCGATATGTCACTCGTTGTGTATCTTAAGAGATTCATCGTTTCTCCTTCCATAGGTTACTGGTATTCTCTGAGTCAATACCTCTCTTACGAAAAAGTGGCTATCTTAATAGTGCAATACTTCTTCCTCCGAGTTGCTCACACAGTTTACTACTTTTTGTGTACTTGCCAGTCTGCCAGAAGCGATATGTCACTAGTTGTGTATCATAAAAGAGTCATCGTTTCTCCTCCTAGGGGTTATTCGAGATTTCTTAATCCAAACCGCAAGTAACGAGGCATTGGCTACCTTAAGAGAGTCATAGTTACTCGTCCCCATTGCTCAACCAGTCTGCCACTTTTTCTTACTGTGGCCAGTCTGCCAGAAGCGATATGTCACTCGTTGTGTATCTTAAGAGATTCATCGTTACTCTTTCCATAGGTTACTGGTATTCTCTGATTCAATGCCTCTCGTGACAAAAAGGGGCTATCTTAATAGTGCAATACTTCTTCCTCCCAGTTGCTCACACAGTTTACTGCTTTTTGTGTAGTTTTTGTCTGCCAGAAACTATAATTCACTAGTTTTGTATCATAAAAGAGTCATCGTTTCTCCTCCTAGGGGTTATTCGAGATTTCTTAATGCAAAATGCAAGTAACGAGGCATTGGCTACCTTAAGAGAGTCATAGTTACTCGTCCCAATTGCTCACCCAGTCTGCCACTTTTCCTTACTGCGGCCAGTCTGCCAGAAGCGATATGTCACTCGTTGTGTATCTTAAGAGATTCATCGTTACTCTTTCCATAGGTTACTGGTATTCTCTGATTCAATGCCTCTCGTGACGAAAAAGTGGCTATCTTAATAGTGCAATACTTCTTCCTCCCAGTTGCTCACACAGTTTACTACTTTTTTGTGAAGTTTTTGTCTGCCAGAAACTATAATTCACTAGTTCTGTATCATAAAAGAGTCATCGTTTCTCCTCCTAGGGGTTTTCGAGATTTCTTAATCCAAACCGCAAGTAACGAGGCATTGGCTACCTTAAGAGAGTCATAGTTACTCGTCCCCATTGCTCAACCAGTCTGCCACTTTTTCTTACTGTGGCCAGTCTGCCAGAAGCGATATGTCACTCGTTGTGTATCTTAAGAGATTCATCGTTACTCCTTCCATAGGTTACTGGTATTCTCTGAGTCAATACCTCTCTTACGAAAAAGTGGCTATCTTAATAGTGCAATACTTCTTCCTCCGAGTTGCTCACACAGTTTACTACTTTTTGTGTACTTGCCAGTCTGCCAGAAGCGATATGTCACTAGTTGTGTATCATAAAAGAGTCATCGTTTCTCCTCCTAGGGGTTATTCGAGATTTCTTAATCCAAACCGCAAGTAACGAGGCATTGGCTACCTTAAGAGAGTCATAGTTACTCGTCCCAATTGCTCACCCAGTCTGCCACTTTTCCTTACTGCGGCCAGTCTGCCAGAAGCGATATGTCACTCGTTGTGTATCTTAAGAGATTTATCGTTACTCTTTCCATAGGTTACTGGTATTCTCTGATTCAATGCCTCTCGTGACGAAAAAGTGGCTATCTTAATAGTGCAATACTTCTTCCTTCCATTTGCTCACACAGTTTACTACTTTTTTGTGTAGTTTTTGTCTGCCAGAAACTATAATTCACTAGTTTTGTATCATAAAAGAGTCATCGTTTCTCCTCCTAGGGGTTATTCGAGACCTCTTAATGCAAACCGCAAGTAACGAGGCATTAGCTACCTTAAGAGAGTCATAGTTACTCGTCCCAATTGCTCACCCAGTCTGCCACTTTTCCTTACTGCGGCCAGTCTGCCAGAAGCGATATGTCACTCGTTGTGTATCTTAAGAGATTCATCGTTACTCTTTCCATAGGTTACTGGTATTCTCTGATTCAATGCCTCTCGTGACGAAAAAGTGGCTATCTTAATAGTGCAATACTTCTTCCTCCGAGTTGCTCACACAGTTTACTGCTTTTTGTGTAGTTTTTGTCTGCCAGAAACTATAATTCACTAGTTGTGTATCATAAAAGAGTCATCGTTTCTCCTCCTAGGGGTTATTCGAGATTTCTTAATCCAAAATGCAAGTAACGAGGCATTGGCTACCTTAAGAGAGTCATAGTTACTCGTCCCAATTGCTCACCCAGTCTGCCACTTTTCCTTACTGCGGCCAGTCTGCCAGAAGCGATATGTCACTCGTTGTGTATCTTAAGAGATTCATCGTTACTCTTTCCATAGGTTACTGGTATTCTCTGATTCAATGCCTCTCGTGACGAAAAAGTGGCTATCTTAATAGTGCAATACTTCTTCCTCCCAGTTGCTCACACAGTTTACTACTTTTTTGTGAAGTTTTTGTCTGCCAGAAACTATAATTCACTAGTTTTGTATCATAAAAGAGTCATCGTTTCTCCTCCTAGGGGTTTTCGAGATTTCTTAATCCAAACCGCAAGTAACGAGGCATTGGCTACCTTAAGAGAGTCATAGTTACTCGTCCCCATTGCTCAACCAGTCTGCCACTTTTTCTTACTGTGGCCAGTCTGCCAGAAGCGATATGTCACTCGTTGTGTATCTTAAGAGATTCATCGTTACTCCTTCCATAGGTTACTGGTATTCTCTGAGTCAATACCTCTCTTACGAAAAAGTGGCTATCTTAATAGTGCAATACTTCTTCCTCCGAGTTGCTCACACAGTTTACTAGTTTTTGTGTACTTGCCAGTCTGCCAGAAGCGATATGTCACTAGTTTTGTATCATAAAAGAGTCATCGTTTCTCCTCCTAGGGGTTATTCGAGATTTCTTAATGCAAAATGCAAGTAACGAGGCATTGGCTACCTTAAGAGAGTCATAGTTACTCGTCCCAATTGCTCACCCAGTCTGCCACTTTTCCTTACTGCGGCCAGTCTGCCAGAAGCGATATGTCACTCGTTGTGTATCTTAAGAGATTCATCGTTACTCCTTCCATAGGTTACTGGTATTCTCTGAGTCAATACCTCTCTTACGAAAAAGTGGCTATCTTAATAGTGCAATACTTCTTCCTCCGAGTTGCTCACACAGTTTACTACTTTTTGTGTACTTGCCAGTCTGCCAGAAGCGATATGTCACTAGTTGTGTATCATAAAAGAGTCATCGTTTCTCCTCCTAGGGGTTATTCGAGATTTCTTAATCCAAACCGCAAGTAACGAGGCATTGGCTACCTTAAGAGAGTCATAGTTACTCGTCCCAATTGCTCACCCAGTCTGCCACTTTTTCTTACTGTGGCCAGTCTGCCAGAAGCGATATGTCACTCGTTGTGTATCTTAAGAGATTCATCGTTACTCCTTCCATAGGTTACTGGTATTCTCTGAGTCAATACCTCTCTTACGAAAAAGTGGCTATCTTAATAGTGCAATACTTCTTCCTCCGAGTTGCTCACACAGTTTACTACTTTTTGTGTACTTGCCAGTCTGCCAGAAGCGATATGTCACTAGTTGTGTATCATAAAAGAGTCATCGTTTCTCCTCCTAGGGGTTATTCGAGATTGCTTAATCCAAACCGCAAGTAACGAGGCATTGGCTACCTTAAGAGAGTCATAGTTACTCGTCCCAATTGCTCACCCAGTCTGCCACTTTTCCTTACTGCGGCCAGTCTGCCAGAAGCGATATGTCACTCGTTGTGTATCTTAAGAGATTCATCGTTACTCTTTCCATAGGTTACTGGTATTCTCTGATTCAATGCCTCTCGTGACGAAAAAGTGGCTATCTTAATAGTGCAATACTTCTTCCTCCCAGTTGCTCACACAGTTTACTACTTTTTTGTGTAGTTTTTGTCTGCCAGAAACTATAATTCACTAGCTGTGTATCATAAAAGAGTCATCATTTCTCCTCCTAGGGGTTATTCGAGACCTCTTAATGCAAACCGCAAGTAACGAGGCATTGGCTACCTTAAGAGAGTCATAGTTACTCGTCCCAATTGCTCACCCAGTCTGCCACTTTTCCTTACTGCGGCCAGTCTGCCAGAAGCGATATGTCACTCGTTGTGTATCTTAAGAGATTCATCGTTACTCTTTCCATAGGTTACTGGTATTCTCTGATTCAATGCCTCTCGTGACGAAAAAGTGGCTATCTTAATAGTGCAATACTTCTTCCTCCGAGTTGCTCACACAGTTTACTGCTTTTAGTGTAGTTTTTGTCTGCCAGAAACTATAATTCACTAGTTGTGTATCATAAAAGAGTCATCGTTTCTCCTCCTAGGGGTTATTCGAGATTTCTTAATCCAAAATGCAAGTAACGAGGCATTGGCTACCTTAAGAGAGTCATAGTTACTCGTCCCAATTGCTCACCCAGTCTGCCACTTTTCCTTACTGCGGCCAGTCTGCCAGAAGCGATATGTCACTCGTTGTGTATCTTAAGAGATTCATCGTTACTCTTGCCATAGGTTACTGGTATTCTCTGATTCAATGCCTCTCGTGACGAAAAAGTGGCTATCTTAATAGTGCAATACTTCTTCCTCCCAATTGCTCACACAGTTTACTACTTTTTTGTGTAGTTTTTGTCTGCCAGAAAATATAATTCACTAGTTTTGTATCATAAAAGAGTCATCGTTTCTCCTCCTAGGGGTTATTCGAGACCTCTTAATCCAAACCGCAAGTAACGAGGCATTGGCTACCTTAAGAGAGTCATAGTTACTCGTCCCCATTGCTCAACCAGTCTGCCACTTTTTCTTACTGTGGCCAGTATGCCAGAAGCGATATGTCACTCGTTGTGTATCTTAAGAGATTCATCGTTTCTCCTTCCATAGGTTACTGGTATTCTCTGAGTCAATACCTCTCTTACGAAAAAGTGGCTATCTTAATAGTGCAATACTTCTTCCTCCGAGTTGCTCACACAGTTTACTGCTTTTTGTGTAGTTTTTGTCTGCCAGAAACTATAATTCACTAGTTGTGTATCATAAAAGAGTCATCGTTTCTCCTCCTAGGGGTTATTCGAGATTTCTTAATCCAAAATGCAAGTAACGAGGCATTGGCTACCTTAAGAGAGTCATAGTTACTCGTCCCAATTGCTCACCCAGTCTGCCACTTTTCCTTACTGCGGCCAGTCTGCCAGAAGCGATATGTCACTCGTTGTGTATCTTAAGAGATTCATCGTTACTCTTTCCATAGGTTACTGGTATTCTCTGATTCAATGCCTCTCGTGACGAAAAAGTGGCTATCTTAATAGTGCAATACTTCTTCCTCCCAGTTGCTCACACAGTTTACTACTTTTTTGTGAAGTTTTTGTCTGCCAGAAACTATAATTCACTAGTTTTGTATCATAAAAGAGTCATCGTTTCTCCTCCTAGGGGTTTTCGAGATTTCTTAATCCAAACCGCAAGTAACGAGGCATTGGCTACCTTAAGAGAGTCATAGTTACTCGTCCCCATTGCTCAACCAGTCTGCCACTTTTTCTTACTGTGGCCAGTCTGCCAGAAGCGATATGTCACTCGTTGTGTATCTTAAGAGATTCATCGTTACTCCTTCCATAGGTTACTGGTATTCTCTGAGTCAATACCTCTCTTACGAAAAAGTGGCTATCTTAATAGTGCAATACTTCTTCCTCCGAGTTGCTCACACAGTTTACTAGTTTTTGTGTACTTGCCAGTCTGCCAGAAGCGATATGTCACTAGTTTTGTATCATAAAAGAGTCATCGTTTCTCCTCCTAGGGGTTATTCGAGATTTCTTAATGCAAAATGCAAGTAACGAGGCATTGGCTACCTTAAGAGAGTCATAGTTACTCGTCCCAATTGCTCACCCAGTCTGCCACTTTTCCTTACTGCGGCCAGTCTGCCAGAAGCGATATGTCACTCGTTGTGTATCTTAAGAGATTCATCGTTACTCCTTCCATAGGTTACTGGTATTCTCTGAGTCAATACCTCTCTTACGAAAAAGTGGCTATCTTAATAGTGCAATACTTCTTCCTCCGAGTTGCTCACACAGTTTACTACTTTTTGTGTACTTGCCAGTCTGCCAGAAGCGATATGTCACTAGTTGTGTATCATAAAAGAGTCATCGTTTCTCCTCCTAGGGGTTATTCGAGATTTCTTAATCCAAACCGCAAGTAACGAGGCATTGGCTACCTTAAGAGAGTCATAGTTACTCGTCCCAATTGCTCACCCAGTCTGCCACTTTTTCTTACTGTGGCCAGTCTGCCAGAAGCGATATGTCACTCGTTGTGTATCTTAAGAGATTCATCGTTACTCCTTCCATAGGTTACTGGTATTCTCTGAGTCAATACCTCTCTTACGAAAAAGTGGCTATCTTAATAGTGCAATACTTCTTCCTCCGAGTTGCTCACACAGTTTACTACTTTTTGTGTACTTGCCAGTCTGCCAGAAGCGATATGTCACTAGTTGTGTATCATAAAAGAGTCATCGTTTCTCCTCCTAGGGGTTATTCGAGATTGCTTAATCCAAACCGCAAGTAACGAGGCATTGGCTACCTTAAGAGAGTCATAGTTACTCGTCCCAATTGCTCACCCAGTCTGCCACTTTTCCTTACTGCGGCCAGTCTGCCAGAAGCGATATGTCACTCGTTGTGTATCTTAAGAGATTCATCGTTACTCTTTCCATAGGTTACTGGTATTCTCTGATTCAATGCCTCTCGTGACGAAAAAGTGGCTATCTTAATAGTGCAATACTTCTTCCTCCCAGTTGCTCACACAGTTTACTACTTTTTTGTGTAGTTTTTGTCTGCCAGAAACTATAATTCACTAGCTGTGTATCATAAAAGAGTCATCATTTCTCCTCCTAGGGGTTATTCGAGACCTCTTAATGCAAACCGCAAGTAACGAGGCATTGGCTACCTTAAGAGAGTCATAGTTACTCGTCCCAATTGCTCACCCAGTCTGCCACTTTTCCTTACTGCGGCCAGTCTGCCAGAAGCGATATGTCACTCGTTGTGTATCTTAAGAGATTCATCGTTACTCTTTCCATAGGTTACTGGTATTCTCTGATTCAATGCCTCTCGTGACGAAAAAGTGGCTATCTTAATAGTGCAATACTTCTTCCTCCGAGTTGCTCACACAGTTTACTGCTTTTAGTGTAGTTTTTGTCTGCCAGAAACTATAAATCACTAGTTGTGTATCATAAAAGAGTCATCGTTTCTCCTCCTAGGGGTTATTCGAGATTTCTTAATCCAAAATGCAAGTAACGAGGCATTGGCTACCTTAAGAGAGTCATAGTTACTCGTCCCAATTGCTCACCCAGTCTGCCACTTTTCCTTACTGCGGCCAGTCTGCCAGAAGCGATATGTCACTCGTTGTGTATCTTAAGAGATTCATCGTTACTCTTTCCATAGGTTACTGGTATTCTCTGATTCAATGCCTCTCGTGACGAAAAAGTGGCTATCTTAATAGTGCAATACTTCTTCCTCCCAATTGCTCACACAGTTTACTACTTTTTTGTGTAGTTTTTGTCTGCCAGAAAATATAATTCACTAGTTTTGTATCATAAAAGAGTCATCGTTTCTCCTCCTAGGGGTTTTCGAGATTTCTTAATCCAAACCGCAAGTAACGAGGCATTGGCTACCTTAAGAGAGTCATAGTTACTCGTCCCCATTGCTCAACCAGTCTGCCACTTTTTCTTACTGTGGCCAGTATGCCAGAAGCGATATGTCACTCGTTGTGTATCTTAAGAGATTCATCGTTTCTCCTTCCATAGGTTACTGGTATTCTCTGAGTCAATACCTCTCTTACGAAAAAGTGGCTATCTTAATAGTGCAATACTTCTTCCTCCGAGTTGCTCACACAGTTTACTACTTTTTGTGTACTTGCCAGTCTGCCAGAAGCGATATGTCACTAGTTGTGTATCATAAAAGAGTCATCGTTTCTCCTCCTAGGGGTTATTCGAGATTTCTTAATCCAAACCGCAAGTAACGAGGCATTGGCTACCTTAAGAGAGTCATAGTTACTCGTCCCAATTGCTCACCCAGTCTGCCACTTTTCCTTACTGCGGCCAGTCTGCCAGAAGCGATATGTCACTCGTTGTGTATCTTAAGAGATTTATCGTTACTCTTTCCATAGGTTACTGGTATTCTCTGATTCAATGCCTCTCGTGACGAAAAAGTGGCTATCTTAATAGTGCAATACTTCTTCCTCCCAGTTGCTCACACAGTTTACTACTTTTTTGTGAAGTTTTTGTCTGCCAGAAACTATAATTCACTAGTTTTGTATCATAAAAGAGTCATCGTTTCTCCTCCTAGGGGTTATTCGAGACCTCTTAATGCAAACCGCAAGTAACGAGGCATTGGCTACCTTAAGAGAGTCATAGTTACTCGTCCCAATTGCTCACCCAGTCTGCCACTTTTCCTTACTGCGGCCAGTCTGCCAGAAGCGATATGTCACTCGTTGTGTATCTTAAGAGATTCATCGTTACTCTTTCCATAGGTTACTGGTATTCTCTGATTCAATGCCTCTCGTGACAAAAAGGGGCTATCTTAATAGTGCAATACTTCTTCCTCCCAGTTGCTCACACAGTTTACTACTTTTTGTGTAGTTTTTGTCTGCCAGAAACTATAATTCACTAGTTTTGTATCATAAAAGAGTCATCGTTTCTCCTCCTAGGGGTTATTCGAGATTTCTTAATCCAAAATGCAAGTAACGAGGCATTGGCTACCTTAAGAGAGTCATAGTTACTCGTCCCAATTGCTCACCCAGTCTGCCACTTTTCCTTACTGCGGCCAGTCTGCCAGAAGCGATATGTCACTCGTTGTGTATCTTAAGAGATTCATCGTTACTCTTTCCATAGGTTACTGGTATTCTCTGATTCAATGCCTCTCGTGACGAAAAAGTGGCTATCTTAATAGTGCAATACTTCTTCCTCCCAGTTGCTCACACAGTTTACTACTTTTTTGTTAAGTTTTTGTCTGCCAGAAACTATAATTCACTAGTTTTGTATCATAAAAGAGTCATCGTTTCTCCTCCTAGGGGTTTTCGAGATTTCTTAATCCAAACCGCAAGTAACGAGGCATTGGCTACCTTAAGAGAGTCATAGTTACTCGTCCCCATTGCTCAACCAGTCTGCCACTTTTTCTTACTGTGGCCAGTCTGCCAGAAGCGATATGTCACTCGTTGTGTATCTTAAGAGATTCATCGTTACTCCTTCCATAGGTTACTGGTATTCTCTGAGTCAATACCTCTCTTACGAAAAAGTGGCTATCTTAATAGTGCAATACTTCTTCCTCCGAGTTGCTCACACAGTTTACTACTTTTTGTGTACTTGCCAGTCTGCCAGAAGCGATATGTCACTAGTTGTGTATCATAAAAGAGTCATCGTTTCTCCTCCTAGGGGTTATTCGAGATTTCTTAATCCAAACCGCAAGTAACGAGGCATTGGCTACCTTAAGAGAGTCATAGTTACTCGTCCCAATTGCTCACCCAGTCTGCCACTTTTTCTTACTGTGGCCAGTCTGCCAGAAGCGATATGTCACTCGTTGTGTATCTTAAGAGATTCATCGTTACTCCTTCCATAGGTTACTGGTATTCTCTGAGTCAATACCTCTCTTACGAAAAAGTGGCTATCTTAATAGTGCAATACTTCTTCCTCCGAGTTGCTCACACAGTTTACTACTTTTTGTGTACTTGCCAGTCTGCCAGAAGCGATATGTCACTAGTTGTGTATCATAAAAGAGTCATCGTTTCTCCTCCTAGGGGTTATTCGAGATTGCTTAATCCAAACCGCAAGTAACGAGGCATTGGCTACCTTAAGAGAGTCATAGTTACTCGTCCCAATTGCTCACCCAGTCTGCCACTTTTCCTTACTGCGGCCAGTCTGCCAGAAGCGATATGTCACTCGTTGTGTATCTTAAGAGATTTATCGTTACTCTTTCCATAGGTTACTGGTATTCTCTGATTCAATGCCTCTCGTGACGAAAAAGTGGCTATCTTAATAGTGCAATACTTCTTCCTTCCATTTGCTCACACAGTTTACTACTTTTTTGTGTAGTTTTTGTCTGCCAGAAACTATAATTCACTAGTTTTGTATCATAAAAGAGTCATCGTTTCTCCTCCTAGGGGTTATTCGAGACCTCTTAATGCAAACCGCAAGTAACGAGGCATTGGCTACCTTAAGAGAGTCATAGTTACTCGTCCCAATTGCTCACCCAGTCTGCCACTTTTCCTTACTGCGGCCAGTCTGCCAGAAGCGATATGTCACTCGTTGTGTATCTTAAGAGATTCATCGTTACTCTTTCCATAGGTTACTGGTATTCTCTGATTCAATGCCTCTCGTGACAAAAAGGGGCTATCTTAATAGTGCAATACTTCTTCCTCCCAGTTGCTCACACAGTTTACTACTTTTTTGTGTAGTTTTTGTCTGCCAGAAGCTATAATTCACTAGTTGTGTATCATAAAAGAGTCATCGTTTCTCCTCCTAGGGGTTATTCGAGATTTCTTAATCCAAAATGCAAGTAACGAGGCATTGGCTACCTTAAGAGAGTCATAGTTACTCGTCCCAATTGCTCACCCAGTCTGCCACTTTTCCTTACTGCGGCCAGTCTGCCAGAAGCGATATGTCACTCGTTGTGTATCTTAAGAGATTCATCGTTACTCTTTCCATAGGTTACTGGTATTCTCTGATTCAATGCCTCTCGTGACGAAAAAGTGGCTATCTTAATAGTGCAATACTTCTTCCTCCCAATTGCTCACACAGTTTACTACTTTTTTGTGTAGTTTTTGTCTGCCAGAAAATATAATTCACTAGTTTTGTATCATAAAAGAGTCATCGTTTCTCCTCCTAGGGGTTTTCGAGATTTCTTAATCCAAACCGCAAGTAACGAGGCATTGGCTACCTTAAGAGAGTCATAGTTACTCGTCCCCATTGCTCAACCAGTCTGCCACTTTTTCTTACTGTGGCCAGTATGCCAGAAGCGATATGTCACTCGTTGTGTATCTTAAGAGATTCATCGTTTCTCCTTCCATAGGTTACTGGTATTCTCTGAGTCAATACCTCTCTTACGAAAAAGTGGCTATCTTAATAGTGCAATACTTCTTCCTCCGAGTTGCTCACACAGTTTACTACTTTTTGTGTACTTGCCAGTCTGCCAGAAGCGATATGTCACTAGTTGTGTATCATAAAAGAGTCATCGTTTCTCCTCCTAGGGGTTATTCGAGATTTCTTAATCCAAACCGCAAGTAACGAGGCATTGGCTACCTTAAGAGAGTCATAGTTACTCGTCCCAATTGCTCACCCAGTCTGCCACTTTTCCTTACTGCGGCCAGTCTGCCAGAAGCGATATGTCACTCGTTGTGTATCTTAAGAGATTTATCGTTACTCTTTCCATAGGTTACTGGTATTCTCTGATTCAATGCCTCTCGTGACGAAAAAGTGGCTATCTTAATAGTGCAATACTTCTTCCTCCCAGTTGCTCACACAGTTTACTACTTTTTTGTGAAGTTTTTGTCTGCCAGAAACTATAATTCACTAGTTTTGTATCATAAAAGAGTCATCGTTTCTCCTCCTAGGGGTTATTCGAGACCTCTTAATGCAAACCGCAAGTAACGAGGCATTGGCTACCTTAAGAGAGTCATAGTTACTCGTCCCAATTGCTCACCCAGTCTGCCACTTTTCCTTACTGCGGCCAGTCTGCCAGAAGCGATATGTCACTCGTTGTGTATCTTAAGAGATTCATCGTTACTCTTTCCATAGGTTACTGGTATTCTCTGATTCAATGCCTCTCGTGACAAAAAGGGGCTATCTTAATAGTGCAATACTTCTTCCTCCCAGTTGCTCACACAGTTTACTGCTTTTTGTGTAGTTTTTGTCTGCCAGAAACTATAATTCACTAGTTTTGTATCATAAAAGAGTCATCGTTTCTCCTCCTAGGGGTTATTCGAGATTTCTTAATCCAAAATGCAAGTAACGAGGCATTGGCTACCTTAAGAGAGTCATAGTTACTCGTCCCAATTGCTCACCCAGTCTGCCACTTTTCCTTACTGCGGCCAGTCTGCCAGAAGCGATATGTCACTCGTTGTGTATCTTAAGAGATTTATCGTTACTCTTTCCATAGGTTACTGGTATTCTCTGATTCAATGCCTCTCGTGACGAAAAAGTGGCTATCTTAATAGTGCAATACTTCTTCCTCCCAGTTGCTCACACAGTTTACTACTTTTTTGTGAAGTTTTTGTCTGCCAGAAACTATAATTCACTAGTTTTGTATCATAAATGAGTCATCGTTTCTCCTCCTAGGGGTTATTCGAGACCTCTTAATGCAAACCGCAAGTAACGAGGCATTGGCTACCTTAAGAGAGTCATAGTTACTCGTCCCAATTGCTCACCCAGTCTGCCACTTTTCCTTACTGCGGCCAGTCTGCCAGAAGCGATATGTCACTCGTTGTGTATCTTAAGAGATTCATCGTTACTCTTTCCATAGGTTACTGGTATTCTCTGATTCAATGCCTCTCGTGACAAAAAGGGGCTATCTTAATAGTGCAATACTTCTTCCTCCCAGTTGCTCACACAGTTTACTACTTTTTGTGTAGTTTTTGTCTGCCAGAAACTATAATTCACTAGTTTTGTATCATAAAAGAGTCATCGTTTCTCCTCCTAGGGGTTATTCGAGATTTCTTAATCCAAAATGCAAGTAACGAGGCATTGGCTACCTTAAGAGAGTCATAGTTACTCGTCCCAATTGCTCACCCAGTCTGCCACTTTTCCTTACTGCGGCCAGTCTGCCAGAAGCGATATGTCACTCGTTGTGTATCTTAAGAGATTCATCGTTACTCTTTCCATAGGTTACTGGTATTCTCTGATTCAATGCCTCTCGTGACGAAAAAGTGGCTATCTTAATAGTGCAATACTTCTTCCTCCCAGTTGCTCACACAGTTTACTACTTTTTTGTTAAGTTTTTGTCTGCCAGAAACTATAATTCACTAGTTTTGTATCATAAAAGAGTCATCGTTTCTCCTCCTAGGGGTTTTCGAGATTTCTTAATCCAAACCGCAAGTAACGAGGCATTGGCTACCTTAAGAGAGTCATAGTTACTCGTCCCCATTGCTCAACCAGTCTGCCACTTTTTCTTACTGTGGCCAGTCTGCCAGAAGCGATATGTCACTCGTTGTGTATCTTAAGAGATTCATCGTTACTCCTTCCATAGGTTACTGGTATTCTCTGAGTCAATACCTCTCTTACGAAAAAGTGGCTATCTTAATAGTGCAATACTTCTTCCTCCGAGTTGCTCACACAGTTTACTACTTTTTGTGTACTTGCCAGTCTGCCAGAAGCGATATGTCACTAGTTGTGTATCATAAAAGAGTCATCGTTTCTCCTCCTAGGGGTTATTCGAGATTTCTTAATCCAAACCGCAAGTAACGAGGCATTGGCTACCTTAAGAGAGTCATAGTTACTCGTCCCAATTGCTCACCCAGTCTGCCACTTTTTCTTACTGTGGCCAGTCTGCCAGAAGCGATATGTCACTCGTTGTGTATCTTAAGAGATTCATCGTTACTCCTTCCATAGGTTACTGGTATTCTCTGAGTCAATACCTCTCTTACGAAAAAGTGGCTATCTTAATAGTGCAATACTTCTTCCTCCGAGTTGCTCACACAGTTTACTACTTTTTGTGTACTTGCCAGTCTGCCAGAAGCGATATGTCACTAGTTGTGTATCATAAAAGAGTCATCGTTTCTCCTCCTAGGGGTTATTCGAGATTGCTTAATCCAAACCGCAAGTAACGAGGCATTGGCTACCTTAAGAGAGTCATAGTTACTCGTCCCAATTGCTCACCCAGTCTGCCACTTTTCCTTACTGCGGCCAGTCTGCCAGAAGCGATATGTCACTCGTTGTGTATCTTAAGAGATTTATCGTTACTCTTTCCATAGGTTACTGGTATTCTCTGATTCAATGCCTCTCGTGACGAAAAAGTGGCTATCTTAATAGTGCAATACTTCTTCCTTCCATTTGCTCACACAGTTTACTACTTTTTTGTGTAGTTTTTGTCTGCCAGAAACTATAATTCACTAGTTTTGTATCATAAAAGAGTCATCGTTTCTCCTCCTAGGGGTTATTCGAGACCTCTTAATGCAAACCGCAAGTAACGAGGCATTGGCTACCTTAAGAGAGTCATAGTTACTCGTCCCAATTGCTCACCCAGTCTGCCACTTTTCCTTACTGCGGCCAGTCTGCCAGAAGCGATATGTCACTCGTTGTGTATCTTAAGAGATTCATCGTTACTCTTTCCATAGGTTACTGGTATTCTCTGATTCAATGCCTCTCGTGACAAAAAGGGGCTATCTTAATAGTGCAATACTTCTTCCTCCCAGTTGCTCACACAGTTTACTACTTTTTTGTGTAGTTTTTGTCTGCCAGAAACTATAATTCACTAGTTTTGTATCATAAAAGAGTCATCGTTTCTCCTCCTAGGGGTTATTCGAGACCTCTTAATCCAAACCGCAAGTAACGAGGCATTGGCTACCTTAAGAGAGTCATAGTTACTCGTCCCAATTGCTCACCCAGTCTGCCACTTGTCCTTACTGCGGCCAGTCTGCCAGAAGCGATATGTCACTCGTTGTGTATCTTAAGAGATTCATCGTTACTCTTTCCATAGGTTACTGGTATTCTCTGATTCAATGCCTCTCGTGACGAAAAAGTGGCTATCTTAATAGTGCAATACTTCTTCCTCCCAGTTGCTCACACAGTTTACTACTTTTTTGTGTAGTTTTTGTCTGCCAGAAACTATAATTCACTAGTTTTGTATCATAAAAGAGTCATCGTTTCTCCTCCTAGGGGTCTTCGAGATTTCTTAATCCAAACCGCAAGTAACGAGGCATTGGCTACCTTAAGAGAGTCATAGTTACTCGTCCCCTTTGCTCACCCTGTCTGCCACTTTTCCTTACTGCGGCCAGTCTGCCAGAAGCGATATGTCACTCGTTGTGTATCTTAAGAGATTCATCGTTACTCTTTCCATAGGTTACTGGTATTCTCTGATTCAATGCCTCTCGTGACAAAAAGGGGCTATCTTAATAGTGCAATACTTCTTCCTCCGAGTTGCTCACACAGTTTACTACATTTTGTGTAGTTTTTGTCTGCCAGAAACTATAATTCACTAGCTGTGTATCATAAAAGAGTCATCATTTCTCCTCCTAGGGGTTATTCGAGACCTCTTAATGCAAACCGCAAGTAACGAGGCATTGGCTACCTTAAGAGAGTCATAGTTACTCGTCCCAATTGCTCACCCAGTCTGCCACTTTTCCTTACTGCGGCCAGTCTGCCAGAAGCGATATGTCACTCGTTGTGTATCTTAAGAGATTTATCGTTACTCTTTCCATAGGTTACTGGTATTCTCTGATTCAATGCCTCTCGTGACGAAAAAGTGGCTATCTTAATAGTGCAATACTTCTTCCTTCCATTTGCTCACACAGTTTACTACTTTTTTGTGTAGTTTTTGTCTGCCAGAAACTATAATTCACTAGTTTTGTATCATAAAAGAGTCATCGTTTCTCCTCCTAGGGGTTATTCGAGACCTCTTAATGCAAACCGCAAGTAACGAGGCATTGGCTACCTTAAGAGAGTCATAGTTACTCGTCCCAATTGCTCACCCAGTCTGCCACTTTTCCTTACTGCGGCCAGTCTGCCAGAAGCGATATGTCACTCGTTGTGTATCTTAAGAGATTCATCGTTACTCTTTCCATAGGTTACTGGTATTCTCTGATTCAATGCCTCTCGTGACAAAAAGGGGCTATCTTAATAGTGCAATACTTCTTCCTCCCAGTTGCTCACACAGTTTACTACTTTTTTGTGTAGTTTTTGTCTGCCAGAAACTATAATTCACTAGTTTTGTATCATAAAAGAGTCATCGTTTCTCCTCCTAGGGGTTTTCGAGATTTCTTAATCCAAACCGCAAGTAACGAGGCATTGGCTACCTTAAGAGAGTCATAGTTACTCGTCCCCTTTGCTCACCCAGTCTGCCACTTTTCCTTACTGCGGCCAGTCTGCCAGAAGCGATATGTCACTCGTTGTGTATCTTAAGAGATTCATCGTTACTCTTTCCATAGGTTACTGGTATTCTCTGATTCAATGCCTCTCGTGACAAAAAGGGGCTATCTTAATAGTGCAATACTTCTTCCTCCCAGTCGCTCACACAGTTTACTACTTTTTTGTGTAGTTTTTGTCTGCCAGAAACTATAATTCACTAGTTTTGTATCATAAAAGAGTCATCGTTTCTCCTCCTAGGGGTTATTCGAGACCTCTTAATCCAAACCGCAAGTAACGAGGCATTGGCTACCTTAAGAGAGTCATAGTTACTCGTCCCAATTGCTCACCCAGTCTGCCACTTTTCCTTACTGCGGCCAGTCTGCCAGAAGCGATATGTCACTCGTTGTGTATCTTAAGAGATTCATCGTTACTCCTTCCATAGGTTACTGGTATTCTCTGAGTCAATACCTCTCGTGACGAAAAAGTGGCTATCTTAATAGTGCAATACTTCTTCCTCCGAGTTGCTCACACAGTTTACTACTTTTTGTGTAGTTTTTGTCTGCCAGAAACTATAATTCACTAGCTGTGTATCATAAAAGAGTCATCATTTCTCCTCCTAGGGGTTATTCGAGACCTCTTAATGCAAACCGCAAGTAACGAGGCATTGGCTACCTTAAGAGAGTCATAGTTACTCGTCCCAATTGCTCACCCAGTCTGCCACTTTTCCTTACTGCGGCCAGTCTGCCAGAAGCGATATGTCACTCGTTGTGTATCTTAAGAGATTCATCGTTACTCTTTCCATAGGTTACTGGTATTCTTTGATTCAATGCCTCTCGTGACGAAAAAGTGGCTATCTTAATAGTGCAATACTTCTTCCTCCGAGTTGCTCACACAGTTTACTGCTTTTTGTGTAGTTTTTGTCTGCCAGAAACTATAATTCACTAGTTGTGTATCATAAAAGAGTCATCGTTTCTCCTCCTAGGGGTTATTCGAGATTTCTTAATCCAAAATGCAAGTAACGAGGCATTGGCTACCTTAAGAGAGTCATAGTTACTCGTCCCAATTGCTCACCCAGTCTGCCACTTTTCCTTACTGCGGCCAGTCTGCCAGAAGCGATATGTCACTCGTTGTGTATCTTAAGAGATTCATCGTTACTCTTTCCATAGGTTACTGGTATTCTCTGATTCAATGCCTCTCGTGACAAAAAGGGGCTATCTTAATAGTGCAATACTTCTTCCTCCCAGTTGCTCACACAGTTTACTACTTTTTTGTGTAGTTTTTGTCTGCCAGAAACTATAATTCACTAGTTTTGTATCATAAAAGAGTCATCGTTTCTCCTCCTAGGGGTTTTCGAGATTTCTTAATCCAAACCGCAAGTAACGAGGCATTGGCTACCTTAAGAGAGTCATAGTTACTCGTCCCCTTTGCTCACCCAGTCTGCCACTTTTCCTTACTGCGGCCAGTCTGCCAGAAGCGATATGTCACTCGTTGTGTATCTTAAGAGATTCATCGTTACTCTTTCCATAGGTTACTGGTATTCTCTGATTCAATGCCTCTCGTGACAAAAAGGGGCTATCTTAATAGTGCAATACTTCTTCCTCCCAGTCGCTCACACAGTTTACTACTTTTTTGTGTAGTTTTTGTCTGCCAGAAACTATAATTCACTAGTTTTGTATCATAAAAGAGTCATCGTTTCTCCTCCTAGGGGTTATTCGAGACCTCTTAATCCAAACCGCAAGTAACGAGGCATTGGCTACCTTAAGAGAGTCATAGTTACTCGTCCCAATTGCTCACCCAGTCTGCCACTTTTCCTTACTGCGGCCAGTCTGCCAGAAGCGATATGTCACTCGTTGTGTATCTTAAGAGATTCATCGTTACTCCTTCCATAGGTTACTGGTATTCTCTGAGTCAATACCTCTCGTGACGAAAAAGTGGCTATCTTAATAGTGCAATACTTCTTCCTCCGAGTTGCTCACACAGTTTACTACTTTTTGTGTAGTTTTTGTCTGCCAGAAACTATAATTCACTAGCTGTGTATCATAAAAGAGTCATCATTTCTCCTCCTAGGGGTTATTCGAGACCTCTTAATGCAAACCGCAAGTAACGAGGCATTGGCTACCTTAAGAGAGTCATAGTTACTCGTCCCAATTGCTCACCCAGTCTGCCACTTTTCCTTACTGCGGCCAGTCTGCCAGAAGCGATATGTCACTCGTTGTGTATCTTAAGAGATTCATCGTTACTCTTTCCATAGGTTACTGGTATTCTTTGATTCAATGCCTCTCGTGACGAAAAAGTGGCTATCTTAATAGTGCAATACTTCTTCCTCCGAGTTGCTCACACAGTTTACTGCTTTTTGTGTAGTTTTTGTCTGCCAGAAACTATAATTCACTAGTTGTGTATCATAAAAGGGTCATCGTTTCTCCTCCTAGGGGTTATTCGAGATTTCTTAATCCAAAATGCAAGTAACGAGGCATTGGCTACCTTAAGAGAGTCATAGTTACTCGTCCCAATTGCTCACCCAGTCTGCCACTTTTCCTTACTGCGGCCAGTCTGCCAGAAGCGATATGTCACTCGTTGTGTATCTTAAGAGATTCATCGTTACTCTTTCCATAGGTTACTGGTATTCTCTGATTCAATGCCTCTCGTGACAAAAAGGGGCTATCTTAATAGTGCAATACTTCTTCCTCCCAGTTGCTCACACAGTTTACTACTTTTTTGTGTAGTTTTTGTCTGCCAGAAACTATAATTCACTAGTTTTGTATCATAAAAGAGTCATCGTTTCTCCTCCTAGGGGTCTTCGAGATTTCTTAATCCAAACCGCAAGTAACGAGGCATTGGCTACCTTAAGAGAGTCATAGTTACTCGTCCCCTTTGCTCACCCAGTCTGCCACTTTTCCTTACTGCGGCCAGTCTGCCAGAAGCGATATGTCACTCGTTGTGTATCTTAAGAGATTCATCGTTACTCTTTCCATAGGTTACTGGTATTCTCTGATTCAATGCCTCTCGTGACAAAAAGGGGCTATCTTAATAGTGCAATACTTCTTCCTCCGAGTTGCTCACACAGTTTACTACATTTTGTGTAGTTTTTGTCTGCCAGAAACTATAATTCACTAGCTGTGTATCATAAAAGAGTCATCATTTCTCCTCCTAGGGGTTATTCGAGACCTCTTAATGCAAACCGCAAGTAACGAGGCATTGGCTACCTTAAGAGAGTCATAGTTACTCGTCCCAATTGCTCACCCAGTCTGCCACTTTTCCTTACTGCGGCCAGTCTGCCAGAAGCGATATGTCACTCGTTGTGTATCTTAAGAGATTTATCGTTACTCTTTCCATAGGTTACTGGTATTCTCTGATTCAATGCCTCTCGTGACGAAAAAGTGGCTATCTTAATAGTGCAATACTTCTTCCTTCCATTTGCTCACACAGTTTACTACTTTTTTGTGTAGTTTTTGTCTGCCAGAAACTATAATTCACTAGTTTTGTATCATAAAAGAGTCATCGTTTCTCCTCCTAGGGGTTATTCGAGACCTCTTAATGCAAACCGCAAGTAACGAGGCATTGGCTACCTTAAGAGAGTCATAGTTACTCGTCCCAATTGCTCACCCAGTCTGCCACTTTTCCTTACTGCGGCCAGTCTGCCAGAAGCGATATGTCACTCGTTGTGTATCTTAAGAGATTCATCGTTACTCTTTCCATAGGTTACTGGTATTCTCTGATTCAATGCCTCTCGTGACAAAAAGGGGCTATCTTAATAGTGCAATACTTCTTCCTCCCAGTTGCTCACACAGTTTACTACTTTTTTGTGTAGTTTTTGTCTGCCAGAAACTATAATTCACTAGTTTTGTATCATAAAAGAGTCATCGTTTCTCCTCCTAGGGGTTTTCGAGATTTCTTAATCCAAACCGCAAGTAACGAGGCATTGGCTACCTTAAGAGAGTCATAGTTACTCGTCTCCTTTGCTCACCCAGTCTGCCACTTTTCCTTACTGCGGCCAGTCTGCCAGAAGCGATATGTCACTCGTTGTGTATCTTAAGAGATTCATCGTTACTCTTTCCATAGGTTACTGGTATTCTCTGATTCAATGCCTCTCGTGACAAAAAGGGGCTATCTTAATAGTGCAATACTTCTTCCTCCCAGTCGCTCACACAGTTTACTACTTTTTTGTGTAGTTTTTGTCTGCCAGAAACTATAATTCACTAGTTTTGTATCATAAAAGAGTCATCGTTTCTCCTCCTAGGGGTTATTCGAGACCTCTTAATCCAAACCGCAAGTAACGAGGCATTGGCTACCTTAAGAGAGTCATAGTTACTCGTCCCAATTGCTCACCCAGTCTGCCACTTTTCCTTACTGCGGCCAGTCTGCCAGAAGCGATATGTCACTCGTTGTGTATCTTAAGAGATTCATCGTTACTCCTTCCATAGGTTACTGGTATTCTCTGAGTCAATACCTCTCGTGACGAAAAAGTGGCTATCTTAATAGTGCAATACTTCTTCCTCCGAGTTGCTCACACAGTTTACTACTTTTTGTGTAGTTTTTGTCTGCCAGAAACTATAATTCACTAGCTGTGTATCATAAAAGAGTCATCATTTCTCCTCCTAGGGGTTATTCGAGACCTCTTAATGCAAACCGCAAGTAACGAGGCATTGGCTACCTTAAGAGAGTCATAGTTACTCGTCCCAATTGCTCACCCAGTCTGCCACTTTTCCTTACTGCGGCCAGTCTGCCAGAAGCGATATGTCACTCGTTGTGTATCTTAAGAGATTCATCGTTACTCTTTCCATAGGTTACTGGTATTCTTTGATTCAATGCCTCTCGTGACGAAAAAGTGGCTATCTTAATAGTGCAATACTTCTTCCTCCGAGTTGCTCACACAGTTTACTGCTTTTTGTGTAGTTTTTGTCTGCCAGAAACTATAATTCACTAGTTGTGTATCATAAAAGAGTCATCGTTTCTCCTCCTAGGGGTTATTCGAGATTTCTTAATCCAAAATGCAAGTAACGAGGCATTGGCTACCTTAAGAGAGTCATAGTTACTCGTCCCAATTGCTCACCCAGTCTGCCACTTTTCCTTACTGCGGCCAGTCTGCCAGAAGCGATATGTCACTCGTTGTGTATCTTAAGAGATTCATCGTTACTCTTTCCATAGGTTACTGGTATTCTCTGATTCAATGCCTCTCGTGACAAAAAGGGGCTATCTTAATAGTGCAATACTTCTTCCTCCCAGTTGCTCACACAGTTTACTACTTTTTTGTGTAGTTTTTGTCTGCCAGAAACTATAATTCACTAGTTTTGTATCATAAAAGAGTCATCGTTTCTCCTCCTAGGGGTCTTCGAGATTTCTTAATCCAAACCGCAAGTAACGAGGCATTGGCTACCTTAAGAGAGTCATAGTTACTCGTCCCCTTTGCTCACCCAGTCTGCCACTTTTCCTTACTGCGGCCAGTCTGCCAGAAGCGATATGTCACTCGTTGTGTATCTTAAGAGATTCATCGTTACTCTTTCCATAGGTTACTGGTATTCTCTGATTCAATGCCTCTCGTGACAAAAAGGGGCTATCTTAATAGTGCAATACTTCTTCCTCCGAGTTGCTCACACAGTTTACTACATTTTGTGTAGTTTTTGTCTGCCAGAAACTATAATTCACTAGCTGTGTATCATAAAAGAGTCATCATTTCTCCTCCTAGGGGTTATTCGAGACCTCTTAATGCAAACCGCAAGTAACGAGGCATTGGCTACCTTAAGAGAGTCATAGTTACTCGTCCCAATTGCTCACCCAGTCTGCCACTTTTCCTTACTGCGGCCAGTCTGCCAGAAGCGATATGTCACTCGTTGTGTATCTTAAGAGATTCATCGTTACTCTTTCCATAGGTTACTGGTATTCTCTGATTCAATGCCTCTCGTGACAAAAAGGGGCTATCTTAATAGTGCAATACTTCTTCCTCCCAGTCGCTCACACAGTTTACTACTTTTTTGTGTAGTTTTTGTCTGCCAGAAACTATAATTCACTAGTTTTGTATCATAAAAGAGTCATCGTTTCTCCTCCTAGGGGTTATTCGAGACCTCTTAATCCAAACCGCAAGTAACGAGGCATTGGCTACCTTAAGAGAGTCATAGTTACTCGTCCCAATTGCTCACCCAGTCTGCCACTTTTCCTTACTGCGGCCAGTCTGCCAGAAGCGATATGTCACTCGTTGTGTATCTTAAGAGATTCATCGTTACTCCTTCCATAGGTTACTGGTATTCTCTGAGTCAATACCTCTCGTGACGAAAAAGTGGCTATCTTAATAGTGCAATACTTCTTCCTCCGAGTTGCTCACACAGTTTACTACTTTTTGTGTAGTTTTTGTCTGCCAGAAACTATAATTCACTAGCTGTGTATCATAAAAGAGTCATCATTTCTCCTCCTAGGGGTTATTCGAGACCTCTTAATGCAAACCGCAAGTAACGAGGCATTGGCTACCTTAAGAGAGTCATAGTTACTCGTCCCAATTGCTCACCCAGTCTGCCACTTTTCCTTACTGCGGCCAGTCTGCCAGAAGCGATATGTCACTCGTTGTGTATCTTAAGAGATTCATCGTTACTCTTTCCATAGGTTACTGGTATTCTTTGATTCAATGCCTCTCGTGACGAAAAAGTGGCTATCTTAATAGTGCAATACTTCTTCCTCCGAGTTGCTCACACAGTTTACTGCTTTTTGTGTAGTTTTTGTCTGCCAGAAACTATAATTCACTAGTTGTGTATCATAAAAGAGTCATCGTTTCTCCTCCTAGGGGTTATTCGAGATTTCTTAATCCAAAATGCAAGTAACGAGGCATTGGCTACCTTAAGAGAGTCATAGTTACTCGTCCCAATTGCTCACCCAGTCTGCCACTTTTCCTTACTGCGGCCAGTCTGCCAGAAGCGATATGTCACTCGTTGTGTATCTTAAGAGATTCATCGTTACTCTTTCCATAGGTTACTGGTATTCTCTGATTCAATGCCTCTCGTGACAAAAAGGGGCTATCTTAATAGTGCAATACTTCTTCCTCCCAGTTGCTCACACAGTTTACTACTTTTTTGTGTAGTTTTTGTCTGCCAGAAACTATAATTCACTAGTTTTGTATCATAAAAGAGTCATCGTTTCTCCTCCTAGGGGTTTTCGAGATTTCTTAATCCAAACCGCAAGTAACGAGGCATTGGCTACCTTAAGAGAGTCATAGTTACTCGTCCCCTTTGCTCACCCAGTCTGCCACTTTTCCTTACTGCGGCCAGTCTGCCAGAAGCGATATGTCACTCGTTGTGTATCTTAAGAGATTCATCGTTACTCTTTCCATAGGTTACTGGTATTCTCTGATTCAATGCCTCTCGTGACAAAAAGGGGCTATCTTAATAGTGCAATACTTCTTCCTCCCAGTCGCTCACACAGTTTACTACTTTTTTGTGTAGTTTTTGTCTGCCAGAAACTATAATTCACTAGTTTTGTATCATAAAAGAGTCATCGTTTCTCCTCCTAGGGGTTATTCGAGACCTCTTAATCCAAACCGCAAGTAACGAGGCATTGGCTACCTTAAGAGAGTCATAGTTACTCGTCCCAATTGCTCACCCAGTCTGCCACTTTTCCTTACTGCGGCCAGTCTGCCAGAAGCGATATGTCACTCGTTGTGTATCTTAAGAGATTCATCGTTACTCCTTCCATAGGTTACTGGTATTCTCTGAGTCAATACCTCTCGTGACGAAAAAGTGGCTATCTTAATAGTGCAATACTTCTTCCTCCGAGTTGCTCACACAGTTTACTACTTTTTGTGTAGTTTTTGTCTGCCAGAAACTATAATTCACTAGCTGTGTATCATAAAAGAGTCATCATTTCTCCTCCTAGGGGTTATTCGAGACCTCTTAATGCAAACCGCAAGTAACGAGGCATTGGCTACCTTAAGAGAGTCATAGTTACTCGTCCCAATTGCTCACCCAGTCTGCCACTTTTCCTTACTGCGGCCAGTCTGCCAGAAGCGATATGTCACTCGTTGTGTATCTTAAGAGATTCATCGTTACTCTTTCCATAGGTTACTGGTATTCTTTGATTCAATGCCTCTCGTGACGAAAAAGTGGCTATCTTAATAGTGCAATACTTCTTCCTCCGAGTTGCTCACACAGTTTACTGCTTTTTGTGTAGTTTTTGTCTGCCAGAAACTATAATTCACTAGTTGTGTATCATAAAAGAGTCATCGTTTCTCCTCCTAGGGGTTATTCGAGATTTCTTAATCCAAAATGCAAGTAACGAGGCATTGGCTACCTTAAGAGAGTCATAGTTACTCGTCCCAATTGCTCACCCAGTCTGCCACTTTTCCTTACTGCGGCCAGTCTGCCAGAAGCGATATGTCACTCGTTGTGTATCTTAAGAGATTCATCGTTACTCTTTCCATAGGTTACTGGTATTCTCTGATTCAATGCCTCTCGTGACAAAAAGGGGCTATCTTAATAGTGCAATACTTCTTCCTCCCAGTTGCTCACACAGTTTACTACTTTTTTGTGTAGTTTTTGTCTGCCAGAAACTATAATTCACTAGTTTTGTATCATAAAAGAGTCATCGTTTCTCCTCCTAGGGGTTTTCGAGATTTCTTAATCCAAACCGCAAGTAACGAGGCATTGGCTACCTTAAGAGAGTCATAGTTACTCGTCCCCTTTGCTCACCCAGTCTGCCACTTTTCCTTACTGCGGCCAGTCTGCCAGAAGCGATATGTCACTCGTTGTGTATCTTAAGAGATTCATCGTTACTCTTTCCATAGGTTACTGGTATTCTCTGATTCAATGCCTCTCGTGACAAAAAGGGGCTATCTTAATAGTGCAATACTTCTTCCTCCCAGTCGCTCACACAGTTTACTACTTTTTTGTGTAGTTTTTGTCTGCCAGAAACTATAATTCACTAGTTTTGTATCATAAAAGAGTCATCGTTTCTCCTCCTAGGGGTTATTCGAGACCTCTTAATCCAAACCGCAAGTAACGAGGCATTGGCTACCTTAAGAGAGTCATAGTTACTCGTCCCAATTGCTCACCCAGTCTGCCACTTTTCCTTACTGCGGCCAGTCTGCCAGAAGCGATATGTCACTCGTTGTGTATCTTAAGAGATTCATCGTTACTCCTTCCATAGGTTACTGGTATTCTCTGAGTCAATACATCTCGTGACGAAAAAGTGGCTATCTTAATAGTGCAATACTTCTTCCTCCGAGTTGCTCACACAGTTTACTACTTTTTGTGTAGTTTTTGTCTGCCAGAAACTATAATTCACTAGCTGTGTATCATAAAAGAGTCATCATTTCTCCTCCTAGGGGTTATTCGAGACCTCTTAATGCAAACCGCAAGTAACGAGGCATTGGCTACCTTAAGAGAGTCATAGTTACTCGTCCCAATTGCTCACCCAGTCTGCCACTTTTCCTTACTGCGGCCAGTCTGCCAGAAGCGATATGTCACTCGTTGTGTATCTTAAGAGATTCATCGTTACTCTTTCCATAGGTTACTGGTATTCTTTGATTCAATGCCTCTCGTGACGAAAAAGTGGCTATCTTAATAGTGCAATACTTCTTCCTCCGAGTTGCTCACACAGTTTACTGCTTTTTGTGTAGTTTTTGTCTGCCAGAAACTATAATTCACTAGTTGTGTATCATAAAAGAGTCATCGTTTCTCCTCCTAGGGGTTATTCGAGATTTCTTAATCCAAACCGCAAGTAACGAGGCATTGGCTACCTTAAGAGAGTCATAGTTACTCGTCCCAATTGCTCACCCAGTCTGCCACTTTTCCTTACTGCGGCCAGTCTGCCAGAAGCGATATGTCACTCGTTGTGTATCTTAAGAGATTCATCGTTACTCTTTCCATAGGTTACTGGTATTCTCTGATTCAATGCCTCTCGTGACGAAAAAGTGGCTATCTTAATAGTGCAATACTTCTTCCTCCGAGTTGCTCACACAGTTTACTACTTTTTGTGTAGTTTTTGTCTGCCAGAAACTATAATTCACTAGCTGTGTATCATAAAAGAGTCATCATTTCTCCTCCTAGGGGTTATTCGAGACCTCTTAATGCAAACCGCAAGTAACGAGGCATTGGCTACCTTAAGAGAGTCATAGTTACTCGTCCCAATTGCTCACCCAGTCTGCCACTTTTCCTTACTGCGGCCAGTCTGCCAGAAGCGATATGTCACTCGTTGTGTATCTTAAGAGATTCATCGTTACTCTTTCCATAGGTTACTGGTATTCTTTGATTCAATGCCTCTCGTGACGAAAAAGTGGCTATCTTAATAGTGCAATACTTCTTCCTCCGAGTTGCTCACACAGTTTACTGCTTTTTGTGTAGTTTTTGTCTGCCAGAAACTATAATTCACTAGTTGTGTATCATAAAAGAGTCATCGTTTCTCCTCCTAGGGGTTATTCGAGATTTCTTAATCCAAAATGCAAGTAACGAGGCATTGGCTACCTTAAGAGAGTCATAGTTACTCGTCCCAATTGCTCACCCAGTCTGCCACTTTTCCTTACTGCGGCCAGTCTGCCAGAAGCGATATGTCACTCGTTGTGTATCTTAAGAGATTCATCGTTACTCTTTCCATAGGTTACTGGTATTCTCTGATTCAATGCCTCTCGTGACGAAAAAGTGGCTATCTTAATAGTGCAATACTTCTTCCTGCCAGTTGCTCACACAGTTTACTACTTTTTTGTGTAGTTTTTGTCTGCCAGAAACTATAATTCACTAGTTTTGTATCATAAAAGAGTCATCGTTTCTCCTCCTAGGGGTTATTCGAGACCTCTTAATGCAAACCGCAAGTAACGAGGCATTGGCTACCTTAAGAGAGTCATAGTTACTCGTCCCAATTGCTCACCCAGTCTGCCACTTTTCCTTACTGCGGCCAGTCTGCCAGAAGCGATATGTCACTCGTTGTGTATCTTAAGAGATTCATCGTTACTCTTTCCATAGGTTACTGGTATTCTCTGATTCAATGCCTCTCGTGACAAAAAGGGGCTATCTTAATAGTGCAATACTTCTTCCTCCCAGTTGCTCACACAGTTTACTACTTTTTTGTGTAGTTTTTGTCTGCCAGAAACTATAATTCACTAGTTTTGTATCATAAAAGAGTCATCGTTTCTCCTCCTAGGGGTTTTCGAGATTTCTTAATCCAAACCGCAAGTAACGAGGCATTGGCTACCTTAAGAGAGTCATAGTTACTCGTCCCCTTTGCTCACCCAGTCTGCCACTTTTCCTTACTGCGGCCAGTCTGCCAGAAGCGATATGTCACTCGTTGTGTATCTTAAGAGATTCATCGTTACTCTTTCCATAGGTTACTGGTATTCTCTGATTCAATGCCTCTCGTGACAAAAAGGGGCTATCTTAATAGTGCAATACTTCTTCCTCCCAGTCGCTCACACAGTTTACTACTTTTTTGTGTAGTTTTTGTCTGCCAGAAACTATAATTCACTAGTTTTGTATCATAAAAGAGTCATCGTTTCTCCTCCTAGGGGTTATTCGAGACCTCTTAATCCAAACCGCAAGTAACGAGGCATTGGCTACCTTAAGAGAGTCATAGTTACTCGTCCCAATTGCTCACCCAGTCTGCCACTTTTCCTTACTGCGGCCAGTCTGCCAGAAGCGATATGTCACTCGTTGTGTATCTTAAGAGATTCATCGTTACTCCTTCCATAGGTTACTGGTATTCTCTGAGTCAATACCTCTCGTGACGAAAAAGTGGCTATCTTAATAGTGCAATACTTCTTCCTCCGAGTTGCTCACACAGTTTACTACTTTTTGTGTAGTTTTTGTCTGCCAGAAACTATAATTCACTAGCTGTGTATCATAAAAGAGTCATCATTTCTCCTCCTAGGGGTTATTCGAGACCTCTTAATGCAAACCGCAAGTAACGAAGCATTGGCTACCTTAAGAGAGTCATAGTTACTCGTCCCAATTGCTCACCCAGTCTGCCACTTTTCCTTACTGCGGCCAGTCTGCCAGAAGCGATATGTCACTCGTTGTGTATCTTAAGAGATTCATCGTTACTCTTTCCATAGGTTACTGGTATTCTTTGATTCAATGCCTCTCGTGACGAAAAAGTGGCTATCTTAATAGTGCAATACTTCTTCCTCCGAGTTGCTCACACAGTTTACTGCTTTTTGTGTAGTTTTTGTCTGCCAGAAACTATAATTCACTAGTTGTGTATCATAAAAGAGTCATCGTTTCTCCTCCTAGGGGTTATTCGAGATTTCTTAATCCAAAATGCAAGTAACGAGGCATTGGCTACCTTAAGAGAGTCATAGTTACTCGTCCCAATTGCTCACCCAGTCTGCCACTTTTCCTTACTGCGGCCAGTCTGCCAGAAGCGATATGTCACTCGTTGTGTATCTTAAGAGATTCATCGTTACTCTTTCCATAGGTTACTGGTATTCTCTGATTCAATGCCTCTCGTGACGAAAAAGTGGCTATCTTAATAGTGCAATACTTCTTCCTGCCAGTTGCTCACACAGTTTACTACTTTTTTGTGTAGTTTTTGTCTGCCAGAAACTATAATTCACTAGTTTTGTATCATAAAAGAGTCATCGTTTCTCCTCCTAGGGGTTATTCGAGACCTCTTAATGCAAACCGCAAGTAACGAGGCATTGGCTACCTTAAGAGAGTCATAGTTACTCGTCCCAATTGCTCACCCAGTCTGCCACTTTTCCTTACTGCGGCCAGTCTGCCAGAAGCGATATGTCACTCGTTGTGTATCTTAAGAGATTCATCGTTACTCTTTCCATAGGTTACTGGTATTCTCTGATTCAATGCCTCTCGTGACAAAAAGGGGCTATCTTAATAGTGCAATACTTCTTCCTCCCAGTTGCTCACACAGTTTACTGCTTTTTGTGTAGTTTTTGTCTGCCAGAAACTATAATTCACTAGTTTTGTATCATAAAAGAGTCATCGTTTCTCCTCCTAGGGGTTATTCGAGATTTCTTAATCCAAAATGCAAGTAACGAGGCATTGGCTACCTTAAGAGAGTCATAGTTACTCGTCCCAATTGCTCACCCAGTCTGCCACTTTTCCTTACTGCGGCCAGTCTGCCAGAAGCGATATGTCACTCGTTGTGTATCTTAAGAGATTCATCGTTACTCTTTCCATAGGTTACTGGTATTCTCTGATTCAATGCCTCTCGTGACGAAAAAGTGGCTATCTTAATAGTGCAATACTTCTTCCTCCCAGTTGCTCACACAGTTTACTACTTTTTTGTGAAGTTTTTGTCTGCCAGAAACTATAATTCACTAGTTTTGTATCATAAAAGAGTCATCGTTTCTCCTCCTAGGGGTTTTCGAGATTTCTTAATCCAAACCGCAAGTAACGAGGCATTGGCTACCTTAAGAGAGTCATAGTTACTCGTCCCCATTGCTCAACCAGTCTGCCACTTTTTCTTACTGTGGCCAGTCTGCCAGAAGCGATATGTCACTCGTTGTGTATCTTAAGAGATTCATCGTTACTCCTTCCATAGGTTACTGGTATTCTCTGAGTCAATACCTCTCTTACGAAAAAGTGGCTATCTTAATAGTGCAATACTTCTTCCTCCGAGTTGCTCACACAGTTTACTGCTTTTTGTGTAGTTTTTGTCTGCCAGAAACTATAATTCACTAGTTGTGTATCATAAAAGAGTCATCGTTTCTCCTCCTAGGGGTTATTCGAGATTTCTTAATCCAAAATGCAAGTAACGAGGCATTGGCTACCTTAAGAGAGTCATAGTTACTCGTCCCAATTGCTCACCCAGTCTGCCACTTTTTCTTACTGTGGCCAGTCTGCCAGAAGCGATATGTCACTCGTTGTGTATCTTAAGAGATTCATCGTTACTCCTTCCATAGGTTACTGATATTCTCTGAGTCAATACCTCTCTTACGAAAAAGTGGCTATCTTAATAGTGCAATACTTCTTCCTCCGAGTTGCTCACACAGTTTACTACTTTTTGTGTACTTGCCAGTCTGCCAGAAGCGATATGTCACTAGTTGTGTATCATAAAAGAGTCATCGTTTCTCCTCCTAGGGGTTATTCGAGATTGCTTAATCCAAACCGCAAGTAACGAGGCATTGGCTACCTTAAGAGAGTCATAGTTACTCGTCCCAATTGCTCACCCAGTCTGCCACTTTTCCTTACTGCGGCCAGTCTGCCAGAAGCGATATGTCACTCGTTGTGTATCTTAAGAGATTTATCGTTACTCTTTCCATAGGTTACTGGTATTCTCTGATTCAATGCCTCTCGTGACGAAAAAGTGGCTATCTTAATAGTGCAATACTTCTTCCTTCCATTTGCTCACACAGTTTACTACTTTTTTGTGTAGTTTTTGTCTGCCAGAAACTATAATTCACTAGTTTTGTATCATAAAAGAGTCATCGTTTCTCCTCCTAGGGGTTATTCGAGACCTCTTAATGCAAACCGCAAGTAACGAGGCATTGGCTACCTTAAGAGAGTCATAGTTACTCGTCCCAATTGCTCACCCAGTCTGCCACTTTTCCTTACTGCGGCCAGTCTGCCAGAAGCGATATGTCACTCGTTGTGTATCTTAAGAGATTCATCGTTACTCTTTCCATAGGTTACTGGTATTCTCTGATTCAATGCCTCTCGTGACAAAAAGGGGCTATCTTAATAGTGCAATACTTCTTCCTCCCAGTTGCTCACACAGTTTACTACTTTTTTGTGTAGTTTTTGTCTGCCAGAAACTATAATTCACTAGTTTTGTATCATAAAAGAGTCATCGTTTCTCCTCCTAGGGGTTATTCGAGACCTCTTAATCCAAACCGCAAGTAACGAGGCATTGGCTACCTTAAGAGAGTCATAGTTACTCGTCCCAATTGCTCACCCAGTCTGCCACTTGTCCTTACTGCGGCCAGTCTGCCAGAAGCGATATGTCACTCGTTGTGTATCTTAAGAGATTCATCGTTACTCTTTCCATAGGTTACTGGTATTCTCTGATTCAATGCCTCTCGTGACGAAAAAGTGGCTATCTTAATAGTGCAATACTTCTTCCTCCCAGTTGCTCACACAGTTTACTACTTTTTTGTGTAGTTTTTGTCTGCCAGAAACTATAATTCACTAGTTTTGTATCATAAAAGAGTCATCGTTTCTCCTCCTAGGGGTCTTCGAGATTTCTTAATCCAAACCGCAAGTAACGAGGCATTGGCTACCTTAAGAGAGTCATAGTTACTCGTCCCCATTGCTCACCCAGTCTGCCACTTTTCCTTACTGCGGCCAGTCTGCCAGAAGCGATATGTCACTCGTTGTGTATCTTAAGAGATTCATCGTTACTCTTTCCATAGGTTACTGGTATTCTCTGATTCAATGCCTCTCGTGACAAAAAGGGGCTATCTTAATAGTGCAATACTTCTTCCTCCGAGTTGCTCACACAGTTTACTACATTTTGTGAAGTTTTTGTCTGCCAGAAACTATAATTCACTAGTTTTGTATCATAAAAGAGTCATCGTTTCTCCTCCTAGGGGTTTTCGAGATTTCTTAATCCAAACCGCAAGTAACGAGGCATTGGCTACCTTAAGAGAGTCATAGGTACTCGTCCCCATTGCTCAACCAGTCTGCCACTTTTTCTTACTGTGGCCAGTCTGCCAGAAGCGATATGTCACTCGTTGTGTATCTTAAGAGATTCATCGTTACTCTTTCCATAGGTTACTGGTATTCTCTGATTCAATGCCTCTCGTGACGAAAAAGTGGCTATCTTAATAGTGCAATACTTCTTCCTCCCAGTTGCTCACACAGTTTACTACTTTTTTGTGTAGTTTTTGTCTGCCAGAAACTATAATTCACTAGTTTTGTATCATAAAAGAGTCATCGTTTCTCCTCCTAGGGGTTATTCGAGACCTCTTAATGCAAACCGCAAGTAACGAGGCATTGGCTACCTTAAGAGAGTCATAGTTACTCGTCCCAATTGCTCACCCAGTCTGCCACTTTTCCTTACTGCGGCCAGTCTGCCAGAAGCGATATGTCACTCGTTGTGTATCTTAAGAGATTCATCGTTACTCTTTCCATAGGTTACTGGTATTCTCTGATTCAATGCCTCTCGTGACAAAAAGGGGCTATCTTAATAGTGCAATACTTCTTCCTCCCAGTTTCTCACACAGTTTACTGCTTTTTGTGTAGTTTTTGTCTGCCAGAAACTATAATTCACTAGTTTTGTATCATAAAAGAGTCATCGTTTCTCCTCCTAGGGGTTATTCGAGATTTCTTAATCCAAAATGCAAGTAACGAGGCATTGGCTACCTTAAGAGAGTCATAGTTACTCGTCCCAATTGCTCACCCAGTCTGCCACTTTTCCTTACTGCGGCCAGTCTGCCAGAAGCGATATGTCACTCGTTGTGTATCTTAAGAGATTCATCGTTACTCTTTCCATAGGTTACTGGTATTCTCTGATTCAATGCCTCTCGTGACGAAAAAGTGGCTATCTTAATAGTGCAATACTTCTTCCTCCCAGTTGCTCACACAGTTTACTACTTTTTTGTGAAGTTTTTGTCTGCCAGAAACTATAATTCACTAGTTTTGTATCATAAAAGAGTCATCGTTTCTCCTCCTAGGGGTTTTCGAGATTTCTTAATCCAAACCGCAAGTAACGAGGCATTGGCTACCTTAAGAGAGTCATAGTTACTCGTCCCCATTGCTCAACCAGTCTGCCACTTTTTCTTACTGTGGCCAGTCTGCCAGAAGCGATATGTCACTCGTTGTGTATCTTAAGAGATTCATCGTTACTCCTTCCATAGGTTACTGGTATTCTCTGAGTCAATACCTCTCTTACGAAAAAGTGGCTATCTTAATAGTGCAATACTTCTTCCTCCGAGTTGCTCACACAGTTTACTGCTTTTTGTGTAGTTTTTGTCTGCCAGAAACTATAATTCACTAGTTGTGTATCATAAAAGAGTCATCGTTTCTCCTCCTAGGGGTTATTCGAGATTTCTTAATCCAAAATGCAAGTAACGAGGCATTGGCTACCTTAAGAGAGTCATAGTTACTCGTCCCAATTGCTCACCCAGTCTGCCACTTTTTCTTACTGTGGCCAGTCTGCCAGAAGCGATATGTCACTCGTTGTGTATCTTAAGAGATTCATCGTTACTCCTTCCATAGGTTACTGGTATTCTCTGAGTCAATACCTCTCTTACGAAAAAGTGGCTATCTTAATAGTGCAATACTTCTTCCTCCGAGTTGCTCACACAGTTTACTACTTTTTGTGTACTTGCCAGTCTGCCAGAAGCGATATGTCACTAGTTGTGTATCATAAAAGAGTCATCGTTTCTCCTCCTAGGGGTTATTCGAGATTGCTTAATCCAAACCGCAAGTAACGAGGCATTGGCTACCTTAAGAGAGTCATAGTTACTCGTCCCAATTGCTCACCCAGTCTGCCACTTTTCCTTACTGCGGCCAGTCTGCCAGAAGCGATATGTCACTCGTTGTGTATCTTAAGAGATTTATCGTTACTCTTTCCATAGGTTACTGGTATTCTCTGATTCAATGCCTCTCGTGACGAAAAAGTGGCTATCTTAATAGTGCAATACTTCTTCCTTCCATTTGCTCACACAGTTTACTACTTTTTTGTGTAGTTTTTGTCTGCCAGAAACTATAATTCACTAGTTTTGTATCATAAAAGAGTCATCGTTTCTCCTCCTAGGGGTTATTCGAGACCTCTTAATGCAAACCGCAAGTAACGAGGCATTGGCTACCTTAAGAGAGTCATAGTTACTCGTCCCAATTGCTCACCCAGTCTGCCACTTTTCCTTACTGCGGCCAGTCTGCCAGAAGCGATATGTCACTCGTTGTGTATCTTAAGAGATTCATCGTTACTCTTTCCATAGGTTACTGGTATTCTCTGATTCAATGCCTCTCGTGACAAAAAGGGGCTATCTTAATAGTGCAATACTTCTTCCTCCCAGTTGCTCACACAGTTTACTACTTTTTTGTGTAGTTTTTGTCTGCCAGAAACTATAATTCACTAGTTTTGTATCATAAAAGAGTCATCGTTTCTCCTCCTAGGGGTTATTCGAGACCTCTTAATCCAAACCGCAAGTAACGAGGCATTGGCTACCTTAAGAGAGTCATAGTTACTCGTCCCAATTGCTCACCCAGTCTGCCACTTGTCCTTACTGCGGCCAGTCTGCCAGAAGCGATATGTCACTCGTTGTGTATCTTAAGAGATTCATCGTTACTCTTTCCATAGGTTACTGGTATTCTCTGATTCAATGCCTCTCGTGACGAAAAAGTGGCTATCTTAATAGTGCAATACTTCTTCCTCCCAGTTGCTCACACAGTTTACTACTTTTTTGTGTAGTTTTTGTCTGCCAGAAACTATAATTCACTAGTTTTGTATCATAAAAGAGTCATCGTTTCTCCTCCTAGGGGTCTTCGAGATTTCTTAATCCAAACCGCAAGTAACGAGGCATTGGCTACCTTAAGAGAGTCATAGTTACTCGTCCCCATTGCTCACCCAGTCTGCCACTTTTCCTTACTGCGGCCAGTCTGCCAGAAGCGATATGTCACTCGTTGTGTATCTTAAGAGATTCATCGTTACTCTTTCCATAGGTTACTGGTATTCTCTGATTCAATGCCTCTCGTGACAAAAAGGGGCTATCTTAATAGTGCAATACTTCTTCCTCCGAGTTGCTCACACAGTTTACTACATTTTGTGAAGTTTTTGTCTGCCAGAAACTATAATTCACTAGTTTTGTATCATAAAAGAGTCATCGTTTCTCCTCCTAGGGGTTTTCGAGATTTCTTAATCCAAACCGCAAGTAACGAGGCATTGGCTACCTTAAGAGAGTCATAGGTACTCGTCCCCATTGCTCAACCAGTCTGCCACTTTTTCTTACTGTGGCCAGTCTGCCAGAAGCGATATGTCACTCGTTGTGTATCTTAAGAGATTCATCGTTACTCTTTCCATAGGTTACTGGTATTCTCTGATTCAATGCCTCTCGTGACGAAAAAGTGGCTATCTTAATAGTGCAATACTTCTTCCTCCCAGTTGCTCACACAGTTTACTACTTTTTTGTGTAGTTTTTGTCTGCCAGAAACTATAATTCACTAGTTTTGTATCATAAAAGAGTCATCGTTTCTCCTCCTAGGGGTTATTCGAGACCTCTTAATGCAAACCGCAAGTAACGAGGCATTGGCTACCTTAAGAGAGTCATAGTTACTCGTCCCAATTGCTCACCCAGTCTGCCACTTTTCCTTACTGCGGCCAGTCTGCCAGAAGCGATATGTCACTCGTTGTGTATCTTAAGAGATTCATCGTTACTCTTTCCATAGGTTACTGGTATTCTCTGATTCAATGCCTCTCGTGACAAAAAGGGGCTATCTTAATAGTGCAATACTTCTTCCTCCCAGTTGCTCACACAGTTTACTGCTTTTTGTGTAGTTTTTGTCTGCCAGAAACTATAATTCACTAGTTTTGTATCATAAAAGAGTCATCGTTTCTCCTCCTAGGGGTTATTCGAGATTTCTTAATCCAAAATGCAAGTAACGAGGCATTGGCTACCTTAAGAGAGTCATAGTTACTCGTCCCAATTGCTCACCCAGTCTGCCACTTTTCCTTACTGCGGCCAGTCTGCCAGAAGCGATATGTCACTCGTTGTGTATCTTAAGAGATTCATCGTTACTCTTTCCATAGGTTACTGGTATTCTCTGATTCAATGCCTCTCGTGACGAAAAAGTGGCTATCTTAATAGTGCAATACTTCTTCCTCCCAGTTGCTCACACAGTTTACTACTTTTTTGTGTAGTTTTTGTCTGCCAGAAACTATAATTCACTAGTTTTGTATCATAAAAGAGTCATCGTTTCTCCTCCTAGGGGTCTTCGAGATTTCTTAATCCAAACCGCAAGTAACGAGGCATTGGCTACCTTAAGAGAGTCATAGTTACTCGTCCCCATTGCTCACCCAGTCTGCCACTTTTCCTTACTGCGGCCAGTCTGCCAGAAGCGATATGTCACTCGTTGTGTATCTTAAGAGATTCATCGTTACTCTTTCCATAGGTTACTGGTATTCTCTGATTCAATGCCTCTCGTGACAAAAAGGGGCTATCTTAATAGTGCAATACTTCTTCCTCCGAGTTGCTCACACAGTTTACTACATTTTGTGAAGTTTTTGTCTGCCAGAAACTATAATTCACTAGTTTTGTATCATAAAAGAGTCATCGTTTCTCCTCCTAGGGGTTTTCGAGATTTCTTAATCCAAACCGCAAGTAACGAGGCATTGGCTACCTTAAGAGAGTCATAGGTACTCGTCCCCATTGCTCAACCAGTCTGCCACTTTTTCTTACTGTGGCCAGTCTGCCAGAAGCGATATGTCACTCGTTGTGTATCTTAAGAGATTCATCGTTACTCTTTCCATAGGTTACTGGTATTCTCTGATTCAATGCCTCTCGTGACGAAAAAGTGGCTATCTTAATAGTGCAATACTTCTTCCTCCCAGTTGCTCACACAGTTTACTACTTTTTTGTGTAGTTTTTGTCTGCCAGAAACTATAATTCACTAGTTTTGTATCATAAAAGAGTCATCGTTTCTCCTCCTAGGGGTTATTCGAGACCTCTTAATGCAAACCGCAAGTAACGAGGCATTGGCTACCTTAAGAGAGTCATAGTTACTCGTCCCAATTGCTCACCCAGTCTGCCACTTTTCCTTACTGCGGCCAGTCTGCCAGAAGCGATATGTCACTCGTTGTGTATCTTAAGAGATTCATCGTTACTCTTTCCATAGGTTACTGGTATTCTCTGATTCAATGCCTCTCGTGACAAAAAGGGGCTATCTTAATAGTGCAATACTTCTTCCTCCGAGTTGCTCACACAGTTTACTGCTTTTTGTGTAGTTTTTGTCTGCCAGAAACTATAATTCACTAGTTTTGTATCATAAAAGAGTCATCGTTTCTCCTCCTAGGGGTTATTCGAGATTTCTTAATCCAAAATGCAAGTAACGAGGCATTGGCTACCTTAAGAGAGTCATAGTTACTCGTCCCAATTGCTCACCCAGTCTGCCACTTTTCCTTACTGCGGCCAGTCTGCCAGAAGCGATATGTCACTCGTTGTGTATCTTAAGAGATTCATCGTTACTCTTTCCATAGGTTACTGGTATTCTCTGATTCAATGCCTCTCGTGACGAAAAAGTGGCTATCTTAATAGTGCAATACTTCTTCCTCCCAGTTGCTCACACAGTTTACTACTTTTTTGTGAAGTTTTTGTCTGCCAGAAACTATAATTCACTAGTTTTGTATCATAAAAGAGTCATCGTTTCTCCTCCTAGGGGTTTTCGAGATTTCTTAATCCAAACCGCAAGTAACGAGGCATTGGCTACCTTAAGAGAGTCATAGTTACTCGTCCCAATTGCTCACCCAGTCTGCCACTTTTTCTTACTGTGGCCAGTCTGCCAGAAGCGATATGTCACTCGTTGTGTATCTTAAGAGATTCATCGTTACTCCTTCCATAGGTTACTGGTATTCTCTGAGTCAATACCTCTCTTACGAAAAAGTGGCTATCTTAATAGTGCAATACTTCTTCCTCCGAGTTGCTCACACAGTTTACTACTTTTTGTGTACTTGCCAGTCTGCCAGAAGCGATATGTCACTAGTTGTGTATCATAAAAGAGTCATCGTTTCTCCTCCTAGGGGTTATTCGAGATTGCTTAATCCAAACCGCAAGTAACGAGGCATTGGCTACCTTAAGAGAGTCATAGTTACTCGTCCCAATTGCTCACCCAGTCTGCCACTTTTCCTTACTGCGGCCAGTCTGCCAGAAGCGATATGTCACTCGTTGTGTATCTTAAGAGATTTATCGTTACTCTTTCCATAGGTTACTGGTATTCTCTGATTCAATGCCTCTCGTGACGAAAAAGTGGCTATCTTAATAGTGCAATACTTCTTCCTTCCATTTGCTCACACAGTTTACTACTTTTTTGTGTAGTTTTTGTCTGCCAGAAACTATAATTCACTAGTTTTGTATCATAAAAGAGTCATCGTTTCTCCTCCTAGGGGTTATTCGAGACCTCTTAATGCAAACCGCAAGTAACGAGGCATTGGCTACCTTAAGAGAGTCATAGTTACTCGTCCCAATTGCTCACCCAGTCTGCCACTTTTCCTTACTGCGGCCAGTCTGCCAGAAGCGATATGTCACTCGTTGTGTATCTTAAGAGATTCATCGTTACTCTTTCCATAGGTTACTGGTATTCTCTGATTCAATGCCTCTCGTGACAAAAAGGGGCTATCTTAATAGTGCAATACTTCTTCCTCCCAGTTGCTCACACAGTTTACTACTTTTTTGTGTAGTTTTTGTCTGCCAGAAACTATAATTCACTAGTTTTGTATCATAAAAGAGTCATCGTTTCTCCTCCTAGGGGTTATTCGAGACCTCTTAATCCAAACCGCAAGTAACGAGGCATTGGCTACCTTAAGAGAGTCATAGTTACTCGTCCCAATTGCTCACCCAGTCTGCCACTTGTCCTTACTGCGGCCAGTCTGCCAGAAGCGATATGTCACTCGTTGTGTATCTTAAGAGATTCATCGTTACTCTTTCCATAGGTTACTGGTATTCTCCGATTCAATGCCTCTCGTGACGAAAAAGTGGCTATCTTAATAGTGCAATACTTCTTCCTCCCAGTTGCTCACACAGTTTACTACTTTTTTGTGTAGTTTTTGTCTGCCAGAAACTATAATTCACTAGTTTTGTATCATAAAAGAGTCATCGTTTCTCCTCCTAGGGGTCTTCGAGATTTCTTAATCCAAACCGCAAGTAACGAGGCATTGGCTACCTTAAGAGAGTCATAGTTACTCGTCCCCATTGCTCACCCAGTCTGCCACTTTTCCTTACTGCGGCCAGTCTGCCAGAAGCGATATGTCACTCGTTGTGTATCTTAAGAGATTCATCGTTACTCCTTCCATAGGTTACTGGTATTCTCTGAGTCAATACCTCTCTTACGAAAAAGTGGCTATCTTAATAGTGCAATACTTCTTCCTCCGAGTTGCTCACACAGTTTACTACTTTTTGTGTACTTGCCAGTCTGCCAGAAGCGATATGTCACTAGTTGTGTATCATAAAAGAGTCATCGTTTCTCCTCCTAGGGGTTATTCGAGATTGCTTAATCCAAACCGCAAGTAACGAGGCATTGGCTACCTTAAGAGAGTCATAGTTACTCGTCCCAATTGCTCACCCAGTCTGCCACTTTTCCTTACTGCGGCCAGTCTGCCAGAAGCGATATGTCACTCGTTGTGTATCTTAAGAGATTCATCGTTACTCTTTCCATAGGTTACTGGTATTCTCCGATTCAATGCCTCTCGTGACGAAAAAGTGGCTATCTTAATAGTGCAATACTTCTTCCTTCCATTTGCTCACACAGTTTACTACTTTTTTGTGTAGTTTTTGTCTGCCAGAAACTATAATTCACTAGTTTTGTATCATAAAAGAGTCATCGTTTCTCCTCCTAGGGGTTATTCGAGACCTCTTAATGCAAACCGCAAGTAACGAGGCATTGGCTACCTTAAGAGAGTCATAGTTACTCGTCCCAATTGCTCACCCAGTCTGCCACTTTTCCTTACTGCGGCCAGTCTGCCAGAAGCGATATGTCACTCGTTGTGTATCTTAAGAGATTCATCGTTACTCTTTCCATAGGTTACTGGTATTCTCTGATTCAATGCCTCTCGTGACAAAAAGGGGCTATCTTAATAGTGCAATACTTCTTCCTCCCAGTTGCTCACACAGTTTACTACTTTTTTGTGTAGTTTTTGTCTGCCAGAAACTATAATTCACTAGTTTTGTATCATAAAAGAGTCATCGTTTCTCCTCCTAGGGGTTATTCGAGACCTCTTAATCCAAACCGCAAGTAACGAGGCATTGGCTACCTTAAGAGAGTCATAGTTACTCGTCCCAATTGCTCACCCAGTCTGCCACTTGTCCTTACTGCGGCCAGTCTGCCAGAAGCGATATGTCACTCGTTGTGTATCTTAAGAGATTCATCGTTACTCTTTCCATAGGTTACTGGTATTCTCCGATTCAATGCCTCTCGTGACGAAAAAGTGGCTATCTTAATAGTGCAATACTTCTTCCTCCCAGTTGCTCACACAGTTTACTACTTTTTTGTGTAGTTTTTGTCTGCCAGAAACTATAATTCACTAGTTTTGTATCATAAAAGAGTCATCGTTTCTCCTCCTAGGGGTCTTCGAGATTTCTTAATCCAAACCGCAAGTAACGAGGCATTGGCTACCTTAAGAGAGTCATAGTTACTCGTCCCCATTGCTCACCCAGTCTGCCACTTTTCCTTACTGCGGCCAGTCTGCCAGAAGCGATATGTCACTCGTTGTGTATCTTAAGAGATTCATCGTTACTCTTTCCATAGGTTACTGGAATTCTCTGATTCAATGCCTCTCGTGACAAAAAGGGGCTATCTTAATAGTGCAATACTTCTTCCTCCGAGTTGCTCACACAGTTTACTACATTTTGTGAAGTTTTTGTCTGCCAGAAACTATAATTCACTAGTTTTGTATCATAAAAGAGTCATCGTTTCTCCTCCTAGGGGTTTTCGAGATTTCTTAATCCAAACCGCAAGTAACGAGGCATTGGCTACCTTAAGAGAGTCATAGGTACTCGTCCCCATTGCTCAACCAGTCTGCCACTTTTTCTTACTGTGGCCAGTCTGCCAGAAGCGATATGTCACTCGTTGTGTATCTTAAGAGATTCATCGTTACTCTTTCCATAGGTTACTGGTATTCTCTGATTCAATGCCTCTCGTGACGAAAAAGTGGCTATCTTAATAGTGCAATACTTCTTCCTCCCAGTTGCTCACACAGTTTACTACTTTTTTGTGTAGTTTTTGTCTGCCAGAAACTATAATTCACTAGTTTTGTATCATAAAAGAGTCATCGTTTCTCCTCCTAGGGGTTATTCGAGACCTCTTAATGCAAACCGCAAGTAACGAGGCATTGGCTACCTTAAGAGAGTCATAGTTACTCGTCCCAATTGCTCACCCAGTCTGCCACTTTTCCTTACTGCGGCCAGTCTGCCAGAAGCGATATGTCACTCGTTGTGTATCTTAAGAGATTCATCGTTACTCTTTCCATAGGTTACTGGTATTCTCTGATTCAATGCCTCTCGTGACAAAAAGGGGCTATCTTAATAGTGCAATACTTCTTCCTCCCAGTTGCTCACACAGTTTACTGCTTTTTGTGTAGTTTTTGTCTGCCAGAAACTATAATTCACTAGTTTTGTATCATAAAAGAGTCATCGTTTCTCCTCCTAGGGGTTATTCGAGATTTCTTAATCCAAAATGCAAGTAACGAGGCATTGGCTACCTTAAGAGAGTCATAGTTACTCGTCCCAATTGCTCACCCAGTCTGCCACTTTTCCTTACTGCGGCCAGTCTGCCAGAAGCGATATGTCACTCGTTGTGTATCTTAAGAGATTCATCGTTACTCTTTCCATAGGTTACTGGTATTCTCTGATTCAATGCCTCTCGTGACGAAAAAGTGGCTATCTTAATAGTGCAATACTTCTTCCTCCCAGTTGCTCACACAGTTTACTACTTTTTTGTGAAGTTTTTGTCTGCCAGAAACTATAATTCACTAGTTTTGTATCATAAAAGAGTCATCGTTTCTCCTCCTAGGGGTTTTCGAGATTTCTTAATCCAAACCGCAAGTAACGAGGCATTGGCTACCTTAAGAGAGTCATAGTTACTCGTCCCCATTGCTCAACCAGTCTGCCACTTTTTCTTACTGTGGCCAGTCTGCCAGAAGCGATATGTCACTCGTTGTGTATCTTAAGAGATTCATCGTTACTCCTTCCATAGGTTACTGGTATTCTCTGAGTCAATACCTCTCTTACGAAAAAGTGGCTATCTTAATAGTGCAATACTTCTTCCTCCGAGTTGCTCACACAGTTTACTGCTTTTTGTGTAGTTTTTGTCTGCCAGAAACTATAATTCACTAGTTGTGTATCATAAAAGAGTCATCGTTTCTCCTCCTAGGGGTTATTCGAGATTTCTTAATCCAAAATGCAAGTAACGAGGCATTGGCTACCTTAAGAGAGTCATAGTTACTCGTCCCAATTGCTCACCCAGTCTGCCACTTTTTCTTACTGTGGCCAGTCTGCCAGAAGCGATATGTCACTCGTTGTGTATCTTAAGAGATTCATCGTTACTCCTTCCATAGGTTACTGGTATTCTCTGAGTCAATACCTCTCTTACGAAAAAGTGGCTATCTTAATAGTGCAATACTTCTTCCTCCGAGTTGCTCACACAGTTTACTACTTTTTGTGTACTTGCCAGTCTGCCAGAAGCGATATGTCACTAGTTGTGTATCATAAAAGAGTCATCGTTTCTCCTCCTAGGGGTTATTCGAGATTGCTTAATCCAAACCGCAAGTAACGAGGCATTGGCTACCTTAAGAGAGTCATAGTTACTCGTCCCAATTGCTCACCCAGTCTGCCACTTTTCCTTACTGCGGCCAGTCTGCCAGAAGCGATATGTCACTCGTTGTGTATCTTAAGAGATTTATCGTTACTCTTTCCATAGGTTACTGGTATTCTCTGATTCAATGCCTCTCGTGACGAAAAAGTGGCTATCTTAATAGTGCAATACTTCTTCCTTCCATTTGCTCACACAGTTTACTACTTTTTTGTGTAGTTTTTGTCTGCCAGAAACTATAATTCACTAGTTTTGTATCATAAAAGAGTCATCGTTTCTCCTCCTAGGGGTTATTCGAGACCTCTTAATGCAAACCGCAAGTAACGAGGCATTGGCTACCTTAAGAGAGTCATAGTTACTCGTCCCAATTGCTCACCCAGTCTGCCACTTTTCCTTACTGCGGCCAGTCTGCCAGAAGCGATATGTCACTCGTTGTGTATCTTAAGAGATTCATCGTTACTCTTTCCATAGGTTACTGGTATTCTCTGATTCAATGCCTCTCGTGACAAAAAGGGGCTATCTTAATAGTGCAATACTTCTTCCTCCCAGTTGCTCACACAGTTTACTACTTTTTTGTGTAGTTTTTGTCTGCCAGAAACTATAATTCACTAGTTTTGTATCATAAAAGAGTCATCGTTTCTCCTCCTAGGGGTTTTCGAGATTTCTTAATCCAAACCGCAAGTAACGAGGCATTGGCTACCTTAAGAGAGTCATAGTTACTCGTCCCCATTGCTCAACCAGTCTGCCACTTTTTCTTACTGTGGCCAGTCTGCCAGAAGCGATATGTCACTCGTTGTGTATCTTAAGAGATTCATCGTTACTCCTTCCATAGGTTACTGGTATTCTCTGAGTCAATACCTCTCTTACGAAAAAGTGGCTATCTTAATAGTGCAATACTTCTTCCTCCGAGTTGCTCACACAGTTTACTACTTTTTGTGTACTTGCCAGTCTGCCAGAAGCGATATGTCACTAGTTGTGTATCATAAAAGAGTCATCGTTTCTCCTCCTAGGGGTTATTCGAGATTTCTTAATCCAAACCGCAAGTAACGAGGCATTGGCTACCTTAAGAGAGTCATAGTTACTCGTCCCAATTGCTCACCCAGTCTGCCACTTTTTCTTACTGTGGCCAGTCTGCCAGAAGCGATATGTCACTCGTTGTGTATCTTAAGAGATTCATCGTTACTCCTTCCATAGGTTACTGGTATTCTCTGAGTCAATACCTCTCTTACGAAAAAGTGGCTATCTTAATAGTGCAATACTTCTTCCTCCGAGTTGCTCACACAGTTTACTACTTTTTGTGTACTTGCCAGTCTGCCAGAAGCGATATGTCACTAGTTGTGTATCATAAAAGAGTCATCGTTTCTCCTCCTAGGGGTTATTCGAGATTTCTTAATCCAAACCGCAAGTAACGAGGCATTGGCTACCTTAAGAGAGTCATAGTTACTCGTCCCAATTGCTCACCCAGTCTGCCACTTTTTCTTACTGTGGCCAGTCTGCCAGAAGCGATATGTCACTCGTTGTGTATCTTAAGAGATTCATCGTTACTCCTTCCATAGGTTACTGGTATTCTCTGAGTCAATACCTCTCTTACGAAAAAGTGGCTATCTTAATAGTGCAATACTTCTTCCTCCGAGTTGCTCACACAGTTTACTACTTTTTGTGTACTTGCCAGTCTGCCAGAAGCGATATGTCACTAGTTGTGTATCATAAAAGAGTCATCGTTTCTCCTCCTAGGGGTTATTCGAGATTTCTTAATCCAAACCGCAAGTAACGAGGCATTGGCTACCTTAAGAGAGTCATAGTTACTCGTCCCAATTGCTCACCCAGTCTGCCACTTTTTCTTACTGTGGCCAGTCTGCCAGAAGCGATATGTCACTCGTTGTGTATCTTAAGAGATTCATCGTTACTCCTTCCATAGGTTACTGGTATTCTCTGAGTCAATACCTCTCTTACGAAAAAGTGGCTATCTTAATAGTGCAATACTTCTTCCTCCGAGTTGCTCACACAGTTTACTACTTTTTGTGTACTTGCCAGTCTGCCAGAAGCGATATGTCACTAGTTGTGTATCATAAAAGAGTCATCGTTTCTCCTCCTAGGGGTTATTCGAGACCTCTTAATGCAAACCGCAAGTAACGAGGCATTGGCTACCTTAAGAGAGTCATAGTTACTCGTCCCAATTGCTCACCCAGTCTGCCACTTTTCCTTACTGCGGCCAGTCTGCCAGAAGCGATATGTCACTCGTTGTGTATCTTAAGAGATTCATCGTTACTCTTTCCATAGGTTACTGGTATTCTCTGATTCAATGCCTCTCGTGACAAAAAGGGGCTATCTTAATAGTGCAATACTTCTTCCTCCCAGTTGCTCACAACTACTTTTTGTGTACTTGCCAGTCTGCCAGAAGCGATATGTCACTAGTTGTGTATCATAAAAGAGTCATCGTTTCTCCTCCTAGGGGTTATTCGAGATTTCTTAATCCAAACCGCAAGTAACGAGGCATTGGCTACCTTAAGAGAGTCATAGTTACTCGTCCCAATTGCTCACCCAGTCTGCCACTTTTCCTTATTGCGGCCAGTCTGCCAGAAGCGATATGTCACTCGTTGTGTATCTTAAGAGATTTATCGTTACTCTTTCCATAGGTTACTGGTATTCTCTGATTCAATGCCTCTCGTGACGAAAAAGTGGCTATCTTAATAGTGCAATACTTCTTCCTTCCATTTGCTCACACAGTTTACTACTTTTTTGTGTAGTTTTTGTCTGCCAGAAACTATAATTCACTAGTTTTGTATCATAAAAGAGTCATCGTTTCTCCTCCTAGGGGTTATTCGAGACCTCTTAATGCAAACCGCAAGTAACGAGGCATTGGCTACCTTAAGAGAGTCATAGTTACTCGTCCCAATTGCTCACCCAGTCTGCCACTTTTCCTTACTGCGGCCAGTCTGCCAGAAGCGATATGTCACTCGTTGTGTATCTTAAGAGATTCATCGTTACTCTTTCCATAGGTTACTGGTATTCTCTGATTCAATGCCTCTCGTGACAAAAAGGGGCTATCTTAATAGTGCAATACTTCTTCCTCCCAGTTGCTCACACAGTTTACTACTTTTTTGTGTAGTTTTTGTCTGCCAGAAACTATAATTCACTAGTTTTGTATCATAAAAGAGTCATCGTTTCTCCTCCTAGGGGTTATTCGAGACCTCTTAATCCAAACCGCAAGTAACGAGGCATTGGCTACCTTAAGAGAGTCATAGTTACTCGTCCCAATTGCTCACCCAGTCTGCCACTTGTCCTTACTGCGGCCAGTCTGCCAGAAGCGATATGTCACTCGTTGTGTATCTTAAGAGATTCATCGTTACTCTTTCCATAGGTTACTGGTATTCTCTGATTCAATGCCTCTCGTGACGAAAAAGTGGCTATCTTAATAGTGCAATACTTCTTCCTCCCAGTTGCTCACACAGTTTACTACTTTTTTGTGTAGTTTTTGTCTGCCAGAAACTATAATTCACTAGTTTTGTATCATAAAAGAGTCATCGTTTCTCCTCCTAGGGGTTTTCGAGATTTCTTAATCCAAACCGCAAGTAACGAGGCATTGGCTACCTTAAGAGAGTCATAGTTACTCGTCCCAATTGCTCACCCAGTCTGCCACTTGTCCTTACTGCGGCCAGTCTGCCAGAAGCGATATGTCACTCGTTGTGTATCTTAAGAGATTCATCGTTACTCTTTCCATAGGTTACTGGTATTCTCTGATTCAATGCCTCTCGTGACGAAAAAGTGGCTATCTTAATAGTGCAATACTTCTTCCTCCCAGTTGCTCACACAGTTTACTACTTTTTTGTGTAGTTTTTGTCTGCCAGAAACTATAATTCACTAGTTTTGTATCATAAAAGAGTCATCGTTTCTCCTCCTAGGGGTTTTCGAGATTTCTTAATCCAAACCGCAAGTAACGAGGCATTGGCTACCTTAAGAGAGTCATAGTTACTCGTCCCCATTGCTCAACCAGTCTGCCACTTTTTCTTACTGTGGCCAGTCTGCCAGAAGCGATATGTCACTCGTTGTGTATCTTAAGAGATTCATCGTTACTCCTTCCATAGGTTACTGGTATTCTCTGAGTCAATACCTCTCTTACGAAAAAGTGGCTATCTTAATAGTGCAATACTTCTTCCTCCGAGTTGCTCACACAGTTTACTACTTTTTGTGTACTTGCCAGTCTGCCAGAAGCGATATGTCACTAGTTGTGTATCATAAAAGAGTCATCGTTTCTCCTCCTAGGGGTTATTCGAGATTTCTTAATCCAAACCGCAAGTAACGAGGCATTGGCTACCTTAAGAGAGTCATAGTTACTCGTCCCAATTGCTCACCCAGTCTGCCACTTTTCCTTATTGCGGCCAGTCTGCCAGAAGCGATATGTCACTCGTTGTGTATCTTAAGAGATTTATCGTTACTCTTTCCATAGGTTACTGGTATTCTCTGATTCAATGCCTCTCGTGACGAAAAAGTGGCTATCTTAATAGTGCAATACTTCTTCCTTCCATTTGCTCACACAGTTTACTACTTTTTTGTGTAGTTTTTGTCTGCCAGAAACTATAATTCACTAGTTTTGTATCATAAAAGAGTCATCGTTTCTCCTCCTAGGGGTTATTCGAGACCTCTTAATGCAAACCGCAAGTAACGAGGCATTGGCTACCTTAAGAGAGTCATAGTTACTCGTCCCAATTGCTCACCCAGTCTGCCACTTTTCCTTACTGCGGCCAGTCTGCCAGAAGCGATATGTCACTCGTTGTGTATCTTAAGAGATTCATCGTTACTCTTTCCATAGGTTACTGGTATTCTCTGATTCAATGCCTCTCGTGACAAAAAGGGGCTATCTTAATAGTGCAATACTTCTTCCTCCCAGTTGCTCACACAGTTTACTACTTTTTTGTGTAGTTTTTGTCTGCCAGAAACTATAATTCACTAGTTTTGTATCATAAAAGAGTCATCGTTTCTCCTCCTAGGGGTTATTCGAGACCTCTTAATCCAAACCGCAAGTAACGAGGCATTGGCTACCTTAAGAGAGTCATAGTTACTCGTCCCAATTGCTCACCCAGTCTGCCACTTGTCCTTACTGCGGCCAGTCTGCCAGAAGCGATATGTCACTCGTTGTGTATCTTAAGAGATTTATCGTTACTCTTTCCATAGGTTACTGGTATTCTCTGATTCAATGCCTCTCGTGACGAAAAAGTGGCTATCTTAATAGTGCAATACTTCTTCCTTCCATTTGCTCACACAGTTTACTACTTTTTTGTGTAGTTTTTGTCTGCCAGAAACTATAATTCACTAGTTTTGTATCATAAAAGAGTCATCGTTTCTCCTCCTAGGGGTTATTCGAGACCTCTTAATGCAAACCGCAAGTAACGAGGCATTGGCTACCTTAAGAGAGTCATAGTTACTCGTCCCAATTGCTCACCCAGTCTGCCACTTTTCCTTACTGCGGCCAGTCTGCCAGAAGCGATATGTCACTCGTTGTGTATCTTAAGAGATTCATCGTTACTCTTTCCATAGGTTACTGGTATTCTCTGATTCAATGCCTCTCGTGACAAAAAGGGGCTATCTTAATAGTGCAATACTTCTTCCTCCCAGTTGCTCACACAGTTTACTACTTTTTTGTGTAGTTTTTGTCTGCCAGAAACTATAATTCACTAGTTTTGTATCATAAAAGAGTCATCGTTTCTCCTCCTAGGGGTTATTCGAGACCTCTTAATGCAAACCGCAAGTAACGAGGCATTGGCTACCTTAAGAGAGTCATAGTTACTCGTCCCAATTGCTCACCCAGTCTGCCACTTTTCCTTACTGCGGCCAGTCTGCCAGAAGCGATATGTCACTCGTTGTGTATCTTAAGAGATTCATCGTTACTCTTTCCATAGGTTACTGGTATTCTCTGATTCAATGCCTCTCGTGACAAAAAGGGGCTATCTTAATAGTGCAATACTTCTTCCTCCCAGTTGCTCACACAGTTTACTACTTTTTTGTGTAGTTTTTGTCTGCCAGAAACTATAATTCACTAGTTTTGTATCATAAAAGAGTCATCGTTTCTCCTCCTAGGGGTTATTCGAGACCTCTTAATCCAAACCGCAAGTAACGAGGCATTGGCTACCTTAAGAGAGTCATAGTTACTCGTCCCAATTGCTCACCCAGTCTGCCACTTGTCCTTACTGCGGCCAGTCTGCCAGAAGCGATATGTCACTCGTTGTGTATCTTAAGAGATTCATCGTTACTCTTTCCATAGGTTACTGGTATTCTCTGATTCAATGCCTCTCGTGACGAAAAAGTGGCTATCTTAATAGTGCAATACTTCTTCCTCCCAGTTGCTCACACAGTTTACTACTTTTTTGTGTAGTTTTTGTCTGCCAGAAACTATAATTCACTAGTTTTGTATCATAAAAGAGTCATCGTTTCTCCTCCTAGGGGTTTTCGAGATTTCTTAATCCAAACCGCAAGTAACGAGGCATTGGCTACCTTAAGAGAGTCATAGTTACTCGTCCCAATTGCTCACCCAGTCTGCCACTTGTCCTTACTGCGGCCAGTCTGCCAGAAGCGATATGTCACTCGTTGTGTATCTTAAGAGATTCATCGTTACTCTTTCCATAGGTTACTGGTATTCTCTGATTCAATGCCTCTCGTGACGAAAAAGTGGCTATCTTAATAGTGCAATACTTCTTCCTCCCAGTTGCTCACACAGTTTACTACTTTTTTGTGTAGTTTTTGTCTGCCAGAAACTATAATTCACTAGTTTTGTATCATAAAAGAGTCATCGTTTCTCCTCCTAGGGGTTTTCGAGATTTCTTAATCCAAACCGCAAGTAACGAGGCATTGGCTACCTTAAGAGAGTCATAGTTACTCGTCCCCATTGCTCAACCAGTCTGCCACTTTTTCTTACTGTGGCCAGTCTGCCAGAAGCGATATGTCACTCGTTGTGTATCTTAAGAGATTCATCGTTACTCCTTCCATAGGTTACTGGTATTCTCTGAGTCAATACCTCTCTTACGAAAAAGTGGCTATCTTAATAGTGCAATACTTCTTCCTCCGAGTTGCTCACACAGTTTACTACTTTTTGTGTACTTGCCAGTCTGCCAGAAGCGATATGTCACTAGTTGTGTATCATAAAAGAGTCATCGTTTCTCCTCCTAGGGGTTATTCGAGATTTCTTAATCCAAACCGCAAGTAACGAGGCATTGGCTACCTTAAGAGAGTCATAGTTACTCGTCCCAATTGCTCACCCAGTCTGCCACTTTTCCTTATTGCGGCCAGTCTGCCAGAAGCGATATGTCACTCGTTGTGTATCTTAAGAGATTTATCGTTACTCTTTCCATAGGTTACTGGTATTCTCTGATTCAATGCCTCTCGTGACGAAAAAGTGGCTATCTTAATAGTGCAATACTTCTTCCTTCCATTTGCTCACACAGTTTACTACTTTTTTGTGTAGTTTTTGTCTGCCAGAAACTATAATTCACTAGTTTTGTATCATAAAAGAGTCATCGTTTCTCCTCCTAGGGGTTATTCGAGACCTCTTAATGCAAACCGCAAGTAACGAGGCATTGGCTACCTTAAGAGAGTCATAGTTACTCGTCCCAATTGCTCACCCAGTCTGCCACTTTTCCTTACTGCGGCCAGTCTGCCAGAAGCGATATGTCACTCGTTGTGTATCTTAAGAGATTCATCGTTACTCTTTCCATAGGTTACTGGTATTCTCTGATTCAATGCCTCTCGTGACAAAAAGGGGCTATCTTAATAGTGCAATACTTCTTCCTCCCAGTTGCTCACACAGTTTACTACTTTTTTGTGTAGTTTTTGTCTGCCAGAAACTATAATTCACTAGTTTTGTATCATAAAAGAGTCATCGTTTCTCCTCCTAGGGGTTATTCGAGACCTCTTAATCCAAACCGCAAGTAACGAGGCATTGGCTACCTTAAGAGAGTCATAGTTACTCGTCCCAATTGCTCACCCAGTCTGCCACTTGTCCTTACTGCGGCCAGTCTGCCAGAAGCGATATGTCACTCGTTGTGTATCTTAAGAGATTTATCGTTACTCTTTCCATAGGTTACTGGTATTCTCTGATTCAATGCCTCTCGTGACGAAAAAGTGGCTATCTTAATAGTGCAATACTTCTTCCTTCCATTTGCTCACACAGTTTACTACTTTTTTGTGTAGTTTTTGTCTGCCAGAAACTATAATTCACTAGTTTTGTATCATAAAAGAGTCATCGTTTCTCCTCCTAGGGGTTATTCGAGACCTCTTAATGCAAACCGCAAGTAACGAGGCATTGGCTACCTTAAGAGAGTCATAGTTACTCGTCCCAATTGCTCACCCAGTCTGCCACTTTTCCTTACTGCGGCCAGTCTGCCAGAAGCGATATGTCACTCGTTGTGTATCTTAAGAGATTCATCGTTACTCTTTCCATAGGTTACTGGTATTCTCTGATTCAATGCCTCTCGTGACAAAAAGGGGCTATCTTAATAGTGCAATACTTCTTCCTCCCAGTTGCTCACACAGTTTACTACTTTTTTGTGTAGTTTTTGTCTGCCAGAAACTATAATTCACTAGTTTTGTATCATAAAAGAGTCATCGTTTCTCCTCCTAGGGGTTATTCGAGACCTCTTAATGCAAACCGCAAGTAACGAGGCATTGGCTACCTTAAGAGAGTCATAGTTACTCGTCCCAATTGCTCACCCAGTCTGCCACTTTTCCTTACTGCGGCCAGTCTGCCAGAAGCGATATGTCACTCGTTGTGTATCTTAAGAGATTCATCGTTACTCTTTCCATAGGTTACTGGTATTCTCTGATTCAATGCCTCTCGTGACAAAAAGGGGCTATCTTAATAGTGCAATACTTCTTCCTCCCAGTTGCTCACACAGTTTACTACTTTTTTGTGTAGTTTTTGTCTGCCAGAAACTATAATTCACTAGTTTTGTATCATAAAAGAGTCATCGTTTCTCCTCCTAGGGGTTATTCGAGACCTCTTAATCCAAACCGCAAGTAACGAGGCATTGGCTACCTTAAGAGAGTCATAGTTACTCGTCCCAATTGCTCACCCAGTCTGCCACTTGTCCTTACTGCGGCCAGTCTGCCAGAAGCGATATGTCACTCGTTGTATATCTTAAGAGATTCATCGTTACTCTTTCCATAGGTTACTGGTATTCTCTGATTCAATGCCTCTCGTGACGAAAAAGTGGCTATCTTAATAGTGCAATACTTCTTCCTCCCAGTTGCTCACACAGTTTACTACTTTTTTGTGTAGTTTTTGTCTGCCAGAAACTATAATTCACTAGTTTTGTATCATAAAAGAGTCATCGTTTCTCCTCCTAGGGGTTTTCGAGATTTCTTAATCCAAACCGCAAGTAACGAGGCATTGGCTACCTTAAGAGAGTCATAGTTACTCGTCCCCATTGCTCAACCAGTCTGCCACTTTTTCTTACTGTGGCCAGTCTGCCAGAAGCGATATGTCACTCGTTGTGTATCTTAAGAGATTCATCGTTACTCCTTCCATAGGTTACTGGTATTCTCTGAGTCAATACCTCTCTTACGAAAAAGTGGCTATCTTAATAGTGCAATACTTCTTCCTCCGAGTTGCTCACACAGTTTACTACTTTTTGTGTACTTGCCAGTCTGCCAGAAGCGATATGTCACTAGTTGTGTATCATAAAAGAGTCATCGTTTCTCCTCCTAGGGGTTATTCGAGATTTCTTAATCCAAACCGCAAGTAACGAGGCATTGGCTACCTTAAGAGAGTCATAGTTACTCGTCCCAATTGCTCACCCAGTCTGCCACTTTTCCTTATTGCGGCCAGTCTGCCAGAAGCGATATGTCACTCGTTGTGTATCTTAAGAGATTTATCGTTACTCTTTCCATAGGTTACTGGTATTCTCTGATTCAATGCCTCTCGTGACGAAAAAGTGGCTATCTTAATAGTGCAATACTTCTTCCTTCCATTTGCTCACACAGTTTACTACTTTTTTGTGTAGTTTTTGTCTGCCAGAAACTATAATTCACTAGTTTTGTATCATAAAAGAGTCATCGTTTCTCCTCCTAGGGGTTATTCGAGACCTCTTAATGCAAACCGCAAGTAACGAGGCATTGGCTACCTTAAGAGAGTCATAGTTACTCGTCCCAATTGCTCACCCAGTCTGCCACTTTTCCTTACTGCGGCCAGTCTGCCAGAAGCGATATGTCACTCGTTGTGTATCTTAAGAGATTCATCGTTACTCTTTCCATAGGTTACTGGTATTCTCTGATTCAATGCCTCTCGTGACAAAAAGGGGCTATCTTAATAGTGCAATACTTCTTCCTCCCAGTTGCTCACACAGTTTACTACTTTTTTGTGTAGTTTTTGTCTGCCAGAAACTATAATTCACTAGTTTTGTATCATAAAAGAGTCATCGTTTCTCCTCCTAGGGGTTATTCGAGACCTCTTAATCCAAACCGCAAGTAACGAGGCATTGGCTACCTTAAGAGAGTCATAGTTACTCGTCCCAATTGCTCACCCAGTCTGCCACTTGTCCTTACTGCGGCCAGTCTGCCAGAAGCGATATGTCACTCGTTGTGTATCTTAAGAGATTCATCGTTACTCTTTCCATAGGTTACTGGTATTCTCTGATTCAATGCCTCTCGTGACGAAAAAGTGGCTATCTTAATAGTGCAATACTTCTTCCTCCCAGTTGCTCACACAGTTTACTACTTTTTTGTGTAGTTTTTGTCTGCCAGAAACTATAATTCACTAGTTTTGTATCATAAAAGAGTCATCGTTTCTCCTCCTAGGGGTTTTCGAGATTTCTTAATCCAAACCGCAAGTAACGAGGCATTGGCTACCTTAAGAGAGTCATAGTTACTCGTCCCCTTTGCTCACCCAGTCTGCCACTTTTTCTTACTGTGGCCAGTCTGCCAGAAGCGATATGTCACTCGTTGTGTATCGTAAGAGATTCATCGTTACTCCTTCCATAGGTTACTGGTATTCTCTGAGTCAATACCTCTCTTGACGAAAAAGTGGCTATCTTAATAGTGCAATACTTCTTCCTCCGAGTTGCTCACACAGTTTACTGCTTTTTGTGTAGTTTTTGTCTGCCAGAAACTATAATTCACTAGTTGTGTATCATAAAAGAGTCATCGTTTCTCCTCCTAGGGGTTATTCGAGATTTCTTAATCCAAACCGCAAGTAACGAGGCATTGGCTACCTTAAGAGAGTCATAGTTACTCGTCCCAATTGCTCACCCAGTCTGCCACTTTTCCTTACTGCGGCCAGTCTGCCAGAAGCGATATGTCACTCGTTGTGTATCTTAAGAGATTCATCGTTACTCTTTCCATAGGTTACTGGTATTCTCTGATTCAATGCCTCTCGTGACGAAAAAGTGGCTATCTTAATAGTGCAATACTTCTTCCTCCCAGTTGCTCACACAGTTTACTACTTTTTTGTGTAGTTTTTGTCTGCCAGAAACTATAATTCACTAGTTTTGTATCATAAAAGAGTCATCGTTTCTCCTCCTAGGGGTTATTCGAGACCTCTTAATGCAAACCGCAAGTAACGATGCATTGGCTACCTTAAGAGAGTCATAGTTACTCGTCCCAATTGCTCACCCAGTCTGCCACTTTTTCTTACTGCGGCCAGTCTGCCAGAAGCGATATGTCACTCGTTGTGTTTCTTAAGAGATTCATCGTTACTCCTTCCATAGGTTACTGGTATTCTCTGAGTCAATACCTCTCGTGACGAAAAAGTGGCTATCTTAATAGTGCAATACTTCTTCCTCCGAGTTGCTCACACAGTTTACTACTTTTTGTGTAGTTTTTGTCTGCCAGAAACTATAATTCACTAGCTGTGTATCATAAAAGAGTCATCGTTTCTCCTCCTAGGGGTTTTCGAGATTTCTTAATCCAAACCGCAAGTAACGAGGCATTGGCTACCTTAAGAGAGTCATAGTTACTCGTCCCCATTGCTCACCCAGTCTGCCACTTTTTCTTACTGTGGCCAGTCTGCCAGAAGCGATATGTCACTCGTTGTGTATCTTAAGAGATTCATCGTTACTCCTTCCATAGGTTACTGGTATTCTCTGCGTCAATACCTCTCTTGACGAAAAAGTGGCTATCTTAATAGTGCAATACTTCTTCCTCCGAGTTGCTCACACAGTTTACTACGACTTGGCCGAGTGGGAAGAAGCCACTGGATATCAAAAGAATGAAAGTGAAGCACAATCGTCGGAAAATCGTGAAATACGTCCAAGAAGAATTCGGCGAACGCTACGGTTGTCAACAGATTCGGATTAACAATCGAAGACGACAGTGCACACTGGTAAGACTTTGATGTACCGAGGACCAATAATAAATTTCAAGCGTCTCCAGGTCCAAACATATATCCCAAAGATGCACAGAGCGTCGAGGACATCTTAGACTTGTATATTGAAAACGATCTACACTCCTGGAAATGGAAAAAAGAACACATTGACACCGGTGTGTCTGAGCCACCATACTTGCTCTGGACACTGCGAGAGGGCTGTACAAGCAATGATCACACGCACGGCACAGAGGACACACCAGGAACCGCGGTTTTGGCCGTCGAATGGCGCTAGCTGCGCAGCATTTGTGCACCGCCGCCGTCAGTGTCAGCCAGTTTGCCGTGGCATACGGAGCTCCATCGCAGTCTTTAACACTGGTAGCATGCCGCGACAGCGTGGATGTGAACCGTATGTGCAGTTGACGGACTTCGAGCGAGGGCGTATAGTGGGTATGAGGGAGGTCGGGTGGACGTACCGCCGAATTGTTCAACACGTGGGGCGTGAGATATCCACAGTACATCGATGTTGTCGCCTGTGGTCGGCGGATGGTGCACGTGCCCGTCGACCTGGGACCGGACCGCAGCGACGCGTGATGCACGCCAAGACTGTAGGATCCTACGCACTGCCGTAGGGGACCGCACCGCCACTTCCCAGCAAATTAGGGACACTGTTGCTCCTGGGGTATCGGCGAGGACCATTCGCAACCGTCTCCATGAAGCTGGGCTATGGTCCCGCACACCGTTAGGCCGTCTTCCGCTCACGCCCCAACATCGTGCAGCCCGCCTTCAGTGGTGTCGCGACAGGCGTGAATGGAGGGACGAATGGAGACGTGTCGTCTTCAGCGATGAGAGTCGCTTCTGCCTTGGTGCCAATGATGGTCGTATGCGTGTTTGGCGCCGTGCAGGTGAGCGCCACAATCAGGACTGCATACGACCGAGGCACACAGAGCCAACACCCGGCATCATGGTGTGGGGAGTGATCTCCTACACTGGCCGTACACCTCTGGTGATCGTCGAGGAGACACTGAATAGTGCACGGTACATGCAAACTGTCATCGAACCCATCGTTCTACCATTCCTAGACCGGCAAGGGAACTTGCTGTTCCAACAGGACAATGCACGTGCGCATGTATCCGTGCCACCCAACGTGCTCTAGAAGGTGTAGGTCAACTACCCTGCCCAGCAAGATCTCCGGATCTGACCCCCATTGAGCATGTTTGGGACTGGATGAAGCGTCGTCTCACGCGGTCTGCACGTCCAGCACGAACGCTGGTCCAACTGAGGCGCCAGGGGGAAATGGCATGGCAAGCCGTTCTACAGGACTACATCCACCATCTCTACGATCGTCTCCATGGGAGAATAGCAGCCTGCATTGCTGCGAAAGGTGGATATACACTGTACTAGTGCCGACATTGTGCATGCTCTGTTGCCTGTGTCTATGTGCCTGTGGTTCTGTCAGTGTGATCATGTTATGTATCTGACCCCAGGAATGTGTCAATAAAGTTTCCCCTTCCTGGACAATGAATTCCCGGTGTTCTTATTTCAATTTCCAGGAGTGTATTTGAATATATTAGCAACGAAACCAACCAGTAGTACAGTCAATATTGCAATAGAAGAAAACTGGTAAAAAGAAATGCCAAATTTGTCGACGTTACCGGACCCGAACTTAGAAAATGGTTTGGGCTTGCTATCCTTATGGGAACGGTAAAAAAAAAGCAAGGATCGATGATTACTTGTCAACGAATCCTTTGACAGACACTCTGATATTTCACAAAACGATGTCCCACAACCAATTCAGACAAATATTATTGTTTTTACATTTTTCCGTCAATAACAAGAAACCGGATAATGCCGACCGGCTTTTCAAAGTGCAATTCGCAATTGATTATTTTTCCAAGAAGTTTTAAGAAACCTTTAATCCAAGTCGCATGCCGGTGTGGCCGTGCGGTTCTAGGCGCTTCAGTCTGGAACCTCGTGACCGCTACGGTCGCAGGTTCGAAACCTGCCTCGGGAATGGATGCGTGTGATGTCCTTAGGTTAGTTAGGTTTAATTAGTTGTAAGTTCTAGGTGACTGATGACCTCAGAAGTTAAGTCGCATAGTGCTCAGAGCCATTTGAACCATTTAATCCAAGTCAAAACATCTCAACATATGAAAGAATGATACCGCGGCGTAGACGGTTACATTATAAAGTTTACCATCTGTCGAAAATTATGAAATATGGAATACTCATTCGGATACTGTGTGATTCGAGTACGCGATACATTTCCTCATTCAAGATACATAGTGGGGCTGGACAAACTTTAGCAAAAACAGAGATGGAACTATTGACATCTTCTTATCGAAAGTGGCATTACCTCTACATGGATAATTAATATAAGAGTGTAGAGCTTGCAGAGAAGTTACTTGAAAAGAAAATTCTAGTTTGTGGTACTATATGGCAAAATATAGGATTTCCGGAAGAATTAAAGGGTGCAAAAGTCAATGTTTTTGGAAAGCTGAAGTACTCGCACAGGTATGGAGAGCTTCGAAAACTAAAACGATGCGAATGATCTCTGCATTACACAGTGCCACTTTGACTGACACTCAAAGAAAATGTAGAAAAACCAATAACACAACAAAAACCCTGAAAGTGTATAAGACTACAACAAATGCATGAAAGGAGTGGATAAGGCAGACCAATATTTGAGTTACTACCCTATATAAAGAGAAACTATAAAATGGTCAAAAAAGATTTGCATGTACTTCTTTAATTTCGCATTATTTAAAGCGTTCCGTAAATGGTAATGTTTCAATACTACCCACAAGAGTCTCCATTTTCACGATTTTTTTTATTGAAAGTGGATAAAAGACCATGTACTTGCGTCTGAGCAAAACTTGGGGGTTGCCACTACATCGCGTAAGTCTCATCATTACCCGGTTGACGACAGACTTTCCGGTCACATAAAGCAACACTAGCTAATACTTATTTCCGAAACGAATAATCGAAAACGAAGGAACTGCCATGTATGTTCCAAAAACAAAAAAAAGAGAGCATCTAACTTAATGTGCAAGTCTTGTGGTGTTGCGTTACATCTTGGAGTCTGTTTTGCTGCATATCATACGAAAGAGAAGTACCAAAGAAAAGGCAGATAAATCGTGCGGTAGCGTTTTCTCTTCCCACGCCCGGGTTCCCGGGTTCGATTCCCGGCGGGGTCAGGGATTTTCTGTGCCTCGTGATGACTGGGTGTTGTGTGACGTCCTTAGGTTAGTTAGGTTTAAGGGGACTGATGACCATAGATGTTAAGTCCCATAGTGCTCAGAGCCATTTGAACCAAAATGCAGATAAACAAATATACGAAACAAACAAATTTTGTATTTATTTACGTACCGGTATGTATATCTTCGAAATGAAAGAAGATAATCAGGTAATCTCCGTTGACAATATGTAATTTTTTTCAACTAAGAAAGTTGCAGGATGTTATCTCCCCTCTGGAGAATGATTGAGGATCAAGCGTATCTGAGTGGGACAAGTGAGACGTGGGCACACCTTAAGCAAGTGGGATTATTGTGAAAGAGCTGCACGTAACTGGGATGCGGGGTACAGGCAATTAGACGCCTTGTGGAGAACTTCTCAGTCCTTTCTTTTAAAGGTCTTACATGAAGAAAGATCCAGCGCTCTAAAATTCAAACACTCACCTGTAGGTAGCTTCAGTATTTATTCCACAATGCCGTATAATAACAATGAAAAATAGATGTCGTTCTAAGCGGTGGACTTCTGTTATTTGTATTTGTTGCAGTCAGTACTTTCCTTGGAAAAAGCACCACATGCACTGTGACCTAGCTTTGTGTAGACTTTAAAAAGTACACACATACATATTTGGTGGCTGTTTTCGTTAATGTCTCTTTAATATATAAATAGCATACCACAGCCAGCCACTAAACTTTAAGTTTTTTATTTACGATGGGTTTTTGAGGCTTTGATCATCATAAGGCAGTTTCAGTTTGCATTGGTCCTGGGAAATTAACGAGTTTCAAAATATGCTAAAAATATTGTAAGTTTTCACTTTGATTGTAGAATGCTTTCGGAGGATTATCGAGAAGAAGTATCAACAGTATTTTAAATTTGTCACTTTAACCGCAGCGCGCTTTCAGTTGGTTAGTATGAAAAAATGTTTAGAATATTTTATCATATTGATTTACAGAATTATGTCGATTGAGTTGTAAGAAGAAGCATTTGTCCTTACCAGTCCACCAATCCACCGAAAGCATTCTGCAAACAGAGTGACAGGCATTCAACATATTTGACATCGTAGGTTTACTGGGTGAAATACGGCATATGACACTACTCGCCTCTATTAAAGCATTACCATATGAATTCCTTTCCTTTTGACGACTAATGAACGCTACTCTATTTGCCATTTATTATTGTGACTCTTCTTATATAGAATCAGACATTAAATTTGAAGTCAGTTTCGGATAAGATATACTCTATTTGGTTCATCATAAAGCTAGTATCAACTTAGCAGATATTTATTAGCGAACGGACTCGCACTCTATTGTACTGACACTTCAACCCTCTGGCCAGGTGTGTGGTTCAAATGGCTCTGAGCACTATGGGACCTTACTTCTGAGGTCATCAGGTCCCTAGAACGTAGAACTACTTAAACCTAACTAACCTAAGGACATCACACACACCCATGCCCGAGGCAGGATTCAAACCTGCGACCGTAACAGCGGCGCGGTTCCGGACTGAAGCGACTAGAATCGCTCGGGGCAGGTGTGTGCTGCGGTTTCGATTCACCCTCCGTTGCTGTTAGCCAAAGATCTGCCAAACATGCTACGCCACTGATCAGACATGCAAATAACCGAAAACATAAATAAAATAATATTACGACACCCATAACTTGACGGGCGAGGAAACTGTAACTTCTCAAGCTTAAATTAAATACATCTGCCAGCTGATGATGCTGCAAATCCCCCCGAAACGCTTCGTAAAAAAAAAAGTAAAGTCCTGAAAAGTCAAGAGGCTTGTGTTCTTATTTAGTCTCCTCGGTTCTTGTGTAGGATACATACAACTCTTACTGTTTTCCAGTTAGAGAAAAGAGATGCAGCATTTGTGACTGCGAGAGCCTCTAGTAGCAGGAGCAGAATACTTCGTGAATGACAGACCGACAGGTCAGCTATATTCCTGTGCCTGTCTTGGGTATGGCATCCGATACTACAAGACTAATTTGTGTTTGCTTCCAGACTGTAAAATGCGACTAATCAAATTTAAGAAGTACTACTGTGAAGAAAGGCACAGACCTTCAAAACAGTAACCATGTTTTAGGATTTAAGGGAATATTGGGTGAGGAATCATCTGGAAACTGTTTAGGAGAAACTAGTGTTAATCATAAACGTTATGAGTTTAGCATTAAAGTAAGCTGCGGGCATATGTTTATTGAAATAGTGTAATATGATAATATCACACGTATAACTTTAACAAGTGGCATGTGAAGTATCTCATTTTTCTCAGACAGGCTGTGACAAAAAGGTAATAAAGGTGAACGTGAGAGCAAATCATGCCTGTCGGGACGATGTAAACATATTGCTACATTGTGCTGCTTTATTAATAGTGAAAGAAGTTTTTCTAAAGCAACCGTTTCGCAACGGTGCGAAAATCCTGGTCGTTCATGTTTCAGCTTGTACTACAAAGACGAAACGGTTGAAGAAGTGTTTCGCGACAAAAAGGACACAGATTCTATTATAATTGTAGCAACAGGTCAGCAATCTATTAATAAACAAGACATATTTGGAAAGGTTTACGAGGTTGAGTGTGCCTTTTCTCACAAGTTACGAGAAGAATGTGAAAGTGAAGCTAAGGTTGGATTCAACCCAATGTGACGCGGTTGAACAAAGTGAATATAGTATGTTCTTTCAGTATAACCGACGATAGAACAGTTACTATTACCCTTCCTTGAGCATGAATCTCTAAATTCAGTCATCTTTACACTAGCACGCTGTTTTATTCGAATTTCTTAAAGCTCTCAGCATTCTTTATCTTTATTCTTCAAGTCTACATTTTCATTTCTCGACATAGCAACACTGTCGACTAGCACTTCCTCTCAACCAGAGACCAGTTCATCACTGCAGAGTGTTCGACTTTGTTGATAGAACCAAAACCTCACCTCTGCTTGCACCTTCCGGAGTGAAATACGTGAAGGCGTTATTTAACTTTTGGTAACGGATGAAAATCGGATGAGGCTAAGTCGGCACTGTAAGGAGGATGCTAGATGAAAGAGAACCCAAGGGGTCGGATTATTGCGGATGTTGTTGTCATATTGAAGGAGAGCGTGCTCCATGGGTGGATGAACTTTTCGAATTCGAAACTCTATTACAACACTCTGTTCCACAAGCAACCACGTAGTTGAACTACACACCGACATGTTACTCGCAACATTTCGGAGACCTCTAACGACAGCGAGTAGGAAATATGTGGGCATTGGCCCGGGCGTCAATTCAGGGACTGCCAAATTCGCATTTTTGAGGAAAAAAACCTAGTTTCACAAATCATTTTGCATCGAGCGAACGTTGGTGTATCGATTATTCACATTATTTTGAAAGCGCACATCTGTTGGTTTCTGAACATTTTTGATCACATTCTATCTTCATTTTTGATCGAATCATAAGATTATTTTTGAATGCGTGCATAGTGTACGTGATGTCTCTGCCAGGGGAATCCCCGTCGCATCTAGAATTAAAAAAACCTTTACAGCAGACAAAAGGGGACGGAGCTACGTGACCTGACTCGAGAAAACGGGTGAAAGTCAATCGGTTTGTTTATGCGGTTGATTGGGTGTGCGAATTATCATTGTTGCTATAATTATTAGCGAAATCCATATAGTCGGACTACCAGAGTGAAAATAAACGACTAACAGGAGTAACAAGTAAGAAAGATTATAAGAAAGATTACATATTATCTTCTCGGTGTATATTTGCCTTATCGCTGCACTACTAAGGATCAATTGTACAGTTCCCGGATGGCAACCGCTTAGTTCGAATTGTAGTCTCGGAATAGCGCGGAAAGCGCGTTGTACGAACACGTAATTAAGCCTGACCGGAGAGTAAACGCGGGGTAACTAAACCGCTGATTCCGGCAAGGTTAGTGAAGTAAACTGGAGAATAAGTTTTGACAATGGCAGGAATAGTTACAGAATTAGTGATGAGAATATTATTTGTTAGAACGAGGATGGAGAAGAAGCGTGCATATCACACAAATTATATGGAAGAATATGACGATTCGATATATATTAATTTCGTGCTATTGCTTTTCGGCCTCATGCTTGAGAAACTGGAGCGTATGAAAACAATTTCCTAACATAAAACTTTCTTCTTGTAGTAGGCTTAAGTGGCATTTGATATTGGTACGTCGTGAATTATATTCTGTCGTGTTATTCATGTAAATGAGATATATAAAAAGACCATTGGTGCCAAAACAGTCTCACTTATTTGGCGTGTGCTATAATTGCTGCAATATTAGAAAGGCCTAAATCATTTTATCTTGCAGACAGTGGCGAAACAGATGTAATAAAATCGAGACACCGCCCCAGTCGTGGGTACTATTCGAATTAACAACTTCTTCTGTATTAGTCAGCGACTTTTTGATTTTTCATGTAGCAAAACGGTTGACGAACTTTGATGAGGTAATACTCGCAGATTCTTCCGCAGAAAGGAAAGCATGTCGTGCAAAACAAGATTGGAGAGGAAAAAAATGCTTGTACCTGAGTATTGAAGAGATGTGTGCCGTCTTCCAAGGCTCTTGTGTTTACTGTTTTTTTGTATCCTATATTTAATTTTATGACACACAAAAGAGAACGTAATTAGCTGATAGGCAAATTGTATGAAGAGTTCTTAGTGTCCCGATTGCAAATACTCCAACCTAGCATAAATTGTGAGGGCTTTTTCGGAAAGGGGATAGGATGTCAAACAGACGTACCGGAAGCAGGACAGGCACCACAGAACGTTTTAATTTCCGCAGTCCTGAATGTAGATTTGATGACTTTCATTCCAAAATATACAAGTTTGAATTCCACACAGCGAAATACAGTGACGTGCGATAGAAGGATGCCGTGTGAGGAGGTATGGCGCAAATAACACTTACATTTTCTCGAACATATATGTTTTATATGCCAAACCCTTCAGAAAGATGGGCGCTACAAAATGAACATTTTTTAAAAATCGATTTAAAAAATTTTTTGACGCCCTGTCTCAAATGCTCGAGGGTGGGGGAGAGAGAGGGGAGGCGTGAGGGCGCCTCTATCAAGTTTTTGCCCGGTTAGGAAATACACTATGTGATAAAAAGTATCGGGACACCTGGCTGAAAATGACTTACAAGTTCGTGGCGCTCTCCATCGGTAATGCTGGAATTCAGTATGGTGTTGGCTCACCCTTACCCTTGATGACAGCTTCCACTCTCGCAGGCATACGTTCACTCAGGTGCTGGAAAGTTTCTTGGGGAATGGCATCCCATTTTTCACGGAGTGCTGCACTGAGGAGAGGTATCGATGTCGGTCGGTGAGGCTTGCCACAAAGTCGGCATTCCAAACGGTTCCAAAGGTGTTCAACAGGATTCATGTGAGGATTCTGTACAGGCCAGTCCATTACAGGGATGTTATATTCGTGTAACCACTCCGCCACAGGCCGTGAACTATGAACAGGTGCTCGATCGTGTTGAAAGATGCAATCGCCATACCCGGATTGTCCTTCAACAGTGGGAAGCAAGAAGGTGCTTAAAAGATCAATGTAGGCCTGCGCTGTGATAGTGCCAAGGAAAACAAGGGGATGAAAAACACGACCACACCATCGCGCCACCGCCTCAGAATTTTACTGTTGGCACTACACACGCTGGCAGATGACGTTCACCGGGCATTTGCCGTACCCACACTCTGCCATCGGATCGCCACATTGTGAACCGTGATTCGTCACTCCACAAACGTTTTTCCACTGTTCCATTGTCCAATGTTTACGCTCCTTAGACGAAGCGAGGCGTCGTTTGCCATTTACCGGCGTGATGTGTGGCTTATGAGCAGCCGCTCGACCATGATATCCAAGTTTTCCCACCTCCCGCCAAACTGTTGTAGTACTTGCAGTGGACCCTGATGCAGTTTGGAGTTCTGTGTGATGATCTTGACCAGGGGTCTCCAAACTACGGCCCGCGGACCGAAACCGGCCCGAGAGGGCCGGCAAACCGGCCCTCGTTAGCTGGCCGAACATGCCCGGTATCCGGCATGCCAAATACTTGAGGTGGTATCTATACTGCCAACAATTGAGTTTCGACGCCAATCGCGACTTTAATTACTAGGTTAAATATTCACAATTACACTGTAGTTCTACTAAAAATACAGTGAAAAAATACTCAAGTCGTGCTATACTAATTTCGATTTTCAGATTTTCCTTGTCTATTCGAATTCCAACTTTGAATTGTCCCACACGTCGTCGTCGTCTCACTTAGTAGTACAGAGCATAAAACACTAACAAACTCGTGAGACACTTGCAACATAACACAATCGCGCAACAGAACTACACTCCTGGAAATTGAAATAAGAACATCGTGAATTCATTGTCCCAGGAAGGGGAAACTTTATTGACACATTCCTGGGGTCAGATACATCACATGATCACACTGACAGAACCACAGGCACATAGACACAGGCAACAGACCATGCACAATGTCGGCACTAGTACAGTGTATATCCACCTTTCGCAACAATGCAGGCTGCTATTCTCCCATGGAGACGATCGTAGAGATGCTGGATGTAGTCCTGTGGAACGGCTTGCCAAGAAATTTCCACCTGGCGCCTCAGTTGGACCAGCGTTCGTGCTGGACGTGCAGACCGCGTGAGACGACGCTTCATCCAGTCCCAAACATGCTCAATGGTAGACAGATCCGGAGATATTGCTGGCCAGGGTAGTTGACTTACACCTTCTAGAGCACGTTGGGTGGCACGGGATACATGCGCACGTGCATTGTCCTGTTGGAACAGCAAGTTCCCTTGCCGGTCTAGGAATGGTAGAACGATGGGTTCGATGACGGTTTGGATGTACCGTGCACTATTCAGTGTCCCCTCGACGATCACCAGAGGTGTACGGCCAGTGTAGGAGATCGCTCCCCACACCATGATGCCGGGTGTTGGCCCTGTGTGCCTCGGTCGTATGCAGTCCTCATTGTGGCACTCACCTGCACGGCGCCAAACACGCATACGACCATCATTGGCACCAAGGCAGAAGCGACTCTCATCGCTGAAGACGACACGTCTCCATTCGTCCCTCCATTCACGCCTGTCGCGACACCACTGAAGGCGGGCTGCACGATGTTGGGGCGTGAGCGGAAGACGGCCTAACGGTGTGCGGGACCATAGCCCAGCTTCATGGAGACGGTTGCGAATGGTCCTCGCCGATACCCCAGGAGCAACAGTGTCCCTAATTTGCTGGGAAGTGGCGGTGCGGTCCCCTACGGCAGTGCGTAGGATCCTACAGTCTTGGCGTGCATCACGCGTCGCTGCGGTCCGGTCCAAGGTCTACGGGCACGTGCAACTTCCGTCGACCACTGGCGACAACATCGATGTACTGTGGAGACCTCACGCCCCACGTGTTGAGCAATTCGGCGGTACGTCCACCCGGCCTCCCGCGTGCCCACTATACGCCCTCGCTCAAAGTCCGTCAACTGCACATTCGGTTGACGTCCACGCTGTCGCGGCATGCTACCAGTGTTAAAGACTGCGATGGAGCTCCGTATGCCACGGCAAACTGGCTGACACTGACGGCGGCGGTGCACAAATGCTGCGCAGCTAGCGCCATTCGACGGCCAACACCGCGGTTCCTGGTGTGTCCTCTGTGCCGTGCGTGTGATCATTGCTTGTACAGCCCTCTCGCAGTGTCCGGAGCAAGTATGGTGGGTCTGACACACCGGTGTCAATGTGTTCTTTTTTCCATTTCCAGGAGTGTATATGCTCTGGCTCTGCTACTCGCTACAAGACTACATAACTATACTTATTGTTGCACCGCTTGAAATAGCAATGCGTTGACATACTCTATCTCTGTTACGTCTTGCAGTAATAGTGTTGCTAACAATTGTTTTTAGGTTTCGTTAAATTTGCAGGACGCTTTCGTGAAGAATGTGCAGTGACATAGGTACTTTTTTTGGTGAAATTCGCCAGAATAAAATACGCCAGTATTTCGGTCAGGTACGTCCACCAATCAAAATTATGTAATTGAATAAAATCGTAGTTCGTTTTAGTGGTTGCTATCCTCACAACCTTAGATTTTTGCGATTTCATCTTTCCTATAGCCTTACATTACGGTGGTCATGGAGTGCTTTAATGTCACTATGTAGATCTTGGCCCTTATGACTTGGTTGAAGAGTGAGTGTGGCCCGCGGACTAAAAAGTTTGGAGGTTCCTGGCTCTGGACAGATGTCTGCCTGTTAAACATTACGACGCTCTTCAACTGTCGGCGGATTCTGTCAGTCAACAGCCGAGGCTGCTTGTACGCTTTTGTGGTGTACGTGTTCCTTCACGTTTCCACTTGACTATCACATCGGAAATAGTGGACCTAGGAATGTTTAGGCGTGCGGAAATCTGGCGTACAGACGTATGGCACAATTGACACCCAGTCACATGACCACGTTCGAAGTCCGTGAGTTCCGGGGAGCGCCCCATTCTGATCTGTCATGGTGTCTGATAACTCATGAGGTCGCTGATATGGAGTACGTGACAGTAGGTGGGAACACAATGCACCGAATATGATAACCGTATGTTTTTGGGGTAGTCTGGATACTTTTGATCACATAGTGTATGTTGGTTCTACTTCTCTCTAAGTGCACTGGCAGTTTTGATATTTTGCTTCAGAAGTTAAAAGGCGTTATAAGAGGGGACAGGAACCTTAAATGGTTTTCCGGGTTTTGTAAGGGGTACCACTGTGTACGACCTGATATACATATATCAAGTTTTGAAAGGATTCTGGAATTGGAACACAGTGCTTTGGCTTCTGAAGCGGCACAAGATCGTACCTCAGCTTACGTACTGAAGAAAGAGGTTTTTTCAAGGTGGTGGGTAACGCACAAGGAGGAGAGTGTCTAAAACTTGAATTATTCACGAGAGGGAAATAGAAACAATATACCAGAAAATCAAAATTAGTCCACCTTCTGCACTCGAAAATTCTATCTCTCCCGGGTTACACTGGACTCGCATTCGGGAGGACGACGTTTCAATCCCGTCTCCGGCCATCTTGATTTAGGTTTTCCTTGATTTCCCTAAATCGCTTCAGGCAAATGCCGGGATGGTTCCTCTGAAAGGGCACGACCGATTTCCTTCCCCATCCTTCCCTCACCCGAGCTTGCGCTCCGTCTCTAATGACCTCGTTGTCGACGGGACGTTAAACACTAATCTCCTCCTCCTCTCCCGGGTTATAGATTGACTGACAACAATCAATTGCAATGTCTACCTTTGGTCAATGCCGGGTTACCAAGCGTATAAGTATTTCATTCATTGCGCTGTCTCACGATGTCTAATGACCACTAAGGTCGCTGATATAGAGTACCTGGCAGTAGGTGGCAGCACAATGCAGCTAATATGAAAACGTAAATTTTTAGGGGTGTCCGGTTACTTTTGGTCACATAGTGTATCGTAGATACGGGGCTGAGTTGTTCGGGGTGTGCCACGAGGCAATGCACTCGCGGAGACGGCTGCCTCATGAATGGAGGCGGCGTCTGGGCGGCTGCGAAACTCGCCCGGGCGCTGCGCGCGCACCTTCTGCCGCCTCCCCCTCCACGCCCCCTCCCCATCCCCCTTCCCGCAGAGCGGCGGTCAGGGGCGCAGCGCAGCGCCGCGACGCCGCGGCCTGGGCCGCGCCGGGGGCCGGCGGCGGCGGCGGCGGCGTCGCGCGCGCCCCCAGCGGCCGCCGCGGGAACCAGCCGGCGGCTCAGTGCGTGCTGGGAGCCCGGCGAGCGCGTGCTGCCCGCCCCACGCACCCAGCCGCAGCCGCAGCCCACACTCGGGCGCTCCACGCGGACCGGGCCCCACCGGACTGGGCGCTACCCACCTCCTTCCTCAACTCCTTCCTCTCTCTCTCTCACTCTCTCTCTCTTTCTCTCTCTCAAAGCCTTGCTTCCCAGCAACAACCCACAATTTTTTTTAAACAACTCGAGTTGCTCACCGCGTTTTGTTTACGCCCAATACTACCGGCGCGCGACGGTGACGTAGGCGTCGCTCCAGACAGTTTCGTGTTCGACGAAGCGCAAGGGGACGAGTGTCCTCGGAGGACTGCCTAGCGAGAGCGGCGTCCGGCGAGGGGAACAGCAGCGGCACCATGGCGACGCCCCCGGACAGCCCCATCGAGGACGTCATGTTCGAGATCGAGCCGTCGCGGGTGCCCAAACACCGGCCCGTGGCGCTCGAGGACCTCTGCCGGCAGACCAAGTTCACCCGGCAGGAGATCAGGGTCATGTACCGCGGCTTCAAGCAGGTGCGTCTGCTCACATCAATGCCCACCTGCCAGCTTTAGCAATACTAAGTTCTTGTGCTGCGAAAAGAGTTTTGCCAATACCTTCGGTACACAGACACTAACAGGTTTCCGCTTTACTCCAGTTAACAGCCAATGCGTAACCGAAAACAGTTTACCGCCGTTGTAAACTATCACAGACGTTTTCCCGGCGACATCGTACGCTTCAGCGCGTAAAGAAAATTTTCGGGCGCTCTAGTGTGCTCGAAGTAATGGTTCAGGCTTGAAACAAAATCCATGTGTGTTGATCGTGGTTCAGAAGTGGTAGCTCAAACTGCTACGCTCCAGTCACCTGGACTTACATTATCATTCAGTAAGTATAAACATTATCCGTCAACGTTCTTATCCCTTTTCCCTGCACCTGACGGTGTGGAAACATTGCCATCGACGATAAAGGAGTCTGCGACCAGTGAGTTGGTGATATTTGGTGTAACACTGTACAAGAAATTCAGCTTTCCACCAAGCAGCAGGGACAACTCATACAGGGAACTGCAATTAATAGCTTAAACATACACGTCGAAAGTAAATTTAAGTGTTAGCAAGTCTTTTTCCACATATTATTTTGACTTTCAGGCTTATATTTGTATACAGTATGTTTCAGAAGTGACGGTCAATATTCAGGTATATGACAGAAATGACCATTCGGAACAAGTCAAGTAAACACAATCTCTAAAGAGCATACCTTAAGAGCTATGAGTAGTTCTTGATCTTCCATTGCAAACTTTTTGCTGTCTATATTTTCGGAACTGGTAGTATGGAGCAAAACAAGAAAAAAATTTACTGTAAACATGTGCTGTAAAATGCATACCTTAAAAGGTACGAGCATTTGTCCATTAGAAGAGTTGTGTTTCCAAGTAGCAAACACGAATAAGTCCTCATAGCTCTTAAGGCACGCATTTTCGAGCACATGTTTACTGGGCATTTTTTTCATGTTTTGGTCCATACTAACACTTCCAAAATATGGAAAGCAAAGAGCTTGTAGTAGAAGAGACTTATTTCGCAGTACCGAAGATTGCTCATAACTCTTAAGGTGTGCGATTTAGAGCTCATATTTACTTGCCTTTTTTGTTTCGAATGATCATCCCTGTCATATCCTCTTCTGAAGCACCCTGTATACAGAGTGATGAAAGTTCCGCGCACTTCGACTTCGCAAAGCGATTCCTCACATACTAGCAATATAAAAAAGTCGCCTTGCGCATATTTCTGGCAGTAAATGGACCTTAAAAACTGGAACACTGGCAACATTGTAATCCCATGTACGATAACTAACTCTGTCAGCGATCAGTATTGGTGCTGTGCAGGTAGCGCAGTAAATAGCATTTTGGATTAGCATGCAGGAGGTCGATGGCTCGATTCTGCGTCGCGACGAATTGGTTTTTATTTGCCAATTTTGTTCTGCCAAATAATACTGTAGTATACACCTTTATTTAGGCCACAGGTATCTGACAGCTACGTAGCATATTCCTAACGTAATGTACTGGACCTGAAGGAGGCAACAATAATAGTTCGTACTAATCGTTGGGACCATTTGTGGAGGGGACACAGGAAACAGGTGTGGAATCAGGAAGATACAGTGCTACGAAATAGTTCGCTTCTACAACGTACAAAGACGTCCATTTCTGTGTTCATTGTACGTAAGTGCAAAGGCCCACTATATTCGCTGTACAGCGATTAACACGCTAGATACTGTACCACGCAGACTACATTTAAAAAAATTAAAACCAATTCGCCTCGTTCCAGAATCGAACCTTCGACGTCCCGCATGCTAACCAGAAACTCTGGCCGGTGCACCACATGCACAGCACTACTTTGATTTGCTGACAGAGGTATTACCGTACATGCGATTACAGACCTGGCCGATTGCCAATATTTGACGTCCACTTATTGCCGGAAATATCCACAGGACATCATCTTGTGAGAGACATTTTCAGTACGTGAAGAAATGTACTTCACCCTGTAGAAGCGAAACGTGGAGGATGCGCCATACAGAGAAGACGAGAATTGACGTTTTTGAAACATGGTGTTCCAGAAGAAAACTTGAAGATTAGATACGAAGATAGGGTTAGTAATTAAGAGCTACTCTATCGAATTGCGGAGAAAGGAACACTAGAGGACAGTTTGACTAAAAGAGGGGATAGCCTGATTGCACTCATCCTGGGGTATCACGAAATAGTTGATTCAGCAATGGAGAGAAGCGAGAAAGGTAAAAATTGTAGAGGGAGAATTAGGCTTCACTACAATACGTTCGAATCGATGTAAGTTACAGCAGTCATGCACAGACGAAATAGCTACTGTGCAGAGCTGTATCAAACAAGTCGTCAGAATGAAGCTATCAACAATAGGTTAAAAATGAAAAAATAGCGACAAAAATCATAATGTCATGTTCAATGCGTAGCCTAGACGGCTGAAAACACTAAACAAAATATTCAACTGGGAACAAAGTAACACATTCTAGCTCCAGGTGAGGAAAGTAACTGACCTTTTCTTCTGTGAAACATATTCGTTAATTTACTGGATGAGCGTAAATTCACCAGGTACAGAGAGAGAGAGAGAGAGAGAGAGAGAGAGAGAGAGAGAGAGAGAGGGAGAGAGAGCTTACATTAAAAAACGTCCTCTCTGCTATCAGGCCACCAAGACGTTACTTCCCGACGCTGGCCGGTCGCAGTTCCATCTAAAGGCTAAGGCATGTCGCAGTTTCGCAAAAAGCAGCATCTTACATAAAATCTCTGTTTTTATTATTAACTGTAAATGGTATACACTTAAGTTATACTTTCTTGTACAACTTTCTTTGAAGGTAATAGCACAGCATTGGACCAATTATCATCAAGTGATTGGTGCAGGCAATATACTGATAATCTAAAAATTGCTGGAACGACTGTGAAGTAATTGGAACTATATTCACAGTTTCCATACTTATGCTGCGTATGTGAGACTATCAGCCTCTTCGCTGAAGAATGGTACTGATAATTAAGCTTTATCCAAGATTATTATAGTACAAGTACCGATACGGAAATCTAAAGCTAGTCGAAAAAGACGTAACAGATTAACAAAACCACCAAAGTCATTTAATAAAATCGTGCTTTAGTGTACATGATAAACTAAATTTCGGTTTTCAGTGTGATCCACGTGGTTGCTGCTTGCAGCAATAGCTCAAGGGTCATTTTCATTTTACAGTTACGTTGTGACTAAACTGCTCTAATTTCGCGGAAGCGAACTCGGTTTCGAGAGGCCATACACGTTTGAAACAGAAAGAATTCTATACTCATTACCGTTCTTGAGTCGGGTGAAGTGTGGAGTCCACATCACCAATCGAGAGAAGTGCTGTACACTTCTCATTCGAATTATACCGGACTTGTATGGTGAGGTCTGGATGGTCTGACTATGCGTGATCTACGCAGACACTAGAATTTTTTATCGAGCGACAACTTTCCGAACAAGGTTTCATCCTTGTCAACTCAAAATACAAGTGGAAACTTTAAGACCTTTTCCGTGCATGGCAGTGTGGGGTACTGATGTGCATGAGTTTGCGAAAAATGTATGAATATTGTATTCCCTAACGAAGCTGTTAAGATCCATCGTACACAACTAAAACAATCAGAAACGATCGTCACATCGAGCAAAAGTGTGAATTTAAAACATGTAGTTAGCCTGTGTGCTTCCATAATCCGAACACGTCACCGTTGTACACGAAACGACAAAGAAATTACAGTGCAGCATTTCAGAGTAACGTGTTATGTGGACTCCAAGATATCTAGCGGGCAGCGAGTATTTCCTGGGGGAGAGCAACAGAATTCCAACATTAAACTAAAGAAAAAAAGTCGGAAATGATTATATATTCGGAGAACTCTCCTATTTTCGTTTACATGGTTCTTCGTTCACGTAAATACTAACTTTGGTCCTTTTATTTCACAAAGACCAATCAATTTTTAAATATACTTGTCTCATTTTCGTTCTACATGAGATGTGTGTTTATGACACATGAACACATAAGTACTTACGTCACCCAATAAGGTATACATTGTTTCCAGAAATTCCAGAAATATAAATCAACTATGAAATGATAAAATGAGAGCAAGCATGAAAATAGCAAGAAAATAAAAGGTGCGCAATGTAAGTATCGACGTGTCCTATTGGCTGCAGTATTTCTGAAAATCATAATAAATTCAAATGAGTTTGGTTAGATCAGTTTAAACAAACGTGAAATTCTCCGTACGTCATACTTTTTCTCACTTATTTGAGTTATGGGTATCGTATCACAATTAAAGGGACAAAGAGATCTTCTAAAGGCATTAGTAGTAGTATGGTTCTCAGAAAAAGACTACAACTTTGGTTTTAAAATCTGTAGTTTCTTCGATAACAGCGCACAAAGCTAGTACAAGCCTACTACGCGCTTCTCCGAACGGTTTTTAGTGACCGAGAACGTTCCTCATTCATCTGTCTACAAAATAAATGCGATTATACCCTTTACTTATAACCTTAATGTCAAAAACTGATCTCACAAAGGGGAAGACGTGCTGCAGTGTCAGTGGAAGAATGCCAGACTTCTTATTCAGAAGCCTTATCGTGTTTTGTGATCTTCAGCGTTAGGCCTGGTGCGATGCTGCACTGCACGCTATTCTGTGGTGCAAGTATCATTACCTTTGCATAACTAATGGCACCCATATTCCCTTGAAGCGGCTTGTTGCAATCAAGCCACACCTTCCTCTACAATCTTCACCTCACAAACTTACCAACGTTACCAAGTTAAATTCTCCGTAATGCCTCAGACTATATCCTGTCCTTTTTTTGGTAAAATTGTGCCATAAATTTTCGTTTCTCCTAGCTTCAGTTCTGTAGCTCATCATTATTTACGTGATCTATCCCTTAAGTCTTTAACATCTTCTGTAGTGCCAGATTTAAAAACCTTGTACTCACTTTTTACCTACACTGCTTCTCCCCACATTTCTCTTCCACAAAAGGCTACACTCTAGACAAATACCTTCAGAAAAAGACTTCGTAACAGTAAAATTCATGTCAGATACGAACATATTTCTGTTTTTAAGAACGCTTTTTCTGCTGTTACCAGTACGCATTTTATGTCTCTTCTACTTCTGCCATGTACGTCTACATCTACATAGATATTCCGCAAGCCGCCGTGCGGTGCGTGGCGGAGGGTAGCCTCTACCACTTCTAGTCACTTCCTTTCCTGTTCAACTCGCAAACAGAGCGAGGGAGAAACGATTATGCCTGCGTATGAGCTCTGATTTCTCGTATCTTGTCTTCGCGGTCCTTATGGGCACTGTATTTTGGCGGCAGTAGAATCGTTTGGGAGTCACTTTCAAATAATGATTCTCTAAGTTTTCTCACTAGTGTTCCTCGAAAAGAACGTCGCCTTCTCTTCAGGGATTACCATTTGATTTCCCGAAACATTTCCGTTACACTTACGTGTTGCTCAAACCTGCAGGTAACAGATTTAGCAACCTTCTTCTAAATTGCTTCGATGTCTTTTTCAATTCGTTCTAGTACGGATACCAAACACTCGAGCATTACTGAAGGGTAGGCCGCACCAACGTCCTATATGCTGCTTCACTGGTGGACCATTCTTCCTTAAAATTCTCCCAGTAAACAGAAGTCGGCCATTATCCTTCCCTACCACACAGTTCTCACGTGCTCGTTCCATTTCATACCCCTTTGCATCGTTACGTCCAGACTTTTGAACGACTGGACTGCGTCAAGCACAACACTAGTGTTGTTATATTCGAATATTACAGGTTTCTTCTTCCTACTCATCCTCATTAAATTACATTTTTCTACATTTAGAGCTAGCTGCCGCTCATCACGCTGTCGTCAGTTATTTTGCCGACCAAAGAGCAGAAACCGCTCACTACTTTTGCTGCTCCATTTTATAAACCAGTCCCCCCTCCAGCATTGTCTAATTTAGTTCGACAACATTTCATTGTCTTTGTTTCACTTTTGTTGATTTTATCTTAAATCTCTTTTAAAGATACTATACAGTCCGTTAAATTGCTGCTAGTCTTTTGCTGTGTCTGACGGAAGATCAATGTTGTCAGCCAGCAAATCTACCGTTTTTCTTTCTTTTCCCTGAATTTTAATTCCGTTTCCAAATTTCTCATCGCTTTTCTTTATTGCTTGCTTAGTGTAGAGATTTATCAACGCCGGGGTAGCCTACAACTAGTCTCACTCTATTCTCAGCTACTGTTTCTCATTCGTGCCTTTCGATTCTTTTGACTGCGGTCTAGTATCGATACAAGCTCTTAAACTATCGCTCCGTGTGTTTCATCCCAGATACCTTCAAAATTTTAATGAGTATATTCCAGTCAACATTTTCAAAAGCTGTCTCTAAACCTACAATTGATATAAATATCAAAAATATAGGAACAAACCGTTTTTGCGTCGATCAGAAGCTTAGTTGATACTGCAGAATAAATATCTTGTAACAGTCTACAGGTCCCCTCTAGAAAACTTTAAGTTGTTAATGAGAAATCTCGATGCGTTTACTTACGTGTTGGACAGAAAGAAGCAGCAGTAATTTGTATATTTCTTAAAAGATTTGTACAATAAAAATGAACTGAAGCCATTATTTATTTCAATCTAACTTCAGTAGTCAGTTTCCCAACTCGTGCGCAGTAAGAAAGCACGATCCTCGCTGATGATATCCTTATAGACAGTGCTCAGGCTGAAACAACTTGTACCCAATTCTTAATGGACTACCGGATCACGATGCACGATTAATGAGAATAATGAATATAGGACCTAACATTCTGCGGCAGGTTCATACGAAGCAATGAGATTTATTAATGACAACAGAATACAGGGCATTAAGAGTGTTAAAAGAGTTGATTGTGATAACGTGTACATTGAAAGGGATGTTAGTGTCGAAATCACTGCATTCGATAGTAAATTTGTGTCAATATTTGAAAGTAACTTTCCTGAAAGTTTACCCAGAAAATCGATTAAAAATACGAGCAAGCAATGGATAAATAAGAGAGTAAAAATCTCATGTAAGACGAAGACAGGGATTTACATAAAGGTCAATATCCTACGTTACTTGTATTCTGCAAAAAATGTTATAAAATTTTACGGAAAGTTGTTTTCCAGATGTAAGCGCTTTCTGACATAAATTAACAATGAAGATAATAAGATCAATACTATATGGCTTATTGTCAAACAGGAGACAAGACAGCTACTCATTGTACAAAGTACCTTAGCAGTTCAACTAAATAACTGATAATGTTTAAATCTGACTTTCCAAATCTAGCACCGTAAATAGGATTAAAGGGTTCGATTGATGAAGAAAACGAATATTTTAAAATGTCATTCTACAAATCTTTAAGCAGCTGGAAGTAGCACCATCTTGCTTCACTGGAAGTAACCGAATACTAAAAATTAAAAAAAAGCTCATGTGATATTGATGGAATTTCAAACAGAATTCTGGAAACTTATTCCAAAATAATAAGTAACGTGTTTAGCGATGTAATGCATCACCAACACAGGGAGTTTTTCCAGACAGATAAAAATATGCAATTGTTAAAACCTCTTTCTAAGAAAGGTGACGAGAAATACTTCCCCACTTTTCTTACTGACACTTTTTCAAAAATATTGGGGAAAGTTATGTACTCGGGAAATGTAGTTCGCAGTTAAGTAGATGCAATGTACTTCGAATATCATAGTCTGGATTCCCGAAGGCTTGCTCGACCGAGAATGCTATTGATACAGTCACTCACAAATATTAAAAGCCTTAAATAACAAAATATCGCTAGTTGATTTTTTTGTGTGCTCTTTCGAAAGCGTGTAAATATGTAGATCGCTTCACTCTCGTAGGAAAACTTAAGTTTATTGGAGCTAATGACTTTACACACAGCTAGTTTGAATCATACTTAACAAGCAGAGTGTAAAATGTTGTGCTGAGTAATTCAGACAATGTTGCAATGGTACAAACGTCTAGTGACTGGGGAGAAATCACAAAGGGAGTCCCTAAGGTTTCAAATTTTGTGTCCATTCCTATTCCTTATACAGTATACAGCGTGTTTATTTAAACTGAAGACACTGAAATATCTCGAAAACTGCTTATCGAATCAAAAACGTGTTGTAACTCCAATTTGTTTATCTCGGAGGGGGACATCGAGCGATACCGCACTCGACCCGCTACCCAACACCATGCGTGGGCGGCGAGGGGCAACTTCGAAATCTTCAATGGAACCCCGTTTTTGTTAAAAAAAATGGTTCACATGGCTCTGAGCACTATGAGACTTAACATCTAAGGTCATCAGTCCCTTAGAACTTAGAAATACTTAACACTAACTAACCTAAGGACATCACACACATCCATGCCCGAGGCAGGATTCGAACCTGCGACCGTAGCAGTCCCGCGGTTCCGGACTGCAGTGCCTAGAACCGTACGACCACCGCGGCCGGCCCGTTTTTGTTTATTGCAGATTACGATTCTACAACTAAGCGTATATACGTATTGCCTGAAGCATTTTCTTAGTTTTCCCAACGATGCCGCTGTAATCGGTGTAATAAAAATGGGAACACTATCGTAATTTACGACATGGTACTTGATGGCCCTTGAAAATTCAATGGTACGTGGGACCCCACATCAGTGGTCCCTAGGGTAGGACAGGCCAGGCCAGTATTTCTTAACTTCTGATTGGAAACCCCATTCGGAACGTTGTATGCCTCCAACGTATCGAACATGGGACTGCTGGGCGCAGCGCTGTGCCAGTGGCTCGAGGCGAACGCTGCTCTACTTTTCCAATTGCAGTAGTCGCTCAAACGTAATACAGCCGACTTCAACACAATTAAATATCCACTTTTCAAATGACCTTACATAGGACAGAAGCATATCTACGTGAATGTCAGTACAGGCGCTTCTGATGCGGTCGACCATGTCTTCACGGACTGTTGGCATTTGCTGGTACACCTTATCTTTTAAATATTCCCACAGTAAGAATCCGTGGTCATTGTCGCCGTTGGCGGCGTAGTGTTCCTGTGTTCAAGTCCTTTAAAGCAACAGACATTGACCTTGCTGTCCAGTTCAATAAGCACCAGCTTATTGGCGGTCCAAATGTCTTTCGTGGACTAAGAATGCACCTCACATGTGATGACAGTGCTGTCTTTGGGGCCAGTACATGGCTGACCTTGGCTGTTGTATGGGAGAACCATGCAGACAGACTATGGTGCCCTTGAAGCTTTCCCTGATGCAAACATTTTGGCTTGGAAGACATGGAGTATAGCGGAGAGTACAGGCCTACTTGCTAAGATTCCCTGTGGTACATTGTTTCCAGACAAGCCCTTTACTTTGTCTACAAGAAGAAATAAGGAACTGAATGTAGACGAGTATCTGTTTATATGGGTCAAATCCGGCGATCTAGCGGGCCACCTTTGCCACTCCACTGATCAGTGTAATCACGGTCTAATATCTCCCGTGCTTCAATTGCGTAATGCACTGGGCAACCGTCATGCTGAAACCACACACGTTGACGAACGTCCAGGGCAACATGCTGCAGTAGTACCGGTAGTTCCTATTTCAGAATTGTTCGACATTTGTGTCCGTTCAACGTGCCGTCGATGAAATACGGTCCAGTGGGTTTGTTCCACACGTTGCCACACCGTACGTTAACCGACCAAGGACGTTGTGGTCAAATTTCCATAACCAGTGGGGATTGTGTACACTCCAGTAATGCATGTTATGCCAGTTAACACAACCATGGTTCGTGAAAGCAGACTGTACCTCGGCAAAGAACGTGGAGTTCGTTTGCATTTCTTGACGTGCCTATTCACAAAACACTATGTGGTTATGGAAACCGCTGCCATGAAGTTCTTGATACAGTGACATGCGGTAATTGTGATACTTATGACAATGAAGTACTGCGACAATATTACAAATGCACATACCGGAATCACTGTGTAATTACCGGGCACTTATCCGTGGGTTGTGGCACACTGCCAGCTAGTACAGCTATTTCATTAGCTTCTCCTGTAACATGTTTCTTCGTTTCATTTTGCCGCTCTGTACGCTGCCATCAGAAATAAAGGTGCTCACAACATCGTAGAAGAAAGAACGAGAGCGAGGTTTCTCTGGAAAACGCACGGCATGCACGCCTCAACGTTTCTCTTACATTTTTCGTAAGTAAGGATAATTTCAGAATTTTCTTCTGTGGTTGCAACTTTCATCGTCGTGTTGCTTGTCTGTTCTCCAAATTATAGATAGGTCTGGAGGCAATACGCACTGCGCACGTACTGTAATGTTTGGAGCCGCCATCTGCTCCACGTCTCCACGGTAGGTGAGCTCAGGCCGCAGTGTCCTGTCTGTTATGATGCGTCGTTGTTCCCTACACGGCCACAGTGGCGTGACGGGTACCCTCCTGTTCGATATGTCGCACGAATACAACGTCGCGAACGGGGTTTTCAATTAGAAGTTACGAAATACTGCCTGTCCTAACCGCGCAGCATGGAGGTGGGGTCCCTCGTGTCACTGGATGTTCAAGGGCCATTAAATACCGTGTCGTAAATTATGATTGTGGACTCATTTCTATTCCTCCGATTACAGCGCCATCTGTGGCGAAACGAAGAAAATGCTTCAGACCAAATGTACGTACCCAGTGAAGCTTTCAAAATTTTTCTCCACCACTCAGGCACGGTGTGTGGGCGGAGTGGGTGGGAACTTGGGGAGGGGGAGGGGTCGAGTGTGGTATCGTTGGATCTCTCCCTCCGGGACCAACAAATTTGAATCACCACTTGCTTTGGTCCGATATGTAGGTTCAGAGATAATTGAATGTCTTCAATTAAAATGAACACTCTGCGTGCGATTGATGTTTCACTTATTATTCAGAAGGCAGAGTGGCACGTTTTACAGGCGAAACAGAAGAGATTGTTAATAATTTTTTCAAACAATTATAAAGTGGTTTCCAGAAAATAGTCTCCGTAACTGTTGAGGAAACACACTACATTCAGTTGTATACACCAAACCGAGTCATGCCAACATCTGGTGTCGCACATGAAGAGAAGTCAGTAAATAGGATAGCATGATCCAAATTTTTAGCTACACCGTACTGACGAAAACGTGCCTGGATGAAGCATATCACTCAGTTCTTGAAGCAATTAAGTTCAGCCTCTTTTGTTATTCCTCTAACTGCTGGTCCTGGAAGCAAACGAATCAACCTCTTGAAATGTTTTGCATTCTTTCACTCAATAATGTCTTATGAAATGATTTTCTGTGGTAACTCATCATTTAGAAAGAAAATATTGATTGCACAGCGGCGAGCAGTAAGAATAATATGTGATGTTTACCATCAGTCGTCATGTAGCTACCTCTTCTAAGATTCTGCACCATCAGAATACAACTATTCGTAAACGAATTTCTGAAGAATAGTGATGTCGATACCTACAACATTCGAGGAAAAAATGACCTCTACTACCCTTTATCAAAGCTGTAATGGGCGCTGAAAAGACTTCAATATGCAGATACAAAACTTTTTGATAGTTTGCTCAATAACGAAAAATTTCTAACTGGTACCAAACCAAGTTTTACATCTAGCCGGAAATCATTCCTTCTAATTAACTCCTCCTATTCCATGGACGAATTTCTGTTCATAAACAGTTAGCCTGTAAGAAATAACCAGTTTTTAAGAGTAGTTGCTAGAGTAGGACTAAAAAGTAAGATGTTCATCAGTGTTAATATTAATAATGTACACATCTACTGTAAATTGAGTCCTTCCATATCATTTCGATAAAAGAATTGTTTACACTTGACTTATTAACTTATTTGGCCTTTTCCTGCCTGTCTTCTGAGATAAGACGCAGGGTCATTATTGCGTTCTATGTTTCAACAGTAGTTCTGCACACGAAGCGATATTCCACATAGTCGAATCGTAACAGTTTGTCTGTCCTTCTGTAAACAATTCGTGTCGATAATTTGCAACCATGATTTGTTAAACTTATGGTTCGGTAATATTCTCATTTGTCAGCATCTGGCTTCTTTGAAACTGGTACTGTCACGTTCTTCTTGAAATGTAAGGCTGTTTCGCCCGTATCGTACGTCATGCAAATGCTTTTGCCATCGCTGGAACTACTAAGGATATCAATTATTCTGGTGGAATGGCGTCTACTGTAGGTCTTAGAATTAACACCATTTATGTAGTTTGTGATTCGTTCGTCGACTAAAGTTTTTCTTTTTTCACACTAATCACGCAACTATTTCACGCTAGATGCATGTTACCTGTAATTCAAATAATTCAAACATACCTTGATGCCTATCGGCTCATCGTCAGGCAATCACTCGACATTAACCTAATGTCTGCGACATTAGCGATGGATTACGACCCCCTGTTGATATTATATTATGGTACTCAGCTCCAGTGTTTCTACCTGGCGTGGCAGAGTTTCACGCACACTGTTTTGATTTCAGCACTTGAATATATTGGATTCACGCTACCCAGAATCGCTGTTCAGTTATCGTTACCGTGCATCAATAACAGTGGGCGATGCCGCATCACTGACGATGCACAGTTTAGGTTAACTTTAATGTAATAATGTAATATATTTTCTAAATGGTCACCTGACGAAAAGATGAGGCCTGAAACGCGTATCGAACCTATAATAAAATGCGCATAGCATGAAATAATACTTGTTTTTCATATTGTAATTGCAGTGTCCATTGTACAGATACTGGCTTACATCACCAAAAATTGTCAGCAGGTTTTATAAGAATCTTTAGTCTATGTCTAAACTGAGTAGTTCCCACAATACCGTCGCATTAGATAGTAAGGAATGAGCAGATGCAAAGTTATCAAGTGATATTCTTTAAATGTGTGGTATTTCTACTACAAACGTCGTGCAGGTATTTTGGTTCTTGTTTCGATGTTGCGTGTGAAATGCTAGTGGCATTCCGCAAGGAAAATCAGAACAGTAACAAATAAGCGATTGTTACGTACGTACAGTGCACGGCAAAAGACGTAGTAACCGAAGAACTTCGTCCGTCCAAACGCGAAACTCTTGGCAAGACTGTGTCGAACGTACACTCTGCGGTCGTAAGACTCGAAGCATTAGCTTTCTTGAAACCTTGCCAGAAGCTGCAACCGCGCTCTCCTGCGCTCGGGGAAACAATGCGTCAAGCGCTAAGTACTTTTCCAGTTCGGGTACTTTTCCCGCCGCGCCGATCCTGTACAGTTTTATTCGATGCACGAAAGACGAATGACGCCGCCATCATATACCATCACGGACCACACATCAGGGCCGGGAGGCGCGTGCGCGATTTACGCGAAAATTAATTGCCTCCCTGTGAAGAATGACCAGAACATTTCTTGCTAACGATCTGAGAAGTTCTGAAGCAGCATTGTGTGATGCCAGCCTTACTGAATATATGACCGCCATTTGTAACTACACAGTCTTTCCGTAATGAGACTTTTCACGAATATTTATGGCGCGATGACTGCCTCTTATCGTCATATATTGACTCAATGTAGCCGAAAGCGCTGCTGCAATCCATCCAGCATGAGAAGATAATGAACCAGTAATCTACGCTCTTTTTCCTTAACATTCATATTCCTGCAATGAAAACTTCACTTGCAATAATACGAGAGGACTTCAAAAATTAAGTTGCAATGTTATTATGCCAGGCCAAGTAACTTATATTGAATGCTGCAGTACACGACAGACGCAAAAACGTGATACTGAAGGGTGAAAATTACTGAACTACACTCATGCTCATAAATTAAGGATAATGCTGATACATGGTTAAACAACGCTCCTGTGACCATGCGGTACATTTGACTTGCGGACGTCGCACTGTAGCGCTGGCAGCAGTTTACATACGCAGAGGTGTGTTGCTGCATGTCAGAGTACGGTGCAGCGAGTAAGTGTGCAGACGTTTTCAGACGTGGTAATGGTGACTGTGTGTTGAAAATGGCTCAAAGAACACATATTGATGACGTTATGGGGGGGTAGAATACTAGGGCGACTGGAGGCTGGTCAAAGACAGCAGGTCGTAGCATGGGCCCTCTGTGTGCCACAAAGTGTGATATCAAGATTATGGGAAAGATTCCAGCAGACAGGAAACGTGTCCAGGCGCTACAGTACGGGACGTTCACAGTGTACAACACCACAAGAAGACCGATGTCTCACCTCACGTGCCCGCAGACGGCCACTGAGTACTGCAGGCAACCTTTCTCGGGATCTTACCGCAGCCGCTGGAACAGATGCCTCCAGACACACAATCTACAGACGACTCAACAGACATGGTTTATTCGCCTGGAGTTCTGCAAGGTGTATTCCACTGAACCCTGGTCACAGGAGAGCCCGTAAAGCCTGGTGTCAAGAACAAAGTACATGATCATTGGAACAGTTGTCCCAGGTTATGTTCACGGACGAGTCCAGGTATAGTGTGAACACTGATTCTCGCCGGGTTTTCATTTGGCGTGAAGTAGGAACCAGATACCAACCCCTTAAGGGACCTGTATGGAGGTCGTGGTTTGATGGTGTGGGGTGGGATTATGATTGGTGCACGTACACCCCTGCATGTCTGTGACAGAAGAACTGTAACAGGTCAGGTGTATCGCGACGTCATTTTGCACCAGTATGTCCGCCTTTTCAGGGGTGCAGCGGGTCCCATCTTCCGCCTGATGGATGATAACACACGGCCCCGCCCAGCTGCCATCGTGGAGGAGTACCTTGAAACAGAAGATATCAGGCGAATGGTGTGGCCTGCCCGTTCTCCAGACCTAAACCTCTTTGCGCACATCTGCGATGCTCTCGGTCGACATATCGCTGCATGTCTTCAAACCGCTAGGACACTTCAGGAGCTGGTGCAAGAATGGGAGGCTCTACCCCAGCAGCTGCTCGACCACGTGATCCAGAGTATGCCAACCCATTGTGCATCCTGTATATGTGTGCATGGTGATCATATCCCATATTGATGTCTGAGTAGATGCGCAGGAAACAGTGGCGTTTTGTAGCACATATGTTTCGGGACGGTTTTCTCAACTTATCACCAATACCGTGGACTTACAGATCCGTGTCTTGTGTGTTCCCTACGTCCCTATGCTATTAGCGCCAGTTTTGTGTAGTGCCACGTTTTGTGGCACCACATTCTGCAATTATCCTTAATTTATGAGCTTGAATGTATATGCAATAAAATCGTCATAACCTCTGAACGGTTTGCGCTGGACGTTCAAACTGCACGATCGACAGCAGAGCATGACGGGAATTAGTAGGCGCATGCGCACGCGCCTTGTTTTCATCGGCCATTTGCAATTGAAAACGTCACGGTACAGCGTGCCTGAGTGTACAGCGCTTGTGAAGGCCCACTATATGAGCAGTAACAGCCCAGATGCGGCTCAAAGGAAGTTTGCGATCGAGTTGATGCTGAAGACAACCAGTCCAAGAGTGGTAACAATCAAGAATTTGATTCGCAAGTTTGAGAGAACGGGTAGTGTTCGTGAAGGTAGTGTTGGGAATGGCGGTCGTCCAAAAATGGTGAAAACGCTTGAAAAGATTGAGAAGACACGCGCTTTCATAGCAGCCCCAGGAAATAGTTCAGACGGGCTGCTGAACAGGTGGGAATCAAAGGGGAGGCAGTGTGACAAATTGTTGTTGAAGACCTGTATCAATACACATACAAAATTCAAACCCATCAGCCATTAAGCCTCAGGGCAATGGAACAGCGGTTGTGTTTCCCCAACACTGTTGTTCACATAATTGACGAACAGGACTTTGATGTGAATGTGGTTTGGTTTCGCAACGAAGCCCACTTTCATTTGGGAGGGTTCGTCAGTAAGCAAAATTGGCGCATTTGGTGGACTGAGAATCAGCATTTCGCGATCGAGAAGTCTCTTCAGCCTAAACTGGTGACTGTGTGGTGTACAATGTCCAGTCACGGAATAACCGCTGCGATATTCCTTGATGGCACGGTGACTACCGAACGGTACGTGAAGGTTTTGGAAGCTGATTTCATCCCCTTTATCCAGAGTGATCCTGATTTCGACACGATGTGGTTCATTCAAGACGGTGATCGACCCCATCGAAGCAGGAGAGTGTTTGATGTCCTGGAGCCGGCCGCTGGTGGCCGAGCGGTTCTAGGCGCTACAGTCTGGAACCGCCCGACCGCTACGGTGCTCAGAGCCATTTGAACCATTTTTGAACTCCGCAAGCTACCGTATGGTGCGTGATGGAGGGTGACCTGCCCCATACTGGTCATTCCCTTATCTGTTTCACTCGCAAATAAAACGAAGGAAAAACGACTGTCAATAAGCAGCCGTACTAGCCCCAATTTCTTTAATCTTACCTTCGTGCACCTTAAGCGAAACTACGTCGGCGGCAGTTGAATCGTAAGTCACTACTACCGTAAACGTAAGTCTACCAAAAATAGAATAATCATATATATATATATATATATATATATATGATTATTCTATTTTTGGTATATATATATATATATATATATATATATATATATATATATATATATATATGACCTGGTGAAAACACGATGCTCAGTAGGACCAAGTCTTCGTTGATAGTACAGGAGTGCTTCAGGGGTAATTGACTTGTATCGATAACACGACACCATCACCTAACGAACAGCAGTTTGATTATATGTTACGAACTGACGCTCTACAATGAAAGCTCCAAAATTAAACTTTCATTCATAATTGAAAATCGATAGAATTTTGTGAGCTTTTCCCTTGCTTTTGTGTGAGGAACCCACTCCAAAGATTGTACGAACACTTCCGATATTTTACTTAGCCATGATCTCCGTTTCTCGCCAAAGAGGTGAGAAAACTCATTCATGATAATAACGGAACTTTTTTTTGTCCAAAATATGATGTCATCGTATGGACTGAATTTTAAGCGCTAACATGTAGCTAATACATGGGTGGGAATAGCCGTTACAGTGATAAAGGCTGCAGAGTGCTATCTCTACAGCAAAATGGCTGACTATGGGCCCAGAGTCACATAAAATGTGAACAGCTATTACGGCAGCGCCGATGAAATATGTACGTTTTAGAGCAAACAGTGGACCGCTATGTTCAGGTTTAAGTACGCGATTGATGCAGCGGCACTAAAGTGTGAGTAATGTAACTGCCGCCGTAGCCATTATCCCCGTCAACATTATCCCTATCCATAAGTTCTCCTTTGAGACTGTGAATAACAGATCTGTAGAAGGATGGAAAAATTACACCGTCTGAGTAACCTTAATAGCAGCCGTTGTTACAGTTATGGCTAAGAGACACCTGATTAAAGTCTTCCACGGAACATTTTCTATTGTGAACGAACTTTCAATTTCTAACAGGAATCAATATGGCTCGTCATTATCCCTCTCGTTGTCGACAAAGTATCCAACATATTCTACCTTTCTGCTATAACTTTAGACGCAGATACTGTTTTCATATGCCGTCGTTGGCAAAGTACGGTTCTTATGAAGATCGCTGTGTATCGTATTACCTTAGCACGCTCTACGTTGGACGCCAAATTTTATGGCGGTTAAAAGTCGGGTTTCAATTTATACTATGACCAACCTGTCCTACCAGCCGGGTTTAATGGGTACTCTGTGCCATATTACTGCCGGTAAACCAATTACAAGCTGTTGTATAGAATCAGGAACAGTTTACATGATGGAAAAGTGGATAATAATGAACCACATCAACTAAAATAGCAAATACGTGATTATACAGGCCGTTACAGAAGAAAGTTTACAACACATTCATACAGGAGGTAGTACTGGTCAAAGGTAAAATAAGAGTTCCCATAATCATACTTTCGAAAAAGGGTGCATGTTGAGGTATGGGCCGTTTTACTTGTGATGAGCAAAGTGTAGTATTCCGCGGTTCAAATGCTTCAAATGGCTCTGATCACTATGGGACTTAACTTCTGAGGTCATCAGTCCCCTAGAACTTAGAACTACTTAAACCTAACTAACATAAGGACATCACACACATCCCTGCCCGAGGAAAGATTCGAACCTGCGACCGTAGTGGTGTCGCGGGTCCAGACTGTAGCGCCTAGAACCGGTCGGTAGTGTGTTCTGCACAGTTGATTAACAATTGAACGATGTCGGCGAGTGGTGTCAAAGTCAACATCGATATCGCAGCGCAGTGCCACCCACCGGCAAAATGTGCTCTTGGTGTCGGCATAAACCGAAGGTAATGGACCCGTGTGACTTGAGCAGACGTGCGGGATGCCTCGCAGGTGTTTGCGCGAACCGTACCGTCAGATCAGTGACTTTGAAAAAGGGTGCATTACTGGCACGAGCGAATGTGATGCATCCATGCTGGAAACTGTTGCTCGTCTGGGACCAAGTGCATCGGCAGTGCAACAGGTGTGTGCAGAATGGTTCACGGAAGGCCGTAGAACACGACTAGATGGGCCAGGTCACACCACCCAGACTGTCTCCCGAGCGAGAAGATGGTGACCTCATCCTAATGGTGTTGCAGAACAGATCTGCGACCTCTTCGGCTCTGGCGCAATCGTAGAACAGTGTAACAGTTCGTACACTATCAGGTGGTGACAGTCCGCTGCCGTTTATTACGGCATGGGATACGTACGCGTCGTTCACTTCTCCGCCCACCTCTGACGGATGTGTAGAAACATGATGGACGCCAGTGGCGTATGGAACGACGTCACTGGGGACAGGAAAGACATCAGATAGTGTTTTCGGATGCATTCAGGCCATGTTTGTTGAAATGATGGCCGCATTTTGGTTCGCCGCAGACAGGGGAACCGCATCACAGTTGCTGCATTCGCACGAGACGTACTGCAACATCTCGAGGCCTTATGGTGTGGGATGCTGTTGGATACAACCATAAACCACAGTTGGTGCGTGTCCAGGGCACTGTAACCGGTGCGGCCTACACGAGTAACATCCTGCCCCCCGTAGCCATACCCTTCCTGCACAACACCCCAGACACAATTTTTCATCAAGACAATGCATGACCACATGCTGCTGCACGAACACATGTCCTCTTGGTGTCGCAGGTTGTCAGCCTTTTGCCCTCGCCCACCACATCACCAATCGAAAATCTGTGGGATGTGGGGAAATGACGGGTTCAAAGCTGTAACCCAATGCCGATCCCCGAACTTTGGAACCAGAGGAATGCAGCATAGATGGCTGAACCACAGTACCACAGGAGGCCATTCGCGCCTTATACGTGTTGCAGCTGTCACGCACGGAGCACATTATCAGGGCCCATGGCGGACATAGTACCTACTGGGCAACAAGACTCATGCTGTACCGAGGTGACTGGAATGCTAGTCATTTCTGCATTACTAATATACATGTCCTATGAGTATGAATAATCTATCTCTATTCGTTCAAGATCTTCTGTTTTTTTCTGATCATTAGAGTATTAGAAGGTGGTGTGTATCATCTATTTCCGTGCGAGTAATTACCAGCACTGTTGCAGAACATTATCCTTACTTAAGGACAACGAGTATAGTTTATGCACGAGTTGGCAACACTCCATTTTCTGCGGTTCGTGCAACAGTACTTCACCGCAACTTGTCGTAGGCGATGAAATGCCGCGCGGAGTGGCCGATCGGTTTGAGGTACCTTGTCACGGACTGCGCTGCCCCTCCCTCCGGAGGTTCGAGTCCTCCGTCGGGTATGGGTGTGTGTGTTGTTCTTAACATACGTTAGTTTAAATAGTGTGTAAGTCTAGGGACCGATGACCTCAGCAGTTTGGTTCCTTAGGAATTCAGACACACTTGAACACTTGCGATGAACTGGTCGAGGAAGCGCGGCAGCACGACCCCTACCGGAACTGAATCCTTTGGACTTCTGGCTGTGGAAATATTTAAAGGCATTGGTGTATGTCCAGCTCACCGACAGTATGCAGACATTATACACTCCTGGAAATGGAAAAAAGAACACATTGACACCGGTGTATCAGACCCACCATACTTGCTCCGGACACTGCGAGAGGGCTGTACAAGCAATGATCACACGCACGGCACAGCGGACACACCAGGAACCGCGGTGTTGGTCGTCGAATGGCGCTAGCTGCGCAGCATTTGTGCACCGCCGCCGTCAGTGTCAGCCAGTTTGCCGTGGCATACGGAGCTCCATCGCAGTCTTTAACACTGGTAGCATGCCGCGACAGCGTGGACGTGAACCGTATGTGCAGTTGACGGACTTTGAGCGAGGGCGTATAGTGGGCATGCGGGAGACCGGGTGGACGTACCGCCGAATTGCTCAACACGTGGGGCGTGAGGTCTCCACAGTACATTGATGTTGTCGCCAGTGGTCGGCGGAAGGTGCACGTGCCCGTCGACCTGTGACCGGACCGCAGCGACGCAGGGATGCACGCCAAGACCTTAGGATCCTACGCAGTGCCGTATGGGACCGCACCGCCACTTCCCAGCAAATTAGGGACACTGTTGCTCCTGGGGTATCGGCGAGGACAATTCGCAACCGTCTCCATGAAGCTGGGCTACGGTCCCGCACACCGTTAGGCCGTCTTCCGCTCACGCCCCAACATCGTGAGGCCCGCCTCCAGTGGTGTCGCGACAGGCGTGAATGGAGGGACGAATGGAGACGCGTCGTCTTCAGCGATGAGAGTCGCTTCTGCCTTGGTGCCAATGATGGTCGTATGCGTGTTTGGCGCCGTGCAGGTGAGTGCCACAATGAGGACTGCATACGACCGAGGCACACAGGGCCAACACCCGGCATCATGGTGTGGGGAGCAACCCCCTACACTGGCCGTACACCTCTGGTGATCATCGAGGGGTCACTGAATAGTGCACAGTACATCCAAACCGTCATCGAACCCATCGTTCTACCATTCCTAGACCGGCAAGGGAACTTGCTGTTCCAACAGGACAATGCACGTCCGCATGTATCCCGTGCCACCCAACGTGCTCTAGAAGGTGTAAGTCAACTACCCTGGCCAGCAAGATGTCCGGATCTGTCCCCCATTGAGCATGTTTGAGACTGGATGAAGCGTCGTCTCACGCGGTCTGCACGTCCAGCACGAACGCTGGTCCAACTGAGGCGCCAGGTGGTAATGGCATGGCAAGCCGTTCCACAGGACTACATACAGCATCTCTACGATCGTCTCCATGGGAGAACAGCAGCCTGCATTGCTGCGAAAGGTGGATATACACTGTACTAGTGCCGACATTGTGCATGCTCTGTTGCCTGTGTCTATGTGCCTGTGGTTGTGTCAGTGTGATCATGTGATGTATCTGACCCCAGGAATGTGTCAATAAAGTTTCCCCTTCCTGTGACAATGAATTCACGGTGTTCTTATTTCAATTTCCAGGAGTGTAGGAGCGTGTGAGCAATATATATGACGCAATCAGAACGGAGCCAGGTCTGTTTGAAAGAGTGCGCGATTGACTGCGAAGAAGGGCTGAATTGCTTTCGGACATACAATTATATGAACTTTTCTTCTAGTTTGGTTTTGTAGGAAAACACCTTGTAAGACTCCTAATCGGTAGACTTGTGGCGTAAATTCACTGTGAAACTCTGAATTATCAACAGTATCCAACACTGTCTTCGTCTGGAAAACGTGCGTCTGTTGCGAAACTTCCTGGCAGACTAAAACTGTGTGCCGGACTGAGACTCGGGACCTTTGTCTTTCGGGGGCAAATGGTCTACCAACATTTTTTTCTAAAATCTCATTTTGTTAGATATTGTTCGTTGCACTTTTTGGGTGCGGACGTCCCGTTCAGGTTCATGGATGACCTATTCACGCAGTTTTTTATATTACAGGGGGCAACTAACCATCTGACCGAACACGCTAAGCTACCGTGCTGTTACCAACTGAGCTATCAAAGCACGACTCACGACACGTCGTCACAGCAGTACCTCGTCTCCCACCTTCCGAACTTCACAGAAGCTCTTTTGTGGATCTTGCAGAACTAGCACTCCTGGAAGAAAGGATGTTGGTGAGACATAGGCTTAGCCACAGCCTTGTGGATGTTTCCACTCTGCAGCGAAGTCTGTGACGAAGACAGTGGTGGTTACTCACGAATACTTGGAGTTCCATGGTAAATTAACACGACTAATGCACAGGAAACAGTTTGTACAATAATACTCTCTGGTTAATTGCGTTATTAAATAGTATTGCAGAACAAATAAAGAATTTGATCGAGTAACTGTTACATCTCACACTCAACTGGCCTCGGTGGTAGCTGAATTGCATATTGTTCTATGTGGTAACCCGAATGCAGTTGTATGATATATTACTAATTTTCATTTGGTGTTAGTGACATTCGGGTAAGGCGTGAGGAAGAAGAGGAAGTGGGAGAGTACAAGGTCTACATGTCAGGAGTCAAAGCAGGAATAGCACAATGGGGTGTAGGGCTTTACATCGGGAAAGAAACGGAACCCAGCGTACTTGCAACTAGGTATGTAAACGAACGACTGATGTGGATAGATTTGACAGTGTCTAGCAAGAAAATTAGGATTGTGTCAGTATATTCGCATTGTGAAAGGACAGATCAAGATACGATGGACAGTTTTTATAGGGCACTCAGTGATGTAGTTGTTAGAGTAAAGGAGAAGGACAGTGTTCTGCTCATGGATGATTTTAACGCCAGGACTGGAAATCGAACAGAAGGGTATGAAAAGGTTATGAGTAAATTTGGAGAGGATATGGAGGCCAACAGAAACGGGAAACAACTCTTGGATTTCTGTGCCAGTATGGGCTTCGTAATCACAAACTCCTTTTTTAAACATAAGAACATTCACCGGTATACTTGGGAAGGCAGGGGAACCAGATCTGTCATTGACTATATAATAACAGATCAGGAATTGAGGAAGGCTGTGAGGGATACACGTGTATTCAGGGGATTCTTTGATGACACTGATCATTATTTAATCTGCAGTGAAATTGGTATTTTGAGGCCGAAAGTGCAGGAGGTCAGGTCCATATGTAGGAGGATAAGAGTGGAGAAACTTCAGGATAAGGAAATCAGGTACAAGTACATAAAAACGATCTCAGAAAGGTACCAGTTAGTTGAATATAGTCAATTACAGTCATTGGAAAAGGAATGGACAAGGTACAGGGACACAGTACTAGAAGTGGCTAAAGAATGTCTTGGAACAGTAGTGTGTAAAAGTAGAATGAAGCAAACAGCTTGCTGGAATGACACAGTCAAGGCAGCCTGTAAAAGGAAAGAGAAGACGTATCAGAAATGGCTACATACTAGAACTCAGGTAGACAGAGAAAGTTATGTTGAAGAAAGAAACAAAGCCAAACAGATAATTGCAGCATCCAAGAAGAAATCTTGGGAAGACTTTGGAAACAGGTTGGAGACTATGGTTCAAGCTGCTGGAAAACCATTCTGGAGTGTAATTAGCAGTCTTTGAAAGGGAGGTAAGAAGGAAATGACAAGTATTTTGGTCAGATCAGGAAAACTGCTGGTGAATCCTGTGGATATCTTGGGCAGATGGAGGGAATATTTTGAAGAGTTGCTCAATGTATGTGAAAATACGATCAGTAATGTTTCATATTTCGAGGTAGAATGGGATAGGAATGATGATGGAAGTAGAATCACATTTGAGGAAGTGGAGAAAATGGTCAATAGATTGCAGTGCAATAAAGCAGCTGGGGTGGATGAAATTAAGTCGGAACTCATCAAATACAGCGGAACGTCAGGTCTTAAATGGCTACACAGAATAGTGGAAACGGCCTGCGAGTCGGGACAGGTTCCATCAGACTGGACAAAACCAGTAATCACACCAATCTTTAAACATGGAAACAGGAAAGACTGTAACAACTACAGAGGTATCTCTTTAATCAGCGTTGTGGGTAAAATCTTCTCAGGTATTGTTGAAAGAAAAGTGCGAGTATTAGTTGAGGACCAATTGGATGAAAATCAGTGTGGGTTTAGGCCTCTTTGAGGTTGCCAGGACCAGATCTTTAGCTTACGGCAAATGATGGAGAAGTGTTATGAGTGGAACAGGGAATTCTATCTATGCTTTATAGATCTAGAAAAGGCATATGACCGGGTTCCTAGGAGGAAGTTATTGTCTGTTCTACGAGATTATGGAATAGGAGGCAAACTTTTGGAAGCAATTAAAGGTCTTTACATGGATAGTCAGGCAGCAGTTAGAGTTGACGGTAAATTGAGTTCATGGTCAGGAGTAGTTTCAGGGGTAAGACAAGGCTGCAACCTGTCTCCACTGTTGTCCATATTATTTGTGGATCATATGTTGGAAACAATAGACTGGCTGGGTGAGATTAAGATATGTGAACACAAAATAAGCAGTTTTGCATATGCGGATGACTTAGTTGTGATGGCAGATTCGATTGAAAGTTTGCAAAGTAATGTTTCAGAGCTAGATCAGAAATGTAAGGACTATGGTATGAAAATTAGCATCTCCAAAACGAAAGTAATGTCAGAGGGAAAGAAATATAAACGGAATGAGTGCCAAATAGGAGGAACAAAGTTAGAACAGGTGGACAGTTCCAAGTACTTAGGATGCATATTCTCACAGGATGGCAACATAGTGAAAGAACTGGAAGCGAGGTGTAGCAAAGCTAATGCAGTGAGCGCTTATCTACGATCTACTCTCTTCTGCAAGAAGGAAGTCAGTACCAAGACTAAGTTATCTGTGCACCTTCCAAACTTTCGACCAACTTTGTTGTATGGGAGCGAAAGCTGGGTGGATTCAGGTTACCTTATCAGTAACGTTGAGGTTACGGATATGAAAGTAGCTAGGATGATTGCAATTACTAGTAGATGGGAACAATGGCAGGAGGGTGTCCACAATGCGGACATCAAAGAAAAACTGGGAATGTACTCTATAGATGTAGCAGTCAGGGCAAACAGGCTTAGATGGTGGGGTCATGTTACACACATGGGAGAAGCAAGGTTACCCAAGAGACTCATGGGTTCCGTAGTAGAGGGTAGGAGGAGTCGGGGCAGACCAAGGAGAAGGTACCTGGATTCGGTTAAGAATGATTTTGAAGTAATAGGTTTAACATCAGAAGAGGCACCAATGTTAGCACTGAATAGGGGATCGTGGTGGAATTTTATATGGGGGCTATGGTCCAGACTGAACGCTGAAAGGCATAATCAGTCTTAAATGATGATGATGATGAGCTAAGTGAGATGTCAGCACTCCAGAAAAGCAAGAGTTCATCCTTTGTGTACCAGTAGGTAGCGTTCATTGTCAGTCGCTTCACCGCAATCAGCCAGGACGAAATTAAGCTGTTGGGCGGTGGATGCGTTAGCTGTCATTAACTGGATGTCGTACATGTCTGAAGAGAAAGATATACCTCAGCCAGCTGATGATTACTAGTGGGTGTTGATGCACGTAGCTACCCCAGATCACTGTGCAGGTCAACTGTACGCGGCAAGAGAGATAATATAACTTCTATACCTTTTAGAACACCAGTTTCTTCAATTTTCATACCACTGTTCAGAAGCAACGCATCAGTCCACCAATGATGGAAGCAATTACTGCTCTTTCAATCTTATTACTTTCACATTGTTTAATGACGATTTGCGTCTCTTCCCACAGTCCATTAGATTTCACCGTTATCTTAAAATCCATAGGAGGTGGTTTGCACAAGCTCCCATATGTCGTGCATCTTTGCGTCAGATCAACATTATCAGCATCCAGTACAGTTTACACTGATATGGGCTGAAACACTGTACCACAACGTCAGGCGTCTCAATATCTGCCCACTTTAGAAGCACATTTTAGAACACAAGGATTGAGGGCAAATGTTTGTGACTGCCGTTGGCTCCAGATGGTCTTGGGTTTTGGCAAATATCGAAGAAAGAAAGTTCTTAGACGATGATTCTCGACTGCCTATTGGAAGAAGGATTTATGGCTTTCTCGTTAATATCAGGCCTCAAGCAACAAGTTCAAAGTGGTTCAAATGGCTCTAAGCTCTATGGAACTTAATATCTGAGGTCATCAGTCCCCTAGACTTAGAACTACTTAAACCTAACAAAGTACATCACACACATCCATGCCCGAGGCAGGATTCGAACCTGCGATCGTAGCAGCAGCATGGTTTCGGACTGAAGCTCCTAGAACCGCTCGGCCACCAAGGCCGGCGAGCAACAAGTAACGCATCACAGTATTAAGAGTAGGTTTCTGTGATAGGTGTGTTTGTGTGTAGGATGGAGAGTCGCGTTCGTGTGGTTGATGGGTAACAAAGATTGATAAAACTCAATACCACATAGCTTGTCCCTTTCGAATGAGGACAAGAGTGCAACATAGCTTCACTCGTCGAATAGAATACCACCAACAGTGTCACAAAACGTTACACCATGCTGGAAGCTATGAGGGAAATTACACGTCTTACTTCTTCTATCGGCGGCAGTCTTCTATCTGTACCTTTACAGGTCTACAGCAGAATCAGATATGAAATTCCGAAAGAGAATAAAACAAGTATCATAACTGAGAGTCGCCACTTGGTTAACAAATATTAATGAAGTACATTGTAATGATTCCGCCTCGGTTGTTTTGGTTACAAGTATTTAGTTTATTTAATTTCGCACAATTGGTCTGTTTCTGGCTTACAGGATATTCTCAAGCACTGCGGGTGCCAGCATGTTTCGTGAGGCAGCGTCAAATTAAAAAAAAAAAAAAAAAAGATTACTAAAGACAATGATAGGCATCGTGGAACCTGATGTCCCGTTCTTAGATACTGCATGTGCTCATTTTAATAGTTGAAACCATAGTTATAAACGATTATTTGTTTTAGTCACAGTTGCCATTTAATATAGGTGATTAACGGTTCAGACCGTCATATATCGTCTGCTCATCTTTACAGCCTAGATGCAACGAAAGTGCTGTGAATGGCTGCCTCAACATTAAAATAATATAAATTTAAAAATTAAATGATATAAATATTTTAATGTCGAGGCTTATAGGTTTTTGGTGCAACATCGCAATATCTCGAAGGCAAGTTCTGTTGCTGAGTTCCTTACGCCTCTGTGGTGGCTGGAGCTATGTCCGTGGAAAGTCTATCTTCCAGTTCACCGGCCGAGGTGGCCGAGCGGTTCTAGGTGCTACAGTCTGGAACCGCGCGACCGCTACGGTCGCAGGTTCTAATCCTGCCTCGGGCATGGATGTGTGTGATGTCCTTAGGTTTAAGTAGTTCTAAGTTCTAGGGGACTGATGACCTCAGAAGTTAACTCCCATAGTGCTCAGATCGATCTGAATCATATCTTCCAGTTCAGAGCGAAGAGTGACATTTGTTCATCCTGGCGAGATGGTGTTCCGCTCTCAGGTCAGTGTTGAAGCTCCTGCTGAGATGTGCTCATGCTGCGCCAGTGCTGTTCTTTGAGTACTTGCCAAACCACATACGATATCGCCAATGTGATACAAACAACAGTATCTCGCAATAAAGGCTAGTTTCGTCTCTTTATTAACCTGTTCCCTCGCCTAGGTATGAGATATGATACAGGACTATGATGTATAGCTTAAGGAAACCCATAGAATACGCTGTCTAAGAGAATAATTTCGTCTGACAGTCGATCAGACGGTTGAAAACTTTGCAGTATAAATAATTTTCGTCAGTGTATTTGGCCACCCTTCATTTACTGGTCTGTCGAGTCAGTCCATGTATTTCATGTTTTTCTCAATTTCTTTACCCTAACCGTACCCACACCGACATGTCTACAGCGTCCATAATCTTCACTTGTGCGCCTAACATATTCTTGTTACCCCATATGATTGTAGCACCTTCCAGTTAATTTTTATTCGATATCGATAAACGGTAGTGAACTGAAGAACGATGTAGCAACACCGAAATTCGAAAGATCACGTCACAGAAAACAAATAAAATTCGGTTGAAATACAGGTAACCAAACGTTTGCCACTGTCCACTTGACTGAATTAAAATGCTAGTATATAAAATAATTCTTGCCTAATTGTCAACTAAATACATCGGACAGAGAATGAGTCACGCACAGGAGACATCAAGTTAATACCGTAACACCGCCCCTGCCTTTGTAAAAGTGTCAGTTTGACGAGGAAGGTTTTAACAAGTTCCTCTCTAGGTATGCCACATCCTCCCGGAGCTGGTCATTGCGCATAGGTCGTGTGAAGCTACCAAATGTAGGGATGTTCACTGCTGCAATTCACTCTCTGTTCTCAAATAGTCCCAGACATTTTCTGTGGGATGAAGATCAGGTGATTTTTCAGGCCAGTCGAGGAGTAATACGGTAAGAGCACAATCTTCAAACTACATTGGTAAAAAGTTGAAGATATGCCTCGTATTTCTCGGCTCATATTTTGAACTGCTTCCCGGTTGAACACGAACACAACCGTAAGTTTGGAAAGCACTTTTTGATGGACAGTAGACAACTTTGTTCGGTGAATTAAGAAGTAACAGTCGCTGAGCAAGAGTGATCAGTGTTACTACTGCACAAAGTAGCCACCTAGTTATATTTCAGATCAAGGTTTTGTAACTTACTTTTGCAACCGTATGATACATTCCCCAGATTATGTGGTCTTCAGGACAAAAGCGGGAATTTGGTGCATAATGACGACATAAAAGAAGGAGTAAAAGAACAGCTTCATTAAGACCTTGAATGTACACGTAGTAGAGTACAAAAATACGACCTACTACTAGTTTTGGGGCTTTAATGCAGAAGTCGGGCGAAATAAATGTCGAACCATATTATGGAGATACACTTTACATTAGGAAAATAATGAAATGGAGCTATGTTATATCAGTTTCCTGCTAGAATAAATTTATTCACCAAGGATACCTGTTTTCCACACAAAATAACGCATTTTTGAACATGGAAATCAAGTGTAAGTGCAGTAGCTAACCAAAGAGACCATGTGTTAGTAAAAGCCTGATAGGCCTCGTCTGTTGTATATCGTGGCATCACGAGGAAACCGAGAAGCCTCTAGCACCAGCCATAGGGGGCCAAATACTCTAAAGATGACTTTAACATAAGATGAAAATTGTAAATAAACAAATATTATTGCCCTCTCGACTGTTGGTTTTAACCTAGCTACAGTTGTACGGAGCTGAAGGACGTCCAACGGTGATTCAGGATACTGTGCTGTAAAAGCCGTAGTGAGAGAGAATAATGAAAGACCGATTGCATTTCACCGGAAGGAATGGCCGACAAAGAGCTAGATGGGTAAACAATATGTTACCTGACCTTACCAAGATGGAAATAGGAAGATGAAGGAGAAAAGCACAGAACAGACATGTGTAGGGTAAGGCTGCTGAGGAACTCAAGGCACATCAAGGATTTTAGTGCCAAAGAAGAATAAGAAAAAGAAGGAAAAGAATGCCATTCCGTGCAAAATGATGTAAAAGAACTGGCAAATATGCAGAAGAATAATTGACACACACACACACACACACACACACAACAAAACAAAACAAAACAAAGTTGTGTAGTCATGAAAGGGGAACTGAAATGGTATCAACACGCTGGATAGCTGGAAGATCACGTGACGACGCGTGGAAAGAATAAAGAAACAAACAAAGAGAGACGGTAGGCTCTCCGAGAAGGGAATGTTATGACAGACGTAAAAGGGATGAGATCTTCAAGAGATATATTCTATATACGATTCTAGAAAATTCTCTCTCTGGGATTACAAAAGCAATGGATCGTTAACTTAGAAGATAATTGAACTCCAAGGCAGCCGACTGTGTGCACGTTATGCAAATGAAATGGTGAGGCCGGGCCAGTGAAAATTACACCCTATCGCAGCACCACCAGTTCGCGTCTTCGAATACGAAATGCGCAGAGCCTGTAGCGAGGGAATACGTGCTCAGTGAGGCTTAGGAACGGGACCCAGGCAGTCTAATTTAATTAACCGCATGAAGGACCGCTCCCATAAAAGCTAGGACGGCGCCGTTGATGGAAAAAGAACCTCTGCTCCAATTGGGTGTTTCTCTCCTTTCTTAGTGTACACAGTTTACGTTCAGCAATAAACCAGAAACGACGAGAGATTTCTTGCAAGCTGCTTAGTTTGTCCAAGTTCGTCAAATATTCTGCAGAACAGTTTTTCTCGTACTGTGTTGTAATATTATGACCTAAATACGGCGGAAAAACAGCGAAGTGAAAATAATCAGTGGAAAGTAATGTGCGCTGCACATTATTAAGCATTTTTATTACCTAAACGGTTGTCTTCAGGGCATATGCTCAGTGCCTACTAAATACTGCCTGAAACTGGTATGCAGACTTCCTCTTCCACACGTCACACCAGCCAGCACTGAATTTCACCGTTCTGATTACACAAAGGTAACACGGACTCCATGAAATTGAAGTCCCTAACAATCTTATGTGTTGAAGCCCTTAGCTTCACTGGTTTTCTGGAGGTGATTTATCTTACCTGGCATCTTGTATAGATACACTCCTGGAAATGGAAAAAAGAACACATTGACATCGGTGTGTCAGACCCACCATACTTGCTCCGGACACTGCGAGAGGTCTGTACAAGCAATGATCACACGCACGGCACAGCGGACACACCAGGAACCGCGGTGTTGGCCGTCGAATGGCGCTAGCTGCGCAGCATTTGTGCACCGCCGCCGTCAGTGTCAGCCACTTTGTCGTGGCATACGGAGCTCCATCGCAGTCTTTAACACTGGTAGCATGCCGCGACAGCGTGAGCGTGAACCGTATGTGCAGATGACGGACTTTGAGCGAGGGCGTATAGTGGGCATGCGGGAGGCCGGGTGGACGTACCGCCGAATTGCTCAACACGTGGGGCGTGAGGTCTCCACAGTACATCGATGTTGTCGCCAGTGGTCGGCGGAAGGTGCACGTGCCCGTCGACCTGGGACCGGACCGCAGCGACGCGTGATGCACGCCAAGACCGTAGGATCCTACGCACTGCCGTAGGGGACCGCACCGCCACTTCCCAGCAAATTAGGGACACTGTTGCTCCTGGGGTATCGGCGAGGACCATTCGCAACCGTCTCCATGAAGCTGGGCTACGGTCCCGCACACCGTTAGGCCGTCTTCAGCTCACGCCCCAGCAACGTGCAGCCCGCCTCCAGTGGTGTCGCGACAGGCGTGAATGGAGGGACGAATGGAGACGTGTCGTCTTCAGCGATGAGAATCGCTTCTGCCTTGGTGCCAATGATGGTCGTATGCGTGTTTGGCGCCGTGCAGGAGAGCGCCACAATCAGGACTGCATACGACCGAGGCACACAGGGCCAACACCCGGCATCATGGTGTGGGGAGCGATCTCCTACACTGGCCGTACACCTCTGGTGATCGTCGAGGGGTCACTGAATAGTGCACGGTACATCCAAACCGTCATCGAACCCATCGTTCTACCATTCCTAGACCGGCAAGGGAACTTGCTGTTCCAACAGGACAATGCACGTCCGCATGTATCCCGTGCCACCCTACGTGCTCTAGAAGGTGTAAGTCAACTACCCTGGCCAGCAAGATCTCCGGATCTGTCCCCCATTGAGCATGTTTGAGACTGGATGAAGCGTCGTCTCACGCGGTCTGCACGTCCAGCACGAACGCTGGTCCAACTGAGGCGCCAGGTGGTAATGGCATGGCAAGCCGTTCCACAGGACTACATACAGCATCTCTACGATCGTCTCCATGGGAGAACAGCAGCCTGCATTGCTGCGAAAGGTGGATATACACTGTACTAGTGCCGACATTGTGCATGCTCTGTTGCCTGTGTCTATGTGCCTGTGGTTGTGTCAGCGTGATCATGTGATTTATCTGACCCCAGGAATGTGTCAATAAAGTTTCCCCTTCCTGGGACAATGAATTCACGGTGTTCTTATTTCAATTTCCAGGAGTGTATCTATGAGAAGTTCTTCATTACCAGTTTTCCCTAAAACTGTTGCCAACAACATGTGTCTTGTTTAACTTGGTTGAAAAGAAGCCAAAAGTAAAGGCTGAGGTAGACGGCCGCCTACGATCGCCGAGGTCTGACAGTTGTAACTGAAAAGAAAACCTAAGTCACACCATTTTGGGTGAACATCATTGTAGTAGTGAGTTAATGCAGAAGTATCGCAAGAATCAACACCAGTCCTGTTACTGGCAGACCCAAGTATTTTACAAGATTTTGGAATTACTGACTATAAAAATAGTTCTACTTTCTATATTCCAAGCGAACCCAAGAAGTATCTGATTGAAAATTCTGTGACTCAGCAACATAGGCGCCACAGAAGAACGTTCCGAGCAGTGCAGTGGGACAGAGGTAGGAGAGAACAGTGGGGGAAATCTTTCCAGCGGCAGAGACCGGTATAGGTACTACAAACTCGTAGAAAACTGGTGAAAGAATACAGCATTGGGGGTGGGAGGGAAGAGTAGGTTTTAGCGCCCAGTCGACGAAGAGGTGAGTGAAGGCGGAGAACAAGATCTGAAGGACAAAAAAGGAGATAGAGTCTTGTTGTTTGAAATGGAAACATCTGAGCGTATGCTTTAATAGATTTGGCGCAACAAGGAAAACCAAAAGTAGAAAGGTATTTTACTCAACGCCTCTCTAATGCAATTACACGTTGCCAAACATACAAAACTGCTATTCTCCAAGTCCATTTAAATGCCATTATTACGAAGTCTACCGATTAATAGCATTCTTCAGTTAGTCGCACAGCTATGTAAGTTAGTAGTTATGTCGTGGAGAAATAGCAATATTGAAAATATAGTTCTAAATTGGATGATGTAATGAACTGTATTTGTTATACTCATCGTATTTCGTAATGATATAAAGGCCCAGGTTCGTCGAATATCAGTGAAAATACTTATTCACATTTTCGCCACATATTTCCCATCCAAGCTGGGAAAAACAACGGAGTTCGAGTATCAGTTTTCTGCACATCGCTAAGGAGAGTCTTCTTTCGAGCATACACGGAGTTGCTGCTGATCACTGTCCTTAACCAGTAATGTCGTAGAACAGTCCGAAAGCATTTTCGATACAAATTACAGTTTCCAATATAAAAAAGGCGTACTTGGCGCACATTCTGTTCACAGCACAAAGACTGGCTTACAAGTCAACGTCTAAACGAAGACCGTCCCACACGACCTCGCGACAACGACTAATTACATTTTGGTGCGTATGATAAATATTACAGCACAAAGTTATAGATTGTACCTAAACTGGCATTTGGTGAAATTAACATTTGTACGTAGTTGTATACATACATAAGTGAACAATTACATATAAAACACTCCTCTTGAGATCAGGAAAATTTATAAAAATAAAAATAATTCTACATTACTGTGCAACATTTTGAAATAGGGTTTCATACAAATTACGGCGTATGCCACGTCGACAAAAACAATAAACATTTCACATTTTCTTTCACACGACTATTTTTAATGAAAAATTGAATTTGATTTTTGAAAAGTTATAGCAGTTCTTCATTTAATAGATAATAAATCGTTATGAGAAGTATCTTAATGCATATTGTGTAGAGGGCAAAATACAAGTCAAATGGTGAAATAAAGCAAATGGGCTTTATAGGATAGTTAATAGGGCTAATGCAGGAGTAGGTTTAATAATGAATAGGAAAATAGGAATGCGGGTAAGCTACTACAAACAGCATAGTGAACGCATTATTGTGGCCAAGATAGATACGAAGCCCACACCTACTACAGTAGTACAAGTTTATATGCCAACTAGCTCTGCAGATGACAAAGAAATTGAAGAAATGTATGATGAAATAAAAGAAATTATTCAGATAGTGAAGGGAGACGAAAATTTAATAGTCATGCGTGACTGGAATTCGAGTGTAGGAAAAGGGAGAGAAGGAAACGTAGTAGGTGAATATGGATTGGGGCTAAGAAATGAAAGAGGAAGCCGCCTGGTAGAATTAAGCACAGAGCACAACTTAATCATAGCTAACACTTGGTTTCAGAATCATGAAAGGAGGTTGTATACATGGAAGAACCCTGGAGATACTAAAAGGTATCAGATAGATTATATAATGGTAAGACAGAGATTTAGGAACCAGGTTTTAAATTGTAAGACATTTCCAGGGGCAGATGTGGACTCTGACCACAATCTATTGAATATGAAATGTAGATTAAAACTGAAGAAACTGCAAAAAGGTGGGAATTTAAGGAGATGGGACCTGGATAAACTGAAAGAACCAGAGGTTGTACAGAGTTTCAGGGAGAGCATAAGGGAACAATTGACAGAAACAGGGGAAAGAAATACAGTAGAAGAAGAATGGTTAGCTTTGAGGGATGAAGTAGTGAAGGCAGCAGAGGATCAAGTAGGTAAAAAGACGAAGGCTAGTAGAAATCCATGGGTAACAGAAGAAATATTGAATTTAATTGATGAAAGGAGAAAATATAAAAATGCAGTAAATGAAGCAGGCAAAAAGGAATACAGACGTCTCAAAAATGAGATAGACAGGAAGTGCAAAATGGCTAAGCAGGGATGGCTAGAGGACAAATGTAAGGATGTAGAAGCTTATCTCACTAGGGGTAAGATAGATACTGCCTACAGGAATATTAAAGAGACCTTTGGAGAAAAGAGAACCACTTTTATGAACATCAAGAGCTCAGATGGAAACCCAGTTCTAAGCAAATAAGGGAAAGCAGAAAGGTGGAAGGAGTATATAGAGGGTCTATACAAGGGCGATGTACTTCAGGACAATATTATGGAAATGGAAGAGGATGTAGATGAAGATGAAATGGGAGATACGATACTGCGTGAAGAGTTTGACAGAGCACTGAAAGACCTGGGTCGAAACAAGGGCCCCGGAGTAGACAACATTCCATTGGAACTGCTGACGGCCTTGGGAGAGCCAGTCCTGACGAAACTATACCATCTGGTGAGCAAGATGTATGAAACAGGTGAAATACCCTCAGACTTCAAGAAGAATATAATAATTCCAATCCCAAAGAAAGCAGGTGTTGACAGATGCGAAAATTATCGAACTATCAGTTTAATAAGCCACAGCTGCAAAATACTAACTCGAATTCTTTACAGACGAATGGTAAAACTAGTAGAAGCCGACGTTGGGGAAGATCAGTTTGGATTCCGTAGAAATACAGTAACATGTGAAGCAATACTGAGCTTACGACTTATCCTAGAAGAAAGATTAAGGAAAGGCAAACCTACGTGTCTAGTACTTGTAGAATTAGAGAAAGCTTTTGACAATGTTGACTGGAATACTCTCTTTCAAATTCTAAAGGTGGCAGGGGGAAAATACAGGGAGCGAAAGGCTATTTACAATTTGTACAGAAACCAGATGGCAGTTATAAGAGTCGAGGGGCATGAAAGGGAAGCAGTGGTTGGGAAGGGAGTGAGACAGGGTTGTAGACTGTCCCCGATGTTATTCAATCTGTATATTGAGCAAGCAGTAAAGGAAACAAAAGAAAAATTCGGAGTAGGTATTAAAATCCATGGAGAAGAAATAAAAACTTTAAGGTTCGCCGATGACATTGTAATTCTGTCAGAGATAGCAAAGGACTTGGAAGAGCAGTTGAACGGAATGGACAGTGTCTTGAAAGGAGTAGGTAAGATGAACATCAACAAAATCAAAACGAGAATAATGGAATGCAGTCGAATTAAGTCGAGTGATGCTGAGGAAATTAGATTAGGAAATGAGACTCTTAAAGTAGTAAAGGAGTTTTGCTATTTGGGGAGCAAAGTAACTGATGATGGTCGAAGTAGAGAGGATATAAAATGTAGACTGGCAATGGCAAGGAAAGCGTTTCTGAAGAAGAGAAATTTGTTAACATCGAGTATAGATTTAAGTGTCAGGAAGTCATTTCTGAAAGTATTTGTATGGAGTGTAGCCATGTATGGAAGTGAAACATGGACGATAAATAGTTTGGACAAGAAGAGAATAGAAGCTTTCGAAATGTGGTGCTACAGAAGAATGCTGAAGTTTAGATGGGTAGATCACATAACTAATGAGGAAGTATTGAATAGGATTGGGGAGAAGAGAAGTTTGCGACACAACTTGACCAGAAGAAGGGATCGGTTGGTAGGACATGTTCTGAGGCATCAAGGGATGACCAATTTATTAATGGAGGGCAGCGTGGAGGGTAAAAATCGTAGAGGGAGACCAAGAGATGAATACACTAAGCAGATTCAGAAGGATGTAGGTTGCAGTAGGTACTGGGAGATGAAGAAGCTTGCACAGGATAGAGTAGCATGGAGAGCTGCATCAAACCAGTCTCAGGACTGAAGACAACAACAACAACGACAGGATAGTTAACTTCTTTAAAATAAAAAATAAAATTAATGTTCCAAAGTATTACAGAAAAACTTGTGAAAGTGAGAAATTTAAATAATATTTCCACGTAATACACCCATTCCATAGGCTCGCCTCTTGTACTTCAGACTTTTTTTTGTTGTAAAATATAGCTGAAAAAAGAATGAACTAGCAAATTGCGTCAGACAGGATCAGTATCGTAATCTGCTATCGATTAAATATTCTCGTGATTCTGATTCGTTATAAGGGGAATGGGAGTTTCAGACACGTCGAAGGATTCTGAAAAGTGCACACCACCTCTAAAGGAATTCGTATACAAGACGCAAGTAAGGGTAGTATTCCAGCATCTGCAGTCCTTAGCAAGTAGACGTAACATCAGTCATTGAACGAATTAGTAGACCTACTTCTCGGAACGTAGCAGGTCGACGTAGCCCACACGAAAGTGTGAAAGAGAAGCTCAACAAACTTTAAACAGCAGCTCTGGAACGAAAACGGGTGTTACAACATAACTTACTTCAATCACAAATGCGATCTGATTTAGGTGATTACATGTTCCGGCCACTAATGGTCATCCTCAGCCGGTTACAGCTCAGTTACAGCATTTCATTGTTGAGACAGTCACACACGGAGCTATGTACCTAACCATACGGTACGCAAGTGTATCACGAAATTGCGTCATCAGGCACACCGGGTGCCACGAAGTTTCGAGCAGTCGCCACTCAAATGGCACTCTCTTACCGTAAGTAATTTACGATTCCGCCACGAGATCTTCAAATAGTCCGCTTCATACCACGATAGTCTGGTCAGTCGCCACAGAGGGCGCTAACATCAGAAAAAACTTTTTGCTTTCGTCAACGAGATCGCAGATGGAGGTTATTCAACCTATAGCGGATAACAGGAGACACGACGCCACACCCAACCAGTTTCTGTCGCAGTTCTCGCAGCAATCATAATTCCGGTCTATCGTCATCGCCGCTGACTCAGATCAATAGTTGCCGCTGTTTACGACTGATCGTCCAAGAGTTAAACTCCGAGTGTCTAATGAAATTCCATTTCAGACACAGAACTTAATAGCTGTCGCAGAAAACAGTGAAAACAGAACTCTGTCGAGAATGAAATTTTCACTCTGCAGCGGAGTGTGTGTGCATATCAAACTTCCTTGCAGATTAAAACTGCTTGCCGCACCGAGACTCGAACTCGGGACCTTTGCCTTTCGTGGGAAAGTGCTCTACCAGAGTGAAAGTTTCATTCTGGAAACATCCCCAGGGTGTGGCTAAGCCATGTCTCTGTAATATACTTTTTTCCAGAGGTGCTAGTTTACAAGGTTGGAAGAAGAGCTTTTATGAAGTTTGGAAGGTGGGAGACGAGGTACTGGCTGAAATAAAGCTATCAGGACGCATCGTAAGTTGTGCTTAGTAGAGCTCTTGTCCGCGAAAGGCAGCTGTCCCGAGTTCGAGCCTCGGTCCGGCACACAGTTTTAATCTGCCAGGAAGTTTCAGAACGCTGTTGATCAGATAGTTAGCTTTCAGTGCGTTAAGTTATTCAGAGACTAGTACCTGGGTTCCAGTGGCACACACTACCAATGCTGAGTATTTTCTACACATTCTTTTAATAAATGTTTATTACGCATTTGGTATTGTTTCGTAGATAACGCCCTGTGATCACGTAAGTTGCAAACGTACAACCTAGCTACCTTATACAGCAACGATTATTCTATAGTAAGGGGTTCGCTTCCTGTTGATGACGGGCGATGGCTTGCTGTAGTGAATACAACATACGGCAACGAAGTTGACATCTGACACCGTAACCAAGTTACGAAAATCTGTAGATATCTGAGAACGGTCGAAACCAATAGTAGCCTACATTAAGTAGCAACTTCAAAAAAAGTTACAAATATCCCAAACCTGTATCTCTCCAAATATGTACACGTTAACAAAACTCTGTTGGGAAAATATGGGGAACCAGTGCAGGAAAAAGTGGGTGTGAAAATTCTGCTGCAGCCATCGTATCTCTCGCGTAAGGATCATGACAATACTGGAAGAAAGATTAGTACATACAATCATTCTTCGCTGCTACCATACGCGTATTAAATATGGAAGGAAGTCGGTAACACTTGTTAGAAATCTACCTGACACGCACTGCACAGTGGTTTGCGCAGCTTATATTATCTACCTTTAAGGGGGGGGGGGGGGGGGGGATAGGACCTCAAACGGGCCGACTTGGAGCAGGAGAGTCACCACAGGACATTTTAATTTCTACTGTCTATACTTTTACAAATAAATTCATAAAACTTTGTCACCATGACCAGGAAGGATTGAGGAGTCACACTTATCGCAGTGGAAGTTCAAAAACGTAGCAAAATACCTTTCTTTACATGTGAAATTTCATCATTTTTTCACTTATTACTGGCTGCATTTGTTGCTATAGGTACACTTTTCTTCCTAAGTAAGAGAGATCGTTCGATGAATATTTCATAGCATACAAACTGTAGTTACAGGTGTGTGAAATTCTAGAATTTTCCAAATCTATTAAAAAACTCTGGAGAAATTTAGATAATTAACTATAAACTTGAGTGTTTCCTAAACATGAAGTTTCAAATGCAACAGTTCATTCATTTTTTCATAAATTAAATAACTTCTAGAGTTTCATACACCTGTAAATATGGTTTGTATGCTGTGCAAAAGTCATCGAAGAATCTCTCTTACTTAGGAAGAAAAGTGTACCTATAACAACAGATGCAGCCAGTAGTAAGTGAAAAAATGATGACATTTCATATGTAAAAACAAAAATGTGTTATGTTACGTTTTTGAGCTTCCAATGCTATGAGAATGAATCCTGAATCCTTCCTAGTGATGCTGTTCACGTTTTATGGATCTATTTGTAAAAGTATAGACAATGGAAACTAAAATGTCCTGTGGTGCGTCTCCTGCTCCAAGTCGGTCCGTTTGACGTCCTACTCCCCTTAAAGCCAAGTCTGTCTGTATCTAGACATAAGAAGATAACAGGTACTACAGGAATCCAGTAGTGGTATTATTCTCAAGTGGACTAGTTGGGTAGTGCAGATAAGAAAAATGAAAGAAACGTGTGTAGAGATGAACAGTGGTTGGTATATAACATGAGACCGTTTCATATTTTGCTGCATATCTTCAGCAGCGCGAAACGTTTGAACGGAACGCCAGGGTGCGCGTTTCCTGGAGCTGGCTTCCCGTGGCGCCAGGCGTGGCAGGGCCGTAATGGGCGCTGGCAGCTCATTTCGTGGCCGGTCCGACGCTACGCGGAAGCGGCGCACGTCACTTCGCCAGTGCGGACCAATCTCGCGGCCAGCGACCACGTTTCCCCGCACCACGCCACGCGACACCGCAGCAACTACATCACAACCCACATCTACCGTGCTGCTGCAAAGCTCTGGCCCTCTACCCATAATTCCCCCAAAGTTCAAAACTTCCTACTGTACGGAAAACGTTATTCTCCTGCGTGGGACTGACTATGGGCACCTCTGTTAATATTTCGCTAATTAAAACTAGCGAAGACGTCTTCTTTAATCAGTTGGCCGCTGTGGCCGAGCGGTTCTAGGTGATTCAGTCCGGAACCGCACTGCTGCTGCGGTCGCAGGTTCGAGTCCTGCTTCGGACATGGATGTGAGATGTGCTTAGGTTAATTAGGTTTCAGTAGTTCAGTCTACGGGACTGATGACTTCAAATGTTTAATCCCATAATGCCTAAGGCCATTTGAACCATCTCCTTTAATCGGAAATTAAATAAAATTCTACAAGGGCCCCGAAAGTTTCGGTTAATCGAAATGTGCAAAGTGTGTAAAAAGAAAAAAAGGGAAAACAATCGCGTCTGCATAAGCATGGAGAAGAGCGTCGAGCATGACGTAGCGCCGAAGACACTGAAACCGTCATCTCACGTTGACTCGTATGAATGGCTGTTCCAGTGTGGTTTGTGAGGTGAGAAGAACTATTATACGGTGCGAGCGCGCCAACATATCTCCGATCTCAGCGCTCTCCGGTAGCAGTAGTTGACGCAATACGCATCAATGACCACAAAGGCTAGCCTCGGAAAATGCATGTTGTTGTTGTTGTGGTCTTCAGTCCTGAGACTGGTTTGATGCAGCTCTCCATGCTACTCTATCTTGTGCAAGCTTCTTCATCTACCAGTACTTACTCCAACCTACCTACATCCTTCTGAACCTGCTTAGTGCATTTATTTCTTGGTCTCCCTCCACCATTTTTAACCTCCACGTTGCCCTCCAATGCTAAATTTGTGATCCCTTGATGCCTCAGAACATGTTCTACCAATCGATCCCTTCTTCTTGTCAAGTTGTGCCACAAACTCCTCTTCTACCCAATTCTATTCAGTATCTCCTCATTAGTTATGTGATCTACCCATCTAATCATGAGCATTCTTCTGTAGCACCACATTTCGAAAGCTTCTATTCTCTTCTTGTCCAAACTATTTATCGTCCATGTTTCACTTCCATGCATAACTACACTCCATACAAATACTTACAGAAACGACTTTCTCACACTTAAATCTATACTAGATGTTAAGAAATTTTTCTTCTTCAGAAACACTTTCCTTGCCATTGCCAGTCTACATTTTATATCCTCTCTACTTCGACCATCATCAGTTATTTTGCTCCCCAAATATCAAAACTCCTTCACTACTTTAAGTGTCTCATTTCCTAATCTAATTCCCTCAGCATCACCCGACTTAATTCGGCTACATTCCATTATCCTCGTTTTGCTTTTGTTTGTGTTCATCATATACCCTCCTTCCAAGGCATTGTCTATTCCGTTCAACTGCTCTTCCAAGTCCTCTGCTGTCTCTGACAGAATTACAATGTCGTCGGCGAACCTCAAACTTTTTATTTCTTCTCCATGGATTTTAATACCTACTCCGAATTTTTCCTTTACTGCTTCTTCAATATACAGATTGAGTAACATCGGTGAGAGGCTACAACCTTATCTCACTCCCTTCTCAACCACTGCTTCCCTTTCATGCCCCTCGACTCGTATAACTGCCATCTGGTTTCTGTACAAATTGTAAGTAGACTTTCGTTCCCTGTATTTTACCCCTGCCACCTTTAGAATTTGAAAGAGAGTATTCCATTCGACATTGTCAAAAGCTTTCTTTAAGTCTACAAATGCTAGAAAGGTATGTCTCCCTTTGCCAAATCTTTCTTCTAAGATCAGTATTGTCTCACGTGTTCCAACATTTCTACGGAATTCGTACTGATCTTCCCCGAGGTCGGCTTCTACCAGTTTTTTCCATTCGCCTGTAAAGAATTCGAGTTAGTATTTTGCAGCTGTGACTTATTAAATAGATAGTTCACATATGTCAACACCTGGTTTGTTTGGAATTGGAATTATTATATTCTTCTCGAAGTCTGAGGGTAGTTCGTCTGTCTCATACATCTTGCTCAACAGATGGTAGAGTTTTGTCAGGACTGGCTCTACCAAGGCCGTCAGTAGTTCTAATGGAATGTTGTCTATTCCCGGGACGTTTTTTCGACTCAGGTCTTTAAGTGCTCTGTCAAACTCTTCACGCACTATCGTATCTCCCATTTCATCTTCATCTACATCCTCTTCCATTTCCATAATATCGCCCTCAAGTACATCGCCCTTGTATACACCCTTCCACCTTTCTGCTTTCCCTTCTTTGGTTAGAACTGGGTTTATATCTGAGCTCTTGATATTTATGCAAGTAGTTCTCTTTTCTCCATAAGTCTCTTTAATTTTCCTTTAGGCATTATCTATCTTCCCCTAGTGAGGTAAGCCTCTACAGCCTTACATTTTTTCTCTAGCCGTCCCTGCTTAGCCATTTTGCACTTCGTGTGGATCTTATTTTTGAGACGTTTGTATTCCTTTTTGCCTGCTTCATTTACTGCATTTTTATATTTTCTATTTTAATCAGTTAAATTCAATATTTCTTCTGTTACCCAAGGATTTGTACTAGCACTTGTCTTTTTACCTACATGATCCTCTGCTGCCTTCACTACTTCATCCGTCAGAGCTACCCATTCTTCTTCTACTGTATTTCTTTCCCCCATTCGAGACAATTGTTCCCTTTGCATAGACGTGAAATAATCATAGAATAGGAATGCAAAGAGTAGCCTCGGAAAATGCATAGACGTGAAATAAGCACAGAGTAGGAATATAAAAGTATCGTACTGCATATGTAGTCGACATCAAACAGGAATTACATGTGCTAATTAAGAGACCTTCGTGCTTCTCGCTTTGCGAGAGATTATAGATACATGTTCCGGTCTGGAGTCTGAAAGAATCGGATTATGACTTCACCTATCTCTGTGTAGATAGAAGTCTTTGTTTGCATCTTCTTATCATGGGGTCACTGATTTCGGGGACACGCCCCTAGTCCAAGATTGCTTTGCTTTATACGTGGAGGTGCTAGAAGTCGTGGGAAACCTAATATTGTGTCAGACGTCATTTTGATCGGCGTAATGTAGCTGCTCGACGCAGCATTAACTCAACATGTCGCTTGAAGTCTTTTTTCAGTGAGCCATGCTGCTTCTACTGCCGCTCCTGTGAAAGTGGTGCAGGTGCAAGATTTTATACACAAACTGACCTCTCCGTTATGTCCCATAAATGTTCGATGGTATTCACGTACGGCGATCTAGGTGGCCAAATCTTTAGCTCTAACTGTGCAGAATGTTCTCCACACCAACTGCGAACAACGGTGACACGGAGACATGGCGGATTGTCATCCATAAATATTCCAACGTTGTATCGGAACATTAAATCCATGAATGGCTGCAGAAGGTATCCAAGTAGCAGAGTACAATCACGACACAATCCATTCGACGCACACACAGCCCACACCATTATGGAGTCACAACCAGCCTGCACAGTTCCATGTCGACAACTTGAGTCTGCGCCACACTCGAACCTTCCCACCAGCTCTTACCAACTGAAGTCGAGACTCATCTGACCAGGCCACTGTTTTCCAATCGTCCCGGGTCCAACCGGTACAGTCACGAGCCCAGTAGAGGCAGTGCAGTCGATGCCATACTGTTAACAAAGGCACTTGCGTCGGTCGTCTCTTGCCATAGGCCATAAGCGCCGAATTTCGCCGCACTGTCCTAACGGACATTTCTTCGTACGTCCCACATTGATTTCTGTGGTTATTTCACGCAGCGTTGCTTGTTTGTTAGCACTGACGTCTCTATGCAATCGTCGCTACTCTAGGTCGTTAAGTGAAGGCCGTCGGCTACTGCGTTATCCGTGGTGAGAAGTAATGCCGGAAATTTGGTATTCTCTGCGCACTCTTGACACTCTGGGTCACGGAGTACTGAAGTCCCTAGCGATTTTCGAAATGGGAACTCCCATGTGTCCAGCTCTAACTACTTTTCCTCGTTCAAAGTCTGTCAGTTCCCGCCATGTGGCCGCAATCACGTCAGAAACATTTTCATGTGAAGCACCTGAGAACAAATGACAGTTCCGCCAATGCACTGTCCTTTTATACCTTGTGTACCCGATACTAAATGATTCAAATGGCTCTGAGCACTATGGGACTTAACATCTGAGGCCATCAGTCCCCTAGAACTTAGAACTACTTAAACCGAACTAACCAAAGGACATCACCCACAATCATGCCCGAGGCTGGATTCGAACCTGCGACCGTAGCGGTCGCTCGGTTCCGGACTGAAGCGTCCAGAACCTCTCGGCGACAACTCCCGGCGTACACGATACTACCGCCATCTGTTTATGTGGATATCCGGCGTTCCCCAGGTATTTATTTATAGCTGTGCATCCGCCCCTGTATCAAGGAGACTGTGGCCTTGTGCTTAATGTTAATGATGTTACATCTGTTCAATTGTGTGTAGCACAGTGATATAATTTTGTAGATACACTCAGGAACATATGTAGAGACTGTCTGCAAAATTGTGTTAGGAATGGGGATAGTAGTAAAGGAGTAATAAACTTAAACACGATGCACGATGCGGCAGCTTTTCACTTGTCTCACTGTTCATGACGTCATATTTACTGACTTATAAGTCGTACAATGAGGTAATAGAGCAGATACATTCAGCGGCATATGTGGATACTCCCTGCAAAATTCATTGCGGATAGGGTTAATAGCAAAGGAGTTTAAACGTCAGGAATTACGCGGAAGTTTGTCACACATCTCACTGTTTGTGACGTCATATCTCCTGAACAATATGTTGTACAATGATGTAATTCTGCTCTTACATTTAGTGGTGTAGGTGAATGTCGCCTGTTAAACTGTGTCGTGACTACAGTTAGTAGCAAAGAATTAAGAAATGATGATGTCGTGCCTCATACGGAACTTTAACTGCACGAACAGCGGAAAAGTACCAAGCGATAAACATCGTTACAACCACCATTTTATAGGGGTTGTCAGGGACAAAGAAATTTTATAAAGGTTTGAAATTCTGCGTAAATTTTGTTGTAACTCTCATTGTAGCTCTCATTCTGACATGCTGGATGAATAAAATGTAGAAATTCACACGACGCTAGCCACGCTACTTTAACACCTCCACCCCCAATCCTATGGTAGGACACACACTCTCTCTCTCTCTCTCTCTCTCTCTCTCTCTCTCACACACACACACACACACACACACGCGCGCGCGCGCGCGGTCTTACAGATTTTTAGCATTATAAGTGTCCCTGGAGCATGGATTGTCAGGCTACAAACCGTGACATTGTCGAGAATTTTTCACAAAGTGAATAGCCCAAAAGCCTATGAACGAGTAATTCAAAAATGGCTCTGAGCACTATGGGACTTAACATCTGAGGTCATCAGTCCCCTAGAACATAGAACTGTACTTAAACCTAACTAACCTAAGGACATCACACACATCCATGCCCGAGGCAGGATTCGGACCTGCGACAGTAGCGGTCGCGCGGTTCCAGACTGAAGCGCCTCGAACCGCTCGGCCACTTCGTCCGGCTGAAGGGAGTAATTTCTGTGCTATAAGCACAACTATTTCTACTCTATGGTTATTTCACGCTTATGGGCATTTATAATGGGTTAAAATTGTAACTGTTTACAACGCATTGTAGTGATACAAGGGAAACCAAGACGAGCAATTTCATATAAGACACTTAGGGTCTATCAAAGTGGGAAACAACCCCAGTGCCGGCCGTTGAGGCTGAGTGGTTCTAAGCGTTTCAGTCCGGAACCATGCGGCTGCTACTGCCGCAGGTTCGAATCCTGCCTCGGGCGTGGATATGTGTGATGTCCTTCGGTTAGTTAGGTTTAAGTAGTTCAGGGGACTGATGACCTCAGATGTTACGTCCCATAGTGCTTAGGGCCATTTGAACTATTTGAACAACCTCAGAACGGTCTACAGCACATGCGCCCCCTGGGAGATATCGAATAATGCTTGACGCTGTCATGTTACCCGTTTACGTCAACATGGTTGAAATGGCTCTAAGCACTATGGGTCTTAACGCCTGAGGTCATCATTGCGCTAAACTTAGAACTGCTTAAACCTAACTAACGTAAGGACAAAACGCACATCCATGCGCGAGGCAGGATTCATATCTGCTACCGTAGCAGCTGCGCGGTTCCTGACTGAAGCACCTAGAACCTCTCGGCGACAACGGCCTGCTAAGTTAACATTTATCGTGGGGATAGTGGAAGAAGGAAGACTTTTGAACATGTTGTACAAAAACCAATTATATTTCCAATTTGACCCAAGTATGGTAGTCTCGTAGTACGAAGGTTAGAGAAATAAAATGATAGGATTGTTAATTTTACGCTGTTAATATTCACAGTAGTGAGGTGAAATTTACAGGAACGTCACTTTTACAATTTGATAAGTGGACAAGTATTCCAGTGGCGTAAGAGCGTTGAACGGTATTCCAAAATCTCCCGCAGGGCGCATGTGCTCTAACTACAAAATTATTTGTCACGTCGTCCCCTATAAGATTGTGGCATGTTGTGCGCAGTTTTCCGTTGCATACTATATACTACACCAGCCCCCCTATGGCCTGCAATGGATGGTGTTTATCGTATCACTATAACCCTCCCCCTTTCTCCTCCAGAATGCTGATCACATTGAGATTTAGTTCCTCGTCCCTGCACTAACCATCCACCCTTCACTGCTGTGAATGCATCTTCCCTACATTACACTGGCGAGGCAGATATCCTATACTTCAGCAAATAGTCTCACAAGTCCTCTGCCGTCGTCCACCGTATCATATATACACGGCGGTCAGTAATAGTCTGAAACGTTTGTAAGGGTATTCCAGGGCAGGTTGTGCTGCGAAGTAAATGTTAAGATAGTCGATACGTCGCGCCGTTTCCGTGTTAATTACCATTGAAGATACCCAATCAGGCCGTTGAGAACGCAAATTCAAGCGGCTCTCCTTATACAATTAGTGTGAGTTGTTCTCTTAGCGTAGATGGTAGCACACAAGAGCGCTCAGCCTTTGGCTCGGGTTCGATCCTTACTACCCTCCAATGTTCAGTTTTTGTCTAGCTTTCTGGCTCGCATTTAGGCAACCAAAAGAAGCCCACATTTGGGGACACCGCCTCCGGCGGGCCGCTCGATACAAAAATTGGACACGGGACGGTAGTAGGGATCTAAACCGTGCCTAGACCTGAGCAGTGTCGCGTGTTATCATTTGCTCTAAAAGAATACCTGACATCAGTTGTATCTGACGGAGCGCTTAATGCGCACGTGCAACGGCGTGATTGGCTAATTTCAGTGCTAAGTAACTCTGAAGCGGCGCTACGCATAGAATTTTGTTCTTAACAGTTATTTCTCAACAAATCGTTCCCTGCGGCATCCGTGCTAGCTTTTCAGACTATTTCTGGACCAACTGTGTATGACATAGACAAGTCCAGCAGTTACATCATGTGTTATCTACCCTTGAAGACCTACATGCTGAGATCTACTTGCTAACGATTCCTGAAACCGGTTACAAATTTGGTCCAAAACAAGTAAGATCGTATTTTGTTCGCTGAACGGCTGTGTGGAACTCTATCTAATTCCTTCCCGAAGTCAATGATGTCGTGGTTACGGCCCTGCGAGATACATGTTGCATGGTATGGTGGTGATTGTCGTTGTCCAAAAAAGGTAACTAGTGGGCATAAAACGCGTTCCATAGTTCTACGACAGACTGCCGCCAATATGGACTATAATTATGTGTATCACTTCGACGACTATTGTTGAGAACGGGGATGACCTGTGCCTTTTTTTCCAGTTAGTTCCTACTCTTCATTCCTCTTGCGACCGTGGAACTTCGCCGCGTGCACAATCTGCGTCATCCTATTCCGTGTGTTTCGTCCCAATGCTTCATCAAAGCACAAGCTCCAGCACACAACAGAAAGTGTCACCGCTGTGATCAGTTTTGCAATGCTTTATAACAAAAAAATAATATGAAACTTCCTGGCGGGACCGAGATTCGAACTCGGGACTTTTGTCCTTCGCGGGCAGGTGCTCTACCAACTGAGCTACCCAAGTACGACTCACGCCCCGTCCTCATACCTTAAATTCTGCCAGTATCTCGTCTCCTACCTTCGAAACTTTACAGAAGCTCTCCTGCGGAACTTGAAGAACTAGCACTCCTGAAAGAAAGTATATTGCGTAGACATGGCTTAGCCACAGCCTGGGGGATGTTCCAAAGTGAGATTTTAACTCTGCAGTAAGTTTCATATCAGCGTACACTCCACTACAGAGCGAAAATCTCATTAAGGAAAAAAATAATAATACTCACGAGAAGACTTTCATCGAAGAGCTATGAATAAATTGTGTTTCGTGTAAATAGGAATTGCAATGAAGACTATAAATAATAGACCGCCATAAAATATATCGTTTATAGGAAAACTGATAGTCATAAAGATGTCGAATTGCCGTTAATATGTAGCAACATAACTAATTTATCATTTAACAGTGACATTGACTTGGTAGCTGGAACACGAACTAACGAACGTCGCGTACCGCTGATAGAAAAAAGTTACGTAAGGACACTGGCGCCTTTTACTGTGGTCAGCTCAACCATAAACGGTTAAGACAGAAGTCGTAATATGTTTCTCGCTGAAGGGAAGCCTCACAACGTCCACAGAAATGCCAGAGTGGCGCGGGGTGTTTGTCAGCTGCCAATCCGGATGACTTTTGCTACGGCCTCTCACTCTATCCTGGTGCGAGGTCAGCTGATCGAACGATCGCGCGCGAGCCACTGGACTTGTTCCATAGTGCGGTCAGTCTCGAACTGTCTGATGGCGAGTGATTCCGCAATCTGTACTGCCCAAAAAAAGACGTATCACTCTTTCGAGACCACCTAACTGTTTCCCATTATGACGCATTAGTTCAGAATTTGGGTCAAAGTTGAATACAGCCTTTCTCCGTAACGGCGCTAAAGCACGGCACCCTGCTACATCACCCTCGAGCTGAGCGACACTTCGAACAGCGAGGCAAGTGTCGACACATGGCAAAAGAAAGCCGCTCGACGTGTAAGGTCACACTGACACCAAATTTCACCCCAGTTCTCTGTAAAACCATCGTTGGCGTCTCATACGATGGGAACGTCGTCACACCCCCTCTCACATCTCACACCTTTATTTCACGCCTCTGCAGTGGAGGTGGGAACCCAGACACCCAGCACTGAAATCGTGCGGTTTTCTTACCCCTGGCAGAGGAGAACGTTTCAGACACACTGTCACTCAGAATCGAAATGAAAATGCCTCATTGGGTGGCGTAAAGAGTGTCAGTGAAACCCCTCCTTCCCTTGAGGCTTTGATTCCCACTAGAGTTGCGCTCTACCAAAACTACGATTCCGTACTGTGGTACAGTGCACAAATGACTTAGTAAATGGTAGAATTAACGGTAGTACTGGTACCATTGACAGAAAAAGAAACATAAATGAATGTATTAGAACAAATAAGCCCTCGGTCACAAATATTAAGTCAAAATTGACCAGAATTAAACTAACTGTTCTAAAACGTAATAGGTATATAAGACAATAATAAACTAAAGTGTGTACTGACTGGAAAGAGATGCAGTACTTACAAGTCACATTCTAAAAAAATCTAAGCCGGAAAGGCGACGTCCTGAAAAGTTGTAAATAAGATAAGATGGCGAGCCACTAAGGGCTGCTCGTACCTGAGTGAACACGGGTTGCTCGCCATCTTATCTTATTTACAACTTTTCATGACGTCGCCTTTCCGGCTTAGATTTTTTAGAGAAAGGCTTAGATTTTTTTAGAATGTGACTTGCAAGTACTACATCTCTTTCCAGTCAGTACACGCTTTAGTTTATTAATGTCTTATACACCTATTATGTTTTAGAACAGTTAGTTTAATTCTGAAGACGACGCCCATAGTAGCGTCGAAACCTGGTCAATGTTGACTTAATATTTGTTACCGAGGGCTTATTTGTTCTAATATAATTCTGACACGGTCACTGAACCTTACCAGCTATGTTCAAAGTTTTATAAATCAATGTCTAAGAGAGGAACTGGGAGCGAAGTCTTCTCTCTTTTTTAAATTTGTTTTGTTGTTTGTTCTGCAAATAATTAGAACCGCACATCATTCGGTCCTAGTCCATCGTATATTTTATATCCTTACAGAACTTAAATTGCATTTTATAAGTAAGAAAAATTAGATAATTGCAAAACTTCTGCACTTTTATGTAGCCAACGAAGGAACCCTTTACACGCACAAACATAAAAAATCTATATAATTATTTTTTACTCAACCGAAGTTTCGTCATCCTAAACAAAGTCAAGAGTTTCCTGTGGTTATTGATAAATTCGAAAGTTGTTTATGAGCACCAAAAACATGTTTTCTGTAAATTAGACCACTTATTGATGCGATGTCTGATTTTTGTTTGTTTGTTTGCCTTTTCTTCTTCTTCTTCTTCTTTTTGTTATTATTATTACTTCATGGATTGGGTTTTATAGCGCTATATGATGAAATTGTATCGATTTTTCTTGTACTGCGTCCCTTTGTTCCACATTACAAATACACAAATTTCGAATACAAAGTGAGTTACAATTTCAATTTTGCTGTAAACAGCGTTTATTTTGAAGTAACACACAGGAGGATAACTATGTGGTTCAAAAATGTTCTATAGGTTACGTGGCACTTTCTACATCTTAAAACGGTTTCTAGGCGGTTTACTGATTTAGGTTTCTAAGGGAATCTAATAAGATACTGATAGCCTACGTAATCAGAGGGACGAGATGAGGTGAAGCCCAATAAGTATGCAACACATCTAACATACAGGTAACGCGGGTACTATCTTAGCCGCGCGGGATTAGCCGAGCGGTCTTAGGCGCTGCAGTCATGGACTGTGCGGCTGGTCCCGGCGGAGGTCCGAGTCCTACCTCGGGCATGGGTGTGTTTGTGTGTGTGTGTGTTTGTCCTTAGGATAATTTAGGTCAAGTAGTGTGTGAGCTTAGCGACTGATGACCTTAGCAGTTAAGTCCCATCATATTTCACACACATTTGAAAATTTCTCCTTTTTTTTTTTGTACTATCTTAACTGGCCAAGGCTTCTAGGAAAACTACCCTAGTCTTTGCTTAAATTTGGTAGTGTACAGGAGCCTATGGTAGTTTTCAAAGTATAATTCCCACGCGTTTAACGACAGTTGCCAGTGCAGTGAGCAATACAAAAACGGTCTTGACAACCTTAAACGCTGCTGACACCCTGCGGACAGTTCAGATTTACTCTAAGAACATCGTGGAGATGCAATCCCGTTGAACCTGATCTGCCCATTTTTGGAGCGTGGTGCGATCGCAGTTTTTCTTTGGCATACAAGTCACACGAACCAGGGACCGATCAAAACCATTCGACGAAATTCGAACGTGATCCTAAGCAGAAGAGGGTGTTTATACTTTTTTAGCTCTCCTGTTTCGTGACCTGCAGTGGCGTGATCACGGCAGGATGCCACATTGGCGTTTGTGTGAATAAAACGGCAAGTACACCCTCCAAGACTCCCCCCCCTCCTCCTTGTTCGGCAACACCCTCGGTAACACCAACGCACCTCTGCACAGCACATTAAAAATATGTGTCAGAAACTTCGACACCCATTCAGCCGAGTGGTGCCTCGCTGTTGATCCATACCCTGAGGGCAGGCCACACTACCTGACGGTTGCCGTCAAAATCCTCTAAGGTTTACATAAGTATTTTTCAACCTTCTTCAATACGCTGCCTCTTTCCAAGTAAAAATAATCTGGCGACCCCCAGAACCATAATAAAAGTATGACAGTGATTTCAATGGCAGTGTACTTCATTTTCTTTCTATTGATGCTATACTGATCTAGAAATCAAGTGCAATGTGAAAAGAGATCGCAGTACTCTGTGGGTTGAGACACAATTACATTCTTTGCCGCGGTAGACACGTGGTGGGTTAGAAGGGGCAAGCGGGGTCATAGTGGCACGTTTTTGGTCACAACAGTCAGCTGCCCGAGTACGGAATTGATTATTGTCTTCGCGCTTGGCTCTGAGCGAGCATAAATTGCACAAGTTTTTTTTAAGAAACTGTAAATGTCACCATAGCAGATGATCGTCATGAAACATACGTTACCAGCCATGCTGCAACTGCTCCCTTCTGCGAGCACGACCCCCTGAGCAAGATTTTGCAACCTCCCAGGGAGACGCGACCCACATTTTGGTAAACACTGGTCTACATCACAAATTATTTGAATTCATTAAGTATGGTATTGCAAGGGGAGGATCATTTGGCAAGAGATATGGTGGACAAGACATGCTTTCAAACAAGAAGTAATCCTACGGAAAAATCAGCGTCAAGGCCAAGACGTGGAATATTCCCTGTAACTTATGTCACTCATTTGTGGGCCAGACATGACTGACTGCGTTTCAGTAATTGAAAGATTTGATCAAGAGTCCTCAAAGAGATTCGAACACATTGCACGACCGAAGGCGATTATAGACTTTATCTGTCAGATCGTTCTCGCTTTTGGGTGCCGATATTCCTCATTACTTCCTACTGGTGCTGACAGACGTACAGTGCAGCACACAGTTAAACGACCGGTTTTCCCAATCCAGGAATTTATAAGACTTTTATAAAATTTTACTCCAAGAGCAATATCCTCGACACGCAGACGAGCCGCTAAAGTTATTTCAATGTTTTATTCAACACATCTGCACTAACGATATGACAATCGATTACCTTCAATGGAGAATAATGACGTTAGCCAGAGACAGACTTACAGTCGGCTGCACTTGACGTATGGTGGTGCCCTCTATGAACGAGACCTCCACGGCCTGGCAGCCAGTCGTTTTTTCACCTGGGAAGATGTTGCCCGCTGTTGGCAACGAAACGACAGGAAGAAAGAGTTTCACAGATCGATCATGGCCTCTCAGCCCGGAAGTTTTAACTAATCATCCACTTGTGCTTGAGGAACTGAATTAGGCGTGACGTAGTATAATTATTAGGTAACAATTCGAAAGGAAACGTAACGAAACATCCATTTATTACTTACGCGCTTTGTTATTATTAACGCTTAAACGTTATGTGTTTACAATAACCAACAGAAAAAATATCCCGGCATACTCTACGTACGGAACAGTACTGATGCTACAACAGCGGCAGACATTGCACCCACGAAGTACGTTATGGTACATATTCTCCATCCCGTCTGGTGTCTCTTAAATTTGCAGTGCGTTGCATATCAGGTCTGTAGGTAATTCGTTCATAACAGGAAAGAATTTTCAATATAAGGAATTTCTTACACAGCTGGGAAGATGAACAAGTGCTGCGTATTTCATAAGGTATACATTTTGGAGCCCTTGTTTACTTGACTTTTTTCTTATTTTGGTCCATACCATCACATCTCAAAATTTGAAATAAACTTTTAACACCGTGTGTAGAAAAGAGGAGAAGAAACTGTAATTTAAAATGAAGATTGAAATGAGAATAGATTATATCTTAATACGAAATTTAACTGTAAAACAGCCCATTACGTACAATTTTCCGTTCACACTGTTAATGTCTGTCTTCTAGGTACTCAGAGCGAGGTGGCGCAGTGGTGAGCACATTGGACTCGCATTCGGGAGGACGATGGTTCAATCCCGCCTCCGGCCATCCTGATTTAGGTTTTCCGTGATTTCCCTAAATCGATTCAGGCAAATGCCGGGATGGTTCCTTTGAAAGGGCACGGCCGATTTCCTTCCCCATCCTTCCCTCACCCGAGCTTGCGCTCCGTCTCTAATGACCTCGTTGTCGACGGGACGTTTAACACTAAGATCCTCCTCCTCCTCTAGGTACTCAGACGATAATCATTTATTCACATATTTAAATTCTCTAGGCGCAGAATCATTTAGTCCGTTACGTATTCTGTTATCGCCTGTATGCAGAAATTGGGTCTAATTTGTGGTGTTTTAGCTTGATATATTCAAAGAACTGTTGGACCCTAAAGAGGGAGGATTACTAGTATTTGATGTAACGTCAGTGACGAGATCACGCTGGGGAAGGATGTGTGAGGTTGTCGCCTGTAACCTTTTAAAGGACCCATCTTGGAATTTGTCTTAAGCGATTTACGGAAATCACGGAAGACGTACCACAAGATAATCACACATTGATGTGAACCTACATCATACCGAATATGAGTCGAGTGTCTTACGGTACTGCCACTTGGATGGTTAAGTGGTCTGTACCCTCATCATTTCCATAGCCACAAACTGGTGTCTCAGTAGCAGCAATGGGCTACGAGAATGTCACATGAGATGCGTCATTAATTTTCAGTGTCCTATAGTGGGTACAATGCTGCTGATACAAATATTCATTCAATATCGTCTCCTTTGTATTACTGGTGATATACTGGCATAATGATTACGTCTGTTTGTGTAAATATTTCACGTTTATAAGCCTATATACGAGGATAATCCCAAAAGTAAGAACTCCTATTTTTTATAAGTACATATACCTGTTTATTTCTACAATGGTTTAAATCAGTTTACTGCTTGAACATTGAGCTATTTTTCGATATAGTCACCATTTCTGTCGATGCATTTTTGTAGACGCTGTGGCAGTTTTTGTATGCCCATGTCATACCAGCTCGCCGGCATGCTGTTCAGAAAGTTATGAACCTCTTCTTTCACCTCGTCGTCGGAGCTGAATCGCTTTCCGGCCAAATGTTCCTTTAACCTAGGGAACAAGTGACAGGCGCTGGACGCCAAGTCAGGACTATAGGGTGGGTGGGTGATTATGTTCCACTGAATCTGTTGCAGGAGAGCAACTGTTTTCCGAGCGATGTGAGGGCGAGCGTTGTCATGGAGAATGTGTACGCCCTTGCTCAACATTCCCCTTCTCCGGTTCTGAATTGCCCGTCTGAGTTTTTTTGAAAGTCTCACAGTACCTGTCAGGGTTAATTGTGGACCCAGTGGGCATAAAGTCGACGAACAAAACCCCTTTCTGATCAAAAAAAAAAAACGGTTGTGATGACTTTACCGGCAGACTGTGTTTGAATTTCTGTGGCTTTGGTGAAGAAGGATGCCGCCATAGGCGTGAGTTTGACGCTAGAGTAGTCGTCCGATTAGGTCTTATTTGTGCTGTACTGGAGGTAGATCTGGTTATCGAGCAGGCCGAGGCCACATATTGATACTCTGTATCACTTGTTGGTTTAGAACAGCGGTATGTGGGCGAATGTTTTTCTCTTGGAAAACACCCCCTGAAATGCAGTTCATGAACGGCAACACAACAGGTCGAATCACGATATCGACGTAAAAATTTACGCTCAGAATGCGTGGGATAACCACGAGAGTGTTCCTGCTGTCATACGAAATCGCACACCAGATCATGACTCCAGAGTGTTTAGCATTTAGACAGATTGTCTGCGAGCCCTCAACTGCTGTCCTCCCAACCAACACACGGCGATCAATGGTACCGAGGCAGAACCAGCTTTCATCGGAAAACTCAGCATACCTACACCCTGTCCTCCAATAAGATCTCACTTTAAACCACTGAAGTCGCAAATGACGGTGGTTTGGGATCAGTGGAATACCCGCTACAGGGCGTCTGGCTCGGAGCTGTCTTTGAAGTAACTGATTTGTAGCAGTTCACTTTGTCACTTCGGTGCCAACTGCCTCTAAAACTGTTGCGAACACGATGGTCTTCTTGTGACCATACATCCTCGTGGAGACCATTGTCATTAATCGTGCACAGTGCCTATATGGCTACCAAGTCTTTCTGCAATATCGCAGAACGTCCAGCTTCTCGTAGCCCTATTACACGACTCCCTTCAAACTTAGTCAGGTGCTGATAATCGTGTCTTCGTCGTCTTAGAGGTATTCCTGACTAACTCACCATGTCCAGACTCAAAGTTAACTAACGCTAACGACCGTTACAGAGTGTATTTAAAGCAAACATGAGTTGTTATCTCACAGTGGTGCTACTAATGTCACTCTCAGATGACCGGCGTGACATTTGAGTGGACATCATGTTCCAAAGGTAGAAACACGTCTCACAATTTTTATTTATGTCGCACAGCTCCTTCTTGATGTTTGGAATTTTCTTCTGCCAGTAAATATACAGGGTCTTCCAACTTCTGAGTGCTTTTTTGTGGTCATTACAGGTCCACAGTATTGGGGCAAGGGGGGTATGGTCTCACTCTGCATTGTTGCCAGATGTATCCAAGTTGGTGGAGATGACATCATGCAGTGTTTCCAAGTGTACACACCTCCATCTTGGATGACGCCATCGCCACTATCTTGGATACATACGGCAACAATGCAGAGTGGGGCTGTAGCCCCCTTGCCTCAATTCTGTCCACCCCTTGGTACCTGCAACGGTCATTCTCTGCAGCAGGGGAATCCGGGATCCGTTCAGTATGGGTCTGTCATCTTTCTTGTTGAAGCTATTGTGGTGTTTGTGTATTTCTAAAGCTTCCCTCAACAAGCGTTTGTAGTAACTCTTCTCTACAGGAATGACTTCCATCATCTTGAGACTTTCATCTTCCTTGTTGAACCTATTGTCATGGTTATATATTTCTTATAGCTTCCTTCAACAAGTGGGTGTAATAGCTCTTTCTTAAAGCAGGAACTTACGTGTAGGCAAATTTCACTACGTGGTCGGCGTCACATAGCACGTGCTGCTCCACCGCGGCCGATATCTCTACCTCCCCCATCTCGCAATGCCGCTTATGTTTGGTGATCCTGGCAGTGATTGATCAACCAGTTATTCCTAACCAGGCTTTTCGATGCGTACATAGTACACGGTATATTCCCAACATTGCGAGTGGATTCTTTTTCTCCTCTGCCGATCTGAGAGTCTTTAATCTTCTTCGTCGGTTTGCTAACAGTTTTTACACAGTGTTGGCACAATGCAATATACGACCGATTCTGTTTTGTCGCCTTGGTAATGTATGGCAGAAAAGCCGTACGCGACATTTCTTTACCTCATATGACACTTCACTGAGCAAATAATTCTGTGACACTTCTTTGTAACCTATTGCTCCTCAGAATTACCCGAGCCAGAAAAGAGACATGTTAACACGCTCGTAAAGCGACCAAGACGAATGTGTGAACCGCTACACCTCAGACGAGAGATGCAACACCTGCAAAGATTTCTGATGAGCTGTGGGTATTTCACCAGTTATCTATGAAGTGTAACAGAGTCAAACACTCGGCGACGTGACACATCGGAAAACGAAATGTCGGGTACGTTTTTCTAGCACAGATCCCCAGAGGACGAACTAAATCGGTCGTAAATTGCGGAAACACCGCGTAAAGATAATTTATAAATCGAAGAAGAAGATCGGCAAAGTAGAAAAGCGACCCACTCGAAATGTCGGGAATATACCGCATGCCACGAAGGTGTATAAAAGTCTGTGTTGGATTGACTGGACGATCTATCATCACCAGGATCACCGAACGCAAACGGTATTGCAGGTTGCTGCAGGTAGAGATATCGGCCTTGGAGGAGCACGCGCTGTGTGAGACCGACCACACAGTGAAATTCGACGACAAGGAAGTTCTTGCTGTAAGAAAGAGCTATTACACCCGATTCTTGAGGGCAGCTATAAGAAATATACAAACACTACAGTGTCCGCCCCTGGTAGCTGAGTGGTCAGTGCGACAGAATTACATACCTAACGACCCCGGTTCGATTCCCGGCTGGGTCAGAGATTTTCTCCGCTCAGGTACTGCATGTTGTGTTGTCCTTATCATCATCATTTCATCCCTATCGACACGCAAGTCACCGAAGTGGAATCAACTCGAAAGACTTGCACCAGGCAAACGGTCTACCTGACGGGGGCCCTAGCAACACGACAATAGCTTCAACAGGGAAGAAGAAAGTCTCAAGATGGACGGATCCTGGATTCCCCTACTGACGAGGACGACTGTTGCTGGTTGTAAGGGGAGAACCGCAGCGGAAACGATCTCGCAAGAGACCTTGTACGTTGGCGCTCCAGGTACGTATAATACGGTGCCCCGAGGTCTGCTCCATTACACTTCGAGCAGTGGACGATGAAGCTTTCACAATGCCAGCCACTCGTGCAGGCAAAATGTCGGAAATATTATTAGATAAACGTCAGCCTAAGAACCCGAGATAAAAGCGGACATGCAATTTATCAAAATTTTGTTAACATTTTTGGAGAGTAGCATTCTTATAAGCTATATGAAATTAATGAAGAACAGTCTACATCGCCATGGTAATTTTATTTAAACTGACCGGTTTCAGCCTAGTCTTAGGCCATCTTCAGAATAGCACTGTAAAGGATAGAAACCCGCAAGTTACATAAAGTCAGTGGCGTAAAATAAATAATTTAAATAGAAGAGTCGTTATCCAACAGCCGAAATTAACGATGTCCTGAACAGTCAGTAGACTTCAGTCGCTGAAGCTACTACTGTTGGACTGTTGGCTGGGCAGCACTGCGTTGTACAGATCTGATGAGGTCGTGTTTGTGCTGTATGACGTCAACGTCATCCAACGAGGAACGATTTACGTAAATTACGTATCGTTTGAAGATACAGCTTATCTAAAAGCGAATAAGTACAAAAAAAGTAGTGCCTATAGAACAGAACAGATTGTTAAAAATAGTGAGTAAATATAACAAGATTTGTTCAAATAACTTACGGATTTGCTGCCGGGTGACGTCGTCAATCACCACCGATATTTAGACAGGAGCACACCCTGCCATTCACAAGGCACAACTGCAAGGAGGAAGCAATGTGCAAGGGAATTTAATACCTCGGTTCACAGAGTTGAACAAGGAAGATACCACACACAGAACAAGTAACCGCATAGTCAACAGTCAACCAAGGATAATCAACATGAAAAATATCGATAGTGACTATTAATCAACAGGTGAGGTAGGACTAAATCTGTCCTCTGTTTTTGATGAGAGACAGAGCCGAATTTCGAGCAGCATTTAAACAAAATCCACCATCTCTGTTTATAAGGTTGCTTGATAGTTTGATTTCAACAACTTCCTTAGTAACACTATCCCAATAGCTGGTCGTGCAAGCCAGAATCTCCGTGTTGTTGTATTCCATAGGATGACCGGTGTCAAGGCAATGTTCTGCAACTTGCAGGGCTGCTGTAAGCGTGTGTGACGCTTATGTTCAATATACCGGTCTTCCACAGTCCTGATTGTCTGACCAATATATGACATGCCACAACTGCAAGGAATATGATACACCCCAGCCTTACGCAAACCAAGATCATCTTTTACGCTGTGGCCGGGCGGTTCTAGGCGCTTCAGTCCGTAACCGCGTGACTGCTACAGTCGTAGGTTCGAATCCTGCCTCGGGCATGGATGTGTGTGATGTGCTTAGGTTAGTTAGGTTTAAGTAGTTCTAAGTTCTAGGGGACTGATGACTTCAGATGTTAAGTCCCATAGCGCTTAGAGCCATTTTTTGAAGAAATCCATCCCCACGTAACACAGCTTTGTGTGTGTGTGTGTGTGTGTGTGTGTGTGTGTGTGTGTGTGAAATATTATGGGACTTAACTGCTAATGTCATCAGTCCCTAAGCTTACACACTACTTAACCTAAATTATCCTAAGGACAAAGACACACACACGCCCATGCCCGATGGAGAACCCGGACCCCCGCCGACCCCAGCCGCACAGTCCATGACTGCAGCGTCTCAGACCGCTCGGCTTATCCCAGGCGGCTAACACAGGTTTCAACTAACTTGGAGCTAAAAACTGAATCACTGTAAGTTGCTTCCATAGTTGCCACCAAGTTTGGCATCATGACCTAGTGTCGCCTGCTTTTGTCTTAGATAAGCTAATGTTTCTGATTTCGTCTGTTTCGTTACTTCCTACTTCCTCCCCTTCCCTGGTTTTCCGCTAGACCTCTGATGTGTGTGACTCAGCTACCGGAACACGAGAAGACGCCTTACTCTCGGGATCACGCTGTTTATCCACTGGCAGACACGTGGCGGGCCTGATGCCTTGTAGCGCCGTTAGCTTCGGTTTCCTTCCGCCCGCTCCCTGGTCGGAGTGCTGAGTCGTCGCTTCCGCCGTCGTCGCCCCGGCGCGCTCGGGACAAAATGGCGGCGCCGTTAATTTCTTTAATGGCCTCTCTCCTCCGCGCACACAGTGCGCCCTCTCTCCTCGTGGACAGTTCCTAGAGAGACAATTATGCGCCGACCGCCGTATTTCAAGTCCGCAATTAGCGCCGCGTCACCGGGCCGGGCGTTTTGCCACTGGCGACAGTCTCCCAGCCCGCTGGCGCCAGCAGCGGGAGCACCGGCGCGATCCCACAGTGCGATACCAAACATCTACCGACATTCTGTCTCACCACTTGTAATGGCTTCAGAATTGGGAAATGTTAGCGAGCTTTATGAAATGGACGATTGTTTCGACTTGCGATGACAATTTTCGAATGATAATCTACAACTGCATCTACACACACACTCTGCAAGCCACCGCAAGGTGAATATCGGACGGTACTACTTACCACTACTAGTTATTTCCTCTCCTACTCCTTCCACAAACAGAGAGAGAGAGAGAGAGAGAGAGAGAGAGAGAGAGAGAGAAACGACGGTGTATGAGGCTTCGCACGAAGCCAAATTTCTCTCACCTTGTCATCGTGGTTCCCACGCAAAATGTACGCTGGCGGCAGCAGAATCGATCTGCAGTCGGCCTCCGCGGTGGTCTCGCGGTTCTAGGCGCGCAGTCTGGAACCGTGCGACTGCTACGGTCGCAGGTTCGAATCCTGCCTCGGGCATGGATGTGTGTGATGTCCTTAGGTTAGTTAGGTTTAAGTAGTTCTAAGTTCTAGGGGACTGATGACCACAGCTGTTAAGTCCCATAGTGCTCAGAGCCATTTGAACCATCTGCAGTCGGCCTCAAATGCTGGTTGTCTAAATTTCCGGACCAGTACCTCGCGAAAAGAGCGTTATCTTCCCTGCAGGGATTTCCATTTGATATCCTGTAGTATCGCCGTAATACAGGGTGACACACGGGAGACGGACGGTTTTGAACTGCATATTACTGAGAGCGCGGTGGTGGGAGGTGGTCGTGGTGGGGATAGTTCTGATCCACACAAGACGCCATTAGATATACTCAGTCACTATGGAGCAGTGGGACTTGCAAAGTCGAGTGTTTGTCTATGACAGTTTCATGAAAAGTGGTGAGTCTATCATTGCTACACAGCGATTGTTTCGTGCGCGGTATAATGTCAGTCAGCATGCAGCTGTTCCGAGCTGTAACACAATCCTCAGAGATGGGTGGAAAACTTCAGATCAACTGGAAACATACTGGATAAGAAGCATCCTGGCTCGAGACGCAGAGTAACGACACCAGAAAATGTTGAAAGGGTGAGGCAAGCGGCAGTCAGAAGCGCAGGACGGTCAGCTAGACGTCATGCTAATGAGTTACGAATCAATCGTGAATCGGTTAGACGAATTTTACATAAAGAATTAAAATTCCATAGATACAAAATGCTTATTGTCCAACAACTTAAGGAAACTGATTTTGCTGTACGAGAAGACTTCGCTTACAGAATTCAAGTGATTTTGGGATCGAATGAAAATGAAATTTCATTGATGAGCGATGAAGCTCATTTTCATTTAAACGTGGCCGTGAATAAGCAAAACCTCCGTTACTGGGCTCCAGAGCATCCACACCCTATCCACCAGCGTCCTCTACACTCAGAATGCTCTGTTGGCATTATTGGATCTTATTTTTTTGAAGAGAACGGGGCTACAGTTACTGTTAATTCGGTTCGTTACACTCGTACATTCGTATGCTTGAAACATTCTTGAAACCAGAATTAAGAAGACGACGAAGCCCTTTAAAACGAGTTTGGTTCCAGCAGGATGGGGCAACTTCGCACACCGCAAACACTTCAATGGCCGGATTATCTCACGTTTTGGCAATGTTCCTTGGCCTCCCAGGCCTCCCGACTTGTCAGTATGTGACTTTTTTCTGTGGGGGCACCTTAAAAACTGTGTCTATAACAGCAAACCACGAAATTTGGACGAGTTGAAGAATGCAATCATTCACGAAATTGCTGCCATCCCTGCTGAGATTTTAGCCCGTGTGATGGAGGATTCTGAGAAGAGACTTGAGTTCTGCATTCGAAATGATGGACATCACCTTGACGACATTATTTTTCGCAAATAACTTTGTTAACTAAATTTTCAAATAATGGGCTATGCTTTAGTATAAATAAACATGCATTAATTTTAAAGTTGGCTGTGTATTATTTCATTAAAAACCGCCCATCTCCCATGTGTCACGCTGTGCTTTCGCGCTGATCCAGCCTAGCGGTAACATATCAAGCAGATAACTGCTTTGATGCCTTCTTTTAGTCCGCTCTGGTGGGAGCCCAAACACTCGAGCTGCACTTAAGAATGGGTCGCACCAGCGTCCTATACGCCGTCTCCTCTACAGTTTCAGTTATAGTTTGAAGCCGCGTAATTTCGAATAAAATTGTCAAGCTTTCGAAAGATATCATCGTCAAGAGTAAAACCGCTGACTGCCGGAGCTGGCACGGTTTTCCGGTTACAAAGCCGCGATTGCGGCCTCTGTCACCAATCACAGAGGCCGCAACTTCGCGGTAGCTGAGTTGGGCAGCTCCTGCCCGCCGCGGAACTGACTAGGGGAAGCCACGACGTTTGGAATGCGAATTTACTGCAGACTTCGTACACTCGTAGTACTCCATGAGGACAACAAAATGTGTAAGCAGTAACGCGTCCTTCTCAAGCGTTTCTGAGAAAATCGCAAGATAATTTCGGTCGTTGAATATATATCTGTGCCTGGCTATTTTAACCATGAAGCGACTGCAGCTCAGTGGCGATGGCACGTTAGCTCAGCGTGTTTGGGCAGAGCGTTAGCTTCCCTTTATAATAAAAAAACTGAGCGAACGGATGAACGATCAAACTGAACGGGTGTCATCGGACGTCCACCCTGAACTAATCCAGCAAGTAACATAGAACAAAATGTACTTCTTTTTAAATAAGTGTTGGGCGTTCAAGACGATGGATCGCTGCATCGAGTTCCGTTCGTCAGTTTTTATTTTCAACACAGTCATTTACTTTACTATTTACTATTTATATTACAATATAATGGGAGAAATACGTGTAATCGGATGAACTTTTATTGAATCTACAATGTTATTTGGCAGTCTACTAATTTTTATTATCACAAATAATATAATATTCATAACTAGCGACTAGTAAACGACCAAAATGTATGCTTGTTGCCGTCTTCAAAACTGTTCGTATTCAATCGAAAGAAAACCAGAAATTGCTTCTCGGAAGAAATACAGAAATACAGTCGATAGTGCATAACCAATTATCAGTGCCGAAGTTTAAGGAAATACTGCGTTATGCATGGTTTGCTCCCTGTGGTGTCACCGCCAGACACCACACTTGCTAAGTGTTAGCCTTTAAATCGGCCGCGGTCCGTTAGTATACTTCGGACCCGCGTGTCGCCACTGTCAGTGATTGCAGACCGAGCGCCGCCACACGGCAGGTCTCGTCTAGAGAGACTCCCTAGCACTCGTCCAGTTATACAGCCGACTTTGCTAGCGATGGTTCACTGTCTACATACGCTCTCATTTGCAGAGACGACAGGTTAGCCTTCAGCTACGTATTTGCTACGACCTAGCAAGGCGCCATATTCAGTCACTATAATTCCGAACAGATAATATTGTGAATCATGTACCGTCAAGAGCGACGTTCATCACTAATGACTAAAGTTAAGTATCAAACTAGTTACGTCCGCTTTCTGAATTCTGATTCCTTATCATGTTCCAGACCTCACGTCAGTATAGCTCTTCCCTCCTCACGCCGGCCTGCGTGAGCTAAAACGCGTGAATTTCGGCCTCCACTTGTAAAACGGTGTTGGCTCTTCTGCCAACACAACACCTCCAAACTATCGTCTGAAAGAGAGGTTTTTGAAAATGCCTACAAGGTTCGTTTCTCCTCCGTTAAAATACCTTGCGTATGCGGAAACATACCATTTATTCAATGGAGCTGGTGCAGTTTACTTTATGTTTTCCATGTTTTTACGAAAAATACCATCCTGCATCTTCTACTCGTAATGTCTAAAGCGACGATTAATTGCACATCTTTCGAAAGCCATCTGTGCCGGTTAAAACTTGGAGGTAACATGTCGTTTTGGGCTCCTTCCAGATATAAGGGATTTCTCAAATCACGGACAAGCATACATTTTCAGTATGACTTTATGCATTTGGTCGTTTACTAGTCGATAGTTATGAATATTACATTATTTGTGATAATGAAAATTAGTAGGCCGGCCGCAGTGGCCATGCGGTTCTAGGCGCTTCAATCTGGAACTGCGTGACTGCTACGGTCGCAGGTTCGAATCCTGTCTCTGGCATGGATGTGTGTAGTGTCTTTAGTTAGTTAGGTGCTCATGGCGGCTGCAGTGTAACACGTGTTAAGTTCGGCTCGCGAAATTTAGTCGAATTCGAAGGTGTTCTCGCAGGTGGTGTTGTCTAGTACAAGTGGAAATCGTGTAAACAACAGTGTTCTGTGCAGTAGTGCTATTTTTTCTGTGCTCTGCCAATATCTGCGAGAAAATGGTAAACAGAAGAATCAACAGCAGCAGCGCGTCCAGCAGCGGGGAAGCAGCAGGTGCGGCGGGCCTGTTCCTGGCGGAAGGTGCAGCCGCGGCTCCCGGTATAGCGGAGGTGGTCCGCTCTGAGGTAAACGCTGCGCTTCGCGATAAAAACAATCTCGATCTGATAGCAGGCACCATATCAGATACTGTAACGGCAGCAGTATTGGCCAAAATGCGTGAAACTGTTGAGGCCAATACTGCCGAAATTACAGCACTAAAAAAGTCTGTGTCTGAATACGAGAAAAAGGCACGAGAGTTGGAAGTGAAACTATCTGCCGCCACAGACGAGCTAGAACAGTACCAAAGGCGAAGTAGTCTACGACTGTTTGGAGTAGCAGAAAATAAAGAAGAAGACACGGACAACCTGCTTATACAGGTTGCGCGTGAAAAATTAGGCGTCGAAGTGACCAAGGCAGACATTGACAGGAGCCACCGGGTGGGACTAAAACTACCAGGTGCTACCAAACCTCGTCCAATAATAATTAAATTTGTGTCGTACCGAAAAAGGGCTGAGATCTTTACCCAGAAGAAGAAGTTAGCAAGGACAGGGATTACAATCAGGGAAGATCTGACACACGAGCGGCTAAAGATTTTAAACAGTGCCATATCCCATTTCGGTCTTCAGAATGTGTGGACTCAGGATGGCAGAGTAATCATTAAGACTGCAGCTGGAAAGAAGACAGTCACAAACATGACAGAACTAAATAGTATTAAGTGAACCTACTCGAACCAAAAGTCAAACTTAACACCATTTGCAAATTTTAACAGTGCTATACTCAGATATAGTCTTGTAATTGTATTAACTTTTTAATTATTTGTACCTCTAACTAATTGTTTTTGTAACTGTATTAACTTTTTAATTATTTGTACCTTCAACTAATTGTTTTTGTAACTGTATTAACTTTTTACTATTTTTTTTGTGTCTTTAGCTGTAGCCATTGCTTAGTTTTAGTTACTGCTAATACGTTTTTCATTTTCTCAGTTTATTCTCTTCCATTCTGTAATAGTTCTATTGCAATTATTAGCCTCTCCTTTAGTCAACCATCTCTTCGGTTTAAATTGTTCATAACAAAAATCACCATCAGTATCACTTTAGCAAATTTAAATCTAATTGTAGCTTCCTACGATAATCACTCTAGTAAATTTCAATTTAATTCTAGCTTCCTACGATACTCTATTAAATATTAAGCTTACTTCTCTCTGCTGGCAGCATCGGCCTCTTAAATCACTCCCCTTTCCCTTATTTCCACCCTAAGCTGTTTCAAATACAATTACATTCTTCCTCTTACGACATAGGATACTCAGTGACACACAGCCGTCACCATTTTGGTCATATTCTCCCTGCACCGAATACCACTAATCCATTTTCTATACTCCCACAACCTCAGGAAATCTCTTGCAGTCGCCTTTCTTTCGGCTCTCGCTGAGTCACAAACAGGGCGCGCAAAATCTCGGACACCCCTGTGTTATGTCACTTGGCGGAAACACCGGCCAGTGCCCCTCGCGGCAGGTAGTGCCTAACAAAGGGACAAACCAGTCTGCCACCCTACTCCAGGCTGCTCAGCGGAACGCGTCCGAGCTTTTAGCAGCTCACTGCAACATTCAGTCTTTACCTGCGCATTACGAAGAATTTAGCCTCCTCTTCAACCAACTAAACTACCACGTAATCCTCTTATCCGAAACGTGGTTGAAACCACACATATCCTCTGCATCTATTCATCTCCCAGGGTACACATTTCTTAGGGCAAACAGATCAAAAAAGCGAGGTGGCGGGGTCGGCGCATATATACGAACAGATCTCAAAGCGAAAGTCTTATGTACGTCAAATCCTGCTGAAGAAAAAGAGGCTGAATTCATGTTCATTGAAATAAATATACAAAGTCGGAAATTCTTGACTGGCGTCGTGTACAAGCCGCTAAAAATAAGCTCAATGAGTTCCTTCCAGTCGGAATTACATTCACTTCAGTGTCAATACGAACATGTCATCGTAATGGGTGACTTGAACATAGACCTGCTAAGAGACACTCCCTCCGCAATGAACCTAAGAAGATTGTTTAGTTGCAATAGCATGAACATTCTTCCATTACAACCTACACACCATACGGCGCATAGTTATACTCTTATAGACGTGATCGCAACGAAACAGACTGACAGAGTAAGAGATGTTGGTCAATCATCGGCCCCTGGCCTCTCAGCACATGATGTAATATTCCTGGCCTACTCTGTGCAGCCCCTAAGGATCAAATCGCGTTACATAACTTGTAGGAACATGAAACGTATTGACCTTGACGCTCTAACAGCCGATTGCTCAGAAATCTCATGGCATCAAATAATCAGAGAACCTACAATCGACGGCAAAATTAATGAACTTGGTGATAAACTCACTGCCCTCTATGACAAACATGCACCTGTGCGCACAGTCCGTGTAAGAAAATCTCCTGCTCCATGGCTGACAGCTGAATTACGTCAAATGATGACTAATAGGGATGCTGCCCACAGGCATTTCAAGGCAGATCCGAAACCCGAGCGTTTCGAAGAATATAGAAAGCTACGGAACAGAGTGAAACAATGCATTCGCAATGCCAAAATCAGGCACGCTCGCTCCCTTGTATGCAGCGATCTGACACCCACGACCCTATGGAAGAATCTCCGTAGCTTGGGGGTCGGAAAGGCAAAATCGGAAACTACTTTTCATGTGTCAGATAACGAATTAAATGAATTCTTCTCTGCACCTCTGAATACCAGCACGGCTGATAATTACCGTCCACAAGAATCCCCAAACAGGATAACTAACAACGATACCTTCCATCTAAAACATGTAACTACAAATACGGCAAGAAAAGCAATAATGAGAATCTCTTCTGATGCAATAGGCAACGACAGTATCGGTATAACCATGATTAAGAATGTTGGCGATATCTTAGTACCTGTCTTAACTGACATATTTAATTTTTCCCTCGTGAACGGAATATACCCCACTGCATGGAAAAGAAGCATAATTCGACCCATCCCTAAGTTCGAAAACCCGCAACTGCCTAGTGATTACCGACCAATTAGCATACTGCCTGCTGTTTCCAAAGCACTTGAATATATTGTTTATGACCAAATCACTGATCACTTGCATGAATTCAGTCTATATGACAAATTTCAATCCGGTTTCCGTAAACATCACAGCACAAACACTGCTCTAATTAAAGTAATTGATGACCTGAAATATGCCATCGACAATCGAAAGGCAACTATATTGACGCTACTGGACTTCAGCAAAGCTTTTGACACTGTCAACTTTGACATATTACTCAGAAAAATCCAACAGCTTAATTTCTCTGATGGTGCAATGAGATGGTTTGAAAGCTACTTAAAAGACAGACAGCAATGTGTTGTCTGCGCAAATGAAAAATCTTCCTGGAAACATGTTTCTTTGGGAGTGCCACAAGGATCAGTCTTAGGACCACTTTTGTTTTCTTTATATGTCAACGATATTTCGTCGGTTTTGTCCTCCTGTAAACATCATTTCTATGCCGACGACCTCCAGCTCTACCTAAGCGTCAGACCTGAAGACGTAAACACTGCAATCGCTCTGATGAATGATGATCTGTCTTCAGTAGTGACTTGGGCGAAAAACCTGGGGCTTAAATTAAATGCAAAAAAGACGCAAGTAATCTTAATAGCCCATTAGAAATTAATAAGTTCAGATTTCCGCGAACGTCTACCTCCTATTCTGCTCGAAGGTACTCCAATACCATATCAGAAAACAGTGAAGAACTTGGGTGTAGCTTTGGACGAGCATCTCAACTGGGCGGAGAATACAGTCGCAGTGTGCCGAAAGACGTCTGCTTGTCTCTATGCTCTCAAAAAGTTTCGGAACATATTCCCACAGGACTTGAAACGCCAGCTCGTGCAAGCACTCGTTCTACCGAACCTCCACTATTGTGATGTGATTCAACAAGGCATGAGTAGTGAAAACAAAAGACGGCTAGAGCTAACCATGAATGCCTGTGTGCGTTACACCTGCAACATTCGCCGATATGATCATGTTAGTGCTTCATACTCCGAGCTAGGGTGGCTGCGGCCGGACAAACTGCGTGACTACCACACTCTATGTCTACTTCACCGACTCCTCATCGCGCAAGCACCCCAGTACCTAGCTTCAGAGATTAAAAACCTGTCATGCCATCATAATCGAAACCGAGGTCACTCTTATCTGGTATCCTAACTGTGCCCACTCACAAAACAAAAACTTTTGCAAACTCCTTCTTAGTTGCCACTGTCCGCCTCTGGAACAAACTGCCCCTTAACTTGAGGAAAATTCAATCTCCTGTTGCTTTTAAGAAGAAGTTGAAGCATTTCCTACTATCATCCGCATAAAATTCTCCACAAAATTAATGTGCAAGGCCAATCCTCTCATCTGTCAAATAGAAAAGCTAGCGTCTCCTATCTTGCTCCTGAGATGCCTTCCTCTTCATCTATCTCTATTAGCCACGCAGTCTCCTTTTCCTTTATATTTTCCTTAATTATGTTTCATCATGTCTCTCTATTCTTCTCCTCCCTTCACCATGAGTCTCCCTCATACTCCCTGCTGCCAGCACTCCTATCTAAAATCTTTCTCTTCAATAATGTATTCTTCGAGGTGTACCTTTCTAATTGTTTATCTCACTTTTTGTATTAGATGTAGTTTAACATGCCTACTAAAACATATGACTGTAAAATAAGTAGAATGCCTGGTTAGATGTAAGAGAGGGCCTGATGGCCCTAATCTTGCCAGGTTAAATAAATAAATAAATAAATAAATAAATAATTAGCTCTAAGTTCTAGGGGATTGATGACCTCAGATGTAAAGTCCCATAGTGCTCAGAGCCATGTGAACATGTGAAAATTAGTAGACTGCCAAATAAAATTGTAAATTTAATAAAATTTCATCCGATTATACGTATTTTCCCCATTATATCAACTGTAATATAAATAATAAAGAAAATGACTGTGATGAGAAAAAAAGTGACGAACGGAACTCGATCCAGCGATCCAGTGACTTGAACACCAATTACTTAAAAAAAAGTACATTTCGTTGTATGTTGCTTTCTGGATTTGTTCAGGGTGGACGTCCGATGACAATCGTTCAGTTTGTCCGTTCATCCGTTCGCTCAGTTTTTTTTTTTTTTTACTATAAATGGAAGCTAACGCTCTGACCGAACACGCTGAGCCACCGTGCCGAGACCGCACGGCTGCAGCCGCTTCATGGTTAAAACTGCTACGCACAGATATATATATTCGACGACCGAAATTCTCTTGCGAATTTCTCAGTAACGCTTGAGAAGTACGCGCTCCTGCTTGCACATTTTGTTGTCCTCATGGAGTACTACGATTGTACGAAGTTTCCAGTAAATCCACGTTCGAAACGTCGTGGCCTCCCTTGTAAGTAGTTCTCTGTTGCTCATCCAACTTGCTTCAGAATTGGTATATGTTTGCGAGTCTCATGAAATGAACAATTGTTTCGACGTGCGATGAAAATTTTCGAATGCTAATGTAAAACTGCATCCAGATACATACTCTGCAAGCAAGAATGGCGGAGGGTACTGCTTACCACTACTACTCATTTCCTCTGCTGTTCGTTCAGCAAACAGAGACAGAGAGAGAGAGAGAGAGAGAGAGAGAGAGAGAGAGAGAGAGAGAGAGAGAGAGAGAGGGAGAGAGAGAGAGAGAGATACGACAGTGTATGAGGCTTCGCACGAAGCCTAATATCTCTCATGTACGCTGGCGGCAGTAGAATCGATCTGCAGTTGGTCTCAAATGCTGGTTGCGTAAATTTTCGGATCAGTGCCTCGTGAAGAGAGCGTTATCTTCTCTGCAGGGATTTCCGTTTGACTTCCTGAAGTATCGCCGTAATACCTGCGCACTGATCGAGCCTAGCGGAAACAAATCAAGCAGCCCGTCTGTGAATTGCTTTGATGCCTTCTTTTAATCCGATCTGGTGGGTTCAAATGGTTCAAATGACTTTAAGAACTATGGGACTTACCATCTGAGGTCATCACTCCCCTAGACTTAGAACTACTTAAACCTAAATAACCTAAGGACATCACGCACATCCATACCCAAGGCAGGATTCGAACGTGTGACCATAGCAGCAGCACAGTTCCGAGCTGAAGTGCCTAGAACCGCTCGGTCACAACGGCCGGCTGATCTGGTTGGAACCCAAACACTCGAGCTGTACTTAAGAATGGATTGCAACAGCGTCTTATATGCCGTCCCCTCTACAGTTTCATTTATTGTTTTAAAAAATGGCTCTGAGCACTATGTGACTTAACCTCTGAGATCATCAGTCGCCTAGAACTTAGAACTAATTAAACCTAACTAACCTAAGGACAGAACAGACATCCATGCCCGAGGCAGGATTCGAACCTGCGACCGTAGCGGTCGCTCGGCTACAGACTGTAGCGCCTAGAACCGCTCGGCCACTCCGGCTGGCTATTGTTTAAAGCCGCATAATTTCGAATAAAATTCTCGAGCTTTCGAAAGATATCTGCACCGTCGTCGTCAGGAGTAAAACAGCTGACTGCCGGGACTGGCATCATTGCTGCCTCTGGTACCAGTAACTGAGGCCGAAATTTCGCGGTAGGTGAGATGGGCAGCTGCTGCACGCCGCGGGACTCAGTTATGTCATGTGACGCGAGGGGCAGGCGCTAAGGTTGAAACTACCCCTCCTGCCTCCCTAGAAGCATCAAACATCCGTCGTTGTTTCTTTTCGACATCCAAAGCCCGCCCCCTCAGCCTACTAAGTGTGTTCCCCTGGTCTGTTTTTAAAATGTTGCAGTTCATTCTAATCTCAGCCGCCTCTTTTATAACAGAATGTCAGTGTGTTGGCGCATGAACCAAGACTCTCACGTATTCAAACAGTATTTTGTGCTCAAGTATGGCCGAATTGCCAAGCTGCCTGAGCCATGTTGCGGCTCGCGTTGGTGCCATTGTTAGGTTGGGATCGTATAATAGGGATAATGGCGTCTCGTTTTCTTCTCATGATTACTGGCGCCACTACGTTTGTTAGCGCTGTCTGTCCGCGAGTGGCAGCAGCAGCTGTTATCGATATCTGGTACCCTAGTACTATCTTTGGAAGGACCTGAAGTGTTCTACAGATCGGAGTGGGTCGGGTAGTTCGGTTGGGACGGAGCAGCAGTGAGGTCCGGCAGTGTGACGACGTGCCGGATCCGCTGGCGGCACGCAGACTGCCGGATCAGGGGTCTATAGTTGCGAGGGCGACAACCTCGTTCTCCACTGGTCCCAGGACGATTGTGTTGAGTCAACATTAACCCAGTAGTGAAACCTCCACTATTTTGAGACCGCACTGTTTGTTCACGCGTGGCTGCTTACAGGACTGCTGAGACAAAGAGCAACGAGTGGAGTGTTTGGAGTTAACGAAACTAATTAGTCATTCTCCACCTTCTATTATTAATCATTGTATTCCTTGTGTTTATTGATGATCAACCAGCGGTATTTTTCTGTCCAGTGGCCGCTAACGCCCCAGTTACCTGCCCTGGAGTTAGCGTAAAAAAAATGAATCAAATGCCTCTGAGCACTATGGGACTCAACTTCTGAGGTCATTAGTTCCCTAGAACTAACCTAAGGACATCACACACATCCATGCCCGAGGCAGGATTCGAACCTGCGACCGTAGCGATCTCGTGGTTCCAGACTGCAGCGCCTAGAACAGCACGGCCACTTCGGCCGGCGAGTTAGCGTATTTCCGCGGAAGTGTACCTTTCCTCGCCTTGCCGCTGCTGTCCAGTAAGGCGTATAGATCGACAGCCTCCTTGATTGTGGTTCGGATATTTTGTTTCTTTTGGACTACGTTGGTCGTAGTGGGTCCTTCTGCTTCTGGATGTTCTAAACACCGGATTCTGAAGTCGCAGTGCTGTCAGGCGGTTACTCCTTGCCTCGGTTATTCCATCGTTGTGTTGGTTATCAGACATTGGGTAGATGTTGCAGGAGTGTTGGCCTGCATTTAAACTGTCACTGGTTTGAGTTACCATCCGGTTAAGTCGCTGCCTGTGTCATTGTTTACGAAGTTGAGCGACTTTCCCAGGTCGATCCTTGGAGCACTGTCTGAGGCCCACTTCTCTCTTGATTTGGTCAGATTGTGGCAACTGTCAATTAGGCCTTCAGCTGTGAATGCAATTTGCCTTAAGAAATTTTAACTAGATATTTTCTCTTAATAGTGAAAATTTGATGATTGTCCTTTTTTATAATATTTTAGTATCTCTTGGAGTAGTTTAATTCGTTCTTAAGAATTTGCTATCTAGGCCTTCGGTCATCAAATTCTTTCGGAGTTGTTACTATTGGGGCCTTCAGCCAACAAAAAAGTAGAATTTCTGAACAATAAGGCCTTCAGCCGTGAGTGCAACTTGCTTAAGAAATTTTTAGTAGATATTGTGTCTTAACAGTCAAATTTGATAATTGTTCCTTATTGTCAACCTTATTTGAAATTGTTTCCAAATAAAGTGTACGTGATTTTAAAAAAAAGCAACCAAAAGTAACTGAGTCCGGACCCGTCCACACTGAATCCTGACTTTCCCTAAGTACTACATCCCACTCCCTTTGTTGAATATGTCGATTGTGGTCGGCTCAACGCTCTTCGACTGTGGGTATTGTCTGACCTATATAGATGCTGCAGCATTGGCAAGGGACACCATATTCACCGGACACACGAAGAGCTGTGTCGTCTTTAACAGGCCTCGAGGCCGGGCCGGAACACTGGTGTCAGTCCATGCTTCTGCAGCGCACGCCCTAACTTGCTGTTCGTTGTCCTAGAGTATGGCAGGAAAGCAGCCGGCTTAGTCTCTCCTGCCGACTTACAAGACGTCCTTCTGCACCGGCACCTCAAAGCGTTTGCAATATCTCTCTTTTGCTATAGCCATTCCCTGTGAACACGTGTCCTGTATCCATCATTTTGATTTGCATTTCCTTGTACTGGCTTTCTTTGCAGTTAAAATTGTTGGATATGAGGTCCGCCAGTTGCGCGAAACACCGTTTTTCTCAGCACTCAAACATGTTTCGACACCACTGTGTCATCATCAGCGGGTTTTCGTTTTTATTTATTCTGCAATGTGAACATATTTGTTAAATGATTATAAAATTATGAGCATTTTTAGTTCAAACAACAGATCGTTTCTTTTTGTAAACACCTTTACATTTGGTGTGCATGAATTTTGTGGATCACTTGTGTGTTAATTACTACAGGTAGCTTGTCATCCGCAACCAAACGATGTTGATGAGAAATTATTATTATTATTATTATTATTGCTGGCAGTTAACCTATCTTCCACAATGTAATTCAGTTTTTCTCGATGTTTTCGCGCCTATATTCGTTTTACTTACGTTTTCGTGTGGCAAGTACTTCCATTCTCTGCATAATACTGAGGTGTTGTGATGCACACGTAACTCACGTAACTATAACAAGTATTTTTCACAAATAACGTAGTAAAACACTTTTAACTTCACCAGAATACAGTGTGATGGTGGTTTGTTATGTGTCTCAGCCCGTCTTCCCTCTATCCTATGTCAGGACGTTACAATGTCACCGACCGAAATTCGTTTACTTCGTCTTCTCACGCTTTTCTGTAACTGGTTTGTAAGACGTAATTCTAGCTGTAATTAAAATTAAACAGAGATGCCAATTCACATTTCAAGACAAATGGACGATCGATGGGCGGAGAAACAGTCTGGATCGATTCTAAGAAATACACTGCCTGACAATAAGAGGGAAGCATGCCGAATTGGAGAGGAAACTGGAATAAAACTCTACGGACTGAGAGGTTATGTGCTGTTATTTCAGTGATTACAAAGTAAAGAGTCAAATTTGTGGAGAACTTGACAGAATAATCCCATTTATCAATGTGATGTTGCACGCCGTCTGGCTTGGACGTTTGTACTCATTCGGGTGGGAAGTCTGCCATAAAACCGTTGTATCCTCTCCTGAGGTGAGCTGTCCGGCAACTGTAATAACTGTTCCTTGATATCGTGGATACTAGGACTGAAACACGAGTTCATGTCAGAGCTAGTCCTACACGCGTTCTATCTGGGACAGTTCTTGGGATCTGCGTTATTTTGCTTCCAAAGTACCAGTATTCTCTCTCTTCAACTACTACATTCTGCCCAAAATTTAATGTTACGTTTATCGCTAAACTCATTTTTCTTACTATTCACTACTATTGCGTTTCTTTAATTTACCCTCATTGCGTTTTGTATGCTCACCAGACCGTTCATTCCATTCTGTAGGTCCTGTAATTCTTCTTCACTTTCACTGCAGATAGTAATGCCATCAGCCAATCTTATCTCTGACTGCTTTCACCCTGGATTTCAATCCCTCTCCTGATACTTTCTTTTATTTCCGTCGTTGCTTGTTCGAGGTACTGACTGAACTGCAGGGAGGAAAGACTGCATCCCCGGGTTACACCCTTACTAGTCCGAGTACTTCATTCTTGGTCTTCCGTTCTTACTATTTGCTCTTGGTTACTGTATTTTTATGAAAATTTAAATCACTGTGCACCATTTTACGTTGTCGAATGTTTTCTATAGATTAATAAATACTCGCCAGATACTGCTCAATACAGTAGCACAATACTTGCAAAGATGCATGTTGATTGTTCCTAAGTTCAGCATACATCGGAACTGCATTCTGCTCTTGAAATGGCAGGGCAAAATATATGGACCATTCAAATCAAACTGAGATACAGGGGAAAATATAAGTAAACTGTTTATTGTTTCAAATATAGTCGTCACAGCTATCAATACATTTATCTCACTGTGGGACAGAACGTTCACTGCCTTCATGCAAAAATGTTTGCGTTTCCTTACGGATCAATGATTGTATCCAGACGGGGACCTCCTCCACCGAAAAAAAAAAAAAAAAGCCGACGGCCAAATATGCCTTCCCTCAGCACTCGAAAGATACAGAAATAGCATGGGCAGATATCGAGACTGTATGATGGATGTGTGAGGGCTCCCCAGCGAAACTTTTGCAGCCTAGTTGGAACAACCTTGGCGCCATTCTGGTCGAAATAGGCATAAGGAACTTAGTGTTTTGTATAGCATATCAAGATTTGCTCCGATACGAACAAGTTAAGGTCTTGTCCTAGGGCTTGTTCTTCGCTACAGATTTCGAATATGAAGTAACATTGTAATTAGGCCAAAATAAAAATGATAAAAGAAACCAAAATATATTAAAAAGCGGTTGTTTCAATAACCTATGCGACGATGTAATATTTAGGACACATTTGTAGAAACAGCGACAGATAAATTGTTTGTCATGCTACACCAAGTCTCATTTTCCTCATCTTTCCTGCTTAGGGTGTATGTCACAGTAACGCTCTATGACAATAACCCGAATCTTCCTTTCTTCCTTGATCTACATCAATAGGAAAAAGACAACCAAATATTTACTGCGAGACTACAGTAAAAAAATACGGAGAGCTGCGCCATGTTTCAAGGTAACATGTCTTCTCTACTCCAAGTAGTATGCGACTTATTAAATGAGACTCTAAAAGAACGTTCAGTGATTAATAACCCTCGTGCACGCCAGCTCACATTTTAATTGCTTTTCTCGGGGAGTCTTATACATATATTTAAGTGGGGATCATGTTAGAACGCGGCAGTACAAGTGTAGCGATGGAGATAGCGGTATAAATTAAAGGCGTAAAAGTCAAAGGGCTTCTTTCGTCACGACACGTTTAACTTGCGTAAAGCAGCACACGGCCTGCTTGGTCGCAGAAGTGTCAGCTACAGTGCTTAAATTGTACGTGCGACTGTACGACCTTGTGCTGAATAGCACTTCAAATAACTTTTTTCTCAAGACCTTTGCTGTTGCTTTCGGCACTTGAGAATTTAGCTTCCTTATTAATTATCCGTGCTCTGAACGTTTTTAAATATGCCGGTTTGCTGCGAAAAACCGTGTTTGCTCTAACTTAGCATATAAGCCTAAATGGTTGCAGAGTAACCAAGAATTCTCCAAAGAACAAGATGAGTATGCAATGAAGAGATACAGGTCATGTTTACATTGCAAAGTGTGGCTGATTTAGCACATGACATGAAGGTATAAATCAGAGAGTAAATTCAAAATCAAAACTGTTCGATACAGTGGTTTCAGGTCTGCCTTAGTCGAATTTATAAGAAAGAAAAGACGAAAATTAATGGTTTGACGTCAGGTCGATGACGACATCATTAGAGGCAGAGGTCAAGCAAGCTCTTGTTTGATATCAACAGGGAACCAAATCGGGTGTTTTCTTTTCGAAGGAACCATCCAGGAAACAACATTTATCAGTCTAAGCCAACCATGGCCACTGTCGTGTCTTGCCTATATGGAGTGCCTAGAAAACCTGCTTTCTCGGATCGCTAGACAACAATTCAAGCAAATCGTATTAATGAATTTTATTGACAGAAAATAAATGACAGTACTTTGTGAAATACAGAAGTGTCGGAAGCAATGGGCGGCTAACAAACAAGAAGTCTCATCAGTATATACAACTCCTAGCACACGCGAACAATACAGTTCCTAAGTCGCAGCTGCAACGTTCGTAGAACGACTGGTCTTCAGCTGAGCTGCGGCCAGGCGGAGCGGATCTTCTGTTCTCTTCGCCTAGGCGGAGCGGCGCTTATGTTGTCTTCGCCTAGAGACTGCTTCTCCCTCGGTGTCGTTCTAAAGAGGAGTGGGTCAGCCTACTATGGGCTGACGAAGTCCCATAGCCCTCTCTCGTCTAACGTTCTTGACCGACGTGCCGGCACCGGAACAGACACTATTAGATTGCACTGCGATTTGAAACTCGGTATACCCAGAAACGAGGCAAGTATTGTGGCAACTCACTCGGTAAGAAGAATTTCAAGGGGTAGCTTTCAAATTTCTTCGAGGAAGAAATAGTTTCAGAACGATAGTGGCATTCTGTAGATCCGCTCTACTCCTTTATGTCTGCGGTTGTATGACAAATGAAAGGAGTTCGTTATGTCAAATGTACAGGACATTTTGAATTGAAACGTGTGCCTAAGTCAATCTCTATACTGCTTCCTACGCTTATAAGACTAACCTAAACTGCTTGTGAACAGGCCTCATATGGCCCAACGGTTTCGACCGACAGCCGTGTCGTCCTCAGCCGACGGGCGTCATTGGACGTGGGTATGGAAGCGCATGTGGCAGCACACAGCTCACTAGCCCGTTGTCAGCCTTCTTGACCGGAGCCGCTACTTTTCAGTCAGGTAACTCCTCAGCTGGCCTCTCAAGGGATGCAGCCGGACGCAGCGTATCCAGCTCGGCCTGGTCGGCTTTTCTCGCCAAGAAGAACGAGGGGATTGCTCTGCAGGAACTATTTGAGTTAGAGGAGGGGTTGATATACAGTCCTGGAATTGCAGACTAAACATGAGTAAGGAAAACACTCTTTTTGATCAGGTTTTGGTCAAAAGATAATTCCAAAATATGTAACAATACGTAGTTTTTACTCAGATTGATCTTAACCGGTTTTTCTCGAGAACGGTTTTCAGAACTGTCTGCAGCATAAGATAAAAACGGTTTAATCTATTAACTTCTAACTTTGACCCCAGAAAAGTAAACACTTTTTGGGTAGCTTATATCTATAATATATGAAATTTGTTAATATTAACTATTTCTTCTAAAGCCCTAAAGAGGGAAAACCTCCAAACATCGACCTCAGAGTTCGAGTTAGCATCATATCGTTAAATTTAACCCTTAACTCACGAGGTGACTTCTCTGTAACGTATACTGCGAGGTGTGCTCTCTGAGACTCCTATCTTTAAACCAAGATTGAAGTTGTAAATCATTTGGAAATATAATTTGTTTTACAACATTTATGGTTAAAAGTGTATAAGTGTTGTTTAAATACCCCTTGTTGATTTTATGGCACTAAATAAAGCCAACAGTATTTTATTTTTGTATAATGCAAAAATGACATATTTTTGTGAAACTTTTTCAGTAGTACACAAAACGAACTGTTAGAGAACTGAACTTTACGTTCTGAAAAATTATGGTATCTCTGTAGAAAGAAAATTTTTGCATAAAACTAATTTCCGGGGTTAAAACTTGCATATAAAAATTGAACTCGATAGCCAGAAAAGAAAGGCTGCAGAATCAGTATTCAGTACTGGCATCTACATCTTTCTTTACCACAACTCGAAACACATTTTATTTTATCTGACACTAAGTATGTTTTTGGGGAAACAGAAAGTTCCTCGTCACCATTCTCGTGAAGTTCTTCCTCTTATTGATCCTCTTGTTCTCTAGCAGAACTGTAATCACTGGCAATTGAAAAATCGTTGTATTCTTCGTCTACTTCTTGTGCTATGTCATGCTATATCATTGACATCATTCTCCATTTCATCGAACTTATAGTGTGTAAAATTGTCACAGTCTCGCTAACACATTTTGTACTTAACTGACGAAAGCAGGTGCGTAGTTCACGAGACGCGGTCTAGGAGACCCCATCACATGTCAACAACACATGTCAACAACAATCCAACAATTCGATTACGCAAAAGACAACAATAATTTCTAGGGTTGGTGACTAAAAGAGGGTAAGCTGTGTATAAAAACTTTCTGCCATAATTGACCTACCAGAGCGACTTGGAAAATTCTGGCGCGGTCTGAGAAGACCACACGTCGTGAGTTAAGGGTTAAGGTTATTTCATTTTGGTTAGGTACATGCTCCCATAAATTTAATAAAGTATCGACTGATGGTATCCATTTCTGACATCAAATAACTCCTGAGGAGCTACACTACACGCAGTCTGCCTGCTTCAAACACGCAAGCCCTTGATCAAACAATAATTACGGGCGCCATTTTTTTCATTGCAAATGTAAACTTAAGTTCAAAGTATGATCAGTCATAAACCCCAAACAGACCTTCTGTCGAGGGTGAGTCAAATGAACACCTTATATGTTTTTTAAATATTATTTGTTGTACAGAGGTGGTACAAAGCTGTATCACTTTTCAACATAATCTCCCCCACGCTCAATGCAAGTCCTCCAGAGCTTACAAAGTGCATAAATTCCTTTAGAAAAAAAATTCTTATGGTAGTCTGCGCAACCATTCGTGCACCGCGTGGCGTACCTCTTCATCAGAACCGCACTTCTTTCCTCCCATTGCGTCTTTGGGTGGTCCAGACATATGGAAATCACTTGGGGCAAGGTCTGGGGAATATGGTGGATGACGAAGACACTCAGAATGCAGGTCTGTGATTGTTGCAACTGTTGTACGGGCAGTGTGGGGCCTTGCATTTTCATGTCGCAAATGATACCAGCTGACAGCAATCCACGTCGCTTTGATTTGATTGCAGGCCGCAGATGATATTTTAGGAGATCTGTGTATGGTGCACTGGTGACAGTGGTCCCTCTAGGCATGTAATGCTCCAAAATGACGCCTTTTTCGTCCCAAGAGAGAGTCAGCATAACCTTCCCTGTTGATAGTTCTGTTCCAAACTTCTCTGGTTTTGGTGATGACGAATTGTACCATTCCTTGTTCGCCTTCTTCGTTTCCGGTTGTGGAAGTGAACCCAGTTTTCGTCCCCTGCAAGGAAGCCATCACCGTCTCGTTCAAAGCACCGAAGAAGTTATTTACAAGCATCAACACGTCTTTCTCTCATTTCAGGAGTCAGCTGCCGTGGCACCCATCTTGCAGACACTTTGTGAAACTGAAGCAAATCATGCACAATGTGGTGTGCTGACCCATGACTAATCTGTAAACATGCTGCAATGTCATTCAGTGTCACTCGATGGTTTTCCTTCACTATGGCTTCAACTGCTGCAATGTTCTGTGAAATCACAACTCGTTGAGCCTGACCTGGACGAAGAGTATCTTCCACTGAAGTCACACCATGTTAGAACTTCTTACTCCATTCGTAGACATGCTGCTGTGAGAAACATGCATCACCGTAGTGAAATTCCACTCGATGATGAATTTCAATAGGTTTCACAGCTTCACTACGCAAAAACCGAATAACAGAACGCTGTTCTTCCCTGGTGCAAGTCGCAAGTGGGGCGGCCATGTTTTTACTGATACTGCGAAGGTATGTATGCATCTGCACTATGCTGCCACCTACAGGCCATTCTGCACGCTATTTGTAGCACGTTTACTAACTTACGGTATAACGGCACGAACTTTCGATTTGTTATTACAAATTTAAGGTTTTCATTTGACTCACCCTCGTATGTCTTTTCATTCTTTCAAAAAGAATTTCCAAACTTTGCCTATTTTTTGTTCATTTGAATGAGAACCTGGTCTTAAAGAGAGGCAGGATGAAGTGGGCTGGCACGAGATTACCTTCTGTGACGGCCGTCCGAATATTTCCAACACCGCCGCTGTAAGTTGTGTGTTACAAAATCACAGTTCTATACAACTATGAATTATGATGGAAACAGTTATCTCCAGCAAAATGATCATTAAAACCACCGAATATCAGCCGCGCCTGAAACAATATTCTTCGCAACTCGTGATTAATTAATTTCGGCTCCATACATCAGCAAGAAAAAGTTTGTTATATGGGTCGTGCTATGAGCACTGTTTTTAAAGAACCAATCTGATTCGAATTATTTTCATTAAAATGAGTTCGGAGCCACCGATGCACATTTATTTTTACACATTTTTATTGCCTTCGGCATTTATGTCTGTAGAGTTGCGTAATTTGAATTTGCCGCTGAGATAATCGTTAGGATGGCGGCAGACAATTGACAGAGACTCTCTATTGTTAGAGCAAATTTCCTTTTAACAGGATAGGTAACAGAACTAATGCCGATCAAACTTTACGTTTATATTTTGCACTATTTAGATTAATTTTCATCAAATAAACCTTTAATACTTTCGTAAGAAACACAGATAAAAATGCGAAACAAATCGCTATCATCAATGGCTGCGCTCCTTGCAGCGGAAAGAAATAATTGACACACATAATTCTCATTGAGAGAGGAATTAAAGCTACAAATAATTATTCACTCATATTTATAATAATAATGAACTCTATTCTGAAGTAATAATTAACAAATAATTACATTTTCTTAACAGACCTCAGTTGGATATGCGTCTTGCGTCCGCAACCTACAAAAGCCAACCAAAAGAAAAGGTAAAAACAAAGGAAGACGAACGCAAATCATAAAAGGAATTTACAATTATCATTGTCTTTGTATAATACTCATCGATATGTTCAATTACATCATAAAATATCATACAAATAATTAATATTTATCATCGTTTTGTTTTATTTCACTGTTTTTCTATATGTCACATACATAATGTTTATAACTGTTAGAGGCATAATTTCCTCTCGTCGCACTGTAGCCAAAATTTATCTCGTGGATGTTACAAAGCGAGGCGAGACGTGACTCTGATCAAGAACGCCGTACATCATGTCGCTCATCAGAACCCTTATTCACTCACAAAGGCTTAAAGTTACTTCTCTCCAACGTATCATCCAAGCTGAAATTATGACAGGAAGTGCCGCAGACGAGCGAGGTTTTACACCCCAAATCACGCTTATTTCTAACAATTTACCATTTTGCTTTAAATTTGTAAATTGTCGGTGAGCTTATGTTGTGCCACGACTATAAACAAAGCACAAGCCCAGACGCTGCGTGTTATGGGTGTGGGCTTTAATGCCAGTAGCTTTTCTCATAGCCATCTCTGTATGGCTGTCTCCTGTGTTAGGTTATTCGTTCACGTCCGTAATCATACTACGTCGAACACTGTATACAAAGAAGCTTTATAAGTCAAAAATAAATTCCAGGTGTACGGGGTCTTGGGCCAGCTATAAATAAATACCCAACCAATGCCGGGTTTTTCATGTAGCTAGAAATAATACAGTTAATCATTTTACTTGATACCATGGATCTTTCACAATTACCATTTCCACACGGAAAACAAGTTTAGAAAGTGCTCCACCCTAGGTTTCTTCATTTTTAGTAGCCGTGTCTGTTTCACATCCATTATCAGTGTCAGCTGATTCCCTTTCATCTTCACTTGGAAATCAGTATTGCTTCCATCACGATGACTATCAATCTGTACCACATTCCACATTTACAGTCGTCTCCAGTGCTCGATCCAATAAACCCTCTCGTGAAGTACAATACGCTTCAATTTTATTTATGTGCTCATGGCGTTTCTTGCAGTCTCTTTTTGTTATGGAGGTAATTTGTTCATCTATAAGTGTAAATAATTTATCCATTCTGAATGTCACTTTACGTACAGGAACGCTGCTCGTGACTCTTGCCGATATCAGCCCTATAGCGTTCAGATCTGTGTGGTGTGGAGGGAATAATACCGCTCGGCAATGTCCAGCTACAGTACTGTCTATTTATAAATGATGTCGTCTGATTTGTTAATTTGTATCAATGAATACAACTTGGATCTCAGCCATATCTTCATGGAAAGAAATTCCCTTTTCTGTTCACCAAGACCACATTTCTCTCCTCATGCTGTTTGATGCTTATTGTGGTAAGAAGCGTTATTTGTAATTAGGACAGTCCGAGGTAGTAGATTAGGTAGTAACGTCTCCCTCAGCTACTTATCCTAATTCCAGAATACAATATTTTCTGGCCAGATTTAAACCTAACTTAGGCATTCTCTACATAACCGATTCCCCTGCAAGTGTGGATGATAATAATTCTGTTTATTTCGAAACAGCGTTCAGCAAACCGTGTACTGTGCGCTCCAGACGCACGATGCCGTGTGACAAGTGTGACCTTACAAATTGCCCACAATGGACGACACTCACATCTGGACTCTCGGATACATTTTAAGTGCGCAATTACTTTTGCCGTGATACTACTTTGTCCTGGAGAACTTTGTGGTTATTCGTCTTCTAACACCTAAACTTCAGAGTGCGATGAATTTTACGAGCCGTGTTTATATATCCATAAAAATTTATTGAACTGCGTAACGTTATATGAATTTTCTTTCAATGAATCTTTTTTTGTCGGCAACGTAGAAATTATTTATCACATGGCGAACGCCTTGCTCGTTAAAATTATCAGAACTGTACTACCAAGATGTTATGGGCCTTTCGTTATGAGCTGTCCAAAATGTGGATTAATCACCTACTTGGAGTCTTTCCATTTCTCTCTTGATGCGCCTAAAGGAAGAAAACAATACAAGAGTTGCTTCGGCCATTCGTTTCAATGTGGATTTTAGTTTCAATGGAGCGTCTAGCACAGCTTATTTCCTCATATACTGGTTGGCGTTTGGTACCACTTCGCATGTTTGACTGTAAAGAACTTTGCCCTTTAACTTGCTTCGTACTAGCGGGACCTTCTACTTCGATTTTGTTCTCCCACAGTACTTATTAACGGAGAGCTCCGCCTGTCTCTATGGCAAAGCGTCCAACATTGTTGTGTGTGTGTAAATTCTTATGGGACTTAACTGCTAAGGTCATGAGTCCCTAAGCTTATACACTACTTAACCTAAATTATCTTAAGGACAAACACACACACCCATGCCCGAGGGAGGACTCGAACCTCCAACATTGTTGATCGAAAGACCTGGATCTACTGCGCATCTTTCTTGCGGTGTTCACGTCTGTTTGTATGAACTGTACGTCTCACAGAGATTCTTTTGAAGACGAGTGTACACATTGCGAAAAAAAGCCTTCTCACGTTCTCTAAATGTTTATCCTTCTAAAACCTGACTCTGTGCACACATTACAGTTTTTTTATTGCTTAAGTTTGGATTTATTGGTTCCATTTAACAGCACACGAATAATGTGACAACGTTATCCGGGAACTGAAAGCTTCATGTTGCATGAGTTTAAAACGAAGTGTAAACAAAACGAGGTTAGAACGAGTTGTTGACTAACAGAAGCAGGTTTTTTTTTCTGCACCTGAAGAGCTTCACAGTTAAAACACCTATTCGCAGATGGACATGTTGCAGGGGAAACATATTCGGAAATTAATGCAAACGTTTCTTCTTACATTTAGAAGTGTACCGTAGCATTTCTTAGGTTAAACGGTGACATTTTATCAGATGAAGCCAGAGTACTTATACGTGGAGTCATGGCTTTTAATGTTTGTATATAGGGTGTCCCATTCGTCTTGACCACCCAAAATAACTGTTTGTCCAGATGCAAATTACAAAATGTTTCAATAAAATGTTTTTCAGCAGTCAAGGGGACATCAATCAACATGATTGCCTTCGTTGTAGCATTGTTTTTCACAAAGATATGGACAGTGGTATAACTTTTTTAAATGACACAGAGTATTTTTTATTCGGTATTTCATTTCCTCTCTTAAAGACCTATTCAAAAATGTATCACAGTGTACCATTCACTGAAACACAACGTTATTAATTACATAACACAGTATTGACTTTGAGCTCGGGATCACAAACTCGTCCACTTGTTGTAGTTGTCAGAAAACAAATGAAAAACCAGTAAAAGCATAACACAAAATTGATTTTGACTCTCTTGTACCATTGCCCAGGAGCAGATCATTCAAAGGTGCTCAAAGTGGTGGCCCTGGACACAGATACACTGCTGCACTCGTAGAATGAAATAATTATTGACTGCTTCCAGTGTTGCCTGCTGAAGAGAATTACAAGCAAGCACGATACGCTCCTGCATGTCCTCTGGAGTTGTTGGAGGAGGTCAGAGGATTTAAATCAGGAGACCTAGCAAGCCAAATAACTGCTCCTCCTCGACCAATCCATCTGGCAGGATACCTTCGGTTCAGAACACGACGGGCACGCAAGGCATTATGTGCTGTACATCCATCGTGTTGATACCACATAAGCATTCTGGTTCTTAGTGGCACTTCATCCAGAAGAGGAGGAAGAATTCGTCTGGGTAAATTGGCATACGCTGTGCGTTTTAGACTACAATTGATGAAATAACGGGCAACAATTGTAGTACCAAGCATCCCACACCAGACGTTAACTGTCCATTGACGCTGATGTTCCACCTGCCTAAGCCATCGTGGGTTGTCGCTGGACCAACAATGCACGTTCCTTGACCTATTCTTGAGAAGGAACACTCATCGGTAAATAGGGGGTTGGCGAGGATTTGCTGCTGTGCCCACTGACAGAACTGTACTCGATCCTGGAAATCATTCCCATCCAATTCTTGATGTAGGTGTACATGATAAGGATGGAACCGGTGACGTGTAAGAATACGATGTACACTGGTTTAGGAATGCAAAACTCGTGTTCAAGCTGTCGTGCGTTCACATGTGGATTCGTAGCACGGAAGCGAGAACAAAAACTTCGGCAGCTTCGTCTGTGCGAGTTTTACGACGATTTCGTTGTCGTGGGTTGAAACTTCCTGTTTCCTGAAGCGTCGCAACAAGACGAGGAAATATCTGTCGGGAAGGTGCGTTCTTGTCAGGATATCGCTCTCTGTACAGTTCTTCTGCCTGCATAGCATTTCGCCTATCGTCAACAAGAACAATAAAAGAAACGTTATGTCGATGCAGTTTGTAGGAAGACAGCCTTTATTGTTTACCTACTCTACACAACGTATTTAAAAGCACTAAACTGCTGTACTAAATGTACCCGTACATAAGAAAACAGTGTTGCAGTTACTCTTCTGCTAACTTACATTCCCCATAGATGAGTAGCATTTCTACTATCTCTTCGTTGGTGTACGTTCTACTCGCATATCTCTTCAACTGACGATGGTTGGTGGAATGACGGGTGTGCATTCTACTTATGTTTACATCAGTCCTCTGTCAACGTCAGCACGTGGATGTGTTCCATTACCCCGAGTATCTGCAGTAAGCACTGGGAGCGTCAACGCCAAAGTTGTTTACGTAATTAATAGCGTTGTGTTTCAGTGAATGGTACATTGTGATACGTTTTTGAATAGGTCTTTAGTAGAGGAAATGAATTACCCAATAAAAAATGCTGGGTGCCATTTAAAAAAGTCATACTGCTGTTCATATCACTGAAAAAGAAAACGGAGGCAATCTTGATTATTGATGACCCCCTGACGGCTAAAGAACATTTTCTTGAAACATTTTGTAATTTTCATCTGGACAAAGAGTTATTTAGGATGGTCAAGATAAATGGGACACCCGTACAGAATAGCACTCGAAACTCAAGTAACAGAGAAAGTACGTCGCTCCGAAGTTTACTTGTTGCTGGTGGTGACAAAAACGTTGTTTGTGATGTTTGAGATGTCATTTAATGACATTGCAGGAGTGTTTTCGGGCCACCACTGCAACCGATAATTGTTTCTCAACGACGTGGTGCACGGTTATCAACAGTTCAGGTTATCCAATATGCCCTATATCCGTGTTACAATAGGCGTATTTTCAGCTATGTCGGAATATTTAGCTTGAAAGTGTTCATGCATAATTTTTACATTAAGCTGTTGGTGCAAGTAAAGGCGCTCTCAAGAGAGTGGGTTACCTTTGGCAGGTAGGAGTTAATATGTTCAACAATAGGATGTATCTCTCTACCAATTTTTGCATTCCCTGAACAATTTTTACCTCTTTGGATGGTAGGTGGCTTGCTGAGTGCTAGCAGTTTGTTAATCCTCCATACTCTCATGTTCGTCGCGCCATGCATGCTTAGGAATGCTCCCTTACATATCTCCACTTTTCCGGTACTAGAATTCACAGAATACCTCACGTTTGGCGATCGAGGCTTCTTATTAGAATTATTTCCTCCTTTTCGGGAATTCCTTCTTCCAATACCTTCGACAGTAATCAGCCCTTGGAGGTGGGTCATAAAAATGTGTGAATATCTCTATCCTTGTGTTTTCATTAATTTTCTCAAAGTACCGTCGAGAAAATCTGTAAAGTGAGATAAACATTCTATGTGAAGCAGCAATACCAGCATTTTGCTTATTACTAATTAATGCAAAAAATGAACATAGCAATATATAATGGTTAGAGTACCTACATGAAATCATCACCAATTTGTTTCTTCGGTTCTATTTTCCCACTGACGTTTTTGTACTCCTGCCCTTTAATATGCAGCATCTTAATCTTTTCTTGTTGATATTCCACATTCCTCATTCGCTTCTTTCGTTTTAATGCCCGACAATTTCGAACTGGTTCATCAGAAGACATGTCACACGATAATAAACTACATGCGGTTTGCTTTCTTCGCACTTAAAAAGAATCAGTGCGAGAGATCGTTTCTCACTTATCGCACTTCTGCCAACACTGAGTATAGAAACAACACTTCTCTAGCACAAACGTTCTTTCTGTGCTAACTGTAAATTTTGCCGTTCCGAAACACCAATGTAGAGTGCGGTACAAATGCTATTTCTCTTACCAACGAACAGAGCAATCCTCACATAACAGCGCTGGACCCTTAACTCAAAACTGACATCTTGTGCACAAGTGTTGCTTGTTAAATCAGCGATCCAACTGTAGGAAAGGCAAATGGCTGGATGAGATTAATTGATACACTCTTAAGGTATTGTAATTCATGCAAGAAAAAAGTATCTTTCAAAACACCTAATCCTGAATGTGGTTCGTGAGTCTGGGACACTTACTTGATGAGATTAATAGAAAAAAAGGAGAGAGAGAGAAGGTGCAAAGAATAACGATGCGTTTCCTCATGGGATCGCTAAGTAAGACCGAGAACATTACGGAGGTGTTCAACAAATTACACTGACGGACGCCACAAAAGAGGCGTTGTGCTTCAGGGCGAGATACTGTTGAAATTCCGAGAGCGCACATTCGAAGAAGAGTCGTACAACATCTTATTTCCACCAAAAGTCGCCTCACGAAGTTGTCACCAGGAGAAAATCGGAAAAATAAGAAAATCTGGTACTTGTGCAGCTTGTGTGAATTTGATAAAGGACATCTGGATGAATCCATCAGTTACACTTCAGAAGAAATTTGTGAGGCCGGTATTCCGGCATACAGACCATCACGAATGACATCTAGCACAAAGAATTAACAGACAAATGTATGCATATCGAAGTGTGTAACACAAAACGTTTTGTACACTGTCTTAGAAATATAAGATAACTTACACACCGGACACACGTGCATCAGCAGATGTGAGTACTAAACTCATAAGGTGTATCTAGAACACTTAGAACTGTGTCAATACTTGTAGCCTTGTTATAATCCTTCACATAACCCTGCCTGCATGGCCGCCATAGGATCCATTATCTGCCTTCGCTCTCCGGCACGCTGGTCGTCGTGTGTTCTGTGGAACTGTAAATGGTCCAATTTCGTAGTCGTGGCGGACGCTACTGTCGCAGTAAGGAAACATGGGACTGGTGCTCAGGGTTAAGAATATCTGCCTCTTTTTCTTTTCAACTGGATTGCAAATTGGTGCCCAGGCAGAGAACATTGCACGATCACGCACTATGCACGACGTGGGTAACAGTCAGGCGTATAACAATTCCAGAGTTATAAAACAAAATGTGATGTGGTGACTGCGATGAGGTTTATGTTGGAAACTTCAAAACGAGGTTCAGAGAACATATTAATGTTATTGAGTCCAAGAAAGTACAAACATTCTACTGATTCTACTGATAACATGACTAAGAACTTCGAAATTCTTCTCAGGACAGGAGAAGGTAGGTTATTAACTATCGTAGATGAGACACATGTTCACATGGCAGAACACAAGGACAGTTATGTAGTAAGATGTATATACAGAACTTTAAGAATGTTTAAGTAGATAAATTCAGAACGGAGTTTTCTCCATTTACCTGCATGTGAATTTGACTAAACATTGACATAATATGTTTGTATGTTTTAGACGCAGTTCTGCATAAGCTGCCTAGGTATACTGTAGTTACAGATTTTATTAGACTTAAGCTCACCTTGCTTAGTTTTCGTTCATAACAGTTGACATGAATTGTATCTCTTTATATCATCTGGTCTAGTATGCTATTAAACACGGTAGTGAACGTACATAGTGAATACCTGCCACAGGTCTATTTAGTGATTATCTCAGAGGCAACAAGAGATGCTCACTATGAGAGGCTTTTGACACGACCAAGAGGTCCATGTTTTTTATATTTTTTTATTGTGACGGTACTGTTTGATACGGCTAGGAAGAGAGGAAGTTTAGTGTTTCACAATTATACTACGTGCACACTTAGATCTGTGTGCGAGAGAGGTAAGGCAGGTAAGGAACTCTACTGTGGCCATGTAGGCACGCTTATGTGCAGAGTTGATTTGATGTTAAATATTGCAGGGGTTCTCAGTGTCTTAGATGCACACAGTTTTTAGCCAGCATTAAGACATTATCCTTATACTGATCTACATATACTGTGGAAGACGAAAGGTACATTTTAGCGGTTTTATTGATACTCCTTTCTGGTCGTATATGTTTCTGGTCGTATAAGAGCGATGGAAAACTACTGTCTGTGAGGCTCTGTAAGAGCTCTAATTTCTCTTAGGTTATCTGTGTGGTCCTTACGCGAAATGCACATTGGCGGCAGTACAATCATTCTGCCTGAAATGCTGGCTATATAATTGTTTTAATAATGTCCCGCAAAAAGACCGTCGCGTTTCCTCCAGGTATTTCCATTTGAAGGGGAGGAGAAAGGAAGGATGGGGAAGGAAGTCGGCAGGCTCTTTCAAAGGAAGTATCTCGGGGTCTGCCTGAAGATATTTAGGAAAGTCACGGGAAACCTAAATCAGGATGGCCGCACGAGGTTTTGAACAGCCGTCCTTCCTAATGCGAGGCCAGTGCGCTGACCACTCGGTATTCCCATACGAGTTCGCAGCACTCCCTGAGCTGCTTCGCTGTTTTCCTTGATTTTGACTTACTGCGGATTCCAAACACTCGGAAAGCAAACACTCGGAAAGTACTCAAGAATGAGCCGCACAAGTGTTCAATACCCGTTCTGTTTTATAGGTAAACTCTACTCTCTTAGAGTTCTCCCAATAAATGTAAGTGGACCATTCACCTTCGCTACTACCGCCCTTATGTACTCGTTCCATTTCATATGGTTTTGCAAATTTAGTGCCTAGATACTTAAGCGATATGACTGTTTCAAGCAGTAAATTACTAATGCTGTATTTGTACATTGCTTGATTGTTTTCTCTACTCATTTCCATTAAGTTGCATTTTTCTACACTTAGAGAATCAGTCAGTCACTACACCAAACTGAAATTCTGTCTAAGTCATCCTGTACCTCGATAAAGTCACTCAACAATAATACTTTCCTGTGCAATACAGCATCGTCAGTAAAGAGGCGAGACTGCTGCTCACTCTGGCCGGCTCTTCGTTAATGTTTGTAGTGCGCAAGAGCGTTCTTATCACACTTCCCGAAGGGTACTCCTTAGAAAATTTTGTCTCCGCAAAAATTTTTTGGAAATTCGTGTTAAGGTCTTATGGGACCAAATTGCTGAGGTCATCGGTCCCTAAGCTTACACACTACTTAAACTAACTTACACTAAGGACGACACACACACCCATGCCCGAGCGGGGACTCGAACCTCCGACGGGGAGAGCAGCGCGGACTGTGGCAAGACGCCTATGACCGCGTAGCTACCGCACGCGGCTATCTCCACCAAACACTTACCGTCGAGGACAACGTGCCCGGGTTCTACTGCTTATGCAGTCTTCGACCCACTCACGTACCTGAGGACACGTTCCGTACGCTCGGACCTTCGTTAACAACCTGCCGTGGGGCACTGCGTCAGACTTGACAGAAACGTCGGTTGGTGTAGATGTGCACAGTGTTTAAATGTTCTGTGTTATTGACATAGATGTGAGTACATATGCTTGTTTATTCTCTGTATCATACGCCACTGCCTGAATACGTGTCTGACAATAAATACTTTTCAAGCGAAAGATACACACCGAGGTGCCACACGTCTTAAGGTCCGTCCTAATATCGTGTCGGACCTTCTATTGCCCGGCGAAGTGCAGCTCAGTCTAGCATGGATTCAGCAAGTCACTCGAAGAACCCTGCAGAAATACTGACTCACGCTGCCGTCCATAACGCTGAAAGTGTTGGTGATGCAGGATTTTTTGGGCAAGAAGTGAATTCTCGATTCCCTTAAATGTTCGACGCGATTCATGTCGGTCGATCTGGGTGGCCAAATCATTCGCTGGAACTGTCCAGAATGTTCCTCAAAGCAATCGCGAACAACTGGGGCCCGGTAACAAGGCTCATAGTCATCCATAAAAGTTCCATCCCTTGTTGGGAGCACGAAGTCCATGAATGGCTGCAAATTCTCTGCAAGTAACCGAACATAGCCATTTCCAGTTAATGATAGGTTCAGATGGGTCAGAGTACTCAGTCCTTCCGATGCAAACACAGTCCACAGCATTATGGAGCCACTACGAGCTCATTGTACAATGGCTATTGACAACTTGGGTCCACGGCTTCGTTGTGTCTGCGCCACACTCTAACCCTGCCATCAGCTCTTACCAACTGAAATCGGGACTCATCTGACGGTTCTCCAGTCGTCCAGCGTCAAACCGATTCGGTCACCAGCACAGTAGAGGCGCTGCAGGGGATGTCGTGCTGTTAGCGAAGGCAATCGCGTCGGTCGTTTGCTTCCATGACATTTCACCACAGTGTCCTAACGGATCCGTTCTTCGCACGTCCCACACTTATTTCTAAGGATATTTCACGCGGTGTCGCTTGTCTGTTGGCACTGACATCTGTGCACGAATGTCGCTCCCCTCGGTCATTATGTGACTGCTTTGTCCACTGTGAGAATAATGCCTGAAATCGGATATTGTCGGCACACCCCAGACACTGTGGATCTCGGAATATTGAATTCTGAAACGATTTCCGAAATGGAATGGTCGATGCTTCTGGCTCCAACTACCTTTCGCGTTCAAAGTATATTAAATCCCAACGTGCGGCCGTTATCACGCCGGACAGAGTTTAGTAGTAGTAGTAGTAGTAGTAGTAGAGGTTTTTCTTTGGCACACGACAGCAAGGTCTTCAGCGCCCGCTCAGTAACATAGTGAGACGGGTGTCAAGGAAACACTCAGAACAGTGAGATAAAACATAACATAAAACACAAGTAACAAGCGTTGAAAAATATGTGCCTACCCACACCGAAGCGTATGACGAAGCATGTCGTCAGCATTAAAACATGGACAACACAGGAAGAAAGTGGTAGAGGGAGCTAAAACAATATAGCAGCTGGTAGTGGCTGGCTGACCGCAAGGATGAAAGGGAGGAGTCAGCCACTCTGTAATACACTAAAACCACCGGCCTAAAGGCTTAGTCCAGAGTCCAGGCACATCAAAAAACTTTAAAACCTTATACACACTCGTCTCATCGTTAGCTAAAACGCAAGGCAGATCCCCATCAACTTGTGTTTCTGCCCTTGCATCACGGTATAGAATGCAGTCCGTTAAAATGTGCCGGACAGAGATGTGCACACCACAAGCATCACAAAACGGGGGATCCTCCCGCCTTAATAAAAAGCTATGTGTGAGTGGACAGTGGCCGATCCGAAGACGTGTGAGGTCACTTCTTCCCGCCTGAGCAAAAGGCAGGAGGAACGCCACGGCCGAGTTGTTGACTTAACCAGCCGCAGTTTATTGGCCGTCACCGCCAGCCATTCTTCCTCCCACAACTCTATGCACTTCCTGTGGAGTGCAGAAATGACAGACTGCAAGGGTACAGGACACTGGACCACATCCTGCTCTCTGCAGGCCTCCTGTTCATTGCCCCATATTCCTACATGACCAGGCACCCAGCAGAAGGACACCTCCTTACCCCGCCGTTGGAGCAAGTACTGCTGGTCATATATCAGTTGGACCATCTCCTCAGTTGGGTACAGATTCTGAAATGATTGTAAGGCACTAAGAGAATCGGAGCAGAGGAGAAATCGATTGCCACGAACACGATTCATCCGCTCGAGTGCCTTCAGGGTCGCGTGGACCTCCGCTGCGAGAACGGTATATTCATCAGGGAGGCGAATCCGGGTGACATCATCAGGGAACACTACAGAACAGCGAAGGAAATTCTCCTGTTTGGAGCCATCAGTGTAAACGACGGTAAAACCGTGATGCACATCTAAAATTTTAAAAAACAGAGATTGGAATGTAAAATCTGGTGTGCTATCTTTCTTAAAATTAGTCAAATATAAAATAAGTCAGGGTCTCAGGAGGAGCCAAGGTAGAAATCAGCTCCAACCGCGACGTAAAACATGAAGACCAGCCATATCCATCGCAGAGAGGCAATCCTGTGCACGAATCCCATAGGGCCACGTCGCTCGTGGCGGGTTATGAAACAGCCGTGCCAGAGGAGGCTGAGCAACGGTATGGTATGCAGGGGTGTATGGTGTGGACAAAGTTTTATACGCCTGGTGCACTGTAAGTAGCCGTCGCCGCACACGAAGTGGCAGTTCACCAGCCGCTGCACAGAGGCTTGGTATGGGGCTAGTTCTGAATGCCTCAGTGGCCAACCGAAGCCCTTCGGACAGAGGTTCACGACAGTCCAAATGACAGCTCCGCCAGTGCACTGCTCTGTTATGCCTAGTGCACGCGATACTAAAGTCATCTGTATATGGGCACTTCGCTATAAGTAACAACTCGTTAAGAAATTTATCTGCACTGGTTCTTCCCAGGCGGTATTTATGAATGTAGCATGGAAAGGTAGTGGGATGCGGGTAGGGTGGAACCAGAAGCATTCATCGCTGAACATGGTGGCATGCTCGAATATTTCTGGTATCTCAACTGCAGATTTTTCAGCACTCTTTTAACTTTAGAACTCTGTATCTTAGAATGAACAAACATGGACTTGCACCACTATTGAAATAAAGCCCTTCAGATGGTGATCTGGGGCATATCTGAAGAAAGAGCACAAAGCTGGAGCACGCACATGTGTTTCGGAGCACACCGTTCATCGTACATTGTTGAACGTGGAGCTTCGCAGCAGATCATAACTGTATTCACATGTTGAACCAACGACATCGTCAGTTACGATTTCAGTGGGCACGGGACCATCGAGATTCGACCATAATTGAAACGTGTCGGCTCCTCAGGTAAATTAGATTTTTGTGACAGTAGGTCAGGGGTCGTCTCCACTAACGCCGTCATCGAGGTAAACGGCTGCTCGAAACGTGCAGTGCGGTAGTGACACAGGTTGGTGGGAGCAGTATTCTCCTGCGCTTGCTTTTGACCTGTGGTAGTGACTCTGACAGATTGGAACCACCTGCATTCTGGATGTCTTCCTCGCTGGCGATTTCATCTTTGAGCAGTATAATTGCCCGGAGCCAGTACCGTGCTACAGTGGTTTGAGAAGCGTTATGGTGAACCCACGTCGACGTCTCGGCGACTAAATTCGCCCGATGTAAATCCTATGCAACCCACCTGGGTCGCTGTCGTGAGCCATCACCGCGTACACAAATCAGCGGCCCGTTATTTACACGAATTGCACGTTCTGCGCGTAGGCACTTGTTGTCACATGCCTCCACAAACATGCTAACAAACAGTCGGATTCCTGATGCGCAGAATCAGTGACGTATTTCGTTCCGAGGACGGCCAAACAAGCTATGAAGCAGGTAGTCATAATGTTTTGGCTCATCAGTGTAAACGTGGCCAGAGCACTGGCCGGATGTTGATGGAGCCGCGGGTGGATGCCTGCAGGGCGGAAGTGCCTGCAGCCGCCGGCCGGTGTGTGTTGGCGCTGCGCCTCACTTGGAGAGCAGCCGATAGCCGGGGGCGGCGGCGGCGCAGGTGAGGCGGGAGTCGGCCGCGCCGTGCGGTATTCTTAGAGCGCTCAGTGCCGGCCGGCAGATAACCGCTGTTATTTCTGACGCCCCCTGCGGTGCGGAATGCACTGGGCAGGCGAGCGGCCACGGAGCCGAGTGTTCGCCGCCCTGTCTTCCAGCTGCTGCGTAGGCCATTACTGTAATCGAAAGGGCCGTGTCATCAACAGCACCACTTTCTGTACTTCATAGCTTGGTGGGCGTACTGTAAGACCTTCAGTACACACACCATCAGATTATTTGACTTGTCGCTCTAACGAAGTAGGCGAGTGTCAGCAATATGTCTCGTGGTCTTATCGCGGCGTGTTTATCCTCTGCCGTTAGGTCAGACTATAGAAATGCCACTTGGATGCTTAGAGTAGCAGATTGACAGTGACCAACTTTGAACAGAACTTGATGAATTTTCACACACATTTATTAAAATAATAACAAGCAAAAAAAATTACTTAACTTGGTTCTGGATGCTATTTACAATTGACAATCTGAAGTTCCTTGGATGTTGGTACGTTAATCTTATTCTCACATATATCTCTGATACTTGACAAAAGTGTCTATACATTTATCTTCATGGCTATGTACAGGAATATGGTAATCTTACTAGGCGCAGTCTGTAACTTGACTATAGACTGGTACAGACTAAGGCAGACTGGTAGAGACTGGTGCAGACAAATGCAGACTCTCTAATCGGAGGTCTGTACACTCGTTATAATACCTCGCGCGTTCATGTACCACTGCGCGAGTGTGATCCGCGAGGAGAAAAGGTTCTACGTTAGCAGCAATCTCATTGGCTGCGTTACATATGAATACGCGGATCCCTGGAACCAGAATTTGGTCCGTCTCTATGACAGCGACCGAGCGATGTGACTCACTGGTTAGCACACTGGACTCGCATTCGGTAGGACGACGGTTCAATCCCGCGTCCGGCAATCCTGTTTAGGTTTTTCGTGATTTACCTAGATCACTTCAGGCAAATGCCGGGATGGATCCTTCGAAAGGGCACGGCCGATGTCCTTCCCTCTCCTTCCCTAATCCGAGCTTCTGCTCCGTCTCTACTGGCTTCGTTGTCGACGGGACGTTAAACACTAATCTCCTCTCCTCCTCCTCTATGGCAGCGCCATCTCGTAGTACGGAGACGGACGAGCGCTGCGCCTGCGCTGTTGTGCTTAGCGGGGCGCGCTCTAGTGGGAATGTCGTGTACGCGCTGACTATGCGGAACTATGTACACAACATATAGATTAGATTCCAAGGGCTGCTCAATACACTCGCTGACAAAAGAGAGCACCTCACCAAGAAAACATAGTCGTATGTCAATGTAACTTTCTATACGCAAACACCATCTGCGGGTATCGAAATGATTAAGAGTTGCCATCCCCTGTGACATGTAGAACGGGCAGCAATGAACAGTAGTGTTATTCATGATTAGTATCGTTAGCAAGTCTGACAGGGTGTTTCCGTAAGAGCGTGAGACAGTGCTGCCAAAGCAGAGTTAGTAAACACAGTCTTCCGAAATGTATTCACAAAAGAAGACGAAGTAAATACTCCAGAATTCGAATCAAGAGCAGCTGCCAACATGAGTAACGTAAAAGTAAATATCCTCGGAGTAGTGAAGCAACTTAAATCACTTAATAAAAGCAAGTCTACTGGTCCAGACTGTACACCAATTAGGTTCCTTTCGTAGTATACTGATACATTAGCTCCATACTTGACAATCATATACAACAGTTTGCTCGACGAAAGATCCGCACCCAAAGACTGGAAAGTTACACAGGTCACACCAATATTCAAGAAAGGTAGTAGGAGTAATCCACTAAATTACAGGCCCATATCATTAACGTCGATATGCTGCAGGATTTTGGAACATATATCATGTTCGAACATTATGAATTACCTCGAAGGAAACGGTCTATTGACACACAGTCAACATGGGTTTAGAAAACATCGTTCCTGTGAAACACAATTAGCTCTTTATTCACAAGAAGTGTTGAGTGCTATTGACAAGGGACTTCACATCGATTCCGTATTTCTGTATTTCCGGAAGGTTTTTGACACTGTACCCCACAAGTGGCTCGTAGTGAAATTGCGTGCTTATGGGATATCGTCTCAATCATGCGACTGGATTTGTGATTTCCTGTCAGAGAGGTCACAGTTCATAATAATTGACGAAAAGTCATCGAATAAAACATAAGTGATTTCTGGCGTTCCCCAAGGTATTGTTATAGGCCCTTTGCTGTTCCTTGTCTATATAAACGATTTGGGAGACAATCTGAGCAGCCGTCTTCGGTTGTTTGCAGGTGACGCTGTAGTTTATTGACTAATAAAGTCATCAGAAGATCAAAACAAACTCCAAAACGATTTAGTAAAGATATCTGAATAATGCGAAAAGTGACTGACCCTGAATAACGAAACGTGTGAGGTCATCCACATGAGCGCTAAAAGGAACTCGTTAAACTTCGGTTACATGATAAATCAGTCTAATCTAAAAGGCATAAATTCAACTAAATACCTAGGTATTACAATTACGAACAACTTAAATTGGAAGGAACACATAGAAAATGTTGTGGGGAAGGCTAACCAATGACTGCGTTTCCTTGGCAGGACACTTAGAAAATGTAACAGATCTACTAAGGAGATTGCGTGCACTACGGTTGTCCATTCTTACGGTTGTCCATCCTCTTTTAGAATACTGCTCCGCGGTGTGGGATCCTTACCATATAGGACTGACGGAGTACATGGAAAAAGTTCAAAGAAGTCAGCACGTTTTGCATTATCGCGCAATATGGGAGAAACTGTCACAGAAATAATACACGATTCGAGCTGAACATCATTAAAATAAAGGCGTTTTACGTCGCGAAGGAATATTCTCACGAAATTCCAATCACCAACTTTGTCCTCCGGATGCGAAAATATTTAGTTGACACCGACCTACATATAGAGGAACGATCACCACAATAAAATATGGGAAATCAGAACTCGTACGGAAAGATATAGCTGTTCTTTGTTTCCGCGCGCTATACGAGACTGGAATAATAGAGAATTGTGAAGGTGGTCTGATGACCCCTCTGCGAGGCATTTAAATGTGATTTTCAGAGAATCGATGTAGATGTAGATGTAGAAATTTAACAGGACATAGAGGATGCTCCACTGAACAATTTGAGATACGGAATCCGGGGTCGGAGAAGCCAGCATAAGGAGATAATAGGAATGATATAAAATGAACGGGTATAGGCATGTGTATTGAAATACAGAGATATGTAAACAGGCAACGCCTATATGAGACAACAAGTATCCGGCGCAGTTGTTAAATCAGTTACTGCTGCTACAATGGCTATTTATCAACATTTAAGTAAGTCTGAACGTGGTGCCATAGTCGGCCCACGCACGGTAGGACGCAGCACCTCCGAGGTAGCGATGAAGCATCTCATGAGTGAACCGTGAACATCAGGAATCGGGTAAAACATCAAATCTCCGACCTCGCTGCGGCCAGGAAGGATCCTGGAAGAAAGGGACCACATCGGCCGAAGAGAATCGTTCTACGTGACAGAAGTGCGATCCTTCCATAAACTGCTGCAGATTTCAGACCTGGGACATCGACAAGCGTCAGAGTGCGAACCATTCAACGAATCATCATCGATATGGGCTTTCGGAGAGGAAGGCTCACTCGTGTACCCTTGATGACTGCATGACAAAGCCTGACACCTGGCCTGGGCACGTCAACATCGGCATTGGGCTATTGATGACTGGAAGTATGTTGCCTGATCGGATGAGTCTCGCTTCAAATCCTATCGAGCGGATGGACGTGTACAGGTATGGAGACAACCGCAACAATCTATGGACCCTGCATGTCAGCAGGGGACTGTTCCTAGCTCTGTAATGGCGTACGGCGTGTACGGCCCCCTGATAGTTCAGATACGACTCTGACAGGTGACACGTACGTAAGCATACTGTCTCAGCACCTGCATCCATTCATGTACATTGTGTACTACTTCAGACATTAGTCGAGTCCATGGCACGCCGTGTTGTGGTATTCCTGCCTTCTCACAAGGGGGCCTACACGACATGAGGCAGGTGTACCGGTTTCTTTAGCTCTTCAGTGTATTTACATTAATTACAGTTTACTACAAATACCATCACTCACACAATGAACGTACCATCTGTACTATATCTTACAAAATTTGCTGAAATTGACGGTCATCAACCTCAATGAAATCATGACATCGGCGAACAAGATTCCGACGCACCGAGACAGATACTCCTGGTGTGTTTCGAGTCACATCACAGGCAGCTACATTTGTGGCAACTAACTCCATGTCCTTATCCACTGGGATCTCACACTCAAGTGACTTTGGATATCCCCGTACGAGCTAATCAAAGGGAGCCAGATCAGGTGATCTTGCAGGCCATGGAATAAGACCTGCCCCTCCTCAAAATCGTGTGTACGAATAGTCCTTGTGTTTCCAGGTTCCTCATTTCCTGTTACCAATGAACCAGTCTCCCGCATTCGTCGATCGAGAGAAATAAACACTCCGCGTGATGGATTGAGCTTGTTAGGAAATCGTTCCCTGTGCAGCCTTACAGAAGCGAGAGCATTGCAACGTACTTCCCCATACACAAGGAGCATATCAGTGAGTTCTGCGAAACTGTACCGCTACTGCTCCATCGTATTAGAATGTACGTGAATTAATAGCAGTGAGTAATGAATGGGTCTGTCGTTGACTCATAGCACGTTCTATCATGGGACAATGTAAATAAGTCACAACAGAGCCACCTTATGGACAAGTAAAGTAACATCACAACTTCCTAGTAATGAGGCCCGTCCTCCTTGTTTCCTTGCTGGGAGTAAAGAATGTACAGGTAAATAAACAGCATAGTACGTGTAAACTTGAACACATGTTAGCTGTAAATAAGCCGGAAAACAGTAATGCTAGAGAAAGCGGTAGACAAGTTTACTTCTTTATATCCTTAAGCTGGCTTTTCCGACCCTAGTTTCCCTAACTCAAATTGTTCAGTGGAGCATTCTCTGTGCCCTGTTACTTTTGCACGCTCTTACAGAAATACCCTGGATACAAGATGTTCGTAGACTATTCGTTCAAATTAGTACAAGCGGTAGAGAACATGTAAACAAATATATTTCGATAATTAACATAACTATGGTCTCTGATGTGAACTTGTATTCTTCGGGAACATTTAGTTAGTGGTGCTGTGTGTCCACGACGTACTGCACCTCATGCTGATCAGCAGCGATTCTGTGTTAACGTGTGGGCCATCATTCTTGGTGACGATAGGTTGACTGGACCATACATTCTTCCACCCCGCTTCAATGGATGGAGGTACCCGTCGTCGAACATGTGTTGCCATAACTGCTGGAGGATGTGCCTCTGAATGTTAGACAAAGCATGTTTAGTCGAGCATGATGAGGCGACAACCCATTTCGGCATTGTTATGAGGAATCATGTGACAGTCACTTTCGGGAATCGATGGATTGGCCGAGGTGGGCCTGCGGCTTGGTCACCCAGGTCACCTGGCCTCACCTGCCTGGATTTCTTCCTCTGGGGGCGTAAGAAGCATCTGATGTACAAACCGTTGTGGAAACAGAAGAAGACCTTGTGGCTATAATCGTCGTCCCTGCTGGTACCATTGCGAAGATGCTTCGAATCTTCGAACGGACACGGCACTCAACGATGTACTGTTTTCATACAGGTCAGTGACCGCACATCAGAGCTGTTCCTGTGAACGCCACTGCTGTATTTAGCATGGTAAACTACCATCTACGTAAATCGTCCCTAGCAATCAGAAATTGCTATCAGGGGCTGTATGTACCATAACTAAATACGTTTGTTTCGACGTTCTCTAACTTCTGTATTAATTTGAATGTTTCGGAACATCGTTCGTAAGAGAGGCGAGCAGCATCAGATGTTAAGTGATCACTGTGAAGAACAAGGAGGTGCCACGTACTCGTGTGAGAAAGCGTTATCAGTACCTGACAAAATTAGAATGTGGCTCCATTGTGGGCCTCCATTTAGCTGGCTTGTCGTATGGTATAATATCAATGTTAGTGGGGCATTTGGAAAGGACAGCGGCTCGTTGATGGTCTGCACAGGAGCATGAGGGCGAGCATATACCTCGTCAAGATTTCGGTCGACAATTGGTGACTACCACAAGGGAAAATCGCCGTATTATGCACCAGACATACCTTCACCCATACACACCTGCGCCTGCCGTCCCAAAACAAGTAACGAGTTGCCTGCAACAGTGTGCATCATCCCGCATCATTCGTTGCCAGACCAGCTGCGGCCGATCAAGGGATTACAGTCTCATGCGTAAACTGGCGTCGACACCACATCACAAACGGCTGCATTAGGAATGGTACCGTGTCTGGGAAGCATGGACTGCTGACGAAAGGTGTCGCATTTGTACAGCAATCCATCGGGGTTCTGCACGGTGGCGGCAGACCGTCATCAGCGGGTGTGGCGGCGACCTAGACAGAGGTCACACTCTCCCAGTGTCCTGTGGTGTGGCGAACCGTCTGTTATGGCTTCAGGTCGCAGCTGATAATGACTGAGAGAATTTGGACGGCTCAGAAACGGTACTTCATAGAAATCCTGTGTCCTCGTGTGCTTTACCTCAAGCGACAGTTTTGTGGTGCCGTTTTTCAAGAAGACAATGCTCCTCCACGCAAGCCACGCGTGTCTGTATGGATCTTCTGCGAGACGTTGAGGTACCCGCGTGACCAGCGAGATCACCAGGTCTCTCTCTGATTTAACACGTGTTGGCCCAGTTCCGACATCAACTCTGCCCCAGTACCTGTATGCAGGACATCAAGAACCAGCTACATCTGTGGGCCAGCTTGCCTCAGGAAAGGAGACAATAGCTTTATGGCACACTTCTCAACTGAATCAGTACATGCATCGAAGTCTAAGAACGTGCAAAGTCAGAATGATGGGTGCTGCCAATTGTGGATACTTTACACGTTTTTGTAATCACTACACTAATACCAGATACCCTCTCAATCCGCGAAGTTATATTTCTTTTCCTCCCATTTTACTATGTTTAACTTATTTGTCAGGCGGTATAACTTTAACAACTGTTTTCTTGTGCTTTGTTTGATAAGTGTGACTTTGACTACTGTTACTTCTTCTTTAACGAAGTCTGTAAGTCTGTTGTGTATGAGTTAACAGTAATGTTGTTGATAAAATTTTGATATATCGATACTTCTTCCAAAAAGTATCTATATGTGAGGCGGCACGTTTTTTGCTTGAATATCGCTGCATCAATATCAAAATGGCTATATCGAGTGCTGGTATTTTTTTTTTTTTCACAGTTAACGGTAAATATTTGAAATGATTCTTTCGAAATTGTGGAGGAGTCTTACTGCTTTCTTGAGCGTTCTTCATGTCCAGTCTGCCCACTGCGTGAAGCAAGGATAGATGGTACAAAGAAGGAGTCCAACTGCACTGGCGGGTGGCCGTGTGAATGGAATGACAAGACATCGGATGTGAAGAAACAGCTCATTAGTTGCGTTAAAAACAATTTTCAGTGCAACTAGTGTGCTATTTCTTCACAACAGCGTTCTTAAAAACAGCTACTGAAACTAACTAATGAACAAAAATCGAAATGACAAGACAGATCTTTGCCGTTGGCGTAGACGTGGGAGGGAAACGCTGACGTAATCGGTGCTCAGCGCTACCAACAGAAACTCCAATATTTAACTTCACCACTTAATTTCGACACTACAACTGCTACTTCGCTGGCGTTTGCAGAAATGAAAAAAACAGGGAAGTCAATACGAAGTGTTCCACACAAATCTGATATGTGACGAAACGGTACGACGGACCCATCGGACACATTTTATTGTGCCCACTTAAAAGCTGTTACCATTGTTAGCAAAGTGCTTATCGCCAAGCATGAACGTGCATCGTTTTACTTTTAGTTCTTGCTCTAAGGGGGATAAGCAGGCTGCTAGCTTGTTGATGTATAGTACATCTAATAATAAATCAATACTTAAATATACAGCTCTACAAGTGGCAGTATACTGACAATGTACGTCGATATTTTTCCTGCGATATATCGATGTACCAATAATTTTCAATACATCGAAGGACTAAACGATATCTTTCTAAATATCGATATATCGGATTCCCAATATTTAAAAAAAATTCAAAAGTCCTAGTTTGCGCAAGTAGATGCAAGCAACCTCGTCATACAACGTGCCTGATATGCCTGTGTCACTGGATACTTCCCCATGAGCAACACAGGCCCGTCGTTTAACGTTACATCTTTCTACAGTGACTCCTGCCCGAGGTCTCAATCAGGCATTTCCGGACACACAATTGTACTCGGTGGGACCAACAGCAGGAGCCTTTGCTTTTTTTGCTGTTCATTTATCCGCATCAGTTGGAGCATCTGTTTTTTTTTCCTCTCTTGGTTTCTCCCACATTATCCCTTGCGACTCTTCTCTCAGATTACGAAACCTGTACGATTCTACACAGATGTTTCGAAAGATCATACTAATTTGGCCTCAAGGCGATGAAGTAACGTTGCTTTCCAAGCGATTGGGAAAAGCAGCCGTTCGTTCCAGTTTTCGGGAAGAGTTGCCGTACAGATCCGGATTAATTACAGGAGAGAGTTCCACACGTCAGCCTGTTTTAGAATTATGGAACACGTTTCATGTTCGCATTTTATGACGTTTTTGGAGAACGAAAATTCCTGAATATGAATGACCATGGAATCAGCTCACAGCGATCTTGTAAAACTGTTTGTAGACATTTACACCATCGTTGAACCCAGACATCCAAACCAGTTTGGAGAAAATTCGTCCAGAAGCCCTTCACACACTTCCATCGTCTCCTCGTATTATCAACGCATTTGTCTCCTTGCGTCAGAGTTCACAACTTTGGTGATACATTGATCTGGCTCTGCCCAAGGAATAGTCACAATTTGTGTGCTTAGTGGGTCCTCAAGCAATTTCCTGCCGAAAATAGGGGGAAGTGAGTGAAAATGTGTGAGGAGGTTCTGGACGCATTTTTTCGATAGATTTTGAGCCCTGGCTTCAAAGGCGGCGAGACTGTGTACAGATGTGTACTGACTAAGAGTCTATGTTGAACGGTAGTGTTGCGTAGATGACAAATCAGCTATGATCTGTACTAATTCTGGTGTTATATTTTCATTATTAATTTTTTTGTGACACTGGAGACATTACGTTTTTATCCATCCTCCCAAAATGTTACTAGTGTCATAAAAGTCGCATATGGCGACCACTGGTCGAATTTTTTCGTGTAATAGCGTCCTAGAGTAATCACATGATCATTTTAACTTACTTTAAATACTAAACAAGTATGAACAGTAATACTTTCGCAAACGATCTGAGTACAAACCCCAAGAGATTTTGGTCGTGTGTAAAATCAGTAAGTAGGTCAAAATCATCTATTCATTCACTCGGTGACCATACTGGTACTGAAGCGGAAGACGAGAGTGATAACAAAATACTGAACTCGGTCTTCCAAAATTGTTTCACCGCAGAAGATGGTAACACGGTTCCTCCTTTCAATCGTCGTACGATTGTCAAAATAGCAAAGACTGAGATAACCGATCGCGGAATAGAGTAACAACTACAATCGCTTATTAGTGAGAACGCTTCAGGACGAGGTGGTATAGATATAACATTCTAAATGTTGTTGTTGTGATCTTCAGTCCTGAGACTGGTTTGATGCAGCTCTGCATGCTACTCTATCTTGTGCAAGCTTCTTCATCTCCCAGTACCTACTGCTACCTACATCCTTCTGAAACTGCTTAGTGTAGTCATCTCTTGGTCTCCCTCTACGATTTTTACCCTCAACGTTACCCTCTAATACTAAATTGCTGATCCCTTGATGCCTCAGAACATGTCCTACCAACCGATCCCTTCTTCTGGTCAAGTTGTGCCACAAACTTCTCTTCTCTCCAATCCTATTCAATACTTCCTCATTAGTTATGTGATCTACCCATCTAATCTTCAGCATTCTTCTGTAGCACCACATTTCGAAAGCTTCTATTCTCTTCTTTATTCGAATACATTCCATCATCCTCGTTTTGCTTTTGTTGATGTTCATTTTATATCCTCCTTTGAAGACACTATCCATTCCGTTCAACTGGTCTTCCAAGTCCTTTGCTGTCTCTGACAGAATTACGACATCATCGGCGAACCTCAACATTTTTATTTCTTCTCCATGGATTTTAATACCTACTCCGAATTTTTCTTTTGTTTCCTTCAATGTTTGCTCAACATACAGATTGAATAACATCGGGGAGAGACTACAACCCTGTCTCACTCCCTTCCCAACCACTGCTTCCCTTTCATGTCCCTCGACTCTTATAACTGCCATCTGGTTTTTGTACAAATTGTAAATAGCCTTTCGCTCCCTGTATTTTACCCCTGCTACCTTCAGAATCTGAAAGAGAGTATTCCAATCAACATTGTCAAAAGCTTTCTCTAAGTCTACAAATGCTAGAAACGTAGGTTTGCCCTTCCTTAATCTAGCTTCTAAGATAAGTCGTAGGGACAGTATTGCTTCACGTGTTCCAACATTTCTACGGAATCCAAACTGATCTTCCCCGAGGGCGGCTTCTACTAGTTTTTCCATTCGTCTGTAAAGAATTCGCGTTAGTATTTTGCAGCTGTGACTTATTAAACTGATAGTTCGGTAATTTTCACATCTGTCAACACCTGCTTTCTTTGGGATTGGAATTATTATATTCTTCTTGAAGTCTGAGGGTATTTCGCCTGTCTCATACATCTTGCTCACCAGATGGTAGAGTTTTGTCAGGACTGGCTCTCCCAAGGCCGTCAGTAGTTCCAATGCAATGTTGTGTACTCCGGGGGCCTTGTTTCGACTCAGGTCTTTCAATGCTCTGTCAAACTCTTCACGCAGTATCGCATATCCCATCTCATCCTCATCTACACCCTCTTCCATTTCCATAATATTGTCCTCAAGTGCATCGCCCTTGTATAGACCCTCTATATACTCCTTCCACATTTCTGCTTTCCCTTCTTTGCTTAGAACTGGGTTTCCATCTGAGCTCTTGATGTTGATACAAGTGGTTGTCTTGTCTCCAAAGGTCTCTTTAATTTTCCTGTAGGCAGTATCTATCTTACCCCTCGTTTGATAAGCCTCTACATCCTTACATTTGTCCTCTAGCCATCCCTGCTTAGCCATTTTGCACTTCCTGTCGATCTCATTTTTGAGACGTCTGTATTCCTTTTTGCCTCCTTCATTTACTGCGTTTTTATATTTTCTCCTTTCATCAATTAAATTCAATATTTCTTCTGTTACCCAAGGATTTCTAGCAGCCCTCGTCTTTTTACCTACTTGATCCTCTGCTGCCTTCACTACATCATCCCTCAAAGGTACCCATTCTTCTTCTACCGTATTTCTTTCCCCCATTCCTGTAAATTGCTACCTTAAGCTCTCCCTGAAACTCTATACAACCTCTGGTTCTTTTAGTTTATTCAGGTCCCATATTCTTAAATTCCCACCTTTTTGCAGTTTCTTTTGTTTTAATCTACAGGTCACAACCAATAGATTGTGGTCAGAGTCCACATCTGCCCCTGGAAATGTCTTACAATTTAAAACCTTGTTTCTAAATCTCTAGCTTACCATTATATAATCTATCTGAAACCTGTCAGTATCTCCAGGCTTCTTCCATGTATACAGCCTTCTTTTATGCTTCCTGAAGCAAGTGTTAGCTATGATTAAGTTATGCTCTGTGCAAAATTCTACCAGGCGGCTTCCTCTTTCATTTCTTTGCCCCAGTCCATATTCACCTACTACGTTTCCTTCTCTCCCTTTTCCTACTACCGAATTTCAGTCACCCATGACTATTAAATTTTCGTCACCCTTCACTATCTGAATAATGTCTATTATTTGACCATACATTTCTTCAATTTCTTCGTCATTTGCAGAGCTAGTTGGCATATAAACTTGTACTGCTGTAGTAGGCGTGGGCTTCGTGTCTATCTTGGCCACAATAATGCGTTCACTATGCTGTTTGTAGTAGCTTACCCGCATTCCTATTTTCCTATTCATTATTAAACCTACTCCTGCATTACCCCTATTTGATTTTGTGTTTATAACCCTGTAGTCACATGACCAGAAGTCTTGTTCCTCCTACCACCGAACTTCACTAATTCCCACTATATATAACTTTAACCTATCCATTTCAGTTATTAAATTTTCTAACCTACCTGCCCGATTAAGGGATCTGACATTCCACGCTCCGATCCGTAGAACGCCAGTTTTCTTTCTCCTGATAACGACAAGCCGGCCGCGGTGGTCTCGCGGTTCTAGGCGCGCAGTCCGGAACCGTGCGACTGATACGGTCACAGGTTCGAATCCTGCCCCGGGCATGGATGTGTGTGATGTCCTTAGGTTAGTTAGGTTTAAGTAGTTCTAAGTTCTAGGGGACTGATGACCACAGCAGTTGAGTCCCATAGTGCTCAGAGCCATTTGAACCATTTTTGATAACGACATCCTCTTGCGTAGTCCCCGCCCGGAGATCCGAATGGGGGACTATTTTACCTCCGGAATATTTTACCCAAGAGGACGCCATCATCATTTAATCATACAGTAAAGCTGCATGCCCTCGGGAAAGATTACGGCCGTAGTTTCCCCTTGGTTTCAGCCGTTCGCAGTACCAGCACAGCAAGGCCGTTTTGGTTATTGTTACAAGGTCAGATCAGTCAATCATCCAGACTGTTCCCCCTGCAACTACTGAAAAGCCTGCTGCCCCTCTTCAGGAACCACACGTTTGTCTGGCCTCTCAACAGATACCCCTCCGTTGTGGTTGCACCTACGGTACGTCTATCTGTATCGCTGAGGCACGCAAGCCTCCCCACCAACGGCAAGGTCCATGGTTCATGGGGGGGGGGGGGGGGGGGAGGGACATTCTAGATATATTATGCGAAATAACCTGCTACCGTGCTGGCAGTACTTACTCGTAGATCGCTTGAGCAACAAAGAGTACTTAGCGACTGGAAAAAAGTGCAGCTCATTCGCGTTTTTAAGAAGGGCCGTAAGACAGATGCACACAGTTATAGTAGACCTATGTCGTTGACGTCCGTTGTAGATTTATGGAACACGCTTTATGCTAAAAAATTATGACGTTCTTGGAGAATGAACATCTCCTCTATAAAAATCAACGTGGATTCAGTAAACGGACATACTGCGCAACTCAGCTCGCTCTGTTCCTCCATGAGACCCACAGTGCATTAGAAAATAGCACTCAGGCTGATGCCGTGTTCCTTGACTTGAGGAAGGCATTTGATTCCGTTCGGCACTGCCGTTTAGTGAAAAAAATCGAGTTTATCGAGTACCGGAGCAGATTTGCGACTTGATTCAAGACTTCCTTGCAGACAGAACTCAAGACGTCGCTCTTAACAGAACAAAATCGACAGATGTAAAGGTAATTTCCGGTGTACCCCAAAGAAGTATTATATGACCGTTAGTGTTTCCATATATATAAATGATGTAGTAGATGCGTCGGATGCTCTCTAAGACTGTTCACAGACGATGCGGTTGTTTATAACAAAATGGCAACGCCAGAAGGTAGTAATGATTTGCAGAATGACTTCCAGAAAATAGATGAATGTTATACGCTCTGGCAGTTGACCTTGAACGTAAATAAATGTAGCATATTGCGCGTACATACTAAAAGAAATCCACTACTGTATAGCTACAGTATTGATGACAAACCGTTGGAAAGACTATCTGCAGTAAAATATCTGGGAGTAACTATCCGGAGCGACCTTAAAGTAGAATGACCGTATCAAACAAATAGTGGGAAAAACGGATGTGAGACTCAGATTCGTCGGAGGAGTATTAAGGAAACGTAAGTTGTTCACGAAGGAAGTGGCTTATAAGGCGCCTGGTCGACTCATTGTTGAGTGTTGTTCGTCTGTCTGGGATCGATACCAGGTAAGACTGATAGAAGAGAGAGAGACAGGGAGAGAGAAGATCGAACGAAGAGTGGCACGTTTCGTCACGAATCGTTTAGTCGTCACGAGAGCGATACGGAGATGGTCAACAAATTTCATTAGCAGACGTTACGGGAGAAGCGTTGAGAATCACGGAAAAATTTACTATTGAAATTTTGAGGTAGTAGATTCCGGGTGAGTCAGACAACGTATTACTTCCCCCTACATATGTCTCGCGTAATGTCCACGAGGAGAAACTTCGAGCCGGCCGCGGTGGTCTCGCGCTTAAGGCGCTCAGTACGGAACCGCGCGACTACTACGGTCGCAGGTTCGAATCCTGCCTCGGGCATGGATGTGTGTGATGTCCTTAGGTTAGTTAGGTTTAAGTAGTTCTAAGTTCTAGGGGACTGATGACCATAGATGTTAAGTCCCATAGTGCTCAGAGCCATTTGAACCATTTTAGAAAATTCGAGAAGTTAGAGCCAACACAGAAGGTTAGCGACAATCATCCTTCCCCATTGAACGGTGTTGGGCAGTGGGCCCAGTCAGTGGTACAAAAGTATTCTCCGCCACACAACATTAGGTGGCTTGCAGAGCATGATGTAGACGTAGATATACCGGGTGATCAAAAAGTCAGTATAAATTTGAAAACTGAATAAATCACGGAATAATGTAGATAGAGAGGTAAAAATTGACAGACATGCTTGGAATGACATGGGGTTTTATTAGAATCAAAAAAATAGAAAAGTTCAAAAAATGTCCGACAGATGACGCTTCATCTAATCAGAATAGCAATAAATTGCATAACAAAGTAAGACAAAGCAAAGATGATGTTCTTTATAGGAAATGCTCGATATGTCCACGATCATTCCTCAACAATAGCTGTAGTCGAGGAATAATGTTGTGAACAACACTGTAAAGCATGTCCGGAGTTATGGTGAGGCATTGGCGTCGGATGTTGTCTTTCAGCATCCCTAGAGGTGTCGGTCGATCACGATACACTTGCGACTTCAGGTAACCCAAAGCCAATAATCGCCCGGACTGAGGTGTTGGGACCTGGGAGGCCAAGCATGACGAAAGTAGCGGCCGAGCACACGATCATCACCAAACGACGCCCACAAGAGATCTTTCACGTGTCTAGCAATATGGGGTGGAGCGCCATCCTGCATAACATCGTACGTTCCAGCAGGTGTTTATCAGCCAGGCTGGGGATGATGCGATTCTGTAACATATCGGCGTACCTCTCACCCGTCACTGACGTTTTGCTGTCCAGCGCCATCTATCGGACATTTTGTGAACATTTTTGTTATTGTACTGAAACCCCATGTCATTTGAAGCATGTGTGTCAATTTTTACCTCTCTACCTACATTATTACATGGTTTATTAAGTTTTCAAATTTATGCTGACTTTTTGATCACCCGGTACATGAACAGAGAAATCTGTGGTGATGGACGGAGAAAATCCAACATGATTGAAAGCAAAAGTCTCGAAAGTGTCCTTTAGCCAAGAAAGCAGCAGCCGGTGACCCAGGCGCAGCGGAGGCTTTCTTTCCACTAGAAGTTAATCCGCAGGTTCTCTGGCAGCAAATTCTCGCTACGCGAGTCTGCGGCCGGCTCAGAAATCAGGATGTACAGCAGAGCAGAGCCGTCGGCCGGGCTGGGACCCCACCTCTTAACTTAGCCCACTGCTCCTGCAGCTGGCTGACTGGGGAGTCAGGTCTGGCGGTGGCACGGCGGCCGGAACTTCACGAAACTTGCGACGCGCCTCGGGGGTCCGATCGTTACGCTGTGCAACAGCCTGGGGCTTACAGCGTACAGGGCGTACAGCGTTAGCGCGAACCGCCGCGCCGGCACCGCCCACACCTGGCCGCACGTTCCCGGTAGCCGTCACTGCTGTACTCTGTTCATCGTGATCACGATTCAGCAACTACATGCGCGACGATTGTTCAGCGGCAGTAACACACGTTCACGGGTGTTGTTGCGCCATTGAAAGCAGACCCTAATTAGGTACTAGATACTTTCAAGGAGAATATAATAATACCAATCCCAAAGAAAGCAGGTGTTGACAGATGTGAAAATTACCGAGCTATCAGTTTAATAAGCCACTGCTGCAAAATACTAACACGAATTCTTTACAGACGAATGGACAAACTGGCTGAAGCCGACCTCAGGGAAGATCTGTTTGGATTCCGTAGAAATGTTGGAACATGTGAGGCAATACTGCCCCTATGACTTGTCTTAGAAAATAGATTAAAGAAAGGCAAACCTACGTTTCTAGCATTTGTAGACTTAGAGTAAGCTTTTGAAAATGTTGACTGGAATACCCTCTTTCAAACTCTGAAGGTAGCAGGGTTGTAGCCTACCCCGATGTTATTTAGTCTGTAGATTGAGCAAGCAGTAAAGGAAACAAAAGAAAATTTAGAGATGGAATTAAGTTCCATCGAGAAGAAATAAAAACTTTGAGGTTCGCCGATGACATTGTCATTCTGTCAGAGACAGCAAAGGACTCGGAAGAGCAGTTGAATTGAATGGACAGTGTCTTGAAAGGAGGATATAAGATGAATATAAAGAAAAGCAAAACGATGATAATGGAATGTAGTCGAGTTAACTCGGGTGATGCTGAGGGAATGAGATTAGGAAATGAGACACAAAGTAGTAAAGGAGTTTTGCTATTGGGGTGCAAAACAACTGATGATGGTCGAAGTAGAGAGGATATAAAAAGTAGACTGGTAATGGCAAGGAAATTGTTTCTGAAGAAGAGAAATTTGCTAACATCGAGTATAGATTTAAGTGTCAGGAAGTATTTTCTGAAAGTATTTGTATGCTGTGTAGCCATGCATGGAAGTGAAACGTGGAAGATAAATAGTTTGGACAAGAAAAAATGGCTGGCTCTGAGCACCATGGGACTTAATATCTGTGGTCGTCAGTCCCCTAGAAGTTAGAATTACTTAAACCTAACTAACATAATGACGTCACACACAACCAAGCCCGAGGCAGGATTCGAACCTGCGACCGTAGCGGTCACGCGGTTCCAGACTTAAGCGCCTAGAACCGCACGGCCGCACCTGCCGGGGAACAGGAAGAAAATAGAAGCTTTCGAAATGTGTTGCTACAGAAGAATGCTGAAGATTACATGGGTAGATCACATAACTAATGAGGGGGTATTGAATAGAATTGGGGAGAAGGGAAATTTGTGGCACAACTTGACTAAAAGAAGGAATCGGTTGGTAGGACATGTTCTGATGCATCATCGGATCACCACTTTAGCATTGGAGGGCAGCGTGAAGGGTAATAATTGTATAGATGAATACACTAAGCAGATTCAGAAGGATGTAGGTTGCAGGAGGTACTGGGAGATGAAGAAGCGTGCACAGAATAGAGTAGCACGGAGAGCTGTATGAAACCAGTCTGTGGACTGAAGACCACAACAACAACAACAACTTTGTGTTGTACTACCGGTAATGAAAGTTTGAGAGGTTCTAAAACGTGAACAGACAGCGGCCATCTTACTGACCATCGTACTAAATAATTACGCCATGTATTTTCTATTTCAAATCTCAGTGTATAATCAGTTTCTCCGAAAATTCTGCGCATGACTTTATGGCTACGTATGACCGGTATACACTGATGAGCCGAGACATTATCTCCACCTACTTCGTAACTGGTTTTTCCGTCTTTGGAACTAAATACATCACTGATTTTGCGTATCAGAGGTCAAACACTCTGTTTATAGGATTGTGGGTATATATGTCATTAAATGTCTACGCACAGGTCATGTAATTCGCGTAAATAATGGGCAGCTGATCTGCGTACGCGGTGATAACGCATGATACGACAAAGACAGGTTCGTTAGGATTTACATCAGGCGAATTTGGTCGCCGAGATATGAATGTGAGTTCACTGTAATGCTCCTGAAAAGAATGCTGTACGGTTCCGTGTCCTAGAGATGGACAACTACATTGCTCAAAAATGACATCACCGGTGGGGAAGACATCAAGCATGAAGGGATACAGGTGGTTCACAGCTGTCAGTATGTCTTCGATTACTACCACAGGTCCCATGTAAGCGCAGGAGAATGTCTACCATAATACAATACTGCTTGCACCACTCCGCACAGAATCTGATGCGCGCTACAAGTTTCGAGCCGCGGTTCACCTCGATGACGGCGTTTGTAGTGACGACCAGCGACATAGCGTAGCAAAAATGTGATTCACCCGAAGAGCCGACACGTTACCACTAATAGACGATCGAATCGCGATGATTCCGTCTCCACTGCAATCGTTGCTGACAATGTCGTTGCGTGAACATGTGAACACCTAGGGGTGGCCCGTTAGGTGCTCCACGTTCGACAGTGAACGACGAACGGTGTGCTCCGAAACATTTGTGAGTGCACGTGCATTGTGCTCTTTCGGTAGAGATGTGACACATTACCACCTGTCCTACTTTATAGGGTAGACAAGCCTTCGAACCCCACGTTCTGCGAAGAGTCGCGGACGTCCAACGATTTAGCAGCTCGTGGAAGTTTCGCTATCCTTCTTCCTCTTTCCGCAAATTCTCACGACAGTAGCACTGGGACGTTTGACCATCTTCGCCGTTTTCATGATATTCGTTCACAGGCTCTGCTTCATGATAATCTGCCCATTGTCAAAGTCGCTTATCTCAATGGATTTCCCCATTTTCAGCCCACATCTTCGCTAGGGTGATCCCCCGTCGTGTTAGCTCAGCTTACATGTTTCTGTTACCGAGTCACGGTCCGCTACGCCGCCAAGCGCTATCGAAACTCGCGGTCGGCAGCGGTCATAATGTTTCGGCCGGTCATGCATGTCGGCTTGGTTTGTGAATAATCTCTCAGTTTTTCCTTTGAAGACGAAATGCCTAAAAGCTTATCTTTTCATCTACTTTTTTTATAAATCTGAGGAACATATTATAGTATCATGGTTACCTGTACTGAGTCACATCCCTCCACCCCACTTAAGGCGGAAACAAGCTGTAAGGGAGGCCAAGAAATTCTCTGCATCCCCGTGTCTACCATTGCACCAGGAATTCTGTCATCCGCCACAGCAACGATTGCGATCAAGAAGACCAGCAAGTTGTACTGCAGGATAACTCATCGCGGATGGTTTTGATCTAAATCAATGCTGGAAGCATGAATGGTCAACAAAAATATAGGGAACAAGAGCACCACGCCTTGATCCCACAAAGAATCCAAAAGGTTTTGATCTACCAATGAACCTTTGGTGCCGCCTCAACAGATTAAGGGCTGGACATGGTTGTTGTAGGTACTTCAGGTACAAATGGGGCTGGATCAGTTCACCAATGTGTGAATGTAAGCAAGAGGAATAGACAATTGAACATTTAGTCCAACGCAGTCCACTTTATTCATATCCTGGAATTCCCGATGAATTGTTCACTCTCATACCCAGCTTACTTAATGGTTGAAAAACACGGACTTTAAGGTTTGATCTTGCCTTATATCAAATGTATATTGTATAAAATCACCATACGATTAAAAAAAAAAAAAATTATAGTATTATAAAAACATCACAGAATCTACAGAGTTGTTGCAGCGTTGTAGGTATCTACATCTACATCCACATATATACCCCGTTAGCCACCAAGCGGCGTGTGGCGGAGGGCACCATTCGCGCCAAAGTCATATTACCTCCCACGCACACTGTTCCACTCGCTGATCGTGCGAGGGAAAAACGACTGTCTGAACACCTCAGTACGAGCTCTAATTTCCCTTATCTTTGAATGGTGATCACTGCGCGAATTGAAAGTTGGTGGTAATAATATGTTCTCTACATCCTCGATGAAGATCTGATTTCGGAATTTAGTGAGCAGCCCCTTCCGTTTAGCGCGCCGTCTATCTGCAAGTGTGTCTCACTTCAAACTTGCTATGAGATTTGTAACGCTCTCGCGATGGCTAAATGTACCAGTCACGAGTCTTGCCGCTCTTTTTTGGACCGTCTCAATTTCTTTATCAGACCCAACTGGTAAGGGCTCCATACAGACGAACAATACTTTAAGACTGGACGAACTTAAGGAACGAAGCGCCTACAATAAACAAGGTACTTCAGCCTGTAAATAATGATGATGACTTGTTTACTTTTAAAAGAAAGCCATTTTATAAACTGATAAAAGGTAATGGTTTTCAGTTAACCGGTAGAACGTTCTGCGTTGGGCTACCATCTCTGAGTAATGCGGGCGAGCTACGCCAACGTAAGGTTATTATTGTACACGACTATACACAGCTGAAGCATCGCCGGAAATAAAAATCCATGAGGTACTAGGAAACGCAGATGAATACACAGCGTAGTGTTTACATCAGGATGTTATTGCGATGAATATACTACACTGCGCAGTGTGCTCAAACTAGCCCACTCACCTCTCCCAGAAGGTACCTCTTGTGCGTTTCTTGTAGCGAGGCACTGCTACCTAACACACGCACACGGGGTGGGCCGGCGAAGGAAGACTTCCCAAAATACTAAGTGTGGCTGTAAAATAACGGGACTGGTGCTGTCACAGAGTAAGAACGTATGCGCCAAAGATGTACGTCCTGTGAAGAGCCAAGCCTTCTCAGCCGAATGCGGAATCTCTGATGTCTGTAAACAAATCAGAGTGGCCGTAGTCTTCGTTTGTGGAACAACTGTTATTTTATACCGGAAAAATGTTAAATGACAGAGTAACAAATTAGCTTTAATTTTCACATTATACTTAGATAAGGCGCTACTGAAATCTATCTTTTGCTAAAAAAAAATTATACGTTGCAGACCGTTTACCCAGTACGCGAGTTTGTGAATGGTTCAAGTGTTTCCAAGATGACCGAGAAGACGTTGAACATGACTCACGCCCGGGACACCTCTCTACATAAAAAAACGGATGAAAATATCGAAAAAGTAGGTAATCTGGTTCGGTCTCAACGTCCGTCGAGTATTTGACAGACTGCTGAAACTATAGGAACTGACAAATAATGTGAGAGGCATATTTTACATAACCAATTTTACATGAGTCAAGCGTGTGCGAGACTCATGCCAAAACTTCTCACGACCGAACAAATAGAAATCTTTGAAAATATTTGTACTTACAGTTTGAATACCACTATGATCGCAGTTTATTGGGAAGAGTGATAACATGTGCGAATCGTGCTGTTCCATCTGTGATCTAGAAACTAAGCGCCAAATCATGCATTGGAAGGCCGGAAATTCACCGCGTGCTCAAGTGCACAACTCAAAGCAATCATTGTTTCCGATATTCGTGGAATTGTGCATCTTTACTGGGTTCTGGTAGTCAGACTATTAATCGATATTACTACCTTGAGGTTCTTGCTCAACTCTGTGAGAAAAAAAGAAAACATTGTCTGTTCAGAAGTTTCTAGCGAAGTGCAACATCCCACTGTTAGATCACTCACGTCATTTGCCTGAGCTAGTGCCATGCGACTCTTATTGTTTCCCGAAGGTCGAATATTAAAAGAGGAAGATTTCAGTGTGAAGAAGCAGTGACAGGAAAAGTGACACACATCATTCAGGGGCACACAGAGGAAGACTTCCAGCACTGTTCAATGGAAAATTAGCATCGGGCGTTGTACGAATAACAAAGACGCATGTTTTTTCAAATAGAATGTCTTACAGCAATAGTGCCGTTACTTTAAAGGCACACATCGTATATCAAAAACGGATTATATACAGCATCATTCGTAAGTACCTGCGAAGTTTCAAAACTGCGCAAAAAGTAAGAGACGCAGAGTGAAATGACACGCACCAGTGTACAGAACAGGTCCCCGATTCATTGTACGCGCTGTGGTGTAGTTGAAGAACGCACCACTGCGGGAAACCAGTGTTGTCAGAAAGCGTAGACACATCATCTGCTCCACACTGCAGCATCGAATTACACAGCTCCTGTACTTAGGCAACCCGGTGAACCGACTTCCATAGCCGGGTGCTGCCACGCCTACCCGAGCAATTTGTGTCAGCGACCTCAATGAACTGCACGCGGATATTGACGTTCGCTGCGTCACAAACGATGCCAGTATTGAATACCTCTAATGTGAGGTAAAATAAAAAAAAACTGTCTGAAGGTGCAGAGATACTAATGAATAACCTCGTATATCGATGTGTAATTTTCGCTGAGCTATACTGGATAATATGGTGAATTTTCTCATGTATGCTTGTGATTTTTTAATGCTTGAAGCTGTGGAATTATGACAGTGATTTAGTTTTTTTTAAATAGAAGTACACACATTTTCTGCCTAATAGGAAAGAGTGCTTCAACGACGTACAGTAAGTGAAAATTACAAGAAACGGAAACAAGGTAACAGCACCACAAACCGTTTTTTTGCTGTCGATAAATAGACCCCACAAACAACTGCCACATAAGTAAAACACGAAACTCACTCACGGTGAAAAAAAAGTCTCGGAACTGATAGTTATAAGAACAGAATACGCTAACGAAAAAGAACAGCAGCATATGAGATGAATGCCATTAACGCATTAGCTGTGGTAACACACAATCCACATGTCACTGCGAGACGGCCTGAACGTGCGACTGGGATGAGCCAAAAGAGTGTTCTGCGAATACCACGTTCTGCATCTACATTTACATTTACATCTACATACATACACGATAAGCTACCGTATGGTGCGTCCGTCCCGGAAGGTATCCTGTTCCACTACCAGCCATTTCCTATCTTGTTGCACTCACAGATAGACGGAGAGAAAAACGACTGTTTCTATGCCTCCGCATCAGTCTTAATTTCTCGTATTTTATCTTCGTGGTCCTTACGCGAAATGTATGTTGGCGGCAGTACGGTTGCTCTGCAGTCAGCTTCAAATACAAATTCTAGAAAAAAAAAAGAAATCGCCTTCCCTCCAAGGATTCCCATTTGAGTTCCCGAAGCATATCCGTAAGCATTTGCGTGGTGTTCCAACCTACCGGTAACACAGCTAGCAGACCTCGTCTGAACTGCTTCGATGTCTTCCTTCAATCCAACCTCGTACGGATCCCAAACACTTGAGCAGTACTCAAGAATAGGTCGCACCAGCCTCCTATACGCGATCTCCTTTACAGGTGAATCACTCTTTCCTAAAATTCTCTCAATACACCGAAGTCGACCATTCATCTTCCCTACCACAGTTCTCACATGCTTGTTTCATCTCATATCGCTTTGCAACGTTACGTACAGATACTTAAACGACGTGACTGTGTCAAGCAGGACACTTGTAATACTGTATCCGAACGTTACAGGTTTGTTTTTCCTATTCATTCGCATTAACTTACATTATTCTACATCTATAGCCAGCTGCCATTCATCACAGTGACTAGACGTTTTTCCCGAGTCATCTTGTATCGTCTTACAGTCACTCGTCCTCCACGCCTTCCCGTACACCACTGCATCATCAGCAAACAACCACAGACTGCTGCCAATCCTGTTCGCCATGTCATTTATGTATATAGAAAATAACTGTGGTCCTAAGACACCTTCCTGGGGCACTCCTGACGATACGCTAATCTCTGATGGACACTCGCTGTCGAGGACGATATACTGGGTTCCGGTACTTAAGAAGTCAGCCACTCCCGTATCTGGGAACCTATTTCGTATGCTGATACCTTCGTTAATGGTCTGCAGTCTGCATTACTATACATTTCATCCGTTCCACTTTTCGCCCTGTCAGCAGCTTCATGACAAAGACTTTCACAGTCGTTTGTAGTCCTCCGAATGGTGTCTATGAAAACTACAAAGTGATTTCGTTTACTCCGCAATTATTGGAAGATTTAACATAAGGCTGTCCATCCCACTTACCGCAGTCCACGTTAAACGAACGTCTCATACATTCTTTAAAAATATTTGTACCTAATCTTAATAAAAATATGGAGATCGTTGAAAACACACAATGAACTGCATGGTGAACACATTAACACCTCTGGACTTGTATCTCTGCGGAAAATAGCAACGGAAGATCTAAAGACAATCATTTACGACTGCCGAAGGCATGAAGTGCCACGTAACAAGAACCTGTGCTGTCTGAGTCCACACAAAATGCAGTGTGCAGTATTGTCGTCCGGATTCGCTTCTGTATAGTATGAATAGGCGGTCAGGGTGAACATTTTGACCACCTGATACGACACAGTCAGGCGAAAAGCGAAGTGTTCCTCAGTAAAGTTCAAACACACTTTTGGACGGGATAACACACACACGCAATCCCGAGCGAAGAAAATCCCCAGCCCAGCCAGGAATCGAACCCGGAGTTGCGTGACGGAGAATCGAGAACGATAAACACAAGAACACTAAATGCTGAGTACGTCTGTCACGATTTGGGCACACTCGCTTCATTAGATGACAGATTGACCGTAAAATTGTTTCTGAAAGGGTGGCAGTTTTTATGAATAAAAGAAACTACTGGTATCTGTATGTAGTACAGGCTTATACCACTCGATTTATGTCCTTAAGAAGTAGAAATTGGGCGATAAGTAGTTGAAAGCAATCAAAACCTTGCCACTTTGCTCTGGGATTACAAAAAAAAAAAGAGTGATCTCTGCTTATATGAACAGAGAGATCATTTGCCATAAAAGTAAAACGTTTTATCATTGAGTAGCAAAGGTTGATAGGGGTCAGGCTTTTCAGTGTGACTGTTGTGAGTTTTGGAGCGATCTGGGTGCGTAACAGCACGGAGCAGAGAACGGGCTCTCTACCTCGAGTTTCGGTCCATGCGGGGTAGATATTGGGGAGTTCCAGCAGCGCTGTGACTTCAGAATGTTAGGATGTGGAATTAGATGTGTGCAGTTAACGTTTCTCTAATTCCCACGCTAATGTTGTTCAAATAGTGTTATTACATTATTTTTTCATTTCGAGATTTTTAATTTGTTGAATCATAAGATGGGTCTTTGTGATTGCTATGACCTGTGGTTAGATGTGCCTTTGTGATGTTTTGTAGTTCCAGTGCGGCTCTTGCAGTGCTTTTCTTTCGGTGTATTCGTCTGAATAATGTTTCTACAAATCTTCCGATTGTTGGCGATCTTGATTTTTGCATTCTAACCAACCTATCTTTGTTGATTGTCTTCACACAATTATGATCAGTAGTTTAATTGTCTCCTGACTTTAAATGAACCCGCTGTGTTTCCTCTTTCTTCTTTCTTTTCAAAAAGGTCCTTAAGGTTTTCCATGAGTTGCGTGCTTAATTCTTCACAAGTAACTGATCCTAATTTGTTAGAGCACACACGTGGCACAAGAGAGCGACTCGCGGCACTCACGATATCGAGTACAACCTCCTCAGTGTTCTGTCATTAACTGGGAGGATTGATGCCATGACAAATTGTGTTTCCTTTCTAAATCTCTAACGAGTTACCTTTGTTAACCGAAACAAGTGGAACAGGGTAGTCTGTTGCATGTTACGTGGCTTATAGGTATGCCGTATTGTATTCGTATCAAATATTAATTTCGTAGCGTGTGTTCTGCCAGACAGTATAGGACAAGTGTCGGTTTAATTTCATGTAATTCGTGCTATGTGGCCGACCACCCGGCCATTAGTCGATCGACTGCTTGTAGCGAGTTACTGTCCTTCCTGCGCCTTACCTTCACCCAGTGGGTACGGGCAGAACAGTCATTACTTTACAAACACGGCTCCGATGAGTCACGCGACAATTCTTTCGTAAGTTGTCATTTCCTGTCCCAATTTAAATCTTTAATTGAAGCGCTGTAATAAGTGAGAAGTGACACTGTGTAGCAAATATACAGTCCAGGCCTAGCAGTCCTGCTCACAAGATTAGTGTACGTGTCCGTTCTTTTGTATAAATATTAAATTAATTTCTTTTACTGATAAAATAAAGATGCTGGTTCCGCCTTTCCCGGATCAATGGACAACGATGAATAAATAGAAAATACAATGGAATCGCCTATAGCGTGAACCGCATATATTGCGGAAATGGCGAGTGCTATTGATGTGTGGTTTTCACAGAATGGATAGGTAGTTGAGGGCTCGTCCTGTTAGCCAATCGACAGATTGTAATAATAATTAGAAAGTGTATTCTTGGTGCAAATATACACTTTTGTAAATGGAACAATTTCTGTTGATACTAACAAACTAAAAGTAGAGTATATGAAGATAGTAACTGCTCTCGAAAGAACAGAAACCATTGATGACCGTCCAGCTTCTCTAGAATAAATGATAATTAACTGAAACCCACTGCTCCATCCACTTGTTACTCGAGGTATATCAACAACACCGATTATTGAACGTCGTCTGTGCGAATGCGCCCAGGTTGCCCGAACTCTTAAGGGAATCGCCGTAGTGTGTGCGAGTAAAGACTGGATGGGCAAATATCTATTAGGTACATTACGTATGTAGTATTGTAGACAGTTGGGATTGTGGGTCTCACGGGAAGCTTGTAAGGGATAAGTCCTTGCAGTCACGTTATTCGTCTGTGTCCTCGGTGGCTCAGATGGATAGAGCGTCTGCCAAGTAAGCAGGATATCCCGGGTTCGAGTCCCGGCCGAGGCACACATTTTCAGCTGTCCCCATCGAGGTATATCAACAACACCTGTCGGCAGCTGAGGGTTTCAATTAATTATCATAGAAGTAGAGTAACTTAGACTGTAAGTGGTGTTTGTTGCAGGATTCTAGTGCGAATCGCTTACGAGATATCGTACTATGGAAAAATCGCACAGTGACACTTGTACAATATCTGTTGCAGCACATACTAAAGAACAGCACAAGTGCATACACTAGTTTTGTGGATTATGACAAGTAACGGGACAACCGACCGTCAAACGTTGTGATCAAAATGACTACCAGCAACGCCAACACGCGCTGCCAATCTGGATGGAACGACTGCTGCACACGTGCTAAATTTCAGCGGAGATCTCCGAACAGGCCGCAGTAATATGTCGTTGCATGTCGTCGGGTGTACTTCGTACGTCCTTGTAGACAGCGTCTTTCAGCTGTCCCCACAGAAAAATATGTACAGCTCGCCAAATTCGGTGAACGGGCCGGCCAAGGTACGGGTCCTTTGCGTCCTGCCGAACGATATGGAAGCAACTCGTGAAAACCTAATATAGTACTTTGTGCACTATGGGCTGGACAGCCATCCTGTTCGTACCACAGGTTCCTCCTAGTCTACAGAGGAATGTCTTCCAGCATCCTTGGAAGATAGTTTGTTAGGAGCACGCTCAGCGTTCCTTCCTTGAAAAAACGGGCCTGTATACTGATGCATCACTATTTCACACCACAAGCTTACAGGCTACTGATAATGACGTTTAACCTGGCGGAGCCAACGCGGGATATCAGCAGACCAACAGTGCCATGACTGGCAAAAGTGGCTTCATCACCAAACAAGATACATCATACATCCTGCCTTATTGCCCATGTACATAGAATGCTGATAATCGTTTCGATGCATCTCTTGTCGGAGAGAGATGTGATAGAGATGCAACCTATGCCGATGAAGAATGTGTAGCGCACTTGCCTGAATCATGCCTCTTCCTCGTGTGCTGAAGCTAACTTTTGGATCAACTATAACAGTCGTAAGAACGTTAATTTCCCCTTTTTTCTGTCTTCATTTGTTTCCTTGCGTTCCGATGCCTAGGTGTTACAGACCCACTTTCCCGTAATTAGTTGAAGAGATTGATAAATAACTGCCGAGATGGCCTACGTCTATTGGAATATCTAGTGCCCCATATTCAATAAAGAACGAAAGGATTCTTCCTACACTCTCCATACACCAAGAGCATGTCGGCTTTTTCTGCGCTGGTAAAACCCTCCGTCCTCTGAAGACCTACTGCTTGGACTGTCACACGCTAACTGATTAACAAATAGCATAGCACTCAAGGAACACGCATACACACTGTAAGAAAACGTAACAACATGGTACCTACCAGTATGCAGGATGAATGGCACAAACAAGTCTCAGAGTGGAAACTTTTAAAAATACGATATCCTGTAAACGTCTCTCACTAGAATCCTATGACAAACAACTGACGTTCTAATTTACCCTAGTTTTAGTCTTTTAATGTCAATAGGCGTTGTTCCACTTGAAACAAGTATATTTTTGCAAAAAAAATATACTTTTTAAGTATCATTACACTCTGTTTATTGGCTAGCTACGCGAAGCCCTGACTCCGAGGTCATTCTGTGAAACCCGCGCGTTATCAGTGTTGTGTTCTGCCCACTTGTCTAATATAGGATGCCTAGGAAAGCTGCTTTCTCGGATCGCTAGACAACAATTCAAGGAAATGTTATTGATGAAGTTTATTACAGTAAGTTAAATTGACAATACTTAACTTTGCGTATCAACAAAGGCGTGTCGTAAGCAAATGGCGTCATGGAAACGATTAATGTCCTTCGGTATATACAATTCCAATGTAAGCAGAACAATAGAGTTCGTGAGCCACTGCTGTAGCGTTTGTATGACGGCTCGACTTCCACTCGGACCGCGGGTGCGAGGTGCGGAGCTTGCATTCTCTTCGTATAGAGGCCACTGCTGTCTTGGTGTTGCCTTAAAGAAATGTTAGTCAGCGTACTATTGGCTGACGTCGTATCACAGCCCTCTCTGCCAGTGCTTGACGTCACGCCGGAACAAATAGCACTTCCCATTTTCGCAATATTTGCTCTGCTAGTTTGGGTGATTCACTCTGTATGCTGCTCGCAGCTCGTGGTCCAGTAACCAGCGTTGCCGCCTCTGGATCACGGGGTGCCGGGATCGATTCCCGGCCGGGTTGGGGATTTTCTCTGCCCTGGGACTGGGTGTTTGTGTTGTCCTCAACATTCCATCATCATCATCATCATCATTATCATCATCATCATCATCATCATCATCATCATCATCATCATCATCATTTGCAACAATGGCTAGACTGCACTGTGTAAAAATTGGGACTTTGTATTGGTGTTGCTAACCGCGCAGTTTAGCGCCCCACAAACCAATCATCATTATCACTCTGTGTGCTGTATAGGTTTCATCCCGCTGTTTCTGACGCGACAGGGCCATGATCAAAACTTAAGAAAAACAGAAGAAAGGCTTCACACAGCGACACGATATATAAGATAGTGACCAGCCATTGGCTTTGTGACAGCACGTTGTGACGAGTAGGCATGCATTTAATACAGTGAGGCACAAGTTTGTGAGCGGTGTTATTCTGAATCCGGAGATTGTTTAACGCCGCTGTTATGTTGTTATTATTTCATCAAGTTGCACAAAAATATGCAGTGGAACTTAAAGAAACTGTTCGTGCCATAAATCTACTACCAGAGAAATATTAAAATTTCTTGTGTATGTCAGATAAATTGTGTGAAAACGAGACGTCGCTGCATTTAGTCTCTGTTTATTTAGGGCGGCCTGATTTACAACCCCCCCCCCTCCCCCCTGCGTGCAGGTACTACGCAGACTTGGATCTGCTGTATATATGCAACAGTTTTTATCCTGGCGTGGGAAGGGGAAGTGGTATAGTGGATGCTAAATATCGTTGAGATGAGAAGATGGATTGATTACGGACCCTACAAACGCGCTACGAAATGTTGAAGTACGATAGATAAATTATGGCTATAGGATGAACTCATTGCAGCATCAATCAAGAAGTAGCAAGAGTTAACGTGTCAAAAATAGTAGACCTGTAGGAACTCCTCAAAACTTGTCACTGTTGACGAATCTTGAAATGAAAAATGCATAACCCCTTTGCTGGGTCTGTAGGTATTCCTAGTGCCCAAACTACTTTTATAATAATAAATACAAACAGGCCCCCTCGCAACTTGAAAGCTCTGCGAATTCAGGAAGTAACTGACATAAATACACTCCTGGGAATGGAAAAAAGAACACACAGACACCGGTGTGTCAGACCCACCATACTTGCTCCGGACACTGCGAGAGGGCTGTACAAGCAATGATCACACGCACGGCACAGCGGACACACCAGGAACCGCGGTGTTGGCCGTCGAATGGCGCTAGCTGCGCAGCATTTGTGCACCGCCGCCGCCAGTGTCAGCCAGTTTGCCGTGGCATACGGAGCTCCATCGCAGTCTTTAACACTGGTAGCATGCCGCGACAGCGTGGACGTGAACCGTATGTGCAGTTGACGGACTTTGAGCGAGGGCGTATAGTGGGCATGCGGGAGACCGGGTGGACGTACCGCCGAATTGCTCAACACGTGGGGCGTGAGGTCTCCACAGTACATCGATGTTGTCGCCAGTGGTCGGCGGAAGGTGCACGTGCCCGTCGACCTGGGACCGGACCGCAGCGACGCATGGATGCACGCCAAGACCGTAGGATTCTACGCAGTGCCGTAGGGGACCGCACCGCCAATTCCCAGCAAATTAGGGACACTGTTGCTCCTGGGGTATCGGCGAGGACCATTCGCAACCGTCTCCATGAAGCTGGGCTACGGTCCCGCACACCGTTAGGCCGTCTTCCACTCACGCCCCAACATCGTGCAGCCCGCCTCCAGTGGTGTCGCGACAGACGTGAATGGAGGGACGAATGGAGACGTGTCGTCTTCAGCGATGAGAGTCGCTTCTGCCTTGGTGCCAATGATGGTCGTATACGTGTTTGGCGCCGTGCAGGTGAGCGCCACAATCAGGACTGCATACGACCGAGGCACACAGGGCCAACACCCGGCATCATGTTGTGGGGAGCGATCTCCTACACTGGCCGTACACCTCTGGTGATCGTCGAGGGGACACTGAATAGTGCACGGTACATCCAAACCGTCATCGAACCCATCGTTCTACCATTCCTAGACCGGCAAGGGAACTTGCTGTTCCAACAGGACAATGCACGTCCGCATGTATCCCGTGCCACCCAACGTGCTCCAGAAGGTGTAAGTCAACTACCCTGGCCAGCAAGATCTCCGGATCTGCCCCCCATTGAGCATGTTTGGGACTGCATGAAGCGTCGTCTCACGCGGTCTGCACGTCCAGCACGAACGCTGGTCCAACTGAGGCGCCAGGTGGAAATGGCATGGCAAGCCGTTCCACAGGACTACATCCAGCATCTCTACGATCGTCTCCATGGGAGAATAGCAGCCTGCATTGCTGCGAAAGGTGGATATACACTGTAATAGTGCCGACATTGTGCAATCTCTGTTGCCTGTGTCTATGTGCCTGTGGTTCTGTCAGTGTGATCATGTGATGTATCTGACCCCAGGAATGTGTCAATAAAGTTTCCCCTTCCTGGGACAATGAATTCACGGTGTTCTTATTTCAATTTCCAGGAGTGTATCTGTCGTCGTTCTATTCTTGCATTCTCGGGAGTTACGTCGCAAACACAAGGTATTTTCTCTACCTCCAGTATTAAAACCTTTGTGTCGATTTCTCTATATCGAAACTTCACATATAAAAAAAAAGTTTTGCAGCACAGCAGTTCCCAGAACTCCAGAAGGTAGACGTTCAGTCTGCATATTGTATCACAGAGACACTTTCTTTGACTGTTCAGAGATGTCACTAAACCGGCCCAAAGATGTAAACAACCATGCATGAGCAGAGCCATTAGACGGAGGGGTCCGACAGCCGGTCAGTTCCAGTCATTTCATTAGGAAGGAGGTAAATGGTTCATGTTCTCTGTAGTTCGGTAATACCTTGACAGACAATACCGCGGTTCGATTGCGTCCGTATTGTTGGATTGTGCCAGGAAGGGCTCTCAACGAGGGAAGTGTTCAGGCGTCTCTGAGTCAACCAAAACGACGTTGTTCGCACATGGAGGAGATATGCAAAGACAGGAACCGTTGATGACACGCCTCCCTCAGGCCGCCCACAGCCTACTACTGCAGTGGATGACCGCTACATACCGATTATGTGTCGGAGGAAACCTGACAGCAACGTCGTGTTTTCGTGCAGCCACAGGACGTCGTGTTACCACTCAAACTGTGGGCAATATGTTGCATAATGCGGAACTTCACTCCCGTCGTCCATGGCGAGGCCCATCTTTGCAACCACGACACCATGCAGCGTGATACAGATGGGCCCAACAACATGCCGAATGGTCCGCTCAGGACTGGTATCAATTTCTCGTGAATGCCATCCTCTGACCGATAGTGCAACAATATCGCCAGCATATTGACGAAGCATTCGTCTTCATGGACGACAATTCGCGCCCGATTCGTGCACGTCTTGTGAATAACTTCCTCCTTGATAATGACGTCGCTCGACTAGAGTGGGCAGCATGTTCTCGACACACGAACCCTATCGAACATGCTCTGGATAGATTGAAAAGGACTGTTTATGAATGACATGACCCACCAACCACTCTGAAGGATCTAGGCCGAATCGACATTGAGGAGTGGGACAATCTGGACCAACAGTCCCTTGATGTGGATAGTATGGCACGACGTTTACAGGCATTAATCAATGCAAGAGGACGTGCTACTGGGTATTAGAGGTACCTGTGTTTAGAGCAGTCTGGACCACCACCGCTGAAGGTCTCGCTGTATGGTTGTACAACATGCAGTGTGTGGTTTTCATGGGCAATAAAAAGGGCGGAAATGTTGTTTTTGTTGATATCCATTCCAATTTACTGGACAGGTTCCGGAACTCTCGAAAGAGAGGTGATGGAAAACTTTTTTGATGCGTGTATAATAACAAATACAAACAGCCTCCCTCTCAACTTAAATACTCTGCGAAATCTGGAAGTAACTGACATAAATGTATGTCCTTGTTCTATTCTTGTGTTCTTGTATTCCTAAACACAAGGACTTTTCTCTGCCTCCAGTATTAAAATCTCTGGGCCGAATTCTCTGTGTCGGAACTACATTGTGGAAGGCACTTTGTATTGACACAAACTCTTAGGAGAATGCAACAGCCTGCTATCAGCTGACGCCTCCGGTCAGCTTCCAGCACTGCCTCTGTATTGACGGCTGCTCGCACACCTGTCACACAGTCAACACAGCTGCTGCCGCCGGGCGATTTCAGTCTCGTTTGGGGAGGTGCGGGTGGTAAGTGGCAAATTGCCGCAGCTGCTGACGTTCCGTCTCATGTGTGGACTGCTGTGTCTACACCATGCGACGGGGCAGGTTGATCTCTCACTATCTATTAAATAATCAGTCCATCTACCTGGATTGGTTTCGGGCTGTCTGCCCCTTCACTCTGGGATGGTAGATACTGGTATAGCGGACAAGAGCAGCTTTGACGAAAATTATGCTAAATACCTATCACCCGAAGGCCACATTACTGCAGTCCATGGGCAGCAGCTGGAAGATAGTTAAACTATCGAGCGTTCGGGATTCTTGCATGACTCGTTTGGAAAAAATGTCTAAAATTTCCTTTGGGTTGGTTTATTGTCTCTAAAACGAATAAAATGGCTAACAAGTCCGTATTTAATATCCCGACATCAATTATACAATGTTATGTACTGTCTCTGTTACAAGTTCACACCCGAAAGAAAATATTAAGGCCCACCCTGTATTTTGAACGTCCTAGACTGCCATTGACCCACGACTACTTGCGAGTTGACAGAGTCGGTCGTTCAGTAGGCTCCTTGTAAAGAACTGCTCTCTGTAATGTCTCGCAAACTGCACTAAACTCGCCACGCGAAGTTTATATACGATATGAAATGTTCACACGCTATTACCTCCTAAAATAAACCACTCACAAAGCTCAAAATTTCACAAAATTCTCAACACTGTAGTCGCTTTTTGGCAACGACACGAGAACCGATTAAACGTTCATTTTGGTACAAATTTCAGTTCGGTTTAACCTAGGCGTTTATCAGAAGACGGTTCCTAACGACTACATGGTCCCATAGATCTGAGGCACAAATCCACATTCAGACTCTGCTGGAGATGCTGGTTTCCGATTGGCTAGCATGTTAAGCAGCCAATCAGATCATCACGAGCACTTCTGTGCTCGCGGTATTTCTAAAGTAAGCCATTAAGATTCACAAGTGATTTGGACGAGAAATCTCGTAAATCCGAAACTAAATAATATTTAATGAAAACAAAATACGATTCCTTTCCACAAAAGAAAATTACTAATAAGCTTAACACTCAACGCCCCTTCTACATCTACATCCATACTCCGCAAGCCACCTGACGGTGTGTGGCGGAGGCTACTTTGAGTACCTCTATCTGTTCTCCCGTCTATTCCAGTCTCGTATTCTTCGTGGAAACGAAGATTGTCGGTATTCCTGTGCGTGGGCTCTAATCTCTCTGATTTTATCCTCATGGTCTCTTCGCGAGACATACGTAGGAGGGAGCAATATACTGCTTGACTCCTCGCTGAAGGTATGTTCTCGAAACTTCAACAAAAGCCCGTACACGCTATTACCTCCTAAAATAAACCACTCACAAAGCTCAAAATTTCACAAAATTCTCTCTTGCAGAGTCATCCACTGGAGTTTATCTATCACCTCCCTATCGCTTTCGCGATTACTAGATGATCCTGTAACGAAGCGCGCTGCTCTCCGTTGGATCTTTTCTATGTCTTCTATCAACCCTATCTGGTACGGATCCCACACAGGTGAGCAGTAGTCAAGCAGTGGGCGAACAAGTGTACTGTAACCTTCTTGCTTTGTTTTCGGATTGCATTTCCTCAGGGTTCTTCCAATGAATCTCAGTCTGGCATGTGGCTGCCTTTTACAAAATCAAGCTCACTCGGACATAGGTCACAAATTCCCTATTGCACAACAACTTTCTCACGCTTACGTTTGCATATTTTTAATAAAATATCAAACTCGCACTTTACGTATGTCCTCCATTCACTGTGTCTCTCCAAAACATTCACACAACAAAAACACGATGAAATGATAATTTTCCAAAGTACTTTTAATCACGTCAGAAGACTGTGGTAATGAAACTAAAGAAAATTCCATAAAATTAGATTATATGAAGCTATTCTCTTGGTTGTAGTTTCAATTGATACTTTAGACGAATAGACAATCCCTATCTCGCACGCAACATTAGTTAAGCTCACGGACCGCTTGGCAGTAACCAGCGTTATCTGTGACAGCGTGAGAACCATCATCTGCTCCCCTCCCCGCTCAACTGCAAGCTGCGCTTTTGATGCAAGATGACAACTCCAAATAATTTGCCACGTTTTAGCCGTGCTCTATATCTGTGCGTCAATTTACAGCGCAGCTGACTTTCCGCAAAAGTTTTTCCTCGTGTGAAACCTGCGCAAAGGTTTGAACTGGGCGGCCGCAATGTGTTCTTTCACCTGCAAGGGCAGGCGGTACTGTGGAGGCTAAATATGGCTGAAATGAGAATATGGATATTACACTTCTACGAAAATTAAATTTCATCCAACGAACATTCTACAAAGGACAATTTCCAAGGACACATGAAAAGTTGTGGCGATGAGCTGAGTTTACTGCAACTTCTAGCATGATTCTAGACCTAATATTATAAAAGCTATAAAGCACTTCATCTTCCGGCCACAAGTGGCCTACCGGGACCATCTGACCGCTATCTCATCCTCAGTTGACGATGCGGATAGGTGGGGCGTGTGGTCAGCTCCTGGTCGTTATGAAGGTATTCTTGACCGAAGTCACTACTAGCCGGTCGTGTAGCTCCTCCGTTGGCATCACGAAAAATGGCAACAGCGCATGGTGGCCTGGATGGTCACTCATCCAAGTGCCGACCACGCCCGGCAGCGTTTAACTTCGGTGATCTCACGGGAACCGGTGTATCCCCTGCGGCAAGGCCGTTGCCTATTATGAAAGCTATACTTGTTTTAATTACAGTGGTTTACAAAATTAATAACAAATGAGTCACTGAATCAATATTTTCCAATGTTGCCTTCATATGAAAGCTTATGACATTAGTAAACACCAGAAACTAGCTATTTTTCAAATCACTCTTGCATACAGGAATTTGTAGAAGGGTTTTTCTACATTGATATGCAAATTTTGCCATTACTATGAACTCTGTACCGTTGCATGTAATACAAAAGCAGCATGTGATTCCCATATCCTTACCAAATATTCCTAATGACTGAGTAACCTCATCTACTACTGTATTTGACAACTATGTATAAATTTCAGTCACGTTTTGTCACGCTGCAATACGGGATGACCGGGCGAGGTGGCACAGTGGCTAGCACACTGTACTTGGATTCGGGAGGACGACGGTTCAAATCCGCGTCCGGCCATCCTCATTTAGGTTTTCCGTGACTTACCTAAATCGCTTCAGACACGTGCCGGGATCGTTCCTTTGAAAAGGACCGATGACCTCTCTGTGTGGTCCCCTCGCGCAGATCAGTCAACCAATCAATCAAGACGGGACGCTCAGGGATTTTCACCTGCCTCGAGATGACTGGGTGTCTGTACTGTTCATCATCATTCCTGAGAATTGCGGGATTGAACTGAGCAACGGTTGGGAATTTGTATGGTCGCTGATAACCAAGCAGTTGAGCACCCCACAAACTAAACATCATCATCAAGACGGGATGCAAGCACGTTTCATGTTCTCTATTGATAATTTATTTTAGGCTGTTCTGTTTTTTTTGAGTTTTCAATTTTCTACATCATGTAGTGTAATATATAAATGTATAACTACCTTTAAATTTGAGTGGTGCTCACTATTTAAGTAACTAAGTTGCGCTCAGTGATATGGCATGAATGGCTGGAGACGCCGAACTGGAAGGGTGTTCCCAATCCTTGGTACCCGTAGGTACGTTTCCTTCTCGAAATATGAGGGTTGTCTGTTGTTTATGTGTAGTTGTTAAGTATAGTTGATTGTAAAGTGTGTGTGTGTGTGTGTGTGTGTGTGTGTGTGTGTGTGTGTGTGTGTGTGTGGGTGGGTGGGTGTGCTTGTGTGTGCGCGTCTGCAGCATTTATGTGTTGGATGATGATGAGAGAAGGGAGAGGGTGCAACTCGATGTTAGCACAAGGCCTACCCCTGTAGAGTAGTGTCATGAGCCCCTCAGAACTTAACGTCCCCGTCCGACCAACGGATAACCATCAACTACGTCGCATGCCGTCACTTCCATCAGACACTGCGGTCGTAGGTTCGAATCCTGCCTCGGGCATGGATGTGTGTGATGTCCGTAGGTTAGTTAGGTTTACGTAGTTCTAAGGGACTGATGACCTCAGATGTTAAGTCCCATAGTGCTCAGAGCCATTTGGACCATTTTGAAAAGGTCGTACGGGAAAATCCCCACTTCATCGCTACCTTCGAGATGCTGTGTCCCATCTCTCGTGATCCGACTATAACTCCACGTTCAAACTCACTTAAATCTTGATAACATGCCATGGTAGCAGCAGTAACCGATCTAGCAACCACGCCAGAAATTTTTTGTCTTATATAGGCGTTGCTGACCTCAGCGCCGTATTCTGCCTGTTTACAAAATCTGTACATTTGAATACTCTTGCCTACAAGTGTTTCTTTGGAGCTTTAGTGTAGTTTTGTGGATGTGTGTTATGAAGTCTAACAACACTTACAATATTTGACTGTGTTTTTCGACGATTGTTTTTGTGCGAATGCCCGAAATCTAATTTTGTTTACGGCCTTTGAAGCAGCTGTGAACTTTGATTATTGCTGCAGTTAATACTTTTATTTGTGTATAATAGATTGTAGCATGTTTTATTGAGGTGCTTATTTAAAACAATGAACTGTTATATTATGTCGCTTTTGACAGTGGAAATCCCTGTTTTCGAACTTTGAATATATCCAGCTGATTTAGTCAATTATTGTGCAGTTAGACGAAATTTACTCAAGCGTATTGCAGTATGGATGATCTGCTTGCTTTACGTAAACTAATATCATTTAATGGTTTTTATTTGAATCAGTAAATTCACGTGAGGCCACCATTCTCATTTGTATTAACTATCTTTAATATGCATTCTATGATTTGAACTGTTAACTATCTACATTGTTTACCCTACATCATTACTCTACAGTATTATATCCAGTTATTTCATATATTAACCCACTTGTTTTATTATTTATTTATAATTTATATTTAGATAATATCCTTATTTGTTAAAAAGGATGGTTAAGGATTAGTTCTGTGATTAATGTACGGGATAGTAAACGACGGTGCACGACCGACATCTTGGGACAAAGAAAAATAAGACTCAAACTATAATAAATTAGGTCATCCATTATCCACACTGATTTCGGCCAATAAAAAACCTGCCAAAGCGCCCATACCCAGAAAATGGCTGGAGATATTCAAAACATGCCAAATTGATGATATATTTATTTTCGCAACTATTAGTTATTCAGAGAGAAAAAGATTACGAACTTAAATATTTGAAAATCTGAAAATTATATTTCTTCAAGCTCACAGTTTCATTATGGGCCCAACTCCGAGATTATTTCGTACTCACTGATTTGTTTTAAGTGATACTTTATTGTTCGTGTTACATTATTAGTGTAGAGAAATAAGTTGTAGAGAACCGAGTATTTTGTGTTTTACGTAGTTAAGGAACAATCAGTTTGCAGAGAAGTACTTATTAATTATTGAAGAACATTCGTAGTTTCTTCTATTGGTGACACTCTGATACTATCATTTAAATATTTGTGTCATCTGCGAAGTGTACCAACTCCTTTTGATGTATGTTATTTGGAAACCCACTCACATACACGCAACAGTTGAGACAGGACTTGTTATATGCGTCATCAGTTTGAAATTGGGAATGAGCTCAACGAAGTTTCCGTTGTAGCTAAAGTGTACGATCAATACAAAGTTAATGAGAAAAATTACATTTATGAATACAATATTGCACAGGTTTCTGATCATACACTCCAAAATTTGTGGTAAAACAAAGCAGTAATAATAGTAGGCAAGAAGCAGGATCAACATAAAGAGCTGTCCGTACTTATAACATTTACAGGTACTCTTGGTGTGACATCACAACTGCTGGACTACAGTTCAAATCGCTCGCTAGTATTTTATAAAGTTCTAGGTTCAGATACTTATTTTACCGAATATTGGTGATAATGTTTGCTGTAAAGTAATTTATCACTTATCTCAGTCTTTCTTGTCGTGTTATTGATTCGAGTGTTCTGTTTTCGTGAGTGTGCTGTCGTCGTTCATCGAAGCCGCAGTAGTGCGTTTACATTTCGTGGCGTGCGGTTGCAGCTGCAGCAGTTCCGAAGGCAGGTCAACCCGCCCGGTTAGCCGCGCGGTCTGCGCGCTGCTTCCCGAGCGGGAAGGCGTGCCGGTCCCCGACACCAATCCGCCCGAGGGATTAGTGTCGAGGTCCGGAGGGCTGGCCAGCCTGTGAATGGTTCTTGAGGCGGTTTTCCAACTGCCTCGGCGAATGCGGGCTGGTTCCACGTACGAGTACACCACGCAAACATTGGGGATACACTCGTCTGGTGTGAGACGTTTCTGCGGGGGAGGGGCGAACCGCACAATAACCCTGGGTTCGGTGTGGGGAGGCGGTGGGGTGAAGTGGACTGCTGTAGCCCGATACGGGGTTGTGGACCACTAAGGGCGACGGCGGGGACGGAGCCTCTCCGTCGTTTCTAGGTCCCCCAGTCCCATACAATACAATACAACACAATAGCTGCTGACAAAAGTGTGCACTGTATTCGGTTATTAAATTTAGTAGGTGTTTTCGACGGTTTGTCGTACTGTTTCGGGTGAAATAACGGCTAAATAGTATTTATAGAATTAGTTGCATTATTAGTAGATACCGAAATTCGAGGACACTGTTGTTGGTGCTTTGAATCGTTATACTGTAGTAACTGAACTTAGGTAACGTAGACGTTCATTTTTTTCAGTAATTGTTAATACACTACTGGCCATTAAAATTTGCTACACCATAAAGAAATGCAGATGATAAACGGGTATTCATTGGACAAATATATTATACTGGAACTGACATGTGATTACATTTTCACGCAATTTAGGTGCATAGATCCTGAGAAATCAGTACTCAGAACAACCACCTCTGGCCGTAATAACGGCATTGATACGCCTGGGCATTGAATCAAACAGAGCTTGGATGGCGTGTACAGGTACAGCTGCCCATGTAGCTTCAACACGATACCACTGACCATCAAGAGTAGTGACTGGCGTATTCTGACGGGCCAGTGGCTCAGTTGCTTGACCACACGTTTTCAGTTGGTGAGAGATCTAGAAAATGTGCTGGCCAGGGCAGCAGTCGAACATTTTCTGTATCCAGAATGGCCCGTACAGGACCTGCAACATGCAGTCGTGCATTAACCTGCTGAAATGTAGGGTTTCGCTGGGATCGAATGAAGGGTAGGGCCATGAGTCGTAACATACCTGAAATGTAACGTCCACTGTTCAAAGTGCCGTCAGTGCAAACAAGAGGTGACCGAGAAGTGTAACCATGCCTGGTGATACGCCAGTATGGCGATGACAAATACATGCTTCATTGTGCGTTCACCGCGATGTCGCCAAACACGGAAGCGACCATCATGTTGCTGCAAACAGAACCTAGATTCATCCGAAAAAAATGACTTTTTGCCATTCGTGAACCCAGATTCGTTGCTGTCGGTGATGCAGCGTCAAGGGTAACCGCAGCCATGGTCTCCGAGCTGATAGTCCATGCTGCTGCAAACTTTGTCGAACTGTTCGTGCAGATGGTTGTTGTCTTGACTTAGGGATCGAGATGTAGCTGCAGGATCTGTTACAGCCATGCGGATATGGTGCCTGTCATCACGATTGCTAGTGATACGAGGTCGTTGGGATCCAGCTCGGCGTTCCGCATTATCCTCCTGAACCCACCGATTCCATATTCTGCTAACAGTCATTGGATCCCGACGAACGCGAGCAGCAATGTCGCGATACGATAAACCGCAATCGCGATAGACAACAGTACAACCTTTATGAAAGTCGGAAACGTGATGGTACGCATTTCTACTCCTTACACGAGACATCACAACAACGTTTCAGCAGGCAACGCCCGTCAATTGCTGTTTGTGTATGAGAAATCGGTTGGAAACTTTCCTCATGTCAGCAAGTTGTAGGTGTCGCCACCAGCGGCACACTTGTGTGATGCTCTGAAAAGCTAATCATTTGCATATCACAGCACCTTCTTCCCGTCGGTTAAATTTCGCGTCTGTAGCACGTCATCTTGGTGGTGTTTCAATTTTAATGGCCAGTAATGTATTTTACCTTGACTGAGAAGTGTGGGCTTTGTCGTAGGTTTGTGAGCAGTGGGTTACGGTGTGGGATTTGTTCAAAGTCATTCATTGTGAACGAATGCAGTGAGGATGGCAGTGGGCATTTTGGCGAGATCCTCCTCTGGGAATGTAGAATTTGTAGCAGAAATAAGTTAATACAGAAGCCACGGAGTAAGATCTGGGCCCTTCAGATGCAGTTACAAAACACAGAGGACGAACTAGATAGGATGAGGAGGGAGGAGGGCGAGGGAAAATGGAAGCTGGCTGTTGGAGGAAGCTGCTAGGAGGAGGAGGTATTCAGACAGTTATACCTCGCATAGTACCAATACATTTGACCAACTGTCAGAGTTTAGTGGAGAGGAGTGTCTTGTAGCTGTAGGTGTAGGGAACATGCAGCATACCTCTTTACCTTCTTTACAGACGAATGGAAAAACTAGTAGAAGCCGACCTCGGGGAAGATCAGTTTGGATTCCGTAGAAATGTTCGAACACGTGAGGCAATACTGACCCTGCGACTTATATTACAAGCTAGATTAAAGAAGGGAAAACCTACGTTTCTAGCATTTGCAGACTTAGAGAAAGCTTTTGACAATGTTGACTGGAATACTCTCTTTCAAATTCTAAAGGTAGCAGGGGTAAAATACAGGGAGCGAAAGGCTATTTACAATTTGTACATAAACCAGATGGCAATTATAAGAGTCGAGGGACATGAAAGGGAAGCAGTGGTTGGGAAGGGAGTGAGACAGGGTTGTAGCCTCTCCCCGATGTTATTTAATCTGTATATTGAGCAAGCAGTAAAGGAAACAAAAGAAAAATTCGGAGTAGGTATTAAAATCCATGGAGAAGAAATAAAAACTTTGAGGTTCTCCGATGACATCGTAATTCTGTCAGAGACAGCAAAGGACTTGGAAGAGCAGTTGAACGGAATGGGTACTGTCTTGAAAGGAGGATATAAAATGAACATCAACAAAAGCAAAACGAGGATAATGGAATGTAGTCGAATTAAGTCGGGTGATGCTGAAGGAATTAGATTAGGAAATGAGACACTTAAAGTAGTAAAGGAGTTTTGCTATTCGGGGAGCAAAATAACTGATGATGGTCGAAGTAGAGAGGATATAAAATGTAGACTGGCAATGGCAAGGAAACCGTTTTTGAAGAAGAGAAATTTGTTAACATCGAATATAGATTTAAGTGTCAGGAAGTCATTTCTGAAAGTATTTGTATGGAGTGTAGCCATGTATGGAAGTGAAACATGGACGATAACTAGTGTGGACAAGAAGAGAATGGAAGCTTTCGAAATGTGGTGCTAGAGAAGAATGCTGAAGATTAAATGGGTAGATCACATAACTAATGCGGAGGTATTGAATAGGATTGGGGAGAAGAGAAGATTGTGGCACAACTTGACCAGAAGAAGGGATCGGTTGGTAGGACATGTTCTGAGGCATCAAGGGATCACCAATTTAGTATTGGAGGGCAGCATGGAGGGTAAAAATCGCAGAGGGAGACCAAGAGATGAATACACTAAGCAGATTCAGAAGGATGTAGGTTGCAGTAGGTACTGGGAGATGAAGAAACTTGCACAGGACAGAGTAGCATCGAGAGCTGCATCAAACCAGTCTCAGGACTGAAGACCACAACAACAACCTCAGTAGTTAAGGATTGTAAGACAGATACACGTTGAAATAGAGGTGTAGGGCAGCAGTTGCAGAAAGTGGTGGGGAATGTCACCAGCATTGTGAAGCCCAGTGCATGGCTGGCTCAGGAGAGGGGAGTTATGTAGGAATTTTATGAAAGAGGATCATGCAGCGACTGTGGGTGGACCTGGGATAGTTATGACAGGGACGGTGAGTAGTATGTAAAAGGCAGCTACTCAGACTGGTGGCACATGTGCATATCGTTCAGCTGTTTCAGCGTCTTTATTGGCCTCATCGTAATGTTGCTGTCGGCGTGTTAGCATGGGGCTTGAGAAGGCCTTGATGGTGGAAGGCATGGCTTATATTGCGGGGGTGCCAGTTGAGTCTAGCAACAGATCGGGTTTTACTAGGCATAACCTGCACCTCAATATGTATGGAAAGAGAGGTTCACAAAGCTTATGGGTGACAGTGTAATGGATGGTGATGGGATCACGCATGTGAAAATTCCAATAGTAGTTGGTGTTAGAGCGGCACCTTTTTTATATTGAAGTCAGCTGATAAATATCCCTGCTTAAAGGAAGTCTCTCTGAACCACTCTCAAAGGACGTCAGATATCAAAGTGGTGAAAGAATTAGCCTATTTCATCAAAATGTACGAAGTATTAGATATAAAGTTAGTGAACTGCTTATAAACGTTGACTCCGACTTTACTCGTATATTCTAGCACCACCTAAATAATGCGACAATTCAGAGGATTCCTGTACAAGGTTAAAAAGTAGCTGGTTGTTTTTAAAGGAGTTCTTTGGGGAGTGGGGGAGTTACCATGTACATAAAGAACAATATTCCATTTGAGTCCGTAGATGCATCAAAGCACTGCACTGAGCAGGTATTTTAAAGCTGTACAGGGGCAGTTGAAGTTAATGGAACTAAACTCTCACTTCAGAGCAGAGAGAGAGAGAGAGAGTTATTAATTCACTTTATCGGAAGTACCAAAAATTAGTTATATGTGTTGACGTCGATGTTAATTTGTAAGTAATTGTGCATGACAACAAATGTTGGAAGATCCGCTACATTCATACCATCTGATGCAGACTGTATTTTTTTTCCAGCCAGCGTTCCGGAGAACAATAGCTCAACCATAGACAATTTTTTTATTCATTCTTCATTTCTAGACCGGCATTCTGTTAGTGAAGGGGTAACCATGATGCACAACTTTTGACACTAAAAGGTTTTTGTACTAAAAAAATATTATATGTAGCTACAAACTATAGAGAAAAGCTAATCTAACGTCATTAGAGAGTTTTTAAACAGTGTTAATGAACAATAGTAGCAGGATATTTTTAGCGCCAATACCACAGATGAAAAATATAATGCTTTCATTAACTAATTTCTCATAGTTTTTGAAAGGTGCTTTCCTTTAGAACGTTCGAAACAAGCTACTAGCAGTAGGAGGCTGCCCGGGTAGCTCACTAGTGGAATAAGGATATCATGTAGAATGAAGTGGGAATTATTTCAGAATGTTAGAACTAGTCACAATCGAGCTACAGCATGCCATTACAAACAGTACAGTGAGGTGCTTAAAATATTATTAGGAAGGCAAAGATTATGTGGTACGCATATAGAATATCGTATAATTCACAGGATTAAAATTAAAACCATATGGCCAGTCGTGAAGGAAGTGGCTAGTCACCAGCACAGGGTCGAGGATATAAAGTCAGCACGCAGTAAAAATGTTTCGCTTATCATCTTCTGAACATAGCACGTTAATTAAACGAAAACTTAGTTTCTATTGGAAATCGTGTAACTCTCTTGTAAAATGTCTTCCCGAGGCTGATATCTGAAACACTTCTCCGTGATACTGACAAGGGGAAGACTAAGTCAATAATGAAATCATTGTAGACTAAGGGGTCTCCTGGATATGATGGAGTATCTCGGAGAATACTAAAGTGCGGTGCTGCAGACGTTATTCCTGTACTTAGCCATAGTAGTAATATTTCCTTTAGGAATGGTCAGTTTCCTAAACAATTTTAGTACTCTGCAGTAAAGCTGCTTTATAAAAAGGGAGAAAGTGATAACGTAGACAATTTCAGACCTGTTTCTATGTCATCAGTGTTTGCAAAAGTTATTGGAAAGGCCTTGTATATAAAGGATAATTGATCATTTCATTTCGCATAATTTGATGTCAAATGTACAGTTTGGTTTCAGAAGTGGTTTAACAACTGAAAATGCTACATTCTATGTTCTCTGTGAGGTTCTGAATGTTTTAAATGAAAGGTTTCGAACGCCAGGTATTTGCTTTAACTAAGGCACTTGATTGTATTGATCACAAAATATTGCTCCAGAAGTTGGGTCATTATGGAATACGGGAGTAGCTCACAATTGGTTCATCTTTTACTTTAAGAACGTACAGCAAAAGGTCATTCTCCGCAGTACTGGGAATAGTAATGATGTGGGTTCCGAGTAGAGCACAGAGCGGATGCCGCAGATAAATGGTTGTTTTTTTCCAGGAGTGTACAACCAGAATATATGTCGCTTTTTGCGATTTTACCATCTTCCTGATAGATGTCGGTTAAGTGTATCCATCTCGAAAGCTTACACCTCTTACTGAGACACACCTGGCACCTCCTTGGAAAGATGCACCTTGCTAGCTGACAGAGACCGCTAGCGTCGGATATTCTTTGAGCTGACAAGTGACGTACACGGCGCTCGAGCCCACAATTATGAGAGACGCTCGCACGAACGCGTACGTATTACACGTGGCAGGGGCAACGCCTGCCGGTAGGCTACCCGTCAGGCAGCAGCCGCGAGCCGACGCGCTGACGGGCCGCGAGCGGAACTTCTCGCAGTCGCCCAGCGTTGTTTGTTGTTGACAGATCGCGATGAAAGCGACGATTTCCACTCGAGAAGATCGAAATAGCTGCTGTGTTGGCAACCATTGGCCCATGTCATTTCGACACTGTATAGTGTCATTGGACGACCGTTCCGTGCACGGATTCTCATTCACTGTTTGTAATGGGGCCACGAGAAAGACAGGCCGCGGCTCGCTTACCCAGCTCAGCAGACGACCTGCCTTTCTGCACCTGCTAACTCGTAATTAGGTGTTTGCTTACAAACGGGAATTGCATCTTTTACCGGTATTCGCTATATGGTTTCCCACAGATTACTTGTACTACAACGACCAGAAATCCGTAGGCGTACTACTATTTTGTTACGGCTGTGCTAGGTACAATAAGACTAACATTTAGTCAAAATCAGTATCACTAACTTGAGACACTACATCGTGTATTAAATGAAGACTGTTAAACGGAAGAGAGTGAATGGTATAAACAAGCCGTTATGCCATTTACGTCGAACATAGATCTTAAATCACAGCATGTAGTCAAACGCTATGTGTTTCGTTGTAGCCCTAGTAGCCAATAAGAATCTATAATAGCCTATTCCAGTAGAAGGTACAATTGTCCTTTGTACATAAATAGCAGCTTTACAAACGTTCTTCGTCTACTGCACTGAGAGGCCTTGGTTTGTGAGGAAACGAACAGCAAAGAGATGTGTTTGAGAAGGTGTTACAGGATGGGCGTCATCATGCCTGTTCCCCCTCTCCAACCGCCCATTCTCGAGAGGAGGTAGTTCTTAAATGAACAGAGCGACATTGACAAGATACTATCTATCTATCTATCTATCTATCTATCTATCTATATCCGAATCCCGCTGCAGCTACTGCCGGGTCTGGGTACTGACGAGTCCTCTCCATTTGGCTCGGTCCTCCCACCATTTTTCTTCCTCCACTTGCTGCCAGGTCACACCTCTCCTTTCAACAGATATTCTCACTCCCGTTTTCCACCGTGTTCTTGGGCGCCCTCTAGGTCATTTCCCATCCATCTTTAGTTCTCCCATAATTTCGGGGAGTCTCTGCCCATGCATCCTCTTAACATGCCCATACCATCTTAATCTCTTTGTTTCAATTTGTTCTCTCATACTTTCTTGTTTGAAGTCCTTTCTAATCTCTACATTCCTTACTCTGTCCATTCTTGTTTTTCCCTTAACTGCTCTGAGAAATTTCATTTCCCCTGCTTGCAGTTTGCTCCAGTCCCTTTCTGTCATTGTCCATGTTTCTCCACCGTAGGTGACAATGGGGATGTAATAATTCTTATGCATAAGGAGTTTTGCTCTTTCTGAAACTTCATTATTCCAAATCAGATGTTTTATTGTTTGGTAGAAATTGCCTCCCTTCTGTAACCTCCTATTCATTTCGTTTGTTATTCTTACATACCTAGATATTTCACTCCCTAAATAAGTGAAACTTTCTACCACTTTGAGGGGTTCTCCATTCAAGGTAATATTTCCGTTGATTCCTTTCTCTCTTCCAAATACCATTACTTCACTCTTATCTTTATTTATTTGTAATCCATACCTTTTCATTATTTCCTTCCACGCATCAAGCTGTAACTGTACATCTACCTCTTTAACACGCTATATTACCATATCATCTGAAAAAAATCATCTTTTTGTCTTTTTCTTTTACTATATCTTTAACTGCCCTATTCATTCCCTCCATCACAATATTAAAAAGCGGAGGAGATAGAATACTTCCTTGCTTAAGTCCTTGTCTTATTTCGAAGTATTCAGAGTTCCCCAATGGTGTTCTACTTCTACAATTGTGGCCTCTGTACAGCGTCTTTATAACATTAATGTATCCATCTTCTATATCTATCTTCTTCAGTTCTTCCCAGAGTCTTTCCCTGTCAACTGAGTCATATGCCTTTTCTATGTCTATAAAAACCATTATCATCCTTTTGTTATACTGCCAACTTTTTTCCATCAGTTGACGGATAGAAAATATCAGGTCCATTGTGCTCCTTCCTTTCCTAAACTCATGCTGTTCTTCACTCAGCTCCTTTTCTATCTTTTCACTTATTCGATTTAGTAAAATTCTTTCAAAAATCTTGGCTGTATGACTCATGAGGGTTATTCCTCTGTACATTTTGCAAAGAATGTTATTGCCTTTCTTGAAGATGGGAACAATGTCTCCTGTTCTCCAGTCATCAGGTATTGTACTATTTCTCCACACGCTTGATAGTCCTCTATACAGCCATTGAATTCCCACTGGACCTGCTGCTCTTATAATGTCCACTGATACTTCATCAGGTCCTGGGGCTTTCCCCCCATTCTTCTTCTTCACAGCTTTTTCCATTTCTTCCCGTGTAGTTTGTCCTAATTCTGCTTCCCTGACAAGAGACTATGGCACAAAATAACGAACTCTAAAACACCAGTTGATACTACAGAGAGCGACTTGAAGTATTTAGAAGTTACAAATATAAAAAGATTCCTCTTAAACGGACATTTTGTCATTTATTTATATTTCTTGTTTACTTTGGTCGCAGCAAGGCCTAGGACAGTTATCGGAGCTTGCCTAGTAAGAAGAAGAAAGAAAACGAAGCTCATTGGAGGGCACGGTGGAGATGTGTTGTGCTTTCTGATGAAACCTGGTTCTGCCTCGGTGCCAATGAAGGCCGTGTGGTGATTAGGAACCCCAACATGAGCTTTGCATGACAGTTTACTATCCGTCTGAAGACCTAGAAATTTGAATGGTTCAGTCTCACTAATAGAGTGCCCATTCTATGCAAATTACAACGTTACATTTTATTGAATTATGTGTTAGAAACCGTTAAAACTGAGTCTTACTGTAATTCAGGGTTAGTTTATTTTCTATGAGCTATGAACTTGTGTCTTGAACTGCACTTTTTGAAACAGTGCCATACTAGAACACATCATTTACTAGCAAGCTAGTGTCAGCAGTAAAGAGAAATATTTCAGAATCACCTATAATACTAGGAGGTATATCATTTATACAAATGAGGAACAGAGGAGGCCCCCAAAAGTATTCTTCACGTCGTTGAGGTACGTGAAAGCGAGGCGACACAATACAATCTATTATTGCAGTCAATATTTGTTGACAATGTCCGCTCTTTGTATTACTTTGAATCTACATTCGGGGTTACACAAATCTTTTAAAATCTCTTTCATTAATAAGTTTCCATTGAAATTATTACCATCGCGTAGCTGTGTTGTTTAGCGGTTGCCACCAAAGATGCTCATTAACAGTTACTAGGCGGCCGATACGCCTTTCAAAATGAAGTGATATCTTTGATTAGCGTAGCACACGTACACCGAATTAATTCGTTCAAAAGACACAAATTTCATTAAACGAACAAAGATGTTTCGTCTGTTCAGAGTTATTCCTATTACTACTACTACTACTACTACTATTATTATTATTATTATTATTATTATTATTATTATTATAGTCCAGAGATAACCCAATATAAGATTCACTTCTCGTGATACTCTGTTCCAAATCGTAGGACACTAAGTTTTCCCTTAACTCGGCTTTTATTAACACACTTTTTTTGATATGATTCATTACTGTGAATGGTCACACTTTATCTCGATAATAAATGTCCGAACAGGATCTATAATCTAAAGTCAAGTTGCGATGCGATGTTTGAATAGTAGATTCGGAAACAACGGAATTTCTCAAATTGGAATTAATGATATCGGTCTTTTAACGATTGAGACGTTCACTGTATGTTAGCGTTATCTCGGTTCTGTTATATTTCGTACTTTTGGCAATACATTAAACGAACTGTAATTTACTTTTAACTAACCAGATTTCCAATGAAGTTAACTATTTCAAGCAGTGGCGGATGAATTTAAGAGACGCCAATACTGAGAACTCAGACGCTAAAACCTCGGACACTAAAATCTCGAACACAAAGACTGCCAGATACTAAAGACGTCCAAACGCTAAAGACGTTAACAATACGTGCGTTAGGTTTATATAGTAGTTGTGAAACAAAAGGGACATTCGTTGGTAAGTCTTTGAATAAAGCGCCTTGCTACTTTCCATATAATACTCTATTCCATTTGCTCTTATTATTCTTTTATTTAATTTTCTCTCCTTTAAAATGGGAATTCGTGATTTGATATGGAATGTGGGAATTGTACATGGCCAGATCGAATAGATTTTAGTCTTAGAAAAAATACCAGATATGTAAGAAGAGTTTACACAAAGGTGTAGACAACAAAACAGCAAAGTTTCGGAGCATACGTAAAAAAATAAGCAGGTACTTGAGAATAAAGACGGAAATAACTATAGAAATGACATTTTATAAAGTAATGGCCGCTTTGTCATTAGCCTACAGAAGTGAGTGGTGGATCATTTACAAATCACAAAGAAAGTAAGAATCAGGCAACTGAAATGAGATTTCTTAGAATTGCGGAAAGATGTACCAGGGCACACAGTTTAAGAAACGGGTTCATCGGAAGGGAGCTAAATATATTTAATTTGAAGAAATAATGCTGATGATAACATGAAAAATAGAGTGAATAAGTTGTCAGGATCCACCTCAGTAGCCGAGTGGTCATTTCAGCTGAATATCATGTGGGGTACCCGGGTTCGATTCCTGGTTCTGTCAGTGCTTTTTCTTTGGTGGGAGGACTCACAGGGTGTGCACCCAGCTTCGTGAAGTCAACTGAGCAGGTACTCGACGTATTAGTGGCTCTTCCTAGTTCAAGAAACCCAACAACGACTGGGAGAGCGGTGCACTGACCACATGCCCTCACATACCGCACCCAAAAACTCCACTGACAGACGTTGACACGACTGCAGGTGTCACCAGACTATCCCGTCTAGGGCTAGAACGCGGAACTTTACTTTTACTTTTGCCTTAAGAGAACGAACAGTGGCGGAGTACCGCGCAATATCAGTAATTAGATCGGCCACGTCTTTTTCTAAGGAACCATTCAGGCATTTGCCCACAACGATTTAGATAAATCATGAGAAACGTAAATCTGGGTGGTCGGACGGGAATCTGAACCATCGTCCTTTGGAATGCGAGGCCATCGTGCTTGACCCAGGGACGATTTCAGGCCGAAGCGACAGACACCGCTGCTTGGGAGGCCAGGCTGAGAGGGCCAGCAGAGGCGCCATCCTGTGCAGGATATATCACAATTAGTAGCGAGAACTGACACAGGGGAAGTGTACGAAAGGGGAGCAGAGGAAGGGGAGCCAGATAAAAAGTCGCTAATGTGGATTAACGTTCTCGGATCGGTGTTGTACTAACCAATGCGCCACCTCGCTCGGCAGTTATATATAATCCCGGACGAAGATGTCTGGAATGTTTAAAGAGAGAGAAGTGCACCACATCAACCAAACACCTAGCACGTGTAGAAGAAGAATAGAAGAGGGGAATCCATTTACATACATGCTCTCTCAGCACTTAAGTAACAGGTTGTTCTCCTCCCGCGGAAATATGAGTGCGTGACACACCAAATTCTGCGACTCCGATCGTGCTAACCCCGCACTAACTCACCGACTGCGTGCTGACATGATGACCAGAGAGATGGACGCGCCTCTGGCGGCGGCCGCTCGGACTAGTGGGTCAGAGTGTCAAGGACGAGCAGCCGGGTGTCCGTCTGTAGCAGGTGGGAAGGTGTGACGCTTCCGAAATCTCTCAAGGGGAGGTCACGGTGTCGGGATCACAGATTTACTTCAGACTTTGTACTCATTTAGTAGGTCATTAAAACAACACGATTTACCAGGAGTAAAGGGCACTACTCTGGCAATTCCGAGATTATCGCAAGAGACTTTTTAATCATCTGCTGTACAACTAATGTATCTGTGCCTAGGTGTCGGACGTTCATGGTGGTGAAGAGATTAGCGCTCGAGCTCCGTAAGATGAACGTGTATGAGGCGACGGTTCCATTCCCACTCAAAACTAATTATTAATCTATTTTTGTCATCAATGGTAGTATTATTTACTTTATATGACATTTGAGTGGTAATATAATGAAAAAGAAACACACATATTTATATGAAGTATTAGCATGAAGATTCAATATATGTTCTCCATGTCTCTATGACGAATATCATCCTGCAACGTGTGACGTCGAGAGCACATCCGACGAGCAATTGTACACTACTTTGTGAACTTTCATATCCTGACTTACTGTATTGCTGATTCTGAATAACGTTATTTGCATCATTATTTATCGTAGTTTGAATTGGGCTTCCCAAACGTGTCCCTCGTCCTTGAAAATTTAATTTACTGTTATAAAGAGTCAAATAACATATGAAATTCACTACACTTTCATGAAAATCCACGTTGTTTTCTTTTCATTATATTACCTCGCAAATTTCACATAAATTAAATAATGTGTCCAGTGATGAAAAAACTATCGATTGAAAAACAAGTATTGGCGGAATTAGAACTGCCGCCTTGTCCATGATACTTCTACACAGCGCGAACGCTAACCACCACTTGACCCCACCTGACTCCTTACCGCTGGTTCCTTCGCAGAGACACATTAGTTATGTAGTTCTACAGCAAAACTCCTCTCGCGATTTTCTCGGAATTGCCACAGTAGTGCACCTTACTACTAGCTCACCATGTTGTTTTAATGGCCTACTAAAAGTGCAGAAAGTTCGAAATAAATCCGTGATCCCAACGTCGTAGCCTCCCTTATCAGTTTCACACGTCATAAATGGTTAATGTACTTCTTGTGGCCAATGACGGAGGAAGCAGGGAGTATTTATTATGGTGAATAAATCAAGTGATAGAAACAAACACGCCAATCCATCCCCCTACCCCCTCCCCCCCCCCCACACACACACACACGCAGACAGACATGTGCGCTCGCGCACGATGGATGTGGCAGACACACGGAGATAACTCTGGCTAAACAAAATTACTGGCCGTTAACCCATTTCGTGGGTGTTTTACTTTAGGAATTACACAGGTGCTTACAGACTAATAAATAGTGTAATCATTGCAATTAAGTGCAAACAGCTATACGGATAACCCTGCGTCAGCTGTTAGATACTGACGATCTCTAAAAGTTGAATAGCACTTCATCGTTGCACAAGTGCCCATATAGCCGCTACACACGAAAATCACGAATTGTAGATACTTATCGATTTAAGCATGTAATAAAGCCATTAAAAATTCCGAACACTACGAATGTCGTAGGATTAAAATTTCTATATTCTTACAGCAGATAACACTGGATGAAACTGGAAAAAAAGCCGCAGAGGAGACAGTTGTACGTGCTCTCTGATCATAGCATTACAGTCAGAGAACTAAGTTGAATGAACATTAACAAGGAGTTTTCAGTGCTCTACACTTTCCCAGAGGTATCTGATCTGTACCCGGTCTTTCGCCTTTCCTACGAGTGATGCTATGTTCTCGTTCCATTCCATATCGTTTCGTATCGCCACACCTAGATATTTAATCTACATACCTGGCTCACTCTCCGTAACGTCCATGACGTATCCTAATGATACGTTTCTCTACCCATCCTCATTAACTTACTTTTACCCATATCTTGAGCAAACTGATTTTTATTGCATCAAATAGAAATCTGTCCAAGGTATCCTGAACGACCCCTACAGTCACCTAAATCCAACATTTTCACAACAGCGTCACCAGGAAATGAGTAAAAGTCCGTCTTACCTGAGGGACCGTTCATGTACACATAAAATAAGAACGAGCAGATCACGCTTCAGTGACCTTTCCTCAGTGATTGATCTTGCCGCAACACTGACATACCAAGTGACAGAACATACAGTATTTACGCTTCCCAGATGTCTAGTATCTTTATTATTTATTGTTGGCTCGTTGCTTTGCGTATTGACCGAGTTCGGATTCATGCAGATCATTATTTTCGGTTGCTAGTGCTACACCGGAGATATTCGCAAAAGCGATCGGCAACCCCCCGCGCACCTCAGTCACGCGTGCAGCCTACATAGCCCCTGCACGCTTCACTCGCCCGGTAGCAGTAACGGACGGACACCTGGCTGCGGTACCAGCGCTAGCAGAGGCCGCCACTTCAAAGGACGTATCCACGGCCGCACAAAATGGACCAGAAAACAGTGCCGCGAGTATTCCGCCGCCGGCCGTTATAAAGGTCGGCGGCAGACCGGCACAGGTTAGATCTGGACTTGAGAGCCTCTCCTAGCCTCTGGGGCGTGCTACTCACCCCATCGTCTTAGGACGCTCTAGAAGCCCATCATAGGGACCAACGCCGCTGTATGCAGCATTCGTCGTTTGTTTCCCTTGGTGCAATCAGACTATATGTACGACGCACTTTCCCGTTCTGTTCTGGTGTTATTCAGGATAGATTGATTGGATTTAGGATATTTTCTATATAAGTGTCTTTGTCTATGAAGATCATAATTGTGTTACTTTGTCAGACTCTGGAATCACCATACTGCCACGTCTTCATACCTGTGGGATACTATAGTTGTGATCTGTTTCCCTCCTTGGTCAATAAACGTTGATCGCTGCTTTCTCTGTGTCGGTGTGAGCGATATATCAGCAGGAAATTTCGGGAACGTTACTGTATCATTGTGAGGTGTTTTACGACCTTCGTAAGATATAAAAGCAGTACCATTCCAGTTAATGGCGTTATAGACGTAGAACACCATCACAGACAAATCTGGCACTAACTGTCGTGTCTCTACCAGGAGCTGCAGTTTCACATCGATTGGCGGGGCACTGCAGAACCGTCTCGCTGCAGCAGTACTTCCGTTTGCACCTCACGTTATGATTGGATTTGTGTCGATCGTCTCCAGCCAGGCGGGACTCTACGCGACGGGGACTCCTGAAACTGACTTCTCTTATCTGTCGTCTCAGCTGGTAGTTTCCAAGAATCCTCACTGTATGAGCGCCAAAGCTGACGTCTCTACGCTGCCGCGAGTTCTGAGGCGGCGTCATGTTGATGCCGCTGCTCGAGAGGAATTCATCACAGCTGCCAGTGCATGTTATGACTGGGATATTCTTGAGCCCCAGTTCTGTCTGTATCAGCGTTAAACTGAGTGCCCATATTGTTTAACTGGCCCAGTTTTCATCAGTGAGACGAAACTGTGAAAAGTACCGAGTGTCTTCTTATGGCAAGTTTGCAATCTGTTTAATATACGCGCTAAGGCTCTGTAAAAGTGAGGGAGAATTACCTGACCTATTGAACTGAGTGAATAGTCTAGGGCACCACAGAATATGCACTGTGTGTACCTCAAAGAAAGATAAAAATACTGACGAGCTGCAGGTTAGTGGGAAGCTTCCAGTCAAAACTGGATACCACGTAATGATAGGAGTCTGTTACATCGGAAGCATACAACTCTTGAACCAGATATCTACAGGAAAAGACGGCATTCTTACGTAAGAGAAGTTTACTAGTAGAAAACAGGCTCTGATTTGGCAAAGTTGATTCTAAGGTTGAGCGTCTTGATCATAGCACTGTATGGGAGCGAATTATGCAGTATGGTAAAACGAGAAGTAACGAGAATCGAAGCGTATGAGATCTGGTGCCGCAGAAGGATACTGAAAACCAATTGGACAGAAAAAAAAGATGAATGAGACAAGAAGAATGGATGTAGGAGCTGCTCTGAGATGAAGAATTGGCACAGGAGGTGCGGTCGTTGCAGCATCAGTCCTGTTAGAAGACAGATGATTCCAAACATAATAAGCTGAATAATTAGTGTAAGTTTGCGAGGATGTTTAGCATTTTAATTACGATAGCGATCGAACGCGTGACGTCTCGGTGTCAACGAGATGTGCTGTCCACAAAGTCGCGGCTAGTGCAGTACGTAAAATTGTGTGCAATGTTCTGAGCTACCCCATGAAATAATGTCACCCCAAACAGCAGGGAACCTCCACCCTGCTGCACTCGCTGGATTGTTTGTCTAAGGCGTTCAGCCTGACCAGGTTACCTCCAGACGATTGTCTGGTTCAAGGCATATGCGACACTTATCGGTAAAGAGAACGTGATGCCAATCCTAAGCGGTCCATTCGGCATGTTGCTGGGCCCATCTATACAGAGCTGCATAGTTCCGTGATTGCAAATATGGACCTCGCATGGACGTCCGGAGTGAAGTTGCGCATCATGCAACCTATTGCGTACAGTTCGCGTCATAACATCACAACCTGTGGCTGCACAAAAAGCATTATTCAATATGGTGGGTTGCTGTCAGTAGGTAGCGGTCATCCACTGCAGTAGTAGGCTGTGGGCGGCCTGAGCGAGGCATGTCATCGACAGTTCCTGTCTCTCTGCATCTCCTCCATCTTCGAACAACATGGCTTTGGTTCACTCCGAGACGCCTGGACACTTTCCTTGTTGAGAGCTCTTCCTGGCACAAAGTACGAGGGTCAGTCAAAAAGTAATGCCTCCTATTTTTTTTCTACGTTTAATTGTCAGGAAATTTAAATGCAATTACATAGGTTGAAAACCACAACATTGAGGATCATTTTGTCATTTTTCAATGTAATCTCCGCCCATCTGTACAGTTTTGGTCCATCTTTGAACAAGGGCATGTATCCCAGCACGGTAAAAATCACAGCTCTGCTTCCTAAGCCATTGACGCACGGATGTTTTGACGGCCTCCTCATCTTCAAAATGAATCCCACGATGAGCTTCTTTTAGTGGCCCGAACAGATGGAAGTCTGATGGTGCCAGGTCAGGGCTGTATGGGGGATGAGGCAAAACTTCCCATCCAATTTTGACAATCTCGTCAGAGGTGTGACGACTGGTGTGTGGTCTTGCATTGTCATGCAAAAGAAGAACATCTGCCATTGATTTTGTTGGGTGAACTCGCTGAAGACGTGCTTTAAGTTTTTTGAGGGTTGTGACATATTGAACAGAATTTATTGTGCATCCCTGCTCCAAAAAATCAACCAGAATCACACCCTCTGTATCCCAGAAAACTGTTGCCATAACTTTCCCTGCCGATCGCACAGTTTTGAATTTTTTCTTCCTCGGCGAGCATGTGTGACGCCACTCCATTGACTGCCTCTTTGATTCGGGTTCAAAAAAATGCACCCATGTTTCGTCCCCGGTCACAATTTTTTTCAGAAACTCATCTCCCTCCAAACGGAAGCGCTGCAAGTGTTGGGAGGCTATTGTTTTCCTTGCCTCTTTATTCTGATCGGTTAACATTCTTGGAACCCACCGTGCACAAACTTTTGAGTACCCCAATTGTTTAATAATCGTGATCACGCTGCCTTTACTAAGAGAAATAATGCGACACACTTCATCTGCAGTCACCCGACGGTCACCACGAATGATGTCATCAACTTGCTGAATGTTGTGTGGAGTCACTGCACTCACCGGCCTGCCGCTCCGCTTTTCGTCAGTCAACGGTGTTTGCCCTTCAGCTTCCTTACAACGACGAACCCATCGTCTAACAGTGCTGACATCCACTGTCATAACACCATACACCTTCTTCAGTCTTTCATGAATGCGTATGGGCGTTTCACCTTCTGCATTCAAGAATTCAATCACACAACGCTGTCTCAAACGAACATCGATGTCGGCCATCTTACAAACTTCTGCTGTGCTGCCACCTGTTGACACAGAAAGTTACTACTGCAGTGGATTGCAGAAGAAGGTTTGAGGAATGGCGCCAAATTCAAATTTTTCACTTAACTTAATTTTTTTATGTAGAAAAAAAATGGGAGGCATTACTTTTTGACCGACCCTCGTAACAATGCGGACGCGATCTAACCGCGGTAATGAACGTCTAGGCATGGTTGAACTACAGACAACAGGAGCCGTGTTCCTCTTTCCTGGTGAAATGACTGGAACTGATCGGCTGTCGGACCCCCTCCGTCTAATAGGTGCTGCTCATGCATGGCTGTTTACATCTCTGGACAGTCGAAGGGACTGTGTCTGTGATACAGCGTCCACTGTCAACATCTATCTTCAGGAGTTCTGGGAACCTGGGTGACGCAGAACATTTTTTGACGTATGTAAATGGAGGTGTCGTTTTTGTCAATTTATAGCGGATGATATGGAAAACTTCTTCTTGTTCTCAAATAATTTTTATCATTTACAGTCACCGAATTATGACTTTTTCCTCTGTAATTGAACGATATACCCTTTTTCTGTGGCGTTTCGAGAAAGCTTATAAAATAATTTCAACGTCGTAACATTTATGGGACGTAATCAAATACACTCCTGGAAATGGAAAAAAGAACACATTGACACCGGTGTGTCAGACCCACCATACTTGCTCCGGACACTGCGAGAGGTCTGTACAAGCAATGATCACAAGCGGACACACCAGGAACCGCGGTGTTGGCCGTCGAATGGCGCTAGCTGCGCAGCATTTGTGCACCGCCGCCGTCAGTGTCAGCCAGTTTGCCGTGGTATACGGAGCTCCATCTCAGTCTTTAACACTGGTAGCATGTCGCGACAGCGTGGACGTGAACCGTATGTGCAGTTGACGGACTTTGAGCGATGGCGTATAGTGGGCATGCGGGAGGCCGGGTGGACGTACTGCCGAATTGCTCAACACGTGGGGCGTGAGGTCTCCACAGTACATCGATGTTGTCGCCAGTGGTCGGCGGAAGGTGCACGTGCCCGTCGACCTGGGACCGGACCGCAGCGACGCACGGATGCACGCCAAGACCGTAGGATCCTACGCAGTGCCGTAGGGGACCGCACCGCCACTTCCCAGCAAATTAGGGACACTGTTGCTCCTGGGGTATCGGCGAGGACCATTCGCAACCGTCTCCATGAAGCTGGGCTACGGTCCCGCACACCGTTAGGCCGTCTTCCGCTCACGCCCCAACGTCGTGCAGCCCGCCTCCAGTGGTGAATGGAGGGACGAATGGAGACGTGTCGTCTTCAGCGATGAGAGTCGCTTCTGCCTTGGTGCCAATGATGGTCGTATGCGTGTTTGGCGCCGTGCAGGTGAGCTCCACAATCAGGACTGCATACGACCGAGGCACACAGGGCCAACACCCGGCATCATGGTGTGGGGAGCGATCTCCTACACTGGCCGTACACCTCTGGTGATCGTCGAGGGGACACTGAATAGTGCACGGTACATCCAAACCGTCATCGAACCCATCGTTCTACCATTCCTAAACCGGCAAGGGAACTTGCTGTTCCAACAGGACAATGCACGTCCGCATGTATCCCGTGCCACCCAACGTACTCTAGAAGGTGTAAGTCAACTACCCTGGCCAGCAAGATCTCCGGATCTGTCCCCCATTGAGCATGTTTGGGACTGGATGAAGTGTCGTCTCACGCGGTCTGCACGTCCAGCACGAACGCTGGTCCAACTGAGGGGCCAGGTGGAAATGGCATGGCAAGCCATTCCACAGGACTACATCCAGCATCTCTACGATCGTCTCCTTGGGAGAATAGCAGCCTGCATTGCTGCGTAAGGTGGATATACACTGTACTAGGGCCGACATTGTGCATGCTCTGTTGCCTGTGTCTATGTGCCTGTGGTTCTGTCAGTGTGATCATGTGATGTATATGACCCCAGGAATGTGTCAATAAAGTTTCCCCTTCCTGGGACAATGAATTCACGGTGTTCTTATTTCAATTTCCAGGAGTGTAGTATTAAGATAATAGCGCCGGAAACCAGTCTCAACGGCAGCAGGTGAAACTCTACAATCGTGTATCCTACTATACAAAATGTAAACAAAAAATTAAGTCAGCTTCGGTTCTCGTGTGTACCTGTGCGCTTGAAGTCCATTAGTATGTGTTCTGCTGTTGTAGCAATCAAATAACTTCCTCGTACAGCTATTAAGATTGGATGGATTGGATTGTTTGAGGGGAAGAGACCAAACAGCGAAGTGATCGGTATCATCGGATTAGGAAAGGACGGGGAAGGAAGTCGGCCGTGCCCTTTCAAAGGAACCATCCCGGCATTTTCCTGGAGTGATTTAGGTAAATCACGGAAAACCTAAATCAGGATGGCCGGACGCGGGTTTGAACCGTCGTCCTCCCGAATACGAGTCCAATGTGCTAACCACTGCGCCACCTCGCTCGGTAGCTATTGTGACATTCACAGTGTATACGACAGTCGAAAAGGTGAACACCGTTTACGGCGAACGTCGCCAAACTATTGCAGCAGCGGTGCGATTGTATGCTGAAGAGTATCCAAATCGGGGCACTTACGATCTGATTTTGCAGTATTTTAAAAATAAGTCCCGGAAACTGAAAATGTGGAAAATAAAATACGTCAAAGAATAAGAAGTGCAACAGATGATAGAAAAAATTAACTTTTCAGGAGCAGTAACATACAATGCAAATGTCACTAAGAGGCATCTCGGATGTACGAGAAAGATCAACCAAACGGCGGATGTTCTGCGAACACTACATTCCATTACAATCTCATGACATTGACTTCCAGAATTGTTTACTACTCCGAATGTTATCTGTGAAAAGTGCGAAGTGATGCGGCACATCAAACCAAAATTTTGTTTAAAGAATAAGCGTCTAATGCAAACTACGGTTAAGTCAATCTTCGCCATACGCCACAATCGTCAATTGAAAATACACGCTGACGCAAAAAAGCTGTCAAAACAAAGCTCTTGGTCTATCAAATTTGTGTGCTTGTTTCTTAAGACCTGCTGGGAATCTAATTACATTTAAAAACAAATTCGATGTTACTGAGCCACAGTCATACAGTATTTTTTGAAGGATTACACCGCCATTTGGCAGTATTTCTGTATATTTCCTGTGTAGACTCTAGATTTAGGCTTCCATGTCATTATCGAGTACCACGTTCTTATACTAAAGCATCATTTTGCTGTGGACTGTGCAGAATATCATTTACACAGTTCAGTATATTTGCTTAACATGATGTATCGTTTACGTCATGTTAAAAGAATGTGTTGAACTGTGTAAATGTCATTCTGCACATTACACAGCAAAATTATGTTAATAGTCTAAGAACGTTGTACTCCATGATGGCGTGAAAGCCGAAATCTAGATTGTATACAGCAAATATACAAAAACACGAATTCAAATGTCGTGTATTCTTCCAAAAACAAATAAATTTAAGGATCTCTAGTTCCTAAGACATGCTGCTGCTGCAGTTATTGGAAGACGTCCCACAGGACATACGGCAATCAGTGTTGTACTAACATGAGAAATGTTCCTCCCATTCCACAGGTGTAATGACAGACCCTCTTAAGAGAACTTTTAGAGAGCATTGGAACAGTTGTTCGGTAAACGCAAAATGGTTTGTACACTCGCCAAACATAATACGTCTATTCTTTTGTTTGAGGCGAGGATTAAAACAAGAAGACTATGAGGAAACACCGACGACTCCCGAACCCATGAAATGCCTTATGACAGGGGCCTGTGCTGCTGTTAACTCCAGATAATATTCAACGTGCAGTATTATTTCTTCAGAATCGCTTTATAGCGAGTAGCAATGCGCAAGGTCAACATTTTCGGTATGACAGCCGTGATAATAAGCACACGGACCGCACCATAGTTAGGTGCTAGCTCACGTTTGGTATAACAGGGCAAACAATTGTGGAACATCTTCCCCTGACGGCATTGGCAGTGGTTTACGGCACTTTTGTCCTGATACTGTTTGATCGAGCCCCATACATGTCATGACGCTGAAGTTCCACAGAAAAAATTATGTATTTCCATTAAAAAAAGGAGCAAAATCCGTTTCGGAATTCGGCTATTATAAATGATAACAAACACAATCTGAGGAAATTCGCCATATACTCCGCTGCAACTTGGCATAAAACCGCACCTCGATATTTTTATTCATTGTGAATGTATTTCAAGTGGCTTCTCTTAACTGTCTCTCCCTGTGTAGAGACGTTATTGATATTGACGTTGGCAGGAAGAAGTAAACACAAAAAAAGAAAAAATCGCTATTGAATTTTCGGCAAATGGAATCGACAGCCTGTGCAAGGTTTTCAAATTATTTCATTGCTCCTTTGTTGGTTGTTCCCTTTGCACAGAATTCTAAACATAATTTACAGTTTTTTTAAACAAAGCCATACTCGCCTTTTACAGCAAAACTATTTATTCGCAAAATTTGGAATTTTCGCCGGCAGGTCGCTACCAAGTGGGGAATAGTTCGTAGTTCTTCATTTCATAATTGTTACACGGTTGAAATTGCAGCAGCGTATTTTGTTAATAAGAAGCTATAGAGTTAAAGGCGACATAGAAATCTTTTTAAAAAGTTCAAAAAACATGTGGCCGTTAGCGCTGCGTTAGTTTGTATTTGTTCAATATCCGCTGTTACTCCTCTTTGGTATGGAGCCCAATCACTGGGGCAAAGTTCTAGAAAACCTGGAACTAGTGTTTTCCACTTCGTCTCATTTGCAGACCGACTACATTTTTCCAGTATATTAGCAATGATTCGAAGTCCACTTACAACCTGCTACATCTGCGACTGTGTCTGTATTATCATCCAATTTCGTATCTCCAACAGAGCTACCATCAGGTATTTGTATGAGTTAGCTGATACCAGATGTGACTCATTGATACTGTAGTCATGCATACCACTATTTTCCGTATTTTAGTGTGCACCGTTTTACATTCCTGTATATCTGAAGTAAGTTCGCGATCTTTGGCCCACTTCCTGAAGCGTTGAGACCTTAAAGCAAATTTGTGCAACTTTTTCAGACTGTTCTTCGTTATAGATAACTTCATCATACGTAAAATGTCATTGCTAGCATGGAATTTTGTGACAGGTCGTTAATACATAAGATGAACAGCAATAAATTCTTTGGGGCACAACTGAAGTCATTTAAACCTCTGTCGAGAGAGACAACAGATTGGAGATATTAAAACTAACTCCATATATAACGCAAAAAGTGAAAGTATGAACTGGAGACGAGATGGAATTAAAATTGTGAAAGAGGTTAGACAAGGCTGTTATCTTCATCCAGCTCGATATAACATCTTTTTAGATTATTCCAGCAAAGGAGTGGCGTGAAAACAGAAGAAAGGCTAACCAAATCTATAAGAATAGTGTTACTAAGTGAAAATGAAAATGGTGTAAACAGAATGTTAAAATTTCCTCATCGTAGAGTCTGCAGCGTAGTATAGGTCTCCTTTTAGCTACTCATAGTTTATTACTCTTTCGTACTAGAAGCTTATTTCGACGTTATTGCTATTTTATAGTACAACCTGCAATCATTAAACACGGGACAGATGTCGTCCAGTAGATAGCAGTATACTTAGAATATGTAAAAAGGTGTACTTATTTAGGTTGTTCATAATGTAAACACATATTGCATCTTTGTTCGCTATTTTTGTCTTGTCTTGTGTTATGAACAATTACGTATTTTTCAAAGGATTTGACAGTTGCTTCTATTGAAATAGTAGTAGTTGGTAATATATCCACATCATTGTTGCTTGATCCAGAGATACTATATGTTTATTTTGGTTGACCTATATCACAGATATTGTGGTTTCATTTGTTGTTTGTGCAATATCTGGAGTACGTTTTAATTTGGTTTATCGCTTCGAAAGAACCAACTGTCAAATCTTATGAAAAATGCATGTGTTCATAATGTAAGACAGCAAGAATGTAGCCACAAGACATGCAATAAACAACTTAACTAAGTATACCTTTGTACATATTCTGTGTAAATTACCATCTTATTGACATCTATACTATGTATAATGATTGCAGGTAGCAATAGAAAATGGGAATAATGTCGAAACAAGCTTCTAGTACGAAAGAATAATAAACTATAAGCAACTAACAGGAACATGTATTCCAGAAATAAAAATGGGAAAAGCTGTTGCAAAATACATGTTTTATAGAGGCAGAAATATTTTCTGTGGTCCATCAAAAAAGCAATTAAGGAAAAAGCCAAGTGAAATGTTGTGTATGGAGTATTGCCCTGTAGGCTCTAGAAACATGAACTCTGCGACGAAGTGAGAACAAATGATTAGACGCTTGGGATATGTATATTTGGGGAAGAAAAGTATTAGAAACGATTAAGAGGGGGAAAAGGAATTATGTATAACACAGGATGAGAAGATACTGCGAAAGGAAGGAAGCACTGAAGGAATGGTGACTGTAAAGAAAACTAAGTACAAGCATCTGACAGGTACAAACTATGCATTAATATGTGAAAATATCTGAACATCAGCTGGCACGAAGACTAAGGCAATGTTTGTACAGTAAGAGTAAGGACGATAAAAATGGAAATCTGTTATTAGTTAGTCGGACAAGTTGATAACATCAGGTGTCTAGAATGCCAAACAAATAGTATTATGACATGTGTTCAAGAGGAAGAAGAAAACACCAGCTAATGTACGACATCGAAATGAATACATCACACAGAGCCACTAAAAGGATGACGGAAAATCAGAAGGGTTAGACAACGTTAAACTTTGGAGTGAGAGACCTTAAAATTTAGAAGTGGGAGGATGCACAGCCTCCAGACGCTTAATAAACGTAAACATGGTTCGTAGTAGGCTGTAATGCGGTGTTTATTTAACCGTGCGATTAACTAATTTCGACTAAGCGTCATTGTCAAACACATTTGTGACATCTGTGATGTAAAGGAGGTATCAATACTACGGATGTGCTTGGCAATGAAGATCAGTCGAAATTAGCTAATAGCACGATTAAATTATCATCATACAGCGGCCTTCTGATGACCATGTTTTCGTTTATTAAATGTTAGAGCCACTTAAGGGGCAGAGAATACACGACCTGACAAAGTAAGCGACGCGCATTGAACGGGAGGAGGAAATGAAATATTACTTACTCCACAAGTTGAGAGGGTTTCCGGTGATATTTCAGTGGTTATAACATAGGGTCAAATTTACAAAGAACTTGGAAGTATGAACCTATTTATCAGTATGACGTAGCACCCCTCTATCCTGGAAGCTTACAGTGATTCGGTTGGGGATGGTTTCGTAAGGACGTTGTATCCTGAGCTGAGGCGAACAGACCCACAACCTTGACATCCTGGATACGGCCAGTGGGACAAGTTTACTTCTGAATTGGACCTACACATGTTCTATCTAGGGCACATCTGGGGATCTTGTTGGTCACCTGAATAATTCAACATCACACACAAAGTTCATTGTGACACTTTCCATGTGTGGACGAGCACTGTGCTGTTGAAAAGTTGTCGCATGAGGGACAACACTGGAGGACGCAGGACGTTGCCAGAGTTCCCTGAATGTTAAGCAGCTGTGGCCTGAAGCCATACCCTATGGCTCCCCACACCAAGCGACTAGGGACCACACTGCTGAGCCACTACCAACACATTGAAAGAATGGGACCTCTTTCCAGGTCGCAGCAGTATTCGCAGATGATGGTCACCCGGGGTAGTGGAGAACCGTGATTCATCGCTGAACACAATGCGATGCTATTCATCAGCAGTAGTCCTTACTTCCCGGTCACAGTTTCATACTAAATGCAGCCGTTTGTGTAGTGGTGTTACCGATTCGCTACTCGTGGTACTGTAATTCTGAGATCTCACAATGCTCAAAGCAGTATTTAACGTGCGTGGGGAGGGTTCCGAAGCACAGGCAGTGTGCTGTGGTCGGCCATGGTCAACTACGGCATCAAATGAGTGTTACATTGTGCAACAGGCAAGTAGAGCCCAAAGTCAAGCAGCGGGTGCAATTGAAACCACATTTAACAGCACTCCGAGGCACGCAATCTCACGCCCCACAGGGCCACGGTCAGTGCGTGCTGGTGGTGGAGGTCCCTTCCAAAAGTAGGGTCAAATGGCTCTGAGCACTGTGGGACTTAACATCTGAGGTCATCAGTCAGCTGGAACTTAGAACTCCTTAAACCTATCTAACCTAAGGACAACACACACATCCATGCCCGAGGCAGAATTCTAACCTGCGACCGTAGCAGTCGCGCGGTTCCGGACTGAAGCGCCTAGAACCGCTCGGCCACCGAAGCTCGGCCTTTGCGTGACGACCATCAAGTTGTGTCCCGCTGACACCCATACATCGGCGTCACCACCTGCGACGGTGGGAATGGCGCAGGGACTGGAGCAGCGAGACCTGGGGTCGGGTGCTTTCTCGGGTGGCAGCAGATTCAGCATAAGTAATGACTGTGCATGTGCCGTCATACGGCAAGAGGTGGTACTGGATGAAATAGGATGTAGCCGGTAGTCCATTACTTGTCCTCGGATGGCAGGCGCATATGTGAAGGGGTTTCAAAGTGCTTCGTGCACATATGGCGATTTTCATTCTGGTACCGAGTGAGGTGGTGCACGGGTTACACACTGGACTCGCACTCGGGAGGACGACGGTTCAAACCCACATCTAGCCATCCTGATTTAGGTTTTCCACGATTTCCCTAAATCGTTTCAGGCAAGTGCCAGGATGATTCCTTTGATAGAGCACGGCGGTCTTCCTTCCCTATTCTTGCCTATTCAGACGAGACCATTCACCTCGCTGTTTAGTCGCACACTCCGATTCAACCAACCAACCATCCGTTATGGTAGTCAGACTTTGTCGACTGGAAACTTCACAATGGTTATGCCCGCTCCCACAGACCATGTAGTCCAACATCAGGCCACTGTCACATCCGAATGCCCCACATGTCTTGGAATTGTAGTTTTAGACTGGCCACACTGAACTCCACAATGAAGTCCCTTTTGAAGACTGCCAGTTGTTGTTAACGCTGTCTCATACGTGTACATAGCAACTCTGTGTCCTCCCCACCGATCACTCAACATCTGAGGCTATTCACGCCCCTCCTACACTCTCTCAGCAACAGTAGGAACACTAAACACACGTAACACTAATTCACTCTACTGGATGCTGTAATCACCACGACAAACGACGGAGATGATCCCCCTTGGCACACAAAACGGGTCAAAACACTGTCGTGGAAACAACGAAACAACATACCATTTTCAAACGAACGCAAAAATCTCCGAGATTGCCGATATTTCACATAAGCTCGAAAATTAGTGCAGATTTCAGTACGAGATCCTTTTACCTGTTTCCACAACGAAACTTTATCTCGAAACATGGCAAAAAAATCCGAAGAGATTCTATTCGTATCTGAAGTATGCTAGCGGCAAGACACAATCAGCGCCGCCTCTCCGTGATAACAATGGAAATACTATCAACGACAAAGTTGCCAAAGCGGTGTTACTAAATACATCCTTCCAGATTTTCCTTCATCAAAGAAGGCAAAGTAAATAATGAAGAATTCATATCAAGAACAGCACCCACCATGAGTAACTTAGAAGTACATATTCTATGAGCAGTGAAGCAACCTAAATCGCTTAATAAAAGCAAGTCTTCCAGTCCAGGCAGTATACCAGTTAGGTTCTTTTCAGAGTATGCTGGTTCAATAACTCTGTACTTAACGATCATGTACAACCGCTTGCTCGACGAAGAATCCGTACCCAAAGACTGGAAAGCTGCTCTGGTCACATCCATATTCAAGAAAGGTAGTACGAATAATCTACTAAATTTCGGGCTGATATCTTTGACGTCGATATGCAGCAGGAATTTGGAACATATGTTGTCTTCGAAATTTATGAATTACCTCGAAGGAAAAGATCTATTGATACAAGTCAACACGGATTTAGAAAACATCGTTCTTGTGAAACACTATTAGCTCTTTACACACACGAAGTGCTGAGTGCTGTTGACAAGGGATTTCATTGTACCACACAAGCGTCTTGTAGTGAAATTGCCTGCGTATTGCATATCGTCTGAGTTATGCAAATGGATTTGTGATTTCCTCTCAGAGAGGTCACAGTTCGCAGTAATTCACGGAAAGTCATCGAGTAAAACATAAGTGATTTCCGGCGTTACAAAACATAATGTTACAGGTCTCCTGCTGTTCTTCATGTATATAAACGATTTAGGAGACAATCTGAGCAGGCCCCTTAGGTTGTTTGCAGATGATGTGGTCGTTTGTTGTCCAGTAAACTTTCAAAAGATGAAAACAAATTGCAAAACGATTTAGAAAAGATATCTCAATTGTGCGAAAATTGGCAATTGACGTTATATAATGAAAAATGTGAAGTCGTTCACATTAGTGCTGAAAGAAATATGTTAAACTTCGGTTGTACGACAAATCTATCTAATGCAAAGACAGTAAATGCAACTAAATATCTAGGAATTACAATTACGAACAATTTATATTGGAAAGAACATGTGGAAGCTTTTTTAGTGAAGGCAAATCAAAGACGCGTTTCATTGGAAGAACACTTGTCAGATAGGATTAACGGAGTACATCGAGAAAGTTCAACGAATATCAGCACGTTTTGTATTATCACGAAATAGGAGAAACTGTGTCAGGGAATTGGTACAGGATTTAGGATGGGCACTATTAAAACAAAGAATTTCCTAGCGGCGAAATATTGTCATGAAATTTCAGTCACCAACTTTCTCCTCCGAATGCGAAAATATTTTGTTGACACCGACCTACACACGGAGAAACGATGATCGTCATAAAATAGAGGAAATCTGAGCTCGCACGGAAAGATACAGGTGTTCGCTATTTGCGCGCCGTTAGAGAGTGGAATAATAGAGAATTCTTGTGCAAGAGGTTCTATGAGCACTCTGCCAGGCACTTACGTGTTGTTTGCAGAATACCCATGCACATGTAGATGTACACAACTTGCTATTAAAACTGCTACAGCAAGAAGTAATGTACATGGTTTTCATTGGACAAATATACTAGAACTGAAATGTGATTACATTTTCACGCAATTTGGATGCATAGATCCCGAGAAATCAGTACCCAGAGCAACCACCTCTGGCCGTAATAACGACCTTGATACACCTGGAAAATCAAACAGAGCTTGGGTGGCGTGTACAGGTACAGCTGCCCATGTACCTTCAACGCGATATCAGAGTTCATCAAGAGTAGTGACTGGCGTATTGTGACGAGCCAGTTGCTCGGCCACCGTTGACCATACGTTTTCAATTGGTGAGAGATCTGGAGAATGTGCTGACCAGGGTAGCACTCGAATATTTTCTGTATCCATAAAGGCCCGTACAGTACCTGCAACATGCGGTCGTGCATTATCCTGCTGAAATGTAGGGTTTCGCAGGGATCGAATGAAGGGTAGAGCCACGGGTCGTAACACATCTGAAGTGTAACGTACACTGTTCATGGTGCCGTCAATGCGAACAAGAGGTGACCGAGACGTGTAACCAATTGCACCCCATAACATCACACCAGGTAATACGCCAGTATGGCGATGACGAATACACGCTTCCAATGTGCGTTCACCGCGATGTCCCCAAACACGGATGCGACCATCATGATGCTGTAAACAGAACCTGGATTCATCGGAAAAAATGACGTTTTGCCATTCGTCGTTGAGTACACCATCGCAGGCACTCCTGTCTGTGATGCAGCGTCAAGGGTAACCGCAGTCATGGTCTCGGAGTTGATAGTCCATGCTGCTACAATCGTAGTCGAACTGTTCATGCAGATGGTTGTTGTCTCAGAGATCGAGACGTGGGTGCACGATCCGTTACAGACATGCGAAAAAGATGCCTGTTAGCCGGCGGCGGTGGTCTCGCGGTGCTAGGCGCTCAGTCCGGAACCGCGTGACTGCTACGGTCGCAGGTTCGAATCCTGCCTCGGGCATGGATGTGTGTGATGTCCTTAGGTTAGTTAGGTTTAATTAGTTCTAAGTTTTAGGCGACTGATGACCACAGATGTTAAGTCGCATAGTGCTCAGAGCCATTTTTGAAGATGCCTGTTATCTCAACTGCTAGTGATACGAGGCCGTTGGGATCCAGCACGGCGTTCCGTATTACCCTCCTGAACCCACCGATTCCATATTCTGCTAACAGTGATTGGATCCCGACCAACGCGAGCAACAATGTCGCGACACGATAAACCGAAATTGCGATAGGCTACAATCCGCGCTTTATCTAAGTCGGTAACGCGATGGTACACGTTTCTTCTCCTTACAGGAGGCATCACAACAACGCTTCACCAGGCAACGCCGGTCAACTGCTTTTTGTGTATGAGAAATTGGTTGGAAACTGTCCTCATGTCAGGACGTTCTAGGAGTCGCCACAGGTCCAACCTTGTGCGAATGCTCTGAAAAGCTAATCATTTGCATATTACAGTATCTTCTTCCTGTCGGTTAAATTTCGTGTCTGTAGCACGTCATCTTCATGGTGTAGCAATTTTAATTGCCAGTAGTGTACATACCACAGAACATACTATGTATAGGCATTTTCACGTCCATCGATTGAGCAAATGTGGGCTTGAGATTCTGCCATGTCGTGTGGGTATTTCATTTTTTTAGCAGGCAGTGTATAGTTGTCATCATCAACGTGTTGGCGACTTTGCATCAAAGATAACACGCTGCGTGTCTCCCCAATCGAGTCAGTAATATAAGCGTCCAGGATGACAGAACACTGATGTTTGGAAGCAAAGGCGACTCCATCGCCTAGCCCGGAACACTTTGCGCCTTGGCCCAGTGGCGGCTGCCCCGCCCGAGACGACTCCAAGCGACCCCCTCGCGAAAATTGTACTCCCAGTGCGGTGCGACCTCTTCATCTGGCGGACAGCGGAGGCGTGAAGTGGCGCCGAGGCGCCGAGGCGTCGCCATAGGTTAGGTTAGGGCCGCTCCCTGCAGCAGCGGCGGCCGACAAAGGGCAGGGGTTGTCCAGGGCCGGGCGGCCGCGCCGCGCCGCGCCGAGCCGCCCCTCGCAGTATCGATTATCGCGCGCGGAGCGACCTTCGCCTGCGAGGCGGGCTGCGGCTGCAGACGCCGGAGGGCCGCCGCCACCCTCCCAGGCTCCAGGCCCGTGGTCACCGCCTGGAGCCGCTCGTCACGGGCTCATTGCGTTACCCGGAACGCCACCAAGACAATACGTAATCTACGACAGCACCAATCTCGTAAATCTATGTGTGCACCCTTAATTATCTGGAAACCCATGTCTACATCTACATGTATCTACGTGATTACTATGCTATTCACAATAAAGTGCCTGGCACAGGGTTCAATGAACCACCTTCAAGCTGTCTCTTTACCGTTCCACTCACTAACGGCATGCGACAAAAACGAGCACTTAAATTTTCTGTGCGAGTGTTGTGTACATAGTTCAGCGTAGTCAGCGCGTACGCAACTTTCCCACTGGAGCCGGCCCCGCTAAGCACAACAGCGCAGGCGCAGCGCTCGTCTGTCTCCGCACTACGAGATGGCGCTGCCATAGAGATGGACCAAATTCTGCTTCCGCCAGTCTACGTATTAATATGTAACTCAGCCAATGAGATTGCTGCTAACGTAGAACCTTTTCTCCTCGCTGATCACACTCGCGCAGTGATATATGAACGCGCCAGGTATTATAACGAGTGTACAGACCTCCGATTAGTCAGTCTGCATTAGTCTTCACCAGTCTGCACGAGTCTTCATTTGTCTGTACTAGTCTATAGATAAGTTTCAGTATGCGCCTAATAAAATTACCATGTTTCTGTACATAGCCATGAAGATAAATGTATAGACACTTTTGTCAAGTATCAGAGATATATGTGAGAATAAGATTAACGTACCAATACCAAAGGAACTTCCGGTTGTCAATTGTAAATAGCATCCAGAACCAAGTTAAGTAATTTTTATGCTTGTTATTATTTTAATAAATGTGTGTGTAAATTAATCAAGTTCTGTTTAAAGTTGGTCGCCGTCAATGTGCTACCCTAAGCGTGCAAGTGGCATTTCTATCGTCTGACCTAACGGCAGAAGATAAACACGCCACGATAAGACCACGAGACATATTGCTGATACTCGCCTACTTCGTTAGAGCGACAAGTCAAATAATCTGATGGTGTGTGTACCGAAGGTCTTACAGTACGCACACCACAGCGAGCCTTGATTTCTCTTATTTTATCGAGATGATCATTTCTCCCTATGTAGGTGGGTGCCGACGGAATGTTTTCGCAATCCGAGGAGAAAACTGGTGATTCAAATTAAGACCCCGTCGCAACGAAAAACGCCTTTGTTTGAATGATTGCCATTCCAATTCACGTATCATGTCTGTGACACTATCTCCCCTATTTCGCGATAATACAAAACGAGCTGCCCTTCTTTGTACTTTTTCGATGTCATCCGTCAGTCCCACCTGATACGGATTCCACACCGCACAGCAATACTCCAGAATAGGGCAGACAAGCGTGGTGTAAGCAGTCTCTTTAGCAAACCTTTTGCACCCTCTGTGTGTTCTGCCAATCAATCGCAGCCTTTGCTTTGCTCTACCCACAACGTTATCTATGTGATCGTTCCAATTTAGGTAATTTGTAATCGTAATCCCTAAGTATTTAATAGAGTTTACAGCCTTCAGATTTGTGTGACTTATCGAGTAATCGAAATTTACCTGATTTCCTTTAGTACTCATCTGAAGAACTTCACACTTTTCCTTATACAGGGTCGATTACTACTTTTCGTACCATACAGATATCTTATCTAAATCATTTTACAAGTCGTTTTGATCATCTGATGACTTTACAAGACGATAAATGATAACATCATCTGAAAACTTTCTAATAGGGCTACTCAGATTGTCTCCTATGTCGTTAATATACATCAGGAACAATAGAGGGCCTGTAACACTTCCTTGGGGAACGCCGGATATTACTTCTGTGTCATTCGATGACTTCCGGTCTATTACTACGAACTGTGACCTTTCTGATAGGGAATAACGAATCCAGTCGTACAACTGAGGCGCTTGTGAGGATCGGTGTCGAAAGCCTTCTGGAAACCTAAAAATATGGAATAAATTTGACATCCCCTGTCGATAGCACTTATTACTTCATCTTCTGCCCACTAGAGGCGGACCAGCCAGTATAAAAGGAGGAAATGTCGGCCAAGAGCGCCTGGTGACTTCGAAGATGGGATAGCCGTTGGATGTCATCGGAGTAACAAATCCACCCTTCAGAAGCTGTTCTTTTCGACAGTTGGTGATGTGACTGGCTTGTGAAAGAGCCAAGGAATAACCATAGCTAAACCCACACCACACGTGCCTCATGTAATGAAAGATAGGGACCTTCGAGCACAGCCGAGAGTGGTTATAAAAAATCTCATGAAATTACCAGAAGGAATCACTCGTGAGTTACAAAGTAGTACTAGCAGTTCAGCTAACAGAATGACCATGCGTAGGGAGTTAAGGGATGGTGTACATAAGCCATACATTCAGGCAGTCAGTGCTAAGCGACGCATGAAGTAGCGTAAAGAGCGACAACGCTACCTTCGAGGGAAAAACAAGAGGGGAACGCCAGAACAGTGTTAAGTGAAATTGTCGAGTTCATTGGCACAGCAAAAGGAAACTTACTGTAAGACTCTACCACAGTCAACCAACGAATGATACAAAAAAATCCCGCAAAGTCTCTGTGCACACGTTAGCATGGTGACTGTGACTTAGGCCAAGCAAAGAATTTTTGTGGCGGAGCAAAATGATTTTCCGTATATGTGTGACACTGTGTGACGTCATCTGTTGTATTTGGGTGTCCACACCCTGACAAGTAGAGTGTCGACGCTCTAGCTGTTTTGTACGAACAATCCCCCACTGTCCTTGGTGGAATAACGGCAACACTTCTTTTTGCAAAGCTTTGGGCATCAACACATTGTCATGTTGAACATGAATTACGCTTTCCTGTATGGCAAGGGTATGCCGACGTGCAAAGTATCGGAGCAGTACAGAGTTCTTTATGGTATGCAATGAGCGATGCCGAGTTGTAGGAATGTATTTTATCAAAAATGTCAATACTGAATCAGCTCCGTGTCCTGAGAAAATTTCCTATTGTTCAAAGAAAATAATTGAAGCAATTCAGAATCCTGACCATCGAAGTGACGACACGATGCTGCAGAAGCATCAGAGTCTGTGTCAGGGCCAATCATAAAACGTGAAAGAGCGCCCGCTTCACTATGTTGAACTGTCGGAGGATAAACAATCTCATACTGGTACTGAGATAACAACAAAGCCCAGCTTTGCAATTTTTGGGCAGTTCGTATAGGAACCCGCTTGAGCAGATGAAACAAGGACTGCAGTGACTTGTGATCCCTTACTAAGTAGAATTTTCTTCCATACGAATAGCAGTGGAATTTGGTGACAGCATACACGATAGCCACTGCCTCTTTCTCTATTTGTGAGTAGCTGCACTGAGCTTTGAACAACACTTTTGATGCGAAAGCGATTGCTCTATCTTTATCACCAATTCTGTGCGAAAGCACTGTGCCGATTTCGTAAAAAGAAACGTGAACTTCCAACACAACAGGCTTGTGAGCATCGATCAGTGAGCAATGCATCTTCAAGTTTTTGAAAAGTTTCTTGGCATTCGTCTGTCCAAACAAAGTGGACACTTTTGCGATGCAAGCAATGCAATGGAGCTGCATTTTGTGCCGCATTCGGTATGAACCGAACATAATAGTTCATTTCCCCCTAAGACGGAATGTAATTCCAGGAACTGACAGGTCACGTATGGCTAACAAATGCAAGTGAAGTGGATGTACAAATTGACTGTTTATGACATGGCCAAGACACTGTAGCAATTCGAGTTTTAAAAAATCACACTTGTTCAGTCTACACTTCAGTCCGCCTTCAGATAAGCCACGAAACAAAGCATGCAAATTTGCAACGGGTTCTCCAGGTATATCACACGCTACGACAATATCGTCCAAATATTCTGAAAAGTTTGATACTTGATCAGTCAGCTGTTCCAAATATCGCTGGAAAATGGCGGGTGCGGAAACCACTCTCAAAAGGCAAACGCAAATATTTAAACAGGCCCAAATGAGTGTTCACAACACACACGTTTTGAGATTCATCGGCTAGTGGTGTTTAAAGATATGCGTTTAATGAAAACTAGTGAAAAGAGCCTAAACTGTCCACGAGATCCTCTGGGCGTGGCAATGGGTAAGTATTAATCACAGTTTGTGATCTGACTGTAGACTTAAAGTCAACTCAGAGGCGAATGCGACCTAGAGGTATGAGGAGCAAAACCAGTGGAGTTGCCCATTGACTTGCTTGTATGGGCGCAATAGCTCTGCTATGTAGCAGTTCTTTAAGTTCAGCAGCCACTTTATCCCGTAATGCAATGGGAACAGTTCTGGCCCGGCGAAACTTCGGCTGGGCATTGTCTTCCATTGTAAAATGTGCAAAAAAATTGTTAGCGTTGCCTAAACCTTCAGAAAACAGTTCAGGGAATTCTTTGATCAATCTAGCTACAATGTATTTGTCATTGTATTAAGTGACTGACAACACATTGCCCTGAATTTGAAAGCCAAACAGTTCAAACAAATGAAGGCCAAATATGTTCTCATAATTCCGGGGTTGTACACTACTGGCCAGGGATCGAATGAAGGGTAGAACCACGAGTCGTAACACATCTGAAATGTAACGTCCACTGTTCAAAGTGCCGTCAATGCGAAGAAGAGGTGACCGAGACGTGTAACCAATGGCACCCCATACCATCACCTGGTGATACGGCTGTATGGCGATGACGAGTACGCGCTTCCAATGTGCGTGTTCACCGCGGTGTCGCCAAACACGAATGCTACCATTATGATGCTGTAAACAGAACCTGGATTCATCCGTAAAAATGACGTTTTGCCATTCGTGCACCCAGGTTCGTCGTTGAGTACACCATCCCAGGCGCTCCTGTCTCTGATGCAGCGTCAAGGTTAACCGCAGCCATGATGTCCGAGCTGATTGTCCAAATTGCTGCAAACGTCGTCGAACTGTTCGTGCAGATGGTTGTTGTCTTGCAAACGTCCCCATCTGTTGACTCAGGGATCGAGACGTGTCTGCAGATACGTTACAGCCTTGCCGATAAGACGCCTGTCATCTCGACTACTAGTGATATGAGGCCGTTGGGATCCAGCACGGCGTTCCGTATTACCCGCCTGAACTCACCGATTCCATATTCTGCTAACAGTGATTGGATCTCGAACAAAGCGTGCAGCAATGTCGCGATGCGATAAACCGCAATTGCGATAGGCTACAATCTGACCTTTATCAAAGTCGGAAACATGATGGTACACATTTCTTCTCCTTACACGAGGCATCACAACAATGTTTCACCAGGAAACCACGGTCAACTGCTGTTTGCGTATGAGAAATCGGTTGGAAACTTTCCTCATGCCAGCACGTTGTAGGTGTCGCCTTCGGCGCCAACCTTGTGTGTATGCTTTGATAAGCTACTCATTTGCGTATCACAGCATCTTCTTCCTGTGGGTTAAATTTCGCGTCTGTAGCACGTCATATTCGTGGTGTAACAATTTTGATAGCCAGTAGTACAGCACAGTGAAAGTCACAGTTCGCGATACATGGCAGGTAAAGTACGTTTTCCGAGAGTAGGAATGTCTAGTCCATGATAAGGCGTCATGTGTGTGCTAGTTTTGGACAGGCATGAGGCGCCTAATAGCTCATATGTGTTATGATTCAGCAATGTAACATAAGTACCCAAGTCCAAGTCAGATTTCACACGTTTTGCACTAACATGCAAATGAACGCAAATTTTGTTGGACTAGCACAGCACTGAAAAAAACAGTTTGCTCGCTATGTTTGCTAATGCTTGCAGCAAGCTTTGAGTGCACTTCATTGATTATATGGGCCTTGTGACTAGAGTTATGTGAGTAGGCGAAATGCTTATCCTTGATCTGTTGCAAACATACGTGTTGTATGTGACCTTTCTTGCCACAAGCATAACATTGTGCTTGTTGGGCTGGCAGTGTAGGCGTTTCTGCCATGAATAACACCGAGGGTATGACTTAATTCTGTTCGTCTGTTTGGAGAACTGTATACACGTGTGTTGTTGCTAACAACTTGGCTGGTTATAATCAAGGTTCAAATGGTTCAAATGGCTCTGAGCACTATGAGACTTAACATCTGAGGTCATCAGTCCCCTAGAACTTAGAACTACTTAAACCTAACTAACCTAAGGACACACACACATCCATGCCCGAGGCAAGATTCGAACCTACGACCGTAGCAGTAACGCGGTTCTGGAGTGAAGCGTCTAGAACCGGTCAGCCACCACGGTAGGCCTCTAATCAAGGGACAAATCAACCCAACAAATTCGTGGCTGCTCAAATTTATGAGCCGACTCGGCACCGGAATCGTACTGATCTCATGTTTGCACTGCATGCTGAAATTATGGATCTGATTGTTTCAAAATCTGTTCCTTCTGTCGGACATCAGTTACAATGTAAACGATCGCATCATCCAACATAAAATATTAAAAATAAAGCATCGCAAGCGCATCCTAATTTGCATTTCCTCTTCATGCCCTGCAAATCTGTTACCCAATCGCGATAAGGTAGGTCAGACATTTTCTTGCAATGAAATAATTCGTACCTAGCTGCCACCACATTCACTTGTTGGACATTCTAGTTAGTTAAAGAGTCAACAACCCGATCATAGGAAGGTTCACTCAGAGTTGCGTCAGGGAAGAATGTATGAATGAGAGGAAAGAATGCGCTTTCCACAGTTGACAAAAAGGAATGTACGCTACTGGCCATTAAAACTGCTACATAACGAGTATGACGTGCTACAGACGCGAAATTTAACCGACGGGAAGAAGATGTTGTGATATGCAAATGATCAGCTTTTCTAAACATTCACACAAGGTTGGCGCCGGTGGCGACACGTAAACGTGCTCACACGAGGAAAGTTTCCAACCGATGTCTCATACACAAACAGCAGTTGAGCAGCGTTGCCTTGTGAAACGTTGTTGTGATGCATCGTGTAAGGAGAAGAAACGCGTACCATCACGTTTGAGAGTTTGATAAAGGTCGGGTTGTAGCCTATCCGAGTGCCGCTTATCGTATCGCGACATTTCTGCTCGAGTAGGTCTAGACCCAATGACTGTTAGCAGAATATGGAATTGATAGTTTCAGCAGGGTAATAAGGAACGCCGTGCTGGATCCCAACGGCGTCGTATCACTAGCAGTCGAGTTGACAGGCATCTTATCCGCATGGCTGTAACGGATCGTGCACCCACGTCTCGATCCCTGACTCAACAGATGTGTGGGCGTTTGTAAGACAACAACCATCTGCACGAACAGTTCGACGACTTATGTAGCAGCATGGACTCTCGGAGAGCATGGCTGCAGTTACCCTTGACGGTGCATCACAGACAGGAGCGCCTGCGATGGTGTACTCAACGGCGAACCTGGGTCCACGAATGGCATAATGTCATTTTTTCGGATGAATCCAGGTTCTGTTTACAGCATCATGATGGTCGCATCCGTGTTTGGCGACATCGAGGTGAACGCACATTGGAAGCGTGTACTCGTAATCGCCATACTGGTGTATCACCTGGTATGATGGTATGGGGTGCCATTGGTTACACGTCTCGATCATGTCATGTTTGCATTGACGGCACTTTGAACAGTGAGCTATGACCCGTGGCTCTACCGTTCATTCGATCCCTGCGTAACCCTAAATTTCAGCAGGATAATGCACGACCTCATGTTGCAGGTCCTGTAGGCCCTTTCTCGATACAGAATATGTTCGACTGCTGCCCTGGGAAGCACATTCTCCAGATCTCTCACCAATTGAAAACGTCTGGTCAATGGTGGCCGAGCAACTGGCTCGTCACAATACGCCAGTCACTACTCTTGATGAACTGTGGTATCGTGTTGAAGCTACATGGGCAGTTGTACCTGTACACGTCATTCAAGCTCTGTTTGCCTCAATGCGCAGGCGTATCACGGCCGTTATTACGGCCAGAGGTGGTTGTTCTGGGTACCGATTTCTCAGGATCTATGCAACCAAATTGCGTGAAAATTTAATCACTTGTCAGTTCTACTATAATATATTGATCCAATAAATGACCGATTCTCATCTGCATTTGTTCTTGGCGTAGCAATTTTAATGGCCAGTAATGTAGTTTGGCAGGACCTGGTACGTTGTGAGCAATTATGTGGGCTTGATACTGTTGCAACGACTCGAGCTATTCCTCTTCTATTTCTGGATATTGGCGAAAAGGCGTTGTAGCACTTTGAGTTACAGGCATTGCTTGTTGTTCTCTTGGATGCGCAGTGTTTGCCAATAAATGCTGTACCGTGTTGAGTAGAGCTTATTTCCGCTTCGTCTGGAACTGGAACATCAGTGTTCGCTGCGTTGCATCCGTCGCTTGCAGCAGTGGCGCTCGAGCTGGGAGTGGGAAAGGTGGGTTGCTCATTTTGGGACAGGCAAATGCGATAAACAGACAATGCAAGCGCAAGATTAATAAGTACACAAGCAAAGAAAACTTCTGCAATGCCCATCTGAAAACACTGAATAGAAAGAAAATACTGGTAAAACGTGTAAACACATCACTGCGACGAAAAGACAAGGTAGAATTAAGGCGCCAGGAAAAGACAAAAGCCCACAACAAAACAAAACTGTGGCAGCCAGGCTCTGGGTTATCGCTGTGGCGGTCGTTCTTCCCTCGTCACCAAATATGTGGTGTCCAGGAAGCCTGCACACTCGCATCGCTAGACAAACATTCAAACAAGTCGTATTAATGAGTTTTATTACAAAAAGAAAACTGCGCTACTTAACTTTTGCAATTACACAGATGAGTCCCAAGCAAAGGGCGACATACTAAATAAGCAATCTTCTTCTGTATTGTCAATTCAAACTCTGTGCTGCATAGAGAGTACAAACGATGTAACTAGAGTTGACGCTGCTATTGAACTGTCCGTTACCAGTCGGTTGCGGCGCAAATGTCAGCTTCACATAGGAGTCACTGCTGTCGCGTTGTCGTCCTGGAGAGAGGTCGGTCAGCGTGCGATTGGCTGACGTCTTCTCACAGCTACGTCATCGCTATTGTTCCCGACTGGCGTGCTACCGCTTGACTTTACGCCGAAACAATTTCACTTCTAAGTGACTTGTATTTCTGTATTCCTCAATAACTATGAACGTTTTTGTACTTTCTTCGATCGTCGATCAGCTGAAGTGTTTATTCTGTTTCTCATAATTTATTCCCAGCTACTTTCCTTGTACCTAAGTTTTTGCCTCCAACTTCAGTGATTGACCTTTTTAGAGATGTCCATTTCCCTTGAACTGAATTGCCTACTGAGCTATTCATTGTGGCAGTATCTGTATCCTCAGCGCACTTCAGGCACATGTCATCATTCCTTAGTACTTCAGTATCCCACGTCTTTGTGCATTGATTCTTCCTGACTGGTTTCTTAAACTTCAGCCCACTCTTCATCATTACCAAATTGTGGTCTGAGTCTAATCTGCCGCAGTGTACGCCTTACAATCCAGTGAATCAAATATCTGATTTCGGATACTCTGTCTGACCAAGATGTAATATAATTGAATTTTTCCTCTGTATCCTGGCCTTTTCAAGTATACTTCCTCCTCTTGTTATTCTTGAACAGAGTCTTCGTTATTACCGTCTGAAATTTGTTGTAGTACTCAATTAGCCTTTCTCCTCTCTCACTCCTATCACCAAGTGCATGTTCTCTCGTAACACTTTCTTCTACTCTTTCCCCTAAAATCGCATTCCAATCCCTAATGACAATTAGATTTTCATTTCCCTTTTCTTACTGATTTACCTGTTCCATATCCCCATATACTTTCTCTATCTGTTCATCTTGCGCTTGCGACTTCGGCACGTATACCTGGATTTATTGTTGTCGGAGTTGGTTTTCTATTGATTCTGAAGAGATCAGCCCTATCAGTGAAATGGTCGCAGTAGCTCACCCACTGTCCTACCTCCCTATTCGTTACACCGTTTTCTACTGCTGTTGACAATTACCCTATACTCGCCTGACAAGAATTTCTTGACTTCTCTCTTTTTTCCATTTCACTTCACTGATGACCACTACGTCTAGCTGAGCCTTAGCATTCAACTTCTCAGCTTTTCTACTTTCCCTGCCACGTTCAGAATTGTGACAGTCCACGTCCAGACTCTTAGAACGTTATCCTTTCGTTGGTTGTTTAGTCTTTTTCCCATGGTCACCTCCTCCACGAGAGGAGCCTCACTGAGATCCGGATGGGAGCTAGTCCGGAATCCTTTGCCAGTGGGGATATCGTCGTGATACTTTTTAACGTGTCTTATGGATACACGTTACGTGTCTGTAATGCAGTATGTGCGCTCCAGAAGGCCGTTGGCAGGATGAGCCTGACTTCTTATGCCATAAATCTTCGGTCGCCATTAGTGACGAGTTTTATTAAAAAATAGCTGATAATAGCCCGATAAACTGGGGTTTTGGTTTTCTGCTAGTAGTTTTGTATATGTAATAATGGATAAAAAACTGCAGTGAAAAACATTTTCGTTTAGCTAAAAAAATTTCTTAGATATAAAGTCTTTATATTAAATTGCATTCTTATTTACTATATTTGATGGTTGGTTGTGTGGCGCATAAACGTATATATTTTCTGCTTGTCCGACACGTGAAAATGCAACGTACAGCTGGCAATGTGAGAAATAGGATTCTTCAAATTAACTCCACAGTAGCGAAATTTTTGGACCTGAGCCTTATTGATTGTCATACTATAAGGCAATTCCACAGGAAATTGTAATATTTTATAAGAAAATGGCATGTGAGTTGAGATCAACGGATTCTTGATATGAACACCGATTTTCCTTCTTGTTTACCAGGTAAAAGTATTGTTTCAATAATATTATGAAATACTTGTTTCGCACACAATCTTGTGCCATTACATAATTTGGGAGAGTTCATATTTCGTAATATTGTTACTGGCGGTCCTGCTTCTGGTTTCAATGCATGCAGAATCATACCGGACGGATTTATTGAGTTTAAAAAATCTGTTGCAAAGGTGACACATTCTTCTTGATCCATTATTGTATCTAGCGATTTATATAATTTTTTATTCCTGGAATTATCTTCTGTATTCGCTGATTTGTTGCACTGTGTCATTCCATGGTGTTAAAATTATTCGCTCACACAATGAGCCTTTATTTAGGTAGTTCATTTCTTATCATTAAGTCGTTCCTCTACTTCTATTACATGGCACTATTCTCGTGTATAAATATGTTTACGAAAGTACGGATGATGAGGGTAAATAACATTTGCAATTTTCAGTAAATTTTCGGCAAATATGTGAGCTTTTAAATGTTCTGTCGTTATTTCACCCACAGTTTCTTCAACCTTATCCCAAAATACTAATCTTTCTAAACTTGCATCTATTTCATTTGCCAGTGTCGGTTTTGGAATTACCGGTAATGTTTGCCGAAAGTCTCCTCATAGTAGCAATAAAACTCCTGCATTGATCTGTTAGTTTTCACAGATCTTGTAATGTTGTATTGAGTGTGTCAAGACTTTCTTTATGGGCCATTGTACATTCGTCCCATATAATAATTTCGCAACACACATTAAAAGCTTATCATGCGTCGAAGATCTCGTTACATCACTGACAGGAACTATTGTTCATCTAAATTTAATGGCAATTTCAAAGCGGAGTGTGCCGTTTTACTGCCCGCCATTGATGTCACCGCAATTCCGGATGATGCCAATGCTAATACGATTTCATTTTTAACTCGAATTGCAGATAGGACGAAATTAATAGGAATAGTTTTACCAGTACCACCGCCTGCATCCAAAACAATACTCCCACCTTCATTTCTTTCAACCGAAATCATAATCCTATTGCAAACAGTCCACTGTGATTGTGTCAACTTTGGTTCATGTCATTTATGGAAGTTATCCAAGTCTTCTAAGTTGTTTCTGAGATCGTTCGTCAATTCAGAACTAACGTAAATAATTCACTACTCACGGGTGGTTGTATTCCATGTTGGACTAAACGTTGACTACCTATCATCAAGCTTAAATCTCCAAACACTATTAAAGCCTCGTTATTCATATCTCCCTTGAAAGTAATATCCATATCTGGATTGTCTCTCCGCAATCTGGCTAGAATGTCGTCACTTAGATTACTGTTATATTTCAGCCTTAGTACATTAGAGTCTGAAGGATTACACGATGTCCATTTTGCAATAAACCGCAGCACTGACATGCCTGTGTATACGTTTCGCAGTACGAACATTTTCAAATGACGTTTGTCCATGCACTTCGTGTTGTATTATACGTAAGTAAGAACGCTCAGCGTTCTTCGAATGAACCGTTTACACTAGACCAATGGCAGAATCCTTAAATACACCCTCAAATCCTTCAACTGGGATGCCTCTTTTGCGTCGATTAAATGTCTTTTGTGGTGTGTTCCATGTGCAGTAGCTAGGAACGTTGGGATAGAGCATCGTTCTCGCAAACGGATCATTTTGACGTAATACGAAGAACGCAGTCAGGGTTGTATTGACGGGTTGGTTCACAACTCATTCTGCCGATTCATTCGTAAAATATACACGTTGTCCATTTTTAAGATGAACTGCTAAATGAAAAACCGCTGGATCTCTATCGTGAATCGTGAATTGGAAAACCTACTATACGATAAAACCGCTTCATTACTATTAATATAACGTCCCATTTGATATCTCATAATTTCATTATCTTGATATTTACTAGCCACTCCAAAGACAGCCATGTCACTACTTTTGTTAACGTATTTGCATATATACTTAATTTAATTAACGAAGCAACAATATTCAGTATTTGTATATATGCTTGAAACATCTTCGACAGTAATGGATTGTATGGCGACTCACTGATTGTCGATTACCACTTAGTGTTTCTTATCTTGATTTTAGTCTTCAATCCTTCTTCACTTCTCTATCGACGTCTGTTCTGTGGATATACATCCTCATGGGTTTGTTTTTCAGCCAAAAATGCTCTCGGATATGGTTTGGAGAATTTGATGTCTTTCATGCAGGGTGAACGTGGATTAAGCATTCCACGTGGTCCATGTACCAAATTTTTCACACTTGTTTCATACAGTAGAGGAATTTGACACAGGGGATTTAACACTGATAACATTATCAATTTGATCTGAATGGATTTTCTCTTTAAGTGAAATTAAATTGTGTGGGTGTGGCAGTCCTTTACTTTGCCACTCAGTTGAGTACATGCAACAAATGACGCGTCCAAAAAATCCAGCTATTTACAGTTGTATCAATGTATTTCACTTGCTTTTGCCTGAACATTCGTGCAGTTATACTGTGTCGGTCAGATAGGATTTGTTCATACTGTAACTCGTCTTTAGTCTTCACGATGAATAAATGCTATAAACAAATAAGGACGGCCGTGTTTTCTAGTTATTGAACGCAGTTTTCCGAAATTCCTTCACCAGGGAAGACGAATGGAATATTCCAGAATTTGAAACACGAACAGCTGCTAGCATGAGTTTCTTAGAAGTAGATACCCAAGGAGTTGCGAAGCAAATCAAATCGCTTGATACGGGCAAGTCTTCAGGTCCAGACTGTATACGGATTATGTTCTTTTCAGATTACGCTGATACAATAGCTCCCTACTTAGCAATCATATGCAACCGCTCGCTCACCGATAGATCTGTACCTACAGATTGGAAAATTGCGCAGGTCGCACCAGTGTTTAAGAAGGGGTAGTAGGAACTACAGACCTATATCACTGACGTCGGTTTGCAATAGGGTTTTGGAGAACATACTGTATTCAAACATTATGAATCACCTCGAAGGGAACGATCTATTGATAAGTAATCAGCATGGTTTCAGAAAACATCGTTCTTGTCCAACGCAGCTAGCTCTTTATTCGCATGAAGTAATGGCCGCTGTCGACAGGGGATCTCAGGTTGACTCCGTATTTTTGGATTTCCGGAAAGCTTTTGACACTGTTCCTCACAAGCGACTTCTAATCAAGCTGCGGCCCTATGGGGTATCATCTCAGTTGTACGACTTTATTCGTGATTTCCTGTCAGGAAGGTCGCAGTTCGTACTAATAGACGCCAAATCATCGAGTAAAACTGAAGTGATATCAGGCGTTCCCCAGGGAAACGTCCTGGGACCCCTGCTGTTCCTGATCTATATAAATGACCTGGGTGACAATCTGAGCAGTTCTCTTAGGTTGTTCGCAGATGATTCTGTAATTTACCGTCTAGTAAGGTCATCCGAAGACCAGTATCAGTTGCAAAGTGATTTAGAAAAGATGGTGTGGCAGGTGGCAGTTGACGCCAAGTAATGAAAAGTGTGAGGTGATCCACATGAGTTCCAAAAGAAATCCGTTGGAATTCGATTACTCGATAAATAGTACAATTCTCAAGGCTGTCAATTCAACTAAGTACCTGGGTGTTAAAATCACGAACAACTTCAGTTGGAAAGACCACACAAATAATATTGTGGGGAAGGCGAGCCAAAGGTTGCGTTTCATTGGCAGCACACTTAGAAGATGCAACAAGTCCACTAAAGAGACAGCTTACACTACACTCGTTCGTCGTCTGTTAGAATATTGCTGCGCTGTGTGGGATCCCTACCAGGTGGGATTGACGGAGGACATAGAAAGGGTGCAAAAAAGGGCAGCTCGTTTTGTATTATCACGTAATAGGGAAGAGAGTGTGTCAGATATAATACGCGAGTTGGGATGAAAGTCATTAACGCAAAGACGTTTTTTGTCGCGGCGAGATCTATTTACGAAATTTCAGTCACCAACTTTCTCTTCCGAATGCCAAAATATTTTGTTGAGCCCAACCTACATAGCTAGGAATGAACAACAAAATACAATAAGAGAAATCAGAGCTCGAACAGAAATGTTTAGGTGTTCGTTTCTCCCGCGCGCTGTTCGGAAGTGGAATGGTAGAGAGATACTATGATTGTGGTTCGATGAACCCTCTGCCAAGCACTTAAATGTGAATTTCAGAGTAGTCATGTAGGCGTAGATGTAAATTTTCAATATTTTCATCATTGGCTATCGCATCGCGTAAATGAACATATTCATTCGTTCTCAATTTTTTTTTTTTTTTTTTGTTTCGACGAAGGTATAGTAACCTTTCTGACTACATTTTTGCATACATATCGACGATAAACTTTTGAAACTGTTGTCGACAGTTAAGTACTTGATTCTATTCGTTTAGTCTGTCCATTATACGATATGCATAAAACATTTTTGAAGTGACTTTTCTATTTGTTGAACTACCTGATTGCGGTTGAACTTAGTGTATACTGAAATGGTAACCATCTTGACCTTGGCAAAAAATTGTTGGATACTGTAAAGCATCATAAGAGCGATTTGTTTCAGCGATACCCTGCGCTGTATTGCTCCTTCATTCTACCATAATATCACGGTAACTAATTTCATTGTCCATAATTACTACGGCCACTGCGTTTCATTGAGGTGCATTGAACCGTCTTTCATGCTCGCCTGTTGGTCTCTTATTCAGCTCGAATTATTATTTAGTAATTGTATGCGACAATTTCTTCGATTTGATTTCTAAACGTTCGTGCCATTTATTATTTTTATGTAGGAAACGTTGCAGATGGAGAATTATATCTCTGTGCAACCCATTTGTGTTCCAAGAGAGCTGTCGGCTTCATCATCTTCGTTTCCTACAAAGTAAACTTGCATAAACTTCGGCGTTTCATTTGGAAATGGTAACAATGACCCAATTTTATGACACACTTCTCCTTGGATTCTAAACACCGGATTAAATCCTTCCTCCTCGTTTATTGCCGTTGCTGCAAATGATATCATTTGGAAGCACGCGTCATAGCGTCTTTTTTTTTTTTTTCAAAACATGTCTTCGATGTCAGTGTTTCGCCTTTCATACATTCAAAGAATTCAGGTGGAGGTAATTTTAGTGCTGCCAATGTAATTTTACCATTTGAGCAGCATATGTTTGGTGTTTCTCCACTAAATTTTTACGTCTTACAATACTTACACAGTTTATCCATTCTCCCGATTGCTACACTTGGATGTTCGTTATAATTTATAGTTGGATCTTAATGAAATGCTTGATTTTTAAGACAGTTACGTCCTTGCCTCCTTGCGCATCCAGCATTTGAAGATTTCTTCAATGATTGTGCCGCGACCACATTTCCTAAGCGAAGATTATTTATTACTTCTGTAGTCAGTTCATCAATTTTATTACTACCCGAACTTTTTCTTCTTTTTCTATGAGATTGCTTTCTGATCCAATCTATCTCCCTAATATTTTCACGTTGCTCTTCTGTTAGTTAAATAAAATCAGAGTGAATGAAAAAATAGTAAATACAAAGAATGATATATATGGTGGCATTTGAAGGATTTAGACTGACCATTCCCCATCATTCTTCTTTGTTGAGAATTTTGTCGTAACACTGCTGGACATGCTTCTCTCCCTTGATCGGTTTCGTTTTTCCGTGCCATCTTTTATCTTTTCGACACTACACAGGTTCGCGATTTCGGGCATATTGTTCCAATATATTTTCAAGTTGTTTGTTATTACACACATATATTAATTACTTCTCCTTTAAATGATGAACTGGAAATGATTTAGAGTTCACGTGAAAAGTTTTTTGTTATTTTTCCTGCGATTATTACAAATAATAATGTGAGGCGCAAGTCAGAGATTGCACCACGCAATTTGTATTGGCAGCGCCGAGTCTTAATTACACCAGCATTAAAATTTTTGCCACCCATTTCCACCCATAGTGACGGAAACACCATAGTGCGCAATGCGAGACTTACGGCTACTTCCATGCATAAATGTCATTGGTCTTCAGTGATTAGTTTTGGCTCATAGTGCAATTCACTGGCGGGAATTGAGACCGGGGGTGAGGACGTTTTGATTACTAATCACACACGCTACCACTAAACCTCGTGTTGCGGACCGCCTGCATACCTTCGTGCTTGATGTTCAAAGTTTCCTTTAATATTTCTTTTAGTTTCATTTGTTTTTTAACTCGTACTGGCTTGATTGGTTAATTGTAGCTTTGCTGTTGTTTAGTTCAAATGGTTCAAATGGCTCCGAGCACTATGCGACTTAACTTCTAAGGTTATCAGTCGCCTAGAAGTTCAGAACTAATTAAACCTAACTAACCTAAGGACATCACACACATCCATGCCCAAGCCAGGATTCGAACCTGCGACCGTAGCAGTCGCTCGGCGCCAGACTGTAGCGCCTAGAACCGCTCGGCCACTCAGGATGGCTGTGTTGTTTAGTTCTCGGCGGTTTTTTGTCTTTTGAACTGAGAGAGAAACCAAATAAAGTGCAAGAATACAGCATGAATTTAGCCCTGTTTTATAATCTTCCTAGAAAAACGTGAAAACTTATCATATTCTGAACTTTTCTATCTGTTTCTTTAATTAAACAAAGTGGTCCGTGTGCGTCCATAATTTTCATAGCAAACTGATCCTGAAATGAAAATATCTTACCTCGCAATGTATTTCCTGGGAAACGCGGTGCTTGCTGCTCTCTGTGGGCCAACTGCAAATTTCTAAGTACAGTTGCTGAGAGCTTTGTGCAGTGCTCCAGACAACAAGTAAACTAATTTATACACATCATTGAGTGAGACGCTCTTTTGAATAAAAATTACTTGGATGGAGGTTTTAGAGAACGCTCCTAGGTGAAATATTCCTGTAACAAACTGTTTTTAAACTATACGATGAATTAGTAATTCTATGAAAGTCATCTTACAACACTGCATTAACACTGACAAAGGGCAGCAGTGATATCAAACTCTTACTCGCACAAATGCTAAACAAATAATTGATAAAAAAAGTACATTACTGTGAAACTTACTCAATCTTTAATGAAAAATCTAAAGTTTCCTGATACGGATGTCTTACTCAACAATGGATCCTAATTGCTTATGATTGTAGTGTGACAAAATAAAAAATATTACCTTCATTTCTCTTCATACACTTTTTTAATATTCTTACATCTCATTTCATTCTAAATCGCTAATCCACAATATTCAAACACAAAGCATTTTGCTTTAACACAGATGCACTTAACTGTACGTCTACATTGCCCGAGTCCTTCCGGAAGGCGTTAGAAACAGCTCCGCACTGTCGCCTGATAAGCAAAGTAAGAGCCTACGGAATATCAGACCAGCTGTGTGCTTGGATTGAAGAGTTTGTAGCAAACACAACACAGCATGTTGTTCTCAATGGAGAGACGTCTACAGACGTTAAAGTAACCTCTGTCGTGCCACAGGGAAGTGTTATGGGACCATTGCTTTTCACCATATATGACCTAGTAGATAGTGTCGGAAGTTCCATGCGGCTTTTCGCAGATGATGCTGTAGTATACAGAGAAGTTGCAGCAATAGAAAATTGCAGCGAAATGCTGGAAGATCTGCAGTGGATAGGCACTTGGTGCAGGGAAAGGCAGCTGACACTGAACATAGACAAATGTAGTGTATTGCGAATACATAGAAAGAAGGGTCCTTTATTGTATGGTCATATGATTGCGGAACAAACACCGGTAGCAGTTACTTCTGTAAAATATCTGGGAGTATGCGTACGGAACGATTTTAAGTGGAATGATCATATAAAATTAATTGTTGGTAATGCGGGTACCAAGTTGAGATTGATGGGGAAAATACACTCCTGGAAATGGAAAAAAGAACACATTGACACCGGTGTGTCAGACCCACCATACTTGCTCCGGACACTGCGAGAGGGCTGTATAAGCAATGATCACACGCACGGCACAGCGGACACACCAGGAACCGCGGTGTTGGCCGTCGAATGGCACTAGCTGCGCAGCATTTGTGCACCGCCGCCGTCAGTGTCAGCCAGTCTTTAACACTGGCAGCATGCCGCGACAGTGTGGACGTGAACCGTATGTGCAGTTGACGGACTTTGAGCGAGGGCGTATAGTGGGCATGCAGGAGGCCGGGTGGACGTACCGCCGAATTGCTCAACACGTGGGGCGTGAGGTCTCCACAGTACATCGATGTTGTCGCCAGTGGTCGGCGGAAGGTGCACGTGCCCGTCGACCTGGGACCGGACCGCAGCGACGCACGGATGCACGCCAAGACCGTAGGATCCTACGCAGTGCCGTAGGGGACCGCACCGCCACTTCCCAGCAAATTAGGGACACTGTTGCTCCTGGGGTATCGGCGAGGACCATTCGCAACCGTCTCCATGAAGCTGGGCTACGGTCCCGCACACCGTTAGGCCGTCTTCCGCTCACGCCCCAACATCGTGCAGCCCGCCTCCAGTGGTGTCGCGACAGGCGTGAATGGAGGGACGAATGGAGACGTGTCGTCTTCAGCGATGAGAGTCGCTTCTGCCTTGGTGCCAATGACGGTCGTATGCGTGTTTGGCGCCGTGCATGTGAGCGCCGCAATCAGGACTGCATACGACCGAGGCACACAGGGCCAACACCCGGCATCATGGTGTGGGGAGCGATCTCCTACACTGGCCGTACACCTCTGGTGATCGTCGAGGGGACACTGAATAGTGCACGGTACATCCAAACCGTCATCGAACCCATCGTTCTACCATTCCTAGACCGGCAAGGGAACTTGCTGTTCCAACAGGACAATGCACGTCCGCATGTATCCCGTGCCACCCAACGTGCTCTAGAAGGTGTAAGTCAACTACCCTGGCCAGCAAAATCTCCGGATCTGTCCCCCATTGAGCATGTTTGGGACTGGATGAAGCGTCGCCTCACGCGGTCTGCATGTCCAGCACGAACGCTGGTCCAACTGAGGCGCCAGGTGGAAATGGCATGGCAAGCCGTTCCAAAGGACTATATCCAGCATCTCTACGATCGTCTCCATGGGAGAATAGCAGCCTGCATTGCTGCGAAAGGTGGATATACACTGTACTAGTGCCGACATTGTGCATGCTGTGTTGCCTGTGTCTATGTGCCTGTGGTTCTGTCAGTGTGATCATGTGATGTATCTGACCCCAGGAATGTGTCAATAAAGTTTTCCCTTCCTGGGACAATGTATTCATGGTGTTCTTATTTCAATTTCCAGGAGTGTATATCCATCAACAAAAGAGGTGGCTTACAGAACACTCATTCGACCTATACTTGAGTATAGCTCATCAGTGTGGGATCCGTACCAGGTCGGGTTGACAGAGGAGATAGAGAAGATCCAGAGAAAAGCGTCGCGTTTCGTCACAGGGTTATTTCGTAAGCGTGATAGCATTACGGAGATGTTTAGCAAACTCAAGTGGCAGATTCTGCAAGAGAGGCGCTCTGCATCATGGTGTAGCTTGCTGTCCAGTTTTCGACAGGGTGCGTTTCTGGGTGAGGTATCGAATATATTGCTTCCCCGTACTTACACCTCCCGAGGAGATCACAAATGTAAAATTAGAGAGATTCGAGCGCGCACGGAGGCTTTCGGACAATCGTTCTTCCCGCGAACCATACGCGACTGCAACAGGAAAGGGAGCTAATGACAGTGGCACGTAAAGTGCCCTCCGCCACACACCGTTGGGTGGCTTACGGAGTATAAATGTAGATTTAGTACTCTTCTCGGCGTCTGTCCCACTACTAATCTAACGACAAGACTCCCGCGCTCCTCGCTGCCAAGTAGCGATGGCAAAAAGAATCTCATTTTCCAGCGACACAGTTGCTCAGACCAAAGACTGAGCGCGAATAATAAGCGATTCAAAATTGACCTTTAGTGTTTGAGACATCCATAGTACGTACAAATTTCAGAAATACAAATCACAAAATCCCATTAGTGCTGTTTCAGTGTCTTCCCCGATGGCGACGGCATCTTCCAACAGGATAACTCTTCGTGTCAGAAGGCCAGAATCGTGCTACTAAGGTGTGAGGAGCATGACAGTAAACTCCCGTTGATATCTTGGCAACCAAATTTGCCAGATCTGAGCTCCACGTAACAAATTTGTGACGCTATCAAAACAAATGCTCCAGATGCGTGCCCAGGAAATACCAGCCCGTAACTTACCACATACCTCTGGAATCCTGCCAAGGACTTGTCGGACCATCCCACGCAGAACCGCTGCTCCATATGAGGACGAATGTGCACTACTGGCCATTAAAACTGCTACCCCAAGAAGAAATTCAGATGATAAACTGGTATTCATTGGACAAATATATATAAGTAGAACTGAAATGTGATTACATTTTCACGCAATTTTGAGTGCATAGGTCCTGACAAATCAGTACCCAGAACAACCACATCTGGCCGTAATAACGGCCTTGATACGCCTGGGCAATGTGTCAAACAGAGCTCGGATGGCGTGTACAGGTACAGCTGCCCATGCAGCTTCAACACGATACCACGGTTCATCAAGAGTAGCGACTAGCGTATTGTGACGAACCAGTTGTTCGGCCACCATTTACCAGACGTTTTCAGTTGGTGACAGATCTGGAGAATGTGCTGGCTAGGGTAGCAGTCGAACATTTTCTGTATCCTGTAAGTCCCGTACAGGACCTGCAACATGCGGTCGTGCATTATCCTGCTGAAATGTAGGGTTTGGCGGTGATCGAATGAAGGGTAGAGGCACGGGTCATAAAACTACATTTCAGATGTTTTACGTGCACTGTTTAAAGTGCAGTCAATGCGAACAAGAGGTGACCGAGACATGTAACCAATGGCAAACCCATACCATCACGCCTGGTGATACGCCAGTATGGCGATGACGAATACAGACTTCCAAAATGCTTTCACCTCAATGTCGCCAAACACGGATGCGACCATCGTGATGCTGTAAAGAGAACCTGGATTCATCCGAAAAAGTAACATTTTGCCATTCGTGCACCCAGGTTCGTCGTTGAGTATACCATCGCAGGCGCTCCTGTCTCTGATGCAACGTCAAGGGTAACTGCAGTCATGGCCTCCGACAGTCCATGCTGCTGCAAACGTCGTCGAACTGTTCGTGCAGATGGTTTTTGCCTTGCAAACGTCCCCATCTTTTGAGTCAGGGATCGAGACGTGGCTGCACTATACATTATAGCGGATATGATGCCTGTCATCTCGACTGCTAGTGATACGGGGCCGTTGGGATCCAGCACGGCGTCCGTATTACCCTCCTGAATCCACCGATTCCATATTCTGCTAACAGTCATTGGACCTCGACCAACGAGAGCAGCAATGTCGCGATACGATAAGCAGCACTCGGATAGGCTACAATCCGACCTTTATCAAACTCTCAAACGTGACGGTACGCATTTCTTCTCCTTACACGAGGCATCACAACAACGTTTCACCAGGCAACGCCGGTCAAGTACTGTTTTTGTATGAGAAATCGGTTGGAAACTTTCCTCGTGTGAGTACGTTTACGTGTCGCCACCGGCGCCAACCTTGTGTGAATGCTCTGAAAAGCTAATCATTTGCATATCACTGCATCTTCTTCCGGTCGTTTAAATTTCGCATCTGTAGCACGTCATCTTCGTGGTGGAGCAATTTTAATGGCCATTAGGGTATTATGTTTTGCTCATCACTGCATATATCCTACAAATTTTGCATCGGATATTTTCGTCGGTTATTAGTGTAGCTGAGGCGGAAGAATGTAATGCACTATGAAAAACACGCAGAGAGCGGCATCCGATAGAAGAAATTCATGTGGAGGTGTTTTAACACTGGAGTGTGAATGTAATTAGGAAAAATAGTCGTATGCTAACTCAGGTATTTACTGTCTTTCCTTGTATTTATTTTATGATTAAGCAGGAATCCTCCTTTAAATTGTTCGGCAATATTTGTCCTGCGTGCTTGTTAAATTAGCATTCATTCGCTTAGCATTGTGAGTCAGCCATTAAGGTCTTCCCCGCCCCCATTGTAGGGCCCGCAGTCCGTGCCAAGTGGCCCAGCAATGGAGAGCGGCGTTTGCCTTCCGGCGAGCGACGATTACTGCCCGCACCCAACTCCGGTGTCTCGACTGTCGTTTGTCATTTGAGGACGCAACCGGCAACAGTCTTTTGTTCGTCTTACGATGAGTGGAAAGGAGAAAGTAGCGGAACGTTAGCCAGCTTTCATTCTTAAAGATGCAGCTTGTCATGTCACAGTTTAATATGAGCAATTGTATTAGTGAAATAACTGACACTGCACGACGTACGTAGGAATCAAAGACGCTGTAATCCTGCCGAGAGTTATGAAAAATACAAAAATCTCTGATGTGTATATAATTTCTGTCGTTATCTGAAATGTTAATTATTCTGACTATTGTTCTTCTGACGTGTTCTCGCTAAGATTATCTTTTTTAGCGGTTTTAGGGCGTACAACTACAATTGTCATTAGCGCCCAGATAAGATTATTTTGAAGCCACTGTAGCTCTATAGATATATTGGATTGTATCAGAAGAAATAAAAGAGCTAATCTCAACTGATTAATAGGTGAAACTCGAAATTAATTATTCTTTTACAATTACACTCAAATAAATATCTAGAAATTTTCTGGATATATACGTTGACGTGCGTTTGGAGATACGCTATAGACATGGCGAAAAAACCTACAATCACATGGCGATTCTTTACAGACTCAAGCACTCTGAATCAAATAACGTTAACAGCACTTTACCAAGTTTTCGTCGCTCAACATACTACGCAAAGGACCAGTTTAGTCAACAGTACGTCACTTGAAATCCAACGGGACAAACCAAAATCTAGTCCAAATTATATTCCAACACAACATAAAACACCACAACATATCAAGTAAACATAACCATGTTTAAACATAAACGTCATGAGAATTTTTCAACGTAAACTGTAACATCATCATTTTCGATAAATGAGAAAAGATGTTATTGTATTTGCCACTGAAGCAAGGTTACTAAATACAGTTTTCAGCAATCCTTCAGGAAAGAAGACGAAGTGAATATTACAGAGTTCGAAACCAAAAAAGCTGTTAGCACGAGTGACATAAAAGTAGATATCTTACGTGCTGCGAAACAACTGAAGTCACTTAAGGAAGGCAAGTCTTCCGGTCCGGATGGTATACCAATCACGTTCCTTTCAGAGCATGCAGACACAATAGCGCTTTTCTTAGCCATCATATACAACCACTCACTTGACGAAAGGTCCGTTCCTAAATACTGGAAAGTAGCACAGGTCACACCAATTTCAGGAAAGTAAATAGCGGTAACCCATTGACTTACATACCCATACGAGTGACCTCAATTTGCACTAGGATTTTGGAGCATATACTGGAACATTATGAATCACCTTGAAGAAAATGACTTATTGACACATAGTCAACAGGGATTCAGAAAATATCGTCCTTGTGCAACACAGCTAGCTCTTCATTCTCATGAAGTGATGAGTGCTGTCGACAAGGGATCTCAGATCGATTTCATATTCCTAGATTTCCAGAAGGCTTTTCATACCGATCCTCGCAAACGACTATTAATCAAATTGCATACATATGGGGTATCGTCTCAATGGGGTATCGTCTCAGTTGTATGACTGGATTCGTCATTTCCTCTCAGAGAGGTCAGAGTTCGTAGTGACAGACTGTAAATCATCGCGTAGAACAGAAGTGATATCTGGCGTTCCGCAAGGTAGTGTCATAGGCCCTCTGCTGTTCCTGATTTACATAAATGATCTAGGTAATACTCTGAGCAGCCTTCTTAGATTGTTTGGAGATGACGCTGTAATTTACTGTCTAGTAAAATCATCAGACGATACATTCCAATTACAAAAATGATCTAGAGATAATTGCTGTATGGTGCGAAAAGTGGCAATTGGCAGTAAACAAAGAAAAGTGCCAGGTCATCCACATGGGTACCAAAATAAATCCGATAAATTTTCGGTATACGGTAAATCGTACAAGACTAAGGGCTGTCAGTTCGACTAAATACCTAGGAATTACAATTACGAGCAACTAAAATTGAAAAGACCACATAGATAATATTGTGGGGAAGGCGAAACAAAGACAGAGCTTTGTTGACAGAATACTTAGAAGAGGCGACAAACCCACTAAAGAGACAGCCTACATTACCCTTGTCCGTCTTGTGCTGGAATATTGCTGCACGGTGTGGGATCCTCACCAGGTAGGATTCACGGAGGACATCGAAAAAGTGCAATTAAGAGCAGGTCGTTTCGTGTTCTCGCGCAATAGGGGTGAGAGTGTCACTGATATCATACGTGAGTTGGGGTGGCAGTCACTGAAACAAAGGCGGTCTTCTTTGCGACGAGATCTATTTACGAAATTTCAATCACCAAATTTCTCTTCCGAATGCGAAAATATTTTGTTGACACCCACCTACGTAGAGAGTAATGATCATCATAATAAAATAAGTGAAATCAGAACTCTAACGGAAAGATTTAGGTGTTCCTTTTTTCCCACGCGCCATTCGAGAGTGGAATGGTACAGAAGTAGTATGAAAATAGTTCAATGAACCTTAAGTGTGAATTGCATAGTAACCATGTAGATGGAGAGAAGTAACGGGACCATAATATTTCTAATAATGTGGAAACGTTTTTAATTTTTTTTCTTTTCTGGTTTGTTCAATTTTTAGCAGAATATCTACGAAAATCTTCGCGTTAAAGCTACGCGTGAGGCCACTGTCGTCAGTTAATAACGATATGTTATGGGCTTTCACATGCGATATCGATCACTGGCTATTAAAGTAACTGAATTCCGACTTCTTGATTCCGAGCAAATCCATGTTATCTTATTCTGATCGATTGTATAGGAACTTTCGCAGCGTGTCAGCTCTCCGTGCGCTAGTTGTTTGGAAATTCTATCTATCAAGAGAGATAAGTTATTTACGTTCTCTGTGCTTGTCTATTTAAAGGCAGCAGTAATTAAATTTCATCCTTCGGTGCAATGGTAGTCCGATCAAAATTGTAGTACGTCTACAAAAGAAATTTCCATCAAAACACGTGTATGACCCGTAATTCAGTACCTACCTTTAAATGTATGGATCCAATATCAGGACCAACAAAAATAAACGTCCAGTTTTTACAATGAACGGCAGTGTGAATAGTGAGATTTGTCTCATAGGAGAGAGAGTGTAACGCAGTTGTTGAAAAATCATTACTGGCAGGCAGTCGAAGAAAGACGCTGTATTTCTAGCGCAGACCGAAAGATACCACTGAAATATCTCTGCATCTTATAGAAACGTATATATTTATGTACGCTATTTATGTATGTACACTAAGTGATCAAAAGTATCCAGACCCCTGGATGTAAATGACTTACAAGTTCGTGGCGCTCGCCATCGGTAATACTGGAATTCAATATGGTGTTGGCCCACCCTTTAGCCTTGATGACAGCTTCCACTCTCGCAGGCATACGTTCAATCAGGTGCTGGAAGGTTTCTTGAGGAATGGCAGCCCATTCTTCACTGAGTGCTGAGGAGAGGTATCGATGTCGGTCGGTGAGGCCTGGCACGAAGTCGGCGTTCCAAAACATCACTAAGATGTTTTATAGGAATCAGGTCAGGACTCTATGCAGGCCAGTCCATTAGAGGGATGTTATTATGGTTTAATCACTCCTCCACAGGCGGTGCATTATGAACAGGTGCTCGATCATGTTGAAAGATGCAATCGCCATCCCCGAATTGCTCTTCAACAGTGGGTAGCAAGAAGGTGCTTAAAACATCAGTGTAGGCCTGTGTTGTGATAGTGCTTCGCAAAATGACAAGGACTGCAAGCTCCGTCCATGAAGTCACGACCACACCCTAATTTTCCTATTGGCGCTACACACACTGGCAGATAACGTTCAACGGATATTCACCATACCCACAATCTGCCAACTGATCGCCACATTGTGTACCACGATTCTTTACTCCACACAACGCTTTTACACTGTTAAATCGTCCAATGTTTACGCTCCTTACACAAAGCGACGCGTCGTTTGGCATTTACTGGCGTGATGTATGGCTTATGAGCAGCCGGTCGACCATGAAATCCAAGTTTTCTCAACTCCTGTCTAAGTGTCGTAGTATTTGCAGTGGATCCCGATGTAGTTTGGAATTCCTGTGTGATGGTCTGTATAGATGTCTGTCTATTACACATTACGACCGCCTTCGACTGTCGGCGGTCTCTGTCAGTTCATAGACGAGGTCGGCCCGTACGCTTTTCTTGTGTACGTGACCCTTCACGTTCAGACTTCACTATCACATCGTAAACAGTGGACGTAGGGGTGTTTAGGAGTGTGGAAATGTCGCATACAGACGAATGACACAAGTGACACCGAATCACCTGACCACGTTCGAAGTCCGTGAGTTCCGCGGAGCGCCCCATTCTGCTCTGTCACGATGTATGTTGACTACTGAAATCGGTGATATGGATTACCTGGCAGTAGGTGGCAGTACAATGCACCTAATATGACAAACGTATGTTATGGGGGTGTCCGGATACTTTTATCACATAGTGTTCAAGGGGGCCATCAGACCTGTTAACCACAGATTTGGACGAGTCTCAATAATGTTGTAGCGATACCTGTCCTGAGTAACTGGGTAGCGGTTTTTCATGCGACTGTCTCTCGCTTCCGAGAAAACTGATATTGAAGTGTTACGCGTACCACTTATACCTGTATCGCTACACTTGATACTGTGAGTTGGAAGTAGCAAAGCACCTAAGGTTTACGGTTATCACGCTGGCGTTACAGGTTCAAATCAAGGCCCTGTCCTTTTTTTCTTACGTCCTTTTTCACATTGTACAAAATATTATTAAATAGTAGATTACATGTCATGCAAAATTATTCAAAAATAATCATTTACACTGTAGCAGTGTCATTTACACACTCCTGGAAATTGAAATAAGAACACCGTGAATTCATTGTCCCAGGAAGGGGAAACTTTATTGACACATTCCTGGGGTCAGATACATCACATGATGACACAGACAGAACCACAGGCACATAGACACAGGCAACACAGCATGCACAATGTCGGCACTAGTACAGTGTATATCCACCTTTCGCAGCAATGCAGGCTGCTATTCTCCCATGGAGACGATCGTAGTGATGCTGGATGTAGTCCTGTGGAACGGCTTGCATGTCATTTCCACCTGGCGCCTCAGTTGGACCAGCGTTCGTGCTGGACATGCAGACCGCGTGAGACGACGCTTCATCCAGTCCGAAACATGCTCAATGGGGGACAGATCCGGAGATCTTGCTGGCCAGGATAGTTGACTTACACCTTCTAAAGCACGTTGGGTGGCACGGGATACATGCGGACGTGCATTGTCCTGTTGGAACAGCAAGTTCCCTTGCCGGTCTAGGAATGGTAGAACGATGGGTTCGATGACAGTTTGGATGTACCGTGCACTATTCAGTGTCCCCTCGACGATCACCAGAGGTGTACGGCCAGTGTAGGAGACCGCTCCCCACACCATGATGCCGGGTGTTGGCCCTGTGTGCCTCGGTCGTATGCAGTGCTGATTGTGGCGCTCACATGCACGGCGCCAAACACGCATACGACCGTCATTGGCACCAAGGCAGAAGCGACTCTCATCGCTGAAGACGACACGTCTCCATTCGTACCTCCATTCACGCCTGTCGCGACACCACTGGAGGCGGGCTGCACGATGTTGGGGCGTGAGCGGAAGACGGCCTAACGGTGTGCGGGACCGTAGTCCAGCTTCATGGAGACGGGTGCGAATGGTCCTCGCCGATACCCCAGGAGCAACAGTGTCCCTAATTTGCTGGGAAGTGGCGGTGCGGTCCCCTACGGCACTGTGTAGGATCCTACGGTCTTGGCGTGCATCCGTGCGTCGCTGCGGTCCGGTCCCAGGTCGACGGGCACGTGCACCTTCCGCCGACCACTGACGACAGCATCGATGTACTGTGGAGACCTCACGCCCCACGTGTTGAGCAATTTGGCGGTACGTCCACCCGGCCTCCCGCATGCCCACTATACGCCCTCGCTCAAAGTCCGTCAACTGCACATACGGTTCACGTCCACGCTGTCGCGGCATGCTACCAGTGTTAAAGACTGCGTTGGAGCTCCGTATGCCACGGCAAACTGGCTGACACTGACGGCGGCGGTGCACAAATGCTGCGCAGCTAGCGCCATTCGACGGCCAACACCGCGGTTCATGATGTGTCCGCTTTGCCGGGCGTGTGATCATTGCTTGTACAGCCCTCTCGCAGTGTCCGGAGCAAGTATGGTGGGTCTGACACACCGGTGTCAATGTGTTCTTTTTTCCATTTCCAGGAGTGTATATCAATAATTGCAGCAAATTTTCCTCAATTGTATAATTCGTTTGAGGTTCGAAGTTAACAGCCGACTTGAAAAAAGTAAAATTGAGTTAGCCTTATTAGTATTCTCCTAACGAAGTGCAAAACTGTCCGAAGAGTTTCTTTACAGTTGACATAAGTTTCAAGTACAGTTGGGTCCAAAAGTCTGCTTACATTTCAAAATGAAGTAATTCTGGGAATAATGTAGGTAAAGAGCTAAAAGTTGATACAGGTGCTTGAAATGACATGGTGCTTTATTGAAACCATATATGTCCGCAAGATAACCAACAGATGGCGCTTCATATCATAAAAAAGCAATAATAAGCATAACAAGTGATTTTTAGCAAAGACGATTTGATGCTCAACATGCCTGCCGTCATTCACCGCCTTGTAGTCGAGGGACAATATTGTGAACAGAAGTGTACAGCATATCAGCAGGTATAGTCAGAAAATGCCGTCGGGTTTTTTTTTTTTTTTTTTTTTTTTTTTTTTTTTTTTTTTTTTTTTTTTTTTTGGGCCGTCAGTCTACTGACTGGTTTGATGCGGCCCGCCACGAATTCCTTACCTCTTCATCTCAGAGTAGAACTTGCAACCTACGTCCTCAATTATTTGCTTGACGTATTCCAATCTCTATCTTCCTCTACAGTTTTTGCCCTCTACAGCTCCCTCTAGTACCATGAAAGTCATTCCCTCATGTCTTAGCAGATGTCCTATCATCCTGTCCCTTCTCCTTATCAGTGTTTTCCACATATTCTTTTCCTCTCCGATTCTGCGTAGAATCTCCTCATTCCTTACCTTATCAGTCCACCTAATTTTCAACATTCATCTATAGCACCACATCTCAAACGCTTCGATTCTCTTCTGTACCGGTTTTCCCACAATCCATGTTTCACTACCATACAATGCTGTACTCCAGACGTACATCCTCAGAAATTTCTTACTCAAATTAAGGCCGATATTTGATATTAGTAGACTTCTCTTGGCCAGAAATGCCTTTTTTGCCATAGTGAGTCTGCTTTTGATGTCCTCTTTGCTCCGTCCGTCATAGGTTATTTTACTGCCTAGGTAGCAGAATTCCTTAACTTCATCGACTTCGTGACCATCAATCCTGATGTTAAGTTTCTCGCTGTTCTCATTTCTACTACTTTTCATTACCTTCGTCTTTCTCCAATTTACTCTCAAACCATACTGTGTACTCATTAGACTGTTCATTTCGTTCAGCAGATCATTTAATTCTTCTTCACCTTCACTCAGGATAGCAATGTCATCAGCGAATCGTATCATTGATATCATTTCACCTTGTGTTTTAATTCCACTCCTGAACTTTTCTTTTATTTCCATCATTGCTTCCTCGATGTACAGATTGAAGAGTAGGGGTGAAAGGCTACAGCCTTGTCTTACTCCATTCTTAATACGAGCACTTCGTTCTTGATCGTCCACTCTTCTTATTCCCTCTTGGTTGTTGTACTATTGTATATGACCCATTTCTCCCTATAGCTTACCCCTACTTTTAACAGAATCTTGAAAAGCTTGCACCATTTTATATTGTCGAACGCTTTTTCCAGGTCGACAAATCCTATGAACGTGTCTTGATTTTTCTTTAGCCTTGCTTCCATTGTTAGCCGTAACGTCAGAATTGCCTCTCTCGTGCCTTTACTTTTCCTAAAGCCAAACTGATCGTCACCTAGCGCATTCTCAATTTTCTTTTCCATTCTTCTGTATATTATTCTTGTAAGCAGCTTCGATGCATGAGCTGTTAAGCTGATTGTGCGATAATTCTCGCACTTGTCAGCTCTTGCCGTCTTCGGAATTGTGTGGATGATACTTTTCCGAAAGTCAGATGGTATGTCGCCGGACTCATATATTCTACACACCAACGTGAATAGTCGTTTTGTTGCCACTTCCCCTAATGATTTTAGAAATTCTGATGGAATATTATCTATCCCTTCTGCCTTATTTAACCGTAAGTCCTCCAAAGCTCTTTTAAATTCCGATTCTAATACTGGATCCCCTATCTCTTCTAAATCGACTCCTGTTTCTTGTTCTATCACACCAGACAAATCTTCTCCTTCATAGAGGTTTTCACTGTATTCTTTCCACCTATCTGCTCTCTCCTCTGCATTTAACAGTGGAATTCCCGTTGCACTCTTAATGTTACCACCGTTGCTTTTAATGTCACCAAAGGTTGTTTTGACTTTCCTGTGTGCTGAGTGTGTCCTTCCGACAATCATATCTTTTTCGATGTCTTCACATTTTTCCTGCAGCCATTTCGTCTTGGCTTCCCTGCACTTCCTATTTATTTCATTCCTCAGCGACTTGTATTTCTGTATTCCTGATTTTCCCGGAACATGTTTGTACTGCCTCCTTTCATCAATCAACTGAAGTATTTCTTCTGTTACCCATGGTTTATTTGCAGCTACCTTCTTTGTTCCTATGTTTTCCTTCCCAAAAATTCCTAGCATCCCTTATGAGGTCGGACGATCGCTGTAGTCAGGCGACTTCAGGTAACACCACAGCCAAGTCACACGAGTTGTGCTCTGGGCACCTGGGAGGCCAACCAAGGCGGACGTGGCGGCTCGGCACGCGATCTTTCACACATGTAGCAATGTGGGGGGTGGAGTGCAATCCCGTATAAAAATCGAATCTTGCAGCAGATGTTTATCAGCTAACAGGCTATTGATGATCTGACATTCCCTCCTCTCACTGCAGCTCATTTTATTCCCGACTCTTATGCCAAGTCACCGACGTGTTGCTCTCCAGCGCCAGCTGTTCGCCAGTTTTTTCAAATGTTTTTTGTGTATCAATAAACCCCATTGTCATTACAGGAATTTGCATAAAGTTTCGCCTCTCTAACCACATTATTTAGTGAGTTACTGCATTTTCAAATGTTAACGGCCTTTTAGGGCCTCTCGTATTTAAGAGACCATCTAAGATTATGGAAAGATCATTTAAAAAGCCTTATCTTTCTTGGGCACTCCACAACTTTTCCTAACGACTCTTGCGCGGATGGATATTATGACAGATTACCTTTAAAAGAAGAGGCTCAAGGCCAGGCAGTAAATAAGCGCCCGAGGTCTCTAGCTCCACCTTTTTGTATCGAACAACCGTCGAAAGCGGACCTACATCCCCCCCCCCCCCTGCTACCATTAAAAAACGAAACGAGGATATGGCAGCGTCTCCTGCTATTTGGCAATTGTCTTGGAGGAATGTTTACGTCATTTCTCCAGGACTGTGGCAGTAACAGGGTGAATCTGATTTGGTTCTCTTTCACTGGGTTCATTTATCTCACTTAGTTCATTCACGTCAAGTTAACTCAATTTTCAGACCAAATGTGTTCTGCGGATGTCATTTCGTGTTGAGGCAAAGTAATGAACACAAGTCTTTGCCGTTCTGAAATGGTAGGAATATCTAAAAGCGGTCGTAGGCATCAAGTAGTATTAGTTTGCTGTCTCTATGGCCGTGCTTAGCTGGACGCTGCTTTGGAGAGCACACGCCAGATTCTGGCCACAATGTCCAAACTTTCATGAGGTCGCTTTTCTTTGTCTTCCCGTCCTCGCAAGCTTTAGGAAAAAGTAGTTTCCTTGCTCAAGTGGTTAGCCTATGATTTGTCCCACACGCGGCAAAACTGCTAACCATACATACTTGTTATTTCTCACTTAATCGCTATTCAGTATTGATATCTATTGAAATATGTGTACCTTTTAAATATTGTTTTTAATTCTCGAATAATCTACGGTGTCAAAGTGACAGGTAATATCTGAACTGTGTTCTTCCAACTTTCTAGGTACTAACTGAACAGGTTCATTGAAGGCAACAAATGATTACGTCTTATTATTTGATTGGAGAGGTCTTGTTTCTCTCTTTTGTCTATGTAATACATATGTAAAGCCAGTTCTTGGAAACAATTAACTTATTAGGAGGGCAACAGCACCGTCACTTTTGATTCGGATGCGAGATCTATATTTTTATTGTTTTAACTTCCGCAAAGACTGACACGATTAATCCGATTTCGCCTTTCTGGTATCAAAAATCTATTCGAGAACGATCAAAACAATCCTTTCGCTTCTGAGACACAGAAAACGATCTTTTAGACGCCGAACACACTACAGTCAATTCCTCAAGTGAGCTATGTGTATGAAATAAAAACACTATTATAAATTTATGTATACATGAAAATAAATGTTATTAGTGGTTGCACAATTACCTAATAGTTAATCCAGTCTCCACCATTATAGATTACAGCCTGGCACCTTAGCCCTCTCTCCGATAAATCATTCACGTTTCCGACCTCTAAATATCGTGTGACCCACTTCGCAACGAATGTCTTTGACTTTCTAAGAATTTTAACAGCAGCTTCGTATGAAACCTTTGGTCCCCTTGGATGACTTACAAGGAACACTGTTTCGTGACGCTTCAGATAACTTCCATTTATTTTAATCTGTTATCGATAAAAAAAACATTCAACTCTCTCACTGTTTATCTACTCATTGCGCAGAAGCGCATTGTTTACAGATTGGAGACCATTACCAGAGGCGTCGCTGCCGACGTTACATTTAAAATTATGGCGTACACTTTCTTATGGAACTGACTGTATGTAGTTGAAGTTCTGCTCGAAACCTCCATTTTACGGTGCACCGAAAATAGTATTTAATTCTATTAATGTAAATCAGTATTCACCAGCCCAAAATTCCAGGTAAAAGTAGAAGGAAAACATTCTAAAAAATTTGAGGTCAACCAAGGGTTAAGATAGGGAGATGTATTATCCACGCTACTCTTCAACATAGTGTAGTGTTTAACAGTATGCACAAAAATCTAGCTTATACCGATGATGTGTGTATGCTGTCTAGAAGTTTGAAAGAAACGGAAGATGGATTTGGCAGACTGGACAAGCAGGCAAAACAGTTGGGACTTAATGTAAACAACACAAAAACACAGTGTCTCTTTGCTTTCAGGGAAATTGCTGTTGTTAAAGAGAAATATATTCAGTTGATCAGAGTCTATTGTGAGAGATGTAAGAAGTTCCAATTCCTGGGAGTGCTGGTTTCGGAGGATAGCAGAATAAGAGAAGAAATAAAATCTAGGATTGCTGCAGAAATAGAGCTTACTGTGCCCTGATCAAGATTCTTCAGTCAGGTAACCTGAGCAGAAAATTGAAGGTGACTGTCGATCGAACAATAACAATACCGATGGTTACGTATGGCCCAGAAACACGGACAATGACCGTAGCCGAAGAAGAGCTCTGGAGAAGATGGGAGAGGAAAATATTAAGAAAGATCTTTGGAGCCGTGTATGAGGCGGGCCAGTGGAGGATAAGGAGAAACAAGGAATTGGAATAACTGTATAGAAAATCTGACTTGGTGGCTGAAATTAAGTGTAACAGATTGAGATGGCTGGGCCATGTAGAACAAATGTCGGCGGATCGAGTTGTCAAAAAGGTTTACACAGGAAATCCAGGTGCCAAAAGAAGCAAAGGGAGACCTGGGTAACGATGGTTGGACGTTGTGGAAAAAGATTTGAGAAAGACTGGGGTCAGGAGATGGAGGAAACGAGCAGAAAATCGTCAGGATTGGGCTGTGATCATCAGAGAGGCCAAGGCCCTACACGGGCTGTAGCGCCACGGAGTAAGTACGTAAGTTATATAAATCAATGTCGGTGCCGTAATTCGGAAGTCATAGACGTCAAACATTACTGGTGAACGTCAGAAAATGTAATATAGCGAGAAAACTCCTTCATACGTACAGTGTTTACTCTTTGAGTTAAAGCTGTGTCACCTTTTGTAGTCTGTGAATCACTATGAAGTATTCGGCTTCGGGGTAAATTTTATTGTAAACTAACTGAGAAACTCGGCATTGGCCGAGTATTTATTTATTTCTACTGTCAGCACCAACCCCCCCCCCCCCCTGTATCTGACAGTCTTCACCTCCACCCCTCTCCCTCACCATTTTCTCCTCACCCTCTTTCTGTCTGTCTCTCTGTTTACTTCCTCCTCCACTCTTGTCTGTCCATCACCCCGTTATCGTCTCCATCCCCCACCACAGTGAGTGGTTTTTACCACCCCAGTATTTATTTCTGGACGGTAAGTAACACGTTTAGCGAGTTTGGTTCAAATAGATCTAAGGGGTTAGGAGAAGATGTTGAACACATGCGTACTTGTTACATGCGCTGCACCTATATATACCTGACTTTTAACTGTTATACACTCTAGAGAGGATGTTATATTTGTCTTTGTACTGAGCCACATGGCTTGACCGTGGGTTTCGAAGCGCCTTGTCAAAATTATTGTCTCTCCGGGGAGCTCATTCTAGCAACCTAGTTGACACAGTTAGCAACAGAATAAAGAGACAAACTGTAATGCAAGCTTTCAAAAGTTTTCAAAGTCAGCCAAATACAGGAAATAAAAACAGCAACGTCAACATCCAATAGCCAGTCACAGACGGTGATGGCAGAACTAGCAGTACATGATATACAGGGTGAGTCAGTAACTATTGCCACCTAGAATAACTCCGAAAGTATGACAGTAGCTGAAAAGTTTGTGGGACAAATTTAGCATGGGACACGGGGCAGTAATATGGTGTTGGTTTTTTATTGCTAGGTGGGGTCGCTTCAGAGATATGAAGGTGAACTTTTTTTAATAGGATGCTATAATTTGGTACTTATTTTCTGATAGTAGCTATCGAGACGAATCCAATGATGTGTAACAGTAAGGTCTTCGAATGTCAACGAGGGTCAGAAAGGTAGCATGGACTTCCATTTACAAATGGTGTTTTAAGGGATGACCACTGATATCAGTGCAGTGCTGCAAACTTCTTGTCATGGATTGAGTGGTATTCCTTATCACTGCGGCATTTATCGAAGCACATGCTCTGACAATTCTCTCTCGTATATCGTGCAAATAGTAAATATTCACCGAGAACGGCGTATCCGTCTAACATGCCATTGACATGTAAAAACCATTCGACGGTTTCGCAATACGACACTAATAGGAACGATAAGACTACTATCGTCGATTCAGGCGTATGTCAATGTTGTATTCCTTCGAAGAGCAAGTCGACATACTTCTCATTTACGGAGAATGCCAACGAAATTCAGTGAGAGCCAGAGTTATACGCTGAAAGATATCCTCAATATACTCACCCTACACGTCGCACATTTGAATATGTGTATGATAAATTGAGAATAAGTGGATCTTTAACGCATCGGAAAAATATCCGGCATAGGTAAGTTACTAACGAGAAAACGGAAGTTGATACTCTTGCCACTGTGGTTCGAGATCCTTCTGTTACTTCGCGTCAAGTCGCAAGGGAAACTGGCATGAGCCAGAGTAGTGTTGTTCGTGTTCTGAATCGCCATAAATATCATCCTTACCATACCAAGCTCTACCTAGATTTATCTGGTACGGATTGTATTCGTCGCATTGAATTCTGCCGATAGGCTCAACATCAGATTTAGAGGGATGGCACATTTATTAATTTCATTTTATTTACTAACGAGGCTACATTCACGAACCATGAAAATGTTATTTGCATATCATGCATTATAGGGCAACTGAAAATCAATGTTGTCTGCGGCAAGTTGCACACCGAAAACCGTGGTTTGTAAATGTATGGTTTGCGATTCTGGAGGACAGAATTATAAACCCCTATTTCATTGAAGGAATTTCCTGCAAGAAATATTAGGTCTGTTACTGGAAGAAATACCATTAGGAACAATGAACAGAATGTGGTATAAACAGGATGGGTGTCCGGTACATTTTTCGCTAGAAATGAGTTGCAGAGACAATTCCCACATCGTTGGATTGGATACGGAGAGGATGTGCCGTGGCCCGCTCGTTCGCCAGACCTGACGCCTCTGGATTTTTTATTGTGGGGATTCGTAAAAGGCATTGTTTATAAAGACGTTCCAACTACACCTGTAGATATGCGAGAGAGAATTGTCAGAGCATGTGCTTCGATAAGTGCTGATGTGATAAGAAATACCACTCAATCCATGATAAGAACATCGCAGTACTGCATTGATACCAATGGTCATCACTTTGAACACCTTCTGTAAAATGGACGTTCATGCCACCTTTGTGACCTTCGTTGACCTTCAAAGACCTTACTGTTAAACATCATTGGATTCGTCTCGATAGGCGCTATCAGAAAATAAGTACCAAACTATAAATTCCCATTGAAAAAAGAAAAAAACAAAATTGACTTTGATACCTCTGACCTGACCACACATAGCAACAAATAACCAACGTCATATTATGGCCCCGGTTGTCCAATGCAACTTTTGTCCGACTTACGTTTCAGCTACTATCATACTTTCGGAGTTCAAAATGGTTCAAATGGCTCTGAGCACTATGGGACTTAATATCTGAGGCCATCAGTCCCCTAGAACTTAAAACTACTTAAACCTAACTAACCTAAGGACATCAGACACATCCATTCCGGAGGCAGGATTCGAACCTGCGACCGTAACGGTTGCGTGGTTCCAGACTGAAGCGCCTAGAACCGCTTCGCCACAGGGGCCGGCCTTTCGGAGTTATTCTAGGTGGAGATAGTTAGTGACTCACCCTATATAAAGCGTGCCTTGGAGGGTGGGGGGACGCAGAAAACAAAACTTCCGAAATGCCTTCATTATTGTCTTTCGGGCCAAGGGTGGAAACATATTGGCCGGCCGGTGTGCCCGAGCGGTTATAGGCGCTTCAGTTTGGAACCACGCGACCGCTGCGGTCGCAGGTTCGAATCCTGCCTCGGGCATGTATGTTTGTGATGTCCTTAGGTTACTTAGGTTTAAGTAGTCCTACGTTCTAGGGAACTGATGACCTCAGATGTTAAGTCCAATAGTGCTCATAGCCATTCGAAACATTTTTGAAAACATTTTCGAAACGGCTGAGTTCGTGAACTGTTCGCTTGCCACTGTGGTTTAAGTATGCTGTGGTTACTCATACAACATATTGAAAAGGCGGTCAAAAATCTTTTTCAACTTCTCTATAAGTTGTTTGAGTAATAATTACAGTCCTGTTCTTATCTTTAGTACTGCTCTGGATACTTTTAGAATTCAGATGTTTGCTTTTAAAGTCCTGTCTCATATATTTACACTCATGGCATGCAGGACGCGTTTTACGTAATGCCTAATGAAATATGGTGGCGTAAACCATTTTAACCCTTCATCCGTGAAGATGGTCCAGAACCGTAACCTGTAGGATTTTGGTTTGAAAGAAAAACAGCTGATGGTTCAAATATGGTTTTATATACAGCTTGTATTTTTAGCCAATCAACAGATTGTAACAATACTTATGAAATGCGTTTTTTGTGCAAACATAAGCGTTTATGAATGGATCAATGCCTGTTGAGATTAGCAGGCTAGACGTACGGTAAATCAGAATGTCAGTGGTGTTTGTTGCAAGAGCCTAGTGGGAGGCGTTTACGAGATATCACGTATTGAAAAATTCCCACACCATTGCTCGTACAACATCTGTGGTAGCGCCCACCAAAGAACAGCGCAACTGCATGCACTAGTTACGTATATTCTGATGAGTAACGAGACAATTGACCATCACAGGTTGTGTTCGAAGTGGCCACCGGCAGCTTTGGGCTGGACAGCCATCAGTGCCTCCTAACCTGCAGAGGAGCATCAGCTAGCAATCGTGGAAGATGGCCCGTTAGGAGGCTGCGATGCTCGTGGGCGTTTAGTGTTCCGTCAACGAAAAACCGGCCTATGAGCTGATGGTTCTCTATCCCAAACCGCACGTTTACACTCCACGGACGTTGACTATTCACCTGACGAAGCCAACGGGGATTGTCAACAGACCAATAGTGTACGTTCGGCGGTTTACCTGACCATGAATGGTAAATGTGACTTCACCACTAAACGAGATAAATGATATATCTGAAGTGTCCTCTCTTGATGCACACGTACAGAAGTTAATGCGATTCTTATAATCGTTTCTTTGCAGCTCTTCGAGGAGGAGATGTGACAGGGATGCAACCAATGTCGATGGAGAATGCGTATGTCACTTGCCTGACTCATGCCGCTTGAAAGGTCCTGTAGCCACCTTTCATTAGCCCGGTTGCCCATTTTCACTAGTATTTCTCTTTCCTTCCTTGTTTCTCTTTTCTCATAATTATCATAGTGCTGTGATTGAATGAATGTGGTTGTGTGTCACGTTGCTAGATGGTGGCGTAGTCTGCTGCAGAAAGTCTGCGATAGTTATACAGATTCAGCAGGAAGTTGTACAGAATAGCCAACTCTCGTAGTGGTCAAGTAGGCAAAGAGGTTTTCGTTACTTGCGAGAAATACACCTGCATTAGGTTGGTGGCGGAAATGGCATCTTTGGGTTTTCCGGGCCACGCGGAGCGTGGAAGAGGCTGGAGAAGAAGCGGGAGGCAGTCTGCTGCCGGTACGGGAAACGTCTACAGAAGAAGGGTGAGTTAGACTGACCGCGTGGCGCGTTGTTACTTGGCGACGGGGGAGAGCTGTTAGATTTTGGTCTCGCTTTTCAACTCTGAAAGATTGCGTTGCCTTGTCGCAGCGAGGAATGCAAAACTTTTGCAGACTTTTCTTTTAGTAAATTTCTATAGCAGACTTGGATCCACGGGAAGAGCGCCACACAAAGGTGTCGATAAGAAGTGAGCACTCGCTTCTGTATGAATGTCTGTTTGCCTTCAGCTGTGCCTGTATAAACTTTCATTTTTCTAAATATTAATAGCTTTGCCTGCTCGTAAATTTTCCTTGCTTTATGTATCTTTCGTCCGTGGGGAGCCGACCACGTGGTTGAACATTAAAGTTTTGTTGGGCTATCGTCATCACTAACTGTCCAGTCTCATGTTTGTTTTAAAGAACGTTAACTGTTCATAATTGTGTGATGTGATATTGTTGCAACTTGGCCACGATACCTAGAAATTGCTTCTCCACAAATCACGTGTACACGCGGATGTACTGCGAAACGTGTACCGTTTCACGAGTTATTGCGATCAGTTAACAGGCAACAGCAGTTGTATGAATGATTCACACCAATGATTTTAGTTGTAGATTATACCGGTGAACATATCGACGCTTTTCTTTAATGTTTTAGGAACTAATGTTATCAGGAATTGTGTACATGCCTCACATCCTTATCTTAGGAATAAATGATTTTATCTACAACTTTCTCTTGTGTTCCGAGATTACGTTTTCGCACCTAAGCCACTCACCGTTAGCACATCCAACGCGTTTCCTTACGCAGATGTCCAGTGATTAGTCTCCCCTTGTATTTTATAACAAATGCTTTAGGTTAAGTCTTATTTTCAGGTGTGTTGCTGGGAGCTGATCTTGTGCAGTGTTCATGCATTTTCTATTTTATTTTAAATACTATTAATTACATCGTATTCGCTATGAGCGACCTCACAACGTATGCATTTTTTTGAGTTTTTGGTCTGTGATCATTTTAATTTATTTTCCGACTCGACCAAACCTTCGATTAGTTGTATGGTTAGAGTCGGTGGCGACCCTAATCTTCTCACGTTAACTTCACAAGCAATAAGTATTTACATTCCCAATAATAACGTAATAACCCGTAGAAACAGGTTAGTTACACTCTTCCTCGTGCGACTGAGCGGAAGCTAATGTGCGGATAACTACAACAGCAGAAAAAACATTAAATTTTCCATCTTCTGTAGTTACATGTTTCCTGCTGTTAAGTTGTCTACAATTTTCATGTAACTGGTTGAGGACCATTGAAATCTCTTGCCGCCTACACTATACAAGAACGAACTGCATTCCTTCTACACTCTCCTTACACTATGAGCATGTCGGCATTTTATGCGTTCGTCAATCTCTCGTCCACTTACGAGCTGCTGCATGGACTGTGGCACACTTACCGACTATCAAGTCGCAATGCATTCAGGGAACACATAACACCGTCGAACCCAGCAATTACGCAGGCTGAACTGTGCAAACAAGCGTCGGAAACTTTTCAGAATGCGATACCTCGTAAAGGAATCGCACTAGGCTCCTGTAAGAAACACCACTGACATTGTAATTCACCTTACTTTGTTCGCTAATGTCAATAGCAATGTCAATTGTAATGTTATTACAATCTGTTGGTTGGCTAACAATACGAGCCCTTGACTATCGATATATTCTGTGAAAACCGCACATCAATAGCACTTTCGATTTCTGCGATATTTTCCGTGCAAGTTTTAGGTGAATCACCTTACAAGGTCCGTAGATACAGACCTCAAAATTTGTAATTTAGAAAACCAAATGTAAAACCCGTATTAACTAACCGAGAGAATTAAATACACTTAAAAAACGACAGGTCATCTTGTGAAGACTGCATGATCGCAGAATTACTAAAGAGCCTCGAACCAAAGATTTTACTGGAACTTACGCAAAAATCACAACTATCTGGCGAAAAGGAAAAATTTCTGACGACTGGAAATGTACGCTCATCCATCCGCTGCACAAGGAAAGGATTTAGAGCGAATGTGAACAATTACAGAGGAATCTCCCTGGCACAAGTCGCCTCCAAAATTTTCTCAGAGTGCTTACTCCAGAGAACACAACAACAATTAAAATAAAAACTGGTGAAAACCAGACGGGATTCCGGTTCGGTCGTTCGTGTGCAGAACAAATCTTCAAAGTAAAAACAATTCCAAAACACAAGGCTAACGGGAGTGCTCCAATCATTTACACTTTCAAAAACTTCAAGAAAGCATGCGACTCTCTTGACGGACTATTCTTGTTCAGCATCTTAAAAGAACGCGAAGTCGGCGCAATAACATTACGGCTAATCAGACAGAGATTGGCGGGCACAACATCTAAAGTTCATGCGTGAAATCTCTGATCCCTTCATGATCAAAACTGGAGTACGCGAAGGCGACGGATTATCCCATGTTCAACCCAGCCCTGTACAAAGTAATGAGGGAACGGGAAAATGAACTGAAAATCCAAGGACACTGGAAACCAACACTAACGGGACGCTCCCGAGACAAAATAGGAATCTCAAACCTTGCTTTCTCAGACTATCTGGCCATACTCTAGAGTAAAGAAGCGACAGCAAATAAACAAATAGAACTATTAAAAGAATGTGCACAAAATGTTGGGCTGGAAATCTCTTTCCAGAGGTCGAAATTCTTCTGCTCAAAATTAAACATACAAAAATTAGATGCAAAATATGGCAAGATAAACTAAGCTACTCATTTAAAATATCTAGGTGAAATCCTCGGACCTACAGGAGAAGAAAAGATCTCACAGAAGACACGACTACAAAAAAATGAAGAGAGCTTGCGCCAAAACACGAAACATATACAATAGGAAATGCATGTCCATTCAAACAAATACCAAACATTAGAACACAGTTATCAAGCCTGAAATCCTGTATGGAAGTGAGATAGTAACACTCCGTACGAAGAGCGGCATGGAAAAAGACTGCTGAATGAAGGACGCAAAACATGAGAAAAATTTTCAGTCCGAAGGTGACAGAAGAGGGATGCAACTTACACTCTAGGAAAACAACAGAGATGATGTCAAACCTAGCAGCAGATGTCAGAAAAATAAGGCTGAAGTTCTATGGACACATCAGCAGCCTGCCACCAACGAGTCTCACCATCAGAATTCTGACATAAGTACAAGGATCAAGTCAATGATAACACGGACCACAAAAGCCAAACGTGACCTAGAAAAAAGTATTAATCGGTCAAGCAAAAACTGAAGACAGAAACGTATGCAGAGATGAAATACACCTTTGGAATGATATGTGAATGAATGAAGTCCCAAGGAAATCAGGGACAAAGTGGACTGAAGATAGAAAGAGACTCCAGGGAGAAAAAAAAATGAATCGTGGAAGATTAGAAAGAATGCTCAAACGAAGTAATATATATGACTTTGGAAGTATGTAAAGAAGTGACGTATATGGCCGTATCTTTTGACAGAATTGACTTAGAATGTTAAATTCTTTTGCCGACAAGGAACCGTAGACCACTGCATGTGACATAAATTTCAAACTGATGCCTCTACCCATACGTGTGAATAAAATGGTCTTAGTAGACAGGTAGAAGGTCTCCAAGTGACAAATAAAATATTTTTTATGTGATATATTTCAAAATTATTAATTTTCGTCTTTTTTTCATTTACTTTTACTGGGAAGCGTTGCTTCTTTCCAAACCTGATTCTAGGACAACGAAAAGTACGGAATAAATTTTGATGAGTGAATTTGCTAGTAGCCGCGCCGGATTAGTCGAGCGGTCTAAGGCGCTGCAGTCATAAACTGTGCGGTTTGTCCCGGCGGAGGGTCGAGTCCTCCCTCGGGCATGGGTGTGTGTGTGTGTGTGTGTGTGTGTGTGTGTGTGTGTGTGTGTGTGTGTGTGTGTGTGTGTTTGTCCTTAGGATAATTTAGGTTAAGTAGTGTGTAAGCTTAGAGAATGATGACCTTAGCAGTTAAGTCCCATAAGATTTCACACACATTTGAACATTTGAGTAAGCTAGTATCAAAATATATGACACAGATAGATGGATCTTTTGAATGCATTGACGTAGTGCCTGGTACAAATTTCAACGTGATACCCGCTCCCGACAAAAATATCTCGAATTAGAAGGCTAGACAGGCACATGGACAACAAATGACAAAAAAACGGTGATGTGAAAGATTTAACCTTCTAAGACGATTCAGTTGAAAGATATGGCCGTTTGTGTCAGATATTTTGATAACAAAAAACTCACTCATCAAACCTGTAAGATATTTCCCACTGACCTAGAATCATACTGTTTGGCAAGAAACAAGGTTTCACTATAGAAGTGAAGAATAAAATCGGAAAATTGTTAATTTTGATAATACGGCATTATTTTGTGCACTTAATGTCCCTCTGCCTCCTGTGCATTTGTTCAGGCCCCTTTTTCTCAGGAACCGGGTAGAGGTATAAGTTGTTCCTTATGTGAAGTACTATGGTCTACTGTCCCTTGGGAATGTAAAAAATGTAATCCTGTAAGTCAATGCAGTCAAAGGATATGCCATATAATTCATACATTTTGATAATTGCAGACTCAGCCTCAAAACACGCATAGCTGAACTGTCAATACAGTTGTTGGCCTGTCCGTCTAGAGTCGGCGTTGTAGTTCAGCGTGTTCAGTCAGGAGACTGAAGAGCCTCTGAATACAAAAATTGAGTAAAAATTTCATCGATGGACTGTGAGAGGTGTCTTACAACAGCCACAGAGAACAATTGGCGGAAAAAGGACAAGCAAACATGATAATAATAAAAAAGAAGCGGTAAAGCTAGTGTCTGGAAACCGTTAGGGACACGCAAGTCCCCTAAATGGCGTCAGATAGAAAGACAAAGCTATTGAGCCACACCAAGTTGTTTTTGTTATTGTCTATATACATAAGGAAGTTTGTACAAAACACTCAGACCGCAAGTACCATTCACACTTGTCCGGTATTTATTTGTTTTTATTATTAAACGGCATCAGTTTATCGATGATGATATTTATGGAAATGCTGAAAAGAGTAGGTAGTACGGGACACCCGTGTTGCAAGTGTTTATTTGTGAAAGTGAACAAACTTTTTATGGATTTTATGAATTGCTTTTATTAACCATGGCTCTCTCCTGTTAACACTGTCTACTGCTTTGACGAAGTTCGTAACTATAAACAAAGTACTCATTTTACATCTGATATTAGAGGAAAGAAATGAATTCAGTTTAGAAAAGGACATATCACTTATTGACATCAGCACAGCATTCGACAATGTCAATTGGAAACGTGATGATTCAAATGGTTCAAATGGCTCTGAGCACTATGGGACTTAATATCTGAGGTCATCAGTCCCCTAGAACTTAGAACTACATAAACCTAACTACCCTAAGGACATCACACACATCCATTCCCGAGGCAGGATTCGAACTTGCGGCCGTAGCGGTCGTACGGTTCCAGACTGAAGGTCCTAGAACTGCTTGCTCACACCGGCCGGTGGAAACGTAATGATCTTAAATAAACGAACAGTGAGTTGGTCAATCGAGAAAGTCATGATGGGTTATCGAGAAGGGACTAGTAAAAGAAATCAGTAATGTTCAAAAAAGAATTGAAGAATGTCATAACACATCTTACGAAACTGATTTGGAGCCTAGTGTGATATGACACAGATGGTCACTTGAATGAAAACACAAACCTCAGAGTGTAAGCGGCCCATTGTTACAATCACTGCAGAATGTGACGGTAGGTGTAGAGGGTTCTGTAGAAATATATGATGATAATGGGTGTTAAAGTAATTATTGATGACGACAGTAATTCTGAAGTAAACATTCAAATTGTGGTCCAAGCCGATAGTTATATATTACACACCGTCTTCTGTTTGCTCCAAAGCACGATTCTGTCACTGCATCTCGGTTTCAAGATTTTTGCCTTTTTTTTTATAGGCATGGAACTTGGTGACATGGTAGCATAATGCAATAGTAGCTTGTCAGAATACAGTGTGTACCACTTACTCTCATTTCCTCATTAAAATTTGTCTCAGCTGTTGTTAAGTTTCCTACAATAAGACAAATTTAAGTTTTGTGACATTAATTAGCAAATTTAACAAGAAATCTATTTGCTTAGTTAAACTGCTAGAATGCTTGACAATATCACTCAAGTCATATCTTCCCTACAGAGATTTTATAAAGATTTTGTGAAGGTTTTATAAAAACTTAACAAACAGTTTATGTCATGAAGCTGAATTTCAAACTGTAGTGAGATTGAACACCGTATACTATACGCAATCGGTCAAATCTTTTCATTCATATGCTATTATTATTATGACATTATTATCGAATGTCCCAATTGGAGAACGATAAGCAGGTGATTTACAATCTTTCTTAAGGTTCTTCTTATTTTCCCAATAATTCTTCATTTTCGTACTGAAGGTCTTCTTCCTTTCTTCAGTCCACTTTGGTTTGTATTGTTTTGATTACGTCTCTGGAATAAACTTCCACTTACCAATTTCGTTTATGAACGTATCCCTGTCTGATGCGTTTGTTATGTCAGATTTTTCTTTTGTCACATCCTTCTTAACTTATGTTAACCAGGGTTTTTAATGCTTTAAGTGATGTGACATTGCCACGCGGGATTATTCGAGCGGTCTAAGGCGCTGTAGTCATGGACTGTGCGGCTGATCCCGGCGGAGGTTCGAGTCCTCACTCGGGCATGGGGGTGTCAGTTTGTCCTTAGGATAATTTAGGTTAAGCAGTGTGTAAGTTTATCGGACTGATGACATTAGCAGTTAGGTTCCATAATACACTCCTGGAAATTGAAATAAGAACACCGTGAATTCATTGTCCCAGGAAGGGGAAACTTTAACACATTCCTGGGGTCAGATACATCACATGATCACACTGACAGAACCACAGGCACATAGACACAGGCAACAGAGCATGCACAATGTCGGCACTAGTACTGTGTATATCCACCTTTCGCAGCAATGCAGGCTGCTATTCTCCCATGGAGACGATCGTAGTGATGCTGGATGTAGTCCTGTGGAACGGCTTGCCATGCCATTTCCATCTGGCGCCTCAGGTGGAACATCGTTCGTGCTGGACGTGCAGACCGTGTGAGACGACGCTTCATCCAGTCCCAAACATGCTCAATGGGGGACAGATCCGGAGATCTTGCTGGCCAGGGTAGTTGACTTACACCTTCTAGAGCACGTTGGGTGGCACGGGATACATGCGGACGTGCATTGTCCTGTTGGACCAGCAAGTTCCCTTGCCGGTCTAGGAATGGTAGAACGATGGGTTCGATGACGGTTTGGATGTACCGTGCACTATTCAGTGTCCCCTCGACGATCACCAGAGGTGTACGGCCAGTGTAGGAGATCGCTCCCCACACCATGATGCCGGGTGTTGGCCCTGTGTGTCTCGGTCGAATGCAGTCCTGATTGTGGCGCTCACCTGCACGGCGCCAAACACGCATACGACCATCATTGGCACCAAGGCAGAAGCGGTTCTCATCGCTGAAGACGACACGTCTCCATTCGTCCCTCCATTCACGCCTGTCGCGACACCACTGGAGGCGGGCTGCACGATGTTGGGGCGTGAGCGGAAGACAGCCTAACGGTGTGCGGGACCGTAGCCCAGCTTCATGGAGACGGTTGCGAATGGTCCTCGCCGATACCCCAGGAGCAACAGTGTCCCTAATTTGCTGGGAAGTGGCGGTGCGGTCCCCTACGGCACTGCGTAGGATCCTACGGTCTTGGCGTGCATCCGTGCGTCGGTGCGGTCCGGTCCCAGGTCGACGGGCACGTGCACCTTCCGCCGACCACTGGCGACAACATCGGTGTACTGTGGAGACCTCACGCCCCACGTGTTGAGCAATTCGGCGGTACGTCCTCCCGGCCTCCCGCATGCCCACTATACGCCCTCGCTCAAAGTCCGTCAACTGCACATACGGTTCACGTCCACGCTGTTGCGGCATGCTACCAGTGTTAAAGACTGCGATGGAGCTCCGTATGCCACGGCAAACTGGCTGACACTGACGGCGGCGGTGCACAAATGCTACGCAGCTAGCGCCATTCGACGGCCAACACCGCGGTTCCTGGTGTGTCCGCTGTGCCGTGCGTGTGATCATTGCTTGTACAGCCCTCTCGCAGTGTCCGGAGCAAGTATGGTGGGTCTGACACACCGGTGTCAATGTGTTCTTTGTTCCATTTCCAGGAGTGTATTTCACACACATTTGAACATTTTTTATGTGACATTGTCCAATAGGCGTTTAGTTGGTCTGTTTCCCGGTATTCTGTCTAGGTATCCATAGAACTTCATTCGTCTCTTTCTGATGTCAGTTTCTATGTTTGATACTACTTCTGTTGTCTACCTGGTTTGCAGTCTGTATTCATCTTGTGTGTATCATGGTCCAGAATTTTTCTAATAATCTTTCCCTCCACTTGTTTAGTTTCTTGTAAATCTAGTTTGCGACTGATTGAGAGTGTTTCACTTGCGTATGTGACTGTCGGTTTGACTACTGTGTTGTAGTGTCTGATTTTAGTGCTTATTGACAGGCATTTTTTGTTATACATATTTGAAACAAGTCAGAATGCTTTCTTGATTTGGTGCAATCTTTTATTTTGTGTAATTCTTTCAAGTCCTTTTGCTTCAGTAATTTCACTTAGATACTTAAAGTGTTTGACTTTCTTGATTTCACCATAATTTGTTTTAAGTTTCGGAATATCTGACTTGGAACAAATGAATTCAGTCATCTCAAAAGAGATTTGCAGACCAACCGTCTCTGAACGTTCTTTGAGGGTCTCGATTTGTTTTACTGCTGTTTATTCACTGTCGGATAGAATCGCAAGACATCTGCAAACGCTAAATATGGAACATTCAGTTTTCCTTGACCTCGTCCTAGTTCGATTGGCTTCCAAAAGTTTTGCTTTCTTAGTTCAATTTCCCATTCTTTCATTACTTTGCATAAAAGCATGAATAACAGTGGGAAGATCCCATCTGCTGGTCTTACTCCTGCTTTAACTAAGAATAGTTCCGAAATGTCATCTATGAATTTAATTTTTGATTTGCTGTCTGTCAGCGTTTGTTCTGTACAGTTTCAGTGTCTATTTCGCGTTCTTTTAGATTGTTGCTTAGAGTTTGTCTATCTATGAAATCGTATGCTTTTTTAAAATAAACGAATGTGGTTTCGACCCGATTGCTTTAATTTTTAAAATAGTTTTAAGATTGGAAATCTGTTCCCGGCACGATCTACTAGGTCGCAAGTCTGCTTGCTAATCTGAAATTGTATGTTCTAGTTGTTCTTGTACCCTCTTTAGGAGACACGTGGATAAAATTTTGTAGGTGACAAGTAAAAGTGAAATACCTCTCTCCCTTTTTGTGCAGTGAATGAGTTAGTGAACATTTCGAATCATCTGGGATGTATAAATGCTATAATCAAACTATACAAACATTTTTTCTAATGCAGGTACAGATATGTGGCCTCATCGGGTATTTTACGGGTCAATAAACGAAGGCGACGTGGCGCGTCGTAATCTTGGTAGAACAAGTTACCCACGAAGCTAGTAAAGATCTGGCGGAAGCGTGTAGCTTCGTTCAGATAATGCTCAGGATCGCTGAGTCATATCCGACGAAAGGGTTAGGGTGAAGTTGCCTTGCTGTTGCGTGTAAATACCCCTAACGAAGCAGCTCAGTTACGACCCTGCTACCTGAGCGATAAAGCCGAACAGCTTCGGACCACATCCTTAGGAATACAAATGACTCATTGCCAGCCACGAATTTAGGACGGCTGCTTCCAAAGGGAAATATCCGTAACACTGTACTAACCGTAATTTTATCTACGTGTTACGTATACACCTTAGAAGATGATGAATATGACACGTGGAGCTATCCGGAAGTAAAAACTTTAAAAACGTAGTAGTATGTGAGAAACAGTATTATAATTGGCAACTAATGGGGCAAACGAATTTAAAATCAGTCTGTATTGTGTGGTGAGTTTATCGTCGTTACGCTTGCCTTAGTTAGCACTGAGGTAACAAAAGTTATGGGATAGCGATATAGACACAAAGAGATGGTGGTAGTACTGCGTGCGCAAGGTAAAAAGTGCAAAGAATTGGCGGAGCTTTCATTTTTATTCAAGCGATTCATGTGAAAACCATTCCGACCTGATGGCACGACGGGAATTAACAGATTTTGAAAGCGGAATGGTAGTTCGATCACGACACAGGGGACATTCCATTACACTATGAATCAATCTACTTCTACATGAAAGCTACAATAAGGGCACTTACCTGCTGCAAAAATTAAGCGCTTGTGTGTTGTAGTTAGTATGATCATTATAGCAGGTGGTATAGATATATGACCATAATTCCTCGATGCTTGCTTGTGGATATGAGATACTGTAGATACAAATAGTTATAATACTAAACATAAGTAACATTGCTACGATGAATTTTCTCTATAAAATATGTTAAAACGTTGCATGAAGTATGAAATCATTGTTTAAAGATGTACATAATCATATTTAACAGTAGGGGTGCATGTATGAACAAAAATGAGTCAAATTTTGAACTTCATTATTTGTTACTGAATAAGTCTCTCCCCAACAATACTCTGTAAGCCTATTTCTATAAAATTACAGAAAGTGAGTTTTTCATTGGTTCATGATATACAATGTACTGTATGACGAAAAAGAGCACAGATGAACTAATAACAGATTTACCACTTGAGATGAACATTTGTCTTTGAAAAGTATTAGGACAAATTTAAGAAAAAAACTCATTATAAACGATTACCAAGTTTAGTTCCTATTTAAAGGATCCATGCACAAGTTTACTACTTCCATTTATCATTTTACCACTAAGTTCTGTATGAAAGAGATAAGATTATTACAGGTATTCTTTACAAATCCGTAGTTTAATGTTGTGGGCAGCTCAATAAACCATTTTTGACAAATAAACCCACTGTATATTAACCTCTATTTAGAGGAACATGATGAGTTTGATGATATCAAATCACAACCTCAGGATTACAGCTGGACAAGATACAACACATACATTCCACTGTACAATTCAAAAATAGATGGCTATGCCAATAATCTAAGCCATATGACAACTGGCACGAATTACTCACACAACATTACATGATTCTCAAGCAGGTGGTACACAAAACTTCCCTCACTTCTGTTACCTTGTCGACTGTGGTGTGAGGGTGAAGATATGGGCCCAATGTTAAATCTCTTCTCTGTCTCTATATAAATCAGAGTGTATGAGTGTGTGTGTTTGGAATCTCCTTCTAACTGATCATATTTAGCACAGAAACAGCAAGCCACATGAGTATTAGCACTGTTGGATTTATAACTTCCTAGGTCCAATAGGAGCAGAGAAACGGACAAAACCGAGTTGTTTTTCCATCCTCTGGTGTATAGGCAGCCCTACATGGCAGGAATATTGCGTAGGAATGGTATCGGCTGCCTAAATGACCTGCATTTGGGGGCAGCCTACATTTCAGGGACAAGAAACAGTTTTGGAGCCCCCAATAAGCAGACTGCCCTGTACAACAGACATGATGTGTTGTAGCAGTATTGGGCTGCCTAATCGACCTGCTTTGCACGGCAGCCTGTAAATCGGGAGGAGGAAATGATTTTAGAAAAATGGTTCAAATGGCTCTGAGCACTATGGGACTTAACGTCGGAGATCATCAGTCCCCTAGAACTTAGAACTACTTAAACCTAACTAACCTAAGGACATCACACACATCCATACCCAAGGCAGGATTCGAACCTGCGACCGTAGCAATTATGCGGTTCCAGACTGAAGCGACTAGAGCCGCTCGGCCACTGCGGCTGGCGGAAATGATTTTACAGTCCCAACATGTAGGCTGCCCAGTATGACAGCCATGTTGTGTTGGAGTAGTGTCAGCTTAGATGAAGGGATGTGTACGGAGATGGATCTGGATGGAGAGAGAGAGGGGGAGAGCAGGATGGGGACCAAGACAGAGGAGAGGCAGGAGAAAGGCATAAGGTGGGGGAGAGGAGGAGACATATATGGAGTATAGAGGAGGAGAAGGTGAACACTATGGAGAGGGGGCAGTGGAGCTGGACAGAGAGAGGTGTGGGGAGCAGATGGACAGAGGGAGGGGAAAGGTATACAGAGAGAGGGTCATGAGGGAATGGACAGAGAGAGGGGAGGAGGATGTAGAGAAAGGGGTCAGGAAGGGATGATCAGAGAGAGGAGCAGAAGGAGATGTGCAGAGAGAGAGAGAGAGAGACAGGAGGAGATGGTCAGAGAGGGGGGGAGGCGGAAATAGATAGAAGTGGCAGGAGGAGATAAGAGGAAGAGAGAGTGAGGAAGGGGAGACAGACAGATGTGGGAGGTTGAGGTGGGCAGAGAGACGAAGGAAGAGGTGGAAACAGAGAGATGGCGGAGGGTGGACAGTGATATTGTGCCAAATTCATGTGTGGGCGAAGCTACAGGGAAAAGGATACTAATGAAATAAAGTTTGTCAAATCCAGAAAAAGTGACCAAGTTTTAGACGGGATAAACGCTAGAGAAAAGTAAGGTAGAAACCTCTATTTTCGGCACTTGTGCCGGAGTTTGATACTTGAATCACTACCAGCTGATAGCATGCGCATTCATGCCCCAACCTACATCAACCCATAGGAACATGCTCTAGCTTCATTGACTCCAATGCTGTCTCTCTGCCATAGATCGACTTGCCCCTGCAGCTCCCATCACAGATTTTTTATTTAATTTATTCGTTTTTTAAATTATTTATTATTATTATCAGTAATCAAACTGCATAACCCACCAACTAAAACAATTAGTGGGTGCTATTTTATATAATTTTAATTTTAATTGCAACTATTCTATGCGCAGTGATACTACACTACTGTCCATTAAAATTGCTACATCACGAAGATGATGTGCTACAGAGGCGTAATTTAACTGACAGGAAGGAGATGCTGTGATATGCAAATGATTAGCTTTCCAGTGCATTCACACAAGGCTGGCGCCGGTGGCGACACCTACAACGTGCTGACATGAGGAAAGTTTCCAACAGATTTCTCATACACAAACAGCCGCTGACCGGCGTTTCGTGGTGAAACGTTGGTGTGATGCCTCGTGTAAGGAGGAGAAATGCGTACCATAAGATTTCCGACTTTGATAAAGGTCGATTTGTAGCCTTTCGCGATTGTGGTATATCGTATCGCGAAATTGCTGCTCGTCTTGGTCGAGATCCAATGACTGTTAGCACGATATAGAATCGGTGGGTTCAGGAGGGTAATACGGAACGCAGTGCTGGATCCCAACGGCCTCGTATCACTTGCAGTCGAGATAACAGGCATCTCATCCGCATGGCTGTAACCGTGCAGCCACGTCTCGATCCCTGAGTCAACAGATGGGGACGTTTGCAAGACAACAACTATGTGCATGAACCGTTCGACGACGTTTGCAGCAGCATGGGCTATCAGCTCGGACACGGATGCGGTTACCCTTGACCCTTGAATGTCTGCGATGGTTTACTGAACGACGAACCTGGGTGGACGAATTGCAAAATGTCATTTTTTCGGATGAATTCAGGTTCTGTTTACAGCATCGGTCGCATCCGTGTTTGGCGACTTCACGGTGAACGCACATTGGAAGCGTGTATTCGTCATTGACATACTGACGTATCACCTTGCGTGATGTTATGGGGCGCCATTGGTTACACGTCTCGGTCACCTCTTGTTCGCATTAACGGCACTTTGAACAGTGGACGTTACATTTCAGATGTGTTACGACCCGTGACTCTACCCTTCATTCGATCCCTGCGAAACCCTACATTTCCGCAGGAAAATGCACGACCACATGATGCGGGACCGGTACGGACCTTTCTGGATACAGAAAATATTCGACTGCTGCCCTGGGCAGTACATTCTCCAGATCTCTCACCAATTGAAAATGTCTGGTCAATGGTGGCCGAGCAACAGGCTCGTCACAATTCGCCAGTCACTACTCTTGATCAACTGTGGTGTCGTGTTGAAGCTGCATGGGCAGCTGTACCTCTACACGCCATCCAAGCTCTGTTTGACTCAACGCCCAGGAATATCAAGGCCGTAATTACGGCTGGAGGTGGTTGTTCTGGGTACTGATTTTCAGGATCCATGCACCCAAATTGCCTGAAAATGTAACCACATGCCAGTTCTAGTATAATACATTTGTCCAATGAATACCCGTTTATCATATGCATTTCTTCTTGGTGTAGGAATTTTAATGCCCAGTAGTGTAGATTTTAAGTCTTCAATGGGCAGACTACTACTACATTCCTTTACTATTTTACTCTACTGAAACTACCGGGATGCTACTATCACTGCACTACCTGTAGCGTTACAGGTTGTGCCAGTGTTCTTATAAACCGTCGCAGTTTGCTTTTTCTTCCGCGTTTGCGGTCGCGGCGTGAAAGGAGGTTGATATCGCGGGCCGGTGTTTAGCCGTCATTTGTCAAAGCTCTTGTGTAAGTGTGCCGCCCCACCACTGCTTCCAGAGGCCGCCTGGAACGGGAAGTGTGGATGAGGGAAGAGGGCGGTAGCAGGTAAATGCGGCGCGGGGAATGGCACTTACGGAAGGTGGCAGCACTGCTGTGAATGCCAAAGCGGCGACCATTAGCGGGGCCATCAATAACAGAAACGTCAGGCCGCGGCAAGCTGCCGGCGCGGCGACCTGTTATATTGCTGCATGTATAGGGCGGGGGGGGGGGGGAGATGGAAGGGGGGGGGGGGGAGGGGGAGCGGGACAGCCCGACTGTCGAGCGGCCGCTGTTCGGCGGGCTGCGTGCCAGGCGCTGCTCTACCCCCCCCCCCCCCCCCCCCCCGACACCACTTAGCCATCCGGCGTGCTGTTAAACCGTCGCTGCCACCCTGCAGATTCTAATTAGCGGAGGAGGCAGGTGCTCACAAAACTTGCAAACACTACGGTTCGCCGCTTTATCTTCGGATCAAAACACCAGCACGATCCTGCGGAATTCCTTCGTGCCATTTTCCACGTGCAATCCCACCACTTAGTTAGTAGCTTCCCTTTCTGACTGATCTCGACAGTGAATAGGTATTCATTAATTTACAGTGCAAATGTAGCCGGTTTTCTCCAGCTGAACGTCATACAACAACTGAAAGAGCTTCAATACGCACTTCTGGAATTTTCATTGCTTTGTTGTGCTCTTTTTCCTGCTTCTCTTGAAGGATACATCCAGGCTGATATGAAAGAGCTTTTTGGAGACCCTTAACAGTCATAAAACTTTTTTGAGTACTTAAGTTATTTAATAAAGCAACATGTTTCATCTTTAGGCTACAATATGAATATACAACATTCAACAAAAATAAAAATACATACCAGGTGATCAAAAAGTCAGTATAAATTTGAATACTTAAAAACCATGGAATTATGTAGATAGAGAGGTAAAAATTGACACACATGCTTCGAATGACATGGGGTTTTATTAGAAATAAAAAAAGTTCACAAAATGTCCGACAGATGGGGCTTGACAGCAAAACTGCTACCATGACGGACGCCGATATGTTACAGAATCGCATCATCCCCAGCCTGGCTGATAAACACCTGCAGGATGGCGCTACACCCTATATTGCTAGACGCGTGAAAGACCTCTTGCGCGCGTCGTTTGGTGATGATCGTGTGCTCAGCTGCCACTTTCGTCATGCTTGGCCTCCCAGGTCCCCAAACCTCAGTTCGTGCGATTACTGGCTCTGGGGTTACCTGAAGTCACAAGAGTATCGTGATCGACCGATATCTCTGGAGATACTGAAAGACAACATTCGACGCCAATGCCTCACCATAACTCCAGACATGCTTTACAGTGCTGTTCACAACATTATTCCTCGACTACAGCTGTTGTTGAGGAATGATGGTGGACATATTGAGCCTTTCCTGTAAAGAACATCATGTTTTCTTTGTCTTGCTTTGTTATGCTAATTGGTGCTATTGTGATCAAATGGAGCGCCATCTGCCGGACATTTTTTGAACGCTTGTATTTTTTTTTGTTCTAATAAAACCTCAAGTCATTCTAAGCATGTGTTTCAATTTGTACCTCTCTATCTACATTATTCCGTGATTTATTCAGGTTTCAAATTTATACTGACTTTTTGATCACCTGGTACTTAAGTTGTTTCTCAATCTATTTCTTCATAAGACACGGCTGTATTCTCGTGCTGTGTTCAGGCAGCCTCCATTGCTATTGTTCCTTGGTCATCTCAACCACTGTTCATAAACTTGCAATAGACATTTAAAACATGTCACAACAATCAAGTCTTCTGTGACGTAGAAACACAGAGGCGGTCAAAACAAAGCCTGTTTCGATTCAAGTATCGATGTGTCGATCCTGATCTTGCGTCACTTGCAATGCCTTCTGCACACCTTGTTACATATCTGATGTTGGTTGACTGTGACAATTTAATGTTGATGACCAGTGTATTAAAATTATTTTAATTTGATATGAACCCAATTTAAGCGAATTTCAACCTAAAGTCGGTTCAGTAATAGCTTGTGCCTCTTAAAGTACGCCTGCCGTTGTGGCCGAGCGGTTCTAGGTGCTTCAGTCTGGAACCGCGAGATCGTACGGTCGCAGGTTCAAATCCTGCCTCGGGCATGGATGTGTGTGATGTCCTTAGGTTAGACTGGGTGTTTGTGTTGTGCTGTCCTTAGGTTAGTTAGGTTGCGGCCTGCGAATAACCAAAGAAACACTGGGGTATTTAGAGCAAAGAGATGAGGCGGCCGCAGCGTCGCTGCCCCGCGCGGGGGCGGGTGCAGCACGGTGAGCAGAGTTCGGTGCCGACGGCCATGGAGTAATTCTGCCGGGGACGGACCATCGCGAGGTTGCGAACGGTAGGAAGAAAGGAAGGTGAGCAATGCTTGCTCTCTCGTATGGGTGGCGCGAAGCTTGCCCATCTGGTGCTTGAAAGTGCGGACAAACCGCTCAGCCCCACAGTAGGAGGCCGGCTGTGGTGGTCGAGCTGTTCTAGGCGCTACAGTCTGGAACCGCCCGACCGTTACGGTCGCAGGTTCGAATCCTGCCTCGGCCATCGGTGTGTGTGATGCCCTTAGGTTGGTTAGGTTTAAGTAGTTTTAAGTTCTAGGGGATTGATGAACTCAGGTGTTAAGTGCCATAGTGCTCAGAGCTATTTGAAACAATTTTCTTAAAGCACTTGAACACAACGGATAAAAATTTGTCGCCCTTAGAGACATCAAGTTAATACCTCCATCACTGATGGTGGCCTTAATTCGACGACGAACACAGTCCAAAATTTTCTCCAGGTATCTCATACACCGTCGAAGCTATTGACTGATAATTAAATGTGATTAATGTAGAGTACGTGTGTGGTGTCTGTTATGTCCAAAAGAACAGACACCAGTCTCACCCTGCAGCCACTATGAAGCAAAACAAAAAGGAATTAAAGACATTAGCTGCCAGCGAACATTGATTTATATCAATGACACTAGGTGAAAATTTGTGCGGGATCAGGATTCTACCACCCAGGGCTCCAGCTTAATAGGCACAAGCTGTCACCACTCCGCCATCTGGAAACAGTGGTCACCACAACTGCATGAACTACCCTAGCATGCCTCCCGTCAAATTCAGACCCTCAGCTTGTAGCACATACTACTGACGTGGTGCCTCTGCTCATCAGCCTCCTTACTCGCACCAACTCGCCGATTCCGCTCAGAGTTCGAGCTTGTGTGTGCGCCTGCGCTGAAGTTATCATTGGCCATCATTACCATAATTATGTATGTGGTATCTGTGGTTTCGGACAACTGACATCTAACTTGCCAGGTGAAAGATTTACTTCGAGAAACCTTCCGTATCACCACATCGTCTCTAGACAAGTTTTAAGATATATTGCCATCCAGGCCCCCGCGTTCTAAATCCAAATAACTGCTGGTTTTAGGATATCTGGAAGATCGTGACTCTCAGGGATGTATGTAGACTCTTTTTGATCTGAAGGATAGCAGACGAGAACGTATTGCTCAGGTTACACCAGTTATGGTGCGAGCAACTATCGACCTTGCCATGTTGCTTAGTCAGGATACCATACTGAACACATAATGTAACTTGTGACCATATACTAACAAATCGTATCAAAACCGCCACTATCACTTGTTTGATCGTTCCTCCCCTTTTCCTGCATCCACACCACATTCTGACTGGTTATGGCGCCACATTTTCACCTAGTGGCAAAAGCTGGAACTATTTTTTTAGCATTCTCTGCTAGCGCACTGGTTGATGAATGCACCTATGATGTTTCAACGTCGTGCCATGTATATAACATACACTCAAGCCACTCGGAACACCGTCAGTTTGATTATGATGAGGTCCCATACTCCGAGGAACGTAGGCAGGTCTTAGTGGAGGTGGTTTTCCATTGCCTTTCTCCGGCCATAATGGGGATGAACGATGTTGAAGACGACACAAAAACACCCTGTCACCTCGAGGCAAGAAAAACACGTGACCCCGCCGGGAATCTAACCAGGGACCCGTGCGCGGGAAGCGAGAACGCAACCGCAAGGCCACGAGCTGCGGACAGTTTGATTATATTAACCCGCTATTATTTTATAGATGCTGCAGCTTCATAGTGGACAGTAAATTGGTTTAAAAAATTGGTTATATAAGCGAAACTGGCCCAAAAAGCGAAATAAATCACCGTACAGGTGCAGGGTGGGTGCTAGTCAGGACTTTCACTCACAAGGGAGTTACGTGAAGTAAAAGAAGGATGTTGAAAGAAAAAGAATGAGTGTATTGTAGATTCGGATTAATTGGAAACCTCAGTGGAGGATATAGATTTAGCATATGCCAGTCGCATCGACGACATGGGTGTCCAGAACTTCAGACGATTTTAAAGAAAAAGTGATACTGAGTGGGCGAAAGTTTAATAGCACAGCGAAAGGCAGACGACAGGGGGGACAGAGAAGCAGGCGGCACAAAGCAGTAAGTGCAGCAGAGCCACAGCCCAAGATAGGGAGGCACGCGACTTAAGCCATCTGCACCGGAGGAGATCCAGGACACAAGACGGAGAGAGAGAGAGAGAGAGAGAGAGAGAGAGAGAGAGAGAGAGAGAGAGAGAGAGAGAATAGAATGAGAGAGCGTGAGTTAGAGAGTGACAAAGAGAGTGTGACAGTGAGATTCAGAAGCGCTTCTGTACAAGTATTCACATGTGGCATGTTGATTAGGCTGACAATAGGTCAAAGAGAAAAAAACGGGTCACGTGTGTTTGTGATATTTTGGATTGGACAATAGACCTATGACGATGCAGCAGGTGAAAAACCGATAACAAGAATTTATCTGCACTTTTTGAATTGCAAATGAAAATGTAGGGATATTGACAACAAATAAATTTCTTTCCTTCAGAAGTAAAAAAAAAAAAAAAAAAAAAACTGAGATCTACTACTTTATAGCAAAAGCTTGGATATATTTTCTGAAATTTTTAGTCACTTATACAACTCGTTAATCCGAAAAACTATGTGATATTACTAGTCGGTAATTCGTACTTGCTAAAATTTAAGATTTCGTTCGACTGTAGACTTAGGGAAAGCGTGCATAGTGCCAAAGAATGTTCAATAAGCACTGCTAACACACGCTGCATCGCTCACATTCTTCACAAAACTAACTTCTGTGTGGGTGCAGTACCGTTAGGAGATATCGTTTAAGTGATGCTATTTATGCCTCTTTTGGTTTTGGTTTTACTTGTCCCGATGGCTATAAAGCGAAAGGTCGGCAAGCTGGAGGCTGGCTTAAGAAATACCTGCTATTCTTTTCGACATGTCTGTTACTCTTTCTTTAGGCATAAGACATAAGACGCATATCAAATGCAGTAGGCCTATATTTGTAAAAATATATATTCATATAACTTTGTGCTTTTAGGAAACTTGTTTTTCACAAATACTTAATTGAATGAGAAATATTATTGCACGCATTTTGTTTCTCTATTAAAAACCGGGACAGTTATGCGTCCCGAACCATTTTCTCGTGATACCGAGACATATACACTCCTGGAAATTGAAATAAGAACACCGTGAATTCATTGTCCCAGGAAGGGGAAACTTTATTGACACATTCCTGGGATCAGATGCATCACATGATCACACTGACAGAACCACAGCCACATAGACAAAGGCAACAGAGCATGCACAATGTCGGCACTAGTACAGTGTATATCCACCTTTCGCAGCAATGCAGGCTGCTATTCTCCCATGGAGACGATCGTAGAGATGCTGGATATAGTCCTTTGGAACGGCTTGCCATGCCATTTCCACCTGGCGCCTCAGTTGGACCAGCGTTCGTGCTGGACATGCAGACCGCGTGAGACGACGCTTCATCCAGTCCCAAACATGCTCAATGGGGGACAGATCCGGAGATCTTGCTGGCCAGGGTAGTTGACTTACACCTTCTAGAGCACGTTGGGTGGCACGGGATACATGCGGACGTGCATTGTCCTGTTGGAACAGCAAGTTCCCTTGCCGGTCTAGGAATGGTAGAACGATGGGTTCGATGACGGTTTGGATGTACTGTGCAGTATTCAGTGTCCCCTCGACGATCACCAGAGGTGTACGGCCAGTGTAGGAGATCGCTCCCCACACCATGATGCCGGGTGTTGGCCATGTGTGCCTCGTTCGTATGCAGTCCTGATTGTGGCGCTCACCTGCACGGTGCCAAACACGCATACGACCATCATTGGCACCAAGGCAGAAGCGACTCTCATCGCTGAAGACGACAGGTCTCCATTCGTCCCTCCATTCACGCCTGTCGCGACACCACTGGAGGCGGGCTGCACGATGTTGGGGCGTGAGCGGAAGACGGCCTAACGGTGTGCGGGACCGTAGCCCAGCTTCATGGAGACGGTTGCGAATGGTCCTCGCCGATACCCCAGGAGCAACAGTGTCCCTAATTTGCTGGGAAGTGGTAGTGCGGTCCCCTACGGCACTGCGTAGGATCCTACGGTCTTGGCGTGCATCCGTGCGTCGGTGCGGTCCGGTCCCAGGTCGACGGGCACGTGCACCTTCCGCCGACCACTGGCGACAACATCGATGTACTGTGGAGACCTCACGCCCCACGTGTTGAGCAATTCGGCGGTACGTCCACCCGGCCTCCCGCATGCCCACTATACGCCCTCGCTCAAAGTCCGTCAACTGCACATACGGTTCACGTCGACGCTTGTACAGCCCTCTCGCAGTGTCCGGAGCAAGTATGGTGGGTCTGACACACCGGTGTCAATGTGTTCTTTTTTCCATTTCCAGGAGTGTATTTGAAAAACGAGACATCTGTTCAGGCTATTCCCGATTGGTTGTTCAAAGTGCGCCGGACTATGCACAGTGTTGGGCCTTGGTCTGTCAGTTGAGCATGCACATGGTGGCACATGCACACGAGTTTGTACTGAATCTGAAATCTTACAAGAGGAGGCCACAACGCTGGGATCACGGATTTACTCCAAAGTTTGTACAGCTTGAGCAGAACATTAAAACAACATAATGTGTAAGTATACCATTCCGGGAAAATCCGAAGAGTTTTATGCGTCTATTACTCGTTATGTAACTGATATACCTGAGCGTAGGTGCCGGACGTTAGCTTCCATGGTGGTCGTGAAAAGCGTTCGAACTTCGCATGATGAACGTGTATAGGCAACTATTCTGACTCCCGCTCAAAACTTCATTTTTGTAGTACAAGTGTGAATTCTGTGATATTCAAAAACTTTGCACGTACTCTATTTGTTCTTGCTACATTAGCAACGTCTCACCGCTACACAGGTTAACTGCCAAGTGGAGCTTGCCTCCGAGTCTGCAGCTCGATGCGTCTAGGTGCAAAGTAGTTATTGGTACCTTACCATATTGCATGCATAAGGGATTTCGCAAATCATGGCAGGCCTACATTTTCACGAAAACACTATGCGCTTCTTCATTTGCCCGTCAATAGCTATAAGTATGCTTCTTGTAATATTAAAATTTAATTGAAAATAGCAGGTAGTCAAACAGAATAAATTTTACTAAAACTTAAAACGAACGGAAGTGGGATATTTTTAATTATATGTGTTGGGAGAGGCAGCCCTGACAAAACTCTACCATCTTGTGAACAAGAAGCATGAAACAAACGAAATACCCTCAGACTTCAAGAAGACTATAATAATTCCAATCCCAAAGAAAGCAGGTGTTGACAGATGTGAAAATTACCAAACTATCAGTTTAATAAGCCACGGCTGCAAAATACTAACGCGTATACTTTACAGACGAATGTAAAAACTGGTAGAAGCCGACCTCAGGGAAGATCTGTTTGGATTCCGTAGAAATATTGGAACACGTGAGGCAATACTGCCCCTACCACTTATCTTATAAAATAGATTAAGGAAAGACAAACCTATGTTCTTATCATATGTAGACTTACAGAAAGCTTTTGACAATTTTGACTGGAATACTCTCTTTCAAATTCTGAAGGTGGCAGGGGTAAAATACAGGGAGCGAAAGGCTATTTACAATTTCTACAGAAACCAGATGGCAGTTATAAGAGTCGAGGTACATGAAAGGGAAGCAGTGGTTGGGAAGGGAGTGAGACAGGGCTGTAGCCTCTCCCCGATGTTATTCAATCTGTATATTGAGCAAACAGTAAAGGAAACAAAAGAAAAATTCGGGGTGGGTATTAAAATCCATGGAGAAGAAGTAAAAACTTTGAGGTTCGCCGATGACATTGTAATTCTGTCAGAGACTGGAAAGAACTTGAAAGAGCATTTGAACGGAATGGACAGTGTCTTGAAAGGAGGATATAAGACGAACATCATCAAAAACAAAACGAGGATAGTGGGATGTACCCGAATTAAGTCGGGTGATACTGAGGGAATTAGATTAGGAAATGATACACTAAAAGTAGTAAAGGAGTCTTGCTATTTGGGGAGCAAAATAACTGTTGATGGTCGAAGTAGAGAGCATATAAAATCTAGACTGGCAATGGCAAGGAAAGTGCTTCTGAAGAAGAGAAATTTGTTAATCTTGAGTATAGATTTAAGTGTCAGGAAGTCGTTTCTGAAAGTATTTGTATGGAGCGTAGCCATGTATGGAAGTGGAACATGGACGATAAATAGTTTCGACAAGACGAGAATAGAAGCTTTCTGTTGTGTACATATTTCCGCGTAGTCAGCGCGTACACAACTTTCCCGCTAGAGCGCGCCCCGCTAAGCACAACAGCGCAGGCGCAGCGCTCGTCCGTCTCCGCACTACGAGAAGGCGTTTTCTTAAGGACGGACCAAATTCTGCTTCCGCCGATGAACGTAGTAATATGTAACGCAGCCAATGAGATTGCTGCTAAAGTAGAACCTTTTCTCCTCGCGGATCACACTCTTGAAGTGATACCTGACGGCGCGAGGTATTATAACGAGTGTACAGACCTCTGATTAGTCAGTCTGCATTAGTCTGTACCAGTCTATAGTCAAGTTTCAGTCTGCGCCTAATAAGATTATTATATTCTTGTACAAAGCCATGAAGAGAAATGTCTAGATACTTTGTCAAGTATCAGAGATATGTTAGCATAAAATTAAGGTACCTAGACCAAAAGAACTTCAGATTTTCAATTGTAAATAGCATCCAGAATCAAGTTAAGTAAGGTTTATGCTTTTTATTCTTTTAATAAATGTGTGTGAAAATTAATTAAGTTCTGTTTAAAGTTAGTCACCGTCAATCTGCTACTCTAAGCGTGCAAGTGGCATTTCTATCGTCTGACCTAACGCCAGAAGATAAACACGCCACGATAAGACCACGAGACATATTGCTGACAGTCGCTTAGAGCGACAAGTCAATTAATCTGATGGTGTGTGTACCGAAGGTCTACAGTACGCACACCACACTTTCAAAACGTGGAACTACAGAAGATGCTGAAGATTAGATGGGTACATCACATAACTAATGATGAGGTATTGAATAGGATTGCGGAGAAGAGGAGTTTGTGGCATAACTTGACTAGAAGAAGGGATCGGTTGGTAGGACATGTTCTGAGGCGTCAAGGGCTCACCAATTTAGTAATTTAGAGGGCAGCGTGGAGGGTAAAAATCGTAGAGGGGTACCAAGACATGAATACACTAAACAGATTCAGAAGGATGTAGGTTGCAGTAGGTACTGGGATATGAAGTAGGTTGCACAGGACAGAGTAGCATGGAGAGCTGCATCAAACCAGTCTTAGGGCTGAAGACCGCAACAACAACATGTCATGTAAATTAAATAGTATGTCCGGTGATGGAAAAAAATATAGATTAAAAATTAAGTTTGTGGAGAAGTCGAACCGTCGCTTTATAAACGTTTGTCAAATGAAGTTCAAACGCTAACCTGCCTACCATAAATTTAATATCTGGTACCTACGTTTAGATCCATCTGTTACGTAATAGACTAAACAATATGGCCAGGTTCAATTACTGGAAGGAGGCCATGTTTAACGCCTCTGTGACAGTGACGTTCCCAGTTATCCACCCATTGCCTATACTTCCACATATCTCTTCTGGTATATGTGTTCTTGAAGAGCCACTTTGGAACACTTTGTGTTAAACAGCATTCGGCACGTTCAGAGTAGGTAACGGAGTCTGTCTTAGAAGAGCGTAATATTTTTGCTGTCGGAGACGCCGGCTGCTGAGTGATGTGCCGTATTCTGGGCTTGTTTATCGGCCGCTCTCGCAGTCGTGCGGGCGCACTAAACGTCTCGGAGGCGTTGTGACGGACAGAGATGGAGTGCCCGCCGACGTGAGTTAGGCGCGGCGTCGCGTGCCAGACGACCAGCCAGCGACTGACTGCACGGCGCTACACGCCGGCGGCGTACTGCTCCAACAGCAAGTGGCTCTCTCTCACTTGTTAGACAACACCTTGTCTTCCCAAACGCCTTCCTTATCGGTATCACCAAAATTAAATACTGTAATATGACATGTGTTCTGAAAATTCCGGAATGTTGTCCACAAAATTTGTCTACGCTTATCTTTCACTTATTGTACACGGTCTCCTTCGAAATGCTCTCCTCCACAACTGGTACACCGTTCCGAACGCTGTTACCACTTTCGAAAGCAGGCTTGGTACGCCTCTTGCCATATCGCGAGGAGCACCGTCTGAGAATTTTCTTTTATCTCGTTTGTCGTTGCACATCTTCGACCTTTCAACGAGTTTTTCAACTTTGGAAATAAAAAATAAAGTATGCAGGGGCCAGATCCAGAGAGTACATATGATGAGGCAGCACAGTGACTCCGTTTTCTGTGCAATAGTAACGCACCAATATCGGTGAACGTGCGGGTGCGTTATCGTGATGCAAGAGCCATGAATTGACACGCCCCATTTCAGGCCGTTTCCTTCTCACATTATTTCGCAGGAGTCGCTACACGTCCTGATTGTACCATCGATTAATAGTCTGTCCCTGTGGCATGAATTTTGGTGAGCTAATCCTTCAAAGTCAAAGAAAACTACAACATGGTTTTGATTGGTTCAAATGGTTCTGAGCACTATGGGACTCAACATCTATGGTCAGAAGTCCCCTAGAACTTAGAACTACTTAAACGTAACTAACCTAAGGACATCACATACATCCATGCGCGAGGCAGGATTCGAAATTGCGACCGTAGCAGTCTCGCGGTTCCGGACTGAGCGCCTAGAACCGCTCGGCCACCGAGGCCATCATGGCTTTCACATTTGACCTGACCAGATGAGCTTTTTCTGGACTCGGAGAACATTATCCAAGCCATCGTGAAGACTGAACCTTGGTCTCAACATCATAACCGTAGAACTACGTCTCATCGCCACTTAAGGTTATCTTATGGAACATATTGTTCTCATCTGCACAATTAAAAAGCACTTCAAAGATGGCGAGGCGAAGTTCTTTCAGGTCTTGAGTCACGAGCCGTGGGACGAAATTGACGGCAACATGATGCATTCCAAGATAATGTGTAATGCTTTCACGACGTGATCTAACTGAAATATTACATTCGTCTTCAATCTCTCGGTCAGTAGCCTTCGAATTCCACACACAGTTTTGTTCACGTTCCTGACATGAACGTCATCGGTAGACATCGAAGGGGTCATCTTTGACTTACGCCGAGCCATTTTTAAAGCGTGCGAACAATTCTTAACACCGAGTACGGGTGAAGCACTAAACACTGTAAGCTTCCTGCATCATTTGGTTTGTCTCTGTAAAGATTTTATTGAGTTTCACGCAAAATGTGATGCAGGCGCGTTGCTCCTCTAACTCTGCCATCTCGAAATTCGTAAACTGTGCGGCACAGCGTACTACTCAATACAACACTGAACAATAACTAACAGACATACAACAATGAAGCTTCCGGTGGTTTCACATTGAACACAGACGTGTGCAGGGATGCCAACTGCATTTCGTTTCTACACACCATTCGCGCCAAATTACGAATGTTCCCGAATTTTTTCAACAGACCTCGTATCAAGTTTATTTGTTCAGAGCCTCTTTGACCATTACATTGTGATGTGTTTTGGTATCCCTGTAGTCGTAAAATAACACATAACTTCGGAAAATAATCTTTGTACAGCTATGAAATCTCGCTGAATTTGTGTGGACCGTCTGCTTCAGTTATCGATGGCCTGAGAAGACCAAAGCTAGATCATAATTAACTATTAAGTAAATATCACTGTGGAACGTTAATAGAGCGTATTTAAACTTTCAATATGTCTATGTTTCTGCAAGAACCAACGCAATATTCCATAAATAGTATTAGCAGTTAGTTGCAATGTCTGTCTGGAGCAATGGATAACGCGCTAATCTTTCTGCAGACGTTGCTTCGAGCCTCCTCAGTTTCTTTATTAAACTTTCTTTTGATGTTAACATACTTTTAATTTTTAGGGAAATTTTTCTTTGCAGTAGCTAGTTGGCATTTTATACCGTCTTAGTTCAGCTGCCGTCAGCTATTTTATTCTTGCGAAACTCGTCCACTCCTGTCAATATCTGATTTCATACTCTAAATCCCTCATCATCACCTGATTTAATTTAACTCATTGTATTACTCTAATTTTACTTTTGTCGGTGTTCATCGTATAAACTCTTTTCAAGACACTGTCCACTCCACTGAACTGATCCTCAAAATTCCTTTGTTGTCCCGTGAGAATCATAGTGTCCTCAGGAAAACCTAAAGTTGTCATTTCTTCTCTCTGATCTTTTCCTCCCTTGGTTTCATTACCAGTTCCTATTTCTGCTGGCCGATATAGTACGACGCCCCCATTGTAATCCAGGATCGCGACACATCAAGTCTGCGTCAACATACCTGAAAGTTGGCTCTTCAGTTGCATGTAGACACTCGCTGAAGAGCGACTGAAAACCGCTATTCAACTCATTGATCAAATAACGTCCTTTATCCACGATTTGTTTAAGTTTTCTACGTCGCATGTTTCATGCCTTTGCTTTATCTTTTGAGCACTGCTGCCTTCATGTTCTATTTTGGCATCTGTTACTGATTCCTCCATTCGAACAATTCTTGTTTCATGTAAACCCAATTAGTGCATCTTTTGTCTAAATTTACTTCCGTAACTTATGCCTTCTTCTTCTTCTACTTTTGCCTTTGCGAGGTCGGCAATACTCGTAACCACTTTGGATCGGATTTCAATTTCAGTAAGTTAAAATTTCCTTTTATTAAATTTCCGTCGTCCCTCCTTAACAAATATCCACAAAAATGTTGCCACCTACTTTCCACCAGTGTTGTCAGTCCTGCTGGCTTCTGGTACATTTCTTTGTTTCACCAAACATCTTCTCCCCCCTTCATTTTACAGGTCCGCCTTGATCACACAAACTTTCACACTTCAGTACTACCGGTTTCGGCTACAGCCGTCTTCAGATCCTAAAATATTCTGACGTAGTATTATCACCAAACTAAACATGTAGGTACACAGTAAGTGTTAATACTGCATGAGAATATTTTATGATCTGAAGATAGCAGTAGCCGAAATCGGTAATAGTAAAGTGTAAAAGTGTGTGTGATCAAGACGGACCTGTAAAATAAAGTTCCAAAAATTTGATCGTGGACTCATTTTCGGACTTTATGTCTTCAATTGATATCTTCTCCTCCATTTCTGACATGTGGGCAAAGCGATTGTCGAGTATTTTCTATCATATTTTTTTAATATCCTCCAATATTCTGTTTCTCGAAACAAGAACATTCTCTCCTACATACAAGCACTTGACTACTCCATCCAGACATTTTACTGTAGACTTATAACACTACAACACACTACTTGATAACTGCCAGTTAATTCTGTAATTTTGATGTAATTTCTTGGATATATATGTACTTTGTTAATTCTGTTAACGCTCATTACACAAAAATTATAATGTAATGATAGAAAACTACTGGAAAATATTATTGTGAAACTTTCTGGCAAAAAACGCTGTTCAAGTCAGGGAAATTCGTATTGTACAAAATCCAAAGAAAACATTTTCAAGTATAGAAATAACATCATTGAGCGAGAACGCCCGCAGAAAGAGATTGGCGGAAGGGATTCCCGGAATTTCTAGTAACTGGTGGTGAAGTATGGACGCAGTGTGGCAGTGCTAAAGGGCGTAATGGAGTATGTACTGTCGAAATCGCGTTTTAAATGTGGCAAGGTTTGTCAAAGGGCTGAACAATCACATACATCATCACACTACAGAGCTTGCAAGATGAACACACAGAGGTCAAAGTCATTAAAAGTTGCTCGTTGTTGAAGAGCCTGTTGTCATGAACTGTTACCACATAGTGCACTACGTAGCATAGTCAGTTTATTATCAACGTATATGCCTTGCCTGTGTTGTAGATGCATTATTTGAACATTAAAGAGTTCACAGTTCAACTGTAATGAACTAGAGTAATGTTCATTACTCTGCTTCATTGGCTATCAGCAGCTTCCTATTCTTTCACCACTAGCGTCTAGCGAGACACAGGCGGAAACGAGAAATTTTGCTGCATTCACCAGTTAATTTAAAAACAGCCAGTTCATAAGGTCTTGTGCAGCAACAATCAAACTTCGAACTGTAGGTAAGTTAGAGTGAATATTTTATTTTACAAAATTGTGTTTGCAAATATTACGTGTCTTTCACTTTCGACAACAATGGCGTTGCCAAAGTGCTATTCCACTTTTTCCTACCTACACTCTTGTAATTATTACTTAATTTCAGTTTTACGTCAGTAGTTATCAATTATCAAGTTTGTCTCACTTTTGAGTTGGAAACCGCAATTTATAACCTATTATCAGATTTCATATAATTTGAGTTACGTATTCAAAATAATGGTCAGATTACATACAACTTCAGTTACGTTTACACAGTTATAGCGAACTACAGTTCATTATTTAATTCCTTACGAAGTTTCTTTTCGATCGTTGTCACACACGACAAATTACAATCTTTCTTGCGTTATTTCGGCCAGCACTATTCTTTGAAATCGACGCCTTTTCTGTAAAATACGTGACAGTAGTTAACACTGGTCATTAAATCATTCAGTTACTGGAGAGGTGCTGACAGGTCATGTACACATAATGACAAATCAGTAACCTGGTGATGAGTTCACTGCCTTCATTATTCTGTACTTATAACTTACCTTGTTCATTCTCAAAACCACAGACTACTAGCTGCCTGAACCTCTGAACCGCAACTTAATAGTTTTATCAAAATTTCCAGTGCCAATTTTCAGGAAAGATTCCGAAATTTCTTCAGCTTGTCTCTTTCGTATCGCCTTTGTGCTCGCCTGAAAGTCAGTACCATTAATTTTCCCCGGTTTGTGACAGCGAGTACGTCGCAGTTTCTCTTGGTTAAATTCGTTTTCCTCAACTCTGTCACAATCTCTGTCGCAACAGTTCTTACATTTCGTGTCTCTGATTTTGTGCAGCACGTAATCCCATTTTCCGGTCTTTCTTGGTACTGTTGATTTATTATCTCACTAAGATTCAACTTTTCCATGCACCATTTTGATATTTTTTTGTCCGTCTTCGTCTTTTCTTGGCTTCAGAATCTTAGTTTTTATTTTGAATTAGAGACTATACTCACCCCGTGGAAACAATCAGCTAACTTGCACTGGATGCTCACACATATTTATTAGTGGGAATCTACAATTTAAATGTCTGACAACCCAAATGATTACCGATAAACCACTAGAGATTCTATGTGCTGGTAAATTTATTGATTTACTGGCTGAACACCTGGCATTGCCTAGTTATGTATGTGTTCGTCTTCTGTTAGTCCATCCCCTCCTTCCCACATTCTTTGACCATTTCCTCCAGCCCCCCCCCCCCTCTCACCATCTTCTCTTCTCCCCCTCTCAGTCCATCTGGTCCTCCTCCTCTGTCTTTCTGCTCCTTCCCGCTCTGTCCATTTCCTCATCCCCCCTCTGAGTCAGTCTCCTCCTCCCCCTCTATCTCCTTCTCACCCCCTAAAAGTCCATCTTCTGACCCCTCTCTTTATTCATCTCCTACACCTCCTCTCTCGGTCCATCTCCTCCTCTCTGTCTCTCTGTCTCTATATGTCCTCCCCACTTTCTATGTCAATGTCCTCCTCTCTCTTCCTATCTTCTCCTGTCTCCTTCCTCTGTGCTTCTCCTTATTTCCTCTCTCCCTGTTCATATTCTCCTCTTCGCTCTCCCTGTCCATTTCCTGCTCCCTCTCACTGTCTATCTCCTTTTCTTCTGTCTCATGTTGGTCTCCTCCTCTTACCTTTAACACTCCATTTCCCCATCCCCCTCCCTGTCAGTCTCCTCCTCCTTTATCTTTCTCTGTATCTCCTCCTCCTCTTCCTCCTCCTCCTCTATATCCCTCTGTATCTCCTCCTCCTCCTCCTCCATCTCCCTATCTCCTCCTCTTTCCTTTCTATGTTCATCTCCTCCTTTATCCTCTCTCTTTCAGTCTCCTCTTCTACACTCTCTCTGTGATTTCCACCTGCCTGACTCTTTGTGCATCTACTACTCCCCACTATCTGTGACCACAATTCATCTAGACCGTGACTCGGGGAGAAGATCCGAGCACTTTATTTATTGTTTGAAAGATATGAAACTTGCCGTATACGCTAATTTTTAGATTATAAAAGAAGTTGTCAGAATGAAGTGCTTCAGCGTATTCTCAAAAGCAGCAAGCATATGGCAAGTTGTTACAGTAGCGGACGGCAGCTACAGAGAAGGACTTTGCGAAAGTTTTTATTTCAGGGATGGGCACAGGTAGGGTACTAGATAAGTGAGACATTGTGTTTCTATTGTCAGGGGCTGGAATGTGCTCGGTCTCTGATGGGAGGTTTCGGGGTCCACCACACTGCTGGCCACCTCATAACTGGCCAAGTATAAGGATAATATAACGCTCTTAAATGATGCTAAACCCTGCATCAGCCTAGGTTTTGAGTATCTGCAGATATTTCCTGGCCATATATTGGTTTAGAAAATAGTATTGATGAATTTAATAACAACACTTTACGCAGAAACTCTGTGACTTTTTTTACGCCTAGCATTGTATCTTGCCTTTAGCATCCACCGTGGAGAAGAACCACCTTCTTCTCTGGACACTGAATGCAATCTTAGGACAATTTACTGGTTGTAGAGCTACTTTCGAGTTTTCTTTCAAGCACTATTGTGGAGGCTACTGGTGCAACAACTCTCATTTACTGTCATTAGTGGTATTACCTCCGACGTAGCCGGCCGCGGTGGCCGTGCGGTTCTGGCGCTGCACTCCGGAACCGCGGGGCTGCTACGGTCGCAGGTTCGAATCCTGCCTCGGGCATGGGTGTGTGTGATGTCCTTAGGTTAGTTAGGTTTAAGTAGTTCTAAGTTCTAGGGGACTTATGACCTACGGTGTTGAGTCCCATAGTGCTCAGAGCCATTTTGAACCTCCGACGTAATTGCTCTCATTCTGGTCTCAGCGTCTGTTTATTTAAATTCTGTCGGATGATACCTGAATTTTTATTTTTCACTACATGGTGATAATAGACTGGTTAATAGAAGTAGCTGTACTTGGTTATCAGAAACTTAAGACTGTTCTCGGGCTAATGCAGTCTCATTTGAATGGAAGCAGGAACTCTCGAAGAACTACATCTACACCTATATACACATTCTGCAAACCAACATGAGGTGCATGGCAGAGAGATACGCTCCACTGTACCAGTTATTAGGGTTTCTTCCTGTTCTATTCACTTATGGAGTGCAGGAAGAACGATTGTTTGAATGCCTCTGTGCGTGCAGTAATTGTTGTAATCTTATCCTCACGATGTGACGGTACGTAGGGGTTGTAGTACATTCCTGGTGTCATCATTTAAAGCCGATTCCTGAAACTTTGTTAGTAGACTTTCTCGGGATATTTTACGTCTATATTCAAGAGTCTTTCAGTTCAATTCCTTCAGTGTCTCTGCGACACTCTCCCACGGAAAAACAAAACTGTAACTATTCGTGCAGCCCTTCCCTGTATACGTTCAATACCCCTTGTTAGTCCTATCTGGTACACGTCCCACACACTTGAGCAGTATTCTAGAACCACTCTTATAAGTGATTTGTGAGTAATATCCTTCGTAGACTGAGTGCACATCTCCAGTATTCTACCAATAAACCGAAATCTATCACCTGCTTTACCCACGACTGAACCTTTGTGGTCATTCCATTTCATAGCTCTACAAAGTGCTACCCCCAGAGATTTGTATGAGTTGGCAGCTTCCAACAGTTACTAACTGATACTATAGTTGCAGGATATTACAATTTTTTTCGTTTTGTGAAGCGAATATTTTGAATTTCTGAATATTTAGATCAATTGCCAGTCACTGTACGACTTTCAAATCTCATCAAGATCACACTGAATATTTATGCAGCTTCTTCCAGATAGTACTTTATTATCGTTAAGTTCATCATCTGTAGGTAGCCTGATTTTACTGATTTTTGATTTGTGCTAATTTCCTCTGGCAATAAACTGCTGAGGTCATCGTTCCCTAGGCTTACGTACTACTTATTCTAACTTAAACTAACTTACGCTAAGGATAACACACACACCCATGCGCGAAAGAGGACTCAAATCACCGACCGGGGGAGGGCGGGGTGGGGATGAGGAGGGGGGAGCCGCGCGAACTGTGGTAAGGCGCCTTAGACAGCACGGGTACTCCACGCGACCCTCATTTTACTATTAATATTGTCTGCGAAGTCATTAATATGCAGCATGAGCAGCAACGGTCCCAACACACTTCCCTGGGGCACACCCGAAATTATTTCTACATCTGACGATGATTCTCCTTCCAAGATAACATGCTGTGTCGTCCCTACCAAAAAGTTCCCAATTCAGTCACAAATTTCACTTCATACCGCATATGATCTTACTTTTGACCATAAGCGTGGCTACGGTACTGAGTCAAATGCTTTTCGGAAATCAAGAAATAACTGAATCAGCCTATTTCTCTTGATCAAAAGCATGTCATGTGAGAAAAGTGCGCGTTGGGTTTCACATGATCGATGTTTTCGAAATCCATGCTTCCATACTGGTTGGCATGGCTCAAATGGTTCAAATGGCTCTGAGCACTATGGGACTTAACATCTTAGGTCATCAGTCCCCTAGAACTTAGAACTACTTAAACCTAACTAACCTAAGGACATCACACACATCCATGCCCGAGGCAGGATTCGAACCTGCGACTGTAGCAGTCCCGCGGCTCCGGACTGCAGCGCCAGTACCGCACGGCCACCGCGGCCGGCCTGGTTGGCATTGAGGAGGTCATTCTATTCAAGATATCTCATTACGTTTGAGCTCAGAATATGTTCTAAGATTTTGCAACAAATAAATGTCAAAGATACTTGACGACAGTGAATCACCTCCACTACCCTTCGCGTAGACGGGTGTGACCTGTGCCTTATTCGAAGAACTGGAGATGGTTTTTTGTTAGACGGCTGTTCGATAGATTATAGTTAGAAGAGGGTATAACTCAGTAGCAAATTCAGTATAGAATATGAGGGGGATTCCACCGGGCCCTGGAAATTTGTTCAGTTTTAACTATTTCAGCTGTTTCTCATCACTGACACTTACACTTATTTCATTCATCTTTTCAGCGGTACGCGGTTAAGTTAGGACCATTCTCCTGGTTCTTCCTTTGAAAAGGAACATTTGAAAATGGAATTAAGCATTTCAGCTTTGCCTTTGCTACCCTCAATTTCAGTTCCCATCTCGTTCGCTAGGGACTGGACACTAACTTGGTGCCACTAACAGACTTTACATACCACCAGAATTTCTTTGGTTTCTGGAAAAGGTCATTTGACAACATTCTGCTTGGTGGTCAATGGAAGACATCACGCATTCGATCTTTGCGAGATTATTGGATAGCGGTTACACACACCCTGTTCGAACTTTAGTTCTTATACCATCTTGATGCCACTCCAAGTATTATTCTGTATTTATTTTACAGAGGATGTATGTAACTTCGACATCCTGACCAAATATACCCAAGTAACGTGTTTGCAGCAGTTCCTCTGTGCCACTGTAAACTAGTGTTGACTTTTTTCTCTAATATACTACGGTTATATATTATTTTGACTTGATCAATTCAGGACGAGTCGGTCATTTCAACAACAGCCAGAGTAAAAAAAAAAGAAAAAAAAATGAACACAGATCTACAACATTCCGCGTGTATATAAATTATGTCATGTACTAAAAAAAATGTACTGGAGCTTTGAAACTCATCCAAAGAGACATGTGACGTTTTCTAAATGGCCAGGAGAGTACCAGGCTGCTGTTGAGGGAAAATATATATTGATTGACACGTACGTGAAAAAAGTTTCCGCAAACGTTTGTTTCAACGTAGACCCAACAAAACTCACAAATGTTGGTTTATTTCCTGTGAATTGGTTATGAAATATAATTTATCAACTAGAAAAATTTACTATTGTCTGAGAATTTATAGAAAGATACAAGTGCAAAAGCAATTTGTAACTGACTGTTGCCGGCCGTAGTGACCGAGCGGTTCTAGGCGCGTCAGACCGGAACCGCGCTGCTGCTACGGTCGCAGGTTCGAATCCTGCCTCAGGCATGGATGTGTGTGATGTCCTTAGGTTAGTTAGGTTTAAGTAGTTCTAAGTTCTAGGGCACTGATGACCTCAGATGTTAAGTCCCATAGTGCTCAGAGCCATTTGAACCATATTTTTGTACTGACTGTTGGTTAATCGAAAAAGATTTACTCGAAAACAAGATTTGATACAAGAGATGGTAAACGAAGAAAAGGGAACACTAGGAAGTTGACGCTTTTGCTGTATAGATTTGTAGGAGCAGCTCATGGGAGTGAAAAAGTACCAAAGAAATCACGGTCCAGGTGAAATAAGATTCATCTTTAGGGTCCAAAAACATTACAGAAGAACCTTGGGCGTAATTGAGCAGTGACTGGAGTGCATTTAAGGATACTTTTGGCAGGGCTTTTTTATTGACAACCCCGCCAACTAAAAATGGAGAGGCATGTTTTTTATCATCAATCACGGAAGAGACTGCGTCCACTGGCACAGAGAGGTTAGGGTGTGGTGCTGTGCTTGCAGTTCACGCTCGTTAACATCTTAGATGTCTGTAATAGGAGTGCAGTGAGACGACGTTTTATGATAGGTAATTATTTAAGTACCTGTCGGTTGTTGACCAAACCATTCTCTATTAATTCAAGCAAAATATTGTAGCACATTTCGAACTTATCGAGAAGCGCTCCAGGACACATTGTATGTTGACTAACGTTATCTGCCAGAAGCCTACTTTAGCAATCTGATAGACTAAACTGTATTTGGTTCTCGGCATTCCCGTACTGTACCATCTGCTCGTACCACTTGTTTCGAAAGTTTTCTGTCGAAGCGATTATTGTCAAGCTTAATGTAATTACTGTATACTGGGGGCCTAGTGACGCGCAGCTGTAACAGGTTCTTGTGAGAAATGTTTTATACAGGGAAAAGGCGGTTCTGAGTGTCTATCTTATTCCAGAATGAGATTTTCACTCTGCAGATGTGTGTGCGCTGATATGAAACTTCCTGGCAGATTAAAACTGTGTGCCGGACTGAGACTCGAAATCGGGATCTTTGACTTCCGCAGGCAAATGCTCTACCCACTGAGCTCCCCAAGCACGACCCACGACCCGTCCTCAGAGCTTCAATTCTGCCAGTACCTCCCCCCCCCCTCCCCCCCTCTCTCTCTCCTCCTGCACAAGCCATGAAGGCCCAAAGGTACCGACTGGCCGCCGTGTCATCCTCAGACCATAGGCGTCACTGGATGCGGATATGGAGGGGCATGTGGTCAGCATACCGCTCTCCCGGTTATGTGTCAGTTTCCGAGAGCGGAGCCGCTACTTCTCAATCAAGTAGCTCCTCAGTTTGCCTCACAAGGGCTGAGTGCACCCCGCTTGCCAGCTTTCCAACAGCGCTCGGCAGACCAGATGGTTACCCATCTATGTGCTAGCCCAGCCCGACTGCGCTTAACTGCGGTGATGTGACGGGAACCTGTGTTACCACTGCGGCAAAGCCGTTGGCACCTTGTCTCCTTCCTTCCAGGTTTCACAGCCATTCTTATGCGAACCTTGCAGAACTAGCACTCCTGGAGGAAAAGATATTGCGGAGACACGGCTTATCCACAGCCTGGGGGATGTTTCCAGGATGACATTTTCTCTCTGAAGCGGAGTGTGCGCAGATATGAGCTCGAGTCTTGGTCCGGCACACAGTTTTAATCCGCCAGAAAATTTCGTGCCTTCCTTACTGTCAGCTCCTTCCCCAAAAGGGGAGGATAAGAGCTGGCAGCATAATGTAGCTGCTCTTGCTGATTTTAAGATTGAAAATATGCAAAATGATATTAATGAAACAGGTGGTCTATATGCGGCGATAGTTTCTAAAGTTGATATTGTGTGTGATGATGGTGATGCTCCGGAAGGGCAGCGTGAGGTTGACCACGAGAGTGATATTTGCGATTGGAGAATGCAGTATATTAGATTTTATTCCCAGGATCAGTTCGTGTGTCTGCTGAGGTATGGTAACAGACTGAAGAGGACTTAGATGTGATGCTGATGTTAGGACTGATGTCCTCTCAGATAAGGGTTTCAGAGTGGCAGAAAGAGATATTATACTTGCTTGTGGCAATGGCAGTGGCATTTAGCCGAAGAACGGAAAGGGCAATCAGTTGAATGGTGGTAGACGGTACTTTGTAGGGCAGTCATGAGAAAACAGATTATGAAACTTCCTGGCAGATTAAAACTGTGTGCCCTACCGAGACTCGAACTCGAGACCTTTGCCTTTCGCGGGCAAGTGCTCTACCAACTGAGCTAGCAAAGCACGACTCACGTCCGGTACTCACAGCTTTACTTCTGCCAGTATCCGTCTCCTACCTTCCAAACTTTACAGAAGCTCTTCTGCGAACCTTGCAGAACTAGCACTCCTGAAAGAAAGGATACTGCGGAGACATGGCTTAGCCACAGCCTGGGGGATGTTTCCAGAATGAGATTTTCACTCTGCAGCGGAGTGTGCGCTGATATGAAACTCAGTTGCTAGAGCACTTGCCCGCGAAAGGCAAAGGTCCCGAGTTCGAGTCTCGGTCGGGCACACAGTTTTAATCTGCCAGGAAGTTTCATATCAGCGCACACTCCGCTGCAGAGTGAAAATCTCATTCTGAAAACAGGTTATATTTTCAGTGATGGAGTGTGGTACATAGGAACTTGATTGTATGGAGTGATGTGTTGATGGGTGGACGGCAACAGTTACTTTAGGTTTTGTAAGGTGTAGTGCAAGGCTGCTCCGATATACACAAACTCGGCGCAATCAGCGGGTGCTGGAAATTTATTAAATACAAGAAATTGGAATGTTGGGTCTAGGTTGTTGTTGAGGACTGCATGGTCGTGGGGCTCAGGAAGGCAGTTAAATTGCTCAGCTGTGATCTTACGGGTCCACAGTCTTCATTTTATAGCAGTTTGTGTTGATGGGCAATGTAGAAGTTGTGGCGCTGGGCACATGGAGCACCAGGAAGGGACAAGGTTGCATGGTAACGAAATAGTATTATGGAGAGAACTTTGGTTGGTTGGTTGATTCGGAGAGGGGATGAAACACCGTGATCATCGATCTCATAGCGTTAGGGAAGGATGGGGAAGGAAGTCGGCCATGCCCTTTCACAAGAACCATCTCGGAATTTACCTGAAGCGATTGAGGGTAATCAGAGAAAACCTAAATCACGATGGCCGGATTTGAACCGTCGTCCTTCCAAATGCGAGTCCAATATTCTAACCACTGCTCCATCTTGATCAGTGGAGAGAACATTGCCCATCAGGGCAGCATACAAGTCAGAACTTTAGGAGCCGCATCTTGCTTGGTATAAATTTCATGATGTTGTGAATATCTTTCTTTTTTTTACTAGTCTTTGAAGTAAGCGATCTCCTAATAGGCCGGTGGGTTTGGTAAGACGTTTTGTGCAGGCGACACCTGCGTCAGGCTAGCTTGGTTGATGTGTACTTCCGTGAGCAGTCATTCAAATATAGTTGTTTCAGAAGTCAAATCCTACCGTTCAAGTTATTCGTCAGGGTATGCAAGACGGCAACCAACGAAATAGGCAGAAATTTGATCTTCTGCATGCGCATCGACACTCTACATTACTTGTAAAGTTGTGCGATAATGGGCACTATTTAGTGAGAAGTACATTAACATTAGTGAAAATAAAAGACCTTCATGCTACACTTTAGATACACACAAAAAATAATACATTAGCATTCGGGAACTGTACATACCTGTGACTTCAAAAAATCTCTACTACTTGCTTCAGTAGAACGTATAAACTTGATGCCGGAAAATCAAAGACATGTTCTGAGGATCCTCTGTCCACACGATTGGCATGCAAGCGCACAAAGAATCAGTTGTGTTTGCCGAAGACCGCAGCCAATAATCTGTCGATCAAGCATATCTGATTCAGACATGAAGCTCGTCTTTCAGTTTCAATAACCAAGCACTAGATGGCAGTAGCGAGATTTGGCGTCACTATTCTTTCAAAATTTTCTATTTGTTATTGTTAAAAAAAGGGTAACTCGGGTATTAGCCCAAAGGTTCGTTAATGTAAGCGTTTTAAAAGGGATAGTGTAGCGTAAAAAGGAAATTACAGTTGAAGGTCTTAGATTTTCGTAAATCTGTGATCCGTGAGTAATACCTCGAATTCCTTCGTTCAACTGTCAGTACTCATAGACCTACAGCAATTGTCCACAACTGGTCTGCAGAATTTCGTGATGGTGGTGCTACTGTCAGCGATGATTTTCGCTATGTTCGGTCAAAATTCATTTATAACCAAACTCGCCAATTTTCCGTATGACGGATCCGCTAGATTTTTACGAAACAGATCGCGTGCAGTTGAATACATTTTCAGTAAACTGAAATCTACTTCTGAATTAGGAACACAGCAAGCGTGAATTAATTGGTATCAACTGCTTTTAGTTGCAGCAGTGTTTAGGTTGTATTGTATTGTACTGAACCGGCGACCTAGAAACGATGGACAGGCTTCACACCGCTGTAGCCCTCAGTGGCTCACAATCCCACAACAGGATACCCACCTCACCACCGCCCCCAAACCGAACCAGGGCTATTGTGCGGTCCGGCCCCCAGTGGATTCCCCCCCCCCCCCCCCCAAACGGAAACGTCTCATACTAGACGAGTGCAACCCGAATGTTTGTGTGGTGGAGTAATTATGGTGTACGTGTATGTGGAGACAGTGTTTGCGCAGCAATCACCGACATGTGTGCCTTAAAAACCATCCACAGGCTGGCTGACACACCGAACCTTGACACTAATCCGCCGGAAGGATTCATGCCAGGGACCGGCACGCCTTCCCACTCGGAAAGCAGCGCGTTACATGGCGCGGCTAGCCGGGCAGGCAATGTTTAGATACTAACTATAGAATCAGACTGTTAACGCCTGGAAAGGACAGTTGGGGTTCCTGGCTGTTGCGTGAAAACTGGCCGTTCGAGCGTCCGTTTCCTAGACGCTCCGTGCGTCGTCTGCGCGTGTGTGGTCACAGAAAACTACCGGACGCAACACACACGCTAATACCTTCGCTCACTCAGTTAAGTATTTAAGTTCTGGCGTTTGGTCTGCTTGAGGTAGCCGCACGGTCTAGGGCGCCTTGTCGCAGTTCGCGCGGCTCCGCCCCCCCCCCCCCCTCCCCTGACCGCGGAGGTTCGAGACCTTCCTCGGTCATGAGTGTGTGTGTTGGCCTTAGCGTAAGGTATTTTAAGATAGATTAAGTAATGTGTAAGCTTAGTGTCTGATGGTCACAGCAGTTTGGTCGCATAGGATCTGACCACAAATTTCGAATTTTAAATGGTTCAAATGGCTACAAGAACTATGGGACTTAACATCAGAGGTCATCTATACTTACAACTACTTAAACCTAACTAACCTAAGGACACCACACACATCTAAGCCTGAAGCAGGATTCGAACTTGCGACCGTAGCAGCAGTGCGGTTCCTGACTGAAGCTCCTAGAACAACTTGGGCACAACGGCCGGCGCGCTTGTGTGTTAGAAGTTCCTGCGGACATGGTTATTGATGATTTCTGGCCATATGGAAGAGTCCTCAATCATCCTGCAGAGAAATGGGCAAGTTTTGACGCTTACCGGGTACTCAATGATGTGCACCAGATTTCCAAAAACACACAGCCTATTTTGTGTACATCAGAGGCTGTCATTCCATCACTATATCTGAAGGACAACCAAGAAACTGTTATGACTGTGGACATTAAGGTCACATTCGATCTGCATGTCTTCGATGACGTCTAGTTCATCTCCCCTGTGACGATGAGGAACCTCCGTCACAGATGATGTCATTACCTCTAACATATGTGAAGGCACTCAAACACGAAATGGGCGAAAAGTGTGACACGTTTTTCCATGACGAGTTTCCATGCCCTGTACCTCAGCGCCCGTCGACGTCAACGATGATGGATCAGCGGCAGCAACACCACCATGGTGTCCATGTTCCTCTACATTGGCGTTAGGTCAGTCGTTAGACTTCAAAGCCATTGTGAAGAAGGACCATCTAGAGAAGCAGTCCTCATTGTACGTGGAATGTGACAAAGGAAACAGCAGTAGCTGAAGAAGCAAAAGAAGCGGTGGCTGGCAGTAGATAATCAACACAGTTCGGATGACAACTAAGATAGCGGCAACGAACGAAGTCGGGATAAAGCAAAAGACAGTTGTGACTATACAGACTGTACCAGTGACAGCGACCGAGTGACGGCCTCATGCCGACAGGATGGAGGAAGCGATGCAGCAGTATAGTGATCCTCATGTCTGTCGTGGTTACTGCCCCCTCCCATCGCACCATTTTGAGAACGGGCTCAGGAAATCGAGCAGTGACTGGAGATGCAAGATGTTGATGTTACTTCATTGGTTCCCCAGGATAGAGAGTCTGAATGCAGCCGTGACTGTGGCAACTATGGGGTAGAGTAGGTCATTCGTCAGCCAGAGAGGCAGCTCCAAAGTCATGGAAATTGATGTTGTTTGAAGCACCAACATATTCAGCGAATTCCAATGCCACAGGCTTATCGTGTCAGTACTGTAAACGTCAATGGTATTAGCAACTGGAAAAAGCACAAATGCTGAAAGATATTTTGTAGATAGAGGACATGGACACTGTGTTCCTACAGGAGGTACAGAACACTACCCCGCTGGAGTTTTGTAGAATGACGTTTATAGTTTAGAAGGTGACGAATGTGGCGGTGCTACAGCGATTCTATTACGGCAAGGAATAGTGGCGAAAAATGGAACCCACCTTCCATCGACCTACTGTGCGGAGCTTCATGTAGGAGAGGACCGTTTGTCGATCGTCTATGTCACGTGCGATCAACGAAGAGACGCGGAAGGACTGCTTTTATATGGCAGATGTGAGACCTGTCTTTGGAGGACGTATGGAGCATTCGAGATTCTGAAAAAAGTAGGGGTAAGCAATAGGGAGAGATGGGTCATATACAATATGTACAACAACCAAGAGGGAATAATAAAAGTGGGCCACCAAGAACGAAGTGCTCGTATTAAGAAGGGTGTAAGACAAGGCTGTATCCTTTCGCCCTTACTCTTCAATCTGTACATCGAGGAAGCAATGATGGAAATAAAAGAAAGGTTCAGGAGTGCAATTAAAATACAAGGTGAAAGGATATCAATGATACGATTCGCTGATGACATTGCTATCCTGAGTAAAAGTGAAGAAGAATTAAATGATCTCCTGAACGGAATGAACAGTCCAATGAGTACACAGTATGGTATGAGAGTAAATCGGAGAAAGACGAAGGTAATGAGAAGTGGTAGAAATGAGAACAGCGAGAAACTTAACATCAGGATTGATGGTCACGAAGTCAATGAAGTTAAGGAATTCTGCTACCTAGGCAGTAAAATAACCAATGACGGACGGAGCAAGGAGGACATCAAAAGCAGACTCGCTATGCAAAAAAGGCATTTCTGGCCAAGAGAAGTCTACTAATATCAAATACCGGCCTTAATTTGAGGAAGTAATTTCTGAGGATGTACGTCTGGAGTACAGCATTGTATGGTAGTGAAACATGGACTGTGGGAAAACCGGAACAGAAGAGAATCGAAGCTTTTGAGATGTGGTGCTATAGACGAATGTTGAAAATTAGGTGGACTGATAAGGTAAGGAATGACGAGGTTCTACGCAGAATCGGAGAGGAAAGGAATATGTGGAAAACACTGATAAGGAGAAGGGACAGGATGATAGGACAACTTCTAAGACATGAGGGAATGACTTCCATGGGTCTAGAGGGAGTTGCAGAGGGTAAAAAACGCAGAGGAAGACAGAGATTGGAATACATCAATCAAATAATTGAGGACGTAGGATGCAAAAGCTACTCTGAGATGAAGAGGTTAGCACAGGAAAGGAATTCGTGGCGGGCCGCATCAAACCAGTCAGTAGACTGATGACAAAAAAAAAATGGAGCATTACAGTGCCGTTGGCAATTTCTATTGAGTCCCAAGGACCAGCGTTCTCTCTTCGTTCCCTGACGGCGCTAAAAGAGCTGGTCCAGGAATATACTTTACGCGATACCTGGAAACTGAAACACAGTGACCACCACGGGTTCCTGTATTTCGTGAGCTATTGGGTAAGTGCCGGCATGGTAGCTCAGCGTGTTCGGTCAGAGGGTTAGCTGCCCTCTGTAATAAAAAAACTGAGTTACTGGATCAACGAAGAACTTAAACGGGTGTATTACGACTTCCGCCCCGAGCAGATGCAACGAACTAAAACGAACAAAATGAGACCAAAAAAAAAAGGTAAGTCGCTCACACAGAAACTCTGTGACGCATGAGATACATGTTGCAACCTTTATTTCTGAGGTGTTGCCAACGGCCAACACAGACCACGAAACTTACATAAGCATCATCGCTCAACGAAAACAGAGGACATGGTGTAGCAGAGGCTCTTGAAAGCTTAATGTCGCACAGTTATGGGAGGATGACTGTTCCATGGAGATCTAAGACATGTGGAATTAACGTCTACGGTGTCAATGAAAAAACGGTTCGACACTTGCGTAGTGGCCTGTCGACGGGCTTTCCTTAGACATGACCGCAAAATACCACAATGTCATCGGGTAAACACTGAATGAATGTTTTCACGGCGTTACGGGATCTGGCAACGCGACCTGCATCCACCACACTTCAGATAGCTGTTCACTGTATAAAGGCTCGTCTACTGCGACTTAAGACTATCAAGATGGAAGCAGTCAAGATACGCGCTAGAATACACGATGGATCACAACTGTTACACTATATCGTGATAGAAAGGCGGCAGCGTCGTCGAGAACTCATCAGTGAAGTTGAATCGGACGGATGTATGCAGATCACATCACAGTGGTTTACCGTACATGCTTCTACCGACCACTATCGCAGTTCCTATGGGGCGGACTAATCGGACAGGAAAGGAATCGCGGACGTACTCCACGACATAACGGCGAGCGACCGCCCCACTGAAGAGGACGACCTATAGGCAAAACTTACATAGACCGATTTGGGGACTGCCCTGGAGTTCGGTGCTTCCAACAAATCACGTGAACGAGACGCACCCAACTGAGGGATACGGATACGTAACAAACTGCTGAGGCTTGCGTTCCAAATCCCCTCCGAGTATTGTTATACGCATTCCAAAACCATGTGGTGTATGCCAAACACGCAAGGCTATCGGCCACTAATGTCGTCTTGTGCTTGTTACAACATCTTTACACGTATCTTTCGGGTTCACCTCCACTCAGTGGCATCAGACAAAATAAATCCCAATTAAACGTGTCTCCGCGGAAGGAGTAACATACACCCGGTGCCGGGTCGTGAGGGGGTGTCATAGCGATTATGTCAGCTTTCAGATTACAAGGTCCCGTGTCGATAATAGATTTCGACAACACTTTAATCTTGATGGACTACATTTTTCTCGGCACCGTCATGGAACGGATGGGAATCTCCCTGCTGTTCAGTGAAGTGATCTTGGGGTTGTTTCATGGCGCGAATTGTCAAGTCCTGGTGAATGGTGCAGCGTTCGGCGTTCGGTGCAGTAGGGTTGCTCTATGTCGGCCTTTTTATTTGCTGTCTGTACATCAAATCCGACCACGCCTCGACGGACTCCAGCTACGGATTGCATCGTTTTGACGCTGTGCATACGTCAATGACGTCGATCTCCTCGCCAAATCCGGGATGGTTTGAGCCGTACGCGGTGGTTGCAGGAAGCGTCACTAACCCGCGGAAGTCACGCTGTACAGGGTGTTTCAGAACTGATAGTCACACCTCAGCAGGCCAAAAGTAGCTGAAAAGCTCCAATAAACATAGAAGCATAAATCAACCGTTGTTGAGATACAATACATTTTCTGTTGCGATTGATCAGTGTCTAGGAACACATGGCATCTGAACGTTAAAGTAGGTGTTTGAAATGTTGTCCAGGCATCTGAACGCAACATTGAACCCGTCTCTGAAATGAGATGCGAATCCTCTCAGGCAGTCCTGGGGAATTCTGTAAGTGCTGGAAGGCTGCTTCGGTTTGCAAGCGTAATTCCGCAAGAGAGTTGACCTCTGTAGCGTAGACCAGACATATTACATGACCCCTGACACAAAAAACGATTAGATTTAAATACGGAGACATTAGAGCCTATGGAAAAGGTCCTCCTCTATCTGATCAATGTTGTCCGAGTTAGAATCCGGCGCAAGCGTAAATGAAAATGTGCTGGGCACCGTTATGCATGAACCATGTTTAGGCGCTGGTTCACATCATCATGTACATCTGGAAGTACAGTCCACAGAAACCGCATGTACTGCTGTTCGGTTAGTGTCTGTCGTAGTAAGTGTGGTGCAACTACGCGGTCTCCGATGGGTCCTACCCATCTTGTCCTGATGTTCAATGAATAACGTCGCTAATGTCGTGACACTCGTGTTGCATTAATATTGACATCGGCCCAAAATTGGCAGTTATGGTAGTAAAAACACCGTCACGGGTAAATCCAGCCTCGTCTGTGAACAGAATACTGCTTAAAAATAGGGGATTCAGTGTATAATGTCGTGGCACCAATTGCCCGAAATGTCTCTAGGAGGGACGTCTGCATTGTTGAGGGCTTGAACTCGCTGGAGATGATGTGAATAGAGTACTTGGCGATGTAAAATCCGCCACACACTGCTATGACTCATGACACGCTCTCGTGTAGTACTCGGACGATCGTGCACAATGCGTAACGCTCTTTCCTCTTATGTATATGGGTCGACTTTCTCGTATATGATGTGCGAAACTCCCGGTCTATTTAAGGCGCTGATGCAGCGGGCTAAATGTACGACTGCCGTGGTGCTTGCAGAGGGGAAAAGCTTCTTCATACGATCGTGCAGCCTCAAGGGCACTGCCGTTCGCTTTGTCACACATGAAGTGCGTGTCAGCCTACTCTGCATTGGTGTAACCTCTGTCCGCGGTGCGTTCACGTTCGTTAACTGATCCTGAGGCCAGTAGGGCACAGTGCATGCATGGGGAAAGGGAAGTAGTTGCAGATGCTGAAACGTCCCTTTAGAAATATTTATGAATGACTGTGCTGATAAACCTCTTACATTATTTGATTTTCAAACAGCTGAGGAGAACTGAACGTACTCAGACATTTTGCTCTTTACTTATTCTGATCAACACTAAACTGACACACAATATTTTTAGCGAAACGCAATCTGACTTTCAAAAATCCCTATAAAGAATGGCCCTGACTAACAATAACCCATACCTTGCATGAATCACTTACCTCACAAAAATCTTCGTTACTCGAACTACTGCAATATAACGAGCGCCAATACTACCAGCTGAATAAAAGATTCTAACTACTGAAGGCACTAACTACTGATAGGCATAGTCAGCAAATGAAAGATTTTGGTAGAGAACAAACAATGCATTTACCTTAATAATGTTCCAAAGTCATCAGTTCATGATATCCAATATTACAAATTTACTCTTTCTGATGGACACACGTCCAGATCGTCCGCTCTCAAAATTCTGCCATTTCTCTGCGCACATTCACCACTGCTGGCGGCTCACCTCCAACTGTGCAACGCTACGTGCTGTTCACATCCAACTGCCCAACACTACAATGGCGAATATTCCAACAATGCCAACCAGCCACAGAGTGCACACAGCACAGCCAGTGATTTTCATACAGAGCGCTACGTGGCGTTACCAATATAAAAACCTAAACAGCCTACTTACAATGCGTAAACAAGCAGGTGGACGATCCTAAACTTTGAGATACAAACGTAAATACCGCGGTGTCCAGGGGCATTTACCTAACTAGAATTAATGCGATACCTCGATAACGGTTCATTTGCCGACTATTGTTTATTAGAGCTTTTTACCTCCTTTTGGCGTGCACTTTGCACGTGTGAATTCTTGACCATCACTTCTGAAACACCCAGGATAGAGGTGGATCTGGGACTGCGACCAGGTACGCCAGTACCCAACATCAAGGTGCCTCACCTTAAATGCTTAGGGTCATAGCAATCCATAACGTACAGTGGCAGAAAAGTTTCGAAGGCAGCTAAGACAGATTTGTGCTTTAGTGTGGTAACATGTGCTGCGTGACACGGATATGCTGCTGAGAGTACAGTACTTTAAGATCATTTTTGAACGATTTCTGAAGATCTATTTGACACAAAAATTTATCATGACGCACACTTACTGTCATTTCCCACTACGATCGCCTGGAGGGGTTACAAAAATGTTCAAATGTGTGTGAATGCCTAAGGGACCAAACTATGGAGGTCATCGGTCCCTAGACTTATACACTACTTAAACTAACTCAAACTAAGTTATGCTAAGCACAACACACACACACATGCCAGAGGGGGGACTCGAAACTCCGGCGGGAGAGGCCGCACAATCCGTGACAAGGCGCCTCAAACTGCACTATGGGACTTAACATGGATGGTCATCATGACTTACAACTACTTAAACCTAACTAACCTAAGGACATCACACAACACCCAGCCATCACGAGGCAGGGAAAATCCCTGGCCCCGCCGGGAATCAAACCTGGGAACCCGAGCGTGGGAAGCAAGAACGCTACTGCACGACCACGAAATGCGGGCTGATCTTTCCAGAAAGAATATGTTATTCAACGTTATTTATCTTTCAGTATTCCATCTGAAGGAAGCGACCTGTAATGAAATTTCACCGAAGCACCGAGCCACGGTCGACTAACTTCCAAACGACAGTCAAACCGGAAAGAATTCAAAGCGCCTAAGATACTTCCTTTTGCCTCTTGCCATAGTGGTAACTTCCTTAGGTGTTCCAATCCTGTCGCCTCCAAATGCTGTTTACTATAGTAAAACTTTAAAGAATTTAGGAATTTAGGTTGTTCTCGTTAGAAGAGGCTACCACACATATACCAGTATACATTGAATGTACCTATCTTCTGGTGATTCGCTCTCCAGTAACACAATGTGTGAGTGAGATACTTACAGGGTGACAATTGTCACCCTGTAAGTTAGAAACTAAGGCGTACAAACACTTTATTCAACATGTAATGGTTATGAGATGTTCGACATGCCTGCCGTCATTGGCAATGATGTGGCGCAGAGGAATAGCGAAATTCTGCATGACCCGCTGAAGTGTCGCAACACCAATGCCGTCTATGACCCCTGAATGGCCGTTTTCAGCTCAGCAATGGTTTTGGGGTTATTTCTTACACCTTGCATGAACCACATCTCCTCGAAATCAGGGTCACTATGGATAATGGAGATGAAATCGTCTTCCAAAACCTTCGCGTACCGTTCCGTAGTCACAGTGCGATCAAGCAACATCGCACCGATTATTCCGTGACTGGACATTGCACACCACACAGTCACCGGTTGAGTCTGAAGAGACTTCTCGATCGCAAAATGCGGATTCTCAATCCCACAAATGCACAAGAACCTATACAAACGAAAGTGGGCTTCGTCGCTAAACCAAACCATAGAGCGCATGCTATTTCCCATCATGTCAAGCGGCCAGCCGTGCAACTTGAACGTTCTAATCCAACATTTCAGAAGTTATGACTATTTTATTTCATATAGTTCAATAATTGTCACCCTGTACATTAAAGACGGCCGGCCGCTGTGGCCGTGCGGTTCTAGGTGCTACAGTCTGTGACCGAGCGACCGCTACGGTCGCACGATGAAATCCTGCCTCGGGCATGGATGTGTGTGTTGTCTTTAGGTTAGTTAGGTTTAATTAGTTCTAAGTTCTAGGCGACTGATGACCTCAGAAGTTAAGTCGCATAGTGCTCAGAGCCATTTGAACCATTTTTGAACTGGACGAAGAGTATTCCCGTTTTGACGTTTCCATGCAATCCAACATCGTGTCACTGTCACACCTGAATGTGCCAAAAATCTAGCTCCTACGCGATGTGACCAACCAGCCAAATGAACACCCAGAACCATAAAAGACGTCGCAATTAGTGACAAAATACAGTTCTACCTGAGCAAATGTGTGACATAAATACACACACACACAAAGTGCTGACCGATTCTTTGACTTGTCAAATCTCATCCTGAACGGAGTGCTCCTTCAGTAGAAAAAAAATGATAAATGAACGCACACTGGTTTATGCATCATGTCACAGAATATCAGGATACCGATTTTGTGGATAAGCTGTTTTCATTGTGAATTGCAGCCAGCGACATAGTTGCACTGTCTCTACTCCATAACTGTGGTAACATCACGCGTGACGGAAGGAGCTGTTTAACTTGGACGAGTTTATGTTTCCAGCGAGTGCTGTGTTATCCTGTTCTTAGATGCAGATAATTTTAACTTCCTGCCGCAAGCTGTTGCTGTCTTGCTGCATTATGCGACAGCACGCGCCGACGCTACTCACGCGATCGTCAGCGGTTGCAGCAAATTTTACAAGATGGCGGATTTTACAGATGGCGGATACGCTTTATCTCGGCAGACTGTGTCATGTTGCGTGCTGATCAGAAATCGACATTCATTCCGTCGAAGAGGCAGAGTCGAGCAACATCGTTAATTCATTCGTCTTACGATAAAGCTTTGCTCATTAGTTGTACCTAAATCCTGAATACCAACCAGTCACGTAACATCAAAATTTATGTCGGAAAACTGCACGAAGGTAGCGAATTACAGTACCTACTTGAAGCTGACACGTTGCACTAGCTATGCTGTAAATGTTTCTCTTGTACGTTTGGTCTATTACATGCATAACCTGAGCGATCTGCCATTGTACCTGGATGGGAGTGTTTTGTTTGCCGAACGTAACTGGTTGCTGACAGACCTAGTGATAGAAACAAGCATGGATGTCATCTTTTGTTATAATTACCATCCAAACATGCATTCGGCAGTTATCCTCGGCCTCCTTATGTGCAGTGTATCACGCTGTTTCTCTAATAGCTAATGTAAGAAAGTACACTGCGGAAAGAAGGAAGGTGTTACGTATCAGGTCCGGTTCACGACGAGGTCATTAGAGATGGGTTAAATAGCTCAAGGACGGGGATGGAAATCGGCCGTGGCCAACATCAAGGGACTTGAACAGTCTCTAAGGGTCTCTGCAGGCATGCAACCTACAGCTTTTTTCCATAGTTTTTTTAGGACTCGAGGCAGAACATTCATCAGAGTGGTCCCATCTGTCTAACTGGATTAAGATCCAGAGAAGTTACTACCGTCATGATAGCCCTAATACCAACGACGTCACCAGCAGAAGATGAAAACACGAATAAATGGGAAACTGGAATGCATAACTAGGAGATGGAGTAGGAATGAGAGAGGAAAGAGGCAAACTGACTTCGGCAATAAATTTCAGGAAGTAATAGCGAACATATTGTTCAAAAACACAAAGTCCGGAGGTTTATTCAGAGAAAGTGGGGAGATTCCAGTTCTATCCGAAATTGAATATTGGATTGCAAGGTGTACCAAGCAGTAATACAGACCTGGATCACAATTTAGTAAGGATGAAGAGTAGACTGAAATTGAGGAGGGCAGTTTGGAAGAATAAGTGTGGATAGTAGTGGTATACTAGAGTAATGAGGAATCATGAAACGCATCTAAATTGGTCTACGACTGTACATACCGCGATAGTGAATACCCCAGTACACGATTCAGTTGACGACAAATTCCTATCGCTAAAAAGGACAATCGGAGAAACTGGACTGCAAACAAACTTTGGGTAAAAGAAGAAATACTTCAGTTGATCAGCTGAGTAAGGAAGTACAAAAATGCTCAGGAACAGACAGTATTCATCAACAGATATCAGTTAGGGATCAAATAAATAGGACGTGCAGGGGAGGTAAGACGAAATGGTTTCAGGAAAAAGTGAATAAATCGAAAATGAAATGATAGTCGGAGGGGCTGATTGCGGATGGGTTAGATGATTTAGCAGCTAATTTGCTCGGCAGTGAACAAATTCAGTTGCAATGCGACAAAATGCGAGAACGTTGTGTGAGAACAATCCCCTCTTGGCCCTATCCCTCCATCTTCTCTGCCCTTCTCTCTCACTGTCCATCTCTTTCTCCTCCCCATTCGCATTCTATCCATCTTCTTCTCCCTTTTCCCTCTTCCATTTCCTCTTCCTCTCTCTCAGTTCTTCCGCTCTCTCTGTCCAGCCTACATGAAAATCGCTGGGAAACCATTGTGTGCCCCTAAGGTGCATGCCGCAACACTGCAACGCAGGGTGGGAAAGAATGCCAATACTGTTCCCAAATAATCTGTGCCCTGTGGAGGGCAGCCTATGTACCAGGGGCTGAAAAGAAGCACGGATATATATATATGGCTCCTTGGTCACTTCGCTCATCACACACACACACACACACACACACACACACACACACACACACACACATATGACCAAGGAGCCATGTGTATCTGGTTTCTTCACATCCTGGAAATATTTTTCATATTTTTCAGTTCATTTGCAAACTATCTCTTGCAATTGGGTGTAATTTGAACATAGGACTCAAATCACCCAGTCAATGTGAGCACGCTTTCCAGCCAGAATTAAAGCTTCATGTTGTCACAGCGGCCGCTCCTTTTGGTACTCAAAATCTGCATGAACAGACACCATAGGTAGTAGAACAGTGGCAGTGAAACTCAAAAGAAAGGAAGACTAACTGTTTATCATCCCATCGACAAGGAGGTCATTACAGGCAGAGAAGAAGCTCGGTTAGGAAAGTATAGAGAAGGATATCAGACATTTATCTTCGCAGGAACCGACCTAGCAATTGCTATAAGATATATGGGGAAACTACAGGGAAACCTAATTCGGGATGGCTGGTTGGGGAACTGTAACAGTCACCTTCCCGAATGCAAGTCAAATCTGACCACTGTGCCACGTCACTCGGTCCACGAAACCCACGTAACTGGGTTCAGATTCCGGTCCGTGACAGAACCTTCTCTGCATACGCTCTTGTCAGAGCTAGAAAAATATTTTTCATGAGCCCAGTAGGACAAAGTATTTTTTTTTCCGCTGTTGATCGTTCCGCTGATCATCAGTTTGTGGGTAAGACACATAGCCTCCAACATCAGCGTCACAAGGACGTGGAGGTAAAACCAGATGCGGAAAATTTGAGCCCTCTCAGTGTTAACTCCAACCATACGGTACCGCAGCAAAGAGCGGCGGGTTTAGTCCATAGTGGTTTCATTAACGCTAATCCGTCAAACAATGCGCTGAGTATGTAAGCAGTGTTTTCAGGCCAAGCAACTGGATGCAATAAGCGTTGGAATTTATCTGTTCCGGCACTTGAAATAACAAGGCGGATTCTGGTCGTAAACATAACGCTCTGCATGACGGGAATCGTTAACTTTCCTTCTTTCTCAATCCCCTGCACACATTTCTGTCTCTCTCTCCTCTCTCCTCCCCACAAACACACGCACTCTAGAATCAATACCATCCCCCTTGTAACTACCTCGCTCCCTTCCCCACCAAATGCGAATGTGCGAAAGTTAAGTACTAATTAAATTGCAATTTCAGTTAGTTTTTTATGAAGGGCAGTAGCACAAACATTTTTTATGACTTTTATTCATTTGAATAAACCATTCGCGTGTTTGATGTTATCAACATCTTCTTCTGATCTCGATTCTAGTAAAATTACGTGAAATACCACTGTTCTGGTTGTATATTTCGGCATCCAAACAGAAATAACAATCTAGATATATGTGACTCAGTCCAGAGTATTACGTATTGTGGATAAATATTCCAGACAGATGGTTCATATAAACGACTGCAAAATAATTATGACTTTCGACATTTTAACAGAGTCTCGCAGAATGTTCAGAGACTACAATCGCACAGTGCAGTTTATATAGATGATTAAAGTACAGCTTATTACATATTCAAAATATTAATTTAAGGAATTGTTGTAGGCAACGCTTTTACACAATTGGGAAGGAAGTCATTCCGTATAGTTAGTGACTATGTGTTTAACAAGTAGTTATGAAATACCTGTAAAGTTCTAGTTTTATGGGTAGAATCTTGGTTGCATAAAAATATTTCCACTTGTTCTTGCAGACCGCGAAGAATACTCTGGACAACAAATTTTTACATTTGAGATATTTCCTTAGCTAACAGGCTTTCTTAATAATATGTTAAATTTCTGGGCACAGAAAGTCCAGCTGTACGAAATAATAAAACAGAAGTTTTGAAAAGACTGCAATTTGAATATTCTGTAATCCTTATGGAAACAATAATTCTGAATTAAGATATTTCCCAATTTACATAAATTCTTCTTTACAAAGAAGGAACTGGGGGCGTTCAAGAAAGGAGTGTCGATCCTAAAGTAAATAGTTATTGCGGAGGCCTAAATTTTATGTGCACGTGTTATTGTAGAATCTAAATATCTGAGTAACTGCTCAAATACGTAAACACTATGCATGATTGCCACCAGTTAAATATAAACTACACTTTGAATACTGAATATTAACTAAATACAGCCTTTGACCATTTGGTGTTACATACAGGGCACTTTACGTGAAAAATATTTGTTTGTTTCAAGTTGACTAATTGGCTGAAATGGACTAACTGCAGACAGAAAAGTTTAATCAGGTTAGAGATCCTGTATTATGTATCGCACAATTATACGAAAGACTTCATTTTATGCTCACACGATCCAAAATATGACACTCAAGAAAACCTCTGTATTCTCTAAGTTACATAAGCTTCTTTTACGTGCCTGGTATCAAGCGGAATGTGGTGCAATGTTCGCTAGATTGTGCAGGTAATGGTTGCCGTGGATTTAATTTCGAATTAATTTTGTAGGTGAAAATGCAATTAAACTAGTCACAGACTGCAGGCTCTCGATATCGCCCCGCCATTAGCTCCCAACACGAACCAAGCCAAATAGGTTTCATCCTGCAATGAAAAACAGTTACTTTTCCAATCTGAAAATAAAAACGTGGGCGGTATAATACAGGGTTAAGTTTCACCAAAACCAGTACAGACATTTATTACGATTATAATCCAGAAATCACGATATAAGTTTTGAATAATAATTACGACCATCACTCAGCCCACGCTTACACACTTACAGAGTCCCAATACTTCATTTCTTGCTAAGAGAAATTGTCAACAGCGAGCACAATACGCATTGGCCGCACGAAAAGATCACTGATACACAGGCAATAAGATCTCTCGTGAACAGGAAAGCATTACCTTCTAATACGACATGCTATGCTGTGAAATCTTACATAGCGCCGTAGTTACCAAACTCGTCCATACTTTTATTTCTGTCGTCGATTGCCATACTGACAATAGGCCATAATTTATCATACGGGAGGAAGTGTGGTGTCATCTGTCTATGAGCAATTTGTTCCGTGTGTCATCGTGTTTTAACTATTGTATGTCACGTTTCTGAGGTGAGGGAAGGGAATCAGTTGGGTGTCGACCTATATTACGCGTGCTCAACCTTTCTAGTCTTAAGACCTACTACACGAAATTTGGTCCATTTAGAGATATACTGACTCAAAAATTCGTACAGGTTTAAGCAAAAAACAAATGGTTCAAATGCCTCTGAGCACTATAGGACTCAACATCTTAGGTCACAGTCCCCTAGAACTTAGAAGTACTCAAACCTAACTAACACAAGAACATAACACACATTCATGCCCGAGGCAGGATTTGAACCTGCGACCGTATCGGTCGCGCGGTTCCAGACTGAAGCGCCTAGAACCGCTCGGCCACAACATCCTTATTAATCATAAAACAACACCGTAGCCAAAATTTACCGTTTTAATTACACAAAATACATAAAAGGTATTCTTTTCCTCCGTCAAAAGTTGAAGATCTACTTCTCAGTTTTCAAGATATTACACAACTGAAAAAATTTAATATATACACCATCATAAATGTTGAAAAAATTTTGTGAGGTACTTGGATTTGCATATCGTTGGCAGGTGTACTATAACCTGGTGAATAATGTTAGGACTCATCAACAAAGGAAAAACGAGGATAATGGAATATAGTCGAATTAAGTATGGTGATGCTGAGGGAATTACATTAGGAAATGAGACACTTAAAGTAGTAAAGGAGTTTTGCTGTTGGGGAGCAAAATAACTGATGATGGTCGAAGTAGAGAGGAAATAAAATTTAGACTGGCAATGGCAAGGAAAGCGTTTCTGAAGAAGAGAAATTTGTTAACATCGAGTATAGATTTAAATGTCAGGAAGTCGTTTCTGACAGTATTTGTATAGAGTGTAGCCATGTATGGAAGTGAAACATGGAGAATAAATAGTTTGGACAAGAAGAGAATAGAAGCTTTCGAAATGTGGTGCTGCAGAAGAATGTTGAAGATTAGGTGGGTAGATCACGTAACTAATCAGGAGGTATTGAATAGGATTGGGGAGAAGAGAAGTTTGTGGCACAACTTGACTAGAAGAAGAGATCGGTTGGTAGGACATGTTCTGAGGCATCGAGGGATCACAAATTTAGCATTGGAGGGCAGCTTGAATGGTAAAAATCGTAGAGGGAGACCAAAGAGATGAATACACTAAGCAGATTCAGAAGAATGTAGGTTGCAGTAGGTACTGGGAGATGAAGGAGCTTGCACAGGATAGATTAGCATGGAGAGCTGCATCAAAGCAGTCTTAGGACTGAAGACCACAACAACAACAACAAGTTTTTACTCTCTCTGATTCCTAAAAGTTATCTCCATTCTGTTCTGACTCTAAGGAAATGTCATTTTGAAATCGAATTATTTCCTATTCAAGTTCAGTCTCTCCACAAGAGAAAAGAGTGCTCATTTTACTTTAAATACCGTCTACATCAGATCTTATGGAATGGCTGCGCTATAGAAATTAGAACAGGTCCCACTGCATTGAAATTCTATAATCGGTTTTCAAACTCTCTCAGCAGTGCTGTCAGGTTGGCCGTATACTTCTTTGCAGCTTCTTTATCGAATGATGTTTCTTTATCCGACAGTTCTGACTGTGTCTGAGGAAGTGTTTCACATTTAATCTCTGTAACTGGCTACACTAAGGTAAAATCTGCATGAAATATTTTATAGAAAACGTAAGAGTTGTAACAGTTTTGTTTTTCCCTTGAAGTTCTTATTTAACTCGTATAGTTTCTATGTCATCTCGCTTACGAATGCCAGATCCAACAACCGCCTCAAATCAACAGTTGTTATTAATCTTCCTATTTTCAGACAAAAAAGATTTTTTCGCCAGCAGAAATTCTCAAAATCTGTTGAGGATCTAAAGTCTACTCAGCCATCGCACTGCGATGTGCAATAGTAGGTTCCCATACTGTCTATCCAGTTCTTCTAATAACACTACAAACTTCCTTCGCTGTAGTGACTGTGAGGGAACAGAATTAACAATTTTGGAGATAATATTCATAAACTGTGCCATTTTCAGTACATATTCACAAAACACTAGCTGAGGCACGATACAATGATACTCAAACAAAGGCTAGAAAGATTCGTTGTTTGCAAAAAAAAGTAATAAATCCTTCGTGTTTGTCTACCATTCAGTAATAGACCCAAGTTTCTGAATTGCCAAACCATACACGAAAACGAAGGTTTTGAACGCATTGTAAAATATCTTCTCCTTGAGTAGTTTCTCTCAAGGTCTGAACTGTAAGAAAGTCTATTACACTCAAAAGCCGAAAATATCAATCCTACAAAAATCGTAACCTGAGGTGAACCGACTCCATCTACTGACTCGTCTAACTGCAATGAAAAACACAAACAGGACTATAAATCTGTTATCAGTCGATCTTTTATGTTTATCATCATTAGTTCCACTTTTCTTGTTGGAGTAGGTTTTGGGAGAGGCATCTCGCTGATGGCTGATATTATCTTTGACCCGTTTTTTGAACGTGGGAAACAAGGACTCAGAAGCTTCCAGAAAGCTCTCCTTAACATCTGTGGCATCGTCAAATGGTTTTGCATCATACAATGTTTGGAGGAAGACTTTTTCGTACGTCCTTTAGAAGTAACGATTGCTGTGACTAGAATTTAATCTTAAGATTAGGAATATTCTTCTTCCTCAACTCGCTACTAACGGCTATCTCCGATTCAGTCTTTGTGAATTATTCTTAAATTGCGTCATATATGTTCCTTTTTAGGTGCGACTAAAGTAGCATCACATATCGTACATACATTAATAATTCAAAACATTATGAGCACTATGAGATTTTCACTCTACAATGGAGTGTGCGCTGATATGAAACCTCCTGGCAGATTAAAACTGTTTGCCGGACCGAGACTCGGGACCTTTGCCTTTCGCGGTTAAGTGCTCTACCAACGGCGGTACCCAAGCACGACTCATGCTCCGTCCTCACAGCTTTACTTCTGCCAGTGCCTCGTCTCCTACTTTCCAAATTTCACAGAAGCTCTCCTGCGAACCTTGCAGAACCAGGCAAAGGTCCCGAGTTCGAGTCTCGGCCCGGCACTCAGTTTTAACGTGCCAGGAAGTTTTATTATGACCACTGCCCACCGCGACGTTGGATGCCGCCTGGTGGCGTTTCGGGCAGGTGAGGCGGTAACAAAAGTACGTAAGCGGAGAAGTCACGGACAGGGAGATTTGGGCTGCAAATGGTGAAATCCAATGAGATAAGACACTTTGACAAAGGGCACATTATTATCACGCAGAGCCTGAAAACAGGTACCTGAGAAACTGCGAAACAGTTGAACAGTCACGTGCTACTGTTGAGAGCATCTACGGAAAGTGATTGAATGACACTGAAAGTACCACTAGTAGCTGAATGGTTGGACGTCCACGACTCTTCACAGAACATGTGGCTTGTCTGCTCTGTAAAGTAGGACAGATGATGATCTGTGGCATCTCTGCCGAAAGATCACAATGCTGGTGCACGCACGAGTGTTTCCGAGCACACTGAGCGTCTTACATTGTTGAACATGGAGATCACTCCTACATGTTCATGATGACCGAACGAGATCGTCAATTACGACTGCAGTGGGATGGGACCATCGGGATTCGATCGTCGATCACTGGAAACGTGTCGGCTCTTCGGGTGAATCACATGTTTGCTACAGTAGGTCGATGGTCGTCTCCAAAAACGCCGTCGTTGAGGTGAATGTTGTCTCGAAACGTGCAGCACATCACGGACGCAGGCTTTTCACAACATATGTAAATGACCTAGTAGATAGTGTCGGAAGTTCCATGCAGCTTTTCGCGGATGATGCTGTAGTATACAGAGAAGTTGCAGCATTAGAAAATTGCAGCGATGTGCAGGAAGATCTGCAGCGGATAGGCACTTGGTGCAGGGAGTGGCAACTGACACTTAACACAAGAAAATGGTTCAAATTGCTCAGAGCACTATGGGACTTAACATTTTAGGTCATCAGTCCCCTCGAACGTAGAACTAGTTAAACCTAACTAACCTAAGGACATCACACACATCCATGCCCGAGGCAGGAAACGAACCTGCGACCGTAGCAGTCGCGCGGTTCCGGACTGCGCGCCTAGAACCACGAGACCGCCGCGGCCGGCTGACCCTTAACACAGACAAATGTAATGTATAGCGAATACATATAAAGAAGGATCCTTTATTGTAAGATTATATGATAGCGGAACAAACAGTATGCGTACGGAACGATTTGAAGTGGAATGATCATATAAAATTAATTGTTGGTAAGGCGGGTGCCAGATTGAGATTCATTGGGAGAGTCCTTAGAAAATGTAGTCCATCAACAAAGGAGGTGGCTTACAAAACACTATTTCGACCTATACTTCAGCATTGCTCATCAGTTTGGAGTCCGTGCCAGGTCGGGTTGACAGAGGAGACAGAGAAGATCCAAAGAAGAGCGGCGCGTTTCGTCACAGGGTTATTTGGTAACCGTGATAGCACTACGGAGATGTTTAGCAAACTCAGGTGGCAGACTCAGCAAGAGAGGCGCTCTGCATTGCGGTGTAGCCTGCTGTCCAGATTTCTAGAGGATGCGTTTCTGGATGAGGTATCGAATATATTGGTTTCCCCTACTTATACCTCCCGAGGAGATCACGAATGTAAAATTACAGAGATTCGAGCGCGCACGGAGGCTTTCCGGCAGTCGTTCTTCCCGCGAACCATACGCGACTGTAACAGGAAAGGGAGGTAATGACAGTGGCACGTAAAGTGCCCTCCGCCACACACCGTTGGGTGGCTTGCGGATTATAAATGTAGATGTAGATGTAGAATAGTGTTATGCTATGAGAGACATTCTCCTGTGCTTTTATGGAACCTGTAGTAGTAATCGAAGACACACTGGTAGCTGTGAAACACCTACATCTCGAAGCCAGAACCGCGCTACAGTTCTTTGACAAGCATTGTAGCGAACTCACGTTGATGTCTGGGCGACCAAATTCGACTGATATAAAACCGATGGAACCGATCTGGGTCGCTATCAGGCGCCATAACCACGTACGCAAATCAGCGGTCCTTTATTTGCGTGAATTACATGACTTCTGGGTAAACATCTAATGCCATATACCTCCACAAACCTACTAGGAACTTTCGGATCCCTGATACGCAGAATAAGTGGCGTACTTCGTTCAAAACACGGACAAACAACCTATTAAGCAGGTGGTCATAATGTTTCGTCTCATCAGTGTATAGTCCTATCTGTATAACTTGTGACAAAGAGCTGTTCTTCCCATTCACGTTTTTCTGTATTTATCTGCGCTCACTTTTCCACAAACACTGCACCAAGCAGGAGGAATGATGGTGCTTGAAACACGCGTTAAAGGCGGTGAAGTGCAGTTCGAGACGAAAGCGACAGCATTGTCGCCTATAAATATCGTGCGAAACACTAAATGTCAATCACCCGGTATTCTATAAAAACTGCTCATTTAATCTGATTTCGAGCAAAGGTTTTGGAAGATCGACAGATAAAGCCCTTGCACTCGACCAGACGATCGCGATCGGTGGATTGAGCAACCCGGGTCTACATGACGGAGAAAAGCCACTGCAAAAGCAATACGATGCGTGGCTGGCATGCTAAACCAGAGGTCATTAATCGGGCGCCCGGTTGCGTTCTATGCCTCCCGCACCTGGCTCCGCAAAAGGGAGCACCGCACTTTAAACTTTACAAGCAGGTACCGCATGACCGGAGTGTTCTATCAAATCTATCTGGGTCAGTACCTGCCTAAGGCAACCGTCCAGATACTCCAGTAAAACGCAAGTGTAATCTGAAATAATGTAACTTCAGTACTTGCGTCGAAGTTTAGCTAGTAAACTGCTAACGCTTTCGGGTGCTAACGTTTCAGCGGCAGCGCTTTTTGAGCTAACAATCTAGATATACTTCAATGTTCGGAAAATGTCATCATTTTCAGCCAAAAGCTGCTGATAAAAGATTCGTTATTATATAACCAGTTACGTTCCATAGAAAGTCATTACGTACACAAATCAAAAAAAAGTTTTGCATCACTTCAGTTCCGAGAGTTTCTGAATCTGTACAGAAAATCTGAATAGAGATGAACATAAACATCATTTCTGCCTGTTTTATTTCTCTTGGAAACCACACATTGCATGCTGTACCACCACACAGCGAGACCTTCAGAGGAGGTGCTCCAGACCACTGTACACACCGGTACCTATAATACCCAGTAGCACGTGCTCTTGCACTGATTAATGCCTGTATTCGTCGTGGCATACTATCCACAAGTTCATGAAGGCACTGTTGGTCCATATTGTCCCACTCCTCAACGGCGATTCGGCGTAGACCTCAGAGTGGTTGTGAATCATGTCGTCTATAAACAGCCCTTTTCTACCCGTCGCAGGCATGTTCGATAGGGTTCGTGTCTGGAGAACATGCTGGCCACTCAAGTCAAGCGATGTTATTATCCTGAAGGAAGTCATTCACAAGATGTGCGCGATGGGGGCGCGAATTTTCATCCATGAAGACGAATGTCTCGCCAATATGCTGCCGATATGGTTGCACTATTGGTCGGAGGATGGCATTGATGTATTGTACAGGCGTTACGGCGCCTTCCATGACCACCAGCCCTACAAAATGCCACCTCAAAACAGCAAGGAACCTCCACCTTGCTTCACTCGCTGGACAGTGTGTCTAAGAAGTTCAGCATGACCTGGTTGCCTCCTAACACGTCTCCGACTATTGTCTGGTTGAAGGCATACGCGACACTCGTCGGTGAAGGAAACCTGATGCCATTCCTGTGCAGTCCAATCGGCATGTTGTTGGGCCCATCTGTACCGCGCTGCATGCTGTTGTGGTTGCAAAGATGGACCTCACCATGGACATCAGGAGTGAAAATGTGCATCATGCAGCCTACTGTGCACAGTTTGAGTCGTAACACGACGTTCTACGGCTGCACGAAAAGGATTATTCAACATGGTGGCGTTGCTGTCAGGGTTCTTCCGACCCATAATCCGTAGGTAGCGGTCATCTACTGGATTAGTAGCCCTTGGACGGCCTGAGCGAGGTATGTCGTCGACAGTTCCTGTCTCTCTGTATCTCATCCATGTCCGAACAAAATTGCTTTGGTTCACTCCGAGACTCGTAGACACTTCCTTTGTTGAGAGCCCTTCCTGGCACAAGGTAACAATGCGCACGCAATCGGACCGCGGTATTGGCCGTCTACGCATGGTTGAGCTACAGACAACACGAGCCCTGTACCTCCTTCCTGGTGGAATGACTGTAATTGATCGGCTGTCGGATCCCCTCCGTCTAATAGGCGCTGCTCATGCATGGTTGTTTACATCTTTGAGCAGGTTTAGTGACATCTCTGAACAGTCAGAGGGAATGTGTCTGTGATAAAATGTCCACCATCAACGTCTGTCTTCAGGAGCTCCGGGAACCAGGGTGATGCAAAGCTTTTTCTGTTGTGTGAATGATAAACTATTTACAATAACATACATGACAATATAAAATCGAATCTTCCCGGCGTATTAACGACGGTATACCGGCCAGCCTAGATGTGATTTTTAGGCGGTTTTCCACATCCCGCTAGGTGAATACCGGACTGGTCCCCACGTTCCGCCGCAGGCATTTGCAACTCGTCCGCACTATTTCACGATTTACACTAGACGCAGACAGCTCGGGTACACTGATTCCGCTCTGAGGGATACGGGGTGGCGGCAGGAAGGGCATCCGGCCATCCCTAACACTAACACTGCCATATCCGTTGTAATCATGCCGGCCCTGCGATGGTTGCGGGAAGATGGCGTAAGCGAAAGAAAGAAAGACATGACAATATAAAATCAGGTAATATACAGCTGGGGAAACAGCAACAGCGTGAAGGACTGTGTTCAGGCTCTCCGGAATGGCCGAGCGGTTCTAGGCGCTTCAGTCGGGAACCGCGCGACCGCTATGGTCGCAGGTTCGAATCCAGCGTCGGGCATGTATGTATGTGATGTTCTTAGGTTATTTAGGTTTAAGTAGTTCTAAGTTCTAGGGGACTGATGACCTCAGATGTTAAGTCCCATAGGGCTCAGAGCCATTTGAACCATTTTGACTGCGTTCAGTTTGCACCAAGATGCAATATGTCCATACTTAGGCTTCGTAGTGTTAGTCATTCATTTGTCACCGTCATCGATCAGGTGGCGTCAAGAGGCCCACCTGTGCGCCCTCTGTTTTGACTCTGCGGGCAGTGACTGTGCTGAGTTTGGAGGTGAATCCAGCGTTTTATTCTGGGGTACAACCATGACGAGTACGCAGTTCTGTCGAACAATCTTACCCATTTGAATGGGTGACATTGGGGTCTGTCTATAGACGTGTCGAAGGATTGCTTCACGTGTTGGACATAGTATATCAGTGATGTGTCACGTTAGACACACGCCGCATTGTGCGAGCAGCGGTGGCTGGCGGGACCTCATCCTGGGAAGAAATTTGAGCACATGTTGCTCCTGTTGTGTCATCGAGGAACATGGGCACCACCTGCCTGCAGCAGGACCAAGAGCTCTTGCGCCTCTGGCCATGTTACCACAGACACCACGACACCACCAGGCGTGACTCCTTTTGCGCCGTGAAAGAACTGACTGGACAGTGGAATGGCGCTCTGTCGTGTTCAGTGATGAGTGTAGGCTCTGCCTGTATGCCAGTGGTGGACGTACACGTGTGTAGCGTGGACACGGTGAGCGGCCTGTTGCCCTGTGAATTCGCCCACGACTCACAGGTCCCACCCCAGCCTTCATGGTGTTGGGAGCTGTTAGTCACAACTTGCGGTCCCATTTTATGTTTCTGAAAGGTGAGTGAGGCACCGCGAGCTACACTGCATAGGATGTTATTCCAATTCTACTACCACTTCGTCGACAGGAAGGTGATGTGGTTCTTCAGCAGGACATTGCACGTCCACATACGGCTGCGGCGATGTAACGTGCTCTTCGTGGTGTACTGCTACAGCACTCAGCAGAGAGATCACCAGATCTCTCGCCAAATGGAGGCGTGTGGGGCATGATGCAGCGGGAACGTATTCGTTCTCCAGAGACTGCTAGAAATGCGACAAAAGGTGCAAGGTATATGGGAAACTCTATTGTAGAATGTCATGCTTTATGATCGTTTGCATGCGAGAATGTATGTCCGCTTCTCGCCAGAAGGGGTACACTACGTTTCGATGTGTTTGGGCACCCTTCACTGTGACACGTGTGTTTCATTTGGTCTGAACTTATAACATTCCCACAATGATGGACTACCTGCAGTACCTCTGGTTTGGAGCCGAGTGGAAGGCTTAAACCAGAGGCTCAGACGATTCTGCGGAGAGCTGGGGTGCAAATTTCTCGACCTCCGCTATCGGGTGGAGAAATGTAGGGTCCCCCTGAATAGGTCAGGCGTGCACTACACGCCGGAAGCGGCTACGAGGGTAGCGGAGTACGTGTGGAGTGCACATGGGGTTTTTTTAGGTTAGAGGATTCCCTCCCTAGGCCCGACAAGACGCCTCCTGAGACGCGGCAAGGCAGGAGTAGGCAAAATGCAACAAGGAATAACAATATTAATGTGCTAATAGTAAACTGCAGAAGCGTCTATAGAAAGGTCCCAGAACTGCTCTCATTAATAAACGGTCACAACGCCCATATAGTACTAGGAACAGAAAGTTGGCTGAAACCAGACGTAAACAGTAATGAAATCCTAAACTCTGATTGGAATGTATACCGCAGAGATAGGCTGGACAGTGAAGGGGGAGGCGTGTTTATAGCGATAAGAAGTGCAATAGTATCGAAGGAAACTGACGGAGATTCGAATTGTGAAATGATTTGGGTGAAGGTCACGGTTAAAGCAGGCTCAGACATGGTAATTGGATGTCTCTATAGGCCCCCGGGCTCAGCAGCTGTTGTGGCTCAGCACCTGAAGAATAATTTGGAAAATATTTCGAGTAGATTTCCCCACCATGTTATAGTTCTGGGTGGAGATTTTAATTTGCCGGATATAGACTGGGAGACTCAAACGTTCATAACGGGTGGCAGGGACAAAGAATCCAGTGAAATATTTTTAAGTGCTTTATCTGAAAACTACCTTGAGCAGTTAAACAGAAAACCGACTCGTGGCGATAATATATTAGACCTTCTGGTGACAAACAGACCCGAACTATTTGAATCAGTTAATGCAGAACAGGGAATCAGCGATCATAAAGCGGTTACTGCGTCGATGATTTCAGCCGTAAATAGAAATATTAAAAAAGGTAGGAAGATTTTTCTGTTTAGCAAAAGTGACAAAAAGCAGATTACAGAGTACCTGACGGCTCAACACAAAAGTTTTGTCTCAAGTGCAGATAGTGTTGAGGATCAGTGGACAAAGTTCAAAACCATGGTACAATATGCGTTAGATGAGTATGTGCCAAGCAAGATCGTAAGAGATGGAAAAGAGCCACCGTGGTACAACAACCGAGTTAGAAAACTGCTGCGGAAGCAAAGGGAACTTCACAGCAAACATAAACATAGCCAAAGCCTTGCAGACAAACAAAAATTACGCGAAGCGAAATGTACTGTGAGGAGGGCTATGCGAGAGGCTTTCAATGAATTCGAAAGTAACGTTCTATGTACTGACTTGGCAGAAAATCCTAAGAAATTTTGGTCCTATGTCAAAGCGGTAGGTGGATCAAAACAAAATGTCCAGACACTCTGTGACCAAAATGGTACTGAAACAGAGGATGACAGACTAAAGGCCGAATTACTAAATGTCTTCTTCCAAAGCTGTTTCACAGAGGAAGACTGCACTGTGCTTCCTTCTCTAGATTGTCGCACAGTTGACAAAATGGTAGATATCGAAGTAGACGACAGAGGGATAGAGAAACAATTAAAATCGCTCAAAAGAGGAAAGGCCGCTGGTCCTGATGGGATACCAGTTCGATTTTACACAGAGTACGCGAAGGAACTTGCCCCCCTTCTTGCAGCGGTGTATCGTAGGTCTCTAGAAGAGCGAAGCGTTCCAAAGGATTGGAAAAGGGCACAGGTCATCCCCGTTCTCAAGAAGGGACGTCGAACAGATGTTCAGAACTATAGACCAATATCTCTAACGTCGATCAGTTGTAGAATTTTGGAACACGTATTATGTTCGAGTATAATGTCTTTTCTGGAGACTAGAAATCTACTCTGTAGGAATCAGCATGGGTTTCGAAAAAGACGATCGTGTGAAACCCAGCTCGCGCTATTCGTCCACGAGACTCAGAGGGCCTTAGACACGGGTTCACAGGTAGATGCCGTGTTTCTTGACTTCCGCAAGGCGTTTGACACAGTTCCCCATAGTCGTTTAATGAACAAAGTAAGAGCATACGGACTATCAGATCAATTGTGTGATTGGATTGAGGAGTTCCTAGATAACAGAACGCAGCACGTCATTCTCAATGGAGAGAAGTCTTCCGAAGTAAGAGTGATTTCAGGTGTGCCGCAGGGGAGTGTCATAGGACCGTTGCTATTCACAATATACATAAATGACCTGGTGGATGACATCGGAAGTTCACTGAGGCTTTTTGCAGATGATGCTGTGGTGTATCGAGAGGTTGCAACAATGGAAAATTATACTGAAATGCAGGAGGATCTGCAGCGAATTGACGCATGGTGCACGGAATGGCAATTGAATCTCAATGTAGCGAAGTGTAATGTGATGCGAATACATAGAAAGATAGGTCCCTTATCATTTAGCTACAAAATAGCAGGTCAGCAACTGGAAGCAGTTAATTCCATAAATTATCTGGGAGTACGCATTAGGAGTGATTTAAAATGGAATGATCATATAAAGTTGATCGTCGGTAAAGCAGATGCCAGACTGAGATTCATTGGAAGAATCCTAAGGAAATGCAATCCGACAACAAAGGAAGTAGGTTACAGTACGCTTGTTCGCCCAATGCTTGAATACTGCTCAGCAGTGTGGGATCCGCACCAGGTAGGGTTGATAGAAGAGATAGAGAAGATCCAACGGAGAGCAGCGCGCTTCGTTACAGGATCATTTAGTAATTGCGAAAGCGTTACGGAGATGGTAGATAAACTCCAGTGGAAGACTCTGCAGGAGAGACGCTCAGTAGCTCGGTACGGGCTTTTGTTGAAGTTTCGAGAACATACCTTCACCGAAGAGTCAAGCAGTATATTGCTCCCTCCTACGTATATCTCGCGAAGAGACCATGAGGATAAAATCAGAGAGATTAGAGCCCACACAGAAGCATACCGACAATCCTTCTTTCCACGTACAATACGAGACTGGAATAGAAGGGAGAACCGATAGAGGTACTCAGGGCACCCTCCGCCACACACCGTCAGGTGGCTTGCGGAGTACGGATGTAGATGTAGATGTAGATGTATAATAAATCCATCATCCCTTACTATTGTCAAATAGGAGCTTCTATTGTCTTCTTGTCTGAACTGCTTATCATCCACCTTTGCCTTCCGTTTAAGGCTGCACTACGCACAACTACCTCCTGAAAACAATGTTTATACACTACTTACCATTAAAATTGCTACACCACGAATATGACGTGCTACAGACGCGAAATTAAACCGACGTGAAGAAGATGCTCTGATATGCAAATGATTAGCTTTTCAGAGCATTCAGACAAAGTTGACGCCGGTGGCGACACCTACAACATGCTGACATGAGGAAAGTTTCCAACCGATTTCTCATACACAAACTGCAGTTGACCGGCATTGCCTGGTGAAATGTTGTTGAGATGCCTCGTGTAAGGAGGAGAAATGTGTACCATCAAGTTTCCGACTTTGATAAAGGTCGGATTCAAGCCTATCACGATTGAGGTTTATCATATCGCGAGATTGCTTCTCGCGTTGGTCGAGATCCAATGACTGTTAGCAGAATATGGAATTGGTGGGTTCAGGAGGGTAATACGGAACGCCGTGCTGGATCCCAACGGCCTCGTGTCACTAGCAGTCGAGATGACAGGCATCTTATCTGCATGGGTGTAACGGATCGTGCAGCCACGTCTCCATCCCTGAGTCAATGGATGGGGACGTTTGCAAGACGACAACCATCTGCACGAACAGTTCGACGATGTTTGCAGCAGCATGGACTATCAGCTCGGAGACCATGGCTGCGGTTATGCTTGACGCTGAATCACAAACAGGAGTGCCTGCGATGGTGTAGTTAACGACGAACCTGGGTGTACGAATGACAAAACGTCATTTTTTCGGATGAATCCAGGTTCTGTTTACAGCATCATCATGGTCGCATCCGTGTTTGGCGACATCGCGGTGAACGCACATTGGAAGAATTTATTCGTCATCGCCATACTGGCGTATCACCCGGCCTGATGGTTACGCGTCTCGGTCACGCCTTGTTCGCATTGACAGCACTTTGAACAGTGAACGTTACATTTGAGATGTGTTACGACCCGTGGCTCTACCCTTCAGCGGTCGAGCGGTTCTAGGCGCTTCTTTCTGGAACCGCGCGAGTGCTACGGTCGCAGGTTCGAATCCTGCCTCGGGCATGGATGTGTTTGATGTCCTTAGGTTAGTATATATAAAAAGGACTTCGGCTCACCTACGTTACAGCACTGCATTTTATGCTTTTTCTGCTTTCTTGATCTATCTATCTTCTTGCGTTATGACGACGTTGTATGCACCACGTTCCTTTTTCCCTTCTTAATCCTTTGTTTTTATTTACTTTTCGTCCTTCTTCAGCACACTTTGTGCAGCTTTCTTTTCTCTCCTACCTTGGGATCCTTCAACCATTAAAACTTTTCCGTACAAATCTCTCTTTCCAATAGTTATTCTTCTTTTATGTTCTTCCTTTTCAAATCATTTCTAACGTCTTGAATACAGGTGGTTGTTAATTTACTTTTACCTAAGACATGTGAAGATCTGATAGGTGAGTTAGCTGTCACCCATTCTGTAAATGTATCGTAAAAATAGGAAACCTTCTTTCTGAAGTTTCTAATTTATTAACTTTATTATTTAGTACTAAACGTTCTCTAGCTCACACCACTGTATTCTAGTGCTTTATTGCTAGTTTTTTAGGTAAGTACTTTTTGTTGCAGGTATTCTTAGTTACGCCATATGCTTTTTCCGTCTTGTGTATCCTTTCCTCTAAAGAAGATTTCTCTAAACTGTTTTCTTGAAAAGTCTCCCACAAATATTTGAATCTCTTACATTTTATGTTTGTCCAGTATGTACAGTCATGTTCAGAAAGGAACAGAACACCTTGAACGACTAGAGATAGAACGTTTATATTCACGGGTCATGTACATTAGTATGTTCTGCCGGAGTGCTTAGCATTTGCCGATGTCGACCTGCGGGTTGAAGGTCAACATCAATACCGCAGCGGAACACCACCTACCAGTAAAATGTGTCTGCCGTTCTTGTTCTCATTATAAACCGAAGGTAATGCATCAGTACGACTTGAGCAGACGTGCAGGATGCGTCGCAAACGTATGCGTGAACCGTACCGTCAAATCAGTGAGTTTGAAGGAGGCCGCTTTATTGTCATGAGAGAATGTTGTACATCCATCCAGGAAATTGCTGCTCGTGGAGGACGAACTGTTTCATCAGCGCAAATGATGTCAGCAGAATGGTTCATGGAGGCCGAAGAACATGACGAAATGGATCAGGTCGCACCAACCCCCCCCCCCCCCCACCCGGAAGATAGAAACCGCATCTGAATGAGATTGCGTGACAGATCTGCGTCCGCCTCGGCTCTGGCGTAACAGTGGAACGGTGTGACACACCCTACACTATCAGGGGTGACAGGCCGTCGCCTTTTATTACGGCGCATCGTTCACTTTTCTGCCTGACGGCCTGGGTGGCCGAGCGGTTCTAGGCACTAAATTCTGGAACCGCGCGACCACAACGGTCGTAGGTTGGACTCCTGCCTCGGGCATGGATGTGTGTGATGTCCTTAGGTTAGTTTGGTTTAAGTAGTTCTACGTTCAAGGGACTGATGGCCTCAGATGTTAAGTCCCATAGTGCTCAGAGCCATTTGAACCATTTTGAACCACTTCTCTGCCTACCTCTGACGAATGGGCAGAAATATGCTAGACGCCAGTGGTGCATGGAATGACGTCACTAGGAGACAGGAATGGTGTCAGATAGTGTTTTGGGACGAATCCAGATTCTGTTTGTTGAAAATGATGGCCGCCTTTTGGTTCACCGCAGACAGCAGGAGCGGTATCATAGTGACTGCATTCACACAACACACACAGCGCCAGGCCTTATGATGCGGGGTGGTATTGGGTACAGCCGAAAATCATAGTTGGTGCGTGTCCAGGAGACTGTGACCAGTGTGGGCAATGTGAATGATATCCATCGATCGATAGCCATACCTTTCCTGCGCAACACCCCAGATGTAATTTTTCAGTAGGCTGGTGCATTACCACATGTTGCTGCATGAACAAAATTGTTAGAATGGCTCTGAGCTTTGTGGGATTTAACTTCTGAGGTCATCAGTACGCTAGAACTTAGATCTACGTAAACCTAACTAACCTAAGGACATCTCATACATCCATGCCCGACGCAGGATTCGAACCTGCGGTCGTAGCGGTCGCACGGTTCGACACTGTAGCGCCTCGAACCGCTCGACCACTACGGCCGGCTGCATGAACACGTGCACTCTTGGTGTCACAGGATGTCAGACTTTTGCCCTGGCCCCCTACGTCAGTAGACTTGTCGACAATCGAAAATGTGTAGGATATGGTGAAACGATGGGTGTAACGCTGTGACCCAATGCCAACCACTACAGATGAACTTTGGACCCAGGTGAATGCAGCATGGAATGCTATACCACATTTCGCCATTCGCGCCTTATACGCTTCGATGCCATCATGCATGGAACACGTTTTCAGGACCGATGGCGGACCCTTTGTCTACTAGGCAACACGACACATGCTGAACCGAGATAACTGAAATACTAATCATTTCTGGAGAACATTCTAGTATACAAGTCCTGTGAATATGAAGGTTCTATATCAAGTCGTCAAGCCGTTCTGTTCTTCTTTTTTTGTGAAGTTGAGTGTATGAAATGTTTTGGAGCACCTTTATATTTCACATAAAGCCTTATTTCTCTGTGCAGAGATTCTTAACTCTGTAATGTTATCTGTCTCTTCCAGAAAATATAATTATGTTGCTGCAGCTGTCAGGCTTTCAGAAAGTATGGCATAATCATATTGCGACACATTTGTGCTTCCTCCCTAACAAGAGCTCCGATATTCTGGAGCCTTTCAGTTATTCGTTTCACATCCTTACAATTTTCTCCATGACACAGATGAAAAGAAGTGACTGACGCCTGTACTTATTTTGAATTGTCGACATCTCTCACTCACACATTTTACTTTCCAGTTATCTATCAAAGTTTCTCAGATTAGGTCTGCCAACTGTGTTTTAATTTTTATTTAATCTTTTTTGTTTGCTATTTTTACGTGACAGACTGCAAAGGACGTGTAAGGAATTGCGTACTTTTCCTACGAGTGTTCTTTCACAAAAGAGGGAAAAACCTGAAAGAAAGCCTAACTAAAAACATACATGGATGGATTAATTTTCATTCGAGTACCTGTTTTAATATTCAGGAATTCAGGTCTATCGAAGGATAAATATAGTTTGTTACACGTTGTATAGTACTTAAAGTAAAAACAAAACACAGTGGATAAGAAGAAACGTCGTTATGCAATGCATTCTAAATATTGCTGTATGTATATACACTACCGGCCATTAAAATTGCTACACTAAGAAGAAGTGCAGATGATAAACGGGTATTCATTGGACAAATATATTATACTAGAACTGACATGCGATTACATTTTCACGCAATTTGGGTGCATAGATCCTGAGAAATCACTACCCCGACCAACTACCTCTGGCCGTAATAACGACCTTGATACGCCTGGGTATTGAGTCAAACACAGATTGGATGGCGTGAAGAGGTACAGCTGCCCATCCAGCTTGAACACGATAACACAATTCATCAAAAGTAGTCACTGACTGGCGTATTGTGACGAGCCAGTTGCTCGGACACCATTGACCAGACGTTTCCAATTGGTGAGATATCTGGAGAACGTGGTGGCTAGGGGAACAGTAGAACATTTTCTGTATCCAGAAAGTCCCGTACAGGACCTGAAAATGCGGTCGTGCATTATCCTGCTGAAATGTAGGGTTTCGCAGGGGTCGAATAAAGGGTAGAGCTACGGGCCGTAACACATCTGAAATGTAACGTCCACTGTTCAGAGTGCCGTCAATGCGAACAAGAGGTGACAGAGACGTGCAACCAATGGCACCCCATACCATCACTCCTGGTGATACGCCAGTATGGCGAAGACGATTACACGCTTCAAATGTGCGTTCACCGCGATGTATCCAAACACGGATGCGACCATCATGATTCAACGAATTCATCCGAAAAAATGACGTTTTGCCATTGGTGCACCCAGGTTCGTCGTTGAGTGCACCATCGCAGGCGCTCCAGTCTGTGATGCAGCGTCAAGGGTAACCGCAGTCATTGTCTCCGAGCTGATAGTCAATGCTGCTGCAAACGTCATCGAACTGTTCGTGCAGATGGTTGTTGTCTTGCAAGCTTCCCCATACGTTGACTCAGGGATCGAGACGTGGCTGCACGATCCGTTAAGCCATGCGGATAAGACGCCTGTCATCTCGACTGCTAGGGATACGAGGCCGCTGGGAGCCAGCAAGGCGTTCCGTATTACCCTCCTAAACCGACCGATTCCATATTGTTCTAACAGTCATTGGATCTCGACCAACGCGAGCAGCAATGCAGCGATACGATAAACCGCAATCGCGATAGGCTACAATGCGACCTTTATCAAAGTCGCAAACGTGATGGTATTCATTTCTCCTCCTTACACCAGGCTTCACAACAACGTTTCAACAGGCAACACCGGTCAACTGTTGTTTGTGTATGAGAAATCGGTTGAAACTTTCCTCTTGTCTACACGTTGAAGGTGCCGCCACCGGCGCCAACCTTGTGTGAATGCCCCGAAAAGCTAATGATTTGTATATCAAAGCATCTTCTTCCTGTTGGTTCAATTTCGCGTCTTCAGCACGTCACCTTCGTGGTGTAACAATTTTAATGACCAGTAGTGTAACTAGCATGAAAAGCAGAGTGTAGCTCGCGGAAGTGAAGGAGGAAACAAGTTGAATCTTCATTGAATGAGAAGTTATGTGATGTTCAGGATTTACGAAGAACTTGCAGTACGAAGTGATTTATCAGTATGACGTCGCATCTCTCTCCAGCCTAACAGCATTCACCTATTGTGTTGGGAAGGGCGTCATCAAGCCGTTGTACCCTGTCCTGAGGGTCGCTGGCCGACAGCTGGTTTACCTGGTCCTTGATATGCCGTACTGGGATGGGGTTGACGTCCGAGTCTGTACGATACAGGCTCTCTCGAGGACAGATTTTGGTATCTTGCTGGCTGCTGGTGCCCCTTATCACCACACAGACAGGTCATAGAAAAACATGCCTCGTATAGATCAGTGAGCGGCGCAGCCGTCGGTTTTTTGCGGGACATGACCTGGGCGGCAGACTTGCTGCCAGCCCACTACACACACTGTGCTCGTTCTCGGTGTGGGGGTGAGTGAGTCACCCCCTGCAGGGGTGACAGGGTTGGTGGGGGGAGGGGGAGGTGCGCCCTTTCACCGAGTCCTGGGTATGCGGCAGCTGTCAACCCCGTTGAAAATGCCACCATGCTACTATTGCACGGAAGGTAACAGTTGAAATTTCAGACTGTCCGTGACGTACCGCTGTGCCACCACACTTCCCTCCGTCCCTACCAACAATTATGTTGGCCACATCCGGTGACTTCTTACACAACGACGTCAGGATTTACTTCGATGTGGTTCTCCAAAGCGCTGCAAGAATGGAACCTCTCGGCAGATCATCAGCATACTCGCCAAGGATGGCCATCCTCGGTATTGCCGCTGAACACAGTGTGTCGCCGCTCGTCAGCAGTCCATGCTTGCAAGTTACATCTACATCTACACCCATACTCCGCAAACCACCTGACAGTGTGTGGCGGAGGGTCACTACAAACGCAGCTCTTTCTGCTGTGGTGTTAACGGCATCCTATGCACTGCACGGTAATTCCCTAGCCCTACTGCTACTTGTCTTGGAACCATGGTACAGAATGACAGATAATGTTGCATGGAGGTCTCTAGAAGAGCGTAGCGTTCCAAAAGATTGGAAAAGGGCACAGGGTATCCCCGTTTTCAAGAAGGGACGTCGAACAGATATGCAGAACTGTAGACCTACATCAACGTCGATCAGTTGTAGAATTTTGGAACACGTATTATGTTCGAGTATAATGACTTTTCTGGAGACTAGAAATCTACTCTGTAGCAATCAGCGTGGATTTCGAAAAAGACGTTCGTGTGAAACCCAGCTCGCGCTATTCGTCCACGAGACTCAGAGCGCCATAGGCATGAGTTCCCAGGTAGATGCCGTGATCTTGTCTTCCGCAAGGGAGTTTGGTACAGTTCCTCACAGTCGTTTGGTGAACAAAGAGCATTTGGACTGCCAACCGTTGTGGCCGAGCGGTTCTAGGCGCTTCAGTCGGGAACCGCGCTGCTGCTACGGTCGCAGGTTCGCACAATCCTACCTCGGGTATGGATGTGTGTAATGTCCTTAGGTTAGTTAGGTTTAAATAATTCTAAGTCTAGGGGACTGTTGACCTCAGATGTTGAGTCCCATAGTGCTTAGAGCAATTTGAACCAAGCAACTGGACTATCAGACCAATTGTGTAATTGGATTGAAGAGTTCGTAGATAACAGAACGGAGCATGTCATTCTCAATGGAGAGAAGTCTTCCGAAGTATGAGTGATTGCAGGTGTGCCACAGTACATAAATGACCTTGTGGGTAACATCGGAAGTTCACTGAGGCCTTTTCCGGATGATGCTGTGGTGTATCGAAAGGTTGTAACAATGGAAAGTTGTCAGTGCAGGAGGATCTGCAACGAATTGACGCATGGTGCAGGGAATAGCAATTGAATCTCAATGTAGACAAGTGTAATGTGCTGCGAATACATAGTAAGTAAAATCCTTTATCATTTAGTTACAATATAGAAGGTCAGCAACTGGAAGCAGTTAATTCCATAAATTGTCTGGGAATAGGCATTAGGAGTGATTTGAAATGGAATGACGATATAAAATTAATCGTCGGTAAAGCAGATGCCAGACTGAGATTCATTGGAAGAACCCTAAGGAAATACAGTCCGAAAACAAAAGAAGTAGGTTACAGTACGTTTGTTCGCCCACTGCTCACCAGTGTGGGATCTGTACCAGATAAGGTTGACAGAAGAGATATAGAAGATCCAACGGAGAGCAGCGCGCCTCGTTACAGGACCATTTAGTAATCGCGAAAGCGTTACGGAGATGATAGATAGATAAACTCGAGTGGAAGACTCTGCAAGAGAGACCGTCAGTAGCTCGGTACGGGCTTTTGTTGAAGTTTCGAGAACATACCTTCACAGAGGAGTCAAGCAGTATATTGCTCCCTACGTAAAACTTGCGATGAGACCATGAGGATAAAATCAGAGAGATTAGTGCCCACACAGAGGCATACTGGAATAGAAGGGAGAACCGATAGAGATACTCAAGGTACCCACCGCCACACACCTTAAGGTGACTTGCGGAGTATGGGTGTAGATGTAGGACTAGATGTAGAGTCCATTACTTGTTCTCACATGGCAGACACATATGTTAAGTGGCTATGATGTGCCTGGTGCATAATACGACAGTGCTACTAGAAACTTTCCTATTTTGACGTTACCATGCAGTCCAACATCAGGTCACTGTCACACCTGAATGTCCGACAAACATACCTACTGCACGATGCGACCAACCAGCCAAATGAACACCCACAATACGGCCTGTTTCAAACTCTGTCAGTTGCTGATAATGCTGTCCGACACGAGTATGCAGCATGTCTGGACCTTTCACAATGATTACTCAAAACCTGATGCCTTTCACGCCCCTTCTGTATCGTATCGGATCTAATAAAAGGGCTAAACATGAACAACACTATTGTACTGTGGCGGGACTATTCATGATGGTAGGTAATGGCTCCACGCATTCGCCAAAGTCCAAACCCATCCGTCGGAATTCGACAAGGTAGATCATGATCCATCATTCAAAGTCACTCGTTTGCAGTCATTGATTGTCCAGTGCCGTCGCTCTTTATATCACTTTAAGCATCACTTAACAATGAGCGTTACACCCCATTCCTTTTGTGCCCCATTCTTTATAGTTGTAGACGGCAGTACTTTTGGACCGACGAATGATTCCTTTTGTTAATTTCGTGCGTTTCTTATACACTACCGTCGGCAATGCCCGATCGTCTGAGTTTATCGGAAGATGAGGTCTGCCTTGTCTAGACTTGGACGCGTTGTTTCTTCGCATTTGCACTTCACTATCTTTTCACCAAGAGTTAACTTGGGCGTATTTGGAACGGTTGAAATATCCCCTCTGTGTCTGTTACTGAAGCGACATAGAATGACTTCGCCACGTTGTAAGCGACTAGGCTCTCCCGACCGACCCATTGTGCTGTCAACGCTTCTCTACAGGCAACACAATACTCGCCGCTTCCTTTTATTCTGGCGAGTCCACCTCTCGTGAAAGCTGCTGGTCACTGTCACATCACATACTTCTCATCAGACAGAGTACATATCATTTCCATAGAGACAAGACAATAGTACACTGACATTCAAAATTAAGGCAACTTAATCCTTTTTCCCCGTATTATGTCTAATTCACTATATAATCATACAAACTGTAAACAGATGTCCGAACAGTCGTGTTCTGACGGAAGATGGCATTCCGATCAACGGACATCTTCGTCGACCATGACGTGAGGGCACCCGTCGAAGTTGGTAATGTTCACTGGGTAGCCCCGCATCCAAAATCCCTGTGTATACAGTCAACGACGGTGCACTATGGCACAAAGAAGACGCCTATGAGACCCCATGGCACAGGGCAACGACACATGTGATATCAGAGACAGAGGACGATTATTTGGATGTAAGGGCACGATGATAGTCCCTCAGCACTGCACGGCAACTGACATCCGACCTCGCAGCACCTCATGGATGTGTTTTATCGAGACAAACGTTGTCCAGAAGGCTTCGTCATAGTGGCATTTATTGTTGGAGACCTCCTGTATGTGTGCGTCTGATGAGTCTTCACAGAAGGGAACGTCTAGAATGGAGTCATCAACGTGCCACCTGGACGAACGAAAAGTGGGCCAAAGTTCTTCTCAGAGATGTGTCACGATTTGGTCTGGAGAGAGATTCTCGACGCATTCGCATCTGCAGGAAACGTGGAACACGATTTCGGAACCTAAATATTATGAAAAGAGACCGATATCGAAGAGGATCCCTAATATTGTGGGCAGGGATTATGTTGACCACATGAAAACCTCTTCATGGAATTGTGTGGGTGAATCAGCAATTTTTAACTGCTGTAAGGCATCGTCACGAGATCTAGCGACCTCATGTGCGATTTCTGCGAGATGGTGCGGGCGCAGACATCGTACTGAACGATGATAATGACCGACCTCATAGAGGAAGAGCGGCTGATGTTTTCTTGGAAACAAAAGATATTGCATGCTTGGCATGGTCTGCTCGCTCTCCCGATTTGAATCCCATAGAGCATCTCTGGGGTGCACTAGGAAGATGGGTTGCATCACGTCGGCATCCACCAACCACATTGAAGACTTGGGAGCAGCTCTACAGGATGATTCAAATGGCTGTGAGCACTATGTGACTTAACTTCTGCGGCCATGAGTCCCCTAGAACTTAGAACTACTTGAACCTAACTAGCCTAAGGACATCACACACATCCATGCCCGAGGCAGGATTCGAACCTGCGACCATAGCGGTCGCTCGGCTCCAGGCTGTAGCGCCTAGAACCGCACGGTCACTCCGGCCGGCAGCTCTACAGGAAGACTGATGATATCATTCACAGCATGCCCTGTAATTGCCAGGCCTGCGTTGCTGCCAGAGGTGGTCACACCCTATTCTGAGCACATTAACCCCTTGTCGGAATGTGTGTACAAATCTGTTAACTTGGAAAAGCCGAAGAACATTTTTGTCTACCGTTATGTATATTGCACTTGTTTATGCTGTGTATCATTTACGTTGTTTCTACTTTACTGTTCTGTGGCAAAATAAACACAACATTACAAAATTTCGTTTTGGTGCTTTAATTTTGGACGCCGATGTTGACTAACTACAGCTCACACAGTAGTGTTTGTGCAGTTACATTTCCGACGCTCCATTGGTGAACGGAATGAGAAGAAACCTTATTATGTGGTACAATGGGAGTGCACCCTGCTACGCACTTGAAAGTCATTTTCAGAGTATATATATATATATCGATGCAACATCGATTTTCGGCTCAGTGATGTGAGGCTGTGTTGATATGAACACATCCCCATCTGATCGAACAGTCGTCGGGTGCACTGCCGGTTCATAGTGTCCAACGGGAACAACACATCGGCGATCAGGCAAGTCGCCATTGTTAGGTGCGCCGACGAGCCGAGCTCCTGAGGACGGGCTGCCGACAGTACAAATGGCTCTGAGCACTATGGGACTTAACTTCTGAGGTCATCAGTCCCCCAGAACGTAGAGTAATTAAACCCAACTAACCTAAGGACATCACACTCATCCATGCCCGAGTCAGGATTCGATCCTGCGACCGTAGCGGTCGCGCGGTTCCAGAGTGTAGCGCCTAGAACCGCTCGGCCACTTCGTGGAGTGTTCGAGCAACAAATACGACAGAGAAATTGAAGAATCACATTCGCATCTGAGCGTGAGATCACCGAGCAGTAGGTTTATGTGCAGGGTGTATCGATGTTTACTTGTCAGCTGATCGAATCCTCTGACTGGCTCTGCCCAATTCATCGATGACACAAAAAGTGAGGAGACATTCGAAAAAAAGAAAAAGAAAAACAGAACGAGCAAAGAGGCTTCAATAGAGAAAAATCCGAATAAAAGCACTTCTCACTCTGTGGACATTTTGTTTGGTGACGCAGGAAGTCGGTGTGCCAGTCCGCGGCACAGACGTTGCTTGTTCGCGGGACATCACTTGCGCTGCAGGCTCGCTTCCAGCCCACTACACACTCTGCTGTGCTGATCTCAATGCGGGGGAGACTGAGTCACAGGCAGGCTGCCGCTCTGTGTTGGGGCAGCAGGGTTGGCGGTGGGGGGGCCTTTGGACCGAGTCCTGGGAATGCGGCAGCTGCCAACCCCCCAGCACGGCAGCACGGAGCGAGCAGACAGAGGCCGTCCGACCGCCTCCAACTCCACTGTGCGGAAGGATCGCGAGGAATCGATGCGTCGCTGCCGTCGGCCGTTCGCTGCTCCTGCAAGGCCTGTTTTAATCGAATCGGCTCTCCCCTCGCATTACGACCAGCTGCGTCCAGTTCTCGCAGCAGGTTGGGGAACAAATATCGAATGTTGTGTCCGTGACGATGGTACACACCTTTTGGCCGCTATGAGCGGAGGGAAACTTGGGGCGGCGCTAAGTGGCTCCGCCAGCTGTCGCGCCAACGTATCATGGTATGGAGCCCACTAGTCCACGGAAACTAGTGGCGTAGTGAGCAGCTAATGTGGAGAGATACGGACAGTGGAGGACTGATGGAGCATGTTCTTCACACGCCTGTGGAGCACGGAGAGGGGACGAATAAGTCTCGCGTAACCACTTGGAAGACTTCCTAGGAAAATACACTATTGGCCATTAAAATTGCTACACCACGAAGATAATGTGCTATCAGCTCGGAGACCATGGCTGCTGTTACATTTGACGCTGCATCACAGACAGGAGCGCCTGCGATGGTGTTCTCAACGACGAACCTGGGTGCACGAATGACAAAACGTCATTTTTTTCGGGTGAATCCAGGTTCTGTTTACACCATCGCGATGGTCGCATCCGTTTTTAGCAACATCGCGGTAAACGCACATTCGAAGCGTGTATTCGTCATCGCCATACTGGCGTATCGCCCGGCGTGATGGTATGGGGTGCCATTGGTTACACGTCTGGGTCACCTCTTGTTCACATTGACGACGCTTTGAACAGTGGACGTTACATTTCAGATGTGCCATGACCCGTGGCTCTACCCTTCACTCGATCCCTGCGAAACCCTACATTTCAGCAGGATAATGCACGACCGCATGTTGCAGGTCCTGTACAGGCCTTTCTCGATATAGAATATGTTCGACTGCTGTCCTGGCCAGCACATTCTCCAGATCGCCCACCAATTGAAAACGTCTGATCAATGGTGGCCAAGCAACTGGCTCGTCACAATACGCCAGTCACTACTCTTGATGAACTGTGGTATCGTGTTGAAGCTACATGGGCAGCTGTACCGGTACACGCCATCCAAGCTCTGTTTGACTGAATGCCCAGGCGTATCAAGGCCGTTATTAAGGCCAGAGGTGGTTGTTCTTGGTACTGATTTCTCAGGATCTATGTACCCAAATTGCGTGAAAGTGTAATCACATGTAAGTTCTAGTATAGTATATTTGTCCAATGAATACCCGTTTATCATCTGCATTTCTTCTTGTTGTAGCAATTTTAATGGCCTCTAGTGTAGATATAAATTGCAGGAAATAGCGACTAATCTATACTACTACTTAATAAAAAGTCGTTGTTTAACTACACTATGTGATCAAAAGTATGCGGACACCTCGCTGGAAATTACGTTACAAGTTCGTGGTGCTCTCCATCGGTAATGCTGGATTTCAATATGGAGTAGGCCCACCCTTAGCCTCGATGACAGCGTCCACTCTCGCATATGTCGTCAGGTGCTGGAAGGTTTCTTGTAGAACAGCAGCCCATTCTTCACAGAGTGCTGCACTGAGGAGAGGTATAGACGACGGTCGGTGAGGCATGGCACGAAGTCGGCGTTCCAAAACATCCCAAAGCTGTTATATAGGATTCAGGTCAGGACTCTGGTACAGGTCAATCCATTACAGGGATGTTATTGTCGTGCAACCACTCCGCTACAGGCCGTGCATTATGGACAGGTGCTAGATCGTGTTGAAAGAAACAGTCGCCATCCCCGAATTGCTCTTCAACAGTGGGAAGCAAGAAGGTGCTCAAAACATCAATATAGGCCTGTGATGTGATAGTGCCATGCAAAACAAGATTAGATGCGAGCCCCCTCCATGAAAAACACGACCATACCATTACACCACTGCCTACGAATTTTACCGTAGTCACTACACACGCTGGCAGATGACGTTGAACGGGCATTAGCCATGCCCACACCCTGTCATCGGATCGCCACGTTCTGTACCGTGATTCATCTATCAACACACCGTTTTTCAACTCTTCAATCGTCCAATGTTTACGCTCCTTACACCAAGCGAGGCGTCGTTCGGCATTTACCGTAGTGATGTGTGGCTTATGAGCAGTCACTCTCACCATGAAATCAAAGCTTTCTCACCTCCCGCCGAACTGTCATAGTACTTGCAGTGGATGCTGAAGCAGTTTGGAATTCCTGTGTGATGGGTATTCGTCATACCCAAAATCTGCCACCTGATCGTCACATTGTGTACCATGATTATTCACCCCACACAACGCTTTTACACTGTTCAATCGTCCATTGTACGCTCCTTACAATAAGTGACCCATCGTTTGGCATTTACTGGCGTGATGTATGGCTTATGAGCAGCCGCTCCACCATGAAATCCAAGTTTTCTCACCTCCCAACTAACTGTCATGGTACTTGCAGTGCATCCTGATGCAGTTTGGAATTCGTGTGTGATGGTTTGGATAGACGTCTGCCTGTTACACATTACAACCCTGTTCTACTATCGGCAGTCTCTGTCAGTCAACAGACGAGGTCGGCCTGGACGCCTTTGTGCTGTACGTGTCCCTTCACGTTTCCATGTCATTGCCACAATGGGAACAGTGGACCTATGAATGTTTATGAGAGTGGAAATCTCGCGTACAGACGTATGACACAATTGACACCCAATCAACTGACCACGTTTGAAGTCTGTGAGTTCCGCTGAGCGCCCCATTCTGCTCTCTCACGACGTCTAATGACTACTAAGGTCGCTGATATGGAGTACCCGGCAGTAGGTGGCAGCACAATGCACGCAATATGAAAAACGTATGTTTTTGGGGCGTGTCCGGATACCTTTGATCACATAGTGTATTTGTTACCAAAAAAGTACTTCACCGATTTTCTTCAAAAATATTACACGATACTTTGATAGACATTCACACAATCATAGGCTACAATTTTGTTTTAAATAGCAATGTACAAGTCTTCTGTCTAAACCTACTGCGAGAAAGAAACTTCCTTGCCCTGCTCTGCTGTAAAAATGTGCGGCTTTGTTTTCTTTCTTGCAGTCAGTTTTAACTATTGTAGCAGGGCATTTAAACCAATACACAGATTGATTCTCTCATTTACATTCTTCCCCATTATAATTTTTTTTAATAAAAATGTCTACGTAACAATGTGATCTTTTGTTTACTTCCTCACAGTTGATTTCCACTAACAGCAGGAATATCGTATTTATAGCTCTTGGGCTTATGATTAGAATACTATTAGGCAATCTGATTCTGAATTAACAATAAACAAGGCTCTAGGTCACACAGAGCGAGGAAGAGGAGATGCGGGGGTGATGTAGAGAGCGGATGGGGTGATGGACAGAGAGGGGGGAAAGAGCGATTGACAGAGAAGTGGGGTAAAAGTATATGGACAGATGGAGGGGTGGGGGGAGAAGGTGATTTACTGGCAGAGGCGACAGGAGGAGAACATGGACAAAGAGAGGCAAGGGAGGAGGTCAACAGAGAGACGGAGCTGAAGGACATTAGAAAGTACATCCAATTTACATAAATATTTAGCAACTGCAAAGCATTGCCAGTTCACTAGTACACAACATTTACAACAATCAAGAGAATGGAAGCGCAAGAGGAAAGAACTAAGTTTACGAAGGATGTAAGACAGGGATGCAGCATTTTGGTTGGTTTTTTGGTTTGGTTTGTCATGGGACCAAACCACAGCGTCATCAGTCCCTTGCAGTATTTCACCCTTTGTGTTTAATCTATACTGAGTGTTTCCGTAAGAGTGTGTAAATTTAACAGGACGTAGAGGATGCTCCACTGAATAATTTGAGGTAGGGAACCTGGGGTCGGAGAAGCCATCTTAAGGAGATAACAGGAATTAAATCACGTTACTGTGAACATTTTATTTAAATTACTTAACTGGAAATACCATCATTGACACAATGAACGTTCCTCTTGTACTGTATCTTATAAAATGTTCTGGAACTGATTGCCATCAAGCATGACATCGACGAACAAGCTTCTGACGCACCCTGACAAATATTCCGCTTGTCTTTCGAATCAAATCAAGGGCAGATACAATTCTGGCAACTAATTCCTTCTCCGTATGTTCTGAGGTTACATACACAAGTGACTTTAGATATCCCCATAGGAAATAATCACGGGGATTTAGGTCAGGTGACCTGTCAGGCCACGGAATAGGACCTCACGTTCCAGTCTAGTGTCCAGGAAATACTGTACCATCACTGGTCCATCGTATTCTACAGTAAGTCTCTGAATAGCACTGAGTAATGAATGGGTATGTCGTTGATTCACAGCACGTTATTTCCTGGAATAACGTAAATACGATACAACAGAGCCACATTATGGAGACGTAAAGTGAACAAAACCTGCATCATGACTCCCTAGTAATCAGGCTCGTCCCCCCTGTTTCCTTGCAGGAAACAAAGAACGTACATACAAATAAATAGCAGAATTCGTGTAAACTTGTAAGCTTGTTAGTCGTAAATAAGCTGGAAAACAGTAATGCTAGATAAAGCGGTAGACAAGTTTGCTTCAGTATCTCGTTAAGCTGGCTTCTCCCATTCCTGGTTACCTACCTCAAACCGTTCAGTGGAGCATTCTCTATGTCCTGTTACATTTTTGGACGCTCTTACGGGAACACCCTGTACATCGAAGAAGCAGTGACAACAATAAAAATAAGTTTGAGGAGTGAGAATAAAATTGATTGGGAAAGGGTATCAATGACAAACAGTTAAGAAAAGGATAGATTGCTACTCATCGTGAACGTGACACGATGAATGTCAGACAAGCACAACGAAAAGACTGTTACACACTGAGCTTTCGAGAAAGACTTCCTCAGAAAAGAAAGAAAAACACACTTTCAGACAAGCAGCCACAACTCACGCACACGTGACCGATGTCTCCGACCGCTCTAGCCGGATTCAGGTCCTACTCTGAGATGAAGAAGCAAAGGAAGAACATATTAATGGTACAGTTCAGTGATGACACTGCTATCTTCAATGAATGTGAAGAATAATTGCAGGAGCTGTTGAATTGAACGAACAGTCTGAGTAGTATGGAATACGGATTGAAAATAAGTCAAATAAAGTAAAAAGAAATCAGCAGTAGCAAAAATTAGATTACCGATAAGCTTAATATCAAATTTTGGGAGCACGAAGTAGTCGAAGTGAATGGATTTTGCAAACCTTGGAAACAAAGTAATACATGCCAGGCGAAACAAGGATGATCTAAAAAGCAAATCAACAGCGGCAAAAAGAACACTCTTCGTCATAAAATGTACGAAAAGGCGACCTTATTTTGAGGAAGTAACGTCTGCGAATGTAAGTTTGAATTATAACTTTGTATGACAGTGAATCATGGAGTACGGGAAAGCCGGCAAGGAAGAGAATCTAACCGTCTCATATGTTATACTATAGGAGGATATTGAAAATTAGGTGGACTGATGCGCCAAGAGATGAATAGGATCTTCGACGAATCGACAACGAGAGGAACATACAGAATACACTGACTAGAAAGAGGGACAATATGTCAGAACGCGTATTAAGATATCAGTGGATAACTTCCATAGTTCTAGAGGGTGCTGTAGAGGTTAACAGCTGAAGGGGAAGACAGAGCTTAGAATATATACGATAAATGATGGAAGATGCAGGGTACAAGTGCTGCACTGAGATGAGGAAGTTGGCGCAAGGAACAAGCTCTTGACTGGCCACATCAAACAACTCACAGTACTTATGATTGAAAGTAAAGGAAATAGTTGATTCCAAATGGGAATTGGTTGATGGGCTTAGTGTATGGACTGAGAAGTCTCTGGCTCGTTGGTTGATTTGGGGGAGGGAGCCAGACAGCAGGTCATCAGTCCCATCGGGTTAGCAAAGGATTGGGAAGGAACTCGTCCTTTCAAAGGAACCATCTCGGAATATGCCTGATTCGTTTTAGGGACATCACGGAAAACCTAAATCAGGATGGCCGGACACGGGTTTGAATCGTCGTCCTCCCGAATGAGATTGCAATGTGCTAACCACTGCGCCACCTCGCTCGATGAGAAGTCTCTAATGATGGGAGGGTGTGGTAGCTAGGGAACCTGATGATGTCTTTTGCCTATGTGTAAGGCCTTGATGTACTCTATTTTCGACTACAGAAACACCATACACGGCAACGCAACAGTATCTGCTTTGCAGAGAGCGTATGTTCTCCATTGTATAGTGATCCGCCCCACCCTTGGGACTTGAGCAGACTGTCACCAACGTACTGTTAATGGAAGCTACAGAAACGCCGTCAAGGATATCAAGATAGATGTTCCATATTCCTGTGGGCTAACACAACCATCACGGCGGAAAACAACTAAACAAACTACTCTGCTGGTAAGAAGGTATGGAAAGTGTCGAAGTTGTTATCAATAGTTCTACAGGACATTTAATTACCTTCGACTTGATGTCCATTTGATGTCTTCTTTAAAAGAGGCCTGCTGTAATATTTCCAAACGATTTAAGAAACGGGACCTGCATCAGTACGTATTAGAGCAAGTTGGTGAACGACATTGGCCAGAATAGCCTGTATACGAGTATACGCAGGTTGATCTAAAATATGAGAGGCAGCCGGATTCTCACTCTTCAGTCCATGTAACGACACCAATCAAATTACTGTACTTCCTCGTGAAATCTCCGTCTAGCCAGTGGAGTTACTGGCCATAAGGGATATCTTTTGCAATGTAATGCAAACATTTAATTTCAGATTGATACATATCAATTCCCAACATGTTTTGGAAAAATTGTGAAATCCAAGATTAGACGAACAGATAAACTGAGGATATATTTTATACTATTTCAGAACCAAGGAGAAACGATGTAGACATCTATTTGCTACAGATACAAGTGCCCATTCATACATAAGTTTACCACTCACCTCACCAGCACAGTTGTAAACAGCAGTTCAGATAATATATCCCGTCAAGACGTCGTTCAGTGCTAAACACTAAGCCGGCCGACAACTTGCACGAAAACTAAGTCCACAACCGCTACTAAAATCTTTGTAAATAAGATAGCGGTTGCCGCCAACTGAGAACCGCATTCGTTGACACAGGAACTCTCAGTTCGGTCGTGCAGTGATTGCCTGGAGGGACCTGGCGAGATTTCGCAGACAATGAAAGGATATCATTTAGTTCCATTACAATGGACTTTGAGTACCTACTGGCAAGGTTTAAAGTAGATTATAACCATGCTAAAGAGAAGTGTGTGCGGAGGAAGTAGATTAAGGACGGAGAAATGCACACCGTGCTTTAATAACACAAATCGGGAAAATACTGAGAGATTGTAGCACTCTAGGTTCGAAACGAACGTGGAAACGTCGAGAGGCAAGAATTAGTAGAAATTCGTGCGTCTATAAAAAGATCGATGCGCGAAGCACACAACTTCCATTGTCATGCCTCAGCGAAATATCTGGCCCAGGATACCCTAAAATTCCGGTCCTATATAGAATCATTAAGGGGGTGGAAGGCTCCTATCCAGTCACCCGGCTACCAGTCAGGTGTGACAAGAGAACATAGGAAAAGGAAAACTGAAGTTTTAAACTTCGCGTTTCAGAAATCATTCACTCCGGAGGATCGTATAAACACATCAACGTTTGAGCGTGACGCGGACACGTGGAGGAGGACATAGAAATAGGCACACCTGGCGCACAGAAGCAACCAATGCCTGAACTAGAGCGATAGGGGTGGGGGTGGGAAATGACAATCAACACGCCGGCCTCACTATCTCTATTTTGTATCGGCGTCATTAACGGATACACACCTACATCTATATTGACATGGTTATCCTGAAAATCACGCTGGCAGAGGGTTCATCGAACCACCTTCACGATAATACTCTATTATTCCACTCTCGAACAGTACGCCGGAAAAACGAACACCTATATCTTTCAGTGAGAGCTATGATTTCCCTTATATTATTATGACAATCGTTTCTCCCTATGCAGGTCAGCGTCAACAAAATGTTTTCACATTTTGAGGAGAAAGTTGGTGGTTGAAATTTCGTGGGGAGATCCTGCCGCAACGAGAAACGCCTTTTTTTAATGATGTCCGAAAGAACAAATACCATTGGTGATCTTGCAGCTCTCGCAGAATGAAATTGCAATGAAATCCAGACCTTTAGCTGCTTACAGGCGTTGATAAATATCAACATGGAGAGTTGAAAATGTGTGCCCCGACTGGGACTCGAACTCGGGATCTCCTGCTTACATGGCAGACGCTCTGTTCTTTTCTTTTTTAATGATTTTTTTATCTTATTTTATCACGAGCTGCTACCTTACCATTTTTTTGTCTGCAATGTCCAAATTTTGACAAATACTGGCTAATTAGAAATTAATGAAGTAAGGAAATGAATGAAACTGAAAATGTCCGAATGAAAATGACATGACGTCATCGCTGATAGTACAAATACAAAAGAAACATGCTCCTCTAGCAATGAAATGAAATTCATCACCACCCGACGGTCAATAGAGCTATAGAGCCATCTATCGACCCATTCTCCAGACGGTGATGTAAGACTGGGTGGTCTTCTCGAAAATAATTAAGGCTCCGGTTAAGTGCGGTGCCTGTCTATCTTGGTTTAACTTCGTCTATCTCATGTCTCACATGTCACACCCCATCTGGCCGGCGGGTCGGTAAATGTCGGCAGCAGATAATTAGCCAAGTCTTGCGTATATTTCTTATGCTGTTGCAGCTTTGCGTGTCCATCGAGGAGAAAATGCCAAAAATCCATTTTGTCGTTTTCCGATTCGTTGTAGACGTAGCCCACAACTATTCATTCCCCGTACCCATGTCACTGCATTTGTTTTACGCACCTGAAAATAAGATTCTTGGGGGAAAAAAGTGTGTCCGACGAAATTGTGTGAGGGGCGGAGCGTAACAGGAAGGCCAGTATCTGTCGTGCCGAGTGCCACGCCGCAGCCGGCCCACTACACGCTGAACGATGTTCATCAGTGTCCACTGTTGCACAGCCTAAACATAGTGGAGTGTCTGCCAAATGAATCGCATGCCGCCGTTGGTTCGTTGCGAACTTCCTATTTACCATCACGTACCATATTGGGCGTACCGAAGTTGGGAGGTAAACGTTCCGTATCTCGCGCCACATCTGTCGCCAGTTCTTGTCTGGTTACTTCTTTTCCAGGGTATTCCCGGGGCACCGGCGCAATAATATCTTGTGAACATCTCGCGTCGTCGGTAGTCGTGTTGTTGGAAAGGCTTCTCTGACATACATGTGACATCTTCGGTGAAACATGGCTCACACTGATTGGGGGTACCATTGATGTAGGCGCAAGTGCATTGGCCAACGCACCAGAGATACTGCGAAATCGACCGCGCCTCTGTTGAAAAACCGTTCTGACAAAAACGCCCGTGCCTTTTCATATACGTTCACCAGACGAAGTCCACCCTTTCCCGCTGGTAGCGTAAGCGTTGTATATTGGATCTTAAACAGGTGTCCCACACTCACGTAAGTTCTGAAAGATGCTTGTATCCACGTTGCCACTGTGAGCGTTAAAGGCAGGACATGCGCTACATGAGTGAATCTAGGTACACGTTAACATAGGCCACGCTCTGAATCATATCCATCGCTCTTAATTTCTGTAACAGCACCATTGTCCGCATCACCTTCAATATCCGTCGGTAGTCATCCGCTGCTGTCCGCTGCACATCTGAGTGGAGCGTGACACCTAAACATTTCATGGTGTTAATTAACATGAGCGGGCCTTCCTCCTCCGGTCGTAATCCTCGACAGACATTCATGCAGCGTGACTTCTGTAGAATAAGCACGCTTCCCGCCGCCATCCCGTATCGCAGAACCCATGCCAGCGCCGTACGTACTTGGTCGCCTGCCCGTGCCAGCAGCGTCACATCGTCAGCATAAGCGCGGCAATGAAAGTTCAGCTGTGGCAACGGCACTCCCTCCAGCCGTTTTCGGAGACTTTGTAGCCAGGCTTCCAACGCCATCGCCTACAAAAATGTCGACAGGGGGCGACGTTGGCGAACTGACCATGAAATGACAATGTAGTCAGTGCCCCGCTCATTCACTGAGACCTTGGATCGCGAAAGAACAGATGTCCGAAAGAAGAGATACCATCTTCATATAGATAAGGCTTACAGGCCAATGATCTTCTTCAGTGTTGATGCACTCACATTGTCCGTACTCTAACGGGAATCGGTAAACTGACTGCCGCGAGTAATGAATATAACGGTCAGGGGCACTACAAATGTAGTGCGTGGACAGGAAGTTGGAAGTGTGGGTCTTGCAAGGAGCGCACCGGGGCTAAGTACCTTCAGTCGCGTTATCCTCTGTGTTCTTGGTGGTTCAATTGGACAGAGCGTCTTCCATGAAAGCAGAAGATCCCGGGCTCGAGTCCCCGTCGGGGCACACATTTTCAACTCTCCATGTTGATATTTATCAACGCCTGTAAGCAGCTAAAGGTCTGGATTTCAATGTAATTTTATTTATTTAATGATGTCCACCCCAAATCCTGTATCATCTGCGTGACACTCTCTCCTTTATTTCTCGATAATACAAAACGTACTGGCATTCTTTGAACTTTCTCGATGTACTCCGTTAATTCTGTTTGGTAAGGATCCCAGACCGCGCAACAGTACTCCAAAAGACGACGGACAAGCACACAGTAAGCAGTCTCTTTAGCATATCTGTTGCGTCTTCTAAGTGTTCTACCATTAATAAACTGCAGTCTTTAGTTTGTCTTCCCCACAACATTTTCTACATGTTCTTCCCAAATTAAAGTTGTTGCCAATTGTAATTCCTAAGTATTTAGTAGAATTTACGGCATTTAGATTTCATTTATCGTATAACCCATGTTTTAACGGATTCCTTTTACACTTTTCATTGTTTAGGATTGATTGCCAAGTTTGGCACCATACAGATATCTTTTCTAAATCGTTTCGCAATTTTTTTGATCTTCTGATGACTTCAGTAGACGATAAACGACAGCATCACCTGCAAATAATTTAAGATGACCATTTATATGGATAAAAAACAGCAGATGGGCTACAGCACTACCCTGAGAAACGCTGCAAATCACTTCTATTTTACCTGACGACTTTCCATCAATGACTACGAACTACGACCTTTGTGACTGGAAATCACGAATCCAGTCTCATGCCTGAGACGATATTCCATAAGCGTGCAATTTGTTCACAAGCCACTTGTGAGGTAAGGTGCCAAAAGCCTTCTGGAAATCTAGAAATGCGGAATCAATTTGAAATCTCTTGTCAATAGCACTCAACACTTCGTGTGAGTAAAGATAAGGCTGTAGGAACGGCCGTCATTCGTATTAGGCTGCGACGCTAGTACTACCATGCACATTTATTCGAATCAGTCTCAGTTCTGAACATGGCTGTTACTCAGCAACCGTATACTAGTTTCAACATATAATTATACAGCCGACCGGCTGCATGTAACTCATAGGTACATTGACTTATATTTCGACACCTACTTGGGGTGTCTTCGTCAGAACGAAATTTTCCTAAATCCTATAAAATAATATATAGAAAATTAGGTACGACAAAAACCACATTAACAAGGTGACAATTTACACGACGAATGAAGGTTACTTACGTCAAATTACATTACTGAAAAGAACGGTCAGAGTTTAGAGACTCTTTAGTCTGATGTTGTTCCCAGGTGGGCACACGTGACAAAGGCTAGAACGTTTTATTTCACTTTTGACTTGAACACAGCTGCACTAAACTCTGACCATTGGTTTTTAGCAATGTAATTTTACATAAGTAACCTCTGTATGTAACGAAAATTGTCATCTTGGTTAATGTGGTTTTTGTCGTACCTATTTTTCTATGTATTATTTTGTAGGATTTAGCAAAATTTCATTCTGATGAAACACTCCTAATAGGTGTCGAAACCTAGGTCATTGTACCTACCAGTTACGTGCAACCGGCTGGCTATATAATCCTATGTTGGCTCTAGTCGCTGGAAGGTATAATCAGTATCAAACTGACGAAAGTTATCTAATCATATAATATTGACGTCGACCAAGTATAAGGATATTAATAAAAACCAGCACAGCTGTGTTGTTTCACATTTATTACGACACGGCCGGTTGCGTGCAAAAGAACAATATCAGGTTACGCTGCCAACAGTCTTCATAAGAAATTCTCACAGAGTTGCGTCAGTATTATTATGTAAGAAGTTTTGATATCTTATGTAAGTCATGATATTGACACAACTCTGATGATGACTGTTGGGAATGTAACCTGATGAAGCTCAAAGCTCGTAAAGCATGCATTTTAGTGCGTATGTTTACTAGACTCTTTTCCCTCCGAATGATCGTTCCTGTAACATCTCTGAATATTGACAGTTGCTCCTAGGTCCATCAGTATTTACAGTGCTTCGTGACGTATCTAGCCGCCATGTTTCCTTAGCTGCGACTCTCCTATTGTGTCGCACTCGGCGGCTGATCGCTTGTGTGAAGGTGACGGAGCTAGCTGGTAACGCCGAACCCAGTGGAAAGAGAGAAGGTAGTGAGAGAGGACGAGTGCCACCAGCTCCTTACTGGCCACTGCCCAGGAAACTCGCAGTGGTCCAAAGCCTTGGTGAGGAACGGCAGTACATGGGTCCTGCTGGCTGTGAGCGCCTGGTAGTTCCGCTGCTCTGCCAGTCCGATGGCTGTGCGCACGCTTATGGCACGCGATCTTGTCATCTCCTCTGATCCATCAACAGGCTATCTACCTCCGTACACGGTATACTGTGTTTGTTTCTGTCCATTATGATTGTGTTAAATCGACAATTTTTTAAAAAAAATATGGATGTTCGCGTGTACAGTGTGTGTGTACGTTACACTGCTCGTCCTAAATCGCAGCACCGACGCCAGCCAAACATGGTACAGATATCTATTACTGTCTGGAAAGTATCACTGTCGGAGTAACAAACAACCACCAGTCAATAGGGTGGAGGTGGGCGTGAAAAAGCACTGAAGCTCACCACGTGAGAATAACGACACTTCAGTTATCTAGTATGTGAGAATGAGACAATGCAACAAACATTACACACAATCTCAGACCTTTGCGAAAGTTATTCTCGCTGACAACCCCCACAATACTGTGAAGGAAAAATGTTTATCGCGTACAACATGTTTCCTATTCATGCATTGAAACTGCCACATGTCGCATGACGTTTTAATTTATTAATTCCTTATAATATCTATTTTCGTGACACCTTTTGCAGACTTTATTGACATATAACACTGAATGTACCAGAAAGATTACGTCGTTCTACGACTCTTAGTTCAGGAGAGACGACTTCATAAATACTGAATGCGTGGAAAACTACCGCGTCGTGCAAGACAATAAAATTTATTACTTCATTGTACTAATAATATTCACAACAATTTTTGCTGACAGTATTCACTTTGTCGCTGAATGTATCTACAGAAATAATATATTTCAGCAGAAATGACGTCAAATACTGAGATGTGAGAAAAAACTGCTACAGCATTCACGACCTTTTTGATTTATTACTTCTTTTCCACTAACTGTATTCGCAACACATATCTCAGACAGTATCCACTTGTGGTGCTGAATGTACCTTCAAAAATACATCAGTATACGATCTTACATCAGTAGATATGACGTCAGATACTGAGATGCAAGAAAAAAATGGCCACACCATACATGGCGTTTTAATCTATTACTTCTTTACTAGTAACTCTATCAACAACACATTTCGCAGATAGCATCTACATATACCGCTGAATGTATCCACGACATCATATCATTGTACGAGAAATACATCACGAGGTATGACGTCACAAACACTGAAATGAGACATGAAACTTCCGCATCATGAATGACGTTTTAATTCATTACTTCTTTAGAACTACCTCTGTTCGCAATACATTTCACTGACAATATGCACATATACCACTGGATGTACCTGCAAAGTTGTATCCTTGTACAGCACGTATTTCGGGACGTATTACGTCATAAACTTTACGCTCTGCGGAAATGAAACTGCAACGCGAAACTCCTAGACATAACAGGTGAAATATGTGCACAAATACGAAACAATATGTTAAATATGTGTGAAATATATTTGACATGTGCCTATGCGAGTAATGCCATGGGTAAAGAGTTTATTCTTAACCGCTGGAACGATTTCAGTCAGATTCGGTATACGTGTTATTTACATACTGGAAAGAAATACTGTAGGGGTAATAAACGCCAGTGAGTTGACGTGGAGGGAGAAGGGAGGACGAGTAGATATACAGATAGCAAAGCGCAAGAAGAAGAAAGGCAGAGGTAGGAGGAGGAGGAGGAGGAAGAGATGGACACATAGACGAAAGTGGAAAATGGAAAAAGAGAGGGGAGAGGAGTAGATGCACAGAGAGAAAGTAAAGAGGAGGAGACTGACAGAGACAGCGAGAGGAAGAGAGGGGCGGAGAGATGGGAAGGAAGAGATGAACAGACAGAGGGTGAGGGGGAAATGGACAGAGAGAGGGATGAGGAGATGGATACAGAATGATAAGGGTATGAGACGAATAGGGAGAGGGGAGGAAGTGATGGAGAAAGAGAATGGAAGGTGAAGATAGACAAAGAGGGGGAAGAGAGGATTGATAAAAGAGGGAGAGAGGGAGATGAAATTAGGGGGAGAAGAGGAGGTGCATACAGATAGAAGACTGGAAAAAATAAAGACCTAGACAACGCCATGTTTCTCGGCTCAGTTCATAAATAAATGAAGACCAAATAATAATGTCGATTTTGTGTATAAAAGTGTATTGTTTCTTACATTCAAATAAATAGGATATTATTGTGTGCCTTTTGTGGCAAAACTTATATCGTTGAAGAGAAATGACAACGAAATGAAATTAATTTTTTAATTGGTGAGGCTAAGAATATGGAGCAGCCAAGTGCGAAACATGATATTTCTTACAACTTTTGTACGACGTTTAAATTGACGTCAACGGTGTATTACATGACTATTTTATTCACACGTTACACAGAAAAAGACACTGGATGCCAATGAATTTTAATTGTTTTCCTTTTCCCGAAAGGACGAATGTCTGGTACTACCACTTTCTGAGCAATGCTAATTCGAAGTTAAACTTTAAATCTGCCGTCTGTAAGTGAGCTTCTGCACATAGATTTCGTTCTTTTCAACTGCGGGAAGAAGTTTTTCGCTCATTTATTTACATCTAAATATCGACATAATCGTAGCTGCAAACTTGTGAATTCTTGAAAGTTTATGATGAGGAATATTTTCACACGATTAAACAAGACTTATTTTATTACGAAATTTATCACGCAACTACATGTCACACTGTAGGTCTGTAAGTTACAATTGAAGCTAGCCATTCTGCTTTCACGTCTTGTAAACTGAGGTTGATGTTTCTGACTTTGGCTTCGAATTCCCTAATCCGGCCACATTGCTGGTTTCCAACTGTTTACACAAAGCTACTCTCCACTTTCAGCCCTGCGCCATTATATACGAGTACTTATAGTAGCGTGCAAGGCGTCGTCGAACGTAACACAGAGTCGTTCGTCTGAAGACAGAGCTCAATTCGTCCTTTTCTTGCGCTACATCGTGACGTCTGGCCGTCCAGTTTCACCGCCAGCTCTCCGTAGGCAGGCGGCGAGCGAGCGTCAGCATTCTCGCTCGCCAAATCGCCTCCGGAGAGCCCCGTCGCAGAGTAGTACTGTTTGGAAAGTGTCGCAGATAGTCTCTGGCCATTAACATTGGTACACCAAGAAGAAATGCAGATGATAACTGTTGTGGTTGGCAGGAGAGCCAACCTCGTATTTGTAAAAGAGGCCGAAATGCACGCGTCTCAGCTCACGCAGGCTGGCGTGAGGTCTGGAATATGACAAGGGAATTAGAATTGAGATAAACGGACGTAGCTGGTGGAATACTTAACTTTAATCCATTAATGACGAACGTCGCTCTTTATGGTACATGATTCACAATATCAATAGTACGGATACTGGCGCCTTGCTATGTCGTAGCAAATAACGTAGCTGAAGGCTGTGCTAACTATCGTCTCGGCAAATGGGAGCGTAGAAGTCAGTGAACCATCGCTAGCAAAGTCGGCTGTACAACTGGGGCGAGTGCTAGGAAGTCTCTCTAGACCTGCCGTGTGGCGGCGCTCTGTCTGCAATCATTGATAGTGACGATAAGCGGGTCCGACGTATACTACCGGACTGCGGCCGATTTAAAGGCTACCACCTAGCAAGTATGGTGTCTAGCGGTGACACCACAATAACCGAGTATTCATTGGACAAAAATATTATACTAGAACTGACCGGCGATTACATTTTCCCGCAGTCTGGGTTCGTAGATCCAGAGAAATCAGTACCCAGAACAACCACCTCTGGTCGTAATAGCGGCCTTGATACGCCTGGGCATTGAGTCAAACAGTGCTTGGATGGGGTGTACAGGTACAGCTGCCCATGCAACTTCAACAAGATCCCACAGTTGATCAAGAGTAGTGACTGGCGTATTGTGACGAGCCGGTAACTCCGCCACCATTGACCAGACGTTTTCAATTGGTGAGCGATCTGGAGAATGGAATGATCATATAAAAGTTGATCGTCGGTAAAGCAGATTCCAGACTGAGATTCATTGGAAGAATCCCAAGGAAATGCAATCCGACAACAAAGGAAGTAGGTTACAGTACGCTTGTTCTCCCACTTCTTGAATACTCCTCAGCAGTGTGGGATCCGCACCAGATACGGTTGATAGAAGAGATAGAGAAGATCCAACGGAGAGCAGCGCGCTTCGTTACAGGATCATTTAGTAATCGCGAAAGCGTTACGGAGATGATAGATAAACTCCAGTGGAAGACTCTGCAGGAGAGACGCTCAGTAGCTCGGTACGGGCTTTTGTTAAAGCTCCGAGAAAATACCTTCACCGAAGAGTCAAGCAGTATATTTCTCCCTCCTATGTATGTCTCGCGAAGAGACCATCAGGATAAAACCAGAGAGATTAGAGCCCACACAGAAGCATACCGACAAACCATCTTTCCACGTACAATAGGAGACTGGAATAGAAGGGAGAACCGATAGAGGTACTCAGGGTACCCTCCGCCACACACCGTCAGGTGGCTTGCGGAGTATGGATGTAGATGTATGTATGTAGATGTAGGTAGATGTAGAATGTGCTGGCCAGGGCAGCAGTAGAACGTTTTCTGTATCCAGAAAGGCCTGTATAGGACCTGCAACATGCGGTCGTGCATTATCCTGCTGAAATGTAGGATTTCACAAGGATCGAATGAAGGGTAGAGCCACGAGTGGTAACACATGTGAAATGTGATGTCCACTGTTCAAAGTGCCGTCAATGTGAACTAAAGGTGATCGAGACGTGTAACCAATGGCATCCCATACCATCAAGCCGGGTGATACCCTAGTATGGCGATGACGAATACACGCTTCCACTGTACATTCACCGCGATGTCGCCAAACACGGATGCGAACATCATGATGCTGTAAAAAGAACCTCGATTCATCCGAAAAAATGACGTTTTGCCATTCTTGCACCCAGGTTCGTCGTTGAGTACACCATCGCAAGCGCTCCAGTGTGTGATGCAGCGTCAAGGGTAGCAGCAGCCATGGTCTCCGAGCTGGTAGTCCATGCTGCTGCAAACGTCGTCGAACTGTTCGTGCAGATGGTTGTCGTCTTGCAAACGTCCCCATCTATTGACTCAGGGATCGAGACGTGGCTGCACTATCCGTTACAGCCATGCAAAAAAGATGCCTGTCATCTCGACTCCTAGTGACACGAGGCCGTTGGGATCCAGCACGGCGTTCCGTATTACTCTCCTGAACCCACCGATTCTATATTTTGCTAACAGTCATTGGATCTCGACCGACGAAAGCAGCAATGTCGTGATACGATAAACCGCAATCGCGATAGGCTACAATCCGACCTCTATCAAAATCGTAGACGTGATGGTACACATTTCTCCTACTTACACGAGACATCACAAAAACTTTTCACTAGTCAACGCCGGTTAATTGCTGTTTGTGTACGAGAAATCGGTTGGAAACTTTCCTGATATCAGCACGTTGTAGGTGTCGCCACCGGCGACATCCTTGTGTGAATGCTCTGAAAAGCTAATCATTTGCATATCACAGCATCTTCTTCCTGTCGGTTAAATAAAGCGTCTGTAGTACATCTTTGTGGTGTGACAATTTTAATGACCAGTAGTGTATATGGCATCCCTTGCAGGGAAATATTAGTAGCTATATCGAGCTATATGTATCACTACCTGTTACAATCCTTCCTGTCCGAACTTTTCAGACCAGAGCACATTATCAGCATTTGTTGTGTTTTGATATAATTCCGTCTGAAGCAGGCATGACTACGTAGCTGTATTACCTTTTATCACGTTTATTATAAGACGTAAACCAACATTCATAACGCAGAGAGAGAGACAGGGAGGGAGGGAGGGAGGGAGAGAGAGAGAGAGAGAGAGAGAGAGAGAGAGAGAGAGAGAGAGAGAGCTGTTTTTTCCTTAACATTTACGGTTTTTTTCTTTACTGCTTTATCATTCATCTGCGTCACGAGATATTCGATTACATTCGTGAATACCGGACTGTTGCGCAGCGGACAAAAATACGCTAAAAATCTGATATCGTTTAGCTATACGAAAGTTCCGTCGCGTGTCCACGTAAAGATGTACCGTGCCGCACGGGACAAATATTCAAGGCCCTCAGATGTGTCACAAATGTCGCAATTATTTCCAAGACTAGATTCAATGCTTTATACCTTCCTTTTCAGATAACACAAAGCGGAAGAGAGGGAGACAGAGAGAGAGAGAGAGAGAGAGAGAGAGAGAGAGAGAGAGAGAGAGAGAAAGGAGCCATTGAGGAAACAGTTATCCGATAATTTTTAGATACATTTGCGTCATTTCTGAATTCTGGTAACCGTTCTACCATAAGTATACAGTGTGTTAATAGCCAATAAATTAAAAAGCATATAGGGTGGGGAGAAAGAACCTGATAACGTCAGAGAAAGATAGCAGCCGTCGAATAGAACAAAATTGTCTCCATAACTCTATGTCGGAAACGCACCTTTGTGAATGACGGTCACAATATTTCTGTCTCTCACCAAAGGGCCCGCCTATGTGTGTCTGTTTGCAGTAACTCGCCCTAGATAATACCTGTTGTGCTAAAGAGTGCAGTTAAGGATTGTACAACGATAGTGGTACTAGATGGACAGTCATAAGGAAGCAAACTTTAGACTGAATGTAAAAACTTCTAGCTTGTTATTATATGTTACCTTCCTCTTCTACTTCTTTTCACATACTCGGCATTTCGACCCGTCTGCGGAGATCGATAATGTAAAATGGTTCAAGGTGTTCAAAATTCTGAGTAAAATAGGCGTAGGTTCAGGGAAAGACGGATAATAAACGATATGTAGAACAACCAAGATGAAAAAATAAGAATGGAAAACGAAGAAAGAAATGTTCGGTTTAAAAACGGTGTAAGACAGGGATGTAGACCTTTGGACCTGTTGTTCCATGTACACGCTGAAGAAGCAATAACGGATTTAAAAGAAAGGTTCAAGAGTGGGATTAAAATTCAGGATGAGAGCATGTCAATGATAAGGTTTGCTGGTAACACTGCAATCGTCAGTGAAAACGAGGAATAACTGGCATAGCTGTTAACTGGAATGGACAGCGTAATAAATACACACTACGGATTGAAAGTAAACTGAAGAAAGACGAAAATAATGAGGAGTAGCAGGAATGACATTAGCGATAAACTTAAAATCAAAATTGGTGACCATTGAATAGGTGATGTTAACGAACTCTACCGCACTGGAAACAAAATAACACATTACGGACGCAGCAAGGAGGACATGAAAAACAGACTAGCACTGGAAAAGGGTCATTCCTGGCCAAGAGAAGTCTGATAGAATCAAACATTGGACTTAATCAGAGGAAGAAATTTGTAAGTGTGTACGTTTGAAGCACATCATTGGATGGTAGTGAATCATGGACTGTGAGAAAATCGCTACAGAAGAAACCCCAGCGTTTGAGATGTGTTGCTATAAAAGGATGGTGGTAAGTAGGTGGACTGATTTCGTATGAAATGAGGACATTCGCAGGCCTGTGTGGCCGAGCTGTTCTAGGCGCTTCAGTCTGGAACCGCGCGACCGCTACGGTCGCAGGTTCGAATCCTGCCTCGTGCATGGATGTGTGTGATGTCCCTAGGTTAGTTATGTTTAAGTAGGTCTAAGTTCTAGGGGACTGATGACCTCAGATGTTAAGTCCCATAGTGCTCAGAGCCATTTGAACCATTAGTAATGTTCGAAAAGAGAATTAGTAGGCTGCACCTTCACACAACCACTTCGATTGAATATCTAGGCCTAACGTTGGGAAGAGATATGAAATGGAATGAGCACGTCGGGGTGGTAGTAGGGAAGACAAATGTTCCACTTCGTTTTGTTAGGAGAATTTTGGAAAAGTGTAACTCGTACATAAAGAAGACGGTGCGTAGAACGCTTGTGCTATCTATTCTCGAGCACTGTTCGAAGGTTCGGGATCTCCCCCCCCCCCCCCCCCCCCCCATGTCGGATTCGAGGAAGATATCGAAACAATCCAGGAGCACACTGCTAGATTTGTTAGCGGTATGTGCGATCAGCATGCAGACATTACCGAGACACTTCGTGAACACAAATGGGATTCCCTGTATCGAAGACTATGTTCTTTGCGCGAGACAGTATTGCCCAAACTCAGATAAACGACATCTGAGACCCACTGCAAAACGACCTACTGTCGCCAATGTATATAGGGCGTTTTCGTAAGAACGTGCAAAATTTTAACATGATGTAGAGAATGCTCCACTGATTGATTTTAGGAAGGGGACCTTCCGTCGGAGAAACCAGCTTAAGGAGATAGGGAAGTAAGCTTGTCTGCCGCTTTGTGTGGCATTATTGTTTTCTAGCTCATTTACAACTAACACGCGTACATGGTTACACGTTTACATATTCATTCATTATTTCCTGCATGGAAACAAGGAGGATCAGCCTCAGTACTAAGAAGCCATGATGCAGGTATCGTTTACTTTTCTTGTCCATGACATGGTCCTGTTGTATCGCATTTACATTGTCCCATGACAGTTAGTGCTATGCATCAACGACAGACCCAATCATTACTCAGAGCTATTCAGAGATCTACAGTACAATACGATGGAGCAGTACCGGTACAGTTTCGCAGAACTGATTGACATGCACACTGTATGTTGGGAAGTACGTTGCAGTCCTCTCGCTGTACAGGCAGTTATTTCCTAATAGGCTTCATCCGTTACGACGAGTGTTTACTTCTCTCTATCGATCAATACGGGGGGACTGGTTCTTTGGCAACAAGAAACGACGGATCTGGCAACATGAGGACAACACCCAAGATACGAGGGTCAGTCAAAAAGTAATGCCTCCTATTTTTTTTCTACGTTTAATTGTCAGGAAATTTAAATGCAATTACATAGGTTGAAAACCACAACATTGAGGATCATTTTGTCATTTTTCAATGTAATCTCCGCCCATCTCTACAGTTTTGGTCCATCTTTGAACAAGGGCATGTATCCCAGCACGGTAAAAATCACAGCTCTGCTTCCTAAGCCATTGACGCACGGATGTTTTGACGGCCTCCTCATCTTCAAAATGAATCCCACGATGAGCTTCTTTTAGTGGCCCGAACAGATGGAAGTCTGATAGTGCCAGGTCAGGGCTGTATGGGGGATGAGGCAAAACTTCCCATCCAATTTTGACAATCTCGTCAGAGGTGTGACGACTGGTGTGTGGTCTTGCATTGTCATGCAAAAGAAGAACATCTGCCATTGATTTTGTTGGGCGAACTCGCTGAAGACGTGCTTTAAGTTTTTTGAGGGTTGTGACATATTGAACAGAATTTATTGTGCATCCCTGCTCCAAAAAATCAACCAGAATCACAACCTCTGTATCACAGAAAACTGTTGCCATAACTTTCCCTGCCGATCGCACAGTTTTGAATTTTTTCTTCCTCAGCGAGCTTGTGTGACGCCACTCCATTGACTGCCTCTTTGATTCGGGTTCAAAAAAATGCACCCATGTTTCGTCCCCGGTCACAATTTTTTTCAGAAACTCATCTCCCTCCAAACGGAAGCCCTGCAAGTGTTGGGAGGCTATTGTTTTCCTTGCCTCTTTATTCTGATCGGTTAACATTCTTGGAACCCACCGTGCACAAACTTTTGAGTACCCCAATTGTTTAATAATCGTGATCACACTGCCTTTACTAAGAGAAATAATGCGACACACTTCATCTGCAGTCACCCGACGGTCACCACGAATGATGTCATCAACTTGCTGAATGTTGTGTGGAGTCACTGCACTCACCGGCCTGCCGCTCCGCTTTTCGTCAGTCAACGGTGTTTGCCCTTCAGCTTCCTTACAACGACGAACCCATCGTCTAACAGTGCTGACATCCACTGTCACAACACCATACACATTCTTCAGTCTCATCATGAATGCGTATGGGCGTTTCACCTTCTGCATTCAAGAATTCAATCACACAACGCTGTCTCAAACGAACATCGATGTCGGCCATCTTACAAACTTCTGCTGTGCTGCCACCTGTTGACACAGAAAGTTACTACTGCAGTGAATTGCAGAAGAAGGTTTGAGGAATGGCGCCAAATTCAAATTTTTCACTTAACTTAATTTTTTTAAGTAGAAAAAAAATGGGAGGCATTACTTTTTGACCGACCCTCGTATTTGTCAGCGTGCGTCAGAATCTTGTTCGCCAATGTCATGCTTGCATTAAGGCTGATTCAACACATTTTGTAAGATACCGTGCAAACGGTACTTTCATTGTGTCAGCGATGGTATTTACAGTTAACTGTAACTAATGTATAACAGACATTCAAATGGAACCTGGTCATTAGCGTAAAGTAAAGGTAACGATTTTATTAACTCAAAAATGTAGTTATACACAGTACACATACTCAAAAACAGTTCCCAAAACTTTTGGCACATTTAACCCACTGTGACACTAGCCGATTGATTTCATAATAAAAAAAGTACACGTTAATGTGACTTTATTCCTGTTGTAAGTTAGGTTGCGTCATGGTCACTATGTGTAAGTGGCGGGAAAAATTAGCGTTATGTGTAAGTTGCGTGAAGCTCACTCTGAATAAGAAAATGCTATCTGACATTGAAATCAACGAAAAAGATTGGGTTGCCACCAACCCTAGCCACATGACAAATAAAGAGTTCGGCTGAATCGGAAAATTAGTTAATTTAATCATGAGAAAAAACACTCATAAGAGAACATTAAGTGTACTATCACTCGTAAAGAATGTGATGTAATTACTAATTTGGTCCAGGCATTGTTCACGTGAATCAAGTATTAAAATAAAGTAAATAATGTGTGAACTCTGTGCATAAGAGCAACTTGCAGCAGCATTCCTGAAAACAACATGTATTCTAAAGAATTTGTTTTAAATTAAAAGGAAACACTAATTGTTGGACTGTGCGCATGGGAACGCTATGAATGGGTTCACAAGGAAACTACAAGGTAAATGGCGTAGGTAACATCGGTACACAGGATGAGATTGGAGGCAAAATTAATTATTCCTTAAAACATTGATGTAATGCGTCTACACAACTGCTGTTGCCTGGTAACTAAGTACAATTTCTTGTGAAACGGTACACGATTCACAACACACTCTTATGGCAACGTGGTTTTCGGAGACACAATTCCTACATACCGTGGCCAAGTTTTAATCACATTATACCACGCAGCCGCTAACAATTAACATTTTTCAGAAGGCACATTTGAATGGACAAAGGGTCATAGCAGTGGGCCAACAAACTCTAATATTAAATCACGGGGATGGCTTCCAACGGACATAAGGTAAATGAGAGAAAGAAAATTCACGAAGAGGCAAAATTATTAATATTCAACAAAGATTAAAACGCGTACAGACGGCGTTGCAGGCATACAAACATTCACACTGGACCGAGGGGGGCACTTCTTACATATGCAACACTTTTGTTTTACGTTCTTCTTACGGATCGAAGTCTGCATTAGGAATCAAACTGAAAGCCTTGCATTTCTTGCTGCGACAAAGTTAAACAACCTTTATAAGACGAGACGCGGGACCAAAAGCTAAATGCTCCCCTCTCACTACGAGACAACGAGCCACGCGGCTAAACCAACCCACCCTCCTTCGAAGAGAGCTCGGGTGCAGACCCTCGGGGCACTGTAAGCAAACTGACCATCTCACACACTCCAACGTTTCCCACGCGATTCGGTGGCCAGGAAAACACAGAGACTACCAACCAAACACTGGTAACTTTTACGCAAGGAGAGCAAACCTCTTTGCCTACCTGGAAACTACAGGGGTTGGCCATTCTGTACTACTACCGTTGATTCTCTGCAGCAGACTAAACCACCGTTTAGCAACATGAAACACACCCACATTCATTCACTCACGCCTGTCAGAGAGTTTTGTATCACTGGAAAGTAAATAAAATGATAATGAAAGGTTACTACAGGAACCTTTCACTATTATGTCCTTAAGCTGGCTTTTCCGGCCCTCAGTTCCCTACCTTATATTGTTCTGTGGAGGATCCTCTATGCCCTGTTAAATTTTTGCACGCTCTTACGGAAACACCCTGTATTTCGCGTAGGGGCCATGAAGATAAGATGCGAGAAATTATACTGAAGCTTTAAAACAGTCGTTTCCCCCTCACTCTATTCACGAGTGGAACAAGAGAGGAAATGACTAATAGCGGTATGAGGCATCTTCCGCCAGGCACCGTAAGGTAGTTAGCGGAGTATGTCGCGAAGTAAGCAGTTTGCAAACTGTTCTATAATTTAGTGTTTTTCATCGCTTTCAACTACATGAGGTACCACTGTCCAGTTGTGGACACAACAAAAATGGGTAAGGAGTGGCAGCTGGTTACAGTGCTTAACATACCACGATCAAATGATCATTGGCACTAAACAATAGATTAACACTGGTGTATTAAACTTCATGGCAGATTAAAGCTGTGTGCCGGAACGAGACTCGAAATCGGGACCTTTGCCTTTCGCGGGAAAGTGCTCCACAAACTGAGCTACCCAAGCACGACTCACGCCCCGTCCTCAAAGCATTAATTCCGCCAGTACCTCGTCTCCTACCTTTCAAACTCCACAGAAGCTCTCCTGCGAACCGTGCAGAACTGGCACTTCTGAAAGAAAGGATATTGCGGAGACATGGATTAGCCCCATCTTAGGGGTTGTTTCTAGAATGAAATTTTCACTCTACAACGGAGTGTGAGCTGATGTGAAACTTCCTGGCAGATTAAAACTGTGTGCCGGACCGAGACTCGAACTCGGGACCTTTGCCTTTCGCGGGCAAGTGCTCCACCACTAGTCATGAAAACCGCACATTGTATGTTGTACTACTTTAGAGGAGACCTCCAGAGATGCTGGTCCAAATTGCTGTAGACACCGGTACCTATAATACCCAGTAGCACGTACTGTTGCATTGATGCATGCCTGTATTCGTCGTGACATACTATCCACAAGTTCATCAAGGCACTTTTGGTCCAGATTGTCCCACTCCTCAACGGTGATTCGGCGTAGATCCGCCAGAGTGGTTTGTGGGTCACGTCGTCCATAAACAGCCCATTTAAATCTATCCCAGGCATTTTCGATAGGGTACATGTCTGGAGGACATGCTGGACACTGTCGAGCGATGTCGTTATCCTGAAGGAAGTCTTTCACAAGATGTGCACGATGGGGGCGCGAATTGTCGTCCATGAAGACGAATGCCTCGCCAATATGCTGCCGATATTGTTGCACTGTCGGTCGGAGGATGGCATTCAGGTATCCTACAGCCGTTAGGGCGCCTTCCGTGACCACCAGCGGCATCCGTCGACCCACATAATGCTACCGCAAAAGAACAGGGAACCTCCACCTTGCTGCACTCGCTGGAAGTGTGTCTAAGGTGTTCATCCTGACCGAGCTGCCTCCAAACAGGACTCAGACGTAGAATGAGATTTTCACTCTGCAGTGGAGTATGCGCTGGTATGAAACTTCCTGCAAGATTATAAAAAAAACTGTGTGCCGGACCGAGACTCGAACTCGGGCTGTGGCTAAGCCATGTCTCCGCAATATCCTTTCTTTCAGGAGTGCTACTTCTGCGTGGCTCGGACGAGAGCTTCTGTAAAGTTGGGAAGGTAGGAGACGAGATACTGGCAGAAGTAAAGCTGTGAGGACGGGGCGTGTGTCGTGCTTGGGTAGCTCAGTTGGTAGAGCACTTGCCCGCGAAAAGCAAAGGTCCCGAGTTCGAGTCTCGGTCCGGCACACACTATTAATCTGCCATGAAGTTTCATATCAGCGCACACTCCGCTGTTGGGTGAAAATTTCATTCTAGTGGTGTATTCCTCAGAAAGGAATGCTCCACAGTATATGAGCTGTTGACGAAGGGGGAAAAAATTGGTTTTCTATGAGGCGTATCGAGCTAAAATGGAAGTAGGTGATATTTTGGTGTTATGAAAGTGCTTATTGATTTTGATTTATGTATAGGTAAAAAAGCCATTTTACTGTTTAATTCCGCCTCTCTCCAGCGATTCAGTCTTTCCAGAGGTACGCGCCGTTGCCGGGAAATACCAGTGCAGGTATTCAGAATTCCCGTGAGCTCGCGCGGGACGTTATTTCCGCGAGAGCAGTGAATCCAATAGCAGACATTGGGACCCCCCGCGGGGCCGGGGCATCCAATTTGGCGACGCGGCGGCACCGGCATCAGCGGCGCCGGCAGTGCTCGCAGCGCGCCACAGCCCGAGGCGGCTACAGGACAGCACAGTAGTTGTGGTCCAGTGGACGGCTGAAGGCGCGTGGGCCATGCCAGCGAACTCTGAACGTTCTGTCCACACGCTGCGAGGCGCGACTCCGGTGCTAGCAGTCCCCGTGACATGATATTCGTATCGGGTCTCTAGCCAGAAGAAAATGACTTCACCTCCACACAATATTTCGGCAGTTCACCTGGTCGCCATTTTCAGGTGGGTAAGCCATCGCAATACCTCGCCGGAACTGAAATCAAACACGCGGCGGCTGTTTTATACACCGCCTGTAGGTCCAACACTTGTGCGCCAACATAACCGTCCTCTTGCGCAAAGCACGACAGCGCGCCGGCGGTGAAAACTCGCGGAAACAGTAAAACGATACCAAACACTGTCGGCTCCTTTTGGTGCTCGATACAGAGACCGTTATTTTTTAATGTCAAACGAAATGAAACAGGGTTCCATCTCTTACGAGGGTGAGTCAAATCAAAACCTTAAATATTTTTTAAATATTACTTATTGTGCAGCAGTGGTACAAAGCTGTATCATTTTTCAACACAATCTCCCACACGCTCAATGCAAGTCCTCCAGCGCTTACAAAGTGGGTGAATTTATTCAGAAAAAAATTCTTTTGGTAGTCCGCGCTACCACTCATGTACCGCCTGGCGTACCTCCTCATCAGACCGGAACTTATTTCCTTCCATAGCGTCTTTGAGTGGTCCAAACATATGGAAATCACTTGGGGCGAGTTCTGGTGAGTATGGCGGATGAGGAAGACACTAAGAATGCAGGTCTGTGATTGTTGCAATTGTTGTACGGGCAGTGTGGGGCCTTACATTGTCATGTTGCTAAAGGACACCTGCTGACAGCAATCCACGTCGCTTTGATTTGATTGCAGAACCCAGATAATTTTTAGGAGATCTGTGTATGATGCACTGGTGACAGTGGTCCCTCTAGGCATGTAATGCTCCAAAATGACGCCTTTTGCGTCCCAAAAGTGAGTCAGCATAACCTTGCCTGCTGATGGTTCTGTTCGAAACTTCTTTGGTTTTGGTTATGAGGAATGGCGCCATTCCTTTCTTCCTCTCTTCGTTTCGGGTTGGTGGAAATCAAACCAGGTTTCGTCCACACTAACGATTCTTGCAGGCAAGCCATCACCTTCTCGTTCAAAGCGCTGAAGAAATTCTTCACAACCATCAACACGTCGGTCGTTCTCTCAATTCAGGAGTCAGTTGCCGTGGTACCCATCTTGCAGACACTTTGTGAAACTGGAGCACATCATGCACAATGTGGTGTGCTGACCCATGACTAATCTGTAAGTATGCTGCTATGTCTATCAGTGTCACTCAGCGGTTTTCCTTCACTATGGCTTCAACTGCTGCAATGTTCTGTGGACTCATAACTCGTTGTGCCTGACCTGGACGAGGAGCATCTTCCAATGAAGTCACAGTATTTGCGAACTTCCTACTCCATTCGTAGACTTGCTGCTGTGACAGACATGCATTACCGTACTGAACCTTCATTCACAACACAAAAACCGAATAACAGAACGCTGTTCTTCCTTGGTGCAAGTCGCAATTCGGGCGGCCATCTTTATACTGATGCTGCGACGGTATGTGTGCATCTGCACTATGCTGCCACCTATAAGCCGTTCTGCACGCTGTTTGTAGCACGCTTGCCAACTTACAGGATAACGGCGCGAAATTTCGATTTGTTATTACAAATTTAAGGTTTTTATTTGACTCACCCTCGTACTTAAAAAGACACCCCTTACCTCTGTTTATTACACTGTCAGACAGCCGGATTTCAATAGCCTCTTTCACTACAAAGTCCCAATAAAGCGACTTACGGGTAACCACTTGTGCTTCATCTACAACATGTTATGCCTCTGAGTGGGACAGTGTTCCGCAACAGCAGATTTTCTGGCTGAAATAAAGGCGTGTGGCGACGGTGATCTACGCATCGATCCTGGACCGTACGATTCGTTTGTCCAATACAGACTTCCCCGCAATGGCAGGGAATTTTGTAGACACGGGGCTTCCTCAAACCCAAAACATCCTTCGCTGAACACAGGAGCGCTCTAGTCTTAGCTGGCGAACGGAACAGACTTTTAATATCAAATCTCACGATTTATCGTTTCCGCGTGTTTTCACGTGCGCTGTCGTGCTTTTCGCTAGAGGACAGTTATGTTGGCGCGCGCATGGTGGTCCTAAAGGTGGTGTGTAAAAGAGCCGCCACTGCGGTGTGATTTCAGTTCCGGCGAGTTAGTACGAGGGCTTACTCAGATGAAGATGACGGCCAGGTGGACCGTCGAAATGCTGTGTCAAGATGACGTTATGTTCCGGCTGGAGAACCGATATCAATATCGTCAGTTGCTACGACGAGAAAGTTTACGGAGCCACAATTTCCATAAGAATAGGTCATACTTGGTTACTTAGGCCTCTCAGTACGTTTTAAACCACATATGCAATTGAGAGGCAGAGTACAAGTTTTACACCTGTCATTTCACAAGAAAATGACCTAAATGCATATTTGGAAAGCTAAAGTGTGGACCTCTTCTGACTAAAAGAAGTACTAGCAATTTGCCGCATAGTACCACAGTCTGCGATCATAAAGTTAATGCTATAAACCAGTACTACGACAAAAGGATAATTGCTGCTATGTGTAATTCATGAAAGTACAGCAATGGCCTAATGTATATGTTGAAAGAGCACTAATAGTAATATTAAATGCATGCTCAAATAGTCCATATTTCCAAACAGCGCCAGTACATCTTAGGGCGAAACATCGTATTGACACTACAGATCATAAGGCCCTTGAATCTGGTCGTACATATATGGAATGTGTCAAGGATTTTGGTCTCTTTGAAAAGTCAAAGAAACTCTTCAAATACACTACTGGAAATGGAAAAAAGAATACATTGACACCGGTGTGTCAGACCCACCATACTTGCTCCGGACACTGCGAGAGGGCTGTACAAGCAATGATCACACGCACGGCACAGCGGACACACCAGGAACCGCGGTGTTGGCCGTCGAATGGCGCTAGCTCCGCAGCATTTGTGCACCGCGGCCTTCAGTGTCAGCCAGTTTGCCGTGGCATACGGAGCTCCGTCGCAGTCTTTAACACTGGTAGCATGCCGCGACAGCGTGGACGTGAACCGTATGTGCAGTTGACGGACTTTGAGCGAGGGCGTATAGTGGGCATGCGGAAGGCCGGGTGGACGTACCGCCGAATTGCTCAACACGTGGGGCGTGAGGTCTCCACAGTACATCGATGTTGTCGCCAGTGGTCGGCGGAAGGTGCACGTGCCCGTCGACCTGGGACCGGACCGCAGCGACGCACGGATGCACGCCAAGACCGTAGGATCCTACGCAGTGCCGTAGGGGACCGCACCGCCACTTCCTAGCAAATTAGGGACACTGTTGCTCCTGGGGTATCGGCGAGGACCATTCGCAACCGTCTCCATGAAGCTGGGCTACGGTCCCGCACACCGTTAGGCCGTCTTCCGCTCACGCCCCAACATCGTGCAGCCCGCCTCCAGTGGTGTCGCGACAGGCGTGAATGGAGGGACGAATGGAGACGTGTCGTCTTCAGCGATGAGAGTCGCTTCTGCCTTGGTGCCAATGATGGTCGTATGCGTGTTTGGCGCCGTGCAGGTGAGCGCCACAATCAGGACTGCATACGACCGAGGCACACAGGGCCAACACCCGGCATCATGGTGTGGGGAGCGATCTCCTACACTGGCCGTACACCTCTGGTGATCGTCGTGGGGACACTGAATAGTGCACGGTACATCCAAACCGTCATTGAACCCATCGTTCTACCATTCCTAGACCGGAAAGGGAACTTGCTGTTCCAACAGGACAATGTACGTCCGCATGTATCCCGTGCCACCCTACGTGCTCTAGAAGGTGTAAGTCAACTACCCTGGCCAGCAAGATCTCCGGATCTGTCCCCCATTGAGCATGTTTGGGACTGGATGAAGCGTCGTCTCACGCGGTCTGCACGTCCAGCACGAACGCTGGTCCAACTGAGGCGCCAGGTGGGAATGGCATGGCAAGCCGTTCCACAGGACTACATCCAGCATCTCTACGATCGTCTGCATGGGAGAATAGCAGCCTGCATTGCTGCGAAAGGTGGATATACACTGTACTAGTGCCGACATTGTGCATGCTCTGTTGCCTGTGTCTATGTGCCGGTGGTTCTGTCAGTGTGATCATGTGATGTATCTGACCCCAGGAATGTGTCAATAAAGTTTCCCCTTCCTGGGACAATGAATTCACGGTGTTCTTATTTCAATTTCCAGGAGTGTATATATTTCGTCTCCAAGATAGGAAGGAAGCAGTGAAGTAGGTTAGCAGAAAGTTTTCGCAGTGGAAATGCAAAGAGAAAACCTTCTTTAAATTAAAACCATGGATACCATAGCAAACGATAAACTTGCTAAAGACACAGCAGGAAACAAGCTACCGCGGAATCCCGCTTCCGGCCATTCTGATTTAGGTATTCCGTGATATCCCTAAATCACTCCAAGCAAATGCCGGGATGGTTCCTTTGAAAGGGCACGGCCGACTTCCTTCCCCATCCTTCCCTAATCCGATGAGACCGATGACCTCGCTGTCTGGTCTCCTTCCCCAAACAACCAACCAACCAAAGTACCGCGGAGGAATACCAGGTAGATCTGAATCAGCAAAGAAAATCCTCTAGCAGTGCAATTCAAGTAATCACTAAACCGTGATCTCGAGATTACAGAAGTGGATTTTAGGAGGCCCAGTATAAGGTCCCATCAATATATATATTCTGCAGCCTTTGCATCAAGATGAGTCTGAAATAAAATTTTGAACATGAATAAATCTTCAGGAGATGAATAACTGCATCCTTCCACTTCATCATGAGTTCTATATCAACGTATCCCATTACCAGGCAGCAGTTACTGTAGGTGTAAGAACAGGGGTAGAGAAAAGTGAAGAAAGAAGAGGACATGGTCAAAGAAGGGGGCAAGTAAGACTGATAAATGCACAACATGATGGTATTAGCATCACGAGTGTTGTCCAGGAAGGACATACTTCAAGAGACACTACAGAAGGCAATGATTATACAGTTCTATAGGTACTTCATGTGGCGGTATCATAGGAAGTAACTATGAATAATTGTTCGTATTTGTTGCAATCAAATCTATATATTTTCGGTTTGGTATTTTAATTTTATTTCCTATTTACCTTCTATTTTCCATCTTGTTACATTAATTTCGTTTTAATTACATATACTTGTTTTATAATGAACATGTATGGTACTACGGACATAACACGCATTGTACCAAAAAATCTTCAAAATACAGCACAGTAAATAATGTCTTTGAACTTGTTCCTGTTTTCCTCTAAAAAGCTTTAAAACGCAAGGAATGTAAGATCTCTCCATTGGAAAAAGATTTGAGAATAGTCCCGCATTCGGATCTCCGGGAGGGGATTGCCAAGGGGAAGGTGGCCATGAGAAAAGATTGAATAACAAAGGAAAGGATAACGTTCTACGACTCGACGCGTGGAATTTCAGAAGCTTGAACGTGGTACGGAAGCCATAAAATCTGAAAAAGGGAAATGCAAAGGCTCAGTTAATCAATATATTTTAATAAACCGGCGTACTTGTGTTCTGAGATTCCATGAGATTGTATGGGATCTCCCAAATGACATATAACTAGCTACTGTTTCATTTTTGTGTATGACATGTGCTAATATCGACTCAAATTCTCACCTCGGCATACGCTTCTCTCCATTCGTCCGAAATTCTTCAACGATGTGAGATTATTAAATTATTTAATTGATATTTCTAATGGTAGTTGTCTGGTGTAAAATGTAAACAGTGTTGAGATATCCTGAATACATGATATTTCTAAGCATTTACACACAACGGCGCCGGTTGGATCCTAAGACCATGGAATCAAATCGAGACGAAATGCTCCTATCGACATACAGGTGTTTCTGTGTTGCTGATACAAAACTTCCAAGGATTGTTGAGAAGGGTGTTAATTTGCTGTGGGTGGTCCTGATCGGAAAACTTCTGAGTGGAAAGTACTAAGCCAGAACAAGAACGTCTCACATTTATGTTTGATCTACTGACAAAGATAGCAGTCCAAGTAAATATATTTGTTTTAGTAATTTATTTTATCTTCACAACGTGGACAAGCTGCTAGTTGCAGAACACTTGTTCATAGTTTCGTCCTTCAGTTACTAGTGACCCGCGTCACATCCAGTGTTGCAAAAACAGATTTAATTCCTTGAATGTAAACAAGGTAATTGATGGCTCTAAGCAAAATGGGACTTAACATCTGAGGTCATCAGTCCCCTAGACTTACAACTACTTAGACCTAACTAACCTGAGGACGTCACACACATCCATGCCAGAAGCAGGATTCGAGCCTGCGACCGTGGCAGCAGCGCCTACCGGACTGAAGCGCATAGAATCGCTCTGTCACAGCAGCCGGCAAAGTAATTGAGAAAAGCTTATTTATGATTTGAGGGAAAACAGAAATAATTCTCAAACAGTTGCTGCTATCTATATAAATGAAGTTTCGGAACAATCGGCTCACAGCATAACTGAAACTTCTCTGCTTTCTCTTGTTCTATACTCATAATAGTAATGATAATAACTATACAATACCAATAGATATTTGAATAGATCAAATGTCATGTTTTCTGAACAAATTTAAAAATGAAAAAAATAACGGTTAAATATTTTGTGGAAAGATTAGCCTAAAAGTAAGAATTAAAATACACTACTGGCCACCGAAGTTGCTACACCAAAAAGATCATTATCGGGTATTCATTGGACAAATAAATTATACTAGAACATACATGTGATTAAATTTTCACGCAATTTGGGTGCATACATCCTGAGAAATCAGTACCCAGAACATATCTCTGGCCGTAATAATGGCGTTGACGCGCCTGGGCATTGAGTCAAACAGAGCTTGGATGGCGTGTACAGGTACAGCTGCCCACGCACCTTCAACACGATACCACAGTTCATCAAGAGTAGTGACTGGCGTATTGTGACGAGCCAGCTGCTCGGTCACCATTGGCCAGACGTTTTCAGTTGCTGAGAAATCTGGAGAATCTTGGAGGATAAGAAGCCTCTCTGAGGTTGGGCCAAGTGCACAGACGTTGCTGAGGATTATTACTATTATTATTATTTTTTGAAGAAGTCCATTAGGACTACTCAGAGTAATGAGAGGAGGGCACTTGCCTTCCTTTGAGACCACATTTCTTTCATTCTCTTCCTGTGGGCCTCCTTTCTCTCTTCAAACCATGGTGTTCGAGCGTTTATTGGCCCTTATGTTGTGTATGCACTTTTGTACATCTTCATGTGTAATTCCTGCCAATTTCAGATCAATTGTGATCTAGCCAATCCATTTCATTGTGTCTGTTTTGGTCCCTCTTGTAAAAGAACTCGAATATTTGTTTTGTAAATCTGTCACATTATTGTGATATGTCCAGAGAGTCTTAATCTGCGTTTCGTTATGTCACTGTGAATATTTGCGTAATTTTCGATTTACGGTTTGCCTCTGAGTCGGCAACAGTTCGTCTCCAAGTTTTCGGCCTAGAACTTTTCTTGCGGTTTTTGTATTTCTTTTTCTCAACGTTTTTAGTATCTGTTTTCCTATTCAAAAGTTGTGTTTCTCCGCCAATGAGGAATACTTGTTTAATTATTATATTGTAATGTCTTCGTTTTGTTTGCTCGGAGATATATCTATTGTTGTAAATATGTTGGGTAAGTTTATGTGCAGTTTCCATCATTTGGCATCTAATTTCGTCTGTTTTTGTTTCAGCTGCATTTTACTGGATGTTTCCACCGAGTTACTTAAATTGTGATAGTCGTTTAAGTTTCCCATGTATTTTCCTTACGAATTGTTGTGCTTATTTGTAGCAGGTCACATATTTTGTCTTTCTTTCAGCGGTTTCCTTCAAGAGCTCGATCTGATTTTGAGCTGATGAATTTTATTTGAATTAATGAACCTTTTTGAAGCATAGTTTCCTGTTCAATTATTAACACTCGCACATTGATGGGAGCTGTAAGAGAACCATATTAGTTCACTGCGATACTTGCGTGACTGTATCGTTAAATAAAAAGATGATGTGTGTAATATTCCAAGTACCAGGTATCACATTTTTAAGGAAAATAAAAAAAAACTGTCTATTTCTTTTTGTACATTGCGCATTTACATCCAAAAAATTGAGAACTATAACGTAAAATTATGCTACTCGACTCTTATCATCAAAAATAATAAGCAATATTATAAAACAAAAAATTTCTTAAGAATGTTCAGAGTACTAGAGCACTAAACTGACTGCTTGTAAGTGATACAGAGGGCTGAGCAGAACCCGTGAAACATCGGCGATGCCAGTAAAATACTATTAGGCCGTCGCACTGAATACAGATCAAGTTGAAAAATAAGATTTTGTAGCCAAAAGAATGGGGAAAAATATGGTGTATATGAATCCCGAATAAACCAACCTGCTTAGTGGTGCATTACTTACTGGACGCCCTTCGTCAAACATAACTGCTATATACAGGCTGAGTCACCTAGAATAACTCCGAAAGTATGATAGTAGCTGAAACGTTTGTGGGGAAAATGTTGCATGGGAAAGCGGCGCCATTATAAGACGTTGGTTTTTTGTTGCTAGGCGGGATCGCGTCAGAGATATGAAGGTCAACTTTGTTTTTTTTTTAATGAGATGTTATAGTTTGGTACTTATTTTCTGACAGCGGCTATCGAGACGAATCCAATGATGTTTAACGGTAAGGACTTTGAAGGTCAACGAAGATCAAAAAGCTGGCGTGAACGTCCATTCACAGAAGGTATTCGAAGTGATGACCATTGGTATGAATGCAGTGCTGCAATGTTCCTATCATGGATTGAGTGGTATTCTTATCACATCGTAACGTATCGAAGCACATACTATGACAGTTCTCTCTCGCATATCTTCAGATGTAATTGGAATGTGTTTATAAACAGTATCTTTTATGAATCCCCACAAGAAAAAATCCAGAGGGGTCAAGTCTGGCGAACGAGCCCGGCACGAAACATCTGCTCCGAGTCTGATAGAACGATTTGGGAATTGTCTCTGCAACTCATTTCTAGCCATCAGCGAAAAATATGGCGACACAAATCATGTTGATACCACATTCTGTTCCTTGTTGCTAAAGATATTTCTTGCAATAACAGACCAAATGTTTCTTGCAGGAATATGGTGTACTTCCTACCATTAAGATTTCCTTCGAGGAAATAGAGGGCTATACTTCTGTTCTCCAGAATCCCACACTATACACCCACCGAACACGGGTTTGCTGTGCAACTTTCCGCAGCCAACATGGATTTTCAGTTGCCCAATAATGCATGTTATGCAAATTAACATTTCCGTGGTTTGTGAATGTAGCCTCATCAGTAAATAAAATCAAATTAATAAGTGTGTCATCCCTCTGAATCTGAAATTGAGCGCATAAGCAAACTTCAATGCGACGCATACAATCCGTACCAGTTAATTCTTGGTGGAGATTGATATGGTAAAGATTTTATTTATGGCGATGCAGAACACGAACAACACTACTCTTGCTCATGCCAGATTCCCTTGCGATATGACGCGAACTAACACAAGGATCTCTAACCACAGTGGCAAGAGTACCTGTTTCCGTTTCCTCGTTAGTGACTTTCCTTTTCTGGATATGTTTCCGATGCGTTAAAGATCCATTTCTTCTCTATTTATCATACGCATATCTAAATGTTGAGGATATCTTACAGTGTATAAGCCTCTAGCTCTCACTTAATTTCGTCGGAATTCTCCGTAAATGAAAAGCATATCGACTTGTTCTTCGAAGGAATACATCATCCACATTCGCTTGATTGGACGATATTAGTGTTACCGTTCCTACTAGTGATGTATTGCGAAATGTATGTCAGTGGCACGTTAGAGAGATACGCCAATTTCGGCGAGTATTTACTATTTGCACGATATTCCTGAGAGAATTGTCAGAGCATGTGCTTCGATAAGTGCCGAAGTGATAAGGAATACCACTCAGTCCATGATAAGAACATTGCAGCACTGGATTGATACCAATGATCGTCACTTCTAACACCTTCTGTAAATAGACGTACATGCCACCTTTTTTATCTTCGTTGACCTTCAAAGTCCTTATTGTTAAACATCATTGGATTCGTCTCGATAGCCGCTGTCAGAAAATAAGTACCAAACTATAACATCTCATTAAAAAAAAAAACAAAGTTGACCTTCATATCTCTGACGCGATCCCGCCTAGCAACAAAAAACCAACGTCTTATAATGGCGCCGCTTTCCCATGCAACATTTTCCCCACAAACGTTTCAGCTACTATCATACTTTCGGAGTTATTCTAGGTGACTCAGCCTGTATATAGCAGTTATGTTTGACGAAGGGCGTTCAGTAAGTAATGAACGACTAAGCAGGTTGGTTTATTCGGGATTCATATACACCATATTTTTCCCCATTCTTTTGGCTACAAAATCTTATTTTTCAACTTGATCTGTATTCAGTGCGACGGCCTTACGCCGCCTTACTTATAGGGCCCGTATTCCCGCATGGTGCCACTCTATTTGTCGATGATGGAGCCAAAGTCTTACAGCATCAATAACCTCCCCATCATAAGCGTACATGCTTTCCATGGAGTGCACCCTTTTTGAGCCGAACAGATGGAATCCGGAAGGTAAGAGATCTGGACTTTATAGTGGATGAAGGAGAACACTCCAATTAAGGTTTCTGAGCTCATCTAGGGCACGCAGACTTGTGTGAGGGTATAGGTTGTTATGGAGAAGTTAGCTTGCATTTTTGTCACGATTGTAGCACAATACACATCAGAAGCTCGTTTGCGTATTTGTGGCGATTGTAGCACAATACAATTCAGAGTTTATCGTTTATATTTTTGTGGCAATTGTACCACAATATACTTCAGAGTTGATCGTTTGCATTTTTGTGGATATTGTAGCACAATAAACTTCAGAAGCTCGTTTGCATATTTGTGGCGATTGTAGCACTATACACTTCAGAGTTGATCGTTGCCCAACGACTCATCCTACTTTTCTTCGTCATCAGGTCGCCGGAGACCCTCCGCAAGCTCCTATGAATATTTGGGATGCTCTGATTTTCCTCTAAAAGAAACTCAGTGACAGATCTCTACTTGGAACCAATCTTCGTTAAAGATGGCATTTTAAAGGCTACATATAGTGCCACCACCTACTGAAATTTCATGAAATTAATAGGGGCTGAAGTGGGAATCTTTCGGGATGCCCCACGGCCAATTCCGCATATTTTCAACCGACATTGGCCGAGAAGGAAAGTGTTCTGCGTTACGTACTGAATGCCCCTCGTAACTAGTAGAAATATACTGAACAAGAAGCGTTTCTTATATCTTCCAAACTTTTTTTCACAGGGGAATAGCAAAATTAAATTCAAGGAAAAAAAGCTTTCAGTATTGACTTCTTTTTCTTACACAACTTCATTTTGATATCAGATGCTGTAAAGATTTGTTTAGAACTCCATGAGCTGTTCAGGAGGAAGCGGTAACATCGTCAATAAGTCTTTCTGATTTGCAATTGATAAACAAGACTGGAGTTTAAGATGAAATGCAGCTAGATATACACCAGATATGTTATTTCCTCATTTTAAGACATCGACATTTTTCTGTTCTTCTGTTTCAGAGTAAGAATTTTAACAGTTATTTGAGATAAACGAGTATAAAATACTTAGATCATACTGCATATCTTACACACGTGCTCTGACAACATTGTTTCAGCAGCATATTTTAAATCAAAGAAGTCATTTGTATGCATTATAAATACATGACATGTGTTCCTAACTCTAGCTACCTCAACAATGGTCTGTAAATCTTGCTTACCTTTTTTCTACCATGTGTCATTTACTAATAGATGTCTGAAACCTTTTTCCCATAATTTGGCACTTGGAACAACTCTATGGTGATGCAGCATAGTACCAATAACACAGTAGCACTTAAAATGCAGTTTGTGAAAATATGGCACTTGGAATGTTTGACATTACCACTTTTATGGTGTTCTTTTCATCACGAATCCCTGTTATATTTCACGACGAACGTACCGCTATGATTATTATTATTATTGGTCTTCTATGTACAAACGTGATTCGTTGTACTGATTCGTGGTCTCGCGCTCGCGTTCTCGCTTCCCGAGCACGGGGTCCCGGGTTCGATTCCCGGCGGGGTGTGTGTTGTCCTCATCATTTCATCATCATTCATGAAAGTGGTGCATTTGGACTGAGCAGAGGTTAACAATTTGTACGGGCACTGATAACCCCGCAGTTGAGCGCCCCACAAACCAAACATAGTCGAAGGTTAGACGAAAAAAGAGCTACGAAACTCTAAGGCAGTAGTTTGTCGCCTTAGCCAGTTGCACCTGCGCCACTGTTCAATGGCTGGTGCTCTATACTTCGATCAAAATTACACTGTCTTTGACGGGTAGCTGTGCCAGGGAGCACAGTTGCCGGCTTGTACACAAAATGCCACGCGCTTATGCATTCGATGGTTGCAGAGAAACATGTCGTCAACTGACTAGCCGCTGCAGACGTGTTTGTGGGTGGTGGGGAGGTCAGTGTTGAGGCTGCTGCTGCTGCAGATATGGTGATTAATACGATACCGTAACTACAAGTTACAGGCGAATAACAGCGATAAGACGAGCATTCAGTCACAGACATGTCGCACAGTAAGGGAGGGCACTGGACACGGTTAGTCCATGCAGGTATGTTAACTATAGTGGTGTCGAGGTATAATGGCTACCATTCCTGCCTAGTAATCAAGGAGACCTGGATTCAAGGCCTAGCAAGGGTACAAATTTTAATTCGTTTCTTCAGCTTCCGTCAATATTGTAGATATAGATGAGACTCAAATGCCTCTAGGAAAATTTAATTATTTCAGAGAAAAGTAACAAATTATCTAAATAAGCTGAGAAAACTGTAAAGAATGAACACAGCTGAATTTTTGGTAACACGCTATACCACTAACAGATGCATGTCACTTATATCTTCTTCACTTTCACTATCGTCTGTGTAGTCACTACAGCTGCTATCAGATTTTAATGAAATAATAAGTTGTTCTATGCTATTTTCCACTACATAATCATTCTGACATTCTTTCATTATTACTTCCTTCGTATCTCTTGCAACATTATGCCAATCTGATCGTAAAGTTTGGTTTATAGCGTCCTTTGTCAATCATTCGATTTTAGCCAGAGTACATTTTTTGTTGTTTCTTGCCGCATAACTTTCAACAAGAGTCCATATGAGTTGAGTGGAACTGAAATGGCAGTGATGCGATGGCAACCTGAGCATCCAATGGGCATATTGTTTGCCATTTCATCTAGAAAATATACAAAGGTAAATATGGTTTATTCTGAACCAAGAGATGCAGTAATGCACCCATTCTACAGTCTTCTGGTACGGCAGTGTTTTATTGTTGTAGCCAATAGATAATTTCTTGTCTTCTGGAGGATACTCTAGGCGCCTTTTCAAGGATAGTCGAATGATACGAAGCATTGTCCATAGACATTAGTGAAGGTTTGTTCAATTTCTTATGGCTCTTTGGTATTAAGAAGGGCTAGAGAATGAGTCACAGATTCCAGTTCTGTATGCCTTTAGCTGAGACAAATCTCCATTGTATTTTAATACATCGATCAACTAAATCCAACGAATAATGATGTATATAAAGGCTCAGCTTGGTACGCTTATGGATATAGAAATAAAATAAGCGGACTGAATTTTACATTGATAAAAGCACTATACTGACTAAAATCAGAGCTAATAATTTTATGATGGCATTAGTATGGGACATAGTTTGCTTAGACAAACAACAGTAAATTTAAGAAAAAAAAAGGTTTGATATGTATTTGAACTCACAACTTTTCCTTTAACAGTCCAGTGCTTTGCTTTTATGTTAATGTGTCAGATAGGCAACTTCGTTTCCTTTAATCTTGTTACAGTACAGTATAAATGCAATTCCAACTTAGATTGCGGTGTCACTGAAGAGATAAATTGCATAAGAAACAAAAACATGGTACATGAATTCCGCATAGTGCAACTTGACGACTTTGACTGTGGCTCACAGTGGCGTACAGCGAGTATATTAATTAGAAATTCTCCGCATCGTAGTGAGATATGGCTCTCCTTTCAGCCATAAGAACAATTTCGATATGATGGCTGCATTCCATGTGCAGCAACATATGATCTAAATTCCACTGTACGTAAATGGACCACATTTTCACTGCAAACTCTCCTGATTATCTACAGTAGGTTTCGTAGTTTCAAAACATTATATAACTGTGGCCACCAATCAGAAATTATGATGTGAGACTATAAGATGCGAAAGAACTGAATCTTTCTACCAAATAATTTATTTATCATCGTGTGGTAAAGATTGTGAATCTGACATTTTTTGTTTAATGTTTTCTACACGAACTAAAACGTTACCTAAAACAAACTTCAGCAGCACTTATACTTTCCCCTTATTTCAATAAAAATGTTTTCATAGTGGCGAAACGCAGAAAGCACTGCGTTTTGGGCGGTCCTATCCCTCCCTTCCGACCCCTTGCGGTTAGCCCTACCTGGCCCCAGCCCAATCTCCGCAAGGATGTTCTAGTCAGCTGGCAAGGCTTATGCTAGGAAAACAGGCAACAAAGCGAACACATGGAGCCTGCGTCCTGGCAGTGACTGGTTGACGCATTACACTACCAGTCGACTTAGCGAGAGACAACCACAATGTAAGTTTAATCGTTGTATAGTACGATTTTCAACAGACTATTGAGACTTTGGACTTCGTTTCTCGAAAACTCCTAAGATGCACGTCGTACGACATACAGAGTGGCAAAACTACCGTATGTTATCATATATAAGCGTATACTACGGTGGTTTTCGTAGTAACCTTGGTCAGTTAAGATCATCACCGTGTAACTTGTATATTAGGTGTGTTGCATATCTATTGGGCGTTACCTCTTCGTTTTGTTTGCACATGCGACCAACGTCTTAATAGACTCTTCTATAAACCAGAAGCAAAACTGAAGTTGACAAATGTTTAATTTAGGTTTTATTCGAAAATTAGTGAATTATAATATGAAACAGAAGAACGTCGTAATAAAAGTAAAGAAAAATACAGATTAATCACGTAGCACTAGAAATCACAATTTCGTAATGGCGGAAAAAGGAAAAGCACATGAACAAAACATGCCAGACATCGCTTCAGTAGTCTGAGCTAATATAAAACATGTTTTGGTTTTCGTAAACAACTTCCCACTTATCAGTAATAAAAGTTAACTCTTCCATTTGATCATGATCAAGAAAGTTCTATGAATAAAATGTAACAACAATAGTTTTCTAGATTTTTAAAGCATTTGTGCATGTAAACTGTGAATGCATCGACTGTAATTGCTCTGCTTACATAAAAGTGCAGAAGTTGCACTATCAACTAATATTTATTACCTGAAATTTATAATTTGTAAGACTATAAAATACACTACTGGCCATTAAAATATCTACACCAAGAAGAAATGCAAATGATAAACGGGTATTCATTGGACAAATATATTATACTAAAACTGACATGTGATTACATTTTCACGCAGTTTGGTTGCATAGATCTCGAGAAATCAGGACCCAGAACAACCACCTCTGGCCGTAATAAAGGCCTTGATACGCCTGGGCATTGAGTCAAACAGAGCTTGGATGGCGTGTACAGCTACAGCTGCCCATGCAGATTCAACACGAAACCACAATTCATCAAGAGTAGTGACTGGCGTATTGTGACAAGCCTGTTTCTCGGCAACCATTGACCAGACGTTTTCAATTGGTGAGAGATCTGGAGAATTTGTTGGCCAGGGCAGCAGTCAAACAGTTTCTGCATCCAGAAAGGCCCGTACAGGACCTGCAGCATGCGGTCGTGCATTATCCAGCTGAAATGTAGCGTTTCACAGGGATCGAATGAAGGGTAGAGTCACAGGTCGTACACATCTGAAATGTAACGACCACTGTTCAAAGTGTCGTCAATGCGAACAAGAGGTGACCGAGACGTGTAACCAATGGCATCCCATACTATCAGGGCGGGTGATACGCCAGTATGGCGAATTCGAATACACGCTTCCAATGTGCGTTCACTGCGATAGCGCCAAACGCCGATGCGACCATCACCGTGCTGTAAACAGAGCCTGGATTCATCAGAAAAAATGACGTTTTGCCTTTCGTGCAACCAGGTTCGTCGTTGAGTACACCATCGCAGGCGCTCCTGTCTGTGACGCAGCGTCATGGGTAACCGCAGCCATGGTCTCCGAGCTGATAGTCCATGCTGTTGTAAACGTCGTCGAACTGTTTGTGCAGATGGTTGTTGTCTTGCAAACGTGCCCATCTGTTCACTCAGGGATCGAGACGTGGCTGCACGATCCGTTACAGCCATGCGGATGAGATGCCTGTCATCTCGACTGCTAGTGATACGAGGCCGTTTGGATCCAGCACGACGTTACGTATTACCCTCCTGAAGCCAACGATTCCATATTCTGCTAACATTAATTAGATCTCGACCAACGCGAGCATAAAACGCAATCGCGATAGGCTACAATCCGACTTCTATCAAAGTCGGAAACGTGATGGTATTCATTTCTCCTCCTTACATGAGGCAGCACAACAACGTTTCACCAGACGACAGTCAATTGCCGTTTGTGTATGAGAAATCGGTTGGAAACTTTCCTCTTGTCAGCAAGTTGTAGGTGTCGCGACCGGCTCCAACCATATGTGAATGCTCTGAAAAACTAATCATTTGCAAATCACTTGCTGTCGGTTAAATTTAGTATCTGCAGCACGTCATCTTCGTGGCGTAGTAATTGTAATGGCCGGTAGCGTACATTATGGAGTAACACTAAACGTCGAGCAGTTCTAATTATGTGCAAGACAAACAAAAAACAAAGGGAAGTCGCCAGCTCCCACTTTCTGTTTCGCACATTTATTTATTCGATGTCACAGTGCCTGTTTTGTGAAGAAGCACAATTCGATGTTCACTTGTCCTTAAGAACTCAGGTACTGCAGCATCACATTTAGCCGCCGGTGCCAGGCAGCAACTTACAATGTAAATATTTTCCCGGGGTCACGTAATACGTGTACACGTGGGGGTTGTGACCCTGAGTCGTGTACGGGCAGCCAAAGTGGTTAAGGCGACAGCTCGCGAAAAGCACGGAATCCCAGTTCGAGCCCCCAGTACGGCACAAATTTTCATTGCTCTCTTTCCCTTATGCAGCTCAGGGTTTTCCGTATTCACAGCTGCATATACACTTCGAGTACATTATGTTTCGTTCCCTAACAATACTGCAGGTAATTCTACCATTTACTGCGCCGTTTATGTACTGTGCCAAAACTACCGTACCGTAGTGTCGGTAGACAACAAGTCTAGCTAGATCTAAGTATGTGCTAGAACAGCACGAAAGGTGAGCGGGTTCGGTGACCTGCTTGCGACGGCGCGATTCTTTCCGTCCCATTACGACGTACCTCCGCCTACCTGTGAACATTGTCTCAGAATATCATCATTAGGGACGCCGAGCGAAACCTACTGTACTTCGACGTGAACCAGGCTGCAATTAAAGTCACTAATTTACGTTTCGGCAGAAAAATTTCACACGAAATGATAGGTTGGAAATTTTGTCCTCAATTAATATATTCTGAAACTTAGGTGAACAAGATCTCTGCTAAGCCTGTGCTAGTCTTAACACAGTCACTCACAATCCCTTTCACTCACGTGAGCAAGTTTATGGCGTTGTATTTCCCGAAAACGTAGTAGCTACAAAAATACTGATTGTTTTTTATTGAGAATGCTCGCCAAATAATAAGTCTGTCGGTACCAAATGCAGTCACTGTTTTTAGCCACCGACCTGCTCAATACGCCACGCGGAATATATGTCTTTTCTCGTCACAAAATTCACTTAAAAATTCCGAAATTCCTACACGCCCATACCCATAGGAATAATTATGCTGTCACTTTACCACCACACTTTTGATGTATGAAACACTGCTAGATCGGGCAACTTATCGTTTCCATTGGAACTACTACTACACACGTCCGAACTGTTTCATGGCTAGGCTCCCACTCTTCTCTAGAATGCTCTCTACCAGCAGAGAAAGGCGCTCGAAGGATATTGCTATACCATTGGTCACTTTACTCAACAGCCAACAGCAAAAAAACATTCTCGCGCGTCAGTCCGCGCTTTTCATCAATAACCAATCGCAAAATGGTAAACCTAACGACTGCACTTTTTACCGACGTAATTATCTAATATCCTGAAGTTTTGTTTATGCATAACGTTAATTACTGTTGTTATTTATACCTGAATTAAATTTCCCTACACCATAAACTTACTTTATAAATCTATTCTACAAAAATCCCCTTTGTCCATATTCATACTTCTTCGAAATGTTCCCACACTAAATGCCACTATATAACTCGTTAAACAATTATGTTCATATTAACCTTAAACTACGCTCACGCATCATTCGTACTGCTAAACCACATTCATAACATTTTACATACACAAAAAGACGTAATAACACTTTATGAAAATACTAGAACAGTGTATGAAAAACATTCTATTACTTTAGTGCACTCTAGTGGGCACAATCGAAACTACAACCACAGTCCCCCTATCCAGTATTGTCCTCTATCGGCTGATACATAAACTACATGCGCGTCCAGTCTCGCATCACCATCTGTCACTATCCAGCTCTGAGACACATCTCCCACTTAACTGCCTCCAAGGCAGGATCGGTACACAGCGCTACGCACATACTGAGTGTTTCATTTCTCTTGTGAGTCGTGTTCCCGTGTGGGAGCCGCGGTCCGGAACACGGCTGTAACATGTCAGTGGACTTGTGTGGCCAACTCGTGTGATGACAGTCGCGGCGTTGTTTGTGTTGCAGGTAAGTGGCAGTGTGGGCAGCGGAACCCAGGGAGCGACCATCTGGTCCCGGGCGCTCGCCTCGCGTCCCGACGCTGGGCATCGATCCATGTGAGCAGCGGCCAGCCGCAGACGCCGCCAGGCAGCAGGTGGAGACAGAGAGAGGGAGGTGCTCCAGCCGGCACGTCACCAGGGCAACGCACAGCACCGCCACTAGAGTGGGGCCGCCGCTGTCTCCCCAACCCTATACACACTGCCCGACAAAAAAGGTAAAGCACCCAGAAGGGGAAGAGGACTGGAAAGGAAACTTCATGGGTTGGGAGGGTATATTATTGCGATTCAATGATTACCAACTCGATTCAAATTTACAAGGGGCATAGCAGTATTAGCCTACTTATCAGTATGAAGTATTATCGACAGCAGTTGAGAGATTTATACAAAATAAATTAGGAAACGACGGAGCTGATCACCCTTGGTACACAAAACGGGGCAGAACACTGTTGCAGAAACAACGAAAAAAGCGTCTCAAATTTAATTGAACGCAAAATCTCCATGACTGCCGATCTTTTAGAGAAGCTCGAAATTTAGTGCGGACTTCAGTGCGCGATGCTTATACACTCCTGGAAATTGAAATAAGAACACCGTGAATTCATTGTCCCAGGAAGAGGAAACTTTATTGACACATTCCTGGGGTCAGATACATCACATGATCACACTGACAGAACCACAGGCACATAGACACAGGCAACAGAGCATGCACAATGTCGGCACTAGTACAATGTATATCCACCTTTGGCAGCAATGCAGGCTGCTATTCTCCCATGCAGACGATCGTAGAGATGCTGGATGTAGTCCTGTGGAACGGCTTGCCATGCCATTTCCACCTGGCGCCTCAGTTGGACCAGCGTTCGTGCTGGACGTGCAGACCGCGTGAGACGACGCTTCATCCAGTCCCAAACATCCTCAATGGGGGAAAGATCCGGAGATCTTGCTGGCCAGGGTAGTTGACTTACACCTTCTAGAGCACGTTGGGTGGCACGGGATACATGCGGACGTGCATTGTCCTGTTGGAACAGCAAGTTCCCTTGCCGGTCTAGGAATGGTAGAACGATGGATTCGATGACGGTTTGGATGTACCGTGCACTATTCAGTGTCCCCTCGACGATCACCAGAGGTGTACGGCTAGTGTAGGAGATCGCTCCCCACACCATGATGCCGGCTGTTGGCCCTGAGTGCCTCGGTTATATGCAGTACTGATTGTGGCGCTCACCTGCACGGCGCCAACCACGCATACGACCATCATTGGCACCAAGGCAGAAGCGACTCTCATCGCTGAAGACGACACGTCTCCATTCGTCCCTCCATTCACGCCTGTCGCGACACCACTGGAGGCGGGCTGCACGATGTTGGGGCGTGAGCGGAAGACGGCCTAACGGTGTGCGGGACCGTAGCCCAGCTTCATGGAGACGGTTGCGAATGGTCCTCGCCGATACCCCAGGAGCAACAGTGTCCCTAATTTGCTGGGATGTGGCGGTGCGGTCCCCTAGGGCACTGCGTAGGATCCTACGGTCTTGGCGTGCATCCGTGCATCGCTGCGGTCCGGTCCCAGGTCGACGGGCACGTGCACCTTCCGCTGACCACTGGCGACAACATCGATGTACTGTGGAGACCTCACGCCCCACGTGTTGTGCAATTCGGCGGTACGTCCACCCGGCCTCCCGCATGCCCACTATACGCCCTCGCTCAAAGTCTGTCAACTGCACATACGGTTCACGTCCACGCTGTCGCGTCATGCTACCAGTGTTAAAGACTGCGACGGAGCTCCGTATGCCACGGCAAACTGGCTGACACTGACGGCGGCGGTGCACAAATGCTGCGCAGCTAGCGCCATTCGACGGCCAACAACCCGGTTCCTGGTGTGTCCGCTGTGCCGTGCGTGTGATCATTGCTTGCACAGCCCTCTCGCAGTGTCCGGAGCAAGTATGGTGGGTCTGACACACTGGTGTCAATGTGTTCTGTTTTCCATTTCCAGGAGTGTAATAGTTTCCACAACAAAACTTTGTCTCGAAACCAGATAGAAAATCCAAAGAGATTCTGGTCGTATATGAAGTACACCGGCGGCAACATACAGTCGATGCCTTCCCTGTAGGATAGCAATGGAAATACTATCGACGACAGGGTTGCTAAAGCAGACTTACTGAACACAGCCTTCCGAAATTCCTTCAGCAAAGAAGACGAAGTAAATATTCCAGAACTCTAATGAAGAACAGCCGGCCACTGTGGCTGACGTTTGTAGGCTCTTTAGTCCGGAACCGCGCTGCTGCTACAGTCGCAGGTTCGAGTCCTGCCTCGGGCATGGATGTGTGTGATGTCGTTAGGTTAGCTAGGTTTAAATAGTTCTAAGTCTAGGGGACTGATGACCGCAGATGTTAAGTCCCCTAGCACTTAGACCCATAATAAAGAACAGCTGCCAGCCAAGTAAGTTAGATATCCTGGAGTAGTGAAGCAACTTAAATCACTTAATAAAAGCAACTCTTCCCGTACAGAGTGTATACCAATTAGGTTTCTTTCAGAGTACGCTGATTGAATAACTCCACACTTAACTATCATACAACCGCTCGCTCGACAGAAGATCCGTACTGAAAAACTGGAAAGTTTGCACAGGTTCGCCAATATTCAAGAAAGGCAGTAGGAGTAATCGGCTAAATTACAAGCCCATATCATTAACGTCTATAAGCACCAGGATTTGGGAACATTGACACACAGGCAAGATGGATTTAGAAAACATCGTTCTTGTGATACACAACTAGCTCTTTACACACACGAACAATTGATCGTTACTGACAAGGGATTTCAAATTGATTCCGTATTTCTAGATTAACAGAAGGCTTTTGACACTGTACCACACAAGCGGCTTGTAGTGAAATTGCATGCTTGTGGAATATTGTCTCAGTTATGTGAGTGGATTCGTGATTTCCTGTCAGAGAGGACAAAGTTCGTAGTAATTGTAAGAACTGTAAGTAACTGTCATCGGGTAAAATAGAAGTGATTTCTGGTTTTCCCGAAGGTAGTGCTATAGGACCTCCGCCGTTCCGTATCTGTGTAAACGATTTAGGAGACAATCTCAGTAGCCGTCATAAGTTGTTTGCAGACGGTGCTGTCGTCTATCGTGTAGTAAGGTCATCAGAAGATCAAAACCAATTGCAAAACGATTTGGTAAAGATATCTGTACGGTGTGAAAATAGGCAGTTGACCCTAAATAATGAAAAGTGTGAGATCTCCACATGAGTGCTAACAGAAATCCGTTAAACTTCAGTTACGCCATAAATCAGTAAAATCTAAAGGCTGTAAATTAGTCAACTAAATACCTTGGAATTACAATTACGAGCAAGTTAAATTTGAAAGAAACCACAGAAAATGTTGTGGGTAAGGCAAACGAAAGCCTGCGTTTTATTGACAGGACACTTAGAAAATCTACTAAAGAGACTGCCTACACTACGATTTTCCGCCCTTTTTTGATGCACTGCTGCGCGGTATGGGGTCCTTACCAGATAGAATTAACGGAGTACATCGAGAAAGTTTTGTATTATCACGAAATAGGGGAGAGAATGTCACTAACATGATAAACAATTTTGGGTGCGCATCATTAAAACAAATGTGTTTTTCGTTACGAAGGAAACTTCTCATGAAATTTCAATTAAGAACTTTCTCCTCCGAATGCGAAAACGTTTCGCTGACGTCGACCTACATAGGGAGAAACTATCATCGTAATAAAATAAGGGAAATCAGAGCTCGCACGGAAAAGTATAAGTGTTCGTCCTTTCCGCACGCTGTTTTAAAGTGGAATAATGGAGAATTATTGTGAAAGCTACTGCTAGGTGCATGCTCGTTTAGCCGTGCGGTCTAACACACGGCTTTCCGTATTGGAAAGGAGCGCCTGGTCCCCGGTACGAATCCGCCAGACGGACTTGTGTCGAGACCCGGTGAGCCGGCCAGTCTGCGGATGGTTTTTAAGCAGTTTTCCATCTGCATCGGCGAACGTGGGCTGGTTCCCCTTATTCCGTCTCAGCTACACTATGTCGACGATTGCTGCGCAAACAAGTTCTCCTCGTACGCGTAACCCACCATTACCCTACCACGCAGACATAGGGGCGATCTTCTGGTGTGAGACGTAACCAGGGGGGGGGGGGGGGGGGTGAACCACAGAGGCCGAACCGCACAACAAGCCTGAAAGAGTGGTTCGGTGTGGGGCGGTGGAGCGGTGAAGTGGACTGCGATAGTCGTCGTGGGGTTGTGGACCACTGCGGCGGCGGCGGGGACGGAGCCTCTCCGTCGTTTCTAGGGCCCAGGTTAACATACAATACGATACTGTCTGGTAGTTAGTTTGATTTTCGGAGTATCCATGTAGATGTGGATGGTGCTGCACGCCCTCTGTCCTGAACGTACGCATTGCTTCGGTTAGGAACGGTGTCATAAAGGAGTTCTATTCTCTCCTGAATCAATCCAGCGCACAGCTGTTGTAACTGGTGCCCGGTATCCTGGATACTGGTAATGGGGCGTGGGGCGGAATTGACGACTGAATTCGTCCCACACATGGATCTGTTGCGGACAGGTCTGCGTATATTAATGGCTCAGAGGTACAACAACATCCCGAAGACAGCTCATATAGACACGCATCGCGTAGACGAACACTATCGCGTTGAAAACTGGCACCATGATACTGTCGCATGAGAGGTGAGACGTGCCGTCAAAGTTCCCCCAACCGTTACGAGCCGTGGCCTGAACTCACACCCGATGACTTCCTACACAACACCAGGAGCAGCACCGCTTACCTTTCCAAAACACTGGAAGAATGGGATCCCTCACCAGGTCGCCACCTTGGCGACGATGGTATTCCCGGATGTTACAGAACAGTGATTCGGCACTGAACCCAGTGCGACGCCATTCATCAGCAACAGCTGCCCATTCACAGCCCCACCACAAACGCAGCCGTCTGCGTTCTGGTGTTAACGGCGACCGACGCATGGGCCACGACGTGCTTCCCGCGCATTACGGCGATCCTCCTTTTTGTGGGTCAGACGTGACCTGCCGGAAACTTGGCCTGTCCTCACGTTCCCATACAGTGCTACGTCTGGCCCCCGTTGCATCCAAATACCCCACAACTCTGCACGTAACACGATTCGACCAGCCTGCCAAAAGCAGGCCCTGAATGAGGATTCTAAGTCATGTGGTAATGACGAGTTCTCTTATCTAGACACGGCACTCCGTCTGCTTCAAAGTGCCCACTCAACATCTGGCGCTGTTCACGCCTGCTAAAAACACTTCACACGAACAAAACTACAGCACTATGATCTCAGCTCTACAGAGGGGGAGCTAGAATCATTTACATACCACCGATGGTGTATACTTCTACGAAGTTACACTGAAAACCGTCCATGTCTCTTGGGTGCTTCAACTTTTTTTGTCGGGCAGTTTATTTGCATTAGAAATCTTTGTGTCCTGTAAATCAAGTGTTTTCCAGTGTCTGATTTCGATACACCTTCCAGTATGATAAAAGAAAAGAAATAAATAAGTTAAATATATTTCAATTTTTTCAATTTTAATCTCATAATTATGTATATATTCTGTTTCATACTAGAATGTCGTGTTCCTAGTTTGGCACAGCTTTGCCACAGGAAACACGAAAGCGGTCGAACACGTCCGTCTTCTGGTCGGCTCCTGATCGTTGTCAGGCTAGTTTTTGATTATGCAAAGGTTTCTATTATTTGGAAAAGAACAATCCGGATTTCTTTACGTAATCAATATGAATTTTATAATTATCTAAGGGACCTTTAACAATGAACAATAAAAAATTTGCATTTGCAAATGAAATAATTATTAAATGGGGCAGCTATGAGTTGTGTAGAAGACAAGGAGCGGCCTTCTGTCTACGACCAGGATGCAGCAGTATTCTCTGATGGGGCAAAGGCTGTTTGACATATATAAAAATAATATGAGATGGTGGTAATATGAAAATAAATAAAGGAAAAGAATAGAATAAGAAATCTGGTAAACACTAAATATATTCAAACAATTCTCACTACCAATTAGGGCTTATTTATAAACAGTGTAACTTACATAAGTAATTTTCTAACTGCATGGTGCGATCAGATTGCAGCCTGTCCTGTGCTAGCTCCTTGGTTCACGTTTTTGTCACAAATTACAGTCATTGCTTTTCTCCTTCCTTCGAGACAATTCTTGCACCGTTCAACACCTTCATAACAATAAATTGCCGATTTACAGTTTAGAACAGAAACTACTTGAATTTTATTAATCAATAACTGTTGTCTGCACGCTGGCAAGACCGCTCACTTTTTATGGCTTAAACACGACTTTCTGTACACTTTCACATTACAAGCAGAAGTACGATAAAATCTGAAGATCTACAAAGGATTTTACTGTTATCTTTTATTTAGATGGAAGCGGAACGTTCAGTTCAGATTTTGTTAAAATGTTTCTGTGACTGAGCAATCGATGTATTAGCGTCCGCGCTAGAGGCGTATCTTTACAGTTACGTAAACTATATAAAACAAATGTCTTTTAAAGAATAGGTCTCACCTCATAAGTTGATCATTAAATACACAGCTAGGTGAATGCCTATCCAAGGATACTCACACCTTTCATACGACGGAAAGCCCAATAAAATTTCAACCTTAATATAAATGGTTTACTTCGTTTTTTTTTTACATTTTAATTTCTTAATTTTCGCCAAAACTTTTTTTCTACATTAGGGACTTTAGGACTTTAGATCTGTGATATTCTTGGCATACAAATATTTGTATTTGTCGAACGTACCTTAATCTTTCGTGCATGATCCCTTTTTAGCGAACAACGCCGTATATCTTTTTGTAAATGCTGCTTCCAGTGTTTCAGTTTTGAGTTACATGTACGTATCTGTTTCGCTTAATAAGATTTGGTGAGTTTTGATCAATTTCGGGTACTAAGTTTGCACTGCCTTGAATTTTGTTACACTGATAGTCGCTTTTCGGTCACTATCAGGATCTAATGAAAGTCATATTATATCCGACAGTATGGTTGTAGAATACAGTGTAACTTGGCTTCTGTATTAAGCCTTCTTTCTCACGAAGAACGCAAGCAATGTTCCTTTTCACGCTATTTTTTTTCTGTTTGTGTTCTTTTTTTATTGTTATTGGTGATGGTAGATGAGTTAAAGTGGTTCTCTGCTGCATTCTAAAATATCATCTGTCAATAATTTTAATGTGGTCTCTCAAGTTCTCTCCGCTATTAGATGTTCCCATATTGTCTGTTACGTATTTGTTTTTATCTTATTTTGTATGCATAAATTCTCCCTATCGGATAAAACATACAAACATACGCAGATACTGTTACTAATCTAGATACGTATCTACAGTATATGTCACATGTTACCTATCTTCAGTAATTTTACGTCGATGCTAACATTATCTCGACATTTTCTACGTAAGACTGGTTTTTACTTGAGAGGAACACTTTATTTCATTGCAGATTTGCTAATTATGTTCCTTTGGAAATTACCAAGAAGCGTCGCATAAAAATTACGTTCCATCTTTCCGTTTGTTAACAAACAATGATCCATACAACAGCAGAGACCAACACACGTGCTTTAAGGATCTTGAGGCGGTGCTGAAAGAGAGCATATAACTGATCTTGTATGGGATGTTGGTTTATAATTTCCAAGGACGTGAAATTTGCTAGTCTTCACTTAAATATTGCGCTAGTTTGAAATTTTTAAAACAGCCGTATGCGTGGAAACGACTTTCTTCAAGAAATTTTATCCACCTAATGATAAAAAAAAGGTGATTAAAATATGCTGTGCCAGAGAAAGTAATACACTTAAAAAATGGTGCACTACGAAAAATTTATCCGAATGAGACGGAGCTGGCTAGATGTGATGTTATATTCCAACAAATGATTACAATTTCAAAAGGTCGGCCGGAGTGGCAGAGCGGTTCTAGGCGCTACAGTCTGGAACCGCATGACCGCTACGGTCGCAGGTTCGAATCCCGCCTCTGGTGTGGATGTATGTGATGTTCTTAGGTTAGTTAAGTTTAGGTAGTTCTAAGTTCTAGGGGACTGATGACCTCAGAAGTTATGTCCCATAGTGCTCAGAGCCATTTGACCCAATTTCAAAAGAAACTAGAGGATTTATTCAAGGGAAAGGGTTGCACAAATTGAGCAAGTCAATAACGCATTGATCCACCTCTGTCCCTTATGCAAGTAGGTATTCGGCTTGACGTTCATTGACAGTATTGTTGGATGTCCTCCTGAAGGATATGGTGCCAAATTCTGTCCAACTGGTGCGTTGGCTCGTCAGAATCCGCGGAGGGCCTTGGTCATGGTGCTACAAAAGTTCTCAACTGGGGAGAGATCCGGCGACGTTGTTGACCAAGGCATTGGAAAGCACGAAGACACGAGGACAAGCAGTAGAAACTTTCGCCGTGTGTGGGTGGGCATTATCTTACCCAAATGTAAGTCCAGGATGGCTTGCCACGAAGGGCAACGCAAAAAAATGGACATAGAATATCGTCGACGTACCGCTATGCTGTAAGAATGCTACGGATGGCAACCAAAAGGATCCTACTGTGCAGAGAAATGTCAAGCCAAACAGTTATTTCCCGTTGTCGGGCCTTGTGGCAGACGACAGTAAGAATGGTGTCCTACCACTGTACGGGGCGCCACCAGACACGCCTTCAGCGTGGAGCCTCATCGGCTGCAGTAGAATTGACTGCGGGGCAGGGTCCCACTCCGGACTGAGCCCCGATGACCAGCAAAGACGTTTCTGGAGACGCCTCGGACAGCAGTGGGGTACCAGCCAGACTGTCGCCAGCCATACGGGACGACAAACAGAAGTGGTGGTCTGGGGAGCAATTTCTCTTCGTAGCAGGATCCCTCTGGTTGTCCATTCGCGGTACCCTTGCAGCACAGTGGCATGCAGACGATATCCTGTATGCCCTTTCATTGCCCTTGATGGCCAGCCATCCTGGGCTTACTTTTCAGCGAGATAATACCCACCGACACACGTCGAGAGTTTCTGCTGCTTTTCTTCGTGCTTCTGAAAAGCTACCTTGCCCAGAGAGGTCGCTGGATCTCCCCCCCCCCCCCCCCCCCCCCCCCTCGGACTGAGAATGTCTGGAGCATTATGAACAGGGCCCTTCAACCAACTCGAGATTTTGCAGCTCTAACGCTCCAATTGGACAGATTTTCGCACAATATTTGTTGAGTGCTATTGACAAGGGATTTCAGATCGACTCCGTATTTCTGTATTTCCGGAAGGCTTTTGACACTGTAGCACAGAAGCGGCTCGTAGTAAAATTGCGTGCTTATGGAATATCGTCTCGGTTATGCGACTGGATTTGCGATATCCTGTCAGAGAGATCACAGTTCGTAGTAAGTGACGGAAAGTCGTCGAGTAAAACAGAAGTGATTTATGGCGTTCCCCAAGGTAGTGTTATAGGCCCTTTTCTATTCCTTATCTATATAAACGATGTGGGAGACAATCTGAGCAGCCGTCTTCGGTTGCTTGCAGATGACTGTGTCGTTATCGACTAATAAAGTCCTCAGAAGACCAAAACAAACTGCATAATGATTTAGAAAAGATATCTGAATGGTGCGAAAAGTACCAGTTGACCATAAATAACGAAAAGTGCGAGGTCATCCACATGAGTGCTAAAAGGAACTCGCTAAACTTCGGTTACACGATAAATCAGTCTAACCTAAAACCCTCAAATTCAACTAAATAAATAGGTATTACAATTACGAACAACTTGAATTGGAAGAAAAACATAGAAAATGTTGTGGGGAAGGCTAACCAAAGACTGCGTTTTTTGGCAGGTCACGTAGAAAATGTAACAGACCTACTAAGGAGTCTGTCTATACTATGCTTGTCCGTCCCCTTTTAGAATACTGCTGCGCGGTGTGGGATCCTCACCAGATAAGACTGACGGAGTACATCGATAAAGTTCAAAGAAAGGCAGCACGTTTTGTATTATCGCGAAATATGGGAGAGAGTGTCACAGAAATGATACAGGATTTGGGCTGGACATCATTAAAAGAAAAGCGTTTTCCGTTGCGACGGAATCTTCTCACGAAATTCCAGTTACCAACTTTCTCCTCCGAACGCGAAAATATTTTGTTGACACCGACCTACATAGGGAGGAACGATCACGAAGATAAACTGAGGAAAATCAGGGCTCGTACGGAAAGACATAGGTGTTTATTCTTTCCGCGCACTATACGAGATTGGGTTAATGGACAATTGTGAGGGTGGTTGCATGAACCCTCTGCGAGGGACTTAAATGTGATTTGCAGAGTATCTATGTAGATGTACGGGGACATTAAACAACTCTATCAAGCAATGTTAAATCAAATAACTGCACTCAAAAGGCCTAGAGGTGAACCGACGCGTTATTGACTTTCTGAAATTGTGATTATCTTTCTCTTGAATAAATCCTACAATCTTTTTGAAACCGTGATGATTTGTTTGTCTACAGGTGTAAATCACCTCTGTCGATTCGGAGAATTTCTTCGCGCTTTTATTTGTGTTAGAGTGTACTTGATATAGGAGCATAAGTATTTTATATTCCGTAAATACGAACATAAACAGAGAGAGCGAAGAGAAGACAGTAAGAAATACAACCAGTCAGAGGTTTTGACGTTCTAGTTACTCTGGTGTAGTAAGTCTCAGAAAACAGAAAAGGGTGAACCGTTTCTTCCCGAGTACCTGTTTTCCCTCCACGTTAAAGTTTATGGTAATCTGAAGTGCAGTTACCGCCCATTGAGTTCCACTTTGTGGAGCCGAGCGAGGCGAAGCCCATCAGGATGATGGCGGGTGAGTGCGGCAGCTGTGCCGTGAGCAAACAGTTGTTCCGTCTCGCAATAGAGCGACCTATACACAGCTGTTAACCAGCTGTCGCGTAGCCTCTTGACTCTCGTCACGGAATCTTCAGCCGACGGTCTTTAACTGACTGTCACGACGTTTCACCAGCACGAGTGGCAGGCATCGTTAAAGATTCATCCACTATTGCTGATGGCTGGCTACAATCGAGCCTGCTGCCGTAGGTTAGACAGGACGATTCAGTTGCCCCTACCGATCGACTCTATACAACCCGCAATGCGTTACAAAACTACACTTGCGACTTTTATACTGTCGCACTTGCTACATGCAAACTCTCAGTCCTACAGAAATACTGGGCAGAGCTTCTACGTAGGAAATTTAAGGTAGTTAAATTTTGTACTGAGACACGTTTCCGCTGGAGTTATTCAAGGAAAATGTTATTTAAGGTCTCTTTTGTACGTGTTTCTTGCAGAATTCGAAAATTACTGCCTCTAGCGAAAATGTACGCTAAATTTCTTACAAAACGGTCTTGTTCATTTTTTCTGTACGGCTAGTAGTTTGAGCATGGCAAGAGATAGAACATAAAAATATTGCAGATTGTGTCAGAAGGTGTTGCGGATTGCATAAAATCCAGCAGGTGGGACAGCTCAATCAGGCTGCATATACATGCCACGCCAACATCCGACTCGAAGGCACCACACTGCTTTCGACAACAGACAAGAAGATAAGTAGATCATGGATTCCCAAACCTTGCCAGGTACCAAGGGAATAATTACAGTAGTAAGAAACAGGTGAAAGCCATCTGATGCTAATGTGGTAAGTAATGCAGAACTGACCACTACGAGTGACGGGAAGCATAACTGCTTTTATAAAAATGGGGGGGGGGGGGGGGGGGGGGCGTTGTTGCATTGTCAGCACAGAAGTGTTGACAGCAGAGTAGGTCAGTCAGGATAGCACAGTGCCTTGGAACATGTACTAGTCACTGGATGTCACCTCAGCAACAAATCCATTAGGCACACTTCAACCTGTCTAAAGCTGGCAATGTTGACTATTGGCGATGTGATTGTGAACTGGAAACGTGACGGAACAACGACATCTAAACCAAGATCAGGGACACCTCGTTACTGAGGGACAATAACCGTCGAGCATTGCGGAGGGAGGTTGTAGAAAATCGCTTGAAATCAGGAGAAGGAGTCGGTAGTGAGTTCCAAAGTGCTACCAACTTTCCAGGTAGCACAATTACATTGTTTAGTTGGTTAAAATTAATGGGTACAATGGTGAAGCAGACCTCTCATAAGCAGCGCATTTCTGTAGTCAGTACTAAGTGACGCTCGAGGTGATGTAAACAGGGACACACAGTGCATTGGGTGACTGGGAACAAGTGATTTGGAGTGATGAATCCCGCCGTACAGTGTAGCTAACCGGTTTTGGTTTAGCGGATGCCTGGAGAATGTTCGCTATTACCATGTGAAGCGCAAATTGTGGTTTGTTGAGGAGACTGTATTAGCGTAGGGGCGTCTTTTTCGTTGTTAGGGCGTGGGCTCCTTACTGAGGTTAAGAAAACGCCAAATACGGAAGAAGGTCAACATATTTTGAGTCATTGTCTACCGTGTTCAGTAGAGGAACAGTTGAGTTATGGCTGTTCAGCGTGACAAGGCACACTATCGTAAAGCACCGTCTGTGAGGCAATGATTTTTTGTACGATAACACTCCTGAAATTGACTGCCCTGTCCAGAGTACCGAACTGAACTCAGTGCAAACCCTCGCCGGTTTCGGCTGTTGAGGAAGAATGGGCTGCCACATCTCCACAGACATTCAGACACCTCACGGCAAGTGTCCGTAGCAAAGTTCAAGTTGTCACACTGGCTACAATTTTGAACTTTAAATTTCACTGTCTCTTAAGTTTCCCCAGTGAAAACTTCACGTACACATTTCAGAATGTTCAATCTTTTTATCCTGCGTAAGTGCTGCCAATTGTTGGCCTTCACTATAAATATATCGATAAGTGAATGCAGCAATGCGCAGCAGCTTGTGACAGAATTCACATAAGTGTTTGTTAGCTGTATTCCACTGTGTAAATGGGTACTATTATTTGTTTGTTTGCATAGCCGTCTTCCGCAGCAGCTGTTAAAATCAGTTACTATTGGTTATCCGTTTTGAGCTGACTGCAATTTAATTAAAGAGTAATTCACCAGACGCGTTTCGCTTTCATTTATAAAGCATCTTCTGTTGTTATTCCGCAAACTAAATACATATGTATGTACATTATTGGCTTTTTTGGGTTAAAATAGCGTTTTGTTTATAAAGTTGGTGTGCTATATATTCTGCTCCTTCCCTCCTTGCTAGCAAGCAGTTGACCTCGAAAGACTTCGATTCTCATATGCTCTTGGCAGTTTTTGCAATTTTGCAGTATTTCTTGCGCTGCATTATTTACAATTCAGCTTTGTAAACTATTTTTCACTGTGTACAGTAACAGGGTTTATGTCTGTTCGTTTGTTTTCGGTCATCATTTTGTGAGTGTTGCCAACCTGTGAAACTACTTTGTGTGTGTGTGTGTGTGTGTGTGTGTGTGTGTGTGTGTGTGTGTTTTTCAGGTACACGAGAGACACAGACATGGAAATCATAAGGATAAACAACAATAAAAGCCACCTCCTCACCTCACAAGAAAACTGCAGCAAAAAAACTACGTGAGAAAAGAAGCAACTGATAAATGATCAGACCAACTTGGCAAACCACACATTTTTAAACTGATTGACCACTTAATATGACATTAAAAATACACATATAACCACAGGTTCCATTTTCCACTACCATCTCCTCACAGATTCTGTCCTATAGTCACCAATCAGGCCTATTCCCGCCCCCTCCGCCAGAAGGAAAATGTAATCAACCCCCCTCCCCCTTTATCTCCTCTCATATCTCTGCCTAAGGTACAAGACAATTTCTCTACTACACACACACACACACACACACACACACACACACACGTACGCACGCACAAAACACAAACACAGTTTAACAGGCTGGCACCACGAAGATGACGTGCTACAGAAGCGAAATTTAACCGACAGGAAGATGCTGTGATATGCTAACGATTAGCATTTCAGAGGATTCACACAAGGCTGGCGCTGGTGGCTACACCTACAAGTTGCTGACATGATGAAGGTTTCCAACCGATTTCTCATACACAGACGGCAGTTGACCAGCGTTGCATGGTGAAACGTTGTTGTGATGCCTCGTGTAAGGAGGAGAAATGTGTACCACCAAGTTTCTGACTTTGATAAAGATCGGATTGTAGCCTATCGCGATTGCGGTTTATCGTATCGCGACATTGCTGCTCGAGTTGGTCGAGATCCAATGACTGTTAGCAGAATATGGAATCTGTCGGTTCAGGAGAGTAATACGGAACCTCGTGCTGGACCCCAATGGCCTCCTATCACTAACAGTCGAGATGACAGGCATTTTAACCGCATGGCTGTAACGGATCGTGCAGCCATGTCTCGATTCCTGAGTTAACAGATGGGGACGTTTGCAAGACAACAACCATTTTCATGCACAGTTCTACAGTTCGACGACGTTTGCAGCATCACGGACTATCAGCTCGGAGACCAAGGCTACGGTTACCCTTGACGTTGCATCACAGACGGGAGCGCCTGCGATGGCGTACTCAACGACGAACCTGCGTGCACGAATGGCAAAACCTCATTTTTTCGATGAATCCAGGTTGTTTACAGCATCATGATGGTCGCATCCATGTTTGGCGACATCGCGGTGAAAGCGCATTGGAAGCGTGTATTCGTCATCGCCATACTGGCTTATCACCCGGCGTAATAGTATGGTATGGGGTGCCATTGGTTACACGTCTCTGTCACCTCTTGTTCGCATTGACGGCACTTTGAACAGTGGACGTTACATTTCAGATGTGTTACGACCCGTGGCTCTACCTTTCATTCGATCTCTGCGAAACCACACATTTCAGCAGAATAGTGCACGACCGCATGTTGCAGGTATCGTACGGGACTTTCTGGGTATAGAAAATGTTCGACTGCTGCCCTGGCCAGCACATTCTCCAGATCTCTAACCAATTGAAAACGTCTGATCAACGGTGGCCGAGCAACTGGCTCGCCATAATACGCCAGTCACTACTCATGATGATCTGTGGTTTCGTGTTGAAGCTGCATGTGCAGCTGTACCTGTACACGCCATTCAAGATCTGTTTGACTCAATCAAGGCCTTTATTACGGCCAGAGGTGGTTGTTCAGGATCTGTGCATGAAAATGTAATCACATGTCAGTTCTAGAATAACATATTTGTTCAATGAATAACCTTTAATCATCAGCATTTCTTCTTGGTGTAAAAAATTTAATGGCCAGTAGTGTAAACAAAATCCAAATGCGTCTAGTGTAATACTCTTTAGTAAAATTGAAATCAGCTTAAGGCGGATAATCAATAGTCATTGAATATTACTATTGTTATTTTGCATGGTAATTTGAATGATTTGTTTATTTATTACAACAGTCAATATATCAAAAATTTTTAATTTCGTCCATAAAAAGAAGCCAAATATTCAAAGTATACTTTGGAAACATATACATGTTCTTGTATTCGTCTTGCATGTGTTGTTGTTGTGGTCTTCAGTCCAGAAACGGATTTGATGCAGCTCTCCATGCTACTCTATCCTGTGCAAGCTTCTTCATCTCCCAGTACCTACTGCAACCTACATCCTTCTGAATTTGCTTAGTGTCTTCATCTCTTTGGGCTCCCTCTACAATTTTTACCCTCCACGTTGCCCTCCAATACTACATGGGTGATCCCTTGATGCATCAGAACATGTCCTACCAACCGATCCCTTCTTCTAGTCAAGTTGTGCCACTAATTTCTCTTTTCCCCAATCCTATTCAATACTTCCTCATTAGTTATGTGATCCACTCATCTAATCTTCAGCATTCTTCTGTAACACCACATTTCGAAAGCTTCTATTGTCTTCTTGTCCAAACTATTTATCGTCAATATCTCACATGGCTACACTCCATACAAATACTTCCAGAAATGACTTCCTGAGACTTTAAATCTGTAGTCGATGTTAACAAACTTCTCTTCTTAAGAAACGCTTTCCTTGCCACTGCCAGTCTCCTTTTTAACCCTACTTCGAACATCATTAGTTATTTTGCTCTTCAAATACCAAAACTCAATTACTACTGTAAGTGTCTTATTTCCTAAGCTAATTCTTGCAGCATCACTCGATTTAATTCGACTACATTCCATTGTCCTCGTTTTGCTTTTGTTGATGTTCGTCTCATATCCTCCTTTCAAAGCACTGTCCATTCCGTTCAACTACTCTTCCAGGTCCTTTGCTGTCTCTGACAAAATTACAATGTCATCGGCGAACCTTAAAGTTTTTATTTCTTCTCCATGGATTTTAATACCTACTCCGAACTTTCCTTTCGTTTCCTTTACTGCTTGCTCAATATATAGACTGAATAGCATTGGAGAGAGGCTACAACCCTGTCTCACTCCCTTCCCAACCACTGCTTCCCTTTCATGCGCCTCGACTCTTATAACTGCCATCTGGTTTCTGTACAAATTGTAAATAATTTTTCGCTCCCTGTATTTTACCGCTGCCAGCTTCAGAATTTGAAAGAGAGTATTCCAGTCAACATTGTCAAAAGCTTTCTCTAAGTCTACAAATGCTAGAAACGTAGGTTTGCGCTTCCTTAATTTAGCTTCTAAGATAAGTCGTAGGGTCAGTATTGCATCACGTGTTCCAATATTTCTACGGAATCCAAACTGATCTTCCCTGAGGTCGGCTTCTACCAGTTTTTCGATTCGTCTGTAAATAAATCGTGTTAGTATTTTGCAACCGTGACTTATGAAACTGATAGTTCGATAATATTCGCACCTGTCAACACCTGCTTTCTTTGCCATTGGAATTATTACGTTCTTCTTGAAGTCTGATGGTATTTCTCCTGTCTCATACATCTTGCTCACCAGATGATAGAGTTTTGTCAGGGCTGGCTCTCCAAAGGCTATCTGTAGCTCTAATGGAATGTTGTCTACTCCCGGGGCCTTGTTTCGACTTAGGTCTTGCATCTAAAAATCGTTAGGAAAATCACCTAAGAGCATTACAACTACTCCGCTAACAGGTGTCCAGATACTTTTGATAAGATGTGTATAACTTCGGACGTAGGCTCCAATGCAGTCCGCCTGCAACACTACAGGGAATGATAATCACTCACGCCCGCATCTCGTGGTCATGCGGTAGCGTTCTCGCTTCCCATGCCCAGGTTCCCAGGTTCGATTCCCGGCGGGGTCAGGGATTTTCTCTTCCTCATGATGGCTGGGTGTTGTGTGATGTCCTTAGGTTAGTTAGGTTTAAGTAGTTCTAAGTTCTATGGGACTGATGACCATAGATGTTAAGTCCCATAGTGCTCAGAGCCATTTGAACCATTTGCTAATCACTCATGCTGATGAAGCGTCACAAAAACCATGTATCGGCCATTCGACGGAGATCCCGACAGATTACCTACGGGCAGTACGCCAAGAAATGGCTGTCAAGGCATTTACAATTTAATAGTCCAACCGTTCTCCGCTTAAGACCCCATTCACAACGTTACGCTTGTGGATTAATAATTGTAGCGCAATTCAATGAAGCCAGCACTTTAATTATGAGATTAAATACAGCTGCTGTCATTAAGTGCCGTAATCTTTACGGTACGTTACATTCTCGTTTACCTACAAATTCCTGATTGTAAGCAGATATGAATATGTCAAGAAGAATTTTACTTCTTAAGAGGTAGTAACTTAAGTTGCGAGTGGTGTATGAGTTGTAACTGGGTAACAAGTAGGAAATCCACATCGTAGTTCCGCGTGTTCGGTCAGAAGACTGGCCACCCTCCGTAATAACTTAAAAAATGAAAAATAAGAAACAAACTGAGTGCAGTTCTCATCCATAAAATTTCAGAGGTGTCATGCGACATCTGCACACAACTGCTGAAGAAAAACAAAGAAGAAACATATAGGGAAGAAAAGGAGGTACGAGTTTGCTTACTAAATGCAAAGTACATGGCTCGAGTCCTGGTGAGGCATACAGTTTCATTCCACCAGTATGTTTCAATATTTTTATGGCCAACCGAACAAGTGTCTGTTGCTTTAACGATGTTCCTGTCGGATGACTTGCTCCTCCCCGGGACGTCTCCCTAACGGCATCGTAGCTTCAACTTGCTGCCTACTCCTACCTATTATTCTGAAACTCCACGAGACGCAAGCTGTGGTGGGTTAAATTCCTAAGCCTCTTAGTAGGAGGCTACCCCAGCGTCGTGATAGAAGCGCAGAGGAGTTTGGCAGACAGGGAGAGAAACCAGGGCCTCTTAGCCGTCCTGTGAGGTGTTCCCTGTTAGCTCAGTTGGAAGAAACTGCCCTGCGGTTCCGGTCTCAGTTCTAATCCTACACAAATTTGTATGATAATGAATCAACTGTAGTTATGAAATAAGAACAGACTGCAGGCTGTCCCCGGCATAGTCTGGGTATGTATTTATTGTAATTTTCTATTAATCTATCTCCTCTGTCCACCCTCTCTCTGTCCACCTCCTCCACTCCCTTTCTCCGTCCATCCCTTTCACCCCCACTCTCCGTTTCTACACCACTCTCTATCCATCTGTTCCTCCCCACTCTGTCTACATGCTCCTTCCACCTCTGTCAAGCTGCATCTCCACCTCTAATTCAGTCTCCTCCTCCTCCATCTCTCTGTCTATTTCCTCCTTATCTCTACGTCCTACTCCTCCTCTTTCTCTTCTCTGCCATATCCTCCTCCCATTTTCTCTGTTCATTCCCTTCTACCCTTCTCCCTATCCCTGTTCATCTCCTCCTTCCCCTCTCTCTGACGACCTCTTACTCCCCATATCCCTGTCCATCTCCTTCTCTTTCCTTCCTCTATCCATCTCCTCTCTCTTTTCCTGTTCACTTCCCCCTCCCCTTCTCTCTCCATCTCTTCATTCCTTCTCCATATGTCAATCTCCTCGCGCCTCGTTGTCTGCTCTCTCCCCTCCTCTCTCCATGTTATCGTGCTCACATCAATAGCAGGCTGGTAGTTCTTACTCCTCACAGTATTTCTTTCCAGATCGTAACCAAACGGAGCGAGGTGGTGCAGTGGTTAGCACACTGCACTCACATTCGAGAGGACGACAGTTCAAACCCACGTCCAGCGATCGAAATTTAGGTGTTTCATGACTTCCCTAATTCACGCTGTTTGGTCCCCTTCCGCGATTCAACCAACAAACCAATCGTAACCAATAGAAGATAGGTTGAATAAAGGTGAACATACATTCGTAAGATTCGCAGATTTATGAAAGGGTTTAGACGTCATTAACAGAAATAATTATTTTTTTTTAAAATTTTTAAGGTACGAGGGATATAACACAGGAAGTGAAAGCTTATCTACAACTTGTTACAGAAATCAGTGTGCAGTTATAAAGGGTGATCAACATGAAATGGAAGCAGCAGTTGACAAGGGAGTGTGAAAGGTTTGTAGTCTAACGCCAATTTAGTTCACTTCGTGCACTGATAAAATAGTGAAGAAAACGAAGGAGAAATTCTGGAACGGAATTAAAATTTTGGGACAAGAAACTTTAACTTACAGGTTTGTCGATTGCACTATAATGATGGCAGAGTGGCGATTGACTTGGAGAAGCAGTTGATCAGAAGAACCTGAAAACCTTAACTGACTGTTTCTTTTGATCTTGGTGGAATATTTCATTCGTAAGGTATAAAATATTCTACCAAAAAAATGTTATACGTTCTCTCATTCATAACGTATAAAACATTATATCAACGAGTAAATGGAATAATATTCTAGAATTTTAGAAAATAACTCGAGAGTCGTGTTTTTTCACTCATAATGGATTAAAAAGGCGTCATAAGATGTACTGTTCACGAACAAAAGTAAAATGACGGTAATGGAAAGTAGTCGAATTAAATCAGGGAACGCTGATTATGGAATGAGAGACTTCATGTAGAAATGCATTTTTTATTTAAGTATTAAAATGAGTGACGACAGAATTAAAAATAGGCACAGTCAGTAGTAAGGAAGTCGTTCCTGAAAAAGTGGAATTTCTTAACTTCTTAGGAAGTATTTCCTGAATATATGTATATGTAGTGTAGTCTTGTACGTGAGTGAAACAGGAACAGTAAACAGTTCTGACAATAAAAGAATAGAAGCTTTTGAAATGTGGTGCTACAAAAGAGTGAAGAAAATAATGATTAGTGGATCAGATAACTAATGAAGAGATACTGAGTCGAACTGAGGGGAAAAGAAATCTGTGACATAATTTGACTAAAAGAAGGGATCACTTGATAGGACGCTTTCTGGGACGTCAAGAAATCGTCAATATGATAATACACCGAATTTTGAGGGCGGTCAGTTAAAACTGTAAACGAAGATCAAGGGTTGACAGCAGTGAGCAGGCTCTAATGGATGTGGGTTGTAATTGATATGCAGCTATGAAGAGGCTTGCATAGGATAGAACAGCGTCAGAATCGGTAACAGGATGCGTCAGAACCTGTAGTGGTGGAGCGATTCCGGAAGAACATTCATAATGTCATGAGTAGATTCCCTGATCATGCAGTTGTAATATAGAGTGACTTCAGCTTGCCAGGTATAGACACGGAGTCATACTTCTGCTTAATAAGAATAGCAGTCCACAATCTGCAGAGTATCTGAGTAGTCAACATCAAACATTCAATGCTGGGGAGCACAAATGGAAAAAAATCAAAACCATCGTTCAGTACGCCTTAAACAAGTATATTCCGAGCAAGGTCTTACGGGATGGAAAAGACCCACCGTGGTTCAATAGCCGCAATTAAATCTAGCTGACAAACAAAACCTGAGCGAAGGAAAGGGGAGTTTAAGGAGAGAAATGAGAGAAACGTCAAACGATTTTGAAACTAAAATTTTGTCAACCTATCTGACGACAAATCCCTAAGATGTTTCGGCCTTACGTAAAATCAGTAAATGGTTCGAAGTGAACTGTTCAGTGACCAGAATGGCACAGAAATGGATGATGACAGAGAGGACAAAATACTGAATTCGGTCTTGCGAAACTGATTCACCAAGGAATATTTTAACTCGGTCCGTCAATTCAGTCATCGTACGATCGTCAAAATGGCAGCTATAGAATAAGTGATGGCGGAATAGAAAAAAACTACTACAATCGTTTTGTAAGTTTTTACAGAAATTATGAGAAAAAACTTGCTCCCCTTCGAGCAGCAGTTGATCGTAAATTGCTGGTGCATCGAAGGGGACCTAGTGACTGGATAATAGCGCACGTCATTCCAGTTTCCAAGAAGAGTCATTGAACAGATGCACACAATTATAGACCTATTTGGTTGAATTATGGAACAAGTTTTATGTTTCTGTATTATGACGTTATTGAGAACGAAAACTCCTCTGTGAAAATCAACATGGATTCCGCAAACACAGATCCTGTGAAACTCAGATCGCTCTGCTTCTCCATGAGATATAGAGCGCTGTAGAATTCGGCGCTCGGGTTTGTGCCGTGGTGCTCGACTTCGGAAAGGCATTTGACACTGTCCAGCAAAATACGAGCTTATTGAGTATCTGAGCAGATTAGCTACTGGATTCAAGGTTCCCTCGCAGACAGAATTCAGCACGTAGCTCTTAATGGAACAAAATCGATAGGTGTAAAGGTAATTTCGGGGTACCCAAAGGAGGTGTGATAGGAGCTTTACTATTTACCGTGTATGTATCTAGTGTAATGTGTCTGAAGCTCTTTGAGACTGTTCTCAGATTATGCCGTTGTTTACAAGAAGTTAGAAATGTCAGAAGACAGTATCAGTTTGCAGGAGAACCTGCAGGGGTTTGAAAGTCAGTTGGCCATGAACGTGAATAAGTGTAACATGTTGCGCACACATAAAAAAAGAAATCCACTACTATACAGCTGTGCTACTAATGACAAATTATTAGAAATTATAGTAAGTTATCCAGGAGTATTTCTCCAGAGCACAAATGACCATATGCCCCGCCGCTGTGGACGAGCGGTTCTAGGCGCTTCAGCCTGGAACCGCGCTGCTGCTATGGTCGCAGGTTCGAATCCTGCCTCGGGCATGGATGTGTGTGATATCCTTATGTTAGTTAGGTTTAAGTAGTGCTAAGTCTAGGGGACTGACGACCTCAGATGTTAAGTCCCATAGTGCTTAGAGACATTTTGAACAAATGACGATATAAACAAATTAGGAGGAAAAGCGGGTGCGAGATTGGAATTCATAGGAGGAATCTGAAGAAAACGTAATTCATCCACTAAGGAAGTGTCCATAAGTAACTTATTCGAACGATTCTTAAGTATTATTCATCAATCTCGGCCCATTACTGGTTAGGTAGGACTGACAGAAGAGATGGAAAAGATCCAGCGATGAGCAGCGCATTTCGCCACAGGATCGTTTAGTTGTTCCGAGAGCTCCATCACGATGCTCAGCTCCAGTGGCAGATGGTACAAGATAGGCGTTGTGCATCATGGAGAGGCTTACTATTGGAATTTCACTTTCAGTGAAGAGTCGGACAACGTATGTTTCTCCCGTCTTTGTCTCGCAAAATGCCACCACGAAAATATCGGAGAAATTAGAGCTAATACAGAGGCTAACCGACAGCCAGTCTTCGCGAATAAAACAGGGAAGGGGGGACCATGTTGTGGGACTAGAAGTACCCTCCGACACACACCGTAAGGTAACTTGCGGAGTGTTGATGTAGATGTAGATGTAGCGTGCAGAAATTGATGAAACGAGTCTTCGAACTGAAAATCACAGCTACAACAAGTAAATTTTGTTTCGGAGTATCCTAGTATTTTTGCAAAAAGTATTTTCTGTATGATGGCACGGGAAAGAAATAGATCGATTTCGTAAAGTTGTACGTACAAGATGCTGCACGAGCCAGTCATACACAGCCCGTGGGTCCGTAGAGCTGAGTCGTTAAGCGGGGACGTTTTGACCCGTGCTGCATTTGCAGAATCGTCGTTTCGCTGATGACGTCACAGCATGCACCAGTAGGGCGCACCACAAGTGCCGCTATCAGGCGCAAGATTTCCCGGGGGAAGCCGCGGTTGCTGACGGGGGCGGACGCCGGCAACCGGCGAGAGATGTTCGCTGCAAGTGCGTTTCTAACCCTCGCATTTTGTTGCGTAGAAGAGGCGAAACAAGGCATTCATTATCTGCAAGGCGTGGGCGTCTTATCTTTTTATGTTCTCCATCGAGGACAACGTACTGGGTTCTATTACTTAAGAAGTCTTCGAGCCACTCACATACTTGGGAACCAATACCATATGCTCGTACCTTAGTTAGGAGTCTCCAGTGGGGCACCAAGTCAAACGCTTTCTGGAAGTCAAGGAATATGACGTCCCTCTGATACCATTCATCCATGGTTCGCAAGATATCATGTGAAAAAAGGGCGAGTTGCGTTTCGCAGGAGCGATAATTTCTAAAGCCGTACTGTTGCATGGACAGCAACTTCTCTGTCACAAGGAAATTCATTATATTCGAACTGAGAATATGTTCGAGAATCCTGCAAAAGACCGATGTTAAGGATATTGGTCTGTAATTTTGAGGATCCGTTCTTCTACGCTTCTAATTACTAGGCGTCACCTGCGCTTTTTTCCAGTCACTCGGGACTTTACGTTGGGCAAGAGATTCGCGATAAACGCAAGCTAAGTAAGGAGCCAATGCAGTATAGAGTACTCTCTGTAAAACTGAATTGGAATCCCAACAGGACCTGGTGATTTATTTACTTTCAACCCATTCAGCTGCTTCACAACCCCAGGAATGTCTATCACTATGTCCTCCATACGGGAATCTGTACGAGACTCAAACGGCGGTATGTTTGTACGATCCTCCTGCGTGAAAGATTTCACAAATGCTAAATTTAAAATTTCAGCTTTCGTTTTGCTTTCTGCCGTTGCCAGGCCAGACTGATCAGTGAGTGACTGGATGGAAGCCTTCGACCCGCTTACCGATTTTACGTAAGACCAGAATTTCCTTCCGTTTTCAGCAAGATCTTTTGCTAAGGTATAACGGTGGCAGTGGTTGAATGCTACGCGCATCGCTCTTTTTACAGCAGCAGGAATCTCTACTAACTTTTGACTGTCCTCATTCTCCCGATCTTCCTTGTATCCTGAGTGCAACTGTCGTTGTTTCCTGAGCATACACAGCCTACAGCGTCCCATCAAGTGACGGTGCCGGCGGAACCGCTATCCTATTACGCGACGGCATCGAGGCATCGGAAGTCACGTACCTGCCATCTGCATGAGGTGTCGCCGTCACAGTGGGAGCAGTCCGCATTGTCAATGTTTACGCGCCCTCTGGGTCATCTCGTCGCAGTGAAAGGATCACATTTTATTCCGACGAAATTGCTCCATGTGAATTCGGAACACTACATCATAGGCGGCGATTTTAATAGCGACTTGGATCCAGTAGATGAAACACCGCGCTACTCCACATGCCCAGCACTACGGGCACTCGTGCGAGATTTGGCGCTACACGACACGTGGCGTCTCCTTCACGGGGACCGCCGCCGCTACACATACTTCAGCGAGCACTCTGCCAGCCGCATCGACCGGATATACGTCACCCGAGGACTCCACGCTGCGACAACGGATGCGGAACTGTGGCCGACCTCCTGCACCGACCATTTGCCATATAGCTGCTCGGTGACACTCCCCCGACAGCTCACATAGTGCAGCCGTGGTCCATGGACGCTGAACGTTTCCTATCTGTACCAGGGTATATGTCGCTGCTATGTGTGACCTCTGTCTCTGGAGTTTGCATGCACATCCTTCCACCTTACATTGGTGGCTAGACCACGAAAAGCCGACACTCCGCCGGACACTCATGAGATGTGGCTGTGACAGAGCGTGTTGGCGTCGGGCGTCGTCAGAATTTTATTACACTGCGCTGTGGGAGCTGATGACACAGCCGCCATCACGAGACCTGCAGACACCGGTTAATCGTCTAAAAGCTCGCCTACTGCGTCTTGGCGTAACCCGGGTCAGGGCGAGAGTGCAGGATACCACCCCCACCGAAATGGCATCCGTATATCGCGTTATCAGAGAGAGACGCCATCGCAAGCGCCATCTTATAACATCAGTAGAGACAGCAGCGGGTGGACACTCGCTCAGAGTGTGCCATCACTGCAGCATTCGTCCAGCATTACAGGACGTTTTATACCGCGGACCAGAGACCGTGAGCGAGTACGAAGACATCCTGTGCGGTCTGCCTGACGCCAGAGTAGTGGCCCAGGACGACGCCCTGCTGACTCCCACAACTCCTAAAGACTTAACAGCAGACTTGGAAAGCGGTGCGCTGAACAAGTCACTGGGCCCAGTCGACTTACCGAACGAATTCTACCGGGCCTTCTATCCCCTGATGAGGGCTCAGTGGATAGAGATGTTTCAAGACCTCCTCAGCGACGATTTTGCGTCCCCACAGATTTCCTCGAAGGCATCATGATAGCAGTTCCCAAAACGAGCTGTTCTCACCATTGTCGCGACTATAGCTCTGTTACGCTCCTGAACGAGGATTGTAAACTTTTCGCCCGTATCCTCCACACACGTCTTCAGACCACCATCGGGCGGGTGATACATCCTGACCAGACATGTTTAGGCGGTGACAACCACATCCACAGGGCACTTGGCGCCCACCGCAACGTCACGGGGCTGCCGCCTCCGAGGCGCCCGTGTCGTCGTCGATTTTGGTCACGCCTTTAATCGTAGCGACCACGGTTTCCTTTGCGCCGTGCTAAAACACATGGGCCTCTCGCAGACGTAAGCAAAGGTGATCTTACGCTTAATCCGCGGGCGCACTCCCACATTATGATCGATGGCCACCAGACTGAACACATCAGTCTTCGACGCTCGGTGCGACAGGGATGTCCTTTATTGGGATTCTTATTCAGAGCGGCCCTTGAACCTGCGCTGCACGGCCTTCGACACTCACTAGCAGGCATCTGCATTCGAGACGTGACCTTCTGATGTGCTGCCTTTGCTGACGACGGGGTGCTTTTGGTGCGGTCGGGAGATGAAATCCAAGCGACGCTTCAGTGGTCGTGTCGCTACGGCGCGGTATCGGGCAGCGTCGTCAACATGTGCAGGACGACGTACGTGGATGTCGGGAGAGGCCTTCTCCACCCAACGGCTATCCCCTTCCAACAGTTCCCCTCACTCAGCGCATCGGAGGTGCAGTTCTCCAGTACAGTTCGCCACTGTACGACAGTCGCATATCGCCAGCACTACAGAGGACACGGGGCTGCTCTGTGATAGCAGATTCCCCAATATGGATATGATTACGTCAACACTTACCTAGCGTTCAAACTTAATTATTTTCAGCACATTCTTCCACTAACAGTCACCATGGCTCATAGTTTCCAAGCAGCGCACGGACAATTTGTTGGTACGGCCAATTTGTGAGACAACTTATCAAAAGGGAGGATGGATTGTTAGGACACGTCCCAGGGTTTCAACAATTAGTTCACTTGGAGGCAGGTTCAAGTGGATGTGTGGATGTAGATTGTAGAAGTTATACAGAACTGAAGAGACTTGTTCAGCATAGAGTAGCTTGGAGACCTGCAACAAACTAGTCTTCAGACTTAAAACCGTTCCCAGACCGTATAACTACTACAGGATATATAGCAGACACCCAGAATAGAATTCTGTGCCAAATGTGTGGGAAGGTAGGACAGCCATATTTACTTTATCAAAAGCGCTAAAATCCAAGAACCATCGTGTACTTCAGCAAGTAAATGAAATCGAATGAAACAACATGTTAACTGTTGCCAGCCACAGTGTATTTATTTCTAAAATGCGTCTCGAAGGTTTAAACCTGGATCATCGGGTGGATTTATATGGATTAATGTGGCATGTATGTGTTGTGTTAAGACTTTGGAGTTCCTCTTTACACGGTCTGGTAGAGGTAAACGAAACATTATATCGGTACACGGCTCATAGTGTTGTGGAGGACTTTGAAAGGACGAACGAAAATATAAATGTGATAGAAAATAAAAGTACCTCCAGTAGCCAAAGGCCCCCTTTCTTTGGCATGTTGCATAACAAACAAAGTCACACTTAGGACGCACTGATAGGAACAAACATGGAGTCTGGAATCTAATAAGTGCGAAGAACATACAGAAAATTAAAACACGATATCGAGCAGCTCTCAAACAATTGCGAAGGTCTATGGTTGTGTAGATGTTTTGAAATATAAGTGTAAGTACCTCAAGGTGACACAGATTCTTTGTCAATTTTACATAACTTTATACTCTTCATAAACTTAAGTGATCATGGGGATATGTTAGAAACATGAAGCGTACCAATTATGTTGCCAACAGCAGCAGAATTGTATATAAACAAACATTTACTTGTTATTATATGTTACATACGGCAAGAGTGCGCGCGCGCGCGTGTGTGTGTGTGTGTGTGTGTATTAATGTATACGTCGAAGCTCAGGATTCATAGATAGGGAGTACAAAAAGTGACAGACGCAGAGCAATGGTTCGTTCTTCCAGATTTGTGACTTGCTAAGATCACACCTCTGAAGTGGTATATCTAAATAAATTTTAAATAACAAATTGATTATGATTTAAAATAACTTAAGCAAATAAGTACATTCTTTTTTCAAGATGAAATGAGAGGGGGGGAAGGGGGGGAGGGGAGGGGGGTTTACAAAGTTTTGGTGTGTGGATGATTCTGCTGGGTTTTGTGAACCAGGTCAACGAACAGTTGATTTAAAAAAATATCACACAGACTCATATACGAAGGCGAAATAGTAGTAAGAAGTAAGCTGTAATTATGTATAAATTCTGCCACAGTTGACGACATAATTACTATACTTTATGTTCCTAATATGTCAGGATCATTACTTAAATGTATACGAAGTATTAAGTTATGTAAAGCTGACAGAAAAGAACATGTGACCACTAGAGATTTGCACTCGCATTTCTGTTTACCTGAGGGCGCAATCCAAGATGTCCACAATACTTTTAGAGTTACTCCAAAATCGTCTTTTATTTTGCTATTTATATTCCTTGCACTTATTATTTTCTAGACGCCATGTTACTATTAGTTTTTTCAGTGTGTGATGTAACGTAACAGGGAAGGAGGTATTTTCATTTTTATTTCACTTCCAGATATATATGTTCGTTTATCGTTTTAATGATCTCCACAAAATTATGAGCCATGTATTGAAGTAGTGTTTCGTTTTCCTCCACTAGACGGTGCCTCATGTGACTCCATAATTGCAACACAACAGATTCATACCATACTAATTCGCATAAATCCACCAATGATGGAAGTTTAAACCTCAGAAACGCGTTGTGGAAATAAGATAACATTGGCTGGTCACGGTACTTTTGTTGATTGATTCGGAATCAATAACAGTCACAGTAAGGGCTAAAGTAAAGTGTTGGAATTTTACTGAAAGAGTGGAGCAGATTGTGAAGACGTTCAGCCGGAATGTATCCCACAGAGATCTCCAGTCAGCACAGGCCGAACGTTTGCAGAATTTTCCGTTCGCCCTGGCTGCTAGGTGTCAGGTAAGAGGCTCCAGGCGGCCGTAATCCACAGCTAGGCGGCTCCGACCAAAGCGTTACCTGGCAGCACCTTTCCGTCAGTTTTATCCCAGTCGCTGCTGTAAGTGGATTGTAAAAGTTTTAAGGTCTGAAGCCCCTTTACGGAGGCGAGGAGAAGGGAAAAAATAAGCGACTGGAAAATATTCCCACTGCCGTCTGTGAGCTGGGAGCCGTCCGCCTAAACAGACGCGGCGAATGTTTTCGGAGAAAATATTGCCGCGAAAACAGCTACCGACCGTCATCCTGCGAATCAGCGAAATGGAACAGATGGGGCCAGTTTGACCTGCTTCGCAGGAACTTACGTGGCCGCTGTTGAGTTTATCACAAGCCGAGCAGTCCTCTTACAGGGAGACTACACTTGTAATGAGTATTATCTGTTACTCAGATCTGTTTTGTTCTAATAGTTGAATATATGGTGTTTTTATGTAGTCCTACAAAACAACCACGTGAAGTGACTTATCCGTCAAACACAGGAAACACATTTGGCGCTATGGCGGTTCAAACCGTCTTCCAGCCATCCGCTTCCTGATCATCCGTAGTCTCCCTAAATCCCATAAACCGAATGCTACGGTGGTTCCTGACAGATTTCTTTTCCTATCTTTACCCGAACAGACAATCCGATCTTGTTCTCTGCCACTAACGAATATTCGGAGACGGAACGATAAACTGTAATCTTTTCCTTGACGTTATGGCCAGTTCAGGAATATATGTAGCCTCAACTAGCTGACGTCTTCATGTCCAATTCATGTTACATCTACTATGGTTTTTCCTGCAAAAGATTTGCTGTAGATTACAGTTTTGAAATTAGTTCCGTACTGACAGCCATAATTTTTGTGTGATGCCTCTTTCGTGATGTTTCTTTCAGACTGCACTGGCAAATAATTCCAAAATTTCATTGGGTGGAAAATTTTTTGTATCCTTGCAAAACAACTCAATCTCAAGCTGTGCCCCTAAAATTTAATTCGTCTCTTCCTAAAACTGTTGTTCTAAATTGTCAACTGCATAAGATTTTAGCAGGATATTAGTATAAGGCACAGGATTTTCTTCAGATCAGATTCCTACTGAGCAGAATTATTCAAACATTCTGTATTTCCTTTTTCTAACTTTAATTAGAAATGGCCTTCCATTGATTAACTGCTAGATGCAATTAATCAATTTGATTCCATTATCTTATTTTAGTTTCTTAGATTCGCAATCCAGATGGTTGTGTATTTTATTGGCAACACCAGGTATATCTTATAATTTGACTAGCTTCACGATTTTATATAGAATTTTAGACTATTTTTCAGAGGTGTTTTACTTTAACTGAAACATTTTTCCGTATCGAGTTACCAAATGTTGAAAATCAATGTCATGTGTACATACAGGGTGTTCGGACATTCTCGTCACTAACTTCTAGGACCAGTAGAGCGGAGTGAGTATGTAATATTTTGAATAGGAACCTACGTCCTGAAACGTACCGACCCCTTGCTACAACCGTGTGGAAACATATTCTTTACGGTGGTGGTGAGGGTGGCGGTTACGCCGGATCGGCTGATGTTGTTTGATGTCTGTACTACTTCCCTCATCTGGTTTGAGTCTCATTCCCGTATCTGCGAATGTTAGGGAAACATGGCTGAGTACACGTTTGCAGAATACCCCGACATGATCCTTCGTATGTTGACTGGTAGAGACCGCCGACAGTTGAAGATAGTCGTAATGTGTAATAGGCAGACATCTATCCAAACAATCACACAGGAATTCCAAACTGCACCAGCACCCATTGCAAGTACTATCACAGTTAGCCGGGAGGTGAGAAAACTTGGATTTCATGATCGAGCGGCTGCTCATAAGCCATACATCACGCCGGTAAATACCAAACGACGCCTCGCTTGGTGAAAGGAGCGTAAACATTGGACGACTGAACAGTGGAAAAACGTTTTGTGGAGTGATGAATCACGGTACACAACATGGTGATTCAATGGTAGGGTGTGCGTATGGCGAATGCCCGGTGAACGTCATCTGCCAGTGTGTGTAGTGCCAACAGTAAAATTCGAAGTCGATGGTGTTACGGTGCGGTCGTGTTTTTCATGGAGGGGGCTTACATTCCTTGTTGTTTTGCGTGACGCTATCACAGCACAGGCCTACACTGATGTTGTAACCACTTTTTTGCTCCCAACTGTTGAAGAGAAATTCGGAGATGGCGATTACATCACGATCGAGCATCTGTTCATAGTGCACAGCCTGTGGCAGAGTGGTTACACCACGATAATAACATCTCTGTAATGAGACTTTTATCCATTGTGGTTGTAGTAATTTCTGAAAATCTCTGTAATGGACTGGCCTGCACAGAGTCCTGACCTGAATTCTATAGAACAGCTCTGGGATGTTTTGGAAGTCCGACTTCGTGGCAGGCCTCACCGACCGACATCGATATTTCTTCTCAGTGCAGCAGTCAGTGAAGAATGGGCTGCCATTTCCCAAGAAACTTGACAGCATCTGATTCAACGGAAGCCTTCGAGACTGGAAGTTGTCATCAAGGCTAAGGATGCGCCAACACCACATTGTATTGCAGCATTACCGATGGTGGGCGCCACGAACTTGTAAGTCATTTTCAGCCATGTGTTCGGATACTTTTGATCACATAGTGTATATGGCACTGTATGAAAATATCGTTTATTTTTAAGAGATACATATAGGGCCTGTAGATGGCATAGTGGAATGCCGAAACTCGTAGTCAAAATAGAATAATATAACATCTCAATTACACGGCTGTTGGCTAATTTCATACATAATTAGTGATGTACTGGGTCGCGCCTAGTCAGTTACTTGAAAAAGTGGTCGTGTTACCAATATGTTTTGAAACGGTTGTAGTACGGAAACAGTATATTTCCGGACATGAGTTCCAATTGAAAATATTATCTACTCAGTCACCTCTAAAAGTCTCAGAAGTTTATAACTGGAATTTTCGAATAACATGGAAAAAAAGTAAGCGAACTGTTTATTGTTTCTAAAGTAAGCACCGTAACTATCAGTGCTTTCATGGAAAAATGTTTTTTGCTGTTTACGGAATCGAGATTATACACAGACGTGCACCTCTTCGTCCGAAGCAAATCGACGGCATTTGGAAATCGATGGGAAGAGATGGTGACTGCATGGAGGATATGTAAGGACTTCCCAGTGAAGCAACCTCGGCAACATGTGATCGGGCCTATATTTAGCTGAGATTGTTTCGGCTACGGTGCAAAAGTTTCAATGGGAAGCCCTTACACATCCACCATGCAGTCCGACTCTCCTCCCATGCGACTTAGGTAGTTTTGGATCCCTATCCCTGAAGAAACACATCCGTGGCCTTCGACTTGCTCTGGAGGAAGTGGTGCACTACTGGTTAGGCAACAGCAAACATTTTCCCACGAAAGCGTTGACGGCCTTGTCTCACAGCGTGGTAAGTGTATTAATAATCATGGCGATTAATTTTCAAGTAACAAACAGATTACATCCTTTTTGGGGCTCTGTAGCGCAGTTGGTAAGAACTGAACCCTTATAGGATCATGATGGAAGCTGAAGGCTGCAGACAGGACTTGAACACATATCTCTTTGCTTACTAGGCAGGGATGCTAGCCATTACACCACCGCAGCGGTATACTTCCACCGCTGCATGGTCTATCCTAGTTCTGTACCCTCCCCAACACAAATTTCTATTCATGACTTCAACGTATGTTCCATTTCTTGAGCTTCAGTCATTTTTGTAGGTAAAGATGAGATGCAAATGTCTCAAGTAAAATTTAATTATATTAGACTTGTGGTATCAGTTTTCTGTCTGTCCGTCTGTTTCTGAATCCACCAAAAAACACCTCTCTTTATCAGGAACTGGTAAAGCTATGAAGTTGAAACTTACGTCATATCCAAGTGTCTATAAACCCTCGGCAGTGTAACAAACGTTAGCGTCTATGACAATGCAATGAAATTATAACGGCCATTCATGGCACATATAGTGATATTCGCAAACTCGCACTTCAAAACCCACAGAGTACTTCACGTTGATCTATACTGACGAAATTAGGCGAGAAGCAAGAACCACTGTACAAGTAAACGAAAACATCAGAAAATTGTTAATTTTTAGTTATACCACATAGCAAAAATATTTCTTTTGTCATTTGTTATCTGATTGCAGATGTGACATTAAAACATTCTCGAAAGTCTTCGAATCCCTCCGACCGATATCTTGCGAGTATCAATGTCGACAAGAGGCAAAGCCATCGAGATTCACAATTTCCGGAATAGATGAAATGTATCTATACGTGATTAAGTCTATATGGAACCTCCACAGCGTAAGTCCTACTCGTAGCTGCCCAATGTTTTTTCCATCCCTCTCCTTTTCATTTGGTTACCCCTTATCCATAAACACTTCCTGAAATAACAGAATAATACCCGTGCATCCAAGCATTATGATCGGAGTTTTAGGTTTTCCGTACATACCAATTCTTTCATTAAAGTTAGGTTGATATGCTGCTGTTTTAGTATTACCACAAAGTTAGAAACGTGCCTTTTGTCGCTTACTCGGAGAGATCACCCCACGCGAGACCACGCACAGGAGCCACGCACTTTTAAGCCGTCCTCGTAAGGGACGCGTTTCTCACTATTAAGCGCGCCAGAGGTCTTACTTTGTTTCCATCGTGTTTAGTGCACGCTTAGGGGCGAGCTGGCGAGCCACACGGAAGGTGCTCTGCACCATGATTTGCGACCGCGGGGCTCTCCAGCGCAGTATTCCCCTCTATTTGGTTCCCAAATCACACGGATGGTTCACGAAAATGGACGCATGTGAAATTTCGACGTAGGCTCTATTAAACCACAAATTTCCATGTTGTGGTCTTCAGTCCTGAGACTGGTTAGATGCAGCTCTCCATGCTACTCTATCTTGTGCAAGCCTCTTCATCTCCCAGTACATACTGCTGCCTACATCCTTCTGAATCTTCTTAGTATATTCATCTCTTGGTCTCCCTCTACGATTTGTACCCTCCACGCTGCCCTCCAATACTAAATTGGTGATCCCTTGATGCCTCAAAACATGTCCTACCAACCGATCCCTTCTTCTAGTCAAGTTGTGCCACAAGCTCTCCTTCTCCCCAATTCTATTCAATACCTCCTCATTAGTTATGGGATCTACCCATCTAATCTTCAGCATTATTCTGTAACACCACATTCCGAAAGCTTCTATTCTCTTCTTGTCCAAACTATTTATCGTCCACGTTTCACTTCCATACATGGCTACACTCTATACAAATACTTTCAGAAACGACTTTCTGACACTTAAATCTGTATTCGATGTTAACAAATTTCTCTTCCTTAGAAACCCTTTCCTTGCCATTGCCAGTCTACATTTTATATCCTATCTACTTCGACCATCATCATTTATTTTGATCCCCAAATAGCAAAACTCATTTACTATTTTAAGTGTCTCATTTCCTAATCTAATTCCCTCAGCATCACCCGATTTAATTCGACTACATTCCATTATCATCGTTTTGCTTTTGTTGATGTTCATCTTATATCCTCCTTTCAAGACACTGTCCATTCCGTTCAACTGCTCTTCCAGGTCCTTTGCTGCCTCTGACAGAATTACAATGTCATCTGCGAACCTCAAAGTTTTTATTTCTTCTCCATGGATTTTAATACCTACTCCGAACTTTCCTTTCGTATCCTTTACTGCTTGCTCAATATACAGACTAAATAGCATTGGGGAGAGGCTACAACCCTGTCTCACTCCCTTCCCAACCACTGCTTCCCTTTCATGTCCCTCGACTCTTATAACTGCCATCTGGTTTCTGTACAAATTGTAAATAGCCTTTCGCTCCCTGTATTTTACCCCTGCCACCTTCAGAATTTCAAAGAGTGTATTCCAGTCAACATTGTCAAAAGCTTTCTCTAAGTCTACAAATGATAGAAATGCGGGTTTGCCTTACCTTAATCTTTCTTCTAAGATAAGTCGTAGCGTCAGTGTTGCCTCACGTGTTCCAACATTTCTACGGAATCCAAACTGATCTTCCCTGAGGTCAGCTTCTACTAGTTTTTCCATTCGTCTGTAAAGAATTCGCGTTAGTATTTTGCAGCTGTGACTTATTAAACTGATAGTTCGGTAATTTTCACATCTGTCAACACGTGCTTTCTTTGGGATTGGAATTATTATATTCTTCTTGAAGTCTGAGCGTATTTCGCCTGTCTCATACATCTTGCTCACCAGATGGTAGAGTTTTGTCAGGACTGGCTCTCCCAAGGCTGTCAGTAGTTCTAATGGAATGTTGTCTACTCCCGGGGCCTTGTTTCGACTTAGGTCTTTCAGTGCTCTGTCAAACTCTTCACGGAGTCTTATGTCTCCCATTTCATCTTCATCTACCTCCTCTTCCATTTTCATAATACTGTCCTCAGGAACATCGCCCCTCTATAGACCCTGTATGTACTCCTTCCACCTTTCTGCTTTCCGTTCTTTGCTTAGAACTGGGTTTCGATCTGAGATCTTGATATTCATGCAAGTGGTTCTCTTTTCGCCACAGGCCTCTTTAATATTCCTGTAGGCAGTATCTATCTTACCCCTCGTGAGATAAGCCTCTACATCCCTACATTTGTCCTCTAGCCATCCTTACTTATCCATTTTGTCCTTCCTGTCGATCTCATTTTTGAGACGTTTGTAATCCTTTTTGCCTGCCTCACTTGCTGAATTTTTCTATTTTCTCCTTTCATCAATTAAATTCAGAATCTTTTTTGTTACCCAAGGATTTCTACTAGCCCTCGTCTTTTTACCTACTTTATCCTCTGCTGCCTTCACTATTTCATTCCTCAAAGCTATCCATTCCTCTTATACTGTATTTCTTTGCCCTATTCCTGTCAATTGATCCGTTATGCTCTCCCTGAAACTCTGTACAACCTCTGTTCTTTCAGTTTATCCAGGTCCCATCTCCTTAAATTCCCACCTTTTTGCAATTTCTTCAGTTTTAATCTACAGTTCATAACCAATAGATTGTGGTCAGAGTCCACATCTGCCCCTGGAAATGTCTTACAATTTAAAATCTGGTTCTTAAATCTCTGTCTTGCCATTATATAAACTATCTGAAACCTTTTACTATCTCCAGGGTTCTTCCGTGTATACAATTTCCATATGCTTGCCGTATTGTTCTGTCTGTAGCAAACATAAATGACAACAGAAGTAATCACGAAAATTATATAAAGCAAAAAAGGAAAACTCCACATACATTCAATAAGGACATCAGCATTTAAAACTTCCATAACAAATAGTGTGATACAAATATACATCAGAGTACAACACAAGGCAAAAATTATTTCGTCATTCTCACTTTCTTCTCACTGCTTCTGTTCAGTAGCAGAATATTTAAAACATGTGAAAACCAATACTTTAAACCAAAGAGTGCAAAATATCCTACTGCAAGTAGTGAAAGGTCTCCTGTAGGTAGAGCCAAGACAATCATTTAATTTCTGCAATATTAATGTCAAATTTTCTCTGCTTCATGTACACGGAAGCACCAAAGAAGCTGCTAAAGGCATACGTATTCAGATACGCATGTAAAGAGCGACGAAAGGCCACTGCGATCAGCAATGTTTATACAAGACAAGTGTCTGGCGCAGTTGTGAGACCGGTTATTGCTGTTACAATGCCAGGTTATTAACATTTAGATGAGTTGGAAAGTGCTGTTATAGTGAGCGCAAGAGCGGTGGGACACAGCATCTCTCAGATAGCGATGACGTGGGGATTTTCCGGTACGATCATTTCACAAGTATACCGTGAATATCAGGAGCCAGGTGAAACGTCAGAACTCCGCCATCGCTGCAGCTAGGAAAAGATTCTGCAAGAACAGGACCAACGACGACTGAAGAGAATCGTTCAGCATGACAGAAGTGCAACCCTTCCTCAGATTGCTGCAGATTTCAATGCCGGGCATCAACAAGTGTCAGCGTGCGAACCATTCAGCGAAACATCATTAGTGTGGGCTTTCGGAGCCGAAGGCTCACTCGTGTCCTCTTGATGACTGCACGACACAAAACTTTACGCCTCGCCTGGGCCCATCAACACCGACATTGGACTGTTGATGACTGGAAACATGTGGCCTGCACAGGCGAGTCTCATTTGAAATTGTGTCGAGAGGGTGGACGTATATGGGTATGAAGATAACCTCATCAACCCATGGATCTCGCATGTCAGCAGGGGACTGTCCACGCTGGTGGAAGCTTTGTAATGATGTGAGGCATGTGAATTTAGAGTGATATGGGAACCCTGATACGTCTAGATACGGCTCTTGACAGGTGACACGTACGTAAGCATCCTGTCTGATCACCTGCATCCAGTCATGTGCTTTCCGGCGGACTTAGGCAATTCCAGCAAGACAACGCGACACCTCACACGTTCATTATTGTTAAAGACTGTCTTCAGGAACACGCTTATGGGTTTATACACATCCGCTGCCCACCAAACTCCCCAGACATGAACATTATTGAGCATATCTGGGATGCGTTACAACGTGCTGTTCAGAAGAGATCTCCACCCTTTCGTACTCTTGCGGATTTATCGACGGCACTGCAGGATTCGGGGTATCAGTTCTCTCCGGCACTACTTCAGGCATTAGTCGAGTCCATGCCACGTCGTGTTGCTGCACTTCTGTGTGCCCATGGGGGCCGTACACGATATTCTACATCTACATCTACATCCATACTCCGCAAGCCACCTGACGGTGTGTGGCGGAGGGTACCATGAGTACCTCTACCGATTTCCCCTTCTATTCCAGTCTGGTATCGTTCGTGGAAAGAAAGATTGTCGGTATGCCTCTTGTGGGTTCGTATCTGATTTTATCCTCAAGGTCTCTTCGCGAGATATACGTAGGACGGAGCAATATACTGCTTGACTCCTCGGTGACGGTATGGTCTCGAAACTGCAACAAAAGCCCGTACCGAGCTACTGAGCGTCTCTCTTGCAGTGTCTTCCATTGGAGTTTCTCTATCATCTCCGTAACGCTTTCGCGATTACTAAATGATCTTGTAACGAAGCGCACTGCTCTGTGTTGGATCTTCTCTATCTCTTCTGTCAACCCTATCTGGTACGGATCCCACCAGGTGTACAAGTTTCTTCGTGTATGTATGTATTTATGTGTGTGTGTTCGTGCACATGCAGGTTTGTGGGCACAACGCACAATATTTACGAAGTAATTATTTGTCCCACAATCTGGAAAGTTTTCTTGGAGAAAATGCTCCTGTATGTACCCAACATTTAATATTACAGAACACACTTCTGTCAAATCACTGAAAAGCTAAAATATTTTAGAAAAGGTGAAGCTGAGTAAGAAAAAACATTTGAATGTAACAAAACATGAAATAATTCCCTTTAACTCTGTATCTCCACCTGTTTACCCACAACAACACAATTTAACCTAATTAGTTAGTGGACTGAAATACAGTAATTTACAACGTTTCGCAGATGTGGATGATTAGCTAAACCACTATCAGTATGTCCTTTAATTTAAATAATTTGAACAGGAATTAATAGTCATAATAAAAAGCTTAATTCCCTCCAAACAGGACCCAACGGTACCGACCGGCTGCCGTATCATCCTCATCCACCAGGTACGAGCTTCAACTGAAGACGAAGAAATCCCGTATTATAAGTTTTGCTTGTAACGTGGAAGACGATCTTCTATCTCCTTATATGTGTTCCTTTTCACAAACTAAAAATGTGACTTGCCTTATTCAGTTTTTCACACTACAGAATGCTTTTTCACTTTACGATCTCGACCATCTCCGCATTCACGAAAGCTTTCTCGTCCCGTAAGAGGATATCGTTAGCGACGTTCGGCGTGGGAGACAAGTTACTCGACGCAATGTTTCGTAGATTAACTGCGAAATGTTTATCAATGGATGTGTGTTAATTCTCAAAATAATAAACTTATACAATTTCTAAGGCTTCCTTTGGCCTGCGAGATAGAACTAAGCTTGTCACAACACCAAAACAAATAATTAACGCTCCGTAAGTATATAAATGCATCCAGAAAAAGTCCGAGACGAAGCACTGGACTTCAAGATTTCAGTAGGTAAAAAGGCACTAAAAAAATAAAATCTTAAAAACTCTATCTAGCTGGTTAACTAGTTACATTTTCCATAGATGAGTTGAACAATTCTCTTATCGAAACGATGGTGATTTAGTTTACAAGATATGTACACATTATTAGGGCTAAAATTAATAAGCACATTATGCTTTAGTCCTGTTAACGCAACTTCACTTAAAAACACATTTCTTTAGACTATTAGTTTTTGAATAGATGGAATTTCCCAGAAGAAACGATTTCAGTTCAGATTTAAAACTTGCTCTGCTATCTGCTAGACAGACCTATCATACGTTATTGGGCAAATGATCAAAACTCTTTTTGCTGCTGGCAGTTGTAGCAGTTGGTCATTAAGGTGTTTTTTTTCTCTAGTGTTGCACGTATGGATAGCACTACTCTTCCCAAAATGCGATGGATAATTTGTGACGAATTTAATTAGCGAATAGTGTACTTCAGCTTGGGGGTAGCTTTCCAGTTGGTGTGCTATTTGGCTCTCACACTATGATGCATCAGCTGTTAGCAGCACAGCGAAACTGTTCTGCAAGAAACCCAAAGAATGTATTGTCTTCTGACAATGTGGCATTCTTGCTGCGCAACGACTTTGGCGTGGGAAGATCGTAGTTGCTGTTTTCCAAGTAGTTCTGTTATGTTCAGACGAAACTACAGGATGAGTCAAAAAGGACTTTACAACTTTGAATGATACAGAAATTTATATCGATAACTTACTGAGTCGGCCGATGTGTCATTTTGTAGTAAACAACCGCAAGCTTCACATAAATGTGTCCAGTGCCAGTTTGGCTCCATGTGGCTACCATTTGTGATACGGCAAACATACCACCGCTAATAAATTCCTTCCCCAACACTCGTTGAAGTAAATCAGGCATAACTTGTGCAACGGCAGCATAGTTTCAATTTTTCATGTCGAGTAAATTGTCTGGTAGTGGAGGAACGTACAGACGGCCTTTAATGGAACCGCAGAGAAAGAAATGCAGTGGCGCCAAGTCTGGGTAGCGAGGTGGGCACGGTCCGCACCAGTGAAAGCAGCCATTTTAGCGATGCTCTACGCTGGCGCTCCTGGTGGCGGAATGGCGTACTGATGCCCTACGTCAATCAAACTTAAGTTTGTTTGCTACAAAATGACACAGATACCGACTCTGTAAGTTACCTCGATAAATTTCTGTATCATTGAAAAGTTGCAAAGTTCTTTTTGATTCACTATGTACAATCGTCTGGCCGTAACTGTTGGTTCATCGGAACTACAACAGGTGAAATATTAGTTCACTTTATTACATGAATGATAAAAGGATTTACTTGACGTGGTACAATCCTTTGCGTGATAATTTAGAACTGTTATTGACTGTTAAAGCGTCAGTTGCTGCGCTAAATAACAAACTGTTCTGTTGAAACTTCCTGCCAGATTATAACTGTATGCCGAACCGAGACTCAAAGTCGTGACATTTGCAAATGCTGTACCTTTTTTTTTTTCTTTTTTTCTTCATTACACTACTGAATTTTTTTATGACTTGGGAGAAGGGACGGGGGCAAAGAGGGCAGGGTTCGTCTTCCGAGGACTGGCCTGAACGTCCCACTGGCACCCTCCCAGAGCCAAGGAAGGAAAGGGGTCTGATAGGGTCAAGAAACTTTATTCGATCAAATTCATTTATTTATGAGTGTATGTATACGTTGTACAAGTCCCAGCAGCTGCCCGTCACAGCACATGTCGAGCGGTGCGCGTCAGAATCGATGACTGCGCAGTGCGGGCACAAAGGGTCTTTAGTGACATGCATGAAATGGAGGCGCTGGCGTGTGGATCATTTGCCGTTCACCACCACGTACTACGAGCAAGAAGCGTACTTGGGCAGGTATGCGGTGTGGACGGCCCGCCACACCCTCGTCCAGTGCATTGTTGGATGTTGCTGCTCGACGATGTTCTACATCTACATCTACATCTACATCGATACTCTGCAAATCACATTCAAGTGCCTGGCAGAGGGTTCATCGAACCACCTTCACAATTCTCTATTATTCCAATATCATATAGCGCGCAGAGAGAATGAACGTCTATTTCTTTCCGTACAAGCCTTCATTTTCCTTATTTTATCGTTCCTCCCTATGTAGGTCGGCGTCAACAAAATATTTTCGCATTTGTAGGAGAAAGTTGGTGTTTGGAATTTTGTGAGAAGATTCCGTCGCAACGAGAAACGCCTTTCTTTTAATGATTTCCAGCCCAAATCCTGTATCATTTCTGTGACACTCTCTCCCATATTTCGCGATAATACAAAACGCGCTACCTTTCTTTGAACTTCTTCGATGTACTCCGTCAGTCCTATATGGTAAGGATCCCACACCGCGCAGCAGTATTCTAAAAGAGGACGGACAAGCGTAGTTTAGGCAGTCTCCTTAGTAGGTCTGTTACATTTTCTAAGTGTTTTTCCAATGAAACACAGTCTTTGATTTGCCTTCCGCACAACATTTTCTATTTGTTCCTTCCAATTTAAGTTGTTCGTAATTGTATATACCTATTTATTTAGCTGAATTTACGGCTTTCAGACTAGACTGATTTTTTGCGTAACCGAAGTTTAACGAGTTCTTTTTAGCACTCATTGGGATGACCTCACTTTTCGTCTTCTGATGACTTTATTATTCGATAAACGACAACGTCATATGCAAACAACCTAAGATGGCTGCTCAGATTGTCTCCAAAATCGTTGAAAGAGATAAGGAACACCAAAGGGCCTATAAGAGCGCCAGAAATCACTTCCCTTTTACTCGATGACTTTCCGTCAATTACTACGAACTCCGACCTGTCTGACAGGAAATCGCAAATCCAGTCACATAACTGAGACGGTGTTCCATAAGCACGCAATTTCACTACGAGCCGCTTGTGTGGTACAGTGTCAAAAGCCTTCAGGAAATCCATAAATACGGAATCGATCTGAAATCCCTTGTCAATAGCACTCTTTATGTGAATAGAGAGCTAATTGTGTTTCACAGGAACGATGTTTTCTAAACCCATGTTGAGCGTGTGTCAATAGACCGTTTTCTTCGAGGTAATTCATAATGTTCGAACACAACATATGTTCTAAAATCCTGTTGCATACCGACGTTAACGATATGGGCCTGTAATTTTGTGGATTACTCCTATTACCTTTCTTGAATATTGGTGTGACCTGTGCAACTTGCCAGTCATTGGGTACGGATCTTTCGTCGAGCGAACGGTTGTATACGATTGTTAAGTACGGAGCATACTCCGAAGGGAACTTAATTCGTATACAGGTTGGACCACAAGACTCGGTTTTGTTCATTGATTTGAGTTGCTTCACTACTCCGAGGATATTTACTTCTACGTTACTCATGTTGGCAGCTGTTCTCGATTCGAATTCTGAAATACTTACTTCGTCTTCTTTTGTGAAGGCATTGCGGGAGGCTGTGTTCAGTAACTTTGCGTTGGCAGCACTGTCTTCGATAGTATCTCCATTGCTATCGCACCGAGAAAGCGTTGACTGTTTCTTGCCGCTAAAATACTTCCCCAACGCCCAGAAGCTCTTTGGATTTTCTGCCGGGTTTCGAGACAAAATTTCGTTGTGGAAACTGTTATAGGCATCTCGCATTGAAGCCCACACTAAACTTCGAGTTTCTGTAAAAGATTGTCAATCTTGGGGATTTTGCTCAGTTTAAGTTTGGCATGTTGGTTTCGTTGTTTCTGCAACAGTGTTCTAACCCGTTTTGTGTACTAAGGACGATCAGCTCCGTCGTTTGTTAATTTATTGGGTATAAATCTCTCAATTACTGCCGATACTATTTCTATGAATTTAAGCCACATCTTGTCTTATATTATTAATTTGGAATGACTGGAGATTGTCTCTTAGGAAGGCGTCAAGTGAATTTTTATCTGCTTTTTTGGATAGGTATATTTTTCGCTTATTTTTGGAGGGTTTGGGGATTACAATATTCAGTCTCCCTTCGACAACTCAGTAATCACTAATCCCTGTATCCGTTTTGATGCTCGTTACTAACTCAGAATTATTTTTTCGTAAGGGGTCAAGTGTGTTTTCACAACCGTTTACTATTCGCGTAGGCTCATGAACAAAGTGCTCGAAATAATTTTCAGAGACTGCGTTTAGCACGATTTAGGATGATATTTTATGCGTACCTCGGGAATTAAACATGTATTTTCGCCAACATATCGAGGGTAAATTAAAGTCACCACCAACTATTATCGTATGAGTCGGATACGTGTTTGAAATCAAACTCAAGTTTTCCTTGAACCTTTCAGCAACTGTATCATCTGAATTGGGAGGTCGGTAAAGGGATCCAATTATTATTTTATTCCGGTTGCCGACAATGACCTCTGCCCATACTAACTCACAGGAAGTATCTACTTCAGTTTCGCCACAAGATAAAGTACTTCTGACAGCAACAAACACGCCACCGCCAACCGTGTGTACCCTATCCTTTAGGAACACCGTTAGGTTCTTCGCAAACATTTCGGCTGACTTATATCCGGCTGTAGCCAGCTTTCAGTGCCTATAACGATTTGAGCATCAGTGCTGCCTATTAGCGCTTGGAGCTCTGGTACTTTCCCAACACAGCTACGACTATTTACAATTGTTATACTAATGGTTCCTGTATCTACGTTCTTTCTGTGTTCAGCCTGCACCCATTGTGACTGAAGCGCTTCTTCTGCTTTCCCGTTTTCCCGGGACCCTCTAACCTAAAAAACCGCCCAGTCCACGGCACACAGCCCCTGCTACTCGTGTAGCCGCCTCCTACGTATAGTGGACACCTGACCTATTCAGCGGAACCAGAAACCCAACCAACTTTTGGCCCAAGTCGAGGAATCTGCAGCCTACACCGTCGCAGAACCCTCTGGCCTCTGATTCAGACCCTGCACTGGGCTCTGTACCAGAGGTACGCAATCGGCCCTGTCGACTATGCTGCAAATGGTCAGCTCTGCTTTCATCTTGCAACCAAGACTGGCAGCCTTTACCAGTTCTGTTCGCCGCTCGAAACCAGAGAGAATCTCTTCTGATCCAAAGTGACACAAATCATTGGTACCGACGTGATCAACCATCTGCAGTTGGCTGCTCCCTGTGCTCTTAATGGCATCCGGGAGGACCCTTTCCACATCTGGAATGACTCCACCCAGTATGCACACGGAGCCCTATAATGCGCCTAACATTGGAGCTCCAAATCATCAATAATCCCACCTTATGTGACTGTCAGGATCTTGCAGGCTGAGTGGTTTCCTCTGAAACAGGACAGGCGACAGCATCTGGCTCAGCGACAGTGTCAGCCACAGACAACAGCTGGAACCTGTTTGTCAGATAAACTGGGGAGGCCTTACGTGCGGCCGCCTGGGAAGTCTTTCGCCGCCTGCTTCTCTCCAGGGTGACCTCCGTAATGGTCACTTATTATGCTTGTCAAACTTCAAAACTCTTTATAATCTACTTTCCTTATTTAATCCTCTCAGCATCACCTGATTTAATTCAACTGCATTCGGTTATTCTGATTGATGTTCATTTATTAATCTGTTTTTAAAGTATTATCTATTTCGTTTAAATAATGTCCAAAGTCCTTTACTTTCCATACTGTCCATGACAAAACTACAGTGTCATTAATAACGATAATGGTACTAACCTGTTCTCCATAAAGTTTATTCCGTCTCCAAAACTTTCCTTAGTTTCCTTTAGTCCTTTCTCTATGTACACATCGTGTAACGTAGGTAGAAGGATAGGATACAACACTGCCTCGCTCTCGTAGCAACTACGGTATTCATCTGATGCCCCTCAAATCTGCGAGGTATGTAGTGATTGAGAAATTTCTACCGCTGACCTGGATTTGATTCCCAATACGGTTATAGTTTTATCATTTATTTCCAGAAATCTGCTTATTTTTATTTAAATGAATTACACCAGTTTATAAAAAAACTGACGCCTCTTATTTCCTCATCGCATGAGCGACTTAGTTAAATAATTAATGCAGGATTGGCTTATAAGCTTTTCCAGTGACATCAAAATGTGCACATCCCTGTCATTGTAACCGAGCCCTTAGAATGTCAGCCTACCCGGGTTAGATTCTCAGGACTGCCAAGGGTTTTTCCGCAGTGAGCCATCCTAGTGAAGATGGCCAGGAAGATAACCCAAGAACAAAAAGTGGTTCCGCTTGCTAAAGCGCACATTGCCGACCATGAAGGCGACGTAATGGTCATTACATGAATCTCAACCATTATCCTCAGTCAAGTGGCACGGCATTAAGACATTGGACCTTCTGTAAGGACCGTATCAACCTACTGGTATTTAACCGCTACAGGTGCATGTCGGAAAAATTGAGCAGATCATGCCTTCACCCCTGCTGTGATACCACTTAAAGTGAGTTTCAGACCCCGACTAGGACCACATCCTGATACTGAACAAAAGTAATCATTCATGTCTGGGACGTTAGAAAAATTATACTTAATGTTGTCTCTTAGATACAACAGCCTATTTTCAGCATAACATACACCTAGCTCCCGGTTGCCCCAGTGAAGAGTATGCGGTTTGCGGAACATTTGTGTGTTTTCCGGCGATTTTAGAAAAATAGTCACGACACGTGAAGTCTTTTGTTATGATTAGGACAAAGTTTTTCGTTTAGAATACACGTGCCTCATGTTTTATCACGCAAAACGAGGCACTGAAGTATGTTGACCGCTTATTAAAGTAGGAAGTAAGTGCGCCGAACAAGACTATTTTGACAATATCAATGATTCAGCTCTACAGAAAATAAGAATCGTCTTCAGGAAAAAGATGAACAAAAAATACAAACACGGGATAATTATTTCACGAAACTGAAATGGAACCAAATGTCACGAAAACAATTTTGGAAATAAAATGTAATTTTCCGGTGAGTAAGATGTGGGTAGTGCAGTGTGCTTTCAAACACGGCATTAGCATGTTTTGTACATGAAGCAAAGACAATTTCCGGTAACAATGTGTATAGTTTGGATTATGGGTGCAGTGTTACGTCCCCATTAACCAGTATAATCCTGTATCATAAATGTCATTTGTTCACTGGGAGGAACTAACGAAGGACTGAAACATTCATTGACAGTACATTTTTCCACAAGAACTTTTTCATTCCACAGACGGTTCACTGATATAAAGTTACATGTTAACTGCCGATCTACATAATTGTACAATTTGTGAAATTTTCCTGGGTAAGGCGGCGATATCTGCGGTAACAAATACCCATGATTGTCGAACGACTACAGTTTCGCGGTTCACACCTTGATCTCCCTTAACTTATTCTGATAGCCCTAATGTAATGACCTCAAAACCCTTTCATCCAAGGATGAAACGTCTCTGGTATTATTTTCATTTTCCTTTCTTCTCCTCTTGCTCTGTCACGTTTTCTACACAACACTACCTCATGAAGATAAGTCTCGAAAACGTGGCCTTTTCAGGCGGAACGAGGTCTCTGCTCTTTTCACTGGCTTCTGAATATTTTATCTCCGGGCGGCGTTCCAACCGCTTGTTCTAGTCTACCCCCGGGCTGTGATGGAATTCATCGACTTGCGAATGTGGTGGGCGTGGAATGTCCGACAGTTCGCGGGCACGAATGTGTGAATATAAATTTGCCAGCCACGAATGGTTGCCATCGCCTAGCCTACTGCTTTTCTTTCCGGTTTTCTGTTCCGACTGCTGTTTACTGTTAACAAAATGCAGTTCCTAGTACTACGAAAGTTGAGTTGTGTGAATAATTTTTCGCCCGTCCTCTATGATACTAGTAAGTTTTGTTTGTGCAAGACGTTATTTTATTCCACTCGAAACTGACATAAGTAGGCTGATACTCGCACGGGCTCTCATGACATCTAATCCTCTCTACCAACACACAGGTTTGCCTACGTAAGCTTCAACCATCCCTAACGCTGCAGTTGTTCTTGTTGTTCTGTTGTTGAGTCCGAAAACTGGTTTGTCGCAGCTCTTCACGCTACTTTACTCCTTGCAAACTTCCTCATCTCCGAGTAATTACTGCAGCCTACATTCACCTAACCCCTTCATCCCACTGTACACTTGTTACCCATCCTCTTCTCCAACACTTCTCTCCGTTACTAAATGCCGACCTCTCATTCTACTCAAGTTGTGGCATAGATTTCTTTCTCCCCTATTTTCCTCGTTTGTTGCTCGGGCTTCCAATCTAATCATCAGCATTCTTCTACTGCGGTACGTTTGAGAAGCTTCTATTCTCTTCTTGTCTGAACTGGTTATCGTCCACCTGTGCCTTCCGTACAAGGCTGTACTACGCACAACTACCTCCTAAACACAATGTTTATACACTACTGGCCATTAAAATTGCTACACCACGACGATGACGTGCTACAGACGCGAAATTTAGCTTACAGGAAGAAGATTCTGTGATATGCAAATGATTAACTTTTCAGAGCATTCACACAACGTTGGCGCCGGTGGTGATACCAACAAAGTGCTGACATGAGCGAAGTGTCCAACCCATTTCCCATACACAAATAGCAGTTGACCAGCGTTACCTGGTGAAACGTTGTTGTGATACCTCGTGTAAGGAGGAAACATGCGTACCATCACGTTTCCGACTTGGATAAAGGTCGGATTGTAGCCTAACGCGATTGCGGTTTATCGTATAGCGACATTCCTGCTCGCGCAGAATATGAGGAGAGTTTCCAATCCATTCCTCATACACAAACAGCAGTTGACCGGCGTTGCCTGGTGAAACGTTGTTGTGATGCCTTGTGTAAGGAGGAGAAATGCGTACCATAACGTTTCCGACTTTGATAAAGGTCGGATTGTAGCCTATCGCGATTGCGATTTATCGTATTGCGACATTGCTGCTCACGTTGGTCGAGATCCAATGACTGTTAACAGAGTATGGAATCGGTGGGTTCAGGAGGGTAATACGGAACGCCGTGCTGGATCCCAACGGCCTCGTATCACTAGCTGTCCAGATGACAGGCATCTTATCCGCATGGCTGTAACGGATCGTGCAGCCACGTCTCGATCCCTGAGTCAACCGACTGGGACGTTTGCAAGACAACAACCATCTGCACGAACAGTTCGACGACGTTTGAAGCAGCATGGACTATCAGCTCAGAGACCATGGCTGCGGTTGCCCTTGACGCTGAATCACAGACAGGAGCGCCTGCGATGGTGTACTCAACGACGAACCTGGGTGCACGGATGGCAAAACCTCATTTTTTCGGATGAATCCAGGTTCTGTTTACAGCATCATGATGATCGCATCGGTGTTTGGCGACATCGCGGTGAACGCACATTGGAAGCGTGTATTCGTCATCGCCATAGTAGCGTATCACCCGGCGTGATGGTATGGGGTGCCATTTGTTGTTACACGTCGGTGTCACCTCTTGTTCGCATTGACGGCACTTTGAAAAGTGAACGTTATATTTCACATGTGTTACGACCCGTGGCTCTACCCTTCATTCGATCCCTGCGAAACGCTACATTTCAGCAGGATAATGCACGACCGCATTTTGCAGGTCCTGTACAGGCCTTTCTAGATATAGAAAATGTTCGACTGCTGCCCTGGCCACCACATTGTCCAGATCTCTCACCAACTGAAAACGTCGGTTCAATGGTGGCCGAGCAACTGGCTCGTCACTATCCTCCAGTCACTACTCTTGATGAAATGTGGTATCGTGTTGAAGTTGCATGGGCAACTGTGCCTGTACACGACTATCAAGGCTGTTATTATAGCCAGAGGTGGTTGTTATGGGATTTCTCAGGACCTATGCACCCCAATTGCGTGAAAATGTAATCACATGTCAGTTCTGGTATAATTTATTTGTCCAATGAATTCCCGTTTATCATCTGCATTTCTTCTTGGTGTAGCAATTTTAATGGGCAGTAGTGTAACATCCATACGTGGTATCGTCAGTTTTAAGATACCGACTATTTTTTCAGAGTTCATCATTAGTACCTGAAGAACATGTTGAACTAGTGGGAGAATCTTTCAAGCTTAGCCCCAAGAAAACAGTCCTGAAGGCTAGACACGAATTAGCAGTTCCAGTGACGGCTGTGTGGTGCTGTGACGCTTACTCCCACTCCATTATTGTTTGTAATTGTTACAATAACAGGCTATCATGATTTAAGTGAGTTTGAACGTGTAGTATTGGTCGGCCTACGGGCGATGGGACGCAGCATCTCCGAGGTAGCAATGAAGGGGGATTTCCCATACGACAATTTCACGAGTGTACCGCGAATATCAGGAATCCGGTAAAACATAAAATCTCCAGCATCGTTGCGGCCAGATAAAGATCCTGCAAGAACGGGACCAGCGACCAATGAAGAGAATCGTCGAGCGTGACAGAAGTGGAACCCTTCCGCAAATTGCTGCAGATTTCAGTGTTGGGCCATCAACAAGTGTCAGCGTGCGAACTATTCAACGAAAGATCATCGATATGATCTTTCGGAGCCGAAGGCCCACTCGTGTATCCTTGATGACACCACGTCACAGAGTTTTACGGCCCGCCTATGCGCGTCAACACCGACACTGGATTGTTGGTGACTAGAAATATGTTGCCTGGTCGGACGAGTCTCGTTTCAAGTTGTATCGAGCGTATGGATGTGTACGGGTATGGAGACAACCTCATGAATCCATGGTCCCTGCATGTCAGCAGAGGACTGTTTAAGCTGGTAGAGTCTCTGTAATGATGTGGGGCGTGTGCAGTTGGAATGAAATGGGACCCCTGATACCTCCAGATAAGACTCTTACAGGTAACACGTACGTACGCATCCCGCCTGATTACTTGCATCCATTCATGTCCATTGTCATTCTGTCGGACTTGGGCAATTCTAGCAGGACAGTGCGACACCCCACACATCCAGAATTGGTACAGAGTGGCTCCAGCAACACTCTTCTGAGTCGAAACACTTCCGCTGCCCACGAGACTCCCCAGGCATGAACATTATTGCCAGCCGCTGTGGCCAAGAGGTTCCAGAGGCTTCAGTCCGGAATCACGCCGCTTCTCCGGCAGCAGGTACGAATCTTGCGTTGGGCATGGATGTGTGTGATAGGTTAGTTAGGTTTACGTAGTTCTAAGTCTAGAGGACTCATGACCTCAGATGTTAAGTCCCATACTGCTTAGAGCCATTTGAACCATGAACATTATTGACCATATCTGGGATGTCTTGCAACGTGCTGTTCAGAAGAGATCTCCACCTCCTCCTACTCTTACGGGTTTATGGACAGCCCTACAGGCTTCATGGCGTCAGTTACCTCCAGAACTACTTCAGACATTAGTTGAGTTCATGCCACGTCGTGTTGCGTCACTTTTGCGTGCTCGCGAGGATCGTACACGATATTAGACAAGTGAACCAGTTTCTTCGCCTCTTCAGTGTATAAAGCTTACAGACTGTAGTCTACGTGCTAACTTTGCAAGCGAAATATTGTTGCATGACGATGAAAATTTTCTGGATGAGGTGTCTTCAGTGATGAATCGACATGACACCTAAACGGAAATGTATACCCATGGGTGTCAGGAAACCCTCACGAGATGGCACAGTTGCAACGAGACTCCTCTAAATTGAGTGTTTTTGTATACCGGCGGAAAATTTACCGGCCTTTCCTTTCCGGTTAAGTACCTTTAACTGGTCTATCTTATCTTGATGCGCTAGAACTAGGGCTCTTTCGTCAATTGGAAGAAGCTGAACCATAAAGCTTCATTAGGCAAAAGACCATTCACCGCCTCGCACGTATAACTCAGTGTAAGCGATTTGTTAAACGATGGTGTACGAGACAACTGGAACTGGCCACAAGAGGCCGGATACAAGAGTTAGTTTTGCATGGACGCCATGTTCACCCAGTCTGACGTCATGCGATTTTTACCTTTGAGGGTTCATAAAGGATCATATGTATCTGCCTCCACTACCAGTTAATCTCCCCGACTTTAGAAACAGGACTGAATCTTTTGTTGCAGCAATTACTCCGGACAGACTGATTCGGAAAGAACTCGTCTATCGACACGACGTGAACCGTGTGACAAATGTTAAATGTAAATGTCGTGTGACTAGGGCCTCCCGTCGGGTAGACCGTTCGCCAGGTGCAAGTCTTTCGATTTGGCGCCACTTCGGCGACTTGCGCGTCGGTGTGGATAAAATGATGATGATTAGAACAATACAGCACCCAGTCCCTGAGAGGCGAGAGTCTCCGACCCAGCCGGGAATCGAACCTGGTCCCTTACGATTGACATTCTGTCGCTCTGACCACTCAGCAACCGGGGGCGGACGTGAGAAATGGTGCCTACATTGAACTCTAGCAAGAAAAATTATTTGAATTCCTCTTTCATTTGATGCACTATTTACAACTGAAACTCGAAAATAAAATATGGTATAACGCCATAAAACCCCGGCATTCATTTTGAATCATCCGGAATTTTTTCCAGCAGTTTACTGCGTGTGACAGGGCTATTTCCAACAATAATCCGGTATTGTGCCTCAAATTCCACATGTACGGAAAAATAGCTTAATCAGGTTAAGCTTCTACTAACTGTTCCTCGTGTGTAACGTCCCACCTGTCCCAGTATATAAAACAATCTGCCGCAGAAATACCTGCTACAAGACAGGAAGTCAGACGCTCTTATGGTCACGGTGACAAGAGAATTAATCTGAATGTAAGACATTACTTATTTTCAAGAAGGGAAGGAAGCGACAGCTACGGAGAGACAACAGCCCAATGTTTACGAGAACAAAGAGCTTTTACTGAACGTTGCCACAGAAAGAAATTTTAATGAAATTTCTTTCTTCTCACCATAGCCCAATGGGAACCAAGAGGATGAAAAAAAAACTATGCAAAATGCTTTAAAGCCTGCCCAAATTATCCTTTTAGCACCCTTGTTTGGTAAGTCTACTGCCTTGGCTTTTAAATGTTTACTCTCTGGTAGCTTTTCTATGACTGTGCGGAGGGAGAGAACATTGCGTTGGTGGTGTCTGTCAAATACTTTGCCGTAAAAGTATCTTGACTTCCGTTGTATCACTGCGCAGTTTACTGAACTTCAGTTCCTTTCTTTTGAATAATCAGAATACCAGGTAATGTTAATGCTGATAACATGAAACTTAACTTTATGTACTATAAATGTACATAGAATCTGTGCAGTCAGCAACTGTTTTTAATGGAAGGCATTCTTTTCTTTCGACATCTTTAATGTCCTCCGCTGTTGAGCGGGAAAAAAAACAAATACATTCTGCCTTGCATCTGAAACACTGGCATCATCATTACTTTTAGTTTCATTCGTGCTTCTGTGGACAGTAGGCAGACCCTCTTTCCTCTAGGAGTTCCTGGACACCTGAAAGATAAGAGTGAATTAATCGCGCAGTATTTCACCTGCCCGCTGCGATGAAACGGCCGAGAAGCCACGCCGCTATCTTGCTTTATGGCAGTCTACCGTGCTGAATTCCACCTTCACTGAATTTGTAAGAGGCTGATTGCACTATCTATCTCTTTTCGTGAGACATCATGATAATTAAACCCAACTGTGAAACTGATACCAAAATTTTAGTCTTTATACTCGGGTGGAATGCAGATGTAATGGTGACTAGTGGGATGTGTTGTAAATAATCAGCGAAGGACGAGCAATACTGAAGTAATACTTAGAAACCGCGTTGCTGTTCTGTACTGCATCATGCAGAATGTCGTAAAACATTAGCATACTAAGTACTTGCTTAGAGACATGTAATCCACCCATGATTGCAGCCATTCGATTTGTAATTTCACCACCTGTCTGAGTCCCCTTGTCTCGATTTATACAATATTCTTTGTTTGTATAGACTGAATGTTTTCAGTTCCAAGAGCAAACGTTCCTAGAAGAGTCAGTCAATTTACTGCTTCCTCCTACGTGTATCTCGTGAAAGGCCATGAAGTTACACCGAAGAGCCAAAGAAACTGGTACAGGTATGAATATTCAAATACAGAGGTATGTAAACAGACAGAATACGACGCTGCGGTGGGCAACGTCTATATAAGACAACAAGTGTCTGGTGCAGATGCTAGATCGATTACTGCTGCTACACTGGCAGGTTATCAAAAGGTAAGTGAGTCTGACCGTGGTGTTATTGTTGATGCACGAGCTATGGGACACAGCATCTCCGAGGTAGCTACGAAGTGGGGATTTTTCCCGCACGACCATTTCACGAGTGTACCGTGAATATCAGGAATCCAGTAAATCATCAAATCGTCGACATCGCTGCAGCCGGGAAAAGATCCGGCAAGAACGGGACCAACGACGGAGGCCCACTCTTGTACCCTTGATTACTGCACAACACAAAGCTTTTCGCCTCACCTGTGCCCATGGATACCGACATTGGACTGTTGATGACTAAACATTTTGCCTGGTCGGACGAGTCTCGTTTCAAATTCTTTCGAGCGGATGGACGTGTACGGGTATGGAGACAACCTCATGAATTCATGAACTCTGCATGTTGAAGCTGATGGAGGCTCTGCAATGGTGTGAGGCATGTGCAGTTGGAGTCATTGGGACTCCTGATACATCTAGATACCGTACGACTCTGACAATTAACATGTACGTGAGCATCCTGTCTGATCAAATGTGTCCATACATATGCATTGTGCATTCCGACGGACTTGGACAATTCCAGAAGAACGATGCAACACTGCACACGTCCAGAATTGCTACAGTGTGGCTCCAGGAATTGTCTTCTGAGTTTAAACACTTCTGTTGGCCACCAAACTACCCAGACATGAGCATTAATGAATATATCTGGGACTCTTTGGAACGTGCTCTTCAGAGGAGATCCCCACCATCTCCTACTGTTACGGATTTATGGATAGCTCTAGAGGACTCGTGGTGCCAGTTCCCTTCTGCGCTACTTCAAATGCACACATCAAAAAAAGTTTTGCATCACCTCGTTTCCGAGAGTTCTGGAACCTGTACAGAAAATTGGAATAGAGATCAACACAAACATCATTTCCGCCCTTTTTATTGCTCATAAAAACCACACATTCTATGTTGTACCACCTTGCAGCGAGACCTTCAGAGATGCTAGTCCAAATTTCTGTACACACTTGTACCTCTAATACCCAGTGGCACGTCCTCTTGCATTGATGCATGCCTGTATTCGTAGAGGCATACTATCCACAAGTTCATCAAGGTACTGTTGGTCCAAATTGTTCCATTCCTCAACGGCGATTCGGCGTAGATCCCTCAGAGTGATTGGTGGGTCACGTCGTCCATAAAAAGCCCTTTTCAATCTAGCATAAGCATGTTCGATAGGGCTTATGTCTCAGAACATGGTGGCCACTCTAGTAGAACGATGTCGTTATCCTGAAGGAAGTCATTCACAAGATGTGCACGATGGGGGCGCGAATTGTCGTCCATGAAGACGAATGCCTCACCAGTATGCTGTCGATATGGTTGCACTATCGGTCGGAGGATGGCTTTCACGTCTCGTACAGCCGTTACGGCGCCTCCCATGACCACCAGCGGCGTACGTCGGCCCGACATAATGCCACCCCAAAACAGCAGGGAACCTCCACCTTGCTGCACTCGCTGGATAGTGTGTCTAATGCGTTCATCCTGACCGAGTTGCCTCCAAACACGTCTCCGACGATTGTCTGATTGAAGGCATATGCGACACTCATTGGTGAAGAGAAAATGATGTTAATCTTGAGCGTTCTATTCGGCATGTTGTTGGGCCCATCTGTACCGTGCTTCATGGTGTCGTGGTTGCAAAGATGGAACTCGCCATGGATGTCGGGAGTGAAGTTGCGCATCAGGCGGCCTATTGCGCACAGCTTAAATCGTAACACGACGTCAAGTGGCTGAATGAATAGAATTATTCAACATGGTGGCATTGGTGTCTGGGTTCCTCCGAGCCATAATCCGTAGGTAGCGGTCATCCACTGCAGTAGTAGTTCTTGGGCGGCCTGAGCGAGGCATGTCATAGACAGTTCCTGTCTTTCTGTATCTCCTCCATGTCCGAACAGCAAAGCTTTGGGTCACTCCGAGACACCTGGACACGTTGCTTCTTTAGAGCCCTCTCTGGCACAAAGTGACAATGCGGACGCAATTGAACCGCGGTATTGACTGTCTAGGCATGCTTGAACTACAGACAACACGAGCATTGTACCTCCTTCCAGGGGGAATCACTGGAACTGATCGACTGTCGTGCCTCTCCGTCTAATAGCTGCTGCTCATGCATTGTGGCGGGCCAGTGTGGCCGAGCGGTTCTAGGCGCTTCAGTCTGGAGCCGCTCGACCGCACCGGTCGCAGGTTCGAATCCTGCCTCGGGCATGGATGTGTGTGATGTCCTTAGGTTAGTTAGGTTTAAGTAGTTCTAAGTTATAGGGGACATATGACCTCAGATGTTAAGTCCCATAGTGCTCAGAGCCATTTGAGCCATTCATGCATGGTTGTTTACATCTTTGGGCGGCTTTAGTGACATCGCTGAACAGTCAAAGGGACTGTGTCTGTGATAGAGTATCCACCGTTAACGTCTATCTGCAGGAGTTGTGGGAACCGGGGTGACGCAAACCTTTTTATGATGTGCGTAGTAGTCGAGTCTGTGTCACGTCGTGTTGCTGCACTTCTGCATGTTGGGGGGCCCTACACGATATTAGGCAGGTGTACCAGTTTCTTTGGCTCTTCAGTGTTATCATTAGAGAGGCTGCAGCCTACACGGAGGTTTCACAGCGATCGTTCTTTCTGCTAACCATTCACGATTGGAACGGGGGAAAGCGACAGTGATGCGTGAAATACCTTCCTCAACACACCGTAAGGTGGATTGCGGAGTACTGATTGAGGTGTAGATCTAACGGTTGGCTCGATCTTGCCAAAGCGAGCGTAAACTGTCCTGGAAAGTCTATGATCTAAATCAAATGGTTCAAATGGCTCTGTGAACTATGGGACTTAACATCTGAGGTCATCAGTCCGCTAGAACTTAGAACTACTGAAAGCTAACTAACCTAAGGACACATCCATGCCTGAGGCAGGATTCGAACCTTCGACCGTCGCGGTCGCTCAGTTCCAGACTGAAGTGCCTAGAACAGCTCGGCCACAGCGGCCGGCTATGATCTAAATCATCATTACTGGTTTCGCACCTATAGTTCCATTTCCATGTTTTTCATGATAAAGTCTTTGATGCTATTGTGTACAGTCGCCGCAGCTGAGCATACATGTCACATGCGTCACTACAGTGAATCTGGCCAAGTTGCCGAAGTAGCAGGCTGCACCCCACTGGGAGCCAAACGAAAATTATTAATTTGTCTACAACAGATCGAAGAAATTAATCCATTCCATCTCTGCGTGGTGCTACTGCAACCTTCTATTGCTACTATTAAAAGAAAACAGTCGTAGGTTGAAGAATGTTCTATATTAGCTTAGGGACTACGTGTTTCGCCCGGACAGGACGTTATCAGGTTATCTAAAAATATGAGGGACGACGATATTACATGAAATCCAGCATGGTCCTATACCGCACTACTATCAAAGGAAAATGAGCTTCAAAAACAGATGTATTATGTTGAGAAACGTAGAGTTACTCACGTTAAAAAATCAAAACATTTCTGGCAAAAAGCATTCGTCAAGACCGTGTGACACTGCATAAAACCTATTATAAAAATATTAAGGTTAAGCATAATTCCGCCTTCTCTGGGCACCTTAAATCCAATGACCACCAGCCATCTACGCTCGTAAACTTAAGGGTTTCGCACCACGCTTCCAAAGGTAAGTGGCTCAGTCTGCTTGAAGAGATCGAAATTGTTAATCATTCAAACGCTATGAAGGATATGTTACTCAGCGACAAATTATCAAGCAATAATTAGCTTTTCTATGACTGCAGGTTTCCCATTTTTAAACAAATTATTATTAGTTTTTTGCTTTCTACTACCGGGACCTTGGTCGCTTGTCGTCCGTATGAAGTTGTATTGTAGCTTTTCGGCGTTGTTACCTTTTCGCCTTCTATTTGTAATCTACTCTTCATTTTACTGCTCTACGTATTTCATTTCATTATTCTTTCACACTGCTTTTGAGCATAAGAGTTTTCTATGTCTCTGTGCTTAGCTTTCACTCTGGCATGTCCTGCAGTGTGTACATTCTTATATACTCTATTACGTTTCTTAATGTATTCGTTACTACTTGAATTTTACCCCGTTACCACACCGTAGCCGCGACTGCAGCGCCGCGTGGCGACTGTCATTACTGCTAGCCTAGTCGTTTGCATGAACTCGTACCATTCGTGTGTATGCACTGTGTGGATACGGGCGGGGTTCTGCGCTCGTTGTAGCGTACGGATGTTTGCGGGCGAAGTGCTGTTCTGCGCTGCTATGGCTGTTGTCGCCTCCATGAGCTTCATACTACGATCGCTATTCATGGACGATCCAGGTGATTTTTACTATTTTTACTATTTTTTCCACGTGGGTAGCTTTTTAATACGTTTTATGTGGTATCATACCCTGTTGATGGGTGCTTTTTGGCAGAAAATTTTCTGACTGTTTTTTTATTCGTGCGGTTTTTGAAGTTTATTTTACTTTGGTAGTAGTTCAGGATAGAACCACGCCGGATTTATTCTAATATCGTCGTCCGTTTGTGTTTTCAGATAACGTGTTGGTGCCTTGTCAGGGCAAAACGCGTACTGGTTAAGCTAATAAAGAACATTTTGCAACCTAAGACCGTCTTTCAAATAGTGCAGTTTATCAGTTATGATTGCCATATGTTCTACATGTTTCCAAAACAAGATTTTCCGTCTGAAATCCTTGTAAATTTGTTCCAAAATCTACAATGCAAATGACAATGTTTCTCATATGAAGTTTGATCACATTTATTTCTACTATGCGTTTTTCCTTTAGAAATCTTTTTCCATATTAGAATGTCTTGCCTTGCCCAAAGAGAAGGAAATTTTAAGAACCAGGTGTATTCAGTAAACTCGTGTCAGTGAAAGGGGCTGTAAGTTCTAATACCTGCCCATCAGATTCCGCTTAGTGTATAAATTCCGTATCTACTTAAAAAGAGGTTGTTTGGTAGCCAAAGGTCTCTTGCTTTTTTAAAACCAGTTTTTTCACCATTGTTTTGTGGCTACATTTAGGTTTAAAAACAAGCCTTTGGTGCACTTTTTTTTCCAATCCCTTAAGGGTGGGTGGAACATACACTCCTGGAAATTGAAATAAGAACACCGTGAATTCATTGTCCCAGGAAGGGGAAACTTTATTGACTCATTCCTGGGGTCAGATACATCACATGATCACATTGACAGAACCACAGGCACATAGACACAGGCAACAGAGCATGCACAATGTCGGCACTAGTACAGTGTATATCCACCTTTCGCAGCAATGCAGGCTGCTATTCTCCCATGGAGACGATCGTAGAGATTCTGGATGTAGTCCTGTGGAACGGCTTGCCATGCCATTTCCACCTGGCGCCTCAGTTGGACCAGCGTTCGTGCTGGACGTGCAGACAGCGTGAGACGACGCTTCATCCAGTCCCAAACCTGCTCAATGGGGGACAGATCCGGAGATCTTGCTGGCCAGGGTAGTTGACTTACACCTTCTAGAGCACGTTGGGTGGCACGGGATACATGCGGACGTGCATTGTCCTGTTGGAACAGCAAGTTCCCTTGCCGGTCTAGAAATGGTAGAACGATGGGTTCGATGACGGTTTGGATGTACCGTGCACTATTCAGTGTCCCCTCGACGATCACCAGAGGTGTACGGCCAGTGTAGGAGATCGCTCCCCACACCATGATGCCGGGTGTTGGCCCTGTGTGCCTCGGTCGTCTGCAGTCCTGATTGTGGCGCTCACCTGCACGGCGCCAAACACGCATACGACCATCATTGGCACCAAGGCAGAAGCGACTCTCATCGCTGAAGACGACACGTCTCCATTCGTCCCTCCATTCACGCCTGTCGCGACACCACTGGAGGCGGGCTGCACGATGTTGGGGCGTGAGCGGAAGACGGCCTAACGGTGTGCGGGACCGTAGCCCAGCTTCATGGAGACGGTTGCGAATGATCCTCGCCGATACCCCAGGAGCAACAGTGTCCCTAATTTGCTGGGAAGTGGCGGTGCGGTCCCCTACGGCACTGCGTAGGATCCTACGGTCTTGGCGTGCATCCGTGCGTCGCTGCGCTCCGGTCCCAGGTCGACGGGCACGTGCACCTTCCGCCGACCACTGGCGACAACATCGATGTACTGTGGAGACCTCACGCCCCACGTGTTGAGCAATTCGGCGGTACGTCCACCCGGCCTCCCGCATGCCCACTATACGCCCTCGCTCAAAGTCCGTCAACTGCACATACGGTTCACGTCCACGCTGTCGCGGCATGCTACCAGTGTTAAAGACTGCGATGGAGCTCCGTATGCCACGGCAAACTGGCTGACACTGACGGCGGAGGTGCACAAATGCTGCGCAGCTAGCGCCATTCGACGGCCAACACCGCGGTTCCTGGTGTGTCCGCTGTGCCGTGCGTGTGATCATTGCTTGTACAGCCCTCTCCCAGTGTCCGGAGCAAGTATGGTGGGTCTGACACACCGGTGTCAATGTGTTCTTTTTTCCGTTTCCAGGAGTGTATGTGAAACGGACCACACGAAATAGTAGTGTACAACAAACGCTGTTAAAGAATTGGAGAAACTTGTGCACCAAGAAGTTCTGTTTATACCTGAAAATAGCAACAAAGACAAAATCTAAACTATTTAATCTCAAAAATAATGTATGACCATTGAAGGTTCTTAGATAGGAAAAAGCTACAGAAATTTATTCAGTGGCGGAATTTATACTCTGTAAAGGTACTAATACTCTCGCCCGTAATGAGTACAGAAGATTCATAAAAAGACCTGATACCTACCCTTTATCATGCTGTTTTCTTGTGTTTGATAGTTATAAGCTTCGAAGTATAAAACCAGTTACAGCAGGAGAAAGAAAACTTATGTTCCTTCGGGACCAGAACGTGATAGCATTGGCCCAATTACGTAGGCGTCCATAAATAATATCAAAAGAATCTCCCCATCACTCTACCTTCAAGGAGAGTCTACGAAATTGAGCCTCTGTATGTATGCCATGTTTTTGCGTCGATAGGAAAGTGTGATCGGTAAAACATGGATTTTTTGGGCAGTTACGACAATCTCTTCCAAAACACTTAAGAGGTAATTACATCCTACACTAACAAGGGAACCTCCCCATCGCACCCCCGTCAGATTTAGTCATAAGTTAGCACAGTGGATTGGTCTTGAAAAACTGAACACGGATCAATCGAGAAGACAGGAAGAAATTGTGTGGAACTATGAAAAAAATAAACAAAATATACAAACTGAGTAGTCCATGTGCAAGATAGGCAACATCAAGGATAGTATGAGCTCAGGAGTGCCGTGGTCCCGTGGTTAGCATGAGCAGCTGCGGAACGAGAAGTCCTTGGTTCAAGTCTTCCCTCGAGTGAAAGGTTCAATTTTTTATTTTCAGAAAACTACTATCTGTCCGTCCGGTGGGACTGTGAAACTGTTCATTTGTTGTACTTTGTGACAAACTATTATGTTTTCATCACTTTATTGGGAGTGATTATCACATCCACAAGAAAACCTAAATCGGGCAAGGTAGAAGAATCTTTTTAACCATTCGCCAAGTGTACAAGTTAGGTAGGTCGACAACATATTCCTGTCATGTGACTCACATGCCGTCACCAGTGTCGTATAGAATATATAAGACGTGTTTTTCCGAGGAGGAATCGGTTAACCAATGACCTTGCGCTCAAATGTTTTCGGTGCCCATTTGAGATGCACGTTCTTTCGTCTACTATTCGCACGGTTTTGCGGTGCGGTCGCAAAACACACTAAATTTATTGCAGTGAACAGAGATGTCAATCAACGAACTGACAGATCATAACTTAGCGAAAAAGAAAGTCAACTTTTCACTCGAGGGAAGACTTGAACCAAGGACCTCTCGTTCCGCAGATGCTCACGCTAACCACGAGACCACGGCGCTCCTGAGCTCACATTATCCTTCATGTTGCTTATTTTGTGCATGGACTACTCAGTTTGTATGTTTTGCTTATTTTCTTCATAGTTCCACACAACTTCATGTTTCCTCGATTCATCGGTAGTCAGTTTTTCAAGGCCTATCCATTGTGCCAACTTGTAAGTAAATCTGAGGCGGGGTGCGATGAGGAGGTTCCCTTTGTAAGATAATTGAAGACTATTTCACTCCTCCTCCTTGCAACATTTACGTTAACGCACTTCGTGTTCGCAATATTTTTTTGAAGACGCATGTTCCATTTCAAGCATGCAGAGATGCGATCAGCGTACTGAAGCTAATAGTTACTGTGACCTCCTGGTACGCACGTATTGCTATTACGTTTAGCATAGTGTGGTGTGTAAGTTCATATTATCTCGGTAACTGTAAGTTAACCGACGTTTCTCGACTAAGCGATATAGGCGCAAAGCCTAGGTTTCATAGTCTCTTCTGAATGTTTGCGAATAATGTAACTCAGGAGTAACTGCAGCAAACCATAATTGTAAAGAACTTTTATATATTCCATCAAAGAGTTTCAGCGCGAAACTTATCATGTAGCATGAAGTCTTGTCTAGACATTTGGACGAGCGTGAGCATGCATCAGGCTTGTGTGTATTGCGACATGTAAATTACCTATCTGTCAGGGCATATTTTGCTGCACATCGCGCATCACGTGTTAATCACAGCATACGTTTGACATGTGACTTGCTGAGTTTTTACCGTCACCAAGTGACATTCTAATTTGCAAATATGGAATGTTCTATTGTTCATGGTTTCTTTCCTTCTCATTCATCATGTTCGTCTTCTATTGCTTATCCTTAATCTTCTTCTCATCACATCGCTCAATAAGCCTTCCTACCTCCTTTCCGAACTTTTTGTTGCTGGCGATGCTCAGTGCCCTATGAGGGTAACGTATACTTCTTTGGCACTACGACTCTTACGTGTATCTCGTTTTCGGTACATGTTGTCCATTCTATCCAAACAATATCTTTATGAACGTCTATGTCTTGGTATATATTAGACTGTACATACGACATTCTTTTCCTCTAACGCACAGTCGGTCCCACAGATAAGGGAACTATTTTCTGTTCCCGCAACTACTAGTGCCATCTGTGAGCGGATGCGAATATCGCGACTAACCCTCTCCTTCTGAAACTTACCGGCGGTTGTATCAAGACAACTCGTAATAACCGAAACTTTAACGGTGAGTTTTGAACTTCGGTCGTGAAAGGAACAATGGAGGAATGTGCGAACACAGTTTTGTTTTAAATTGCATTAAAGTAACACAAAAACGCATTTTCAAATGATAGAAGGTATGATTGTTAAGCAATGAGTCGTAAAAATGTTTTCGAACGGTACACAAAGGTTCGTAATTGCTTAGAGCACTGAAGACGAGCAATGTCCAGTAGTATCAGACAGTTCGAGTAGAAGAAAATGCTCAAAACAGCAGCTGGAATTCTTAGAAATGGTCATTATGCATCTCCCAGGTTAACGAAGGTGGTCTTTTGAATTCCTAAGCCAACTGTACTTCACGTTCTAAACGAAAGTTTGGGCAGAAGCTCTGTTGTCGCTTTCTGCCCGACTGACTCACTGACGATCAAAATGACCGCAGAGTGGAACTCCCCAGTGATACGAAAAGTCAGCCGCTGTGGACACAGACTTAATCTCTTGCACGGTATCAGATGGTGAAACATGGCGTTTTCCGTGCGAGCCACTTAGTGCTAGAGCTCGGAATGGAAAGGTCCAGAATCTGAGACCGAAGAAAGTGTGCGTGCTGAGTCGTGTCACGACACTGCCCACTGTTTTCTTTCATTAAAAAGGAATCATCCACAGAAATTCACCCTAGGAGGTGATATGGTGAATGCAGATTACTGCTGGTGTGCTTTAAATCGTTTATGGGGGAGGATTGTTACGGTTTGACCTCCATACAGGAGTCAGGGAACATGGAATTAGTCGCAAGAGAATGCAGCGGGCACAAAAACAAGATAACACGCGATTTATTGACCCAAAAATATGTTGTGGTACTTGAATACCCACGTTTCTGTCGGCGTGCGATTTCTGGTTGTTTCCAAATCTGAAACTGGCAATGAAACGAAAGCGTTTAGACAATGGTTTAGGGCAATTTTTCGTACCGTTAGTTGTCTACACACTCACAAGGAGATTTTTATACAAGGTCATGTAAGCTAAAAATAAGTGTCTTGTTTCGCTTCCTTCCATGTGGGACGGATTGTGTGTAACTCCGTACAAACTAATTACGTATATGGACAGTCTATTCCGGGAATAGAGGATACTGGCTATTTTTGCCTGTTACAGATATTGATACTGGGAAGACATCGGTCGCAGGGATTCAAACACTTTCGAAAATGTTTGATGCCAAGTCTGAAGCCGAATAATAAATAAGTTATATCTTTTCGTGTTATATAATTACAAATTAACAATTTCGGATTTTTCCTTTACTTATATTGGGAAATATTTCTTGCGAAATTTCATGAGTAAGTGCACTATAGGTTGTGATGAGTGAATTTGCGGGTATAAAAAATTACATAAATGCCTGTATCTTTTGTTGCTTTGACTTCCAAGCTAAAGTTTACTGTACCGCCAAACGACCATAGAGTTTACTGCGTGACACAGTTTTTCAGCTTGATACGTCCACCCGTTCCAGAGAGAAACAGTTTTGAGCAGTAGGACACAGATGACAGTGATGCTATAAGGGTTCCGTTTTCACCGATTGAGGTACGGAAAACTAGAGAGATAACTATTTATATTATTGTCGAAATGAAGTAGGAAAAAGGAATCAGAACAGGGGCAAAATATATGTATGTAAGTAAATAAGTGATGAAAGGTAGTCCCAACATCGTAGAGAATTTCAGTAGGTCTTTTTTCAGAAATGTAGTAAGACATTCATGTCTGAACGCTGTGTTTGTGGACAGTTAAGATCCCTAGGAAAGCAGTTGCTAAACACTGCCACTAAACACGGCAGTAAATTTCAGCGACAGTACTTCCCGACAGAGTGGCGTTCAAGTACTCCCTTCCCTTAAATGAAGCCGTCCTTTTCGGCAGATCAGGAACACATGGTCATAAGACGTGTGCCAGTGGTAGTTACTGCTCTAGATATTTAGCGGCGTGCGTCACCGCATTAAGCAGTAACTGCTCCTCTAAGTCAAGAGCCAGAGCACCAGAACGACAGAGAAAAGAATGCTGAGAAGTCGGCCAATCGCTCGCTGACTGACTCCCCCCCCCCCCCCCCTTTCCAGGACAACGCGACAGCAACGGCCCATACGTGAAGAGCACATAAGCGCCGCACCCCATTGGTGGCAGCCTACTTGGATAGCGACGTCAGCGTTAGGCACTTACATAGCAATTCAGAAACGACTCCTGTCAGATCAGCAGAAAATGCAGAGACTGATTATTTCGTATGTCGCCCTTTGCTTGCGATACATCTGTGTGGTTGCCAAAGGTAAGTATCTCTACTTGTCTTTTTGTAATGAGACTTACTAATACGAGTTGTTTGTTTATCTAGCGAACTGAGTAGGCAGGATTCAGACACAGAGCTACTCCGTTGTTAGGTTTGTTGCCCACACTATCATTTAATCACTGAAGCTGTCATCGAGACGAGTTAACATGTTCAGCTGCTCTAATTCCAGTGACGTCTACTGATTCAGCTTCGCACCATGTAGAGTATACAGGGTGGTCCATTGATAGTGACCGGGCAAAATATCTCGCGAAATAAGCATCAAACGAAAAAACTACAAAGAATTAAACTCGTCTAGCTTGAAGGGGGAAACCAGATGGCGCTATGGTTGGCCCGCTAGATGGCGCTGCCATAGCTCAAACTGATATCAACTGCGTTTTTTAAACAGGAACCCCCATTTTTATTACATATTGGTGTAGTACGTATAGAAATATGATTTTAGTTGCACCACTTTTTTCGTTTTGTGATAGATGGAGCTGTAATAGTCACAATCGTACAAGTACGTGGTGTTACGTATCATTTCGCCAATGCGGACGGTATTTGCTTCGTGATACATTACCCGTGTTAAAATGGACCGTTTACCAATTGCGGAAAAGGTCGATATCGTGTTGATGTAGGGCTATTGTGATCCAAATGCCCAACTGGCGTGTGCTGTGTATGCTGCTCGGTATCCTGGACGACATCATACAAGTGTCCGGACCGTTCGCCGAATAGTTAAATTATTTAAGGAACATGAAGTGTTCAGCCACATGTGAAACGTAAACCACGACCTGCAATATATGATGCCAAACTAGGTGTTTTATCTGCTGTCGCGGCTAATCCGCACATCAGTGGCAGACTAATTGCACGAGAATCGGGAATCTCAAAAACGTGGGTGTTGGGAATGTTACATAAACATCGATTGCACCCGTACCACATTTATATGCACCAGGAATTGCATGGTGACGACTTTGAACGTCGTGTACAGTTCTGCCACTGGGCACAAGAGAAATTACGGGACGATGACAGATTTGTTGCACTAGTTCTATTTAGCGGCGAAGCGTCATTCACCAATAACGGTAACGTAAACCGGCATAATATGCACTATTGGGCAACGGAAAATCCTCGATGGGTGCGACAAGTGGAACATCAGTGACCTTGGCGGGTCAATGTATGGTGCGGCATTATGGGAGGGCCGGCCGGTGTAGCTGTGCGGTTCTAGGCGCTTCACTCTGGAACCGCGTTGACCGCTACGGTCGCATGTTCGAATCCTGCCTCGGTCGTGGATGTATGTGATGTCCTTAGGTTAGTTAGGTTTAAGTAGTTTTAAGTTCTAGGTGAGTGATGACCTCAGAAGTTAAGTCGCATAGTGCTCAGAGCCATTTGAACCATTATGGGAGGAAGGATACTTGGCCCCCATTTTATCGATGGCAATCCAAAAGGTGCAATGTATGCTGATGTCCTTCGTAATGTTCTACGGATGTGACTACGAGATGTTTCACTGCAAGACAGAATGGCGATGTACTTCCAACATGCTGCATGTCCGGCACATACCTCGCCTGCGGTTGAAGCGGTATTGAGTAGCATATTTCATGACAGGTGGATTGGTCGTCGAAGCACCATACCATGGCCCGCACGATCACCGGATCTGACGTCCCCGGATTTCTTTCGTGGGAAAGTTGAAGGATATTCACTATCGTGATCCTGCGGCAACGCCTGACAACAGGAGTCAGCGTCTTGTCAATGCGTGTGCGAACATTACGGAAGGCGAACTACTCGCTGTTGAGAGGAATGCAGTTACACCTATTGCCAAATGCATTAGGTTGATCATTTGGAGCGTTTATTGCATGAACGTGGTATTTACAGGTAATCACTCAGTAACAGCATGCGTTCTCAGAAGTTGTCAAAGGCACATGTATTACATTGGAACAACCGAAATAAAATGTTAAAACGTACCTACATTCTATATTTTAATTTAAATAACCTACTTGTTACCAACTTTTCGTCTAAAATTGTGAGTTACATGGTTGTGATTATTACAGCGCCATCTATCAGAATCCGAAAAAGTGGTCCAACTAAAAGATTCATATTTCATTACGTACTGCACGAATATGTAATAAAAAATGGGGGTTCCTATTTTAAAAAAAGAAACAATCGATATCCGTTTGACCTATGGCAGCGCCATGTAGCGGCCCAACCATAGCGCCATCTGGTTTCCCCCTTCAAGCTAGACGAGTTTCGCTCTTCGTATTTTTTTCGTTTGACGCTTATTTCGTGAGATATTTTGCCCGGTCACTATCAATGGACCACCCTGTATATGGGTGCATTGTACTGGGACCGAAGATACAAACAGCAGTGGCACAAAGAAGATAAAGCTTATATAATTATACGTCAGCATAAACAATAATTAGAAACCTCATTTCATTACGTTAACATCAATAGTTTTTAAGACCACTGCGGTTTAAATGATAAATTTGTCTCCTGACAAAAAGAGAAACAGCTAAATTTAAAGGATCACTCTACACTGCGTTACAAATTCTTAGAAAATTTACTATCTGTTACGGAATATGAATGGAAGACCTGTGCTTCAAGAGGCTTCTGTGATACTCTCGATTTACCGAACATTAGTTGCGTGAAAAAAAAAAATGCGGAAGCGCCCTTGGCAAGGAAATTCCCCAGGAGATTGCATAATTTAGAGCATTTACATTTTTCTGCAGTTCCAAGATTTATAATATTCAGCCTTCTCCTGCACAAACTGTTCCAGACAAGCCGTAATGTACGGTATGGAAGTCTGGTTTGCAAAACAAAAATACTCTGAATAAAACTGCCGCATCAAAGATCTACGTATTAACTACACATATATGCCTCTGACAATGTACGTAGCGCGTCCGCTGAAAGGCGCAGTCGATTTGCCACCTGTGTTTTGCGCGCCACTGGTAGGCGGAACTGACGTGTTTTCTGGCAGCTTACCTTGTGACTGGAGTCGCTGGTTGGCGCTCTCCGTGCATTTCACAGTTTCCTCAGGACATCGCTGGCTGGGTACGGACACGTCTGTGTTCTCGCTACTCGTCTCGCCTTGGACTGTTGCTAAGCAACGTTACGAGCCGCTGCGTGAAGACACACATTGTTGAGAGCTACGTTCCGTCGTGATTGAACACACCCATTGCACAGGACTTTATGCAAACGGCACGTCATGTTGACGTGATGCGCAATATCGACAACGGCGGGAACTGCTATCGATACTGGTCACCCTCGCAAGAATTTATGTATCCGTGTCGGAGATTATGAAAACACTCCGTTCTTCGTACGATCTATTGTAATTATTGCTGTCATTAAACGTCTCATAACGTTTCATAGGGGTTAACGATTTCATGACTGTGATCTCTCGGGTGATAGTTGTTATCGTCAATAATGTACAAATTAGGCATTAAACACTCTTTTTTATAACTTTAGATATGACATTTTAAGGTGACAGCACATCGAAAATTCATCACAAACATGTCACAGATATCATGAGTGAGTTAACAATGAATCAGTAATTTAAGCCTTCAAGAAATAGTATGATCAGCAAGACAGGAGACGAATGCCACATGGCGGAGTGAAAGATACCATAGTGGCTTAGGGAGTCGAAGGTTGTAGTTGGCATCCTGCTACATGAAAATATTTTCTTTTTCATCATAGCATTCTGAAGTCGTCCTGGGACTTTATTATTAATGTATCTTACTGCTGAAAGACTATATAGGGAACACTTTCCTAACAGGCACCACCAATCACGACGAGTCTTTCTTTCTCTCCATCGAAAATGTGGGCGACTGGTTCATTGGAGAGAATAAGAGGGGCCTTGCATCATGAGGACCACTCGCACACCCGATTTTGAAGAGATGTTGCGGGCCGCACTGCAAATACTCGTGGTATTGCACGTGTAATGGCATACTAGCGTGTGGCGAGCACTCCACGAACAGCTACATCCGTGTCACCCACGATTCCATGCAGTGCTTGTGACTGACTTTGTACCGAGGTTCGCATTGCTTATTTCTTTTGGGGATATCTGGAATCAGTTGTGTATGATACCCCAGTGGATACAGAGACGTAATGCTAGAATTGTAGCTGCGTGTGATGTGATTCGAAACACACTAGAGGTACTGGTCAGGTTGCGACAGAATCTTGTTCGCCAGTGTCTTTCTCGTATTGAGGTTCAAGGCCGTCAGTTGGAGCACATGTTGTAATATACGGTGCACATATTGTCAGTGATAGTATTTAAAGTTAGCTGCAGCTAATGTAAATAAATAGTACACAGTAATGTTTGTTCCTATTATCTCCTTAAGCTAACTTCTCCGAACCTCAAATTGTTCAGTGGAGCATCCGCTATGGCCTGTCAAATTTTTTCACGCTTTTACGGAAACATTGTGTATATACATATATGAATTCATACATACACAATAGATACAACCATTTTTATAATACACTACTGGTCATAAAAATTGCTACACCACGAAGATGACGTCCTACAGACGCGAAATTTAACCGATAGGAAGAAAATGCTGTGATATGCAAATGATTGGCTTTTCAGAGCATTCACACAAGGTTGGCGCCGGTGGTGACGCCTACAACGTGCTGACATGAGGAATGTTTCCAATCGATTTCTCATACACAAACAGCAGTTGACCCGCGTTGCTTGGTGAAACGTTGTTCTGCTGCCTCATGTAAGGAGAAGAAAAGCGTACCATCACGTTTCCGACTTTGATAAAGGTCGGATTGTAGCCTATCGCGATTGCGGTTTATCGTATCGCGACATTGCTGCTCGCGTTGGTCGACGTCCAATGACTGTTACCAGAATATGGAATCGGTGGGTTCAGGAGGGTAGTACGGAACGCCGTGCTGGATCCCAACGGCCTCGTATCACTAGCAGTCGAGATGACAGGAATCTTACCGCATGGCTGTAACGGATCGTGCAGCCACGTCGCGATCCCTGAGTCAACAGATGGGGACGTTTGCAAGACAACAAAAATCTGCACGAACATTTCGACGACGTTCGCAGCAGCATGGACTGTTAACTCGGAGACCATGGCTGCGGTTACCCTTGCCGCTGCATCATAGACAGGATCACCTGCGATGGTGTACTCAACGACGAACCTGGGTGCACGAATGGCAAAACGTCATTTTTTCGAAGGAATTCAGGTTCTGTTGACAGCATCATGATGGTCACATCCGTGTTTGGCGACATCGCTGTGAACGCACATTGGAAGCGTGTATTCGTCATCGCCATCCTGGCGCATTCCCCAGCATGATGGTATGGGGTGCCATTGGTTACACGTCTCGGTCATCTCTTGTTCGCATTGACGGCACTTTAAACAGTGGACGCTACATTTCAGATGAGTTGCGACCCGTGGCTCTACCCTTCATCCGATCACTACCAAACCCTACATTTCATCAGGATAATGCACGTCCGAATGTCGCATGTCCTGTACGGGCCTTTCTGGATATAGCAAATGTTAAACTGCTGCCCTGGCCAGCACATTCTCCCGATCTCTCACCAACTGAAAACGTCTGGTCAATGGCGGCCGAGCAACTGGCTCGTCACAATACGCCACTCACTACTCTTGATGAACTGTGGTATCGTGTTGAAGCTCCTTGGGCAGCTGTACCTGTACACGCCATCCAAGCTCTGTTTGACTCAATGCCCAGGCGTATCAAGGTCGTTATTGTGGCCATAGGTGGTTGTTCTGGGTACTGATTTCTCAGGATCTATGCACCCAAATTGCGCGAAAATGTAATCACATGTCAGTTCTAGTATAATATCTGTCCAATGAATACCCGTTGATCATCTACATTTCTTCTTGGTGTAGCAATTTTTAATGGCCAGTAATGTATGTATGGAAGTCAATGATACACTGAAAGGGAGGAGGAATTCGTGACTGTCAGGATCGAGGGCGCTATGCAAGGAGGGGTGGGGGTGGGGGGTTGGGGGGGGGGGGGGGGGGAGGGCGGCTGCTTGTACAGTAGACGACTCATCACGACAATAAAAAGCCTCTATTTCCGTAACGAGCCATTGAAACTGCTGGATGACTGTCGGGATGAATTTTCATCTCGTAAGAGATGGGCGGAGACGACGGATAGCGGCACGCACCCGCAGAATCTAGCGTGGCGGCGTGTTGGTGATCTGGCGACAGGGGGATACGCCACTGCAGCGTAGAGCGAGCGTCTGCCTTCCGCTGACACTGGCCGTGTGTGTGTGTGTGTGTGTGTGTGTGTGTGTGTAGGGTGGTGGGAGAGGGGGCGCGGATCAGCTATCGCGCCCGGCGCCGTCTGGTGAGGTGAGGCGTGACGTAAACGGCTCCGAGTAGGTCGGCGACCCACCCAGTATAGGTGACGGCAGTTGCCTGGCTGGTGGGCAGGCCGGAGTCAGAGGCTGGAAGCTCAGTGACGGGAGTCCGCGGTGGCTGTGGTGCCGGGTGGCTGAGATGGTACTTCACCCTACAGCTAATCTCTGCAGTCGCTGAGTACGCTTCTTCCGTTGACCTCAGCTGTTTTCCTCTTTTCAGTAGGACGATGGAAGGATTCAGCACCTCCGAATGCCCCTGGCTAGTGCATTCTGGGCACCGTTACTGCTCCTCGTGTCGTCACTTCAGTGTGGAGAGCACCTTAGATCGTCACGTAACCCACCTCTCGTCATCGTTTCATCATTGTTGCCTGACTGCTGGTCAGCGATCATCTTAGGAAAAGCCCTCGTTCTCCTGAGTCGCAGCACTTCTTCAAATACTTTTAATGCTTTTAATCAACGTAATTATTCTCTCTCTAGAACTCAAGTTGGAGGAGATCGCCTTGGATGTAATGTAATGTGCTCCTTTATGTGATAGGGGACGGGTAGAAAGGAGAGGAGAGTTGGGGGTGAGGTAACAGAAGGTTGCAGGAGCGTGACGGAAAGGGGGAGAGCGCCGCTTTTGATATACAGCGTGTTCACATCTGACGGTCAATATTCAGGGATATGACAGGAATGATCATTCGAAGCAAAAAAGGCTAGTAGCATGGGCTCTAAAACGCAGAAGTAATTCTTGATCTTCAATGCTGTGAAAAAACTCTTCTACTGCAAGCACTTTGCTTTCCATATTTTGGGATGTGGTAGTACCGACCAAGAAAAGAAAAAAAAAGTCCAGTAAACATCTGTGGAACGCTGGTCTGATCATTTAATATTAAGACTGTGACCAAGGTGTGGGCGGGTCCAAGGAATTGACATATCAGACCTGATTTAACACACACAAATAATTTATTCATAACTTACAATACGTAACACCAACTACGTAAATCCTGCTTCCATACTTACAATTGCCCAAAATGGGAGGGCCACCACTTTCAAATTGGAAAGGCTTTAATTTAAGAAACTAAAGCGCCTATTATAATTTTTAAAAATAATTACAGAACACACAAGTGCTAAGTGAACGCACTCTTAAATCTTTAATTATTAATGACAAACCGTGGGTTTACCACATTTAAATTCTCATTGCAATATAAAACTGAAGTACATGAATTCAACACACAGCATGGCTTCAAAATTTTCACCTGGACAGCCTATGGTTCTAAAACTTTCGTATTACATTCCAGCCAATCACATTAATAACTTATGAGCACGGTTGGTAAAATACAAACGTTTGTGCTATAATGAATTTTAATAATCCACAATCACTCAAAAACAAAAGCGGAAGTTCGATATGGAGCATGTAAGCCTGTTTATACAATCTTTCGGACCAAAATAGGCACGAGGGCCAACATAACAGAAGTGCGCTAGTTGCTTTCAGGATAGGTGCTCCCATAAGCTCAATCACTGAGCAGATATTTACTCTCTCGCTCTCTCTCTCTCTCTCTCTCTCTCTCTCTCTTTCTCTTTCTCTTTTTCCTCGTCACGCTCTCCAGCCCCCCCCCCCCCCCGCACTGTCCCCGCCCTGCCTGACCTGTTTATCGACGATGACTGTTATGCGCTACGCTGTCCGTCACATGGCTGTTTTAATCATTGTGCAGACTTTTTATACTCTGGCTGTACTTTACACGGTGCGTTTTAATTCAGCGTGTTTTTTCTGTAAAATACTTTTTTAGATTTTTACCTCCGTTTTACAGTCACCGCTTCGTATGCTTCATTTTCTTCTGTTCCTGCCATTTTTGTAACTCTATTCCACCATGTTTTCTTCTTTATATTGTTTTAAATGTCTTCCTTTCTGCTTGTGTCTCTCGGCTCAAGAGCAGCGCTTACACTGCTGCCAGCCCGCCTCTGATGGGCAGTTACAATAAAGGAAAAAACTCTTCTAATCAACAAGGGCTCATAACCTTTAAAATACATATTTAAGAGCACATCTACATCTACATCTATACTCCGCAAGCCACCTGACGGTGTGTGGCGGAGGGTACCCTGAGTACCTCTATCAGTTCTCCCTTCTATTCCAGTCTCTATTCCAGCACATATTTACTATGTTTTTTCCTTCTTTTGATTCATACTACCACTTCCCAAAATATGGAAAGCAAATAGCTTGCAGTAAAAGAGATTTGTTTCATAGCAACGAAGATAGGTTACCCACCGCTCTTAAGATACGCGTTTTAGAGCCCATGTTTACTTCACCTGTTTGTTTCGAATTATAATTGTTGTCATATCCCTGAATATTGACCATCAGTTCCAAAACACCCTGTACATGGCCTGGGTCACCATTGACTATATATACATCCCTGCATACAGGGTGTACCGTAATAGAGAAATCTGGTAAGGGTGAAAATTTATGAAAACAAAAGCAAAAAGGTTCGAGGAAACATGATTCTGAGCCGACACCGTCTTCAGTAATGAATATTGTGCTAGTTAGTACAAATGTACTTGAAAAATATACATGTCTTTTAAGTCGACACCTACTTGGTCTACCTCAACAAGAAATATTGATTCTGCATGCTAAACTTCATTCTACGCCTTTACATCAGCTGCAAAACGTTCTAGTACTTCATCACTTATCTAGAAAAACTATCCGGGCGCCACCAAAAACATACGTTTTTCATATTAACTGCGTTGTGCTGCAGTCTAGTGCCAAGTACTCCTTATCAGCGACCTCAGTACTCCGCGGAACTCACGGACTTCGAAAGTGGTCAGGTGATTGGGTATCATACGTCTGTATGCGAGATTTCATACTCCTGAACATCCCTAGGTCCACTGTTTCCGATGTGATAGTGAAGTGGAAACGTGAAGGGATACGTACAGCATAAAAGCGTACGGGCTGACCTCGTCTGTTGACTGACAGACCGTCGACAGTTGAAGAGGGTCGTAATGTGTAATAGGCAGACATCTATCGAGACCATCACACAAGAACTTCAAACTACATCAGGATCCAATGCAAGTAATACGACAGTTAGGCGGGAGGCGAGAAAACTTGGATTTCATGGTCTAGTGACTAATAAGTCACACATCACGCCGGTAAATTCCGAACGACGCGTAGCTTGTTGTAAGGAATGTAAACATTGAACGATTCAACAGTGGAAAAACGTTGTGTGGAGTGACGAATCACGGTACACAATGTGCCGAGCTGACGGCAGGGTGTGGGTATGGCGAATGCCCGGTGAACGTCATCTGCCAGCGTGTGTAGTGCCAACAGTAAAATTCGGAGCCGGTAGTGTTATAGTGTGGTTACGTTTTTCATGGAAGGGACTTGCACCCCTTGTTTTGCGTGGCACTATCACAGCACAGGCCTACATTAAGGTTTTAAGCACTTTCTTGCTTTCCACTGTTCAAGAGCAATTCGGGGATGACGATTGCATCTTTCAACACCATCGAGCACCTGTTCATAATGCACGGCCTGTGGCGGAGTGGTTACACGACAATAACATCCCTGTAATGGACTGGCCTGCAGAGTCCTGACCTGAATCCTATAGAACACCTTCGGGATGTTTTGGAACGCCGACTTCGTGCCATCGCCGACCGACATCGACAGCTCTTCTCAGTGCAGCACTCCGTGAAGAATGGGCTGTCATTTCACAAGAAACTTCCCGGCACATAATTGAACGTATGCCTGCGAGAGTTGAAGCTGTCATCAAGGCTAAGGTTGGGTAACACCATACTGAATTCCAGCATTAACGATGGAGGGCGCCAAGAACTTGTACGTCATTTCCAGATTGGTGTCCGGATACTTTTGATCACATTGTGTTTTCCCAAACACGAGCCATAAGTGAAGTTTGTCTCAAACTTAAGGCAGAATCGAAAGCTTCCCTAGCAAATACGACAATATTTCATACTCAAGTCCGTAACATTTTTCTCACAATTATCTCACAAGCTGCTCATTTGCAGTCCGTGCTTACTGGAGCAGCTTTGTTGCTCGCATTATCTTATATTTTCACCCGACTGTTTTTCGGTATTATCATATTCCTGTCTATAGTTCGTATTGTTCTTAATTATCTTCGACCATTCCGGTAATACATCATTTACATCCTATTTACAAAGTGTTGGAAAGATATTAAAACTTTAAAACAAACATCCGGTTTCAGTCTTAACTATTTCTGATTATCTGCACATCTTTTAATCTCGTACAGAAATCTGCGTCTCTCTTATCACAGATTTTGTCTTACAAGGAATGGTTACGATATGTTGTAGCCCAGATTATATTCATACGTGGGCTAGTTAACAGAACAAAATATGCGCACACGCACATGCACACACAACCATAAAAATTGTACCTGCTATGGGCTGTTAAAACAGGAGACGCCAGTCACCTTAGTTAGGATGCATTACAGAAATGGATCATTCAAGACACATAGTTAAAAAAATGACACGAAACATTCCACAAGAGGGTTTACTTACTGGACTACATGATCGGAGGCAATGGTCAATTCATAGATAGTTCTTAGAGTGTGCACATTTGATGAAAGTAGGTTGGTCACAGTTCCCATGGAAAGACTTTCATTAATGCTTATTCGAGGTATACTACGAGCGTGTTTGAAATGTACCAGGAAAGTCTTTTGGCACAGCCGCATTGAAAAACTGTTAATCTGAGTAAGTTAGAGAATCGTTTCGTCGAGACCTGAAAATACACATAGTCATTGTCAAAAATTAGCATAACTGTATCTGTGACAAATGTAAAAAAGTGAAGGTTGGCTGGTTGAACAATGCTTGTGCACTTGCTGGAATATACTTCATTAATTCGACGCCTGCAGGAACTGTTGCTTAGCTCTCAATCTCCATAGGGTCTACAGGAGTCTAACTGAAGGAAAGGTTTTAGTTTTTGTTGTATATCTGGCAACATTCCTCGTACTATGAAGACTTTTATATCCCTCTTCGTCATGTTAGCAGAGCTGCGTGCGATGCGTCGATGTTCGGTAAATTTATATTCATATTCGCAGATAAACGCCGGTAGGCTCCAATACAAGGACACATAAATAGGCTAACAGCGTACCATCCATCGAAATCCCATGCATTATCATACATGTGTGTGTGGTTGCCGCTATGGATCCAACGCACGAAAGACGTGCTTGTTTCTCTTCAACACGAGAGTCCACCTACATCGTAACGCTTTATCGAATCTCGATTGGTCGGCATTAATTACCTGATCTGGTGACAGACGTTTCGCCTCAATTAGAGACCTGATTTCTCTCTTGAATTGATAAGATCTTAGTTGAATAACGGTGTCGCCTTCAACCAGCCGCTTGTTAACTTCATCTACATTTACAGCTACGTAGATACTACGCAAACGACTGTAGGTTGAATAGCGGGGGTAGTAGGTTATTTTGCGACAGAAAATGTTGGTCTTACATTTAAATATTTTTCCCACGAATTGGAAGCTTTTAACGGCAGTGAATTGTGAGGGTTAATTGTCTTATTTTCAGTGTCCAAACGGTCAATGTGCGGTCATGTATTATTGCGTTTTCCTGTCTCTTTGCTGCAAGATCATCACGTAATTCGATTTATCATATCCTGCAGAATTTTTGGGCTTGACGGATCACGTTGTTTAAGCCTTTATGCAAAGTTTCGTAACACAGTTTTGCTCTTTATTTTCCTTTTCTGTGCGACCACTGCTGTGATTATCAGGTGCGGTGTCATATCTGTTGACAATCTAGGACTATACAGTCGGCAAGGATCAATATTTTCATCTTTTTTCCCTAGGTGTTTTCCATATCTTGTACGCATCAGCCAGATGGTCGTTTGGAAACAGCATTTGGTTTCTTGGAGATGATGGCTGATAGGAAGAACCGCTGCTTGCCTCTAAATCAACAGCTGGTGACGTTGCTTCATCCTTCACTGCCGTGGACTACAATTTTCTTCATCTGATATCTCTTCATCTATTACAAGTGTAGTAACCTCTGACATTACAGCACCCTCGTCTGTCAACTGTTGCTTTATTTGTGCATAAATAGCACGATCTTCTCCTGTGTGTACCTCTTCTGCAATACCAAAGTACTCCACGAACAATTTCACAATTACAGCCTCCCTCATTGTCCTACATTACGTGACATACGGTAAACTTCTGTTGAGGTCTCACTGCTGTTCAGTGAGTTAATCTGCATATATTGATCTTACGCATCTTATCTCTCTTCCTTCACAGATATTCTCCACTATGGTTTCCCAGTTCTTTAGCTACAATACTTCCAATTTCATGAAGTTACAATTGCTATCCTTTCATCTGATGTGACAAGTATTGCTTATTGAATTTTTTCTTGGGACTGGACATATCAAAGGGATGGACTTAAACACAGAATGTTCACACAGGGAACACTGGATATGCTAAAAAACAGTTTAAAATGCCAGCCAGGATACAAACAAATATTGGTAATCATGCTCCTCAAAATACTTTAAAAACCATGTTGGCCTGCTGCCTGGAAAATTATCATAATGGAAAATGCCCTTCCTGACTGGACGAAATGGATACACTTGCAAAGTTCTTTACCGCAGTGGCAAAAAGTTTTTCTTCTTGTAACATCGCACAAATAAGTACTTTCTTTCGATTTTTTTTCTTCTCTTAATTTTGTGACAACAGTGCAGGCATAGTACAGTAAACCCCTAATCTACTATTCGCGAAACGTTTTGATTATTACTAAATTTGGTCCGTTGTTTTATTAAAATAGCCATGCATGAGCCTGTGCAACAATCGAGCTAATATTCAGATCATACAAGTATTAAGACAAAAAATTAATTCTCTTAGAATTAAAAAAACTCTCAATTTTTTTTTTGATAACTTATCACAGCAATGCTCAGAAATTATTTGGAATGTATAATTACCAGTTGTAAAAATGAAAATTTTTAATTACATAAGACAGTTGCGACTACGTGCAGCTATTAAACTAGAAAATTCATAGGTCAATTGTTGCACAACTTGTTCTGGCATAAGAGACACAATTGGTATCCATGAACCATCAACCGTTAGAATCCTTAATCCCAAAAATATCTTTGTTCAATTTTTGTATCAAGCTCTTCTGGTACTATAAATACGCAAATCTGTTAACTGTCTAGATTTTTAAAACTATTGAGCACCGCTTCATTTTTATCGCGTTTCACTTCGTATTATCAGGTAAGTATTGCCAAAGTTATTATAGGACAGTTGTCACATGTTTCGAGCAGAAAGCAGTCATGGCTAAATAGTATAGCCGCTTTCCGGAAGAACTGTAATATTTACCGTAGATCGATGTCCATCAACGGGGAGGCAGGATTTCAATTAAGAATGAGGGGAAATGAGTTAATGAAACTTTGAGTATCCCGTGACTCAATAACTGTTAAGTCTCTCAAATGGAGTTTAGACGTCAATCATAACCGTAGCATAACACCTCAGTTCAATGAACTGCGACTGTATACGATGTGCAATGGCCATGGATAATGCACATTACACCAACATAATTAGAACCTAATGCTTTCTTCCGCATATCGGAAGCTGACAAACTATGCGGCGTTTCCTTCCGAGTGGGAGGTTAGTCTTAAACTAGCGCACAACTTATCCAATAAAATGTTGTCACTCCACATCATGCGAAATATTAAAAAAATGTAATCCTTTCTGACCTCCTTCAATATGTTCTGATTGTGAAAAGTCAACAACCATCTAATTTTTCCCATTACTTTGCGGAGCTGATTACGCTTTACATTAGGTTGACCTCGTTATGCTTAACTTCTTAATCCATCAGGTAAAGACTACCATATGACCAAATATGAGCATCTAACACAAAACAGTTTTTGTGTCCATATATCTGGATATGGCGCATGTCGAGCAGAAACCTGGATGGAAATGGTTGGGGCTGGGAGAAAGTGTACGTCAGTGGCCTCCAGTAGTCATCCCGTCTGGAATTCCTTCGGCAGGTAATTGTTGTCAGTCCCAGTGAATAATTCTGGACTCGCCGTATGAGCTGGCTGTAGGAGTCTATTGCATTTCCTCACACTAATGGATATGGGTACGGGACAGAGACGAGGTATTCTGCTGACGGTGTAGGAATAGTAGCGGGTACAGGCGATTGAGGGGATCCAACGCTAGTCCCTTCCCCCTCTGAAACTAGTATTGGCGAAAGGCTAATGGCATCCTCACACGAGACGTGAAAGCTGGACGAGTTTTGTTACGTCAGGAAATGGATGTACACGTTGTGGATCATTCCCATGCGTGAAAGGCACGACCACACACATCAGATTTTTCTTCGTGGAGAGGAACGTGGGCAGTGAAATTAGAAATAGCTTTCCAAGTCACAAGCATGACTTAGGGGACGCCATACTGGATTTCGTCGTTCGCAGGTGAATCCCTCATTTGGTGGTTCTCTTACCATGTAAGATGAAGAGACTGAAGGGATAGATGACGACACAAAAGTTATTAAGGTAGTTAAAGAGACGAAAATTAGTGTCGGGGGACAAATTCGATAGCAGGAAAAGGAACAGGCCAAACAGTAGCATAATTAGGACGAGAGGAAAAGGAAAGAAAGAGGTGGTCGATGGCAGGTCATATAATGTAATCATTGCCAACACCTGCTCCAGGAAAATTGTCGGAAGGTAGTATACAAGGATGAGACCTTTAGACACAGCAAGGTTTATGACTGACACATGTCGATAGGACAGAGATTTCGTAACCAGACTTTAAATTGTAAGACACCCCAGGGGCAGATGTAGACCATAATTTATTGGTTATGAACTGCAAATTAAACATGGAGAAATGCAGCCTGGAGAAAGTGAAGGAACTAGGGATGCTGAGAGCTTCAGGGAGCCTTGGGGTTTGACTAAAAAAAAAAAAGGAAAAGATTCCAATGTAGACGAAGGAGTAGCTTTGAGAGATGAGATAGTGAAGGCAGGAGCGTCAAATAAGTAAAAAAGGAAGGCCTAGTAGAAATGTTTGGATAACACAGGAGGTACTGAATTTAATTAAGGAAAGTAGAAAATACAGCAATTCGGGAAGTAGACCAAAGAGAATAAAGATATATAAAAAAGAGATTGACATAAAATATTATATGGTTGACTGTAATGGTTAGAGAACAAGTGGAAGTGGAAACATGCATGACCAGGTGTAGTCTATCTAGGAAGCTCTGTGATAGAATTTTGCATGTGTCTAGCTGTAAAGATATCCCTCTGTAGTTGTTCAAATCGGTACAGTCCCTTCTCTATGTGAAAGGTTTATCACTGGGAAGTTCCAGTCTTCTGGTATTTTCGTCAGCAGTTCAGCTACTACGTAATCTTCTACAGTTATGTAGTTTTCAGTTTCATGATTTGACTCCCGATCTACAGTTCGTCTGCTGCTTGGCTTTCCTATCTCGATCTCTGTGCCTCCCGTGTGAGACCGACTTAACTAAGAGTCCAAAATGAGGCAGATATCATGCGCGTTTGCTCAATATCACTGGATTTTCATGAACTTAGGACAGGATGTAGCAGGTTAATGGCGATGGCCTGGGTTTCGTATGGGTTGAAATTCAGAGAAATATAGCCTCTCAGACAATTCTCACATTGCCGGCGGTAGGCTGGTTGGTTGATGACTTCTCACTCTCCATCTTGGTTAGGGCTATAATGTCGGCAGGTTTCGATGCTGCCTGATATTAGTTAGTATATAGAATATTATCTAAGACCTGTGATGTAATGGGCCACATTTGGGGGCTCCCTGCTGGTCCAGGGGTTAGAACAGGCCCGGGGTACTCCTGCCTGTCGTACGAGGCGACTGTAAGGAGTTCATACATTTCGGCCTTTGTGCTGGTCCCCTGTCGGGTTTGACTTCAATCTTTCTAAATTTTCCCGAAGAGCGAGCCACATGTCGTCCTGCTGTACTTCCGGCGTCACATCTCGAGATTGCGGACTATCACATCGCAATACTCCATTTGCCCTGCCTCCCATCTCTGTCAACTGCAGAGAGCATCATTCACCTTGTTCGCCAGACTGCTGCTCTTACACCGCTGCTACGAGGACAGTTGTCACCCCATCAGTTCCTCGCATTCCTGTCCCCTCTCACAACCAGAAGACTATACCTATCCCCTTCATGGTGGGAACACTTCCCTCCCTGTTGCTCCCACCCAACCTACTAAGGCAGCAACACCCCCACCTCCAAAACCATCTGAGATATGTCTGCACTTCTGAGTCAGAGAAGAGTATGCCTTTTTCGGTTCCTCTCTAGGAAGCTGTCCCTTGGGTCACTCACTTCCCAGGTTGCTGCTAGTGGGAAAGAGGACACCCGCCAGTGACTGAATAGCCCAAAAGCAGCTGGTCGTAGGGTTTCACGCTCATACTCAGTCCCAGTGACTGAACCAGCGAAGTCCTCCCAGGCAGGGAAATCCAAGGAGCAGTGAGAGAAATCCAAAGAGAAGGTCCAGAAGACCAAGGGAATTGCGGTGGCACCCACACCACCACCACTACCTATAATCTGAGTCTGCAGATGAGATAGAGATTCTGGCTTCTGCTGAGGACCTAGATCTCGGTGGACCCTCAGACACAATGGCTATAGACGGCTCAGGCAATAAGTAGGTGGCAGCAGGTCTCCCTGAGGCGTAAACTGCCTCATTGAATGTTCCATGTCTTCCCAGTCTCACGATGTCATCCTCCAGTGGAATTGCGGCGGTTTTTTCCACCGCATGGCTGAGCTGCGGCAACAGTTAAGCTCCTTGCATAGCCCTCCAGGAAACCTGGTTACTGACAATGCAGATCCCTGCCCTCCACAGCTTTAAGGGATATTACAGGAACTGTAGCGACTATAACAATCAGGTGGAGTTTGCGTTTATGTCCTGTATTGAACCTGTGTCCCTTCAAACCCCTCTGGAACTATGGCTGTCTGAATAAGGACGACGCAGGAAATAACTGTCTGCAATGTGTATCTTCCTCCAGATGGTGCAGTACCCTTGAACGCATTGGCTGCACTGATTGATCATGTTTTGAGAGATTTTAATGCTCATAACCCCTTGTGGGGTAGCACCGTGCTTATTGGCCAAGGCAGAGATGTCGGAAATTTCGAGTCACAACTCGACCTCTGCCTCTTAAATACAGGAGCCCCCACAAATTTCAGTGTGCCACATGGCACATATTCGGCTATTGATCTCTCGGTTTGCAGTTCTGGCCTTCTGTCATCTATCCACTGGAGAGAAGACGACGACCTGTGTGGTAGTGACCACTTCCCCATCTTCCTCTGGCTGCACCAGCGTCAGGCCCACAGACGCCTGCCCAGATGGAAATTAAACAAGGCAGACTGGTAAGCTTTCACCTCTGCTGTCACCATTGAATTTTCTCCACATAGTAACATCGATGTGGTGATTGAGCAGGTAACTGCAGCGATCGATTTGCTCGTTCTTTAGGGTGCCGCCCCTCCCCCCCCCCCCCCCCCCGCAAGACACTTCCTTGGTGGTCGCCAGAAGTCACTGAAGCAATTAAGGAGCGCCGGCGAGCTCTACAGTGGCATAAGCGGCACCCTTACCTGGAGCACCTCATAACCTTTAAACGGCTCCGTGCACGCTTTCGTCAACTTTTTAAATGACGGAAGCGGGAGTGTTGTGGGAGATATGTTTATACCTTCCCAAATCTGGGCAAAAATCAAACGAGTTTTTGGGTACCAGACCCCAACAGGTGTTCCTGGTGTTAACATAAGTGGCGTGTTACCTACCAACGCAAACGCGATTGTCGAGCAGTTTGCTGAGCACAATTCTCGCCGCTCTGCGTCGGAGAATTACCCCCCCCCCCCCTCCCCCCGCCTTTCGCACTCTCGAATAATGGATGGAAGGAAAAGTCCTGTCGTTCACTACATGCCACAGCGGACCCTACAGCGTCCCAAATACAGAGTGGGAGCTCCTCAGTGCTCTTTCACATTGCCCCAACACAGCTCCTGGGTCATATCCGATCCACAGTCAGCTGATTAAAAATCTGTCGTCTGACTACAAGCGACGTCTCCTAGTGATCAACTGGATGTGGTGCGATGGCGTCTTTCTGTCGCAGTGGCGGGAGAGCACCAAGCGCTCAGGCGGTAAACACCTGCTTGATGTGTTTAGCTATCGGCCCATCAGCCTCACCAACGTTATTTGTAAGCTGCTGGAATGTATGGTGTGTCAGCGGTTGGGTTGGGTCGGGTCCTGAAGTCACGTGGCCTGCTGGCTCTGTGCCAGGGCGGTTTCCGCCTGGGTCGTTCTACCACTGATAATCTTGTGTACCTCGAGTTTACCATTTAAACAGCCTTTACCAGATGCCAACACCTTGTTGCCGTGTTTGTTTGATTTACGAAAAGCGTAGGACACCACCTGGCGATATCATATCCCTTCCACATTATATGAGTGGGTTCTCCGAGGCCCACTCCCAGTTTTCGTCAAGATTTATCTGTCGCTTCAGACTTTGTTTCCAAGCACGTGCTTCCCATAGTTCTCCCCCATGTCCGGATGTCCGGGAAAAGAGGGTCACGCAGGGCTCTGCACTGGGTGTATCTCTATTTTTAGTGGCAATTAACGGTCTAGTAGCAGCTGTAGGGCCCTCCGTCTCAGCTTCTCTGTATGCAGACGACTTCTGCATTATGTACTGCTCCACCAGTACTGGTATTGCTGAGCGGCGCCAACAGGGAGCCATCCACAAGGAGCAGTCATGGGCTCTAGCCCACGGATTCCAGTTTTCGGCCGCGAAGACGTGTGTTATGAACTTTTGTCGATATCCTACCGTTCATCCAGAACCAGAGCTTCACCTTAGTGACGATCAACTCAGGGTAGTGGAGACATATCGATTCTTAGGACTGGTTTCCGACGCCCGATTGACGTGGCTTCATCACCTTCGCCAGGCGAAGCGGATGTGCTGACAGCACCTCAATGCCCCCTGCTGCCTGAGCAACACCAACTGGGTTGCAGATCGCTCTACGCTGCAGCAGCTCTACAGAGCCCTTGTTCAGTCCCGCCTTGACTATGGGCCTTTGGTTTACGGTTGGGCGGCGCCCTCTGCGTTTCGTTTACTCGACCCATTGCACCACTGTGGCGTTCGACTAGCGAATGGAGCATTTTGTACGAGTCCAGTGACCAGCATCGTAGCGGAGGCAGGAGTCCCTCCATAGCAGGTCAGGCGTGCGCAACTGCTCGCCAGTTACGTTGTACAAATTCGTCGCTCTCCTGCGCATCCGAATTACCTTGTCCTTTTCCCACCCACGGTGGTTCACCTCCCGTATCGGCGGCCCAGGTCAGGGTTTACAATTGCAGTTCTCCTCCGGTCCCTTCTATCTGAACTGGAGTCCTTGTCTTCACCACCTGTGCTCGAGGTCCACTTGCGTACACCTCCATGATGTACACCTAGGCCGCGGCTTCTCCTGGACGTTCCACATGGCCCAAAGGAATCAATTCACCTTGCGGCTATCTGCTGACACTTCTTCTCGTTTCTTGACAAGTACCGAGGCCATGAAGTGGTTTAAACCGACGGATCGATGGCTGAAGGTCACGTCGTCTTTGCGTATGTCCACGGAGGATGTATTGAACAGTATTCCTTGGCCGATGGCCTCAGTGTTTTCACTGCCGGGCTGGTGGCTATATCTCGTGCTCTTGAACACATCCGTTTCTTCCCTAGGGAGTCGTTTCTTCTGTGTACTGACTCCTTGAGCAGCCTACAGGCTATCGACCAGTTCTACTCTCGTCATCCTTCAGTAGCGACCATCCAAGAGTCCATCTATGCCCTGGAATGGTCCGGTCTTCCAGTGGTGTTTGTGTGGACCCCAGGGGGAGAAACTGCCGGCCTGTGTGGCCGAGCGGTTCTAGGCGCTTCAGTCTGGAACAGCGTGACCGCTACGGTCTCAGGTTCGAATCCTGCCTCGGGCATGGATGTGTGTGATGTCCTTAGGTTAGTTAGGTTTAATTAGTTATAAGTTCTAGGCGACTGATGACCCCAGAAGTTAAGTCCCATAGTTCTCAGAGCCATTTGAACCACAGGAAAAACTTAAGCAATATACATAACTTCCGTGGGGAAGCTGATGCAACGTTAGGTCTTCGTACAAAGTCCTGAGTTCATACCTCACTGATACCTTTTTTACTATCTTATGCGTGAAAGTTTTACAGGGATTATTTTTTCCGCCTTTTATGTGGTCCGTAGTTCTGGTGTTACTTTCATTTACTGTTCGCGCATGTTCTGCTGGACGACAGTACACAGCACGAACTGCATCGGTGTTTTGGGTGAAATTCTATCTACATATAACGTTTGTTACAAATCTGAGTTGCCCACCTCCTGCTGGACTGCCCACTTTCTGCCGCTGTGTGGGAGACTTTTAACTTTCCCAGCACCCTTTTTTTGGGGAGGGGGGGAGGCGACAATGCCACCACAGAATCTCCAGTTTCACGTTTTATCCGTGAGAGGGGGTTTTATGCTTCTATGTAGGTTTTAGAGCATGACCTTTGTCCCTTTGTGTCCTCCACCCTAGTGCTTTTAGGGTGGAGGTTTTAATGTGTTGCAGAGTGGCAGGCTTTCCCTTTTTATTCCCGTGTTTGGCCAGCCACTGTAATCTGCTTTCATGCTTTACTCTCTTCTGTTTGTAGCGTCTCTGTTTTCTTGTCCTCTCTTGTTCCTTTCAGTGTTCGTTGCCGCCCCTTCGTTCTTGCGGCTTTCCATTTCTTTCCGTTTTGTGTTATATGTTTCGTCCGTTTTATTCTCAAACTTGTGGCATTGTTTTATTAGGAACAATGGACCGATAACGTCGTAATTTGGTCTCTTTCCTTAAAGATTAAGTTCTTCCTCTGTTGTGGACATGCCAATGAAATTCGTTTCGACTTTCCCTATGATAGAGACTACAGTGTGATCGTCATAGGAATAAACCTGATGTAAATATTACGCCATGTAGTCTTCCGCATTTGCTTGACCTCATTGGATTTCATTTCACGTGGAGCGCAAGGCAAGCTGTGTGTGTCCAGTGCCGTCATGTACGAAGATGACGCTATGTTTTATGCCGTGTTACACGCACGTAGACTGAGGAATAATTTGGGCAACAGATTTTGAACTGACAGCACTGGCCCGCCGGCTGGTCAAACTAACCTGCGACAATGTGGGCAACTGCAGTTGAGAAGCAAAAAGAGAGGATCAGAGAAACAATACAGTTTAGAATGTCATTTAATTTTTAAAGGGAATGGAATAACATTCGGCGAAACTCCAGCACTACCGCATGCTCCTTGAGTCACTAGAGGGGAACCATAAAATGCTAACATGGTATTCTAATTACAAGCAAGACTGATGAAAATTCCTAACTGAAACAAAAAGTAATTTCTCTGAGCGAGTTACGTATGTTGCAAAAGCATACGGCAGGGATTTATCACCGTATTGTGGAATACTGAAGCCACTGAAGGTAGTAATTACAGTCAGTCGTCTGGTAATCTCTTAACTCCTTCCTTATGCGAATCCGAGAATTCCATGTCAGTTCTGCAACTGTCATATGCTACGTTGATATCGAGTCGATGAACAGAATCCACGAAGCTAACCATGAACTTAAATATCTACTCTTTTTATGATATGCCATTCTATATCTCTCCAGCGTTTGGCAGTGACGTGTGAAACATCGGCGTGCGTTAGTCCCATTACGTCTTGGAGCTTAGCACTTATTCCCGCGACATATCCCAAATCTTGGTGCTTCATAAATTCCGTTGGATTCTTGTTACAATGGTACAATGGCAAATGTAGAAATTCAGCATTTGTATGGTGTTCCCGATGCAGTGAAAATTACTTTCATGTTTCTACGACGGTTCGTCACGGTTTCGTGTGAGACTACACCTGTCGTATGAAACAACGGACATTGTCAAAACAAATCATATGTGGTTTTTCATTTTTGTCCTAAAAATTAAACTTACGTTTGTTAATTTAAGCAACCTCTATTACCAAACTTTCTGAATTATCGTTAGTTAAGAATTCGTATTTGAAATTAAAACATTAATTTCACGAGCAGTATGTAATTACTATACCAGATTATGAATGTACTACGGTGTCGACTCCGCTACACATCTAGTGTGTATTTTTACCACAACTGTATAAAGTACAGTCCCCCGGGAAACGTCAAAGCCGATTTTTTTCCGTAAATTTATGGTAAACGATAAGAACAACCCATTTCTTGGCACTTTTTAAATGATTGTTTCATTGCGGAGCAGGAAGCAGCCTCAGCTACCTTTATACTGCATGTTAAGAGCGAGACAATCAGAGCGCAACAGTACAGAAACTGTGACTGTACACGACTTTTGAAATAAAAACTACATAGCTAAAGCGTGAGTAAGAAAAAGTTAGTGCCTGTGAATACATTAGAATTGAAATTTAACCCTGTGGAGACGATATAAATGATTGATAATAAAGCAAAATTTACTAGTGTTCTAACATTTATTTTTCAAAAGGAAAAACAAATTATGCTAAAAAAGTTATTCACTGAACACCGTAAACAACTAACGGTGAATCGGAGCGTTGTTTATACACTTCTGAATTTCCAGAAGCCCGAACGTGACGGGAACTCTGCGAAGCGACTCTTCCCACCAAGTAGGCCCAGACATTCCAGGACTTGCGATTTCTCAGCATTAACTATTAGGTGGCAGCCAGCCCTTGAGACTACCTCCCTCAGCCTTCTAAAGCGCCGAACCGTGCCGAATATCTTCGCTTGACTGACAGGAGTTCGGGGACCATTCTCAGGTGGGGGTCCTTGAAAAGCGAAAGGTTGGTGTTACACTATCATATTTCTTTGACAAAGAAATATGGTCAAATATTCGTCAAACGTCTTTGACAAAGATATTTGACTTGGCGCTAAAAAGGGATATTACGCTGTCACCAAATTTCAAGATGGCGGACAATGTGCTGTGAAGTTGCTTGTGCCACAATTACATCGCGCGTGCATTTGGAAGAAAAGCGGCTGAAGAAAAGGAAACATACTTGGATGAAGCCATGGGTATTATGTCAAGTCTTATCTAAAATACTTAGAGTGGATGAGAGTGCATTTTAGCATTTGTTCAGTAAAGTGGCTTCTCAAATTACAACACTGAATACTCACTTGAGATCGGTATACGAGCAGAAGACATGCACACTGTGACACTGCGATTTCTTGGTACAGGAGAGAGCTTCTCTAGTTTACAATAGGGTACTCGAATACCGCAATGCACGTTTACCAAAATAATTCCAGAAACGTGTGAAGCGATTATTAAAGCTCTGAAGGAAAAATATCTGAAGGTAAAAAAATGTTTAGTACACTACATGGGCAATAAGAACTCTTTTCATTTTTGGATAATTGATGGAATTTTTGTATCCCACCTGGAAGGCGGCTCGTGGGCCTGCTCTTGCCATCTGCAAAATATGCCCGAATGAAGGAAACGAGTAGGAGCAGGAGAGGTACAGCACTTGGGTACTGCATGTAAAGTAAAAGTATATTTACTGTAGGCAAAAACAAGTTAATAAGTGGTTACATAACTTTGCGATGATTAGCACGTAGGTGCGAGGCCATATTCCCGTCGTAAGTAGAACAAATCTCAGTAGCGAGCCTACACCCTCTGAAATAAAAGCGATGTTTCCAGGCCGTTGCTCTTGATGAAATGACTACAATTGAGAGCGGCGCTTGTTCAGCTCCGCAGCGTCGGCTACAGGGATCTGTGGTCGGAGTAGTTCGTCCGCTCTAGTAGTGCCAACCTCAGAGCGAGCACCTACGCTGCGGAATCGGAACTGTCGATACCACAAGAATTAATGCTTCAACTACAACAAAAGTAGTAAAAATGGACGAAGCAGATGAAACGCTTTTTAACTTGTGGCATCCAGAGCTCAAAAACAGAAAAAGTAGAACAGAAAGCTAAGAATTTTCATTTTAGGATGTGACCACCTCCATTCCGCCTTGCTGAAGTGCTGCATGCATGTTCCGAGACGTAGAGGTAGACGGCTATAGCTGTTGGTGTGGACACAAAGTCACATGCAGTGTATTTCACCTGTCGATCAGCACACGATTAATAGCATGCATTGATTCCCTTAACCGCCCCCGCCGAGCTGAATCAAAAGAAAAATCATTCTGTCTTCAGGCCCCAAGCAGCCCATACGGACCAACCGACCGCCATGTCATCCTCAGATGAGGATGCGGATAGGAGGGTCGTTACGATGGTTTTCTTTGACCGGAGCCGTTACTATTCCGTCGAGTAGCTCCTCAGTTGGCATCACGAGGCTGCGTGCACCCCGAAAAAATAGCAACAGCGCATGGCGGCCCAAATGGTCACCCATCCAAGTGCCTGCCACTCCCGACAGAGCTTAACTTCGGTGGTCTGGCGGGAACCGGTGTATCCACTGTGGCAAGGATTTTGCCCTAGCTGAAGTAAAGTTACTGAATAAATCGAAGAAAAGCACTGTTTTTGAAGCCATGTTTACACACACCTACAGAAATGTCAAATAGCCGTAGTGATGCCAGCGCTCCAAGCGTTTATATTTCACATTGGAGAGGACAGAAGACGAAATACTTGTATGACCAAATCTACGGCGAGGCTCTAGAGTTGATGATATTTCTTTCAAGATTGGCGAGATTTGACAATGTTCCCTATTACACTGTCAAATATCTTTGACACAAATACTTGACATACCAACTTTGATAAATGTATGATAGTGTGAGACCGGGCTAAGCCGGAAAAAAGCCCCTGAATGACGTGTCGAGTCCCTTGTCTCTTATAGAGTTACGTGCGAACTGAGCAGTTCTCACACAGTCTTAGAATGGAACTACAAGCCTCGACCGACAACCATTGCAGTTCTATAAAATACATTACCCAGCATTAAACGATGCCATGGGACTTCTAACATCATGAAACAAAAGTGTCCTGCCTGTCACCAGTTGTGTCAAGGAGCAGGTGAGTATAGCATATAAATGGAAGGACGCAAGCCAGACGGCTCGTAACCTTTGAAACATATACCCATGTCTTTCCCTGAAGAATTTATGCACAAGCCGGCAAGTTTTCACTATAATTTGTGCCAAATCTTGTTGAACATTTGATGAAATATCCTCCACGTCTTGCTCAGTAATTTACACAGGTTTTGCAGAGCTTGCACTGTCTCTACCTCGCGTTTGGAGCGCCAGTAAAGCTTGATAACACCGCCATTAACGTCGGCGGAAGCGCTGCTTGTACGCCACGCAGCACTGCAAAGTGTCCCCGTGCCAAGCCGACATTAGGAGTTTGTCCCCTGCATTCTCTGTTGACGTATAGTACTTCCGACCTAGAGGTTCCAGGGGCTTCAGTCCGGAACCGAGCTGCTGCTACGGTCGCAGGTTCGAATCCTGCCTCGGGCATGGATGTGTATGACGTCCGTAGGTTAGTTAGGTTTAAGTAGTTCTAAGTCTAGGGGACTGATGACCTCAGATGTGAAGTCCCAAAGTGCTTGGAGTCATTTGAATTTGAGAGTACTTCCGCACTTACACGATGATTCAAGTTCGGTGCCAGAGCGCGTGCCGCCAGATGGTGCAGTGACGCTGCAATCGGGCAGGGACCCTATTGAAACGTCGAACAGTGGACGAGTCATACACGTGAGTATCACATCCCCACCCAAGGAGGACATGACTGGACACAGAATGTCGGGTAGACGTGTTTCTCAGAGTGAAGCCAGGTTCAGAGGGGCCTCATTATCGCCATGAGAAAGTCGCTCGTTCAGTGTGTTCCGTCAGACGATGTTGCGAGCAGCGGACACAAGATGGCACCCAAGTGCGACGTACTGTGTCTGGAGTGACCAGGAAGACGACGAAGCGGTAGGATCGAAGGATCATGTACAAGCGATTAGTTTGTTGTTGTTGTTGTTGTCGTCTTCAGTCCTGAGACTGGTTTGATGCAGCTCTCCATGCTACACTATCCTGTACAATCTGCTTCATCTCCCAGTACCCACTGCAAGCCACATCCTTCCGAATCTTAGTGTAGTCGTCTCTTGGTCTCCCTCTACGATTTTTACCATCTACGCTGTCCTCCAATACTAAATTGGTGATCCTTGATGGCTCAGAACATGTGCTACCAACCGATCCCTTCTTCTGGTCAAGTTTTGCCACAAACTTCTCTTCTCCCACATCCTATTCAATACTTCCACATTAATTATGTGATCTACCCATCGAATCTTCAGCATTCTTCTGTAGCACCACATTTCGAAAGCTTCTATTCTCTTCTTGTCCAAACTATTTATCGTCCATGTTTCACTTCCATACACGGCTGCACTCCATACAAATGCTTTCATAAATGACTTCCTGACACTTAAATCTATACTCGATGTTAACAAATTTCTCTTCTTCAGAAACGCTTTCCTTGCCATTGCCAGTCTACATTCTATATCCTCTCTACTTCGACCATCATCAGTTATTTTACTTCCTAAATAGCAAAACTCCTTTACTACATTAAGTGTCTCATTTCCTAATCTAATACCCTCAACATCACCCAACTTAATTCAACTACATTCCATTATCCTCGTTTTGCTTTTGTTGATGTTCATCTGATATCCTCCTTTCAAGACCCAATCCATTCCGTTCAACTGCTCTTCCAAGTACTTTGCTGTCTCTGACAGAATTACGATGTCGTCGGCGAACCTCAAAGTTTTTATTTCTTCTCCATGAATTTTAATACCTACTCCGAATTTTTGTTTCCTTCACTGCTTGCTCAATATACAGATTGAATAACATCGGGGAGAGACTATAATCCTGTCTCACTCCCTTCCCAACCACTGCTTCCCTTTCATGTCCCTCGACACTTATAACTGCCATCTGGTTTCTGTACAAATTGTAAATAGCCTTTCGCTGCCTGTATTTTACCCCTGCCACCTTCAGAATTTGAAAGAGAATATTCCAGTCAACATTGTCAAAAGCTTTCTCTAAGTCTACAAATGCTGGGAACGTAGGTTTGCCCTTCCTTAATTTAGCTTCTAAGATAAGTCGTAGGGTCAGTATTGCCTCACGTGTTCCAACATTTCTGCGGAATCCAAACTGATCTTCCGCAAGGTCCGCTTCTACCAGTTTTTCCGTTCGTCTGCAAAGAATTCGTGTTAGTATTTTGCAGCTGTGACTTATTAAACTAATAGTTCGGTAATTTTCACATCTTTCAACACCTGCTTTCTTTGGGATTGGAATTATTATATTCTTCTTGAAGTCTGAGGGTATTTCGCCTGTCTCATATATCTTGCTCACCAGATGGTAGAGTTTTGTCAGGAGTGGCTCTCCCAAGGCCGTCAGTAGTTCCAGTGGAATGTTGTCTACTCCCGGGGCCTTATTTCGATCCGGCAGCGGTGGTCTCGCGGTTCTAGGCGCGCAGCCCGGAACCGTACGACTGTTACGGTCGCAGGTTCGAATCCTGCCTCGGGCATGGATGTGCGTGATGTCCTTAGGTTAGTTAGGTTTAAGTAGTTCTAAGTTCTAGGGGACTGATGACCACAGCAGTTGAGTCCCATAGTGCTCAGAGCCATTTGAACCTTATTTCGACTCAGGTCTTTCAGTGCTCTGTCAAACTCTTCACGCAGTATCGTATCTCCCATTTCATCTTCATCTACATCCTCTTCCCTTTCCATAATATTGTCCTCAAGTACACCGCCCTTGTATAGACCCTCTATATACTTCTTCCACCTTTCTGCTTTCCCTTCTTTGCTTAGAACTGGGTTTCCATCTGAGCTCTTGATGTTCTTGCAAGTGGTTCTCTTATCGCCAAAAGTCTCTTTAATTTTCCTGTAGGCAGGATCTATCTTACCCTAGAGAGATAAGCCTCTACATCCTTACATTTGACATCTAGAAATCCCTGCTTAGCCATTTTGCACTTTCTGTCGATCTCATTTTTGAGACGTTTGTATTCCTTTTTGCCTGCTTCATTTATTGCATTTTTATATTTTCCCCTTTCATCAATTAAATTCAATATTTCTTCTGTTACCCAAGGATTTCTACTAGCCCTCGTCCTTTTACCTTCTTCATCCTCTGCTGCGTTAACTATTTCATCCCTTAAAGCTACCCATTCTTCTTCCACAGTATTTCTTTCCCCCCATTCCTGTCAATTGTTCCCTTATGCTCTCCCTGAAATTGTGCAACCTCTGGTTTAGTCAGTTTATCCAGGTCCCATCTCCCTAAATTCCCACCTTGTTGCAGTTTCTTCAGTTTTAATCTACAGTTAATAACCAATAGATTTCGGTCAGAGTCCACATCTGCCCCTGGAAATGTCTTACAATTTAAAATCTGGTTCCTAAATCTCTGTCTTACCATTACATAATGAATCTGAAACTTGTCAGTATCTCCAGGCTTCTTCAATGTATACAGCCTTCTTTTATGATTCTTGAAACAAGTGTTAGCCATGATTAAGATGTGCTCTGTGCAAAATTCTACCAGGCGGCTTCCTATTTCATTTCTTAGCCCCAACCCATATTCACCTACTACGTTTCCTTCTATCCCTTTTCCTACTACCGAATTTCAGTCACCCATGACTATCACATTTTCGTCACCCTTCACTATCTGAATAATTTCTTTTATGTCATCATACATTTCTTCAATTTCCTCGTTATCTGCAGAGCTAGTTGGCATGTAAACTTGTACTACTGTACTAGGCGTGGGCTTCGTATCTATTTTGGCCACAATAATTCGTTCACTATGCTGTTTGTAGTAGCTTACCCGTATTCCTATTCATTATTAAACCTACTCCTGCATACCCCAATTTGATTTTGTTTATAACCTTGTAGTCACCTGACCAGAAGTCTTGTTCCTCCTGCCACCGAACTTCACTAATTCCCACTATATCTATCTTTAACCTATCCATTTCCCTTTTTAAATTTTCTAACCTACCTGCCCGATTAAGGGATCTCACATTCCACGCTCCGATCCGTAGAACACAAGTTTTCTGTCTCCTGATAACGACATCCTCTTGAGTAGTCCCCGCCCGGAGATCCGAATGGGGGACTATTTTACCTCCGGAATATTTTACCCAAGAGGACGCCACCATCATTTAATCACACAGTAAAGCTGCATGCCCTCGGGAAAAATTACGGCTGTAGTTTCCCCTTACTTTCAACCGTTCGCAGTACCAGCACAGCAAGGCCGTTTTGGTTAGTGTTACAAGGCCAGATCAGTCAATGACGCAGACTGTTGCCCTGGCAACTACTGAAAAGGCTGCTGCCCCTCTTTAGGAATCACACGTTTGTCTGGCCTCTCAACAGATACCCCTCCGTTGTGGTTGTACCTACGGTACGGCTACCTGTATCGCTGAGGCGCGCAAGCCTCCCCACCAACTGCAAGGTCCACGGTTCATGAGGGGGGGAGGGGGGAAATCGCTGTATACCGAAGGGTATCAATTAGGGGCAGAAGTTAAAGGTGATTTCTGACAGTTCAAGGAACAAAGAAGTTCATATTCAACATAAGCCGAACAAATGACTTAGTCTGAAGTAGAGCTGTGAGTACTGGTGCCTTACATTACACAATGCTGGTATTGTGTTCTGCACTATCTCAGAGATGTTCCATGCAGCTGTCGTCAGATGCAGTGTAAGGGTTTGACCGTGGCATCATAGATAGTTTCACTCTTACGAATATTCCAAGCTGTAGCCGCGCAGTGTCGCGGGCTGCACCGACATTCATGGCTGCGCATGGTAGCAAGTTCCTCTGCATAAACAACACTTTACAGGTGGCATAAGTCTGATGAGGTGGTGAGGACCAAGAGCCTCCTAGTTCTTTTCCTCTGCTGGGGAAGACTTTATTGAAGTGCTGACCAACATCAGCCATATAACTTGTCGTATTGCTAAAGGCTGCGCTTTGTCCAACAAACGAACCCCCTCGGCCATTTCCACGTATGACCACAGATTGACTTGCTTTTCAAATGAGTAATGAACATTATTGTTCAACGTAGCTGCATTGGCAAATACGTATTAAATAAAATATAAATTAATGTAACATGTTTGTTTCCCATATTGGAGGTGTGTGGTATGGATGATAAAATAAGAAAATTAATTTGGAAAATACTAATAAACACAGAATTAACAGTAAATACTTTATGAGAGATGTCTCAAGCCTTCAAAGTGCAGACACATGTTACACGAGGAAATGGTCTTTCTTCTGTTTCCTTCAGTTGTATCTATGAAACCGTAATGAAAGAATGGTAAGGAGGGTTATAAAGTATAGGGTAGAGGTATGATGGGGCTTGAAAAAGGTTTGAATTCATTGTTTTGCTTCTGCTGACGATCTTGGAATAGTCTTTACATCCCTATTACAAGAATAATAATTAACAGTTTGAAAAAAATTACAGAAAAAGGATATTCAACAATCAAACTCATAAATGAAATGTGACAAATACAAAAATCCTAGAAATTTCTTTAACATACAGTACAACATGTTGAAAGAGACAATGAATTCAAATATTTTGACCACATATGCAGAAAAAAGGGGTGACAAGAGGGCTAATAAATTCATAAAGAAAGGTGTAAAAAGCCTTTCAGTTGACTAAAGATGTGTTCAAATAAGAATGTACCTAGTTTCAAGCGAAGTTATAGATTTTTAGTGCAGTAGTACGAACAGTGAGAAAGTTACCTGCAGGAAGTATCCTGGCAGGGTCAACAGTTTAATGCAAGAAGCTGATGGGAGTCGGACGTGGGGATTCAAGGCACCCGTGGGTGATAGCCAGAAGGAAACTGTGCTTGTGGATCCTCTGGATATGGAGATTGCCCCCCCCCCCCCTCCCTCCCCCAACAGACTCGGATGTGATGTGACAAACGGTGCACAATGGAAACGACTGGGGAATTCAGGGCTCTGAAAAATGAGTCATGAGTGTAGTTCTTGCCAAAGTTAATAATTGCCGGAATTAATGAGTTTATCCAGCTACTGCATCAAAGACGGTCCACTCTGACCAACATTTATTATAAAATGCAAAAGATAAGGGAAAAACACTATTCAGAAAGAAAGAAATTCCCCAAACAAAAACGTTAGCGAATTTTGGACAACAGTTTCCGAACAATACAACAAATTAACATAAGACAACACTGAGCGGCGAATTCCGCGGTGTAGATCAAGAGAAATTGTCAGGTACTAAACTCGCATTCTACTGGCCAAAATTAAACTCCTTAGCACCGGACATCATGATAGCATCGAACAATGTGGTGTAAAGAAAGATATGCAGGAACCCAAATACTTGAGTCATAAATAATGCAACGTATTTTGGAACAAGATTCCCTCAACTTCAGAACAACGCGCCATACAACTCGACAGTATCAAGCCACAAGCGGCAGCTAAAAATGTGCCTACGTGACAACTGTTATACGAGCTCCCAGTGGGATGATGCACAATACACCTTGCCCCCCTCTCCTCCGATACGTTTATCTGTTCACTAGCCAGTCTGAGTTTTGCAAGTTCAAACAAAATACTAACAATCTGCGACTCCCCGTATCGGAAGGTGTTGCAGCTCAGGCCAATGAGACGAAATCCACACTTCGTTTTGCTAAAAATACTGGCTACTTCCTTAGGCACTGGCCATTCATAGAGTGTACCATTCAGTGCCACATGTGATGGCTCAATAACATCAGAGTCCAGACGAAAGGAAGACGCGGTGGCACTACGTCGAGAAGCGGACCAAACATCCCGCAAGTTTCACTCCCACGGACCAGGCGATGCTACCTGCCGAGTCAGCCACCTGTAGTCCGTTCGTTTACAACCAACGTCTGGCCTGCGGCCAGCGAGCACTGCAGGGGGCAACACGCATGAACAGAACGAAACGTAAGGAAACGCACACAGAGAATAGAAGTAAATAGTGGCATTTGGGATGCGTAAAGCTTCTTTTCCTCTGGAAACCCTCCACCATGGAGGTGGTGCGCCCTCAGATCAACTCAAATCGTACAATACACATGGCATGAAATTTCAGTTCACCGGATTTGTCCCCCAACAATTGGTATTATGTTGATGAAAAGTTATTCACGTGTGTTCTTCACTATACAGTCTTCCTCATTCTATTTTGAGGAAACTACTCCATAAAAAAATTAAGCGGTTTATAGCTACACATCACAAACTGATGATGAACTTACTGTTTCCTTTTTCGTTACTGCTCATAGCTAATGCGCTACTTCAAAGTATTGTACAACGTCGCCCATATTTTGTATAGTTCCCACTGAAAAATGTAGTCGCTGACGTGTTTGGTACGTTTTATGCCTTTCATTACTACGTACGACATATAGCTAACATATCGAAATTGTATTTAATGGTGAGAGAAGAATTACTCTTTCAGTTTTAAAGAAAATACATTAAATATACTGTCGAGTTCCCACGACGCGCAGTTATTGTAGCCTGCTACGTGAAGGGCGAAGCTGCATCATGTTTGTCTTCTTCGTGTATTGCCGATATAAATAGAAGCTGGAAATGAAAGACTAACTTACTGAAATTAAAGAACACCCTAAGTCATCACATCACGTCGCTCACTGTGGGCTTTCAGGATTCCGTACGACAGTCCATATACGCTATATTATACTATCACTGTTGTCTGTCCGACTGTTAAGAGCCCTTTTTCTCAGAAACAGGAAGATGTATGGAGTTGAAATTTGTATCACGTACTAAGGTCTATGGTCTCTTGGCGGCGTAAAACATTTTAGGTACAAAGGCAATGCAGTCAACAGGTACGGACGTTTATTTGACATACTTTGACACTCGCATACTCACTTAGAAAAACCTTTACAGTACTTCCTGTTGACCTAGAATCACAAAATTTGGCAAGAAGCGATATTGTACAGTAAAAGTAACGGCAAATATCCGAAAATTTATTTATTGTTATATCTAACAAAAACTACTTATATTTTGTTATCCGGCTGTTGTGTCGGTCCGGGCGTTAAGACCCGTTTTTCTCCAGAATAGGTAGACGTAATTGGTTGAAACTGCTTCTACGGTCGCATGGTGACGTAAAAGATGTAGGCTTCTACCTCCATCCAGTCAAAAGGGAAAGACATTTATGTCACTTTTTTTGATACTTTGCAAGTTCAAATGGTGCAAATGGCTCTGAGCACTATGGGACTTAACATCTATGGTCATCAGTCCCCTAGAACTTAGAACTACTTAAACCCAACTAACCGAAGGACATCACACAACACCCAGTCATACTTTGTAAGTATCAATATCGATAATCTGCAAAAATTGTCGAATTTCCCAGGATGGATGATCACCTTTATATACAGGGTGGTCCATTGATAGTGGGCCAAATATCTCACGAAATAAGCATCAAACCAAAGAACTACAACGAACGAAACACGTGTAGCTTGAAGGGGGAAAGCAGATAGCGCTATGGTTGGTTGCTAGATTTCGCTGCCATAGGTCAAACGGATATCAACTGCGTTTTTAAAAACACCAGTTTTTTTATTACATGTTCGTACAGTACGTAAAGAAATGTTTTAGTTCGACCACTTCTTCACTTTGTGATAGATGGCGCTGTAATTGTCAAGAACGTACAAGTACGTGGTATCACGTAACATTCCGCCAGTGCGGACGGTATTTGCTTCGTGATACATTACCCGTGTTAAAATGGACCGTTTACCAATTGCGGAAAAGGTCGATATCGTGTTGATGTATGGCTATTGTGATCAAAATGCCCAACTGTTGTGTGTATGTATCCTGGACGACATCATCCAAGTGTCCGGACCGTTCGCCGGATAGTTACGTTATTTAAGGAACAGGAAGTGTTCAGCCACATGTGAAACGTAAACCACGACCTGCAACATATGATGATGCCAAACTAGGTGTTTTAGCTGCTGTCGCGGCTAATCCGCACATCAAATTGCCCGAGAATCGGGAATCTTATAAACGTCGGTGTTGAGAATGCTACATAAACATAGATTGCTACCATACCATATTTCTATGCACCAGGAATTGCATGGCGACGACTTTGAACGTCGTGTACAGTTCTGCCACGGGGCACAAGAGACATTACGGGACGATGACAGATTTGTTGCACGAGTTCTATTTAGCGGCGAAGCGTCATTCACCAACAGCAATAACGTAAAGCGGCATAGTATGCACTATTGGGCAACGGAAAATCCTCGATGGCTGCGACAAGTGGAATATCAGCAATCGTGGCGGGTTAATGTATGGTGCAGCATTATGGGAGGAAGGATAATTGGCCCACATTTCGTCGATGGCAATCTAAATGGTGGAATGTATGCTGATTTCCTACGTAATGTACCGATGTTGCTACAAGATGTTTCACAGCATGACAGAAGGGCGATGTACTTGCAACATAATGGATGTCCGGCACATAGCTCGCGTGCGGTTGAAGTGGTATTGAATAGCATATTTCATTACAGGTGGATTGGTCGTCGAAGCCCCATACCATGGCCCGCACGATCACCGGGTATGACGTTCCTGGATTTCTTCCTCTGGGGAAACTTGAAGGATATTTGCTATCGTGAACCACCGACAACGCCTGACAACATGCGTCAGCGCATTGTCAATGCATGTGCGAACATTACGGAACGTGAACTACTCACTGTTGAGAGGAATATCGTTACACGTATTTCCAAATGCATTTAGGTTGACGGACATCATTTTGAGCATTTATTGCATGAATGTGGTATTTGCAGGTAATCACGCTGTAACAGCATGCGTTCTCAGAAATAAGTTCACAAAGGTACATGTATCACATTGGAAGAACCGAAACAAAATGTTCAACCGTACCTAAGTTGTGTATTTTAATTTAGAAAACCTACTCATACCTACTGTTCGTCTAAAACTTTGAGCCATATGTTTGTGACTATTACAGCACCAAATATCACAAAGCGAAGAAAGCGGTCCAACTAAAACATTCATATTTCTTTACGTACTACACGAACATGTAATAAAAAATGGGGGTTCCTATTTAAAAAACAGTTGATACTCGTTTGACCCATGCCAGCGCCATCTGGTTCCCAAAATCAAGCTAGACAAGTTTCGTTCTTAGTAGATTTTTCGTTTGAAGCTTATTTCGTGAGATATTTGGCCCGGTCACGATGAATGGACCACCCTGTATATACTGAAGTTCGCAAGGAACCCTCGAAGTGCTAGTTCCACTCCTTCATATCCGGACTTCTTTTCAGTCTTTGCTACCTGCTTTCAGAAATCAGTGTTACCTGTATTAATTCGTTCACAACATTACCCATTTTATTGAATTTATTCGCTCATTTTCGTAATTAACTTAAAGGCTAACAAATATAAAGCAAACTCGGTAGATTGGGTAGATGAGGCGGTGAGTAAACAAGTAGACAGAGAGAAAACAGCAGCGAGACGAGAGCTGCGCTGAGGGGCTGTGGGTACCCAGGGAGCCGGTGGGTCGTGGCACACGCCCTCCTGTCGGTGGGTACAGGAAAGCGGCCTCTGCTTATTCCTATGTTATATGGAAACGCACAGGTCCTCTGTAATTCCAACGATTCCTTCACCCTGCAGTGCAATGGGCTTCTTTGTGTTGACTGTCTGCTCAGTTACTGCGACAAAACCTACCTGCGCCGCGAAAGTGGCGCCCTGCACATAAAGCTCAGGGGACACGTGACTGACCACTGCCCGTGGACCAATGATCATGTGAGTTACCTTCTTCTGCGGCTAAGCTCTTGGAATTCGTGAAAGTTGGTCCCTAGAGGGGCTGCACGTTCCAGTCAACACGAAACCCCAACGCTGCGAAAGCTCGCTGAGACTCCGTCAATTTACCACTCTAGTACAACACGAAAATTCAATACCATGTTAATCGGAATGACGTAATTAGAGATCAAGACTTCTGCAATCGTCTGTGTCCCAACTTGAATATATAGTGTTGCGTCACTCAATCAGCAATCAGGGAAGAGGAAACCGGATCTGAGCACTGTACCATTGAGAGAGGGATAATAGTAATAAAAACGAAACGGTGGAATGTTTCCAGGATGATGGGTTTCAATATAACCGATTTTCTGGGTTGAACTAAGAAGGGAGAATTATAAAAAATGGTCTGCAAGAAATCAGAAGTAAACTGACAGAGATGAATGTTGTAGAACGCGAAAGTCTGAACACAGATACTTCCTGACAGTCCCATCTCCAGACAAAACCATACAATAAACTTCGAGCAAAGTGGCAGAAGTTGGAAAGCAGCACTCCAATGTGGTGGGGCGGTTGCGATCTCACTACCCTTTAAACAATCAATCCACCTACCAGGATAGACTTCGGGTTGTCTGCCCCCCTTCACTCTGCGATGGTAGATACTGGTTTAGCCGACAAAAGCAGCGTGGACAAAACTTCGACTGAATGCGTATCACGGAGAGAAGACTACGTAACTCAACTCCATGGGTAGTAGCTGAAAGTTCAACTCTCGCGCATTCGAGATTCTTGTATGAGTCGTCTGAAAAATGGGAAAAAATGCTTTAGTTCGTTTATTGTCTTTAATATAAGGAAAACTGCTATCAAGACCATATTCAACCTCCCGACATCAATAATGCAATGTTACTGTCTTTGTAATAAATACACACTCGAAAGCAGCCAGAACAGCGTCCTAAACAGTCACTGACAACCAGCCGCTGTGTCCGAGCAGTTCTAGGCGCTTCAGTCCGGAACCACGCTGCTGCTGCGGTCGCAGGTTCGAATCCTGCCTCTGGCATGGATGTGTGTGCTGTCCTTAGGTAGGTTAGGTTTACGTAGTTCTAAGTTTAGGGGGCTGATGACTTCAGATGTTAAGTCCAATAGTGCTCACAGCCATTTTGATCAGTCACTGATCGACGACTACGAGCACATTAACACTGCCAGTCGTTCAGTGAACTTCCTGTAAAGAACGGTGCGCCATAATGTCTGATTACATGCACGAAACATTCCACGAGGCGTTTATGTACAACTTGAAATACCTCCTAAAATAGAGAACTTAAAGTTCAAGATTTCACGAAATACTGCACAATGTAGTCCCGTTTCATCAACGACATGACAACCGATCAAACGCCAGATTTTTTTTTTTTTTTTGTACAGATTTGATCAGCGTGATTTAACATAGGTTCCTACAAGAAGACAGTTCCAGAGCGGCTACCTCGACTCATAGATCTGATGCACAAAGACCTGCTCAACCGAGCGGGAAATACTGAATTCCTGCTTGTTTGTATGTTAAGCAGGAAATCAGATCGTCTCGAGTACTGCTATACTCGGGGTATTACTAATGTCAATCAATCACATCATCACAAGTAATTTGTACTAGAAATCTCGTAGTACCGAAGGTAAATAAAATTTAATGAAAACAAAATAGGATTCATTTTCACAAAATAAATCGCTAATAAATTTTATAGTCACCGTCCCTTCTCGCTGCCTTGTAGAAGCTTACTGTCACAAATTCTCCCATTGCACAAAAACTTTCTCACGCATACATGTATATAGTTTTAATACAAAATCACATTCTCACTTTACGTATGTCCACCATTCACTCTGTTTATCCCCCAAACCACACAACCAGGACACGATGAAATAATCATTTTTAATTACGTCATAAATCTGTGGTGATGAAACTAAAAATTCCGGAAAATTATGTGAACCTATCCTCTGTCTTGTAGTTCCGATTGATACTATAGATGAATACATTGCAGTAACTATCTCGGTTTCACAATGCCAGCACGGTTATTGTGTGTTTTCGGTAAAAATTTAGATCTCCGAAAACAGTGAATTTACTGATTTGAAATTTGTATAGTGTGGAAGCGTTATCGATGTTACTTGGTAGGCTTAATATGAAAATGATCTATGTAATATTTAAAAGTGCTTTTTGAGATTCATACAGAGTAAATGTAACGAACTGCTCGCAGCGTTCAGCAGGTACGCGGCTGTTCGTCCCAGTAGCCAGCCTCAGCTGTGCCAGAGTGAGAACAAACATCTGCCCTCCTCCAGGCTCCAAGGCAAGCTACGCTTTCAATGCGAGGTGATAACTCGCAGTAATTTGCTACGTTCCAAAATGAAAGAGTCCCACTGTAATCGCTGTGTGATGATCAAGACTCCAAATACCGTACCATGCGCACTAAATTTAGGGAATAAATAAGCCTCGACCCAGAATCGGACCCTTGACCTCCTGCACATCACTATTCCAAAGTGCTGACAGATGTAGCTACCGCACAGGTGCTTAGAGTTGCCAGATCGCCCATCTTAACCTTCATATACTGCCGGAAATACGCGCAGGACGGAATTTTGTGACACATTTTTGTACTGCTAGTATGTGGAGAATCGCGGTGCGAATTTTACCACCCTGTTTTTAGGGTGAACCACCACAAATTTGCACCGTGAACATTGCGGAAATGGAAATTGCTGTTCACATACGGTTTTCACAGAATGGATTGTCAGGGGCTCGTATTCTTAGGCAATCAACAGATTATAATAATACTTAGAAAAAGTATTTTTGTCCAAACATACCTTCTTTAAAAGGAATAATGCCTATTGGCTTTAACAGACTAAAAGTAGAATAAAGCAGAACGTCATTGGGGTTTGTTTCAGGATTCTAGTGAGAGTAGTTTTCAGATACAGTATTTTGATAAGCTTCCACACCGACGCCTGTACCGTCCTAGCACTCACTAAAGAACACAGATTCATCACTAGTTGTGTGGATTCTGGAGAGTAGCGAGAAGCTGACCACCACAGGTCGCGTTCAAGATGACCACCAGCAGGGTTAATACGTGCTTCCAGTCTCTGCTGAACTGCTGTACAGTTGCTAGTATTTCAGCAGAGACGTCGGAGCAGACTCCAGTAATGTCATTGCATATCATCGGGTGTAGTAGGTATGTCTTTGTAGAGGGCGTCTTTCAGCTTTCCTCGTAGAGAAAAGTCTACAGGCGCCAAATCTGGGAATGGGCTAGCCAAGGTAAAGGTCCTCTGCGTCCAATCCAATGAGTTGGAAACAGTTAGTGAAGTCATGCTCCAGTACTTCGTACACCATAGGTTGGACAACCACCCCACTACTACCACAGGTCCTTCCTAGTCTGCAGAGGAACGTCTTCTAGCTTCCATGAAAGATCCTCTGTTAGGAGGCTGCGACACTGCTGTACGTTCATTCTTCCGTCTACGAAAATCGGGCCTATGAGCTGATGATGGTTCCCAATCACACATCACACACACACACTCCATGGACGCTGAGGCTTCAGGGGTTGCCAACAGAACAACAGTATATGTTTCAGCAGTTTATGTAGCCACGATTGGTAAATGTGGCTTTATCACTAAACGTGATATATAATGCGTCAGGAGTATCCTGTTATAAATCCCATTTGGAGAAGTTAACACGATTCTTAAAACAGTTAGCATGCTGCTTTTGATGGCGAGAGATGATAGGAATCGAACCTGTGTCGATGGAGATAGCGTAGGACAGAGAATGTGTGGGACACTTGCCTGCCTCATGCCACTTCCTTGTGAGATTGCGCCGGAGCTAATGTGATCAACTGCAACAGCAGAAAAAACATTAATTCCGCATCTTCTGTCTTCGCTTATTTCCTTCTGTTAGTTCCTCTATGTGTTACACTAGCACTTTTTCTTAACTGATTGAAGAGGCTGATAAATAACTGCCGAGATGGTTGACGTCTGTTGGGGCATCTTGCCACATACGAAATACAAGAACGCATTCTTCCATACACCACGAGAATGGAGGCTTTTTCGGCAACGGTAAACTCGATCGTCCACTCACACAGTAACTGTCAAGTAGCAGTGCACTCAAGCAACATACAAGAACACTAAGAACAACATCGTACCCGGAAAGTACACAGGTTGAATGGCACAAACAAGCGTCCGGGTGGAAGCTTTTCAAAATACGATATTTCGCAAACAACTCATTAGAAAGCAACAGCATTTTTTTAAAATTTACCCAGACTTTAGTTTGTTGATGGCGATAGGCATTGTTCCATTAAAAAGTGTGTTTACACAAAAAATACACGAAGTATTATTGCAATCTGTTTATTGGCTAACAGTACGAGCCCCTGAATACCAATCCATTCTGTGATAACCGAACATCAATAAAACTTCCCATTTTCGCAATATCTGCGGTTCAAGTTTTGGGCGATTCCACTTGCACGTGGTGTTCGTTCTTTCGGAACATATACAGGATGCTCTAAAATTCCCTTAAAAACTTCTAGGATTGTAGATGGGACGAAGTAGACGACACTGAGTTAGGACCCATGTCCGCAAACGTACAGTTTCCGTGCCACAGCCGGTGAAAAACATGTTTGCTAGGTAAGTATGCAAAAGGGTGGTCATTGTGGTTGGTGCTTAAATCGAATAGCCTGATACCATTTGACGTATATCGTATCTCCATGACAAGGTTCGAATGGCTTTCGCATGTCTGTGAGTGTTACAGCAACATGGTTGACGATAAATACGTTTGCAGAATACATCTAAATCTACATCTACATTTATACTCCGCAAGCCACCCAACGGTGTGTGGCAGAGGGCACTTTACGTGCCACCGTCATTACCTCCCTTCTCTTTTCCAGTCGCGTATGGTTCGCGGGAAGAAAGACTGTCTGAAAGCCTGCGTGCGCGCTCGAATATCTCTGATTTTACATTGGTGCTCTCCTCGGGTGGTATAAGTCGGGGGAAGCAATATATTCGATAACTCATCCAGAAACGCAACCTCTCGAAACCTGTCGAGCAAGCTACACCGCAATGCAGAGCGCCTCTTGCAGAGTCTGCCACTTGACTTTGCTAAACATCTCTGTAACGCTATCACGGTTACCAAATAACCCTGTGGCGAAACGCGCCGCTCTTCTTTGGATGTTCTGTATCTCCTCCGTCAACCCGATTTGGTACGGATCCCACACTGATGAGCAATACTGAAGTATAGGTGGAACGAGTGTTTCGTAAGCCACCTCCTTTGTTGATGGACTACATTGCCGAAGGACTCACCCAATGAATCTCCTCCTGGTACATGACTTACCAACAATTAATTTTATATGATCATTCCACTTCAGATCGTTCCGCACGTATACTCCCAGATATTTTACAGAAGTAACTTCTACCTGTGTTCGTTCCGCTTTCATATAATCATACAATACAGGGTCCTATGTATTCGCAATACATTACATATGTCTATGTTAAGAGTCAGTTGCCACTCCCTGTACCAAGTGTCTATCCGCTGCAGATCTCCCTGCATTTCGCTACAATTTTCTAATGCTGCAACTTCTCTGTATACTACAGCATCATCCACGAAAAGCCGCATGGAACTTCAGACACTATCTACTAGGTCATTTATATATATTGTGAAAAGCAATGGTCCCATAAGACTCCCCTGTGGGACACCAGAGGTTACTTTGTCTGTAGACGTCTCTCCATTGAGAACAACATGCTGTGTTCAGTTTGCTAAAAACTCTTCAATCCAGTCACACAGCTGGTCTGATATTCCGTAGGCTCTTACTTTATCAGGCGACAGTGCGGAACTGTATCGAACGCCTTTCGGAAGTCAAGGAAAACAGCATATACCTGGGAGCCTGTTCTAATATTTTCTGGGTCTCATGAACAAATAAAGCGAGTTGGGTCTCTCACTATCGCTGTTTCCGGAATCCATGTTGATTCCTACAAAGTAGATTCTGGGTTTCCAAAAACGACATGATACTCGAGCAAAAAACACCGACGTGATCCTTCTGTAAGCTAACAGTAATAGAAGACTCCATTGCGTATTTTCATTATTATTCATTTGTTGCTGCCATTTACAACCGGCCTGCCACCACGTTACTATTACATGTTATGAAATTCTACATGTGCAGAAAGAGAGACTCATTTGATGTTTCTTGTTTTTAGTAAGGATTAAAAATATTGCAGCTCCACTGCGTATCCTTTCCGCCACAACAGCTTCTAGAAAGGGATAACTTCACGGTCAGCAGGCGTGACTGGTGCTCTAGGGTGACGAAACACAACCGAACTGGAAGAGGCCGTACTGGATTACGTTGGACACAAGCTGTCATCGGGTACACGACGAATTGGACGTGTAACGGATGCTGGTCCCAGCACCGCCTCGGTACGTTCTGCCCCCTGCGGGTTCGGGGGTTAGAATAGGCCCGCGGTATTCCTGCCTTTCGTAAGAGGCGACTAAAAGGAGTCTCAAACTTTTCGGCCTGATATGATGGTCCCCTGTTGGGTTTGACCTCCATCTCTCAATTTTCCGAAGAGCGAGCCGATTGGGGAAGGGCGCCTTACTTGGTGCATTGTGTCTATCTTACGATCAGACCTTTCGCCAGCTTATACTGCAGTCCTGTCCGCTCTCCATCTCTTGGGCATGACTCTTTTTCTGCGTGCAGATAACACCTTGCACTGTGCAGTGCCTCTTTCTGCACCGACGGCGACCATGGACCACATGTTACCTAACAACCAGAACGATAGCCAGTCTGTTGTGGTGGGGCCGCCATGTACCCTGTTGGTTGTAGCCCCCTGACAACACAGGGATCGCTCTACTGATGCCTGCGCCGTTAACTCCCCACGTATGCCAAGGAGTAGATGCCTATCCTCCTGGGGTATCGGGATTCCCGGCAACTGCCATCCTGCCTGGTGGTTCTTGCCGTGGCTGGGTGGCGCCCGTGGGGAGGGCCCTTGGTCGGAGTAGGTGGCATCAGGGCGGATGACCCGCAATGAAGCGTGGTACATCGTCCCTCACTGGTGGCCAGCCGCCAGCAGTCTCTAAGCGTTCTCGGGCCCAGTTTAACGCTTAGAAATACGATCCGAAAACGTTCCCCTCCCTGGCCACACCGTGGGAGGAACGTAAGTCTCAGGATGGCAGTAGCAGTTATTCGCCCGCTTCTTAGTTTGTACGAGGGTTGATGGGGAGTCTTTTCTCTCCACAAAACGTCAGTTCTTCGTCGAGCATTTAGAGGACAAGTTTGGGGAGGTGGAGGGCTTGTCAAAAATGCGCTCTGGGTCAGTCCTGATACAAACAGCATCCTCTGCCCAGTCACGACGGTTACTTGCTTGTGACAAGTTGGGGAATGTTGCCGTTACGATCACACCCCATAAGAGTTTAAATATGGTCCAGGGAGTTATTTACCATAGGGGTCTTCTTTTGCAGTTTGATGAAGAGCTCCGCGCCAATTTAGAGCGCCGAGGTGTACATTTCGTCCGGCTTGTTCATCGGGGTCCGAAGGAAAATCAGATTGCTACCGGTGCCTTTATCTTGGCCTTCGAGGTTGATACATTACCGGAGAAGGTCAAGGTGTTGGTCTACCGTTGTGACGTCAAGCCCTATGTCCCTCCCCCGATGCGGTGCTTTAAGTGCTGGAAGTTCGGTCATATGTCTTCTCGCTGCTATTCCAGCCTCACATGTCGAGATTGCGGACGCCCATCACATCCTGATACTCCATGTGCCCCGCCTCCCATCTGTGTCAACTGTGGGGAGCACCATTCACCTTGCTCGCCAGACTGCCGAATGTTCCAGAAAGAGCGTAAAATCATGGAATACAAGACCCTGGACCGACTAACCTATACTGAGGCCAAGAGGAAATACGACCGACTCCATCCTGTGAGAATTACATCTTCCTACGCTGCTGCTACAACACCTGTGCTAGCCCCGTCTGTTTCTCCAATTGTGGCCGGATCGACGAGTAGTCAAACTACTCCTCCCCTCGCCAGTGAGGGGAGGGGGAGGGGGCTCTACCCACCGGGTTGCTCCTGCGCCACCTACCTTAGGAGCAACACCATCCCACCCATCGGGAACAACCGTCCCCACTTCTAAGCCGGAGAAGTGTCCAACTTTTTCCGCTTTTCACGCTCGGAAGGGTCACTTGGGTCCCTCCCTTCCCAGGTTTCCGCCAGCGAGAAGCCTGACGACCGACAATGGCGTAAGTGCCCGCAATCAGCTGGTCGTAGGGCTTCAGGATCCTCCTCTGTCTCGGAGACTGAATCGGTGAAGCCCTCCCAGCCGGTGCGACCCAAGGAACGGCGTGAGAAACCCAAGAAGAGCTCTCAGCCCAAGGAACTCGCGGTGGCAGCCATCCCACCGCAACCTTCCAGCTCTGCGTCTGAGGATGCGGTGGAGATTCTGGCGTCCGCTGAGGACCTCGATCTCGCCGGTCCATCAGACGCCATGGAAAGCACTATCACAGGTGCTAAATCGAAGGCAGCAGGTGACTCAGCGGCGTAATGTCCCTTCCCAGTCCCGTCAAGCCTTTCCCAGCCATGGACAACACCATCCTCCAGTGGAACTGCAGCGGTTTCTTCTATCATCTAGCTGAGCTCCGCCAACTTATCAGCCTTCACCCTTTCCTCTGCATTGCCCTGCAGGAAACTTGGTTTCCGGCAATGCGAACCCCCGCCCTCCGTGGCTATCGGGGTTATTATAAGAACCGGGTAGCTTATGAAAGGGTGTCTGGTGGCGTCTGCATCTATGTCCTAAACTCTCTTCACAGCGAGTCTGTACCTCTCCACACACCTTTAGAGGCTGTCGCTGTTCGGGTGTGGACGCCACAGGCTGTTACCGTCTGCAGTCTTTACCTTCCACCGGATGGTGTGTTGCGCAGCATGTCCTGGCTGCTCTGATACCTCAATTGCCTTCACCTTTCCTGTTACTGGGCGACTTTAACGCCCATAACCATCTGTGGGGTGGGTCAGTGGCAACAGGTCGAGGCGCCATCGTTGAGCATTTATTTGCGCAGCTCGATCTCTCGATCTTAAATGATGGTGCCTTCGCACACTTCAGTGTGGCACATGGCACATACACCGCCATTGACCTTTCCATCTGTAGCCCTAGCCTCTTACCGTCTGTCCAATGGAGAGTGCATGACGACCTGTGTGGTAGTGACCATTTTTCGATCTTTCTGTCACTGCCACAGCGTCAGTCTTCTGGGCGCCTTAGCAGATGGGCTATGAATCAGGCTGACTGGGACTTGTTCTCCTCCACTGCCGCTATTGAGCCTCTCTAACGATGCCATTGATGCAGTGGTTCAATCGGTCACCACCGGTATCGTTACTGCCGCCAAAGCTGCCATTGCCCGTTCTTCTGGGTCCCTTCGGCGGCGGACTGTACCTTGGTGGTCGCCTGAGATCGCTGAAGCGATTAAAGCTCGCCGTCGGGCGCTCCAGCGTCACAAGCGTCATCCCTCAATCGACCACCTTATCGCCTTCAAACAGCTGCGTGCGCGAGCCCGCTGCATTATCCGCCAACGCAAGCAGGAGTGCTGGGAGCGGTATGTGTCTACCATTGGCCTCCATGTCACTCCATCGCAGGTCTGGGCCAAGATTCGCCGCCTCTATGGCTATCGGACCCCTGTCAGTGTCCCTGCGCTCTCACTGAATGGAGCAGTTTGTACTGACTCCAACGTCATTGCAAACCGCTTGGCAGAGCACTTTGCTATGAATTCCGCTTCTGCCAACCACCCCTTGGGCTTCCGCTCCATTAAGGAGCGGATAGAACGTCGGAGTCTTTCTTCTCGCACTCATCATCCTGAATTGTACAATGTTCCATTCAGTGAGTGAGAATTTCGAAGTGCTCTCGCTGCTTGTCCTGATACCGCTCCTGGGCCAGATAGCATCCACTCTCAGATGCTGAAAAACCTTTCAGTGGACTGCCAGCGACTCCTCCTCGATCTTTACAACCGCATTTGGATCGAGGATGAGTTTCCGTCGCAATGGCGGGAAAGTCTTGTTGTCCCCATTCTGAAACCAGGGAAGAACCCTTTGGAGGTGGACAGCTACCGTCCCATTAGCCTCACCAACGTTCTTTGCAAGTTGCTTGAACGGATGGTGAGCCGGCGCTTGAATTGGGTACTGGAGTCTCGAGGCCTTGTGGCTTCGTCTCAGGGTGGGTTCCGTAAAGGCCGCTCCGCCGCCGACAATCTGGTGAGCCTGGAGTCAGCCATCCGTACTGCCTTTGCCAGCTGTCAGCATCTGGTTGCTTTTTCGACATGCGGAAGGCGTATGATACGACATGGCGTCATCACATCCTTTCTACGCTTTATGGATGGGGTCTTCGGGGCCCTCTGCCGTTCTACATCCGCAATTTTCTGTCGTATCGTACCTTCCGCGTGCACGTAGCGGCATCATATAATTCCTCCCACGTCCAGGAGAACAGTGTGCCACAGGGTTCTCTTCTCAGTGTCTGTCTGTTTTTAATAGCAATTAACGGGCTCTCTGTGGCCGTGGGAAATACTGTCTCCGCTTCCCTGTATGCTGACGACTTCTGCCTTGACTACAGCTCTATTGGCATTGCAGTTGCTGAACGTCAGTTACAGGGCGCAATCCGCAAGGCGCAGTCTTGTGCTGTAGCGCATGGTTTTCAGTTTTCCGCAGCCAAGACCTGCGTTATGCATTTCTGCCGGCGACGCACTGTTCACCCGGAGCCGCGGCTTTATCTCGACGGCGAGCTTCTTACAGTGGTGGAGTTACACAGGTTTTTGGGGATGGTTTTTGATGCCCGGTTGACTTGGCTGCCTCATATTCGGCAGCTTAAACAGGCGTGTTGGCGGCATCTAAATGCTCTGCTATGCCTGAGCCACACCAGGAGGGGCGCCGACCGATCTACTCTCCTACGGCTTTACCAGGCGTTAATCCAGTCCCGTCTGGACTATGGGAGTCTGGCTTATGGCTCAGCATCCCCATCTGCGTTACGGCTGCTGGATCCAATCCTCCACAGCGGGATACGCCTTGCCACTGGTGCCTTCCGAACCAGCCCTGTGGACAGCATACTTGTGGAGGCAGGTGTCCCTCCACTGCGGTTACGACGCCAACAATTACTGGCTGCTTATGCTCCCCATGTTTTTAGCTTGCCCGGGCATCCAAATTATCGTGTCCTTTTCCCGCAGTCAGTCGTCCATCTGCCAGAACGTCGGCCCCAGTCGGGTTGTCCGATCGCCGTACGTGTCAAACAGCTTCTTACCTGGCTTGGGTGTTTCCCTGTTCCACCTGCTTTCCGGGCCCCTCTGCGTACACCCCCGTGGTGTGTGCCTCGCCCTTGCCTTCGGCTCGACTTGGCACATGGCCCGAAGGACTCAGTCCCTCCGGAGGCCTTCCGACGCCGCTTTTATTCCATCCTGGCCACGTATCAGGGCTCTGGCGTTGTCTACACCGACGGTTCGATGGTTGCAGGTCATATCGGTTTTGCAATAACTCTAGGGGACCATTCTGAACAATGTTCGTTGCCGGCTGGCTGCAGTGTTTACACTGCTGAGCTGGTTGCCATCTTTCGTGCCCTAGAGTATACCCGCTCCTGCTCAGGTGAGTCCTTCGTTATCTGTAGCGATTCCCTGAGCGGTTTACGAGCTCTCGACCAGTGTTTCCCTCGTTCTCGTCTGGTGATGGCTATCCGAGTGTCCCTGCATACTCTCGCCCGTAGCGGCAGGTCTCTGGTCTTTGTTTGGACCCCAGGCCATGTTGGTATACCCGGCAATGAAACTGTTGACCGCCTGGTGAAAGAGGCCACCAGTGCGCCATCTCTGGAGATTGGCTTCCTGACAGCTGATTTGCGGGCAGTCTTACGCCGCAAAGTTCTCTCGTTTTGGGATGCTGAATGGCGCGGTCTGACCACCCCTAACAAACTCCGTGCCGTCAAGGACACGACGGCTGTGTGGCGGTCATCCATGCGAGCCAACAGCATGGACTCAGTCGTCCTTTGTCGGCTCCGTATTGGCCACACCCGACTCACGCACAGTTATTTACTGTGTCGTGAGGATCCCCCTCTTTGTCGTTGTGGGGCGTCCTTGACGGTGGTCCATATTCTGTCGGAGTGCGCCCTTTTAACCGTGCTCAGGCAGACTTTTGCAGTGCCTGACACGCTCTCTGCTCTTTTATCAGATGACTGCCATGGTGGACTTGGTTTTGTGTTTTATTCGGGCAGGGGGTTTTTATCCTTTAATCTGAGATTTTAGTGTTGATTCTGGCTTTTAGCCTCTGATTTTAAACGGAGTTTTTAAAGTGTTCTTGGTGGTTGGCTTTTCCTCTTTTTCTCTACGGTCGGTCAAACACCGTCACACTGAGTGTTTTAATTTTTGTCTGGTCGCTGTCAGAGTATTTCATGTCCTGTTTCGTCTGCTGTCTTTCCCGTCTTTCGTTTTTTATTCTCTTCGGGTGGTGTTAGTTTTTATGGAACAAGGGACCGATGAACATAGTAGCCTGGTCCCTTTAATCCCACAAACCAACCAACTAACCATCGGTACGTTCTGCGTGACCAACTAGTACATTCATACTGCATCCAAAGGATACATACAATAATGCCAACCGACTTAGTACCACGCCAATAGAGTTGTACGCACTTTCTGCGCCTCTGCATCAACGGCGCTTTCTCTTCATACAAAAATATAAATTTAATAGTGACAGTGTTCTCAATTCTAGAAGCAGCCATGTCTGGGCAGACTACCCACATGCCGTGCATGTCCATGGATTTGAACACAGATTTAGCTGTATGTGGGCAGGTATTCTGGATGGTCGTGTGATACGACTGTGCACGCTTCTACCCAAGCTCACTTCCTATTGCAAGTAAATGGGCGTGTTGTTGGATGCTGTGCCACTCAACGTTCGTAAAGACATGTGGTTTCGGCATGACTGTGTATCCGCTCATTTTTTCACGTCGTGTTCGGTAACATCTGGACCACCAATATGGGCGCAGACAGGCCGAGGTGGTTCAGTCGCATTGCCTCCACGATCATCAGATTTGGCTCCACTGGACGTCTTCCTCCGGCGTCTAATGAAGAGTTTGGTTTATGACACTCCCTTAGAGACAGCACAAGATCGGGTGGCACGAGTTGATGTCCATATAGGACAGACTGCAGAGACACCAGATGTGATCGAGCGTGCGTACCTCAACGTTATTCGTAGGTATAATGTGTGCACCGAACTTAGTGGTCACCACATCGAACCTTACCTGTACTGGGCCGGAATAATTAACCCTCCTTTCAAAAGGACAAAACTGGTATAACTGCAATAAATACTGTTTGCGAAAAGTAAATTTCCTTTTTGCTTCTTCGGTTATTATGAGTGAACGAGTGGAGCTGTAAAACAAGTACTGGGTCACGCCCCATCAATTACTTACAGAAGTGGTCGCGTTAATAACAAGTTTTCACGTAGTTGTAGTACGAAAAAGTTACGTTTCCGTACATGTGTTCCAGTTCAAGATGTTGTCTACTCAGTCCGGCCTGTAATCCTAGAAGTTAATGAGGAAAATTTGAGAACATCTTGTATATGTATGAAAGAAACGAGTTTCCTTTCCTGTTAGAAATCACAAGAAGTTTCTTCCGTCACTTAACATCCATCCTGAATACCGATGGAGACTTGGTAAGTTTTGAAACACTAAAAATTATAAGCTACCTAACGATGTTTTTGTCATCAGTCTTCTAATTGGTTAATTCTGTCCTCCACGAATGCCTCTTCTGTCCGATCCTCATCATTTCAGAGTAGTACTTGCCACCAACGTCGTCAGTTATTGGCTGAATGTATTCCTACCTCTGTCTTCCTCTACAGCTTTTGCACTCTACAGGTCCGTCTAGTACCACGGAAGTCATTCCCTGATGTCTTAACAGATGTCCTTTCATCCAGTCCCTTCACCTTGGTAGTGTTTTCGACATACTCCTTGTCTCTCAGATTCTGTGCAGAACCACCTCGTCGTTCCTTGCCTTATCAATCCACCTAATTTCCAGCACTCGTCTGTAGCACCCCCATCTCAGATGCTTAGAATCTCTTCTGTTCCGGTTTTCCCACAGTCTGTTTCACTACCATACAATCCTCTCCTGCAAACGTACGTTATCAGAAATTTCCTACTCAAATTATGGCTTATGTTTGATACTAATAGACTTTTCTTGGCCAGGAATATGCTTTTTTCCAGTGCTAGTATGGTTCTGATGTCGTCCTTGCTCCATCCGTCATTCGTTATTTTGTTGTAGAATTTCTTAACTTCATCTACTTCGTGACCATCAATCCTGATAATTTTCTCGCTGTTCTCATATCTCCTAATACTCATTGCTTTCGTCTTTCTTCGATTTACTGGCAGTCGAGATTCTATACTTTTTAGACTGTTCCTTCCGTTCAGGAGATCATATAATTCTTCCTCATTTTCGCTCAGTATAACAATATTATCAGTGCATCTTATCATTAATATCCTTTCACAGTGAATTTCAATTCCATTTCTGAACCTTTCTTCCACATCCATCATTGTTTCATAATATACAGATTGAACAGTGGGTGGCGAAAAACTACATCCCTGTCTTGCACCCTTTTTTATCTCAGCACTTTATTCTTGGTCTTCCACTCTTACTATTCCCTCTTAGTTCGTGGCGTGCCGCTTTCATTTCAGCATATTGTGGCTACGAGTGTCTTGTATACTAATATTAGGGCAGCCCTTGGTCCCGCTAGAGATCTGCCCACCTTCCTAGCGGATACCTATACCAGCGTTAAGTGTGAAATTTTGTGAACTGTTAGGCCTCATCCCTGAACTGGTGGGGAAGGGTGGCAGACTTTAGCACGTTACAAACTGCTCTGCATGTGGGGACAGCCTTCGTCCCCGCCCATGAGATTTCATGACGAGTTTTCGTCAGGGCGCTGATGAACGTGAGGTCGAGCGCCCCCTCAACCCAACTCATCATCATCATCATCATCTTCTTCTTCTTCTTCTTCTTCTTCTTTCTCTTGGCCCTAGTACCTATCCGTATATTACGCGTCTTACACTTTAGCTTACCCCTATTTTTCTCAGAATTTCGCACATCTTGCACCATCTTACACTGTCGAATGCTTTTTCCAGTTTGACAGATCCTATGAACGTGTCTATTTCATACGTCACCAATACTGCCTACGCTCGGATTTGAATTCAGGCTTTGACAGTTACGTCTGATCTAATTACGATCACAGCTAAGCTGCCGGAAGAAGCAATCGGTATAAGAAATGGACAGGTTCGGTGACTTCCACCTCCTTTAAGCAGGTCACTCGTGTGGTTCCCAGGGCAGCACGGCTGGTGTTGCTGTCGCAGCCGGCAGGGTCAGAAGGTGAAGGCCGCAGGCGGGCTGTGGAACACGCCGGCACAGCAGGTAGCAGGCAGCCAGCGGGCGCCGGCAGCTGTTAGGCTGATGGGTGCCCGCCCACGCTGCTGCGGCGATTTAAATGCCTCGACCCACCGGCCGCGTTCATCACCCGTGGACACGCAATCTCGGGAAGCAGCCTGGAAAGACGGGGGGGGGGGGGGGGGGGGGGGAGCAGCTGGCCTCCAAAGCAAAGCAGAGCCCTCGCCGCCCCGTTTGTTTCGCGTCCTCCGCTTCGCCACTCGCGAACCGCCCTGAAAGAAGGGCGCGGGCCGACGCCGTACATCAGGCCGCGCTGCCAGCACAAGGCTCGCCACGCGGTGGAATTAGAAGCAGGCGCTCGTGTTGGCGGTGCCGCCACGCCAAACACCGAACAGGACGCGGCTGCGGATTTCGCTGTTGCCTGCAGCCTGTACCGTTTCGTAGTTGGTGGGACACGTACAGTGCCTGATGAAAACAGAAAAACGCACTGTAGTAGCCATTGATACGGATTAAAATCGCTAGAAAGAGGAAAGGCTGCTGTACCTGATGATATACCAGTTCGATTTTACACAGAATACGCAAAGGAACTTGCCCCCCTTCTTGCAGCGCTGTACCGTAGGTCTCTGGAAGAGCGTAGTGTTCCAAAGGATTGGAAAAGGGCACAGGTTATCCCCGTTTTCAGGAAGGGACATCGAACAGATGTGGAGAACTATAGACCTATATCTCTAACGTCGATCAGTTGTAGAATTTTGGAACACGTATTATGTTAGAGTTTAATGACTTTCCTGCAGAATAGAAATCTACTCTGTAGGAATCAGTATGGGTTCCGAAAACGACGATCGTGTGAAACCTAGCTTGCGCTATTCGTCCACGAGACTCAGAGCCATAGACATGGGTTCCCAGTTAGATGCTCTGTTTCTTGATTTCCGTAAGGCGTTCGATACAGTTCCCTACGGTCATTTAATGAACAAAGTAAGAGCATATGGGCTATCAGACCAATTGTGTGATTGCATTGAAGAGTTCCTAGATAAAAGAACGCAGCATGTCATTCTCAATGTAAACAAGTCTTACGAAGTAAGTGATTTGAGGTGTGCCGCAGGGGAGTGTGGTAGGACCGTTGCTATTCACAATATGCATAAATGACATTGTGGGTGACATCGGAAGTTCACTGAGGCTTTTGCGGATGATGCTGTAGTATATCGAGAGGTTGTAACAATGGAAAATTGTACTGAACTGCAGGAGGATCTGCAACGAATTGACACATGGTGCAGGCAATTGCAATTGAATCTCAATGTAAACAAATCTAATCTGCTGCGAATACATAGAAAGAAAGATCCTTTATCATTTAGCTACAATATAGCAGGTCACCAACTGGAAGCAATTAATTCCATGAATTATCTGGAAGTAGGCTTTAGGAGTGATCTAAAATTATAGCAGATGCCAGACAGATTCATTGGAAGAATCTTAACTAAATGCAGTCCGAATAAAGAGGAAGTAGATTGCAGCACACGTGTTCGCCCACTGCTTGAATACTGCTTACCGGGTGAGATCCATACCAGATAGGATTGATAGAAGAGATAGAGAAGATCCAACGGAGAGCAGCGCGCTTCCTTACAGGACCATTTAGTAATCGCGAAAGCGTTACGGAGATGATAAACTCCAGTGGAATACTCAGCAAGAGAGATGCTCAGTAGCTCCGTACGGGCTTGTGTTGAAGTTTAGAGAACACATCTTCACCGAGGAGTCAAGCAGTATATTGCTCCCTCCCTCGTATATCTCGCGAAGAGATCATGAGTATAAAATCAAAGAGATTAGAGCCCACACAGAGGCAAACCGACAATCTTTCTTTCCACGAACAATACGAGACTGGAATAGAAGGGAGAACCGATAGGGCTACTCAAAGTACCGTCCGCCACACACATTCAGGTGGCTTGTCGAGTAGTATTTGTAGAGAGAGGGGGGAAGGGAGGGGGAGAGGTAAAGACAAAGAGGAAGGGTGCTTGTCAGTGGGAAACAGAGACTCACGGCTCGCGGCCAAGTGTAGACAGCAAGTGTTGACCTGCGGCTGTACCCACAGTGCGCTGTTACTTGCGCCTGTGAGAACAGCTGGGCCGCGCCGCGTTCTCTCAGGCTAGCGGTTGCCGGCCCCGCAGCTGTGCACAGCTGCAGCTGTGGCTGCAATCCGGCGGATAACGCCAGTGGCGTGGACACGCACTGCGCGGTTTCGCCTCCCTTCAGATAGCCTTCGACGAGTCGGTCTACACTCCGCACAAACTAAGTTGACACTGGGCACGGTGGTTTATGGGAGCGACCGTAAATGGAAACGTCTTTACCATTGCTCTTATCAGCCACTGCGCCAAGTGCCAACTTAGTTTCTCTGGAGAGTTTATTCCTAAACGGCTAATACGACCACCAGTGACTAGTCGACAGATTCCAGTTGCTTGTTGCGTAACTAACGGCTTCAAGTGGCAACAAAAATACGATTATCAGTATTTCAAATAATTATTGCTGTAATTCAAACATCTAATGTGCTATCATAATTTACTCATAAATAGGTATAATCTGATGTTACAGATTAAACGCAATAAACAAGTAGTTAAGATAGAAATTGTGTGTACGTCTCGACGCAGCACAACAACTCAAGGTCGTAAATTGCCCAAAAGTACACGTATCAAAAAAGGTTTTGTGTCACCCCGGTTCCCACAACTCCTGAAGATAGACGTTGACTGTGGATATTATATCACAGACACAGTCCCTTTAATTGCTCAGAGATGTCACTAAACCGGCCCAAAAATGTAAACAACCATGCATGAAGAGCGCCTATTAGACGTAGAGGATCCGACAGCCGATCAGTTCGTCATTCCACCAAGAAGGAAGTACACGGCTCGTGCGTCTGTAGTTCAACCATGCCTAGACGGTCATTACCGCGGTTTGATCGCGTCCGCATGGTTACTTTGTGCCAGGAAGGGCTCTCAACAAGGCAAGTGTCCAGGCGTCTCGGGGTGAACCAAAGCGATGTTGTTCAGGCATGCATTTGATACGGAGGCAGTAACTGTCGATTACCTGCCTCTCTCAGGCCGCCAAGGGATACTACTTTAGTGGATGACCGCTACGTACGGATTATGGCTCGGAGGAACCCTGACAGCAACGACACCATGTTGAACAATCCTTGTCGTGCAGCCACAGAACGTCGTGTTATAACTCAGACTGTGCGCGATAGGCTGCATGATGCGCAACTTCACTCCCAACGTCCGTGGCGAGGTCCATCTTCGCAACCACGACACTACGCAGCCCGGTACAGATGGGCCGATGCCGAATGGACAGCGCAGGATTGGCATCACGTTCTCTTCACCGATGAGTGTCGCATATGCTTCCAACCAGACAATCGTAAGAGGCGTGTTTGGAGGCAACCCGGTCAGGCAGAACTTATTAGTCACACTGTCCAGCGAGTGCAGCAAGGTGGAGGTTCCCTGCTGTTTTGGGGTGGCATTATGTGGGGCCGACGTACGCCGCTGGTGGTTATGGAAGGCGCCGTAACGGCTGTACTATCAACCGATAGTGCAACCATCTCAGCAGCATAATGTCGAGTCATTCAATGAACTCCAATTCGCTCCCACATCGTGCAAACCTGGTGACTTGCTTCCTTCAGGATAACGACATTGCTAGACTACAGAGGATATGAATCCTATCGAACATGCCTGGGATTGACTGAAAGGGCTATTTATGGACGACGTGACCCACCAACCACTCTGAGGCACCTACTGCCAATCGCTGTTCAGGAGTGGGACAGTCGGGACCAACAGTGCCTTGATGAACTCGAGGATAGTATGCCATGACGAACACAGGCATGAGTCAATGCAAGAGAGAGTGCAACTGGGTATTACAGGTACCGGCGTGTACAGCAATCTGGACCATCACCTCCGAAGGTCTCGCTGTATGGTGGTACAACATGCTATGTGTGGTTTTCATGAGCAATAAAAAGGGCTGAAATGATATTCATGTTGATCTCTAATTCAATTTTATGTACAGGTTCCACGACTCTCGGAACCGAGGTGACGCAAAACTTTCTTAATTTGGGTATATTCATGCATTATTTGAAAATGATAGCGCTTAGCTGCTTCAAACGGACTCTGCAAATAACCTCAAAGTTTTAGAAACGTTTTCTCCCAGAAACCCGTAGAAAACTGTGAACGGAAAAACCTTTGTTGCTTACTTCATTTTCGCTGTTCTCGCTCCAAGACATCAGCATCGAGCATTACGTTTGCAGGCAGTATCAATATACTTTACCAAATGTACTTCCAAAACTGTGTTTCCGTAAGAACGTGCAAAAATGTAACTGGACTTAGAGGATGAGCCACTGAACAATTTGAGGTCGGGAGTCTGGGGTCGGAGAAGCCAGCTTAAGGAGATACTAGGAATAGAATCAAAGTACTGTGTACTTTCTGTTTACATTAGTTACATCACTGGCGCAAGGAACGTACCTTTTGTATTGTATCCTTACAAATGTGACTGCCATCCTCAAGGCAAGCATGACATCGGCGAACAATATTCTGACGCACTCTGATGGTGTGCTTCGAATCACATCACAGGCAGCTACAATTCTGGCGAGTAACTCCATCTCGGTATCCACTGGAGTCTCATACACAAGTGACTTTAGATATCGCCATAGGAAATTATCAAAGGGATTCAGGCCAGGTGACGTGTCAGGCCGTGGTGTAGCACCTCCCATTGCAGTCCAGCGACCAGGAGGCACTTCCCAGTGAACAAGTTCGCCGTCCTCGTTTCCTCGCAGGAAATAAGGACTGCACATGCAAATGTAAATCACAGCTCGTGTAAACTCGTACGCACGTTAGTGCTAAGCTGGGAAGCAGTAATGATACAAACAGCGATAGACAAGTTTACTACCGCATCTTCTTAAGCTGGCTTCTTCGACCGCAGGTTCCCTACCTGAAATTGTTCACTGCAACATTCTCTCTGTCCTGTGACATTTTTGCACGCTTTGCGGAAACTTCTTGTGTCATCCAAATGAAACGGAGAAAACGTAAGTAAAGTGTTTATTATTTCAAAAAATAATCTCGTTAACTGTTAATACATGTATCCCACTGTAGGACAAGACGGTCAAAGCCTTCATGGAAAAAAATTTGCGCTTGCCTGCGGAACCATGATTGTACCCATGCGTGCCTACTCGTTCGAAGCAAATAGGAAGGCACGGAACGCCTTTCTTCAGGTCTCCAAAAGTATGGAAATCGCAAGGGGAGAGATCACGAATGTATATAGGATGTGTAAGCGCTTTCCAACGAAAACTTCTACAGCGCAGTTGAAACAACCTTACCAACGCGTGGACCACACCTAATCATCCACTTGGTTCCTATCTCTTCAAATATGATTTCCATATGTTTCGAGCACTGAAGGATTTGGTGGCCGTTGCTTTGCTTCGGACTAAGAGCTGCATGCCTCGGTAAAAGCGTAGTTCCGTAGGTATTTTCCAGTGAAGGAATGACCGCCTTGTCTCAGTGTCATACATTCGTTAACGGTTATGGCGATTACTTCAGTAACAATGAACATTTTACCTACTTTCTTCCATGATTGTCGCATTCTTTTTCAGTGGCCTTACTAAGACACGTAGTCAAGTAATATGACGTCACGAGCGTTTACTCATTTGTAAACTGATGCTAAGGTTGGAGGTTCGAATCCTGCCTCGGGCATGGATGTGTGTGATGTCCTTAGGTTTAAGTAGTACTGAGTCGAGGTGACTGATGACCTCAGATGTTGAGACCCATAGTGCTCATAGCCATTTGAAGCATTTCATTTCTAAAATTATCAGACGTTTCAAGTATTTTTGTACATTGGTGTTCGATTCTTTATGGAATCGGCGATAGTGGGTTACTTGTTTTAGTGTAAACGAACTGTCAGATTTAAAGTGTATCAGCTCTTGCTCTCTTCGTCAGATCTAGCTTAAGATACAGTCCATGAAGCACCCAGAATAGAGGGTCGGAGACCAATGAAACCACGAAAACGCACTCACCGTCGTAGGTTATCCAGATAATTAGAAATGCAATTTTCTGTAGCAGTAAAACGTTGACCAGAGTGCGTTGATCGTGTCTGGTATTGTTACCACTCCCGGCAGGGTGTATAAAGGCGTGAACAGGACCAGAAATACAGAGCGGCGCACCTAAAACCGGTCCGAACCGGACTGCCAACGCGCAAGGGTAGCATTACTAGCTTGCCAGTTTCTTTGCCACCTGCCAACAGCAGTAGCGTGTCAGTAGTTCATATGAAAAGTAGGCATTATAAACCGTGTACTTCATAGCCATGTCTTATTCCATTGAAGAACGTGTGTTCATTGTTACCGAATAAGTGCGGTCTGAATCCTATAAAGTTGTTCGTGACACTTTTCGTGAAACGTTTCCTGAAATTAATATTCCTGCAAAATCAACGATTCAGGATCTAGTGAGAAAGTGGCGTTCGTCAGGCAGTGCTGTTAATTCAAAGGCAAATAAGACACAAACTGTACGTCACCTGAAGTTGTGGCAAACGTGGCGGCACACACTGAAAGAAGTCCCTACAAGTCAACACGACGATTATCACAACAATGTGGAATACGTCGCAGGTCGTGTCAACGCATCCTTTATGGCTTAAAAATGAAACCTTACAGTGTGAGTGGTGTTTAGCAAATAAAAGAAGCAGACAAGGGTAAGTGCACACATTACTGTAATTGGTTGCTGGAAAATGTCGCTGGGAGACATCTTGACTGCCCTCTTTTTTTCCGACGGATGAAGCATGGTTTCATCTGTCGGGTTACGTTAATTCACAAGACACTGGGCTACAGAGAATCCCCATGGCATACTGCATAAGCAGTTACATGATTTAAAAATTGATGTATGGTGTGCTGTATCTGCTAACAGAATTATCGGGCCATTGTTCAACGAAACTGTCAACACACATCTGTACTTGTAACTCTACAATGAATTTTCGGCTCGTTTTGCATATTTCCTGCAATATGGGGCAATTTCTCATATGTCGGATTTGTCCTCAGCTCGTATACATAGATATTTTACAGAAGAGAGAACCATTAGTAAGGGCTTATGGCCACACCGCTCTCACGACTTGTCACCATGTGACATTCACCTCCGGGGATTTCTGAAGGCTACAGTCTACCGCAACAATCCCAGAACACTTTACACATTAAAAAACAAAATATGTGAAGAAATTTCGAAGATTCCTCAAAGAGTACATAAATGCGTTTCCCTTAACATGCTTCGACGTGCACATTACTTGGATATTGGTGGAGAACATTTTGAAAAATGGTTCAAATGGCTCTGAGCACTATGGGACTCAACATCTGAGGTAATCAGTCCCCTAGAACTTAGATCTACTTACACCTAACTAACCTAAGGACACCACACACATCCATGCCCGAGGCAGGTAGCGTGATTCCAGACTGAAGCGCGTAGAACTGCTCCGCCACAACGGACGGCCAAACGTTTTGAACGCAGACTTTAAATTCCTTTCTAAAATATGCTCTTTCAACTAATAAAAGTAAATCTGTTACTTAAACTTAACTATATAGTTAATAATGAAACTTTACAATAAAAATGTAAGAAAGATATGATGCACGTTAATTTTTCCTCTTTCATATACCTTTCAGCGCAGGGGTCGGTTTTATGTGCGCCCCTCTGTAGAATATGGAGATGCCTCTCATTCACTTGAGAGTGAGTTATCAGGACCTATCAGACATTAGAAACGGTCTCGGCGTGGATCTCTACTGGACCATCTGGTCGAATGACGGAATATCCAGATCCGTGGGCATTCTGGTGTGACAGTGGCCCCGTGATGGACCTCACGGTAACACGAGGGCGAACATATTCGTTGTCAAACTTCTGGTCGACAACGAGTGACCAGCATAACAAAAGATCGCCGTACAGGGTGCCCATAAAGTCTGGGCATGTCGGGAATAATAAAGCGCAATTCAGTCACTTCAGTTTTAATAAATAATACTTTCAATATAATGTCCGTGCTTTTCAATGCATTATTTAATGCGCTTTGCAAGTGTAAGGTGAACTCGATGGAATAGGTCTCGACTGCGGTCGATTTCAGCACATTGAATGGTAATGCGTTCTGTATGTTGGTTTAAACTCGTGATCTTCATCTAGTAAACTTTGTTTCAGCATACCCCAGAAAAATAAATCGAGGGAAGAAAAGTCTGGTGAATGAAGGGGCGATTCCTCATAACCTCTTTCCCCATTCCAGCGAGGAAAACTGTCATTCAACCAATCACTAACAGCTACAGCAGAATGGTCAGGGGCCCCGTCCTGCTGAAACAAGTCTGGAAGTCCCTCACCCAAACGCTCAGTTTGAGGCATCAGTTTCTGTCAGCTTGTTTGAATAAGTCTCACCTGTTATATCTTCATCAAAAAAGGAATGTTTTAGCACATGAACTTTCCACAAACCACACTACATAGTCACCTTTTGGCAGTCCTGCTCTTTGGATGGACTAATCGAATGCGGACTGCGTTGAGACCAGTATGGCAGATTTTTCTGTTCACTTCACCACTGATATAAAACACAGCTTCAGCACTGAACATCACACAGGCTTTACTGAAATTGATATTTTCATCCAATTTATCTTTAAACTATCCATACATCTTCAGTGCATCTATCGGAGGCTTTTTCATTTAAGTAGTGCAGTAACTTTAACTTGTACGGATAAAACCTCTCCTTCTGCCAGGATTTTTGTGGATGGTTGACCTTGGAACACCAAACTCCGTGGACGACCGACGAAGCAATTTCTTTGGCCTAGCATAAACATTGCCCAAGACAGTCTCTCTCGTTTCCTCTCAAACCTTTGGTCGCCTGGAACGGGGCTTCTACAACAGACTGCCTGTATTTTAAACTTGGTGATTAATTACCTGGCGCAAGTAAGACAAATAGTTTGACGCTGAGGGTGTCTAAGGTTAAATTCTTCCGCAATTTTACGGTACGACCATCCTTCTTGTCCACTTCAGAGTATCAACTCCACTTGCTCATTTATTAGTGCTGTTACAATTTATTTTTGTTAATATTTATTGTTGTTGGTGTTTATAGAACACATTTATTAGAATTTGCTATCTTCCCAGACCTTGTAGACATCCTGTATAACACCAAACAAATCGTAGATCCTTGACATCTGCACCTACTATAGGAAAACAAGTAATTCACTCATTGCAACATTCTGTATCACCCCCAAACCCTAGTGAGTAGACTGCCTTTAAAATCACAACAGACATCTGCGTTTGGAGTGCTGGACTCACCAGCAAGTATGGACTGCCGATAAACGGCGTCGCGCTACGTTCAGTGACGAATCGCGGTTCTGCAGAATCCATGGTGACCATCGTGCGAATATGGCGGCGACCTGGCAGAGTTCCCATTCTTCCAGTATTTTTTAGAGTCACAGCAGCGTAATTTCTGGTGTCATGGTGAGGGCAGTCGTCGGTGTAACTTCAGTTTACGGCTGCTGGTGACGTACGTTCTGCTTCCTCGCGTATTACCTGCGTGTGACAGTAACCTGGTGGCATTTTTCAAAATGACAATACTTGTCCACACACAGCTAGTGTTCCTACGATCTGACTACATGATGGTGATGTACTCTCCAGGCCAGCAAAATCCCAGATCTGTACCCAATAGAACATGTACGGGACTAGCACGGACGTAATCTCCGCCACGGTGCCATTTTCCAGGAGATTAACGGCAAACTTGCCTCAGGAAACAGTATAGTTTCTTTGACATGCTGCAGTCCTGTCAACAACTGTGATAAATTAATATGTCAAAAATCCCCCTCAGTTGCGAAATGTTACTGGTCTTTTCCCAGGTTTCAGCTAGAGTAACCTAGCCTTCTTCAGACGCATAAAATAAACTAATTCTTGCCAGAATAAGGCACGGACAAACATGAAAAGCTAAAGTACCGTGGTACCGTGTCAAGCTACGTTACTCAGCTGAGGAACAGCCCCGGCCCCACTTCGTGGGAAGCGGTTGGTTAGCCGCGGACGCTACGTTAGAACTAACTGTGGCACGCGGCCATGTACCGAGCAAGATGGCGAATCACGCGCATGCGCTCACTGAAAGTCAAAGGTGCCTGCCATTAGTTGTCTTTGTTATGTACTGGGAAATTACCTATAATGTTAAACCGTAAATTTGTGAGAGAACAAAGCACCAAGTAGATAGAATCCCTATGAGCGTTAACTGTAAACCGAGACCTTATTAGTTCATAAGAAATTTACTTAGACGTTAAGTTCAGCTTGATAGATTAAAACTCACACATGATCACCGCTATGTTGTGTGGTTCCGCACGATTTCATGCGGGGTATAAACAAGGTTATATGTCCGTAACGCGAGAATTTCTCAGGGTTAGGAGATGGTAGAAATATAATAATTTCCATTATACATGGAGTAAACCGTTAATTTGTTAACGCGAAATTTGACTAACAGCGTGGTTTGTCTAATTGATAGCAGTGTCAGGCCTCGTGATGTACGCGGAGTTCTGTCGTAGGGGAAACATACAGCCGTGTATGAGGGTCATACGCCTGTGCGGCCCATGTGCTACTGATAGGTATCAAACCACTGATACTGAATTGCCGAGGCTGCAGACTTTGAGCTTCGTGTTGTCACAGTGATCTTCGAAACAGACCGTGAGGTCGTTCTTAAATCGATGTAGTTTTTCGGGAACTTACTGTCCTATGAATTTGCCGCATCTTCGAAGGCTGTTGGTAATTTCGTTTGAACCTCCAGAAACGTACTTCTTAGAGCTCCAACTGCTGTGTTACCTTCACGAAGGAAAGCTCGTGTTCCAACAGGTTGACCATTATGGTAGGTATGGACAGCAAGCGAACGAGCACAGTGGAATTGGATGAAGACCAACTAATACCGGTTCTGTAATGTAGAATTAGTTGTCACTCCTGTAACTGCAAAAAAATGGTACAGATGCAGCCATGCAGGTATCCGTTACCTGAAGCAGAGGAAGAAAACTGCTAAGGGACATATCGAGCCAAAATGTAGAACAATGAGGAACTTAACGCAACAAATTCATGTACTGAAATGCAGCAGCAGTCATGCTGTCAACAGGCGCTCTGATCGTGACGAGACTCTAAATCACATTTTCCTCTTGTTTTTGAGGTATGGGTTTTGATATATGACTGACTTTCTGTCGTGAAGTACCAAAGTAGCGGCTTTCTCATATTATTGGAAATAAATCTACGGTCAGGCGCAAGGAACCGTAAACGGAACGCCAGCTCGGGGCCAGGCGCACTGGATCGGAGGCCACCTGATTTTTGGAGATCCCTGGATCTCGTTCCTTAATTACCCCTTTCGGTAAGATTCAATTCTGCAGTGTCCTGTGTGTCTCCTCTACGTGCCGTTCTTGTTACATCACTGCTCTTTACTGCATCCTTTCATTCACGCAGTAGGTACGGCTACATCGTGGTCACGTGTCAATGTATCTGGCTGCCCAGATTGACTATTAGCGGGTTTTCAGACCGATGCATGTCTTCATAGAATTGGCGAGTGGTCTGTTTCATGCGGTCCTTCAAAACAGCCTTCTCGTGAAACACTCTACTGGAGAGGCGTCTGGGTAAGTGCAGGGCGAGACAGAGCATTGTTCTGCGCTTCCTGAAGTTTTTCATGTCAATGTCGGCGGCATTGCCCCAGACCATAGAAGCGTACTCTATAAAGGACCTGATAAGTGTCAGGTACATTCTTGATCCACATCAGGTTGACAGTATTGTTGTTGGGTATAAGATTAGGTAAAGCGTGACTAGGCGACCCAACGCTTTTCCTCTTATTTCGCGAACATGAGGTCCTCAGGTCACGTGCCGATCTAGGGTCACGCCGAGGTATTTCCAGGTCCCTGACAAAGGGATGGGACAGGAAGCTTTGTCTTGGTGATGACCAGACTTTACTTTGGGCCGTGTTCATCTTGAGATGCAGTTTGGTTGTTCACCTTGAGATGCAGTTTGGTCGCACAAGGTCCAAGGTTGTTGCATGCTTGTTGCATGCTTCTTGCAGACGTCGCCCCATTATGTGCGCGCTGAGACTGAGCGCAAAGAGCGCAGTTTCGTCTGCGTAAAACGCTAGCCGGACTCGGGCAGTTTTCGGTATGTCCCCTTGCAGAGGACCGAGAACGGACCCGTATGTCACTACCGCCCAGATTCTTTTTCTGTGACACTCGTAACCTCAGTACGAGAAGCTCGTACCGGAGGCCGTTATGCCTCACGCCCAAAAATGCTTTGGTCACGTCGAGCAGTATCACACCAATATACTCTCTACGGCAAAGCGCTACTGTTGCTGTTCAACTAATCCAAGGAGCTGCTGTGGGGTTCAGTGTCTCCTTCAGAGAACGACCTGCTTATTCAGGAGGCGGCGGTCATCCTTCACGTGTCTGCGCAAACCTTTTCGAAAACCTTATAAAGGGCTGGCTGTAGGCACATCGGGCTGTAACCGTACCCGAGTCTTGCGTAGCGAACATCTCGTAAAGTCTCTAATGGGAACGGATCGCAGACGGAGCGCCTTCAACCGACCATGGAGGCGCACCGGACCGGAAGCGAAACACCAGTCTGTGGGCAGGCGCACTTACCGATGACGAAACCACTCGGAAAGATTCCAGCGGGAACGGAGTACGAGCAGAATGCCATGAGCCGACCACGGAGGGGTACGCAGTGGAGATACATACTGGACACGTTCCATTCCGCTAGCAATCTTAGTAGCACCTGACTAAGACAACGAGTCATGTTGTCGAAATGTTGGGCATCGGCGACGCTGCTAGCCGGAAGCAACGCGACACCTTAAGATGTCCACTGATTGCCGGGAGAGCCTGAATTTCATTCAGCTTCATTACTTTAGACTCGTTTCCGCATCAGCGTTTCTCATTTCATAATGATACACTACCCTTTTGGCATCTTCCGTGATCTCACATTTTGTATAACATTCATTGAAAAACTCTGTTTACATTGCTGTTGGATTGGTTGCATCATCCAGTAATTTTATTGATGAGTTGGAGATAACGATCGATGAAAAATGTGCATCGAAAATCCTCGCGTTCTTCAATTAATTCGCTGTTTTTTCTTATTAGTCTACAACTGAGCTAACGTTAACGAACGCGTATCAGCAAACGAGAATTTTCTCTGTTACGAACGGTAGGCAAGCGCGAGCGCAAACTGTTCGGTCGCGCTGGGTTCGCATTAGCAGGTGTTACCTCATGTTCCTCTAGTTGTCCGTCTTTCAGTGAAGGAAGTTAGCATCTTCTACGCTTTTACTCTAGCAGTAGAGATGATTCGTCTGTTTCGGAAGTGAACTTCTGTTGTTAGCACGAATTTGCGGGAGCAATGCAGGGGTCTGAAAGGAATATAGTGTTCCGAAAAAATAGCTCAAATGACTCTGAGCACTATGGGACCTAACTTCTGAGGTCATCAGTCGCCTAGAAGTTAGAACTAATTAAACGTAACTAACCTAAGGACATCACACACATCTATGGCCGAGGCAGGATTCGAACTTGCGTCCGTAGCGGTCGCTCGGTTCCAGAATGAACCGCATAGAACCGCACGGCTACTCCGGCCGGCTATACTGTTCCGAGAGCAGAATATAGATGTCACAGGTGATTGTGAGAACCACAGCAGAATGTCGTACCAAAAGAAATGAGTGGTGGAAACTTGCCGAAGCAAGAACGGACGTGAAAAAGACGATAAACACATTACATGCTTCCATCTTACGGAACGGAATGAAGCAGCACATGATTTTTATTTACTTTTACTAAAATATAACAGAACAAAAAAAACAAGTATATATACAATAGTGTCGCCGAAAACGAACCTACCCCGATGAAGCTTGGATCATACACAGAAGGAACTGGTACAGTATAGTACAGAGTGTAAGTGAAAGAAACACACAGGTACGAACAGGGATGACACTCTCATTCAAAGACAATAATCACACTGAATTACGGCTATTTATGATAGCCCCGTGGACGTTACAAAAGGCGCTACGTGGGTCTTAACAGGGTGTACTTACCCCGGTTCTCAAGCCATTTGAGGGTTGCGGAGTTGGACATTATCGGCCGCTGTCGATTTAAATTCTGAAGTCAAGATATTCACCCAGGTTCTTGCTACACACCTTTGGCGCATCCTCCCTCAAGTCATCTCTGAGATTCAAACGCGCGGTTGTGATGAAAGAAACATTCAGATGGTACTCAGTGATTATCGTGATACTATAGGCCTAACATCGACCTGCCACATTTTTGGTGCCTTAGTGGCGGTGGACGTAGTCTTCCGGTTCCTCCGAGGTGCCACATTGCGGTGCTGGTCAATAGCCACGTGCGGGCCCTGTTACTGTCAAGTAGATGGCCTGCTAGGGATGCCCGTTTGGTCCCATCGCCCTTGAGTCACTGTTCCGTGGTTTGCGGAGCTGGCTGACTGGGATGACAGTGAGAGGGTATGCTTTCATCTGTCATGTGCACACTGATGATCCGTTGTTAGTGTGACGAGGTGATGAAGTGCTAGTAGCGCTGGAATGGACTGGTCGAGGTGGTCATGTGAACCTGACGAAGTCTGGTTCTACAATCGTTTTGTAGAGAGCTTGTGGCAGGGGCTCACCTTCACAAGCGACGTAAAGCGAACCGTCTCAGTTAACTATAAACGCCTCCCTCAAGTGACCTACACGTACGTTCTTGGCAATCTCATTAGACGCGATACAAGCGGTTGGTTTTGTCAAACCCAACCCGCTACCTCATTTAACACAGATCTTAACGATGACAAAGGTGAAGGCACAGATACTGCAGGCAGCGTTTGGCTACTTCTTGAACGTGTATCTTACCATCAGAGTCTGCTATGATACAGGCTTTTCCTCCTCCTCATGGTGGCCTACAACTTCTTCAGTCCTTGCAATAGTAGCAGCCCTTGGTGTAAGAACGATGCTTAAATATTGGACCTGCCACCAGACCGAAATAACGAGTACCGTCACGGATGAACTGTGTTTCTACCTCATTCTCACACGTGGACCTTCTTCATCGAATAATGTTTCCTTAATAGGTTAAAGACAAGTGATCATGCCCTGAATGTGGTGGAAACCAGTTATCCTACATGGTTCTCTGGTTCGTGGTCTGCCATTCTGTTCACCATACCCTCTTAAACACAAATGCTCGTGCGACCTGGTATCAGGTTGCTAAGAGAAAATACATAACTTTGCCTACATGGAATTCACAGAACAGATTCGCATCTTTGCCGCCAGTGTCACACGCATAAATCAGCATCGACTGGAGAGAGGATCTTCTCCAGAAACGATATTTGGAAAAATGATTCTTTCTTCTACGTATGGAGCCCGATGCCACTGCCCCAAAGTCCCTGGTGTTGCTGGATGAAACATAATTCCCACGTATGAAGACCAATGCAGTGAAGTGGCTAAATGCCTGTCAATATTTTTGGAGATGATTTTACCTTTATCACGCACTGTTAGAGATACTGTCAATACTATACTTCTCGTTAGTGTCTTCTTGGACCCCACCTCCCCCCCCCCCTTCACTCCCACCCCCATCCTACGGAAGCTGGGTGTTAACAGTTAGAAGATGACTTCAGTGTGACTATGAAGTACCAGAATGTGGATCAGTGCAGTGCCAAATGCAATACTCTTCGAAAAGATTTTCCCGGAACAACCCTTAAGAACTTGATTCTGAGTGCATCTAGTCACATGTTGATGGTGTTCTGATGCCATTTTGTTTCTTTTACAATGAAAGCGTTCTTAATTTAATTTCTTGTTTGTTGTTGAGCCATGGCTGGCTCATATTATACGTTGTATTAAACCCTGATTGCCATTCTGTGTTTAGTCTCCCGCGATTATCCTTTATCCTTTCTCTCGGTGAGTGGCAGCAGCGGTGTATATCGACATTCGCACCTTGTACTATCTTCGGTCTGGCGCTTGTAGTTTCCGGCTGTGCTGTGCGCGAGCAGCTGGTGGGTTGTGGTGGAACAGCGAGGAAATCTCCGAGACGAGTAGTTTGGCTGAAGCCCCTGGCGGCGTTAATGCGTGGTTGGAGTGTGTGGTGGTGGTGGTGGTCCGATTGCTACGAGGTCCGTGGCTCACCCATCCTGGACACGAAAGTTGAGTTTTGACTTCATCTACTAGTAAGTCACGACTGTTCACATTGCGTCGTTTGGAGTTGTTTGTCGGCTGTTGAGATGTTCGCTCGAGCAACAACGTGTGTTGCAAGTTTGCAAATTTTAACCACCCTCCGGTGGAGTTTAACTGTATTGGTTACTTTGAATTGAAGTGCATCAGCGGAATCTTCTGCCTGTGACCGTTAACGTTGACGTAAATTCAGACAGTGTATTTTGTTTATCGTGTTGTCGCTGTCCAGCACGGTGTTTAGTTTGACTGCTCGATGTATAATTGGTTGTGGGCGCCAGTACTTTCTGCGTTGTTTCATTGAACTTCCTGTTGTGTGCTGGTTAGTGTTTGAATAGCTGGCCGACCCTCGGAAACTTCAGAGTGTCGTTGGGTGTACTGTCTTTCCTTTCTTGTTCTTGTTTGTATTCGTATGGCTTGTAGCAAATTTTTAATTTAAGGTTGTTTTGCCCTTAAGGCGTAAGGTTTTGGGCCTAGAGCTTAAAGAACTTTTTTAATGTAGGCCTTTTAGCCGTCTAAAACTTGTTTTGGTTTGAGTCTTAATTTATTGGCTTTCAGCCGATTTTAATTTAAAGTGGTATTGGTCTTAAGGCATGAGATTGTATGGCGCATTCAGCCGGTAATTAAGTTCCAAAAATTAATGTTGTGTTTTTAAAAATTTTTCTTGGCTTTTGTAATGTTTGGTCAAGCAAATTAAGTTGTATGTTAGAGTGTAGCGGACAGCCGTTTATTTTGGCCCCTTGCCACAATTCAAACTACCTATTCTGTCATGCAGGTTTAGCAGGGCGTCTCTGCTGTTACTAACAGTAATTGCACATTGGTGTGGTTCTCTTAAGAAGTTACATTTCAGACACTGGTAAGTTTTGTTAGGAAAAGGAAAGGTTAAGGGTACTGTTCGCGATAAGTGGGAAATTAGGGTTCGAGCCCTGGTGTGGCATACAGTTTTATATGCCACTATTGGGTAGCAGATCTATATCTCACACACCTGATGTCAAGGAATTTGCAGTCAGTGAATTAATTTCGAAGTATTTCGTACGGCCGTGGATCGTCAACAGTGTCTGCTCTTCTAGGCATACATTATGTTCTTTAGACATAATTTAATGAAGTTCTAGAAGTGCTTTTCATACGTAATTGCAGACACGAGGAAAGTCTCAGATGTAGCAGTTGTTCAAATGCAAAACAATTTCATCGTATGTCTTTGGTTGCTGAAACCAGAATACAAATGCTAACGTTCTTTCAGGTTAAGCTGCTAGTTTGCTTTAAAATTGCTCATCGTACTGCATTAGGAAAGCAGCGAAAAGTGTTAACTGATATATGTCCAAAGCTTTCGAACAATGCCAACGAAGGCTGTAACTGCAATTCAGTGTGAACTTCCTCGAAGCGCTTCACACTCAAGACAACGAGGCCCGTATTCTTCCTCCGTTTTGCTTGCTTCGTCAAAATCAATATTCTCGCAAATTTGCATTGGGCTATAACTAATGTTGTATCTAGTGAAACCTATGTTGCGATAATCAGCGCCAAAACGCTTGGTCATAGATACAAGCAAATGGTGGTTAACACAGACGATTTGTCCCCGAATGCTTGTTCGCTGAAAGGGCAATTCACACTGGCCATCACGTCACGTCAAAACATTCTGCAACGCATTTCAAATGGCGAAATTCCACACTGGCCGTCCATTCCCGACGAGTCATTTCACGGAACCGTAGAGGTATCTCGGCAAGCAAGTTTTGACGTCTGACGTCATCCGTCCGTTGCTGATCACGTGGTCTCCAAGCTCATTTACATGTTTCATTTGGTTGTGGTTTTAGTCGTTAATATCAGTTGTTTTTCGCTCGTTGTTTGGTATAAAACTGTCCTGTTACTTCCTTTGTTAAAATTTACAATAAATGACAGAAGATTTATCGAAACAGTGAGGCAGCAGGCTGAATTGTATGAAATGAAATTGGCGTACTAAATCCGCTACATTTATAAAGTGTGTTTTTATACATACCGGTACGGTATTTAATATTTTACGATGGACTGCATGCAGTATGACTGCAAATTGAAGCGAGGAAAGTATATGGGTAGAATGAGATCATTATTATGTGGAATTGGTGTGTATATTTTCTAGAATTTGTTACGTAAAGAAATGGCTTGAAGCCTTCAGACACTGCAAGTTGTTATTTAAATAAGTGTTTGTGGCAGGCTTTTTTTATTGCTAAGTAGCCCTCTGGATTTTACGTGAAACAGTTTAGCAGGCTTCAGTGGTACATATTTAAGTAGTTTCTCTAACTAACTCCAGTAAGGATAAGGAAATTGGACTATTAAAAGCCATATAAAAGACGAAAATAAAACAGATCTTGAAGGGAAAGGTATTGGCGGAAATATGATAATTGCACAAAAATTAGCACATTACTAACAACGAAACTTAAATTTAAGTAAGCCAGTTTTTCATTAGATGTGACGGCAACTCGCAACACTGCGTTTCTTTTAGTGATTGTAGGTGCAATATCATATAAGAAATGAAACAGATGCTTCGACTTTCAAAAATATTAAACGAAGACCTCTTTGTATAGTGTGTGAAATACCCTTTCTGTACCACGTAATAAATATTTTCGGACACTCACTCTCCTTTTGTGTTTTGAACTTCTGTATTCCTTCTCTAATATGCAAGCTATCTGTGCAACCAGAAAACTATTTGAGTCCAATAAAAGTAGGGTTGCCTAATGCAAGGACGAAAATAAAGGACAAAATTCGGTGATTATAAGGATGAGGTTGAAACACGGACCGATATGTTGTGCAAGTGACCATTGGTTTGCATTTCAGTTGAATCTTCATAATTACTGTACAGTGATAATTATGCAGTTGTGGTTGAAAACTCGAATCACACAATGTCCTTTCATCTTTCTGCCAAAACTAAATTTGAAGGCATGGTGAAAATATTTTTTTCAATAACAGAAAACTATCGCCAGAAAATAAAATTGCGGGAGACTTGGTTTTTAAGCACGTAATTTGATCAATTATAACAGTAATTAGTATGCTTCCTACAGATGATAGGCATTGTTTACTGTTACGTACTGTAACATCATAGATTAAGGGTCGACCTGCGACAGCAATCGCACAACTTGCGTGCTGGCCGCTAGACGCCGCCGCGAGCGCTAAGAGTGCATTGCGATCGCAGGCGCGCGTGTTGCGTACGGGCCGAGAGGTGCCGCCACGAGCGCAACCGTACATAAGTGCCGACGGAGTTGTGGCAGCTCTCATTTTGTCATCTCATTTTCGTCTGTTCTCTTATTTGCTTAGTTGCTTAGCTCTTATTCGTTTATGGCTCATGCTTTGTGCCCTCTGTCAGCCATTGTGATGGTTTTGATTTACTGCCAATTTAGAAGTGCTCATTTTGGCATTCCACTTTTGCATATTTCTCATTTTGATGATATGCTCCTTAGCTTTTTACAGTTGAATTGATTAACATAGTCTCATGTACTATTTGTTCAGTTCAGCCTGTTCATATTTTGATGTTCTTTAAATACAGTAATAATTATCGGAAGCATTTCTTCCCTTAAACTTGTGTAAAGTATTCTTGATGTAGGATTTGTTCTGTGACACAGGTGTAAAGTTTTGAATATAAATTATATACGAAACTGTGCTTCAAAAGGAATTTATTTTTTCAGTTTGCACTACATCAGACGACAATTTCGTGATATGAGGGAGAAATTTGAGGGGCAAACCCATGGTATAGTTTTAAGTGATCCCCCTTCAAAAGTAAAAATTTGTGACATTGAAGGACGTAACACTGCAGGCACCAAAAATTTATGTATGTCACAGTACCCACAGTGCATTGTACTTCTCGTTTCGACATTTTAAATCTCAAATTCTGTACAATAACATCACCAGAAGTACACTTAGCACAGCTGAATGTTAACTTTACACGACCAAAGAATATCAGATACCGACAGCAGAGACTTTGTAAACCAACAGTGGAAAACTAAAACAATCGCAAAGAATCGATTACTGCACTGATTCCACAGTCTGTTTTGAAATTAGCCGAGCGATTCTGGAGTGACACGGAATATCAGCACAGGTTTCAACGGCTGTCGTCAAGTTTCCAGGACTTACGAAATACTTGATCGGTGGCCAGTGGCAAAACTTGCGTAAAAAAACTTTTTTTAGTTACTTGCCACTTTTTTCACGGACATTTTCCTCTTCGTCCAGGACACCTGTGTCCGAGCATAAAATCGCGGTCTGTCCGCGAAATCCGTGGCGTATAATAATCCTAAATGAGTCATTTTCGTACAAGTGTGGACTCAAATACCACACATACAAGCTACCAAGCTGTGTATCTGCACTTCGCGATTAGAAACGGCTGAAAATCATGTAGCGAATATCGCAATTCCCGCAAAAAAAAGTTGAGAAAAGCGATGCGAGTTGATACCACGTGACTTCATTTGATTTGAAGCGCCGTGGCGTGAGTGCGAATACACCTCCAGGTGAGGGTGCCGTGACGGACAGCTTCAAGTGGCCTAAGTTCGCTGTACACTACAGAAGTAGTACTGTACTCCTGTGGTGGTGGTGGGGGGGGGGGGGGAGGGGAGAGGCCAGCTGACGAGCAAACAGACGGGGCCTGGCCGTGGGCCAGCGGCAGGGAAAAACAGACAGACCTGTGGGCACGCGAAACGGCCGTTACACAGCCGCCACCGCCGCAGCCACCGGTTATCCGCCATTTCCTGCGGAACTCTGCTCAGCTCGTCTCCTCGGCCGGGCACAGCGTGTAGCCACTACACTGCGGAGAACGGGCGGGCTGCTATTTTTCTCTGCCACGCCCACGAAGGGGACTTCAGGGTCATCCTGAAGCTGCATCTAATTACCTACCGCGTAATACTGCAAGCCTCTCAGGCATGTACAAGAATAAAAGAATTGGTATTCATGCAGGACGTGATGTCTACAGAATATTAGTGTACCGTGATTTATTTTCCAAGAATATTCTTAGGAATTTATTTTATTTACTAGCGATTCATCAAGAACACATTTAATCACACTATGTAAGCATGGAAATCATAACCAAATTCCTTTTAACAAATGGGAATTTTATTCACTTTAATAGTGCCTAAAATCATTTTTTTAAGCAACAGATTTAAAATTACAATCAGAAAGCACCCTCTAAATATCGAAGATACAATTTATTCAGAGGCAGAAAGAAACAAGTTGACTGTATGAGAATTCGGGCAGAAAACCTTGCTGCTCCCTTTTGACACGGCCGGCGTTACGACCGCTCACAGCAGCCTCTGGAAGACTACACTGGTACAAGTCTGCAACACACCTGATGACTTTAAATTTAGAGTTTTAACAGTTTACACAAGCACACAAACTATGCATCCCCAGTAGGGAGGATGGAAATGGTGCAAAACACTAACAATTCAAATATTAACCTTGCCACAGAAGGTGCAACTTGATTTTAACATCCAAGAGAAGTCCACGGTGAAAGGTTGGCAACTTTATATACTAAAACGATCATTTCAATAAAAGCCCATGAAATGAAATCAAATCTTATATAAAATTCTAGAAGGTTGGCCAAACAATAGTTACGATACTCTACAGTACAGAGTTACCACCTCTCAAGATCGTAGGCAATAACATAAGTTTCCAAAGATCAAAACATATTTCAGGTATTAGGCCGTTACACTCCAGGCAATAAATTCGTTAACACACCAAATCCGATAAACATGACAGAGGCAACTACTAACGTACGATTGATTGATAGGGAGATTACCAAAGAACCCGAACAGCAGGTTTCTCTAACCCGCTCGTATTCCACAAGGGAAAAACGTACCACCCAATTTATAAACAACCTCCTTCCCCCGGGTCGGCAAACTGAGAAGAATGGTGGGACGACCCCAAAACAAACCGGTTGGTGACGTCACCAAGAAAACAAGTAGAATTTCATAAGAGTAAATCAAACAAGATATCACCAATCACTTAACTTCTAATACACTGCGATTTCTCGAGAAGACCTGGCGCAGTACCCCCAAATCGATCTCCCGTCTCACGGCGTCGCAGCTCGCACCGGCCAGCCCGATGTCGTGGTTTGACTCCTGTTGTTCTCGTGTCGACCGCGAAGCCACTACCCCTCGCTTTATGCCGCAGCCCACTGGACTCAAGTGGCGACCTCACATGCGCCGACGCTCAAGACGGACAAGTCATCTTGTGTGTCAGTACGCGACCGACCAACCGATCGATCCAACCGCCAATGACCATTGCCTGAGCAATCTCGAGAGGACTGGCGGCCTAAAGCGCAGACTCAGACGTAGGAAATAAGCCCCGACCAGGTTACCACTCGCTGAGTTCTCTTACTGGCGGAGTGGAAAGACTCGCAAGTTGCCGGCTTTAAAGGTTGATCCAAACGACACACACACTAACACTCCGAACGACCGGCAGACACTAAATGCCTAAAAAATGCGGACGAGAGACAGACTAGCAAGCTGGGGACGAGAGACCCCGACTGACCGACTGGCGAGCTCATAGCTCCCCTTAAATGAACGTGAGCAGGCAACCTTTCCCCTTTCCCACCAGAGGGAGACACCAATGCTGCGGCTGCCACAGCGGCGCCACCGCCAGAAACGGAGGGCGGCTGCTTGGAACTACGCGTTGCCGCGCGCTCTTCAAAACTTCAATTTCCACCACGGATCAATTAGGACGAGTCTCAGTTCTCTGGGAGGTTTGAGAGGTAGCTGTAGTTTTCTTTATGAATATCTCTCCACCACTACAGCATTAGCCGTGGTCTACTAACTCAGCCAAAGAGCTTTGTTGTAGAGCTCTGTCGTAGGCTCGGTGAAGTTGGTAAATGCTGACGACACAGGTTTCTCAGCAGAGCAAAGGAACAGGTGAAAGTGACAGACACACACCTTGCTCCCAGGACACTGTTTAAGTGGCCTGCCTGCAGCCACTGTGCCGGCTGTCTCTGCAAGCTGAATCCTGTGAAGGATATGGATGCTCCGTGCGTTCCAAGATGTATAACCTTTTGTAATACCTGTCGTTAGGGTACAATAATAACGTTGCGAGTCTTTCTTTTGTATCATTGGATTTAGGTGGAGTTGCGCCTGCGGAATATGTATCTGTGGGGCTCAGTTTAGCAATTATTTCATTCAGCATCCAAATTTCGAATAACCGAGTAGTGAACCACTCACAATGAAACAAAACAGACCACTGTGTACCCCGAAAGAGCTTTTTGTGTAGGGCCGAACTAAAAATTTACACAGTTCAAAAATTCAATTAAAGAACTGATTGAACGTTGTCCTGTAATGGACAACCAAGGAACAATATAATAATTTAGAGTGTCTGACAAACGGTCATAGCCAGAAATAAATCTGCAAGACTTAAGATGTCAAACAATACTTAACCTTAGCTAGGACCAGCAAATATAACTTCTAACTACACCAAGATCTACTAATAATGTGGTTATCAAAAAACTAAAATACCAGCTACCAACAATAATACCACGCCACCCACGCTTATCTCTGAGTAAGGTCTTGTACAATAACATATGTAACCGCTGTTCTCCATAAAAGTGCTAACACCAAAATCTTTATGCAACTTGTGTGCCACATTCCTAATCACATTAAATCATTTATACAACAAACTCGTAAAGCCACTGGAGTAAGCAACAGCTTGACGCTCACGGCGAAAACAATCATTTTCTGCTTGATAGATTTCCACTCCCACAGTGTGTAATAAAACAATTATGCATCTTCTGAGTCTCAGAGCACCCACACTGTCACACACTCTGCATGCCAGAAGTAACAGACAAAAGTTATACAGCACTCAGTCATTCGTGCAGGAAGTTGTCTGCATGTGGCTACACTCAATGCATGGTTCACACTTAGCATGGTGTACCACCTCCATCACAATGCCGCCAGGATAGCACCATCAACTCTGAAAAACTGAGGTAGTGCTCGTTATGAAGTGCAGAAGCCGTTACTTAGTCCACTGGAATACCTGTGCATCCAGCTAGGAAGAGACATCAACTACTACACTAAGTTGTTGTCCACACAGAAGCCTCACCCTTACTTACTGTTTTTTTCCTCTGGCAGCCATTCTACATACCAGCTTCTAGAAGCCCGCAGCATTGCTCTCCTCACAGCTGTCTTGTTTGTTCGACTCCAGGCACTGAGTAGCTCCAGCAACTTCAAACGCAGCCTGCCGTTAAGGCCCCAAAACACAGGCTGACCAGTCTGCCGACTCCATTGCCAAGAGGGTCTGCCTTCACCTGTTCGCTTTTATGTGCACGATTTTATAGTGCCCGCGTCCATACTCCAGATGGTGGATCTCTATCTTCTTGTCCCGACCACTAGCTGACATAGCATACTGTTTCGCTGCAGGCAGGTAGGTTACACCACGCAGTTGCAACGTGCCCATACACAGTCAGACTGTCTCCCCAGAGGACTTGCCACTCTTTGGTGAGTTCGCGTTCGGCTACCTCAGTGCTCCATCCTTTGCAGCAACTTTTTCCTTTCCGCGCTGGATGCCTATCATCCTGCTATTGCTTTCCCCTCTCTTAGCTCTGTATCAGGCCACACAGTACATCAAACGGACTTTTCAATTGCCACCTACTCTGGTTCTCCAAGAGCATGTGCGTCCTATACACAGTCAATCCTATAGTACAATCGGTCCAATAAAGCTTCCACTTGCTCAGTCTTCAGGGAGCCACTGTGATGTTACTGTTCACACATGTCTGACGGGAAACGAAACTGTAATAATGGTGCTTCATCTTGATGTAAGTACAGATATATTTTCGTAAAATGCTGCTTTACCACTTAAAATTGTCCCACTTGTACCTGTGTAGTCACTAGCAAATAATTTTTCTTTTGCATTTGTACAGTGAAATCCAACAGTATAAACATTTACACGAATGTATAAACACCTGAGAATGGGCGCAAGCCCAAAACCGGTCGTGTGAAAAATAATCTTCTATTGTGACTGGTAGCGGACTTTTTTCTACACCCTATAAAGGAACAGTCACGGAGTTCAACAGGATCCACTATGGATAAAATTCATTAAATAAATTTTTCTCCTTTTAAGCACAAGTATAACTTCTTTAAAAATAAGTATAACTTTTTTAAAATAAGTATAACTTTTTAAAAATAAGTAGAAGTATAACTTTTTTAAAATAAGTAGATGTATAACTTTTTAAAAATAAGTAGAAGTAAAACTTTTTAAAAATAGGTAGAAGTAAAACTTTTTAAAAATAGGTAGAAGTAAAACTTTTTAAAAATAGGTAGAAGTAAAACTTTTTAAAAATAGGTAGAAGTAAAACTTTTTAAAAATAGGTAGCAGTAAAACTTTTTAAAAATAGGTAGAAGTAAAACTTTTTAAAAATAGGTAGAAGTAAAACTTTTTAAAAATAGGTAGAAGTAAAACTTTTTAAAAATAGGTAGAAGTAAAACTTTTTAAAAATAGGTAGAAGTAAAACTTTTTAAAAACAAGTATAATAGTCATAAAAATACAGCTCGAGAGCCCTTTAGGCATCCGCAAGATTTCAAAAAAGGTAAATCTGACTTTGCTACAATTACAGAAAGAGCATTACCCCAACTATGAGTTAGGTAGTAATCTTGATACAAGGAAGGTGCTCGTATTTGGAAAACTTTTGCAAGTTGAAGATTACCATTAAAATAACGCTTCTAGAGCTACGAATTTAGCAACATGTCAAACAGCAAGGTAATACTATTCAAAATTATATAAGTTCAGCATCTGACAATATTTTAAAATTTAGAGGTTTATCATTACGATAAAGATCTGGAATGCCCTTCGGGCACTGACGATTTTGGAACAGAAGTTGACAGGATTTTAAAATTTACAGGAATCGACTATTAAGAATTGAAAGATCTCCGAATGAAGCAGCAGTGGCGAGGCGAACTGGAATGTCAGAGGAATGCTTTGCTAGGTTGGCTTAGGGTAGCGGACACCTTGATTTGACCATGAAGTCGTAATGCCATGAGATTAAGAAATTATAAAGAAACGCCTTGGTAAGTGAGGAGGTCGTGCCGCCTCAATTGCTACCGCAAGCCGGCCGGTGGGGTCGAGAGGTTTCTGGGCGCTTCAGTCTGGAACCGCGCGACCGCTATGGTCGCAGGTTCGAATCCTGCCTCGGACATGGATGTGCGTGGCGTCCTTAGGTTAGTTAGGTTTAAGTAGTTCTAAGTTCTAGGGGACTGATGACCTCAGAAGTTAAGTCCCATAGTGCTGAGAGCCATTTTTTTGCTACCACAAGACAGGAGGCGAACCATCACGGCGCACGCGCACGCCCACGCCCACTAGCCTTGGTGGGCGGTGGATGACATGTTGTGGCCAACGACTCCAACGCTACGAACAACTCGGGAAGCTGAGGGCAAGCAAAGAGGCACATAATTCACGCAAGACTGAGCGTCAAAAGTAAGTTAATTCTCAAGGCCCGACCAAAGAATACGAAATGAGAACTCCGACCCCCCCACACACCGACCAAAGTTTAAGTGTTACAATGACTCCATAACTACAACAAATTAGCCAGTTAATCGTTTAATGGTACTGACCAAACACAAGAATTAATTTGATTACACAGCCAGCTGTTAATACGACTCACCCCCGCCCCCTCCACCCCCCACCGCCTCCCGCAAAAAAATTCAGTTAAGTAAGTTCAGAGGTGAGGAGAAATGCTTAAGAGCTGTTACCTGAGCACAAGATCGGAGCAGTAATAAAATGTACAGCAGTAAAACAATAAATTCCTTCTTTTAAGAAAAGTGCTGGGTCTCACCAAGACATTCCAGTGTGAGTACAGGAAGCGAGCCAATCTTCATCGGGCCGCCGGAGTTTCCTTATTACAACCATGCCCGATGTTATAATTCATACATGTGGTGTGCCTACTGTAAGACATTCGGTACACACGCCATCAGTACATTTCACTTGTCGCTCTAACGAAGTAGGCGAGTATCAGCAATATGTCTCTTGGTCTTATCGTGGCGTGTTTATCTTCTGCCGTTAGGTCAGACGATAGAAATGCCACTTTCACGCTTAGAGTAGCAGATTGACGGTGACCAACTTTAAACAGAACTTGATTAATTTTCACACACATTTATTAAAATAATAATAAGTGTAAAAATAACTTAACTTGGGTCTGGATGCTATTTACAATTGACAATCTAAAGTTCCTTTAGTCTTAGTACGTTAATCTTATACTCACATATCTCTCATACGTCACAAAGTGTCTATTCACTTCTCTTCATGGCTATGTACAGGAATATGATGATGTTATTAGGTGCTGACTGAAAGTTGGCTATAGACAAGTGCAGACTAATGCACACTGACTAATCGGAGGTCTGTACACTCGATAAAATACCTCGCGCGTTCAGGTATCACTGTGCGAGTGTGATCCGCGAGGAGAAAAGGTTCTACGTTAGCAGCAATCTCATTGGCTGCGTTACATATTAATACGTGGATCGGCGGAAGCAGAATTTGGTCCGTCTTTATGACAGCGCCATCTCGTAGTACGGAGACGGACGAGCGCTGCGCCTGCGATGTTGTGCTTAGCGGGGTGCGCTCTATTGGGAAAGTTGTGAACGAGCTGACTACGCGGAACTATGTACACAACAATACACAAGTTGGACGAGAAAGAACGTGCCACCTTAAACATCAGGCTCGATATTCGACCTCATTTGTCACTAATATATAGCCTAGATCTATTACAACCAAATTACTTTTACACTCAAGTAACAATGCCAAGATCACGAAATACTGAACCAATTGCAATAAAAAGAAAACATAGTTCAAATACACTGATATATAATGCGTAAGGGGAGTTAGTAGCTTGAGTACGGAGAACGGCGGGCAACGGAAGCAAGTCCAGTACTGGAGCACATGTGCCAAAACCCTCAAACAGAAGTACTATAACCAAAAATAAGGTAGGGCGGGTGGTCACCAGGGAAAATCAACTTGATCACGACGCTGACACCGACAGACGGTCTCTCGCTAACCCAGATAGTCAGTGAGTCACCACATCGTAGAGGGTCGACATTCCACACCTACACGGCCCCGTACAAGTTGTCGCGCACTTGGACGAGCCACCGCCGATCAGGCCCCGTGATCGCACGCTCACCGCTCGTCACCCGTCGCTCTCTCACTGCCCCACCGCCCGTCAACAACCTACCTCCAACTTCCTCTGACCAAAGAGCCAACTACAAGAAGACAAAAGCACCACCCGGTGGCATGACAAGAAAACGGATCGCGCCATTAAGCAACAATATAACATCCCGGAACGGCTCAAGTAGGTTACGCGACCAACTTCAGTCCGACTGGTAGTTTTTTTCTACACTTTTCGTAGCCCCTCCAGGTATTGATCTAGTCGTAATAAGTTAATTCACAGTCGTCCCTGTGAAGTCTGTAGCATGGCTATCGTATTTCCGATATTTCTCTTCGTGCTTCCCACACGTTGTTTCTCAGTGGCTACAACCCATTCGAAAAAAATGGTTCAAATGGATCTGAGCACTATGGGACTTAACATCTGTGGTCATCAGTCCCCTAGAACTTACAACTACTTAAACGTGACCAACCTAACGATATCAAACAACACCTAGTCATCACGAGGCAGAGAAAATCCCTGACCCCGCCAGGAATCGAACCCGAGCGCGGGAAGCGAGAACGCTACCGCACGACCACGAGCTGCGGACGTACAACCCATTCGTTCACACAACCTCCGAATATAATATTTCAACTTTAGCTTACAACATCTTTACCTTCTATTTCACGGATTCTTCCACAGTCAGCTTCCCCAGTATAACTAATAACTGTCTATTGTTTAAAACATTTTTCTCTGAGTTTACCACCCACTTGCTGCCTTGTTTTCTTTTACCCATTGTTTCACGATTTTCACAATGACTTTTGCCCCTGATGCACTCTAAATCAGCCGTACCGAACGAAGTTTTCATACATCGGTCTTCCACACTATTCTTATCTCTCTTTCTCCTTCTATGAGAATTATCTCCAGAAAGTGCGTCATCTCGTTTCTTGTAAGTCACATGTAACCTTATGCAGTCACCCGTAATTCCTCTGAGCAGTCACAAGGTTTTTTAACCTTGGCGGAAACTATCGAATGCTTCCTCCAGTCTTGTCACCTCGCTCCGCACTTTCCATACATTAAATACCACTAGTATCATCCAGCGGTGACTGGTGATTACCGCATCTTCTTGTTTCACAAAAAGTACTTCCCCTTCCAGGTGCTGTTCTGCAACGCTTTCACTGTGACGACGACTATCAGCATAGTTGTGCTCAATAGCCTCTCCATCTTGTCTGCTGACGTACCCTACTTGTTGACAGGGAGTACCCTTTCCTCCCCCTGCAGTCCCCTGCTGCCCCATAAGTTCCTCTCACCTACACTATTCGTTACGCTATACTTACACCTAGCAAGACAAAAACATAATTTTTTTTCCTACCGCCTAGTCCATGACACACAGACCACCTTGCATTGGTTTGTCTATAACCTCTTGCTCGCAGCTCTGTACCTTCTTTTCTGCTGTTTTCCTTCATTCGACCGCTATAAGTCCTGGAATAACCGCTGGATTCTGTTGAAATGTTTTAAGGTGTCTGATAGGTAAAACTGCCATTTTTGATGGCAATTGGATCTTGACGTTTAGTGGTGACAGTTTCCGCAATCTGACATGGTCTTTGATATTTTCCAAAATGCGGCATTCTCTCTGTACAGGTCACTACTTCTTCTTGGTTTCTTAGTGCCTTGAAATTACCTCTGTACACCTTGTAGGCTCGTGAAATCTTTAACAGAGCGTCTTCTGTTATCCTCTTGGCCTGTAACATGTGGAACAGGAATGGCATCTTATGGCCATATACTATTTCAGATATGACAATCTCGTATCTGCGTGCTCCTTAGAGCTGTACGCCGAGGCCGCATTCTCTAAATGGACGTTCGAATTGGTATGGTGTGGATGCATGTAGTATCCTAGTGTCTTGCCTACACACACACACACACACACACACACACACACACACACACCACACACCGGCCGATACAATCCTTTTAACAAATTTGTCATGAAGTTGGTTCTCTGATCTGTCACCATAGTCTTACGTACCCAGCACTTCAGTATTGAACTATCGCTTGCGCCACTCTTGTCTGTTGCTCTGGCATCGCGTATCTCGAAAAAATGACATCTAATCATGACGATATATTTGTTCCATGCAAGTATTTTGTTGAAAGGCCCTAAGACATCAATCCCGAGCAACTGAAACAATGCTAATGCGTCAGGAAACCTCCACAACGGTATTTCCATCTCACAAAGATATGCCCTCTGTGCACAGTGTATGAAATATTGCTCCAGATCTGACTTCCTGTTCCTCCACCACTGCCCCTCTGCTATTCTCGTGTTAGCAGATAAACATCCAGTGTGACCCGTTTACTCGTAATTAGGAATGTCCATTCATACATTTGCTGGTACTTCTCTGCACAGCTAACTGTCTTGCATACAAAAACTGTCCCTGTTAGCAAAACTGTTTCCATTCATCCTCCATCTTTGGTACTCTGTGCCATTCCTGAAGCTCATTACCTTCAATTTACAATACCACTGTTTTCCTATTTAAGCAATCTGCAATCCTGTGTTTCTTTCCACATTTATGTATGACCTCAATACCAAATTAACACAACTGCACTGTCCACTGTGTCAACCTGCTAGTTGGATCCTTGAACCACTTCAACCATTTCAACACTGCGTGGTCCATTATTACTCGAAACTTCTTTGCATAGAGATAACAAATTAGCTGGTTCCATGAATAAGACTCAACGTTTCTTTCTCCGTGTTAAGTAATTTTTCTCCACTGAGTTCATCTGCCATGATGCGCACGCCACCAGATGTTCCACACGCTGAACCTCCAGATTCACCACACAACTGAGTAAATCATTGCTTGCATCTCATTACACAATGAATTCATTATTGTACTGTGGAAACACTGAGACTGGACTCTCCATCAAAGCTACTAGTTTCTCAAAAGCATCCTGACAACTCAGACCATAGAAACTTTGAACATTTCTGCAGAAATAGCGTTAATGTCTGGCAATGCCTGCAAATCCTTTCACAGACATTCTATAATAATTTGAGCTGCCAAGCAACAGCTGCAGTTCCTTCACAGGAAATCCTCATTGGACTTAAACGAACCTAGCGGACCATTATCACGATTTCCTAACTAACTGTGCTACCAAGGTATATCACCTCTTCTAACATCAAAATACACTAATGACCATTAAAATTGCTACACTCCGAAGATGACGTGCTACAGACGCCAAATTCAACTGACAGACAGGAGATCCTTGAGACAGAGAAGTTGCTGTCCATGCATCAGCACTGCTTTAGAAAGAATCGCTCCTGCGAAACGCAACTCGCCCTTTTTTCACATCAAATCTTGCGTACCATCGATGAAAGGTATCAGACGGATGCCATATTGATTGACTTCCGGAAAGCGTTTGACTCGGTGCCCCACTGCAGACTCCTAACAAATGTATGACCATATGGGATTGGTTCCCAGATACGTGAGTGGCTCGAAGACTTCTTAAGTAATAGAACCCAGTACGTTGTCCTCGATGGTGAGTGTATCATCTGGAGTGCCCCAGGGAAGTGTGGTAGGTCCGCTGTTGTTTTCTATCTACATAAATGATATTTTGGATAGGGTGGTTAACAATGCGCGGCTGTTTGCTGATGATGCTGTGGTGTACGGGAACGTGTCGTCGTTGAGTGACTGTAGGAGGATACAAGATGACTTGGACAGGATTTGTGATTGGTGTAAAGAATGGCAGCTAACTCTAAATATAGATAAATGTAAATTAATGCTTGACAGTCACGTCTATTAAATATTTGGGCGTAACATTGCAGAGCGATATGAAGTGGGACAAGCATACGATGGCAGTTGCTGGGAAGGCGGACAGTCATCTTCGGTTCATTGGTAGAATTTTGGGAAGATGTGGTTCATCTATAAAGGAGACCGCTTGTAAAACACTAATGCGACCTATTCTCGAGTACTGCTCGAGCGTCTGGGGTCCCTATCAGTTCGGATTGAGGGAGGACATAAAGCAATTCAAAGTTGGGCTGCTAGATTTGTTACTGGTAGGTTTGATCATCACTCGAAAGTTACGGAAATGCTTCAGGAACTCGGGAGGGAGTCTCTGACGGAAAGGAGGCGTACTTTCCATGAATCGCTACTGAGGAAATTTTGAGAACCAGCATTTGAGGCTGACTGCAGTACAATTTTACTGCCGCCAACTTACATTTCGCGGAAGGACCACAAATATAAGATAAGAGAGATTAGGGCTCGTACAGAGGCATATAGGCAGTCATTTTTCTCTCGTTCTGTTTGGGAGTGGAACAGGGAGAGAAGATGCTAGTTGTGGTACGAGGTACCCTCCGCCACGCACCATATGGTAGATTGCGGAGTATGTATGTAGATGTAGATGTAGATGCTATGATATGCAAATCATTAGGTATCCAGAGCAATCACACAAGGTTGACACCGGTGGCAACACCTAAAACATGCTGACACGAGGAAAGTTTCCAACCGATTTCTCACACAGAAACAGCAGTTGACCGGCGTTGCCTGGTGAAACGTGATGCCTCGTGTAAGGCGGAGAAATACGTACCATCACGTTTCCAACTTTGATAAAGGCCGGATTGTAGCCTATCGCTAGTGCGGTTTATCGTACCGTGACACTGTTACTCGCGTTGATCGAGATCCAATGACTGTTTGCAGAATATGGACTAGGTGGTTTCAAGAGGGTAATACGGAACGCCGTGATGGGACCCAAGAGCCTCGTATCACTAACAGTCGAGATGACAGGCATCTTATCCGCATGACTGTAATGGAGAGTGCAGCCACGTCTCGATCCCTCAGGCAACAGATAGGGACGTTCAAAAGACAACAACCATGTGCACGAACAGTTCGTCGACGTTTGAAGCATCATGGACTACCAGCTCAGAGACCATGGCTGCGGTTATCCTTCACGCTGCATCACAGACAGGAGCGCCTGCGATGGTGTACTCAACGACGAACCGGGTGCACGAATGGCAAAACGTCATTTTTTCTGATAGTCCAAGTTCTCTTTACAGCATCATGATGGTCGTATTCGTGTTTGGCGACATCGCGGTGAACTCACATTGGAAGCGTGTATTCGTCATCGCCGTACTGGCGTATCATCCGGCGTGATGGTATGGGGTGGCATTGGTTACACGTCTGTCACCTCTTGTTCGCATTAACGGCACTTTGAACAGTGGACGTTACATTTCACATGTGTTACGATCCGTGGCTCTACCCTTAATTTGATCCTTGCGAAACATACGTTTCAGCAGGATAATGCACGAACGCAAGTTGCTGGTCCTGTACGGGCCTTTCTGGATACAGAAAATGTTAGATTGCTGCCTCGGCCAGCACATTCTCCAGACCTCTCGTCAATTGAAAACGTCTGATCAATGGTGGCCGAGCAACTGGCTCGTCACAATACGCCAACCACTACTCTCGATGAAGCGTGGTATCATGTTGAAGCTGCATGGGCAGCTGTACCTGTACACGCCATCCAAGCTCAATTTGTCTCAGGCCGTTATTACGGTCAGAGGTGGTTGATCTGGGTACTGATTTCTCAGGATCTATGCACCCAAATTTTGTGAAAATGTAATCACTTGTCAGTTCTAGTATAATATATTTGTCCAATGAATACCCATTTATCGTCTGCATGTCTTCTTGGCGTAGAAGTTTTAATGGCCAGTAGTGTACATTGCTCTGTACTCAGCTTCTGTTCGGTGCGAACACTGGCGCTCGTGGAGTGCCGAGGCGAACGGCGCAGCGGCATCGGTGTGGCGCTGGCGGCAGCGAACTGGGGTGGACAGTGGACACCGCTGAGCGGCGGTCGATGGCACTGAAGCCAGCGGGCATTACACGAGCCTCTTAGTCGCGCCCTCGCCGCACAATGGGCTTAACTGGAGCTCAGCCGCCGGCCGCGGCGTGTGACCGTGTGCGCTGTGTGTTTGTAAGGCCGCCAGTTACCTAAGCCGCCGCGGAAAACACCCCGCTCCGCTCTGACACCGTTCTCGGATTTGCGTCGCAATGACAGTGCTTTGGTAACGATGGTGCAGCCCTGCAAAACCCTTACTCCGTAATTGCATCTGCACTGGCGTCAGAGATTAAAGCAACAAACGGAAATTTTGCAAGTTTGCCTTTATTTTGTCACAAAAGAGTATAAACAGGTGATGACAAAGTAGAAACAAAGCAAAGAAAACAGAATGTAAACAGCTGCGACATGCAGAACAGACGAAAATGTTCTTCGTTTCTTTCCAACTTGAGAGATATGCGTACACTTAGACAACTGGTTAATGGGCTCACTATGAGGTATGACCAACTCTAGCAGCAGTAGAGGCCTGATAATGCCGGAATATGTTGTGAATAACGTCATCAAATACTAACGCGACTTGTTTACAGACGAATGGAAAAACTGGTAGAAGCCGATTTCGGGGAAGATCAGTTTGGATTCCGTAGAAATGTTGGAACACGTGAGGCAATACTGACCTTACGACATATCTTAGAAGAAAGATTAAGAAAAGGGAAACCCACGTTTCTAGCATTTGTAGACTTAGAGTAAGATTTTGACAATGTTGACTGGAATACTCTCTTCCAAATTCTGAAGGTGGCAGGGGTAAAATACAGGGAGCGAAAGGCTATTTACCATTTGTACAGAAACCAGATGGCAGTTATCAGAGTCGAGGGGCATGAAAGGGAAGCAGTGGTTGGGAAAGGAGTGAGACAGGGTTGTAGCATCTTCCCGATGTTATTCGATCTGTATATTGAGCAAGCAGTAAAGGAAACGAAAGAGAAATCCGGAGTAGGTATTGAAATCCATGGAGAAGAAATAAAAACTTTGACGTTCGCCGATGATATTGTAATTCTGTCAGAGACAGCAAATGACTTGGAAGAGCAATTGAACGGAATGGACAATTTCTGGAAAAGAGGATATAAAATGAACATCAACAAAAGCAAAACGAGGATAATTGAATGTAGTCGAATTAAATCGGGTGATGGTGGAAGAATTAGATTATGAAATGAGACACTTAAAGTAGTCAAGGAGTTTTGCTGTTGGGGGAGCAAAATAACCAATGATGGTCGAAGTAGAGAGGATATAAAATGTAGAATGGCAATGGCGAGGAAAGCGTTTCTGAAGAAGAGAAATTTGTTAACAGAGACTATTGATTTGTCAGGAAGTCGTTTCTGAAAGTCGTTTCTGAAAGTCGTTTCTGAAACCCGTTTCTAAAAGCCGTTTCTGAAAGCCATTTCTGAAAGCCGTTTCTGAAAGTATTTGTATGGAATGTAGCCATGTATGGAAGTGAAACATGGCCGATAAATAGTTTGGACAAGAAGAGAATAGAAGCTTTTGAAATGTGGTGCTACAGAAGTATGTTAAAGATTAGGTGGGTAGATCACGTAACTAATGAGGAAGTATTGAATAGGATTGGAGAGAAGAGAAATTTGTGGCACAACTTGACTAGAAGAAGGGATCGGTTGGTGGGGCATGTCCTGAGGCATCAAGGGATCACAAATTTAGCATTGGAGGGCAGCGTGGAGGGTAAAAATAGTAGAGGTCGACCAAAAGGTGAATACACTAAACCGATTCAAAAGGATGTAGGTTGCAGTAGGTACTGGGAGATGAAGAAGCTTGCACAGGATAGAGTATTATGGAGTGCTGCATCAAATCAGTCCCTGGACTGAAGACCACAAAAACAACAACGTCATCAATGTCATTTTGAGGAAATAATGCACATTCATACTGCAGAGTCTTCAAGAAAGATAGGTGGATGCTGAGGTGATGCAACACATCTCCCTGTGCATCCCAAACATGCTCTATGGGCTTCAAATTGGGAGAGCGAGCAGGCCACGCTAATAGTGCAATATCTTCTGTTTCCAAGAAAACAGGTTAAGCACTATTGTCCATCAGTACGGAGTCTGGGAGCACAATACCTCGAAACAAACCGCACATGAGGGCCCCACATCTCATCGTGGTACCTGAGAGCAGTAAAGCCCTTCTATTTTCCCATTTAATTTCATTAAAGGCTTTAGAGCTGTCATCATTACCCCTGGCCACACTATTGGCGATCCTCCTGTCTGCTCACTATGTTCGTGTCTCCAAATCGCGTTCCGAATTTCCTTCAGATGCGAATCAGTCGAAAAGCACTCTGAAGATCAAATCGTAACTTGTCAGTAAATATAACACTGGCCCTGTGTTCGACCGTCCAGGTGGCATGTTGACTACTTCACTGTAGACGTTCCTTCTGTGAAGACCCGTCAGGGCTACACACACAGCAGGTATCTGACAGTAAAAGCCAATCTGACGAGGCCCTCTCTACACCGTTTGCTTCTATACAACAAGTCCAGTGGATATTACAAGGGTGCTATGCTACTAGCTACGTTGTACTTAGGCGATACCGTCGTGCGTTTACACCCAAATAACGATCCTCTCTCTCTGAGATCACACGTGATCGGCCCTGCCCTTGTCTCCGTGATATAGTTCCGGTCTCTCTGAACCGTCGCCACAACCGACAAACAATTATTCATGTTAAGCCCTCGAACCTAATGGGTTTGCGACTTTCCTGCTTCCACTCTTCCTACGGCCCTCCACCGCAAACAGCTGGTGGTTTTGTCTGTTCCATACTGCACCGTCTGTTACTGTGTACATTGTGATTGCAGTTGGGGGACTATCCGGGAAACACTGCTCTGTCTGATAGATGGCCTGACGTCATCGTTGGCATGGTTTTCTGTTGACCGTAATGTCATACACCGTGCAGAACACGATCATACGGACATCTGAAACTTCTTGGCAGATTAAAACTGTGTGCCGGACCGAGACTCGAACTCGGGACCCTTGCTTTTCGGGAGCACTTGCTCAGTTGGTAGAACACTTGCCTGAGAAAAGCAAAGGTTCCGATTTCGAGTCTCGGTCCGATACAAAGTTTTAGCCTACTACTAAGTTTCATATCAGCGCACACTCTACTGCACAGTGAAAACCTCATTCTGGATACATTCCCCAGTCTGTGGCTAAACCATGTCTCCGCAATATCCCTTATTTCAGGAGTGCTAGTTCTGCAAGGTTCGCAGGAGAGCTTCTGTAAAGTTTGGAAGGTAAGAGACGAGGTACTGGCAGAAAAGCTGTGAGGACGGGGCGTGAGTCGTGGTTGGGTAGCTCAATTGGTAGAGTACTTGACTGTGTATGGCAAAGGTCCCGAGTTCGAGTCTCGGCCCGGCACAGTTTTAATCTGCCAGGATGTTTTATATCAGCGCACACCCCGCTGCAGAGTGAAAATTTCATACGGACATCTGTTTACGGTTGGTATGACTGTATCGTGACTTTGACACAGGAGTGGGAAATAGCGGTTTGTTACTTTAATTTTGGGCAGCAGTGTAACCTTCTAATTGATTCAACTAAAACGCGGGATACTTCGGACTAACGCTTGATAGGAGGCTAATGCTTAACTCCAACCTATCCACTGTCAAAAAGAAAGTCGACAACACACTAGAAACTACTACATGGGCAAACACGGAGACTGAATTTAACGAGAATCTTACTTGCCTTGTAACATACCATCCCGATCAGTGAGAAACTAAGTTAAACACCATGAAAAATAATTGCATTTTAGTTATAAATACACCACCAGCTGTTCGCGACAGAGCCTCTAGGTACAAGTGAAAACAGATGACAAACGTCTTCAGATGAGTGGCACAGTATCTTCCAGACAGAAAATTAATCACAGACCGTCTTGGGATCGCCACTGGTCAAAAGCTAATCATAGACACTCTGAATTTAAGTGCAGTGCCTATGTTTACAATCTTGCCGTTCTTGCGACAATTTTTACGAAACAGAAACTCTATCATTACAATTACTTTACAACCAGCTCATTCATTTGGATAAAGGTATGCAATCCACAATGAATTTTCACTGTGCAGCGAAGTGTGCGCTGATGTGTAACTCCGTGGTAGATTAAAAGTGTGTCTCAGACTGGCACTCAAAGCTAGGACATTCGCCATTTGCGGCCAAGTACTTAACACCTGGGCTACCCTAGCATGACCAACGACCCATCCTCACAGCTTTACTTCCGCCAGCATCTCGTCTCCTACCTTCCAAAATTTCACATAAATCCTTTTGCAAAACTTGTGGGACCAGCACTCCTGTAGGAGAGAATCCTGCGGAGACATGGCTTAGCAAAGATCGCGGGTTCGAGTCCTGACACGGCACACAGTTTTCGTCTGCCACTAAGTTTGTAGAATGTATTAGGGCTACAAGAATATAGTACTGATTATTCAAATGTAATGTAATTTTACAAAAGTATATTGTAAACCATGAAAGCCTTCATCACCAATGACATCTGAAACTAATTATATATATATTTTTTTAAATGGACAAAAGAGGGTTTCATTTGAGGTATGCCAAGGCTAATACAAATATCTTCCATCCGTGCAGAAATTTTTTGCAATACATACATTCTAAGTATTGTCATATTATCATGTTTCTTTGAATAAAATGTTTTAATAAAGCTAACTATACCATTACAATAAGGGGAATGAGACATAAACAGTGAATAGTAAAATGTATTCTGTAACGTCTTCAGTAAAATGTTAACAATCTCTGGAACATATTGATCTGACATTACGTCAGGCAGTGCGCGAGAAAAATAAAGCGTTATTTGCATCCTTAGTTCTGCCTTTTGTTAGTTGTTTCCTTTATTCTCAAATAGATGACATAATTACGAATATGTTTTATTATGCTTGGAACATACGTGGTGTACTTGCTTGTCGCGCAAAGAAATGTTTCCATTAGTCACGCCGGACGAGGTGGCACACTGGTTAGCACTTCAGACGCCCATGCAGGGGCAGCCTGGCCACCCACATTCACGGTTTCCGTGATTTCCTTCAATGCTAGGACGGTTCCTTTCAAAGATCCACAATGACGGGACGATACAGTATGAGATCCTCCGAAAATAATAATATTACATCAACAAAAGGCAATTGCAGTTCAGTTAATCTCATGTACCGAAAAGTAACAAAACAATCTCTACCAATATGGACTGGCATGAACAAACAAGTTAAAATGAAACGCATTTTGAAGACGAACCTATCAGGTGGTTCAATGATATCATTAACTCCCATTTAGCAAGAGAACGGCGAGCTTCAGTGCAGAAGGGATAAGGCCAGAACAATACATTATTCCTTTTAATGTAAATAGCTGGGACCGAGGGTAAACGGCAGCACATCATTAACAGGGCTAGGCTGCGACCCGGCAAGAAAAAAATAATAATAATATTCGCCTCTAGTGAGACGATGATTGGCTGAAGCCATACTGGACGATGTAGACACGACAGGGTTGGGAGATCCCCATCATATAAAAGCATTTTCAAACCTAAAATATCTGTTTATCTCTCTAAATATCTATTTATCTCTCTCTCTCTCTCTCTCTCTCTCTCTCTCTCTCTCTCTCTCTCTCTTTCTCATCTCACGGCAGCCCGCACAAGTGTGCGTAAATAAGCGGAGGGCATTGAGAGCTTCGCTTTCTGCGAAGCGAGGATGATGCGCTTTACGTATCATGACGACAGGTAGCAAAGCGGTAGTTAATTATTCCTGCAGGCAAAGAAATTGTGCACGTCGCTCCGTCCCATAGCGAGTGTGCAATAGCCATTGTTTCGACTAGGGAAGAAAGATTACCATTCTGTAGAATGCAGGAAAGTTGCGACTCGGTGAATTCAGTCAAGGCCAGAGTAGGGAATTAGCGTTTCAGATCCAGCATGGAGACAATGCTGTTGCAGATGATGCTTGGTAGTGTACCCTCATGCATTAGGCCACAGTAAATGTTGAGTCTACATTTTGCTCACTCTTACTTTCATACGCTTTGACCACTGAATATCAAAAGCTGGGATACCAACCTACCTTCACATTGCATACATGAGGGTTTTATTTTTCATTGGTTCAAAAATTAAATGTATTCTTCACTAACTGAGTGCATTGAACAGCTATGACATCTTAGATAAGCCCATCCTGTAATCTAAAAATCACATTACATTCTTAAAATAGTTCTTTAAGAAACATACTTTTTTCTCTGTGATAGCAAATTCATGATGTAGACAACAATCTTAAAACACATGCAGCTCATTAACCGTGAATTGCAATCATGAGGCTGGCTTTCTATGTAGTTTCATAATTAAAAGTGAAGGTCAGTGGTATAGTTTAAACAGATGCAGCCAGAAGTAATAACTGTGCTCCCTTCCATTTTCTTTACAAAAATGTAGTCACAATGTGAAAGGTGTCCAAAATATAAAAACTGCGTAAAATATGAAATTTAAGGAATTCAAGTTCTTCCCTTGAACCGCTTACGAATGGATTAAAAAATGTGTGTGTGTGTGTGTGTGTGTGTAGAGAGAGAGAGAGAGAGAGAGAGAGAGAGGGGGGGGGGGGGGTAGTAAGTGAGAGTTGCACACAAAGCAGCCGTCCCGCTGGAAGTTTCCTTTGAAATACGGGGTATTTCAAAAGGACTTTACAACTTTCGAAATTCATATAAATTAATCCATGGTACCTATAGAGACGACTGTAGTGTCAATTTGTAGGGAAATACATCAAATTTTGACGCGCGTAGTTCGATAATGCCGAATCGTACCGGAAGGAGCCATAGCGGCTGCTGCGTCAAAGAAGGCTGCCTTCACTGGACCCGAGCGTGCTAGCTGTGTTTCTGTTGGATGAAGAATCGAAGTAGGTGAAAATAGTTCCGCGTAATTTCAGTACAAAGTATGCTAAACATCCTCCTAGAAAGTCTACAACTTATGAGTGGCATAAATGCTTTGTAGAAACAGGGAACTCGGTAAGGCATGGGAAATCATCAGGCTGTCCAAGCACATTTGACGACAACGTTGAGCGAGCGAGACAACGTTTTGTCAACAGCCGTACGAAATCGACGCGATGTGCATTCTCGCGAACTGCAAATCCCACAAACGACTGTTTAGCACGTGTTGAGTAACCAGCTCACATTTGAAACGGTACAGATTGACGATCGTAAAAGCAATAAAATACCCTGATGAAATTGCTTGCAAGATCTTCTGTGCCAATATGTTAAATTGATTACATGAAGATGAACGTTTCTCGGAGAAAATAATCTTTTCTGACGATTCGACTTTTCACTTAAGCGGCAACGTAAACGCACGTAACTGTAGGATTTGGGACAGCAAAAATCCCCAATAAATATTGCAACATGTTCGTTATAGCCCTAAACTGAAATTTTTTGTGGCTTGAGCAAGAAGAAATTATACGAACCCTTTTTTCCCCGTGAGAGGATCGTCTGCAGGATAGTGTGCCTTGATATGTTAAAGCAATTTTTGACACGACAGATCGATGAGGACGACCAACAACGAAGCGTTTACTTCCTGCAAGTTGGTGCACCACCCCACTACCTGGCTGATGTCTGGGATTATCTCAGTGACCGCTTTCCAGGTCAATGGACTGGCCGTGATGGGCCAATTGCAAGGCTCCAACGCTCCCGAGACTAGACAGCACTCGGTTTTTTTATGGGGATTCATCAAGGATATCTTGTACCTTCTGTGCCGGCTTCTCTATCTGAACTTAGAGCAAGAATTTACGCCGCCACTGAAGAAGTTACACTTGCAATGCTACAGCAAGTTTGGGAAGAAATTGACTTCCGTGTGGATGTGTGCAGGATAGCCAACGGAAGCCACGTACATTTATAGTTCAAGGTAAATAACTTGATGTGTTTCACTACAAAATAACATTGAACCCAGCTCTGTATCTTCTTTCGATAAAGTTACATAAATTTTTAAAATTAAGTCCTTTTTGAAAGACCCTGTAATTCTTTTCATTTGATTTGACATTACCGTACTGGCTTGGTAGCTTTGTTGTAACTTGACTGAGTTTGGGCGACTTCGTGCATTTCCAACTGCCAGAGAAACCACATATATCTACCTGCGAGAATACAAGTTGAAACTCCCCCTTTATAAAAAAACTGGCCTCTTCATAAAAAGTAAAGTGTGCAAACTGATTAACTACTGAACTTTACTGTTAATCCCTTTAATCAAACAAAGTTGTCGCTGAGTATTAATCATCTGTTCAGTAATGCTGTTCATCAAAGGGTCCCTGTGCGTTGGTAATTTTCGTACAATATGATCTTGAAATAAAAGTATCTTATCTCGTAATGTAATTGCTTAGGAACATTTTGCTTGCTGTTCTCTGTGCGTCAGCTGCAAATTTCTAACTACAGTTGCTGAGAGCTTAGTGCAGTGCTCCAGAATCAAGTAGACTATTTTGAGCACATCTCTGAATGAGACGCCCTTTTAAATGAAAATGAGTTGGATCGAGGATGTAGGTCATGCTTTCAAGTGAAATATATCTTCAACAAACAGTTTTTAAGTTATTTGATGTGTTATTACTTGTATAAAATTCATATTAAAACACTAATTGACATTGGCAGAGGGCAACATTGATAATGTTACTGCTCTCACTAACGTTGGACAAATACTTAATAAACGTGAAAAATGCCTTACAGTGAAAATTATTAATGTTTAATGAAAATTCTGAGGTTCACTTTTATGGATGTCCCATTCAACAACAAATCTTAACTACGCGACTGCAGTGCTAATAAATGAAAATATTACGTTCATCCCCCCCCCCCCCCCGGCGGGTTCGGGGGTTAGAGTAGGCCCGCGGTATTCCTGCCTGTCGTAAGAGGCGACTAAAAGGAGTCTCAACCTTCTCGGCCGTATATGATGGTCCCCTCTCGGGTTTGACCTCCATCTTCCTAAATTGTTCCGAAGAGCGAGCCACTTGCGGAAGGGCGCCTTACATGGTGCACTGTATCTGTCGCGCATAGAGATCTTTAGCCGGCTTTCTCGTCGTTGCAATGGTGTCCCACTCGTTTTCCATCTCTTGGGCGAGGATACATCCCTGAGTGCGGTTACCACGCTGCACTGTGCAGTGTTGCTTTTCGCTGCGACGACGACCTTATATATGTTTGCACCTAAGATCCAGCACGGTAGCCAGTCCGTTGTGGTGGGGCCGCCATGTACACTGTTGGTTGTAGCCCCCTGACAACACAGGGATCGCTCTACTGATGCCTGCGCCGTTTACTCCCCGTGTATGTCAAGGAGTAGATGCCCATCTCCCTGGGGCATCAGGACTCCCGGCAATGGCCATCCTGCCAGGTGGCTCTTGCTGTGGCTGGGGAGGGCCCTTGGTCAGAGTAGGTGGCATCAGGGCGGATGTCCCGCAATGAAGCGTGGTACATCATCTCTTGCTGGTGGCCAGCCACCAGCAGTCTCTAAGCGTTCAAGGGCTGATTTTAAAGCTAACGTTTATGAACCCAAATCGTTCCCATCCCTGGCCACACCATGGGAAGAACGAAAGGCAATGACTGATAGTGACATGTATTCGCCCAGGTATCTCGTCTGTACCAGAGCTGATGGGAATCCTTTGTATCCATGAAGCCTCAGTTCTTTGTAGAGCATTTGGAGGACAAGTTTGGGGAGGTGGAGGGCTTGTCTAAAATGCGCTCTGGGTCAGTTTTGATAAAAACAGCATCCTCCGCCCAGTCGCGCAGGTTGCTTGCTTGTGACAAGTTGGGGGATGTTAACGTTACCATCGCCCCACATAAGAGTTTAAATATGGTCCAGGATTATTTTCCATAGGGAGGTGTTCATTTCGTCCGGCGCGTTCATCAGGGTCGGAGGGACAATCAGGTTGCTACCGGTGCCTTCATCTTGGCCTTCGAGGGTGATACATTACCGGAGAAGGTCAAGGTGATGGTCTACCGTTGTGACGTCAAGCCCTATATCCCTCCCCCGATGCGGTGCTTTAAGTGCTGGAAGTTCGGCCATATGTCTTCCCACTGTACTTCCAGCCTCAAATGTCGAGATTGCGGACGCCCATCTCATTCCGATACTCCATGTGCTCCGCCTCCCATCTGTGTCAACTGTGGAGAGCCTCATTCACCTTGCTCGCAAGACTGTAGGATCTTGTAGAAAGAACTCAGAATCATGGAATATAAGACCCTCTACCGACTGACTTACACTAAGCGGAAATTTGAACGGCTCCATCCCGTGTGCATTATGTCATCTTATGCCTCCACTGTCACTCCTGCTCCAGCTCCTTTAGCTGCACCACAGACAGTCAGCTCTGAGCGTCAGAGGACGTCACCTGCCCCCTTGACGATGGGGGCCCCTTCTCTTGCTGTTGCTCCCACACCATCTACCTCGGGAACAGCACCCACTAAACCACCGGGGACACCAGTCCCCGCTTCTAAACTGGAGAAGTGTCAGTCGTCTTCGGCTTCTCTCGCTCGGGAGGGATCCCTTGGGCCACTCCCTTCCCAGGTTCCTACCAGCGGCACAGCAGACACCAACCAGTGGCTGAAGAAGCCACAGGCCGCTGGTCGTCGAGCTTCGCGATCATCCTCGGTTCCGGAGACTGACTCCAATAAGCCCTCTCAGCAACGGCAACCAAAGGAACAGCGAGACAAAACGACACTGAAGCCCCGTAAGACCAAGGCACCTGCAATGGCTCCTACTCCACTACTACCTATAAGCTCTGCGACTGTTGATGAGGTGGAGATTCTTGCGACCGCTGAGGACCTCGCTCTCGCCGGTCCCTCAGACGCAATGGATAGTATTTGCACGGGTGCTCCATCGGAGGCAGCAGGTGACCCAGTGGCGTAATCTCCCTTCCCAGTCCCGTCACGCCTTTCTCAGCCATGGACAACACCATCCTCCAGTGGAACTGCAGCGGTTTTTTCCACCATCTAGCGAGCTCCGCCAACTTATTAGCCTTCACCCTTTCCTCTGAATTGCTCTGCAGGAAACTTGGTTTCCGCCAATGCGAATCCCCGCCCTCCGTGGCTATCGGGGTTATTATGAGAACAGGGCAGCTTATGAAAGGGTGTCTGGTGGCGTCTGCAAATATGTCCAGAATTCTCTTCACAGCGAGTCTGTCCCTCTCCAAACACATTTAGAGGCTGTCGTAGTTCGAGTGTGGACGCCACAGGCTGTTACCGTCTGCAGTCTTTACCTTCCACCGGATGGTAATGTCACGCAGCATGTCCTGGCTGCTCTGATAGCCCAATTGCCGCCACCTTTGTTGTTACTGGGTGACTGTAACGCCCATAACCATCTATGGGGTGGGTCAGTGGCAGCAGGTAGAGGCGCCATCGTTGAGCATTTATTGGCGCAGCTCGATCACTCGATATTAAATGATGGTGCCTTCGCACACTTCAGTGTGGCGCATGGCACATACTCCGCCATTGACCTTCCCATCTGTAGCCCTAGCCTCTTACCGTCTGTCCAATGGAGAGTGCATGACGACCTGTGTGGTAGTGACCACTTTCCGATCTTTCTGTCACTGCCACAGCGTAAATCTTCTGGGAACCCTAGCAGATGGGCTCTGAATAAGGCTGACTGTGATTTGTTCTCCTCCTTTGCCGCTATTGAGCCTCTCTCTAACGATGACAATGATGCAGTGATCCATCGGTCACCACCGGCATCATTACTCCCGCCGAATCTGCCATTCCCCGTTCTTCTGGGTCCCCTTGGCGGCGGACTGTGCCTTGGTGGTCGCCTGAGATCGCTGAAGCGATTAAAGGTCGCCGGCGGTCACTCCAGCGTCACAAGCGACATCGCTCAATCGAACACCTTATCGCCTTCAAACGGCTGCGTGCGCGAGCCCGCCGCATTATCCGCCAACGCAAACAGGAGTGCTGGGAGCGGTATGTGTCCACCATTGGCCTCCATGTCACTCCATCGCAGGTCTGGGCCAAGATTCGCCGCCTGCATGGCTATCGGACCCTTGCCAGCGTCCCTGCGCCCTCGCTGAATGGAGCAGTTTGTACTGACTCCGACGTCATTGCAAACCGCTTGGCAGAGCACTTGGCCCTGAATTCCGCTTCTGCCAACTACCCCTTGCGCTTCCGATCCATTATAGAGCGAACGTCGGAGTCTTCCTTTTCGCATCCACCATCCTGAATTGTACAATGTTCCATTCAGTGAGTGGGAATTTCGCAGTGCCCTCGCCGCTTGTCCTGATACCGCTCCTGGGCCAGATAGAATCCACTCTCAGATGCTGAAACACCTTTCAATGGACTGCCAGCGACGCCTCCTCGACCTTTACAACCGCATTTGGGTCGAGGGTGAGTTTCCGTAGCAATGGCGGGAAAGTCTTGTTGTCCCCATTCTGAAACCAGGGAAGAACCCTTTAGAGGTGGACAGCTACCGTCCCGAAACATCCTGGCAGATTAAAACCTTGTGCCCGACCGAGACTCGAACTCGGGACCTTTGCCTTTCGCGGGCAAGTGCTCTACCAACTGAGCTACCGAAGCACGACTCTCGCCCGGTACTCACAGCCTTAACTTCTGCCAGTATCCGTCTCCTACCTTCCAAACTTTACAGAAGCTCTTCTGCGAAACCAGCAGAACTAGCACTCCTGAAAGAAAGGATACTGTGGAGACATGGCTTAGCCACAGCCTGGGGGATGTTTCCAGAATGAGATTTTCACTCTGCAGCGGAGTGTGCGCTGATATGAAACTTCCTGGCAGATTAAAACTGTGTGCCCGACCGAGACTCGAACTCGGGACCTTTGCCTTTCGCGGGCAAGTGCTCTACCAACTGAGCTACCGAAGCACGACTCTCGCCCGGTACTCACAGCCTTACTTCTGCCAGTATCCGTCTCCTACCTTCTAAACTTTACAGAAGCTCTTCTGCGAAACAAGCAGGAAGTTTCATATCAGCGCACACTCCGCTGCAGAGTGAAAATCTCATTCTGGAAACATTCCCCAGGCTGTGGCTAAGCCATGTCTCCACAGTATCCTTTCTTTCAGGAGTGCTAGTTCTGCATGTTTCGCAGAAGAGCTTCTGTAAAGTTTGGAAGGTAGGAGACGGATACTGGCAGAAGTAAGGCTGCGAGTACCGGGCGAGAGTCGTGCTTCGGTAGCTCAGTTGGTAGAGCAGTTGCCCGCGAAAGGCAAAGGTCCCGAGTACGAGTCTCGGTCGGGAACACAGTTTTAATCTGCCAGGAAGTTTCATATCAGCGCACACTCCGCTGGAGAGTGAAAATCTCATTCTGAAGCTACCGTCCCATTAGCCTCACCAACGTTCTTTGCAAGTTGCTTGAACGGATGGTGAGCCGGCGCTTGAATTGGGTACTGGAACCTCGGGGCCCTTCTGGCTTCGTCTCAGGGTGGGTTCCGTAAAGGCCGCTCCGCCGCCGACAATCTGGTGAGCCTGGAGACAGCCATCCGTACTGCCTTTGCCCGCCGTCAGCATCTGGTCGCTGTCTTTTTCGATATGAGGAAGGCGTATGATACGACATGGCGTCATCATATCCTTTCTACGTTTCATGGATTGGGTCTTCGAGGCCCTCTATATCCGCAATTTTCTGTCGTATCGTACCTTCCGCGTGCACGTCGCGGCCTCATATAGTTCCTCCCAAGTCCAGGAGAACGGTGTGCCACAAGGTTCTGTTCTAAGTGTCTGTCTGTTTTTAATAGCCATTAACGGGCTCACTGCGGCCGTGGGAAGTATTGTCTCCGCTTCGCTGTATGCTGACGACTTCTGCCTTTACTACAGCTCTATTGGCATTGCAGCTGCTGAACGTCAGCTACAGGGCGCAATCCGCAAGGCGCAGTCTTGGTCTGTAGCGCATGGCTTTCAGTTTTCGGCAGCCAAGACCTGCGTTATGCATTTCTGCCACCGACGCACTGTTCACCCGGAGCCGCGGCCTTATCTCGACAGTGAGCTTCTTACAGTGGTGGAGTCACATAGGTTTTTGGGGGTGGTTTTTGATGCCCGGTTGACTTGGCTCCCTCATATTCGGCAGCTTAAACAGGCGTGTTGGCGGCATCTAAATGCTCTGCTATGTCTGAGTCACACCAGGTGGGGCGCCGACCGATCTACTCTCCTACGGCTTTACCAGGCGTTAATACAGTCCCGTCTGGACTAGGGGAGTCTGGCTTATGGCTCAGCATCCCCATCTGCGTTACGGCTGCTGGATACAATCCGCCACAGCGGGTTACGCCTTGCCACTGGTGCCTTCTGGACCAGCCCTGTGTACAGCATACTTGCATAGGCTGGTGTCCCTCCACTGCGGTTACGACGCCAACAATTACTAGCTGCTTATGCTGCCCATGTTTTTAGCTTGCCCGGGCATCCAAATTATCGTGTCCTGTTCCCGCAGTCAGTCGTCCATCTGCCAGAACGTCGGCCCCAGTCGGGTTGTCCGATCGCCGTACGTGTCAAACAGCTCCTTTCATGGCTTGGGTGTTTCCCTGTTCCACCTCCTTTCCGGTCCCCACTGCGTACACCCCCATGGTGTGTGACTCGCCCTTGCCTTCGGCTCGACTTGGCACAGGGCCCGAAGGACTCAGTCCCTCCGGAGGCCTTCCGACGCCGCTTTTATTCCATCCTGGCCACGTATCAGGGCTTGGCGTTGTCTACACCGACGGTTCGTTGGTTGCTGGTCTCGTCGGTTATGCACTAACTCTAGGGGACCATTCTGAACAACGTTCGTTGCCGGCTGGCTGCAGTGTTTACACTGCTGAGCTGGTCGCCATCTTTCGTGCCCTAGAGTATATCCGCTTCTGCTCAGGTGAGTCCTTCGTTATCTGTAGCGATTCACTGAGCGGTTTACGAGCTCTCGACCAGTGTTTCCCTCGTTCTCGTCTGGTGATGGCTATCCAGGAGTCCCTGCATACTCTCGTCCGTAGCGGCAGGTCTGTGGTTTTTGTTTGGACCCCAGGCCATGTTGGTGTACCCGGCAATGAATCTGTTGACCGCCTGGCGAAAGAGGCCACCAGTGCGCCATCTCTGGAGACTGGCCTCCTGGCGGCTGATTTGCGGGCAGTCTTAGGCCGCAAAGTTCTCTCGTTTTGGGATGCTGAATGGCGCGGTCTGACCACCCCTAACAAACTCCGTGCCGTCAAGGACACGACGACTGTGTAGCGGTCATCCATGCGAGTCTCTCGCAAGGAGTCTGTCGTCCTCTGCCGACTGCACATCGGGCACACACGGATGACCCACGGCCACTTACTGCGCCGTGTGGACCCCCCCTCTATGCCGCTGCGGCTTGGCATGTAATTATCATTGTATGTTACTGGTCATGATTATTTGTGAAGTTTTTAAGTAGACTTAATTTATGAAATCCCTTCTTGAAAGTTATTTAGTGGTTAACAGGACCCAAACAAATTCCTTGCTATTAAATTCGTTCGTAGTAACAATAAGCTCTAGCCGCCTCTGCTGCATGCTGCTGCGAATTGCTGTAAACTACATCGAAAAAGTCTGTCATCTAAAAAGCAAGACTCTAATGCATTAAATATTTTTTGCACGAGGCAGATCATGTATCTATTGTGAATTATTGTTCAAAAAAGCAGTGAGAAAGCTTAGATTTTATTATTACAGGTTCATTTGTCCCTGTAGTTTTTCATATTCAAATACGCAGTCACATAGCTTATCGAAATGTTAGTTTTAAGTTTTTCATGTAACGATCTGTCGAGGGCTTAAAGGACACTGAAACGGACACTCAAACAACACTCAAACAGTATTATGCAGGTTAGATGCCATTCACTGATAGCTCAGGTTGCTTATCGAGTCGATTTTCACTGACGACCATAGGCATATTTGTTGTAGCTACTTTACATATTTGTTGCTTATACGTTACATACTGGTTGTAGCTACGTTACACATACGTAAGTTGGAACTTAAATAGTGGCAGCACTGCTGTGGAGACACTATGCAATGGAATCTGCTATTGTCGCGGATAGCAAACGTTGTTGTCATACCTACCTTACTTTCTAGCAGATGGACTCGCCCGTCCCACGCCACCGGAATGCGCACATTCGCGAGAAACAGTCACGTGTGTGCGAGCGGTCTTAAGTAACTGTGTCACCATGTTTTCGAATAGGGATCGACGGAGTAGGATCATGACTGAATGTGCGAGAGGTCGTACACCGTCATCAAGGTCTCAAAAAGGCGTGCGGGGAATCGGCATTGCCATACAGAACAGTGGCACGTTGGGTAAAAGCCTTCAACGAAGGTCGGCAGACTGTGGCAGAAGCATCGGGCAGGTCGTCCTACCGTCTCTGAAGTTGTAGTGCATGCTGTTGCAGTGTTAGTGGGCAGTGATCGACGCCATACGATTCGTGAGCTCGCCCACGAAGCCGGATTAGCGCATACGACTGTGCTCTGCATCCGGAAGGAACGCCTGGACATGGGGAAGAACTGCATCACGACGGGTTCCGCATGACTTGACGGAAATGCAGAAACGGATGCGTTACGTCGCTGCTCAGACGCACTTGGAGGGATATGATCGCGAAGACGGAGGCTTTCTTACGCCGTATCGTAACACTGGATGAGACATGGGCCACATCGTACGAGCGAAAACTGAAACACCAGTCCAACGAACGGCGTCATTATGGGTCGCCGTGAAAGTCCAATGTGCGTCAGAGCCCCATTATGGTGAAAGTGACGATGATTCTCGTGGATCTCTATGATGGTGTTATCCAGACGCATTACGTTTCTCCACGGCAGACCGGGCACAGTATTACTGTTCGTGTTTTGAGCATCACCTGCGGCCAGCTTTGCAAAAGAAGCACGGACACTTTCTGCGCAACTCACCCATTATTTTGCACGGCAATGCAGGGGCGCATACAGCACAAGCTGTGGCTGCTCTGTTCGGGCCATGTGAGTGGGAAGTACTGTACAATCCACCATACTCCACGGAGTTAAGTCCTCGTGACATTGATTTGATTCTGAAGATAAAGGAACCACTTCGTGACATTCACTTCAGAATTGGTCCAGAAATGAGAGGCAGTGGACCGCTCCATTCGCACCATCGACAGAACAGGCTCTGCTAACGATGCACTACACCTTTCACATCGCTGGCAATGGGTTCTACACAGAGCTGGTGAAGGACAGTAACAGGTGCAAACATGTAACTCTTCTGTATCGGTTCTGAATAAATAGTTGCCACTATTTAAGTTCCAACCTTCGTATTTGTTGTAGGTGCGTTACAACTGAGATGCAGTTACGTTTACATCGAAGTTGCCGCGAGCCCTCCGCTGGGCGTCTGCCTCACTACGTCTCCAACGATAGAACCAGGACACCTTCCAGAGAGACAGCTACTTTGGCCAAAGACTGCGCGCGAATAATTAGGGATACAGAATTGTCGCTTAGCGTCTGACACATCCGTAGTACGTATAAATTCCAGAAATGCAAGTATAAACCCCCAATAGACCAGTGTCACCTCACATTTCATTAGGTGATCTACGGAGTATCGATGCAGATGTCGCTATGGGGATAACTACCTACTAACTATAGGCCTATATCTCTGACATCGATCTGTTGTAGAATTTTAGAACACGTTTTTTGCTCGCGTAACATGTCATTTCTGAAAACCCAGAATCTACTCTGTAGGAATCAACATGGATTCCGGAAACAGAGATCGTGTGAGACCCAACTCGATTTATTTGTTCATGAGACCCAGAAAATGTTACATAAAGGCTCCCAGGTAGATGCCATTTTCCTTGACTTCCGGAAGGCGTTCTATATAGTTCCGCACTGTCGCCTGATAAAGTAAGAGCCTACGGAATATCAGACCAGATGTGTGGATGAATTGAAGAGTTTTTAGCAAACAGAACACAGAATGTTGTTCGCAATGGGGAGACGTCTACAGACGTTAATGTAACCTGTGGCCTGCCACAGGGGAGTGTTACGGAACCATTGCTTTTCACATTACATATAAATGACCTAGTAGATGGTGTCGGAAGTTCCATGCAGCTTTTTGCGGATGATGCTATAGTATACAGAGAAGTTGCAGCATTAAGAAATTGCAGCGAAATGGAGGAAGATGTGCAGCCGATAGGCACTTGGTGCAGGGAGTGGCAAGTGACCCTTAACATAGACAAATGTAATGTATTGCGAAAGATAGAAAGAAGGATTCTTTATTGTATGACTATATGATAGCGGAACAAACACTGGTAGCAGTTACCTCTGTAAAATATCAGGGAGTATGCGTACGAAACGATTTGAAATAAATTGGAATGGCCGGCCGCGGTGGTCTCGCGGTTCTAGGCGCGCAGTCCGGAACCGTGCGACTGCTACGGTCGCAGGTTCGAATCCTGCCTCGGGCATGGATGTGTGTGATGTCCTTAGGTTAGTTAGGTTTAAGTAGTTCTAAGTTCTAGGGGACTAATGACCACAGCAGTTGAGTCCCATAGTGCTCAGAGCCATTTTTTTTGAAATTGGAATGATCATATAAAATAAATTGTTGGTAAGGCGGGTGCCAGGTTGAGATTCATTGAGAGAGTCCTTAGAAACTGTAGTCCATCAACAAAGGGGTTGTCTTACAGAACACTCGTTCGATCTATACTTAAGCATTACTCATCAGTGTGGGATCCATACAAGGTCGGGTTGACACAGGAGATAGAGAAGATCCAAAGAAGAAAGGCGCGTTTCGTCACAGGGCTATCTGGTACGCGTGATAGAGTTTCGGAGATGTTTAGCAAACGCAAGTTGCAGACTCTGCAAAATAGGCTCTCTGCATCGCGGTGTAGCTTGCTGTCCAGGTTTCGAGAGCGTGCGTTTCTGGATGAGGCATCGAATATATTGCTTCCCCCTACTTATACCTCCCGAGGAGATCACGAATGTAAAATTAGAGAGATTCGAGCGAGCACGGAGGCTTTCAGACAGTCGTTCTTCCTGCGAACCATACGCCATCTGGAACAGGTGTGTGTGTGTGTGTGTGTGTGTGTGTGTGTGTGTGTGTGTCAGTCATTCGTCGCGTACCATTACGATATCGTCTCTGCCGTTAAACGAAGGCAAAGGAAATTCAGTTACAGACGGTGGGGTTCGGATGTGTGGCTCCAGGCCAGCTCCTCGCAGGCATGCCTGCGGTTAAGCATGGGGCGACAAGTCGGCTCTGAGGCGTGCCGGGTACGGCGAGCTCTTGGGCGGAGCTGTGTGTGTGTTTGACGCCCGCCTCAAAGAGCCGTCGGCGGCGCGGGGCGGCGAGTGGCCGCTCTGCACGTCACCTGCGGCCTGCATCAATATTCATCGCACACTTCAGTCGGCGTCACAAGTTGCGCGTCTCGAGGGTACGCCACTCCGAGATGCCTCCGCGGGAGGAATTTCTCGTGGCTCCACGTCCCTTTCGGCTTCTCTAGCAAAGCGGTCGCCAGCCCGTAACGTTCTGTCTTAGTTATTCGCCAAATACTGCTTTCACTGTGACCTTTCGCTTATTAATCCCCACCTAACATCTTACATGTCTTACCCTTTCTCCTACTAATCACCTTCTCAAGAATAAAATCTACTTCGGAATTTCACCGTTAGCCCGGTACCACCTAATCAACCTTAATGCCGGTCATTTTTGATTTTGTTTGCTTGTTACCTGAACCCAATACAAAAGAAACGGTTACTTACGGAATATGCACAGTATTAAAACTAACATGCGTACAAGTCTGCATGTACTATGCTGTTTATTTAGATGCACCTTATTTCCTGTAAGGAAACAAGAACGACGAGCGTGATTACTCAGAAGTCATGACAAAGGTTTTGTGTACCTTGTTTGCCCATAAGATGGCTCCGTTGTATCATATTTACTATTACGCCTTCAGTACCACTTGTTAGCAGCAGCACAGTGGCTGCGCCAAGGACTGAGACGGTGTGGAGTTTTACAATTATTTATTGAACTTGCTTTACAATTTGTCCCTTTTTCCTGGTCGCTGGATTGGAAGGGGGGTGGAGCCTATTCTATTGCCTGTCGGCTGGCCTCAGTTGCATTGATTACTTCCTATGGGGACATCTGATTTGTATGTGAGACCCCATTAGATACGGAGATGTAACTCAATTGTCAGAATTTTAGCTTCATGTGATGTGATGTGATTCTAAAAACACAAGGGATATTTGTTAGAGTGCGTCAAAACCTCGTTCACCAATGTCATGCTTGCACTGAGGTTTATCCATCAGTTTCAGCACATTCTCTAAGGTACAGTCCAAATGGTACTTCCATTGTGTCAATGATGGTATTTGCAGATAACTGTAACTAATGTAGATAAATAAGTTTCATATTATATCGCCAGGCTGGCTTATCCGACCCCAGGTTCCCTACCTCAAATTGTTCAGTGCAAAATTCTCTCTGTCCTGTTAAATTTTTGCACGCCGTTACAGAAACACCCTGTATGTAACCGAATTTTCAATTCCAAATATTCTTCACTAACCATGGTATACCTACAGTGCACCTGAAAAAATCTGTAAATTGGTAAATTAGTAAATTAGCAAGAGAAATGCACATCAATAGGGTTATTAGGAGCCTTTGACACTATCTGGATTTAAAAATAAGAGGTGTATGCTGGTTAGTGACCCATTTTGACTTCATAATAAGCACTTAAGGAAAACAACGAGCACCCTCCAAATGAACCGTTGTCCAAGGATTGATTGTGTGCCGTATAAACATGCAAGACAATTTCAAGGCTGACGCCGTGCTGCCTGACAAGAGGTGTGTTCATGGAATCTCTGGGCTCCTAGATCGGGATCAGTCTCATCATGAGTCCCGCTTGACAGCTCAAACGACCACCAAAATGTGAGCTGCTACACGTGCCAGTAGGGATTACGCTGTCAGCAGAAATATGTGGATCTGGCAGCTCGTAAGTACCGTTTGCAGTGACAGGGAACAAAATCCCACCAACACGAGGAGTGAAGACTGTGTTTAATTGTTGAAATCGTTAATAATTTTTGTACATGGACATTTTATGTAGTTATTTTAATGCGACATACACTTTAGCATCATTTTACAGATTTACGACACTTTTTTTCTTATGTTTAGATATCAGAAATGTCGCTAACATGGTGTTATTTCCGTTCATAAGATTTTGATAATATACCATACAGTGGGGCATGTTGTTGTGCTGTGTGCTGATAGTTGTTGTACACAACATAGGCTATTAAGCACAGATAAAAATTAGTACAGATATGTATTACATATAGTTTTTTTTATCACATGTAATTTATCAATATTATAGAAGATGTTTGATTGCTTTCACAAGTTATTGGTCATATCACATTTTCAAAAATAATTTTTCTGATAAGCTTTATCATAATCTCAGTTCTTGAAAAGGTAATATTTATTCAAATCTGCACAATAATCGTGTGCCATTTTCCAAATATAGTATAATGTCTCTATTTTCTTGGGTGCACTGATTTCCTATAAGGGTCAGCACCCTCAATACGGACGTCTTTGTCAAATGACATCGTTGGTTGCACACTTTTCTTTTGCTTCTTTCTCTGTGCTGAGTTTCCCCCTTGCGCCAATATATGACTGTCTTTTCACAGTTACATATATTACTACTTCTGCAAGTAAAGTAAAGTAGCACACACAGTTTCCTCCTCCTAATGGTTCACTTCGTGATTGTCAGCTTTGGGAAATTGTCTAGTATCTTTGGAATAACCTGAATATCTGGTTTAGATGTGGAAGGATCTGCTGAAGATTGGTCTCACACAGTGCAACAAACAGGCATATCATTAACATTGTACTCCCCCTGTGGAATATTATTTGCGCTTTCAGTCGATTTTGGCGACCAGTCAAGGCCAACAACAAAGTCCTCATCTCCAAATAAAACTTCATTGAATTGTCAGACACCAGCCGTCTTGAATCATTTTCGGAGCTACTGCATTCGGCAATGAGTGCTGCTCAACAAAAGGAGTGTCGTGAGTAGTCATAGTTTCCCCAGTATGATTTCTCATGCACGCATCCATGAATTTCTTGAAAGGCGCAAATGCAGACGTGTACAAAGACAATATTTTACGAGATGTCTGTGGTGGAACTTAGTTTCTTTGGCCACGTTCGAAGCTAGTAAGTAGAAATGAGACAGGTGATTGTCCAGAAGGAGCAGAACAGGTCGTATCTTTGGCTGCCAACTCATGCTTTATAGAACGCCTCATGAGACAGTGGAAATCCCTCTCCTGTCATCCAACCACATTTGTTAGCAGAATCGCGACTTCCTTAAACTCCTTCCTGCGAAAAACGACGGAAAAGACAAGTTACAGCAAATTACCACTTTCGCTAAGATGGTTCAAATGGCTCTGAGCACTATGGGACTTAACAGCTATGGTCATCAGTCCCCTAGAACTTAGAACTACTTGAACCTAACCAACCTAAGGACATCACACAACACCCAGCTATCACGAGGAGGAGAAAATCCCTGACCCCGCCGGGAATCGAACCCGGGAACCCGGGCGTGAGAAGCAAAAATGCTACCGTACGACCACGAGATGCGGGCCTTTTGCTAAGAGAAAGTTGCTAAGTTGATCCCTCTGTAGAAGTGACAGTCGCGCCTGTTCACTGCCTTTCCTTGCAATAATCTTCTTCTAACGTTCTAACTGTTGTCACAGAACTCTCATCCATATAGCAGAAATATTGACAGTGCAGTATAAATCGATCGTAAACACTGGAAATATTTCTTCGTTTTATTGCGTCCTCAGTCCTGCTATGTTTCAAATGTAAGAAAAATAACATGGAAAATATCGTCATGTGTAAAACTAGAATGATTGTTAAAAACAAATCACATTGTGGTTTGATTTACTCTTACGGGTTGTGGGGTGCGTATGAATGATCTCTAGGACAGTCAGTCCTCGATTGACATAAACAGTTTCGTTGACGCCCTGACCTGAACATCCTAGGTAGATGTCGAAGGACGTCATGAACGAGGACCACCGTTAACTTCCGTCCGACATATTTTAAACCACTTCCTGCATCATTTGGTGTGTCTCTGTAAAGGTCTTCTTCGGTTTCATGCAAAATGTAATGCAGACTCGTTGCTCCTCTGCAATCTCGAAATTCAGACACTGACACACAACATTCTACTCAATACACCGCTGAAAAATAACTAATAGACTTACAACAATGGGGCATCGAGCTGTTACACATTAAACACAGTCGTATGCAGGGATGCTAACCGTATTTCGCTCCAACACACCATTGGCACGAATTTACGGATGTTCCGTATTTTATTGAACAGACCTCGCACATTGACACCTCATTGAAAGTGTCACCAACAGATATGGAGCCATCACAAAGGCAATTGGTGGACACTCCACATTAATGTCCACTAACTGCTGTTCAGATGCTTTTGATCAGACGGCGTATATCATTTACTGAATCTGCAAGTGATGACTTGATGGCAGGAAACAGGCAAATTTGACCACAGGCACGTGGTCAGTGAAACAGTCATCTAAGACAAACTCTTAGTTTCCCCACAGTAAGCTTCCTAGACTTTTATATCAACATCAAAACACTATCAACGATGCATTCTTACAATTTAAGCCGTAATAACAGAGATACTCAATCGATACGTTGCCTGAATAGTCCTGATACGATCCGCATTCGAAATTAGTGCAAGAGTTTTTGTAAGGGACTTCAATTGCTTCACGAACCCACATTAAGGCAACAACTTGAGGCACCCACTGTAGACGTTACAAACTTTAACAGGGTTCCCACAAAACGCAGATACGTTCTTCTTAGTGTCGAGTTAAAGTTTCCCTCTCTTTCTGTCGTACGGTGCTGGATAGACCACTTTGACCGTTTTTCAACCTCTCATTCTTAACTTTCCGTTACAGCCAGACCAGATGGTGTTCCAGAGTTAACAACTGTTTGCATCCTTGGTTCAAAGGCGACTTGCCACGTCTGTGCCAGCACTGTGTGTGTGTGTGTGTGTGTGTGTGTGTGTGTGTGTGTGCGCGCGCGCAGAACCAGAGAAACACTACTCAGTCACTTTGAAACTACTGTCGAGCTTGTTAAAACTGGCTAAGAATATTCCAAATTACTGTTATTACACTAACTTACTGCCCGCTGCTTCGGTCGCGTTGACTGAGGGGTCTGCACTGATCCTTTTTTCCCCTTTCCTTTAATTAAATTTTAATGTTGTTCACATATTACAACATAGTCTAAACTTTGCATGCTAATTAAGCCCATGGAAGCATGGTCACTCAGGCCCTGTTTCATTTTCAAAAACATTGAAAAAGTAACTTTATTTCCAACTGAGTACTCGGATACCAAGTTTCATACTGGTGAATATAAAAGCTGACGTTTACAGCGACCGTATACACAAATTTGAAAAATATGTAAAAATCAGCCAACCGGTTGCATAGGTTTTCTATATACCTTGACCAGGTTTAGTCGACTCTAAGGGTGACTTCATCAGAAGGTAAGGTAATTACATGAACATATCGTCAAAGATGTACAGTGATTTAAGAGCTGAGTTGCTCAAGTCATACATTAAAATATAAAACATAATGTTCTTCAAAAGGCCAAACATTAAAACATAAGTAACACCGATGTGGCCCGCAGCTCGTGGTCGTGCGGTAGCGTTCTCGCTTCCCACGCCCGGGTTCCCGGGTTCGGTTCCCGGGTTCGGTTCCCGGCGGGGTCAGGGTTTTTCTCTACCTCGTGATGGCTGGGTGTTGTGTAATGTCCTTAGGTTAGTTAGGTTTAAGTAGTTCTAAGTTCTAGGGGACTGATGACCATAGATGTTAAGTCCCATAGTGCTCAGAGCCATTTGAACCATTTTTTTTGACACCGGTGTGCTGTGAGGAGACTGACCTTTAGGGAAAGTCCGTGAATAGGGTGTTCATTTGTGGACAACTTACGAAAGTAAGTGGCCCATACAGCTTTTCTGATTGCTGTAAGATCAGTCAGAGTTCCATTTTGTCTAATGCTCAGTCCATAATAACTGTGAAGAATGTCTATTTCAGTTTCTGTCAATCTGTCACGCCAGATAGAGATTTTCTTACTTTCGTTAGATTTTTCTTGGTAGCTTCCTCAATCTAGCACCGATCATCTTTTGCACATGTCCACAAAACTCCAGTTTTGTTAGCAAAGTGTCACCATAAACATTGAACTCACCAATTTTATTGAAGGCTTTAGAGTATCCATCGCCTAGATACTTCGTGTATCTAACGTTACAAACGGGCCCCGACCTCCGTAATATCTTTATTGCTCCATCACACTCCATATCTCCACTGTAAGCATCATAATTCTAAGGAAACACTGATGTTCATTATGACCTTGGTTGCCATGGCAGATGTGGCGGTACTTATCTAACCACTCAACGTCAACAACTTTTCCATTCTCCAGAGAAGTAGCACTTACAACACCATCCAAGGAACGATGCACTTGACGTTGCCATGTCCCATCAAGACCAACAGCAATGTCCCTGGTTCCACTAATATTTATAGTTTCTTCTACTGCACAATACTTTCGAAACAACCGTCAAGGCACCTAAGTATTTTTATGTACTTGCTGAGCTACTGGGAGGGGGAAGAAAATCCATCAAACAACAAAATGTTTGAGCAGCCATTTTTCCTTCTCCTATTGCATGCATTGCATGCACCAAATTCACATCATATGAATTATGCACCATGTTCGAAGTCATTTTCGAGGTAGATTTATTGCAGAATCTACGCAGAACAACGAATTCTGTCGCTAAACCCTTCCTGCTACTTTGTTGTGCAGTTATTTCCTGACAGCCTACACCAGCACATTGTTTACATTTCACCATTTCCCTTGACAAACAAGATAAGATGCCAACAACAACAAATCCACTACACGCAGTGTCATTGTTAACACAAAAAACTGAATCAAGGGGAGGCGTGCAATGTGGAAATTTCTTCCCTGAAGAACTAATGCATAGGTTACTTTCAACAGTGTGGCTTGCTTTGATTGTGAACAAGTTACCACGGAATTTCCTTTTATTCAATTTTTTGACGTGTGTCATAGTTCATATTTATTGCACACTAAAGGATATGTACTTCCACAAATCTATGTAGCAATCGAGCAACATACATACAGTGATACGTGAACAAACTGCTTCAGTGAAACAAAAGTAAGTACTAGTATCAGTAAATACCAGTAAATATAATCGTTTACAGACACTAGAAACCTGCACTGTTACCAACATATATAATGTATCGTACGTATAATCACTGGAAACAGAAATTTCACAGTTCCTTTCGAAATAATACTGGTTTCTGTAACAGAAATAAAGGGGGCGTGGCAGTATACATGACTTTAATTTTGAAATTTTGTAAATATAGGTCATTTTACTCTTAAAACTCTACAATGTATATATATGTGTAATCAGGAAAGACTATAGAATTTCGAAAATCATAAAAATTTCGATTTTTTTCACCATTTATAAGTACCCTGTGTCGTTAATGGCGTGCGATAGCTTAATCTAAATTGAGATATGAAACGAACTGCGCATTAGTAGCTGACGCGTTTCAGCCTGACTAACGTGCGCTGACGGATCACAGACAGATGGCTGGCTCTTCCTAAATAGGAGCTGCTTAGTTCTCGGTACAATCCGTGGCGAACCTACACTTCAGAACACGAATTTGAGCTTGATGAGACTTGAAAACCACCTATTGCTCGGCTAATGCATACTGGAGACATTTTCAGTCGCTAGTAGATGTCTCACTATTTTTAATCCCTCTAATATTTTCATATTCGATGGAGATTGAAAATTAAAGAAAGCAAATGCGTAGCTGTACAGGTAACGCATTATTCGTTATAGTGTGCTTAACAGCCCAAATCAGCGAAACATCGACTCTATTGTTAGACGCCCAACCAGGACGTACAATAATTGATTTTCATTGCACTTGTACAGTGCTATACAGAATGCTTCGCTACACATGGACTGTGTATACTTCGCTATCATAGAGCCTTCAGTAATGTACATTTTTTACGTGCCAAAAATCTGCCGTTGAGTTCAAAAAGTTATCGTTTGACAGAAACCTAAAGAATAGTGGCCGTAGTCTTGTCAATATTAATGTTGTACACGGTGTCTAAATTCACTGGCGTCCAAAATTAAAGCAACAAACGGAAATTTTGGAAGCTCGCTTTTTATTTGGCCACAAAACAGTATAAAGTCGTGGTAATGAAGTAGAAACAATTCAAAGAATACAGAACATGAACAACTGCAACATTCATAACGATAGACAAAAGCATTCTATGTTTTTTTCCAGCTTAAAGGATTTGAACACACTTTCCGACAACTGGTTAATGTGCTCAATATGGGATGTGACCATCTCTGGCAGCAGTGCACGCCTGACAGTGACGGAGCATGCTGTGAATGATGTCATCAGTCTGATGCTGAGGCAACCTTCACAGCTGTCCACAAGTCTTTGAGTGGTTGGTGGATGCTGACGTGATGCAAGCCGTCTCCCTAGTGCATCCGATACATGATTTATTGGATTGAAATCGGGAGAGTGAGCAGGCCACGCCAAGTGTGCATCTTCCGTTTCCCAGAGAACATCAACCACTCGTGCTGTATGAGGTAGAGCTTTACGTCCAACAATACAAAGTCTAGGCCCAAGACACCTCGCAACAACAGCAGTAGAGGTCCCAGGATCTCGTAACTACATCCTGCCGATTCTCCCGTACAATTTCATGAACAGGGGTTAGAGTGGTCAACAATTCGCTACTTTGAAACACAACACTTCCAATGAACAGGTGCTCATAATTTTTAAGATATGCATTTTAGAGCATATGTTTACCGGACAGTCTTTTTTCTTGTTTTGATCTATACTACCACTTCCTAATATATGGAAAGCAAAGAACTTACTGTAGAAGAGATTTGTTTTCCAGTATCAAAGATTAAGAATTGCTCACAACTCTTCAGGTATGGGTTTTATAGCCCATGTTTACTTTACTTTCATGTTTAGAAAAATTATTCCTGTCATATCCCTGAATACTGATGATCACTTCTGAAACGCACTGTTTAAATTTGGTGGTTTATGGCTCTTGCATAAGGAATATTGCTTAGAGCTCAGTTGTGCTCTTTTCCCCTTAAAGCAACTCGGCAATGTCAGAGTGAATAGAGGATGTACCGCTAAGCTACAAGGAATGGCCACACAACTTAATACAAACCTATTAAGTTAGATGAAGCCGGTACACGAGTGTTGTTCAGTCCCAGTTCAAATTTGGGAGGAACTCTCTCTTCTTTTCAAAATAAAGTTTCCTCCGAAAATCAGAAACCTGATTCTTGGAAAACGAATGGTGAGGTACGTTTTTGCTAAACAATACCATTCTCTTGGCGAGGCGTGTCCTTTCCTTTCAACACACACGTGTGTGTATAGGTACTTCGTTGGCTCTGTACGAAATCTTTGTTTCGAAGGAACGCGTTCTTCGAAATTCGGTGGAGGAATGACAGTGGTCTCAAGGTGCTACTTACACCTTACTCTGGATTTAATACCTCTAAATATGAATGCTGTAGCTTATTACTTATCAACAGTTTACCTGACGATAAATGTTATGGTGACAGTTTTGAAAAGCTTAATTTCCTCCAGTATTAAAACATCAATCGTCAAGCTAGCGCTGTAACTGAGCTACCAACCTAGATGGAATGTAATAAAATGAATAAATTTTAAGTTTCCGACAGAATTTCAGTAGGTTGAATTGCAGAAAAGAATGACAGCCGATGAAGCTGTCACAGACCTATAAGAAAATGATTCTTGCTGCGTGAGGAACACAAGAAAATGCACTTTTTTGGCGAAGTGGTGATGGATATAGTGCAATACTGCACTAGCCGTCCAGATGGAGTCCACATTCTATCAGGCGCTGACACGCTGTCTCGAACGAGTACACGGCATCTTCGTGTACTTCACGGCAATAACTTAACGTTGTTTACACCACTAAACGCGAACACCACTAATGCTCTCTTTGCTTAATCTGTCTGTTACAGAGTACCGCAATTCTCACCATTTACATATCAGCTGATGACGTCTTCCGAATGCTTCACATTTTTATATCAGGTAGTGTGCGTCGGATGGTTTATAATGTCCACTGACTGTTATTGGCACGCTCTCGGAATTACAATATTGAAAATTACACACAGCGCCCCGCTTACACGAGTATTATCTGACCATGGGGGGATTATTAGGCGCCGCTAAGATGATTTAGTACTTATTAACGAGCACATGGCGAAACACCCTACTCTTCTTCGAGCTTTTGTATGTATGTTGATAGCATATGATAAAGGTATTGGACAGATTAGTAATACCCAAGGATTTGGTTATCCGAAGTTCTCTGTGAGCTACCTCTCCCTTTACCTGTCTAAATTTCTTTAGGCTTCTTTCAGCATCTCTCTGTTTAGGATCTGTCCTCTGCCAAATCCCAAGCAGAATGGCGTGTTCCACCGTAGGTCAAAAGTAGAAAGGAAAGAGTTAAAATGTTGTGTCGAAAGGTACACTGACGAAATTTAACTAAATAATTCCTCTTCTTTGTGCTCTCTTCTGTAACGTCATGTTTCTATAATCCAATACCCGGGTCTGATTGCTAAACGCATTTTCTTTTCTTTACAGGTAAGACTTCACGGCGATGGTGGGGACAGACCTCTAGTGCAGTGAGTACCTCATCTCTGTTCGCTACCAGCTTTCCCTAAGTGTTCTATGCTCTACAATTCCGGAGAGAACAGCTCTTTTCATGCAGCTGCCGCTGGTACACAAATTACAGCTGCGTACCGAGGGTTATATGTAGTAACTACCAGGCCTGGGACGTCACCGCACTCAACTTGCGGTTTAATGACGTATATTCTTTTAATTTAAGATAGACAGTTATCAATCGAACGACAACCATGGATTCTACAACACAAACAAGGTACTACCATATTTTTACGTTATATTTAAATGTGTTATTGCGTATCTACTTCAATTGCACACATGCTGAAAGCTAGTTAAACTACTTCAAGTATTCCAGTTAGTAGGTAACTAATCAGCTACGTGGACAGGTAAGCAGTGATTCAGATAAAGCCCATGAGAAGCATCGTCAGTAAACCAGAGATCGATGATGTGTGCTTGAAAGAAGACTTAGAGAAACAAAAAATGTAAAGTGTATTATGATTTCACGTACACACAAAGTTTTCAAAAAGAGCTTACTATTAATAAACTGATATGGTTGTGCTTTTTTAACGTTTAACTTAATCTCCTGACAATACATGCGTTCAACAGTTAATCGTTCAAAAGATAAACACTATTTTCAAAATATATTTACAACTCTCAGTAGCCTGTGTACTTTTTAGAAATTTTGATGTTCATGCTTGCCCTCTTGCTTCGATCTAATTAAAACCGGGTCTATTCAACATCGCAGACAGTATCTTCACGTTCTGAGTGTACATTTCCAGTGAAACAAAGATACAATCCTTCGCAGCCTCTTACATGCGTCGACGAAATGTTGAATTATGTGTCTGACAATTCTGTATTGATATCAAAGAAAAATACGCTTTTGAGCATGAGTCCCCTGGGCAAATTTAAGGGCCATTAATTTTTAAATAAAATATTATTTTTCAAATTACAAGTAATTGATCAGAACGTTCTTTTCTTTCGATGTTTCTCTAATTGAAACAGCAAAATTGAGGTCTCCGTCATATCAGGAGATTCTGAGCATTTCTTGAAGTCCCAATGACATAATACTGGGAATTAGGTTGGAGAAGACACTAGTTAGTATCACGATTCTATAGTTTAGCTGATACAAACCTGTGAATGTTATTTACTAAATGAAATCTCTTTTGCAGCTGCTCCTCCTGAAAATTTACTCAGTAAAATGGGGTAAAATAACAAAAGAGGAAACAGAGAAAAACGGTAGTTGAAAAGGCTATTATAAGTACAACTGAAACACTTTCATTGTTTGCCCATCTTAAAAGCATGGATTGTACTAGACGGCCGAGTCACGTATGATAGGGAAGAAGAAAATCGGATAGACCTGCAAGAACATAAAAGTATGATACAAATTAAGTAACGCAAAGCAGAAATCGGCAATATGGCGACTGGATGGACAAGAATCAATGGAAAATGGGAAGCGACAAGTAGCGGTAGCTCTATCAAACTCGTACGAAGTAGTGCTGACTTGGTAGGACATATCAGTATGAATGAAATGGAATATACAATTCGCAATTTGAATTCGTAATACGGTGTCTAGCTTCTCAAACGTCCGTCGTATGTACAACTTCCCTTGTGTGAGTTAAGTCTTCCTCATATGTAACATACTTACTATGTCTCTGTTACTCCTGAGAAACGACAACTGAAGCGTCAGAAAACAGAACGAAAATATTCCACTTCTTCTTGAGTGTTGTACAATCGTCAATCGCAAGAAAAAGCACTGACGTTAACATTGGGAACATCACCATTGAATGCTCCGAGAATTCGAGGGCGCTCCCCAGTTTGCTCTGTGTCAGCAGACGGTGGTACGTGTCCAGAGTAAGTCTCGAGCCCCACGGTGCGATCCATACGCTTACACTTAGACAACAGCGCAGCATTGGAACAGACCCTGGAAGTTTTAATTGCGTTTGCGGGAACAGACACCACGCATTTATATCATTGATACGGCAAGCTGGGCAGTCGATCCACTTTCTTCAGCGCGGATGCCCAAATACGCACCTCCTCTCAGAGTAGCGAACAGTGAGCAAATTGGCAGGGACTGCGGGTAGGTGGCATTCGGTGGGGGTGTTGACCCGCCGTGAGGCGTGCCGAGGCGGTCCGTGCAGTTTCGATAACGCTGTGTCCCGGATGGCGCAGTGGTCAACGCATCGGCCTTAGTGAGGAGCCTCGGCCTTGTCAGTGTGAGACTCCGAGCGGCGTGTTTGTGCACGGCCAACGCGCACAAGCTGTGGAACGGGGTATCAGCCTTACGCACAGCTTACTGGACTTCTCATGCCCGCGGTTACATCGCCGTCAGCACCAGTAGGCCACACCACGGACCATGTGACGCACATTTCTGATTTCATCGTCGATTTCAGTTACGCTCACATTCACTTGCCGAGCACTCTCCCTCGAACCAAAGGTTTCTACACACCACTGCTTCGTTACATATCCAGCAACAACGTCAACCTCAAACATTTATCGACGCCATGGCCAACGGTTTGGCGTCATACACACCAGCGTTTCTTTCCCTCGAATGTCCGGGCAACATGGTAGACCGTCGCATCTGGAAAATTCGGTGCAAATCAGGTTCTGCACGCAATCGGATTGTTGGACACTGCGCTTTGTTCAATTTGGCACCCCGTGGGTGCCGATGCTCACCAACTGATCTGTGCTGCCACCAGTGACGCCTGGAAACTGGGTCGACAGTTCGTTGCCTGCGATCTCCCTCTTCGCCAATTACCTTCGCGCTATCTTTGCGTTCCCCCGCTCAGTTGGATGCTGGCGCTACATTTCTATATCCTACCCCACAGTGGAGTATTCGCATGGACACACATCCCTCTCTTTGATGCACTACATTAGAGCTCGCTGGTCGTTCCCCCAACGCTGTTCTCTCTTCCTTGGCTTCTGCCCTCCTTTCCCGGCAGTGGCGCCGGAGACACCGTGGCCAGGCCTCGCATGTTGCCCACTCAGCCTCCACGCCCCATCTGCCGAGCAGTGGATACCTGCAAGTCTTATCACAGCCCCGCACCTTCTTCCCTATTTATCTACGGCCTCACACCTATAAGCACACTTTCAGTATTATTATTATTATTACTCTCCATACCATCTCAATACTTTTGCACAACTTCGAGTGTAATTTCCGATGTCGGTTCTGCCGGAAAAACGCCCTTTCGATCGTGTCTATGCTTGTAGAAATAAAGATGTTTTGTTTACTTAACCCGTTTCCTGCATAAAAAAGTGAGCGAGCCAGAGAGCCTGAACTAGAATTTTAAATGGACATTTTTCCGTAGTGTGACCACAGAGAAATGGCCGGTCTCGTGCTCAGCCGTTATGGTTGCTACATCTGGCTTAACATGTTATCTTTTTAAGAAGATTCTTTGTAGTATCTTGCACAACAGAATTTTACAGCAGATAGACCAGTCCCTGAGTCCCTTCTGTGCTAAGATGAGACGTAACAAATTCCCTGTCCGCTACCTGCTCTGGAGGACAGCTTTAAGGTCCAAACACATTTATGATTGCTCATGGTCCTTTTAAATAAAGTTCTATGCTGTGTGGGCAAGCTAGAAAGCTTTCAGTGCTGTAGAAATTAACAGGTCCCCACACCACAGTTAAAACGAAAGGAGAGAAGAAGTAATTAGCTGATCGATCACTGGCAATATTGAATATTGGCTGTAGTTGTGATGCAGTGTTAGAGGATTCACTAGATTCACTCGTGGGAAGTATATATTTCATTATAAAATATCTTGGGCGACACTCTGAGGGTAAACTGCCATGCAACACCATTTACAGTGAAGTGACAAATTCATGGGACAGCGACGTGCACACGTACAGATGGCAGACAATGCAGTGGTCGACGGTTTTCAATCAATGACCGAAAGGAGCGGCATTTGCGTTGTCAGTGCTGATAGACAAGCAACGATGCGTGAAATAACCGCAAACTAATAACTAACGTATCCATTAGGACCGCTGCAAAATTTGGCGTAATGGGCTATGGCATCACACGACCCAAAGAACGATGCGCCATATCATTGGACCAAAAGTGGTCACGACTGCTTTGAGAAACATTCTGGACCAGTCTAATGGAAAGATACGGCCACCAAGATTGGCTCACATGAATCACATCGACAAACGAGAGGTCTGATCGTTCAATAAACCTACAGTGGCAAAACTCTCGCAGTTATGGACGGCTATAGAGGCAGTATAGCTCACTATTTCTGCAGCGGACTTCCAGTGACTTCTTGAGTCCATGCCACCTCCAGTTGCATGTATCTCGTATGTGGCGTTCTGCAACCTCATTAGTCTACTCCGAGCACACGTTCAGAATATCTGTTACGCTTGATATTGCTCTGCACATTCGTAAACGGTCCCCAACGTGCTGTCGGCACCCTAAAAAGTCAGAAACTCTGCGCCCTCAGCGCTGCACAGTCAGTGTGTTGACTCAACTATGACTGTGTTACTGGATATGCTTTTGTTGTTGTTGGAGAGGTTTTCAGGTAGCGCCTTTTAGAGAAGTGTTCGATTTTTATTGCAGAGCTATCTGCCCTATTACCCGGCTACCTTGCACAGCCGGCGACAGGGAACCTGTAAATATGTTGTCAGCTCTGTTTCCATCACTGATCTTTACAACCTCTAAGTGACGTAGCCTTTAGCTCAACGGATTCAGGAATGTTTTCACTCGCTCGCTGATAATCGCACCAATGTATCGTTCGCATCGGTTCCTCGCCTTGTGTGTGTGTGGGGGGGGGGGGGGGGGGGGGGGGAGAGGGGAGAAGGAGAGTGAGTGAGACAACTGCTGCTGCTGCTCCTGCCCCTACTGCTGCCAAGACAGCATCTTTACTACACAGGTCTTTCAACGATACTGTCCCCTTGAACGATCTCGGTGTTGCTATAAGTAGAAACACACTATTACTCTGGCACTGGTAGTCTTTATGTGGCAAAACGCACAGGGTTATTAACCCCCTTTAGCTCTAGGGCCTGGACGGCTTTGTCATACATCCCATTGCGAGGGGAGAGTTTCAGTCTACGTGTTAGATGTTGTCTTTTCAGCCACTGTCACCCATTAAGCGGTTACCACTCACCACTTTTTTCCTAAAAAAGTGTCAGATTTTGAACCTCTTACGTTAAATATGTTAGTCATCGTAACTGAACACCGGCTGCAGAACGCTTTTTGCTCTTTACTAGCCGCAGAAACGTGACAAACTAAATTTAATTTTCACCCACATACGAATGCCTTGCAGTCTTCCACGTGGCAACCAGTGGCATGTACTGAACTTTACATTAAGGTAAGCCGTCACAAAACACCTAAAGGCTATTTTATATACCCAATTAAATTTTAAGCGAATTTGTTGGTTACTAGAACACTCACGTCAGCTGCCACAGGAGACCATTTTCAGTTCATGATAGAGCGAAGTTTGTAAGCCATTACTGACTTCAGCTACAAGGTACTTTTTAATTTTTTTGTGGCTGAGAAGATTCTCTGAACTTAGGAACTGGATGCACGAATACTCTAAATAATTTGAGTTGTACACAGTCACACAATACAATCCGAAAGTAATTCGGCAATAAAATTCAACAAATTACCAACCCTTTGATGACGCATTTCTCCGAAAATACACGGAACCACAAGCATTTCTTTAATTCGTACCATTCTTTTAATGGTTATGTGCAAGTGTCAAGCAATATAATTTATCAGAATGCGATTTTCACTCTGCAGCCGAGTGTGCGCTGATACTCAGGGTACCCTCCGCCACACACCGTCAGGAGTATAGATGTAGATGTAGATGAAACTTTCTGGCAGATTAAAACTGTGTGCCGGACCGAGACTCGAACTCCGGACCTTTGCCTTTCGCGGGATAGTGCTCTACCAACTGAGCTACCCAAACACGACCCACGCCCCGTCCTCACAGCTTTACTTCTGCCAGTACCTCGTCTCCTACCTTCCAAACTGCAAGGTTCGCAGAAGAGCTGCTTCTTGCCACAAAGCCCCAAATTCGAACTGGTGTTGCCCTGCTTGGATTTCAAAGACTTCACTGCTCCGTAGTACAACATGCAACGAGCTCAGTGACTTACGTTGACTCCAACAGTAGCGTATCTATGCAGTATCTATGCAGTGGCTGTTGTAAACAGTTAAGACTATTTGTGGCATTGATACAACGTAAATTCATATACCACATGCGAGATCAGTCATTTACCTTGATTATAAGTATGTTTTCTGTGTGTGTGTGTGTGTGTGTGTGTGTGTGTGTGTGTTTGAGGTTTACGGGCGCTAAACAGCGGTTTTCTGTAAGATAAAAAATTACAATATTGATTTCTTCTAATCTGACACAAAGGTCCACTGTGGGACCTTGTGGCCGGGGATACAGGGTTATGACACACAACTCCTTTTCACATACGTCAGATATCAGCAAAAACAACCTGTTAGTGCGTTAGCATCACTAGAATAAATTACCGGGGGTAGGAATGGTGGACCCATGATCTATGACAGATGACATCGGAATTTAGCTGTACAAAATTTCTTTAGTTTCTGTATTGATGTCAATGAAACACACTGGTTTATGTAGATTATGACATAACCATTTCAGGACAGTTGTCAAAATAACGTATTACGTCCTGAATATCAAAAATAACACTGAACACAACAATATGAAATTTAAATAGGTTCTGTAAAAGATTTATCTTACATCTAGAAAATAAAGCACTGAGTGAGCTCGCCAATATTACGCCAAATCATCTGAAACGGTTCGAAGTTCGGTACTATTTAGGACGGTTAGTTTTTGTGAAAGATGTACAAAAGATTACTCAAGATTGCTTACGTTAGCCGGCCGATGTTGCCGTGCCGTTCTAGGTGATTGTCTGGAACCGCGTGACCGCTACGGTCGCAGGTTCGAATCCTGTCTCGGGCTTGGATGTGTGTGATGTCCTTAGGTTAGTTAGGTTTAAGTAGTTCTAAGTTCTAGGAGACTGCTGACCACAGGTTTTAAGTCCTATAGTGCTCAGAGCCATTTGAAGCAACTTTTATTTTTAAAGTCAGTAATGGCTTACAAACTTCGCTCTATCATGAACTGAAAATGATCTCCTGTGGCAGCTGAGGTGTGAGTTCTAGTAAGTTCACAGTGGACGACAGTTTTACGCCTCTGCAAGCGGCATTAACCTTAAGCTGCGGCGTGTTGTCGGCTGCGTGGCAGCTCTCGCCCTATGAAAATCCTATAAAAAGCTAATGAAATCTTTACTGATTTATCAGCTGTAACTGCCCTATGCACTCATCCGAAGTCTGGAACATACGACTATATATACACGTGCCTAGATGGATGCATGTACCGGGCCATCGAAAAGTCAGTATAAATTTGAAAACTTTATAAACCAAGGAATAATGTAGATAGAGAGGTAAAAATTGACACTAATGCTTGGAATGATATGTGGCTTTATTAGAACCGAAAAATTGCGAAGTTCACAAAATGCGCGTCGTTTGATGATGATGGTGTGCTCAGCAGCCACTTTCGTTATGTTTGGCCTCCCAGGTCCCCAGACCTCAGTCTGTGCGATTATTGGCTTTGGGATTACCTGAAGTCGCAAGTGTATCGTGATCGACCGACATCTCTATGGATGCTGAAAGACAACATCTGACGCCAATGCCTGACCATAAGTCCGGACATGCTTTACAGTGCTGTTCACAACGTTATTCCTCGACTACAGCTATTGTTGAGGAATTATGGTGGACATATTGAGCATTTTCTGTAAAGAACATCACCTTTGCTTTGTCTTACTTTGTTATGCTAATTATTGCCATTCTGATCAGATGAAGCGCCATCTGTCGGACATTTTTTGAACTTTCGTATTTTTTTGTTGTAATAAAACCCCATATCATTCCAAGCTTGTGTGTCAATTTGTAGCTCTCTATCTATATTGCTCAAATTTATACTAACTTCTTGATCACCCGGTATACTTACATGTGCTCTCAGTTCTCAGAACAACAATTAACTATGTGGCTGTTTCGTTTCTCCGCTATCGGAGCTCAACGACTCTTCAGCTAATTTTTAGCTGAATGTCAGCCAAAGTGAATGCAATGTTCACACAAAATTCCTCTTTTGGCGTCATACAGAGCATGATGCGCCCTGTTCTACACTTGACGCTGGTTGTGGGGAGAGTCCCCAAAGATATCGGTATTGTCTTTCGTAGCAAACTGTCCACCCACCTGTGTCCTTTCTTCCTTCGAGTAACGGCTGTTTCAGACCAATGGGAGCATGCCTTTCATCTTGTGGAAATCTTGTGGAAACTGCCGCAAATGGCCTAGCTTTAAACTGCGTCGAAATATCTCCACTTCTACTCCCTCAGAGTTTATTTGAGCCAGTCTGACATTTTGTGCCCGCTACTGACGCCTAAATGTTACACGCGTACATCAGGAGAGCACCACCAGCCTTTCACATGATCAGTAACGGCATCTCCCTTTTAACTACTTCTCTGGCCTGGAAATATATCCATCTTGAAATTCCCCAACACAGTTTTCTAGAGAATTTCCCTGTCGCAGTCGGCGCTAGGTTACTACCTGCTCCCCTCGATGTATCGCCTGGCGCGTTCGTTGTCTCTCTCGCCACGGGTCACCGACCCCTGTTACAAGCCTTTCATTGTATGCGGGCCTTGATGGCACAACTTCCGTCGGCCCCCAAACTAAAGTGTTTATTCCAGTAGCTTTTTCCACCTTTTGCTCATTGACATACAGGATTTGCATTTGGTGTGTTAATACCATCGAATCGAGTGTCATCACTTTTTTGCATTACCTACTGCACATTTTGATAGACAAATCTGCTCACTATCACCGAAGTATGTCAGGTGACATATCTATATACTTGTTATGGTGTATAAAATCTCGTGTAACGTGCGAAATTAACTTTCATTCAAGATGCCACCTTACAAGGTAACCATGTTTCCCAAAGGTGTGGGCGTGCCCTATATAGACCATTCAGAGAACATCCCTCCTTGCCTGAATAGTAACATATAATGAGCGCGAAATTTTGCTAAGAATCATGAGAATCATGAGACACCTACATGTATGTCATATTTCGCAAGCCACCTGTGTGTGATGGAGGGTACTTCTGGAGCCACCTCTGCTGTTCCATTCGTGAATGGCACAAGAGAAGATGCTCACTGTCTCCCTTTAACATCTGCCACTGAAATTTGGCGAGCATCTCGATAACACTCTTGCATCGACTACACAATACCGTGACGAAATGTGCCTTTCTTAGATGTATCTTGTCTTTTCTCTCTCTCTCTCTCTCTCTGTCTCCCTCCCCCTCTCCCTCCCCCTCCTCCTCTCCTCTCCACCCCCCTATTAATCCTGCCTGGTAAGGATCCCATATTGATGAACAGAACTCAAGAATCGGTTGAAGAAGCGCCTTATAAGAAACTTCCTTCGTGGATGAGTCACATTTCCTTAAGACACTTTTGCTGTGAATGTCAGTTTGGCATCTGGTTCTACCACTATTTGTTTTATGTTATCATTTCCTTAAGTTCGCTCCGTAAAGTTACTCCTAGATCTTTTGCGGTAGATAGCGTTCTGTTTCCAATAGCTAGGAAGCAACAGTGCAGCTGTAAAATAGATTTCTTTTCCTGTGTTAGGGCAATATGTTACATGTACTGATACTCGGGATCAGCTGCTGGAACCTGCAAGATTCATCAGCCCTCTTCAGGTCAGTCCGCAAATAGATACTGTCTTCCGGCATTGCTATTTTATTATAGACATTGGCATCATCTGCAAACAGTCTTGAAAAACTTCCGACGCTTTCTACTCGATCATTTATAAACATTGTAAAGAGAAATCGTCCTGTCACACTTCCTTTGGGTACTCTGGAAATTACCTTTACATCTGTCGATGTTGTTACGTTAAGGGCGACGTGTTGAGTTCTATCGGGAAGGAAGTAGTGAATACAGGTGGACATTTAGTCCGATAATTGATAGGCTCGTCTTTTTCTCACTAACTGACAATGTGGATCAGTGTTAAATGCCTTTCTGAAGTCAAGGAACACGGCATCAACCCGAGCTCCGTTGTCCACTGCGCTTTGGATCTCACGGGAGAACAGAGGGAACAGAATTGGCAAGACTACTGTTTGCGCAATTCATGTTGATTTTTAAACCGGAAAGTCTAGTTCTCGAGAAAACGCTTGAAAACCAACAGCTCTCATGAAGAAGTATTCTGTCTTTTTGCATTTATCAGCGTGCGAAAGGAATCCTATTAAAGTTCAATGTTCCCAATGTGTTTCGCACTTGTTTCTAGTTTACGCTGGGTAACCTAACATCCAGTGAATACACAGTACTGCTGTCAACTAGCTTCAAGATCCACGGAATGCTTTCTCTAGAAAACAGCCAATTTCAAATTATGATTTATGCGCTTGTGACTTAGGCTGTTTCGCGCCGCCTTAGAAAGTGAGAGAATACAAACAGGCGGCACACAGTCAGCTGCATCTACATCTATACTCTGAAAATCACATTTAAGTGCCTGACAGAGGGTTCATCGAACCAACTTCACGATAGTTCTCTATTATTCCTATCTCGAACAGTGCACCGAAAAACCGAACAACTATAGCTTTCCGTGTGAGCTCTGCGTTCTCTTACTCCATAAAGATGATCGTTTCTCCCTAAACAGGTCTGCGTCAACAAAACATTTTCGCATTCGGAGGAGATAGTTGATGATTGAAATGTCGTGAGAAGATTCCGGCGCAATGAAAGAGGCCTTCGTTTTAATTATGTCCGTCCTAAATCGTGTATCATATCAGTGACAGTCTCTCCCCTTATTTCGCGATAATACAAAACGTCCTGCTCTTCTTCGAACTTTCTCGATGTACTCCGTTAATCCCATCTGGTAACTATCCCACACCGCTCTGCATCACTCCAAAAGCGGACGGACAAGTGTAGTGTAGACAGGCTCTTCAGTATATGTGCTACATTTTCTAACAGTTCTGCCAATAAAACGCAGTCTTTGGTTCGGCTTCCCCACAACATTTTCTACGTGTTTATCTACATCTACATCTACATCGATACTCCGCAAGCCAGCGTACGGTGCGTGGCGGAGGGTACCCTGCACCACTTTTCATTTCCCCTCCTGTTCGACCTGCAAATAGAGCGAGGGAAATGCGACTGTCTATATGCCTTCGTATGAGCCCTAATGTCTCGTATCTTATCACCGTCGTGTTCATGCGCATTGTATATTGGCGGCAGTAGAATCTTTCGGCAGTCAGCTTCACATGCCAGGTCTCTAAATTTTGTCAACAGTGTTTCTCGAAAAGAACGTCGCCTTCCCTCCAGGGATTCCTATTTGAGTTCCCGAAGCGTCTCCGTAACACTTACTTGCGTTCGAAGCTACCTGCAACAAATCTAGCCGCCCGACTCTTCCAATTTAAGTTGTTCGCAATTGTAATATCTTGGTGTTTAATTGAATTTACGGCCTTTGAGTGTGACTGATTTATCGTGTAACCGAAGTTCAGCGGATTCCTGTTAGCACTCACGTGGATGGACTCACTTAGAACACCTTCTTCAGCACGCACGGCACGGCGATCTACGTGACAGCGATGGGTGACACTTTTCTCCGGGCGGCAACTGAGGTGATTACCGTGAAGCCCCTGCTTCCCCCGACGTACCATATAAACAAGTGCTGGCGCCCGCTGGCGGACTAGAGGAGCAACGGGAGCACACGACACGCGCGCAGCTCCGAGACGCGGGCCGGCCGGCCGGCCATCCACTCACCACACCCGAGCTGACACAATGCGCGCGCTCCGCCATTGTCTGCCGGTTCGGTGTCTGCCGTGTCGCGCAGCCGGCCGCCAAATTGTCCCTGGGTAGGGTGGGGAGAGTAGAGAGAGGAGACGCCCGCCACAATCACTCAGCGGCGCTCGCCGCCGAGGACACTGGAGTTCCTCCCCAGGGGGCACTCAGAACTGAAAGCGAGCCTAGCCGCTTCAGATGCGCCACAGATTAGGTTGTACAATAGGTGTCTATTATAGACTGGTACCTGTTTTCAAACGTTTAATTAGAAGAGTGCAGAAATTTATTTTTATCTTCAGCGTTCTCGGCACCAAATCTATATCTATATCCATACTCCGCAAGCCACCTGACGGTGTGTGGCGAACAGTAACTTGAGTGCCTCTATCGGTTCTCTCTTCTATTCCAGTCTCGTACTGTTAGTGGAAAGACAGATGGTCGGTATGCCTCTGTGTGGACTCTCATCTCTCCGATTTTATCCTCATGGTCTCTTCGCGAGATACACGTAGGAGGGAGCAATATAGTGCTCGACTTCTCGGTGAAGGTATGTTCTCGAAACTTCAACAAAAGCCCGTACCGAGCTAGTGAGCATCTCCCTTGCAGGGTCTTCCACTGGAGTTTATCTATCATTTCGCGATTACTAAATGATCTTGTAACGAAGCGCGCTGCTCTCCGTTGGATCTTCTCTATCTCTTCTATCAACCGCCGGTCAGAGCGGCCAAGCGCTTCTAGTCGCTTCACTCTGGAACCGCGCCATCGCTGCGGTCGCAGGTTCGAATCCTGCCTCGGGCATAGCTGTGTGTGATGTCTTTAGGTTAGTTAGGTTTAAGCAGTTCTAACTTCTAGGGGACTTACGACCTCAGATGTTGCGTCCCACAGTGCTCAGAGCCATTCTTCTATCAACTCTGTGTGGTACAGATCCCACACTGGTGTGCAGTATTCAAGCGGGGGGCGAACAAGTGTACTATAACCTACTTCCTTTGTTTTCGGATTGCATTTCCTTAAGATTCTTCCAATGAATCTGTCTGGCATCTACTTTACCGACGATCAACTTTATATGATCATTCCATTTCAAATGACTCCTAATGCCTACTCCCAGATAATTTCTGGAATTAACTGCTTCCGTTTGTTGACCTGCTATATTGTAGCTAAATGATAAAGGATATTTCTTTCTATGTATTCGCAGCACATTACACTTGTGTACATTGAGATTCAATTGCCATTCCAAGCACCATGCATCAATTTGTTGCAGATCCTCCTGCATTTCAGTACAATTTTCCATTGTTACAGCCTCTCGTCATACTACAGCATCATCCGCAAAAAGCCTCAGTGAATTTCCGATGTCATCCACAACGTCATTTATATATACTGTGAACTGCAACGGTCCTACGACCCTCTCCTGCGGCACACCTGATTTCGCTCTTACTTCGGAAGACTTCTCTCCATTGAGAATGACATTCCGCGTTCTTTTATCTAGGAGCTCTTCAATCCAATCACACAATTGGTCTGTTAGTCCATATGCTCCTACTTTCTCCATGAAGCCTCTGTGGGGAACTGTATCAAACGCCTTGCGGAAATCGAGAAACACGGCATCTACCAGGGAACCCGTGAAAGCTATATTTCCCGGTCGCCAGGAAGTCCTATTCCATGACCTGCTATGTTACCGGACCTGAATACCCTTGGTTATTTCCTATGAGGATATCTAAAGTCACTTCTGTGTGCGACCCTTAGTTGCCAGAATTTTCGTGAGTTGGGTTGTTTGGGGAGAGAATACCAAACAGCGAGGTCCTCGGTCTCATCGGATTAGGAAGGAAGTTGGCCGTGCCCTTTCAAAGGAACCATCGTGGCATTTGCCTGTAGCGATTTAGGGAAATCACGGAAAGACTAAATGAGGATGCCCGGACGCGGGTTTGAACCGTCGTCCTCCAGAACACGAGTCCAGTGTGCTAATCACTGCGCCACCTCGCTTGGTCAGAATTTTCGTGTGTGATTTGAAACACACCAGGTATATTTGTTGGAGTGCGTCAGAATCTTGTTCGCCGATGTCATGCTTGCTCTGAGGTCACTTTCAGCACGTTTTGTAAGGTACATTGCAAATGGAACGTTCATTCTTCAATGATGGTATTTTCAGTTAGCTGTAACTAATGTAAATAAAGTACACAGTAATGGGATTTTATTCCTGTTATCTCCTAAAGCTGGCTTCTCCGACCTCAGATTCCGTACCTCACATTGTTCAATGGAGCATCCTCTATGGTCTATTAAATTTTTACACGGTTTACGGGAACCCCCTGCATACAGAAATGTTCCCTTCACCTTTCAGTATTCTTCTTCTGCAGCACTCGGCTTATGTGAAACTGAGAGTAGATTTTCTCAACTACAGAAGTTATAACAGAAAATTTCCTGTCAGAAGGGTCACAGTTCGTAACAGACGGAAAGTCATCGAGTACAACAGAAGTAATATCCGGCGTTCCTCAAGGAAATGTTATAGGCACTCTAGTTCCTGATCGATTAACGACATAGAAGACACTCTGAGTAGCCGTCTTAGATTATTTGCAGATGATGCTGTCATTAACCTCTTGTGAAGTCATCAGATGATCACAGCGAATTTCAAAATGATTTTGGTGTGATATCTGTATGGTGCGAAAATTGGCAATTTACCCTGAATAAAGGAGTGTGAAGTTACTCACATCAGTACTAAAAGAAGTTCACTAAATTTCGATTATGCGAAAAGTTACTCAAACCTGAAGGCAGTAAATTCAACTAAATACTTAGAGATTACAATTACAAATAACCTAAATTGGGACGATCACATAGTGTTGTGGGTAGAGCAAACCAAAGACTGCGATTCATTGGCAGAAGACTTAAAAGATGCAACAGGTCTACTAAAGAGACTGCTTACACCGCGCTTGTCCGCCATATTCGGGGAATATTGCTGTGCGGTGTGGGATCCGCCTCAGATGGGACTAACGGATGACACGGGAAAAGTTAAAAAGTTCTTTTTGTATTATGTCATATATGTCATATATGTAGCGACGCTGTGGCCGAATCCCAGTCAGATGTATGGGTCTGACGAACCACTGGATCTTTCGCAGCTGACGATGTAGAGAGGGGACAGATAGGTGCAACCGACACCTAATACAGTCCCTCCTCACGTCCCAATGGCTCTAGAAGGAGGCGAAGAGGAGCTCCATGACGGTACGGAAATTGATGCTGCTGTTGTGCCCACGGCCGTCTTTGTGATGGACGTCGAGAGTCACTCCCGTCACCCGACATGAAGACGCACTCCAGCGCTCCACAAAGAGGCGTGACAAGTGAAAGATAAGAACCGGTGCTCCCACGGCACAGTCGCGAGACAATGTGATCTCTCATCACCACGATGAGCTTCCGTTGGATCCATCCATACTGGATTCTGAGGCTTGTCCGTCCATCGAGCTTGGGCGCCCATTCTTACGAACGTGCAGAGGATATCCGGATGGCTACGGCAAGTTATGAAAGAGAGAGAGAGAGAGAGAGAGAAGGATACATATGTTGGTATGTACGTTTGATAAACCCCTCCCCTCAAAACTATTTCTCTCTTTCACACATCCTCTGTGTTACCACAGATGCGTCAGTGATCTCATTTGTACAAAGATTGCCTCTTGAATAAGTTCTAATAAATGTACACCAACCTGCAGTCTTCTATAGTTGTTCCCTGTGCAGAAAACAGCACGTAGGTCGTGAATCCGTAATCTTAAGCTTGTTAGACAATCTTAGCGAGGAATGATTATTTTAGAAATAATTTAATTTCCAATCAATTTGTTTGCATGGGATGCCACTCGCTTCTTATTGGCAGAACACGAGAAACTACACGTTTATATTACACTGTAGTCACAAATAATTTGTTCTTCAACAAAAGAAAGAGTTGGGTATTTTTGTACCCATATTTAGAAACTAGATAGTGGAAATTAAGTCCAAACATGTCTGTCCTCCGGCACTGCCAAACCAGCTCTGATATTACAGCCCAACCACTTCCCTTCCATCCAATTTAGGCACGATCCGAAGATCACGGAAGTGCTTTGTCTGCCTTTTCGTTCAGCAGTTGATTATTAGCGTCCTGGTTATTAATACTTGTGACATAATGGAATGATACCAAGCTATTTAGAGATATTTTAATCTCAAATGCAAGTAAATACGCTGTTTCGTTTGTCAACTAATAATAATAACAGAAGATTATCATTTTAGCGAGCAACTTCCGAATGCAGCAGCCAGTCGCGGAGAAGTGTCACCATTCCGTCATCGGTACCTCACACCACATTACGTCATCTTGCCACTAATGCGTTCTCAACTACTGTAAGAAGAGGTCGTTACACCCTAATATGATGCCCTCAAAGCCAAAAATATTACATGGTAAAGTCACTTGCTGTCAGAATCGGCCAAGGGCTCTGAGAAGTAAGATTTGCCCCACTGGAGCTGATGGATAGACTTCGGTGTTCAGGCATTGTATTTACGACAGACGCCCGCTGTAAGACATCCCCTGAACTAGCAATTTACTTCTGTTAAAAATACGATATGATGCCCTCACCTTCCCCCCTCACATCGGAGAACTGGGAGTTACCCACATTCGAGCAAAATCGGTGGCCCTTTACATCAACACTGTGTACTAGATGTGGACCCATCCTCGATTCCGTTTGTCTCCTCATTGACGAACTGGCTCCTCCATCCCGTCTGTCCCCTGTTGCACTCGCTCACACCACGCACACTCTCCCGTATCCTCGAATGTAGCTGTGTGCACACGAACACCTACGGCGTGTGATGTTGTGATGTTGTGATGTCATAGATTTCGCGGCCCCTCCAGCCGGAGGTTAGACTCCGCCCTGGGGCCGGCGCGCGCGCGCGCCCGCGCGCCCGTTTGTGTGTGTGTGTGTGTGTGTTTCAGTAGTGGGTATGTCTAGGGACTGATGACCTCAGTAGTTGTTTAGTCCCTTAGAAATTCACACACATTTGAAAGGCGCAATCCACGAGTGTCGTGGCTTACGATGTAGCGATTCGCCGAAAAATGTTTTACGACGGAGATTATCGCCAATTGGCATCTCGTGGTCAAGAAAAAGTTTCCGACAAAACGTAGGCGTAGCTGACTCTCCAACGTGCATGAAGTGTCGTGCAATGAGATGGATGAACATCACCAGGAATGTGGACCGTTGTGGATGCGTGGCTTCTAATTCAGATGAGAATGCTTGATTTCTGTCTCTGGATGCCGCCTCACAGGATCAAGCCCGGAATACTCCATCGTCCGGTTAAAACCTAATTTCCCCAATCAGACACATACAATGTACTGGATCAAAGGACATTTTCGGGAAGGTCTCAAAGATGTGCTTGTCTTTTTGATACTTTTTTTACAGGAACAAGACATTCAACTGCAATACCGTTCCAGATACCGAATTTCTTGAACAAGTTATTCAAGGGTTCCTCCCCTCCCCCTCCAGCTGTTCGATACTGCCAGGTAGGGAAAGTCGCTGATGGCACTGACTTTAATCTCGAAATGGACAACCGAACGAAACTGTATACCTAGAAGACATATCCAGAGTTCTCACTCTGGAGAGCTGGGACCAGACAGTGTTTATTCTCTGATTTCCTTTTTCCGAGTGGTTGTCGTTCTAACATTGTACTGCTGGAAAGGTAACCTTAATTTGATTGCATTCTGTTTTATATTGTTTACTAATAAATACAACGCTGTCACACAGGTTTCATGTCATGCTGTAATTTTATTATGTACTCTATTGTTCGGACCATATGCACACACTAACTTATAAAGAAAATACTAAAAAAATTAAAAAGGAAAGATGTTAGTCACAAGAGAAAAATGTAGTGACATTTCTCTTGTTAAAATCGTGCATTACATTTTCCACCTTGTCTTTATGGCAAATTTCATTTAATTTTGATGGGTAGGGAAGAAAGCTCCGTGATCGATGGATCGCCGGATCGCGTTCCGCTCTTCTTTTCTTTTACTTCCATTTTATAACATTCGTCGTTTTATTCCATAAACACATTTAAAACATAATATGATAAGATACGTTCTTTGCATGAACTATTATTGTATTTCCAATGTTTTTAGGCCGTTTATTAATTTTTATTATTACAATATATGTTACGCGACCTGAATATCTACAGGCAAGTCAAAAAATTTTAACAGGCGCCTTCAAAGTTGTTCATGGTTGATTGTCAATTGACGAGAAATTTTTTCTCGTTTATATGCTATTAAAATACGTTGAATAGTGCATCGCCAATTTTCGGTACAAAAATTTACAAACATGTTGGGTTCCACATGGTTGGCATCCAAACTGTTGGAGCAAAGAGAAATTTTTCAAAATGTCAGTGAGCTATAGTTTTCCTTAAAAACGCTGAGGATTCCATGTGCATGCAGAATATTGCATTCATTCGATGTATAAAATGCCATTTTAATTTACGTTTCTTTCTGAAAAATATCACACTATGAGTTGTAATGTTAAATGACATTTGGCTGTTAATCGTTCACTACCGCCATATTGCGGCATACCGCAGCACATTGTACTTATTACTGAATAAAGTTACTTGCACCTTTGTTTATCGATGTCTGAGTTGGGCTTTCCAAGCCTCTTCCTCGTCCTTGAAACCCGTGTCCGTAGATGGACGAGTCCAGGTGCAGTTATCGGTGCCCTAGCCTATTGAAGGTGCAGGTATTTCCGAAATAAAGACAGGCATATATTTTCAAGGAAAGTTAATGCAATTAGCCATTTACTAGTCGACAGTTACAAATATATTTTTCTTTGAAACTTCCTGGTAGATTAAACTGTGTGCCGGACCGAGGCTCGAACTCGGGACCTTTGCCTTTCGCGGGCAAGTGCTCTACCAACTGAGCTACCCGAGCACGACTCACACCCCGTCTTCACAGCTTTAATTCCGTCAGTGCCTAATCTCCTACCTTCCAAACTTCACAGAAGCTCTCCTGCGAACCCTGCAGAACTAGCTTTCCACGAAAAAAGTAGGAACATACTATAACTGAGAATTTACGAACTGCGTACATGACAAATTACTGTCTTCTTCGTATCTGTATAAGTATGACAAACATTGGTCTGAAGTTAATACTGGCGTTAGCTACTGACAAATGAAAATATTGTATAAATTTTTCTTCCATTTGTTATATGGCAAATGTTGCACATAAGTTTAAAATTTGTACATAATATTCCTTCGCCTGGACGGTTGTATGCGCAGGTTGATAGCAAATAGCTCTCTCACACGTACGAATTAACAACTTGTATGAAGCTGACTTTTGACCTGTTTTATATGGGCGATTTATGGCCAAGTGTGCGTAGTAAGGTGATCGACATATTGTACGAAAGCCTTTTCTTGTAAAAACTGTCACATTCTGGACAATACGAGGCCTGACCTTATCCTAATGAAGTTCAGCCCACCCAACAACTTCTGTTCTCTTGTGTGATATGTGATTCGTATTCAGTTGGCTCTCACCGTGCCGGTGGAAAGGGTAATACGAAAGTCTTAACTATCACTTCCAAACAGCAAATCTTCAAACATGAAATGTGGTTGTGGTGTTCGTCTTCTCTACGTATTCACCCTTTAGTGCGACACGTTTCTCGCAACAATGGATGACATTTTGAACATTATGGTTATGGAAGCCTGGGTTATGGACCGACAGGAAACATTTCAGCTTACAAGACACTTTGTCGTCAACCTGGAAATGCCTGTGACTAATGTATTTTGTATCAGTTACGTCAGGATTTGGCTATGTCCTGTCGTGGACCAAAACACCCCCTTGACCAGCTTTTCGCGTTGTTTCTTACTATCATATAGTCTTGATCAACACGTTTCTACGAAATTACTATGCTCTAACTCTGGATGGTTGCATACCTTACAAGTGGAAGACATCATTCAAATGAAAGTTATGCTCCCATTACGAGCATAATCTGATAGTACTACAATTAAGCAGTCAAAAGAAAGCCCTCTGGAACAACCACCCCAATAATCACTGGGACTTCGCCTTTTTCTGCGAAGGTGAATCAACGCGTTTCCACTATTCCTTTGCTTCTTTCTCTCTCGGTCGTCTTGATACATCCAGCAGTCATCCAGGTTCATCATTCAGCTAAAGAAGTCATCTGCAGTGGCTTGAAACAGCTACTGCGCCGTTTAGCAGTCTTCTTGAATGGGCGTCAACAACCGAGGAACGTAGCAGGCGGCAACCCTTGTCACGTTTAAAAAGTTGTGCAAGGTGTTGAACGCTGATCGATGTCCCTCCCCCCTCCCCCCCCCCCTCCCACCCTCCCCCCCTCAGGTGACTCGCCACTATTTGGCGGGTTCGTGCTTGGCTACCACAGGACCCCAGCCTTTGCAGCATTTTTTCTCTTCCGTGTTGCATGTCTATCCTCTTGCTATTCTTTTTCCCCTCCATTGGGGAACAAGTTGTGGGGTATTGTTGGGACTATCATGCATTGTGTCGCTGATGCTTGAACAGTCCCACCTTTGTTTTTTCACTCCCTTTTCCTTTCTTTGTTTCCCATCTCTCGTTCCTCCGCTTCGACGTTTGACGATCCTCCTTCTTCTTTTTCCTCCCTGTGCGCACCTGAAGGCTGGCCCACAAATGTGATGCATAACAGGTGACTGGGTAACACGTAATTCCCAGCTCCAGGTAGACAGGTAGTGTTTGCATGTACCCCCTGGTACAGGCCAGGCCCATGAAGGGGTGATGGTCTGAGCTGTAACCTTCCCAAATTGCTGATTAGTCCCTCTGTCACTTGTTCAGGAGGTGTCACCTGATGAGTGAACAATCACCTAAGGTGGGTGCACCTGCTTGTGAAGGGAGCCCACAGTTGGAAGGAGCACACCATCAGAGATGCTGACAATCATGGGGGGATTTCCATGCGATGAGTCAATCATCTTCCCAGTTAATGTCTACAAAATGTGAACATAATGAGGCTGATGATGCAGAGACCTAATTCCCGCTGCACCACAGTTCTTTGTGGTCTCACATACCGAAGACTGTCAATCCTTTGCCCCAGTTAATCGGTTTATTATTCAGAAAGGTGTAGATTCACTTGCTGGCCCTGTGAAGTCCTGCTCTCGTTTACAGAATGGCACTTCGCTTTTGGAGACCACTTATGATTCTCAAGCACAAAAACTGCTTGCTGCCTTGTTTCTCCATGGATACGTTGCTCCTGTCGAGGCCCACAGAACTTTGAAGTCTCCCAATGGTGTAATTTGCACCAGGCTGCTCGACTGTCTGAGGCCGAAATACAATCGTACCTCTCTGGTCAGAGTGTCATTGCCATTCATCATGTAATGAAAAAGGTAGATTCCACCATAGTGTCCACACACACACTCTTTCTCACCTTCGACAGGATGGTGACTCCATCCAAGCTCAAAGCAGGCTATGAAAGTATCACCATCCGGCCATACATTCCGAACCCGATCCACTGCTACCACTGTCACCGCTTCAACCACAACCTGTCTTCCAACAGGCATCTGTGGCTCTCTTTGTTGACGATTTTGCCATCTATTGCAGTTCTCAACGGACCTGTCTGAACGGTGTCTTCAGCGCTGTCTTGATCGTCTTTACTCTTGGAGCATCGACAATGGCTTTGATTTTTCCACCGACAAAACGGTCTGTATGAATTTCTGGCGGCGCAAACCGTTTCTGCCACCATTTCTACATCTTGGGTCTGTTGCCCTTCCGTTCGTTTCAACTACGAAATTTCTGGGGCTTATGCTCGAAAGCAAACTCTTTTGGTCCTCCCATGTGTCTTACCTGGCAGCGTGCTGTACGCGGTCCCTCAATCTCCTACGTGTCTTCAATGGTACTTCCTGGGATTCCGATCGAACTACCCTCCTCCGTTAGTTCCGATCCATTGTCCGTTCGAAACTAGACTATGGATGCTTCGTTTATGCATCTGCACGACCAACCCTCTTACGCCATCTCAACACTGTCCACCATCGTGGCATCCATGCAGACACGGGCGCCTTTTACACCAGTCACGTTGAGGGTCTGTATGCTAAAGCTGCTGAACTACTGTCCTACCGCTGTGACTTTCCCCTCACCAGGTATGCGTGCTGTTTGTCTGCCACGCTTGACCACCCCTCCTATGCGTCCTTCTTTGATGATTCCTTTCATCGTAGGGGCTCGTCCCTCTTCTCTATTACCTCCTCGAGTCCGCTTTCGGCACTTGTTACGGAGGTTTAACTTCACACTACCTGCGACTTTCCCAGTGGATGTAAACCCTTTACCTTCGTGAAGTGGCCCATGTTAACTTTGGCTTTCTTTAGCTTCCTACTTCAGCCTCGGTTATCGCCTCCACTTTCACTATCTTCGCACGGAATGTTGTGATAGTACCTTTGTCTTCACATATGGCTCCCAGACTGCCCGTGGGGTCGGATGTGTCTTCATCACTGCCTCCAGTGTCTTTCGATATTGGCTTCCGGCACACTACTCAATATTTACAATAGAGATCTTCGCCTTGTAACAGACCACGGAGTACATCGGCGACAGAACCTTTCCAATTGTGTCCTCTGCTCAGACTCACTGCCCCCAAAGTCTGTGTGCTGTACACTACTCATCCCTTACTGCAGCGGGTCCACGAAAACTGTCACTATCTCACTCTTGATGGAGCCAGTGTCATGTTTCTGTGGGTCCCTGGTCATGTTGGTCTGCCAGGAAACGAGGCTCTGGAAGCGCGCGCCGCGGAATTTGAATCTGCGCCAGACGTCATGGACGTCGAAGACCCATAGAGGTCTCTGCACCGTAAGCTGTGGCTCGCGCGCGCCTCATAGTCCGCTTTTAGTGTGGGGGCGCCACAGTGGAACAAGTGGTCCCAGCGGCCAATAGCGGCGCCCCCGAGAGCGTACTAAAGCGCCGGCCACTCGCTCGACCAGAGCTCCTCTCCCACCCCCACGTGTCTCCTGCCTCTTCGTGAACCCACTGATGCCCCTCCTCTCTTCATCCCGCCGCTTCCCCAGCTGCCCCTTGCTCTCCCCTCCTTTTCCATACTCTCTGACCTTTTCCCTTGACAGGTCCCACATGGCAGCTTTTATAGTGCGTCGTGTGTGCTCCAAGTGGGTTTTAAGTGTGTTGTTCCGGAGTGTTTCTACTACTGTGGCCGACTTTTAACCTGTGCCTGCGCATTCACAGTCTTCTCTGTGTTTCAAGAATCGCCAATTGTGTTTTTTAACTTTCTGGTGACTTTTTTGAACTGTCCCCCCATGAACGTCTCCATGTCAGTGTATATTTTACCTCCATTTTCTCCCCTTACTCTGTTTTATGTTCCCCTTTTTGGTCTCCTTATGTATGTATCATTTTATTCTTATTTTAGTTGTAGTGTCACTGGGCTGAAGAGCGGCGGATTGTGCCGCTGACAGCACTTATAAGTAAAAGCACTTACATGTAAAACATTCTCGGTATTGTTGCAGCGTCAGTTCTGGATAAAATCTCGAGCTTTCGACGATTACCTCCATCGTCATCGTCAGGAGCAATTGACTGTCGACACTGTTGCTGTGGTGACCTTTTTTATAGCCCGTTGACGGCTTCTGATTGGTCGGCTTATGATTTGTTGGCGATTACGTGCTGCTGTCTCAGACGGTGTCACTGTGTGCGCTGGTGGCGCCACCGCTTCCGTTTGAACGTAAACCTTGGATGGAACGTCTCTGCTGCTTCTCTGCGTCAAACGCTTGTTTCCATGCACAGATCAGATGGTATCCGCTATCAAGTTTAATGTTCTTTTGGCTCATTCTTATTTCAACAACCTCCTTAATAACAGAATCCCAGTACGTGGAGTCATGGGACAGAATGTTTGTTTCATCGAACGATAGTTTGTTGGTTCGTGAGGTTGTGCTCCGCAATTACCGATTTCTCGAGTTCTCTATTTTTGATGTGGCGTTGGTGTTCTTCACAGCGGTCTGAAACGGTACGAATATTCTGACTTGTATAATTGCTTCCACACCCACAGGGTATATTGTAAACTCCAGGGTCCCTGAGGCCCGAGATTTTCCTTAACAGGGCGCATCATCTCCTTAATTTTCTTAGGAGGACGAAAAATTGGTCTTATACCTCGTCTACGAAGAACTCATCCTATTTTGCTGCAAATCTCGCCACAAAAAGGAAGAACCGCAATCGGTGTTTCATCCTGTGAGTGTGCAGAATTTTCACGTTTCCTTTCTTTATATCGCGTGCACCATAGCCATTCTTTCGGAACACGTACTTGAGATGGTTAATCTCGGACCTTAAGTGGTCGTCGTCATAAACAGTTTTTGCTCTATATACCAACGTGTTCAAAACGGCTCTCTTCTGAGCAGGGTAATGGAAACTCTGTGCATTACGGTATAAATCTGTATGCGTCGGCTTACGGTGTACAGAGTGGCCAAGACGCCCGTCCGCCTGTCGTACTAACACGTCTAAGAAAGCCAGTCTCCCTTCCTTCTCCATCGCGACAGTAAACTGGATGTTCGATTGTATGCTGTCCATGTGTTCAGTGAATTGTTAGAGAGCTTCTGCGCCGTGTGGCCAGATCATAAATGTATCGTCAACGTAACGATAAAATAAGGATGGACGGAGGGGAGCCGAACTGAAGCGGCAAGAATACCGAGAATGTTTCACATATAGTCCCTTCATACCGGTCTCCAAACAACGTAGTCTCAACTTATGATTCACAGTTCTTCACAAAGAAATAGTCTGCAGTTTATCCTTCGCTATTCATGCTTGCCCGACCATAACGAAAGTGTGTGAGCCAGCTAACGTGTGTGACATATAATCGTGTATTATTACAAAGTCATCATGGACGGATGATATGTTGTCCCCCTCCAAGTGAAGAGGACAAATTACAGCACGATACTAAAATTTACCTTCAGGTTCTCTGGCGCTATGTACGGTATTGTGGTGCGCTGATTTCGGTGTGTTCCAGGACTACTGACTTTTTTGCTAAGATGGGAATAGCAGTCATGTTGCTGGAGACGCTAGCATTCTGAATGGTTAACTGCGGCCCGCCACGAATTCATCTCTTGTGCGAACATCTTTGTCCGAGACAGCGCTTACACTTTAAGGGCTCAACTATTTGTTGGATGCAGTCCAACTTTCTTTTTCCTCCAAAAGTTTTTACCTCTTCAACTCCCACTGGTACTGTGTGTGTTACTCTCTGGGGTTTTTAACACATGCCCTACCATCCTGTCACTACTTCCTGTAGGAGTTACACATCTTTCTTATTCGTCAATTTTCCATGAAAACTCCTCAGTCCTTACCAGCCCTCGTAATTTGTAGTATTCTTCTATACCAACACATCTAAAACGCTCCAATTCCCTACCTTTCGGTTTTTTCCACAGTGCATGAATTACTACCGTACAAAATTATGCTTCAAACGTAAATTCTCACAAATTGCTTCCACAAATTATTTGCACAAGTAGACTTCTTTTGGGCAGGAACGTCCTCTTCGCTTGTCATAGTCTGCTATTGCTTCAGGCGTGGAGGAATTCCTCCCTTCGTCTACCTCACGTGGAACAATTTTGACCTGAAGTTTATAGCTATTATCATTATGATACTCCTTATACCTTTTGTTTTGCTTCAGTTTTTTCTCAATGCCAGTTCTATACTCATTAGAATGTTCATTCCACTCAACACGGCCTGCAATTCTCATGTCATCTTTGCAGGGGTTAGCGAATTTTATCACTGACGTTCTGTCACCCTGAAATTTAATCCCACTCCTGAAACTTTCCTCTATTTCCATCATTGCTTCTTAGACGTATGGATTGAATAGTATGGTTCCAAGACTGCAACCGTTATACCCTTCTTAATGCAAATACTACTGTCTTGTTCTATTATTCTGTTTGTGGCCTCTTCATTCTTGCACATATTGTGTATTTAACATCTTTCCCAGTTAATTACTCCTGTTTCCCCAGATTTTCGAACATCTTGGGCCATTTTATATTGTTGAACGCATGTTTATGTCGACAAATCGCATGAACTTACTTTCCTTAAGTCCTGTCAACAATCCCAACATGAGAATTGCGTCTTTGGTGCCTTTGGTGCCAGACTACTGGTCGATACGATATTGAAATTCCTGTGTTATCCGGAAGATCGGTGCAATGTTCCCATGCATGCATTTCCAAAGAAACATTGCAGCAACTTTCAATCAAAATGTCTCCCCTGTACGGGAACACGCATGATGATGTAGGAGGTCAGGCTGTAGAAACATGGTTGACGACACTGGAAGCTTGAGTCTGGACCGTGTAGCGAGCTCGGATACCCTGATGGTAAAGCGACTGCTCACGAGAAGCGATAAAGCCGGTTTCGAGTCACGGTCCGGCATAAACTTTCATTGCCGTCATTCCATTATACAGCTGATGGCTGTCCATGTTCGCAACTGAGAATATATTTCACGTTAACTGGCCGTCATTTAACCAATTCTCACTACTCTTCTTAGCCCTTCGGATACATGAGATGTTAATGTAATGTAGTTGTGACAGTTGTATGCGTGGACGATATCTTTCCCAAAATCTCATGCTATGTTTCCGAACTCATAGATTTTACTAACAAACTTGAATGTTAGTTCGGTTGCCGCTTACTCCAATGATAGCAGGAATTCCAAAACACTGTACCTATCCTTCAAGCTCTGATGACAAGTCTTTATAGGCTCCAATTGGCTACTTCAGGATCTATGATGTCTTTCCTGTCGCCTCCCATTTCTTCTTTCATAAGGTTAAGAGACGAGTAGTCCCTTCATCGAAGCCGTGAATGTACTCTTTCTACCTCTGATTGTAGCAGTGCAATTAACATTGCACTGTTGATGGTGAAGCTATTATTTTCTCAAAATTTTGTTCCGATATTTCTACATGCTGAGTCGGTTCTTCGGACGCCCGTTTCTTTTACGGTTTCTCCACCATTTTTCCTGGAGCCATTGACCATGCCCGATGTTACAATTCATGCTGAAGTCGGGCAACCAAGAACTGACACCTTAAGAGTAAGGGTCGATATTCGACCACAGTGGTCACTAGAACATTACAATCAATCTAATTTCACACCCAAGAAATAATGACAAAGATTACCGAAATGCTGAACAAGTTGCAATAAAAAGGAAGAAAAAGTTCCAACACACTCAAATATACAATCCACAAGGGTAGTTCACACAGAGAGGAAGCAAATATAGTAGTACAGAGCGACGGAGAAGAGTGCGCAAACCAGCCAAACGCTTGCAAGTCTATCACCGGAGCACACGTGGCAAAATCCACTAACAGAAGTACCTTACCCAAAGATAATGTACGTCGCGTGGTTACTATAGAAAATCAACGTGCTCACGACGCCGACATCGACAGACGTTCACTTCTGAATCCGCCTTCCGCTGTGACTGAGTGGTTCTAGGCGCTTCAGTACGGAAACGCGCTACTGCTACAGTCGTAGGTTCGAATCCTGCCTCGGGTATGGATGTTTTTGATTTCCTTAGGTTAATTAGGTTTAAGTAGTTCTCAGTTCTAAAGGACTGATGGCCTCAGATGTTAAGTCCCATTGTGCTTAGAGCCATTTGTACCATTTTGAACTGGAATGAGATTTTCTCTGCAGCGGATTGTGCGCTGATATGAAACTTCATGCCAGAATAAAACTGTGTGCCAGGCCGAGATTCGAACTCGCGATTTGCCTTTTGCTGGCAAGTGTTCTACCTTTTGAGCTACCCAAGCACGACTGACGCCAGGAAGTCTGATATCACTTCACACTCAGCTGCAGATTGAAAATCTCATTCTGGATATATCCCCCAGGTTCTGGCTAAGACATGTCTCCGCAATATCCTTTCTTTCAGGAATACTAGTTCTGCAAAGTTCGCAGGAGGGATGTAAAGTTTTGAAGGTAGGAGACGAGGTACTGGCAGAAGTAAAGCTATGAGGATGGTGCGTGAATTGTGCTTGCCCGCGAAAGGCAAAGTTCCCGAGTTCGAGTTTTGGTCTGGCACATAGTTTCAATCAATTTTGAGCTTCCAAATCCAAATAGCCAATCGGGTGCATCAGCGTAGAGGACAAAACTCCACACCAGCACGGCCCCGTACAAATACCCGTACAAATAACCATACATTTCGACCATCAACAGCCTATTCGTCCCCTAATTGCCCCCCTCACGGTTCGTCAAACGTTTCTCCCCCTCACTGCCCCACCGTCCGTCAACAACCTGCCTCCAACTCGTTCTAACCAAAGAGCCAACTACAAGAAGACCAAAGTGCCACCAGATGGCGTGACAGAAAACGGATTGCGTCAGTGATCAAAGATATAACAGTTTGAGAAAAGAGCGGACACCACCCAAAATTATCAGTCGGTACGGTACAGTCTTGTAGTCTCTTCTCTCAGTACAAAATTGACTCAAAACTTCGCTACATAGGTCAAACTGTCGCGCCGCTGGCTCTGTACTGGGGCGATTCTGTCGTCTTTGGCGATGACTGGAGACTGGGCGAGCGGCACTCTGCTCAGACGTAAGTCTTCAGCACTGGCGGCGGGGGGCGTGTCTACCCCGTCGTCTCTAATTGGTCGCTGCGTCTGGGAGCGACTGTGCTTGCTTGTGGTTCCGTCGTGAGGTACCAACTTTGCCACTGTACCTCGTTCTTCGGGCGAAGCCTCACTTTAAAGAACAATGTTTGATACTAGTATATTTTTTTCGGGCAGGGTGCCCTCTTTGCCTGTGCGAGTAGGCTTGTAACGTCCACCTTGCTTCGTCCGCATTGGTATTTTGCTTCCAAGGCAGAGCAATTCCTTCGCTTCGCCTATTTCTTGCTACCCAGTTTCGATATCGAGATTTATCGATAAACTCATTTCCACCACTCCTCACAACTTCCGTCTTTCTTCGATGTACTGTGTATCCATAGCGCATGCTCATTAAACTGATCATTATGCTTATCAGATACTGCAGTTGCGAACAGCAATGTCACCAGTGAATCACACCATGCTGAATGTCACTGGTACTCCAAAATTGTTCTTTCAATCATTGCCTCTACGAAGTTCTGATTGAACATTTGGTTCAATAGTCTACACTGAGGTGACACAAGTCATGGGATATATTCTAATAGCCGGCCGCTGTGGCCGAGCGGTTCTAGGCGCTTCAGTCCGGAACCACGCTGCTGCTACGGTCGCAGGTTCGAATCCTGCCTCGGGCATGGATGTGTGTGATGTCCTTAGGTTAGTTAGGTTTAAGTAGTTCCAAGTTCTAGGGGATTGTTGACCTAAGATGTTAAGTTCTATAGTGCTTAGGGCCATTTGATTCACTTTTTATCTTCGAATATTGTCGGACATCGTTTTTCCCGGTGCAGTGCAGCATCTCGACGTGGCATGGGTTTAACAAGTTGTTCGAAGTTCCCTGCAGAAATATTGAGCCATGCTCCTCTATTACCGTCCATAATTGTGCAAGTGTGGCCGGTGCGGGACTTGGTGCAAGAACTGGCCTCTCGATTACGCGCGATAATTGTTCGATGTGATTCACGGCGGGCGTTCTGGGTGGCCAAATCATTTGCTCGAATCCTGCACACTATTTATCAAACCAGTCGCAAACAATTCTGGTCCGGTGACAACGCAAACTTTCACAAAAATTCCGTCGTTCTTTAGGAACATGAAGTCCATGAATGTCTGCAAATGGTCTCCAAGTAGACGCATATAACTATTTCCAGTAAATGATCAGTTTAATTGAACCAGGGGTTCCAGTCCATTCAATGTAAACACAGCCTACACCATTATGGCGCCAACACCAGCTTACACAGTGCCTTGTTGAAAACATGGACCCATGACTTCTTGGGCCCTTCCCTACACTCGAACCCTACCATAACCTCTGGCCAACTGAAACCAGGGGCTCATTTGACCAGGCCACGATTTTCCAGTAGTCTAGCGGGCAAGCGATATGGTCAGTAGACATATCTGCAGAAACAGCGGCGGTTGTCTGCTGCTATAGGCTATTAGCGTCGAATTTCACTGCACTGTTCTAACGGATTCGGTCGTCGTATGTCCCACAATGGTTTCTTTTGCTATTTCATGCAGTATTGCTTGTCTGTCAGCACTGTCAACTCTACGCAAACGCTTCTCGTTTCTATCGTTACGTGAAAGCCGTCTACCACTACGTTGTCATGCCAGAAATCTGGTATTGTCAGCACTGTCTTGACGCTGCGGATTTCGGAATACTGAACTCACCAACGATCATCGAAATGGAATTTCCTAAGCGTCTAGCTCAAACTACCATTCCGCTTTCATAGTCTGTTAATTCCTATCTAGCGGCCATTATCATGCCCGATATCTTTCTACATGAATCACCGGTGTACAAAAAACGGCTCCACCAATGCACTGCCCTTTCATACCTCGTGAACACGTGCAAGTAGCTAGCCTTCGACTTGTTACCTCAGTGTACACTACTTGTCCTTAAAATTTGCTACACCACAAAGATAACGTGTTACAGACGCGAAATTTAGCTGACAGGAAGTAAATGCTGTAATATGCAAATGACAAACTTTTCAGAGCATTCACAAAAGATTGACACGGTTGCCTCACGTACAATATGCTGACATGAGGAAGGTTTCCAACCGATTTCTCATACAAAAACAGCAGTTGACCGGCGTTGCCTGGTGAAACGTTGTTGTGATGCCTCGTGTAAGGAGGAGAAACGCTTACCTTCACGTTTTCGAAGTTCATAAAGGTCGGATTGTAGCCTATCACGATTGCGGTTTATCGTATCACTACATTGCTGCTCGCGTTGGTAGAGATCCAATGACTATTAGCAGAATATGGAATCGGTGGGTTAAGGAGGGTAATACGGAACGCCGTGCTGGATCCCAACGGCCTCGGATCATTAGCAGTCGAAATGACAAGCATCTTATCCGAATGGCTATAGCCGATCGTGCAGCCACGTTTCGATCCCTGAGTCAACTGATGGGGATGTTTGCAAGACGACAACCATCTGCACGAACAGTTCGACGACGTTTGCAGCAGCATGGACTATCAGCTCGAAGACCATGGCTTCGGTTACATTTGAAGTTGCATCACAGACAGAAACACCAGCAATGGTGTATTCAACGACGAACCTGGATGCACGAATGGCAAAACGTCATTTTTTCGGATGAATCCAGGTTCTGCTTACAGTATCATGATGGTCGCACCCGTGTTTGGCGACATGGCGGCGAACGCACATGGGAAGCGTGTATTCGTCATCGCCATACTGGCGTATCACCCGGCGTGGTGGTATGGGGTGCCATTGGTTACTCGTCTCGATCACCTCTTGTTCGCATTGATGGCACTTCGAACAGTGGACGTTACATTTCAGATGTGTTATGACCTTTGGCTCTACCCTTCATTCAATCCCTGCGAAACCTTACATCTCAGCAGGATAATGCACGACCGCATGTTTGAGGTCCTGTACGAGCCTTTTTGGATACAGAAAATGTTCGACTGCTGCCCTGGCCAGCACATTCTCAGATGCCTCACCAATTGAAAACGTCTGGTCAATGGTGGCCGAACAATTGGCTCGTCACAATACGCCAGTCACAACTCTTGATGAACTGTGGTATCGTGCTGAAGCTGCATGGGCAGCTGTATCTGTACACGCAATCCATACTCTGACCCCATGCTCAGGCGTATCAAGGCTGTTATTACGGCCAGAGGTGGTTGTCTGGGTACTGATTTCTCAGCATCTATGCACCCAAATTGCGTGAAAATGTAATCACATGTCAGTTTTAGTATATTTGTGCAATGAATACCTGCTTATCATCGGCATTTCTTCATGGTGTAGCTATTTTTTATGGCCAGTAGTGTGTATCCCTGCTTCATACTCCACAGCATCCTAAACTGACGAGTGCCCTCATTTCAATGGGATTCAATGTTCTTTTTTTGATGAATTATATTGTACAACTAGACATAGAAACGTATGTCTGTGTAAGTGGTTGCAAGGATGGCTGTTGGACTGCCAAGGTGGGGGTACTGGAGAATAAGAATTTTTGATTACTGTCGTTCCACAGTAGCGATCATACGTTTTTGCCAGAGTTAGCGAGGTAGCGGAATATTTGGGATTAAAGCGAGTACTCGCTGCAAACCCACATAATACGGCGTCACTGTTGCATTAATCTTGGCGCGGAGCGAATGAAGTGCTCGCACATAATTACTCGGGCTGGTGCGGTGTGAGTGACGCGAAGTATTTGCAATGCAGAGCGGTGGCGCCAGCCACCTGTGAGCACGTGCATTCCGCGCGCCCCCAGCCGCCGGTATGTGCGCCTCCCTCTCATTAAAAATGCAGCCCCCTCCCCCCCCCCCCCACCCCTCCCCCCAGAAACACTGTGCGCCACGCCGTATCGCAGCCCGCCACGCACCGCCCGCGCAACGCCGCGCCACGCAATCAAGGGCCCGTTCCTGCGTTCTCCGCTGCCGTGCCGCGCTTGGACCGGAATAAACGGCCGCGTGCCTGCCTGCAGCGGCAGTGCCGCGCTCTTCTGCTCCGTCCCCTGCTAATGAAACACGGTGTTTACCTCACACACCGCCGCTTTCCGTGACCAGGAATCCCTGGCCGCTCCATGTCTCTCCTTGCCTCGATGACGCCGACAGTAACGTACCAAGAGCTAGTAGTTCTCTTAACAACTAATTTTACGACGAAACGTCCTGGCAGATTGAAACTGTACGACATTCCGAGCCTCGATCTCTAGACCTTTGCCGGCAAGTGATTTACTTACCGGATAATCAAAAAGGCAGTACCTACATCTACATCCATACTCCGTAAGCCACCTGACGGTGTGTGGCGGAGGGTACCTTGAGTACCTCTATCGGTTCTCCCTTCTATTCCAGTCTTGTATTGCTCGTGGAAAGGAGGATTGTCGGTATGCCTCTGTGTGAGCTCTAATCTCTGATTTTATCTTCATGATCTCTTTGTGAGATATACGTAGGAGGGAGCAATATATTGCTTGACTCTCCGGTGAAGGTATGTTCTCGCAACTTTAACAAAAGCCCGTACCGAGCTACTGAGCGTCTGTCCTGCAGAGTCTTCCACTGGAGTTTATCTATCATCTCCGTAACGCTTTCGCGATTACTAAATGATCCTGTAACGAAGTGCACTTCTCTCCGTTGGATCTTCTCTATCTTTTCTATCAACCCTATCTGGTATGGATCCCACACTGATAAGCAGTATTAAAGTATGCTGTAACCTACTTCCTTTGTTTTCGGATTGCGTTTTTTAGGATTCTTCCAATGAATCTTTCTGGCATCTGCTTTACTGACTATCAACTTCATATGATCATTCCATTTTAAATCACTCCCTATGAGTACTCCCAGATAATTTATGGAATTAAGTGCTTCCAGTTGCTCACCTGCTATTTTGTAGTTAAATGATAAGGGAACTATCTTTCTATGTATTCGCAGGACATTACACTTGTCTACATTGAGATTCAATTGCCATTCCCTGCACCATGCGTTAATTCGCTGCTGATCCTCCTGCATTTCAGTACAATTTTCCGTTGTTACGACATCTCGATACAACACAGCATAATCTGCAAAAAGCCTCAGTGAACTTCCGATGTCATCCACAAGGTCGTTTATGTATTCACGATGTGAATAGCAAAGTTTCTATGACACTCCCCTGCGGAACACCGGAAATCACTCTTACTTCGGAAGATTTCTGTCCATTGAGAATGATATGCTGCGTTCTGTTATCTAGGAACTCTTCAATCCAATCACACAATTGGTCTGGTAGTCCATATAAATTTGAAAACTGAATAAATCACGGAATAGTGTAGATAGATAGGTACAAATTGACACACATGCTTGGAATGACATGGGGCTTTATTAAAACCAAAAAATACAAAAGGTCAAAAAATGCCCGACAGATGGCGCTTCATCTGATCAGAATAGCAATAATTAGCATAACAATGTAAGACAAAGCAAAGGTGATGTTCCTTACAGGAAATGCTCAAGATGTCCACCATCATTCCTCAACAATAGCTGTAGTCGAGGAATAGCGTTGTGAACAGCACTGTAAAGCATGTCCGGACTTACGGTCAGGCATTGGCGTCAGATGTTGTCTTTCAGCATCCATAGAGATGTCGGTCGATCACGATACACTTGTGACTTCAGGTAAAGCCAAAGCCAATAATTCCACAGACTGAGGTCTGGGGACCTGGGAGGCCAAGCATGACGAAAGTAGCGGCTCAGCACACGATCATCACCAAACGACGCGCGCAAGAGATCTTTCACGCGTCTAGTAATATGGGGTGGAGCGCCATCATGCATGAACATCGTACATTCCGCCAGGTGTTTATCAACCAGGCTGGGGATGATGCGATTCTGTTACATATCGGCGTACCTCACCCGTCACGGTAGCAGTTACAAAACGAGAATCGCGCATTTCCCCTGGCCGAGCGGTTCTAGGCGCTACAGTCTGGAACCGCGCTACCGCTATGGTCGCAGGTTCGAATCTTGCCTCGGGCATGGCTGTGTGTGATGTCCTTAGGTTAGTTAAGTAGCTATAAGTTCGTGACCTCAGCTGTTAAGTCCCATAGTGCTCAGAGCCATTTGAACCATTTCACGCATTTCCTCGAAGAAAAAAGGCCCGATAACGGTAGATGTGGTAAATCCAACTCATACCTTGGCTTTCTCATAGTGGAATGGAGTTTCCACGACAGTTCTAAGATTTTCGGTAGCCCAAATTCTGCAGTTGTGTGACTTGGCAGACCCTCGGAGCGTGAAATGAGCTTCGTCGGTCCACAACACGTTACTCAACCAATCGTCATCTTCCGCCATCTTTTGAAACGCCCACACCGCAGATCCCCTCCGCTTCACAAAATCGCCAGGTAACAGTTCATGATGCCGATGGATTTTGTACGGAAAACATCGGAGGGTACGCGTAAGTGCCAACCAAACAGTAGTGTTTGGAATGCCGGTGCGACGTGCGACTGCACGAGCGCTGACTTCCCCGTGCATAGACGAACCCGCTACAGTCTCCAATTCTTCCTGAACTGTCTCAGCAGCATTACGCCTTGTGCTCGGTTGGCCACTACGGGGTCTATCGTCTAAACAACCCGTGGCTTCGAACTTCGAAATCATTCTCGCCACAGCTGCATTTGTCAACGGACATTCACCCGTTCTAATCCCATTCCTATGGCGATAGGATCGTAGCGCTTAACTAGCACATTTCCCATTCTGATAATACAGCTTCGCTAAAAGCGCCTTTTCAGGTAACGTCAACATGCTGCGACTGCTGGCGCATCTGATTCTCTCATTACAGCTCCTTTCATACCCAATTGTCATGCACAGTCACTGACATTTTGCTGTCCAACGCCATCTGTCGGACATTTTGTGAACCTTTTTGTTCTAATAAAATCCCATGTCATTCCAAGCATGTGAGTCAATTTTTTCCTCTCTATCTACGTTATTCCGTGCTTTATTAAGTTTTGAAATTTATACTGACTTTTTGTTCACCCAGTACTTTCTTTTTAGCTTATTTCTTCTTCCTTAGCATTTGTTAGAGACGGACGTCCCGTGACATCTGTTGAAGTTCATCTTTGGTGGTTCATTCAGTTCTTTTTGTTACAGAGGACAGCCAACCCTCTGACCGAACACACTGAGCTACTGTGACGGTAGCAACTGAGCTACCCAAGTACGACTCCCGTCTTACTCAAGTTATGAGAATGAGTCGCGAATCGTCCTTGCGTAGCTCAGTTACCTGTGACGCTAAAGGTCTCATCCAGCACACACTTCGTCTGCCAGGAAGTTTCATATCAATGCACAGTTTGCTGCGGATTGGAAATATCAATTCTGAAAACAACCCCCCGACTGCGGCTTAGTCATGTCTCCGCAATATCCTTTCTTCTGGGTTTGCTGGTCTTCCTAGTTTCGCAGGAGAACGCTTGTGAAGTTTGGAAGGTATGTGGTAACGGCGGAAATGAAGCTGTGAGGACTCAACGTTAGTTCTACGTGGGACGCTCAGTTGGCAGCCACCACCATGTGCGGCGTGCAAGACGACGACAGCCGTCGATTTGTGAGCGGCGAGTCGAGTAATGTCTGGCTTTTGGTCCGCCAGATGCTGGCGCTCATCACACGCACGACTCCTGACAGCATCACCCCACAAATGATATCCGCTGCTCAAGGTCTAGTGGCAGTCTGCTTTTCGCAGCGCTGCTTCGAGGACGTCTTGTTTACGTTCCGTCCGCGCGGTCGCGAGTGCCCGTAGTTGTTTACTACTGCGTTGTCGCTAGTTTACAGTCCATCACTACCGACGCAACATGGCACATTCATACAGACAAACCACCATCAAGATCAGTTTTCAACCCGATCATGCACGACCGCGAGCTTTTGAACTGGAAGTTTTCTACGTGACGACGTTAAAATTGAACCGCGAGACATAATTGGTATCCATCTCTCTATCAGGAGCAGTGTTGTTTACGTCAAGTTAGTGACGAGGTGTGCAACAAAATCGCGCACATGTGAACGATCTTGAATTCAAACATTCTGATGGCCATTTTGGGGCAGTCTTTATCGATCACGCGGGGCTTGGCCTCCTTGCGATACGCGTCTTCGAAGTACCACCGGACGTAGTCATCGCAGAGTGATCAGCCATATGGCCGAAAAATGGACCACCTTTACAACGTACCCCGTTCTTAACGGGGTACGACAGATCAGAATTGAACTGACCAAACATGTACCGTCGTATTTGTCATCGGCGGATGTAGGGCGATCATTATGTATGACGGTTAGCCACGCACTTGAGCTGGTTGTGGCCAAGAAGGGCACGTCCGGTCGGATTGTCTCCGACGACAGGTGAATCTATGACTGCTTCTACGGTGACGACCCTTCCTCTCAATTACGCCGAAGTTGCACGGGCAGCAACTGTTTCCGATGCTGACCACATCAGTCCGATAGCCGCCCCCGATAGCGAGACCATGATGGATTCTGCAGTACAGGATCCGGCCTCTACAACGGCGTCCCCACTTGAAGATAATCGCCGACCGACCTTGACAGAAGGCATGGATGCCAGGATGGACATTGACCCACGGGTTGTGCCGACAGCGCCTTTTCTTCCAGACACCGGAGCAGCTTAAGAAATCCACCCACATTCAGATACTGAAACACACGTCCGTAAACAGCGTTCCCCGCGAAAACACAAGAGACAGCGGCCTGCTCCATCGGACGAGTGTTTGCAGCGATCGTCTGACATGGACTGTGGACATTCCGACGACGGTACCGGCGGTACGGAGGCCGCTGTAACATCAAACTCAATAGTTCGCCGCGGTGAGGGCTTCAGCTCCTCCGACCCCACAGAACAGCAGGATCACAAGCAGACAGCCGCTGCCGATTCCCAGGCAGTAGAGCCGATGGAGTCAGCGCCGAGTGGCGCAGCACCCACCAACAGCCGATGGTATTTCATGGCGACTGGGCGGACGACTGTGAGGAAAATTCCTTGGCCACCGTGTCGGACGACTCGCGGGGAAATTTACCCCACCAGTGTTGATCCTTTTCCGCCATCACAGTGACGAGACAGCCTTACAAGGGTATTGATGGCCAACACGGGTGCTATGGATAGACCTCAAACGTATCGCGTTGCAACTATAAACATCAACAATCTACGGACGCGCGCTAAGTTATCCTTGCTTCAGGATATGTTGAACTCTGCTTCCATCGATATAGCCCTTCTCCAGGAAGTGTACGTCGACGACTTTCCAGGCATGTACGGTTACGATGCTTGCGTCTCTCGAGCTTCCCCTCCCCTACAGGCAGCGGTGTTGCTGTACTACTTCGGGAATGGATAGTGGCGGACGATATCCTGTTTCTGCCTGGGGCAAGAGGAATGGCACTCAGAGTACTGGGTGTCCGCCTTATCAATATCTACGCACCTTCCGGGACGGACAAACGTCACGAACGTTCACGATTCTTTGCGGAAGACGTCGCCCCGCTCTTCCAAGGCCGCCACGACCATCTGGTGTTTGAGCGCCAGTACGCAATTGTAGTCACCTTCAGAGACCAACTCCCACGACATAATCCGTGCTCGGAACTCGAGACGCTAATTCGAGACCTGCAGATTTTGGACACTTGGGAACATCTTCACGGCCACCGACCGGGATTCACGCACCTCGAGCCACTCTTCCAGTCGTATTGATCGGATTTATGTCTCACCCTCTCTCGCCGCTGGAACACAGGATGCGGAAGTGTGGCCTGCAGCCTTCTCGGACCACTCAGCTTACATTTGTGCCGTTACCCTGCGGCGGCAACAAGTGTGGAGAAGCCGCAGCCCGTGGAAATTAAACATTGCTCACCTGTCGTACCTGGATTGCCGCCAAGCCGTTGAGGATACGTGGCATTCGTGTGAAAATCGCCTCCGTGCATATCCCACAACGATCCGCTGGTGGTTGGACTGCGCCAAACCGGCACTGAGGCGAACGTTGATAACCTACGGTCGCGACCACGCTACTTGGCGAAGACATACACTCGACTTTTACTTCCGGGTACTGCGCGACTGCGATGCTATCGCGCCGTCTCCGGAACGACAAACGGCGGTCCACAGTGCTAAGGTTCAGATAATCGCTCATATGTGGCGCCACCTAGAGGGGGTAGTCATCGGCTCGAGGACGCAGCATCGGATACCGAGCGAACGCCCGTCAATGTTCCACGTCCTTCGTGAACGTAAACGACGCCAACGAGCGCTGATACGCTTCATGGGCACGGAGGGCGGTCATCGCCTCACCACGCAACAAGACATAAACTCAGCGTCCTACAATCATTATACCCAACTCTATTCCGCTCAGACCCCTGATCCGACAGCACTGGAGGACGTCTCTCAGACGATTTACGGCACCGACACCCCGGCAATAGAAGCGGCCTTGATGGCAGAAATTACAGAAGAAGAAGTGATCAACGTCATTAGAAAAGGAGCTGTTAACAAGTCTCCGGGTCCTGATGGCCTCCCCTTGGAATTTTACCGGACTTTTCAATATTTATTAGCCTCCCGATGGACGGACATCTGTCGCGAACTACCATCCCCGGACGTGCCGCTCCCTGCGGCCCTTGTGGAAGGGATGATTATTGCTATTCACAAACCGTGCGGTGGCTCACGACTGCAGGACTACCGCCCGTTGACGCTATTGAGCTGAGACTTTAAGATCTTTTCTCGACTGTTGGCGGCGCGGATACGCCAGACCTTACGAAATGTTATTTCACACGATCAAATGTCATTAGGAGGCGACAATAATATTCAGACAGCACTCAGTGAATATCGTGACTTGATTTCACTGGCGAAGGCATGTCGTCTGAAGGGTGCACTGGGAGCAATCGATTTTAGTCAAGCTTTCGCCCGAGTGGACCACGACTATTTGGAAGCGGTCCTCCAACATATGCGGTACCCACAGCCATTTGTCACTGTCGTCATGCGACTACTCCGTGGCGCGACGTCCAAGGTGATCGTCAACGGCCGATCTACGCAGCCCCTCACCATTTCTCGATCGATACGCCAAGGCTGCCCTCTGTACACTTTACTCTTCGATGTGGCCTTGGAACCACTCCTCTGCGGCCTGCGCCAACGACTAACGAGTTTGACGTTACGAGGCCAGACTTTCCGTTGTAAAGCGTACGCTGACGACCCGGTGATAGTCATCCGCAATGGTGACGACACCGCGAGCGCACTGAGTTGGATAGCGAAATGTAGCATGGCCACTGGTAGTCGTATCAACGTCGCAAAATCGGTTGCGATGAACATTGGGGTCGGATTGTCTGAGAACAGTGTCACCCCTTTATAGTTCAGAGATAGTTTGAAATGTCTCTGCATTGATATCACAGACGATATACGACGGACCTCTGCTCACAACTTTAGACGGATTTTACGAAATGTTCGGACTGGAATTGCCAACCCAGTATGTCAACACACATTTAGCGTCACGCATTCCGCACATCGCCCCGATATTACCTATACCGACGATGTTAGCTCGCCGTATACGTGCGGCTTTTGGGTCCTTCGTGAGCAGGAATGCTTTTCAAGATCAAATGGGAGACTCTCACACTTCCTCCGGATCGGGGAGGGCTTGGCCTTTATCACGTTTATGACAGAGCGGTCGCCCTATTTGTGAGCACATTAATCAAACAATGGCACCGCCGTCCGGACAGTCTGACCAGTTTGTTATAGAAGAACTAACACTACACTCCCTGTTGCCACCTGTGCCTATACACCACGTCCCCTCCTTGCTCATCTACATCGGTGTCTTTTACCTCGAGCAAAGTTACGTTCGACTTGCCTTACCAGCGACTCAACTGGCGACGGCAAAGACAGTTTATCGGGTCCAGCAACGTGGACGACCCGATAACGTCGTGGAGAGGAAGCACCCGAACGTCAACTGGCGAGTAGTATGGAGGACAATTCACCACGTAACACTGGACACTGACGTCACGGCAATGTGGTATATCACTCTCAACGCTAAGCAGGTGACCAGATCAAGGCTACATGCGATCCACATGGTAGACTCACCCATGTGCACGAGCTGTGGCGTTCAAGACAACGATGAACACCGTCTTAGCTGTGGCGAGTCTGCGGCAGTATGGCACTTAGTGAGGCAAATGTCAGCATACTTCCTTCGAGTAACGCCGCATCATATCGACCCCAAGACTATCTTCTTCCCGGATGAGACGTATTACCCACGCACTAAAACTAATGCAATGATGTGGCTTCGTGGACATGCAGTGCATTATTTGTTACAAGATGGCACTAAGGACACTTCAGACTCTTGGAACTATTTGCTGGAACGACATTGCAAGATCCTCCGTAACCCAAAGTATCGACAATTTTTTTCCAATTATTTGTGGAGTGCGTTCCACGACCCTCCACGTAGCTGGAACATCACGGGTAAGAGAAGCTAAAATTACAAGACAATGATAGAACACTACACGGTACACCGTGGGATCTACCTTGGTCATTACTAGAAGTCATATTTGGATGATACAGCAGATGGAGAATTTCGTTGTGAACCCCCACACTCTGTAGCATTATTTGCCCCATTTCCTCTTTTTGTCCCCGGTGCGAAAAAGTCTTCGCAGTTTTTGTTTCCCATCCGGTGCAAGATGTAGCACTGGTTAATGGTGGTATGGATTCCACCCTTCAGTTTTGTTTCACGGTTTCCTTAGCCCCGCGCTTTGCTCTCTCTCTTTATGCCTTTTTCTACAACTGTTAGCATGTTTTTAGTTATGTGCGTCCCCAACTCGACGCAACGAGTGCACTTACTACTTTTCAGTTCCTTACGGTTAAAAAAAATAAATTTAAAAGTAAATGAATAAATAAAATAACAAAATTCACAATAATACACCAACTGCATCCTTTGTACCCATCCCCAGAATGGGAGGGAGGAGACATCGTGGCCAGGCCTCGGGTTGCGACCCTTGCCCACCTTGCCTCCGCCACACCCGTACCTGATCCATCTAAAAAAAAAAAAAATAAATAAATAAATAAATAAGTAAATAAATAAATAAAATAAAAAAATAAAAGGGCTAGAGTTGCTGCCTCTGGATCACGGGTTCCCGGGTTCGATTCCCGGCCGGGTTGGGAATTTTCTCTGCCCGGGGACTGGGTGTTTGTGCTGTCCTTGTTATTTCATCGGCCCTCGATTTCTGACAATACCTTAACGACTGACATTGTACAGTTATCAAAAGCGCAAAGAACCGACAATATTATTTGGACTTTACCCGGAGTGCTTTCCGCAACCACCCTCGCAGGTGGATCGTCCATGCAAGGAGCAGCTGTCGTAAGACCCTTCTCCAGTTTTACAGATCTGATCCGCTCAACGGCTCTTCATACGCACTTCGAGAAGACGTGCATCGATAATCTACTGATGTGTTGCCACCACGCCAGTCGATACGAGGAAGCGCTGGTGCGACGGAGATGGAGTCATTCATGATAAAAAATAAAGTAAATAAATATTAAATAAAAAAACACCTTCCTTGTACCCCCCTCCCCTACTTTGTCGAAGTTGTTGGGGCTTTTCGTGATAGGAGCCAACGCCTGAAGTGTTGCTTCTCTTTTGGGGCTACTTCTCAAAAATTTAGGGTAAAAGTGGCGGTGGCGTCATCTTGTTTTTGTGGCTGTATGTAATTTCAGGAATGTGAGAAAACAAACTAGGAGAGCAGTTGCCCGCTATAGGCAGATGTCCTGTGTTCGAATGTAGGTAAGGCGCACAGTTTTAATCTACCAGGAAGTTTCACGTCAGCGCACAGTACGCTGCAGAGTGAAAATATCATTCTGGTGTTACGATTAATAAATAAAACAACAAATACATGGGAATTTCAAACATTTCATACGATATGACAAAAGGGTAATTTTTACGTGAATGAAGATTGAAATTTGAAGTTAATTTTAAAAGTACGTATCAGATAAGACGTCTCATATTTCAAGAAACAGTCAGAAAGAAACAAAGATATGGATAAAATACTTTTATTTGTGAACAACAAATACAGTGCCATTTCACATGACCTCGTTTCAAAAATTCTGTCTGGTAAATGGTGTCCTCCATTCTTTACATAGTTTTCCATAGTTCTTCGTGTCATTTCCGGTGAAATGGCAGACACTTCCTGGGTCATTGTCTCCATATATGCTTGCAGGGTTGTGAGGGGATGTTTGTGCTCATCTAAGTGCCGTAAAAGAAAGAAAAATATTACAAGGTTGTAAATCGGTTGACGAGATCGATCGGACGATATTTTCTAGTGAAGAGAGGAGACGTATAGGAGAAACAACTCTTAAAATTTGTGGAGAATGCCGAAAAGTGTTAGCCGTGGCTGCGTCTTGTTGGAAGCGGACTTCTCCCTCTCCATGATCCCAAAAATCTGGTTTAACTTAGGTCGGAGGAAGGTATTCGTCATGTGACCGCTGCGACTTGAATTAACCATTACTGTTACGCCACTCTCTTCGAGAAAATAGGGAGCCTTCACACCATACTCAGCAGCAGCGCACGAAACTGTTGCACTGTGGCTGTGAACTGGTCATTGGCATAGATTCTGCTGCCCAGTAACGAAAATTTTGTTGATGTACAGTACGTGACAGGTGGAATCGGGACTCGTCAGAAGAAAGCAAAACAATGCCAGGATGGAAGTCCCGAAGAAACTCCTCACACACAGATCTGCGCGTTTTAAAATCTCTTAGAACCGTGGGTAACTATCATTTTGTATGGGTGCACGCAAAGATCTCTGTGGATCATTTTTCTATCGCTCCTATTAGACAATCCCAGGGCTGCATGGTTCAAGTGCTTAACGCTTTAGACATTTCTTGACGGACGCTCTCAGACACGCCACATTTCCCGGCGTTGCTACAGTCCGAGGTCGGCCAGTGATGTCATTTTCAATGCTGAGCCTAACATTCTAAAGTTGGATATCCAAACTCGAATAGTTTTTCAGCCAGGAGGAGAGTCATTTCGGCCAAGTTCGAACCGAATGCGAGATGGTCGCTGAGGAGTAATCACAAAATCACCATTACGATTATACTCCTCCACAACAAACTCACGATGTGTTCAACTAGCAAAGACAGTGCGGTTGCCGAAAATGGCACGTTCACAGCTATTATTATCCCCCACCACCAACACGGAGATCTTTTTGCCGTGCCCTGAATTACGTCATCAAAAGAAAATGAGTACCCATGAAAACTAAACTCCGACCGATCAGGACATGAAGGCAAACTGTACCGACCGATCACCGTGTCATCCTCAGCCCATAGGCGTTACTGGCTATGAATGTGAAGAGGCATGTGGTCAGCACACCGCTCTCCCGCCCGTATGTCTGTTTCCGAGACCGGAGCAGCTACTTTTCGATCAAGCAGCTCCTCAGTTTGCCTCACACGGACTGAATGCACCTCGCTCACAGCGCTCGGCAGACTGGATGGTCGCCCATGCAAGTGCTCGCCCGGCCGGACAGCGCTTAGCTTGGGTGTTCTGACAGGAACCGGTCTTACCGCTGCGGCAAGGCCGTTGGCGCGGACGCTTATTACTGTACAATAATATAGGGAGTGTTCTCCCTTCGCCATCATGACGGGTTGAACTCTGCTAGACACACTTTCAATGACACGTCAATATTTGTGAAGGAATGGCATTCCATTGATCATCCAGAGCCGCAATCTTAGAAAGCATTGATCTTGGACGCTGGGGTCTGAAGCGAAGTTCACGTTGTAAGTCATCCCAAATATGTTCCATTGGTTTCAGGTTTCGACTTAAGGCAAGTCACTCCATTTCAAGAAGTTTGTCCACAAATTGTGTCTCATAGATGGTGCGTTATGACAGGATAAATTATGTAGATACAACTAATCTTAAGCACACAGTACAGAATACTGTAAAACATGCTGATACTCTTCCGCCTTGAGTTTTCTTAAGCACAATAATGGGATCGCAGCATAAGCACAGTAGCACAGCAGACTAGCAATTAAGTGTAGAAATAAAATTTCGTTAAATCCGGCTGGAACGAAGTCAAGTGGAACACATCCCCGGCTACGCAACGATGGCGTAACAAATGTCAACACTCGGGGCTGCTGAAATAGAAACAGACAGCGAGCGTATTGCACAACAGCGTGCGGAAGACGGCGTCGGAGAAGAGACCCGTGGTTCAGCACCTACACGACAATCCACAGCGGCACGTGGTAACTTCAGATAGGTAGGAGTACGCGTTTCAGGATGCAAGCTTTGCATAAAGGAACACTCTACAGCTCTAAAGGTATTAAACATCAGGCCACAAAGGGTGCTGACAGTCACAGAAAACAAGGTCACATCGATCACCAGTACGAAAGGCACTCACATCATAGACTACCCATAAGCGTCTGCCTCTGTAGCTCAGTGGTCATGCTGAGGACCCGGGTTTGAGTCCCGGGACTGTCAAAGATTTTTCGTTGCTGGGAGGACGTATAGGGTTGTACACAACCTAGCGATACCAACTTGGGATGTACTTCAGCGAGAAGTAGCGCCTCGACGGTCTGGAAAGTCTGCAAAACAACCGAGACAGCGATATGCTGACCGCATGCCGCTCCACACAATCCGAATAGAGTCCGCAGGGCAGAGGAGGACAATGCGGCCGGTAGGCACCCCTCGGGCCTTCAAGCCCGAGACGGGAAGCTGTTTCTGTTCGCTGTCTCTGAGTTAGGCCTCTCCCTCGTCACCACTCAGACAGACGGAAGGTCAGCTCTGCTAGTTGCAGGATGCTCTGGTGAATGCAGCGAAGTGCCTACAGCCGCCGTCTCCCGAGAGTCCACTGCTGAGAGTCTGCAGCCAAGTGGCTGTGGAGGAAACTTCATCTCTGGGAGCTGCACTGCTGCCAGTCACATCGGTGACTGCAGGTGGGTGTCGGGGCCCATCTTCCGTGAACCAAGAGCGGATCTTCCCTTTTCACTGCTAGTATTTGGCCGGCAAAGGAGGAGACGCGGTGGCGTAAAGTTGCTGATCAGAATCTACGCCAGTGTCCTGATTTAAATACCAAACCTCTCTGCAGTGTTTCATGAAGCTACAGGAAACAAGCCAACACAAACTATCAACTATTAGATTAGTACAAGTGATTATGAATGGTTGTGAAAGTCAGTGCATGATGCATTAGTTATCTACTGGCCAGTTTGTTTCTACCAGTGTTTTTAAAATATTGTGAGGAAGCAATGTATAAGATAGTAGCAACACTTTCAAATTCACACAATTTTCTATCAGATTTAGTTTGGTTTAAGGGAATGAGTATCCACATAAAATGCAATATTTTCTTGTCTGTGTGAGGCAGTAGCAAGACTAAGCGATAGACTGAGGATAGTACGTGTTTCTTTGATTTAAAGAGAGCGTTTGATTTTGTGGACCTTGCAATACATCTGCATAACTTGCAGCATTATGAGATTAGCGAAAAAATTCAACAATGGTTCACTTTGTATCTGGCAAGTAGGAAGCAGAAGGTTGTCGTCCCGTGTAGAGATACGGGAAGATATTTGGATCGGACTGCTGGGGTCATGTAAAGGGAGAGGTGACGCAAGATTCTGTTCTGACACACAACTTAAAATATAAAAAAAACTTTCCTTGCGAATGGAACGAGTGTAGCTGTGAAAGATGTCTCACGTAACATAAATGCTGTAGCTAAGAACTTCGTCAGCAGCACCAGCACACGGCTCTGAGGGAGAAAATTAAAGCTTAAGGGCGACAAAACACAATCCACAAAGTTTCTAACACGGAACTCTTGTAGAAGGGAACTTCTATTGTCCAAGCTAGTCGACCTGTCACTGAAGTCGACCATTTTAAATTCTTAGTACTAATGGGAAACCCTTCCTTGGAAATATCTTATTAAAGAGCAAGCGCAGAGACTGAATGCCACTATCTCCAGTATAAGCGTTATCCACATTGTGTCCGACATTGAAATCCGAAGGCTTGTTTGTTTTGCTTAGTTTCACTCTGTTACCTCGTACTCTGCTAAACTTCAGGGCACCACTGCTCAGAAAAGAGCGGTCAGATTTACTTTCCACGTCAGTTTTGAATTTCGTGCGAGCCGTTGTTCAGGTGTGTCAGAATTTTAACTCTTCCATCCTTGCACGTATCATGGGATTTCGTCATTGACATTGATTCATTCAGAAGAAACTGCAATAGTCATTGAGTGAATACTAGACGGATATACGGTATGCACTCGGATAACACTACCGTAAGCTCTGTACAGAAAACCTACCAGCAGATCCGAAAAAAACTGAGTGATAAACCCGAACTATTCAAGCTGAAAGTACTCCTTGTAGCATAATCATTTTGTACTGTATAGGAGTTATTCTCAGTAGCTGTGTTATTTTCAAGTGTATCGGGTAGCCTTGTAGCCGGGCGATGTGGCACAGCGGTTCTAGGCGCTTCAGTCTGGATCCGCGCGACCGCTACGGTCGCAGGTTCGAATCCTGCCTGGGGCATGGATGTGTGTGATGTCCTTATGTTAGTTAGGTTTAACTTCTACGGGACTAATGTCCTCAGATGTTGAGTCCCATAGTGCTCAGAGCCATTTGAGCAGCTTTGTACCAGGCTTACTGCTAATTTTTCGTTCGGAAACGATAGGTGATTGTCGTGAAGAGAGGAACAGTGTAGTTTCCCAGAAACAACTCGAAACTGTTGAATGAAACCTAATAAGCCCATCAGTTACTGTTATTCATACTGCTGCATAACATTCTGTTGTTGAGGGTATGACATTACCTTTTAAAACAAGCTGTGTAGAAGGAATGTTCGTTATTGCTTCAACATGGTATCATTCACAGAAAGGCCCGTCGTTGTAAACCCTGTACTGCTGACAGAGGTGGTCACACCCCGTACTGACCGCATTAACTAGTTGTCAGAATGTGTGTGCACATCCGTTAAGTTGGAAGAAAACGAACATTTTTATCTAACGTTATGCATGTTGCAGTTCTTTAATTTCTGTATTATTCTTATTGTTTCTACTTCACTAACACCTGTTCATATTGTTTTGAGGGAAAATAATTGCAACCTTGCAAAATTTCCATTTGTTGCTGTAACTTTGTACATGACTGTCGTAGGGCCTTCTAAAAAGACCCGAGCAGGAGACTGTAAAATGAAAACCTCTGAAGGGACCGACATGTTACTGCGTACTGAAAGAGGTGTAGCGCCTCACATGAGTGCTGAGACTAACTAACTAACTCGCCGCTAGATGGGCATGAGCTCGCGCACCCGCACACGTGACGTCACACACACGCGGAGGCTTCAAAAGAGCAAAGCGGTGTAGCGCGTTTCCTTACAGAGGAGGGACTCCACGGAAGGAAATTCATAGAAGCATGGCACTACTGCACAAGGGGCGCTGCGTATCCGCAGGGGGTGAGTTTCTTTGGCACTTCCAGCGTCTCTCTTCGTAGTTCAAAGACACACATGTGTCAGAACGGATGATGGTCTGTTTTCATCCAAAGGTATCGAACAGTAGGGGTCCATGATACGTTCTTGTTTTTTAGTCGTAACGTGCCCCGTGATACAGACCTTTCCTAACAGAAGTAGACCGCAGTTGTCATATGTCATTCGACTTCGTTCTTGCGGTACCGTATGGTATTAGTATCTAGGCGTAACTGGAGTAACAGAAGTTCTGCATATCGTTTAAAAGTACTGCAGTACATTGCTAGAGGTACCCCTACTGTAAACAAGAACATACAATTGCAGTTATTGTTATGACGACATACAAACTCCATAGATGAGTAGCATTTTTAAGCGGTGTACACTGCACGCATACAAACATTCGCCTAGAGAAGGTTAACTGAATGTCCAGAATTCATATTCCTTGTGTTTACCCTGAGCCGTGGTAAAAAAAATTGCTCCGCGCCGCAGCGTGTTGTGTGAAGCAGTCGCCCTCCGTTTCTGGCTGTGCCAATGGCAATGGCAGCGTTTGCGTCTCCCTCTGGTGGGAAAGAGGAAAGGTTGCCTGTTCACGTGCGTTTAAGGGGCGCTATCAGCTCGGCAGGGGGCCAGTCGGAGTGAGGCTGGGTCAGTCTCGCGTCACCAGTTGCTGATATGTCTCTCGTTTGCATTTGTGCGGCAGTTGGTGTCTGTCTGTCGTCGGAGTGCGAGTATGTCTGTCGTTTGGATCAAACTTTAAGCCAGAAAATGAGTCTTGCCACTGCGCCAGTAAGAGAAAGCTAGTGGTGCCCGGTCGGGGCTGAGTTCCTGCATCTGAGTCTGCGCGTTAGGCCGCCAGTCTGCTCGAGTTGCTCGGGCAACGGTCATTGGCGGTTGGATCGGTCGGTCGCGCACTGAGACACGAGATGAGGTCCCCACGGGAGTCCAGTGTGCAGCGCCGTATAGAAAGGGGTAGTGGCTTTGCGGTTCACACGAGAGAAACAGGAGTCAACCACGACATCAGCCTGGCTGGGGCGAGCTGCGACGCCGTGAGACGGGAGATCGGCGCGCCTTCCTGCGTCCGTTGAAGCGGCTTGCAGCGGACGGTTCTTCGCCAGAAATCGCAGTTTATTATAAGTTAAGTGATTGTGTAAAACCGCACCCGTCACTTATCTGGTTTTGGCGTGTGTTCACCCAAGCTAATTGGCTAACAGATCAACAGAGACTGCAAAACTGCCGCAATATTAGATAACGCAAAGAAAGTAATAAAGCCCTGTGACTCCTGATTGAGCTGCGGTGGCAGTGTTGACATTAATTGATTCAGAATTGATCACTTTTAATTAAAAAGGAATGCACATTGATGTTATATTCAGCTATTGAACACCAGATGCAAATGTTGAACATAAAATTAAGAAAGGGACTTGGGATTTCAACTCGATTGAAAACAGATGCAATCGATTAGCATTGACTTATTTTAACCCTCCTATCAGGCAGTGCAAATAAATTGCGTTTGCGTGGAGTAAAGCTCGATAACTCGAAAGTAATTCCTATCGACTGACCCAGGCGTAATGCGAAGTGTGAGAAGAATTCTACAGTACACGGCTCATGAAACCCTCATGGAAACTGTGCCGACGTTTTCCAACAAATTAATCAGTCGCCGAAGCGGGCGCAATATCACCGAATACAGCGTGGCGGAGCGGCGTCATTGTGTGGACGTCAGCCGACCTCGTGGTGCTGCATGGCTGCGCTCGTCTATTCACTCCTAGCTATCTTGCTCAGTACATAGCTGAACCAAAACTTTCTATCTCCAAGCTCAATCGTTCCATTTGCTAAGTCCTAAAGTGCAGAGATGCTCACTCTTTCTCAGGCAAGCTGAGTAAAGAACGCCACGTCCGCACTCTAGGTAAGCTGGGAACGGAAAACCTCTACGGGGACTTCTCACAGTCCGCTCTTCGCCTCGGTTTCCCCTCCAGCAAAATCACTTACGCCAATTGCAGCGCAAGTCGCATTAATTATGCGGCTCTTCCCAGTGCCGACCAATGCCTGCTCTGGGAAGTGAACAAATTCCCACAAAATTTCCCTTCTTCTCAACTTCTGCTATATAGCTTCTCCCAAGCCACCCATCAAGATTAACGTCTGCACAAACACCAAGTTTTCCGGAATTCTGACTCCCAGGAGAGTACTTCAAATTCCTTGGTACTATGTTCCCATCGGAGGCCAGCGTATTTCATGCTGTCGCTCTTCACCTGATTTACTTCAGGCTCTGCTGACCGTGAATTCACCGTGAAGTTGCTACAGTCACGAACACGCATATTTTGACCTCTGTTGACTGCTCCACCGTAGCTTTGCGTGGCTTTCTCGCATGTTTCACAGGAAACAGGACAATGGACATTTATGAACAGTCGTAAAGTTCTCCATCTGTTTCCCGGTACATCAGCATGAGGTCGGGGTCAACCACCCATGCTGTGACTCATCCTAAGGCGGCTGGAGGCCACGCCACATTACTGCTTTCTCAGAGCTTGAGCCACCCTAAGCTGCCTATTGTCGCTTCCCTTCGCCGTTCCCCATCCGGCCACAGTCAGTTCTAAATACTTCCCTGGGGTAAAATAGCGCCCAGTAATTTGATCCGTTTCCACAAAGTTTTCATTTCGTGTGGATTACTTTAGAACTATCACCTGACATTAATTATTTCACTATGTCCATACTATACCCTCTACAAGATGCATTGTGCCTTGTCAGTTATATTGTTCAGCCCTACTGTTCGCTCAACGTGAGTTAGGTTATCTTTAATGACTTCATGTAAGGGACATAGTTTTTGCCATCTTACAATTCGAGATATGTTGTTTCATTTAATTGTTAAATTCTACTTGTTTTCTTGGTGAGGTCACCAACCGCTTTGTTCTGGGGTCATCCCACCATTCTTCTCCGTTTTCCCATCTGCGGGAAGGTGGTTATTTGTGAATTGGGTGGTCCGTTTGTCGCTTGTGGAGTTGCAGAGGGATAGGGCAATCTGCGGTTCGGGTTATTCATCAATCCCCCTGTCAATCTGCCATACGTCAACAGCTGCCTCTGTCATGTTTGTCGGATTTAGTGTCAACACATTTATAGAATTAAGGTTTAAAGCCCGAATTCCTGAAATATGTTTTTATCTTGCCCATCATCTTGTGAGAAAGTATATGTGTAATGTAGAGCATGTTGTACATTTTATGTAAGTCTGAATTTCATGGGTTTTATTTAAATAGTCATTTTTATAAAGTTGCCACACTTCCAGAGTCCTTTTAAAAACAAAATGCACTTTCGGTGGCAAATAATTTCTTAGTGTGAGTGTACCATTTCTATCCCTCTTATAGAGTGCGTAGTTAATGTGTTTGTGTGAGTTGTTAAAATTTTTAGTTTAAAGTAATCTTGTGTGTTGCAGTTTTGTACCAGTGTAGTCTTTCAGAGGTTTTTGTAAGCAGTCGTGACTACGGCCGTGTTGAAAGGGAGCGGCAAGCTTGTGAACCCGAAGGGTCATACTGTCAATATTGTTCCTTCTGCCTCTAAATAAAATTGTGACTTGATATTTCGAGGGTGCTTCTCTGCTTATAAATTTTAAATCTGTTTTGAAAAGGTTTTTATGAATAAAATTCCCATTTGTTAAAGGTAATTTCATTTTCCTCAGTTATTCCCTGGCAACTACTTTCACGCTCACCTAGTGTGATTAAATGTGTTAATGTTCTTGATGAATAGCTAGTAATTTCTTGAAGAAAAGATTTTGAAAGTAAATTCACGGGTCATTCACTTGTTTGCTATCAACTCTAGCAAGTGGATGAATTACGTTACTTCGGGTACTTGCACACAGAGCAAGCACGCAAGAGTGAAAGATAATTTAGGGTGTCATGTTCTAAATATCGTCATGTTTATGTGACAGTACGTTGTGACAAGTTTTAGATAAGATCTTGAGGAAAGGAAGTGGATTACCGAATAAAACATGTTAGAGGCGATACTGTAACGAATTAAATGATAAGAATGACAACAACACTGGGCAATTTCACCGTGGTAGCTAAACCCCATTTGCTCGATGCATTTCTTCTATTTTAATTCTGGACAAATGGTTGTTTGGAGTGGTCAAGATAGGCTGGACACCGTATGTACTGTACGGTGGAAGAACGTGCCAGGCTGCTAGGAAAGCCGTTTCCAGGTTTCAGCCGCTGTATGCCAACGGCTCCACGGACAGCGGCCAGGCAGCGCGCTAACGAGCCACGCGTCGCTTAATGAGGACACGGCGCTGGCGACACGGGCCGGCCGCAATTTGCGGAGCGTCCGAGCCACGAGGATCGACTGGCCGCCCCGCTCGGCCGCCTGATCGCGCGTAATCGCCGGCTCTGTCTCCGAGCGATGCGTCCTGCGGGGGAAGGCGGCCACGGAAACTAAATCCTCCGCCGCTGCTGCCGGTACTGTGCGGGTTTCGCACGCCACTGCTTCCGGAAGCCGCTTGCCGGCAGAGCTCGAGCCGGCCGAAAACCTTCTACCCAGTGTCGAGGGGGAGACAGCAGTACTAGTAGCATCCGACGTATCAGTCTAGTGCTCCAGCTCTCCACTCCAAACGGTGTGTATTGGGTCTTCTTTCGATAAAATATCGATATATTGATATTGCGATATTTCTTGACAGAATATTGATATATGGTGGCGATATTATTTCCCCGACTTAGATATATCGATGTCGAAAAGGCAATATAGAGTGCCGATAGTCTTATTTTATTATATATTTTTTCATTATTTTTGGTAGATATTTCAAGCTGTTCTTTCGAAATTATATTAGAAAATAATTCTTTCACCGTATGAAGGGACTTTCATCACGTCCAGTCTTGCTGTTTGACTGCGTGAAGCAAATATATGTAGCACAAAAGGGTGTTCTAATTGCTTTGGGGGGGGGGGGGAGAGGTGTGGAATAACTCTTTCAGATGAGAAGAAATAGCACATCAGTTGCGTTAATAAACAATTTTAACGAAACTGGTGAGCCGTTCCTCGACATATGCGTTGTTCAGTAGCAGTTACTGCAAATGACGAGCAAAAATCTAAATGACGTGATTGGTCTTTGCTGTGGGTGGAAACCCGTGAGGGGAAAATGTTGACGTAATCGTCGCTATCAGCAGAAACTGCAACGTTTAGCTTCACCACGCAATTTAGACACTAAAACTGCTAGGTCGCTGGCATTGGCAGAAATGGGGAAAGAAACCAGGGAAGTCAATATGAAGTGTTCTGGACAAATATGATATGCGACGAAACTGAACGACGGATCCATCGGGCACCTCTTACTATGCCACTCAAACGCTGTTACCATTGTTAGCAAAGTGGTTATCACCAAGCGACAACGTGCATCGTTTTACTTCCGATTCTTGCTCTAAGGGGGACAGGCAGGCAGGTTTCTAGCTTGTTGATGTACAGAATATCCAACAATAAATCAGTACTTAAACATACAGCTCTATTCTTTTAGGCTGTTATTTCGGTATTTTATCTGTCAATGTTTGGATACTTCTTTCGGTACATCGAGAGCTGATAGTTTTTTTTAAAATATCAGTTTACCGGATTCCCGATATTTTTAAAAGTATCAACTTTCCTCGCGTGTAAGCCGTTCACGTGGTCATGAACCGCTGGCCATTCAAGTTGCAACATCCTGAAGACGGCAAGCAACAAACTTCAAATTTGTACGAAGAATACCGCATTAATGGACTTGCAAATGATTATAATTTCCCTACAGCATCACTATTTAGGTAGGGGTGATATCTACAGATGTTTTAAAAGAAAAGAGTGGAGCACCTCCACACCTACACCGGTAAGATGGCCAACACAATAGGTTTGCCGGCCGGAGTTGCCGTGTGGTTCTAGGGGCTACAGTCTCGAACCGAGCGACCGCTACGGTCGCAGGTTAGAATCCTGCCTCGGGCATGGATGTGTGTGATGTCTGTAGGTTAGTTAGGTTTAAGTAGTTCTAAGTTCTAGGCGACTGATGACCTCAGAAGTTAAGTCGCATAGTGCTCAGAGCTATTTGAACCATTTTGAACAATAGGTTTACTGCCATCTCTGCGTAGAGATTAGTTTTTATTAAGTGAAGTCTTCACAAGATGATGGTACTGCGTATTTCTTGTTATGATTAACCATTAATATGCACTCACTTGGAGATACATGGGTCGAACGTTGAACGATGGCTAGGCGTTTGAAGGGTAGAGGGGAAAAAAGTGCGAAAGCAAGACTCAAAGGAAAAAAAAATCTGAGACGCCCGCTAAACCTGCTGGGCAGAACAGGTGATTAGAATTGCGGAAAGTGCCAAATAAGGTGTCGGTCAGGTTCACTCAAAATTGTAATTTATTGCAATCTAATGACACCTTTAAACCAAAGCGGCACATAGCCGAACCTTTGCAATTACGAGTTTAAAAATGCAGATCCTTCACGGCCTTCAAACAAGGAGTCTTAAAGTCAAACATCTAAAACTCGTCAGTGGAAATAACGCCAACTACACACACAGCCTGAAACACTTCCACGAAGACCTGAACGATACCCAACAGTATCTAAGCACACACAGACAAATCGGGAGTCGATATGCGCGCGCGCGCGCACCTACACACACACACACACACACACACACACACACACACACAAACGATCGGCTAGCCCAGACGCGTCGTCCGGTACGGCGACCGACTGACGATCCACCAAGACCGTGGCCCGGCTCAAGTGATGCGTGGCGGCAATGATCGGGCGAGACACGTCGCCACGTATCTCACTGCTGCTCCACCCGCCTGCACCAGTGCCGCATTGCAACTCCCTATCTGGCACGTCCGGACTGTCCTCCACACGCGTTCCAACTGACTGGCAGCCCGAACTCACGACCCGAACTGCCGACCCGATCTCCTAACCACTGACAACGACAGGGAAGTAATAGCAGTCGAGCGAAGATACTACGAGAGGGGATATATCGATACGCGCTGCTAACGTCGGTCACGGTCAGGCAATGCAGCAACTCAGCGACAGTAGTAATTCAAATTAACGCAGGGAGCTGGAAGTACGTGATAAACAAGGTGTAAATTACATGATCTCGGGAACATGAACCACGCACGGCTCAATCCCTGAGATAGTCGTGTCGGGCAGTAAGAGCAGTAGCATTTTGCTTGCTGCCTTCGACAGATCATACAAGGGTTAGGTAAGTTAGTGGTGGGTATCATACAGGCGGTAACCTCTGAAGTTGTGAGGCGTTGTTACTCGGCGTCTGCAGCTGGGTACCTGCGTTCGCCTTTCGACCAGGATCAGCATCAGCTGTAACAGGTGGATCATCGTCGGTTACTGTCCGATAGGTCATATACCGAACTTGCGCAATAAGCGGTTTGTGTGATTGTGCGAGTTCATCGGCTTCCCTGCTGTTGCCTGTCGGTCGGCTGTGATAGCAGCTGGGATATCCAATAAGTATCGGTGACACGCGGCGTCTAGCCCATGTGGTCCCTTAAGAGTGTGTGACAGCTCGTCACAGGTGGTTGGGTCCTGGCTGGCAATGTCTTTGGTCGCTTTTGTTTCCACCTATGGTTGTAGAAGTCCGGAAAATATAGGACATACAAAAAAATGAATTTACAACTTAAACTCATATTTATTTATTTATTTATTCAATATATAAACATCGTTTTGGCGTCCTCTGACAGCAAGATACGCATAGTTTCTTCAGCACAGAACATGTTAAAAGTGACTTCCATTGATTAACTGGTACACATCCCTTCTAACATCGACTGTAGATTTCTTGCCAAAATCTCTGCAGGATATCAGGTATGGCTTGTTTTAGCTCCTAGCTCTGATAGAGAAGCTAGTAATCGTGGAACAAACAACATACTCTTGAAGATAAGGCCAAGAAAAAGGCAAGTGATATCAGGACTAATGAATGTGGGCGACATGCAATTAGCGCCCTTCACCCCTTTTAGTTAGGTGTAAATCCCAAACGTCTTACAAACAATCAAAACTTTATCTATTTTTCTTCATGCTGGCAGCAAGACCGAGTCTGCAAATCGTGTGAATAAGTTTGAACGAATTTTCAGAGTTGTAAACAGCTTATGGATACACGTTATGTTTCATTTGCCTCAAGACGGCCACCCTACCTAACATCCTCAACCCCATGCAGTTCGGGTTGCCTACGTGACGGCGCATCTCTGCTGCAGCTCCGCTGCCGGCAGTCTTACCGCATTTACGCTGTAGCCCCACTGCTCGCACTGCGCTGCTAGCACAGCCGCCTCGCTTCTCCCTGGGAACCTCCACCGTGCGGCTCATAACGTCGCTACTGGACTGGATTTCTTGGAGTGTTCGACGCGAAGACTGTTACATATATCCTCTCATAAATCGTCTCATCACAATAACAGCTATTTGTTCACGCCAAAAATGTGGTTATCGGCAACGAGAAAGCAATGAATGCATCCTTCGAATACAGGCCACCCACACTGTAGATGCTTTCACCAGTTCTAACAAACGCTCAAAAATGATCTAGAGCACTTTTTCAGATAGTTCCCTTCTGAGCAGCATTTCATAAGCATACTCATTCTGAGTTAATATTTCGTCAGTTTATCCACATCTACGTCATATACCACATCTGTCACTTGTACATTTCCATGCTGATGCTGTAACGAAAAGAGGAAAACGATAACTTAGGTAAAACAGAGGAAGGAATTGCCAAAAATTATTACACCTTACTTCATCCATTATGAAAGTTATGATCTGTATGCACCTGCTCCCAGATAGTTTTGAGTCCAGATACGGCTGAAATAACCGTCACTTGTGGTTCTCCCAACATTATGGTGGTTGTATTGGTAGGATACTGGGAAAATGCTCCCAGTCTACAATGCAGATTGCTTATAAAACAGTCACGCTACTCTTCTTTGAATATAGCTCATGTGTGTACGGTCCATATAAAAAAAAACTATCAGTAGATTTTAAGAGTGTACAAAGAAGGGCAGCACCAATGGTTGTGTGTTCGTTTCCTCATGAGAGTGCTTTGGAAAAGCAGGAAAAGCAGGTGCTTGAACTTGGACGCAAACTATAGAAGAGAACTTGAAACTCACAAGGCACCAGTATTAACTGAGGAATCTAGGAACATACAACAGCTCCCTGTGTATCGATCTCAGAGATCATACAAATAAGATTCTTCTGATTACAGCTTGCGCAGTGGTATTTAAGAAGCCATTTTTGCCACACTCCGGACTTTAATACATGTTACGACTGGAAGTAACCTACCATGAACTTCACAGAAGTTTGCACAGAATAGATGTAGATTGAAGTGTAGAACTAGACTGAAAGAGTAACCATACAGCGAGGAAGAGTCAAACACAGCACTGCGGAAGTGACACTGAAGCAGCCAATAACGGCTCAAGTTACCGGCGTTGGTCGCAGCTAGAAACACAAACCAGCTTTGATATCACCTGGTGAGGATCGTAGCGAGCAACGACGAGAACAGCAATGGGGCAGGTTAAGTGGACCGGTAAGAGGCGGGCTCGATTCATAATCACTGTGCCATTTCAGTAAGCTGTTGAGCAGCAAGGTCGCAACATCAATGCACCCAGAAGATTGGTGACATACTTACTGGGTCACGGAGATAGTGAATTGGTTGACTCTCGAAGCCAGAAGTAAACTATCTCGAGAAAGTCTGTTAACAAAGTTTCAAGAAAAATTACTCTAGGAATATACTAAGACCCCCTACGTATCGCGACACAGGGATCGCGCGGATAACATCAGAATAATTACTGCACGCACAGAGGTTCCCCGTGCTCCATACGTAGATGGACGGGAAGGAACCCTAATAACTAGTAAAACGGGACGTACCCTCTGCAATGCAGCTCACTATGGTTTCGCGGAGTATACATGTAGATGCAGACAGTGCGACGATGCCTCGAACACCAAGTAGTGTCAACGACCTGACAGTTGGTGGGGCTTCCTTGACACGAGTACGGACATTGGCGAGCCGACGGTTGTGTGCTCAAAACAAAGGAAATGTACCGTGAATGCAAAAAAAAGTGCCCTCTAAGAAATAACTTGAAGGAAAATTTGTTGCAGATTTCCGTACCATAGATTGGTTTGTGAAAGTGTTGTAACATATAATTATCATTCAGATGAGTTTGTTTTTCATTATGTGAAACTATGCTAAATAAATATCTTTGAAAAGGTAAATTTAAACAAATAACAAAGGAACGAGGAGCGGCACCGCGCCTGCGAGAAGAATCCCAGTTCCGCGAACAGCTGCACCGTGGACGTATCCTTGTGAAGACACTCGGAGGAGAACAGATGACTCTAGATTTCGTTCTTCATTGTCAACCGGTCGCGACACATATTGCTAAGATATTGTTTGTGTTGGGTACACAACCAGCGTGCTCTCAGATTAGTAAACCTATATTTTCAAGTAGTTCGTTAGATCTCCTACGTTTATATTGAATTTTACCTACGTTATTGGTTCTATTATATTGTTGCTTCGCTGATTTGTGGTTATTCTGGTGGATGTATTTGCAACAATAAGACCACTGTTCAGTCATATTATTTCCAGAGTTTTGATCCTCAATCGATATAAATAAACCTTACAGGATAACTTTGTTGTCCACCTGTCTATCCTTCCGTCAGTACCCCTTTTTCTGAGGAAGGTATATTTGAAAGGCATACACATAGCCTTTAAAAAGTAAGCCACTAAGTCGATGCAATCAAAACATACGGCCATTTGTCACTTACTTTGGCACCTGCAAACTGACCCATCACATACTGAAGAGACAAATAGTCTTACACCTGCCTAATATCGTGGAGGGCAACCACGAGCACGCAGAAGTGCCGCAACACGACGTGGCGTGTCTGAAGTAGTGTTGGAGGGAACTGACACCTTGAGTCCTGCAGGGCTGGCCATAAATCCACAAGATTACGAGCGGGAGGAGATCTCTTCTGAACAGCACGTTGCAATGCATCCCAGATAACGTTCATGCCTGGGGAGTGTGGTGGCCAGCGGAAGTGCGTAAACTCAGAAGAGTGTTATTGGACAGACTCGAGCAATTCTGGTCGTGTGGAGTGTCGCAATGTACTGCTGGAATTGCCCAAGTCCGTCGGAATCGCAATATATATGAATGGCGACAGGTGATCAGACAGGATGCTTACGTACGTGTGACCTGTCAGAGTCGTATCTGGACGTATCAGGGGACCCTTACCTCCACCTGCATTCACCCCACATCATTACAGACCCTCCACCGACTTGAACAGTCCCCTGCCAACATGGAGCGTCCATGGATTCATAGGTTGTCTCCATATCCGTACACGTTCATCTGCTCGCTTCAATTTGAAACGAGACTCGTCCGACCACGCAATATATTTCCATTCATCAACAGTCCAATGTCGGTGTTGACGGGCCCAGTCGAGGCGTCAAGTTTTGTGTGGTGCAGTCAACAAGCCTTCGGCTCCGATAACCCACATCGATGACGTTTCGTTGAATGGTTCGCACGCTAACAGTTGTTGATGGCCCAGCGCTGAAGCATGCACCAATATGCGGAAGGATTGCACTTCCTGTCACGTTGAACGATTCTTTTCAGTCGTAGTTGGTCCCGTTCTTGCAGGATCTTTTCCCGGCCGGTGCGCTGCCGGAGATCTGAATTTCTGATATTCACGGTACACTCGCGAAATGATGGTACAGGAAAATGCCACTTCATCGCTACCTCAGAGATGCTGTGTCCCATCGCTCGTTCGCCGACTATAACACCACGTTCAAACTCTCTTAAATCTTAATAACCTGCCATTGTAACCGCATAAACCGTTCTAAGAACTGCGCCAGACACTTTTCATATATAGGCGTTGCCGATCGCAGCGCCGTATTCTGCGTGTTTACATATATATGTATTTAAATACGCATGCCTATACCAGTTTCTTTGCGGCTTCAGTGTATATGGACTGCCTAGACAGGGTGGAGAAAAGTTGTCAAGAAATTGTCACCCTGAATAGCTGATGCCAGTAGGAATCAAAATTACTAATGCTGTGTTGGTCAACAACGCACCATTTTTAAACTACAGAATCTTGATGCCATGCGCTGCGATTGGCCGTGGGATTGCCCTTTTGCAGTCCGTCGGTTGACGGGCAGCGCTATGGTTGTCGGTTCTCACATAGAAACGTCCCTCGCCCCGTCACTGCCCCAGTGTGATACGCAGACGTGTCGAATAGGTCTTGCTATTTGTTTTCGACTGACGTCAGAGGTATTCACATCCGCAAACATTTAGAGTAATTCACTGGCGACTTCGCGAAACATGCTCGTTAGCGGGCTATCAAAGTGAGGCCGTCCGCTCCGATAGCTGAGTGGCGTAGCCGGCACGTCTACGGTCAGAGCTTTAGTTGCCCTCTGTAATAATAATAAAAAAAACTGAGTTAATGGCTCAACGACGAACTGAAACGGGTTTCTTGCGACGTCCGCCCCGAGCATATACAACGAACGAAAACGAAAAAAATGAGATTTAAAAAAAAAAGTGGTCAGCGTGACGGATTGCAGTCCTGCGGGCCCGGGTTCGATTCCCGGCTGGGTCGGAGATTTTCCGCGCTCAGGGACTGGGTGGTGTTGTGTTGTCCTCATCATCATCCGGAGCGCAGGTCGCCCAGTGTGGCGTCGAGTGTATTAAGACCTGCACCAACGCGGCCGGACCTGCCCCGCAAGGGGCCTCCCGGCCAATGACGCCAAACGCTCATTTCCATTTTCCATGGTGACGCTGGAAGACCTCGAACACGACGGGATGCTGCATTTGAAGAGACTGTTCTCCACTGCTTTGAGGAAGCACCTGCGACGTGTACTCGAGCTTTGGACACGACATGTGGGTCACTCATCGGTTACTCTGGGAGGTTTCGAGGGATGACGGCTAGCAGCCGTTCAGTTTCCACCAACGCAGCCTAGGTTTTTGCCGGTAGTTTCTGCGACGTACTGCACAAGATCACGAGTTCCCCGCCATTGTGGTGTTTACCGACGATGGCCTTTAAAACACTTGAAATATTCAGTACTGGGCGAGGAGAAAGCCTCACGCCATACACGTACACCAGGAACGATTTTCGCTCAACACTTCGGCAGGCATTGTGGGTGGCAATCTGATTTGGCTGGTCCGTCCAACTCCTCGAGTTACTGGGGCAAATTACCTTCAATTTTTTGCAAGAAACTTTACCCGCCCTGCTGGAACATGCACCCCTGGACATATGGATATGCATATGGTTGCAGCATGATGGAGCACCCGCACATAAGTTGTGCTGTGGGCGGATATTGGCCCCTGTGATTACCAGACCTCATCCCAAGAGACTCTTCCCTGTGGGGATTATTCAAGATTCTAGTTGACACAGCTGAACGTGAACCACCTAGAAACAAAGAGAAATTAACGCCACCATTCACGTCAGGGCAATGCCAGGAATCTTCAGAAGAGTTTGGCAAAACAGTGTTCGACGTCACCAAGCTTGTGTCGCGTCAGAGGGTCGTCAGTTGCAGGGCAAACAAAATTTGTAAAACACTTTCTGTACGCGAACTGACAGCTGTTGACGGGTTTGTTCCTGGCACGTCTTAACATGCAGCTAATATGGGTGTGTTGGGATCCTGGCGGATTCGGTCCCAGAAGCGGAAGGCTGGCGCGCTGCCACCAAGCGTGCGGGCCGCCTCGGATACATCGCGATCTCCGGCAGGCAAAGCACTCGCGGTAATGCGACGTCCAGAGCATCTGGCAGCAGGGCAGTCCCACGATAAATAGAAGCACGTGGCGCCAAATTTCCGTAGCTTAAAAATTGTGCGTTTTCGACCTACACAACACTGGTAATTCTGGTTTGTACTCGTGCTATGTTATTCAATCTGTATATTGAGCAAGCAGTAAACGAAACAAAAGAAAAATTCGGAATAGGTATTAAAATCCATGGAGAAGAAATAAAAACTTTGAGGTTTCCCAATGACATTGTAATTCTGTCAGAGACAGCAAAGGACTTGGAAGAGCAGTTGAACGGAATAGACAGTGTCATGAGAGGAGGGTATAAGATGAACATCAACAAAAGCAAAACGAGGATAATGGAATGTAGTCGAATTAAATCGGATGATGCTGCGGGAATTAGATTAGGGAATGAGACACTTGAAGTAGTAAAGGAGTTTTTCTGTTTGGGGAGCAAAATAACTGATGATGGTCGAAGTAGAGAGGATATAAAATGTAGACTGGCAATGGCAAGGGAAGCATTTCTCAAGAAGAGAAATTTAACATCGAGAATAGATATAAGTGTCAGGAAGTCATTTTTGAAAGTATTTGTATGGAGTGTAGCCGTGTATGGAAGTGAAACATGGACGATTAATAGTTTGGACAAGAAGAGAATAGAAGCTTTTGAAATGTGGTGCTACAGAAGAATGCTGAAGATTAGATGGGTAGCTCATATAACGAAAGAGGAGGTATTGAATATAATTGGGGATAAGAGGAGTTGGTGGCACAACTTGACTAGAAGAAGGGATCGGTTGGTAGCACATGTTCTGAGGCATCAAGGGATCACTAATTTAGCGTTGGAGGGCAGCATGGAGAGTAAAAATCGTAGAGGGAGACCAAGAGATGAATACACCAAGCAGATTCAGAAGGATGTGGATTGCAGTAAGTACTGGGAGATGATGAAGCTTGCACAGGATAGGGTAGCATGGAGAGCTGCATCAAACCAGTCTCAGGACTGAAGACCACAACAGCAGCATGTCTGCTTAAGCAGAAGAAACTAACGATCAAAGTCGGAAAACTTTTTATTGGACTGTTCAATTAACCAAAACAAATTCAAGTACAACACCAACACAAAATAGAGATCCGTCTGCGGATCACACCTATATACATGAATAATATAGAAAACAACAGAAATAATTTTCTACTAGTCTCCGCCAGAGACTTCTCCGATATACCAAGCTTAATCCAGAGATCAGCGAGAAGATAAAAGCCGGGCTGCCGGAGCGGCCGCTATACACGTCTACTGGCGGTCGATGAACTGTCGATGTGCGGTTTTTTCCCCTTTATTGTTATTTTAATACCTATACAATCAGGTAGGCTGTCAGCGGCATGCTACGCCTCTCTTCAGCCATAGTGTTGACAATGACAGAACACAGGCTGGAGAAACAGAATGAACATAGTGACGGGCTAAAAAATAGTGGTCACAGATACACAAAAAACATGGAGACGATAACGACACTGAAAACACGTTGACACGACACACAGAACACTGATGAATCCGACGGCACAAGTGAACGTAGAAGTGTGATGGCAGACACTAAAAACACAAAACGACGTGACACAGATGGCGATCTCCAGCGCGCGAAAGTCCACGTAGCGTGTGCAAGTCCAGGGACCTGCCAAAAGTGGAAGAAAGGTGAGAGGGCGGGAGAGGGTGGGGAGGGGAGAACAAAGATGCTAACTTCTGAGGAGATTACAGGAGGGAGAGGGAGAGGGACAGGGAAGGGGAAGCCCGGGGGAGGGGTGGGGAGAAAGGGAGGATGGAGGGAGGGTGCCCAAAGGAACAGACAGAAGAAGAGGGAGGGAGGATTAACGTTGGTAGGAGGGGTATATGGATGGGAGGAGGGCATCATCAGGGAGAGGGAGCTGGCGGAAGCCACCTTGGGAGAGGGTAAGGAGGGTGGAGAGATGGAGACCGGGTGGGACGTGGGAAAACAGTCGCGGCAGCGGGCGGGGCTGGGAGAAGATGGGCGAGACAAGTGGGTGAGGAGGATCGAGTTTGCGGGAGGTGTACAGGATCTGTATCCTCTCAAGGAAAAGGAGGAGGTGGGGGGAATGGTATCCGCATGGGGGAGGGGAGATGGATGCGATAGGTGAGGCGGAGAGCATGGCGTTCAAGAATTTGGAGAGATTTATAAAAGGTAGGGGGGGGGGCGGAGATCCAGGCCGGATGGGCGTAACAAAGGATAGGGTGGATGAGGGATTTATAGGTGTGGAGTATGGTGGAGGGGTCCAGACCCCATGTGCAGCCGGAAAGGAGTTTGAGGAGACGGAGTCGGGAGCATGCCTTGGCTTGGATTGTCCGGAGATGGGGGGGTCCAGGAGAGTCGACGGTCGAGGGTGACGCCAAGGTACTTGAGGGTGGCAGTGAGGGCGATAGAACGGCCACAGACGGTGAGATAGAAATCATGGAGGCGGAAGAAAGGGGTGGTTTTGCCTACAATAATCGCCTGGGTTTTGGAGGGATTGACCTTCAGCAACCACTGGTTGCACCAAGCAGTGAACCGGTCAAGATGGGATTGGAGAAGGTGTTGGGAACGCTGCAGGGTGGGGGCAAGGGCAAGGAAGGCGGTGTCATCGGCAAACTGGAGAAGGTGGACGCGGGATGACGGCGGCGGCATGTCCGCCGTATATAAGAGGTGCAGAAGGGGAGAGAGGACGGAGCATTGGGGCACACCGGCGGAGGGAAAAAAGGTGTAGGAATCCGTGTTATGTATGGTGACGTAGGAAGGACGTTGGGAGAGAAAGGAGCCGATCAGACGGACGTAATTAATGGGAAGGGCGAAGGTTTGGAGCTTGAAGAGGAGACCGGAATGCCATACGCGGTCATAAGCACGTTCGAGGTCCAGGGAGAGGAAGATTGTGGAGCGACGGGAATTAAGCTGTTCGGAAAGGAGATGAGTGAGGTGAAGGAGAAGGTCGTCATAAGAGGAGGATTGCCGAAAGCCACACTGGGTAATGGGAAGGAGACGGTCCTGGCGGAGATGCTGGTGGATGCGGCAGGTAAGGATAGATTCCAAGACCTTGCTGAAGACCGAGGTAAGGCTGATGGGACGGTAGGAGGAGATGGCAGATGATTGTTTACCAGGTTTAAGGAACATCAGGTACGGGAAGTTTTCCACAGGTCGGGGTAGTAACCGGTGGACAGGACTACATTGTAGAGCTTGGCCAGGGTGGGAGAGAAAAGAGATAGGAGCTTCACGAAGGTGACGGTAGGTGACACGGTCATGACCAGAAGCGGTGTTGCGTTTCGTGTGGAGTGTAGCAACGAGATCCTGTGTAGTGATAGGGGCATTGAGTTCCGTGTGTGCAATGTTGTCCAAGTATTGGGAACCAGGTGCGAGTGGAGGCACAGAGGTGTCAGTTCGATCGTGGACATCTGGGAAGAGAGAGTAATCGAACTGGTGATCATCAGGTATGGAAAGGACATCGGAGAGGTAAGAGGCAAAGTGATAGGCCTTACTAAGGGTGTCAGGGAACGGGTGATCATCATAGAGAAGAGGATAGTAGGTGGAGGGTTTAGTTCTGGTAAGGTGACGGAAGGCTGACCAAAACTTGGACGAGTTTATAGACAGGGTAGCATTTAAACAGGTGCATGTCTGTTACCAGTCCCGGCGTTCCTTAGCCGTGAACAAATTTCGAATGTGTCGCTGGAGTTGCCAGTGGCGTCGGAGTGTGTCCGGGTCAGGCGTGTGGAGGAAGGCATGGTAGAGACTGCGGGATTCACGGAGGAGGAGGACAGCCTGTGGGGGTAAGGTAGGACAGTGGGGGTGGATGGCGACAGTAGGGACGTAGGCCTCTACAGCCTCAGACAAGGCCTGCTGGAGAAAGGAGGCGGAGACGGAGACGGAGACGGAGACAGAGACGGAAGAAGACGAAGTCGGAGGTAGACGAAGACGGATGAGGACCAGTGTCCCAAGCTGCTGGCGCTGGCGCTGAGGCCGACGACGGCTGGCAGGAATGCCGCCGCAGCTGCTGCTGCTGCTGCCGCAGACGGGGCCGGGACCGGGACCGGGGCCGCTGCTGTTGGCTGGCTGGCTGGCTGGCTGGCTGGCTGCTGCTGGCTGGACCGCTGCTGCTGCTGCACGGCTGGACTGCTACTGCACGGCTGGACCGCTGCTGCTCGGCTGGCTGGCTGGTTGGCTGGCACCTGAAACCCTAGCGTTTCAATTAGTGCGGAAACTGCACAATTGAAGGGCGGTAACCTTTCGGAATACCGCCGGAGATCGCCGATGTGCGGCCGAGCGCCAGCCTTTATGGCGCTTCCGCGGATGAGTACCTCGGAACTATTTCCCATCACGTGGTTTGACGTGTGAAAATAGTTCCGGGATCTGCAGCGACCTCTTCCTTATGTTTATGTGGGCCTGTAATGGCCCCTGGTGGCCGCGGGTGTCTTTGCAGTGGTATTGTTGTTGTTGTTGTTGTTGCTGTTGCTGCTGTGGCCGTTCATCAATGTTGCCTCTCGGTTGTGTAGTGCTTCGGTGTGTCTGCGAGCGAGCAATCCGCAGCTGCAGGCTGTCAATTTGGTTGCTGATACTCTAGGCGGCGTGATGTCTGTTGGAAAAATTTTCTCCACCCTCTATATACACGTCGGGTTCGGTGGTCTAGCTGTAATGTGGGGCGTATGGAAACTAAGATGTCACGCAATCGAATCAGTCGGACCAAGGATTTTTCCGTCGTCGTTTTAACTTCACCTCTCAACGATTTGAGGAGTCGCCAAAAACGACACGTCGTTCCAAGATAAAACAGTAGGTCCATTTTTACGGTTGCATAACTGGGTGGGTTAGGGACACGCAAGATGCTGTAGTGGCGGCCAAATAGAAAGAATCGTACCAGACAATTGAGCCACACGAAATTATTATTATTTCTTTCCTTTCTCAGACGTTAAAGATTGAGAACGTAGGCAACATTTAGGTTACTAACAACATTTATTTTCCTAAAACATACATAAATTATGCTATACAAGATATTGATAGAATATTGTAAACAACTAACAGGTGAAATGGTTCAAACGGCTCTGAGCACTGTGGGACTAACATCTGTGGTCATCAGTCCCCTAGAACTTAGAAAAAGTTAAACCAAACTAACCTAACGACATCGCGCACATCAATGCCCGAGGCACGCGGTTCCAGACTGACGCTCCAACAACCGCTCGGCCACTCGGGCCGGCAACTCACAGGTGATTTAAGACTACACTGGACAAGGATTCTGGGTGGCAGAGACAGTTTAACTAGTGGAGTGAGTCAAGTACTCTGGCCCTAAAAATGTGGATAATTGAATCTTAATTGATCTGACGCTGAACAGACTTTGATTGATCAAATCTACTGTAGTTTCTCTTCATAGGTGTGGCTGAGATCAAGTTGCGATTGAGATCTGTATGCCCTGACAATGCGGAAGCAGCAGCAAGTTACCCTGTAAGCTTCGTGTGGCGACGTGACTTGCGGCTGACGAGACGTAGAGGCGGCACCTATGAATCTATCGCGACCACGAAAGAAATTCAAAAATCTCACGGTCTAGCGATCAGGCAGACGGATCGCAATGTACCCTCTACCAGAGCCCTGAAAGCACAGTACATTTCAGTGTGTGACACACCCGTTCCCTAATCATACCAAGAACCAATTTTGCAAACTTACACGAAAGAGCGCGCAAGGATACCAAACATGAAGACTGGTAAACCAAAAACCAGTAAGTGTGCCCGCGGCAAACGAGTACTCAGAGACGTTTGAAGTCACACCGTCGTTACAGTAAGTACTTCACCACAGGCTCCCCAGTCTAAACTACTCCCAAGTGAAATCAGTCTCAGGACAGGTACCAAGTACCAACCACACATGCCAGAGCTTCTACCAGAAGTGCAATCGAGCGCTACGCACCTCTCGAGAAAAAAAAGCTTTTTCCCCGCGAAGTACACGAACGACACCGCCGTCACCCCATCTTGAGGCAATCACAGGGCTCTAGAGGCGCTAAATCCCTCCTCCCACATGGCAGCACAAACTCATGCTGAACCAGGGCAAGAGCTAAGAAACCTGTCTCTGCAAAAAAAAAATCTTCAATTACTGGCTTTTTAGGTTTTCGCAGAGGGGCAAGATGATTTTTTTCCGTATTTGTCTCTCTTCCCACAGCTACAAGCGAAAAGATACAATCTCAAAGATCTTTATTTGAATCAGCTGTGCCTTGGAGCTTGTTAGTCCCAACTTTGAGGTGTAATAAAGATTCTGTCTCCAAACGTTCCTCAGCTGCCGGAGTTTCTTGCACAACCGGGGCAGCCAATGGAACTGGGTCACTGGCCGATTTGCACTATCAGCGAACATGAAAACACTTGAATTTTTATTATGCATGGGTCAGAACACAATGCTCGGTTTACGACCTAAATGTGTAAAAGCGTTCCTTCACACGGTCGCTCCAGCCCAGGCTTCTGCTGGCGGCACAGAAGGTAGCACGGCACTGTTCTGCTGAAGACCTGCCTCGACGAGGGGTTGCCCTGTCTGCCCTGAACGGATGTGGACGTGTCCTGAAAGATTTACTAAGGGATGGGCTCGCCGCCAACTCCCAACACGCCATTTCTACGAGCTAAGAATCATAAAAAGACCTCATGCTTTTCGCGCCCTACCAGGCTGCATCAACGTCTGCTTGGTCCATGAACTTCTGCGGCAGGTTGTAACAAAACCTTTAATAATTTTCCGTATGCGAAAAATAGGTGAGAGAGTAAGTGGTCCTATCTCACATGTTAATGGATTAATGATCTGTTTTCACTGATAAATTTTGTCTTCAGACTGAACCAAGATTTGTTGTAAAGAGGTAATACGTACTTGTCATTTGTTTAGATTTTATGTTTAATTACTTGAAGTGAACTCGTTTAGGTATTTTGTGCGATACGTTGTACTTGTTTGAGTACAATAAAAGGATTTGAACGATATTTAAATCTCCCTGATTGAAAATAATTTCCAGATTAGGTGTATTTATTACCTTATTATTTCAGCGTGTAATCAGTAATCACAATCAAAGTATCTGACGAACATTGCATAGTAATGGAACATTTCATTAAGAATTGGGTTGGCATAATGAGTGTTCAGTCACTAATATGATTGACTTACACTGCGCAGTAAGGTCTATTCACAGAGATAAGATTGATAAGATTTTCGCAAATACGGAATTTAGTGACATTAAACCTCTCCTAAGAACACTAACTGCAACTTTTATACCTGCCAAGAAGCACTGAAAGTCTACGAATGACTTTCTGCAAAGAGTATTGAAGCATATCAAAACATGACATTATTTTGAAGCAAACCTGAAACATACACAAATGACTGATATTATGTATGTTATTTCCACTGTGTTTTGGGAACACTAATTGCACAACGAGGTTGCTTGTTATCCACTAGGGTCACTCCTAAAGAAATGCACACAAGTTCTTCTATTCTACATATTTGAAAGTCTTACAGTGTGCAGATACATCCTTTAGGAACAATATTTTCATTTCTTTACATAATTTCCGTCCCTCTCAACTGCCTTACGCCATCTTCGAACCAACGTCTGCATACCCGCACGGTAAAATTCTGGACCAACCTGTTGGAGCCACTGTTTAGCAGCGTGCACGAGGGATCGTCATCTTCAAACCTTGTTCCACGAAGAGTGTCTTTCAGTTTCCCAAAGAGATGATAGTCACATGGAGACAGGTCAGGACTGTAAGGCGGATGTTTGTGATCGCTTCCATGGTTTTTTGACGGACGTATGGCCGTGCATTGTCGTGCAACAGCAAAACATCCTGCTTTTGCCGATGTGGTCGAACAAGACTCAGTCGAGCTTGAATTTTCATCAGTGTCGTCACATATGCATCAGAATTTATGGTGGTTCCACTTGGCATGGTGTCCACAAGGAAGCCATAATTTTTCCAGCAGAAGGTGTAGTTTTGAAATTTGCATGATGCCACTCCATTGATTGCCTCTTCGTCTGGTGAAAACTGATGAAGCCATGCTTCATCACCTCTCACAATTCTTCCAAGAAATTTATCTTCACCATCCTTGTACTGTTCCAAAAGTTCGCTGCATACCGTTTTACTCGTTTCTTTGTGAGCCACTGTCAACATCCTGGGAACCCACCTGGCACAAACCTTTTTTAACGCCAACACTTTCAGTATTGTGCAAACACTTCCTTCCCCTATCCCAAGGTAGCGTGACAATTCGTTCACTGTGATGCGTCTGTCAGCAGTCACCAATTCGTTGACTCTCTGTACATTGAAGTGTATGCAGTACGAGGCCTGCCGCTGCGAGATGATGAGTTTAAAATTGGCCGGACGTAAGTTAAAGATGACCGACGTTGAAGACGTCCTTCGACTTCTACCGACGACGCTCACGTCAGGAGCGTCAACGAAATTGTGCCTACGAATCGAAGACTGACTGTCCGAGAGGTTGCAGAAGATTGTGACATTTCAGTTCGACCATGTCATGAAATCCTGACACAGCATCCTGGAATGCGTAACTGCTGATCTACGGTTATGGTGATGAAACCAAGATTCGATTTTCAGAATGGGTAGGGAAAGATTGCGAAAGATCAGCAAAAGATCGTAGAGTCAGGTCAAATCTCAATGCCATGCTGGTAGTCTTCTTTGAGTATGAGGGATTAGTTCATTGTGAATTCGTGACACAGGGACGAACTGTTGACCGCTGGTACTAGCGGGACGTGTTGCGACAACTGCGAGAAAATGTGAGACGAAAACCGCCTGAAATGTGGTGACACAATTCATGGTTGGTGCATCACGGTAACGCACCCGCACATTCGTTCCTGTTGGTGCGTGACTATTGGACAAGTAACGAAATCACTGTGGTACCTCATTCTCCGTACTCTCCATACTTAGCCCGTGTGAACTTCTAGCACAGTAAGAACAAAGTAAGCGTAGAAAGATATTGTGGACAAAGTTCCGGAATTTATTGAGCAGACCTCGCATGACAGCATGACGTCCACTCTGACATTTCAAAAGCCATAACGTGAATGACCACTGTGGCTATATAACTGTTTTATTTGAACGGCAGCAACTACAGAGCTGCACTGAGAGATTATCGCCGACAGAAGGGTCTACGGAGAGGCCCGATCTCAATTAATCTTCAAAGAAGACGATGATGGAATTCGAAAACACCGGTGAGCTCGGTGAGGCACCTGGAAGAGGCAGGTATCCTACCCTGGTGGAGGCTACCGGCGAGGATAATGTCGCCGTGACTATCACCGCATGCCAGTGTTGGTGCAGTGTCACGAGAATTGTCCATCCCATGGTCAACCGTATGGAAAGATTTGCTGTGTATTATACACAGTACCTGTACCAGACTCAGCAACTGAAACTCATGATCCGCAGCAGCGTTAAGAACTTGATCTTCTGTTTCCAGACGTGATGACATGCGTCGGGGCAGTATTCCACGGAGTGATGAGGTACATTTTACGCAAGAAGGTGCAGTAAATACACAGAATTACCAGATTTGGGATACTACTAAACCACGTGTTTTGCACAAAGACTCATTTAACTTGCCATATGTGACTGTGTGGTGTGAATTCACAAGCACCTTTACTAGAGGTTCGTTCTTCTTTGCACAGAATACAGTCGGACGTCCTGTGAGCTGTACCATGACATGCGCTCGTTATCGAGACGTCCTCACGCAGCTTGTGATTCCTGCTATGGAAGAGCGAAACTATTTTCATGCAACATGGGTGTTGTGTACATAGTTCTGCGTAGTCAGCGCGTACACAACTTTCCCACTAGAGCTCGCCCCGCTAAGCACAACAGCACAAGCGCAGCGCTCGTCCGTCTCCACACTACGAGATGGCGCTGCCTTAGAGACAGACAAAATTCTGCTTCCACGAATCCGAGGAATTAATATGTAACGCAGCCAATGAGATTGCTGCTAATGTAGAACCTTTTCTCCTCACGGATCACACTCGCGCAGTGATACCTGAACATGTGAGGTATTATAACGAGTGTACAGATCTCCGATTAATCAGCCTGCATTTATCTGCACCAGTCTGCACCAGTCTGCATTAGTCTGTACCAGTCTGCAGTCAAGTTTGTCTGCACCTAAGAAGATTATCATATTCCTGTACATAGCCATGAAGATCAATGTATAGACACATTGTCAAGAATCAGAGACACGTGAGAATAAGATTGACGTACCAAGACCAAAGGAAGTTCAGACTGTCAATTGTAAACAGCATCCAGAATCAAGTTAAGTAATGTCTATGCTTTTTATTATTCTAATAAATGTGTGTGAGAATTAATCAAGTTCTGTTTAAAGTTTGTCACCGTCAATCTGCTACTCTAAGCCTGCAAGTGGCATTTCTATCGTCTGACCTAACAGCAGAAGATAAACACGCCACGATAAGACCACTAGACATATTGCTGACACTCGCCTACTTCGTTAGAGCGACAAGTCAAATAATCTGATGGTGTGTATACCGAAGGTCTTACAGTACGCACACCACAATGGGGGAACACCGCATGTCGTTGGTCGTATGAAAGATCTGCTTGACGCAACCTTCCATGACCGTACTATCTCCAGATGTTTTCCAGATACATGACCTACAAAGTCACTTGATCTGAATCTGCGTAACGTTTGACTCCGGATATATCTAAAAGAACGCATTTCCCGGGGACAAGTTTGGTCTGTACCTGATCTGAAGGCCAGTATACAGGAGCACGTTGCTCAAATTCCACCGGAACTGCTGCGAGATACTGTTGATCACACCATTTTACTGATCGAGCTACCCGTCGGCGTCTCCGGTGCTCACTCGCAAACTGTGTAAGCGGCAGTTGATAACATCATCAACATAAAGCTTCTCTCACCTGTTTGACCCTCTTTGCCCGCGTCCCGTTCCTAATCCATTACATGTTGAGAAAATTGAGTAAGTATTTCTTGCATCCAAAGCGCTCGATCTGCACCTGATGGCCAGAATTGGAACTAATTCTTTTTCAGCCTAAATCGGTTCCACATAAACGTGCTAGAATGCCTACAAAGTAACGCTGTCAAACGATAGTTACAGGCCACACTGGACTTCTATTGGAAGCTGCACATTTATTATAACCAACCCGTGCTGCGTACACCCAAATCACGTAGATTTTTTGAGTAATCTTATTCCAATAGTGTCGACGCTGAACAAGTAAAACTTCATTTTCTGTCCTTTCTGGTGCTGCAATTTTAATGGACAGCAGTGTACCGTAAACAACGGCCTTACCGCTGTGATGACACCGGTTCCTGTCATTTCAGCGAAGATGAGTGCTGTCGGGCTTGGTTAGCACTTGGGTCACCGTCCGGTTCTGCCGAGAGCTTTTGGCAAGCGGAGTGCACTCTGCTCTTTTGAAGCTAATTGAGGAGCTACTTCAGAGAGAATTAGCAGCTGTGGTTATGAAAAATGACAAAGGCTGGGGGATCGGTGTGCTGGGCACATATTCTCCATATCTGTATCCAGTGACGCCTATGGGCTAAGGACAATACGGCGGTCGGTCAGTACAGTTGGGCCATACGAGGCATGTTCGGACGGAGTTTGTTACTGTGCTGTTGGTATATTGTTGTGATCTTAAAGCTGAAGACTGCTTGGGTGCAGCTTTCCATGCTGCTACAGGCAAGGATACAGAGATCGGTAAACCGAGTAAAATTTATTTCGCTGGGAACTTACCACAGAGTTTGTGGCAGGCAAATGGCGCCAGTTGTTTCGATTTATTTCGTGAAGCGACATCACACATCGCAAGGCTGTTTCATTTTTCTTCGGCATGGTCATACGACTTGTAAAAATCCCCACCGTTCAGTTATTTGAGAAAACATTCCTTTTCCTTGGGCGCCTTTTACGCTATCGGACAAGGCAGAGATTCTATGAACTGTTTTATAGTGTTCAAAAATTTCTGAGTGTTAATGAATTCAAATTTTGGTAACGGAGTTGAGTGTAGATGAAATCCTGCACAACACTGCTATGGCTTTACAGAAATGGTTCCGAAGTTCTGATATTGTGAAGTGCTCGGCTGTGCCAACCTGTTAACCTCAGTTCTTTGTCGGGTACCTTCAAGTCTCTGTCTTCTCCTACAGCTCGTCTATTCTACGAATCTCGCTAGTATGATGCAGATTATTTCCTGATGTCTTAACACACGTATTCATTTTCTCACCGATTCCACAGTTAACCTCTTCATATGCTGTCTTATAAATCTGCTCAACTTTAAGCTTACTTCTGTAACACCACATCAGCATATTGATTGTCTTCCTTTATAGTTTTATTATAGCCCGTGATTAACTTCCATTCAATGATATGCTCCAGTCGTACATTCTCAAGTACTTCTTCTTCAAATTAATGTCTACGATGCTACGAGTAGCAAACTTCTTTAGCCAAAAACCATTCGACAAAACTTGAACGTGGTCCGAAGCAGCAAAGGCCGCTTCTTCAGACCACATGTTCTGTGGCATCCTGTGGCGTGACCGTGGGGAAGTGTAACCTAAATGTTGAATCAGTAAAAACGCGAAGTGTTTTTCTAAGAACCCACGTCCCCGTTCAGCAACACCCTCGGTGCATCCCATGCACGTGCATATTACTAATAACCTCACGGGCCTCTCTTCTCTGTGTGTTAGGCAACACCTTAGACACCCATTAGGTAGAGTTCGCCTAACCCTCAGGCGCTAGAATAGCTGCGATGCTGTTGTCGAAATTTCTGACATGTACATTTGTAAGTGCTCAACAGCTGAGCATGGGTGGCAGAGAGGGTACTGCCGAGTGAGGAATTCTTAGAGGAACCCTTTGTTGTTTTATGCACGCACGTATTTATATTGCACTCCGTCGTGATCACGCCACAATGGGGCTTCAAGTAGGACAGCAGCGAAAGAATAAGAGTGCTTTGCTGCTTCGAATCACGTTTAAATTCCGTCGACTGCTTTTGAACCGTCCCTAAAGCTTCCACTCTGTGTATCAGAGCAAAAGATGCGCCCAAAACTATCAGACCACGTCCAGTCGGGTTGCAACCCCACGATGTACTTAGAATAGGGTTGAAACGACCACGGGGTGGCAGCAGTGTCGAACATTGTTGAGAACGTCGTCCTGTTGTTCTCACTGCGAATTGTTGTTTCCGGCAGCTAAATATGTAGCATCAACGCCCCAAGAAAAGGGCTGGGTTCATTGACACCCTTATGGCACACAGTGACGCTTTTTCTTATCGATTCTGAGCCACGTTGTGTTTTGAAATATTTTCCTCTGCCACCCACAAGAAAACAGCGTGATTTCAACGCTGGCACTATTCTGACCTCCATAAAAGTGTTTGTGACTATCTTATCGTTGTACTCCGTTAATCCCGTTTGATAAGGACACCAGACCGCGCAGCAGTACTCCAAAAGAAGACGGTCAAGGGTAGTGTAGACAGTCTCGTTAGCAGATCTCTTACATTTTCTAAATGTTCTGCCACTAGAACGCTGTCTTTGGTTTCCCTTCCCCACAACTTTTCCTATGTGGTCTTTCCCATTTACGTTGTTCGTAATTGTAGCTCCCACGTGTTTAGTAGAATTCCTGGTCTTTAGATTTCTTTTAGCACTCATGTGGGCGGCCTTACGCTTTTTATTATTTAGCGTCAATTGGCAGCTTTCGCACCATATAGGTATCTTTCGTAAATCGTTCTGCAATTTGTTTGGATTTTCTGATGACTGTCCTTGACGATAAACGCCAACGTCATCTGCAAACAATCTACGACGGGTGCTCTGATGGTCCTCTTAGTCGTTTATGTAGATAACGAAGAGCAGAGGGCCTGTAACACTGCCTTGGGGAACGCCAGATGTCACTTCTGCTTTACTCAATTACTTTCCGTCACTTACTACGAACTGTGACCTCTCTGACAGGAATCACGAATTGCATAAGCAGGCAACTTCACTGCAGGGCTCTTGTGTGGTACACTGTCAAAAACCGTTTGGGAATCTATAAATACGGAATCAGTGTGAAATCCCTTGTCAAGAGCACTCATCACTTTGTGTGTGTGTGTGTGTGTGTGTGTGTGTGTTTGTGTGTGTGTGTGTGTAAAGAGCTATTTGTGTTTAACAAGAACGATGTTTTCTCTAAATCCGTGTTGACTATGTATCAATAGGCCGTTCTCTTCGTGGTATTTCAGAATGTTCGAATACAATACATCTTCCAAAATCCTGCTCCATATCGGCGTTAAAGACATGGGCCTGTAATTTACTCGATTACTCCTACTACCTTTCTTAAATATTGGTATGACAAATGCAACTTTGTAGTATTTGGGTACGGATCTTTCCTCAAGCGAGCAGTTGTTTATGATCGTTAAGTATGGAGCTATTCCGTCAGCATACTCTGAAAGGAATCAAACAGTCTGGACCAAAAGACTTGATTTTGTTAAGTGTTTTAAGTTGCTTCACTACTCCGAAGATATCTTCTAGGTTACTCACGCTGGCAGCTGTTATCGATTCGAATTCCGGAATATTTTCTTCGTATTCTGTGGTGAAGCAATTTCGGAAGTACAATATCTTATCAAAAGAATCCGTACACCCCTAGGTACCGCGAAAGTGACTGCTAGGTGTCCCGAGAGGTGGATTCGCCAATACAAAACCAGGCAGGAAGTGTCGTGTTGTCAGTGGAGAAGCAGTAAAAGCGGAATGAGTTGGTTCTGGAGAGCACAGAGACGTCGGACGCGGACCAGTCACTGGATATCACCTGAGTGACACAGCAATCAGCAACTTTTCTACTCTTGTAAAGCTTCCCAGTTCGACAGCTATTGATGTGACTGAAGTAGAAAGGCGAAGCTAAACCAAGGCCAGGCCGATCTCACGCTGTGGCAGACAGGGTCCGTACAGCTTTACGGAGGGCAGCTGTAAAATAATCGTATGGAATCCGCGGAAATGCTCATTGGTACTAAGTTGCTACCGACAGTCCATCTAGCACAGTAATTGTACTCGGTGTTTACGAAAATGGTGTGCAATTGTCCAGCAGTCACACATTTCCGTAGCCAGTGAACAGCGACACTTGAGGTGGTGCAAAGTGCGGCGCCACTGACTGGACAGTAATGCGTCGAAAATATTTATTTGGAGTGGTGAAGCATGCTATGCCGTGTGCCACACCATGGAAGGGTTTGAGTTCAGCTAATGCCTGCGATACAGTTTTGTAGTCGTCAGCCTTCTAACTGGTTTGAAGCAGCTCGCCACGGATTCCTCCCCTGTGTTAACCTCTCCATCTCACTGTAGATCTTACAACTTAGTCCTCAATTGTTTGCTTGATGTATTCCAATCTGTCTTCCTCTACAGTTCTTACCCTCTGCAACTCCCTTTAGTACCATGGAAATGATTCCCTGATGTATTAACAAATACGCTATCACCCCGTACCTTCTCCGTGTCATTGTTTTCCACATTTTCCTTTCTTTACGGTTCTGCATAGAACCTCCTAATTTTTTGTCTTATCAGTCCAGCCAGTTTTCAACATTCGTCTGCAGCACCTCATCTCAAATGCTTCCATTCTATTCTGCTCCGGTTTTATCACCGTACATATTTCACTACCAAACAATGCTATGGTCCAAACTTACTTTTTCAGAAATTTCTCCCTCAAATTAAGGCCTGTGTTTGATATTACTAGACTTCCCTTGGCCAGGAATGTCCTCTTTGTCAGTGCTAGTCTGCTTTTGATGTCCTCCTAGCTCCGTCCGCCACTGTTCGTTTTGTTGCTAGGTAGCACAATTGCTTAACTTCTTCTACTTCGTGATGTTAAGTTTCTCGCTGATCTCATTCCTGCTACTTCTCATTACTTTCGTCTTTTTTCTGGTCACTTTCAGTCCATACTCAGTACTCAATAGATCGTTCATTCCATTCAGCAGATCATGTAATTCTTCTTCACTTTTACTCAATATAGCAATGTCACCAGCAATATCATTATCATTTCACCTTGAATTTTATCCCACTCGTAGAACTCTTTTATTTTCATCATGGCTTCTTGAATGTACAGATTGAACAGTACGGGAGGAAGATTACATTGTTGTCAGACACCCTTTTTAATTTCAGCATTTCGTTCTTGGTCGTCCATTGTTGTTGTTCTCTTGGCTCTGGTACATACTGTATATTACCCGTCTATACCTATAGGTTACCCATGTTTTCCTCAGGATTTCGCATAACTTGTGCCATACTACATTATCTAACGCTTTTTCCTTGTTGACAGATCCTATGAACGTGTCTTGACTTTCCTTTAGTCTGGCTTCCATTATCAATCGCAATCTCAGAATTGCCTGTCGGATGCCTTTATCTTTCCTAACCCCAAACTGATTGCCACCCAACTCATCTTCAATTTTCTTTCCTATTTTTCCGTTTGTTCTCAGCATTTCGAGTGCATGAGCTGTTTAGCTGACTGTACGATAATTTTCGTACGTGTCAGCTCTTTCAATCTTCAGAAATGTGGATGATATTTTTCCGAAAGTCAGATGATATGCCGCCGCACTCGTACATTGTACACACCAACAAGAATAGTCGTTTTTTCGCCACTTTCCCCAATGATTTTAGGAATTCTGATGGAATGTTATCTATCCCTTCAGCCTTATTTGATCCTAAGTACTCCATAGCTCTCTTAAATTTTGATTCTAGTACTGGAACTTTACCAGTCAACAATGAAGTAGGGAGCAGGTTGCGTTACGGTACAGCAGCGTTTTTTGTGGTCAGGATGCGGTACCATTACTCTACTGAAGAAAACGCTAAATGCATTGTGTACTGCGGACAGTAGAGTAACAGTCGGGAGCATCACAATGAATCCTGTCGTAGAGCAGCATCCACGAGGCATTGGTCTGTCACGAGTCTCGACCTGACCCCAATGGATCAGCTTTTGGGTGTATTAGAACGTCGACTTCGTTCCAAACCGCAGCGTCCAATATCACTATTGTCTCTGGATTCGGTTCTTGAGGAAGAATGGACAACTATTTCTTCACACACATTCAGACAGCTCGCTGACAGTTGAAGCCATTGTAAAAGCGGAAGGTGGACACAACGTTCATTGATGTCCACTAATAAGTGTGTGGCTAATTTTGATCACATACTGTAGATAATGGAGCACATTTATGAATTCAGGTACTTGTCGTGGTAGGCTTACATCATAGATACGGATTATGCAATGCTTCCGAACTGCTGTTACACTAAGAGGTACAAAAAAAGAAAAAAAGAATGTTACCGTCGGCGGAGCTTGTATAGTACGCATTTAATTTCTGCCACTGGGCGTGTATAGCGCAACTCATTGGCAATTTAGTGACGCCTGTGTTGTCGACGTGGATTGTTCTGTTCATCTACAGCGACTGTTTTTGATGGTACTGTTTTGTTATTGTTTCGTTTTTTACTATCGCAAGATTAAGCGAACAACATGCGGCTGTGGACTTTTGTTCCCTACTCGGTAGAAGTCCCGCTGAAACAATTTTAATGTTGAAAACAGCTGACCAAGATGACGCCATGGGAAAAACTCAAGCTCACGAGTGGTTTGCACGATTTTAAGAAGAGCAACATGTCCATTGATTACAAAGCTGGATCTGGAAGTTCATCAGCTGCCCAAGTCGACGAAAATATTGAAAAAATTCGAGAACTCATACTCACAGACCATCAAGAGACAGCTGATCAGCTGTCAGACCTCTTTTCGGGTGCAGAGATTAGAATTGGCCTGATGTATTCCTGCCTGTCGTAGGAGGCGACTAAAAGGGTTCTCACACTTTACAGCCTTTATGTAATGGTCCCCCGCAGCATTTGACCTCCGTTTTTCAAACTTTTGCAAAGAGCGAGCCAACTAGGGAAGGGTGCCTTACATGGAGCATCTTGTCCATCGTGCTTTGTGATCTTTAGCTGACTTTCTCGTCGTCGCACTGCAGTCCAGATCATTCTCCATCTCTTGGGCGAGGTCGCATTCCTGGGTGCATTTTCCACCATGCACTATGCAGTAACGCTTTTTGCGCCGACGATGACCATGGACTTCTTTGCACCTAATATCCAGCACGGTAGCCAGTCCGTTGTGGTGGGCCTGCCATGTAGACTGTTGGTCGTGGCCCCCTGACAACACAGGGATCACTCTGCTGATGCCTGCGCCGTTAACTCCACACGTATGCCATGGAGTAAATGCCATCTCCCTGAGGCATTGGGACTCCTGACACTGGTCATCCTGCCAGGTGGTCTTTGTCGCGGCTGTGTGGCACCCGTGGGGAGGGCCTCTGGTCAGAGTGGATGGCATCAGGGCGGAAGACGCGCGATGAAGCGTACCAGGCCAGCACTTGCTGGTGATCAAACACCAGCAGTATGTAAGCGTGCTGAGTCTCAGTACATTGCAAGACAGTATGACCGTAAATCATTCCCCTCCCTGGCCACACAATGGGAGGAATGCCAGGCTAAGGATGACCGTGGCTGTTACTCACCGCAGTACCTCATACGTACGAGAACTGATCGGGACTCCTATGTTTCGATGAAGCCACAGTTTCTTGTAGAGCATTTAGAGGACAATTATGGGAGGTGGAGGGGGGGGGGTGTCTTGTGCTAAATGCGATCTTGGTCAGTCTTGATAAAAGCAGCATCCTCTGCCCGGTGACGGACTTCACTCGATTGTAACAAGTTTTGGGATGTTTCTGTTACATCACGCCACATAAAAGCTTAAAAATAGCCCAGGGTAATATCTTCCACAGGGACCTTCTTTTGCAGTCTGACGACGAGCTACGCGCCAGTTTAGGGCGGCGAGGTTTTGATTTCGTGTGACGCGTCCATTGGGATCTGAGAGTCAAGTTGGTGGTATACTGCTGTGATGTAAAGTCCTATATCCCTCCCCAAATGCGGTGCTTTAAATGCTGGAAGTTCGGCCGTATTTCTTCCCGCTGTACTTCCAGCATCACATGTCGAGATTGTGGACATCCATCACATCCTAATAATCCATGTGCCCTGCCTACCATCTGTGTCAGATTGCTCGCTAGACCGCAGGATTTTACAGAAAGAGAGGAAAATCATGAAATAAAAGACCCTGGACTGACTGACTTACACTGAGGCTAAGACAAAATATGACTGCCTACATCCTGTGCCTGTGACAACCTCATACGCCGCCACTATGAGAACAGTTATAGCCCCATCGGTTCTGCGAATTCCAGTCGCCTCTCAGAGCCAGAAGGCTACACCTGCATCCTTGATAGTTGGGGACACTCCCACCCCCTCTCCCCCCTGTTCCTCATGCACCCCATAACTCAGGAGATCTGTCCCCCCACCCCCCACCCCCTCCAACCATCGGGGCACCAGTCGCCACTTCTCGACTGGAGAAGTGTAAGTCTTCTTCAGCTTTTCTCGCCAGGAAGGTGTCCCTTGGGTCACTCCCTTCCCAGGTTTCTGCTAATGGGAAAGATGACACCCACAAGTGGCCGAAGTACCAAAAAGCAGCTAGTCGTAGGGCTTCGCGATCATCCTCAGTCCTGGAGACAGTGAAGCCCTTCCAGCCAGAGTAACCCAAGGAGCAGTGAGAAAAATCCGAATCGAAGACCCATAAGCCCAAGGAAATTACCGTGGCACCCACACCACCGCTACCTACAACGCCTGTGTCTGGGGATAAGGTGGAGATTATAGCGTCACCTGAGGACCTAGATCTCACCGGACGCTCAGACACCGTGGATATAGCCTGTTCAGGCAATAAGTCAGTGGCAGCAGGTGACCCTGAGGCATAAACTGTCTCATTGAATGTACCATGCCTTCCCAGTCTCACGATGACATCATCCTCCAGTCGAATAGCGATGGTATTTTTCCACCGCCTGGCTGAGCTACGGCAACTGGTAAGCTTGACACCTGCTTTCTGCATTGCCTGCAGGAAACCTGGTTCCCATCAATGCGGAATCCTTCCCTCTGCGGCTATAAGGGATTGTACAGAAACAGCAGCGACTATAATCGAGTATCAGGTGAAACTGTGACCCTTCAAACTACTCTGGAAGCTGTTTCTGTCAGAATAAGGACGACACAGGAAATAACTGTCTGCAATGTATATCTTCCCCCAGATGGTGCAGTACCCCTGGATATATTACCTGCAGTGCCCATAACACTTTTTGGGCATCACCGTGCTTACTGGCCGAGGCAGAGGTGTCTAAACTTTACTGTCTCAGCTCGACCTCTGCCTCTTAAATACTGGGGCCGCCACATACTTCAGTGCGGCTCATGGTAGTTACTAGGCCATTGATTTATCAGTTTGCAGCTCAGGACTTCTCGCATCTATCCATTGAAGAGCACATGATGACCTGTGTGGTAGTGACCACTTCCCCATCTTCCTCTCACTGCTCCTGCGTCAGGCCCACGGACGCCTGCCCAGATGGGCTTTAAACAAGGCAGACTGTGAAACTTTAACCACTGCTGCCACCGTTGACTCTTCCCCACACGGTAACATCGATTTGATGGTTGAGGAGGTGACTACAACAATCGTCACTGCGGCGGAAAACGCGATCCCTCGCTCTTTAGGGTGCCCCCAGTGAAAGGCTGCATCGGAGAACTACTCCCCAGGCCTTTCGCACCCTCAAACAGCGGGTGGAAAGAAAGTCCTCTCGTTTGCTACACGCCACAATGAACCCTATAACGCCCCATTTACAGAGGTTAGCTCTTCAGTGCCCTTACACATTGCCCTGACACAGCCCCCGAGCCAGATTGGATCCACAATCAGATCATTAAACACCTCTCATCTGACTACCAGCAACATCTACTAATCGTCTTCAACCGGATCTGGTGTGATGACGTCTTTCCATACCAATGGCGGGAGTGCACCATCATTCCGGTGCTTAACCCGGTAAAAACCCGCTTGTTGTGGATAGCTATCTGCACATCAGCCTCGCCAACGTACATTGTAAGCTGCCAGAACATGTAGAGTGTCAGCGGTTGTGTTGGGTCCTGGAGTCAAGTGGCCTACTGGATCCATGTGAGGGCAGCTTCCGCCAGGATCGCTCTACCAATTACAGTATTGTATTCATAGAGTCTGCCTTTTGAACCGCTTTCCCCAGAAGCCAACACCTGGTTGCCGTCTCTTTTGATTTACGAAAAGCATATGACACAACTAGGCGTCGTCATATCCTTGGAACATTATAAGAGTGGGGTCTCTGAGTCCCCCTCCCGATTTTTATTCTAACTTTCTTGGCGCTTCGTACTTCTCGTGTCCAAGTTGGTGCCTTCCGTAGTTCCATGCGTATACAGGAGAATGGAGTTCCGCAAGGCTGCGCATTGAGTGTCTGTCTATTTTTAGCGACCATAAACAGTCTAGTGGCAGCTGTAGGGCCATCTGTCTCGCCTTCTCTGTATGTAGATTTCTTCTGCATTTCGTACTGCTCCTCCAGTACTGGTGTTGCTGAGCAACGCCTACAGGGGGCTATTCAAAAGGCGCAGTCATGGGCTCTAGCCCACAGCTTCCAGTTTTCAGCCGTGAAGTAGTGAGTCATGCACTTCTGCTGGCGTTGCACCGTTGACCCGGAACCAGAAACTTACCTTACTGACGATCCACTCACTGTAGCGGCGGCATATCGATTCTTAGGACTGATTTTGGGTACCAGATTGACGTGGCTACCTCACCTTCGTCAGCTTACGCGGAAATGCTGGCAGCACCTCAATGCACCACTGCCTGAGCAACACCAACTGTGGTGCAGACCGTTCTACGCTGCTTCAGCTCTAGAGAGCCCTTGTTCAAACCTTCCTTGACTATAGGAGCGTGGTTTATGGTTCAGCGACGGCCGCGGCGTTGCGTTTACTCGACCCAGTGTACCACTGTGGCGTTCGCCTAGCGACAAGTTCTTTTAGAACGAGTCCATTGATCAGTGTCCTGGTGGAGGCCAGAATCCCTCCAGTGAAGGTTGGGCGTGCGCAACTGCTCGTCAGTTACGTTGTGCACGTTCGTAGTTCTCCTGCGTATCCGAATTACCATCTCCTTTTCCCATCTGCGGTAGACCGTCTCCCGCATCGGCAGCCTAGGTCAGGGCTCACGATGGCGGATTGCGTGTGATCACTTGCGTCTGATCTGGAGTCCTTTCCTTCACCACCTCTACTTGAGGTCCATTCACGTACACCTCCATGGTGAGACCTAGACCGCGGCTTCGCATGGATCATTCACATGGCCTTAAGGACTCAGTTAACCACGCGACTCTCCGTTGTCACTTCCTCTAGATTCTCGACATGTACTGGGGCCATGAAGTGGTTTACAGTGATGGCTCAATGTGCGATGGTTACGTTGGCTTTGCCCTTGTTCATGGAGGACATATAGAACAGAACTCCTTGCCTAATGGCTGCAGTGTATTCACTGCAGAGCTGGTGGCAATATCTCGTGCACTTCAGTATATCCGTTCATGCCCTGAGCAATCGTTTTTCTGTTTACTGACTCCTTGAGGAGCCTACAAGCTATCGACCAGTGCTACCCTCGCCAACCTCTGGTAGCGACCATCTAGGAGTCAATTTATGCCCTGGACTGGTCACGGCGTTCAGTGGTGTTTGTGTGGACTCGAGGACCTATCGGCATCCCAGGCAATGAACTTGCCGATAGTCTGGGCAAACAGGCTACGCGGAAACCGCTTCTCGAGATGGGCATCTCTGAACGTTACCTGTGATTTGATTTACGCCACAGGGTTTTATGGCTTATGGAGATGGAATAGCATAACAGTACTCACACTAAACTTCGTGTCATGAAGGAGAATACGAATGTATGGAAGTCTTCAATGCGGGCTTCTCGCAGAGAATCAGTGGTCCTCTGCCGGCTCCGCATTGGCCACGTTTTAGCGACTCACGCTTACCTCAGCGACCCACGGTTACCTCCTGCTCCGTGCACACCCGCCTCAGTGTCTGTATGGCGCCCGGTTGACAGTGGCCCATCTTCTGATGCACCGTCCCACTTCGACTACCCACCGACGAAAACATGGGTTACCGGACTCGTTGCAGCTAATTTTATCAGAAAACGCCTCATTGGCTGATTTAGTTCTACGTTTTAGTGATGGTCCTTTGTTCACCTGTATCCTCCACCCTAGTGCTTTTACGGTGGATGTTCGTGTGTTTCAGAGTGGCTGGCTTATCCTTTTTGTTCTCGTCATCAGCCAGCTAGTGTCATCTGCTTCGTTTTTTTATTCTCTTCATCCCGTTTCTTGCTTTTTTGTGGTTTTCTTGTCCCCCTTCTGTCCATTTACGCGTTTGTTTCCTTTCGTCGTTCTTGTGATTCTTCCTTTCATTTCGCTTTGTTTTGTCAGTCTCGTTTTATTGTCACACTTCTGGCATTGTTTTATTCGGAACAAGGGACTGATGACCTCGTAGTTTGGTCCCTTGCACTCTCTTTTAATCCAACCAACCGTCAGAGATCAGTGAGTACCTTGGAGCTCGGTTGAACGAATTTTAATGCAAGATTTGGGAATGAAATAGGGTCGCTGCCAAGATTGTTCCTCGGGTTCTGACAATTAAACGGAACGTCGTGCTTTGAAACAGCAGCTTGCATCTGATCCAGATTTTCTGTCAAAGGACATTACTGCTGATGACTCGTGGTGCTATGGTTATGACCCAGAAACAAAACAGTGAAGCCAATGGAAGACGTCATCGACACCCCGTCAAAGAAAGTTGATTTTTTGATGTCAAGGCTGTAGTTCTTAATTCCAAACAAAAGGTTTGATTGATGGTTTCATCTGGGGGGAATAAACTCTTAATGAAGATTGCGCAACAGTGGTAATCAAAAAAAGACCCGATTTGTGCCAGACAATAGACTGGTTTTCCACCACGCACCTGCACACACAGCCAACTCCGTCAGACACTTTTTGATTAAAAATGGTATGGTTCCGTTGACTCACACACCTTACTCGCGTGACCCGACTCCGTGAGTTTTTCTCTTACTTCCACGCATGAAAAGGGAAGTGAAAGGACACCGATTTCACTACATTGAAGAAGTAAATAAGAAAGGTGGGAGGTGCTGTCAGCCATTTATAAAGATGACTACACATAATGTTTCGAAGAGTGGATTCACCGTTGGGACAAATGTATTAGTTGTACTGGAGAATACTATGAAGGGAATAAGGTTTTGTAAACAATTTTGAAACTGCATACCTTGTGATTCCGGTGTTATTTCGGGTACTCCCTCGTATTGTGCTAAGTACTTAGTATGTAGCGCTCATCCTGGGTACATTCAGAGACCTTATTTAATGGTTCAGAAATAGGTACTGTGTGACTAAAAAAAAGGGGCAGCAGCAAAACATTTACCTATTTCGGTGTAAAGGCACTGATTAAAATTTCTAAATTTTTCCTAATTAATATTAGGAAATACGAACGTCACAAAAATTATGGGGCAGTTCTTTTCAAATCTTTGCAGAACCTAAGTGTTCGATCTACATGATTTCCTATTCACATGATGCAAACTCTTAGTAAGAAGTAAGTCCACGAAAAACGTTACCCAATTTTGTAGATATGCTTTAATACACTATGGGCCATTAAAATTGCTACACCGAGAAGAAATGCAGATGATAAACGGGTATTCATTGGACAAATATGCTAGAACTGACATGTGATTACATTTTCACGCAATTTGGGCGCATAGCTACTGAGAAATGAGTAACCAGAAAACCACCTCTGGCCGCAATAACAGCCTTGATACGTCTGGGCATTGAGTCAAACAGAGCTTGGATGGCGTGTACAGGTAGAGATGCCCATGCAACTTCAACACGATACCACAGTTCATCAAGAGTAGTGACTGGCGTGTTGTGACGAACCAGTCGCTGGGACACCATCGACCAGACGTTTTCAATTGGCGAGAGATCTGAAGAATGTGGTGGGCAGGTAGCAGTCGAACATTTTCTGAATCCAGAAAGGCCAAACACTGATGCAACCATCACGATGCTGTAAACAGAACCTAGATTCAACGAAAAAAAATTACGTTTTGCCATTCGTGCACACTGGTTCGTCGTTGAATACACCATCGCAAGCTGTCTGTGATGCAGCGTCAAGGGTAACCGCAGCCATGGTCTTCGAGCTGATAGTCCATGGTGCTGCAAACGTCGTCAAACTGTTCCTGCAGATGGTTATTGTCTTGCAATCGTCTCCATCTGTTGACTCAAGGACCGAGACGTGGCTGCTCGATATGTTACAACCATGCGGATAAGATGCCTGTCATCTCTACTGCTAGTGATACGAGGCCGTTGGGATCCAGCATGGCGTCCCGTGTTACCCTCCTGAACCCACCAATTCCATATTCTGCTAACAGTCATTGGATCTCGAGCAACACGAGCAGCAATGTCGCGATACGATAAACCGCAATCGCGATAGGCTACAATACGGCCTTTATGAAAGTCGGAACGGTGATGGTATGCATTTCTCCTCACACGAGGCATTACAACAAATTTTCACCAGGTAACGCCGGTCAACTGCTGTTTGTGTATGAGAAATCGGCTGGAAAGTGTCCTCATGTCAGCACGTTGTAGGTGTCGCCACCGGCGCCAACCTTGTGTGAATGCTCTGAAAAGCTAATTATTTGCATATCACAGCATCATCCTCCTGTCGGTTAAATTTCACGTCTGTAGCACGTCATCTTCGTGGTGTAGCAATTTTAATGACCAGTATTCTATTAATTACCACTATGAGCTACCACCGAAATATTTGACTTGCCTCTTACAGTAGTCCAGTTGAGCTAATACTTCACTCTTGCTAAATACTCGGCGATTTCTCAGAGTTAGAAACAAAGAACTGAACGGAACATCTGGAAGGTCGCAAGAACACCGCGCTGCCGCAGGCTGGGAATCGACTTCGCAGCAAACAGCGGTCACAAAGTCGTAAAAGAAGAGATAACGGTTCCACTTCTGCGCGAACTTTCTGGAGTGCAGTCGAAGTAGACGGTCTCGGCTTCTCATTTTTGAAAGTTACAGAAAACGGTGGCCGTAAGCTGCCGAAGAAAACTTCCAGGCGACTTCCGTGCTCAGGATATCAGTTTCGTCTACTGGCTGTATCCAATTCAGCAGGATTCATTTCATTTTCCGAAGCTTCTTCGAAATCTTTTCAGTCACCATTGCAGGCTCCTTCCTCTCTTGAAAATTTGTTCACTAAGCAGTCGTTCATTGTTTATTGTAAAATTCAGTAAGTAAATATTGAATTGTCGCTTTTAATTGCCTTTGACCACATTGCGAGGTCGCATATTTGCCAAATTAAACGTATTAAACGTATTTTCATAAATTCAGTACTTACCTTTTGTTTCATTTCACAAACCGTTTCTATCCTTCATAAGCCACACATGGCACCAGTTTCGTCAGTTGTGACATCGTCGAAGTGAAGAGGATAAGCGATCAAGCGAACATGGGCTTTAATCGTTTCAATTCCAATACCTTAAAAGCAATAAAAAATGTGGCGCCTAGATGAACTTCAGTGTATCACACCACGCAAATTCTGTCAGCAAACTATTGTAGTATCCAGCATCATAATGAGCCGCAGATATTAATTGAATGTACAAGTAAAATCTTAATAACTGAACACATTATTAACTATGTACTTAATTCGCAAAGAGAGGATTAACGCATCCTATACGTCGAAGCTCCTACACATCAAATGCCGATGTCCATTGCAGTAGGATAGGTGTATTCAGCGTTCGGTTCTCCACTTGCTGCAAGTGGTAAGGAAGAAAAGCAGGATAACTTAATATATTAGTATACAAGGCGGAATTTACCCCACTTCACGTGCGTATGCTTTGTGAGCTATGGCTTCAGCTTATCTCAAACAATGAACGTCCCGCGGTTCTTACTAGTGCGTTCCAGTCTCCATGCTTTGTAATCGCCTTGGCCGCGAGAAACCTTTTGACAACAGCGTTTGCCATTTAGAAGTGTGCTGCAGACCCAACTACGTGCGCAGGAGAATTGTGAAATAGTCACCATTTATTCTCCTCACTTTCTCATCTTTTTTTCCCCACATATTCAAGCACACAAACTCGACGTTATTACCTGCCTAACTACTAGAAAGCAAACAAAAATACGAATATATGTATACTGCCTAATAAATAGCGATGACATTAAAATTTAGAATGAAGGGAAAGAAATCAGTTTCCTGGAAAACGCAGTGTTGTGTGGAATATTCCGGCTATACTGCGAAATAATGAGGTGATAATATGGATGTTATAGCTATAAGAGTGAAAATATCCGAATGAGAAATGTGCTTTTGCTTCACAAATACACTCCTGGAAGTTGAAATAAGAACACCGTGAATTCATTGTCCCAGGAAGGGGAAACTTTATTGACACATTCCTGGGGTCAGATACATCACATGATCACACTGACAGAACGACAGGCACATAGACACAGGCAACAGAGCATGCACAACGTCGGCACTAGTACAGTCTATATCCACCTTTCGCAGCAATGCAGGCTGCTATTCTCCCATGGAGACGATCGTAGAGATGCTGGATGTAGTCCTGTGGAACGGCTTGCCATGCCATTTCCACCTGGCGCCTCAGTTGGACCAGCGTTCGTGCTGGACGTGCAGACCGCGTGAGACGACGCTTCATCCAGTCACAAACATGCTCAATGGGGGACAGATCCGGAGATCTTGCTGGCCAGGGTAGTTGACTTACACCTTCTAGAGCACGTTGGGTGGCACGGAATACATGTGGACGTGCATTGTCCAGTTGGAACAGCAAGTTCCCTTGCCGGTCTAGGAATGGTAGAACGATGGGTTCGATGACGGTTTGGATGTACCGTGCACTATTCAGTGTCCCCTCGACGATCACCAGAGGTGTACGGCCAGTGTAGGAGATCGCTCCCCACACCATGATGCCGGGTGTTGGCCCTGTGTGCCTCGGTCGTATGCAGTCCTCATTGTGGCGCTCACCTTCACGGCGCCAAACACGCATACGACCATCATTGGCACCAAGGCAGAAGCGACTCTCATCGCTGAAGACGACACGTCTCCATTCGTCCCTCCATTCACTCCTGTCGCGACACCACTGGAGGCGGGCTGCACGATGTTGGGGCGCCATTCGACGGCCAACACAGCGGTTCCTGGTGTGTCCGCTGTGCCGTGCGTGTGATCATTGCTTGTACAGCCCTCTCGCAGTGTCCGGAGCAAGTATGGTGGGTCTGACACACCGGTGTCAATGTGTTCTTTTTTCCATTTCCAGGAGTGTATTTTGTCATCGACCATCGCTAACTACAAGTCACGAGTGTGGCGAAAGATTGTCTGTTTTTGTAGGCAAAATATTGACTGTAAGTGATTTACTGATTACAAGTAACATAGCATACGCTATTATGGACGACAATCTGGAGCCACACCAGGTTCTTCCACTGTTCTTTGCAAATGCAAAGGTGAAGATCATAATAGTTTTTCCAGCAAATAAATACCAATCCGGGATAACACATGATCAGCCGAGTAGACGAAAACCGTAAAGCCACCTTAAAGATACCTAAAAAATAAATCCCTTCTGTACTAGCCAAGTATTTTGTCATTCGATGTTTCGTAAGTATTACTCACCCTGTAATACTTCGAAATGTACATCGTTTAATAAGTTGTTAGGGTCACATTTTGTGGTCATAACACACAAACAAAAAATTCTTTGTTTTTAATTTCAAATTATCACAATACTGTAACCTTAGCAGTAGACATACCGTTAAAATTGTTCACATTTACTCCATAACACGCCGCACCTTATGGGTAACTAATACATTCCAGAATAGTGTCACATAAAAAATAAATAAAAAATGTATTATTCTGGAGAATAGCAAATAGAGTTCTGCGATCAAATTAGAGTAGGCTAAAAGACGACGACGAAAAACAGCGCTGGAAGAAGACAGTTTCTCTCCCCTTTACTGAAAGCGTAACTGACCCAGTTGATACGATGCAGAAACGTCAGAACTGTTTTTAGACTGACAAAGGCAGTAGGCCAAGTCCTCACATCTGTAGATCCGTAAACGATAAACGCCTTCTTCTGTCGGATGTGACGTATGTAGGATCACATGTGCGTTTGGTAAGATCTACGCTGGACCTACAAAGAAAAGTCTGAATACCCGTCTGGAAAAACACAAAGGTATTTGCTGACTAGAAAAAGTGAAAAATGAGCTGTAGCACGTGCATTGTATTCTCTTTAGTCAGTAAACTATGAATCGAAGTCTTATGAAAGCAAAATTTTACCAACAATGGTGAACTATTATCAACGCCTGTATAGAGAAGTCTTCGAAATACTTAAATATGGGGACGATTCGGAAAGCAAGAAGCCATGATACTTTGTTATACATGGATAGTGGTTTTATGTTACCGACAGGTAAGTTTTATCTTTGACAGACAGCTTTTAGACAGCCACCTATACACCACGTGGATTCATACAACAGCTCTCTGGTAGTGCCGATCGAAGATTCTGGTATTTCATTCCTTGTCCGATTAGAACACGGCTGCCACGAAGTGTTACTAGGACACAGAAGAAAATACTTCACGGCTGTAATGCCACGTCGCCCTACTACATCACTGTAGTTTAAATAAGATTTAAAATCACACAAATAAATACCTCTTTGACACGTACAGAATGGTGGAAAACTTCTCATCACCTTACTACATCACAGTAATTGACGTAAGATTTAAAATAGGAAATAAGTAAATAATTATTTGACACTTATAGCCTAATGGAAAAGATTTTGTATAATTACAAGATGGCGAATGACACAGACGCAGGAATAGGCAGGCACGAAGCAGTTCTTTGCTTCGAACTCAGTTAAACATCAGGTAGTATAGAAATAGTTACGTTCTTTGTCTTTGAAAAGTATTATCTCCGTCGATTACGTCTAAATTTCTGCCACGCCTTCTTGTGAAGGTCTCGGACATCAATAGTCGGCAAGACTCGGTGGCACCTCTGAAGATGTCCAACGCAGCTCTGTGAGAAACGTCAAAGAGTGCAGGACGACGTATCACGATCCGGTTAGCTGAGGTCAGGGCTCGAGCGACTGTGAATCGTCACCTGTCTCCTTTGTAACGACGTAGGAAATGTAAAGGAGGAGAAGGCTTCTCCATTTACCTAGGACAGACGAGTGGAACAAAGTGGATAGCAGAGACTAGATGGCAGTCTGTCTCAAGCAAGTACAGCTTAAACAGTTCAGGAGTTCTCCACATATATACCTTAGTGGGAGAGGTATCTTCCAGCGCTTTTATTTCGCTGGTGTATCTCTTTCAAGAGGCAGCTGCATTCAGATCACTCCAACATTATCGGTTCCTGGCAACCAGATGTCGCGTAATCCCCACCGCATACCCTTTTTACTCTATATGCAGTTTACATGGAATAAAACTTTCATTAATTTTATATTGCTTATTGTTACGAGCACGACACATACAATCCGATTCTCACTATTAGCTCCTGCAGCTGAAAATATTTTAACTTTATGCACTTTGACCTATTATGTGGGGGATACGCAAAACACTGAAAGATTTCCTGCTGTGGACGTACGATTTTTAATTGCAAACTATTTTTGTATAGCACTCATCTGGCTTGTTAGATATGAAACATTGTATCATTACTGTAACTAATTGTGGAATAAAAAAAATGCCGTTCGATACTTTAATCTCTTGAATGCACAGAAAATTACTCTCATTACCTGTACGGAAGTTACAGTATGTTATGTTCACTAAAGGTACAAGCTGCAGTGGATTGTTTTTCACGACTAACATGAAAGCATTAAAATAAAAAAATGAAATTTGATTGTTAAGTTATTAGCCAGAACAGGTTTTGCACAGCAGTCTTTGATCACTCACGAGTAAAATTTTATCACTCATGAAATATTTACGTAACTGATAACATAATAGGAGCTGCCCATGTCCACCTGAAAATGACCTAATAGAATCCACAATTTCCCTCTGAAGTCTCCAGGAAGCTGAAAGAGATAATTTTAATGTACCGTCACCTGCCCGCTATATTGCTGGAAAACTGCTTTCATTAAATTTACTTTGAATTTGCCGCGATCGTTACACGGCTCTGAGTCATGAAATATTGATAATATGCTGAAAACTGCTAAGAATGTGGAATGAAATCTTGGGCAAGTTAGCAATAAATTATTACAGGTAATAATTTTAACAATTTCAATATTCAAAAAATCAACATACATTGAACGTACACACCTTTTACAAATATCAGCCTCCAATGGCGTCTTCCTCGGTCAAAGGACAAACGAAGGCTACCTAAGCATTCAAGCGAGCGTCACAGGCTTTTACAACTTTATCGGCTACAACAACACTGACAAGGGAACCTCCCCATCGCACCCCCCTCAGATTTAGTTATACGTTGGGGCAGTGGATATAGCGTGAGCAGCTACGGAACGAGAGATCCTTGGTTCAAGTCTTCCCTCAAGTGAAAATTTTAATTTTTTTTTTATTTTGAGACAATTATCAGAGCTCAGGCATTCACACATAATCAACTTCGCTCTCCAAAATTCCAGGACACGTTCAGATTTGCTTGGACATATGCAGGATTTGACGGTCTACACACGGAAAAATTAGAAAACGTTAAAAACACATGTTTTGACAGAGCACAGGGAAAACTGTGCGACTGTGAAGCTGTTGCATTCATTGGTTGCAGTTTTATGTGACAAACCCTTATGTTTTCATCACTTTTTTGGGAGTGACTATCACATCCACAAGAAAAAAAATCGGGCAAGGTAGAAGAATCTTTTTACCCATTCGCCAAGTGTACAAGTTAGGTGGGTCGACAAAATATTTGTCATGTGATGCACATGCCATCATCAGTGTCGTATAGAATATGTCAGACCTGTTTTCCTGTGGAGGAATCGGTTGACCTATCACCTTATGATCAAATGTTTTCGCAGTGGAGAGGTACGACCTTTTGTCTATTAATCGCACGGTTTTGTGGTGCGGTCGCAAAACGCAGACACTAAATTTATTACAGTGAACAGAGACGCCAATGAACGAACGGACAGATTATAACTTTGCGAAAATAAAGAAAGTAAAATTTTCTATCGTTCCACAGCTGCACTTGAGAACCACGGGACCACTGCAATCCTGAGCTCAGATTGTTCTTGATGTTGCCTATCTTGCGCTTGGGATAATCAGTTTGTATATTTTGCTTATTTTTTTTCATAGTTCCACACAACTTCTTCCTGTTTTCTAGATTGATTTGTGTTCAGTTTTTCAAGGCATATCCACTGTTCCAGGTGATAACTAAATCTGAGGGGTGTGCGATGGGGAGGTTCCCTTGTGAGAGTGTTTTAACCTCCACTATTTATGGGCAATTTAATAAGCGTCTTTGTCACCTCTTTGTATTATAGTTATCTGCTTTGATAAATATATTCGCCGACCACAGACGATATTTGCGAAATATAAATACATAAAAATTTCACAAACATAGAAATGGAAATTTTTTTACTTCCTTTTATACATAATCTATAACCATTCATACAGTAATGAAACAATAATAATAATAATACAGATAAATGTTTATTTTTATTATTTTTTATATATTCTAAGATTTTGCAAATCTCCTGCCAGGAGATATCACACAGAGAGGAGCGCTGTTTCATGACTTCGAGAGTAAACGTATGACTCATTCTGTCCCCTTAATTACCCAAGTTTGTCAGAGACTCATTCTAACTTTTTACAGGAACACAAATACCATGTCACTACTAGAGACAAGTCCAGACTTTCATCCAGTGCTTTGGTTGCTCTCATCTTTTCAGTATCTGTCGGTCTACAAAATGAAATAGTCTTCCTCACAGATTGCTGTAAGCTGCATGGTTGTCAGCACTGTGACATTACTGCTTCGCTGGTCAGCCCCGAACCGTGTAGGGACACCTTCCCACTCTGAATGCTCCTGTACTGCAACTGTTATTGTACGGGAGAGTATTTTATCTGGAACTAGGAACACACAATGTTTCCAAATCGGTGACCCAAACTAGCGATCGATTTTAGAATCACATGTAGCATTGCTCACTAGAGGCTGCAAATAAGCCGTTTCCAGCATTTCCTAGTGTTCTTATTGCTGTTAGATATGAGGTTGTGTTTTGTGCAACAGTTGTCAATATTTCTAATTCTACATATTGAAGTGCTATGTAATACATGAAATCTATATCTGCATCTAATTCTTCAGTTACAGCCCGGCCGGCCACAGCGTGTCGAACTTCACGCGTGCAGGATGTGGGAACTGCGGGCGTTTCAAGGGTCAGCCTGTCACTCGGCTATGTTCGGTCCTTCTCGGACGTACTCGGAACAGCGCGCCATTTCATTTATCATTGTGACGCGGCATTTTTCGATCGGCACGACAGAGTTCGGCAGAATCGTGTTGTCAGCGCTGTTTAAATTCCGCTATTTGTTAGTGGTATGAAGGACGTACACATGTTCAGCGGCTGTTTGTTGAAAAAGATGCAGTCTAGCGATGTATCGTCACAATCCTTTAAAATGAATGGCAATGACAGACGAGAGGAACGAGAATTCTCAGTTCGCATAAGCGATGGGTACTGCTTAATTGCTATGAAAACTACATTACAGTACAAGGCAGAGACAACCTCAACATTTACATAGCAACGAAAGAGCAAAAATTTACGACGATCGACAAACAAGATTTATCGTTCTGTACATCAAGAAGTACTTTATGCTAAATTTGTAAGCATGGAGATCTTGAAGAAACTAGTGATACGAATAGTAAAATTCCTGAAGTGCACCCATTATTCCGTTGTGAGTTGCAATGGCTTTCAATGGAAATGAATAAAAAGTATTAGTGAAAAGTACATTGCTTAAGTCAAAGGATATCCCTGCAGCGATTTTTCGATTTCATTCTCGCTATTGTTGAATTTATGAAGAAAAAGGGAGTGCAGGAGCGAAAATTAGAACATCCGGAGTGGATTGCAGACTTAGGGTTTTAAGTGGAATTTACTGCACACTGCCCACAGCAAGATATTGAAAGGTGAGAAGGAAAAACCGAGCTGTACATGGGACTTATTCTGAGAAACAGTCCAGTTTCCTAAGCTCACTGGCATTGAAGAAAGTGCGAGGTCTGAATAACTCATCGTAGCCTTGCAGGAATTAAAAGGATAGTTTCCTAACAGTTTTGAGGACCCTGCCAGTCTTAAATTTACTTCCGAGGTGACGCCGTTTCAACAGAAAGCGCCCCTGTCAATATACAGATGGTTCAGATGGCTCTAAGCACTATGGAACTTAACATCTGAGGTCATTAATCCCCTAGACTTGGAACTACTTGAACCTAACTAACCTAAGAACATCACACACATCCATGCCCGAGGCAGGATTCGAACCTACGACCGTAGCAGCAGCGCGGTTCCAGACTGAAGCGCTTAGAACCGCTCGGCCACAATGACCTGCCGATATGCAAAAATAAGCGATTGATCAAGGGGTAATTCCAGCTTCTGTGACAAATCTATTTATGTGAAAACCGTTCAGGGCGTCTACATTGCTTTCCTCAGGTAGATTTCCCAAGTCTCAACAATGAGGTTACAAAAGTCCTACAATATTTCGACCGACTTATTTGTGTGAAAGTTTTTTTTATGATGGAACGAAATAAGTCACGATTACGTGGCAACTTTAGTGCAGGACTCTGTGAATTTGTCGCGTCTGTCGGTAGGCCGGCAGTTTGTACCATAAAAAATTGTTACATTGGCATGTAGTGCCACTGCACTGCCGTTTAAATGCGGCGCGTTCGCTGTTTTCACCTCTTCCTACACCCCATGCTCAGACAACCTGGAGTGGGTTGGGTAGAAATGTGTAGCGATACTGAGCGTTTTGGTAATCGGGCGCCCACCCTCCCCTCCCCCCCTTTCCCAAATGGGCCATCAGCCAAAATTTTGGCCACCCCGGAGTTGGAGTTCCATGGTGAGTAAGATTTTAAAACTAGTTGCAAAACATGTGGACAGTTAACCCATATTTCGTTTGCCATCAACCATCTTGTGCTTCGAAATAAATCTTCTGCCATGGAATACGCTATACTTGCACTGAGTTTCTATAATATCATATGGAAACTTGTTTTGGCAGACAATAGCTTCAGTATCAAAATGTTTTTAGTTTTTGTCTGGTTTTTCATAATGTTCTTAATTTGTCTTTACTTAGTGATACTTGTTTTGTAATACAGTAATAACTTAATACACGGACTATTAAATAGAGTACCGACAGTATTTTCCCGACAGCAAAAACTTCAAATTTCAGGTACATGACCAGGCTGTACCTTGGAACAATTTTTCACGTTTAGAAAAACCAGAATTTTCTCCAGTGTATTTTATAACTGAAGAACAAGAGTATAGACAATGGTATCATTTCAAAATGGAATAGGAAATTACACTTTACTTTTCTTACACGGCTGGATAGAGGCGACCCAAGGCCGAACACTCTCCCCTATTACTGCTCGTCCCTCATTTATAGCATGTGAACGGCTGCTAGTTTTGTGCCCACACAGTGTCTTGTCACATCGCCTCTACCTTCCCTTTCGGAACTCGTAATTTATGGAAATCTGCGGCCCCCAGTTGGAGTGATTTTCAGGTTCGTGATCGCTTGCTAGCATGTCTCTATTTCACGTGCAGGCCTGTCAGCTATTATCTACAGACATGTTATCGCACTGCGGTGACCTTTTTGCTGTCGCGGCGTGGCACCATTTGCACCATTACGACCTTCTCTCGTCGTCAATACTGTATTTAATAAACTGTGTGTTACGTCACTACGCCATCACACACAACGTTCGACTACGTAAAATCAAATTAAGAAAATTGTCAACAACGAGTTACAAATTAAAAACACCAGTTACTGGCTTCCAAAACAAATTTCCGTAGGACATCATAGAAACTACGTGTAACTACGTGGGTTGGTACTTAGTGGCAACTACACTACTGGCCATTAAAATTGCTACACCACGAAGATGACGTGCTACAGACGCGAAATTTAACCGACAGGAAGAAAATGCTGTGATATGCAAATGATCAGCTTTTCAAATCATTCACACAAGATTGGCGCCGGTGGCAACACCTACAACTTGCTGACATGAGGAAAGTTTCCAACCGATTTCTCATACACAAACAATACTTGACCGGCGTTGCCTGGTGAAACGTTGTTGTGATGCCTCGTGTAAGAAGGAGAATTGCGTACCATCACGTTCCCGACTTTGTTAAAGGTCGGATTGTAGCCTGTCGCGACTGCGGTTTATCGTATCGCAACATTTCTGCTTGCATTGGTCGGGATGCAATGACTGTTAGCTGAATATGGAATCGGTGGGTTCAGGAAGGTAATACGGAACGCCATGCTGGATCCCAACGGCCTCGTATCACTAGCAGTCGAGATGACAGGCATCTTATCCGCGTAGCTTTAACGGATCGTGCAGCCTCGTTTCGATCCCTAAGTCAACAGATGGGGAAGTTTGCAAGACAACCAACAACTACACGAATAGTTTGACGATGTTTGCAGCAGCATGGACTATCAGCTCGGAGACCATGGCTGCGGTTACCCTTGACGCTGCATCACAGACATGAGCGCCTGCTATGGTGTACTCATTGACGAACCTGGGTCCACGAACGGCAAAACGTCATTTTTCAGGTGAATCCAGGTTCTGTTTACAGCATCATGATGGTCGCATCCGTGTTCGGCGACATCGCGATAAACGCACATTGGGAGCGTGTGTTCGTCATCGCCAAACAGGTGTATCACCCGGCGTGCTGGTTATGGAGTGTCATTGGTTACACGTGTCGGTCACCTCTTGTTCACTTTGACGGCACTGTGAACACTGGATGTTAAATTTCAGATGTGTTAACGACCCGTGGCTCTTACCCTTCATTCGATCTCTGCGAAACCCTACATTTGAGCAGGATAATGCACGACCGCTTGTTACAGGTCCTGCTCGGGCCTTTCTGGATACAGAAAATGTTCGACTGCTGCTCTTGCGAGCACATTCTCAAGATCTCTCACCAATTGAAAACGTCTGGTCAATGGTGGCAGAGCAACTGGCTCGTCACAATATCCCAGTCATTACTGTTGATGAACTGTGGCATCGTGTTGAAGCTGCATGGGCAGCTGTACCTGTACACGCCACCCAAGCTCTGTTTGACGCAATGCCCAGGCGTATCAAGTCCGTTATTACGGCCATAGGTGGTTGTTCTGGGTCCTGATTTCTCAGGATCTATGCACCCAGATTGCGTGAAAATGCAATCACATGTCAGTTCTAGTATAACATATTTGTCCAATGAATATCGGTTTATCATCTGCATTTCTTCTTGGTGTAGCAATTTTAATGACCAACAGTGTATTTATTCACAACCGATACAAAAGAAATGTATGTTTCCACCTATTACTGTCCTTCATGGTAGTCACCAGCGTTGTGTAGAAACCGTTGCCAGTGCTGAGGAAGGCGTAGTACACCTTTAGCACAGGCTGTTCTGTTGATGGTGCAAATAGAACGGTCTACTGTCTGTCGAATCTCTGGTACAGTTCTGAAGCCCATGCCACTCACGAAGTGGTTCCTTCAGAATCAAATTAGTGATTCAAACACCGACCCAGAAACACTATGTGCTCCTAGCTACAGTGTCCCCCTGCACGTACAAGTATCTCCTACGCTAACAATAACTATACTGGAGCAGAGCTGAAAGCCATGCGAAGATGTCTCTGACGCAGTGCTGACTTTGAGTCTAAATTAAAGGTGGGGAGGGGAGAAAGGAAAGGAAACGGAGAGGATCACTACTGTCAGCTGCATCGGGACATCATACGAAATTAGCAGCGCGGAATGGAAGTGCGTACCGGACCCGTATTCGAACCCGGGATCTTCTGCTTACTAGGCACGTACGTTAACCACTGTGCCATCGAAGACACGGCGTTGTCCCTTTCGCGCGGACTGTCTATGCATGCTTCACGGGCGATCCACATCCACATCCTCACCGAGCGCCACCTCTCCACAGTCCCTCTCCACTTCCTCCTCCTTCGCCACTCTGTGATTCCCACAGCAGGTAGGACGTATTTGTTCAGCCCCACTGGAGGAAGTGGGGCCCATTGCCCAGCTAGACGCATCAGTTATAACAATGTGTGGTGCCTGTTCTTTCGGAACAGGAGGAACAGACACCATGCATTCCTATAACAATGCCAAATGCCGTGCGCTGCCTGCTCGCTTGACCTACTTTCTTCTGCCCCAGTGCGATACACAGAGTGAGTCACTAACTATTGCCACCTAGAACAACTCCGAAAATATGATAGGAGCTGAAAAGTTTGTAGGACAAATGTAGCACGAGACAACGGCGGTCATAATACGACGTTGGTTTGTTGTTGCTAGGTGGGATCGCGTCGAAGATACGTAGGTCAACTCCGATTTTTTAAATCGGATGCTATAGTTTGGTACTTATTGTACTTATTTTTTGATAGCGACTATCGAGACGAATCCAATGATATGTAACAGTAAGGTCTTCGAAGGTCAACGAAGGTCACAAAGGTGGTACGAACGTCTATTTACAGAAGGTGTTCGAAGTGATGACGGTTGGTATGAATGCAATAATGCAATATTCTTGTCACGGATGGAGTGGTACTGATTATCACTTCAATACTTACCGAAGTACATGCTCTGACAGTTCTCCATCGCATATCTTCAGGTGTAGTTGGAACGTCTTTATCTATTATGAATCCCCACAAGAAAAAATCCAGAGGGGTCAAGTCTGGCGAACGAGCCGGCCACGACCCAACTGCTACGCGTCCAATTCAACGATATGGGAATTCTCTCTGCAACTAATTTCTAGCCATGAGCGAAAAATGTGCCGAACACCCATTGTGTTGATACCACATTCTGTTCCTTGTTCCTAAAGGTATTTCTTCCAATAACGGATTTAATGTTTCTCGCAGGAATGTGGTGTACTTCCTACCATGAAGATTTCCTTCGATGAAATAGTGGCCTATAACTCTGTCCTCCAAAATCACGCACCATACATTCACCGACCACGGGTTTTGGCGTGCTACTTGCCGCAGCCAACATGGATTTTCAGGTGTCCAATAATGCATGTTATACAAATACGACCTCGTCGGCAGAATTCAATCCGTACCAGTTAATTTTTGTTGCAGACTGATATGGTAAGTATATGGCAATGCAGAACACGAACAACACTACTCTGGCTAATGAGATTCCATTGCGATTTGACATGAACTACCACAACGGTCTCGAACAACAGTAGCAAGAGTGCCAATTTTCGTTTCCTCGTTAGTAACTTTCCTTTGCCGAATATGTTTCCGATGCGTTAAAGATCTATTTGTTCACAATTTATCATAAACATATTTAAATGTACGACGTGTAGGGTGAGTATGTTGAGGATATCTTTCAGCTCATACGTTTCTAGATCTCGCTGATGTCGTTGGCATTCACCGTAAATGAGAAGCATATCGACTTGTTCTTCGAAGGAACACATCATTCACATTCGCTTGATTCGACGATACTAGTCTTATCGTTCCTATTACTGTTGTACTGCGAAACCGCCGAATGGTATTTACACGTCAATGGCATGTTAGATGGATACCCCGTATCCGGCGAGTATTTGCTACTTACAAGACACAAGAGCGAGAACTTACAGAGCATGTACTTCGATAAGTGCTGAAATCAGGAATACCACTCAATCCATGATCAGAAGATTGCAGCGCTGCATGGATACCAATGGTCATCACTTCGAACACCTTCTGTAAGTGGACGTTCATTCCACCTTCGTTGTCCTTCAAAGACCTTACTGTTACACATCATTGGATTCGTCTCGATAGCCGCTACCATAAAATAAGTACCAAATCATAGCAACCCATTTAAAAAACCAAAGTTGAACTTCATATATCTGACGCGACTCCACTTATCAACAAAAAACCAACGTCATATTAGTGCCCTGTAACTTTAGTCACATAAACTTTTCAGCTACTGTCATACTTTCGGAGTTATTCTAGATGGCAATAGTGACTCTCCCTGCATATGAATGTGGGACGTTACTCACGTCTGTAAATTGCAGTCCCTTAGATTTAACGTTAATGAAATTTCACAGCGATGACACACGATAATGTGATAGGAGGGATATATACCGGTATCTTCGGTAGCCCGCTGTGTCAACGTGTCTGTCGCGAGTTGCTACTGTCGACAGTGCGAGCAGCCGATCCCTGAAGTGCTGGGATAATGGTGGCAGTGGTGGTAACTACAGCCCGGGACAGCGCAGCGCAGACCCTGGTGGAGCGGAGTGGAGCGCAGCGCAGATAAACCAGCGGCGCGGCAGCTGAAAGCGCCGCCTGCGCCGCCTGCGCCGCCCCCACCGCATCCGCCCCCGCGCCAGATACGCCGCCGGCTGTCAGCGCAGCCGCCCAGCCCCCACCTTATCGCCGGCGGCTCGTGTTGGTGGGGACCCTCAGCGAGCACCCGCTGCTCACGCCGCGGATATTGTCGTACGTAATGCACGACCCGCTAGGCAAAGATACTGTGCTGGAGATACATGGCCGCTCTTAAAGTGTTAGCTGAGGACGGCTCGGCGCCACGGTTAAAGCTGCTCATTACCATAGTGTCTGCCTCAAACTGTAGAGGTAAATTTGGAGAATTATGACGTGGGGGTACGGCGAATTTTCTGTGGAAACCAGCGTAGATGAACATCCACCAAAATTGGCCTTTACTGCAGTGCATCCAAGCATATCACATACACTACTGGCCATTAAACTTCCTGCACCAAGACAAAATGCAGATCATAAACGGGTATTCATAGGACAAATATATTATACTAGAACCGACACGTGATTACAGTTTCGCGCAATTAGGGTGCATAGATCCTAAGAAATCAGTACCCAGAACAACAACCTGTGGCCGTAATAGCGGCCTTGATACGCCTGGGCATTGAGTCAAACAGAGCTTGGATGGCGTGAACAGGTACAGCTACCCATACAGCTTCAACACGATACCACAGTTCATCAAGAATAGTGACGCTTATTCTCACGAGCCAGTTGCTCGGCCACCATCAACCAGACGTTATCAATTGGTAAGAGATCTGGAGAATGTGCTGGGCAGGACAGAAGTCGAACATTTTCTGTATCCAGAAAGGCCCGTAAAAGACCTGCAACATGCGGTCGTGCATTATCCTTCTGAAATGTAGGGTTTCGCAGGGATCGAATGAAGGGTAGAGCCACGGGTCGTAACACATCTGAAATGTAACGTCCACTGTTCAAAGTGCCGTCAGTGCGAACAAGAGGTGACCGAGACGTGCAACCAATGGCATCCTATACCATCACGGCGAGTCATAAGCCAGTATGGCGATGACGAATACACGCTTCCAATGTGCGTTCACCATGACGTCGCCAAACACGGATGCGACCATCACGATGCTGTAAACAGAATCTGGATTCATCCGAATAAATGACGTTTTGCCATTCGTGCACCCAGATTCGTCGTTGAGTACACCATCGCAGGAGCTCCTGTCTGTGATGCAGCGTCAAGGGTAACCGTAGCCATGGTCTCCGAACTGATAGTCCATGCTGCTGCAAACATCGTCGAACTGCTCGTGCAGGTGGTTGTTGTCTTGCAAACGTCCCCATCTGTTGACTCCGGGATCGAGACGTGGCTGCACGATCCGTTACAGCCATGCGGATATGGTGCCTGTCATCACGATTGCTAGTGATACGAGGCCGTTCGGATCCAGCTCGGCGTTCCGCATTACCCTCCTGAACCCGCCGATTCCATATTGTGCTAACAGTCATTGGATCCTGACCAACGCAAGCAGCAATGTCGCGATACGATAAAACGTAATCGCGATAGGCTACAATCCGGCCTTTGTCAAAGTCGGAAAAGTGATGGTATGCAATTCTCCTCCTTACACGAGGAATCACAACAACGTTTCACCAGGCAACGCCGGTCAAAGGCAGTTTTTGTGTATGAGAAATCGGTTCGAAACTTTCCTCATGTCAGGACGTTGTAGGTGTCGCCACCGGCGCCAACCTTGCGTGAATGCTCTGACATGCTAATCATTTGCATAACGCAGCATCTTCTTCCTGTGGGTTAAATTTCGCGTCTTTGGCAAGTCATCTTCGTGGTGTAGCAATTTTAATGGCCAGTAGTGTAGTTTGTGTAAAGAAAAGACGATGACAAAGTGCGCACCAGATCTATATGGTAGACGAGATCACTAATAAGATTTGTTGATGACACTGCTATCCTCAGTGAAATTGAGCTACAGAATCTGGTGAATGGAATAAGTAGTCTGAAGAATACGGAATATGGGCTGTCAGTAAATACAGGAAAGATGCAAGTAATTAGAACGATCGGAAACGAAAACAGAGAGAACCGTAACATGAAAATTGGGGTTCAAGTAGTAGATGAAGAAAAGGTATTTTGCTACCTAGGCAGCAAAATAACCCCTGATAAACGGAACAAGAAGAATATAATAGAGTAGCACAGGTAAAAAGGGCATTCTTATCCAAGAGAAGTCTACCAGTACGGTATCTAACATAGGCCTTAATATGAGGAAGAAATCTCTGAGATTGTACATTTGGAGAACAGCACATATGGCAGTGAAACATGGACTGTGGGAAAACCGGAAAAAAAGAGACTCGAAGCGTTGGAGATGCCGTGCTACAGACGAGTGTTGAAAATGAGGTGGACTGATACGGTGAGCAGTGAGGAGATTCTCTGCAGAGTCGGCAAAGAAAGGACTATATGGAAGACAGCCGCTACCATATGGGACAGGATGATGGGACATGTGTGTGTTAATACACCAGTGGCTAGCTTCCATGGTGCTAGAGGGTGCTGCAGAGGGTAAAATCTGCAAGGGAACGCGGAGATTGTGAAACATCCTGCAAAAAAATTGAGAACGTAGGTTGAGAGGTTGACAGAAGAGAGATTCGTGGCGGGCCGCACGGAATCAGCCAGAAAACTGATGACCTGAAGAAGAACGTAGACGTCTCAAACTTTCGGCTATAGAGAAGTTCAATACGTTCTCTCATTCCATTTTTAAATGATGTCATTCATTTCTAATCTGCTACAGTCTTTTTATAAAATTACAAAAATTATTCTGCAAAACATAGGCTTTTCCAGATTTGAAAAACATGCTGCAACGAACGACATAGTCATGTGCCGAGGAACAATATTCCATCGAAATTTAAAGGAGTTGCTATTAAAAACATCTTGTCAGTATTCCATTTAATCTTCCATGCTTTACATTATTACTCTACAGAACAGCAATAATAACAAACTGAAATCAAATTAAGCAGAAGTATTATCAAAAACCAATTACGGCTTAAATATATACTGAAATTGAAGATTCCTGAAACCAACATGGAATTTCATTTTCCAGATAGGCAAACTTGTTAAGACATTAACGGAACTCAAGTAATTTGCAAATATCCCATACGATCTTTATTTGTTTGAAGCTACAAGATGATTATCGACCACCTAAATATGGCTTAACCGTCCACACCCTACATGAATCGTTCAAAAATATGTATGATTTTACTTGCCATAGAATTCTGTAAATTCTGTAATTAACAATATATCCAAAATAGCTTTAACATACAAGATTTTTCGGGTAGAAGCGCAAATATTTCTATTTCGGACTGAAGACAGTGTACTGAACAACATTAAACCAGTATTTATTTCATAGTTAAAGCTGTTACCAGCAGTGCATTTTCAGTTTGCTTAGTCGTCCAGGTACGCGTGGCGCAAGCAGGCTGTTACTGTTTCATTTTCCTCTGGAGAGCAGGTCAGGCCTGGAGGGCTGGATGCGCCAATACAAAACGGACAGCCTGTACCGATAGGCGTGGTCCAGTTCGCAGCGCGCATACGACTGTGCAGAAAACACCAGGTATTAAATTATGTGATGTGTTCCAAGAGCTCTCTTGGACGCAGACACAACACAACCATCACGCTGAAGCAGGTACAGATCAAAGTACCAGCTGCCACAACATCTCGATCTATATTCCTAACACTCTGTATTATACAGCACTTCAACTGTAGAACTCCAAATTATGAATGAAAAAACACGTGGCACTGGTGTAATATTCGACAATATTTTAGCTGTTACGCTGTCGACAGGTACAAAGATAAATATGTGTGACTGTGAATTTTTTGTGGAATCGGAGACTTTAAAATAATGCAGCTACAAAATATCTTATTTCGAAGCAAGATTTTAAAACTTTTGATAACACACAAAAATTTCACAGCCACACCTATTTATCTTTGTACCTGACAGTAGCGTTAACAGCCGAAAGCCGTTTTGCAAAATAATAAGTGCTGTAGAACATTACACCATTATCGAGTGTTTTTCGTTCATAATGTATGAAATATTCTACTAGCAACCGGCAAAACAGTCAATTAATCCAGAAATCCAAATATCTGCAAGTGTTGCACAATGCACGTCCTGATGTCTAGCAGCAACGAAATACTGCAGAAAATGGCGGAAACCGCTTATGGAGGCGCATTTCTGTATGTGATTCTAAAATCTGTGACGATACTGAAGTGCTCACTGACAAACACGTTTTCATAGGTGCAACCATGTCCTCTACAACATAACGCCACCACGTCACCTTCACGAAAGATCGAGTTTTACGGATCAGACGTGTGGTGGACAGTCGTCGTAACAATGCACTTCAATCGCTGCAGCCCCCAGTGGGTGCACGGTTCTTCCGTGAGTTCGCGCATGGCGCACAAGGGACCCAGGGTTATTGCGGCCTATTCTTCTTTCCCTGGCTGCATTTCCTTCACCCTGCCCCCTCTTTCCCTATCCTCTCTCCTTTCCCGTTGCCACCTCCTTTCCCCGCTCCGTGTTCTGATTTATGTCTACCTGGCCTTCCACCTGGTTTCCTTTATTGCTTGCAATTTTGTTCCTTTTGCCTTTTTGGCGTTCAGGTCCCCACTTGAGGTTTGGGCTCCCAATTGTTCTGTTTTTAGAGTGACCGATATGGGGAAGAACTCCGTCCCTAGCATCTACTGTGTGGATTCATCTCCCAGCTTCCTTCCTCTGTCCCTTCCCCACTATAGCCCACTTCTGCCCTCTTAGTTCACCAGAATGTGTAGCCAGTCCTTGTGGTGGGATTGTTACGTAGCCATATTGCTGAGTCCCCTGACAACACAGGGATCACACTACTGACATCTGAGCTGTTCCCTCCCCATGTATGCCAAGGAGTGGTTGCTTATCTTCTTTCAGCAACGGAACTCACATTGGCAGCTGCCATGCAGGATGGCCCCTCCTGTGGCTGGGTGGCGCACATGGAAAGAGCCGCTGTCGGAGTGGATGGTATCAGGGCGGATGCTTGGCGCATGAAGCGTATCAAGCTGCAAAGGTCTGGCTGTTTCCAAAGGGCCATCTCTTCAAATAATGAAGGTTCCTTGAATGCTGCTTTATATGACCCAGCAACCCTTCCCTTCCCTTCCCTTCCCTGGCTACGCCATGGGAAGAGGGCCAGGCTAGCTATCTTGGGATGAAACCCTTTCCCCCATTACATCTGTACTGGAACGGATGGGGACACGTTCACTGCCACAAAGCGATTGGTTTTCGTGGAAAATATCGAGGACAATTTTGGTGACGTGGAAACTCTTAGCAAGATGCAGTAGGGCTCCCTGCCACCTAGTCTGCAGTTATTCGTGCCTTTGATCGTCTTGGCAATGTCTCGGTGTCTATCATTACTCACAGTCTTTGAATATGGTCCAGGGAATAATTTTTCATAGGGACCTCTTCCTGCAAATTGAGGAGGAATTCCGGGCTAATCCGGAGTGGCGTGGTTTATTTTGTTCAACGTTCGCAGAAGGGTTGCAAAGACAATTGCACCGATAATGGCGCCTCCATTGTGGCTTTCGAGAAGGATACCCTCCAAGAGAAGGTCGTTATGTGCTACAGATGTGTGGTGCTTACATTTTGGGCACATGTCTTCCCACTGTACGGCAGACCCTTTGTGTGATGACTGTGGCCACTGACTCCACGAGGGAAGCCCCTGCATTCCGCCTTTTGTTTGTGTCAGTTGTGCTGATTGCCACTCCCCTCGCTTGCTGGATTACCCAGATTACAAGAGAGACAAGAAGATCGAAGAATACAAGTCACTGGATCGCCTGTCTTACGGTGAGGCTCGGCAAAAGTGAGAGTGAGTCCATCCAGTGTCACTAACGTTTGCCTCTTTTACTTCCTTTCCTCCTCCTCCTCCTCCTCCTCCTCCTCCTCGTAGTCGTCGTCCTTACCGTCCTTCCCTCTCTCCCCTCCCCCTCTCCTGCACTTCCCATGATCTCCCATCAGTGTTTTGCTCCCTCTCCCAGCAAAAGAAGTGCCCTCCTTCTTCGGCATCTCCTGCTGATAGGGCTCACTGCCAGGACCCCTCTCCCCAGTGTGTCTCAGGCAAGGTTACCACCACTCGGCCACGAGACGCACTACCTGTGTGCCCTGAGGTCGCAGATCTTGCAGAAGCCTCTAGTCCCCCTGTGCCCTGCCCCCCTCCACCTCAGAAAGAGAAGAAGAAGAAGAATAAATTCAAAGACAAGGCACATCCCGTTGCCCCCGGAGGTACCGTCTCCCCCCTCACAGCCTGAGTCTGACGTTTATGGATGTCACCCTATCCTTGTCTGTGGCAACTACTGACCAAATGACCTGACCTCCTCCTCACCTACTTCATGTCTACCTTGGATTCACGCCACATGATCATCCAGTGGAAATGCAACTATCGTCACCCAACGGAAGTGCAATGTCTTGTCTCCTCTTATTCTGCATTCTGTGTCGTTCATCACCGAACGCATTTCTGTGATGACCACTGTCCAAATTTTCAAGTTTACCGCGCACTCTGTTCGAACCATGTTGGCCTCAGGTAGCATCTGGTGGGGTCTGCACTTCGGTTTGCTCTGATGTCATTAGTGACTGGTTCCCTCTGCATACCAACATGGAAGCAATAATGGCTCGAGTGCAAGCAACTCCAGCAATCAAAATTTGTAGTGTCTACCTCCCTCCAGGTAGGCCACTTTCTTACATTGCACTGTCTGCCTTAATCCATCAACTCCCGCCGTAGTTTCTCCTTCATGCCCACCATCAGCTGTAGGGGGGGGGGGGGGTCACTTCAACAGGTAGGGGTATCCTAATTACCAACTTATCACAGACCTCGATTTATGTCTCGTCAATGATGGTTCCTCTACCCACTTCGAAAAAATGGTTCAAATGGCTCTGAGCACTATGGGACTTTTCTGAGGTCACCTGTCCCCTAGAACTTAGAACTATTTAAACCTAACTAACCTAAGGACATCACACAAATCCATTCCCAATGTAGGATTCGAACCTGCGACCGTAGCGGTCGCGTGGTTCCAGACTGAAGCGCCTAGAACCCCTCGGCCACAACGGCCGGCCCTTCCCACTTCTGTGTTGCTCATGGCACCTCCTCTGCTATCGGTCTTACGTTCTCCTCCCCTGCTCTTGTGGCTTCCCTACATTGGTCATCCTATGATGACCTTTGTGACAGTGACAACGTTCCAGAGATTCTAACGTTCCCTTTCTGCCACCAGGCAGACAGGCCCCCACGTTGAATATTCTGCAGTGCCAATTGGCCTTTATGTATGTCTGCTGTCACTCTGACGCCTCCCTCTTGATTTCCATTGATATAGTCGTGCGAGGTAACTCTGCCGCTCTTCTTCATGTTGCTGGCACTGCTGTCCCCTTATCCACAGGTCCTCCTCGTCGTCGACCAGTACTGTGGTGGACCAAGGACGTCGTAGTCGCTGTCCAGGATCGCCCACGGGCGTTGCAGCGATTTAAGCTACCCCTTCAAAGACCAACCTCCTCGCTTGTAAGTATCTCCATGCTAAAGCTCGTTACCTTATGAAGTGAAGGAATGCTGGGAGCGCTATGTTTCCTACCTGGGCCGTATGCCTTTTCATCACTGGTCTGGCCCAAGCTCTGTAACCTTCTGTGCGTCTTAACTTCAAAGGTGATCTGTGCACTGATCCATTGGTTCTCATAGAACACCTTGCGACACATTTTGCAATGGCATTGTCGTTCTCATTTTACCCTACTGCCTTTCTCCGGCAGACTAGCAGACTTCAACAGAACTGTCACATCCTGCACCATGTTGAGCCCTATAATGTAACCTTTGTTATGGGCTGCTGAGGTAAACATTTCAAACCTACCGCCCTTGAGGCGTTGATTTTGCGTTCGAAATCTACAGTTCTGAATGCGATGAGTAACATGACGACGTTCATGACAACCTTTAACGTGATCGGTGCCCCTGGCCATTTTAGCCCTTCCCTAAGGCCATTATGGGGCTAGGTTCCTACTTACAAAACGTAATCGTACCCCTTCCAGGTACAGTGTGGCAACAAATTTTGCTCTCGTGTACAGCCAGGTACCACTAGGGACAGTTCGAAACCATCAGAAAATATTTGAACGTGATCCGAAGTAGCAAACAATGTTTATGCATTTTCAGTCTTCCTCTTTCGCACCCACCTGTATTGGATCACGATTGGGAGGGGTCGGGAGTGATGTTGACACATGCATGAATAAAACTGGAAACCATCCCTTTAAGATGCACCAGCTCAGTAACACCATTGGTGGCACTAGCCCACCCTTATTAAGGAGTTTATAAAGGTACCCTCTACAGAGGCAATCTGTGAATTACTCTTTGACGTCTGCAGGCAGACCACCTGTTGACACTTCTCCAATTCCTGATGACAGCTTGCAGGCGCCTAGGAATACTTCGCAAGTTATCACTGCAAAGGTAAAAGTTTGAAATTCTCAATAAATGTGAGTGGTTTCCACAAAAGGTATTTTCAATCTGGGGGTCTTACAGACTGTGCTGTTTCATTCACGCATGTCTCAATGTATCACGCCCCTGTGATCACATCACAAGAGGGCAGCCTTGCCAAAAATGCATAAGCGTCATTTACTGTTTCGGATCACATACAAAATTTCTTATAATAATTTTGAATGGTCCCTAGTAATTGTACCCTATATACCAAAGCGCAGTTGGGCGGCACTCCAAAGGAATGCGATCACATTCGATGGGGATGGAGCCCTACAGTGTCCTTACAGAATGGTGGAAACGTTCGATAGCTACAGCAATATTGAAGGATGTCAAAAGCGTAGTCTCGGTGCTCATCGCACTGCGTTGCTTTTCTTTCTTTATTTTTTTTTCCCCGACCGCGACATGTTTGGGAATCAATGCCTCAGGGGAAGGGGTGGTTTCATTGACGCCCTTCATGCCTAACCGTGAGGTCTCTTCGTGTCATTTCTGAGCGGCGGTGTGTCTGAAATGCTTTCCTTGGCCACCTGCAACAAAACAGCGCCATTTCAACGCAGGGTGCCGCGGTTGTGACCTCCATCGCAAACACGTTATGGTGAAATGTGGGCAAGATTGGTTGTGACGACCTTCTCAGCATATGACATGCCGGCAGTGGAACTGATCAGAATTGTGGTGAAACGTGGTGCTACTGTGGCATCAATAACGCACCTTAAACGTCACATGAATTTAGCAGGTGTTGACACCTTACTGTTTGAAGTGTTCGGCGTGCCTGAGGTTTGAATAAGGCACCATATTTTTGCACTATTACAGCAGAATTTCAAATTTCTGCCTCTTAATAGGAGAGAATAAAGGGAATTCGAATGTGAGATTCCTCAGTTGTGTACTGCATTGTACTTGCATCTATGGTAGCTTGCAGTATTGTATCCTAAGGCTGTTATCTGCAGTAAAAGGCAGGAATGGTACCAACTTGTTATGAATTATTATGCTTTTTGAAAGAGATGTACTGCTGTTCATATTGTTAGAGGACAAGTTACTCTCTCCCCAATGTTTAGTATATGGAAAATCAGTAAAGATTTTGTTACAACCTGACGCACCATGACCAAGATTCCAAAAAGTTAATGGCCTGAACACGTTGATGGAGCCTGGTAGGGCGCTAAAAGCTTGATGTATTTATATGGTTCTTAGCTCATAGGAATGGCATGCTGGGAGGTGAAAGCAATTGGGGGCGAGCCCATCCCTCAGTAAATTTTGCCAGACACAATCACAGGCAGACAGGGCAAACCCTCGTCGAGACAGGTCTCACCAGAACAGTGCTGAGCTACCTGCCATGGCGCCAGGCTGTGGGCAACGGTCTGAAGGAATGTATCTACACAGTGGAGTCATAAACTGGGCATTGTGAGCAGAGCCAGGCGTAATGGCAATTCACCTATTTTCGTGTTCGCTGATAGTGGAAATAGGCCAGTGAACCACTTCCCGGCCACCCCAGTTGTATAAGAAACTCCAGCATCTGAGAAGAGAGAGAATCTTTATTACACCCATAGCTAGGACTAACACGTTCAAAGGCACAGGCGATTTATATAATGATCTGTAAGATTGTATCTGTTCTCTTGTTCCCATGGGAACCAACACGACTTCAAACAAAATTTTCTTTCCCCTCTGCGAAAACTTAAAGCCAGTTATTGGCGGTTTCTTTTTTTTTCTCTCTCTAGAGACACATGTTTCTTAACTCTTGCCATGGTTCGACAGGTGTTTGTGCTGTCATAGGGGAGGGGAGATTTAGTGCCTGTAGAGCCCTATGATTGGCTCAAGATGGGGTGAAGGCGGAGTCGTTCGTGCACTTTGCAGGAGAACGGATTTTGTTTCTTTTTTGTTTTTTGAGATGTGCGCAGCTCTCGGGTGCGGGACTTTGGTCTGAATGCACTTCTGGTCGGAGCTATGGCATGTGTGGTTGGTACTTGGCACCTGTCCTGAGACTGATTCCACTTGCAAGTAGTTTAGACTAGGTAGCCAATAGTGAAGTTCTTACTGTACCGACAGTGTGACTTGAAACGTCTCTGACTACTCGTTTGCCGAGGGCACACACATTCGGTTTTGGTTTACCAGTCTTGACGTTTGGTATCCTTGTGCACACTGTCGTATAAGTGAGCCAATTTGATCCTTGGTAAGACCAGCGAAATGTTGCCATACACTGAAATGTACCGTGATTTCAGGGCTCTGGTAGAGAGTATTTTGAGATCCGTCTGCCTGATCGCTAGATTTTTGAATTTCTTTCGTGGTCGCGATCGATTCACGTCTCACCTCCGCCGCACACATCCCGCCAGCTGCAAGTTGCATCACCGCACGAAGCAAAGAGGGTGACGTACTGCCGCTCCCTCATTGTCAAGGCATACAGATCTCAATCGCCACTTGCTCCCAGCTGCACCTATGTAGAGAAACTACAGTAGATTTGATCAGCCAAAGTCTGCTCAGCGTCAGATCAATTCAGACTGCATTATCCAAGTCTTTAGGACGAGAGTACTTGACTCACTTCTGCCACCCAGGATCCTTGTCCAGTGTAGACTTAAACCACCTCTTAGTTGTTTACAGTATTGAATCAATAACTTGTTTAGCATAATATGTCTTTTTTCCTTTGAAAAATTATTGTTTTTAGAACACTAAAATTATGCCAACACAATCAATTATTTAAGTGGGCCCCACTAGGGTTACTCTTCAATATCTTAGCAATGCACAAAGTTACAAGAAAGGTGAGCAAGCTGCTTGACGTCCCACTGGTACCTAAAAGCATTTCTTGATGCATTATTATTTTACTTTGCTTGTGGACAAACCTTTGAGATGTTCAAGGGAAACAGGACAACCTTTATACAGAGTCCTGGGAGAGTACAGATTTTTAATTCTTCGCAAATGTTTCCGCGTTGTTCCCTATTGGTTGTTGTTCTTGTGGTCTTCAGTCCTGAGACTGGTTTGATGCAGCTCTCCATGCTATTCTATCCTGTGAAAGATGCTTCATCTCCCAGTACGTACTGCAGCCTACATCTTTCTGAATCTGCTTGCTCTATTCATCTCTTGGTCCCCGTCTACGATTTTTACCCTCCACGCTGCTCTCCAATGCTAAGTTTGTGATCCCTTGATGCCTCAGAACATGTCCTACCAACCGGTCTCCTTTTCAAGTTGTGCCACAAACTCCTCTTCTCCCCAATTCTATTATAATACCTCCTCATTAGCTATGTGATCTACCCATCTAATCTTCAGCAGTCTTCAGTAGCACCACTCCCTATTGGTAATCTCCTTAATTTTTCTTACTGTCCGTTCCTCTTATTTTGAATGTTTATTGTGACTTTTGTAGAGAACGGTTACTTGACGCATGTTTAAGAGGTGCAAGAAGATGAAGAAATATATGCCCGATAGCAGTATGAGATGAACTGAACAACATAGCAAATAGCTGTAAGGAAAATTATTTATGCGGTGAAAGCTCTGCTCGTGAGGCGCAGGCAGCATCGCCAAAGGGAAAACATTTCGGTTCGCGACGTTTTTGAGCCAGCGGTCTCCCGCAGTTAATTTAATCCCGAGTTACCCCGGAGACATTGGCGCGAAGTCAAGGTGAGCGGTTTCCGCCCTGGGGTGCGTCGATTATTTCATTTCCCGGGAATTTCCTCGCCGCCTGCCTTCTCCTCGGCTCTCAGATTTTACTCAGCAGAGGTTTCCCGGCTGCTGAACTCCAATTTCCAGTCTGCAATCAGCCGGCGCTGCCGCTCTGATTACCGTCTGTCGGGGATCATTAGGGGGGAGCCCAGCGGCGTGTGACGTCGGCGGGACCGGGGCCAGCCTCTGAAAGGCGAAGCCCTGCCGTGCCGTGCCCCGCCCCCCCCCCCCCCCACCTCTTTCCGCTCTGTTGTTGTTGTTGTTGAGACCGACGGCAGATTCGACGTCAGACGTCTTTCATAAAATTATGAACCGACAGCGAAACACTCTTGCAACAACTTTCTCGTACTTTGTTACACAGGATGATGTGAACACTCAATTTGGGATCCAAACAGAACACCCTAAAAGTGATTACACACGAAGGAACCTGCGGAATGTGGACAGAAGTCAAGGATGTAGCAACCTGTCATTTCAATTCAGTGCGTTTATATGACCTATCATTATGATATCTTATTGTGTTGCAGTGCTAATATTAAGTACTAGCTTAGCACCCACTGCTTAGCTTGCGTTTGCATAGTAATGACATAAAAAATAATTGTTAAGTAGTAGGCTTAAAAAGCCTACTAAGAAATTAATGTATTAATGATCTATTTCTTTTTCTATGAAATTTTTACAGTCAGTTTGTCGAGTTGACTGTGAAATACCTATCTTTGATTTAGTTTACAGTTTGCAACACTTTCTAAACTTTCCATGCAAATTAAGACTTCTAAAGCATTGACTTACTCGAAAGTACTTCTGACCAAATAGTGATTCTGTTGGCTGGAATCAAAGTTTTATTTTAATCACACTTTTTGCCTTCTTATCATGATATTTCCACAGAAAATTCCATTCCTTGACAATTTCTTTATATGTAAGAAGTGAAATACCAATTTTCTTTCATTTACCTTTCCTTCTCTAAGTATTTTCTTAAATAGTTTCGTCCCTTTTTCAAGCCCTTTGGTGTTGAATTTCCAAAAACAGTGAAACAAGTTTTCTTTTTATTTCTAACAGACATACCAAATGCAAATTTTCATAGATTTAGCTTCGCAAAAGCTACCGTCTTGGATAACTACATAAAATTTAGCATCCCCTGTTATAGTCCCTTATGGGGTTGAATTTCCAAAAACATATTAAATGGAGAAGTCAAATATGTTTCCATAGATGTAGGTTTAAAAATGCTTTATTAGTTCTTTAACGATTTATTTTAAAAATTTCCAAAAATGCCCAAACACGTATTTCGTTGTATCTCATTGAGGAAAAAAAATAAGTTTTTGTGGTGCTGACTTCAAAAACGTCTTAGTAGGGACATATTTTCAAAAAGACCTTTATACCCTATTTCATCCCCTCTAGTAGGATTGCGAACAATCCCATTTTATATGCCGCCTGCAGTGTAAGATTAACACACTGTGCAAATTTAAAGTTTCTGTCCTTAGTGACTTTGGCTGGGAGATCCTCAGTCAGTCAGTCAGTCAGTCAGTCGCTGCCGAGCAAAAAAATATTTTATTTAGTCTTAAAATTCACATTAGCCATAAGACATTTAACAAGAATGAAAATAATTTCGGTCTAGATACGTTTCTTTGGGGAGTGAGGCGGGTGGGGGATGGGGGAGGGGAAGGTGGGGGAAGTAATGGGCAGTGAACTGTACCGGATAAGAACCGTTTCTTTTCGCTAGCGTTGCGTCAACAATTGTCACTCCACTCTAGTGTGAACTGCTGAGGAGCAACAGCACTCACGTGATTTTGGATCAAAGCAACAGTGCCGGCCGCTGTGGTCCAGCGGTTGTAGCCGCTTCAGTCTGGAACCGCGCGACCGCTACCGTCGCACGTTCGAATTCTGCATCGGGCATGGATGTGTGTGATGTCCTTAGGTTAGTTGGGTTTAAGTAGTTCTACGTCTAGGGGACTGATGACCATGTCCTTAGGTTAGTTGGGTTTAAGTAGTTCTACGTCTAGGGGACTGATGACCATGTGCTTAGGTTAGTTGGGTTCAAGTAGTTCTACGTCTAGGGGACTGATGACCATGTCCTTAGGTTAGTTGGGTTTTAGTAGTTCTACGTCTAGGGGACTGATGACCTCAGATGTTAAGTTCCATAGTGCTTAGGGCCATTTGAATCACTTGAAAGAAACAGTGCGTTCCTAATGAGTGCTTGGGTGCTCGAACTTAACTTCAGTGTGTTGTTTTCTTTGCAAGTAACAAATACTAAATTCTTATTGTGTCTTTGGATACAACTGTTAATTTTTCTCTTTATACGCAGACTGCAATAATATCTGCTCCAAGTAATAAAAATGGGAATGTTAAACTACCAAATCAGTCCGTTCGAGTTATACCGCGCAAAGCAATTACAGGTTATGCTGAATATAAGATACCTAAAAAAGTTAGATTTTTACGGTCTTCTTTCTTCAGCAGGCAATGGTGGAGAAGATAGGACACAAGGGAACAATAGAAAAAGTGAGGCGTCAAGGAAGCTAGTGATAACTAGTACATTAAGTTATGGACTTGAAGCTTTTTGGGAAAACTAAGTTTCCATAGCGAAAATGGAAGCGAGTAAAGACTTTCACTATATTTTATGAAGTGTCATGCATGAGGACAGGTGAATCCATGAGGTTGCAGCAAACACCAGGTATCAGCACGGAACACGTTGACGTATCCTCTGATACACTAAGAGAGCTGACGGACAAGTTAAAATTTATAACCATTTACCTTACTATTATTACTTTTTTGCCAAAAAACAACTTTAAGACATTTCTATTTCATGTCTGTCACACCCCTCCAACAATTTAAACAATCAAAATTGCGAAGAGTGGCAGAAATATAGGAAAATCTACGAATTAATAAAATGTTTAGAGTTGTTATACCGTGGTCGAATGGATTTGAATTTAGAACCCGTTTTATCCCCATCTGCGGACGACATTTCCAAGAGGATGAAGATGATGTTTACCACTGTTCCTCCGTGGAGTGATAGCAACGGCGCACGACGGCTGACGACAACGGCCAACTGCGCTCCCGTATTCAAAACATTCTACCTCACACCACTGCTCGGAAGACGAATTTTACTGTAGTCAGTGACGAGCCAGAGTGTGATTCGGTCATTCAAGAAAGCTATCATCCCCCTTGAAAATGTTCTGCGCAGATGGGGACGAAACGTCGGATTTTAAGTTGAGATCCATTCGACCGCGGTATAATAGCTTGGAACATATTATGAATTCTGACATTTCCGGTCGTGAAAACATATTTTACAAATCTATGAACGTATATTTTTATGGCATCGAGTTTTCTGACTGTCAACTAATGTGCCGTAAACAGTGTTTGCTGTGTAGAATGTTACATAGCTTTTGTAGAAATTACAATCTTTAACAACTTAAACTGAAGACGCAATTATGACTGAAATTAAAATGAAATGGAGTAAGGCATACCAAGGCGAATTAGTAGCAGTTGAACTGAAGAATTACCTTGACACATTCTAGGATAAAAGAAGAACTAGGCGACCTTACTGAAAGTAAACAGGCGACACCATGAAATAGGCAAAAGCAATGTGGGTGGGAGTAGCTAAAGTACGTAATGTGTGGAGAAACCTGAGCGATGCCGTTACCAAGCAATGGATAGCAGGTGCTGGTGGTGTTGGTGGGTTGTAGTGATAGAATGGAAAGTTTGCAAGTCCTCTTCGCCCATTATACACAGCATGAGGAATAAGTTGCAAGTACAGGCTGCATTCTTTTTGGCTGTTTATTCAGTCCAAGAAGAACACTGTTCCTGTATTTTTTGCATATACGATGCATTCCATTTTCATCACAATAACAGTGAATTCGAACTTACTCCCGTACAATTAAATAACTAAAAAAGTCCACCGCCGATAATTAACTAGCCCTAAGTCACAAGCGCACAAAATCAATTCCTTCCTCGCACTTCTTTACATACATGCCATTTCGCCTATGGTTTCAAAGCCAAAGATACACACGTACCTAAGATACGCTTCCAAGAACTCACATTGGTATGGAAATATAAACCATGACATAAATTTTTGAGCATCAAAAGGTAGAAACTTAAGAGTTATTTCAAAATAAAATTTCTGTCAATATATTCAATTACCAATTTTATTCATATCAGTTCTAAACCAAATTTGAAGTACCTGCATAATTACTGTTCTAGGAGTTGCTGCGTAAACGCCTTAAGAACAAGTAATGAAAATGCGCAGATAAAGTGTAAATGAGAAACGAACCTACGTTCAGCAGGAAACACGGGTCCCCCTGACAAAACCGAAAGGCGCATAAGTCCACAAACAAAAGGTACCGGAATCTTCCCTTTAGGAAATAGGACTCTGTAGGTTCAATAATGGTCACAGAGCATCAGCCAGGGATCGTAATATCCTACTATTTCATGAGATCCGGAAGGTAGCAATAAGCGGCGAACGGTAGTACCCATGTTGCTGGATTCGCTAGTGGCGTTCAGTGTTATATCTTTGCATCGCCTGATGAACAAGACACGAGCTTAGCAATACAGGACGAACTTCGAAATGGAACTTGCTGGACAGTAGAGTTCAGAGCATAGTTCTTAACGGGGAAAAGTTACCATTCGTGAAAGTAGCTTAATGTGTGTTCCGAAGGGGGTTGGTGGAGCACCGTTTCTGTTCACGATGTATACATACGACCTGCTGAGACCCAAGAGCCTGCTCTTGCATACAGGGTAATTCCAGACCATAGAATCAAAGTTAGATATGATGTAGAGGTCCCAAAACACATCATTTTGAGATAAGGAGCCAACATTGGAATTAATTGTTGTAAGTTACAGAATGTCTTGCACGACGTGGGAGTCAACTGTTTGAACATCTTCACTGGTGGCACTACATCGATGTTTTCTTAGAAAGAAAGGAATAAAGAAATAACGGTATAGCACCGGCTGTGATATCCCTTTGGTAGACCATTTCCTTTGAGGTTACATGAGAACGTTGTTGTGTAAAACCCTTGTACGAACTGAGGAGTAGTTAATCCACAATACATACTTCGGCGTAGACCATAATCAGATGTTACAAGTATCAACCTTCATAAGACTAAAGTGGAAAACAAGTCGTTGTCAAAATGTCTATCTTCGGTTATATATACGTATTTTGTCAAAATTAAATGTGAGAATATTTGTGTAATAGGCTAAATTATTGGACATTAGGATGACTTGTTCACTTGATAATATTTTGGAATACAATAGATGACCAAATCACATATGAAACTTGCTGGCAGATTAAAACTGTAAGCCGGACTGAGACTCGAACTCCGGACGTTTTCGCTTTCTTTCGTTGCATCTGCTCCGGGCGGACGTCGTAAGACATTCGGTTTATGTTCGTTGTTGATCGATTAACTAAGTTTTTTTTTTATTACAGAGGGCTGGTAACCCTCTGACAGAACACGCTGAGCTACCGTGCCGGCAACCAACTGAGCTACCCGTCCTCACAGCTTTACTTCTGCCAGTACCTCGTCTCCTACCTTCCACACTTCACAGAAGCTCTCCTGCGAACCTTGGAGAGCTAGCACTTCTGAACGAAAGGATATTGCGGATACATGGCTTAGCCACAGCCTGGGGGATGTTTCCAGAATGAGATATTCACTCTGCAGCATAGTGTGCGCTGATATGAAACTTCCTGGCAAAGTTGGAGTCTGGGTCTGACACAGTTTTAATTTGCCAGGAAGTTTCATATCAGCACACACTCCTCTGCAGAGTGAAAAAATCATTCTGCAAATCACATATGTTTGACAGTGCCTGCGTAGACACAGTGTAGGGGAATTTAAAACCTGTGATTTGGTCTTCTATTTTATTCCACAACCATACCGAGTCAATAAATCATGCAAATTTCCAGAAAAATAGGCTGATGCTCAAATGTTCTCGCATTTACTTTTGACAAAATTGGTTTATATAACCAAAGCTGCATATTTTCAGGATAATGTTGACCTGAAGTGTATTTATTATCGATACTTGATACTTTTCATAATGTCTTTAGGCTAACACTTCGATTGTGGGAAAAGTCTGTCATACAACCATATGGCGGCTGTATTTTTGATAAAGTTTTAAGTCAGTGTGGGAGTTGGTACCTATCTCATTTTTAATAGAAGATCAGGACATCAGATGGAATGTGGAAAACTAAATGAGCTGTTCTAATTCGTGCATTCAGATTCTTTCACCACTTTGACACTGAAATTATTGTTTCTTTGTCAACGAGTCATACCCTGAGTTTACTTTGCTTTGGAATGTGTACTTAGTCTACCGTCTGTGTAAGGATCCGTTTTAAGGCAGCGTTTACTATGACTTTGCACTTACGTGCAGCTACGAAGCTAAAGAGCTTATCACGTGTCTCATTCTGTACTCCCGTGACAAGCAGAGACGTGGCGGCCGCGTGGGACGACAGAGCTGGCGACTGACGGCTGTGACAGCGCAGAGTGCGGCGCGCCAAGGGCTGCTCGCCTGCCACGTGAGCGACGCAGGGCCGGCCCTTAGGGCGCGGCGCCACTCCGCCCTCGGCCATGGCTGGATGGCCCTCCAACTTTCCAAAAGGCGCCCGTCTCTCCTCTCAACTTCCCTCCCCTGCCCGCCGCCTCTGTCCATAACGCGCTCCGAGGTAGGAGGTAGGCGCTTCGTCCCTGCGACTGCCTCCTCAAGCCCACCCACGCTCCCCATTCCCCCCCCCCCCCCCCTCACCCAAGACAACGAGATTTAGCCTCATCCGATATCCCTTAGTTCAATAAATACTCAAGGGTTTTTTTTTCACAAAGCGTAGTTTTTCTATTCTCAAGAGTTAGTATTTAGAGATTATATTACTCAGCATTTACTTTACATGTACTATTTTTCTACATAATCTCCATCACATTCTATGGCCTTACGCCAGTGTTGCGCAAGAGCAGCTATTCCGTTTCGGTTAATCTTCTTGTCATGTACCCGTAGCCAAATTTTCGATGCATGAATTACGCTTTCGTCGTTTTCAAAGTGTTTCCCTTGTATGGAATTCTTAGCTGCTCCAAACAGATGGAAGTCAGGTGTGTGGTTTATGGTGGATGAGACAGTAAGGTCCAACCCACTTTGTCGATATATTCACGGGTTCTGAAACTTGTGCGGGCGTGCACTATCGACTTTGAAAAAATTTTCTCTTGGTCTCTTGTGTGATGGAACAAATCGTAAAGTGTTCTTTAGTTTGTTGAGTCTACATATATGCCTCTAAAATAATGGTTGACCTTTCTATCAACACATCCACATCAATGGCACCATCACAAAAGACTCTTGCGATGAATTTGCCTGCAGACGGAGCTGCCTTTAATTTCCTTAACGTTTGCATATTGTGTGGTGTTTCTGGTTTAGACATTCTAATTCAATCGAAATTCTTTATTCTACTATAAAACGTTTCACATGTTCTATTATTTACCCTTAGATATTCTGCTTCATATTCCGCCTCACAGCTTTAGCAGTAAAGTAACAAAATATCCTAAGTCTCAAGTCGATGCCAGCAACTGTTTAAATTTACAAAGAAAGTCATCAGCAATGGTGGTCGAAGAGTCCGGGTATAAGGAGTCATCCTCCTCCTTGTTAAGGGCCTTGACAAATGGTCGATAGCGTATGAAAAATGCAACCGAAACCGCTGCTCTAAATACACACACAATGTATATACACAGGAAATTTCACCTGTAACTGAAAAAGTGTCATGACGATCTAATTCACATTCAACCAACGCCAGCAGCTACACATCAGGTACAAACGCCGTCAGAACAACCAATAGAAGAAAACTTGTTCTCGACACAATGTCAGTTTGAAACAGCGATCAACATAATCATAAAGTGAAGTAAATGACTTTATGACTATGTTGATCGCTGTTCCAACTGACTGGGTTTTAATCTTTTCTGATGACTCTCGTTTACACTTTAGTTGCTCATTTTTCCCACTTACTGTTCATAAGTCGAATGGTCGAGAAATAGTCTAAGAGCGATCCTACATATTCTCTACCAAGCACTTAAATTTGAAAAGCTGAATGGGTATGTAGGTGTATATGTAGACCTGTCTCTGTATCAATCACCGTCATAAAGTCATCCAACAAACAAGTATCATAGCACAAAGTTAAATATGGCGTAAGACACATTTACAAAATAGTTTTTCAATTATTACTCACGTATGATTCAAAGTGCAGTTTTAAAATTATAAAAATGTTATAAAATATGGAATCTGAGATGGAAAATAGTAAAACAAGATTAAGTAGTAAGAATGTACTAAAATATTAGAAGCAGAGTAACACAGGCAAGTTCCTATGTTCCGCTGTACCAATTACACTGAAGAGCCAAAGAAACTGGTACACCTGTCTAATATCGTGTAGGCCCCCGCCAGCACGCTGAAGTGCCGCAACACGACGTGGCATGGACTCGACTAATGTCTGATGTAGTGATGAAGGTAATTGATGCCATGAATCCTGCAGGGCTGTCCATAAATCCGTAAGACTACGAGGGGCTGGAGGTCCCTCCTGAAAAGCACGTTGCAAGGCATCCCATATATGCTAAATATTCATGTCTGGGGAGTTTACTGGACAGCGGAAGTGTTCCTGGAGTCACTCTGTAGCAATTAAGGACGTGTGGTGTGTCGTATTGTCCTGCTGGAATTTCCCAAGTCCGTCGGAATGCTCAATGTACATGAATAGATGCAGATGATCAGATAGGATGCTTACGTACGTGTCACCTGTCAGTGTCGTATCTAGATGTATTAGGGGTCCCATATCACTCCAACTGCACACGCCTCACACCATTACAGAGCCTCCACCAACTTGAACAGTCCTCTGCTGAAATTAAGGGTCCATGGATTCATGAGGTTGTCTCCGTACCCGTACAAATCCATCGGCTCGACACAACTTCAAACGAGACTCGTCCGACCAGGCAACGTGTTTCCATTCATCAACAGCACTATGTCGCTGTTGACTGGCCCAGGCCAGGCGTAAAGCTTTGTGTCGTGCAGTCGTCATGGGTACACGAGTGGGCCTTCGCCTCCGAAAGCCCATATTAATGACATTTCGTTGAAAGGTTCGCACGCTGTCGCTTCTTGATGGCACATTATTGAAATCTGCAACAATTTGCGGAAAGGTTGTAATTCTGTCACACTGAACGATTCTCTTCAGCCGTCATTGGTACCGTTCTTGCAGGATTTTTTTCCTGCCACAGTGGTGTCGGAGATTTCATATTTTACAAGATTCCTGATATTCACGGTACACACGGGATAATCCCCACTTCATTGCTAACACGGAATTGCTGTGTCCCATCGCTCGTGCGCGAAATATGACACCACATTGAAACTAATTTAAACCGTGATGACCTGTCATTGTGACAGCAGTAACTGATCTGAAAACTGGGCCAGACACTTGTCTCTTATAGGCGTTGGCGACCTGCAGCCCCGTATGCTGCCTGTTTACATGTCTCTGTATTTGAATATACATGCCTATACCAGTTTCTTTGGTGCTTCATTGTAGGTTGTGTTATTCTGCCGTCTATGTTTTATTATTTATCTTAGAACATCCTCTATTTCATGCAAATCCTTTATCTTTTACTTTTTGACCCTTCTGTAAGAAATAAAAAAGGAGCCCTCTGTATACAGGACGCTCTCTTATAACGTCTAGCTGTAGGTTGAGTCTATTTAAAGCAGAGCATTGACCTTTACTTAAAGTATGTGACGCACATACTTCGGTAAGCGAGCTAGACGATTCAGCAACCCGGTAAGGGTTTGCCTGTATTTTAAGACTACACCATAGGTTAGCTGCCGTAGAAAAAAGTCAATGTTTCTTAAACAACATTTTAGTGAAGTACTTTAATCTTTTGTCGTAAGATGGCCTTGTGACGAAACTTGATAGCGAAACTCGTGACCATTAGACAGAAATAAGTGAGAATGATGAACGAGTATTGCAGTATTATGTAATGAGAGATGAAAATCTAATTATCATGGATTGTTGGGTATCTATATTATCGGATGGAAGAGAATAGAGTTACGGGGCAATATGGGCTCGTTAGCAGGAATGCCAGTAATCAAGAACTGAAGAATATTGAGACACGTTTGAAGTTCGCTAAGGCTGTTGATACTGTGATGATGAACACCACAGAACATGATCCAAGAACGGAAATTACAGAAGGTGGACAGACAAATGTAGGTACAAAAAAGCAAATGCGAAGAAAGCTTGGGTAACAAAAGAATTTCTTCATGATAGCGATGAAAGAAGGAAGTATAAAAATGCTCAGTCGCTTAGCAGTGAGAAAATAGGAAGTGCAAGTAAGCCAAAATGAAGTGACTGCAAAGAAACTGCGAAGAAGTCGAAAAGTAAATGACCGCCGGAAAGACTGATTCTGCATATAGAAATGTGAAAACAACCGTAGGGAGAATTAAAAGAAAAGATGTCAACATGAAGAGTGCAAGAGTATTTAACCTCTTAAATGCGGAGTAAACAGTGGATACTCTGAGTAGGGATACATACTAATAGACATTTTCAAAAAAAGTCACCCACCGAACCCCAAAAATAGCATGGACAGGTAAGTGTGAAGTGAATAGAACAGTCACCATATCATGTATTCAAGTTGCTTACAAGAATATTACATAGCTGAATGGAAAAGAAAACCGAGTATGTGTTAGAAGACGATCACTTGGGTTTCAGGAAAGGGAAAGACACGAGAAACAAAAGGTCTGATATTGTGTTTGATAAAGGAAGCAAAACTTCAGAAAATCTAGACGCGTCCAAAGGGTCTATCGAACTTCAAATAGCGTTCGACAAGGTATAACAAAGCAACATTTTCGAAGTTTTCAGGAAAATAGGTGTAAGCAATAGGACGATACGTATAACATAAAATATGTAGAAGAACGCAGATCGAAAACTGAGAATGGAACACAGGAAGCGGAGTACTCTATAAAAAATGGTGTAAGAGAGAAATACAACCCTTCGGCCCTAGTTTTCAATCTTTTCAGCGAAGAAAGCAATGGCTAAAATACAAGAAAGGCTCAAGAGTTGGAGTAAAAATCGATGTGAAAGGATATCAATGATACCATTAGCTCCTGACATTGCTATCCTCTGTGGAAGTGAGGAACAATATCAGGGTCCGATAAATAGAATGAACAGTCGAATGAGTACAGAGTATGGATTGATATTGAACCGGAAACTGACAAAAGTAATGAGCAGTAACAGAAATGAGAATATCGAGAAATTTAAGACTAAAACTGATGGTAACGAAGTAGACAAAGTTTACAAATTCTGCTATCTTTGATGGAAGCAGAAATTGTGACGTAAGAAGAAGATTAGCACAAGCGGAGAACATTCCTGGTCCAGAGAATTCTACTGGTATCAGACATAGGCCTTAAATGAGACAGAAATTTCTGAGAATTTACGTTTGGAGTACAACATTGTATGTTATTGAGTCTTGGACAATGGGAAAGCCGGAAAGGAAGATAATCAGTCAGTCTGAGGTCTGGTGTTACAGACGGAGCATATGGACTGGTAAGCTAAGGGGTGAGGAAGTTCTCTGTACAATCAGCGTAGATAGGTAAAGAAACACTGGCAAGAACGGACAGGAAGAAAGAGCATTTGTTAAGACGTCAGGGATAACATTCATGGAACCGGTGGGACTTGTAGAGGTAACAAAAAAACTGTAGGGGAAAGCAGGTTTCGGAATACAACCACCAAATAATTACGGACGTAGGTTTGCAAGTGCTACTCTCGTGCGAAGAAGGTGGCGCAGGGAATCTGGGAGGGCGGCATCAAACCTGTTAGAAGGCTGAAACCTCCGAACAAAAGGAATTAAATTAAAATTATACAGCACCTGAGCTCAAAGGAAGGTGAATGACATACTTCACCTTGAGTGATGTACTCACTGGCTCTTAAAGAAATTGCTGTGCGAAGGTGGACACATCCTGCTGAGCTAGACGTTCATTCAGTGTAGCAGAATATGTCGTAGCATGCGGAGATAAATGCTGACGTGACAGTTTGTTCCAGTATGACGTTAACCTTCGGATCGGCTGATCCTACAGGAAAGTTAATATCTCTGCTATTCACGTGGATATTCAAAAGTATTTAACCAAAACCGCAGATTAACTTTACTTTGTGCAGTAATTACAGGATAACATAATAATATGTATAATAATAATAGAATTTACGGTTGCAGGTAATCGTAACGCATATCGTTTCGTATAATCATTCAGCCAGAAACCTACACTACTGGCCGTTAAAATGGCTACACCACGAAGATGACGTGCTACAGACGCGAAATTTAACCCACCGGAAGAAGATGCTGTGATATGCAAATGATTAGCTTTTCAGAACATTCACGCAAGGTTGGCGCCAGTGACGACACCTACAACGTGCTGACTTGAGGAAAGTTTCCAACCGATTTCTCAAACACAAACAGCAGCTGACCGGCGTTACCTGGTGAAACGTTGTTGTGATGGCTCGTGTAAGGAGGAGAAATGCGTACCATCACGTTCCCGACTTTGTTAAAGGTCGGATTGTAGCCTACGCGACTGCGGTTTATCGTATCGCAACATTGCTGCTTGCATTGGTCGAGATGCAATGACTGTTAGCTGAATATGGAATCGGTGGGTTTGGAGGGTAATACGGAACGCCGCGCTGATCCCAAAGGCCTCGTATCAGTAGCAGTCGAGATGACAGGCATCTTATCCGAATGGCTGTAACGGGTCGTGCAGCCACGTCTCGATCCCTGAGTCAGCAGATGGGGACGTTTGCAAGACAACAACCATCTGCACGAGCAGTTCGACGACGTTTGCAGCAGCATGGACTATCAGCTCGGAGACCATGGGTGCGGTTACCCTTGACGCTGCACCACAGACAGGAGGGATTGCGATGGTGTATTCAACGACGAACCTGGGTGCACGTATGGCGAAACGTCATTCCTTCAGATGAATCCAGGTTCTGTTTACAGCATCATAATGGTCGCATCAGTGTTTGGCGACATCGCGGTGAACGCACGTTGGAAGCGTGTATTCCTCATCGCCATACTGGCGTATCACCCGGCGTGATGGTATGTGGTGCCATTGATTACACGTCCCGGTCAGCACTTGCTCGCATTGGCGGCACTTTGGACAGTGGACGTTACATTTCAGACGTGTTACGAGCCGTGGCTCTACCCTTCATTCGATCCCTGCGAAACCCTACATTTCAGCAGTATAATGCATGACCGCATGTTGCAGGTCCTGTACGGGCCTCTCTCGATACATAAAATGTTCGCTTGCTGCCCTGGGCAGCACATTCTCCAGATCTCTCACCATTTGAAAACGTCTGGTCAATGGTGGCCGAGCAACTGGCTCGTCACAATACGCCAGTCCCTACTCTTGATGAACTGTGGTATCGTGCATGGGCAGCTGTACCTGTACACGCCATCCAAGCTCTGTTTGACTGAATGCCCAGGAGTATGAATGTTGTTATTACAGCCAGACGTGGTTGTTCTGGGTACTGATTTCTCAGGATCTATGCAACGAAAATATCGTGAAAATTTAATCACATGTCAGTTCTAGTATAATATATTTGTCCAAAGTATACCCGTTTATCATCTGCAATTTTAATGGCCAGTAGTGTACTTACGATTGATATGTCTCGCAAGCAAATGGCGATGTATAAAATAATCAGTCTTCTTTAGAATAGGCAAATAATTGTGCTACGTAGAGATTGCTAGTGAGAGACTACGATGCGCCGGCCAACGAAGTGGCTAACGTTGAAATGGGGCTGCCACCTGTCTGAAGAAATGACGTTTCGCCATACGTGCACCCAGGTTCGTCGTTGAATACACCATCGCAAGCGCTCCTGTCTGTGGTGCAGCGTCAAGGGTAACCGCACCCATGGTCTCCGAGCTGATAGTCCATGCTGCTGCAAACGTCGTCGAACTGCTCGTGCAGATGGTTGTTGTCTTGCAGACGTCCCCATCTGCTGACTCAGGGATCGAGACGTGGCTGCACGACCCGTTACAGCCATGCGGATAAGATGCCTGTCATCTCGACTGCTACTGATACGAGGCCGTTGGGATCAGCGCGGCGTTCCGTATTACCCTCCAAACCCACCGATTCCATATTCTGTTAACAGTAATTGGATCTCGACCAACGCGAGCAGCAATGTCGCGATACGATAAATCGTAATCGCGATAGGCTACAATCCCACTTTTATCAACGTCGGAAACGTGATGGTACGCATTTCTCCTCCTTACACGAGTCATCACAACAACGTTTCACCAGGCAACGCCGGTCAGCTGCTGTTTGTGTTTGAGAAATCGGTTGGAAACTTTCCTCAAGTCAGCACGTTGTAGGTGTCGCCACTGGCTCCAACCTTGTGTGAGTGCTCTGAAAAGCTAATCTTTTGCATATCACAGCATCTTCTTCCGGTGGGTTAAATTTCGCGTCTGTAGCACGTCATGTTCGTGGTGTAGCAATTTTAATGGCCAGTAGTGTATTTTTATTTGTTCTAATAAAACTTGTTAATATGAACTGATTGTTTGTCTAGCAAACCGAGTACGGAGAATTCCTAGACACATCAGATGCGTATGATTTAAAGTCACAGCCACTGCACAATGGTCAGTGAAGCTGACGGGAGTGACATCGAGAGCCACACTCCTATCACACATGCCAATGCAGTTAACGGCTTCTGTTGAGTCGTTGCTCGCCTTAACAGCAGTCAATACTAACAAATAAGTTGCGACTTTGTTTGATACTGGTAGCTGCGCTATGCACGGCTCTTTTTAAAAAGAAATAGCTCGGTGTAGTCACAGGGTCGAGCCGTGCACGTTTCCTTTCATGGCGCACAGTTAATTCGCTGCAAGTGATAACCTGTAGATCCGGTAGTCAAATAGTCTATCCACTCCCTAGAATTGCAAGCTAACAGAATACACAAAAATACAAAATAAAAGGTAATTGAATAATTCAAAGAAACGGTTCTGTTCTGACGTCTGTAATTGATGTAGAGTATAGAATACTATGGTGAATAATCTTATTTAACAAAGGACAGGACCAATAAATGGGAAGTCTCCTAGGACGCTCACTTAAAATGCAGACAGAAAATACCACCATCAAATGTAAATTTTTGTTGACAGCGTTGAGAGAACGGTACCAAAAGCCGCAAACTAAATTTAATCAAAGATACGCGAAAACTACTCACGTTTCACGAAATATTCACTAGCTCGTAACAGTTCTGACTTCAAGGTGGTGATATACAAATTACCATATGCGCAAGAAAGAATACTAACTCGTACTCTGTGTCGCCTAAGTTCCGTAATACAAGTGCAAAAAATTACCTTGTCCTACCCTAGAGCACATTCAGATCTCTCGAAATACAAAGTCCATTCAGAAGTCAAGGTAGGACACACACACACACACACACACACACACACACACCTAGGAGAGGGAATCGCCCACATTAGTCTAGGAATGTCTGCTTTCCATCAGAACTTGGGTAATGTGTCCAGAATTGTTCCCTTGACCTTTCTCCAGGAGAATAACCCAGTCTCCACCTGACTCCCATCGTGTTCCGCTACTATCTGCTTTCTCATTGGCTGATGGCCGTCCCAGCCGAGGACGTCGTCCTTAAGTTTTACAGATACGGTGTGATTCAACTTCATCACCTTCCTGCACTAAAATAATACTTTACAACAGTACTTAAATAAAATAAATGTTATAGTCATCTGGTCACAGTCACACTTTGTACAATGATGAAAAAATAAAGGTTTGTTCATAAATAAAAAAGCCAATATCTACGCGCAAGTGCGCTCATGATACGTGACAACAGATTGTCCTTCTACACTGTTCAAACGACTATTTAAGCCTGCTTAGTGGAACCATCATTTGTTTCTCTGTTCAATTGTATGTTGACAAATGCGACTTACCACTTTTAAATTAGCACAGTTTTTAATATCGCGTTAAATCGACATTTAAAGTTACTGGCAAAATAGTAAACTCATCAAATACACAAATATGACAAAATAAGAGGGTTGGAACTTAAATAGTCGTAACACTGCTGTGGAGACACTATGCAATGGAATCTACTATTACGCCGTTACTGACATACCTACCTTACCTCCGTGCAAATGGACACGCCCGTTCCACGTCACCAGAACGCGAACAATCGAGGGAATCATAGTCACTGCTGAGCGAGCAGTCTAACATAAGTGTCAAGACTGTGATGCTGTTATCCTAACGCATTACGTTCCTCCAAGGCAGACCGTCAATGCACAGTATTATTGTTCGTTTTTGGAGCATCACCTGCGACCAGCTTTGCGAATGAAGTGGCGACACTTCCTGCGCAACCCACCCATCATTTAGCACGACAATCCGTGGGCGCACACAGCGCAAGGTGTGGCTGCTCTGTTCGGACGATGGGATAGGGAAGTACTGTACCATTCACCATACTTAATTCCTTCTGATACTAATTTTTTTCCGAAGATGAAGGAACCATTTCGAGGCATTCGCTTCAGAACTGTTCCAGAGATTCGACAGGCAGTAGATTGCTCCATTCGCACCAACAACAGAACAGCCTCTGCTAACGGTTTACTACACCTTCCACATCTCTGACAACGGGTTCTACACAACGATGGTGACTACTCTGAAGGACATTAACAGGTGCAAACATGTAATTCTCTTGTATCGGTTGTAGATAAATACTTGCCACTATTTAAGTTCTAACCCTCGTATAAGGAATTCATACTAAATTAATTTGCTGTGTAATTATGACATTACGATATTCTGACAAACATTTTTATAGTGAAACGGATATAAAAGACATCATAAATCAATAAATAAAATACACATATGATGCATTCTGGGTTGTTGGCTATAGTGCAAATCTTTCATCTGAGATACAGTTTGTTGAAATCGCATGAAGCAAGTTGTTAATTCAGAGTTCCACTGCGATAATATTTATTCGCTGCATTATATATTAACTTGTGTACTTTTAAATATATTGAAATATTGTGGTATCACTGGAAGCACCACATTTTTCTGAGATCGCAGATGTATTCAGATTTGCATTAATATTTGACTAAATTGTTATAGATTCTCAAAGAACTATAAGAAGCCACCTCTCAGCTTGTCTCAAAGTCCGCCATTAGGGCGAAAATTACCGAACTATCAGTTTAATAAGTCACGGCTGCAAAATACTAATGCGGATTCTTTGCAGACGAATGGAAAAACTAGTAGAAGCCGACCTCGGGAAAGATCAGTTTGGATTCCGTAGAAATGTTGGGACACGTGAGGCAATACTGACCCTACGACTTAACTTAGAAGCTAGATTAAGGAAAGGCAAACCTACGTTTCTATCATTTGTAGACTTAGAGAAAGCTGATGACAATGTTGACGGGAATACTCTCTTTCAAATTCTGAAGGTGGCAGGGGTAAAATACAGGGAGCGAAAGGCTATTTACTATTTGTACAGAAACCAGATGGCAGTTACAAGGGTGGAGGTGCATGAAAGGGAAGCAGTGGTGGATAAGGGAGTGAGACAGGGTTGTAGTCTCCACCCGATGTTATTCAATCTGTATATTGAGCAAGCAGTGAAGGAAACAAAAAAAAAATTTGGAGTAGGTATTAAAGTCCATGGAGAAGAAATAAAAACATCGAGGTTCGTCGATGACATTGTAATTCTGTTAGAGACAGCAAAGGACGTGGAAGAGCAGTTGAACGGAATGGATAGTGTCTTGAAAGGAGGATATAAGATGAACATCAACAAAAGCAAAACGAGGACAATGGACTGTAGTCGAATTCAATCGGGTGATGCTGAGGGAATTAGATTAGGAAATGAGACACATAAAGTAGTAAAGGAGTTTTGCTATTTAGGAAGTAAAATAACTGATGATGGTCGAAGTAGAGAGGATATAAAATGTAGACTGGCAATGGCAAGGAAAGCGTTTCTGAAGAAGAGAAATTTGTTGACATCGAATATAGATTTATGTATCAGGAAGTCGTTTCTGAAAGTATTTGTATGGAGTGTAGCTATGTATGGAAGTGAAACATGGACGATAACTAGTTTGGACAAGAAGAGAATAGAAGCTTTCTAAATGTGGTGCTACAGAAGAATGCTGAAGATAAGGTGGATAGATCAGGTAACTAATGAGGAGGTATTGAATAGGATTGGGGAGAAGAGAAGTTTGTAGCACAACTTGACTAGAAGAAGGGATCGGTTGGTAGGACATGTGTTGAGGTATCAAGGGATCACCAATTTAGTATTTGAGGGCAGCGTGGAGGGTAAAAATCGTAGAGGGAGACCAAGAGATGAATTCACTAAGCAGATTCAGAAGGATGTAGGTTGCAATAGGTACTGGGAGATTAAGCAGCTTGCACAGGAAAGAGTACCATTGAGAACTTCATCAAACCCGTCTCAGGACTGAAGACCACAACAACAACAACGAGACATGATCTGGGCTTCTGAAGTTGTCATTGCGTTCCTACAGGAACCACATCTGGATGCTCTGGATCACTTGCTGGATACATTCCTTACACCTCTGTGGTGACCCCCTTGCTAGGGACATAGCTGCATATGTTCATGAAGGAATCTCCATTACGGAACTGACCATTCTATCATCAGAACAAGGCATTTCCTTCACTATGAACACATATACCAACAACAGTTAGAAAGAGCCTCATTATACTCTGAAGAAAAAATGTTCAAATGTGTGTGAAATCTTATGGGACTTAACTGCTAAGGTCACTAGTCCCTAAGCTTACACACTACTGAACTTAAATTATCCTAAGGTCAAACACACACACACACATGCCCGAAGGAGGACTCGAACCTCCATCGGGACCAGCCGCACAGTCCATGACTGCAGCGCCAAAGACCGCTCGGCTAATCCCGCGCGCCATACTCTCAAGACATTGCGCCATTGTTCTTAGAGCGTTATGATAGTTGCATATTTGGAGGCGACTTCAACTGCGCCCTTGCCAACAGAAAGATCTGACGCCACACTTTAATACCTGTCTAGAATTCCGCATAATCGTCCGACACCTGTGGTCCAGTAATTCATGGGGTGGGAAGTTCTGCAGCTTCCATGGCCCCACATATCAAAGACGCATTCGGAAAGTCGACTTAACAGAATTTAGGTCTCCTAGGAGTGGTATATGATGTCCAAGATGTTAAACTGCGCTGCTGGCTTTCTTAGACGTCAGTGGATACGTCTGCACACTTCTCCTCAAACCTCAACCAGTCTGTTGTAGTCGCACGCCATCGAAAGTGAACAATAATCATCTCCAGGAGCCAGAATGTTAACGTCCTGTAGCAGAGACGTGTAAGACTTGCAAACGACTACTACCCAACTACGGAAGCACTTTAAAGAGGTGGTTAGGGTGTGCCAAGCCCTCGTTATGTTAAAACCTGATGCGATGCGCGAAGGACATGATGGAATGGCACCGACAAGCAATTAACTACTATTCCCCATCCTCTGAAACTTGGAAACCCAAGGACCAAACACAACCATGGATGGAACAGCAACGGATTAAGGTACGCATAATAACGTCGGCCTGACATCATCTACAGGAAGTCCTCATAAGAACGCGTCTACAGGGCTCACTGGAGCACGACAATACTTACCATGCGTCGTGTCGCAACCTACAAAAGATGACGACGGCAAATCATACCGAAACATGTTACGCCATAGGCACCCCCCCCCCCCCCCCCACCTAACAATCTGAAATGGTCACTGCTTTCGCCAATCACTAGTGGAACTCCTACGGCGCTAGGGTTGCTGATGCAACAGCAGCTGGTCAGATCCTGTCTTATATCACCTGCACCTACACCATCCCTGATGGAGAGAATGCCCAATTGGTCGAACCGATCCACAGGGACAACTTGGTGACCACCATCGACAAGTGTGGCATTAACAAATATCCCGGCATGGAAGGTCTGCTTATAGAGCTTTACCGTGCGTTCTGGATGTTAATGTGCCAGCAACTTTTGACTCCGGGCCGTGTTAAGCCTGCCGGCTTCGTTATGGGCGTCATAATTACTACACATAAGCCACGCTGTGAGTGGCAATCATTGACTACTATCAGGTAACTCTCCTTAATGTGGATACAAAGTCTTTGCCCTCAGTTTGGCTGTGCTCTTTATCCTCTTCTTCTCAGCATCGTTTCACCAGAAAAGACAAACTGACGTGGTCGAGTGACAATGCAGACTTCAACTGGAGAATCTCGGGATGTAACAGCAATGGTCATGATGTGCTGTCTCTAGGCAGCCATGGTTACTATTGGCTTCGATAACGCATATGACAAAGTACATCATGGTTTTCTGTTCTCCGTGATGGCGCAGATGTGCTTTCCATCCTCCTTTCTCACTGTCCTGCTCCTGTAAACAAGTCAATGGTCGCTTAACGACTCCATTTCTGATACAGCAGTCCATTCGACAAGGCAGTCCACTATCGACCCTGCTATATGCCTTCACGCTGAAATTCTTCACTGGGAACCTTAAATCTACGCTCATGGGAGGCACGCTACGACAGCGCACCTTACGTTTTCCCCATACTCCGACGATATGCTCCTCTTGGTCCGCTCGGGAGAAGATCACTAAAGCAATCATGACATACGGCGCAGCGACAGGCAGCTCGATGAACATAAATAAATCAGCAGTGCGGACAATACGACGTTGCCACCCTGATACCAAACCAGCACCCTTCCCACGGGTGGAGACAATCAAGTATGAGGGCATTGTCTTCACCTCAAATACACCTCGGACAAGAACCACTAATTTCCATCGCGTGTGGCAAAGTGTTCGCGCCGACATCTACAACAATCCAATCCGCCGTCTCGACCTTCTTCAGCGGGTGGTCTACCTCAATCACCATGTTGCTTCGAAACTGGCGCGTGTTACGCAAGTCCAACCCTTACTGCACACGACTGTACTTCGTTCGCAACTGGCATCTGGCTACTATCTGATGGGCGAACAACCTTTTAGGTTCAATATGAAACGTTTACCCTCCCCCCCAAGCCAGGGAGGTCTTCGTCCAGCAACAGGGCTCATACTGTAAAAATGCGAAGGTTCAAATGGCTCTGAGCACAGTACGACTTAACTTCTGAGGTCATCAGTCGCCTAGAACTTAGAACTGATTAAACCTAACTAACCTAAGGACATCACACACATCCATGCACGAGGCAGGATTCGAACCTGCAACCGTAGCGGTCGCTCGGTTCCAGACTGTAGCGCCTAGAACCGCACGGCCACTCCGGCCGGCCAAAATGCGAAGGATGGGGAAACAATGGGCACACAGTTTAGTGGACAAGCTCATGCTGGCGTCCATCCATCCACCAGTGGTGGTTGCTCACTTTAATACTACCTTGCCACACATTGCTCTATTTGTTGTGGCCTTTAGGTATTTGCACCCTGCACTCCCGACCATGCGTCCTCCTCCTGTCAAACACATCTGTTCACCCTTCTACGTCTTGTGTCACGCAACATTGTCGAACAGAAGTGCCCTGCGATGTGTTGGTCAAATGTATGGTGCCATATTCACCAAGTTTACCTCCCTACATATGTTCGAGCAACTTGGTACTTGGTTACCAATGGAAAAATTACGACATGACAAAAGTAACATACAAGTGGATTAGCCGACACCCCATTGTGTTCTACCTGCCGACACCTCAACAAGGTTATCCACCACCTCACACGCCCATCAATCCCAGACATCTGAAAGCTCAGCTGCAAAACGATTTCCTGCTTTCTCCAAATTCCTCCCACTATCGCTGAATCTAATACATATGTTTCCTGAGGACACATACTTTCCAGCTGCCAAAATCAACGCCATACTGTGGATTGAAGTTTGGACGCTTAGCTATTTCTGTGGTCACGGCTTTTGGTGCATGTGACAGAACGCCCATGTCGACTTGGAGCGGCGACCCAATTACCGGACGCTGTTTGGCAACTACCTGCATGGAGTATTCATGTCAGCCCCACCCTCTCCCCCGCTCTTCTCACTGCATGTGAATACCTCGTCCCCACCTTTTGAGCAAGTCACAAAACAGAGCACATCATACTCGCTGAACAAGGCAGCTCACATAAGGCAGCGCCTTGACACTTTGCCCTCTCCTCCCATGTTACGTGAATGGGGTAAAAATAAATAAAGGGGACTCTCCTTCACCTCACACTACATACCACAGACACTCCCCTCCTATTCATCCGACTACGGCGAGAGCCGGGAACACGGTGGCCAGGCCTCAGTTACGATCCCTGCTCTCCTGGCCCTCGAGCTTCATCGATGGACGGGTTTACAGCCCCGATTATTTCTCTTCCCTCTTTCCTTCCGCTATAAAGTGCATTACACTGTCAATACGTTTCTCTATTGTTCCTGTTTGGCTTTTGGTAGTTAAATTGTATATAAATAAACCAAAAAAGCAAAAAGATGCTGGTAGAACACTTGTTTGCGGAAACAAAAGTTCTCGAGTTCGAGTCTCGGTCCGGCAAACAGTTTTAACCTGCCAGTTTCAGTACACACTATGGATTGGGATTCTACCGAAATAAGATGAAAGTAATGAGGACCAGCAGAATTGATATTAGTGATAAGCTTCACATCAAATCTGATGACTACAAACTAGACGAAGAAAAGGAATTCCGCTGTCTTGGATGGGAAAAATCATATGGCGGACGAAGCAACGAGGACAAAAGTAAATCAGACTAGCACAGGCCACGAGGACATTCTTCGCTAAAAGAAGTCTAGTAGTAACAAGCATAGCATTTAATTTGAGGAAGAAATTTTTGAGAGCAGGATTTTGGAGCACAGTTTCCTATGAACTCGAATCATGGACTGTGGTAAAAGACGCCAGATTAGCCGACAGCGCTAATGCTCTGCTTCCTGGACTCAGGTTGGCGCGCCGATCCCTGATCGAATCTGCCCGACAGATTAATGCCGAGGGCTGGTCTGTCGGGTAGCCGGGATTTGGTTTTTAGGCTGTTTTCCACATATCACTAGATGAATGCCGTGCTGGTCCCCATGTCCCTCCTTAGTTACACGACTCGCAGTCATTTGAAAACGTTTGCACTATTTGATGACTTAAACTAGACACAGACAACTTGGGCACATTACTTCCGCTCTTGGGGCTGTGGGGCAGCGACAGGAAGGGCATCTGGCCACACACTACCGCTAACATTGCCAAATCCGTAATAACAGGACTGACCCTATGTTGCAGTGGGACCACGGCCAGAGAAAATGATGATGGATTGTGGTAAAAGTGGAAAACAAGAAAATCGAATTATATGAGATGGAGTGCTATGGAAAGATGTTGAAAATTGGGTGGACGGATGAGAAATGAGAAAGTTGCTGCAGAATCGGTGACAAGAGGATGTGGAAAACACCGACAACAGGAACTAACAGTATGCTATGTCATGCATTAAGTCATAAATCAATAACACCAGTGGTACCAGATGGAGCTGGTGTGGGTAAAAATAGTAGCGGAAGACATATATCCAACAAATAGGAGAGGAAGTAGGGTGCAAGTGATATTCTGAGAGGAAGAGGTTGCAACAGAAGAAGAAGAAGTCGTGGTGGGCAGCATCAAACCACTCACAAGACTGATGATCCAGGAAAGAAAATATTATCGTATCACTTCGGTACAGGCAACAGAAAAGACTAACAGAGATGCTCAGGGAAATCTAATATGAATCTTTGCAACAGTCTCGGGTAAATTTAGACATCCGGTATTCAAGGAAGAGTGCAACAACTCTGCTGCCAGCACTGTATACCCAAGTCTTCTCACGGCAGTCTTTCGGTTTGCGCCGTTCGTGGAAAACCCTGTAATATTTCTACAGAACAATATATTGAAACCTTACAAATGTATACACGCGAGTTTCTTGTCAAGGTCTACAAAATCCTACCTGAAAGTGCAGGTGGCACTTAAAACAGATGGTGTGAAGAAAAATTTATGTATTTTGATGACTGTACTGTACAGTAATAGGACCGCTGCATTACTCTTGGTTCTAAAAGCTTTTGCTATCTGTTCTCATACTCTTGATTGTTTCTTACGGCTGTTGAGTTTCACACAGGAGGAGGAGTAATTACACCTGCTGGTGACAGCAACAGCCATGTATAAGTGCGAACTATTTCTTAGTCACAAAAGTAGTGAGACCAACATGCGACAATATCGATTAGCCCTCTCTGATTTTCTTCTAGTTATGGTAGTAAAATACATCAAAAAATTAAATAAATAAGTACAAAATAAAGTACAAAAATAAGTGGAGGGGATTGTAATACAAATCTCGGTGGTTCGTGCAGTAACGAAAGTTAAAAACTTCTTTTTTACTAAAAACTTATAATTCAATAATTCTTTATTAACATTTTGATTTATTAATAAATAGGATAGAAAAAAGTATGCTACTAGCGAAATTCGGAACGGCGACATTTTTTTATTATAGTCGTGTCACCGTGAGGCCCTCCTCTTAAAACTGAAAGAATCTCTCCGTAGCCAGCTATTGAACAGGAAGGATGTTGTACAGAGCATGTGTGGTCAAACTCTGAAAGACGAATTATGTAGTTGGCATGTATCCTGACAGTTTTTCTTCTTCCCAACTTTCATAATAACGATTTGAAAGGAACTTTCCTGAACTGTGCAACAGAAATATTTATTCGTAATTTCGTCGTCAAGGAATGTGATGGCTTTGTTTTCACATGTTACAATCAATTAACCTATTTTCTTACTCACAATAACATGAGAGTAGTTTACACGATGTAGATTTGGAAAATCACTACGTGTGATAGACATCAAGCAAACCAGCACGGACTTCCATATTGTCACAGTTTCTGAATATCAAAGTGTGAGTACTGGTATACATCAAGCTTTCGTTCATTCGACTGTCACATTTTTTAAGTAACTATGCAAAGAAATTATTGACTTATGGTTCATATGATAAAAGTACCTTCTATTTGAGAGGAAACAATGTCCAACATACATAGTCGCTACACTCATTACTATGAAAATTATTACCATCTGACAGTAGGTGCGAACAAGCGCTCTAAGCAGCGAGAACGCAGCCGTAAAATTAAAGTTTGTTTTTATCAGTTTTTCTACTTGAATAACGAAATAGTTACTAAATGTTTGCGTTGAAGCATTATTAAACTATCAAGAGAGATCAATGATCATGAAATACAGTGACATAAGCTACAACTTCATGATGATGAAATACTTTCGAAATCGTGTACAATTGCAGCGTATTCCACAGAAAACGAGAAAATACTAACCCATATCTGATGCAGGCGAATAATGTACACTTAAGAGTCGAAGAAACTGGTACACCTGCCTAATATCGTGGAAGGCAACTACGAGGACGCAGAAGTGTCTGAAGTAGTGTTGGAGGGAACTGACACCATGAATCCTGCAGGGCTGTCCATAAATCCACAAGAGTACGAGGGGGAGGAGATCTCTTCTGAACATCACGTTGCAAGGCATCCTACATATGCTCAATAATGTTTATTCCTGATGAGTGTGGCCGCCAGCGGAAGTGCGTAAACTCAGAAGAGTGTTATTGGACAGACACCAGCAATTATGGATGTGTGGAGTGTCGCATTGTCCTGCTGGAATTGCCCAAGTCCGTCGGTATGCACAATGGACATGAATAGATGCAGGTAATTAGACAGGATGCTTACGTGCGTGTCACCTGTCAATCTTATCTACACGTATCAGCGTCCCAAACCATTACAGAGCCTCCACTACCTTAAACAGTTCCCTGCGGACATACAGTGTCCATGGATTCATGAGGTTGTCCCCATACCCTTTCATCAGCCGATACAATTTGAAACGAGACTCGTCCGACTAGGCAACATGTTTCCACTCATCAACAGTCCAATGTCGGTGTTGACGGGTCCAGGCGAGGCTTAAAACTCAGTCATGCTGTTAAGGGTGCACGAGTGGACCTTCGGCTCCGAAAGTTCATATCGATGAGGTTTCGTTGGTTGGTTCCCACGGTTACACTTGCTGATGGCCCAGCATTGAAATTTGCAGCAATTTGCGGAAGCCTTGCAGTTATGTCACGTTGAAAGATTCTCATCAGTCGTCGTTGGTCACGTTCTTGCAGCATCTGTTTCCGGGCGCAGCGATGGCGGAGATCTGATGCTTTACCGGGTTCCTGATATTCACGGTACGCTCGTGAAATGGTCGTACAGGAAATTCCCAATTCACTGCTTCATCGGAGATGCAGTGTTGCATCGCTCGTGCGTCGACTGTAACACCACGTTGGAATTGAATTAAATCTTTATAATCTGCAACTGCAGCAGCAGTAACTGGCAACTGCGCCACACCCTTGTTGTCGTATATAGGAGTTGCCAACTGCAGCGCCGTATTCTGCCTGTTCACGTATTTTTGTATTTGAATACCCATGTCTATACCAGATTCCTTGGTGCTTCAGTGTATGTCTTTTGTCGTCTGTTCTTATTATGACAGGCACTTTCCTTGGCTCGTAACAGCTCCACAGGGAACCTAATATCTTCACACAGTCTTGCACTTCACTTGACTTTCTAAAACATAATTTTTTTTGTAAACGTTATTAGTTTTGTTTCAAAAGCGAATGTGTTGAACATTCTTTTCGTTCGTGGCTCAGATTGAACAACAATTGTGGACTTGGTTCCTTCCGTGTTGGGAAATAGTATTATTGCTTTTTTTCTTTTATGATGATACCTGTGTGGATTTTCCTACAGCTACAGTTGTGGTAGGTTGTTTGGTACGTCAAATAATGCAGACCGATAAATTGCACTCCATACAAGTTACCTATGTTCCACATTCACTAATTTGCCTAGAAGTGTAGCGAAAGAAACTTCACGTTTTTGAGTAGATATACGACACCTTTCTGCAAATGGTGAGGTCTTTTACTGTTAATTAGCAATTCTTTTGTGCTAAAAAACACGACATTCTCCGCTAAATATCTGAAGATTACAACAACATCGTGAATGAACTATTCCGTAATGTAGCGGTTCACATTTCCTAGGGTTGTTTGGAAACCTAAAAAAAAGACAAATGTGGTGTCCTGTTGTTGCTGAAATTTATTGCGCTGAAGACGCTCCCGTTTGTAAAAACCATTCTACAGACCAATATAAGCAATTACAATTCGCTTTCTCTTTCACTAGATCACGCCGAACTCCACTCCCTGGCCGCTCGGAGCGATGCAATCGCAATGGGTAACAAAAAAACAAAAACAAAAAAAGACTTATTGTTATGTTAGACTGTGACTACAGTAACTATTGATGGCCAACTTTAAGGTGCGTAAATTTTCATTTACATGTAAATACGGAACAATGTTTAATAAGATTTCTACTGGATTACAATGATAATTTATATGTCAAAAGAACGAACTTAAAACACCATACACAACAGAAATTTTTGTATGAACATTACAAAATGATTCTCTCTCTCTCTCTCTCTCTCTCTCTCTCTCTCTCTCTCTATATATATATATATATATATATATATATATATATATATATATATATATATATATATATATACTACTGTAGGAATTTGCTGGTACTAGCACGTGGTGCGTTTGAAAGCAACGGATAATGTAACCATACCAAGCCTTTCTCAGGGGCGGGTTAGCACAGTCTTCGGCCGAACGTTTAAGTGAAGGTGGTAATTTGAAGTTCTGGTATAGCATCTGCGACACCCGAATACGATGCCAGGACTTTACACTGAAATATAATCAACAGATGTAGGTAACTCCGCAGTGGAACGGGTAAATTAAATAAAGATGAACCGCAATTAGTGCTCGCTCAATTTCTTTAGCGAGGGGAGACGTTATTATCTTGATATTGGGCTGAAGATTAATATCGGTGAAGTATTTCTGGAGTGGGGAGAGTGGGGGACGGGAAGAAGGGAGAAGGGGAACCAATCCCGAGAGATTAACTCGTAAATCATTTCGCTCCTACTGCCCGCCTGCCGACACTGATGAAGCTACCCAACGCGAACTTTGCTGCTCTTCCCTCTTCTACCACCTTCCTATATTTGTTCTCAGATCTCTCCCACTGCCTCTTCTTGTTGGTCAAAATTGCTTTCGCCTTTTACGTCTGTGACCTCTTTATATTGTGTCCTTGACTCTATAACGTTTTCTACTGGTGTTTAATAGAAAGTAGGGTTGAGACTGTGACAAAACTTCTTGAAAGAAAGCTGCGCCTCTTCATTGTAAATTAGTATTCATTTATTTCACACTACCTTGATTTCGACTTCGTAGCCGTTCCCAAGTGGAAGTTGGAATTCACAAAAGTCCGGCATGCCTATATGACATATATCTGGTCCTAGAAACCAGTCGCTGTATTATACAGGGTGAGCCACTGATAGAGACCGGGCCAAATATCTCACGAATTAAGCATCAACAAAGAACGAAACTCGTCTAGCTTGAAGGTGGAAACCAGATGGCGCTATGGTTGGCCTGCTAGATGGCGCTGCCATAGGTCAAACGGATATCAACTGTGTTCTTTTAAAATAGGAACTCCCATTTTTATTACATATTCGTGTAGTACGTAAACAAAAAATGAATGTTTTAGTTGGACCACCTTTTTCGCTTTGTAATAGTCACAAATATATGGCTCACAATTTTAGACTAACAGTTGGTAACATGTATGTATTTGAAATTAAAATACAGAACGTAGGTACGTTTGAACATTTTATTTCGATTATTCCAATGTGATACATGTACCTTTGTGAACTTACTTCTGAGAACGCATGCTGTTACAGCGTGATTACCTGTAAATACCACATTAATGCAATAAATCCTTAAAATGATGTCCATCAGTCTCAATGAATTTGGCATTACATGTAGCGACATTCCTCTCAACATCGCATGTTGTCAGGCATTGTCGGTGTGTGTATATGAGAGTCTTTACATTGCTATTACCGGTATTCATGACGTCCATCACTCAGCTGATGTCTGGATTTGATGAATGCAGATCAGAGCAATGTATTGGCTGCCACAAACGCATTACACTTGGTAAATGTGCATCCTCTGCGCACAATGTCAGCTTTATTATGTATGTTTGATATTAGTCATATTCTGTAATACATCGACTAATTTATAGGAACAGTATACGTTATTTCGAAGAAGACGTGTCATTTAGACATTTCTGACATTTTGCACTTGAGAACCGGCTGTAAAACAGAAATGGAGATTGTTCGAAACAAATGAACGGCAACACTGATACCGAGCGAGGTGGCGCAGTGGCTAGCACACTGGACTCGCGTTCGGGAGGACGACGGTTCAATCCCGCGTCCGGCCATCCTGATTCAGGTATCCGGTGATTTCCCTAAAGCGCTCCAGACAAATGCCGCGATAGTTCCTTTTAAAGGGTACGGCCGACTTCCTTCCCTAATCCGATGAGACCGATGACCTCGCTGTTTTATCTCCTCCCCCCAAAACAACCCAACCCAACAGCAACAGAACTTACGGGAAAGCGATATGTACATGCGCAGATGGCACTAGTATCGCGTATACGAGGTATAAAAGGGCAGTGCATTGGCGCAGCTGTTACTTGTACTCAGGAGATTCATTTGGGTAGTTTTCCGACGTGGTTATTGCCGCACGACGTAAAATAGCAAAATTTGAACGTGGAATGGTACTTGGAGCTAGACGCATGGAATATTAAATTTCGGAACTCACCAGTGTCTAGAGTATGCCGAGAACGCCAAATGTCAGACATTACCTCTCACGACGAACAAGGCAGTGGCCGATGGCCTTCACTTAACGACCGAGAGCAGGTGGCATTGGCGAAGAGGATGAAGTAGCCGCAGAAATCAGTGTGTGACTTACGAGAGACCTATCCATTAGGACAGTGCAGCGAAAATTGGCGCTGATGGGTAATGGCAACAGACGGCACACTTGAGTGACTTCGCTAACTGCACGACGTCGCCTGCAGAACCCTCTCCTGGGCTCGAGAGAACAATGTTTGGGCTCTGGACGACTGGTAAACCGTGGCCTCGTAGGACGAGTCCTTACTTCAGTTGGTAAGAGCTGATGTTACGATTAGAGTGTAGCGCAGAACCCACGAAGCCATGGACCCAAGGTGTCGCCAGGGCACTGTGAGAGCTAGTGGTGCCTCCATATTGGTGTGGACTGTGTTTACATGGAATGGACTGGGTCCTCGATTATGTTCGGCTACTTGAGGCCATTTTCAGCCGGTCTTGGACTTAAGGTTCCCAAACAACGATGAAATTTTTATGAGTGACAATTCGCAATGTCACCGGACCACAATTGTTCGCGATTAGTTTGAAGAAAATTTTGGACAATTCGAAGGATTGATTTGGCCACACAGATCGCCCGACATGAATTCCATAGACATTTACGGGACATAATCGAGACACCAATCTTTGCATAAAATCCTGCACCGGCAACACTTCGGAATTATGGACGGCTGTAGAGGCAGTGTGGCCCTCTATTTCTGCAGGATACTTCCAATAACTTGTCGAGCCCGTCCACCATCCGATGCGTATACTGAGACATTTCAGTGGATGTGATTATTGACTACCTTACCTGCCTGCATACGGCTACGTCGAGATTTGTGAGACAGCTTGCAGTTCCATGAATTACCTCACGTCGCGAAAGCAATGTCGGTATTGCCAAAGTCGTTATATGTGGATGTTTTATAAGTGAATATTATTGCCTACAGCTGAGCAGTGAGTGCATCTGACTGCGAGGCGGAAGACCCAGCTTCTATTATCGGTAGTGGCAGGAGTTCGTTCTTTGTTGGGAGTCTGGAACGGGGTGCAGTTAGCTTTGTGACTTCACCTGAGGAGCTTCTAACCTAGAGATTCCAGAGTTGGTGCGTTTCACATACTGGATCGGTAGTGAACTCCACGTAGCATTAGCGGAAATAGTCACTCTGATGTAGGCCACACTGAAAGTTTCCTTTAAATATTCTTTTAGTTTCACTTGATTTTGAACTGGCTTGCTTGTTTGATTCGTTGTAACTTAGGTTTTGGGTGACTCTTTGCATTTCCAACTGCGAGAGAAACCAAATATATCTGCCCACAGGAATAAACATGAATTTGGCCCTATTTTAAAACTTTCTAAAAAAATGTGCATATTAATTTATATCCTGAACTTTAGTGTGGATCTTTTTATTTAAATATAAAATGGTCCCTGTGCGTTAATGATCTGCCTCATAATGCTATTCATTAAATGGTTCCTTTCAATGACAATTTTCGGAGCAAAATGAAAATGAAAACTCTTACGTCGTAAATGTCAATGCTTGGAAGCGCAGTGCTGGCTGCCCAGTGTGCGCCAGATCCAAATTTCTAATTACGGTAGCTGAAAGTTCAGTGCAATGTTCCAGACAACAATTAAACTACCGGTATCTTTTACACATAATTGAGTGAGACACTTTTTTTTTAATTAAAAATGACTTGGATCGAGGATGTGGACAATGCTCTTAAGTGAAATATTTCTTTAACAAAATCCGATATATTACTATTTGTATGCAGTTCATGTTAAAACACTCACTACCATTGACAAAATGCAACATTGATACCAAACACTTAGTCTCACAAATGTAAGACAAATCATTAATAAACATGAAAATTCCTCGCAGTGAAAATTACTCAATCTTTAATGAAAAATATGAAGTTCCCTGATATGGATGTCTCATTCAACAATGATTCTAGACTACGCGCAACTGCAGTGCCACTAAATAAAATTTTTTACCTTCATTCCTTTTCATACGCTTTCCTGATCTCATTGTATCACAATTTATTCTAAATCACTAATCGAATCTTTCTCCTCTGTTGCACAATATTCAAACACAAACAAAGGTGCACTTAATTTTGTCTACATTGCCACGAGTCTGTTCCGCGCCTGTCTCGCTACTGTGCTAACAATAGAAGCCGCACACTGCAGGGGGCAATGAAGATGCTCCTGCAGCGTTTCCGATGAGAAGTGTTTGACCACCCAGAATACAGTCCGTAATTGTCACCCCCTGAGTCTCATTTCTGCTCACAAACACCGCTGGCCATGAAGACAAAATTTTTCAACAGACAACGAGCTGCAGACCTGGCCGAAAGCACAGGCGGCTGCTTTCTATGACGGGGATATGGGAAAGTTGATACAACACAACGACAAAACTCGAAGTTGGAGCGGCGACTATATAGAGAAGTAGATGGAAGGTGTATCTAACTGTTGCCAACAAAATGTTTTTGGTTTTCACTGTGGTTTCCGTTTCGCGAACGATCGTAACTTACTTTCTGGACAGCCCTCGTAATTACCTTCAGTGCCCAACAGCGGGAAATCCACAAGTGCCCTAGATTCTACACGCCAGGTATTGTGTTGCTTGCAGATACTGACGTTATAGGAAAATAATGACTGTACAATAATTTACTCCTTCCCCTGTGCGGTATCGTTTTCTGCGCTGACGACGATAAAGGACTGTTTGCTTGTTTGCCCCAGGGGTGGGCTATGATCGCGCTCGAGAAACACGCGACGCGAAGGCAATTTCTCTAGAATTTCTCGGGTACGCTCGAGAAATTGACAGTGGTGCGTTCTCTGAGAAATTGCGCAAACCTTCAGTGCACGAAGCACTGAGCCGCAGCTGTCGTACTCGTCGTACATACGTGCTCGGAAAACTTTGAAATTCTATGATTGATATCAACTCTACTACCGTTATTAATGTTTACTGAAGTATTAGTATATGTCTCATAACACAAAAATCATAGAACTGTTTTTTAACACAAAGCACACGATTCGCATAAGCATGCATGCTTAAACGCAAAAGAGAAGTACTATAGCCTTTTATATACAGAAACTGCGCACATGAGTTTACTTACAGAAGAAACAAAGGCAACAAAAGTTGTTCAGCAGAAGGCATTTTTACATCGCATTGTTTAGAAATATGATTTTATTAACCAATTGGCGTTTGTCTGCTTCTTTGTTTGTTTATAAGTAGTCCTGTTTTCGGAAATATTCTTTCACTGGGAACAGAAGTTGCAGGTGTTGCAATAAATTATATATACGAGGGTCAGTCAAAAAGTAATGCCTCCTATTTTTTTTTCTACGTTTAATTGTCAGGAAATTTAAATGCAATTACATAGGTTGAAAACCACAACATTGAGGATCATTTTGTCATTTTTCAATGTAATCTCCGCCCATCTCTACAGTTTTGGTCCATCTTTGAACAAGGGCATGTATCCCAGCACGGTAAAAATCACAGCTCTGCTTCCTAAGCCATTGACGCACGGATGTTTTGACGGCCTCCTCATCTTCAAAATGAATCCCACGATGAGCTTCTTTTAGTGGCCCGAACAGATGGAAGTCTGATGGTGCCAGGTCAGGGCTGTATTGGGGATGAGGCAAAACTTCCCATCCAATTTTGACAATCTCGTCAGAGGTGTGACGACTGGTGTGTGGTTTTGCATTGTCATGCAAAAGAAGAACATCTGCCATTGATTTTGTTGGGCGAACTCGCTGAAGACGTGCTTTAAGTTTTTTGAGGGTTGTGACGTATTGAACAGAATTTATTGTGCATCCCTGCTCCAAAAAATCAACCAGAATCACACCCTCTGTATCCCAGAAAACTGTTGCCATAACTTTCCCTGCCGATCGCACAGTTTTGAATTTTTTCTTCCTCGGCGAGCTTGTGTGACGCCACTCCATTGACTGCCTCTTTGATTCGGGTTCAAAAAAATGCACCCATGTTTCGTCCCCGGTCACAATTTTTTTCAGAAACTCATCTCCCTCCAAACGGAAGCGCTGCAAGTGTTGGGAGGCTATTGTTTTCCTTGCCTCTTTATTCTGATCGGTTAACATTCTTGGAACCCACCGTGCACAAACTTTTGAGTACCCCAATTGTTTAATAATCGTGATCACACTGCCTTTACTAAGAGAAATAATGCGACACACTTCATCTGCAGTCACCCAACGGTCACCACGAATGATGTCATCAACTTGCTGAATGTTGTGTGGAGTCACTGCACTCACCGGCCTGCCGCTCCGCTTTTCGTCAGTCAACGGTGTTTGCCCTTCAGCTTCCTTACAACGACGAACCCATCGTCTAACAGTGCTGACATCCACTGTCACAACGCCATACACCTTCTTCAGTCTTTCATGAATGCGTATGGGCGTTTCACCTTCTGCATTCAAGAATTCAATCACACAACGCTGTCTCAAACGAATATCGATGTCGGCCATCTTACAAACTTCTGCTGTGCTGTCACCTGTTGACACAGAAAGTTACTACTGCAGTGGATTGCAGAAGAAGGTTTGAGGAATGGCGCCAAATTCAAATTTTTCACTTAACTTAATTTTTTTAAGCAGAAAAAAAATGGGAGGCATTACTTTTTGACCGACCCTCGTATATATATATATATATATATATATATATATATATATATATATATATATATATATATATATATATATATATATATATATTGCCACGACAGATAGACCTGGGTAACTGTTTTCATTTTTTTTTTCCAGTAGTGTAAAGGATTATCCGTGCGTTGTAGCTACGCTTCTTCCAAATATCGTTGCACCTCCAGGTCTATGCTAGCACAACTGCTTTTCATTAGATTTTTATTGGAAACCTCTTCATCGAAAAAAGCCCATAAGGAACTACTGGCGTTTTGTATGACATGATACTCGTGGATCGTGTCGTTAGCAGCCGAATGAGTAATCGTACGGTCTCTACCACGTTTGTGCACTGTGCAATTAGGCTTGCAACGGCATGTTTTGAATGAATGGGATTCGTAAATGGTAACGTTTTGAATCTTGGGCCGAGATCTGTGGTAACGGAATGTGCTTTGTTTCTATTAAGCCTAGCCGGGCTGTTAGTGAGTTGTGCAGACGTTGCTGTAGCTCTTGCGCTGTCGTGGTAGCCCACTTCCCATTGAATACGGTTATGATTAGCTGTCTGATTATTGGAATAGCTTTCGAAAGAGAGGTGGAGTCTTCAGTTGAGATTTCACTTGTTACCACTTCAAATGGCTCTAGTACACATAAGCATTGTCTCAAAATTCGCCACTCGTCAGCTGTAAGGTTCTCTACACCTGAATACAAAGTTGATAAACAGGCTGCAATGCATTCCTTTTGCTCCACTAGACGTTGTAGCATATAAAACGTACTGTTCCATCGGGTTTCGGTTTCCTGAATCAATTTATGAACAGATTTTTTTCATTAGATCCTGGATCTCATGGAGTTTTTCATTAGCATTGCAAGTTGTTTTAAAATAGCTAACAATTTTTCTGGCCTTTTCCCGAATTATGCAGAGCTCACTGTTGCTGTTCAAAGAACTTCTCACAACTAAATTGATAGCGTGTGCTAAACAAGGCACATGTTGCATATCTATGTTGCCACTGTGAATAAGTTGTACGGCCGCCGTCTTGTTACTGGCGTTGTCAGTTGTGATGCTTACAATTTTGTTTTCAATGTTCCATTTTGAAATCACGTTATGTAAAGCCTCACTAATATTTAGCGCTGTATGCTTTTCCAGGAAACGGAATGTCTGAGCTAAAGCTTTCAGACTCCAAATAGTGTTAATGAAATAACCAGTTACAGCAATATATGCCTCACTATTGAGTGAGGTCCTAATATCGGTTGTTAAAGAAACACAAGTAGAGCCATCCACGGCCAAGTTTACAATCTTTTTTCCGTTTATGATAATCGTCCTCAATCATAAGGCGCAACTTTTTTTGATTTGGTATAGAGTATTGTGGGTCCAACAGTGAAACAAAACATCGAAAACTAGTGTCCTCGACGATTGAAAGCGGTTGAAAATCGTCTGTTATCATGGCCACTGGTGCTTCATCTAGCTGTTGTTGCCGTTTACTTCCCTCTATGAAGACAAACGTAAAATTAAGATCAGTGCTCCTGCGAGAGGCTACGTTATGCTCGACAACTACTCAAAATTGCATATTGTATCGTGCAAAAGCTAGGATAGTATAGGTTTGATTTTCGGGTATGTTGTAGATTATCTCTTTTTTTTTTTTTAAAAAAAAAAAAAAAGCGTGACGGACCGCTTCGGACACTATCCAAACTTTTGCACGGAATTCACTTTTTGTACCACACGTAACTGGATATTTTGTCTGCCTCGCACTATTAGAAGAATGAGCATCTGTATCCACGGACGTCGCTGTTTTATTGATCGATAAATTGTGCAGTTTAAGATGACTAATCATGCCCGTTGTATTTTTTGATGCAGTACGGAGATTTTTACAACAAATGTTGCAAGTAACGTTTTCTCCAGCCTCCCTGAAGTATTGTCAGCACCATAACGTTCGTTTTCGAGTGTCCATATTGATTTAAATAACAACTTTACTCGAATGAAACCTGAGACATACTAGGTACGAGCACAGCGAGCAGCGAGCGTGTTTATCTAGCGGCGGCATTCAATTCATAAAACTGCGGCGCGGCGTATGTTGTCGCAGCCAACTGGCGCGCAGCGGCACACGCCGGCGAGGCATTTCTCGTGAGCGTGTCTAGAATTGCTTGAGAACCAGAGGCTCGAGAAATTCTCGGTGCGCCCGAGTCGCCACGCCTCGACATCCCATCACTAGTTTGCCGCTGATATCGAGCACGGTGCCCAGCGTGTTGTGGTCGTGTACCCTGTTGGTTGCAGCCCCTGACCACACAGGGATCGCTCTGCTCATGCTTGCACTGCGACGTGTGCCAAGGAGTAGATGCCCATCACCTTGGGGAATTTGGACACCTGGCAATGGCCATCATGCCAGGTGGCCTTTGCTGCAGCTGGGTGCGCCCAGGGGGAGAGCCCTGGTCATAGTCGGTGGTATCAGGGCGCATGACACGCCATGAAGTGTACTAAATCATCTCTTGCTGCTGGTCTGTAAGTGAGCAAGGTAGAACTTCAGTGCTAAGAAATATGACCCAAAATCGTTTCCCCCCCCCCCCCTTGCCTCACCATGGGAGGAACACTAGGATAAGGATCGCAGTGAAGCTCATCCACCCTGGTACCTTGTATATATGAGAGTTAATCTATTTCTATTTAATGAAACCTTAGTTTCTTGTGGAAAATTTTGAGGACAGGTTTTGGGGAGGTGAACGCTTGTCCAAAATGCGACCAGGATCGATCTTGAGCAAAACAGCTTTCTCTGCCCAGTCAAGGGCACTACTCGCCTGTGACAAGCTGGGGGATGTCTCTGTTACCATCACACCCCATAAGAGCTTAGAATTGGCCTGGGTATTATATTCTACAGGGGCCTTCTTTTACAGTCTAATAACGAGCTGTGCGCCAAATTATTGCAGTGAGGTGTCCATTCCATCCAGTGTGTCCATTGGGGTTCATAGTATAATCAGGTTGTCACTAGTGCCTTCATCTTGGACTTCGAGGGTGACACATTGCCCAAGAATTTCAAGGTGGTGATCTACCGCTGTGATGTCAAGCCATATATCCTTCCCCTAAGGTGATGCTTTAAGTGCCGAAAGTTCGTCCATATGTTTTCCTGCTGTACTTCCAGCGTCACATGTCGAGATCGCGGACGTCTATCACATCCGAATACTCCATGTGCCCGCCTCCCATCGGTGTCAACTGCGGAGAGCACCTTTCCCGTCACTCGCCAGAATGTAGGTTTCTACAAGAGGAAAGGAAAATAATGGAATACAAGACCCTGCGCCGACTGACCTACACTGACGCTAAGAGAAAATATGACAGGCTACATCCTACGCATATGACATCAACTTATGCCGCCACTAGGTCAACGGCTCTAGCACCTTCCATTCCACTGTGCACAGTTGGCTCTCATAGCCGTGAGACTCCACCTGTCCCATTCATGGTGGGGGGCACTTCCATCCCTGTTCCTCCCGCATCACCTACTTCAGGAGCAACACCACCCAACCATCAGGGACGTCAGTGCCCCCTTCTCAGCCGGAGAAGCGTTAGTCTTGTTTCGCTACTCAGGCTAGGAAGGAGCCCCTTGGGTCACTCCGTTCCCGATTTCCTACCAGTGGCAAAGTGGACACCTGTCAGTGGCTGAAGCAACCACATGTAGCTGGTTGTAGGGCTTCACGGTCCTCCTCAGTCCCTGAGACTGAATCAGTGAAGCCCACCCAGGCAGACAAACCTAAGGAGCAGTGAGAGAAAATAAAAAAAGCAGAAGGCCTCCAAGAACCAAAGCACTTTAGTGGCACCCACAATGCCGCTACCTACAAGTTCTGCATCTGAGAATGAAGTGGCATCTGCTGAGGACCTACACTCATGCTCATAAATTAAGAATAATGCTGAGACATAGTGAAACAGCGCTCTGGTGGGCGGTCTGCGGGTTTAAATCACCTCAGGGTATGACTGTGTTCTGCATTTGACCTGCTGCCGTCGCACGGTGGCGCGGCAGCAGCCTACATAGCAGAAGCGTGTTGGTGCATGTCACGGTACAGTGCAGCGAGTAAGTGTGCAGACATTTACAGGCGTGCTAATGGTGATTGTGTGTTGAAAATGGCTCAGACAACACATATTGATAACATTACGAAGGGTAGAATACTAGGGCGACTGGAGGCTGGACAAACACAGCAGGTCGTATCATGAGCCTTCTGTGTGCCACAAAGTGTGATCTCAGTATTATGGCAACGATTCCAGCAGACTGGAAACGTGTCCATGCGCTACTGTACTGGACGTCCACAGTGTACAACACCACAAGAAGACCGATATCTCACCACCAGTGTCCGCAAACGGCCACGGGGTACTGCAAGTGGCCTTCCACGGGACCTTACTGCAGCCACTGGAACAGTTGCCTTAAGACACACAGTCTAAAGACGACTGAACAGACATGGTTTATTCGCCTGGAGACGTGCAAGGTGCACTCCACTGAGCCCGTAAACCCTGGTGTCAAAAACACAGTACATTGTCACTGGAACACTGGTCCCATGTTACGTTCACGGACGAGTCAGGTATAGTCGAAATAGTGATTCTCGCCGGTTTTTCATTCAGCGTGAACCAGGAACCAGATACTAACCCCTTCATGTCGTTGAAAGGGACCTGTATGGAGGTTGTGGTTTCGTGGTGTGAGTTGGGATTGATTGGTGCACGTACACCCCTGCACGTCTGACAGAGGAACTGTAACAGGTCAGCTGTACCGCGACATAATTTTGCACCAGTATGTCCGCCTTTTCAGGGGTGCAGTGGGTCCCACCTTCCTCCTGATGGATGGTAATGTACGGCCCCACCGAGCTGCGGTTGTGGAGCAGTACATTGAAACAGAAGACATCAGGCGATTGGAGTAGGCTGCCTGTTCTCCAGACCTAAACCCTTTCTAGCACGTCTGAGATGCTCTCGGTCGACGTATCGCTGCACGTCTTCAAATCCCTGAGACACCTCAGGAACTCCAACAGGCACTGGTGCAGGATCCCCCTGCGGGTCCGGGGGTTAGAATAGGCCCGAGGTATTCCTGCCCGTCGTAAGAGGCGTCTAAAAGGAGTCCCTCCCCCTCAAGGGGGTAGTTAGCGCCAGCGTCCGGACACGGACGGTTTCACGACCTATATTTGCGTTTATTTTGGTTTTTCACTTCTTCTGGTTTCTTCCTTCCTTCCTTTGGTTGGTTCCTTTCTTTGTTCTTCTCCATCTTACTGTCTTACTTACACTTCTCCTTGCCTTCTTCTCCTTGCCTCATTCTCCTTGCCTTCTTCTCCTTCTCTGGTCTCCGCTTCGGCGTTTGAGACAATCTGTCCTTTCTTTCCCTCTCTCCTTTCTTTTTCCTCTTCTTCCTTCCTTCCTGTGCGTGCCTGAAGGCCGACCCACGCGTTCGCACGCGTAGCCGGTGACGGGGTAACGCGTAATTCCCCGCCCTGGGTAGACAAGTAAGGCACGCACGTACCCCTGGTAAAGGCCAGTCCCAGGGAGGGGTGATTGCCTGAGCTGACACCTTCCGACCATGCCGATTGGTCCCTCCGTCCGTTTCTCGGGAGCTGTGACCTGAGGTGTGAACAATCACCTAAGGCGGGAGTGCCCTCTGAGAGGGTCCCTACAAGGAAGGAGCGCGCCATCGGAGACGCTGGCAATCATGGGGGATTCCTCCGCAATGGATTTCTCTTCTTCTTCTTCTTCTTCTTCTTCTTCTCCTCCTCTCTCGACTTTTGCCCACAAAATTGTCACTGGTGGCTGGTCAAGTTTCAAAGTACTACCGCCTGCCCCACAGTCCCTCGTAGTTTCTCGATCTGAGGACGGAAAGGATTTTTCCTCTGTCAACCCTTTCGTTATCCAGAAGGGCGTAAACGGATCTGTCAAGTCTTGTACCAGGTTGCGTAATGGTACCTTGTTACTAGAAACTGAGAGCGCCTTTCAGGCACAAAAACTGCTTCAGGCACAAAAACTGCTTCGGGCCACACTCCTGTACACGTTAACTGTCCGGGTGGAGGCTCACCGCACCTTGAATTCGTCTCGTGGAGTGGTCTATACTAGATCACTCGACGGATTGACTGACGAGGAGATTCAGTCTTTCCTCGCTGAGCAGGGCGTGAAGGCTGTCCATAGGGTCATGAAAAAGGTCAACAATGACCTTGTACCGACTCGGACACTTTCCTTGACCTTTAATAGTGTTCAGCTGCCGTCGTGCATCAAAGCGGGCTACGAGGTTATTTCTGTTCGCCCCTATGTCCCGAGACCTACTCGCTGCTACCAGTATGAGCGTTTTAATCACACTCGCCAGTCTTGTTCCAACGCGGCTAAATGTGTCACTTGTGGCAGGGATGCTCATGAGGATGACTGTCTACCTCCGTCTCCACGTTGTGTGAACTGTCACGGTGACCATGCAGCGTCCTCCCGCGACTGTCCCATCTACAAGGAAGAACGCTGTATCCAAGAAATTCGGGTCAAAGAGAGAGTCTCCACCTCGGCTGCTCGCAAGCTACACTCCTGGAAATTGAAATAAGAACACCGTGAATTCATTGTCCCAGGAAGGGGAAACTTTATTGACACATTCCTGGGGTCAGATACATCACATGATCACACTGACAGAACCACAGGCACATAGACACAGGCAACAGAGCATGAACAATGTCGACACTACTACAGTGTATATCCACCTTTCGCAGCAATGCAGGCTGCTATTCTCCCATGGAGACGATCGTAGAGATGCTGGATGTAGTCCTGTGGAACGGCTTGCCTAGCCATTTCCACCTGGCGCCTCAGTTGGACCAGCGTTCGTGCTGGACGTGCAGACCGCGTGAGACGACGCTTCATCCAGTCCCAAACATGCTCAATGGGGGACAGATCCGGAGATCTTGCTGGCCAGGGTAGTTGACCTACACCTTCTGGAGCACGTTGGGTGGCACGGGATACATGCAGACGTGCATTGTCCTGTTGGAACAGCAAGTTCCCTTGCCGGTCTAGGAATGGTAGAACGATGGGTTCATGACGGTTTGGACGTACCGTGCACTATTCAGTGTCCCCTCGACGATCACCAGAGGTGTACGCCCAGTGTAGGAGATCGCTCCCCACACCATGATGCCGGGTGTTGGCCCTGTGTGCCTCGGTCGTATGCAGTCCTGATTGTGGCGCTCACCTGCACGGCGCCAAACACGCACACGACCATCATTGACACCAAGGCAGAAGCGACTCTCATCGCTGAAGACGACACGTCTCCATTCGTCCCTCCATTCACGCCTGTCGCGACACCACTGGAGGCGGGCTGCACGATGTTCGGGCGTGAGCGGAAGACGGCCTAACGGTGTGCGGGACCGTAGCCCAGCTTCATGGAGACGGTTGCGAATGGTCCTCGCCGATACCCCAGGAGCAACAGTATCCCTAATTTGCTGGGAAGTGGCGGTGCGGTCCCCTACGGCACTGCGTAGGATCCTACGGTCTTGGCGTGCATCCGTACGTCGCTGCGGTCCGGTCCCAGGTCGACGGGCACGTGCACCTTCCGCCGACTACTGGCGACAACATCGATGTACTGTCGAGACCTCACGCCCCTCGTGTTGAGCAATTCGGCGGTACGTCCACCCGGCCTCCCGCATGCCCACTATACGCCCTCGCTCAAAGTCCGTCAACTGCACATACGGTTCACGTCCACGCTGTCGCGGAATGCTACCAGTGTTAAAGACTGCGATGGAGCTCCGTATGCCACGGCAAACAGGCTGACACTGACGGCGGCGGTGCACAAATGCTGCGCAGCTAGCGCCATTCGACGGCCAACACCGCGGTTCCTGGTGTGTCCGCTGTGCCGTGCGTGTGATCATTGCTTGTACAGCCCTCTCGCAGTGTCCGGAGCAAGTATGGTGGGTCTGACACACCGGTGTCAATGTGTTCTTTTTTCCATTTCCAGGAGTGTATTTGCTAGTAGGATGCCCACGTTGCTCCCAGCGGGGAAGTACAGTACTGTCTTCGCCTGTCCTCGGACTACCAGGGAGGTGGCGACGCAGACATGCGATCTGACCTTCAGCACTACGGGCGTCCGTTCAGCAAGTGCTAAAATCGCCCGGTCGACGTCTCCTCTTCCTCCCGTCGCCCCTCGGACACAAGCACCTTTATCAGCTTCTGCCAGGACGAAGACCCAGAAGTCAGATGCACGGGCCTTCAAGAAGGAACCGTCTCGTGCAGACCTTCTACGTACCTCGAACTCTCAGCAATCGACCAATCCCTCCACAAAACGACCTTCCAAGAAGGCTCATAGGAAGCACAGTTCTCCTTCCCCGCCAAGGCGCATTTCTCCTCCTGCGCCCCCCAGCGGTTGCCACCCGAGGCCGTCATCCGTTTCGCCTGACCGCACCGCTGGTAGCCGAACATATGGCCGTTCACCAGCGGAGGAAGCTCCCCCTCCCGGCCATCTTCACAAGATGGCTGATGAACCTATAGAACAAATGGATGATCACTGTCCGCCTCCTGCTAGCGGCGGCAATGCTTGCTCGAAGCCGGGCCCTCAGCGGCCTTCGAGATGACCCCTTCTTGCATCTTCTTCCTCTCACGATGGCACTTACTCACTGGAATATTCGCAGCATTCGCTCCAACCGAGAGGACTTGAAATTGCTGCTCCGCTTGCTCCGTCCGCTCGTCGTAGCCCTCCAGGAAACGAAGCTACGCCCATGCGATCAAATTGCCTTGGCACACTACACCTCTTTGCGTTTTGAGTTAACCCCTCCATGAGCCGGAATACCTGGCACAGGGGGGATGTTGCTGGTCCGGGATGATATCTAATATGATCCCATCACATTGCACACCGGCCTGCAGGCAGTTGCGGTCCGCATTACTCTCCCCACTTTTACATTTTCCATTTGTACCGTTTACACTCCATCGTCGTCTGCCGTTACCAGGGCAGACATGCAACAAATTATTGCTCAGCTACCTGCATCATTTTTGTTACCTGGAGACTTCAATGCTCACCATCCTGTTTGGGGCTCTCCAGCATCCTATCCGAGGGGATCCCTGTTAGCAGACGTTTTCAACCAGCTCAATCTTGTCTGCCTCAATACTGTCGCCCCTACTTTCCTTTCAGACACCTCTCACACCTATTCTCATTTAGACCTCTCTGTATGTACTACCCAACTTGCACACCGGTTTGAGTGGTATGCGCTTTCTGATACATATTCGAGCGACCACTTCCCGTGTGTTATCCATCTCGTACATCATACCCCCCTCTGCATGCTCAACTAGTTGGAACATCTCCAAAGCAGACTGGGGGCTCTTCCCATCCAGGGCGACCTTTCAGGATCAAACCTTCACAAGCTGCGATAGTCAGGCCGCACACCTCAAGGAAGTCATTCTCACGGCTGCTGAATATTCCATCCCTCACACTACTTCTTCTCCACGCCACGTACCGGTCCCCTGGTAAACCGCAGCATGTAGAGACGCCTTACGTACTCGTCGACGTGCTTTACGCACCTTTAAACGCCACCCTACAGTGGCGAATTGTATCAATTACAAACGATTACGTGCGCAGTGTCGTCGTATTTTTAAAGAAAGCAAGAAAGCCAGCTGGGCTGCTTTGACAAGCACCTTCAACAGTTCCACTCCTCCTTCTGTTGTTTGGGGTAGCCTGCGCCAGCTATTTGGCGCTAAGGTTCACTCACCAGTTTCTGGCTTGACGGTCGCGAATGACGTCCTTGTGGCCCCTGAGGATGTCTCCAATGCCTTCGGCCACTTTTTCGCAGAGGTTTCGAGCTCCACTCATTACCCCCCTGCCTTCCTCCCCCGAAAACAGGCAGAGGAGGCTCGGCCACCTAATTTCCACTCCTCGAATTGTGAAAACTACAATGCCCCATTCACCATGCTGGAACTCGAAAATGCACTTGCCCGGTCACGGTCCTCCGCTCCGGGGCCTGATTCTATTAATATTCAGATGCTGAAGAACCTTTCTCCTGCGGGTAAAGGTTTCCTTTTTCGTACTTACAATCGCATCTGGATTGAGGGACATGTTCCCGCATGCTGGCGCGAGTCTATTGTTGTACCCATTCCTTAAGCCGAGGAAGGACAAGCACTTGTCTTCCAGTTATCGACCTATCTCGCTTATCAGCTGTGTCTGTAAGGTGATGGAGCGAATGGTTAACTCTCGGTTGGTTTGGCTGCTCGAATCTCGACGCCTACTTACCAATGTAAAATGTGGATTTCGTAGGCGCCGCTCTGCTGTTGACCATCTGGTTACCTTGTCGACCTTCATTATGAATAACTTCTTGCGGAAGCGCCCGACCACGGCTGTGTTCTTTGATTTGGAGAAGGCTTACGACACCTGTTGGAGGGCGGGCATTCTCCTCACCATGCATACATGGGGCTTTCGCGGTCGCCTCCCTCTTTTTATTCGTTCCTTTTCAATGGATCGACATTTCAGGGTACTTGTGGGTTCTGTCCTGTCACACCTTTCGCCAGGAGAATGGGGTGCCACAGGGCTCAGTTTTGAGCGCCGCTCTCTTCACCATAGCGATCAATCTAATAATGGATTGCCTCCCAGATGATGTATCAGGCTCCCTTTTCATGGACGATTTTACCATCTATTGCAGCGCGCAGCGCGCAGCGTACATGTTTCCTGGAGCGCTGTCTTCAGCGTTCTCTTGCCCGTCTTTACTCCTGGAGTGTCGCCAGTGGCTTCCGTTTTTCTGCCGAGAAAACGGTCTGTATTAACTGCTGGCGCTACAAAGAGTTTCTTCCACCGTCCTTACGACTCGGCCCCGTTGCTCTCCCATTCGTGGAGACAACAGACTTTTTAGGTCTTACATTGGACAGGAAACTTAGTTGGTCCCCACATGTGTCATATTTGGCTGCCCGTTGTACCTGTTCTCTAAATGTCCTCCGTGTTCTGAGTGGCACGTCGTGGGGAGCGGATCGAACCGTCCTAGTTCACCTACTTCGCCTATATCTGTCTATCGTCCGGTCCAAGCTGGATTATGGGTGCTTTGTATACTCCTCTGCACGGCCGTCCATCTTACGCCGCCTCAACTCCATACAACATCGGGGTTTACGGCTTGCGATCGGAGCGTTTTATACTAGTCCCGTCGAGAGTCTTCATGCTGAAGCCGGTGAATTGCCACTCACCTACCGGCGCGATATACTACTTTGTCGTTACGCCTGTCGGCTACTGTCAATGCCCGACCACCCATCGTATCGTTCCTTTTTTGACGACTCTCTCGACCGTCAATACGGTTTGTATGTTTCGGCCCTGCTACCCCCTGGAGTTCGCTTTCGTCGCCTCCTTCAACACCTTGATTTTTCACTCCCTGCAACCTTTAGAGTGGGCGAGAGCCACACGCCACCTTGGCTCCAGGCTCAGGTTCGCGTTCACCTTGACCTCCGCTCGCTCCCAAAGGAGGTTACCCCCGGTTCACTATACCACTCCCGTTTTGTCGAACTTCGTTCGAAGTTCATTAATATGACCCTCATTTATACAGATCTAAGACCAATGACGGGGTCGGGTGTTCTTTTATTGTCGGGGCACAAAGTTTAAAATTCCGGCTACATGGCCATTGTTCGGTCTTCACAGCTGAGCTCTTTGCCCTCTACCAGGCTGTTCTTTACGTCTGCCGCCACCGACATTCTGCTTATGTCATCTGCTCCGATTCTCTGAGCGCCATCCAGAGCCTCAGTGATCTGTATCCGGTTCACCCTTTCGTGCACCGGATCCAACGCTCTCCTCAGAAGCTGGTGGACGACGGGTCTCCAGATAGTTTTATGTGGGTGCCTGGCCATGTCGGTATCCCTGGGAACGAAGCTGCAGATGCCGCGGCCAAGGCTGCGGTCCTCCAGCCTCGGACGGCTTCATGTTCTGTCCCTTCATCTGATTGTAGCACGGTCATTTGTCGGCGCATTCTATCGCTGTGGCACGCCGATTGGGCTGCACTGAGGGACAACAAGCTTCGGGCCTTGAAACCTCTTCCCGCAGCTTGGACGTCCTCCTCACGTCCTCCTCACGTCCTTCTCGGCGAGAGGAGGTCGTTTTGGCCCGGCTACGAATTGGACACTGCCGGTTCAGCCATCGCCATCTGCTGACGGCAGCGCCGGCGCCGTTCTGTCCATGTCGGCAATTGCTGACGGTCCGCCACATTTTAACGTCCTGTCCGGATTTTACTACGTTGCGTCTTGATCTTGGCCTGCCATGTACACTGGATGCCATTTTAGCGGATGACCCAGAAGCTGCTGCTCGCGTTCTTCGTTTTATCAACTTGACACACCTGTCTAAGGACGTTTGATTATGCTGTATTTTTTTAATCCTATGCCTGTTAATACGTCTTTTATAGTGTTGTCCCTTTTAGTTACTGTTTTAACCTTGTGCCTCGCGGTACATTCCTAAATTAGTCAGGGCGCTAATGACCATTGTAGTTGTGCGCCCTAAGACCACAAAAAAAAAAACTGGTGCAGGAATGGGAGGCTGTACCCCAGCAGCTGCTCGACCACCTGATCCAAAGTATGCCAACCCGTTGCGTGGCCAGTGCACGTGTGCATGGTGATCATATGCCATATTGATGTCGGGGTAGATGACCAGGAAACAGTGGGCATTTTGTAGCATATGCGTTTCGGGACGGTTTTCTCAACTTACCACAAATACTGTGGCCTTATAGATCTGTGTCGTGTGTGTAGCCTATGTGCCACATCTGTGTAGTGCCACATTCTGTGTAGTGCCACATTCTGTGGCAGCACATTCTGCTATTATCCTTCATTTATGAGCGTGAGTGTAGTTCTCGCTGGGCCCTCAGACAAAATGGATACTGCATGCACAGGTACTCATCCGGTGGCAGCAGGTGACCCTGAGGCATAGACTGCCTCATTGAGTGTTTCATGTGTTCCCAGTCTCACGATTACGTCATTCTCCAGTGGAATTGCCGCGGTTTTTTCAACTACCTGGCTGAGATACGGCAACTTTTAAGTTTTGCAGCTGCTTTCTGCATTGCCCTCCCGAAAACCTAGTTCCCGCGAATGTGGACCCATGCCCTTTGCGGCTACAAGGGATATCTCAAGAACCGTAGCGAATAGTATGTAAGTTGGAGTTTATGTCTATGTCCTGAACTCAGTATGTAGTAAACCTGTGCCTCTTCAAAGTCCTCTTGAAGCCGTGGCCGTCAGGATATGGACGACGCAGGAAATAACTGCAACGTTTATCTCCTTTCAGATGGTGCAGTACCTCTGAACATATTGTCTGTACTGATCGATAAACTCCATAATCCTTTCCTACTTTTGGGATATTTTAAAGCCCATAACCCCTTGTGGGGTAACACAGTGCTTAATGCCCGAGGTAGAGATGCCCCGACTTCAGAAGGTGACGTACGGCACCCAATGGTCGAGACATACCTCGCTCAAGTCAACCTCTGCCTCCTAAATACCGATGCCACAACACATTTCAGTGGGGCACGTGGTGCATATTCGGCCATTCACCTTTAGGTTTGTAGTCCTGGCCTTCTCCCATCTATCCACTGGAGAGCACAAGACAACCTGTGTGGTAGTCACCACTTCCCCGTCACTATCCTGCCCTCATGCCCATGGACACCTACTCATATGGGCTTTCAACAAGGCACTCTGGGTAGTCTTCACCTCTGCTGTCACCATTGAATCTCCCCCACATGGTGCCAACAACCGTTTCTGCAGTGCAAAAGGCGACCTTTCGTTCTTTAGGGTAGCCCCGGCGAAAGTCAGTACCTTGGTAGTCGCCGGAAGTCGCTGAGGCAATTAAAGAGCGTCAGCGAGCTCTACAGCAACGTAAGCGGCACTCTTCCCTAGAGTACCTAATATAGCCTTTTAACGGACCTGTGTCAACATTCGCCAGCTCACGAAAAGACGGAAACAGGAGTGTTATGAGAGGTGTGTCTCCAACATTGGGTGTCGTACATCACCTTCCCAAGTCGAGTTGAAGATCAGACATGTTTTTGGGTACCAGACCCCAACAGGTTTACCTGGCGTTGCTATCGGTAGCGTGTTATCTACCAACGCAATCGCGATTGCCAAGCACTTTGCTGTGCACAATGCTCGGGCCACTGCTTCGGAGAATTAACCCCAGCTTTTCACAGTGTCGAACAGTGAATAGAAGGAAAAGTCCTTTCGTTCACTACACGCGACAGTGAACCCTGTAATGCCACATTTACAGAGTGGGACCTCCTCAGTGCCCTTGCACATTGCCACAACACAGCTCTTGGTCCAGATCGGATCCACAGTCAGATGATTAAACATCTCTCATCTGACTACGGGCGACATTTCCTCGTAATCTTCAACCATAAATGGTGTGATGGGGTCTTTCCATCGCAATAGGGGGAAAGCATCCTGACACCAGTGCTCAAACCTAGCAAAATCCGCTTGATGTGGATAGCTATCAGCCAATCAGCCTGGACAACTATCTTTGTCAGCTGCTAGAACATGTGGTGTGTCAGTGGCTGGGTTGGGTCCCGGAGTCACGTGGCCTACTGGCTCGATGCCAGGGCGGTTGCCGCTAGGGTCGCTCTACCACTAATAATCTTATGTCCCACGAGTCTGCCCTCCGAACCACCTTTTCCAGATGCGAACACCTTGTTGCCGACTTCTTTGACTTGAAGAGCTTGCGACTCGACCTGACGACATCATATCGTTGCCACATTGTATGAGTGGGGTCTCTGGGGCCACATGCCGATTTTTATCCAAAATTTCCTGTAACTCCGTACTTTCCATGTTCAAGTTGTTGCCTCCCATACTTACCCACTTTTAGAGGAGAATGGAGTCCCGCCGGGCTCTGTATTGAGTGTATCTCTATTTTTAGTGGTCATTAACGACTTAGCGGCAGCTGTAGGGCCAGCTCTCACCTTCTCTGTATGCAGACGACTTCTGCGTTTCGTACAGCTGCCCCAGGACTGGTGTTGCTGACCGGCGCCTCCAGGGAGACATCCTCAAGATGCAGTTATAGGCTCTAGCCCATGGCTTCCAGTTTTCAGCTGCAAAGTCGTGTGTTCTGCACTTTTGTCGGCGTCGCACTGTTCATCCGCAACCAGAACTTTACCTTTATGACGGTCCACTCACTGTAGTAGACATATCGATTTGACTTTGCTTCCTCATCTTTGTCAGCTTAAGCGGAAGTGCTGGCTGCACCTCAATGTCCTCCACTACCTGAGTAAACCAACCGCCCTACGCTACTTTAGCTCTACAGAGGCCTTGTTCAATCCTCCCTTGACTACGGGAGTCTGGTTTATGGTTCAGTGGCGCCCTCAGCAGTGCATTTGCTCGACCCAGTGCACGACTGTGGAGTTCGCCCAGTGACGGGAGCTTTCAGGACGAGTCTGGTGACCAGTGTCCTGGTGAAGGCTGGAGCCCCTTCATTGAAGATCAGCCATACACAATCGCTCGCCAGTTACGTTGCACACGTTCTTTGCTCTCTTCAAGATCCGAATTAGCGTCTCCTTTACCCACCTACAGCGGTTCATCTCCTGCATCAGCGGCCCAGGGCTGACGATTGCGGTTTGTATCCGTTTCCTCCTACCTGAACAGGAGTACTTCCCTTTACCACCTCCCGTCCAGGTCCATCTGCATACACCTTCATGGAGTACACCTAAGACACACATTCGTCTGGACCTTTCGCAATACGCTAAGGACTCAGTTACTCCTGCGGCTCTCCGCTGTTACTTCCTCTCGATTCTTGAACTGTTCTGGGGCTCTGAAGTGTTTTACATCAATGGCTCGATGTCTGATGATTATTTTGGCTTCGCCTACGTCCATAGAGGCCATATTGAAGAGCATTCCTTGCCGTAGGCTGCAGTGTATTCACTGCAGAACTGGTGGCCATCTCTTGTGCACTTCAGTATGACTGTTCATGTCCTTGGGAGTTATATCTTATGTATACTGACTCCCTGAGCAGCCTGTAAGCTGTCGAGCAGAGACACCTTCCTCATCCTTTGGCAGCGACCATCCTAGAGTCCATATATGCCCTGAAACGGTCCAGTCGTGCAGTGGTGTTTTTCTGGACCCTGCGACATGTAGAAATCCCAATCAACGAACCTGCTGACCGGCTTGCCAAACAGGCAATGCCGAAACCGCTTCTGGAGATAGGAATCTGTGAATCTTACCTGCATTCATTATTGTGCCGCCAGGTTTTTCGGCTTTGGGAGACCAAATGGCATAACCTCCATACACACAACAAACTGCGTGTCATTAAGAATATGTCGCAGTCCTCCATGTGGGCCTCTCACAGGGACTCCGTGGTTCTTTGATGCTCCACATTGGCTATGCTTGGGCGACCCACGGCTACCTGCTGCGCCGTGAACTCCTGTCTCAGTGTCGGTGTGGGGCCCGTTTGTCAGTGGCCCATATTCTGGTGCACTGTCCTGCGACAGAATCTTCGGTTACCGGACTCGCTGCCACTAATTTTACCAGAAACACCTCATCGGCAGAACTAGTTCTAAGTTTTATTCGTGAAAGTGGGTTTTATCATTTGATCGAAGTTTTAGCGCATGTCCTTTGTCCCTCTGTGTTCTCCACCTTAGTGCTTTCAGGGTAGACGTTTTAATGTGTTGCAGAGTAGTTGGCTTCTCCTTTTTATTCTCATGGTCAGCCAGCCACGGAAATCTGCTTCCTTTTTATAATCTCTTCTACCTGTTTCTTGCGTCTCTCTGTGGCTTTCTTGTCCAATTTCGTCCATTTTAGTATTTATTGCCCTTCTATCATTCTTGTGCTTTTTCCTCTCTTCCAGCTGCGTTTTGTATTTCTGATTGTTTTACTTCCACCCTTGTGGAATTATGTTAATCGGAACGAGGGACCGTTGACCTAGCAGTTTGGTGCCTCCCCCCATCTTTTTAACCAACCAACCAACCAACCAGATGTCCACTCACAAGTGAAGCATGGTTTGTGGGCGCGGAGCTTGCTCCCTGTAGCATGAGGTTGAGATCAAGGGAATTCGGTGGCCAAGACATCAATGTGAATTCCCTATCATGTCCCTCAACCCAACGACCCAACGTAACACGATTCTGGCTCCGTAACACTAACAGTTATCCGTCTGGAAAATGTCATTACTGTTGGGGAAGACATCTAGCGGTAATAGACGCAGTTGGTGCACGGTAATGTTCGCATGATCCGCAGCTGGCAAGGTTCCTTCAACTGATACCAAACGTACCATGAAAACCCATCTGAATGTCTCCTATAATACAATACTGACCGTACAGGCATGTGTTCTTGGCACGGTGTACGTTTCGAGCAGCCATTCGTTTATATGACTGCTTACACAAACACGACGATCAACCTGGTTTAATAAGAATTGTGATTCTTTTCACCATGCAACGTTTTCCGTTGATCCACTGTGTAATCTCGATGATCCCACGCCCACTGGAATTGTAAATGATGTTTTTGGCTTGACATGGGAACTTCTATTGATCGTCTGCTTGTTAGGCTAAAGTTAGACAACTTGCTCTGAACTGTGTGTTCTGCATTACTTGTGCCTGCACCAGCACTGCCGTCAAAGACGCGACAAATCGACTTTTGTGCTTTACAGCCTCCGACCCCATTAATGTGTACTGAGGCGTGTCTGTCCAACGTCATGTCGACTTCTGGTGTTTCCACCCATTAGCCGACCAGCATTTTTGTTTCCAGTATGCTCGTTCCCAGCCACAGGGCGATAAAAATCTGCTGTTGGTCAAAGGTGCTTATGTCATTAGATTTTCCCATTTGGGTACCTTATCTGTCTGTGCTTCTAACGTTCCCTTAATGCGACACGTGCCTGAAACGCAACCACGGTATTCAGTTGTCACAATGTCTTGTCTCATCAGTGTATGTCATACCCTGTAACTTATGGCGTAATTTTTAATGAAGGCAAATATCATTTCTGCCAAAGAAAATGTAAGAAGCAAACAGGGTGGCTGTTCCTCATAGCCTATGGGATTTATTTTTGTATTAGCGAAGCCCCGCAGACGTTGTCATGTCCATCTATATTTATTTACCTTGACATATACAAAAAAGGATGATCTGTGATTAATGTAGAATCAACAATTCGATGTAGAAAAATATGGAAAAATGAAAAATAGTACGTACTGATGAGATACCTTTATTTTTGTTGTAGACTGATGATGGACTATGTATATTTCCGGTAATAAATCATGTAAATGAACAATATGTTTGAGTCTTCCATTTCCTGTATAATTTTCGGCAGCAATTCAAGTAATTTCCAATGCTTAATGTTTGGTGACAGGAGAGGCATCCCAAGATGACTTAGTTGTATTTGACGCAAATTACTTTTTCCTATAATCTAAAGAAAAATGGAATGTCATTAGCCTATAAACAAAAGAATAGTTCCATTGACATACTGCACTGAAACGTAAATAGTATGCCATTTCAAACTCAGCACCAATTATTAATCACGGTACTAATCACTGCTTGTTATTACTGAAGACTGAAGCTATATGATTTTTACGACCGACTGAATGGTATAGAAGTTGTATGATGAAGCGCTACGTAGTGGCGAAAATTTCTTGGGCTGTGCACAAAACAAGAAGTGAATGTCATTCGCTTACAAACGAAAGAAGAGTAGTTACTCATATTGACGTGCAGGGCTCACCAAAATGTAAATGATACTACATTTCAAACTCATTAGTCAATTAGAATCACAGCTACCATCACTCTTCGTTACTTTTGAGGATCGAGATATCGATATGATTTTTGCGATCGATTGAACGATATAGAATTTGATAAATTGCAGTGCCATCGAGTAACGAAAATTTTCTTCGCTGATAAATAAAAGATGAATGGAAAGTTATTGGCCTATAAACAAAAGAATAATAGTTGTTCACATTTACATTCGACACTCAAGCAAAGTAAATCGTATTCCTTTTCAAATTCAACAACCAGTTATTGATCATCCTTACAATCACTACTTGTTATTGAGGACTGGAGTATAGAAATGATTTTTGCGATCGATAATACGTATAGAAGCTGAGGTGCTGTAGCGCCATCTAATGGTGAGCTGGAGCAAAGTGGATAGCACAGAAACCTTGACCACGAATATACATAATTCTCATGGAGATAATCCCAAGCATATATACCATCGTCCTTTTTGTGCTTACAAACATTTATTCATTTTTATTTCATAAAATCTACCCTCTGCAATTTCCATTGCAGTTTTTATTTCACACAAAGTAATACTTTGACATTCAATAATTGTTGAAATCACAATTATAAAGTTACTTGTAGTTTAACAAAATGTTTACCATACCATCATGAGAACAATAAAATTAAATTAAATGAAATTGCTACTGAGCCACCATCATCAATACATGAAAATTAAACCTCCTACTTCTATTACTATTTCATATCTATTCTACAAATGATGAAAATTTCATATCTTGCGAATTCCTTGTCGTGCGTACTAATTACGTACTGTACGTACCTCGGTTGGGTACACTCCAGCTGTTAGGTGTATCCGCATTGCTCGAGTCTTTATAAATCGGTGTTGGTTACTGTTACTGTAATTTTTATATGAAATTATTTTATACCAAATTCCACATACTACCTATATAATTCTGTACAAAACAGACAATAATACACGAGTAACATTTGAATATAAACTGATGTATATCATTGGTGAGAGGTCAAGCAAGAATCTTCGAGAATATTTTAGAAACTGCGTGTGCAGTTATGCCCAAACATAGATCTGCGTCTTTCAGAATGTTACGCAAAGCTTCAGAAGTATTGCTTTATAACATACGCCTGAAGTTCACAGACTGCTTCTACAAGCTCGGGAGCGCCAACCTTTCCACCGTTAGATGTTCCTGAGCGTCGGTACCGAATTAAAAAAAAAACTCTGTGAGACAAAAATATCACGCACCACGAAAGAATTTTCCACAAATACACTATAATAAAAAATTAAAAGAAAAAACGATGCACCACGAAACAATTATCCAAATGGGGTGTAAATCGGTAAATGTGATCTACATATACGGAGAAACAAAACGTTACAGTTTCAAAACCGTTGGATGATTTCTTCAAGAGCAAGAGATTCATCAGGTGAACAAGACAGTAATGCTTTGCCCTGGCCCTTATGCAAACAGTTACTCGACTTGACATTCATTAAAAAGAGAGGTCATCCTGAGGGACTTAGTGCCAAATTCTGTCCAACCAGCGGGTTAGATAGTCAAACTCCCCAGTTAATTAGAGGCCCCTGTCCATAATGCTCCATATGTTCTCAATTCGGAAGAGATATGGCGACATTCCGGGCAAAGGTAGGTTTGGCGAACAGGAAGACAAGCAGTAGAAGCTGTCTGTGTGAGGACGCTCATTATCATGTTGAAATGCATACCGCGGTTGTATTGCCACGAAGGGCAACAAAACCGGGCGCAGAACATTGTCAACGTACCACTGTGCTGTAACGGTACTGCGGATGACAACTAAGAGGTCCTGCTCCGAAAATAAATGGAACCCCCGACCAGCACTCCTGGTTATCAAGCTGTATGGCGGGTGACAATCGGGTTCGTATTACAGTCACTACTCGTTGCGTCTCTAGACACGTCTGCAGCCTGGAGTCATGAGTAGAATTCTCCATTTATGAGTCCCGGTTCAAAATGAGCTTCGATGACCAACAAAGACGTGTCAGTGGGGAGAGACCAACCTGTCCGTCGCTTTATATATCGGCTGATAGTATACGGGGCCATTTCGTTTCAAAGCAGGACCCCGTCGGTTGTCATCCGTGGCACCTTCTCAGCACAGCTGTACCTCGACGATATTCTAGGCCCCGTTTCGCCGAACTTCATGGTAAGCCAGCCTGGGCTTACATTTCAGCAGGATAATGTCCGCCCATACACGGACTGTCTGTCTGTGTGTCTTAGTGCTTGCCAAACTGTATCTTGGCCAACAAGTTCGCCTGATGTGTCCCAAATTCAGAACGTTTGATGGTTCAAATGGGTCTAAGCACTATGGGACTTAACATCTGATGTAATCAGTCTCCTAGACTTAGAATTATTTAAACATAACTAACCTAAGGACATCACACACAGCCATGCCCGAGGCAGGATTCGAACCTGCGACCGTAGCAGCAGCGCGGTTACGGACTAAAGCGCTTAGAACAGCTGGGTCACAGCGGCTAGCGAGAACGTTTGAAGCATTTTGAATAGTCCCCCAAGCACTAAAAGCGGTGGCTCGTTTTATTTTACAGGTTATTTTTCCTTGCTGTAGGAGCTGTGATTTTTGAAATTTTTTGTCTGAACCAGCATGGTAAAACAGAGGCCAGTACTTTCACCACATCAAGTGGATTTAGTGCTCATGTCCTCCCACTGAGCCGTGAACACTTCCCAGTTTATCAGTGGGGAATAATTGAACATGATTACTACTGTTATCGGTTCCATGCGTGCAATGGCCTTGCCAGGCGCGCGATGTTCAATCTTTATACTATCGTTATTGGCGCGAGACCTGCACGACCTTATAGCAACCGTTATAGTTCTGCATTATTCTGTTACACTAGGGGTGAGTTCACGTAATGAAAGAGAGAGAATGTAAAATTAACGGACTCATTTATTAAACAGTTGAGAATCGATACAACGAAATGGGAGTGGGTGGAAGAAAGATTAGAGTTCAGCAGCCTGCCCCAACGTACGTTCATAACCAGCTACGATAGCCTATCAAATGGGGTCCAATTTCTTAAAGGAAGGGGTTGCAGGCATGCCACGACCACGACCAGGAATCGTCCAAAGACTAAGAAGATGCTACTGTGCGCGAATCGCTAGGCAGCCTCCCGTACTAAAGCAATAAAACCCGTAAGACGCGAAACTATTCACAATGCGTTTACAAGGTTGGTAAGGCAGGGTGGGGAACTGAGAACAGGAGAAACTTTGGCCACTACTGAACTTTCTAACGACACGACTTGCTACCTTGGAAATCGGAACAGGGATGGGAAACGGGAAGCCATCATGGCTGCTAGGAAGACTGCTGTCCTCGCCCATAATTAAAGAAAATTTCTAGCACCAGGCTCCTCTCACAGATCAATGTGAGACAAGCTGTAAAAATCGTCAAATAATTCAGGCAATATTAATAATTTCTATGGGTTGCCTGATTTATTATTTAACCAAATACCAGAATGCTGCTGGGATTAGAAATATGAAATGAGAGCACTGAATGGTGAATGAAGTGCACGTCTTTCAACATCTATGGGTTTTGGCGATCTAACACGCCAGTTGGAAAGAATTTGGCACGATATCGACATTCGTCAACCCTAGTAATCAATGCCAGTATAAGTAAATGCTCGCATAAGCGCCAGACGTGGACCAACCTGTTTCTCTCTTGCTCAATTAGTGAATCTCTTTTACCTGAGTAAATCACGCAGTTTTTCTGAAATTATAATCCAATGTTTATCTGTTCATTTACGTCACATCTACCGGTGCAACTTTTTAAGACTGTACATCTAACAGAGGCAATGCTCTGCATAGAGTTGTAGTCTTTCTCTGATAAAAACGAATGTGCCAAGAATCCCTGCGGCCTTTGCGTGTCCGTCCTACTCACTCTGCCACACATTTACCTTCCATCACATTAGGCTGCCTGTGGGGTGACACAGTCCCTGGTCTGTTGGCTGTGCCGGAGTCACACGGCGTGGTAGCAGGTCAAGGCCTCGTGAGCCGTTAATCGCTAGATTAAGCCCTGGGCCCTCCCGCTATTGTTAGCTCTCGGTTCAGTTCGCGGTTAGCCGACAGCTGGGAAGTCGCGCTATTAAGCTGTCCACTGCAGAGAACCACATCGACCTTCCGGTGGCCTCTTGCACAAGGCCAAACACTGTTATAAAGGGAGTCAGCTTACATCAGGCAATTCCTGCTTTTGGCACTACAACAGGCTCTTACAATTAATAGCCGCTAGTGGTGTAGGATAATTTCCGTCAACAGTCGACAACAGAAAACGCAAGACTGTCGAGAGGTCCTACAATGGTTTCCTTCGTCGTCACATGAGCTGGAGAGAATATTTTGTAGGAATTAAAAGGCAGAAGGTATTTTCATGTAAGTTCTTATTATTTCTTCTTCCCAGTCAACTGTGGTTCAAAGTCTCTCCAGTTTCACTGTCCGTGTATGTAAATGTATTTCAGTAAAGATAAATGAGAATCCCAGCTATGTATAGAAAATCCGAAAATCTGCACCCAAAGAAGCCTAGACTGGCCCTACTCACAAATATACAAATTTTTGGTAGACCCCCGTTTATTATTAATAGTACATGTGAATATTTTTAATTTCTTTCAATGTATTACCTCGGAATTTATTTAGTTCTAACATGTAAGAGGTGTAAGTCCAACACTCGCTCAGCTCTGGCGTAAACAAAACCTTGCTGTCATCGTGTCACTCCTTTCCTCTCTCTCTCTGTCTCTCTCTCTCTCTCTCTCTCTCTCTCTCACACACACACACACACTCCTTGTTCTCTTTCATATTTACCATGAATTCTGTGGTTATTTGCGTGTTTCTTTGATGTTGTTTAAATGAAGAGCTGATTGCCTAATTCACAATAGAGCCACCCAAAAACCAGCAGTCTCTACCGTATCTCAGTCTGACATCACATATCTTTTTTGATTTTGCTCCTGTTGTTAACATAATGTTTTCAAAATCTCATCTGATAACATAAACGAGTTTAAGCTAAATAATGGTGACTAAAAAGTATTGTTGATCCACTCTAAATAATTACGTATCTATTCATCTAATCAATGAAAGATCTCCACAATAATTAGACTTACTCCGAAATAATGGTTTTGTTTTGGTATGTTTTTTGTACTTCGCTATTCTAGGGTCGTAACACAATACACACAGGGACAGAAATAAATCTACCTGATGATGGAAGTTTAAACCTATGAAATTCATTGTGGGAATAAACTGAACAGTGAGTGGTAACAGTAAAATTGTTCATTCATTCGATATCGATTTAGTTCTTTTTATTTACAGCGTTTTTCGTTTTCTGTCAAAATTCTGCACACATTTCACTCTTCGGAATGCGGGTGAGGCGAGCAGGCACCAAATACTGCATAATAAAAAAGAAAAAAGGTTTTTTCACTCCCTTGACTCGGTATCGCCTTCGACATAACAAAATCCCTTCCCACATTTATTTCGTATTCGCCTTTCATTAATTAGTCACACTTTAAGTAATTTATACTGCATTTTTTACTTTAATAAATTGTAGGATTTCATAATCCGAAGATACGGTAGTGGAGTTCAAAGAGGAAATAAAGAAGATCAAATAGGATATAGTAGGTTTAGCGTAAGTGCGACAAAAGCGAAGAACATCAAAAATAAAATTAAAACACGGTCGGAATGGTTGAATAATTTATACATACAAACGCGCTTTTTGTGATAATTTATGAACACATAGAGCTGTTAATGGTCAACAAGCTCTGTTCTTTCAGAAATGTAAGTAATTATTATGTGCTTAGACAGGCATACGACGATAAGAACATCAGTCTCAGTTATTTAGTCACATTTCACCTCGTGCGGGAATCGAGTTAATATTGTTGGCGAGCGTTAGGTGATGAATAGCACAGGTATGTAGACGATGGAGGTATGGGTCGGCCCGGATAGTGTGGCAGAATACTCGAAGGGTATGAGACGACCTCTCGGGTTCGAAATGCGTTCCGTCACAAATTTTCATATTTCACTAACAGGTAGTACATCTACACCGATCAGACAAGAATTCGGTGTCAGCGAATAAATTTTGAATTATTTTGTACAGCTGTGGATCGCCAACAAGGTCTCTTCCTTCAGATTCAGGTAAACGGAAAAAAATTGCAACTGCGGTTGTAGATCGATTTTATAGTTGCTGGTGGTGAATTTTATAGCTACCAGAAAATGGAATGTTTTAGATCCTTAGGATGGGTACACAGAAGAAAGAGGGAATAGTTGCGTTCATTTTGTTTGCAAAATTATCTGGAGGACGAAAGGCATTGGGTGACTGATTTGAGAATACTATACCGAGCCACTGGTAAGGGCAACCTATCCCGTTTGGAAACAGCAACAAACCATATTTTGCTTGTTTCCATACAATGAATGTATTTTCTTTTAAAATAAAGAAACATTGTATATATTCCGGGTGCACCGCTGACCGTCCATTTTATCGTTTAACAGGTCACACAAAGAATATGAGAATTTTCGAACCGCGGTCAGGTTTAAACTTTCGTCAGTCTGACTCACTCCCAATAGTGCTACCAGAATGTATAGGGCAAACTGTAATGCATACTAGGATGGCCAGCCTTACGGTTGTCAACCTCTTGTGTTCGAAAGGAAGAGGATACTATTGTATGGAAAAGTACGTTGACTAGAGGATAACTGGGATTTTATTAATTCTCGAAGGTTCAGCAGATCTCTGGTGAAGTTCAGCATCAGCTATGAGACGGTCGTTACAGTGTCGTCTGGAAGGGGTTAGGTTGGCTGTGACAGTATAATCTTTGTCATATTGCTGGGATTCAACCTCACGGGGAAACGGTTGGAGAACTGATGCTAAGTTTGTTAAAAGTGTAATAAATCAGGTGTTGGTGAGTAAGACATGTGACTAAGCTCACACAAAGGTGCTCGTAATTGGTTTATGAAGTGGAGAGTAAGTAACTCCGAAAATAAGTGTGGAGTGGATAAACATCGGATTTATAGCGAGTGACAGGATTCTGGGAAAGCGAACGTCCAATTGACAAGTGTATAGATAAGATCGTATTGAATCAAACAACTTTAGGTATGGAGTGTGAAGAATAGCCGCAATGTCGGCTAGCAGTTTGTCTTTGGTGATCTTTCTGTTGCACGGTTAGAACATGTGGTTCTAATGGGAGCTTGCGACAGAGTTAGCCCGAGATATTTTGTTCATAAATAATTTTTGTGGGTGAGTATTTACATATTGTTGCAGTTCATGGATCATATGTGTCACATCAGGTTCCTGAGGAGGTAAAATTCGTTAGCAATAAATATTACTTAATTTCAGTTAACTAACGCAATCAAAACTTTCTTCTATGCTGTAAAGTACTCACGAAGGTTACCTCATTAATGATACTTATGTTACTTCTTAAAAAAATTTCGTGTTAAAATAAGGGAAAATAGGGCGAAAATACACCTGACTCTAGTCAGGCCAAAAAAAAAAAACAGCTCCATGTACACGGAGCTGCACTATTTTCGAGCGATTCTTGGTATGTGTGAAACGTTTATTTGGTGTAGATAGTGATAGTTACGGATGAATTAATTTTTTCTTGTTTTCGTTCTCATCCTCCAGCATCTTTGTGGATCTCGAATCATGATAAATGTTTTATATCAGGTTTTTTCGGCAATAAAAATTTTAAAGTTAGTTGCTTTCTTCGAATGCCAGCATTCTTATACTCATTGTATGACCAGTCGATGGAGAAGGAGAAAAAACTGGCAACCTTGCTGGCAACACATTCTGACGGTAGGAAAACAATAAATGGCATTACAGTTATTAAAATATACATATAGTTCCAGGAACAAGTAAATGTTGTAACTACGTATAAACAGAGAAACTAATATCTAGTGTCAATGTTAATAGGTATATTAAGACAGTCACAGGGACGTCTCATATCAAATACTACGAAGTATAATACAACAATTTTTAGAAGCTAAACACCTCCGACAAAAAACCGCCACTCTACCACAGTAGGAAAAGACAAGACAATATTCGGATTCCCTAAGAAGAAATGTCTCCTGATCCTACAAGAGAACTTAAAAGTCCAAAAGGCGTTAATAACACGTAATAAACGACCAAACAAACATTAGCAGCCAAACGTAATTTAAGTTAATAAAACATAAAGTATATAAACAATAAGTGCCTTATGCACCACAAAAATATCGTATAAACATTGCGCTGAACCCACCCCAGATCACCTACAAGTACTCCATACTACAGCAATAATCAACTTTCTAGATAACTTTTTAGGAAAACAATTTTCGAATAATGATACAAAGTTATTATGAAATAAACTGAATTTCACATTAGCATCTCTTTCTGTATGTATATTTACCTAATCCCATATCACCTCCTGTAAGTTACTGTTAAATCAGTGTGTCCTTTTCTCATTAACACTTTGCCTTCCGGCGACACCACAGTGGTGTCGTGTGCGCAGCATCGCTCAGTGGGCAGTGGTGTCATGAGCATAGTATTGTGAAGTGGCCGGCGACAGCATTTCACTATCTTTTCATTCTGTTGGTGTTTTGTTTAGGTAACAATAAGTTACAAACGTCAACAAGTTTTTGTTTTTATAAGTATTTGTGCACTTTCATCAAGGCAGACGAAAGAGACGATACGATTATTTACGACGAATGCGCGGACGTCTCGTCTGACGTTTCGGACGACTTGACCGATTGGGAAGGAGACACTGGATATAAACAAAAATGGAAATGAAACAGAATCGTCGGGAGATACTGTAATAAGTCCAAGAAGAATTCGCCGAACGCTATGGTTGCCAACAGATTCGGATTAATCAGGCGAAGAAGACTGACTTTGATTTACTGAGGACCAATAATAAATTTGAGGGATTCCCAAAGATACACACAGCGGCGTGGATATCGTAGAATAATATATTTGGAACTATCTAGTTGAATATATTATCAACGAAACCAACAAGTATTACAGTCAAAATTGCAGTAGAAGGTAACTGGATAAAAAAAATGCTAAATTTGTCGACGTCACGGGACCCGAACTGAGAAACTGGTTTGGGCTTGCTATCTTTATGGGAATTGTAAAAAAAGCAAGGATCGATGATTATTGGTTAACGAATCCGTTGATAGACACACCGATATTTCGCAAAACAATATCCCAAAAACCGACTCAGACGAATATTATCATTTTTACATTTTTCCGACAACGATAATAAATCGGATAATGTCTACTGTCTTTTCAAAATGCAATTCGTAATAGATTATTATTCCGAAAAGTTTAAAAAAAAGTTTCATCCAAGTCAAAACATCTCAATTTATGAAGGAAAGATACCGTGGCGTGGACATTTTAAAGTTTATAGTCCGTCGAAAATTACGAAATATGGCATACTCATTCGCACACTGTGTGATTCGAGTACGGCATACATTTCTTCATTCAAGATATATTCCGGCGCTGGAAAGCCTTTAGCAAATACAGTGATAGAACTATTGACATCTTCTTATGGAAGATTATTATAACAGTGTAGAACTTGCAGAGAAGTTACTTGAAAAGAAAATTCGAGTTTGTGGAACAATACGGCAAAATAGAAGATTCCCGGAAAAATTAAAGCACGCAAAAGTCAATGTGTTTGAAGCTTGTGATCAACAGAAAGGTGACAAGAGGCCGGCGACAAGCCAAGTAATCCGCCGTCTCCAAGCGAATAAATTTGTGAGAGACGTGCGGACGGCAAAGTGTTAATAAGCATCACTGTTTTGTATGAACTTTCCACAGGGATGTAATATGCTGTATTGTTTATTTCTTTTATTTCTGTTAAATGTACATCATGATCAGATTTTCCATGAAAACTGAGTACATATTAATTGTTTCAGCCAGAGTACTGTCTCTAAAAATATTATCAACCATTTTATTACTTATTTTGCTACACATGAGTTGGAAAGTAGACTGACGAATTTACATTGAAACCACAAATACTGATACTAGTTCATTTTTACTGCTCGTATCTTTTAAGAAATCTACATTGAAATCTCCTCAAACTACTAACTACTTCTTATGTGACACATAGTTCAATAATACATCTAGATTCATGATAAACAGTTGAATATTTTCTACGGGGGGGGGGGCTGTAGACTATTACAATTACCAGAGAAATATTCTGCAGTGACAACTTACAAACACATATTGCTAGGTTCTGATCTGAACAAAAACTGTTTGTTTCAATATTTTTGACTTCTTGTCCAAATTTTACATATGTTGCAATGTGTCCATTTTCCATGGTAACCCCACATGAACATGCTAGGCTATAATCCCTGGTATTTTATTCTCCATCCTTGTGTAAGGCTGCATGTTAGGCATATGGCTTCAAAAATACTTGCCAACATTGAAATGTAGTATTTGATGTTAACAAACTCCATCCTGATATTGATACCATTTAATTTACTTACTTATTAGAACTGTTCTTCAATTGCATTTGGTTATACTTAAGTTCACCACCTTCCACTGGTCTGTATGCCTGGTAGATGCGCCATTGCTGTGCCTCACCGCTACCTGCGTGCCCCACGTTTGTTAATTTTTTAATCCCTCCTTGTTCCTCAAAGGTCACTACACTTCCGCTCTCATTTCCATAAAAATCATGCTGAAAAGTTGGTTTCCCTGACGTTTTAGCAGGTTTTGTCAGTCCTTCAATAGTTTCAATGAAAATTGTGTGTAAATCAAATTACAATTTCAGATACCTTACTGGTCTCATACAGATGTGATTCTGTGTGTACAGACTAAAGTGCCGAATGAAAATTTCTACCAATTGCAGGAATCGAACCCGGGTCTCCTGCTTATACATGAAGGGGTAATTTAAAGTATACTGGTGTGGCCGTGAGAATCTGGATCAAGGAAGTAGGCGTGCAGTGGTAATCCGTGCAGTTGTGTGAATCTCTGTGTCAAGGTGGCTCAGTGGGTAACGCACCTGCCCGGTAATCAGGATTCTCAGACTTGGTACAAATTTTTACTTGCCGCTTCAGTCTACGTACATAAAATTATGACGGCTGAACGATTAAATGGTATGCAACAAAGTAAACGTTTCTGTGCAGCAAATAAATTACGGGGTGTTCATATCTCCTGTAGAAAGTCTCCCTTGGTCAGGACACAACGAGCACTGATTCATAACGTTCCTGGTTTCCATAACTTTTACAGCAGTTTCTGATAGATCATCTAAATTCTAAGATAATTAATAATGGGCCATTACTTACTTAAAGCTCGAGATTCATGTTCTACGACTGAGAGACATTTATGAAATCGCTTTCTGCGTGACGAACAGTGAAGCCTGGAAACGTAGTTCATTGACATTCTACTGATGAAAGTTCGTTTTCAAATGCGACGCGTCGAGTTCTAAAATGCAATCAGAAATTCTTGCTTTCTGTGCAATATATACCGTGGCAGTGAAGAATGTGAAAAGAAGAAAACTGCCACAATGCATGGAAAAAACTGGATACACGGACGGGAGGGGAGGGAGAGAGAGAGAGAGAGAGGGAGAGAGAGAGAGAGAGAGAGAGAGAGAGTGAAATTTCTTCTAAAATGCTTGGAGGATAGGCGCTCGTTCCATAATTAACCGAGGATGAGCGATGATATTTATCGATTGCTACTGGCCTTGTGCAATAGAAGTTGAAGAACCAGTACACTATGATTAGAAAGGAAATTACTTCTTCCGAGAGTTATCGCCAACTTCAAGATTCCATGCTCGTAGTGAATCTTCGTCTGTACTTTCGGTACTTCAACAACCTCACTGCCAACACCACTGATATTCTAGGTCTCGAAGACGTGTGTTTCTCGGCAGTACTATGGACTAAGACACTTTATTTTATTTTTGATTTCCTACATTGTCGGCTGCTGCTTACAATCTGTTAACATAATAGTACAGCATATTTTGTTTAATAGTATTGAAGGCTTTCCTGTTGTAATAATCTTTACTTCTGATGCCGAATACACACGGCTTCAGTTCAATATGTTCAATTAAAACAATTACTTGTTCTTGCCGCAGTGATACCACATTCAACCTATCATTTTCTTCTCAGAAACTTTCGTCAGGGGGTCACGTTTCCACCGCTTGAAAGTGCGCTTGAAACTGAACGCTATGTCTTCTAACGGCAGCTATCATGTAACACCATATGCGCTTTCGCTCGTGGATATAGACTTGCATCTCGTTCCTGGCAAGAGGCAGGAAGGGGTGGGGGTAGTAAGCTTACCAAATCTGTGTATCACCGCATTCCTTTCCTCTACCGAACATTCTCGCCATTCCTTTAACCACCCGAGTGACATCATAGGACTATTATTAAGGACATTATAAATCCTTACCATTTAACTGGACACTATGTTCTCGTACTAAGATATTTGGCCGAAAGCATTCTTTTGGGCAAACTGTCAGCCACATACGGAAATTACCACTCTCAGAAGGACAGCGTAATCAGATATGAAACAATAATTCTTGTATGTTTTCATGCATATGTATCACTTCTGTACTATAACACTTACAATTTCAAGTCAATTTAGCTTTGTCATTGTGCCTTTTGTTATGTTCCAGGTAAAGCTCATCGAGCTTCAGAGACACCCGGTGACAACCGTTAGATGCGGACCACATAGCGTCTAGATACTCTCTAATCATGCCAAAATCCAAAATGGGCCTTGACGGTTGGTAAGTTACATGGTTCTATCTGTTGTTGTATAACGCGAAGTGTGAAACTCACTTTTCTTCCGTCGTCGTGAATATTGCGACTCATTTTTCCTCAGACGGTACTAATCTTTCCGTTGTTTCAAAAACACGTTTCAACAAACAGGCAAGTACAAGCTGAACTCAGGCACTTGTCCGTGATTCACGTTGATAACGGGTCACAGATTTGCATTCTACATTTCATGTCTAAGACTACGATACTGAGCCCAGGAAACACTATTTCAATCGTGCCTTCTGGAGTAACAAGATACGTTCCTTTTGTGCAGTATGTAGAATTTAATCCATTTGGCAGTCATGTATATTACAGTACGACGAATGTTCACAAGGCAATGGTTGGTTCTGTTGTCGACCCTCAGCAAATGCACTACAGCTGTTACTTTGCGGTGGTCCGCGGAGTAGTCATAAAGTGTATATAACCACTGCCGTATTGTATTGTATTGTATTGGACTGACGACCTAGAAACGACGGAGAGCCGTTGTCCCCTCTGTAGCCCTCAGTGGTGCCCAACCCGACAACAGGCTACAGCAGTCCACTCACCCCACCGCCGCCCCACACAAGACCCAGGGTTACTGTGCGGTTCGGCCCCCAGTAGACACCCCCGGGATCGTCTCACACCAGACGAGTGTAACCCCAAACGTTTGCGTGGTAGAGTAATTACGGTGTACGTGTACGTGGAGACAGTGTTGGCGCAGCAATCGCCGACATAGTGTAACGGGCGGAATAAAGGGAACCAGCCCGCATTCGCCGAGGCAGATGGAAAACCGCCTAAAAACCATCCACAGACCGGCCCTCGACACTGATCCGCCGGGCGGATTCGTGCGGGGGACCGGCACGCCTTCCCGCTCAGAAAGCAGTGCGTTACACTGCTCGGTTAACCGGCTGGGCACCACTGCCGTACACGTTCCTATTTCTGTAATTCTACCGTTCTGTCCCTTAAATGATCCGAATGCATTCTCTCAATTGCAGAGGAAATTTTTAACGCCCCCTCTCGTTATTCATTTTTATTTGTGATTTTATAGTTCTGTCCATCGAGACATATCTATGAAGAGTAAATATAAGACTTCGGCTTCTAATAATTTGACCACTGCACGCAAAGTAAGCACTCTCACATTGAAACACCACCTTAGTGTACCCCCTTTCATGTTTATTAAATACAAATTAGAGAAGTCGTAGGCAGTTATTGGAATGTGACTTCATAAACAAAAACAAAGGTAACTAATACGAAATATTAATGTTAATTGTTGGCGCTGTGACTGACATAGAAAGACTGAAAGAACAAGAAAATCGGAGTTCATCTGCGTAACTCGCATTTTCATAGTAACTAGAGAAATTAATCAAATGTATTCTGCATTCAACTACTGAAATTACGAGATGTTCTGAATGCGTACTCTGACATGAAATTTCACACTGCACCGCCAGGAATGGGCGAAAGCCAGGAAACAAATGGCAAAGACTGCCAAGTTCTCTACAATCTATGGACGGGCGACAGCAATCTTGTAACCAGTATGACAAACATAAACAGAGGGGACCGCTGGAAAAGTTTCCCTTACAAGACGTATAAATACGCATAAGTAAATTACTAGATTGGTACAGTGTGACTGGCCTTTTAATATTGGTTGTCGAAGCATATACAGTGTTCAGGTGGAGAGACAACACCCAGGATAAACCAGTTCATAAATACTGTTTGGATGGTACTAAATTTCTCAAGTTTCATGGAAACAGAAAATAGGATTCTTGTCGACATCCATGCTAAACAGATACTTGTAGCATGTAAAGTGGGCACTTAAGGGCTGAGTATCCCGACGGCCGCGCTTACAGGATTAATGCCCGGAAACTGCAACTTCAAAATACAGCTGGCAGGCCCTGGGAAGCTTCCCCGACCGCTCTTCTACTGAAATCACGAGTTGTTCTGGAATTCACTAACTTAGGTAATAACTTTTCAGCCACCACCCAACAGCAAGTCCCGCCTAATTTAATGTGAAAGTAAATTTAATTAAACTGATTCAGTATCATCGACTCTTAAGTAAGAACAGTTCCTGTAGTTGTAGTTTCTCACCAATATATTTTGTGTTGGTTGCACATCACAACTTTGACAAACTTTGGAAATGACACCATCTAACGCAGAAAGTAACAGAATAGTTGTAGCAGTAGCTCACGGAGTTTCATGGTTTCATTTATATGGTCTACGGTGGATTTACCCCCCCCCCCCCCCCCCCTCAATAGAGCGTCATCCATATACATTTGTCATTATACAAAGTAGTTTCTGTCCTATTGTAACCACCTCACTGTATTTGTTTCTGTCTGAACTATAGCCCAACTTCAGCCCTCACTCTGTAAAAGTCTATGTATAACCAAAACTACGTCCTCTCAAACTGTAATCCAACTTAAACTCGTGTGCTAACCATTGACCAAACAGATCCTAATTTGAACTTAGCGGTAACTGACATGAATGCAACTTGTCTCTGTATTAAGCGAGCAACTGAAGTAAAACGATTATCTGGTGCTATTCAAAATTTCCACATAGTTCACGTCTTCACAACATTGTTGCAGATTTATCGAAAAAACAACAGCAAACAGCAAGCAGGCAACGGCTACGCTAGATTTATATTTCTAAATAAAATTTCCAGACTGTATTTACACTATGAGAGGTTACAATGTGTATTGATAAACCGTGGGAAAGAGGTGAGTCACTATTCCTATGAAACGATATTCCAAGACAACGATGTTAGAATGAAATATGTATTCAAAAAGACAAAGTAAAACAGTGCGTGATCTTCAGACGTAACAAACTTCTGATCAATTCTGTGCTTAACAAAGTGAACAATGGTTTAAAGAGGGTGCCATGTTGACAGAAAATTTCTGTAAAAATCGAATAGCTTAATCAGTTCAGATGTTAATGCATGACTCGCGGAGGTGGGGTGGTCCTTCTCTCAGCTCTGAGCAAGTTAACTAGCTGAGAATAATCATTGCTAGCCGCACAGTGGTGCAGTATTACCTCAGACTTCTCTTCCAAAATAATAACTTTCTTCAAAATTTATACCCTTTTCGCCTTCCAGTATAAACCTCATATTCATCCTTACTGTCCTTTACAATAAATGATTCTTCCTCTAACAGACACCATCACGTACCACACTTCAATTAAGAATGTATCAGACTGCACAGATCAAAGACTGCCACGACAAGACCAAAGATTATTTAACAATAACTTAATTTGCTCTTTCTTTCACGTACACATCGATGACATACAAATATCAAAATGAGATGACCACTTAACACTATCACGCTGGAGTTTACTATTTCTTCATATAGTTAATTACATTAGCATTAATATTTTTTTAAGAATTTATGTGGATCAAGAGCACATCACAATATTGGCAAACTACGGTTCATACGATAGTACTGTAGTAACAATCGACTTAAATCAGTTCCAGCTTCACACCTATAAACAGTGATTGCTTAGGCATTATCGTCAGCAGTGCAGTGCGACAATGTCCATCCAGATCCACATCTAAAACTTCTTCAACATTAACATTTACGTTCCGAAAATACTTGTAAAGTGCATATAAAGTACTGGAAAAAGGGGTATGCAGATGAAAATTCGAACCCGTTCTACTGCTAGAACTATCGACGTCGTACTGATTACTTTGAGTTAATTACGGTACGCGAGGAGGATTCGTCTTTGGGAAGAAGTTATTAACGAGAAGGCAAAAATTTGAAGTAACATTGAGGAACATGATGCCATATGCTACATTAGACAAAACTATCTTGAAAAATCTTCGATAGGACCTGATATACTGGGAAAATACAATAGCGGAAGCTACTGAACACAAGACTATGATGAAAACAATTAAAAATTTGCTTTTCTCAGACTCCACACTTTCCTGATTACAACGGCAAACGTCTCTGTAAATAAAATTTAAAAAAAGGAACAGGGATAAAAAAATTCCAAGGATTTCACTAATGATAGTATAATTAAAAAGTAGAATCGGATATATAGATACCTACAACTAAAAAGTTATTCTGTAAGTAATGCTAGGTGAGAGGTGGAGGGTTGATCGCGATATGAGAGGGAATGCATTAGGCATTTTCAGTAGAAAGTCTTTAAACTGGATGAAAAAAAGTCTTTAAACTGGATGAAAATGAATGCAGAAGGAACTTGCAGAACTGGTTACAAACTGACTTTGAGTCTAGACAATTACCCCTAAGCAAACCAGTGACGTAATTTTTTGTTTAACGAGAAAGGAAATAAAGAACGCATAAAGCACTATAGAGCTGTTAGCCTCCTATCCGCAATGTACAAAATATTCACTAAAATTATCACCAACTGTTTAGAAGAAACATGGCGTTTTACTCGCGTAAAGGAACAAGATAACTATACAATTGGCTACAGCCCAGTGGTCCGTTTGAAAATCGTGACTGAAACTGTACAACGGGCAAAGATTATGAATTGTGGTTTGGCTTGGGGTACGCGTACGCAAAATATTCAGTGTGTAGCAACGCCCCTTGAGCAAGGAAGGCAGGTTCATCTTACGTTGCTGTGTTAAGAGGTATACGATGTAGTCCCACATCTCCACTTCCTTCCCGTTTTCACATTCATATGAAGCAGTTTGAACGACACTATAGTCATCTTAGTTTTCAAATGATATCCGCCTCAGCATTTTGTCCGTTTAGCCCTATTCAAGTGGAATACAAAGCAGTGTTCACATACAAGATTAACTCGTTACACATGCATCATAGTTGTATTATAAAGCCAATCAGGTGGGGAACTGACAAGCAGGAAACGACGACTGACTGGTTTGTCCCTTTATATAAGTATTGTTCATAACATTGATACAAAATCGAAATAGGAAGATAAGAATAACTTCAGTTATATATTAAGATGAGTAATTGGCAAAAATGCATAAAAACCAACGTGAAACAGTGCATCAGAAAAAAAAAGATCTAACATAAAAGAAACTAAAACAGGGGTACACATCACATATAAAAAAGAATATCCAAAAATTGAGCAGTAAGACAACAAGAGATGAGGTGTGATAGGGGAATTATGCCAACTGTTGTGATCGCTACTCGGTATAATCTCGTCTTAAAGAGCCAAAACAAAATCTTAATATAAATTAGTTAGGCTTAAAATAATACACAGAACAGGAATAACAATGTGCACATATAAGACAGCATGGTGATAACTGTTTAATTTTTGAATAGATTTTTTGTATACTTTCATTACCCGGTATTTTAGATTTTTATTGAACATCATCATGTTCTGATGCACACTGTTACGTTGGATTTCATGCAACTTTGTGGAATACTCATGTTTATATGTTACTAAATGTATTAGTATATTTGTAGTTCTGTTTTGTATCCATCTTGTGAACCACACTTGTCTAAACGGACGCACCAGGCAGCCCCCGTTTGCCGCTCCTTTGCGGCTGTCTACTTCCGTTCCCCATCTCATTGGTTCCTACGTCACCCACTTCGGCAGCCGCGGTCATGGCGTTGGCTTTTGGGCCGTCTGCACTAGTCACTTCGGTGGCGTGCCATCCAGGTGGGCGCTTCGGCTACTGGTCCTGCACGTGCGTTCAGTTATTTATTTACATTATTCATGAGTTCATATGCGTCCGGAAACCTCTGTTGACGTTAGCCTCTCTCTTCCAGTCCCATGCACGTGTTTGATATGGATGTGATTATATTCACTTTCTTAATTTACTTTGTTTAATAATCAGCCTAATACAATATTTAGAAATGTAGCGATATTTGTCTGTTAGTGTTTCACTAAACCGACCGAACCGAAATTTTGCATCAACTAATTTTTTGAGTTAGAAAAGCCATTCGTTTTGAAATAGTGGTCACGGATGTTTGGGACATAATACTTAATGATCATGAACTCACAGACGATAAATATAAATGTCAATATTATATAAATTTTTATACTCAGTAATCTCAAAATTTGTTTTAATTTAGTATTAAACTGGGATGCCTTAGAAGTTTTATTTTCCATTGAAATGTATGATCCAAGGTATACAAAACTTCTCAAAAAGTGGTTTTCAGTTAGCTCGAGGGGATCGCGTATTTAGAATATATCTTATAATCTGTACTCTGTCGATTGATTCGCCCCCCCCCCTCCCCTCTTCCGAATAATTTAGTGTTGGTGATGCCCTTGGATGTGATATAAACAGCATGGGAAAATAAATGCACGCAGTCACTGCCGAGCGGGACTCAGCTTTGTTTCATCTCCTTTCATTGTTCCCCAACAAGCAGCTCAGTCACTTTTCCAGTCTTTCGTAACTATAGCCCAATTAAAATTACTTGACAGCTGGCTCAGTTGCCGCGACAGGGTTACTATATCGGCTGTCGGAAACACAATAAGAGGAAGCTTATGACAACGAATCGGAATAGTTTTAGCAGCATCGCTCGTGGGAAACTCAGCTGCCCTTTTCTCACGTACAGGCTGTTAAAAAATGTACGGGCATGTGGAATAGGTACATATACACTCCTGGAAATTGAAATAAGAACACCGTGAATTCATTGTCCCAGGAAGGGGAAACTTTATTGACACATTCCTGGGGTCAGATACATCACATGGTCACACTGACAGAACCACAGGCACATAGACACAGGCAACAGAGCATGCACAATGTCGGCACTAGTACAGTGTATATCCACCTTTCGCAGCAATGCAGGCTGCTATTCTCCCATGGAGACGATCGTAGAGATGCTGAATGTAGTCCTGTGGAACGGCTTGCCATGCCATTTCCACCTGGCGCCTCAGTTGGACCAGCGTTCGTGCTGGACGTGCAGACCGCGTGAGACGACGCTTCATCCAGTCCGAAACATGCTCAATGGGGGACAGATCCGGAGATCTTGCTGGCCAGGGTAGTTGACTTATACGTTCTGGAGCACGTTGGGTGGCACGGGATACATGCGGACGTGCATTGTCCTGTTGGAACAGCAAGTTCCCTTGCCGGTCTAGGAATGGTAGAACGATGGGTTCGATGACGGTTTGGATGTACCATGCGCTATTCAGTGTCCCCTCGACGATCACCAGAGGTGTACGGCCAGTGTAGGAGATCGCTCTCCATACCATGATGCCGGGTGTTGGCCCTGTGTGCCTCAGTCGTATGCAGTCCTGATTGTGGCGCTCACCTGCACGGCGCCAAACACGCATACGACCATCATTGGCACCAAGGCAGAAGCGACTCTCATCGCTGAAGACGACACGTCTCCATTCGTCCCTCCATTCACGCCTGTCGCGACACCACTCGAGGCGGGCTGCACGATGTTGGGGCGTGAGCGGAAGACGGCCTAACGGTGTGCGGGACCGGAGCCCAGCTTCATGGAGACGGTTGCGAATGGTCCTCTCCGATACCCCAGGAGCAACAGTGTCCCTAATTTGCTGGGAAGTGGCGGTGCGGTCCCCTACGGCACTGCGTAGGATCCTACGGTCTTGGCGTGCATCCGTGCGTCGCTGCGGTCCGGTCCCAGGTCGACGGGCACGTGCACCTTCCGCCGACCACTGGCGACAACATCGATGTACTGTGGAGACCTCACGCCCCACGTGTTGAGCAATTCGGCGGTACGTCCACCCGGCCTCCCGCATGCCCACTATACGCCCTCGCTCCAAGTCCGTCAACTGCACATACGGTTCACGTCCACGCTGTCGCGGCATGCTACCAATGTTAAAGACTGCGATGGAGCTCCGTATGCCACGGCAAACTGGCTGACTCTTACGGCGGCGGTGCGCAAATGCTACGCAGCTAGCGTCATTCGACGGCCAACACCGCGGTTCCTGGTGTGTCCGCTATGCCGTGCGTGTGTTAATTGCTTGTACAGCCCTCTCGCAGTGTCCGGAGCAAGTATGGTGGGTCTGACACACCGGTGTCAATGTGTTCTTTTTTCCATTTCCAGGAGTGTATATGACGGTGGCTAAAAGACTTTCGAAGGTACAGAACCCGGTATGATGTCCACGACGGCGAATGTGTAGCGTCAGGAGTGCCCCAGGGAAGTGTGATAGGACCGCTGTTGGATAGGGTGGGCAGCAGTCTGCACTTGTGTGTGATGCGGCTATGAATTGCAGCAAAGTGTCTAAGCTGATTGACTGTAGGAGGATACAAGATGTCTTAGACAAAATTTCTAATTGGCATGATGAATCGCAGCTATCTGTAAATGTGGAGAAATAGAATCTTCGGATACAGCATTACTAGCGTCTTGCTTGACACAGTCACGTCGTTCAGATATCTGGGCGTAACGTTGCACAGTGATATGAAATAGAACGAAGATGCCAGGAATGAGGCAGGCAACCGAATTCGCGATTAGCTTTTATTGGGAGAATATTAGGAAAGTGTAGTTCACCTGTGGCGTGGACTGGGGTATTTTTAGGTTAGAGGATCTCGGGAAAACGCAAGACGGGCTTCGGTCACACAGGGTGTAGGACGAACACAGGAAGAAAGTATATTGTTGTAGCTGTGTTGGGGAAAGTACCAGAGCTCCAAGCGCTAATAGAAAGTACTGATACTCAAATCGTTATAGGCACTGAAAACTGGCTAAAGCCGGCTGTAAGCGCAGCCGAAAATTTTGCGAAGAACCTAACGGTGTTCCGAAAGGATAGGCTAAACACGGTTGGCGGTGGCGTGTTTGTTGCTCTCAGAAGTAGTTTATCTTGTCGCAAAATTGAAGTAGATACTTGCTCTCAGTTAGTATTGGCAGAGGTCATTGTTGGTGCCGGAATAAAATAATAACAGGATCCTTTTACTGACCTCCCAATTCAGTTGTTGAAAGATTCAAAGAAAACTTGAGTTTGATTTAAAACGCGTACCTGACTCATACGATAATGGTTGGTGATCACTTTAATTTACCCTCCATATGATGGCGAAATTACATGTTTAATTCCGGAGATACGCATGAAATATCTTCCGAAATTGTGCTAAACGCATTCTCTCAAAATTATTTCGAGCAGTTACTTCATGAGCCAACGCGAATAGTAAACGGTTGTGAAAACACACTTCACCTCTTAGCAACAAATAATCCTGACTTAATAACGAGCATCAAAACCGATTCATGGATTAGTGAACACAGCGTTGTCGTAGCGAGATTGAGTATTGTAATCCACAAGTCCTCGAAAAATAAACGAAAAATATACCTATTCCAAAAAGCAGATAAAAAATCACTTAACGCCTTCCTGAGAGACAATCTCCACTCATTCCAAATTAATAATATAAGTGTAGACCAGATGTGGCTTAAATTCAAAGAAATAGTGTCGGAAGCAATTGAGAGATTTATACCAAATAAATTAACAAACGATGGAGCTGATCCTCCTTGGTACACAAAAAGGGTTAGTACAATGTGGCAGAAACAAAGAAACAAATATGCCAAATTTAAACAGACGCAGAATCCCCAAGATTGGCGATCTTTTACAGAAGCTCGAAATTTAGCGCGCACTAAAATGCGAGATGCTTGCAACAATTTCCATAACGAAACTTCGCCTAGAAACCTGGCAGGAAATCCAAAGAAATTCTGGTAGTATGTGAAGTATGTTAGCGGCAAGAAACAATCAATGCCTTCTCTGCGCGACAGCAAGGCAGAGTTACTAAACTCGCATTCCGAAATGTCTTTACAAAAGAAGACGAAGTAAATATTTCAGCTGCCAACGTGAGTAATGTAGAAGGAAATATCCTCTGAATAGTCAAGAAACTTAAATCATTTAATAAAAGCAAGTCTTCTGGTCCAGACTGTATACCAATTAGGTTCCTTTCGGAGTACGCTGCTACATTAACTCCATACTTGACAATCTATTATAACGTATATTGTGTTACAACGTTATGAATTACCTCGAAGAAAACTGTCTATTGACACGTAGTCAACATAGGTTTAGAGAATACCGTTCCTGTGAAACACAACTATGTCTTTATTCACATGAAGTGATGAGTGCTATTGACATAGGATTTCAGATCGAATACGTATTTCTGGATTTCCGGATGGCTTTTGACACTGTAGCACACAATTGGCAAGAAGTGAAATAGCGTGCTTATGGAATATAGTCTCAGTTATGTGAATGGATTTGTGATTTGCTGTCAGAGAGGTCACAATTCGTAGTAACTGGCGGAAAGTCATCGAGTAAAACAGAAGTGATTTCTGGCGTTCCCCAATGTACTGTTATGGGCCCTTTGCTGTTCCTGATCTATATAAACGATTTGGGAGACAATCTGAGCAGACGTCTTAGGTTGTTTGCAGAGGAAGCTGTCGTTTATTGACTAATAAAGTCATCAGAAGATCAAAAGAAACTACACAATGATTTAGAAAAGATATCTGACTGGCGCGAAAAGTGAATGTTGGCCCTAAATAACGAAAAGTGTGAGGTCATCCACATGAGTGCTAAAAGGAAGTCGTTGAACTTCGGTTACACGATAAATCAGTATAATCTATTACAATTACGAAGAACTTAAATTGGAAGGAACACTTAGAAAATGTTCTGAGGAAGGCTAACCAGAGACTGCGTTTTATTGGCAGGACACTTACGAAATGTAACGGACCTACTAAGGAGACTGCTTACACTACGCTTGTCCGTCCTCCTTTAGAATACTGCTGCGCAGTGTGGGATCCTTATCAGATAGAACTGACGGAGTACATCAAAAAAGTTCAAAGAGAGGCAGCACGTTTTGTATTATCGTGAAATATTTAAGTGTCACGGAAATGATACAGGATTTGGGCTGGAAATCATTAAAAGAAAGGCGTTTTTCGTTGCGACGGAATCTTCTTACGAAACTCGAATCACCAACTTTCTCCTCCGAATGTGAAAATATTTTGTTGACACCGACCTACATAGGGAGGAACGATCACCACGATAAAATAAGGGAAATCAGAGCTCATACGGAAAGATATAGGTGTTTATTTTTTCCGCGTGCTATACGAGATTGGAATAATGGAGAATTGTGAAGGTGGTTCGATGAACCCTCTGCCACGCACTTAAATGTGATTTGCACAGTATCCATGTACATGTACACGTATATGAGACCGCAAATGGGACGCAGATTCGACCTATTCATGAGTACTGTTAGAGTGTTCGGGACCCATACCTGGTCGGTTTACAGGAAGACACTGAAACATTTCAGAGGCAGGCTGCTTGGTGTGTTACCGGTAGCTTAGAACAACACATAAGTGTTCAAATAGTGGTTCAAATCGGTCTAAGCACTATGGGAGTTAACATCTGAGGTCGTCAGTCCCCTAGACGTAGAATTACTTAATCCTAACTAACCTAAGGAAATCACACAAATCCATTCCCAAGGCAGGATTCGAACCTGCGACCGTAGCAGCAGCGCGGTTCCCGACAGAAGTGCCTAGAACCGCTCGCTCACAGAGGTAACAAAGCTAACATAATTTCGTTGATACCGGTACTCGTACCTAATATGAAACAGCAGATGAAAGACTCGGGGAGACCTACATAGAGCGATTAATATTGGACAAAATAGGTTCTTCCGTTTCGTTTACACCATGCAGCACGTAATTCATGTTATAGATGCAGCAAATCAGAGAAATTTCGTCAGACATACTCGTACTTCCATTGGTCTTGAGATCATTGTCACGTTAGCTAAACGCGCCAAGCGGGATTAACCGAGCGTCTCAGGGGCTGCAGTCATGGACTGTGCGGCTGGTCCTGGCGGAGGTTCGAGTCCTCCTTCGGGCATCTCTCTCTCTCTCTCTCTCTCTCTCCCTCTTTCCCTCTCTCCCTCTCTCTCCCTCTCTCTCCCTCTCTCCCTCTCTCTCTCTCTCTCTCTCCTCTCTCCCTCTCTCCCTCTCTCCCTCTCTCCCCTCTCTCCCCCTCTCTCTCTCTCTCTCTCTCTCTCTCTCTCTTATCTCTCTCTCTCCCCCCCCTCTCCCCTCTCTCCCTCTCTACCTCTCTCCCCTCTCTCTCCTCTCCTCTCTCTCCTCTCTCTCTCTCTCTCTCTCTCTCTCTCTCTCTCTCTCTCCCTCTCTCTCTCTCTCACTCTCTCTCTCTCCCTCCCTCTCTCTCTCTCTCTCCTCTCTCTCTCTCTCTCTTCTCTCTCTCTCTCTCTGTGTGTGTGTGTGTGTGTGTGTGTTAATCTTTTCCCTAATTAATCTCACTTGCAACAATTAAGTGAATGTTGTCCAAAATCTGAGTTTCCAATGAACAGCTTTCTAAAGTGCATAGTCTGTTTATAGCCACGTTTGCTTCTTACGAAAGGCTCTGAAACTGACTCAGCTGCTTGTTGGGAAACAATAGGACAAAAGAAAACGAAACGAAACAAAAGAGAGCGCCGGCCTCCGTCCCGTCCCGCTTGGCAGTGTTTGCCGCTGAAAGCGTTGGCTGCGCTTTCCAAAATTTTTGGGAGACAATAGCAACCATGGACGGCCAGTTACGGATCAACAATCGCAGAGAATGCGAGGCACTGTGAACAATGAGAGCGCCTGCGCACTTACTAAACGTTATGCGAGACCGCTGTAAGAGCTTCCGTGATTAGTATGTCACGAGGGTACTTAGAGGCACGTTTGAATGTGGATTTATGTTCTCAGAAGCTGCGTATTGGGTATCAAACCCTGTGCTGTATTGAAGATCGGTAGACTTCCCGTCGATGCGTAGTACCCTTCCGTTAGACGTGGAATCTACGAGGGCTATCCACAAAGTACATTACGTTTTGCAATTAAAAATAAAGTATTGGAATTTTCTTTTATTATATCCAGATGAAATCCACATTTAATTACTACTTTTCTACATACTTGCCATTTAAATTAAGGCACTTACCGTAGCGATGGACGAGCTTGGAAATTCCTTCGTCGTATAATTCGGCCGCCTGCGCCTTCAACCACGTGGTTACCTCTTCTTGAAGCTGTGCGTCGTCATCAAAACGCTGCATAGCCAACCACTTCTTCATTGCTAGGAATAAGTGGAAGTCGCTCGGTGCCAGGTCGGAACTGTACGGCGAATGAGGAAGCAACTCCGCACTTAAAAGATTCGAGAACTTCACGAGTGGCATTTGCTGTGTGGGCCCGGGCGTTGTCGTGAATCAGCAAGATCTTTGAGCCTAACTTTCCCTGCGCTTGTTTTGTATTGCTCTTCTGAGGTTGTGCAGAGTTTGGCAATACCTTTTAGAGATTATTGTTGTGCCTCTTTCCAGGAAATCTACAAAAATCACACCTTTTCTGTCCCAAAAGACAGTCGCCACGTGCTTGAAGGCACAGGCGGCCGAATTTTACGACGAAGGAATTTCCAAGCTCGTCCATCGCTACGATAAGTGCCTTAATTTAAATGGCAACTATGCAGAAAAGTAGTATTTAAGTGTGGCTTTCATCTGTATATAATAAAAAAATCCAATACTTTGTTTATTTTTAATTCCAAAACGTAATGTACTTTGTGGATAGCCCTCGTATTATGTAAAACCAGTTCCTTCTAGAAAGTTCCATAGATTACAGTGGTTTTCTAAAAAAATCCTAACGCTTACATACAGTGGGAAAATTATTACCTCAGTGTTTTGTGCCACTAGAAAGTTACACAGAGTTGTATTTATTTAAAAAAAAGAAATTCCTGTTTTGCACACGATCTCTTCGACCAACGTGAAGCTGAACGGACTGAGACTGCTAGCAATCTGTCTCTTTCAGTTGTTTTGACACATCACTCTCCTCTCCTCCCCTCCAACGCCAACTTCAAGAGGTCAAACGTTGTCAAGACACTTATCAACCAGTCCAGTGATGAAGAAACCCGCGAGTTGAACTATAATAATGTTAAATTTCATTTATGTTTTAGTCCTGTAACGTTTCCATTCTCATTTCCAGTCATCTCACAGGTGTTACACTATAGCGACTGTCACCAGTTAACCTGACGACCCGGAAAACTCTAGATTCGACACTAATAGGAGTTGTTTCCGTATAATTTTCCATATCAGCTTGTTTCCAACCCTACCCGGCTTATTGGTTTGGAAAGTGTACTTAGTTCTATAACTGCCCTAGCTGTTCTGGAGTTATTCCTAATTTTACATTTCATCTTTTTCCCATCCTCCATATCCATCCCTATGAATACCAAGCGTTACCTATTTCACAGTTGCTCCAGATATATCACCAACACTCAGGTATAGAAAGTTCAGTTGAAATTTCTCCCCACAAGACAGTGTCTCGCCAGAACGTAAACTGCCGGAAAAAAAAATACAGAAGGCCATGAAAGACAATGTATATGTTGGAACCATGACAGAATATTACCACCTGGGGATACAATAGGCCCACATAATGCTTTCAATTTAGTCCGCCCAAGGACGCCATTGTGGCATAGCTAGCAGAACGCCGTTTGTGTATAAAATTGAAATGGTGTGCCTGCATCCAAAATCCTACCCACGATTCACCAGATCAGGTTTCATACTATGCCGCTACAGCCACGTGACATTTTGCGCACGTGTCCATGCCTTACGCATCTTTTCCCGTCGGAGCTTTAAACAACTTACAGTACCATATGATCGAATTCGCCCTGAGATAAATTCTTCCTTCCAACTCCAGTGAACAGCGCTACAACTCAGTCCATCCTTACACTTTCCTCCCGCTGCCACACCATACCTCATTGTTAATTGCTTCCTTCATTTTCACAGCGCCTCAATGTCATGCTCATATCTCACCACCAACAACATTATTTATGCACCACCAGCATCATCATATGCCATGGCAGGATCACTTAATACAATTTAACTTTTGCGTAAAATCTATAAATTTGTTTAGTTTGCCATTAAAAACAGAATTTATTTTCAATTGATTAATATACAAGCTGTAAGCGATAACTATTCAGAGTGGTGTAGATGAAGTCGAGACAAACAATTTGATATAGGACACTTGCTGTCTATCAAGCCGGGAAGCCACCTCAAATTGGCGTGTCGATATCCACCTAAGCTACGTCGCATGCCCGCTGCCCGTGATTTTCAGTATCCTCTCGCTGTTACGTCACCAACTTCGTCGGCTATTTCGTAAACACAATTTTAAGTTTCCAGTGATTTAAGAAAAAAACACTTTTGTAAACGTTATGCAGAAACTGACGATTACAGTAAGATCAGAACTTAACACCTACAACTACCGTACTTTCGTAGTAGGAAGACAAGACAAGGCAAACAAAACAATTTTATTATTAATTTTCTATTGTTAAAATTCACATATAACGAGATACAATTTACAGAAAGCTCAATTCTACATTTTGTGAGTGCAAGAGGAAGGGATCTTCAAAGACGATCTTAGCCTACGTGCACTGTAGATTAGGTGGTTTTTCTAGGTCAGTTTGAGGTTGTTTACCGGCGTGATAGATCACAAGTTTCCTGTATCAATTTATTCGTCCCGATTTCACCTACACCAATCTGGTGCATCGTAAACAGCTATCCTTTAACAATCTTATATTAAAACTTCTGTTAAATATATAAACCATTGGCTGAAGAGCGGTTTTATTCTCCGCCAGTATTGTTCCCCCATGTGGGTAGCTGAAAGAACGGTAAGGAAGGAGTGTGAAACAAACGTATAGAGGAAGCTGCCGAGATAAGTTTCCAGGACATAAATCCAATAATTTCCTCGGCGAAATGAAACGAAATGTGCATATAACATGTTTGGCCGATAGGTCCCTTCTGTGGAGTTCGGCTGCCTGGTACTTCTTATTTGACGCCTTTTTGGTGACTTGGGCGTAGATCATGACCAAATGATGATGAGGAGGAAACACACACATCCTCAGTCCCGAGCGCAGAAAATATCCGACCTGGTGGGGTTCCTGTTCCTACTTTAAATAACAGTTCGGTCAAAAAGTCCGTGTTTTAGTTTCTGTGCAGGAAATAGGTTCCGCCGACCTCGGAGCTCCCCCCCCCCCCCCCCCCCCCGCCATCCCTTCATTCTGCGAGAATAGAGGCTATTTCAGTGATGAAAGACAGCGTTGAAGGAACACACACTTACATCTAGCAAGCAGGAGTACATTACTCCGATTGGGTGACAGTATTTTAGTCTGTAATATCTGGCGTTCGGGGTTCGATCTACTTACACAAAATGGATTAAAGTTCACTTCATTATCCCTCGGATATTATCTCTCGGACAAATTAAATGGCTATCAACTCCTAATATCACCGAAAGATATAATCAATGTAATTTCACTTTGATACCGTTCAGCTACTACCCTTCTACAGCAGCTAATCACATTCAAGTGCCTGGCAGTGGGTTCATCGAACCACCTTCAAAAAGTTCGCTATCATTCCAGTTTCGAACATTCTCGATGTACTTCGTTAATCCCGTCTGGTAAAGATACCAGACCGCGCAACAGTACTCAAAAAGGGGGCGGAAGAGAATAGTGTAGGCAGTCTCTGTAGTAGATCTGTTGCATCTTCTAAGTGTTCTGCCAATAAAACGCTGTCTTTGATTTGCCTTCCCCACAACATTTTCTGTGTGTTCTTTCCGATGTAAGTTCTTCACAACTCTCATTTATAGGTATTTAGTCGAATCTGCGCCTTTTAGATTTGACAGATTCATCATGTAACCGAAGTTTAACGGGTTCATAATCATAAAACAATAGGATATGAAAACTACAATCTCCTGTGACACAACGTGTCATGCCCCCCCCCCCCCTCCCACTACTCTCATTTACATGTCATTTGCTTCTTTTGTAGTTCCTGACTAAATTATTTCGTTCAAAGCTGTACGTGATGGAAAAAAATTGTGGTCAGATGAGGTTACGGCCCCCAAAAGGCTTACAGATTATCTAATTAAAAGTAGCCAAGAAGTATGCTTAGCTGCGCAGATTAATGAGTATGGCAGTTGTTGTTGTCTTCAGTCCTGAGACTGGTTTGATGCAGCTCTCCATGCTACTCTATCCTGTGCAAGCTGCTTCATCTCCCAGTACCTACTGCAACCTACATCCTTCTGAATCTGCTTAGTGTACTTATCTCTCGGTCTCCCTCTACGATTTTTACCCTCCACGCTGCCCTCCAATGCTAAATTTGTGATCCCTTGATGCCTCAAAACATGTCCTACCAACCGATCCCTTCTTCTAGTCAAGTTGTGCCACAAACTTCTCTTCTCCCCAATCCTATTCAATACCTCCTCATTAGTTACGTGATCTATCCACCTTATCTTCAGTATTCTTCTGTAGCACCACATTTCGAAAGCTTCTATTCTCTTCTTGTCCAAACTAGTTATCGTCCATGTTTCACTTCCATACGTGGCTACACTCCAAACAAATACTTTCAGAAACGACTTCCTGATGCATAAATCTATATTCGATGTTAACAAATTTCTCTTCTTCAGAAACGCTTTCCTTGCCATTGCCAGTCTACATTTTATATCCTCTCTACTTCGACCATCATCAGTTATTTTACTTCCTAAATAGTAAAACTCCTTTACTACTTTAAGTCTCTCATTTCCTAATCTAATTCCCTCAGCATCACCCGATTTAATTTGACTACATTCCATTATCCTCGTTTTGCTTTTGTTAATGTTCATCTTATATCCTCCTTTCAAGACACTGTCCATTCCGTTCAACTGCTCTTCCAAGTCCTTTGCCGTCTCTGACAGAATTACAATGTCATCGGCGAACCTCAAAGTTTTTACTTCGTCTCCATGAATTTTAATACCTACTCCAAATTTTTCTTTTGTTTCCTTTACTGCCTGCTCAATATACAGATTGAATAACATCGGGGAGAGGCTACAACCCTGTCTCACTCCTTTCCCAACCACTGCTTCCCTTTCATGCCCCTCGACTCTTATGGCAGCACTTGCACTTTTAAATGGGAGTCATTTCTCCTGACCTACATTTTCGATTGCGACGTTTGGACGGCTGTCTCTCTGTGACTCGTATAAATGGCACATCACCCAATAATTTACGGTTTCGTGATGTCTAATTTACATTAGTGTTAAAATATCTTCAGTTTGAAAGCGAGACAGTATGGTCAATGACTGGCAATGAATATTGCGAGCTGGACATAATTCACCATAACATATAAAAGTCGTCAATGAAATGCAACCTTTGGTTAGCAGGTGGTGGGGACAGCGTTGGTAGACAATACCGCGTCTGAGGGCGAGGGGCTAATATTTACCACGCTACGGGCCGTTTCTCTCCTAAACAATGGCATCTTTTTATACTACGCCGGAGCCCATTTCTTCCTCCCCACACCACCCGCTAGAGAATAAACAGCTGCGAGGAACAAAAGGTGCTGGCAGCGACGCTGCTATCTCTTGCAGCATCACATTCTGCTGCGAGTGACGAATTGCCTTTAAGCAAGACTAGCAGGAGTGTGGTACTTTCACACTAGATTGTTACGGACGCCGGACTCAAGTCGATTCACTTTACCTTTATTTCTAGAATTATTTTGACTCTGTCCTTCACAAGTGACACGGTTCTTCACAAGTGGCATCATATCAAATTGCATGTTTACGGTATATCGTCTCAGCCATACGACTGGACAAGTGATTTCGTGTCAGACAGATCACAGTACTTAGCAGCTGAAGCGAATACATCTGTTGTTCCCCAAAGAAGCGTTATAGGAAGCCCTTTGCTGCTCTTTGACCTATGTAAATTTCAGGTTTGTAGTTTGTCTGAATATCTGGAACTATTCTAATTGGACGTGGTATGTGACATGAATTAATTGGACTCCCTCCCAAATAATGAATTACGAATTCAATGCGTACAAAATGAAACAAGAATCACACTTAATTCTGTTGAATACGATAAAATGACTCGTAGGTCACCTGAGGAGCAATAACGTCATTTACGTACACAAACATTTGTATTTGACAAACGCTTTCAATAATTTGCGGTCTGTAGTTAACAAAGTGATCAGCTGGGAACCAACAAACCACACTAACCAGAACTAATCGCTTTATCTGACTTCATAAATGTGAATCCGTGGTGTGGCCAAAGAACTACGCTACTGTCAAGCTTCTATACTCTACTATTCCATAAAGAAAGAATACTTTACCCTTCTGCAGGTGAGAGAGGCACAGCAAGACACTGTCGGACTGTAGTCACGAACACCGGCAATCTGTTAGTAATGGCGCGCGCCCGGAAATATGCAATTACGCGGTCTCGTCTCGCGTTCGTCTGATTCGGAACGCAGATACTTCCCTATGAGCTTCTGAAACCCCGGGGGATTCCACTGTGCAGGTGAACCAGTTTGCTGGTCTGCAAAACCAGTTTGACTCAGTGACATGACTGTGCATGATGGAATATGTCAAACGTTCAGACGGCCGACTCATATAAGCACACCCACCCATAACTCTTTGTGTTTGTGATGCAAGAAACAGTATCTCCTACGGTTCAGATGGTAATGGTCACAGGCTCTAAGTGGCACACTAGCAAAGGACGCATGTCTCACCATCTTCGTAAAGATCTGCCGTTCTGTACTAGCAAAGCGCCTGTACAAAAGTAGGTTTCTCTTTCTCTACAGCTTTCCTCCGCAGCCTGCTAGCATAGCACATTTACATACTTAGACTGCACCCACTTCAGCACAGGACAATATCATGAGCTGGAGCTCGGCATTCGAAGCTGGGAGACGACCGCCACCCCCCCCCCCCCCCCCCTCCCTTCTTCCTCAGCAATCACAGATTTGACCAACCAGAGAGATTATAAATTAATTGGGAGAAAAGGAAAAAGAGATTCAGCTTTGCGGCCTCTTTCACATGTGTTTACGCCGTGTCTTTGCTATAAGCATGACTTGGATAGAACCACGGCCCTACATAAAAAGATCGTTCTCCTGTTGCGTGCATTTTGAACTTTCCAAAGAACGGCCATAAACTCGAGAAAAGCCTCGTGCCTTCACAAATATGTTTTGTAGCAGAGTCTGGACACCTGAGCGCCACTGCCCTGTCCCACACAAATTCGCTGAAACTCACAGCTGGCTCATCCCTTTCTACCTAAGAAGGGCCCATTCTCTGGTTTGTTGCCTGTCATCAGTTTGTACAAAGCGCCACTCATAGCTGCAGCGACTCCTCGGCACTTGTCAATCTACCAAGATGTGACCGCCGACCACCGGCGTTGCCCAGTGTGTCTGCACAGTGAGACAGGCTTCCTTTGTTGTCAGCAAACGTTTTCACCCAGGTTCCACAGAAAAAAAACTCCCCTCAACTCTCAGCCGCTGTACAATTTTACTGCAGTCAATTAACTCGGCACTCTCTTCCTTCGAACGCAGGTAAAGCCTACCGCTATGCCTTCACTAAAGCACACAAGCAAGTGTGTTAACTACTGCCAACCATTTCTTCGTATGAATGAAGTCGGATCGTATCAAATACAGCAACAAAGTAATGATCATCTTTTCTAAGAATATGAAGCAGCATGACACCATTTCAAAAGTAAGAGTGCTATGCAATATCTCAAATTCTATAAAAAACTGATATCGTCTTGCGGGTCGCGTCTCCATTTCACCGTATCACACTGAAGCAGCTGGAGAATAAGTCTTCGGCGATACTAACGACTCCCGCCAGAGGTCAGTGCTGTGGTGGCGTCACAGGCCAGTGTAGGTAGGTCGGATAAAGAGGCTCCCAATGATAACGATGCTCACAAAGTTAACTCCTCAGATTCAGTGGTAAAATGGCCCAGTGGATAACTCTTCAAAACCTGAACACAGATCAAGCATCAAAACAGGAAGGTGGTCTACTGAACTGTGAAAAAATAAGCAAAATAGAAACAGTGAACGTTGAAAGATTACCGTCAAACCTCCCTGCCTAGGGATGCCAGATGAAAGTTAATAACTGGGGAGGGGCGCTTCAGAGGGTTACCTGGAGAGCGTGCCCTATTCTGTACGAAACTAGGCAAGGGGCTGGAGGGCTCACACACTCATGTCTGGGTCGCTGCATTCCATATCTTTTATTTTAAGTGAATTCCTTTAACGTTTTTGTGATTTTTAGGGTATGTTAAAGATTAATGACAATTGATTACCTATTTATTTTAAACATTATCACTCGACATTACAGCGATTGCAGCAATTGTTCCAGTTTATAGATACTACAGTTTTACAACTTATAGGTCTTGTATGTTATATACTAATCTGCACGCACATTTCTACGAGCAAGACGGAATTGCGTTGGCCAAAATCTCCCAATATTTTACATGGGACATCCACTATGTGAGGAGGCTAACAGGCAAACTGGGGACCAGATACATTAAGACAGGGGTCAAATTTCCGAAATTAAACGAGAACATTCATTTCCTTACACAATCCGAAGCTGGAAATAAAAGAATTAGTGTAAACGTTCAAATACCTGTCTTCTCCGCGTGAACATTTGGACAGACGCACTGAGGGCATGTCTGCTCAGTCACTCGTCTTCTGTAACACTCCCAGAATATCGCGGGCACCCAGAGGTCATCCTGGGCTCCGGTGGAGGGGATGGTCGAACCACTTGGCCGTGACCAACCTCTCCACCCCACATCTTGTAACACTGGAACTTTTGCCTTACTGTGCTGTCTCTCTGATTCCAGGAGTAAGGTTGGCACTACTATGCTACAGAACTACTTCAGAACTAAGATTTGTCCACGCTTTATGGAAAGGTGTGAGGAGGATTAGGAAACTTCATGTGCAGGTTCACATTCACGTACAAGAAATAAATAATACACGACACATGTAAATATGTATTATGAAGCCTGACACATTTCCTTCCTCCCGTCGACATGGGTTCTGTTGCACCCGCGGCCGGCCACGTCGTGCAATAAAATTGGCGGCGGAGCCGCCTCCGTTTGTATTTCCCGGTGCCAGCGAGCAGCGAAACCAGCTGCTTATGGTGCGGAAACTTTTGTACATTTCAACGGTAGAAGCTCAAGATATGCAACATTGAGTGTGCTGGACGAAATACGCCATTTTGGTTGTGTGGTGTGATAAATAGAGAGAGCACGCGAGATGGTAGATAAACCTCCTGCAGAAATGAAAAAAAAAACTATGTTACAACAAATGAATTCAAGAGCCGAAACTCCCAAAACGAACACAAGGGTCAAAACACTTGGTACTTGTTTAGAATAAATAGATGTGTACGTCTGGAGGTAACTTCCTTACACCTTGCTGTTACAAACTAACGTTATACAACGACGCAAACATAAATTTGTATACAGTGAACAGATACGTCAATGAACGGACAGACAGTTCGTGATTTTGTGAAAAAATGGGGGCATGAGGGAGATTGAACACTGTGACTATGTAACCACAAGGGCGTGGCTAATGGAATTATATTAATATTGCATACCTAGAGCTTCGATCGTTCATTGTTTCTATTTTGCTTCATTTCTCACAGTTCAGTACACCTCCTTCCTGTTTTCGTGCTTGATCTGTGTTTAGTTGTTGGCGGGCAATCTACTGGGCCATCTTACCACTAAATCTGAGGGGCATACGATGGGGAGTTACCTTTCTTAGCAATCAAGAGGTGCCTTTCTGATTGCGCTGTCTCCATGTCCACATGAAAGCGTGGATACCGGAGAAAACTCACCTGGTCTGTGATGGCGGCAGCCGCCACTCGTCCTTGACGCGACAGCAAATCACGAAAAACAATAATCACGGTTACTTCAGAAGAAAACCAGAATGACAACACACCGAGTGGCAGAAAAACAGGTCCTATAGAACGAAGTACATCTGCTGAAAGGGCATCGTTGGTATCACCTCTAGATGCGTCGACTTTAGAAAAGATCGCCGTAGCTGAAGATGTTCCTACGGAGCTTCTAAGCAAACTGAGGCTAAAAAGAACTATGACAGTTGTACCAGCAACAGTACAAAAAATATGGGCCCTCGTCATCATCTAAGCAAAATAAGAAGAATGAGGAGTGAAGTAAAGAAAACGAGCATTAGATACAGAAGTAACACCAGTGCACCAGTTGCGCTGCAACGAATTCATAATGTGGAATAAGAAATAAGATATCAAGTCACAAAATCAAAGAGTAAGAACAGAAAGTAAGTCAACTCTACTGTGCTTTCTATCAATTGCAGCCGTTGGCTCAGCTTCAAAATCGATGAGCAAAGTAGAAGACTGCATGCAGGAAGACAAATAAAAATAGTAGTATTTTCTCTTCTTCAAATCGGAAGGAAATCAAGACGCCAAGGCCATACGTGAAACCATCTCTAAAACAGTCAATCCCAGCAAGACATTTGCAAAACAAAATCAGTCAGATCCACAGCAAAAACAATCTCGGAAATGGAAACACAAGCAAATGAAAGGAAAATCCTAGAAAAGACAGCACAACTAAATGAAACAAAGAGGATGACAGCTGAAGTCATCACAAAATCATCCAAAAAATTCATGGCAGCTGTAGACCCTATAGCATTGAAAATTATAAAAGATGTTAGATGTGAAGAGTCAAGGAAATTCCGTATTCTTTCAGTGTATCAGGTAGCAACTACTCAGGAGTTCCTGGAAGAACTGTATGAGATCAACTTAAGAGTTCTACGAACAAGTCAAAATAAAATTCAAAACAAGCCCAAAAGATAAACGAACAGTTAATAACATGCTGAGAGACACTGCAAATGTTTATTTTCTGATGTTGCAAAGGGACAGAGTCTTTGAGTCCTTATAAAGCAAAGATTTTGCAGAAATGCTTCAATTGCTGGGGTCTAGGTGACACGCCAATACGTTGCGATAAAGAAACAGTCTATGGAAAATCTGCTGCCTAACTTTCGGAACTTTAGGAGAGGCAAATAGAGCGCACCGAATATGACATTACTGACTACGTTCACAAACACGGAGTACAACTACAACGGTCAGACACTAAAGCCCTCGTGAAGTACAATCAAACAGTGAAGCGCCAAATAAAAATACAGATATTTAAACAGGCAGAACACTGCGCTGAGGTCGGCAACGCTTATGTGAGACAGCAAGCGTCTGGCGCATTTGTTAGTTCGGTTACTGCTGCTACAATGGAAGGTTATCAAGTGAATTTGAAAATGGTGTTACATTTGGTGTCCGAGCGATGGGACTCACCGTCTCCGAGGTAGCCATGAAGTGGAGATTTTCCCGTACGACCATTTCACGAGTGCACCGTGAACATCACGGATCCGGTAAAACATAAAAAATCTCAGATATCGCTGCGGCCGGAAAAAGATCCTGGAAGAGTGGGTCCAACGCAGACTGAACAGACTCGTTCAACGTCACAGAAGTGAAACCCTTCAGCAAATTGCTGCGATTACAGTGCTGGGCCATCAGCAAGTGTCAGCGTGAGAACAATTCAACGAAACATCATCGATATGGACTTTCGGAGCCGAAAGCCTACTCGTGTACCCTTGATGACTGCAGGAGACAAAGCTTTACTCCTCGCCTGGTCTCGTCAACACCGGCATGATTGGAAACACGTTGCTTGGCCTGAGGAGTCTCGTTTCAAACTGTATCTAGAGGATGGACGTTTACTGGTATGGAGTCAACCTCATGACATCATAGATCCTTCATGTCAGCGGGGACTGTTCAAGCTGGTGGAGGTTCTGCAATGAATGCGGTTGGAGTAATATGGGACCCCTGATACGTCTAGATACGACTCTGACAGGTGACACGTACGGAAGCATCCTGACGAATAATCTGCATCCATTAATGTCCATTATGCAATTCCAGCAGGACAATGCGACACCCCACACACCCAGAATTTGTACAGAGTGGCTCCAGGAACACTATTGTGTATTGACACACATTCGCTGGCCACCAAACTCCCCAGGCATGAACGTTATTGAGCGCATGTGGGATGCCTTGCAACGTGCTGTTCAGAAAAGATCTCCAGTCCATCGTACTGTTACTGATTTCCGGACAGCCCTGCAGGATTCATGGTGTCCATTCCCCTTGCACTACTTCAGACATTAGTCAAGTCCATGCCACGTCGTGTTACGGCAATTTTGCGTGCTGGGGGAGCCTACACGGAATTAGGCAGATGTACCTGTTTCTTTGGCTCTTCAGTATAGACAGGCAAAGAAACAACACATGCATGCGTAAATGTAAGTCTTCAGCAACTATAACGAGAGACTGATGGCGTGCAGTCGTCTGGCGACAACATGTGGGTATATCACAATTAACAGATATAGAAACGAACAAGTTTACATCGCTCCAAACGTGTGACATAATACAGCAAAGATATTGTAACATCACTCATTGCGTAGTCGACACGTGTCTGTAGAAACCCATTGACTACCACGTAGGATGGCACATGAAACACGAAATGTTACAGTGGGCAACCTTTGAGACCGGAATTCAGCTGCGAGTGAAAGAGCTGGAGAGGACGTTTTCTCTCAATGTAGCGCGGAACGTAGCGAAACAATCCGAATATAAACACAAAGGACGCACTAGTGCCCCTCAAGGATACTGAACCATATTCATCTCGCAACACAGAAAAACAAGGAACAGATAGAAATTCCGACACAGCAGGCTGAGAAACGTAAAAACATAAAACACCTATTAACAGTTCACTAGGTCAAAACATCATTAAAATTACGAGAGTGGGTGCCTCGACGGGCCGGACGCTGTGGCTGCAGGGGACGTGTCAAGCGTGCACCCGTTCCCCGTCATCTGGCCTGCCCTCTGGCGGAAGCGTCTCCTGGAAAACAACCAGGAGGGTACGCGTCCATCTGCTGCTGCCGTCAACCAGATGACGGCGACTGCTGCGGTGTGGGCGGGCCCAGCACAACCGGTAGGACGAGAGGAGGCGGAGGATCCGAAGTCCCCGTCTCCATGGGGTCGTGCCGCTGTGTCCGGATGACACCCGCTGGCGGCTGCTGCTGGCCATGCTGTCCTCTGGATCCGTCAATCTGGGGGAAAACAGACTGAAAGATCATCGTGTATGTAACAGACGCGAAGTCGATTTTGATGGCGGCGCTGCGAACCATCTAGACCTGAAAGAAAGTGCATGCATCCGCCAAGTCGACGGACGATCTCGCCTCGCGCCCATCGTCTGCTGCCGCTATAAAACGTGAAAAAACAAATATCATGCGGCGCGAAGCCGTACTTGAGGCCTTCCTTTGGCGCCAGATGCTGAGGAGAGCGGAGCAGTGTCCGATGGCGGCGGCGGTGAAGTAATTGCGCCGACGACGGTCCATTTCGTGGGGGCGAACGACACGAGACGAGAAAAAGTTAAAATACTTGATCCTGGTGTGTGCGGAGCGAAGTCGGGCCATCTGCTGTTTGAATGTTCTGACAAAACGTTCCGATTCGCCGTTTGACTGTGGCATAGCGCATATGGGCAGTGGAAGTATTGCCCACCCGAAAAGTACACCCTTATGGAATATTGAATTTTATTATCACTGAGAAGTGTTTTGTTTATCACCGTGTAAGAGCTCCATCTCTTTTCGTTAGTACATAATAGTTTTCAGTTACATATATCTGTACAGTTCCTTTGTTTTGTTAATTCTCTTGTCAAGAACAAAGTACAGTTCAATAACTGGTGAGCCATTAGAGATTGGGATTGTACCTTCTACCTCTACAATGTTTTCAGATTGTAAGAAGGGAGAGACGATTCATCGTGAAGGTAGTGAGTAAGGAAGAAAGGAATATTACAAAATCACGAGATTTAGAAGCAAGGCAGGAAAATAAGACAAGGTTTTCTACTTGCTACCTGTTATGATGACGTACCTCAACGATCTGTTGCAAAAAAGGCATAATTTCCACAGATACGACCTCTTTGTGCATCTGGTAGAAAGCGCCCAAGGAAAGAAGTACATAAGTTCACTATTGTTACTTGGATATAGATGTAATAAGAGACATTTTACTATGTACGTGTGGACATTACATTTCCACTGCAAGTTAGAAACAGGCGAAAAGCAGTCACAAATAACAATGTTTTAATTGGCTCGCAGTGTTGAGAAAAAGCATTTCACTTCTTGCATACACATTATCAGCATTAATAAACTAATTATAGAACAGGCTACACAAATGAAAAAAAAATGTTCGAAATTATTACTGAAGTAAGAGTATCCTGAAAGAGTGTGGTGATTAGATATATTTAATTTGTTGAAATGTATTGCTGACGAAGGTAGCTCTACTTTCATGACAGTGTCTTTTGAACTCCCGCTTACAAGGCACACATGGCTAGCCTCCACGCGCATTATGCTCAGCTGCTGACAATGCACTGATCACTGTGTCGTGCGACAGATCAGTTGTTTATTTTTCTCAGTAACAGCTATTTTATTCGCGAATCACACATTGTCAGTTTGGCAATCCTTAGGTCAGTAACCTGCATCTGAAATCTGAAGGGAATGGTCGTCATTATTTTAATAATGCTCAGATCAGGAGAAGGAATAAAATCCTTTGGTAAGTTTCCATTACAGTCCTTCAGTATTAAAAATTCGTTGGGTTACGGGGATTCCACCAAAATTCCAACAGAATCGGCAATTTATTTTTGTGTGAATTGCTAACCTTTTCTCACTCGAAGAAGCATCACCATTTATGAGTAACGGCCACATTTCTCTAGTTGATAGATTTAATTGTACTTAGTTTGCCAAGACACAGTGTAATTTGCGCAAACTCATCTCACAGCAGCTATTGCGACGAATTCTGAAACAAAGTGCCTCATTAAACAAGTAATTGACAATGAAAGAGCTCAATAGCGTGCGAAAAACCTCATACTGTCGGTTTTCAGTGACATAAGAGAAGACATTTCATGTTTATTTTCATACTTAGAAACTCTAGTTTCACTGGCTGTCGAGAACTCTTAAAAAATTACAGTGACTGGAGTGAAAAAAATAAAAAGGAAAGTATAACTACTGGTATAGCGCCATGGATACGAAAGTTCCATGTGTTTACGAATTAGCAAAATACTCTCCTCCTTCTGTAACGTCATACGCCAAACTCTCGTTTGGATATCTCGAGCGGTTTAGGAGATATGAGAGATGTGGATATTTCATTCTAGCGGGCGGTCATATTGGGAGTAAGCGCGCTGCATAGGATCCATTTTCTCGACATCAGAGGCAGGTAGAGACTTTTCCTCCCAAGTCTAAAGAAAAAGTCAACTTGTTGGCTAAATTTCATGCGCAGCAACGTATGATATAATACGCACCAAACGCAACAAATTCATAGCAACCACTATTTTTCATTGAAAACTTTTCGAATTTTGCGTAGCGTCTTAATAAAATGAGTATACCACAATAAGTACAACCATTAGCGAGATTATGGGCCCTTCACCACGAAACTGACATACAAGCAAGGTAAAAATGAAATATTTTTGCTGAGTAGTTTCTGTAAAAGCGTTTGAGAAAGATTACAGTGTGCGCTTGCTTCGTTGTTGTCAGCCCCTAGCGTCGCCAACCGGCGCGTGCAAAGTCCGTGTACGCCTCTCAATATACGTTGGACCCACGCGACTGGGGAAAGAATCAGTTATAAATTTGTAAGTTCCCTCCATTGTACCGCGCCGTGATTAGCTGACGCTGAGGATGTGACTTCTCGTGACGTTCCTCCATTTCTAATGTACCCCTCATTTTCAAACCATATTTCATCTCCTTATTTTCCAGATTTACTTTGATATCGCGTATACAGCGTTCGATGAGCTCCGGCAGTAGCGCAGAACGCTTAACAGGGAATAAGATTTCAGTTCCCTCGCTGGCTTTGTTAGCAGCTGGACTATCTGGCGTTGCCGGTAGGCAGCGGGGTGAGGCGCCGTGGCTATCTGTTAGACAGTTACATCAATCAGTTCGCGATACATATGGGAACCACAGCCATTCTGGCGCGAAGCAAGTGATTTGATTTAGTAAATATCGACTAATAAAAGCCACTATAGATATTAAGAGAAGCTTACTGTTTCAACTAACAAATGAACAGTGTTTTAGATACCGAAGTTGTATGAAGCGCTACGGTATCTCAGTTGTAAATATGATACATAGATCGTGCGGCATGGGAGCCAGTCACTATTCGGATGCCTTCCGAATTAATTGTACGGAAATACCTTACTCTCAAGAAATTAGTAGTTTTTAATTAATAAGTGGTATATTGTTTCATTATTATGAGATTCCGGTGTTTTCGTAAATAAACACATGAGTACATCCACGAACATTATTTCAGCTAATATATCCTCGTGTATCATTATTTACAATTATAGGACACAGAATTGCACTTTCCAGTACTGCTCCAGCAAGGGCCATCAAGTACAAGAGGTTTGCGGAAATACAGGTAGGAAGAAATACTACGCGACGATTCACTAAGGTAATCAAGGAACGGGTTGTCTTAATCTCTGTAAATCTCGGATGCAAAAGAACGGCCAGTCACACTGTACGCCACTTACGCCATCTTCTACGACTTCACTATCTAAACTAAACCACTTCACGAGGCTAAGTAAATTGGGGGGCGGGGGGTAGCTTACACTCATTTGTAGACGCAAGCTTGGTCATGCTGTGAACAGAGTGGAGTGAAAAAAGCAGGTCTTGTGGCCGACGAAAGTGGACGGTGGAATTGCAAGGCAAAGTCATTCATTTGACGCACCCTTACTGGGGCCAGACTCACTGCAACAACGTCTTCAGACGTAACGGAATGAATGGTCGTTGGAAGCGTCTGCGAGGGGTCGAAATCCTAAAATATTCTGAAGTACGGACACGTTGCGACAAATTGACGTCTCGCAGAACAGCCGAAAACAAACTTACCCTCTACGAGTGGTAAAATCACATTGGCAAGTACCAAAATTCTATACGGAGCAGGACGGAAACTGCGATTTCCTCTCCTCTGATTGGCAGGACAATTGTTATTAAAGTCTGATTGGCTAAGGCAACTTCATTGGCGTGTTGTCTTAGGAAGATGCGAAGGAGTACTCGGAGGCGAAGTAAGGAGAACACTGGTTTTACACTCCAACGGAAGCAGAAAAGAGACATTCTGGTGATACATACGAACGAGAGCAGGAGATAAGCTTGCTGGCGATAGATTCCGACGGAAGCGTACTTTGGAGTCTAGCATTAGACTCTGAGCAGAGAAGACTCATAGTCCGGTACCTGCTGCTTAGAGCGAATTCAGTTACATGCTGACGCTGCCTTTAGTTCACAATGGCGACAGATTCATCTGGTAAGCGCTGCATCGCTTGGTAGGGCGCACTAGTTGTAAGCAGAACTTTTCACTTCTTACGCAACTCTACGGAGGTCATACTTCGTTCGGCCCCGTTAATTACACCAGATGCGTTTTTTCTTTGATTTGAGAATAGACGAAAGATACGTGAATCGATTCCACAAAGACCCCACAGATTATTCATCCAATGCCGAGCAAATGTAGTTCACCCTTTACATACCTTATTAACCTTCACGTTGATATGATGATCCAAGCAACTGTTTTGGGTATTACCGGAATGTTTGAGCCTTTTGGTCAAGTTTACTGGAGTTGATGTTCTTCATTTTCCACGCACTGAAGAGTGTACGATGTACTGTACAAGTGAACCCTTAAGGACATTTGAAAATGATTTTGTTTTCTTTTTTAAGTGTGAATCCTATATCAACGTTTATTCATTTTGCCAGAATTACGAGAAACGTTAAAAACGAAATATAACCTGGACTTGTAGGTTCCTTTCCGTAGTAGACAGAATGTGACTCTGGAAGTTGAAAGGGGGCTGGGTTCTAAGTGTTTCTTCCACAATGAATTAATCCATAGATCGAGATCCGATTTGTCACACAATTTTAATTTGCCAATACGTTCTTATAAGAACTCGTCTTCAAACTGGAAGGTTCATTGTAATTTGGCGTATTGCCTTAACTTATCGAAGAATTTTGGTTTCATTCATTCAACACAAAGTTCTTCAGAAAAGTTATTTTCCCGTGACCATAAACGTGATTTTTCACTGGTGTACAGTTTTATGTTCTTTCTAACTGAATAATGACACAATACTAACACCATAATAGCTGACAGTGATACGGAAACTCAGTCGGTCCTCTGTGGACCTCTCGGGATTTACAGGCGGGTAAAAAGTAGACGATCACGCTAAAAGATAAAAGGAGAGAATCAAAGGTTTCTCTGGTCTCTGCTGAGTTGTGCTGACAGTTCAAATTAGCTGCAGACGGTGGAAGATCGACCCATTTTGGTTACAAAGGCTACTGACATCAGTATGGACTGTTGATGAGTCGTTGCTGCGGACAGGGGGTTCGTTAAGAAATGGAGAGTCCTCCACATCAAAGCACGGCGACGACGGGCCGGCAGTTAGCAAAACTCGATCGTTTGCTGCGGGGACGCGGTGGGGGGTCCCTTGCCTACGTAAGACTCATTACCGGAGAAATGGTAATTCTGATTAAAAAGACGCAGATAATCACCGGGCAGTGTCCTTTCTCCTTGAGTAATTTAGGTGTTCTTTTATTCATTAAATTCTCCGAGGCTGATGAGAATTATACTTACCTTGGATCTTTCATTTATTTACACTTGATGAGGAAAGTTAAAAAGAGAATAAAATAAGTACTAAATGAAGGGTCTCTCGCTACTGCTTCGTCTTCAGGCCTGTCATATTACTACAATTAAAACAAGCACATTATGAAAGGACAGAGGTCTGGAAAGCACGGTAGGCACTAGAGTCGAGAAATAATGAACGGTGTGCCTTTAGCATTTTGCGTCATGAAATAATGTGTATATAGCGTGTGCAGTGATTGGTGTTCAGCCTTGCGTGAACAATGTGCACTACCTTCACATTGCGAAATAACTTGTTAGTAGGAGATTATAAACGAAACAGTTTTGTACACTACAGATAAAGTAAACAAGGCCTGGCTTTTTAAATAGACTGGCCTCCATTCAGGAGCTAGAGGCTGCAGTTTCCACTTGTCCCTCCTGATTTAGGTTTCACTAAATTACTTCACTCAAATGCAATGTTCATACTGTACGGCCACAGTTCAAAACCTGTACCGCCCTTATCCTAGAAGTATGTGAACCTATGTGTAGCAAATGCTTTGCTTGTTCTTAAACTGAAGTACGACATGTCAGGGCTCTTCGTAATAACGGTAGACGGATGAAAGAAATTATTGCAATTGTTAAGTTCTCATTTGACATTCTATTAACATAGCATTTACACACTTGACACTGGTTAATAGTAACACATTTGGCGGAAGGAGCATTCAGTAGTTTCTTTGCATCAACTGTTGGGGCATCTGCTAGAAGCGGTTTCGGCAATACACTTTTCGACAGGATAGAACAGTGTACGTGATTTCCAACCTCCACGCTCAGCGAGTGGTTAAGTGCAACTCCCATCAATTCAGAGTTCTGAAGTTCTGTTATAAGGTAGGGAGATAAATGGGAATTGAAACTTAGATACGAAGCTTGACATGTTCGGGTTAGCAACTGGTTCGATCACTACAGCCGAAAGTGATCGACTCCCACTCGACAATACAGTTCCACCACGTTACGAAATATTTATACGCAGCAGATACTGTAATAAATGCCATCACAGTGATTTAGGTGACTCAATGAAAACTTTCTTGTAAGTAGTTAATAATAGAATTTAACTGACACTCCTTCGGAATCAGATTCCACTGTCTTCAAGCACAGTTTATTCTTAATTTAGATATTGTTTTATGATTTTCGTCTGAGAGTTAAATCAGTAGAAATAGCTTCAGAAAATAGAAAGCAAGAGATCACAGTAGTGGCTAGTATAGCCGCTTTACACAGAGTTCCAAATTGTGTGGGTGCCATTGCATTCTGTCATGAAGTTTTGTTGATGATATCGTAGTACCACTATTCTGAAAGTGAATTTACATTTACACAGATGGGGACCGATTACATAAAGGAAACCGACGAATGTGGAATACATACACTGAACAAATGATTGTGTCATTGTGAAAGGGTACAGTACTTCCCGACATTGAAAATAGGTACAACATTCTTCGTTATTCTTGTCAAAGCAACATAATTTTTCTAATAATAACTAAATTTCGCTTAATACACCGAAGCCAGATACCAGTGTAGGAAAGAATGACTAATTTACTTAGTTAATTCATCACATGTGCACTCCCACAAAATAAATCCCTACATCCAATTTGGTGAGATCTGTGAAATGAATGAATGTATGGTCGTCTGCCAACCGGAGATAGTAAATGTGCAACATATGATCATCTTTGAGTCAGTCCTTTGGTCACCTTTGGTGGAACCAAAGAGATGAAATTTACCTGAGCTTTGAGCGCCTGAAATGTGGCTGACCAATACGGTAGCATGGTGCTCCCCTACCTCGGCGGAGGTGCGAGATAACCTGAAGAACGGCCATGTTTCAGCACTCTGACGCTGGATCTTGTGTTGGTAAGACCTGTCTTAGGTGTGCTCCGTAAAGACAAAAGAGTGGAGAGCATGGTAGTTATGTGAAATACTTAAGAGTAGTGTGGAATAATTGTTTCTCTATTTCAGGATCTTTTGGGGGGAGAGTTAAATGACAGGCAGGTAATATTAAGGGGATGGTAGTGATCTTCGGAAGTGACCAACGGTCACAATGAAACCACGTGTAGCAATAAGTTGAAATACTTGCGTGTGCTAAAGTGAAGCTGAATTATTGGCGTGAGTACTATAAGTTGGAAATATTTATGAAATGGCGTGTGCAGGACTTGAAATTAGAGACGAGCACTTCCACGTGGTGAGTACTGTTTGAGTCCCAATCTGTGTATGAGACAAATTATAAAGATAAATACTCGTCTAAGGTATCAGTTGAGGACTCGCGTGTGTGACGAATATGATCCTAATATTACTTTGCGTGTTGTTTCAGTGTGACGCTTGATTCAAACTCTGACAGAGAAGCAAGGTGAGTCAGCCATATATCAAGCAACGCCACCAAAGTCGAAACAAGGCATCTGGGCCCGGCGGCATTCTCTCTCAATTACTCAGGCCTTTGTGAGAGACTGCATCTGTTATGCAAGATATGTGATAGGTTAAATACACCACTCACCGAGAAGAATATACTAATTGCAATTTGAAATAGGGCAGGTGCTGACAGTTGTGAACATTACCAAAGCATAAGTTTAGCAAGTCATAATACTGGCACACATTATTTACGAAATAATGGAGAAGGTGATAGAAGACAATCTCACTTAAGATTTTTTTGCATCCAGAGAAATATAGGAACAGGTGAGGCCATGCTTACATACGATTTTTCTGTATATGTAGTCCACAAGGCAATCTGCGATGTGTGGCGGAGTGTACTACGTGTGCCAATAACCCTTTTCCGTTTCCTATTGCTGTAGCGAATCGTTCGCGGCTGTAGCGATTGTTGGTAAGCTTGCGTGTGGGCTCTGATTTTACCTTCATGTTCTTTTCACGAGATGTATGTAGGAGTAAGCAATGTATAATACTTCGAAAATACCCTTTCCTTTATATGTATCGCTCCAAACAACTAAAGATATCCTATTTTCTATAGAAGATAACCTGGGGTTTGAAACGGTGCGAATGTTGAACGTCATATGTTTTAAAAGACAGTAAGTGTTAAAAATTTGTATTTGTGCGGATTCACAGCCTCCAGATGCTCAATAAACGTAAACATGGTCCGCAGTATGATGTAACTCGATGTTTATTTAATGGTGCGATTAGCTAATTTCGACTAAGCATCATTATCAAGCACATTTGTAACATCTGTATTTGATGTCATTTTCAAATCGCTCTTAATTACAAGTAAAACGTAGCCAAAATGACGGAATATGGCTACTTTGTAATCGTAATTAAGTGTGATTTGAAACGACCTGAAATGCAGATGTTACAAATGTGCTTAACAATGACGCTTAGTCGAAATTAGCTAATCGCACGATTAAACAAACATCTCATTACAGCCTACTACAGACCATGTTTAAGTTTATTAACAGTAAGAGTTGTTGGAAAGAGACGAAAGGAGCAGAAGCATTGCACTCAACACGACCAGCCAATTAAATCATGTCTCCATGTAAGGGCTCACCTTTGAGCAGGAAATGAAACATGAGAATACCAACATCATGGTGCAGCCGGTGAATTCGTGGGGTAGTGTGATAAAACAAGCAACTCAGATTCGAGTAAAGGATGATTTAATTAACGTTTCAACTGGAGTTCAGCGTGGAATGAGGAACGCAGTTTGATATTTTTTTAAGACGTGACTTACGCAGTCTTTCCTACCTGCTCATGCCTAAGTGCTTGTTAAGATATTTTTTTGGTGAAAGCAGTCAGTAGGGAGGCACGCATCGTGCCGACCATAGTCTGGTTGGAAGCAACGGAGTTTGCGCTCTACAACCGACGAAGACAACTATATAAATCTGATTGTGCGGTCCTTTACTTGAAACATGTCAATATAACATCGTTAAGATAAGCGACTGCCGTTGTGTCCTTATCGCAGTGTCCAGACGTGATAACCTTCGACCAATGTACGCCCTCGTCTTAGCGTCATGCCAATGGTAGAAGTCATATTACGTCTACCAATTTGCACTGGGGCGAACCATTTTTGAGAAGTGGCCACCCTTTGAGTACTCAGAGCCATACCACGTACAGTCCCGGGCGTGATCAGCAGCCTTCCATATCGTTGATGTGAGATCCTTACATGGGGTCGGCGTTGGGGGTAACTGGCCTTTGTAAGGTGTCAGGCAAATCCAACACCTTCCATGAAAACGATGACATGATAAGCAAATCCAGTAGTATGTCATATAGCTCCGAATAAATCGTGACATTAAATTAACCAAAGTATTACGAGTGACGAGTGAGCAAATGGAATACCACAGACTAACACGAGAATGCATGTCATACCTTCCCACTGTGAGACAGATGCAGTTCCGAGGGGAGAAACGAGAACAGAAGTCGAGAGCAGAACCGTGTTAAGCTATAAGGCCCTATGATAAGGGACAAACTGGACACCCACGTCGCTAACCATTAGGACGACACCACCCGCAAGTTTTAGCGTGAGACTTTTTCGCGTCTCTGTTACGTTGCAAACTTTAAAAAAATTGCCCCACCACGAAAAGTATAACGTTTCTCGTTGGATAGACAGAATTTTTGTAGCCGGAGCTTAAGGTTAACATTGAGACCCTGATTGGTCAGATGAAAACACAGCCAGATAGTTTTATTTAAACCAACTTCGGTAAATGGTAGTAAGGAGAAGTTAGGAGGAGAGTTAGTTCCGAGACGGCAAGCTGGATGGCTGCTGCGCCGGCCGCTGCCGCCCTGACGGTGCCTAAACACCGACAAGGTAATGAACGCACGCGATGCCGCATATTTGAGCGCATAAGGCTTCACTCAGAACTGCAGAACTCTCATCTGTTACACCCCCTTTTTGCGTAATACTAGTGTGAATTAAAGCTCATAGTGTTCACATTTGCCACTTGAAGTAAAGATCTGAAACGCGATGATTTTTCTGTTATATAGTTCTTGAGAAGCCACATCAGCCACTGTAATTTACGGCAAGTTAGATAAGTAATTAAAGATGACTGAGGGTCACTTTAGACCATTTTGATAGTTTTCTCCTTTGTGAAATTTAATTTTAAAAAATGGTTCAAATGGCTCTGAGCACTATGGGACTTAACATCTTAGGTCATCAGTCCCCTAGAACTTAGAACTACTAAAACCTAACTAACCTAAGGACATCACACATATCCATGCCCGAGGCAGGATTCGAACCTGCGACTGTAGCAGTCCCGCGGTTCCGGACTGCAGCGCCTAGAACCGCAAGACCATCGCGGCCGGCAAAACTTAATTTAAATCTAGATTATAGACGTGATATGGCATAGGTCATCCTTCGATCCATTGTAGAACTTGGAAACCCATTCAGGGAATATTCGTTAACATTTTTGTTGAATGCAGTTGGTTTTTACCATCCTGTATTAAAACACTTCCATTTATCAATAGTGCAATTTATAAACAATGTTTTGTGAGTAGAATACAATTTCCAATGGTAAAATTAACTGCTTTTTCGACATTATTGTACCAGCTAACTAAAAATAGGAAAGCCTTGAACCCCTTCCACTAAATTTAGTTAGTATTAAGATTTTTTTTACAGGGATTGCAGTGGAGCTGACGCTGGAATCTTTAAGTACTTGATTATATCATCGCTAGTCTCACTGAACTGTTCTGAATTCTACATACCATGTGTGGTCTGGCGTCTCCTTACCAGCAACAGGTCCCAGGTTCAAACTAGTTAATTCCCTAAAAAACACGCTCAGAGCGTCGTTGCGCGAAAGTGGTAGGGAGACACGATAAGAGACACCACCATGAATGTTTAGACCACCTTTAATACTCCCCTTGGCAAGGCGGTCAACGGTTCCATTATGAAGAATGCCACGATTTCATTTAATCCAGAGTAATTGGACGGCGATGCCCAAGGTCTGCGTGTCTCTTATGGCCACCAAGACGTCCAGAACATACCTGTTAGTCTGTTTATCAAACGCGGAATGTTGCGATTTCTGCAGAACACCTTGAGAGTCCGCAGGTATAAGGGCGAACTTGAACGTCCGGGTACCATAATGAATAGCTTCCTTGATGGCCAGTAGCTCCGCCGTGTAGACGAAAGTTTCAGGTCGAAGAGCAAACATTTGGAAGGCGCAAATAGAACGGCAAAAGAAGGCATATCCCACACCCGCCTCAGATTTAAAACCGGCCGTGTAGATGTGGGCGTACTGTGGCCATTGTACGCTGAGAGAATGTTCAAGGTCTTGAGTAATGTTGGTCTCCATTTGGAAATCGGACGGCAAGTATGCCTCTGGGGCTGGAGTGAAGAATAGACTAAACGGAAAACGAAAACAGGGGAGTTTCGTAATAACGTAATGACAATTTATTCGGTTTGTTGACCCTCTGACCGAACACGCTATGCTATCGTGATGGCTAACCACGACGCTGTGACTGATGCACAATGCTCAATGTTAAAATTATTGTCCTTGGACCGTTCATTGGGGACAGGTGAAAATGTGTGCCCCAACCGGGACTCGAACCCGGGATCTCCTTCTTACATGGCTGACGCTCTATCCATCTAAGCCACCGAGGGCACAAAGGATAGCGAGACTGCAGGTACCATCTCACGCTCGCCTCCCGCGAGACCCACATTCTCACCTTGTATGTCCACACACTACATTCGTAGAGTCCCACCTTAACACACTCATTACTCGTGGAAGACATTCTTACCAAGTTTCGTAAGAGTTCGCGGAATATGTGTGCATCCGCACAGGAGGAGGAGGTCATGGCCGGTGTTGCTAGAACTATTTACTTATGAGTATGGTGTCTGTTCTTTGGGACATGTGCGAAGGAACAGATACCATATCCGTATATATAAATCTGAGAGGTGTGCGTTGGGTAGTTTCCCCTGTCAGAATGCAGCCCTGAACATCCACCGAAAGTTTAAATGTTAGTAATTGCAGCAATGCACGTTACATCTCAATTTTCTGAAATGTAGTTAACTACATGGATACCTGAACTTCCTGGCAGACTGGAACCGCGACTCCAACCTGAGCCATTTCCACTTCTCTTTCCCATGAAAGGCAAAGGTCTCCAGTTGGAGTCGTGTCCTGGCTCACAAATTTGCCAGGAGTTTTAAAAAATGGGAGAATCTGCCGTTGGGGGGGGGGGGGGGGGGGGGGGGGGGGGAGCGGCGTTGATATTTGGGGGAAGATATCAAACAGCAAGGTCATCGGTCTCTTCGGATTAGGGAAGGGTGGGGAAGGAAGTCGGCGGTGCCCTGTGAAAGGATCCATGCAGGCATTTACCTAAAGCGATTTAGGGAAATCATGGAAAACCTAATTGAAGATGGCCGGACGCGGGATTGAACCGCCGGCCACCGGAATGCTAGTCCAGTGTGCTTTTCTTTAATGATCTCATTCTGTTCTACATTGTTCGTTGAATTTATTCGTGGCGGACGTCCGATGAAACCAATTCCGGTTGTTCGTTGATCCGTTCACTCAGTTTTTTCATTACAGAGGGGCGCTAAACCCCCTGACCGATCACGCTGAGCTACCGTGCCGGCGTGTTCTAACCACTGCGCCACATCGCTCGGTCGGCTAATCTGTTCCGAATCGCGGACGAAGGGGGTGCCACCACACAGCCACAGTGTAACATCGCTTCCCTTCAGACCACCGGTTTTAGCCGCTGTCCGGATTGGCTTGTACTTGGATGGGTGACCATTCCGCTTGCCGAGCGCTGTTGGCGAGTGGGGTGCAGTCAGACCTGGGGAACGCGATTGAGGAGCTCCTTTATTCGGAAGCAGCGGCTCGGGTCACGAAAACTGACAACGGCCGGGAGAGCGGTGTGCTGACCAACGACCCTCCATGTCCGCATCCAGTGACGCCTGCCGGTTGAGGATGACACGGCGATCGGTCGGTGCCGCTGGCACTTCCGAGGCCTGTTGGGACAGTCGTTAAGAGGTACAGCAGCCAGGCCAGAGCAGAACTAACGACGGGAGACAGTGAGGGACGGGCGTCGCCTCAGACACTTCGCCTGGGCGGCGTGTTTAGGTGGCAGGTAGCGGCGGCCGCCGCGTTTGACCTCTGCAAACAAACGCCGGCCGGCGCCGGTCGGGTGTAAGCAACAGACCGCGGGCTCCGCCATTTGTTTAAGGACCGCCTCGCCGTAAAACACTCTACAAGAACTCTGTAATTGCCGATGCTACACAGACGACTGTAAATCTCTCCGCCGAGCAGTAAACCGCCGGCGGTGATATTTTTACTGCGCCGGTCTCTTCCCCGGCGATTGCGTGCCCAACACAGCGGGAACTTGCCGACCGTCTCCGGGAGTCGATGCTGTGGGCACCCAACAGACGCAACAAACTTCGCTCGCAGAAAGTGTAAAGGGACTAATTAGGGCTATGCTGCCAGAGACTGGCGGGCGCAACTAAGGGCTAGGCACTCATTTTCTTGTGGCAACTACTTCTTACTGTTAGATGGTAAACTGATAAGCCTATTGAAAGGTGGCTGTATAAGGCAACTTTCATTTCTGCTGTTTCACACTGCTCACTTATCCGGTATAGGTTGAAAAGACGGTTTTGTGTGTGTTGCACTCCCTTGGCTACAGATTAACCAGATTGCGACTACATATATTTTGTGTATGACTATATAATCTCTTCAGAATATTAGTCTCTGGGATTGTGTGTTTAAATTTGTCGATGAAGGAAGCTGAGACTGCGCCATGTGCTCTTGGCTGTGCAGTGTGCAGTACCAGTATCGATACCTTTCCCCAGAGGTACCTAACAAAGCTGCTTCTTTGAGGTGAGTGAGCGGCAACCTGCGGTTGTTTCCTGATGATGCTGTGGTCTACGGGAACCTGTCGAAGTTGAGTGAATGTAGGGCGATACAAGACGGTTTAGACAGAATTTCTAGTTGCGTTAATGAATGGCAGGTAGCTCTAAACGTAGAAAAATGTAAGTGAGTGAGGATGATCAGGAAAAACAATACCCTAATGTTCGGATACAGTATTAGTACTGACCTGCTTGGCACGATCACGTCGTTTAAATGTCCGGGCATAACGTTGCAGACCAGTATGGAAAGGAAAGAGCATGTGAGGAATGTGGTAGGCAAGGCGAACGGGTGACTTCTGTTCAATGGCGGAAATTTAGGGAGTGTGATTCATATGCGAAGGAGACCGCATATGGGACGCTGGTGCGAACAATTCTTGAGTACTGCTCGAGTGTTTGGAATCCGTACCAGGATTAAAGGGAGACATTGAAACAATTCACAGGCGAGCTGCTCGGATTTGTTACCGGTGGTGGGTTCGAACAACATGCAAGAGTTACAGAGGGGATGTTCTTTTCGAGGAACAGTTTGAAAAAAAAAAAAAAAAACTATGGAAGATGACTACCAAATGATTCTACGACGCCCGCCAACATACATTTCGCGTAAGGACCGCGAATAGAAGACGAGAGAAATTAGGAGTCGTACGGAGGCGCATAGACAGTAGTTTTTCCTCGCTCTACTGGCGATTTGAATAGGAAAGGAAATGGCTCGCAGTGGTATAGGGTACCCTCCGTCACGCACCATAGGGTGCTGCCACCATAGAAAGATTTGAAGTTCCTTGGAAGACTTCTTGGTAAAGTTTTTGGTCCGGTTGGTGGTATGAAATTAATATTCAACTCATTTATTTCACGAAATGTTCCGAAGTGCTCTTTGTTTCATTTCACTCAGTTTTTCAGCTAATTATCATGACGTGCCTCAAGCGTCTTTCTTCATACCGAAAGCCATCATGAACCATTGGCATTGGTCACTCTTTGACTGAATGCCTACGACGTCTTGCTTAAGAATAATCTACCCTCCAAAATTGCAAGAATAATCATACTGCTCAAATCAGTTCTTGTACCCTGATATCACAATGGCGTCCATGTGACGAACCTACGGTGGAAAGTAGTGTGTGGCTAGACTTGCGTATGCCTATTAGGGTTCTTCCCTGCAGCATCGGCTCGCATTCTCGCAGTATAATTACGGAAATGACATCTCGAAATCCGCTATTCCTTTTCTTCCACATCTGAGGCACAACACATTAATATGTGACCAGGTATTAGACTTAACCAGTCTGCAAAAGTTCAAGGTCGGCAGCATTGTCTTTGGTGAAATGAAGTCTTCCAGCGAACATGTTGTCAGATACAAACAAGCAGAACAAAATGTTCTGGATAGTTCATGGCTTTCTGCAGAATCACAAATCGGTTTGATCCACAAGGAGGCTACAATATGCTGTGGTTACCTTTGTTCTTGTTATCCCGCTCCTTCCTCTAACGGATTTTCCCAGATTTACAATATACATTTCTGCCTGATGGTGGAGCTTCTTTAGAACATACCACGAAGATTGTTGAGTCTAGCTTGCCACAGAGGGAGTTTCGATGCTCTGTATATGGTTTCCAAAGGATTTGTTCCTCTCAGAAAGCTATCTGTGGTCTCCATCTTCTGAGCAGATCGTTATGTACATACAGAGGGAGCTGTCTGATATGTTCCATCTTACACTTCTCTGTATTTTCGGGTAATTGAAACTCCGAAAGTATCAGGTAAGAAATACCGGGAGTGAAAGGTTGTGTACTACTTCTGCAGGAATCAGACTGCAGTTAAAAAACTCGCGGACGTGAAACACAGGCAGTAATTGACAAGGGAATGAGACGCCTTTGTGGTAAGTATAACAGTAATTGGGAAAGGGACTCAATGCTCATGGCGAAGAAATAGGAACTGAGGTTTGCCGATGCTATTGTAATTTTGTCAGAGACAGCAAGTGCCTTGGAATAAGAGATTAACGGAATCAATATTGCACTGAGAAGAGGTCACAAAATAGACTTCAACAAAACTAACTAAGACAAGGGTACTGGTCTGTCCTCAAATTAAGTCAGGTTATTCTGCGGGACCTTGATTAGAAAATGGAAGTAAAATTTGTAAAAGAATTTTGCTCTTTAGGGAACAAGGTAATTTACGATGGCTGAATAGGAGAGGATACAAAATACACACTTCCGTCAGCACGAGAATCTTCTTTGACAGAGGCTAATATTTTAACATGGAGCGTAAATTTAAGTGTTAGAAAGACTTTTCTACAAGTTGTTTTTGGTTTCTTGCCTTATACTGAATTAAACGTGTGCTATAATAAATACAGATGAGAAGAAAAAATAAGCTTTTGAAACGTGGTACTACTAACGTATGCAGAGGATTAGATGGGAAAATCGAATGAATAATAAAGTGTGGTTGAATCGAAATGAAGAGAAAGCGGCGTTATGGTATTGCTTATCCAAAGGAGCGACAGCTTTTTAGTACGCATTGGGGGGCACGAGTGAATAGACAGGGGAAGGGTGGGGGTTGGGGAGGTTGTAGAGGGAGACGATGACTTTACTAACATTTAGCAGCTTCAATTATATGTAGGTTGCAGTACGAAGAGGATAGGGTAGATTAGCATGGGGAGCTCTATGAAACCAGTCTTAGGACTGAAGACTGCAGTAATCAAGAACAGAATGAGTAAACTAAAGGAAGCCGTTGAACGACAGACCATGTGAATTGGTTAATGACTCATTAACTCGAGGCTTGTGATCTATGATGTGCTGCAGTGACAGCTGATGCGATGTTTTCGATTGTTTTTCCTGATGTAGTCTGTGACTTATGGCAAACAAACTGTTTTATGGCATTCAGCATTAACTTTTCTCCGATCGTTTAAAGCGATAGTCGTAAAATGTTGACAGTAATCACAGAGACGAGCCTTCAATTGTAAGTGCTTCGCGAAGAAAACAGTTTTGTCGCTTTTGGTTAATAATAGAACACCCAACAGTTCACAGATAATTAAACTCCAGATCTACGCAAGTTTAGTCCCCTGTTACGATAATGTATATGGATTTAGCACTTCCTTGGTCGAATTTATTGAGTATTTCATTAAAAGAACTGACTCGAACTTGTTTTGCAGCTTCGATAAATCTGAACGGAATCCATTGGAAATAAATCTTCTAAATGTTCTTGGAAAATCAAATGTACAACAGTCTCCGACGTGCGTAAAAATGTCTTTGCCTATCAGTAAATTACCTGCCGATCCTCGTCAATCGTATTGTTCACCGAATCGACGCTTTTTCGAACAACCGATTTTGTTAACGAAATTCATCATAGCCGGAAGTACGGTAAGGTCTCATAAATGGTACCACTTCCAGAATTTTTCTGATATCTAATACATATTACCTAAATGTAATACTAATGTTGTGCAGCCCATAAGCTGAAAGTTACGGAAATAAATTTTCTACAGTTTACAAGACGTGACGAAGTAGGTAGAGAGGTAAGAAGTGTTACAATTTGAAGCAGGTCTTCTAAATTGTGTTACTGATGTATAAATTCCAAGACTGAACATTTTCTCAGCAATAGCAAGAAGTACACAAATGTGTTGAGTATGAGCAATATATATTTTAATTTTTAAAATATTAGCAAACAAATATGAGCCCATAATACATATTCTTTATCTAAAATATGTGACTACTCTAATGTCGAAACTGAATAGTTGGGAACAGATAGCAGATGATGTTGATGTGCTTCTTTTTCGTGGAGCTGGAATGGAGGAATTACCTTGTTGGACTACTGATACTCTCCTACGATAGCTTGTTTTGTGGGAGTTGTAGGATTCGGGAGTACATAATATCCATTAGTATGTGTTGATTTTCCATTAGTTTGTTTGACTTTTTGTCCACTCATTTATTTCTGTTCTCTAGCTTTTGATTCTGTATTGGACTTACTCACGGCGAAGCCCGAAATCTGAAACACGTGTGAATCCAATAGCCAGATTCCAGTTTCGGAGAAGCAGCTGTGAGTGTTTTGCGGGGTCGGAGCCCTGCCATATGAGTATCCCAACACCTGAGCAACCTTTGAGTATTATTTCTACCAGGATTTGAGCGAAGTCCCTTTTCAGCTACTTGTTTACAATAAGTTGAAAGTGTCTTTAAAAATGAAACGTCTGATGGCTGTTGCCTATGTGTGGTGTATGGTGGGTACTGTTACCTGTAGCTAGAGAGCAGTCCAATTATTATATCAGTTGTTAAAACATGTACAGGAACAGAATCTTAGAATATGTGGTATAATATGTAATGAAAGTGGTGATAAAATATATCACCTGACAACCAGTGACGTCTCCTCGTGATCATCTGTGACTGGTGCGATGGCGTCTTCCATCTCAATGGCGGGAGAGCACCATCATTCCGAAGCTCAAACCCGGTAGAAACCTGCGTGATGTGGAAAGCTATCGGCATAGCAGCCTCACCAACGTTCTTTGTAAGCTGCTGGAATGTTTGGTGTGTCGCAGTTTGGGTTGGGTCCTGGAGCCAAGTGGCCTACTGGCTCCATGCCAGGTCGGTTCCCGTATGGTCGTTCTACCACTAATAATCTTGTATCCCTCGAGTCTGCCATCTGAACAGCCCTTTCCAGACGCCAGCACCTTTATTCTGTCTTTTTTGACTTACTAAAATCTTACGACATGAACTGGCGGCATCATATCCTTGCCACAGTATATGAGTGGAGACTCCGAGGCCCTCTCTCGATTTTTATCCATAACTTCGTGTCGCTTCGTACTTTCTGTGTTCAAGTTGGTGCCTTCTATAGTTCCCCTCTATCCAGGAGAATGGAGTGGTGCAGGGCTCTGTATTGAGTGTATCTCTATTTCTAGTGGCTATTAATGATCTAGCAGCAGTTGTAGGGCTGTCCGTCTCACTTTCACTGTATGCAGACGACTTCTGCATTTCGTACTGCTCCACCAGTACTTTTGTTGCTGAGTGGCTTCTACAAGGAGCGGAGCCATCTACAAGGCACAGACATGGACTCTAGCTCAAGGTATCTAGTTTTCGGCCTCAAAGTCGTGCGATATGCACTTCTGACGGCGTCATATCTTTCATCCGGAACCAGAACATTACCTTAATGATGATCCATTCACTGTACTGGAGACATATCGATTCTTAGAACTGGTTTCCGACGCCCGATTGACGTGGCTTCATATTCGCTAGTTGAAGCAGAGGTGCTGGGACCACATCAATGCCCTCCACTGCCTGAGCAACTCCAACTGGGGTGCAGATCGCTCTACGCTGCTGCAGCTCTACAGAGCCCCTGTTCAATCCCGCCTTTGCTATGGGAGTCTGGTTTACAGTTCGGCAGCTCCCTCAGCATTACGTTCACTGGACCCAGTGCACCACTGTGGCGTTCACCTAGCCACAGGAGTTTTTCGAACGAGTCCAGTGACGAGCGTCCTGGTGGAGGCCAGAGTCCCTCCATTGCAGGTTAGGCGTTCACAACTGCCGGCCAGTTATGTTGGGCACGTTTGTAGTTCTCCTGCAAATCCGAATTACCATCTCCGTTTCCCGCCCACAGGGGTTCATCTCTTGCATCGGTGGCTGAGGTCAGGGCTTCCAATTGCAGTTCATGTCTGATCCCTTCTTTCCGAACTGTAGTCCCTGCCTTTACCACCTGTACTTGAGGTCCATTCACGTACACCTCTATGATGTACACGGTTTCGCCTGGACTTTTCACATGGCCTGAGCACTCGGTTAACACTGCAGCTATCCATTGCCACTTGCTCTCGATTCTTCACATGTACTGAGCCCATTAAGTGATTTACACCCGTGTCTCAATAGCTGATGATCACGTCAGCTTCGCATATGTCTATGGAGGACATATTGAACAGCATTCCTTGCCCAATAGCTGCAGTGTTTTCGCTGCTGAGCTGGTGGCTGTATCTTGTGCTGTTGAGCACATCCGTTCATGCCCTGGGAAGTAGTTTCTACTTGAGCAGGCTACAAGCTATCGACCTCCGCGGCCGCCGAGGCGACCAGCTCTTCACCCGTTTCGTTCCCCCTTTTTTCTGACTAGCGATGGCTTTGTTACATTGGAACATAAGAGGTATCCGATCCAATCGGGAGGAATTACAACTGCTCCTCCGCCTGCACTGTCCGTTCGTCCTTGGTCTCCAGGAAACCAAGTTGCGCCCAACTGACCGTATTGCTTTTACCCACTATACCTCGGAGCGGTCTGACCTCACCCCTGTGGACGGTATTCCAGCTCATGGTGGGGTCATGTTGCTCGTTCGGGACCATGTCTATTACCATCTCATCCCATTGACCACCCCACTCCAAGCAATAGCTGTCCGTATTACTCATTCTGCCTTTACTTTTTCTGTTTGTACTGTCTACACTCCATCGTCATCCGCAGTTAGTCGGGCTGACATGATGCACCTGATTGCTCAGCTTCCTCCGCCGTTTTTATTGTTTGGCGACTTCAATGCCCATCATCCCCTTTGGGGCTCTCCTGCATCCTGTCAGAGAGGCTCCCTCTTGGCGGATGTCTTCAGCCATCTCAATCTTGTCTGCCTCAACACTGGCGCCCCGACTTTCCTCTCGGACTCTACTCACACCTACTCCCACTTGGACCTCTCGATCTGTTCTACCACTCTTGCCCGTCGGTTCGAGTGGTATGTCCTTTCTGACACCTATTCGACCGACCATTTCCCCTGTGTCGTTCGTCTCCTGCACCACACCCCATCCCCACGTCCTTCGAGCTGGAACATACCGAAAGCTGACTGGGGACTTTACTCCTCCCTGGCGACCTTTCCGGACCACGATTTTCTCAGTTGTGACAGTCAGGTCGAATACCTCACGGCTGTTATCATCAATGCTGCCGAACGTTCAATTCCTCGTACTACCTCTTCCTCACGTCGCGTTTCCATCCCCTGGTGGAATGAGGCTTGTAGAGATGCTATCCGTGCTCGACGACGTGCTTTACGCACCTTTCGTGCCATCCTACGTTGCCGCATTGTATTGGATACAAACGACTCCGAGCGCAATGCCGTAGAGTCATCAAAGACAGAAAAAAAGCTTGTTGGGCCTCTTTCACCAGATCATTTAACAGTTTTACTCCCTCTTCTGTCGTGTGGGGTGGCCTGCGCTGGCTGTCGGGCATTAAGGCCCACTTCTCGGTACCTGGCCTGACTTCAGGTAATGAGGTACTTGTTGATCCTGTGGATGTCTCCAACGCCTTCGGCCGCTTTTTCGCGGAGGTTTCAAGCTCCGCCCATTACCACCCTGCCTTCCTTCCCAGGAAAGAGGCAGAAGAGGCTCGGCGACCTTCCTTCCACTCGCTGAATCTGGATAATTGTAATGCCCCCTATACTATGCGGGAACTCGAACGTGCACTTACACTGTCCCGGTCCTCTGCTCTGGGTACAGATGCCATTCACGTTCAGATGCTGACACACCTTTCTCCGGCAGGCAAAAGCTTTCTACTTCGTACCTACAATCGCGTCTGGACCGAAGGTCAAGTCGCCATGCGTTAGCGTGACGCCGTCGTTGTTCCTATACCCAAACCCGGGAAGGATAGACACCTTCCTTCTAGTTACCGCCCCATTTCTCTTACAAGCTGTGTCTGTAAGGTGATGGAGCGCATGGTTAACGCTCGGTTAGTTTGGATTCTTGAATCTCGACGGCTACTTACCAATGTTCAATGCCGCTTTCGTCGCCTCCGCTCCGCTGTTGACCACCAAGTGACCTTGACGACATTCATCAAGACCAGCTTTTTGCGTAAGCGCCAAACGGTAGCCGCGTTCTTCGATTTCGAGAAGGCTTATGATACCTGTTGGAGAGGAGGTATCCTCCGCACTATGCACAGGTGGGGTCTACGCGGTCGCCTGCCCCTTTTTATTGATTCCTTTTTAACAGATCGAAAGTTTAGGGTACGTGTGGGTTCCGTATTGTCCGACGTCTTCCTCCAGGAGAACGGAGTGCCTCAGGGCTCCGTCTTGAGCGTAGCCCTTTCTGCCATAGCGATCAATCCAATTATGGATTGCATTCCACCAAATGTCTCAGGCTCTCTTTTTGTCGATGACTTGGCGGTCTACTGCAGTGCCCAGAGAACATGCGTCCTGGAGCGCTGCCTTCAGCGTTGTCTTGACAGATTGTACTCATGGAGTGTGGCTAATGGCTTCCGGTTCTCTGAAGAGAAGGTTTGCGTCAACATTTGGCGATATAAAGCGTTCCTTCCACCATCCTTACATCTCGGTCCCGTTGTTCTCCCATTCGTGGAAACAACTAAGTTTCTAGGGCTTACACTGGACAGGAAACTTTGTTGGTCTCCACACGTCTCTTATTTGGCTGCCCGTTGTACACGTTCCTTAATGTCCTCAGAGTTCTTAGTGGTTCATCTTGGGGAGCGGATCGCACTGTCCTGCTTCGTTTGTATCGGTCAATCGTCCGATTAAAGCTGGATTATGGGAGCCTCGTCTACTCGTCTGCTCGGCCATCCCTCTCACGCCGTCTCAACTCCATCCCCCACCAGGAGTTACGTCTTGCGAACGGAGCATTCTACACTAGTCCCGTCGAGAGTCTTTATGCTGAAGCTGCCGAATTACCATTGACCTACGGGCGCGACGTACTGCTTTGTCGATATGCCTGCCGGCTGTTGTCAATGCGCGACCACCCCTCTTATCAGTCCTTCTTCGCCTTCTTCGCCCATACCGTCAGTATGGGTTGACGTGTCTGCCCTGCTGCCCCCTGGAGTCAGCTTTCGTCGCCTGCTTCGACAATTGGATTTCGCCCTCCCTACCACCTTCAGAGAGGGTGAGAGCCCGACACCGCCTTCGCTCCAGGCTCCGGTTCATATTCATCTCGACCTCAGCTCGCTCCCGAAGGAGGGTACTCCGGCTGCAGTGTATTGCTCACGGTTTGTGGAACTTCGTGCGCGACTTGCTAGTCACACCTTTATTTACACTGATGGTTCCAAAACTGACGATGCTGTCGATTGTGCCTTTGTCGTCGGGGCCGTCACCTTTAAATACCGGGTCCTCGACCAGTGTTCCACATTTACGGCCGAGCTTTTTGCTCTCCATCAGGCCGTTCAGTATGCCCGCCACCACCACCATTCTGATACTCAGTGCTCTTCAGAGCCTTGGAGTTCCATATCCGGTCCCTTGGTGCAACGGATCCAGCAGTCCCTCCATTCTTTTGCTGATGATGGCTCTCCTGTCAGCTTTCTGTGGGTTCCCGGCCATGTAGGAGTGCCTGGGAATGAGGCTGCTGATGTTGCAGCCAAGGCTGCAGTCCTCCTGCCTCGGCCAGCCTCCCATTGTGTCCCGTCATCTGTCATTAGCGGGGTTGTTTGTAAGAGGCTTGTGCCATTGTGGTGGGATACTTGGTCATCACTTCAAGGAAACAAGCTCCGGGCCGTAAAACCGTTCCCAACTGCTTGGACAACCTCCTCCCTACCGTCTCGGCGAGAAGAGGTCCTTCTGACCAGGTTGCGGATTGGGCATTGCCGGTTTAGCCACCGCTACCTGCTCTCTGCTGACCCAGCTGCGCAGTTCCCTTGTGGTCATGCATTGACAATGCGCCATGTTTTATTGTCGTGTCCCCGTTTTAGTCAATCTCGTGTTGTCCTGTCTCTGCCACCTACTTTACAGGATATTTTAGCTGATGACGCTCGAGCAGCTGCTCGTGCTCTTCGTTTTATTACTTTGACTGGCTTGTCCAAACACATCTAACTCTTTCACTTATGTTATCTGCATCTTTGTAAGAACTTTCTGATGCCCCCCCCCCCCCCCCTCTTGAGTTTTACTATATTCTATAATTGTGACTGGGCGTAATGACCTCAGTAGTTGAGCGCCCTTAAACCCCAAACAAAAAAAAAGCTATCGACCGGTGTTATGCTCAGCATCCTTTGGTAGCGACGATCCAGGAGTCCATCTACGCCCTGGAACGGTCCAGTCGTTCTGTGGTGTTTGTGTGGCCCCTAGGCCACATCGGAATCCCAGGAAATAAACTTGCCAACAGGCTGGTCAACAGGCTACACGGAAACCACTTTTGTAGATCGGAATCCCTGTAACTGACCTGTGATCATTATTACGCCTCAAGGTTTTGCAGCTTTGGGAGACAGAACAGCATAACCTCAGTACGCATAATAAACTACGTGCCATTAAGGAGACTATGAATGTGTGGGAGACCTTCACTGGGACCTCTAGCAGGCATTCTGTGGTTCTCTGTCGTCTCCACATTGGCCACGCTTGGGTGACATGTGGCTACCGCCTGTGCCGAGATGGCCCACCTCAGTGTCGGTGCTGCGGCCAGCTGACAGTGGCCCATGTCTTGTTGAGCTGTCTGTCTTTGTCTGCCCTATCACGCACTCTACAGTTACCAGACTCGTTACCATTTATTTTAGCTGACAACGCCTGATCGGCTAATTATTTTTGTTTTATACTTGACGGTGGGTTTTATGATTCTATATAAGTTTTCGCTCTTATTCTTTGTCCCTTAGCGTTCTCCACTCTAATGCTTTTAGGCCGGATATTTTAATGTGTCGCAGTGAGTCTGGCTTTTCCTTTTTATTCGCATGGTCGGCCAGCCAAGGTCATCTGCTCTCTTCTTTTTATCCCTTCTACCTGTTTCTTGCTTCTCTCTATGGTTTTCTTTCCCTGTTTTGCCAATAGTAGTGTTGGTTGTCCTTCTGTGGTTCTTCTGGTTCTATTTTCCTGTTACTGCACTGTAAGTCTCCTGCTTTTCCTCTTTCCCTTGTGTTATTATTTTACCGGGAACAAGGGACCAATGACCTCACAGGTTGGTCCCTCCCCCCCCTCCTTTAATCTAACCAACCTTTTCACGGGACCTGTAATGCGAGGTTAGTTGGTGGCTGACAGGGCACCCACAGAAGTGACGTCAAGAGGACGCAACACATAGCAGGAAGTTTTATTATTTCTTTTATAAAATGGGGGTGGAAATAGTTTGTTTTTCTTTTTTGTTTTTTTTTGGAAGGATGTCTTGTTAAAGAAACAGTATTACGCCATTGGCTGTCCGACGTACCCTGAGAGAGGATTGGTGGTAAAGCTTTTCCTTGCAGGAAGAAGGGAGCAGTCAGTTCTTTACTGACTTAGAAAGACTTTGTCTCTGGGTCCCGCGCCGAACACATCGGAACGCACTAGTCTGTTCTCTCATCTAGCCTCACCTGTTAGAGTCCACACCAGAGTGCTAGAGTGATACTACCGTCTAACTGCATGACAGCCAGACCAGACATGGTGTAACCACAATGCTTGTATTACACTGAGGAGTATGGTTAGCTCCGGCGTATTAAGACAATAGAGAATTCGAAGTTAAGATTGGTGTTTCATTGTTTCACGTTCGTCAGTGCATCGTCAGATCTATGGGTGTCGCTGCTACTGCATTCAGAAAACAGTCGCTGTAATTGTAGTATAGTGAGGTTCAGATAAATTTCACAAAGTCATATGGGAGATTATTAAGCAGTTCTCATTCCTGTGAATAACTTTCCCAACCGATAGTTCCAATTTTATAATTCCAATGGTTGCGTCTGTGATTGTAACATTAGTAATTTCGTGATTGTTTTGTATGCTTTACGAGTCTAGCTCTTTTTGTAATAAACTAGAGATTTCATTTAAACCTTTTGTTTTATTATCACATTTAATATTTTCCAATGATACAAAGCCAATTCTCCACCTGAAGATCCACTGCTAGGGCCACAATATTTCGTAGAGTCAACCAATCCGTTGGGTACATTAATTTGATCATTGTCTCTAGTGGGTGTGCCTGTATCACGATTAAATCTTACTCATTTAAATTCACTTAAAGACACGCGGGGTCTTGCAATTTTCTACACTGAAAATAACAATGTTCATCAGAGAGGTGCACGAAATGGAGACCCCTTCTGTCGTAAGCTCCTGCGAAACTAACTTCACCGCTACCGTGCGGGTAGACAGGTGTATCAGGCCTTAAAAATAAGGGTAGCGTTCACGCAAAATACTTCGCGTGTCGTGTTGTTGGCACAGCCAGAGAAACAGTTGAAATGAGGCAGTCCGTGTTCTCCGCTGATGCGGCGCGCGGTCTGTGTGTGTGTGTGTGTGTGTGTGTGTGTGTGTGTGTTCTGCTACAAGACGCCTTCTGTGACAGGAAAACGGAGGCGTCTAATTAATGTACCTGTGCTCCTAGTAAAGCCCGTCACGACGCGTCTCAAAGTGGAGCGGCTCAGCCGCCAAGTGCGCCGAGCCCTTCCCCCTCTTGCAGTTCGAGCTACAACGGGAGGAAATGCTGTCACCGAGCTCTCTTCCCTCTGCGACTGTTTCTGCACCGCATCTGCTGAAGTGTCAGCCAGATATAAACGTCTTGGAAACAGAGAGAGAAAGCCGTAAGGTCTCGCCTGTTACGAAAGCTTCGCTGACACGTTACGTAGCGTCTAGCAGTTGAATAAAATGTCATTTTTTGTCCTGTGTACCAACTCTGTAGTTATGTGGATTCATATAGTAAAAATGTAGTCATTTCTCTTTTCATTACCCTCTATCTTGAATGGTTCGCGAATGTGAACACATGCTCTATTGATTCAGTTTCTACAGGGTGTCTAGGGCAAAACAAAGTACGAGAATCTGTGATCGTTGTTTGTACGATGTAACAGAATCATTTATGATGTACATAGTTGCTAACATTACACATCAGGGGGAACCAAAACAACGTGTAAGGTTGATACACTTCACTGTGCCGCGACTCTAACAAGGTAGAGCTCAACCTTACTTTGGACATTCTGTTCGTGAACAACTGCCTGAGACGTTGCCTGAGCGGTATGATTACAACACACATCAACCGGACGTGAGTGCACAAGCTCGCTCGCTCTCTTTCTCTCTCTCTCTCTCTCTCTCTCTCTCTCTAGTCATGTGAAATCATGGATTAGGCAGGAGGGAAATACCTTCAGAAATCAAGAATTTGAACCGTGATTTTTATTCCAAAAATATTCTCAAGAATTTATTTTATTTACTAGCGATTTATCAAGAACATTAACACAGTTCATCACACTATGTAAGCATGGAAATAGTTGCAGTGAGTAACTGATGTAATCATAACCAAATTCCTTTTAACAAATGGGAATTTTATTCACTTTAATAGTGCCAAACTCTTCTTTTTTTTAAAGAAACAGATTTAAAATTGTAACCAAAAGCACCCTCTAAATATCACAGTTACAATTTATTCAGAGGCAGACAGGAACAAGTTTTGACTGTATACGCTTTCGGGCAGAGAACCTTGACGCTCCCTTTTGGCACGGCCGTAGGTACGATCGCTCACAACAGCCTCTGAAAGACTACACTGGTGCAGATCTGCAACACACCAGATAACTTTAAACTAAGAGTTTTAACAATTTACACAAGCACACAAACTATGCACCTCCCCGGTAGGAGGGATGGAAATGGTACAAAACACTAACAATTAAAATATTAACCCTGCCACCGAAGGTGCAACTTGATTTTAATTTCTAAGAAAAGTCCTACGGTGAAAGGGTGGCAACTTTATATACTAAAATGATCATTTAAATAAAAGCCCATGAAATGCAATCTTATATAAAATTCTACAAGGTTGGCGAAAGAATAGTTAAGATGCTCTACAGTACACAGATATCGCCTCTCAAGATCATAGACAATAATAGCAAAGTTTCAAGAGATCAAAACATATTTCAGGTATCAGGGCGCTACACCCCAAGCAATAAATTCGTTAACACACCAAATCCGAAAAACATGACAGAGGCAGTTACTAACGTACATCAGATTCATAGGGAGATTACCGCACAACCTGAGCCGCAGGTTGCTCTAACCCGCCCCTACTCCACAAGGGAAAACGGACCACCCAATTTATAAACAACCACCTTCCCGCAGGTGGGCAAACGGAGAAGAATGGTGGGACGACCCCAAAGCAAAACGGCTGGTGACCACACCAATAAAACAGTTAGGATTTAACAAATAAATGAAACAAGTTACTTAACTTCTAATAAACTGCGATTTCTCGAGAAGACGTGGCGCACCACCCCCAAATCGCTCTCCCGAACCGTCCGCTGCCAGCTGCTTCAACGGACGCAGGAAGGCGCGCCGATCTCCCGTCTCACGGCGTCGCAGCTCGCACCAGCCAGAGCGATGTTGTGGGTTGACTCCTGTTTCTCTCGTGTCGACCGCGAAGTCATTACTCCTCGCTATACGCCGCGGCCCACTGGACTCACGTGGCGACCTCACATGCGCCGACGCTCAAGACGGACAAGTCATCTTTCGCCTCAGTGCGCGACCATCCAACCGATCGATCCAACCGCCAATGACCATTGCCTGAGCAAACTGGAGCAGACTGGCGGCCTAACGCACACTCAGATGCAGGAACTAAGCCCGGACCGGGCGACCAGTCGCTGAGTACTCTTACTGGCGGGGTGGAAAGACTCATTTTGCCAACTTTAAAAGTTGTATCGAACGACAGACAGACACTAACTGCCTAACAAATGCGGACGAGAGACACACTAGCAAGCTGGGAATGAGAGACTGACCCAGACTGAGCGACTGGCGAGCTCATAGCGCTCCTTAAATGCATGTGAACAGGCAACCTTTCTCCTTTCCCACCAGAGGGAGACACCAAAGCTGCGATTGCCACAGCGGCGCCACCGCCAGAAACGGAGAGCGACTGCTTCACACTACGCGCTGCGGAACGCTCTTCCATAAACCAAGTTTTACCACGGCTCAGAATGTTGTACTTCAGACAGTGAAAGGTACAAATGTTCAGATGGATGGTTATTACCTAACTGTCTGTCTAATGAATCATGGTTGCAAAACTGCTTTGATGCGGCTCTCCATGCTTCAGTAAAGCTGCATGCCCTCGGGAAAAATTACGGCTGTAGTTTCCCCTTGCTTTCAGCCGTTCGCAGTGCCAGCACAGCAAGGCAGTGATGGTTAGTGTTCCAAGGCCACATCAGTCAGTCATCCAGACTGTTGCCCCTGCAGCCGCCGAAAAGGCTGCTGCCCATCTTCAAGAACCACACGTTTGTCTGGCCTCTCAACAGATACCCTCCGTTGTGGTTGCACCTACGGTACGGCTATCTGTATTTCTGAGGCTCGCAAGCCTCCCCACCAACGGCAAGGTCCATGGTTCATTGGGAGGGGGAGGGGTTGCAAAATACTGACACGAATTACTCAGAGAAGAAGAAACTAAAAAGGGCGATGTAGGGGAAGCTCTGTCTAGCTCACTGACAAACACAAACACGCTAGGCAATACTGACCCTACGATTTATCTTAGAAGACAGGTTCAAGACAGACAGAAATACGTTTATAGCATTTGCAAATGCATAGATAGTGAGACAGGGAGATGGCCTGTCACCCATTTTATTTAACGCTATTTTAGAGAAAATAATCAGGACGTGGGACAAAGGAGTCAATGGGGTAAAGATGGGGAGAGAGAAAAATAGAACCACCAACATAAAATGTCTGGCCTTTGCCGGCGATATAGCCATCATTACAAATGACAGAAAAGAAGCCAGAGAAGCCCTAGAGATATTGCATGAAATCGCAGCCAGAACAGGACTACAAATATCATATGAAAAAACACAGTACGTGGACACAAAATCTGCATACAGAAGCCCATTGGTAACAAAGTACGGAAAAATAACACAAGTAGAAAGTTTCAAATACCTGGGAGAGATTATACAGAAAACAGGACTGAATTCAACAGCCAATGAAGAAAGGGCTACAAAACTACAAAAAGCATACAGACTTACATGGAAGCATTACAATAAAAGAAATATTTCCATCAATGCCAAATTAAGACATTACAAAACAGTAGTCTTACCTGAGGCCTTATATGCCTCAGAAACAACAGTAATCAGAGGAAGAACTAAAATCAAGGAAATGGAAAAGCAAGAGAGGAAAATTCTGAGAAAGATCTATGGGCCAGTTCAGAGACGGGGGATCTGGATAAAGAGACCAACAAAGAAATTGTACAAACAGGCAGAGACAATTACAGACAATATCAGAAAAAGAAGGGCAAAATTCTATGGGCACATTCGTAGGATGAATGAAAATAGGCTGACCAAGAAGATTTTTAACATAGTGGTGACGAATAAGGTGAAAACTAATTGGGTAAAGGAAACCATGGAAGACCTTAAAAATCTAAACATCTCCACAGAAGAAATATCAAACAGAGGAAAATACAGATAAAAAATCAACAAACAGAAATTCTATGAAACACCAAAAAAGAAGAAAGCAGGAAAGAAGTGGACAGAAGAGAGGAAGAAGAAGCACAGTGAATTTATGAGAGGTTTTTGGGAAGAGAAAAGAAAGAGACAGAAAAAAGTGCCATGAATTTGAAATGTACCAATTTATGTACCATATGGTCATTGTGAATATTGATTGTGTTTTAAAGCTCTCCTCAATGGGGAATTAACGATAATAATAATAATAGATAGCTTTTGTGACAATGTTGAGTGGAACACATTCCTTGAACTCCTAAAAGGAGCAGGGGCAAAATGCACGGGGCGAAAGGTTATCTACAGCTTGCAAAAAAAAAAGTTAAAAATGTCAATAGTCATGAATGTGTAACAGTTACTGAGAAGGGGGTGAGACAGGGTTGTAATCATACCCGACGTTGTTCAATCTTCACACTGAACAAGCAGTAGAGAAAGGGAATTATTTAATGTTGAGGAAGACGAGTTCGTATTTTGTGCATTTTCGGGTTTACCTGTTCTACCGTCATCTCAGACTAAATAGTAAAAATGTTAATATCTTCGCTCTTGAGCGTATTAATCGACAAATACGTACAGACATACCTTCACCTCTTAAGATTTGTATCATGCTCACGAAAATGTGATATATGCAGTACGTAGAGTCACACTTCCCAAACTAGAAGTTACTGTGTGGCGTACGTACTTCCCTTACTCATCTTCGAAGAGCAAAGACGCAATTACGATGAAGTGACTAAAGCTCCGTCCAATGGAACAGTTTAAGGACGTGGCAAGGGCATACTGTTAGCATGCTGCTTTATTTCCGGCGTATCTGGGCTTCAGTTGTCCATATCTAAAACAATGATAATCGCATTGCTCAAACCTGTGCCATGAAATGTTCCATTCAGGTGTGTTCTAATAATTTCAAATGGTTGAAATGGCTCTAAGCACAATGGGACTTAAAATTTAAACCTAAGGACATCACACACATCCATGCCCGAGACAGGATTCGAACCTGCGACCGTAGAAGCAGCGGGGCTCCGGACTGAAGCGCCCAAAACTACTCGCCTACAGATGCCGACGAACACGCTGCAGAGCATATTTCGCCGTCCATGATGATCACACACCCGATTAAAGATCATGTCCACGTTACTATCATAAATAGCGGTATAATTATTGTCTCTGCATAAAAGTGTCATTTCTTTTCGCCTCATTGTGTGTTTCTGCCAGTAACCTTTGTACTGTACTACGGCAGTTCTGTCTGTCTCTACGGTCGAAGTTTCATCGAGCCATGTTACTTGGCAGTGACATACAGGGTGTTACAAAAAGGTACGGCCAAACTTTCAGGAAACATTCCTCACACACGAATAAAGAAAACATGTTATGTGGACATGTGTCCGGAAACGCTTAATTTCCATGTTAGAGCTCATTTTGGTTTCATCAGAACGTACTGTACTTCCTCGATTCTCCGCCAGTTGGCCCAATTGAAGGAAGGTAATGTTGACATCGGTGCTTGTGTTGACATGCGACTCATTGCTCTACAGTAGCATCAACAGGTTAGAGTTCATCACGAACGTGGTTTTGCAGTCAGTGCAATGTTTACAAATGCGGAGTTGGCAGTTGCCCATTTGATGTTTAATTAGCACGGTGCAATAGCCGTGGCGCGGTACATTTGTATCGAGACAGATTTCCAGAACGAAGGTGTCCCGATAGGAAGACGTTCGAAAAAATTGATCTGCGTCTTAGGGAGCACGGAACATTCCAGCCTATGACTCGCGACTGGGGAAGAACCAGAACGACGAGGACACCTGCAATGGACGAGGAAATTCTTCGTGAAGTTGACGTAACCCTAATGTCAGCGTCAGAGCAGTTGATGCTGTACAAGGTAACGTTGACTACGTCACTGTATGCAGAGTGCTACTGGAGAACAAATTGTTTCCGTACCATGTACAGCGTGTGCAGACACTATCAGAAGCTGATTGGCCTCCACGGGTACACTTCTGGGAATGGTTCATCCAGCAATGTGTCAATCCTCATTTCAGTGCAAATGTTCTCTTTACGGATGAGGCTTCATTCCAACGTGATCAAATTGTAAATTTTCACAATCAACATGTGTGGGCTGTCGAGAATACACACGCAATTGTGCAATCACGTCACCAACAGATTTTCCGTGAACATTTGGGCAGGCATTGTTGGTGATGTCTTGATTGGGCCCCATGTTCTTCCACCTACGCTCAGTGGAGCTCGTTATAATGATTTCATACGGGATACTCTACCTGTGCTGCTAGAACATGTGCCTTTAAAGGTACGACACATGTGGTTCATGCACGACGGAGCTCCTGCACATTTCAGTCGAAGTGTTCGTACGCTTCTCAATAATAGATTCGGTGACCGATGGATTGGTAGAGACGGACCAATTCCATGGCCTCCACACTCTCCTGACCTAAACCCTCTTGAGTTTCATTTATGGGGGCATTTGAAAGCTCTTGTCTACGCAACCCCGGTACTAAATGTAGAGACTCTTCGTGCTCGTATTGTGGACGGCTGCGATACAATAGGCCATTCTCCAGGGCTGCATCAACGCATCAGGGATTCCATGCGACGGAGGGTCGGATGCATGTATTCTCGCTAACGGAGAGAACATTTCCTGTAGCAAAGTGTTTGAAGTCACGCTGGTACGTTCTGTTGCTGTGCGTTTATATTCCATGATTGATGTGATTTGAAGACGAGTAATAAAATAAGCTCTAACATGGAAAGTAAGCGTTTCAGGACACATGTCCACATACCATCTTTTCTTTATTTGTGTGTGAGGAATGTTTCCTGAAAGTTTGGCCGTACCTTTTTGTAAGACCCTGTATAATGAGAAAGTTACTTTCGCCCTTAAGGCTTGCACACCATTGTATTACGTCATATTGGTTTCTTTCGTCTTCCACATATACGACTATCTCCTGACGATAGATTCACGTAACTAACAGCGCATCTGGTCTACTCTGACGAAATAATCGTGACCTGCACTAATTTTGGGTCTTGCACGTCTGTGTGACTCGTTAGCCATCGAATGCGGATATCGCTGGTGGGGAATTACTTCTCCACGGCTTAACCGGGACCAGAGTTACAGATATTTGGAGGCTTATACAAGAACAAGGAACGAATTTTTTTTTTCAAATATACAAATTCACGCCTTGATTGACACCATGACATGAAATTTACAGGCTGAATATATAGATTTCACACCGTATAGAAATCTCATTTTCCAGAATTCGTATGTAATTCTCCGGTACCAGTCATTCGTGTATTGCCATGTACGTCAACCTGAGATGCGAAATGCATATTAACCACACATACTTTCTCAGAAGTTAAACACGTTTCAGAGGGAAATGTCTTCATGTGTTTCAATTGATAATCATCTGTTTATTCAAGGTTTCAATAGGGAATGACCAACTATTGTTATATAAGTTTTTATTTTCGTTATTAAAAACATGAGTTTTGAAGTACCCGGCGCCGATACGTGACGAACTAACGTCATGACGAAAGCCACTTTAATGTACACAGAAAACGAAATCAAATATGGAGAGAAAAACGGAAAAAGATATTTTTCTTTTATCAATGAAATTATATTGACAGCCTGTAGTCACGTTAACTGACTTCAGTAAATCAACTAGAGAAATAAGGCAGAGAGATCTGGTGAAACCGATTAAAAACGAGTTTAACGTATGGAGGCGCTTTTGATCTTCCAGCCATCGACGTAATTCATTTCAAAAACTGTACATTTTTGATCGATGTTCAGTGTTTAACGGATTTAAAGACCACAGAAGCACAAGTCACTGAACAAACTACCCACGCCTTGGAGCAGAATATAGGATAGCATATTCACAAGAGTCATATACTACTGGCCATTAAAATTGCTACATCATGAAGAAATGAAGAAACGGGTATTCATTGGACAAATATACAGGGTGATTCAAAAAGAATACAACTTTAAAAATGTGTATTTAATGAAAGAAACATAATATAACCTTCTGTTATACATCATTACAAAGAGTATTTAAAAAGGTTTTTTTTCACTTAAAAACAAGTTCAGAGATGTTCAATATGGCCCCCTCCAGACACTCGAGCAATATCAACCCGATACTCCAACACGTTCCACACTCTCTGTAGCATATCAGGCGTAACAGTTTGGATAGCTGCTCTTATTTCTCGTTTCAAATCATCAGTGGTGGCTGGGAGAGGTGGCCGAAACACCATATCCTTAACATACCCCCATAAGAAAAAATCGCAGGGGGTAAGATCAGGGCTTCTTGGAGGCCAGTGATGAAGTGCTCTGTCACGGGCTGCCTGGCGGCCGATCCATCGCCTCGGGTAGTTGACGTTCCCTGTAAACTGTTTATACCAACGTTTAATACACCACCTATCAGGAGGTTTAACACCATACTTCGTTCGAAATGCACGCTGAAGAACTGTCGTCGATTCACTTCTGCCGTACTCAATAACACAAAAAGCTTTCTGTTGAGCTGACGCCTAGTCAACAGCGCCTCAAGCGAACAAATGTACAACTAAATGAAACTTTATAGCTCCCTTAATTCGCCGACAGATAGTGCTTAGCTCTGCCTTTTGTCGTTGCAGAGTTTTAAATTCCTAAAGTTGTGGTATTCTTTTCGAATCACCCTGTATTATACTAGAACTGAAATGTGATTTCATTTTCACGCAATTTGGGTGCATAGATCGTGAGAAATCAGTACCCAGAACCACATTCTCTGGCCAAAATAACGGCCTTGATACGCCTGGGCATTGAGTCAGAGATTGGATGGCGTGTACAGGTATAGCTGCCCATACGGCTTTAACACGATACCACTTTTCATCAAGAGTAGTGACTGGCGTATTGTGAAGAGCCAGTTGCGCGGCCACCATTGACCAGACGTTTTCAATTGGTGAGAGATCTGGAGTATGTGCAGCAGTCGAACATTTCTGTATCCAGAAAGACCCATACAGGTCCTGCAACATGCGGTCGTGCATTATCCTGCTGAATTGTACGGTTTCGCAGGGATCGAATGAAGCCACGGGCCGCAACACATCTGAAATGTAACGTCCACTGTTCAAAATGACGTCAATGCAAACAAGAGCTGAACGCGACGTGTAATCAATAGCACCCCATACCATCACGCTGGGTGATACGCCAGTATGGCGATGACGAATACACGCTTCCAATGTGCGTTCACCGCGATGCCGCCAAACACGGATGTGACCATCATGATGCTGTTAACAGAACCTGGATTTATCCGACAAAATGACGATTTGCCATTCGTGCATCCAGGTTCGTCGTTGAGTACACCATCGCAGGCACTCCTGTCTGTGATGCAGCGTCAAGAGTAACGGCAGCCATGATCTCCGAGCTGATAGTCCATGCTGCTGTAAACGTCGTCGAACTGTTCGTGCCAATGGTTGCTGCCTTCCAGACGTCTCCATCTGATGACTCAGGGATCTAGACGTGGCAGCACGATTCATTACAGCCGTGCGGATAAGATGCCTGTCATCTCGACTGCTAGTGATACCAGGCCATTGGGATCCAGCACGGCGTTCCGTATTACCCTCCTGAACCCACCGATTCCATATTCTGCTAACAGTCGTTGAATCTCGACCAACGCGAGCAGCAATGTCGCGGTACGATTAACCGCAATCGCGATAGGCTACAATCCGACCTTCATCAAAGTCGGAAACGTGATGGTACGCATTTCTCCTCCTCCTTACACAACGTTTCACCAGGCAACGCCGGTCAACTGCTGTTTGTTTATGAGAAATCGGTTGGAAACTTTCCTCGTGTCAGCACGTTGTAGATGTCGCCACCGGCGCCAACCTTGTGTGAATGCTCTGAAAAGTTGTTTGCATGTTACAGCATCTTCTTCCTGTCGGATAAATTTCGTGTCTGTAGCACTTCAGCTTCGTGGTGTAGCATTTTTAATGGCCAGTAATGTAAATGTACTGTGAGCCAAAAGAATAAATATTTACGTATGACAATCTTAAATTATGAAGTAGTTACAGAAGTTTCTATACATTATCCACCATAGAATTGGAACGAACAAGTTTCCAGAAATGATTAGAGCCAGCCGCTGTGGCCTAGCGATTCTAAGCGCTTCAGTCCGGAACCGCGCTGCTGCTACGTTCGCAGGTTCGAATCCTGTTTCGGGCAGGCTGTGTGTGATGTCCTTATGTGAGTCAGGTTTAAGTTGTATAGGGGACTGATGACCTCAGATGTTACGTTCCATAGTGCTTAGAGCCATTTTTGCAACATGCTTGTCAGAAGGTTGGTAAGGAGTCCTTTTGGTATGGCATACCACTGCTCTACCAGAGCTGGATGCTCATTGGTGCGTGTGGATGTTTCGCAGTACGTCTCCCTAACGCATCCTACACGTGGTCGATTGGACTTGAGCAGGAGGAACGGGCAGACCAGTCCAATCACTGCATGTGCTCTCGTTGCACGAGATACATAAAAGTGGAGGCAGGGTCGAACGCACTTCTCAAAAGACGCACACATAAGTCATTGTGTCTCCCCACACCATAGCACCTTACCCGTCATAACGACGATGTTCGCCAGTGTTCCTGTGTGCATTGTGGACTGCTCCCTCTCGCCGTATGAGGGTACGTCCCGAATCACTACTTAGAGTGAACGTACTGTCGTCCGAGGAGAGAGAAAGGGACCCTACTCCTCACCGGTCTAGCCCCTGTTCTCTTCATCGCAAATACTACCACCGGTGTCGGGTGGTATAGAACAGTGTGCAGAGATTTGTGTAACTTCTAGCCATAAGTTATTCTTGAATTAGTTTGTATTACGTACGTATTATTAGTAACTCATATCTGTATTACACGTCTTGTTAACGCACTTTGTGTGAGACAAACAACGCTTTGTATGTGTGCGCATTGCGTCATAAGATGCACTGCGGAGGATCGGTAAAAATTTGTTGAACACCGTTTAGTTGCCCCTTGCGAGATAGTGGGGTAGACAGAGAAGGCAATCAGCTGCTAGCTTTTTAGTCCGCAGACCTGCGAAGGAGAGAAGTTCGTGACCAAAATCAGACAGTCTCTCTTCCCTCACATCCCCCCCGTCCCCAACCCTTCTCCTAACCTTTGTGTCCATTTTTTTTTTTTTCGCAGATGATTGCGTCACATCGGCTGTTCAGCACACAACGTCAAAAAAACACCTTTCAGCCGTCTAATTTTCCGAAATGTTATGTTATTGGGTTACCAGTTTCGGCGATATATTACGCTGTCTTCAGGTCCCCTGACCGACGTGCAGCAAGATTACCACCTTTGATCCAGTCAAAATAAGGGCCAGCATTGATATCGCAGGAGCTGCAAACCCAGTAATATAACAACTTGCAAAATTAGACGGCTAAAGGTTTTTTTAATTTATTTGACATCTCTTTTGGAAACCTGTTACACGTCCCCCTCTCCCCCCACCGCCCAGAATACATTTTCCCCCGTAATACGGCTCTACTGTATTCAGACATCGTATACTCATTTAATACTTGTCCTTAACCTACTTAATTTAATAGTAATCAGTAGTTCTATATAATTAAAATATTGTACAAGTAATTTCAAATTTTTCCATTCCGTGCAGAGCGGAAACTATTAGCCATAGCAAAGAAATAAATAGGATCTTAGTTTTAGGAAATGTAATATTGTTTATTTCTATACTGGATAACATTTCGCTAGAAGCCACAGTTTTAGAGTTGCTCAAGAAAAACGTAAATAAGTTATCTTTAAACGTCTCCCTATTCCCTCGCTCACACCCTACGGGGGGATGTTTAACATGCTGTTGATGATATTCTCTCCTATCATTGTACAGTGCATGGTGGAAGGTACCATTCACCACTACTTTTCATTTCCAGTTCCAATCGCAGATAGAGCGAGGGAAATACGACTGTCTGTATGCCTACGTATGAGCCCTAATTTCTCGTATCTTATCTTCATGGTCCTTCCACTCTTTGTATGTTTCTAGCAGTAGAATCGTTCAGCGGTCAGCTTCAAATGCCAGTTCTCTAAATTTTCTCAGTAGTGTTTCTCGAAAAGAGCGTCGCTTCCCTCCAAGGAGTACTCGAGTGCTTCGTCAGCTTAAGCAGAAGTGCTGGCAGCACGTCAATGCCCTCCGTTGCCTGAGCAACAGGAGTTGGGGTGCAGATCGCTGTACGCTGTTGCAGCTCTACAGAGCCCTTGTCCAATACTGAATCGACTATGGGAGTGTGGTTTATGGTTCGGTAGCGCCTTCATCATTGCATTTACTCTACCCTGTGCACCACTGTGGGGTTCCAATACCGACAGTAGCTTTTAGGACGACTCCGGTGAGCAGCGAACTGGTGGAGGTTTGTGTCCCTCCACTACAGATCAGAGGTGTGCAACTGCTCGCCAGTTACGCAGCACACATTCATAGTTCCCCTGAGCATCCAAATTACCGTCTCCTTTTCCAGCCTGTGGCAGTCCATCTCCTGCATTGGCAGCACAGATCGGGGCTAACGGTTACAGTTCGCGTGCGGTCTCTTCTCTCCGAACTGGAGTACTTCCCTTTACCACCTCTACTTGCCCTCGCCTCCATGGTGTACGCCTGGGCCGCAGCTTCGTCTGAACCCTTTGCATGACCCTAAGGACTCCGTTAATCCCACCGCTCTCCGCTGTCATTGCGTCACGATTCTTGACGTGTTCAGGGGCTCTGAAGTGGTTTCCACAGCGCTCAATGGGTGATGGTCGAGTTGGCTTCGCATATGTTCATGGAGGACTTATTGAGCAGCACTCCTTGCCAGTTGGCTGCAGTGTTTTCACTGCAGAACTGGCAGCCATATCTCGTGCTCTTAAGTACATCCGCTCATACCTTGGCGAGTCATTCCTCCTGTGTACTGACTCATTGAGCATCCTACAAGCTATGGACCAGTGCTACCCTCGCCACCCTCTGCTAGCGTCCATTCAGGAGTCCATCTTTGCCCTGGAACAGTCCCGCCATTCTGTGGTGTTTGTGTGGACCCCAGGACACGTCGGTAACCCCGGCAACGAACTTGCCGACAGGCTGGCCAAAAACGCGACGCGGAAACCGCTTCTGGAGATAGGCATCTCCGAAGCTGACCTGCGACCTTTTTAACACCGCAGGGTTTTCCGGCTTTGGGAGGCGGTATGGCATAACAGCACGCAAAACAAACTGCGTCTCATTAAGGAAACTATGAATGTGTGGAAGTCTTCCATACAGGCCTCCCGCAGGTAATCAGTTGTCCTTTGCTGACTGCGCATTGGTTCAAAAAAATTGGTTCAAATGGCTCTGAGCACTATGGGACCTAACATCTAAGGTCATCAGTCCCCTAGAACTTAGAACTACTTAAACCTAACTAACCTAAAGACAACACACACATCCATGACCGAGGCAGGATTCGAACCTGCGACCTTAGTAGTCCCGCGGTTCCGGACTGCAGCGCCTAGAACCGCATGACCATCTCAGCCGGCTCTGCATTGGCCATATGTGGATAACGCATGGTTACCTACTCCTTCACGACGACCCACCTCAGTGTCGCCAATAACTCTGGCAGAGCTCTTAAAGGTTACTTGTGATGGCGTCGCAATGGAAGCAACAACTGAATGTGATTTTTCGATATCGGTCAGTATTGCCATTGTAGAGAAAATGCCACTGCGAACTCTCACCACACGTGTACTCTTACCACACGTGTACTCTTACCACACGTGTACTCTTACCACACATGTACTCTTACCACACGTGTACTCTTACCACACGTGTACTCTTACCACACGTGTACTCTTACTCGCCCCTACCCCAATGAGGAGAAATAATGAAATATCGATACAGTCTTTATTTTCTGTATATGACGGTATGCTTTGAACTGTGTACAATATTTCTCCCTGCGTCTGCTCTGAATGACAAAGTAACTAACATCTTTTTATAATTCTGAAAATGCCAAACCATATTAAAAAAGGGATTTCTTAGCAGGGTGGCACTGACGGTTGTAGTCAATTGCGAGTTAAATCTACTGTGTAAAGAGCACAAAAACTACCCCACACTGAGCTGACCAAACAGGCTTTTCATTCGCCAAACGTTTCTTTCATTTTGTCGGTTTTACTCTGTGGGTGTAGTCGCTGATCATGGCTATGGATGACGACTTGCATGCGATTCGTTACGAAGTTACATGGGCGGTTTTTCGTAAACAACGAGTCTATGATGCGACGTGACTTTCGCACCCATTTTAATTTTCCTGTCCGGCGACTTGGCTTGTTTTTTGATCTACGTTCTAGATAACTTTTTAGGAAAACAATTTTCAAATAATGATAGAAAGTTATTATGAAATAAACTGAATTTTACATTAGCATCCCTTTCTGTACAATTTTGTTGTTGTTGTGGTCTTCAGTCCTGAGACTGGTTTGATGCTTCTCTCCATGGTACTCTATCCTGTGGAAGCTGCTTCATCTCCCAGTACCTACTGCAACCTACATCCTTCTGAATCTGCTTAGTGTATTCATCTCTTGGTCTCCCTCTACGATTTTTACCCTCCACGCTGCCCTCCAGTACTAAATTGGTGATCCCTTGATGCCTCAGATCATGTCCTACCAACCGATCCATTCTTCTTGTCAAGTTGTGGCACAAATTTCTCTTCTCCCCAATCCTCTTCAATACCTCATTAGTTATGTGATCTACACATCTAATCTTCAGCATTATTCTGTAGTACCACATTTCGAAAGCTTCTATTCTCTTCTTGTCTAAACTATTTATCGTCCATGTTTCACTTCCATACATGGGTACACTCCAAACAAATACTTTCAGAAACGACTTCCTGATACATAAATCTATATTCGATGTTAACAAATTTCTCTTCTTCAGAAACGCTTTCCCTCCCATTGCCAGTCTACATTTTATATCCTCTCTACTTCGACCATCATCAGTTATTTTGCTCTCCAAATAACAAAACTGATTTACTACTTTAAGTGTCTCATTTCCTAATCTAATTCCCTCAGCATCACCCGATTTAATTCGACTACATTCCATTCTCCTCGTTTTGCTTTTGTTGATGTTCATCTTATACCCTCCTTTCAAGACACTGTTCATTCCGTTCAGCTGCTCTTCCAAGTCCTTTGCTGTCTGTGATAAAATTAATATGTCATCGGTGAACCTCAAAGCTTTTATTTCTTCTCCATGGATTTTAATACCTACTCTGAACTTTTCTTTTGTTTCCTGTACTGCTTGATAAATATACAGATTGAATAGCATCACCTAATCCCGTATCACCTCCTGTTACACTCTTAAAGCAGTATGACCTATTCTCATTAATAAGCCTCAGTCTTCTCTATGAACTTTCCTCAGGGATTTAACAAGCTATATTGTTTATTTCTGTTAATGTAACATCATGATCACATAGCCCATTAAAATTAAGTGCATATTAATTGTTTTAGAGAGTGTACTGTCTCTAAAAATATTATCAATCAATTTATTACTGTTTTCCTACACATGACTTGGAAAGTAGACTGATGAATTTACATTGAAACCACAAATACTGATCCCAGTCGACGGTAGACGTCGAAGGGTGTCCCGAACGAGGGTAATCTGTAACTTCCGTCCGGTCACTTTTAAACCATGTGAACCATTCGTAACATTGATTACGGCTTAAGCACTCGTCACCGTAGGCTTCCTGCATCATTTCGTGTGTCTTAAGTTTCCTGCAAAAATTTAATGCTTTCGCATTGCTCCTCTAACTCCATCTCGACATTCGCAACGTGTGCGCCACAACGTTGTACTCAACACAGCACTAAACAATAACTAACTGACATAGGAGAATGATACTTCCGGTACGTACGCATGAAAAATAGGCGATGACAACCGCATTTCACTCCAACACATACTGGTGCGAATTTACTAATGCTCCGGATTTTTTTTTCTGTGATTGGCGTTTCACACACACAAATTACATATTGCATATATAAAACAGTGTGCGATAATTGTAGGCAACAACTGAAGAAGGGGGAGGACTACAAGTAAATCTGTTACAGTAAGAAGAGGACAAAAACATTGGGAAACTTGTGTTAGACGTGGTACTGCAACCGTTAACATTTACCAATGGTGCAAGGTGTACGACACTAAAAGTGCTCTAGTTTTTTAAACCACGTGACCAGTGTTTATGTTGTCGACTGCAGATGCAACGGCTGTTCATTTGTCACACCTTTACGCACGATCAGAGAGCCGCCTGCTGCTGCGCCTCGTCGCTGCAGGCAGCTGTTGATCAGCGCCGTGGCCTTCACCTGCTGTGTACGGCGGTGCTCTTTTGCAGACGAGGTGAATCGCCGGCTGCCCTCGGAAAGCCGCGCACCGCGGCTATTCAGGAGGCGCGCACTTCATCCGCGCCATGAAAGCGGGGACATGAAAGTAGCGAGTTGTCCGGCCCCGTGAATGGGCGGCACAGCGCCTCCGCTCTGCAAGCGCCGGCACCCCGGATACCGCGGCTGCTGGAGCTCCAAAAGGGGCCACGCTCTGAAAGGCCGGTGGTTGTCAGGAAGCAGCTGCGCAGCGGATGGTTCTTGTTTGTACACTTTTGACTTCAGATCGTTTCTTTTAAAGGTCAGGGACAAACGAAAACTTACAACGATTCAAGTTGGAAAGGAGAGTATCTCACGCCACGGTGGCTGTCCAGTTACAGGTAACTCACATCGTGGCTGCTTTTCGAATGGTGGATGTTAGTCTCGAGAAAAATATGGAACAAAGTCCTCTTTCAGCACAAATTTGTAATTTTATCAAAATGACACGAAGTGTTGGTTTATTAATGGCATCTGTATGGCTGTGACGATTACAACTAACTTAGTTAACATTTGTGTAGTCATATGACCAACGTCATTGACCAGAATTAGCTCACTAACCTTCACCTAGGCCGTTCGCTTCTCAATGCCATCATTAACCCATGCAACCTTTTCGACGATGAAATAATAATCATGAGGTCACAAATAACACCCTTTTTTGATGAGGTTATCAAGAGATGAATGTGGAGAGTTGGCAAGAAATTATAAAAATAATTATGGCATTTGTTTTCAGTATTTTACCTTCACATGGATCATATTTTGAATAAATATTAGCATTTGAACTCACTGTATTTTAAATTTTACAATAAACTTAATTGCTGCTGTAACAACGAAGTTATTAATCAGTTTTTAAAGTGTTGATTCATTTTCTCACACAATAGAAATTCCAGGATGGAATAACAATATTGAAAGGATAAATTGATACCCCACACAGAGGAGGGCTTGTGATTCAATGCTTCCTTTTCTGAAGACTGTTGATTTATTTAGTAACTGTATTTCATTAATGAATTATGTAAAATTAAGAAGTGAATGTTACTTGTTATATGATCAAAATATTTTATATTTATGTAGCTGTAATTATTGTATGCTCTAAAATACAAAACACTGAGAGTAGGATTCAAATGGTGCAAGAATTAATATATACTTGTTGTTGTTTTTGTTGTTGTTGATCCAAATCAGTTTCTTAGCAGTATGATTGCAATTTTTTCACCTCTTAAACACCACTACTGTTTATACAGTTATTATTAGTATTATTTTCTTTTTATTTAAATTATAACTGCTACTGTTACCAACATTGTTTACTTCAGAAGAGATTCTTGGTGGTACAGTAGATCTATCTTTCTGTATTACTTCAGAAAATGAACATTTGCATTGTCATTTACTTGGTGACTGTCACATATGCAGTATTCATTCAAATTCTTTTGCTATCACTCAGGTTGTACCTTTTGTGTTTCCCGATTATGCCATGCTCTCATGTTCAGTCATTGAAACGTAAACCCATGACAAACGTAAGATTTCCTTCTTTCGCTAAGGCAATCCCTCGCCATCGTATTTTAATAAGTTTTTTATTTTCAATTATGTGATGAAGCTTTAGTGCAATTTACCTATACATGCTTACCTGTTTACATCTACCAATCTTTTTAATTATTGCCTGAAAAAAGAAAGGCAAGCATATTTTTGCATTTTATTTACATACTTTGATTGGTGCTAATGTTTTCAGGAATCGCATAACAGTAACTATAAAAAAAGAAATCAAATAATTTTTAATTAAAAGTAGCTGTGCAGGGATATGTGGTGACAACATTGTCACATTTTCTTTAAATTATACATCACTTTCTGCAAAATATGCGTTTCATTAGGATATTGAATAAGGGAATGTCGTTGACAGTCAGGATGTTGTGCTAAAGAGTCTCTCTGGAATGATGCGCTAATATTAAAATGTTTCTTTATCTTATGTATTACCGAAAGAGAGGGATTACATAAAACTTAACAAATCTTTGTTAAAAAACGAGGCTTATATTGCTCATTTCCTTCAATAAATAAATTTTAACATGCCAATAAATAAATAAATAAGTTCGAGTAGTACTAGCACTTTCAGGGTTTTCTACGAACATAATTATGGGTGTAGACAGGTCATCTACAGGTTTCCGTTTGTGAGTTATCAAGGATTAGCGATGAAGTGTAGACCTTGGTATTTGGCATAATTTCAATTCCATATGTGGCATTTGCTGAGTAAAGGGTTATAAGACGATCAGAAAGACAGGTGGGTAACAAATGGAAAAAATATCAACGAATGGGAAGGGGAAATTTTTTCTGCGATACAATTACATATCAGCAACTTTTCGAATTTTTTCCGTTACTTGTACTGTGAAATCTTGCTTCTTGCCAATTTACGTGATCCTGGGTCAATGGGCAGTACTGCATACATTTTGATGAGTAAGTTTGCGAGGGTGACAATGTGGGATACACACTCCTGAAAATTGAAATAAGAACACCGTGAATTCATTGTCCCAGGAAGGGGAAACTTTATTGACACATTCCTGGGGTCAGATACATCACATGATCACACTGACAGAACCACAGGCACATAGACACAGGCAACAGAGCATGCACAATGTCGGCACTAGTACAGTGTATATCCACCTTTCGCAGCAATGCAGGCTGCTATTCTCCCATGGAGACGATCGTAGAGATGCTCGATGTAGTCCTGTGGAACGGCTTGCCATGCCATTTCCACCTGGCGCCTCAGTTGGACCAGCGTTCGTGCTGGACGTGCAGACCGCGTGAGACGACGCTTCATCCAGTCCCAAACATGCTCAATGGGGGACAGATCCGGAGATCTTGCTGGCCAGGTTAGTTGACTTACACCTTCTAGAGCACGTTGGGTGGCACGGGATACATGCGGACGTGCATTGTCCTGTTGGAACAGCAAGTTCCCTTGCCGGTCAAGGACTGGTAGAACGAAGGGTTCGATGACGGTTTGGATGTACCGTGCACTATTCAGTGTCCCCTCGACGATCACCAGAGGTGTACGGCCAGTGTAGGAGATCGCTCTCCACACACTGATGCCGGGTGTTGGCCCTGTGTGCCTCGGTCGTATGCAGTCCTGATTGTGGTGCTCACCTGCACGGCGCCAAACACGCATACGACCATCATTGGCACCAAGGCAGAAGCGACTCTCATCGCTGAAGACGACACGTCTCCATTCGTCCCTCCATTCACTCCTGTCGCGACACCACTGGAGGCGGGCTGCACGATGTTGGGGCGTGAGCGGAAGACGGCCTAACGGTGTGCGGGACCGTAGCCCAGCTTCATGGAGACGGTTGCGAATGGTCCTCGCCGATACCCCAGGAGCAACAGTGTCCCTAATTTGCTGGGAAGTGGCGGTGCGGTCCCCTACGGCACTGCGTAGGTTCCTACGGTCTTGGCGTGCATCCGTGCGTCGCTGCAGTCCGGTCCCAGGTCGACGGGCACGTGCACCTTCCGCCGACCACTGGCGACAACATCGATGTACTGTGGAGACCTCCCGTCCCACGTGTTGAGCAATTCGGCGGTACGTCCACCCGGCCTCCCGCATGCCCACTATACACCCTCGCTCTAAGTCCGTCAACTGCACATACGGTTCACGTCCACGCTGTCGCGGCATGCTACAAGTTTTAAAGACTGCGATGGAGCTCCGTATGCCACGGCAAACTGGCTGACACTGACGGCGGCGGTGCACAAATGCTGCGCAGCCAGCGCCATTCGACGGCCAACACCGCGGTTCCTGGTGTGTCCGCTGTGCCGTGCTTGTGATTATTGCTTGTACAGCCCTCTCGCAGTGTCCGGAGCAAGTATGGTGGGTCTGACACACCGGTGTCAATGTGTTCTTTTTTCCATTTCCAGGAGTGTAAATAACAGTTTGTTTCGATTATACTGACTTAAAAGCTCAAATATTTTCCACCGTTAAAGGACCGTAGATCTAAGTATTTCACATGAATTTCAACTTGATACCTGAACCCATTCCTGTGAAAAGGGGGTCTTTACAGACGGACAGACAGACAACAAAGCGATCCTGTAAGGGCTACGCACGGAACAAAAAAAAAGTTGCTTTACATTCATTTTTTAACATCGAGCTCCATTCTGCTCACTGCTATCATCTGGGAATCCTCGCAACTGACAATCACGCCACCATCGTTCCAACAAACTCACATTTTACTCTTTAGCTCACAGGATCAGATTTGTCAACACACATTTTCAGTTGGAATGCTGGAAGTGTGGCGGAACCATTGTCCTCAATGTGATGCTCGTCACATTCTGGTGCCAAGTCTTTATACCACTTATAGACGTCACAAGCCATGAAACTTGAAAAATTGGCAGGAGATTAAAAAAAAACTTAGATGGGGTGAGCGGCAAATTAAAAAAAGCTCTCTCTCTCTCTCTCTCTCTCTCTCTCTCACTCTCTCTCTCTCCGTTCTCCCTTTTCTCTTTGCCTAATGTGATATGCCCCTCCTCTCTTCTCAAACCACGATGAAAAATCAAACGTGGGCTTGTGGACGGGGGAGAAAGGGGATGACACGTAAAAGTAATCGAATAGTACTGACACTAGTATCATACTCACAGTATTTCAAATGTGACATTCCCTTTCATTTCTAATATCAGCTTCGGCTACAAATGTAAGAACGCAGTGCCAGTGAGTGATATTAACAGATTATTTTATCGGCTCTTTCCGGACTTGGTCGTGCAAGGCATATAACTACCAAGCAATAAAAACTGAGGTATATGCGAAATATACACAGTATACGATGTATCATCATCACACCAAATAACTTTTTGCCCTGAAGGAAGGCTTCAGATGGTTCAAATGGCTCTGAGTGCTATGGGACTTAACATCTATGGTCATCAGTCCCCTAGAACTGAGAACTACTTAAACCTAACTAACCTAAGGACAGCACACAACACCCAGTCATCACGAGGCAGAGAAAATCACTGACCCCGCCGGGAATCCAACCCGGAAACCCGAGCGCGGGAAGCGAGAACACTACCGCACGACCAAGAGCTGCCGACGAAGGAAAGGAAATAATATATCAAGCAAATGCTTAGCTAGAAGGGGACATTAAGTAAAAAGATTGCCGCCATTGATATAACTTCCTTCGTTACGAACATACGAATATCAGTGCGACTTTTTAAAATAGCGCCCTATATAATTTACTTAGTAATTCTCTTTCTATGCTCAACACCTGTTCAACATCGTATCACTATAGCATTCACATGAATATGACGTATTTTAGAAATTTAATAATAAACTGACTTAGACTATCCTCTCCTAACATATGGTGCAGGTATCTAGTGTTCACTTGCTGGAGCTGACAGTAAACAAATGGAAGCACAAGAAAAATGTATGATGCCAATTCAATGAACCGTCTCCATGAAGGTTGGTGTGAGTACACTGCACACCAACGAAGAGAAGGTAGAAATGTCACTCATCTATGGGGTACCAGAGTAAGGAGAACAGTAATTGCAATATCATCTTCTTAATTACCTTAGAGGTGCATATAGTACACATCTGTAATGCTTTTAAACTTCAGTTTACGTATAGTAAAATTAGTTCTACATTAAAAACTCCACCATCATTACTTGTCTTTTATTATGGTTGAATGCAAGCGAAATGCTAAGCTCGCTGAGGAACTCTACAGAGAGCGGTATCTTTGTAAGTCCTTGTCTTCGCAAAAAAAAATTTCTTGTCTTGCGGTGACATTTTAGGAAACGGTAAGCTATAATCCAAGGCAACACAGTAGTCGTAGAATTCGCACACAAGAAACCGTCGAAATTACTGTTCTCGCTTGTGATGTAATTAATTCACATGCGAACAGACGACAGTTTGAACGGGAGATTGACATTCCCAAAACTAGTGTACAAAGTAATCTGACACGTCATCAGTTCCAGACTTATCATGTGCACTGAGACTAATAATTGTGTAGAAATGATTTCCAGAATCGTGTAGGGATGTGTCAGTGCTAAATGAAACAGGTTCCCTACAACCGGAAAAATGTCTCCAATGTTCTTTTACTAATGAATGTTCCATTTCAAACAAAGGGCAGGTAAATGCAAAAAATCGTAAATCCTCGATTGCTTACACAAGTGGAACATCAGCGTCAGCGGATATTTCATATATCTTACGTGGAATGCTAGGTGCTTAAACAGGCCCCTTATTTCATCAGTGCTAACCTATATGGCAGGGCACGTATGAACTTTCTCACAAGAGTTCTTCCTCATCTTCCGTATGAAGCGCCGCTGAGAACCGAACTGCTTACCGTTACCAACATTTTGGATGTCCAACACATAATGCCTCACGTCCATGTCGAATTCTGAAACGACGGTATCTTGCTCGACGGATTGGTCGTGGAAGAACAGTGGATAGGCCTTCTTGGAATTCTGACACCTGTGAACTTCTTTAATTCAGAATGCATAAATGACTGTCTACCTCGATATTACAAGTACTCCATAGAACATCGTCTATCACAATATTTCGACAATTCCAGAGAATAGCCAGGTACGTATTGTGCTTGCACTTAATTCTGTTCAGAAGGCACCAGTGGGAGCAGCCAGAATTCTCACAGTCAACACTTGTCCCAATGTATCACTGTCAATGGTCATCACCATGACCACCTTGGAATGTTCTACCCGCGTCTGTGACTACAATTGCTTTTGGTGCTAGTGGTATGAAAGATCCGCGTTTCAATTATTTGTCAACGAACTTTCAGCAAGCTGGAGTAATTGCAGAGCAGCAACTTGTGTTAATCAATACAACGGAAAAATATCAAAAGTTACAAATTTCAGTTTTATTTACTTAACGAATAGTGTCGGGTCGGTACTCATTTTCGAACCATCCACACAGTATTTCCCAAAATATAAGATACATGTTAAGACAACAAACATACATATGTAGCAAAGTATTGTACGTTCTGCAACCGTTCATTTTCACTTTTTTAAACTTGGATGTTTGTTACATTGAAATGGTTCTCATATTTTGGGAAATACGATTTTGATTATCTGGAGGATCTGAAATTCGATCCCGACCCGAAACTGCTCATGAAGAAAATAAAAGTGAAATTTTCGACTTTGGCTGTTTTCCGTTGTATTTCCTATTAAGCTGAATGCCGGGCTTACGGAAAATATGGTACGTTTCTGTACAGATCCCGAGAAGATGTATTGGATTACCGAACAAAAAATATGGGGTGCTATTTAAAACAGACATGTATGTCTTCGTAATGAATAAAGTCACAAAAGAGGCCGTCATGCTGGTTGATCCTTCTCTAGTAGATAAATATCATTTGCGTAATACTTTTGTTATTTTTCTTGCGGAGAAAAACTTATCTGTGCCGGCCAAGATGTATGGAATAACTCATTGTAGTAGTAGTGCAGTCTCTGTTTTGTCGTTTTATGAGGAAACATCGTTATGTTGTCAACGTCGATTTATATCGACTGAGAAGAAGGGTTTCACTACGAACCTGATGATGATGTCCACTTGCTTTAAGAAAAACTTTAGAGATCAAAAACTGAATTACACAACTGGAATTCAAAGAGTTCTTCAAAACTTGATATTGGTATTGTTGCGGTTTCCAAATAATAGAAGTATGATTAAACGGTTAATTGAAATATTTATGAAAGATTACTGTATGTAAAAGTAACACCAACATAATTTTGATATCAAAGATGTTTAAACAAAAGTACTTTTGTAAACTATTTGGAAAAGAACGACGAAGCATGTCTGTGACATTATACAGGAAATATCAAAGATATGGATTCACGAGTACAAAGCTAGCAACAAATATTAGAGGGACATGTGTGTAAAATGCTTAGTTTTCGAATTATCATTGAAAGAGCAAATTAAGTGACGCGGTGCAAGTCATCCAACAGCTTTGCTAAATGGTGAAGTGAGGCCATATGGAGTTTGACATTCCAGTTAACTGGTAATTAGTTGGCTTACAACTTGTAATTTGTGAGTTGCTAACGTTTCGTCAAATTAACTTGCCAAAACTGGATACATGGCCTTCAGGTTCGGCACATTACATGCTTATAGTGTCTGTAAGCGTTTCTAATTTGTCTCTACGAATAATGATTCGAGACGAATATTTTTGCGCTAGGCGAACAGCTTAGAAACGGTGAAGCGTCCGTCAATACTGTCCTTTAATACCTCTTGTGTCCACTGCGAGCAGCCTCAGCTTTTACGTTCCAGAGTGCCACGACATATCTGCTGAATTTATGATGAACATTTAGAGACCCATCAATGAGAGCAATCCCCATCCTTGAATAGCTTGAGAGGTATTAGCCCAGCGGATCCCAAACACTTTCAATGGGATTAAAATCTCTATGGCTGACTGGTGATGGAATTCGAGTGAAATCTTCACATTGTCCCACAATTAAGCTGCTTGGAGCTGCCTATTTTCACCGTAAACGGGAGTAAATTGTCAATGAGGCTGGACTATAGGAAAAGAAAAGAGAATTAATGGAAAAGAAAGTGTCATAAACGTCCATCGTAGCTTATAGCTGACCACACCAGCAGTCCGTCCCCGTAACGCCACGATACTGTGTAATCAAATTTGAGGTTGTTCTATGTACCACGCATTAACCAACTGTAAACATACATTGGCAGTGAGTTCGACACCAATTTACGACTCGACAGGGAACAAAATACGATTCCACTTACTGAGTTCCCTACCTAAAGATACGTTTTTTACTTCTGATTTTTTCCTTAAATTGTAGATACGTAATGCATTTTTTTAACTGTCCTATTGCCAACTGGAAGACTGCAACTTCTGCAAATGTTTGTATAATTATTTATTACATCACGACAGATTAAGTATACGTAAAATATTCATTTACTGAATCCGCTAATGTGAATATTTTATATACATTCAAACGATGGTGACGTAATAAATTATTACACAAATTATTATACAGAGTACTCCTCATCCCCGCCTCGCTGGTCATTCAGTGGTCACTTCGTCATCATATACGGGTGACTGGATGCTTTTGGTCAGATAGTGTACACAGGGTCTCCCAGGAGGAATGGTAAGTATTTCAGGAATACGACAAAACCGATCATTAGAATATAAAAGTCCACTAAACATCGGCTCTGAAATGCTTACCTTGCGAAAAATGGGCACTGCATAATCTTCAATTCTGTGATCAAATCTCTTATGCTGCAAGATCTCTGTTTTCCGTATATTACTGGAAGTAATGTGGACCGAAACCAAAGTAAATTATCTAATAAACGTGGGCTGCATGATGGATTTCTTTAGAACTAAGAGCAGTAATTCGGTAGACGATGAGCAGGTGCTCATAGATCTTAGGACATGCACTTGAGGCCGTATTTACTGGACTTCTTCGTTGTTTTCGTCTATACTGTCACCTCCCGAAATAAGAAAAGCTAAGAGCTTGCAGTGGAAGAGATTTGTTTCACACTACCGAAGATAAAGAATTGCTTATAGCTCTTAAGATATGCGTTTTAGAGCCGATATGTAGTAGGATTTTTGCCTTAGACTGGTCCTTCCTGTCATATCCCTTAATACGATTCTTTCGCAGATAACAGACACATTTAGCAAGCCACTGTACAGTGCATGGCGAAGTGCACTTCGTAACAACATTACCTGTTTCCTGTCTATTTCATTTCTGTATTGAGAGACAGGAATGACTATGTGCCGCTGTACGTCTCCTAACCACTCATTGATATACTGTGATGTCAGCATGATAGTCACAGTAATCTTCGAATAACCGTTCTCAGAATTATCCAACAAGGTTTCACGAGAACTACGCCGTCTTCTTTTAAGGATTTCAATTTAACTTCCCAGAACACTTAAGTTACACTTACGATCGTAACAGCTCGTCTATGGAAAGACCCAATGTCTGCTGTCGTGTCTGCTTACACTGGAGCAGTACAACATGTCTTGTAGGAGATTTTCTTTGCAGATGCACTGCATTTTGTCAGACCTCTTCCAACAAATCCCAGTCTTCTATTTGTCTTTCTTAGTGATGATTTACGTAACCATCCCATTTAATATGGCGTCTCACAAGGAAACATCACTATCTTGACCTCATATTTTCAGGGGAAAAAGCACAATTGCAAGATATCAGCCCCATAAATTCATACTGCGTGTAAATTTAGGCCATAATTCAGACAGAGTGCACTTTGTTTGTCACACGCTCCGCCTCACTGCAGCCACTTAATGCAGGGAAGCGAATGAGTAAGAAGAGCGAGTAAGAGGTTTGTGAAATACTGCTGTGACATGGGTAACACCCATTTTTCAGTGCATAAAAGTGCGCAGTTCCTAACTTGTAAGTGGTCCAGAAACTTCTGTCCTTCGAACATTTTTATGTTACGATTCATAAATACAGTATAAATGAATGAAAGGAATGAGTCTGTCATTAAAGAATTAGCTTGACGCTATTTAATTATTAACATCATTGTTTAACGTAATTTCCTTCGGGTTTTAAAGCTGACGCTGTTAAAGTGAGCTACACTTCAAGGAGATATCCCAGTTTTCAACGTGATTGACCTGCTTAAATTGTAAATCGGAAAAATGAATATATGTTTGAAATTCCGTCGATCTCGGGACAATGTGGAAGTTAAGTTATTCTTGATGTATGAAGGTAGCCAAGATTGCTGGCGATTTTTTTATTCCTATCACCACTTTCGACAGATCTACGCTGTTAGCAACACATCTTGTAACCCTATCAGTTGTACATGCCTGTACAAAACTGAAATTAACATAGCAATGTTGCGTCAAATAAAACGTGGTAGGGAACATCAGCATGCCACAAAAAAGAAATAAAATAACACAAATTAAAGCATACAGCATGTTGTGATATCCCAGCATACAGTAACCGCTTGACATCACACTGTCGACTTAGCTTCTGTATGCATACTAGCCATTGTGGTGTCAAGCGGTTAGTGTATGCTGGGATATCAGCACAACATGCTGTATGTTTTAATTTGTGTATCTTATTTGTGACATGCTGATGTTCCGTGTGACGGAAACTTGAAAATGGTTCAAATGGCTCTGAGCACTATGCGACTTAATTTCTGAGGTCAACAGTCCCCTAGAACTTAGAACTAATTAAACATAACTAACCTAAGGAAATCACACACACTCATGCCCGAGGCAGGATTCGAACCTGCGACCGTAGCGCTCGCTCGGCTCCAGACTGTAGCGCCTACAACCGCACGGCCACTCCAGCCGGCACGGAAATTTCCTGGCGGGTTAAAACTGAACTGTGTGTTGGACCGAGTCTCGAACTCGGGACCTTTGCCTTTCGCGGACAAATGCTCTACCAACTGGGCTACCCAAGCACGACTCATGACCCGTCCTCACAGCTTCAAATTCGCCAGTACCTCGTCTCCTCCCTTCCAAACTTCCCAGAAGCACTCCTGCATAACTTGCAAAACTAGCACTCCTGGAAGAAAAGTATATTGCTATGATGCGGCGTAGCCACAGCCAGTGTTGTACTATAACAAGCATGTATAGCTAGTAATGGTACAAGTTCCGATGATGACAGCGTAGATCTGCCTAAAATGGTCGCAGTAACAAAAAGAATCACTAGCTATCTTGGTTAGCTTGAAATTTCAAGAATAATACGAAAATCATTAACGTCATGTAATAATAGTACTTCGGTTGCTTACCTTCATTCATTTTGATTTTGAGGCGTATATATACAGGGTGCCAAATACTGAAATAAAATCGTCATAACTTCTGAACGGTCTACGTTCGGACGTTCAGTTGCACGGTTCGCCGCGGGGCATGATGGTAATGAGCAAGCGCAGTATAGTTTGGTTTAGCGACGAGACCTCTAACATTTGGATGGGTTCGTCAATACGCAAAATTGGCTCATTTCGGGGACTGAGAACCCGAATGTCACCCTCAACGAATGGCATTAGTGTGCTATGTCCAGTCAGCCAGTAACCGGTGCGAAGTTTCTTGATGCCACGGTGAATACCGAATGGTACGTGATTGTTTTAGATGATGATTTTATCCTCATTATCCAAAATGACTTGATTTCGACAAGATCTGGTTCGTGCAAGTCAGAGCTCGACCCCATCGAAGCAGGAGAGTGTCTGATGTCCTGGAGGAACACTTTGGGGGCCGCATTCTGGCTCTGGGGTACCCCGAGGCCACTGGCATGGGCCTCGATTGACCGTCATATTCTCCGGATCTGAACACATGCGACTCCTTTTTGCGGGGCTATGTTAAAGACAAGGTGCACAGCAGTGGCCATCAAATCATTGCAGAGCTGAAAACAGCCATTCAGGTGGTGGTCGGCAGCATCGATATTGTGACACTTCAGCGGATCGTCCAGAATTTCTCTATTGGTCTTTGCCATACATCACCACTGTTGTCAGGCATATCGAACGTGTCATAACCTAAAGTGTAGTCATATTTACATGTTGAATAAAGTGTGTGCACGCCTTACTTTGTAACAAATTTACTTTTTTTTAAGTTCAATAATTGTCACCTTATACCTGCACATCAATCCTAGAATATTCCTGAAATATTAAATGAATTTGTTCGTAAGATTGACATAGTACGTTGAGAGGCACCCACATGCCTTGCTCATACTGTGGCATCAAGCAGTCAGGCCTGCAAGATGAGTGGTCTCTCAAGCGAGTGGATTCATTCTTATTTGTCGAGTAACATGAACTCTCGTACTCACAATTAAGTTACAAATTATCCTCCTGTATGAATATTACGCAACGCAAACGCACATCTGACTATCAGTAATTTACAGAACTCTGACTGTCCACTACGCACTGGCAATACCACATTTTCTTTCTTATTTAATGGCTTTGATCAACACGTGGCCATCGCACTGAATATGAATGGCGCACACATTATAAATTCTGGATTTCATGACAACATACAATTCGAAGGAAAAGGCCACCAATCTTTTCCTTTTCACTATCTTATTTATTCCGATAAATTCTATAACCTAAACACACACACTCCATTACCTACAACAATAACACATGAGAAATTCCGCCCAGTGGGCATGGCTTTACATTGGTGATTCTCTATATTATGGTCTCGTAATTATTTAACGCTACAGTGCACTTTCTGGATAGGACGGTGGATCTTTTGCTAAATTATACAGTTCGACTCTCACAACCATCATCACGAAACTTTCCTCCAGACCGAGCGGTACAAAAGGAACATGCATAACCAACTACCTCTGAAATTACCTTGCCACTCTCCCATGCAAACCACACATACTTAAATTACATGACATACACCATACTGCAACATGGAATACAACACAAGGAATAGTCACAACATTAATACTTTCAGCTTTCCCACTTCAATTAGTATTCATCCACGTTTCACACGACACTGCCCCACTTCGTAACTTTTCTTTCCTATTACGAACTCTGGAGGATATAAGCACGTCTTCCTGTGCAATGCAAGCCATGCGGCGTTGCTGGATAGACGGCTGACTCACCTTGCTTCTCTGTGACTATTATAGTTTGAATCAAACGTCACACGGAACCATAACACACAAAGTAATATTAAGAACATATTCATCACACACGTGAGTCCTCAACTGATGCCATGGACGAGTACTTCTCTTTATCCTTTATCTCATACGCAGATTGAGACTCACACAGTACTCACCATGTGGAAGTACTCGTCTCTAATTTCAAGTCGTGCACACGCCATTTCTTAAATATTTCCAGCTTATAGTACACACGCCAGTAATTCAGCTTAACTTAAGCACTCTGAAGTATTTCAACTTATTGCTACACGTTGTTTCCTTGTGACCATTTGTCACTTCTGAAGATTACTACGATCCCCTAGGTATTACCTGCCTGACATTTAATTCTCCTCACAAAAGTTCCTGAAATAGAGAAATTATTATTCTAAACTACTCTTAAGTAATTCACATGCATACCATGTCTCCACTCTTTTGTCTTTACGGAGCACACCTAAGACAGGTCTTACCAACACTAGATCCAGCGGCAGAGTGCTGAAACATGACCGTTCTTCAGGTCCCCTCGCACCTCTGCCGAAGTGGGGGAGCACCTTGCTACTGTATTGGTCAGCCACATTTCAGACGCTCAAAGCTCCGATAAATTTCATTTCTTTGGTTCCACCAAAGGATCGTCTCAAAGATGATCATGTATTCACATTCACTATCTGCAGTTAGCAGACGACCATACATTCATTCATTTCACAGATCTCACCAAACTGGATGTAGGGATTTATTTTGTGGGAGTGCACATGTGATCAATTAAATAAATAAATAAATTGTCATTCTTTCCCACACTGGTATCCAGCTTCGCTGTATTAATTGAAATTGATTTATTTTTACAAAAAATATATTATGACAAGAATAATGAAGTATGTTGTACCTATTTTCAATGTTGGTCGGCACTGTACCCTTTCAACGTACGTACTGCCCTCCTATTTTTCACGTAGAATAATGTGTCCTCGAACGAGATTTCAAACCAAGTGGGGAGATGTGTCCACTTCCCTCTACTCTTCCCTCGCCTTCAGCATTTCGCGAATAGGACAACTCGGGTTAACCTTCAGCAGTACAGTACGCCGCGCTCGGGTTTCAGTTGGCTGAAATTGGGTCATGAGACTGACACCTCCTAATGTCGTGTCGACATCGTTTCGCCTGCCGTAGTGCAGGAACTTTACGTGGCATGGACTCAACACGTCATTGGAAGTCCGCTGCAGAAATATTCAACCATGTGGCCTCTATAGCCGTCCATAATTGCGAATGAGTTGCCGGGCAGGATTTTGTGCACGATCTGACTTCCGATTATGTCGCATAAATTTTCGTTGGGAAAGTCGGCCTACGTGGTTGGCCAAATCATTCACTCGAATCGTCCAGAATGTTCTTCAAACCAGTCGCCCGATGGGATGACTCATTGTCATCCACAAAAAATTCCATCGTTGTTCGGGAACATGAGGTCCATGGAGGGCTGTAGATGGTCTCCGTGTAGCCGAACATAACCATTTCCAGTCAATGATCGGTGCCAAGGACCCAGTTCATTTCATATAAACATCATTATGAAGCCATCACCACCTTACGCAGTTCCTGTTGACCTGGGTTTCATGGCTTCGTGGGGTCTGAACCACACTCGAACCCTACAGTCAGCACTTAACCTCTGAAATCGGGTCTCATCTGACCATACCACGGTTTTCCAGTCGCCCAGCGTCCCACCGATACGGTCACGAACCATAACAGGCGCTGCCGTCAATGTCGTGCTGTCAGCAAAGGCACTCGTGTCGATCGTCTGCTTCAATAGACCATTAACGTAAAATTCCGCGCGCATTGTCCCAGTGGATATATTATTCGTACGTTCCGCATTTAGTTCTGTGGTTATTCCACGCAATGCTACTTATCTGTTAACACTGATTGCACCACGCAAACGCCGCTGCTCTCAGTTGTAATGTGAAGGCCGTCAGCCACTCCGTTTTCCAAGGGGAGAGAGAATGCGTGAAGTTTGGTATTCTCGGCACACAGTTGACATTCAGAAATGGAATTTCCATGCGTCTAGCTCCAACTATCATTCCACGTTCAGAGTTTCTTAATGCACGTCCTGCGGCCATAATCACGTCGTAAATCTTATTACATGAGTCAGCTGAGTATAAATGACAGGTCCGCCGATGCACAGACCTTTTACGCCTAGTGTACGCGATTCTACCGCCCTCTGTATATGCGCACATCACTATCCCTTGACTTTTGTCATCTCGGTGCATATCGGATGGTTATAATTAAGTTGTGGCTGCTCACAGAGGTCCAATGTGTGCTATAATTATCGTACGGCTGAGACACTTCATAGATATTCTGATGCATTAATGCAGAATATATTTACGCTGGAAAAAAATTATTTATAATTTTGGCCACCAAGTGCAAAACTGCCGCTGTGAATGCCAGACAGAAGAAAAAAAAGTCTGCATATGTAATGGGTCAGGTACGGAAAGTGGGCTTCAGGTCAAGAAAATCGGAAAGGCAGTATGTTTATTTTATTATAAATTGACGCTTACATAATTTGTTGAATATAAACACTGGACACATGGACGAGATGCTATAAAGCACCAAATTTCCACCAGGTGGACAATATTGGAACTAATTTTTTTGCAGCGTAAATCGGTTCTACGTTAATGGATTAGCATATGTACTGATTGAGACGTCGCGCTAAGCCGACAGGGCAGGTTGTTTAAATTGTGGAATGGGTCCAAAATAAACGGCTGCCAGTTACACTCGAACATAAAAATTGATTTATTTGACCAAACATTACAAGAGCCAAGAAAATTTTCAGGAAACACAGCATTAATTTTTGGAACTTAATTACCGGCTGAATGCGCCATACAGTCTCGTGCCTTAAGGGTAAGACCACTTTAATTTAAAATCGGCTGAAGGCCAATAACTTAAGACTGAAACCAAAATCAGCTCCGCCGAAGGCCTTATGTTAAATCAGTTCTTTCAATTAGGCTGTAGGCCAAGCAATCTCATACCTTAAGAGCAAAACAAGTTTAATTTTAAAAAATGGGCTGATGGCCGATCTCTTAAGACTAAAAAAAATTATTTTTTAAAAGGCAAAAGGCCTTTCTTTAATTAGGCTGAAGGCCCAAACAATGTGACACCGTAAGAGCAAAACAACTGTAATTTAACATCGGATGAAGGCCCATCACTTAAGACTCAAACAAAATTAAATTTTTAAAAAGACCAAAGGCCTTAACTTATAACAGTTCTTTAAATTAAGGTAAAGGCACAAACAATCTTACGCCTTAAAAGCAAAAGAACCTTATTTTAAAAATCGCCTAGAAGCCACACAAATACAAACAACACAACAAATAAGGAAAGGCAGTATATCCAACAGTGCTCAGAAGTTTCCGAGGGTCGGCCTGGTATTCAAACACTAACGCTCACTTAGGTGAGGCAGGCAGTCACCCCAACCATTCTCGATCCGACGACAACTCAGCCGACAGACGCTCAACGAACCCTCCGACAAGATGACTTCCACTCCACCAGACCAGCACACAACAGGGAGTTCAATGGAACAACGGAGACGGTATTGGCGCCCACAACCAACTACACATTGAGCTGTCAAACTACACACCGTGATGGACAGCGAGAACACAATGAAGAACATACACTGCCTGAATTTACGTCAACGGCCAGGGCAGGTAACCGGAACGTTAACGGCCACAATGCAGAAGATTCCGCTGGTGTACTTCAATTCAAAATAAGCAAGTACAATTAAACTCCACTGGAGGGTGGCTAAATTTTACCAAATTGAAACACACGATGTTGCTCGCGGGAATGTCCTACCAACCGACAACGAAATACAAACTACACAATGTGAACATTCGTGACGTGCTGGTAGATGAAGTCAAAACTTAACTTTCGTGTCCAGGATCGGTGAACCGCGGACCTCATAGCAATGGGAACACCACATATGCTCTGACCGCACGTGGACGCCGCCAGCAGCCTCGGCCAAACTATGCGCCGCGGAGGTTTCCTCGCTGCTTCACGCCAACTGACCAGCTCCCCGCACACAGCACAGCCGGAAACTATAAGCGCCATGCCAAAGATAGTACAAGGTGCGAATATCGATACACACCGCTGCTGCCACTCGCGAAGAGAAAGGATAACAGCATAATCGCCATAACCGCGGAAGACTAAACACAGAATAGCAATCAAGATTTAATCCAACACATAACATAAGCCAGCCACAGCTCACTAACTTTCTCTATCATATGATGATTGAAGCCCACACTGATCTTCCGTTATTAGCAGCACTTTAGTTATAACCACTGGGTATTTTCACGATGTAACATGCTCAAGTGTCACCACTGGTACTGTCGTGTTCTTCCTCATTGTTAAAGGCGCCATCTTACCTTTAAAAGGAGCTTCCATCCATTCCACCACTTCCTTTACCTTACGATCGCCTAATTACGGTATTTTATTTTTCTCTACCGCATGGAACCACCCAGTTATTCTACTCGGCAGATGGAAATGCCGGGCCGTACTCGTAGTTTGTTCACTGACATGGCCTCTGATTCTGTCTCTCGAAAGGTTTGTACAAGCAAAATAAAATGCTGCCGTTCTCACTCCTGCGTCTCATAGTTGTTGTTTCCCTTATTTGACGGCTTATTAAGAAGTATAAGCCCCTCGTTCAGGCCGTGAAGGCTCAGGGGATGCCTACCGGCCGCCGTGTTATCCTCTGCCTTGTGGCTGCGTGTGGATGCGGTATGGAGGGGCATGTGGTGAGCACCCGACTGTGCCGGCCGTTCTGACTACTTTCCAGATCGTGGGGCCGCTACTTCTTACTCAAGCAGCTGCTCAAGTGGCCTCTCGGGGCTGAGTGCACTCCTTACCGGTCCTCCCACGAAGAAGAATACTTGCTGTGGCGGTACCGGAAATCGAACCCTCGTCCTCCACACAGTAGCGATATACCGTGAACCCAAATATATTAACATGTAAAGAGATGCGAACCTACACCCATGGATTCGCTACTTCATATCTCCAGTGGGTGACTTCTGGTATTTTTTTATGATAAAGAAGAATGCTTGTAAAGGAAGGAAAGAAAGGACACAGTCAGCTTCAGGCTGGGGGGAGGCAAGATGTACATGGGTCGAGTCCCGAAGCCTGGCCTGTTTTATATTTTTAGTTTTCTCATTTTTATTTTTTTTTTTAATCCTCACAACTTGGCACACAAATTAAATGAAACATAATCGGATTTCATCCAGTCGTTTCCTCCATTTTTGTTTCTCTTATTTTTATTAATTAAGAGAGGAAAGCAAGACAAAGAAGGTCGCAAAAGTAAAATAATCAGCACAACAATTTTCGTGAACGGGACCACGACGAGAAAACCACGAGGAACCGTTAACTCAACCGATACCTTCATTAAAACCGTGAACCGGACCGAGACTCTAACTCGGAACCTAAGCGTTTAGCGGGAAAGTGGTCTTCCAACTTTTTTCTTTTTTAATTTCAAGCAGTTCTGTAACGGAGCAAGTTACATATGAAAAAAAAAGAAAAAAGTGCTGCACCCATGTAGGAATCGAACACGCAATGTGTGCTCACGAACTAGGTGTCTTGCTCACTGTTTTGTCCAGAGCAGCCTTAGCTCCACAGGTGACCACGCTACCAATTCTGTTTTAAGAATACAGAAAATGTATGTACCGGCAGGGTAGAACGGACACTGTCAGATCCCGGTTGGGCGGAAACACGGTGGGCAGGGTTAGAATTCCGAGGACTGACACCGATGCCTCTTTCCCGCGTTTCATTGTGCTGATCCTTCACTTTGTACAAGCCTGTTGTTTTTATCTTTAATTTTAATTTTTTAACCCTTAAAAATGCCTGCTCAAAAAAATTGAAATAAATCGGAGTAGGATCACGAGGATCGGTTAAATCAGCCGACACCTTGACAACTAAATACAAGGTGCAAAATATTGGCGAAAAGTCGCGACATCGTGGCAGGCGCAAACACTTCTACCATGCAGTGACCATATATTGATGGAACGCCAGCGGGTCCCTATCACCCCCTCCATCTACACTGTAATAACCATAGTGGCCCAAGAACCGTGCAATGGTATTTGACTTTGCCCTTGGAAAGTAGGAGGAGACTAAACGCAATAGGATATCAACCGAAAAGGCAATCTCAGCGGATCGAATTACGAACGCAGATTGTTTCTTAAGCCAATGCCAGGTAGCATTGGTAGGTAAATCTCCGACGTAGTTGGTCTATGGTCAGACAGCGACTGCACTGACCCGTGACACTAAGTCCAACATGAAACAGACGCTCATTGATGGGTACAGATCGTGTATGCGTGTTACCACAAGGATGCCATTGGTAAACATGGAGCCTAAGATGGAACCACAGCGTCTTCCAAGAAGTTTGCTGTTGTGCCCGTACCTCGGCTACGAAGTACAACAACAGAAGGTACCTGAACTTCGTGATCTAACATCTACATCAACAGCAAAGCTGGTGTTCAGTGCGCATTCGAAACTCACATCACAGACAAATGCGGTATAACGCTGCTATTCGTTGATTGATGCCCATTACCACTGTACATTGATGCACCACCCTACTTGTACAGATTTCTAGTATTCATGCCTGGTTGTAGTTGGTAACGGACGGGCTTCCTCGTATGGTTATTATTATTTATCTTACACTATAACTTACACAGTCATGAAATCAGAGTTAAAACTGAAAGGGAACAGAAGTTGTCAGAGGTAAGGACCAAGTACTGAGTACTGATTACTGTCTTCCGTAATATTTTTCACTTTTTTAAATTACACCAAGGCGCCGATACTGAGGTAATTGAAAGAGAAGTAAGGTAAACTGGACGTGATACCTGCACGATTATATACAGTTCGTAGGAAAGAAAGCGTTCGTTTTTCAGTAGCAGGTCGATGGAGCATCGAAGGCCACGGGGTGTTACGAGAAAGGTGCAGATCATTAATGTTACCAAAAGCGTCATCGGGCAGACGCACGTCGTCGGTTTGTTGTATAATTAAGGAACTGTGATTCTGCTCAAGCTTTTTGCCGATATTGCAGAAGTAAAGTCATTTCTATACGAATCTACAACGATTCCGCAAAAAGAAAAGCAAAACATATCGTAAAATTAAACACTCTATGTTCGTGTGACTGAGGTCCAGATAGATGTAACTAACGAAACCCCCCGACCTCACGGCGTATAATTCGATACAGGAGTTGCAGGTGTGGGCCTACAAAATACTGCACGACCTATGTGACTGGACTCGTAACTATCGGTTCGGCTGTGTGTTACATTTAAGCGTGAAGTTTATGTTGCACAACTTGAATTTTAATATACGAACTTTCATGTTCTTTGTTATTATGTTACATCGGCATGGTGCTTTCGACGTGTAACTTGGAAAGTAATTCCTTGTAATTAATTGTGATTATATTGTGCTTTGAGGTAGTAAGCTTGTGGAGACTTAAGGCGCAACTGGCATGACTTACTGCTGTTGACAGTTGACATAGCGAATACAATTTGAGGATGGTATCTCATTCTTTGCCATGTGACTATAATTGTCCACGTTGAAGTGAATATTGTGGTATTAACTTAAGTTTCAGTCACTAGGAGATAATTTATACGTGGACTGTTTATCACAATTTTTTTGTCATACTGAAAGAGAGACACTTTTCGATCCCATTTCACAATTTGGGAATTACTTGACTTGTAATGGGACTGGTTGGTTTCCCGCCTTATTTTTATTATTTCGAGCACATGATGATTCTTGGAGGGAAGCTCACGAATGTAATTACTGTTTTATTTTGTTTTTGATTGGAAACGACAGCCTCTTTCTGTGCCTTTCCTTCTTCCTCAAATAGTAGCACCAACGTTTATCTTGATGTTCGTCTCCTGCTATTCTGAGTTTAAAAAAAGCTACAACTCGAACACCTTCGCGGTTTTTCCGTTTCCCTATATTCTCTCCATTGGCCAGTAGAGCAGTTTCCATCGCCTGTCCTCTTCTAAAGGCAAAGTGCCGTTCCTAAAGGCACAGTCCTAGGGGAGCCGTGTACCGGGCTTGGCTGGTGAGCATGTTTGTTCCTTGGGACCCGTTTAGTGAGCTAGGTCTTTGTAAGACGTGTAAGTCCTGCCACTTTCACGTTCTGCTATCGACTAATTAGGTCGTTTTGATAATATTTGCATGTTGAGATCAAATAACTTCTGAGTAACGGTAAATCTTGTGTCCAGGTGACTATCCATGTGGTGATACCGTGTTCCTTGTTATAACTTTCACATATCGTGTCTCGAGTTCACTCTTAATTTCCCACCGTGTCCATGTGGACACAACTGTTCAATAACTTTGATCTTTCTCCATTGTCAGCTAATAATTATTTTTCACGTTAGCACAAATTCATTCTTGTCAGATAGGATTTGAATTTTTCATTCATTGTTTAAAGATTTATTGTTAACATTCCCATTGTGTTTGTGACAGTATGTATTCTTAGTACTGTTTTGGCAACAGCAATGGAGCAGATTGATGTGGGTGTTGTTTTATGAAGAACTACTCCGTTTTCCCGAGTGAATCTCTTTGCACTAACTCTAAATATGTTTATTGTTAGTTTCGTTTTGGAGAATTTTTATCCATCGATTCACTTTCTGTTTATGAATAGTTTATTTTGGTTGTTTCCATGTTTACACCGTGGGTCAAAAATGATTTCGTCTCTTTTTCTCTTTTACGTCTTCACAGGGGCCTCGCAGAATTTTTACAACCAAGTTTGACTGTATAGGATGACTTAGATATCCTGTTTGAGGAAACAAACACTCCTCAGGCTGAAGGAATTTACAGAGCGCTTCCCGATCCAGCAGTTTTTCCTTTACCGGGATAGTTTCATTATTGTCACTAAATGGACGGACAATGTTGTAGCATCCATCTCTGAAGGAGTAGAACTTTTATCATCTGCGAACAGAGAGTCTGCAAAGAAGAAAATAATTCAAGTAAAGCTCCCTGTGATACTACAGCTTATATTAAACACATGGGGATAGTGGACAGGATGGATGAAAATATTGTCGTGTACAGGAAAGGAAAAAGAAATACCTTGGGCTTCACTTTCTTGGTTGATTGACGCACATGTACATAATGTCAGCGAGTTAAAGACAGGAATAGGAGGTAGGACTACTCAGCTTACATTCAAGAGAGACATTGTAAAAGTATACCTGAACAGGTATACAGGGTGAAGCAAAATTCACGCACTTGGACATAGCGACTCCTCACATGTTAGCGATAAGAAAATGTCTCTCACAAAATTTCGCCTGGCGAGGAGATCCGGCAGAAAAACGACGTTACAGAGTGGCAATCTGGCAACACTGTAACCACATGTATGGTAACTACCTGTGTCAGGAGACGTTAGTCGTGGTGCAGTGGATAGAGTTTTGAGTTAGCATGTAGGAGGTCGATGCTTCGATCCTGAGTTGTATATATATAGTAAATGTACAGCGATTGCACCGGGTCCTCTCGAAAACATTTGCACGTACATACTGCAACCGTAGAAATCGTCAGTTTAGAAAGAAGCCCTTTCCACGTCGTGGACGTGAATTTATTCGCACCAGTTCACCTACTAGGTGTTTTTTGTGTACCCTCCTCCAGTGATTCCATAGTTTGGTACCAACTATTATTCTTGCTTCGTTCAGGTCCGTTATATTTTGTTAGGGCCTTACATTACCATTAGGACTAACATCGTGCTTTGCGAATAATGTCCAACCTCGGTTACTATTTGTATGTGTTTTCACAATGGTCCTACTAATTATGCCTTTAAACCGCACGCTGTTTCGTACGTTACTCAATAATAATAATAATAATAATAATGCGTTATTATTATTATTATTATCATCATTATTCTTTCTGTAAAATTGTCTATTACATTTAGGGGAACAACGTGATTCGAAACCGAGCATTCCACAATTAGCAGTGTCGGGATGAACCATGAGGGGTAATGCGTGTTCGGGGGAATATCGTGCAGGACTGATGACGTGTTTATGCTGTATGCGCTGTCCACCAGAAAGGGACTAGTTCCTTGCGGAGAAACGCGCCCGTGACAGACTCCAGTGTACATACCTACACGTATCGAATTTTCTCACTATAACCTCTAAACCAGTGTGTAAGACGTATGGCATACAAAAACGATGAATGTGTGGATGTTCTTCTGATCCTTGGTGCATCTGATGGTTCAAATGGCTCTAAGCACTATTGGATTTATCTGAGGTCATCAACAGTCCCCTAGACTCAGAACTACTTAAACCTAACTAACCAAAGGACATCACGCACATCCATGCCCAAGGCACGACCCGAACCTTCGACCTTAGCAGCAGCGCGGTTCCTCACTCAATCGCCTAGAGCCGCTTGGTCACAGCGGCCGACGGTGCATCTGATAACTGGGCTGGTGTTGCCACTCGTGAATATGCTGCTAGATATCTTCGTCGAAGCCATCTAGATAAAAATATCTTTTGTCATCTGGAGCTGTGTATTCGAGATCACGTTCTCTCCTTCCACCATCGAGTGAAAGAGGTCGTCCACAAACTCCCCATACTCCAGCAACTGAGGAAGCTGTTCTAGAGGTCACACACCAAGAACCTCAGCGAAGAACACGTAGCTTAGCAAGACAGCTGCATGTCTCGCAACGCACGGTCATTAACGTGGTGCACGAGCATGGGTTGCACCCCAGTCGTTATGCTTTCACTGAACTCCTGCACCCTGCAGATCGCCATCAGCAGATGAAATTCTGTTGATGAACAACCGGAAGCCAACGCTGACTTAATGAACACTGTAATATGGTCGGATGAAGCAGCATTCACTCATGAGTGTGTCTTCACCATTGGTTTGAGGTTAACCCGCACGTCACCCACGACCGTGGAAGTCAAGTCCGCTTTGGTTTCAATCTCTGGGCTGGAATATTGGGTGACAGGTGTTTGGACCTCTACATGTTGTCTGACCAGCTGACTGCAGGAATGTGTTATGCATTCCTCTCAAGCTATATGTCTGATGCGCTGGAAGATGTTCCACTACATGTTCGGTAGGGGATATGGTTCCAACATGATGGTGCACGTCCACACTCTGGAATTAATGTGTGACAGTATTTGGGCAGATCACTTCCAGGGAAATGGCTTGGACGTGGAGGTCCAGTTATATGGCCACCGTGTTCACCTGACGTAAATCTCCTGGATTTCTTCCTTTTGCGACACCTGAAAGAGCATGTGTACTCTATTCCGCCGAAAAATGTGGAAGAATTGGTAGCGCATGTTCATGATGCTCTTGTTACTGTGGATGCAGCTTTGCTGCGAAGGGTCCAGAGCTTTACGATCTGGCGGGTTGTGCAAAGTTTGGACGTGCAGGAAGGTCGGTTTGAGCATCCGTTGTTCTGAGGACAACTTATTCTGTTCTGGAGGTCATGTACTTCAAAAATAGCTCTGAGCACTACGGGACTTAACATCAGAGGTCATCCGTCTCCTAGAACTTAGAACTACTTAAACCTAACTAACCTAAGGACATGACACACATCCATACCCGAGGCAAGATTCGAACCTGCGATCGTAGCAGTCGTGCGGTTCCAGACTGAAGCGCCTAGAACCGCTCGGCCAGCGCGGCCGGCGGTCATGCATTGCATGATATGAACATTATGAGCACTGGTTCCTAATATGTGGCATCTGGCGTATTATATGTAGTGTAAATGAAAAGTAATTGCTGTGTTATTGTACTGTGCTATCATCTTTAGCGTCTCGAAATTGATATTGTTTTTGTATTTATTCTGTCCTATAACAGGCATTTGTTTCAACTGCCTATTTATTATTTGTCGAACCACGTATTTCTTATGGTCAGCGTAACAAACTGTAGCAAATTTAGGATACAAGTGACCTAAGAAACAGTGTATATTACAGAATGAAATGTCGGAATGAAATTATCAAATAAAAAAAGTGTCCCAACCCAGGAATGATACCTCGATCTCCTGCATGGTAACCCAAAACTGTCCACTGTATAGCTGGAATATTATGTGGTGACACAGGTAGTTATCAGACATGTGGTTACAGTGTTGCCAGATTGCCACTCTTTAACGTTCTTTTTCCGATGGATGCACTCGCTGGACGAAATTTTGAGAAAGACTATTTTTCAATCGCTGGCATATGAGGAGTCTCGCTGCGAAGCCCGAGTCTGCGAATTCGTTCATTCAGTAAAGATCAGACACTATAATTTAAATTATTCATTCTTTAAGACTCGTACAATTCTTGCACGTCCGGTGGGTAGAGTCCATATCAAGGGACGCAAAATAGCAAACAAATTTGCTATTATTAATATAAATTAATAGGACTGTTTCGTCAATCGGAACCAAACCAAAATCCAGTCAGTGTGGTGAAAGAGTAAAGACTCTCAAACAACGTGGTAGTGAAACACAAATTTTTTATAAACCTGAAGCTAACATGATTCCCCAGTCAATGATCAATGAATAATGAGAGATGGGAATCATTTTTTTGATACAACAGCTGTAAATGCTTAGGGATTCTACAGTACATACATTTCAGTAATGCTTTTTCCAACAACTTGCATCACATTTAAGGTGCCTGAAAATAAATCACCTGTCTTCCGAAACTGGTGGCATTGTCGATAGAGGTCATTGTGAAAGAGGTGCAATTTTATGTAATTCATATATATAATTGCTCATAGCATCCTTTACGGCGTGTGGAGTTAAAAATAGAAGTGACGAATGGAAAATAGGGATACAAGATTGCCAGAAGCCAGGAATGGTGTGTGTGTGTGTGTGTGTCTTTTTTATAGACACACATAGAGAGAGAGAGAGAGAGAGAGAGAGAGAGAGAGAGAGAGAGAGAGAACGTCCATGTGAGTGACAATGATAAGGTACGTTGCGTGCCACGGGGCAACATTCGCACACAGCTGTTCCTCACGTGTCGGTAATCTACTGTGGATTCCTGCATGTGGCAGCACGCGTCTCTGACGCAGCTGAGGCAGTTAAGCCGATGAATATGCAGCGAGGCATGCATATTACCATTTCCAACGAGGGGGAGACCTGCGGTCTCTGTCCACGTACGCCGCACGGAAGGAATCAGAAAAAAAGCTTACAGATGTCGCTGTTGTCATCGTGGTACCTCTCAACAGTCGGATTTCTGGTTATTCATCTGTTTTTATTTCAACTACTGAAGATAAATTCGCTGCACATTCACTATGATGTTTCTACAAATAGGCACAGCTGAGATATTGACTTGTCCAAAAACACTAATAACCACTGGTAGGATTGAGAGAGAGAGAGCTTCCCCATGAACATTTCTCACTGCAACTGAAAAAGCAGGCTACACAGTTTTCGGACATTCCGAAGGTGCTAAAATTGGTATTTTCCTTCGTAACTCCTTACACCAACCCATCTAACAGCAATTTATTAGGAGCCCTGCCACTTCGTTCCCGAACTGTCTCATTATGTTATAGATAGATTAATGTGTTAAAATTTGACGTTAAGCAGGTAACACGTTTGTAGTTGGAGACGCACGACCGTGACTACGTTGGTTTTATAAGTTTTAGTTTAATCAACCATATGCTTAACAAGAGCCAAAGGGCATGAAAGGGAAGCAGTGGTTGGGAAGGGAGTGAGACAGGGTTGTAACCTATCCACGATGTTATTCTATCTGTATACTGAGGAAACAGTAAAGGAAACAAAAGAAAAATTTGGAGTAGGAATTAAAATCGATGGAGAAGAAATAAAAACTTTGAGGTTCGCCGATGACATTGTAGTTCTATCAGAGACAACAAAGGACATGAAAGAGCAGTTGAACGGAATGGACAGTGTCTTGAAAGGAGGATATGAAATGAACATAAACAACATCAAAACGAGGATAATGGAATGTAGTCGAATCAAGTCGGGTGATGCTGAGGGAATTAGATGAGGAAATTAGACACTTAAAGTAATAAAGGAGTTTTGCTATTTGGGGAGAAAAATAACTGATGATGGTCGAAGTAGAGAGAATATAAAATGTAGACTGGCAATGGTAAGGAAAGCGTTTCTTAAGAAGAGAAATTTGTTAACATAGAGTATAGATTTGTCAGGAATTCGCTTCTGAAAGTATTTGTATGGGGTGTAGCCGTGTATGAAAGTGAAACATGGGCGAGAAATAGTTTAGACAATAAGAGAATAGAAGCTTTCGAAATGTGGCGCTACAGAAGAATGCTGAAGATTAGATGGGTAGATCACATAACTAATGAGGTGTTGTAGAGGATTGGGGAGAAGAGAAGTTTGTGGCACAACTTGACAAGAAGGACATGTTCTGAGGCATCAAGGGAACACAAATTTAGTACTGGAGGGCAGCGTGGAGGGTAAAAATCGTAGAGGGAGACCAATAATGAATACACTAAACAGATTCAGAAGGATGTAGGTGGCAGTAGGTACTGGGAGTTGAAGAAGCTTGCACAGGGTAGAGTAGCATGGAGAGCTGCAGCAAACCAGTCTCTGGACTGAAGAGTACCACAACTACAACAACAACAAGACTGATCAAAAAGACTTCGCCACTATTTACATTGCTATGTAAGGCTAAGTTTTTCTTAAACTATGTATTGTACAACGACATAATTTTTGTGTGGTGTATCACCAGTCTCGGACGTAGGTGTGGCCTGTGTGTTGCAATCAGGACGTCGACGACGATGTAGGCTGAGGTCTACTGACTTACCTTCAACGGAATGTGACAGAGAAACTCTTCTAAGGTGCTTTGAACAAAAGATTTTGGAACGGAGAGCAGTAATTTTTGGCTTCGTAGGAAGTGAATAAGCGTGCGAACGCTTCAGGATAGAATTTAAAAATTTATTTCCCTGTGGTTCAAACATAGTCGGAGAGGTGTCTCATAATGGCTTTATATCTTAGCAAAGTGAAGAGTATACTTTGTATGTTAGACTCTTCCAGCCTGAGTTATATCTTTCGATATCAGAAACAAGTGCTCCGCTTGCGACTCTCTCTGACAATACACAACCAAATACATTAACCAAGTGGGTGGCAAGTGAAGGACCGCACTTGTTCTTTCCTATATCGTGTCACACAGGAAACATGGAATATTAATCGTTGCCACTACTAGCGACGGACTCTTCAGAGCTTGTTCTTTTCTGACAAGTAGAAAACTCAAGATAGTAACGGTTGTTAGGTACTTATAGAACACTCAGTTGTCCTCCCTCGAAGGTGTACAGACTTCTCATGGTTTTTACTGCGTCAGTGTCAAAGTGAACACTACAGTGACTGCTCCCAACGATTCGACTGTTGCATTGCTCATACCCGCTTCCTGGTAATGAACCCTCTACCTCACTGTACTGACTAGGATTGCTTTGGTCCCGTCCAGTAGTAACTTGTACAGGGCGAATCACCTAAAACGCGCACCGAAATACTGCGGAACTGGGAAGTGTTACTGATGTGAGGTTTTCACATGCTGGACTGGTAGTCAGGAGATCCTATTGTTAGCCAGTTGTAAGGTGTCAGGCAAATCCAACACCTTACATGAAAACCCTGACATGATAAGCAAATACAGTAGTATGTCACATAGCTCCGAATAAATCGTGACATTAAATTAACCAAAGTAATACGAGTAACGAGTGAGCAAATGGAATACCACAGACTAACACAAGAATGCCTAAATGCATGTCGTACCTCCCCACCGTGAGGCAGACGCAGTTCCGAGGGGAGAAACGAGGACAGAAGCCGAGAGCAGAACCGTGTTAAGCTAGGAAAGAGAGGGGCTGGGCACCCACGCCGTGAGTCTACCTGTACAACTATACAACCCGCACGTTTTAGCGTCAGGCTTTTTCGCGTCTCAGGTATGTCAAGGACAACCCCCAGCCCATGTTAAAAGCTAGAGCCCTCCAGAAAAAAAAGCAGTATAGATCTTACGATAACACAAAAAGGGCCACTACCACCCGCAAGTTTTAGCGTGAGACTTTTTCGCATGTCTGTTACATTAGGATCACTCCCCAGCCCATGTTAAAAGATAGAGCCCTCCAGAAGAGCAGTATAGATCTCACGATAACGCTAAAAGGACCACACTAATTGCAGGTTTTAGCGTGAGACTTTTTAGCGTCTCTGTTACGTTGCAAACTTTAAAAACATTGCCCCACCACGAAAAGTATAACGTTTCCCATTGGATAGACAGAATTTTTGTAGGCGGAGCGTAGGGTTAACATTGAGACCCTGATTGGTCAGATAAAAACACAGCCAGATAGCTTTTTTAAACTAACTTCGGTAAATTGTAGTAAGGAGAAGTTAGTGGAGAGTTGGTTCCGAGACGGCGAGCTGGACGGCTGGTGCGCCGGCCGCTGTCGCCCTGACGCTGCTTAAACACCGACAAGGTAATGAACGCACGCGATGCCGCATATTTGAGCGCATAAAGCTTCACTCACAACTGCAGAAGTCTCATCTGTTACACCCCTTTTTTGCGTTATACTAATGGTGATCGTTAATTAAAACTCATGGTGTTCACATTTGCCACTTGAAGAACAGATCTGAAACGCGATGATTTTTCTTTTATATAGTTATTAAGAAGCCACATCAGCCACTGTAATTTACGACAAGTTAGATAAGTTATTAAAGATAATTGAGGGTCACTGTAGACCATTTTGATAGTTTTCTCTTTTGTGAAACTTAAATTAAACCTAGATTATAGATGTGATATGGCATAGGTCATCCTTCGATCGATTGTAGAACTTGGAAACCCATTTAGGGAATATTCGTTCACATTTTTGTTGAACGCAGTTGGTTTTTACCATCCTGTATTAAAACATTTCCTTTTATCAATAGTGCAATTTATAAACAATGTTTTGTGATTAGAATAAATTTCCAATGGTAAACTTAACTGCTTTTTCGACGTTATTTTACCAGTTAACTAAAAATAGGAAAGTCTTGAACCCTTTCCACTATATTTAGTTAGAATTAAGATTCTTTTACAGGGAGTGCAGTGGAGCTGACGCTGAGATCATTTAGTATTTGGTTATATCATCGCTAGTCTCACTGAACTCTTCTGAATTCTACATGACATGTGTGGTCTGGCGTCTCCTTACCAGCAACAGGTCCCAGGTTCAAACTAGTTAATTCCCTAAAAAACACGCTCAGAGCGTCGTTGCGCGAAAGTGGTAGGGAGACACGATATAGTACAATCAGACACCACCATGAATGCTTAGACAGTCACAGATTGTAGTAACACATAGAAAATATATTTTTTGTGAAAACATGCAATGTTTTAAATGGAACAAATGCCTATTGACCTCAAGAACTTAAAAGTGGAATAAACGAGAACGTCAGTGGTGCTGTTCGCAGAATTCTAGTGCGAGTGATTTACGAGATATCGTATTTTGAAACATTCCCACACCGACACTTGTTTGTGCCTGTCAACCTGCGTAGTTGTCAGGTACGATGTTGTTATGTTCGCCTACAGTGCGCTTGTCTGTTCCTTGAATGCATTGCGACTTACCAGTCAGTGTGTGGCAGTCCAAGCAATAAGTCGTGACTGGACGATGGGATTTACCAATGCAGAAAAAGCCAACATGCTCGTGGTATATGGAGAATATATGAAGAATGCATCTCGTTCTTTCCCGGTGTAATCAACAAGATATCCCAATAGGAGTCAACCATCTCGGAGTTACTTATGAGCCTCTTCAATCAGTTACGTAAAAGTGGTCGTGTAACACCTAGACAAAGTAACACAATGAACAATGAACGACAAGGGGGGGGGGGGAATTAACGTTCTTGCTGCAGTTGCAATTGATCTGCGCGTTAGGTCCTGCGCAATCGCAATCGCAATCGCAAGTGGAAGAGACATGAGTCACGCATTCTCCATCTACACAGGCTCCAACGGTATCACATCTCTCCATCAAGAACTGCGTGAAAACTATTTTGATTACCGTGTTAACTTCTGAACATGGGCATTACGACAGGATACCACAGATGTATCTTGTGTAGTGATGAAGCCACAGTTACTAATCATGACTAAGTAAACCACCGAAACATGCACTATTGGTCTATTGAAAATCCCCGTTGGCTTCATCAGGTGGAACGTCAGCGTCCATGGAGTGTAAACGTATGAACTGGATTTGTGAACCATCAACTCATAGGCCAGTATTTCATAGACTTAACGCGGACGAGCATGACCCCACGTATACCAGAAGACGTTTCTCTGCAGACTAGAAGGAATCTGCGGTACCAACGTGATGACTCTCCAGCCCATAGTGCACGAAGTACAACAACTTGTCCTCAGGAATTGTTTCCATATCGTTGAATTGGGCACACAGGATCTGTACGCTGGCCAGCCCGTTACCCTAATTTGACTCCAGTACACATTTTTCTGTGGGGAAAGGTGAAAGACGCTGTCAACAAGGATATACCGGCTATACCCCATGACAGGCAACGAGGTATTACTGCAGCGTGCTCGGGCATCTCCGCTGAAATGCTAGCACGTGCACAGCAGTCGTTCCATATCAGACTGGTAGCGTATATTACCGCTGCTGGTGGCGAAGACATCAGGTAAACACGCCGAAGATTCCAGTCGATTAATAGAAACCTTTCCTTGCAGAGGTCGGCGAGACATATCCGGCCACGGATTCCTACGCCGCGTTTCTATTGACTCCAGCTCACTATATAGGCCCGGCCGTTCGAAGGCAGTCCAGTCTTCGTCGGCTGCTAATGGCAACCGCTTTAGCAGAGTCTCCGAGAAGATATCACCGAAGCCGCTATACTGCACCGCCGATCGAAGTACCAGCCGACCGAGAGGAACCACATCTCCGGCTAGTTCGACGGACGTCTACATCTATTGTACAGCCAGCTGTTGTATTGTAGAAGAAGTTAGGTTCAATAAACTGTTGGAGAATACAACAGACTGTGCGTAGGGAGTTAAAAGTAATGTGGCACAACGGTCAAACGGCATATAAACGCCAGGTTTCTGTAGTCAGTGCTGAGCACATTTGAGTTGTTCTGAAGAGCGACGTTGCTGGCCAGTGAATGACTCGAAATGAGTGATTCGGAGTGATGAAACACTCTCCTATGGCATTCCGATGATAGGGTTTGCGTTTGGATAATGCCTGGAAAACTTCACTTACCGTTGTGTACAGTGCCAGTAGTGCAGTGCGGAAGAGATGTTACGGTAAGTGGCTGCTGTTTGTGGTTATGGTGTGGTTAACCAATTGCTAAGTACTGAAATATATGAAAACTTATACAGCATTTGTACTGCGTGCATTATAGGGACATTCCAAAGACGATAACTGTATCAGCATAAGAATGCACCATCTCATAAAGCACCATCTATGGGGCAATGGTTTGTGAACAGTAACATTCCGGAAATTAAGTGTTCTGCCCGGAAGCCCAGCCTGAACCCAATGGAACACTTTCAAAGGAGTTACAGCATCGACTTCGCTCCAGACAACAATGTTAAACAACCTACTCTGGTTTCAGCTCTTGAAGACCAATGTGCTGCCATTTCTGCAGACATTCAGTTGAAGTGTTCACACCATAGTTGAATCACTGATAACTGCGAAGAGTGGACACATCCTACCTTAATGTCCAGTGACATCTGATCGTATACTTTCGATTAGGTACTGTGCGCCGTATCAAATCTTACGTTCATAAAAATATGATTTGTATCCTCAATAATTGTTTTCCTTTAATCCGAACTATCTGATAAAAATTAGTGGCTGAGGAACGGCAACACGGGGTTGGGAAGGGGAGAAGAGTGGGCGGCATTGGGTTGCTGATCCCGGACAGAAATTTTAAACAAATAAAAGTAAAGTAAGGCAGAAAATATAGCAGCAAAAAGGAGAAAACCCTAAAAAGGAGACCCGCTGCATGAAACTGGGAAAATTACCAGTAAATCGCAGGAAGAAGTCACATCCTTTCAATACCTGAGAGTAAGTCAACTATGGACACACAAACTGGGTGGAAATGTGAAAAGAATGTAACAATTACGTAAGGAAAAAAGAAACGGCAAAAGAGGGCGGAGCTCTTTAACAGCACCAAAAGCGATTTGGCGCCAGTCAATAGCCGCTGCTTTCGTTTATCTGGGAAGAGCAACGGAACTCTGAAACCTAATACCTTCAACAGCAAAGCAAACAAAACAGCCTGAAAATATATGGCTGCTGCTTTTCGTTGATCGATCGCGTCGGTGTTGCTATGCATGGGCAGGGAATAAGCGGAAGAAGGCAGCAAATTCACATCTTTATGCGGCAAGGATAGTACGATATGAGTGTTCCATAACCTGTAATAGAAAGAGATGTTCCCTTCAGAACAGCAGCTATCCACGCTAGTGGGCCTTCACTCAGTGTACAGTCTTGTCTCAACTTACGAACATCAAACGAAGGCCTACCCCTACATCACAAGCAGCAGTCCCCCCAGTAATGGTTCATTGTACCAGCAACTTGGTGGCTTTCTAACACAGCGCAGATTACAATGTAATTGCAATGAAATATTTACGATGACGGCTCCAGTGTGATACGTAAGCTAACCAAACATTAATGGATACTGAAGAATCTTAAACACATACACAGTGTGTCTCAATTCCGTTACGGCTCTTCAACAAAACTGAAGTTAGCACTAATACATTGAGCTGTGTCCCAGGAACATGGTGGAGACCAGACCCTTATATTATTTCTATCATACATAAGCGCTTATCTCCATCGGATTAGCATGCTTCATATAGTGGAACGTTGCAAGATGCAAATTTCTAAAGTAAAATGAAATGTCCTATGGAATTTATTGCCGAGATCCCATTTTGGGGAATTAGAACGCCTGGAGATATTCTCTTTACTTTTTGACGCCACTTCGGTGACTCACCGGTCAATGAAGATGATGATTACCACACACGCACACGCGCGCTCATACACACACACACATACACACACACACACACACACACACACACACAGACGACCGGCTAAAATCCCCGACCCTGTCGGCAATCGAAGCTGGGGCCTCCTGAAGAAGAGTCAGCAACGTAACCACCAGAACACGAACCGCTGTCACACTTTAGAAACTTCTTAGGCACACTCTGATGCCTGCCGAATTGTTGCAATGCGAGCGACTACAATAAAGATCTTACTTGTTGTCGATGCCAAACCTTCGACATCAGTAGTTGGCGACAAAATGTATTTTCTTCAGGAGTCAGCAGATTACCTTCAGCTCACAATGTCCGTGAAGGAAATCCGGAATCTCTGCCCTCTGAGATGGAAACACCAAATTCCTTGATCACTATCGATCGTTGGATCCAGTCGAATGCTCACATAGCCCATTTCGTACTTCATCCAGATACCTCCCAGGTGCTGTCTACTATTACAGTTAAAGGAAAATAATTCCAAAGGAATTAATTAAAGTTTGAGCGCAATTTAATTTTTATTGGGCACTTTTTTCTAGTTTTTACTGATGTCCGTTTCAGTGGTATGGTGTGTGCCATTTACTCCCAAGCAGAGGTATCCCTACACTATTGTCCACACATACAAACCCTGATCCAACACATCCTTTCCTATGCAAATGTTGCACATATTCTCGCCCGACCAATTTTCTATAAGTCCCTCTAAATCTTCGAACGTGTACTACGTCTCACTTCCACCATTCTCTTACCTTCCCCCACATGGATCCTCTACTATCAAATCCCACTCCTCCTCACCTACATCGAACACCTCCATATCTCCTATACTATCCGCAAACTAGATTCCAATAACCCTAGTGCCTATCCTATCATCACCAATCCCACGATGCTCTCGCTGCTTTGCGAACACGTCACACACTCCACATCATACATCAACGTAGATTCAACCATCTCCCTCTCCCAGAGAAAGAGATCTGCCCCTATATTTATCCCTCCAGCCTCAGCGCTTCCCCATCGATTCCACTCCACATCACGGCTCCTCTCCATGCCTTCTCAATGCATTCCCTTCCCTTTCCTTACCACTACCCTCTACCCTACCCACACACCAAATTCCCCCCCCCCCCCCCCACCTTCTGTCTTGCCCACCTTTTGTCTTGCCCACCTTCTGTCTTGCCCACCTTCTGTCTTGCCCACCTTCTGTCTTGCCCACCTTCTGTCTTGCCCACCTTCTGTCTTGCCCACCTTCTGTCTTGCCCACCTTCTGTCTTGCCCACCTTCTGTCTTGCCCACCTTCTGTCTTGCCCACCTTCTGTCTTGCCCACCTTCTGTCTTGCCCACCTTCTGTCTTGCCCACCTTCTGTCTTGCCCACCTTCTGTCTTGCCCACCTTCTGTCTTGCCCACCTTCTGTCTTGCCCACCTTCTGTCTTGCCCACCTTCTGTCTTGCCCACCTTCTGTCTTGCCCACCTTCATCTCCATAGTCTTCCAATCTCGCAGCCCTATGGATTATCTCCTCCAGAAACGCTTTCCTCCTCCAGATTTTAAGAGAAAGTGTAGTGCTTCATTGCTTTTTCTTAGAAGAATTTCGCAATTCTGCAATCAAATTTTTAAATGTATGTAATATCGTTTTTTAGGTGTCTGTTCTCGAGTTTTTAATTTTAGAATGAAATCAGTCGTCACGTTGCTTTTCTCAATTTTGTTACATTTTTAAAAATTCCTCTTCGTTAAAGAGCGTAATATTGTACCGCTGACAGTCCCCCAACCCCGACCTCAATATGGGGCTACATGGATGAAAAAACAATAAACAAAAAAGGCGCAAGTATTGCATGAAACTTTCACATCCCACACATTTTATGCTTCTGCTTTGGAAACGAAGCTATACAAGGAGGCTGTAATCTTTAGTCGTCATACTGTGTTCCAAAGCCTTTTTAAACAGCGTATTTGAAATCCATCGAAAACCCGAAGTGGGATACTAAAATGAGCTTTCCATCTTGTAGAAGTTTCAAGAGCAACACAACAGGACAAAGATAACAAACGTCTGGGTGTCTGTTACTGGCGGCAGCTCGTTTTATGACATCCTTCCGAACCGATTCGTGGACTGATATTGCCGAGTTATTTGTAAATTTTACCCGATGTTGTAATCGCTGAAGTAACGTCACACACTCTCAAGCCATGAAGTTTCATTTCGTTCCTTTCTCCCCTTCCAGGTGATTCTCATTGTTTTTTCTTTTTTTTGTCAAGCATTGTATGACAATCAGCCTGCATATTAACGTTTGTAAAAACATTTGGGGCACTGTTTATCGAATGATCCTCGTATACAGGTTGATCAGTATGAAACTGAAATGCTTCTAACGATGTTTCATGGTAGTTTGGGTTGAGAAATAATTTTTAAGAAAAATTTCGATTTGTTGTGTCTGAGCCGTGCTGCGGCTCGCGTTAGTGGTGTCTGTAGGTTTCCGCCCTCTGTAAGAGGCCAGACGGTATCGTTTCGGTTCAATCCCGCGTTCGGCCATCCTGATATAGGTTTTCCGTTATTTCCCTAAATCGCTACAGGCAAATGCCGGGATGGTTCCTTTGAAAGGGCATGGCCGACTTCCCCTCCCGTCCTTCCCTAATCCGATGAGACCGACGACCTCGCTGCCTGGTCTCCTCCCTCAAAAACAACCCAACAACAACGGTATCGTTTAGCTGGAATCGTTGTGGTTGTTCGCCTTCTTTATCGTGTTGACTGGCGCCACTCAGTGTCGAAAGCGTTGTCTGTCTGCTAGTGGCAGCAGCAGCGGTTATGGATATGTAGTAACTGTTGCCCTATCTTTGGAGCGAAGTCGTTGTTTTGGATGGTCATGTGAGTGGAGCGGTTCGGTTGGGGACTCAGGTCCTCGCAGTGCGGAAACACGACGGGACCGCTGGCTGCACGCGTGGACTGCCGGATGGAAGGATTGTGGTCACGAGGGTGTACGACCTCGTCGCAAACCGGATCCAGCAAGCTTTAAGATGAGTGCATTTCAATGCAAGCAGAGAAACCTCCACCATTGTGATATCTTGAGATTCTCGAGTGCCTTGGATTCGTGTATTGTTCCATGGTTGCATTTGGTTTATCAGATGTCAGGCAGTTTCAGCAAGGACATCATTACTGATTCGTTAGACTGCCACGAGCCTGAGCTACCATCTCGTGAAGTCAATGCAACTCTTGACTGCCTATGTCATCGCTCGCGAAAGTGTTTGTTGCTGGACCTTCTCAGAGGTTGATTCCTAGAGCACTATCTGAATCAGTTGCTTGTTTCTTTTTTTTTCTTTTTTTTATTAACTTTTACTGTATGCTGTTTTACAGCAGGTTTCAAATTTTTTTTGTATTATCGCCGTTATTGGCCTGTAAGACCTTCAGCCGTGATTGTGGTCATTTGCCTTAAAATTCTGATTTGGTATTTGTATTTTAGCAGTAAGCCTTAAAACCTTATTTACTGCCATTCCTGGCGTCTGGTGACTTCTACTAAGTAAGTTGTAAATTGCAGGGAGTTCATAAACGATTCTTAATTTATTGCCATTGCTGGCCTGTAAGGCCTTCTGCCCAGATCACAGTGACGTGCTTTTAAAACATTATCTGTTGTATCTGTAATTAATGGTAACTTGCTAAATTGTAACTCATTGAAAACACACTTTATTTTAAACCAATAATTCCAGACTCAACAATAAATAAAAAATACCACACTTTGTCAATGAAGGAATGAACAATTGTGTAAATAATAGTGTCTACAATCGTAACCGAATCCTGCCTTCCATTGACTACCAGGTTTGTGTCGTTTCCGAATTAATTCGCATCGAATTTAGACAGTCACGTAGTTGCGCGCCCGAATTTAATACAGGTACAGTTAGTGTCAGTCCTTCTCATACCGTAGATGTTAGCACACAAGAATGTTCAGGCTATGGATCTGGTTCAATCCACATCACCGTAAGTCTTGTTCTGTTTTAGGAAAACACGCGAACAAAATGTTTGGCGATATCGTCTCCGGCTTCACTGCTAAATATCTGGGAAACTGCGCGAAGTATGTATTTTTTCCTTAACAATTATTTCTCAGAACAAGCTATCCCTCATCATGCTTACAAGCTTTTAAGACTCCTTCCGACCAGCCTGTATGTGGTCACAGGCTTTCTCAATGTCAAGTGATACAAAAATTGCACATTTCTTTCTGGTTCAGCTGCCGTGATTGGCGGATGGGTCACATTCAGAATTTGTCATCAGAAGAATGGTCAACACGGAAGTAACACTGACTGACAGAAATAAATCTGTTGGCAATTAAATGATAATTAAATGGACACCCTAGCTGCAAAAAGGCGTTGATGTACTTCATTGGGGAAGACGCTCTATCCATCTGAGCCACCGAGGGCACAGAAGACAGTGCGCCTGCAGGGACTTATCCCTTGCACGCTCCCCGCGAGACCCAAATTCCCAACATGTCCACACCAATACATTCGTAGTGCGCCTAATAGATGTTTGCCCATCATACTCATTACTCGTGGCAGATTAATCTACCAAGTCCCGTACGAGTTCGGGCACAGCGTGTGCGTTCGCGCTAGAGGGTCAATGGCCAGGAAGCCATATTTTAATTATATATGACGGCATCATCTGTTACCGAAAGAACAGTACCGTAGATGACCATGCAGCTTTGCTAGAAATGAAATGATAAGCAGGAGATCCCGGGTTCGAATTCCGGTCGGGCACACATTTTCAAAATGTCCCCAGTGAAGTACATCAAAGCCTCTTTTCAGCTAGGGTGTTCATTAAGTATCATTTCATTTCTAGCAAAGATGCATGGTCATCTACGGTAACTGTTCTTTCGCGAACAGATACTACAGTCATTTTTAGATAAATTTGTTAGCAACAGAGGAAGATAGTAGATTATTGTTGACAGAGTCGAATTTCCTCATTACTTTCTGGAACACCTGTGCATGCAGTGTGTCGCTAATCACAGTAGGCTTTCGCAGTAATGCGACTCACGGATTTGACCCCAGCTGTGTCGGTCGCGCACGCAGTAAGGGAGCCGACGTTTCAGGAGACGGCGTGACTGATGGCCGCACTCCAAACATTTGCAGAGCGCAGCCGTGCTGTGGTGCGCTGCTCGCTTGCGGCCACTGGACGAGTTTACAGTGTGCGCCACACCAGCAGCCCGTGGGCTTCCTTTCACCTGACCTACAGGGACACGCTAATGACCTGTTCCCAGCACTCTCTGTCATTAAGTGACTAAATCTGGAGCTCCCTAGTAAGCGAGTAGCTGGTAGTAGCACGGTACCACGTCATAAAAAGCACATTGCAACAAGAAATGTCAAATTTATACTAAAAAACTCCAACAGTTGTTATGTGCTTCTCTAACGTGTAAGCACTGATAGACTCAAATGAATGCAACCAAAGCAACAATATAGATTTATAATTAGAAAGTAAGCAGTTTATATTGAGATTACAAATTGAAACATTGCTTAGACGTTCACTCCACTCCTGCGGTTCTGTTTCAACACAAATGAAGCACAGTATGAACTCAGGTGTTACTGCACCAGATAGAAAAAAAATCAGTTAACTACTTAATGACAATAGAGCCGCCATCAAGATATAGGTTATAGATCAGGAGGCTCAACGATGCACTGTAAAAAGGACTGTGAAATTCATGGGCAACAAGAAGTACTAAAATGAACCGTTAGTACCAAAATAAATTATAGAAAACTAGCACGATTGTTCTTAAATTACAAGCTGGACTCAAACCTCGTAGACAGCTGAATAGCAGTAGTATAGACAGACTGAATATAGCAATGTATGTAGGTTGAATTGAAATTGAGATTACTGAGGCTAGTTCCACGAAAGAACGTTTAAATAAATTTTAAACAATAACACCAACAAGGCTTCAACTAGAAGCAGCAAACAGTAAAATTAATCCTGAGAGGCAAATAAAGTACTGAAGCAGCTACAATGATACGAGAAAGTTATCAACATAGCGTAAATGCATAGAGAGAAATTACTAGTATAAGTTCGTCCAAACAGTAAACCCTTCACATTACAGAGTGGGTGACTCAAGCTTGAATTACGTAGTATTAAAAAACCTACTGTAGAGCGAATAACTCCAAATAGCAGCTCCTACAGTCTGCACATTAAGACCCTCACGAGACAAGTGCATCGAACTCACAGCAGTTCTACTTTCAGCAAATACCGAACAGGAGATTAAGTAACTCCACCTTCCACCAAATCCGAGCGAAGTGCTTCTCAATCATGTAAGTTGACAGAGTAGCTCGAAACGATACTTAATTCTGGCAGCTACTTGTAGCGCCCATGTCGCATATACCTGCCCGCACTTGTGCTTCGACGCCCATGCTCCAGTTATCGATGGTCATCGACTGAGACCTCCTCCAGATGTCTGGCAAGTCGGCACTGCACGGCGTCAGACGAAGAGGTTAAATCCTGCTTTCGAATTCATATCGAAGCAATGTACGAGTCAAAAGTTATTCAATCTTTGTTTCGATGTACAACGTGATTCCGCCGCCCCAACTCGTGGGATCCACGCAACCCACAACACAATAACATACCAGAATCAAGATTTCCATATACACTCTCTCACTACTTGCAAACTATTACTCTTACATAAAAAATGAACCGGACCATTTAGTAGGCAATTTAATCTAGTTTTCTCTAGACGTCGTAGGTTTGGAATTATTAGAGAGAAACATAAAAAAATTACCTTAAAATGTTTTTCTTGATTAACTGTAAACATATGGCCTCTATCGAGAATGTATACCAGTGAAAAATTTACCTTTAAATACATTAAATTTCCTACAAAGAAAACTGTTAACTTTTTTTTACGTAGGACTATTACACACATCAAAACAAGTTTTGCATCACCTCGGCTCCGCGAGTTCCGGAACCTGTATAGAACAAAGGAATAAATCAACCTAAATATCTTTTCCGCCCTTTCTACTGCTCACGAAAACCACACATTGCACATAGTACCACCATGCAGCGAGCCTTCAGAGGTGGTGGTCCGGATTGTTGTACGCACCAGTACCTCTACTACCCAGTAGTACGTCCCCTTGCATTAATGCATGCCTGTATTGATAGTGGCATACTACCCAAAAGTTCATCAAGGCACTGTTCGTCCAGATTGTCCCACCCCTCAACGGCGATCCGTCGTGGATTCCTCAGCGTGGTCGGTGGGTCACGTCGTCCATAAACAGCACTTTTCAATCTATCCCAGCCACGTTCGATTGCGTTCATGTCTGGTGAACATGCTGGCCACTGTAGTCGAGCGATGTCGATATCCTGAAAGAAGTCACTCACAAGTGTGCACGATGGGGGGCGCGAATTTTCGTCCATGAAGACGAATGCCTCGCCAATGTGCTGTCGACATGGATGCACTATCGGTCGAAGGATGGCATTCACATATCGTACAGCCGTTATGGTGCCTTCCACGACCACTACCGGCATACGTCGGCCCCACATAATTCCACCCCAAAACAGCAGGGAACCTCCACCTTGCTGCACTCGCTGGACAGTGCTTCTAAGGCGTTCAGCCAGACCGGGTTGCCTCCAAACACGTCTCCGACGATTGTCTGGTTTAAAGCATATGCCACACTTACCGGTGAAGAGAACGTGATGCCAATCCTCAGCGGTCCATTCGGGTATGTTATTAACCCCATCTGTACCGCGCTCCACAGTGTCGTGGTTGCAAAGATGGACCACGTCATGGACTTCGGGAGTGAAGTTGCGCATCATGCAGCCTATTGCTCACAGTTTGAGTCGTAACACGACGTCCTGTGGACGCACGAAAAGCAATATTAAACATGGTGGCGTTGCTTTCAGGGTTCCTCCGAGCCATAATGCATAGGTAGCGGTCATCCACTGCAGTACTAGCCCTTAGGTGGCCTGAGCGAGGCATGTCATCGACAGTTCCTGTCTCTCTGTATCTCCTCCATGTCCGACCAACATCGCTTTGGTTCACTCCTAGAAGCCTGGACACTTCCCTTTTTGAGAGCCCTTCCTGGCAATGAGAACGCTATCGAACCGCGGTATTGAGCGGCCATCTGTCTAATAGGCGCTTCTCACGCATAGTTGTTTACATCTTTGGGCGGTTTTAGCGACATCCGTGAACAGTCAAAGAGATTGTGTCTGTGATACAATATTCACAGTCAACGTCCTTCTTCAGGAGTTCTGCGAACCAGAGTGATGCAAAGTATTTTTTATGTGGTTAGTTTGTGCGCAATGAGCGAAAGAATTCGAAAAATTTCGTGTGTCCTTTTTGAAGGCGTTGTGGGTCGTATGAAACCCGTCAGCAGGAGCAGCTGAATCGCCCTGTGTAAGAGGCATCCATAGTGAAACGAGCCAGAGGCTGTAATATGAAAACCACTGGAGCGATTGTAGTGCCACCGCATACAGAAGGTGTGGCCGCTACAAGAACGCTGAACCCCGAAACTCGCCATTACAGGCACGTGGACATACAACCACGTGACAACACGATGAGCACGTGCGCACGTCGACTGTACACTGGAGTCGGTAGTGCTGAAGACTGTGAAATGGAGACTTCAGAATAAGAACAAGGAGAAGGAGTGTGGGGAACGGAAATTCATTTAATAATGGTTTAAGTGTACGGAGAACACACATGACAAAATGAATAGCTCTCTGGCCACTTTGGTCTGCTGTAGATGGCGTGGGACTGGCACCGGAGGATCACGTGACTCTCTACCTCTGCCTGAAGTCATAGCACTTAAATGCAGTGAATTTACCACTGGCTTGTGTGAATTCTACGCAGTACGGAAACGAGCTACCGTGGGGATGATCACAACGCGAATGAACTTGCTCGATATGTTGACACATCAGTGACGAATTGATCCACAAGTAATGGTGTATGACACATAGCCAGACGGGGTAAGAAAGTTGGCCTTACAAATGTCCCAGTCGGAAGGAACCAGCGATAGGTATCATGTCTTGCCAATGACAGTCGGTTTCAAACCAGACAGCAGTTGTTGCTGTTGGTATATGCAGTTGCACCTGAAACAGTTTCCGAGCGTAAATTGCGAATGAAGTTACATAGACCGATGGAGTAGAGTTCCTTGCAAGAGGCAAAACCTCTTAATGACACGGAAGCTGGTCAGTAGCTGCGTGCAGGCGCATAGTGCAGTCGCGATTATTGTTTTTTCATCTGATACACTGCGTCGTCGAGTACACTGGCAGCCATATAAGGCGTTAAATCCACAGTGTGTGGTGGGTAGTGTTCAAACTGTATGTGGCTCTGTGGTTTATTGGAATTGTTTTGTGTACAGCGATGTGGGTGTAGAAATTCAGACTTGCATGAAAAGTAAATAAGTTTGTTTGTTTCAACACATTTGGCCACCAATTGGTGCCCTTTATTCTATGTCTTGATGATGGAAACGCTCTGGATACTCCAGCGTACCATAAAGGCAACAGCCGTGTACACAGCGCTGCTCGCATACGTTTCTAGATTTACATTACATTCAGGCACCCTTTTGCCCGACTGGCCCGACAACTAACCATACCTCAATCCCATTAAAATGCTTGGAACTTATTGGGAAAGTAAGTGAAACGCGGCAGTCAAAGTCTCCGTCTTTATATATCCCTACGCCTTCTAATAGTCAGTGAATGGCTTCTGTTGTACGTGGCGTACCTACAGAATCTTGTGGACGTTCTTTCTCCCCAAATTGAGGACATCCTCAATGGCATTTGTGTGTGATGTCTTCTTGCAATGAGTAATGCTTGGCGTGACACTGCATTAGGAAGCAAGGAAAGTCAGCGTCTAACGTGAAAAGTGACCAGAGACGGAACGAAAGTTCAAATTAGACTAGGATCGGAAAGCAACTCAGCTGTCTCCATTCGGTAAGAGCCGTCCCAGCTCTGCCAGAACTGATTTCAGAAAAGCGTGTGAATCTCATACGTCCACGTTTGAGAAACTGAACATCACGCACGTTGAATGCGAGCTCTGTGTCTTAGTCACGGCATTCAGTAGTCAGGTTAAAGGTTCCGTTTGGTCTTCTGCTACTGGAAAACAAGTCCACCTCCAGTGTTTCACAGGAAAGTTGCCGCGCGGGATTAGCCGAGCGGTTTAGGGCGCTGCAGTCGTGGACTGTGCGGCTGGTCCCGGCGGAGGTTCGAATCCTCCCTCGGGCATGGGTGTGTGTGTTTGTGCTTAGGATAATTTAGGTTAAGTAGTGTGTAAGCTTAGAGACTAATAACCTTAGCAGTTAAGTCCCATAAGATTTCACACACATTTGAACAAAAAATGGCTCTGAGCACTATGGGACTTAACATCTATGGTCATCAGTCCCCTAGAACTTAGAACTACTTAAACCTAACTAACCTAAGGACATCACACAATACCCAGCCATCACGAGGTAGAGAAAATCCCTGACCCCGCCGGGAATCGAACCCGGGAACCCGGGCGTGGGAAGCGAGAACGCTACCACACGACCACGAGATGCGGGCACACATTTGAACATTTTTTTTTTTGAACAGGAAAGTTGAGGAGGGGTATTATCGATCAGTTTGTCATCGTCTGACTGTGAATCAATGTACGGACTTTAGTCTAATCTCTGCGCATTTTGTCGACAAGTGGGGAAATGTAACACTGTTTGAGATGGAGTACAATTGCAGCTATTAGAGGCCAGTACAATGCAAATGCATTACAGTTGTTCGACAGTTTCCTCAAAAGCAGGTGTTAATTCTTCACCTGTGAGTTTGTCATCATGGATATCCGCAGTCCGTTTCTGTTGCTCGGTGCCTAGCGTATCTGGCTCCTGTGTAGAGGATGCGAGTTTGATTCCCAGTACTGCCAGGGATTTATCCTTCTTGGGAGATTCGGAACGGGATGTATTCGGCCTCGTTAGGCCAGCTGAGGAGATATTTCATTGACCAGTAGCAGCTCCAAGGTTAAGAAACCCAACAACGATCGGGAGTGCAATGTGCCGACCACATGCCCCCATACCGCATGCAAATGACGTCTTTGGCAGAGAGTGACATGACGTTCGGTATTTCCCGATTGGCCCGTCTGAGCAGACAGGAGAACAGCTTTGGAATTCTGCAGGGTTCCGTCTTTCGTTAATTGGTTTCCTCGTTGTATGACATTGATATTCCATTGTATATCACTCTTGTAACTACCAGTTACGTGCACACTATATACAGTTGTACGTGATCGCCAATCCTAAGAACATTTGCTGTTGCCATATCAAAGATGACTCTTTGTTTGGTATCACGATCGCCACATAACCGGGGTCTGAAATCGAAGCCTGAGAAATTGCAGGTCGTCCTCAGTTAGCCAATGGAGGTTTTTCGAGAAATAGTTACTCCATTTCGAATCAATGATACTGTTGTTTCACAAACCATTGATAAATCTTCGCATTGTCTTACATCATGTAAATGATTGTGATGAAGGAACTGTTGCAGCACGCAGAAACCTTGTTTTCCCTACATGTAATCCGAAAATTTTGAAAAATATTTCTCATTCATCCCCATTGTGGTCGGAGGAAGGCAATGCCAAACCACCTCCACTAGGACCTTGCCTAGTACGTCAGTGCGGGTCTCCTGCATCGGCCCCTGCGCTCCAAAGGTGTGTGTGGGCGCGGTTTTCACATGCTCTGTGCACTTAATCGCATTATCAGTCACTAGCGTCTTCTCACATATCAGACGCCTGCCATCATTCCACAGCATCATCCGTGCTGTACCTTTTCACAACACTAAACATGTCTCTGTTTTCTGTTTCTTTCTGTATTTCAGTCTTACGGTTATGGAACAAATTAGCCTGTAACAGGCGTATTATCCAAAAACACTCTGCACTTAAGGAGAGATCATTGGCATAACTTGCCTTTTTATGCTTTCCTCATGCCTTCCTCTTTCTGTCTTCTTCTTTCCAACTCTGTGCTATTCCCACCCTATTATTTCTCGCTCATTCTCTGATCAAACAAGTTCTTCTCCACATTAATTCCATCTGTAGCGTTGTCATAAGCTTCTGTTAGATGTGACTACTCACACTGAGCAAGAATGCAATGAGGAAATTAAGTAATATTAATATGACTGGTATTTGTTAAATTATGAAATTTCTGTGCTATATAAACTGTCCCCCCCCCTGCGGGTTCGGGGGTTAGAATAGGCCCGCGGTATTCCTGCATGTCGTAAGAGGCGACTAAAAGGAGTCTCAAACTATTCGGCCTTGTATGATGGTCCCCTGTTGGGTTTGACCTCCATCTCAAAATTTTCCGAAGAGCGAGCCGATTGAGGAAGGGCGCCTTACTTGGTGCATTGTGTCCATCTTGCGATCAGACCTTTCGCCAGCTTATACACCGTTGAACTGCAGCCCTGTCCGCTCTCCATCTCTTGGGCTTGACTCTTTTTCTGCGTGTAGATAACACCTTGCACTGTGCAGTGCCTCTTTCTGCACCGACGGCGACCATGGACCACATGTTACCTAACATCCAGCACGGTAGCCAGTCCGTTGTGGTGGGGCCGCCATGTACCCTGTTGGTTGTAGCCTCCTGACAACACAGGGATCGCTCTACTGATGCCTGCGCCGCTAACTCCCCACGTATGCCAAGGAGTAGATGCCTATCCTCCTGGGGTATCGGGACTCCAACGGCCATCCTGCCAGGTGGCTCTTGCCGTGGCTGGGTGGCGCCCGTGGGGAGGGCCCTTAGTCGGAGTAGGTGGCATCAGGGCGGATGACCCGCAATGAAACGTGGTACATCATCTCTCATTGGTGGCCAGCCGCCAGCAGTCTCTAAGCGTTCTCGGGCTCAGTTTAACGCTCAGAAGTACGATCCGAAAACGTTCCCCTCTCTGGCCACACTGTGGGAGGAACGTAAGTCTCAGGATGGCAGTAGCAGTTATTCGCCCCGCTTCTTAGTTTGTACGAGGGCTGATGGGGAGTCTTTTCTCTCCACAAAGCCTCAGTTCTTCGTCGAGCATTTAGAGGACAAGTTTGGGGAGGTGGAGGGCTTGTCAAAAATGCGCTCTGGGTCAGTCCTGATACAAACGGCATCCTCTGCCCAGTCACGACGGTTACTCGCTTGTGACAAGTTGGGGGATGTTGCCGTTGCGATCACACCCCATAAGAGTTTAAATATGGTCCAGGGAGTTATTTACCATAGGGATCTTCTTTTGCAGCCTGATGAAGAGCTGCGCGCCAATTTAGAGCACCGAGGTGTACATTTCGTCCGGCGCGTTCATCGGGGTCCGAAGGAAAATCAGATTGCTACCGGTGCCTCCATCTTGGCCTTCGAAGGGGATACATTACCGGAATAGGTCAAGGTGATGGTCTACCGATGTGACGTTAAGCCCTATATCCCTCCCCCCATGCGGTGCTTTAAGTGCTGGAAGTTCGACCATATGTCTTCTCACTGCACTTCGAGCCTCACATGTCGAGATTGCGGACGCCCATGACATCCCAATACTCCATGTGCCCCGCCTCCCATCTGTGTCAACTGCGGGGAGCACCATTCACCTTGCTCGCCAGACTGCTGAATTTTCCAGAAAGAGCGTAAAATCATGGAATACAAGACCCTGGACCGACTAACCTATACTGAGGCCAAAAGGAAATACGACCGACTCCATCCTGTGAGAATGACATCTTCCTACGCTGCTGCTACAACACCTGTGCTAGCCCCGTCTGTTTCTCCAATTGTGGCCGGATCGACGAGTAGTACAACTCCTCCTGCCACCTCGCCAGTGGGGGACTCTACTCACCGGGTTGCTCCTGCGCCACCTACCTCAGGAGCAACACCATCCCACCCATTGGGGACGTCCGTCCCCACTTCTAAGCCGGAGAAGTGTCCAACTTCTTCGGCTCCTCACGCTCGCAAGGGGTCCCTTGGGTCCCTCCCTTCCCAGGTTTCCACCAGCGGGAAGGCGGACGACTGACAATGGCGTAAGTGCCCGCAGTCAGCTGGTCGTAGGGCTTCACGATCTTCCTCCGTCCCGGAGACTGAATCAGTGAAGCCCTCCCAGCCGGTGCGACCCAAGGAACGGCGTGAGACACCCAAGAAGAGCTCTCAGCCCAAGGAACTCGCGGTGGCAGCCATCCCACCGCAACCTTCCAGCTCTGCGTCTGAGGATGCGGTGGAGATTATGGCGTCCGCTGAGGACCTTGATCTCGCTGGTCCATCAGACGCCATGGAAAGCACTATCACAGGTGCTAAATCGGAGGCAGCAGGTGACCCATCGGCGTAATCTCCCTTCCCAGTCCCGTCACGCCTTTCTCAGCCATGGACAACACCATCCTCCAGTGGAACTGCAGCGGTTTCTTCCACCATCTAGCTGAGCTCCGCCAACTTATCAGCCTTCACCCTTTCCTCTGCATTGCCCTGCAGGAAACTTGGATCCCGGCAATGCGAACCCCCGCCCTCCGTGGCTATCGGGGTTATTATAAGAACTGGGCAATTTATGAAAGGGTGTCTGGTGGCGTCTGCATCTATGTTCTGAACTCTCTTCACAGCGAGTCTGTACCTCTCCAAACACCTTTAGAGGCTGTCGCTGTTCGGGTGTTGACGCCACAGGCTGTTACCGTCTGCAGTCTTTACCTTCCACCAGATGGTGATGTCACGCAGTATGTCCTGGCTGCTCTGATAGCCCAATTGCCGCCACCTTTCTTGTTACTGTGCGACTTTAACGCCCATAACCATCTGTGGGGTGGGTCAGTGGCAACAGGTCGAGGCGCCATCGTTGAGCATTTATTGGCGCAGCTCGATCTCTCGATATTAAATGATGGTGCCTTCACACACTTCAGTGTGGCGCATGGCACATACTCCGCCATTGACCTTTCCATCTGTAGCCTTAGCCTCTTACAGTCTGTCCAATGGAGAGTACATGACGACCTGTGTGGTAGTGACCACTTTCTGATCTTTATGTCACTGCCACAGCGTCAAACTTCTGGGCACCTTAGCAGATGGGCTCTGAATAAGGCTGACTGGGATTTGTTCTCCTCCACTGCCGCTATTGAGCCTCTCTCTAATGATGACATTGATGCAGTGGTTCAATCGGTCACCACCAGCATCATTACTGCCGCAGAATCTGCCATTCCCCGTTCTTCTGGGTCCCCTCGGCGGCGGAATGTGCCTTGGTGGTCGCCTGAGATCGCTGAAGCTCGCCGGCGGGCGCTCCAGCGTCACAAGCGACATCCCTCAATCGAACACCTTATCGCCTTCAAACGGCTGCGTGCGCGAGGCCTCCGCATTATCCGCCAACGCAAGCAGGAGTGCTGGGAGCGGTATGTGTCCACCATTGGCCTCCATGTCACTCCATCGCAGGTCTGCGCCAAGATTCGACGCCTCTATGGCTATCGGACCCCTGTCAGTGTCCCTGCGCTCTCACTGAATGGAGCAGTTTGTACTGACTCCGACGTCATTGCAAACCGCTTGGCAGAGCACTTGCTCTGAATTCCGCTTCTGCCAACTACCCCTTGGGCTTCCGCTCCATTAAGGAGCCGATAGAACGTTGGAGTCTTTCTTTTCGCACTCACCATCCTGAATTGTACAATGTTCCATTCAGTGAGTCGGAATTTCGCAGTGCCCTCGCCGCTTGTCCTGATACCGCTCCTGAGCCAGATAGCATCCATTCTCAGATGCTGAAACACCTTTCAGTGGACTGCCAGCGACGCCTCCTCGATCTTTACAACCGCATTTGGGTCGAGGGTGAGTTTCCATCGCAATTGCGGGAAAGTCTTGTTGTCCCCATTCTGAAACTGGGGAAGAACCCTTTGGAGGTGGACAGCTACCGTCCCATTAGCCTCATCAACGTTGCTTGAACAGATGGTGAGCCGGCGCTTGAATTGGGTACTGGAGTCTCGAGGCCTTCTGGCTCCGTCTCAGGGTGGGTTCCGTAAAGGCCGCTCCGCCGCCTACAATCTGGTGAGCCTGGAGTCGGCCATCCGTACTGTCTTTGCCCGCCGTCAGCATCTGGTTGCTGTCTTTTTCGACATGCGGAAGGCGTATGATACGACATGGCGTCATCACATCCTTTCTACGCTTTATGGATGGGGTCTTCGGGGCCCTCTGCCGATCTACATCCGCAATTTTCTGTCGTATCGTACCTTCGCGTGCACGTCGCGGCATCATATAGTTCCTCCCACGTCCAGGAGAACGGTGTGCCACAGGGTTCTGTTCTCAGTGTCTGTCTGTTTTTAATAGCTATTAACGGGCTCGCTGTGGCCGTGGGAAACACTGTCTCCGCTTCCCTGTATGCTGACGACTTCTGCCTTTTCTACAGCTCTGTTGGCATTGCAGCTGCTGAACGTCAGCTACAGGGCGCAATCCGCAAGGCGCAGTCTTGATCTGTAGCACATGGTTTTCAGTTTTCCGCAGCCAAGACCTGCGTTATGCATTTCTGCCGGCGACGCACTGTTCACCCGGAGCCGCGGCTTTATCTTGACGGCGAGCTTCTTACAGTGGTGGAGTCACATAGGTTTTTGGGGACGGTTTTTGATGCCCGGTTGACTTGGCTGCCTCATATTCGGCAGCTTAAACAGGCGTGTTGGCTGCATCTAAATGCTATGCGATGCCTGAGCCACACCAGGTGGGGCGCTGACCGATCTACTCTTCTACGGCTTTACCAGGCGTTAATCCAGTCCCGTCTGGACTACGGGACTCTGGCTTATGGCTCAGCATCCCCATCTGCGTTGCGGGTGCTGGACCCAATCCTCCACAGCGGGATACGCCTTGCCAATGGTGCCTTCCGAACCAGCCCTGTGGACAGCATACTTGTGGAGGCAGGTGTCCCTCCACTGCGGTTACGACGCCAACAATTACTGGTTGCTTATGCTGCCCATGTTTTTAGCTTGCCCAGGCATCCAAATTATCGTGTCCTATTCCCGCAGTCAGTCGTCCATCTGCCAGAACGTCGGCCCCGGTTGGGTTGTCCGATCGCCGTTCGTGTCAAACAGCTTCTTCCCTGGCTTGGGTGTTTCCCTGTTCCACCTCCTTTCCGGGCCCCACTGCGTACACCCCCGTGGTGTGTGCCTCGCCCTTGCCTTCAGCTCGTCTTGGCACATGGCCCGAAGGACTCAGTCCCTCCGGAGGCCTTCCGTCGCCGCTTTTATTCCATCCTGGCCACGTAACAGGGCTCTTGCGTTGTCTACACAAACGGTTCGATGGTTGCTGGTCTAGTCGGTTTTACAATAACTCTAGGGGACCATTCTGAACAACGTTCGTTGCCGGCTGGCTGCAGTGTTTACACTGCTGAGCTGGTCGCCATCTTTCGTGCCCTAGAGTATATCCACTCCTGCTCAGGTGAGTCCTTCGTTATCTGTAGCGATTCCCTGAGCGGTTTACGAGCTCTCGACCAGTGTTCCCTCGTTCTCGTCTGGCGATTGCTATCCAGGAGTCCCTGCATACTCTCAACAGTAGCGGCAGGTCTGTGGTCTTTGTTTGGACCCCAGGCCATGTTGGTATTCCCGGCAATGAAACTGTTGACCGCCTGGCGAAAGAGGCCACCAGTGCGCCATCTCTGAAGATCGGCCTCCTGGCGGCTGATTTGTTGGCAGTCTTACGCCGCAAAGTTCTCTCGTTTTGGGACGCTGAATGGCGCGGTCTGACCACCCCTAACAAACTCCGTGCCGTCACGGACACGACTGTGTGGCGGTCATCCATGCGAGCCAACCGCAGGGACTCAGTCGTCCTTTGTCGGCTCCGCATTGGCCACACCCGACTGACGCACAGTTATTTCCTGTGTCGTGAGGATCCCCCTCTTTGTCGTTGTGGGGCGTCCTTGACGGTGGTCCATATTCTGTCGGAGTGCGCCCTTTTAAATATGCTCAGGCAGATTTTTGCAATGCCTGACACGCTCTCTGCTCTTTTATCAGATGACTCTGCCATGGTGGACTTGGTTTTGTGTTTTATTCGGGCAGGGGGATTTTATCCTTTAATCTGAGTGTTTGGTTTTTAGTGTTGATTCTGGCTTTTAGCCTCTGATTTTAAGCTGAGTATTTAAAGTGTTCTTGGTGGTTGGCTTTTCCTCTTTTTTCTCTATGGCCAGCCAACCACCGTCACACTGTGTGTTTTAATTTGTTTTGTCTGGTCTCTGTCAGAGTATTTCTTGTCCTGTTTCGTCTGCTGTCTTTCCTGTTGTTCGTTTTTTATTCTCTTCGGGTGGTTTTAGTTTTTATGGAACAAGGGACCGATGACCATAGTAGTCTGGTCCCTTTAATCCCACAAACCAACCAACCAACCTATAAGCTGTCATTATTTGTACTATTTTTATTTTTTATTATTAGTAGTGCTATTATGATTGCTGCTATGTTTCTCCCCAATGCCTTGCTCACATATCTGTTTGACATATATAATTCACGCATTTCCTCCTCCAGCCCTTTCTGTGCTCTCTTCTTCCTCCCTCATTCTCTCTGTCCACCCCATCCTCGGCCTATGTTTGTTCATCCCCTCTTGCCCACCTTCTCTGCCTCATCACCTCTGCCTGCTACCTCTCTTTGTTCAACTACTCCACCCTCCTCTGTTCAACCATATCTTCTCCCTCACCCTCTGTACATTTTCTCCATTCTGTATATCTGCCTACAACCTCCTTCCCATCTCCTTTAGCACCCATCTCTCGGTCCATCTCCTACTGATCGCTCTTCCTACATGTCTCCTCTATATCTGTTGCTGGCCATTCCCTCTTGCCCCTCTCTCTCCTGTCCTCCTCTGCCCATTCCATCCCCTTCTGTGTTCACTATATCTATTCCCTTACCAATCCATTTCTACCGTTTCCCAGCCAAGTTTATCTGCATGCGTAGCCCCTCCGAAATAGGTCAATAAAGCAGACCAATACTACTTCCATTACATACCTGTTGTGCATGGCAGCGTGCACGCCAGGGGCTGGAAAAGAGTTTACCAGTGCTGCCTGGCTTTTTTCCTTAAATAGATGTCTGTAATGTGGTGTGCTTCGCCTCATGAGATCAACTAAAGGGCTATTTGACTGACAAATAGCGGCTCCAAGGTCAAGAAAACCGACAACAATCTAGGGTACAATGTACTGAACCCATACCACCCTTCCCCACATACCATATGCAAAAGACGCCTTTGGCAGAGGGTGGTACAGTGGTCGGTAGGTCCCAAATGGCCCCTTTAAGGACAGAGCAGTAGATCTTTGGAGTTCTACAGGGTTCCATCTTTCGTCCACTGCATTCCTCATTGTATGACATTGCTCTGAAGACCAGGTCGATAAGGCAGTCTGACATTACGCATACACAACACATGTCATGCAGGAGAGTCTACATGGCAGGGGCTGGGGAAAGTCGTTCTTGGGCATATTTCTGCTCCTGTTGGAACAAGGACGTTATAAACCCTACAGTGCTGATATTTCAGAAGCTGGCTGTTTGTGCGACAGATTTGTTAGAAATTGATCCAGAGATTTGAGACAGGATCCCTGACATATAAAAATATATGCTGAGTTACATATGTATAGGTAGATTATTACTATTGTAACTATTAACTTATACCAGGTAATAAAAAAGTCAGCATAAATTTGAAAACTGAATAAATCACAGAATAATGAAGATAGAGAGGTACAAATTGAGAGACATACACGGAATGACATGGGGTTTTACTAGGACAAAAAAAATTCAAAAGTTCAAAAAATGACCGACAGATGGCGCTTCATCCGATCAGAATAGCAATAATTAGCATAACAAAGTAAGACAAAGCAAAGATGATGTTCTTTACAGGAAATGATCAATATATCCACCATCATTCCTCAGCAATAGCTGTAGTCGAGGAATAATGTTGTGAACAGCACTGTAAAGCATGTCCGGAGTTATGGTGAGGCATTGGCGTCGGATGTTACCTTTCATCATCCCTAGAGATGTCGGTCGATCACGATACACTTGCGACTTCAGGTAACCCCAAAGCCAATAATGGCAGGGACTGAGATCTGGGGAGCTGGGAGGCCAAGCATGACGAAAGTGGCGGCTGAGCACACAGTCATCACCAAACGATGCGCGCAAGAGATCTTTCACGTGTCTAGCAATATGGGGTGGAGCGCCCTCCTGCATAAACATTGTACGTTCCAGCAGGTGTTTATCAACCAGGCTGGGGATGATGCGATTCTGTAACATATCGGTGTACCTCTCACCCGTCACGGTAACAGCTACAAAACCACAATCACGCATTTGCTCGAAGAAAAAAGGCCCGGTAACGGTAGATGTGGTAAATCCAACCCATACCGTGACTTTCTCGTCGTGCAATGGCGTTTCCACGATAGTTCTAGAATTTTTGGTAGCCCAAATTCTGCAGTGGTGGGCGTTGACAGACCCTCGGAGCGTGAAATGAGCTTCGTCGGTTCACAACAAGTTACAACCAATCGTTATCTTCCGCCATCTTTTGATACGCCCACACCGCAAATGCCCTCTGCTTCACTAAATCGCCAGGTAACATTTCATGATTCCGATGGATTTTGTTCGGATAGCATCGGAGGGTACGCCTCAGTGCCAACCAAACAGTAGTGTATGGAATGCCAGTGCGACGTGCGACTGCACGAGCGCTGACTTCCCCGTGCATAGACGAACCCACTACAGTCTCCATTTCTTCCTGAACTGTCTCAGCATTATTACGCCTTGTGCTCGGTCGGTCACTACGGGCTCTAGCGTCTAAACAACCCGTGGTTTCGAACTTCGAAATCATTATCGCAACAGCTGCGTTTGTCAACGGATCTTTAACCGTCCGAATCCCCTTCCTATATCGATACGATCGTAACGCTGAACTAGCACATCCTCCATTATGAGAATACACCTTCAGTAAAAGCGCCTTTTCAGGTGACGTCAACATGCTGCGACTGCTGGCGCATCTGGTGTCTCTCTCATTGCAGCCCCTTTTATACAGGATTGTCATGCGCAGTCACTGATGTTTCGCTGTCCAGCGCCATCTGTCGGACATTTTGTGAACTTTGTTTTTTTGTAGGTTCTAATAAAACGCCATGTCATTCCAAGCATGTGTGTCAATTTTATCTCTCTATCTACGTTGTTGCGTGGTTTATTCAGTTTTCAAAATTATACTGACTTCTTGATCACCCGGTATAGTGCTCATGTGACATACAATAGTAATATTGACTAACTGAGGTGGTCTGGTTCAATGTAAGAGAGAACTACATTGCCAAGCGGAAAATCTGCATTAACAAATAAGTAACCTTTGTTATTTGTATAGTTTGCAGACCCAATTACTGGAGAAGATCAGGCAGAACATCTGCTTTGAAGAAAAATACAGTCTACCTCAAGGAAAGATGTGAGAATTAGGAAAATGAAAATCAAAGAAAAAAGGTTCGTATTCATAGAATCATACCAAATTGCAGCTTATCGTCATTATTTTTAAGCGTTTGACTCAGGGGGAAGAAGTAGAGTACATAACAATTTGGATAGCGCTCTACGTCGCGGATTAGACCACTAGATGTCACGTCAGGCAGAACCACCGGTATAAAAGGGGGCAGTGAATAGTGTTATCAGTAGAGGAGCAGTAGCAGCAGTCTGGATTAATCAGGACAGCAAATTACTTCGAACGTAGAATGGTCTCTAAAGGTCACCTCGTTAGCAAATTTATCAGCGACATTTAAGCTCTTCTAAATCTGCTCAGGTCGACCGTTAGTAAGTGCACGTGAACTGGAAACGCGAAGGAACTACAGCTAAAACAAGACAAGAGGAGGCAGACTTCACGTACTGACGGACAGGGACCGTCGAGCACTGTGGTGACTGGTTGTAACTTCCTACTGACAGCTACCAGCACCTTGATTCTACTGCAGCAGTGAGTTTTAAAAAGGGTACACTATTGGCATGAGAGAATGTGATGCATCCCTCCCGGGAACTGATGTATGCGTGGGACGAAAATTTAGGGGCAGTGCAACGGATGTGTGCAGAATGGTTCACGGAAGGTCATAGAACACGAGATGGGTGAGGTCGCACCACTAATAACTATGTTACAAACATTAATAACAGTACTACAATTACTTTGGATTATGTTTAATCGCTGATTTTCAGAGAGCGGGCGCGCATACTCACACACACGCACACACACACACACACACACACACACACACACACACACACACACAGGCACGCGAGCGCGCTCGCTATACCTTGCTCCCTCGTGACGACATTGGGACAGATACGCATCGCGTGTTATTCGCTGATTCTTCTTGGGAACTTCCGTGCCCAGCTACCTTCACTGTTCAGTTACTGTACCGAGCGATTGTAGGGTTATCGGGCATCTTTATGGTTCCCTAGGTTCGTTTATTTGGCCTACATCCTTAACTGTGCTGTCAGTTTAGTCACACTTTGCTTTTTCTAAGACTATATTGCTTAGATGAGTTGGAAAATGAAAGTCTTTTTGTATTCTGTTGGCTTGCCATGCCATTTCGACCTGACGCCTCAGTTGGACCAGCGTTCGTGCTGGACGTGCAGACCGCGTGAGACGACGCTTCATCCAGTCCAAACATGCTCAATGGGGGACAGGTCCGGAGATCTTGCTGGCCAGGGTAGTTGACTTACACCTTCTAGAGCACGTTGGGTGGCACGGGATACATGCGGACGTGCATTCTCCTGTTGGAACAGCAAGTTCCCTTGCCGATCTAGGAATGGTAGAACGATGGGTTCGATGACGGTTTGGATGTACCGTGCACTATTCAGTGTCCCCTCGACGATCACCACAGGTGTACGGCCAGTGTAGGAGATCTCTCCCCACACCATGATGCCGGGTGTTGGCCCTGTGTGCCTCGGTCGTATGCAGTCCTGATTGTGGCGCTCACCTGCACGGCGCCAAACACGCATACGACCATCATTGGTACCAAGGCAGAAGCGACTCTCATCGCTGAAGACGACACGTCTCCATTCGTCCCTCCATTCACACCTGTCGCGACACCACTGGAGGCGGGCTGCACGATGTTGGGGCGTGAGCGGAAGACTGCCTAACGGTGTGCGGGACCGTAGCCCAGCTTCATGGAGACGGTTGCGAATGGTCCTCGCCGAAACCCCAGGAGCAACAGTGTCCCTAATTTGCTGGGAAGTGGCGGTGCGGTCCCCTACGGCACTGCGTAGGATCCTACGGTCTTGGCGTGCATCCGTGCGTCGCTGCGGTCCGGTCCCACCTCGACGGGCACGTGCACCTTCCGCCGACCACTGGCGATAACATCGATGTACTGTGGAGACCTCACGCCCCACGTGTTGAGCAATTCGGCGGTACGTCCATCCGGCCTCCCGCATGCCCACTATTACCCTTCGCTCAAAGTCCGTCAACTGCACATACGGTTCACGTCCACGCTGTCGCGGCATGCTACCAGTGTTAAAGACTGCGATGGAGCTCCGTATGCCACGGCAAACTGGCTGACACTGACGGCGGCGGTGCACAAATGCTGCGCAGCTAGCGCCATTCGACGGCCAACACCGCGGTTCCTGGTGTGTCCGCTGTGCCGTGCGTGTGATCATTGCTTGTACAGCCCTCTCGCAGTGTCCGGAGCAAGTATAGTGGGTCTGACACACCGGTGTCAATGTGTTGTTTTTTCCATTTCCAGGAGTGTATATATCCATAGGACATAATGTGGTCTGCCGGTTTCGTCAGGGTTACAGGGTCACAGGACTGGAACTCGACAAGAACGCTAGAAGCCTGCTTGCTCTACACCTCCGATTGGCTTCATGTCTTCCAGAACACACCTGGGGCTGGATAGAAGGCATTACCTTTGCCAATGGCGAATGGTCGAACACGAAAGCCACCGAAAGGCAGTACAAGAAATTCCTTCGACTTCTGGAAATGCGACAACGGAAAGAAAATCATCTCCCAACAATGTGGTCATTAAACAAGGAACTGTCCGGTGCAACACAGGATGTGCTGTCCATAGCCTAAACTTCGCCCCGGTTCAGAGCACGCTGCCGAAACGGGACATAAGTGGGGTAGAGCAACCTATAAGGAGACTACCTGAAGAAGCTGCAGAAGTAAGAAGAGACGTCTGCAGAGTACTAGGCAATGCAAAGATTCCCAAGAATAACATTTCGGCGGCAGAACACGAGGCACTGCAGGGAGAACTGGGACACAGTGGTCTTGGCAGCGGACAAAGGGAGCGCGACGGTGCTGCTTAAATCAGACGACTATTGGCAAAAATCGACGCCCTCCTGCAGGATCCTGCCTACAAACGACTAGGGAAGGACCCCACCAAAACAGTGACCCGCAAGACCGCTGAGATGCTCAACAAGTCGGGACTAGAGAAGGATATCATCAGGAAGCTGTACCGAGGGAACCAGCACCGCCACGTCTCTATGGCCTCCAAAAGGTCCACAAAGAAGGCATCCCATTACGACCCATTTTGAACACTATTAACTCGCCGACACGTGGTATTGCTAAGCATTTATCACGGATGCTAAAACCCATGGTGGGTTACGGTCAGCACCATGTCAAAAACTCGGCTGAGTTTGTCAAGGTACTACAGGGCCCACCCCCTATTTCAAATGTGGTGGGAAGTTCTACGAACAGATAGATGGTGTGGCTATGGGCTCCCCCTAGCGCCAGGCATAGCCGACCTATGCATGGAGCACTTCGAAAAACTAGCTCTGGACACTGTTAAACACAAGCCAAAAGCCTTCTACAGGTACGTTGATGACACTTTTGTAGTTTGGCCACACGGCAGGGACAAACTACTAGAGTTCCATCAACACCTCAGTGGTATACACGAAAATGTCAAATTTACCATGGAGATAGAAGAGAACAGAAGCTTGCCCTTTCTGGTTATCCTGATCACAAGAAACATGGACGGCACGCTGGGACACGCAGTGTATAAAAAGAAAACACACACGGACCTCTATCGTAATGCCAACAGCTGCCACCACCCTGCGCAACGCAATTCTATACTCAGCACCTTAGTGCACAGGGCCAGGTCCATCTGCGATACGGCAAGTTTGCCAGGAGAATTGCAACACCTCAAGGACACCTTCAAGAAAAATGGATACAATGAGACACAAATAAGGAGAGCTCTGCAGAGCGACCACAAGAAGAGAGACCGTATGAATACGAAGTAATGGGTTGGTGCGTTCTTGCCATACGCGGGTCCTCCAACGGCCAAGACCGCGAGAATTCTCAATAGACAAAGTTTTCCGCGCAGCGGGAAAAATCAAAGACCTTCTCGGTTCAACCAAGGATCCACTAGGCCTGACAGCACCAGGTGTGTACAAGATCGGATGCGTGTGTGGGATGCAATATAGAGGACAGGCGCAGCGTTGCATCTCACAGAGCCGCTATGAACACATCAGGCATGTACGCTGGAACATAGTATCGACGATAAGCACACTTTCGATTTCGAGGACACACAGAAAATATGCAGTACAGACGGGTTTTGGGACTCAGTAATCAGAGAGTCCATACAAATACGGTTACACGACAACCTCATGAACCGCGACAGTGGCTACCATCTCAGCCACAGCCTAGGAGCCTGCAATGAGGAAAATCAGAGAAGCACCAAGGGCCGCTGACGGAGCAGACAGAGACGGACGCTGGGACACGAACCCCTCTCCTCCTGCCTCCCTCCCCTCCCCCGTCCCCTCAACACCGGCCGCTCCAGACGCATCGGGCGATTCCGCGGGCGCATGATCGGTCGGCGGCGGGAAGCGGAGAGCGGTCCAGCAAAGATATCAGCCCACGACCGAAGACATCCGGACACGTTGACAACAAAAGTTGCAACTGACAATAACCTGGCAGCAAGCCCCCTTTCCGCTACCGACAGTGCAAAAATACAGAATACACAAACAAACAAATACATCGTCAGTATTTGCGATCACCATCTCCCTCCCCTCTCCTCAGCCCTCTCTTGCTTGCCAACGGCTGTAACCGCCTTGCCGAACACATTCTCAACCTAAATGGCAAGCAGAAGTCCAGTCACCGACTAAAATCCTTCCCAAACCCGCAACTGCTACCCAACCCCTCCCCGATCCCAGTTCCTCAAATCACCCCCCCCCCCCCCCCCCCAACATCGAAACAGCGGCGTGCAAGGAAGGACAGGAAGGAGAACCACTCCAAGGGGAAAAAACTCTCCAACAACCCCACCCCAACCACTCCATCACCCTGTGAGGTACATGCGCCCCCGACAGCACCTGTCGTCGCCCTGGGAGGGGACCAGCAAACAACCGTACTGGAAGGGAACCACATAACCGGGCAAGACTCCGATGGTTTCTTGCTGGCGAAGAAAACCTTTCGCCAGCCGAGGCTTCTGGCTACTCGGAAGTGGAACCCACCCCGAACAGGTTTCAGGCGGTGGCCGATGAGCCAGAGACACCACAAGACACACAAACACAAAATCAGGTCACCCACCACCTCCGATCGTCGTGGAGTTTACTCATAATTATGAGGAACTCTTAGAGATGTTAAAAACAGAAATCAGGGGAGGCAATTTCCAGGCAAAACCTGCTGGTGGTGATAAAACAAAAATAACAGTATGCACACTTGAGCACTACCCCACAATCAAAACACCTTCTCAACAACAAAAACATACCCCACTGCATATTCCCCACAACAAAGACACGTAACAAAAACATTCTCATCAGAGACCTACCGAGACGAGTGGCCCCTCAGGCGATCAAAACAGACCTGACTGCCCAGGAGTACGTCGTCAAGGCGGTCCAACAGATGGGCAGTAGCGACAGCAAGTGGCCCCTGCATCAGGTCACACTGCCAGACGTCCCACAGAGCAAAAGGGACATTACGATGATCCTGGCAGTCCCTGTGACCACTGAACCACTGCGCCGCAAAAACAAGACGGTGCAGTGCTTCAGGTGTTAGGGCCTAAACCACATTGCGGCACACTGCTCCATGGCAGTGAGGTGCAGAAAATGCGCTGAGGCCCATGACACAAGAACATGCAAAATGAAACACATGGACCCGCAAATAAGGTGCGCGCTGTGTGGCAAAAAACCACACAGGGGGTTACCAAGGTTGTGAGGTCCATAACCGACACACACAGCAGGCAAAGGTCGCAAAGGCCGCCCCCCCCCCCCCCACACACACACGCAAAGAAAACACCATGAACCCATCCAGACACACAAGAAGCCAAACATGACAACACACATGCACAAAGCCTGGGTAAAACCAAGGCCGGACACACCAAGGGTGACTTATGCGGAAGTGGTTTCTTCCTGGAGGAGCCATGAAAGCGTGCCCCCATCACCACAACACCAGACACTATCACAAGAACAACACAGGGAAACTCACAGCAACAATGACCAGGTCCACCATGACAGAGATCTCTAGGGACCCCCCCCCCCCCTCCCATGGATCAGGCGTAATGGTGCAGACCATGAACCTCGTCATGGAAATGATGAAGGAATTCAGGGAAGCCCAGAAGCAGAACACACAGATCCTCGTTGCCCTTCAGGCAACAGTCCAACAGTCGCTCCCCTCTGCGACTTCCTCAATAGTAACAAATCCCCATCATGAATAGACCATCAAATATCCAAGCCCTGACAATGTGCTGCTTTAACGCAGACGGCATTGCTAATCAAAAGGTCGAGTTCAGAGAACTCATGGAGTTCTCCATCGACATATGCATGATGGGGGAAACCCACCTAAAACCGGGAATAAAAGCGACAGTCCTCAACTATGTTAGCTATCCTAAAGACAGGCCAACCCAAGGCGGAGGAGTGGCCATATACATAAAAAGAGGGATCCCCCACCACCAGCTATTCTTACCAGCTACCAATAAAATCGAAGCAGTGGCTGTTGAAGTAACCACTGCCACCGGACCCCTAACAATTGTTGCAGTCTACCGACCCGCACATGACCAGATAGATTGAGACATAGCTGCTCTAGGGAAAACTGAAGGCAAACTCGTGATAGGGGGAGACTTCAATGCCAAACACCCTGATTGGAATTCTAGAGTAACCTCGAGAGCAGGCGCCAAACTGCAGCAACCAGCGCGCCCTCCACCACTTCGAAACATGGGGTCCAGTCGAGCCCACACGTCTTCCGAAAAACGGAAGCAGGCCCGACGTGTTAGACATAGCTCTCACTAGGAGGATCGCAGGGTTTGTGGCCGCAAGGACAATCAACAGAATGTCCTCCGACCACAACCCAGTGATTCTAGAAGTCGATGTGGGAGAATGGGTAGCACTCCAACGGTACCAGATGTCTTACAAACGTACAGACTGGGAGCGATACTAGGAAACTGTCGCCTCTGATATTGCTCGCGCTCCGCCACCTACTGCCGAAACAGTAGAACAAGCGCTACAAGAGGTAACAGGCACCATCTTGCAGGCAGCAGAAGAGGCCACCCCTCCACAAAGGAATGTCCCTCCACCGCAAATACATCTCCCGGAACACTTGTTAGCTCAAAATCCGACATAAGAACAGAGTTGCAAAAGAGTGGAAGATCACCAGAAACCAGGCTGCTCAATCGTCTACAGAAAGAACTGAAAGTAGTGCTCAATGAGCACAGAAACCAGCAATGGCAAAACCGCCTCACAGCTCTCAAAGTAGACGATCATACACTATAACAAGCAACCAAACCGTTCACAAAAAGACGAGCTAGGATGCCGCCACTGCACGGCGAGCGGGAACTGGTCTACAGCCATGCAGGGAAGGCCAACTCCCTCGCCGACTCCTTCGAGAAGCAGTTTCAAGCGGCAGAACCCCAGGATGAAGAGCATGAAGATGTAGTCAGTCGTCAACCGGCTGTCTTCCTTAATGCTGAGGAGGACCCAGAGGACGAACCCATACTTTTTTCCCCCGATGACGTGGCAAGAGTAATCAGGTCCCTCTCTACAAAAAAGGCGCCAGTGCATGATAGTGTCACAAACCAGTTAGTCAAACTCCCAGCCACAGCGATCACAAACCTCGCGAACGTCCTCAACGAGATTACTCGTTCCCTCGAGTTCCCAGCTTGCTGGAAACATGCGGAAGTGGTCCCGATACACAAACCAGGGAAAGAACCTCTATTCCCGCAGCACTACAGGCCGATTAGCCTCTTGCCAACTCTCAGCAAGATCTATGAGCACCTCCTGCAAAGACCCATACAAGAACATATTACCAGAGAGCAAATTCTGACGGATTTCCAATTTGGGTTCCGGCAAAACCACTCTGCCCCACAACAGGTCATGAGAATGATTGAAGCATCCACAGAGGGCTTCAACGACAGAGGCTACTAGACATAGCCAAAGCCTTTGACACAGTATGGCATAGAGGGCTACTCTGCAAGTTGTACTCACAGGGGTTTCCCGGGAGCATAGTTCAGATGATCAGGAGCTATCTCACGAATAGGACTTTCTCTGTCAAAGTAGAAACTGCCACCTCCTCCAAAGGCGTATTCGTGCTGGGGTGCCACAGGGATCGGTCCTGGGGCCCGCATTGTACAGTTTGTACACTGCGGACACTCCAACGCCTCCCCTGGTGCACACTGCGCAGTCCGCGGACGACACAGCCTGCTACACGAGAAATGCGAACAAGGACCTGGTCATTCGTACGCTACAAAGGGTTTTAGACGACACAGAAACCTGGGACCATCGCTGGCGCATCACCATCAACTCTGAGAAGACGCAGGCAATGCTGATTAACCGCAGGCTCGGAAGGCGCGAACCTCCTCAACGTCCCCCCCTCCACCTTCACCTAAACGGAACCCAATTCCCCTGGCGCAGAACCGCCAAGTACCCTGGCGAAACCTTGGGGATTCTCGTCTTACGTGGAAACCCCACATAGACGAGGTCCACAGGAAGGTCTGCGCCAGAATGTCCATCCGATACCCTAACCTGAACTCAACCATCTCCCTTCCCTGCCCTGTCTGGGGATACACGGCAAAGCAGCACCTGGACAGACTCCAGAGGCTGCAGAACCGCTTCCTCAGGCCGGCACTGCATTTACCTCTTGGATTCCCCACAGACGATCTGCACGCCGCAGCCAAAATCCCACTCCTGAGAGAGCGATTCCAGGATCTGGCAAGGGCCTAATATGAGGGCTCTTCCAGATCCGGAAACGCACTCATCCACTCCCTATGTCAGTATGACATGTCCCGCCATAAGCACAAGCGCCCTATGACGATCTTCGACGATTAAGTCGAAGAGAAAATCCCAATACCAAATCCCAAATCCAGTAACACCAAACATCTCGCCAACCCCAGGCAAATACCAGATACATATAAAACAGTCATCACATATCACAGACACCAAAAAAGTACAGAAAAAATCATACACACGCGTACACAGGGGACTAAAAGCCGAAAGGCTACAAACGCCCCCTCACACTTCCCCAAAGAAGGGAAAGTAAAAGATGAGAGCAGCACACATCCCGACATTCCCGCTCAGACTGCGGAGAGGTACGCATCGCTGCTGTCGGTGTTGCTGCTCGAGATGTCGGGGCGCGGGACGCAAAGCTGCAGCCCTAGCGGAGTTGCTGCTTACGCTAGCAGGAACGTCCGGCAACAAGAAGAAGAAGACTGTAGCGCAGTGCGTCCGCTGCCAAAAGCTTGGCCACATCGTCAAGCATTGCAGCGGCACAGTTGCGTCTTTGTAGTGTGCGCAAGCACATGACACGCGCGACTGCAAGAAGGAGAAGCACACCCCTTGTACATGCGTCAACTGCGGCGGTGCACAAGCTGCGAACGCCCGTTCCTGCGCCTACAAGAGGAATTGGCGCGGACTGGAGAAGAAGAAGAAGAAGCAGAAGCAAGTGACCACCACACATGAAGAGGTGGTCTCTTGTACAGAAGACGTCGTCTACAGACGTCTAAACGACGCTGCACAAGAAGCCATGAAATCCGCTATGGCGGAAGAGAGGGCCGCCATGTTGGCGGAACTGGGCGAGGTTCGGTGTCAGATTGCTGTGCTGATGCAGGAACTTAGCTCAGCCAAAGAAGACTCCGCCACCAGAGAAGACACCGCCACCCAGACGACACTTGCACGAGACAAGGAGTTCGCAACGGTGGCCACGCAAACCGACGAGCCTGCCGAAGGGGAGGCGACACAGCCAATGGACACCGACGCAGCTGCACAAGAGGAAGAAGAGTGGGAAGAAGCACCATTCCTCCCGCTTCCGGACTTGTACAGCGCAAGTGCTGTAATGAAGTAGATTGCCAGTTCGCTTCAAGATGGTACATATCCCCACCACGATAATCCCTAACCTTTTGTCCCACGAAACCATCCAAAACCGCAACCCCCACGCCCACATCAACCAGTTGGTTACCCAGAAGGTCTTGTCGGACTTTTCAGACAGGATTATGAATTGATTAATTCCTACCCTATCTTTACTACTCTGCAGATGCATTGAGTATCCATTTCTCTGGTTTACGGAGAAAATCTCAAGACCGAATATGTTACGTATGAAGCCAACACCGAGGAACAGTCCTCAGTCACGAGTAAGAAAAAAAAGAAAAATCGTCACATCGACAAGAACAAGAAATAGATCTTCGGCACTCCTTGCCAGTTCCATATACAACCAAACAGTCAAGAAACAAGTTTCAGCAAGATTTTTAGGGGAGGAAAAGGCCAACAGGCCACAAACTTCCACTCGAACTTCCTCACAGTGAGGAAAGCCAAAAAGGAGCCGCCAGCCCTATCTCTCGACACTTCGCCTGAAGATGATGGAGATGCATTCCATCCAAACGTTGCTACGAGACGACGACGCTACTCAGCTGATAACCCGTGGAGACTTCATATAGGGTTACAGCAGATCGTTCCCCTCCTACCACATACATATAGGATGTGAACTACGTCCAGAAAGGTAGTAGATCCGTACTTGTCTCAAAATATGCTGTTTGAAGCCTTTCGTTTACACGAGGAACCAAGAGAAACATTCTCCTTCCTGTGTTTGCTATCATTATCTAAATTCGAAATTCTTCATTACTTCCTGGTTTATCGATGGTTTGCGATGAAATCCGTTTTCTTTCTCTCTCTTCTTTTTCCAGTAGATGGTAGCCCATTTTCTTATATATAGATCAAGGGGAATGCTCCTATTAATACAGTTCGAACATTTGTGGTGCTGTGAATATATACGCGCACATGAAGAGTGAGGATGTTAACAAACTCCTACAGAATACAGACGGACGGAGAAAAGTGTCTGTAGACTTCAGTTCTGGTGCAACGAAAATAGGTACACACTGCAGATTTCGCCTCTGCGAACCGTCACTTCACCCGCCCGAGCACTGCCGGGAAGTGCAGATGACAAGACGCGTGTAAACACGTCGTTGCTCCCGGGAAGTAAGCATTCCTACTGCAGCGCCTCTGGTGTTAACAGCCGGTGTCCTGATCAGGCGGAAACGACGCGGCTTGCCTGCGGAGCAAACACCTGACGCACACGCGCTACGCTTCGTCACGGTCACCTAAACTTTCGCTGCTGCTTCTTCACGTTACTGAGCCCTCGTCGGCAGCTACACACACACACACACACACACACACACACACACACTCACTGTGGCGGAGTTACGACAGGCTTTACGATTCACATCGAAACAGAGCGAGCCGCGAAATACACTGTCTGTTCCACCTGTTACTGGACGTCAATATGGGCAGCGTTGACCTTTTGCCTTTAGGACAATGGCATGTTTTCAATGAGGTATCGGAATGTTTGTAGAGGAATGTCCGCCCATTCTTCCTCACTAGCTGAAAGCAGAGACGGCAGTGATAATGGACACTAGAGTGTGGATCCAATCACGGAAAACACCCACATACCTTAACGCAACCTTCGTACTTCACTGTTAGCAGTAGAGGTAGGTTCTCTCCGCCAAATCAGCCAACCACTACATATGTTTGCAGGCAAGCTTCCCCAGGCGTTTACCGAATCCAGAGGTTTCTTACACTGGACTCGCATTCGGGAGGACGACGGTTCAATCCCGCGTCCGGCCATCCTGATTTAGGATTTCCGTGATTTCCCTAAATCACTCCAGGAAAATGCCGGGATGGTTCCTCTGAAAGGGCATGGCCGACTTCCTTCCCCATCCTTCCCTAATCCGATGAGACCGATGACCACGCTGTCTGGTCTCCTTCCCCAAACCAATCAACCAACCAACCAACCAAAGCCTTCTTTCTGATTTTAACAGAGTACAGTATGTGTCATCACCCCATATCATTCGCTCTCAGCCATCTACTGTCCAATGGTGTCCCTTATGTCACCTCAAGCGTCGCTTAGTACTGATTACAGAAATATGTGGCTTATGAAGAACTTCTCGACCATTCTATCCAATTCTTGTACTCACTCCGCATAGTCGTTTTGCTAGATGTACTGATGATAGCTGATTACAACTAACGAGTCATTTCTCCGGAATGCTCGACGGTCCCTATGCTTCTGTACTTGAGTTGCTTTGGTTTAGCTGTGTTTAGTCTTTCCACTTCACAATCAGATCACCAACAGTAGGACAGTTTTAGGAGGAGAAAAGTATCCGTGGTGGAGCTCCTATTCACGTGATATCCAGTGACTGGTCGACGTTCGAAGTCAGCGTCCCTGAACGATCCATTCCAGTGTTATGTATTGTCTTCTGACAACACTACACTTCGTCTCCTTCTATACCTCCGGATCAGCTTCTTGAGGCATTTAATCTTCGTAAGTCGCTCTGGATACTTTTGATCACATATTTTAGGCTACGTGGAATCTTCGTAGGTAGTACCTCCTTTGAGGGTCTACACATATATCCCTTGCTTCGACTGAATAGGCAGTCTAGGATGTAAATGCGTTGCTCTAGTATCTTGAATTGAGTCTAACGTCCAATTTTGGCCACTTCTACATCTACATCTACATCCATACTCCGCAAGCCACGTGACGGTGTGTGGCGGAGGGTACCCTGAGTACCTCTATCGGTTCTCCCTTCTATTCCAGTCTCGTATTGTTCATGGAAAGGAGGATTGTCGGTATGCTTCTGTGTGGGCTCTAATCTCTCTGATTTTATCCTCATCGTCTCTTCGCGAGATAGACGTAGGAGGGGGCAATATACTGCTTGACTCTTCGGTGAAGGTATGTTCTCGAAACTTTAACAAAAGCCCGTACCGAGCTACTGAGCGTCTCTCCTGGAGAGTCTTCCACTAGAGTTTATCTATCATCTCCGTAACGCTTTCGCGGTTACTAAATGATCCTGTAACGAAGCGCGCTGCTCTCGTTTGGATCTTTTCTATCTCTTCTATCGACCCTATCTGGTACGGATCCCACACTGCTGAGCAGTATTCAAGCAATGGGCGGAGAAGCGTACAGTAACCTACTTCCTTTGTATTCGAATTGCATTTCCTTGGGATTCTTCCAATGAATCTCAGTCTGGCATCTCCTTTACCGATGATCTTCTTTATATGATCATTCCATTTTAAATCACTCCTAATGCGTACTCTCAGATAATATATGGAATTAACTGCTTCCAGTTGATGACCTGCTATTTTATATCTAAATGATAAGGGATCTATCTTTCTATGTATTCGCAGCACATTACACTTGTCTAAATTGAGATTAAATTACCATTCCCTGCACCATGCGTCAATTCGTTGCAGATTCTCCTGCATTTCAGAACAATTTTCCATTGTTACAACCTCTAGATAGACCACAGCACCATCTGCAAAAAGCCTCAGTGAACTTCCGATGTCATCCACCAGGTCATTTATGTATACTGTGAATAGCAATGGTCCTATGACACTCCCCTGCGGCACAACTGAAATCACTCTTACTTCAGAAGACTTCTCTCCATTGAGAATGACATGCTGCGTTCTGTTATCTAGGAACTCCTCAATCCAATCACACAATTGATCTGATAGTCCGTATGCTCTTACTTTGTTCATTAAACGACTGTGGGGAACTGTGTCAAACGCCTTGCGGAAGTCAAGAAACACGGCATCTACCTGTGAACCCGTGTCTATGGCCCTCTGATTCTCGCGGACGAGTAGCGTGAGCTGGGTTTCACACGATCGTCTGTTTCGAAACCCATGCTGATTCCTACAGAGTAGATTTCTAGTCTCCAGAAAAGTCATTATACTCGAACAATATGCGTGTTCCTAAATTCTACAACTGATCGACGTTAGAGATACCGGTCTATAGGTCTGCACATCTGTTCGACGCCTCTTCTTGAAAACGGGGATGACCTGTGCCCTTTTCCAATCCTTTGGAACGCTACGCTCTTCTAGAGACCTACGGTACACCGCTGCAAGAAGGGGGGCAAGTTCCATCACGTACTCTGTGTAAAATCGAACTGGTATCACATCAGGTCCAGCGGACTTTCCTCTTTTGAGCGATTTTAATTGTTTTCTATAGCTCTGTCGTCTATTTCGATATCTACCATTTTGTCAACTGCGCGACAGTCTAGAGGAGGAACTACAGTGCAGTGTTACTCTGTGAAACAGCTTTGGAAGAAGACATTTAGTATTTCGGCCTTTAGTCTGTCATCCTCTGTTTCAGTACCATTTTGGTCACAGAGTATCTGGACATTTTGTTTTGATCCACCTACCGCTTTGACATAGGACCAAAATTTCTTAGGATTTTCTGCCAAGTCAGTACATAGAACTTTACTTTCGAATTCATTGAAAGCCTCTCGCATAGCCCTCCTCACACTACATTTCGCTTCGCGTAATTTTTGTTTGTCTGCAAGGCTTTGGCTATGTTTATGTTTGCTGTGAAGTTCCCTTTGCTTCCGCAGCAGTTTTCTAACTCGGTTGTTGTATCACGGTGGCTCTTTCCCATCTCTTACGATCTTGCTTGGCACATACTCATCTAACGCATATTGTACCATGGTTATGAACTTTGTCCACTGATCCTCAACACTATCTGTACTTGAGACAAAACTTTTGCGTTGAGCCGTCAGGTACTCTGTAATCTGCTTTTTGTCACTTTTGCTAAACAGAAAAACCTTCCTACCTTTTTTAATATTTCTATATACGGCTGAAATCATCGATGCCGTAACCGCTTTATGATCGCTTCGACAGGATGCATCCTCGTCTCTGACGTGCGTCTGACAAGAGGACCGTCGTACTTGTAATCTAATCATGGATTTGGAAGGGATAAAAATGGTTCAAATGGCTCTGAGCACTATGGGACTTAACATGTGAGGTCATCAGTCCCCTAGAACTTAGAACTACTTAAACATAACTAAGCTAAGGACATCACACACATCCATGCCCGAGGCAGGATTCGAACCTGCGACCGTAGTGGTCGCGGGGTTCCAGACTGAAGCGCCTAGAACCGCGTTGCCACACTGGCCGGCGTTTGGAAGAGAGTTGCAGAGAGACCTGTCCTGAGTATCTGGCCAGGTGCTTTTCATGTGACGGACCCTACATTCCAAGAAAATTGATACTGAAGGTTTATGCGTACCTCCCATGCCCGTAATGTCGGTCATTTTCCAGTTAGCGAACGTAGTGCAGGCGATAAGGTTCGCGGCTGTCAAGATGGTGGTTCGGGTTCTCTTGTTTTCAATAAGCAATTTCATTCATAAATCGATCACTGCACAAAATTTTCTTCGAGAGTGTATTCCGTTTTTAGTTGGAATTTCCAAACATTTGGTTCCCTTCCTTTCGTGCACATGCCTTCGCCTGTTGTCTCATCTCCCTCACGGACCGTTACGGGACTCCCACAACCTGTAGGCAGCCGGCACGCATTTATCGCTAGCGTCAGTTGTTCGCAACGCATCATCATTGCAGTGTGACTCATAAGAGTACAGATAATGAAAGAATTAAGCGTTTTTACGGAAGGACAGCCACAAGATGATCCATCATAAGCACTGGAGTGTGCTTCGTAATCGACGAGTGAACGCACTAAGGCCATTAGGTACACCGAAAGCGTACTTCACGATTTGAACCTTCTTACAAATACAACAAATTCATCCCGAAGCACGTTTACCGCCTCTCCCATTCCAACTACCGAAGCTTTTGGCCGTCGTCTGGGATGATGGGTTTGGAAAAAGATGGTCGTGTGAAACCCAGCTCCCGCTATTCGTCGACGAGACTCAGAGGGCCATAGATACGGGTTCACAGGTAGATACCGTGTTTCTTGACTTCCGCAAGGCGTTCGATACCGTTCCCCACAGTCGTTTAATGAACAAAGTAAGAGCATATGGACTATCAGACCAATTGTGTGATTGGATTGAGGAGTTCCTAGATAACAGAACGCAGCATGTCATTCTCAATGGAGAGAAGTCTTCTGAAGTAAGAGTGATTTCAGTTGTGCCGCAGGGGAGTCTCATAGGACCATTGCTATTCACAGTATACATAAATGACCTGGTGGATAACATCGGAAGTTCAGTAAGACTTTTTGCGGATGATGCTGTAGTACATCGAGAGGTTGTAGCATTGGGAAAATTGTACTGAAATGCGGAAGGATCTGCAACGAATTGACGCATGGTGGAGGGAATGGCAACTGAATCTCAGTGTACACAAGTGTAATGTGCTGCGAATACATAGAAAGAAAGATCCTTTATCAATATAGCAGATCAGCAACTGGAAGCAGTTAATTCTATAAATTATCTGGTAGTAGGTGTTAGGAGTGATTTAAAATGGAATGACCATATAAAATTAACCGTCGGTAAAGCAGATGCCAGACTGAGATTCATTGGAAGAATCTTACGAAAATGCAGTCCGAAAACAAAGGAAGTAGGCTAGAGTACACTTGTTGAGCCACTGTTTAAATACTGCTCACCGGTTTGGGATCCGTACCAGACAGGGTTGATAAGAGATAGAGATGATCCAACGGAGAGCAGCTCGCTTCGTTACAGGATCATTTAGTAATCGCTAAAGCGTCACGGAGATGATAGATAAACTCCAGTGAAAGACTCTGCTGGAGAGACGCTCAGTAGCTCGGTACGGGCTTTTGTTGAAGTTTCGAGAACATACCTTCACCGAGGAGACCATGAGGATAAAACTAGAGCCCACACAGAGGCATACCGACAATCTTTCTTTCCACAAACTATACGAGACTGAGATAGAAGGGAGAACCGATAGAGGTACTCAAGGTACCCTCCTCCACACACCGTCGGGTGGCTTGCGGAGTATGGATGTGTATGTAGATGAAGATGATTCAGAACGTCAACTTCGCTTCAGCCCCTATCACCTAACTCTCTGGTTTGGGTTCTTCGGGATAGATGGGCTGCCGTCCCTCCACACACTTTCAGAAACGTCATTGAAAGAGTCCGGAGCAGAATCCAGGCCGTCGTAAATGCGAAGGGTGGACTCACTCCATATTAAATTCAGTGTACGTTCTTTCCATGTATTTCACGACTTCTTCATCTATATATACTCTCGATAAACCACTGTGCAGCGCTTGTCGCAATATGCTTCGTGCCGGCCTGTGTGGCCGAGCGGTTCTAGGCGCTACAGTCGCAGGTTCGAATCCTGCCTCAGGCATGGATGTGTGTGATGTCCTTAGGTTAGTTATGTTTAAGTAGTTCTAAGTTCTAGGGGACTGATGACCTCAGATGTTAAGTCCCATAGTGCTCAGAGCCATTTGAACCAGTATGCTTCATACAAACGATATAAATTATAGGTCCTACCGGGGTTTATCATAATGTTTATTGCCACATACCACACGAATGAATTAGCAAAGAGGGAAAATGATAAGTAACCTTGCCACACACTGTCAGTAGCATAGGTGGACATCTATAATTCTCTCATTAATACCGACAGCATTCTACCAATTTGTTCAGACAACGATCTGCTCGACATCGTTTAGAACATGCTGCGCCAACGAGTACAGTACCGAAGGAAAGTCATCATTGGCCTCAGAGTCAACGACAGCTGTTCGTGAAACCTTTTGGCAAAGTGCAGTCCGGCCCGGCGCTGCTACGGTACTGAGGCGCTCAGCACTGTTCGGTGGCACCCTGAGCCCGCACTTTGCAGGCGGAGGGCGTGGCACAGGGCAGCGGCCGGCCGCCCGACCACGCCGCAGCCATAATTTACGGCCACGCACAGTAGCCGCGGCGGCGGCGCTCCGCGAAATTAATTACGCGGGCCCTGCAGCACTGCCCAGTTACGCGAGTTACTGGCCGGCTGCGTGCTCCAGCAGCCCTCGCAGGCGCTTCCGGCGGAATGTCATTTACGGCACTCTTGTCCCGCGTCTCCCCTCAGAAACCGCCATTGGACTCTGCCCTGCTGTTGCGTGTCTGCCGAAATTGTGACAAATGTGTAACAGAGCCCAACCGTCACACAGTGCGCCTGTACGCACAGTACTTGAAAATAAGGGTTACAGACAGCTAGCGGCATTCTTACCGAGCTTCTCTGAAGTCCGGCTGAAAGCATAAAGAGCGAGGAACTGGGAGTAGACGGACAAAACACAAAAAAATACTGAGTCAAAGGATCAGTTCTTTTTCAATTTGAGGCCGGTGCTTCACAAACACATACGTAATAAAATTGCCATGAGGCTTCAATTACAAAGACATACAAATATAACGCGAATTAATCACATGATCCGGAGCCACCAAAATTTTATCAAAATGTGCATTAAAACAGAGAACATACACCCAAGCGGCAAAGATACTGGTATGGGATGCGTATTCAAATACAGAGATATGTAAACAGGTAGAATAAGGCGCTGCCGTCGGCAACGCCTACGTTAGACAAAAAGTGTCTGGTTTAGTCGTTAGATAGGTTACTGCTTCTACAATCGCAGGTTATCAAGATGTAACTGAGTTCGAACGTGGTGTTATAGTCGGCGCTCGAGCAATGGGACACAGCATCTCCGAGGCAGCGATGAAGTGGGCATTTCCCCGCATTGCCATTTGATGAGTTTACCGTGAATATCAAGCATCCTATAAAACACGAAATCTGCTACATCGTTGCGGCCAGGAAAAAAATATCCTGCAAAGCGGGACCAACGACGACTGAAGAGAATCGTATAACGTGACAGGAATGCTATCCTTCCTCATGAATCCATGGGTCCAGGATATCATCAGGGACTCTTAAAGCCAGTGGAGGCTCTGTAATGGTGTAGCGCATCTGCAGTTGGAGTGATATCGGAGCCCTGATACGTCTGTATACGACTCTGACAGGTGACACGTACGCAAGCATACTGTCTCATCACCTGCATCCGTTCATGTTCGTTTTTCTTTCCGAAGGACTTGGGAAATTCCAGCAGGACAGTGCTACAGCTCACACGTCCAGAATTGCTACAGAATGGCTCCGGGAACACTCTTCTGAGTTTAAATAATTCCGCTGGCCACTAAACACTCCAGACACGAACATTATTGAACGTATCTGGAATGCCTTGCAACGTGCTGTTGAGAAGAGATCTCCATCGACGTGTACTTTTACCGATTTATGAACGGCCTTGCAGGATTTATTTTGTCTCACTGTATAGAGGCGCAAAACGCTCGTTACTAAATGCAAATAAGAAGCTGAAGGAGTCCAGGTTGCAATAATATGTGGTACGGCACAATGTTAGAGACAACGATTATTATTCAAGAAACACATAGTGCAATTAAATTACTTATCTTCAGTAGTTTGAAGGACTACAGCTGCGGCTATGAACTGACAATCTCGTAACATGGAATACAATGAACTATTGTCAGGGACTAAGCCTGATGAGCCCTTCTCAGACAAACGTTACAGAACTGGCTGAAGGCCGATTATGAAAGTGCGTCTGCCTAGGTTGATATCTAGCTAATAAGTGAACGAGGCACACTCCAGTTCCGTCGAGCTGCACAGCCCGCTAGAGTGCACTGTGGTCGGCAGACCTTGTGTTGGCGCGGCGTTGTAGCAGTATCTGTGGCAATGATGCTACAAGATTCATGATGTCAGTTCCCTTCAGCACTACTTCAGACAGTGGTCGAGTCCATGCCACGTTGTTTTGCGGCTCTTCTGCGTGCTTGCGGGGGCCCTAAACGATATTGGGTAGGTGTACCAGTTTCTTAGGGTCTTCAGTGTAAAATTAACAGCTGCCCGTTCTCATGTAGTCTTGAGTGCACTCGGCTGGCTGCACACGGCTGGCTGTACACGGTTGCTAAAATACTTGCAAAACTCTTACGGAACGTGCGAACAGATGAAGCATACACAATAAAAGGCATACATACTGACGTGACAAATGTATATGGGGTAGCCATATGAACATACACAGATCGCGGTAGCATCACATCCACAAGGTATGAATGGTCAGTGCGTTGACGGAGCCGCCATTTGCGCTCAGGTGACAGGGTTTGCGTCGAGAACCAGGAGTGATGATTGGAGCTAGACGCACGGTGCATTCCGTTTCGGAAATCTTTAGGAAATTCAACATTCCGAGATCCACAATGTCAAGAGGGTGTCGATAATACCAAATTGTAGGCATTCTCCCCTCCGTGGACAACGCAGTCGCCGACGTCCTTCACCTGACGATCGAGAGCAGCGGCGTTTGCGTAGAGTAGTCCGTGCTAATAGACAACCACTACTGCACGAAATAACGGCAGAAATCAATGCGGGACGTACGACAAACATATATGTTAGGACAGTGCGGAGAAATTTGGCGTTAATGGGCTACGGCAGCAGACTACCCGAGCGAGCGCCTTTGCTAGCAGCACGACATCACCTGCAGCGCGTCCCCTTGACTTGTTACCATATCTAGACGACTGGGAATACGTGCCCTGGTCAGATGATTCCCGATTTCAGTTGGTGAGAGCTGACAGTAGGGTTAGTGTGTGATGCAGACTCCATGAAGCCATCGACCCAGTTGTCAACAAGACACTGTGCACGCTAGTAGTGGCTCTATAATGGTGCCACTGACGTGATATAAACTGAATATAGGACCGACATATTTTATAGATATGACCTAGTGTATGCCCCTCATCTGTGTACAAATAAACATTTTGTACTTTGACACGTCACCTAGGTCATGTTCCCTCTTTTTACTTCTTTGTGATGTATTGTGTGCTTCCATTCATCACCTTTTACAGTTGTTTTGTCTTACACTAAGTTATTTCAGGGTAGTGCAGATAATGCATGTCCGACTGCCAAAATAAAATCACGAATAATATTTAAAGAAGTTTTAATAGATAGTATAATTGTACAATGTATTGAGTGGAGATTCGTGATGGTACATTATACATAACTGACAATGGATGTATCCGTTCTGTCAAATGTTCGGTGTGAATTCCATTGCATAGTCTTGCGATTTTTCTCATTCTGTTTTAATTTGTTTCTATGTAACTTGATTGAAAAGTTGCTAATTCTATCTTTAATGTTTTATGCACACAGGCGTGAAGATACCCAATGAAGTGTTGAAACTGGTAGCGACAAAATGAAATAAAATCATAAGGACGGCTGTAGGTGTTTTTATGTTTTGTCTAAGATTCCATGTTAGAGGCAGAAATTGAAATTCTCTAGCGGCGCATCATTTACTGTACGTCATTTCGTGCGCCATTCAAAGGTGCATCAGATGTTTCAGCAATCTATTTTTTTTTCTGTTAGGAGACATTTCGCAAGGCATGTTATCGTTTTTTTTTTCAATGCTTTTATGATTTTGTTTAGAAAACATAAAATACTAATGTCGATCACTATTCTGTAATTATTAAGAGTATACAGATCAAGAGATCAGAAGTTTCCTTTTTTGCTGTGGTGTAATAGTTATGACACATCATTTACATAGCTGGCATATATTTCACTTTTCTCTCAAGTCTCTAACGTTTTCTTAGTTACCCTGATGACTTTCAAGCAACTATTTTTTTGACAATACTAGACCTCAGTATGGTCAATTTCAACCTCAATTGTCTATTTCCCAATGAAAATTGTAACAATTTTCATTCACATCACGAATTAAGTTTCTTTTCAGTTCGTTTCATTACTTTCAAGCAATTAAACCTCTTTTCAAAATTACACCTCACGTAAACCGTGCGATGTTGCAGTGCCAGTGTTGTTCAGAATTGTGATCCACTGTTCCTACGCAAATACTTGCATGTAGGCACAATAATCAGTTTGATATCGCATTTGCCCATTTCCTCAATATTAGTTTGGTTATGAAAATTAAGGTGAAACTGCATTGTGTAATTTCCAGAAAGTTTTATTTTCGTTCCACTCAAAAATTTGCCCTAAAAGATGTTAGGTTGTTGTAATGTTTGAGATCTTTCAATCGTAACTCCGTGCCCCTACGTCACAAATTGGGGTGGAGGAAGAAATAAAATTACATCGAGTGTAATTATGTCAGGACAGAAAATGACCTGATATTACAACCTTTGCTTCACAGTGACAACGTGATTCCAATATTTTAGGGTGTGACGACATTACCTTTACAGACTTGCTCTGGGGAGCAAAACTGTTACGATTAGAATAGGAAACCTATCGTTTTCCTTCTGCACCCAAAATACAGCAACACATGTTCAAGTCACAGACATTTTCGTCACTATCAAGTAGGGTATTAAGTACGTTCGCCTGCCTTGAAACCGGTCACTACGTGCTGTGACAGGAAATCGTTGATTTATGAGCCTCATTTGGCGTCCGAAAAAGACCTACGGGCGCGGCTTACGGCGGCGGCTGATGCTGGAGGGCCAGCGAATGGTGATCTTGTGTACTACAGCACGTCACGAAAGTGCCACATCCCAGATGACGCCCCTGTTGGACTGAAGCCACTTGGAAGAGGACCCAAACGACGACGACGATGACGACAGGAATCAGAGAGCCACGTGTGTCGTGGTTCATTGCGTGTAGTGGGAGGACGTTACGTTCACGAACATTACTTACAATGTTAAACTTAACTGCCTTGGTCACGCTACAATTCCTCCAAGTCTGTAAAGAGAACTTAGTTACACCACGTATACTTTTTGTGGTTTCCTGCCCACTCGTGTCTTATAAGGTGTCTAGGAAGCTGTTCTCGGGTAGCTAGACAACATACAAGCAAATGATATTAATGGAGTTTACTACAGTAATTGAATTGACAATACTTAACTTTCGTTTCTACAACTTCGTGTCACAAGAAAGTGGCGATATGTGAATAATCGGGGTCCCTTGATATATAATTCTCGATACTAACAATTAATATGGATCACAATTCATGTCTCGTCTTCTAGTGCAGCTCTTCTAGTCCTCTCTCTACTGTGCGTCTTCTACTGTACAGGTCTACTTGTGCCGAGGCAAGGCGTCGCGTCGCTGCTATTCTCTTCGTGTAGAGCCCGCTCCTGTCGTGGTGACGTCCTAGTCAGCGTGTTATTGGCTGACGACGTCTCACAACCCCCTCTGCTGCATCCTTTTTGATCTTCGTGCCTGTGATTGTCGTTGCGCCGGAACACTTTTCAGTTAGGCAGAACCAATTACGGTCAGCCAAATAGCTAATCAATCAGTGTGAATAACAAGAGGAGGGCTAATTTCTCTAATTCCTCCGATTTTATCATCTCGACCATTTTGAAAGACGGTATGTGGAGGAAAGTAAAACGTTGCCTCACGTTCCTTGGAAATTATGCACTACGAATTTAAACAGCCAATCCTATGCATGATGCGTAACACCTGTCTTACAGGTAGTGTCCCCACCTCATGCCAAGGAGCGTATCCCATGCGAGAACGCTTCCAGCACTTGCCTGAACGGTGATCTGTCGGAAGGGAGGGTACATTCCCCACAAAGCGTTACGGCGTACCCACACCTTGCCGTCGATTTAGAGATGTGTTGACCTCTACGGAAGGTGGTAGAGGGGCCGTTCTTCTGGTTTGTCAGGATGGTTTTGTCGCACCAGGGTGGTGTGAGCTCGACGTGCTAGTTAAGGATTACAGGAATCATACAGAGGTGAAGGTACTTGGAGCAAGGCAGAAGGTGTTCAGGAAAACTTTTAATTGCTCATCTGCTACGGGGGTTGCACATAAATATGGAAGCACCTCGCAGCTTGCATTTCTGAACGTAAATCAAAATGCTAGACAATCAGCAGGTTGTGCTGTTGCATTTGACCACAAACGGCATCCCTGTTGACAGTACGTTGAAAGCGTCAGTCATGTTCAGCCGTTCAAAAATGGTTCAAATGGCTCTGAGCACTATGCGACTTAACTTCTAAGGTCATCAGTCGCCTGTTCAGCCGTGCATGATGCAGGAATTCGAGCGTGGGCAAGTTCTTGCTTCTAATGCGACGTGTGTTTCCGTAATCGAGGCAGACGAAGTAGTTGGTGCTAAAAGAGGCATCGTGTCGAAGATCCAGAGCGCATACAGCGAAAGCGGAAAAACCATTCGCTATGTCACAACGCGGAAAAACGTATGTGTTAAGTGACCGTGGCAGACGTTCGTTGAAGAGGATTATGACAAAAAAATAAGAGGACAGCTGCCAAATTTATTGCAAAACTGAATGCCACACACACAAACAGTGCCAGCTGTTTGATGCAGGGCGAGCTTAAATTCCAAAACCACTCACACTGATGCAGAAGCCCGAACTGTTAAACGTGGTGCCGGCGTTATAAAATATGGGCTATGTACCAATGAAAAAAAACCCGTTTTTCGGATAAGTCTTAGTGTTGTAACCGCTACCTTGCCTGCCGGGGAAGGTGGAAGAAGGTAGATACTTTAAAGAATATGAAATCCTAATCACCTACCAGTTCCCAGAAGGAAGTCAGCTCATTAATGTTAACCGAAATTAGCCTAGCAGTGCCTAATCGGTCTCAGTTGAGAGTTCCTATTACTCCAGACTGGCGTTGGAGAGAAACACCGAAATACAGATGTGGTGCAACGCAATTTTGAAAAGGCGAGAACATAACACGATCGGTCAATCGCACTATGTAGTGTGGTTAATTCTATGTCGGACTTCGTTTGAGAGAGACTGCAGGTCCATTGGTGCACAATAAAAGATGTCATAATCTATTAGGCAGTATTTGGATCAAGCCAATAGCGGCCTACGTGAACGTCAGCAGTTTTGCATTTTTTAACGAACAGCTGCAAACAATGCTACTAATTACAAGAGATTAACATAAACGAATACATTTAGTGCGTCAAATAAATCTGAAAGGTATTAATTTCAAAAATCCGTAAATATATACAGGATTCTTAAGATCTAATAAGATAGATGCTACCAAATCGGAAGCTGAAGAACAAAGGACGATGCGAAACAGTAAGGGATCTCACTGCTGACCGCAGGAAAAAAATGTGAATGTTGAGTCTTGCTTTAGTGAGTGTTAAAAGTACTTATTAACATTTGTGTACCCCTGGTCAAGGTATTTCATATTCCATAAACATAAAGAAACAAATATTTTGTTGGGGGTCTTACATCTTGCTGCACATTTATTTCCAACTTCTAGCAGAATTTACATCCCAGGAGCGAAACATGTGGGAGGTAGGACGGAGGGGGGTTCAGTGATGTTTTGGGCAGACGTATCGTGGTATTCCATGGGATTCTTAGTTATCTGCAGGACGCCTGTTAACATAGCTCCCATCGTCCATGACTGGTTTTGTGAACATGACTAAAAACTCTGTAATTAGAACTTTCGGGCTGAGAGGCCGTGGTCCAATAGCAGAAATACTTCTCCCTGACGTTTCGTTGCCAGCTGCGGGCACATCATCTGAGGTGAGTCTACGACTGGCCGCAGCTGGCAACGAAATGTCAGGGAGAAGTATTTCTACTATTGGACCACGGCCTCTTAGCCCGGAAGTTTTAATTACTGAAGACGCCGGCCGTGAAAGCCTAAACGCTATGATTAGACGCCTCTACGGGGAGGATATGTCGGTTATGGTACGACGATTGGAGAGCCTACGCAAGAAGAAGGCCCAGCAGCTTTGTTGGCTCACTTTCTTGCTACGTTGTCGTGACACCGGTACAGTTCCGAACTTTTTGAAGGTGAGAAGATTGTTTCATTCAGCGCAAGCTAGCCGTATCTATTCACGCATCGAACTGGCAATGCTACGAGAACGGATCCATCAAACACGTCGAGGACTGGCGGTAACATGCAGTCAACTATTAAATCTCCATCTATTTATTAGCAATACAATGCAGGTTTGCGATTGGAATAAGGTGGATGGGCTAACATTTAGATCCATGGAACATAGTACAGAAGTGTCTTCTAATAGACAGAAGAAGAAGTTTGATAATCTACAGGAGAGCAGACAGGAAACACCGCTTATAGACAATTTTCGAACGGTTATAAATTTGTCTGGAAAAGTATTATCCAGGGAAGAAACTTCTTTTCTCTCGAACGGAGGAAATTTTGCAATTACTCCACTGAAGATTCCAACGGAGGATATTGTAGCTAATATAGAGGCGGGGATTCGACTGTTAGCATCACACACTGCTGATGAAGTTAGGATGGAAACAACCAGGATACTGCGTAAAGCTAAGCCCCCTAGCAGTAATCTGTCTCAAGGGGAAAAGAAAGCATTACGGGAGATTAATGAGGACAAGAGTATTATTGTACTTTCTGTTGACAAGGGAAATGCTACTGTGGTGATGAAGAGTGAAGACTACCACAAGAAAATCAGTGACCTTTTGGATCTTCCACTTATAAAAAGTTGAAAAAGGATCCTACAACGAAAGTGTTGACACTTACCAATCAATTAATAAAAAAGTCTTCTATTCCTTCAGAGGATAAAAAAGATCTTTGCAAACCGGAAGCTTATCTTCCTAGATTATATGGGCTACCTAAGGTGCATAAACCTAATATCCCGCTGAGACCGATAGTAAGTGCTATTGGATCCCCTAATCAAGAGCTGGCTAGACATCTTGCCACCTAGTTACAACCGTTTATTGGAAAAACTGATCATCATATTAAAAACTCTATGCACTTCATCGAAAAATTGAAGGAGATTACCGTCAGCACCAGTGATCTTGTCAGCTTTGACATATTTACTACTGATATAGTAGCTTTGTTTAGACATTGCCTTTCCACGATTTACTTTCAGTACAATAATGAGTTCTATGAACAAATTAAAGGAGTGGCAATGGGTAGCCTTCTAAGTCCAGCCGTTGCTAGTATTTTTATGGAATTTTTTGAACAGCAAGCACTGCAGTCAGCCAGAAAAAGGCCTTTGTAGTGGTATCGGTATCTGGACGACACTTTTGTCACGATGAAGAAGAACTGAGCCGTTTTTTGAAGCATTTGAATAGCATCAATTCAAAAATACAATTCACTATGGAGACAGAAAGTAATGGACAGATTAATTTTTTGGACGTCTCAGTAATTAAACGAGCAGATGGGACTCTGGGTCACAAAGTCTGCAGAAAAGATACGCATACCGATCGTTATCTTCATAAGGATTCAAACCATCATCCCAGGCAGAAGAGAGGTATTATCAAGACATTGGTGGACAGGGCTAATAAAATCTGTGAGCCAGCTTATTTGCAAGAGGAACTAAACCATTTGCGAACCGCTTTCCAGAAAAATGGGTACGCTGGCAAGAAGATAGATAGAGCACTCCATCCCAGAAGAAAAATGTCCGAAAACGTGCAACAACAACAACCATCGATGGGGAAAGTTTTTCTTCCATTTATCCGCAATATTACAGACCGTATCGGGAAAGAGCTGGCCAAGTTCAGAATTGAAACAATCTTCAGACACACCAAGAAAATTAGTGAATGCTTAAGATCAGCGAAAGATGGACGACACCCTTTAACTACTCCTGGTGTGTATAAGATTCCGTGTAGTTGTGGGAAGGTTTACATTGGAACCACAAAAAGAAGTATAAATACTCGCCTAACTGAACATAAAAGGAACTGTCGACTGGGACACACGGACAAATCGGCTGTAGCGGAACATGTTTTTGAAACGGGTGACCATGAATTAAAATTTAGTGAGACGAGCGTGCTAGCTAAGACATCGCATTATTATACACGTATGTATAGAGAGGCTGTAGAGATTTTTAAACACCACAATAATTGTAACAGGAAAGAAGAAGACTTGAAATTAGATAAGATATGGCGATCGACTTTGTACTAAAGATGTGACAATCGATTACCTTCGATCGAGAGTAATGACGCCAGCCAGAGATAGTTTTACTGTTGACAGCACGTGACGAGTGGTGGAGCCCTCTACGCGCTCTATATAAACAGGACCTCCACGGCCTAGCAGCCAGTCGTAGACTCACCTCAGATGATGTTGCCCGCAGCTGGCAACGAAACTTCAGGGAGAAGTATTTCTACTATTAGACCACGGCCTCTTAGCCCGGAAGTTTTAATTACTGAAGACGCAGGCCGTGAAAGCCTACACGCTTTGATACGACTACAAACTATCAGATAAGCTTTCGTGGTCTATTTTGGAGAGGATGGTGCGTGATCCTATCCACGTCATTCGTCACCTGAACTAGCACCTATTTCGCAGGAAGGTAGGTATAAGATTACCTTGAAAACCATTACAGGACCTGTATTTATCCGTTCCGTGGCAACTGGAAGTCGTTTTGAATGGCAACAGTTTTGTCCGCTATATTAGCCATGGTAATGTCTTGTGTTTTCGGTGTATCCACATATTTGTCGCCCTCCTTTACCATGTTCGCACCCTCACCTGGTAGTACATTCCTGTATCAGCCCCCACGCCTTCATATAGGTGCTGCTGTGGCGGACGTCTCTAAAGGTAACACATCCCTCTGGGAGTCAGCATGCTTACGAGGCTAGGAGGGTGTTTCTGGTTGTAGAGCAGGTAACCACTTGGTGGCATATCTCTTGGACAGTGAACTGACATCAGTTAGTTCTAGTAAGATGGATGTAGAGGAATTATAGGCGATGTTTAAGTAGTTCGTAAGTCAGGTCGCGAGAATTATGTGCTCAGTAAGTGGATAAGAGATGGAAAAGACTCACCATGGTTCGTAACTAAATTCGGAAGATGCTGACGAAGCAGAGGCTGTAACATTCTCGGTTGAACAGAGAACGCACAAATGACAGAAGAGGAATTATAGGCGATGTTTAAGTAGTTCGTAAGTCAGGTCGCGAGAATTATGTGCTCAGTAAGTGGATAAGAGATGGAAAAGACTCACCATGGTTCGTAACTAAATTCGGAAGATGCTGACGAAGCAGAGGCTGTAACATTCTCGGTTGAACAGAGAACGCACAAATGACAAGAAGCAAATTATGTGCTCAGTAAGTGGATAAGAGATGGAAAAGACTCACCATGGTTCGTAACTAAATTCGGAAGATGCTGACGAAGCAGAGGCTGTAACATTCTCGGTTGAACATAGAACGCACAAATGACAAGAAGCAAAGGTTACTAGAGATTCGTGCGCCCGTGGAAAGATCTATGCTCGAAGCGTACAATAACTATCACCGTCATACTTTGGTAAAGGTCTGACAGAGAATTCGGGAAAATTCTTGTCATGTGTAAAACCGCCAAGCGGGTTAAAGCTTCCATTCAGTCCCTTCATGACCGGTCTGGTGTGGCAGTTCAAGACGGCAAAACGAAACACGAAGTGGCAAATTTGATGATCAAAAAATCGTTCACACAGGCGAATCATAAAAACATATCGCCAGTTGACCATCGGACAGATTCCTGCACTGAGGACGTAGTAATAAGCATCCATGCCGCAGAAAAACAACTGAAAGATTTGAAATCAAATAAATCACCAGGTCCGGATGGAATCTCAAATCGATTTTACAAAGAGTAATCTACGGCATTGGCGCTTCTATCGCGAATCTCTCGCCGAGCACAAAGACCCAAGCGACTGGAGAAAAGCGCAGGTGACTCCAGTGTATAAGAAGGTTAAAAGAATAGACTCAAATTTGCACAATAATATCTCTAAATTCGGACTACTAGAGAATCATTAAATATTTTCTCAGTTCGAATACAATAAACTCCCTTGAGACTTAGAAGCTTATGTCTACGAATTGGCATGGTTTTTGAAGCATCGCTCGTACGAAATTCAGCTTGTCCTTTCCTCATATGATATGCTGTGAACTATGGATGAAGACAACACGTAGATTCCATATTTGTAGACTTCCGAAAAGCATTTGACACGGTTCCCCATTGGAGACTGGTAAAGAAGTTACGAAAATATGGAATAAGGCCACAGAAATATCAGACTCTAAGAGTGTTTAACTAATAGAATCCAGGATGTTATCCTCGATGGTGATTGTTCATCAGACACAAAGGTATCGTCAGTAGTGCTCCAGGGAAGTGTGATAGGATCGCTGTTGTTCTCTGTATACGTAAATGATTCGGCGGACAGGATGTTCAGCAGTCTGCGGTTGTTTGCTGACGCGGTGGTGTACGAAAAGCTGTCAAAGTTGAGTGATTGTCGGAAGATACAGGACGACTTGCACAAGATTTCTTGTTGGTGTGATGAATTGCAGCTAGCTCTAAATGTGGAAAAATATAAGTTAATACGGGTGAGTAGGAAAAACAAACATGTAATGTTCGGTTACATTGTTACTAGTGTCCTGCTTGTCACAGTCAAGTCGTTTAAATATCTGGGAGTAACGTTGCAGACCTACACGAAATGGAAAGAGCATTTAAGAACTGTGGTTGGGAAGGCGAATGGTCGACTTGGGTTTATTAGGACAGTTTTCGGAAAGTGTGTTCACCTGTAAAGGAGACTGCATTGAGCACGCCAGTGCGACCGTGTCGGACTGAAGGAAGACATCGGAGCAATTTAGAGGCGAGCTGCTAGCTTCATTACCGGTAGGTTCGAACAACATGCAAGTGTTACGTTGATGTTTCGGGAATCTAAATGGGAATCAATGGAGGAAAGGCGGCATTATTTTCGGGGAACACTACTGAGAAAATTTAGAGGACCATCATTTGAAGCTGACTTCAGAACTGTTCGGTTACCTCCAACATACATTACACGCAAGGACCACGAGGATGAGATTCGAGAAACTAGGGCTCTTAGGGAGGCATATAGACTATAGTTTATCCTTAGTTGCATTTGCGAGTGGAACAGGAAAGGAAATGACTAGGAGTGGTACAGGGTACTCTCCGCCAGCCACCGTATGGCGACTTGCGAATTATCGATGTAGATGTGAATGTAGATGTAGATGCTGCAGTGGCCACCTGCTGCTAACATTGCACTCCTGCAGACTGTGGTGACTGAGTTTAGCAGAATCGCCGGTGCGTGGGAGCGTGGCGGCACGGCGACCCAAACTCCGTACTTTAGCATAAGAGTGCCACTGCCAGGCCAGTGACGACCACGGCTGTCCAGCGGATGCTCGGGGATTCGTCAGCACGGTGGTACAGTAGCGTGCTCGAACAAGCCACGTGGATCGATCAGCTCGCATAAATGACGTTCTGGAGCCTGTTCACTTGGGAGCACCCCGTTGTCGCAATGCGGCCTGCACCAGTCTTTGAGAGTGTCTTGCCACGCGTTGACGTCTGTGTCGCCGGATCGTGTATGTCGCCAGTCGTATGCCTTGGGGATGGCATCTGAAACACCGTGTCCCGAATTTCCCTAGCGTCGTGGGACTCCGTCCTTCCCGCAACGGTACCAGTGTCAAGTTGGAATCTTCAGTTTAGGAAGCTTTTCCTGTGTTTCCACCGTCCAGTGGACGTAGTGCCGAGATCATGCTAATATCTGTGCGCTGCGACGTGTAGTGAGTAGAGGGGCAGTCGTAGTCCAGACTCCCGCTGCCAGTGGGTTGCTCTAATCTTTCCTACCCCGTTTCTCTTGGGCCATTATCCCGTCTGTCCGATAGGTACCAATTTTGCAGCTGATTTTAAACTTCCCGATGAGCTACAGACTTCAAACTTCCAACATAGCCCAGAAATCGATGACAATGCAATATTAACTCGATTTATCGTAAGTTGTTTGTCGGTCGGTACATGAACAGTTACCACTTTTCCGCTTTCGCCCTTTCCTGTTCCAGCCACCAGCGCTTCGTAGGAACAATGATTGCTAGAAGACCTTAGTTTTTGCTCGAATATCTCTAATTTTTATTTTCACGGTCTTTCCGCGAGATAGAAGGATGCATAGAGCATGCATATATACGTTGAATCGGGTGAAGAGAAAATCACAAATTTTCAGAGCTATCTCTGTGGGGCTAGGAATCTTCATGGGTGTGGGGCTAACATTTTGTTTTACTTTTTAGTTCGATTTAAAATTATGTTGCATTAAAAGTTCATTTTCATTTGAATAATTTCTTCAGTTCTTAATAAAGAGTGAGTAAAAAATAAAAATGATCTAAATTGATAGAGTTCACACTTAAATGTAATACGTTATAACTAAATAATTGTACTAAATAATATAGACATTTATATTGCTAAACTTATCCAATTAAATCTTTGAGCATTACGTTTCGCTGCCACCTGAATTCTAAGTCCAGCTCGCTCCATAAACTGGCGTGTGGCTGCAGGATGCAGCAGCACCTGCACAAACAATAATATAAATAATAACGAAATGGTGTTCCAGTTACGCTTTTCCAGGCATAGAACGACATATTTCAGAAAGTGATGCCTACTGCCCCAGCTGTTCTGGTACTAAATCTCTTGATGAAATACTAACAAATGCCGCGCAGTGCAAATGCAAAGCCATTACTTTGATACTGTTCTTTTCTTACTTTTTAAACCACATGTTACGTTTATGACAAAAGGAATCGACTTTCGATAACAGTCAGCTTCTATTTTCGATATACATTTCTAACATGTCTGTGACTGGTTCTGATTTATCTGTCTACCACAGCTGTACAAGGACGCTCTATGAGTATTCTAGGAATTTGGTGTTGAACCTACAGCCTCCAACTTAGGAAGATACCATCTCAGACGTGCATAGTTCAGAAGAGTGTAGCAGTATACACAGTGCTGTAATCGGACAATGATCTCAATGCCGGTTCCACTACACTCCCTGTAAAGGAAAACATTATCGCTAACAGAAATTAGAGTATGGGTTCAGGAGTAACTATACGCCAGCAAAAAATGAAAATTTTAAAATAAAGCCTAATAACGAAAATCTAAGTTTGACTTTATGACATAGCAATGTTAACAAAATTACATATATGATGGTAAAATATTGATACTTGGTGTTCACAACTGTGGAGCCAATTCCTAACTACTGTAACGTTTTTTAATGGTAAGATGGTTGATGACCATGGCTGGGGTCCAAAAAAATTACAAATAAATTAAGTGCAATTGGGGCCAGAGATATCAATTACGCTAAAATGCACAATGAAAATACCCAAAACTGAATGAGGTAGGTAAAGAGCAATCAAAAAGAAGAATACAAAACAATTCAACAAATTCATAGTATAAAGCACACTTCAGCGGCTGATCAAAGCTTTTCGTTGAATCGGATATCTCGCATTAATGCTTCATTTAAACCTGACAGTCGTGAATATGTGCAACTACAGGTCATGGCTGAATGTAAAAAAATTGGGAGAGGGAGACGACCACAGTCCTGATTGTCAATTGAATATCACTTGCTGGCACAGCACGAGCCCGTGTTTTCACCTTGCGTTGGCGGCAGCAGTGGTGGTTGTCGGTACGAGCTGTGAACCTGAGAATCTTTCCTAAATCTCTCTCGACTGCTAAACACCAGTTTGATATATTTCCTATGTCTTCGGTCAATCCGATACTCCTAGCTATTTGTCTGGAATAGCGCGTACATCGTTGCCCTCAAATCGCACGAAGGCGTTAACTGTCGGTGCTCAGTGTGATTCTCCATTCCCGGAGACTTAGCAGTTAATTGTAGTTCTAATTTGCTTATGAGTTAAGAAGGGCCTGTGAATAAGTGTTCACATAATGACACAACCGTCTCAGTGCAGCGCGAGTCACATTGCTGAACTCTCGACGATTTTCTGCAATTTGCCTATATCAAAGCTTGCGGTCACGTGTTTCCTTTCTAGCCAATCAAGGCGTTCGTGCTTGTTATAACTCCACCCACTAGAGTTTTTGTAGCCTATCACAAGCGCCTTTTCTTTCGCAGGGCAGAGTTTAACTCCTGCTTCATAATGCAGATAGTTTTTTCTTTTACGCGAGTTTTAACGCAGGTGACTACAGTGAATCACCAGTGTGAACCAGTGGCTACAGTGAATTACCGATGTTTTGAGTTGGGTTTCTCCAGACGTTTATGTTGCATCTCTCGCCGTGTTCCTGTAGAAAGGGTTTCCGAAGGGTTGTCATCAAATGCAGGGACAAGGGCGGCTTTTGCCAGTGGCCTACGCAGTGGCTCAGGCATCTCGTTGTGTCCGCTAGGTGCCCTACGGCGAAGGTGTAGGCCTACGTGGGACAGGGATTGCCATCGTAAAGTTCTCCGTTCAGTCAGAACTGCATCTGCAAATGTTTTTGAAGATTGTGGATATGTAGAAAAAGAGCACTAGCTGCATTAAAAACTCCCTTTTAAGGAAACTGGAGTACCGTTTCTTTACTTCAGAAATCTTTCATTCATACCGGTACCACGCAATACAATCGTAGTTCTTCTTATGTGCCACATACACTTGCTTCACTCAATCAAGGAGAAATACTGGACGCAATGAAAGCTCAAAAAGAAGTAAGACTCCTTGACACGGTGAAAGTAAAATTATGTACTACTACAAATTCAAAACAACAACTTAAATATATTTCTCTAAAATTGTGGAAAACATAAATTATAAAATGAAAATTTCGGTTGTCGAGATACCTCTTTCGTTAACAATATATTGATATGTAGAGGTAGAATTGCAACCTACATATATCGATATGTTTGGGAAAAAGTCAATTTACCCATATATCAACATTTGTTGGCCACTTTTGGGGTATTTTCCGACATTTGTGGCCGCATCTGTCTTGTATTAAATTAGACTACTGGTCATTAAAATTGATACACCAATAAGAAATGCAGATCATAAACGGGTGTTCATTGGACAAACATATTATACTAGAACTGACATGTGATTACATTTTCACGCAATTTGGGTGCATAGATTCTGAGAAATCAGTCCCAGAACGACCACCTCTGGCAGTAGTAACTGCCACGATAAGCCTGTGCATAGAGTCAAACAGAACTTGGATGACGACGAACTGTGGTATCGTGTTGAAGCTCCATGGGCAGCTGTACCTGTACACAAGAGTAGTGACTGGCGTATTGTGACGAGCCAGTTGCTCGGCCACCATTGACCAGACGATTTCAATTGGTGAGAGATCTGGAGAATGTGCTAGCCAGGGCAGCAGTCGAACATTTTCTGTATCCAGAAAGGCCCGTACAGAACCTGCAACATGTGGTCGTGCATTATCCTACTGAAATGTAGGGTTTCGGAGGGATCGAATGAAGAGTAGAGCCACGGATCGTAACACATCTGAAATGTAACGTCCACTGTTCAAAGCGCCGTCAATGCGAACAAGAGGTGACCGAGATCCGTAACCAATAGCACCCCATACCATCACGTCGGGTGATACGCCAGTATGGCAATGACGAATACATGCTACCAATGTGCGTTCACCGCCATGTCGCCAAACATGGATGCGACCATGATGATGCTGTAAACAGAACCTGGACTCATCCGAAAAAATTACGTTTTGCGATTCGTGCACCCAGTTTCGTCATTGAGTACACCATCGCAGGCGCTCATGCTCGTGATGCAGCGTAAAGGGTAACCGCAGCCATGGTCTCCGAGCTAATAGTCCATGTTGCTGCAAACGTCGTCGAACTGTTCGTGCAGATGGTTGTTGTCTTGCAAACGTGCCCATCTGTTGACGCAGGGATCGAGACGTGGCTGCACGATCCGTTACAGCTATGCGGATAAGATGTCTGTCATCTCGGCTGCTAGTGATACGAGGCCATTGGGATCCAGCACGGCGTTCCGTATTACCCTCCTGAATCCACCGATTCCATATTCTGCTAACAGTCACTGGATTTCGACCAACGCGAGCAGCAATGTCATGATACGATAAACAGCAATCACGATAGGCTACAATCCGACCTTTATGAAAGCCGGAAACGTGATGGTACGCATTTCTCCTCCTTACACGAGGCATCACAACAACGTTTCATCAGGCAACTCCGGTCAACTGCTGTTTGTGTATGAGAAATCCGTAGGAAACTTTCCTCAAGTGAGCACGTTGTAGGTGTCGCCACCGGCGCAAACCTTGTGTGAACGCTCTTAAAAGCTAATCATTTGCATATCACAGCATCTTTTTCTTGTCGGTTAAATTTCGCGTCTGTAGCAAGTTATGGTCGTGCTGTAGCAATTTTAATGGCCAGTAGTGTACTTTCCTAAGCTTCGTGTACGTCGCTTCCTGGGGTTTTCAACTTTAATAAGAATCGATCTGCGTGAGAGTTGTAGAAGTAGAATAGCAGTTGTGTCGGAGGCGCCCCCAATACCTGTGTGAAAAGTGGCGTAGCAGCAGCCAACACAGAGTGTCGGTGTCGGAGGGCCACTTACTTGCTCTACTGTAATTGGTGCGCCCGGAGGCACAGCTCGAGCGTTAAGACAGAAAGTGAGGTTAGGGCGGGGAGACGGGGTGTGAGCACAGAGGGGGCAGGGAAGGGCGGCCCTGTTCTGCGGAATGAAGAGCCGGCCTCGGGCGTCGCGCGCTGTGTCTCGTCCGGCGGCGGCCATTAGCCTCGACTTGCACAAAGACCGAGCCTGAGCAAAGGCAGGCCGACCGCTCCACACACACACAGCTGTCGCCCCGGGGCCTCCAGCTGACACCCACTGTATGACGTCAGCCGACTTCACTTGGGCAGGCGGTTACAGTGAAAAGAAAGAGGTCTTTCCTTTGTGCGGCCGAAGCGGTTATCCCTTCCTGACGTCTTTCTGCACATTTTGAACCGTTCCACTGAGAAAGTGCATTCACTGGCAGAGGAAGTTAAGCACCTACAAGGAGAGGAGATACTCTGTAATCCACTACAATAAAATATTTTTAATTTTTTTATTCATGAATTTGCCCTGCTATGGACCCCATACAACTTAAGACTTACGGTGTTTCCTTTTCTTCCGTTCTTCCCAGTTCTTCTTCATTTTCTCGCGAACTGCTCGTCTCTGCTCATCTGTCCACTCTCTCTTGGGTCGAGATTTTGGCTCATCTTCTCCATAGTGTGCGTTTCTATCATTAGCCTGAAGTGATTCCTGTCATGTATTATTTCTTCTGTAATACCTATTTTGCTGGCGTCTTTCTTCACTGCTTCTATCCATCCTTCAGTTTTTTTCAGCTTACTAACTAAAATATTTGATTCTTCAAAATTTCACAGCCACACATATTTGTCTTCGTGCCTCATCTTTCCGTAACGTCCGAAAACCGGTTTGTAGGATATTACGTCAGTGGCGCATGCGTTTCATTCGTAATGTAGAAAATATTCTCTCTAGAACTGGCAGCCCAATCCGTCAATGCAGGTAAGTGATGTGTGTGCCAGATTTCACAGCTACCATTGCGTCACTCATGGGTCGATTGTCATGATGTATGCCATCACACGGGGCAATTTTTTTTCTACTTGTTACCACGCAATGTATTGTTGTCAAGTCAGAATCAAGATATTTAGAGATTAGGAAGCCTTCGCGGCTATAACTGATATATGGAAACCATAATTTTGGCTTGGAAACAAAAGAAAAATTCGGAGTAGGTATTAAAATCCACGGAGAAGAAATAAAACCTTTGACAGAATTACGATGTCATCGTAGCAAAGGACTTGGAAGAGCAGTTGAACGGAATGGATAGTGTCTTGAAAGGAGGATATAAGATGAACATTAACAAAAGCAGAACGAGGATAATGGAATGTAGTAGAATTAAGTCGGGTGATGCTGAGGGAATTAGATTAGGAAATGAGACACTTAAAGTAGTAAAGGAGTTTTGTTATTTGGGGAGCAAAATAACTGATGATGGTCGAAGTAGAGAGGATATAAAATGTAGACTGGCAATGGCAAGGAAGGCGTTTCTGAAGAAGAGAAATTTGTTAACATCGAGTATAGATTTAAGTTCAGGAAGTCATTTCTGAAAGTATTTGTATGGAGTGTAGCCATGTATTGAAGTGAAAAATGGACGATAAATAGTTTGGACAAGAAGAGAATAGAAGCTTTCGAAATGTGGTGCTACAGAAGAATGCTGAAGATTAGATGGATAGATCACATAACTAATGAGGAAGTATTGAATAGGATTGGGGAGAAGAGAAGTTTGTGGCACAACTTGACCAGAAGAAGGGATCGGTTGGTAGGACATGATCTGAGGCATCAAGGGATCACCAATTTAGTATTGGAGGGCAGCGTGGAGGGTAAAAATCATAGAGGGAGACCAAGAGATGAATACACTAAGCAGATTCAGAAGGATGTAGGTTGCAGTACGTACTGGGAGATGAAGAAGCTTGCACAAGATAGAGTAGCATGGAGAGCTGCATGAAACCAGTCTCAGGACTGAAGACCACAACAACAACAAGTTTGGCTTTGAAAGGGAAGACAGGAGGTACCAAATAGTAATAATTCCGCATTGTAGAGATACTGTCCGTAATTCTTGCTCTCCGTAACTGCAATTATATTATAAGTTAGTAATTTTCGCCAAGATTGCGTTTTTCGTTGTAAGGGAGACCTCTGTGCTACGTTTAATCGGCCATGTGCACTTGAATGTATCAGTAAGGTTTTAGAGAAGCGGTTCTGAGCGTGAGGAAATTGGTCTGGCAGCCCAAGCTAAGCAGGCTGTCAAAAAAACGGTGCGGATGAGCGCAGGTTGTCAAGGAAAGGTAGAGCCTATTACGCAGTTGTCTGTTTCTTTCGAAACATTGCTGTCAGAACGGATTTCTGTTGGCGCTACAGTCAGTCTCTAGTTGCAACCATCGTATGGTGAGTGTAAAATTGGATGTGAATTCACTGGTAACAGTGAACATTAAAGTTACTCGGAATTATCCTGATTAATAATGCCCTTATGACAGGTGAATAAAGCCCAGAGGAAATAACAGCATTACCCGATCTAACTGCCCTCTGGAACGATTCGTCACGGACTCGCATTCGCAACGCAACCGCAGTTGTCTTGTCGCTGTTGTGTATCATTTGCGATCGCGTACTTTGCGCACTTCTCCTCTACCTTGAAAGCTACAACTTCTGTGGTGTTTAATGCCCTTTAGCACCACGAGTATTAACTCGCTGATCTCTAGTAATAAAAGGCGGCGTTCAATAAGTAAATCAATACATTTGTTTTCTCGGTCGGTTTCCGTAGATTAATTACGGTCTTTATTATGGGCATTGTGGAATATTCCCGCTTGAGCCGCTAGAGTTTCGTTAAGTTCCGGTAAGTGCCGACCTATACGTAGCCCTCAGAATGGCAGCGAACAAAACCACGGTAAATCGCTGGGCGAGATTTCTGTCATAATCGCAACAAAGTCTCATAAATCTCTCCCATCTGATAAATGCACACACCTGTTACTCTTGCACTGTTGGAACGTGCCGACACCCTCTTTCCAAGTCCAGAGTGAGATTTTCACTCTGCGGCGGAGTGTGCGCTGATACAAAACTAGGTTTCTGGAAAAGCTTATGTGAAGTTTGGAAGGTAGGACACGAAGTACTGGCAGAACTGAAGCTGTGAGGACGGGTCGTGAGTCGTGCTTGGGTAGCTCAGTTGGTAGAGCACTTGCCCGCGAAAGGCAAAGGTCCCGAGTTCGAGTTTCGGTCCGGCACACAGGTTTAATTACCAGGAAGTATCATTCGAAGTGATCGATGGGTCACAAAGAAACACAACTGTACATCTCTGTTGGTAGTACTGACACACTCGTCCACTAGTTGGTGTACTAACAGGTGTGTGCCCCCCCCCCCCCCCCCCCCCCCCACATCTGGGTCCCTCGCCGCCTAACGGATAACCATAGAGAGCAACGAAAGTACATCTGTGCGAAGTCGCTTGAACATTACGAGCCTGATTCTTACAATATTTTATCGAACTTCGTCACAGGTGATGAAACATGGATTCGTCACTTCCAACTGGAAACAAAACGATAATTCTTGGAGTGGCGCCACACCACTTCTCTTCCGAAGAAAAAGTTCAAAGCCGCACCGTTAGCCAGTGAAGTTTTGGCGACAATCTTCTGGGACTGAGAAAGAGTTATTCTGTTCGATGACTCCCCTTGTGGTGCAAAGATCAACTTTTAAGTGCGTAGAGCTACCATCACAAAATTGAAGAAGCGACTTCACCACGTTCGTCGCCACAAAAATTTGAACAAACTTCTTCTCCGTGACAATGCAAGGCATCACACAAATCCGCGAACTCGATAGGAGCTCACAAGACTTCAGTGGACTGTTATTCCTCATCCACCCTACAGCGGAGTTTTTACACTTTCCGACTTCCATATATTTGGCCCAAAGAAGGATGCGCTTCACGGGATGCAGTGCGTGGATGATGGGGATGTTATCAACTTTTTTCCTTTAGGAAGAACGCAATGAAGGAAGGCTCCATAACAAGGAGGAAAAAAACAAAATATTCAATATCTTGACGATTGAAGACAAGATAACATATCCGCAAATATAGCGAAATAACGTGGTAGCCTCCGCCAATTACAATGGGCGTTCACCATAGATTGGCTAAAAACACGCGGTTCGGAATCGTTGTCCCAATCCCACTACACAGTATTAGTCTTCGTCCGAGGGAAAACGGAAAATTCCGGACAGGGAAGAAGTTCAACCGAGGAAGCAGCTTCAGCTGATTGAATTCGCCAATATCTGGTTTTTCTTACTCGGTGTCCGGGTTCTCCTATGCAGTAGACAAGCCATTGTGACATGTATCGCGAAGATCAGTCGGCCGAAGAGCAACGCGATGGAGGCGTTCGCTTGTCGCGATCACATTATGAATGACCCTATACCACGATGAGACGTTTCTACCGGGAGGATAGGAAGACTAACGTGGTATAACACTGTTCTCCAGAGTATCAGTGGCACGGCAATTTCAACAAAGGGGTGGGATGGTTGCACTCCCCAACGGGAAAGCAAGGATCTGCTGATAAGGTGTGACACTAATAAAATTCAGGCTCCCGGAAAAGTTACTACAGTAAAAAATTGACGTATGTGCCACAACTGGTAATACTCAGGGAAAGACAGACAGACCGGTTGAAGAAAGAGATATGTCAGAGAGTGAGTAGCTCGAGTGCATGTTACGACGTTACGCTGTATAAACTATATTGAAGTCTGTACTTTGATATCAGGAAGCCCCAAACATCTAAGAGACCTCGATACCACTTCATACCGGATTCGAAAAATATGACATTTTCGTAGGAAATGACCGGATACTTGCAATAATTTGCTTGACATCGTCGCGGGGAGAGCAAATGCTTGTGTAACGTAATACCTTTTACTGCAAATGATGGAATCTAAGATCCGTACTTTGTAAAGAAGGCCAAGGGAACGGCGTCCCTGTTCACAAATTACCCCTTGAATTCGATCCGGCACCTCTCGCCCACTGAGTGCAGCCATTTTCATCGGGCGGCGAATCGGCGATCCCAGGCAAACCACCTTTTCCCATGGAATGACACACACACACACACACACACACACACACACACACACACACACAGAGAGAGAGAGAGAGAGAGAGAGAGAGAGAGAGAGAGAGAGAGAGAGAGGATTCCAGCATGTCCTTAAAAATGGCTCTGAGCACTATGGGACTCAACTGCTGTGGTCATTAGTCCCCTAGAACTTTAGAGCTAATTAAACCTAACTAACCTAAGGACATCACACACATCCATGCCCGAGGCAGGATTCGAACCTGCGACCGTAGCAGTCGCACGGTTCTGGACTGCGCGCCTAGAACCGCGAGACCACCGCGGCCGGCCATGTCCTTAAACAGGATATGATATCAATGACGTAGCAGTATCATAACATTATCCGCATACACTTGCATCGAGAAGGTTTCTCCCAATATCTTAAAGCTACCTAATTGAGCAGCAGTACCGGGCTGCAATGGTTTTAAGGGTCAAGGCAAAAAGCGACGCGGTGAGGAAGCTGCCCTGCGGCAAGCCCTGTCTGTTGGTGATCTGGGGAGTAAGTTGTCCATTCGCCATGACAGACGCTTGAATACCAATAAAATGACTGGATGGTGTATGACAAGCAGCTCATTAGCATGGGTCGGCTCGAACATCTGCAGCAAGATATTGCCACTCACCATCTCAAATGCCTTTATAAAATCAATAAAAAGTAATGACACATAAATACACTGAAGCGCAAAAGAAAGTGGTATAGGCACGCGTATTCAAATACAGAGATATGTAAACAGGCAGAGTCGCTGCTGTCGCCAACGCCTGTATAAGACAACAAGTGTCTGGCGCAGTTCAAAAAATGTTCAAACATTTGTTTATTGCTAAGGGAGCAAATTGCTGAGGTAATCGGCCCCTAGACTTACACACTACTTAAACTAACTTATGCTAAGAACAACCCACACACCCATACCCGAGGGAGGTCTCGAACCTCCGGGGGGGAGGGGCCTCGCACTCAGTGACGTGGCGTTTCCAATCAGGCGGCCACTCCGCGGGGCTCTGGTACAGTTGCTAGATCGGTTACCGCTGCTACAATGGCAGGTTATCAACATTCAGTCAATTTGAACGTAGCATTATAGTGGGTGCACGAGCGGTGGGGAAGATGTGATTTATCTGTAAAGGAGACCACTTATAAAACACTTATACGACATATTCTTGAGTACTGCTCGAGCGTTTGGGATCCCTATCAGGTCGGATTGAGGGAGGACATAGAAGCAATTCAGCGGCGGGCTGCTAGATTTGTTACTGCTAGGTTTAATCATCACGCGTGTGTTACGGAAATGCTTCAGGAACTTGAGTGGGAGTCTCTAGAGGAAAGGAGACGGAAATCACTTCTGAGGAAATTTTGAGAACCAGCATTTGAGGCTGACTGCACTCGTACAGAGGCATATAGGCAGTCATTTTTCCTTCGTTCTGTTTTGGAGTGGAACAGGGAGAGATGATGCTAGTTGTGGTAGGAGGTACCCTCCGCCAAGCACAGTATGGTGGATCGCGGAGTATGCATGTAGATGGAGATGTATGCTGCATCTCCGAGGTAGCGATGAATTGGGGATTTTCTCGTACGGCCATTTCACGAATATACAGTGAATATCAGGAATCCGGTAAAACTTCTAATCTCTGACATCGCTGCAGCCGGGAAAATATCCTGCAAGAACGAGACCAACGACAGCTGAAAAGAATCGTTCAACATGACAGTAGTGCAATCCTTCCGCAAATTGCTGCAGATTTCAATGCTGGGACATTGTGATATCAACAAGTGTCAGCGTGCGAACCATTCAACGAAACAGCATCGATGTGGGATTTCGGATCCGAGGACCAACTCGTGTGACTGCACGACACAAATCTTTACACCTCGCCTGAGACCGTCAGCATTAACATTGGACTGTTGATGACTGAAAAAAAAGTTGCCTTGTCTGACAGTCCCGTTTCAAGTTGTATCGAGCGGATGGATGTGTACAGGTACGGAGACAACCTCATGGATGAATGGACCCTGCATGTGAGCAGGGGACTGTTCAAACTGGTCGAGGCTGTGCGGGTAACGTGCAGTTGTAGTGATATGGAACCCCTGATACGTCTAGATACAACTCTGCAGGTGACACGTACGTAAGCACCCTGTCTGATCCCCTGCATCTGTTCACGTCCATTCTGACTTACTTGGGAAATTCCAGTAGGACATTGCGACACACCACACGTCCATAATTGCTACCGATGGACTCCAGGAACACACTTCTGATTTTAAATACTTCCGCTGACAACCAAACTCCGCATACATGAACATTATTGAGTATATCTGGGATGCATTGCGACGTGCTGTTCAGAAGAGATCTCCACCCCCTCGTACTCTTACGTATTTATGGGGAGTCCTGCTGGGTTCATGGTAGCACCCATCTCGAGCACTGCTTCAGAAATTAGTCTGCTTTGAACGTCGTGTTGCGGCACTTCTGCGTGGTTGCTGGGGCTTTACAGGACATTAGGCAGGCGTACCAGTCTCTTTGGCTCTTCAGTGGAGAAGCAGCTGCACCCACCGGGACGAAGTCTCACCATTAGTCTAAAGAAATCAGGATCGTAGGCCTAGGCAAACAGCTTTGGTATTTCTAATAATTTCCGGGTATGCAGCCGTATCCCGTCGACATTCTGCCACGATATTTCGGCCCAGAGACATCCGGCCATCATCAGGTGAGTACACAACTACTGAAGAGCCCAGGTGCAGTCGCGGTATTTATACCGATTCTCGCGCACGTGTTGACATGCGCGGCATAGCCGAGTTGTACGTGCTGCCCTCGGTGGTGAAAGTAAAAGATCATCTAGTCATTGAGTATCGAATGACGCTGTCTATTCCGCTGTGAATGTATAATTTTAATAACAGGATTCCAAGTTTTATCCAGTTGAAAGCCGTTGTCACGATTTATAAGATTATCGGCAAGACGTATTTCCACTGATTCCTTGATTACGGAATCCCAAAATCCGGAAACCGGAGATAAAATTTTTGTTCCATTGTATTCCATTGAATGTCCCAATGAAATACAGTGCTCTGCTACTGCCGATTTTGACGGTTGCCGCAGACGGGTGTATCTTTCATGTTCTGTACATCGTTCATGGACAGTTCTTGTCGTCTGGCCAATATATGCAGAGCCACATTCACAGGGAATTTTGTAGACGCCTGCTTTCTTCAGTTGTAAATCGTCTTTAACGGATCCAACCATGGCCCGGTTCTTTGCTGGTGGACGGAAGATAACCTTGATTTTATTCTTCTTCAGTAGTCGGCCTATTTTCGACGACACATTCCCGGCGTATGGAAGAAACGCAGTTGATTTAAAGTCGTCATCAGCGTCCTCAGTGCGCTGCTTCTTGTTATGACAGTTGCGCATGGCCTTTCTTATTTGGCGTGAAGTGTAGCCATTCTCTTTAAAAACCTTCTCCAAGTGTTCTAATTCTGCGTGGAGGTTTTCATCGTCCGATATTACATGCGCTCGATGTATTAAGGTACTGAGAACACCGGCTGTTTGTGCTGGGTGGTGGCAGCTTGACGCCTGGAGATACAGATCTGTGTGAGTCTGTTTCCTGTACACAGAATGTCCTAATGACCCATCATTTTTACGGCATACTAGCACGTCTAGAAATGGTAAAGTGCCATCTTTTTCAATATCCATCGTGAATTTGATGTTCTCATGTAAAGAGTTTAAATGATGAAGGAATTTCTCCAGTTCCTGTCTGCCATGAGGCCATACAACAATAGTATCATCTACGTACCGCCAGAAGACCGTAGGCTTTTCACCACCGAGGGCAGCACGTACAACTCGGCTATGCCGCGCATGTCAACACGTGCGCGAGAATCGGTATAAATACCGCGACTGCACCTGGGCTCTTCAGTAGTTGTGTACTCACCTGATGATGGCCGTACGTCTCTGGGCCGAAATATCGTGGCAGAATGTCGACGGGATCCGGCTGCATACCCGGAAATTATTAGAAGAACAAATACGCCGGGAAAATTTCAGAAGTCGCAGCTTTGGTATTATCTAGCAACTTCTACGACTACCTGTTAACCGCCCACGCAACTGTTTTGTAATCGAAATTGTGGAATGTGAACGACGGAATTTATAATTGTCTGAATGTCTGGTTGTCTTCAAAACTAGAGCGACTTTACCAACATTGAAAAGGGCACGAATCAGACCTTCCACTTATCGCCTCATTTATCAGCGACGTAATGGTATCACTTACAAGAAGCCAAAAATGTGAATAATATTTCTGAGGAATCTCGAGTCCAGGCGATTTTTGTGAGGATGAACCAACAATAAGGCGATGTATATCATCTCGAGTAGTCACTTAAAAAGTCCTCATGTAATGCAGGAGTAAATGCAATCCAGGAGCCGAATAAATGCACCAACGAAAATCGTATCAGTAGCACTGACGTCATAAAGGTCGGTAACTACAGATCGCTCTGGAAATCTCACATTGAGACTTCAGTTCCTGACCATCGGTGCAAGTAAGTTATTCGATACATGCTCTTTTTACGACGCTCGCGCAACAAGATAAGATGATATACTGTATTTATGCATTGTCTCTCTAACTGACGAAGCTTCGCAAAACATGGTGAGTATCCACGATCCTTAAAAGAGTTTGTCCATCATCTTCATAAAGTTGATGTTAGATGGAATAATAATATTCCTGAATCTGCCAGAGATCCCTCGCTCTGTTAGCTCCGTAACGCATTAACGCTTTCCAAAGCACGGACTTGGAATGCCCTGACCAACATTCTACTAGAGGAGGATAACGGACCTGTGAACGTAAGCTACGGGTCCAAACCTCTCGAACGATAATCTCGAGGGAAGGTTTCTTTAAGAGATGCGTTCAACATCCAGAAGAGGCGATACAGTTCTACTGGTTGCTGCGCGTGACTGAAGATTGCAGCTGCTGCACAGTGATCAGTGGAACATGTGGGTATTACGTCTGTCACTAAAACTTGCCAAAAAAAAGTCAGAAAGAAAAAAAAGAGTGATCAAGTCTGCTGTTGCAAGTAGCTGTAGAATGCATGTACCTGACGAGAGTGGGATAGTGACAGAACCGGGCATCTCGTATTTGCGAAGAGCGCTCTAAACCATCTAGTTGCTTAAGCAAATTAAATGTGTCGTTCTGATCCACAGGGTGCAGAACACAATTAAAATGTAATGATTATAAAGAATCCTTCTCGATTGCAAACAGAAACCGGATGTTGTCCTTCGTTTCGGCGCGGATAACGACGCCTTCTTCGGAACACACTAAAACTACAAACTGCCTAAAGGGGCGTTTTAGGCAGTTGGTAGTTTTAGTGTGTTCCGAAGAAGGCGTCGTTATCCGCGCCGAAACCTAGGTAAACATCCGGTTTCTATTTACAATCGAGGTGGATTCTTTATAGTCATTAAATTATTCACGATTGCTGACGCGCTACCATGTTAAAAGTTCACAATTAAAATCTCCGCCTAACAGAGGTTTCTGCGGAGTTTTACGAAATAAATAAACTATATCATCTTCGTAAAATCATGCTCTACCTACGGAATGGCCAGATGCTGAAGGAGCATGAAAAAGAATTAAAGTGAGGCCACACAAAGCGCAATCTGTCGCTCGCCCGTTACCAAGAACATCGATACCGATCATTCGCATTCCCTCTTAGTAAAATAAGAGCGTATCTGTAGATATTTCAGGAGCCACATTAAAGGGACAGAAAAATTATGAAATAATACTTCATGCAAAAATAATCACGTCTGCTCTTCAATCGTAAATAAATCGTCGCAACGCCGCAAGTCTAAGTTCTAAACTAATTCTGTTCTCGTTCAAGGTAAGTAGAGTATGGGCCTGCATGCAGTTATTACCAGAACAATTCAGACGATTACTTGCAAGTGTGATATAAGCTCGTGTATCGCAGACTGTGGTGAAGTCATTGGATGAATCTGAATGTATAATCCTGGATCCCTCTACTAAACCCAATTTGTTTTTTCTTTCTTTGCAATGCCGCACTCTCAGGTTGAAAACGCTGTTTATTTTGACTTTGCGGGAACGTGACTGCCGCATGCCACTACGTGTGGGGGATGGCCCCCTACGGAAATTCAGTATCAGGCGAAGACGAAGGAGTCTCTCCTGAGAATCGATAGAAAAGGAAGCTGGCGGTAGGTCTTTTACCGTCACCAAGTGTTCCATAGGCACGCTTGTGCCGAAGTGAGTCTGATAATCTGCGGCCTGTGGCATCCTTTCACTTTCCGGGGCAGTAGAAGAAGGGTGGGAATACGTGATAGACTCAGGAATGCACATCAAGTCCGTCGATTTAGTAGGGAGTTCCACATAAGTCCATGCGATTCCCACGAGACCGGGAGGGTTGCTAGACGCTTTCAGATTCTGAACAGCAGTTGACTTTTTATCATCCGGTGTGGACTCTGCTAGAAGAGAAGTATCCCCCGACGGGGGGACAAGGAAGAGGTACCATCAGACTCCTCACCCTCTCACGTGCGTGTACGCGTTTTGAAGTGGAATTGGCAGGAAATTCACCTGGGCCAACAAGCAACATCTGGCATTGCCCGTCAGGAACTTTGTTAGTCACAGTGGCTGAAGTTAGCCTTTTTTGATGTTAGTATGTTGATTTTAAGACTTTGAGATGACACAGGCAGTTCGTGCACTTACATATGAAATAGGTCTCTACTCGTCCTGTGTAAACTGCATGTGCTCGGTATCCACACACCTGCAATCGAGATGGAATATTCCGTTTTACCACCATGTCCAGTAATCTAACACCATTATAAACCTGTCAGCGATGTTGAACGGATCAACGTTCCCGCGCTGTATTTCGTGTGCCCCAAAATGGAAGCATGATGGTACTGAGAAAACCGTCATCTACTTCGGGCAGAAGGTTGAACACATTGATATGTTCCACACTCGCATTTACCAGAATGACCACACTATTAGGACCATCACAATGAGTGAAATGGAGTTGTTGTCCAAGCCACAAAAGGAGCCTGACAACCTAAAGTGGTTCTAGAAACACCTGCGATTCAGACTCGAAGTGAGCTGTATGAATCTGTTGATCGTGTCTACAAACTGGCTGCAGATGCCACGTGGACCTGACAGAACTGAAACCGACGGTAGTTGTATGTGGAATATCCCTGGGAGCCACGGACGACATCATGGCACAAGACAACGCTACGTCAGAACTGATTCACAAACACGAGATCCTGTGAGACAGGCAACGATGCGACGTGCACATATAGAACAGTAATGGCAAAACTAATAATCTCTCGTGGCGGTTCGATAGAGGCGGAACCAGTCCGAACCAACTCGCCCGACAAGCATAGTGACAGTACCACTAGAGCAACAGGCCCAGTATGTACGTACGTACTTCACATATAGTTTGCAAGTATCCAGATATGTCACAAAAAATGGCAGTATATTTTCGCTGCACTGACGTAGAAACTTAAATGTTTCATACCACAACGGGACCGTAAATTTTAGTACGTGATATAAATTTCAATTTGATGCCTCTATTTGTTCCTGAGAAATAAGGTCTTAGAAGCCTACCATACAGACAGACGAACAACAAAAATATAATGGTATAATGGTTCTGTTTTTACCCATTGAGGTATGGACCCTAAAAAGTGATAACGTTTTTGTCTGCTGTACACTTGGTGTAACGTGTAACGACTTTAGTAGCACAGTGCACAGATGCCTGCCGCTGCCAACACCCTCTGCATACGCTCCTCAGCAGTGACCAGCAAAGGATTTACAACTATTAGTGAAATTAGCAGCTGCAGCTACTGCTAAATAGACAAAATACACTCCTGGAAATTGAAATAAAAACACCGTGAATTCATTGTCCCAGGAAGGGAAAACTTTATTGACACATTCCTGGGGTCAGATACATCACATGATCACAGTGACAGAACCACAGGCACATAGACACAGGCAACAGAGCATGCACAATGTCGGCACTAGTACAGTGTATATCCACCTTTCGCAGCAATGCAGGCTGCTATTCTCCCATGGAGACGATCGTAGAGATGCTGGATGCAGTCCTGTGGAACGGCTTGCCATGCCATTTCCACCTGGCGCCTCAGTTGGACCAGCGTTCGTGCTGGACGTACAGACCTCGTGAGACGACGCTTCATCCAGTCCCAAACATGCTCAATGGGGGACAGATCCGGAGATCTTGCTGGCCAGGGTAGTTGACTTACACCTTCTAGAGCACGTTGGGTGGCACGGGATACATGCGGACGTGCATTGTCCTGTTGGAACAGCAAGTTCCCTTGCCGGTCTAGGAATGGTCGAACGATGGGTTCGATGACGGTTTGGATGTACCGTGCACCATTCAGTGTCCCCTCGACGATCACCAGAGGTGTACGGCCAGTGTAGGAGATCGCTCCCCACACCATGATGCCGGGTGTTGGCCCTGTGTGCCTCGGTCGTATGCAGTCCTGATTGTGGCGATCACCTGCACGGCGCCAAACACACATACGACCATCATTGGCACCAAGGCAGAAGCGACTCTCATCGCTGAAGACGACATGTCTCCATTCGTCCCTCCATTCACACCTGTCGCGACACCACTGGAGGTGGGCTGCACGATGTTGGGGCGTGAGCGGAAGACGGCCTAACGGTGTGCGGGACCGTAGCCCAGCTTCATGGAGACGGTTGCGAATGTTCCTCGCCGATACCCCAGGAGCAACAGTGTCCCTAATTTGCTGGGAAGTGGCGCTGCGGTCCCCTACGGCACTGCGTAGGATCCTACGGTCTTGGCGTGCATCCGTGCGTCGCTGCGGTCCGGTCCCAGGTCGAAGGGCACGTGCACCTTCCGCCGACCACTGGCGACAACATCGATGTACTGTGGAGACCTCACGCCCCACGTGTTGAGCAATTCGGCGGTACGTCCACCCGGCCTCCCGCATGCCCACTATACGCCCTCGCTCAAAGTCCGTGAAATGCACATACGGTTCACGTCCACGCTGTCGCGGCATGCTACCAGTGTTAAAGACTGCGATGGAGCTCCGTATGTCACGGCAAACTGGCTGACTCTTACGGCGGCGGTGCACAAATGCTACGCACCTAGCGCCATTCGACGGCCAACACCGCGGTTCCTGGTGTGTCCGCTATGCCGTGCGTGTGATCATTGCTTGTACAGCCCTCTCTCAGTGTCCGGAGCAAGTATGGTGGGTCTGACACACCGGTGTCAATGTGTTCTTTTTTCCATTTCCAGGAGTGTAATACATTCAAATTAGTAACAAAATTAATTTCGGACGAATCTCTTTATAATGCGGCACAAATTAACAAAGATGTGTTAAGTAACGAGTCAAGGTTTCGGTAATATCTTTCGGCTGCAACAAAGAGTGGATAGTAAATGAAGACAGTTTGTTTATTTAGTAGCTTTTCCACACGACCCTTGTGGGGTCTCTTGATCTACAAGCAGTGACATTTTCTGTACATTGTATGCAATGTGCTTTACTTATACATATTATATCACATAACTGTACCTGGTTTCCAGGTGGAATCTGTTCTTGCACCTCCCAGCTTCTGTAGCGTTCTTCAGATCTGGAGCACGTTGATGTACTTGTTTTTACTGTTTTGTATGAGTTACGATCTTTGCAATAGATTTTATTCCCTTGCGTTGACTGGGGACTGCTTGCTTTGTGATTCAACAAACTCTTGCCTTCTGGTATGTGATATAGCAGCTCACTATTATTTTTGCTCTGAAATATTACAGATGAATACTGCTTGCTGGAAATCGTTCAGGGAACAATTGGTTAACACTAAAGTGTTTTACTTTGGCACTTTAACTTTTCCTTCAAAATAGTGTGACTGCGTCTCGTTCAGTAACCATTTTTTGCAGCTATTGTAGTGATGGCGTGTAGGTCTTATTCAAAATTACTAGTGGACAGAGGTACTATTAGGAATTGGTGCAGCGTTCAGTTGAAAGCAGAAACCCTGGGGACTACAGAGTTCACTGAGGAAACTGGAATGTAGGATTCTGTGTACTGACATGTCTCTTTCGTCTATATTTTAAAGTAGTACCTTACCGTAACGTTGTCAATATTGTCTAGAAAGTTAATGATTTTCAGTTTCCTTTTAACAGTTATGTACCACCAAGTACTAACAGTGAAGTCCACAACAACTATCGAGAAGGTGCGTGTGTACAATGTGTGTGTGTACAATGTGTGTGATATAGGGTGAGTTTTGGGGGGTGATAGTGATTCTGAACAAGAAACGTCATATGAATTTGTTGTCAGCTACTGTGGGGGGTCGCAACGGACGCAAACAAGAGCAGAGAAACTGTGATGATTGTGGCAGGAATTCAAACTGATCTGTGCATAACACTTTATTTCTAAACAGAAAAGAAACTTAACTTCTTGTGCCTCCTACATTCGATTACGCTTAACCACTATTACTACTCGCAGAATGCGGGCTACGTATCACCTTCCTACTTCTCAGTGGTGCTACTCTGGAAGTCTGCGACCGAAATGGGGCAACCAGCGATGGGCGTCTGGTTATGACAGCTTTGACTGGAAGTGCTGAAGTCTGTCTTCCTGGAAGTGTGGCGCTCCCCGCTCTTTACATTGGTGAGCGGGTCGGCATCTCCTTGTGGGCTGCAGATTCCTCGACTTGCACAATAGGGTGGTGGGGTATCGGGTTCCGCTGGATAGTTCAGGAATCCACTACACGCAGCAAGCGGCTACATGGGTAGCAGGGGTTGTGTGGCGAGGACTGGGCGGTTTTTTAGGTTAGATGGCCTCGGGCAAGTACAGAAAGGGCTACAGCCTCAAGGGTGCGGGGCAAAGTCAGGACATGCGGGGACCAAGCAGGAATCGATATTGTAATTGTAAACTCTCGAAGCTGCATTGGTAAAGTACCGGAACTTCAAGAACTGATAGAAACACCGAAGTTGAAATCGTTATAGGTACAGAAAGCTGGCTGAAGCCAGAGATAAATTCTGCCAAAATTTTTACAAAGGCACAGACGGTGTTTAGAAAGGATAGATTGCATGTAACTGGTGGTGGCGTGATTGTCGCTGTTAGTAGTAGTTTATCCTGTAGTAAAGTAGAAGTGGATAGTTCCTGTGAATTATTATGGGTGGAGGTTACACTCAACAACCGAACTAGGTTAATTATTGTCTCCTTTTACCGACCTCCCGACTCAGCAGCATTAGTGGCAGAACGACTGAGAGAAAATTTGGAATACATTTCACATAAATTTTCTCAGCATGTTATAGTCTCAGGTGGAGATTTCAATTTACCGGATATAGACTGGGACACTCAGATATTTAGGACGAGGGATTATACTGACGGCACTACCCGAAAATTACCTCGAGCAATTAAACAGAGAACCGACTCATGGAGATAACATCTTGGACGTGCTGATAACAAAAAAACCCGAACTTTTCGACTCTGTAAGAGCATAACAGGGAATCAGTGATCGTAAGGCCGTTGCAGCATCTCTGAATATGGAAGTTAATAGGAATATAAAAAAGGGAGGAAGGTTTATCTGATTAGCAAGAGTAATAGAAGACAGATTTCAGACTACCTAACAAATCAAAACGAAAATTTCTGTTCCGACACTGACAATGTTGAGAGTTTTTGGAAAAAGTTTAAGGCAATCGTGTAATGCGTTTTAGACAGGTACGTGCCGAGTAAAACTGTGAGGGACGGGAAAAACCCACCATGGTTCAACAACAAAGTCAGGAAACTACTGCGAAAGCAAAGAGAGCTTCACTCCAAGTTTAAACGCAACCAAAACCTCTCAGACAAACAAAAGCTAAACGATGTCAAAGTTAGCTTAAGCAGGATTATGCGTGAAGCGTTCAGTGAATTCGAAAGTAAAATTCTATGTACCGACTTGACAGAAAATCATAAGAATTTCTGGTCTTACGTTAAATCAGTAAGTGGCTCTAAACAGCATATCCGGGATGATGATGGCATTGAAACAGAGGATGACACGCGTAAAGCTGAAATACTGAACACCTTTTTCCAAAGCTGTTTCACAGGGGAAGACCGCACTGGAATTCCTTCTCTAAATCCTCGCACAAACGAAAAAATGGCTGACATCGAAATAAGTGTCCAAGGAATAGAAAATCAACTGGAATCACTCAAGAGGAAAGTCCACTGGACCTGACGGGATACCAATTCGATTCTACACAGAGTACGCGAAAGAACTTGCCCCCTTCTAACAGCCGTGTACCGCAAGTCTCTAGAGGAACGGAAGGTTCCAAATGATTGGAAAAGAGCACAGGTAGTCCCAGTCTTCAAGAAGCGGCGTCGAGCAGATGCGCAAAACTATAGACCTATATCTCGGACGTCGATCTGTTGTAGAATTTTAGAACATGTTTTTTGCTCGCGTATCATGTCGTTTTTGGAAACCCAGAATCTGCTCTGTAAGAATCAACATGGATTCCGGAAACAGCGATCGTGTGAGACCCAACTCGCTTTATTTGTTCATGAGACCCAGAAAATATTAGATACAGGCTTCCAGGTAGATGCTATTTTCCTTGACTTCCGGAAGGCGTTCGATACAATTCCGCACTGTCGTCTGATAAAGTAAGAGCCTACGGAATATCAGGCCAGCTGTGTGGCTGGATTGAAGAGTTTTTAGCAAACAGAACACAGCATGTTGTTATCAATGGAGCGACGTCTACAGACGTTAAAGTAACCTCTGGCGTGCCACAGAGGAATGTTATGGGACAATTGCTTTTCACAATATATACAAATGACCTAGTAGCTGCGGATAATGCTGTAGTATACAGAGAAGTTGCAGCATTAGAAAATTGTAGCGAAATGCCGGAAGATCTGCAGCGGATAGGCACTTGATGCAGGGAGTGGCAATTGACCTTAACACAGACAAATGTAATGTATTGCGAATACATAGAAAGAAGGACACTTTATTGTATGATTATATGATAGTGGAACAAACACTGGTAGCAGTTACTTCTGTAAAATATCTAGGAGTATGCGTGCGGAACGACTTGAAGTGGAATAATCATATACAATTAATTGTTGGTAAGGCGGGTGTCAGGTTGAGATTCATTGGGAGAGTCCTTTAGAAATTGTAGTCCATCAACAAAGGAGGTGGCTTACAAAACACTCGTTCGACCTATACCTGAGTATTGCTCGTCAGTGTGGGATCTGTACCAGATCGGGTTGGCGGAGGAGATAGAGAAGATCCAAAGAAGAGCGGCGCGTTTCATCACAGGGTTATTTGGTAACCGGGATAGTGTTACGGGGATGTTTAGCAAACTCAAGTGGCAGACTCTGCAAGAGAGGCGCTCTGCATCGCGGTGTAGCTTGCTCGCCAGGTTTCGTGAGGGTGCGTTTCTGGATAAGGTATGGAATATATTGCTTCCCCCTAGTTATACCTCTGGAGGAGATCACGAATGTAAAATTAGAGAGATTCGAGCGCGCACGGAGGCTTTCAGACGGTCGTTCTTCCCGCGAACCATACGAGACTGGAACAGAAAAGGGAGGTAATGACAGTGGCACGTAGCGTGCCCTTCACCACACACCGTTGGGTGGCTTGCGTAGTATAGACGTAGATGTAGATGTAGATGCCGTTTCGCGGCGCTGCCCAGGTCGGTGCGCAGTCGATGCTGTAGGACAGCTCGGAACATATATCTTATTCGTAACTACTGAAAACAATGTGGGAACAGGAAAAATGCAGGTGATAGTAAATGGAACATTATGATGTAATGTTCTGTTAAATCTTGTTAAGGTTTTGTTTAAGTGTGTACATCTCCTCACAAAAGATGTTCAAAAGTCTACCATAAATTGCAATGCATTTTACAGCTCTTGTAGACTGCTGCTGTGTTGCTGATCTGAGGTCATTTGTACGGTGCTTTACTTGAGCAGACGCATGTGAAATACGAGCGAGAAATTTATTCTTTGTGTACACTCTGCAATTGACCTCCCTCTTAAGCGAGCCACACAAACAATTAATGAATGTAATTAGCACGTTGGCCCACCAAGTGCAAGCGAACTGCGTATTGGAATGTACAGTAAAGACAACACCACGTATCCCAGTGTAGTTTCGGTTGTATTCGCATGAATGCTAGTAGATTTGAAGTGTTATGTCGATTAAGATTAAGAAACGGTCATTTGTTCATTGAAATTTTAATATTAAGTATTAATAATACTATAGTCCATGAAAATATGTACCTTTCCTTTTGACTCACACTGTATACCAAGCGATATGTGCTTTTTCCCAAGAACTCGCGTTGATGGAACGTCGTCGTACCCATGCACATATATACGCATCAGTCCGTAAAAGAGCATTCAGACAAATTCTGGCTTGTCGTATTGTTGTCACTCCTCTGAGGAGACACTGCCTTTACAGGAACAGTCTGTGAGGGCAAGGGGGTTTGTGCAGTCCCATGAACCGGAAGAATGTTCATCTGTTAGTGTAACTGCCGGCAGGGTCTCCCGAGCCGTGCAGCGCTCCACAGAGGATCTAGAAAAAGAGTGTGTGCAACACCCAGACGAAGACATGTGGGCCGATCACTGTGGACGAGAGGTACTAGGCGCTTCATTCCAGAATCAAGAGGCTCCTGCGGTCGCAGGTTAGAACCATGACGTCCTTAGGTTAGTCAGGTTTAAGTAGTTCCAAGTCTAGGGGACTGGCGACCTCACATGTTACTCCTTAGAGCCATTTGAATAGTTTACAAACCCACATTAAGATGAAACATTCCTGCACATATTCCTTACAACCACATGGTAAGCAACAGCAGCTGGTAATTTACTGTCACAGGTTCGTGTTCATCCAAAGACTTTAACACTCTCGACAGCACGTATCATAGATACGTTACAAATATTGCTGGCATGCTCACTTAGTTGATGTCAGCGACCAAAGAATATGTTAAAGGCATACTAATGGACATACAATATTATATACAGTACATGGTATATCACTGGTTAACTACCTTATTTTAAACATCAGATTAACAAGTGGCATCCCACTATTGTCACGGGCGTCTCCCGATACCTCTCCGGCCAGCGGTGGAATACTATCCCAGGCAGAATAACTGCATGCGTAAGGGCCAGAGATGGAACAACGCGTTATTCACTTGCTCAATCTGTGAATCTCTTTCACTTGATTATATAATTCAGCTTTTCTGAAACTGTAATCAATTGTTTCGCTTTACATGTCACAGCAGCTACCGATTTCCTTCCCACTCGGATAATTCCTTCGTGTTGCATTTCTTTTTATTTCTGTGTATAAACGATTTATCGAATAGGATTAGGAGCTTATAACACTGTCGGCTGACGCTGCCGTTGTCTACAGAAATGTCACGTACGATCCTAAGAAAATGCAGAACGACTTGGACGAAATTCCCACGTGGTGTAGCAAAACAGTAGCGCTCTTCACTTTAGATAAACATCAAATAATACCTGTATCTATCAACAGAGCGAAAGAATACGAGAGCATCAGGGTACAATATTATTGGTGAACATCTTCAGCACATTAAATCGTATAATAAATAATTAAGAGATACAACTAAGTAGTAGTACGAAACGGAGCTATGACCTAAGATAAATACTATGAAAGGCAAATGGCAGAGAGATGTGTTGAATAAATCTTAAGAAAATGACGTGCCTATCTAAAAGAAACAGTATACAAGACAGTACTGCCAGGAACTGTAAAATTTTATACCTGTTTTTTAACTTCTTATCAAGCAAGCATAGCAACAGGGACAGGACATATTATTAGGTCTTCTAGGGTCGTGACTGATCGGTATAACCGATATCAAAGAGTAACATAAATGCACGAGGAAAAGGGGAACCTTGGAACAAATTCGATTTACTTATCGAAAAATCCTGTTGGATAAACTTAGAGAACCTACATTCGAAGAAATCTGTTGCCCCATCGTGTATCTCGCGTGGGGTTCGTGGTAATGGCATAAGAGAGATGAGGGCAGGTACGTAGGCATGTAGTCAGTCATTTTTCCCCTCACTCATTAAGTAAATGGAGTAGAAATTTCTCCCTACATCCTACCGATAACATCAGTACGATTCACCATAGGCCACGTTATGTCCATGGACTTGCAGAGTGTACGTGTAGATGTGGGTTCGCCATGTCTGTGTGCTTACAGCCTTCCGCATATTTAAAGTTTGAGAGGTGGGTGCAACTAACTGATCTTTGTCGTCACCGACTCTGTCGATAAGTGGTACACAGCATATTTACACTGCCTGATAATTGCCAAGGAACAGAGACATGGTTGGAAACGCGTAACGGCAGGCAATGATCAACGAAACACAGAACATAGGTGATCGAGGTGGGATGGTATTTTTATGACGAAAAATGGGACAGATTTCGCCACATGCGAAAGCAGCAAAGCAGACATAAGCGACGTTCATATCTGACACAGGTCAGACTCTCGCAATGAACATCGATATCGGACTCACAGTGAGGAATGTGGCCTCCCCGGGCTCTGACGCATATTTTGCACCTATTATTGACGCTGGGTGCCGAACTGCTGAGGAATCCTTGGGCGATTCCCCTCTCAAGGCGGTATTCAGTGCTTGCACGGTTGGGCATGGTGGTAACCGTTGAGAAACACGGAAACAGGGAATCTGCGAACATAAAGCAGTTACTGCATCTATGATTTCAGCCGTATATAGAAATATTAAAAAAGGTAGGAAGATTTTTCTGTTTCGCAAAAGTCACAAAAAGCAGATTTCAGAGTACTTGACTGCTCAACACAAAAGTTTTGTCTCAAGTACAGATAGTGTTGAGGATCAGTGGACAAAGTCCAAAATAATCGTACAGTATGCACTAGATGAGTATGTGCCAAGCAAGATCGTAAGAGATGGAAAAGAACCACCGTGGTACAACAACCGAGTTAGAAAACTGCTGCGGAAGCAAACATAAATATAGCCAAAGCCTTGCAGTGAAACAAAAATTATGCGAAGCGAAATGTAGTGTGAGGAGGGCTAAGCGAGAGGCGTTTAATGAATTCAAAAGTAAAGTTCTATGTACTGACTTGGCAGAAAATCCTAAGAAATTTTGGTCTTATGTCAAAGCGGTAAGTGGATCAAAACAAAATGTTCAGACACTCTGTGACCAAAATGGTACTGAAACAGAGGATGACAGACTAAAGGCAAAAATACTAAATGTCTTTTCTCAAAGCTGTTTCACAGAGGAAGAGTGCACTGTAGTTCCTTCTCTAGACTGTAGATATCGAAATAGACGACAGAGGGATAGAAAAACAATTAAAATCGCTCAAAAGAGGAAAGTCCGCTGGACCTGATGTGATACCAGTTCGATTTTACACAGAGTACCCGAAGGAACTTGCCCATCCCCCCCTTTTTTGCATTGGTGTAACGTAGGTCTCTAGAAGAGCGTAGCGTTCCAAAGGATTGGAAAAGAGCACACAGGTCATCCCCGTTTTCAAGAAGGGACGTCGAACAGATGTGCAGAGCTATAGACCTGTATCTCTAATGTCGATCAGTTGTAGAATTTTGGAACACGTGTTATGTTCGAGTATAGTGACTTTTCTGGAGACTAGAAATTTACTCTGTAGGTATCAGCATGGGTTACGAAAAAGACGATCGTGTGAAACCCAGCTCACGCTATTCGTCCGCGAGACTCAGAGGGCCATAGACACGGGTTCACAGGTAGATGCAGTGTTTCTTGACTTCCGCAAGGCGTTCGATACAGTTCCCCGCAGTCGTTTAATGAACAAAGTAAGAGCATATGGACTATCAGACCAATTGTGTGATTGGATTGAAGAGCTCCTAGATAACAGAATGCAGCATGTCATTCTGAATGGAGAGAAGTCTTCTGAAGTAAGAGTGATTTCAGGTGTGCCGCAGGGGTGTCGTAGGACTTTTGCTATTCACAATATACATAAATGACCTTGTGGGTAACATCGGAAGTTCACTGAGGCTTTTTGCGGATGATGCTGTAGTATATCGGTAGGTTGTAACAATGGAAAATTGTACTGAAATGCAGGAGGATCTGCAACGAATTGATTCATGGTGCAGGGAATGGCAATTGAATCTCAATGTAGACAAGTGTAATGTGCTGCGAATACATAGAAAGAAAGATCCTTTATCATTTAGTTACAATATAGCAGGTCAGCAACTGGAAGCAGTTAATTCCATAAATTATCTGGGTGTAGGCATTAGGAGTGATTTAAAATGGAATAATCATATAAAGTTGTTCGTCGGTAAAGCGGTGGCAGACTGAGATTCATTGGAAGAATCCTAAGGAAATGCAATCCGACAACAAAGGAAGTTGGTTACAGTACGCTTGTTCGCCCACTGCTTGAGTACTGCTCAGCAGTGTGGGATCTGTACCAGATAGGGTTGATAGAAGACATAGAGAAGATCCAACGGAGAGCAGCGCGCCTCGTTACAGGATCATTTAGTAATCGCGAAAGCGTTACGGAGATTATAGATAAACTCCAGTGGAAGACTCTGCAGGAGAGACGCTCAGTAGCCCGGTACGGGCTTTTGTTAAAGTTTCAAGAACATACCTTCACCGAGGTGTCAAGCATTATATCGCTCCCCCCTACGAATATCTCGCGAAGAGACGATGAGGATAAAATCAGAGAGATTAGAGCCCACACAGAGGCATACCGACAATCTTTCCTTCCATGAACAGTACGAGACTGGAATAGAAGGGAGAAGCGAAGAAAGGTACTCAAAGTACCCTCCGCCACACACCATCAGGTGGCTTGCGGAGTATGGATGTAGCTGTAGATGGCTAGGGAATCCCATGAATGATCTACAGGTGTAAGTCGGGGAGTATTCCGTAAGTTAAATACATTCACTTTTCACTGCGTCGGATAGCTTATCGGTCCTGTGTAGGTGGGCATTGTCCTCCGTAAACAGAATGTCGTGGCCCGCCGCACCCCTAAACAGACGGACATGATCGACAATAATCTCCCTGCAATAGATATGTTGTAACGGTACCTCGCGCAGAGATGACGCAACTGTGTTCGGCTGTTATGCATAAAGGCTTCCCAGTCTATAATTCCCAAAACATACCGACGACGTTCATGAACATTCTGTGGCGTTCATTAGCGACTCCATGGAGTGCTGTCTGCACAACGATCATATATGTTAAAGTAAAAAAGAAGTTCAGCGAAATTAAAAGGAAGGTCAGCGTTGGCCGTCATATTGATGGTTTATTGATAGGACTGAAGATGAACACTATGTGATTGAAAATCGATTTTGCTATCAATAGACCATCAATATTACGGGCGATGCTGACCTTTCTTTTAATCGTGTGATGTGTAGCGTGTTACCCTTTCCCTCCCTTCTCACCAACTGGTGACCAGAGCACTTGCCACAGTGACGCGGGATCCGCCGGAGAACATCTCTCTGGATCACTGTTGCTGCCCCCAACCAGTGCGCTCTCTGCCCCATGAACTCCTTCCCGACAATGGCGTGATTGATATGGAACGCATTTAAAAGGTTCCCGAGAGAGCAGACCAGCCCAATTTAATCGCCACAAAATGGTTCTGGGAAAGACTTGCAACGGCATCGGTTGCAGGTGCGTAACGATCTGCTACTCTTCACCACTAGGGCCACATATTGATCCTTTTGCGGTGTGGTGCTCCGCCTACAGTCCCGCCACGTTTTCGCACAGTATTGACACTCTGATCGGCTTCGAGTCATTCAACTGCTCGTCCAGGTTGATAACCACTCATTTTTTTTCGTGCAGGCATGTTGTCGTATCACACGGAATGTTTCACTAACCACTTCCAGCACAACTTTTGTCGAACACCTTTCTGCGTTCGTGTACAGGCTTCGCTGCTGTTAAGACGTCTCCCCACCGCCCTAGCCACCAATCTACATTTCCACTTATTAGCAGTGCACGAGTGTCCCGTAGCAATTGTTGCGTAGCAATTGGCGTTTGTTCCTTAACAATTGTCTAGCAGCGTACACACTAGTATCTGGAGCACTCGCACCTCGAAAGGAAGTCGCTCGTGGGACGTGGGGCTTCAGTGATGACGTCAGCAGAGGGCGGGCAGCCACTGTGTTGAGACACTTGGGTGTCTCCAGCTGCCGGTCGGTCCCAGCTGCTCCGGCGGGCCCGAACCGCTGAAACACCATTAATAAAAAAAATTTAATCTAGCGGTAATGGATTCTCCGATGCAATAACGGCCCCGCTGTACTGTACATTATAATTTCAGGCGGGCTATTTAAGCTTCGAGGCAAATGCGACCAGTATATACCCAGCGGCTCTCCCCTAACTCGGCTGCGTGCGTGTTCGCTAACTTCAACGCCCCTCCCCCTCTCCCACCCCCCGGCTTGCTCACGACAATATTAATAATGTTTGGGACCACGAACTTCGAAATTCAGTTGTTCGAACAAAAATACAGTACTCACTGCAAAATGAATTGTTTGACAGTGGCGTGTTCCGGGGCGTAGCAGCACAGATGGTACCATGTTGATTTCTCTTCCTTTATAGTAACATCACTAGCTACCTCCGCTGTTTTCCATAAGCTTGTCCAGCACATGGCCTATACGCTGGACTGACGCCACGTAGACATGCTCTGATGCACACGTCATAAAGGGACCCACTTTTTGCGTAACGTATTCAACTGAAGTTGACTCTGAACTGATGTTGTCCTTCATAACAGAAGTATCACTCTGTTTCTCTCTTGTCTTCCCACCAAGATGTGGCACACGTTGGCTCCCACTCCACAGTGCGACAGAATTAATGAATCGTAGTTTTAAGCATGGCTGTTGCTTAGCAAGCATACACCAAACCGTTTCCAATCTGGCAGGAAGTTCGATATCAGCGCACACTCGGCTGCAGAGTAAAAACTTTCATTCTGGAACCGTATACCACTTCAACGTAAGATTACACAGCCAACCTGCTGCAAATAACTGTTAGGTACATTGACCTAGGTGTCTACATCTACTAAGAGTGTCCTCCTTTTTCTGCAATATAGTTTTACTTTTTATCAAAATTTCATTCTGATGAAAACATCCTTAGTAGGTGTCGAAACCTATGTCAGTGTACCTAATAATTATTTGCAACCAGTTGGCTGTGTAATCCTAAGTTGAAATTAATGACTCACTTTTTCGAAAACTCCTAACTCCCCATTATTGCGACGCTTAAGTTTGAATATAGTATTGGTTAAAAACAGTCTTGGTTGCAATTTCAGTTTTTAATTTTTCAACTACGCGTTTCGCCTTATTTAGGCATCTTCAGGTTATCTTAATTTGGTATTTCGTAGAAGGATCCTTTAGCCAGTGTAGCCAAAGGGCATCGTCGAATACATCAGGCCAACATCACCTTCGTTAAACTCGGTAAAAACTTTTAGTAGCTGAAAAATAAAAAAAAAATTCAACCAAGACTGTTTTTAACTAATACTGTTAAGTAATGGTTTGCTGTACGCCACATATTGACTGGAAGAATTTCTTAAGTTTGAAATTTGTCTCAAAGGTGACTATAACTCTCCTCTGCAGTGGTGCAAAAGCTAGGCGCCCTGCGAAGCTTCAAACAGCAATGTGTCGACATATGCGAAAATAAGGCCACAGCTGAGAAGTTGGCGTAACATGTAATGTGTGTTAGTGATGTCAAATTGGCAACAGAGTTCACTGAAATAATTTCCAATGCAACCGTGGTCATCACACTCCCTCTTAGCCACATTTCGCATCTTCCTTCGACGCCTCTGCCACGGAGGTCAGGACCGCAACTCACAGCGTTGAAATCAGGCGATTTTCTTATGAGTGGCCGAGTAAAACATTGCAGACTCAATGACGCTTACAATCGGCATGAAAAGGCCTCAGGGGGTGGCATAAAGGGCGTTTTTGACTCCACTCATTCATCTAGGTTGTTGTTTCCACACAGTTCGCAGTCGAAAACGACAGTTCGCAGTACGGTGACCAGCAAGAAGACGTTCTTCACTAACACTGCTGAGGCCCTCCGGCGTTTAAACCTCTCTACGACGGCATGTGGGGCTGCATCCTCGACTAACGTACCGCGTACGTTTGGAGCTGCGCGACCACAATTCATGCTCTAGTGTGCATGTCGGAACCACTAGGGACCATTCAAAACAATTCGACGAAATGAGAACGTGATCCGAAACACGAAAGGGTGCTTATGTTTCTTAATCCTTCCTATATTCTGTTTCTATCACAGAAGGATGCCGCCCAGGTGGCTCTCCACTTTGGCGGGTTTGTGCTTGGCTGCCACGAGGCCCCAGTCTTCGCAACATCTTTTCCCTTCTGTGCTGCATGTCTATCCTCTTGATATTCTTTCCCCTCGCGTGGGGAACATGTCTGGGGTATTAATGGGAATGTTCTGCATTCAGTCGCTGACAAGCGAACAGTCTCACCTTTGTTTTTGATCCCTTTTTTTTGTTTCCCTTCACCTCCCGTTCCTCCGCTTCGGCGTTTGAGGATCCTCTTTTACCTTCTTCCTCCCTGTGCGCTCCATACGGCCGGCCCACGCGCCTGATGCGTAACACGGGACTAGGTAACACGTAGTTCCCAGCCCTGGGTCGACAGGTGGGTTTACACCTATCCCCTGCAAAGGCCACGCCCAGGGAGGAGTGACTGAGTTGTAACCTTCCCAAATTGCTGATTTGTCCCTCTGTCAGGTGTTCAGTAGGTGTGACCTGAGGTGTGAACAATCACCCCTTGTGAAGGGGGCCCCGAGTTGGAAGGAGTGTGCCATTGGAGATGGTGGCAATCATTTTCCCACTCAACATTTACAAAACTTAAACGTAATGAGGCTAATGATTCAAAGACCCTTCCTGCTGCACCACGGCTCCTTGTGGTATCATGTACTGAAATGGTCCGTCCTTAACCACATTAAATCCGTTTATTATTCAGAAAGGTGTTGTTGTAATGGCTGGCCCTGTGAAATCCTGCTCTCGTTTACAGAGTGGCACTTTGCTTTTGCAGATCACTTCTGATTCTCAAGCACAACACGTTCTTGCTGCCTGAATTCTCCATAGTTATCCTGTTCATGTCCAGGCCCTTAATGTTGAATTCTTCCCCTGGTGTAATTTACCCAAGGGTGCTTGATGGTCTAACCGAGGCTGAAATACAGTCTTACCTCTCTGATCAGGGTGTCATTACCATCCATCATGTAATGAGAAAGGTAGATTGCTCCTTAGTGCCCACCTGAACTCTTATTCTCACCTTTCATAGTGTGGTGCTGCTGTCCAAGATCAAAGCAGGCTTTGAAATTAAGCACATTAGAACATCTTGTCGACAGATAGCTAAATGTGTCACCTGTGGTAGTGATGTACACGAGGGCGATTGTCCACCTCCTCCTCCCCGCTGTATCAACCGAAATGGCGATCGTGCCGCCTCCTTTTGGGCTTGCCCAGTGTCTCTTGACTAGCGAATTGTTCAGGAGATCTGGGTAAAGGAAAAGGTGCCTTATTCAGTCGCTTGCAAGTTAACGGCATGTCGCAAACCCTGTGTTCTCCCGTCTGGTACCTATAGTGATGGTCTTGTTAATTCTTGCTCCATGAAGGATATGGCCACACAGACATGCGACATCCAATTAAGCTGTGAGGTTGTGAAATCACCCAGTTTGAAGGTAGCATCGCCATCCTCCCTTCTAGCTGTGCATCAAGTCGTCAATCTCTCATCTCAACGTTTGAAGCCACCAGATAAACAACCAGTAGGCCAGAAACGACAGAAGTACTTCCGTGAACACATTCTCCACCCTTCCAGGCAAACAACACCCGAGTCTTCATCTAACCAGAAAGGCTCTATGAAGTTCACCAGAGCCAAACGGTCTTCTCCTTCAATACCTCGAAGATCCTCTACGATGGTGCCGCCACATCGTACCTTAGCCCGGCCAGCCTCTGTGTCGCCAGTGCGCACCTACAACCCTTTTTCAACGTTGGACTCCACAGACCGCTCGCACAAGCAAGCTGATGCTTCTGTAGACTCCATGGAGCAGGACACTCCTGCACCTCTTCCCCAGCTGTCACTCAGCAGCTGCCGAGGTGGCGCCCCTACCTCCCTTCATCATCACGACTCTTTTCCAATGGAACATTAGCGGCCTTCAGTCCCACAAAGAGGATTTACAGCTGCTATTAGCCTCGCAGCATCCCTTGGCTCTCTGCCTTCAGGAAATGAAATTGTGCCCTCACGACCGCTTTGAGCTTTCGCATTTCTTATCGATTCGTTTTGATCTTCCCCCTGAGGTCGGCATTCCATCTCATGGGGTTGTCATGCTGCTCATACGGGATGACATTCATAGTCAACCAAGCTCCCTGACTACCAATCTTCAAGCATTTGCACCTCGCCTTTTCCTTCCCCACCTGACTTTTCCCCTCTGTACCACATACCCGTGGTCTAGGGGTAGCGTCTTTGATTCATAATCGAAAACGTCTTCGGTCCCGGGTTCGATACCCGCCACTGCCTAAATTTTGATAAATAATCAGCATTGGTGGCCGAAGATTTCCAGCCTCATTCTGCCAACGGCCTTGTCAAAGAGGGCAGAGGAGCGGATAGAGGTACAGGGCACTCTCTTGTCCTAGGGGTGGGAAATTGCCCCTAAAGGCGGAAGAATCAGCAATGATCAACGACATGAGGATTCAGAAGGCAATGGAAACCACTGCATTAAAGACACGTAACGTGTATCCACAGGACATGTGGCCTGTAGTTGAAGAAGTGTCATTCATGATGATCTCTCCATTGGCCAATGATTCCGGAATAGTCCCCCATTCGGATCTCTGGGAGGTGACTGCCAAGGGGGAGGTTACCATGAGAAAAAAGATTGAATAATCAACGAAAGGATAACGTTCTAAGAGTCGGGGCGTGGAATGTCAGAAGCTTGAACGTGGTAGGGAAACTAGAAAATCTGAAAAGGGAAATGAAAAGGCTCAATCTAGATATAGTAGGGGTCAGTGATGTGAAGTGGAAGGAAGACAAGGATTTCTGGTCAGATGAGTATCGGGTAGCAGAAAATGGTATAACAGGTGTAGGATTCGTTATGAATAGGAAGGTAGGGCAGAGGGTGTGTTACTGTGAACAGTTCAGCGACCGGGTTGTTCTAATCAGAATCGACAGCAGACCAACACCAACAACGATAGTTCACGTATACATGCCGACGTCGCAAGCTGAAGATGAACAGATAGAGAACGTGTATGAGGATATTGAAAGGGTAATGCAGTATGTAAAGGGGGACGAAAATCTAATAGTCATGGGCGACTGGAATGCAGTTGTAGGGGAAGGAGCAGAAAAAAAGGTTACAGGAGAATATGGGCTTGGGACAAGGAATGAAAGAGGACAAAGACTAATTGAGTTCTGTAACACGTTTCAGCTAGTAATAGCGAATACCCTGTTCAAGAATCACAAGAGGAGGAGGTATACTTGGAAAAGGCCGGGAGATACGGGAAGATTTCAATTAGATTACATCATCGTCAGACAGAGATTCCGAAATCAGATACTGGATTGTAAGGCGTACCCAGGAGCAGATATAGACTCAGATCACAATATAGTAGTGATGAAGAGTAGGCTGAAGTTCAAGACATTAGTCAGGAAGAATCAATACGCTAAGAAGTGGGATACGGAAGTTCTAAGGAATGACGAGATACGTTTGAAGTTCTCTAACGCTATAGATACAGCAATAAGAAATAGCGCAGTAGGCAACACAGTTGAAGAGGAATGGACATCTCGAAAAAGGGCCATCACAGAAGTTGGGAAGGAAAACATAGGTACAAAGAAGGTAGCTGCGAAGAAACCATGGGTAACAGAAGAAATACTTCAGTTGATTGATGAAAGGAGGAAGTACAAACATGTTCCGGGAAAATCAGGAATACAGAAATACAAGTCGCTGAGGAATGAAATAAATAGGAAGTGCAGGGAAGCTAAGACGAAATGGCTGTAGGAAAAATGTGAAGACATCGAAAAAGATATGATTATCGGAAGGACAGACTCAGTATACAGGAAAGTCAAAACAACCTTTGGTGACATTAAAAGCAACGGTGGTAACATTAAGAGTGCAACGGGAATTCCACTGTTAAATGCAGAGGAGAGAGCAGATTGGTGGAAAGAATACATTGAAAGCCTCTATGAGGGTGAAGATTTGTCTGATGTGATAGAAGAAGAAACAGGAGTCGATTTAGAAGAGATAGGGGATCCAGTATTAGAATCGGAATTTAAAAGAGCTTTGGAGGACTTACGGTCAAATAAGGCAGAAGGGATAGATAACATTCCATCAGAATTTCTAAAATCATTTGGGGAAGTGGCAACAAAACGACTATTCACGTTGGTGTGTAGAATATATGAGTCTGGCGACATACCATCTGACTTTCGGAAAACCATCATCCACACAATTCCGAAGACGGCAAGAGCTGACAAGTGCGAGAATTATCGCACAATCAGCTTAACAGCTCACGCATCGAAGCTGCTTACAAGAATAATATACAGAAGAATGGAAAAGAATATTGCGAATGCGCTAGGTGACGATCAGTTTGGCTTTAGGAAAAGTAAAGGCACGAGAGAGGCAATTCTGACGTTACGGCTTATAATGGAAGCAAGGCTAAAGAAAAATCAAAACACGTTCATACGACATGGAAAAAGCGTTCAACAAAATAAAATGGTGCAAGCTTTTCAAGATTCTGAAAAAAGTAGGGGTAAGCTATAGGGAGAGACGGGTCATATACAATATGTACAACAACCAAGAGGGAATAATAAGAGTGGACGATCAAGAGCGAAGTGCCCGTATTAAGAAGGGAGTAAGACAAGGCTGTAGCCTTTGGCCCCTACTCTTCAATCTGTACATCGAGGAAGCAATGATGGAAATAAAAAAAAGGTTCAGGAGTGGAATTAAAATACAAGGTGAAAGGATATCAATGATACGATTCGTTGATGACATTGCTATCCAGAGTGAAAGTGAAGAAGAATTAAATGATCTGCTGAACGGAATGAACAGTGTAATGAGTACACAGTATGGTTTGAGAGTAAATCGGAGAAAGAAGAAGGTAGCGAGAAGTAGTAGAAATGAAAACAGCGAGAAACTTAATATCAGGATTGATGGTCACGAAGTCAATGAAGTTAAGGAATTCTGCTACCTAGGCAGTAAAATAACCAATGACGGACGGAGCAAGGAGGACATCAAAAGCAGACTCGCTATGGCAAAAAAGGCATTTCTGGCCAAGAGAAGTCTACTAATATCAAAAACCAGCCTTAATTTAAGGAAGAAATTTCTGAGGATGTACGTCTGGAGTACAGCATTGTATGGTAGTGAAACATGGACTGTGGGAAAACCGGAACAGAAGAGAATCGAAGCATTTGAGATGTGGTGCTATAGACGAATGTTGAAAATTAGGTGGACTGATAAGGTAAGGAATGAGGAGGTTCTACGCAGAATCGGAGAGGAAAGGAATATGTGAAAACACTGATAAAGAGAAGGGACAGGATGATAGGACATGTGCTAAGACATGAGGGAATGACTTCCATGGTACTAGAGGGAGCTGTAGAGAGCAAAACTGTAGAGGAAGACAAAGATTGGAATACGTCAAGCAAATAGTTGAGGACGTAGGTTGCAAGTGCTACTCTGAGATAAAGAGGTTAGCACAGAAAGGAATTCGTGGCGGGCCGCATCAAACCAGACAGTAGACTGATGACCAAAAAAAAAAAAAAATACATTCCTCCATCATTCGCTGTCACCAGGGCAGACTTCCTTCAACTTATTGGGCAGCGACATCCCCCGTCCTTCCTGTTCACCACGTCGTGTCCCAGTATCTTAATGGACTGAGGCACGCAGGGACGCAATTCACGCACAGAGTTTTAACCGCCACCCTACGGAGACAAACTGTATTCATTATAAACAGATGCGTGTTAAGTTTCGTCGCGTTCTTTGGGATAGCAAACGAGCTAGCTGGATTTCATTGACTAGTTCTTTTAACAGTTCCACACTTTCCTCTGTCGTGTGGGGCATACGGCGACGGATCCCTGGAACCAAGATCCATTCCGCAATGTCCGGCCTGACAGTCGCTGACGATGTCATCGTAGAAGCTCTTGCTATCTCAAACACATTGGGCCGCCATTTTGCGGAAGTTTCTAGCTCTTCTCGCTATCACCCTGCCTTCCTCCATCGGCCACCTGTAACAAACCCGCGTGGTCTCGATGATAGGTGTCGAGGTTCTTACCTGCATCGCAGTGGCGTCAAAAGAAGAGGTGAAGTGTGGGTAAGAGGGGGTGTTACCAGTTCCATGGTGTGACACGTCCACGGTGCAGTTGGGGTGAATCGTGGGGAAATTTAGTGCCAAAGTGACAACATTAACCCAACTTACAGCTCAAATGAACCTCTGGGCAACGGCTGTTCTTTCGCATGTGTCGACACCTTGCTGTTTGCACGTCGCCGGGCGTCACGTTTTTGGACCACCACAGAGGAAGGCTGCAGGCGTCTTTGAGCTGAATTTCAAATTCATTCGTTGCAGTGGGAGACAATTGCGTAGTCTCGAATAAGTTCGCTTTTAAGTTAGTTGTTTGCACTGTGTATTCCAGGATTGTAGTACATGTTCTTCTTCCCTGCGAATTTTCCAGGACACTAGAAACGATTTTTGGTCGTTTGGGGTGCAGGTTTTCCGCCGCGGCTAGAGTAGTCTCCAGGCTACCTGTTACAGAGCTATGAACTCCTGATTCGATGAGCTTCCCGGGTAGATCAGCTCCCTTCTAGTTCAGTTTGTGTGTATAGTCTTGGACGAAGGATATCCCTGGGAAATTATTCTTTATACCAGATAATCGCTTTTCGTTAGAATCGGGTATACGCTCATCCTGGCCACTCTTGGCGTTTCGGCCGTTTACGACGCTGATCGATATCTGCTTCCCTGTAAATCTGTTGTAACGTTCTACGTGGAAAAAAAAATATATATGCATTGTGCTTGCCCACCAGGTCTATGACGTGTATGTTTCCAACAAAATTCTACAAAACTGAAATGAAAAATACGGTTATGGCGACACTTTTATTACAGGAGTTCAATGAATAGCAGTGCCCAATGAGCTCACTGTTCTGAAAGTTAGTGCAAATGGTAGCATCTTGAGGTGAACGGGATGCTGTAGACATTTGATCATAAAAAAGCTCTGAGGAGTGGAGTTATTGAAGCTATTCCAGATGTCTACAAAAATTTGACTGACGACATTTTTATGGAGAAATACCTTGCAGACTATACTCAAATCTAAAATGAAGCACTGAATCCATTAACTTTGACTTATGCTCCAAAACACGCGCTTTCCAGTGAAGAAGTCATCCAAATTGCTAACAATTTGAGGTGCGTCATTTTCAGTTACGAATTTAAGTATCCTGCGTAGCATGAAAGTCACGGGTGTCGTTGTCAGGTCCCCCACTTGCTCATTCGCCACGAAAAGCGACCAGAAACGTCTCAGGCTTTCGCAACAACGGCGATAATTGCGGCTAGAGACTTGCACTACAGAAAATGAGATCTTCGAAGAGGAGGAATATTTAATGTATGGCCCAGGAATAATAGATTAACGGTAAACTGAAAAATGTTATTGTTATGTACACAAAAATCGAACTCAGAATTATAATGCGTATTTCTCGGGACAACTGTTTTTCTGGTTGGTGTGATTAAAAAAACTATATGAAATTCGATGCCGTTTTCGATTTAATAAAGTAGGCATTTGTAATTTTAGGCGTGAACCTCATAAAGAACACGAAAATCGTAATGAGTGTTACTTATTTACATTTAAAGGCAATAAAATAGATCGCTCAAAGTTGAGGCCAGTTTCAAATGCACTTAACGAAATCTGATCTTCGAGGTTCTTGACGTAGAGAATTCAATCCTGATAGTGTACGTATGTTTAATTTTGATAGCAGATCTATGTTTCACCCGCAGTCATACGAACCGTTTAGTTGTGCAGTCCGCAAAGAGGAACTTTGGCCGCAATTTTGTCCTGCATAGGTTTATCAATTTACCGCACAACAATTACATAGAATTTCAGAAATCTGCTTTTGTTCGTTAATAAAGATTTTCATAAAAAATATTTTTGTGCAGAAAAAAGTTGAACATGAACATAAAATAAGGCTCCGAGACCGAAAACCCACCCTTAATTCTGTGGAAAACGTCCGGAAATTTGTTAGCTGTGAAGCATCTTATGATCAACTACACGTGACTTACCGAAGGACTTTTTGGATTTTCTCCCTCACCACACTGAGGCAGTTATTTGGGCTACAGGCTGCGTTACACGTTTTATCTCCTGTGAGTGACGAATTTCTTGCCGAGGGTTATTCCACTGCGTAACACATTTGGCAGTTGCTTATTTTACCCAGGCTTTCGTGTCAAAACAGGGCTGATGAGCCTTATGAACACTGGTTTAAAACTGTGTCAGTGCAGGAAGCTAACCCGTATCCTCCTGTAAACGCTTCGTGGTCAGTCAGAGGGCAACACGTAATTTATCTGGCGCACCGCATATCGCTAGGAGCAGGTGAACTCGAGACGCGACAGTGCGACGCCACGACATCAGGGAGGACTTAGTCAAGGGAGCATTTCCATCTGGTTATACGAATGCGTGGTGTCTGTTCTTTCGAACATCTCCGAAAGAACAGACACCACCCATTCATATAATTTGATTGGCCTAGATGGGCAATGGATCCACATTATTCAACGCAAATGCACAAATACATCCCACCACCTGTGGGAATCTCAAAGAGCGGACGTGGAGGAAATAATCAGAAGCTGTAGACAGGTGGCGTTCGATGGGAGTGTGGATCGGCTGTCAGGTGTGCGGAGGTACTCCGCGCAGTTGCGGTAACGCTGTGTCGCTTATGACGCAATGATCAACGCACCCACGTAGTAAGTAGGAGATCCCAGGTTCGAATCGTCACTGGTGATTCCGCGTAATGTCCCGATGCAGACGTCAGCAGTTCTCCCCACCCCTCCCCTCCCCTCCCCTGCGCCCCCTCCCCTCCCTTACCTTTCCTTTCCTTTTTTTCCTCGCCACTTTCAATTTACATATAATCGATTTCCATCTGGCTTACCATTAACAGCTGAGGACCGAAGTGAGCGGATCTAAAAACGCTTTCGTTAAATGAGATGTGTACACCGCTGCATGAATGTGGAAGAACGTAGGGTGGCATATTTTAACCTGCCCTCAAAATTCGTTGCAGCACGACACGACGGACCTACAGCTATCGATGGACAGCGGAATTATGCTGCCAGACTGCCAATGTAAAACTCTTTAAATTGTTCTTTAAAAAAATGTAATTGTTGTGCATTTAGAAGTTAATATTTTGAGAAATTAATCACGATTCTTCGTTGGAAACCATAAACTGCATCGCCTCAAACAAGAAATACTTAAATAACATCCATCCCCACGAATAAAAATCACAAGTGCTACATTGTACAGCGGGGAAGCATATCACCCCCTCGATCCAGAAAGCTACTTCACAAATTACTGGGTTGCTCATGGAAGTCACTGTGTAAGGATTTCAGTAGGACCTAGTGCTGAAGCTCAACATTTGCTACGAGACTTAAAATTGCGATTCTGCTATTTTGATTAGTGAAATCAGCAGTGGATGAACTTTGACTTAAAGATTGTGAACTTTCTGTTGTTTTGGAAAGTATTTTATTTTCCAAATTTTACGTTTATTGGAACTTGGCAGATGTCAGAAGTATTTCTCTGCCTTAAATAACGCTGCAGAAAATGATGGCAGCGCTTATTAAGCTGCTTCCCATGGAGTTAGTAGTGACGTGTGGACCATACAGGAAGGGAAAGGGGAAGGGACAGTAGTGTACATGTGGGGGGAGAGAGGAAAGATGTCTGATGGAGTGTGCAGGTACTGGACTCCAAGAAGCACAGCATCAGGACATTATGGACAGGGACGTGGGGAAAAAGGAACAAAATAGGAGAGGAGTGCGGAAAGGCGAGCGGATACGTTGGCAGAGGGCTAGAAATAGAGTGGGAGACGAGAATGGGGAGGAGATGATAGGACAGAAGGGGTGGTAACTGTAGGGTCGAGGGTGCAGGGAAAGTATACTACTGTAGACTGAGACCGGGATAGTTGCGGGATCGCAGAACGTGTTGTAAGGATAACTCCCATCTCCTCTCCCTTTCCGCAGCCCCTCCAGATAGCTGTTTGCATCATTCCATGTAATGTTGCATTCCGGCCTGAGGTGGTGGAGTTGGCAATCATGTGTGCATAACGTTTGCTTATTTGTGTGCATGTCCTGAGAAAGGCTGTGGCCCAAAGCTATTTGTGAGTGTCCTTTTATCGTGGCTGCCTGCAACCTGGTCTGTCTTCTTTATGGTGAGTTGAAATATATCTTTTCTATATTGTTGATTTTCCTACCTGGAGTTCGCATTGTTGGAAGCAATTAATTGTCAAATTACCAGAGATGTACAGAGAGCTACGAAGTTTTACGATGTAGGCAATGGATTCCGGCCGCGCGCCAGTCTCGCCAGTCAGTGATAGGATGTTCTCAGACCCTGGTTTTTTGTGCTGTTATGCTTTACCATGCTCTTGGTATGCAGTGATTTTTTGAGATAAGTCGTTTCAGGCTATTAAACTGTTGCTGTCCTACGGCGTTTCCTAATAAAGGCATCGTAATGGTAACCTGGGACTTACTTCAAGTAAATTAGTGACCCGCATGTGTACTTATAAACACAGATAGCCTACCTTCATGTTCTGAAGAATGCAATGTGCTACAGGAATTGCATAGAAGGACAATATCTACGAGAGATTCGCAGAAAACAGGTAGGAAGAATTGATTAATACAATCGAGGAAAGGGTTAGCTTAACTAATGACGTTGCGGGTTGGAAAGCTTTATCAGTTATTTTGTACTTCACTTTCTGTAGAACTGCAGGAAAAACTGAGAAAATTATATACCGGTTTAGTATAGCGTGGCGATTTTCCAAGATATGTTATCAATGTCTTTGTGCACCATGATACATTTCAATACTCTCACATAGACGATCAGTCAAGCTATGTGCTAAGACGGAAATAAGTTTCATATTAGCCGAGATAGTCTAAAAAATAGACACAGGTGTAAAGAGCGTCACCTCCCCAAATGGGCATGGGACGTGCTGCACACAGGTGGTCTGGATAGTAAATGGTACCATCTGCTGAGACAAGATAATAATGAGTAGTTGGAATCTTTCTTTCAAGTAGCGAGGGTGCAGCATCAGTTATAGTGGGAATTGACGTTTGTTCTTAACTCCAAACCTTCAGAGCAGGTGTGTGTAAACGTTTTCTTTTCATATCCTTCCGGTTAGTTTCAATTAATGCGGTAAAACAGAACTCTACTTTTAGAAACACGTCTTTAGTCATCCACGTGTTTAGGTCTCGTGTGATAGGGGCCGTCTTGTTCAGGTGGTATTAGTGTAAATATAGGACCCTATTAAAACACCACAATTTTTCAAGAGGACTTCGAAAGTAGTTTCCGTCTTTGACACATATCCTTTCCCCAAAGTTGAAAAAAAGAAATTTTTCAAATGGGTCTTAGCACTATGGGACTTAACATCGGTGGTCATCAGCCCCCAAGAACTTAGAACTACTTAAACCTAACTAACCTAAGGACATCACACACACCCATGCCCGAGCGGCTGTGTTGGCAGACACTGCTAATAAACAGGGTCGTCGATGAGAATGGGGAGGAGATGACAGAGAAAGTTTGAGTCTCGTAACAAATAAATACCCCACTCATACGGTTATAGTTGGTGGGGACTTCAACCTACCCTCGGTATGTTGGCAAAAATACTTGTTCAAAACCGGTGGTAGGCACAAAACGTCTTCCGAGATTGTCCTAAATGCATTCTCCGAAAATTATTTAGAGCAGTTAGTCCACGAACCCACGCGAATTGTAAATGGTTGCGAAAACACACTTGACCTCTTGGCCACAAACAATCCAGAGCTGATAGAGAGCATCATGACTGATACAGGGATTAGTGATCACAAGGTCATTGTAGCTAGGCTCAATACCATTTCTTCCAAATCCATCAGAAACAAACGCAAAATAATTTTATTTAAAAAAGCGGATAAAGTACCACTAGAAGCCTTCCTAAAAGACAATTTCCATTCCTTCCGAACTGACTATGCGAATGTAGACGATATGTGGCTCAAATTCAAAGATATAGTAGCAACAGCAATTGAGATATTCATACCTCATAAATTGGTAAGAGATGGAACGGATCCCCCGTGGTACACAAAAAAGGTCCGAACGCTGTTGCAGAGGCAACGGAAAAAGCATGCGAAGTTCAGAAGAACGCGAAATCCTGAAGATGGGCTAAAATTTACAGACGCGCGAAATTTGGCACGTACTTCGATGCGAGATGCCTTTAATAGGTTCCACAACGAAACATTGTCTCGAAATTTGGTAGAAAATCCGAAGAAATTCTGGTCGTATGTAAAGTACACAAGCGGCAAGACGCAGTCAATACCTTCGCTGCGCAGTGCCGATGGTACTGTTATCGACGACTGCGCCGCTAAAGCGGAGTTATTGAACGCAGTTTTCCGAAATTCCTTCACCAGGGAAGACGAATGGAATATTCCAGAATTTGAAACACGAACATCTGCTAGCATGAGTTTCTTAGAAGTAGATACCTTAGGGGTTGCGAAGCAACTCAAATCGCTTGATACGGGCAAGTCTTCAGGTCCAGATTGTATACCGATTAGGTTCCTTTCAGATTACGCTGATACTATAGCTCCCTACTTAGCACTCATATACAACCGCTCGCTCACCGATAGATCTGTACCTACAGATTGGAAAATTGCGCAGGTCGCACCAGTGTTCAAGAAGGGTAGTAGGAGTAATCCATTTAACTACAGACCTATATCATTGACGTCGGTTTGCAGTAGGGTTTTGGAGCATATACTGTATTCAAACATTATGAATCACCTCGAAGGGAACGATCTATTGACACGTAATCAGCATGGCTTCAGAAAACATCGCTCTTGTGCAACGCAGCTAGCTCTTTATTCGCACGAAGTAATGGCCGCTATCGACAGGGGATCTCAAGTTGATTCCGTATTTCTAGATTTCCGGAAAGCTTTTGACACCGTTCCTCACAAGCGACTTCTAATCAAGCTGCGGAGCTATGGGGTATCGTCTCAGTTGTGCGACTGGATTCGTGATTTCCTGTCAGGAAGGTCGCAGTTCGTAGTAATAGACGGCAAACCATCGAGTAAAACTGAAGTGATATCAGGTGTTCCCCAGGGAAGCGTCCTGGGACCTCTACTGTTCCTGATCTATAAAATGACCTGGGTGACAATCTGAGCAGTTCTCTTAGGTTGTTCGCAGATGATGCTGTAATTTACCGTCTAGTAAGGTCATCCGAAGACCAGTATCAGCTGCAAAGCGATTTAGAAAAGATTGCTGTATGGTGTGTCAGGTGGCAGTTGACGCTAAATAACGAAAAGTGTGAGATGATCCACATGAGTTCCAAAAGAAATCCGTTGGAATTCGATTACTCGATAAATAGTACAATTCTCAAGGCTGTCAATTCAACTAAGTACCTGGGTGTTAAAATTACAAACAACTTCAGTTGGAAGGACCACATAGATAATATTGTCGGGAAGGCGAGCCAAAGGTTGCGTTTCATTGGCAGGACACTTAGAAGATGCAACAAGTCCACTAAAGAGACAGCTTACACTACACTCGTTCGTCCTCTGTTAGAATATTGCTGCGCGGTGTGGGATCCTTACCAGGTGGGATTGACGGAGGACATCGAGAGGGTGCAAAGAAGGGCAGCTCGTTTTGTATTTTCGCGTTATAGGGGAGAGAGTGTGGCAGATATGATACACGAGTTGGGATGGAAGTCATTACAGCATAGACGTTTTTCGTCGCGGCGAGACCTTTTTACGAAATTTCAGTCACCAACTTTCTCTTCCGAATGCGAAAATATTTTGTTGAGCCCAACCTACATAGGTAGGAATGATCATCAAAATAAAATAAGAGAAATCAGAGCTCGAACAGAAAGGTTTAGGTGTTCGTTTTTCCCGCTCGCTGTTCGGGAGTGGAATAGTAGAGAGATAGTATGATTGTGGTTCGATGAACCCTCTGCCAAGCACTTAAATGTGAATTGCAGAGTAGTCATGTAGATGTAGATGTAGATGTAGATCTAACTCCCATCATCTCCTTCCCATTCTCAGCTACAACCAAGTTTATTAGCAGCCTTCTGCCAATGCATGAGCCCGTCTTTCCCCACACCTTTTTTGCTCCATTTTCTCCCAACCTCCCTGCTGCTTGCACCCCACGTAATGGTTGCATTCTGGGCTTAGATGCAGGAGTCGGCGGTCGTGTGTGCTTGAGGGATACCTGCTTGTGTGGTCAATAGGATGTGGCTCCCTTTTCCTGACTGAGGCTATGGCCGAAAACTTCATTTAAATGCCTCTTAATTGTGCCTGTCTGTAACTTGACATGTCTTCTTTATGTTGAGCAGCAATCTGTACCTTCCTACATCGTTGATATCCTAGCTAGAGGTTCATTGTTTGACACTTTTAGTGTTACTTTACAAGCTTTTCGTGAATCTTGGTTTTCGAATAAATTATCTGGTATTAATTATTGGTCTACTCTTATTTAATATACTACTGTCCATTAAAATTGCTAAACCACGAAGATGACGTGCTACAGAGGCGAAGTTTAACCGACAGGAAGAACATGCTGTGATATGCAAATGATAAGCTTTTCAGGTTGTCGCCGGTGGCAACACCTACAACGTGCTCACTTGAGGAAAGTTTCCAACCTATTTTTCATACACAAACAGCAGTTGACCGGTGTTGCCTGGTGAAATGTTGTTGTGATGCCTCGTGTAATGAGGAGAAATGTGTACCATCTCGTTTCCGACTTTGATAAAGGTCGGATTGTAGCCTATCGCGATTGCGGTTTATCGTATCGCGACATTGCTGCTCGCTTTGGTCGAGATCCAATTACTGATAGCAGAATATGGAATCGGTGGGTTCAGGAGGGTAATACGCAACGCCGTGCTCGATCCCAACGGCCTCGTATCACTAGCAGTCGAGATGCCAGTCATCTAATCCGCATGGCTGTAACGGGTCGTGCAGCCACGTCTCGATCCCTGCGTCAACAGATGGGAACGTTAGCAAGACGACAACCATCTGCACGGACAGTTCGACGACGTTTGCAGCAGCATGGGCTGTCAGATCGGAGACCATGTCTGCGGAGACCCTTGACGCTGCATCACAAACAGGAACGCCTGCGATGGTGTACTCAACGACGAACCTGGGTGCACGAATGCCAAAACGTCATTGTTTCGGATGAATCCAGGTTCTGTTTACAGCATCGTGATGGTCGCATGCGTGTTTGGCGACATCGCGGTGAACGCACAATGGAAGCTTGTATTTGTCATCGCCATACTGGCGTATCACCTGGCGTGATGATATGTGGTGCCATTGATTACACGTCTCGGTCACCTCTTGTTCGCATTGACGGCACTTTGAACAGTGGATGCTACATTTCAGATGTGTTACGACCCGTGGCTCTACCCTTCATTCGGTCCCTGCGATACGCTAAATTTCAGCAGGATAATGCACGACCGCATGTTGCAGGTCCTGTAAGAGACTTTCTGGGTACAGAAAATGTTCCACTGCTGCCCTGGCCAGCACATTCTCCAGATCTCTCATCAATTGAGTACGTCTGGTCAATGGTGGCCGAGCAACTGGCTCGTCACAATATGTCAGTCACTACTCTTGATGAACTGTGGTATCGTGTTGAAGCTGTATGGTCAGCTGTACCTGTACACGCCATCCAAGATCTGTTGGACTCAATGCCCAGGCGTACCAAGGCCGTTATTACGGCCAGAGGTGGTAGTTCTGTTTATAGATTTCTCATGATCTATGCACCCAAATTCCCTGAAAATGTAATCACATGTCAGTTCTAGTATAATATATCTGTCCAATGAATACCCGTTTATCATCTGCATTTCTTCTTGATGTAACAATTTTAATGGCTAGTAGTGTAAGTTACAGTTGTTAATGAATGTAAAAAAGTCTAGAATTCTCTAAAAGAAAGGTGCTTTAATTCGAAATAACAATGGTTCCTATGTTTACTCCTTCCAATATTTTCGATATTTCAAGGGATCCACTGTTAAATGTACGTGTTCTTTTCGTAGAAACCTAGAATGGTGTGTACAGTTTTAGACTATCTGAAATACTTGCTTTGGTAGGGAAGATACCATTTCCTTATATTGTCTTACATTGACACATGGTCAGCACAGCACTCATTAGGATGCCATGAATACAGCACCCAAATCTATAAATCGAGACTCTCAGTCTAAAGCGATGGCTGCACCAATATTAAGACAGAAAATGTGCCTTTATAAAGATAATAAATACGTTTATGGTGCTGGAAAAATGCAAAAAAATTATCATGTTTTTAATTTGCGACGGAGTCGTTTCATGATGTATATGATTCAGCTCTAAATGGAACCGTGTGGAACTGAAGCGATGCGAGAGATCAGCGCTTACCAAGCCAACAGTAGCCCATGAGGCATGCGTGACCAGTCGTGGATTGCGTTACAGTGAGGAACGATATTTGTTCGTATCTCAACTGACAATCTAGTTAACGTAGAATACGCCGGCAGGTCAAGGTAACATTCGTGTTAAGAGCGAGTTTCTCAAGATTAATGATTACGTGAATTTTCCAGATACACGTATCTGTACCTCGAAAGTATAGTTGGGCGTACGAAATCCAGGCCATCAGTATCCGATACAATCTGTAAAAAAACCTTTTCTCGTGAATTTTTTAAAACTCATGGATTGGGGCACTGATCTCATGTAGCTGCACGGAAACCAAAAAAAAAAAAAAACAACGGAAAGCTTTATATGCACTGGAAAGACCAGTAATGAATGAGTTGATTAATTGTACAATAGTCCAAAAACAAAAATTCTTTGTGCACATTTCGTGCGCACAGTGTATATTTTTCGAGAAAACGTTGGGGTTTAATCATAACAAATGTTCCGTATTCGTATTTATGTGTAATCAGTCCCTTTAATACAATGGTTACAGAGAGTACTATAATCATTACAGAATAGATGACTCACGAGGTTATCGGATATAGCGTCGGTTGACAACACGACGACATCTGGTGGTCTCGGTAAGTACTCGTCTGGCGCCGTAACGTTACCATTTATATTATCATTGTTCTCTATGTTGCCTTCCAACGATGCTTGAACACGATCCGTAGACGTTTGAGCTGTTTCTGGCCTCTGAATGGCGAATGGGCCAGCTACTTATTCGCTTTGAGCCGGTTTTTTGTTTGTTTGTTTTTTCGATGCTACCATCGATCTCGCAGTTCTTGGACACTACCTCTTAGGCCTCCTGGATACCTTTCAGTGCGAAAATTCCTCTGATTTGCGTTTGATGTAATTCAGAGCACATCTGCGGGTCATATGAGACGACATCTTTCATTATTTCATAGTTTTCAATTTATACCGATTTTCAGTTATATCCCGACGAATATTTATATTGTGTCATGTTGGGTCTTAGTAGTGCTCCGCAAGATCTTCACAACGACACCCGAACCAATGTCCTAACTAAAAGCGTTTCCACAATACATAGATTTATAACTTCACACGAAGCTAATTCGTAGGAATCGCGCTCTTCCGCCAACACTGTTGGGATGGTGTCACAGTCAAAATAAATACTGCTCAAGAAAAACAAATACAGACATTTCAAATTTTTTGAAACTTACACCCTGTTTCTATTGGAAAGTTAGCAGTTATAACAAATGCCTTCATAATAAAAACAGTCCCAACCGCATAGATATGCTTGTTTACTTACTGGTGACGGGTTTCAAACATTGTTCTGGTTCTCTTGAGACTGCTCACTCACATGGTCTTTTCGTTGTTGTCTCGATCATTGTTCACTCGTTATTCATGACGCTGTTAGCAGCGATTTATCAGATCTGACAGTATTTTGCCACTTCAGAATGTTCAACTGGCGCATAGGTGTTTTCATGTCGATAATCACACCTAAACGGACGCTTAAAAATATAGTTAAATTTGGAACGAAAAGAAACGGTAATCGATAATTTGAAATAATTATCTTCCTGGGGGTATTTTCATTCTGTCGTTGCAGCTACAAGAAATTACATGTTTTTTTCTTTTTTTTTCACTAGACGCTTTGCAGTTCGTGAGGTAAAGCGTCGTCAGCAGTATGCAGTTAAAAATTTTGAGAATTTGATTTGTTTTTAACATGGAGAAACAGTTAATTAAATTGTTTTTGCTTGTTTTATCGCCTACATGGGGAAATGCCGATTGCTAGTACATCTTTGGTGTTTTTCTTCATTACACACTGATACTTGTAGTGTAATATTTAGTTTCTCTGCAGAAATATGCATTTATTTTAGTTTACACAGTTCACGTTTTCACACACGACCGTTTCCTGTTCATTTTTATTCTTCGAACTGTGTGTTGTGCTTTGTATTTTGTAGAGTTACTGACATAGCTTTGTGACTAGTTTGCCTTTGACCTACACTTTTTGTAATTTTAGTTAATTATATGTGTGTAATTCTATTTAATTGTGTGTCTGTGTATTCATATGCTGCTTAAGAGTAGTAAACGAATCCTGAAATAGTGTAGTTTTCTTTTTTTTTCTCTGGATGAGGGGCAGGAGGGGGGGGGGGGTGGTGCGGGGTGTAAAAGCCATGATGAGTACTGTGCTATGTGATCGAGTGTGAGTTGAAGGAGAAGGTGAGGACCGAGAAGTGAACTGAAATGAAATTGAGGGGGCGGGGTCGGAGGGGAGGCGGGGTTGGGTGAGAGACGGTGGAGGATGGAATAGGCTCTTTTCTTTTTCGTGTAACTCCTTCAATTATTTTATGTAGTATGTGGCTTCCAATATTTATTTGGTCTTTGAGCAACTGTTTATTTTGTGTTAATGGTTTGTGTATGTGGAAATTTTCTTGGAAATGGAGGTGTCTGTCGTTACTGATTCTTATGATGTTCATATCTTTTTCAATATTACTTGGTCTATGGTATTCGTGTTTTAGATGAACTGCAGGTGTTGAATTGTTTGTAACGTATTTGAATGTGTTCTTTATATCTTGTGTCGAATGTCCTGTCAGTCATTCCAGTGTACGTCAATCTTTTCACAATCTCTGCAATTTAGCTGATAGACACCAGATTGTTGGAATCTGTCTGGTTCTGATTTCAGTTTTCGGAGGTGCTTTTGCCCTGAGTAGTATGTTTATGCCCTGTTTCTTCAGTATGTTAATTAATTTATGTGTGAATTGGTTGCAGTAAGTATGCAATTTTTGTAGTAGGGCAGGTGGTATGCGTTGATCTGGTTTAGTTAGCTTTTTCATTATTAATGTCTTACTTTTTCTGTTTAGTTCGACTACCATTGTTTCTTTGTGTCCCTTTTAAATGCTGTTTGCTTTATAATGGCTAGCTCTTTCTGATAACCAGATGTGACCGCTCATCATGGATCACAGCTTCTGCTTCCTCCGGCTAAAAAAAAGCACTCCATCACTATTCCTTCACTACTCTTACACAATAAATAAATACACAGACAATTACACACGTACAATTAACAAAAATTACAATAATATAGATCAAGGACAAACTCGTGACAAAGCTGCGCTGATAACATTACGAAACACAAAACACAATACACACTTAAAAGTACAAAAATAAACAGAAAACGGTGATGTGTGAAAAAGTGTGCTCAGTAAAATATAGGAAATACATGGTTCTGCAAAGAAACTAATACTTAGACAACAAGGATCAGTGTCGAAGAAAAACACCAAAGATGTGCTAGCAATTGGCATTTGCCGATGTAAGCGAGAAAACAAGCAAAAGCATTTTATTGTTAATGAACTGTTTCTCAAATTGTAAATATCTTTAAAAGCAGACCACTGATGATGCTTTACCTCAGTAAATCGAAACACTTATGGTGGGAAAAAAACACGCATTTTCTTGTTGTTTCAACGAGAGAACGAAAATACACTCAGGAAATGTAAAGCTACTGCGGACAATACGGGCACACAAATGAAGAAATCAAAATAATCATAATTATTAGTTCACCTTGGAAGCAACGATAATCCTAGGAAATTACGCTGTTAACTATTTGTAATTCGCAACAGACAGTAGACTACATTGTCTCAGAACCACTGTTATCCTTAGGAAAACTAACCATTACAAAAGTGTTCCACCGGGTGTGCAAGACAGTTGAAATATCATTATATATATATGGTGCGAAATTGGTATGACTTAGGTGGTCTGGACGCCGAAATAATTCGAAAGCTGCACTTGAAAACTGGACTGTGACTCGAACCGGTTGTCCTGCTTCTTTAGAACGTTAGCCTTAAGCACCTTTTGTTGTTTTTTTTTCTTATCTCATTTTGTTTGTTAATGTTCGTTGCATTTGTGCGGGGCGGACATCCCATGACACCTGTTAAACTTCATCGTTGATCAGTTCATTCAATGTTCTATTGCAGAGGTCAGCTGACCCTCTGACCGAACACGTAGAGCTACCTCGCCGGCTACCACCTCGCCACCTCGGCCATCAGGACGCACTTCCCCTCCGACCCAATTGCCAAGTGCGGCTCACCATTAATGTTGCCACCGCGATCGTTTTCCCCATTGCTCGCATCGTAACTGCATCCCCGCAAGCTGTGAACGACAGTTTGCATACTCTTTGAAATAGCCGTATGCCGTCGAGGCGTATCTGTACAATTACACTGACGTGTCTGTTCCCTCGGACATAATATAGAACATTGTACGTGAATATGATTATTGAACGTGTACGACCTATGTAGACTTTCGAGATAACAGGTCTACAATTCGTGGAAGAAACTGAATTCAATTAGTAAAATTAAAGACAAGTTTGTGTTCCGTGAGGGTAAAGGCACAAGAGAAGCTGTTCTATCCCTCCGTAGTACGACTGAAGAAAGTTTTAGAAGCAACTGAAAAAATTACATATCTTTCGTAGACCTTATAAAAGCAGTCGATATTGTCACTGGAATAAACTAGTGGAAATTCTATAACATAAACCAGTCGGTAGAGGTAGAACAATAATTAAAGAATGATACAAAGAACGAAAAACAATAGTAAAGATAAGAAATACACAAAAAGAAGCTAGAGTTCTTAAAGGCGTTAAACAAGGGTGCAATCTATCACCATCCTTGTTCCGTATCTACATAGAACACGCAATAAATTAGTGTAAAGAATACTCTGCAGTCTTCAGAAATGACGTAGATAGAACACAAATATCTCAAAGAATCTTACAAATTATGGATGCAGTACCAAGCGACAAATACAAAATAAAAATTAACACATTAAAAAACGGAAATTCTCGAGTGCTCCAAAAGCACATTACAATTATAAATTATAGAAATAAATACAATTATAGAAATAAAAAGAAATTATATAAATAGAATAAACAAATAAGAACACACACATATTTAGGAAGCAAAGAGGAAATAAAACAAAGAATCAGAGCAGGAAGGCAATGTTCATGAACAAAAGTAAATGGCTTTGTTCAAACTGAGCAAAGACGTGGTTAAGAGCTGCATTTGGAGCGTGCTATTTTGTGGCTGTGGACAACAGGCGAAAATGAAATGAAATTCCTTGAATTATTTTAGGTGTGGTGCTGGAGACGCTTGCTAGTGATAAAGTGAGCTTATTAAACCACACATGACGATTGGTGAAGGAACTTCATCTAAGAGAACAATAAAGCGAAGAAGACACAGTGTGTGTGTTGGTCACAGAACATGACACGGGAAGTTCCCTGTAAAAGTCCTATAAAGACACAAAAGAAAAACAAGTAAGCCGAGGAAGACCGTTACACCTAGTGTTTATAATTTTGCAAAAGTGAAAATATCTCTTAGTGGAGCCAGATAAATAGTATTAAGAAATGGGAAAATTGATGATAAGGACGGAAAGATTCTTTAAATAAGTCAGTATTCGACATTGTAATACTCTTAAAAGTGACTCAGTTTCGGAATTTACGTCATTTTCAACCAACTCTAGCGTTCGCGACAAGACTAAAGCACAAACGGGCTATACCGTCATCATTTGTTCTCTTATGTAACATGGCAGATATCAAATTTTTGAAATGCTTCGTCAGTTTATGGCTCACCATCTGCGCAGACAATATACACTCATGCTCATAAATTAAATATAATTGCAGAATGTGGTGCCACACAACGTGGTACTACACAAAACTGGCCCTTATACCATAGGCACATAGGGAACACACACGACACAGATCTTTAAGTCCACGGTACTGGTGATAAGTTGAGAAAAACCGTCCCCAAACACGTGTTACAAAACGCCACTGTTTTCTGCGCAGGTACCGAGGCGTCAATATGGGATATGATCACCATGCACACATACACAGGCCACAGAACGGGTTGGCATACTCTGGATCAGGTGGTCGAGCAGCTGCTGGGGTATAGCCTCCCATTCTTGCACCAGTTGCTGTCGGAGCACCTGAGGCGTCGCAGGGGTTTGCAGACGTGCAACGATACGTCGACCGAGAGCATCTCAGTCGTGCTCGATGGGGTTTAGGTCTGGCGAACACGAAGGCCACTCTAATCGCCTGATATCTTCCGTTTCAAGGCACTCCTGCAAGATGGCAGCTCGGTGTGGCCGTGCGTTATCATCCATCAGGAGGAAGGTGGGACCCACTGCACCCCTGTAAAGGCGGTCATACTAGTGCGAAATGACGTCCCCATACAACTGTCGTGTTACAGTTCCTCTATCTAAGACATGCAGGAGTGTACCTGCACCAATCGTAATCCCACACCACACCATCAAACCACGACCTCTATACAGGTCCCTTTCAACGAAATTATGGGGCTGGTGTCTGGTTCTTGGTTCAGATGAAAACCCGGCGATAATCGCTGTTCAGACTATACCTGGACTCGTCCGTGAACATAGCCTGGGACCACTGTTCCAATGACCATGTACTGTGTTCTTGACATCAGGCTTTACGGGCTCTCCTGTGACCAGAGGTCAGTGAAATCCACCTTGCAGGTCTCTGGGCGAATAAGCCATGTATGTTCGGTCGTCTGTAGACTGTGTGTCTGGAGACAACTGTTCCAGTGGCTGCGGTAAGGTTCCGAGCAATGCTACCTGCAGTACTCCGTGGTTGTCTGCGGGCACTGATGGTGAGATATCGGTCTTCTTGTGTTGTACACTGTGGACGTCCAGTACAGTAGCGCATGGACACGTTTCCTGTCTGCTGGTTGGTTGCCATAATCTTGAGATCACACTTTATGGCATATGGAGGGCCCGTGCTACGAGCTGCTGTGTTTGAACAGCCTACTAGTATTCTACCCCTCATAACGTCATCAATATGTGTTATTTGAGCCGTTTTCAACACACAGGAACCATTAGCAGGTCTGAAAAGTCTGCACACTTACTCGCTGGACTGTACTCTGACATGCACCAACACAACTCTGCGTGTGTGGACTGCTGCCAGCACCACCGTGCGACGACCGCAGGTCAAATGCACCACTTGGTCATACCCCGAGCTGACTTAAACCAGCTACCGCCTACCAGAGCGTTGTTTCACCTTGTATCAGCATTATCCTTAATTAATGAGCATGAGTGTATTATCGCAACCACTTGTTACATGAAATGATGCATGTCACATTTAATAAGAAGAAAGATGACGATGACGGCACAGCATTTAATCTCGTTAGTATTTCACCGCTGGTATGCATTAAAAGTACCTGTACTCTGTCACACTTAAGAATAACAAGAAGTCTGTTTGCGTTGACATCCAGACATATTTGTTTTGCAAATAAAAACCGCCTTTTCCTGCTGCACTGTGATTGATTCCTCCGAGACTTTTTTTTTTTTTTAACTCTAAGGCGTTTTCAGTGGAATCTAGAATGATACAGTTTTGTTTAGATATGTGTTTCTAGCTTATAAAAGTTCACGTCGACTTTTTATGTAAATAAGTAATTACTGACAGTTATTCGCGTTTCTGTTGGCATCTGCGTTTACTCTCATCTGGCCTGGGAGCTGCACTACCACTACATTTATGAAACATAAGCACATTTTGATATTCCGATCTTTTCCCTTTACACTGTTGATCTTGTTTACCCTTATTTTAGTGGTGCACTATTACTCTTCTGCCACTAATTATGGATACCTGTTTGGCAGCGAAGTTTTACACAAAAAACGCGACGCGGAGTGTTTTATAATCTAAAAATAACACACTATCCAACTCATCCTGAATATAAACGCTGGATCCCGCAACAGACTAATGAACACTCTTGTGTCAATGAACTTGTTACGTTTACAGATGAGGTTCAATTTAATAGAGAAGACATTTACAAAAGTCACAATTCACTTGTTTGATCAGATGAAAACCCATGTATTACAGTTATGCGAGGTCATTACAGAAGTTTCGACGTAAACATGTTGGCCACTATCATGGTCGACTATTTACTTGGGCCTTACAGGTTGCCTGCTCGACTCAAGTGGCCAATTTGCACTGTGTGTTCTTGGAAGGTTATCTGCCGACGTTATTGGAAGAGGTAGCCCTAGGAATCAGGAGGGGGCTGTGGTTTTAGTCTGATAGGGTCCCATTGCATTTTTCTAAATCAGTACCAGCAGTAATAATCAATACGTCTGGCAATCGGTGGATTGGTTGGGAAGGACCCTTACGTTAGCCTGCAAGATCTGACATAAGACTTCTTTCTCTCGGGCTACATGAAAGCCGACGTGTTTTTTACCTTTGATAATTCGGAAGCGGAACTGGTTGCTGGAATTTTTAATTCAGTCACACAAACACAGAACACACCACCGATTTTCCAACAAACAGGAGTCAGGTATGGATGTTAAGGGCATCCATAAATCACAGTAGTAATTCTTTGTAGTTGCCACAAACTTTATTCAATCGTAAACCATCACAACCACAATAATTAAGACGATTGTCTTATAAATCCAGCTCACTTGGATAAATGACGAACAATTTTCTCTGACTAGAAGAAGTACCATAAAAAGTTGAAAATTGAATAAAACTAGTGAAACTAAGATAAACTTCATTACTTAGATGGAACTAATATCCATACGATTCCTATCAGAACTGTATTACTTCCAATCAGCTAAAGAATACATTAAGTGACTGAAGACAGATCTTGTAAGATTTGGCTAGCCAAATTTTCTAAATAAAACACTATTCCTAAAATCTTTATCACAATAAAATTGGTTCCACGACTATGGAGGTGCTTTAATGTGACCAAACAAATTTTCAGGTTCACTTAAGTCAGTAGATCAATAAACAATGTTGTTAAAATCATTACTACTAGAACACGACCATATAACAATAGCCCCTACAATTAGGCCGCTTCAGTACTGCGTGTGAATTAGTGATAGACGCGAGCCCACGAAAGGATTTTAATCAATACAAGAGATTCACGAGACAGTCAATGAAACAGAAATGTACTCAACTTTGCACTGCAATTGAACTTCAGTCACAGAAACTCTTCACGGGATGGAGGGAATCACAAGATAGTAACAACATAACCCGAGATGTAAAGGGGGGGGGGGGGGAGGGAGGGCCTTAAATATCACTCTGCCACCGTGGTACTCTGCTACCAGTTTGCTTGCGTCGACCACTGCCAATTATCTGCAACACAAAAAACACAAAACACATCAGCGGCGGACAATATTCTGAGGCATGAGATATACAATCTTGTCTAGCGAACAATTAATCAATACTTCCAATGAAATCAGCCTCCGTGAGTTACTTGGTCAGTCACAGCCCTTAAAATGTGATTAGCCAATTCGCAAAAGGACCACTAAAACAATTTCCTAAAGTTGAAATGTCAACAGTTATATCGTCGCACATTTAAACTCAAAACTACAGTAATGAACTACAAGGTAGATGGAAGAAATTCCTTGGAATGGCCTGGAACGCCAGACACAGACTTACGCACTACTCGTTGCACTTCTAGCTACGTATTTAGCCATGCTTCAACTCGGTTTGTTGGACGCAGCCACACTACCTTAACTGCCGTAAAGTATCAAGTCACGAGCCGGCCGGGATGGCCAGGCCGTTCAGGGCGCTACAGTCTGGAACCGCGAGACCGCTACGGTCGCAGGTTCGAATCCTGCCTCGGACATGGACGTGTGTGATGCCCTTAGGTTATTTAGGTTTAAGTAGTTCTAAGTTCTAGGGAGCTGATGACCTCAGAAGATAAGTCCCATAGTGCTCAGAGCCATTTGAACCATCAAACTAGACACCGAGTTGCGTGATAAACAACTAGAACAATTCCAAGAAGTTTATAGTACACTGGAATGTTCAGTTAAGATGCACGCAACCCACCGAACCAACTCGACGACTCCAATTCATTCGGCCTGTGTAGCTTGTAACAGACTCGAAGGAACTTGTCCTTCCAACCTCTAGGAAAACCAAATCACCGTGGGCAATGGATCAGCGTTGCGCGATTCAACACGCCGTAGCGACCGTCCTCGCTCCTTCGTCGCGCTGCCTGCGTACACAGTCCCACGTCACTGCACCTCATACCGCCGATAGACACATAAGAGACCCAGCAGAACGCACACGCTGCCGTTAAAATACGCGGCGCCAAAGATAGGAAGAATAGCAATCAACATTTAAGTCGACTCAAAGATGAAAATGAGAATCGATTACAACTGGCGCCAGAAACGCACCAGCTCAAGGGGCACTCCATTACGACAGCATTGTCACTGCGCTGAGGTTAATGGTTGCTCATTTTTAACATCTCGTGTAACTTCATAGTAAGGGGGAAACAAAGCAATGAAGGACATTTAACAGGACTTTTTTCTCCATCACACTCAGTAATCTACTATATACCCATTATTTCAAAAATATACGTTTCTGTCAGATGGTCGCTTAAGAATTATATTTGTTTTTGTCTCCGTCATCACCTCTTAGTTTCGGCACTGAATTTTTAGGACCCTGCAAAAGAAAAAGAGTACGGAATAATGATCTCTACAAAATGTATCAGATGAGGAGCCAGCAGCACCAAAACTAAATAACAGATTCATTTTCTCACTTGTCGGCACGATTATTTTACCTCGGGAGAATCTTATCGGCGTGATTTTGCGGAAATAACTTTTTCGGTTAGGATCCAACATTTTTCCACAGCACCGCTGCGTTCTTCTAGGCAGCAGGCGATCCGAGGTGAGACCGAAATTCGTGACGTATTACACTGCGATAAGCTCCGTGTAGCACTAAAGTAAAATATATCGCCGCGGAAGAGAAAAGTTGGCCGTGTTACGCGAGGGGACGTGGTCTCGAGAGTCGAGAGAGGGGTGGGGGAGCGATAGCGGGCGAGAGATGAGGAGAAATCCAGGAGGGAGAGAGGAAGGGGAGAGGGGAGAAGAGACGTGTAGCGGCGCTCAATCAGGAAATGAAAGCGCCTGCCGGGTGCGGCAACACTCACTCTGATGAGACGGAAGGCGAGCCGCAGCCCGCCGAGAAACGCCGCCGAGCGCAATTCCAGAAAGCGTCCGATGAGAGCGCTGTGTGGGACAGATCCCTGGGAGCGCGCGGCTGGACAGGGGCACTCTCCTGACCTCCGACGCGTCACCCTGCGGGACTTGATCGACACCCAGCAGGCGTTCTAGGCGGCATTATCAGCGCCACAACTCTCGTCTATCAGTGCTGCCGTACCAACAATGCCTCTGCTCGTCAGTTCGTCTAAAAACCAGAGCTCATTTCTGCACCTCTCATTTTTCCGAGGTCATGCTGGGAAATAATATCTCCAAATTTTCTATGCTGTTCTCAATACTCCTTTTGGTATGAAATGTCATGCATATTACTCGATAGTGTTCCCCGCTTCTCTGACCCAAGTTACAAATCTCTGCCGCTATGTGGCTCGGAATTGTAGCGTGTAACATGGCGGTGTGTAAGATACCTGAAAGCACCCATTGGAAGAGTTCGTTTACGGATGCTGCACCCTCACAGTAATCGACTATCCTTCACAGAATGTCGACTTGGGATTATCCGATACTAAGCTATTTATAAATTTAAGGGACACCTTCGAGGACTTCACTTTGATAATGAAGCTGTGCAAGCAGAGATGAGGTTGTGGCTCCATCAACAAAGTCAAAGCAATATGTCCGCTGAAAACGGCACATGGAAAACACACCTACACAAGCCATTCGTTAATAGTTTATTTAACTCGTAACATTAGCTGCGAAAGAAGGAAACGTTAAACATGAGGACTTAAATAAGGTTCAGTCTTGAATATTAATCTAAGACAGTAAACGATCTTACTTTGATTCGTTTAAGGCTTGAATATATAACGAACAAACTGTCAACAAGTTGACAGAACAACATAAGGCTGAAAGCTGGTAACTATCTTCATGTAATTTCATGAAAATGACTTCTAGTGTAACTAAAGAACACAGAATATAATGTTATTGCGTGCGAGACTGCAACAGTATCTTCGATAATTTCTCATTGTGAACTTTTCATGCAAAGACTTCGATTAAGAATATCACACAAATACAGTCAGTGAGAAATGCACACTTGGTTAAGTACCAGAGAGAACGATTCAAAGTCAATGTCATTAGTTAGCAATGCAATATTTCATGAAACTAATGTCGTACAACTGAAAGAGTGTCATGATGACCTCTCCATTGACAAAAGTTCCAGAATAGTCTCCCATTCGGGTCTCCAGGAGGGGAATTCCAGGGGGAAAGTGACCATGAGAAGAAGATTCAATAACGAACGAAAGACAATGTTCTACGAGACGGAGCGTGGAATTTCATAAGCATGAACGTGGTAGGGAAGCTAGAAAATCTGAAAAGGGAAATGCAAAAGCTCATTCTAGGATTCCTGGTGAGATGAGTGTAGGGTAATATCAACAGCAGCAGATAATGGAATAACGGAAGTAGGATTCGTTATGAACGGGAAGGTAGGGCAGAAAGTGTGTTACTGCGGAAGTACGATTCGTTATGAACGGGAAGGTAGGGCAGAAAGTGTGTTACTGTGAACACTTCTGTGATAGGGTTGTTCCTATCAGAATTAACAGCAAATCTACGCCGACAACGATAGTTCAGATATACGTGTCCACGTCACAAGCTGAAAATGAAGAGATACAGAAAATATCTTAGGATATTGAAGTCTAATAGTCATGGGGGACTGGAATTTATTTGCGGGGGAAGAAGTAGAAGAAAAGGTTACAACAGAATACGGGCTTGGGACAAGGAATGAGAGAGGAGAAACATTGAGTTCTGTATCTAATTTCAGCCTGTAGCAGCACATACTCTGTTCAAGAATCACATGAGGAGAAGGTATATTTGGAAAAGGCCAGATGATACAGATAGATTTCAGTTAGATTATATCATGGTCAGATGGAGATTTCGAAATAAAATACTGAAGTGTAAGGCGTATCCAGGAGCAGATGCAGACTCAGCTCACAATGTAGTAGTGATGAAGAGTCGGCTGAATTTTAAGAGACTAGTCAGGAAGAATTAATACTCAAAGAAGTGGAAACCAGAAGTAATAAGGAATGATGAGATACTTTCGAAGATCTCTAAAGCTACAGATACAACAATAAGGAATTGCTCAGTAGCAGCACAGTTGAAGAGGAATGGACGTTTCTAAAAAGGGCATTCAAAGAATCTGGAAAGAAAAACATGGGTACAGAGAAGCAAATTGTGAAGAAACCGTGGATAACAGAGGAAATAATTCAGCTGTTCACGGAATTCAGGAATACAGAAACACAATTCGCCGAGGAATGAAATAAATTGGAAATCCAGGAAAGCTAAAACGGAATGGATGTGTGAAAAATATGTAGAAATCACTGTCCGAAGGTCGGACTCAGCATGTAGGAGAGTCACAGCAACCTTCGGTGATATTAAAAGCAACGGCGGTAACATTAAGAGTGCAACGGGACTTCCACTGTTAAATGCAGACGAGAGAGTGGATATGTGGAAAGAGTACATTAAAGGGCTCTATGAGGGAAAAGATTTCACGTGATTGAAGAAGAATCAGTTCTCCATTTAGAAGAAATTGGGGATCCAGTATAATAATCAGAATTTAAGAGAGCATTGGAGGGCTTAAGATACATAGCGTTCTATCAAAGTTTCTAAAATCATAGAGGGAAGTGGCAACAAAACGGCTATTCACCTTGGAGTGTAGAATGTACGAGTCTGGCGGGATACCAACCGACATGGGAACAATATCATCCACATTAATCAGAAGACCGCAAGAGCTGACAAGTGCGAGATTTATCTCACAATCATCTTAACAGCTCATGCATCTAAGTTACGTAAGAGAGTAATATACAGCAGAATGGAAAAGAAAACTGAGAATGCGTTAGATAACGATCTGTTTGGCTACAGAAAAGGCAAAGACGCCAGAGAGGCAATTCTCACGTTGCTGTTGATAACGGAAGCAAGAATAAAGAAAAATTAAGACACGTTCATGGGATTTGTTGACCTGGAAAAAGCTCTCGACCACCTAAAATAGTCCAAATTTTGAGAAAAGTAGGGGTAAGCTATAGGGAATGACGGGTAATATAAAATATGTACGAGAGCCAAGAGGGAATAATAAGAGTGGGCGATCAAGAACAAATATTCGGACTAACAGGAGTGTAAGACAGGGATGTAGTCTTTTTCCCCCACTGTTCAATCTGTACAGCGAAGAAGCATTGATGGAAATAAGACAGGTTCAGGAGTGGTATTAAAATTCAAGGTGAAAGGATATCAATGATAAGATTCGCTGATGACATTGCTATCCTGAGTAAAAGTGAAGAATTACATGATCTGCTAAATGGAATGAACAGTCTAATGAGCGCAGAATATAGATTGAGAGTAAACTGAAGAAAGACGAATGAAACCCAAGTATGAGGTTCAGGATAGGAAAGAATATAACATGAACACGTGGAAGGGACCCATCGGATAGCTCGTCATTTTCACCAAATTAACATTTATTAAGAAAAACCTACTCATGAATTAAATTCCAGATTAATAAGAACATGAAAACCATCAGAATTGTAGTGACAAACTAGTGAAACTTAGCAATATAAGCAAAAGCAATCAGTATTCAATAAACACGCAACATCTGAATTTATGAACAGTAGGAATGAAATTTGAATCGCTCAGTAAACAAAACTACATTTACCGAATCCAGTGCACACCCGATTTTATGAAGAACAGTTACTAGACAGTTTGAATAGTAAGAGGATAATTTACAAAGGTTCATGAGTTAATCCCGCTAAACCCCACAACTTACAACCCTGGCAGTAGTCGCTCAACCAAGGTATATCTCCAAGGAATAAGACAACTACTAAACTTTGCTAGGTACGACAGAGGACGCGGCAAAGCCCTATCGCGGCAATACTGGCTTTGGGCAGGATGCTGCCAAGGTAGCGGCCCAAAAGTCACGGCTGTAAACGAAAAGGCAGACTCGAGTGTTTGGTAATCAACTTTGAACAGCACCCTCAAACAGTAACAGAGTATACACTAACAAATGATCAGACTCGCTTTAACAAGATAAATACAACTTCACGGTGAACTTAAGCAAAGCAGAAAATTTCACTTATTAGCAGTCCTACGTAATTAAAGTATGATAAAAAACACCATCACAGGTTCGAGCAAATACTAAGTCACAATTAGGTTTCAAATTCACACCCAGTACCTGTTACAATACAATGACATCACCACTGGGTACAGTGCCACTCAACGGTGTTACCACTTCAATTCATAACATCTTACCCCCAAGCCGGTGAACGCTAGGGGTTTACCATGGCTTCAAACAAGACGCACTCTCAAGCCAAGGCACACTGCAGGAAAAACAAATACATACTATTTACTGAACAAGGCGCAATAATATTGCACCAGTTTACCTTTAAACAATAAAACCACGTGGCAAGGATGTTAATAGTCAATATGTTACGGTTCCCTCTCCCTACCGTCAATTATCCTTTTAACTCCTTATCAAATGTCAGGGGATCCGCCCCCGTCACCAGAGCTCCAGAGCAGAACCTGCGTCACCTTCTCTAGAGGCTGCCCAACGTTCGACAAATCGCTCGGGGATCCGGCTGTCCCATCCAAATCTCCACAACCAAACCCCGCCGCCAGGCACTGCTGCTCCGGCCCCCCTCCTTCGCCGGCCGAAGTGGCCGAGATGTTGTAGGCGCTACAGTCTGGAACCGCGCGGCCGCTACGGTCGCAGGTTCGACTCCTGCCTTGGGCATGGATGTGTGTGATGTACTTAGGTTAGTTAGATTTAAGTAGTTCTAAGTTCTATGGAACTGGTGACCTCAGAAGTTAAGTCCCATAGTGTTCACAGCCATTTGACCCCCCTCCTTCCATCACGTGCCATTCACAACGCACTCCGCCGCTCCGATCCAAGAAAACCAAAGTTAAGTCACAAGGGAGGTGAACATCGATACCGGTGCCAGAAGTTGTTAGGACAGCAAACGAAAGTAATGAGGAGTAGCAGAAATGAGAGTGCACAGCAAGAAAATTAACATCAGGACTGATGGTCACGAAGTAGATGAAGTTAAGGAATTCTACTCCAAAGGCAGAAAAATAACCAATGACGGACGGAGGAAGGACAACATTGAAAGCTGACTACCTGGCAAAAAGAGCATTCCAGGCCAAGACAAGTCTACTAGTATCTAACATAGGCCTTTATTTGAGGAAAAAATTTCTGAGAATGTACTTTTGGAACACAGCGTTGTATGGTAGCGAATCATGAATTGTGGGAAAACCGGAACAGAAGAGAATAGAAGCATATGAATCGTTGTTCTACAGATGAATTTTGAAAATTAGATGGACTGATGAGATAAGGAATGAGGAGATTCTGTGCAGAATCAAAGGGGAAAGTAATATGTGGAAAACACTGACAAGAAGAAGGAACAGGATGACAGGTCATTAGTGAATTACTTCCAAGGTACTAGAGGGAGCTGTAGAGGAAGACAGAGATCGGAATACATCCAGAAAATAACTGATGACGTAGGTTGCAAGTGAAACACTGAGATGAAGTTGGCACAGGAGAGGAATTCGTGGTGGGCCGCACCAAACTAGGCAGAGGATAGATGACACAAAAAGAAAAAAAAGTCCTTTCTCGGTGGCGGGGTCTATGTCTTCCACCAGGAAAGCCATGTCGTAGGTTCCGGGTTGCGGAGACTGTCACGGATGACCATTGATGATGTAGCGCTGGCTCTGAGTGAGTTCCTGATAAATAGAATACCAGTCTGTTCGGCACTCATTCGGAGTGAACTTGCGTACCATGTCCAGGGCGTCAGTCTAAGTAAACCCATGATGCAGGTGAACAGTCGGTCTTCGTGTCTGTCACGTGGCCGGCCTAAGAAAGAGGTCTGCAGTCCCAGCGACCCCTGCCGGCGCTTAGGCCAGCGTCGAGTCACCGTGTGTCACATGGCCGCCCTCGTGTGTCGTCTGCTTGAAAGCTGGCTGCCTGTGTAACTTGGGTGTAATGTGGGTTGCCGGCGGAGTAGGCGTAAGCACGTGATAGAGCGCAAAACTTCTATTGTGACGTTACCAACAAACAGCTCTCTCTCTCTGTCTCTCTCTCTGGGAGAAATGTGTTCGTCAGCAGGGTGACTATGTTCAGAATCAAATTGCATTCGTTAAGATTACACTGTCAACAAATTTTCCTGGGCTGTTGATCGCATTGTCAATGTATAAAATTGGCCGGCGTTTCAGTCACTTGCAATTGTGGCCTACACATCGGACAATTTTATGTACTGACTGCACGGACAGCAGCCCAGAAGAACTGTACAAAGAGTGACAACGCTTACATGAAGAATACACACGTAGAATGTTAATAAAGATTCTAGTATTTACAAAGTCCTAAGAGTTTTCACTTAAAAAATTCGGAGGCATTACTTTTCTGCATGCCCTGAAAATACAGAAAGATGTTGATGAAGAGTTTAACCCAGATTGTGCGGAAAGTGATGTTCAGACCGGTGGCCCGCTAAATCATTCGATTGTAATTCTGCATGAAAATGTCTGGGATTATTTGGCTGCAATCAACGTTTCCACATTGTAAGGAAGGAATCGTGCTGCATGTATGCTCTATCGGGCGAGAGGAGTTCGCATGTTTCCTTGTAACAACAGAAGCATACGTCACACAATGTAGGAATTATTCCATTTTATTTCGTACAAGTTATTACATTACTCTGTCATAACTTTTTTAAAAAATACGATCAATATCAGGCCAGCTGTAAAAACCCGTAGAAAGCAAGCTATCATCTGACTGCTTGCTTTATAAGTGTTTTTACAGCTGGCCTGATATCGATCGTATTTTTTTTTTAAGTTATAACTATCGAGCTATGAGTTCGCATATGTCATCAAACGGCAGCAGGGTAAAGTAAAGCAGCTCGCCACTGTATAGTTTTGCCAGCACCCTGCGAAGGATGCAACAGATAATCTGTAACTGTTTGAAATGTATAGCCGTAAATAATTTTTGTATTACTCTCCATATACAGGGTGGTCCATTGATAGTGACCGGGCCAAATATCTCACGAAATAAGCATCAAACGAAACAACTACAAAGAACGAAACTCGTCTAGCTTGAAGGGGGAAACCAGATGGCGCTGTGGTTGACCCGCTAGATGGCGCTGCCAAGGGTCAAACGGATATCAATTTTTTTTAAAATAGGAACCCTCATATTTATTACATATTCCTGTAGTACGTAAAGAGATATGAATGTTTTAGTTGGACCACTTTTTTCGCTTTGTGATAGATGGCCTTGTAATAGTCCCAAACGTATAAGTACGTGGTATCACGTAACTTTCCTCTAGTAGGGACGGTACTTGCTTCATGACACATTACCCGCGTTAAAATGGACCGTTTACCAATTGCGGAGAAGGTCGATATCGTGTTGATGCATGGCTATTGTGATCAAAATGCCCAACGGGCGAGTGTCACGTATACTGCTAGGTATCTTGGACGACATCATCCAAGTGTCCGGACCGTTCGCCGGATAGTTACGTTATTCAAGGAAACAGGAACTGTTCAGCCACATGTGAAACGTCAACCACGACATACAACAAATGATGATGCCCAAGTAGGTGTTTTTGCTGTTGCTCCAGCTAATCCGCACATCAGTATCAGACAAATTTACGAGAATCGGGAGTCTTAAAAACGTCGGTGTTGATAATGCTACGCCAACCTCGAGTGCACCCGTACCACATTTCTGTGCACCAGTAATTGCATGGCGACTTTGAACGTCGTGTACAGTTCTGCCACTGGGCACAAGAAAAATTACCGGACGATGATAGCTTTTTTTTTTGCACGCGTTCTGTTTAGCGACGAAGCGTCACTCACCAACAGCGGTCACGGTAAACCGGCATAATATACACTACTGCACAACGGAAACCCCACGATGGCTGCGACAAGTGGAACATCAGCGACCTTGGCGGGAAAATGTGAGGTGCGGCATTATGGGAGAAAGGATAATTGGCCCCCATTTTATCGATAACAATCTAAATGGTGCAATGTATGCTGATTTCCTATGTAAAGTTCTATCGATGTTACTACATGATGTTTCACTGCATGACAGAATGGCGATGTACTTCCAACGTGACGGATATCCGGCACACAGCTTGCGTGCGGTTGAAGCGGTATTGAATAGCATATTTTATGACAGGTGGATTGGTCGTCAATGCACCACACCTTGTCCCGCACGTTCACAGGATCTGACGTCCACGGATCTCTTTCTGTGGGGAAAGGTGAAGGATATTTGCAATCGTGATCCACCGACAACTCCTGACAACATGCGTCAGCGCATTGTCAATGTATGTGCGAACGTTACGGAAGGCGAGCTACTCGCTGTTGAGAGGAATGTCGTTACACGTATTGCCAAATGCATTGAGGTTGACGGACATCATTTTGAGCATACATTGCATTAATGTGGTATTTACAGGTAATCACGCTGTAACAGCATGCGTTCTCAGAAATAATAAGTTCACAAAGGTACATGTATCACATGTTCAAATGTCCCTACGTCCTGTATTATAATTTAAAAAACCTACATGTTACCAGCTCTTCGTCTAAAATTGTGAGCCATATGTTTGTGACTATTACAGCGCCATCTATCACAAAAGTGGAAAAAGTGGTCCAACTAAAACATTCATATTTGTTTATGTACTACACAAGTATTTAATAAAAAATGGGGGTTCCTATTTAAAAAAAAAAAACGCTGTTGATATCCGTTTGACCTATGGCATCGCCATCGGACCAACCATAGCGCCATCTGGTTTTCCCCTTCAAGCTATATTGTTTTCGCTCTTTGTAGTTTTTTCGTTTGACGTTTATTTCGTGAGATATTTGACCCTGTCACGATCTGTGGATCTGCCTGTATAGTCAATTATATCTTAGTTTTAAAAGAATTGGTGGTGGTGGTTGGTGTTTAACGTCCCGCCGACAACGAGGTCATTAGGGAAGGATTGGAAAGGAAATAGGCTGTGCCCTTTCAAAGGAACCATGCCGGCATTTGCCTGAAACAATTTAGGGAAATGACGGAAAGCCTGAATCAGGATGGCTTGAGACAGGATTGAACCGTCGTCCTCCCGAATGAGAGTCCAGTGTGCTAACCACTGCGCCACCTCGCTCGGTTTTAAAAGAATTATGATCCCTTATAATTAAAACTGTAACAAGTCATGGTTTTAGGCTTAAGTTAAAATCTAAAAGTACTTCCCTGCGGAAAGGTAAAGCGGAAGAAAAGTTGAGACTGGAAGTTTCAGAGTAGTGGTCTTTGTGAGTCGGAAGGGTCATGGAGTAGTACGTGGTGATTAAAAGGAGCACAATATTGTTAAACGGCGTCGGATGGACAGTAAATTATTGCTAAACTTAATTCAACAGTGTTAAGCAGCTATTTGTCAACCAAGCAGAAGTGGCAATGTTACACTCCTGGAAATTGAAATAAGAACACCGTGAATTCATTGTCCTAGGAAGGGGAAACTTTATTGACACATTCCTGGGGTCAGATACATCACATGATCACACTGACAGAACCACAGGCACATAGGCACAGGCAACAGAGCATGCACAATGTCGGCACTAGTACAGTGTATATCCACCTTTCGCAGCAATGCAGCCTGCTGTTCTCCCATGGAGACGATCGTAGAGATGCTGGATGTAGTCCTGTGGAACGGCTTGCCATGTCATTTCCACCTGGCGCCTCAGTTGGACCAGCGTTCGTGCTGGACGTGCAGACCGCGTGAGACGACGCTTCATCCAGTCCCAAACATGCTCAATGGGGGACAGATCCGGAGATCTTGCTGGCCAGGGTAGTTGACTTACAGCTTCTAGAGCACGTTGGGTGGCACGGGATACATGCGGACGTGCATTGTCTTGTTGGAACAGCAAGTTCCCTTGCCGGTCTAGGAATGGTAGAACGATGGGTTCGATGACGGTTTGGATGTACCGTGCACTATTCAGTGTCCCCTCGACGATCACCAGAGGTGTACGGCCAGTGTAGGAGATCGCTCCCCACACCATGATGCCGGGTGTTGGCCCTGTGTGCCTCGGTAGTATGCAGTCCTGATTGTGGCGATCACCTGCACGGCGCCAAACACGCATACGACCATCATTGGCACCAAGGCAGAAGCGACTCTCATCGCTGAAGACGACACGTCTCCATTCGTCCCTCCATTCACGCCTGTCGCGACACCACTGGAGGCGGGCTGCACGATGTTGGGGCGTGAGCGGAAGACGGCCTAACGGTGTGCGGGACCGTAGCCCAGCTTCATGGAGACGGTTGCGAATGGTCCTCGCCGATACCCCACGAGCAACAGTGTCCCTAATTTGCTGGGAAGTGGCGGTGCGGTCCCCTACGGCACTGCGTAGGATCCTACGGTCTTGGCGTGCATCCGTGCGTCGCTGCGGTCCGGTCCCAGGTCGACGGGCACGTGCACCTTCCGCCGACCACTGGCGACAACATCGATGTACAGTGGAGACCTCACGCCCCACGTGTTGAGCAATTCGGCGGTACGTCCACCCGGCCTCCCGCATGCCCTCTATATGCTCTCGCTCAAAGTCCGTCAACTGCACATACGGTTCACGTCCACGCTGTCGCGGCATGCTACCAGTGTTAAAGACTGTCATGGAGCTCCGTATGCCACGGCAAACTGGCTGACACTGACGGCGGCGGTGCACAAATGCTGCGCAGCTAGCGCCATTCGACGGCCAACACCGCGGTTCCTGGTGTGTCCGCTGTGCCGTGCGTGTGATCATTGCTTGTACAGGCCTCTCGCAGTGTCCGGAGCAAGTATGGTGGGTCTGACACACCGGTGTCAATGTGTTCTTTTTTCCATTTCCAGGAGTGTATTATGAGGGCTAGCGGGAAGTCGTTATTTGCTGTGAAATAGACAGACATTACACTGCAGCGTTACCCACTGTACTGGCCAAATATTACGATTGGGATTAGCACTTGGAACTCACTGTGAAAGCTGCTAAACCATCCATCAGTAGCAAAATCTCATCAGAGGTTGAATTACGTTGAAGGACTGAAATATTTATTTTTATGGTGAAGTTCAGTCTATTCAATTTCTCATAGTGACGTCCACCCCGATAGCTGAGTCGTGATTGCGACAGAATGCCGTGCAAAGGGCCCGGGTTCAGTTCCTGACTGAGTAGGAGATTTTATCTGCTCAGGGACTGGGTGTTGTGTTGTCATCATCGTTATAATCATCGACGCACAAGTCACCGAATTGGCGTCACCCCAAAAGACTTGCACCAGACGACTGTTCTACCCAACGGGAGGCCCTAGACGCACGACATTGCATTTCGTTTCATAGTGACGGACATATCGTAAAAGTCATGATTCGTCGTCCCCTTATATAAGTGTTTGAAAGTGACAAGCCTTATTATACTGTTATCTCAGTCGATGTTTAGAGTGTCGTTTTCGCATATTGTGATATTTAATCAGCAACATTTTCAGATCATAAGCTGGTTATAGTTAAGCCTACATAAAGTGCCTAAAATTATTATTGACATATTAAGCAAAGCATTAGATTGTGTACAAACTACCAGCCATCTTATTACAATGGCAAGCATAATAAAAGCAGTGTCAGAAGAAGACGACAAAGGGTATTGCGCACATTTTCATTACTGCTACAAAAATTATTGTTGGGGTGTTTCAGAACTGATTCATGGCATGTGGCAAACTAAATTTTTGCTTCAACAAACGTTCACTGGACAATTCTGTGCAAAGATAATGTTAAAGAAAGATGTTTATTAGTTACAAGATTCCCAAATGACACCACCAGAGGAGCTATGCATATTAAGTGCTAAGCTGGATCTTTTGACTCAAAATTTCAGTGTTATTTTACATAAGTGTGTCAAGTTTAAAACCGATTTATTATGTAGTGATGAAAGTGTCTTTTGCTGTAATACATGTGTGGGAGCCATATTGTCCATATGCAAGCTATTTCAAAGTGATTATGACTTACATTGTATGCTCTCCTCTCCCTGGTTTGCTTGTGTAGGAAGAGCTTAGCTCTGCATTGCTTAGAGCGGTTATTGAAATCAACACTGAGGTCGTACTGCACGCGACTGTCCACCCACTACAAATGCGAGTCCGAGCGTCAACCAAGGTCATTTACAGACGAAAACTGAACCACATAAGGATAGAACTGGGTGGGGCATCGCATCCTCCACATATATATGTTCAGGATGTAACCTATGTTTTTTCTGTTGTTTTTTAGTGAATATCCTATTTCATTCTACGATTTCGTCCCGTGTCCCTTATGAGCTGGACCACGTGTCTACAGGTCGGTTTACTCATAGTATAAGACGAGTAAATGTTATCCTGTTTAATTGTCCGTTTTGATTCCGCTTCCTGCTGTGGAAGCATGTGGACGTATGTGAGTTTACTGTGCTATGGGGCGAGTAGAGATTCTTCTAACTCTGGTGTGTGTGTGTGTGTGTGTGTGTGTGTGTGTAATAACTTTGGTTTCGTGTGCTGACCTGTCCCAGCAGTACGGTAGCAGTCATAATGGGAAACTGTGTCACATAATGAAGAAGTACAAACGATGGTCGCTGCTCAATCTTCCTTGCCATATCTGAACATATGTTAAGATTTTATGGACACCAAGATGTGTTCTCCGCCACCAATTTATTGTCAATAATGTCATTTATCCGCCTTTTCTGAGTTTGTGTTGCACTGTTCGATGTAGCATAATATCTAAGTATGGCAAATGCTGCTACTACCTTCAGTATTTTACTCGGCAGTCAGTCATTAATACAGCCTCCTGATACTAATCAGTTGACAGATTCTGACCAAGATCGAGATGATAAAATGGCAGCAATATATGTGTTGTTAGCTCCATGTGTATCATACTTCTTGTCACGTTGATTTTAGTTAATTGAATTCCTATGTGTCCTGCTTTTCATCCCTATTGTCAGGACTTTTGACTTTATAAAGTGGGTTACTTGTACAGTGTGTTGAAGTACTTGCCTACCTTGATGTTATTACCATAACGCCACTAACACTGGAATTGCCTATAAGTAAAAGTCCTATCTTTCTCGTTTGTGGCTGGCCAGGCCTCTACGAAGGAGTGCTGTCTGTGCAGAGAGGTAAGACCTAATGGCCGTTAGTGTCAGCCGAATACAAATCTGTCCATTTTAGTACAGAACTAACATCTCTCTCTCTGACTCACTCACTCACTCATTCACACACACACACACACACACACACACACACACACACACACACAGGCTGAAGTCTGTCATACAGCGTACAGTTGACTGTTACACGGACGTGGAGTTAAAGGTCTGACGACATACCAGTCAACTGAAATGGTGAACGAATCCACCTGAGCTCCGTTTCTTCATCATAGGACTTGCCTCTAAGTCACTGCAGATACGAGTAAATATCATCCGTCAATCCATGCAATACCTTACCAACCACCCAGGGAATATTGGTGGTTTAGCATCTCCTGCTCTGCTGGCGTTTGTCGTGTATACTTTTCAGCCAGTGCCATATTATCTAAATGACACACCTGATTGTTAAATCGAATTTGATGAAATCTGTCTGCTGTAACTGACTTTTCTGTCATGTATTTATTCGCGAATTGCTATTAAATTACGTTACACCAACACACCACAGAGTCAAGATTACCGACTGTTAAGAACAGTTTAATGTTAGATCTTGTAGTGCAGAGCATTTGCCTGCCGAGTAAACTGAACGTTGAGTCGGGCCGAGGGTTAAGTTCACTAGAATAACGAAGATGGATTAACAACGTTCCGTTCTTTTCTGCCTGGAGATGTGAATTTCATCTGCCGGGTCTCTCTCTCTCTCTCTCTCTTTCTTCCTTCCTCTCTCTCGATTAAAGCTATAGCTATGCAAGAGTGTAGTGGCACCAAGTGGTAACGTCTTTGAAGACCTGTCTCCTGGAACCTCTGTCTGTGGCACGGCGACATGCTTGCTGCAAGCCCATCCCACTCAGGCACTGAATCTGATCTGCCCACCGTAATGGTGCGCGTCCTTCAGGTCTTCAGGCGTGAACGTTTCCGTGTGTCATTGTTCTTGCCATTGCAACTTGCGTTTTGGCAATGTAAGAAAAATATTTCAACTTATTTTGGTGGAAAAATGTAGACAGTCTTGTTCTGATGCCGAGCTGCGATCGATTCATTAGTTCGATGTGCTGCCCATGGGAATCGGAGTAATCTTCTACAGCATCACATTTCTGGTGTATCAATCCTGTGACGATCCGCCATCTTCACCTCCCAAGTTTCTGACGCATACTTTGGCCGGGGGTGAGCTACCGAATTTTAAGTACAAATATTTGTCTTGCAATACTGAGGTGGACATATTGAAGGTACATCATCGAGGAGTATTGAAGAGACACTTGGTGCACTGGCCTAGTTCTATGTTATGTGGCTCTTCAGATTTATTTACGGGACATTTTTAGAACTGTGATACACCTAAGCAGTGTTTACTTTTTGTTTGATACAGGGATCAACATCTACTCTTCATTGGGTCATCCAACTATGCCAGTGGCTTACACATTAGTTCTCAGTCATTAAATAACGTTACGTTTATTATTATGAGTATAATGTTACATATACTATGCGATCAAAAGTATCCGGACAACTGCCTGAAAATGACTTGCATCGGTGATAATGAAATTCAGTATGTGTTGGCCCACCCTTAGCCTCGATGACAGTTTCCACTCTCGCAAGCACATGTTCAATCAGGTGCTGCAAGGTTTCTTGCCGAATGTCAGCCCATTCTTCACAGAGTGCTGCACTGAGGAGAGGTACCGATGTCGGTCGGTGAGGCCTAGCACGACGTCGGCTTTCCAAAATGCCCCAAAAGTGTTCCATAGGATTCAAGTCAGTACTCTGTGCAGGTCAGTTCATTAGAGGGATGTCATTGTCGTGTAACCACTCGACCACAGGCAGTGCATTATGAATAGGTGCTCAATCATGTTGAAAGATGCAATCGCCATCTCGAACTGCTCTTCAACAGTGGGGAGTAAGAAGGTGCTTAATACATCAATGTAGGCCTGTGCTGTGATAGTGCCACGCAAAACAAAACACGACCACACCATAACAACATCGCCTCGGAATTTTACTGTCGGCGCTACACACGCTGGCAGATGACTTTCACTGGGCATTCACCATACCCACACCCTGCCATCGGATCGCCACATTGTGTACCGTGATTATCGCTATACACAACGTTTTTCCACTGTTCAATTGTCTAATATTTAGGCTCCTTACACCAATCGAGGCGTTGTTTGGTATTTACGGACGTCATGTGTGGCTTATGAGCAGCCACTAGACCATGAAATCCAAGTTTTCTCGCCTCCCGGCTACCTGTCATAGTCCTTGCAGTGGATCCTGATGCAGTTTGGAATTCTTGTGTGATGGTTTGGGTAGATGTCTGTCTATTACACATTACGACCCTCTTCTACTGTCGGCGGTCTCTGTCAGTCTACAGATGAGGTCGGCCTGTACGCTTTTGTGCTTTAAGTGTCCCTTCACGTTTCCACTTCACTATTACAACGGAAACAGTGGACCTAGGGCTGTATAGGGGTGTGGAACTCTCGACTACTGACGTATGACACAAGTGACACCCAATCACCTGACCATGTTCGAAGTACGTGTGTTCCGCAGAGCGCCCCATTCTGCTCTCTGACGATGTCTAATGACTACTGAGGTCGCTGATACGGAGTGTGCAATTACATGTGCTTTGTGCGTATTAGTTCTACAAGGAGTGAGACTTAAACGCTAATGATTTGTAACACAGCAGCCGAAGATTTTGGATTCAGCTTCTTTTAACTTACCCTAAATGCTCCTTTATTATTCTACTTCGCTTTGAAAATTTATTCAGTATTTCATATTTCACTAAAAGGAGTCAGATGCCGCTATCGTTAGTCCATGGGGCAAACTTCATACAATCAGGAGTGCCTGCAGGGAATTAAACCGGCGACATAATATGCTATATACCCATAGGTTATAGTTACAAAGTAGCCGCTGTTTTCAAAAGTGCAAGCACAAAGTATTAAGAACATCCTTAAAAGAGCACTATGGTTGCTTTACGGTAGTGTTGATGGTGTGAATCGACTACAAGGCAGTCACATAAACCTTCACCACTGGTGTAAGTCATGGCAATTAGGTGGTGTACGGAATCAGGTCGACTTGGACACGTGACAGAGAGGAGGTATCATGTTTGGACTTGCTCACAACAACGCCGTGAATTTAAGTTATCCGATTTATTGGTACATCAACACGGACTGTCCAATGTGTCTTCAAGGAATAGTGGTCAAGTCGCAGCTTGGTACATGGTGTGAGAACAGTGTTAATAAAAATACACGCCAAAGAAACTGGTATGGGCATGCGTATTCAGATACAGAGATATGTAAATCGGAAGCGGTCGTCTACGCCTATATAAGACAAAAAGCATCTGACATAATGCTAGATCGGTTAATGCTGCTAGAATGGCAGGTTATCAAGATTTAAGTGAGTCTGAACGTGGTGTTATAGTCGGTGCAGCAGAGATGGAACACAGCATTCCAAGTTAGCGATGAAGTGAGAATTTTACCGTTCGATGGTTTTACAGGTGGGCCGTGAATATCAGGAATCCAGTAAAACATCAAATTTCGATACGGCTGGGAAAAGATCCTGCAAGAATGGGGTCAACGAAGACTGAAGGGAATCATTCAACGTGACAGAAATCCCATCCTTCCGCAAATTGCTGGAGATTTCAGTGCTGGGCCATCAAAGTGTCAGCGTTGAACCAGTCAGTGAAACATCACCGATAGGGGCTTTCGTAGCCGGAGGAGGGTACCCTTGATGACTGCACGACACATAGCTTTACGCCTTGTCCGGGCCTATTAACACCGACATTGTAATCTTGATGACTGGAAACATGTTGCATGGTCGAACGAGTCATTTCAAATTCTGTTAAGGGGATGGATGTGTACGGGTATGGAGACAACCACATGAATCCATGTCCCCTGCATGTCAGCAGAGGACTGTTCAAGTTGGTAGAGGCTCTTTAATGGTGTGGAGGATTTGTAGTTGGAGTGATATGAGACCCCTGATACGTGTGGATATAATCTGACGGGTGACACTTATGTAACCATGGTGGCTGATCACCTGCATCCATTCATGTCCATTGTCCATTCCGACGGACTTGGGCAATTCCAACAGGACAATGCAACAGCCCACACGTTCAGAATTGCTACAGAGTGGCTCCAGGAACACTCTTCTGAGTTTAAACACTTGGGTTAGTCACCAAACTCCCCAGATATGAACATTGTTAAGAGTATCTGGGATGCCTTGCAACGTGCAGTTCAGAAGGGATCTCCACCACCTGGTATTCTTACGGATTTATGGGAAGCCCTGCAGGGTTCGTAGTGTCAATTCCTCCAGCACTACTTCAGACATTAGTCGCGTCCATGCCGTGTCGTGTTGTGGATGTTCTGCGTTGTCCCGTGGGCCCTACACGATATTATGCAGGTTTAGCAGTTTCTTTGGCTCTTCAGTGTATACTAACCAACAGGGACCAGGGAAGAGAGACATGCCTTGTCAGCGATAGTTGGTTTCGATCGTGGCAACCAGTGTTACTGTTATTGAATGGAGGTTAATCTGAACCAGTTTTCGAGAAAACATTGCAAATGACATAGAGTAGAAGTTTAGTGTCTGGTACATTGCTTACAGAAGCACAAAAACCTGCATGTCTTCAATGGGGCATACAATACAGAAACTGTACAGTGGCTACTAGAAGCGCGTAGTGAGGTCCGACGAATCACTGTTTCACCTCTTCTCAAGTGATTCAGTGCGTCGAGTGTGGCGACGACCTGATGAGTCGTTTAACTGGCAGTTCTTGGAGGACGTGGCTCAGACCAGGGGTGGTTCCATGATGACTTGGACCTGCTCATTCAGGTTACGACGAAGATGCAACATTCTCGATGACCAGGCAGCGCCTTTTCTCCGCCATCTTCATGATGAGTACCGTATGGGCACCCTTGGCTTCGAAGAAAGCAGCACGTTCAGAGGACTACACCCATACACTATGTGGTTTTTCCAGTGTTAGATGTCTTTCCGCGATACCTTTTTACAGTCGAGTGTAACGTGGGATATGCAAGGTCTTCATTCGCACACTCAGCTTTCCCTTCTTTTCCAGTCATCCCAGGCTTCAATGGTCTGTCTCGTGGCTCTTCTACTCATCACATAATATTCCTGGTATTAATACTTGTATGTGGTGATCTGAAGCCCGCTCCATAGACGAGTGCCCAGCGTGGCTGGCTGCCATGCAGAGGACCCGCATTCGCGAGCCGAGACCGCCACTGATTTTTTTTCTTGATTGTAGGACTGGAACGGGGTGCACTCAGTGTCTTGTGGCCAATTGAAGAGCTACTTGATTGAGCAGCGCCAGCGCCAGGTCACGGGAAAGCGATGTGCTGACGTCCACTGCCCTTCATAATGCATCCAATAACAGCAGGTGAAAAAGACAGCCAACCAGTTGCAATAAATAGTGGTTTCAGTTAACCTTATTTTTGGTTTCAACGTATTTAAACCCGTCTTCTTCTTCAGGATAAGAAATGAACTTCACATTAGCAGGTAGTTAGTAATGCGATATCAAATCTCCACATGAAATGTGTCGGCAACGATCTGTACAACCATTTGTAAAAGTTAAGGCTCGTTGTCACATCAGTAAAATCGATCACATAAAATGCCAGATAATGTTCAGAGCTACATGCCGACAAGTAGGTCTTCACATAGTCTGGCATTTTATGGGCTAATGTGTTTATGAGAAGTTTGTTTCGTATCCCTCACAACAAGCCTGTTTTAAATCCCTTGTAACCATGCTTAAAGTTAACTGAAGACCCCCATTTATTGCAACTGGACGGCAATTCTGTAACCGTTGCTGAATTGCAGCCATGTTCAAACTATTACATGCAATGATGTGATGCCACTGGCAGAGGTTACTGATTACGCCCCCCACGGCCTGCGGACGGAGTTCATGTTTATCTGGAAGGAATATATGTTATATCGTATTCAGGCACTAAACATTGTTACGAGTGAGCTTATTTTTCCCCCTACTCTGAGTTCAAGTAAACATCCAATGTGCTCTATACCTCCACTACATTCTCGAAACGTAGTACATTAATTTTATTTGCATTTAAAGCTGTGATGCATAACTTTTATTAAATAGTGGTTATAGCTCTATTAAATGAAATTTTAGCTATACAGGTAGGTTTATGACGAAGTTGAAATCAGAGGTTTTCGTATACACTGAGCAGAAACTTTTGCATAGCACAAATTACATCTACAAAATGGAGGACTTTCACATGCATAGTTAGTAACTGCATCAGATCAGTTGTAAGGATCATATTTTGATCGTTTTGTTAACTCTTGTTTAACCCCTTTTAATCATTACTTCATTGCTCTTTGCCAAACGTCTTGCCACTACGAAACTTATGGGTGAGTGATAGTGCAGGGCATAAAAAGTCAGATTGATAGTTTCCCATGAACTCACAGACCATATCCTATGAAAATAAGAATGTGGGACGCTTCTTTTAAACACCCTCTGTAAGGAGGATAGGTGAGCCTGATTCTGTGGCACTATTTTCGTCACTTGCACCAAAGTTTTCTCCTTAGTCTCCACTGGCACTAACCCTGCTACCACGTTTAATACCTGGCCACGTGCAGACCCCAGACACTGCTATTAGCTTCGCCTTTGCCCTGTAAACCGCCGCAGCCGCTGCCGCCCCCTGCGGTGCCGGCGGCCACTTTGCGCCGCCCTGTGGGCCGGTGCCGCCCCGAGGCTCGCGCCCCGCGCGGCCAGTACCAGCCGGGAAGCGGCGCCTCCGCCTTAGCGCCGCTGAATCGATTGCAACAAACGCCGCCCCCCGTCTCTGCCCCCCGCCTCTGCTCTCCTGGACTGCAGCTGAGCCGCACCGCACCACGCCTCCCAGCAACGCTCCAAGTAACGTCTCCCTCTCCCTAGGTCGTACACGTGTGATTAATCTAATGTATCAAATTCTCCATACTGACAAGACCTAACTTCGAGTTTTCGTACAGAATAGCAGGATCACCGGAAAGCCCCTCTGAGAACGTGGCTAGGAGGGCGCATGGAATTTTCTGTATCACTGTCTTAACAAAAACGTTGTTCATCTTTGTTTCCTCTCCCACAGAACACGTAATTTCTGGAAGTAAAAAAAACAAAATGTGAACCCTGGCATCGTATAACCTAGATACCTCTTACTGAGAGGTGAACTGTATCGGTAAAAACGTATCAAGTCTATCAAACGCAGAAACAGGATAAGAGCTGGATTTGGAGGAATGGCGGGGCAACTCATGTCAACAGTTTAGTTTTTTTACGAGTGACGAAATAATGACAGCATTTCACGACTAATGGATCTGGGTAGTCTTGCTACTAGTGTACTTCTATTACGTGTTCTGGCTGCCTCCAAGGCGATACTGAATTAATTCGTCTGTCTGTTTGGCATAGCAAGTGGAAAGATAGATTTGCAAAGAATTTTTTCTAGTATGTGTATGTGGGATGAGGGGAGGAGGTAGGGGGCAGGGGGCAGGCTCTCCATCTGATTCGTTGAGTACGCTCCCAATTAAAATTTTATTGTACCAATACAAAACTAGCTACCTGCCACAACTTTGCGTGGGCAGCAATAAGTACGCACAGCCAGAAGACTGGCGTAGCAATAATAAACTGTATACACAAACCTTCCTCATGAAACAGTCGATCTCTTAGTAACAACCATAGAAAAACCCTACAGTGGTTCCTGAGATTAGCCACAACATACAGATACAAATACACGGTTGTGCGACTTTATATGTAAAGATTCTGGTAAAGCTACTCTGCTGCATAGGGTTGCACTAGCTGTTTACTGCTTTTCCCTCCATATTCCGCCTCGTCCGAGTCTGAACAGCTTGTAACTCCAAGCAATTACAGGCATGTCACTCAAAACGCGAAGTCAATGCAGAAGAGAGAACAGTATGTACAGATAAGTTTATTCAGCTGCCCATACCAGCGACTTTTATGCAACCCGCAACCTCTAAAATGCCACGCACAAGATTTTCGCATTCTCTTGCTTGCTACGTAGAAATAATTAGTTTTACAGAAAAAAAGAACTCAACCGTTTTGTAGGAAATTTAATGTAGTTCAGTTTTATACAAGTATACGTATTCGCTAGAGGCTTTAGTTTTCGAATAATTAAAAAAAAACTTAGTAAAAAAAACGCGTTTGAAGATCAATTTTCTAACTCAGATACCGTTGCCTCCAAATAAAAAATTTAACCACGGTAAATTTCCTACAAACAGGTAATGGTCAATTCTTCTGTAGTGAGCGAGAGGATATGCAAAGCTCCCACATTGTTTCTGAAGGTTTTGTGGCTTGCATAAAACCCATCGGTAGGAGCGGTTGACTCACCCTGAATACTACACACTCATCATTACTATTATTATAAATTATGTTCAAAAATCTTCCTCGTGAATGATTCTACCAGTGAAAACTACATTACAATATTTCACAAGATTAGCCTTCGTATATAAACATAAAAACGGAATTGAGGACTTTAGCTGTGTAATATGTGTAGACAGCACCCTCCAAACAAAGCATTTTAAGCACCCACCCATGAATCAAACATAAAGCTCGGAGAATATCCACAAGAGGTACTTGTTTACGCACACTCCAAGTGCATGATACGGAACAGTCGGCGAGACAATGTCAAACTTGGATGAGATAAATATGTGCTTGACATTTATCTTTTGTGTGTCTTTTGCCGCTTGGAAACTATGATTTCAGTCAACTTTTCTGTAAGGGTACATTCCTCCACGAATATGGACGAAAAACAAATGCACATGATCGCACGCAAAACGAAATATTTGTATTTATTCACTGATATTCCACCCGTTATGTAGCAAAACGTAATAACCCAATAGATAGTGTATTCCAGTTTCATTTACTGGAGCAACATTAGATAGTGGAGTGACAGAAGAAGGGAATAAATGTTAAAATTTTAGGTTTTTTTTTGCGTATAGGAATGTACCTTAGTGTATGTAGAAGAATACTATTTCTTCTTTTTTTTTAATCATTTCGGTTACTTACTTAGCTTCCTTACTACAGCAGACGTAATCTGGATTAGTAAATTCAGCTAGACGCAGGGATGCAGTTCTTATTATTTATTATTGTTTGTTAAGTTCTCAGTTAATTTTTAAATCCCCACAAGCGTGTCAAATATACTACCTACTTTACGAGAATGCTATAGGGAAGAATGGCAAAACACTATGCCTAGTCAAAACATCCACCTTTGCACTAATATTTGTTCAAGACGGTGCGGGTGATGACATAGGGTTATAATAGAAAACAATCAAGTAGTTCATACAGCCTTGCAGAAAATGGTCCAGCTGGTAACTTTGTCACCTTCCGCGGATCAGAGTACAGAGCGACTTGGCTTTAGCGTAGCTCCTCTGCCGATTAACACTTGTTCTCAACTTCTCACGCCTTATATTGCGTTGGTGCCTAAGTCCGTAGCTTTTTTCCTTATGTTTAATATACACAACGTATAACAGGGATTTTAGTCATCAGTAATAAATTCTCTTTGATTATGTACAACAGTGTACCAACGCTGGGGTGACTTATGCGACTTTCGAAATCATGTGTATTTGAGACGAACAACTTGTCGAGCCATGTTCGGAGCGCATTTACATCCGCAATCTCAGGACGCAAGATCAGGTGAATAAAGTGGGTGGGGAATAGCTTCCCAACCCATCTCCTGCGTAGTGCTTTTTGTCAATCTATAGTGACAGCAATGGACTATCTACGACAGCGCTGCCAACGCAGAGTTACTAAAGACAGCCTTCCGAAATTCCTTCACCAAAGAAGGCGAAGTATATATTTCAGAATTCGAATCAAGAACCTATACAAACATGAGTAACGTAGAAATTGATATCCTCGGAGTAGTGAAGCAACTTAAATCACTTAAACAAAAGCAAGTGTTCCGGTCCATACATTACACCAGTTACGATCCTTTCAGAGTATGCTTTTGCAATAGCTTCATACTTAACAATGATGTAAAACAGTTCGCCCGACGAAAGATTCGTACCCAACCGCTGAAAATTTGCACAGATCACACCAATATTCAAGAAAAGGAGTAGGACGAATCCACTAAATTACAGGCCCATATCATTAACGTCGACATGGAGAAGGATTCTGGAACATATATTGTGTTCGAACATAATGAATTACCTCGAAGAGAACGGTCTATTGACACACAGCCAACATGAGTTTAGAAAAAATCATTCTTGTTAAACACAATTAGCTCTTTACCGACACGAAGTGTCGAGTGCTATTGACTAGGGATTTCAAATTCATTCCGTATTTTTGGATTTCCAGAAGGCTTTTGACACTGTACCACACAAGCGGCTTGTAGTGAAATCGCATGCTTACCGAATATCGTCTCAGTTATGTGACTGGAGGTCATAGTTCGTAGTAATTGACGAGACGTCATCGAGTGAAACAGAAGTGATTCCTGGAGTTTCCCGAGGTAGTTTTATAGGCCCTCTGCTTTGCCTGACCTATATAAAGGTTCTGAAGAGAATCTCAGCAGCTCCCTTAGATTTTTTGCAGATGATGCTTTCGTTTATCGACTAGTAAAAGTCATCAGAAGATCAAAACAAATTGCAAAACGATTTAGAAAAGATGTCTGTATCATGCGAGAATTGGCAATGGAGCCTAAATAATGAAAAGTGTGAGGTTATTCACATGAGTGTTACAAGGAATCCGTTAAACTTTGGTTACACGATAAATCCGTCAAATCTGATTACCTGAGCTGCAACCTTCCCAAATTGCCGATTAGTCCTGTCAGATGTTCAGGAGGTGTGACCTGAGGTGTGAACAATCACCTAAGGTGGGTACGCCCCTTGTGAAGGCGGCCCCCAGGTGGAAGGAGCGCGCCATCGGAGACGCTGGCAATCATGGGGGATTTCCTCGCGATGAGTCTACCAAACGTAAACGCAATGAGTCTAATCATTGAATGACCCTTCCCGCTGCACCACGGTGCCTTGTGGTCTCGCATACTGAAGATGGTCAGTCCTTCGCCACAGTAAATCCGTTTATTATTAAGAAAGATGTAGATGCAATTGCAGGCCCTGTGAAATCCTGCTCTCGTTTACAGAATGGCACTTTGCTTTTGGAGACCACTTCTGATTCTCAAGCACAACAGCTGCTTGCTGCCTCACTTCTCCACTGTTAGCCTGTTCGTGTCGGAGCCCTTAGGACTCTGAATTCTTCTCTTGGTGTAATTTACACCAGGTTGCTCGAAGGTCTAACTGAGCCCGAAATACAATCTTACCTCTCTGATCAGGGTGTGACTGCCATTCATCATGTCATGAAAAAGATAGATTCCACCTAAGTGCCCACCCACACTCTCTTTCTCACCTGTGATAGAGTAGTGCTTGCGTCAAAGCTCAAAGCAGGATATGAAACTATACCGCCTGGCCACACATTCCGAACCCAATGTGAACCAGCCTCATCGCTCCAGCCACACTAGAACGTCCTGTCAAGGCCCAGCCAAATGTGTCTCCTGTGGTAGCGAGGCGCATGAGCGCGATTGTCCACCTGCTTCTCCCCGCTGTATCAACTGCAATGGAGGCCATGCCACTTCCTCCTCGGACGTGTCCAGTGTATCTTGATGAGCGGGCTGTTCAAGAGATCTGGGTAAAGGAAAAGGTGGCTTATATAGGTGCTTGCAAGTTACTGGCTAGTTGTAAACCCTGCGTTCTCCCGTCTGGTACCTACAGTTTTGTTCTTGTTACCCCTCGCTACATGAAGGACATGGCCACGCAGACATGCGACCTCTAATTCAGCTCTGAGGTTGTGAAATCGCCCAGTGTCAATATAGCATCGCCACCCCTCCATCCTGCTGTGCAACAAGCCGTCAAACTATCGCTGTAAGGGGCGAAGCCATTAGCTTGACATCTGGTCGGCTGTAAAGGACAGAAGGAGTACTCCTCCGTGAAGACTTCCTCCGTCACTCCAGCCAAACAACACCCGAATCCCTCATGTAACCGGAAAAGCTCGAAGTTCACCAAAAGCAAATGGTCTTCATCTTCACCACCTCAAAGATCCTCTTCGATTGTTTTGGCCCATGATACTTTAGCCTGGCCAGCCTCCGTGTCGCCAGTGCGCACCAACAAACGATTTTCGGCGTTGGACTCCACAGACTGACCAAGAAAGCAACCTGATGCTTCTGTGGACCCCCATTGAGCAGAATCCTCCTGCTTCTGTGCCCTGTAGAAGCGACTCTTCTCCAGCTGCCACTCAGCAGCCGCCGCAGTGACACCCTTACACCGCTTCCTCGTTATGACTCTCTTCCAATGGAACGTTCATGGCCTTCGGTCCCACAAAGAGGATTTACAGCTGCTTTTAGAGTAGCAGCGTCTTCTTTCTCAGTAAACAAAATGGTGTCCTCACGACCACTTTGATCTTCGCATTTCTAGCCAATTCAGTTTGATCTTCCCCCTGAGATCGGCATTCCACCTCATGGGGGCGTCATGCTGCTCATATGGGATGACATTCATATTCAGCCCATCTCCCTGACTACCAATCTTCAAGCTGTTGCAGTTCGCCCTTTACTTCCCCAACTGACTTTTTCCCTCTGTACCACATATGTCCCTTCATCTTTTGCTGTTACCAGGGCAGACTTCCATCAACTTATTGGGCAGCTACCTCCCCCATTTTTGATACTTGATGACTTCAATGCACACCATCCCCTTTGGGGTCCTCACAGGACCTGAGAGAGGTGCCTTCTTGGCTAACCTTCTTAACAAACTCAACATCTTCTCCATTAATACTGGGCACCCACTTTTCTTTCTGACCCCACTCACAGCTATTCCCATTTGGACCTATCCTCCTTCATTGCCCAACTTGCCCATCGTCTTGAGTGGTCCGTTCTTTCTGACACCTACTCAACCGACCATTTCCCATGTGCTATCCGTTTGCTGACTCCTACCCAATCTGCATACACGTCTAAATAGTAGATTCCTAAGGCTGACTGGCAGCTTTATTCCTCCCTGGCGACATTTGAAAAATGATATTTCCCCAGTTGTGATGACCAGGTCGAATATCACACAAATGTTCCTCTCTACCACGTCGTGTCCTAGTCCCTTGGTGGACTGAGGCACGCCGCGAAGCAACTCGCGCACAGAAACATGCTCTCCGCGTTTTTAACCGCCACTCTACACTGGCAAACTGCATTCATTATAAACAGATGCGCGCAAAGTGGCGTCGCCTCCTTCGGGGTAGTAAAACAGCTAGCTGGATTTCATTCACTAGTTATTTTAACAGTTCCAAACCTTCCTCCGTCATGTGGGCCAACCTCCAATGGCTCTCTGGAACCAAGACACATACCCCAGTTTCCAGCCTGACAGTCAATGACGAGGTCATCGTGGACCCTATTACTATCTCCAACACTTTGGGCAGCCATTTTACGGAAGTTTTGAGCTCTTCCCACTACCACCCTGCCTTCCTCCATCGGAAACGAGTGGAGAAGACTCGATCGATACCCTTCACTTCTCCGAATTGTGAGTGCTACAATGCCATCTTCACTATGAGGGAGCTAGTCCATGTTCTCAGTTCATCCCGATCCTCCGCTCTGGGGCTAGAAGCCATCCACATTCAGATGTTGCAGCACCTTTCTCTTGTGGGCAAGCACTTTCTGCTTAGCATGTACAACCGCATCTGGACAGAGGGCACATTTTCTGGGCGCTGGTGTGAAGCTACCATCATACCCACACCTAAGCCTGGTAAGGACAAAAACCTTCCTTCTGGATACCACCCCATCTCTCTTACCAGCTGCGTTTGCAAGGTTATGGAACGTATGATTGATGCCCAGCTGGTGTTTTAGCTCTAATCTCGCCATTAATGAATGCACAGTGTGGATTTCGAGCGCGGGTTTCTCCAATTGACCATCTCGTTACTTTGTCCACCTATGTCATGAATGGTTTTCTGCGGAAATACCAGACTGTGTCCGTGTTTTTCCATTTGGAGAATGCCTACGACACCTGCTTGAGAACTGATATCCTCTGCCGGCCGCGGTGGTCTCGCGGTTCTAGGCGCGCAGTCCGAAACCGTGCGACGGTCGCAGGTTCGAATCCTGCCTCGGGCATGGATGTGTGTGATGTCCTTAGGTTAGTTAGGTTTAAGTAGTTATAAGTTCTAGGGGACTAATGACCACAGCAGTTGAGTCCCATAGTGCTCAGAGCCATTTGAACCATTTTTGATATCCTCTGTACTCTATACATGTGTGGCTTCCATGGGCGCATGTCCTGTTTTCTTCGGGATTTTTAGCAAGACCAAGTTTTCAAGGTGCGTGTGGGTTCTGCTTTGTCGGACATCTTTATCCAGGAAAATCGTGTCCTGAGCGTCCCCCTCCTGGGTATCGTCATTAACCCTATAATGGCCTGTCTCCGGCCAGGCATCTATGGCTCTCATTTGTTGACGATTTTGCCATGTATTGCAGTTCTTCAAGGACCTGTGTCACAGGGTGGCGTCTTCAGCGCCGTCTTTACTCCTGGAGCATCGTCAGTACGAATTTCTGGTGGCGCAAATGGTTTCTCCCACCATCTCCACATCTTGGGCCTGTTGCACTTCTGTTCGTTGTATCTTCAATCTCCTACTTGTTCTCAATGGTACTTGCTGAGGTGCCGATCGAAAAACCTCCTTCCGTTTGTACCAGTCCCTTGTCCGTTCGAAACTCGACTATGGGTGCTTTGTGTATGCGTCTGCACGCACTTCCCTCCTTCGCCATCTCAAATTTATCCACCATTGAGGCATCTGTTTGGCCACTGGCACCTTTTATACCAGCCCGGTTGACAGTCTGTTCTACCTCCGTGACTTTCTCCTCAGAAAGTATGCATGCCGTTTGTCTGCCATGCGTGGCCACCACTCCTATGCTTCCTCCTTTGATGATTCCTTTGATCGTCAGTATGGGGCTCATCCCTCTTCTTTGTTACCTTCTGGAGTCCGCTTTCGCCATTTGATACGGTTGCTTAACGTCGCACTACTCGCAACATTCCCAGTGGGTGTGAACCGTTCACCGCCTTGGATTCGTGAAGCGGCCAATGTTAACCTCGGCCTTCATTCGCTTCCTAAGGACTTCTCTAGCCTTGGTCCATCGCCTTCAGTTTCACGATCTTCTCATGGAACTTCGCGGTAACACTTTTGTATACACAGATAGCTCTCCGATTGACTATGGAGTCCTGTGTGCCATCGTCATTGGCACCCGTGTCTTTCGATATCAGCTTCCGGCACGCTCCATAGTATTTACAGCTGAGCTCTTCGCCTTGTATCAGCCCATGGAGTACATCCGGCGACATATTTTCCAATATGTCCTCTGCTCAGACTCACTCAGTGCCCTTCAACGTCTAAGCGCGTTGTACACCACCAATCCCTTAATGCAGTGGGTCGGGGCAAACTGTGACTTGCTCACTCTTCGTGGAGCCAGTGTGATGTTTATGTGGGTCGCTGGTCATGTCGGTCTGCCAGGGAACGAGGCTGCTGTCGCTGCTGCCAAGGCTGCAGTCCTCGTACCTCAGCCAGCGCGTACCTGTATTCCCTCCGACGATCTGTGCGTTTCCGTCAGGAGGTAGTGTCCCTTTGGCATAGCCAATGGTCCTCCCTTCACGAGAATAAGCTTCGGCTTATTTAGCCTCTCCCACTGCCTTGGACGGCCTGCTCTCGGCTTTCCCCGGGGAGGAGTGTATTTTAGCTCTGGTGCGTATTGGGCACTGCCTTCTTAGCCATCGTCATTTGCTCACTGATGCTGCCCCACGACTTCGTGCACATTGCTCCCAACTTTTAACTGTTCGCCGCTTCCTGATGGAATGCTCTTTTTTCAACCATTTACGTTCCAATTTGAGTTTGCCGCCTGCTTTATCGGCCATCGACTGCGTTTTACTTTCTATCCGCTGAAGCAATATGGCGAAGGCAGTTTAATATTTTGTTTCGGACCTCCATTTCTGTATGGTATTCTTTTAGTCATTTTCCCACGTGCTTATTTTTAGCTGTCTCATATTCCGTCCATTGGGACTGACGTATAGTCGTTTAACTCCTCTGTTCGTTAGTGTTCTGTAGTTTTGACTTTGAATGTGTCAGAAATGTTACGATTTCTGCACTCGGCACTCTTATTTTCTAGCGTCCACCGCTGCACTCACTATCTCCAAATGAGAAAATGACTATATATGAACTCAGATCGCAATAGTGAACTACAAATTAAGAATGACAAACGATAAGTAAACCCATAACAACCGGAATATCGACATGCAAAACAAAATCGCTAGGAACTTATGAACGAGCGTAATATACTATAGCGTGTCCCATGCATCTTAACCACCCCATATTATTTTTTATCCAGAAGCAAAATATGAAATCTAAGAAAATGTTGTTTAGCTACCAAGGGGAAATAACTTGTATGATCGCCTTTCTTGTGATTTAGTTCGTAGAGATGATGTGAACAGCAGTATATGTTTTTGAATCACCCTATTATTTTTATTTGTAAAACCACTTTTTGTCCTGTGGACCTGCTCAGAACCGTCTTACAGTATGGAACGCACCCAAACATGATGTTATTAAAAACGTGATTCAAAACAGATTTTTCAGTCTCCTGTGCTAGGACCCCGTGTAGGCAGTTGGTGTAACTCCACTTACTGGAGTTGACAGTAATCAAATAGATACAGAAGGAAACACAAATGGAAACACAAGAAACGTACAGTCTCAATACGTGAGTAACATTTCTATTTCCTCTTCGTTGTTGTCTATAAAAATCGCGCAAATATTCAAATGAAAGCGGTTGACTGAATGACTAGAGTGAACTTTTTTCCCCCTGTGTTTCCAGTTGTTCGCTGTCAAGGCCAGCAAACGGACGGGTTGGGTTACCACGGATCCTGCCCAGTGTCCTAGTGCGGAACAGTCAGTTATTAAAGAGTCATGTTTTTACCAACATCATGTTTACGCGACTGGTAACGTGGGATACGTTTTGGAACAGTAATTGAGGAGAGAGACGTGGATTACGGAATAAAAGCCGTGGGGTGCTATTTAAAAAAGACAGTGTTCGTCATGTCTTTGTAACTAATGACGTAAGAAGAGAGGGAGTCATTATGGTTGAAGTCGTCCATGTAGCTACGCTTGGTACTTTCTTTATTTTGCTTCTGGACTAAAAGTTATTTTGGGTGATCAAAACAAATGGAACGCTCTCTATGCAACTGAGACGACCGCATGCAACACGCCTGTGAATTTACTCTATCACAGATCTCGTAATGGTCAAGCGTTCGCTTGGCGAGGCATTCAGTCGTTTTCCACTGACCAATTGCTCCATCTACCAAGTCACTGAATTCTCCGTGGAAGAGGATCACTTTCTTTTTCTTGACTGCAAAGTGTATCTTCGTATCAATGAAACTGTGCCAGCAGGAATTCTTCAAACTAGGAATCTGTGCAAATTTTTTCTTTCATATCCATAATGCAAGAGTCGAAATTTTTTAAGGTATCGTGAAACTCGCCTCAACAAAAATTCTCAATTTGAAATGCCTTTCACAATCCCATTAATGATGTCGACCGATTACTAAATTTCATACTAAATAAACTACAATAATACGATCTAAAAAGGAAACAGACGCAAATAACTCAACAACTACTACTCTGATCACAAAAAGGCACTACCTCATTATGTCTTACCATTTGATGTTCGTAGTTTTAATCTGTATAAATTCCAATAGAATTTCGATAAGAAGTTAATAACTCCTGAGCAGTCGCACATGAGACCATGAAATTTTTGATCATGTTGTGTTTATACATTGAACACAACCCCGCAATTAATCTGACACGTCATCAGAGAAATAATCTTCAGTGATCAAAAACTCGGTTAACAGTAGTGACCTCGCGTGTAACGGTTTGCTGTTTGGCTGCCGGCACACCGGACTACTGGCCAAATAGACCCCGTGAACCGGAAGACACTTCATGATGAAATTCATCAAAAGCGGATCTAACTTTGTCAGTCATCAGTCGTCTGATTGGTTTGATGCGGCATCCACAAATTCCTCTGCTGAGCCATACTCTTCATCTCAGAGTGGCATGGATTAATTTTACAGCTTGCACGCTTCATCAGGACAGAGCGAAGTGAAGGACTGAAAGAACAGTAGGTTCAGGAGGCTCCCTGTCACCAAAGCTACTCTCAACAGTTCTTCATGTGGGGTCGTGTGAAAGGTCTTGTCGACGAGACACCGGTCGAGATTCGATAGGACCTTATGGAAAGAATTCAGGATGCCTCTAAATTTACATAAACAATGCCATTTTTTACGAGCGAGTACCGTAGAAATATTGCCTGCACTGGAACGAGAAGGGGGCACACTTTGAACAACTGTAGCGAAAGTACTAACACTTTGTTCAAATAGTGCAAATAAATAAAATTATCAAGAAATATCTGCTTGCAGTAGACCAGTGGAAAGTAGGCCGTTGTCATTTTCACTTGTAACTAACGACTCAGTTGTTCCTGCATCGTTATTCTTAACTTCAAAATGATACATTTAGCCCTTATGACCAAGCCTCAAAAATTCTGTTCTCATAATGGAAATAAACTGCATATAAAAGATCTGAAAAGAATGTGTGATGTTTCGAACTACAGATCCTACACTTTTGTGCTGTAATCCGATGTTTAATATTGATATCGTTTAAATGCCTTTCCATTTTCCAAACAAATTCACTGTCTATCGACCTGAGAGTCTAATTATATTGCCATATCTTTCAGTCTAAGTATGACATACATCCGCAATACAAGGAACTGCTTCTGAACACTGGCGATCATCCACCACAAAATTTTATTCACCTACACTTGGTAATTCGTGGAAACAGTCGCCTTGGCCTACAGAGAGTCACTGAGGAGCGATTACAATCAGCGGTATCACATAAATACCTAGAAGCGACGGGTACGCTAAAAACAGTATGAAAACAAATCTTCAAAAATGAGTAATGTAAGTTACTCTCTGTAGTTAGTTGGCGAACTAAGACATGATCTTCGTTGCAGGGGTTGTGAGACAAACATTACGCAATTTCTCAAGCTTTTCCAACTCATAGGCGTGTAGGATAACTGGTGATATCCTGTAGTGTACGAGCCATGAATTACACTTCCTGAAGACATGTGCACAGTCCTGACTTCCATATTTGTGCCACTGTGATAAATTTGTGTCATAACGTTATACATCTTATTGAGTAAATTATGAAAGCATTCTAAATTTTTTAATCTGGTCAATACTTCCGTGAAAAACAGAAATCTAAATTTTTCTTGCCCCTGGAAGCCGTTAGGTGGGAAACCTGTAACACGAATTGTCCTTTTTGTACCCATTTAATAGTACAGACGCTTAGCTTGGTCTGATGACCCGTTGTAACGTCTACTTCAATTTTTTTGTTGCAGGTAAGACCAGACCTTGGGGAGCAAGATGTTTCTGAGAGCAGCAGAATCTCTTCCCATGAACGTTGAGTGAGATCTGCAGCGAATCCTTCATCTGCTGCGTAGATCGTAACATGAATACAGTATGTAACGTGTTCACAAAGACGGAGGTGAGTTGACATTTTAAGTACTATTTCGCGTAATACAAGATGAGACATTGTCACAAACGTTTCCACAGCATTCACAGAAGCGGACACAGACAGTTGGGTCTCCTTACAAGCGACTCCCTTACTTTGTTTTTACTCTTCGGTGGAGGGCTCCGACAAGCATTAGGATTTATTTGTGATCTTATAGACAGAAGAAATTCGTTTCAGTAGAAATCAGTTGCGTACTCTGGAAATTCTGGTAACTGTTGAGTATATCTTCACAATATACTGCAGCTTTAGTTCTCCATGTGATACCACTAACAGGCTACTTCTTGCAGTGAGCAATAGAAAATAATCAATTGGTTTAATTTTAAGGCCCTATATGGGTGGCCTCTCGTTAATGAATACGGGAACGTTGCTTTCGTCTGCCAGGATGGCACAGACGCTGTCGCACACACGTATTGTGGATTCGACCAACGGGCGAAGAATTCAGAAGTACGTGGAAGGTGAGGCTGGCCGCAGAAAAGTGGATAGACCTCTAAACTCGTAAATGATCCAATGTGTTGGAACGGACAGAGGTCTGCGAGGTTGGCAGCGGTGCAGTCTGGCGTTTAACCACACCATCTTCGTACCCAGTACGAAGGCTGTGCCTAGAGGTCCTTCACGCTGCTAAGGGACAGCATGCTGATGATGCGCTACAGTAGTGGCCGGCGTGGGTGAGATGGTTAGTACGGGTGACGGCGACTTGGCGAACACCCTCTGCATTCACAGAATCCCATGGACGACCCGATGGAGTCGAACTTCGGACGTTTAAAGGCATGGCTGCTCGCTGTCTGGCGGAGGCTACCTCTCTCGATGCTCACGTCCTCTGAGCTCTATCGCAGATGCATACAGTGAAGGTTTTCACGACCGGATGTTTTAGTTGCTGAGAATTTTTCCGGGTTGTATGGCCGTGGTCAATGGAACTCTTCAGTCCCTGACGTTTCGTCCAAGGCTACGATGGACACCTTCGGAGGTGCTCCTGGTTGTGCTGAGTCTTGCCGACTGACGAGTCGGACGTCGAAGAGCGTTAAGGATAAACTTCCCCCTCTGCCTGCAAGTGGTGTATGTAAGATTTGGTGTAAGTGTGGCAAGGTCTAAATTGGAACTACAAAGAGAAGTGTGAATACACGGTTAAAGGAACATAAAGCTCTTTGCCGACTAGGGAAAACGGACAAATCAGCCATGGCGGAACATGCTCTTCAATCAGGTGATCACGTAGTGAAATTTTCGGAAACTGAAGTTTTATGTACTATGACGAACTATTATCCGCGGCTATATAGAGAAGCCACCGAAATATATAAACATGGGGATAATTTTATCAGAAAAGAAATCATGAAACTGAGTGATATATGGACTGTGGGGCTACAGAATCGATGAGAAGTTTTTATCTTTGGCGTACTACAATCGATAGTTAAAAAAATCTTTGACAAGGTTTATCTCTGCTATCACGTGAAATTCAGACCACGCCCACTTTCCACAGTATTTAGGCCGTTCTTCGACGTCCGACTCGTCAGTCGGCAAGACTCAGCACAACCAGGAGCACCTCCGAAGATGGCAAATGTAGGCTTCGACGAAACGCCAAGGACTGAAGAGTTCCATGGACCACGGCCATACAACCCGGAAAAATTCTCTATCGCAGGACATTGCGTATTCCTGTTGAGTTGTCTTGCTGTCTACTGCGGAAGGCATGTGTGGGCGATTGGTGCGATACTGCTTGGGTGCCGAGTTAAAAGAGACTTGCTACATGGTGACGCAACATCGCGGAAGTGTAGCAGATCAGGTGTAACGTCAAGTGCGTCCATTCAGAGATGTTATGTGGGTCACCGCACGTCACTGTGACACTACGTGTCCACAACCTGATCAAAAGTATTGAGAAACATGTTAGTGGACTTCAACATAGGGTGCGTCCATCCTCGCCTATATGTATTTAAAACGACTGGGACGCTTTAAGATTTATCAGTGTCTGTGGAGAAATCGCAGCCCATTCTACCATAAGAGCCGAACCAAAGAAGGCAATGATGACGGATAGCAGTGCTGGAAACAAAAGGAAGGTTCAAGAGTGGGATTAAAATTGGAGGTGAAAAGATATCAATGATATTATTCGCTGATGGCTTCGCTGCCCTGAGTTAAAGTGAAGAAGAATTACATGATCTGCTGAATGGAATGGACAGCCCAATGAGTACAGTATATGGGTTCAGAGTAAAATGGAAGAAGAAAGTAGTGAGGAGTAGCAGAAATGAGAACAGCGAGAAACTTGATGTTAAGTTTGACGGTCACGAAGCAGATGAAGTTATGACATCCTACTACCTAAGCAGCAAAATGACCAATGACGGACGGAGCAAGGAGGACATCAAGCCGGCCTTAGTGGCCGAGCGGCTCTAGGTGCTACAGTCTGGAACCGCACGATCGTTACGGTCGTATGTTCGAATCCTGCCTCGGGCATGCATGTGTGTGATGTCCTTAGGTAGGTTTAAGTAGTTCTAAGTTCTAGGGCACTGATGACCTCAGAAGTTAAGTCCCATAGTGCTCAGAGCCATTTGGACCATTTTTGAGGACATCAAAAGTAGACTAGCTCTGGCAGAAAGAGCATTCCTGGCCAAGAGAAGTCTAAGAGTATCAAACATAGGTCTTAATGTGATGATCAAATTTATGAGAATGTGCGGTCAGAGCTAAGCATTGTATGGTAGTGGAACACGGACTGTGGGAAAACCGAATCAGGAGACATCGAAGCGTTTGAGATTATGTTGCTACAGAGGAATGTTGAATATTAAGTGGACTGATATGGTAAGGAATGAGGTGGTTCTGAGATGAATCGGAGAGGTAAGGAGGGACAGGGTGGTAGGACATCTGTTAAGACACGAACGAATGGCTCCCGTGGTACTATAGGAGCTGTAGAGGGCAAAAACTGTAGAGGAAGACAGAAACTGGAATACATCCAGCAAATAATTGAGGACGTAGGTTGCAAGTGCTACTGTGAAACGAAGAGTCTGGCACAGGAGAGGAATTCGTGGCGGGCCGCGTAAAACCAGCGAGAAGACTGATGACTCAAAAGATACAAAGAAAGAAAAAAGGTGTTGGACGCTGGAGTCTGCAGCGAAATTGATGTTCTAAGTGCCCTTCCCCAAAGCTCTTCCCATCGGGGTCAGGTGGGGACTTTGCGCAGGCGGTCTATTACAGGATGTTACTGTCCAAAACCCATTGCGTGACAGATGGTGCATAATGACAGTACATTGACCTGTTGATATAAAAAGCTGTCGTGTCTGAAACGTTTTTCTACTGCGCGCAATAGACAGTGCTGTAAAATTAGTTCATATCCTTCCGCATGTAGAGTTTTCTTAAGGAGGGAACAACATCTGAACTAGGAAAAAAAACTCATACCGTAACAACACTTCTTCCGTACTTCACTATTGGCTCTAGATACGATGGACTGTGACGTTCTCCAGGCATTAGGCAAATCCAAACACTTCCATCGAATTGAAACAGTGCGTAGTGTGTTTCATCATTCCATATTACTCTCCCAATATCATGCACTGTGCATTAACATCGCTCTTTACGTCATATCAAGTGCCGCTTGGCATTGACAATAGAAATGTATGACGTAGCAGAGGTGGGCGAGGTGGCAGCAGTAAAGTCCGGTGGAACGCTCTGCGACGGTGAATTCATTGGGCAACCGGGTGGCCCACCGTGCAGAGCTGACCGATGTGAAATTCCCAAACCCCGCTCTGTAGCAGGGTATATTGTCTGCTTCGTGGCCATTTAGCGTGGCCGGCGGTAATGATAAACCGGTGGGATGACAGGATTCGCGTTAACAGTATTGGCGACAGCCATAGCTGATACCGATATTATTCTTTTTCTGAGTCCTTGAATGAAGCAACTGCTGGTCGCACCCATTGAAAATGCTTTACAATAACATACGATCTACAGTCCACAGTTCCTGTAGCAAACCGGATACCGCCCCTTTCAATATCACGTGGATACCATAATCGATTCACGTTTTAATGATGTTTCTAACGTTGGTAACAACAAAAACTAAAGTGACAGCAAAAGCGTGCCCTACCGAAGTATATCAGTGAAGTGCAGACTTAAGTGCTGTGTGCTGAGTCATGTCACCCACTCACCGTGACAAACAAAATTTTCCAGCTTATCCAGCGAACTCGTAGCAAGACGTTGATCATTCACAAAAGTAATCACATACAGAGACCACGCCAGACAAGCACACCACCATTTCTTCGGATTTCTACCGAGTCTTAGGGGGGGGGGGGGGGGGGGGGGAGGCGGAAGTACTGTATGTAACTTGCTGGAGCAGGATTGTGATGAACATAAATTTCTTCACGAGTATTCAGTGAAACATCCTGCTGCAAGGACAGCATCAGTACTTCTTGCAGGAACTAAGCTAACTGGACGAAGTATTGCTCGTCTTCTTGAAACGGCACACTTGTCACCTTCGTAGGTGTTGTAAAGCTGTTACCTGAAGGTCATGTCATGTTGTACCACTGATGTTGCAGTGTAATCGATATGCAAAACAATTATATAACATTAGGTTTTTAAAACTTTTTACAGGATTTTATCCGAATATTTGATGAAATGCAGCAATTAAATGTTTCAAATAATTGGCCATACAACGTGGAATGCCAAACATTATGTTATTATTTGACAGTTTAAAACACCGCCCCAACCTTTTGACTTTATTAGATTGTAATTCCTGCGAATGGTCGTATTTAAAGTCTCCACTTAGTTTTTAGAATGGCCTATTAAATGACATGACGTATGCAAGAACATAATTAGCACGCTTGCATGAACAGTGACACAACTGAAAAATGCAATGCTTAAGAGAACTCGACTTAAAGAGTTCATTTTGTAAAATAGTAGAAGATTCCTTTAAATATGAAGTAAGTATTGTTGGCAGTAAACTCTATTATATTTTTTGTACATGTTGGGCACACCAGACGCATTTCCCAGAGACAAACTAAAGGTGACCATTTTTCGACTTATCACCATTGTTGCCGAGTTGCGATCATTTCTGTGGACGATGTGGATAATTTTAAACGCCGAACTAATCGCGAGGCACCATGTCACCGCCACGCATTCACTGGTACGATCAGATGACTGTGGGGACTGCTTATCGGCATATATTTGATCAGCTACTTTCTTTAAACTGGACAGTGTCGAATCAAACTGGGTTGAGATATACTCTGTACAATGTGAGTTATACGTTTACGTACATACGCGACTACGGCAGCAGTGTCGTTTCACAGCGTCACCAAATATGTAAGATGTTCCATTCCTGCTAATGATTGCTACAACGGTGGTTACGTATTAGGCAGATTTACTTCTATTATGCGTCCAGAAAGAATGACGGTTTGCATATACGAGGGTGGGACTACGCACTTGAAATTGGCAAACAACTGAAATAAACTGATCTTGCTATTAATTATGCTGATTATATAGCGGCCACGGTGGTAAATGAAATACTGTTTTAAAGATTCTTTGTGTTATCATTGTCATTGCGCCTCCTAGCAATTTGCTAGTGCAACGCGGTAGCACTCTGTGAGTAAAACTCTGAGATTCTTCTTTCTTTTAAAATTCGCTCAAGCAGCCAATACCAAAATTTTACCTGCAACGTTACATTACTGCAAAATAAAAGTTACCACTAATGATGAAATCGTGTATATACGAATATTGGTATCTGTTCATTCAGACAGAAGAAGGGCACACATTTTCATCTGTCCCCGTTGACATATGTCAACGTCTGTAAGCAGCTAAGGCTTGTAATTTCATAGTAATTTGATGATTTGATGAAATCGTATTATCTCAAAGGAGTTTTTAACAACAGTCTTCGCAATGTTTTTGGGTCTAATTTTTGGCAGTCATTGAGAGACGTTTGCGCTTTTTTGAAATTGAGAGCATTTTGAATCTAGAAACCTATTCAATGGCGAACATGACAAGGCAGAGCAGAGCTAGTATCTTTGACAAATAAGAACGACTTGCGATATTAGCGGAACATATAAACACACTGAATATGCTGATTGTGAAAACCTCTGTGTTACCTTCCAATCGAAAATTAAGTTTTGTTGCAAAAGTTTGTATGAAAAGTTATTGTACATTTATAAGTTGAAAGCGCCGCGCGGGATTAGCCGAGCGGTCTCGGGCGCAACAGTAATGGACTGTGCGGCTGATCCCGGCGCAGGTTCGAGTCCTCCCTCGAGCATGGGTGTGAGTGTTTGTGTTTAGGATAATTTAGGTTGAGTAGTGTGTAAGCTTACGGACTGATCACCTCAGCAGTTAAGACCCATAAGATTTCACACACACACATAAGTTGAAAGCGATGTCGGAAACTTCGGCTTCAGTGCTGGAAGTTACTGTAATCAATATTTTCTGTATTTAATACCTACGAATTGCACAACTGGTGTACCATCAATCTTTGACGATGTTTGAAGATAGTGAAATGTTTGAGGCTAAATTTATGCGGGCGCTGCCGAAGTTCGTAGCGCCAGCAGAAATCGATGTTGAGTGAACTGCATTGCACTTCGCTGTATTCAACTTCCTGGAGACAGCGGCATTTATCATCCACGTGTTCCTCAGTAGGCAGCAAAAGTTTATCTCTCCAGAGGGGCAACAAACTTTTGCCGCTGTGATGGGGAACTTTGACTTTAATTTCTCTTACTTCTATAAGAAGACTATGACCTTAACCGCAGAAAATATAAAATGTTATTTTATACAATGAGTTTCTCTCACATGCAGATGACAATGTTATTAGACGTTATCAAATGTCTGCTGCAGATATTTGTTAAGTTTCACAACTTACGAAATTACAGCATTACGTTACACCCAGATGATTTCTGTTTCAAGTTCCTGTTCATTTATAACAAGACGGCATCATACATTTTTATGTGCCAATCCAAGGAGAGTTCTTATGTTTTGAATTAACCAGGGTGCGGTAAAGTATACAAGGAGCCTGTCACAAGAGAGTGGACTTAGTGTGATAGTTGCTCCCAATGGTGGAATTGAGAATGCTCAGTTTATGAAGGGCATGGTGAATTTTCTTGTGATTTATGCTAATGCGTACTCTTAGACTAAATATTGGAGTACGCATTAGGAGTGATTTAAAATGGAATGATCATATAAAGTTGATCGTCGGTAAATCAGATGCCAGACTGAGATTCATTGGAAGAATCCTAAGGAAATGCAATCCGACAACAAAGGAAGTAGGTTACAGTACGCTTGTTCGCCCACTGCTTGAATACTGCTCAGCAGTGTGGGATCCGCACCAGATAGGGTTGATAGAAGAGATAGAGAAGATCCAACGGAGAACAGCGCGCTTCGTTACAGGATCATTTAGTAATCGCGAAAGCTTTACGGAGATGATAGATAAACTCCAGTGGAAGACTCTGCAGGAGAGACGCTCAGTAGCCTGGTACGGGCTTTTGTTACAGTTTCGAGAACATACCTTCACCGAAGAGTCAAGGAGTATATTGCTCCCTCCTACGTATATCTCGCGAAGAGACCATGAGAATAAAATCAGAGAGATTAGAGCCCACACAGACTCATACTGACAATCCTTCTTTCCACGTACAATACGAGATTGGAATAGAAGGGAGAACCGATAGAGGTACTCAGGGTACCCTCCGCCACACACCGTCAGGTGGCTTGCGGAGTATGGATGTAGATGTAGATGTAGATTGCGTACTCTTACCAGACGATGCGGCTAAGAGCAGTGTTGGCAGCAGTCTTCGCAGAAGCATGAAAGTTATTTGTTTAACGTGCCTTTCTCCATTCCTCAAGGTTCTCCTTCATGTCCTTTATGCTGTCCAATATAGCATACAACAGGATCAGTGGTGTTGGTTTCCGTAACTTTGAAATTTTATGATTCATTATAACCATAGTACACTGTTCTGATGAACAGGGAAACTCTTCAGAAATCTTGACGCATTGCTGTACGTCCCAATAAGGAGTCGAGTATAGTACTCAAGAAAATGATGTGCACGTAAAGTGTCGCGTGTTACAGTTCTTCATATTCTTTCAAATTTTTCTAGGTATGCAAATACCGACCAGAGTTTGCTTGTTGTCAAGATTTTTCCATCGCTAGTCACATTGCATTAATAGTATCCTGTTAGTAACACGCCCGGGGATTCAAAGGGTGGGGGTCCCTTAAACTGCTTGTCGCCTCTTGACCGTGCGCCATGTGCACACCACGTACCTGATACGGCCGCGGCTTTCGTATTGTTCTGCTCCACACTGCTGCTGGCGTGCCTGAAATTATGTATCTAAATATGGAAGCTGGTTAGGGGAGCCACTCAATAGAAAACACATCACTGTCTTCCATCTGGAATGAACAACTATATTCTGAGACGATAAGAAAATGGCAATTTGGACTGTTTACTTTCTAAGTCACAAGTGTTTATGCCAGTAACATTCTTGACGATTATCTGCCGACCGTATCACTAGGACGAGCTCACGAGTAACAGACACGACGCAGGGGATTGTTGATGATGCGGAAGCAGAATGATCGAACGAAAGTTCTTACGCTCGTCACGCATACACAGCTATCTGGTACCAGTCTTCCTCGTCACTAGTAGTAATATAACACTGTTCATGAAGTTAAATTTTCAGTTATCAGTTCCCACTTGTACGAGCGTGCGCGTAACCGTCGCGGCGCGGCTAATTGTTGATGATGCGGAAACACGATGACCGAACTCACGTTCTCACGCTCTCTACAAGACACTGGCACCTGTATGATCTCTTTTGTGGTAGACTATATTGCTGATTGTCATCAGTTTATTCCGAGAGCTCGAACACGACGCAGATGATTATGCTGTACGGTATGACACACAAACGAGAGGATGCTAAAAAACGTTATCGGCGGCACTGCTCATACACACCTGGAAATTGAAATAAGAACACCGTGAATTCATTGTCCCAGGAAGGGGAAACTTTATTGACACATTCCTGGGGTCAGATACATCACATGATCACACTGACAGAACCACAGGCACATAGACACAGGCAACAGAGCATGCACAATGTCGGCACTAGTACAGTGTATATCCACCTTTCGCAGCAATGCAGGCTGCTATTCTCCCATGGAGACGATCGTAGAGATGCTGGATGTAGTCCTGTGGAACGGCTTGCCATGCCATTTCCACCTGGCGCCTCAGTTGGACCAGCGTTCGTGCTGGACGTGCAGACCACGTGAGACGATGCTTCATCCAGTCCCAAACATGCTCAATGGGGGACAGATCCGGAGATCTTGCTGGCCAGGCTAGTTGACTTAGAACTTCTAGAGCACGTTGGGTGGCACGGGATACATGCGGACGTGCATTGTCCTGTTGGAACAGCAAGTTCCCTTGCCGGTCTAGGAATGGTAGAACGATGGGTTCGATGACGGTTTGGATGTACCGTGCACTATTCAGTGTCCCCTCGACGATCACCAGAGGTGTACGGCCAGTGTAGGAGATCGCTCCCCACACCATGATGCCGGGTGTTGGCCCTGTGTGCCTCGGTCGTATCCCGTCCTGATTGTGGCGCCCACCTGCACGGCGCCAAACACGCATGCGACCATCACTGGCACCAAGGCAGAAGCGACTCTCATCGCTGAAGACGACACGTCTCCATTCGTCCCTCCATTCACGCCTATCGCGACACCACTGGAGGCGGGCTGCACGATGTTGGGGCGTGAGCGGAAGACGGCCTAACGGTGTGCGGGACCGTAGCCCAGCTTCATGGAGACAGTTGCGAATGGTCCTCGCCGATACCCCACGAGCAACAGTGTCCCTAATTTTCTGGGAAGTGACGGTGTGGTCCCCTACGGCACTGCGTAGGATCTTACGGTCTTGGCGTGCATCCGTGCGTCGCTGCGGTCCGGTCCCAGGTCGACGGGCACGTGCACCTTCCGCCGACCACTGGCGACAACACCGATGTACTGTGGAGACCTCACGCCCCACGTGTTGAGCAATTCGGCGGTACGTCCACCCGGCCTCCCGCATGCCCACTATATGCCCTCGCTCAAAGTCCGTCAACTGCACATATGGTTCACGTCCACGCTGTCGCGGCATGCTACCACTGTTAAAGACTGCGATGGAGCTCCGTATGCCACGGCAAACTGGCTGACACTGACGGCGGCGGTGCACAAATGCTGCGCAGCACAGCCCTCTCGCAGTGTCCGGAGCAAGTATAGTGGGTCTGACACACCGGTGTCAATGTGTTGTTTTTTCCATTTCCAGGAGTGTATTTAATTACTACTTTGCGCGCTTTTCACTGAATCCACTTCCGTATCTCGTTACGTCACTGTAATAGCCTTGTAGCAACACTGGAACTTCCATAACAATAACTTTCACATGTAGAGCTACACACAGAACAACATAACAGCTGCGCGTCCCGCGTCCCGTTCTCAACTCTGCAAAACGCGGCCGCTCGCGAAGATATTCCGCAACCAAAGCCAGCGATATGACAATACGGTTACATTCTGTGAATTAAAATTTTCTATTAATGAGATTAGGTGATCAAGGTTGTCTTCAAGGACTATTTGCAGGTTTTATCGATATCAACTATGAGTTGCATGCCCCTAATGTTTTCACAGATGTTTACGTCCCCTTTGCTTTAGTAGAAAGGAATTAGCACACTGTTTCTCCACGCTATTCGCATGTTCCCGCTTTTCAGAAAGTCATTAAACTGCTGTGCATGACATTCTTTTCCAATATCTTCACTGCTTTCCACGCATCTGAGGCTATATGGTCTGGCTCACTCGGTTGTATGATCGTAGTTTCCGGAAACTTCGACCTTCTGAAATCCTATACATTCTCTTTCCGTTCAGCGTCATCAAGGCCATCGAAACAGAGAGCTTGGTTGAATCAGCTTTTCTAGACTTTCGGTAGTTTCTGATTCGGAACCACTTAGAAGCCTTCTACAAAATCTATCTTTACATTGACGACGCAAGTCGCTATCCCGAGAGGAGAGTCATGTTGAGACAGCTAGTGTGCCCGTAGGAGTGTAATACTACTGTTTCAAAGTTGTGAACTTGCCGAAGCATAAAATCCTTTGTATTCTCTAACAACAGAGCTAATGAAACACTGATTCAGTCCAGTTATGTTAATATTTGGGAGTAACAGTGTGTAGAGATATGAAGTAGAAAAACCACGTAGGTTCAGTTTTAGGATGAGAAAACTATGGATTGTGATTCATCGATACGACTCTGGAAAACTGCAATTTATCTGCTCTTAAACAGAGTATTCCTGGAAATGCTGTATGTATGGGACCCATATCTGATCGGCCTAAGACGAATGGTGAGCGTACACGATAAAGGGCGATATGAATGGTAATATACAGTGTGAATGGTTAGAGAATGGAACATAATGTTGACAAATCTTAACTCAAAGACGCATTACATAATATTAGACCCTACATAGGAAGCTTCAAGAACAGGTTTCCAGGGCAAAATCTTCAGTTATTCTTCATTCCGCAATATATGGATCGATGCAGACCATAAGAGCAAAGCGAAGGAAGCTACAACTCGCACAGAGGGGCACATGCAGACATCCTTCTTCCGACGACAGAACGGGAAGAAACTTGAATGTATGGCGATATTAAAAGTACCTTCTAGCACATATTTCACTGTGACTCGCAACGTACAGATATAGAAGTGGAGACGATAAAATTTAATTCTTTCTCACCAGACAGGACGCCAGAGTGGTATTTATATTTGAGGCTATACCTCCAACACGGGACATGTTTTTAGTCGTTTAGTGTCAGTTGGACCTATCTGGTCCCTTCCTCTGCATACTGGATTTTTTTTCGAAGCACATAGCGATTACAACTGCATGCCTGCGAACGCTCCTACTACACCGGGAACAAAAAAAGTAAGGCAAACAAAATGGGAGGAGGGAAGAAATGAAACTTCGCGTTTTGACAGGATATGTGACATTATTTCAGCGATTAGAAAATAGTCGCATTTACGAAGAATTTGATAGTGTAAGCACACTTCTCACTACCCCGTTGCCCCACGCCTGAATTATAGGGGGGATCACAACGTTTGAATCACGGATTTACTCCGAACTTTGTACAGTTTTAGGAGGCCATTGAAATAGCATAATGTGCGAGTAGTAAGGTCACTTCTCCGGCAATTTCGAGAAAATCGGACGAGAAGTTTTTGCTACTGTTATGTGGCTTATGTATCTGTGCGTAGTTGCCGGACGCTATAGTTCATGGCGGTCAAGTGATCCGCGTTCCATCTTCTGATGAGTAACGTGTATGACGCGACGGTTAAATTCCCGCTCAAACTAAATTACTAACGTATTTTTCTCATCACTGATCACACTATTTAATTTATACGATGTTTGAGATGCAATATAATGAAAGAAAGCACTGGTATTGGCATCAAGTTTCAGTTTATGTTTTCCATGTCTGTATGACAAATACCATCCTGCAACGTGTGATGTCGAGGGCACATCCGACGAGCAGTTGCACATTACTCTCGCGGTATGTCACATTGTGACTTTCTACACTACTGATCGAAAATAACGTCATTCGCATCATTATTTATGGAGGTTTGACTAGGCCTTACCAAGCCTATCCTTCGTCCTTAAAAATTTAAATGTAAATAATAAAAATTCTAATAACCTATTAAATTCACTTGAACTTCATGAAAATGCACGTGTTGTTTTTTTCATTATATTATCTCTCAACGTCATACAAATTAAATAATGTGATCAGTGATGGAAAAGAAGTGTCAGCGGGATTCGTACCATCGCCTCGTCCACGACGCTCTTGCAGCGAGCGAACTCTAACCACCACATCAGAATCATTTCTTACGGCGAGCAACTAAACACAGATACGCTGCTGGCCATTAAAATTGCTACACCACGAATATGACGTGCTACAGAGGCGAAATGTAACGGACAGGAAGAAAATGATGTGTAAATGATTAGCTTTTCAGACCATTCACACAATGTTGGCGACGGTGGCGACACCTACAACGTGCTGACATGAGGAAAGTTTCCAAACGATTTCTCATACACAAACAGCAGTTGACCGGCGTTGCCTAGTAAAACGTTCTTGTGATGACTCGTGTAATGAGGAGAAATGTGTACCATCTCGTTTCCGACTTTGATAAAGGTCGGATTGTAGCCTATCGCGATTGCGGTTTATCGTATCGCGACATTGCTGCTCGCTTTGGTCGAGACCCAATTACTGATAGCAGAATATGGAATCGGTGGGTTCAGAAGGGTAATACGGAACGCCGTGCTGGATCCAAACGGCCTGGTATCACTAGCAGTCGAGATGCCAGTCATCTAATCCGCATGGCTGTAACGGATCGTGCAGCCACGTCTCGATCCCTGAGTCAACTGATGGGAACGTTTGCAAGACGACAACCATCTGCACGAACAGTTCGACGACGTTTGCAGCAGCATAGACTATCAGCTCGGAGACCATGGCTGCGGTTACTCTTGACGCTTCATCACAGAAAGGAGCGCCTGGTATGCTGTACTCAACGACGAACCTGGGTGCACGAATGGCAAAACGTCATATTTTCGAATGAATCCAGGTTCTGTTTACAGCATCATGACGGTCGCATCCGTGTTTGGCGACATCGCGGTGAACGCACATTTGAAGCGTGTATTCGTCTTCGCCATACTGGCGTATCACCCGCCCTGATAGTATGGGATGCCATTGGTTACACGTCTCGGTCACCTCTTGTTCGCATTGACGGCACTTTGAACAGTGGTCGTTACATTTCAGATGTGTTACGACTCGTGGCTCTACCGTTCATTATATCCCTGCGAAACCCTACAATTCAGCAGGATAATGCACAGCCGCATCTTGAAGGTCCTTACGGGCCTTTCTGGATACAGAAAATGTTCGACTGCTGCCCTGGCCAGCACATTCTGGAGGTCTCTCACTAATTGAAAACGTCTGGTCAATAGTGGCCGAGCAACTGGCTCTTCACAATACGCTAGTCACTACTCTTGATGAACTGTGGTATCGGGTTAAAGCTGCCTCTTCACGCCATCCAATCTCTGTTTGATTCAATGCCCAGGCATATCAAGGCTGTTATTACGGCCAGATGTGGTTGTTCTGGGTACAAATTTCTCAGGATCTGTGCACGCGAACTGCGTGAAAATGAAATCACATGTCAGTTCTAGTTTAATTTATTTTTCCAATGAATACCCGTTTATCATTTGCATTTCTTCTTGGTGTAGTAATTTAAATGCAAGTAGTGTCGATTAACCACTTAATAGACACGGAAAACTTCTCTTGCGATTTTTTCGGAATTTCCAAAGTAGTGCACGTTACTTCTTGGACAGGCGTGTGTGTGTGTGTGTGTGTGTGTGTGTGTGTGTGTGTGTGTGTGTGTTTTCCTAAGGGACCAAACTGCTGAGGTCATCGGTCCTTTCACTTACACATTACTCAAACTAATGTATGCTAAGAACGACACACACACACACACACACACACACACACACACACACACACACACACACACAAACGCGCGCGCTCGCCCGAGGGGGGAATCGAACCTTCGGCGGGAGGGGCCGCGTATTCCGTGACATGGTGTCTCTAACCACTCGGCTAATATTCACACATTGAGTTATTTTAACGGTCTACTGAAGGTGTACAGATCCTGAAATAAATGCGTGATCCGAAGCTCGTGGGCTCTCCTTGTTAGTAGCATGCGCTAATTCGGTTGCGAAGGGGTCTTAAAGCGGTTGTACCCTCTCCTGAGGCAAGTCGGCCCGCAGCTGTTGCAACTGGACCTCGATATCCTACATACTGGCTATGCGAGGTCTAAACTGGTCTCATATGTGTTATATATCTTGCTAGACACTGGACTACCTCAACATCAAGCACATCATTAAGCCAGGCGCCATGTATGGACAGGCACTGTTCTGCTGAAGAAATGACACGACTATACCGTACCACATGAGACCGCATGTGACGTACGGTTTTACCGTCAAAGTGGTGACCATGAAGGTCAATAACTTAAAACGCGAGCATAATCATAAATTTAAAAGGAAAGCTTTATCTTAAAACAGTTCTTTAGTTAGGCTGAAGTAAAGAAGGTAAAATCAAATCAGATGAAGGCCAAACACTTCAATCTCCAAAACAATAATTTTTTTAATACCAAAGTCCTCACGTGAAACAGTTCTTTAACTTAGAGTGAAGGCCTCAAGAACAAACAACTGAAACTCAAACCGGCTAAACGCCGAACAGTTAAAAATTCAGTAGGTTGAAGTAAACAAATTAAATTCAAATCGGCTGAAGGCTCAAGACTTAAAATTCAAAAATGTTTTACAATGCGCAAGGGCTTATGTGAAACAGTACCTTAAACTAGGCTGAAGGCCTTAAGAGTAAAACAACTCTAATATAAAACACACAAACTGCTAGAAGACATATAAGTACCACCAACAAGAACAAATTTTAAAAAAAGGCAGTACACACAAGGGCGCCCAGATGTTCCAGGGTCGGCCTGTAATTCAAACACTAACGCTCGCTTATGTGAGACAGGCAGCTAGGCCAACCATTAACGATCTGACGACAACCCAAGTGACCTACAGTCAGCCGACCCACCGACAAGGTAACTTCGACTTCATCCGAAAAGTGCACAACAGGAAGTTCAACGGTACAACGTAGAAAATATTGGCGCCCACAACCAATCGTACACGGAGCTGTCAAACTACGCACCGTGCTGGACAGCAACAACACGATGAGGAAATTACTCTGCCTGAAATTTACGTCAACGCCCAGGGCAGGGCAGGGCAGGTAACGGCCACAAGGCAGAAGATTCCGCTGGTGCACTTCAGTTCAGATAACCAAAATATAGTGAACTCCACCAGATTTTTCCAGCTTGAAAACCACGTTATTGGTAGCGGTAATATCCCAGTACGCCGACAACATGTCTGTCACAAAGCGTCGGGCGAGTCATGGCGGTCCGGACCTCACCGCTGCCGCGTCCCGACTGAACTTGTGGCGCGTGCCAACACTGCGAGGCCCGAACTGCTGGCACGTTCGAACTGACTCGTCGACACATGACGACCCGGAAGTAAGCAGTCCAGCAAAGATAATATGGCAGGGCTTATATCGATATGTGCTACTGCTGCAGCTCACGGGCAGGCAAAGCAGCAACTCAGTGACACAAGTAATTGAAACTAACATAACGAGGTGGCAATACGGCAAAAGCAGGACGTTAAATAAGAGATGGTACGAACACGAGCCACGTACGGCTCCTATAGGCTTTTCCACAACGGCACAGAACTTTGTAGACATCAGGCTTACTCAAACCCGAATCACCCTTCACTGAGCCCAGTAGCTCTCTATTCTTAGCTGGAGGACAGAATACACTTTTAATAACAAATCTATTTCAAATTCTTCCTATTTTTAAAGATATGCTTCCTGCGAAGTAGGAACCCCACTCATTTGCTAGTAATTTCTGGTGGTTTCAGCGAGAGTGTAATCGGTAGAGCAAATAATCGTTCAAATGGCTCTGAGCACTATGTGACTTAACATCTAAGGTCATCAGTCCCCTAGAACTGAGAACTACTTAAACCTAACTAAATTAAGGACATCACACACATCCATGCCCGAGGCAGGATTCGAACCTGCGGCCGTAGCAGTCGCGCGGTTCCGGACTGAAGCGCCTAGAACCGCTCGGCCACCGCGGCCGGCTGTAGAGCATGACTGATGAGATTGTCGGTATAACCATTCTGCTTTTATATGATCCAGTTTCGGTGTCAAGCTATCTGCATCCGAGGTGGCATAAGCTCCTTCTACCAATGCACGAAGGACCTCTCTGCGTTGATACGACGGGTAACAACTTGATGCATAAAGATATCGGTCCATATGCGTGGCCATAGGGTAAACTCTGTGTAATAATGTCCCACCATTCCTCCTGTAGACCAACACATTTAAAAACGAAAGTTTTCTATCCTTTTCAGCTTCTATCTTGAACTTAATATTGGTATGCAGACAGTTAAAATGATTTAGGAAACAATCGAAAGCATCCCCATGTGGCCATACCGTAAACGTTTCGTCGACGTATCTCCAACAACAGGTTGGGAGAGTCCATCATCCCCCATAGCCACGAATTTGTTTATGGAAGATTTTTAGGACGTGGCACTGAAGATGGTTCTTAAAACCATGCCAAATTATCTCAAATTGGCGCGCTGGATCCTCAGTATCCTGATCTGGTCGTAGAGTCCTGTCTATAAGGAGAAACTGTAGCCGTGTGTGGGTGGGCATTATCTTGGTGAAAAGTAAGCCCAGGAAGTCTTGCCACGAAGGGCAACAAAACGAGGCGTGGAATATCGCCGATGTACCGCTGTGCTGTATAGGTGCCGCGGAATGCAACCAAAGAGTTCCTGCTATCAAAATAAATGGCACCCGAGACCACCATTCCTGGTTGTCGGAACGTATGGCGGGTGACACTCAGGCTGGTAGTCTACCGCTGTCTCTAACGTCTCCGGGCACGCCTTCACAGATCATCAGGGCTCAGTTCGAAGCGGAACTCATCGCCGAAGGCAATTCAACTCCAGTCAATGGGACTCCAGGCCGAGGACGTGTCTGGAGATGCCCCAAACAGCGGTGCCATGCCAACCTCACTGTCGCCTGCCATACGGTCCGACAACCAGGAGTGATGGTCTGATGTGCCGTTTCCATTCATAGCAGGAACACTTCACTTGTCACCCACGGCACCACTACAGGACAGCGGTACGTCGACGATGTTCGATGCCCCGTTTCATTGCCCTTCATGACAAGCCATCCTGGACTAGCATTTCACCAGGACAATGCTTGTTCACACAAGTCGAGAGTTTCTACTGCTTGTCTTCGTGCTAGCAAAATACATACATACATACATATATTAATCATTGTTCCATAGACCATGAATGACATTTCGTAATGATGTGGAACGTGTCACTTTTACATAAGTTTTCTTTACACAAAATAATTAATTTTTTTACGGTTACTGCTTCATATCTAAGAATTCATCTATTGAGCAGAAGAAGTTGTCATTCAGAAATTCTTTTAATTTGCTTTTAAATGTTGGTTGTCTGTTAGACTTTCAATGCGATTTGGCGCAACATAATTCACCACTTTCTGTGCCAAAGTGAGATTTAATGCAGAATAGTGAATATCATCCTTTCTTATAGTGTTGTAGCTATGCAATTCGCTGTTATTTTTGAATTGTGATGGGTTATTAATGGCAAATTTCATAAGTGAATATTTGTATTGCGAAGGTACAGTGAATATACCGAGTTCCTTAAATAAATGTCTGCAAGGAGCTCCAGCTATTATTCTCATTACATGCTTTTGTGCAATGAATACTTTCTCTCTAAATGACGAATTGTCCCAAAATATGATGCCATATGAAAACAATGAATGAAAATAGGCATAGTAGGCTAATTTACTGATATGGAAATAGCATAAGTAGCTGAATCTAACCGTTTCAGCAGATCTTCGATGTGTTTCTTCCAATTCAATATCTCATCAATGCACACAACCAGATAGTTTGAGTATTCCACCTTAACAACTGACTTCCGTTCGTAGTCTATACATTTATCAATGGTGTTATTCCATTTACTGTACAGAATTGTATAAACTGTGTTTTCTCAAAATTTTATGAGAGTCCATTTGCAGAGAACCACTTAATAATTTTCTGAAAGACATTATTTGCAATTTCCTCAGCTGATTCATTTTTTGGTGTAATTACTATATTTGTATCATCAGAAAAAACAACTAACTTTGCATATTCATGAATATGGAGTGGCAAGTCATTAATATACATTATGAACAACAAGGGACCCAACACTGAAACTTCTGGGACACCATTCTTGATACCTCCCCAGTTAGAGGACTCTGCTGGTTTTTGAAGACTATCTGTACTGTGAATTTCAAACTTCTGCACTCTTCCAGTTAAGTATGAATTAAACTATTTGTGCACTGTCCCATTCATACCACGATACTTAAGTTTATCTAGAAGAATTTCATGATTCACACAGTCAAAAGCCTTTGAGAGATCACAAAATATCACAATGGGTGATGTTCGGTTATTCATTGCATTTAATATTTTATCAGTAAAAAAATATATAGCAATTTCTGTTGAAAAGCCTTTCTGAAAACCAAATTGACATTTTGTTAGTACTTCTTTTTAAAGAATTTTGGATAAAGCTGTCAGAAGTGAGATTGGGCGGTAGTTCTTAGCATCAGATCTATCCAATTTTTATGCAATGATATAACAATAGCATATTTCAGTCTATCTGGAAAAATTCCCTGTTTCAGTGAGCTACTACATACATGACTGAGAATCCTACTTATTTGTTGGGAACAAGCTTTTAATACTCTGTTTGAAATGCCATCAGTTCCATGTGAGCTTTTACTTTTGAGTGAATTTATTATTTTCCTAAAACACTTGCCAGCCAGCAATGTCGCCGCATCTCTACCCTATTCGCAACATTTAGAGCATTATGTCCAGGACCCTCCAACTAGCTCGTAATTTTGACGTTCTAACACGCAAACTGTACAGAATGTGGTAAGATATTCCGCAGGAGGACATCCATCAAGTCTATCAGTCATTGTCAAGCGGAATAACTGCTTACACAAAGGGCCAGAGGTGGACCAACGTGTTATCGACTAGCCTTTGTTTAAAACAATGGATAGTGAAGGAGACTATATTATTCATGACTTAAGTCTCTTTTTGTGTGCAACTGTTGTGTATATTAAACTTATGTACAAACGCTACGAACTTATCTACCAACCTAATACTGTTTTCGTGGTTTGTGACTGTGGAAGTTGTTATTACATTTTTCTTAATAGTCGCCTTATAAAAGCCGACACAAACTTCAGACTTAAGATTAAATGCCAGTTGGTTTGCACATGTTTTACAGACAGACAAAAGTGATATATAGAGGAAAAGAACGTGCAACCACTCCAAGAAACACACCACTGCAGCTGAAGAATTCACAGTGACGCTAATCTTCCTTTCAGTACCTCAAATTTTTAGCTAAAATCATTTGAAATAAATTTTAACTATTTGTCACGGATGCCATCTATCGATTCATAACGTTTTCATACATCAAGGAACGTTAGGAATTTCTAGTTTCTTATGTTTTCAGACGGCAATCGAACCTCTTCCTGTAACATATTATTTGGGTAATAATTTATGCATAGTAATAAATCACTGTGATAAAAGTCCTTATTTAATCTACCACCATCAATAGGTTCACAGCCACGGAGAGAGAGAGAATGTAAAATGAACACTAATTGTGCTTTTGAACACCCTCTTGTGCAAAACACAATGTTCTTTCTCTGTTTACTCCCACAAATTTCGACACCTATGCGTCATCTTCTATGGATGTCGATTTATTTCTGTAAAATATCATTCAAAGTTCATTGCTGTTGTTGTTCTGTTTTAGAACTGGAAGAACATCACTTTCATTTTGTTTAATTTGTTCCGTTTGCTGATTTGAACTGCATTCAGTTATTACTGGTTTTCCTCTTGAGTGTACGGAAGTTTGATTGAACTTAACATCAGATGCGTTTTGCTTTTATTTATAAGGCGTCTTCCGTGGTTATCGGTGTTTCTTTACATATTCTCAAACCACTACTTTTTCCCTCCTTGCAGAAAGACGGAACGGGCATGGATGTGTGTGATGTCCTTAGGTTAGTTAGGTTTAAGTAGATCTAAGTTCTAGGGGACTGATGACCTCAGATGTTGAGTCCCCTAGAACTTAGATCTACTTAAACCTAACTAACCTAAGGACATCACACACATCCATGCCCGAGGCAGGATTCGAACCTACGACCGTAACAGTCGCGCGGTTCCGGACGGAGCACCTAGAACCGCTAGACAACCGCGGCTGGCCATTTTTTTGAACCAAAGACGGAAGACCAGTAATAACTAATTCTAACAGCTGCTAGGGAACACGCTAATGCAAACAAACGCACTATGAAACTATACTACTTGTAAAAGTGTATTTCTACAAGTCGGCTTGTTTCTGTACTTTTTATTGTTTTCACAGTTCGTAATCTGAAAGCAGTCATAAAGAAATTTGGTTATTTTTGAAAACACTTTTTCGTGAGTAGTGGTCGTGTGTCTCATCGTACTTACGATCTTGGTCCAGTTGTGCATCTTTGCTAAGTTTTCTGTTGCGAATATATACACTGCACCTTTTTATGTTTCACCCTCACCTATTTTCACACGGTTTTTGAACTTCTATAGGTGATGCTAATATGGAAATTTCATTTTATTTTCACGTAAAGAACTGAGTATTTTTTTATACGTCCCATATTTAGCAGTTTCGTAATACAAATACTGGATGATAAATTAGGAGTATCTTGAAAAAAAAATGAAGTTTTGAGAAACTTGGATATTATGAAGTTTATGCGGGAGCAATAAAAGGTCAGATACCCCGAAGTTTACCTTATTAAATTACGCTGCAACCCGGATGGCAGTGGAAACTCTTGGGTCAGCAGATGTTAAACTTATTTTGCGTGGGTAAACGGTGAAAGTTCCGCTGCCACGGCATTTGCGTGAAATATGCGCATTTTCTTAACTCTCCGCCGCTTGAATATTTACTCGTGTTTTACCGACCCGTCGAGCAGAATACCCGAAAAACTGAGCGAGTCAGTCCATGCTTTCAGACCGTGGGCGGTCGCACAAAATTTATGTTAAGCGGTCGTTAACCATTATAACGAACGTGTATAAGTTCAACTTCCAAGAATCTTTCTTCCTGCAGTATAAACGGTCTGCAACTGGCAGTTCAGGAGGACACATGGAACTTTCCTGCTTCCCACTAGTCAGGGAAATAGTTATTATCTTTTGCTCATTGCTTGTCTATTGCAATTTCAATAACTTGTTGATTTCACCTTTTCTTTGAAACTTGGACCACATGCTGTTCAGCGTTCTCTCGAAATAAGTCCCACCAGGCGTAAAATTATATGCTATTATATAAATACTCGTCCCGCTCGTAGTTTAACATTATTACCAAAAATCTCGAAAGTTCTTGACCAATTTACTACAAATTTTTTACACAGCTGTCTATAAACAATTTAACAGACATATATTGCATATTTTCAGTACGAAGGACAAGACGTTGTTTGAGATTCTTACCAAACCGCGTGAAAGTTCTTGACCGACTTACTTCAGTTTTTACACGATGTTTTACTAAACGTTCGGACTACAATTTTTAAACTATGTATTGTATATAAATATATTTGTAATATGTGAGGAGGAAAAGTTTTTAGCAAAAGATTCGAAAAGTGTTTTACCGATTTACTTCAAGTTTTTACACGATGTTTTACTAAACGTTCGGACTACAATTTTTAAACTATGTATTGTATATAAATATATTTGTAATATGTGAGGAGGAAAAGTTTTTAGCAAAAGATTCGAAAAGTGTTTTACCGATTTACTTCAAGTTTTCACACAGAACTCCAACAAAATGTGGACAGCCATAGACTATATTTTCCTAAGTATATGTAGTATATAAATGTATATAAAATACAATAGGCAAACGTTGTTGGCAAAGATTTTGAGAACTTCGTGATAGATTTACTTCAAAATTCGCACCGTACTCTCATACACATTGAGACAGATATAGCCTACATATCTTTTAACCAACGCTGTACAGATTTTTTCTTACAACCGACTGTGAGAAAAAAATGCTGTGCTATGGAAACACATTGTTCAGTTTTCTTTCTTATCTTTTAGGATAGCTAATATACACTGACGAAAAAAAATCCCAACACGAAAAGGGCGTTGTGTGGCATAAACGAAAGTTGGTAGGATTGTTTTTACATCTGAAAAATGTTGTGTACATCCTAAGTGGCACAGGAGGCTCGCTAGGAGCGCCACTGTGAGGATGCAAACCAGGCTTGCCTTCAATATGCGATGTAACACTCATGAGTTTCAGTTACCTTTGAGATTGGACTTGGTGGGTTGATGTTACTCAAGAACGGCTTTAAGGTGTAGAGGACAAGGAGTTATTTTTGGGAAATATGGTGCGAAATTGTGATTTAGTGTGTTTCAGACGGCAGACGGCGGACGAAGGCTGGCCAGTGCGTTATGCGGGTGACACAGTTTTGCAACGAGCGTCGGTATGTGTGTAGGTGCGTACGTGCGTGGCAGCCATCAGAATGCAGCATTAGCAGAATTACGCAGGAGCGAGCCGCGTGTGGCGCGGTCGCGTTAGCCAACTCCTCGAGAACCTTGTAATAAACACGCCGCCATGTAATCGGCGGATTCAGCAACAGTCTCTACTATCTAAGGGCATCATAGGTTGGCGTCGGCATTCGGTTAGACCGATTGGGCGTTCGGTCGATGTCACGTCGTCGTCATCAGTGACGCTGTTCCTGAGGACCGGCCGGCGGAGGGCGTTGCCCGCTGCTGCACCGGCGACTCCTGGCGTCGTCGCGAGCCACAGCGTCTGCAGGAGGCGCGCTGGGCCGGGCCTCATGCCGCTAACCTCCTACCGCCTACAGCCGCTGACCAAGCGCGCTGTCGCGTACCTGGGCTGTGTGCATCAGCAAATCTCCACCACGACACGAGCGGTGGGGCTGAGCTACCGGAAAATGTATTGGAAGAACAAACAGTAAAGAGGAAGATTGCTAAGAACAGCCACATTCTTCTACCCAGCCACGCCCTGCAACCACGACCACGTCACCCGCTCCGGTCATCCTGTTACTAAGGCGTCAAAGACGCCATTATCAACACTGTAGTGACTTTTAAATAGCTCGTGTAACAACGCTACTCCATGTTGCTTCTGTGATATTTCGGAAAGACTTTGTAGGAATGCAGCCACTGTACTTGACTGCTGGCAGCATTGGTCACGAGAATGTACGGCTGCAAGAAGTCCGGGCTCTGGATGGCCACGTGGCAGTACGAAAAGGGAAGACCGTCCTGTTCGGTGCATGGCCTTGGTGCATCGTATACTGCATCTGCAGCAGCTATTTGAGCAGCAAGTCACAGCACAGTGACACAACGACTGTTATAAATCGGTTTCTTTGAGATCAGCTCAGAGCCACACGCCCTTTATCCTGCATTCCGGTGATTCCAAACCGCCGCCATTTGCGACTTCAGTGGTCTCAAGCGAGAGTTCATTTGGGGGAGGAGGGGGGGGGGGGCACGGAGTGAAGTATGTTGGTTTTCTGTTGAAAGCTGGTCCTACTTCGGTGCCAGTGATGTTCTTGTGTTGGTTAGGTGGGGCAAAGTTTGTGGCCTAAAACCAACGTTTCTGCGTGGCAAACGCAGTTCACCTACATCTGGAGTTAGTGTCTGGGGTCCGATTTCTCAGCGCAGCAGGACCACTCTCGTGGTCATCCCACGCACCCTGACTGCGTCGGTGTGGTTATTCGACCTCTTGTGCTGCCATTCATGAACGACATTCCAGTCGGTGTTTTCAAACATGACAACGCTCGCCCAACATACAGTTGTTACAATCTAATGTTCTCTGCAAAGATACGACATGTTTCCTTGCCCTGTTAGATCACCAAATCCTTCCCCAGTCGAGCAGATATCGGACATCATCGGGCGATAACTTCAGCGTCACACACAAACAATATGAAACTATCCTTATATTGACAGACCAAGTGCAACAGGCATGGAACCCTATCCCACAAACAGACGTCTGGCATCTGCACATTTGCAAGCTTGCATTCAACATTATCACACCGGTTATTAATGTACCAGTATTTCACATTTGCAATGGCTTATCTAGCGCTTACATTAACCTATGATCTTGCAGTGTTAATCACATATCTGACCTAGACAAATGTATTCCCGAAATATCATTACTGTACATTAATTATCTTACGGTACTGCCATTTTTCCGCCAGTGTAGTTAACTCACGCGTTTTACCCGTATTTGTTTTTGGAGTGTGCGTACTTATCGTTATAACAGGGTGTCTAAGCAGCTCCGATACAATTGCGCAGCTTGGTTCGTTTTGTGTTTATTTGCAGTGTAAGTGATGTAAAAATAGGATTTCAACACGATGGACAGTGGATTGGAGCGTTATCGAGTTGAATGATCTCACAAAACTAGTTGTAGGAAAACAGATCCAGGCTGAGATCCGTTGGAAGGATCTTAGGGAAATGTAATTCATCCGCGAATGAATGAATCCCAGGATAGTAGCAAAGCATATTCTTACGTATTGCTCATCATTTCCGACCCTGACCGGGTTGAAGCAATAGAACACACACGTTAGATCTGTTAGTATCCGAGGGTCATAGAGAGAACACGTTAGAGGTACTCGGGCTCCTGGTAACAGCCCCAGCAAGGACGTGAGTTGGCACCGCCTTCTGACGAGTGTTTATAGCTAAAAACCGCAGCAAGGCTACTGCAGCCAGTTGTTGGAGTCACGAACGATGGCGGAATAATTTTGGCTGCTCCTGCGCACCTACATAACACACACGCCGACAGACAATCAGTGTTCAATAGCGTTCTGAGCGTTCTGTTCTGAATGCTGTAGCTAATCCGAGCATCAAACGTGATCCTAGCTTGCTCTCTGATGGACTTCTATTTCATTTGTTGAGAGTTGTCATCGCTGATGGTGGTAAGAGATTTTTGCGTAATCAGGCGAGAGATGTAATTTGCAGGATATACGCTGCCTACAGCAACTGTCGCTTGGAATCGTCAACAATGCAACTCCCGTCTGTGCCTCGACATGTCATCGTTCATGGACCGGACTATAGTAACTAAAGCCTTAGTTAGGCTCCACTGGACAGGAGAGTTTCGATCGTGCTTTATCTACATTTGTGGTTGCATTTTTCATCTTGGATAACTGTATGTGCTTCCAAACTACTTGGCTACGCTCTAGACTGGTGCTGGCTGTTCAGTCTGGTCTACACATAACATTTTGTTGCCAGTCTTATATGATCAAGCAAGAATGATGGCAAGACTGATACAAATGATGCAGCTTCACTACTCAAACTTTCGCTCAGTCTTTTCCTCAGTCGTGGAGGAAGAACAGCCAGTGGAAACGGTCGCGCTGTGTTCTCTTAAACTGAAGAAGGAAACAGACTACACGTCTTTCACCATGGTGCCGGGATGGTTATTGAAGATGTTCACCTAAGTGAATTTTTTCCGAGAACTACAGCAGGAAGAAAGAGATTGGCGAAATTACTTACGTATGGACGTCATAACGTACTGTGAACTCTTAAAGGTTGTAATAGCGAAACTGAAAAATATCAAAGTGCCATGAGGTACCGTCCATTACGAGAGACTCACCACAACGTTAAGGTTTTTACCGACTAGCATGAAAGAGAAGGATCATGATTTTGTGTAATTTCATATGAGGGATGCAATAAATTACGGCTGTTGACCAAGAAAATTAAACCTGATTTTTATTACTTTATTCCTTCTCGCAATTTTTATGTCTGAAAGTGATTTTCGAAGTTAAAGAAGGGAAATAGATCTAAGTACCACAAAGAAGGCTTATAAATTTCTTCCGTTCATTTGCAGATCTTATGGACGATTTTATCTTCGCACTCTCTTTGCTGTCAACTATTCAAAATGAATTGACCTTTTTTCTGTCGTCGGCCGTTGTGGCAGGGGTTCTAGGCGCTTCAGTCCGGAACCGCGCTGCTGCTACAGTCGCAGATTCGAATCCTGCCTCGGGCATGGATGTGTGTGCTGTTCTTAGGTTAGTTAGATTTAACTTTGGTACAGTTCCATGAACTCCGCGAAAAATTGTTGAACCCAGTGGTGCACGTCTGCCATTTTCTTTCACCTCGACACTCACTAAAGTCACAATTGGAACCTCTAGCGTCACCGAGAGTAGGCCGGAAGCAGAACTGACGTGCGTCTATAAGCACGGACTTACACAACTCTTGCATGTACACAAAGCTCCAGCCCATCACGCTTTTGCAACTTTGTCAAACTTCATTCAGTCATGCAAGATCGTCATACTCACATCTACATGTAACATTTAATGCAAAAGATTTGGCATGTTCATGCAAGGCTGACGTCAAAACGTTGGGTGTAGATCAGGCTTCAGTTTACCTCGTAATCTCTGCTGTCATTAATCTTCAGAACTATAATAATAATAATAATAATAATAATAAATGCAATTGAGACTGTTTTTGAATCATACTAATCACTGCTTCTCTCCACAACCATGTTGTCCAAAAATCTGTGTAATCTACCAAGTGAAGTAGTCGGAGATTTAAAGACTTTTAGCAAAATTAGAACTGCAATCATGAAATTGAATACGAGAATACTATTTAACAGGAAATGCTTGCAACAGAAAATTGTTGCAAATTATGCTAAGAATATAATCAATAAGAAATGTTATGTAACAAATTTTATTCAAAGGAAAAGTACTATCCTTTTTATGAAAATCGAAATTAGGATGGCATTTAGACAGAAAGATGAACTGAATAGTAGGATGTATAAATTACATCTTCAGATAAGTAACTCTCTGTCACCATTTATATTTTAGCTTATCCTTAACGGGTGTTATAAAAATTAGATCAATCTAGGAAAGAAATTATAGAGAAAGAGGAAAAGAAAGTACAGGCAGTGACAAAAGATCAGGTCCTTCCTAAATTTGAACCATTTGAACATCATGATAAAATTTACCCGAGGTTCGCTTATCTAACTAATATTAATTTCTCTCCAGCTGAATTAACCCTTCTTAATAAAGGTCTATAATATAACAACCCTTCATCTATCAACGACAATAATAGGAAGCGAATTATTGCCGAGGTAAAAATGGGAAATAGAAAAGCCAAACTAAAGAGGCATGATACATATAAAATAGAGCTAGAAACTGAAGAAATGCTACAAAAAGAGAAAGACAAAGGTGAAAAAAGAAGTAGACACGAAATAGGAATCCTTATGTCCATTAATAGTAGACTAGCTACTAATAAATCGATAATTACAAAAGCAGATAAAGATAAAAACTCTACTTGTTATTACTGAAGATAATTATATATCAAAAAGTGAAGAATTTTGTCAAGAAAATGACATTAGTGTAATTAATAAAGACCCTTTATTTAAATTTCAAGCGAGAATTCGTGAAATGGTGGACGAAAGTGAAAATTTATTCTCTCCTAAGGAGAAATTATCTCTCAAAGTGATGAACCCACAAATACCTAGTCTCAGGGCCCAAATAAAATTACATAAGCAAGATTGGCCTATACGACCAATAGTTAATAACATAGGATGCCCTTCTTACACTCTTAAAAAGAAACTGCATATGCTTTTAAAATAGTTCTATACATATAACGAGAATTTTTCAGTGTTGTTGTTGTTGTTGTTGTTGTTGTTGCTGCTGCTGTTGTGGTCTTCAGTCCTGAGACTGGTTTGATGCAGCTCTGCATGCTACTCTATCCTGTGCAAGCAGATAACGATAATAAATAATATTTCAGTGATAAATACCTATAAGTAAGTAACAGGAATACGTAATAATACGATACCGATAACAGCCATATTTGCCACATTAGACATTAGAAACTTGTATACCAATGTTCTGGTGCAGAAACAATCGAAATTATTAGAGAAAACCTTATACGCCATAAGGTCCTTAATTACGATGAAATAACTGAATTAATGAATCTTCCTGAGACAACCTTAAGTTTTAACTATTTTTCGTTTAATGATCAGATACATCAGCAAAAAGACGGCCTAGCTATGGGAAATTCACTGGCAGGAACGATAGCCGACATTTTCGTCAATAATAAAGAAGTTATGTTTTTGAAAGATCATCCGCGCATACGCCAGAAAATTATATACTATAAGCGATATGTTGATGACATCATTTGACGGTACAATAGAGGAGATAAATAATTTGACTGAAATGTTGAACAGCATACACATGAACATGAACAACATAATCTATAAATTATTTAGGCCTAACGATAATGGACACAACAACTTTGGCGCCTGTCGGAAACCTACCCTGCAAAGTCATGCCACCCAAAGCTTTCTTCTTCACAATGATACATAGGTTGAATAGAATAACATTAACGCCAGAACAGAGACAGAAAGAGATTAACATATTAAAGCAAATCGCGATATCTAATGTATATAATGCAAATACAGTAGAGACGATACAACAGAAAATACACGTCAGACAGCCGAAAATACCCGAAAGGAGAACTTTTGCGAAGATGCTGTATATGGGGGCTATTTCAGATAAGATAAATAAACTTTTCAAGAGTTCGGATGTTACGATTGCGTTCTCTACAAATACCATAGCCAATAGTCTTAGGAATAGTATAGGAGATGTTAAAAACAAGATGCTTGCTAAATCAGGAATTTATAAGTTGACTTGTAAGGATTGTAGCAAAATTTACATCGGGCAAACAGAGAGAAGTTTTAATACCAGATTTAAAGAACATTCTACTGGAACGGCACGTAATAAATCACTCTTCGGACAGCATTTACATATGTAAAAACATGCAGAAATCAATATAAGGGAAAATCTGAAGATACTGCATATAACCTAAAAAGAACCTATGATGGATATTCTAGAGAGCCTGGAAATTGTTATACATAGTAAGCGGAATCCGGCAGCGATGCTGAATGAACAAATAGTCACGCAAAAATTTTTTTAGAGCTATTGGAAAATATTATTTGTACACAATGATGCTACTTTTCCTTTTATTATTTTAATACTTTAATTCCTTTAGTGGGTACTACAAACGTGTCGTAAACTTTTATCCTATCTTTAGATTTTTTAGGTTATTCTTGGTTGTCAATATTTCCACAACCTCAAATAAGTAGTTAAAGGAGCCATGACACCGCGCTACGACGGCAACGGACGCCGTGGCCAGGGCGAAGATAACACCATATGAACACACCAGCCGCTACTATGACGACGGCGTCCTCACTACACAGACTGCAGGGCGCCTGATACACGCTTTGTAATCCATGACAACGGCGTCCTCACCACAAGCAGTAGAGGGCGTTGTAGTCCTTCCATATCAGCCGTTTTAGTAAATTGACTCAAAAGTTTCCTACGTAAATGTACGAATAGATATATTATAATAAAAGACAACAGTTTTTGTGTCACAGATTGTTTTGCTTTATATTATGGCACATAATGTAATATACTTCTACGAATTTTACGAGTTGACTACGGATCATTTGTTATTATTTTATAATTAACACTATAATTGTAATTCTTTTTAAATGGAATGGTTCCGTTTTCTGTTATTTACTGTCACTTAAACTTATGTTGAACCAAGGTGACTAGTAAGTACATATAATAAACTGTATTAAATGCCGTTGATCGCCGCTGGGGGTGTTGCCGTCTATTCACGTGATCTCAGTACGCTATTTAAGCCCATACGAAGGGTTCGTCACGCATAGTTTTCTGCCGTTATATGGACACGAGTGACACCACCAGCAATTGACGAATGGGTAACATATTTTAAAGTTACGTAATTTTAGCTGTTGTATAATAGAGTCTTTCTTACGGGTGTCTATAATTTCACAGCGTAAACGCCCAGAAGATGACCTGTACGTCGGTTGAAACCGGTTGGCGGTATAATAATAATAATTCCCGTGGAGGCCCGGGAAAAGAATAGGCCTCCGGTATGTTCTGACAGCCGTAAAAGGCCGCGAAAAGAACAAACCACTAATAGGGTTAACCCCCTTCAGTGTGATTACTTGGTTCCGGACAGAACTAATGAGGCCTCGGACAAGCGCTGTCATGGTTGGGAACGACGCTTGAACCTTATGCCCGTCCACAATGGTAACGACATTGATAGCTACACGGAAAATGATTTAAACCCAAATAGAGGTGTTTTTCAGGATATGCTTCCTACGGCCACTCTAGAAGGGAAACAAAGACAGAGGATGAAATGGTCAGATGAAGTTAACCGACATGTTCTGTTATTACCAAGCAACAAACTTAGGAACCAACACAACTTGATACAGATCACAACTATACACAACATTTATTATCAGATACCCAGAATTAAAATCTTGAACTGAACATCGACTAGCTGATCAGATCCGTGTAATAATCAAAAATAACAGGATACCCCAGTCAGAATTAGAAAACATCAAACAACAAGTACAACAAATATTGGAACAAAATAATGTGCAATCAGAAGAAGAAGAAAAAAATACAGTAATGGACTCAAACATCCCAGAGCAAACAAACAAAGAACACCATGCATCCATTAAACAACCAGAGAGGAAACGGAATCTTAAGACAGCCACCAGAACAAGCACAAATGGAACATGAAGTGACACACATGTTAGATATAGAAGAAAAATTTCAGCTGACATATATAGAACACAAAAACACAAATACAGACATTAGACCATTCTTGCGTAGACCACCAAATAACCCACAAGTCGAAACAACAACAACAACAACAACAACAACACCTCCTATCAACACAGTCACACACAACAAAATAAATGAAAACACAACTATAGAAGAGTTACAACTACTGGTTTACATAGGAGCACTCACTACACTAAATATACACGCTAGGCAGAGATCAGAACCAACCAACACACAGAAGAAACCCACAAACCAGCATGGCAACACAGGCTACAGATCAGAATAGAAAAACTGAGAAAAGAATCAGACAGCTAACACAATTTATAAGAAATGAAATATCAGACAAAAAACGGAAAAGGTTAGGTAAAATCTCACTATAAGAAGCGACAGAGCAATTAGATGAAAATAAGCTGAAATTACAAGCATTGGCCAAACGACTTAGAAGATACAAAAAAAGTAAAAATACAAGGAAATAAAACCAAACGTTCAAAACAAACCAAAATAAAATTTACCAGACAATAGATAACACACACATTAAAATAGACAATCCACCAAACATAACAGACATGGAACACTTCTGGAGCAACATATGGTCAAACCCAGTGCAACATAACACACATGCACTGTGGATACAAGCAGAAACAGACACATACAAGATGATACCACAAATACCAGAAGTGATAATTTTGCAACATGAAGTCATCAGAGCAATTAAATCTACACACAATTGGAAAGCCCCTGGAAAAGATAAAATAGCAAATTTCTGGCTAAAGAAGTTCACCTCAACACATCACATCTAACTAAATTATTTAACAGTTACATTACAGACCCATACACAGTCCCTGATACACTTACACAAGGAATAACATATCTGAAACCTAAAGATCAAGCAGACACAGCAAAACCAGCAAAATATCGCTCCATAACATGCCTACCAACAATATACAAAATATTAACTTCAGTCATTACACAGAAATTAATGACACATACAACACAGAAAAAATTATAAATGAAGAACAAAAAGGTTGCTGCAAAGGAGCACGAGGATGTAAAGAGCAACTGATAATAGATGAAGAGGAAACATATCAATCTAAAACTAAACAGAAGTCGCTAAACTATGCGTACATTGATTACCAAAACGCTTTTGATAGTGTACCCCACTCATGGTTACTACAGATATTGGAAATATACAAAGTAGATCCTAAATTGATACACTTCCTAAACATAGTAATGAAAAATTAAAAAACCACACTTAATATCCAAACAAATTCAAATAATATCACATCACAGTCAATACAGATTAAGCGTGGAATATACTAAGGAGACTCATTAACTCCTTTCTAGTTCTGCCTTGCTCTGAACCCACTGTCCAAAATGCTAAATAATACAAATTACGGATATAATATTACTGAAACATATCAACACAAAATCACACATTTGCTATACATGGATGATCTAATATTACTGGCAACAACAAATCAACAACTCAACCAATTACTAAAAATAACAGAAGTATTCAGCAATGATATAAATATGGCTTTTGGAAAAGACAAATGCAAGAAAAATAGCATAGCCAAGGGAAAAGACACTAAACAAGAAGATAACATATCGGATAACCACAGCGACTGCATAGAAGCGATGATCGAAACAGATGCCTATAAATATCTAGGATACAGACAAAATATAGGAATAGATAATACAAATATTAAAGAAGAACTAAAAGAAAAATATAGACAAAGACTAACAAAAATACTGAAAACAGAATTGACAGCAAGAAACAAGACAAAAGCTGTAATACTTATGCTATACCAATATTGACCTACTCATTTGGAGTTGTGAAGTGGAGTAACAAAGATCTAGAAACACACAATACACTTACACGATCACAGTGCCACAAATATAGAATACATCACTTACATTCAGCAACAGAAAGATTCATATTAAGCAGAAAGGAAGGAGGAAGGGGATTTATCGACAAAAAAAAACCTACATTATGGACAGTTAGACAATTTAAGAAAATTCTTTATAGTACGAGCAGAAACTAGCAAAATACACAAAGTAATCACTCATATAAATATATCGGCTACACCATTGCAATTTCATAACCACTTCTACAACCCTTCAGATCACACAACATCAACAGATACAAAGAAAGTAAATTGGAAAAAGAGATCACTACATGGCAAGCACCCATATCATCTAACATGGCCACACATTGATCAAGATGCATCCAACACATGGTTAAGAAAAGGCAATATATTCAGTGAGACGGAAGGATTCATGATTGCAACACAAACAAGAAACACCAGATATTACAGCAAGCATATGATTAAAGATCCCAATACCACAACAGATAAATGCAGACTTTGTAAACAAAAAATAGAAACAGTAAATCACACCACAAGTGGATGTAAAATACTTGCAAATACAGAATACACCAGAAGACATGACAATGTAGCAAAAATAATACATCAACAACTTGTCATACAACATAATCTTATAAAACAACACGTTCCCACATACAAGTATGCACCACAAAATATACTGGAGAATGATGAATACAAATTATACTAGAACAACTGGAATAGAACCATTAAAACGGATGAAACAACACCTCATAACAAACCTGACATCATACTCACCAATAAAAAGAAGAAATTAACACAACTAATCTAAATATCCGTACCCAATACAACAAATACACAGAAGAAAACAGGAGAAAAAATTGAAAAATACATCCAACTGGCTGAGGAAGTCAAGGACATTTGGCATCAGGATAAAGTTGACATTATATCAATTATACTATCAACTACAGGAGTCATATCACACAATATCCACCAATACATCATCGCAATACAGCTACATCCAAACGTATATATACAACTACAGAAATCTGTAATTGTTGATAGATATTCAATTACCCGAAAGTTCCTAAATGCAATGAAACATATCCCTTACAGTTAAAAGGAAGTCCCGCTTGATCAAGCTCCGCGTCACTTTTCATTTTTTAACCAGACATAATGTCTGAGAAAGGAAAGAAATAATTATAACAATAACAAGAACAACAGCAACAAGAACGACGAGGCGAAAGCAGACTCTGAAAAGAAAATCGTTACGAACTCCGTAAAGTACTATTATATGTAAGGAAAATGTTCTCAGATATAACAGTTTCACGCGTAAACAGTCTAAACAAGGTCGTCATCAGTGGGGTGTGAACGAGGGACCTTGGATATGACAACCAAACGCTCTACCTTCTCACTGACGCGAGATCTATAACACAATCACTCACAGATACGCTTCTCACTCACAGATACGCTTTGGCTGTGCTCCATATCTGTGGTAATACTTTTAGCTACCGATTATGTGTGTTCTACTAGACGACAGCGAACAGAACCAACTAAACTGGAGATTTGGTTCATCCTCAATCGATATAGAACGTTCGGTACCTATCTGAGTGTCTCACATCTCGAAGTTTGTGTGTTAGAATAGATTCCTAACATACTCTCAGTGGATGGCGCAGAGGTAAGACTACAGAAGTGTAATCCACTGGTCTGCAGCTCGTGGTCGGGCGGTAGCGTTCTCGCTTTCCGCGTCCGGGTCCCCGGGTTCGATTCCCGGCGGGGTCAGGGGTTTTCTCTTTTTCTCTGCTTCGTGATGACTAGGTGTTGTGTGATGTCCTTAGGTTAGTTAGATTTAAGTAATTCTAAGTTCTACGGGACTGATGACCATAGCTGTTTAGTCCCATAGTGCTCACAGCCATTTTTTTTATAATCCACTGGTCTTTGGTTCGAACCTCCACACGGAAACGTCCTTTTATTTTCAATTTTCACGTTACTTGCACTGCCAGTAAACACCAAATCGGCGAAGTAACCCATTCGTATACAACGCACATTACTGCTGTCTTCGTATCCCTACAACGGTACTGAGTCCGAGAATACAAAAGACGCTGGATGAGTACGAAGTAAAACGTAGCAATGTCGCCATTAGTTCTTAAAACTGAGGGAAAAATTTTTTTTGCTGGTGTCATAAAGCTCTTCGTGGGGAACAAATTTTTCTTAACTGACTCACGGAGAAAACGAGCAAATCCACGATGATAACATCAAATTTTTCGAGCTGTTAGTACTAGAACCGGCCGATTGCTCTCACAAGATATGGCGTGGGGAAAGGGTCCCCTAAGAGAATCTTCCCCATTTCTAAATCCAACACCACGTAAATTCTTTCCTCATTAAAGCGGCCTGTGAAAGCTTAAGGTGGCGGTGGATCCGGGCGTGGTTTATTCCACACGTTATCACCCTGCTCGTGATTTCCAACGTGATATGCGTGTTCATAGTACCAAAGATGTGTCTTAGACTTCCGATACACTCGGAAATACAGGGTGTTTCAACATCTCTGCGACAAACTTTGAGCGACACTCGGAGTAGTAATATTCATGAGTGAAACGCATTGTCACAATAAACCAAAACCAGTATGTGCGAGGTGTGCTAGAAAAGAAATAAGACCACCTTATTTTCTTTTTTTTGACGGAAGTTTTATTCTCTTTACATATCAAGAATGTCCCCCACAGAATAGTTGCATACGCCATTCACACCACGGCTTGACAGCCGACGTGTTCCACGTGCAGGCAGTGAGCACAGGCCTGCCAGCGGCCAATACCGTACCCCCGTCTATCGGTACGGGCAATTAGAACGGGAAGACGTACAGAGACGTGCAAAAGAGGAACTTTGTGCTGAAGGAAGTGCTTGGTCGAATATAGTGTCTCTATATTCCCTCTCACATACAGATCGGTTACTTCAAGCTGCAGATAATCACGGATTGGGTATGGGAAGGTTTTTTATTTCACATTCTGTTGCCTTACTAACGCAGCCTTTTTCTCAAACTTTATGGCGCTCCCTCTGTAGACACACAAACTAATAAAACTCCACAAAACCTACATTTTTAAACGTTCTTTAAATCTGCTAGGAATGGCGCATGTAGCTGTGTGCCTGTGATAGCTACACTTCCATAGAGTGCTACATGAATATATAACAAACACTTTACAAAGATTTTGCTGCTGGCACTGAATGTCGTCTGGAAGAACCTGTTGGGACGCTTGGATGTCATGTCTGATAACGGCGCCATGCAAAACTGTTCTTTCTAAAGTGGACACAAATGATTACCTGCAACGAACAAATACTGCTTTCTAAATCACCATCGTTGAAAAGACTTTGCTAAAATTAGTGCTGTCTTATATCTTATCCAGACTGCACACTCGCTTCTTCTTCTTTTTCTTCTTCTTCTTCTTCTTCTTCCTCTTCTTCTTCTTCTCCTTCCTCCACAGAGAGCGTCCTTCACATGTTTCGTTCTCATATTCTTTACGTTGGTGACATATAGTGCCATCGTAAACTGAACTTCCTGACAGTATTTACCCATCTCTTTGCATAAAATAAGAGACCTCTCAGTGTTGACTGAACTGCAAAGACATCGTCAGTGTTACACAATACCGACCCGTTATCGTTGCTACTAGATGGCACTGCTGTGAAAACTGACCGTCATCTACTTCGCAGTTGCCGCTTCTTTTTTCTCCTTTGTTATTTCATCCCACACGCCCCATATGGGCGGGAGTGGGAATTCAGCGATACAATACACCATTTTTCAGCCAAGAGCATTCTTGAGTATATAATAGAGACGTCAGAAACCCAAACAGATGGGGACTGTTTATGTTTCAAATTGAAAAGATTAATGGACAGATGAAAGGACGAAAAATAGAAGGAATTTAAAAAAAAATAGTTGAAATAAGATGATGATATTCTATGAAAAAAGCACTGGAGCCCTGTCCAAGAAGTATTAAGGGAGGACGGAATATGTTTCTTAGTCTGTGTCTCCGTTTTACAGATGGTTGTGTGACCTCAGTTGTTCAGTACAGAATGTCAAATCAAACACCTTTCAGCCGTCTAAGTTTCCAAATCGTTTTATTGAGCTACCAGTTTCGGCGATATATTACGCCATTTTCAGGTCCTCTGATCAACGTGTAGGAAGATTCCCACCTTTGGTGAAGTCAAAATAGGGGTAAGCATTCAAAGACCAGGTCTACCTAGATAACTACTTGAGACAGCGATCACTTCAAACGTCACCTGTCGACAGGTGATATTTGAAGCTGTGTCACAAATCTACGGGTACCAGTTACTGAATGCTGACCCCTAAATTTGAATGCACCAGAGAGGTACATTGTACACATTGGTCACGGGGCTTCAAGATGGCGTAATATGACACTAATACAGGTAGCCCAAGAAAATAGCAGTTTGCAAATTTAGACGGCTGAAAGGTGGTCGATTTCACATTTTATGTTCCATACAGTTTGTGGAGTGCTGGTAAAGACATAGGTGTCCGCTAGGTGGGTGCGGCATCTTCTGTGTTGCAGCCATCAATTTTGCGCCCACATTTTCGTGACTCCCCACCATGCCGCAGCTACTCTACCCGCGAGCCTCAGCTGGCACGAGAGCTCATGCACAAAAACAGAAATATATACTAAGATGGTATCTGTTCTTTCGGGCATGTCCTAAAGAACAGATACCATCGGCGACCAGGCAGATCGTTAGAATGAAATTACAATGAATCCCGGTCGGGGCACACATTTTCAACTGTCCCCGTTGACGTATGTCAACGGCAGTAAGACGCTAAGGGTTTTCATTTCGTTGCAAAATCAGCAAGTTGTTAAGCCCTGATTTACAGTCATGGATGTATTGTTCGCAGTATGCATGGCGATACTAGAGAGAGTTTTGCCTGGATACTGATTTTAATATCGTCCAAGGTAATGTCCCTTGCAGGCACCATCACCCACCTCCCCCCACTCGTACTAAACCTCCAGAAATGTCTCAGTTTAGCCAACGTAAATGTCGTGTGGCTAGGGCCTCCCCTCGTGTAGACCGTTCAGCTGGTACAAGTCTTTCGATCTGACTCCACTTCGGCCACTTGCGCGTCGATGGGGATGAAATGATGAATGAACGGAGAAAATCTCTCACCCAACTGGAAATCGAACCCGGGCCATTAGGATTAACATTCTGTCACGCTGACCACTCAGCTACTGGGGAAGTACAGTTTAGCCGATGGATCAGTAGCGGATGATATAAGAACCATACAGTATGGCTGGCCATGCTTTTCCATGTGAGTTTTAGGGAAATGAAGACAACCCGAATTTGGACTACCTTGCTGAATCCTCATGTAGGATCTTTGCTATCTGTTTTGCCAAGAAGGTCCCGAAGTTTACGTCCGTCGCAGAAGCAATATCAAAGCCATTGGGTTTCATGTAAAGTGCAATTCCACATCCAGTGATTCAAAGTGATGAAGCGGGAAGATACATTATTTGGAGTAACGTTGAAAACAGATGCCATTATGATGTATTTATTTAGTAAACACCATAAACTTATAATATCGATACAGTTATTAATGATTAACTGAAAACTCGGAGGGCGTGCTATCGGTCACTGATGGCTATGGTGCGCAGCCTGTACCTCGTACTTACGCTCGTGGGACTTCGTGGCCGTTCGTACATTTTCATTAGCTTAAACATTAAGATCATCGACTTCTAATGGTTCAAATGGCTCTGAGCACTATGGGACTCAACTGCTGTGGTCATCAGTCCCCTAGAACTTAGAACTACTTAAACCTAACTAACCTAAGGACATCACACACACCCATGCCCGAGGCAGGATTCGAACCTGCGACCGTAGCAGTCGCACCGACTTCTAATGCTGCTATATTATTGTAAGTAGTACTTATTACCTGTGGGCTTCTCCTAATATCTGTGTTGAAAAAAAACGACTTTTACTAGCAAATACTTATTAAGAAAGATTACTTTCTTTTCGCATGGATAACTGTATGCCCTACGTACCTCCGGGTACGGTGAAATTTCCGGACGCTGCCGGTAACTTGTGACGTCACACTAGTCGGCTTGTCCGCCACACTTCGCGAACGCTCGATTCCGTGCAGGGCCCAAGAGAAATCAGTATTTAACTGAAAAGGTACCCACTAAAGGTCTTAATTTTGACATTTAAACAGTCACTCGCTCCGCGCCCTCTTACACCCTTCAAGAGTTTTCTGAGTCGGGGGAACGAAACGAAAGCATCTCCATTGAGATACCCAGACAGAGAAAAGAAAAGGAAATCATTGATTTGATTTTACATTGGTGAAAGTTGACCATGTGCCAATTCCAACTCTAGCGGCTAATTTCACGATTGTGTTGGAAAACGCATGATTCGTAACGTATGATAACGCACGTGAATATTTCTGGCTCCCTGTGGAGTCGGTCCAGAAGACTAAGACTTTTTCTTCTCAGGGCACCCTCTCCTGGTGGAGGGCGTTGGTCCATGTATCAAGCTCTGGACGTGATATTGCACCATGGAAGGCTTCTTGCATCTTCTGTTGTACCATCTCTGAATGTCCTTCAGCAACAAGCTCCTTCGTCTTCCCTTGTATTTTCCCTTCAGTTATGAGCATAACTAGTATCTTTCAGCCGGCCGCGGTGGTCTCAAGGTTCTAGGCGCTCAGTCCGGAGCCTCGCGACTGCTACGGTCGCAGGTTAGAATCCTGCCTCGGGCATGAATGTGTGTGATGTTCTTAGGTTAGTTAGGTTTAAGTAGTTCTAAGTTCTAGGAGACTGATGATCTAAGATGTTAAGTCCCATAGTGCTCAGAGCCATTTGAACCACTTTTTAGTATCTTTCATCTGTTATAATATGCCATACATACCTTTGTTTTCTTGTGAGCCATAGTTTTGTTTTCATCTGATGAAGCACTTATGGTAAATTTTTAGCACCCGGCGAATGCCCAAGAAACGCCGACACGGCTACATTTCAAAACCATCAATTCCGTTTTCTAGATACTGGTCATTGGTCCAACTTTGGCATCCATAGAGAAAACAGAGAACACTTAGCAACGAATCATTTACATAAATTGTCCCCTGCCCTGTTCTGTTCTAGGTATGATCTCCTTCTTGCAGCCACACTGCTTATCCATCATCGTGGCCACGTACCTCTTCTTCAGTCTTGTTACCTTTATTGACAAGATTACTTGGATGCGTATCTTAGAGAAGATAACAACTTTGGTCTTGGAAGTTGACAAAGGCGAAGAGCGACAAGCATTCTTTTCGAGTCCGGTTCTGACCAACGTGCTTTCAACCTGTACTTTCTCTTTCGAAACCTCTTGTCGCTGTGATCTGATGCGATGACGCCTCTGCGGAGCGGTCCGCGGTGTCCACAGCAGCAGCTCTCCACGCCATCGCTAGCAGCAGGCCGTCCGAGCATTTAAGGGCGCCCGCACAGGGCAGGCCCTAGCCCTAGTGCCGGCACGACCGTCCACCGGCCGCCAATATCGCGGGGAATGTCGCCGGCCGCACACCGCACCGCACCGCGCCGCGCCCTTAAAGGTCAGAGGTCACCGCCGCCGCCGCCACCGGTCTGATTTCCCAGCGCACCTTCCCCGCGGCTGCTGCTATGACGGGATTACGTCCCGCGGAGCACGTTGTGTCCGCGCACACGGTCTGAGCATCTGAAGGCCCCTACTGCCAGACAACCGGCGGACACTGCCACAGCGTAGTTAGAACGAAATAAGCTCGGCGGGCGAAACGCGAAACCTTGTTTACATAGTGCATTAGCGAGTCTGGCGGTGCTTCGCAGTTGATAAATATGTATAGGAATTGCATATACTCCAGCTTAAACTCACTCCCTCTGCCTCCCTCTGCACATCTCCTCCTTCCCTCTTTCTTTGTCCACCTCCTTTTCCTCCGCTACCTCTCTGTGCATCTACTCCTCCTCCTCCTCCTCCTCCTCCTCCTCCTCCTCCTAATCCTACCTGTCTTTTTCCATCTCCTCCTCCTACTCTTAGGGGGGAACGGCAGGGTAATGGACGAAAATATTGCTCAGATTCAGGACTTATTTTCTCCATACTGGAATGTAGTAGAGGGTTGGGGGATGATTTTGGGGAGGAGACCAAACTGCGAGGTCATCGGTCTCAACGGATTAGGGAGGGATGGCGAAGGAAGTAGGCCGTGCATTTCAAAGGAACCATCTGGTCATTTGTCTGAAGCGATTTAGGGAAATTATGGAAAACCTAAATCAGGATGGCCGGACGCGGGATGGAACCGTCGTCTGAATAGGAGTCCAGTGTGCTATCCACTGCGCCTCCTCCCTCGGTCAATGTGGTACACAATTGGAGTTTGCAGTAATGAATAAAGCATACATTGAAGTTGTTATTGGTATTTTTTATTGGTAAATATTAATACTGTGTTGTCATAAGCTGTCACCAGAACACTGGTCGGCAAATATGAAGAGCGAAGCTCCATTAGTAGGCGCTGGATCAAGTCTGCTTGTTACGAGAGGGGCCAGAGACACACCCACAAGCGACACGCCGCAACGCCCTCTCGAAAGCATGTATTTAGGCCGCCGCCGCTGAGCAGAGGGCTTCATTCAGTCATGCGGTTTGGCGTCTGCCAGTTTCCTCGCAGTGGCTACGACAGTACACAGAGGATACGACAGTACACAGAAACCAGATTAGTGACTATAGCGGAGTGAGGAAGTAAAGTTTGTAATAGCAAGATCACCGATATTGACATTACATCAGTCTGCAAGAGCCGGCACGAGCGGACGAGCGGTTCTAGGCACTACAGTCTGGAACCGCGCGACCGCTACGGTCACAGGTTCGAATCCTGCCTCGGGCGTGGATGTGTGTGATGTTCTTAGGTCAGTTAGGTATAAGTAGTTCTAAGTTCTAGGGGACTGATGACCTCAGAAGTTAAGTCCCATAGTGCTCAGAGCCTACCTATCTGTCTGCAAGAGGACTGTTTCTAATTAGCCTGTAGCACAAAACACGGACTCGATTCAAGTTAAGTAAATGTTTCCAGTTCACGTAAATAAAAAATCGTATTAATCTACGTGTGCGTTTGTGTTGTGGAAAGAGGATATCGACCATTCATAACATCCTCTCTCTTGCTTCCTACCGATACAAGACTCTACAATTATATTCACTGTGTAACTGTGGTTTTCCCGAGAAAGCTCTGAAAGACGGCAGATCGACGGTTTTCGCTGCAACTCCGGTTGTGGTTATCTGAAACATGAAATTAACATGTCACCCTGATCCTTACAGATGCCAAAAATATAAGGGAAAATAAAAAAAATGGCGAACTTACAGATATTTGAAAAAATGGCCATTCTTTCGACCCCTCTTGTTTGGCTGAAAAATACTAAGTATAAAAAAAATAGGCTACGATGAACTGTAGAGTATGCAATTTGCTGCAAGAGAGATCAAAAATTATAAAATTCGGATGAAAATTGTAGCGTGGATGACGAAAACCGTGCTGAAAAACATGGTTTTAAAAAAAACGCGTTTAAAGTTTGACAAGTATTTATCACATAAAAAATGGAAAAAGCTTGACACTATGACTATCGCCCCGGCTAGTGGACGACCGCTTTCTGCTACCTTCATCCGATAAGCCCTCATTTTCGTCCTCGGAGCCCCTTTCGTCGCTGACCGCATCGCCGCTGGCGTCTCCATCTTCACAGAATCGGCACATTTCATCGCCAACTTTGATTTGAAGGGGATCTTCCGCGTGCATTAATGCAGTATGGCCCACATTCAAAATACATACGGCCGACTTTGAACGAATGTTGACAATTTCGCTTCGACTGAGTGTTATTTTTGGAGCGTATCTCCAAATGAGGCTATTGAAACTTTCGTTCACATTTTGAGTAAACCCGCCCAAACAACACTCCAACAAATCATATTTACTGAAATCAGTGTAAATAAGGGTGATGGCATCGCTAACGACTTGTTGTAATAGCGTTTTCCGTTTCAAACGCTCACAGAATCGTTACTTTTGGCAGTTCTCGCGTAATATTGTGGGGAATAAGTCTTCACTGTATATACTAGCTTCAATCACAGTATTTTTCTTAGTTTTAATCTGCGAGTGGATGTCATTAGAAAGTGTCTGACTATTCAGATACCGGAGTACTATTCTAATGATAAAACGGTAAGCCTGCGTTCCGGAAACCGAAAATAAGCTAGAAAACGAAACAATAAGATATGTGTACAATTTTTGTTCGAACTTACATGTTGCTGTATTTGTTGCCTTCAGTCTGAAGGCTGGTTTGATACAGCTCTCCATGCTACTCTATCCTGTGCGAGCCTTTTCATTTTTAATAATTGCTGCAGCCAACATCCTACTCAATCTGCTTACTATATTCATCACTTGGTCTCCCTTTACGATTTTTATCCCTCAAACCTCCCTCCAGGACTAAGTTAATCACTTGATGTCTCGGAAGGTGTCCTATCACCCTACCCGACCCCTTATTCTAGTCAAGTTACGCCACAGATTCCTTTGGCTCTTCAGATAGAACTCATTAGTTAGGTGATCTACCCATCTAATCTTCAGCATTATTCTGTAGCACCACATTTCAGAAGCTTCTGTTCCCTTCTTATTTAAACTGTTGATCGTCAGTGTTTCACTTCGGCTCGTGGCTACACCCCATACAAACATTTTCAGAAATTGTTTCCTGACGCTTAAATTAATAATTGATGTTCACAAATTTCTTTTCTACAAAACTTTTTCTTTTTTTCTGATGCCAATCTGCATTTTTTTTGTTTCCTACTCTAATTCCCTCAGCATCACCTAATTTAATTCGACTACATTCCAGTGCCTTTGCTTTGCTTTTGTTGATATTCATCTTACATTCTCATTTTAAGATCCTGTCCATTCCGTTCAACAACTCTTCCGAATCCTTTTGCTGTCCCTGAAACAATGTCATCGGCAAACCTCATAGATTTTATCTCTTCTACCTGAACTTTAACTCCTACTTCAAATTTTTCTTTTATTTCCTTTACTGCTTGCTCTATGTACGGATTGAATAACATCGGGGATAGTCTACAAACCTCTCCCATTCTCTTCTCAAACCCTGCTTTCCTTTAATTAAATACAAACAGTAAGAACATGTATTTGACAATGAACTGTTCATTTTCACAGCACAACATTTGCTTTCTGCAAGCGGTTCCAACAGAAAACCTACACGTTGTTGTCTCAAAAAAGATATAGCCTACGTCATTCAGAAAAATGAATAAGTATACTGTGTAGAAATTTAAGGTAAATTGGTGAAGAACTTCTCGAGATTTTCGTATTAAAGTTTCCGGTTTACGTAATTCTTTAACATCAGTATAATTTCAATGATCAAACTGTTTTTGTTTAAATCATTTCATGTATAACACGTGTACATGGTTATAACACGTTTAACATTGTTATTTTAATAAATGTTTTTATAAAAAAAGATGGATAGAGCTTCTGCCATATAAGCAGGAGATCCCGGGTTCGAGTCCCGGTCGGGGCATACATTTTCACCTGTCCCCGTTGACTTATATCAACGTCTGTATGCAGCTAAGGGTATTCATTTCATTGAAGTTTTAGAGTATCTTATGTCATGGTCAGTGTATTTCCAGTTTTTTTTAAAGTGTTTTTAACTGTAGTGTCAGTCCATATTTTTATCTCTGTGTTTATACACTTCATAAAGACAGCACTATATTATTTATATTTATCCCATTCATGCCACCTTTACAATTATTTTAAATTGATAGTACATGTGTTTCTTCGCGTACTTGTTTTACCCTCTAAGTTAGTGTTAATTTCTTCTGGCTGAAGAGCAGGTCACTCGTACCACTCCCAGCCCACCTCCTAGATGGGGCGAGGGGGGATGAAATAACGATAAAGAAAAAGAGATATCTTCGAAGAGTTCAGTTTGATAGTTCAAACAGAGATGTTGTTTCCATTCCGTCCACAAAGTGAAAACATTCTACAGTGATGGTGTAAACAAACTTATCTCTTACTGGGAGAAATTCGTTTGGCCCCGTTGGAAGAGTAGTATTGGTAACCTCCACGATAATTTTCCGATGTAGGTGCTCCTAGAAATGTACGTAATTGCGGCGTACGTTGCACACAAACCTAAAGCGCCACGCAACATTAATAATCGTCTGTGTTACCAGGTACGAGTAATTTCTCCGTCTCTTCTTGCGGTAACGATAAACGTTCCGCCAATTGAGAGAGTAACATTCCTCTCGGAAACCAGTGACGGCGGCACGACAAACAGCTATGATTAACCGCTCTCGGTCGTTTGCCTGCCATGCAAGAAATGCATCAATCTCCTGCCTGTATCTCACAAGACCCTTGGCATCTGTCAGCAGCCAGTCTTATATCACTGAGATACGCCTCAGTAACTCTGTGTTCTCAAAACAAATGCTTCACCGAATGAACTCAGAGGTATTCTTTACAGCCATGACTGTGGAAGAGCCTCGAGAAACTGACGGACATACTACTTTGAACTAAGGAACGGTACACCGGATGTAAACGTTCGTAACCATTCTAATGCCTAAATTATTGACTGATTTTCGGTACCTGTAAATAACTAAGCACTAAAGTACAGAAAATGCGAGCCACTTGATTGTCTTGTTATTATACATGACTCAGTTTGAATTTCCTTAAAACAAGTAAATATTCCGCAACGATGTGGACACAGGGTATACCAGTTCTTGCTTCAATGGGCTTTAGCAGCCAAACAGACTGAGTTGAACTGAATGTATGTGGTTTCTGTTCTTTTGGACATGTGAGAAGGGGCGACGCCATTCTGAACCAGCAGCCATTACGAATCAAGACTCAAAGGAATTACTCACTGGCTGTGAGTGGGCATTGATAAAATCAATGGAAAGGAATGAAATTTTGAGCCGGATCGTATTTGCACCTCGGTCTCCTGCTTACTACGATCAGAGCATCTTTCTAGTAAGGAGGAGACACGTGATCGAATACCAGGCCGACACAAAATTTCAACTTTCCACGTTGAATGCATCTATTCCCGCTCCCAGCTAATGTCTGTAATTTATTTGTGTCTTGAGTAGAAGTGGTTGGGGATTGTGAAGGTGTAGTTATAACACAGCAGTGATACCACAGATTAACAATATTGCAATCGAACTGAGTCACTAAAATATTAAGTATAATACTCCTAAAAGTATTATTTAAAAGAGCACGGTAATTCTAAGAAAAACATTCCTCATTCCCTATTAATAGTCACAATATTATAAACATTAAGGCCAAAAAATGTTCGTTGCGAGAAATAGCATCAGAAATAGTTCGATAACAACGAGATTAAATCATTCTTCAAAGTGTCTCATAGAACCCCACCACTCATAAATGTGCCCAGGTTCAACAATACCAGCCCTTACAGGTATATTTATTAAAAAAAAAGGAATTCTACGAGATAAACAAAAGAGATATAAGATAATATCGCAATTATAAATTCAATTACACAGACTAAATACAATCTGCAATAACCAAAGAGGCAGAATACAGTAGAGAGGCAATACCACAGACAGACTGAAGCAAATTGAACAACTTTCCGCCATGTGTTTGGAAGATAACGAAGGGCTTGGGATATGAATGTGTGTAAGGAAATAACGAAATTGCAACTGTTCGCGAATAGCAATTATACCCAGAAAAATTATTACCTCTGTATATAGAGATATAAGATAATATCACAATTTAAAATTTAATAACACAGAATAAATACAAGATGCAATAACCAGACAGGCAGAGTAACATACACTCCTGGAAATTGAAATAAGAACACGGTGAATTCATTGTCCCAGGAAGGGGAAACTTTATTGACACTTTCCTGGGGTCAAATACATCACATGATCACACTGACAGAACCACAGGCACATAGACACAGGCAACAGAGCATGCACAATGTCGGCACTAGTACAGTGTATATCCACCTTTCGCAGCAATGCAGGCTGCTATTCTCCCATGGAGACGATCGTAGAGATGTTGGATGTAGTCCTCTGGAACGGCTTGCCATGCCATTTCCACCTGGCGCCTCAGTTGGACCAGCGTTCGTGCTGGACGTGCAGACCGCGTGAGACGATGCTTCATCCAGTCCAAAACATGCTCAATGGGGGACAGATCCGGAGATCTTGCTGGCCAGGCTAGTTGACTTACACCTTCTAGAGCACGTTGGGTGGCACGGGATACATGCGGACGTGCATTGTCCTGTTGGAACAGCAAGTTCCCTTGCCGGTCTAGGAATGGTAGAACGATGGGTTCGATGACGGTTTGGATGTACCGTGCACTATTCAGTGTCCCCTCGACGATCACCAGAGGTGTACGGCCAGTGTAGGAGATCGCTCCCCACACCATGATGCCGGGTGTTGGCCCTGTGTGCCTCGGTCGTATGCAGTCCTGATTGTGGCGCTCACCTGCACGGCGCCAAACACGCATACGACCATCATTGGCACCAAGGCAGAAGCGACTCTCATCGCTGAAGACGACCCGTCTCCATTCGTCCCTCCATTCACGCCTGTCGCGACACCACTGGAGGCGGGCTGCACGATGTTGGGGCGTGAGCGGATAACGGCCTAACGGTGTGCGGGACCGTAGCCCAGCTTTATGGAGACGGTTGCGAATGGTCCTCGCCGAGACCCCAGGAGCAACAGTGTCCCTAATTTGCTGGGAAGTGGCGGTGCGGTCCCCTACGGCACTGCGTAGGATCCTACGGTCTTGGCGTGCATCCGTGCGTCGCTGCGGTCCGGTCCCAGGTCGACGGGCACGTGCACCTTCCGACGACCACTGGCGACAACATCGATGTACTGTGGAGACCTCACGCCCCACGTGTTGAGCAATTCGGCGGTACGTTCACCCGGCCTCCCGCATGCCCACTATACGCCCTCGCTCAAAGTCCGTCAACTGCACATACGGTTCACGTCCACGCTGTCGCGGCATGCTACCAGTGTTAAAGACTGCGATGGAGCTCCGTACGCCTCGGCAAACTGGCTGACACTGACGGCAGCGGTGCACAAATGCTGCGCAGCTAGCGCCATTCGACGGCCAACACCGCGGTTCCTGGTGTGTCCGCTGTGCCGTGCGTGTGATCATTGCTTGTACAGCCCTCTCGCAGTGTCCGGAGCAAGTATGGTGGGTCTGACACACCGGTGTCAATGTGTTCTTTTTTCCATTTCCAGGACTGTATATACATCGTCTCTCGACAATGTCTTTAGCTGCCATATACATACTGTAACCTCAGGCGGCCAGTAAAACAGTACTCACTTGAAATAAGACATCGTAGTTTTATTGCTTTTGTGCGTGCAGTTACACGCTGTGCAAGTGTCAGACATGATTTCAGATGGTTCAAATGGCTCTGAGCACTATGGGACTTAACTTATGAGGTCATCAGTCCCCTATAACTTAGAACTACTTAAACCTAACTAACCTAAGGACACCACACACATCCATGCCTGAGGCAGGATTCGAACCTGCGACCGTAGCGGTCCCGCGGTTCCAGACTATAGCGCCTGGAACCGCTCGCCCACACCGGCCGGCAGACATAAATTCGGCAACTGCTCATCTTACTATTTCACACATATACTATTTCCCTTTCAGAACAATCACATATTGACTTCCAAAAATATGTTGGCAACTTTTGCATATGTTGGCTGTAATTAAAGTTTCGCTACTTGAGCCAGTGTACATGGAAAACTAATTACTGTATGGTTACCAACCTTTGCTGGCATGATGTTCAGACTGTGTGCTGCAGGATTTGCGTTGTTAGTATTGTTAGTGTCTTGGCTTGCCATCAGGTGCTTGTACTGGTTCAGTGACATAGAGTTGGAACTAGAGATGTAAAACTACCATAGACTATCGTAAGTAAGTGTATATAGCACCAGTTCTCCTAGTAGCTTTTGTCATTTAATGTCATACACGCATTACCTGTATGTCAGGTGTGTTGCATAGCTATCAGGCGTTACCTCATAATGGTAGCTTTGTTTATGGATGCAATCAGTGTTGTACTAGATTCCCCAGAAAACCGAAAGCAACGAACTGTTTAGTACTGGAGAGATGATATATGAAGGGATAGGTAACCAATGGAATAATTCTTTCTACATAGTTATCTTCAGGGCTCTGAGTTAATAATAAATATTATTTTTAGTGCAATGGAAACTGTCAAATTTTAATTCAGGTTTTTTTGGAAAATTGTGGATTTTTAACGTGAAACAGAGGGATACTCTAGTAGTAATTATAAAGAAAACAGTATACTTGTACATTATCATACAGTGCTGCAAAACGCAGTCTCCTCAAAAAACAGATAAAATAAAGGAAACCACAAAACAAAATATATCAGACATCGCTTCAAAATTTCGTCATACTCATGTAAAACATATTCTTGTTATTCATAAACAACATACGGGTTTATTAATACTAACAAGAACTCTTACCTTTGATCATGACGAAAAATGGCCTATCGAGTACAAACTAATAAGAATAATTATATAATACATTTACGTTTGTGCATGTAAACTGTACTCCTGTCGGAAGTAATTGTTTCGATTACATAAAAGGGCAGAAGTTACATGATCAGCTACTTTTTCTATTACTTACAAAATGAAATTTATATTCTGTAAGGAATTAAATACACAATTAATTAACAATCAATGATTTTCGGGTCTAATTATGCGCAATAGGCTGGTCCTGGCGTAGATTCGAGTCCTCCCTCGGGCATGGGCGTGTGTGTGTGTGTGTGTGTGTGTGTTTGTCTGTCCACAGGATAATTTAGGTTAAGTAGTATGTAAGCTTAGGGACTGATGACCTTCGCAGTTAAGTCACTTAACATTTTCACACTCACTCATATGTGCAATACAAATAACTACAAAAGCAAACAGAACTCGTCAACTTCCAGTTTTTGTCTTACACATTAATTTATCTTTCTTCCCTGTCTATGCTGCCAATACCACCAGTAATCCTATGATTTACTACGTCATTTATGTAGTGTACCAAAACTACCGAATTGTAGTGTGGGTGTAGCCTGACAAGCATCAGTGTGCATTGCAGTAAACATGGGTCTACACAAAGCGAACAGAACTTTATTCATGAAGTTATTTTATCAACACAGCAGCGATAGTGCTGCTGCTGTTGGTTAGAATTATTCCCGCAGAAGAAACTCATGTGTGTGAGTGCGAATTAACGGGCGCTCTCACGTTCAATATCATTGCCAGTACATCAATGTAATGACCGCCTGAGGGCGCGAATACTAACGACCAATAATGTTTCAGAGTGTTACCAATACGTATTGACCGACCGAGTGCGAGTGTTATCGGTTTGACAATTTAGCGTTCTGCTGTTCATATTGTTCCAGTATGGCTTCTGTATAATACAGCAGATATATGATACGTTCAAGCTGTTTAGACTTTTAAATTGTTTAAAATGAACAAACAAATGATGGTTTAATTTATTTAGTGTTACAGAAACAACCCATTCCTATGCGATTTGTGATGAAAAGTATTTTGGGACAAATATTTAAAAACTGCTCACTGATAGCGTTTGAGGATATTAACACACCAAATTTCAAACACTGGAATCACCTGCCCATGGCCAAAAACCATAAAATCAATACAAAATATATGTTGACGAGGATTACCAACCTTAGTGCAGTATTTTGTATTCTAAACTTTCTCGTTATGACGTTAGTAAATAATTCTTTCCCTTTTGAAATTAAGGGTTATGTGTAATAGATTAGCTGCCACTAGTTGCTTTGAAAGGCTTCTATTTTTGCATGATGGCATTTCAAGATGACTGACAGCCCTTCTTTCGATGTTTAATTTAATAACAATAAAAAACGCTCAGCCTTGAATACCCACACAAATTAATATAAAGTAGTTAACACTTCAAACAGTCAACAATGAGGTGTTTTAATACTTACAATTTTTATGATAATTTGAATGGTCACTGAGGGTTGTGTGATTCTTATTGTTATTCACAATGTGTCTGAACTATGGTTGCGCTCCCCAGAGACTTGTATGTTTGCATTTATTTACGCGTGGTGAACATTCATTCTTTATTAACGCCGTTGCAGAACCTTGCAGCGGATGGCAACTATTGTAAAACGTAGCAAGTAAATCAATGATGTTCACAACTCGTATGTATAATACGACTATCTGAAGACAAGGTGAACACAAAATGGATCTACGCCCAATGCACGGGTTCTGAGGTATAATTTGCTGGCGCGTCGTGTCGGAAAAAGTTCGGTCATTCATATAGGTGCATTAGCCTATAATCATTAACATCGTGGACGCTACAGACTCTACCCGCTAGGGCGCTGTTGTCGCGTCACGTGAAAAAGCAGTCCGAGATATTAAGTACGTTAGTGAAACACACCTAGAAGTCACAGACGGTGTCCCATGCCTGAATTAAAGGAATTCGGAGAGGTTCTACATCTGCAATGGAGTTAATGAACATGATTCGGAAGTCCGAATTAATTAGCGATTTGAGAATTGCTCCTGGGAGAGAATGTCCAATTGCACAACAAATTCTTGAATAAGTTGCCATAGGTGAGAGAGCTGAAAGCAATGTACGATCTTCAGGCAGTGTACGAGCTGTGTAACGAAATCGGAACGTTTTAATATCCTACCCGCACTCGTCGCCCTCCCCCCCAACGCACTCGTCGCCCTCCCCCCCGCACTCGTGGCCCTCCCCCCGCACTCGTCGCCCTCCCCCCGCACTCGTCGTTCTCCCCCCCTCCCGCACTCGTCGTCCTCCCCCCCGCACTCGTCGTCCTCCCCCCCGCACTCGTCGCCCTCCGCCCGCACTCGTCGTCCTCCCCCCCACACTCGTCGTCCTTCCCCCCCTCTCTCGTCGCCCTCCCCCACACTCGTCGTCCTCCACCCCGCACTCGTCGCACTCCCCCCCCGCACTCATCGTCCTCCCCCCCGCACTCGTCGTCCTCCCCCCGCACTCGTCGTCCTCCCCCCCGCACTCGTCGTCCTCCCCCCCGCACTCGTCGCCCTTCTCCCACGCTCGTCGTCCTCCCCCACACTCGCCGTCCTCCCCCCCGCACTCGTCGCACTCACCCCCGCACTCATCGTCCTCCCCCCCGCACTCATCGTCCTCCCCCCACACTCGTCGCCATCCCCCCGCACTCGTCGCCCTCCTCCCACACTCGTCGTCCTCCCCCCCCGCACTCGTCGCCCTCACCCCACACTCGTCGCCCTCTCCCCACACTCGTCGTCCTCCCCCACACTCGTCGCCCTCCCCCCCCACACTCGTCGCCCTCCCCCCCGCACTCGTCGTCCTCCCCCCACACTCGTCGCCCTCCCCCCGCACTCGTCGTCCTCCCCCCGCATTCGTCGTCCTCCCCCCCACACTCGTCGTCCTCCCCCGCACTAGTCGCCCTCCACCCACACTCGTCGTCCTCCCCCCACACTCGTCGTCCTCCCCCCTCACTCGTCGTCCTCCCCCCCGCACTCGTCGCCCTCCCCCCGAACTCGTCGTCCTCCCCCCACACTCGTCGTCCTCCCCCCCGCACTCGTCGCCCTCCCCCCCGCACTCATCAGCCTCCGCCCCGCACTCATCGCCGTCCCCCCCGCACTCGTCGTCCTCCCCCCCGCAATCGTCGCCCTCCACCCAAACTCTTCATCCTCCCCCCACACTCGTCGTCCTCCCCCCCGCACTCGTCGTCCTCCCCCACGCACTCCTCGCCCTCCCCCCACACTCGGCGTCCTCCCCCTCGCACTCGTCGTCCTCCCCCCGCACTCGTCGTCCTCCCCCCCCACACTCGTCGTCCTCCCCCCGCACTAGTCGCCCTCCACCCACACTCGTCGTCCTCCCCCCCACACTCGTCGTCCTCCCCCCCGAACTCGTCGTCCTCCCCCCCGCACTCGTCGACCTCCCCCCGAACTCGTCGTCCTCCCCCCTCACTCGTCGCCCTCCCCCCGCACTCGTCGTCCTCCCCCCCGCACTCGTCGCCCTCCGCCCGCACTCGTCGTCCTCCCCCCACACTCGTCCCCCCCCACACGTCGCCCCCCCCCGCATCCGTCGCCCTCCCCCCGCACTCGTCGTCCTCCCCCCCACACTCGTCGCCATCCCCCCGCACTCGTCGCCCTCCCCCCCTGCACTCGTCGCTCTCCCCCCCGCACTCGTTGCCCTCCCCCCGCACTCGTCGTCCTCCCACCGCACTCGTCGTCCTCCCCCCCACACTCGTCGCCATCCCCCCGCACTCGTCGCCCTCCCCCCCTGCACTCGTCGCTCTCCCCCCCCGCACTCGTTGCCCTCCCCCCGCACTCGTCGTCCTCCCACCGCACTCGTCGTCCTCCCCCCCCCACTCGTCGTCCTCCCCCCGCACTCGTCGTCCTCCCCCCGCACTCGTCGTCCTACCCCCCCGCACTCGTTGCCCTAACCCCGCACTCGTCGTCCTCCCCCCACACTCGTCGTCCTCCCCCCGCCCTCGTCGTCCTCTCCCCGCACTCGTCGTCGTCCCCCCCGCACTCGTTCCTTTCTTCCCCGCACTCGTCGTCCTCCCCCCGCACTCGTCGTCCTCCCCCCTGCACTCGTCGCTCTCCCCCCCGCACTCGTTGCCCTCCCCCCGCACTCGTGGTCCTCCCCCCGCACTCGTCGTCCTCCCCCCCCGCACTCGTTGCCCTCCCCCCGCACTCTTCGTCCTCCACCCCGCACTCGTTCCCCTCTTCCCCGCACTCGTCGTCCTCCCCCCGCACTCGTCGTCCTCCCCCCTGAACTCGTCGCTCTCCCCCCCGCACTCGTCACCCTCCTCCCACACTCGTTGTCCTCCCCCCCGCACTCGTCGTCCTCCCCCCGCACTTGTCGTCCTCCCCCCACACTCGTCGTCCTCCCCCCTGCACTCGTCGCCCTCTTCCCCGCACTCGTCGTCCTCCCCCCGCACTCGTCGTCCTCCCCCCCGCACTCGTTGCCCTCCCCCCAACACTCGTCGTCCTTCCCCCCGCACTCGTCGTCCTCCCCCCCGCACTCGTCGTCCTCCCCCCCGCACTCGTCGTCCTCCCCCCCCGGATTCGTCGCCCTTCCCGCCGTACTCGTCGCCCTGCCCCCACACTCGTCGTCCTCCCCCCGCATTCGTCGCCCCCCCGCACTCGTCGTCCTCCCCCCCGCACTCGTTGCCCTCCCCCGGACTCGTCGTCCTCCCCCGGACTCGTCGTCCTCCCCCGCACTCGTCGTCCTCCCCCCACACTCGTCGTCCTCCCCCCCGCAACTCGTCGTCCTCCCCCCGCACTCGTCGTCCTCCCCCCCGCACTCGTCGCCCTCCCCCCCGCACTCGTCGTCCTCCCCCCACAGTCGTTGCCCTCCCCCCGCACTCGTCGCCCTCCCCCCGCACTCGTCGTCCTCCCCTCGCACTTGTCGTCCTCCCCCCCGAACTCGTCGCCCTCTCCCCCCACACTCGTCGTCCTCCCCCCCACACTCGTCGCCCTCCCCTCCGCACTCGTCGTCCTCCCCCCGCACTCGTCGCCCTCCCCCCGCACTCGTCGTCCTCCCCCCCGCACTCGTCGCCCTCTTCCCCGCACTCGTCGTCCTCCCCCCTGCTCTCGTCGCCCTCCCCCCCGCACTCGTCACCCTCCCCCCACACTCGTCGTCCTCCCCCCGCACTCGTCGCCCTCCCCCCCCGCACTCGTCGTCCTCCCCCCGCACTCGTCGCCCTCCCCCTACACTCGTCGACCTCCCCCTCGCACTCGTCGCCCTCCCCCCGCACTCGTCGTCCTCCCCCGGCACTCGTCGTCCTCCCCCCCCGCACTCGTCGCCCTCCCCCCGCACCTGTCGCCCTCCCCCCGCACTCGTCGCCCTCCCCCCCGCACTCAACGTCCTCCCCCCGCACTCGTCGCCCTCCCCCTGCACTCGTCGTCCTCCCCCCCGGACTCGTCGCCCTCCCCCCGCACTCGTCGTCCTCCCCCCGCACTCGTCGCCCTCCCCCCCACACTCGTCGCCCTCCCACCACACTCGTCTCCCCCCCCCCCGCACTCGTCGCCCTCCCCCCCGCACTCGTCGTCCTCCCCCCGCACTCGTCGCCCTCCCGCCGCACTCGTCGTCCTCCCCCCGCACTCGTCGCCCTCCCCCCCGCACTCGTTGCTCTCCCCCCACACTCGTCGTCCTCCCCACCGCACTCGTCGCCCTCCCCCGGACTCGTCGTCCTCCCCCCGCACTCGTCGTCCTCCCCCCCACACTCGTCGTCCTCCCCCCCGCAACTCGTCGTCCTCCCCCCGCACTCGTCGCCCTCCCCCCCACACTCGTCGTCCTCCCCCCCGCACTCGTCGTTCTCCCCCCGCACTCGTCGTCCTCCCCCCCGCAATCGTCGCCCTGCCCCGCACTCGTCGCCCTCCCCCCCGCACTCGTCGCCCTCCCCCCCGCACTCGTCGTCCTCCCCCCGCACTCGTCGTCCTCCCCCCCCGCACTCGTCACCCTCCCCCCGCACTAGTCGTCCTCCCCCCGCACTCGTCGCCCTCCCCCCCACCTTGTCGCCCTCCCCCCCGCACTCGTCGCCCTCCCCCCACACTCGTCGTCCTCCCCCCGCACTCGTCGCCCTCCCCCCCACACTCGTCGTCCTCCCCCCGCACTCGTCGCCCTCCCCCTACACTCGTCGTCCTCCCCCTCGCACTCGTCGCCCTCCCCCCGCACTCGTCGTCCTCCCCCCCGCACTCGTCGTTCTCCCCCCGCACTCGTCGTCCTCCCCCCCGCAATCGTCGCCCTCCCCCGCACTCGTCGCCCTCCCCCCCGCACTCGTCGCCCTCCCCCCACACTCGTCGTCCTCCCCCCGCACTCGTCGTCCTCCCCCCCGCACTCGTCACCCTCCCCCCGCACTAGTCGTCCTCCCCCCGCACTCGTCGCCCTCCCCCCCGCACTTGTCGCCCTCCCCCCCGCACTCGTCGTCCTCCCCCCGCACTCGTCGCCCTCCCGCCGCACTCGTCGTCCTCCCCCCGCACTCTTCGCCCTCCCCCCCGCACTCGTCGCCCTCCCCCCGCACTCGTCGCCCTCCCCCCGCACTCGTCGCCCTCCCCCCGCACTCGTCGCCCTCCCCCCGCACTCAACGTCCTCCCCCCGCACTCGTCGCCCTCCCCCTGCACTCGTCGTCCTCCCCCCCGCACTCGTCGCCCTCCCCCTGCACTCGTCGTCCTCCCCCCGCACTCGTCGCCCTCCCCCCCACACTCGTCGCCCTCCCACCACACTCGTCTTCCCCCCCCCCCGCACCTATCGCCCTCCCCCCCGCACTCGTCGTCCTCCCCCCGCACTCGTCGCCCTCCCGCCGCACTCGTCGTCCTCCCCCCGCACTCGTCGCCCTCCCCCCCGCACTCGTTGCTCTCCCCCCACACTCGTCGTCCTCCCCACCGCACTCGTCGCCCTCCCCCGGACTCGTCGTCCTCCCCCCGCACTCGTCGTCCTCCCCCCCACACTCGTCGTCCTCCCCCCCGCAACTCGTCGTCCTCCCCCCGCACTCTTCGTCCTCGCCCCTCACTCGTCGCCCTCCCCCCCACACTCGTCGTCCTCCCACCCGCACTCGTCGTCCTCCCCCTGCACTCGTCGTCCTCCCCCAGCACTCGTCGTCCTCCCCCTCGCACTCGTCGTCCTCCTCCCCGCACTCGTCGCCCTCTTCCCCGCACTCGTCGTCCTCCCCCCGCACTCGTCGTCCTCTCCTTCGCACTCATCGCCCTCCCCCCCACACTCGTCGCCCTCCCCCTACACTCGTTGTCCTCAACCTCGCACTCGTCGCCCTCCCCCCGCACTCGTCGTCCTCCCCACCGCACTCGTCGCCCTCTCCCGGACTCGTCGTCCTCCCCCCGCACTCGTCGTCCTCTCCCCCACACTCGTCGTCCTCCCCCCCGGAACTCGTCGTCCTCCCCCCGCACTCTTCGTCCTCCCCCCCCGCACTCGTCGCCCTCCCCCCCCGCACTCGTCGTCCTCCCCCCACAGTCGTTGCCCTCCCCCCGCACTCGTCGCCCTCCCCCCGCACTCGTCGTCCTCCCCCCGCACTTGTCGTCCTCCTTCCCGCACTCGTCGCCCTCTCCCCCCCACAATCGTCGTCCTCCCCCCCACACTCGTCGCCCTCCCCTCCGCACTCGTCGTCCTCCCCCCGCACTCGTCGCTCTCCCCCCGCACTCGTCGTCCTCCCTTCGCACTCGTCGCCCTCTTCCCCGAACTCGTCGTCCTCCCCCCCGCTCTCGTCGCCCTCCCCCCCGCACTCGTCGCCCTCCCCCCACACTCGTCGTCCTCCCCCCCGCACTCGTCGCCCTCCCCCCACACTCGTCGTCCTCCCCCCGCACTCGTCGCCCTCCCCCTACACTCGTCGTCCTCCCCCTCGCACTCATCGCTCTCCCACCGCACTCGTCGCCCTCCCCCCGCACTCGTCGTCCTCCCCCCCCACTCGTCGTCCTCCCCCGACACTCGTCGTCGTCGTCCCCACACTCGTCGTCCTCCTCCCGACAGTCGTCGTCCTCCTCCCCGCACTCGTCGTCCTCCCCCCCGCACTCGTCGTCCTCCCCCCGCACTCGTCGTCCTCCCTCGCGCACTCGTCGCCCTCCCCCCGCACTCGTCGCCCTCCCCCCCGCACTCGTCGCCCTCCCCCCGCACTCGTCGTCCTCCCCCCGCACTCGTCGCCCTCCCTCTGCACTCGTCGTCCTCCCCCCCCGCACTCGTCGCCCTCCCCCCGCACTCGCCGTCCTCCCCCCGCACTCGTCGCCCTCCCCCCCGCACTCGTCGCCCTCCCACCACACTCGTCGTCCTCCCCCCCGCACTCGTCGCCCACCCCCCCGCACTCGTCGTCCTCCCCCCCGCACTCGTCGCCCTCCCGCCGCACTCGTCGTCCTCCCCCCGCACTCGTCGCCCTCCCCCCCGCACTCGTCGCCCTCCCCCCCACACTCGTCGTCCTCCCCACCGCACTCGTCGCCCTCCCCCCCGCACTCGTCGCCCTCCCCCCACACTCGCCGTCCTCCCCCCGTACTCGTCGCCCTCCCCCCGCACTCGTCGTCCTCCCCCCCGCACTCGTCACCCTCCCCCCCGCACTCGTCGTCCTCCCCCGGCACTCGTCGTCCTCCCCCCCGCACTCGTCGCCCTCCCCCCGCACCTGTCGCCCTCCCCCCGCACTCGTCGCCCTCCCCCCGCACTCAACGTCCTCCCCCCGCACTCGTCGCCCTCCCCCTGCACTCGTCGTCCTCCCCCCCGCACTCGTCGCCCTCCCCCCGCACTCGTCGTCCTCCCCCCACACTCGTCGCCCTCCCCCCCACACTCGTCGCCCTCCCACCACACTCGTCTTCCCCCCCCCCCGCACTCGTCGCCCTCCCCCCGCACTCGTCGTCCTCCCCCCGCACTCGTCGCCCTCCCGCCGCACTCGTCGTCCTCCCCCCGCACTCGTCGCCCTCCCCCCCGCACTCGTTGCTCTCCCCACACACTCGTCGTCCTCCCCACCGCACTCGTCGCCCTCCCCCGGACTCGTCGTCCTCCCCCCGCACTCGTCGTCCTCCCCCCCACACTCGTCGTCCTCCCCCCCGCAACTCGTCGTCCTCCCCCCGCACTCGTCGCCCTCCCCCCGCACTCGTCGTCCTCCCCCCCGCACTCGTCGTTCTCCCCCCGCACTCGTCGTCCTCCCCCCCGCAATCGTCGCCCTGCCCCGCACTCGTCGCCCTCCCCCCCGCACTCGTCGCCCTCCCCCCGCACTTGTCGTCCTCCCCCCGCACTCGTCGTCCTCCCCCCCCCGCACTCGTCACCCACCCCCGCACTAGTCGTCCTCCCCCCGCACTCGTCGCCCTCCCCCCCACCTTGTCGCCCTCCCCCCCGCACTCGTCGCCCTCCCCCCACACTCGTCGTCCTCCCCCTGCACTCGTCGCCCTCCCCCCCACACTCGTCGTCCTCCCCCGCACTCGTCGCCCTCCCCCTACACTCGTCGTCCTCCCCCTCGCACTCGTCGCCCTCCCCCCGCACTCGTCGTCCTCCCCCCCGCACTCGTCGTTCTCCCCCCGCACTCGTCGTCCTCCCCCCCGCAATCGTCGCCCTCCCCCGCACTCGTCGCCCTCCCCCCCGCACTCGTCGCCCTCCCCCCACACTCGTCGTCCTCCCCCCGCACTCGTCGTCCTCCCCCCCGCACTCGTCACCCTCCCCCCGCACTAGTCGTCCTCCCCCCGCACTCGTCGCCCTCCCCCCCGCACTTGTCGCCCTCCCCCCCGCACTCGTCGTCCTCCCCCCGCACTCGTCGCCCTCCCGCCGCACTCGTCGTCCTCCCCCCGCACTCTTCGCCCTCCCCCCCGCACTCGTCGCCCTCCCCCCGCACTCGTCGCCCTCCCCCCGCACTCGTCGCCCTCCCCCCGCACTCGTCGCCCTCCCCCCGCACTCAACGTCCTCCCCCCGCACTCGTCGCCCTCCCCCTGCACTCGTCGTCCTCCCCCCCGCACTCGTCGCCCTCCCCCCGCACTCGACGTCCTCCCCCCGCACTCGTCGCCCTCCCCCCCACACTCGTCGCCCTCCCACCACACTCGTCTTCCCCCCCCCCCCGCACCTGTCGCCCTCCCCCCCGCACTCGTCGTCCTCCCCCCGCACTCGTCGCCCTCCCGCCGCACTCGTCGTCCTCCCCCCGCACTCGTCGCCCTCCCCCCCCGCACTCGTTGCTCTCCCCCCACACTCGTCGTCCTCCCCACCGCACTCGTCGCCCTCCCCCGGACTCGTCGTCCTCCCCCCGCACTCGTCGTCCTCCCCCCCACACTCGTCGTCCTCCCCCCCGCAACTCGTCGTCCTCCCCCCGCACTCTTCGTCCTCGCCCCTCACTCGTCGCCCTCCCCCCCCACACTCGTCGTCCTCCCACCCGCACTCGTCGTCCTCCCCCTGCACTCGTCGTCCTCCCCCAGCACTCGTCGTCCTCCCCCTCGCACTCGTCGTCCTCCTCCCCGCACTCGTCGCCCTCTTCCCCGCACTCGTCGTCCTCCCCCCGCACTCGTCATCCTCTCCTTCGCACTCATCGCCCTCCCCCCCACACTCGTCGTCCTCCCCCCCGCTCTCGTCGCCCTCCCCCCCGCACTCGTCGCCCTCCCCCCACACTCGTCGTCCTCCCCCCGCACTCGTCGCCCTCCCCCCCCACACTCGTCGTCCTCCCCCCGCACTCGTCGCCCTCCCCCTACACTCGTTGTCCTCCCCCTCGCACTCGTCGCCCTCCCCCCGCACTCGTCGTCCTCCCCACCGCACTCGTCGCCCTCTCCCGGACTCGTCGTCCTCCCCCCGCACTCGTCGTCCTCTCCCCCACACTCGTCGTCCTCCCCCCCGGAACTCGTCGTCCTCCCCCCGCACTCTTCGTCCTCCCCCTCGCACTCGTCGTCCTCCTCCCCGCACTCGTCGCCCTCTTCCCCGCACTCGTCGTCCTCCCCCCGCACTCGTCATCCTCTCCTTCGCACTCATCGCCCTCCCCCCCACACTCGTCGTCCTCCCCCCCGCTCTCGTCGCCCTCCCCCCCGCACTCGTCGCCCTCCCCCCACACTCGTCGTCCTCCCCCCGCACTCGTCGCCCTCCCCCCCACACTCGTCGTCCTCCCCCCGCACTCGTCGCCCTCCCCCTACACTCGTTGTCCTCCCCCTCGCACTCGTCGCCCTCCCCCCGCACTCGTCGTCCTCCCCACCGCACTCGTCGCCCTCTCCCGGACTCGTCGTCCTCCCCCCGCACTCGTCGTCCTCTCCCCCACACTCGTCGTCCTCCCCCCCGGAACTCGTCGTCCTCCCCCCGCACTCTTCGTCCTCCCCCCCGCACTCGTCGCCCTCCCCCCCGCACTCGTCGTCCTCCCCCCACAGTCGTTGCCCTCCCCCCGCACTCGTCGCCCTCCCCCCGCACTCGTCGTCCTCCCCCCGCACTTGTCGTCCTCCTTCCCGCACTCGTCGCCCTCTCCCCCCCACAATCGTCGTCCTCCCCCCCACACTCGTCGCCCTCCCCCCACACTCGTCGCCCTCCCCCCCGCACTCGTCGCCCTCCCCCTGCACTCGTCGTCCTCTCCCCGCACTCGTCGTCCTCCCCCCCCGCACTCGTCGCCCTCCCCCCCGCACTCGTCGTCCTCCCCCCACACTCGTCGTCCTCCCCCACACTCGTCGTCTTCCCCCCCGCACTCGTCGCCCTCCACCCACACTCGTCGCCCTCCCCCCTGCACTCGTCCTCCTCCCCCCCGCACTTGTCCCCCCCTCCCCCTCTCCGCGCCGCCACCTCGCCTGCAAGTATAATTTTAGTTATCTGAATAACCCAATCCCACTCTTTCAATCTGATTCACTTAAGCAATCGGATAACTAATCCCTTGCCCTTCGGGAAAACCCGAGCTCTCCCCTTCCCCACATCCCACCTCCTCACGCACACCTGGAAACTGGTGGAGAAAGGCTCGGTCTGTGCTACAGAGGGAGGATCTCTTGACAGGAAATTGATGTCAGTGTCAGTTACAGAGCAGAGGATATACTGTTTATTTTTAAATATCAGTTTTCAAGTGTTAAGTCTCTTTATTTTTAAGGAAAAGCTCACTTCCATGAACTACATGTTCTAATTACGTGATTACAATGCTACAGATGGGATGCATTGTGTTGTTGGTAAATTTTCGTGTGTGTGCTCACCTAGACGAGCTAGTGGACAGTGCCACCACCAGAGTTCATCACTCCCCCATCTATCCCGGAAACAGTTGGTAGGACAGAAACACAATCTGTGATGGACAGGATGGATCTCACTACATAAAATTCAAATTAATGGTCATTAAATATTGTTCTTTATTTAATCAATTAGTAGGAGAGAGCTCCCCCTAGAGTAGATATCACATCTGCAGCCCCCACCTGCACTTTCCTAATGTAATGACTGTAAGCACCCAGGTATGGAATGAAGCGTAGTATAGTAGCCACCGTTTCAGGTCTCGCGTGTATGTATCTATCGTCACAGCGTCAGCACAGAAGGTCATAAACCACCCAATGTCCTAGTAATAAATTATGATACTACATACCGCTAATCACGGACGGGCTAACGGCCTCGTTAGATCTCGCGGGCACAAACGAAGCGTCAAGTGGAGGCATCTGTTGTTCAGGAAATTCCAGATTCGCTTCCTGTCTCCGTCTCTCGCAAGAGCCCACTTTCTCTTTGTCTGTGTAAACCAACATCTCCAAACACTCAGAGGGTTTCATCTCTCCTCAGAATATTGTGTTGCTCTAGGCTAATACTGGGGACAGTGGGAGAGCTGACGCACTTTTGATATCAGAAATAGAGGGAATTAGTCCGATTGCATTACCCTAGTAAATAAATTGTTTAACACATTAGAGGAGTTAAATATTTCCCTTAAAACACTCACCACCACCTTACAATGATCCTTCTTCGTAACAGAAATAAAATTTTCAATTTTTCAGTACCACAAGCTAGCATTATGTGTATCAAGTAATTAAATTTCCGCCACAAAAAGATCGTTGCGCTAAGTTCATCTGAGGTCTTGTTTGCACCAACATTTGACAACACACGCACGCTCTTGACCACAAAGTTTCCGCTAGACATGTCAGGTGAAAGAATACAACCGATTTCACACACCCATGATCATGAAGAACATGCCGTTCCACGATTGCTGTCAGCCGCATTCGCTCTAGCTACATAACTTCATCTCGCGGGAGCCGGTGACGAGACACCCGGACACATATTTGCTATGCCGGCAGCTGCTCCCCCATCCCCCAGCATCCACACGCCCGCAAGAGCTCAGAGGTCAAGGAGATTGTCACCAAGCAGACTACCGAGGAAATAATCGTCCAGTGCAAATGCCCCTCGTTTTGGATTTTCTCACGCAACACGTGCATCCACTTCAGTCACTGCTCACACAGCACACTGCAGCAGGCAAGAACAGACTGGTCGGCGCCTTCTTCGTACCTAACCGCCTGTCACAGGATAAGCTAATCTGCGACATCCGGTCAGACAGCTCGTGACGCAACGCAATCTGACTTTCAAAAATCCCTACAAAAGAATGGCCCTGACTAACATTAACCTATACCTTTCACAAATCACTTACCTCACAAAAATCTTGGTTACTCGAACTACTGCAATACAGCAAGCGCCACTACTGCCAGCTAAATAAAAGATTCAAACTACGGAAGGCACTAACTACTGATAGGCATAGTTAGCAAATGAAAGATTTTAATAGAGAAGCAACAATGTGTTTACCTTAACAGTCATAATATATATAGCAATTCATGACATCCATTCTTACAAATTTCAAAACTCCGCCATCTCTCTCCCCACATCCACCACTTCTGGCGGCTCACCTCCAACTGCGCAACGCTACGCGCCGCTAACATCCAGTTGCCCAACACTACAATGGCGAGTATATTACAACAATGCCAACCAGCCACAGACTGCACACAGCACAGCCAGTGATTTTCAAACAGAGCGCTACGTGGCGTTACCAATATAAAAAACCTAAACAGCCTACTTACAAAGATCATAAAGAACGGGCGAATCTGTAGAGAGTGTAAATCGGTTTGTTCGTGGTGATACTAACATCTCGATTCGTAAGCATGCAAGTTCTTTATGTATGCATACATTGTCACTGCACCGCAGTCCGCAAAAAGACTTAAGACTGCATCCTTACAAAATTCAATTCGTGCAGCAATTAAAGACTCAGGATGCCAATTATAGGCTGTAGTTCGGTAATGATGTGACTGAGTGACCATTTGACAGTTTTTTTTTCTTTTTCTGACGAGGCTCATTGTCACCTGAATGGTCACGTCAATAAGCAAAATTGTTGCTACCTGAGTGCAACGGATCCTAAGTAGGAGCATGAGAAACGGCTTCATGCAACAAGGATTACTGTATGGGCTGCGATGTCGGCTCGAGGAGTAATTGGTCCGTATTTTCTCGAGGACGATAGCCATCGTGCAGCTACTACGAAATGACGTTTTGGTGAATAAACTGCAAATGTTTCCTGTTTGTAACCAAAGAACATGGTTTCAGCGAGACGGAGCCACAGCACTCACGTCGAATGCGTCTGTACTAAGATTTCGGGCTGGAGCAACTAAAAAAAAATATCCGAAGCGAAGTGGCTGCCATCCCAGTGTCTATATGCCGAGTAGCCATGCAAAATATTGTTCATCGTTTAAATGTCATAGGAGTGCTGGTCTGCATTTAAATTACATTATTTTTAAGAAGTAAATTCCTAAACTGTGTATTTCTATAATAAACGTTTTGTTGATAGATTTCAATCTGTATTTTACTTTGACATATCAAATATAAACCTCGTTTTGAGATCAGGGAAAAGTCTCACACTTTGCTTTTCTAAATTATTTTCCCCTGTGCCGTCATCACACAAACTAAATTTCAGTATAAGGCCAATATACAGACCCATCTGAAGTCCAAAAGTAATCCATTAGTATGTTGTTAGCATAATTTGTTGAAACTTCTCTGTACACATGTCTGCACTTGCTTAAAGTACAATTATTGGTGCTGCATCTTCAGTTAAAATGGATGCATTCACTGTATTCTGTTTCCCCTTTTCCTTTGCAAAGACTTTAAATTACGATTCATGCCAGCAACTGTTTGCGTTTCATTTCGCTGGGACTGTATTCAGAGACTGGGTAGGAACGAAATGATGGGAGCTACCGCGCCGCTCACAATAGCAGCCGGATAAATGTGGAACAGCTGTGGCGCCACACCGTCTACGCGATGTCGTTTCGACAGCTGCCGAAGAAGTGTGCCACGTGGCTTGCAGCCAGCTAGAAATACCTTAGCTGTAACACACACTGTCTAATGGTGCAGCGCCAATGGACTGTCGTGATTTCACCGCGTGTTCCGGCATTCCACATCGCTGCTAGATTAATGTTATGCGCTGTATTTAACAGGCTCCGTGATACATTTCTCCTTTTGTTGTGCGATTGTCACTGTACACAGGAGAATAAAAAAAGGTATTTATTTCAATATTTATTCCGCTGGTTTTTTTGAAGAAGTGCTAAACAGAGCTATGGGAACGCCGAAAGCAACAAGTGAGAAATGATTGCAGGTGCAGTAATTCCACTTAGTTCAAGGAATTTGTGGAAAAGAAAGAAAATGTAAAACTAAACAGAAATATGTAATGTGGTTGCCTATGAACCAACACGTGGAACTTCAGCATCATCATACCAAAAGTCCAATATACATACCTCCAAGTCCTAGATAATCTGTAATTACAGATGCACCTTTCATGTGGTAAATGTGTGTGGGAATGTGTTCTCATAATGTGTTTAGTGAGAGGAAAAAATATCTAGCAACATAATACAGGACTCTGTATTCTTACAGCAGCGATGTAGGATCCAGAAGTTGGAATTCGCCTCTAAACACATTTTAAAATGGCTCTAAGCACTATGGGACTTAACATCTAAGGCCATTAGTCCCCTAGAACTACTTAAACCTAAGTAACCTAAGGACATCACAACACACCCATCCCCGAGGCAGGATTCGAACCTGCGACCGTAGCAGCCGCGTGGTTCCGGACTGAAGCGCCTAGAACCGCTCGACCACGGCGGCCGACAAACACACGTTACTGAAAGACTGCCGCGTGGAATTAGCCTAGCGGTCTAAGGCTCTGCAGTCATGGACTCTGCCGCTGGTCCCGGCGGAGGTTCGAGTCCTCCCTCGGGCATGGTTGTGTGTGTTTGTCCTTAGGATAATTTAGGTTAAGTAGTGTGTAAGCTTAGGGACTGATGACCTTAGCAGTTAAGTCCCATAAGATTTCACACACATTTGAACATTTTTGAACTGAAAGACTTTTGTCAGTATTGAGAACATGACAAATCAGTTGTTCAGATGTGTGCCGTATTTAATTTTTAAAAAAAAGTTTCAGGGAGACGTGATCCCATTACCAAATTCTTAAAAATTATCTCTTGACATAATTGGATGATTTCCCGAAACATGTTGTGTTTCTTAAATAAAATACAGCAGACATTAGGACAACCGATGCATCATATTTTCCGTACTGAACCTCTAATACAAATATGCTACGGATTTAAAGCAGATTGCTTTTGATACTGTCCCACCACTGTTGCCGCCGCACACCTCAATGTCGATTAATAAAAATAATGCTCTGCATCTGGAAAGGGTTCCAAAATTATAAAAAGAGAACCTGTGTAGTTATAAAATGAATTCCACACTTCACCTGTAGCAATCAGCCTCTATCTCTATCTCTCTCTCTATCTCTCTCTCTCTCTCTCTCTCTCTCTCTCTCTCTCTCTCTCTCTCTCTCTCTCTCTCTCATTGGTAAATGTTCAGGCAGCGAATGCTTCCATGATGTCTTTGACAGTTCAGCAACGTGTCCCTTAAACATCGCCACTTAGTTTTAGCTGCATCATCTGGAGTTAGTCAAAAGACCAATTGATCAATGTTTTTAATTGTAATCTAGTGTTATGTTGGCGTTTTGAATTACTGTAGTTGTTTGTTATTACAGATTTGTGTCCACTGGGTAGACATATTTCAAATATAACGGGTATTTTTTTTCTTTCTGTACTGCAGAGAATATGTGATGCAAATTGCAAGTTCATTGCTATTGAAGTTCGGGCTTACAGTAAGCAAAGTGATGGGTAAAACTTTTCAGATTCAAATGTTTATCAACGGTTTGAAGCAAACACTTTAAGCATACCAGGAAATGAAAATATTCCTTCAAACGACATTTCAGCACGCTTTGTTCTGTTGGGTGATGATGCATATCACCTAAAAATGTATTTGTTGAAATCATAATCAAGATTAAGACTTACTATTAATGAACAGATTTTCAATTATAGACTGTCCAGAAACAGATAATGGCCGGAATGTGCCTTGGTATTATGGTAGCCAAGTGGAGCTGTCTAAAACGTGATCGATCCAGATAAAGTAGACATCGTAGTTAAATGCGTTTGTCTTTTGCGTAACGTAAGCATCCTTACGGAAGGTCTTACTTTCCTTGATATTTCTGAGTAGGACATTGAACAACTACACAATATGCCAGTTTCACGGAGATTCAAACACTACAACGAAACGCGAATGAGACTAGGGAAACTTCGAAAAATTATTTTGTTGGTCCAGCAGGTGAAATTCCGTTTCAGTACAACGTACTGTAACAGTGACAGCTCTGTAAGTATGTTAGTGATGGTTAAAATGTGACCGAGCGGTTCCAAGCGCTTCAGTCTGGAACCGCGCGACCGCTACGGTCGCAGGTTCGAATCCTGCCTCAGGCATGGATGTGTGTGATGTCCTTAGGCTAGTTAGGTTTAAGTAGCTCTAAATTCTAGGGGAATGATGACCTCAGATGTTAAGTTCCATAGTGCTTAGAGCAATTGGAACCATTGAGCTTATGTACCTAATTAAGTCAAACTCCACGCCAATATATAAAATTGTTCTTACCGCTTGTGTTGAGTTCTGCAGCAACTTTCTCCCACTTAAGCCAAGAAATATATCTGTTTTGATGATGTTTGTCTCTCATATCCCACAAACACCTGTTCCCGTAGTCCATGGTGAAATAATCAAATCACTCTACATTCAACCCACGAAAACACCCAAAAGGGAGGCAGGTCGCACAAAAAATCGAACATTTTAGAATGTCAGCTTGTTCTGACGACAGCAAGCGTATCCTGACGTGTTCGTCACTGGCAGTGTAAACACTTTCGTTGAAAAACAGGTATTTGTTTGTTCGAACGATTTAGTCAGAACACATTTTCGTCAGAAATCGCATCCATAGTAACGACAGCCTCAGGCGATCGCCGGCCTCGTGCTCCTGCGTGCGCGTGCAAAGCGAGTCATGGACAACACATGCTACTCACGCGATTTCGCCACACGAAGCCGTGCTCTTCGTTTTACCCTCCACAGCCACCCCTAATAAAAAAAGAAAGGTTCAAATGGCTCTGAGCACTATGGGACTTAACATCTGTGGTCATCAGTCCCCTAGAACTTAGAACTACTTAAACCTAACTAACCTAAGGACATCACACAACACCCAGTCATCACGAGGCAGAGAAAATCCCGCAGGGAATCGAAACCTGCAACCCTGTCGCGGGAAGCGAGAACGCTACCGCACGACCACGAGCTGCGGACCCACCCCTAATACCATGGAGGTAATTCCGTGGTGTGTTAACACGTATCTCATCAACCTATCCCGTTTTCTTGCTAGGGTTCCACACATTTTACTTTGCTGTGGACTACCTTCTCATTCCTTACCTTATCACTTCACACATTTGAAGACCTTTGTTGTAAACAATGGTAAGAGACAGTCCATAATATACACAGTTTTTGTATGTAAAATACATACTATTTGGTAGTATCACAATAAACCGAGAAATGGCGGCTCTAAATTTAATTTCAGATTTTCGCTACTAGCAGCTTTGTCAGGATGTATGCATGTAAATAATGGTAAGCGCCAAAAACAAGCTTCCAGTAGTAGTAACGTGTGTCGTGTTTGGATCAGGATAATTCTTCTCAGGGACGATTTTTACTAATTTGATGACACATGCAGGTCTCAGGAGAAATGAAAGTGACATTTTTTGGCGCTGCTCCGGCGAAGTATGTGCCATTTACCTGAGTAGTGCGTCTAGGTGGCAGTTCGCGTAGCTGAAACAGTGCACAACGGTTGCCAGGTAGAGTCCTTACACGGAATTTTTTTTATTTTTAGTTATAAGTGAATTACACTGCAACCGAAATTGTGCATATATTTCATTTATCGGTATTTTTGTAAGATGCATGAAAAGGAAAGGCAAGGAAAATTTGGGATGGCAAATAAATGTCTATGAAGGGGTTGTAATACGTTGATGAGAAGTTCGTACGTAAAAAGACATACCTTTATCTTTTTCCAGTTGATGCTTTATATGCGCTGAGGTCATATTCATTCTAAACACGATGGAATCAGTAAATTTCTCGTCATCTCGCACACACTATGAACGCCAGACTTATACATTGACGTTGTTGGTTTAAAGTTTCCATAGGAAAAGAGACCTGGTTTACATTCATGAAACTGTCTCCCTCATCCCACAGTTTGGCAGTAAACGATGCACAACGCAAAGTTTCATCGACGATAGCAAGTGACGTACAACGGAAAGTATTTTGGTCAAGTCTTCACTAATATCTAAATGACAATTACGCAATATGTAGTTCTGGATGCTTTAATAACAGTCCCTTCTCGAAACGTTATTTGCAGGGTTCTCATGGACGCTTTAAGTACACTCACTTCTTGGAAATTTATTTCCAATCTCAAATTTCCCTTTGGCTTTCCTTTCCATTCTTCTTGAGGAGGTATTACTGAATACACTACACTAATTAAAAATAAAAAAAGTTTCCCTTGACGTGCCCGACCCTCGCTTTACCATTGTGTAATCCTTCCACTGTGCCAGCAGCTACCGCGAATCCACGCAAATACACTTACGCAGCACCAAAAAGCAAGTAATGTAGAATAATGAAATTTCGGATAACATTTAAGTGATTAACACTGCAAGACCACAGGTTAATGTAGCGCGAGATAAACTACTGCAAATGTGATATGTTGGTACATTAATAACTCGTGTAACTGCCAAAGATGTTGAATTCAAACATGCAAACATGCATTCATTGTGTTGCAAAAGTGCTGTATGTCAGTTAGTGGGATAGAGTTCCATACCTGTTGCACTTGGTTGGTCAATACAGGAATGGTTAGTGCTGTGTATGGATTACGCTGGATTGTCGTCCGATGATGTCCCATATGCTCTCGATTAGATATAGATGTAGTGATCGAGCAGGCCAAGACAACATGTCGTCACTGTAAATAGCACGATCGGTTACAACAATGGTATGTGGGAGAGCGTTACTGTTGGAAAGCACCCCTTCGAATGCTGTTCGTGAATGGCACGACACCAGGTCGAACCACCAGATTGAAGTCGGGTGGACTGTGAAATACGCTTCCTAAATAGTTGGTAAAGTTAGTTCTGTATTTCTTATGACATCGTATGACCTCATGGTGTACTTGTAGCTATATCCAATAATCCACCACCATCTCGCGAATCCATCTATTGCGTCACCTGTCCGGCGATCCAGTTGACCGCAGGGGTCCTATGTTTGGGAAAGAACCTCATATCCGGTTAAAAGAGTGCATCGGAGGTGACTTTTGTATCTGTGGTGCGCAGAAGTAAGGCCAGTATAAGTCGCGTCAGCATCCGAAACGTCCCTCGCCGCTCCGCAAACTAAGCCACGTTCTTCCGTGCCCAACGCACCACAGGTGATGCGACGTGGAGACTCAACCATATGAATGGCGTACAATCGGTTCCGTGTCACAATTTTACGGTTGTTGAGAATATACCGCATTGACCGTGCTGCCGTTGACAGAAGTGGAGCATTCACTGCGCACCAGATATGCTGGCAAGCTCTCGCTGGATGTCTGATTTCCATACTTGATCTTAAATAACATCCCAGTACTGACTTTGTATCCAAAGGCAGCCAAGAGGCGGTCGCGATAGCCTTTGGTGTGGGCAGAATCTGCGCTAAATGTGGCAGACGTGAAATCAGGTGAACGTTGGTGTAAGCTAAACCTTGGACCATATCGGAGTGTTGTGTACATAGTTCCGCGTAGTCAGCGCGTACACAACTTTCCCACCAGAGCGCGCCCCGCTAAGCACAACAGCGCAGGCGCAGCGCTCGTCCGTCCCCGCTCTATGAGATGGCGCTCCCATAAAGACGGACCAAATTCTGCTTCCGCCGATCCGCGTATTAATATGTAACGCAGCCAATGAGATTGCTGCTAAAGTAGAACCTTTTCTCCTCGCGGATCACACTAGCGCAGTGATACCTGAACGCGAGAGGTATTATAACGAGTGTACAGACCTCCGATTAGTCAGTCTGCATTTGTTTGCACCAGTCTGTAACAGTCTGCATTAGTCTATAGTCAAGTTTCAGTATGCGCCTAATAAGATTACCATATTCCGGTACATAGCCATGAAAAGAAATGTATAGACACTTTGTGAAGTATCAGAGATATGTGAGAATAAGATTAACGTACCAAGACCAATGTAACTTGAGATTGTCAATTGTAAACGGCATCCAAATCAAGTTAAGTAAGGTTTATGATTGTTATTATTTTAATAAATGTGTGTGAAAATTAATCAAGTTCTGTTTAAAGTTGGTCACCGTCAATCTGCTACTCTAAGCTTGCAAGTGGCATTTCTATCATCTGACCTAACGGCAGAAGATAAACACGCCACGATAAGACCACGAAACATATTGCTCACACTCGCCTACTTCGTTAGAGCGACAAGTCAAATAATCTGATGGTGTGTGTACCGAAGGTCTTACAGTACGCACACCACACGGAGACTTTCAACAAATTGTTGTGTATGGACAACCGAATATTCTGCAGCTGCCGCCGACAACTCGTCGCCGATGACCGAAGCAAATAACGAGTAAAAGCGACTCCTAGCCACCGCAGCGGTTCCACCTTCTGAAAAGGTCCTGCTACGTCTTCCAGTTCTCGTCCAGTGTGTTGTATTCTGGACTTCGTCGTGTTAATGATACTACCTTCCTCCATCCTGTAAGTATTGAGAGGATCAGCAGACTGACGCCCTTCGTGTCCTGGACGGACGAGAGGTATCAGGCCATCCGCATAGACAGAGATCTCATGGAGCGTTAGCCCAGTGAGAAAGTTTCGCACAACATACATCAGCGGCTCGAGAGCTGTCGCAAAAAGCAGCACTGAAAGCGGGCACGCTTGTCGGACCGAGCTGTTAATTTGAGTTGAGCCCGTTTACTATCTCTTTTGATGTAGCTCCTCGGAGCGGTCTCTTAACTATGGAGGTGAAGACCGGTGGAAGATCCATTCCGCTCGTAACTGACCATGAAAACATCATGGGTTATGCTGTCGAATTCACCATCAAAGTCCACTGATATTAGAGCTGCTCGCACTCGACACGTTTCTGTCAGGGCTATGACGTCACGATAAAGCTGAGTTGACCGTTGCTTCGCATCCCTAGGCATGCCTGATCAGGGGAGATGGTCCTCGATAACGCCAGTTGAAGACAGGACGCTAGCAGTCGTGCAAAGATTTTGTAGTCGTTGTTTAGCATGGTGAGCGACCGATATAAATTAGCACTGCGACTTCCCTCGGACTTCGGAATAGGAAGAATAAAATCCTTCACATAATCCGGCGGTATGAAAATGTAGGGCACATCAGCTCATTGCACATCAAAACCTGTTATGACATTTCCACCAATTCCCGACAAAATTCTGACGTTATACCATCCGGCCTTGGGGATTTCTGTGCCACTTCTTTCTTGAGTGCCCCATTTATTTCAGCTTCTGTGAATGTCTCCATTAGTGCAGCCATACCCATCCCAGCCAGTCTCGCTGGAAACTGTTGCAATATGTCCTCTCCCTCCTGGTCGTCGGCCGGTGCGCCGCTAGGAGATGGCGGAAATGCTACAGAAATCCAGCCGCAATGTCCTCCTGTGTCATCAGTTGACGACCCCCAGAGTCATGGAGCACTGTGACTAATGATCGGCGGTAACTTTTGTCTTCTCGCGACGCACGATGCACTGAGGTGCGTTCCCCAGCGATGTTGCCTAGGCACCTTTCCCGGATCTGGATGCATCCCGGTCGACGTCGCGTGATTGTTATGATGCATGTCTTAACGCGATGAACTTCTAAATGATGATCTGAATGATCCCGAAATGACAGCTCACGAAACATCACGTAATAATAATCAAGAGTGTACCTTAGGAGTCTTGTCTTATCCTGGCCGTATTGCATAAGAGCTCTGTGTGTCATCGGTTTAGCACACACTAATCCCCAGTGAAGCACTGCTCGAATGCGGCGTCCACATATTGCACATACATCCTCTATTCGCTGACGACATCCAGGTTTCCGCCAACAGCCAGCTTCCATGTGCCGTGGCTCCTCCACACATTTTTTGAGGGACACGGTACACAGATGGTCAGTAAAGGCAGTGCACCATCCTTCAGCATCAGCAGCATTATCTCATAGGCCAACAGAAACATCGATCCGATCATGTCGGTTTGCTGAGTGACTAGTTAAAAACGTATATTCCTCACGATTCCCCTGGATTCTGTCAGATAAATTCATTTCTTGGCATATCGCTTGTCGTTTACAATAGGTTGTCTCAGAAAAGCTGTTGTTCCACAGGCGATCTAATGATATTAACGTTAACTATCCCCTTTTGTATGACTGTGTCTGGCTAAGCGACACTATACGCAGTTCTGGACCGGCGAAAATCTACAAGTTCGGTGGTCTCATTACACGTCCTCAGAAGCTGCCCGTCCGACATCTTCCCGCAGCCTTAGTTGCCGTCGGTTGTGGAAGAGGAACGCAAGTCCCTACCAAAGGGAGGTGTCAGATCGGTGACACCTTCGTCCTGCTCAGCTGCCAGCACGAGCAACGGTCTAGAATATGCAGAGGTGTGTACTGGTATTTAGTGTTCGTGAAATTTCGGCAACATCATCCTTCGCTGCTGAAGTGTTGTTGGACGCCTGGGGAAACGGATCGTCGGAACGACACGACATCCTTTTACTGTCTGAACGCACTTGGTCAGCGACGTCCGGTGCCTCCTGCTCCATGTCGGACAGGTCCGTATTGCCTAAGTCGTCAGATGCCTCCGTACGAGGAGGGGGCGAGTCTCCAGAGTGGAGGCGGCGCTCCTTGAGACGCTTCGGGGAGCCTTTTTTACACGTCCTTATCTGGACCTGCGGTGCTACTGAATGCTACAGCTCCTGTTGCTTCACCGCAACCACAGCGTGGGTCGACTCCTCCACTTCAATTTCCATGTCTTGTTGTGTGGTCGTCCTCGTGATCCATCACCTGCAACTTCTAGGGCTGGAGTGGAGTAGGAGCTATTTCAGCATCATTGTGGACTGGTGGCTCCTCCGTTATCTACAGTGTTGGCTCGAATGCACGTTCCGATCTCGGCGTCACCTCCTCGCAGGGTACCGATGGGTATTTCAACGAGAGTGACGCTGGGGTGGCCGCGTTTTAGTCTCGGCTGGGTAGTTGCAAGAGTGTCCTCTTCATACACTCAGGTCGAAGATCTCCTTCACATCCAGAGCACGTGCGGGGTTGGTAATCATAGATGACAACGGCTCAACAACTGCTTATGTTGAAATGGAAGGACACGTGTTTTGTTAGGGCGATTACTATCTGATGAACACCGTTGGGCACTGAGTACGTGCTGAAACTAGCCCAGCGTAGCGCTCTGTGACTAATTACTCTCCCGTATGGCTAGAGCGATTCAGTTATCAGTGATTCAGGTACTTTGAATGTCAGCTCGAAGATTCGAATCGTGCGCACGTGTATGTGAAAACTGTAATCCTCGTTTGGCGGCTTCTGTAATCGTATCAAATGCCTCGTCGTCAACATTCTTGACATAAACAATATTGCTCACCATTGATAATTGAATTACAGTGAGCTCTAAATTATTCTAAGGACATAAACACACACACACACACACACACACACACACACACACACACATACACATACACACACACACTCCCGAGGGAGGACTCATACCTCCGCCGGGACCAGCCTCACAGTCCATGTCTGCAGGGCCTTAGACCGCTCGGCGCGGCGTGGTCATCAGTCTCCTAGACTTAGAACTAACTAACCTAAGAACATCACACACATCCATTCCCGAGGTAGGATTCGAGCCTGAGACCGTAGCAGCAGCGCGGTTCCGTACTGAAGCCCTTAGAACCGCTCGGTCAAGGTGGCCGGTGCACGAGAACTTTCTATATGAAGTTGGATATTTCTACTAATTTGCATTTTATGATTTACACGAGGTGGGTTGATATTCATAGGAAAAGCAAGAGAAGCAGTAAATTTCTCGGCATCTTCTACATGTTATGAACTCCGCACTTTTATAACACCACGCTTGGATTAAAACTTCTACAGAAAAACAAACTTGGCTTGCATTCATAAAGGGTTCTCTCTCATCCCACATTTTGGCAGCAAACCATGCGTAACGTATCATTTCGCAAAATATGGGCGGGAACGGCTGGTGATGTAAAAAGGAATGGCGTTTATTTTCATCTCTATTTGAGATACGAGCGGTTTTGGGGCTTTCCGATAAAATTCTTTTCCCGAAGATAAAAATATACAGCGCAGGTTTAAACTACGGAGTGTATCAGTAACTGGGAGGAGTAGAGTTAATACTACTCGATGCCAGTCCTTCCCCATCCTGAAAAATACTGTCGTATAAGTGTGGATTCTTTTGTCCTCCCCACGAACTGTTCAGAACACAAGAAATGTTTTCTTCTGCAGTCAGATATCCATCACATCAAATACAATAGCATTGGTCATTACCTCGGTTTATTTGCAACGTAAGTATCGAAAAAGCTGAAGAAAAGGCATTCCTGTATGGACTCTTTCCATGACCATTGGTTTATCATTCTGAATTCTTTCCCCTTCGCCTGTAAGCAAAATGCTGTGCCCAAACCGCGCCAAATATGTTACTTATTCTGAACGCTTGGCCATGTGGAGAGCCCGCTTCTGTCACTTTAATTTCTGGGAAAAGCCTGCACGAGTCAAAAACCTGGGCTACGAATAGGCGCGGTACCCTTATCAGTAAGCCAGTAAACAATTTTCAGTACCCATTGGCGCATTTTTACGAATGAAATTTTGGATAGAATTTACGATTTTAAAAACATGTCTTAAGAAATATTTGAAAATAGTGACTTATCTGAATAAGAGGATCATAGCGAATTTTCTCATTTTGAGAAAACTGAAGGTACGATTTGTTTTACCTGCTAAAACCTTTCACCAGCAAGGTCGCATAAATATTTTTTTTTAATTTAAGACATCCGGTATCCACAGACTCTTCTATCATTTTCAGCTCTTCAAAAAAGTCTTTCGTTATGAAACATGTTCATTTACGTTGGATCTCATGCCAAGTTGTCAAGTGGATAAAAATCAGCACATTGTAACAAACCTTTTATAATGTGCTGATTTTCATCCACATGACAACCTAGTGTGAGGTCCAAAGTAAAATGAACGCATTTCAAACGAAAGATTTTTTAAGACCTGAAGGTGACAGCATAGTCTGTCGAAACTTGTTGTCGTAAACAACGAAATATTTATGCGATCTTGCCTATTGAATTTTTTGGCATGAAATATAATATTTGTGATGCTTTACTGAAATTTTACCTTGCAGTTTTTTAAAACAACCAGATTGTCCTTTACCGTTGTTTACAGCTGATGTCTTCTGTGTTGTGTCGGCTACTGTGGGAGTCAGCACCGACACAAGCAAGGGAGGAGGGAAGTTGCTTTGGCCGGTGACGGAAATCCATAATCATCAGTACAAAACACTTGAAGATTAAATGAACACCTTATTAAATACAAAAAGAGAACCATTACTTCTTGTTATGGGATGGCGTCCTGTGCCTCCTACTTGCAGTTACTTTTATCCACTATTAGTACTCGCAGAACGCAAGCTAAGTAACGTCTTCCCACCACTCAGCACTGATGCTCTGTAAGACTGCAACCGAACAGGGCCGACCAGCGATAGGTGGCTGTCAGTAGAAACATCAGGGAGGGGCCACACCTCCAGGAAGACAAAGAATTCAGCGCCACCTGTCAACGCTGATTTAACCACTTAGGTCAGCGCCTTCTTGATACGATTTCGCGACGCTGCGCTGGTCGGTGCACAGGCGGTGCTTTAGGACTGCACATTCCATTTCTAGCAATCTTCTGTAACATCTCACATTAAACGCTTCGATTCCTTTTCGCTTATCGCACCGCCCATGATTCACTACCACACAATGGTGTGCTCCTGACGTACCTCATAAACTCCTCCCTCAAATTGAGGCCAATGTTCCATGCCAGTAGATTTCCCTTTCCCAGAAACGCCATGTTTCCGTGTTAATTTGCTTTCTGTGTCGTCTTAGCTTCGTTCGCCAGGTGTTATTTTGTTTTTATGGTAAAATAATTCCTTAATTTCTTCCACTACATGCATAGCATATCCATTTTAGTGTTAAGTTTGTCGCTAAGTTCAGTTCTGCTACTTTCATCTTTCTACAATTCACTCTGTCTGTATTCCTCATTTCGTTTTCTGTGTTTTGTTGTCTGTCCATTCAATAGGACCCGTAAATCTTCTTCAGTTTCACCTAGGATAACAACGCCATCAGCGAATATTACCATTGATATTCTTCTAGTCTTTACTAATCTTTGATCTTCCTTTTATTTCCGTCAATGTTCCTTAGATATACAGAATGAACAGTTGAGGCGAAAGACTACGTGCCTCTCTTACACCCTTTTTAATCGTACCACTCGTTCTTGTTCATTGATTCTTATTGACCCCTTTTGGATTTTGTGCATATTGTTTATAACATAGTTTCCCTCCAATTTACTTATATTTTCTCAGCGTTTCGAATATTGTTTTATACTGCCGAACGGTTTCTCTAGGTCGATATATCCATTTCCTTGCTGCCACAGTATGTGTGTTTGTATTTCAGGAGTGTAAAAAAAAATGGTTCAAATGGCTCTGAGCACTATGGGACTTAACGTCTGCTGTCATCAGTCCCCTAGAACTTAGAACTACTTAAACCTAACTAACCTAAGGACATCACACACATCCATGCCCGAGGCAGGATTCGAACCGGCGACAGTAGTGGTCGCGCGGTTTCAGACAGGAGTGTCAAAATCTTGAGTCTAATTTCAGTACTGGATGCGACATTACATTCCAGATTGACATTACATACAAACCAGACGCGTGGATACTCCATGTAGATGGCTTAAAACCAAGCCTGAAGTTAGCACCGTTATACAGCAGTATTGAAAGGTCATCCATCCCTGTCATATGTGCTGCTATAGCTGAAAAAAGCAGTACCACTAGGAAATTCGTTGTGACCTGAGTTAATTACGAAAAGCATGAATGACTGGTAAGTCGAGATTTCAAAATCATTGGCATAGTGTTGGGTTTGCTAGAGGGTTCTACTTAATATTGGCGCTACTCACGTTCGTGCAAAGTTACGCAAGTGAAAAAGACTACACACTGAGGGAATGGCCTCCACTAACACCTCTGGTCACTGGGTCAAACGAATATTGTGGAAGAACCTCTACTGAATCTGACCAAAATTTTTCTCCAACCATTACACATTAAAATGCGACTCAGCGTTTGTTAAGGCTATGCACTGGAATGTAGCAGCATGTCAGTATACTGTAAGACTTCTCCAGGACTCAGCACAGACGAGGTCACAGAGGGGATAATCGTTGGTCCACAGATGCCCCAGATGTGAGGGACTTTGTCGCCTACATCAGCGCATTGTCGGTTGCATGCAACTCTTCGCATCTCTAGTCAGACAAACAACCACTGAAATTAATGTGTGGGCAGGTCGAGCTTTGAGTCCACTCCAAGTCTGATGAGCTGAACGGATGGTATTGTTTTCGTAACGTGACAAAATCGTTCTTGGAAAACAGAAAATTACAGGGAAACTTTGGACCAACTCATTGATGCTTACAAAGTCATTAGCTGCTAATGCCGCTATGTACCATTTCAGAGAGAGGCATGCAAACCAAAACAAACCTTCAGTAGTAATTAACACCTCAACAGAAACAAACAATGGTTGTGCCTTAGAAGCGGGAATCGTGGAAGGGCTTGCCAAGGAGTTTTAATAGGACACCATTTACCGCGAGACTTTATTAACACAATTATTGTACATCGTAAAACCAATTGTTTTAACAATGGAAAGTACTGAAGAGGAAAAAAACAATAAGGCAATAGTTTACATTAAAACAGTGTAACAAATGCTTACAAGGACCAAGAACTAGATAATCGTTTCCTGTTGATCAAAATCACCTTTACCTTCTGGACAAGATGATAAATCAAAGGGAAAACATAAAATCGGGCACCCGCCGAACATCAAAACATAAAAATTACAGTAGCTACAACAATTAATACTGAGGCAAAATCTGAAGGCTACAATAAGAGAGCAATACGAATGATTAACACAGCTTGATAAGGCTGCACTTAGCGGTGCGTCCACAAGCGTTCATTCAAAGGCCAACCCGCGTAGACGAGGACCGCACCGTCCGGCACAACCACCGGACCACTCCCATGCATCTGACCTGCCGGCGAGGAACAACGGATAGCCCAGCTAGGACCTCCCTCACCAACGTCTAACGCTGAGCCAGAACGCCAACAAACCAACTTACAGTTCAACTCTACAATATACACACATCACCAGTTAGTTTCTACACAGTTGATAATAAGGAGATTCACCGCACAGATGAACGCATACGCAACTGACCCACCGGAACGTACATACGTATAGAGTAGCGTACAACAATTTGCTCGCAATAAAGCATCCGGCAAATATATACATATGTGTATGTATAGATCTCCGCAAATAAAGGGAAATCTATTTTGAACCTTTAGTTTTAAAATAAGTGTAAGCAAGTCAACATTCACTTATAAGCTCACACTACTGGCCATTAAAATTGCTACACCACGAAGATGACGTACTACAAAAAGATGGCTCTGAGCACTATGGGACTTACCATCTGAAGTCATCAGTCCTCTCGAACTTAGAACTACTTAAACCTAACTAACCTAAGGACATCACACACATCCATGCCCGAGACAGGACTCAAACCTGCGACCGTAGCGGTGGCGAGGTTCCAGACTGAAGCGCCTAGAACCGCTCGGCCGGCCTGCTACAGACGTGACACCTACATCGTGCTGACGTGAAGAAAGTTTCCAACCGATTTCTCATACACAAACAGCAGTTCAACGGCGTTGCCTGGTGAAACGTTGTTGTGATGCCTCGTGTGAGGAGGAGAAATGCTTACTATCACGTTTCCGACATTGATAAAGGTCGGATTGTAGCCTATCTCGATTGCGGTTTGTCATATCGCGACATTGCTGCTCTCGTTGGTCGAGATCCAATTAATGTTACCACAATATGGAATCGGTGGGTTCAGGAGGGTAATATGGAACCCCGTGCTGGATCGCAACGGCCTCGAATCATTAACAATCGAGATGACAGGCATCTTATCCGCATGTCTCTAACGGATCGTGCAGCCACGTCTCGATCCCTGAGTCAACAGTTGGGAACGTTTGAAACACAATCACCATCTACACGAACAGTTCGACGACGTTTCGAGCAGCATGGGCTATCAGCTAAGAGACCATGGCTGCGGTTGCCCTTGACGCTGCATCACAGACAGGAGCGCCTGCCATTGTGTACTCAACGACGAACCTGGGTGCAGGAATGGCAAAACGTCATTTTTACGGATGAATTCACGTTCTGTTTACAGCTTCATTATGGCCGCATCCGTGTTTGGCGACATCGCGGTGAACGCACATTGGAAACGTGTATTCGTCATCGCCATACTGCCGTATCACTCGGCGTGATGGTGTGGGGTGCCATCGGTTACACGTCTCGGTCACCTCCTGTTCGCATTGATGGCACTTTGAACAGTGGACGTTACATTTCAGATGTGTTACGATCCGTGGCTCTACTTTTCATTCGATCCCTGCGAAACCCTACATTTCAGTAGGATAATGCACGACCACATGTTGCAGGTCCTGTACGGGCCTTTCTGGATACAGAAAATGTTCGACTGCTCCCCTAGCCAGCACATACTCCACATCTCTCACCAATTGAAAACGTCTGGTCAATGGTGGCCGAGCGACCGTCTCGTCACAATACGCCAGTCACTACTCTTGATGAACTGTGGTATCGTGTCGAAGCTGCATGGGCCGCTGTACCTGTACACGCCATCCAAGCTCTGTTTGTATCAATGCCCAGGCGTATGAAGGCCGTTATTAGGGCCAGTGGTGGTTGTTCTGGGTACTGATTCCTCAGGATGTATTCACCCTATTTGCGTGAAAATGTAATCTCATGTCAGTTGTAGTATAATATATTTGTCCAATGAATACCCGTTTATCATCTGCATTTCTTCTTGGCGTAGCAATTTTAATGGCCAGTAGTGTATTAATGAAAATAACAATAAATACACACAGGTAAGGTTTAGACAGTAGGATCAGTTTAAACGTTTTTGGAACAAGTGAGGAAAAACAACCGTGCGGCTCAGTGATTAAAACCAATTTCTGATCACAGATGAAATAAAAGTAGGTAATCTTATAATATAAAATATTCCCCTTAAATAAGATAGGGTACAGATCATTATTTGTTAAGCGATAGTAACTAGGAACTCGAAGTTTATAAAAATGACTTAGCACTGAGAGGTTGAGCCAGTAGTGGATCACCAAAGGGACAAGCCTGAGTAAAACATAACTGGCGAGCTTGATTGCAATTTAGTTACAAACAGTCAGAACTGGCAAACACGGCAGTGAACAGCAATTCAATACCAGCGAGATGTTGTGGCCGGAAACAATCAGTATCTTGGAATGAAATATTCACTCTACATCGGAGTATGCGCTGATATGAAACTTCCTGGCAGATTAAAACTATGTGCCGGACCGAGACTCAAACTCGGGACCTTTGCGTTTCGCAGGCAAGTGCTCTACCAATTAAAGCTGTGAGGACGGGACGTGAGTCAGGTTTAGGTAGCTCAGTTGGTAGAGTACTTGCCCGCGAAAGATAAAGGTCCAGAATTTGAGTCTCGGTCCGGCACATAGTTTTAATCTGCCAGGAAGTTTCAATCAGTATCCTGAGTTACAGCTTTACGTCCGCGGCTGGTAACAGCAGAATACCACTTTGGGCTGAGTTAGCAATCGCCCCCGAGTCGTGCAGAACTGCCCGTCCTTCAGCATACGGCGACCAACATTGGCCACACCGCCACATCTCGGTCCGGAAAGTCAGCAGGCTTCCACGTGCGTTTCCCAACAGCCGCCAACTGTGTACGGTACACTGTTCTCACACTCGTTGCTACAAACACCCTCCTTGCCCACCGTCCAAGTCCTCAATCCCTCAATTTCCTTGTGTCACCGATTTCAAAACCAAACCAGCCAAGGAAGCAAGACCGTGAAGACAAGACAACGCCAAAGATGTCAACGTAAGAATCGACCGCAGCATCCGAGCCGCACCGGCTCAGCTGCAACATTCCCTGTCCCTTTACTCCCACCTCGATATGTTCTCAGACAATTGTGGCGCTTCTAGTGATGATCACGGCTAGCGGTACCACCAACTCATTTCTCCCCTGGAATAGCGCTACACAGGACGGCGGACCACTGCTATGTAGGCTGATTTCTGCTGGATGCTCCAGACAGATGCTCCATACACCACCCACAAGGTGAAGGCACAGAAACGGAGGGAATGGACTAGGTTAGATTAATTAACGTATACATCCCATTGGTTAGGATGGCAATACACGCGAAACGTACTCCCAAATTACTTGTAACCGTGAGCAAGAATGCAATTTTAATAGTTACTTTCTTCTTCAGCACATCAATATCTATACAGAGCGTCTACTATGGTTTCTGCTAGAAATCCACTGCAGTCCAGTGTAATCTGCGATTCATTGGCACAACCTTAGGGTTACGTGACTCTCCAGCAGTTCCTTTATTTTTCAGTTTTGCAGCAGACACGATCGTTTCGGAAGGGTTTATCTGAAATTGTGCTGTAGATACACTCTTTCACTTACGTTAAGTCTGTAATGTTGTACAGGATCATATCTGAGGGTAATTCGTCAATACATTTCGTAGGTTAAAGGTATTCGAGTCCAAAATAGTGAAATACGAGATGTTTCTGATGTGATCTCATGACCGTTCTGGAGGAACCTGGTTAAGGAACTGATGCCATTAACTACTGCTTCTCAGTATATTTCTTCAGTAATGCACTTTGTAATAAGTAATATATCTTCTTGCCGACGAACTCAACGAGGCCACAAATACTTTTTTTTAAATGTTAGATAAATGGCTTAACCCGTTTCGGGCTATATTGTCCATCTTCAGCTGTCTAACGTTTCAATAACATAAATGTAATTATCAGAAACCTGCTGTTCGCTCGTGCAATGTGTTCCAGCGCACGGCGGTTCGCATTCCTTTGGTCTTTATGCTTATTTGAGGACACTGCAGAAACTATAGCAGTGCAAACAGCACACATATTGAAACTCTAAAAAAAAATCACTCTGCAATTCAAACAGTTGATACTATTCTTCACTTCAATTTCTGCTTCAGACATGCGTCTTCACTCAACGTTTCTGCTTGGAAATTTTCTATTCTGTTCGCTCTGCAACAGTTTGCACATCGTCCTAAAAAGCATACAAACGAAAAGAGGCAGCAACGGCGACCTCTGGAACATAATGCAAAAGCGGACGCCGTGATGGTGACTAATACATTAATGTAATTGGAAAAGTTAGCCATTTGAAGATAGGAACGATAACACGAAACCGGTTGTAGCATTGAAATAATGATTTTTCAGAGGTACTTGTGGCTAATTGCGGTCTTCAGCAAGAATCCTTAACGGCCACGGAGTTCGCAAGGTCGAGCATGGACAAAATAAAAATATCTCCTCTTGAAATCAACAGCTCCGTTCTTAGCGTTATTACTAGAAATGAAAATCCACATAACTATTGAATGTAAGCTACTTTGGCCCAGAAAGGTGTCCCTAATTCAGGAACACACACTGGCAGTCATAAAAGTTTTTCTAGTAATATCATTGTGTTTCAGAGGAGCCTAGTGGATTTTCATGTTATTAATAATGTCAAATAATATGAGTTTAACGTATAATCTAACTTCTACACATCTTTATTGCAGTAGGTGAATGATTAATATTGATGTAAACTGCTTTCTGTTTAAAGGTCAGTGGCTACGACAGTCTAAGAATCACTTTATGCACGCCAGTGTAGACTGATTTTGTCACCTCACCAAGTCTCCATCACTTTTATTTCGTGAACGGCTCAAGATGTTGAAACAAGGTTTTCGGGGAATTATAGTAGGCACAACGGGACAATTACTGTTGATGTTTGCATCTTGTATCAACCTACACACAAGCATGTTTTTTAATAGGAAGTTGTGGTGCGGTGAGCGGAAAGTTTGGAATTTAGGTTCTACAGGGAGCGTCTCCGTATGGCTAAAACAGTTAAGGCAACCGTTCTAGAGAAGCGGAAAATCCGGGTTCGAATCCTGGTATGACACAAATTGCCAACTCTCAATACTGCATTGCTGTAACGTCCTGCGCTTTCCTTTCCTTTCCATTCCCTTCACCCCAAACATTTATGTACATCTCAGAACTACTTCATCGAGAGTGGTGTCTGTTCTGACGTACATGTCCGACACAGAAGACACTACTCATATCTATAGAACTGTACTCTGTTCAAATAAACAACCTTTGTGGGAACAAGTAAACATTTGAAAGACTAGGTGTAACAGTGGAGCCTGTCACAAGAATTCCAGTTGGCGGTGCTTATATAGGAATAACCAATTGCGGTCACATTGCTCTTCAACTGAAAATTACATGAGGTAGCGATATGCACAGATAAAAATGTCGCTATTATCGCGCACACAAGGTACAAAAGGGCAGCGCATTGTCGGAGCTGTCACTTGTAAGGAGGTAATGTCCGACATGATTATGGCTCCGCGCCTCGATCAACAGACTTTCAGTGTGGAATAGTAGTTGGAGCCAAACGCATGGGACATCCCATTTCGGATATCGTTGTTGTTGTTGTTGTCTTCAGTCCTGAGACTGGTTTGATGCAGCTCTCCATGCTACTCTATCCTGTGCAAGCTGCTTCATCTCCCAGTACCTACTGCAACCTACATCCTTCTGAATCTGCTTAGTGTACTTATCTCTCGGTCTCCCTCTACGATTTTTACCCTCCACGCTGCCCTCCAATGCTAAATTTGTGATCCCTTGATGCCTCAAAACATGTCCCACCAACCGATCCCTTCTTCTAGTCAAGTTGTGCCACAAACTTCTCTTCTCCCCAATCCTATTCAATAACTCCTCATTAGTTACGTGATCTATCCACCTTATCTTCAGTATTCTTCTGTAGCACCACATTTCGAAAGCTTCTATTCTCTTCTTGTCCAAACTAGTTATCGTCCATGTTTCACTTCCATACATGGCTACACTCCAAACAAATACTTTCAGAAACGACTTCCTGACACACAAATCTATATTCGATGTTAACAAATTTCTCTTCTTCAGAAACGCTTTCCTTGCCATTGCCAGTCTACATTTTATATCCTCTCTACTTCGACCATCATCAGTTATTTTACTTCCTAAATAGCAAAACTCCTTTACTACTTTAAGTGTCTCATTTCCTAATCTAATTCCCTCACCATCACCCGATTTAATTTGACTACATTCCATTATCCTCGTTTTGCTTTTATTGATGTTCATCTTATATCCTCCTTTCAAGACACTGTCCATTCCGTTCAACTGCTCTTCCAAGTCCTTTGCCGTCTCTGACAGAATTACAATGTCAAACCTCAAAGTTTTTACTTCCCTTTCATGCCCCTCGACTTTTATGACGGCCATCTGGTTTCTGTACAAATTGTAAATAGCCTTTCGCTCCCTGTATTTTACCCCTGCCACCTTTAGAATTTGAAAAAGAATATTCCAGTCAACATTGTCAAAAGCTTTCTCTAAGTCTACAAATGCTAGAAACGTAGGTTTGCCTTTTCTTAATCTTTCTTCTAAGATAAGTCGTAAGGTCAGTATTGCCTCACGTGTTCCAACATTTCGACGGAATCCAAACTGATCCTCCCCGAGGTCCGCATCTATCAGTTTTTCCATTCGTCTGTAAAGAATTCGCGTTAATATTTTGCAGCTGTGACTTATTAAACTGATAGTTCGGTAATTTTCACATCTGTCAGCACCTGCTTTCTTTGGGATTGGAATTATTATATTCTTCTTGAAGTCTGAGGGTATTTCGCCTGTCTCATACATCTTGCTCACCAGCTGGTAGAGTTTTGTCATGACTGGCTCTCCCAAGGCCGTCAGTAGTTCTAATGGAATGTTGTCTACTCCGGGGGCCTTGTTTCGACTCAGGTCTTTCAGTGCTCTGTCAAACTCTTCACGCAGTGTCGTATCTCCCATTTCGTCTTGATCTACATCCTCTTCCATTTCCATAATATTGTCCTCAAGTACATCGCCCTTGTATAAACCTTCTATATACTCCTTCCACCTTTCTGCCTTCCCTTCTTTGCTTAGAACTGGGTTGCCATCTGAGCTCTTGATATTCATACACGTGGTTATCTTCTCTCCAAAGGTCTCTTTAATTTTCCTGTAGGCAATATCTATCTTACCCCTAGTGACATAAGCTTCTACATCCTTACATTTGTCCTCTAGCCATCCCTGGTTAGCCATTTTGCACTTCCTGTCGATCTCATTTTTGAGACGTATGTATTCCTTTTTGCCTGATTCATTTACTGCATTTTTATATTTTCTCCTTTCATCAATTAAATTCAATATTTCTTCTGTTACCCAAGGATTTCTAGCAGCCCTCGTCTTTTTACCTACTGTATCCTCTGCTGCCTTCACTACTTCGTCCCTCAGAGCTACTCATTCTTCTTCTACTGTATTTCTTTCCCCTATTCCTGTCAATTGTCCCCTTATGCTTTCCCTAAAACTCTGTACAACCTCTGGTTCTTTCAGTTTATCCAGGTCCCATCTCCTTAATTTCTCACATTTTTGCAGTTTCTTCAGCTTTAATCTACAGGTCATAACCAATAGATTGTGGTCCGAGTCCACATCTGCCCCTGGAAATGTCTTACAACTTAAAACCTGGTTCCTAAATCTCTGTCTTACCATTATATAATCTATCTGATACCTTTTAGTATCTCCAGGGTTCTTCCACGTATACAACCTTCTTTCATGATTCTTAAACCAAGTGTTAGCTATGATTAAGTTGTGCTCTGTGCAAAATTCTACTAGGCGGCTTCCTCTTTCATTTCTTAGCCCCAATCCATATTCACCTACTATGTTTCCTTCTCTCCCTTTTCTTACACTCGAATTCCAGTCACCCATTACTATTAAATTTTCGTCTCCCTTCACTATCTGAACAATTTCTTTTATTTCATCGTACATTTCTTCAATTTCTTCATCATCTGCAGAGCTAGTTGGCATATAAACTTGTACTACTGTAGTAGGTGTGGGCTTCGTATCTGTCTTGACCACAATAATGCGTTCACTATGCTGTTTGTAGTAGCTTACCCGCATTCCTATTTTCCTATTCATTATTAAACCTACTCCTGCATTACCCCTATTTGATTTTGTGTTTATAACCCTGTAGTCACCTGACCAGAAGTCTTGTTCCTCCTGCCACCGAACTTCAGTAATCCCCACTATATCTAACTTTAACCTATCCATTTCCCTTTTTAAATTTTCTAACCTACCTGCCCGATTAAGGGATCTGACATTCCACGCTCCGATCCGTAGAACGCCAGTTTTCTTTCTCCTGATAACGACATCCTCCTGAATAGTCCCCGCCCGGAGATTCGAATGGGGGACTATTTTACCTCCGGAATATTTTACCCAAGAGGATGCCATCATCATTTAATCATACAGTAAAGCTGCATGTCCTCGGGAAAAATTACGGCTGTAGTTTCCCCTTGCTTTCAGCCGTTCGCAGTACCAGCACAGCAAGGCCATTTTGGTTAGATATCGTTAGAGCATTCAATATTCGGAGATCCGTAGTGGAAAGAATGAGCCGAGAACACCAAACGGTCTTCAGTTAACGACCGAGAGCAGCAGCGTTTGCGAAGAGGCGTCAGCGCTAGCAGATAAGCAACAATGCGCAAAATCACCGCAGAAATCAGTGTGGGACACACGACGAACGTATGCGTTAGGACAGTGCTGCGAAATCTGGCGTTAATGAGCTATGGAAACAGATAACGGACGCGAGTGCCTTTGCACGACATCGCCTGCATCTCCTCCCCTGGGCCCATGGCTTTATCCGTTGGACCCTAGACGACTGGAAAACCATGGCCTGATCAGATGGGTCCAGATTTCAGTTGGTGAGAGCAGATGGTAGGGTCTGAGCGTGGCGCAGACCCCATGGACCCAAGTTGTCAACAAGGCACTGTGCAAGCTGGTGGTGGCTCCACGATGTCTGCTGTGTTTACTGGGTCCTCTGGTCCAACGGTAGCGATCGTTGCCAGAAAATTGATATGTTCAGCTACTTGGAAACCACTTGCAGCCATTAACGGACTTTGTGTTCCCAAACAAGGATGGAATTATTTTAGGGATGATAATGCGCCATGTCACCCGGCCACAGTTGCTCGTGATTGGTTTGAAGAACAATCTGAACAATGCGAGCTAATGATTTGGCACCCAGATCGTGCGACATGAATGCCATCAAATTCTTATGGGACTGAATCGAGGGGTCAGTTTGTGCACAAAATCCTGCACCGGCAACACTTTCATAGTAATGGGCGGCTATGGAGGCAGCATGGCTCAATATTTCTGCAGGGGACTTCCCACGACTTGTTGACCTCGTGCCATGTTGGGTTGCTGTACTACGTCAGGCAAAATGATGTCCGTCACGATATTAGCAGGGCTCTTATGAATTTTGTCAACTCTGTTTCTCTCGAAATTGTACTGAATGTGGCGTAAACGTGCATTACGTCACTGAACTCGGCTTTCCAAGAGGATTCAAAATCAAATTCCGTTAATAAAAGTACGCTGTTCCATGTAGAAAAAAAAAGCGTAATTGGTTTCAGTTCCCAGACTGATACAAAAGCTTAACTCTTATTGTATTAAAAAATTGTTAAGGCTTTCGTGACCACTTGTTGACAAACTGCCTATTGGCTTCTGTCTCGGGTTCTTCGGCCGTGGCAGAGCACGCACTGAATGAGACCGACCACGTAATAAAATTCGCCGACACGGAAGTTCTGGCTGTAGAGAAGCACTATCACACGCGCTTGTTCAGAGGAGCTGTAGAAATACAAAACACGTGAACAGTTTCAACAAGAAAGAGGAAAGCCTTAAGGTAAACGGATCCTGGCTTCCCGTACTGCAGCGAACGACCGTCGCAGGTAGCAAGAGGAGAGCCGCACCGAAAATGACCGCGGAGAAGCCCTCGGACGTTGGCGCGCCAGGTACATATAGTCTGTGGCCTCGAGCTCTGCTCCAGTTCACCACCGGCAGTGGAGGGTGAAGCCTTGACAATGCCATCCACTCGTGCTGGCGAAACGTCAGAAAAATCATTAGATGAACGTCGGCCGAAGAACCCGATACAGAAGCCAATAGACAGTTTGTCTTATTGTATTGCCAGCGCAACAAAATTTCTTGCCCCTCTACATACTATCGTTTGCAGCAACTTTATTTCGATATCTTCATTCGTTGCCAGAATAAAAGGGGTGTTGACCTGTCCTTATGTTCGCATCGTCGTAAGTGACATTCCACTGTTGAGCTGACTGAATGGGCACCTCCCAAAAGCCAAAAAACTGAGAAAAATTCGATATGTTGTCGAGTTCCGGCACAGCCTCACTATACCAGAATGAAGTAAGTGAGAACTGTGTAGCGCAATCAGGATGTTAACGACAATGGGTTAGTTATAAATTCCTGTCAACCTTTATATCGGAGATGAGAGGAAGAGAATCTCCTTGGTTTGAAGCAAATAAGTTTTCTGAAGATAGGTTACAGAATTACAATAGTCAGAAAAGACTGGTTAGTTTCTATCAAGTTTATTGTCACATATACTTATGTGAGGTGTTGGACCATAAACGACTTAGTAAGATTCAGTCTATTTATTCGGACTTGCTACTTCAAAGCTAATTGCTGGTACATATAAGAAACAAGTAGAAAGCAATCACTTGTTCTTGGTTAGCACTGAAATCTCTCTAAGTAATTGAGACAAAGACTGACAGCCTCTGTCCAACACTATTCCAATGAAACTCTAAAAATCCTACATGTCCTGTAGTTCCTGAGTTTTCACCTGAGTCTATCACTGTCTTCTCGTAGTTGAAGTCTTTATCAACTGTATCAGGTGCTATGGGCCTACTCGGCCCCACTGGCGTCTCGTTGCGGAATCCCCAAACTGCCAGCACTGGCTCTGATTCTGCATCTGAATCTCTGCATCTAGCTATTCCGCTGCCTGGCCTTTTATTTCGTTTCTCATGTACTTGGGTGCACACGAGTTAATTTGTTTGACGCGACCATTTCATTTGTAAGTGATCGGATTGCACAAGAATACCTATGGTTCCAGACGACACTCTCGTTTCTAATTGGTCGGCTTGTGCAAGAATGCCTTCGATTCCACACGACACTTTCGTTTCTAGCGGCACATAACTTAATTTGGTTACACACCAGTCTTTCCCGCATGTGACTGACTCTCTCTCTCTCTCTTGCTATATTATCGCCCTGTTGTTTGCGTCTTCCATTGTGCAAGTTTGACTCATGGTGCTTACTCTGGCAGGAAGTCAAACATTAACTTATTTGATCAACAAGCCATACTTGGCAGCTTCCGCCGCTTATCTTGTCCCTACGTCTTGGTGGACTATTTCTCAAGCTGGCTGTTTGCCTATGGAGCCTTGACTCTTATTATGGTCACAAAAGCAAGAATAAAAATTAAAATTTTCTACGGTCACAACAATGTGTACCTTAGGAATAAAGCTACTCAAAAACATTGGGGGAGGGGGGGGGGGGGGGGAGAGGAAGAGGGAGAGAGAGAGAGAGAGAGAGAGAGAGAGAGAGAGAAAGAGAGCAGTAGTGCAGAATCAACATTTAATCCAGGTAACAGGGTAGAGAGTGGAGGAGGAGGGGGGGGGGGGGGTGGAGAGTCCTCGCGGTCACTCAGCACAGGCCACGTGTGCTGTGCGCAGAGCCCTGACGTGTTTCGTGTGTCGGCGGAACTTGTGGGCTGTCGGCGGCGGCAGCCGCGAGGTTTCGCGATGACACGGTGCGCCGCCCCCACGGCTGATGCTAAGCCCGTTACGTGCCGCCAGTCACGAAAGCCCACCCACTGCCCTACTATGCTGCTACTGCTGCCCTGCCCTGCCCTGCCGTGTTGTTTCCGCTTGTCGTCGCGTGCAGCGACGGCGACGTGGGAAAACTCGGCGGCCGCTCCCTCTGAAGGAGCCGAAAATCGTTACTTCCTGCACTGCTAGGGCTACACTGCCCGTTAAACACGATCCTGACGACTCCCGTTTGTACGGAGAGTACCAGCTTTCGAGATGGTTCAGTTGGTTCTAAGCAGTATGGGACTTAACATCTGAGGTCATCAGTCCCCTAGACTTAGAACTACTTAAACCTAACCAACCTAAGGACATCACACACATCCATGGCCGAGGCAGGATTCAACCTGCGACCGTAGAAGCAGCGTGGTTCCGGACTGAAGCGACTAGAACCGCTCGGTCACAATGGCCGGCTAGCTTTCGAGAAATTGCACTCCCGTTGATAAGTGTAAGCTCACATTGTTACAATTTTCAGTTCAGTGTTTGAAACACTGACGAGCCACCAACTCAGGGATGTAATCATGGTATCCTGCCAGATAATCATTTCTTTCCGTGTACGGTCAGCATTCCCAGAATCCAGCAGCTCCTATGGCTTTATTATTTACCTCAGTCAAGTCCTGTGTTCTGCAGGACATGTGAAGAACTGGCCCGGATTTCAGAGAACATGTCTCCATGTCTCCATCATCCGGAACAATTCCACTTATTTTGCTTGTCTGTCTTGCAAAGGGGGTCGCGTACACCTAAGAGTGAACTCCGAATAGGGTTGGACGTATTGTTTCCCGGGGCTCCCTCATCCTTTGCATGGATATCCGGCGACGGCTTGCTGTTCCATCTGGTAATGCGATTAGACTCCAATGTTCCCTCCAGCGGCTGAGTCCCACAAAGAAGCTCTTTCTAGATATCAGCTGGCACACTACAGCTTGATGGTCATACCGTGAGTGGCAGCAAAGTCTCTTCACACAATGGGGGAAGCTATTCCGACAGTCGGATAGTGTTTGTGTACTAGAGTTGGCTTCGGTAGTCTCCACATGTTTCAGTTTGTCTCATTGACTGCACTGCCGGCCTGTTTAGTGAAAGCAGATGTACAGATGTGTTACTTAAGTAACTGCTTCTTGTTGTTTGTTTCGTTGTTTCAACGCTGTATTTGCTCGTGTGAACATTCGAATGCCAGACACACAAGTATTCACTTACTCATGTCCAAATTAGTTTTAAGACACAGAGACTGGAGAGGATTTTTTATAAGCAAAATAAATTAACAGATAGGCTCATCCCTTCTCCAAAAGCTGCTGTTAAATTGAATAAAATACTGTGCATATTGAAAGTAAGAACCTTAAGCGCGCGAGATGAGAGGTTCATGAAAGGCTACTAACAGGTTTCAATACTGTACCAGACAAGAAAAGACCGCGAGTAATGGCGAACTACGTTCATACTAGTAAGTCCATGTTTCACACTTGTTAATGAATGCTGCTGGCTGAGAGCACAACCGACCCGCCAAAGAACTAAACTCTGTCACGGCGATCACGCAAAGTCGTCGCTGAAATCTTACAGATTATAGCATACAAAAAATACTTACAACAACACAAACACAAAATATAATGTGAGGAAATGGAAGTACGGGATAACACGTACCTTTCATCGTAGCAAACACTTTTTTTCTTTAAGGTGGAATTTATACGTCCAAGCGATAGAGCAGTCTCAGATTAATATAGGGCTCTGTTCGATGTAACGATATGTGTAAAGGAACAGCTAACGGGAAAGAAAAACGAACTTTCGTCCACCAACTACCTATGAGTCCAGCACAAAAAACACGAGGCCCTGAATGTTTGGCCCAAAAAGATGTATCGAGCAAATAGTTACCGATCTTTCGGTGTCTGTTACCCACAAGATCCGAGAGTCATCAAGAACGTGCGACGTAAACACAATATTGATACAACTCGAGACAGTTTTTCCAAACTTTTGAGAGAATAACGAGATGTTCGTTTTTTCGTACCCATAATATGATATAACACATCTGTATTTCATCATGTTTTGAGACAGAATAATTCGTTGTCCAGGGCCCTTGTAAGTAGGCTGTTTGGGTTATTATTGGTGACGCCACATAGCGCTCTGTATGAATAGTCACTGGCTGTCTGTGTGCAGTCAGTGGCTGGTTGGCATTGTTGTAATACTCTCCATTGTAGCTTTGGGCGGATGGATGTGAACAGCGCGTAGCATTGCGCAGTTGGAGGTGAGCTGCCAGCAGTGGTGGATGTGGGGAGAGAGATGGCGGAGTTTTTAAATCTGTAAGACTGGATGTCATGAACTGCTATATACATTATGACTTTTGATCACTATTGAGGTAAATACATTGTTTGTTCTCTATCAAAATCTTTCATTTGCTAACTATCCCTATCAGTAGTTAGTGCCTTCCGTAGTTTGAATCAAAGTTAGCTGGCAGTAGTGGCGCTCGCTGTATTGCAGTAGTTCGAGTAACCAAGATTTTTGTGAGGTAAGCGATTTGTGAAACGTATAAGTTAATGTTAGTCAGGACCATTCTCTTGTAGGGATTATTGAAAGTCAGATTGCGTTGCTCTAAAAATATTGTGTGTCAGCTTAAGCACAGTCTTGTATAATTTTTCAAAGGAGACGTTTCACCCTTTACCTCTTGTCATGTCTTGTTGCCGCGTCTTTCTTGCACTGCCTCGTGTGCCGGCTCTTGTTCGTGTGCTTCCGCCAGACAGCAACTCTTTCCAGTCGTTTCTAATGCGCCAAAACATCTTCAGTCCAGAAGAAGCACACCACTTTTTTGAATCGCCTCAACTTATTATCGATTTTTATGTGCTAGAAGAATGAAGAGATAAAGTTGTTAGCGTAGCTTCTTTAAATTTTTGTGTAAATGTTGTAGATGTGTGACACTTGATGATCGCGAAAAGCTATGTCCTGTCAAGTCAGCGAGCTGGCAACGCCCAGCAGACTGCTGAATCGCAGCGTACGGCAAAGATAACAACTTCGATGCAGCTGCCCAATATGAAAGTTTGCCGGCGACTGAAAAGAAGGAACATTTACTGGTTAAGAGAAAATTAGCGTGATATGTTTGTTCGCAGAGAATGGTTCTTGGCTTTTCCTTCGGGAATTTCAGTGGTAGTATTCGAGTAGTATCAGAGTATCTTTCGAGTAGTGAGCCTCGAGAGAGCTTATCTCAAGAGTGTGGTGAGCGACTCACACGGACGGTACATGAACTAGTCTTCAGTGGGGATGGAACTCAAATGTGTTCACAGTAGTTCTAAGACGTTAAGAAACTTATTTAGAGAAGATTATCGGATTGTGTAGGAAGTGATTATTTCGCCGATTTTGATAGAGTATAGACTCACCAGGTATAGGAAAAGTTCTGATTCATCGAAACGTGAGATTAGTTTCTCCCAGTTGTGATTAGTAGTGCGTTGTGCTGTTGAATAGCAACGTAATGGTAGGCGAGCAGTATTTCAATATCTTTGAGAGATTCTCCGTTGGATTGTGTATGTGAAGAAACGTTTTCACGCGAAGTCGTGTAATTGTTTTGTGATTGAGGATTAAAGCACGCACTAAGGGATAGTAGCGTTTCAATGTATTATTGTAGTTGTATAGGTGTACGCAAAGACTAAGGAGTGGTGACTTAGCGATATTTGGGTTAGGATTTATTGCGTGACTTCGGAGTAAGAGTCTTAACATAGTAAATTCCGGAAATCTCATTGAATGCACTGAAAGTGGAGTCTATATTAAAAAGAACGGTCCTCCTACGGAATAGTTAATTATTGAGAAACAATCGGAAGTTCATTGAGAAGATAACAACTTTTCCCTTTGATCCTAAATGACAAATCAAGAACCATACAACAGAAACCACGCTAATTCTCTCTCAAAGAGATCACCGAGTGCTGTATTTTGAATTTTAAATATTAATGGATAGTGGAAGTCAACGCCTGAAGTGGTTAGGTTTGGCGTAATTATTTGAGTTCGTATAGTTGAAAACTGACGGTGACATTGGGTTTTTTGTTTTGTTTTTCCTTATTACATTTCCGCTTAGTGGGGTTTTGAGTAGATAACCAGCAATCGAAAAATAAAACGGTGACATGTACCTGTAGTTTAATTGCAGGAGATAAAGAAAACAGTTTTAAACTGAATAAGTCAGTACCCGACTTCTCTTATCCCCAACCTAATTCAAAACTATAACACGAAAAAAATAATCAAACGTTTATTTGAAAGCAGACTAATATCTGGAATATATCTGTTCGGAATAAAATAAATCCAAAGGTCAATAAAGTAAAAGAGTGAAATTTTGGTAAAAGCATTGTTCAAATAAATTAAAGAAAATGAATAATATTTTTCAGTGATCGACTTATAACGAAAAGAAAGATAATTAATCTTTTGATAGGGAAAGTACGTTTACGTTTTATCGAAAAGTGATTAATTATGAATGAAAATTAGTACATTTAATTCTGAAAGATTGAGATTAACGAAGCGGTTGTTACGATAAAATTCCAACAGAGTCAAGGATATTGTTGTAGCAAGCCGCTACTGGTAGATGTTATCGTTGATTGACAACGAGACGTAAACAGTATAAAATTGTCTTTGACTTGTGAACGCATTCGTCAATATAAGTTGCTGTTATTGGTAAAGTAAATACATCATTCCTACTCCCTGTAGACTCTCGCATTTAGTATTTTTCTGCTGTCTGATACTGGCTTTGGTAGTGGTTTATCTTTAGAACCTAGCGAACCCTGATAGTCACATGCTTTGTTGTAATTAATATGCAGATAGCTATCAATGACTCCGTTATACCCCTTAATGTGTTATTGTGTCCATCTTTTCGTTCATAGTGATATATCGAGCTGTAGTGTAATTTATAGCGTGAGAAGCTGAACTCTTACGTGACGTCGTTGTGTTAGTACATACGACTATTTCAAGTCACACCGATTACGTCGTTGAGAGTAGGCAAGACCTTGTCAGGCAACTAATTGCAGTATTACAGAGTGAGCTACATTGGCCGACGTTGCTTTTCGCTTAGGTGTAAATGATCCGTAAAGTATATCTCCTTCGATTGAAACATAGTAGAAAATTGGCGTTAGTAGTATCTAAAGAGTGGCGCAGTACACGCTATTGGACTACCTCTTATCCTTCCTGTTTTGGTTTCTCTGTTAATACATATCGTTAAACCGAATATAACACTAGACTAATTTGGGTCCGGTCTATTGATGGTTACGTAAGAGCACACATTAAAACAAATTTTGTTTGTAGCGATAAGGAATACGTGGTGTGTAGTTGATACTGTGCGAACATGAAACACGTGACAACCAGTATTTATCTGGGATCTGCATGAAACTTAAAACCGTGTCATGCTTTAGCTACAGGATAAATGAGTCACAAGTAGGTCTACTCATGTCGTACAAATATTTGACAGTAGGATTAGCGATATGACGTACAACGACGACACAGTCTTTGTTGTAGGTAACCCAAATGGCGGGCTGTTATTCGTTGGTAGAATACTGGGAAACTGCCGTATCGCCTACAAACGAAACTGCGTACAGAAGACGTGTACCAGGGTGAGCGAACAGGGTACAGCGAGTGCATAGCAAGAAGGGCGGGGCGATTGGTTACATTTGTTGGAACCGCAAGAGAGTGACAGAAATGTAGGAAAAATCGGAAGTGCCAAACATTCTAAAAAAGGCTTTATACGTCTTACAGGGATGTGAGTAGTCCGTCTTGCAACCTGCACCACATAACGAGTAGCCCTTGGTGGCTCGCCATCACATTTTTCTATACCTTAAGTATCTTTGTGACTGATGCCCTTTTGTCATATTTATTATTTTATAAATGATATATAAGTATTGCCAGTCTTTCACGACGATTCCGTAATTATACTCTGTATCATATGTATTTTGTCATAATTCTTTGATTTAAATTCCGAGGAAGACACTCTTAGCAGTGTTGAAACCCGGTTAATTCGTTAAAAATAGTGACAAAGGGCTGTTTTCGTTCAATTACCTTTATTTTGAGTATTAATTTTTACCTGTCAGGCTGATCATTATAGGATATTAAAGTATAGGATTTTACAACATTTAAATACAATCTCCATATCTTTGCACACATTTTTACCACTCTTCTGTCACTTTAGGAACTCCCTTGCATTAGAATTCGCTTGCGGCTGTCCTGAGATACTGACTCACGGCGCACTGGATGTCTTCCAGCGTCTCTTGCTTCTGCCAAGTCGTAATGCGGAGTGTGTGAAGATAGCTTTCCCGCCCACGTACCCTAGTTTTCTCCTTAGTAGCGTGAACAGTGTGAAGCAGCCCGTTGTCATATTGCAGAAGTACCTGCACAACGGAGCTTTAATCATTCGATGGAAAAAGAAGCTTCGAAAGTATCTCGTTGCAAGGAATAGTGCTTATTACTTGTCCATAATAACGAAGGTCAACCAAAATGCCACCGTCAGCGTCACAAAAGACGCTGTCCTCAACTTTTACCTGTCCCTGCATTGTTGTTCCATGACGAATGCAAATCATGCCTTATTCCACCGTTACGTTTTGATTCACGCTCTTAATGATACAGCGAGTTTTTGTTGGCCATAAAAAAATCCACATTTAAAACCACTCGCGAAACCTTTCAGTGGATCTTCTCTGATTTTTGTGCTGCTCGATCGATGAACAAAGGACGCAACGAGAGCAGAACTTTCAGCAAACCATGCACTGAATCATCTCCAGCTCTGGTTTTCGTTCTATTGCAAACTTCGTTGTTCTTCTCTAATCAGCTTGTCGATTTTTTTCTCGCCCCTTACTTTGAAGGCAATTCAAGGGTGACCGCCACCACCGTGGTCTCGGATGCTCGTGTTCCACTGCTCGAGGTGTTTCACTGGACAGAGAACATAAGAGATGTTGATGGAGAGCACCTTGTATTTTAGTAGGAGCAGCACGGAGCAACCTGGCTACCAACTGATAGTATTAATTGCGACCTGTAGGAAATAGGAACAGCAACGGCACACACTCGTTCGCGGTTTCCGGAGACCTTAGCAGCACCATAACCATCCCGAGATTAACGATGCTGTTAGCTATTTGAAGAAAGAGCTTTTGGCTGAAACGAAGTCTCAGAACTGTGCCGTGCCTGTTGCTGCATATGCGAGATGCGTATACACGGTTCATGGACTGTCGCTAAATAACAGAAACACGGAATGGTTAGCTGGGCAACTTGCGGGAAGTGAAGGTGGGCCACAAGCGCACAAGACAAAATTTCTGATATTAATGGAGCCTTAGTGGCACGTATTTTGCTTTAGAGTCAGGTTATATACAGGCAGTATTGAAAATTACCGAACTATCATTTTAATAAGTCACAGCTGTAAAAAACTAACACGAATTCTTTACAGACTAATGGAAAAACTGGTAGAAGCTGACCTCGGGGAAGATCAATTTGGATTCCGTAGAAATGTTGGAACACGTGAGGCAATACTGACATTACGACTTATCTTAGAAGAAAGATTAAGCAAGGGCAAACGTACGTTCCTAGCATTTGTAGACTTAGAGAAAGCTTTTGACAATGTTGACTGGAATACTCTCTTTCAAATTCTAAAGGTAGCAGGGGTACAATGCAGGGAGCGAAAGACTATTTACAATTTGTACAGAAACCAGATGCCAGTTATAAGAGTCGAGGGGCATGAAAGGGAAGCAGTGGTTGGGAAGGGAGTGAGACAGAGTTGTAGCCTCTCCCCGATGTTATTCAATCTGTATATTGAGCAAGCAGTAAAGGAAACAAAAGAAAAATTCGGGGTAGGTATTAAAATCCATGGAGAAGAAATAAAAACTTTGAGGTTCGCCGATGACATTGCAATTCTGTCAGAGACAGCAATGGACCTGGAAGACAGGTGAACGGAATGGACAGTGTCTTGAAACGAGAGTATAAGATGAACATCAACAAAAGCAAAACGAGGGTAATGGAATGTAGTCGAATTAAGTCGGGTGATGCTAAGGGAATTAGATTGGGAAATGAGACACTTAAAGTAGTAAAGGAGTTTTGCTATTTGGGGAGCGAAATAACTGATGATGGTAGAAGTAGAGAGGATATAAAATGTAGACTGGTAGTGGCAAGAAAAGCGTTTCTGAAGAAGAGAAATTTGTTAACATCGAGTATAGATATAAGTATCAGGAAGTCGTTTCTGAAAGTATTTGTATGGAGTGTAGCTATGTATGGAAGTGAAACATAGACAATAAATAGTTTGGACAAGAATAGAATAGAAGCTTTTGAAATGTGGTGCTACAGAAGAATGTTGAAGATAAGGTGGGTAGATTATGTAACTTATGAGGAGGTATTGAAAAGGATTGGGGAGAAGAGACGTTTGTGGCACAACTTGACTAGAAGAAGGGATCGGTTGGTAGGACATGGTCTGAGGCATCAAGGGATCACAAATTTACCATTGGAGGGCAGCGTGGAGGGTAAAAATCGTAGAGGGAGCCCAAGAGATGAATACACTAAGCAGATTCAGAAGGATGTAGGTATTGGGAGATGAAGGAGCTTGCACAGGATAGATTAGCATGGAGAGCTGTATCAAACCAGTCTCAGGACTGAAGACCACAGCCACAACAACAACAACAACAACGGCAAAATTCTTTTTAGTTGAAGTGATAAGAGAAATATGAGACTTGATAAATTACTTTTTGGAATATTGGACGATAATTATTTAAGTAAAAACAATTTATTTACCATATCACACTTTGGGCTCCAGAAGAGTTACTCGACTCCGAATCCTATTTGTACATTTACTCATCAAGACTGAAATAATAAAATATTGACATTTGGTAATTTCTGTGAACTTTGTAAGGTGTTTGTGTAGATCATGTGACACTGTTAGAGAAATTCAATTTTGTGGAACTGATGGCTTTACACACGTCAGGTTTGAATCGTACTTAACAAACAGAAAGCAAAACATTATTCTGAACAATTCAAATAACGTTTGATGTGTAGAAAAGTTTAGTGACTGTGGGGAAACCATAAAGGGTGCCACCCAGAGTTCAGTTTTAGGTCCACTCCTATTCGTTATATAATTGAAAGACCTTCACTTTACATTCATCAAGCAGACTTTGTTCTTCTTGCAGACGGTACTAGTGTTACAATTAGCAACAAAGCTACAGGAGAGATTGTTAATGATGATTTTTGAAGACTTAATAAGTGGTTCTCTGAAAAAGAACTCTCTTAATTTTGAAGAAACACATTATTTTCAGGTCTGTGCAACAAATATTTACAACTGATGTAGTAGATGGGTAAAAGTCAGTAAATAGGATAGAATGCTCCAAATGTTTGTGGGTACATACTGAAGGGAACTTGAACTGGAGGAAGCATATCGCTGAGCTCCCAAACAGTTCAGTTCAGCTACTATTGTTCATCATATAATTGCCACTCTTGGAAACGAAACGAATTAACCTTCTGATTTATTTTGTGTGTTTCGGCTGGATAATGTCTTCGAAATAATTTTCTGGCGTAACTGTCGAGTTAGAATTTATTGATTGTTCAAAGGTGAGCAGTGAGAATAAACAATTTCTGGTATTCATTCGTAGTCGTCACACAGATACCTCTTCAAGCAGTTAGGCATTTTAACAACACCGTCGTTATACATATATTCGTCATCAATAATGCAGTGGAATTTGAGGAGAACCGTAATGTCTATACTTACAAAATTAGAGGAAATAATTACCTTTATTATCCACCATTAAAGCTTCCAGTGGCACAAAGGCGTTCAATAGGCACCAACAAAAACTTTTGATCATTTGCCCAGTGACATGTAGAAAGCAAGTTTTAAATTTGCTGAGTAACAGACGTCACATTGCTACTAACGCATAGTGTAATACCTGTGGATTACGATAACACCGTCCTTTCTACCACTTTAAGTATGACATTTGTACAAAAGAAATAGACACAGATTTGATCTCTGTGTGACTCCATTCATGATTATTTTTCTGAGAATTGTTTGTATCATCCAGCACAAAATTTGTTGCGTTATTTTCGTTAAGTATGACATAAACAAGTTGTCTGCAATAAAGTTAATGAACGTTAAGAATTTGACAGGGAAAATCTACATAATATTATTATAAAACACAGAATGGTGGTATGTTTCTATTTTGGGCCTTTAATATTTAATGAGCTGTGGTATCAAGCTGCCATTTCCGGAATGCAAACTGTGATCTAAATTATTTCCAAAAAGATTCTTCCACTCGGTAGCCGATCGTACGTTTTTCTTCAACTTCTTAAAACTTGAAGAAAAAAGACTCGAACGCGTATAAATGCATTTCCTTGGGAATGTCCTTATTAGTTAAGTTATCGGCTCACGATTCACAAGAATAGGGGAGAAGTACTAGAAGATTTGAAGAAGTGGTACTGGTCATGATTCCTGCTTGAAATCGTCATTGTTCTTGAGAAGAACAAATGCTGGGATGGTTCCTCATCCTGAGCTTGCGCTCTGTCTATAATCGCATATTTGTCGGCGGGACGTTAGACCCTTATCTTCTGTCCTTCATTTATGTTGGGCACTATACTTGCACGAATAACCTGGGAAAATACGTAAGTACAGACACTGGAGGATAATTGAACTTTAACTCATACCTTACTTACAAAGAGTTTCATCAGTGGTATAAAAACGGGCGGTCCGCGGTACATCCAAATATTTTTCTGTCGCTTGAACGAGAGCCACTGACGAGAAATAATGGTTGTGAAGACAGCTGAGAAGCTGGATAAAAAATGAACATGATAGTATATACATAAAACGTTTTTCTCTTGCTACGCTGTTATTATTTACTGTACTTCCGTATTTTGTATGAACGTCCTCTTCAGTGAATTTTTCGTTACATATATTAAGTATAAATCTGAAAGAGTTCACGCCATAAATTTTACGCAAATGAAATGTTTCTCATCGCTATTTTTCTCTTGCTGTCAATTTATGTATCAGTTTCTTTTGCTGACGTGGTCTTAAGTTGAGAGTCACTTCAGTACGTCACCATAAAATCTTAGACTTACAGTCGCATCAAATTTTTGGTTTTCTTGTTTTCCAAATTTTATTCAGAAAGTACTATACGATGTGCAATACGTCACTTGTGATTTGGCTGTTACTTCAAGTTGCGAAGTCTAAATTTGCGGTGAGTGAATAAGGCGTGTTGCCATCTTATTCGCTGTTTCTTTTTTCTTGTCAATGTGTACGTACTTTGTGTGTGTGTGTGTGTGTGTGTGTGTTTGTTTGTTTGCTTGTTCGTATATGAACGGTTTTATTTTTCATTAAGTCTACAGGCAAAGAGCGGAGGACGAGGTGATAGACTGTTTACTAGAGGAAAAGTCTTCGGTTTCGAATGTCAGCTTAGAGGGCGGGTAAAATCTATGGGACCAGTAAAATGCCCCCTCCACTCTTTAAGTACGGGCTCATTGAAGTTATATAGTGTGATACGGTAGGTAATCAATAACAAGGCGTGCCTAATGAGGTGATTTAGGGAATATAGGGAAATTCAGTCTCGTTTTCGGGCAGCGAGCATTGGGAACATCTCGGGGACACCGCATTGGTGTCCTGCGTAAGGCAGTTTGCTGTGACTTTTCTCCGATCTCTTACCGAATGTCGAGTGTGTATCTCTGTCATGTACCATATGTTACTGTGATAAATACTTGTGTAGCGTTTTTTCTTCCATTTTCTAAAGCCTAGAGAAGAGCTGGTTGTTCCAGATCCGACCCAATACTGAGCCAAGTTGTTTTCAGCCGACGAAAAGACTACTTTTCAGCAGGACTTAGCAAGACGATTCTAGTTTCGTCAAGGAAACCTCCCGGAAACCCTGGATGGAACCGGAAGCTGGGAGTAATGATTGTGTTGATGTGAATGAGTATGAGTATGAAAAGGAGTAGGCTGTGGGAGTGAAACTCGCTACCAGTATGTAGCTTACTAACAAACAAACAGCGTCAACGAGGGAACCGAAATTAGCGATCACATTTAGTGGAAGAATCAGCAACAGTGACGCCCACCCTCATTCGATCATATCTTCAAAAGACGAAGTTGTTTTGACACTAGCTGCGCATATTAATGCTTACAATTAATTTATCACTACCAGATGTTGTAAGGAGCTGAACGCAATTACAGGGAAATTTGCATACCTACGGGAAAGAATTCTGAATATTTGAAGCATCATCATAAAAGAATGACATTTATGCCACACATCGCCGTCGATAAAATTCAGAAGGTTATGCCTGGTCACTTTTCGTGTATCAGCCTCCTCTCCTTCTAATACATTTTTTAACCGCGTATGAGGTCAGCAGTTTAAAACTAGCGCTAATTTTACAGAGTAAGTTATTCCTCCTCCTTTCGAGCATACTGAATACTACTTAGTTTGGAGGCCGTGTCTGTGGCCAAACCAACATAGATGTTTGTTTAAAGTGTCTCCTTTACGAAAGTCCTTTTAGATGCCAAAATGTTGTTATTGATGTGGAAGGCACGCGAAGACATTGTGTTGAGAATTGCTTGCTTCTGGGCTGAGTGATGGTGTTGCGAAATCGGAGCTGAAAATCAACTTATGTTTTTAGATTTCTGTACACTCTTTGTACTAGAGTACTGTTGGATGAGCTACAGACCAACAGATCTACGGAGGGGAGACAGACCTCACTCCCAGTGTTCGAGGTGAAGTTGATTCTGGAATGAATGTCATTTAGGAAATTATTGAATCTACGTACCTAACATTTACTGTGTCACTCTATATCAAATGAGTCATCTAAGATGCAGAGCTAACGAAAGGCACTGCTTAACGCCTCTTGTTCAAAAAAAAGCGAAAAGTAGAAAATCAAAGTACTAGATATGCGGTATTACAAGTGCATGCTAAAAATCAGATGGACTGATAAGAAATGATGAGGTTTATGCAGGATCGACGGAGACAGTTAAACGTGGAAAACGCTAACTAAAAGAAGGGCATCATGATAAGAGATGGGTTAAGACATCATGGAATAACGTAAATGCTGCTAGGAAAAAAGGAAGAAAAGAAGAAATAAATGCTTTTCTAATGAAAGTCCTAAAATTTTCAAGAGTTCCTCACTAAGTGATCTTTTTCCAAAACGCCTTATCCACAGTCACATTTTAGACGTTTCCAAGTGCTCTCTATGTGTCAAAAACAATGTCAATCTTTCACAGCTTACTATAGATTAATATCTTGACAAAATTTTATATTCTATAGTAAATCATTCCCCGACTACTAGTTCTGTTCATTCATTGGAAACAAAGCTTATTGAAGGAATTGCTTTCCTGATTTTCATGAACTATCTCTTATCCCTTTTTTGGAATTAAGGAACACAAATAACTAAGTTTATAAACTTTCACCAATTTTTACTTCTTTCAATTTTGCTGTCGTGTGTTCTCATTTTTTATAGACTTGCTATCAAAATTTTCATTGTTTGCTGTTATTCCAATTGAGAAACTTTGTCTTACACCTTTTCTAATTTTTGCGTTGCCCCTCATGTTTCCGTGTCAGACTCTGATTTTTGTATGTATTTAATATTTTTTTATCTTCCCAAACTAAATACGTGCCGTCCAAAATAATGAACAGTCTTTAGCTAATGTTGTCAAACGTCTTTTCTGCGACAGTAAAGACGAAGTATGTGTCCATCCTTCATTCTAAATTCAGCACAACAAGGTAATCACCTCACTAGTACTTACAAAGAGAACAAAAAAAAGTTGCAGACTAACACAGTAACATCCCTAGCAGGTAACTGTTACTCCATAATATCAGAAAAGGAGCAATTATGACTCTCTTTATATTATAGCTTCAAACAGAACAGACATTTTATCCGTTTTTTATATAGTTCCAACTGATTACCACCAAATTCTCTACAACGCTGATGACCAAACTGGTAAACAGCGTTACTCCTTAATTTTGTAATCGGTTAAATTTCAGATCAACAGATAGGTCAGCGAAGTAGTGACATGCTGTGCTGCAACGATAATCCACACCTCACGTTGCAGGACGTAGCGTTGCTGAGTCCTAAAAGAGCATTGTTTGTCCGCTGCCACTCTGCAGGCGCAGCATTTACGAAAGGCTATTTAGGTCTTCCACAATTAGGATACGCCAAGCATTCTGAGCCATCGAGGACAACCTTCGGAAACTGTGCTCTAGTTCGTATGCCAACAAGACATATGACCTGTATTCCGAACAACGTGACCTACTGCCGAGCTGCACGAAACTGGTTGTATTCCTGTGCCCATCGTAATAAGAGGGATCATACTGCAGTGGGTCATCAGAAACAGTTTACTGGCCGAAGAGGAAGCATGGCACTCGCGTGGCTAGTTCACATTGCTGCCGCCAGTAACGATTCATCAGACAAGCTACAATCTTCTTAACTGCAAGTACGTACGAGTGTCGGGCTCTACTACATGAGGCAGGCAACGGGCACCTCCCCTCATTCACATGTGACCTTCGTTTCAAATAATTAGACATATTAGTGATTGATCAGCAACACGGTAGCTGGTGACCTCGTTGTACTGAGTTCTCGGATTTTCACAATGAGAGCGGTAGGCCGTTGTCTACAAAGAAAGCCATACGATAGTTTGTAGGGTGAGTAGTATATTTTAAATACATTAAAGGTGAATGACCACCAAAAAGTGAATGACGACTAAAATTTCTGTTTCTAACCCTATTAAAATCATATGTACTGCCTACTTTTAAATAATTTTCTTAAAGGAAAAAACACCTGACTACACTGCTTTCTCTGAGAGCTGTGGGGGGAGAGGGGAGGGGAGGGATCACTCCCTCTCCCCTTTGCCTCAGGGTACTTGAGCCGACATAATTGGGGCATTGACTCTCGGACGTTACTCCTATTTCCAACTGAATTGTCCCACATCGAACCGTTCAAAGTTGCTGTTATTCATAACTTTCATTTTATTTCCAGTCGTCAGTCTTCTGGCAGGTTTGATTTCCTCTCTTGTGCCTCTCTTTTCCGCAGAGTAGCGTTTATACCCAACTTCCTCAGTGACTTGTTACATATGCTCAAAATTCTGACTTCTCTACAATGTTTCACTACTATGGCTCTAGTAGCATGGACCTGGACTCGCATTCGGGAGGACGACGGTTCAAATCTGCATCCGGCCATTCAGAATTTGGTTTTAGTGACATCCCTAAATCACCCCAAGCGACAGCCGTGCCCTTTCATAAGAACCACCCCGGCAGTTTTCTTCCCCATCCGCGAAACGTCCGAGCTTGTGCTCCGTCCCTAATGTTCTCGACGTCGATGGAACTTTAAACCCTGCCCTTCCTTCTTTTTTTTCTTAGGAGTTTGGACGTTATTCCATGACGTCTTAACACATACCCTATCATAATGGCCGGCCAGTGTGGACGAGCGGTTCCAGGTGCGTCAGTCTGAAAGCGCGCGACTGCTACGGTCGCAGGTTCGAATCCTGCCTCGGGCATGGATGTGTGTGATGTCCTTAGGTTAGTTAGGTTTAAGTAGTTCTAAGTTCTAGGGGACTGATGACATCAGATGTTGAGTCCCATAGTGCTCAGAGCCAGCCTATCATAATGCCATTCTTTTTTTAGTCGTCGTGGTCCACAGTTAAATTCGTTCGCTCATTCTGTAGAGAATGTCCTCATTTCTTATCAGTACATCCAATTTTCAGCATCCATTTGGAACACCGCATCCCTAGGACTTGATTCTCTACATTTCCGTTTTTCCATAGTCCATGTCTAGATGACATTTTTGTGGGGCATTTTGAGCAAGAGGCGCTAAGTAGTGTGCCACTATTGCCTTTAGTTAGCTCGGCATTGTATATTGCACATTTGATATACGATGAGACAATAAATATTAGGTACATAGATTCCACAATTTCCTAACTGGCGTTCATTCCTAAATCAACTTCACCTCGGATACAAAGAGAGAGGTCTGTCTCCGTAGTTGCGTTGGTATGTAGGAGATCTCACAGGACTGTAATACACGGAATATATAGAATGCCTGACACAGAAGTTGACTTTTACCTGCTATTTCGCACCAGCTCTCAGCTCACAGGCAGGTCTTAGTGTGCCTTCCGTATCAACGGCAATAACATTTTGGAATCAGAGGTGAATTTCTTAAAGGAGACACTTGAAACAACCATCTATGATGGTTTGTCCACAGATAAGTCCTCCAAACGAAGTAGAATTAGTCATGCTACTAATTTGTTGTTGATAACACACAGAGAGCACTTAAAAATGACTAAATGTGGCTGTGGATAAGACGTTTTGAAAAAAATCGCATACCGAGGTAACCTTGTCAATTTTTGGACTTTTATTAGAACAACACTCCTTCCTTCGTATCATTCTTTCCTAGTGGCATTTACGTTATTCCATTATGTCTTAACACATTTCTTATCATAATGCCCCTTGTTTTAGTCAGCGTTTCCCTCATTTAACTGTCTTCGGCGATTCTGCAGATAAGTCGCTTGCCATACGGCTCATTTATTTCCGGGAAACAGTGCCCCATTGTCCAGTTTCTCGATAAATCATTTTACAGCGCCATGTGTTGTTGGATTTTGTTGACAGAAACGTTTGGTTAAATAAAATACTGTAAACGTGAAGGGTCACATTACAGCACTAGACATTCCTATAGCACCTGACTTCATCTTCTTTTGGTGGACATGCTATACAATCGACAAGGGAATCTAATCGTCGTTCATCCCTGCAACGTACTCATAGCGTTCCATCCTGTTATACATTGTCAAGTTTCTTTTTAGAAAAAGTTTAGTTATTGTCTAATTTGGTGGCTCACACCATGGTTTTGCTGGTTTAACTTTGTCATTAAACAGGCAGCATACATCTCTATGCACTCACAAAGAATATTGTTAGACAAGAAGAGTGACGTCAAAAAGAACTGCGGAGTCAGTTCGCGATAGTTTGCGTAAGCTGTTGTTCAAGTGTCTTGATATTATAACATTGCCACCCCTGTACCCATATTCCATCATGGGAATTGTTTTTGACTATATTGATTAATTTTTAAAAAATGCAACGTTTATTCAGGACGGTATGCACTACACATCAGGTTTCATTGTCAATAGTCTTCCAGCAAAGTTGAGCGTTATTCCCTAAGTATTCGAACCTAAGTTTAAAGGTTTGTTAATGACGCATTACTCTCTTGCGTACAGGAAATCCACGCGGTGGTTCAGAACACTGCTGTGTGAAACGTTATTTATTCGTATGCACTCTTGAAATTTGTTTCGTGCTTCATGAGTTTCTTGATATATTTCTTTCAAAATTTTGGAATCAAGATCATCTAATCTCTGTGTTGACACGTTCCGTTACCAAGTTTCTTTGACTCCCATGGTCCCAAAGAACCTTATTAAAAGTGAAATTAAATTCAAATACGTGTCACTCAACACTGATTCACAACTTTCATTGTATGAGCTCTAACAAGGCAAGTACACCCCGCTCGTATGCCTAAAATCAATAGAAATAGTTTTAAAACGCCGATATGAGTCCTGTCTGCAATCCGTGTAGGTCGCTTCCTGTAACACTTTGTGTTTCTCTTTCACTCGTCGTTTGAAGGTTAACCAATGTAAAACTGCATAAGCCTAAGTCTCTGAAGGGACAGTACCGTGCTACAGACAATTATTACGAGCAGGATAAAGCACAGCGGAATAAAACATGTCATCACAAACAGTAATGGGCTCAGATTTTATGAATGAAAAGTTTGTGTTGGTTAGCAATGCGACGTTCTGGGACAAAGTAAGTTGAAGGTACTACATTTAAAATTTTGGTATCATTCACCAAAATTTTAGGATGTGTTCAAATTGAATACTGTTTATGTTAGAAAACTAATGAAATATATGCGAAACTCCGAAAAATCATCGCCATACAACTACAAATTATGAAAACAGCGGCACTGCGTTGTGAAAGTGTACGTGGTTGTCGAATGTAGACCTAGAGCTGTTGTCTGAAATATTCAACCTTCCAAATGTTTAGTACTTCCTACCAGATACTGTTAATTGTCCAGAGCCTTTACAATGGCACTGACGTCTGTTTCTAGAATACCAATTAATTCTCCCCGCACTGCTCTTTATAGCTTATAACTGAAATCATGCGCGACTTCTTAAGTAGATCTTCTAAGTACAGATTGTTTTTCAAAATAAGCCTGAAAGAATTCGATGTAACTCTTACATCCACCACTGTGGAGGTTGGAACCATAAAAGAGATCCTTCTTACGCAATTTCGTGCACTGCTCGACCAATATTGATTCATGAATGTTCGTATGAAATGATTATATACCCTATGTGATTAAAAGTATCCGGACGCCCCTAAAGACATAGGTTTTTCATATTACGCGTGCTGCCACCTGCTGCCAGGTACTCCATATCAGCGACCTCAGTAGTCATTAGACATCGTCAGAGAGCAGAATGCGCCCTCATCTCGTGGTCGTGCGGTAGCGTTCTCGCTTCTCGCGCCCGGGTTCCCGGGTTCGATTCCCAGCGGGGTCAGGGATTTTCTCTGCCTCGTGATGGCTGGGTGTTGTGTGTTGTCATTAGGTTAGTTAGGTTTAAGTAGTTCTAAGTTCTAGGGGACTGATGACCATAGATATTAAGTCCCTATAGTGCTCAGAGGCATTTGAAGAGCAGAATGGGACGCTCCACGGAACTATCGAACTTCGAACGTGGTCAGGTGATTGGGTGTCACTTGTCATACGTCTGTACGCAAGAGTTCCACACTCCTAAACATCCCTAGGTCCACTGTTTACGATGTGATAGTGAAGTGGAAACGTGAATGGACACGTACAGTACAGAAGCGTACAGGCCGACCACGTCTGTTGACTGACAGTGACCGCCGACAGTTGAATAGGGTCGTACCGTGTAATAGGCCGTCATCTATCCAGACAATCACACAGGAATTCCAAACTGCATCAGGATCCACTACAAGTACTATGACAGTTAGTTGGGAGGCGAGAAAACTTGGACTTCATGGTGGATAGGCTTTTCATAAGCCATACATCTCGCCAACGCCGACACCTCGTTTGGTGTAAGGAGCGTAAACATTGGACAATTGGTTCAAATGGCTCTGAGCACTATGGGACATCTGAGGTCATCAGTCCCATAGAACTTAGAACTACTTAAACCTAACTAACCTAAAGACATCACACACATCCATGCCCGAGGCAGGATTCGAACCTTCGACCGTAGCACTCGCGCGGTTCCCGACTGAAGCGCCTAGAACCGCTCGGCCAGCGAGGCCGGCTTGGACAATTGAACAGTGGGAAAACGATGTGTGGAGCGTCGAATCACGGTACAAAATGTGGCGATCCGATGGCATGGTGTGAGTATGGCGAACGCCCTTTGAACGTCATCTTCCAGCGTGTGTAGTGCCAACAGTAAAATTCGGAGGCGGTGGTGTTATGGCGTGGTCGTGTTCATGGAGGGGACTTGTATCACTTGTTGCTTTGCGTGGCAATATCACAGCGCAGGCCTACATTATTATTTTAAGCACCTTCATGCTTCCCTCTGTTGAAGAGCAATCCGGGTATGGCGATTGCATCTTTCAACACGATCGAGCACCTGTTCATAATGCACGGCCTGTGGTGGTGTAGTTACACGACAATAACATCCCTGTAATGGACTGGCCTGCACAGAGTCCTGACCTGAATCCGATAGAACGCCTTTGGGATGTTTTGGAACGCTGACTTCGTGCCAGGCGTCACCGACCGACATCGATACCTCTTCTCAGTGCAGCACTCCGTGAAGAATGGCCTATCATGCCCCAAGAAACCTTCCAGCACCTAATTGAACGTATGCCTGCGGGACTGGAAGCTGCCATCAAGACTTAGGGTGAGCCAACACCGTACTGAATTCCTGCATTACCGATGGAGGGCGCCACGAACTTTTAAGTCATTTTCAGCCAGGTGTCAGGATACTTTTGATCAAATAGTGTATGTTGCACTCTGTTCCACTTCACACTCCCCAAGAGAATACCAGATATAACAGACTTTGTTTGTGTCTTTTTGATTTCCCTGCTCGTAGCAACTATCAAGTCTCTGCTTTATCTCAGACTCAATCTGGGTAACACACTAAGCTAGTGACTATTTCTGCTCTCCGTCTGCTGCCAATATTTCCTCAAATTTTGGTCGGCTTTGCATGAAATACGCCTGCATTCACAGTACAAGTCTTTTTAACTACTTCTACTGTTTTATACAAATCAATACGAACGTTCGCTATTTTGCTGTCCTGCTGCTTATGAGCTATTTCACAAATCTCATCAGTTTCTTTTTGATCATTCAATAATTGTAACACATTGGATCCTAAATAATGTCAGAGGTTTATGGGGTTCAAACAATTCTGTATACCTAGATACCTCAGATGTTACGGCGTTTCTAATTCCTGCCTTTCTTCAAATTCTTTAAGTAAGTTTTAGGTTTCTGTGTGAGTCACATATTTCAGATCATGAGATTTGTTTGTTCTCTATAAATTTTGATATCGTGTTTGATGGAAGTTTTATTTTCTTTAATAGAATTTGTAATGTCATCAAGGTACTTCAGCAACATATTACCCCAGCCAGTAACATTAACTACGGTATTTTCACTAGACAATCCGTCATCACTGTCAACAGGTACAGTGTCTGCAATACAGTGCAGTGATTTCCACTCGGTATATTTACATCTGCCCCCTTCTCCTCTGACCGTATTTGTACTAAGTAAAATGAGCAGTATTTTGTGTGCCATTTCTCCTGCATTGACGAACTTTCGTCATGTAAATTCTGACACATTTACTTCTTGAGAGTTCATCACGTCAATCTGTAATGTTGTCATCATCCTTTCTCCCTTGGTATGACCAACGAACCTTCCTATTCCTTTTTACTACGACATTTTTACCGTCGCCCATGGTTCAGTGTTACTTAGTCACTCAACTATTTACTGGCTAACCTACTGAATCGTTCTGTTCTCCGTTACAGGTGCGTACTGCTCTGTGCTGCATCGTAGCCAGGTGCCACGGTGTGCCGCTAAGTAGCTTGATGGCCGCTGGGTGCTTTAGAAAGGTAAGATCCAGCAGTTCTACGATTGTTTATAGTGTCTGGCTGCCTGTTGTCGAGGGTAGGATGACCGGTGCTGTGTTGGCTTTCTCGGCAACCCTCGACGTCGACTGTCCACCGTAAGGTGAACCGCACTGCCTGTTTCTGTTCCCGCAACTGCCGGCTCTCTTTCTGCTGCACCCCAGACAGTCACATTTGACGTTTGTTTACTGTGTTCAACGATGAAGTCTACCAAGTTTTTATCGCTATAGTTGCGTGAAACACATATATGACCACCATTGCAAAACAGCTTGAGTAAGTGCTCGTTAGAAAACTGCACGGCGTAACAAAACAATACCGGAGATACACGGAAACGTCTTCGAGTGAGGCTACAGGCGGTCATGGTATGAGCGCAGAGGTTATGCCCGCTGCAAAGCCACCACTTCAGCACCAAACATGAGTTTACATGCTGACAGTGCCGTTGTTACAGAAGTTGTTGCATCCGGCATCATCTAACGTTTGCGTACTGTCAGTCCCTTTGTGTGAAGTTCAGTAAACCTAAGACGCCAGTGGCGTGCTTGCAACAAGTACAGATCGTAGCCTAAAGGGTCACATCGTGGACACCGACACATGCACTCACGTTACAGCGCTCCAACGTCGAGTCAGGTGAGCGGATGAAGATGCACGGTCCATTGCACCCACGGCCATGCCGCTGCTCTGGTGAGCCTTTGTGGTCCAGTAGCCTCCAACAAGTACGGCTGTCCTCTATCCACTGGTTTCCCACTATCGTCACTGCCAGAGGAGTACAGAAATGCCACAGTACGACAAAGCCGATTCCGAGAGACTGACCACTCGGCTCCGTTGAAACTCACTCACGCAGTATCTGGACACCAAAATGAAAATGAAAGCGGGATAGATGACTGGATGACAAGAGAGGCGGACCCGATAACATAAATGGAGGCAGGAAGAATAGTGTTCTCAGTGGAGAAGAAGTAACAGCAGAATGGTTGGTTCAGGAGAGGCCAGTGACATTGAAAGTGGATTAACCATTAGATGACACGGAAGTAATACACCCTTGGGGCATTGAACCCCTTTGAAAGTTCCCAAACTCGACTATTGGCGATGTAATTTTGAACTGGATATACGCAGGAACAACCACAGCTAAATGAAGACGATGCAGACGTGATGTCTTAACGGACAGTGACCGTCGAGCACAGTGGAGGTTGGTTGTAAAGGATCACACGAAATCAGTAGAAGTTCCGAAGTACTACCATAAATCTAGCAAGCACAGTGGCTGTTGTAGGTTTAAAAAGAGAGAGAAAGAGAGAGAGAGAGAGAGAGAGAGAGAAGAAAATATGGCGCAAGTGTTATGCCGCTCCTCTTAAGCCACACACTTGTGCAGTCAGTACTAAACTACGCTTGATGTAGTGTAAACAACGATGCCAGTAGACAGCAGATGACTGGAAACAAGTGACTGGGAGAGATAAATCACCTTTTAACCAGTGGCTTTGCGTTTAGGGAATGTTTGTAGACCTTTAGCTGTCATCTTGTGTAGAGCCAACACTGAAGTACGAAGGAGGTTTGAGACTGGTTTTCGTCATTAGGATATGGTCTTCTTATTGCACCGAAAAAAAACTCCAAACGAGGGATACAAATACATTTTACAGCAGTTCGGAAACGATGTCATTTCGGAAACGGTCATACTATGAGCACAACAAGGCAGCATGGTCAGTTACAGCAACAGAAACCTCGTCAGTAACTTTCAACGTGATAGGACGCCTTCCTCTTACAGGTGCTACACCAAGTTAAACTGTGTTTTCGTGTTTCACTGCCATCTTAATGACACCGTGCCTCTAATCAGCCGTTTAGTAGGCGATACTCTCTCAATGCAGCACTCTAATTACTGCCGTTCACATCAAACAATTTCACTAACAGCGCACGCTCTCTCTCTCTCTCTCTCTCTCTCTCTCTCTCTCAATTGCCGTACCGTTCACTCACGTTATGGCTTGTTAAATGACAGCGTAGATGTCACAGTATCACAAAAACAGCCTACAGAGCCAGATTTTCATCTGGTTGCCAAAATAGGAACTAAATTTTTTCCACCGCGAATCGGTTTCACGTTAACACATTATCATGGTTCTCCGGCATACGACCATGATGACCACACTAGACCTCCGTGAACGGCTATACATTAATTTTAACCACCCAGTATGACGTTCACGTGAAGTCAGTATTATGTAAGCAGAATTGTAGACTTAGATTTATTGGAAAGTTTTTGCGGAAGTGCAGTGCAGCTTTACATGAATTCACATACAAGACGCTATTGCGGCCGATAGGCTATTATTCCATTGTCTGCAGCCTTCATAAAACAAAGTTGAGAATAATCATCGAACGAATTCACAGTACCTTAACAGGTCAGTATAGCCCTTACGAATGTGCAATAGCGGTTATCAGGGCACCTGAAAAGGATGCGTGGAAGTAAGTCCTCACGAATGTCTGTGGGGTAGATTTAGAGAAGCAGTTTCCTAAGAAGACATTGTGACATTTAGGCTGCTACCATTGTATATTTTGAGCAGGGATCACTAGAATAAGATAAGCGACACTAGGATACGTATAGAATGAATCGAGGAACTTCAGTATAAATCGGATTCCACATTGTCAGTATTATCAGCAAGGAAAAAACTGTGGCGTAGCATCTTCAGTTTCTCTTTCAGCATATGTGCAGCTTAATGTGTCTTCCACAATTAAACACATCGGTCAGCGTTACTTCTTTTCTGTGGCGGCTTCAGCAACAAATGAGGGCTATGGTACATCTTTCATCCTGACCCATAAAGAAAGTGAATTGTAAACTGCTTGACGCCCGGAAGTCTGTTGGGGTTTCCATTGCTTCACTAATGAAGCAGTAGCCGGTTTCCCACTAAAAGTTGTGTGTGTTCGCTCCCGCTTCCCTCTCTGCGGCGCAGTAATTTATCCCGAGTAATGGACACCCTCGTTTCTCCCCACGATGTGAGCAAATGAAAAGCGTTGGCGCCTCTCCAGTTCGCGACAAACGTGTACGGAGAGAGGACTTCCAGCCACACATATTGCAGATAGCTATGTTATGCTGTAGCAGTTGACGTAAATTACGTGTAACTCTCCAGAAACAGTTCCTCTTACATTTCTAAAAGGTACTTCGGCATAGTAACAGCAACGCTGATTTAAAATACAGTAAGATCTGACCTACTTGCTATGAGTACACACAAATTTTAGCCAAATGATAGTGTTATTCAGTATTCTGTTAATACGAGAGACACTTTTCAGCATGTTCTGATATCGCAGATTTAAATAGTAATATACGCGGTCAAATAAGGCAGAAGGGATAGATAACGTTCCATCAGAATTTCTAAAATCATTAGGGGAAATGATAGCCAAATGATAGTGTTATTCAGTATTCTGTTAAATACAAGAGACACTTTTCAGCATGTTCTGATATCGCAGATTTAAATACTAATATACGCGGTCAAATAAGGCAGAAGGGATAGATAACATTCCATCAGAATTTCTAGAATCATTAGGGGAAGTGGCAACAAAACGACTATTCACGTTGGTGTGTAGAATATATGAGTCTGGCGACATACCATCTGACTTTCGGAAAAGCATCATCCACACAATTCCGAAGACGGCAAGAGCTGACAAGTAAGAGAATTATCGCACAATTAGCTTAACAGCTCATGCATCCAAGCTGCTTACAAGAATAATATACAGAAGAATGGAAGAGAAAATTGAGAATGCGCTAGGTGACGATCAGTTTGGCTTTAGGAAAAGTAAAGGCACGAGAGAGGCAATTCTGACGTTACGGCTAATAATGGAAGCAAGGCTAAAGAAAAATCGAGACACGTTCATAGGATTTGTCGACCTGGAAAAAGCGTTCGACAATATAAAATGGTGCAAGCTGTTCAAGATTCTGAAAAAAGTAGGGGTAAGCTATAGGGAGAGACGGGTCATATACAATATGTACAACAACCAAGAGGGAATAATAAGAGTGGACGATCAAGAACGAAGTGCTCGTATTAAGAAGGGTGTAAGACAAGGCTGTAGCCTTTCGCCCCTACTCTTCAATCTGTACATTGAGGAAGCAACGATGGAATTAAAAGAAAGGTTCAGGAGTGGAATTAAAATACAAGGTGAAAGGATATCAATGATACGATTCGTTGATGACATTGCTATCCTGAGTGAAAGTGAAGAAGAATTAAATGATCTGCTGAACGGAATGAATAGTCTAATGAGTACACAGTATGGTTTGAGAGTAAATCGGAGAAAGACGAAGGTAATGAGAAGTAGTAGAAAGGAGAACAGTGAGAAACTTAATATCAGGATTGATGGTCACGAAGTCAATGAAGTTAATGAATTCTGCTACCTAGGCAGTAAAGTAACCAATGACGGGCGGAGCAAGGAGGACATCAAAAGCAGACTCGCTATGGCAAAAAAGGCATTTCTGGCCAAGAGAAGTCTACTAATATCAAATACCGGCCTTAATTTGAGGAAGAAATTTCCGAGGATGTACGTGTGGAGTACAGCATTGTATGGTAGTGAAACATGGACTGTGGGAAAACCGGAACAGAAGAGAATCTAAGCATTTGAGATGTGGTGCTATAGACGAATGTTGAAAATTAGGTGGACTGATAAGGTAAGGAATGAGGAGGTTCTACGCAGAATCAGAGAGAGGAAAGGAATATGTGAAAACACTGATAAGGAGAAGGGACAGGATGATAGGACATCTGCTAAGACATGAGGGAATGACTTCCATGGTACTAGAGGAAGCTGTAGAGGGCAAAAACTGTAGAGGAAGACAGAGATTGGAATACGTCAAGCAAATAATTGAGGACGTAGGTTGCAAGTGCTACTCTAAAAATGAAGAGGTTAGCACAGGAAAGGAATTCGTGGCGGGCCGCATCAAACCAGTCAGTAAACTGATGAAAAAAAAAACGCGTGGGAAAACCACCAAAGAAAATGTTATCAAACACAAAAAGGTTATCTAGGTATAAATATTTGAGCTTATAAATATAATTGAAATTAATACAATAAACAATTGTGTGGTAACGTAAACTATAAAAATCTCTAAAAGCTTTGGCCTATATATCACTGTGTTGGTGGTTTCTTTGTATGTTTGTGGTAAGGTCAAGCGATGAGTAACTGCAGGAACTCTTTTGCATCTGGAAATAAATTTCACTAGTGAAATAGACATCAGACATTAAAACAACTAACAAGAATTTCAAATGTATGTTTGGTATTTACTGGAAGCAGAGAATCACAAGCTCATTAACACATGAAAAATCGTGTCAGCCCAATATTTATGTATATAAAAAAGAACTATTTTACACAGTGATATTGCGACTTCACCTTTCCCAGAGTGAAATCGTAATAAGCTTACAAATTTGCAAACTTACGCCAGAGTAAATGGTGTGTCATCAACCCAATATGAAGCCAGAAATTGAAAGCCCTACAATAAACTGCTAAATTGAAATATCGTAAAAAAGAGAAGTCACAGAGAAATAAAAACATCTAGATACCGCATATTTCTCTATCTCGGTAGTACTAAAAAGAAAATAGTTGGCGTTTTCAAAATTTCTCAAGGAAAAAGTACGCTTAGAAAATCAGTGGTATCCGAAATTTGTTCTGACAGTTACTGAAATGTATGTGCTGGAGGGACATGGAGGACTTTTGAGACGTGCGTTAAGAAGCACACAAAACTCAACAGAAACAACGCCTCTGCATTCACCTTAGACCTTAAAAATTGTTAATGAACTTCTCTAGATATTAATACTATCAAAATTTTACACCACGAGGAAAAAGGAACGAAGATGAATATACCGGTACTGGAAGAGATAAATATATTTACTTCGTTTTTTTTTTTAAAGAAAAGAACAATCAACCTAAGTAGTGGACAAACGTATATTCATAATAGATCATTTTAGCCAACTTCAGCTACATTTCGATAACATTAGGTAGAAGGGAAATAAAATATTGTTCATTCAAATGCGGATAAATAAGCCTAAACATTTGCAGTTTATTGTTCATAAGTGGACTGTACATGCCTTATGCACCCAGTCTCATTGTGTCAAGATACTCGTTGTGTATCTTCTTTTCACATAGTGGCTTTGACTCAGTGCACCCTCTTTCTGAACAACTTCCCAGTATTTGTAAATTACATATTTCTTTCCTTCCACGTGAATATAGACCAAGATTATTTCATCACGTGAACTTATCTCTACTTTTTAAGGATTTTTTTTAGTCTGTTAGCCTGGCTTATCGAAGTCGCTGTTTCATTCATTTTTAATTTTTGTTTCAGATTTTCTAAGCTATACCTAGATAAAATATTAATCAGCTTTAAGTAGTAGCAGTTGCTTATAGGAAAAGAGTAGAATGTGCTAAAAAGAGGTACGATGTATCAAGCTCTTGCACTGTAAGGTTTTAAACGTAGCGAACCGGCTTTTATCGTCTCGTTGCTTAAGAACTTTAAATATGTATTTTATTACTCGTTAAACGCAGTATGATAATCAGGCATTCCAGTTATCTCGACCGCTAGAAACACAGTTTTGTAACATTATGACGATTATATTTCCACTTATGTCCACAATGTTTCGATGTTAAACAAACTTTTGTCTATTATACATTATATCATGGTGTAACTTTTTTAACCTTATCGTTTGATTACTGTTGTAGACTAATAGATGTCATACAGTACAACAAGTGTTGTCCAATTCTCCCCCTTAGCTGTACATAAGACAGATCTTCCTACGTGTCCTTTCGTCTGCGGCAGAAGTGGTGTCGGCTACCAGGCAGAAACGTTGTTTGCCAATTGTATTAACAAGCACTATGCACACCCATCTAGTTTTTCGTTACGCAATCCGCACATCTTATTCACATTCCAAACGAGTTGAACATTCACTGGTGCCAACATAGCATCATTAGACACTGAAAATATGTACACCAATGCACCTACAGACCAAGTCCAGAATAATATTGCTGAAAATCTGCGCACTCATAGCAGTCGTACACTTCAGGAGATCAGTGAAATGTAAATGTTGTTAAAAATGTTCTTAATTATAATTACTTCAAGACTGATAATTCCTTTTTCATTTAAAAACAGGGACTAGAAATGCATTATCCATTGTTTTACTGTCTGGAAAACAGATTGCTAAGTTCGAACATGATTTGGCGAACGACACCGATGTTGCAGTGTTAGTTTCGTTATGTCGACGACGTCCTCTTCCATTATAAGGGTCCCAATGAGTCTTGCGGTTCTCTAGCAGACCACTTGAAATCACAACAATCTAGCATTCAATTTACTGTCGACCGCATTGTTAATAGCACACTTCCTTACCTTGACTTCTTAATAACATTAAGAAACACTGCTTTTGTTTTGGACATTTATCACAAGTGGTCAACTACTGACGACGTGTTTCATCGTTATTCAACTCATCCCACGAAATATAAAAAGGTTGCCCTCCATTCGTTTCTGCGCCACCTCCATCAGGTCCCCTTCTCCATTCGTTTCTCCGCCACCTCCATCAGGCCCCCTAACTCCCCAGGCTTTCGTTTGGAAGTACCAGGTTGTACAGAATATTGCACTTGCTAACAGTTGGATGTATTGTTTTTTCACAATATTAATAAAGAAGTACTGGGCAAGAAAATTTCTTCCACTAACCACTCCTCGTTTTCTACCGCTTTATCATCTGTTACAAGGACAGCAACAGCAAGAACTACCACCGCTTTCCTTACTATGGCCCATTCAGAGAATGAATCGATAAACATTTTAAAAAGAATAACGTAATTTTTGCATCCCGTAGAATGTACAAACCAAATATAGACACAGGGAACAGTCAATCATATATAAGAACACAAGGATATATTCAATTTCCCGTAATGACTCTTCTGATACGTAAATTGGGCAAGTTGGTAGAGATTCCGAAATTGTTCTTAAAGAACATCTGAATTTTAGCAGTTCGACATCAGCACTAACATCCCACTTACGTGATAACCAATATTCTGTTTTATGTATCCACAATAATTTGGAGACAGTACATAAAGAGAGAAATGGTTTGAGCAGATGTATAGCCTATAATAGACTTCGCACAAGCCTTTTGTGAATATTCCCCACAGTTTCTTTCTCTACAGTGAGGAACTCAATGGCGCCACGTTGCTTGCAACGTACATTACCTACAGACGCCATTTTGAAACTATCTTGCAGATACGCTATGTGTCGGAAGTGGCGGAAACTCAAAAATGTGTGTGAATTCCTAAGGGACCAAACTGCTTAGGTCATTAGTCCCTAGACTTACACACTTCTTAAATTAACTTTTGCTAGGAACAACACACGCACCCATGCTCGAGGAAGGACTCGAACCTCCGGCGGGAGGCGTCGCGCAATCCGTGACACGTCACCTCAAACCGCCCGTCCACTGAACGCGGTTGGCGGAAACTTAGGCGCGCTCACTCGGGAGACTTCAAATAATACATACGTAACGTTTCGCATTCGTAGCATTGTTTTCGGCTGAGGAAAAAAGTTCGGTACGTTACTTTCTGGACAACCCTCGTAACACAAGTCAGTTCCGTTTTTGGTAGTTGTTTCGAGTTACGAGTAAATGGAGACTACCTCTATCTCTTTTTCCTTTTTTTCACGCTTCACTGTTTTTTTAATCAGTTCTATTCCTTATACTTCTATTCCTTCTATTTCTTATACAAGACATTCATCACTGATGATGGTTCTCATCAATCGAGGAAGGCTGAGACCTTTTCCTAGCCATGTCAACCGTTGCTCTTCGGTATTCTGGAATAACTCGGTATACGAAGTGACATAGCATCTTTAAGTAACCTTCTTTCGGTATGAAATTACAGATCTCATTTATACGTATAGGCCCATTCTTTGTAGGGCGTACGTAATCCACATATAGTTTCCTAACCAGATGCGTAATATTTTCTTTCTCGTTTAAGTCTGTATCGTCAGTACTTCAAGATATCTCAGATAACTCCATTTCCCCAGTATCAGCGCATTAGTTTGACATTTTCTGTACAGGTATATACCAGAAAATGCAGCTTAAATGTTGACAAACTTGGTGTGTGAGTCTCTAATCGGATTAAATAAATACAACTACAGCCGACTACTGGACATTTAAATCAGTTCCATATTTTATTAGTTTTAATGCATATCTTTAAACACCTGTTGTAATGATGAACTGTCAGTGTATTGTGTATAACTGTTTCAGCTGTGGCTGCTCCAGTTTTAAAATGATCCATACCTACACGTCAAGTATACGTGTTCGCTATGTAACGCTTCTTAACAAATTGAACTTAGGTTACTCTACTTTCATTACACATTACAACAACGTTAATTACTTTAACGACTTTTCTTACAGAAAATTAAATAGCTGCCTACTCTATACTAACTCGTTGCAATGTCTAATTCGATGACAAGTGAACTTTACTATTCTTCGTACATCTGTTCAAATAGGTATCTGCCTTAATAAACATCGTTACTGTTTCCGAACACCATCTCAGATCTTCCCCTGCTAATGTAACCAGTATGCGAACTCACTCACACACACATTGCCGGCCGCTGCGGCCGAGCGGTTCTAGGCGCTTCAGTCTGGAGCCGCGCTGTTGCTGCGGTCGCAGGTTCGAATTCTGTTTGGGGCATGGATGTGTGTGTGATGTTCTTAGGTTAGTTAGGTTTAAGTAGTTCTAAGTTCTGGGGGACTGATGACCTCAGATGTTAAGTCCCATAGTGCTCAGAGCCATGTGAACCATAAATACGGTTGCGGTCTGAACTCACACTGTCTATAATAGCAGTGTACTCGCAGAACAGATTTATTTGATCGAGCAATGTGCAGTTTTTTTCGAAGTTCTACCAGGTGTATTATGTTTGTGCACATTAAAATTGAATGGTTTCAAATTGTTCGCTGGTAACCAAAGTTCATGCAGTTTTCACAAGTTCGGCCTAACACAGTTCTTAAGTTTTTTACCAGTCGTCTTGCACTAAACAACCTAAGCAAACATTTCACCTCGCTGGACAATGAAAGTCCGCACAGCTCCGCGCACAGTACAAAGCAGGTAGTCCACCGCCGGGGGTGCAGATGCATTCAAGCCAGTACAGTAAGTTGCACAGTCAGTCAGAACCATGGCGGATCTGCCGTTCGACTTTACATGATTCTTGATACTTGCTGTCTGCTTCTCTTAAGATAATATCTTCACCAAAAATTTAGTTCTGCTTCCCCTTCAGTCTTCACTCATCATCACCGCCTCTTAGTATTTCGTATGGTTCATGATCTTCTACGATTTCACCAAGACGCCATTGCTCAGTGTCTGATAAAATTCTTATTTGAAGCTGATAATCTTCCAACGCCTTCAAGTTAACTTCTTCTCGTAACCGTAACTCCCCCTCCTCCTGCTCCACACATCGCAGTCTCAAACTTAACTCAAAGAGCTTCGTCTTCCCAAGATAAACAAACTAATTTTCCGTTATTGTACTTCCGTAACATATACCGTATTTCCCACTTCAACTGTTTACGTTTTTGTTGTAATTATACGAACATAAACCGATCCCAATGGACATAGAACTGTCTTGAGATAAATTCTCAAAAGTCACCTTAATATTATGCACAATTACGACAATAATTACGACAGAAAAATACTCTTTTACAGATAAGATAAATATTTTAATTAAAGGAATCGATGTAATTTAATAACAAAAGAGAAAATCCTGCACAGCTGCTCTGTGTAATTATATTTTTCGCGTTTATGCGTGGTTAAACGTATCAGAGGTTCTTAGAGCCTTAAGCCAAGATAAATAAATGAACTAGTCGCCCCGCCGAGATGCGTTGTGTCCAACAAAGCGAGTATGCGGTACAGTTCCCTGCTGGCCTGCCGCCGGCGCTGCTGCCTCGTGGCTGGGAGGGCAACTAAGGCCAGCGACGTGAATGCCGCAGCTCCCCCCCCCCCCCCCCCCCTCCCCATTAACCGGCGACCACTCTCACTGCCTCCCGGGCCGCCTATTGTGTGCGACGACGGCCGAGCGGGTGCGTTTCTGTATTCACCCTAAGAGTTAATAAACGCAGAAAGAGCAGTTCCCAACGTCTGTGGAAACTTTTAAAAATCCTTCTTAAGAGCCTTCTCTTTGTCCGAGCTCGAAATACCACAGGTAGTGGAGAGCGAAGTCGAGCCAGTGTAAAATACGACATACGAGGGCAGTTCCTTTCTTAAGGTCCGATCAGTAGACAAGTGGTAAACAAAGTGAAACTAAAAAACGCTTTCTTTGCAACAGATAGCTACACCTTCAAGCAACTATTCTACTTAGTTACCTCACCGACGTAAGACATTTGTTGTAGCGTTGTACCAACTTTTCAATATCCTCGTCATAGAAGGCAGCCGCCTGTGCTTTCCGCCACTACTCTACGCTAGCCTGCACTCGTTGCCTGTGCAAAAATGTTGTCTCCATATCCAGCGGTTCTTGCGAGCAGACACGAAACTCAGAGGGGGCCAGCCGGAGTGGCCGTGCGGTTCTAGGCGCTTCAGTCTGAAACCGCGTGTCATTACCTGTGCAGTTAGCGGCCAAGAATTGACATGAAGGACAAAAACAAGGCAGCACAGATAAGTCGGCTGCATGAAATCAGGCGAAATCTCTCAGCGGGCTTGGGGGAAACACTATTTTACACACGTCTGTAAGTCCTCACTATGTGCTCAGAGCTGAAAAGAGCGATATGAGGCGATCGGCAGACATACTAGACATACAGCCAAGCACATACGTGCAAAGCTTCATCGGATTTTGATTGTCGTAACCATTTCGGGGCAATCGGACGTTAATAAGCGAATAGCCCCTTTAAATTAATTTCATTTGATACATTACACCTTGTGAGGGCAGGAAATTGTGGTAGAACACGAACACTGACTCAGAGTGCTATTCCACCCTAACAGAAATATTTTGTGAGATTTTTATTGGTGACAAGGAAAAGACCGCAGTAGTGTGCTTAATGAGAAACCAGCAGTTTTAATACTTTGGGTTTAGTGCTTAATTTTATTAGAACCAATGTTGTGGAAGGTGGCCACAGAAGCTCTGCAGCACATACAGATGCAGGTTAAACTAACTTTTGAGTCACAACACAGACAGGCTTCGCATGGGTGGCATTAAATATCTACACAAACACGACTTATCTGCCGTATTGTATTTTCTTGATGGGCCACTGCGTAGAGTTGAAGATAACATTCAGCGAGAATGTTAAGTAACTGAATATATCCACTTTCATATAACTTATGTGATGCAAGCATTACGCAGCAACTGTATGGAGCCATGGATGTTGTGTGTTCCATATTAAAATGGAGTTATAAACTTCACGGAAATTATGGGAGCACGTCGTTATGCAAGTGATGTGTTTACAAACAATGTAAATACTGTATGCAAATCACAAGTATGAGTGTCTGTGACTGATTTCGTATGTATCAGAGGCTGGCTGATCTGGCACAAATAAAAGAATAAGGAAATACACGTATGATTATGAATAAAGTGGATTTCCTCATAAATGTCCAGTGTGGGCTGTAATAACCGTAGGACAGCAAAAGTTGGTAGATATTATAATATATCAATGCGAAACCAATTTACGCTGGGAAAAAATTTAGTTCCAGTTTCGGCCACCAGGTGCAAATCTAGAGCTGTGGATGAAAGAAAGATGTAAACAAGTATTTCATATGCAATGGGTTAAGTATTTGACTTGGACAGGAAATGTCAAACATTTGAGAAAGACATAATGTTGATGTTCTTATTGACTTCTGCGTTCACAGTTTGTTGAATATGAGCACTAGAGACGCCGACGAAATGCTGTACAATACTAGATTTGCAGCTGGTATCTCCTTTTTCTATTTTTTATTTTTTTGTTACTAATTTTTTCCAGCACAAAATGGTTCTACATTTATGCATTACTATATCTAACAATTTACGCTGCCATAAGATAATTACAGCCCATAGTGCACCTCTGTGAGTAGTTGCACTTTCCTTATAACCATCTGGTACATGTCTAGCTCTCGATACAGCAGTTACCTTGTAAATCTTAGTACGCAATGTAATGTTTTCTTTTTTTTTTTATTTTGAAAAAATAAATGGTTCAAATGGCTCTGAGCAGTATGGGACTCAACTGCTGTGGTCATCAGTCCCCTAGAACTTAGAACTACTGAAACCTAAATAACCTAAGGACATCGCACACATCCGTGCCCGAGGCAGGATTCAAACCTGCGACCATAGCAGTCGCGCTGCTCCGGACTGAGCGCCTAGAACCGCGAGACCACCGCGGTCGGCGTTTTTTTTTTTAACTAATTGACAAAATTTTAGTCGTGGACTCTTAAAGGCAGGTTTCTTTGCCATGCCATGCAAAAAAATCGTGCTCATATCTAGGTTTGATTCAAGGAAAGAAGAAAGTTGAAAGTCGAGTTACCTGATGCACTACTGAAAGAACGTACTGTTGATAAATGCTGCTGAGGTTGTTGAAGTAATTTTTGAGAAAATTGTTTACTAGAGGCATAAAAAAATAAAACTCCACGCACTATGGATTCGCACGTTTCTTCAGTACGCAGTTGTTCTCAAACGACAATAGGAAAGTTACTGCTTAAAAATATTTGGTCACATTTATTACGATGTCTCGAAGTTGAGTAAGTCACTGTCCGTAGTTTGGAGAATTTGCAGTGAATTAAGGTTGTGGATTGCGCTTGATAATCTGAGAGAAGCAGAAATTGGCAGTCTGAAATTTTCGTCGTATTTCAAAATGCGTCCGTCAACCATCTATAGAAGTATTTGGAAATCTTGCGGATTCATCTTCAAGAAATTTATGAATTCCATTTAAGAAGATTATGTGCATACCTTTATGGTTTTTAAAAGGCCTGAATCTCTTTCTCGCCAGTGGCGATTCGCTTACCCATCTTATGCATAATTTGAAAGTGTACAGACAATTAATACCTGAATATCTTACGGCGCATGCATACTGAGTGCCGGTTGTCGGTACATCAAAGGAAGTCGCACACAATGCACAGCTGTGGGTCCAAAGAGTTCTGCCGTTCGCCACTGGATGGTAATGACATTGGTTTCACGGTGACCTTTGACTAGTTGTTCATAGTCCCGTTAATTTTCCATGAAATAGTTATAAACTACACACACGAACTATCCTTTCATATCAGTTCTACCTATTTAAAAAAGTCTCATCACTACTGTAATTCCTGAGATTGACAAGAGTTTATAATAAGTGCATCACGTTCCACTTCTAGCACCACTGGGAACTGAACCTGGGTACTACACAAGACAGGCAGCCACGCTGACCGTAAAGCGACGGAGGGAGTCAGTACTTACTGGTCGTATGAGAATAATCTGGTGATACCTGTCGAAATGCGAGGGCGTGGTTGCTACATCCCACTTATGATGTTGCTGTAATGTCATTTGCGCTTGCAGAAACTGACCAGGGACAAAATTTGAGGACCTGCTGATCAGAGATGGACCTTTCGTTCCACACTACCGAGAACGTTAGGTATTAGCGGAGAAAGACTGCAAATTCTTTACGTACTGTAACCCTACTCCCTCTCGAATAGGTTGAGCATATGATCGTGATCGCCTAATTGTATTAGGAAATTAAGGCCGTCGTTACCGAGGTTGAAGATGTGTAGGGCAGAAAGGGTACAACGACTTACTTTTGTAAGTAACTCCGTCTTCTTACGTATGTTTTGAACGAGAGCTATAAAACAATGTAAATCATACACAGAAATACAACGAAAACTGTCACAAAAATTTTAAGTAACACACAGGATATCAATAAAGTTATTTCTACATTCGGTCACCAGTCAAATTAGAAAAACTCTGTTCACTAAACAACTCGTTATTAGAATAGAAAATTATGACGTAAATTATGTGGACAAACATCTACTGAGCAAATGGTTCACACACTTGGTAACAGACGTCTTTTTACTAAATAAACAAAGAAATGTTACACATACTTTTGAATTACTAATGAAATCAAATTTAAGAATTGGAAAGAGAGTTCAAAAACTGCTATTGAAGTGTTTAAATAGTAATCTCTCTCTGTTATAGCCAAAAAAAGCGTTACCACGGAGTAACGTTTACCTGCGAAGGCCAAGCTTAACAACCAATAAAGATTACAGTATTTCACTGTTTTAAATAATTTAGACCTCTTTGCATGAAATTATAATCATAATAATATTAATAATAATAATTCAACGTAGGAATACGAAACACTAAGCAAGCAACAGAACTGTTACACAAAATAAGTAATGAAGTGAATAGTTTGAAAAAAAAAGAAAAAGAATGAACATGGTTTTTGATTGCCAGTACTATAGCATTTAAATGATTTTACTATTACTTTAAAGGCACTTGCATTCAAATTATAATGATTTCACTGAACAAACTAAGGCGATGTTACTGAAGATTTAGATATTTATCCAGCAGAAGAAAACGGGCACAAATTTGAAGTGTGTTAATTTCTTTGACAGATTATTTATTAACGACACTCAGTTCTGTTACGATATGAAAGGCTTAGTAGAATCCTTATCCTGGTAGCAATGGCTGAGAGTGGCGACTAGATCGAAGAGTTGGAATTTTACTCGACTAGCGTTATTATTCATTTCGCAGGGAAATTCACCTTTTATGCCTAAACAAAAGTTCTGAGAGAATCTGACGTGGACAGTGTCGCAGATTGTCTGTGGTGCTGAGATGACGGTATCGGGGCCTGCGATAGTCCTCTACGAGCTGCAGTTACCAAGATGTCACTCTGGTTACCTGCAGAAGATTTCGGGACACATTCTTGATCTTCTCTGGAACTTCTGCCACTGCCTCTGCCTACATACGTCACTCTCACTGTGTTTCGTCAAATGTAACTAGCCCTCAAAATAACCAACTTCTCCTCTTGCAAGATACTCTCGTATACGCACACGACCGAAATATCACAGCACCTAACTTTCCTTAAAATTTTCCTATTATAACCCAGTGTAACATTACATTGCATTGCAGAGAACACTACAGATTCTTTCATAAAAACACACATCAAATTCGAAGAACATAAATGAATTGTTCTCAGGTTTCCAGCAGCGACAAATGGTTCAAATGCCACGAGCTTTCGACCATGCACTCCGTGGCTATGGTCAATTAAATGACTCCTTATGGGCTCTTCACGCGCCGTTACATACGCTATATGCCGGTTGATACGTCACTCATGCTCACGGCATTGCCGTACATGGGCATACGTTGACGCAGTGTTCTCTGCGCCGTCTTCAACCCCATGGTTGCTGAATCACGATCTACAATGTCCTGTTCATAGGCATCCTTATTGATGATATTACCGGACAGTTTTATTCGTTTGATACTTGTATTTAAATGAATACATGGAACCTGATAACTACAGTGATGTCCAAAATTTTGCAAGGTCGTGTTTCATTTGCCAAAAAACAGTAAACACAGGTGATAATATAGTAGAAACAGTGTAAAGAATAGGCCGGCCGCTGTAGCCATGCGGTTCTAGGCACTTCAGTCCGGAACCGCGCGACCGCTACGGTCGCAGGTTCGAATCCTGTCTCGGGCGTGAATGTGTGTGATGTCCTTAGGTTAGTCAGGTTTAAGTAGTTCTAAGTTCTAGGGGACTGATGACCATAGATGTTAAGTCCCATAGTGCTCAGAGCCATTTGCACCATTTGAACGCTCCTTCCAGATGCGAACACGTTGAGAATCACTCTCCAGACCAGATCGGCATGCATCTGTGACCGCCGAAGGGGCATGTTGACTCTACTCTAAACGTTCCCTTCTGTGATGACGCATCAGAGGCGCACATACAGCAGGTCTCCAAGAGTAAAGGCTACTCTGGCGAAGCCTTCTGTACACCGATTGTCTCGATACAGCACGTCCAGTGGATGCTGCGAGGTCAGATGCCAAGTGTCGTGCTGTGCTAGGCGCTACTGTTGTCCCCTTACATCCAAATAACGGTCCCCTCTTTCTGCTATCAAACATGGTCGGCCCCGCCCTGGTCTGTGGAGTACTGTTCCGATCTCTGTACATATTTGCCCCATCCGAGAAACAACAGAACGATTCACTTTAAGCCATCGGGCTTCAACAGAATGTGACTGTCCTGCTTCCATTGTTCCTCCACCACTGTGTGTCTGGTAGGCGTCTTCTCTGTGCCACACTGCAAAGTCGGTGACTCTATATACACCTATTGTGGCTGTAGGACTACCGGGAAAACAATACTCCACTTGATAGGTACCATGACCTCATCGCTGACGTGGTTGTCCGCTGAGCGGAATGCTATTTTTAATGTAGAATACGATTGTACTGACATCTTATATGGTGAATTAAACACAAGACGGAGGAATAGCTGTTCGTTGCTTTAATTTCGGACACCAATGTATATTGTTTTATCAGGTAATTCTTTAATGTGTCATCTTCACTGCCATTTTCCTATCTTGTCTCGAGAATCACATGCTGATAATTGTGCACTGCCGGTAGACTTACATGGCATTTAAGACTACATTGTTGCAATAACAATCATGGTGAGTTTGCCTAAAACAATGTGACAGTGGCTATTACTGGTGTGCCGTTAGAATATTGCGAAGGCTGCACATCATGCCAAAAGATATTTGATTCTGGAGGACAGATGATTTGACAGACGAGAAAACTGAGTATACAGTAAAATCAGCCTGCATAGATTCGAAAAAAGGGTCAGCGTTATCATCCACGAATCGCATTGGAAACGACTAATCGACAGGCACAGCTATGGCATATAAATTGCAGGAAAGAAATGCAGTATCCTCAGAGACTGTTTTTGATGGCACCAGGCTATAATATATGCCTACTGACATTTTGTAGTGCTAGTGATTGATTGATCATGATCATCGGTTATCAGAAGGCACCCTGTAAGCCTGTCTGTCTACTGTCTGTTATGACTCTGTGTCCAGGAACTTTGCTGAGTTTAGAAATGAACTGGGTTTGCTACAGTCGTTCTAGGTTACAACTATGCCTCGCCGATTAGTATCTGCTGTTATTGTGGTCTTCACTCCAAAGACTGGTTTGATGCAGCTCTGCATGCTACTCTTATCCAAACATGTTCAAATGTGTGTGAAATCTTATGGGACTTAACTGCTTAGGTCATCAGTCCCAAAGCGTACACACTGCTTAACCTAATGTATCATAAGGACAAACACACACACACCCATGCCCGAGGGAGGACTCGAACCTCCGCCGGGAACAGCCGCACACTCCATGACTACAACGCCTTACTGCTCTTATCCCGTGCAAGCCTCTTCATCATCGAGTAGGTATTGCAACCTAAATACTTCTGAAACTGTTTACTATATCATCTGGTGGTCCCCTTCTACGGTTTTTACCCCACACACTTCCCTCCAGTACTGATCTCTCAGAACGTGTCCTACCAGCCGATCCCTTCTTCTAGTCGGATTGTGTCTCAAATTTCTTTTCTCCCCAACTCTGTTCAGTACCACCTCATTAGTTATGTTATCTACATATCCAATCATCAGCATTCTTCTGTAACACCACGCTTCAAATGCTTCTACTCTCTTCTCGTCTTAACTGCTTATCGTCCATAATTCACTTTCATACATTGCTATACTCCATGCAAGTACTTTCAGAAAGGACTTCATGACACTTAAATCTATACTCGATGTTGGAAATTTTCTCTTCTTCAGAAACGCTTTCCTTGCCATTGTTAGTTTACATTTTGACTCCTCTCTATTTCGACCATCATCAGTTATTTGGCTTCCCAAATAGCAAAACTCATCTACTACTTTAAGTGTCTCATTTCCTAATATTTTATTCATTTGCCTTAGTATCACCTAATTTAATTCAAGTACATTCCATTATTCTGCTTTCGTTGTTATTCATCTTATATCGTCCTTTGAAGACACTGTCCATTCCGATCAACTGCTCTTCCAAGCCCTTTGCTGTCTCTGACAGTTACAATGTCATCGGCAGACCTCAACATTTTTATTTCTTCTCCCTGGAATTTAATTCCTATTCCAAATTTTGTTTTGTTTCCTTGCACTTGCTCACTATACAGATTGAGTAACATTGTTGATAGGCTACAACCCTGTTTCACTCCATTCTCAACCATTACTTCCCTTCTCAGCCATTACTTCTCTTCTCAACCATTACTTCCCTTCTGTGCCCCTAGACTGTTATTACTGCCATCTGGGTTCTGTACAAATTGTGAACAGCCTTTCGCTCTCCGTGTATTTTACCCCTGCCATCTTCTGAATTTGAACGAGAGTATTCCAGTGAACACCTTCAAAATATTTCTCTAAGTGAAAAAATGCCATATAGTCCAGTCAAATTGTAGATATACCTTGCAAAAGGTGGGGTAGAGGATTTTATTTTTTTAACTCGTTCATATTGTTGGAAAGGTTAGAAAACCAAGTTTTTCCAACAAAATTTCTCTTGGGAAAACTTTCTGTAGTCAAAAAACTTCGAAAACTTGGAACTTTTTTCAGTTTTTACAAAATATCTCAGCTTCATTTGCTCCTATCGCTTTAATGTCTATTTTTTTTAAAGAGCACAACATTCTCTACAAAGTTGATTCATACCATTTCTTTCTACTCCCAGTATCTAAGGCGCTACAGCGCGTCAAAAAATACCAATTTTTCAAATTTTGTGCATAGTGACAATATACGTTATTTTTGAACACTATTTTTTCAGTTTCTCTTTGTACAGTATAAATACATTATACATCATGCTATATGTTGGAATTTACCAACTCACTTTCAGGTATTCAATTTCCCTGTATGCAACGTGAGGATTGCTGGGCACCCAACTACTGTGACTCTTACATCACTACCTGAAGTTCACTATGGGCCACCTCAGCCCTGGTATTTGTAAAACTATAAATATAAAAATACATCATTAAGAGACACACACACACACACACACACACACAAAATAAATTGTCTCAGGAAACTGAACTATTATTAGTGCAATAGGCAACCTAATTAGGTAGGCAATTATTCTTGTGCATAAAAGCCACACAGTTGACATTAGAGATACGTAGCTTTATTACAATTATAATGCATTGTCAGTTACGAAAAATTTTTGACAGTTCTGGGTGTGTAATACTTGTAATATCACACTGTAGCGCACTTGGGGCAGGTATGAGCATCACTCCAACGTTTTGATGGGCCAGGTTCCTCAGTGTCACCAGAAATACCTTGAGTTACGGATTCAGGGTCTGTACATGGAGTTGATCCCAGATTGACCTATTCTTTAAACAGCGAATCAGCCTCAGCAAGTTCGTTGGTTTCATCAGCGGTTTCCTCAACATCCTCCATAACACCTTCTTCACTGCCTTCGTATAAAACTTTTAGTACGTTTTCACAGTTGACCCCAATACATTTCTTGCTAATTGAAGAAAATTTCAAACCCGCTTTTCTGTAGGAGCACGCTCCGCTACCGTTCAGCTTGCATGAGCATGAAACAATGTGAAGAAGTGCTTCAGGTGCTGGATCTTGGGTCATTATAACGGGTATTGGGCCGTGGTCTCTGTGATTCCAGCCCCATTTCTCAGGTGGTTTCCAGTTTCCCATCCAACTTTGGACTTGTTGGTAAGTCCGCAACGAATGGTGTTCTGTAGCATCTTGTGTTAAAAAGTCATCAGAATTCCCTTTTGCAAACAAGAAGCATTTCTCTTTGAAATTGAACTGACCTTTTTCCTGCGAGCGACGTAGCACGCCTGTTGTTTCCGGAGGATGTCGAAGGCTAGCTGCTATCATTTTCTGATTAATGTACTTCTTGTCGCATACTTCATGCACAACATCTATGATCATCAGTCCCCTAGCACTTAGAACTACTTAAACCTAACCAACCTAAGGACATCGCACACATCCATGCCCGAGGCAGGATTCGAACCTGCGACCGTAGCGGTCACGCGGTTCCAGACTGAAGCGCCTGGAACCGCACGACCACACCGGCCGGCTTCTTTTTCACATTGCGTCCACCACTGACCACAGTTTTTTCGCAAACGAAACACAAATTCGTGTCAGACATACTCATTTTCAGCACCACAACATATACTGAATGGAAGCGACTCCAAACTGTAGGACCCTTATTGTTGTGTGCTAATAGCTGTCAGCGGACCTTCCGCCCGCCAAAGAATAAATACGCTTTTGTCCGTTAGACAACAATTCCTACATACTTTTTCTTATAACTGATCATTAACGTCAATCAACTGTAGAAAATGTACGGCACCTGCATGCGATCGTATTACATCTTGTAACAGAAATAAACTTCACGCAATCCGACGTGAATGTGTTCGTAGTTACTGAATATGATGCTGTTTGTCCTGGCCCTGCAGCAGAGTGAGATGGTAAATTCCAATGAATAACATGATGAGTAATATGTGTATACTACACAAATAGAAACTAAACTAACAGTGTTCAAAAATTAGGCAATTTGCCACTTTGCTCGAAATTTGAAAAACTGGCTTTTTTTGACGCGCTGTAGGGCCTTAGATACTGGGAGTAGAAAAAAATGGTAAGAATCAAATTTGTAGAGAATTTTGTGCTCTTTAAAAAAATAGACATTAAAGCGATAGGAGCAAATGAAACTGAGGTATTTTGAAAATACTGAAAAAAGTCCGAAATTTTTTGACTGCAGAAAGTTTTCCCAAGAGAAATTTTGTTGGAAAAACTTGGTTTTCTAACGTTTCCAACAATATGAACGAGCTAAAAAAATAAAATCTTCTACACCACCTTTTGCAAGGTACAGGCTTTTTTTCTGACAGTTTCACTGGACTAATAAACGTAGGTTTCCTTTCCTTAAGCTATCCTCTATGAGAAGTCGTAGGGTCGGTATTGCCTCGTGTGTTCCTACATTTCTCCGGAATCCAAACTGATCTTCCTCGAGGTCGGCTTCTAGCAGTTTTTCCATTCTTCTGTAAAGGATTCGTGTTAATATTGTGCAAGCCTAGCTTTTTAAACTTACAGTTTGTTAATCTTCACGCCTGTCACCATCTGCTTTCTTTGGAATTATAATTATTATGCTCTTATTGAAATATGAGGGTATTTCGCCTGTTTCGTACATCTTGTCCGCGGTGGTCTCGCCGTTCTAAGCGCGCAGTCCGGAACCGTGCGACTGCCACGGTCGCAGGTTCGAATCCTGCCTCGGGCATGGATGTGTGTGATGTCCTTAGGTTAGTTAGGTTTAAGTAGTTCTAAGTTCTAGGGGACTGATGACCACATCAGTTGAGTCCCATAGGGCTCAGAGCCATTTGAACGATCTTGTCCGCGAGGTGGAAGGGTTTTGTAATGGCTGGTTCTCCCAAGGCTATCAGTAGCTAGAACTGAATGTTGTCTACTCCCGGGGAGTTGTTTTGACTTACGTCTTTCAATGTTTTTGTCAGATTCTTGACGCAGTATTGTATCTCCCTTCTCATGTGCATTTACGTCTTCTTCCATTTCCATAATATTGCCCGGAAGTACTTTTCCCTTGTGTAGATTCTCTGTATACTCCTACCATCTTTCTGCTTTCCCTTCTTTGTTTAGGACTGGTTTTCCGCCTGATATCGTGATATTATATGGATGGTTCCCTTTTCCCCAAAGGTCACTTTAATTTTACTGTAGGCAGCATCTATCTTGCCCCCTAGTGATATACGCTTCTACATCCCTACATTTGTCCTCTAGCCATTCGTGCTTAGCCATTCTGCACTTCCTGTCGATCTCATTTTTTAGCCGTTTCTGTTCCCTTTCGCCTGCTTCATTTGTTGCATTTTTATATCTTTTCCTTTTATAGATTAAATTCAGTATCTCCTGTGTTTTCCAAGTATTTCTACTAGCCCCCGTCGTTTTACCTACTTGATCCTCTACTGCCTTCACTATTTCATCTCTCAAAGCTACCCATTTTTCTTCTGCTGTATTACTTTCCCCTGTTCTTGTCAGTAGTTCCCTGATGATCCCTTTGAACCTCTCTAGGAGACCCGGTCTATTTGCTGCATGACTAGGATCCCGTGTGCCTCTGGCCAGTCCACAACTAACATCACGCACTGCCAAGTATGGCTATTCTGATGCCGTAAAGAGTCGACAGGAGACTGGAACGGCACCCTGTTGTCTTCAGTGCTGAGAGCATCTTGTGTCTGTACGCTACCTTGTGAGCTACCTATTCCTGACTGCATTCGCCCACAATACACAAGTTCCATCCCAGGCTTCACGGCGAGGGGGCCGCGGTCACATTTGGTCTTGCTCCAGCGTAAAGTAACCAGAGCCCGATACATTGAACAGGCTATTATTGCCGCGTTGTTGCCATTTCTCCGGTGGAAGGTGAGGTGCTGCCACGGAATGTGCTCTTCGTGTTCTACTAAAACTGTCCTGGACAGCACGACCACCAGATCTCTCGTCAATTGAAGCAAGTATGGGACGTGATGGAGCGGGAACTTACTCGTTGTCCGGGCCCTGCAAGAACCATTGCCTAGCTGCAGCAAAAGGCGCAAGAGGTTTCAGATAATCTGTCGCAGAATCAGCTTTACGATCGTTTGCGTGCAAGACTACGCCCCCTGCGCTGCCGCCAGAGAAGAGGGCACTGTGTATTGATGTTACTGTTTGGTCAGTCTATGATGACATGGGAGTTTAATTAGGTCCCAGTTCCTTATAGTATACGTCTATAACGATGAACTACCTGTCACATCATTTTTCTGTAAAATGACGTTGTCTTTTATGGTGGTGACTTTTTTTGTCTGTGCAGCAACAGTACTGTGGTGGGTAGTAATACCGGTATGTTCAGTGAAGTCTTTTGAGAAGCCATGGTGTACTGAATACCTTGTTTCGGTTCTTGTTATACATGGGAATTTTTCTCAGTTCCGCGTAGAGATGTCTAGCGGGTGGCAGCAGTCGACTTCTAAAGAGTACCGGAATGGACGCTGTTAAAGCTGCCGTAAACGATCAAACATTTTGTCAAACTTAACTATGCTTGCCAAATATTTCGCCGTGTACGGTGCAGTTTGATGTGTTTGTCAAGCATAGATCGTGTTTGACGTGTTGGAGAGAAATTTTAATTGACAGAAAGTTTGACGAGATCGCGGACGTTGTTTGTGTTGACGTTTCGTCTTGTATGCTTAGTGACAAATTGTTTTATTACGATTTATCTCGCTGTATCGCGAGTGAGTTTATACTACTATGAATACTACCATCAAGTATGAAAACAGATTGACAATTGCCACAATGGCGGAGGTACCGCATCTTTCCCAGCCAAATACACTGAAGAGCCAAAGAAACTGGTACACCTGCCTAATATCGAGTAAGGCACACGCGGGCACTCAGAAATGTCGCAACATGACGTGACATGGACTCGATTAATGTCTGAGTAGTGCTGGAGCGAATTCACACCATGAATCCTGCAGGACTATTCATAAATCCGTAAGAATACGAGAGAGTGGAGACCTCTTCTGAGTAGCACGTAGCAAGGCATCTCAGGTCTGCTCAAAAATGTTCATGTCTGGGGAATGCTTAAACTCAGTAGAGTGTTCCTGGAGCCACTCTGTAGCAATTCCGGAAGTGTTGTGTGTCGCATTACCCTCTTTATATTGCCCAAGTCCGTCGGTATGCACAATGGATGTGAATGGATGCAGGTGATCGGACAGGTTGCCTACGTAAGAGCCACCTGTCAGAGTCGTATCCAGACGTATGAGGGGGTCGCATATCACTCCAACTGCATATGGCCCACACCATTACAGAGCCTCCAATAGCTTGAGCAGTCCCCTGCTGACATGCAGCGTCCATGGATTCATGAGGTTGTCTCCATACCCGTACCCGACCGTCCGCTCGATACAATCTGAAACGAGACTCGTCCGACCAGCCAACATGTTTCCAGTCATCAACAGTCCAATGTCGGTTTTGACCGGCTCTGACAATGCGTAAGGCTTTCTGTCGTGCAGTCATGAAGAGTACACGAGCTTTTTTTTATTTACATACTATTATATACAGTCACGTCGCCAACAGATTTACGTTCCATATCGACAACACGACCACGGAAAAACGGACATATATTTAGCGTCATGACCAAGTTTCCAAGACTTACGCGTCCTTAACAACAACAGTTTATCAATAAAAAAAGCTGTAGATTTTTCTCCAGCACCACGAACTTGAGACATAGTAATCTTGAACGTCCGATACCCCGGAACATCACGAGGTAGTATCTGCTCCAAAGAATTTGCAGTATACATAGTAGTAGTATCAATACGACTTATTGCAACAGTCATCCAGCACTGACCAACAGGACAGTCAGTCACAGAAAAAGAAAAGTCAAAACGACCACCTCGAAACACTGTGTTACCTTTCAACACATCAACCAAAACAGACGAACTGACGTCCAAATTATACTCAGTCTCCACATCTAAGATATACTTTTAAATACTAGGCCTGCATCGGAAGACATGATGTACCCTGCGTCACGTTTATGGCGATAATATTTGTCTGTTTTTTTCGTGGTGTTGATGTGAAGTGTTAATTTGTTGCCGATGTGACTTTGTATAATAGTATGTAATGAAAAAAGCTCTGTTAAAACTGAAGCGCGATATCTATGATGTTTCATTGAATGGTTCGCACGCTGACACTTGTTGATGTCCCAGCATCGAAATCTGCAGCAATTGTGTGACGCTGAACGATTCTCTTCAGTCGTCGTTGGTCCCGTTCTCCCACGACCATTTTCCGGCCGCAACGATGTCGGACATTTGATGTTATTCCGAATTTCCGATATTCGCGGTACAGACGTGAAATGGGAGCACGGGAAAATCCCCACTTCATCGCTACCTCGGAGATGCTGTGTCTCATCGCTCGTGCACCGACTATAACACCACGTTCAAATTGACCTACATCCCGATAACCTGCCATTGTAGCAGGCGTAACTGATCCGACAACTGCGCGAGGCACTTGTCTCATATAGGCGTTGCCGACCGCAGCGCTGTATTCTGCCTGTTTACATGTCTTTGTATTTGAATATGCATGCCTGTATCAGTTTCCTTGGTGCTTCAGTGTATAAAGAGGTTATGAACAAAATCAGTATTGAAAAGGTAGTGACAGACAAGCGGAGGGGAATGAAATTAAATGAAACTGAAGTTCTCCGGTTCTTCCGCGGGCGATGTGTGCTATATGTTTCGACTTTGTGATGTTTTAATGACCTGTCATTAGAGGACCAAGTAGAAGATACAAAATTTTCGCCTAGTTGCCTTGTTTTTCAGTGTGAGGAGGAAGTAACGCTAAACAAGTTATTAAACGTTTAGCTGTTCCTCCACAGGAGGTTTATGTAATCGTCAGTTTCTCAGTGAAACATTCCCATGAACAAGTTTCCAGATGCATATTTCTCATTTTAAACCATTCCCTGGACTAGAGTACTGTTTTCTTCTGCTTAAAGCAGGATTTCAGTGGCTATGTTAGAAATGCTTTATCTGCATATGTACGTTCCCACTAGAGCCAAAATACGACGCACACGAAAAGTGTCTGCTTCACAAACAAGGTTAAACTGTCAAGTTCGCTTAGTACGTGAACGGGCTTGTTAGACACATCCGCGGCGAGAAAAGAGCAAATTTGACAGGCAAATTTGCAGTTTTTAGGAGGGACTTAATAAGACTTTAAAAGTTTTATTGTCCATTCGAATGAAGTTGAAGTAATTATCGGGCTGTGAGAGTAATATTTCCGGTAGCATGTTTTCATGTGTAAACCTCTCATTTTAAGCCATTCCCTGAGCCAGAGTCTTGTTTCCGTCTGCTTCTTTAAACTTAATGCCGAAGCCAACGCGAGGACTGCTTGTCTGCATTTGTGGCCGTACTCACTACAGTCAAAATACACATGAACACCAATAGCGTCTGCTTCGAAGTGACGTTACACTGGCAAACATTGTTTGAAGGTGTACGGGCTTGCTTGACAAGTCCGTGACTAGATAAGAGCGATTTTGTGAAACACGTTTGATGGTTTACGGGTCCCTTTAATGGTTCTCCTCCCTCCTTCTCGTGTGTAAACACGAAACTGCTGCCAACCTTGCCAGGAAACCATTTCGCCTTGCCTCGTACCACCCGCACGCCTTCTGGCTGTAGCCGTAAGCGCGTTCGCATTCTAGGGGCTTCAGAGACAGCCGTGTCTTTCAGAAGCCGCGCGGTCGGCCAACCGCGCCGACCTGTCCCTACAAACAGCGCTCATCGCTGCAGCCGCCCCCACAGCTCGTAGAGCCGCTGCAAATATTGGCTCAGCAGCGGGCGGCGGCGCCGTTTGTTGTTCTCGGCACGAACCGCGTCTGGAGGCGTTTGCAGAGCGTGCCTAACGACAGACGGACTTCGTCGGGCAGTAAGGCACACAGGAATCGACGTGTGCCGCCAAAGACGTAGTGAAACACTCGAGATCCTCTACACATCAGACTGTCAGCCCTGCATCTCGGCTACGTTTGTTTGTGTTGCGCAGATCGTTTAAGGACGTGGAAATCGTTTCGAGGTAGCAGAAACAGGCAACGAACCTATCTAGAAATGTGCAAGTTTTGTAGAGATTAAACTGCTGAATAGTTAAGTGGACAGGATACAGTGTTTCGACACATCCGGCCAACACAGCCTTCTACCATCAGGGAACACTGGTTCGTTAATTTTGGGGAAGGGGCCCAAACAGCGAGGCCATCGGTCCCATCAGATTAGGGAAGGAAGTCGCCCGTGCCCTTTTAAGGGAACCACCTTTCATTTACCTGAAGTGATGTAGAGAAGTCACGGAAAACCTAAATCAGGACGACCGGACGCGCGTTTGGACCGTCGTCTTCCCGAATCCGAGTCCATTGTGCTAACCACTGTACTCCCCAACTCGGTCTGGCAGCGCTAGACACATATAGTGTGAAACTGATCTCTACTGATAAAATTTGTGAGGTTGTTTATATTTTCTAAATATTTTGGTACAAGAAAGGGAGTCAACTGCGGTGGCTATTTACATACTAAAAATTTGGGATTCAATCAATTTGTTACCCCAGACGCCTTACTTCCTGTGGAAAAGAAGAAAGAATACAACTTTCTCAATAGTCAACGTCTGTAATATGCAAAGACGAAAACGTACAGCACGTAACACAGAGTGATGCAAAAAACCTCGTCTGCGAAAGTAGTGTGGGGTGGTTTCCGTCGCTGCTGGAACACCTTCCGTTGTATTCAGTGAGACCACTCACAAGCTACACATCAGCAGACAGTTCATCAGTTAACCTGTCTACTCTGCTATATATTACTGATAACGTACAAGTAACCCTGCAGTTTTTAGATATAAACTCGAGACAAAACCGAGGATCGATGAATTCAAGCCGCAGGGCGTAAAGTAAAGTGGTTAACAGCCAGTACCACGAGAAAATGGAACTAATTTGATTTCAAACAAGAGACACGGCGAAGAATATACTCATTTTGATTATCTTGGAGATACTTTCAGTGCAGTGCAGACTCAAATACAGAAGTTGTTAAGAAATCAAACGAAAGCCGATTACTCTCTAACGAACCGCAACAGACCACGTTCCCTATGCGGCAAAAGAGTCACAAAATATTCCCAGAAAACCGCTGAAATTCAGTGTGTGGTGTCCTGGTGCATTCTGTAAGTCTGACGTTGCAACACCATCAGCCGACAGCAAATTTCATTCTTGATTTGGTTTTAATTGTTTGTAGAAAGTAAGAGACGTCTTGAAACATGAAACATTTATTCTTGATAAAAGTATGTATACATTCAGTGAAGTTACAGGTATTTATTTCATATAGCACTTCTCCAAACGCCGGCCGCGGTGGTCTCGCGGTTCTAGGCACGCAGTCCGGAACCGTGCGACTGCTACGGTCGCAGGTTCGAATCCTGCCTCGGGCATGGATGTGTGTGATGTCCTTAGGTTAGTTAGGTTTAAGTAGTTCTAAGTTCTAGGGGACTAATGACCACAGCAGTTGAGTCCCATAGTGCTCAGAGCCATTTGAACCATTTGAACTTCTCCAAACACTTCCAAGCACAAACTATTGACGAGGAAAGTATGGGAAAAAGGTGTACACTTTTACTGTTTTCTTACTGGTGACATCTCTTCCTTTGGAAATTTGTGGTAAGGTCTTATCGGACCAAACTGCTGAGGTCATCGGTCCCTAAGCTTACACACTACTTAATCTAACTTTAACTTACGCGAAGGACGACACACACACACACACACACACACACACACACACACACACACACACACACACACTCACACACACACACGTATATTAAGTACGCATTTCAACACATACGACAACAATGTATTCCTGATCACTAGCCATATAGTTGTGTTTATTTCTCTAATTTACCTAGTATACAATGGGACGTCTATGGATTCATTGTACATGGTACAGACAGAAGGCCTTTTGAAGTCGTTGCCGACACATTCTCCGAAAGCTTTCTTGAGCATCTTACCTGACATCCAACAGGCCTTCCAAATATTTGAGACCATGTGACTACAAAAGGCCTGACCTTATCCACGGAGTCAGTAAACAGACAAGGCTTCATGACCATACCATCATCATACCGACGAGGTTTGTTAAAGTTAATACAACCATCATAACATCAGAAGAGTTTTTATGCTGAAAAGAGAACATGAGGTGTTATTAATACCCTACATACACAATGAATGGACATTTTGTTCCATTATCATGGACGTAGAGGCATTACGGGCGAAGATTAAAATGATTTTATATCACGCCCTGAGGAAGTAGGTGCCGAGTAATTAGTTTAAAGACAGAGAAGATGTAGCTCTGTGAAAGTCTTGACTTGGATCCCACTTACAGAAAAAGTAAATTACATATTAAACTAGAATCTGCTTCAGACTAAAAAGGAATTACAAGAGAATATGTTTTATGAATTGCTATGCAAATCAACAACAAAGTTATCCAATAATATGAAAAAATATATTCCTCGAAACACTCTTCAAGAAAATATAAAAGAAAGAAGAAAAATGTTCAGTTGTTGAAAGCAGCCCATAAAAAGGAACAATAAGTGACTAAAAATTTGCTAAAGAATAGCAACAAAACGAGTCACACACCTTTACAGTAGTCGAAAAAGTGTAGTCTTGGGAAACTTATGGCTAAAACAACTCTAACTGTAGGCGGGAGAAAGGTTATTAAGAGTGAGCTGCAGACAGATAGTTGTATTCTACGACTTAGCGAGTATGATCACTTATTGCTCGAAACACTAAGCCGCCGCATATGTATATGAAAACAAAACTGACGCATGAGGAGCCCCGGCATTAGAGCAGACGCCTGGACTAGAAGTTAGATTGGCTGATGGGATGTTAATTCGACCATCCGAGATGCGAACATGTTTACTTCTACAACTGGCAGCTAAAATAACTCTTAACGTTAATCTTGTGCTGACGACGAAAGGTAGTGTAAAGCTTATGCTAAAAAGACTGTAGGGGAAAAGAACATGCACTTAGTGTGTGTGTTTTCAACGGATATTGAAAAACAAATATGTGAAGCGCGTTTTGTTCTAGGTTGTGTTTTGGGCGGTAGCCACATTCATGTTCGGCTGTCCACCGTAAAATCTTTTCTTTCCCAAACGTTGTCTGATCTAGCTCTAAACTCTGACAAAGATAAAGCGACAAAACGTCTTTCGAATTGAAAAGTGTAATTTACTATGGTTTTTCAGGTACAATATAAAAATGTAAGAAAATATATACACGTTTCTTCAGTTCATGCTGTATTTCTCCAGAACATTATACCATAGGACGCTGTAGAAGTGAAATATCCAAAATATGATATTACCATTACTTCGTTACCATCAAAGTGAGAAAAGGATGCTAAGTTTCTCAGGAACATCCACTCGGATGCCTACGAGTTTGGTGTGTGATGTTCCATTAATTTTCTATGTAGGAAAGTTGATTTTTTTTTGGGGGGGGGGGGGGGTTTGAAACTGCGTAATATTAGCTTCGAACAAATTAAGGTTAGGCTATTTGCTGTGTACTAGACTATACAGTTAGTGGCTGTCTCGAGTGTTTCTTGTGTTGTGGAGTTTTGTCTTTTGATCAAAATAATTATATCAGTAACAAAGCTCACTGATTTTGTTCGGTTATTATTATTGTAATTGATACATCACTAATGCAGATCAAGAAAATGAGTGGCCCGAGAATCGAAACCGAAGACTTTGTACTTTACATTTCCCATTTTGCGTTAATTGTTACACCTGTTTGCGTTATGAAAAAACAATGGTTTACATTTTTGAATCTAAGATTTCAGTTACACTTTTTAAGTAACACCTTATAATCCACACAGTGTTTTAGCAAGGTTACAAAACATAACCATTGGATATACTCTAAAAGATAGATCATCAAATATTTCGTTTGTTAAACAAAATACAGGGTGATTGGAGACCAAACACGGGAAACAACACCTGCACGAATGTATGGCCGGAAATGGATCACAAGGGAGGTACACTCACTAGAAAGTGGAGATAACAGATCTTTGACAATAAGGTTTCAGTGGTTGCAAGCAGACATGAGAACACACTAGGGAAGGGGGTATGTTCTGTCTGTTATAGAGTTTCAGCTCCGCACTAGAGAGAGAGAGAGAGAGAGAGAGAGAGAGACGGAGACTGAGGTAGGGCAGTGGTTAGCATACTGGACTCACATTCGGCAGGATGACGGTTCAAACCCACATCCGGCCATCCTGATTTAGGTTTTTCATGATTTCACTAAACTGCTTCAGGCAAATACCGGGATGGTTCCTATGAAAGGGCATGACCAACTTCCTTTCCTATCCTTCCCTTATCCCATGGGATCGTTGACCTCTCTGTTCAGTCCTCTCCCCCAAATCAACCAACCAACCATCCAACCAATAGGACAAATGTTGCCCATGATGGTGTTGCCGTATTAGGGGCATCCACTTCACTGCCATTGCCGACTCAGTGCCATTGCCGAGTCGGCGCCGTTGGCGACTCGGCGCCGTTGGCGACTCGGCGCCGTTGGCGACTCGGCGCCGTTGGCGACTCGGCGCCGTTGGCGACTCACTCCTGTGTGGACGAGTGCCGTGTAGGGCTGCGCTGTGAGGCGATGGCCTAGTGAGCAGTCAGGAACAGGCTGACATGGTCTACAGAAAGGTAATAGGCAATGGGTGGGTGGCGGTGAAACTGTAGCAGGGACAGTAACACCGCCGACTGCAAACACTCCATAAATTTATGAAAGTGGATGTCTGGTGTCTGTTCTTTTGGATACATATTCATAAATTGATAGGCCTAGATGGCAATGAGCACACTTTGTTTGGAGACAAATATGTCTGATCTCCTATGGAAATGTGAGTAGCGGGCACAAGTATAATGGACATGGACTGCAGATAGGTGGTGTTCGGTGGTAATATGGATCGACCTTGAGACATGCTGAGACAGTCTGTGCAGTTGCGATAACGCTGTGTCCCTGACAGTGCAGAGGTTCATGCACCCGCGTTGTAAGCAGGATATCCTGTGTTCGAATCCCAGTCTGGTACTCATTTTCGCTCGTCACCGCTGATTCCGTGTAATGTCCGGCAGCAGCTGATAGCTGTGATCCCCTTCAATTGAAACACGCCATAAACTGTTCTCAACAGTGTTTCGTCGTTTGTGGGAGACAGTCCCGTTTACAGAAATGAGTAACTGTGAAAGGCGGACTTACCCTAACTTGGAGGATGTTGAACATTGTAGAATATGACCCTGGTATCAATACCACACAGACTCTCTGGGGTAAGCTAGACGACCATATGGAATATTCTCCATGGCAGCTGCTGCTAGCCGCATTACTTACAACGTGTTGGCCTTATTACCTACGGACTTGCCCATGCAGCGAAAGTTTTGTTGCTGATTCGTCGAAGAGGCCACCAAGGGGCTGGGATAGAGAAGATCCTAAGAAGAGCGGCGCGTTTCGTCACAGGGTTATTTGGTAACCGTGATAGCGTTACGGAGATGTTTAGCAAACTGAAGTGGCAGACTCTGCAAGAGAGTCGCTCTGCATCGCGGTGTAGCTTGCTCGCCAGGTTTCGAGAGGGTGCGTTTCTGGATGAGGTATCGAATATACTGCTTCCCCCTACTTATACCTCCCGAGGAGATCACGAATGTAAAATCAGAGAGATTAGAGCGCGCACGGAGGCTTTCGGACAGTCGTTCTTCCCGCGAACCATACGCGACTGGAACAGGAAAGGGAGGTAATGACAGTGGCACGTAAAGTGCCCTCCGCCACACACCATTGGGTTGCTTGCGGAGTATAAATGTAGATGTAGATGTAGCTCCATCTTATTCACAGATGAGTCTCTCTTTACGAATACCGATATCGTCAACCTTCGCAACACCTACCTGTGAGCTATGAAGAATTCCCATGGCATGATGTGCAGCGGAACTTCAGCACCAGTTTAGCCTGACTGTGTGAGCGGGAATTATTGTCGACCACCTCATGAAGCTAGTCATCGTTCCATGAGGGGAGGCACATCTCGGCTTCCTGCCAGTGAACCTACATCCCCTGCTGCAAAGCGTGCTTTCACTGTATGAAGAGTGATGCAGCGACCACATGGTAATGCTCCAGCTCACTTCCGTATTTTGATGCGGAGGGGTCTCGACAACACGTACTCAATTATTCAGATTTCTGTCTGTGGGGGCATCTGAGAGAAGCTGTGTATGCGGGGATAATTCCAGTCGAGCAGGCACTGGAACAAACTATTCATGCTGCCTGTGACGCCAATTGGTTGCGGGATGGTGCATCCGAAAGTGTGCATCAGTCGGCGCTGCGGCATGTCCGCGTATGCTTGGAGGCCACTGGAGCCCTCTTTGGGCAGCTCGTCTAACACCAGTCTCCTCAGTATGTCTTGCACTGCATTATACTGCACTGGCTTGATGAATTAATAAAGACCTTTTAGGATAGACACCATGCATTTCTGCCATATGCCCATATGATGTTTTGTTTTCCTTTATTATTATTATTATTATTATTATTATTATTATTATGTAGTATTCTGCTTAGTGGCAGGTCCATGTCTTCGTACGGAGAATTTCCGATTCCACTGTTCCATGTCTTCAGCTTCTTCCTTCAGTCTGTTGTATCTCCTTCCATCTTTCATGTCGTCCAGATGCTGAATTCTTCTTCTTCCTCGTCCTGCGTTTCCTCTGAGTTCCCCTTTGATGACACCATGTATGAGTCCCTCGAGTGTAAGTACATGTCGAAACCAGTTGGCCTTTCTCTGAAGAATTGTACGCCGTATACTTCTCTCCTACTCTTCGCAGTACATCGTCATTTTTTATACGATGTTCACTTGATCTTTTCCATTCTCGTGCAGCACCACATTTCATAGTCCTCTAACTATTTTTTCTCCTTCTTTCTCATGGTCCATGATTCTGCTCCATACTGTGCAATGCTCCAAATGTAGCACTTTATCAGTTTTTTCCTCAGTGCCAAACTCAACTTGCTGGTTAGCAGAGTCCTCTTCTTGTTGAAAGCAGCTTTGGCCATGGCGATTCTTGCTCGGATTTCGTTGGTGCAGTGGGCATCCCTTGTGATAAAACTTCCCAAGTACTTGCATTGATTCACATTTTCCAGTTCCCGATTGTCAACAGTTATCTTCAAGTGTTTCACAGGTTTTGATAGGCGCGTCACTTTTGATATTTCAGTGTTGATTTCCATGCCGTGTTTCTTTCCGTTTCCACCCAATTTTTCATCAATTGTTGCAGCTGTCTCTGATTTTTGGCGACCACAACCAGGTCTTCTTCATACTCAATGGTGTTGATGAGACGTCCTCCCGCTTTGAAGTTTCCACATCCCTTCAGCGCTTCTCTCGCCAGCATTTCTCAATACAGTTTGAAGAGACTTGGCGACAAACAACATCCTTGTCTCACTCCCCTTCCTATTTCCACACTGTTCGTTTCTCCATAGTTCAGTCGTACCTTTACCTTTTGTCCCAGGTACAAGTTCCTTATAAGTTTTCGATCTCTCCGGTTGATTCCTATTTCCTCAAACATGTTCATCAATATATTCCAATTGACTCTGTCGAAGGCCTTCTGCCAGTCTATAAAACAAGCGCAAACTTCTTCGTTAACTCTCTCTGACAATATCCTCATCATGCCAATAGCGTCTCTGGTCCCTTTGGCTTTCCTGAAGCCAAACTGGTCTTCTCCCATGACTTCTTCAATTTTGTTTTCCAACTGTCTATTTAGTATTCTTACAATGATCTTTGCCACATGCGATACCAGACTAGTTGCTTTATAATCACTTTACATCTTGGCTTTCTTTTTCTTCTCAAGAGTAACCATTGTGACGTCCAAAACGTCTTCAGGCCATTCTCCAGTTTCATACATTTTGTTTATGAGTTGTGTCAGAACTTTCAAACTTTTATTTTCGATTTCTTGAAGCAAATCCACTGGTATGTCGTCATCCCCCTGTAGCTTTTCTACTTTTCATGTCCTTAATCGCCTTCTCTCCTTCCCTTGTCAGTATACAGGCCCCTTTTTTCATCTTCGTCGATAGCTTCCTCTGGCTGTATATCGATGTCATCTAGGCGATGTTCTGTATCACAGTTTCCTTATATATTCTTCCCATGTTTTCAGCGCTTCCACTTGTTCAGTAACCACTTGTCCTCTAGGAATTATATAGGGAATAGTTTCCTGCAGTTCTACCTCGTTTAGCAAAATCACCCTGTCACGTTCCTCTATGGAGAAACACTTATCAAAGCTGACCTTTGAAGATTTTAGTGTGTTATTTTGTCTTTCGCGACTATAAATCCTATCACACTGAAACACAACCACCCTATGCCCGTACGTCACGTATCGGGACAGGTACGGGTGCGTGCATGTTCAGAAACGAAGACTGAGAGATACTGTGGTAATTAATAAACAGTATATCTAATTACAGATTCTAGACCCTTTCGTGATTACCAGCTGGCGGGTAATTCGTTTCCGAGCTGTCAGTTTTATTTGCAGCTTCTTTAGATTTCAATTTCAATTTAACCCCATTCATAAAAACTCCAAGCGAAGGGATACCATATTAAATTGATATCCGAAGTGATGCGGAACAAAAATGGATTACGGTTCTGATCATTTTGAGAGTAGGTAATTTTTTCAGAACACAGCGACGGGCGGGAAAAACACCAACTTTTAGGCCCGTTTCACACTGGGACAGTCACCAGTGCCGCTAACCGCTAATTATGATGAACGCTCCTGGGTCACCGGTGTCAGACACCGCAGGTATTGCCAACAGATTAATTAGTGAAATGGACTCGAGCGAGGAGGAACTCGTGTTAGTACTTGCAAGCAAGAGGACGAGGAGGAGAATGAAGACAAAACGTTCATTACACTTACATCCACTGCTACGAGGTCGACTGGAGAAAACTTTGTTTTATGCCCTTTATGTCGATCTCAGATAATATGACAAGAAGGTTTTTCAGTATTTTCGAATGTCGAAAACTTCATTTGATGAACTGTTAGGAGAATTGAAATCACAGGAATGGACAATAGTATTTTAACTGTGTTTTTCGGGCCGTAAGACGACGATAAGATGCACACTTTATTATGTTATGAAAATTTTTGAAATATAAGGATTTTTTATGTTTTTAGGTTTCTTCATTTTTAGTGCTGTAGGGGTGCGTTCATGGCTTCCACGCTCATCCATTTTGTCCCTTCTTATCGCATTAAGACTGCGTAAAGAGACACTTCATACTGGTAAATGCACAACAAAAGGGGTGAGGGACGCAAATGTGCTTGAAAGTCACTATCCTCCTAGCCTTTACAGGCGTAGCAACTAGATGTCGCTACTCTTTTATGGTCCGAAAAATAAGGTATTAAATTTGAAAATAAACATACAACTTACCAATTTCATTTTTTTCATCCATGCTCTTTGAAATCAGGCACAAAATCCGTTATAATTTTTTGTCAAGCATTGGTTTTCAGCACTTTCTTGGCGTAGTTAGCGCTTTTGACATCCCAAATAGCAGGACGAGTTTCTACTTCGCTTATAAAGTATTCCTTGTTAATCAAATCTAAACTCATTAGTACAAAGTTTACAGTATAATGGACAATGAATGTTTCGCGTCAGTGTCTCAAAAGTGACTGCCGTCTGTTAGCATATCTGCAGCGCTGTGTCTGTGACCTGTGTCCCAGTGCGAACAATCGAATTCAAACTAATGTCCAGCGGTGACAGCTGTGAACACAGCGGCGGTGTCCGTCACATGTGGCGAGGGTGACTCACTGCTGGGTCACAGTGGCCCGGTGAGGCGGTGTAATGTCCCGGTGTGAATGCTCCAGTTCAAACGAATGTCTCTCTGTCGGTGACCGTCACCAATGTTCCAGTGGGAAACTGGCCTTAAGTTTCTTCTTCTCTCCCTCATCTCCCTCCTCCTTATGGAGGCTTAGGGAGAAATTCAGAACTTGCAAGAGTCCCTCGCCCCCCCTCCTACCTCCACTTGTAATAAATCTCCAGAAATAAGAGGCGTGCATTATGACTGGCCGTGCTTTTCCGTCCGAGTTTTCCGGAAATTAAAACAGTCCGCTCTTAGACCATTTTACTGAGCCGTGGTGTAGGATTCTATCTACATGTTGTGCTGAGAAACTCTCAATGATTGTGTCCCTCGCAGAAGCAGTATGAACGCTGTCGGATTTTCTGCAAAGCGCAGTTCTACTCCGTGTGCCTCAAAGTGATGAAGCGGGTAACTATATTATTCGGAATAACTCTCAAAAGGTACGCCATTATGATGTATTTACTTACTAAATACCGTAAACTGATAATATAGAGACGATTAGTAATAATTACCTGAAAACTAATATTTATTATTCTAGATTACTTCCTTAGCGAGCGATACAAAACTGTTAAGCTGGCAAATACAGAAATAATACAGGGCTTGAACAGGAGGAGGACTTTACAAACTGAGGGAATAGACCCGGTATGTTCCCTCCGACATAGCAGGTAATCCTGAAAGAAAGGAATACTAGTCTTGCAATTTTCTTTGGAAAGCTTCTACGAAGTTTGGAAGGTAGAAACGAAGTACTAGCGCAAGTAAAGCTGCGAGGTGAGGTCGAGAGTCATGCACCGGTATGTCAGTCAATAAAGCACTTTCCCGCGAAAGGCAAATGTCCCAAATTCGAGTCTTGGTCCGACACGCAGGAAGTTTTAAAGTGTCATTTCTGTTCGTCTTCTTTCGTACTTCCTTCAGTTACCTTCCGCGCTGTACCATAGCAGTTCTTTCAATGTACAGTCCAAGTTTTATGGAGCTATTTAACTTATCAGTGACACATCCTGCAAAAATTAGTTTCGTTCTTAAGTTCGTTGTTAACCTTTTTAATGAATGTTGTGCCCTCAGTCCACCTTTGTCAGTCTCCTGTAGGAGACGGGGACTAGCTCTTTTGAACGGCTGCATGGGATATGAGCGCTCCAAACAAAAGCAAGGCAACACATTATTCCCTCCTACGCCTTTGAGGATACTGGCAGTAGAGAGCTGGTCTGACAGATGGAAGTCACGTACCTCTCTCCACCTTCGTCAACTGCCATCACTACTGCTTGTTTTAGTCGATCCGGAAGTATCCATCGATTACACAAGTAGCACTATAGCTGACTCATTAAGTCTGCACGTTATGTTTAAATAATACTACATGTGCAGTCATACCGAGAGGGTTGACTACTTTTAAGTATTTTATGATTTTTACAATGTCCTTAGGAGCCATGCTATTGAAATTATGTGCTGTTTTTTTGGGTTGGTTCACATGTTGTTTAGCAGCTTTAGGGCGTCTGAGAGAGACTTGTTGTTACGATCCGATCTTTCTTGTTCTGATTTTATGGTTCTATTTCTATCACTTTTTGTGGTGCACCATATGGTTTTTACTTCATTGTTTGATCTGCTATTTTTTTGTGCATAATACTTGCGTTTCCCCTGCCTAATTACGTAAAAGTTAGAATTTAGCAACACATCTTGTATTGTAATTTTACTGGCAGACTTTTAATAACACTCCGTTGTTTGTGCAGACCCCTCTTCTTCGCATGTGCTATTCTAATGCCATTCGTTAACTACTTTTTCGTTCCACTATGGGCTGGTCTAATTTTAAATTATCTTTGGAGGACGTAGGCCTCGAAATGTTTGACAAATAGGCTTTAATGTGTAGTATATTTATTAGCAACTTTTACGGTTAGTATTTGACCGTTACAATCAGGTCTACGGGTAGCGTCTTTGATTAGTTATTCGAAACTTCTCACCTCCGGATTCGAACCGCGCCACTGCTCAAACTTTGAACAAAAATCATCAGCAAAGGGGGAAGAAGACTTCCGGAATAAGAAATCACCCTCATCTGCCGACGGCCGTGTCAAAAGCGTACAGAAGTTCACCTTTGGGGTGGGAACCTGGCCCTAAAAAGCGGAAGAATAAGCAATGATCAGCAATACTTGGATGCAGAAGGCAATGGAAACCACTGCATTAAAGATTGTGGAAAGAGTATATTGAGGGCAACTATAGGGTGCAAGATTTATCTGATGATGACGTGACAGAACAACAAACAGAGCCAATAACGAAGCGATAGAGAATTCAGTATTAGAATCAGAGTTTAAAAGAGCTTTGGAAGACTGAAACTCAAATAAGACAGCAGGGATAGATTACATTTCATCTAAATTTCTAAACTCATTGGGACAAGTAGCAACAAAACGATTATTCACGCTGGTGTGTAGAATTTATGACTGGCGATATACTATCAGACTTTCGAAAATACATCAAACACTTAATTTCCGAAAGTGCGAGAGCCGACAAGTGCGAGAATTATCGGACAGCCAGCTTAACGGTTCATATATCCAAGTTGCTGACAAGAATAAATATACAGAAGAATGGAAAAGAAAACTGACGATCTGTTAGAGGACGATCAGCTTGACTAAAGCAAAGCTAGAGGCACCAGTGAGACAATCCTGACGTTTCGGTTGACAGTGAAAGTAGGGCTGCAGGCAAAGTCGAGAAACATTCATGGGATTCGTCGAGGTGGAAGAAAACGTTCGACAGTGTAAAATGGTACCAGGGGGTTCTGAAATCCTAAAAAAAATGACTTAAGCTGTAGGAACAGAAACGTAATTTACAATATTTACAAGAATCAAGAGGCAAGAATGGGTATGGAAGACCAAGAATGAAGTGCACAGATTAAAAAGGATATAAGACAGGGACGTTGTCTGTAGCCCTTGCACTTCCACACGTCGGAAGAAAGTTTCAAGAGTAGGATTAAAATTCAATGTGAAAAGATGTCAGTGTAAAGATTCGCTTATCACATTGTTATTCTGATTGAAGCTCAGGAAGAATTACAATATCTGTTAAATGGGATGAACAGTCTAGTGTACACAATAAGGATTGATAGTAAATCGAAGAAAGACGTAAGTGATGAGAAGTAGCATAAAAGAGAATAGCGAGAAACTTATAATAAATGGAGATCATAGTAGATGAAGTTAAGGAAGTCTGCTACCTAAGCAACAAAATAAGCCATGACGGTCGGAGCAAGGAGGGCGTAAAAAGCAGACTATCACTACCAAGAGGGGCATTCCTGGCAAAGAGAAGTCTATTAGTATCAAACACAGGCCTTAATTTGAGAAAGAAATTTCTGAGAATGTATGTTTGGAACAAAGCATTGTGTGTCAGTGAGACACGGACTTTGCTAAAACTGTAACAGAAGAGAATCGTAGCATTTGAGATGTGGTGCTATAGACTAATGTTGAAAATTAAGTGAACTGGTAAGGTAAGAAGCGAGAGCGTTCTTCGCAGAATCGGTGAGGAAAGGAACATATGGAAAACACTAAGAGAACAAGGGACACGATGAAAGAACGTATGTTAAGACATCAGAAACTGTAGAGAAAAACAGAGACTGGGATACATCCAGCAAATAATTTAGAACGTAGCTTGCAAGTGCTAGTCTGAGAGGAAAAGTTTGGCACAGGAGAGGAATTCGTGACGGGTCTCATCAGAGAAGCCGGAAGACTGATGGGGAAAAAAATGGTCAGATGGACTGTTTATTATAGCCTGTGTTACCACATAACCGTAAGATATGGAACCCATGAACAATTATCAATCGCGGTCTTGGTGTGCCCTTATACTACTGCAGCGAAATACTTCGTATGGAACAGCCTGAAAGTGGGCAATAATGATTCCAACTGTTTGTGATTGTTTTTACGCCAGAGATAACTGACGCTAAAATTTTCACGTATTGTATCTCACTGTTGTTCATACGAAGTTTTATAAGAATCCATTCAAGCTAGAAAAGGATTCTTTGCTCTATAAACTTCTATTACTATGTCGAGGGACTCACTTTCCAGTTGTAATTTGACAGCATTGCGTGCAAAATACTGTTTAATTCAAATATGAGATAAATCTATACCTTCTGACGTAAGAGTATTGTTCATGTAAATTATCACCCTACCTTGTCCGAAGATGATCGTACAGCAGTAAGAACCGGTTCTGTAACTATGTAGCTGATTGAATTCTTTATCTTCTATGTTATGTTCGGTTAAGTAGATCACATCAGTAATTGTAACACATATGTCAGCTGTTTCTTGAAGAGAAAGTAGCAGCTACTATTTTTTTTATTTAAAAGACGCCATATTCTAAGAAATACGGATTATTTCTTGTATTAATGACAGGTTTTTTACATTTGACACGAGATAAATTATCATAAAAAACCTCCACACTTACTCTGAACTTTCTTCGTTGTTTACCGTAAAAAGAAATTATTCTTCTTGTGTTAGCTATTATTGTAATGGGAATGTGATGTCCTGCTTGCATATAATGCTTTTGTCAGTTACCTGGGCAAGCAGTGTTTGCCCTGCTGAATTTAGGTGCAATTCATTGCGAGTGAGAGGTTGCCGATATAGTGGTAATACGTCAACAAGTATCGAGATGAACGGCCTTCTGACGCAATAGTCTTTGAACGTCAGTATTCACTTGCTTTACATGACGATTCACTCAAAGCTGAACAAAGCCTTGGAAGGGCCACACATACACTCCTGGAAATTGAAATAAGAACACCGTGAACTCATTGTCCGAGGAAGGGGAAACTTTATTGACACATTCCTGGGGTCAGATACATCACATGATCACAGTGACTGAACCACAGGCACATAGACACAGGCAACAGAGCATGCACAATGTCGGCACTAGTACAGTGTATATCCACCTTTCGCAGCAATGCAGGCTGCTATTCTCCCATGGAGACGATCGTAGAGATGCTGGATGTAGTCCTGTGGAACGGCTTGCCATGCCATTTCCACCTGGCGCCTCAGTTGGACCAGCGTTCGTGCTGGACGTGCAGACCGCGTGAGACGATGCTTCATCCAGTCCCAAACATGTTCAATGGGGGACAGATCCGGAGATCTTGCTGGCCAGGGTAGTTGACTTACACCTTCTAGAGCACGTTGGGTGGCACGGGATACATGCGGACGTGCATTGTCCTGTTGGAACAGCAAGTTCCCTTGCCGGTCTAGGAATGGTAGAACGATGGGTTCGATGACGGTTTGGATGTACCGTGCACTATTCAGTGTCCCCTCGACGATCACCAGAGGTGTACGGCCAGTGTAGGAGATCGCTCCCCACACCATGATGCCGGGTGTTGGCCCTGTGTGCCTCGGTCGTATGCAGTCCTGATTGTGGCGCTCACCTGCACGGCGCCAAACACGCATACGACCATCATTGGCACCAAGGCAGAAGCGACTCTCATCGCTGAAGACGACACGTCTCCATTCGTCCCTCCATTCACGCCTGTCGCGACACCACTGGAGGCGGGCTGCACGATGTTGGGGCGTGAGCGGAAGACGGCCTAACGGTGTGCGGGACCGTAGCCCAGCTTCATGGAGACGGTTGCGAATGGTCCTCGCCGATGCCCCAGGAGCAACAGTGTCCCTAATTTGCTGGGAAGTGGCGGTGCGGTCCCCTACGGCACTGCGTAGGATCCTACGGTCTTGGCGTGCATTCGTGCGGCGCTGCGGTCCGGTCCCAGGTCGACTGGCACGTGCACCTTCCGCTGACCACTGGCGACAACATCGATGTACTGTGGAGACCTCACGCCCCACGTGTTGAGCAATTCGGCGGTACGTCCACCAGGCCTCCCGCATGCCCACTATACGCCCTCGCTCAAAGTCCGTCAACTGAACATACGGTTCACGTCCACGCTGTCGCGGCATGCTACCAGTGTTAAAGACTGCGATGGAGCTCCGTATACCACTGCAAACTGGCTGACACTGACGGCGGCGGTGCACAAATGCTGCGCAGCTAGCGCCATTCGACGGCCAACACCGCGGTTCCTGGTGTGTCCGCTGTGCCGTGCGTGTGATCATTGCTTGTACAGCCCTCTCGCAGTGTCCGGAGCAAGTATGGTGGGTCTGACACACCGGTGTCAATGTGTTCTTTTTTCCATTTCTGAGCGAGGGCATATAGTGGGCATGCGGGAGGCCGGGTGGACGTACCGCCGAATTGTTCAACACGTGGGGCGTGAGGTCTCCACAGTACATCGATGTCGTCGCCAGTGGTCGGCGGAAGGTGCACGTGCCCGTCGACCTGGGATCGGACCGCAGCAACGCACGGATGCACGCCAAGACCGTAGGATCCTACGCAGTGCCGTAGGGGACGGCACCGCCACTTCCCAGCAAATTAGGGACACTGTTGCTCCTGGGGTATCGGCGAGGACCATTCGCAACCGTCTCCATGAAGCTGGGCTACGGTCCCGGACACCGTTAGGCCGACTTCCGCTCACGCCCCAACATCGTGCAGCCTGCCTCCAGTAGTGTCGCGACAGGCGTGAATGGAGGGACGAATGGAGACGTGTCGTCTTCAGCGATGAGAGTCGCTTCTGCCTTGGTGCCAATGATGGTCGTATGCGTGTTTGGCGCCGTGCAGGTGAGCGCCACAATCAGGACTGCATACGACCGAGGCACACAGGGCCAACACCCGGCATCATGGTGTGGGGAGCGATCTCCTACACTGGCCGTACACCTCTGGTGATCGTCGAGGGGATCTCCTACACTGGCCGTACACCTCTGGTGATCGTCGAGGGGACACTGAACAGTGCACGGTACATCCAAACCGTCATCGAACCCATCGTTTTACCATTCCTAGACCGGCAAGGGAACTTGCTGTTCCAACAGGACAATGCACGTTCGCATGTATCCCGTGCCACCCAACGTGCTCTAGAAGCTGTAAGTCAACTACCCTGGCCAGCAAGATCTCCTGATCTGTCCCCCATTGAGCATATTTGGGACTGGATGAAGCGTCGTCTTACGCGGTCTGCACGTCCAGCACGAACGCTGGTCCAACTGAGGCGCCAGGTGGAAATGGCATGGCAAGCCGTTTCACAGGACTACATCCAGCATCTATACGATCGTCTCCATCGGAGAATATCAGCCTGCATTGCTGCGAAAGGTGCATATACACTGTACTAGTGCCGACATTGTGCATGCTCTGTTGCCTGTGTCTATGTGCCTGTGGTTCTGTCAGTGTGATCATGTGATGTATCTGACCCCAGGAATGTGTCAATAAAGTTTCCCCTTCCTGGGACGATGAATTCACGGTGTTCCTATTTCAATTTCCAGGAGTGTATATTGTTTTTGTCGTATGCAATGCCCTTTCAACTCTCGGCACTATATATTCTACAGTTTTTGATAATCCCGGAAATAGCCCATTTCCTTCCAGTATGCTTTCAAATTTTCGTTTCTTGTTAGCACAAGTTTAAAAATGGCTCTCAAATTTCCGGGATTCAGGGAATCTTCTTCTCTGCTGCTTACACAGGAGACTTGTCACTTGAAGTAGAATTTTTATGATCTGTCTGTTAGGTTTCACTTCGTTTTTATGTCTGGTTTTCATTGGTTTGTGTAGTTCATTAGGTAGCTGAGAAGTACTAAACACTTGTTCGTATAGTTCTTTGACTGAAATAAAACTACTTAGATGAGCTTTAGAAGAAGCAAACACTGCTAAACCTCAGGCAGATTTTCATATCGTCTAATCCGTCATCGGACCATACAGTTTTTCTCGTGCTTACGAGCAAACATGAACAGGAGAATAACTTTATTTTTATCGGCCCAGTACATGACCACTTGAGCTGCTCATGCCATGAAGTGTGTTTTGGCCTTATCTTATTGAAGAAGGTGTACAGCCGGTGTTTGAAGTTCTTCCTTCACAATTTAATTTCGTTAATTTCACATCTTCTTGAAAACTAAAGCTCGCACACGGAAGCAATGACGGCCTCCCTCAAAAGCCTTACATCAGTACTGGTACAAGGTTGTGCTTCATCCACATTCACTGAACACGAAACCACTGACATAAGAGAAACCTAGAGAGGCGGCATCACAGTAACTGGCCTCCCGTGGCTCAGAATAAATAACGCAAGGTAACGTCTTTCACGCTCTTTGGCACAACTACATAAAGGTTTGTTTCAAAAATACTTATTGCTTGTAATACAACTACTCATTCTACCAACACGGAAAAATCAGGAGACCCGGCCTCCCTTGCCTGCTTTGATCGGCTGCCACTGGCGTGTGTGTGTGTGTGTGTGTGTGTGTGTGTGTGTGTGTGTGTGTGTGCGCAGGGTGATCCTGGGAATAAACTCGACCCGGCCGCGCTAGCGCCGACAGCGTGGTACGGTCGTAAGAAGCCGAGTGCAGTGCGCCGGCTTTGTGCGGAAGCCCGGCTCAATCACACGGACCCAGCGTAAGCCCTCACCCGCCATTGCCGCCTCCAGAGGCTCTGGCACACAGCATGAACCACACACCACCTGTACCGGCCGCATCTGCCTCGATCTACTGAATCTAGGCAAAACACAAATATCAGCGAAAAACGAAATAGCAGTAACGATTGGACACCAACTTGGAGGATATCCAGAGACTGTGTTCCACAATAAGTGATAACGGTTTGCAGAATCGGTTATGAGGCGTCAGACGACGTATCGCAGAAACAAGTGCCAGTAAACTTGGTTCACGTCCCCAAGAGCGCATTTTCAGTTTTTGACGAGGAAACACGTACGGTCTCCAGATTTTTAACGTCGCAACTTCCCTGCATGCAAAGGGTAAAGTGCTATGGCAGTAGTAGTCATGTAAATACAAAGGATAGAAGGAACCAAGAACACCTTCGATTAGAGTTCTATACGAGATATTTGTCGGAACATGAAACGGTATTTTGATACGAATTTTCGTTGCCTGAGAAGATGGAGGGGAGGTCCATTTTCAACAATTATTATGATCATACCTCATTGCGAAAGAAGTGACGCTAAATATTTTCATAAATATAATCGCATTGGTTTTTATACAAGTGACTAGGTCTACTGAATTTCCATAATTTCGTTTGCACACTTCGACAGTGTTGTTTCTGGAGCAGCATCCTCTCTCAGATAAATGCATTTTCCCTTCCCTATTATGTCTACAGGTTTGCACCATCCATATCGTCATATAAACAGCCTGTATATTTTGACTTAAACGGTACGCAGCAGCGTCTGTGTTTTGGAGCATCCTTTCTATTAACATACGAGTCTGCTATGTAAAACTTCCTGCTGCTGTTGTCCTTGTGATCTTCAGTGCAAAGCCTGGGGTGACGCAGATATCAGCGCTAGTCTGTCGTGTGCAAGCGTCTCCCTCTACGCCACTGTTGCAACTTACGTCCATTTAAACCTGCACTCTGTAGCCAAGCCTTTGTCACTTTCTTCAATTTTTACCCACCCTGATATTTTCCTGCATTACCAAACCAACTTCACGTCCATAAGTAGAGCGGAAGTAGACATTTTTCTTTTATTTCTGTGAAGAGACCATTAATTTAGTTCAACCGTCTTGTTTCGTTTCCCGTGTCCATTTATTACACAAGATAACAAATTTTAACTTCTTGTTTTTTTACAAACGCCAAAATATTTGATTTGTACGGACTTGAGTGTTCTGAAGTTTAAAATGACGATTTAGAATGTAGATTAGAACAGGTTTGGTAGTTATTGAAAATTTTGTGTTCTGCACACATTATAAGGGGGCAGTCTAACAAGTCTAAGAAGCATAGAAGTACCGAATACAAATTTAGGTACAAAACTTTTGACAGTGGTTTGGGAGTCATTTCTATGCACTGACCACAAACATGGAGTCTGTTTCCCGTCAATGACTCTAAGTTTTTTAGATAATTCATTTTGAATTCTACATTTTTACTGAAATCCTGATGCTTATATTTTTCATATTCTGCCCAAAACGTTTGGATTATAACAAGGATATCTAAATAGATTTATACAATTTAAGGAGTGCTGAATCCAAATATCACATTTGTTTCAGATACTCTAGTTTTTTAGACATTTGTTAGACTATGTCACTGAAGTACATGAGCAACTCAACATTGTGAAGTGTAAAGTACTCCCAAGTCATGTGGAAGAATGAAAGAAAGTGGATTAGATTAGTACCTGAAAAGCTACAGTCACTTTAGTTCAGTTAAAGAGGCACTATTAACAGACAACTTGTTTACAACTTGCGGCTTATAGGGAAGATGCGAGTCTTTCAGCAAAGTCCGGCAGAATTCTACTAACACTGGAGCACTGCATGTTCCGTGGTATCAATGTTCCATGACAGACATTTGTTGGTGAAATCTCTTACCCTGTTCATCACGAAATGCTTAACATCGTTCGATATGTGAGTGAATGAACTGCATTTAGAGTGTAATTTTGCATTTCAGTTCCTCAAAGGCACATATAAGGTCATTTACAAGTTCAGTGCAGTTTTCAGCTCTTCTATTTCGCAAGAATAATGTCGTAACTTCGTGAAAGCATTGTCAGGCATTTACTTCATCAGGACGGAGAATACGCTCGACATTCTCGTCGCCAAGGACCTTACTTATTTGTCAACTAGTGAATACTTACTGCTTGATCTTCTCAGCATTCATTTCAGGGAATTTTCCTTGCAAGTATTCAAATACTCGTTCGTTGCTCTTATTCACTGCCTTTGCCTTTATCAATCCTGCCTTTGCAGCTGACTTCAGCAATGCCAACTACAAATGTATTGTTGGTAACAGGACTTTACTGCGGTTTACAAGTGGCTACCATGCGACGTTTTTCTTGCCAGCCAATAAAGATTTTCACCGTAGCCAGTCCTTTTGTCTGTAACGTAGACCACTGTCTCACTCAAAAATGTAACAACAGTACAGACCGATGACATTTAGATCAGAGCATTTGAAAAAAAATGTCTCTGAGCACTATGGGACTTAACATCTATGGTCATCAGTCCCCTAGAACTTAGAACTACTTAAACCTAACTAACCTAAGGACAACACACAACACCCAGCCATCACGAGGCAGAGAAAATCCCTGACCCCGCCGGGAATCAAACCCGGGAACCCGGGCGCGGGAAGTGAGAACGCTACGCACGACCACGAGATGGAACGCATTTGAGCCACTGATGCTTATTACAGTCGATGCTGTGTGAAATATCTGTCATCACGATGTAACTTTTCTTTGCTAGGGCTGCATATTCCGCAGGGCTGGAAGGAAGCACTTCGCCATTATGTAATTGCATGACTTTCAAACTAGTTTTCGAACTATGTATGAAAAGTCCCCAGGCGGCCCGTTATTGAGTTCTTGCATCTAATCTGCAACATCTTTTACCTACTCGTATGTCATTAAATTTGCTGAACTTCTCGAGTGACTTCTTACGTTGGCGGGAAGTACGTACTCGAGCCGTGTCTTCCAGGAGATACTACTCCATGAAACTAGAGGGTAATAATTTGGCTTTGTGTTTCGGAAAGTCAAGTCTCTAATAACGTCATTGATTTCAAATTGTGTAATTTTGTCAGTTTCACTAGAAGGTGTTAGTGTAAAGATGGGATCGTTAGATATGGAGCTATGAGTTCTATCTGATTCGTCAGCGCACTCACTGTAATTAGAAAAGTTTATCATTGTGGTTACTGGACAATCAGGAACTGGAAGACCCACCCCAGGAGGCAGTGGCCGTACCCCACTGCGTACATTACTATACTTCTTTTCATTGTTAAATCTTTTATTGAGCGGAGGCATGAAGCAAACGTAGGTTCATGGCAAATGGCTGGCACTTCAAAACGCATGGAAAAGTATTTTCTGTTCGTTCAGGTCTTTAGAGTTGATACTATGTCGTACAATAGCCGGCCGCTGTGGCCGAGCGGTTCTAGGCGCTTCAGTCCGGAACCGCGCTGCTACTACGGTCGCAGGTTCGAGTCCTGCCTCGGACATCGATGTGTGTGATGTCCGTATGTTAGCTAGGTTTAAGAAGTTCTAAGTCTAGGGGACTGATGACCTTTTACAATTATTTCACGATAATAAATGCCTCTTCGTAATGTAAGATAATAAAAGTCTCTTCGTAATTTAAGATAATAAATGTCTCTTCGTAACTTACTAATGCATGGAACGCGAAAAATATTGTAACTATTTCGTTAATTACGTAAAAAAGTAATTAAACATGGACTTTATCCTAACGGTGCATGTGACTGTCTGCTGTCTCACTTCTTGCAGAGCTTGTACTGAGCGAGGTAGCGCAGTGATCATCACAGTGGGCTCGCATTTGGGAAGCTGACGACTCACACCCGCATCCGGCCATCCAGATTTAGATTTTCCGCGGTTCCCCTACATGGCTTGAGGCAATTGTCGGGATGGTTCCTTTGAAATGGCATGGCTGATTTCCTTCCCCATCCTTACCTCATCCGCGAGTGTGCTACGTCTCTAATGACCGCAGTGTCGATGGGACAATCAACAATAAGTTTCTTCTTCTCCTGTTGAAGAGCTTGTTATCGCTCTAGCTGTCGAACGAGAGACACCACAGTTATATTCGTATAGATACGCCTAGACGACTCAATCAGTGCAGGTGCATACCATTGTTCATTCCCTTGCAGGAATACAGCGTGGCTGGGAGCAAAGGAGAAGATGAACGGTGTTACAGGACCAGTAGTTAGCAGCACTTAAGAATTTGGGTAGGACAGGAAGTATGTCCGGATAGCCGAGGTGGTAAAGGCGCTAAGGCGGCGATATTTTAATTCAGTACTCCGATGATACAGTTGCGGAACAGTTCAGAGAAAGTTTGAGTCTCGTAACAAATAAATACCCCACTCATACGGTTATAGTTGGTGGGGACTTCAACCTACCCTCGGTATGTTGGCAAAAATACTTGTTCAAAACCGGTGGTAGGCAGAAAACGTCTTCCGAGATTGTCCTAAATGGTTTCTCCGAAAATTATTTCGAGCAGTTAGTCCACGAACCCACGCGATTTGTAAATGGTTGCGAAAACACACTTGACCTCTTAGCCACAAACAATCCAGAGCTGATAGAGAGCATCATGACTGATATAGGGATTAGTGATCACAAGGTCATTGTAGCTAGGCTCAATACCATTTCTTCCAAATCCATCAGAAACAAACGCAAAATAATTTTATTTAAAAAAGCGGATAAAGTGCCACTAGAAGCCTTCCTAAAAGACAACTTCCATTCCTTCCGAACTGACTATGCGAATGTAGACGAGATGTGGCTCAAATTCAAAGATATAGTAGCAACAGCAATTGAGATATTCATACCTCATAAATTGGTAAGAGATGGAACGGATCTCCCGTGGTACACAAAAAAGGTCCGACCGCTGTTGCAGAGGCAACGGAAAAAGCATGCGAAGTTCAGAAGAACGCGAAATCCCGAAGATGGGCAAAAATTTACAGACGCGCGAAATTTGGCACGTACTTCGATGCTAGATGCCTTTAATAGGTTCCACAACGAAACATTGTCTCGAAATTTGGTAGAAAATCCGAAGAAATTCTGGTCGTATGTAAAGTACACAAGCGGCAAGACGCAGTCAATACCTTCGCTGCGCAGTGCCGATGGTACTGTTATCGACGAATGTGCCGCTAAAGCGGAGTTATTGAACGCAGTTTTCCGAAATTCCTTCACCAGGGAAGACGAATGGAATATTCCAGAATTTGAAACACGAACATCTGCTAGCATGAGTTTCTTAGAAGTAGATACCTTAGGGGTTGCGAAGCAACTCAAATCGCTTGATACGGGCAAGTCTTCAGGTCCAGATTGTATACCGATTAGGTTCCTTTCAGATTACGCTGATACTATAGCTCCCTACTTAGCACTCATATACAACCGCTCGCTCACCGATAGATCTGTACCTACAGATTGGAAAATTGCGCAGGTCGCACCAGTGTTCAAGAAGGGGAGTAGGAGTAATCCATTTAACTACAGACCTATATCACTGACGTCGGTTTGCAGTAGGGTTTTGGAGCATATACTGTATTCAAACATTATGAATCACCTCGAAGGGAACGATCTATTGACACGTAATCAGCATGGCTTCAGAAAACATCGCTCTTGTGCAACGCAGCTAGCTCTTTATTCGCACGAAGTAATGGCCGCTATCTACAGGAGATCTCAAGTTGATTCCGTATTTCTAGATTTCCGGAAAGCTTTTGACACCGTTCCTCATAAGCGACTTCTAATCAAGCTGCGGAGCTATGGGGTATCGTCTCAGTTGTACAACTGGATTCGTGATTTACTGTCAGGAAGGTCGCAGTTCGTAGTAATAGACGGCAAATCATCGAGTAAAACTGAAGCGATATCAGGTGTTCCCCAGGGAAGCGTCCTGGGACCTCTACTGTTCCTGATCTATATAAATGACCTGGGTGACAATCTGAGCAGTTCTCTTAGACTGTTCGCAGATGATGCTGTAATTTACCGTCTAGTAAGGTCATCCGAAGACCAGTATCAGTTGCAAAGCGATTTAGAAAAGATTGCTGTATGGTGTGTCAGGTGGCAGTTGACGCTAAATAACGAAAAGTGTGAGATGATCCACATGAGTTCCAAAAGAAATCCGTTGGAATTCGATTACTCGATAAATAGTACAATTCTCAAGGCTGTCAATTCAACTAAGTACCTGGGTGTTAAAATTACGAACAACTTCAGTTGGAAGGACCACATAGATAATATTGTCGGGAAGGCGAGCCAAAGGTTGCGTTTCATTGGCAGGACACTTAGAAGATGCAACAAGTCCACTAAAGAGACAGCTTACACTACACTCGTTCGTCCTCTGTTAGAATATTGCTGCGCGGTGTGGGATCCTTACCAAGTGGGATTGATGGAGGACATCGAAAGGGTGCAAAAAAGGGCAGCTCGTTTTGTATTATCACGTTATAGGGGAGAGAGTGTGGCAGATATGATACGTGAGTTAGGATGGAAGTCATTACAGCATAGACGTTTTTCGTCGCGGCGAGACCTTTTTACGAAATTTCAGTCACCAACTTTCTCTTCCGAATGCGAAAATATTTTGTTGAGCCCAACCTACATAGGTAGGAATGATCATCAAAATGAAATAAGAGAAATCAGAGCTCGAACAGAAAGGTTTAGGTGTTCGTTTTTCCCGCTCGCTGTTCGGGAGTGGAATAGTAGAGAAATAGTATGATTGTGGTTCGGTGAACCCTCTGCCAAGCACTTAAATGTGAATTGCAGAGTAGTCATGCAGATGTAGATGTAGATGTAGATCAACTGCCGTAATTAATTTGGTTGATTAGATTAACTATTTATATATTATGGGGTCGAAGATTAGGTGGGGTTATCAATGGATCAATCGTACTGATGATACTCAGCACCTTCAACCTAAGAACTGTAGTTTCTCTAACTCTGGATAGGATAGCGAGAGAGGCTGATGTAGCGATGGACTTCGGGTAGGTCTGGGGGATCTGGGAGTTTTTTCTCATATGGACGAAGAGCCGAATTTTACAGCCCACGGCAAAGCCATCTTATGGAGTGGCCCATAAAGTGTCACCTCGTGTTGTCAGGGGCGTGGGGAAAAGGTGACAGTCATCTAGCTGGAATCACCTGTGGTTTATTTGAGCCCCATTGGAATGCATCTCCTATCCCCACACAGACACCTGGGAGTCGACGGTTAAGAATTCTTCCCACATACAATTGGCAGCACTTTACTGCTTCTGTGTTCAGAAGGCCTTGTGACTGGGTAAGCCCTTTGGGTGTACGTTGCTGTAACTTGTTCGAGAAGTCACTAGAAAATACGATATGAACTGCTCGGCGATGGCCAGTGGCTTCCAGTCCAGAAAGAGTCGGAGTAAATCAGCTTATAACGAAGGTAGTCATTGGCCGAGTCAAGAGTCCACATTAGTGAACCGAGGTTTGCTAAATCGAGGCAGAATGTATCGAGGTACTCTCTGTTGGGTGTCAAACCAGCACACCTCGCTGGAGAACATTTAATTTGTCTGAGACGTTGCTGGCAAAGCGTCTACTGAGCGCTTGCAAACTTACTTTGAGAACGTGCAAATTACGCCATTTGAAACAGAATTATTGTGTTCTCTGCGGACACAGAAATAAATCGCTGCTTCTCCGTGGAACTATAAGCTTTCCAAAGTGTTCACTTATGACTGCGCACTTCAGTCTGCTCTTGGCAGCTGTGTAATCAGACCATTTTGACACGTGAACGGCTTCTGTACTTGAGTACCTTCGAACGTAGTAGTTGGTTGATGCAACAGCACATCCTCTGTGTTGTCAAATTCACATCTGCGACTCATAGTAGGTCTCCATAAGGCCTGAAGCGTTCCACAGATCGAGGCAGCGGATGTGCTGCCCACTCGACTGTTTATGGTGATACACGCACGGCGGCTTGAGAAGTAGGGAACGGTAACGAGAAACGAGTTCAGTTTCTATAGATTGTTCTCAGAGCTCTCTGTTGTCAGTGCCAGTAAGGGCGGAAATTTTTACTAACAAAGAGGGAATCAAGCATTTAAGTGTTCCGGTTGTAAAAACGGGGATGCGAATTTTGCGTAGAAGATTGGAGTTGTACTAATCTTGAGCGTAGTCTGGGCAGTAGAATTAAGTGAATGTTGTTGTTGTGCAGATTCTATTTTGCAGTTTCCTTGAATTTTTTTGTAGTAAATATCTTGATAGTCTCCTACTATTTTTACATACATAGGATTAGTCTTCACGCTACCGCTCCTGAGTAGGCTGTTTAAGACCTTCAGTCAGTCAGTATCAATTACATAATTTTTTCTCTAATGTCTGGGGGCAGTCGACCGTTGTAGGGCTTCTCAGATCGCAAAATATTAAAATCATGACCTGCCACAGCGTTACAAAACAGCCGTTGTACAGAAACAGAGCATCCCGATTCAAGTGCAAGTCAGGCTCAAATTTTCATGTGCAGCTGTTGGATTATTTTAACGTCCAACGCAACTTCATCCTACGAATTTCCCATTAGTTATGTAACAAATTTTTCAGCTCAACGTGTGTGTGTGTGTGTGTGTGTGTGTGTGTGTGTGTGTGTTTTAGATTTTGGTTGAAGCAGCGTGGTATGAATACCTGTATGTGTCATCCGAGCTCAGTAGAAGCTAAGGTCCAGATTGGTTAGTAGTACTATTGGTGCAAGAAGTAGTATACCTGCCTAGAAAATTTCTCACCCTGTACCCCACCACATCACCTACAGCCGGCCGCGGTGGTCTCGCGGTTCTAGGCGCGCAGTCCGGAACCGTGCGACTGCTACGGTCGCAGGTTCGAATCCTGCCTCGGGCAAGGATGTGTGTGATGTCCTTAGGTTAGTTAGGTTTAAGTAGTTCTAAGTTCTAGAGGACCAATGACCACAGCAGTTGAGTCCCATAGTGCTCAGAGCCATTTGAACCATTTTAAGCATCACCTACAAAGTTAATTATGTATTCTTCGCACTGTAATGTACACTGACGAGCGGAAACATTTTGACCACTGGCGATAGTGAGGTTGTATGCTGCCCGGTGGCGCTGAGAGTACGTGACGCGGTAAGAGAAGCATATGCGCGGAGCAGAGACGAATGGGGTAGCATTATAGCGACGGTACGCGGCTCCAATGCGGCAATACACCGACTTAAGCGACTTTGAGTAAAGCCATATTGTTACGGCTCAGTGCCTGGGAGTGACGATCTCGGAATCGGCGAAGCCGGTAGGCTGTCTGCGTTTTACTGTCGTGAGGGTCTGTGGACCCTTTTTTTGACTAGCTGCTTATATTTTATGACCCACCGTCTAATTTCTCATGGTGGGTCGTATGTTGCCACTTAGCCGCTGTGGCTGGGTCCGGGGTCCGGAGTGACTGGAAGTAACACCACCCCGGCTCCCGTCACCACTCACAACGTGGCCCGTGCCCCGCCACACGTGGAGGCGGGCTCTATTTGTTTAGTTTTTGTGCAGCATTAGAAAAACTTATAACTAATACAAAATCAAGCGAGATATTAATAAACAAAACGATATTAAATATTTAGAAAGAAGGAAGGAAGAGAATTGAATAGAGAAGGGATAGGTATAATATTGCCGTCACCTGGTTGTGGGAGGAGGTCCGGGTCTTGGAATGACCCTCAAGACGCTGCCCGTCGCTCACCATGCCTTTAACATCTACCATCCTAAAAACTAACCTACCTAGAAGAGATTAGAGTACGTTAAAGCTAGAAACTAAGACTAAGACCTCCATGTCCAGCCTGCTAAACTATTTACGACATACAATAGAGAGGTAACTGATTTTGTGCTTGGCTCAAAGTTGCTAATGAAAGGGTACTTGCGGTAAAAGTAATAAGGTAATGAAGCTAACGGTTTGTGTTGAGCCTACAAGGCTCCTAGTTGAGTATATCAGGCGCAAGCACCTCCCGGTCCCGCCGACAACACGACATGAACGGTGGTTTTCCCCGATCTACCATAGGTATCCGTCGGGTTGGGCTCAAAAGAGAGGAACCACAATTAAGATCCTTCCATCCAAACTGTGCGCTGCCTCTTAACGGAAGGCGTAGGTTCCTTGAAGAGGTACCTAGCTTTAAGCTCTTATTAGACATGGAGATGATGTTAACTATTTACATATAAGGTGTAATCTGGTTTTAGGATTGTGTGTGACTTGTGCACCTCTTGTCGGTTGTTCCACACTGTTCTTTGATGTCGACTTGGTTCACACTATGGATCATCCGCGCTGGACGCTTCAATATCTGTGTTGTTGCCCTGGTCTGTATCTGTTTCTTCTTCATCACTCGTGGTGCTAATCATATCTGTGTCCCCCTGGGCATAATGATGTCTGTTTGAACCAAGTTGCCTTCGTTAGGGTCTGTTCCGCAAGTATTCTATTTGTTGGATCTTCGAGATTTCGACAGTTAGTTTGTTGAGTTCAGTTCACCTTTCCGGGTCGCGTATTATGGCATGTAGTTTGTTCCGTGTGTGTCAGGCGATCTATGTGTACTGTGTCTCGTGTGTTCGTGCGTTGTCCGCAAAAGACAACCTCCTTCCCCGCATGTGCATCTATTACTCTGCTGCAGATTCACGCGGTACAGGTGCCTGGGGTAAGGGCCATGTCCTGTGATGAAATGTACCGTACCGCGGCTGGGATCGATATGTTTCAGTTTTAGTCTTTCCCGGATGTCAGGGAAGAAGTTGTATACACGGGGGCCCTTATCGCTGTTGGCCCACTCGCTCTGCCAGGTATCCACACAACATGCTCTGAGTTGGCGTGTTGTCTCAATCGGTACACCAGTGATCTGCCGAACCTGGTCTAATCTCCCCATCGTAAGCCAGTACATTGCTGCGCGGTAACTGATGGTGATATCTATGGAGGAGATTACCATGACGACACATAGTGCGTCATTTGATGTTGTGTTGAATGCCCCTGTTAGTCGAAGTAGAACACTTTTGGCATCGACGTACAGTGGTTCTGTTGGTTGAGAGATTTAATCTGTGACCCCACGTACTGGCAGCAAAGCATAATACTGACTCGAAGAGAGCGCAATGGTATGTTCGTGTGACTGACGGGGGTAGTTTGAGTTGTTCCGAATTTAGCCTAGGAAGTTTGTGTAATATCTTTTCTGCTTTGTGTGTGCATATTCGCATGTGTTCGTGGACGTTCAATCGTTCATCAATGTATACTTCTAGATAGCTTGTGACTGCTAGTCTTTTTATGTTTGTGTCCCCGATTTTGACTAAAAGGTTTCGCGCAGGATAGCCTTTACCAATGTATAAGTTGTTTTGTTTCCTGCTATCTTTAATTTATTATCTGTGCACCATTGGGTTATTGTCCGAAGTGTTCCATTGGCTCTTTCTTCTACCTGGGCACGGTTGTTTGCTGAAACTACGACGAGTAGATCATCAGCATAAGCGACAACTAAGACTTGCTCCTCTAGTAATTGTAGGAGCGGTTCTGTAACTATGTCCCAGATGGGGCCGCAGATCGACCCTTGTGGACACCCTTTTGTAATTCGTTTAATCACTTTCTTGTTGTCCACTTGCCAGTCGACCGTTCTGTTTCTGCAATAGTCCATGAAACTATTATACAGAGACTCCGGTACCTGCAGGTGTCTGAGCCTCTTGAACAAGGCCGGCCCCCAGAGGTTGTCGAAGGCACCTGAGATGTCTATCATAATTGCAAGTGTGTATTTGGAGGGTGTGTCGTGTACTATTTGCAGTGCTCTGTTAATTGCGTCGTCTACAGATTTCCCTTCCCACAAGCCTATTAGTGTGGTGTCAATCCCCGTAGTGTTCGGTGTGCTTGTGTTCTTTTGCAGAGTAATTTTTCTTGTACTTTACCGAGTGTATTGATAAGCCAAATTGGTCTGTATGACTTGGGGTCTTATGGGTCTTTATCTGGAGCTTTTTTGATGATAACCGCCTTCGAGGTCTTCCACACTGCAGGCACGCGGCCCAGCCTTATGTATCGTTTAACAAAGTTGTGAGAAACGGGGTGATCTGCGGTGCAATTTGTTTCAGTACCTCAGAGTGGATACCATCCGGTCCAGGCGCCTTTTTGTTTTTGAACTCTGAGCTCGCTGTCGCCACTTCTTCCTGCGCAAATGGACAGGTGACGGTTGGTGTGGTGTATACTGTCTACTTTGCGTCTCAGTGCTGCATGTTGTGGTGTGTCTGTGTCTGCGATGTCGTCAGGCAGGAGTTTGCTCAGCAGGAACTCCGCTGTGCGACTCCAGCCCTAAGTCATCTCCCCATCCTCCTGTTGCAGCCTTCCCAGAACCAGTGGGCTCTTAATTTTTTCTGTCACGATTTTGAATGGTTCCCCCCAAATGTTTAGTTGTGTTTGTGCTGCTACATGGCTATTCCAATGGTCTTTCCTGGTCTTCTTCAGCTCAACTTTATGTTTGCCCCTGGCAAGCCGGTAGTCGTGTGGTCGTAATTGTCTTTCTCTATCTGAGACTGCTCGTTGGTAAAGCTTACGTTTACGTTTTGAGTCTTGTTTGAGTCGTGTTAATTGTGTAGTCCAGGGAATATTTTGCTGTTTTGTCATTCTTTGTGTGGGTATGCAGGTGTTCTGTGTGTGTGTGATGATATCTGTCAGCATGTGTGCACTGTAATCAACACTGCCGGTGATGTCTTGCGATATGTGCTCCTGTATTTTTAGTCTGACCATGTCCCAGTCTGCTTTGTCAAATAATAGTCTTTTTGGTTGTTTTTCTGTGTTCACGTTTGGTGTCTGTGGACAGTGTCTGGAGAATTCTGAAGCCACGAGTAGGCCACAAGAAGTTGGACGTCCATACCTCGTTACAGAATATAGGAATCAGAGGCTAGCCAGCTCACTGAAGCAGGATTGGCGACGATCTGTGGCAGGTGTGACGACAGAGTAATGTGCTGGCGCAGGTGCCAGTGTTCTGGAGCTCACCGTCAAGTGCACAGCGCTGAACATGGTGTTCTGCAGCAGAGGACCCCTATTTGTTTCCGTGTTGACCCAACATCGTCAGTTATGATTACAGTGGGAAAGGTTTGGTATCCCGCTTGGAAGACGGCTCGTGGGTCTTTTCATGTAAACTGAAGGGTAGGCCGGATGTAGGAAGCGAGTACGAGCAGGAGAAGGTGAAACGCTTCGGTACTCCGTATGGGTTAAAATTCTTTTACTGGGGTATGAACATAAACAACTGATAAATTACTTAACTTTGGCTGAGATGAGCATGTAGGTGTGAAGCTGTAAATCAATCAAATCTAACATGGGCTAGAAGTTACAAAGGCAAAATCTGTAGTGGCACGCCCACTATGAAATAGAAACAGTATTGCTTGGTCCTCTTCTCGGAATCAAACGGGCTGAAGCTGGAGCGGCGCTCATAGAGCTGCACAGAGCCGGCTAGAAGGCGCTGTCGGCGGTGTCGGTGTCTTAGTGCCAACCTAGTAGAGCGCACCTACATTATGGCACCGTAGCTATCGATACCACAGAAGGGATCATCGAGATTGGCTGCAGATGAGTGGAATCGTGTTGCCTGGTCGGATGAATCTAGTTTATTTGTTGAAACAGGTCGACCGTGTTATCCAGGTACGCCCTCATCCAGGCGAACGGCTGGCTGCTCCAATCGCACAGCTAGCCAAGGATGCTTGTTGGTGGGGGCAGTATTTTGTTATTGGGGACGTTCACCCGGGCTTTCATGAGACCTGTGGTGCCATTCGGAGGCACCATGATGGCTGTGGACTACATGAACATTCTTATGACTGTTGTCGTCCCCCAACACTGGTCACATCTCCCAACAGGATAACTGTCCATGTCGGAAGCCCAAGACCGTGCTACAATGATTTTAAGAGGATGTTACAGAACTGACTTTGATGTTTTGTCCATCAAATTCGCCTTATCTGAATCCGATGAAACTCTGTTGGGATGGGGTTATCTAGCGCCAGCTCCGTGCCCACAAACCAACCGCCTGAAAATATGGGAAGTGTGTGACCTGTGCGTAGGCGTCTATTGATACAAACCCCTGGAAATCTTTCAAGTACTTGTCGACACAAGATCTCTGCTCAATTCCGGTCTAGAGGTGGACCAAAACGCTTTTAAGTAGATGGTCACAACGTTTCGGCTCATCAGTGCATATGCACAATAACTAAACTTTAGCTATTTTCCGTCCTTTCTGGTGTTGCAGAGTTAACTGCCAGCGGTGTACCAACACTACAGTATATTGTTATTTCTGTTTTTATTACTTAAATTAATATTTGCGGGATAGACAGAAACACCTTACTTCTTCCTCTGTTATGTGCGTTCGTGTCTTGGTTGTGCAAAGGAGATTTCATAATATCACCCGAACTAACTACACGAAGATTGTCCACTGAGTCAGTGAGCAGCGGCTCTGTGGTAGCCGACGGAGTTACGATATGGCCGGCGACCGAGATAAAGCGGACGTCAGCTGCGCCCTCCACCAGCAGGGAACGGTCGAGGTATCCACCCCACCCCACCCCACCCCACCCTACCCTACCCTATCCTATCCTACCATACCTCTAGCTTCTGCCTTGCGATAAGCTAATGCCAGCCGTTGGCTGGAGCAGCCGTTGGCTGGTCGATGCTGCGGGAGTGGTAGTGTTGGGGGGGGGGGGGGGGGAGGCGTAGGGCAGTGGACGGCAGACAGCGCACCAACTCCCCATTGTTCTGTCTGCGACTCCGAGCACAGTTCCTATGCGTCTCAAGACGCTACGAGTCTCCTGCCTTCCTGGAGCAGATGGTTTGATATTTTACTTACACACAAGAATGGCACGACACGGTGGCGTAACACAAACAATACTTCCATTTTCTACCACACAACCGGCCGCTGTGACCGAGCGGTTCCAGACGCCTCAGTTCGGAACCGCGCTGCTGCTACGAGGTGCTCGGATTAAAAAGAGTGTAAGACAAGTATGCAATCTTTCACCCTTACTGTACCATCTCTAGGTCGAAAAAAACAAGAAAGCAACTAAAAGAAAGGCCCTAGAGTTGGACTGAAAATGAGATTTAAAGAATATCAGTAATAAGAGTCACTGATGACTGTTGCCTTCAGTGAAAGTAAGAAAGAGTCAAAATCGTGATCACGAAGTAGACGAGTTAATGAATTCTACTACCTTCGAAGCAAAATAACGGATGACTGATGGAGAAGAGAGTATATAGATAGCAGAGTAACACAGGAAATAAGGACATTCCTAATCAAGTACATCAGACATCGGCGTAAGTCTGAGGAAGAAATTTCTGAGAATGAACGTTCAGAGCACAGCATTGTATAGTTGTGAATCATGGATTGTGAGACGATCGGTGAAGTAGAGAACAGAAGCGACAGAGATGTGATCTGCACGACGATGTTCCAAATTAGGTACACTTATTGGGGATCACTTCACCTTGAACTTTAATTTCACTCTTGAACCCACTTTTTATCTCTGTCGTTATGTTTTCAATGTATAGGTTGAACAGTAAGGGCAAAAGAGTATCTCCCTATCATACACCCTTTTTAATATGAGCACTTCATTCTTCGTCTTCAACTCTCATTCCACGCTCTTGGATTTTGTACATATTCAATACTACCCGACTTTCCCTATGGCTTACCTCTAATTTTCTCAGAATTTCGAACATCTTTCACCATTTGACGTTGTCGAACATTTTTTCCAGGTCGACGAATCCTATGAACTTGTCTTGATTTTCTTTAGTTTTTCTTCCATCATTAACTGCAACGTCAGAATTGCCTCTCTCGCGGCTTTACCTTTCCTAAAGCCAAACTGAAAGTCATCTAGCCCATCCTCAATTTTCTTTCCCATTCTTCTGTATATTATCCTTGTAAGCAACTTGGATGCATGAGCTGTTAAGTCGACTGTGCGATAGTTCTCGCATTTGTCAGCTCTTGCCGTCTTCGGAGTAGTGTGGATGATATTTTTCGGAAAGTCATATGGTATGTCGCCAGCGTTAATGATCCTTTTGTTGCCATTTGCCCCACTGATTTAAGAGATTCTAATGGAATGTTATCTATACTTCCTGCCTTATTCGATCTTAAAAAACTTCCAAATCTCTTTAAAGTTCTGATTCTAATACTGGATTCCGTATCTCTTCTACATCAACTATTTCTTCTTCTATCACGTCGTTAGACGAGTCCTCCATCCATAGAGGCCTTAGTGTACTCTTTCCACCTACCCTCTCTCTTCTCTGCATTTAACAGTGGAATTCCCGTTGCACTCCTAATGCTTCCACCCTAGCTTTTAATTTCACCGACGGTTGATTTGACTTCTCTGTCTGCTGATCAGCCCTTCCGACAGTCATTTCTTTCTCGTTTTCTTCACATTTTTCATGAAGCTATTTAGTCTCAGTTTCCCTGCACTTCCTATTTCAAAAATGTTGAAATGGCTCTGAGCACTATGGGACTTAACATCTGAGGACATCGGTTCCCTAGAGTTAGAACTACTTAAATCTAACTAACTTAAGGACACCACACACATCCATGCCAGAGGCTTCGAACCTGTGACCTTAGCGGTCGCGCGGTTCCAGACTGTAGCGCCTAGGACCTCTCGGCCACAACGGTCGGCACTTCCTATTTATTTTATGCCTAAGTGACTTGTATTTCTTTATTCCTGAATTTCCCTTCTTTCATCGATCAACTGAAGTATTTCTTATGCTATTCATGATTTCCCCGCAATTGCTTTCTTCGTGCCAATGTTTCTCCTTTCAACATCAGTGATTACGCTTTTCAGAGATGTCCATTTCTCTTCAACTAAACAGATCACTGAGTTATTCCTTATTGCAGTATCTATAGACTTATAAAACTTGAAGCGTATCTCTTAGTTCCTTACTACTTCCGCACCCCACTTCTTTGCACAGTGATTATTCCTGACTACCCTTTTAACTGCGGGCTGCTTTTCTTGACTACTAAATTGTGATCTGAGTGTATATCTGCTCCTGAGTACGCCTTACAGTGCGTATTAGATTTCGTAATCTCTGCGTAACCATGATGCAATCTAACTGGAAACATCCTCGTATCTCCCGTCATTTTCATAATATACCTCCTCCTCTTATAATTCTTGAACAAAGTATTCGCTATTACTACTTGAAATTTGTTACGGAACTCCATTAGTCCTTCTCCTCTCTCATTCCTGCTACCAAGCCCATACTCTCCCATTAACCTTTCATCTACTGCTTTCCCTACAAACGTGTTCCAATCCTCCATGACTATTAGAACCTCATCCCCATTTTCGTACTGAATTAGCCTTTCAAAATCTTCCTGTATTTTCTTTCTCCCTTCATCTTCAGATTGCGACGTCGGTATGTATACCTGAACTGTCGTTGTCGGTGTAAGTTTGTTGTCAGTTATGATGTCAACAACCCTATCACTGAACTCTTTACAGGTCCATCCAGGGGATTCCAATAAGGTTTAGTCAGTAATCATTTGCCAATGGAAAGATGATCACAACAATTTTTCAATTACAGGCCACATGTCATGTGGATATACAGTATGTGCCCTTAATGCAGTGGTTTCAGTTTCCTTCTGTATCTTCACATCGTTGATTATTGTCTATTCTCCCTCCTTTAGGGGCATTTTGCAACCCCCAGGGCAAGAGAGTGCCCTTAACCTCTGTCCGCTCCTCCGTCCTCTTTGACAGTGCCGTTGGCACAATGTGGGTAGCTTCCTATGCCAAAAGTCTTCGATCGCCATTGCTGATGATTTTAACCGGGGGGTGTGTTCGAGGCTGGGACAGAGGACGTTTTGATTGTTAATGAAATAGGCTACCCTCTTTTTTCTCCTTCCTTTTGTTCTTTGAATTTTGTCGTAGCGGACACCATGTGACACCCGTCCAAGTTCATTGTTGAGCCCTTCTCTCAGTTTTTTATTACAGAGAGCAGCTAGCCCTCTGACTGAACGCGCTGAGGTACATTGCCAGCGACCCTTACACCACGGGTTCAACTGTACATCAGATTATGTATTAGAGTTATTTTTTTAAACGTCTTTTTAGGTAATCTTATTTATTTTTGTGTAGCTCTCTGAGTTGTGAGTGAAACAGTTTTGGAAGCCTCGTTGGTCAATGTTCGTGTGTTTTTAGCAGCTAACCCCAGCTACTAAAAGTCAAAAAGGTAGTATTTTCTTTTTTCCTGAGTACTTATCTGGCTTGTGTGTGAAACAGTTTGGAAACCTCATGGTCAATATTTATGCGTTTTCAGTAGCTGACCCAAGTACAACTAAGGAATTTTAACTATTAAAAGCCAAATACAAGGTGTAAAGATAAGCTCTAAGTCTTGAAAGGTAAGTCATTGAAGCAGATATGACAATTGAACAAAACTTTGCATTGGTCTGGCAACTAAACTTCAATAAAGCAGGTCTTCAGTAGGTGTGATGGCAGCTCGTAACACACTCTTCCTTTTAGTAATTCTGGGTGCAGATTATCGCAACAAATCAAAGGAATGGTGCTTCGACTTTCTAAAATATGTGTGCGGATTCCTCTTCTTCGAGGATCTTGTAGTGTGCGAAACTCGTCTTCTGTGGCATTTAATAACAATTTTCGGACTCATTCTTTCTTTTTTTTCGCTGTTTCCCATTTCTGTCTTTCTTCTCTAACATGCAAGCTGTCCCTGCAAGGTGCAGTCCATTTGTTTGATAAATGTCATTTTCGTTCAGATGTTGAGTACAGTATCGACGCGTAAGCTGGTTCATTGTGTATGTGCACTTCGAGCGTAAGTACAATTGAGAATGATGTTGCGAAGTTCGCTATTGTCGCAGAGAAGCGGTTGAGGACAGCCATGTGAGCTGAGATTAGCTGACTTGAATGGACGTGACGTGCCGGACTGTGACGATGCTGCGACGACCAGTGTGAGCTGGCCTTAAGATTTTGTAGCAGTGGCAGGAGACAAACGCATACTGCGGCCCTACCTGCTGTGACGCCGCTGCCCGCGCCCGTGCTGCGCGCCTGCCGTAGCGGCAATGTGCCAAGCAGGCAGGCAGCCGTGGCACGCGACCCGCAGACTCGCAAATTGATCGGAAGCGGCGGCGCGGCGCGGCGCGGCGCTGCGCTGGCGTTCGTGACCGGCCTGAGCAGCAGATGGGCCGGCGGCGCGGCTTTCTGGCGCCGCGCGCTAATTGCCTCGCCTCCCGCCACCCTCCGAATACCAACTGCTGTGCTGGCCGGAAATTAGCCATTACGTCACGGCATTCATTCTCCAATTAAATTAGAAAATCTATGATAAGAGCGGGGCGCGGACGCGTTTCCGCGCCGAATGGAGAATTTTCAGCTACCGTCGACTCTGAAACTAGGAGAACGTTCGAGTAAATAATTTTATATAAGAATCTTCTCAGACTTTCGCTCATCTTTCTCTATCTTTTGCTAATTATTTCATTTCTGGCACTATCAAGCGTGGTCATGAAGTTTTAATCTTTAGCTCTAAAACACTGAACTGTGGGTGGTGATTATAGCGTTAGCCTTTACTGTATATTGCAATTCATCTGGAGAATAGGTAAGTTTACGGTATTGTAGTAGTCGATACTAATATTTATGAAAGTTCTCGATACCCAACTACATCCTAATTATGTCATACATGTGCTCAGCGTAAGTTGTAACCAATAAAAACATTTGTTTTGGGCTATAGTCAAATACAACACGTATTGATTTGTATTTTAATAAAGGTTCCGTATCACATAACTCTTTTTTTTAAATACAGGTAGTAGATGGAGATAATGATCCAAATAATACTTAATGATTCATTTATACTGAATTTTAAATACATAACGTCTACTCTAACTGTTTCACAAATTAACGAAATGTTATTAAAGATGTTTAACGAAAAACTTTATTAGATAGTCTTTAGTTATTAGTCTCTCGACTAGAAAGATATAGCTCGTTTTATTAACATTTTCTATTTAAAGAAATATGATAAAACTGTAGCAACTACTAAGAGTGTATTGCTTAAAATTTCTACACAGATGAAAGTTATTTGCTTTAGCAATGGCACACCTCGGGACTGAAACCACCTTTTCTTCACTTTCGAAACAACGAATTTAGTTTCCCAAAAATAATTTTTTTAAAACGTTTTTGATGATAAAACTCTCATATTCTAGAATAACGTCTGAATAACGAGTACTATCCTCTTGCAGTCCTCATCTTCCGGTTTCTGATAGTGCAGACCCCTGTCAAAATTAGTGTGCTGATTAAGAAACTTTTGTAATTAAAACCCATGTATGTGGGAAAAATTAGGGAAATGAGAGATTATAAATATGGGTGTTGCGTGGCAATTTAGAGTATATGTGTTTAGCTTTTGGCCTGTAAAGATACTACGCGAATCAATCTGTGATTAAGTCACAACTTGAAACTTACTAGACCACTCGTCTAAAGATGTTTGTGATTTGCCTCGTTTATTCTAGAAGTTGTATAGTGAACAACTGATCTCATGTAAATAAATGAGAAAAAGAGGAAGGAATGTTTCATTCGTCATGTAACAAACCTGGCTTCAGACAACGAACGAGAAACAAGAAAGAAAGATTATCAAAACATATTTGTTTGTAATCCTTTCGTGAAAATAACTGGTATAAGAATGGTCAATGTGTATATCTGAAATATACTTCGTTTTCTTAGGTTTAACTTTGTTGCTTACTGATCGGGATGCAATAGTTTAATATTCTCCCTTAAATGTGGATACATTTTTCTCGATGATGGATAGCCTGACAGAGATCTTGGTCGTCTGGAGTTTCGCTGTTGGACAGATGTTCCACCTCGTTGTCCTTCAGGTTAATTGCTGACACAATCGTCCCACGAAAGAGGAAGAACTGACTGGGTGACTTATCAGGAGTATAAAGGGGGAGGGGCAAGTAAAGCTAAGTTTGACGGCCCAAAGGAGCTACGTGTGTGACTGTGGCCTATGCGAAATGAACTGGCTGGTTACCGTGGCGCAGAAAGACAGATTTTCGTGGCTTCCTGCGACGATCAGTCTTGAGAGAGCACCGTAACCTCCTCAGATTTCCCTACCATAGCTTCTGTGACGGTTTGTCCCTTAAAAGCAGAGTCTGGCAGCTCCACAACACAGCAATCTCAAAAACAGTTAACGTCGGATGTTTTGATATTCGGTTTACTGGCGACTAAGCAGTGAGTTTTCACTGTTCGTTTGGCTGTTTTTTCTTGCGATCTTAGCGTTAAACCCAGGACATGACCAAACTGATTGCGTGGCTAAAGAAGTCATCTGCTCTGGTCGAATGCGGAAGGAACATTCTCGCTGCTGTCTCGGAACGGTAGAGTTTGCTTAAAGGGCGCGAGCAGACGCTGATTCCAGAGGAAGACGACGTTGTCATGTCGATCACGTTGTGCAAGATGTTGAACACTGACCAATGCCTAATTGTCACTTTTTCCACTATTAACTCGATTGTGCTACGCCTTTAGTGGAACAGCGGGGCTTCCATTCCTCTTCCAATTATCGGTACTTCAGAGAGAGGTGGTCAGCCACTCCGTTCTTCGTCATTCAGACTTGTCTCAACGTAGTGGAAACGTCTGCGCCACCTGCATTCCTTGTCATACGGTGGGGCGTTACTGCCGTTGACTTGCACCAACTCTTTGCTGTTTTTCCCTCCAAAGCTAGAAAAGTAATCTCCGCACGACGCTCCACCTTATCAAATTCTAGCACCATTCTGATTTAGCTCCTGTAGAAGCATTTTACGATACTGACTCGCTACGATTTTAGTGTGCAACACAAATGCGCAAATGTACCTGCAATCATACAAGAAATTAATATGTAACTTTACATCTTAGTGGTGATCATTAAAACTCTATCCATTGTGTTACACCTAACGCTCTCTGTAATCGGATTTGGGTTGTTCTCATCTCTGTCTGCTTTTACAAATTTATTCCTCCTTCCATCGTCAACTCAAGTATTTCGGGCTTCCGTTGCGTGGACAGTTCCTTCGTTGCCAAGTGCGGTGTGGGTTCTCCAGGCGCCCTCCAGCACTCGTAGGCGATACTAGCGTAGGCTGCCCGCCTGGCAGCCCACTTACATGTACTCTGAGCCTGCGCGAACCACAGTGGACGACGCCGCCGGCGTGCGGCCGCGCAATGCGTGCAGAAGCGTCGCATAGGTTGTGGCCCGGCAAGCTGAGTGCTTGTGCGTCAGCTGTTTGCCGACGTGTGCACGTGGGACTGCCAGAGGCCATACGAGAAGGGACTACTCGGCGTAGTCAGTAGTAGTTCCCTACCTTACTGCGACCATTACACCTGAGAATAATCAGTTAATAGCTGGTAATTCCAACAGAACAACACAAATGATACAGAAGAAGAATATTGCTTACCCGAACAGGCAAACACGATAGGGCAGCTCACGATATTACACGTGCAGTGCCTGCTTACTCGGCATCACTCGTCATAAAAGAACTGCTAATATGCGAGCGCAGCCGCAGGTAACAGAAAGTTTTAAGAACTACACTCCTGGAAATGGAAAAAAGAACACATTGACACCGGTGTGTCAGACCCACCATACTTGCTCCGGACACTGCGAGAGGGCTGTACAATCAATGATCACACGCACGGCACAGCGGACACACCAGGAACCGCGGTGTTGGCCGTCGAATGACGCTAGCTGCCCAGCATTTGTGCACCGCCGCCGTCAGTGTCAGCCAGTTTGCCGTGGCATACGGAGCTCCATCGCAGTCTTTAACACTGGTAGCATGCCGCGACAGTGTGGACGTGAACCGTATGTGCAGTTGACGGACTTTGAGCGAGGGCGTATAGTGGGCATGCGGGAGGCCGGGTGGACGTACCGCCGAATTGCTCAACACGTGGGGCGTGAGGTCTCCACAGTACATCGATGTTGTCGCCAGTGGTCGGCGGAAGGTGCACGTGCCCGTCGACCTGGGACCGGACCGCAGCGACGCACGGATGCACGCCAAGACCGTAGGATCCTACGCAGTGCCGTAGGGGACCGCACCGCCACTTCCCAGCAAATTAGCTATACTGATGCTCCTGGAGTATCGGCGAGGACCATTCGCAACCGTCTCCATGAAGCTGGGCTACGGCCCCGCACACCGTTAGGCCGTCTTCCGCTCACGCCCCAACATCGTGCAGCCCGCCTCCTGTGGTGTCGCGACAGGCGTGAATGGAGGGACGAATAGAGACGTGTCGTCTTCAGCGACCGGAGTGGCTTCTGCCTTGGTGCCAATGATGGTCGTATGCGTGTTTGGCGGCATGCAGGTGAGCGCCACAATCAGGACTGCATACGACCGAGGCACACAGGGCCAACACCCGGCATCATGGTGTGGGGAGCGATCTCCTACACTGGCCATACACCTCTGGTGATCGTCGAGGGGACACTGAATAGTGCACGGTACATCCAAACCGTCATCGAACCCATCGTTCTACCATTCCTAGACCGGCAAGGGAACTTGCTGTTCCAACAGAACAATGCACGTCCGCATGTATCCCGTGCCACCCAACGTGCTCTAGAAGGTGTAAGTCAACTACCCTGGCCAGCAAGATCTCCGGCTCTGTCCCCCATTGAGCATGTTTGGGACTGGGTAAAGCGTCGTCTCACGCGGTCTGCACGTTCAGCACGAACGCTGGTCCAACTGAATCGCCAGGTGGAAATGGCATGGCAAGCCGTTCCACAGGACTACATCCAGCATCTCTACGATCGTCTCCATGGGAGAATAGCAGCCTGCATTGCTGCGAAAGGTGGATATACACTGTACAAGTGCCGACATTGTGCATGCTCTGTTGCCTGTGTCTATGTGCCTGTGGTTCTGTCAGTGTGATCATGTGATGTATCTGACCCCAGGAATGTGTCAATAAAGTTTCCCCTTCCTGGGACAATGAATTCACGGTGTTCTTATTTCAATTTCCAGGAGTGTAGATAGAAGAGGTGGAGGTAAGACCACTAAACCCCGATAAACGTTCGAATTGACAGCTAAGTGCCCATGCCAAAGAGAATGACGCACCGACCCAGGACAATTGCAGCACCTTGAACAGAGAAGTAAAAATCTTATCACGAGAAGAGAAGAAGGATGAAACAAATCCGCAGGGACCAGATGAAAACGAAGACAAGTAAATAACAATACCGTATTGGGACAAAATTAATTGGGAGAATACTGACGAGGAAGATGAATTACGGGAGGCATGCACAACGAATGTAGGAGGAAAGGACGAAGAGATGAGTATTGCAGAGCTATATGAGATGGAAACCAGGGAAAGCGAATCCAGTGAGGATAATGCGCAGTCAACAGAAGTTGAAAATAATTTACAAGTGGGCAAACAACCCAAAGTATATAACGAAGGAAGTTATGAAGCGATAATTAGAGCATTTAGATGCGATTATGTGGAAGTAGCGACGAAGATGGAGAAGATAGACGAGGATGAGGAAAAAGTAGAGGATGTAGAAGAAAGCGTAAATGAAGGAAGAAATACAGAAGAAGAAGTAAAGGAGTGAGAAGTAGCAGTCGAAGCTTATCCTACAGAAAGTTCGAATTCACAAGATAAATTCCTAAAAAGACTCATGTATGATTCAGTGGAGGATTCGTTGATGCAAGAGGAAGAAGAACAGAAACGACCCTTTCAAATTCAACCACTTGTGAAGGCCATGGTAAAGCATATCCCAGTCAATATTGTAATTGATAGCGGAAGTGAACTGACTGCGATCTCAGAAAATTTATTCATGCAGTGCAATGCCAATGAGGAATTGCCAGTTCTGAAAACACGTAAGATTAAAGTAAAAGGTCCTATTAGAAACAGTGCTGCGGAAGTTAAGAGATACAAGGTTAACTCTTTCGTGCCAAAGTCAAAAGATCGAAGCCAATTTCGTGATTATACTTAAACTAACTGTAGATTTGATTGTAGGTGCAGATTTTTTAAATAAGAGCGATAATAGATATGGGGAAAGGTAGCGTAACATTCGGGAATGTCACACTTCTCTTTGAGCAGAAGCTAAAATTAGAAGAAATACCAGTTATAAACAAACAATTAAGAATGATGCGAAATAGAGAGGATGAAGAATTAGAATGGTATGCACAAAAGGGGGAATCGCGTCAACTCATGTAGAAGTCCATAAAGAAATCGACGAAAAATTGCAAGAAGTTCAAGGTATTTCGGAACACAGTAAAAGAGAATTGGAGGGTATTTTACGAGATAAAGCAGAGGTAGTTTTACCTAAGGCTTGCAGTATTAAACACTTTCAGTACAAGTTTGAAGGTTAATTTTATTACTGGTAAATAATCAGCACAATATTTCAAGATTATGTTGCAGATAAGGTCGTCAGGAGAAAGAAGAATGAAGAGAGAGGAAGGTGGGAAAAAGGAAGTAGTTTCAATAATAACACCAATAGTACCATAGATTAAGGTGAAGGGATAAAGTGTAGATAGTCTAACAGCATGAAATACTAAAATGCTATACATTATGACACTACACAAAAATAAAAAACGAATTTGAGGATTCTTGAGTAGACATTAATACTCCAAATATCTTAGAATTGTAACATGGAAAGGGCGCCGAAATTTGTAAAGCTTTTTAAGAAGGCGTATAACAAGTAGATACTAGACATATGTTAGATGATTGTAAGTAAAACTTTTTGTAAGAACCATTGTAAAAACTCCAGCGAGGAAGAGATGCAACGACCCACAAGTTGCAACGCAAGAAGTATCAAGAAAGAAAAGGACGTAATTAGCAAGACACGATTCCTACAAGGCAGAAGCGTCGAGAGAAGGGAAAGGACAGTGAGACCAACAAAGGGCCCTTGTAAATCTACTGCTGAAGGGACCAGTGCAGGGGCTGACCAGCGAACATCGGACTTCCACCGCTCGTAAATCCCCGAGCGCCCCCACTCAGCGGAGCGAGCAAAAAACGGCCTGACGAGAAACCGTTTGGGCAAGCCACCACTGGCAAAAAATATGCGTAAAAGTCACACTACTGCTATTAAACAGCACGCTGATGCACGAAACTGAAGAAAACTTCCACAGAGTAAAAATGACATGCCCAAACAATTTATGAAACTGTTACTAGGAGGATAACTTCAAAGCGACTAGTCATCAATAAGTATTTCCATAACCTGCCCAGAGAAGAACCAAGAAGCAAGTAAGAAGCAGAGAAAAAGCAGGAAGAACAGAAGTTGAAGATTCGCAAGATTGAGACCAAGAGAGAAGGTGGGTGAAAAATAGACGACATACCTTCCAAAATCCCTATCCTATTGTAAACTAGTCATTCTCAAAGTATTACAACAAAAAACGACCGCTTTCAGCGACACAGAACGATGACTTTCACGCATACAAAGCCAGTAAACCACGAGATTCTCCACTCGCAGCTCCATTCCATTATGGGACCTCCACTAAAGCAACACACACTTGCAAAGTCAACAAGGAACGACGAATGAAGCTGTACATCAAATACTTGCCCACATCCATCTCGCTTAAGTCCATCACCTTCATGCAGAAACATTTGCCAACTTCATGCTTAAACATTCATAGGGTTGTGTGAATGTGTGAAATCAAATTATGTGATGTAGGAATTGTGCAAAAGAAAGATGTGAAAAACTAAATAAGTTAAGCACACCAGACAGTTAATAAACTACAAAATAAGTCATTGACTATGGACTTGAGTAAAAAATAGACTATCTATAAAAATAAGTCATTAGTTCTGAAATGGACATTATATAAAGAACAAAAGTAAGGCACAATAAACACTAAAACAATATGCCACTTATTTTGTCCTCATAAAAATAAAAGAATAACTATATTTTACTTATTTTCTCCTTTTAAAAACAAATAATAAAAAAAAATTATCTTGTTGCATGTTTTCCCTTTACTTTTAACATTTGTGGCATTTGTTAGGATAATATCTCAATACTTGTGAATGTATATTCCTTTGTCAAAGCAATTCTTGGAAATAATTCTTATTTGTTAGTGTAACAATGTTGATATGAGTGTCTAGACACAAGAACATTTTTGTTTTACATGATATTTAGAAAATGTGTTGGGAATTGATTTTATTTCATTACTACATTTATAAAAACAATATTTCTAAGAAAATCGATGTGAAAGACTCCTCACTTTCAATAACAATATTCTTAAAAATCAAACTTAACACTTAAATAAATAGAGAAAATAATTAAAAATTAATAATAGCATAAAAATGTTCTTCTCTTGTCATTTTTAATTGTAATGTGGAAGAATATAAAAATATAAATTAGTAATACAAACTAGCATAGAACAGAATAACGTATTTGAACAGTATGCAACAAAATTTAGATAAATTAAAAAATTTTTGACTGAACTAGACAACGATTCAATCATTGCCTAAATTCAGTGCAAAAATTAAGGTCGAAGGGTGGTGATATGTGAGGTGTCAGGCAAATCCAACACTTTCCATGAAAACCCTGACATGATAAGCAAATCCAGTAGTATGTCACATAGCTCCGTATAAATCGTGACATTAAATTAACCAAAGTAATACGAGTAACGAGTGAGCAAATGGAATACCACAGACTAACACAAGAATGCCCAAATGCATGTCGTACCATCCCACTGTGAGACAGACGCAGTTCCGAGGGGAGAAACGAGGACAGAAGCCGAGAGCAGAACCGTGTTAAGCTAGAAGGCCCTATGATAAGGGATGGACTGGACACCCGCATCGCCAGCTAACCACTAGGAGAACGCCAGCTGCAAGTTTTAGTGTGAGACTTATTCGTCTCTCTGTTATGTTGCAAACTTTAAAAACATTGCTCTGCCACGAAAAGTATAACGTTTCTCATTGGATAGACAGAATTTTTGTAGGTGGAGCTTACGGTTAAAATTGAGATCCTGATTGGTCAGATGAAAACACAGCCAGAGAGTTTTTTTAACCAACATCGGTAAATGGTGGTAAGGAGAGGTTAGGAGAGGTTAGTTAGTTCCGAGACGGCGAGCTGGATGGCTGCTGCGCCGGCCGCCGCGCCCTGACGAACACCAACAAGGTAATGAACTCACGCGATACCGCGTAACAGCGCATAAAGCTTCACTCAGAACTGCGTAATACTAGTGTCGATCGTCAATTAAAGCTCATGGTGTTCACATTTGCCACTTGAAGTAAAAATCTGAAACGCGATGATTTTTCTGTTATATAGTTATTGAGAAGCCACATCAGCCACTGTAATTTACGACAAGTTAGGTAAGTAATTAAAGATAATTGAGGGTCACTGTAGACCATTTTGATATTTTTCTCATTTGTGAAACTTAATTTAAACCTAGATTATAGATGTGATATGGCATAGGTCATCCTTCGATCGATTGTAGAACTTGGAAACCAATTCAGGGAATATTCGTTCACATTATTTGTTGATCGCAGTTGGTTTTTACCATCCTGTATTAAAACATTTTCTTTTATCAATAGTGCATTTTATAAACGATGTTTTGTGAGTAGAATGAAAAATCCAATGGTAAACTTAACTGCTTTTTCGTCGTTATTTTAGCAGCTAACTAAAAATAGGAAAACTTTAAACCCCTTCTTCTAAATTTAGTTAGTATGAAGATTGTTTTACAGGGAGTGCAGTGGAGCTGACGCTGAAATCATTAAGTTCAAATGGTTCAAATGGCTCTGAGCACTATGGGACTCAACTGCTGTGGTTATCAGTCCCCTAGAACTTAGAACTACTTAAACCTAACTAACCTAAGGACATCACACACATCCATGCCCGAGGCAGGATTCGAACCTGCGACCGTAGCAGTCGCACGGTTCCGGACTGCGCGCCTAGAGAAATCATTAAGTACTTGGTTATATCATCGCTAGTCTCACTGAACTCTTCTGAATTCTACATGTCATGTGTGGTCTGGCGTCTCCTTACCAACAACAGGTCCCAGGTTCAAACTAGTCAATTCCCTAAAAAACACGCTCAGAGCGTCATTGGGCCAAAGTGGTAGGGAGACACGATATAGAACAGACAGACACCACCCAGAATGTTAGAACTGTGTTTCTCGAACCATTCAATCACACTCAAGACCTTGTTACTGGCGCATTATCTTGTCGAAAAATTCCAATGCCACCGGGAAACTTGATCGTCATAAAGTGGTCTGTAACCAGTCTACGCTACTCCTTGTCCGCCATGGTGCCCTTCACGAGCTCCACTGGATCCATGGATGGTCAAGTGTATGTTCCCCAGAGCCTAATGGAGTCGCCGCCAGGGAGGTGTTCTCCTGCAACATAACCGATTCGCGCCCTCCTATCGGCATGGTGAAGATGATACTGGGATGCATCAGACCACGTAACGCTCTGCCACTGCGCCAACGTCCAGTGCCGATGTTCACGTGTCAATTTCAGTCGTAGTTTCCGATGTGGTGTTAACATTGGCACAGGCATGGGTCGTCGGCTGGTGGAGGCCCATCGTTAGGAGCGTTCGGTGCACTGTGTGTTCAGACGCACTTGTATTGTGTCCAGCACTAGAGTCTTATGTTTCTTCCGTCACAGTTCGCCGCCTGTCCTCTTTTAGCAGTCTGCGTGCTTACGATGTCTGACGTTGGTAACGATGGGTAGCCGCCCAACTCCACGAGGCGTAGACGTTGTTTCACCTTGGTTTCGCCACGTCTTGGAGACACTCACCGCAACACTCCTCAAACATCCGACAATTCGTGGAATTTCTGAAATGCTTTTGCCGAGCCACTGGGCATCTCTATCGGCCCAGCTCAGATACTAAATGTACGGTGCGTGTGTCTGACTAGCAGTCATTCCTTGTCAGGTCGCTGTTGTTGCCAAGAGGTGTTTATACCGATAACAGATCGGTGCTCATAATGTTCTGGTTGATCAGTGTATTTTGTACAGCAGTGTCGTCCGGAAAATTTTCATTCTCACAAAAAGACTAGGACATTTCGTTTGTTCCGAAGATATCGGCTACAGTCATACAACACAAGGAAAAACGTTGATATCCCTTAGTCGCATCAGAACCGGGTCCGCAAGGATCGCTCTACAAGTACATAGCCTAGAGTGTGATTCCGAGGCAATGGAACAAGCAGTAGATCACATTACTGCTGGGTGCCGAAAAAGAGGATTGCAAGGGGACTGGAACTTTATAAGTCCCTCCAATGGCTGCTTCAGAGTTTCCTGCATATAGGGTGTCGCTGGAGGAATGGTCAGTAGTCAGGGTTATATGAGGAACGATCACTCGAGGCAAAAAGTCTGGTAAACATGGCCTCTAAAATAGATACGTACCTTAATAGCCGTTCTTCATCTTCGATGCAATGAAACAAATCTCTTCGACTGCTAGCTCTTTGTTTTCCAAATTTTTAGAGGTTGTAGTATGGTATAAAATAAAAAAAGGTCCAGCAAACATGGGCTCACACGTGTATACCTTCAGAGCAATGGACCCTTGTTCATCCTGGATACTCTGAAACACATTTCTTCTTGAGGAAAAAGGCGCTCATATCTCTTAATGTATTCATTTTACAGCCCAAGTTCACCAGACAGATTTTTTTTCCTCTTTTGGCCCATACTCCCTTTTCCAAAAATGTGGCTGGCAAAGAGCTTTCAGAAGAAAAGTTTTCTTTCACAGTATTGGAGATGAAGAAGTGCTCGTAGCTCTTAAGGTATGCATTTTAGAGCCCATGTTTACTACACTTTTTCCCTTCGAATTATCGTTCGTGTCATATCTCTGGATAGTGATCATTTCTGCTGGCACATCTTGACAATGTTCACATAGAATTCTGATTTTCGTACGTCACTGAATGTTCGCAGGCTACAATTTCGTACCAGTATCTTAATACTTTGGCATATTTCTTGCCTTGTTTTACACATTTTTCTGTGATTTTGCTTTACGCTGAGTAATAAATAATTACAACAAAAATACATAAAATTATCACGGAATTTGGAGTTGCGTAGTCAATTTTTCCGTCACGTATATGTTTTAATTTATCCAAGACGGGGACAGCAAGTCTCACGATTGCTGATAACTGGGGCCAGCATCATCAGTACCTGCTGTAAGTGTTTTAATAAAAACTGACTACTTGTGGTATCATACAAGATTACATTCAACTGTTATCAGGTACATATTCATCCAAGAAAGCAACGTTAAGTATCGCTGCGTTGCGTGAAATAAGACCTCGTCGCCGTCCTCTAATAGAGGCTAACGGTTTCAGAAAATTCATTCTCCACAATCAGCTATTTAATAGTGGACCGTAAGCATAAGCATAGGACAGGTAGGGTACCAACAGTGCAAAGTAGCATGCTGTAATGCCCTCCATTATCTACAAGACATATGTTCTTTTGCTACTAAGACCCAAAAATTTGGAGACTGGTATTCTCCATCCCTCTCCTCCTCTCACCACAAAAAATTCGGCGTCAGATGGTTGATATTCAGCATATTGCCTGGAGATGGTTAGTAAGTCTTTCAAATCCTGTGGTATATTGTAAAGGACAACGTTCACTTGGAAAATTCTTACCGGCATAGTGGCATAGCGAGTATGACCCACCTTCCTAATTCTTATATCTGTACCAGGTACAGTAATAGATGACTGTGGACATCTGAAAGCAAGGGTAAACGAAAGTCGACATTTTATCAGACGGCTTGCGGCTTTTCTTTAATTACACATATTTCATATGGCTAAATGATGTTGGCATCCTCTTAAGTAAAATATTCTAGAGGAAAGGTAGTCACCCATTCGAATCTCCAGGTAGGGATAATTGATGTAGTCACCAAGAAAAGCGTAATTGCACTACGAGTCGAAGCATGGAATGTAATATCCCGTGACTCGGTAGGTAGGTTAGAGGATTTGAAAAAGGAAATGGACTTGTTGAAGATGAATATAGAGGAAATTACTGAAGTGCGTTGGCAGGAAGAACAGGTCTTCTCGTCAGATTATAAGTTTATACGCAACAAATTTTGTCTAGAGAATAATTTAATAATCTATAACACTTCATTTACGTATCATGAAAGTAGGTGGTATGCATGGAGGACATGAAGACACTAAAAGGTTTCAGACTGATTATACAACGAATTATACAACGGATTATACAATGGTAAGACAGAGCTATATATACCAAATTTTAAGCTGTAAAACATTTCCAGGGGGCTGATATGGACTCTGACCATAATTTATTCCATATAAATTTGGAGATTAAAACTGAAGAAATTACGAAAAAATCGGAAATGAAGGAGTTGATGATAGTTACAGAGGTATCATCGAGCAACGTCTGACCGAAAAGGATGAAACAATGCAAACAGCAGAGGATCAAATAGGTAAAAAGGCGAGGCCTAGTGCGTATAACATAGAAGATTCTGGGATAAACTAACGAGAGCAGAAAATATAAAAATGCCACAAATGAAACAGGTGAAATGGAATACAGAAGCATAAAAATTGAGAGTAACAGGAACTGCAAAGTGGCGAAGCAGAAATGTTTAGAGGATAAATGAAATCCTGTAGAAGCATGCGTGATTAGGGGAAAGACAGATTCTCCCTATAAGAAATTTAAAGACATCTTTGGAGAAAAGAAAAGGAGCTGTATGAATATAAAGGTCTCAGATGGAAAACCAATAATAGGTACAGAAAGAAAAGTTGGAAAAATTAAGGGAACATGCAGGAGGGCTACACAAATAAATCGAACTTCAAGGCAGTTTTATAGAAAGGGAAGAGGAATTAGATGAATAAGAGATGGTAGATATGATACTGCGAGAAGAATTTGACAAAGTACTGAAAGACCTAAGATGAAACAAAACCATGGTGGACAGTATTCCCTCTGAATTATTGATATCCTTTGAAAAAGCCAGCCATGAAATAACTGTTCCACCTAGGGTGCAGTATATAATTTATGAACCAGGTGAAAGGACAGACGTCAAGAAAATTGTTATAATTCCAATTCCAAAGAAGACTATTGGTGACAAATATGAATATCAACCGCCTATGAGTTTAATAAGGTATTGTTACAAAATACTGACATGAATTACTTGCAGAAGAATGTGAACACTGGTAGAAGCCGATCTCGTGGAAGATGAATTTCAAGTACTCGCGAGACAATACTGACCCTATGAATTAAAAGATATATTTAAGAAAGAGAATCTACGTTTTTATCCTTTACACACTAAGAGAAACGTTTTAACAATTTCGGCTGGAATATGCTCTTTGAAATTCTGAAGGTAGCAAGGATGCAACACAGGGAGCGAAAGATAATTTACAGCTTGTAGAGAAACGAGACGGCGAGTCGAGGAGCATGAAAGGAAGCAGTGGTTGAGAAAGGAGTGATACAGGATTTTAGTCTATCCCTGATGATATTCTGACACTGAAAAAGAACAGTAAATAAATCAAGGAGAAATTTGGAAATAGAATTTAAAGGTTTGTGAGAAGAAATAATTTCTTCGACGATTGCCGACGACGTTTCAGCTTTTCCAAAAACCGTAAAATATTTGGAAACGTAACTGAATGGGTTTTGACTGTCCTTTTACTTTTGTTGATGTTCATCTAATAACTTCTTTTCAGATGTGGCCGAGCGGTTCTAGGCTCTTCAGTCTGGAACCGCGAGACCGCTACGGTCGCAGGTTCCAATCCTGCCTCGGGCATGGATGACTGTGATGTCCTTAGATTAGTTAGGTTTAAGATGTTCTATGTTCTAGGGGACTGATGACCTCGATGTTACGTCCCATAGTGCTCAGAGCAATTTGAACTTCTTTTCAGGACGAAATCTATTTTGTTCAGTTGCGAAAGTGGTCGAATTAAATCAGACGATGCTGTAGGAATTGGAATAGGTAATGACACATTAAAAGTAGTGGATGAGTTTTGTAGTCTGCGCTGTATGTTAACTGGCGATGGCCGAAGTGGAGATGAAATAAAATGCAGACTGCCTGTAGCAAGATGGGAATTTATGAAAACCACAACTGTCTTAACATTTGATATAAATCTAAGAGTTGGGAAATCTCTTGTTCCAGGTATTTGTCCGGAGTGTAGCCTCCTACGGATCTGAGATGTGGACGATAAGCTGTTCAGACAAGAAGAGAATAGAGGGCTTAGAAATGTGCTGTTGCTGAAGATTATGTGCGTAGATCGAGCAGCTACCGAATTGTGTGAAAAAGAAATTTGTTGCAAACTTTACCATTAGAAGGAATCGCTTTATAAGGAGACATGCTGAGGCAACAAGGCATCGTCAGTTTAGTATTGGAGTTAACCGCTGGTGTAAAAATTGTACAGGGACTCCAAAGAATGAATACGGTACGCAGGTTCAAACGTATCTAGGTTGAAGTAGTTATTCAGAGATAAAGAGACTAGCATGACATACAGGAACAAACCAGTTGCAAACATTAGATTCATGTGAAAAGACCGGCGACCTGTCGGGGTTTCCGAATTCTATTTTTATGCACTCAATCTCGTTTAATATTAGCCTTCCATGTAATTTAAAATTGTGTAAAAGTTAATTTCATTTGACAGACCTTTTGTAATACTGACACATGACTTAGATGACGTCATCTTAAGACGTCACAAGCAACCTGCTACGAACAGTTACGCTAGTTACCAGCAAAGTGATGAAGGGCAGACAGTGATTTGGTTTGACAATTTCAAGCTGGCATTGGATTTTCATTTCTGCGCAACAGTGTAGTGGCAATGCTGAATTTGCCCATTTTGAAGTGTAAAACGCTGCGATCGGAGTGTTAGTGATTACCTTTACCTCGTTTTCTTCTTAGATACTACAATTTTCACAGGTCTAATGATGCTCGCGGCTGACGTTAGCAACAGGTTCTAATATTAAATTGTGTCTGGTGTGTGGAGGTTTTACTGAATATCGACATTACTGAACGGCTAAAATCGGCCCGGTTGCAGATAGCCCACTTAACTGATCTCAGGGTTAACAAAAATCTGATTTTCTCTATTTGATGTAATTACTGCTGACCGAATTTAAAAATTTGAAATGCTGTCATAATCTACTCATTGAAACGTATAGTATTACGTTAAAGGTTTAACACAATAATTAACGTTTTACGGTTGGAAACCGTAGATATATCTTTAGGGAGCGTGAACCGACGACACGGAAATTACCCAGATTATATTCATTTAGTATTTGACGATGAGAGCACTTGGTAGCTTCCAAGAGAAGTTGCACATAATTTGAAATCTTTGCGGAACTATTCCCTTTCCCTCACTGATGCGACACCCCCGTACTTTCCATGCAGTAGAACTTCAGCATCAGGTATGTAGCTTTAACTGATTACTTTTTTATTACTAAATCTATTCACATCACATTTTGCAGACAGTGTCCACATACACCACTGAATTTACCTGCAAAACCTCATTATATGACACGTAATTAATGAGATATGACGACATAAACGTTGACATACATGAAGAACTTCCTTAAAAAAAGAAATTAAGAAGAAACAAAACTCAGCACAAATTACCAACAATATACTCCTCCAGCGTTTGAAAACGAGAACACTTCAGCCATAACGGTTTGACACGATTATTTAGTGGAATCAAGATGAGACTCAAATGCAGAAACGTTTTCGTATAGTATTCAGCATGCTTGTGAAACATTTTTTCTCTGTTCATAAGAAAGGCTTGAGAAGATATTTTACTTTCTTATTAATTGTGACACCTTCGTGTGTATTGTAAGAAGAACAAAATCAGTGAAACGTTGAGTAGGCGCTTCGCTTTGTATTCCCCTTCTCGTGACCTCGGTGACACCCTCCCTTAGTTTCTGTCACTGTTAGCGCGACGAAGTGTATGGAAGCATGGGCGAGCACTCACTCAGGCCCATACAACAGTTGAGTCTCAATTAGTCGGTAAGTGGTCGTCGCGCGTATCCTTGTGCGCGTACCGCACCTCGTGGCCGGCGTCACTTGGTGCGCGGGTTGCCTGCGTGCAGGCGCTGGCGGCCCGGGAGAGGCTGCGGTGATCGATAGAGCCTGGCGGGCGGCGCGGAGCGAGGCGCGGTGACGTGAGCCGCCGCCGAGGCGTGCCGCACTGTACTGGCCTGGGCGGCGGTGGTGTGTGGCCCACTGCCTGCTGATAAGCGCCGCCCCAATTACCGACGCACAAACAAAAGCCGTGTGGGGCGACTACCTGGTGCGACTGTCCCCCACACGTACCTAGCTGTCGGAACCCGGAATACGCGTTCCTGAAAGCATTTCAGTGAGAGCGGGCGCTCGTGTACTCTATTTAGTCTAGTGCTCTTGACGCAGGTGCTGCAAAAGTTGAGCGGGTCAGCGGATTCGGCCAACTGACGAATAGCATGGGCGCTTTATCAACATAACAAATGTTGCAGCGGCTCTACAATTACGACACAGGCTGTACAGATCAGCTTTAGAAACGGCGGCTTACTATCGGTTCCAGTTGTCAGTAACTCGAGCAATAATAATAAAAAAAGGAATAGTCGTTACCGTTTCTTACTCTTGCTGCAGCAAAAGAGCACCTAGACCAGGTGCAATGTATACAGGGCCCAAGTAATCAAGGAGGCAAATGTTTTATATCAGATCGGTGATGCAGAGACTTCTTATTCGTAAATTCAACTTTTAGATGGTACTGGTTCAGCTGCAAGTAGTACAGTTAACAATTACTTTCACTTTTACGTTTATGGGTTTCTCCATTCGTCAGCTTTCGCCCTGTATTCCCATTTTCCACCATTCATGATTGTTGAAGTTTTCCTTTCCCAGAACAGTCTTCCTAATCATTCCAGATATTCCGTGTTCAGTGCTATTCTCGGCCGTCTACGCTTCCTCCTTCCCAGTGGTTAACATTCCAGTATTGCTTTAGGCCAACGTGCTTTCTCTGTTCGCCATATACGGCGGCACGACTGAACAGCTCTTTCCTCAATTCTTTGCTCGACTGGTTGCTAATAGCCATCACCTTCCTAATTTTCTCATTTCTTATCCCCCGTTCTGGATATCGAAGCTTATTCCTTCCATTTCTACAGTGTATACTCTACTTTTCTCCCACACCCCTTAGTTACATCCTTCGCCATTTTGCGTTGGTATACTTTCAACTACTGTTTGCAAAATTATCTTCTTTGCCTCTGTTGATGCCGTGTTTCACAGAACTCCGCTTAGTATCTTAATTGGTCCTCTTACCTGTTGGATCCTGCATTCCCCATCCAGTTTCTCGAGGTATGAATAATGGATTCTAAGAATTTAACCTGCTTTAGTGTTTTAACAGTTCCTGGAAGCACTTCCTGATCTTCCAACAACTAGATATCTTTATTTGCTCATTTATTCTAAGATCGACTTATTCAACTGCTACCATTAACTTCTTTATAATAAACATCTTTGTTAATCTGTGCTATCAGTATCTGTTCGTCAGTAAATAATAATGAGTAGATACGTAATTTCATGATGGAAGGAATGTTCTCATACCTCCGCACAATTGGTTCTACCTTCCGATATGTACTGCATATATATATATATATATATATATATATATATATATATATATATATATATATATATATATATATATATATATATATAATCGGCGACATACTTTACCTATGTCTAACTCTAAGCATTACGATTTTTGGAATGGTTCACTCAGTTTCTTCTCTGCCTTAGTTACTGAACGCGATTGCTGGTACAATCTGCGAATTAGGAATATGTGCTGTGGTTCTGTGCACACATACTCCATCGCTTTCCACAGTGCGTTAGTGGGAACAGAATCTTACACATTTCTTAAACCCATAAATATTAAGTGTACTTCCTAACCTTAGAGTACTTTTCTCATTTATTTGTCTAAGGCTACAAATAGGTCTGTAGAAGATCGTCCAGCCCTAAAATCTGCCCAGTCCTCTCCCATCTTTCCCTCCAATCTCTTTTTCGATATAGCACAAAATAGTCTGCTAGTAGATGCCACAATACTAATTATCGGAGTGTTTCTTGATTCCTTTTTAACAGATAGCAGATGTGTATGATACACACTGCTGTACTCTTTTGTTATTTCTCTCAACCCACAGTGATGAACAATATACATACAGGTCTCCTCATCTCAGAGACCCCATACATTCACAATATTCTATCACAACACCTTCTAGTCAACTTACCTTTCATTTCTCGTCTTCTTCAGAAGCTCCTTTACGTCTTCCTATAGCACAGGTTTCGGGTGCTATCTTTGGCTGAGGTAGTCCCTGAGGCGGATGAAGTCGCTAGCCCTGTTACACAGGGATACACTCGGTCTGCAAGGTCTGGGAATTCACAGAGGGTGAGATTAATGATAGTTGGGAGCTCCAAAGTTAGGTCCGTAATAGGGACCCTCAGGGATATGGCTGTGAAGAAAGGGAAGGAATCCAGTGTGCACTCAATATGGATCCTGGGAGAATTCATTCCATATGATGAGCGGATGCTTCCGGATGCTATGAAGAGCACAGAATGTAACCAACTGCAGTTGGTGCCTCATATTCGTACTAACGACGTGTGTCACTTTGGATCGGAAGAGATTACCTCTGGTTTCGGGCATATAGCTTAAGTAGTAAGGACTGCCAGTCTTGGTTGCGAGATGAAGGCAGAGCTCACAATCTGTAGCATCGTCAGCAGAACAGATTGTGGTCTTTTGGTGCAGAGCCAGCTGGAGGGATGCTGTGACATGCAGATTCCACGACTTGCGCCTTAGGGGGCGGGGAGCGGAGATGGAGTAGACTCGGCGGATTTTAGGGTAGAGAATCTCGGGAAAGGGCAGAAAGGGCTTCAGCTTCAAAAGGTGCTGGCCGAACAGTAGAAAAGAGTAGACATACGATCAATCATATTGTAGTTGCTAACAGTGGTAGCTGTGTTGGGAAAGGACTAGAGCGCCAGGCGCTAATGCAAAGCATTGTATCTCAAATGGTTACAGATACGGAGAAGGTGACAAAAACTGAAAATAGGTCAAGTCGAAATTTTAACCAAAGACCGAACCATGTTCAGGATGGATAGTTTAAATACAGTTGGTCGTGGAGTGTTTATTGCTGTCTGAAGTAGTTTACCTTGTTGTGAAATTCAAGTAGATAGTCCCTGTGAGTTAGAGTGGGTAGAGGCTATACCTGACAACTGGAATAAATTGTTGATTGGTTTCTTTAGTTGACCCCCGACTCAGATGATATCGTTGCTAAACAGTTCAAAGAAAACTTGACTCTCATTTCAAATATATGCCGCACTCATTGAAGTATAGTTGGTGGTGACCTCTATCTACCCTCTATACACTGACAAATATACATAAAGACTACATGGAAAGAAGGCGCTAAGTCCCAATCTCACGAAAATGCGTTAGTGGTATCATTGTGAAGTTCATAAGATGTACTTTCAGTTGGGTGAACTTAAATGAATGTGGTGTGTATAGTCACGGATTGTAGCCAGATTCAAATGTGGTATACATGGAGAAAACAGGTCAAGTCGATCCAATGCATGGAAAGAAAGGGTGAAGTACAGCAGGTGCGAATTTCTGAACTCTATTGGTTTTTATTTGCCTGCTTTTATGGAAGTATCATTGTTGACATTGTTAAATGCAATGTCATTGTTGATCTTTCTTATGTATTGTTGAAGCTAACATGGAGCAGATTTGACATTAGCTTCGCTACTTTGTGCTGTGGTGGAACTGAATTTCCTGCAGTGGAGTGGTAAGTCTAGAAAAAGACAGAACTGTGGTAGACAATCTCAAGTATCTAAAAAGCTAGGAACAATGTCACATTCAGTATGAGAGCATTGTAACTGCAAGAAGAATTGTACTGATTTGCTAACTGATGCAGAGATGTTACATAAATAACTAAATTCAAAATGCTGAAGAACTGGAATGAGCATAGTTTCCACTTGACAGGACTTCTTTCTGTTGAAAGTGTACAGTGCCGAAGACCTCGCAGAGATGAGACAGTTTCTAATCTTTTCTTTGAAAAAACTTGCAGTGTTATGAAGGCTTTTTGACAAAGAGACAATTCTGCCACAGCAATGTCTCTCATTATTCTGACCTTATAATGGAATGTATAAACATGCAAACTAGCTACTATCAGGAATTCCTTAAAAATGAAGGTATGGTGAAAGATGATAAATGAGGTGAAACAGAAAACATTTTCATAAACTTTCAACAGAAACAGAGCGAAACATCTCCATTCACATCAAGTCATTTAAAGAACAGTCCAGTCATTACAGCATAAATAAAGCAGAAAAACTGTATTTACCTGAAGAACTCACACTCAAGATGATTTTCAAATGTTTCAGGAGACTCAGTATACTTCTTCCGTGTATATCGTAAAATATTTAATCCAAAATTTAATATCTTATGTGGTTTCCCTTGAGGTGATACATGCAGTACTAGTGATAAGTTTTCTGTAACTGTCAAAGCGCTAGAGGCACAGGTCACACGTGCAACAGATGGAAAGGAAAGATCAGAGGTTCAAAGTAACATTAAGAGAGAGAAGATTGAATATGAACTGCACCGACATAAAGCTGATGCAATCTATCAGCGTAAAAGACAATCTCGACAGAGAAACAGAAAGTTTCCAAATACAGAATTGATTCCGTGAGAAATCTTGCATGTCCAGACACCAGCACCAACATCGTCTATTATAAACGACAGGTTTCTGTATATATATTTACAATACATCGACTCTCAGACAGTAATGCAGTGTTTTATGTTTATCCTGAAACTATAGGGAAGAAAGGTTCAAATCAAGTAGTTTCGTTCCTGCAACATTATGTTACTTCGATTCTGGATCCTGAGGTTAAACATTTGGAAACCATCTGTGACTCATGTGGTGGTCAAAACACAATCTTTTCAGGTTCATCCATTGTCTTGTCCATCATGCAAAGCATTTGGATCAGTTTGTGTGACATTCGCAGTAAGAGGACATTCATATCTGGAAAGTGACAAAGACATGAGCCTCATCAGACGTAAAACAAAAGCTGAGCTCCCACAGGATTGGACGGACATAATGAAAGGTGGGAGAGCGAAACCCACTCCTTTTCAGCTTGTTGAAGTTGATGGCTCAATTATACGTGACTGGACTGATTTCTTGCACCCGAGGTACCGACCAAAATGTCCATTCCAATCGCGAATTATTACGGAGATTAAGACAGAACCTCACAATCCAAGGCTTATCATACACCGTGACACTTACAACGGATCTTGGATCACATCAGTTGTTACTGCTCCTGCTGGACGAATGGAAGAGGAACCTGAACTTGCAGAAGCAGAGTTTTGTTCCCTTCATCCTGTTACAAAGGTAGGGTGGTAAAGACTTTAGTCACAGTAATTAAATGAAACTAGAGCATATCAGTGTGTGAATTAGCAGGTCCTGCTTTATTATAACAAACCTATTAAGATACCGTTCTTATAAGTGGTCGCATGTACAATGTTCCAGGACTGCTACCTATCAGCAAGGAAAAGTATCGAGATCTGTAAGAATAAAGGTGTTATGTGACACAGGGGCCCAAGAGTACTATACAAATATTCATTTCCGGCAGTGTATTTACAAACACATTTTGTGTTATATGTTTGTAATAAGTAAAAAGTGAGAAATGAAGACTGTGGTTATAAGACTGTGATTTATGCTGATAACTGAAACTACATCCTATTAACTATATTTTTAATGTATGTGGTGTAAAGATTAATTGTATAAGTGTTTGCAGTTGTATAGCAGGTTATTTAAAGATACAAAAGTTGAAACATGGGCTTATTAATCATAATTTACATGTGTTCAATGAAAACAAAAACAGCATATTGATAAACAGTATTGTTCCTAAGACCTGATTAGTCATGAACATTCTGTATAATAATTACCACACTCAAAGACGAATAGAACTTTGTCAAGGGGTTTTATAGTGAAGTTATCATCCCAATATCACATTACATTCTTTTATAATCTTATCAGTACATTATAAAAAAAGACATTCAGTGGAAACAGTTTTTTAATTTGAGAGGGCTTTTGACACCGTTCTTCACAAGCGACTTCTTATTAAACTACGTGCATGTAGGGTACCGTCTTAGTTCTTGACAGGATTCTTCATTTCCTGTCTGAAAAGTCGCAGTTCGTAATAACTGACGGAATGTCAGAGAGTGAAACAGGAATAATATCTGGCGTTCACCAAGGAAGTGTTGCAGGTCCTCTGTTGTTCCTTAGCTACACAGATGATGCAGTAAACTATTTTAGCAGCGTTCTTAAATTGTTTGCAGATGATACTGTCATTTACAGTCATGCAAAGTCATCAGATGTTTAAAACTACTACCAAAATGATTTTACACTATACAGATATCTAGTCTAAAAGTGGCAATTAACTCTAAGTAATGAAAAGTGTGAAATCATCGACATAAGCACTAAAAGAAATCCGAAATATTTCGGTTGCACCATAAATCTCACAAATCTAAAGTCTGTAAACCCAATTACTTACGGATTATAGTTACGATTAACTTATATTCGAACGATCACGTAGATAGTGTTATGGGGAAAGCAAACCAAAGACGGCGATCTATTGGCAGAAAACTTAGAAAAGGTAACAAGTATACTTAAAGAGACTACTTACTCTACGCTCGTCCGCCCTCTTCGGGAGTATTGATGAGCAATATGGGATCCGTATCACATAGGATTCGGGGAGAACATCGATAAAGTTCAAAGACGGGCAGCTCGCTTTGTATTATCGCGAACTTGGGTGGCAGTCATTTCATTGCTGCAGGTTCTTCTCATTAAATTTCAATCACCAGCTTTCTGCTTTGTGTAGGAAATATTTCGTTGGCGCCGGCGTACACTGGGAGAATTGATTATAATAATAAAATAGGAGAAATCAGAGTTCGCACAGAAAGATTTAAGCATTCGTTTTGTCCCCGCGCTGTTCGTGCGTGGAATGGTAGAGAAGTAATTTAAAGGTGGCGCTGTGTACCCTCTCCCCGTACTTAATTCTGAATTATAGAGTGATCATGTGAAAGTAGATGTAGACGTGGATGTATATACTACCTAATGTAATGGTTTTATTGTAGAATTCTATCACCTGGTGTCTTCTTTTTCTACGAGAAGCTTTTCAGAATGTTTTCTCCACTGTGCAGTAGATAAACGTTATAAGAGGGCTGTCCAGAAAGTAAGGTACGATTGGTCGCGAAATGTAAACCACTGGGAAAATCCGGCAAAGCTTTGCACAGAGGTGTTGGGCAGTGTCTGTAGTGTGCCCGTCGATCGTGTCGTGTCGCTCTTTTCTGTTTTGAGTGAACAGTGAACACGAAGATGCGTGGGGAATAGCGTCTCCCGCCAAGTATGAGGGCCCGGTTAGAGATTTCGCCTGTGTCATGCATCCCACAAAACACAACTGTCGAGCAGTTCCTTCTTCACGCCAATTCTCGGCCGCACACTGCAGGGGCAATGAAGACGCTCCTGCAGCGTTTCCGATGAGAAGTGTTTGATCACCCATAATAGAGTCTGTAATTGCCCCTGAGTCTCACATGAACCGCTGGCTATGAAAACAACATTTTCCACAGACAACGAGCTGCAGACCAGTGCAAATAACTGGCCAAAAGCACAGGCGGCTGCTTTCTATGACGAGGATATTGGAAAGTTGATACAACACTACGATAAAACTGGAAGCTGGAGCGGCGACTATGTAGAGAAGTAGGTGGAAGGTGTACCTAACTGTTGCAAATAGAACGTTTCTGGTTTTCACTGTGGTTTCCATTTCGCGACCGATCGTAACTTACTTTCTGGACAGCCTCGTATTGACGATGGGGTATCTTCTTCGTCGTCTTCCGTGCATCCGACGATATCCTACATCCAAGCGAACGCTTTATTCCCTCACGTAATCTTACCCATGTGTTTCTTACACTTTCTTGCTAATTTCTTAGCTCTCTTGTTATGTACCTTATACACTATTTGAACAAAAGTATCCGGACACCCCCAAAAAACATACGTTGTACATATTACGTGCATTTTGCTACCACCTCCTGCCAGGTATTCCATATCAGCGACCTCAGTAGTCATTAGACACCGTGAGAGAGCAGAATGGAGTGCTCCGCGGAACTCATACGTCTGTACGAGAGATTTCCACACTCCAAAACATCACTAGGTCCACTGTTTCCGATGTGATAGCAAAGTGGAAACGTGAACAGGCACATGCAACACAAAAGCGTATAGGCCGACCTCGTCTGTTAACTGACAGAGACCACCGACACTTGAGGCAGGTTGTAATGTGCAATAGGGATATATCTATCCAGACCATCACACAGGAATTCCAAACTGCATTAGGATCCACAGCAAGTAGTATGACAGTTAGGTGGGATGTGAGAAAACTTGGATTTCATGGTCGAGCGGCTGCTCATAAGCCGCATATCACGCCGGTTAATGCCAAACGACGCCTCGCTTGGTGTAAGGAGCGTGACGTATCACGGTACACAATGTGGCGATCCGATGGCAGGGTGTGGGTTGAAGAGCAATTCGGGGATGCGATTACATCTTTCAACACGATTGAGCACCTGTTCATAGTACACCATCTGTGGCGGAGTGATTACACGACATTAACATCCCTGTGATGAAATGCACAGAGTCCTAACGCGTTTGGGATGTTTTGGAACGCCGATCAGCATCGATACCTCTCCTCTGTGTAGCACTCCGTGAACTATGGGCTGCCATTCCCCAAGAAATGTTCCAGCGCCAGATTGAACGTATGCCTGCTAGAGTGGAAACTGTCATCAAGGCTAAGGGTGGGCCAACACCATGTTGAATTCCAGCATTACTGTGTTCTAGTTGTTATCAGTTTCTGCATCAGAGGTGGCGCTCTTCTTGTCAATGTCCTCAGGTACCTCAAGCATTATGAGGCACTGGAGGGTTGGCGGGCATCGCTGAAACAAACAGTCTTCGGTTATACAGGTGTTTTCTATCTTAAGTTTAAGATGAGTGTTATAACCATTAAAATGACCGGTTGCTGAAATAACCGTTTTCCAGTTGAATTGTTATTTTTATTTCTTGTTATAAACGTTGTCATTAAAAAGGCTGAAAAATTCTAAGATTGTCTCAGATTTTTACATTATATATTTGTTTTATTAATAAAACCACATTTTCCTGCTGCCACTTTATTTATTTTTCCCATATGCGTTTCGCCTCTTTCTTGCTCTAAGGCATTATCAGTGGGGTCTATGACGATACAGTTTTGTTAATTCTCGGTTATCAAACAGTTGACGTGGCGATTTTTTTAAAAAAAAATAATTTAAGATTTGCTGTGATCTGCATTTCTTCTCATCTGATGTGGAGACATATATGCACAATTTTGAGTTATGAACTTTTCCACACTGTTTACAATGTTTCTCCTTTTTGTGGTGTACTACTATGTTGCTACTCAATATAACTATTTCTTCGGACACAGTGCTTTTAGCAAGATAAGTATTGTAACTTTATCACGTGTTTCCTCCTCTTTGGTGTGTTTGCCTACTTGTTGCTAACCTAACGAACTGTTTGCACAAAACCAACTATTCATGATGCTTGTATCGTGTGTGTTCGTGAGAAAGAGATCTGAATAGTATATATATATATATATATATATATATATATATATATATATATATATATATATATATAATGTGTGTGTTGGTAAGAGGGTTGGTGGTTTGAGTTGTAGGGTGCTGAATATGAATGTATCAGCTGTTAGCAAATGATTGAATGCTTCGGTGACAGCTCATTGGACTTTTCGTTTAACATTGTGCAGAGGGGTTCATGGATAAGTCAGAGTAACGATATTTAACGTTATTGTTATTATATTGGGTGGCATTGTTATATTAAACCCCTTTGGCAGCGTTGTTCCGTTATTTTATCTCTTAGTACAAACAATGAATCGTTTAGCATGTGTACTTGATGATTCGACAGGATTTTTCTTTGTCTTCGGTTTTCTGTACGTGGCAGTTTTCTTGCAGGGTTAGCAGGTGTTATGTGTTGTTAATTCTAATTTTTCGCGTCTTCTTCTGTAGTAATTGGTTTGTGGTAATGTTCCCCTAGGTGTCCTACAAATGTGGAGTGGTTTGTCCCGTATTTCCACACTCTCATTTGTTCTTTGTATGCGACATCAAGTGTTATACATGTTTGTCCTATGTATTTGCACCCACAAGTGTTACACTCTAGTTGATATATAAATGCTTTCTGATATGTGTGTCTGGTTTTTGTCAGTTGTAGGGTGTATTTTTGTATAGAATTGTCTGTTGTGTATGCTATGTTAATTACCTGTCTTCGGAAAATGTTGGTGATTTTGTGTGGGTTTGTGTTTGAATGCCATTGTGTACCAACTTGTGTTTTCTTTCATCTTTTTCGGATTATACTGTGAAGTTCTTATGGGACTGTGTGTTTGTGTTTGATTCTGTTGTGTGGTTGTCTGTAGTTTCGTCCTTTCTGCTTTTATTTTTCTTTTAATTTTGCTGATTAGTTTAGTGACTATGTTACTGTTGTAGCTATGGTTTTGTGATATCTGCATTATTATGTCCAATTCTTTTTTATAGTTATCTTTGGTGAGTGGCACTGTGTTGAGTCTGTGGAGTATGTGTCGAAGTGCTGCTTGCTTTTGTGAGTGTGGGTGATTTGAGGATTGGGGAATAATAGTGTCTATTGCTGTGGGTTCATAGTAAATTTCAAACATATGATTTTCTTTTTGTTTGTTGATGGTTATATCCAGAAAGTTAATTTGAGTGTTCTGTTCTTTCAGTTGTGAATTTTATATTCTTATGTATCTTGATGTTAGTATGTAATTTTTCAATTTTTGTTTGTGGTTCATGTATCACGTAAAGGATGTCATCTATATATCTGAACTAATACACTATGTTGTATTCTTCTGCTATTATTTTTGTGAAAATGGCCTGTTCATTGTGGTTTATAAAAATATTTGCTGCTCCTGAAACTGGGGACCACATTGATAATCCAGCTTCTTGTAAATTAAATTCATTATTGAATTAGAAGTAATTTTGTTCTCTGATGAGCTTTATTAATGTGTGTATTTCCTTAATCTGTTCATCAGGGAGTTGAGTATGTCCTCAGGTTCTTATCTACGATTTCTATTGTTTCTGGTACTGGTGTGTTGGAATACATGCTTTCTACATAAAGTGAAAGAAGTTTTGCTGTGTCTGGGATTTTTATATCTTTTGTTTGTTGTATTAGTTGTGCAGTGTTTTTAATGGTTCTGTCTTATTGTACTTTGAAATTTTCAGTCAGTAATTTTAACATGTATCCTACACGCTCAGGTCACGAGTCCGTTGATCTTGAGATCGGGCTGCAAAAAGCTAGTAAGGTGGCTAACGCCTTCTGCAACACGAAAAGGCCAGCCAAATTTCAGTCAGGGCAGCAGTCGCTTTTCAATGAACACACGAATAATTCAGCAGATAATACCTCAAACTACATTATTTTTACAAAAATATGCCTAAGAAGGCACTCGTAGCACAGTTCATTTTAGCAGCACTTCTAGTCCTGGTACATTCAATACACTGGAGAAATTACATTCACAAACTAGGTCACATATTTTCTAGTCTGTTCTTCTATGCTTTGCACACAGCGTCACCATCATTTAACGTCATCCTGTACGGTGCGTAACTCCGATCATAATCGTGAAGCCCGCAACGGGAACTGTTCCGTGGAACACTCGAACCCGACTTCCTTAGTCAGCCTAAATAACTTCACTCATCTCGCATTCTTGGTGAACGCCGAAGATTCACAATGCGATATGTCTAAATATCGTTATTGTAATGTTAATGAAACCCATTATAAAAATTACCCTTGGAGATGACACCATATGACTGAGAGAATATTTAGCATGATAGACAATGAAATCTGAATTATACTTTCTGAAATATTAATAAACGATAATTAGAGATTTTGCGTCCTGGCTCCTTTTGTAGCAGCCAAATACATTATTCTCCCGCTAAACTGGCACAATTTCTCGCGGACTTGGTGCACACTGTACCAGCTGTTGTCTGCGTCTCACCCCAATTCTTGCGTTACACCTCGGCTAATGCAACCAAACAATTAAGTGAACCTTGGGGTCGGGTACTATGGTTCCAGACCCAGAAATGTCACATATGCGCCATAGTTTAGTACGTGTAGCGGCTGGAAGCAAGAACCAAGTAACTGAAATGATTAAAGTATGTCTGTTTCTGTGTAGCAATAAATCTGTAAAATTGGGGCGTTTTTCTGTCTGTTTGAACACGCGTCTCCGATACTACTCTACGAATTTTTATCGGCTTTCCGCAGGTAACTTGCGAATAATTTGGGACACCATATAAGCTTTACTTCATTAAAATTGTTTCGCAAAGAAAAAATAATGTCCTGATTTAGAGTTTTACTGAAATCGTCCTGTCTATCTATTTGAACAGGCTAACCTCCAAAACCAGAAGACTAATTTTCACAGGTAACCTGAGGCAACTTGGGGCAACAAAATCTAAACACGGATAGAAAGTTACCTGAGCATAGTAGTTCGGATGTTTAATCATCACCGTTTAGTACACCATATAACCAACAGATGGCGCTGTTTGTTTCGTAGGACACCAAAGAACCATTTAATGGCGCTCTTAGTATTTTATCTCATTGACAGAAGTATTATCAGAAGTTTGGGCACTATCACAATTAAGTTCGACGAACTTATCCTTACCAATTCAAAGTAACAGCGAATTTACTTGGCTAGAATATTCGGGTTTACTGATTTCCCTCTGTGCCTATTCATTTCATTCTTATTTCGTTTTGTTTGCAAATAAAAATGCCTAGTATTTAGTCGAGTCTTTGAATACACCGGAACAGCAAGAAGGCTGAGGACTAAGAAGTCTGAAGACTGCAATGAGAGTCGTGTGGCAAGACGTGCTGTGGCTCGAGAACATCAGGCTTAAACTCACTCTTTGGAAAGTCCTTCCGACAGTGAGCGTCATGCATTATTTTGCTCTTCACAACCATCATTCACAGAGGCTTGAAGTTACTTGTATCCAAAGTAATATCTTGGAAGCAGATATTGTGATGGGAAATGGCGGAGAAGAGTGGGGTTTTATACCCCGAATCCTGCTTATTCCTAGTAGTTTACAATTTCGCTTTAAAAACGAACAGTTACCGGTAAGTTTATTGAGAAATATTTGTAAAACAATTCTCCTTCTTCCTTTCCTCCTAGGCTAAAGCTTGTTTCCCTCAATACGTCTTAGTCTTCCCTGAAGTTGTGAATCCATCGTTTACTATGATGGCAAATATTTCTTTTACTAGATGGCGATTATTTCTTACGATTTTCACAATATTTCATTCACCCATCCTGTCTGTATGTTTGTTCATTTCATGTATTATGAACCCAGTCAGTAATGGAGTCCACTTTACATCATTTTCAAATGCACTCACATCTCTCTCTATCTCTCAGTGTTTCTCTGTAAGTCTTCGCAGAGTTACCATTTCTGTGCTTTCCAAAAGTTTTGTTTTTGCTGTTTCGGGTCTTGTCTAATCTGTGTACGCCGTAATTGATTCCCCTTATATTTCTTATATTCTTGTCTTTGTATTTTTTCCTGTATAGTTGTTTTTTCTAATTAGTATCATTTAAACAATCTGTCATTTTGTTTGCTTTTGTTACCTGTTCTTTCCGACATTTATATTGATGGACTGCTCAATACCAAGATATTAAAATTTTCCCGTCCACTTCCAGTTTGCATCTAATTGGTTCCACAGATGTTGTCATACATTCAGTTTTTTGAGCGGATATGGGCAAATGTTTTTTTTTTATTAGAAAACGATGCACGGAGGGCAGAGAAGGTCTTCTTTTAGTACTAGGAAGGGTCGCAAATTGATTGTGGTAGCGAAGATCGTTCAGATCGGCTACAAGAATTGCTGTTTGATGATAATGATGATGATACTTCGGATCAGATGGTGTTACGCATAATATTCATGAAAATGTAGAACCTGTCTTTAAAGGTTTGCCTCAAAATGAAGAGTCTGTCTTGTCTGACCACACTGGTGTGATAAAAATGAACGGAGATGCAGGTTTAACTGTCAAACATGTTAAATACCCTCTCAGTAGAAAGCTATCATTCACTTCATTCAGGAGTAATGTCTATAATAATTTTTGTTACTTTTATAATGACGATGTTCAGGGGAATCACTTCGTGCGTCTTCGGCATCCACCAAAAGCGAGCCGAAGAACTAATATGGACTGGCTAAGTCAGTCGGGAATCAGAGGTCTTACAGGACAGTTCGTATTTGGGAGCCACATCATTAAGATCTGAGCTGTTCGCCATATACATCTTAAATAATCGCTACTCTGCACGCAAAGAAAATAAGAGCAGAGGAGAAGACACGTAAGTTATTTTGTGAATGTAATTTCTCCAGTGCACTGAATCTATAGGAGTTTTAAGTCTACTCTGCATTTGTGTACTATCAATGTTTGACGATTACCTAGTCAAGAAACGATAGACACAGTGGTCCCTGAAGAGACAATACTATGTATCTAAGGAGTACGATTAGGCTGACAAATCAAATATTATTTGACAAGAAGCTAAACCTATAGTTGCAAAGATGTGTTTAAACGCAACCAGTATTCAAAATTGCATTTCACAACATACAGGTTGCTGTGTCGCTGTGTGCCCTTCCATTATTAGTCATCGAAGTGTAAATGTGGATTTTCTGTGAGGTGATTAAAGCACACTGGAATCGAACAGCTCGTGTCTATTTTCTGATAATGTGATCGCTGTAGCTTTTGATGTTGAATTACGCAGTGCAGACACATTGAAAATGACGTAGCATGTCCATGTGTTACCCGTGTCAAGTGTCCATACTGTTCCATTACACTGTGTTTTAACTATTCGCATAAGCGACATCGATAGATGGTAGGATAAGCACATATATGCATTGTAAAACTATTTTCTTCTGTTACTCTCTTAGCAAGAAAATTAGGTTTTGTGGAATTGATGGCTATACAAAGAACTGGTTTTAATCATGCTTAGCAAAAAAAAAAAAATGCAAATAGTCATGATGAACAGCTCAAACAGTGTTGCATGGGATGTGAATTTTAATGAATGGGAAGAAATCGTGGAAGGAGTTCCATAGGGGTCAATACTGATTCCAAACCTACTCTCTATGTATGTCAGTGACCTTCATGTTAACGTTTATCAAGTTGTATTCTTACTTGCTTAAGACAGTACTAGTGTTATAATAAATCTCATTACACAGACAGAAATAGAATAAAATGTTAATGACTTTTTCAAAGAATTGTTGAGTAGTTATCTGAAAAAGGATCCTCCCATAATTTTGGGAAATCGCACTGTATTGAGATCTGTAGAATTTCGGGAGTACATATTGATGAAAACTTGAACTGGAAGAAGCTTGTTTCTGATGCCGAGCAAACAATTACGTTCGGCTCTTATTATCAGATCTAGCCTCGGAAACAAACAAATCAATTTTCTGGTATATTTTACATATTCCTGGCTGATAATTTACTATGGATTAAGTTTTGGGGTAACTAACCACGTAGAAATACATTAGTGAATGCACAAAAGGGTGCAGTAGTGATAATATGTTGCGTTCACCCAAGGTCGTCTTATAAGAATTTCTGCAAGGGATTAAGCACTTAAGCTACGCCATTGCAAATTATATACACAAGGCCAATACCTAGAATACTACATGGAAAATCACCTTTATTGCCCATTATTAAATCTTTGAGTGGCTCAGAAACGAGTTCAATTGTGAGCAACAGAAGCTTCTGTTCGTGTGCCAAGTGGCACAAACTTTCTGACAGGGTCTCATTTTTAAATGTAAACTAAAATCATTTATTCTGGAGCATTATTTTCATTCCATGGACAAATTTTTATGTAAAAGCTTGTAGCATGTAAAAAATTAGTTTTTAAGTGTAGTTACATGTTTCGGACTGAAAAATTGTGTGTTCAATAACATTATCGCGAATCTCTCACTGAGAGCAAAGTCCAAAGTGATTGTAAAGTGCTCAGGTGACTCCTGTATGCAGTATAGCATGGGTAACAGAACGGACTCGCCAAATTACAGATCAATGTCGTGAACATTAGTTTTGTGAAGAATTCGTGAACGAATTCTATAGTCGAATATAATAGATTTACTTGAGACAGAAAAGTGTCTGTCCGCAAATCGGAACAGATTTAGAAAACATCGCTGGTGCAAATTTAGGCTTGTTCTTTTTTCACGCGATATGCTGCGAACCATGGATGAAGGGCGTCAGGAAAATTCCTACTTCCTAGACATGCGGACAGTGTTTCAGGTGGTGATCCGCTACAAACTGTTAGCGAAATTATGTGCATGTGGAATAGGTTCCAAAATAAGACTTCTACAGTAATACAGTCCAAAATTCATCAGAGACGATGGTATGATGAGGAGTGCCCCAGCGATGTGTAACACGCCGCCGCGATGGCCGTGTGGGGTTCTAGGCGCTGCAGCCCGGATCCGCGGGACTGCTACGGTCGCAGGTTCGAATCCTGCCTCGGGCATGGATGTGTGTGATGTCCTTACGTTAGTGAGGTTTAAGTAATTCAAAGTTCTAGAGGACTGATGACCCAAGATGTTAAGTCCCATAGTGGTCAGAGCTATTTTTGATGTGTGACACGACCGCTCTTGTTGTCAACATGGATAAATGATTTCACGGATAGGGTGAGCAGCGATCTGCAAGTGTTTGCTGATGACGCTGTCGTATAAGGGAATGTGCCGTTAAGAGACGGTAGGATGGTGCAAGACGACAGTTGACTGAAGGATGATACAAGATGACAGACGGAATTCATATTTGAATTGATGAAAGCCCTAAATTTTTGCATATGAGCAGTAAAAACAATTCCTCAACTTTCAGAGGCAATGTTAGTAGTGTGCTGTTAGACACAGTTAAGTTGATCAAATATCTAGGCATATTGTTGCAAAGTGATGTGAAGTGGAACGAGCACGCGAACGTGGCAGCAGGGAAGGCGAATGCTCGACCTCTGTTTATTGCGAGAATTGTAGGAAAATGTAGCTCATCTATAAAGGAGACCAAGTACAGAACAATAGTGAGACACATTCTTGAGCACTGCTCGTGTGTCTGCGATCACCGCCTGATCGGACTAAAGGAAGACATCGAGGCAATTGAGACGCGTTATGCTAGATTTGTTACCGGTGCGTTCGCTTAATATGCGAGTATTGCGCAGATGCCTTGTGAACTCCAATGGGAATCCCTGGATGGAAGACGACGTTCGTTTCACGAGACGCTATTGAAAAAGTTTAGAGAATAGTGATTTGGTGCTAACTGTAGTGCGATTTTACTGCCACCAACGTAGATTTCGCGTAAGGACCGCGAAGCCAGACAAGTAAAATTAGGATTCACACGGAGGCATAAAGACAGTCGTTTATCGCCAGCTCCTTTTGCGAGTGCAGCAGGGGAGTAAGTGACTGGCAGCAATACGGGGTGCCATGTGGCGTGCGCCGTACAGGTGCTCGCATACTATGTGTACAGAGCAGATCGGCGTAAGGTCAAAGTCCAGTTGGAATTGGAGAATTAGGATCAACACTGAAATATTGTTCACTAATGAGATTTTTCTACGTAAAGACCAGTTAGAGTTACGAAACCATTAGTAATTATATGCGTATTTAATTTTTTTTTATGAACAGTCTCGTGTAGGCATCTCGTCCCGGACATCGGGGTGAGATGAGAGTTACATTGCAAGGAGATTTCAGCACTAGTTTTGCGCATTTATGATACAGCATAGCAACCTAAGTAATTCAGAAAGCAAATTTATTACTTTTGCGAGGAACGGAATACAAAATAAATATATAAATACATTTAAGAATAAGCAAATGACAAGAAAGCATCCAAATGAAATCAGAATTCATTTGCACGGTTATTACACATGTTTTCTTCCTCTGCACAGGTTTCATGCAACCATTTATTCCAAATGACACGCTGAATCCAATCCACCTGTGGCCCATTTTTATCGTAGTAATTCTCGCCACACTCAGCACAATAATCACTGTCCTTTGCTGAGTCACTTTGTTCGCTAAACTTAAACCGACCTGGAGTTGATTTTTTTTGCTTTTAATTCGCTGTGACCTAGCTCTTGCAGCTTTTTTTCGGTTCCCTTCTGTGAGAACTTCAGCGGTTTTCTTTCTCCGCTTAGATGGTAATGGATCGAAGACAGGCATAGGAGTAAATTCCCAGAACGATGATCCTGCCATTGGCTCATTATCAACCTGTGCTCCAAGTCTTCTATTGGCTTTCTGTGGGAGAACAACCTGAGCACATCCTCTACAGTTGGTGTTACACCCTTCATTCCTGTGTGCCACACTAGTAGCAACCAGATCAGAAATTTGAAATGCCTCCTCTGGAATTGTTTCAGGGACCTATGGGTACAAGCCACAAGCTTCAAATTCAAAATGAAAATTGATTGAACTGCAACTTTCTTCCAGGTTTCGCTGAGGAAGTCTGGAACTGGACTTTACGTCCAGGATGACACAATGTCCACTTTCACATTGTCCTGTAAAAAGCTTGTTTCAGTGATCTGAAAACACACTTGTCAAGAGGCTGAAGGTAGTGTGTTGAATGCGGAGGTAAACAAATGATGATCATATCATTTTCTGTTGCAAGATCAAGCATATTTGGATAGTAGAATGTGAGGTGTGCCCACCGACAAGCAGAACTACTTTTCCTCGTTGTTTTCTGGGAATAAAGTGGCCTTTCATCCAACTCATGAATATGTGAGAGTTGACATACCCTGATCTCTCATTCATAAATACAATCGAACCTTTCGGAAGTCCATCTTCGCTTTCAGACTTCTTTCTTTTACCTTTTAAAATGCACGCTGGAGGAATGAAGTTGCCGTCAGCATTGCAACAAGGAATTACCGTTATGCTTTCGCCTTTTTCTTCGCAAGTTACTTGATACAAAGAAGGAGAACCTTTTTCTGTTATCACTTCGTCTGGCCTAGGATTCATCTGAAACCCAGTTTCGTCCATGTTGTACAGACGGCCAGGCTTATCCAGTAAAGAATTTGCTGTTAAGACATCCAGAACTAAAGAAAAATATACTGCAAAAGCTTCTCTATTCATTCCCATAGCCCTATCAATAGACCTTGTAGCTTCTTCATAGCTAGCTGTGGGTTACGGTTCAAAAAAGGACTGTAACGAGACCCAACCGGCCATTTGATTTTCTTTAGAAAATCTATGAGGAATTCCATTTGTTTCCGAAAACTGGATTACCAGCCTGCGAAGAGTTTCTCTAGTTGGTGGAAATCCACACATTTGCAACAGTCTTATGTAAGTGAGCAATTGTTTCTCATTCTCACACCAAGGCTACTTATAAATAAGAACAACAATTATAATGTGATAGTTATACATCACTGAGAAAAGTTTGAGGAATTAAAAAAGTGTAATTCAATCATTAATTTTTAAGGTGAATTAATATTTCAGTTAGAAATTATTCTCATTTTGTTCCATAATCAAAGAAAACATAATTAATAGAATACTGCTTACTTTATGGGCCAATGCCATGCTTCTTTTCATCTTTCTTACCCAAACGCCGTTTCAGAGTTCCATATGGAATCCCCTATTCTTGGGAAGCTCTAAAACAATTAATTTTACCAGTCCTTACATGTTCCATAGCCATTTGTAGTGATTCTTCAAACCACTGACACCTGTTTGAGGTTCTAACGTACGTTCGAGGCATTTCCTACGAAAAGAAAGTCTGTGTACCTGAGGGATACGATTCGGCATCTTATCCCGAGAAAACAGTTGCGTCTCTCCCGAGGGCCGGGGTGAGATGTCACTTACCATGACTGGCACAACATGGCCGTTGTGTGGCAACGGCGGATGGCAACTTGAACTACAGAGTATCTTCTACGCTCAACATGTGCAGAATTTAGCTCTAATACATTATTCAGACGGTCGTAAGCTCTTGAAAATAACTGTGCACTATTACGAAGGCGTCAGTTTTAGCTCTTACCTTGTATTTGTTGTTTCCAAAGGGGAGAAACAGGTTGGTGTGGCGATGTGTTGAGAGCCGGCGGAAATTCCAGCTTTAGACATCTCACCACAATAGGCACCTACCTCTCGATCTACTCTAGATGTAGATGTAGAACTAGACTCTAAAGGAATAGTTGATATGATATGCGAAACATGTAATAATTATGGAGGTACAGCCGTTGTGAATATAGTAAACGCTATTTGTCAATTCTGTGAAAAGTAAAGATATGTTTTTAATTGGGAGTGTTGCTAAATAAGTCTGTTTATGTGAATGTGTGGTATTTATTCTCTTGGACCTGTCCAAAAGAACAGACACTACACATTCATATAATTTGATAGGCATAGCTGGGAATGAACCCAACTTCTTCAGTATATGCGTAAATACGTCAGACCTACTGTGGCGAATCTCGGAAGAGGGAAAGTGGAGGAAATCGCAGGAGCTGCGGTAGGTGAGAGTGTGGGTCGGCCGAGCCGGGATAGTGTGTGCAGGTGCGATAGCGCTGGGTCCCACATGGCGCAGTGGTTACTGGGTCACCGCACGTGCCTAGTAAGCAGGTCCAGCGCGCGTTTGCAGTCGTCGACGCCGATTCCGCGTAATGTCCCAATGCAACTGATAGCAGTGATTCCTCCTTCCCCTTTCCTTTCCTTTCTTCCCCTTTCCAACTTCAATTCACATAAAGTTCTGCTTAATTAGTTACTCCTAGCGAGTTGACTACAAATTGAAAAATTCACTTCTGATGCTGCTGCTGAAATATGTCTCTCATTCTTTTTTTTCCTGAAATCGCTAAGGAAGTAGTATTTTCGAGGTTTTGAAACATAACGAGTGAGCGAGTAGCCAGAATTGATTAGGCAATAAAGGTGTCAAAAGTCTTAAAAATTTAGTGATAGTCCGCAGCTCGTGGACGTGCGGTAGCGTTCTCGCTTCCCCCGCCCGGGATCCCGGGTTCGATTCCCGGTGGGGTCAGGGATTTTCTCTGCCTCGTGATGACTGGGTGTTGTGTGATGTCCTTAGGTTAGTTAGGTTTAAGTAGTTCTAAGTTCTAGGGGACTGATGACCATAGATGTTAAGTCCCATAGTGCTCAGAGCTATTTGAACCATTTGATGATACACAAATATATGTTTTCTTTGTTACGATCAATTTCTATCAAAGCTCTTCGTTACGATATCGACATAAACAAATATTCAGTGAAATTAAAAAATCGTACCATACTTTGCTTCGATTATGCATACTATGAAGTACTCGCGTCCATACATGGTTCAAAATCCTTATAGAAGTCTGTATTCCATTTGTGATAAGCATTTTATCAATGCGCAGTGCTGACATGTAACTCAGACGAAGTTCTGATGCACATTTCATGTGTGGTAGCTTTAAGCATATTTCATGTTCTATGAGCAAATTTACGACCTATTCTATGCAGAGAAGTAATGATGTTGCTAATTTTTGTAATTTGGCTGTTACATTTGTTTATGCAGGGTTTGGCTGGCTCTGAGCACTATGGGACTTAACATTTGAGGTCATCAGAACTTAGAACTACTTAAACCTAACTAACCTAAGAACATCACACACATCCATGCCCGAGGCATGGCGACAGTAGCAGTCGCGCGGTTCCGGACTGAATGGCCTAGAACCGCTCGGCGACCGCGGCCGACTTATGCAGGGTTTCTTTTTGTGTATCGACTGTATTCTCCAATGGTATCAGCCAAAATGGACGGTCGATCATATTCTTTCTCAAAGATCTATCACCGTATCTCGACTGTCGGTACGTCAGAAGGCCATACGAAGAATCAGGACTCAGTTACGTGGAGTACAGGAGACCTCTTCTCCTTTGAATATGACAACTTCACGAGAGCAGCTGGTGGTAGAGAAACGGCCCTAGGATGGGCAAGTCCACATTAACAGGCGGCTGAACTGCAGGCCAATAACGCGTTCGACGGTGTCGCCACTACAGGTCAGCTGTCGGCGACTCGTTGTCAGGGCCGGACGGCTGGCTTTCCGCTGATACGGCGAAGGAAGCAAATATCGACGGGCGTTAAGTCACGCGATCACGCTGATCGAGCAATCAGTCCTGCTCTGTCCCTCTAGTGCTCACCGAAGCAGGCAGACGCGATGATGGCGTTAACAGTACTAAAATGTTCTGGGGCATCATCATTCTGGAACCAGAATTTTTGAGCCCAGCAAGTGATACTGCATCAAGCATCTCCCCCAGCCTGATCAGCAGAAATGCACGGTGAGCTGAACAAATTACTGCACTGAAAAAAGCACAGCACCTACTAAGTGGGACTTAAAGTGGTAATGACAAGAAATAATTTTCTGGACCTGAATTCTTCCTTTAATTACTTTTATTTTCTCAATGAAATGTAACTAAATTAAATCATCTCAAACAGTATATACGAATATTGAAGGCGAGGATATCAGAGGAAACCATGCCGCCACGGATTAATAATCACTTCTGAGTATTTGAGTATGACATGTATACCTCTGAGCTCAGCGCTTTTTATAGTGGTTGTGGAGCCCAGGCATAAATTACGGATGGTCAGTTGTGAGTTGACATGTCAGTAGTGAAGTGAGAAGAATGTCGCTTCATGTTATGTGTCACTGCAATTGTACCTTCTGTTCTGAAGTTAATGTTAAAGGTGTCTATTTCCATGAGTTGAAATAAGTGAGTTACAGAAGTCAAAAATGTGTAGAAGATATTATTTAGAGTTTTGTCCCAAAAGAGCCTTACAGAAAAAGAAGCAACAAGAAAATAAAGTACATACACGAGCACGGGGATGGAACTTTTACACAGGATCCTACGAATAATTTGTCCTGGCGCAACCACAAACTCCGGAACAAAGAGGAAGAACGAAAACAAGAGAAGGCGGTAAGGCGACGTCAGCCAGTAGCCCGCTGACAAGGACAGCGCCACGACAGGAGCGACCTCTGCGAGCAGCTCCTGCCAGCCTCGGCCGGACATTAGTGGACACTATTCGCAGAGTATTAGCACAGCCTCGCAGATAGCGCTACGATAACAGATAGTAGTGACCCACATCCATCGCCTGTTTGAACACTGTGTACAGCAAGAAAACGGACTTACGTTGCGTGTCGCCCATCGCTTCCGACACCATTGTAAATTCAAGGTAAATATTGTCGACTTACTTTATAAAAATAAAACTATTAATATTATTGGCTTGAATTGTTGTATAGCATTCAGAGAACACAGCATCCCTTAGGCACCCTATACGAGACGAGTGGGCAAGACCCAACACAATTTATATCATCACCTCTCACACAAAATAAGAGACACAAGGTACTGTCATAACTCAATAGCAACACTTATAATAACAGACAACTATTCTGTACAAAAAAATAATCGGTAGGTAGTCGATTTAATTTCGCTGCGATTGGGAAGTAAATGACGGAAGTGTAAAACTGTATTCACGGGTATTACAACTTCCATTTCAATACATTTTCTAACATATTGATTATTCCTTGCTACTGTAGTGTTATCTTGAAGCTGTGAGAAAGGAGGACAGGCGTTCCAAGGCGCGGAAGCAGAGACGATGCTGAGGGCAGACGAAACTAGGAGAGATATTGTTACATGAAGTAAACCGTAAGGGCAGAGCCTAGCGAAAATGTAGACGCCCCCAGAGGCGGTCCCAGGGCGTTAGTTACTATTCAAGGAATTAACATGTAAATTCATTTATCTTCTAGACGTTGTAGTAGATTGCCTCCGTTGAACTTTGTTACTAACAGGCACGTACTAGCGTACAAAGCCAGCTTCATACCCAGCCCTGAGAGCAGCAACGTCAGTAGGCTCACAAGGATTAATTAGAAAGACAGCGTAACTGTTGACCTAGCACTCCTTACACCACGGAGCCCGAGGGGCGGGGCTAAATGACGTACAACAATGATGTTGTAAGCCTTATTTGGCAGATCAGTTTTCTTTATCTTTCAGCTGAACAATGTTTATACCACATACTGACTTAGTGTAACTGCATTAGCATCCCCGCCTTAGCAGCAGTAGAGGGGACCTAACTGAACGGTGATTGGTAGGCGCCTTCAAGAGACCTGCGGGATTGGCTGAGTGGTTTTAAGTGGGAAAAACAGTGCCCCCACCTGACTCTTTAAAACCCCTAGATTCCGCATTTTGGCGGAGTTCTCAGTCAGACGATCTGGGCGCTGAATCCGCGCCCGTCGACCCCAGCCTCGGTCCAGCTCCGCGTTAAATCAACTCTCTCACTTGGAGTGCGTCAGTGAAGAGTGTCACATTCAGTATGTTTTGTTTTGCAACTAAGTTGGTGCCTTAAGATGCTGCTAGTGTAAGATACAGTGGTTAGCATCCACTCCTGGGACTTCTGCACGGGCTTCTGTTGTGACAGTGTTATTCATGCTTTTTCTAACCCTAGAAGTAGCCTCCAGTGTATTAGTTAGTCCTGTCTGGAATAAACAACTATTTCAAAACACTGTTTGTCCAAGAGTCTCCACAACGAATTCCCTACCGAGCCCCACCACCTGCATTTCTAGTAAATGCCTGTACCAGTGCTGACTCAGATAGAAGAAAACAATGAAATGACTTCACTCTGCCTTCTGCTCTGTACCGTACGGGAGCGCAGACTGACTAGTAACCCCTTTTCCCCTCTCCCATCGATGTCAGGACACGACAATTTAAAAGTGGATGTACACTATGTGATCAAAAGTACCCGGACACCCCCAAAAGACGTGTTCTTCATATTAGGTGCATTATGGTACCACCTGCTGCCAATTACGCCATATCACCGACCTCAGAAGTCATTAAACATCGTGAGAGAGCAGAATGGGGCGCTCCGCAGAACTCACGGAACGGACTTCGAACGTGGTCAGGTGATTGGGTGTCACTTGGGCTATGCGTCTGCACGCGAGATTTCCACATTCCTAAACATCGCTAGGTCCACTGTTTACGATATCACAGTGAAGTGGAAACATGAAGGGACACGTACACCACAAAAGCGTACAGCCCGATCTCGTCTGTTGAGTGACACAGACCGCCGACAGTTGGTCGTAATATGTAATGGGCAGACATCTATCCAGTCAATCACACAGGAATTTCAAACTGAATGAGAATCCACTGAAAATACTATGACAGTTAGGTGGGAGGTGAGAAAACTTGGATTTCATGATCGAGCGGCTGCTCATAATCCACACATCACACCGGTAAGTGCCAAACTAGGCCTCGCTTGTTGTAAGGACGGTAAACATTTGGGTGACTGAACAGTGGAAAAAAGTGGTGTGGAGTGACGAATTACGTTACACAATCCTGCGATCCGATGACAGGGTGTAGGTATTGCGAATGCCTGGTGAACGTCATCTGCCAGCGTGTGTAGTGCCAACAGTAAAATTCGGAGATGGTGGTGTTATGGTGTGGTCGTGTTTCTCATGGAAAGGGCTTGCACCCCTTGTTGTTTTGCTTGGCACTACCACAGCACAGGGCTACATTGGTGTTTTAAGCTTTTTCCTGCTTCCTACTGTTGAAGAGCAGTTCGGGGATGGCGACTGCATCTTTCAATACGATCGGCCACCTGTGCATAATGCACGGCCTGTGGCGAAGAAGTTACATGGCAATAACATCCCTGTAATGGACTGGCCTGCACAAAGTCCTGACCTGAATCCTATAGAACAGCTTTGGAATGTTTTAGAGCGCCGACTTCATGCCAAGTCTCACCGACCGACATCGATACCTCTCCTCATTGCAGCACTTCGTGAAGAATGGGCTGCCATGCCCTGTGAAACCTTCCAGCACTTGATTAAACAGCCATGCGATTTGTCACGATTCTCGCGGCTCCCCCCATTGGAGGTTCGAGTCTTCCCTCGGGCATGGGTGTGTGTGTTGTCGTTAGGGTAAGTTAATTTAAGTTAGATAAAGTACTTGGTAAGTCTAGGGGCCGATGATCGTAGCAGTTTAGTCCCATAGAAACTTACCACCACCACTTGATTGGACGTATGCCTGCGAGAGTGGAAGCTGTTACCAGGGCTAAGAGTGGGTCAATACCATATTGAATTGCAGCATTACCGATGAAGGTTGCCAAGAACTTGTAAGTCATTTTCAACCAGGTGTCCGGATACTTTAGATCACATAATGTATGCACTCATTTATATAATTAAATAATACCTATTTATTACTCACTTTGTATAATTTAATTACATTTTTATTACATGCTGGTACATCTATCGCGTTGTAAACAACCACTTAAAAACCAGCAGTTCACAGAAGCTACTTTTGTTTTCATTGTGTGGTAGTTACCGCTTTTGGGTATTCAGACTTCCATGTACATTTACAGTATTAAAGTAGAAAGCACGCTTAATGTAGGCTTCATCTGTGAATAGCACTGTGTGTGTGTGTGTGTGTGTGTGTGTGTGTGTGTGTGTGTGTGTGTGTGTTTTCAGGATCATTAGAGGATCATTACCACACTGAAAAAGAAATCGCAGCAGAATATCCATGGATCTGGAGTTTCTAGTGTCTGCACCATCTGAAGATGCCACGCGTGTAGGTTGTGTGGTGTGCATCACTAACATGCAGCACAGTACGTGTAGTGGTCGTCAGTTCACTACTAGACCATTTCGGCAATACCCCCGAAATTACGTGTACTCGCATCACTACTTCCACCGCCACCGTTCTCAGGACAAACGTCCTTTACATGTGGAAAAGGTGCATCGGGACTAGGCCAACTCTTGTTCTTAACTTTCCGAAATTATCTTCCAGTGCCTGTAAAGCCCAGTTCAAAATCTATAGTGTTTGGTGATCTTACAAGCATATTAAGCAGTGGTTTAAATTCGGCCTCAGCAGACGTTGTTCAGATGGTAGCTAATGACACCCTGCAGCAGTTTGTTTCGCACCAGATAAGTGACCAGGGGACTGAGTGACATGTGACCTTGGAGGACGTGTACACGCCACCTACTCGGATGAGATACCTGGCGGAGTTTTAAAGGGGCCTCGCAGTGAGTGTCTACTGGACCAGCAGGACGACTCGTGTAACAAACAACTAGATTTGTTAGGCGTTTGTATGTGACAGTGGCCCGTTGTTAATCTGCGAGGAACGTGAGCTCAGGCATACATATAGTAATCACTGAAACAATGTCACATACCCTCTTATTACGTGAAATTCGATTTCGTCCCCCCCCCCCCCCCCCCCCCCCCTCCTGCCCCTCTTCTGTGCACTTCAGTTTTTTTGCCAGGCTGTACATATAGACACGAAATTGCTTGGGAAACACAGTGAAGTGCGATAGATTGCCTGTCCAGTGCACTCACAATGAATGGAATTTGCTATGATGTTGGTTTCTACTATGCAGAGCCTCAGAAGTTGGACTAAGGCGTGAAAATACGAAGATACCAGGGGCACGTGCCGACACATTTTCTTTTTATATACGAACGACAGGCGGTGCCGCAGGGAACGCAGAGCGGACTGGAAGATGCGATCGATGGGGTCCAAAAGACTCAACAGTCCAACCGCCTGGAGTGCTGGGGTGGGAGAGGGGCGAGAAAGGGAGGGGGGAAGGTGGGCGGGGGAGAGCAGTGTGTCAGCTGCAGCGCAGAGCCTCAGGGGGCCTGCCGGCGGGGGGCGGCTCTGCCGGGGGCGTGTGTGCCCCACATAGCGCGACGTGTCACGCTGCCTGCGGCTGGGGTCACGGCCGCCCCCTGCTTGATGGAGGACTGGGTGGCGAAGCCGTCGCGGAGACGTGTTTTATGACGTCACGGCAACGCGAACCGGTAGCCTCTTGATGCAAGATCGATTACTATGGGTGCTACTCGCAGCACTTGAATCCATTGGCTTATACAGTCGACTGTGAGCCGTTCGGTGTCAGGTTTCAAGTCCGTTATTACATTGCTCGTTGTGAGACGGGCCGAGTAACAATAGCTTCTTGCTAGTGTTTCTTCTTCTCTGTTAGCAGATGGCATGACATGTTACATGTTATTGGAAAGCCGAGTAGTCGATCTATTTAGTGATGAACCAGACACTCGATTTCTTTCTACATTTTGCGACTTGTAAGAAAATTTGGTGGTGTACAAAACACTCGATTTCTTTCGATATTTTGCGAATTGTAAGCAATCAATTTCATGTTTTGTTAGTTCTGTCCCCGCAATCCCATCAGTGAAACACCCTCCAGAAATTGTGTAGTGTGTAAAGCAAGGAAGAACGAAAGTGATACACAGTATGAGTGATAGCAATGTCTAGTGGCGTTTCAAAATGCCTGTAACTTTCCGAATATACCACACCAACAAACACTTCTGATATAGTATTACCTTCACTCCTAACGCCTCCAAAAAATAGAAAGGATAGATTTATAAAGAATTTGTATCAGAAAAGTATATATGATATTGAGAAAAGTGTGTTGGACAAATATGCTGCCTTTCGTAAACTGAAGTAGTAAATAGAGGGTCGCCGCTCGGGGTAGCCACGCGGTGTAAGGAGTCTTGTCTCGGTCCGCGCGGCTCGCCCCGAAGAAGGTTGAGTCCTCCCTCGGGCATGGGTTTGTGTGTCGTCCTTAGTGTAAGTTAGATTAAGTAGTGCGTAAGCTTAGGAACCGATGACCTTAGCAGTTTGGTCCCATAAGACCTTACAACAAATTCCCAAAAATTTAAATGCAGGATCGCCTGTGAGGAGAAATATTAGTAAGTCAATGGTTTAACCATCAACTCCAAAAAAGTAAAATCACATAATAATTAGTCTATATAATTGTAGGAACACATCTGCATCACTGGTACACCATAAAATTCTTGCATCGCAGTTCGCCGCTAGCGGAGACAAATTGAAAATGACGCAGCGCACTTTCAAAGTTGAGTCCCATGTGGTAATCCACGTTCAGCATTTTACTGGTATCAACCCTACAGAAATCCACGCTGAACTGGTCCTAATGTACAGAAACAGTGCGGCATCTTATGACAGATTGGTTAGGCGTTGTAGACGTATCCAGTGTGGTCGAAGGAAGTGGTACACTACCTTTCATGTAAAGAACCATGAATCCAGTTCCAGTACATTGCATTCCAATTTGAACGTGACAAATGGTGGCCTCTGGCTCCTTCGAATCCTCACACCTGTTCGAAAAGCCCACTGAGCTACAGCAGCCTATAATGCATTAAGCCGCATCAGACCTAGCAGCGCTTCTGAATTCATTGATTTATCTGCAGTAAACCGGCATAAAAACGAGGTTAGTCTCAGAAATTGCTTTTAGTTCTCGACAGTTGCTCTTGTCGTCTCAGAAACTGGTAAAACCATTCGCATTAATGAGATGACCCAACCACTTGATTCTTTCCAGAGTCCTGTCACGGTCGTCACTTTATACTGCCTCTAGTAACTTTAAGTGCAACTAAATTGATATTGTTTGAATTTAGGCTTCTGGACGTTACTTACCATTCTTTGCATGAAAAACTTCAATTACATTCAGGAACGTAATAATCCTGAAAAGGGTCTTAAGATGCACAGCAACTCATTTTTTGTCTTGAAATTTGTATATCAAAGGGGGAAAATTTATCTTTTTCCTTTGAGTAAGTCAGGTACGGTGCAGCTCGCTGGAGAATCTTGTTGCCTGCTCGTTACTTAAGCTGAAAATTCTCGGTGACATCTGAAATCTTACTGCAAATGATTCCTCTCTTACTGCAGATCTATAGGTCGCTGTAGTACTTAGTATTATTTAGTTCAGTTTTGAAGAAAATTTATGACGAACACATCCCTTTCCTGTAAAAAACAGCTTTTATTTTGAATACAACACATTACCAACAAAAGTTTCGAACAAGTAGAGTATTATTCCATGCGTATTAATGAATTAAACCTCCATGACAAAATTTCCGCAATGGAAACATTGACAAAGATTCACTCGCTAACAAATCCACTGCTCTGTTTAACATGTAGCATGAAAGTGTCCTCTGCATTCCACCGTCCCTTTTAACATAAGAAAGTCAAGCTTACACGTAAGCGTTTCTCCCTGACTTTCACTTAGAACGGATTTAATGGTTCTTCAGGCGAAAAGGGTTCTTTTCTCTCGGAATTTGAGATAAAGTGTTCAAAAATTATAAAGAGTTTGCTGATCTCGTTCGGTGTAATGAATACAATGCTAAAACATAAATATTTCAACAGGCCGGTCCAGATGAGTTTCTCAGCTACGTCACTATCGTGTACGAGTGCTGGGTGTGTCACTACGACTCCGAGACAAAGGATCTAAATAAGCACCGCCGACAAATATGAAGACCCAAAAGGCATTGGGCAAGGTGACACTGACTGTTTTTGGGGACTTTCATAGTATGGTGCTAATATGTTATGCTCGCAAGGAGCAAACGTTCACAGGAACGTACTAGCGTAAACTTCTAACGAAGTTACAGGAGGCTATTACGACGAAGCTTCTTGAGAAGTTGTTTGAAGGGATGTCCGCTTCACATCAACACCCCTTCAGCACAGAACATTTACACTTGCTGCTTCTTTCTGGTATCAAATTTTGACTCTGACTCTTGTAACCTTGAAGTGGCTCACTGTCACGTGAGCCGTTTTTACACAATCGATTAACTTTAACGTAACGTGTCGCCACCGTCTATGTTAGATGTCAAAGTGCAGTAACAACTCACGGACGGCAGGGGGCAGCACTAGCCCTGGAGGACATGCAAAGCGTGTCTGGGGGGGGGGGGGGGGGGGGGGGAGGTGCGGAACGCGGAAGACAGCGCAGTAGCTGTCGTACTGCGAAAATGGAGCAACTTACCTGAGGCCCAAAATGGCATGATCATTGGATTTCTGGCCAAGGGTGCAAGCATTTCAGAAGTGGCTGAGTCCGTAAACAGATCTCGTGCCACCATGGTTAAAGGATACAGTGCAAGGCATAATGACGCCATCAGAAACCTCGCCAAGGAAACTCTGGTGCACAATGGGCCATAGACTGTGGAGATTAGAGGGGAAGAGACGTGCAACTGTTCAGCAGCCGGCCGCCCAGATGAACAGATGAACGAGGGGCAACCAACGGCGACTCATATACGACCGTTCTGCGGACATTGCTGTGTACGGGCCTACGCAGCAGGCGCATGCTTCTTGATGACTGCTGTTAATCCCCTGCCAAGGCTGGGATTGCCACGCCAATATCACGACTAGACTTCCTCTGAGTGGTGGCTGGTGGAGTTTTGAGGTGAATCACTCTTTATGCTCATCAGATAGATGGTTGTTAGCGCGTATGGCATGAAACGTCTTAAAGCAAACACCCTTCAACAACCGTTGGAAGGACCCAGACTGGAAGGCATTGTCTGGTTGATCTCGTCATTGTGGAAGGCACAGTGGATCAACACAAATATGCACCTGTCCTTGGGGACCATGTCCACTCCTAAATGCAGCTGCTTTTCCTCAGCAGGATGGCATCTACCGGCAGGACGATGCAACGTATCACAAAGCCCGCAGTGTACGTACGTGGGTTGGAGAGCACCACGGTGAGTTTACCGTACTCCCACGGCTACCCGAACTCCGCGTGTTTAAACCCAATCGAAAATATATAGGACTACTCGATCGGGGATGTGCGTGCCATGGACCATCAACCTAGAGACCTCAGGGCAGCTGCCCACGACACTGGTGTCGACACTGCCCTGCCGGTACCCTCCAGACAAAGTGCTGATAAACCCGTCTCAAACGAGTACCCTGATCTTCGTATCTTCCGACCATGTGTTCCTGCCGCTTCACGTTTTTGTCAGACAGTGTACATAGCTACACGGTACCAATAATTGGTGGTGGTGCAGTGGTATGCTAAACTCTGCCATTCGGCCCAATGTGAGGCAGGAGATTCTCATTGATACTGCTGCAGACGTCTTACCAGTTCCCTTTAATAAGCATTACCTGAATAAAAGTACGAGCGAAACGGCATATGGGTTCCACAAACAAGACTTTAAGAAACTTATCGTGGATACATGTCTGCCCCCGTCCCTCCCAGCCCTTCAGTTCAGTCTTTGTACAGTCATAATAATGTCTTCTGTTCCGCTCGTTTCCTAGGTCCTTTTGTGCGTTTACCTTTCTCCCATACTAACTGTCAGCTTGTACCTCTCCAATCTTCTTGCAAAACATACAGTATTTGAATGGTTTCCGTGTCTCACAGCCACAGGTCACAACTGCTAATACACATTAATCATAAAATTTGAGCTTTAGACACATTAAAACGTTAGTTCTCAAAACATATATTTCTACAAAAAGTACCCCGGACTATCTTTACGTTCCTAAATACTATTCCTGTCCATCTTGTCGCAACAATAATTGCCACTGGTCGTAATTTTTTGTTTCCTGGCAACATAAATCTACAATTTTTGGATAACTGACGTATAGTCGACTAGTTCTATGTGTTCTTTACAAATGTTTGTCTAATAATTTACTGTGTCACGGTCGTTTAAAAAAATATAACACATTCAAAAGACCGATTTCAGCAAATAACTGCCATCTTCAGACGTCCGTACACCAGTAAAAACCTTCCTACGGATATACACTGAAGACACAAATAAAGTGGTACGCCTGCCTAATATCGTGTAGGACACCCGCGAGCACGCAGACGTGCCGCGATACGACCTGGCATGGACTCCCCTAATATCTGAAGTAGTGCTGGAGGGAACTGACAGCACAAATCCAGGAGCTGTCCATAAATCCAAGAGTACGACGTGGTAGAGATCTCTTCTGAACAGCACGTTGCAAGGGATCCTAGATATGCTCCGTAATGTTCATGTCTGAGGAGCTTGGTGGCCAGCGGAAGTGTATAAACCCAGAAGAGTGCTCCTGGAGACACTCTCTAGCAATTCTGGGCGTGTGCGGTGTCGCGTTGTCCTGCTGGAATTGACCAAGTCCGTCAGAATGTACAACGGATTCAGGTGATCAGACAGTATGCTTACGTACTTGGCACCTGTCACAGTCGTATCATGTGCCCCATATCACTCCACTCCACACGCCATTAAACAGCCTCCACAAGCTTGTACAGTCCCCTGCTGACATACAGAGTCTATGGATACTTGGGGATGTCTCCATACCCGAACCCGTCCATCCGTTCTATAGAACTTGTAACGAGACTTATCCGACCATGCAACATGTTTCGTGTCACCACCAGTCCAATGTCGGTGTTGACAAGCGTAAGGCTTTGTGTTGTGCAGTCATCAAGGGTACACGAGTGGGCCTTCGGCGCCGAAAGCCCGTACTGAAGGTGTTTCGTTGAATAGTTTGCACACTGATACTTGTTGATGGCACAGCATTGAAATCTGCAGTAATCTGCAGAAGGGTTTCATTTCTGCCACTGTGAACGATTCTCATCAGTCCTCATTGGTCCCGTTCTTGGAGGATCGTTTCGCGGTCGCACCGATGTCGGAGGTTTGATGTTTTACTGGATTCCTGATATTCACGCTACACTCGTGAACTCGTCTTCCGGGAAAATCCCCACTTCATCGCTACTTCGGAGATTCTGTGTCCCATCGCTCGTGCGCCGGCTATAATGTCACGTTCAAACTCACTTAAATCTCGACAACCTGTCATTGTAGCAGCAGTAACTGATCTAACAACTGCAGCAGACATTTGTCGTCTTGCACATGCGTTGCCGACCGCAGCGCCGTATTCTGCCTGTTTATGTAATTCTATAACTGAATACGCACGCCTCTACCAGTTTCTTTGGCACTTCAGTGTACAACAAATACAGTCAGGCGCTTTTAATACAACAGAGTCATCTGAAACACACAACTGAATGTGCATCACATCGTCACATGGTGAAAGGAAAGTGGAATAAGCACATGTGAAGCTACCAAGTACTTACCGAAACCGGTGATGTGAATATTTTATAAATATTTAAGTGATCGTTACGCAACATATTATCACATAAAAATTTACAACTAAAATTTTTCAATGAGTAAAGGAACAATTTCAGATAAGGAAATGCGACCCAAAATACAATTACCATCTGAAGTGTAATTGGATACCAAAGAATGTAGTGGTTTTTGTCGGGTCGTTAATCTCGTTCAGTGGTAGTGGTGCCACAACGGTTGGGAAGCTCTGCCGTATTAAATCTTCCACCCTGCGACGTGTTACTCGTTTTTACGTTACGTAGCGGCGAATGGTTTGGGCAGAATGCACTGCTAGCGCTACTCTAGCTGTGTGGGGTGCGTGTCGCAGCCGGCACACGTTAAAACTCCGTCAGGTTCGCTTCGGGCGGAAATTAACAGACGTGGCCGCTTGCCGCATAGCGGAATGACGTTCGTCCAGCCGCTCACAGTATGTGATTCAGTCTGCTGCTGGTAGAGCAGATGCATTAACAAAAAGTGATGGCGGCCAGTGTCTCAGTTTCTGTAACTGATGATGAGTGTTTCCCGTATGGTTTCAGGTTGTTAAATGAGGTGTTCATTCCATTTCGTATTCAATGTCGACATCATCTTCATGAGCTCCACAGAGGAAGTCGCTATTTAAGTCCACCGCTGTGTAACCTTCCATCCCCATTCGAACCCTTCTAGTCAGTATTTTACAAATATTTCTTTTCTCGGCGATTCTTGGGAGAACCTGTTCATTTCCCAACTTATCACACCACATAATTTTCAGCGTTCTTCCTTTAAACCACATCTCATACGCTTTAGTGGTATTCTTTTCAGCGGTTTCCACAGTTCATGCCGCGCGGAGTGCCCGCGTGGTTAGAGTCGCTTCCCCTCCCGCTGGAGATGCGAGTCATCCCTCGGGCATGAGGGTGTGTCTTGTTCTTAACATCAGTTAGTTTAAGTAGTGTGTAAGTTTATGGACCGATGACCTCAACAGTTTGGTCCCTTAGGAATTAACACACAGTTGAACAGTTCATGATTCAGTTACATACAGTGCTGTCTCTCGGACTGTCTCACATTTCTTCCTCATATTGAGGGGTATGTTTAATACTAGTGCACGTATTTTAATAAAGAGATTTTCTTTCCCTTTGCTAGTCTGATTATTTAATCACCTTTTCCTTCCTCCACCTCGTGTTACTTTGCTTCCAGGGTTTCAGACTTCCTTTACATAGTCCACTTCGTTGTTCCCAGTTTAGATCTGAGATTCACCACTAATTTCATTTCTGCTATTCATAGTTTTTAGTCTTCCTATGTACTGTGCTCATGAGAACATTTCTGTCAACCGGGGCTGTAATTCTTCCTTATTTTAAATGAGTTTTGTCGTCAGCGAATCTTACCATTGACGCCTTTTTCCCCTCACTTTTATTTCCATACCTAAGCACCTCCTTTATTTCAGTCATTCCTAATTCGATGTCAGGGTGATAGTAGAGGGGAGAGACTGTATCCGTTTTTAATCTTCAATTATTAGTTTTTTGATTTCCTTCTTCCCTCCATTGTATATTACCCTCCTTTCCCTACAGTTTAACATGCTTCTCAGTTTCAAAAATCTTGCTTCGTTTCATGAGGATGTATATCAGGGGCGTTTAGAAAGTAATGCAACACATTTTTTTTTCTGAAAGCAGATTGGTTTTATTCAGATTTCCAGCACTAAATATTATTCCTCACTCTTGCTTCATGAATAACCTCCCAACCATCGACGTACTCTTTCCCGACGAGTGCATTCTTCATTGGGCCAATGAAATGGAGGTTGGAAAGTGTTGGCAAGTTTTAGCGACATTTTTCAAATGCGTGTGAATACCAAACTACATAGGTCGACGGTCCCTAGCCTTCTTACACACTACTTAAACTAAGTTAAACTAACTTACGCTAAGAACAACACACACACACACACACACACACATGCCCGAGGGAGGACTCGAACTTCCGGCGAGAGGGGCCGCGCAGCCCGTGACAGGACGCCTCAAACCGAGCGGCCCCTCCGCGCGTCCTCGCGACCTTGTTACGATGAAGAAAAACGCCTCGCCCTACGACTCACCGTGCTTTTGTTCACTGCCAGCTCTCCGCAGACATTCTGCAAACGCATATGAATATCTGCGACGTCTGGTTTTCCCTCAAACGAAACTCCAGAACAGCTGTCTACAGACGCCATTGTGAATGGTACGTATAGCGACGCCACACAACGGATCACTATAGGGACTGAAGTGGGTATATTCCACAATGTTCGACAACAAATTTAGCATTTTTTCACCGGAAATTTACCGAGAAAAAATGTTTTAAATTACTTATTGAATGACCCTCTTATTAACATATTTCATTAGATTACTTTTCCACATAATATCACTCCATTAACTATGACCGACTGAGAAACTGACTGCCCAATGAATGTTTATCAGACTGCGAAATAATTTCCTTACGGAAGGTCGTGTATGGTTACATGAAGGTTAGTTAATCTACACTCCTGGAAATGAAAAAAAAAACACATTGACACCGGTGTGTCAGACCCACCATACTTGCTCCGGACACTGCGAGAGGGCTGTACAAGCAATGATCACACGCACGGCACAGCGGACACACCAGGAACCGCAGTGTTGGCCGTCGAATGGCGCTAGCTGCACAGCATTTGTGCACCGCCGCCGTCAGTGTCAGCCAGTTTGCCGTGTCATACGGAGCTCCATCGCAGTCTTTAACACTGGTAGCATGCCGCGACAGCGTGGACGTGAACCGTATGTGCAGCTGACGGACATTGAGCGAGGGCGTATAGTGGGCATGCGGGAGGCCGGGTGGACGTACCGCCGAATTGCTCAACACGTGGGGCGTGAGGTCTCCACAGTACATCGATGTTGTCGCCAGTGGTCGGCGGAAGGTGCACGTGCCCGTCGACCTGGGACCGGACCGCAGCGACGCACGGATGCACGCCATGACCGTAGGATCCTACGCAGCGCCGTAGGGGACCGCACCACAATTTCCCAGCAAATTAGGGACACTGTTGCTCCTGGGGTATCGGCGAGGACCATTCGCAACTGTCTCCATGAAGCTGGGCTACGGTCCCGCAGGCCGTCTTCCGCTCACGCCCCAACATCGTGCAGCCCGCCTCCTGTGGTGTCGCGACAGGCGTGAATGGAGGGACGAATGGAGACGTGTCGTCTTCAGCGATGAGAGTTGCTTCTGCCTTGGTGCCAATGATGGTCGTATGCGTGTTTGGCACCGTGCAGGTGAGCGCCACAATCAAGACTGCATACGACCGAGGCACACAGGGCCAACACCCGGCATCATGGGGTGGGAAGCGATTTCCTACACTGGCCGTACACCTCTGGTGATCGTCGAGGGGACACTGAAGAGTGCACGGTACATCCAAACCGTCATCGAACCCATCGTTCTACCATTCCTAGACCGGCAAGGGAACTTGCTGCCCCAACAGGACAATGCACGTCCGCATGTATCCCGTGCCACCAACGTGCTCTAGAAGGTGTAAGTCAACTACCCTGGCCAGCAAGATCTCCGGATCTGTCCCCCATTGAGCATGTTTGGGACTGGATGAAGCGTCGTCTCACGCGGTCTGCACGTCCAGCACGAACGCTGTTCCAACTGAGGTGCCAGGTGGAAATGGCATGGCAAGCCGTTCCACAGGACTACTTCCAGCATCTCTACGATCGTCTCCATGGGAGAATAGCAGCCTGCATTGCTGCGAAAGGTGGATATACACTGTACTAGTGCCGACATTGTGCATGCTCTGTTGCCTGTGTCTATGTGCCTGTGGTTCTGTCAGTGTGATCATGTGATGTATCTGACCCCAGGAATGTGTCAATAAAGTTTCCCCTTCCTGGGACAATGAATTCACGGTATTCTTATTTCAATTTCCAGGAGTGTATTAGCGGGTGATAATGATACATTAAGAACGTTACTACATTACCAGAGAAACTCCACCAAACTACAAAATACTTTCATGAAATATTTCCATGCACCATACCCACCCCTGATTTCATAACGATATTACGGACTTACGATTGGAAGTTCTGAAATTGCCTTCTGTCTTCGTCACAAATGACAAGTCTTTGCTTGCAGCTAATAACATTGTTTTATACACTCTATATTAATGGGAAGAAATGTGTATGTTTAATGGAGTCTTCAGTGTTTTTAGAATGGGTAACAGTAATTACCGTTTTTGTTATTAACTGATTAACATGTTGTTAGTCCTCATGGGCGTGAATTTGTGTTTATATATACACACACCAAAAGTTTTGCATCAAACCTCTTCCCAGAACTCGTAAAGATAGACGTTGACTATGGATATTGTATCACAGACACAGTCCCTTTGACTGTTCAGTGATGTCACTGAACCCGCCCAAAGCTGTAAATAACCAAGCATGAGCAGCGTTTATAACATGGAGGGAGGTCCGACATCCGAACAGTTCCAGTCTTTCTACTAGGAAGGAGGTACACGGCTCGTGTTGTCTGTGGTTCAACCATGCGTTCAATACCGCTGTTCGATCACATCCTCATTGTTACTTTGTGCCAGGAAGGGCTCTCAACAAGGGAAGTTTCCAGGCGTGTCGGAGTAAACCAAAGCGATGTTGTTCGGACATGGAGGAGATACAGAGAGACAGGAACTATCGATGACGCGCATTGTTCAGGCCGCCCATGAGCTACTACTGCAGTGGATGACCACGACCTACGGATTATGGCTTGGAGGAAAACTGACAGCAAAGGCTCCATGTTGAATAATGCTTTTCCTAGAGCCAAAGGGCGTTGTGTTACGACTGAAACTGTGGGTAATAGGCTTCATGATGCGCAACTTCACTTCGACAATCCATGAGGACGTCCATCTTTGCAACCACTACACCATGTAGCGAGGTACAGATGGGCCTAACAACATGCCGAATGGACCGCTCAGGATTGGGATCACATTCTCTTCACCGATGAATGTCGCATATGCCTTCAAACAGACAATCGTCGGAGACATGTTTGGAAGCAACCTGGTCAAGCTGAACGCTTTAGACACACTGTCCAGAGAGTGCAGCAAGGTGGAGGTTCCCTGCTGTGTTGGGGTGGCATTATGTGGGGCTGACGTACGCCGGTGGTGGTCATGGAAGGCGCCGTAATGGCCGCACGATACGTGAACGCCATCCTCCGACCGATAGTGCATCCATGTCGGCAGCATATTGGCGAGGCATTCGTCTTCATGGACGACAATTCGCGCCCCCCTCGTGCACTTCTTGTGAATGACTTCCTTCAGGATAACGACATCGCTCGACTAGAGTGGCCAGCATGTTCTCCAGACATGAACCCTATCGAACATGCCTGGGATAGATGAAAAGGGTGTTTAAGGATGCCGTGACCCACCAACCACTCTGAAGGATCTACGACGAATCGCCGTTGAGGACTGGGACAATCTGGACCAACAGTGCCTTGACTAACTTGTGGATTCATTACCACGACGAATACAGGCATGCATCAATGGAAGAGGACGTGCTACTGGGTATTTGAGGTGCTGGTGTTTACAGCCATCTGGACCACCACCTCTGAGGGCCTCGCTGTATGGTGGTACAATATGCAATGTGTTGTTTCCATGAACAATAAAAAGGGCGGAAATGATGTTTATGTTGCTCACTATTCTAATTTTCTGTACAGGTGCAGGAAGCGAAGCGATGCAAAACTTTTTTGATGTGTGTCGGAAATGCGAAGTTGTTTTAGCCTGCCCGTACACGTGCTGCAACGGCCTCTAATAATTGTTCTCGACGCCCAGTGAAGGAACCCTAAACGTTTACTTTATCCCAACGTATTTCATTTGCATCGTAAATAAGCAGGAAGATAAAATTACACAGTCAGTTTTCTGTTCAAATGGTTCTAAGCACTATGGGACTTAACATCTGACTGGGACTTAACATCTGAGTCTCCTAGATTTAGAACTACTTAAACCTAAGTAACCCAAGCAGATCACACATATCCAGGCCCGAGGCAGGATTCGAACCTCCGACCGTAGCAGTCCCGCGCTTCCGGACCGAAGCGCCTAGAACCACTCGGCCACAGCGGCCGGCAGGTTTTTGTCGTTACTCCACTTGTATGTATTATGCGCATGTCTTTATTTTTCCTGGCATTTCTTCGGTCTCGTTCTGGGGTCTGCTTTTGCAGGATTTGGAAAATTTTATATTATTATTTAATTTTGTAGTTGGCAGCCCTTCCTGACACCACGGTCGTCAGTGCATCCTGAACGACGGAAATTGTGTTTGCCACCTACTTGTGAATCGTGTAACCTTTCTACTGTGTGCGACGATCGTGATTTGACTGACAACAAGCCTGCAATAAATGCATGCAGCAGAGTCACAAATATGGCCCTGTTTATTAGTATCAGCCAAGAGCACTACACCACCCATACTTTGACTGACCTACAATTACTCTCTCAAGACGGTTTACAGTGCTACTCACTTGTGATTGAAAGACAATTAAAGCAAAAATATTGTCACTGCAGATGAACTGAAAATTCACAGAAAGGTAATTTAAAACTTTAAGCACTGCTAGCAAAAATGGAAAATATTGTAATCGAACAAAGAGAAAAAAATCAAATATTAGGTGACCTAGCAACAACGGTGCAGCCTGTAGGCTGACTTTGCAATATCAAATTTGGAAATACAGTCTAATTATAATGTAAAGTTGTTGAAACTGTTGCTGCATAAAGTTGTTTGTGTTCGCCGTTAAAGAAAGTAACTGCATATGGTTCAAAATTCAATTCAAAAGTCTTACTAAACATTTGGCGTGTGAAAACATAGTTGTTTATAACCTAACATTGAAATGGTTCAAATGGCTCTAAGCACTATTGGACTTAACATCTGAGGTCATCAGTCCCCTAGACTTAGAACTACTTGAACCTAACTAAGGACTCACACAGATCCATGCCCGAGGCAGGCTTCAAACCTGCGACCGTAGAGGCAGCGCGGTTCCGAACTGAAGAGTCTAGAACCGCTCGGCCACAGCGGCCGGCTAACATTGAAATCATTAACCGTTGTTGAATATTCTTGATTTGGCGTTATCTGTTGGTTAAAAATTACAAACGGCAAAAATTTATTCGTTCTCTGAGAGCTATTTGGACACGTGCGAGGCCTGCTAAAGCCTCTAATGATTCGTCGCTTCCCACTTACTGTCCGGCTGTGAGTGTTATCTCGTGGCGTAATGCTGTCATAATGACTCTGTCATTGTGGCCATAATAATAAGGTACGTGCAAAGAGGCGCCAGTAATTGCGCCACACCATTTACTCGTCTATATTTGAGAGTTAGTTATCGTGCTTCGACTTTGCTGCTGAAGTGTCCTGACACAAAATTCGGAACGTAAATACGTGCATTGTCAACAGGCGCCTGGGTATTCTTGGAAAACAAATACAGAATAGAAGTTGTTTGCTTCCCTTGCCCATAGGAAAATACTTTCATTTGTCACTTGTAGCAGTTCTCTTTGAGCTACATTCATGTGTTCTGCTGCGCAATATTTTGTTTAGGAAGAAACATATATCATACTGCACAGTCTGCACTGCGCCAAGTTTTATGGGACAATGCGTCCACGAGAACGTTGCAGTGGGGTACTTTCGCATGTCTTGTTAACCATTTGTAACTTTCAGAGACGTGTCACGAGTGGCGAATTTTGATTAAAAATAACACATTCCTGTTGTTCCCGTATTAAAATTTGCTTCTTCTCCCAAAACTCAGCGGAGTTTGCTCAGTCTCACCTCACTAACATGTTCGGCGGACACAACTGCTAGAGAAACCTGAAACTGTGGTTCATTAAGTGAGGAATTGAAGAAAAGTAAAGTCACATCCCCAGTACAAAATCAATATTTAATCTCTACATTTATGTTGTTCCAAAAGCCATAGCATTACATTCTTTCAACTAAAAAGCCTGGAGCCAGTGGAATAACATGCTAGATAGTGATGTTTCGCATAATAACCCTAAAGCAAAATACTCTCCTCTTTGTGTGTTATCATTTGCCAAAATCTCATATCAATATCTCCAATCATTTATGAGGTAAAAGGAATGTTATGTATATTACACTCTGGAATTATCTCTGATGCTATGTAATCGCAAATGAGTGTGCTCCGACATATCAGTTTCCTCGAGATTGGTGACAGATACCTCCTCCTCCCAAGGCTAAGGAAAAATTCATTGTGTTAGCTAAATTTCATATGCAGCAACATGTTATGTAATATGCTCGAAACGAAAAATCATAGCGACCACAATTTTTCATTGCAAACTTTTTCGAATATCACGCAGTGTCTTACTTCCACGTGAATATCACAATAACTGTAACCATTAACGAAATGATGGGCACTCCATAATGAACCTGACACACAAAGCTAAAAGTAAAGCAAAAATGATACTTTTCACCCAATAGTTTCTAGAAAATCCTTTCAGTAAGACTGCAGTGTGTGCGTCTCCATTAGGTCATCGCCGACCGGCCGAAAGGTGTCCATTTCCGAACAGAGGAATAGGCTCGCCCAGCGCATTGGACGAGAATTGGTCACTGTTTGGCGTAGGAGAGGAAGTCGTTAAGAACCGCACAAAACGAGTTAGGAGACTGGTCAGACAACCTCATCACTCCGCCCTTTTGCCATAAATAAATAAATAAATAAATTTTAAAAACTCATGGGTTCCTTATGGACTACTGCGTCCTCCGACATTAATTTCATTAGATGATAACTATATTGTAAAACAATGTGACGTGGCATTATGTGCAGTTTCTGGCGAATGTGCACTCCAAATGCGAGTGTGCACTCCAAATGCGATATAGTCAATGGATGCAACTGTTGTACAGAAGTGAGTGTTGGGTAAAGAAAAGGGAAGGTTGCAGTGAAAGCCCTGAGACGCCGCCGACGTCTGGCCGATACGGTCACGGTGGTAACCCCCTCCACCCTCCTTCCCCTCCACCTTGTGTAATTGCAGCGCCTTGGCATGGTTGCGACCCGGTGCCAATGGAGAACTTGTTATCTTGGCGTCCGTCCTAAGCTGGTCTGCCCGCACACCGCGACCGCTCTCTCTCTCTCTCTCTCTCTCTCTCTCTCTCCCTCTCTCTCTCTGTCCACACACACGCAGACGTATTTCGCGCATAATAGCCGGGTTCCCTGTGCCTTGCACCGTAGTTTTGCTACTACTAATTCGAATTACTAATTTGTAAGCTTGTGTCCGTTTCGCAAACAATTTTTTAATTTCGCTGGCTTTACATATCCGACTTCCACTTTTATCTTGTTGGTACACATGTTCCTAAGGCATCCTTTCATTTTCAGCTGTTTAGAATATTTAGTTTATTGTTGACAGTCGCAGAAGTTATTATGTTTTTGAGTGCTTGGCGAATTTTTACTTTCGAAAAAGATGGATCAAAAATTGCCATTCAATTTTGCTTTATTGGAATAAAATGGAGCACCGCATTCGAAATGTTGACTATGGCTTTTGCTGAATCTACTATGAGTAAGACAAAAGTTTACGATTGCTATAAAGAACACAACGACCACCCTGAACCCCATAGCTCATCAGTCACTGATGACAATGTGGAAGAAGTAAAGAAAATGGTTCTGGAAAATGGCCGAATCACCATCGGAGAGATTGCTAATGATGTCAGCGTATCCTTTGACTCATGACAACCAATTTTTTCTGACACTTTTGCCATGAAACGTGTAGAAGCATTATTTGTCACAAAATTTTTGAATTTCTACGTAAAACGACGTCACGTAGACATCGCTCTGGAATTGGTGAATGAAGTCGACAACGTCCACAACTTCTAAAGAAGAATATCACAGGTGACAAACACACACGGGTGTGACGTTGAAGCCAAGGCCGAATCGTACCAATAAAGAAGTACCCGAAGAATTTAACTTCGATCACACGTTAACGTTCTTCTCATTGCTTTCTTCGATTACAAGGGAAGAGTGTATCATGAGTTACAGCTTTATAGTCGTACGGTCAATAAGGAATGCCTCAGCCACGGCATTCGTCGGAAATGTCCTCCCTGCGATTTCTTTCTATTCTCGAAGAGAACCATGAATGAACTCGTTTTACCGCAATTGATGAGGTAAAAACGGAATCGTTGTGGGAGCTGGAAACCTTAAAGAAAACTGAGTACCAAAAGTGCTTCCAAGATTGGAAAAAGCACTGGCTGAAGTGTATTTTATCTAAGGGCGATTACTTTGATGGGAACAAAGTTGATATTGACAAATACTTAAAGATTCTTTAAGGAAAACAAAAATTCCCATTTCTTTATTATCATATCTCATACGTTCAAAGTCAACATCGATCTTGTGAAACACTATGCTCTTTCCTCACATGAAGTGCTGAGTGCTATTGACCAAAGATTACAGATTGATTCTGTATTTCTGGATTTCCGAAGGCTTTTCACATTATACCACACAAGCGGCTCGTAGTGAAATTCCGTGCTTATGGAATATCGACTAAGTTAGGTGACTGGATTCATGACTTCCCGTCAGAGAGGTTACAGTTCGTAGTAATTGCTGGAAAGTCATCGAGTAAAACAGAAGTGATTCCGGGCGTTTCCCAAGGTAGTGTCATGAGCCCTTTGCTGTTTCTGATCTATATAAACGATTTTGGGAGACAATCTGGACAGCCGTCTTAGGCTGTTTGCAGATGACGCTGTCGTTTAACGACTAATAAAGTCATCAGAAAATAAAAACAAATTGCAAAACGATTTAGAAAAAACATCTGTGTGGTGTGAAAACTGGCAGTTGACCCTAAATAACGAAGAGTATGAGGACATCCACATGACTGCTAAAAGGAATTCGTTAAACTTCGGTTGCATGATAAATGACTCAAACTAAAGGCTGTAAATTAAACTAAATACCTATGAATTACGTTTCCGAATAACTTAAATTGGAAAAAAAACATGCAGAAAATGTTGTGAGGAAGGCAGGACTCTTAGAAAATGTAACAGGTCACTACGATAGAGTGAGCTAATTAGTGTATTTAGGTTGCTTTTAATTTATCAGATTATTGTATTTTCATAAATACTGCACTCACGAGATTAGTGAAAAATAAAACTTGATGCATGTACTAAGGTACTGCATCAAATTTGTTCAAAACAAGCGATCATCGGGAGATATTTCGCGGTTTTACAAGCCTCGTTTATTAATTATCTTACATCCGCTATGTTGTTGTTGTTGTTGTTGTTGTTGTTGTTGTGGTCTTCAGTCCTGAGACTGGTTTCATGCAGCTCTCCATGCTACTCTATACTGTGCAAGCTTCTTCATCCCAGTACCTACTGCAACCTACATCCTTCTGAATCGGCTTAGTGTAGTCATCTCTTAGTCTCCCCCTACGGTTTTTACCCTCCACGCTGCCCTCAAATACTAAACTGGTAATCCCTTGATGCCTCAGAACATGCCTTACCAACCGATCGCTTCTTCTGGTCAAGTTGTGCCACAAACATCTCTTCTCCCCAATCCTATTCAATACTTCCTCATTAGTTATGCGATCTACCCATCTAATCTTCAGCATTCTTCGGTAGCACCACATTTCGAAAGCTTCTACTCTCTTCTTGTCCAAACCATTTATCGTCCATGTTTCACTTCCATACATGGCTACACTCCATACAAATACTTTCAGAAAAGACTCCCTGACACTTAAATCTATACTCGATGTTAACAAATTTCTCTTCTTCAGAAACGCTTTCCTTGCTATTGTCAGTCTACATTTTATATCCTCTCTACTTCGACCATCATAAGTTATTTTGCTCCCCAAAAAGCAAAACTCCTTTACTACTTTAAGTGTCTCATTTCCAATCTAATTCCCTCAGCATTACCCGACTTAATTCGACTACATTCCACTATCCTCGTTTTGCTTTTGTTGATGTTCATCTTATATACTCCTCTCAAGACACTGTCCATTCCATTCAACTGCTCTTCCAAGTGATTTGCTGTCTTTGTCAGAATTACAATGTCATCGGCGAACCTCAAAGTTTTTATTTCTTCTCCATGGATTTTAATACATACTCCGAATTTTTCTTTTGTTTCCTTTATTGCTTGCTCAATATGCAGATCGAATAACATCGGTGAGAGGCTACAACCCTGTCTCACTCCCTTTCCAACCACTGCTTCCCTTTCATGCCCTTTGACTTTTATAACTGCCATCTGGTTTCTGTACAAATTGTAAATAGCCTTTCGCTCCCTGTATTTTACCCCTGCCACCTTTAGAATTTGAAAGAGAGTATTCCAATCAACATTGTCAAAAGCTTTCTCTACAAATGCTAGAAACATAGGTTTGCCTTTCCTTAATCTTTCTTCTAAGATACGTCGCCTCACGTGTTCCAGTATTTCTACGGAATCCAAACTGATCTTCCCCGAGGTCGGCTTCTACTAGTTTTTCCATTCGTCTGTAAAGAATTCGTGTTAGTATTTTGCAGCTGTGGCTTATTAAACTGATAGTTCGCCAATTTTCACATCTGTCAACGCCTGCTTTCTTTTGGATTGAAATTATTATATTCTTCTTGAAGTCCGATGGTATTTCGCCTGTTTCATACATCTTACATCTTGCCCACCAGATGGTAGAGTTTTGTTAGAACTGGCTCTCCCAAGGCCGGCAGTAGTTCCAATGGAATGTTGTCTACTCCGGGGGCCTTGTTTCGACTCAGGTCTTTTCTGTCAAACTCTTCACGCAGGATCTTATCTTCCATTTCATCTTCATCTACATCCTCTTCCATTTCCATAATATTGTCCTCAAGTACATCGCCCTTGTATAGACCCTCTATATACTCCTTCCACCTTTCTGCTTTCCCTTCTTTGCTTAGAACTGGGTTTCCATCTGAGCTCTTGATGTTCATACAAGTGGTTCTCTTATCCCCAAAGGTCTCTTTAATTTTCCTGTAGGCAGTATTTATCTTACCCCTAGTGAGATAAGCCTCTACATCCTTACATCTGTCCTCTAGCCATCCGTGCTTAGCCATTTTGCACTTACTGTCGATCTCATTTTTGAGACGTTTGTATTCCTTTTTGCCTGCTTCATTTATTGCATTTTTGTATTTTCTCCTTTCATCAATTAAATTTAATATTTCTTCTGTTACCCAAGGATTCCTACTAGCCCTCGTCTTTTTACCTACTTGATCCTCTGCTGCCTTCACTACTTCATCCCTCAAAGCTATCCATTCTTCTTCTGCTGTATTTCTCTCCCCCATTCCTGTCAATTTTTCCCTTATGCTCTCCCTGAAACTCTGTACAACCTCTGGTTCTTTCAGTTTATCCAGGTCCCATCTCCTTAAATTCCCACCTTTTTGCAGTTTCTTCAGTTTTAATCTACAGGTCATAACCAATAGATTGTGGTCAGAGTCCACATCTGCCCCTGGAAATGTCTTACAATTTAAAACCTGGTTCCTAAATCTCTGTCTTACCATTATATAATCTATCTGATACCTTTTAGTATCTCCAGGGCTCTTCCATGTATACAACCTTATTTCATGAAAGAAGACATCCGCTACACCTACAAGAAATACGTGAGCAGCTGACATGTAGCGTGTGACTAATTTCTTTTTAATTACTTTGAACAATTCCACATGAAAGAAGTCATACAATGCATTTGCAAACACAACAGAATCATCGGCAAACAATTTCAGATTGCTGCCCACCCCGTGCGCCAAATAATTTGTGTGCATAGAGAACAACATCGATCCTTTCACACTTCCCTGGGGCACTCCTGATGATACCCTTGTCTCTGATGAGCATTCCCCTCGAGGACAACATACTGGGTTTTATTACTTAAGAAGTCTTCGAGCCAGTTACATATCTGTAAATTTACTCTATATGCTCGCATACTCGTTAACAGCCTGCAGTAGGATACCGTGTCAAATACTTTCCGAAAATCTAGAAATACGGAATCTGCCTGTTGCCCTTCATCCATTGTTCGCAGTGAACTGTATCGTGTGAGTTTCGCACGAGCGATTCTTTCTAAAACCATGTTGATTCGTGGACTTGAGGTTCTCAGTCTCACGACAGTATATTATATTCGAACCGAGAATAAGTTAAAGGATTCTGCAGCAAACAGAATTTAATGATATTGATTTGTTATTTTGTGTGTCCGTTCTTTTTCCCTTCTTATATACTGGAATGATAAATGAATCACTATCACTACAACTACTAAAAATGCTTATGTTATACCCTGGAGCCACTGAACATATTCCTGGATTGTGGTAAAAAGTAAAGATAAGCAGAGAATAAATGTTGTGCGACAAAAGTACTGGGCAAAAGAAGAATGCTTACGATTAGATGAGTAGATCGCCAAACAATGAAGAGGACTTGCATGGAGCTAGGAAGTCCATCTCCCAACTTTGGCACTACCACAGAAAGCAGCTTCAGCTGGACAGAAGTTGCAGCAGCTAGCAGAGATCAACAAGCTCGCACGGAATGACGTGGAGAGCTACATCGTACCGTGTAGGACTGAAGACCACAACACGATCATCATCATCATCAACTACTACTTCATTACCATCATCATCAACAACAAACACAACGTTCTGATGTCTCAAAACTGATAGCCTTTGGGATGTTTTATTCCCCTGAAAATAACTTATGATGAGCACAAAAAAGTCACGATGTGTGAAATTTTATACTTTAATAAATCCCCATACGAGAAACTGATTATCTCTTATCGTCTTGTCGGTGATGTGTGAAAAACATGTCATAAACCCAGGTAATGAATTCAACCTACATAGAATTGAGCTTGTAATGTTCCATAAATCCTCAGCAACAACATATTTCCTGTGCATTTCGTTAAAGGCTATAGCAAGCGACGTGACTCTTGCGGTTTTCCGTTGTTTCCCTAAATGACTTAAGATGGATGTTCTGATTTCACGTAAGAAAAAGGAACCTCCTCGTGAAATTTTTCATAAATTTCTCGTACCTATTTCGAGGACTGTATGATCGCCTTCAAATGTATAAAACAATAACACGCAAAATCACACTAGACGCTAAATCCTGAAACAATAATATTGAACCGACAGCAGACAGACGACGCTGCACTCATTCAGCACCAATCTGTTAGTTTTCATGAATTTTATACTCTAAAATCAGCGCTCACTGTACAAGTGAAAAAGGCTTACGGTACCGCAGATCTGGTCGGTACGTTCATTCTATGTTTTCCACTCTGTGGCTTGTGGTTGTTTGGCAACCGCGGCGCTCGGTTCTCCCGGTAAGCCGCAGTGCGTTGCACTCCCGTTTAGCGGGAATCAGTTGGATTATGAAGTGCTAACGTCATAACGCATCACTGCTGACGTCATTGCAGGCATTGCGTCACCCGGTTCTCGCATCCCGGTATAGCGGTCTGTGTTCGATGCACCGGCCACTATTTGCTTTGATAACATGACAGACCGCTAGCGTGTACTGTAAGATGTTCAGCGTCTAGTGCATAAAAGACACAACACAGGGAAACAATTTGTCAAGGACACGATTTTTTTTCTTGACAGACCAGTTCTGCTTTTGTGTACAACTAGCGCATGGCTTTTGTTATCAGAATCCGTTGCTCCTTAGTAAAACCTACTTTTCTCAATCCACACGACTGACCACTAGCGATATCAAATAAGGAAATAGAACTTCTTTTTAAATTTCTGTACCTCAGTCGATAAAAAGGGCCACTTTGTTTCTTAAAATGGTTCAAATGGCTCTGAACACTATGGGACTTTACATCTGAGGCCATCAGTCCCCTAGAACTTAGATCAACTAAAACATAACTAACCTAAGGACATCAAACACATCCATGCCCGAGGCAGGAATCGAACCTGAAACCGTAGCAGTCCTGCGGTTCCGGACTGAAGCGCCTAGAACCTCTCGGCCACCAATGCCGGCTTTGTTTCTTACCTGGTTGTCTGTGAGCCTTCGATATGCCTGAGTGTGAAGACGTCTTTTCCTCAGGAAAGGGTAGAGTTGTCAAATGGAAATTTACGTCAAATACGTTGGTCTCCGATCCCTTTACACTATAAAAAATTTAACTTTTTACGTCAATTCAGTAAAAAAGATATGACGCTCCATTTAGACTTCTTTCTCACTAGAACAGTAAAGGTGTCGAGGCGAAATTTATGACAGGTATTGAGTTGTGCTGTCCATGCACAGTGTAAGAAATTTAAGCTTATAAGTGAGTGCAGTCAAAAGTTATGGCCATGTGTGTTACATATTTTGAGACTCGTGAACTCGCTAATCAAAACCTATAGATGATTTATTTATGTACACTTATGGCCTTGTAGTCAGCGGTAAATCTCGTGCATGGAAAACGAAACGTTGTGGGATCAAATCTTGATGTGACCATGGATATCTTCAGCCCCTATGTTAAACTAACCTTCATCTCTCATCGATGTGCGAAACCGCCAGAAACAACACGTGATTCGTATAACACGTTAAACTTTAGGTACCTTTTACCCAGCTGAAAACTGGGGTAGGCTAAGAACACGGTAGTCGCCGTAGTAGTACAGAATCGAAAGACTTCCACGACGACATTGAGGTACACGAAATTATTAGTACTGTCTATACAGGGTGGTCCATTGATCGTGACCGGGCCAAAAATCTCACGAAATAAGCGTCAAACGAAAAAACTATATGGAACGAAACTTGTCTAGCTTGAAGGGGGAAACCAGATGGTGCTATGGTTGGCCCGCTAGATGGCGCTGCCATAGGTCAAACGGATATCAACTGCGTTTTTTTTTTTAAATAGGGATCCCCATTTTTATTACATATTCGTGTAGTACCTAAAGAAATACGAATGTTTTAGTTGAACCGCTTTTTTCGCTTTGTGATAGATAGCGCTGTAATAGTCAGTAACATATGGCTCACAATTTTAGACGAACAGTTGGTAACAGGTAGGTTTTTTAAATGAAAATACAGAACGTAGGTACGTTTGAACATTTTATTTCGGATGTTCCAATGTGGTACATGTACCTTTGTGAATTTATCATTTCTGGGAACGCATGCTGTTACAGCGTGGTTGCCAGTAAATACTACATTAATGCAATAAATGCTCAAATGGATGTCCGTCAACCTCAATGCATTTGGCAATACGTGTAACGACATTCCTATCAAAAGCGAGTAGTTCGCCTTCCGTAATGTTTGCATATGCGTTGACAGTGCGCTGACGCATGTTGTCAAGCGTTGTCGGTGGATCACGACAGCAAATATCCTACAACTTTCCCCACAGAAAGAAATCCGGGGACGTCAGATCCGGTGAACGTGCGGGCCATGGTATGGTGCTTCGACGACCAATCCACCTGTCATGCAATACTAGTGTCATGAAATATGCTATTCAATACCGCTTGAACCGCACGCGAGCTATGTGCCGGACATCCATCATGGTGGAAGTACACCGCTATTCTGTGATGCAGTGAAACATCTTGCAGTAACATCGGTAGAGCATTACGAAGGAACTCAGCATACGTTGCACCATTTAGATTCCCGTCCATAAAATGGGGTCCGTAGCTCGTGGTCGTGCGGTAGCGTTTTCGCTTCCCACGCCCGGGTTCCCGGGTTCGATTCCCCGCGGGGTCAGGGATTTTCTCTGCCTCGTGATGACTGGGTGTTGTGTGATGTCCTTAGGTTAGTTAGGAGTAAGTAGTTCTAAGTTCTAGGGGACTGATGACCATAGATGTTAAGTCCCATAGTGCTCAGAGCCATTTGAACCATTTTAATAAAATGGGGGCCAATTACCCTTCCTCCCATAATGCCGCACCGTACATTAACCCGCCAAGATCACTGATGTCGCAGCCATCGTGTATTTTACGTTGTCCAGTAGTGAATTTTATGCCGATTTACGTTACCGCTGTTGGTGAATGACGCTTCGTCGCTAAATAGAACGCGTGCAAAAAATGTGTCATCGTTCTGTAATTTCTCTTGTGCCCAGTGGCAGAACTGTACACGACGTTCAAAGTCGTCGCCATGCAATTGCTGGTGCATAGAAATATGTTATGGGTGCAATCGATGTTGATGTAGCATTCTCAACACCGACGTTTCTGATATTCCTGATCCTCGCCCAATTTGTCTGCTACTGATGAGCGGATTAGCCGCAACAGCAGCTAAAACACCTACTTGGGCATCATCATTTGTTGCAGGTCGTGGTTGACGTTTCACATATGGCTGAACACTTCCTGTTTCCTTAAATCACGTAACTATCCGGTGAACGGTCCGGATGACGTCGTCCAGGATACCGAGCAGCATACATAGCGCACGCCCGATGAGCGTTTTGATCACAATAGCCATACATCAACGCGATATCGATAATTTTCGCAATTGGTAAACGGACCATTTTAACACAGGTAATGTGTCACGAAACACATACCGTCCGCACCGGCGGAGTGATACCACGTACTTATCCGTTTGTGACTATCACAGCGCCATTTAACACAAATCGAAAATACTCGTCCAACTAAAACATTTATATTTCTTTACGTACTAAACGAATACGTAATAAAAATTGAGGGTTCCTATTTTAAAAAACGCAGTTGATATTCGTTTGACCTATGGCAGTGCCATCTAGCGGGCCTACCATAGCGCCATCTGGTTTCCCCCTTCAAGCTAGATGAGTTTCGTTCTTTATAGTTTTTTCGTTTGATGTTTATTTCGTGAGATATTTGGCCTATCAATGGACCACCCTGTATACATAATTATTACCTATGTACGTAATTATGTACAGAACCCTCAGAACGCGAGTCCACTCGCTCCTGCCGCTTTTCGGTTGTAGTGTAAACGCCGACATCTGTTACCAGTGCAAACGCCCGTGTTGAGTGACACGAGACACCATTGCCTGTCGCTGGATTCGAACGTGGCTTCTCTGCTGGACGTGAGCGGGTGTGTCGACGACGGCTCCTGAGGACAGAACATCATCATTTGTTGATAAACTGCAATATATTGGTTGTGCATTCTCTGGGCTTCCAAGGTTTGCTTCCAATCGTAAAATTCTCGTCGGCGGCCGAGGTGCCGGCGGACGTTCGCTCAAGCGCCCGCTTCTGTGTCTGAAGCTGCGCTGCTGTAACTTGAATCTGTTTCCTCGACAGCGGCGCTCCGGCCTCGACGGCTCGCATTGCGACGGCTGGAACCACGCGTCACTGGCCTGGGTTCGATCGCAGCTGAGGGTGCGTGGCGGCAGCGGGACGGGTCAGTGCCCCGTCTCTGCGATCACCCACTGCAGCGGCTGTCCGGCGTCGAAGGGCCAGGATCCCCGGCTCCTGCCCCGGTCACGGCGTTTGTGGCGGCAGTGTCCCATGACGATGGCTACGTGCGTCACCACAAAGCTCACCGACTGCGTCCGACGATAGTGAGGCAGCGCTGAGCCTCTGGCACCCCCTAGGCCACGACTCCATCAGGACGGTGACTATTACGATTATTGCGATGGCAGTGACGACTCCGAACTGGTGGCGGCTCAAAGTGACTCAGGCTCTGTGTCACTCCAACGCCTCGCGACGGACGATGTTGACGATCTGGCTGGCGGTCCTTAAACACGGCTTTCTGCTGCTGATGGCTGTAGTTCTTCCCCAGTAGGTCGCTGGAACGGTCTGGTGTTGCTCGGCTGGCGTAACTGACTCGATTACCGCCTTCGATATTGACATCCTGGCATGCGGCGAGCTGCTTCTTGTCACGTCCTCTGCTGGCCAGGGACACAGCATTCGTGTTGCTGTATTCTGCACCCCGCTGACCCAATTACGCCTTGATGTCGTAGCACTGAACTGCGCAACAGAATGGAACACACATACAGCTTCTGGTTCGCAATATTCTTCACATTACTGCAAAACTTCTACCATTAACTAACTTAATCACTCTCATCATTCGACCTTCTACAGTACGAGGGGCGTTACATAAGTAATGCAACTCATGTTTTTCTCAGCCAATCGTGGTTGAAAAAATGGGGTATTTGCTGCGGGAAATTTTGGGATATTCCTGCTTCAGCTCCTATAGTTTCATGAAATTCCCATATTTGGCGGCGCTATACGGAGCCTTTGGAATCGCGCCTCTAACGGCGGTGCGTTCCAAGTAGAGAGCTTGCATGGAGTTTATTTTGGTGGAAAACCAGAGCATCTCAGATATTCATGGGTGCTTCCAGAATGTCTGCTGAGACATGGCAGTAAACAAAAGCACAGCGAGTTGTTGGGTGAGGCTTCTGTTACCATCGCAGCAAAAAGCACTTGGTCTTCAGGCCACGAGAGGCCTACCGGGACCATCCGACGGCCGTGTCATCCTCATGGGGGATGTGGATAGGAGGGGCGTGGGGTCGGCACACCGCTCTCCCTGTCGTTATGATGGTACTCTTGACCGAAGCCGCTACTATTCGGTCGAGTAGCTCCACAATTGATATCACGAGGCTGAGTGCACCCCGAAAAATGGCATCAGCGCATGGCGGCCCGGATGGTCTCCCATCCAAGTGCCGACCACGCCTGACAGCGCTTAACTTCGGTGACCTCGCGGGAACCGGCGTACCATCGCAGAATGGTCGCGCAAACTCTGTCCAGTCTTCCTCGTACGGGCCTGCTCCACTCGGATGCGGATCTTGCAGTGTCGTAACGTGCGGACACTCTCGCTATAAGTGCTCCTCGGATCAGAATCAAACACCCAGCTGCACAATGGGACGTCTCTGTGTAAATGAAGGGTTACTGTGTTTCATGTTCGCCCTCATAGTGAAACTAGACAGACTGAAGTGTGTTGTGCTGCCCTCAGGAAATTAAAGGAACGACTTCAGCGTGCTCGTCGCCACAAAAATTCGACTGTTCTTCCGCATCCACCCTACAGCCGCGATCTTACACCTGCTGACTTACATCTGTTTAGCGCAATGAAACATCCACTCCATCGGAAGCAGTACGTGGATAAGGTGAAGGTTATTGATGCAACAAGACGCTGCACGTTAACCCTGCCAGTAAAGAGGCGCAAGGTTGTCGCAGTGAACTGAGATTGTGTTGAAAAATAGAGATTTGTCACAAAAAGAGTGGGGAATCTACATCTTCATTTACGTTGATACTCTGCAAATCACATTCAAGTGTCTGGCAGAGGGTTCATCGAACCACTCTCACAGTTCTCTATTATTCCAATCTCGTATAGCGCGCGGAAAGAATGAACACGTACATCTTTCCGTACGAGCTCTGATTTCCCTTATTTTATCGCGGTGATCGTTTCTCCCTATGTAGGTCGGTGTCAACAAAATATTTTCGCATTCGGAGGAGAAATTGGGTGATTGGAATTTCGCGAGAAGATTCCATCGGAACGAAAAACACTTCACATTTAATGATGTCCAGCCCAAATCCTGTATCATTTATGTGACACTCTCCTCCATATTTCGCGATAATACAAAACCTGCTGTCCTTCTTTGAACTTTTCCGATATACTCCGTCAGTCCTATCTGGTAATGCTACAATACCGCGCAGCAGTATTCTAAAAGAGGACGGACAAGCGTAGCGTAAGCAGTCTCCTTAGTAGATCTGTTACATTTTCCAAGTGTCCTGCCAACAAAACGCATTCTTTGGTTAGCCTTTCCCACAACATTTTCTGTGTTTTCTTTGCAAATTTAAGTTGTTCGTAATTGTAATGTCTAGGTATTTAGTTGAATTTACGGCTTGAATTTAGACTACTTAATCGTGTAACGGAAGCTTGAGTTCCTTTTAGCACTCAAGCGGATGACCTCACACTTTTCGTTATTTGGGATCAACTGCCACTTTTTACACCATTCAGATATCTTTTTTAAATCGTTTTGCAGTTTGTTTTGATCTTCTGATGATTTTATTAGTCGATAAACGACAGCCTCATGTGCAAACAACCGAATTGTACTGGAATCCTGACAAAAATGTACAGTATGTGATAAAAAGTATCCGGATACCTGTCTCAAAATGAATTACTAGTTCGTGGCGCCCTCCATCGGTAATGCTGGAATTCAATATGTTGTTGGATCACTCTTAGCTTTGATGACAGCTTCTTTTCAGTCAGGTGCTGGAAGGTTTCTTGGGGAATGGCAGCCCATTCTTCGACAAGTGCTGCACTGAGGACAGGTATCGAAGTTCTTTTGGTAAGTCCTGGCACGAAGTCGGCGTTCCAAAACATCCCAGAGGTGTTCTGTAGGATTCTGTTCACGACTCTGTGCAGGCCAGTCCATTCCAGGGATGTTTTTGTCGTGTAACCACTCCGCCACAGGCCGTGCATTATGAACAGGTTCTCGATCGTGTTGAAAGATGCAACGACATCCCCGAATTGCTCTTCAACAGTGGGAAGCAAAAAGATGCTTAAAACATCATTTTAGACCTGTGCTGTGTTAGTGCCACGCAAAACAAAAATGGGTGCAAATCCCCTCCACGAAAAATACGACCACACCATGACACCACCGCGTCCGATTATTACTGTTGGCACTACACACGCTGGCAGATGACATTCACCGGGCATTCGCCATACCCACACCCTGCCATCGGATCGCCACATTGTGTACCGTGATTAGTCACTCCACACAACGTTTTTCCACTGTTCAATCGTCCAATGTTTACGCTTCTTACACCAAGCGAGGCGTCGTTTAGCATTTACCGGCGTGATGTGTGGCTTCAGCAGCGACTCGACCATGAAATCCAAGTTTTCTCAACTCCCATCTAACTGTCCTAATACTTGCAGTGGATCCTGATGCAGTTTGGAATTCCTGTGTGTTGGCCTGGATAGATGTCTGCCTATTACGCACTACGGCCCTCTTCAAGTGTCGGCGGTCTCTGTCAGACAACAGACGAGGCCGGCCAGTAGGCTTTTGTGCTGTAAGTGTCCCTTCACGTTTCCACTTCACTATCACATCGTAAACAATGAACTTTGGTATGTTGAGGAGTGTGGAAATCTCGCGTACAGATGTATGACACAAGTGACATCCAGTCACCTGACCACGTTCGAAGTCTGTGAGTTCCGCAGAGTGCTCCATTCTGCTCTCTGACAATGTCTAATGACAGCTGAGGTCGCTGATACGGAGTACCTGGCAGTAGGCAGCAGCACAATGTACGTAACACGAAAAACGTGTATTATTTGGGGGTTTCAAGATAGTTTTGATCACATAGTGTACCTGATTTCAGCTAAAAGTGTTGACGTATTTATTGGACGCCCCTCGTAGTAAGAAGTATACAGCATTATATTTGTATGTGAACTGGCATAAACATGGTGAAAAATTTAATCCGCTGTGCTACTACCTGTTACAAAGACTGTGAGTGCAACCCGACTAGGTACAAAGCGGCGGCGGTTCTCAAGCGGTTCTAGGCACTTCAGTCCGGAACCGCGTGATTGGCTACGGTCGAAGGTTCGAATTCTGCCTCGGGCATGAATGTGTGTGATGTCCTTAGGTTAGTTAGGTTTAAGTAGTTCTAAGTTCTAGGGGACTGATGACCTTAGAAGTTAAATCCCATAGTGCTCATAGCCATTTGAACTATTTTATTTATTTATTTAAATTTTTTTTTTTTTTTTTTTTTTTTTTTTTTTTTTTTTTTTTTTTTTTTTTTTTTTTTTTCCTTGAGTCAATGGTGCCTCATTCCATACTGCTTCAACTCTCTGCGGGAGAGTGATGTCACGCAAATCTCTCGGTAACCATTACCAAATGTTGTCAGTGGCTGAGAGATCTGTAGAAAGAGCTGGCCAGAGCAACAGTTCATCATATCTGCTCAGATAGGTCAGGACGGCACTGAAAAGTGCGGTCTTGTGTTATATCGTTGGAAGACAACAACAGCGAGACCTTTAAGAAAGAGACAGCCACAGGCCTTAACACATCAGAAATCTAACGCCTAGTGTCCAAATTACCGGGCATACGACCCTGAGAGGATTGTAGCTCACATCCAACAGCAGCACATAGCATCACGCCAGTTGCTGGAAAGTGTAGTCTGACAACGCTCATTCTTCGCAGAGCCTCCACACACGGCTACGCCCTCCACGATGCTGTACTTCTGGAAAGACGCCGTGGCGCCAGTCTGTGTTCCACTGTCGTCGTCAGTCGCACCAGCGTCGCCTCTCGCTCCCTGCTCCACAAACGTCGTACGGCATACTCGCAACAGTACTCTCTGTTCAATACGAATCTCATCTCATGTCGCATATCTGACAGCGCCGTCGTCTATCGACTAGAACCAGTGACAAACTGAGTGTGGAATTTCAACTGTCAAAGGGGTAATCGTTGGCCAGTAGCATTGACCACAGAAAGCAAGGCAAAGATTAACTCTACAAAATTTTATACACTGTGATTAGGTACAGGTCAGCAGCTAGTAAACAGATTTGACAAGAACACTCTTGCTGCTTCTATAGTCGAGGAACTACTACTAACAGCTTGAAAAGACCGTCGTTAAGTAACAGAGGTAGTCTTCACTCAGTAATCAAAACGGAAGACGATTGTAACCGATAACTGTGGTGGTACAATATAAGCATAAAACCAATATGGGTAATTAGTAAAATGTGTGAAGGAATACATTCACAAACATCACAAAAAGATGTACATAAATATCACAAAATGTAGTCAGATTACAATACGCGAACGTGTAATAAACGACGTAACAGGATCATCTGGGTGACCCAAGATTGATAATATCAACTTGAAATGAAAGATCTATTATAGGACAAAAGAGACACATTTGTTTTAATAGTCTTTAACTCACATCGTGTAAATGTCCTGCTGTTATCAGCTTACAACCATTCACAAAGAAATTTTACATGAGTATGACCAACTGTAACCATTACATTAGTACGTATTCCCATGACGGCTATCGGATACCAGCCAACCCGAGTAGTAGTATCAAGAAATCACAGTCTCCATAGGCAGACGCTTTCCCTTCTTGCCCCGCCACGTGACACCTGCTCACAGTCAAACTACAGTCAAAATCATTTTCTGAATGTAAACCCCACTGCATAATTCCTCCTTAAATACATTGTGTTCATGGTTTAACTCTATACACATAGTACAGTTGCGCTGAAAGCCTAATCATATGCCAGTCCAAACATTTACTACATTCCTTGGCGACTTGACGTAGTTGCATGCTGCCTTCATGCGGCTGCAATTTTAATGGATTTCACTGTGGAGATAGACGCTTGCCAAATATATTCCGTGAGACAGTAACGCATACTAATACCGATACGTCCCCCAACATCTTGCAAAATTGGTTAAGATTTATTGTGGTCTTTGAATAAAGCACAGATTCGTCCATTGTGCACTCCTGGTCACATGGCGCCCTCCAACACTAACGAGTTTTCTTCTGTAAGTTCAGTGGTGCTCCGAAGCTCTCCCCAACCATCGTAGCCCTGCTATACGCATTCCATTCCTTTCTTAATGTCGTCCCTTTTACAGATGTACACCTTGAACTTGAATGGGCGTTCAGGATATTAATGAACGCATTTCTTGAATTTGTGTGTTTTTATGGATAAAAAAGCACTAATGATGAATGTAAGTACATTTAAGCGATAATTTTACGAGAAAACATCTTCTTGTGCACCACATGTCGACTGACTGACAGACAGAACAGATGCTGTGAACGGAAGGAGGACGACAGATTGGAATAAGGTCAAGTTTCTTTGACTGGCCTTCATCGGTAGCAGCTTTATAATTTATATAAATGAAAACGCCTTTTCCATATTTGCATGGGTGAATTAATACACCGCAAGATGAAAAAGGAGTTTTAACTCATAAAAAACGAAGGAGACAATCTGAGAAGCCGTCTTAGGTTGTTGTCATGTGATATTGTCGATATAGTCTAGTAAAATTATCAGAAGATCGAAACAAATTGCAAAACATTTTAGAAAAGATATCTGAATGGTGCGAAGCTGGCTGTTGACCCTAAATAGTGAAAAGTGAGAGTTCATTCAGATGAATGCTAAAAGCAATCCGTTAAACTTCGTTTGCATAACAGATTAGTCAAATCTAAAGATCGTATCAACAAAATACCCAAGAATTACAATTACGAAGAACTTAAATTGGAAAGAACACATAGAAAATGTTATTGAGAAGCGAATCAAAGACGGCGTTTTATTGGCAGAACACTTAGAAAGAGACACTACACTACGCTTGTCCATCTAATATTGCAGTACTGCAGTGCGGTTCTGGACCTTTACCAGATAGGAACTAACGGAGTACATCGAGAAAGTTCAAAGAAGGAAAGCACGTTTTGTACTATCGCGAAATAGGGAAGAGAGTGTCACAGACGTGATGCGGCATTTGGTGTGGACTCGTTGGAACAAAGGCGTTTTTCGCAGCGGTAGAATCTTTTCACGAAATTTCAATCACCAAGTTTCTCCTCCGAATGTAAAAATATTTTGTTGATGCCGACCTACATATCGCGAAACGAATATCATAATAAAACAAGTGAAATCAGAGCTAGCACAGGAAGGTATCGGTGTTGGCTTTTTCCATGCGTTGTTCCAGATTGGAACAATAGAGAATTATTGTGAAAGTGGTTCGATGAACCCTCTGCAGGAGTACTAAGTGTGATCTACAGAGTGTGCCTGTAGATGTAGATATAGATGGAGAAAGGTATGTAGTCTGCACTCTGTGGTACGCCACCATTTCCTCTTCTCCGCTAATCTCATCATCTGATAGTACCACATACATCCTTAAGGGTTTAGTGCTCTTACATATAATGATTGTTGTGCAGGATATAAATGAAACATTTTCTGTTATATAAATTTTATCGCTTATGACAACACTATGTTTAGAAAAGCCCAACAAAGAGGTCAAATGCACCGCTTCTGTATGAGACACGGCATAGTTTTGACAGAAATATACGTTATCTGTACTTCATAGTATAATAGTATAATTTTTATACACCACTCGTGCAAAACTTAAAAGTTAGATAGACAAAATAATGTTACATTCTGTCTCTCTTCCTCTCCCCCCTCTCTTCTCTCTCTCCCTTCCTCTTGTCCCTCCCCTACCATCTCCCTCCCCTCCCCTCCCCTCCCCAACCCTCAACTCCCCTCCCCTCTCCCACACCCTCCCCCCCCTCGCCTCTCCCACCCCTCCACTCCCACACCATCACGTCCCCTCTCCCTCCCTCCCCTCCCCTCTCCCTCCCTCACCTACCCTCTCCCTCCATCCCCTCCCCTCTGCCTCCCCTCTTTCTGCCTCCCCTCTCTCTCCCTCCCCCTCTCTATCCCTCCCCCTCTCTATCCTTCCCCCTCTCTATACTTCCCCCTCTCTTCCCCACCCCCCTCTGTCCCTCTCCCTTCACCCACTCTCCTTCCCCCTCTCTCTGCCCACCCTCTCCAATCCACTCAACCTATCTCTCCCATGCACTCTCTCTCTCTCCCCCTCTCCTCTCTCTCCCCCTCCTCTCTCTCCCCCCTCCTCTCTCTCCCTCTCCTCTCTCTCCCCCTCCTCTCCGTCCCCCTCCTCTCTCTCCCCCCTCTCTCTCCCCCTCCTCTCTCTCCCCCTCCTCTCCCTCCCCCTCCTCTCTCTCCCCCTCCTCTCTCTCCCCCTCCTCTCTCTCCCCCTCCTCTCTCTCCCCCACCTCTCTCTCCCCCTCCTCTCTCGACCCCTCCTCTCTCGACCCCTCCTCTCTCGACCCCCTCCTCTCTCGACCCCCGCCTCTCTCGACCCCCTCCTCTCTCCCCCCTCCTCTCTCTCCCCCTCTCCTCGCTCTCTACCCCTCTCTCTCCCCTCCTCTCTCTCAACCCCCCTCTCTCTCCCTCTCCTGTCTCTCCCCCTCTCCTCTCTCTCTCCCCTTCTCCTCTCTCTCCCTCCCCCTCTCTCCTCTCTCTCCCCCTCTCCTCTCTCTCTCCCCCTCTCCTCTCTCTCTCCCCCTCTCCTCTCTCTCTCTCCCCCTCTCCTCTCTCTCCCCCTCTCCTCTCTCTCTCCGCCTCTCCTCTCTCTCTCCCCTTCTCCTCTCTCTCTCTCCCCCTCTCCTCTCTCTCCCCCTCTCCTCTCTACCCCTCTCCTCGCTCTCTACCCCTCTCTCTCTCACTACCCCCCTCTCTCACTACCCCCTCTCTCACTACCCCCCTCTCTCACTACCCCCTCTCTCACTGCCCCCCTCTCTCACTACCCCCTTCTCTCACTATCCACCCTCTCTCACTACCCACCCTCTCTCTCTACCACCACCCTCTCTCTCTACCCCTCTCTCTCTTTCTACCCCCCTCTCTCTCTCTACCCCCCATCTCTCTCTACCCCGCTCTCTCACTACCCCCTCTCTCACTATCCACCCTCTCTCTCTACCCCCCTCCCTCTACCCCCCTCTCTCTCTACCCCCCTTCTCTCTCTACACCCCCTCTCTCTCTACCCCCTCTCTCTCTACCCACCGTCTCTCTCTCTACCCCCCTCTCTCTCTACCCCCCTCTCTCTCTACCCCCTCTCTCTCTACCCCCCTGTCTCTCTCTCTACCCCCTCTCTCTCTACCCCCCTCTCTCTCTACCCCCCCTCTCTCTCTACCCCCCTCTCTCTCTACCCCCCTCTCTCTCTTTACCCCCCCTCTCTCTCTCTACCCCCCCCTCTCTCTCTACACCCTCTCTCTCTACCCCCCTCTCTCTCTACCCCCTCTCTCTCTCTACCCCCCCCCCTCTCTCTCTCTACCCCCCTCTCTCTTTACCCCCTCTCTCTCTACACCCTCTCTCTCTCTCTACCCCCTCTCTCTTTACCCCCTCTCTTTCTACCCCCCTCTCTCTACCCCCCTCTCTCTACCCCCTCTATCTACACCCTCTCTCTCTACCCCCCCTCTCTCTACCCCCTCTCTCTCTACCCCCTCTGTCTCTCCCCCTCTCCCTCCCCCCTCTCTCTCTACCCCCTCTCTCTCTTTCTCTCTCTCTCTCTCTCTCTCCCTCTCTCTCTCCCCTCTCTCCCTTCGTTTATTCAGTTCTGGCTCTAGTTGACCTTACAAACGTAAGCATGCTAATTTCTTCTATCCTGAACTTTCCCCTATAGGTTGGAACACATTACTTAAGTGATGCCATCGATCCATCTCATCTTCTGGCGTTATCTTCTAGTGCATTCTATGTTCCCCAGAATTAGTGATTTTTCCAGTGAAATATGGCTTCTCACGATGTGTCCAAAGGAGTATCAAACCTTCCACTGAGCACTCTGGTTTTATTTGCTCTTATATTAACCTATTAGTTCTCTTTGCAGTCCATGGGGCTCCAACACCACAGTTCAAAGGAGTCTATTGTTAGCCGTTACGCCTTTCTAATGGTCCAGCTCTCACAGCCTGTTGCCTTCCACTGACCTCCAAATCTTTCTGTTTAGTTGCTCGCATTATCAGGGTACAACTTGTAGGTAGGAAGCTGGAGAGGCTGTGAGAACTGTCTTATTGAGTTCTTGTAATCGCGGATCGCCACCATTTTATGCCAGAGTCTCAAGGTGTTTGCAGAGACTCCCCCAACTCATTTCTTGGGTCCATCATGTTAATTACTATGCGGAAATGAAGGAAAGTCCGGAAGCATGTTTCCAACGTCTCCCAGTCTGCACAGAAAGCTGGACGTCACACGGTGTGACTATATCGCCTAATGATGCTGGTCCCGCAACACGATGTAGTTGCAGGAAAGGGAAAAGGCAGAGTCCATCAGTCAGCGTGCAGTTAGGGTGAACTGTTGTGGTGTTCCTCATTGGCCTGGAGATAACACGTGGACAACTTTACACATGGAAGAAACATAGGGAAACTGGAATGAGGGCGAAATGTAACGATTGTAAACCAGTATTTTGTCACTGCTTACATCACTGTTTCACGTTCATCGAGAGCGTTCTGAACCACAGGTGTGGTTTCCTAAGTATTTTCCGTTCTACTTTTTCTGATTGTCTTATACGTGTATGCCCTAGGATTAGTGTGGTCTCTACTATATATAGTGTCTCGGGGAGCACCACCGTGTCGTAGTGGCGTACTTTGGCTTTTTGTGAGATAGACTTCTTGTTGTAATGATTCCACACTAATTTCTATGCCTGGTCCAGATTAGTCTTTCTTTCTTCGTTTGAGTCTCTGTTATGTCCACACATTTGTAGTGTTTCACCGAGGTATATGAAGTTTGCCGTTTTGTAAATCGTGCCATTCTTTGTGTTCAGAGATGAGAGTTTCTTTGTGCTCATAAACTGTGTCTTTTCGTAAGAGATCAGTAGTCCAGTTTTGGAAGCGATTTCGTGCAGTTTTTCAATAGCGTCTTTTGTTTCCAAATCGTTTGCAAAAGCCAGGCATTTAATCTGTAGGTTTCCTAAGGTTATCCCTGTCGTGATGTTTCCCATTCTTTTATGACCTTATCTAACACCAGATTGAAAAGGAGAGGTGAGAGGCCATCGCCTTGTCGGACACCTGTGCGAATTTCAAAGGGCTTTGATAATTCCCCACAGAACTTTACTTTGGAGGTCGTGTTGGTTAAAGTTTGCTCTATGATAGCCCGTGTTTTGTTGTCTACTTTGTATTCTTTTGGAATTTTGAAGAGAGTTTTCCGGTCGATAGAGTCGTACGCCGTTTTGGACAAAGCTAATGATCAGGTTCTGTTTGTGTTGTAAAATCATTTTCAGGTTCCAAATTTGTTCCACACAAGACCGCCCTTTAAGGAAGCCTGCTTGGTATTTCCCAATCAAGTGGTCGGTCTGGCATTCTAGTCTGTTCAGTAAAGCTTTAGAGAGGATCTTGTATGTGACCGGTAGTAGGGATATTACTCTGTAGTTGTTCGGGTCAGTCTTGTCACCTTTTTTGTGTAGTGGGTGTATCAGGGCAGTTTTCCAGTCGTCAGGAATTTTCATGGTCTTCCAGATGTCTTCCAAGATCCTGTGGATGTATTTGGTGTGTTCTGGGTCTTGTAACTTCCAGATTTCCGCGGTGATGCCATCTTCTGCTGGTGCTCTACGATTCTTGACTGACTTGATTATTTCTTTAACTTATTCTAGAATTGGAGGTTCACTATCTGGATTGTACGTGCTCGTTTCTGTCATCATTTCTGTTGTGGTTGGCAGGAGAGCCAACCGTGTTTTTCTAAAGGAGGCCGAAAGGCACGCGTTTCAGCTCACGCACGCTGGCTTGAGGTCTGGAACATGACAAGGGAATTAGAATTGAGAAAAACGGCCGTAGCTGGTGGAATACTTAACTTTAATCCATTAATGATGAACGTCGCTCTTGACGGTACATAGTTCGCAATATCAATAGTAACTGATAATGGCTCCTTGCTAGGTCGTAGAAAATGACGTAGCTGAAGGCTATGCTAACTATCGCCTCGGCAAATGAGAGCGTAGAAGTCAGTGAACCATCGCTAGCAAAGTCGGCTGTACAACTGGGGCGAGTGCTAGGAAGTCTCTCTAGACTTGCCGTGTGGCGGCGCTCGGTCTGCAATCACTGATAGTGGCGACACGCGGGTCCGACGTATACTACCGTACCGCGGCCGATTTAAAGGCTACCACCTAGCAAGTGTGGTGTCTTGCGGTGACACGACAATTTCTTCCATATGTGGGTCCGTGTTGAGCAGTTTTTCAAAGTACTTTGCCAGTACAATTGTTTTTGGTATTGGCTTCTAGGGTTCCATCCGGTCTTCTGAAGCCCAAGTTGGGTGGTTGATATCCAGTCATATTTTCTCTGAACGTTCTGTGGAAGTTTCTTGTATTGTTCTTCATGAAGTCCGATTCGATCTTCGTCAGTCGCCGTTTATCATACTGTCGTTTTTCACTGCGAATGATTTTGCTTGATTGCTTCTGTATTTTCAAGAAGTTCACCCAATTCTCTTGGGATTTATGTCTACAAAATTTTTTCCATGCACTGATTCGTTGATCAGTAGCTTGGTCACATGTGTGGTTCCACCAACGGTGTTTCCGTGTGCGTGGTGCTTGTGCTAGTTTCATGGCCTCTCGGATTCTTCGTGAAAGTTGTGTCCAGTCTGTCGTTTTCTCCGTTTTAATTTTGTGTGATATTTGTGTCTGGTTTAAAGTAACGCATTCTGGATCTGGCCTAACAATTTTGTTCTTCTGGAGCTTTTTCTTGGGCAAAAGACGAATCCTGATCTGTAGCAGGTGGTGGTCTGAGTCGAAGTAGCCTTTACGGGTTCAAAATTTCTTTTTCTGAGTCTTTCTGGACTATTACGTGGTCGATTTGTAGTTGTTGCTTTCCGCTGGAGAATTTCCATGTGGTAAGTTTTCGTGTTGGTTTCTTCAATTTTGTTGACATAATGGCGAGGTCGTGGCTTTTGCAAAAGTCTATCAGATGCTTTCCGTTTTTGTTGGTGTCCTTGTGTGGAGTATGTTTATTTAATTTATTATATTTTATTTGTTAAGTCTTCTGACTGGTATGATGCGCCCCGCCACGAGTTCCTCTCCTGTGCGAAACTCTTCATATCGGAGTAGCACTTGCAATCTCCGTCCTCAAATATTTGCTGTACGGGTTCCAATTTCTATCTTCCTGTACTGTTTTTGTCCTCTATAGCTCCTTCTAGTTCCATGAAGACATTCCATTATGTGTTAACAAATGTCCTATCATCCTGTCCCATCTCCTTGTCAATGTTTTTCACATATTCCTTTCCTCTCCGATTCTGCGCAGAAGCTGTTCATTCCTCACCTTATCAATCCACCTTACTTTCAACATTCGTCTGTACCACCACATCTCAACTTTTTCGATTCTCTTGTGCTCCGGTTTCCCACAGGCCCACGTTTCACTTATACAATGCTGTTCTCCGAACTTATATGCTCAAAAATTTCTTCCTCAATTAAGGTCTATGTTTGATGGTAACATTCCTCTCTTCGGCAGGGATGGCCTTAATGCCAGTACTACTCTGCTTCTCGATGTTCTCAGGCGTTTACAATTTTTTTGAAGACCGAAATTGCCAACACTGTCTGCACGAACACTACCCGTTCACCAAAACTTGCGAATCACTTTCTTGATAGGCTGTTATTGCTCCCATAGTAGGCCTTCACATGCTCTACCGTGGTATTTTCACGTGCAAATGGACGACAGCAACAACGTGCGTGCCCATGATCACACTAGTTTCCGTCATGCCCAGCGGCCAATCGCGCAGTTTGAACGTCCTAACGTAAACAGTTCAGAAGTTATGACGATTTTATTTCATATAGTTCAGTAATTGTAAGTCGCACAGCAGTCGACGTATCAACTGGCACACCAGTCCAGCACTAACCTACACTCTTCCAAGCTCGCTTCGTAGAACTGTAATTGTTAGGGCGTAAAGTCAAGCGCCGACACGCCAGTCGGGAACAATAGAGAAAAGATGGCTGTGAGAAAACGTCAGCCAATCGCAGACTGACCGATCCCTCTCCAGGACGACAACGCGGTAGCAGCGGCCACTATGTGAAGAGGGCATGAGCGCCGCGACCGGCCTGCGACGCCACAGTTGAATACACTACTGGCCATTAGAATTGCTACACCACGAAGGTGACGTGCTACAGACGCGAAACTTAACCGACAGGAGGAAGATGCTGTGATATGCAAATGATTAGCTTTTCAGAGCATTCAGACAAGGTTGGCTCCGGTGGCGACACCTACAACGTGCTCACATGAGGAAAGTTTCCAACCGATTTCTCATACACAAACAGCAGTTGACCGGCGTTGCCTGATGAATCGTTGTTGTGATGCCTCGTGTAAGGAGGAGAAATGCATACCATCACGTTTCCGGCTTTGATAAAGGTCGGATTGTAGCCTATCGCGATTGCGGTTTATCGTATCACGACATTGCTGCTCGCGTTGGCCGAGATCCAATGACTGTTAGCAAAATATGGAATCGGTGGGTTCAGGAGGGTAATACGGAACGCCGTGCTGGATTCCAACGGCCTCGTATCACTAGCAGTCGAGATGACAGGAATCTTATCCGCATGGCTGTAACAAATCGTGCAGTCACGTCTCGATCCCTGAGTCAACAAATCGGGACGTTTGCAAGACGACAACGATCTGCACGAAGAGTTCGACAACGTTTACAGCAGCATAGACTATCAGCTCGGAGACCATGGCTGCGATTACCCTTGACGCTGAATCCCTCACAGGAGCGCCTGCGATGGTGTAGTCAACGACGAACATGGGTGTACGGATGGCAGCACGTCATTTTTTTCGGATGAATCCAGATTCTGTTTACAGCATCATGATGGTCGCATCCGTGTTTGGTGACATCGCGGTGAACGCACATTGGAAGCATGTATTCCTCATTGCCATACTGGCGTATCCCCCAGCGTGCCATTGGTTACACGCCTCGGTCACCTCTTGTTCGCATTGACGGCACTCTGGACAGTTGACGTCACATTTGAGATGTGTTACGACCCGTGGCTCTACGCTACATTCGATCCCTGCGAAACCCTACTTCTCAGCAGGATAATGCACGACCGCATGTTGCAGGTCCTGTACGGGCCTTTCTGGATACAGAAAATGTTCGACTGCTGCCCTGCCGATCACATTCTCCAGATCTTTCACCAATTGAAAACGTCTGGTCAATGAGGGCCGAGCAAGTGGCTCGTCACAATACGCCAGCCACGAGCGTTGATGAAATGCGTATGGTGCTGAATCTGCATGGGCAGCTGTACCTGTACACGCCACCTGTACACGCCACCTGTTTGACCCAATGCCCAGGCATATCAAGGCCGTTATTACGACCAGGTTTCTCAGCATCTATGCACCCAACTTGCGAAAAAATGTAATCACATGTCATTTCTAGTATAATATATTTGTCCAATGAATACCCGTTTATCATTTACATTTCTTCTTGGTGTAGCAATTTTAATGGCCAGTAGTGTAGCTTCAAGACTAGCGACTTGAATAGAAGCGTCACCAGTAGTTACTTCGCGTGTACTGCCTATATAGCACCGACTTGTGGTTCTTTATATTGAATAAGTTTGATTATTTCGTGTCGATTGCTTGCAACACATATGTGTAATTCTTAAAGTTATGTATTGTCATTTACTTTTTGTAATAAAACTCATTAATAAGATTTCTTTGAGTGTTTGTTAGGGAACCGAGCACGCAGTTTTCCTAGACACCGGATATTTGTCGACGACCATGGAGATATAACAGTAGTAAAATTTTAAGCCTGCACAATGAAATTACTGTGCTGCGCAACAGAACCTTTAGACGTTCACGTACAACAGTTCGAGGTCAAGTTACACATTTTATGTTTTCTACGTCACGTAATGGTTAATGAGGCAGACGTGCGTCAGCTTAGTCGCTCGCTAATGATGCGGGGACGATAAGCGAATCCCAAAAGACGATATAAAATTCTTCCCTCGAATGCGAGGACGAGATTATATAATCAGGGCGGAGCTAAAGAGACGTGGAGGAACTGCGACGCGGAATCCTAATTACTCTCAGAAAACATTCAGCTCAGCGTCCGCCGCCTCTTGTCAGCCAGCAGACGGGCTTGACCGAGGCGGGCGGTCGCGTTCATTAGGCATGCGAGGCGCCGGGAAGCCAGCCGGCGCGCATCCGCAATGGACCCTCTGCAAATGAAGCGCCCGAGATTTCTGCACGCTCGCAGGGCTCACCAGCAGTCCGCAGCACGCATTCTGCCGAGAGGCCAGGGCTTCTCTAACCTCGACCAGTAGTATCTCGCGTTCTGCCGTAAATTGCTGCCACTCGGACGTTTTCCGACTGTGGAACTTTGCTACGGTGTAGAGGATTAATTGTAGAGGTGTTTCTCACAGTTTCTCTCCCGGATGTAGAGGTATCCACCATGAAAGTAACATCAAAGGAGACGAAGGTGGGATACTGCGAAAGCAGAAGGGTTGCCTCTGGTAAAAACTGTTGCCTCTCCTTTCATTGAAGAACTCAGCGCCAACGACTGAGATTATTCAGAGAACGGCAGCAATAATACTAACATTTGCAGCAATTCTTTAATAAGCGAGAGCTAAATTCACCAGCATTTTTTCTCGTTTATAAAAGTTTTTCTTTCAACCCTCATTCATCAGGTTTCTGACTTACGCATAGTGATTCAGCGTCCCCTATAGATAGGTGCCATGCAATCTGCAATACCATGCACTGGATTTTCAAATTCTTTCACTTGCTACACGCAAACTATTAGTCCTACAGAAAATGGGAACAGGCCCTTTTTGTAGGAAATTTAATGTAGTTACATTTTGTAGTGGGTTACCTTTTCGCTAGAGAAAGCAGATTTCGGATTATTCAAGAAAAACTTACAAAGCGATTTGCGAACGCGTTTTTCTTGACTGACTCGAAAATCGTGGTCCGCCCAATGTAAACGTATCCCACTACATTAAATTTCCTACAAAAAGGTCCTCTTCATTATAGCCTGTAGTGAGCGAGAGAACATACTATCAATATATTAATGTCATGGGTGCAAAATGCTAACACATTCCATAGAAAACGTAGGAAAAACTGGTAGTAGCCAACCCCATGGAATATCAGTTTCACTTCTGGAGAAATGTAGCAACATGCAAGGCAATACCGATCCAATTACTTGTCTTGGAAGACAGGTTGAGGAAAGGCTAGCATAAGTTTATAGCATTTGTAGACTTAGAGAAAGGTTTTGACGATGTTGACCGGAATAATCTCTTTCAAATTCTGATAGTGGAAGGGGTGAAAATACAGAGATCCAAAGGCTACTTACAACTTGCACACACAGCAGACAGCAATTGTGAAAGTCGAGGGTAATCAAAGGGTAAAAGGAAGTAGGAACAGGATAATAGACGGTCCTCGAAGTTAATCAAATTGTGCGTTGAGCAAGCAGTAAAGGAAACCAAAGGAAAATTTGGAGTAGGAACCAAAGTTTAGGATGAAGAAGCAAAAACATTGACATTTGCCAGTGACATTGTAATTCTGGCACAGGCAGCGAAGAACAGTCGAATGGAATGGACAGTGTTTTTCTGTTGTTGGTGTTCAGCTCCTTTCAAGACAAAGTCTAATTAAATCAAGTGATTCCGAGAGAATTTGAAAAGAAAACAAAATATTTAAGGTAGTAGATGACTTTCGCTATTTGAGCAGAAAAATAATTGATGATGGTGCAAGTAGACAGGTTATAAAGTGCAGAACTTAATGGCAATGAAAGCGTTTCTGAATAAGAGAAATTTGTTAACACCGACTTCAGATTTAAGTCACAGGAAGTCTTTTCAGCAAGTATTTGTATGGAGTATAATCATCTATCAAAGTGAAACATCGACGAACAGTTTATAAGAAAAGACAACAGAAGCTTTTGAAATGTGGTGCTACAAAAGAAAGCTAAAGAATAGCTAGGTAGATCGCATAACTAGTGAGAAGGTACTGAATAAAACTGAGGTAAAGGGAAATTTGTGGCACAGTCTGACTAGAAGAAGGCATTGGTTGACAGTACACGTCCTGAGACATCAAGGGATCACGAGTTTACTATTGGCGCTAAGTGTGCTGGATAAAAATTGTATAGGGAGACCAAAAGCTGCACACAGTATGCAGATTCAGATTCTTATATGAAGATGAAGGGGGATGTACAGAATAGTGTAGCATGCAGAGCTGCGTGTAAGCTGTCTTTAGACTGAAGGTCGCCACAACAACAACAACAACAACAACAACGACGACGACGACGACGACGACGACAATAACAAAGTAAGTCGTAGCCAGATATTATTCCGGTCTCCACCAAATATGTGTGCCCCACTTGCAGCATGTAGCGTAATCCATATTAAAGTGCGCAACCGCGTTTTAAATGTTTCTGAATTGTGTAACTTACGCGATATTTGAGTACCATCCCAGTATTCGCCTAGGGGGATGTGAAAACCCACCTAAAAGTCTTATTCATGTTACGCACGCAGGTCTTCATCGTTAAGCTACTGGCCAGATCCGATCTGCGGCTGGAGACCTCCCATGTCAAAAGCCATGCTTAATGTACGTGACTATCTGTGTGGGCGTCATATCTCACTTCAAATAATGAGTAAAATTTAACTTGTAGTTAATTTTTTTTCTTGGAGATGTAATCCAAATGTATTACCACATAACATGAACGAAATGGCAGTTGTTATAACGACAAATATTTTATACTTAACATTGGTGCAGGCATTGAAGAACTAAGTTGTTCTCATTTTCCAATACCATGGTACACATTCGGAGTACGAATTAAAATCCATGGAGAAGAAATAAAAACTTTGAAGTTCGCCGATGACATTGTAATTTTGTCAGAGACAGCAAAGGACTTGGAAGAGCAGTTGAATGGAATGGACAGTGTCTTGAAAGGAGGATATAAGATGAACATCAACAAAAGCAAAACGAGGATAATGGAATGTAGTCGAATTAAGTCGGGTGATGCTGAGGGAATTAAATTAGGAAATGAGACACTTAAAGTAATAAAGGAGTTTTGCTATTTGGGGAGCAAAATAACTGATGATGGTCGAAGTAGAGAGGATATAAAATGTAGACTGGCAATGGCAAGGAAAGCGTTTCTGAAGAAGAGAAATTTGTTAACATTGAATATAGATTTAAGTGTCAGGAAGTCATTTCTGAAAGTATTTGTATGGAGTGTAGCCATGTATGGAAGTGAAACATGGACGATAAATAGTTTGGACAAGAAGAGAATAGAAGCTTTCGAAATGTGGTACTACTGAAGAATGCTGAAGATTAGATGGGTAGATCACATAACTAATGAGGAGGTATTGAACAGAACTGACGAGGAGTTTGTGGCACAACTTGACTAGAAGAAGGGATCAGTTGGTAGGACATGTTCTGAGGCATCAAGGGATCGCCAATTTAGTACTGGAGGGCAGTGTGGAGGGTAAAAATCGTAGAGGGAGACCAAGAGATGAATACACTAAACAGATTCAGAAGGATGTAGGTTGCAGTAGGTACTGGGAGATGAAGAAGCTTGCACAGGGTAGAGTAGCATGGAGAGCTCCATCAAAACAGTCTCTGGACTGAAGACCACAACAACAACAACCACCACCATAACGTGGAAGAAAGCACTCAGTTTTACAAATGACTTAACACAGCTTTCCAGTCGTCGTGACGCAAATGTTTCTTCTGCAGACGCTTCTATGCTCCCAGCTGATATATACTCTGGATGTACCGAGGCAGACACCGTGTGCTAATCCATATATATATATATATATATATATATATATATATATATATATATATATATATATATATATATATATATATATAGAAAGAGACCGAAAAATTCTTTACTGATTTAATTCGAACTTTTTCTTAAACAAAAATGTAGAAATTTGCTGTTAAAATTTTCTGTGAGGGGAAAAAATTTTGTGCTATGATCCGCTGTGCTGTGAAAATGTACAGTTCAGTTTTCTTTCTCGTAGTCACTGCTAACAACGATATCAAGGAATTTCAACCATTAGAGAAATTGGTTCTCCTATATATAGAGCCTTCCTTCTTATTCATAATTTCAAGCAAAATTTGTAAACGCAACATTATACCATTTCTTTTTATTTCTCGCCATCTTTTTTGAATAGAAAACTGGAAAATTGTATTTATTGCTTATCGGTTTATGATTATACCACTACTATAGAATCTGCATCTTACCAAACTTTGTAATTCTACACTCTCGCAGATTCAAACCGCGTGAAATAGCGTCACAGAAGCTAATATCCTTACAGAAACGGCAGCAGGAGAGTTGTCTTTCGTACTCTACTGTATATCAGTGATACCAACCTATTTTCCCTTTCATTTCAAGCGACTTCAGTTCTCAATGAACGTTTTCTTTGCAGTACCAATAAAAAAGACTTAAAGTCAGAGGGAAAGAGGAGTTGGACTGAGGGGGGAGGTGGGAGGAAATAGACACAGAGAGGAGGAATGAGGAAGTGAGAAGAGAGAGTGCGAGGCGGCGAACGAGAGAGGGGAGGAGAGGAGAAGATTAGAATGTTCATACAATTCCCATACGTATTTAGCAATCGTGAAGTACTGTGAACTTCACTGGCGAAATTCATAATCATTTTTGAATTGTTAATTTTATATCTTAATTCATTCTAAAATTATTACTAACATTTCCAAAACTATATAGTGTTGTTGCTTACAATTCTGTACAAATAATTATGGATATTTATTATTCCTGAGAGTCTATATGAAAGCTATTGAAACAATGAGTTTATTTACTTACAAGCCGCTATTAATAAAATGTTAAATTATATAAAAACTGATACTAGCGCAAAATAAACAAAAATCATGCATTCAGTAATCATTTAAGATGACAAATCTAAGCATCTCTTGCTTCTAAATTAACCTAAGAATTTGCAGTAAAATTATCTGCAATAAAGCAGCTGGGGTGGATGAAATTAAGTCAGAATTCATCAAATACAGTGGAATGGCAGGTGTTAAATGGCTACACAGGATAACTGAAATGGCCTGGGAGTCGGGACAGGTTCCATCAGACTGAGCAAAAGCAGTAATCACACCAATCATTAAACAGGGAAACAGAAAAGATTGCAACACCAACAGAGGTATCTCTTTAATCAGCGTGGTGGGTAAAATCTTCTCAGGTATTGTTGAAAGGAAAGTGCGAGTATTAGTTGAGGACCAACTGGATGAAAATCAGTGTGGGTTTAGGCCTCTTAGAGGTTGTCAGGACCAGATCTTTAGCTTACAGCAAATAATGGAGAAGTGTTATGAATGGAACAGGGAATTGTATCTATGCTATATAGATCTAGAAAAGGCATATGACCAGGTTCCTAGGAAGAAGTTATTGACTGTTCTACGAGATTATGGAATAGGAGGAAAACTTTTGCAAGCAATTAAAGGTCTTTACATGGATAGTCAGGCAGCAGTTAGAGTTGACAGTAAATTGAGTTCATGGTTCAGAGTAGTTTCAGGGGTAAGACAAGGCTGCAACCTGTCTCCACTATTGTTCATATTATTTATGGATCATTTGTTGAAAACAATAGACTGGCTGGGTGAGATTAAGATATGTGAACACAAAATAAGCAGTCTTGCATATGCGGATGACTTTGTTGTGATGGCAGATTCGATTGAAAGTTTTCAAAGTTTCAGAGCTAGATCAGAAATGTAAGGACTATTACATGAAGATTAGCATCTCCAAAACGAAAGTAATGTCAGAGGGAAAGAAATATAAACGGCTTAGTGCCAAATAGGAGGAACAAAGTTAGAACAGGTGGACGGTTTCAAGTACTTAGGATGCATATTCTCACAGGATGGCACCATAGTGAAAGAACTGGAAGCGAGGTGTAGCAAAGCAAATGCAGGGAGCGCTCAGCTACGATCTACTCTCTTCTTAAAGAAGGAAGTCGGTACTAAGACTAAGTTATCTGTGCACCGTTCAATCTTTCGACCAACTTTGTTGTATGGGAGCGAAAGCTGGGTGGATTCAGGTTACCTTATCAACAAGGTTGAGGTTACGGATATGAAAGTAGCTAGGATGACTGCAGGTACTAGTAAATGGGAACAATGGCAGGAGGGTGTCCACAATGAGGAAATCAAAGAAAAACTGGGAATGAACTCTATAGATGTAGCAGTCAGGGCGAATAGGCTTAGATGGTGGGGTCATGTTACACGCATGGGAGGAGCAAGCTTACCCAAGAGACTCATGGGTTCAGCAGTAGAGGGTAGGAGGAGTCGGGGCAGACCAAGGAGAAGGTACCTGGATTCGGTTAAGAATGATTTTGAAGTAATAAGTTTAACATCAGAAGAGGCACCAATGTTAGCACTGAATAGGGGAACATGGAGGAATTTTATAAGGGGACTATGCTCCAGACTGAAAGCTGAAAGGCATAATCAGTCTTGAATGATGATGATTATTATCTGATATATTTGGTTTTGCTTGTTATTCCGTATTGTTGTCTTTAACTTGTTTTTCAGCCACATGTATCACATCAAAAATAGACTGATCATCGCCCACAGAAAATTCGTAAAGTCCATGGACTGTCTTTAGCGCCTTGAAAGCATTTGCCTCCTTAAAAAGGACACACCTTCCTGATCGAAACACCAGTTTTTTTTATTGTTTTCATCATCGATGTTACTTCTGCCCTTGGACGAACAAGGCGACATTTCAGAACAAAATTTCTCCGGTTCAAATTCTTCGTTGCGCCCGCTGATCCAAAACCCTCCTTCCTGGCGCAATTCTCGACAACAGTGTCACTTGCTGCAAAACATGTTGTTCTAGCGAATTTATCTCAGGGTCGGAGCTCTCGTGCAGGCCGGTCAGAATGTGACTGTTGACGTCTTTGCGATAGCAACACTCAAAACTATATAAGACATTCTGATCCAGCGTATATATTTCTTTGTCATCCAGCCCACTGAGTTACTGTCGTAGTTAACGGATAGAGCATATTTAATTCGTCCTTTCTGAATATCTCCTTCGAAGTAGCTGGAAGTTAACCATGCCGGAACATTAGAATTACTCGGCAGAAGTGAAGGTGTCCAGTGCAGTACAAGACCAGCCTTGTGGCCAACGTTTGTTAACAGCGCGCGTTCATGCGAATTGCTGCGCTTCGCTTGAGCGAGTAACCCCCGACAGCTATCACTAATTTCGTTGCATATTTACGTTGTTTGTTCTCTTTGTGTGGTCAGCGAGGAGCATCGTCTGTCCAGTTGACATACGATTATATTTAAGCTATCTTTTAAAATTTTAAAACTCTGCTGGTATTGATAACGCTAAGAACTACAATTAAATAAAAATTATAAAATTGGTTATGTTACAGGCTAAACAGTGAAAATAAAATGTCATACACTCAGAAACGTTGAAAATACTGCAGCCAGAGGCAATACAGGTACAAAAGCGAAACTTCTGATAAATACAGTGAGATCCGATAAGCAAATGATCCAAGGTTGGTGCCGTTGCACATGCCCGTAGATCCTGATACGGCGCTGTAGTCATAGCAGTGGGACTCATCACATCGCTACTCAAGGAAGACATTAGTGTCCGCAGAATGGCAGGTAGACGTGTTAGACGAAAGTTCTCACAGTTACGACGGTTTTAGAGGAACCTAATCACCGAAATGAAAACCTCAGTCTATTCGACACGTCGTGTGACTCGCCAGGTCGATTGTTGGGTGCGTTCCGTCAGACGATGTTGAGAACAGTTGACACGTAGCATCCACGTACGACAGAAAGGGTCTGGAGCGACCGGGAGGACTAAAAGGCGAGAAGATTGTAAGATCTTGCTACAAACGATTAGGTATCATACGGTGACTCACTCCACGACACAGGCAGACATACGAGTGCCAAGTTTTCCACACATCATTTCGCGACGCCTTGCTGATGCGAATTTGCAGTCCACGCGCCCTTGTCATATACTGTGGTTAACACCGCGGCATCTCATACTACGTCTGCAGGGCTGCCAAGACAGAACGACGCGGACTGGCACACAATGGGAGAACGTGATGTTTAGTGATTAATTCCTGTTCCTTTTGGGGACAGATGATACCTCATAGAGGTGTGGAGGCGACTAGGTGAAAGGTACAGTTCCATCCACGCTGTACAGCCCGTACAGCCGGCATAGTGGTCTGGCGTGCCACACCTTGCGTCATATAATCCCCTCTGATTGTGGTAAGTGGAATCTTAACGGTCCAGCGTTACATTGGTGACAACTTTCGAACCCACGTGGGAACTTCCCTGTATGTTCTACCAGGGGCACATTTCCTACAAGATAACGTGCTTCCTCATACAGCTGAGCTGCTCAAGATTTTCTGCGACAGATCTCGCCTCTCCTATGACCTGCTTGCCCTTAAAGAGCATGTGCAGAAGAAGCTGAAACGCCAGATGCTGCCGTGTCTCTCTGCAGACGGTTTGGAGGTGACTGTTCGTGATTTATGGGACACTCTGCCTCAGAACATCAGACCCCTAATCAACGCTTTGCCAGAACGTGTTTTGCCACATACTGCAGCAGATGATGCTCCAATGTGTTACTGATGTTGCACTGCATTTGCCTACATGTACTCATTGTAATTGTTTCCATCCCATGATTTTGGGATCAAGTGAATCTCATTTGTATCATAACGTCTAGTAAATTTCGTTTCGATCACATGCTCCAATCTTGGTGCGTTATTTTCAATGCTCCTGAATGCATTTTCACAAGGTCGCTAAGTATCTAGCAGTTGATGAAATCTCTTCGCCTCTGGGGTTATCTGTCACTCGTGTTTCGGTGCACTCTATACAGTACAATTACAGGTGACAAATGTCATGAAATACCTCATGATATCGTGTCGGACCTCCTTTTACCCTGGTATAGTGCAGAAACTGGACGTGGCGTGGACTCAGAAGGTAGTTGGAAGCCCATGCGAAAATATTCAGCCATGCTGCCTCTATAGTCATCAATAATTGCGAAAGGGTTGCCGGTCCACGATTTTGTGCAGGAACTGACCTCTCGATTATGTTCCAGAAATCTTCGATCTGAATCATGTCAGGTGCTCTGGGTACCATGGAAAGTGAGGTCCATGAATGGGTGAAAATTGTCTCAAAGTACCAGACCGTAGCTATTTACATTCAATTATCGGCGCAGTTGGACCAGAGACCCCAGTCCATTACATTTAAAAATAGTAAAATAGTTATGGAAACACGACCTAGGGGGTCCACAACTCTTTTTGTGGATACGTGCGTAGCGAGCATGGGACCACGAGTTAATGTGGCCCTCCTTCTTTTCCGGGCTGTATACCTTCCTTCTCCGCATCCTTCCCTATCCCCCATCTTCGCCCCCACTCCCCTCACCTCTGGCTCTTTCCTTCCCTTTCTCCCCCTCTGGGACTATGGTTTGTGCCTATGTCCAGAGACGGACGCCCATAAATGTAACGCATTCTTCGCCTTCTCTGCTTGTATGTCTTCATCCTTCCTTTGTCCTCCTCTTTTCCTTACCTCTTCTCTTTACCCTTTTCTCTGCTGCGGCGTTTGAGACCTCTCTTCCTTCCTTTCCCGTTCCTTGTTTATCCCTCTCTCTTTCTTCCTCCCTGTGCGTGTCTGAAGGCCGACCCACGCATTTTCGTGCGTAGGCGGTGACGCGGTAACGAGTAATTCCCCGCCCCAGGTAGACAGGTGGGACACGTACGTACCCACTGGTAACGGACAGGCCCAGGGAGGGGTGATTACCCGAGCTGATACCTTCCGAAAGTGCCGATTGGTCCCTCCGTCCGTTTCTCGTGAGGTGTGACCTGAGGTGTGGACAATCACCTAATTCGGGAGTGCCCTCAGAGAGGGCCCCCACAAGGGAGGAGCTCGCCATCGGAGACGCCGGTAATCATGGGGGATTCTTCTGCAATGGTTTCCTCATTTTCAACTTTGTCTGCTCACAAGCGTAAGTTCACTGAGTCTCAGCCATAGACAGTTCTTCCATCGTTGCCACAGTTCTTGTTGTTTCTCGATCTGACGAAGGTCACGACTTCTCCACAGTCAACCCTTTCATTATTCAGAAAGGTGTCGACGCAATTGCATGTCCTGTAAAGTCTTGTTCCAGATTACGGAATGGCACCTTGTTGTTAGAAACAGTCACTGCCCTCGAGGCACAAAAACTGCTGCGTACTTCACTTCTCCACACCTTCCCTGTCTGGGTTGAAGCGCACTGCACTTTAAATTCCTCAGGTGGAGTCGTTTATACACGCTCCCTCGACGGATTGTCTGACGAGGAAATTCAGCACTACCTGTCTGACCAGGGCGTAACAGCTGTTCATAGAGTTATGAAAAGGGTTGACACAAACATCGTTCCAACCCTTACTGTCTTCTTGACATTTGACAGAGTTCAACTCCCATCGAAAATAAAAGCGGGCTATGAGATAATTTCCGTTCGCCCCTACGTCCCAAACCCTACGAGTTGCTATCGGTGCCAGTGGTTCAATCACACCAGCGAGTCCTGTTCCAACCCAGCCAAATGTGTTACGTGTGGCAAGGATGCCCATGAGGGTGGTTGTCCACCTCCATCCCCTCGTTACATCAACTGTATGGGTGACCACGCTGCTTCCTCTCGAGATTGCCCCATTTTTAAAGACGAAAAGCTCATTCAGGAAATCAGAGTGAAGGAAATGGTGTCTACCTTTGCTGCTCGAAAATTATTCGCAAGTCGAAAGCCCACTGTGCCTCAGACAGGAAAATACAGCACTGTCCTTGCCTCTCCTCGCCAACAAAGGAGGCAGCCACACAGACTTGTGATTTAACCTTTAGTGACACGGTCGTCAGATCGGCCAGCGCAAAGATCGCCCGTTCAACCTCCCCACTTTCCCCTGCTCCATCTATGGCTCACCCTTCATCGGGTTCTGCTAAATCTCGATCCCAAAAGTGAGACACCCAAAAAAGAGCCTACTCGTAAAGAATTTTTACGTACCCCAACTTCACAACCTTCGGTTCGACCTTCATCTAAACATCATGGTTCCAAGAAAGCTAATAAGAAATCCAGTCCCTCCCCTTGTCCGACGCGGCGTGTCTCATCTACAGCACCACCTGGCGCACTGCTGGCGGCCGATCAACCGGCCGATCGCTGGTGGCAGGAGCTGCTCCTGAACAACCTAAGGATCAGGATCTTTTGCCTTCGTCTGAGTGCCGTTCCACGCTGTCGGTCGCTAGCTCTGAGCAGTCGTTGAGTTGACGGCAACCTTGGCCACATTCTTCCATGTTCTGTCTACCCTATGTCCATTATCCATTTGAATATCCGCGCCATTCGAGCCAATCGGGATGAATTGACGATCCTCCTCCGATCCTACTCGCCGGTCATCTTCTGTCTTCAGGAAACAAAGCTGTGTCCCCACGACTGCTTTGTCTTCCCCCATTTTCAGTCAGTCCGATTTGATCTCCCCTCTGTTGAAGGCACTCCAGCACATGGAAGACTCATGATTCTTCTCCATAATACTCTCCATTATCACCGAATCCCCTTAAACACTTCCTATTAAGCAGTCGCTGTCCGTCTTTCCCTTTCTGGATACACCTTCTCTCTTTGTATTGTATACATTCCATCGTCCACATCAATGGCACGAGCTGATCTCCTTTATCTTCTCGGTCAGCTTCCACCCCCTATTTGCTGGTTGGGGACTTCAATGCCCACCACCCGCTTTGGGGATCTCCACATCCATGTCCGCGTGGCTCACTATTGCTAGATGTCTTCCACCAAGCGTATCTTGTTTGCCTCAACACTGAGGACCCTACATTTTTTTCTGCCTCCACGACAACTTTCTCTCATTTGGACATTTCGGTCGGTACTGTTCCGCTAGCTCGGCGCTTCGAATGGTTCGCCCTTGCTGATAGACACTCGAGTGACCACTTTCCATGTTCCCTTTGATTGCAGCCACAACTACCATATACGCGCCCGAGACGCCGGAAGTATGCCCAAGCCAGTTGGACACTTTCTTCGTCTCTAGCGACATTCGATGACCGTCACTTTATTAGCGTCGACTATTAGGTCACTCATATTACAGACGTTATTCTTACAGCTGTCGAACGTTCAATACCTCGCACCTCCAAATTGCCCCGGCGCCCCCCAGTTCGTTGGTGGAACGAGGCATGCCGTGACGCAGTACGTGAGCGGCGACGTGCTCTTCGCGTTTTCCGCCACCATCCTACTTTGGCCAACTGTATCCGCTATAAGCAGTCCCGTGCGCGGTGCCGTCGCGTCATCCGCGATAGCAAGAAGGCAAGCTGGGACTTCTTTACTAGCTCATTTAACACCCTCACTCCCTCCTCCAAAGTCTGGAGTCGGATTCAATGGTTATCTGGCGCGCCTAGTTTCTCCCCGGTCTCTGGGCTCACTGTCGCGCATGATACATTAGAGGACCCCGTCGCAATTTCTAACTCATTGGGTCACCACTTTGCTGAGATTTCGAGCTCTTCAAATTACTCGCCAGCGTTTCTCACGAAGAAACGTGCAGCGGAAGTGCAACCGCTTGCTTTCTCCTCTCAAAATCGCGAAACCTATAATACTGTTTTTCCATGTGGGAACTCCACTATGCACTCTCTTCTTCTCGCGTTGCCTCCTTCGCCTTTATAATCGAATTTGGACCGACAGTACTTTTCTCAGGCGATGACGAGAAGCTATCGTCGTTCCTGTTCCGAAACCTAGAAAGGACAAACATCTCCCCTCTAGCTATCGCCCCATTTCTCTCACGCATAGTGTATGTAACATTTTGGAGCTCATGGTGAATAGCAATTTAGCATGGTGGCTGGAGTCCCACATTCTTTTACCACCTGCCCAATGCGGTTTCCGAAAGAATCGTTCTGCAGGTGACCATCTTGCTGCTCTCTCCACTTATATCATGAATACTTTTCTCGGGAGACGCCCAACTGTAGCAATATTTTTTGATGTGGAGAGGGCTTACGGTACCTGTTAGAGGACAGGCATCCTCCACACACTGTTCTCTTGGGGCTTTAGAGGTCGGCTGCCCCTTTTTCTTCGTGAATTTATAGCAGAGCGCAGATTTAAAGTTTGGGTGAACACTACGCTCTCCCGTACTTTCTCCCAAGAATACGGGGTACCCCAGGGCTCCGTGCTAAGTGTTGTCCTGTTTGCTATTGCCATAAATCCAATTATGGATTATCTCCTTCCTGATGTCTCGGGCTCCCTCTTTGTGGACGATTTTGCGATCTACTACAGCTCTCAACGGACCAGCCTTCTTGCACGACGTCTTCAAGGATGTCTCGATCGCCTCCACTCTTGGAGCCTCGAAACCGGCTTCCGTTTTTCTCCCAGTAAGACCGTTTGTGTTAATTCTTGGCGCCGTAAGGAGTTCCTTCCACCCTCCTTACATCTAGGACCTGTCAACCTTCCGTTTTCGGACGTTGCTAAATTCTTGGGTCTTATGTTTGACAGAAAACTGTGCTGGTCCTCCCACGTTTCCTGCCTTTCGTCTCGCTGTCTGCGATCCCTCAACACCCTCCGTGTTCTAAATTATACCTCCTGGGGAGCGGACCGAGTGGTCCTTCTCCACCTCTACCGCGCTTCAGTGCGATCGAAATTGGACTATGCAAGCATAGTTTTCTCCTCTGCTCGGCCGTCTATTCTTCGGCGTCTCGACTCTATCCACCACCGTGGATTACGTTTAGTGTCTGGAACTTTTTACACCAGCCCTGTGGAAAGTCTTTATACTGAGTCTGCTGAACCTCCGCTGTCCAATCGGCGAGCTGTCCTTCTGAGTCGTTATGCTAGCCATCTGTCTTCCATGCCTGCTAATCCGGCCCATGACATTTTTTTCGACGCGTCCTTGGATGTAGGGTATGCAGGCCGCCCTTCCTCTCTACTGCCACCGGGAGTCCGCTTCCGTCTACTGCTCCATTCTCTTTCCTTCCGCTTTCCTAAAACCTTCTTGACAACTTGGAGTACAGCACCGCCTTGGCTCCGTCCCCGGATCTGCCTGCTCTGTGACCTTTGTCGATTTCCCAAGGATGGTACCCCTTCACTTGTTTATCGTCTGGCATTTGCTGCTCTATGTGCACAAATGAAGGAAGCCACATTTAATTACACTGATGGCTCGAAAACATCGTTAGGTGTAGGGAGTGCCTATATTGTTGGCGACACACCAAATCGATTTCGGCTTCCCGACCAGTGTTCGGTTTATACTGTGGAGCTTTACGCTGTTCTCCAGGCTGTCCAATACATCCGCCGCCATCAGTGGGTTCAGTATGTTATCTGTTCAGATTCTCTCAGCTCTCTCAGTCTCCAAGCTCTCTACCCTGTCCACCCTCTGGTCCACCGCATTCAGGACTGCCTGCACCTGCTCCAGTTGGGGGGCGTCTCGGTGGCGTTCCTCTTGATCCCAGGACACGTTGGTATCTGTGGAAATGAGGCGGTCGATATAGCGGGCAAGGCTGCCGTCTTTCTTCTTCGGCCAGCTATTAGATCGATTCCCTTCGCCGATCTACGGAATGTTTTATGTCGTCGTGTTGTTCTTTTATGGCACGAACATTGGTCGACACTTCCCAATGATAAATTGCGCGACGTGAAAGCTCTTCCCTGTGGTTGGACCTCTTCCTCCCGAACGCGTCCTCGGGAGGAGGTAATTTTAACCAGACTCCGGATAGGGCACTGTCTTCGTAGCCATCGACATCTTTTAAGTGGCGATCCTACCCCACTCTGTCCCTACTGCTCCCAGCTGTGGACGGTAAGAGACCTTTTAATTTAATGCCTCTATTTTACTCCGTTACGCGCCCGTCTACAGCTGTCGCCTGATATATCGTCCATTTTATCAGATGACACACGCTCGGCCGATCGCGTTCTCGATTTTATTAGTGCCAGTAAGATGACGTCAGTCATTTGAAGCTCTTTTTGGGGACAACCAACCCCTTTCTGTAGTGTATTTTTAAGCTTTCCTTCTGCTTTTAGTTTCTCCAATTTTTTGAGTTTCGTTCGCATTGCTGCTGCTTCCATTTTCGTTTTTTACCGTTTCCTAAGTCACAGACTGGGTGCTAATGACCATAGCAGTTTTGCGCACCAAAACCAAAAAAAAAAAAAAAAAAACGACCAACTTGTTCACAGCTAGGGTCCATGGCTTGGAGGGGTCTGCGACACTCTCTACACCTGCCATACGCTCTCACAAATAAAAATCTGGCCTCATCTGACCAGGCCACGTTTTACCCGTCATCTAGAGTCCAGCCGACATGGTCACGAGCCCAGAAGAGATGTGGATGCTGATGTGATCTTATCAAAGGCACCCGCGCTGGTCGGCGGCTGCCATAGCCTATTAAGGCCAATTTTTACCGCACTCTCAAACTGGATAAATTCGTCGTACGTCCCACAATGATTTACGTGGTTATTTCATGCAGTACTGCTAGTGTGTTAGCGCTGACAATAAGCAAACGCTGTTTGTCAGTCAGTAAGCGAAGGCCGTCGGTCAATGCGTTGTCGATGGTGAGAGGTAATGCCTCAAATTTGGCACTCTTGCCAGGCTCTTGACACTGGATCTCGGAATATTGAACTCCCAGAGATTTTCGAAATGAAATGTCCCCCGCGTCTAGCTCGAGCTAGCGGCGTTCAAAGTCTGCTAATACCCGTCGTGCGGCGATAATCAAGTCGGAAATCTTTTCTCGTGAATCACCTAAGTGCAAATGACAGTTCTGCCAATGCTCTGCCCTTTTGTACCCTGTGTACTCGATATTACCGCGATCGGTAAATGTGCATATCGCTATCGCACGACTTCTGTCACCTCGGTGCAGATTCATCACAGATCGTGATTGCAGAGATTCTATGGATGAACGTAATGTATCCTTGAATATTTGTCAAGAATTGCGGGTAATGGAAGTATGTCGAAAATCGTCCCTTTGTTAAAAATAAGTTACGTTTTTTACATTACCATTATGCAGGTGCCAGGGACACGCGATTTCAGCTGTCAATGCGATACTGGGCAGCCGTATTGCCAATTCTCACACTACGTGGGACGCCCGGTGGAGTACATCGGGCTGGTGTGTCATCTGGTACATTAAAGTTGCATTTGAAACATACCTACTTCTTAGATTTTCGGTTGACGAATAGAGGCCGTTAATCCACTCTAAACAAGTTGGCACAGAGAAGAACACTGAAGCTCTCCCTACTTTCTTGCTTCTGTGGCACCCTTCTTCCTTAAACTTAAAGACTTCATTCGAAAGTGACTTGCAAAACAGAACTCTTTGCTCCTCAATGTCTGTGTCTTCTGGATCATATCTGCCTATCGGCTGTTTAAAAATCCAAGACATTCTATGTAGCTATGTATCTCAGGATTGCTAGCTCGACAATTCTACGTGGTATAACAAACAGGTATGTTCAGAATTCCACGAAACGTTCTCACACAGAGAGGAAGGAAATACAGACATCAAAAAAGTTTTGCATCACCTCGGTTCCGAGAGTTTCGGAACCTGTACAGAAAATTGGAATAGGGATCAATATAATTTCCACTCTTTTTATTTCTCATGGAAACCACACATTGCATGCTGCACCACCATACAGCGACACCTTGAGAGGTGGTGGTCCAGATAACTATACACACTGGTACCTCTAATACGCAGCAGCATGTCCTCTTACATTGATGCATGCCTGTGTTCGTCGTGGCATACTATCCACAAGTTCATCAAGCCACTGTTGGTCCAGATTGTTCCACTCCTCAACGCGATTCGGCGTAGATCCCTCAGTTTGTGGTTGGTGGGTCACGTCGTCCATAAACAGCCCTTTTCAAACTATCCCAGGCATGTTCGATAGGAATCATGGCTGGACAACATGCTGGCCACTCTAGTCGAGCGATGTCGTTATCCTGAAGGAAGTCATTCACAAGAAGTGCACGATGGGGGGCGCGAATTCTCGTCCATGAAGACGAATGCCTCGCCAATATGCTGCCGGTATGGTTGCACTATCGGTCGGAGGACGGCATTCACGTATCGTACAGCCGTTACGGCGCCTTCCATGACCACCAGCGGACTATGTCGGTCCACATAATGCCATCCCAAAACAGCATTGAACCTCCACTTTGCTGCACTCGCTGGACAGTGTGTCTAAGGCGTTCACCCTTGCCGGGTTGCCTCCAAACACGCCTCCGACGATTGTCTGGTTGAAGGCATATACGACGCTGATTGGTGAAGATAACGTAATGCCAGTCCTGAGCGGTCCATTCAGCATGTTGTTTTGCCCATGTGTACTGCGCTGCATGGTGTCGTGGCTGCAAAGATGGACCTCGCCATGGACGTCTGGAGTGAAGTTGCGTATCATGCAGCCTATTGCGCACAGTTTGAGTCGTAACACGACGTTCTGTGGCTGCACAAAAAGTATTATTCAACATGGTGGCGTTGCTGTCAGGGATCCTCCGGGCCTTTATCCGTTGGTAGCTGTCATCCACTGCATTAGTAGTCCTTGAGCGACCTGAGCTAGGCATGTCATCGACAGTCCCTGTCTCTCTGTATCTCCTCCATGTCCGAATAACATTGCTTTGCTTCTCTATGAAGCGCGTGGACACTTCCCTAGTCGAGAGCCCTTCCTGGCACAAGGTAACAATGCGGAGCAATCGAACCTCGGTATTGATCGCCTAGGCATGGTTGAACTACAGACAACACGAGCAGTGTACCTCCTTCCTGATGGAATGACTGGAACTGATCGGCTGTCCGACCCCCTCCGTCTAATAGGCGCTGCTCATGCTAGGTTGTGTACATCTAACAAAAAATGGTTCAAATGGCTCTGAGCACTATGGGACTCAACTGCTGTGGTCATTAGTCCCCTAGAACTTAAAACAACTTAAACCTAACTAACCTAAGGACATCACACACATCCATGCCCGAGGCAGGATTCGAACCTGCGACCGTAGCAGTCACACGGCTCCGGACTGCGCGCCTAGAACCGCGAGACCACCGCGGTCGGCTGTGTACATCTATGGGCGAGTTTAGTGACATCTCTGAACAGTCAAAGAGACTGTCTTTGTGATACAATATCCACAGTCAACGTCATTCTTGAGCAGTTCTGGGAACCAAGGTGATAGAAAACTTTTTTTGATGTGTGTCATTATATGGATATGGATGCAGAAATGCTTTATTTTCCATGATAGAGCTTATTTCCTACTTCTCTTCACAATCACATTACCGATGAAAAACACGCAGAAACAGAGGGTATCAGCATTACAATAATAGTTTTCTTCTATGAAATTTTCAAATTACTCATTTGGTTACGTTTGGTTAGAATGTGCACTAAGTTGTAATTCAACCTGCATTTACAAAGCATAGATGTTCGGTGTTTGAAAGGTCGCTGGAACCTTGTAGTTTCTTTCGGTTAAAGCACGTGCACTTGAGTGTCAGGCTGGACAACCCCTTTTGTCCTGCTCTTACTGCTTCGGTAATGGCAACACAATACCGCTCGCCTCCTGCTGTACTAGCAGATGCACCGCTCGTGGCAACTAGCGCTCAGATGCACAGTGCATAGTCGTGTCTGAAAACTTTTGATCAAATAATTTATATAGATAGCAATGCCGGCGATACCTAACTTGGAATTTTCTCGTTGTCTAGCGAGTCAAAGAAATAATGATAGAAGCTGAAGAACTTAACAAAAATTTTACATGGCTGCGACTTCAACCCTAATTTCCTTGCTTACTAGGTGACAACCTAAGAATCAGAAAATAAGCTGAGGTGAATTGAGGTTTGTGTTTGGGACGGTACTGGAGTAGGTTAGTCAGTACAACTGTGTTAGCTATAGGGCTGTGGTGGTAGTGGCCTATTACGCAACGAGACGCGGGTTCTAATGCTGGCCAGGACACAAGTTTTAATTCAGACAGTAGTCGAGTCCATGACACGCCGTGGTGCGGCGCTTCTGCGTGCTCGAAGGGGCCCTACACGATATTAGGCAGGTGTACAAGTCCCTAGGTGTTCAGTGTAACATGACCAGCTTCACGTGATAGGTGCCTTAGTATGTTTAATGTGAAAGCCCTGTCTGAATGTTTTCCGCGTCCAACGTTCACCTGTAATCGCAAAATAAACACTTGTTAGATTCCGCGTTGTCCTGTCTTTGAGCGAAGTGTATGATATTGCCCTGTGTCCAATGACGAATACGTCATTGGACACAGGGCAACATCATACACTTTTGTATTTGAAAAACTGCACTGACAAAGTCCTATATTTCTCTTAGACCTTGATACAAATAAATTTTCCTCGACACATTTGAGTCTAATCTTTATCTACGATAATGATGGAAGCTGAAGAACTGAATTAAAAAAACGACCAACTTGTTGACAGCTAGGGTCCATGGCTTGGAGGGGTCTGCGCCACTCTCTACACCTGCCATGCGCTCTCACCAATAAAAATCTACTGTCTGAAGTAGTGCTCGAGGGAAGTGAATCCTGCAGGTCTGTCCTCAAATCAGTAACAGTACGAAGGTGTGGAGAGCTCTTCTGTACAGCACGTTGCAAGGCAGCCCAGATATGCTTAATAATATTCATGTGTGGGGAGTCTGGTGGCCATCCAAAGTGTTTAAACTCAGAAGCGTGTTCTTGGAGCTACTCTGTAGCAATTCAGGACGCGTGGGATGTCGCAGTCTCATTGTGCAATTGACCAAGTCGATCGGAATGCGCAATGAACATGAATGGATGGAGGTGATCACACAGGATGCCTATGTACGTGGCAGGTGTCAGTCGTATCTAGACGTATCAGGGGTCCCATATCACTCCAACTGCACACGGCCCACACCATTACAGAGCCCCCCCTCCCCCCCCCCCCCCCCCCCCCCCCACTGCGCGGTGGTCTCGCGGCTCTAGGCGCGCAGTCCGGAACCGTGCGACTGCTACGGTCGCATGTTCGAATCCTGCCTCGGGCATGGATGTGTGTGATGTCCTTAGGTTGGTTAGGTTTAAGTAGTTCTACGTTCTAGGGAACTAATGACCACAGCAGTTGAGTCCCATAGTGCTCAGAGCCATTTGAACCATTTTTTGAGCCCCCACTACCTTGAACAGTCTTCTGATGACATGCAGGATCTATAGATTCATAGGTTGCCTCCATACCCGTACACGTCCATCCGCTCGATACAATTTGAAACGAGACTAGTCCGATCGGGCAACGGGTTTCCAGTCATCAACAGTCCAACGTAGGCTTTGATGGGCCTAGGCGAGGCGTAAAGCCTCGTGTCATGCCGACATCAAGGGTACACGAGTGGGCCTTATCCCGCTGAACGATTGTCATCTGTCGTCGTTGGTTCCGGCCGTAGCGATGCCGGAGATTTGATGTTTTACCGGATTCCTGATATTCACTGTATTCTTGTGAAGTTCTCGTACGGGAAAATCCACACGTCCTCGCTAGCTCAGAGATGCTGTGTCCTATCGCTCGTGCGCCCGAGTATAACACCACGTTCAAACTGATTCAAGTCTTGATAACCGGTCATTGTAGCAGCGGTAACAGGTCTAACAACTGCTCCACACACTTGTGTTATGTAGGCATTGCCGACCACAGCGCCGTATTCAGCCTGTTTGTGTATGTCTGCGTTTGAATATGCATGGCTATACCAGTTTCTTCGGCGCTTCAGTGTATTTGCTGCAGTGTCCTGTAGATAGTACCGGCGTCAACTTTCAGTGTTTGGTTTCAACTCTGCCCGAGGCAGCATCCATGATCAGCCATAAATGACGAACCGCCTCCCATAAACAGCGGCGGTATCTTGCGTCCAGGACGAGTGCCCTGTCCCAGGTGTCGCGAGTTACGATCGCTCCGCGGTTTACGACTACCTCTTCGGGACTTGCTCCGTCAGCTTTTATATGCGTCCATCAAGCAGCAAAGTGCCACAAACATTGGGATAACAGTCTAACGCCGAGGAGCTCGCGTTCGAATGACTGTATATTTTAAAAAGGATAAGACACCGACAAGACGTATTCTGAAGCACCCTATGCAGGATGCATCGTAATTAATGACGTAAACGCTTAAGTTACAAGAACAAGATACTGGAAGCAAAAGATCTCTGTAAATATGTGCTCTTAAACGCAGGCCTTAAAAGCTACGAGCTCTACCTCGTATTCCACATTCTGAAACAAGTGTCTTCTACAGCAAGCTCCCCGCTCTCCGTATTTTGAGAGGGCAGTATGGACCAAAAGAAGAAACAAATGTCGAGTAACCACGTGCTCTCAAACGCAAACTAAAATGGGTCTGAGGACTCCATCATCGATATTTGGAAACGCATCTCTGAACAAATAAACAGTGGAGGACATTAGGTTGTATGTTTGTTTGCAACACAACTTTTTCCTGTTGTGGTCCCCCCGCCCTCCCCCCAACTATGGAAAGCAAAGAACTTTCAATAGTAGAGATTTAATAACAGTATCGAAGATGAGGTGCTTATAGTTCTTAACGTGTGCGTTTGAGAGCGCATTTGTACTGAGAGGCTTTTTCTTCTAGTATCGTGTACTCTCATCTTTATGCGTTTAGGCCGGTAATTATGATTTACCCTGAAGCTAATATCAGTGATTTCACGGAAGTTTATCTTGCCAACTTATTCCCCCCATCCCACCCAACCCCATCCCACCCCCCACCCCGATAACGAAGTAGGCATTATCTGTAGGACTCTGTTAATGTGAAATACGACACTCAGTTATGGATCACCAAAGCAAGTAACGTTGTGCGTTCTTTAACGCTCTGCGTAGCGCCACATATTTTGTTAATTTGAATGCAGTTAACTAACTATCAAAACGAACTTAAAATAGGCCATCAGTAAGTTCCTAACAAAGGACGAAAATTTACGACAGTGTGCATTAGGCGCCAAAATGTCGAGGTGGACCTGCGTTAAAAGTAAATATGTGCATGCAGCTATTTTAGTACTGAATAACTGGTAGTTTTTGTTATTCGCTTGACCTTGGTTGTCATGTTTTTTTAATTTTTTTTACTAATAACAGAGTAAAAAAAAGCGAAATATAAATTACCCATAGCAGCAGTGCTAAAATTTTGTCGTTTTGTAAAAAAAGAGTAACAAAACAAATATCACACACCCACACACACACGCACACACACAAACAAGCACACACACACACACACACACACACACACACAGTCTGCAGGTCGACCCATCTTCCAGAGATGATTACATTCAACTGATATCACACAAACAGTGTTTCACTGCCATCAATTAGGACAGCTGTGACACTTGACCAACTGGTATGTCATTTACAGTCTTCCCAAACGACCAGTGAGTTGCTCTAATGAACTGGCTAATAGCTTGTTCGGTGGCCATGTGAACATGTAACTTTCCAATTCGCAATAAATTTCAAGAGATTTGAGACCTGACTCTGACATGTAACTTACTACTAAGGTATGGTCTTTGTGCTGTTCATTACATTACAAATTACTATCACAAAAACCTCAACAAGAGACGGAGATATTTACCACCATTATGGTTGAGTAACGATTGTTTGATTGTCTTAACCTTGTACATACTGAAAACTTTGAATGACAGTTCATACAACATTTCTTGTTACATTTGCAAATGATGGTACCACATTACTAGTATAATTTATTTGAATTAATAGTTATATAAATATGTTTATATATTACAGTGGCAAAGTCAATAAACAAATAAATCTGTCTTTTGTAGTTACTGGCTTTAGTTACTAATTGGCAATTTGTGCCGCTGGTTCATCTGGCATCTTATCCCTATCTAACGATAGTCATCCTCCACCTGCACACTTTCAGCTAGAACACACACCATACTCCAATTCAACCTGTCCCACCCCACACATAGGAAATCACATAATTAGAAGAGTTCATTAAATTTTCTTATTTTCCAAGAGATGGATCGTAAACAGAAATAGTTAACCATGAAAATAGACACTTGTGAAGTAAATTTAGATGACACCTACAAATCCATTCAGGTAACTAGTACGTTAGGTTGCTAGTAACTCAATTTAAATGGTACATTATCTAACTTGGTCACTACTATTGTACAATGTGGTTTTAATTTACATCTTTTAGGCACTGCTTCGCTGGTGCCCTTTCTGGGTGACAAGGCAGTGCCTACCCAGGTTGACAAGGTGGTCCACAAGGTGCAGAGTGTAGCTACAGGGTAAACAGGCAGCTACCAGTCTGGACTCGAACACACGCCCCACCAGGGAGGTGGACTCCATCAGGAGGTACTCAACCAGTAGGCGCCACAGCGGTGTGAAGACACTAAGTAGTCTGGCTACAGAAGCCTGAGTGTAGACCGTATGCGAAGTCCAGTGCAGATGATTGGCTGCATCATTCTGTACTGAGAATGATCTCCATCTCAAAGTTAGAGGTTGTTGCTGACTACATAGCTCAGCATCGTGTGCGCACCAAAGTACTCTCTGATAACGTCTGAGCCCTTTGAGAAGGGGGTCTGCTTCAAGTACTGTCGGTGTGAATCAGGCAGGCTAGTGTTTTCTTCTCGTCAGAAAGTAAAACGAATTGGAAAAGGTAGTGCAGTCACTGCTACACTGAGCCAATAGTGACTACATGTGGCATGCTCTTCTCATCTGGTCAACTGTTCTGTCCACTGTGTCGTAGCTGAAAAGTGTATCAGCTTTTCAGAAGAGGTGATAGCCGTATTTTGTAATATCAGCTTATTGTATAAGTATTCTTGCACTTCTTACTTGATTGAGCATCGTCACCATAATGTTAAGTAAAGAAAGGGTGATGGGGTGTAATCTAATTAAAATAGGTAATGCTGAGGGAAATAGATTAGAAAATAAGACAACACCAGTAGTAGTGGACACCAGTAGTAGTGGACAATAAAACAGCATGGTAGCTGAAGTAGAGGATGCATAAAATTTAGATTGTTAACAGCAAGAAAAGCACATCTGGAAAATAGGAATTTGTTGACATGTAATACGATTTTCAGTGCTAGGAAATCTCTTTCCAAGGTATTTGTCTGGAATGTAGCCTTGTATGGATGTGAAACGTGAACAATACTCTGTTTAGGCAAGAAAAGAATAGAATCTTTCAAAATTTGGTGTTACAGACTCATGCTGAAGATCGTATGAGTAAACCAAATAATTAATGGGAACTACTAAATCAAACTGGGGGAAAAAGGAAATTTATGGTACAACTAGACTAAAGGGATCGGTTGATAGTACACTTACTGAGGCACCAAGAAACTGTCAGTTTGGTAGTGAATGGATATTGGGGAGTAAAAGTTGTGGAAGCAGATCAAGGCTTGAATAACGGAAGTAGGTTCAAATGAATTTAAGTTGCAGCAGTCAAGTAGGGATGTAGTCTTGCACAGGACAGAGTAAGATGGTGACGTGCATCAAACCAGTCTTTGACCTGAAGACCACTTCATCGAATAATAGTTATCAAGTAGTTTTAAAGCGATGTAAGTAATGCCCAAATTGTCGGAATAATAATGCTGGGAAACAAGACTTTAAACTTGTTTGTTCAGCTTCTGTACCACTTTGATACACACATATCGGCTCGCTGTCGTTCACATATAACTGTGTCTGCCTTCTTGTGCAAGTACTGTCTTCACTATTGCAGTCAGAGGGAGCTCACTGCCTTGACAAGTCACCCACGAAGTCATCTTCTGCGACTAGACCTTCCACAATACCTACCGAATTCAATGACTTTCTGGAACCGTGAAGGATGGTAAAATGTTGCATTCCTCGTCGTCTTACAATTGCTTTTAGCTTGAGAAAATGTAAGGTTCTCAGATTCTGTTTTGTGGAGACAAAGGAAGGAAGATCAACGTTTGTGCTGATGACGATAAAGTCGTTACTGAAGGAGTACAAGTTCGCATCGAAGAAGGAAGAGAAAGGAAATCGCCTGTGATATTTCCAAATAACCATCTCACCATACACCGTAAGCAGTTTACGTAAATCATACAGAATCCTGTATCTGGATTGCTGGATGATAATTACAAACATTGTCCTTTCAGATGAAAGTTGAGTGCCTGTAATTCATGTGCAGGAAATGAAGTTAATGATTTAACTCGTGATCTGGAGTTATTTGAAAGCAAGGCGGACCTTTATGGCTCCCGGCCTTACCAGTCAGTGGAATCTTTTGGAAAAAAAGTGCAAGTGACCGAGCTAAATACCTCACGAAATAAGCATCAAACGAAATAACTACAAAGAACGAAACTCGTCTAACTTGAAGGGAGAAGCGAGATGGAGCTATGGTTGGTCCGCTAGATGGTACTGCCATTGGTCAAACGGATATCAACTGCGTTTTTTTTTTAAATAGGAACCCCATTTTTTATTACATATTCGTGTAGTACATGAGATATTCGGCCCGGTAACTTTCAATGGAGCACCCTGTATATATATATATATTAAGAAAGAGATTTAACGGCATTCTTTGAAATGGAAAAGTACTTCGTTGCGTGTAATGATGTAAATGATCTGATGGCATCTTTGAGAAGGGTGCATAATCCCGAAGGGTGAAGACTTATCATTGACTTCTCTAAGATAAGCTTGAAACGTGCTTTGTTTCACAACATAAACCCACTACCGCTGCACGTATGTTGGATACTTATGAAAATGTAAATTTGCCTCTTGAAAACTGAAATTACAGAGTCCATCAATAGCAGTTATGTGGTGATCTGAAGATCATTTATATCACATTCGGAGTGCAGTGAACAGACAAAGTACTGCTGCTTCCCTTGTGAGTGGGGCAGTCGCGACAGGAAATCACATTACAAACGAAAAATCTGGCCTGAAAGAAAAAAATGGAGCCTGGGGAAAACAATATACAATAAACTCTCACACTTTCTCGTGATAAAATCTTATAGCCATCTTTACACTTGAAGCAAGGCTTTTGTAAGAATTTAGTAAAAGCGATGAACCGAGAACGAGAAGCTTTAATGTATTTAAAGAAAAAATTCCAAAATTCAGTACTGATAAGATTGAGAGGAAGTCTTCGATGAGCGCCAAATTCGAGAAGTATTTAGCGATGGGACATTTAATAGGATCATTCAAGGGAAAGAAAACGCAGCTTGGGAAGCTTTCAAAAATGCTGTTCACAATTCCTTCGGCAATCCAACAGCTGAAAATTACAGTGTAACTGAAACGAACTTCTGAGGACATACTGGGAACTAGGTTGTGCGGTATCGCCCGTTATCCGGTCGGCCGCACTTTCAAATACGCGGGCCGCCAGTCACGCCGCCTTGTTTCCTATAGCCGCCACCACGGCACGAGGCCGCTGCCTGTCACGAACGACTACTCCGCTGCCAGTGAGAAGCGAGCGTCCTCACCGGACCCCCAGCGCCGGGTGAACACCCATGCACTGGCTTCTTTTCTGTGCGTTTGCCAGTTGAATAACATCTACACCCTTTCATAGTGGCCAGGGCTCCGCATCTTGTGAATACACATTGTGTTGAAGAGCTACAGTTTTATCGATCTTTTGTATGTGTATATATTTCTACATTCACATCTACTGTTAGCAACTAACGCTGCAAGTACAGCATCAAAGTTTTGTATTATTTTTACTGTTTGATATTAGATGTAGAATAAATTAATATTTGAGTTCTGTGTTCATGAACAGCTTCTGTTCTTCACTCCAGTATCCATTAAAGAACCACACAGCGTCCAAACAAAGACATAACAGGTTTTAATACGTCGATGAAGATGTACCTTTTTGGACTCATATCTCGACTTCTTTTCAAGCATTTGTGGCGCCTTCAGTGACGAGCACTTAAATCCCTTTCGTCAAGACATTTCAGAAATGGAAGGACGGTATCAGGCCAAGTGGACCTCATGTATGCTTGCAGACTATTGTAGAAATGTCATCAGAGGTGCCGCAGAAGCAGATTACAAACAAAAGTAAATAAAGAAAAGAATTACAAACGCTCGAGTGAATATTTAAATAGGTACGAGACTAATACCTACATGTAAGTATATAAATAAACAGGGAGTTTCCGTAAGATCGCGCATAAATACAACAGGACACAGCAGATGCTCCACTGAACAATTTGAGGTAAGAAACCTGCGGTGGGAGAAACCAGCTTAAGGAGGTAACTGGATAAAACATCACATTTTACTGTCATTAGTTTACAGCAGATACCATCATTGACACGATGATTCTACCATTTGTACTGTATCTTACAAAATACGCTGAAACTGACGGCCATAAACCTCAATACAAGCATGACATCGGCGAACAAGATTGTAAAGCGCCTTGACAAATATCCCTGGAGATAGCATTACTGACTGATCGCTAATTTGAAGTTCTGAAGTACTACTTGTCCTGTGTTGAGATATACTATGTTGTTTGTCGTATTCCTACACTTGTTGTAGAGAGAAGTTTCTGTTTAACATGTAATGTCGCCAAGGCGTTATCGCCCTGTATGCAGGTTTGTCCTTCAGAGGAAGACGGGTTCGAATCCATCGAAACCATGGTAAAGCTTGCTTGAAAACGACCATTTATTGTATCTGGTTGGCTGTCTGTTATAGCTGCAGTTACATGTTGATTAGACAGGTGCACTACTACTTGGTGTTCCGTTATAAAGCAAAATTTCAAGCATAGTTTAGAATTTTTGGCTTTACGCTGCGGCCCTCGATTACAGATATAGTGTCGTCAGTGAATGTCTAGACGTTAACGTTGGTACCACTAACAGTCGTTACATATTAGCAGAATCTCTTTCAGCTTTGTGAGTGATCATTTGGTACGACTCTGCAACGGTGCATCACACACAGCCTTTATGATACCCTAACACTTTTCATTTAGAATCTACCCATTCTCCCATTCTCTGTTACACAACTCTTCAGACATTTCTTACAGTGTTCATGTTCCATGGGAGACCTGACCCATCATTTTCTGTAAATACACTACTGTTTCAAACGTAAGGTGGAACTGAATGAGAGTGCAGGAGAAAGTTTCGAGGGGCCACCAAGTTGTGCACAGAAAGTTCAACGTAACATGTGGTGACGTCAGCCCGACTGTAGCGCCAAAGGGGTCTGGCATCGGAACCCGAGGCAGCTGAAGGAACGGGAATAGGCTGTGTGTGTCTGTGTGTGTGTGTGTGTCAACGAACTGTTACGAGTTGTTTTTCAGGAGTGTGGGAAGCGTTCAAATGGTTCAAATGGCTCGGAGCACTATGTGACTTAACTTCTGAGGTCATCAATCGCCTAGAACTTAGAACTGCTTACACCTAACTATCCTAAGGACATCACACACATCCTTGCCCAAGGCAGGATTCGAACCTGCGATCGTAGCGGTCGCTCGGTTTTAGACTATAGCGCGTAGAACCACACGGACACTCCGGTTGGCTCCCCCTGCGGGTCCGGGGTAAGAATAGGTCCGAGGTATTGCTGCCTGTCGTAAGAGGCGGCTAAAAGGAGTTTCAAGCGTTTCGGCCTTCCATGTGATGGGCCCCCTTGGGGTTTGACCTCCATCTTCCAAAATTCTACAGAAGTACGAGCCTTTTGGGGAAGGACGCCTTACGTGGTGTATCACTGGTCCTCAGTGCACTAAGACCTTGGCACTCAGCATTGTAACGGCGTTGTAACCACACCTACTATTCCTCAAATTGGGCCTAAACGCCTGGTGGGTTGCACAAGTTAGCCCATAGTGCGTCCCCATCTGCACCTTCGACCATGATGGACTGTCCGTGGCACCCGAAATCCAGCACGGTAGCCAGCCCGTTGTGGTGGGGTCGTCATGTACCCTCTAGGTTGTAGCCCCTTGACAACACAGGGATCGTACTGCCGATACGATACCTAAACTGCACCCTCCCCACGTCGGAGAAGGAGTAGATGCCCGTCTCCTTGGGGCATCAGGACTCCCGGCAACAGACATCCTGCCACGTGGCCCTTGCTGAGGCTGGGTGGCGCCCGTGGGGAGAGCCCCTGGACGGAGTGGGTTGTATCGGGGCGGACGTTTCGCAGATCAAACGTCAACATGTATCAGGTCGATCTGCGGCCGAGTCTTTTAAAAAGAAAGGTACTGTCTCTGGTTCTGGTTCTCCTGTCCTTTCCCCCTTGGCCACTCCCTGGGAGGAAGGAAAGGCCCTCTGGCTTGGGGCGAAGTACTTCTCCCGCTATTTAGTCTGTTCTCGGACCGATGGGGGAACGTTCGCCATCTCCAAGACCATGTTCTTTGTCCAGCACATCGAGAACATCTTCGGGGAAATCGAGGCTCTCAGTAAAATGCGTTCTGGGTCCGTTCTTATAAAGACCACCTCCGCCACACAGTCGGCGGCGCTCCAGGCGTGCGAACGACCAGGAAACATCCCAGTGTCCATTGTCCCGCATCTGGCACTGAATAGGACGCAGGGGGTTATTTTTCATCGGGACCTCCTGCTGCAATCTGATGAGGAGCTCAGGGCCAACCTGGAGCGCCGAGGCGTGCATTTCGTCCGGCGAGTCCAGCGCGGCCCCAAAGACCGTCGCATCAAGACCGGGGCCTTTACCCTCGCCTTGGAGGGGGACGTTCTCCCGGAGAAGGTAAAGGCGATGTGCTACCGGTGCGACGTGCGACCTTACGTCCCGCCTCCTATGCGCTGCTTTCGGTGTTTGTGCTTCGGGCACACGTCGTCACAGTGTGAGACTGAGCCCGTTTATGGCGATTGTGGACGTCCTCTTCGTGAGGAACATACATGCATCCCACCACCTAGGTGCGTCAATTGTCCTGGCCTCCACTCGCCTAGATCTTTAGACTGCCCCGCGTATCAGAAGGAGGAGAAGATTCAAGAATTAAAAACTTTGGACCGTCTCTCTTATTCTGATGCCAGGAAGAAGTATGACCGCCTCCATCCTGTGATGTTGACTACTTCGTTTGCCTCAGTCATGTCCACTCCTTCCACAGTATCCTCACCCCAATCCTGTCCCCACCCCCACCTCCTCACCCCATCTGGGGTCTATGCCTCCTCCTCGCAAATCCCTCCCTTTCAAATCCTCCTCCCTCGCGGCCCCTGCCCCCTCTGCTCCAGGGGCCACCCTTCCTCCTCCTCCTCCTCCGCTGCCTGAGAAGCGATCCTCTTCTCAGGCGTCCATCGGCGAAACGTTCCGGACCCCGGCTTCCGAGGTCTGGCGTTCCGAAACGGACCCCGCGCGTAAGTACCTTCTTCGGGTCCAGCCCACCATCCCCGTGCCTCATCCGACTTCGAAGAAGGTCTCCAAGAAGAATTTATCCTCCTCTTCATCCCGGCGCGTTTCGTCTGACGCTCCATCCGTGAGTCTCTGCTCCCGGCCGTCCTCAGTTTCGCCGGGACGCTCTGCTGCCAGGCGCTCAGCTGGCCTGTCGTTGGCGAATGATGTTGCCCCTCCTACGCAACCCAGGAATGCGGCCGGAGCTGGCGACGATTCGATGGAACAGGATCCGCCTCCCGCCGGTTGTAGCGTTGTTCCCTCGAAACCTGGCCCTCCGCGGCCGTCGAGGTGACCAGCTCTTCACCCGTTTCGTTCCCCCTTTTTTCTGACTAGCGATGGCTTTGTTACATTGGAACATAACAGGTATTCGATCTAATCGGGAGGAATTACAACTGCTCCTCCGTCTGCGCTGTCTGCTCTCCAGGAAACCAAGTTGCGCCCAACTGACCATTTTGCTTTTACTTACTATACCTCGGAGCGGTCTGACCTCACCCCTGTGGACGGTATTCCAGCTCATGGTGGGGTCATGTCGCTCGTTCACGACGATGTCTATTACCATCCCATTCCATTGACCACCCCACTCCAAGCAATAGCTGTCCATATTACTCTTTCTGCCTTTACTTTTTCTGTTTGTACTGTCTACACTCCATCGTCAGTAGTTGGGCTGACATGATGCACCTGATTGTTCAGCTTCCTCCGCCGTTTTTATTGTTTGGCCACTTCAATGCCCATCATCCCCTTTGGGCTCTCCTGCATCCTGTCAGAGAGGCTCCCTCTTGGCGGATGTCTTCAACCATCTCAATCTTGTCTGCCTCAATACCGGCGCCCCGACTTTCCTCTTGGACTCTACTCATACCTACTCCCACTTGGACTTCTCGATCTGTTCTACCACTCTTGCCCGTCGGATCGAGTGGTATGCCCTTTCTAACACCTATTCGAGCGACCATTTCCCTCGCGACGTTCGTCTCCTGCACCACACCCCATCCCCACGTCCATCGAGCTGGAACATACCGAAAGCTGACTGGGGACTTTACTCCTCCCTGGCGACCTTTCTGGACCACGATTTTCACAGTTGTGGCAGTCAGGTCGAATACCTCACAGCTATTATCATCAATGCTGCCGAACGTTCCGTTCCTCGTACTACCTCTTCTTCATGTCGCGTTTCCGTCCCCTGGTGGAATGAGGCTTGTTGAGACGCTATCCGTCCTCGACGACGTGCTTTAAGCACCTTTCGCCACAATCCTACGTTGGCGAATTGTATTGGATACAAACGACTCCGAGCGCAATGCCGTAGAGTCATCAAAGACAGCAAAAAAGCTTGTTGGGCCTCTTTTACCAACTCCTTTAACAGTTTTACTCCCTCTTCTGTCATCTGGGGTGGCCTGCGCCGGCTGTCGGGCATTAAGGTCCACTCCTCGGTACCTGGCCTGACTTCAGGTAATGAGATACTTGTTGATCCTGTGGCTGTCTCCAACGCCTTCGCCAGCTTTATCGCGGAGGTTTCAAGCTCCGCCCATTACCACCCTGCCTTCCTTCCCAGGAAAGAGGCAGAAGAGGCTCGGCGACCTTCCTTCCACTCGCTGAATCTGGAAAATTATAATGCCCCCTTTACTATGCAGGAACTCGAAGTGCATTTGCAGTGTCCCGGTCCTCTGCTCCGGGGCCAGATGCCATTCACGTTCAGATGCTGACACACCTTTCTCCGGCAGGCAAAAGCTTTCCTCCCCGTACCTTCAATCGCGTCTGGACCGAAGGTCCAGTCCCCATGCGTTGGCGTGACGCCGTCGTTGTTCCTATACCCAAACCCGGGAAGGATAGACACCTTCCTTCTAGTTACCGCCCCATTTCTCTTACAAGCTGTGTCTGTAAGGTGATGGAGCGCATGGTTAACGCTCGGTTAGTTTGGATTCTTGAATCTCGATTGCTACTTACCAATGTTCAATGCGGCTTTCGTCGCCGCCGCTCCGCTGTTGACCACCTTGTGACCTTGTCGACATTCATCATGACCAACTTTTTGCGAAAGCGCCAAACGGTAGCCGTGTTCTTCGATTTGGAGATGGCTTATGTTACCTGTTGGAGAGGAGGTATCCTCCGCACTATGCACAGGTAGGGTCTATGCGGTCGCCTGTCCCTTTTTATTGAGTCCTTTTAAACAGATCGAAAGTTTAGGGTACGTATGGGTTCCATATGGTCTGACGTCTTCCTCCAGGAGAACGGAGTGCCTCAGGGCTCCGTCTTGAGCGTAACCCTTTTTGCCATAGCGATCAATCCAATTATGGATTGCATTCCAATTAATGTCTCAGGCTCTCTTTTTGTCGATGACTTCGCGATCTACTGCAGTGCCCAGAGAACATGCCTCCTGGAGCGCTGCCTTCAGTCTTGACAGCCTATACTCATGGAGTGTGGCTAATGGCTTCCGGTTCTCTGAAGAGAAGACGGTTTGCATCAACTTTTGGCGATATAAAGCGTTCCTTCCACCATCCTTACATCTCGGTCCCGTTGTTCTCCCATTCTAGGGCTCACACTGGACAGGAAACTTTGTTGTTCTCCGCACGTCTCTTATTTGGCTGCCCGTTGTACACATTCCCTTAATGTCCTCAGAGTTCTTAGTGGTTCATCTTGGGGAGCGGATCGCACTGTCCTGCTTCGCTTGTATCAGTCCGTAGTCCGATCAAAGCTGGATAATGGGAGCCTCGTCTACTCGTCTGCTCGGCCATCCCTGTTACGCTGTCTCAACTCCATCCACCATCGGGGGTTACGTCTTGCGAGCGGAGCATCTACACTAGTCCCGTCGAGAGTCTTTATGCTGAAGCTGCCGAATTACCATTGACCTACCGGCGTGGCGTACTGCTTTGTCGGTATGCCTGCCGGCTGTTGTCAATGCCCGACCACCCCTCTTATCAGTCCTCCTTCGCCGATTCTCTCGACCGTCAGTATGGGTTGTGCGCGTCTGCCCTGCTGCCACCTGGAGTCCGCTTTCGTCGCCTGCTTCGACAATTGGATTTTGCCCTCCCTACCACCTTCAGAGAGGGTGAGAGCCCGACACCACCTTGGCTACAGGCTCCGGTTCATATTCATCTCGACCTCAGCTCGCTCCCGAAGGAGGGTACTCCGGCTGCGGTGTATTGCTGACGGTTTGTCGAACTTCGTGCGCAACTTGCCAGTCACACTGTTATTTACACTGATGGCTCCAAAACTGACGATGGTGTCGGCTGTGCCTTTGTCGTCGGGGCCGTCACCTTTAAATACCGGCTCCTCGACTTGTGTTCCAGCTTTAAGGCCGAGATTTTTGCTCTCCATCAGGCCGTTCAGTATGCCCGCCGCCACCGCCATTCAACGTATGTACACTGCTCTGATTCACTCAGTGCTCTTCAGAGCCTTGGAGTTCCATATCCGGTCCATCCCTCGGTGCAAAGGATCCAGGAGTCCCTCCATTCTTTTGCTGATGATGGGTCTCCTGTCAGCTTTCTGTGGGTTCCCGGCCATGTAGGAGTGCCTGGGAATGAGGCTGCTGATGCTGCAGCCAAGGCTGCAGTCCTCCTGCCTCGGCCAGCCTCCCATTGTGTCCCGTCATCTGTCATTAGTGGGGTTGTTTGTAAGAGGCTTGTGCCATTGTGGTGGGATACTTGGTCATCACTTCAAGGAAACAAGCTCCGGGCCGTAAAACCGTTCCCAACTGCTTGGACAACCTCCTCCCTACCATCTCGGCGAGAAGAGGTCCTTCTGACCAGGTTGCGGATTGGGCATTGCCGGTTTAGCCACCGCTAGCTGCTCTCCGGTGACCCAGCCCCGCAGTGCCCTTGTGGTCATGCATTGACAGTGCGCCATGTTTTATTGACGTGTCCCCGTTTTAGTCAATCTCGTGTTGTCCTGTCTCTGCCATCTACTTTACACGATATTTTAGCTGATGATGCTCGAGCAGCTGCTTGTGTTCTTCGTTTTATTACTTTGACTGACTTGTCCAAAGACATTTAACTCTTTCACTTATTTTATCCACATATTTTTAAGATCTTTCTGGTGCCCCCCCTCCCCCTCCTTGAGTTTTACTAGATTCTATGTGCTCTTACAATTGTGACTGGGTGCTAATGACCTCAGTAGTTGAGCGCCCTTAAACCCCACGCAAAAAAAAAAAAAACTCCGGCCGGCGGGCATACTGAACAACAGGCACTGCTGCCTGAAGGAGAGGAGATGGCCGACCACGGTCAACTTCAGCAGCAGATGACGACCGCTACAGTATGCAACAGGAAAGAAGAGACCCATTCAGACAGCGGCTGCAACTGCAACTACACTTAACAGGACTTTCCATTGTTTAAATTTGACTTTGATTTTTTGCTCGTTATGATATGTTACCCTACATTTTATAACAGGTCGTTCATTCTACAGCTTTTCACGTAGATTATAAAATATATATTCCATATTACAAATAGCAGTTATTGTACACAGCAATTACAATGGAAGTAAGAATAAGTTAAAAATGGAAAGAAAAAAACACAAAAACATTCACATTTTAAGAAGATACGATCATAGATGATATGATAGGAAAGACTTGGACACACGCGCGCACACACACACACACACACACACACACACACACACACACACACACATAGGGAGATCACCCTATATGAGCTAGCGTGGTCTGAAACCCTCGGAACTGCTTGGTGCCTTGCAGTTCCGGTTCGCTATAGTTTAATTTACGGATTAATATTTCTACACAGTATTTACAGAAATAATGTAACTATTATGTACATTGCGGAAAGGGCAATTGTGTGAGGGTTTAAAGTATGTTATTTCTTGAGATTATTAATTAACCTTCAGCTTATATATTGTGTGTCTTGAATTTTACCTGTTAGATTGCTTATATACTAAGTGTTCAGTTACTAGTGTTACATCCAAACAGCGGTATAATGACCGCGGGATGGGTATGTCAGCTGTTTACTCAAGCTAGAACAGGTTGATTGTATTACACCGTTTATTGTAATACAGTTTAATTATTCTAGATGTTGTTAAGATTCTCTGCGGTACGTGTTGGTGAAAGTGTCTGAGTGAGTGTATGTTCTGGTACTGCTGTCTGTGTTGGTGCAAAAATTGGAACTGCTGTCTTACGTACTTCGTGTGTGTTGCATTTCTGTGTTATATGGTCGTGTCTGTCTGTATTCGTCATGCAATGCCCTTGAAACATCATCAGCGATTTTATTTATTATCTCCCACTCTTCTTTGTCTCTTACCGCGCGTATAGTGTCACTGTAACACTGCGTTGGTGTCTCGTGTTCTACTCGGTATCGGTGAACGTGAAAAGTGTATCTTCTGGGGATCCGTGTTGCCCACATGCACAAGTAGCGTTCTGGCTACGGCTCACGCGGTCTAAGTGCGCTGAGTAAGGGACGTGATCTGTCAGAAAGTGAACAATACCCCGCGTGGGTTTGACATGGCTCAGTCTCAGACGTTCCCTGATGTCCGAGAAGAAATGAGATACTCTACAGCCCTTGTGCCGTAACTTGTATTCCCTTTGCCAAGTGTCGACCCATCATTTAAGCAGTTGGCGCTTCTCTGCGTTGTCCTGTCCGCGAATATCGATTATCGTATCCTTTCTCCCCGTCCTCAGCTAGTACAGTGCAGCCCGAAAACGAATGGTTATATAGATATGCGAGGTACCAAGCACCACGCAGAGTGCTCCACTAACAACCTGACAGGGCACTTCCCGCCCCTCGCACAGAAATGAAAGGCACGTAATGGTTGAAATGGCTCTGAGCACTATGGGACTTAACTCCTGAGGTCATCAGTCCCCTAGAACTTAAAACTGCTTAAACCTAACTAACTTAAGGAGCTCGCACACATCCATGCCCAAGGCACGATTCGGACCTGCGTCCTTAGCGGTCGCGCGGTTCCAGACTGTAGCGCCTATAACCGCTCGGCCACTCCGGCCAGGAAGGCACGTAATCTTGCGCTTCGTACCGACTGCATGGGAGTGGTCCTCCACTCGTCCATAGCGAATCGACCAAGGCAGGGGGTGCGGGGGTTGGAGGGGGGTCGCTTGCTCTTCTCGGATGAGAAGAGATCTAAGCAGTGATTTTGGACGTACCCACTTATAGCAAGATGTGGGAATATTACCGAAAATTATAGTTTTTATGGTGTGGGAAGGCATATGTTGCGCTAGCGTGCTGACCTCCAAATATTTGGACACGATGTCCTTACCTGTCAGCTTTATTGTGACGCTGTACTCCTTCCACAAATGTTGCTTTTCAGGGATGAATTCTCCTGCCGTGACTTCATTTCAGTGGACGATAATACGCGAACGTATCGTAAAGCGCAAAAGGAGAAGTTGGAGGACAAGGAGCTCTTGGAATGAGGGCATATTCGGCGAACGGAGTGGGCTGTCCATTCCCTCAAATCCCATCGAGCACTTGTGGGATGCGTTGAGATGAGGTATTGTAGCACGTCCATATGCCCTAAAGATCATTCTGGTTGTGGAGTAATGGAATGCCAAGTGTCGACCCACTGTTAGCAATGTTGTGGCCAACACTTGAGTAAAACTGTAATTTCTGTTCGTCTCATTGCGTATGTCTTTCAGTTACGTTCTCTATAGTACTGTAGGAGTTCTTTCTATGTTTGAACCAAGTTCAGTGGAGCTGCGTTATTTCGCGGTTACATGTCTTGCGGAAGTTACTTTCGTCCCTAAGTTTTTGACACCAGTGTACATATAAGGGTTAGTCAAATGAAAACTGAACATGTGCCACAGCTTGACTATGGAATGGTTACGATCAAAGAGTAATCACCATAAACGTAAAGACATTCATTCCACTGAAAACGAGACGACAAATTTCTGTTTCTAAAAACAGGGTCGGCCGCCGACGGATCCACAGCCGCTTGCATTCTAGCACTTCCTCGTCCGACCGAAACAGACGTCCACGCGTGTCACGATGATTCCGGCCAAGAAAATTTCTGGGCGTTTCGACTTTATGGTACATCACAGTTTCTGCAAAATGTCTTCATAGCGCTGCACACTGATTGTTGGTACACGCTCGAGGAATTCAACGAGCAGTGGGCCTCTGTAATCACAATGACCTTCCCTCCCCCCTCCCCCCCCCCACAACTGCCAATCGTGCGAAGGCTACGTTTCAGGAATTTGGTTGGGAAACACTGCAACATCCTCCGTACAGCCTGGATCTTTCATCGTGTGATTTTCACATCTTTCACACCTGACGAAAGACCCGCACGGACGTTGATTTCAGTTGGACATAGAAAAGTGGGAACGCTTGTGGGTCCGCCAGCGGCCGAACGGGTTTCTGCAAAACTGGAACAGATCGTTTCGTCTCCCAGAGAGATAAATGCCTCAACTCAGGTGCTGATTAGTTATCAATGAAACCGTATAAAGCATTAAAAAACCATGATCGCACAATATATTTTTTATTCCAGAAAACAGGTTTCAACAGTCGTAGCTGCCGTCTTCAGGTCTTAAACGTTTCTTGGCGTAAAACGTGTTCATCTTACGCTGAACCCCATACACAACATGTCAGGTAAATAAAACTCAGCATATTATAAACGCTCTTCATCGCTAAACTATTTAAAAACGCACACCACCTTGTGCAGAAGGCCACGTCCGTATACATATTGCTCACAGATGCTTGTTACATGATACAAATACGATACACAATAACACATCCACTCACATATGCTGGAGGCACACTACACTGTGCGAAACCAATTTAAATTGTGAACAAAATGTTTAAGACCTGCAGATGACAGCTGAGTCTGTTGAAATCGATTGTCTTGAAAAAAAAATATTTGTGTGATATTCGCTTTTGAATGATTTTTAACAGTTAAAACAGATCGCCTTTCAATAATCTCATCATGAGGAAATTCAATTAATGGAACCATTTTATGGTCCCATTTTGGCTGGTGTACGGTTTTCATTTGACTGTCCCTCATATCTATGCAGTAAAAATGGAAATGAGCGTTTGGCGTCATTGGCCGGGAGGCCCCTTGCAGAGCAGGTCTGGCCGCCTTCGTGCAGCTCTTATTACATTCGACGCTCCGGATGAGGATGAAATGATGATGAAGAAAACACCCAGTCCCTTAACCGGAGAAAATCCATAACCCCGCAGGGAATCGAACCGGGGCCCGTAGGACGGCAATCCGTCACGCTGGCCACTTAGCCTTTTTTTTCATTTTGTTCGGTATTGTTCGTTGCATTTGGTCTGAGCGAACGTCACAAGACATCCACTCAAGTTTATCGTTGATTCCTTTACTCAGTTTCTTTTTTTTTTTACAGGGAGCGAGCAGCGCTCTGACCGAAAACCCTGAGCTACGATGCAGGCAACTATCGGGGCAGACGTATCTGTCCAGTGCTTGGTTAAGTATGTTACTGAACTGAGCCTCTAGTGACATCATCCCAGCAACAGAGAAGCACACACACACACACACACACACACACACACACACACACACACACACACACACGCACACGCACTAGCATCAGTACTCCGTTAGCTTCTGATGATGACGATGGTTAATACCTTCGAAACCACGGAGTTTAGCTCAAACGTGAGATTGCCTGAACACTAAAAATTTTGAGCACTTACTGTTGACTCACGGGCTGTGTAGTCCATCAGTCTTTATAGGTAGCATAGTCTATTATCACCCATCAACGAGATATCTGGAGCGCCGTCGTCAAACTGAAGATGCCGGCCCTCCCGGACAAGACTGCTGGTAACGTCGCCCGAGAGGCGGGTTGATCCGCCCCGGGGCCAGTAGGGCGCCGGCTTCCGCACAGTTTCGGCCGCTATCTCTGCCGGCAGGCCGGCACCGCGACGCCGATCGCAGACGCAGACGCGGGGGCGGGAGTGGGGGCGGTGTTTGCCGTAACCTGGCGTCGGATTTACGAGCCACGGCGCCGTATCTGCTATCGCGGGATGAATAGCGGCCGCCGTGGAGCGCCGGCTCGGCTCGGCTGCGGCTGAGCCGCGAGTCGAAAACAGGACGCTGTCTGGGCGAGTGTTTGCAGCGGAGCTCCTTCACGAACGGCGGGCCGTAAAAGTTGTGAGTCTGTTTATCTCCCTTCGGCGCCCGTCTCCGGACGACGCTGAAGCGTAAACGTGATAGAGGCGTTCGCAGTGGAACAGCGTCAGCTACGAAAACAACTTCGTGAATGACGGAGAACGGCCGCTCGAGTTTTAGCGTTCTTTCTTTAGTGGCGTCAGAAGCACACATTTAAGATACGAAAATAATAAGAGAACAGTCGCACAGAAATATGTATAATAGTAGTCGTGGAGTAGGAAGAACATCTCTCACTTACAATAAATATTTCATTATAGCGTTCGTCGATTATGCCATTATCACCAGTTTTTTTTTTTTTTTTTTTTTTTTTTTTTTTTTTTTTTTTTTTTTTTTTTTTTTTTTTTTTACTTCGCGAAATGTACATGCGCCATGCAGATGTGCTATCTTCTCGCCCGACAGTAGTGCCATAAGCAGTTCATGTATCGTGTTGCACTAATGAAGGAACATTAAGCTTCAAATGTGCTTTAGACAATTCTTCGTGTATGTCCCAAATAATTTTCGTGAAATTTAACATATTTTCATCCTAAGACCTGTTTAATACGTTTTCATGTCGCCGGTGATTGACACGCATTTACAAATTTCTTAACACTGCTGTCTGCGATAATGATATTTATTCTGCTACTGGTTTCGGTCTTAAACTATCTTCAATGGCAGCTGTACAACATATAAAAGTGGATAACGTGACAATACGAAACGAAATAAGATCAAAACAGAAAAATCCGTTCAGTCGATGGAAATACGCACAAAAATTATCACAGATTTGTCACGTGTCATACATGATTTGACATACGTTACTACTGGAAAGCATTACTACACAATTACAAAATGTAATTGAAATTCCATTTATCATAGAGACATTGTATATTCGTACATAGGGTGAATCACCAAAAATTTGCATCGCAATTGTTGCGGTAATGGAAAGTTCTACTGATGCGCAGGTTTCACAGAATGGGTTGATAGTCAGGGGCTCGTATTTCTAGCCAATAAAAATATTGTAATAATACGTAGAAAGTGTATTTTTTGTCCAGACACATATTTTTTAAAAGGAGCTATGCCTATGCACATAAACAAACCAGAACTAGGGTACGTTAGAAAGTTAATGGTGTAGATTGTAGTGAGAGCCATTTACGAGGTATCGTGTTTTTAAAAGTTTCCATCACAACACTTGTTTGTGCCATTCAACCTGCGAAGTTGGTAGGTTTGATGTTGTTACGTTTGCTTACAGCGTACTTGTCTGCTCATTGGGTACACTACTACTTGCTAGTCAGTTACAGTGAGTGACAGTCCAAGCACTAGGTTGACAGTGGACGATCCTGCTACGGTCGCTGGTTCGAATCCTGCCTCGCACATTGATGTGTGTGATGTCCTTAGGTTAGTTGGGTTTAAGTAGTTATAAGTCTACGGGACTGATGACCTCAGATGTTAAGTCCCATAGTGCACACAGCCATTTGAACCATTTGAGTGGACGATCGTATTTAGCAAAGCAGAAAAGGACGACATGCTAGTTGTGTGTAGAGTGCAAGAAAACTGCAATTTGTTATTGTACGCTGTATGGTCCAGAATATCCAAATTATCGTCAATTACACCTCTACTTATTTATCAGCCTCTTCAACCAATTACGTGAAAGTGGTGATATAACACCTAGATAACGCAACAGAAGGAAACAAATGACGGCAAAGCAGAGGGAAATTAATGTTTCTGCTGCTGTTGCAGCAGCTGATTCGCACTTTAGCTCCAGCTCAACCGCACGAGGGAAGCTGGTGTCCTACTCAGTCCAGATCGCCATAGTTTCCATCCTACCACATCTTTCTCCTTCTGGAACTGCATGGAAACTATTATGAGAATCGTGTTAACTTCTGTTTGATTTGTGGTAAGTTCCTATGGGACCAAACCGCTGAGGCCATCGGTCCTTAGGCTTACACACTACTTAACCTAACTTAACCTACCTTAAGCTAAGGACAACACACACACTCACGCCCGAGGGAGGGCCCCAACCTGCCACTGGAGGAGGCGCACGAACTGTGACAGACGCCTCGGACCGCCACCCCGCGCGGCTTTAATTTCTGTACATGGACCAATCATGACCAGGTAAATCTCAGGAAGATGTACTATTGGTCTGTTGACAACCCCCGTTGACTTTCTCAGGTGGAACGTCAGAGTGTAAACGTGTGGTGTGGAATAGTGGAGCATCAGCTTATAGCCCGGTTTTCATACGCGCCCCCTAACAAGCCATCTTCCACGAATGCTAAAATATGTTCCTGTCCAGAGGAAGAACCTATGGTACCAACATAATCGCTGTCAAGACATAGTGCACACAGTGCTACAGAATGTCTTCACAAATTGTTCCCAAGTCATTGGACTGGACGCAGGGACTATCTTTGTAAGCACGTTCCCGGGACTTGACCCCCAGGCAATTTTCTTCTGAGGGGAAAGCTGAAAGATGCCGTCTGCAAAAACATACCAGCCACACCCGTTAATAGACAACGACTTAATACCGCAGCCTGCTGGGACATCTTAGCTGGAATGCTAGCACGTGTGCAACAATCGTTACATATTAGTCTGGAAGCGTCATGCTGGTGGTCATTTCGAACAAAACCTGTGATGGTCAGTTTCGTACCACAAGTATTGTACAATTGTCGGTGTGGGAACTTTTCAGAGTAGAGGACTCGCGCTAGAATCATGCAATAAACATCACTGACATTCTAATTTACCCTACTGTTAGTTTGATAATGTCAACCGGCGTTGTTCCATTTAAAAAAGTTTATAATTGCACAAAAAATCCACTTTCGAAGTAGTGTTACAATTGTTTCCTTGGTTACCAATCCATTCTGCGCACTTCAACATCGCTTTCCTTTACTACAATACTTGCTGTGCAAGTTTATGGTGATTCACCCAGTTTACGAACATCCAAGAAAATCTTTCTCACGGTTGTATGTCATATTCACTGAAATGCGAGCTCACGACGGTGTGTTTGGGCCCTTATGGTTCTTAGCGCCTCGGTTATAGGAAAACGCCCTTTCAGGAGCTTCAGATCTGATGTCACTTCTGCACATTTCCGAAGCTTAGAACAATTTCTACATGCTGCAGGAAAGTAGTGAACTATGTTGTACCTGAATTCTTGACTGCACAAAAAGAAACATTGATGAACATTTATAAACTTTGGTGTTCAGTGTATGAAAATGATTCAGTTGAACGATGTACTGTTGGCCGGTGGAAAATAGAGTTTACGCTTCAGGAAGTGCACAAACTGAGCTCCACTTTCGTGATGTCCTGTCAAAGCCACTGCTCCCGCCATAGTGAGTCACGCAAGTAACATTATTCACTCAGAGCGGCGCATTGGAACTCCACATTATTGGCCTTAGTTACCTGTGAGCTTTGGAGAATTGTGAGCAATGACTAGAAGTCTTGTGTATTCAAAGGCGTACTCAAGATGGGTTCCAATACTGAGTAGCTGCTCTCAATGTAATTAACATCCCTGAACGCCATAAACTGACGCTAGTACAGGATATAGTGAATGCAGCGGATGTAGACGTAGCCCTCCTCTGGGGAGATCTATATTGCAGATTTCATCGGCTCATATCTCCCTCGTATCTGCCTGTAGCAGTGGTGTGGCTATCCTTCTCCATGGTGCCTTAGTTGCGAAAGATGTTTTCTACCTGACGCGAGTGGCATGGTGCTCACTCTCCATGACGTCAGAATAGTGAATATCTATGCGCTCTTCAGATCGCGCCGTCACTAAAAACGGTCCCTCTCTTTGTGCATGCCATCACGCCCATCTTTATGGGATGTCAGGTCGCCATAATTTTCGGTGGGGATTTCAACTAAACCCAGATGCTAAAGAATCAACTGCCACACTACGACCCATGTGTGGCACTCTCCACCATAATAACAAACCTTTGACTAGTGAACACATGGGAGCATGTACATGCCGATACGGAGGATTTCCCAGCCACTCTTCCAGATTCACAGACTCTGTCTGTGTGCGCTCCATTGTTTGCGGCACACGAGCCACTGAAATATTTCCCATTGTCTTTCCCGACAAAGCACAGTACCCTTGCAAGGTCAGATTCTGTGGCATGGGCGAAGCAAAAGTGTGGATGATGGCACACACGAGTCAGAACTTTGAAGGGATGATTGTTTGTGAGGGCGCTATGAATAAGATAGACCACGGTAGCGTCAGTGATGGCCGCTGATCCCTGCTGTAACACTGTCGACGCCCGCTGTCTCACTAGGCACATGCTCCTCACGCTTACTGCAGTCAACTTCTCAGAGATCATGACGGAAGAGGAGGTCATTGTAGGTACACTGGCCAGCGTCCGTCATAAGTCGCCAGGACTCGACGACCTTCCCTTAGAGTTCTACAGGATCTGTAGCCAGATACGACGCCGGCCTGGACAGACATACGCCATGGCCTGATGTCCCCTGCGGTGCTGTTCCCTGTTGTCTTACTCAAGGGCTTGCTTTTTCCTGTCCATAAACCAAATAATGGAATCTGCGTCAGTGGCTATCAGTCTCTGTCGCTCCTGAACTGTGACATGGATATCTTTACCTGGCTGTTGGCAGCGTGCCTCCGAAGGGTCGCCCGCTTTGTGGTCTCCCACGATCAGGCGCCTTTAAGGCGCGATCATGAAATCTGGACTGCTTAATACCAACACCTTGACATGATAGTCTTTGCATGGACACGGCGCATGAAGGTCGTCTTGGCGCTCTTTATTTCAGCCAGGGCGTCACGCCTTTGACAACGTGGCGACAATGGTGATGCAGAATGTGGGACTCCCAGACAGCTTCGTGTAGGGAATAATGCTTCTGCTCTGGGGTACGACATTTACGGCTATGTACAGTGGTCGTCTATAGTGGTACAGTGATCGGTAGAGCAAGGATGCTCTCTTTCCACGACTCTGTACGGTTTCGCCATGGAACCGTTACTTCGCAGCTCCACCAATGAATCACCAGTATTATTCTTGGTGGTCAAATTTTTTTTGTTGCCCTTTCTACGAGGACGCCCTGGTCCTCGTCCTCTGCTATGGGGATGATATTCAAACAGTGCTGCTTCAGGCAGCGTCATTAGCATTTGTAAATCTCGCACCCTGCCTACAGGACGTTGGCTGCCCGATGATTTCTTCGCTCCCCTGTGGGCCTACGACGTGATAAGATGTTGGCACTGGTTTTACGGCCGTCCTACGGTGCTATGAGGCGCTTAACAGTAGTCGCTGATTACGCAGGATCCTGGTGGAGCTCCTTGGCCATCGACTGTCGATGTGCTGTAACAGACCCGGTACGCTAACGTTCATGTCGCGGATCCTGCACATGGCCCAGATTTTCCCATCCCGTCATCAATCGCCATACGATTGTTGACCGCATTGTGTTCATTTGTGAGTTAAGGCACGTTGTTTAAAATCAACTGTGCGACCCTCACCCTGCCGAAGAGGAAAGGAGGTCTCAGTCTTTGTCATGTCCAAATCAAGCAACATCCCTCTTTGTAAGCGTGCATGTCAAGACGTGGCGACGTGCTCCAACTTGCCTCATGCGCCTGCTGATGAGGGCCCTTAACCCCAAGCTCTCTCGTTACCCCAGTGCCGCTGACAGACGTCCCAGCGCCCTTTTTCAGCTAGAGTTATTGCTTTCTCGAATACAGCAACATCCCAACTGCGCTTCTATCTCCACGTGTATCGACGGCCAAGACAGTGTATGCCTCGCTCCAATCACGGATATACCGAACCTGATTGAAGAAAAACACGCCCTCGTCCTGTAGGGTGCAGTGTGGTGGGAAGTGAACTCCCCTACTCTTGTGACAGGTGTCCAGTCCACCTGGTACGTGATGGTTAATGGGACGCAGGTATATTAGTGGCGTCTCCACCACATACATGTGGCGGCATCGTAATTATGCTCCACGTGTGGCGTGCAAGACAACGATGGCCACCGAGTTGTCTGTGGTGAGACGAGCGATGTTTGGCGTTTGGTCTGCCAGATGTTGAGGTTCATCACTCGGACGACTCCTGACAACATCACCACACAAATACTTCTCTTCCGGGACGGGGGCTATTTCCTGTGGACGAGGACCCACTCACTGACTTGGATTAGTGTGCACGCTGTCCACGACTGTTGGTGGCGGTGAGAAATCACCTTTAGATTTCTGGTAATAGCTCAACGACCGACAAAGGTTAGTTGTGGAGAACGCTAAGTACCACTAATATTTCTCGAACTTTCTTCAGAGTGCTTTCCGCAACCCCTTCCCAGCTGGATCATCCATGCTAGGAGCAGCTGGCATATGCTCATCTCCTCCATTTTTCAGATTCGATCTGGTCAAGAGTTATTCATACACTTGCGAGAGTACGTGCATCAATGATCTATTGTTGCATCCCCACCATGCTGGTTTTCTTCCACTGTTGTCTAAGGAGATCACCAGTTTCGTCGAGGACATGCTGGTGTGACGTAGTTTGATAAAAAGAAACCTTCCTTGTATCGTCCTTTCTTGCTTTTGGTAAAAGTTATGGGGTCTTTATTGACAGGGGCCAATGCCTGAAGTGTCCGAGTTATTTTTTGGAGCTTCTTCTTATGCCTGGGGCAAGAATGGCGGTGGCACTCTTTTTTTCTAGGCTTAGGTATATTCAGGAGTGTGAGGAGCTTTGTAGAGAAAAATATAAATAAAAAGTCACAGTGCATAAAAAACAAATAAAATAGATGACAAAATTCAAAAAATAGTAAAGGCCACGCAATGCAGATCTGAAGTCGCGAGTTTGACACACTTCAATGCCTTATTTCATTTCACTTCCTTCTTTAAAATAGTATATCAGGTGTCTTTTATAGTTGTGACTGAAAAAAATTATGACAACGTCTTTCATTAGTAATCAAAACATCCTTCATCCCCGGTTTAAATTTTGAATAAAAATGATCAGCAATGGTAGCCAACAACATCCAGCATAAGAAGTCACCTTCATTCTACTGATAAACTTGTCAAAGCGGGCGGACGGGGGCACAGAGATTCAGGCCACTCTCTTCTCCTTGGGGTGGGAAACTGCCCTAAAAGGCGGAAGAATCAGCAACGCTGAACGGCATGAGGATGCAGAAGGCAATGAAAACCACTGCGTTAAAGAGACATAACAAGCATCCACAGGACATGTGGCCTGTAATTGGAAGAAAAGGTGTCATGATGATGTCTCCATTGGCAAAAGATTCGAGACTTGTCCCCGATTGGGATCTCTGGGAGTGAGACTGCTAACGGAGAGGTGACCACGAGAGAAAGATTGCGTAACCAACGGAAGGATAACGTTCTACGAGTAGGGGTGTGGAATTTCACAAGTTTATACGTGCTAGGGAAGATAGAAAATCGGGAAAAGCAAAGGCTATGGCTCAATCTAGATATAGTAGGCGTCAGTGAAGTGAAATGAAAAGAAGACAAGGATTTCTGGTCGGACGAGTATTGTGTAATATCAATAACAGTGGAGAGTTGTTTAGTGGGAATAGTAACTCTTATGAATAGAAAGGTAGGACAGAGAGTGAGTGAGTGTGAGCAGTTCAGAATCAAAATCGACAGCAAGTCAACACCGAAAACGTAGCTGAGGTGTACATGTCGACGTCGCAAGTGGAAGTTGAAGAGATAGAGAAAGTATATGACGATACTGAATGGGTAATTCAGTAAGTAAAAGAAGATGAAAATCTAATAGTCTTATGGGATCGGAATGCGGTTGTAAAGGAAGGAGTAGAATATAGGGTTCTGAGAGAATATGGGCTTGGTACTAGGAATGAAAGATGAAAAAAGCTAATTGAGTTGTGCTACAAATTTCGGCTAGTAACAGCGAATATTCTCTTCAAGAATTCCGAGAGGAGGAGGTTTACATAGGAAAGGCAGGGAGATATAGGAAGGTTTCAGTTAGTTTACATAGTGGTCAGGCAGAGATACCAAAATCCGATACTGGATTGCAAGGCTTACCAAGGGGCAGCTATAGACTCAGATCACAATTTGACAATGATGAAAGAGTACGCTGAAGTTTATGAACCTATCTAGGAAGGAAATGGGATAAGAAAGTAATAAGGAATGAAGAGAGACGCTTGGAGTTCTCTGACACTATAGATACTGCCATAAGGAATAGCACAGTAGTCAGTTCAGGTGAAGAGGAATGGGCATCTCTAAAAAGTGAAATCGCGCAAGTAGGAGAGAAAAACGTAGGCATAAGAGGGTAACTGCTAGTAAACCATGGGCAACAGAAGAAATATTTCAATTGATCGACGACAGAATGAACTATGAAAATATTCGAGGAAATTCGGAATCCAGAAATACAAATCACTTAGGAGTGAAAAAAATGGGAAGTGCAGAGAAGCTAAGGTGAATTGACTACATCAAAACTGCGAAGAAATCGAAAAAGAAATTTTTTCGGAAGGATTGACTCATCATATAGAAAAGACAAAACAACTCTCGGTGAAATTAAATTCTAGGGTGTAATACTGAAAGTGTAAACGGAAATTCCGATGTTTAGTTCACAGGAGAGATAGGGTAACACATTGCTGGCCTTTGTAGGGGGAAGATTATCTGACGTGACAGAAGAAGAAACTGGAGTCGATAGGTAAGAAAGAGATGGGGGATCCAGAATAAGAATCAGAATTTAGGATACTGATAACATTCCATCGGAATATCTAGTCATTGGAGGAATTAGCAACAAAATGATTATTCACGTTGTTGTGTAGAATGTATGAGACTGGCAATATACCATCAGACTTTAAAGAAAACTACATCCACACAATTCCGAAGATTTCAAGAGCCGACATTTGAGAGAATTACCTTAATAACTCATGTACCCGAGTTTCTAACAAGAATAATATACAGAAGAATGGGAAAAAATGAGCATCTGTTCCATGACGGTCGAACTGCTCTAGATGACGTTGTAGTTTATCATGGAAGGATGGCTGAAGAAATTTCAAGAGACGTTCAAAGGATTTTTCGACCTGGAGGAAGCGTTCAGTGACGTAAAGCGGTGCAAGATGTCCCAAATCTTGAGAAAAAAGCAGTGATCTATGGGGGAAATCGAGTAATGTACAGTATGTACATGAACCAAGAGGCAAAAATAAAGGTGGAATACTAAGTACTAAGTGCACGGATTTCAAATGGTGTGAGAAAGAGGTGTACTCTTCCGCCCCTGCTGTTCAGTCTATACGTCGGAGAAGCAATGACAGATATGAAAGAAGTATTCAAGAAGTAGACTAAAATTCAGGGTGAAAGAATATTAACTTTAAAATTCGCATGTGTCATTGCTATCCTCGTTGAAAGTGAAGAAGAATTACAGTATCTGTTACAAGGACTGATCAGTCTAATGCTTGCAGAATTTGGATTGGTAGTAAATCGAAAAAGACGAAAGTATAATGAGAAGTATCAAAAATCAAAACAGCGAGAAGTCTACCAGTATCAAACATAGGCCTCAATTAGAGGAATAAATTTCTGAGAATGTACGTATGGAGCACAGCGTTGTATAGCACTGTGACATGGACTGTGGGAAAACCGGAACAGAAAAGTAACGAAGCATTTGACATGTTGCACAGGAGAAGAATGTCGAAAATTATATGGACTAATAAGGTAAGGAATGAGGAGGTACCCCGCAGAATCGGCGTGGAAAAGAATGTATGGATAACGCTGACAAGAAGAAGGGACAGGATGATAGGATATCTTTTAAGACATCAGGGAATAGCTTTCATGGTATAAGAGAGAGCTGTAGAGGTAAAATCTGTAAAGGAAGTCAGAATAGGGATACATCCAGCAAATAATTGAGGACGTTATTGAGATGTAAAGTTTGGCACAGGACAGGAATTCTTGACGGGTCACATCAAACCAGTCAGAAAACTGATGACTCAAGAGAAAAATGAAAAGTAGCGTCCAAAACCTAAAAATATGTCTAATCACACACTTAGCAACATCAAAAAAGTTTTAATAACGTATATTAACAAGGTGGGGATACTTTATGATATCCACAAGAAAATTTTTAAAAATTCTGATTTCGGTAACTGTTGTGGACTTTTACTCGCAACGCACTTTCTAAAGAGGTACCGCTGTCTCAATAATGTCCTGAACCTGAAGATATTGAATATGAAATTAATTGTGGTAAGTGACATCGAAGAACCTTTTATTGAGAAGATAATCACAAAAGAATACTTTATTTTCATCCAGCTACGGATCATTCCAGGAAACATGCAAGTATTTCAGATCAGATTCTGATTCTCTGTCAGCAAGTTCTTTTCTCTGTCCGTTCAGCCATTCTAGATGATCTTCTTTTTCTTGCTCCATCGTCACTCAGTTTTCTTGCTTTCTCAGTTACAATCTAATAATCTCTGAGAAACAGTGGCGTCTCTCCGTTTCCTTTTTTAGTTGAACTAAGCTGGCTGGAGATAACTTCATTATTAAAAAAAAATGATGTCTGGCTCATAATTCCGAGAGTTCTTCTTGTTTAAACATGAAAGTGTTTTATAAAAGCATTTTTCAATTTCTTTTATTAACTGCAGTGGACTTTTTTATCATCATCATCATCTACTTTTTCTTCTTCTTTTTCTTCTTCTTCTCGTGCTGAAGAACTTGAGCTGTCTTCTGCATCATCATTACCATATCGATTCTTTAAATTCTGAAGCGGTTCTTTCTCTCTCCGTGTGTTATATCGATCAGCATACGATTTGTTTACGGTTAATCAAATGGTTCAAATGGCTCTGAGCACTATAGGACTTAACTGCTGTGGTCATCAGTCCCCTAGAAGTTAGAACTACTTAAACCTAACTAACCTAAGGACAACACACATATCCATTCCCGAGGCAGGATTCGAATCTGCGACCGTAGCAGTCGCCCGGTTCCAGACTGTAGCAACTAGAACCGCTCGGTCACCTCAGCCGGCTGACTCCGAATCACTTACACACAGCAGCTCCTTCATGATATAACGACATAAACTGGATTAAATATATTATAACAAACTCTTCTCATATACAGACGAAAATAATGTGTGAAACATAAAGAACAACATGGTCAATCAGTTTCTACCAAAGACAGTCCATAACTATTGCAATAAATGTTTTGCTAAATGTAACTGAAAAATTTTAAACATTTATAAAATCTGGTGGAAGAATTCATTATAAACAATAAATATTCTTTCTCAAAATTTTTAAATGTGAATTATCTGACTGCATCAAAACACACTCCTGGAAATTGAAATAAGAACACCGTGAATTCATTGTCCCAGGAAGGGGAAACTTTATTGACACATTCCTGGGGTCACATACATCACATGATCACACTGACAGAACCACAGGCACATAGACACAGCCAACAGAGCACTATACACGGCACTAGTATAGTGTATATCCACCTTTCGCAGCAATGCAGGCTGCTATTCTCCCATGGAGACGATCGTAGAGATGCTGGATGTAGTCCTGTGGAACGACTTGCCATGCCATTTCCACCTGGCGCCTCAGTTGGACCAGCGTTCGTGCTGGACGTGCAGACCGCGTGAGACAACGCTTCAACCAGTCCCAAACATGCTCAATGGGGGACAGATCCGGAGATCTTGCTGGCCAGGGTAGTTGACTTACACCTTCTAGAGCACGTTGGGTAGCACGGGGTACATGCGGACGTGCATTGTCCTGTTGGAACAGCAAGTTCCCTTGCCGGTCTAGGAATGGTAGAACGATGGGTTCGATGACGGTTTGGATGTACCGTGCACTATTCAGTGTCCCCTCGACGATCACCAGAGGTGTACAACCAGTGTAGGAGATCGCTCCCCACACCATGATGCCGGGTGTTGGCCCTGTGTGCCTCGGTCATATGCAGTCCTGATTGTGGCGCTCACCTGCACGGCGCCAAACACGCATACGACCATCATTGGCACCAAGGCAGAAGCGACTCTCATCGCTGAAGACGACACGTCTCCATTCGTCCCTCCATTCACGCCTGTCGCGACACCACTGGAGGCGGGCTGCACGATGTTGGGGCGTGAGCGGAAGACGGCTTAACGGTGTGCGGGACCGTAGCCCAGCTTCATGGAGACGGTTGCGAATGGTCCTCGCCGATACCCCAGGAGCAAAAGTGTTCCTAATTTGCTGGGAAGTGGCGGTGCGGTCCCCTACGGCACTGCGTAGGATCCTACGGTCTTGGCGTGCATCCGTGCGTCGCTGCGGTCCGGTCCCAGGTCGACGTGCACGTGCACCTTCCGCCGACCACTGGCGACAACATCGATGTACTGTGGAGACCTCACGCCCCACGTGTTGAGCACTTCGGCGGTACGTCCACCCGGCCTCCCGCATGCCCACTATACGCCCTCGCTCAAAGTCCGTCAACTGCACATACGGTTCACGTCCATGCTGTCGCGGCATGCTACCAGTGTTAAAGACTGCGATGGAGCTCCGTATGCCAAGGCAAACTGGCTGACACTGACGGCGGCGGTGCACAAATGCTGCGCAGCTAGCGCCATTCGACGGCCAACACCGCGGTTCCTGGTGTGTCCGCTGTGCCGTGTGTGTGATCACTGCTTGTACAGCCCTCTCGCAGTGTCCGGAGCAAGTATGGTGGGTCTGACACACCGGTGTCAATGTGTTCTTTTTTCCATTTCCAGGAGTGTATTTTCACAAGGTGCTCATAAAAGGATCTTCCCCTCGGTAGTATGATGGTTAATTATCGCTTAGGAATAACTATGTTGTGAGTAAAGTGCGAAATATACGTATAGGGGAGATGCATTTGTAAGGGAAACACGTTTGGTAGCTATTACATCTTACTCAGAGTGGTCAGAAAGATCGTGAAAAGTTTGTTACCCAGATTCTTCTGTGAAATAACAAAAATCACGTTAATTAATACTGAAATTATCCAATTAGGCCGTTGCTCACAAATTCGTTTGGTTTCCCAAAACCGGTCAGGAGAGCGATCCAAGAATTGAACATGGGATGTTAGTAAGGCTCAAAACTAATGAAAGAGCTAAGCAGCCAAAGGCGCTATCACCTACGCTATAAAAACAATTCACGTTAATTGTATTTGGCGAGCCGCTTCAATTTGCGCACGCCACGGCCTGATTGAGTACCTGTATTACTAGTTAACTCGGAAGCGATGCAACACATCGAATTTTTTCTCGCCACATCCTGTCCTGCAACAACTTTACAAGCTTTTCAGACTGTTTGTGAACTCATCCCAAGAGAAAGGTGAATTTTTTTTCAAGTTATGACTTGTCAACTCTGATAGGTGCAAAACTACAAACAACAACCAATTTTTTGTGTTTCCCTGAATTCAGATTTCCTTTATAGGTCTGATAGCTATCTAAGAACTTCCAGCGTGCTGAAATAATTGTCGGACTGTATGCGCCGTAACTCTTGGTTTAAAAAAGATTAATATGATTTTTGTATTTTCAGAAATACTAATTTGACTCTCTGTTAACGATGATTTGAAAATGGGTCCCAGCACGAAACTAGTCATCGAGAAACTGAGAAAAGCGAAATTTGTAACTTTGGCCGATTTTTCGTTGTACTGATCCGTATCTCCCCGTATGAAGAAAGGTGATGCCGTCAACGAATCATGCTGCATAAGAACTGCTTACAAGAAGTATACGCATTGAAACGGTATAAAGCAGAAGGCCGTGGCTGCCATTTGAGCCCATTAAAATCAGGAAATAATGGAAAATATACAATTCCACTACATTAATTCTGCATTGGACTTAATGTTACACTGAACTCATCGGTAGGCCATAGCCACACATTCTGAGTTATACCGAGAATAGATCTTTCGCGGTTTCGTGTTTGCTGGAACATTTTTGCTTGCATTATCGTACACTGTGCCAGGATTTTGGGTACCGTGATGTAGCTATTTCACAATATGCATTAATTCCTATCTCGATCAGCAGTTTTCGCCAGGTCAGGTTAGATATTCCAGTGGCACTAAAGGGCGAGTGAATTGGCGAGACGCAGCACGGTACTAAAGTTTACTTTTTAGGTGTGGGACAGCTAAAGGCTATTGAAGGTATGGAACTGGAGTGGCAATCTTGAATAGGACCCAGCACTAAGCTGATGGAGCAGCAGCTGACAAGTATTGGTGCGTTCGGGACCTTACTTGGTGCGCTGGGAGAGCTGCTTTGGCATCAATGTGCCTTACGCATTGGTGTTCTGGTAGGGAATGCAGTTTGCTGTACACGAGTTACACGACCAAAACGGTACCAGCCACATCTTCTGGGACCCAGCGCTGGAACGCCGTAAGCAGAAGGTGACGCGTTTGTGGTGCGTTGCCAGGGGCCAGTCATTGGCGTCATGGGCAAGTGGGAGTGGCCTCGAATCTACCGGTGTCTGAACGGTTATGTGAAGAGAAGGGGCGCGAAGCATGTTGAGAGTTGGAATCCACCGGCGACAGTGAAGACACTTTGCATGAAGTTCAACAGTGCCGTCTGGAATCGGAACAGATACCATGGAGGCAGGAAGGAAGTGGGGTTGTGATGGGACGACCCTGGGTACGGCTTGCTGTTAGCATGAGGTATCATTTAGCTGGAGCAGCAGATGGAGTCTCCCTGTGGACATTCGGAGGATGTGGCAGCTGTTAGCTGGGAAGAATTCGTGAATGGGAGATTTCCGTTGCATCTACTGGAAGGTTGTAAATAAGAGCGAATAGTGGTATTTGGATGTGTTGCCCTTTGAGTCTGTGCTGGCATTACTGTATTGGCAACAGTCTCAGTCGATGAAATTCGGCGGGGCCGCTACTGTGCATATAAACTGAGGCGGAGTGTCTTCTATACAGGGAGAGAATTATTGAACTATATGAAATAATATCGATATAACTTCTGGAGGGTTCGCGTCAGGACGTCCAAACTGCACAGCTGGTGGCGAGGCATGAGGGGAATTAGTATGTGCCTGGATGCTTCGGTTTAGCAGCGAAGCCCACTTCCCTTTGGAGGGGTTCGTCAATAACCAAAATTGGCGCATTTGGGCGACTGAATCAATATAATATTAATTTCGTATAGATGTTGTTAAACCTTTGTAAATTGTGCTACTAGATGGCGCGAGAGGTATCATGTTCACGTCGTCATTTGCTACAGCCTGCTCGCGCTGGCCCGCATCTCGTGGTCGTGGGGTAGCGTTCTCGCTTACCACGCCCGGGTTCCCGGGTTCGATTCCCGGCAGGATCAGAGATTTTCTGTACCTCGTGGTGGCTGGGTATTGTGTGATGTCCTTAGGTTGGTTAGGTTTAAGTAGTTCTAAGTTCTAGGGGACTGATGACCGTAGATGTTAAGTCCCAGAGTGATCAGAGCCATTTTTCGTTCGCGCTGTCGCTGTTACTCTCTGGGGTCCTATACCACTGTAGTGCCCTTAGTGGCATTTTTATATATTGTTTTAAAATTTGATTGTGCCTTTTATGTGTTCAGGTGGAAAATGTTTTAATTGTGGGTTTAACGTGTTGACTAGAGCGATGTTGCTCAAATTTCCTTTTAACCAAATGTGAGTATTTTTATGCAATTTAATTTGTAAAATTGGGTGTTTGTATTATTGCCTACCTGCTATTAATGTACGTACCTGTGATATTGTTAGGTAAGGTAACAGTTTCTTCTGAAGATGGCATCCCTACTTGGGGCTGAAAACTAGTTGAAGAATTTTAACTCTATTTGTGACAGTTTTGCTGTAAATGTGTGACATTGTAAATATTAGAAAGATGCAGAGACCGACTAGTGCGATGATAAGCATCAAATCAGTCTACGGACTGAAGATTTCAACAGCGACATATTGTAAAATTTCTAAAATCATTGAAAACATAATCAGCTGACAGATAATATCTTTGGTATGAATGTATTCAGAACTTAACGACAGGAAGTAATAGCTGTATGAATGACAAGGGATGAGCCATTTTGTTTATGGCTGCCAGGGCTGCGACGCGAGTGATAAAATTTCATCGAAAAACAGCCGCTGTTTCGGCTGCCATATATGACAGGCTCCGTTGGAGGGCGCAGCGGCAGATAACGTCGTACGTGTAGCGGAGTTCAGTTGCCCGGAAGCACTAAATCTCTTCCACCCGCCAGATAACGGTTAAAATGTTGGTCGGCAGTGAGGGGAAGGACGTTCACCGCCCCGACCAACATAAAACAAAAACATGCTTCACCTGTTGCTACCGAAAATGTTACGGAACAGGATATGAGCTTCTAGTCCCATTAATAATCGCTTCCTTCACAGAGATACGAACCGAAGCGTTTTTTATTGTAAAACAGAACTGTGAAAAATTGTTTCTCTTCTATGTGAGTGGTCTCGCAGTACACTTAATTGGGCTTCAGAACTGTAAACAGTTTACTGTCAGCTGCCTACAGTAAATGTAACTGATGTTTGCTAAAATATAAGATGAAACCCTTGAACAAAATCGGACTCAGCGTAAACTAATTTTTTTTTTTTGTGTTTTAATTTAAGGTATATTTTGAGCAGATCGTTATCCATACAATTCAGTCTTCCACAGCCAGTTATTAGATCCTTGCCTGATTTTCTTTTGTGGGCATTAGACCATTACCCAGGGCATATTTTCCTGCCTAAAGTATCGTCTCCCAGTGCTAAAAACATCATGATAGGCTACAGCGAATCAGAGAGCAGTTTGCCTCGAACAAGCTCAACAAGTCGAACTGCTTATATTTAACCGTCCTAACATCACGAATTTACACCAGTGTACAGTGGGGAAGAGTTGTTTCTGTTTGCTTCACTTAGAACTAAGGCCCACAACTTGTCTAATTCAAATACTTCTTCTTTTTGTGCTTTTCACTTTCTATGACCTCTGTATGAGACGCCCTGCTAAACCCACAGGACAGGACAGGTAATTTAAACTGTGGAAAGGGGTCAAAATCAGTGGCTGTCAGTTACACTCGAACACACAACTTTATTATTTGATCGAACATTACAAGAGCCCCAAAAAATTTTTTTTAAACACATAGCTTTAATCTTTAGGACTTAATTACCGGCTGAAAGCCACTTCAATTTAAAAACAGCTGAAGGCTAGTAACTTAAAACGCAAGCTAATCAGAAATTTAAAAGGCTAGCCATATCTTACAACAGTTCTTTATTTAGGCTGAAGGCACAAAGAATCTGAGATTTTCACACCAAACAATTTCAATTCAAAATCGGCTGAAAGCCCAATACTTAAGGCTAAACAACATCAAACTAAAAAAAAAGGCCTTACGTAGAACAGTTCTTAAAGGCAAAACTCAACCAAAACACAAATTTAAAAGTCAAAGCCTTATCTTAAAACTGTTCTTTAGTTACACTGAAGACCAAAAGAATCAGACACTTCAAGAGCAAACAAGTTGAATTCAAATCGGCTGAAGGCGTAACACTTAAAATTCAAGAACATTAAAACCTTTAAAATGCCAAAGGTCTTACATGAAAAAGTTCTTTGAATTAGGCTGAAGGGCTAAAGAATCTTACGCCTTAAAGGCAAAAAATCATAATTTTAAAAAAAAGACGACTAGAAGCCATACAAGTACAAACAACAAGAACGAAAAAAAGGCAGTACACCCAAGGGCGCTCAGATGTTCAAGGATCGGCCTGCAATTCAAACACTAACGCTCGCTGGGTGGAGACAGGCAGTCAGGCCAGCCATTCACGATCTGACGGCAACCCAACCGACCGACAGTCAACGCACCCACCGACCAGATAACTTCCATTTCACCTGACCAGGGCACAAAAGGGAGTTCAACAGGAAGACGTAGAAGATATTGGCGCCCACAACCAATCATACATGGAGCTGTGAAATTACACACCGTGCTGAACAGCAACAACCCAATGAAAAAACTACACTGCGTGAAATTTACGTCAATGGCTAGGGCAGGTAGCCGGAACATTAACGGCCACAAGGCTTCAATTCAAATAACCAAATACAGAGAAACTCCACCGGAGGGTGGCTAGAATTTTCCAACTTGAAAATCACGTTGTTTGCTCGCGGGAATAACCCAACAGCCAACAACGGATTCCAAACAACACCATGTGAACAGTCTTGACTTGCTGGTAGATTAAATCAAAACTCAATGCAATGGGAACAGCCCCACACACTCCGATACTGTGTAGAGACCGCCAGCGGCCCCGGCCAAACTACACCCCGCGGATATTCCTCGCTACTCCACGCCAACCGGTCGATTCTTCGCACACCGCCCAGCCGGGAACTATAAGCGCTAGATCACATATAGTCCAAGGCGCGAATATCGCTACACACCGCTGCTGCCACTCGCGGAAGGAGAGGATAACAGCATAATCGCAAAAACCGCAGGGGACTAAACACAGACTCGCAACGAAGGTTTAATCCAACGCATAGCATGAGCCAGCCACGGCTCACTGTGTACAACCCAGTACTGACTCATCTTGAAAACAACGTGTTATCAGAGAAACGAATTTCGTGGTTCCCTGGTCCCTGTGAACGATCTGCTACTGCTGATTTACCCATGTTGGTCAGATGAAAATTGCCCTTCTGTGTCTTGATGCGGTTCTTTTTATAGTTCTTACACACACTTGACCGAAGGAGGTACCGCGTCAAGTCACAGTGACGTGGCTGCATGCGAGGCGTGCAGGCAGTGTGTCAGTGAGGTACTGGAATACAGAAAAAGACATGTGGAGCCACGCCCCCTCCAGTTCCCGGTTGACGGTCAGTGGCGAGAATAGCCCGATCGAGGTGGTCCTACAGATTCTCGACTGGGTTTTAATCCGACGAATTTGGTGGCTGGGCTTAGAACGTTGAAGTCATTCAAGTGCTCTGCGAACCACATACGTACACTGCAAGCTGTGTCACGCATCACATTGTCCTACTCGTAGACGCTAATGTGTCGACGAGAAACAAACTGTCTGTGGGGGTGAACGTGGTCCCCAAGGACAGATGCATACTTGACTTGATTAGCTGTGTTGTCCACAATGATGAGATCACATATGGCCTGGACTCCTCAAATGACTGGAGCATGGAGTTCTCCTTCAGATATTTCACGCCGTGCACTCCAATGAGCGTCTGTCCGATGAAGCATAAATGTGATTCATCTGAAGAAGCCACCCGTCACCCTTCAGTGGACGTCCAGTTGCGGCACTGACGGAAATTCCAGCCTTCGTCATCGATTAACAGCAGTGTCGGTTCCTGAACCAGGCGCCTGCCCCTCGTCCGGCCCTCCTCATTTAGGTTTTCTGTGATTTCCCTATATCGCTCTGGGCAAATGCCGGGATGGTTCCTTTGAAAGGGCACGGCCGGCTTCCTTCCCCGTCCTTCCCTAATCAGATGAGACCGATGACCTCGCTGTCAGGTCTCCTCCCTCAAACAATCCAATCCAACCCAGGTGCCTGCTGTGGAGGCCCATACGCGGCAACATTCGCAGAACGGTCGATGAGTAGACGCTGCTAGTAGCCCCTCGGATCATCTGGCCGGTCAGTTGATGGACAGTTGCACATCTATGCGCCCGTAGACATACGCGCAGCCGTCGTTCACCCCTGTTTCCATGGTGCAACACAGTTCCGTCTGCCGCAGGTTCAGGACAGCGCCATTTTGCCACCCACGGTATACTTTAACCACTGCGGCACGCAAACAATTTACAAACATAGCCGTTTCGGAAAAAGTTCCACCCGTGGTCCGAAAGGCTGTGTGCGCTATAAGACTTCGATATAGTGCGTCTTCAAATAACCAAACAATTCGGCTACGTTAGTTACGAATGCGTCCACATATGATCATCAGCAGTTTGTCGTCGTTCGAACTCACTTAGACCCGACATAATGCAGTCATGACTACACAGAACGCCATTCTGATCGCGACTGGCAGTTGCAAGGTATTGAGAACATTCCACACGTTTCGTTCGTGGTCAAATACAGCAGCACAACTTGCTTTTACATTCAAGCACGCATTTTTCCTGATGTTTCCACTTTTTTGTCCAACCACTTTAGGTCGCACACGTGTTCTGTACTGCCACTCTTGTGTAGAACGTGTTACGATATTCTCAATAAACTTATGTCGGCCATTCACCATCGACACAATTGAACTTACGTGCTCCTTCCATTTTTTATATCTTTGTAACGTCACCACCAGATCTTTAATCTACATATCAGACTAAGAAATTACATGCGTGCGTAGGGTCTCAGACATTTACGATTAAAAGTACACAGGAGGTAGATGATGCTAAGCGGAATATTCACAGACAAGGAACCAATGAGTAGAGAGCAGGAGTTATAGCGGATCTTAAACTAAAATATTTGTATCGGTGCGCAGATGACACCCTCTGATATATATATATATATATGAATTCGAGGCACAAGAATCTTCAGTGTACGATGGAAATGCATAACAGTGGCTGTGTACCGTTTATAGACGCCTAAGTCAGTTGAAAAACGAGTAAGCTGTTAGGACATGCAGTTTACTACAAGCCTTTCGGACCTCAGAAATCGGTCCGTTTCCGCAGCACTGTTTACCGCGTCCCACCGACACCCTTTATATACCCTGCACTGCTGGCGTCTGTGACTGACGTCTGCACGTCTGCACGTTGACGTCGAACATAGGTGGTGGTCACATTACTCTGACTGGACCTTGTATATGTACACGTTGGTGCATGTACAATATTTTAAACGTAAAATTGTATAGAAACAGAAACTGTAATTTTTTTTCTGTAACAAAAATTCAGTCAGGGTTAAAACGTTGTTTGTGATCGATACGTAAATATCAATTGCAAATAAATGCTTGGATTGAACTAAACAGGCATAGCATACCCATTCTCTATACCATATGTTGCTTCAAGATTGCACCGTCCAGTGTACATAGTTAAGAAGGAATACAAGGGAAGGGTAACGAAAACCTTTTTTCCTTTGCAAAAAAATGCTGCCCTGTGACATTTTTATCGTGGTATTGCAGGCATAATTTCAACACTCAGTAATAGGATCTATTAGGAATCAGTCACAAAATTGAATGGAATCACATAAAGGCAGTATTACATCATTGTTGTCCACAGTCGAGATATATACATATCAAAAAAAGTGTTGCAACACCCCGGATCCCAGAAATCGTGAAGGTAGACGTTGACTGTGGATATTGTATCACAGACACAGTCTCTTTGACTGTTCAGGGACGTCACTAAACCCGCCATAAATGTAAACAACCATGCACGAGCAGCCCCTATTAGACACAAGTGGTCCGACAGCTGATCAGTTCTAGTCATTCCAGCAGAATGGAGGTACACGGCTCGTGGTGCCTGTAGTTCTTCCATGCCTAGTCGGTCAGTACCGCGGTTCGAGCGCGTCTGGATTGTTACTTTGTGCCAGGAAGGGCCCTCGACAGGGGAAGTGTCCAGGCGCCTCGGAGTGAAGCAAAGCAATGTTGTTCGGACGTGGAGTAGATACAGAGAGAGAGAGACAGGACCCATCGATGACATGCCTCGCTCAGGCCACGCAAGGGCTACTACTGCAGTGTATGACCGCTACCTACGGATTATGGTTCGGAGAAGCCCTGACAGCAACGCCACCATGTTGAATAATGCTTTTCGTGCAGCCATAGGACGTCGTGTTAAAACTATGCGCAATAAGCTGCATTATACGAAACTTCACCCCCCGACGTCCATGGCGAGGTCCAATCTTTGCAACCACGACACCTTGCAGTCCGGTACAGATGGGCCGATGCCGAATGGACAGCTCAGGATTGGTATCACGTTCTCTTCACCGATGAGTGTCGCATATGCCTTCAAGCAGACAATCGTCGAAGACGTGTTTGGAGGCAACCCGGTCAGGCTGAGCGCCTAGGACACACTGTCCAGCGAGTGCAGCAAACTGGAGGTTTCCTGCTGTTTTGGGGTGGCATTATGTGGGGCCGACGTACGCCGCTGGTGGTCATGGAAGGCGCCGTAACGGCTGTACGATACTTGAATGCCATCCTCCGACCCGTAGTGCACTCATATCAGCACCATATTGGCGAGGCATTCCATGAACGCCAATTCGCGCCCCCATCGTCCAATATTGTGAATGACTTCCTTCAGGATAACGACATCGCTTGACTAGAGTGGCCAGCATTTTCTCTAGACATGAATCCTATCGAACATTCCTGGGAAAGCCTGAAAAGGTCTGTTTATGGACGACATGACCTAACACCCACTATGAGGGATCTACACCGAATCGCCGTTGAGGAGTGGGACAATCTGGACCAACAGTGTCTTGATGAACTCGTTGATAGTATGCCACGACGAAGAGAGCCATGCATCAATGCAAGAGGACGTGCTACTGGGTAGTAGAGGCACCAGTGTGTACATCAATCTAGACCACCACCTCTGAACGTATCGCTGTATTCTGGTACAAAATTCAATGTGTGGTTTTCATGAGTAATAAAATGGGTGGAAATGATGTTTATATTGATCTCTGTTCCAATTTTCTGTACATGTACCCGAACTCTCGGAACTTTTATTGGTGTGTGTAGTTTTATTTTCTTTGAAAATTACGAAAATTACACTCTCAACTATACTCCTGGAAATGGAAAAAAGAACACATTGACAGCGGTGTGTCAGACCCACCATACTTGCTCCGAACACTGCGAGAGGGGTGTACAAGCAATGATCACACGCACGGCACAGCGGACACACCAGGAACCGCGGTGTTGGCCGTCGAATGGCGCTAGCTGCGCAGCATTTGTGCACCGTCGCCGTCAGTGTCAGCCAGTTTGCCGTAGCATACGGAGCTCCATCGCAGTCTTTAACACTGGTAGCATGCCGCGACAGCATGGACGTGAACCGTATGTGCAGTTGACGGACTTTGAGCGAGGGCGTATAGTGGGCATGCGGGAGGCCGGGTGGACGTACCGCCGAATTGCTCAACACGTGGGGCGTGAGGTCTCCACAGTACATCGATGTTGTCGCCAGTGGTCGGTGGAAGGTGCACGTGCCCGTCGACCTGGGACCGGACCGCAGCGACGCACGGATGCACGCCAAGACCGTAGGATCCTACGCAGTGCCGTAGGGGACCGCACCGCCACTTCCCAGCAAATTAGGGACACTGTTGCTCCTGGGGTATCGGCGAGGATCATTCGCAACCGTCTCCATGAAGCTGGGCTACGGTCCCGCACACCGTTAGGCCGTCAACCACTCACGCCCCTGCATCGTGCAGCCCACCTCCAGTGGTGTCGCGACAGGCGTGAATGGAGGGACGATGGAGACGTGTCGTCTTCAGCGATGAGAGTCGCTTCTGCCTTGGTGCCAATGATGGTCGTATGCGTGTTTGGCGCCGTGCAGGTGAGCGCCACAATCAGGACTGCATACGACCGAGGCACACAGGGCCAACACCCGGCATCATGGTGTGGGGAGCGATCTCCTACACTGGCCGTACACCTCTGGTGATCGTCGAGGGACACTGAATAGTGCACGGTACATCCAAACCGTCATCGAACCCATCGTTCTACCATTCCTAGACCGGCAAGGGAACTTGCTGTTCCAACAGGACAATGCCCGTCCGCATGTATCCCGTGCCACCCAACGTGCTCTAGAAGGTGTAAGTCAACTACCCTGGCCAGCAAGATCTCCGGATCTGTTCCCCATTGAGCATGTTTGGGACTGGATGAAGCGTCGTCTCACGCGGTCTGCACGTCCAGCACGAACGCTGGTCCAACTGAGGCGCCAGGTGGAAATGGCATGGCAAGCCGTTCCACAGGACTACGTCCAGCATCTCTACGATCGTCTCCATGGGAGAATAGCAGCCTGCATTGCTGCGAAAGGTGGATATACACTGTACTAGTGCCGACATTGTGCATGCTCTGTTGGCTGTGTCTATGTGCCTGTGGTTCTGTCAGTGTGATCATGTGATGTATCTGACCCCAGGAATGTGTCAATAAAGTTTCCCCTTCCTGGGACAATGAATTCACGGTGTTCTTATTTCAATTTCCAGGAGTGTATATTAACCACAAAATAACATCAGAAGTTAATTAGCTAACGACTTTTCCGCATTTGAAGCTGATGGTAAGGAATATATTTAAAAGCAATAAAGTCAAACCATTGGCAAAGAAGGAAAGTATAAGAACTTTTTTAATGTTCTTCTCGGGTGGAAGGTCAGGCTCTCACACGACAACATATAGGAATATACATGTTTATGTCGCTTAACTGAAACTTAAAAGATACTGTTGCCTAGAGCTGAAAGAAAATATTAAAATATCGCCATCGTGTCTCACAATGTAATTAAAAGCAATAGAAATCGTATCACTGCTATGAAAAAAGGAGCCAGTAAATAATTAGATACGCATGTTGAAGTGACCAGACAGACAGAATTGATAATGCCATGATTACGAGTGTATGTGTACAATCACATGCAAGTACTGTGGAAAAGTGTATGCTCAGCAGTCAGGCAGTGCTGTAGCAGCCAGGTTATCTGAACATGAGAGAATAAAGACAGATTCGATCTTTGCCGTTCGTGTTTTAAGAGAAAACCACTAATATGATGTAAACTGTGAGGTCTTACATTCTGCTGAGAAAAGCAGAAGGATGATCCTTCTGAAAATATTGGAACTCAATAAACATTTTCAAATTCTGACTCATTATGCCAGCTTAGTACAGAAAGACGAGATTCAGTTTTCTTTTCCACCACTGTCATATTAAGTTTTAGGTATAGAAATATTATATTACAACTGCAAATTCAAGTTTCTTTTATCCATTGTTACATGTAACTCCACATGTAAAACTTTATTTTTTATTGTCTAACAATTTTTGTTTAAAATAAGAAATGTAATACTTTGTTCTGTAAACACTGTATATTGAATAATTTTTGCACCTCTTGTATGTTTTGTGTAAATTATGTATGTAAGTCACACGTCGTATTATCTGAGATGGCGACATTGCCTAAGAATTCGAAAGCCAGTTCATGACGAAACAAATATAATTTTACAGAAAATTGGGAAACTGTTTGCTATTTAATATTCTTGTCATGTTCTGCCAAGCACCAGCGTAAAACAGAGTTACTGTTCAGTACTGTGATTGTTATTTTGTTTTGCTCATTTCGATTCTAGCTGTCATTGAGCACGATGTTATGGTTGCCAGACTTAGTTCAAATCCTATTTACAGTTGGTTGCTCAGGGGACAAGCCACAAAGTACTAAATTTAGGCGATGGTTTCGCTTATGCTTAACTAAGAAAAAGGAAGCTTACACAGTCTTGTGACTTTAGATCTCAGTAAAAACAATAAGAATGAATGACGAGAAAATCTTCAAATGCTGGATGTCTGTGGCCAGATTCTTTTAATTATAGTTCCATAAAATTTCGGGCGTGCAGCTGCATAAATTTCACTTCTTCTTCTGTTATATTCGGTTGTGTACCGTCTAGCCACCTTCAGAGTGATACTACATATAAACGTTTTCTTTTTCCTTTTATAGAAATGTATCAGATCTCTTTCGTAGTGATTATGTTGCAAATATCTTTCCAATATGAAAAGAATATGGTGGGGACCCATAAACTGATACTGTCTCAATAGGCAACTCTATTTCAGAAGCAAAGTTCAATTTAACCAAAATTAATGCTTACCCCCACTTGGAATAATTTATATCTTCATCCTTTACAGCAATTTACTCAACAGTGAGATCGATTAACCTCAAAAAACAATAGTTCATTATAGCAATCAAGACTAAATTACGTTTCAAATAAGTTTAATTTATGTTCCTTTTTCATCACCTGTGAATCAGGTAATATTTACACACTCTGAGACTGTGTTTTTGCACATTTAATACACAGAAAAAAGAATCACTATTTTGATAGAAACAGGATACTCGGTTTTCTGCACACTTAGGATGGGATCCTACATCGGTTCATGACTGGGATAATGTTAGTGTCCAAACACAGGCTTATAGCACTTGGATTATCATTGAGAACACTCACACAAATTATCTGGTCCATGCTATAATACATATATGTGGTGCCTGAAGTTGGTGGATCAGTGGCGAAGTAGTGGTGGCAAGGGACATGGCGGCTAACCGTTGATGTTGATGTTGAATTTTCATTATAATTTCTAATTGGCGACGGATTTATATCGTACGAGAGTCATTCCTTATTGACAAGAGCACACATTAAACAGCCAAATCCACATCCGTGGCAAATTTTGATGCAAAAACTGCTTCCAGATGCCTTCCTTGGCACACTCGATGTTTACAGTCCAACGACTAGCCACTGACAGCGTACGTTTCCAACCAGGGAACCGCCCAGATCGACCGACAAAACCACCATTTATATCGCGCCAAGCCACGTCCGTTGCAGAGGGAGTAGTAGGTGGGTCACTTGGGAACACCCCCCTCGTCTAGGGTTAAATTTAACCATAATTTTATTTATCTGTTATGGTTCGATGCAACCATACAAATAATTTCAATTATCCACTGGATATGGTTCTCGTCAACCATAAACTCTTTTTATTTTTAATGGTTAAAAACCAACCACCCTAGATCACTTGGGAACACCCCCTCGTCTAGCCTTAAATTTTAACCATAACTTTAATTAACTTTTAAGGTCCCATTGAACCTTAAAAAATTATTTTACTTATCTACAGAATGTTGTCCTTGTCTACCATAAAGTTATTTTACTTATCTTATTATCTATGGTTCGTGTCTACCTTAAAAGCTATTTCACTTATCTTATTATCTATGGTTCTATTTAACCTTAAAAATTATTTTACTTGTCTATCGCGGTGTGGTTCTATTCAACCTTAACTTATGCTGTAAGTCTACCTTTACTTATGCTGTAAGTCTACCTTATTTTCTAACTCTAGTATCCCCAAGGATATGTTTCAATAATACCGCCAGCCTCAGGCTTAATCATTCTCTTATCATACTCGAAATTGAAATTTTTACTAACATTCTTATTAATCAAGCTTTTGGTTTTTTGTATCTCTCTTAATCATTTTGTAGTTTAATTTAACCTTATCTATCTCCTTATCCACAATATTTTTCATGGTATTTATGTTGAGTGCTTTAGAGTTTTCATAATTTAACGTGAAGCCTTTCACCTTGATAGTTTCCTTTCCTTTGTATGTCACGTACCTGTAGGTCTTAGGTCCTGTAGAAATCCAGTCTGTGATATGATCATCCTTACCCAGTTCATCACTCCACTCCCCCAACATACAACCAGTTTCAACAGTGTTGGTACCATCATCAATATAAACAATACTATCAGTATCGTAGTAGACCACATTTGACCCTAGTCTGTCAAGCATATCATAAAGCCATAGGCGCGCATTAGAAGTTGTAAATGCTGCTATAAACACATTGGTTGAGTAGGATTCTTCAACGAAATTATCTTTGTACTTATAGGTGACTTGTACAATATAATCATATTGCGTATATCAACACTATCTTCTAACATTATTTTGTACCACCTCTCTACATCCTGTATTCACTTTGGGTCAAGTTCTGTCTTTGACCAAATTTACCCCACAATGAGTTTAAGCAAATCTTAGAAACAGCGACTTTACCAGGGTTTGGAACCACTTCTTCGGGATTCAGATCGATATCAAGATGTTCCTTAACCGCTGTGGTGTACTCTTCAATAGTTTTAAAGTCATCTTTCCACCCACTCGTTTCTAGCTTTATTTTCATAAAGTCTTTGACGTAGCCTTTAAACAGATCATTACTCTTTTCTTCAAAATGCCAAACCTCGTATACTTGTACCACTTTATACCCCTTCTCTATAGCTTTCTTCACTTCATCTGTAGTCCACGTTCCTATTATCACCCTTTCATCGTCTGTGTGCTGACAAGCACCACATTTTTCCTCAATACACTTTCCACACAACCCAAATATCAACTTATCCTTTTTAGTAGGCAAAACAGGATGATACAGCTTGCGCGGTAGTAATACTTTGCACTTAATCAAACTGTACCAATTTTTGATGTACCTCTTAGGTTTGTATAATTTTATAGGGTGACCGACAGGATAGTAATCAAAATACTGAACTGTAGGGTAGACGCTGCATACATCTATGTATCTCAGCTTTTTACCACACACTTTAAGCTTGCTTGCATTTGTTCTTCCTCCATAGAAAGCATCTCTAGGGTTCAAGGGCTCAACGATTGGAGTAGTATTTTGTATCTTTTACTCTTAGCCCACTTGCATTCCCACATTTCGACAAGGTTGTCTCCTGCTTCCCTAATTTGGTCTCTTCTTCGCTTTGTTTTCTCGTACAAGTCTCCCATGGTCTCATGATTAACATTGTTAATAGTATCTTCTTGATAACAATCAGGACATCCATGCCAAAAGCAACCGTGGAACTGGTATATGGTATTAGTGTCCTTATTGAACCCGTCAACCTTTGCCCCACGAATCATGACTTCACCACCATTCAAAGCATGTTGTACACCCCCGAATGTGCTGAGCCATGCTATCGACTCTTTACTATACATTTCTTCCTTGTCACTTTTTATCACAGCCATAGTATTTTCCTGGAGGTACTTGGACCTATAAATACCCATACAAACACTCGCAAGAGTTATGTACTGAAACGGATCTATGTTAGCAATTTCCAACAACTGCTTTCTAAGCTCTAGGCAACCCCTACGCAGAATATCTACATCAGAGTTACAATACTCCATAAATTCTTTCTGAAAGTCAAACACGTAATTTTCCTTAATTTTGCTGGTGTACCAATCGAGGAACTCTTTCCTAGCTTTTGTCTTCATAGTATTTGGTCTCAGGAATAGGTCCTACATAAGTCTGATTGTCTCTTGTGTTGAAGAAATGTGGGAAGTAGCCCTTCTTAAGTTCTTTCAGCCCGAATGTTTTAGGGAAGTCACTCAAAGGAGAAGCTACGAAACTGTGGCTATCAATAATGCTTATTAGTCCGTTTACCTCTAGCATCATCAACTTTGTTCCATTGTATATAGTGTATGGTTTCAACGTATTCTCTATACAGTATTTTAAAATGAATTGTGAGTCGTAGTCTTTGGCGTTGTGTGCTATGGCGGTGTACCATTGATGGTTATTAGAAATTAACCATTTACAGAAGTCTTCATTCGCCCTGAAGGATAATTTGGTACCGTCAATATAGTGGGCTACTACGAGGTTGGGGATGTGCACTCCAGTATCTTGCTCAGCTTCATAATCAAACCAAATATACTTCTCTGTATACGTACAACCATTTAATAGCGTTACAATTTCCATCAGTGTGTTAGTGTAGAGTACTTTGTACTCTTGTTCTGAAATGTCTCCATTGCTAAATTGTTTTCGAAGCCTAATGAGCTTTGCATTTTTGAGAAGTTTATCCTTGTTTTTAGCTACAAAGTGTTCCAAAAGACTCTCCTTATTCGTAGCCTTACAAATACACCGACTTTTACACCTTCCGCCTTTCTGATGTTTATGTTGTATGTAGTATTTATGTTCACCAGTCTTACAAGGTTCCATACAATTGTAGCAAAAGGAGTATCCACATTTGTGTTCCTTATATCTCTGAAGAATCATGTTACACCCTCGGCACTTGTAAACAGCCTTACAAACCTCAGAGTGATGATTCAAGCATTCCTGAGAGTAACAATACCTATTACATTCATTACAGTAAACTTTATCTTTACCTTCGGGGGGAGTGCGCCGGTTTCTTACACAAAATACACACCTTTACATCCTTCTTACACTTGTGCTTATCCTTGTTGTTGTAAGGTGAGTTACAAGTATCGCAGTAACATACACTACCCAAGAAAGCTTTCATACTGTTTACAACATCAAAGTGGTTCCCGTTTTTGTATAGATAAATTTTTGTATGCCTTTCTTCACCAGAGTATATAACTGAATTAAAATTTTCGGCACAGACAACCTTTATTTGAATATTCAATAACTTTTCCACGTTCCTTATATCCTCTAAAGTGAAACCCTCCTCATTGTAGTTACCAAGCCTCTTGCACAACTCTTCAGTTAACTCTCTTTGAATGGGTCTACCCATTCTGACTTGCTTAATATCCATGGGACTCAGTTGCCTACCGAGAACTTCATTCGTGTGGTAGGTCAGGGCTGTTACGATGGCTCCCGGGCAGCACAAGTTATCTTTGTTCTTTATTTGGGTGATGCATTTTTTCGTTTTCACATCTTCAGACAGATTTATAGTTTTGGACCTACCTTGACCTCTATGTATATTCAAAATCTTAATATTGAACCTGGTTTCTGTGATATTTAAGTTGTCGTTATAAGATAGAATTCTGCCTATATGGCTCATGAATGTTCTAGCACTGACGTCTGATTGAACCACAGTCGAAATATCATGGTTAAAATGCGGATTACTTGCTACTATAGTCAGTTTGTCTCCTTTTTTGTAGTTACCCTTCTCTTTGGCCAGTTTAATCATTGCGTTGATGGCGTTCTCAACTTCCATTAACTTATCAACTTTAATGGTGTAGTCTACTCCAGTGGCATTAAATTTCTTAATGAATCGTGAGTTGGTCTCTGTGATAGTGTATGGTGGTTTGCGTTCTACCTTAGGTGGTTCTATCAAGTCCTCGTGGAAGCCTAACTCTTGAGCTACCTTATTACGAAAGACAATGTCTTGCGTCTTCAAAATGGATTCAATTATTTCAGCCTTCCTCATCCTAACAGTCACCTTAATGTTTTTACTTCTACCGATGTCTATAAGCTGTGGTAACCTTAGCTTTTCCAAATCCTGTTTCTTGTACGACATGTCCAGAGCTTTTTTAAGTTGCGATTTCTTCATTTTCGAAACACCACTGAGATTATAATCTTTAGCCATGGTTCTAAGATCTTGACAGGTTATTTTCTCCTTGTTGTGCTCTTCCTTCTCTTCATTGTTAGGGTCATTCTTAACATGACTCTTCGATTTCAAGTGCCTGGGCCAGTTCTTATAAGTGATGTTCACTCGACACTTGTTGCAGTGTTTACCTGCATAGTTATATTTACTTCCTTCCGACATACTCGATTCTTTCTTTGTTTAGGCTTTTCTTTAAGTGAAAAAAAGTATTTAGTATCTCGTTCATCCTTGAATTGTAACCCAACCACTACAGTATCTTGACATTACTCAAGACATTGATGTTGAGATACATAGGTTAATGGAACCACCACCATCACTACCACGTCCAATAGTTAAACCACCACTAATGTCCGTGGCTACAGCTGAGGCTGAAGACGATCCCTTTAGTTGTGAGGTTCCGCTTGAACCACATTTTGGAACGGAAAAATGAGGCAAAGGGGTACCCCATGGTCAAACGGTCCGTTCTGCAACTTTGAAGTTATACCATCAGAGGTCCCCCATGAAACGGGGGGGGGGGGGGCTTATTAGGTTCAATTGAACCTAATCTGAGCTACAACAATGGCAAGGCTGTATACATCAATTGGTCAGTGGTTACCGGTTCCAGCATTAACCACATTTAGTATAGTTCCTTATCTTCCTCGACCTTAACATGCGTTGTGTATGGATACTTTTAGGTGGGTCCTTAATAATGGTGTTTGTTATGTACCAGTCTGATACATCATCATAGTCCGTCTTTGGACGATCTGTTATGCTTGAAAAAGATATCATGGTTACTTTATTAATAAGGATAAAATTAGGCTTTAGTTTTGGAGCTGTAAGGTTATAGTGAACCTTAACACGAGCCCTATTGTCAAGGTTAAGTTGAACCATAACACTAGACCCGATAAATATGGTTCCCAATGACATAACATTAACATATTAATGGTTCAATTGAACCATTAATATTTATAGCTGTTATATAGCACAATATTGTAAACAATGGATCAAATAAGGATCATTGGTCTTTTGGTTTACAGGGTGCCATTGTGCTTACCTGTTGCCGTACCTTGGTTTCGTAGACCTTAAAAATAATTTCTTCACCTAATTTAGTCAGATTGTGGTATTATTTCAACCATCAACTTTGCGAATTGTTCTTCTAGCTGAGACATATCTTCACCTATTTTATTGAGGTCACTGGGGTCTTCAACAAGTTCTAGAATAGTTAGCTGTAAACACTGATGCTGTCTTAGATAATTAAAAACAATATCTTTCAGGTTTTCAGGTACCTTATTTATATCAAAAGGAAGTTCTACTGGTCTGTCACCGCCTTTCATTAAGGCTGTGATACTGCAAGGAGGTATTAGTTTATTACTCATGTTTATTTATTTACTGATTTATTTCTTTAAGTGAAAAAAAAACTTCTTAGGGTGTCATTGGAGACGTGTATGTGGTTGCCGGTATGGTTAATTGGAAACCAGAAATATCCCAAACGTATCCATTAAAATTTCATCGAAAATGGCAAAACCTCGGCGCCGAAGAACCCTGTGGGGTCTTTTGTTTGTAACATTTCTTCGTCGTTGTCGTTGTTCTTCTGCCCCACAGGGTATTTTTCCTCTTTGTTACCACGTCTCGTCCCATACTTCTTAGCAGATGAGGGAGAGCGGATCAGTGCGGACGTCTCATGACGTCACTCAAAATTCCACGATGAAAACGTTACTCAGTTTTTTCTTCAGAAAGGTGGCCAGTCTTCCTGACCGAACGCGCTGAGCTACCGCGCCGGCGAAGCAAATGCATTCGAGTAAGCTGTTAATCTTACTCTCTCTCAGCATTACGCTTCATTCGAATTACTGTATATTTTTACTTACATTACGTAGTGTAACATACACAACAACACCCAAAAACAACAATTTATTAGAGGAACATTTACGTTTAAGTGAATAATATACATTTAAGTTAAAATATTACGCTAGAGCAGCGCTGTTGTGACTAATGCAGGCACTCGTGACATCGGCGGACCGACCTTCACCGCTGGCCTCCCAGTCCGCTATCGCTACCGCAGAGGCCTTGGCAGTGAAGCTATCGCAAGAGGCGAGGCGGGACACGGTTGCTCGAACCAGCGTCAATGAAAATACGGAAGAATCTACTCCTCACCCTTTAAAGCTTTACATTATCCATATCGACTGGTTGATTACCTACAAACTTTTGTTTCATGCTTCTGTCAGACCCTTCATAACCAAACCATTCTAAGGTCAACCTGGCCACATGGCCAGGTTGACCATTGCAGAACCACTGTGCCCACGTGGGCACAGTGGTTTTCCAACCATTACTTGCCAAAAGTAGTTAACCATTACGGGGTCCAGAGCAAACTTGGCTACTGAAGTTTTAGAAGTTCGTAAGCCTCGGACACAAATGTATGGTTAGCTCATCCTGGAACCACACCATCCTCGTCCAACAGACCATAATTGTATCCATAATGTCTATACTTTATGGATGGAACACACACATTATAATTACCTTTCAAATAAATGAACATAATAATTCTACTTTCAATTTATCCTTAGTATCTGCTCACGATGAAGCAGCAATAAAATATTTGCACAGCTTTGGGTACTTGGACTATCAAGAAGATCAACTTTCTCAACTGAGTGAAGAAGCGTACAAAGATGCACTTACGTTATTCCAACAGAAATATCATCTCGTGGATAATATTGAGCTGACTGATGAAATTTTACAATTAATGAAGAACCCGAGGTGTGGCGTGGAAGATAACGTTTTAAGCTTTACTACGCACATCTACAAGTGGAATAAGAAGAATATAAAATGGCATTACTATCTCGCAACTAGAAAAATGTTACAGGTGGCACAATCAGCACTTAAAATGTGGCAAGAACACACGGATCTTACTTTTGAGAACAGCAACCAAAGTCCTGATATTGTCATTTCGACTAAGCGAGGAGCATTCCGACGCCAAAACTCAGCCCTGCAGTTCTGTCAACGAAGTTTTGATGGTAGAGGAAACGTATTAGCTCATGCCGACTTTTCTAACTTGTACAACGACCCCATTGAAATCCACGTTGATCAGGATGGATACTGGTACATGGAAATTGACTGTAACACACCGTCTTCACAGACAAACCTGTTTATTGTTCTAGTTCACGAGATTGGTCACACGTTAGGTATGGCGCATTCAGATTTCTCTGAATCGGTGATGTACGCCTTTTACAATAGCACTATCACCACCCTATCTGAAGATGATATACACGGTATCCAAAGTTTATATGGGAAACGTGCTTCTAGCGATACTGAACAGCGCCCTACTCCTACTCCGGTTTCGCCCTCAACCGAAGCAGTCCCTATGAAGGAACCTAAACTGTGCAGACTGAAGCAGTTTGGAAGTTCTCCAATTGTGAATGAGTTTCTATACATTTTTTATGGAACGTGGGTTTGGATGACTGCTCTTAATAGTAATGACGAGCTTTCAAAACCGCAACTAATCACAGACTGGTTAACGTTTCTACCTCAACAATTCGAAAATGTATCTGCTGTTTTTCAGAGACCATCAGGTGAAGTTGTTCTGATTATTAATAACATGATATATATGGTTCAAATACCGAGCTTATCGTTAAAATCTGGCTACCCAAAAAGAGTATCTGATATAGGGTTGCGACAAAATTCTTTTGTACACGGAGCTGTCAACACTTACTCTGGCAGAAACTTCATTTTTTATGACCATATATATTTTGCTGAAATAGATGAATGTAGCTTTAAAGCAAAGGCTTATGGTGTTATCCGTAAAATCTTCCCAGGAGTACCTTCAGCCTTTGATTCTGTTTTTAGATACATAAACGGTTTGCTGTACTTCTTCAAGGATGGTATATTATATGAATACAATGAATTCTCAAACGTACTAGTAAGAGCAGGTAAATTCGAACTTTCTTTATTTGGCATAAACTGTCCCAAGAAGTCATCTTCATTTAGGGCACTAGTGAAGAACTTAAAAGATGCTGTGACTCAGTTAGAGAAAGAGACCGGCCAGCAACAAGAGAACTTAATGTAACGTCCCAACGTCAACATCCCAACGTCAACGTCCCAACGTCCAACGTCCCAAAGTCCAATGTACCAACGTCAACGTCAACGTCCAACGAATAATTTTATATTTTCTCCTTAAATAAATGTTTGCAAAATATGATGAAAAGCATGTTAAGCAAGCAAAAAGAACAGAAAGAAATTCGAACAAATCAAAGACCAATTTAAAGAATGGAAAATTAAGCCTGTAACCGAATACGAAAAATACAAAAAGGAGGACCAACCAGTAATTTACAAATTAGATGCGATAGGGAAAGACGTGATTGACGCTATAGAAAAAAATCGTGAGATTGAAAAGCAGCTACTACCTTACGATGGGCAATATGACGATATGTTCCCTATACCACCTACTCCTGAGGTAACATCGTTTGAGAGAAGCTTATTTGTTGATGACCCCATCACACCAAAGACACGGAAGAGGTTGGAGCCTATGTTGGAACAAATTGAAGTCGAGGAACGGCAGAAGATGAAGGCTGTTTCAGACTACTCAACAACTTACCTGGGCCCAAAAGTTTCAAAATATTTAGGCGCTCTGAATGACACAATTGTTGGTCTCCGTTTTGACAACGGGAGGCATTATATGGGCGACTCCGAAGTAACATTCAACAACGATAATATTATGGTGAAGGGTAACTCCTTTAAAGCCACCAATGGGTTTATGAAGCTCCTGACTCAGAAATCCGTATCACCTGGAGACTACACATCTGACGACCTTGATACCTATACAACTATGCTGAAGGTTACCAATGCGATATATCAGAACAATGATCCAAATGCAAATAAACCCAAGTCAAGCAGTAGTGAAAAATACAACAACATCATTAAACCAATATGGCAGTCACACAAGAAAGAACGTGGCAACACTCCAAACTCATATGGTGGTATGGGTTTTGTAAAGAGGTATACAGACAAACCAGTCGAGTACGTGTGGATGAATGACGTCAGAGATTTAATTGATAGGCTAATGGCTATTCATGGTGAAGAGAATCCAGGAAATAATAACTACCACAATGAAAAGGTTGGAATAACCAATATGCTTACGAGTAAATTTAATGACTTCATAGTAAATAATCCAAAGGGGATACCTTACCTAATTAGATTTCTAAACAATCTCCCTCATACATTCTGGAAGGCAGAAAGTTATGGAAAGGGCTTAGTGAACACGTTAATTAATAATCTTCCTGTTGAAATGCATTTACCTGGATACAATTACTGTGGCCCTGGTACCAAACTAGAAGAAAGATTAGCTAGAGGTTATGCAGGAGTTAATCCTCTAGATGAAGCGTGTAAAAGGCATAATATTGACTACAGAGACTATAAAGATTTGGAACAAAGACATCAAGCTGATAAAGAACTGCAGAAAGCGGCAAAGGAAAGGATTTTCAGTAAAGATGCTTCCCTAGGAGAAAGATTAGCTTCAACAGCTGTAGCTGGAATAATGTTTGGGAAAAGGAAGCTAGGACTAGGGTTAGATGATAATGGATGGGCACTGTGAAATGTGAATGAAGAAGTGTAATTTTAACGGGTCACAACCAATTAAAATTTAAGATGAGTGTTGCACTAAAATATTTAATTTATTTGAGATAATAAATGAAAGGATTTAGTATTGACTACAACATCCCATCCAGTGGGAATCCGAGAGCGAAATCTATTAAAATAAAACTGTCCAATGACGACCTGAAAAATCATAGCTTTCTTGATGCTTATCTTACAGAGACTCAAATGAAACAGAAAGCCAATAAACTTAAAAAAGGTGGTAGTTTGTTGATAACATTTTCTATACCTGTTGTGAAGAAGATACTCGAGTACCTAAACTCTAAGAGATTGAAAGCAGGTTCTGGATTGAATAAGCATGAAGGTGGATTTCTACCACTGATACTTGCAGCGTTGGGAGCAATCGGGTCCTTAGCTGCTGGTGCTGCGGCAATAACAAGTGCTGTGAACAAGAAGCAAAAGGAAGACGCAGAGTTAGCGGAGCAAAAGAGGCATAATCTTGAAATGGAAAAGAAAGCGGGGTATGGTATCTTTAAAAAAAGTCGAAAAAATTGTGCAAAAATATGATCACCCCTTGAGCAACTATGATATAGAGAGGTTAGCAAAGTTTTTAAAAATCAAAACCTTTAGAGGTGTATTCATGGCTGACGAGCTACCGTTAGAACCTAAAGAAGATGAATCAGGGGTAGTTAACTTAGATACATCTGATCACGTAGGTATTCACTGGATATGCTACTTCAAGAAGGGTGATGAAAAATTCGTTTTTGATTCGTTTGGTGGTAGTATTCCACTTAGCTTAGTACATTACTTGGGGCCAGATAATTTGTTTTATAATACTGAGAGAATTCAGAATTTTGACCAGTATATATGTGGCCATTTGTGTATGCTTGTATGACATCTATTTACAGATGGATGGAGTTTTATTAAAATTCTTGATACAATAAATGGATATTTTCGGAAACAAGATAAAGAAAGGTACTGAACAACTAGACGATGTCAGAGACGTCATAAACGGACTAGAATCTAGTCTCAGTAAACTTAATATTATGAAGTATTTCTCATTTTCAAAGAACTGGGTATCATTGAAAGGAAGACGCATTGTAAACATAGCAGATGCCATAGGCGGATCCGACGCAGTCACCAAAAGCCAGCACAATGCTGTTACTGAAGTTACTAATGCCAAATACACAAGTATACTAACAGCCCTTAACAATTATGTAAGTAAAATCAACCTCGACCATTATTACAGTAAAAAGGACCCAGAAAAAGTTTTCTCAGATTATTATACAAAAGGTGATTTATCTCAATACATCAACAAAACTGAACACGGCCTGAACAAAATATGTGATAAACAAACAGTTCAATTCACTTTTATGACTGGATTAGAACAACAAATGTACATCTTCGAGTATGATTTTGTACTGAAAAAAGTTATTGTCATTGGAAAAGATATAAACAAAGATTTAACATTTAATGATTTTGATGTTGCAGTAAGTATGTAGGACAAAGTACACGTAATTGAGAATAAGCATAACCCAATATTAATTCATAAAGGAAATTTCCTAACCGTAAGACTAAAAGAGTCGGCGAAGACAGTCCCCATTGACGTAAGACTCTTACTATTTGGCGAACTAGCATCAGTTAAAGATGCTATTGACGAGGGCTTAGAATCTTGATTTTTTAATTTCCGAACAAATAAATGATGGATGACAATCACATTTGGTGTCTAAGCTGCAAAAAAGTTACTACTACACTTCATCCCAAGAGAGTTGTGACGAAAAACGGTCGTCATAGGATTGAGGGCTATTGTGGGGTGTGTAATACCAAGAAAAGTAAGTTTATAAAAATAAAGTAATGTCTCAGACAAGTAAAAGTATTTGTGAAGAAATTATACGTGAGCTTCACAAGCCACTGAGAAAGAATTTTCCAAGAAAACCTGTTACATCCTACAGTATAGATGATTTGTGGCAAGCTGACTTGGTTGAGATGGATTCTGGTCACCTTAAAGGTATATCTAAATTCAACAAGGGTATGAAGTATTTACTGACTATAATAGACGTCTTTTCAAAGTATGCTTGGGCTATTCCTGTTAAAGATAAATCAGGTGGAAGTATTACCAATGCTTTTAAAGGTATACTACAAGAAAGGACGCCCAAACACTTACAGATAATGGCAAAGAATTCTACAATAAACACTTTAAAGAGCTCATGAAGATTTAAGGTGTAAATCATTACTCTACGTTTACAGAACTTAAGGCTTCAGTAGTTGAAAGGTTCAACAGGACTTAAAAGGAAAAAATGTGGAAACAATTTGCACTCCAGGGCAATCGAAAGTGGGTTGACTTGCTGCCTAAACTGGTATATGACTACAACAACAGAAAACATAGGACAATAGGGATGAAACCTATAGATGTAGATGAAAAGAATGCAAAAAATGTGGTGAAGGCCGCTTTTACAGCGGAACTCCAAACAGATCCACCCAAGTTCAATATAGGTGATAAAGTTCGGATCAGTAAATTGAAAGGTTTGTTTGAAAAAGGTTATACTGCTAATTGGTCGACAGAAATATTTGAAGTGAGTCAGATCAGTAATACAAATCCGCCTACATACAAGTTGAAAGACACTAGTGAAGAAGAAATCACAGGAAGCTTCTACGAACAGGAGTTACAAAATACAAAGTATCCAGATGTGTATTTTGTAGAAAAAGTTTTAAGAAAAAAGGGAAGACAAAGTATTTGTTAAGTGGTTAGGTTTTGATAGCTCACACAATAGTTGGGTAAACAGAAAAAATGTGGTATTTTAATGGTTTTTTAACCATTAAAATCTTGTAAAAGTTTTAATTCTATCTCTATATTTGCCGTCATACAGCTTTCGAGTCATGTCAACAGTTATGTATCCAAAGTCCTCGTTCCACACCTCACTGAAAAGCTCTCTAAAGTCATTCCATTTAAAGTCTCCACCTACAAACTCGTCGTAGATGTGCTTCAAATTAACGTCGACGTGTCTAAATATGTTCAAAAAGTTAAGGTTGTCTCTCAGCAGCTGCTTAGGTATTTTAGAATACGTTTGAGCTAAGTAGAAACAGTCAATATTCTTATGTCTTCCTCTGGTAAAGTATTCTCTTACAATATCTTGATTTTCTGATATAAAGTCGTCAAACACCACAACAGAGCGGTCTTCACACTCATCTAATGGTATAACGTCATCACAGTTACTAACAAAGGTTGCTACCTTCTCGTTGTGTTCCTTTTCAATTCTTTATCATTTTTCCATAAGATGTTTGTACTTAAACTGTTCTAAGCTTTTCGAGTAGATGTACAAGTGCTTAATATTGTTCCAGTTAAGCCAGCCTGGACACAACAGATAGTTATCAACCATTAATGTTGTTTTACCACAGCCACAAGGCCCCACGAATTGAACTAGGTAATAACTTTCCATGTCTATTCGCAGTTCGTTTTTCTCGTATTCTGATTTTTGGATCCCAATCAGTTGCATCTTTAGGCATTTTACTTATTTTTAATATCTTTAATAGATAATAAATGAATAGAATTTTTGAAATCAGTGGTACATCCTCAAACTTAAAAAAGAGGCTAAATGTACCAATAAGAAACTTGTATACAAAGGTTGGTTTGGTCGGATTTTATTCAACATTCTTAACTCCAAATGTCACAAAGGATAATAACAGATTACACTATGAGAAAGATGGTGTGGTTCACACTTTAAATATTCCTCCAGGACAGTACAGTCTAGAGAGTTTAGAGAGGTGTATTCAGAGCCAGGAACCTTTCAATGCTAGTAATATAAAGATTAAGGCTAACGATATCCTAAACAGAGTTGAGATAGAAAGCTTAGACTTTAAGCTGTATTTGGGAGGGAGCTAGGTTTTAGAGATGTAATTCTTGACCCTGCTAAAAATGTAGTTGCAAATGACCTACCAAAAATAAACTCTTTTGAAAAAATTAAAGTGCATTTTAACTTAGCTGATGGTATGTTTGTAAAGGATTCTGAACACTTTCATCGAGAAACAAACATTATTGCTTCTTTTAAACCCAAATTGGAGGGGTGTGGTCACTTACAGTTTGGTAGTCCTATAATACACGAACCGAGTTATCCATTATTTTTTCCTGTACACGATAAAGTTCAAGATTTGGAAGTCAGTGTAACGGACGAGAACGACTGTGTTATAGATTTTGGTGGAGCTACAGTGACTGTTCTTTTAGAAATGCTTTAAAATTAAAATATTGCGGTAAATAAAATGAATAAGATAGAAAGCTATGAGTGGCAGTCTTTCCCAGTAAAGGGGAAGACTAGAAATAATTTGAACCTACCGAACAAAGATGTGGAAATAGACATCAAAGTTGGTGATGGTTGGTTTGACAACAACGCATACTTGTATATGACATGTAACGTTACTCATGCAAATGGCTCAGACTATACTTCTTACGAAGGCAAATCGAATGTTAAACTAGTAGACAACTTTCCGGCACAGTTATGGAGTGCAGTAATTGTTAAGAATAGAGGTCACATAATCTACAAGTTATAGCATCCGAGCATTTCTTCAACGGTTTTATACCACCTTACCTCTTCTCTCGACGATGACATTAGATTCGAGGGTAATTTCATCAACAATGGTAAGCTACAAAGGAAAGCAAATGAGGTACTTTATCCGTTAAAAATGTTGGGTGGATTTTTTAAAGATTACAAAGAAATCATGTGGGAAGGAGACCTAACAGTAACTTTTGTGGGAAGCGCAAACGCTGGCGATGCCTTGTTTAGATGGTTTTCAAAAAATAATAGTGGTGCTGATATTGAAGGCTCTCGACCTGAGATGGGTAAAGTAACCATTACAAATATGGAGATTAGAGTACCCATTGTTAAGTATGAGCCTAACTATGAATTAGAGCTAAGAGAAAAGATGCTAAAGGATCCTAAGATTCCGATTTCATTTTTTGATCTTCAGACGCAGGAAATAGCAGGAATTACAACGAATTACTACAATTCTATAGAGTTTGACATGCCTTGTTTTGTATTTGTGGTGTTTCAGACCAACAGGAAAGGAAACCAAGATGCAGACTCATCAGTGTATGATCACGTGCATCTCCAAAACATTTATCTAAAGAATGGCAGAAATGAGATATTTCCTGAAGAACTGTGGAACATAGATCCTCCAGACACTTGTTTGAAGGCATACAATGCATTTGCAGACTTTAAGAGAATAACTGAATTGAAAGATGACCATAAAATTAGTGCATACAATTTCGTTAATTCGTACCCTGTTTATGAAATAAATGTGAGCAGGCGTAAGAATGTTGTCACTGCACAAAAAACAGCAATGAAATTATCAGCGACTTTCAATTCTCCAATTCCTGAGAACACTTTAGCATACATAATTATGTATGGTAAAAGAAACTTGACTTATGATCTTAAGCATGGACTAATTACTGAAAACTTTTGATGGGGAAGTTTTAATTTTAATGGTTTTTAAACCATTAAAATTTTAATGCAAAAATCGTTGCTTTAGAGTACTTTTAAGCTGGTTCCAGCAACTATGGTTCGCATTAGGTTCACAATCATTACCTCCAGGTGATAATTGTGGTTCACTTGAACCTAAACATGGTACTGGTGTGCATCGTGTTATGGTTCACCACAGGGTGTCCCCTGCTACAGCAGGGGCTGGGCTAACATTGTCATTTTAACCACATCATTGTTAACATGGATGGGTTATGGTGGTCGTGATCAGGCTGATCAAACAGAGCGGTTCCGTAAGTCAGGACCCGAAGACATGTTTAGCTTCATAAACAACCGCAGCGAATTTGACGATCTTAAAAACGATCTTAACAGTGATTGGTTTCAACAACTATGGTTTGTGTTAGGTTCGAAAAATGTCATCCCACCTATCAATTGTGGTTCGCTTGAACCTAAACATGGTACTAGTGATGTGTCGTATTATGGTTCACGTCAGCCCAGCCCCTGCTGTAGCATGGGCTGGGCTAACATTGTCATTTTAACCACCTTTGAACCATAAATTGTTTCACAATTCTCCAGAAATTTTTATGGTTAGTTTTCACCTTAAACAAGATTTACTTTTAGAAGCCTCATTGGACAGGGTATGGTTGGTTTTTAACCATTAAAAATAAAATGAGTTTAAGGTAGACAACAACCATATCCAAGTTATAAGTGAAATGATTTTTTAAGGTTCAAAGGGACCTTAAAAGACAAATAAAGTTATGGTTAAAATTTAAGGCTAGCCGAGGGGGGGTGTTCCCAAGTGATCTAGGGCGGTTGGTTTTTAACCATTAAAAATAAAAAGAGTTTATGGTTGACAAGAACCATATCCAGTGGATAATAGAAATTATTTGTATGGTTGCATCGAACCATAACAGATAAATAAAATTATGGTTAAATTTAAGGCTAGACGAGGAGTGTTCCCAAGTTACCAAATGGCTCAGACTGTACTTCTTACGAAGGCAAATCGAATGTTAAACTAGTAGACAACTTTCCGGCACAGTTATGGAGTGCAGTAATTGTTAAGAAAATAGGTCACATAATCTACAGGTTATGGTTAAATTTAAGGCTACACGAGGGGTGTTCCCAAGTGACCCACCTACTACTGGAGGGGCTTCCCTGCAGCTTTTACATTTCACAATACAAGTTCCCTAAACATGAACCAGCTTCCAATATACAAATTTTTCTTTATCAACATACATTTATTATAGAATTTCATTATTTTACACATCATTTCGCTTTTCCCTGTTTATATTGCAAATTTTGAATTTCCTGTCACACATAAATGACCTTAACTAACAAAAACAAACACTTCATAATCACAGATACGTAGTTATATAGTCTAAACCTACTTCCAATCGATATTCACACCATATAAAATTACTTCTAATCGATGTAAGTGTCACAATTGCTTTCTTGTAGGATGGAGTCGATGAGAATCATAACGTAAGAAACCATTGACATACAGTAGGAACCATGCATCGCATAACGTCGACAAGTCCTAATCTCTCCTCCTAGGTTTTGGGGCGTTGCAGACAGACGCAAGGCGCACGCACTTCAGTAGGCATGTTGTAGCGGTGGATAACGGGACGCCGTTTATGACGCGTAAACTTAATTAGTGTCTATAAATAACATAACGTCACTATACGAGTCCACGATCATTACCGCTAGTCAAATTAATTCTCAGTTTTGATCGCTATTACATCTTTATTATTTAACATACATCTTAATGCGTTTCTGTCACAGCCATCACAGGATTTGCCAAATAACAGAGAAAATGTTAAGCAATATTCATACAATAGCTGCAGTAATACACTGTACAGGAACAGAATGAGGACTTAAGAGTGTAGTAGTGCAGCAAGTGCAGCTGGCTGGTCCGAAGTGGTTGTTTGCCTGTCGTCCATCGCGTGTGCACCGGCCGTGGGCTGCGGCACGTATCGACACTTTCGCAGCGTCAACGCGAGAAGTAAACACATTAGCTGCTAGATGGCGACAGTACCAGAGCCTACAGTTAGTGGCTTGCTACGTATTTTAACATAAAACCATCACTTTTTATATCTAAAACTTATGAAACTAAAAACATGTTAAAATACGCGCTACAGTCTCAATACTTTGTCCCCCGCCTATATCCCCCATCAACGTGCAGTAACCACTGACACGCAGCAAATTGCAGCACTAGCAATGGGGAGGATATAAAGCGTGTTCGGGGACGCGGAAAACAGTCCAGTGGTTGTTAAATACGGAAACGGAGCGATCTATCTGATGTCTAAAAGGGCATGATCACTGGTTCTCGGGCCAAGTTTGAAAGCATTTCCGAAATTGGAAACGTTCGTAAACTGTTCGCACGCCGCCATAGTTATTAAAGTATAATGTCCATGGCAAACTGGTGCTGTGCAGAGCCGGCGCCGAAGAAACTGTGGAGCGCCACGCGCCATACATGACAGAGGTGAACGGCAGCTGAGGGCGTGCGTACGGGCGGGAGGGCGTCCAGCTGCTGGCTGGCTGACCGACCCGCCAGGTGAACCAAGGGGCTACCAACAGCGTCTTCTGAACGACCATTCAGCCCGCGACCATCGAACAGTTGACAAGCATGACGCAGGCCGCATGCCGATTGGACGTTTCTTGCATGCCGCCTACGTACTGTTGCAGTTTTCATGGCCAGCAGTGTAGACTGCATCTACCTACGAAGGGCGTTCAATAACTAATACAATACATTTTTATCGGACAATTTCGGTTGAAAAAATTGCGGAATTTGGTGTGGGACATGGAGAGATATTCCCGCTTCACCCCTACACTTTCATGACGTACCGACAGGTGGCGGCGCCTTACGTAGCTTTCAAAACGACGTCCGTAACGGAGCTGCGTTCCAAACACTGTAATTGTCATAGCTAGGCCTGGCAGGGAACAAAAGCACGGTGAGTCTTTGGGCGAGGAGACTGACATCATCGTAACAATGCCTCGCATAGTTATCAGATCCCTCGCGTGCCGGCCGGCCGCACACAGCTGTCTCTACTGCAGTGTTGGAACTTGTGGACACACTCATTCGAGGTGATCGAAGGATCACAATCACACATCTCGCTGCTTAACTCGACATCTCTGTTGGTGGTGCTGACACACTCGTCCACCAGTTGGGATACTCAAAGGTGTGTTCCTTCTGGGTTTGTCACCGCCTAAAAATGGTTCAAATGGCTCTGAGCACTACGGGACTCAACATCTGAGGTCATCAGTCCCCTAGAACATAGAACTACTTAAACCTAACTAACCTAAGGACATCACACACATCCATGCCCGAAGCAGGATTCGAACCTGCGACCATAGCGGTCGCGCGGTTCCAGACTGAAGCGCCTAGAACTGCTCGGCCACAACGGGAGGCTGTCAGCGCCTAACTGAAGACTGTAAAGAGCAACGAAGGACCATCTATCCGCAACTGCTTGTTCATTACGAGACTGATGGCTACAATTTTTTATCGAACACCGTCTTAGGTAATGAGCCGGAAACAAAACGACAATGCATGGAGTGGATCCACACCGCCTCTCCTCCGAAGATAAAGTTCAAAGCTGTACCCTTAGCCGGTAAATCGAGGCTACGGTGTTCGGAAGTGATTACTCTGTTTAATGTCCTCCCTCATGATGCAATGACGAACTCTGAAGTGTTTTGTACTATCCTCGAGAAACTGAAGAAACGGCTTCAGCGTGTTCGTCGTCGAAAAAAATGCGATCGAACTTCTCTTTCTTCATGACGCCACAAGGCCCCACACGAGCCTGCGCACCCGACAGCAGCTCACAAAAGTTCATTGGACTGTTCTTTCTAATCCACCCTACAGCCAGGATCTGGTGCCTTCCCAGCGGCCCAATGAAGGATGCATTCCGCGGGAAGTAGTACATCGACCAATTATTCAAAAGGACAGTCACAACCGCATTATTTATTTTGCCTCCAATCGGTATCAAACCGCGATGGGGTCATCTTGGTAACTATCATAGTTAACTATCATACTTACCAACCGTGCACAGGCAGGGTGACGACTCCAGCGAGCAACCATATGGTGTAAATTGTCCTCAAGATGACCCCATCGCGGTTTGATACCGATTGGAGGCAAAATAAATAATGCGATTGTGACTGTCCTTTTGAATCATTGGTTATAAGAACATCAATCGCTGTTATCTCCAAACAACTGTGTTGTCTAAAAATACAGTGCATGGATAACACAGAGGCCATTAACGCAGCAACAAGTTGGCTGCTATACAGGCCCTCCCAGTAAGGCGACGTAAGGTCGTCGTACTGGACGGTGATTACGTTGAAAAGTAGGATTCTGTAACCAAAAGAATGGGAAAGTATGGCTTTTTGAAGTACTGAAAAAATAACGCTTTCAGAATAAGATTGCTGCACTACTTATTGAACCCCCCTAGTACATACACAGTACATTGTCTATTAAGAATTACTTTTTTGAATCCAACGTAACGTATCAGTTGAAGGAAAGCAAATAAACGTTATATGCGTGACTGTCATCACTTATATAACCTATGTATCTAACGTGTGTAGTTTTTACGACATCGCCGGCCGCGATGACAGAGCGGTTGTAGGCGCTACAATCTGGAACCGCGCGACTGCTACAGTCACAGGTTCGAATCCTGTCTCGGGCATGGATGTGTGTAATGTCCTTAGGTTAGTTAGGTTTAAGTAGTTGTAAGTTCTGGGGACTGATGACCTTAGAAGTTAAGTCTGAAAGTGCTCAGAGCGATTTTTTACGACATCCTGCCATTTCATTTTAGTATTTGTGTAACTAGTGGCTTCTGTGCAAGTCTTCATCGATTCATGGTCGCCGCGCGGTTAGAGGCGCCATGTCACTGATCGTGCGGCCCCTCACGCCGGAGGTTCGAGTCCTCCCTCGGGCATGGGGGTGAGTGTTGTCCTTAGTGTTAAGTTACTTTAAGTAGTGTGTAAGTCTAGGGACCGTTGACCTCAGCAGATTGGTCCCTTCGGACCTCACACACATTTGATTCGCGATGAGAGTAATGAACATCCATCGTTATGGTACGGCAGAGAACATCAAACACTCGAAAGGTACAGCAATTAAAATCTCGGTCAAATCTTTCGCAGACCCTTAATTGAAAACCTGTTCTTTTAAATAGAACAGTGAAAGCATTCGCGTAACGTATGTTTTGAGTGTATTTGTCAACAAACACATATAGAACTCAAAATGATATTGTCAGGAACTGTTATGCTTAGAACCCATTAGCAAACGGGTTCGTGGTAAAAGCGTTGACTTCAATACAAGATGGGTGCTGAAGGAATAAGTTAGCATGCAATTATTGTTGTTTATCTTACACGCCACAAGTCTAATGGAAAAGGTCTGATAATCTACGATTATGTCTGTACGCGAAAAGTGAATTCACCCTTTTAAGATTGCACAGTTCCTGATGAAGCGGCAAAACTGATGATTATTATCTGCCGCAACGTAAAAGAGCTTTGACATCTGTAACACGCAAGTTACAGAAGCCACGAAATAGGAAAAACATTATTTCAGTAAACTTGTGTGACATATCTTGAAGATACACACATCGTAGTTTATTGGGGACAACCTCTTGTCTCTTTGATATCCACATGCTATTCAATGTGTGAATGTATGTTACGAAATTATTGTAACACTATTCTGTAATACCGAACCGAGCTAGTTGTTTTGGTTTGCCCTTGGTTGAGACACTGAGGATTATGGTGGGTGAAATAATGAATGACACGAAACTGGTAACACTTACTGGTTCCACTCCTAAAACAACACATTAAGAAGGTTTCCCTCAAATAATCTCTCTCTTTGTACAGTTAGTTCGTCGTTCGCCCTAAGTGCCTTCGCCATACTGAGTTCTAAGTAATTTCTGAATCGTTTAAAACATTAAAATGAAAAAATCTAATCCCAGTTAGGCCCGGTCTGAGAAAACTGTTGACTCAGTACAACCTTAAGGAAACGACAACCTTGTTTTCAAAATCGTTTCCCACTTTCGATATTTTAGATTCCCAATGCTAAGAACAGGGAGGAGCACAAGGTGTTGTGATCTGGTACTGAACAAAATGGAATACGAGCTAACAGTTTATTGATAGTAACTTAATATATAACATTAAATCAATAAAAAATAGTAGTTTCTGGTTGAATGCTACTGTCCGTACTAATTAGTTGTAAGAAAAGAATATATGTAACTTCCAATATGATCAACACAGTGGCATCTTTCTGGACCGAAGGAGTTGGATTGTAAAATTGTGTGGATTATTAGCCATGCGAGTACTAAGCATGCATCGCTCCACAATGGAAAAAGACGCGGTTCCATTTGTGGGTGCATTAGCGGAAAGTTCTACGAGACGACCTCGGATATTAAGCGGAGAAGAAGAGCGTTCTGGTGAATAACGCTCTGACTCATGGCAACATGATGTGTTACTGTAGGCCTAAACTTTCAACCGTGTGTGGACAAGCTATTTTCGCAGTCTGTAGTCATGGCGCCACTACTCACTCGCTATGACTATCTTCTCATCACGAAAATTAATTTGGACCATTACTAACATTCTCTTTTCCTGAAAGCGCTAATGCTACTAGATTCCTTCGTATCCTAGCCTTCCACCAAAACCAACATGCAATTACATTTCGACTTAAACACCCAGAAAGCAGATTCAGCAGCTCCTTTCCTGCGGTACCTTCTTCTCCTCTCTGCAAAAAAACAGTTCTGCGTCCGGTTTTTTTGGAGGGTCGAATCTGACCAACCCAGCGACTCGCTCTACTAAGCCAATCAGAGCCTGCGAGAGAGGACGGGAGACAGATGTTCTTGGAGCCTTCGAGAGCAGAGAAATGTTCTCCAACATACTAGAAGTTGACACACCGAATCCACAAGAGCCAATGAGACATCTAGATTGCAGAATCGGTGCAGGTGTTCTTTCCGGCCATTGATTGTTAGTAGGACATTGTTGCACTGTCCTGCGAACCTCTCCCAAGCCTACTGCAGCAAAGCCTGGGAAAGAAAAATGATACGCACACTGCCCAGTTTGTAACAGGCGTACCATGCAAGGTACTTAATATGGACAGAGCAGAGACTGCTGATCATAGAAAGGAATTAAAATTAAATAAAGCGCATGTTCCACCGTTTATTTCCTCTAGCTAATGATGCGAATCAGTTGTAAATTAACTACATAAATCACCAATGTGGTACACAGATAAGTTAAGTACCTATATATATCTGAAAGAGATACCAAAATCAGTAAACGTCTTTCAATAGAAAAGATGAAATACGGAATCTTGTAGAACCCATAACGGCACGCAACAGTAAACTCTTGGAAACACTAGGTGCTATGGAATTGCTATCAGAAGAAAACGTACCCTGATGGAACGGAAAGTGTTACACCTTGAAGCATCAGTTCAATATTTATCAAATTATGTCGGGATGTTCGTTTCATTAACAAGTATTAAATAATTAAACATTTATTCCATTACATCAGTGTCAATGTGAAGTGGAGGCCGTCTTGGCAAGAAGAATAAAACTTTTATGTCCTTTGTGGCACGTAATGAAACAGCCTCCCTATGTCACCCTGAGGAACTTCTTGCCATGTCTGAAACACAAGCGGTGTCTGTCCTTGAAGACCCCGACTGCAGAGAATGCGTCTTCCCGTCGCATCCCAGACATGATCAAGGCAACGAGCAGTTCACTCTAATAAGAAACTAGTCGGAGCGTCCCTTCGAAAGAAAGGTGTTACTCTGTCGAATTCTCGAGATGAATTCATCACCTGTCTTGCAATTGTTTTGCAGGACGCGACTTTTTTTCCAATTTCTGTAAATTTCTTTAAATTTGTCGAACGGCGTTATTCAAGAACACTCAGTCGCTGATAGAGGTTCTGGCGAGTAGCCCTGACAACTTAAAAAGTGAGACACTGACAAATAAATAGTGAGAACTACCTACAGTGTTTGCTTCTTACGTGCAGTAGACTGCACTGTTCGTGTCGTATTGGATTAAGTCGAGTTCCTAGCATTCCAAGGGTGAGCTGCACAAGCAGAGTGAACAGGGGGGGTTTCATGTCTTACTTTGGCCACTCCACGGGCGCTCTGCCGTTAATAACCTGCAAGATTGCTTAACGGTTGTAAAAATAACCATATTTCTCTCGTAGCTGAACTAAACTGAACGATTTAATTCATTTTGACTGGAAAATGTCAACAACTATTTCGTGACGACTGAAAATGCAGCAGCATCGGGTGTTTCGTCATTGATCATGGACTACCGCATATCTGCGAGTTCACCTTCCAATGTGCAAAACAGTTAAATGCTTATCTAGAATCGATACGCATTACCACAGAGAAGTTATATAAATACAAAACTTACTTTTTTTACATAGCAGCCTCCTTTCCAAATTACGGACATGTGCACCCATCTCATCATTTTTTTAAACGAATATGGAAATATCACAAATAAAAAAAATTATGTTCGTAGTTCATGTCCGCAAAATAGTTTTTCCGTGAAAATGTCGGGATAAAATTAACATACAGTGATTCCAAAACATTATGACCACTGCCCATGACCTTCAGAAGTTTGTAATCCGAGCAGACACGGACGGAGGATCACCCTAGCGAAGACGTGGGCTGCAAATGGGAAATGAGAAAAGCGACTTTGAGAAAGGGTGGATTATTATTAAGGAGAGCGTTTGCACGAGTATCTCGAAACGGCGAAGTTGGTCCGAATGTTCACGTGATACTGCCGTGAGCGTCTACGGAAGGAGGTAGGACGACAGTTCAAAATGGTTCAAATGGCTCTCAGCACTATGGGACTTAACGTCTGATGTCATCAATCCCCTAGAACTTAGAATTACTTAAACCTAGCTAACCTAAGGACATCACACACATCCATGCCCGAGGCAGGATTCGAACCTGTGACCACAGCGGTCGCGCAGCTCCAGATTGAAGCGCCTAGAACCGCTCGGCCACACCGGCCGGCAGGAGGACAGTGAAACTACCACTAGACACTAAATGTTTGGACGTCCACGACTCTTCACAGATCGTGGGGTTCGGAGGCTTGCCTGCTTGCTCATCAAGAGTAGTGACTGGCGTATTGTGACGAGCCAGTTGCCCGGCCACCATTGACCAGACGTTCTCAGACGTGGTGATCTGTCGCATCTCTGCCCAATGAGCACAATACTGGTGGACGCTCGAATCTTTCGGAGTACATCGTACATCGAACATTGTTGAACATGTAGCTCCGCATCAGAACACCCCTACGTGTTCACTTGTTGACGCGGCGACACCGTCAATTACGACTGCAGTAGGCACGGAACCATCGGTATTCGACCATCGGCTCTTAGGATTGAATCACATTTTTGCTACACTAGGTCGATGGTAGTCTCCACGAACGACGTTATCGACGTGAACGGCGGCTCGAAACGTGCACCAAGGCAAGAACGCAGGCTGCTGAGAGCAGTATTATGCTATGAGAGACATTTTCCTGCGATTGCACGGGACCTGTGGTAATAATAATGGAAGACACGCTGACACCTGCGAACCATCTGCATCCCTTCACGCTCCATGTCTTCGCCCATAGTGCTTTCATCTTCCAGCACTATCTCTGTGTCTGAGGGCCGCTGTAGTGGCTTGAGGTGCATTATAGGCAACTCATGTTGATGTCTCGGTGACCAAAATCGTCTGATGTAGATCTGGGTCACTATTGGGCGCCATCGCCGCGTACGGAAATCAGCGGCTCTTTCTTTACACGAATAACATGGCCTGTGCGTAAACATGTAATGCCACATATCTGTACAAACTTACCAACAAACTGTCGGATCCATGATACCCAGAATCAGTTATGTATTTCGTTCGAAAGACGCATAAACAAGCTATAAGCAGGTGGTCATGATGTTTCGTCTCATCAGAGTAAGTGTTTCGTATAAATAAATAATCCAGTTATTAATCTCCTTCATACAGAGGTTGCAGAGAGCAGTGCAGTGGTTACAGGAAAGATCAATCACAATGTTTACAATGTTTCCATTGTCACTGACCGCTATACGCCCGTGACCGCTCTGTGCTGTTTAATGGTTTCCTTTTCGACGCTGCCGGAGCTCTTGCATTCACTGGACACTAGATATTTAGGTCCTTTTGGTTCCTTTCGACACGAACTTTCCTCTAACTTGTGTATTCTATGAGGTGCGACAGTAAAGTAACGAAACTGATTTTCTTTGCAAGATGTGGCAACCCTGCAGGCTTGCATAGGCACAATGTCTTTGACCTTGATCTATAAGCTGCTGCTAGTCCAAGCGGCACATCGATGCAACTGCTCAGTCGGGAGTTGTTCTGTATTAAGTTAACACATGTTTGTGTCTCTCGTAACGAAAATGGAACCGCATAATATTGCGCAACGGTATGCCATGTCTTTTTGCGTTAAACTGGGTGAAAACGCGACGACAACTTACAGTAAACTTCAGAGGGCTTTTGGAAAGAAGGTTATGTCAGGAGCTCAAGTATTTCGTTGGCATAAAATGTTTAGTGAAGGCAGAACGAACGTTGAAGATGAAGAACGCAGTGGATGATCACCAACCTCACGGACTGATGTCATCTTGGCCAGGGTGTGTGAACTCGTACGATCTGATCGAAGATTATCCGTGAAAATGATTGTAGAAGAACTGAACATCAATCGGTTTGTCTAATAAGAGCTGAAGATCTTAATATGAGAATCATTTGCACAAAAATGGTCTCCAAAAATCTCCCGCCACGGAAAAATGTGGCACCAGATCTGTTAGAGTAAACGGAAATCAAACCATAATTGTTGAGCTGTGTTATCACTGGTGATGAAAGTCGGTTTTCTCAGTACGATCGAGAGACAAAACGACAAAGTTCGCAACGGTGCTCAAAGGAATTACCCAGACCAAAAAAAAAAGCATGTCAAAGTCAAAAGTAAAACGCGTGCTTCTATGCTTCTTTGATTCCAAGGGAATTGTTCGTAAGGAGTGGGTGCCTCCTGGACAAACAGTTCACCAGTATTACTACAAAGAAATTTTAGACAAACTTCGTAAAAGAGTTCTTCGTGTCCGTGTCAACATAGCTGGTAATTGGATTCTGCATCACAATAATGCGCCATCCCATACTGCTCTGTCAGTACAGCAATATTTAACTTAAAAACAAATTTCAGTACTACCACAGCCACCTTATTCACCAGATATCGCTCCGTGCGAGTATTTTGTATTTCCAAGAGTGAAAACGGCGGTCAACGGACACCACTTTCAAACAACACAAGATGTCCAAAAAGGTGTGACGTGGGTCTTGGAGGATAGTACAGAAGATGAGTTCCAGAAATGTTACCATCAATGGCAGAAGCGCTGGAATAAAGATGTGCAATCAGAAGTGAACTACTTTGAAGGAGACAACACTAAACTTGACTAAAACGATAATCAACATTTTTTCCACATCAGTGTCATTACTTTACTGTCCCGTCTCGTATAATACTGAGCATATTTCATTATTCTGTAATTTTCAGTTTCAAACCGATTTTCACATGTATTCCGGCGATTATTTTTATAGTTTTACTTTTGGTCCCAGTATTGCTTCACAAGCTCTTCACAGAGACACCGAAATCAATCTCCAAGTAAAATGCGCTTCCAAGCCACACCAATTTGTAACTTCACACGAATATGATCCTTAACAGTTAGGTGGATGCACCTACACTGGTACGAAGACGTTAAAATAAAAAAAAAAAAAACACGGAACGAGACGCACTTATAGAAATGATGTGTCCGCACTGGGCTCAATCGTTGTTTACACTTTATTACTCAAATCAAATGGCTCTAAGCACTACGGGACTTACCTTCTGAGGTCACCAGTCCCCTAGAACTTAGAACTACTTAAACCTAACTAACCTAAGGACACCACACACATCCATGCCCGAGGCACGATTCGAACCTGCTAGCGTAGCAGTCTCTCGGTTCCGGACTGAAGCGCCTAGAACCACTTGGCCACCGCGGCGGGCACACTTTATTACTCTCGTAGATATTTTGTCACACAGTGAACTTGGACCGATTACCGAATAGAAGTTTTCGCGCGACGAAACGCAAACAAAAAATTAAGAGCAATGCTAGAGTACAGACACCCATGATGACATTCTGTGATTCTACCGGATGTCGGCGTTCAAACAGCAAAGGTGATAGCCGAGCGATACCCGTGGTATTGGACGCAGTTCAGCATTGGTTTCCACAACGTCAGTACCGTTTAGTTCAGTGTAGAGGGATTAAGTAACTGAAGCTGGCGCAGCAAGAAAACGAAATTTAGGTGTAGAAGTACACATTTCGTTAAAATTAATGGAAAATTTGGAATTAGATGATTGAAAAACGTTACACTGTAATTCAGCTTTTTGGCTGGCTTGTTTTGTCTTGCAGTGGTTCTTCAATTTTCACGGCAACGAGAATTATTGTTCAATGGTCACTGGGACGGTATTCCACCATCTTGCTTCGGAAGGTCGAAGAACGTGTATCATTGGCGTCCGTGATACGTCTTCCTTTTCACATTATATAAGCACATTTGCTTCACTTAAGTAGTGCGGCTGCTGTTACGTCACTCCGCAGATCCGCAACAAACATACAAAACTGATTAAGATTGAGTACAGTTAGCATGTACAGTCCAGTGGCACGCCATTGCTGCTGGAGTCGGCGTGGGAACACTTATTCGACCACTTACTATCCGCTTCCATGGATCGAATTCACTAAGAGACTGTGCAAAATATCTTTACTGAATTATTTTGTCACGCGATTTGAGCACATATTCTACGGATATTAGACGCGTGACTTAAAAAGGCGTCACTATGCTCGGCGATATAACCCGTGATCCTTAAAAAATTATTTAACCGGAAGCTCCCTTTGGCTGAACACATTCAGCGACATGACTGCTTCGTGGTGTACCAGAAGATAGAACAGAAGAGAGAAAAATGTTGTGGAAGACAAAGATACTCGCATTATTCAGTAGAAATTTTGTTGACATTTCACATAAAAATGCGATGTGTGAAATTTGGGCTCTGTTGATTAGGTCACGGTGTGCCCTCCAAATCTGGAACTCCAGAAAAAATCCACTTCGCAAAAAACAGGTTTACTCAAAAGAATCTAGACACATTAAAGTTATTGTGAAAAATGTTTTTGTATTACGGTTAAATAGTATATGATTATACGCGGTGGGACAAACAAAAGTGGCCCGGAAACAGAGATACAGGCTACGGAGAAACACATCAGAGGAAAGGACGTGCAGTACTGTATCAGTTGTTGGAAGTTACCACTCTTGGGCCCTGGTCAGCAAGCTGCTGAAGGTGGATCGGAGCTGTACTGCTGCAATTGCTGCAGTCCCATTCGAAATGTTCTGCTGCAGTTCTTGAAGACTATGAAGTTGTTGCTATACATTCTCAAACTGAGGACTCCCCAAACAAAGTAATCACACTGTGACAAATCAGATGACCTGAGTGGTCAGCTAATGCCGTGACCAGACTGACTTCTGTTAACATCTCTGTCAGGCCTGAAGATTGTGAAAATCAGCTCCAAGGTTCGGCTGGCTGATTGGGCAGTTGCTCCATCCTATTGGAAGTAACTGGAGGTCTTTTCCGCCTCCGTTAATGCTGCCACAGATTCACATCCAAACTTATCCACTCGTCTGGGACACTTACATTTGCCCCACCTTGTATGTATGAAAAGAGCAACTCAGTAAGTTTTTCGTGCCATTTTTACATATGTAAAATATGTTAACTCTTAGGCACACGACACACTGTTGTGGTTGGCAGGAGAGCCAACCGTGTTTTTCTAAAGGAGGCCGAAATGCACGCGTCTCAGCTCACGCAGGCTGGCGTGAGGTCTCAAACATGACAAGGGAGCTAGAATTGAGAAAAACGGACGTAGCTGGTGGAATACTTAACTTTAATCCATTCATGGAGAACGTCGCTCTTTATGGTACATGATTCACAATATCAATATTACGGATACTGGCGCCTTGCTATTTCGTAGTAAATAACGTAGCTGAAGGCTATGCTAACTATCGTCTCGGCAAATGAGAGCGTAGAATTCAGTGAACCATCGCTAGTAAAGTCGGCTGTACAACTGGGGCGAGTGCTAGGAAGTCTCTCTAGACCTGCCGTGTGGCGGCGCTCTGTCTGCAATCACTGATAGTGGCGACACGCGGGTCCGACGTATACTACCGGACCGCGGCCGATTTAAAGGCTACCACCTAGCAAGTGTGGTGTCTGGCGGTGACACTACACACACGTCCTGTTTGCATCTATGATGATAATGATAATGATGACTGGTTTGTGGGGCGCTCAGCTGCGTGGTTATCAGTGCCCGTACAAATTCCCAACCTTTGCTCAGTCCAATATCGCCACTTTCATGAACGATGATGAAATGATGACAACACAAACACCCAGTCATCTCGAGGCAGCTTGCATCTATGTCAGCCACAGCTACCCTGATACATCCTCGTAGTCTGTAATGAAGTCGGGAAGTGAACCTGTGAAAACAGTGTCTTCGATGTAACCGCACAGGTAAAAAATAAAAGTCATACGGCGTCAGATCCGGAGGACGCGGGGGTCATGCCAACAAGTGCAGACTGCCACCTGATTCACACCCGCTGTTACTATTCTCGTCGTCAGTTGTTATGGTGACAGGTGGCCAATACTAAATAGAAACATATATTGCAAGTTTGGTAGTGAAGTCGGTAAGGAGCTGACTCCGTAGACTGTATCTGCAACGACTGAAATTATTAGTAGTCGTTGGTAAAAAGTAATATACTTAACTTGTGTTACAGGCTTCTTCATATGCTGCATACATATAATTACAAACAAATATCTAGAGAGGCATTACTTACGCCAAACATAACTAAGCGCCTTGTTAGAGGTTGCTTCCAATCACCTGAAGGCCGTGCTACATTCCTAGTTGTCGTCCCGGGCAAGAGTGGACGAGAGCTTGCCAGATACTTGTCACAAGCCGCGGAGTGGCGCTAGCCGCGACTCGCGGGTCCAGCGATGTCTATTACGGACCGCGGTCGATATCTGCGACCAGTAACAAGTGTGGTATCTAAGAAATCAGGAACATCGATGTTTAAATGCAGTGGATCACCATCATGTTCATATATGTAGTTATCACTATCCTGTTTCAGTTTCAGCGTGAACAACGTAAAACGCTTCCTCCGCAGACCTAAGAGCCGTGTTGCTGGAGATCACTGCAGCAAAACAAACGAGTTGCTGTTTCCATACATATTATCATATAATACAGTACCTCAATACAAGCATTTTTACAGTCACTTAAAAGTTCTCGATCGTTTGAATAACCTTGTATTACATCTGTGTGATAAATTTGTTCATTACTTGATGTTAACACATCGTTTACTTCAGTCGCCTTAACTGAAAGTCCTCATTTCATTGATCGTACTGCTTGGGATTAAGCGCTGGATCACTTTCCATGAGCCAGGTAGAGTTATGACACAGCGAACACAGCAGTTTCGGTTTACTACCCGAACAAGGGCCACGCTACCCGTCTTTCAGTCGCAACGAAACTTATCAGGCTTAGCATTTACTATGTCGTCTTCTTATTGTCAGCTCATCGACGAGAGACGACTTATTTGCGTTATTCATTTTCACATGAAATCATTGGATGGAAACTGCAGTCTCCCAAAGAAATGGTTAGTGGCTTCCTTCTATAATTTATACATATAGATGAAGTTCCCACACATGCTGTGTGGGAACTGACGAGTTATTTAGAAAAAGAGCAATTCTGATAGGAGCTAAGAACAGCATACCAAAATTAAAAAGTATGTGTCAACTTTGGATACAACTCCAAACTTATGCTGCAAGATCTTCAGAGGTTCAGAAGCAGAAAGATTCGTTGCTTGAGGAGACAGCACATGATAATACTTTGCATACCATTATTAATGAAGAAAATACCTGGTTTTTGATCAATCTGTGTTTGAAAGGAGGGCATGGAATCTGTCCCTAATTACTTGACAAATGGCATATTTAAGCGAGCAGTCAGCAGTGAAGAGAGAAAAGCAAAATGAATTATAAATTACACTACTCACTCAGTAGTTCACTTATGTTCTTACAACATAAATTTTGTGCATAGATGTATTTGAAATACAAAATAGTAGTAATAATAATAATAAATAATAATAATAATAATAATAATAATGCTGATAAATTTATACAAATTTAGACCACTTAGTATAGTAAAGAGCAAGAAAGAGTTTTCATTTCTATGTTAAATGATTAGCTTTTGACAAAACACCATCAAAAGTGGACACTTCTTAAGAGATGCGAGTGTGTGTGTGAGGGGGGCGGGGGTTCATATGTGTTAATTGAATTTTTTTTGGAAGAAACATTTCGTATTTACCTTTCACGCATCTGATATATGATATCATCCTCAGAAGCTTGTTCTATGCTTAAGATGAGCAATTTAAAGACATATCTGACTACATCAATCTTGACAAAAATTCTGGAGTAAATTTTAATGAATTCCAAACAGGCATTCAGCTTGGAAAGGTCTCTAAAGCTCAATTTATTTCAAAATACGTGAGTTATCTTTCGGTGCCAGAAGGTCTATCAACAAAGAAAGACGGACGGCGAAAGCTATTAACGGCTTGAGAATGTTCATGTTCCGTGGTAAATTCGGATTGGTACTGTAATACGAGAATTCATCTTCTGCAGTTATCATTTCTCTTGTCGTTTAGTGTGTAGAAGCATGAATCTATGCTCTTTGTGGAGGCACACCACCGTATATGTATTCTAGTATTGTTCCAAAGTTTTATTAATGTCAGGTAATCGATCGTGATACCTTCTCTATAGATATACAACAAATGAGAAACTATTTTTCGACTGTTAAATCACAATGAGTGTGAAGTTCCTAATCAACTAGTGTCATTACTAAAAGTTTTTAGAATAACCATGCAGCAATCATAAGAATGCATGGTCACCACTCGGAGTTTTTTGATGTCGCAGATGCAGTAGGTAAGGTTGTATCCCTTCACCACAGGTATACTTCGTCAGTCTGATTACAGGGACCGTTGGATGACTGGTTGATGGACTTTCAATTGAGAGTAGGAAAATCAACAATGTGCGTTTTAAAGTGATACTACCTTCGTTGCAGTAAGTGAGGAAGTACTTAAGGAGATGGTCTCCAGAGTGAAAAATATTAATTTAGTTTAAGTCTAGAGTTAAACTTGAAGAACAAACTAATGGTTATTGTTCGTCAAGATTTATATCAAATTCAACTTACAGGATGTTTAAAGGATCTGAACTTACTGAATGATAGTGTGTACAGAGGATCTCTGATCAGTAACACAGTAAAGCGTGATAAGGAAATAAAACGAGGAATCGTATTTCGCCGAGCCGCGCTGGTTGAACTCACTAAGATCTGGCAGAACCGGATAATATCCAAAACAACGAAGTCATCCCCGGTGAAGTCGTTGGTATTTCATGGGTTCTTCTAAGGGTACTAGTGAAAGTTAACGGCAAGAGCCGAACTGATGACTTCAAAGGGGGGTGTTGGTGGAAGATCTTACGAGTACCATGGACACGAATGAAACCAGTAGTTCCATTATGGAACGCTAATTTAAACCGCTGCCCATCGCTGGTCGGCATCAGTACTAAGTATTTGGAAGACGATAGTTTGCCTTCATTCTGCGAGTAGTAATAGAGAATACTGTACCTGTATGTAGGAGGCACAAGAAGCACAGGAATCAAGAGAAGTTAACTACATAGTTTCTTTTTAGAAATAAAGGGTTCAGTTAATGTTCAAGTGATTTGTACAGATGAGTTTGGATTCCTGCCACCGGCCATAGTAACTTCTCTCTCCTTCCTTGTTTGTGTCGGTGCTGAATCCTACAGTAACCGACGCAACAGAAAAACTTCCCCAACAGTTCAAATGACATTGTCTCCTTCTTTGAAACTTTGGGTATTTTATGAGCATTCGTGGAACTCATATTGAGCACAACTTTGAATACTCAAGAGTCGCAAGCGTTGCAGACTCATTTCCACCCAAATCTGTAGAGCCAATATTTGAGTTGCGATGCATCGTTCCGCACGATTAATGGTATCTGTGCGATTGACCGTGTTGGGAGCATTGGCTATGACAGGACGTCCAGAACGTGACTGTTTATGAAGAACCGTCCACGTACTTCCTGAAGGTCTATCTATCTTTATCCATCGACCAACAGCATTCCTGTCAGCTGCACAATCACCATCCGCTGCACAGAAACTTTTATGGGTATTCGTACGATTTCTTTTTCTACAATAAAGATCTCAAATACAGGATGTTGTCTGTAACGAGTTTATTTAGTAGGGGTCCGATGGTTCACTATGATGATCCTCGTAGATCGCCAGTGGCCGGCTGTCCCGCTGTGCCAGCGGCCACGACCACGCCCTTCAAGGGCCATTTGCGGCCAGGCTGGACGCACGACAGCTGGCGGCATTAGCCCGGGCTCAGCCGCCGCGCCCTAAATACCAGCGGCTAATGCCACCCGCTAAACCGAGCCCTCCGTGACACAGCCAGCGCCTGCGCGCTCCGCTACCCAGCAACACACGGTCTGTGCGGTGAACGGCTGCCGAGTGACTAAACACAGAGAGAAGAACACTAAGTAAATTTCGCACGATTTATCACATCTAAGTAATTAGTAATGCCTGGAATTTTCAGGGAATGAGAAAGCGATTTAACGTATTTTGTTAAAATAATAAAAAAACACTTTTCAAAAATCTTTTAATTGCCTGGATCGCGTACATATAAGGAGTAGTTCTAGTTGCCAGTCCAGCTACCCGCAGATCTGTAAACAAGCACGAAGACAGCAAATCGCCTTAGGCAAACCTTATTTTACAAAGTAATGTACAGGCTTAAAATGTTTGAAGGAAAGAATCACAAAGGTAATAACCTAGTACTCATAGTGAAAGCGTTAGCATCTGATGTACGGAATGATTGCCGAACGTATAAGGGCCAGTCAAATAAAAATAATACAAACGCAAAAAAGGAAGTAAACTATTTATTTTTTCAAAAGTAATCGTCATAACTGATAATACATTTATCTCACTCTGAGACAAGTGGTCAATGTATTCATGGAAAAAATGTTTACGATTTTCTACGGAAACATGATTGTACCCAGGCGCCCACCTCTTTACCCGAGGCAAATTCCAGCAGCCCCAGATGTTGCCAACGTTGTTTCCACTACGCCGCTGAAGTTTGGCTTGGAACCTCTTACACATCCTCCATATATTTTCCATCTCCCCCATGCGAGTTTCATATTTGGGAGTCCTGAAAAAAGAAACACTATTGGCTGTCGATTTGATAAGACGAAGAGGTTTACGCTTGGGTACAATCACGGTTGTGTAGGCAACCGCAAACGTTTATCCATGAAGGCATTTACAGTGGTATTCACAGTGGGATAAATGTATATGATGGAGATTACTTTTTAAGTAATAAATTTCTTCCTTTTTCCTCGGCTTCATTTGACTGCCCTTTATAAGTAATACATGAACGTGAATCACGGGCAACTTCACAAAAAATCTTTTTGAAACGTACTTTGGTCTCATTAGATGCAGGTTAGACTAGAAGTGGATGAACCAGTAACAACCATATTATGCAATAACTCGCACTTATGTCAGAAGTAAATTAAATCAGATATTTGATGGTAACAGTAACAACAACAATGAGACTAGTTTTATACCTGTTGTGACGCACATGCAGGTATATACTGAGGAAAGAAATCGCAACACCAAAAAAAAAAAAAAATTAATGTAGAGTAACAAAATTTCGGGAACGCATTTGTCTGGGTAACATGTCCAAGTGATTAACATTGCAAAATCACATGTTAATTAAGAGCGACATCAGCAATTGCAAATGTAAAAGGCTGGTACATTAATAACCGGTGTAGCCACTAGAATGTTTAATGGAAACACTCTTCCGTGCATGCATTGTGTTGTACCGATGTTCGATGTCAGTTTATGGGATGGACTTGAATTTGATCAGTCAGTACATGACTGTTAATGGTGGTTGTGGATGACGTTTTAGTTGTCGTTCGATTGTGTCTCATAGCTGCTCGATTGGAGGAAAATCTGGTGATCGAGCCAACCAAGGCAACATGTCGACACTCTGTAGAGCATGTTGTGAAAAAACAGCGCTATGTGGGCGAGTGTTATCCTGTTGCAAAGCATATGCTGGTATGCTGTCCATGAATCGTAGCGCAACAGATCGAGTCACCAGATAGACGAACAAATTTGATGGCGGTGTGTGTGGGATGAGCATGACAAAGATGCTGCTGTCATCGCACCCCGGACCATAACTCCAGGTGTAGGTCCAGTGTGTCCAGAACGCAGACAGGTTGGTTTTACGTCTTCAACTGGCCTCCTCCTAACCAACACAAGCCCATCACGATGGTGAGGCAGAACCGACTTTCATCCAACGAGCACTCGGTTTGGGGCCAGTGGAATAAACACAACAGGTCGTACGGCTTGGAGCTCTCCTTGAAGTAACCGATACGCAGCCATTCGCTGTGTCACTGTTGTGCCAACTGCTGCTCGACTTGCTACTGCAGATGCAGTACGATACACCAGAGCCACACTCCGAACCCGATGGTCTTCTCTGTCAAGAGCGCCACATGTCCGTCGGGAACCTGTTCTTCTTGTGACCGTACATTCTCGTGACTATCACTGCCAGCAGTCATGTACAGTGTGTTCATTCCAACCAACACTTTCTGCAATATTGCGGAAGGAACATCCAGTGTCTCATAGCCTTGCTGCACGAACCCGTTCAAAATAAGTAAAGTGCTGATGACGGCGTCTTTGTAGCCATATAGGCATTCTTCACTAACATCAGCTCGCCACGTCCACTCTCGAAGGTAACGAACCATCTCGACTGTTAAAGGGCGTAGTTAAAGGAAACCTGATTTGCATCCTCAGAGTGGCACTGGTAACGCTCCTCTATTGCTAATGACGCTAAATTTGAGTAGCCATTATCTTTCAGATGTAGAAACATGTCTACCGACAGTCGTTTTTGTCTCACAACTACTTCCTTGTGTTACTATTTGCTGATTTTTGGGCAGACCTAGGACTGGTTGCGTTGGCAACTGAATATACAGGGCGACAATTATTGAACTATAAAACCGTCATAACGTCAGAACGGTTTGTGTTTAAGACGTTGAAACTGCTCAGTTGGCCGCGGCGCTTGATAAGAATTAGTAGGCGCATGCTCACGCTTCTTGCTGTTGTCGGTCGTTTGCTCTTGAAAATGTCACGTTATAGCGTGCCTGAGTAAATAGTCCTACTATTCGAACAATAACAGCCCACCTGCGGCTGAATGAAAGTCTGCGACCGAGCTCAAGCTGAAGAAAACCAGTCCAACTGTGCTAACAGTGAATAATTTGAATCGCAAATTTGAGAGAACGGGTAGCGTTCGTGATGACAACGTTGGAAATGTCGGTCGCCCAAAAAGAGTGAAAACGATTGAAAACATCGAGAAGACACGCGCTGTGTTTCAAACCAACCCCAGGCAATCGATCAGACGAGCTGCACAAGAGTTGGGAATCAACCGGGAGACACTGTGACAAATTGTTGTTGAAGACCTGCATCTCTTCCCATACAAAATTCAAACCAATCAGCCATGAAGCCCCAGGCCCCTGGAACAGGGTTCCTCCAACACTATTGTCCACAGAACTGGCGAACAGGACTTTGATGTGATCGTGGTTCAGTTTAGCGACTAAGCGCACTTTCATTTGGATGGGTTCGTCAATAAGCATAATTGGCGCATTTGGGGGACTGAGATTCCGCATTTCTCAATAGAGAAGTCTCTTTACCTTCAACGGTAGACTGTGTGGTATGAAGTATCCAGTCACAGAATAATTGGTGCGATATTCCTTGATTGCCCAGTTGCTACAAAATGGTACGTGTACGTTTTAGAACATGATTTCATTTCCATTATCCAAAGTGATGTCGGCAAGATGTGGTTCATGCAAGACGGAACTCGATCCCATCGAAGCAGAAGAGTGTTTGACGTCCTGGGGCCGTATTCTGGCTCTGGGGTACACAGAGGACTCTGGAATGGGCCTCAATTGGCCGCCGTATTCTCCAAATCTGAAAACAGGAGACTCCTTTTTGTGGGGCAAAAATACAAACACGATACGAAGCAATAACCGGAAAACCGTTGCTCATCTAAAAGCAGCCATTTAGGAGGTCATCGACAGCATCGATGTTCCGACACTTCAGTGGGTAATGCAGACTTTCACTATTGATCTGCGTCACAGCATCGGCAATGATTACAGGAGTATCACTTCGTAACCTAAATCCGAATATCTGCAGTGTGTGCACGCCGTAGTTTGTAACTAATTTACGTCTTTTTCATATAGTTCAATACTTGTCGCCCTGTATGTGATCTAGACAGTTAGAAGAGTTTCCAAAAATGATATTTTACTTTTTAGCATACTGGCAACTAACATACCTCGATGAAACTTGAACCATAGAAAATAGGAAACTGCTGTAGTATAATTCTGAACGTAAACGAAAAAAAAATGCAATGAGATGAAGAGAAATGACTCCTTTAAGCGAAGACAACAGTTGAGCTGGGGTCACCACGTTTCGTGATGGACCCTTAGATGTTAAAAAAGACGGACATGGTTATTAATCGGACATGTAATCACCCAGGACGCGATACATGCTCTGCTGCGTGCTGCGATGCTGGCCACAAGGTTGGTAAGGAGCTGTTGTGGTAGGCCGCCCTACTCCTCCACCAGCGAGGTTGAAAACTTCTGGATCGTCGTTGGTGCGTGTGGGCGCGCTGCAATACGTCTCCGCAAACGCGTCTCACACGTCCTCGGTGGTATTTAAGTTGGGGGAACGAGCAGGCAGCCCATTGCCCGAATATCGAGTCGTTCTTAGAAATCGTCCAGCTGCACTATTCGAGGGGATCATGCACTAGCACCTACAAAACGAATTTAGGCCAGCAAACGCCATTGAAACGACGCACGGGGGGAAGAAGTACTATGTCACAATGACCTTAACTGGTAAATGTACCGCGTTTAATGGTCTAATGATTTGGAGGTCAGTAAACCCACGCAACGTCATGCATCCTCATGTCACAGTACCTGTATCACAAAACGATCTTGTTCGACAATGTTACGTGTTCCAAACTCTTGCCATCTGAGCACACACAAAGAATGAGTACTCTTGTCAGAAAAATGTGACCCTACTCCTTATTGGTCCAGTCCCTATGCACTTGTGACCTTCACAAATTGTCCGTCGATGTGCGAGTATCAACAGAAGACTGTTCGTCAGGCAAACAGACCACTCCCACATAGTCACCGTGCCATTGTGGCACTTCAGATTGCTTCCAGTCTGTTAATTATATTTGCAATTGCACCCGCTGTTTCCTGCGGGTCTGTCCCTGCCTATTTCACAATGTAGTGGACGTCTGCTGCTGCAAGTTGTCCATGGTCGGCCATTTCCTCTCCTTTGGGCAGTAGTACCTGTGGTTCTGAATGGACCCCATGCAAGTGAAATAATGAGTGAGCGGAGTTGTAAAACTATTTTATTCTACAGTAGACTACTATAAGTCATAAGTAAGTACAGATCGTGGTACTTTTCCTAGTAGCTTTGGTCAGTTAAGGTCATACCCACACTGCCTGTATGTTACGTGTGTTGCATACCTGTCGGGCGTCATCTCATCTCGATCGCTTTCTTCATACATGCAGTCAGTGTCTTACTGTATTCCCTGAACTGAACTGTCTTGAAACTGAGTGATGACATATAATGGACTAGGTAACCTTCAGAACATTTTTGTTCCACATACGTATCCTCCAGTCTACGGAAAAGTAAACAGTATTTACAGCAAAATTGAAATTGTCAATGTGTAACTGAAGTTTTATTCGAAAATAGTTAATTTGTAACATGAAGGAGAGGAATGTTATAGTAAAAATAAAGAACACAATACATATTTATCATATAGCGCCAGAAAACGCGATTTCCTCAACAAAAAGCTAAAGTAAGGAAAACACAAAACGTAGGTATACCAAACATCGATTCAATACTTCGTCGAGTTTATGTCCGAATGTTTCTGTTACTCATAAACAATAATAACAGGGAACTCTTGCCTTTGATAATGATGATCGTTTTATTGAGTACAAAATAGAAACAGTAATTATATGTGTAATTTTTATGTTTGTGCATGTAAACTGTACTTGCATCAAAAGTAACAGCTTTGACTGCATAAAAGCGCAGAAGAACGCTATCAACTAATTTGTTTTATTTATAAAATGCAATTTATATTTTGTAACTATATAACGTACACAACAGACTAACGATTTTGGACTCTAATTACGTGCAAAACAAACAACCAAACAAATTATAGAACAAAAGAAGTCGTTCTCCCAGTTTCACACATTACACATTCATTTATGTTTCTTTCCCTATCAATTGTACCAGTATTTCTGGTAACTCTTCCATTTAGTACCTCATTTGTTGTAGTTTTGGTAAATCCTCCTAGTTGTGAGCAATACTAGACCCTTGGGCTACACTCGTCACGCTTCACCCTTCTTCCAGTTTCCCGATGATACTTCCTGTTCATATATTGCTCCAGGCCTTGTTGTAATGAAGAACACCACACAAGTGCATCGTAATTGCTAGCTGATTGACACACAGTGTATCTTTCTTTTCCCACAACTACCTCATACTGCGAGGCCAGCTCTGTTCAGCACTATAGTCACGCCGACTCCACAACATGCCTCATCCATTTTTTTGTGCACGACTAAGAAATCTCTGGAAATATCACTCCACATATTCATTCATTTCCATCGCGTAGTTATCAGTTTAATAAGTCACGGTTGGAAACTTCGAACACGAATTCTTTACAAAGGTATGGGAACACTGATAGAAGCTGACCTTGGGGAAGATCAGTTGGGATTTCGGCGAAATATAGGAACACGCTAGGCAATACTGACACGACGACTTATCTTAGAAGATAAGTTTGGGGAGGGGGGGGGCACATCCACGTTTGTAGATTTGACAACGTTGACTGGAATACCATCTTTGAAATTCTGAAGACAGCATGGGTAAAATACAGGGAGCGAAGAATTATTTACAACTTGTACAAAAACCAGTTGGCAGTTATGAAAGTCTAGGGGCACGAAAGGTAAGCAGTGTTCCAGGAGGGAGTGAGATAGGGTTGTAGACTATCTGCCGATGTTATTCAATCTGGACGTAGAGTAAGAAGTAAAGGAAACCGAAACAAACTTTTGTGGTAGGAATTAAGGCCGCGGGTGGTAGCGGCGTGGTCTAGGGTGCCTTGCCATGGTTGGGGATTCAAGTCCTCCCTCGTGTGTGAGTGTGTGTGTGTGTGTGTGTGTGTGTGTGTGTGTGTGTGTGTGTGTGTGTGAGGGGGGGGTGTCGGGTGGGTGACCTCAGCGTAACTTAGTTTCAGTTAGATTAAGTAGTGTGTAAGCCTCTAGAACGATGACAGTTTGGTGTCATAGGAACCTACCACAAATATGCAAAATTTCCAAATTAAGATTCATTAACATCTACATGGATACTCTGCAAATCACATTTAAGTGCCTGGCAGAGGGTTCATCGAACCACCTTCGCAATTCTCTATTATTCGAATCTCGTATAGCGCGCGGGAAGAATGAACACCTCTATATCTTCCCGTACGAGCTCTAATTTCCCTTATTTTATCTTTGTGATCGTTTCTCCCTATGTAAGTCGGTGTCAACAAAATTTTTTCGCATTCTTAGGAGAAATTAGGTGATTGGAATTTCGTGAGAAGATGCAACGAAAAACGCCTTTCTTTTAATGCTGTTCATCCCAAATCCTGTATCATTTCTGTGACACTCTCTCCCATATTTCACGATAATACATAACGTGCTACCTTTCTCTGAACTTTTTCGATGTACTCCTGTCTGGTAAGGATCCCATACCGCGCAGCAGTATTCTAAGAGAGGACGGACAAGCGAACTGTAGGCAATCTCCTTAGTAGGTCTGTTATATTTTCTAAGTGTCCTGCCAATGAAACCCAGTCTTTGGTTAGCCCTCCCCACAACATTTTCTATGTGTTCCTTCAAATTTAAATTATTCGTAATTGTAATTCCTAGGCATTTTGTTGAATTAACGGATTTTAGATTAGATTGATTTATCGTGTAACCGAAGTTTAACGCGTTCTTTTTAGCACTCATGTGGATAACCTCACACTTTTCGTTATTTAAGGTCAGGGAAAAGAAACAATGACATTGTAATTCTGTCAGAGACAGCAAAGGTCTCAGAGGAGCAGTTGAACGGAATGGATAGCGTCTCTAAAGGAGGATATAAGATGAACAATAACCTAAGCAAAACAAGCATAGTGGAACGATTTCGAATTAAATCAGTTGATGCTGACGGAATTAGGAAACGAAATACCAACAGTAGTGGAAGAGTGTTGCTATTTAAATAACAAAATAACTCATAACTGCCGAAACAGAGAGGATATAAAATGTACGTTATCGAGGGCAAGATATGCTTTCTGAAGAAGAGAATTTTGTTAACATCGAATATCGACTTCAGGATTTTGTATGCCCTTCCTTTTGTCTGGAGGCCTTCGGGCACCAAGGCCGTGCACTATTGCAAGGAAATGAAACGCCTACAGCCGTCATTGTAACTTTATATATTGTGCAGCTACCAGTTTAGCCGCTTGAATGCGCTATCCGTAGGCCTGTATGCACAAGCAGTAATGGTTGATGCGTGGTTGATAGTACTGTATTGAGCCGTGCTCACTCCACATTGTATATTTCCTTGAACTTGGCTGTCTATCTGCATTGGATTCCCGCTGTTGTTGCGGTTATGCCGTGTTTCTTTCCCCTTCTACGCGTGGCTGCAGCGATGTGTATCGATATTTGCACCGTGTACCATCTTTGGTCTTGTGCATATAGGTTCTGGCTGGTTGTGTGGGCAGTCGGTCGGTTGGTGAGGACCAGGGAGGATATCTCCATGCGGTGCAGTCGGCTGGGCCCACTGGCGGTCCCTGTGCAGTGTCGGAGCGTGTGTAGAGCTGTCCGGTTGCTACGAGCTTCGTGGCTCATCGACCCAGGACGTCAAAGTTGAGTGGTGTCTTTAAGTACCAAGCCACGTCCGTTCATGTTGTGTCGTTCGTTTCGGTGGTTCACTGTTGGTGAGCTTTTACTGTGAGCAACACCGAGTGGTTCTAGTGGTGAAATAGAGCCCCCATGTGGTGGAATTAACTATACTGGTTCACTACAATTCAAATGCACCAGAGGGATTTTTTGCCTTGTGGCCGTTGGTGTTCTGGTTACCTGCCCTGGCCACTAACGTAATTTCAGGCAGTCTCGTTTTCTCACCCGTTGTCGCTGTCTGAGACAGTGTGTAGTTTTGACAGCTTAATACATATTTCATTGTGGACAATCAGGTCCGTAACAGTTTGGTCTTTGAGTTTTCATGTACCGATTGGTGGGTAACAAGTCGTTTGGTCGGTCGGTCTGTGAATGTCTCTTGGTTTGGTTACTGACAGATCGTGTATTGTTGGGCCCACCACCTGTCTCACCTAAGGGAACGTTAAGTTTTCGAGGTCAGCCCCACCCCCTGGAGGCGTCGGAGTTCCGTTGTCTATACTGTCCTTTTAATGGGTGTTTAATGGTCTGTTGGTAATCTCTTATAGCCAATGCTTTAAAAGAAAAAAAGTTATTGTGCTTTATGTAAATCAAGGGCCTTCAGGCCATGTAAATACTTTCAGCTGAAAGGTACTGTTGTTCTGTTATCTTTTCATTTAGTGTGCTGTCAGGAACTTAAAACTTACTGGTTTAAGGTATTTTGAATTTCTGGAAAACCATCTGTGGGCCTTCAGCCGCTTAAAGCCTTATTCTCAAAATTTCCCATTAAGCAAAAACATTGAGACCTTCTGCCTTAAGAGATTATGGTAATATATTTTAAAATTTTGAAATTTAATTGTGGCCTTCAGGCGTTTGTATTGCACCTTGTAGATGTTTGTTCTATCCACTTTTGCCTTGGGACTTCCTGCCTAACTATGCTTATATTTTATTTGCAATTTTAACTGCGTGTCTTCAGTCTCTTGAAATTTATCTAGCTGATTTTTAAGATTTCTTGTTTGAAGGCGTTAAGCCGTGAAAGAATTGGATTTTGAAACTTTTATTTGTAAAGGTTCGGCTTTGTGCCGTTTTGGTTTAAATGTGTTATTAAATTACAATTTTGAAGTGAAACTGACCGCCACCTTATTTGGCCCTTTGCTCAGTCCCAATCACCTGTTCTCCCAGCGGGTTTCGTGGGCGTCTCAGTATTACTTTTTACGCATACAGCCCTGAAAATGAAGCATTGAAGCGCCAAAACTATTAGCTACATAATAAATAAGATCATAAGGACGGTTGTAGGCCCTTCATTTTCTTACAACCAGTGTTAGGATGTCTTTTCTGAAGGTATTTGTCTGGAGTGAAGCCACGTGTTGTAGAGAAACATGAACGATAAACAGTTTAGATAAGAAGAGATCAGAGGCATGCGAAATATGGTGCTACAGAAGAATACTTAAGATTAGGTGCGTAGATCACGTGACTAATGGGAGGAGGTACTGAGTAGAATTGGGGAGACAAGAAGTTTGTGGCACCCCTTGTGTAAAAGAAGCGACACGTTGATAGGACACATTATGAGGCGTCAGATGGTCACCAGTTTAATATTGAGGGGAAATGTGGAGAATGAAAATCGTATGGGGGTGACCAAGAGGTTAGTACAGTTATCAGACTCAGAAGGACGTCGGTTGTAATAGTTACTCGGAGATTAAGAGACTTACGCAGGCTAGAGAAGCATGTAAAGCTGCATCAAGCCATTCTTCAAAATGGAGACAAGAACAACAATGGTTCGCATTTCATTTTATATGTTATTTATCTGCAATGTTCATGGGTTTTTGCAGAGCAGTTTACTTCAGACTTTTTCATACGACTCTCTTCGATTTGCTATTGCTGTAGTGTTACCAGTTGCTGCTTGTATATTGAGGGTCTTTTCTCTAGCGTGAGCGCCACAGGGAGTAACGGCCACTGGGGAAAATTGGTCCCCCGCGCTGCCGGCTGCGTGCGCCCTTTATGCGGGGGAGATTGTTGTGAGCGGAGCTGCTCGCAGGGCGGCGGCTGATGGAGTTCCGATAAAAAGCGCCCCCAGCCCCGGAGCGCGCCTGTTGCCATGGAGACCATTACCGGGACGTGCCGCGGCAGCGGCGCCGCCTAACGAGGCCAGCCGCTAGGCTACGCTGGCTGCCTATCCCAACTACTAGAAGGGGCCGTCAAACGCGTCGCAGCATCAGGCGATTTATTTCACGCTTCTGCGAAAGCGTCCTAAATGCAGCGTGGTGTGCGTCACCGAGTATGAAATTATTAATAGCTACAAACAATCCAGAACGCATTCAGAATGAACAAGTACCTTAAAACTCAGATCTCTGAAAACAAAACAAGACTTATAATTTAATATAGATAATACACATTCAATTAAGTTGTCACAGTATAATCAATCAACGTCAGAATAAGGGGGCGCAAATGAATAAACGGCATCACAAGACACTACTATCTAATTTTAGAGGGACCGGAAAGTAATATCATTTATTAAGGTTCCTTACCTCAGCCGATAAAAATGGAATCCTTACAGGATCACTTCGCTGTCTTTCTGTCTGTCCGACAGTTGTCTCAGTTATGGTTAGGAATATGAAGTTGAAATATATGTCACATACTAGGATCTACGGTCCCTTGGCAGTATAAAAAAGTTAGGCTTCTAAATCAGAGCAATAAAATACATGACCATTATTGACACTCGCAAACTCACTCATCAAAACCTGTACAGCACTTCCCGTTGAACTAGATTCATGAAATTTGACAAGAAGCAAAGTTTCGCAGTACAAGTTACGGTAAAAAAATTGAAGTTTGTAATTATATCACATAAGAAATATTTATCTGCAATTACAGAAGTACATTGCATTCATAACCTTTCAAAAATCTCGGGTACTGCAGTAGAAATTTTCATCTTTTTTTCAAAAAGAGGTAGAGTGATTCAAAAGCAAGCTTTGAATGTATAATTTCCAAATATTTCATGTTAATAGGGTGAGTGGGTGAACTATGATGAAATGAAGTCCTCTGCTGCTGTCAAAACGATGCCTTTGCCCTTCACTTATGACAGGCGTATGACTTCCGCATCACTCCAGCTCATTCTACTTACAACTATTCCCTGACAATCTATGCTTATGACACATAGAGCTTTTGTAATGTTTCAGAGCATTATTTGGGTTGAGGTTTTAGACTCCCATAAAATATCCACTGAAGTGTTCCGCAGAACAATTCGACTCTTGATTAATAACAGTGGAGCTATGATCGGCTGTACCGTGGGCGTTGTTAGAGACTTCCGTCAAATGTTATTAGCAACAGCAAAAGGGACGAGAGCGGACGAAGTCAAAGCATCTGAAATTGCCACTTAGCAAAAGACGTTAATAGAACTCCACAGTTAATCAAATGAATGAAAGTTACGATAGAGAATGTTATAGCACACAAAAAATTTAAACTTAAAACTCAAAATTAATACCTTCTCTAAAGCCTTTGAATTCCTTGGACAGATATCTTGAAATTTCGATATCGGAAAAATGGTTGAGATTTGTAATCTTACCCTCCCATTCATCACTATTAAAATTCTCTGTCTCTGCACAAGTTTTGTAAGCTTCGTGAGGTGTAAGATATACAAAAGAAAAACTTTTTACTTATCTTCATTTACTCTTGTTGTTGGTTCCAGGTCTTGCGTCTAGGGGTATATTCTTGTGGCAGAAATTTTGACTTACTGGGTTCCAGATGACTAAATAACTGATGCAGTACTATATGTTGCTATGTTTTTCTTTCCTTTTATCCCATTCTTCTATATCACACTGACTTCACGATCTCCACTTTCATACAACCATCAGTTACATTGACAAAATTAAAAAACATGCGCTTTTCCACCAGACGCATGCCCACTACTACTTACATTCTGTGGTACTCACAATACTTCAAAGAGTTTACAAAGCAAAAGAGATTACAAACTTTCTTTACAAAAGAATAATCATCACCAAGATATAACATTATTTTATAAATGAATCCAGAAATAAAATTAATAATTGGAGTTAGATTGTGCAATTAATAATATGAATTTTATGTATACGAGAAATTTCGTAATTTCAAATATTTCTAAAAGGAGAATCATTTAAACTGTACATACAGAGTGTAGCAAATTAATTTCTTTCTATACATTTTATTCTGAAATATAATACATCGTATACAAAATCATATCAAATTCTTTTAGCTACACTCATGAGGTGATTTTCACCTGTACAAGAATCTATACTATATATGGTATCGGTTATTTCTATAAAAAAGTTTATGTTAGAAAGGGTGTCCCATTACAGATTCTCGATTCTTGGGACGAATTAACTATATGTATATAACTATATACAACTATACGTAACACACAATTAATTTTCTATGGACGCATTGATGCTCGAATCCTACTCGCACTAGAACGTTTTCTCTTCCATTAAATTCGTACAGATATTTTTTTAAATTATTTTTAATCAGTGATTTAACCAGCATCATTATCAACAACCTTTTCCCATCTAGTGTGCAAATATTCAGTGCCTGATCGATAAAAATTTAGTTCTGGGCAAAATATCTGGAGATGGCATTTCGGACTTCATCGAAATTTTCGGATTTTTTGCCACATAGAAAATGTTGTAGTGATCGGAAAAATGGAAATCCGATGGCACATTAATCGGACGAGTACGGTGGGCGAGGCATACGTCCGACCCCAATTCATTAATCTTCTCCCGCGTTCATCTTGAGCAGTGCCATCTTGCATTATCACATTGCAGAATAACGCCCTTTGTGTAGACAATCGCTGAAAAATTTTGAATTGAAGATTGGTTTACTCCATCCACGTACTCCCAGTAAAGGCCTGCGTTTCACACTTTGTCTAGGTTTCAGCACGAATACTCGATCAAACATACAATATCACCTTTTTGGAGTGTAAACAGGAGTGAGCCACTGCCCTTTGCGTTTTGGCTTATGAGACCGGACCCATGGTCAACGTCCAGTGATTAATCAATAGAGAAACGGTTCTTTTTTGTGCCATTGAAGCAGTAAGTTGCTCGTGGTGGCTCAGTTAGCTTCGTTTTCATCGGACAGACTACGCGAAATCAAAACACCTGTCGTGCTTACTTTACGAGTCCGCTGCAAATGTTCTTGGATGGTCGAACAAGGTTGGGTAAGAGTGCTTGTCACTTACTCGATTGTCTGACACGGATTTGCTTCCTCTGCCCCATTAACATGTCATTCTCTAAACGTACTGGTCATCCTGATCGTTACGAGCCGGAAACGTCAAAATTACCACATTTGAACTTAGTAAACCACCTTCGGCACTTACGAACATCCAATACACTTATATAAACATCGCAGATGCTTTTGGTAGCAAGTGTTACGTGACTACCCTTGTGAAACACAAAAAGCGTGCAATGCCGAATATGTACCTCTTCCATTGATGTGCTGGCCAGTTCACAATAAACTGGAAAAATAATTAGGATGTAATTATGTACGAGTAGCCAAGTCACTCTGATCTCAAAATATCTCTGGCACGACTTTAAAGTACACAATGAGCTTATAAATGATAAGCGAATATATTCATGCGCAGAAACTATATTACTTCCGCTTCCCCTAATACAATTGACAGAATATCAACACAGCAGACCCTCTGAGTTCATTCAGGCTACAACACAAGGACATGAACTAAGAATCATAAATAACAGCGCACAGTTAAAGGACACGAGCCTCTCAATACCAGATTTCACCCCTCAAACAAAAATCCAATAATAGCCGAACAAAGCCAACACCTTGCTTAGTAAAAAGACAGGGAAAAGATAGAAAATTCTGCTGGACACTCAATATAAGGTGAAATAGTGAAATGGAACAGAAATGACAGATATGACACATATAATTTTGACTAGGCGCACTTCCTTCAGCTTGTACTCTTTCAGTTGTATATACTAGGTCCAACTGCGTCCTCCTTGTGTAATCAACAGGCGACCCTAAATGGCCAGCCCTGCCTTAAATGTTTAAACTGCAGCCAGCACTTACCACGTCAAGCGCACTCTCGTCTAGCCAGCTTTTCACTCCCAGCTGCGCTCCATTCTCCTGATACGCTAATCCCGGCATTGTCCGCTGCTTCAGCTGGAAGGATACCCCGTGTTGGCAGAAACAGGCTACCAGCTTCGGGCGTCCGGCGACAAGGCTGCCTCGTTGCTCCGCCACGCACCTCCTCCAGGAGGCTGTCCTCACACGCGGAGTTGCTGATGGTATTCCGCTCACTGGCCGATCCAGAAATGCCTCTGTTCCACCGCGGCGGCCTGTCCCTGATTGGTGCTGGTGCTCTCGCATGTTCCCAATTTGAAGCTTGCCAGGCCTCTTGTTTTAGAACACAATCCAGTGCGCGGTTACTGAGGGGAATTGAGGGACCTTGAGCTGCTTAACTCTACATAATCCCATAGAAGATCGTATATGGTCTGTTTTGATCTCTCTTTCGCTACATGGGTACCGTGTTAGCTTACCAGACATTATTTCTAATGGTATGATGGGGAGCATATCATGGGAGAGTTTTGTGTTATTTTATGCGAAAGTAACGGAAGAGATTAGTACACCGTTTTACTATGTTTACCCTCCACGCTGCCCTACAGTACCAAATTGGTGATCCGTTGATGCCTCAGAATATGGCCTATCTCAAAGTGTTTATTCCTACTCCGAATTTTCTTTTGTTTTCTTTACTGCTTGCTCAATATACAGATTGAATAACATCGGGGATAGGCTACAGCCCTGTCTCACTCCCTCCCCAACCACTGCTTCCCTTTCATGCCCCTCGATTCTTATAACTGCCTTCTGGGTTCTGTACAGATTGTAAATAGCCTTTCGCTTCCTGTATTTTACCCCTGCCACCTTCAGAATTTGAGAGTATTCCTGTCAACATTGTCAAAAGCTTTCTCTAAGTCTACAAATGCTGGAAACGTAGGTTTGCCTTTCCTTAATCTATTTTCTAAGAGAAGTCGTAGGGTCAGTATTCGTATCGAGTACGTGTAATGATGATATTTACCTCCTCCCTTCATATTCACCACTGAATCGAACATTATTTACGTACCGGGCGGTGGTTAGCGTCCCCTCCAGAAACAATATGGATGAACGAGAGTCGCACCTTATCGCGCCTCAGACAGTAAGGCCAAGGTTTAGGCCGGTGTGTCTTGGATGGGTGTACTCTAAAAGACAGGCTCAACAGATCTCCACCACACGCGCGAACGACCGCCACTTGCATGCAGATGGGATCTGAAGAGCACGGCGCGCCAGGCCGTCTTCCGAGCGCTCCTCTGACGGCCCCAGTCGAGCCGTGCACGTTGATTCTGTAGCGTGGGTGGAAGACGAGCTGGAGGTGTGCAAGCCCGCACTCCCACTACCAATAACCGATTCCCAACAGGTCGTGTTGACACGTCGGGGCTCATAAGCCCTCATATCTGTCCTGTGATGGTTGTACCATCTGCCACTGCTGTACTTGCAATATGACGATCCTGGAGGCGGTCTGTGGTGCGTGGGCGTCCAAAATCTCGTCTGTAGGTATAAGGATGTCTCACGTGACCTTTGATCGTCCCTCAACTGTCACAGTATTTCCTACTTGTGTGGGAATTCTCCGAAATGACCATCCCGCCAATCGGAGAGCCACAATTTGACCCCTTTCAAATTCTCATTTGACTGTAGGAAGCAAGAGTGCCTTCTCATGCTTGTTTGCTTGCTTCATACGTTTGCACGACAACAAACCTTTTGGCTATGAGAGTGGACACAAATGGCGCTCTGCTAACTATGCCAGTGCGCTACATGTTGGCGGACGAGTTGAAACCAATATCAGTACTAGTGTCGTCAGAGCAAAGTCGATGCCGTCCTACCAGATGCACATTTTTTTTTTCTGGCAGTGTGTTTCATGTTTGACATACCATAGTTAACGAACAATTGCTCACTATGAACGCTGGGTCATTCCATTCTCTTTTCTCGATCGGAACATGGATTGATTTTGTTGCACATCATGATACAGCTAAAAATGTGCCGTGCCTGTAAATAAAGGACTTACGGATAAAGTGGTCTTACCCTTTCAAAACAATTTTCATTGTCTTTTATGTTTGGCCTTCGATCAGGCTATACTTACGGTTTCTATGATGTGTTGACGAGATACATGACTGCACAGTACGACCACAGCCTCACGGCTGACACAACGTACGCATGAGTGACAACGAAATGTACCACGTCATCCGTTGTGGTTTTATAAGGATGGGGCCCCTCCACGCCCACACCAACGTAATGACCAAACCAAAAGTTCTACTGTCACCTCCGTAAACATGTTAGTTTTTGAATCAGACGTCACAGGATGCGGTCTGTGATGTTAGTCATGCGTTTGATAAGATTAATCATGGTCCATCAGGAGATATAAGTGGTCGAAAACGATAGAAGGGTACCGGTTGTAAGGGCAGAGGAAAAAAAAAGTGACAAGGCAAGCGCCAAGGGAGAAAAACCTCTGCGACAGTAGGACGGGTAGTAAGGGCAGTAGCGGCTTGCTAGCTGCGACAGAGCATGCAAGGTGAGGTAAGGTTAGTGTGAGGTATCGTGCATCGTTACGTATGTGCTGCGTGTTCGTTAACTGGATCAGTCCGTGTGCTGCGGCTGCGCTCGCGTGTAGTCTCCTGGGCCTGCTGCAGTGGCTTCCACCCTGTAACAAAGGAATTAGGCGCGGCAACGCATGCGTTGCTGTTAGGCCCTCTGCTGCGCCTTGTCGTCAGTGACCTGGTACAGCTTCATCAGGCTGCTGCAGAACGGCCGCAGCCGGCCTCCGTCCGGCATCCTCCTCTAGTTCACGGCGCAGCTTCAGCGTTGGAGAAATGCAGGCCGTTCGCTCGCGCTCGTGCGATGAAGGCTGCCTTTCTGTCTTCTCGGTGCGTCGCGAGGGCCGCTCCCGCAGCGGTTGACGTCGCCACCGGTACCGCTGGGGCGGCGGTTTTCTTCTTTGTACCTTTCACCTGCGGCGCTGCTGGGGCAGCCGCTGGGACAGGCGTGCGAACGTCCTTCAGCGAGGTCACAGGAGTGTTCGCAGGTACTGCTGCACTAAGGCCTTGGGCGAAGACTGCACGCGGTTGCCTCGAGGCCTCTTCCTTCTCTGCAGCCACGGCGGCTGCGAAGACAGCCCTCTCTGTCGCCGTGACGGCTTTGAGGGCTGCAGTTGCCTCCTTCACGGCGGTGCCGAGTTCGAAGTCACATTTCTTCTCGGGAGCGCTAGCTGCATCCTGACTGCCCGTTTCCGGGCGGTCGTCCCTGCCCCTGGCAGGTGGAGCTGCTACTGCGCCGTCCCTCAGCTGCGCCGGGCTGTTCTGCGCCCTACACCTTTCCGACGTCGTCTTCTCTTCTTCCACTGCGTCAGTGCGGCCGCGGCCGCCTCACCGCCTTCGGCACGGTTGCGGCTTGAGAAAGCTGGGCAACTGCGCCAGCTCGCGACGTGCGGGCCGCCACACCGAACACAAGTCAGCATAACGTTGCTGCCGCGGTCGCAGGCGCGGCTGTCGTGCTCGACTGAGCACTTGACGCACCGCACCGCGTTGCGGCAATACTTCGTGACGTGGCCCTCACCCTGGCACCTGAAGCACTGGGGCTGGGGGACCATGGCGGTCGGGAGAGCCTCCGTCGCAACCGGGAAGGCAAGTAACTTCCGCAAGTCGAAGATGTCGCTCCCGCCGTCGGTCGTTTGCACGGTTACGGCATAGAACGGCGCCCTCTTCTTGTTGGTCCGGTTGTCCAACCTTGCTGTTGCATTGCCGAACCCGGCTCGCAGCAGCCCTTCCCGGATTGCCGCCTCATCACAGCACGAAGGTAACTCCTAAGGAGTGCCTCGGTCGTCTTCATCCTTCCTACGGAAGGTGCCTTCTCACACGCCGGCGGCGTGTCGGGAATGTGTTCGGCCACTGCGATCTTGATCGCCCTGTGGTCGGCCACATTTGCAGGTCGAACGCAGATCAGCGAATCTGTGTCGACACACTCGTAGACTACCTCGTTCCTAGCGCAATTCTTCGTGGTGTCGAATAGCGCTGTCCACCCTTCTTTTCACTTGACGTATATAGGGGGGACAGGCCGCGACACGTCTACTCGGGACTTCCTTACATGGTCTGCAGACTCAGTGATTTGCACAACCGAAGGTTTCCCCTGCTTGTACTTCTTTTCCATGCTGCGGGGCGCAGAACACGACAATCTGCAGGCGTTGTGAAAACAACACGCGACAATTTGCTTTCCGCGGGGCCCACAGCACTGAAACCTCTTCTCGAGCTTTCAACGGCCGAGTAAGCGTAGCGCGCAACTGCAGCGATGCGCTCGCCTCGCTAGCTCAGGCCGCTCTTCCCATCCAATGTGGTGGCACGTGTGAATCCTATCTACGTCATCGACTGGACTTCCTCTCCTGTGGAATTGAAACGTGACCTGATCTCTCTGTAGCGCAATAGATCATTTACAAGTACTGACTACAATTGCTGAAAAGACCAGTGAATGTGATTTACCACTTCCTCTGTTTTTTATTTATTTATTTATTTATTTTACTCGAGTTGAACAAAATCGTCTCCACTACCCCTTGAGAACTAAGGTGTTGATGCAACTTACGTTGCTACAATGATGAAACTTCCATTAGAAATCAGCAGGATAATTCGAGGCTTAGAACTGGAAAGGAGTCTTGTAACGAGATTCTGTTTCACCAACATTGTCCTCAGCGGCTCCAGCGAAAGGTTTCAGGTTCTTAAATTGCGAAGTAGAAGAAGGAATACATGATTAATATGTGAATCATCTGCATTTTGGTGGTGGCGCTGTACTGGTTCACTCTAGTATACTTGAACAGCTATCGGAAGATCAGGACAGAGCAAGATTGGGAGCAGACCAGAGAAACGATTATAACAGAAATAATGTTGACGAGCACACCGAAAAAGAAGTTGTACAAGTTAACAGTGATATCATAGACACAGTTCATCAACTTTCTATCACAGCTGAATACGCCTACTGGGATACAGTAAAAGCATAAAAAGTTGCGTAAAACCCCTTCAGTGCTTTAAGTGTACTGAATAGGGTTTTTGAGACTAAGCTACCCAATGTCATTGAAACAGAAAGCTTAAAATCTATTTGCTATTTTCAGTTATGGTCCTCGGATATGGATCGTAAATGTGAAATTACTCAAATACAAACATCCAGTTACTTGAACCATTAGGAAAATCGTCACTGCCTATTCGAATCGGAATATGCTTTCAACATTTCCAGGGAGTTGAGGAATCCATTCCGCTGCAGACTCTGTAATTTACTGGACTTCACGTTGTAACTACAGAGTGTTCTGAGGGAAGCTTTCCTTGTCGCGTGGTTACTGACACTTCAGACTACGACGAGGACAAAAACACCGCCACTAGCGTATTCAGTCGTCTCCTACACTCACAGAATTCCACGCGTGAAGCTGTGCTGTGAAGATCCCATGGATGTCTGACGTTGGTAAATAATCGAGGTGACTCCGATTTCAGTATCGAATATGAGCATCGGCTGCCGCTTATAATCGATCTCAAAACATCTATGCTGAGATAACATGATGTGTTTACAAAATGACGTAAAAACATATGGATATTCATAAGTACTTCCGGTGTTTCAGAAAGCGGCTGCGCGAGAACTATAAGCCTTCAGGAAAACACACACACATCAGTGCATATTTCATGTGTCTATGTTTACAACTCACGTTACAGGTGTTAAGTGTAGGCACTGTTTATGACACGATAAACGTCAGTACGTGAGAGATGCACGTCGCCGCCGCAATGCCCATGAAGGCGCAACAGCAGCAGCCCGCTTTGATGAACTGGTGATCGGGTTGTCTATATGCAGGAGCGAAATAATTCGATGCGACAACACGAAGCGAATGATTTGTTAACATGCTATGAGACGCCTGCCGCTTACTGCAAATATCTAGTGATTTGAGTCAGTTTTGTTTATACCTTGGACTTTTCGTCTTCCGAATCCCCGGCGGTGCTTATGAATAACTCTGTATATTGGAATTGTATTTATTAAAAGTTCATCCTTAATAAGTGTTACATAGTCTACAGTGTTTCGTTTTTTGGTTGTAACAATAACATTTTTTTTTAAAAAAAGAACCTTTTGCAAGTGAACTTGATCACGATATGTGGTACACAAATACATTGCTATCTTAAAGATGATCTTCCAGATGATAACTTAAACTGTGATTAAGGGTATCTTTCTATGACAGTTTGTATTTGTTGTCCTATGTCTGTATCTACTATTCATACGATTCGTCTCATCAAATTTTGTATCACTGCCTTTCTACAACACAATATGTCGTCCATTCGTGCTAGCAGGTGTTTCGATTGCTATAAAAACGTCCAGGTGTTTCGATTGCTATAAAAACGTCCTTGATGGCTGTAGTTGTAATCAAGCATTCTAAAGCATGTTGAATCTACAATATACACAGTTGTTTGTTTAGCATTCAACGTATAAGTTACTTAGCTAGTCGTAAGGTCCTAACAGTTATGTTTCAAAACAAACTCACTCAAAAGACGGAAGATTGTTGACTACTATGGCATCTCCTAAGGTTCTTAACTTCGGTGTTCCTATGCTTCACACACTTCATTATCATATTGCCACACTGATATTCATCTTATTTTATATATCTATAGGTGAATCGGAATGCTGAAGCCGCAATTGGATAGAATAAGTGATCCAGATTCCTACATGTTGAAAGCAGTTTGAGCGGAAACCGTCCCATGAGGGATGATGTATATCTGAAGATTCTACCAATTCTTCAAGAATTCAATTTAATGGGGGCGGGGCAGCACTGTGGTCTGGAAAGCTCCTTCAGCTTGTATAGCTGTCGTCTGGCCCATAAGATATGTAAAGGTCGTCAGCTTATCAATTGCAGTTCGCTAGCAACCAGTGTCGACTCGTTGTGGATCTGATCAAATAGTTTGAGGGAGATTTCTCACAGAGTCATCTAAACCCTGTTTATCTCCACAGGCAGTATCAATAAAATTGATCCGTGAGTACAAATCTGCCTTTTCGTCAGTTACGTTTCGAAGCACTGCGATTGCTCTACAAACAGACATGAGGATACTGCAACAACACTATAGATTTCCCAATGCTCTCTCGTCAATATACTGCACTGGTATTAATTAAAAACTGTGTGGAGGTGGCCACGAATTCAGCAAAAGGAACAATTTACCAGCCTACTTGCAATGCGGCAGAACAGTTCGAAAGTGTTAGTGCAGTTTGACCTGTATCGGCATACAGTGAGAGGGAAATTCTATTGTATACAGAGTAATGGCTGACTGTTGTGCAATGCTCTCCTTGGTGACGTGGTTAATGGAATTGTACCAAGGTTTGTGATTCCTCACTACACACCTTGAAGTGCAACGAAAGGCATATGACAAACGTATCAGAAAGGAATGTGTTGTAACAGAGCATTGTTTGGATGTGCTACGATGGAGGAGGTGGCGTCGGGGTGTGTCGAAGATTCTCGACAGCAGTGGAATCCCTTTCATACTTTCCAGCGTATGATACACATAGATCAAACTCGTTTCTGGCGGGCGCTGGAAGGCAGGCATTGACCGTCAAACCTCGGCAGCCAGGCGTTGACATAAAAACGCATGCAGCTGCTACGCACATTGCAGCCCAGGCTTGGTATAACCCGGCGCTGTAAACATTCCCGGACAGTGGCTGAGGTGCCTCAGGATCTCAGTTGGTGGACAGGCATGACCACGACCATTGTGTAACGGATTGGCGGCCTGCCTCAGGCTGGTGAGTGGTCGGAGTTTAGATGTCCGTGGAGTAAATTAGTCTGGCCTCTCGCTGGGAGCGTCTGCTGCTCAGTGGCTGGTAGAACCTCAGTTCGCCTCTTGACCCATCAAAGCGTTAGCTGGACTAGTAGTTTACTGCTTGTAGGTGGTTCTATCAGGATGGAGGTAGATTGCTAGCAATCTCACTCATTTTTAGGAAGTGTTCATTGCTCAATAAGGTGCTGTGCGATGCTCACCCACAAAGTTCTCGTAGTCATTTTTATTACTGTTTCACAGTGCATTTCTTCCCTCCTGAAGTTTTTTGCAACTAATCCACTAATCAGAAGCAACAATGATGTACATAATTACAGTACCAGAAAAAATGACATTCATTACGACACATTAAGGCGGTCTGTAGCACAAAAGGCGTGGACAACGCTGAACCAAAAATTTCTGATAACTTGCCCAGTAATACAAAATGACCAACAGACAGCATTTGAAAATTGGAAAGTAAATAGGAAAACTTTTCCTTTACAAATCCTGGTGTTCCATAGAAGAATTTCTGTAATTGTAATATGTAAAAGGCGGTGGGCATAAATTACTAACTCACATCTGTATTTCTTTCGTAAGAAATACCTCTTGTAATTGATCAATATGTCGACATATTTCCAAAATAATTTGTCAGATGGATATAAATTAACACATACCACTTCATTATGATTTATTGTGCAAATGATCGACCATGAAACCGGGTATCTAACCAATCGTCATTATTTTGTATGTTTGCTGTTTTGGTACTATATAAATACATATTTTGATATATTTTTCATGTCTTCGAAAATAAAGTTTGGCTTTGAGAACTATAAGTAGTAAGGGGCCAATTTGTTACCTAAATTAATTTTACTTCCTGTAGTCAGTCACAAATATGTGCGATATGTCCTATACATTTCAATAGGAATTCTTGGCATTCAGCTATAATGTACATGAGCCGTGCGTGGCTCTTGTTCGTGGCGTTTATTGCTTCACATCTTGTCTTTGCGGTACTGCATACCGTTAGTTATTCGATTTGCTGGCATCACTAAATAGTTGGCTTGCCTGCCCGTGACTGTCAGCAGCAGCACTTATCGATAAGAACACTGTCGTACTATCTAAGGAGCCCCCGTTAGTATTTCCGGGCCGTCGTGTGTTGGGAGTTTAATGGGGGCGGAGCAGCACAGTGGTCTGGACAGCCATGACTCCCACGACCGTTGCCGTCACACATCACTTCAGTGGGGACGACCTTTGTTGGTCGTTCGATCGGCTGGCACGAAGACGTGTATTTGGTCGCCGACTACTTCTGGGTTCTTTGTGTGTGTCGACTTGTGATTCCTCCTAGTTGTTCCACAGTCACTGGTTTTAGTATTGTTCGAGTTGTTTGTGGCAGTGTTTTCGCGGAACTGTGTGTAGCTGGTATGGTTTTGACTGAGCAGTTATTTCAATTCTGTCTGCATGCTGGATTTTGTCAGTCGGTTGCCACGGAGCAGCGAGGATCTCTCCGTGGCGCGAAGCCAGGCCGGGACTGCTGGTGGTGTGCATGTGCTGTCAGATCGTGGCGCGCTAGCTGCGAGAGCGCCAAAGTTCGTTGACCACCGAACCTGGACGCTGACGTTAAGTGATCAGTTAACCTGTTATGAAGCTCCAAGTATGGTGACATCTCTTCGTTCTTTTGTGGGTTGTTGCTCCCTGGGCCGTTCGGGCTAGCAGCAATGTATGATGTGTTGGGGTCGGCGAAATCTTGCAGCCGTCTTCCTATATTGTGATTCATTATTAAATTGACTGTTAATTGCCAGTGAAATGCACCAGCGGTATTTTCTGCTCTGTGGCCATTAACGCCCCAGTTACGTGCCCTGGCCGTTAGCATACTCTTCCGACAGTGTGCCTTTCATCGCCGTGTTCACGCTGTCCGGCACAGTGTGTAGTTCGACAGACTTTAAGTTGTCTGGTTCATATTTGCTTAGAGTGGTTATTGTTCCCTTGGCTGTTTTTAAACGCTACTGCTGTTTGTATCCTCATCCTCGGACGATATTTACCACTGTTGTGCTGTTGGTTGGATGGAAGGGAATTGGTTAAATTCCGTTCCTAGTTTGGGTTGCCATCCAGTTATTTAACTTGCACTCTTGGCTGCCTGTCTCACCTCACCTTACGTTTCAGCTACCTTCTCAGGATGACCATTGGAACACTTCTGAGTACCACTTGTTCTGTTTGTTTTAGATTGTGATTTTCATTTTAGTTTGAAGTATTGAGCGAAGCCTTTGGCCGTGTATGAATTTTCTTCTTAAATTTCACATAAAGGCATTCAGCCATGTTAAATTAAAATTTTTAAGAATGATTTTATTTTGAAAAAGAAAAAAGTTTTAATTGAAATTCGTTCTATGTGAAATTGTTTGTAATCCAGGCCCTAAGCCTTTAGTTGTTCGATGTGTTATGTGCGCCCTTCAGCCGAGGACTTACGTGAACCGCTTTCAATAAGGCCTCCAGCCCTGTGTATTCTTAAAGGCAAATTTTTTATAAGAAGGAAGGGGTTTATTATAAATTGTTTATCTGACTTGTTGTTCAGGCCTTCAGCCATTGTATCAGATTTGTTTGCAGCCTTCAGCCGTGCAATAAGTTAATATTTCTTTAATTAAGCTTTTGGCCGTTCTGTTGTAAGTTTAAAAAGAAATTTCTTGGGAGGAAAAATTGTTTATTAATGTGTTTTAATTATAGTTGTCCTTTAGACGTGTACTGTAGACCTTCAGCCGCAAATTGTTTTCAATTACATGTTCTTTTTTTAAAAAAGAAAAAAAATACCTTCTATTTTTAATTGCTTTTGATTTCTAAGCCAGACCTTGATCTGTCCTTGTTTTTGGTGTGTTTCTGTGTCTTCAGCATCTCAAGTTCTTTAACTAGGCCTTCAGTCGTATTGTTTAATTGTGATCTTTTAAAGCAAGGTGTTTATGTGTTTGTTAGTAAAATAAAGTTTTATGTTTGAGAGTGCAACTGAAAGTAACTGCTTAGGGCCCTATCCACAATCATAACCTTATCCTGTGCGCTCTCCGAGTACCTACGAACCAGGATGAAGTACTTTTATATTATCTTTCATAACTGCGGGACATTAACCAATCCCTCCTGGAGAGAAGTGTTGGGCTGCTCACTGCAACATCTCATCAGGCAGTCAAGAGCAGTGGGGCCGGGTCACGTCTCTGACCATATAACCACGTAATGATCTTGTGAATCTTTCAGTAACAACAGTAATATGAGCGTCTATTTATATACATGCATCGTCAGTCTCCCTCTAAACCAGGATCTTCAGAAGAAGAAGCTGTCATGGAAGTATATAGACGAGATTTTTAAATTTCCTTTGCTTTGCATCCCTGTATAAATAGAATAAAGTAATAATAATAATAAAATAAAAATAATAATTGCTTTAACTGACAGTTCAATTGTCTCTTCGTAGAATATTTTATGCATCATGAATAAAAAGAAAACTGACACTGGTGTAATATTCTACAATACATATTATTTTACAGTACTTTACAGTGTTGATTATGTGTTGTGCTTACAGACATGTACTATGAGACAACTTCAGCCGTTCCTCAACCATCTAAATTCTAAGCACAACAATATAAGCGCCTAGAACACTTCGGCCACCATGGCCGGCCCACCATAAATTGTTTAGATCTAACCATAGATACTTTCAAGATTTACTGAAAGCCCACCAACACACACATACACATAGCATAATGCCATCCCTGTGAGTGATTACAAGCCCTGAACTGAATTAAATGAAATTAAAGAAATAGAATCAAGCAATGGGCACATCCCCGCCTTAATGGGTTCCACAATCCATAAAATACAAAAACAACGCTTCTGTCTTCTATTATCATATGTTCGACTCACCACCTTGAGACCTTACTAAATGGTGAAAAGTACCATCTCTACAAAAGTGTCTATGAATGTGGCCAGAAAGCTTACATATGGGAGCCCCAAAACATCATTTTATGCGCACAACGCTATTTGACATCTTTTGCCTAATGGTAATTATAATAAATCATCTTTGGAAAAGAACGAGATATTCAGAAACACTTGTAACTGTGGCAAATTCAGTACAGATTAGATGCCCTAGAAGTACGAAATTTACAAAAGCGATCAATACTTTTGTCAGCAATCTGTTAAAAGAGGCCCACAGTTACGAACTGTAACATGGAGCTTTACATAATATCTTCAAAGAGAGAAAGATGAACTGCCTTGAAATAATGTAAACTAATAAGTATAGGTCCACCTGCCCGAATTTAGTACCGAGTGAACAGACACAATTCCCTTAATCGCGACTTCTGACGACAGATCTGACAGTAATCTTATCCAAGCCACTCATTAAATTATCCCTCCTACTTACCTGCCCCATTTTTCTATTATTTCAGCTACTGTAGTTTCACTTGTCACGCCAAAACTTTTCTTTTTTATACACTCCTGGAAATTGAAATAAGAAAACCGTGAATTCATTGTCCCAGGAAGGGGAAACTTTATTGACACATTCCTGGGGTCAGATACATCACATGATCACACTGACAGAACCACAGGCACATAGACACAGGCAACAGAGCATGCACAATGTCGGCACTAGTACAGTGTATATCCACCTTTCGCAGCAATGCAGACTGCTATTCTCCCATGGAGACGATCGTAGAGATGCTGGATGTAGTCCTGTGGAACGGCTTGCCATGCCATTTCCACCTGGCGCCTCAGTTCGTGCTGGACGTGCAGACCGCGTGATACGACGCTTCATCCAGTCCCAAACATGCTCAATGGGGGACAGATCCGGAGATCTTGCTGGCCAGGGTAATTGACTTACACCTTCTAGAGCACGTTGGGTGGCACGGGATACATGCGGACGTGCATTGTCCTGTTGGAACAGCAAGTTCTCTTGCCGGTCTAGGAATGGTAGAACGATGGGTTCGATGACGGTTTGGATGTACCGTGCACTATTCAGTGTCCCCTCGACGATCACCAGAGGTGTACGGCCAGTGTAGGAGATCGCTCCCCACACCATGATGCCGGGTGTTGGCCCTATGTGCCTCGGTCGTATGCAGTCCTGATTGTGGCGCTCACCTGCACGGCGCCAAACACGCATACGACCATCATTGGCACCAAGGCAGAAGCGACTCTCATCGCTGAAGACGACGCGTCTCCATTCGTCCCTCCATTCACGCCTGCCGCGACACCACTGGAGGCGGGCTGCACGATGTTGGGGCGTGAGCGGAAGACGGCCTAACGGTGTGCGGGACCGTAGCCCAGCTTCATGGAGACGGTTGCGAATGGTCCTCGCCGATACCCCAGGAGCAACAGTGTCCCTGATTTGCTGGGAAGTGGCGGTGCGGTCTCCTAAGGCACTGCGTAGGATCCTACGGTCTTGGCGTGCATCCGTGCGTCGCTGCGGTCCGGTCCCAGGTCGACGGGCACGTGCACCTTCCGCCGACCACTGGCGACAACATCGATGTACTGTGGAGACCTCATGCCCAACGTGTTGAGCAATTCGGCGGTACGTCCACCCGGCCTCCCGCACGCCCACTATACGCCCTCGCTCAAAGTCCGTCAACTGCACATACGGTTCACGTCCATGCTGTCGCGGCATGCTACCAGTGTTAAAGACTGCGATGGAGCTCCGTATGCCACGGCAAACTGGCTGACACTGACGGTGGCGGTGCACAAATGCTGCTCAGCTAGCGCCATTCGACGGCGAACACCGCGGTTCCTGGTGTGTCCGCTGTGCCGTGCGTGGGATCATTGCTTGTACAGCCCTCTCGCAGTGTCCGGAGCAAGTATGGTGGATCTAACACACCGGTGTCAATGTGTTCTTTTTTCCATTTCCAGGAGTGTAATTTCAGTTGTTTCACGTAACTCTTTAGTCTCATTTTATTGTTTGTATCGCTGTACGGCCACCTTCATGGAACATCTCACCATTGTTTACCACATATTGTGGAAATTATTTTTTTATTATACCAGTTGTTGTAATCTCTCATGTAGTTAATTATTTAATCTGTAACGTATTTTATGTTAGGTAAATAGTTTTGCATAGCATTTTCACTGACGTAATAAACAGTCAGACATTAACAGTTATCATGTGTCGGGAAACAAGATCCTCTGTAGATGCACTAATTCTAAATTTTTTATCCTACAAATATTTTACTTTTGTAGCTGAAGGCGGTGTGACAGCCGAAATCCGATTTGTAAAATAATAAATATAATAGAATATTACGTAAGTATCGAGAATATTTTTATTCATAATAGTTATATCGATATAATATCCTTGTAGGGTCTCCAGCAGGATTGTACAATCATCTTAACACACATCAGAGAATACTGTTCAAATGATAGTATAAATACTACATTTTCTAGCATCTAGATTACAGTATCTTCATTGTGACGATGTTTCACTTCATCGAGAGACAAATACATAAATATTACTTTCGATGAGAAAGAAAAAGAATTTGGGTTTGAGTAAATGAACTGTTTTAGAAATCTGGATTAGTTTTATGTTAAAAATTACACCGAAGAACCAAAGAAACTGTTACACCTGTCTAATTGTCTAATATTGTGCAGCCCCCCCCCCCCTCCCCCCGGAGAGCACGCAGAAGTGCCGCAGCACTATGTGGCATGACTCAACTAACGTCTGAAGTAGTGCTGGAGGGAATTGACAACATGAATCCTGCAGGGCTCTCCATAAATCCGTGAGAGGGAGAAGATCTCTTCCGAACAGCACTTATCCTCAATAATGTTCATGTCTGGGGAGTTAGGTGCACAACGGACAAGAATGGGTGCAGGTGATCAGAAAGGATGCTTACGTACGTGTCACCTGTCAGAGTCGTATATAGACGTATCAGGTGCCCCATATCACTCCAACAGCACACACCCAAATCATTGAATAGCCTCCAGCAGCTTAAACGGTCCCCTGCTGACACGCGGGGTCCATGGATTCATTAGGTTGTCTCCATACCTGTTCACGTCCATCCACTCGATGCAGTTTGAAAGGACACTCGTCCGACCAGGCGACACGTTTACAGTTATCAACAGTTGAATGTCGGTGTTGACGGGCCCAGGCGAGGCGTAAATCTTCGTGTTGTGTAATCATCAAGTGTACACGAGTGGGCCTTGGGTTCCGAAGGCACATCCTGTTGATGTTTTGTTGAATGTTTCGTACGCTGCCACTTGTTGATGGCCTAGCATTGAAATCTGCAGCAATTTGTGGAAAGGTTGCACTTCAGTCACGTTGAACGATTCTCTTCAGTCGTCGTTGGTCCCGTTCTTGCAGGATCTTTTTCCGGCAGCAGAGATGTCGCGGATTTGATATTTTACCAGATTCCTGATATTCACGGTACACTCGTGAAACGGTCGTACGGGAAAATCGCCACTTCATCGCTACCTCTGAGATGGTGTGTCCCATCGCTCGTGACCCGACTAGAACACCACGTTCAAACTCACTTAAATCTGGATAATCTGCCATTGTAGCAGCAGTAACCGATCTAACAACTGCGCTGGACACATGCCTTACATAGGCGTCGCCGACCGCAGCGCCGTATTCTGCCTGTTCCTCTGTATTTGAATACATATGCCTATTCTAGTTTCTTTGGCGCTTCAGTGTATAATAACAGTGTGTCAAATTATGGATGTTGTTTTGAAGCATCATTTGTACTTCTACTGCTTCTCCTTTCCGACTGGCCGTATATGACAATTTTATTCATTACAACAATGAGGAAATTTTGTTATCCTGGTGGCGTATTCTATCATCATCCGAGTCATTTTTTCGGTGGCTGTTTCTGCATCACGCCCGTTTTCGTTCTCTCTCTCTCTCTCTCTCTGTCTCTCTCTCTCTCTCTCTCTTTCTGATACAGTCGCACTCGCAACCACACACACACACACACACACACACACACACACACACACTCAAAAGCACGAGAGTGAGAGGCGAATATACAAACGCCCTTAAATGAACGCAGGCAGACTATATAGGAGGTATTTCAGAGATAAAATTCAGACACTCACCCCACAAAGCCAGCGCCGGCAAGGAAAAACTGGAAGGTGTTCCGCTCTATGAGCGTGAAAAACATTTGGAGCCCACAGCCATCGTTTTAAACCTCAGAATAAAAGAGTTATGGTCGACTGATTATTTACACAGAACAGCCTAGATAACAAAACGGAGATTTCTAGGACATCTCAGGTAGTAGCTCCGTCGCAGATAATATCGCACATAATTTTAAATTGTTATGTGGCGCCTACAGTACCTGAACAGTGTTCCCTACTCCTCAATATTATTACGACAACTTGTCAAAATAATTTATTTTGATATTCGAATGCCACATACTTGTAATGCAGTTTCTGCTCCTTCAGACGACGGTCATTCCGTGAAATCAGTATTCCACCAAACAGTACTTACAAATACCCAAATGAATTTTACTCATATTGTCATTGGCCGTGGAACCCTAAGTTCGTATAGTTCTCCCAGCACTGCAGACGGTCGGTGACATGTGAAAACTATGTTTAATCAACATTAACTTTCCAGTCTCTCTTTTTTGCCCTTCCTCTTTTTCTGCTGCCCTGATTTTTTACTGATCTGATGCAGCGATTCATGTCTTCCCCTCTTTAATTGTATACGAAATTATTCGTTCCTCGCGGTGGAGGCACCTCTACGAATTTTCAGCGGCACCCATAAATGGTTCAAATGGCTCTGAGCACTATGGGACTTAATATCCGAGGTCAACAACTTAGAACTACTTAAACCTAACTAACCTAAGGACAACACACACACCCAAGCACGAGGCAGGATTCGGACCTGCGACCGTAGCGGTCCCTAGTACCGCTCGGCCACAGTGGCCGGCCACAGCACCCACAATATCTTATATCCATTCTTTGATGCGTTGCTTACCACGTCATTTGTGACATCCTGTAACATTGCGTTTAAAATAATTCTAATTTTCTGCTCTTAGACTCCCTTACTGTACACATTTCATTTGAGACAACGATGTACCACATGTGTTCAGTGAGAGGATGTCCCTGCGTCTTTTAATTTGTTCTGAAAAACAGTATTCCTTTCCTTATTGTCCCACTACATTTTTCATGCCTTTAGTGATTCCTCCTTTCAGGGGCCACGTAAAACCTACTTTCTTCAAATAACTGCCATGGTTTCTGTTACTTGTATATACTCTTATCATCCTACTATTTATTGTTAGAGCAAACCTGTCCTTAGTTCGTAGTTCTTAATATGTACTGCTGCTTCTGTACCTTTCTGTTTTTAAGTAAAATATTAGAATGATTGTTCGAATGCCGAGAGCACTATCGCTTCAAGGAAAGCAAAGTACAAAAGTGCAACTATAATTATAGTTTCTATTTTGAAAGAAATATTATGATTTACATTTGTTTCTATTTTTCAGGAATGTCCTGAAGGTGTCGTTCACGAAGATTCCTTCAAGGACATCTACGCCAAGTTCTTCCCTCACGGAAGTAAGTAAAATAGTCATAATATTTTAGTTAACGAATATGATATATGAGTTCCCTTTTTACTCATGATTAATACAGATATTGGTTAATATATAATACTTCAAAACTTATAACCATTTATTTTACATCAAAATATGATATTATTAAGTATACATTTAAACAGAATCATGTCAAGTAAAGGCTGTGTCGCCACAGTACAGTAGTATCTGACTGTCACCTGAAACTCTTCTTATTGTGGCTCTGTTACCGCATGGCTTAAATAAGTGCAATAAATATTTCATGAATGGGTTAAAGTAATATCACATACTCTTCACTGCATGCATCCAACTCTAAAAACGTGGATGAACAATACAGTACGAAATCCTGCCCTCCTTTTATTATTTTTGAGATGCAGATGGAATAAAATAAAGTAGGTATTTAAGCACTGCATGCTTATATTTTCTATATTATTCATTGAGACATATTAAAATATTACGAAATGAATTAGATGAGTCTCAGTTTTTCATTTATCTCACTTACTATTAAACTTTTCCAGTTGCCACACAGAATATTCAAATAAGTAATTTGATTACACTCAATATCGTATGCCTTTATTTAAGCACTGACGTCAATTGACAATCATGGTGATATGTTTCATCTCGTATCTTCTTCCTCATCTTTAATGACAAATGAAGCAGAGACCTAGGCACTCAGATGAGTTGCCAATCGATTGCAAAGTAAAAAAAGAAAAAAAAATCAGAAGTCCATGCAAAGTAAACAACGCGAATGTTACCGAGAACCTCGTATCTAAATCGATTAACTTCGGTCATAGCTGGTGGCGTTGCAGATAGTGTGTTTGGAGAATCGGAGCAGCATTCTGATTGACTAAAGACTTTCTAACCAGTAAGTTAACATGGGAAACCATCAGATATGGAAGTACCTTCGAGCGTATTCCAAAAGAAATTAAAGTATCTGGTAGTTATCAAGGATGTTGCGTGACACAGTTAGCGTCTGATGCTGTTATATACTAACAAGTGTCAGCGTAAAATAATTGCAAATAATTGTACTTACATCCATGTCTGAAGCAGCAGATACTGTTGACGATCCGCAACTTTACTAAATATTTTCGAAATTAATTGTCTCAGTGCGAATTCCTTGACACAGGCTGTATTAGGCAAGGACCTACTATCTAATAGTGAGATGTGCAAATTTGTTCCGGACTGGGACTCAACCCCGGATTTCCAGCGTATCGTGAGCGGTCTCACATTAACCACTTAGGCTATCTGGACACGCTCCCTGGGGACCGACCAAAACTATATGTTACCCGGTCTACATCATTATATCATAGTCCACAAAATTCATCAGCTAATGCTCGCAACATCACTCAGGTTCTCGCAACAATGTACCGGTGTACACAGTGTGGCATATGTAGTTTTGGCCAGTCCACGGAGGATGCACGGATAGCCAGTGCTGTTAAGGCCACCGCTCACAATAATCCGAGTTCGAGTCCCGATCTGACATAAATTTTCATGTGTTACTACTGCGTATGAGCTCTATAACTAATACAGCTAATTTCAATGAACTTGCAGTCAGTGAATTTATTTCAAATAATTGTACTGAAGCGAAAGAAAACATGCAGATGATCGGTAATTGCTTAAACAAATAGAAAGTATTGCGCATATGGACTGTAAGAACGTTTCTGTTTAATTGTGCAGTTGGTAATAACTGGCTGGGAACATCAGGAACCCTTAAATATCCAAGAATGTTAATTGGAAGTGGTTTAAAGTGTAAAAACCGTACAGAAGTATTGGGAGTAAGGCAGATGCAGTTTCATTGGAACCATATCAAGAATATGTAACTAAACCTCCGTTAGAGTGTTTGCAGAGTACTGTTCGTCAGTCTGGTACACTTACCAGGAAAGATTAGCAGTACAGAAACTGAGGCATCAATGAAAAAAAAAATAGTGCGTTTCGTGGAGGTTTCGTTTGGTGGGAGCAAGAATGTTGCTGACGTATTTATTCAGCTCCAGCGATAGATTCCACAAGAGGGGTGGCGTGCAGCACGGATATGTTAACCGCTAAATTTCCGAAAGCGTCACCCTGTTCCATAGCCACTATAGTACGCCTTTGACGTGTCTTTAGTCTTGGAAGTAGCTGGCTCGAATCTAGGTGGTGGAATGAATCTTAACCAGCGTGTTTGACCAACTAAGGGAGCCATGGTGGCGTTCTTGATCACCAGACTTTGCGCCAATGTGTAAGCACCTCTTGTGCTGTTTCAGTATATTGGTACTGTTTTTATTACATTACTAACCATTTCCCAATGGCTTCACTCACTTTTGCATATAATGCACACTCGCCCTTCTCCCTGCCTCTGTGTTCACATCTTCCTCCTCTTGCCTCCCCAGCTCATCTCACCAGCTCTTTCTAGCTCGTCCTCCCCTCTGTCTGCTTCTCCAACTCATCATCTTTCCATCTATTTTCTGTGACCATATCTTCCTCCCCCTCCGTCTGACCCCATCCTCTTTCCCATCTCTCTTTCCATCTCCACATTTCCTTTTCATCCGTCCACAGCCCCTCTGTCTTCCATATTCCTCACGCATCTCTCCCTCCTCCCCTCCCTCTGTCTATTTCCTCCTATATCCATCTCAACCTCTCCGCATCCATGCTCATCAGCAAGTGTAGCCACTCAATACAGTTCAATAAAGCTGCCCAATACCACACCCATAACACACCTGTCATGCAGGACGGGCTACACATCAGAGGTTCGAAAACCATTCATTTGTCCATAACGTTCAGGCTCCAAGGAAAGCAAGTCAATAAAGCAGGACGGGACTGCTCCAGCAAAACACACCTGTCGTGAAGGGCACCCTATACACTAGAGACGGGGAAAAAATCGTTTTTCCCCATATATCTCCGATCGGAGGTTATAAACCCCATGTGGTCATACTCGTGAGGCCTGCTGTTTCTGTACCTAATTTGGTTGAAATCGATCCAGGGTGTTGGGATAAGATCCAGGATGCACAAATACACAGTGCTTCATAGAGAGAGTGGTCAGAAACAGTCTGAGAAGCTTGTAAGTTTATTGCAGGGTATTTTATGCCGAGAGAATAACTGTTAAGACAAAAATTCGTTACTTTTCGCCATTTGCTAGGTAATTAGCATTGAGGTTAGTTAATCAGACTGTTGCATGTGCAGATTCAAGCACACCAGAGAAGATGTCACCAAACGTATGCTTCATTTGGTTTCATACCAAACAAGAGAGTGATACAAAAATTGGACATGGTACATTAGTAAAGACTGAATCCAAACCAAATGCTGAGCAGGCTAGTGTGTCATCATCTATGCTGTGAGAACAGCTGACACTAATTGTATCCAGTACACCAATTGAATTTGCGTGTGCAGTGGCCTGATTGACTGGCTTCAATGTTAATTAACTCAGAAACGGTGCAATGTCCCGAATTTTTTTCTTAACAGTTATCTCTCAACACAACGTACTCTGCAATGCCCTTACAAGATTTTGAGACTGTTTCTGAGCACCCTGTATATAACAGATTAGTTCGCATTGCCTGTACCCTGTACACAACGTATTACGAAATGAAACGTGTTCGGTGCATTTGTATGTTCACCAATAACCAATCAGATCATGACACAGTTTACATCAGTCACTCAGCTCCCAACGGGACAAAGGCACCAATTGTTCACTACAACAACTCATATCTCAAAGTGTAAACCACCCTAGGTGAGTTCCTAATAACATATCACAAACTCGAAAATATACTCGCGTATTGTGAAAATCAGTCAATGAAAAGAGCTGATTGCTTTTATTTTTGATACTTGTGAATTGTAGGTGAATAACAAGGAGTAATTATTGGCCATTGTTTTAAGAGTAAGTTCAGAATACTTTTGCTAGTACTGTAATAAAGACTATGAGTACTGGCATCGTAATGTGGGCAAACACTTTTATACCCAAGACGCACAGTTCAGTTTGATAATGTTATTCAAGTTTCTCAGTGACGCAGCCACAGATATCCTAAAAGTAATACATATCCGCTTATACATAAATACCGTGAATAAACATAACTTTGCATTTGTAACTGGGTGTAGTGAACTTCTATAAAAATATTCGTCCTATTGTTCACAACATTCAGACCACATTGCAATACGCTGTCAGTCATTATATGACCACTTCCTGCGCAACATGATTTACATTTCGATGCGGCGCTGTCCAGCTCCTCACGTCAGTCCCGCTGATTGCCGCTTGTCCGTACCGGCGACAGTGAACAGCTCCGGTGAGGACGCTTCGAGTCAAATTACAAGCGCCGTCGCACTACTTAAATGATCATTTATTTCGTAAGGTTTGATGACCGTACAAATGTCCTGGGTGAAATTCCAAACCTCTCCGCAGTTTGCGCATGAGATACTAGAAACATGCTGTAGTATCACTGTTCACCTTTTAGAGGGCGCTGACGACGGTTGTTAGAGAGTCATGTTGAAGTTTTCGTTGTAAGCAGTGAAAGGTGTAAGTTTTAGATTTGTTGGTGGTGGCAGTTTAAAACTGGTGAAACTTTAATTGGCTCTGTATATTTCACATAATTAAATCGATGCCCTCCAAAACAAATATCAAGGAACTTCTTACCTACGAAATTAATTACCTGATAAACTCAATTTGTTACATCAAAATGCAGAAGAAGTGCTTAAACGATCATTGAGAATAATGAGCTAATGCCTTGGCAAATCTGAACACGGAATCTGGGACACGGTTGAAATGAACGCGCAACTGGATAAAAAATTTACATTGACGGAATTCATATCATAATTCCCGAAGGTTTGTGTGTAAAGATAGAAAGTATTACAAGAGGGTGGGCGTTTGCATCTACACTGATGGGACAAAGGTCATGGGATAGCCATATGTGCGTATGTAGATGGCGGTGGTACCCCGTACACAAGGTATAAAAGGGCAGTGCATTGGCGGACGTGTCACTTGTACTCAAGTGATTCATGTGAAAAGGTTTCCGAGGTGATTGTGGCCGCACGACGAGAAGTAACAGTCCTTGAACTTGGAGTGACACGAATGGGAAATTCCACTGCTGGAATCTTTAGGGAATTCAGTATTCCGACGTTCACAGCATCAAGCGTGTGTGTCGAGAATAACAAATTTCAGGCATTAGCTCTGACTACGGACAACGCAGTCGCCGATGGCTTTCACTTTCCGGCCGAGAGCAGCAGCGTTTGCGTAGAGTTGTCAGTGCCAACATACAAGCAACACTGTATGAAATAACCGCATAGGTGCCCGCATCTCGTGGTCGTGCGGTAGCGTTCTCGCTTCCCACGGCCGGATTCCCGGGTTCGATTCCCGGGTTCGATTCTCTGTCTCGTGATGGCTGGGTGTTCTGTGATGTCCTTAGGTTAGTTAGTTTAAGTAGTTCTAAGTTCTAGGGGACAGATGACCATAGATGTTAAGTCCCATAGTGCTCAGAGCCATTTCAACCAACCGCATAAATCAATGTGGGACGTAGGATGAACGTATTCGTTAGGAAAAGTGCGGCGCAATCTGACGTTAATGGGCTATGGCAGCAGACGCCGGACGTGAATGTCCTTGCTAGCAACATGACACCGCCTGCTGCGCCTCTCCTGGGCTCGTGACACTATCGCTTACACCATAGACCACTAGAAAATCGTCGCCACGTCAGATGAATCCTGATTTCATTTGGTGAGTACTTATGGTGAGGTTCGAGTGTGGCGCAAACCCTCCGAAGCCATGGACCCATGTTGGCAACAAGGCACAGTGCAAGGTAGGGGTGGTTCCATAATGGTGTGGGCTATCTTTACGTGGAATGGACTGGCTCCTCTAGTCAAACTGAACCGAGCATTGACTGTGAACTATTACGTTCAGCTACCTGGAGACCTTTTGCAGCCACTCATGTTCATGTTCCCAAATAATGAAGGAATTTTTACAGATGACAATGCGCGATGTCACAGGTCACAATTGTTCGTGAATGGTTTGGAGAACAGTCCAGACAATTCGTTCGAATGTTTGGCCGCCCAGATCACCTTACATGAATCCCAGTGAACATTTATGGTACATAATGAAGAGGTAAGTTTGTGCATAAAATCCTCCACATACAACACTTTCACAATTATGGATGTTTATAGAGACAACATGGCTCAATATTTCTGCAGGGGATTCCAGCGACATGTTGAGTGCACGCCACTTCGATTTGCTGCACTATTCCGGGAAGGAGGCGGCCCGGCACGGTATAATAAGGTATCCCATAACTTTTGACACCCCAGTGATGGCCAGAGTTGAAAGTATGTTGAACCTCTAACTGCTAACAAGTCTGCCGGCCACGGTGGTCTCGCGGTTCTAGGCGCGCAGTCCGGAACCGTGCGACTGCTACGGTCGCAGGTTCGAATCCTGCCTCGGGCATGGATGTGTGTGTTAGGTTTAAGTAGTTCTAAGTTCTAGGGGACTAATGACCACAGCAGTTGAGTCCCATAGTGCTCAGAGCCATTTTTTTTTTTTTGCAAACAAGTCTTGTGAGTGAATGTTGAAATTATTACACATCGTTAAAAATTACCCAGCTATGCGTACACTTCATCTCGCTGCTGGAGCTTGGTCTGACCATACAATCTGCAAATGTGGCTAAAGTGGCTGGAGAATCAGTTACTGGCTCTGTACCAACAGCTTGTGTCTCTAATTCAACGGTGAGAACCTCTCGCCGGCGAACTGGAGATGGCACCTGGCTGAAGAGATTCTGACCCCAGGTAGGACTCTTCGTCAACTTGCTGAAATACAAAGTCTGCCTGTGAAGCTTACCAGAGAAATAACTTCCTGCAGGTTACTTACGACAAGGCAGACCCTGTTCTCTATCACATAGTTTTGATTGGCTGAATGACAAATACTGCCAGTGCCAACCAGTTGTAAGTTGACTTAGAAGACATTGGTTTCGCTCCGTTACTCTCATTTCAGATAGTTTATCAGCTACGAATTTCGTTATTTGTGGCCCTTCAAAACTGTGCGCCGCACTCTTCCTCTGTCTAGGTTCGTGTTGTGGCCAATAAGGGTGGACTTCTGTAAGCACAGTCGTTTTTCTTACTTCCACTTCTACATTACTTAGGTTAGCCAAAACTAGCTGCTTTTCCATTTCGTGAAACTTTTAGGTTTTTGTGGGGGCCTGAAAGCGGTGGTGGTATCTCACAATCTTCAAATGTGCCATAAGCTTTCCTGTTCCCATTCCACTCTCTCATATGTTAAGTGCTTACGTGTTTCACAACTTCTGATTGACTGCAGAACTATCCACAATATCAGTTCTTTCGGGACTCTGCCAAAGTAGTGTGCACTCCCAGACCATACACAGCTCACTAAAAACAGTCTCCGCAGCCCCGCACAGCCTAAAGATACAATCTGCCGTGTGACTTTTAGTGCGTCCGGCGTGAAGTCAGCTTTCCTCAAAGTACCGTCCTGTCTGACCGCCCTGTCTGACCCTCGCACGTGTTCAAATGTCCCACTGGACCTTCCGTGAATTCTGCTGCGGCTGTTTTCCCTGCTTCTTCATGACCCACGGCGCATCCATCAAGTGTGAGGTGCTTTCATGAAAGCTTCTTATTTAGGTGTCCATGCAATACAATATAGGAAATTGAAATATACGCCATAGAGTACTGGCAATCACTCATATTATTCATAACTCCTTTATCAGCGGGAAGTAATTTACTCCCATTCGATTCGTCGTTTTGTTTCGGGTTTACATCATTTGTCGCACAATTTGGGAACAACGGTCGTGTAATAGCAGGTTGAGTACTGTTGGACAAGTGGCCTGCGGGACGTCAATTGCTGGTTGCCAGAAACGGTTAAAGCCAGCGCTAGAATATTTGTGCATGTTAGTATCAAAGTTTGTCAACTACAGTGTATGTGAATTATTCTGGCAAGTACACCTTCCATATTCATGCGTCGTGTCATGGAGGTAACAACCAGGCATTCTCCGCCGGTTACGGGATCAAGAAACATGGACTTAGATAATTCAGAGAAAAATCTGCTTGAGAGAGGCTACAGGCAGTGTGTAATTAGATTTCACGAGGGAAGACTTCAGTCCGTGTACCTTGTCGCAAGATCAGCAGCCAAACGCATCACGAACTGGCTACTTATACCCTCGTGAAAGAGACTGACAGCATCATTAGTGTGCACCAATGTTAGTTACAAGTAACTGTGTCAGTCATTATCAAAAGCAGAACTGAATACCCAAGCAGTGAGTTTTAAACGGATGAATGGTAAGAGAGCAGTGCGTTAGAACGTTGCGACAATATGTCACAAGGTATTACAAGCAGACTATTGTGGCTGAAGTATTAGTAACAGTATTGAGATTATTAGATAATTAAAACAGTTTTAGAACGGTGGAGATCATATTCTGTGTTCCCAGGTAGAATGTACGTGGCTCTCTATCTGATACTTATGGTGCTTGCTATGTTTGTACTTCCACAACCTTCAGTTAATTACAGGACTGGTAACTGCAACGAAAAGTGTCGTATGATCTATGTAAATATTTTGATGTACGTCCTTGTATCTGTAGTTCTGAGCGACGTGTCTGTCTTTTGAGGTATGCGGAATCAGTCTTCCGGAACCCACTCCCCCTCCAGACCACTTACAAAACATATGATGGAGATCTGTCAGTAGTATGGACACTTGACATCCCACACTGAGCAGATACACTTAAGGTACAACTCGTGCACACCGTAAGGCAAGCGGCCCTTGTTTGACGAGCAACAAAACCTTTTCTTATCTCTATGTTCCCGGTCCACAATGCCACACAGCTCATATTACTCTAATGCATAAACATCTCACGAAATGACCATGACCGTACATTTACCGAAATGAAGCTCATATCGGACCTTCACAGCACTCCTTTTTCCTCTCCCACACATATTTCGCATGTGGAACAAGAAAAGATGGAAAATAGAGTGACACACGCTACAGACTGCGAGGCGTCTTGCAGACTACCGATGTAAACACTCGTGTAGATGTACCAGCGAATGATGACGAATTATGGCTGTAGAAAATTAAATACAGCTAAAGGCGCAGGAAACTGTGATACAGAAATAAAGCGACGAATCTCTCTAGACCGAACTGCAGTGGTTAAGCACACTAATATCAGGTAGAACCGGTAAATACCCAAAACAAGTAAGATGCGCTTGGTAGAATCATTGGTGATACCCGTGTTCTTGTACGGCTGCGGGACAAAGCTAATGACGAGAGAGAAAGATTTTACACGTGCCATGGACAACACGAAGGACCAGTACTTACATTACAGAAGGACTTAGCATTACAAAAAGTATTGCTTCCCGTGTCAGCCACAGCATTTGCCTTTTCCTAGGGCACATTTTGACAACAGAAGGCAATAATGTAGAAAAGACCACAGTGGAAGGGAAAAGCGAAGACAGGAGCCAACGTGTAAGAGCAGCAAGTGGACGATTAAATGAAGCCTACTTCTTCACATCATATTAAGAAGAGCTGAAGACCGCTGTGGATAGAGACGTCTAGTTGAAGATTCAGTTACGTAAGAAGGTCACAACACGCAGCAATGAGTAAACCGACTAACGAAAATGAAAGAATACCCTTTGTAAGTCAACAACTCGGCCATGGCGTTTCTTCTGCCGGTTGCTCAGGCGGGAGGAAGTGACCCTCACGCGTCTTCGGATTGGGCACCGTGCTCTCGCACATAGCTTTCTATTACGGCAGTAGGATCCCCCGTTTTGTGGTGCTTGTGGTGTGCACACCCCTGTCCGTCACATTTTACAGACTGCATTTTATACCGTGATGCAAGGGCAGAAGCACAAGTTGCTGGGGATCTGCCCTGTGTTTTAGCTAATGATGAGACGTGTGTGTCTAGGGTTTAAAGTTTTCTGATGTGACTGGACTCTGGCCTAATCATTTAGGCTGGAGGTTTTAGTGTATTGCAAAGTGGCTGGCTCCTCCCTTTTTTCCTTGCGGTCAGCCAGCCACTTCCTTCAGCTGCATTGTTTTAGCATCCTCTACCACATTCTTCTTGTGTTGTCCATGTTTTACTGCTGACGGCGTGCTTCGTCCCACGTTTCGGTGTGGGTGAGCACATATTTTTCCAACCTTGTTATCTGTGTTTTACGTTCTGCTTTCTCTTACTGTTCTGAGTATTTTCTTCACACCCATCTCAATCTGTTACTGAGCGGGCACTGAAGACCTTGACGTCGTGCGCCGATGCAACCCTCTCCATCCATCCACCTTCTCAATCAAGCGTGATATCGTGTTTTACAAAGCAGGGACGGTAGTCTGCACCCCAGCATCTTTACCTTATACGACTCCAAATGCGACCATCGCGGTCTTTCCCATTAAGCACCGCCGACTCGTCGATCCGCTGTCTTGTTCTCTCCATGTAACCATCGGACAGCACTATTAAAGGGCCTTGCGAACAGCACAACACTGCCCCAAATGTTAACGTAGGCCTCGGAAACGGTGCGACTACTCGTCTTCCAGGTAGTGTGTTAAATCAACTCAAACAAGCATTGCAGCGTCTGCAGTTCTGAGGATGGGGAGCACGGATTGAAAAACTAAACGTATGAGAAAAAAATACTTCACTGTTAATTAAAACAAAACAGTAACTAGAATTCCCGAATGAGATTTTGAGTGTGCGCTGATATGAAACTTTCTGGCAGATTAAAACTGTGTGCCCGACCGAGACTCGAACTCGGGACCTTTGCCTTTCGCGGGCAAGTGCTCTACCATCTTTTTTTTTAATCTCATTTTGTTCGGTGTTGCTCATTGCATCTGCTCGTGGCGGATGTCGTAAGACATTCATTTAAGTTCGTTGATGATCGATTAACTCAGTTTTTTTTTTTTTATTACAGAGGGCAGGTAACCCTCTGACCGAACACGCTGAGCAACCATGTCGGCTCCATCTGAGCTACCGAAGCACGACTCACGCGCGGTACTCACAGCTTTACGTCTGCCAGTATCTCGTCTCCAACATTCCAAACTTTACAACAGAAGCTGTCTTGCGAACCTTGCAGAACTTGCACTCCTGGAAGAAAGCATACTGCGGAGACATGGCTAGCCACAGCCTGGGGGATGTTTCTAGAATGAAATTTTCGCTCTAAAGCGGAGTGAATCAAACATCCCCCAAGCTGTGGCTAAGCCATGTCTCCGCTATATCCTTTCTTTCAGGAGCGCTAGTTCTGCAAGGTTAGCAGGAGAGCTTCTGTAAAGTTTGGAAGGTAGGAGACGAGGTACTGGCAGAAGTAAAGCTGTGAGTACCGGGCGTGAGTCGCGCTTCGGCAGCTCAGATGGTAGAGCACTTGCCCGCGAAAGGCAAAAGTCCCGAGTTCGAGTATGCCGAGCTTACGCGGACGACTTGGCCCTCGCCGTACGTTCAGCGGCCGACTTACAAGCTGCGATGCAGTGAATTATCCGTTACAGTGCAGGGAGCGCTATGAACGTGGCAAAATCATGCGCCATGAAGATCGGCCGCGTCCTTCCCGCAGACTGCGTAGTCCCATTTCAACTGGTGGACACCCTTCGTTGTCTCGGATTAGTGTACACGCGAGACATTCGCCGCACATCGGCGATCAATTTTCGGGCGCTGCTGCAACGCATACGGGCCAACATACGAAATCACTTACTACGCCCGCTGAATATGTGCCAGAGGGTCACCTTCGTCAATACCCATCTGGCAGCCCGGATACCCCATATAGCGCAGATTCTGCCGATCACTGCGACAATGGCGGCCAGATTACAGGCGGCTTTTGGCTATTTCATTTGTTCTGGACACATCTTCAAAGTCCAGTATGAAGCTCTCACCTTACCGAAGCGGGATGGTGGCCTCGATCTGGTTAATGTGAGAGCCAGGACAGCGGCACTTTACACCAATACTATGCTCCGGTTATGGAAAAGTCAAAATGCTAGTTTTACTGGAATGTTGACCACCGAGCTCGCACCTGTTTCGAGACACCGACCGACGTCCTTGGCACACATCCCACCTCCGATGTCACATATCGGCCGTTTCTTTTTGGAGTACAGCTACATATGCACCGAGCTCACCAGGACCAGGAAGACGACCACCCGCGACATCTACCGCCTTCTCCGAAAGTCTCCATCCCGCAAATCCGTCGAAACACGTCACCCCCAGGTTTCATGGCCTACAGATTGGAAAACGATCCACCAACCATATCACGCCACTGACACCTCCTCTATGTGGTACTTTCTCGTCAACGGCAAGTATACTACACGACAGAAACTGCATCGCATCGCACTGGTGGACTCACCCCTGTGCCTCAAGTGCAATGTCGAAGATACAGATTTACATCGTTTTGAGTGTGGGCCAGCAGCAGCTGTCTGGACCCTCGTACAGAAGATTGTCGCTTTCTACCTCCGAGTACCACCACATCACGTTTCTCCCACCATGATGATATATCCCGACACGACCTACTTTCCATCGGCTAAGTGGCACGTCATCACATAGATCAGTGGCATGGCTGCCAACCGCCTCTTCCGGGACGACATCGTCGATCCGGCGGACTCTTGGACACGCCTCCAAGTACATCACCACACCCTTCGCCGACATCGATACTATCGGGCCACTTTCGCGAACTATTTACAGTGTATTTTCACCAACTCGCCTCAAAGCTGGAATCTCAACGAACCGTGCCAGCCAAGACTGGACGATCCCACGTTCCCCTTCCATGGTCAATGATAGAATGCATTTTGTTCTGATGGCGCGCCAAAGTGGAGCATGGTGCGGAAAGTATTGTTATTTTATTTCACTTTTCCTTTCTCCTCCTCTTCTAAGTTTTTTTTCTCCTTACACATGTTTATCCTTTTCACACATAGCTCTCTATCAGCAGCCTATTTGTTTTCTTCCTCCTGTGCTCCCCCCCACCAAAAAAAAGGCTGCTGATGGTGAGACTGTATACTCATTTACGTTAGCAAAAAAAAAAAAGGCCGTTGCGGAAATACAGCTACCTTGCATGTTTTTACATTTTCAAAGTATATTGTGTTATTTTATGAAGATCGTCGTCTTTTATTTTCATACACAAGAGGTTTTTATTTGTTTTCTTAAAAAAAGAACAAACAATGAAAAAAGGTGGTAGAGAACTTGCCCGCGAATGGCAAAGGTCCCGAGTTCGAGTCTCGGTCGGGCACACAGTTTTAATCTGCCAGGAAGTTTCAGTAACTAGAGTGTTCGAAGAGCACATGTAATCGCATCTGAGAAATCTGAATCTGCTGCTTGATAATGTTCAGTATTCGTTTACTTCGATGGACATCTAGGTGATAATCTGAGCACCCCCTTAGATTGTTTGCAGATGACGCTGTAATTTACCGTCTAGTAAAATCATCAGACGATCAATTTCAATTACAAAATGATCTAGAGAGAATTTCTGTATGGTGCGATGCATGTATTGTATACAAGGTATTCGAAACGTTGCTATTCAAGGATGGCTCACTTTTAGATGGCTGTCCACCTGAGGTGAACTAATATGTCACGTTAGTTCCTACCGCTAGCTACGTCTGCTCCCATACAAGGTCAGTCTACTTCTAGATCGTTACTCTGCAATTCACACTTAGTGCCTGGCAGAGGGTTCATCGAACCATTTTCATATTACTGCTCTACCGTTCCACTCTCGAATGGCGCGTGGGGATAAGGAACACCTAAATCTTTCAGTTCGAGCTCTGAATTCTTTTATTTTATTGGCTTGGTTCAAATGGCTCTGAGCACTATGGGACTTACCATCAATGGTCATCAGTCCCCTAGAACTTAGAATTACTTAAACCTAACTAACCTAAGGACATCACACAACACCTAGTCATCACTCTTATTTTATTATGATGATCATTTCTCCCTACATAGGTGGGTGTCAAAAAAATATTTTCGCGTTCGGAAGAGAAAGTTGGTGATTGAAATTTCGTAAATAGATCTCGCCGCAAAGAAAACCGCCTTTGTTTCAGTGACTGCCACCGCAACTCACGTATCATATCAGTGACACTCTCACCCCTATTGCTCGGTAACACGAAACGAGCTGCCCCTCTTGGGACATTTTCGATGTCCTCCGTCAATCCTACCTGGTGGCGATCCCATACTGCTCAGCAACATTCCAGCAGAGAACGGACAAATGTAATGTAGGCTGTCTCTTTAGTGGGTTTGTCGCATCTCCTAAGTGTTCTGCCAACAAAGCGCAGTCTTTCTTTCGTCTTCCCCATAATATTATCTATGTGGTCTTTCCAATTTAAGTTGCTCGTAATTGTAATTCCTAGGTATTTAGTCGAATTGACAGCCCTTAGATTTGTGCGATGTATCGTAAACCGAAAATTTATCGAATTTCTTTCAGTACTCATGTAGATGACATCGCACCTGTCTTTTTCAGTGCTAATTACCACTTTTCGTGCCAAACAGAAATTCTCTCTAGATCATTTTGTAATTGGAGTTTATGGTCTGATGATTTTACTAGACGGTAAATTACAGCGTCATCTGTAAACAATCTAAGGGGGTTGCTCAGATTATCACCTACATCATTTATATAAGTCAGGAACAATAGAGGGCCTATGACACTACCTTGCGGAACTGCAGATTTCAATTCTGTTGTACTCAATGATTTACCGTATATCACTACGAACAGTGACCCCATCTGAGAGGATATCACCAATCCAGTCACACAACTGAGACGGTACCCCATATGCACACAATTTGATTAATAGTCGCTTGTGAGGAACGGTATCAAGAGCCTTCTGGAAATCTAGGAATATGGAATCGATCTGAGATCCTGCAATCCTTTCCGTTCACAACACTCTGTATGTAGGTTACCTACAATGCAAATATTCCATGATCAATAAGAATCCCCGATGTAACTTTTCAAGTTCTACATTCAAAGAGAGGGCCAGTTTCACAAACTGAGGAGTCTTCAACAAGTAATGCAACACCTTTTTTTTCTTTTCTTTTCTGAAAGCAGGTAGGTTTGATTCATGATACCAATTCACAATATTATTCCACAATCTTGTAACTGGAAAACGTAATCTGACAGTCAACGTCATCTCCGCTCATTGCAACGGTCTACGCCACGTCAATGCGAGCGCCTATATGCCCCATAGTACCGCTCTAATGTTCGACGTCGCAGGCGACGTCTTCCTACATTAAATTTCGCAATTGCGAATAAGGACTACCATCAGCTGTAGACTGAAATGATGACAAAGAAAGTTTGTGCCGGACGGCATTCGAATCCAGATTTCCCGATTATTGCAAGCGGTCAACTTAGCATTTCACTATCCGTGCCCGACTCACGGCCAGAGTCTGACATTTATAGTATCTTGCTACATAACGGAGGTACGAGCACAGGTTGTACAGGTCTCTCGCAATAAGAGCGTTCGAGTCCGGGTCCGGCACAAATTTCCACTGTCGTCATTCCATTCAACAGCTGATGGTAGTCCCCATTCGTAATTGTGATTTCATTTAATGCGTTTCGTAACGGCTGTGATGGTTACAGCGACTGTCCCTTTCGACATGTATGCGTGTCAAAAGGAACTTTGCATCGTAATCAGAATAACACAGGCAATGCAATATCTTGCCTTGCTGTCGGAAGGTGCGAGATCCAATGAAGTTTTGTGAGCTATTCTAGGGAGCGCACGTTTGTGTGAGGTCTCGCGTTGTCGTGCAGAAGGAGAAGTTGGTTCAAGCTGTTTCTTCAGTTGCTTGAGGGTAACACAATACACTTCAGAGTTAATCGTTGCACTACGAATGAGGACATCAAACAGAATAATCTCTTCGTAGTCCAAGAAGACCGGCGACGTGACTTCATCGGCTGAGTGTGCGGGTTTGAACTTTTTCTTCGGATGAGAGGTGGTGTGGCCCCACTCCATGGACTGCTGCTTCCGGTCCGAAGTAGTGAACCCATTTTTCATCGCCTGTGACGACGTTCGGCAACACATTGTCACCGTCAGTCTTTAACGCTGCTCTTCGTGGTCTTCTGTTGCGAGGAACGAAGCCGGTACCCACCTGTGAGCTCCCCTAGATGCTCGACGACTATGTCTGCGCTACCAACACACACGTCCAATTGAGCGGCGAGATGTTCGGTTGTGGTACGTCGATCACTTCTAATGTCAGTGTCCGCACGTTCGTACACTGCACATATGAAAATGTTCTGGTCAGGGACAGATCTGACTTCGATTGCTTTGCTGGTGTAATTCGTTTTATGAATAGTTTCTCCTCTGGTACATTACGTCACTAGAGTCTGTGAATATTGGATTAAAAAATGAAGCATTATAAGTTAGATGCTGAATCTGGTTGTCTAGGGGTAACAATCGTATATTTTTATTGTATAGTTTTATGATGTAATTCTACATCTGTAGACGCTCCTCTTCGGATGTTCTTTTCTCCACCTTCTTTGCGCGCCACAGTGTTATAGGGGCTGTACTTTTGTACGTGAATGACGCCGCGAGCCCAACTTCCTTGCTGTCTAGGTTGATGTGGTTCAAAAATGGTTCAAATGGCTCTGAGCACTATGGAACTTAACTTCTGAGGTCATCAGTCCCCTAGAACTTAGAACTACTTAAACCTAACTAACCTAAGGACATCACACACATCCATTCCCCAGGCAGGATTAGAACCTGCGACCGCAACGGTCACACGGTTCCAGACTGTAGCGCCTCACGGCCACCCCGGCCGGCGGTTGATGTGGCCCTGAGATTTTCCAGCGAAAAGGCAACTCGCGGTTGTGTTGCATTCTCCTCGTGTAGCTACGTGTACTACTATGGAGCGGCGGTTACCTTTTATTTTTGAACACAGGTGACAGAGATCTTAAACATTTTGTCTTACGAGAGTGAGTGACTCCTCGAATATAGTCGCTGTGGTGTATAACAATTAAGCGGGCTGTCCCTCTTTCTGTAAAGTGACAATGTGAACACTGTTTTAGTTTCAAATGAACATCGAACAAATATAACGGTAAAAGTCACCTGCTATACAGTGTATGGCCATCACAGATTACTGTTTGCCGACACGTGTGACAGTACTGCTATGTTTCAAAGACTTTACAATATACCGTCTCTGATACGCCATTTTGTTAGTAAATTAATTTTTAATATGACACTACCGCTATTTTAAGTTAATGTTGAAGAACAATATATAAAGATCTATGTGTATGTTGTTCTTGTGTATGGTGTCGATAACGACTGTATCATTCCAATTCAGATGCTACAATAAAAAAAATGTGAGGCATGTTCACAGACTGAGCAGCGTACAAAGCTCCATCCTACCGTTCACGACAAATCGAATTCTACTTAAATGCTCCACGAACGAAGATTCAGATTTACCTCCATTAATCAGGTGGCAGTGTTTAGTGGTTTATTATGGTCAAAAGGGAATTAAGAGTAAGGGGTTTGGAAAAAAAAAAAAACGAATCTTGCAGTTCATAAGGTTGGTGCCAGAGTTTATTTGAGCAATATGATATTGGGCGGTTACTTTTACCTTTTACACATCGAGCATCGATTAGCATCGCCAATAGGGGGCATCATCTTAAAGAGTTTCCAGAGCCGGGCTAGGGCTGTCTCTAACATAAACCTCGCTATGTAGTTCTGTTTTCCCGCCCTCTCCCTGCTTTCACTCTGATCCAGTCGATGCTTTTTTTTTTCAGCACACTCGTCCACACCTTTAGTCATCCATCCCGTGGTCCTCTTCCTGGTCGTTTCCTTCTCATCTCCGTTTCAGATATCTTCTCGGGAATTCTCTTGTTTTCTATTGTCTTTAAATGATTGTATCATCTTGATCTGGATGTTTCTGTTCAGAAATGCAAGGGTTCCACTTTCACTATTTCAGTCATCCTGTCATTCTTCATCTTCTCTCTCCTTGTTGCTCCTATCCTACTTCTAGGGAACCTCATTTCACAAGCCTGTAATCTGCTTAAATTTCTTTTGTTCAACACCTAAGTTTCAGTTGCATTGATGAGTATTAGGATGTATTGAATTCTAAATATTACTTTCTTGCTTTTTTGTGGAACGCTTTTGTTCCAAAGCAGGCTCCTAACTCTTTGCAGGAATGCTTCTACCCGTTTACCACGTTCACAGATTTTTTTCTCATTTCTTCCAATTTTTCTCTATCCCACTTTCAAATTTCTGTGTACATGCCACCTCCTTCTGTCGTTCACCTCCAATCTTTGTTTCGCTAATTGATTAATCTTTCTTCCTAGTCCTAACCAGGATATTACATTTGTTTACAATGAATTTAGTTCCATATTGTCCAGCTAATCCAAAATCTCCTCCCCCATATCATCAAGTCATCCGCAATCACCATTGCCATTGCTCTCACTGCAAAACATCATTTCTACAGCTTCTTCTGCCACCTTAGTCATTATATCATCCAAAACCATAATGCGGAGGAGAGGTTTTACACGACTTGTTTGCTGGAACATTTCCCATTTTCACACTACTTACAGAGTACATCCCTTCCTCTCTGCTTGTTGTCTCCTTTTCCATTCCGTTCTTTTTTAGTGCTTCCCAGACCTTTCGAGTACAGACGCTAAGAAATGTCATTTCTTAAACGCCAGCACTGACAAGAGAAAACTACTCCTGCGCAAAGGAACAAGGGCACATTTTGGGTTGAGAATAATGTAGATAAAAAGCGACGCAGACCGCAGACCCAGCCGCATTCTGCTTCTCAGTGAGAGTCTCCTTCTGGTACACAACACCCGACTGAACCACGCGCAGAGAGAAAGATTACTGTGTTGTTCACAATGGCCCCTTTCACAAGCGTGAAAAAAAGTGTGAGCACATAGTACTTCTCGAATAGCATGGAGAGGACCGTATGCGTTTAACTATGGCTGGTAAAACGATACTCGTTTTCGAATTAGCACGAGTACCCCATTACGTGACATAACTTGATACGTTATCGACCGATACTCAAACAGTTACGTGACATTTCTATATCGCAGCGTGAGTTAGAGGATAACGTGAAATTACAAACTAGCCACAACAACAGATCTATAGCACTACTTGAAATGTGGTGATTTTCGGAAACATGAAAATAGCAATAAATCCAAACACCGCACATACTCCCGTAACGCACCATTGTGGAATTATCCGAATGGGACGGAAATCGGTAGAGGTGATGGCATGTACAGAAAAACATATGATAAAAATTTCAGAAAAATTGGATAATTTATTTTAGAGAAAGAGCTTCAGAAATTGACCAAGTCAACAACAATAGGTCCATCTCTGGCCGTTATGCAATCAATTATTCAACTTACCATTGAGTGATAAAGTTGTTGTCTGTCTCCTGATGGGTATCATACTAAATAGTGTCTCGAGATAGTTGGAGGACCTGGCCCATAATGCTTCACACGTTTTGAGTTGGGGAGATATCCGGCCATCTTGCTGGCCATGATACGGTTTGGCAAGCATACGGACGGACAACTGGAACTTTCGCCGTGTGCTAACGGACATTATCTTGCTGAAACGTAAACCCGGGATGGTTTGCCCTGAAGTGCAACAAAACAGAGCGTAGAATAACGACAACGTACCTCTGTGCTGTAAGGGTGTCGCGTATGACAACCAAAGGCGTCCTGCAATGGAATGATATGGCACACCAAACCATCCTTCCTGGTTGTCAGGCCATATGGCAGGTGGCAGTCTGGTTGGTATCCCACGGTTGTCCATGACATCCCCAGAAATGCGTTCGGCCTGGAATATCATTGTCTGGAGTACAACTATCTTCCGAACACAGCCCCTATTCTGGAGACGCCCCGGACAGCGGTGGGGTATCACCCACCACACAGCCCGACAACCAGAAGTTATTGTCTCGAATACCGTTTCGTTTCATAGCAGAACCCCTCTGATTGACATTCGCGGTACCCTTGCATCACAGAGGTACGCCGACCGTATTCCACGTCCCATTCTGTTTCCCTTCTCGGTAAGCAATCCTGGACTTACATTTCAGTAAAATAAAGCGCGCACACGATGAGAGTCACTACTGCTTGTCTTGGTGGTTGCCAAACCCTACCAGGGCCAGCAAGAGCGCCAGATTCCTCGCTAATTGAGAACGTGTGGAGCATTTTGGGCAGAGCACTCAAACCAGCTCGGTATTTTGACAAACTAACGCTCCAATTGGACAGGATTTGCCACGGTATCCCCCACAAGGAGTTCCAGCAAATGTATCAATCGATTCCAAACCGTAAACTGCTTGCGTAAAGTCCAGAGATGGAATAAAGTGGTAATGACTTGCTCAATTTGTGAAGCTCTTGAATAAATCATCAAATTTTCCTGAAATTTGGATCACTTGCTTGTCTATACGTGAATATCACATCAACCGTCTTTCATCTAATTTGGAGAATTCCTTCATGATGGATCGTGTTTTTTGTCTTTCATTGTATTTTAACAGATTTGCAATTACAGTTCTGATACAGTATGTAACCATTTATGGCGATTTTTACGTATATCTGGTAAAGGCGCAACGGTCGTTTTTTTAAAAATACTGCATCTCTGTTGAACCCAAGAAAATAGCTTATTTATTTGTGTAGAGAGTCAAATACGTTGCAAATGAGCATTTCACACCCTGTTCCCTTATTACAACAAGGATAATCAGTTTGTAATCAACTTGAAAACAAGATTCCAGTTTTAAGAAGAAACAATGAAGAACTAAACGAATCAGTTCTCCTCAAAATGACAGCAGTTACGATCGGGAGGAGAAATTACGGCCGCAAGACGTAACTTGGAGTTAGTATCAAGAGCTGTCGCCAAATCGCAGGGGAGCGAGTCCGCAGCTCGTAGTTGTGCGGTAGCGTTCTCGCTTCCCACGCCCGGGTTCCCGGGTTCGATTCCGGGCGGGGTGAGGGACTTTCTCTGCTTCGTGATGACTGGATGTTGTGTGATGTCCTTTAGTTAGTTAGGTTTAAGTAGTTCTAAGCTCTAGGGGACTGATGACCATAGATGTTAAGTCCCATAGTGTTCAGAGCCATTTAGGATAAGCGAAAACAAAGAAGTTGGACAGAATCGTGATTTTCATCATTTATTAATTCCTGTTTTTACGAATGGACTCCTATAAGTAATGTAACATTTTTTTATCGACTAGGTTTGGTCCAAAAAAAAATATGCGTGAATGTCCTTCTAAATGGCGTGTGTCAAGAAGGCGCGTTCCAAGCGGAGGGTTGTTTCTTGTGGCAGAAAATCAGACCGTCGGAGATTTTCATACGCGCACACAAGACCTACGGAGGCCTGACAGTGAACAAAACCACGATGAGTCGTTGGGAGAGCCGTTTGTTATCATCGGAAGAACGTCGTATAAAGCTGTCCGATCTCTGTCGTGTCGGGCGACCGCACACAGGTATGATGACTCCTGCAATGTTGACGCATGCGGACACACTCATTCGAGATGATCGACGGATCACAATTAAACGGCTCGAATTTCGATGCTCATCTGGACGTCTGATGATGGTCGAAGTACAGAGGATATAAAACGTAGACTGGCTATGGCAAGCAAAGCGTTTCTGAAGAAGAGAAATTTCTTAACATAGAGTATTGATTTCAGTGTCAGGAAGTCGTTTCTGAAAGTATTTGCATGGAGTGTAGCCATGTATGGAAGTGAAACGTGGACGATAAATAGTTTGGACAAGAAGAGAATAGAAGCTTTCGAAATGTGGTGCTACAGAAGAATGCTGAAGATTAGATGGGTAGATCACATAACTAATGAGGAAGTATTGAATAGGATTGGGGAGAAGAGAAGTTTGTGGCACAACTTGACCAGAAGAAGGGATCGGTTGGTAGGACATGTTCTGAGGCATCAAGGAATCACCAATTTACTATTGGAGGGCAGTGTGGAGGGTAAAAATCGTAGAGGGAGACCAAGACATGAATACACTAAACAGATTCAGAAGGATGTAGGCTGCAGTAGGTACTGCGAGGTGAAGCAGATTACACAGGAAAGGGTAGCCTGGAGAGCTCCATCAAACCTGTCTCAGGACTGGAGACCACAACAACAACAACTGGACGTCTGTGATAGTAGTGCTGACACACTCGTCCAGGAGCCGGGCTGCTCACAAGCGTGTGGCTACTTGGATGCTCGCCGCCGAATAGAAGACCGTAAAGAGAAATGAAGAACCGTCTGATCGATACGAGGCTGATTGTGTCAATGTTTTGTCGAACATCGTCGCAGGCGATGCAGCATGGTTTCATCACTGGGCTTTTTTATAAAATATTACAGATATCTTGCTGCTCAAGTAAGACAGTAGATGACAATTACCAACAGATTTAAAGAGAAGACCCACAGATATTTCAAACAAATTACAGTCTGAAGCTGATTTTAAAAAAAAGTCACAATTTTGGTTAAAAATTCACAATATAAGGGTGATTTACCAGAAGCATCAGTTCTTTTAGAACCCCCAAAAACCCAACCAGCAAAACACGTGGCTAATTACAATTCATACTCAACAAATTTAAAACCCCTTTTTTAAAAAAAGAAAATAGATGAAACAGGTTATGTTTACCAAACAGGCAGTGGCCACAGGCTGCCCTGAGCAAAGGTGACTTAACTTAAATGCCGGAAGCAGTAGACCAGCCGTCCAGACAACGCCTAAAGGTCGGGGCCCAACCGGGAGTCACTTCCTCTTAGAGGGCACGTCACAGCTTCTGTGCACTGAAGCGGGACGTGACGCTGCACCCACGCACCCAAACTCACAGAAACTGGAACACAAACATTCCGCAGAAGACACGGCAAACACCAACCAAACATCAATCAATATACGTTAAGAAATTGATAAAAACAAAATACACAAACCAGTTACTGTCGAGTGAGGGCATTCAATAAGTGCACGTATATAAGGAAGTACATATAAATGATTAGCTTTACAAAATACAAGTTTTACTGATAACAGAATAGCTGGTTGTAAAAATTTTTTACAGCAATATACCAGGGACGTCGCTTGATGGCAATAACCCTAAATCACACGTACGCTTTCGCGCTAATCTGCGTTTTCACAGTCGTCCAACCAGCGGATTTTAAAGCAAATAGTAACTTCTGGTCTTCATACAGTCATACAGACTCTGCCGGCTTCTCTTACTTCGCCAACACGTGCATTAGAACCAACCGACCAACAAGTTCACTCGCTGCAACGCAAATCGTTTGACGAAACGAAGACACATAAACCACTTACATGTACGATGGAGAGAGTTTTTTTGAGATGGTCTTGAGGGATGGGTCTCTCCGAGAAAACAGGCCCCAAATCAATGCGACGAGGTCCACCACAAACTCTCGACCGTCTTGCAAGGTAGACCGACGACGCCACCGCTGCCCGAGCCCGCGTGTTTGCTCCGTCGTCCCCTGAAGCACATCCTAGTGCTTCGTAATCCTGATAAGAACAACTTGCTTCCAAAAAGAATTGTTGGATGACTTACTGAACGCCTCTTGTACATATAAACTGCACTCTATAAGATTCTTCAGTCTTTGATTCATGATTATTTTTTATTATTAAAAATTAGGACCATTGACAGTCACCAGATTGCGCTGCTACCAGAAAAGCCCGGATTTTCTTACGCTGTGACGACTGCTGTTGGAGTCGTTAGAATCGTGCTCCAACACAGCACGAAATTTATCGTTTCTATTCACCTGCCGGATCAGAGTTCACAGTATCACATACTCGTACCCCATGAGACACAGGGGAGGTGTTTCTGTGATGGTTGCTCATAGGAAGGTGTGGGCCAGTGGTTCCCTAACAGTGGTATGTGGATATGCAGATGGCGTTTCTGGATCGACAGCAGGCGGAGGGAAATGGCACTGACGCAAGAGTAGAGATTTTTGTTTCCTCTACTTCACGATTGGCGACGCTGGCAACGTCAGGAGACGAGGAGGGGGGGGGGGGGGTAGAGGGAGCGGCTAACGCTGGTCAAGCGTAAACAGACTCACACAACGTGACCGCCCCTAATGTTAAGCAAGGAAGTGAGGTGGCACCAAGCTGACTGAACCTCACTGCCTCGGAAGGTGAGGCAGTCACAGAACGGCTGGCTGCCAGGAGCCCAGGCAGTGAGTCGGCGGTCTGTGGTTCGCGCCCCAGAGATAGCGGCAGCACTCGCATCGGAAGTACGGGGCTGGCTGTCTCCGACCCCACTTCATACTACTGCCAGTTGTTCAGTGACGAAGGGCTGGTCCTGAGTGGCGTAAATGCCACTGCCTGGCACTGACCATTGCGGAAGTACCAAGGCTTTTGTGTGGCTTCAAAATGTCAGGCATGCTGCCAGCGGTCTAGGTGCTGCTGTCGCCACTCAGGAGAGGTCGACGCTAATGTGGTCCAACAGTGAAGGGTTACTGCCTCGACAGGTCTTGGTCCATGGCTGCTGGCGCCGATTGTTGCCCGGTTACAGCTTTGGGTTGTGGCACGACTTTATTCCGTAACATTTCCAATAGAATCCAGGGTCTTTGTGCAAAGTCTGTTGGTCAGGGACTTTACACCGCACACCTCTCGTCCCTTTGCCAGCCATGTAGGGTAAGTCCAGGAGAGTTGGAACACTTTTTTCTTCATCATAAAATTTGGATGTTTTCTTCTTTTGACTTCTGGCAGAACATCCGTGTAGGGTGTCATATAAATTTAAGTGTAATGTATTACTGGGACACTGCCACTTAAAATACAACAGATATGGTAAAATTGAAATACACATGAGTGGTCCATCTCACCCTTATGTGTACAGGTGGCATGGAACAGTGAACTGGGGGAGATGGTCCACATAAAAATAGTTATATGTACAGAAAAAAGTCAATAAAAGTTTTATATTTTTGTTTGGAACGTGTTGCAATGAATACGGAATTGTACTATTAAACCCAGTTCTAAGCAAAGAAGGAAAAGCAGACAGGTGGAAGGAGTATATAGAGGGTCTATACAAGGGCGATGTACTTGAGGACAATATTATGGAAATGGAAGAGGATGTAGATGAAGATGAAATGGGAGATATGATATTGCGTGAAGAATTTGACAGAGCACTGAAAGATCTTAGTCGAAACAAGGCCCCGGGAGTAGACAACATTCCATTGGAACTACTGACGGCCTTGGGAGAGCCAGTCCTGACAAAACTCTACCATCTGGTGAGCAAGATGTATGAAACAGGCGAAATACCCTCAGACTTCAAGAAGAATATGATAATTCCAATCCCAAAGAAAGCAGGTGTTGACAGATGTGAAAATTACCGAACAATCAGTTTAATAAGCCACAGCTACAAAATATTAACACGAATTCTTTGCAGACGAATGGAAAAACTAGTAGAAGCCGACCTCGGGGAAGATCAGTTTGGATTCCGTAGAAACACTAGAACACGTGAGGCAATACTGACCTTACGACTTATCTTAGAAGAAAGATTAAGGAAAGGCAAACCTACATTTCTAGCATTTGTAGACTTAGAGAAAGCTTTTGACAATGTTGACTGGAATACTCTCTTTCAAATTCCAAAGGTGGCAGGGGTAAAATACAGGGAGCAAAAGGCTATTTACAATTTGTACAGAAACCAGATGGCAGTTATAAGAGTCGAGGGACATGAAAGGGAGGCAGTGGTTGGGAAGGGAGTGAGACAGGGTTGTAACCTCTCCCCGATGTTATTCAATCTGTATATTGAGCAAACAGTAAAGGAAACAAAAGAAAAATTCGGAGTAGGTATTAAAATCCATGGAGAAGAAATAAAAACTTTGAGGTTCGCCGATGACATTGTAATTCTGTCAGAGACAGCAAAGGACTTGGAAGAGCAGTTGAATGGAATGGACAGTGTCCTGAAAGGAGGATATAAGATGAACATTAACAAAAGCAAAACGAGGATAGTGGAATGTAGTCGAATTACGCCGGGTGATGATGAGGGAATTAGATTAGGAAATGATACACTTAAAGTAGTAAAGGAGTTTTGCTATTTGGGGAGCAAAATAACTGATGATGGTCGAAGTAGAGAGGATATAAAATGTAGACTGGCAATGGCAAGGGAAGCGTTTCTGAAGAAGAGAAATTTGTTAACATCGAATATAGATTTATGTATCAGGAAGTCGTTTCTGAAAGTATTTGTTTGGAGTGTAGCCATGTATGGAAGTGAAACATGGACGATAAATAGTTTGGACAAGAAGAGAATAGAAGCCTTCGAAATGTGGTGCTACAGAAGAATCCTGAAGATTAGATGGGTAGATCACGTAACTAATGAGGAAGTATTGAATAGGATTGGGGAGAAGAGAAGTTTGTGGCACAACTTGAGCAGAAGAAGGGATCGGTTGGTAGGACATGTTCTGAGGCATCAAGGGATCACCAATTTACTATTGGAGGGCAGTGTGGAGGGTAAAAATCGTAGAGGGAGACCAAAAGATGAATACACTAAACAGATTCAGAAGGATGTAGGTTGCAGTAGGTACTGGGAGATGAAGAAGCTTGCACAGGATAGAGTAGCATGGAGAGCTGCATCAAAGCAGTCTCAAGACTGAAGACCACAACAACAACTATTAAATATTTTAGTCCAAAACAATTTTATCAGTTTATTATAAATCTCGACTAAACATTGAATTTTGTAATGAGTTGTTGGTTCTGTTCAAGCATTACCCCGTCTTTCTCTCACTACAGCAATTATACTTATTACCTAATGTTGACAGAGCGAGGTGGGACAGTGGTTAGCACACTGAACTCGCATTGGAAAGGATGATGATTCAAACCCGCGTCCGGTCATCCTGATTTAGGTTTTCCGTGATTTTCCTAAATCGCTTCAGGCATATCCCGGGATGGTTCCTTTGGAAGGTCACGGCCGGCTTCCTTTCCCACACTTCCCTAATCTGACGGGACACATGACTTCGCTATTTGGCTACCTCACTAGAATCAACCATCCAAACAACCTAAAGTTGACCTTCGGAGAGGAAACACACTGAATCCAATCGTAACTTTTATTAGTTTTGCAATGCATTTAACCACAGCCAAAGCATTCACCCTCATCTCATTGATCAAATGTATTTTCGTAATCTTCTACAATGTCTGCTTCTTCTAAACACGGTGACCTATTTGCAGTATTTTTCTTATTGGGCTTCTTCAGTCTGTTTTTATCTTTGCTAGTAATTCCTTTTGATGATTATTTTACGCTTTTTTTCTCTTTCCTTTTTTTTAACAGTTTCAATATTTTCAGCGAAGTTTATCCCTTTGCATGCATTTGCTGCCTTCCGCTCAGAATTCATGGTTTTATCAATAGAAAGACCAGATGATATTTCTTCCAAGCGTTTTGTCTGTGACGGCTTCGGTGTAGTCACATTTGAGGTGGTAATATCGAAAGTTTCAGATTTAGTAAGAGTGGTGCCCAAAGTTTTGTGAGTGAAGGAATTTGACTTGTGGAGATAGCTCAGCACTTTTGGTGTGCTTGAGATCAGCAGGTGTTTTGAGGTACTTCAAATTGGTTTCTTGGCATGTCCAGGAGATTCTGCTCTTCCATTTGTTGGCACAGATATATCTTCTGACAAATAAGTATTGTCCGAGACTGCTGCCATTTTCAGTGGGGTTATTGCATATGTCTTGAAGCTAATTTTAATTGTACTCTATCTCACTCAAATTACAACAAGTGGTCCTTCTCTCCCAAATAGCACTGGTCCATCTCTCTGTCTGCAGGTAGCAATTTTAGGTTACCAGAATGAGATTTTCACTCTGCAGCGGAGTGTGTGCTGATATGAAACTTCCTGGCAGATTAAAACTGTGTGCCCGACCGAGACTCGAACTCGGGACCTTTACCTTTCGCGGGCAAATGCTCTACCATCTGAGCTACCCAAGCATGACTCACACTCAGTCCTCACAGCTTTACTTCTGCCAGTACCTCGTCTCCTACTTTCCAAACTTTACAGAAGATCTCCTGCGAACCATGCAGAACTAGCACTCCTGAAAGAAAAGATATTGCGGACACATGGCTTAGCCACAGCTTGGGGGATGTTTCCAGAATGAGATTTTCACTCTGCAGCGGAGTGTGCGCTGATATGAAACTTTCCTTGCAGGTTCCGAGTTCGAGTCTCGGACCGGCACACAGTTTAAAAAAAAATAGTTCAAATGGCTCTGAGCACTATGGGACTCAACTGCTGTGGTCATCAGTCCCCTAGAACTTAGAACTCCTTAAACCTAACTAAGGACATCACACACATCCATGCCCGAGGCAGGATTCGAACCTGCGACCGAAGCAGTCGCACGGTTCCGGACTGCGCGCCTAGAACCGCGAGACCACCGCGGCTGGCGCACAGTTTTAATCTGCCAGGAAAGTTTCAATTTTAGGTTCGTTTAATGCCTACGAATTTCTGAAGCTCGCAGTAGAAACCTATCCCAATGTTCCGTAAAGTAACTCTTAATGCTAAAATTATGTACGTACACGATAAAATTTTACGGTTTACCAGGACAGAGAATGTAGTTTTTCTCCAAAAGTAACATGAAGATGACAGCAAATCTTGTGTACTTGTGCTTCCTCACAAGCAGCGGGAGCTGCTCTACAGCGGCGCATTTGTGATATATACCACTGGTCTATCTCTCCCAGACTTACCCTAATGGAGGTGAAGTTTTTATCCTCCACCAACATTCCAAAGACCTATTGGTGAGTCGAGTGCCACTGCAGAGATGCCACGTTAGAGACGTCATCTGTGGGGGCGGATGTTAGATGTAGGGAAGCGACTCTCACATTATCAAAATATACGGAAAAAATAATTGAGGACAATTTGAGGGATCACTAACACACATTGCACGATAATTTAAGCACCGCCGTGCGCCCTGTGCGAGCGGCAGACGCGGCGCTGCGGGCTATTACCGGCTGACCCCTGACCTTAATTGTATCGGACGGAGATAATACCGCTAACAGCCCGCCCTCACCACGGCGGGGCGATGGCGCATCGCGCCCTTTCGCTGGCAGCGCACTGCGCAGCCGGCCGGCGAATCAACTTAAAAGACGGCGGGGCGTGGTGACACGTCGATTACAGAGGGCGTGCTCTGTTATTAGGCGCTACTCCCTGTCTGCGTCATTAATGGGGTAGAAGGCCGCGAACGGCGTTTCATTGTCGCCACTACGGTTCGTTAACCGAGAGAATCAGGTCAATCATATAGGCGTGGCTTTTCTCAGTTGCTCATCCATTTTCTATACGGTGTACCGCGGAGGGTCACTCTAAAAGAAATGCACCCCATTTTATTCTACATGTTTGAAAGTTCTACAGTGTGTAGATACTCTCTTTAGGAACAATATTTTCATTTCTCCACATAATTTCCATCCATCCCAACTGCCTTACACCATCTTGGAACCACCGCCTGTATACCCGCACGCTAAAATTCTGGATCAACCTGTTGCAGCCACTGTTTGGCAGTGTGCACAAGGGAGTCATCATCTTCAAACCTTGTTCCACGAAGAGAGTTTTTCAGTTTCCCAAAGAGATTATAGTCACATGGAGCCCGGTCAGGACTGTCCATCCGAGTTTTTTGATCGCTTCCATGATTTTTTGGCTGACATGTGGCCGTGCATTGTCGTGAAACAGCGAAAAATTCTAGTCACATGGAGCCCGGTCAGGACTGTCCATCCGAGTTTTTTGATCGCTTCCATGATTTTTTGGCTGACATGTGGCCGTGCATTGTCGTGAAACAGCGAAAAATCCTGTTTTTGCCGATGTGGTCGAACACGACTCAGTCGAGCTTGAAGTTTCTTCAGTGTCGTCACATATGCATCAGAATCTATGGTGGCATAGATGGTGGCATGATGTCCACAAGCAAGAGTCCTTCGGAATCGGAAAACACCGTAGCCGTAACTTTTCAAGCAGAAAATGTGCTTTTGAATATTTTTCTTGGGTGGATTTCCATGATGCCTCTCCATTAATTGCCTCTTCGTCTCTGGTGAAAAATTATGGAGCCATGTTTCATCACCTGTCACAATTCTTCCAAGAAATTCATCTCTACCACTTTCCTACTGCTGCAAGAGGTCGCTGCATACCGTTTTTCTTGTTTCTTTGTGAGCCACTGTCAACATCCTGGGAACCCACCTGGCACAAACCTTTTTTAACGCCAACACTTTCAGTATTCTGCAAACACTTCCTTCCGCTATCAAAACGTAGCGTGACAATTCGTTCACTGTGATGCGTCTGTCATCAGTGACCAATTCGTTAACTCTCTGCACGTTGTCTGGAGTGTGTGGAATACCAGGCCTCCCGACGCGAGGACTATCGTCAATATTGCCGTGCCCGCTTTCATCACGTAACCTGCTTCCCCACCTACTAACTGTACTGCGATCGACAGCAGCATCTCCATACGCGTTTATCAACCTCTTGTGGATCTTTTTCACTGTCTCGTTTTCACAACACAGGAATTCTATGACAGCGCGTTGCTTCTGTCGAACGTCAAATGTAGCAGCCATCTTGAAGACATGCTGTGCCGGCGCCACTGACGGGAACAGGTTGAACATGGTTTGAAAACAATGGGGAAGGATGTATGTACACACTGTAAAACTTTCACACATGCAGAATGAAAACTATATTTTTTACAAAAATAGTGTGCATTTCTTTTGGATTGACCGTCGTATATACCATTATATCTACACCCAAATTCAGTAACTAGCTATTACGCCTATTATGTACTACCGTACTATGGTCAGTTTTAACACTGAAGGCATCTACAGTTCAAGAATAAAGCGCATGTTAACACGTGCAGCTGCTGATAAGCAAAAGGAGGACAACAGTTACAATTGCTCAATAGTTACGGTAGGTGTTTATCCGTTAATGTTAAGCAAAAGACGGTACCACATAACTTCTCAAAGTCCACAATGCGTTATGCATTCTGCATATGAGAGGCGGAATAGACGAATTATTTATACACATGTGTACAAAAATTAAATTATCTCTCGCATGATTTGTCACGGACAAGTAACATGGCTCGATGAAACTTGGACCCTGCACAGAAAGAACTGATAACTACTGACGACGCCTTTGGCACGATTATTTTATGTATCTCCACTGCAGGATGTGATTTCAGTGTATTTTACTTCTGATCAAGGTGTATTTAGATATACCGAAACAGTGGTCAAGGATTTTAATAAATCTTTATCCTGCAACTGTTTGGCTGTTATCATCTACCGTGAGGAACTGATAAACTACGGTGCGGAAGATAACTGAAAGAAATAAGCATTCAGGCGAGCAGAAATGACACTGTTATTCGAAGACAACAATTACACTGTCACAACTTCATGTTGGTCCCCTGGACACTACAAATGGCGGGACTTTGTTCTTAATAGGGGGTGTGATCACCAACGCATGCTCTGCAACGTGCTCTCCCATTATGGCCACGAGGTCGGTAAACAGTTCTTGTGGCAGGACATCCCATTCCTCCACCACCGAGGGTGACAACTGCTGTACTTCTATCCAAGGCACCAGACACGTGCTGGATGGGACTAAAGTCGGGCGATAGGGCCGGTCAGTCCATCCGTCAGACGTGCTCTCCACGTGCACTGGTCGGAGTAGTCGGGCATTGTCGTCCATAAAAACTCAAATCAGGGCCGAACTCAACCCTGAAAAGACGCAAGTGAGAGTGGAATGCAGCGTCACAAGGACCAACAAACCTATAGTGTTCGACAATGTTCCAGTATGTACGAGGTTCATTCAAGAAGTAATCCTCCACTTTTTGAAAAGCCATCGATATACATAATAGACAAACGTAGTTGTTGGTGCTTCACATTTTATGTTCTTTCTGTGCGTCGGTGAAGTTTCGAACCGTTCTGGCAGATGGCAGAGCCGTAGTACACCGTCAAAATGGCGTCTACATAGACTCCTGTTACAAGTAGCGTGCTGTTACTGAATTCTTGTGTGTAAGAAAAGGAACTGTGGTGAACATCCATAAACGTTTGTGCGCAGTGTATGGCGATGCTGCAGTTGATAGGAGTACAGTTGGGCGGTGGGTAAAGACAGGAAATGCAGAAACTGTGCTCCATGATCATCCGCGCTATGGACGTCTTGTCACAGCCGCTGCTCCAGACGTGGTGAATCGTACGGATGCCATTATTGGTGCCGACCGGAGCATCACAACTCGACAATTGGCTCTACGGTTGTCGGTCATCATTGGAAGTGCGTCTGCAACGATCGACACTCTCGGATATTCAAAGAAGTGCTCACGATGGCTTCCACGAATGATCACACCGGACCACAAGATTCAGAGAAAGGCGATTTTATCTGAATTGTTGGAGCACTTTGAAACCAATGGAGAGGCCTTTCTGTGACGGATCGTTACGGGGGCTGAAAGATGTGTGCACCAATTTGCGCCGGAAACAAAAAGGCCTCATCCTCATTTACCACAAAAGAAGAAATTCAAAACAACCCCCCTCTGCCGTAACAGTTATGGTGACAGTCTTCTGGGACAGTGATGGTGTCACGCTCGTGGTTGTGATGCCAAGAGGGGCAACCATCAATTCAGAGGCATACGTGAAGACTCTGAATAAACTCAAGAATCGTTTCTGACCTGTTTGAGTGGACAAGAACACAGCAGAAATCTTGCTGCACGCCCACAAACAAGTCTGAGAATCCGGAAACACATCGCCAAATTGGCTTGGACATCATTGACTCATTCCCGCTACCGTCCACACCTGTCACACTCGGACTTCCACCTCTTTTGGCTGCTTAAAGATTCTTAACCTGGAACACACTCCGACGATGACGAGAGTGTCAGTCATGCAGCAAACACATGGCTACGCCTACAGGACAAGAGATTTTACCAGCAGGAAATACACGCTCTACCACAACGTTGGCGTACGGCCATAGGACGTGATGGAGACTACGTACAAAAATAGGGCACGGACAAGACATTTTGGTATATATTGTAACCAAATTTTGACCATTAACAATAAATATATTGTGCGAAAAAATGTGGACATTGCTTATTGAACGACCCTAGTATTACGTGGTCCCTCCTTTCGCTATGAGGGTACATCCAACGTTGTCCACGTCGATTTGGTAGCCCAAGTGTTGTAGTATGGAGAGGTATTATACTGTATTGTATGGGCGTTCTGACCTCCAGATCTTTGAACACGGTACACCACCGGCCAACTTGGTTGTGACACTGCAATCCTTTCCCATTGCAATTCGCCTTGTCGTTCCTTCCTGTCGTCCACGACTGTTACGATAGTCTGTCTCACTTAAAACGTGCCACACTCCCGTGGAGTGCCACACACACCTGTCTTGTCTTACGTGTGTACGTCAAGAAGTTCCTATTATTGTCCGCTATACATTAGCAAAAACCGCATTTCAGTAACGTGTTTGCTCGTTCTGGAAGTGTTTGGGATGACCCATCCTAATGCCTCAGCCTGTATACATCAGAGCTGGAGATACCATTAGACCGAATTATTGCCTCGATTCCCGAAGTTTTCTCAAACAAGCGGCGGCCCATATCTTACCCATTGCTATAATTTCTTGTATCCCTTGCAATTGGTTACTGGCACTGTAACAACTTCCACTGCGCAGCTTCCGTTTGTTTCAGTGCTTCCATTACGACCAGGTTCTCATTCAAATGAGCAAAAAATAGGGTAATGTTTCGAATTTTTTTTTTAGACAATGAAAAGGCCAACAAAAGATCTTTCCCTGTTTCCGTCATGGTTTTGTTCGATGAACAGATTCTTAATCCGAACACCACTTTATTGATCTTTATAATTGAATAATACTCGTAGTACCCATCTTTCTCTATAGCTTGCACCTATTTTTTCTGGGAATTTACATCGATACCTGATTACTCTGCTATTCACAATCAAGAGGCTGGCAGAGGGTTCAATGAACCACCTTCACCCTATCTCTCTACCGTTCCACTCTCGAACGGCACGCGGGAAAAATGAGCACGTAAGTTTTTCTGTGCAAGCCCAAATTTTTCTTATTTTATCGTGATGATAATTTCTCCCTATGTAGGTGGGTGCCAACGGAATGTTTTCGCAGTCGGAGGAGAAAACTGGTTATTGAAATTTCATGAGAAGATCCCGTCGTAACGATAAACTACTTTGTTTTAATGATTGCCATTCCATTTCACGTATCATATCCGTGACACTATCTCCCCTATTTCGCGATAATACAAAACGAGCTGCCATTCTTTGTACTTTTTCGATGTCATCCGTCAGTCCCTCCTCATGCAGATCCCACACCGCAGACCAATACTCCAGAATAGGGCGGACAAGCGTGGTGTAAGGAGTCTCTTTAGTAGACCTGTTGCACCTTGTAAGTGTTCTGTCAATGAATCGCAGTCTTTCGTTTTCTCTACCCACAATATTATCTATGTGATCGTTCCAATTTATGTTATTTCTAACTGTAATACCTAAGTATTTAGTTATATTTACAGCCTTCAGATTTGCGTGACTTATCGCGTAAACGAAATTTAGTTTATTTCTTTTAGTACTCATGTGAATAATTTCACACTTTTCCTTATTCATGGTCAGTTGCCACTTTTCGCACCACATGTTGGTAAATCATTTTACAAGTAGTTTTGATCATCTGATGACTTTACAAGACGGTAAATGACAGCATCATATGCAAACAATCTAAGACGGCTGCTCAGATTGTGTCCTACGTCGTTAATATAGGTCTGGAACAATAGAGGGCCTATAACACTTCGTTGGGGAACGCCGGATTTTACTTCTGTTTTACTCGATGACTTTCCGTCTATCACTACGATACGTGACCTTACTAAGAGGAAATCACGAATCCACTCGCACACCTGAGTCAATACTCTGTAGGCACGCAGTTTGGTTAGAAGACGCTTGCGAGGAACGGTGTTGACTACCTTCTGGAAGTCTAAAAATATGGAATCAATTGGACATCCCCTGTCGATAGCAATTGTTACTTCATGACTATAAAGAGCGAATTGTGTTTCAGAAGAACGATATTTTCTGAATCCGTGCTAACTATGTGTCAATAAATCGTTTTCTTCGAAGTACTTCATAATGTTCGAACACAGTTCCAAAGCCCTACTTCAAATCGATTTTAGTGGTTAGGGCCTGTAATTCAGCGGATTACTCCTACTTCCCTCTTTGGGTATTGGTGTGACTTGAGCAATTTTCCAGTTTTTAGGTAAGGATCTTTCTGTCAGCTAGTGGCTGTATATAATTGCTAAATACAGTGCCGGCCTGTGTGGCCGAGCGGTTCTAGTCGCTTCAGTCTTGAACCGCGCGACCGCTACGATCGCAGGTTCGAATCCTGCCTCGGGCATGGATGTGTATGATGTCCTCAGGTTAGTTGGGTTTAAATAGTTCTACGTTCTAGGGGACTGATGACCTCAGATGTTAAGTCCCATAATGCTCAGAGCCATTTGAACCATTGTGCGAAATATGGAGCTATTTTATAAGCATACTCTGAGAGGAACCTGAGTGGTATACAATCTGGACCGGAGGCCTTGCCTTTGTTAAGTGATTCAAGCTGTTTCGTTACTCCTAGGAAATCTACTTCTATGTTTCTCATCTTGGCAGTTGCTCTCGATTGGAATTCAGGAATAGTTACTTCGTCTTCTTCGGTGAAGGAGTTTCGGAAAACCGTGTTTAATAACTCTGCTTTAGTGGCACTGTCGTCAGTGACTTCATCATTGTTATCGCGCAGTGAAGGTATTGAATGCGTCTTGCCACTGATATGCTTTAAGTATGACCAGAATCTCTTTGGGTTTTCTGCCTGATTTCGAGACAGAATTTCGTTGTGGATATTATTAAAGGCGTCTCGCAATGAAGTACGTGCCATATTTCGAACTTCTGTAAAACTTTGCCAATCTTGGGGATTTTGCTTTATTTTAAATTTGGCATGTTTTTTTCGTTGCTTCTGCAACAACGACCTGATCCGTTTTGTTTACCACGGGGGTTCAGTACCATCACTTATTAATTTATGTAGTATATGTCTCTCAATTGCTGTGGATACTATATCTTTGAAAACATTCCACAACTTTTGTACACTTACATGAACAGATCGGAAGGAGTGAAGACTGTCCTTAAAAAGGCGTTAAGAGCATTTTTATCAGCTTTTTTAAATAGATATACTTTGCGTTTGTTTTTGGTGGTTGTAGGTGTTCCAGTATTCAGCCTAGCAGCAACTGCCTTGTGGTCGTTAATCACTGTATTCGTAACAATAGTCACTATTTGTCCAGGATTATTTGTTGCTAAAAGGTCAAGTATACTTTCGCAACCATTTACGCTTCGAGTAGGCTCTTGAACTAATTGTTCAAAATAATTTTCTGAGAAAGCATTCAGTACAATTTCCGATGACGTTTTATGCCTGCCGCCGGCTTTAAACGTATAATTTTTCCAACATATCCAGATTAAAGTCACCACCGACTATAGTTGTATAAGCGGGGTACTTATTTGAAATAAGACTCAAGTTTTCTTTGAACTGTTCAGCAACTATATCGGGGTTGGTAAAATGATCCGATTAATAGTTTAGTGCGATTATCAGGTATAACCTCTACCCATACTATTTCACACGAAGTGTCTACTTCAATTTCGCTACAAGGCAAACTGCCTCTGACAGCAATAAATACTCCAACTGCCAACTGTATTTAATCTGTCCTTTCTGAACATCGTTAGACCATTTGAAAAAAATTCTGCTGAACTTATTTCCGGCTTTAGCCAGCTCTCTGTACCAACAAATATTTGAGCTTCAGTGCTTTCTATTAGGGCTTGGAGCTCTCGTTCTTTCCTAACACAGCTACGACAATTTACAATACCGATCGTTTATACAAATACCTTTAGAAATTCTTGCACTATTTTATATTATGAATTTTTTTTCTAGGTCGACAAATCCTATGAAGGTGTTCGAATTTGACTAAGGTCTTGCTTCCTTCCATAACAGTCTCTCTGATTTTTACCTTTTCTAAAGCCAAACTTGTCTAAGAGACCTTCAGTTTTCTTTCCCATTCGTCTGTATCTATCTATCTATTATTATTATCTCTTTCCTTTCTCAGACTTTATGTCTGGTTAAAAATGCGAAGTTCAATGGCTCTGAGCACTATGGGACTTAACATCTATGGTCATCAGTGCCCTAGAACTTAGAACTAATTAAACCTAACTAACCTAAGGACATCACACAACACCCATCCATCACGAGGCAGAGAAAATACCTGACCCCGCCGGGTTCAAATGGCTCTGAGCACTACGGGACTCAACATCTTAGGTCATAAGTCCCCTAGAACTTAGAACTACTTAAACCTGACTAACCTAAGGATATCACACACACCCATACCCGAGGCAGGATTCGAACCTGCGACTGTAGCATCCCCGCGGTTCCGGACTGCAGCGCCAGAACCGCACGGCCACAGCGGCCTGCTTGATCCCGCCCGGAATTGAACTTGGAACCCGGGCGTGGGAAGCGTGAACGCTACCGCACGACCACAAGATGCGGGCAAAAATGGAATGTGACGCGGATCTTGATCAAGCGTGACTTCCTTTTAATTGTATGGTATATGTTACATTGCATTTAGGAACTTTCTGGTAATTGAACATGTATCAATAATTACAGATTTCTCTGCTTGTATATATACGTTTGGATGTAGCTGTATTGAGTTGATGTACTGGTGGATATTGTGTAGTATGACTCCTGTAGTTGATAATATAATTGGTATAATGTCAACTTTATCCTGATGCCACATGTCCTTGACTTCCTCAGCCAGTTGGATGTATTTTTCAATATCTTCTCCTGTTTTCTTCTGTATATTTGTTGTATTGGGTATGGATATTTCGATTAGTTGTCTTAATTTCTTCTTTTTATTGGGGAGTATGATGTCAGTTTTGTTATAAGGTGTTGTTTTATCTGTTATAATGGTTCTATTCCAGTTGTTCCAGTATAATTTGTATTCATCATTCTCCAGTACGTTTTGTGGTGCATACTTGTATATGGGAACCAATTGTTTTATTAGTTTATGTTGTATGGCAAGTTGTTGTTGTATTATTTTTGCTACATCCCCATGTCTTCTAGTGTATTCTGTATTTGCTAATATTGTACATCCCCTTGTGATGTGATCTACTGTTTCTATTTGTTGTTTGCAATATCTGCATTTATCTGTTGTGGCATTGGGATCTTTACTAGTATGCTTGCTGTAATATCTGGTGTTTATTGTTTGATCCTGTATTGCAATCATGAACCCTTCCGTCTCACTGTATATATAGCCTTTTACTAGCCTTGTGTTGGATGCGTCTTGATCGATGTGTGGCTGTGTTAGATGATACGGTTGCTTGCCATGTAGTGTTTTATCTTTCCAATTTACTTTCTTCGTATCTGTTGATGTTGTGTGATCTGAAGGGTTGTAGAAGTGGTTATGAAATTGCAGTGGTGTAGCCGATGTATTTATATGAGTGATTGCTTTGTGTATTTTGCTAGTTTCTGCTCTTTCTATAAATAAATTTGTTAAATTGTCTACCTGTCCATAATGTAGGTTTTTTATGTCGATAAATCCCTTTCCTCCCTTTCTGTTTAATGTGAATCTTTCTGTTGCTGAATGTATGTGATGTATTCTATATTTGTGGCATTGTGATCGTGTAAGTATATTGAGTGCTTCTAGTTCTGTGTTACTCCATTTCACTACTCCAAATGAATAGGTCAATATTCGTATAGCATCGGTATTTATAACTTTTGTCTTGCTTCTTGCTGTCAGTTCTGTTTTCAGTATTTTTGTTAGTCTTTGTCTATATTTTTCTTTTAGTTCTTCTTTAATATTTGTATTATCTAGTCCTATTTTTTGTCTGTATCCTAGATATTTATAGGCATCTGTTTTTTCCATCGCTTTTATGTAGTTGCTGTGGTTCTCCAATATGTAATCTTGTTGTTTAGTGTGTTTTCCGTTGACTATGCTATTTTTCTTACATTTGCCTGTTCCAAAAGCCATATTTATATCATTGCTGAATACTTCTCTTATCTTTAGTACTTTGTTGAGTTGTTGATTTGTTGCTGCCAGTAATATTAGATCATCCATGTATATCAAATGTGTGATTTTGTGTTGGTATGTTTCAGTAATATTATATCCATAATTTGTATTATTTAGCATGTTGGATAGTGGGTGTGGGGCAAGGCAGAACCAGAAAGGAGTTAATGAGTCTCCTTGGTATATTCCACACTTAATCTGTATTGGCTGTGATGTGATATTATTTGAATTTGTTTGGATATTAAGTGTGGTTTTACAATTTTTCATTACTATGTTTAGGGACTGTGTCAATTTAGGATCTACTTTGTATATTTCCAATATTTGTAGTAACCATGAGTGGAGTACACTATCAAAAGGTTTTTGGTAATCAATGTATGCGTAGTGTAACGACCTTTGTTTAGTTTTAGCTTTATACATCACCTCTGCATCTATTATCAATTGCTCTTTACATCCTCGTGCTCCTTTGCAGCAGCCTTTTTGTTCTTCATTTATAATTTTGTTCTGTGTTGTACATGTCATTAATTTCTGTGTAATGACTGAAGTTAATATTTTGTATATTGTTGGTAGGCATGTTATGGGGCGATATTTTGATGGGTTTGTTGCGTCTGATTGATTTTAGGTTCCAGATAAGTTATTCCTTGTGTAAGTGTACCAGGGACTGTGTATGGGTCTGCAATGTAACTGTTAAACAATTTAGTTAGATGTGAATGTGTTGAGGTGAACTTCTTTAGCCAGAAATTTGCTATTTTATCTTTTCCAGGGCTTTCCAACTGTGTATAGAATTAATTGCTTTGGTGACTTCATGTTGCAAAATTATAACTTCAGGCATTTGTGGTATCATCTTGTATGTGTCTGTTTCTGATTGTATCCACAGTGCATGTCTGTTATTTTGTGCAGGGTTTGACCATATGTTGCTCCAGAAGTGTTCCATGTCTGTTATGTTTGGTGGATTGACTATTTTAATGTGTGTGTTAGCTATTGTCTGATAAAATTTCTTTTGGTTTGTGTTGAATGTTTGGTTTTGTTTCCTTCTATTGTCATTTTTATTGTATCTTCTAAGTCGTTTGGCCAATGCTTGTAATTTCTGCTTCTTTTCGTCTAATTGCTTTATCGCTTCTTGTTGTGAGATTTTACCTAACCTTTTCCGTTTTTTGTCTGATATTTCATTTCTTATAAATTGTGTTAGCTGTCCGATATCTTTTCTCAGTTTTTCTATTCTGATCTGTAGCCTGTGTTGCCATGCTGGTTTTGTGGGTTTCTTCTGTGTGTTGGTTGGTCCTGATCTCTGCCTAGTGTGGATATTTAGTGTAGTGAGTGCTCCTATATAAACCAGTAGTTGTAACTCTTCCATAGTTGTATTTTCATTTATTTTTTGTGTATGATTGTGTTGATAGTTGTTATTGTTGTTTCGACTTGTGGGTTATTTGGTGATCTATGCAAGAATGGTCTAAAGTCTGTATTTGTGTCTTTGTATTCTCTATATGTCAGCTGAAATTTTTCTTCTATATCTAACATGTGTGTCACTTCGTGTTCTATTTGTGCTTGTTCTGGTGACTGTCGTAAGATTTCGTTTTCCTCAGATTGTTTAATTGATGCGTGTTGTTCTTTGTTTGTTTGCTCTGGGATGTTCAAGTCCATTACTATATTTTCTTCTTCTTCTGATTGCACATTATTTTGTTCCAATATTTGTTGTACTTGTTGTCTGATGTTTTCTCATTCTGACTGGGGTATCCTGTTATTTTTGATTATTACACGGATCTGATCAGCTTGTCGTTGTTCTGTTAAAAATTTTAGTTCTGGGTATCTGGTAATAAATGTTGTGTATACTTGTGATCTGTATCCAGTTGTGTTGGTTCCTAAGTTTGTTACTTGATGCAGTAGTTGACTCCAGCCGCGTCTCCAGTACGACTGAAATGTTGTCTTCAGTATCCAGAGTTATCCCGAAAAAAAGGCAGTTTGTCTGATAGAGCCTGTGCCACCAGGAAACTCTAAAGGGCGTTCTCATCATATTATGAAGTAAGGGGATCTGTTCTCTGCTCACCATATTCGGGTTTCTAAGTGAAAATACCTCGAAATCGGCCCTTCGCCTTTGCCGGTAACGATCCCAGTTGCTACTCTGGAGTCCTCTTTCACTGCTTCAATTCCGGCAGCGGCCCGTGTCGTTTCTCTACGTACCGACCCCCTTCTGGTTTGTTAATTTTTTCTTTTGCTTCCTTCTCTGTGTAGAGGAGAGTTGGAACATGGGGGAGCGTCCGTAGGGAGGATTGTGGACAATCATTGTACTAACGATTTCGACGAGATAATGCTTGAATAAGCTGCCCCTAACCCAACTGTATCTTCGAGGTAGGTGGACGATACCTTCGCAATGTTGCTCCATGAAGAAGATAAATTGGTCAAATGGCTCCAAGCACTATGGGACCTAACACCTGAGCTCATCAGTCCCCTAGACTTAGAACTACTTAAACCAACTAAATATTGATTATCCTTCATTATTTAAAAAATATGACTTACTATTTTTTAATTTACAATTTAAGTGCGTGTCACACTTTGAGGTGCGTGTTTTCTGAGTCGGCCGCTGTGGCCGAACGGTTCTAGGCGATTCAGTTTGGAACCACGCTGCTGCTACAGTCGCAGGTTCGAATCCTGCTTCGGGCATGGATGTGCGTGATGTCCTTATATTAGTTAGGTTTAGGTAGCTCTAAGTCTAGGGGACTGATGACCTCAGATGTTAAGACCCAAAGTACTTAGAGCCTTTTGAACCATGGGAGAGCAGAGAACCCTTTGGTGCCTTATTTCATCTTGGGTAACGTTTATCTAATTCCATCACCGTAAGTGAGTGTCCGTGGCTGTGAGGGACTGTTACGAAGTGCACTGCGCCCCTTGGGACCAACTGACAAGGGAACTCCGCGTCGCACACCCCTCAGATCTGGCCGTAAGATGGCCCAGTGGGTAGTCCGACAAAAACTGAACACAAATCAAGCATGAAAACAGGAAGAAGGTGTAGTGAACTGTAAAAAAAGAAGCAAATAGAAAAAGTGAACGGTACAAGTTAGTTATGTGCAGCATTGAGCATGCTTAAGTAGCGATGGTGTCGTAGTTATGTGGTTAGACAGTTGGAATGTGAAAGTAGAAACCCAGGTTCAAATATCGCTAATGTGCTGTTTTTTTTCACAAAATGATGAATTTCCCGTTCTGTTAGTGACGTGTCTGTTCGCTGTAGTCAGGTTTTTGTCTGTGTCTTGGTATAATGCCCGTTTGTATCGGCGAGGTGATAGACACGACCTCCAGACGTATGTGCCTCCTAGTTGTTCTACATAAATGCCGCATGTTATGACTCTTGCATTCCGTTTTGGAAGTTTTGACCATCGAATTCCTTTGTTGTAGCACAGTTCAGATCCCCTTATTTGTGTTCATTTCTGTGAAAGGCCGATGCGACATCTCGTCTGCTGTCACTATTCATGTCATTTACTTGCGGCAGTAATATATTCTTACTACATTACATAATCTATAACCAAAGTATCGTATAACGAATACCAACACTACAGGAAGAGACAAGACACATCAACCACCGGACGGACACTTAATAATTTTGTGAGAAACAATTTCTGGTACGACCGAGACTTGGATACGGATTTCCCCTTCACAGTTCAACACCGTGACAACATAACCACGACTCCGTACCTGCATAATGATCCTCGATGCTCCACATTTTGAGCATGGACATTTCGCTTTTTCTATTTTGCTTCTTTTTTCGTAGTTCAGTTGACCTCCTTCCTGTTTTCAGGCTTGATCCGAGTTCAGTTTTTGACAGGCCATCTTACTACTAAATCTGGGAGTGATGCGGAGGGGAATTTCTCTTGAGAGGACCACACTACTGATTAGTATTGGCTACAAGGTCATAAAAACGCAAAGACCGTTACGCGGACCCTAGACGGTCAATGATATTGACAATATTTCCCGGATTTCTACATTGAACGCCGAGGAGTGAAATTGAGACACTACCCAGTAATATTGAGAACATCAAAATATATTGGCCTCTCTGGAAATATTGTGCCGTACTTGGGCAGTGTCTTGCTTGGTACCCAGACGAGAGAAGTTCGGTTACATTAGGTTTGTTCTTGTGTGGAAAACGTGTTCAAAACAATACGAAAGAGCATTGTTATTGTAGCGTATCTAAATGTATCAATCATTGTCGCAATTGTGGGATGTTAGGGCAATGATCCGAAAACCGAAAGTGTTAAGAGTGAGATGAATCGTATAATTTGTTGCTCAGAAAATACAGGGAATGGCCATGAACAAAAACGTTCCAAAACATTCAGTTGACGCAAAATTATGTATAAAAGGATACACAGATAATTATCTGTGTGTTTATGCCTCCATTACTTACATAAATAGAATCCTTAATGCACGTGTTTATGGATGAAATGTTTACATAACTATGTGTCAAATACTGTGAGGTAAAAGTGTACGTATAAATTTCAAGTCTTCGAAAGAACTAACAGTAGTAACGTATCGTATTGTAATAGATAAGCGCTGACGTGGCGGAACAGCGTCTCTCAGTATGTTACTTTACTTTTTTAATGACGGGGAGGAGGGGGTGGGGGCATGTGCCTATGTATGGTGACGCCAGTGTATGGGGACAACCATTTCCAGTAGTTCATCATATGTTGCACCAGCAACACACAGTAGTTATAATCTTGTTCGTTTTCGTTCAACCTTAATTCTCTCAACCAGTCATCTTTGACGCTTCTTGAACCAATTTTTCATTCAGCTATATTCGTGCTTGCGACAAAACAGCGCTATTATCACAGCAGTAGCGTCTTTATCGTGCAGCATTCCAAAATGGTTCAAATGGCTCTGAGCACTATGGGAGTTAATTTCTGAGGTCATAAGTCCTCTAGAACATAGAACCACTTAAGCCTAACCAACCTAAGGACATCACACACATCCATGCCCGAGGCAGGATTCGAACGTGCTACAGTATCAGCAGCGCTGTTCCGGACTGTAGCGCCTAGACCCACTCGGCCACATAGGCCGGCTAGCATTCCGTATTATTCCACAATACTATTGACATAATTACTGAGCAGTCTTGGAAGAACGTCAATAATATTAGTGTTATCATGCAATATTATTGACACTTCAGGGGTTCCATTACAGCGATGAGCTCATCACATGCCCTTCCATGTGTCGCATCCGATGACACCACTGATGGAAGATGACACGGGGCGGCGATCGAGGCCAGAACGCGGAATTTTAATTTTAACATTTAGGTGCCAGTTATGTGAGTTATTTCTCGTAAGATTCCTATTAAGAAACTTTCCAGCCCTATTGGTAACTTGATATCTATGTTGGAGGATGTGATATTGTCCCTGCCATTGACATGATAACAGAGGGACACCTCCCAAAATGCTCAGTCAGGTTATACCGGATTTTAGCATTTTGCTTAAAGCACTTGAAGTTTACTTCTGTTTATCTAGTCTAATTCCTTTTTCCGTCCACATTATGTAACAGATGTTGCAAGATCTTCTCGCTGAGTTGCCTTAATGGCTGTCTTGTGTGTCCTACACAGCCCAGTATAGTGTTGTAGTGCAATGTATTTGTAAGCACAAACTTTAACGCGATAATGCACTCGATTTCGACCAACTAGCAGTTAGTCGTAACTGGCGCTTTTGTACAGGCGTGATGTCTGTATTGGTGTAGATGGTGTTATCTGGAGTACTCGGGCATAATCGGCAAGCTAACCTCAGGGTCCTCCTCTCGACTGAGAGTATTTGGTAGGTGTTTGTCTTACTCCAGATGCGCAATGGCTCCCTTCGTGCTAGAACTTCTTTCACGCCCCGGATATAATGTACTTGATGTGTGTATATCGGGACATCGATTCATTTATGATCAGACCTTGATATTGTACATTGCCTATTATCTGTGTGTGTGTGTGTGTGTGTGTGTGTGTGTGTGTGTGTGTGTGTGTGTGTGTATGAGTGTGTGTGTGTGTGTGTGTGTGTGTGTGTGTGTGTGTGTGTGTGTGTGTGTGTGTGTGTGCGCGCGCGCGCGCGCGCTTCTCTCTGTCTTATTTATGTAGACTGTCTAAGCCCTCACGGTATTAAATTTTAAAAGTAAATTAAACAATCTTTATAGGTGGTGCAAATTTATAGTGGAAGGCTACATGAAATATACAACACAGGGAACTAAACCTTTTTAACAGCCATGGACAACATATTTTTGGTATGGCGTAGTAGTAGTGCAGAAGGCTTGTGTTCCAATACACAGATTTCTCATTCGGTCACCCTGACCAGGATGGCAGGAGAGGACTAGCGGGCAAATTTTATGAAGAACTTAGTTAAGTATGTGGAAACCAGAGACAACATCCATCGCAAGATCAACGTGTTTTAACAAGCAAAATGTGGATAAGTTTTACTTAGTTTTAAAAGAAGTGCGGGAAAAATGTAAATTTCCAGCATCTGCTGTTGATAACGCAGATAAGTCTGTCCAGTGTGCCTAATAAGCTACCAAAAGTGATTTCACCCACGGAAATTAAAGAGGTCCTGAAATCGTATCAGTAGAAAGAGGGAGAAACGTTACTATCATTTCTTGCATTAACGCTACTGGATATAACTTGCCGATTTTTCTCGTGTTTGCACAAAAACTGATACCACCTCACCTTGAGGAAAGGGCACCCCCAGTAACCGTCGGAAATTGCAGTGATAATGGGTGGCGCAATGGATCAACATTTGTCTTGTTTTTGAAACACTCGAATGTTCATGTAAGACCCACTAATGAATACCATATCCTGTCGCTTGATGACAATCATAAAACACACAACACTGGAGGCCGTCAACATTTGCAGAGAAAATCGTATCGTCGTGGTTGGATATCCACTGCAAAAGTACCCATCGTCTTCAGCCGTTGGATGTTTCATGTTTTGGTCCCCTAAAGACATATTACAGTTACAGTTAAAATTGTGATACCTTCATGGTCAATCACAAAGGACAATCCATTACTGGCACAAAAGGTTGCTGAAGTAATGAGGACTGCTTATTTCAAAGTAGCTATTTCAGAAGTGGACTTAATGGTATCAAAGCATGTAGCATCGAACTCTTCGACCCAAAAACCAAAGATTCTGTTCTTGTTAAAGCCAACTCCAAAACTGGAAGTGATCCTGCCCCGATTGCAGCATCGGAAGGCCTGCTCACATGAACTCCTGGTGATCATCAGGCAAACCAAAATGAAACACCCGGACCTTAACAAACTGTGCTTCCACTAAGCCAAAAGAGTGCCGAAGTATTTTTGACTTTAAATCATTGCCTACAGAAAGATAAAAAGAACTAAGAATACGAGCAGTAATACAGTGCATTGACGGTCTGTCGTGGAGGAACGTAATGCGTTAGGATAACAACAGCACAGTCGTACACGACAATCACCATAACTTTCACCATACTGGGGCTCTGGATGATCACCTGCGACTAGCTTTTCGAAAGAAGCGGCGACGCTTTCCGCGCAACCCACCCATCATCTTGCGCGGGCGCATACAGCGTAAGCTGCGGCTGCTCTGTTCGGTCGATGGGACTGGGACGTACTCTACTATCCACCATACTCTCCGGACTGACATAACCCTCGTACATGAAAAATTATGATATAAATGGATGGAAGCAACAATAAACAAACGCCTAGTTCGTAAATATCATTAAGCAGACTCCAGGTAAACAATCCCCCACAAAACAAGGATACAACCATAGACCCGATACTCAATGGCTCAGAAATGGTATACCACTTCAGTTTGAAATGCTTCTGCTCCCCCCCCCCCCCCCCCAAAACTTAATTCATTGGTACATAAACCTGATGCCATCAAGCCTTGTCCAAAGAGGCAGCCATGTAACGACGCTGGTATCGATATAGTCACTCTATTGCATAGCTCTTTGGCGTAGCTGGACATGTGACATGTCTCGTGGGAGACGTTTTGGTTTGCTGTGGCCAATTATACAGCTTGAGGAATGGATTTGTTTCGAACTCGGTATGGTTGGATGGCAGTTACTCGGGGCTTCGATTGAATCACTTGCCTTGCTTCCAGCCGAACTGCACGCTCTGGGTGGCATATTTCTGTTGTTTATGCTGCCACTCGGAGGCGGTAAGTCGCCGAACATGTAACTAAGTTCTGCGAGGACAAAAGCACCTTGCTTTCGCCAGGTTAGGAGCTTGTAATTACATTAAATGACGACGTTTCTGCTATCTGCTAGGTATGGATGTTTACAAAGGAGTGTATAACGTTGTACTCTAGAGAATTAAAAGTAATCTCATGTCCACACATTCTAATTTTGCCTACGATTTGTACTAATGCGCTTGCGCGGGTTAGGTGTTTATTGGTCAACTTTAGCCCTGAACTAGGTACCTGTCTCGGTTTCGAACGATTACTGCTTCGTATCTGTGGCGGACATCTTGTTTGGTCTAGGTGTAATGAGAAATATGCACAAACGTTCCTCGTGAATCAAACAGTATCAGCATCTGTACAGTAGTTTCTGAGGTTACTGCCTTCACGAACAGACAGAAAAACGCAATTGAGTACAACCCTGAGTTAAGGCTATATTAATGGGGCGTTTATACTGCTGGTCAGCGCATTGCTCTGGAACAAATTAATTATAAATTATATACACAAACCTTTCATGAATCGGTCCATCTACTAGTGAAAACTGTGTAAAAGTCCCTGCAGTACATCCTGAGATCAATATTCACATACAGACAGAAAAAAGTGATGAGAGATTTTAATTTACATTATGTGTATACGGACAAAGCGATTAATTCCTGGCCCCTAAGATCCGAGAACGACCGGATGCCACTGTCCCACATCCCAGCTTCCATTACTTGGACAACATAGTAGAAACAGGACGTATTCAGTGCTCAGCAACGCCTATGGATCCACCTCCGTGTTGTTAACCAGCATAGCTTCCATACCAACTTCTCCTTTGACGAACAACTCCTGTACCTCACCCATCTCCTAACCCACCAGGTCAATACCGAAATATCTGGTATCTTTTTCTTTTTCGACCTTGAGAAGGTGCATGGCCGCGAGTGGCATTTCAGTCTCCACTTCAAAGTACAGACTCCTGCATTTCCAATTATGTATGTCCGCCTTATTGCGCCTTTCCTATCTAATTACCCATCCTTTGCCACTGTTAACAATACCAACTCCCATACCTTCCACCCCACTGCAGACGTGCGCCAAGGCTCCGTCCTCTCTCCTCTCAGTTGTCTTCTCCACACTGCTGATATGTCTAAACCACTTCTGCCAATCCACCTCCTTCAATATGTTGATGAACTGCTTTCTCGCCTTCTGACCTACACTCCAGCAACCCCAATGATCCCTCAAAATCCTTCTAAATACGTTTACCTACTGATGAGACCAATGGCTCCTCGAGATCAACCCTTCCGAAACCCAGACAATAATTACAGGATGAATTTCCAGCAGCTACCATCTCCATGGCTTTTACCTCATTATTCACAACCTCCCTGTCCAATTACCTAACACACTAAACTGCCTCGGACTAATCGCATCTACTTACTGTTAATGACGAAGTCAACAGTAGCTTAAAAGTACTAAAGCTAGTAACTGGTCGAACTTGGGGTTTGCACGCTACCACTATCGTCCATAACTATAAAACTTTGATGCTCTCCGCCCTCCCGTATGCAAAAGTAGCATGTATATCCGTTCCACCTAAGCTCTACCAATCCCTCCAAATCATTGAACGTCGTGCCCTCTGCCTTGCTTTCCTCATCAGCTTCCTCTCCAACACCGAAATCCTCTACCACCACGGCAAATTCCCACAGCTCCTCACCAACACTGAATGCCTCTGTACATTCCAATCTATAAGCAAACTAGATTCCAATCGAACCACGGTATCCACTCTGATCACCAACTGCCGTGCGCTGACGCATCTTTGCAAACACATCCCACCATTCCCACGCCTACACATGCTCCATATGCCACCCCAACGCATCTTCAGCCGACTTCGTCTCCCAGACAATGAAGTCCGTCCCGCGCTCATCACAACAGCGAACTTGATTTAGGCTAGCCACACCAAGAGCATTATGAATCACCGCCAGAGCCTTTCTGGATACTAAAACAGCCATCCAGAATTTCTGCGCATGTGGCAAGGTGTACCAGGATTGAAACCCCTTCTTTGACAACCATTAATTAGCAAATCGGATCACTCGATGGAAGATGCAGCTGTTGACGATAAAGTGCTAGAAGAACAGGCAGTGCAAGGCTGCAGCGGGGCGGATTTCGTCGATGTTCGGAACAGATTCATAGCTGGTGGCGGAACACAAGTGCTCATTTCACTGCACAGCAGACGGAGCCAGCTTCGTTTAGGAGGCACCACAGTCGACTGCCCACAGCGCCGCCAAACACCGTGGGCGGGAGTAAAAATCTCTCACAACACTGACGATGTTTTGAGTCGGCACACTGTTGTGTTGTCGCCCTATCACTGAATTCTGTACATTTTTTTAGGAAAGGTTCGATACACCTTAGCTTCGTTAGATGCAGGCCTAACAGTTCAGTTTGTTTCTGATTCTCTGATGTGAGTAGTGTTTTGTCAATATTTAGTGTGCTTCGTAGATCTTTAAGTTATCAGCTGTTGGTTTCTTTGATAGAAGTGCCGTGAAAACCAGACTGCGAAGAGGACCATTTTGGCTCTTCCTAGATAAAGAATGTCTGTTGTTTTGACTTGTCAATACAGGAAGGATAGGGGGGAAGAGTTGTAGGCACTGTTGGACGATGAGTTAGTTACATAAGAAAAAGCAAAAATATACAAACCTCTTGCAAACACAGATCTGAACAGCATACACGTTCGGAGTGATCACTAGCCCCCGGAGCTACAATAGTGTAACAAAAAAGTGGTACTTCTGACTTGGAAAGAAGAAACAATTGTTTCAAAGTCTTCCACAAAAACTGAAGCAGTTTGCACCAGGACCTTGAATTAAAATAGCCATAAATCTGTTGTGCTTGTAAAGTGTCTAACATTTTCCCAGCATGCCCATCAAATAAATTAAAGTAGGAATCAGCTAATCTCCATCACTATTATTCATGATAACAAATATGCTGTAGTACGTGAGACGACAACGAAGGTGAAATAAAATCTGACGCATGCAATGGTGTTAATCCCTTTCCAACTAAATTATAAGTCAAAGGGAACATTTATTTATATGTTATGGCTGAGTCTATGTAATGTACGAGGGTCATCCAATAAATAAAAAGACAAAATGGGCAAAACTGATAGCAGGGCAAGTTTGGTACTTTTATGGCTTTAATCTGGAATCACTGGGATGACCCCTGATCAGCTAATGTATCAACATTGTTTCGTTTATAACCTCAAAAATACATTTCAAGATGGCGAGTCCGCTTGAAATGTCCACATTGGTTGAAAACGTTCTGTTGTTCGCTTTTTTACTTGCTGAATGCAAGAAACCATTGAATATAGAGGGTCGTCTGTTGATAGTGACCGGGCCAAATATCTTACGAAGTAAGCGTCAAACGAAAAAACTACAAAGAACTAAATTAGTTTCGCTTAAAGGAGGAAACCAGGTGGCGTTACGGTTAACCCGCTAGATGGCGCTGCCATAGGTCAAACGGATATCAACTACTTTATTTTAAATAGGAACCCCAATTTTTTATTACATATTCGTGTAGAATGTAAAGAAATATGAATCTGTTAGTTCGACCACTTTTTTCGCTTTGCGATAGATGACGCTGCAATGGTCACAAACATATAAGTACGTGGTATCAAATAACATTCCGCCAGTGCGAACTGTATTTGCTTCGTGATAAAATACCCGTTTTAAAATGTACCGTTTACCAACTGCGGGAAAGGTCGATAACGTGTTGATGTATGGCTATTGTGATCAAAATGCCCAACGGGCGTGTCCTGTGTATGCTGCTCGGTATCCTGGACATCATCATCCAAGTGTCCGGACCGTTCGCCGGATAGTTACGTTATTTAAGGAAACAGTAAGTGTTCAGCCATATGTGAAACGTCAGCGACGACCTGCAACAAATGATGATGCCCAAGTAGGTGCTTTAGCTGCTGTCGCGGCTAATCCACACATCAGTAGCAGAGAAATTGCGCGAGAATAGGGAATCTCAAAAACGTCGGTGCTGAGAATGCTACATCAACATCGATTGCACCCGTACCATATTTCTATGCACCAGGAATTGCATGGCGACGACTTTGAACGTCGTGTACAGTTCTGCCACTGGGCACAAGACAAATTACGGAACGATACAGTTTTATTGTACGCGTTATATTTAGCGACGAAGCGCCATTCACCAACAGCGGTAACGTGAACCGGCATAATATCGGAAAATCCACAATGGCTGCGACAAGTTGAACATCAGCGAACTTGGTGGGTTAATGTATAGTGCCGCATTATGGGAGGAAGGCAATTTAAATGGTGCAATGTATGCTGATTTCCTACATAATGTTCTACAAGACGTTCACTGCATGACAGAATGGCGATGTACTTCCAACATGATGGATGTCCGGCACAAAGCTCGCGTGCGGTTGAAGCGGTATTGCATACCATATTTCATGACAGGTGGATTGGTCGTCGAAGCACCGTACCATGACCCGCACGTTCACCGGATCTGAGGTCCCCGGATTTCTTTCTGTGGGGAAAGTTGAAGGATATTTTCTATCGTGATCCACCGACAACGCCTGACAACATGCGTCAGCGCATTGTCGGTGCATCTGCGAACATTACGGAAAGCGAAATACTCGCTGTTGAGAAGAATGCCGTTACACGTATTGCCAAATGCATTGAGGTTGACGGACATCATTTTGAGCATTTATTGCATTAGTGTGGTATTTACAGGTAATCACGCTGTAACAGCATGCGTTCTCAGAAATGATAAGTTCACAAAGGTACATGTATCACATTGAACAACCGAAATAAAATGTTGAAACGTACATACGTACTGTATTTTAATTTAAAAAAACCCGTACATGTATCACATTGGAACAACCGAAATAAAATGTTGAAACGTAGCTACGTACTGTATTTTAATTTTAAAAACCTACATGTTTCCAACTGTTAGTCTAAAATTGTGAGCCAGATGTTTGTGACTATTACAGCGCCATCTACCACAAAGCGAAAAAAGTGGTCCAACTAAAACATTCATATTTCTTTACGTACTACACGAATATGTAATAAATAATGGGGTTCCTATTTTTAAAAAACGCAGTTGATATGCGTTTGATCTATTTCAGCGCCATCTAGCGGGCCAAGCATAGCGCCATCTGGTTTCCCCCTTCAAGCTAGGTGAGTTTCGTTCTTTGTAGTTTTTTCGTTTGTTGCATATTTCGTGAGATATTTGGCCCCGTCACTATCAATGGACCACCCAGTATAATTACTGGGTGTATGCTGAAGATCTTGGTTTTAACGAAACATGTGTTCTACTTAGTCTCCCCCCCCCCCCCCCAATCCCCTTCCCAAGTCCAACGCACAACACGTTTACGCAACCAGGTAAAATGTCAGAAAAGTTCTTCTTCGGGATGTTGTTCAACTAGCGCGTCACGTTTGCTTGAATGTCAGCTTCGTCATCAAAGTCCAATCACCTTTGATCATTGATTCTAAAAAAAAAAGAAAGAAGCATACCAATGTTGCATTACAATTACAATCAAGTCATCAAGTCGTGGCAGGCGTCCAGCCTATCGCTGGATTTGTTCGAAAGTCAAGACGTGCGGAACAAACTTTGCACACACTTTTTTCAAAACATTGTGCAGAATGTCTCAAATACTTGGTTTGCAAACGTTGCTCCACTGCTATTTGTGACACTATAACGTCGATACACTATGGCAGCGCATCCACTACATAACACTACGGGCTCACAACTGATTCGTCGAATGCTCAAATGTTATTTACAACTGTTAGTTCAAGCTGCCTCTGTAGTTACTGTGGTGACGTCTCTTATATGCAGGCATAAAATCAGTCTTATAACTTTCTATACAGATGGTGTAACAAAGCTGTTTCCCATACAACATATTTAAGTATGTTTCACGTAATGTGGCAGATGTAGTTTGGTTAATATGGGACATACAGCTTCCGTTAGTACTGGAATTCACACAGGGTTCATAAAAAAGTCTCTGTGAATTTAAAAAGATAATTCGGCAAATTCAAGACTTGATTTATGTACCTGTCTTTCAAACCTTTCATCTCGTTGACTCTCCTGGAGGTTCATATCCAGGGCACCCATTTTTCAGTTTGCTTGCTTCTTATTTTGACAATGAAAAACTTAAATTGACTATTTTTCGTAACATTTTTGTTGAATTCACACTTCCAAACATAGATGATAACATTGACATACTTTTAAAAACGGCGTCAGTGTTGCGAAGTTTGTTTCACAACTGGATATGTAATACATGTGTAAGAAACAGTCTGTGTCTCAGACTGTACCTAACACACGTTGCGTACCAACAGCTGGACAAGGTTTTCCTTAAACAGTGGCTCGTGATGTCATTGGTAGATCGTCAAACGGGTCGTACGCCATAATGCTAATATTATTTTTTATTAATTTAGTATCTCTACGTGGTTAGTTTAGGCTGAAGGCCAATTGCGGTTAGAGGAATTACAATAAAATGGGAATGCCTCACGGAGTCCAAATCTGCCATGCGTGTGTTCGTGCTATGCGATACTCAATAGGAAGTATGGCAGGATAGTAGAGCTGAAAATATCAAAAATACTTTAGCATAATATTATCAAATTACACGATGAATGGCATGTGACAATCGTGTCTATGAATCGATAGCATTATATAATAACTTGGATTCCGATTTTATGAGGACAAACAACAGTCGTCGATGTTTTCATACCGATGCTTAAATCAACTGATACCAATTAAAAGATCGTCTTGTGTGAAAACTAGCTGTCTGAATCGAAGTAGTTCAGTTTATTTAGTAGGCTGTTTCAGAGAAGTATTTAAAATAAATGTTGTGGTGCTCTCATGTCAGGTTTTATGGGATCAGCTCACAGAAGCTTTTCCCTGCAAACCTGTTACTTCATAAAGGCTGGGTCTGCGGAGGTTTAACACTATAGGAGCACTGACATGCCCCGCTAACTGCCGCTCGCAGGTAAACACTTCTGTCCGATAGGATGCGACATGTCCGCCTTTCATGGCAGGTGTCTAAAATATTTCGCTGTTCTGCTCATGCCAGCCATGGCAAAAAAGACCACATAGACCCGAAAATACCCATGCTTGGGATGCAGCCCCCTATGCAGAAACTGGCATTGGAATGACCACTGACGGAGGCAACACCGACGCCACCGTCTCCCCCAAGAGGGTGGAAAAACATGCGAGCTGAGGCAATGGCAAGATCCACCAGTGGCGGCGGTTTGAGGCCACCTCCATCTAGAAAGGTGGAGAAGGGACGGAAGGGGAAGTGACAGGGGCAGGTGCAGGTCGAAATTTATGACCTTCACCCCAGTGGGCGTAAGGGCGAGCCGGACTGAGGTCTGAGGCTGCCGGCTCCTCCAGGAGCAATGTCGCACTAATTCCTGCTGATCAACTCACTGGAAAGCCACAATAGTGACGCTCCAACAGGGAGTAACAGGTTGGTATGACGAGTCAGCTGCTCCCTACCAACATCCTCCCTAAACAATTGCCAATCTCTCTGGCTCACCGTGACAACTGGCAGCCATCGTAGCCACCGGACGAAGCAACGGCCCTGACGCCGGACTCAAGGACAGAAATGAAGCAGGCTACAGTTGTCTGTGACACGCAAGTCGGGGTGCAACAAATTCGCAGCTGACACCACTCTGTGGTGCACTTGCTGACTGGCATCAACGAGTGTGTAGCCAGAAAACTCGATAATGCATTGATGCAGAATGAGGCAAGCATGGACTACTTCATCTGGGTCATTAATGTATGCACAAAGCACTCCGCCTTCGAATTACAAGTTAGGTGAAACAGAGGGGCAGTTAGATGCTGGAATTCACTGCTGCTGCAAAAATCTTGAAACTCCCATTACAGAAATTGCCTACCATTATCCGACATGAGGGTCCTAGGAGATCCCGCAATGGCAAACAAAACTGACAATGTTCGACTGTTGGCAGTTGATGATGTGAACGACAGCATCGCTACAAATTGCAAATTCAACAATGCATTGACCAGCACAGAACACATGCTGCCTAAAAATGGACCCTGTTCCAGTTGTGTTCCATTACAAACAAAAGAGAGAACTGGCATAGCAGAGTGGCTTGGTACTGTGCAAAAGCCCTGAAAGCCAGCACCAGATGTTCGAAGTCACAGTCCATAGACGTGATATAGCGCTAATGCCTTCATCCAAGTCATACCCCAATGAGATACTTCCAACAACTGCACGATGTGTGGATGCAATGCCGTGGGAACAACCACGCGACAGCACTCCTCTCTGTGGCGAGCATAAGGATCTCTGGACAACGTTGAGTCGAGTATGTAGGAGAAAAAACGTAGACCACACAGGATGTGCAGCAGAAGAGAGACGCTACAGTCAACCCATTTGGACCACTGAAACGACTTTCCAGAAAAGCGTGTCAGTAGCCACCTGTGAGTAGTTCAATTGCACATTGAAAAACGTCTTTAATGCATAAGCAATGGGCTGTTTGGTGCCATCCAGATTCCGATGGGACAGGGCAGCATCATAAGTCAGAGTCAAAGCTTTACATCATGTAAAGAAAGCCAGACAGGGAGCAAACACAAACTTTGCCCGAGAGACTGAGAAGCCCATTGGCAATCAGTAGACCAGGTCAACTTAGCGCCCATCTGCTGAAGTTGGTTAATAGGCTGGCAGACGTGTGCAGCCTGGAGAATGAACTGACCATAATACGAAACGTTACCCAAAAAGGCTTGAAGCGCCTTCAGATTCTTTTGCGCTGGTAGTTTGGTAACTAACTTGTTGCGGTAGCTATGGGGACAAGACTATCTTTACTAAGAAGATGAAAAAATGCATCTTCTGGGAGAAAAAAGTGTACTTTTCCATCTTGCAACGAATGTCATTCTCTGGGACTCACTGGAAAACCGACTGAAGGTCCCATAAATGCTCCTCCCGTGGAGGGACTATGATCCAGATGTCATGAAGGTAATATCGTTCGTAAATTCCTGTCGCAGACGAAGTTCCAAAAGGCAACCTCTTAAACTGGTTAAGTTCAAAGAAGCCTTTGAGGAACATGAAAGTCCTAGAAACTGCATTAAGCAGCAACTGCAGGTAAGCATCGCGCAAGTTGGATGTGGGAAAAATATTGCCTCCCAACAACTTCACCAACAACTCTGGCCTGCCACAGACTGGGATATGAATCCACATGTTGCACATTGATTGTCGGTTTAAAATTGCTGTAAAGGCTCTTGAGTCCTTCACCACCATGAGGGGGTGGCCCACTAATTCGACAAAACAGGAGAACCAATACCCTGACACTGCCAAATATGCAACTCAGAATAACGCTGAAGACCTGAAAATCACCGTGGAAAGACGAGCGACACCAAAATCCTGTTGCACTGACCTTATCAATGGCGACAACACGCTGTGGCAAAGCTACCTGAGGCACCCTGCAAGGCACTGGGGGGCTTTTGACTATGCACGTGTTACTGCATCACCTGCCAATTATCAGAAAGGACGTCGTGAACCTCCTCTGTGCGCTCATGCAATTCTGTAGTTTGGGCAATGTTTGGATAATGATGGGTCCGACAAGGTCAACACCCTAGTCTAAACCTGGAGATCAGGAGCTAACCGGACAATTGCGTCCCGAATTAACGAGTCTGCAAAAGAGACAGCTCATTTGGGACACTCAAAACGACATTTCCGTGAGAGCTTTTGCAAATCGGTGAACCAGGCTGTGTACGACTGCCTTGGGCGCTTGTGTTGCTGCTTAAAATGCAGCCGCGCCGCTACCACCTGCATCTGATGGACAAAATACTGTGTGAGCAAACTACAAAGCTCATCAAAGGAAAGCTTCTCGGGCTCAGTGGAGGGCTTCAAATTTTGAACAACTTTATATGAACCAGCGCTGCTGGCTAGCAACAACAAGGCAGCCTTATGAACAGAATCGACGATCCGCTTTACCTGTAGGATGAACCAACACAGATAATTTTCCCACTTTTCCGCCGACTCATCGAAACTGGCAAACGGTATCGGAGAAACAGGATAAACAAATACTCAGCGGGTGGGTGACACCGCACCACTGTGGCAACGTCGCGAAGTAAGTCCGCTTTCTGGGTTACCACCACTCCCACCTGCTTCTTTTGTTGTTGCTGCTACTTCTCTACCCGCAATTGTTCCTGCCTGCATTGCAGAAACGCCAGGCCAATTGGTTGGTCAAAGTGAATATTATGGAAATGGGGAGACAAAAAGAAGGAAAAATAGGGGAGTCACGCGAGTAAGAACGTCCTTCGTCGCCACTTCATTGTGTGCAGAAGGCGTGACGACGCCGCTACTCAACATCGTTGGCATGGAAGCTTCACAGGGTGGCGGTGACTCGGTATAACAGAAACCCTAGAGTGGAACGAACTCGTCGTGCGAATTGAAGTACGGGGTGTGGAGCGACCATAATATTCAGCATCCGGCTGGAGCGGAAAGCTAAAGAAACCTCTCGGCACGAAACTCTTAGACTGAGTACCTGGCGGTTTAAGTCCGAACTGGCCTGCTACTCTATTAGCGCTCGCAAGTAAACATTTCCGTCAGCGGGCCTGCCAACATGGTGCAATGCATGCGCCCTCCATGCCAGGTGTCTGAACTACTCCGCTGTTCTACCCACGGCAGTCCATCTGACTCCACCGGGACGTCCGCTGGCTGGGGTATAAACCAGAAGGCAATAGCTCCTAGTCACAAGCACACGATCACATATTACTCTAGTATTTGCTGTCCCTTTTTCAGTGTTTACAATGAAGGATTCAGGAGAATTATCCTGGGAGAAGCGATGTTCCATACAATGACACCACCGAAGAATTCATTCACATTCGACTGAAAATTGCTGGGCGTAAATGACTGAACACTTGTAAAGTACCACACTGACTTCCTGTTTGTGTAAGCTCCTGTTTACCCGTAGATGAAGTGGATTTTTAGTTGTACGTGAACTGCGCCCTGCCGCATGTTTTCGGCTGGCTCGCTAAACCCGACGCCGCCGCCCATTCACTGTGCTGGCAGCCGATCGGCTCAACTACATGTCTGGCGTGGTGTTTCAGACTCGAGCATGTACGCCCACTACGTCTTCAAGGCCTTCGATGTCAACAGCAACGGTGCCATCAGTTTTAGGGTGAGTCCAGCATGACTACACATGATAATACAAACCATTTCAACTTTGTAGTCAGAGACAAGTAGACAGAGAGAAGCTTTGCTGGCTGTAGAAAACTCACGAACACTGCCGCGGAAAAATGCATTAGATATCAACGCTCTCTTTGTATACTTATTTTAACATAATAATACCATGGTGTACAAAACTTACGGAAAAAGCTAACTTTCATATGTCGTGTCACTGCAGACGAACACATCTCGATGAATCCTGGACCATACATATATATTATAGCATAGTAGGCGATATAACTGAAAGAAATAAGGAATGTGGCAGGTGCAAATGCCACTTATACTCAAAGGCAATAATTAGTCTGATGTCATCGCGATTTACGGTGGTGTCCTGGACATTCCAGAAGGCGAAACATGGTTCTTAATTCTTGATCACCGCGGACAGCGATGTATACCCCTCAAGCTGCCACAAGGCTGGTAAAGATTTCTTGTCGTGGGGCGTTCCATTACTGCGCCAGCACGGTTGACAACTGAAGATAGCCTCTGGTAAATGTGGGCGTTCTGCAATACATCTCTCCAACGCGTCTCACACGTCCTCTATGGGATTGAAGTGAGCGGAACGAGCGCGCTAGTCCATTTCTCGCCTATTTGCTCGTTCCAAGACCACCTCCACCTTCCCAGTTCGATGCGACGTCTGAACGCTCATGAAATATTATATCTGTTCACACCACAAAAGCTGGATCACCAAAACGGTCATGTTTGACATGCATCCTTGGTCCATTCAGTGTTCCCATCTGCCGCCATATGAGATATGTTGGGCAGACGTATTTCAGCACATCCACATCCACTAACTGCGATTCATCAGTTGACAACTACTCTGTTCGAGAAATGAAACACCCGGCAACTAGACTAGCTAATCAATCTTGAGAGCAACGTGGGAGAATATTTCCGAGTATGTAATGCCGTCTGTGGTGATCTCACATTCCATTAAAAACCATTTCCCACCTGTTTTGATGTCCACGGGAGCATCAGAAATCGCTGTAACTCCAGTTTAATTAATATCTTTGAGTTATTTCTGTTGGTTTCATTGCGTATTTCTTTCAGATACCTCCTGTACTATACTGCAGTAGTTCTTCGTATGTATGTTCCATGTTTTATCGAGCTATGTTAGTTTGCGGCGACACCTCACATGAAAGTTACTTTTTTCCTTAACTTTTGCACACCGTTTTCTTTTAGGCATTCTTATATAGGCGCATGTTTACTTACATATTATTTTCACTCGTTGGTTGCAGTTATCTCGCTGACAGCTTTGCTGGCTTTCGCTTAGGTTTACTTGAAAACTCTTGACAGATGCAGCACAGAAGCTTGACTTTTTAAGAACTTAATTAATGGATTCCAAAGAATAATTACATGTGCTCTGGGAATATTAGAGCTACGGCTTAGTTGCTCGGTTTAGTTTATGTTATCTGCGGTCGGAAATTCGCACTCCTAATATGAAAAGATGTTTTGGAACTATCCAAACCAATCTAAATCGTACTCTTTTATAAAAAAATGTAATAATAAATAATTAATACTTACAGTACTACTCAGGTATAGAGAATATATATGTGACTACCTTCAACTCGTTTGCTATGGTCGTGGAAGGTGTATTCAGGGGCTTCGACTGGTGCAGCAGATGGATCAAAATCGATACGTAGTCCTTGCAGTACCTGCAATTTTCTGACAACGTCGTCGTTATATGTGGAAAACTGAAGAACAGTAACTAGTCCCTGCAACTTTTGGTTTGGCGTTTGATATGGGGGAAAGTGAAGTTTTGATTTCAAACGCCAGACCACCTAAAATTAACTATGATGCTACTAAGGTTCTTTTGCACTTCAGGCGTGAGGCATTTGCATGTTGCGATACGATTCTTTTCTTCAGTGTCCCTTGACATCTTTTCTCTTTAGATTTGTACATTATGAATTTGAGACGTAATCTTTGGGCACTCAATTACTCCGCGATCATTCCATTTTCTCCAGTTTTTATGGCTTGTGTTTCCCAATTGATATATGTTCACCTCACTTTTATATAATCATCTTTAATTCTGTCTGATCTACTACATCCTTTTGTTGCTCTGAGAAAATTCATTTTTGCTGTTTGAATTCTGCTTTATTGTAGTTTATACGTCACACTTGACTAACTTTCATTCACTAGAATAATAAGTATGTCTTACACAACTTCAGTTGTCGCTTTCTGCTTTGTTTTTGTTTTCAAGGCATCTAGCCCCCAACACATTTGAGAATTTCGGTAGTTTCCCCCTTATATCTTTATTATATTCACATATAATACGACGTATTACATTTTTAAAACATTTTAACTTGTTCAAATAGTTCATAATCAACAACACATTTTAATATTTTTTAGATATTTTCCCTTAAAACCCATTTTTTATTTTCCTGTAGATATAAATTCCCTATGGTAGGGCGCCATCTTTTCTTCCCAAAGGCGCGGCATAACCTGCATTTAAGAGAGAGAACAGAATATAGTCTCCACCTAACAGAAATATTGTACTGATAAGCCAGATAAATGTTAAAAACTGTGGGTTTGTCAGTACATTTTTGTCTAACTTCTTTGTTTTTCGAAAGAGCCTGCATCAATTTATCATTCATGCCAATAGTATCTTACTTGTCAGAGTAATGAATAATCTCATTTTTTTCGTTATTCTCCGCAGATGTTCTGTATTAACTAAAACGCCCACTAAACCTTCTGGGCAGACCAGGTAATAGGATTGTGGAAAGGGCAAAGGGTTGAGGTCAGTTTCTACTTCTAATTGTCATTTATTGTAATTTAACACCCTTTACAACCAAAACGGCACACAGTCGAATCTTTACCGAATGCAACTCTTTCACGGCTGAAGGCCTCCAACAATAAATCTTAACAAGATAAAATCCAATTAAGATAGCAATAAAATAATTTAAAGAAACATGCACAAAGTGCAATACAAACGGCTGAGGGCCACAATTAAATTCCAAAATTTTAGAATATCTTACCATAGACCTTTAAAGGCAGAAGGCCAGCATGTTTATCAACAGAAAATCTTAGAAATCAACAATACACAATCCAAGTAAGATAGTAATAAAATAATTTAAAAAAGCAACATATGCAAGGTGCAATACTAATGGCTGAAGGCCACAATTAAATTTCAATATTTTAAAACATATTACCATAATCTTTAAAGGCAGAAGGCCACAGTGTTTAAACTTGAAAGATAAATTTAAAAATTAATTTTGCAAACTATTAAGAAAACAAACCAATAACCATAAGATTAAAATTTGAAATAGCTAACAACAAATAATTAAACACCGGTGGCACTCAGAAGATCTCCAGGCAGGTGGGTCTGCCCTCGTTCACTTAGGTGAGACGGGTGGTGAGCCCAACTATACTTGATCCATCGGAACCCAACCAGGGGACAGCCACGGACCGACCGACACGACTCGCTTCCCGTCAATCAGTACATGAGAACTCAAACCGGCAATGTTACAAACGTGATAATCCACAATGGAGTATGTATTAGCTATCAAAATTACACACCGTGTTGGACAGCGACAACAGGCGAGGAAAGGACGCTGCCTAAAATTACGTTTAGTGTCCAGGGCAGGTAACCGGAACACTAACGATCACAAGACAGAAAATTCCATTGGTGCACTCAAATCGTAGTCGACCAAAACAGTTAATTACACTGCATGGTGGCTAAATCTCAGCACTAGAACCACTCGGTGTTGCTCACCGGAAAACCTCCCCAACAGCGAACCACCGAAGCGAACCACCACCACATGAACAGACGTGGCGTTGGGTAGTTGAAACTTTGACGTCCTGGGTCGGTGAACCACGAAGTTCATGGCGATTGGAGAGTTGCACACACGCTCCGACACTGCGCAGGGACTGCCAGCGACCCCAACCAACTGCACCGCATAGAGATAACTTCCCTGGTCCGCAACAACTGACCGTCTCACTCCAGACCCCCGTTGCCGGAAACTATATGCATCAAACCAAAGATGGTACACGGCGCAAATATCGATACACATCACTGCTGCCACACGTGGAAGGAAGAGGAACCACGACATAACCGCGACAAGGGTGGGAAACCAAAGTCAGATAGACAGCGAAGTTCACGAAAACGCATAGCTAGGAGAGAGCACGGCTCATTAACATTACCAAGGCTTTTATAAACTCTGAAAATACCGAGTCGATTTCTCTGATAAATTCGTTTTTCAATTACTAGCATTTGTTTCAACGCAAATACTGCATCTATCGTAGATAATACCATTCTACAAACCACCTGTCCTTCACGTCAGAAAAACTCGTATTTGCTCTTCGAACTGCGGTTCAAAATCTTAGTATACAATTTGTATGCAATGACCAGCAGACTGGTTCTTATATAATTTTCAAAGTTAATCCTATCTCCCTTTTTGGACAATGAGATTACTCAAAGCTACTGGAATTGTCTCCAAATATGAATACCATGAATTCCGCTAGAGAAACACACTTAAAGGTCAAGAATTCGGTAAATAATAGATGTGTGTTGAACAGCATTCAAAGAGCTTCAGTTCATGTCGATCAACAAAGACGTCTCTCTGAACCTGAAAACTTAAGTGTACAACATGAGTGTCATACTGGAAACAACATACAGTCATTAAACATGAGCTCCGACATACGCTATTAGCTATAAGCCATAGCGTTCAGAAGAGGCAATGAAGAAGAGGACATTGGGCGTCATCCTGAAGGTCAAGGTGAGGAACGAAGTCACCAGTAGAGAAACACAGGTAACTCACTTCGTAGAGAAATTTGCAAGGCTGATGGGCCAATGGACTGGCCCTATAGCGAGACAAGACCCCTACTAATGCAGTAAAAGGACGGTTCACTGAAGTCCTTGTGGATAAAAAAGAAATACTGTAAGACACAGGAAGAGACGACTCAATTACCCTAAGAGGACAGCTGAAACGAGGTGGTATCTGGTGCAATAGAACTGACTAAATAAGAAGAATATGGAAGACACTTTCAGCAGTGAACGCATTGTGGCTGAAGAAGATGAAGATCCCTCAGTCATTTCTCTTTTTGTTTTTCCTCTCCATTACACGGACCCATAGAAAGAGAAAAGGCATTTCGGAGAAGTTTTAAGAAAGAGGGATACATTTCTTTCCAAACGCACGTTTACAGCAGCACCATTAGCAATGGTGAACCTTCAGACGGTATAAGATGCACACAAGTTCACATGTTGACTGAAACAAATGAATAAAAAGTTTTTCTTTACATTACCAGAAAATCCCATTCTAAAGTAGTGTGTTTCGTAACTACATAGAACCGAGCACTGATGATTATTTCTTGCGACTAATATGTTTATGTCAGTGGTTTGCTGTTGAAATACTGTATCCTTCTTCCTTCATTATAGCCCAGCGAAAGACATCATTTTACCCATTTTCTTTGCTTTACACGTTCTCAAACATTCCTTCAGTTGTTCACTTTCTTGTTTTCTCTCTTCTGCTGTCCATTTTGTTTCCTATCTTTTTGGACCAATTTTATCTTGAAAACTTTCCCATCACACCACCGTATATTGTCTCTATCTTGTTTCTTTCTTCATTATTTTGCTTATTATACCAATTTTTCTAATTATTGAGCTATTTGGGTCTATCTTTCAATTTTTCAGACTATTTCATAGTTTTTCTTATCAGTCTACCACAGCTCATTCTGTGCATGTTTCTGTAAAACATTAGTCTTCTTTTCCTAACATCATCTATAATATTTGCTACATGATTGTGTATTTTTGTTTTATTTCTTAATATGATTGTGTACTTCTGTGTTATACAGATGTAGACAATCGGTATTTCTACTGTTAAAATATGTGTGGAAAAAATGCTAAATCGTGTTCACAGATTTTATTTATTGATTACCAGTTTCGGTTCAATGACGGACAATTCTCAGATCGGTCTAAAATATTGTTTAATGTGTAACAGTCATTACACGTCGTCCTATCCTTAGCACTAAGTCACCCTAAAATAAAAAATCGTTGTTGGCTGTGTAAATTTGCAACGTTAATCAATATTCAAATATTGTTATAGTGCTCATATTGCCACACATGTGAAAGCATTGCTCATGAGTGGATGTTCACAAGACGGCACGTCATAATAGGAACAAGGGAAATGTCTGTATGACTACCGTTAGCCAACACACGTGTGGCAACATGGACACTATAGTAATATGTGATTAGTAATTAACGTTGCCAATTTACATCACCAACTATGATTTTTCATTTTAGGGTGACTTAGCTTTAACAATACAACGATATGTAGTGATTATCTCACACTGAACATCATTTTAGATTGATCTGACGATGTCTCGTTAGTGAACGGAAACCAGTAGTCAGTAAAGAATATTTGCGATGTTGACGTAGGCTTCTTTATCCACACATGTTTTGGTCAACAGATCACGTGTCTTCCAACTGACAATGTCAAAAAATAACATTTATTCTGTTGTTTTATTCTGTGATATCTTCATCACAACCTCTCTTTCACTTCTCCTGACTTGTGCATTGATTCTCAAATAGTTGTCTTTAATGCCCATTTGGATTGTGGCTGAATTACAATCTTGTGATAACGAATTTTTGCATTTCTAAAGAATCATTTTCTTTTGTAAACATCTTTTGCTATGTGAAATGCGAAGTCCATCATCCGTAATCTTTCGCTGGTGGCTTCTTTTCTCCTCCATTAGGATGTATAATACCTCTTCGATACTTAATTTGTTTATTCTTCTGTTATTTCCACATTTCGTGCTTAATGTGCAGAACTTATGAATTATGTGCAAGGACAATAAGTTTTGAGAGTATTCATTTTCCTGCAAGCTTCTATTTCACTTCTAATGTTAGTGTCTGATAATTTCTTCTGCCATTCTCTGTTAATTTTTTTCTACCACACGTAAAATGAAATTGAAGATAGCTCATCACCTTGTCAAACTCCTCTATTATCGCAAAACAGTGTGACATTCCCCCCATTTTGCGTTAGATTTAGAATTGGTGGTGTTTCTTTTACGAGGTCCTATCTTTTTCTTCTATTCCGGATGTTCCTGTGTTTTGAATAAAATAACCATGTCTGTATAGTCATATGGCTTTTTCAAATTCGCCAGTATACAGCAATATTTTAGCTTATTTTTGTTTCTTACAATGTTAGCAACAAATTATTGATTCTGTACAGGCTCTACCACTCCTAATCGCTGCGCGTTGTTCTCCTATTTCTGTACCCAGTACTTCTTCGTCAGAAGTGCTGTAGGAAATATTTTGTCTGCTGCAGTAATAAGGACACACCCCTATAGTTGTTTACATCTGTTTCTCAACCTTCTTTGTCTTTTAATTGGATTAATGTTGATTTGGTGCCTCTTCTTCCTAGATTTTTCCATCAGCTTAACTAGTTCCAGTTGCGTTTCTAACTCACTGTACCTAAAAATTTATGTTGTTATATCAGCTTCAATTGGTGCTTTAAAATTCTGGATTGAATTCTCAATTTGTACCATTTCTTGTTCATTTTGAGACATGTTTGATTCTTATATTACTCGTAATTTGGGTTTTCTAGATTCCAATATTTGTTCAGTTTATCAAAATACTTTGCTAGATTTTGCAATTGTCTCTGTGGTTAATACCAAGATTACTGTCTTCGTTCATAGATCGTAGACCCTATGACTAAAGATTCGCTGTTTTTTCTTAAATATTTCATAAAAGTTTCAAGTATTGTTTTTCTTCAACTTCTTATCAACCAAGTGTAATTGTTCTTTCTCGCACCTTCCCTGAGAATTTCTGAAAATTTCGTCATTTTGTATAAATTTTAATTTTCCTTTGGAATAACTGTGAACTACCTGCTGAACATAATTTTCTGTACTCTATTTCCATACATTGTAACTAACAAATCAAATATTTCGTCTCGTTGTTGTGCATAGAGTCAGTAGTCTATGTTCAGTGTCGTCCTCCTCAAAGTAGTATCGTTGTTAACAGCAAGCGTTTTAGAGTCTAATCTTTGGTCGTTTTGTGAAATGCCTTCCCCGCTGTGCGGCATGAATAATTAAAGTGCCCCAACTGCCGGAATCACGAGGAACGCCAGGCTGCAGCGCAAACTTCGTCTCAGCCGTACGGTCGCATAAACTTCGGAAAATCCCATTTCTTAGCTCGAACACTGTAATGAAGATTAAGCCTCAAATAAGACACCAAACTTTTACCGTGGGTTTTGTTAGTAACGCTTGAGCAGAGGAACAGCGTTTATCATCTGTGCCGAGAGTTGTGTCATCCGTCTGTTATAACATGGAAGCTGTGAGCATGTAACTTTGTTGCCCTTTTATTACAACTTCATCTTGTAAATGTTTTTGTAGCAATAGTATTTAACAGACGATTTAAGAAGTACTTAAAATATGAACACATTTTGCTTAAAAACAATACTGAGCATAGTCTAACGAAGATAAGGAACTCTATTGACATGATTTGCTATGTATATGTTGAAGGAAATCTTAATCATTATAGCAAAATACTCGCATACCAGCACCATTTGGAACGGGGGCTTAGAAGAATAAATAATGTTGGAGCTGACTGGACGATTATAAAATAATAAAAAATGGTAATCAATACCAGTTTGCGTAAGATATACTCGAGATGTCAATTTTACGTTGTTGCAAATAATGTCTGTTGTAATTTTTCATTCCATTGTAGTGGATAAGGCATGGAGGTATATAATAAGGGGAGATGTCGCTACAGCCTTAACGTTGTACGTTGCTTTGATGGCCGCGCTGCTATGTTAGATGTCCGAAGTCATTATCAAACTGCTGTTTACGAGTGCTTCTTTTTCTCATACCTGTAGTGTGCATTCAGATTTGCTTTAAATAGAAAGTGTTAGCTTTACTGGGAATAACACAGCGTAAAGAACATATTTTCAGGCGTTTTTTCTGTCTGAAATGCATATTTGATCCCGTTATACGACGCATTTCGCCTCTCCAATGTACATTTCTTTTTGTTACACCTTTCGAATATCCAAGAAGACAAGTAAGTCACGTGAAATTTCTGCCGTCATAATCCCGCATATTCTTTAGTTTTTCTCTTCCCGAAAACTCTGAGAACAGTTTCCGCTCTTTCCTTCTCACAGCTTTCACACCGAGAGTTTTACGATCTGTATAGCAGAAATAAAACCAGTGCAGTAAAAGTAATCAGAGCAAACAAAATACTAGTATATGACGGACAATATCGTTTTAATAAGTCCACTTACGAATGAACTGTGTGATTTCTTCACGCTTTAGATTAGTACACCTGCAAAGAACCGAAGCTGACATTTTTTATCAGACGTCTTCCGCCAGAAGCTACTATTGGGGCAACTAACATGAAGGGCGTCGGCTTCAGGTTTGTGATCTAATGACTACTCCCCATCTTATACATCCATGGGAAAAGGCTTAGTATTTGTGTGTCTTTTTAAGTGAATGGCCGCGTCGGCAATAGCATCAACATAAAAAACCTAAATATGTCTTTTTCCCTGTTTCTGGTGATTACTATAACTTGAATGTTTATATTTGGATTAACGTTCCTTGTGAACACTCTTCACCCTAGTTTGAAGAGAAACGCAATGTTTTTTTCGTAATTTGAAAACTCGTAACATCAAATTCCCGTGTTCGTTAAAACATAATCACGGCGAGGGCCTTTACCAGAGATGTTGTGACTTCAAATACCACATAAGATTCGTAGAAACTCTGATTGTTATTCAGTGTGTTAAAAGCATTTATTTTGTCATACATACTGTATATAATAAACTTCCAGTCTGTATGGACTTGAAACGACTTTTATAGATGAAATAAATATTCTAACTCCAAATTTTTACACTAAGTTTTCTCGGCAATGGACATTTATTTGCGTCAGTAGAGTTCCATCAACACAGTAACGGACGACGCCTAATATTAAACTACGTGAATAGGACTGTATCGCTTCTCGAAAGCCTCTATACACAGTCTGGACACATTCCATTACAAAATTCATCACTGGACCACGAGGCCACAAACTCATGCACTCGACATGAAACAGACAGAAGACACACACTTCGATGAACATCAATAAATGACACTTGACCATATGCTATCAAATAGCGCCGGCCCTGTGACCGAGCGGTTCTAGGCGCTTCAGTCCGGAACCACGCGACTGCTATGGTTGCAGGTTCGAATCCTGCCTCGGGCATTGATGTGTGTGATGTCCTTAGGTTAGTTAGGCGACTGATGACCTCGTATGTTAAGTCCCATAGTGCTCAGAGCCATTTGAACCATTGTTTATCAAATAACAAACTGGTACATACCTGAAGTCGTTCAGGCTGGAGAAGACGTCGGTGTTCCAGTTAATATAGGGGTCACTATTAAAGTGAGAAGCGATTAGTAATGGAGTAAGAGAAAATTCATTTATGAACGTAAATTGTATCACAGACTACAATATGCACATTTTTTTCACTTCTTAACATAGTCACCACGAACACTTAAACACCTGTCAAGTCGTGGCACCAGCTTTTGGATCAGCATCAAAGAACTCTGCCACCTGACCGTTAAACCAGCTAATAACAGTTTCTTTCAACATGGCAGCGTTTTCCAAGCAGTTTCCTCCCACAAATTCCTTCAGTTTTCGAAAAAAACGGAAGTCTGATGGTACGAAGTCGGGACTGTACGGTGGATGATCCACTAATCCCCAGTGGATCTTGTCCAGTTGCGTCTTTGTTGTTGCCGCAACGTGGGACGAAGCAGAACGACGCCGATAGAGAGCAGCCCCCGCCGGCGTTTTTGAATAGCGGGCCTTAACTTTAATAATGTTTAACAGTGCCTTTCAGTAATTATTGTCATCCCTCTCGGCAAAAGGTCTAACAGAAGAATGCCCTTCCTGTACCAATAAACTCTGACCACGATTTTCCATGCTGAAGGTTCTTGTTCGAATTTTCGTGGTTTCGTCGGCGAGTTTGAATGATGCCACTCACTGGATTGAATTTTATTCCTTGGAATGTAGTGCGCAATCCATGTTTCATCACGGATCACAATTTGACCCACGAACTCGTCACCGTTCTTGTGACAGCGCTCCAAAGCAGACAAAGAATGAGCCATTCGCTTTGTTTTGTGTTCTTCCGTCAACATTTTCGGCACCTATTTCACTGACCTTATTTTTGGGAAGTTTGTCAATACAATGTGAAAAACTACTGGTCTTGAAACTTGTGGAAATTTTCTGATGCATCTCCATCAACAACGAAGCTCCGGTTGTGGTGAACTGCCTCGTCAACCTTTTTGTGTGAAGTCTTCATTCATGACGGGTAGGTCGTCCAGATCGATCTTCATCGTGAACATTTGTCCTTCCTTCATTAAAGGCCGGCCGCATTGGCCGAGCGGTTCTAGGCGCTACAGTCGAACAGCGCGACCGCTACGGTCGCAGGTTCGAATGCTGCCTCGGATATGGATGTGTGTGATGCCCTTAGGCTAGATTTAGACAGGCTTCACATTAGACAGGCTGCACCAATAACGCACATATCCATCATTCATTGCACATACACCATAAACGTCAACCAGCTGTCGGTGAATTTCAGCAGGACGAAATTATTTTGCATTTTAGAATTACTGATTGATATGGAGACAACAAACACCAGCAGAGACGTGAAACGTAATGGCGGCATAGTCAGAGACTGGCAAAGAGTGGCCGATCGTGAACAAACGTCACTTCACAGGATGCGCGGACGCGATGACTAATCGGTTCTTACTTTAAAAATTACCTTGTATTTTGAAACTTTGATGATGAAGCATATGCTGTTAATTAAGGTGCTTAATGTGTAATGAGATTAATCAAAAATGTGCTACAAGTTTCAAGAGTATTAAATGAGTGTCGTATTACATTATAAACCGCTATATGATTCGAATATTTGTTAAAGGCGTTCTGTAGTAAGGATCCTGTCTCATGCGCACGACTGTTCGATACAAAATTCACGCAGTCACCCTTATGTTCGTAAGACCTCTTTAGCTCTATACCTGGTCAGCTAGTTCCATTATCTTGTACCTTCTGCTACACAGGTATACACTACAAAAGTTGTAATTCATTTCCTATTTACAGAAAGTTTTCAATCTTCCTGCCACTGTATTGAGTATATACCTGGTTAAGGTTCGAACAATATCGACGGCAAAAGTTCAACTGAAGGGATTTCCTATTGACGAAAAGTCTACATCAAAGCGAAACAGAGTTTTGTTATACTTTCTACTTCAGCAATTTGTCAGTACTTAGCCTCAGTCTTCCTCTGCTTGGCTTAATCATTTTGTTAAAGACTTCTTCAAACCATCTCATCCCTCCGCTTGTTTTGCATTAAACAGAGAGGCACAAATCACTAACAGCATCTTGTTTCTTTAAATGTATGTGCCCGTCATGAGAGCCAATCCTGTAACTATTATAATAACTGATCGAAGTGCTGTACCGTGAACATAAGATACTAATAATCGAAGGGTGAAAAGCATTAGGCGCAGTAATCTTGTATACTTTTCAGAAACTTCAACGCAAGATAATGACTCGATTTGGAAAAGATGTAATACCACATATCCAAAGAAATTTGGCAGGAACGATTAATACATCGGGAGGCGACAGCTTGATTCTAAAAAAGTATCAGCTAAACACACGACGGCTTTTCGAAGAGCTGTGCGAATGATATGAACTAACGTAACTTAACGAAAATTAGCAGGAACACGTAACTACTTAATTTAGCTACAACACACAACTAATTTATCATACAGTTTCAACTAAAGTTTAAAATATCCCAAAGTCGCCATCAATAATAGTCCTTACTCTACATCTACACCTACGCTCTCGAGAGTACAGTGAAGTGCGTGGTAGAGGGTACTCCCTATTGTATAATGTATTAAGGTGGTATCCCTTTCAATTCGCGTACGGAACGCAGGAAGGATGACTGCTTAAATACATCGGCGCGCCCTGCAGAAGGTCTGAACTTGGTACGGCGATCTTTTCGGGTGCAGTAGGTGACAGGTGTCGGTCTAGTCTGTTGCTAGATTCCTCCCTTACACTGATAAGCCAAAATACTGTATTACGACCGCTGCCCGCCGCGACAATGGATGCCGCCGGGTCGCGTAGCAGGCATGTGACGCTGTAACAAAGTTATGTAAGCGAGCAGACACGGACAGGGGATCACCCTAGAGAAGATATTGGCTGCAAGTGGGGAAATATATTGAAATAAGCGACTTTAGTGAAGGGCAGATTGTTACGACGCCTGAACGAGTTTCATAAAACGGCATAGATGGTCGAATGCTCACGTGTAACTGTCGTGAGCATCCAAGAAAGCAGGCAGGACTGTGAAACTACCACTAGGCACTAAATGGTTGGACGTCCACGACTCTTCACAGAAAGGGGTGGGGGGTGGGGTTGGATGCTTGTCTCCTATACAGTGTTTCGGAGCACATCGTTCATTGTTGAACAAGGAGCTCCACAGCAGGCCACCCATACGTATTCACATGTCGACCCAGCGATTGCAGTAGGCACAGGACCATCGGGATTCGACCATCGGGATTCGACCATCGGTTAATGGAAACGTGTTGATGAATCACACTTTTGCTACACTTGGTCGATGATTGTCTCCTCAAGCGCCGTCATCGAGGTGAACGGCGGCTCGGAATGTGCAGTCACGAAATGTGCAACGCGCTACTGACGCAGGGTTGTGGCAACAGCATTCAAATTCTCCTGCGCTTGTATGGGACCTGTGGTAGTAACCGTAAATACGCTGACAGTTACGGACCACGTGTAACCCCTTCATACTTCGTCCTCCCCGACGGCGATGTCGTCCTTCAGCAGTGTAATTGTCCTTGTCTCGGAGCCAGAATTGTGCTACAGTGGTTTGAAGAGCATTCTAGTGAACTCACGTCGATGACTTGGTGACCAGATTCGCCTGATGTAAATCCCGTGGAGCTCACCACGTACGCGAATCAGCGGCTGTCCGAAGGGACAGATACCATCTTCCTATAGTGATGTATTTCGTTCCAAAGACGGACAAACAAGCTATAAAAAGTGGTCATAAGGTTCAAATGGTTCAAATGGCTCTGAGCACTATGGGACTTAACATCTGTGGTCATCAGTCCCCTAGAACTTAGAACTACTTAAACCTAACTAACCTAAGGACATCACACACATCCATGCCCGAGGCCGGATTCGAACCAGCGACCGTAGCAGTCACGCGGTTCCGGACTGAGCGCCTTAACCGAGAGACCACCGCGGCCGGCATAAGGTTTTGGCTTGTCAGTTTACATATAGTTCCTTGAAATTTTGTATGTATCCGCAGCTATCAGCAGCATTAACGGTAGTTCGTCTCGGTATGTATTGTTGCACTTTGATAAAGAAGACATTGATCGTCTTCGGAGTTGCAAGGTTACTCTCTCATCGTAGAACTTTCCCCTTCATCTACTGTATCTCTCAAGACACTAAACCAGTGTCTGGTAATCATCATAGTCAATCCTGTTGATACATCGGTAAGGAATTAGTGGGTTTTGTTCATGTATTATCTTCTTGATAGAATAAAAAATTGGCAAAATTTAGAAACTGAAGACTTTTTTCAGTGAAGCGCTAACCTACATCGCAGGAATGTTCTTGAGTGGAGCGTATAGTAAGGTTCGGAAAACACGACACAGAATTGGCCGACTGTCTCTTACACGAAGTCCCGCAGTTGCAGATAATTGATGTTAAAGTGCCTGTTCTACAATGGCTTGAGCATTTTCGTCCCACTGATGTGAGTAGTGCTGCTGATCCGTGTCAGAATAGATTCGCTGGCGAACGTATGCAAGACATTAATCAGCGACTGTCAATCACCCCTCCCCCCCCCCCCCCCCCGACCCCCACTCCTATAAAATTCTGATCAATGAGCTTCATCGCCGGCTTTTGAAGTAAACAATGCTAGCCACGCTGACGTAAAATTTTAATATTTAAAGGGTTTTTTTTTAACTACCGCTAACGGTCAAAAACTTTGTCAACTATTGTATTACTTATCCATTTAGCGACATGTTTCGAAATCCTTCATCTTCAGGCTAAATGGCATTACAAAAACAACTTTACAATAAGGTCATACTGATGTTGCATAGTCTTTTCGTAAATGCTGTGGTCATCTTTGTTCTTCTGGCGTGGCTGTCTCGTTGTGATGCGCTGAGCTGTTTCAATTTCGGTGGCTCTCTTGATCATTGTTCTCAAATTGTCACTAACATAGCAGCAAAGATGACCACAGCATTTACGAAAAGAATATGTAACATCAGTGTGACCTTATTGTAAGTTGTTTTTGTAATTCCATTTAGCCTGAAGATAAGGGGTTCCCTCGAAACATGTCGCTAAGTAAATAAGTAATACAAAAGTTGTCATTTTGTGACTGGTAGCGGTAATTAAAAAAAACACTTTACATATTTCTTCAAACAATCGCCGTCGAAAAATAGTCAAAACGTCATAATACACTATGGCTATTAAAACTGCTACACCAAGAAGAAATGCAGATGATAAACGGGTATTCATAGGACAAATATATTATACTAGAACTGACATGTCATCACATTTTCAGGCAATTTGGGTGCATAGATCCTGAGAAATCAGTACCCAGAACAACCACCTCTGGCCGTAATAGCGGCCTTGATACGCCTGGGCATTGAGTCAGACAGAGCCTGGATGGCGTGTACAGGAACAGCTGTCCATACAGCTTCAACACGATACCACAGTTCACCAAGAGTAGTGACTGCCGTATTATGACGAGCCAATTGCTCGGCCACCATTGACCAGACGTTTTCAATTGGTGAGAGAATGTGCTGGCCAGCACAAGCAGTCGTACATTTTCTGTATCCAGAAAGGCCCGTACAGGGCCTGCAACATGCAGTCGTGCATTATCCTGCTGAAAAATAGGGTTTAGCACGGATCAAATGAAGAGTAGGGCCACAGGTCGTAACACATCTAAAATGTAACGTCCACTGTTCAAAGTGCCGTCAATGCGAACAAGAGGTGACCGAGACCTGTAACCAATGGCACCCCATACCATCACGCCGTGAGATACGCCAGTACGGCGATAATGAATACATGCTCCCAATCTGGGTTGACCGCGATGTCGCCAAATACGGATGCTACCATCATGATGCTGTAAACAGAACCTGGATTCATCCGAAAAAATGACGTTTTGCCATTCATGCACCAAGGTTCGTCGAGTAAACCACCGCAGGCGGTCCTGCCTCTGATACAGCGTAAAGGGTAACCGCAGCCATGGTCTCCGAGCTGTTAGTCCATGCCGCAGCAAACGTCGTCGAACTGTTCGTCCAGGTTGTTGTTGTCTTGCATCTGTTGACTCAGGGATCGAGACGTGGCTGCACGATCCGTTACAGCCATGCGGATAAGATGCCTGTCATCTCGACTGTCGGTGATACGAGGCCGTTTGGATCCAGCACGGCGTTGTATTACCCTCCTGAACCCACCAATTCTATATTCTGCTAACTGTCATCGGATCTCGACCAACGTGAGCAGCAATGTCGCGATACGATAAACCGAAATCGCTTTAGGCTACAATCCGACTTTGATAAAGTCGGAAACGTGATGGTACGCATTTCTCCTCCTTACACGAGGCATCACAACAACGTTTCACCAGGCAACGCCGGTCAACTGCTGTTTGTGTATGAGAAATCGATTGGAAACTTTCCTCATGCCAGCACGTTGTAGGTGTTGCCACAGGCGCCAACGTTGTGTGAATGCTCTGAAAAGTTAATAATTTGCATATCATAGCATCTTCTTCCTGTCGGTTAAATTTCGCATATGTAGCACGTTATCTTCGTGGTGTAGCAAGTTTAATGGCCGGCAGTGTATTTGCACTACTTCTTGAGGTAGGGCACAATCATTTGTTTAATAGGCTGGATATGATTGTTTCGACCTTCGTCCGTGTTTTCTTCGAACTGATCTGTCTGTAATTTTTGCCACGGCACTAAATACTCTTGGATCCGATATCACGAGTTCTTTTCCTTAAAATATGAGTATGAGGAAAAAACATTTACAATGCATTGAACCCGCGTGATTTGGGGCGCCACGTCTCGGATTGCGCGGCCCCTCCCGCCGCATGTGCGAGTCCTCCCTCGGCCATGGGTGGGTTTGTTGTTCTTAGCATGTAGTGTGTAAGTCTATGCACCGAGGACCTCAGCAGTTTGGTCCCTCTGGAATTCACACACATTTCAAAAATAATGCTTTGGGACAATGTGTTTGTGTCCAGTACGTTCACGTTTTGTGCTCCAAATTGCTCGAAGGAGTTTTATAATGGTACACGTCCCGTACACATACCAGAGTAACGTGAAAGTTCGTCGGCCTGATACTGACAGTCTGCTGATTTTTATTGTGTCTCAAAATAATCACCTTTAAAATTTACTCACTTTCGCATATTACGAACAAATTTTGGTATCATTATATCCATTATGGTGTTGATATCTCAAAAGCATGGTTTTGGAAATATTCAATAGGTGCTAGGAGTGATGAAAAATCGTTATTCACACGCTATTTGTTTGAAACAAGAAAATAAAAACACGTCATAGGCGACAACTCTGTTCATAATGACAATGAGAAAGTTCGACGTGATGTTAAAGCTGGCATTGACCCGATGAAGACTAATGGATTAATATTCAGAATGTGCTGTTCGATGATCCCTTAAAAAATTGGTCGTGTCATATCCGGTGGAGTCAAAGAGAACAGAGCGACTGTTTTCATGGAAATGCCTTCCGAAGTAAATACTTCCGTCGGTTTCGTTTCATCTTGAAACACTCAAATAGTTGACTGCTGTTCATTTTGCAACTCATAAAAACATATCCCTTCGTCTCTTGTACGATGTTCTGTAGGATTTTGCGCATGTTAGAGCTTCGATCGCATTGCGCAGGTAACGATTGTGATAATGTGATTGGGCTGGGAGCCCCACTTGCAGGGAGCACAGCCACCTGGAAAAAGTCTACTTAGTTGACGCCACTTCACAGACTTGCGTGAGGATGGGGATGAAATGATGATAAACACTACACCCTCTCCCCGAGCAGAAATTATCTGTGACCCTGCCGGGAATCAAACCCGGGCCTCTCGCGTGCCATTCCACCGCACTGAGGGTACAGCTACGGAGGCGGACGGATTGTGCAGAATCCATCGGGAACAGTTCTTTTTCATAGCTAAATCTCCACGCAAAATAAAACGCGCTGCAGTGTTCGGTATGCTTATGGATGCCGCCATCTTGCGGTGGTTACTTTCCAAGCGAACTGCGCGCACCAACGTCATTTCTAGAACTACAAACGATTGTGTTAGACCTTCACGGAATCCATAGATGACCCAAGTAGGACCACGATGAAATTCTGCAAACCAATCGTATACACAGTCTTTGTGAAAGTGCTCACGGAGAGTTCAGAGAAGCGATTTGAGGCAATGTTGAAGAGTTAGGAATAAATCTTCCAAGAACCCCTTAGAGGAGATCTTAAAGGTTATTGTAAACGAACTAATAGGAAAACTTTTAAGCTTCATTAATTTAACAATAATACATGACACATTTTAAAGCGATAATGATGTCATATCTCAGTAACGGCATGTAATAATTGTTTGTAAAACCTCAAAAGGTCTTGCTGGGTATCATTCTGTAATACGGGTTAATAGTTCTAAATGGATGAGATATCCGGATTTTTAAGCAAAAAAAGGTAACGTCTTCCTGAATCCGACTTACAGGGAGCCAAGGGCGAAAGCACCTTTGCAGTTGTTTATACAGAGTGTTTCAGAAGTGACGGTCAATATTCAGGGATGTGACAGCAATGATCAATCGATACAAAAAAGTCAAGTAAACATGCTGTAAAACGCATCCCTTAAGAACTATGAGCAAGTCTTGATCTATGGTACTGTGAAACAAATCTCTTTCACTATAAGCTCTTTGCTTTCTATATTTTGGGAAGTGGTAATATGGATCAAAACAAGAAAAAATGCCCAGTAAACATCTGATCTAAAGGGCATACCATAAGAGCTATGAGCACTTGTTCATCTTCGCTATTTTGAAACACAACACTCATAATGAAGAAATGCCCATAACTTTTAAGGTATGCATTTTAGAGCACATGTTTACTGGACATGTTTTTCTTGTTTTGGTCCATACTACCACTACCCAAAATACGAAAAACAAAGATCTTGCAGTAGAAGAGATCTGTTTCACAGTATCGAAGATTAATAATTGCTCATAGCTCTTAAAGTATGCATTTTAGAACACATGTTTACTTGACTTTTTTGTTTCGAATGGTCATTCCTGTCATATCCCTGAAAACTGAACATCCGTTCTGAAACACCCCGTATTTATGGTACGTGAAGCTCACAACGAGTAATGTCACTCCCCCAAAGCCGTTCGCCGGGCGAGATGGGTCAGTGGTTAGCACACTGGACTCGCATTCGGGAGAATGAGGGTTCAGACCTGTGTCCGGCTAACCAGCTTCAGTTTCTCTGTGATTTCTCTAAATCGCTTCATGCAAATTTCGGCATGGTCCCTTTGAAAGGACAGGACCGACCTCCTTCCCCATTCTTCCCTAACCCGATGAGACTGATGTCCTCGCTGTTTCGTCCCCTCCCCCCCCCCCCCTCTCTCCAAATCAACCGCCGGCCGAAGTGGCCGAGCGGTTCTAGGCGCTACAGTTTGGAACCGCGCGACCGCTACGGTCGCAGGTTCGAATCCTGCCTGGGGAATGGATGTGTGTGATGTCCTTAGGTAAGTTAGGTTTAAGTAGATCTAAGTTCTAGGGGACTGATCACCTCAGCAGTTAAGTCCCGCCGCGCGGGATTAGCCGACCGGTCTTAGGCGCTGTAGTCTTGCACTGTGCGGCGGCTGGTCCTGGCGCAGGTTCGAGTCCTCCCTCGGGCTTGGGTGTGTGTGCGTTTGTCCTTAGGATAATTTAGGTTAAGTAGTGTGTAAGCTTACGGACTAATGACCTTAGTAGTTAAGTCCCATAAGATTTCACACTCATTTAACATTTTTTTTTTTTAGTTAATTCCCATGGTGCTCAGAGCCACTTGAACCATTTGAACCCAAATCAACCAACGAAAGTAGTACAGAGCAACTCTAAAAAGTTCGCCAGAAAATCGACTTTGAAGTTTTCCCAGTGTCTTTAATACCCTAAAACAACATAGATTTTTCGGCGGGCGGTGTGGCTTTTTACATTGGTTCAGATCCGTTATTTTCTTTTTTCTTAAAAAAAAAAGACAGTAGAATATTCTGCGAGCATTTCCGTGAAGCATACACATCTATAATTTAGAAAATTAGCTGAGCGGTCCATGCGCTACAGTCATGGACTGTGAGGCTGGTCCCGGCGGAGGTTCGAATCCTCTCTCGGGCGTGAGTATGTGTGTGTTCGTCCTTAGCATAATTTAGGTTAAGTAGTGTGTAAGCTTAGGGACTGATGACCTTAGCAGTTAAGACCCATAAAAAAATTTAAAATAGTTTCTAATGAAGTGTTTTTATCGGCAATGAAAATTAGATTTTTGTGTCCAGTATGTAATTGTAAATAAGACGACGTGCATTTGTCATAATACAATTACATATGTGTTAATTAAAACATATTTGATGAATTTTATATTTGAATGACGCAGGTTTTAGAACTGAACTTAAAAAAAATTAAAAAACGTAATGACCAAAACGAGAGTCTAACCTGCGATTTCCAGATTCGAACGCTATCGATTTTTTCCCACCTTCATGTATTTCGCGCTTCACGAAAATGCTTGTAGAACATGTAATGTCGTGTAAGAACTTGCATCACCCTGGAACCGAATCCATGCCCTCCACATGGTAGGCCAGCACTCTATCAAAAAGCAATATAGCCATCTTGTTTTAGGATGTTAAAGACCGTCGGGAAAGTTCAGAGTCAATTATCTGAAGAATTTTTGAGAGTTGCTTCTAACGTCTTTGGTGGATTGATAATTGAATTCTGAACTTCACGTACCTTGAATATGTTGAATATGTAAAATAAAAAAGTACGATTGCCGTGCAATCTCTTGCAGGGACCTATTACTGAGATGTATCTCTGTTCTTGATGAGGCCTTTTAAGAAGACACCTACTAAGAAATAGGTGGTGTTCCATGTGTTGCTACATGTTTTACTGTCGCGGCTACTGAATCTTTAGCGTCCAGCAGTATGTGTTCCAGTACTTGAAATCAATCATCCCTATCAGGGTGCCACTAGAATGAATCACAACTTGGAAACCGTCAGTTATTTATTTTCAGGAACATGTAGAGTGCAAACAATTGTATAAATATGAGGTACACGATATCAGATTCTACCCTGCATCTAATTTCGAAATTGGCAGAACATACACTATGATTGTGATCAAAACGATCTTGACACCTCGCTGAAAATGACTTAAAAGTTCGTGGCGCCCTCCATTGCTAATGCTGGAATTCAATATGATGTTGGCCCACCCCTAGCCTTGATAAAAGCTTCCACTCTCGCAGGTATACGTTCAAATAGGTGCTGGAAGGTTGCTTTGGGAATGGCAGCCCTTTCTTCGTGGAGTGCTGCACTGAGAAGAGGTATCAATGTCGGCCGGTGAGGCCTGGCACGATGTCGGCTTTTCGAAACATCCCAAAGGTGTTCTATAGTCTTCAGGTCAGGAATCTGTGCAGTCCAGTCCATTACAGAGATTTTACTATCGTCTAACCACTACGCCACAGGCCGTGCATTATGAACAGGTGACGGCCGGGATGGCCGAGCGGTTATAGCCGCTACAGTCTGGGACTGCGTGACCGCTACGGTCGCAGGTTCGAATTCTTCAGGCAAGGATGTGTGTGACGCCCTTAGGTTAGTTAGGTTTAAGTAGTTCTACGTTCAAGGGGACTGATGACCTCAGCTGTTAAGTCCCATAGTGCTCAGAGGCATTTGAACCATTTTATGGTGCTCGATCGTGTTGAAAGATGCAGTCGCCATCCCCGAATTGCTCTTCAACAGTGGGAAGCAAGAAGGAGCTTGAAACATCAATGTAGGCCTGTGCTATGATGGCGCCACGCAAAACAACAAGGGGTGCAAGCCCCCTCCATGAAAAACACGACCACCTCACAACGCCACCGCCTCCGAATTTTACTGTTGGCACTACACACGCTGGCAGATGACGTTCACCTGGCATTCGCCATACCCACACCATTTCATCAGATCGCCAGATTGTTACCGTGGTTTGTCACTCAATCCAACGTTTTTCCACTGTTCAATCGTCCAAAGTTTAGGCTCCTTACACCAGGCGAGGCGTTGTTTGGCATTTACCGGCGTGATGTGTGGCTTGTGAAGAGCCGTTCTACCATGAAATCCAAGTTTTCTCACCTCCCGCCTGACTGTCACAGTACTTGCAATGGATGCTGATGCAGTTTGGAATTCCTGTGTGATGGTCTGGATAGATGTCTTCCTATTTCATATTACGACCCTCTTCTACTGTCGACTGTCTCTGTCAGTCAATAGACCAGGTCGGCCTGTACGCTTTTGTGCTGTACGTGTTCCTTCACGTTTCCACTTCACTATCATATCGGAAGTAGTGGACATAGGGATGTTTATGAGTGTGGAAATCTCGATCACAAACTTATGACCCAAGCGACATCCAATCACCTGACCACGTTCGAAGTCCGTGAGTTCCGCGGAGCGCCCCATTCTGCTCTCTCATGATGTGTAATGGCTACTGAGCTCACTGATATGGAGTACCTGGCAGAAGGTGGCAGCACGATGCACCTAATATGAAAAACGTACGTTTTTGGTAGTGTATGGATACTTTTGATCACATAGTGGTTGTTTGGCTTTCTTCAGATCCCCCACCCATCATTAGACGAACAGACTGGCTGATTCTGGTTAGCAGGGAGAAACGGAAGTCCCACATCCTGACTGACAATTTCAGAAAACGCTCAGTGGACAAGAAACGGAAGTCAACACATTTGGTGTGAGTGTTCTCCTATCTGCCGAAATGGAGTACACATATCATCTAGTGTAGCATTGACATCAGTAGTACCGCACCAGTGATCACGTAACTGGGCTATTGGCTGTTGTGAAGATGACATACATGGTGTACTTGCAGTTAGTTGCCTACACAAGTGGAAGTAGTAGGGCTGAAATTACCTCAGTACGAAATAGAACATGAGTCAAGATTTCTGCTGATTTCTGAGGTCACAAGCCAGGAAGAGGCAAGTATTCTCTTGGAAAGAAGCAACTTAATGTGTGTCAAACTCCACAGAGAAGTAAAGAGTAATGACTTGAGTAAACAGAATAACAACTCTATCCAGAGAAACGATTCACGGGTTGCCTGTGTCGAAAGCAACACTTTACAAAATTTAACGACCAGTTTCTCCACTGTGGCTCTTGCCAGTGGAGTCTCTAGGTCGAGCCCCAGAGGGAATCGTCTTTGATCGATCCCAGCAGGGAAGCGGCATCCATGGTTCCCCAGAGGGGAGCGTCTTTCTGCACGCCACGCTGCGGTCCGTCCTGGAGAGACAGTATCTACGTTTGTGTTCAGGCGACAAATACCAGTGGCTGTTACATTACCTCCCACTACATGGGTCATTCCGCGCAGTGTCCCGATGCAACTGACATCAGTAATCCCTTCCCTTTCCTTTCATCCTCCCCATCTCCACCTTCAATTTACATATAACGTGTCAGAGCTGCAGATTCTGTCCGAAAGAACAGACCCCTTGCATTCATATAAACAACTCCCTTTTATAAGGAAGTGACAGTGGTTTTCGACAGTGTTCAGCTAACAATTGTCACCATAAGATCCCGAAGAAGATCCGACAACGGAGGAGTCGAAAAGCCGATCGTACACGTCAAATATGACTCGTCCTAACAATCCAGAAAACTTTACCATTAGTTATACTATTAATTGAAAGGAATGAACAAGCTACCATGCTTATGATTTTGTTCATAGCTGTAGTTCAGCAACTGCAGAATATTTCAACGAAGATAAACGACGACTGACTTGTTTATCTTTCTTGAAGCTACTGAGCACGTAATAGGCTATGAATTGAGAATGAATCAAACACAGGCGAATGTACTGAAGAGTACCAGATGTGAGATTAGTGACAAACTTAACATTAAAAATGGTGACCATGAATAAATGAAGTGAAGAGCTTCGGCTACGAATTGGGGGACCAACATTTGATCGTAGTTTGAAGGGATATGACGAACATCCGATCGTAATATTAAGGGAGGTTTAAGGGAGATTTAGTGATAATAAATTTCAACTGTACAGTTACATGGCATTTTCTTGAAATAGATCACACTGAAGTTATAAATATAAAAAAAAACTGGCACACTTCAAGTACTGTTACTGTATTACTTCATTTGGTATCATATTTTGTGATAACTCCACAAACTGAAATGGATGTAAAAGCGTGTAATAAAACTCAGTATAGTGTGGTATGGTACAGTATAATAACTATGATGAAAGAAAGAAGACTACACAAATCGGAAGATTTCGTGCTGACTGTCCTCTCTTTTCGATTTCTTCCAACTTAAGCAGTTTCGAAGCGATGACAAATGATGTATTGTGTGAGTCAGTTGAGAAATAAACAATGTATCGAGCGTGTTTGGACATGAACGTCTCTATAACCTGCTTTCGCGAGCCCTTATTGGTCCCGTGTCTGATTTACACCATACCTGGTGATTGGTTCGAGGCAAGAGCATCTGCGAGTTGCCAGTACTGACCGAGAAACAAGTAAAAATTCCCCATTCCCTCCCTTACAATCCTCCTGCCATGTAGGCTATGTCAATCTGCCTGCACTCCGCGCATTCGATTGAGCCAAACCGCCTTCTTTCCATTGCACGAACAGACATTAGTATCGGTTATTATACGAAAACGTTTCAAGATCTATTACGGTAAGTTGAAAAACGGATAGAGTTAGAGAGAGAGAGAGAGAGAGAGAGAGAGTGGTATGTATATGTGCGTATGATGAACCCCTCAAAAATATTTCTGTCCTTCATAGGTCCTCTGTGTTACCACGGATGACGAGTCACTGATCTCATTTGTACTAAGATTGCAGGACACGCGAGGTGCCTTTTGTTTCCACTACCCTGACTGGAATGCGTACGTTCTAATAAATGTTCAGCAACCTAGTCTTCTATAGTTGTTGTCGCCTGCGCAGAAATCCGTCGTGAATCCATTATCTTGAGGCTGTAAGGAACTCCTAGAGAGGATCTGATATTACATGAACAATTTAATTTTCAATAAGTTTGTTTACGCGGGATGCCACTCACTTTTTATTAGCAGAACACGAGCAACTGCGTAGTTCCATTTCAATTTAGAGTCCCAAATAATTTCCATCCTTCAACATAATAATGATTTATATATTTCCTGCAGCGCGTGGCAGCCGTGCGGTCTAGAGCACCTTGCCATGGTTCATGCGGCTTTCTCCGTCGGAGGTTCGAGTGCTCCCTCGGGCATGGGTGTGTGTATTGTCCTTAGTCTAAGTTAGTTTAAGTTAGATTAAGTAGTATGTAAGGGTAGGGACCGAGGACTTTAGCAGTTTGGTCCCATAGGAACTTACCACAAAATCCAATTTTATAATTTCCTTTATTACTATCACACTACTTTCAACTATATGTCCCAATAACTATACATAGCTAATAAAGTCATAACCTAATGCCGACCGCGGCAGGCAACATGACCGTCGAAACAGCTCTCACATTTACAAACCATTTGACTGAAACCGACCGCAGGAGACGATACAGTATGTCTGTCCTCCGACACTGCCGAACCAGCTCTGATCTTAAGAGCCGAACAACTTCGTCCGCCATCCAAGTTAGGCGCGATGCCAAGATCACCGAAGAGCCTCGTCTGTCTTTTGTTTTAGCAATTGTTTATTATTCTGCTGGTTATTAATACTTGTGAAATAATGTAATGATAGCACGGCATTGACAAATGTTTTACTTTTAAATGCAAGTAAATACGCTGTTCAGTTTGTCTGATACTAATAACAGAAGACTGTCGTTTTGGCGCGCAACGACCGAACGCAGCAGCCAATCGCCGAGGAGGACCACAATTTAGGCGGTCTTTCTCACGCTACCCGTACCTAACAAACCATTACGTCATCTTGCCACTTCTACCTTCTCAACTGCTCTAAGAAAGGCTTCTTGTACCTGGTTATGATGGCTGCACATCCATAAATATTACACTGTCACTTAGCGAATCCGAACTATCGATAGTATTTCGCGGGATTAATGTTTAAAACAGTGATCGCTGCCGAAATAAGCGGGAGAAACAGGTGGTCCATAATGGAGTTGGGAGGATTAGAAAAACTGCTATAGTAAGAGAGATCTCGAGAAATACGTCAGTCTGGATCGGCCTAGTTACCATAGAAGCAAAATAATGCGTGACGTACGAATCAAGAAGAATATAAGTAGCAAAGCAGCACTGGCAAAAAGAGCATTCCTCGCTAAGAGAAGTCTACCATTTTAATTTGAGAAAGAAATTTATGGAAGTGTAAAATCTAAAGGACAGCATAGTATGGAAGTTGATGAAGGGCTGTGGGGAAACCGGAAGAGAAGAGAAAGGAGGCGTTTCAGATGTGGTGTTACAGAAGGTGGCTAAAAATAAAGTTGACCGAAAGCATAAACAGTAAGGTCTCACGCACATTCGGTGAGGAAAGGAATACGCGGAAAACGCTGACAGAATGACAGGACGTCTGTTCAGACGTCAGGGAACAACATCCACGGTACTAAAGGGAGCTACACATGCTAAACTCTGTTCATAAATATACAATTTCGAACACATCCCAAACAACGTTGAAGACGAACAATGTAAGTACTATCATGAAACGAAGACGTTGACACCAGAGATGAAACCTTGGCGGTCGCATCAGACCAGTCAGAATACTTATGACACAGAAGTAAAAGTCTGCAGGTGAATACCCACTTTTCTCCCCAACTGCTGTTAAGTGCCACCGACATTCCTAATGAAAGTCCAACGAGACGCCATTTTAACGTCCACTTCTGTTCCATTGTACTGCGTTTACATCGAGGTAGAAAACTGACTGACAGAATTTTGCGTTAGCTGATGATAATGTCTTGCCTTTTGTCTGCAGTGTATTTCATGCGCCATTTCAGAGCACAGTTGGATGTAGAGTACGATCAGTTGTGTTTTGGAGGTCGTGACTCCAACGTGCTAAGAATTCAGCTCCAGCACGAAGACAGCCGTGTTATGACATATCGTCGTTCTTCGGACAGTGGATAGGATCTGTGATTGTTGTGTGCGGATGCGAGCCGAGTTGGTGTCACTTCAATCTGAGCTACAGGTTGTGATGGCTTCAGTTACCACTCTGAAGTTGCAGTGGATGGACATCACTATTGTGGGCCAGCCCTGGGAATCCAACGGACATCCAGGACGACAGAGTCCTCCAGCTGGTCCTCACCGGTGGCCAGCCTAGTTACCGCTCACACTTAGGTTGGCTCAACAGCCATGGTCAAGTTGGAGGTCGCCTTGGGGTGTGGCAGGTGGCGAATGACTTGCAAGGGGACCGCACGTAAGGCCTCCACAGTTAGTCTGACAAATCAGTTCCAGGTGCTGTCTGTGGCTGACACTGTCACTCAGATGGATGCAGTCGCCTGTCCTGTTTCAGAGGAAACCTCAGCCTGCAAGATCCGGGCAGAGGGTGGGATTATTGGTAGTTGGGTGATCCAGTGTTAGGCGCATTATAGACCCCTTTGGGACATGACTGCCAAGAAGGGGAAGAAAGCTAATGTGCACTCCGTGTTCATACCGGGTGGAGTCGTTTCAGATGTAGAACGGGTCTTTCCAGATCCCATAAAGAGCAGAGGATGCAGCCAACTGCAGGCGGTGGCTCATATCGATACCAATGATGTGTGTCGCTTTGGATCGGAAAAGGTTCTCTCTGGCTTCGAACGGTTAACAGAAGTGGTAAAGACTGCCAGTCTTGCTTGCGCTTAGAAAGCAGAGCTCGCCATTTGCAGCATACTCGACAGGACCAATTACGGACCTCTGGTACAAAGCCGAGTGGAGAGTCTGAATCAGAAGCTCAGACGGAGCTGCGACCGTGTACGCTGCAGATTCCTCGACTTACGCCATAGGGTGGTTGGGTTTCGGGATCCGCTGAACAGGTCAGGAGACGGTTACACGGGTAGCAGGGGCTCGTGTGGCGTGGACTGGGAGGTTTTTTAGGTAGAGGGTCTTGGGAAAACACACAACGGGCCTCAGTCTCAACGGGTGATGGCCGAACACAGGAAGAACGGAGATACAGGAACCATAGGTATAACTGCTGTAAACTGTCGTAGCTGTGTTGGGAAAGTATCGTAGCTCGAAGCGCTAATAGGGAGCAATGATGATCAAATCGTTATAGATACTGAAAGTTGGCTAAAGGCGGATATAAGCTCAGCTGAGATTTTGGCAAAGAACGTAATGGTGTTCCGAAAGGATAAGCTTAACAAAGTTGGCAATGGCATGTTAGTTGGTGTTACAAGTAGTTACTCTTGAAGCGAAATTGAAGTAGATAGTTTCTATGAGTTAGTATGGGCAGAGGTAATTCTTGGAAAAGGAATATAATAATACTTATATCCTTTTCCCAAGTCATATGATACAACTGCTGAAACGTACAAACAAAAACTTGAGTTTGATTTCAAGCACGTACCCGACTCATACAATTATTGTTGGTGGTAACTTTAATTTACCCTCGATATGATGGCAAAAATACATGTTTAAATCCGGAGTTACGCAAAAAACATCATCCGAAATTGTGGTAAACGCATTCTCTGAAAATTATTTCATGCAGTTAGTTCATGAGCCCACGCGAATAGTAAACGGTTGTGAAAACAAACTTGACCTCTTAGCAAAAAATAATCCTGGGCTAACAACAAGCATCAAAATTGATACAGGATTTAGTGAACACTCGGTTGTCACAGCGAGGCTGAATATTGCAATCCTCAAATCCTCCAAAAATAAACGAAAAAATACCTACTCAAAGAAGTAGATAAAAATTCACTTGACGCCTTCCTGAGAGACAATCTCCACTATTTCCAAATTAACAATATAAGTGTAGATCAGCTGTGGCTTGAATTCAAAGAAATAGTATCGGTAGCAATTGAGAGATTTATACCAAATAAATTAACAAACGACGGAGCTGATCCTCTTGGTACACAAAATGGGTCAGAACACTTTGTAGAAACAAACAAAAAAACCATACCAAATTTAAACAGACGCCAAATCTCCAATATTACCGATCTCTTATAGAAGCTCGAAATTTAGCACGGACTTCAATGCCTGACGCTTATAATAGTTTACACGACAAAACTTTGTCTCGAAACATGACAGAAAACCCAAAGACATTCTTATCGTATGTGAAGTATGCTAGCAGCAAGACACAATCAATGCCTTCTCTGTACGATAGTAATGGAAACACTATAGATGACAGTGCTGCCAAAGTAGTTGCTAAACACAGCCTTTCGCAATTCCTTCAACAACGAATAAGAAGAACATATTCCAGAACTTCAATTAAGAACAGTTGCCAACATGAGTATCTTAGAAGTTGATATCCTCGGAGTAGTGAAGCAACTTAAATTACTTAAAACCAAGTCTTCCGGTTCAGATTATATACCAGTTAGATTCCTTTGAGAATATGCTGTTACAATAGCTCCATACTTCATCATATATAATCTTTCGCTCGACGAAAGATTCATACACTACGCCTGGGAAGTTGATAAGGTCACACCAATATTCAAGAAAGGTAATTGGAGTAATCCACTGAACTACAGACCCATATCATTAACGTCGATATGCAGCAGGATTTTGTGACATATATTTTGTTCGAACATTATGAATTACCTTCAAGAAAACGGTCTGTCAACACACAGTCAACAAGGGTTTGGAAAACATCGTTCTTGTGAAAGACAACTAGCTTTTTACTCGCGCGAGGTGTTGGGTGCTAGAGACAGGGGATTTCAGATTGCTATTCTAGATTTCCAGAACATTTTTACACTGTACTACATAAGCGGCTTGTAGTGAAATTGCATGCTTCTGGAATATCATCTCAGCTATGTGACTGTATTCGTGAATTCCTGTCAGAGGAATTCACGGGAAGTCATCGAGTATAACAGAAGTGAATTCTGACGTTCCCCAAGGTAGTGTTACAGGCCCTGTGCTGTTCCTTGTCTATATATACGATTTAGGATACAATCTGAGCAGCAGTCTTAGGTTGTTTGCAGATGACGCTATCGATTATAGACTAGTAAGGTTATCAGAATACCAAAACAAATTGCTAAACGACTATATAAAACATGTTTGTATGCAAAAAAATTGCAGTTGACTCTAAATAACGAAAACTGCGAGGTCTTCCACGTGAGTGCTAAAAGGAATACGTTATACTTTGGTTAAACAGTAAATGAGTCAAATCTAAATGCCGTAAATTCAGCTAAATACCCAGGAATTACAATTACGAACAATTTAAATTAGAAGGAACACACAGAAAATGTTTTGGCGAAAGCTAACCAAAGACTGGGATTTGTTGGCAGGGTACTAAGTAAATGTAACAGATCTACACTACACTTGTCCGTTCTCATTTGGAGTACTGCGCGAGTGGGATTCTTACCAGATAGGATTGACAAAATACATCATGTAAGTTCAAAAAAGTGCAACACGTTATGTATTATTGCGAAGCAGGGGAGAGAGAGTGTCACTGATACGATATAGGATTTGTGGTGGACATCATTAAAACAAATGGTGTTTTTCTTGCGGCGGAATCTTCTAACGAAATTTCGATGACCAAATTCAAAATCAAAGTTGGAGGAGCTCATACAAAACATTAAATGAGAGAAGTTAATGCAAGACAACACTGTACAAAACATTAAATTATATAACATTTGATAGCTATAAATCAGAAGTATTCCAAGAAACAAATGTCCTAGAAGAATATGCCTAATAATGAAAGGTGTGCCTGTCTGTTTGCGAAGGACCATTGACTACACTCGTAGGTAATGGTAAATAAGCCCAGTCATGTGTAGTGATATGCAGGGTGAAGATATAATGACCAAAGAATAAATATACAATGCTGAGTCAAAATACATATATCAATAATTATACAGCACATACATTCATGACTTGAAAATGATGGAAGGAGAAAAAGGTCCTGCATATCTCAGAATAGTGTGTAATGCATGGATGAATAGCTTAGTGAAAGCAGCACATAGTTCTGAATGTATGTAAGCCTTCTACATATAGGATTAAGATTTAGCCGGCCGGTTGTGGCCGAGCAGTTCTAGGCGCTACAGTCTGAAAGCGCGCGACTGCTACAGCAGTCGCAGCTTCGAATCCTGCCTCGGGCATGGATGTGTGTGATGTCCTTAGGTTAGTTAGGTTTAAGTAGTTCTGAGTTCTAGGGGACTGATGACCTCCGAAGATAAGTCCGATAGTGCTCAGAGCCATTTGATTAAGATTTGCAATGGAGCAGTCTCGTGGTTTATGTGCACGTAAGTTCAGTAAGCACCAAATAGTTGTTAACCAGCTGTAAGATCCTGTGATAGAGGCATACATTTCTATTGGTTGGATTTTAGTAACAGGTCTGTGACTGAATTTTAGTTACAGTTTAGTGACAGAGTGCTACCATATGTTTTATACCAATATCCAGCAATGTATGACGACATGTAATTCCTCCTTAATACTTGACATTCCACTATACTTTTACTGGATAGCCCTCTTCTTCTACTTACGTTCTCACTAAACGTAAGGGTTTTTTCGCTGTTAACAGTATTTACACTTAGTAATAGAAAAAAGCAATTATGAAAGCTTGCACCCACTAATTAAAATGTAGACTTGTTTCACTATTTACAACAGCAACATCGTGTTCGTTTTCGGTAAGATGTTTGACCTTGCGTTTTGAAGCACTGCCTGGCGAACTTTTAGGCCTAACCTCACTTCGCTGCAGCCTAACAATTTCTTCATTTTTATGGTTTCCAACAACACGCTTGTGTTTATTACCATAAAAATTATGAATGGAATTAAACTTCTTCGTTTTTGGCATTTTCCGATTTAAAACATATTGAAATACACAGTCACAATATTTTACAACACGAACACACGCGAGAAACTTAAGTAAACTCAAATACTCTACTTGTACCGACTGAAAGATCGATTGTAATAAATACCTACTAATAGTATAGTCGATATTTTCTTCAAAGATGTTATACAAACGAGTTGCTATGGAAATAGCGGCGCCAAAATTAAATAATGCGACAATGTAGTCCTGGTTTTGTGTTTAACATTAGTCTGAGAGCCAGGCAGTCGCATCGCATCTGATTTAGAAACACATTTAAACAAGAAAATGGTGAGGTGCTATAAATAAAATGAATCGCAGAATTTTATTAAGTAAAAGGAATTCCATAACTTGGGCCCTAATGACGTCCAGGATCACTTATCCGACATTGAACATATGATGTTAATTGGTGCAACACGCATGCCTCATACCCTATCGGAAAGGACACTATAGTTTGTTTTTTGCGAATTCAGTTGTTTCTACGGTTTATCTTCAATATCACGGAGACAACGTTTCCTCATGCGCAAGCCGCTGCACAAGACAATCGCAAATGTCTGACGAGCAGACGTCACATCGTCTCCGCTGTGAGTCATTTCGCCGCCCATTTCTAAGAGGGCTTTGAGAGACAAATTCGCGGCGTAGGTTTCTGACATCACATCTACAAGATGTTTCACAATTCATACTACACACTTCTATAGGTTGTAGAGGGGACTCAGTAAGTTAAGCTTCATAGGGGAACCCATTTCCGGATACTTCATCCAAAGGCGCTACAGAGTGTCATATAGGCGCAGGGGCCTGTATACGAATGATGGAGAAGGATAAATGCTCAGTCTGAGGTAAGGGTCGCTGTACCGGAAACGAACGATTCGTCAAGCAAAAACCATTATGATAACTTATGACAGTGGAATACAGGTATTAAGACTGTTGTTGCCTAGAATGTAGGGTTTCCAACTTTCAGAGGTGGAAGTATAGACTAAGACAAAAAAGTCTATTAAAATATGAAACATGTGCGTATAAAATTACTTAACCGACAGTAGCCTCCGACACATCTGTTAGAATGGGAATATCATGCGAACGTGTATTTCATCTCGTCGCTTATGCGCTTTGCCCTGCACTGACCTTTTGTGACTGCGAGAATGTAAACTGACAATATCTTTAAACCAAACCAAAACTGCATGAATTTACTTAACATAATAACTGAATCTGATGCATAAGTATTGATTTGAAATTGACGCTCGTAATAAAACAAAACTCTATCAGTTTGAAAATAATTGTCCCTATGCTTAATAATGCTGAAATAAGAAAATTTCTCACGCTTATCTGCGCAATGGTAACCCTCTTCGCACTTCTCTCTGTTAGTACTTTAAATTGCATAGTTAGCATACAGCTATTGTGCTAGGCTCTTGATTAGCAAACATGTTAATTAAATACTAAATGACTGGTACAATAACTTCTTGAGCAAAATAGCTAATGAAAAACGACATGGATCTGGGAACTGCTATTGACTTGTGGGAAGTAACGATATGGCACTAACTTCAAAACTTTTATTTTGACTCTTTGAACATTAATAATGCTCACAATTAACACAATAAACTGATTACACATTAACAATTAGCTTTACAAAATAATTGGATTGTGTGCTAAACATTGCCTTAATCATCACTTATTAATACGCGCATTGCATTGGTATCGAAACAACTTTCCTTACCTATATTATTTCCAGTATAGTATCTTGCAAATAAAAACTCATTACTGCCGCATCGAGTAAGTACGAGGGCTACCCACAAAGTACATTACGTTTTGGAATTAAAAAGAAATAAAGTATTGGAATTTTTTTAATTATATACAGATGAAAGCCACACTTAAATACTACTTTTCTACATAGTTGCCATTTAAATTAAGGCACTTATCGTAGCGCTGGACAAGGTTGGAAATTCCTTCGTCGTAAAATTCGCCCGCCTGCGCCTTCAACCACGTGGTTACGTCTTCTTGGAGCTGTGCGCCGTCATCAAAACGCTGCATAGCCAAACACTTCTTCATTGCTGGGAATAAGTGGAAGTTGCTCGGTGCCAAGTCGGGACTGTACGGCGGATGAGGAAACAACTCCCACTTAAAAGATTCGAGAACTTCACGAGTGGCATTCGCGTGTGGGCCCGGGCGTTGTCGTGAATCAGCAAGATCTTTGAGCCCAACTTTCCTCTGCGCTTGTTTTGTATTGCTCTTCTGAGGTTGTGCAGAGTTTGGCAATACCTCTGAGAGCTTATTGTAGTGTCTCTTTCCAGGAAATCCACAAAAATCACACCTTTTCTGTCCCAAAAGAAGAGGTAACCACGTGGTTGAAGGCGCAGGCGGCCAAATTTTACGACGAAGGAATTTCCAAGCTCGTCCATCGCTACGATAAGTGCCTTAATTTAAATGGCAACTATGTAGAAAAGTAGTATTTAAGTGTGGCTTTCATCTGTATATAATAAAAAGATTTCCAATACCTTATTTATTTTTAATTCCAAAACGTAACTACTTTGTGGATAGCCCTCGTATACATCCAGCACACATCAAATACAACACGTTCTTAGACTTGCAAGTCCTCCATACATCTATCTAAAGTTACTCTTAACACATTACCATCTCTAGTTCAATATAACATTTTCTTACAGAATTTTACCCTGTGTATATACGTTTTGGACTTACGTACTGACTAGCAACTGGTTCTATAATTCCTTGGTCAAACATGGCTTGAAGTTCCTGCTTGACCTGTTCTCCGTCAATAAATGGCATGGAATAATGTTTAGATTTGAAAGAATCGTGAGGTTTGACCTGAAATTTATACGATGGGGTGTGAAGCTGTCTTCTTAGTCTGCTCCTTTTCTCGTAAAAGCATTTCTTTAATGTCGCCAAAAGTGATCACATTTTCAGCTACAGTTTCGTGAGGTTCCAATTGCTGATTGTCGTTGCAGGCTAAAGCAACGGGGTTGTCCTATAGTCATGTAGTATTCGGAATTTGATTACGTGTCGACGTTTGTTGCGGCATCTCATTAATTTGTGCGGGTGTGCTATTGTGGTGATTAGAGTTTTGAGGTGGGTGTACACGTACGTCATGTTCACTCAGAATAAGTGGAGGTGTTTGTTGAAATTGTCCGTGATTCTGGAAAAATTGTTATTGTCTTAATTACGCTGAAAATTCTAATTATAACCTCTACGTTTGTTGCTGTAATTAGTCTGATACGGCACATTTCGGTTGAAATGCGATGTCTGGTACCTATGCACAAAATTATTGCCTTGTGGTGTAATAATATTGCCTGTTCACGGAAAAAGATGGGTTGACCTTGCAAAGAATATTGTTGTCCAGAGTTTCCAACTTGTTGGTTTTGTTGTTGAAAATTCTGGCTGTTGCTGCCAAATTGTTGGTTTTGTTGCTGGTTTTGTGAGTACTGATTATTAAAATTTTGGCGTCTTGGAATATTATTCTGGAAGTTGCTGCCATTCCTAAGTCTCTTATTACGTTTGTCATTAAAATTTCTTGATGAGTGTGGAAATCCATACGTTTTATTATTTTTGAAGTTTTGGGACAAATTTTTGTTGATATAAGAATAATCAGAATGTTTTACTTCAAAAAGTTGTAAAAGATCGCGAAACGCAGTAATGCTTTCTTTTTGTTGTTCCGTTAACAGGGAGACTCCGTAATGCACGCAGTACTTTAGAGATGCATATCTGTATTAGTGCTAATTGACTATACGCTTCGGTAAAGTGTTGATTTTGCTGAACCATCTGTTCAAAAAATTGCATAATAGTTAGGAAGTTGGAATTTTCAAAGGAGCAACTGATCTTTAATTCCTAGTTGTGAAGTTTCTGACTAATAAGCTGATAAAAAGGCATTTTGAAATTCCTCTAATCAGCAGCATTGTCTTTCAATGGGTGGCATCCTAGTGGCGGACTCGTCCTCCAAACAACTGCAAATGAATTCTAATTTATGGGTAATAGGCCTATTAGATGCTAGCTAGAATGAAATCTGTTGTACAGAGTCTTGAGGGTTGGAGATCTGTTTTGTTACTGCAAAATACTTTGACGTACTGACAACAAATGCTTGTAATCGATACCATCGTGTCGGAAATTTTTTGTCGGTTCATTATTATTGAAAAATGTGTTTTGGGGACGTTATCAAGCTTCTAATTCTCTCGCTTGTCTTAATCTGCCAAGACTGTGCTCTAGTAGTGTTGTGTCAAACTTTCTGCCTAAATATATTGGAGGTTACTGTGTACTTGATTGTATGATGTATGATCTTCTAACCTTGCAATTTCATGGTGAAAACAGTTAACTTTACGATTCAATGCATTGCTATGTGAGTTCAGCTCATTAATAGCACGGTTAATAGGTTGAAACTATGCCTTGCTATGTGAGTTCAACTCATTAATAGCAAGGTTCATAGCTTGAAACTGTTCAGACTGAAAGAAAGGAGAACGCAATGTGTCTTCAGATTTAGTATCGGTATTACTTTTTAAATTTTCTACTCTGTTCGAAAGTTCATCAAGTTTTCCTGTACGTGATGAAATTTGAGCAGTATTGTTGGTGTCGTTTTCGTCGATCTGATTCTGCAGTTTCTTTGTACACTTATTAAGTTTGCGTTTGTTAGATTTGACTACGGTAGAATCAGTATCAAGTTGTAATTGTTCAAGTAATAGTTTGTATGTCTTCCTGGTGTTTTCTGTTTTGTTGACTCAAACGAGTTTCTACTTGTGCTTTATGCTTTGTAAAATCGCTTTATGTTCGTGTCTTGTACGGTTTTAAGATGACCAAAAACTTTACAGTAGCAATTATCTGTGTATTTTTCTGTATGAGCTATTACATTTTTCCTGATTTCATGTTGCTCGTTAACGAGAGTTTCGCGTATCTGTTCGATCTATTTGTTTGTTGGATAACGGTCTCATTGTGCACTTAAATGCCTCTATGTGTTGACTGAGGTGTTCTTGAGTCGCCTTTCTCGTTTTTCAAAACATTAATTAATTTGTTGTTCTATACTGTGTGTCAGTTCCTCTTGTTTTTGTGAGACTCTATTAACTTCGTCACTGAGTTTTTGTGTCTGCTGGTTCATCGCGTCACTAATTTGAGTGAAACGTTCGTTTTGTTCTTGCTATGACTTTTTATTGCTATCCATGATTTGTTGAATTGACCATCAGTGTTTAAAGTATTTTGCTTAAACTGTTCAAGAGTGTCAGCATTTGACATGTCTGTTGAGGTTTGGGTATCGTCATTTTGATTGTATTGTAAAGGTAAATGATCAGAGTGAAAATTCTATACATACGAAGCATGTGTATCAGCGGTTTCTGCATTTGTGTTATGTGCCGTCTGATTAATTGCGACATTGGTAGGTAAAGCAGAATTGAAGGTAGTTTGACTTTTTGGCATTGAAGATGCATTTTCCTTGACTATCGTGTGTTGCATTGTAGTCAGTGCAGTATTGTCAGAACTGGTCTTCGTTGCCACAGAGTTATTTGGCAAACTAATATTTTTGGCATTGTCCATGACTGAGCTACGCGTAGTACTGCTAACCGCTTTACGTGGCATGGTGCACAGATGCAATCAAAGAACAAACAAATAGACAAGAAATATAGAGCAATTTGCCGTTGACCTGTTAGAAATAATTGAAACAGATTAGTAAATGGGCAGTGCAAAATTGCTAACTACACTTAGTTACTAAGTAACGAGCAGAGCGCATGCCTGGGTGTGTTCTTTCAAAAGATTCCAAAATGAATTTCGATCTGCACAAAGTTATCGCCAAGTGAAGCATGTACATTTGTAGTAACGATTGAAATTACCTAGCTGACAGTGGCCTGCAACACATTTGTTATAATGGGAATGGCATGTGAACGTGTATTTTATCTCGTCGCTTATGCGCTTCGCCCTCTACTGAACTTATCTGTCTGCGAAAATGTAAACCGTTAATAACTTGAAACCAAACCAAAACTACATGAATTCATGTAACTCAACAACTGAATCTGATGCAACACTACTGATCTGAAATTGACGCTGGTAAGAAAAGGAAACTTCATCAGTTTGAAAATAATGTGTCTTTGCTCTTAATTAATGCTATCCCTGAAATAGCAAAATTTCTTACCTTTATCTGCACAATGGTAACGCTCTGTTAGTACTTTAAATTGTGTAATCAGCATACAGCTGTTGGGTAAGGTTGCTTCTTAGCAAACATTTTAATTAAATCGAGAATGACTGAGTCGATAACTTCTTGAGCAAAATAGTTAATGAAAAACGACATGGATGTGGGAACTGGTATTGACTTGTAGTAAGTAACAATATGGCGCTAGCTTTAAAACTTGTATTTTGACTCTTTCAAAATTAATAATGCTCACCATTAACACAGAATAAACTCATTTTTCATTAACAATTAGCTTTACGAAATCATTGGCTGTGAGTGCTATACATTCTCACTAATCATTTACGAATACGCGCATTGCATTGGTAACAAAAGAACTTTCCTTACCTTAATTATTTCGAGTATGGTATCCTGCAAACAAAAAAATCAGTACTGCCCGCAATGAGTAAGTGTATAACCAGCACACGTCTCATAACTACACGTCTTTACACTTTACACTTGAGAGTCGTCAATACATCTCTCTAGCAAAAGAAACACATTAACCATAGCACGTTGAACCAGCGATCACTGTTGATCAGCGACGCTGCTACAGAAACGATACTACATTTGACCATCTCTGGTTCAGTACAAAATTATCTTACAAAATTTTACCCTGTGTATACACTTTTCGCATGGACTCTAAAATACGTACCTTAAGAGGTGTGAGAACTTGTTCGATAGAGGAGATGTGTTTGACACTAGCGAAGATGAAAGGTCCTCAGACATGCATTTTAGAACCCATGTTTACTGGATTTTACTTTCTTGTTTTGATCCATAGTGCCACCTCTGAAAGTTTCATACCCTACATTCTTAGCCAAAACAGCATCAGTACAAGTACACCATTGTCAGAGGTATCAGAATGATTGGCGCTTTTGACTTTTGATTTTCGACTCGTTCGTTTCCGGTGCAAGCACCATTACCTCGAATTGATACATTTACCCTTCTCCATCGAGTCAGGTAGAGCTATTTGCACAAAGCTCAAGTACATGACTTCCTTTTAATCAGCCGGCCGGTGTGGCCGAGCGGTTCTAGGCGCTTCATTTTGGAACCGCGCGACCGCTACGTTCGCAGGTTTGAATCCTGCTTCGGACATGGATGTGTGTGATGTCCTTAGGTTAGTTAGGTACTTTTAAGTAGTTCTAAGTTCTAGGCGACTGATGACCTCAGATATTAAGTCCCATAGTGCTCAGAGCCATTTGAACCATTGTTTTCTTGTAATCAGGCTCGTCCTTCTTGTTTCCTTGCAGGAAATAAAGAATGTACATGTAAATAAACAGTACAGTACGTGTAAACGTGTACGCAAGTTAGTTGCGAGTAAGTGGGAAAACAGCAATGCTAGACAAAGCGGAAGACAAGTTTACTTTCATATCTCCTTAAACAGGCTTCTCCGACCCCAGGTTCCCTATCCCAAATTGTTCAGTGAAGCATTCTCTATGTCCTGGTACATTTTTGCACGCTCTTTCAGAATCAACGTATATATATATCAACCACGATTTGCAACAAATGATGACGCTCAAGTAGGTGTTTTATCTGCTGTCACGGCTAATCCGCGCATCAGTAGCAGACAAATTGCGCGAAATACGGGAATCTCGAAGACGTCGGTGTTGAGAATGCTATATCAACATCGATTACACCCGTAACATATTTCTATGCACCAGCAATTGCATGGCGACGACTTTGAAGGTCGTGTACAGTTCTGTCACTGGGCACAAGAGAAATTACGGGACGATGACAGAGTTTTTGCACGCTTTCTATTTAGCGACGAAAGGTCATTCACCATCAGCGGTAACGTAAACCGGAATAATATGCACTACTGGGCGACGGGAAATCCACAATGGCTGCGACAAGTGGAACATCAGCGACCTTGGCGGGTTAATGTATGGTGCACCATTATGGGAGGAAGGATAATTGACCCCTATTTTATCGATGGCAATCTAAATGGTGCAGTGCATGCTGATTTCCTACGTAATGTTCTACCGACGTTACTTCAAGATGTTTCACTGCATGACAGAATGGACATGTACTTCCAACATGATGGATGTCCGGCACATAGCTCGCGTGCGGTTGAAGTGGTATTGAATAGCATATTTCATGAGAGGTGGATTGGTCGTCGAAGCACCATACCATGGCCGGCACGTTCACCGGATCTGACGTCCCCGGATTTCTTTCTGTGGGGAAAGTTGAAGGATATTTGCTATCGTGAGCCACCAACAACGCCTGACAACATGCGTCAGCGCATTGTCAGTCCATGTGCGAACATTACGGAAAGCGAACTACTCGCTGTTGAGAGGAATGTCGTTACACGTGTTGCCAAACGCATTGAGGTTGACGGACATCATTTTGAGAATTTATTGCATTAATGTGATATTACAGGTAATCACGCTGTAACTGCATGCGTTCTCAGAAATGATAATTTCACAATGGAACTTGAATCACATTGGAACAACCGAAATAAAATGTTCAAACGTACCTACGTTCTGTATTTTAATTTTAAAAACCTACCTGTTACCAACTGTTCGTCTAAAATTTGAGTCATATGTTTGTGACTATTATAGCGCCATCTATCACAAAGCGAAAAAAGTGGTCCAACTGAAGCATTCGTATTTATTTAAGTACTACACGAATATGTGATAAAAAATGGGGGTTCCTATTTAAAAAAAAAAAAAAAAAAAACGCTGTTGACAGCCGTTTGACCTAAGGCAGCGGCACCTAGCGGACCAACTTTAGCGCCAACTGGTTTCCCCCTTCAGGCTAGACAAGTTTCGTTCTTTGTAGTTTTCTCGTTTGATTATCATTACGTGAGACATTTGCGCGGTCACTATCAATGGACCACGCTGTATATTACATAATTTATATATAGTTGAATGGTGAATGATGTTTCAGGACTTGGGTTCCTATGTAGAACTCTATCTACTGCGCCCCCCAGATCCTGTAGAAGTGGGTAAAACACCCTGTAGATCCGTTCCCATTTGGACACTCCCCATTTTCTCAGTCGCGACCGAGCAGAGCCGCGGCCCGGATAACTCGTGCTGACGCCTCCTGCCCGCAGGACCTTCTGGTGACGCTGTCGACGCTGCTGCGCGGCTCCATGTACGAGAAGCTGCGCTGGACGTTCAAGCTGTACGACATCAACGGCGACGGCTGCATCACGCGCGCCGAGCTCTCCGAGATCGTGTCGGCCATCCACGAGCTGATGGGGCGGCGCGCGCACCACGTCAGCAGGGTACGTAGCGCAGGCGCCGCCCTCGCCGCGGCCACTGCACCTCCTGCCGGGCGCAAGGGTCAGGGTCCCGGAGCTGCAGTGCAGTCACTGCGACAACACTCGAGTAGGGACTAGGTAGTATTTATTTATTGACTGCTGATTTAGCCAGACCACATGAGGACCTTAAGGCCATGTCTTATATCTGACCAGGAGCATCACGAACACAAGATATTACAAACTTGTCATAAATAACATTAATAAAAACGTAATTTTAATCATAATAACTGACAACCTATCTGTAGGAACAGCACTATCAACTCGAGTGAACAAGCTAAAAGCTGGCATACCAGCTGACCAAGAATACCTGTAATAAAATCTCTCTCCCACAACACTACACTGAAGCACCACCAGTCAGTCACCCTTCCTGAAGCCTTATATGCTTCACAGTGTGTGATACTCAGTAGGAAGGGACTTACTGAAAAGTTCGAAATCCAGGAGAGAAAGATAATGAGGAATATACTAGGGCCAGTCAAGGAAGGCGATAATTATATAAGGCGACCCAACCGAGAGCTCTGCGAGTACTGTGAAAGAATCACAGATGTAACTAGGAGAAGACGTCTAGCATTTTATGGACACGTGTACAGGATGCATCGTGACGTATTGACCAACCAGCTTCACTGTTACTGGCAAAAGTGAAAGACCAGTCATCATGGTTGATGGAAGTGGAGAAACGTCTTCAGGAACTGGGAATAACAGAAGGAAACTTGAAGGATCGGACAATACTCAGGAAGAAGCTTAGACGAAAGAGGTTCCAGGACGGACTGCCAAGAAAGAAGACTGGTGCCTTCTGGACACAGGAGAGGAAGGAACAACACAGCCAGAGGATGCGTAACTACTGGTCAAACGTTAAAGCCCACTCCAAACGCAATAGTTGAATGTCGTGGTTCTTAGTTTGCCCATACGAAATAAGAAGAAAAACAAGTGACACTAAATCCAATAACAAAAATAATAATTATTATAACAGTACAGGCCATTTGGAGTGATAGAGATTAGTTTACCATATTTGAAGCCATCTTTGCTGTTACCTGAAGCAGAATGGATAAAGGAAACGGCGAAGACTGAAATTGAAGTTACAGTGATACAGAGAACTCTGCCGGCAAATAGTTGGGAAAAGTTCCATTGCACGGGGATTGACGATAATGAGCTGCGCAGAACGCAGGAGAGATTGCTGTTGCAGTAGCAGGTCGATCATTAGCTGTCTTTCGAAGTTTGGAAGTAATTTAATTTCTCTGATACTATGAGGAAGATTGTTCCCAAGTTGATACAGGAAACGATTCAGGTAACATGGCAGTGCTTTGTGATGGTACAGGAAGAAATTTAATTTGTCGACTACGAGTACAGGAAGGAACAGATTTGAAAGATTTATTGCTTCCAAACTACAGAAGATAGAAACACGTTTCCAACATTCTTGGAAAGAGAAAAGTCCAAATTTTTATGCATTCAATGTGAGCATCATGTGTTACATGGCAAACATCAAAACGGTGGTTCCTTTCCTGCCACACACGAAGCAACTGGTCTCTCGTTATCGAATTCACAGCTTCAACAATGCGACGTCGTAGACTTTCAACAGTGTCAGTCATAGGCGGGATAAAAATGCGTTGTCACAGATAAGAGTTTCAGGACTTTGAATTAGAGGAGGAGCAGGAGGTTAACTTCATCGCCGGTGGCGTCCCAGGTCTCCTGTCTTTTATCTGTGGGATTATACAAAAGACCGCTTTTTTATGGCCCCTATGCGTGACACTCTTCAAAGTTCATGTTGTTGAAGCTATGAATTCGATCACGAGAGACCAGTTGCTTCGCGTGTGGAAGGAAATGAGACACAGTTCTGATATTTATCGTGTAATACAGGGTGCTCACATTTAGTGCATAAAAATTTGTACGTCTCTCTTTCCAAGAACGCTGGAATTGTGTTCCTATCTTTTGCTGTTTGGAAGAAATAAATGTTTGAAATCACTTCCTACTTTTTGAATAGCCCTGTTTTTCTGTTGTGCTATTCAGATATTAGAAGAAGAAATGAAGACAAATAAGAGGGAGTGCAATGAGTGCGAAGACGATAGAGTAAACATAGGGTACGATAGTCTCTAAGCGTATCGGCACACAGCCATCATAATCGTTCGTAGACTGATGTGATATGGTCGAAAAAGCGTATATTACGTATGTATAGTACAGAAGCATGCATCGGCACTTCCATCCTGCATGTGCTTTAGCAAGAAAGTCCTTGGATAGCATCGCCATAGTCTAGTATGACGCTCGACACTTTCTTACAGACAGTAGCTGTGTGTTCAGTCCAATTTGCATGATGGTCCAGAATTATCCCCAAGTTCCTTGCAGAAGAAGAAAAGGTTATTTCTTTGCCGTTCAACCAATTATTTATACAAGAACTAAACACTGTACAGATTTCATAGGTATTGCATTTTGAAGAGAAACTCCGAAAGTTTTTTTTTTCACAAACATTCGATATGCGACCATGAATGACCCGGCATCCGTCAATACGGTAATCGAAATCTTGCCATACCAATCCCAGCATGGCACCGTCGAATGTGGCAGTCATGTCCCGTATTCTCTCCCGGAGCTCTGCTACATCACGTGGTAGAGGCGGTACATACATTAGATCTTTAATGAGTCCCCACAGAAAAAAGTCACACGGAGTGCGATCTGGTGATCGGAGAGGCCATTTCATGAAACTGCTGTCCCCTTCTGAGCACGGCCGATCCATCGTGGCGGCAGCTCCAATTTGAATGGTTTTATACACGGCTTTTATTGCAAGATTTTCCACACTGTCATAGAGTTCCCGGGATGCACGACGCACCGATTCCTTTGGACTCCTTATGAATGTCTCCCTTGCGCGCTGCACATTCGCTTCACTCACACTGGGACGTCCGCGTCTCTTTGCCGGGCATAAGCAACCCGTCGAAACGAATTTGTTGTGCCAGTGGTAAATGGCCTTCCTTGTTGGTAGCTTGGTTCCTAACATCCGTTTAACAGCTGCAGCACACTTGTTTTGGTCGAACTCCAACATACAGAAAGCTCACTCAGCACTTGAACTTGGCATGTTTGCGACTTGCTCTGACTATCGGCAAATTACCAAACTATGCTGTGACGATATACATGAAACTAAAAACTTTCAGGGTGTGCCTTCAATATGACACATGTATGATATCTGTAGAATATTTGGTTCTTGTGCAACAAATAATTGAAAGTGTTCCCCGACTTAATGTACACCCTGAATGAGAGTTGTACTGTGGGTGCTCGTAATGAGTTAACTATCACCACGAAAAAATAAACGTACGTAAAGAGATCGAGAAAACTATGGGAACACGAAAAACACATTACTTTGCCTTATACGGTGTAAATATGCCCTTCTTCGACCGATGATCTCGCAGTCTGGTCTCCTCCTCCATAACAACTAACCTCTCCTCTCGCAACACATCGCCACCATTGGGAAACGGACGTTCTACAGTAGTATAGACCTAATCAGACAAAATGTTCATGTAATTCATGACAGTAATGCGACCTTGCAGAGTACCTATGGTGCCCATGCAATATTATGGTATAGCTGCCCAGTCATCACAGAACCCAGGCCATGATTCGCCCTTGCAACGTAAACTCAACCAGTAATTGGAAAAAGTGTGATACAAGACTCATCCGACCAAATGGCATTCTTCCATTGCTCCACTACCCCTGTTATATGGCTTCGGCACCATTTTTCCCGGTATGGGCCTTCACGTCACTGATGGGTGGTTTTGGAATTCCATTGTGCCCTGCAATTCTCTGCTTACGGACCTCCCTTCGTGTTCAGAATGAGATTTTCACTCTGCAGCGGAGCGTGCGCTGATATGAAACTTCCTGGCAGATTAAAACTGTGTGCCCGACCGAGACTCGAACTCGGTACCTTTGCCTTTTGCGGGCAAGTGCTCTACCATCTGAGCTACCGAAGCACGACTCACGCCCGGTACTCACAGCTTTACTTCTGCCAGTACCTCGTCTCCTACCTTCCAAACTTTACAGAAGCTCTCCTGCGAGACATGCAGAACTAGCACTCCTGAAAGAAAGGATATTGCGGAGACATGGCTTAGCCACAGCCTGGGGGATGTTTCCAGAATGAGATTTTCACTCTGCAGCGGAGTGTGCGCTGATATGAAACTTCCTGGCAGATTAAAACTGTGTGCCCGACCGAGACTCGAACTCGGTACCTTTGCCTTTTGCGGGCAAGTGCTCTACCATCTGAGCTACCGAAGCACGACTCACGCCCGGTACTCACAGCTTTACTTCTGCCAGTACCTCGTCTCCTACCTTCCAAACTTTACACCCGAGGTAGAACAACTCCTTCACTTCGTTTACTTTATGGTCTCCAAACATGATCATAAGTCTCTCGCTAATCTCATTCCTGCAACTCTTTATCACTTTCTTCGGTTTACTCTCAATCGTTGATGATGGAAACGTCATCAGCGAAGCTTAACAATGGTGTTTCACACAGAATTTTAATCCCACTCTTGAAACTTTATTTTGTTTCTGCCTTTACTTGTTCGAAGGACAGACTGAACAGTAGTGGACAACTGCATCCCTATATTGCAAAATTTCTTTCTCGGCCTTCCCTTGTTATTATTCCATCTGCGCTCTTGTATGTATTCGTCCGTGCGTGAGAGTGCGCCGTACCAACCCATACTGCAGCTATCCTACAGCGAAAGGTCAGAAAGTAAACAATATACGTTTCCTCCAGAACAGATAATTAACTAAATCGATTGCTTCTTTTGCATTAGGTGTGATCTACAGTGAGATATAGTTGGCTTCAGAAAGCACAATATGTTCATGGGCGCATCCTGAGAAAACCGCAAAAACCAGGCTTTAGCCCTTTCTTACACAATTGGCCGCAATTGTCTAACCAACCATATCAAATGGCTCAAATTTTAACTGTATATCTAGAAACATCTTTTGCCCGTTTTCGAAAATCTTTATCCCTTATCGAGATACACCTGGAAAACCATGGTTTGAGGGGACCAGAAATACCAGTTGTGGGAATGACTACTTCTATAATTTCTATTCACAGCAGATCTTCAAAACGTTTACCATTTGTTCTTAAAATGCTGTTCTCTGTGAACCCTGAAACGTTATCGATGTCGCTATCCGTTATCATCGTCCAGAGGTTCAAAGTTGCATACTCGTGCATAAAGTCTTAATGTATGAGGGTCACTCCAAAAGAAACGCAAACAATTTTTTTTAAATCCGTCTTTTATTCTACATGTTTGAAAGTTTTACAGTGTGTAGATACATCATTTAGGAACAATATTTTCATTTCTCCACATAATTTCCATCCCTCTCAACTGCCTTACGCCATCTTGGAACCAGCGCCTGTATATCTGTTGGAGCCACTGTTTGGCAGCGTGCACAAGGGAGTCATCATCTTCAAACCCTCTTCCAGGAAGAGAAACTTTTAGGTTCCCAAAGAGATGATAGTCACATGGAGCCAGATCAGGACTGTAAGGCGGGTGTTTCAGTGTTGTCCATCCGAGTTTTGTGATCACTTCCATGGTTTTTTGTCTGACATGTGGCTCTGCATTGTCGTGCAACAGGAAAACATCCTGCTTTTGCCAATGTGGTCGTAGACGACTCAGTCAAGTTTAAAGTTTCCTCAGTGTCGTCACATATGCATCAGAATTTATGGTGGTTCCACTTGGCATGATGTCCACAAGCAAGAGTCCTTCGGAATCGAAAAACACCGTAGCCATAACTTTTTCAGCACAAGGTGTGGTTTTGAATTTTTTTTTCTTGGGTGAATTTGCATGATGGCACTCACTTGATTGCCTCTTCGTCTCTGGTGAAAATTGATGGATCCATGTTTCATCACCTGTAACAATTCTTCCAAGAAATTCATCTCCACCATTCTCATACTGTTCCAAAGGTTCGTTGCATGCGGTTTTTATTGTTTCTTTGTGAACCACTGCCAACATCCTGGGAACCCACCTGGCACAAACCTTTTTTAACGGCAACACTTTCAATATTCTGCAAACACTTCATTCCCCTATCCCAACGTAGCGTGACAATTCGTTCAGTGTGATGCGTCTGTCAGCAGTCACCAATTCGTTAACTCTCTGCACATTGTTTGGAGTGTGTGCAGTACGAGGCCTGCCGCTGCGAGGACAATCCTCAATATTGCCGTGCCCGCTTTCATCACGTAACCTGCTTACCCACCGACTAACTGTACTGCGATCGACAGCAGCATCTCCATACACCTTTTTCAACCTCTTGTGGATGTTTCCCACTGTCTCGTTTTCACAGCACAGGAATTCTATGACAGCACGTTGCTTCTGACGAGCGTCAAGTGTAGCAGCCATCTTGAAGACATGCTGTGCCGGCGTCACTCACGGGAAAAGGTTGAACTAAGTTTGAAAAGATGCGGGAAGGATGTATCTACACACTGTAAAACTTTCACACATGCAGAACGAAAACTGTATTTCTACAAAAATAGTGTGCATTTCCTTTGGAGTGAACCTCGTAATTTTAACTGACGTAGAAAAATTATTTTGTCATACGAGATTCTTTGCATGCTATTAAATCAAACGCCGCGTTTCTCGGTATACTATAGGTGTGGCCCAAAAACGTCGTCATTTGTGTATAAAGCAGTGTAAAGTGAACTTGCGTTGGATACGAGTCCCGAGCTCACTTTAAAGCAGAGGAAGCATCTCTTTCAGGTGTGGTTACTGTGCACAGCATTTTTGTACAGTCGCTTTAAGATCTTTTGTTTTCATTCCTCACGCGACGATTTTAAAATTTTGTACTGAACTTAAGACTTTGGACCAAACGAACTTCGACTTCTATTTGTTCAAAAAGAAAACCAAGTATGCGTTCTGGGAAAATCTGACAAACGTTTGGTTTATCTCAGGACTCCAGCAATTATGTAAAAATGGAAGATTACAAAATTCAGTAAAATATTACTAATAACATTTTTACTGTTCGAAGATTCAAATCAAAAGCTGCGCGTTTTTTATGAAATGCGATTGATGAGCAAAGTCTCCAGAAAAAATATAAAGCAAACAGGTTCGTGTTAACCAAATGTTATGCTCAATTATTTGTTGTTTATGTGTGTCAGGCCATGTATGGAAGTGAAACGTGGACGATAAATAGTTTAGACAAGAAGAGAATAGAAGCTTTCGAAATGGGGTGCTACAGATGAATGCTGAAGATTAGATGGGTAGATCGCATAACTAACGAGGAGGTATTAAACAGAATTGGAGAGAAGAGAAATTTGTGGCACAACTTGACTAGATGAAGGGCATATTCTGAGGAATCAAGGGATCACCAATTTGCTACTGGAGGGCAGCGTGGAGGGTAAAAATCGTAGAGGGAGACCAAGAGATGAATACACTAAACAGATTCAGAAGGTTGTGGGTTGCAGCAGGTACTGGGAGATGAAGAAGCTTGCATAGGATATAGTAGCATGGAGAGCTGCATCAAATCAGTCTCTGGACTGAAGACCACAACAACAACAGCAGCAACAGCAACAGCAATATGTGGGTCAGAGTATATGAACGTGTCGAAATGTATAAGTGTTGTGTACATAGATCCGCGTAGTCAGCGCGTACACAACTTTCCCACTAGAGCGCGCCCCGCTATGCACAACAGCGCAGGCGCAGCGCTCGTCTCTCTCTGCACTACGTGATGGCGCTGTCTTAGAGACGGACCAAATTCTGCTTCCGCCGATCCGTGTATTAATATGTAACGCAGCCATTGAGATTGCTGCTAACATAGAACCTTCTCTCCTCACGGATCACACTCGCGCAGTGATACCTGAACGCGCGAGGTATTATAACGAGTGTACAGACCTCCAATTACTAAGTCTCCATTAGTCTGCATTAGCCTATAGTCAAGTTTCAGTCAGCGCCTAATAAGATTATCATATTCCTGTACAAAGCCATGAACAGAAATGTATATACACTTTGTCAAGTATCAGAGATGTATGAGAATAAGATTAATGTACCAAGACCAAAGGAACTTCAGATTGTCAATTGTAAATAGCATCCAAAATCAAGTTAAGTAAGGTTTATAATTTTTATTATTATTATAAATGTGTGTGAAAATTAATCAAGTGCTGTTTAAAGTTGGTCACCGTCAACCTGCTACTCTAAGCGTGCGAGTGGCATTTCTATCGTCTGACCTAACGGCAAAAGATAAACACGCCACGATAAGACACTCGCCTTCTTCGTTAGAGAGACAAGTCAAATAATCTGATGGTGTGTGTACCGAAGGTCTTACAGTACGCACACCACAATAAGTGAACTGACAAAACTCCACTGACCTATAGTATTCGTTTCATAAAATCTGAACAACATTCTATAGCAGGGTAGAGAAGGGAACCATCGGAAAAATGAACATGTCAGGGTGCAAATTAGGAGAAGATGTTCATCTTTAAAAGACTCTGGTACAATAGTTATGGGACTTTGCTGTCCCATAAATCATGTCAAAATAAAGATGAAATGCTGGGTTGTATTGTACCTCAGAATACTAAATCACACTCGCTGCAACGAGAGCGAAAATGATCATGTTTAGTTTGCAGATAAGATAGGTTTTAAGCAAAACACCCCACTGAAGCCGATTCTAAGCGTTGTTACCACTATTTTTCCTGTTATGACGCAACCAGATGCAGAGATCGCTACAAGAGACCGATCAGTTGGGTGCTGGTTGGCCGTGACAAAATTCCGCACAACGCGATAAAATGTTGCATTAGAGCACAGAATCGGAATTCGTATGACAACAATTGAGATTGCAGGCTCTACGAGGGAGAATGCAAATACGCATGGGATACCACGCTGATGGCGTGTAGTCATCCCACCAGACTTTACATTCCCAGCGGAATGAAACTGCTGAAACATGTAATAAACTTATAGAGACAGTTAGTGATATTTAAGGTACATATTCAATAAATACTAAGTTATTTTAACTCGTACCAACATTATAATTGACAATTAACTTGCAGCTACAAACATGGTGATCTTATATGTATCTAGACAGAAGAAAGAGTATGAAGCAGGAAGGACTCAACGAACTTTTTTTGATTCAAATAAAAGAATAACGACATTTCTCCATCGATCCTCTAACACATGGAGTTCAAGGATATACATATCTCTCTGCATGCCATTTAATCAAAGGAAAAAGTTTAATTTGATATAGTGGGGAACCAGCTGCCTCAGTCTGCCTTCCTCAACAATAATTTTGGCTTGCAAACATATCCGGCCTTTTTGCGATGAGAGTAGCAGAGAGTCATGGATGGTGGATGAGAAAAGAGATAGTGCCAGCTGAATAGTGATGGTGGGAAAGAGAAAGTGGCACTGAAGGTAAAAGAGAGATGGATGAAGACAGTAGCAGTGGGGGTCAAAGAGAGGAGGAAATGATGGTCAGCGAGAGACAGTAGCAGTAGATGAGACGGAGATGGCTTCAGATACTGGTAGTGGGACCAAAACGGAGAAAAGACAGGGGAAATGAAAAAGAGAGATGAGTCGAGACCATAGATACATTTCAATTCAAAATTCAATCTCGCCAATACCTGGGTGTTAAAGTTCTCGAGCATGGGATGGTCCAGCCCTCCCCCTCCCCCCCCCCCCCCTCCCCCACTGTCGGGAAAACATAAACACGCAGGTACAGCGGAGGGCACATTATATATCGAAAATTTTAAACACGTGGGTATACGCTAAAAAGTAAGTTGTACCACGACTATATTTGAGGTGCCAAGACAGACAAAAGGAGACAGTGGCAGCAGGAGAAAAAGAAACAAGTGGACACAGCAGAAGAGAGGAGACCATATGTCCGCCAGTCCCCAGTTTGGGGAGGGAGGGTCGACTTGAGTCAGTCTTCCCCCATCGCCCCCATACCCCCATCATCCATACCAACGCGTTAAAGTTTCCCAGTCAAGGGGCACAAACACCAACAAAACTCTCTCCAAGAAGACTTGTAGAGGGGAGACGAGAGTGGTTGAAGAGCAGACAGCAGGCAGAGTGTAAGCGAAAAAGAAAGAGGCAATGCCAATGGGAGGGAGAAAGAATGGGTCAAAGACAATAACAGTAGGACAGGGAGACAGTGAAAGTGGCAGAGAAGGAAACAGTACTAAGGAAGAGCGGGAGAAAGGGATCAAGATAGTGGCAATAAGAGACAGACAGTAGAAAGTGTCAGTGGGACAAAGAGATAGTGGGAGAAAAACACATATGGAAAGTGTCTGTGGGAGGGAGATGTTGGGTACGAAGGACAGACTGGGTAAAAGAGCGCGAATACGTTCGTGTGACAGAATTTTTGGTGGAATAAGGATTGAGGCAGCTGGTACCCAACTTCTCTGTCGGTGTCTTTTAAAGAGGAACATATTCGCCTTTTTGTGCTCCGACAGTAGCATTTTTCGACATTGCATATTACCACTGTTCCTTTATAACTTACTGCTACTTGCCTCAGAATTTCGACCACCTTGTACCCCTTTTTCCTAAGTCGACAAATTCATTGGAAGTGGTTTGTTTTTCAAGTCTAGCTACCATTATCAAGCGCAAAGTCGGAGCTGCATTTCTGGTGCCCTTGCCTTTCGAAAACTGAACTGAACTGATCTTCAGCTAGCAACTCCTCGTTTTTCTTTTCCATTCCTTTATTTTTATCAGCGAATTCGATGCATGAGACGTTAATTTGATTCTGCGACAGTTCAACTCGCTGTCTTTGTCGTCTTCAGGATTGCCTGGATGATATTTTTCCGAAAGTCGGATGGCCTGCTTCCAGTTTCATACATTCCACACACCAACTTGAATAGTTACCTCAAAGATTTTAGCTATTCCTAAGGTGTATTGCCTATCCTTTCTGCCTTCTTTTATCGTAAGTATTACAAAGCTCTGCCAAACGCTGACGCCAGTAGTGGATCCCCTATGTCTTTCATTTTGGCTCCTATTTCTTCTTCTGTCACATAAGCAGGGTACTTGTCATGTGTTTTCGAGGTGATGGTTAAAATCTTATGAGTACTATTCGGGGTTGTGAGCCACACCTACGCTCCAGAGAAATTGCTCGGAAACGGTTCAACCGGAAATCTATTGAGGTCAGGATCTCAAAGAACTAACCCAATGGTGAATTTAACATTGGGTGTAATGAGCACGAAACGATGCCAACTGTTGAGTTTCAACCCGGAGAGTGCTGCAGATCAAGTACCATAGCTTAGGTCTCACAGAACATATTAATTTTTGTCTGTAAAATTTGAGGTATGTTGCGCTGATTCGATTATATTAAAGAAGTATTGCCGATATGAAGAGCTGAAAACCGCGTCAAGGAGAAACAGAAGTTTTGTAGGATAGAATAATGAATGCCTTTTCTAGCGTTCAGAAGTGAGGAAAACAGTTTCCACTTTCAGTTTTAAATGAACATAAAAGACCGGCCGAAGTGGCCGAGCGGTTCTAGGCGCTACAGTCCGGAACCGCGCGACCGCCACGGTCGCGGGTTCGAATCCTGACTTGGGCGTGGATGTGTGTGATGTCCTTAGGTTAGTTAGGTTTAAGTAGTTCTAACATCTAGGTGACTGATGACCTCAGAAGTTAAGTCCCATAGTGCTCAGAGCCATTTTTTTAAACATAATTTTCAAGAACAGAAGAGAAACACTTCTTTGACATTCTGCAAAAATCGTTTAATCGCATGATGACGTAAGAAGCGTAATAATGGTCAATGGGTAGCTAAATCAATACAATCTAAATGTAAATGTCGTGTGACTACGGCCTCCCGTCGGGTAGACCGTTCGCCGGGTGCAGGTCTTTCGATTTGACGCCACTTCGGCGACTTGCGCATCGATGAGGATGAAATGATGATGATTGGGACAACACAACACCCAGTCCCTGAGTGGAGAAACTCTCCGACACAGCCTGGAATCGAACTCGGGCCCTTAGGATTGACATTCTGTCGCGCTGACCACTCAGCTACCGGGGGCGGACATCAATAGAATAACAACCGTTATGATAGACTAAAGATGCGTTTCTTTTTGTTCTTATCGTAATGTTCTGCCAACCAGCTACGGGGAAATTTTTTATGTTTTAAACATTACACAAAAAGTATTTTAAGGACACGGTCGCCCATTTCCTAGCAACATTGACACGTTTTCAAAAATTTCCCAGCTTTATTCTCGGAATACCTACCTCTACGATTTTGGAATCCGTAAATATCTCTACAGCCTGGATGAAACGCCTTATTTTCCGAATTAGATCTTTCAGTTCATCTCTCTTTGTAGGAAATTGTTGCTAAACAATGTTTTGAAGCGCACCCAAGGAAACAGTCAAGAAAGTTACTTAAGCTTCGATGGTAATTGTTGGTCATCTCCAACTTCATCTGCTTCTGTACTCTGCAGACCACCTTTCGGCATGTATTGGAGGGTACTTACGTACCGCTGTCACTGCCTCCTCTTTCCTGTTCCAGTCGCGAACAGAATCATATAATAACGCATATTTTTGTCTGTATATTCCAAATATGCTACATTTTGTTATGCTCATAGTTCGTTCCCACTCCCTGCACCCAGCGTCCTGTTGCATTTCGCTAAAATTTCCATCACTGCGACTTCTCTGTATACAACAGCAATATCTTCGGAAAGCCTCATGGAGGTTTCGATGTTAACTAATAAGTCGTTTACCTGTGTTGTGCAGAGTAATAGTCCTATAACACAGCCGAAGTTACTTTTGGTGCCCGAAGACTTCTCTCCGTTCAGAAAGACATTCAGCGTTCTGTTAGCTTGAAACGGTTCAATACAGTCACACAGTTGGCCTGCTATTCCGCACCAGCGCACACTGTCCATTAAACGGTAGAGCGGAACTGAATCGAATGCCATCCGTAACTCAAGGCAAACGTCATCTACGTGGGCGTCTGCATCCACTGCTTTCTGGGTAACGTGGACGAACAAAGCTGATTCCTACAAAGCGGATAAAAATTCTGAGACAGAAGCAAATTATATTTAGGTATGTCTCGTCTCCAACAAAGAATGTGTCAGGCATCCGTATTGTTACAACCGTGTCGCTAGTGTAACCTGTAGCAACTCCGTCAATTTGTGTAGCAGAAATCCAGAGTATCACTGGCCAATCAGTTATGATCAAAAAGTGCGGTAAGAAAACATGTTCATGGATGAACCGGTGAAGTATTTAACCTTCAAATATACTGCTTGTCTTGCTAAACTAACCATCTTACGATCAATGCTAATCACTGTATTAGAAATATGACAATTACGATACTCCAGACTTCGATTTAAGAACCAGTTCCACAAAGCCACTCTAATTTGAATATCGTCTCTTCTTCAGTGCCTGCTGAACATGAATATGACAGAGACGCAATGAACTTCTTCAGAGGCACTATTATTTGACTCAGAATAACGAGCTTTAATCGTTGAAAAAAATAAAGTCCGGTTTTATTGAAGGAAGAGCATCTATCATAGCCAAAATTTCTAAGATTGTGGGTGGGATTCATCCCGTCAGTAATGCGACTTTATGGCTCCAGTCACTACAAAATGTATCGTCAACTGTGTGGAAGATTTCGATATCTCTCTGCATGAACCAAAGCTCCATAAGCATATCAAATGCCTCTTCGTTAGATTACTGCATTCCTGCACGAACAGATAAATTGATTAAAAGTCACAGAAGAATGCTATGCCAATGCACCGCTATAAAGCCTCTTGTTAGGCAAGACTAATGGTGCAGACCAAGAGGAAATGCAGGATCCGCCATCGGCTTAGCGTCATAAACTTTATTTCGTACCTGCGTTGTACTGGCGTGATGTGGGACGAGATCTATGCAGCAAGATTTTTTGTTGTTATCTTCTCCAACAATAGCACTTTTGCACCATCCTACTACTTGAGATTATTGTGAACTCGTGTGCTGTAGATCCCATACATGAAAAGGTTTGCTATTAAGTTCGCCATAGAAGATTTGGCTACAATCCGTCGTTTCCTGAGAAAGTGGGCAGTGTGATAGCTCAGGGACAGCCGGTGTTAAAGTCAAAGTGCCTATGTATTTGTATACTATGTTCGTTGTAAGTAGTCAAGGACATGAACAGATTCAACGAAACTGGGAACAAATATTATCTCAAGACATGATAAAAAATATTACAGTAGTTAAAAAACAAAAGGAAGAAACAACAGGTTAGAATATATTTTGTGGCGTTCCGTCTTGAGGATTTCTCTTTAGAAAAAATTACTGCTTGCAGGTCTTTAGGCGTCGTCAACCGCGATCAACAATATCAAGCGCATTGGCATGTTCATTATACTCGATGTATAGTGGCTACCAAGAAAAAAAAATCACGTTTAAAAATGTGGCGGTCAAGTGCTAAGACGAGTGCTCAGTCCCCCCCCCCCTCCCCCCTGCCCCCTAACACGATTACAAAAACTTATACAGCTGTCTCTTCACTCTGGTCCTTTTTTTGCATACCAGTAAGCAGCAAGATACCTTAAGGTGAGTGGTAGAGAGTATTTTCGGTGTTATAACTTGCCTCCTTCCCCTGTTCCTGCCGGGAACGGATCGTGGGAAGGATGGCCGTTTCCGCATGAGCTGCAGTTTCCTCCTGCTTCAAAGCAGAAGTTTCACAAGACGTGTGCGACACAAACATGTGTTCTCGGAATTTCCACATTAAATTATCTGTGTTGCAGCTTCTAGCACTGGAGTTTGTTGACTAGTCCCGCAATTCCTTTCCTCGAGGAAACACGCCACGTATCGTTCGGTCTTCTCTATGTAGTCTACCTGGTAACCGTCCCTGACTGGCGAACAATACTCAATAATATGTAAGTCTGCAGGCTTTCGTGGCCGTTGTCACTGAAGTTAAAATCTTCTGGGTTATTAGGCCGCGTCATGTTTCTTCTAAAATGTTCGACGTTTCGACCCCTCTACTGGGATCTTCCTCAGGATCTTTTGGTGTCCACTACTGCTGGGACAGTGTCAGAGACGAGTGTCGCGTCCACTTATAAAGGGGGAGTTTTCTGGCGTTCGTGCTGGAGAAGTGATTGTACTGGTTAAAATTCATATCGCTACCATTGGTGGGCCATACTCATAGGCTAATACTCCCGCTCTGATGCAGAAGGGTAGTTGGTAGCTTATCTCATGTGGATACCATTGGCGGTTCATCGTGATTGGCTAGAAAGGCACTATTCCACACTTATGCCGGAGAAGGGTTATTGGTTGAAATGCCTGCTACCGCTATTGGTTGGTCGTCATCAGCGGCTAGATTCGAAACGGACAGAGCAAGAGAGGGGGAATGTTTACAATAATATTTTGGGTAATATTTGGCCCACCGATGGTAGCCATATGAACTTTAACCAATACTATCACTTCTCTAGCACGAACGCCAAAAAACACCCCCTTTATAAGTGGACGCGACATTCGTCTCTGACACTGCTCCAGCAGAAGTGGACACCAAAAGACCTCAGCAGAGGGGTCGAAACGTAGAACATTTTAGAAGGAACATGACGCGGCCTAATAGCCCAGAAATTTTAACTTCAATACTCTATAGCCAGTCGAGCGAGGGCTTTGTAACCCACATCTTTTCATGTAAATTACGAGGGGCAATCAAATGAGACCCGAACACCCGCCACAATGGCGCCGTGGAGTAGTTCTATTCAAAAGCAATCACCACTCGCGTCAAGACTTTTATCCCAGTGGGAGACGTGACGATCGATTCCTGTTTCGCAGAACACAGTCGGCCGCTGCCGGATCTACAAACCCACCTACTGTTGCACTTCCTCGTCAGAGTGCAACCGATATCCACGAAAGTCTTTCTTCAGGTCACCAAGGATGTGAAAATCAGACGGTGAAAGATTCGGGCTGTGCAGAGGATGTTGCAGTGTTCCATCATTTTTCGGGCGTCCACTCGGGACAGCGACAATTCTTCTTGCGATATTTCGGCTGGAAACCTCCCAGCCATCTTTAAGGCGTGTCGATGACTGAGTTCATAGCGTTTGCAGTGTTTGCCACCCACATCACTGAAGCGTAGACGTCGTCGCACTGCCGGGCGATGTTATGGAACAGGATGATTCCATCCGACAGCCTTCCTGGGTTCTGCAAATTGATTGTGGTTCCACGCTCAGGAATTCGGCGGGCAGAGGGACCTTGCAGTCGGAGGAGGAGGTCATCATGACCTTACCGGAACTTCGTGTGAAAACGGGGGAGATGTTTCAGCTGTTGGCTTGATCGTTTGCCCTCCAGCTGTCGGAATGCTGTTGGACGGAATCATCCTGAAGCACGATAATATCCGCCCCCACACTGCCAGTCGGACGAAGGCTGCAATTTGGTTGGGAAGCAATGCAACATCCTCTATACAGCTTGGGCCTTTCTCCGTCACATTTTCATATCTTTGGCGAGCTAAAGAAAGACATGGATGTGCAAGAGTGGGTGCGCTGTTGGAGTCATCGGCAGCCGACCTCGTTCTACGATACAGGAATTATACGTATAATCTCCCACTGGGAAAAATGTCTTAGCACGTGTGGTGATTACTTCTGAACGGGAACATTCCATGACCCCATTGTGTGGGGTGTCCGGTTTCCATTTGACTGCCCCTCACAAGATTCTTCCAATGATTCTCAAGTCTCATTTACTTTATTGCAGTTTGTTTGACGGTTGTTGCTTTTCCCAGTGATTTATCACCAATAACGTAATCGAACAGTAATGAATCTTTCCATCTATTCATTCGCAAATCGTTACACTTATTTACGTCCCAGTCCCAGGACCACGAGTCCCTGCAACGGAGTCTGCAGGCCCTACTGCAGTCTACTGGCGTCGCGGTCTTCCTTCAGTGAATATCACCATGCATAAAGAGCCGCACAGTACTCCAGTGCATATGAGAAACACGTCTACTTCGTCGAACTTAGAAAAGAAGAAATTCCTCACGTGTCTTTGTGTGGAGTACTTTCTTGTTTTGGTTTGAAGAAACCATTCGCAAATTCTGTAAAATACTACTGATGCCTTCTATAATTAACTGCAGTGCTCTCTATCAATGCGTTTCACAGCTTGCACTGAATGTACGACAATCAGCCAGACATAATTCATAAGCAACGTATTATACTTGCTTCCAAAATTTAGTCATATCTCTCTCTCTCTCTCTCTCTCTCTCTCTCTCTCTCTCTCTCTCTCTCTCCCTCTCTCCCTCCTCCTCCTCTCCTTCCCTCTCTCCCTCTCTCCCTCCTCCTCCTCTCCCTCCCTCCGTCTCCACACACACACACAAGCACACCCGTACACCCGTTCATACACACACACACACACACACACACACACACACACACACACACACAGGGTCTCATATTGTTGACTGGAACTGTGTTTTCGAGCAAATAATTAAAATAGTTTCAGTATGCGGGCCCCAGTGAAGGATTTCGAGAAGGTTTACTTAGTTATTGACCAATATTTGCCACTGGAAACACCTCCAAATCTGGCTGTTGATATACTTTCCGGGATGTGAGGTCGTGGTCCAAGAACTTTTTCTGCTCCTTACGTTTCGTCCAGGACTGCGCTGGACATCCTCAGAGGCGCTGCTCCGCTGAGTCTTGTCGACTGACTGGTCGGGTGTCTGAGAGCGACTTATATATTGTGAAAAAGGGGGGCGTGGTTTCAGGTGACACGTGATGAGCAGTGATAATCCATAGTAAAGATAAGGTTGACTATCGATCACCACCTTGTCAAGATAAAAATTATTAGCAATTTTGTAGAGCCACTGTCCATATATCGCTGAGTTTCATAGCCTCCTCTTTCCTATTAAAATTATCGTGATGTTTATAAATTTCAATAGCTTCTCAGTATAGGCGTGGATAGTAATTTAACGTTGTAGATAAAACTTCGGTATCCGAAAACTTCACTTGGTGGTTTCCTGGTTGAAGAGCATGTTACGCTACAGCTGATTTTTCTATTTTTCCAAGTCGACAAAGACTTTTATGCTCTTTCAGTCGCGTATTTACGCTTCTTTTGGTAGTACCAATATAAACTTTCCCACAGGTACATGGAATTTTATACACACCACATGTCGACAGAGGAGGGCGCTTATCCTTCACAGATCGTAGTGCTTGACTTATTTTCTTTGTTCGTTTAAAGACCGGTGTTATGTCATGTTTTCGGAAAATCTTACCGATCCGGTCTGTTACTTTTTTAATAAAAGGGAGAACTACTGTATTTTTCTGTCGTTGTGGTTCATTCTTATCTTTTGGTCTTCTGTTCCTTTCTCACAATATATAAGTCGCTCTCAGACACCCGACCAGTTAGTCGGCAAGACTCAGCGGAGCAGCGCCTCTGAGGAAGTCCAGCGCAGTCCTCGACGAAACGTAAGGAGCAGAAAAAGTTCTTGGACCACGACCTCACATCCCGGAAAGTATATCAACAGCCATGTCACCCGGTCGTGAAAGCCTTCATTCTACCTCTAAATCTCTCTGAATCTTCCCGATCCAACCACTGAAATGGACCTCCTAAAACCAGCCCGCTTTATATATGTTGGAAAGGCTTGAAATGATAGTAAAGAATTAATAAGTGCCGGCCGCGGTGATCTCGCTGTTCTAGGCGCGCAATCCGGAACCGTGAGGCTGCTACGGTCGCAGGTTCGAATCCTGCCTCGGGCATGGATGTGTGTGATGTCCTTAGGTTAGTTAGGTTTAAGTAGTTCTGAGTTCTAGGGGACTGATGACCACAGCAGTTAAGTCCCATAGTGCTCAGAGCCATTTTTTTAAATTAATCTACGCGAGACCGGTCAAGGTCTCTTATATTTTCCCTCTGCTGTGGCTAAAACAAAAACCTAATTTGAAAGAATTCTATCGATTATCCACCTCAAATCCGTCTGCTCAAAACTAGCTTTCAGCATTTTTCACAGTGTAATCTTCCATGAATTTTCCATTTTTCACTCACTGCTCATGCCTTGACAGCCTCGTTCTGTTCTCAGAAAACCTAACAAATTTTTAAAAAAAGTTCTGCTGGACGTTCTTTTAATAATATGTTTGTTCGAAGAGATTTCGGGATTGCAGGCGGTCGCCGTACAGACTTCACTTCACTTTACGATGTTTCAACTGGTCACCTACCGGTCTTCTTCAGATGAGCCATCAAAGACTGGCGAAGACGTTCTCCGCTGGGCCGTATATAACGCGCTGATAGTATTGCCGCGCATGCATCAGAGTCACGGTGACAGAAGGGCCGACCACAGCGCCTGGAGTCGGTGGAACTCCACAGATCAGCTGTGTCTCACGTTGTCGCTCGCCGCAGTCATCGGATTATTCTGGCGTCCTCGTCTGTAGCAAATCTCTGAGATGAGAGGATTCCACGCATTATCCATCTGGTAGCCACTGTCGCGGTTCATTAGATTTTCAGCGATGCGTATTTCAACGTTTTTTTTCTTTTTTTATAATGGAGTCCCAAAAAGATATTTCTGTGGCTGAATTAATGTTTTGTCATACTCCATTGAATGTCCGTTGTAGGTACAATGTTTTGCAACTGCAAACTTGCTAGGTAGCAGAAGGCGAGTGCAACGTTTATGTCCTGTGCAACGTTCTTCCACTGTGCGTGTTGTTTATCCTATATGGATCATACCACACTAGCAATGTATTTCGTAAATTCCCACCTTCTGCAATAACAAGTTATCCTTGATTAATTCTAGCAGGTCCGAAATGTTAGATGGTTGGCGGAAAAACACTTTCACCTGAAAACGAGTGAGTATCCTTGCTATTTTTAAGGAAATATTTCCAACGAAGGGAAGAAAAGCTAGGGACTTTGCTGGCGCTTTCTCCTCTTAGTCCACTTCCCGGTTCTTGTCTTTAGCTCAGAACGCCCTGTTAATTTTGTGGGTCGAGTATTCATTGTCTCTGAACATTGTCCTCAAATGTGCAAGCTCTCTAGGTAAACTATCAGCGCGCTGTATGAGGCGGAGCGGAGAACGTCTTCGTTAGCCTTCGACGGCTCACCTGAATATTAGTGGCAGGTGTTCAGCTTAAGTATCGTGAAGCTTACGACGACCGATTGCAATCCCGAAATCTCTGCCGTGAAAATTTTAAATTTCACTATGTAACCTTGGTTGAACGTTTTCCTCATTTACAGAGTAGTGGATTTGTATTATAAGTTGTGAGTGGACTAAGTATTTAGTAGTTTTACTATTTACTTAACGTAACAGCTCATACACATTTACTCTATATGTTAGTCGTTAACGACACGTTTGGGGAATCTAGCCACAATTATCGATTAACATTAATTCAACAGTTACTTTAATTGAGAGTGTAGGAGTGTAGAGTGGATGTTAAATAAACTATGTACGTGTTGATCTTGCACTGTAGTTGTTCCATTGTCGTACCTAAGTCTTGCCTTAAAACTATTGCCCTTATAAGGGAGCACAGTCCACGATTGAGTTAGGTTCTAAGTACTATTTTTAGGTCACCGATGCTCACCTGAGTTGCGTCTTCCGTCAAATGCTACAGTTCGCTCAATTCCCCGTCTGACAGTTAAGACTTCAGTGTCGCCCCTTGCAGCTCCCCGTCATTCACGCAGGGATGACAAATGTCTCCTCGTCGGAAATGGATCATCTCCCGTTTCCGTGTCCGTCTACGGCAAATGAACGCCCTGCCCATTCTCCCACGCCCCTGGAGGTTATTTCCCGCTGCCTGCCATCGCGTTTTGGCCCCCTCCCAAGAAGCAATCTCACGTGTTATTTATGTCGCTCGAGGACTGCCTGCCAACAAAGTGTTCCGAGTTCTTCCTCGTCTTGTTTCCTGTCTCTCTATTTACTGCTCTTTCTCAGTTATGAGCGCTCCAGTCATTCCCCCGCCACTTGTCCACCGACAATTGGGTCACGTATTTTAGACACCTGTTCTGCTTTTGTCTAGAAGATATGTGTCTCCCATTTGTCACAGTCGTCATTAACGGAATGGGAAACTATAGATCAGTAGCTTTGTAACTTTCACGATGCCGCGTGAGAGGAGAAAATTTGTACCATCCCACTGTGAAAACTAACTTGAATTGCACACGTACAGGACTACAGATACACAATTAACTTTCTCTTGGAGTAACAGACGGAAAAATTTTTAATATCACTACTACTCCCGAAATAAAATTTTCTTCTGTTTGTTCAAATATTTTCCGAAAAGGACTGGTTTAATTTCTCTTTGACAATCGCAATATTCTTCATACGACTTTGAATGTTTTACGTTGTAAAATGTGCCCAAATAGCACACCATTATTTCGCACGAAATGATGTAAGCTAACCACAAGAGATTTACAACGGGGTGACAAAGCTTATATCATGGGAATAAGAGACAGGCATATGTAGAGTCATTTTTCCCTCGATCAATAGTTGGACGGAATAGGACAAAATACTCGTACGAAGTACCCTTCACTACACACAGTACAGTGCATAGTCAAGTATCTACGTTAATGTAGAAGCAGAAGTGGCTGTAATGAAACGAAAATTTTGATCGTCCTCGAAACGAGACATGTGTTAATTGCTGTTCCATAGTGTTTATCAGTAATTACGGGAAGCCCGTTCTGCGTCAACTATGAGATTTTACCGTGTCAAATTTAAATTTGTGTCTCTGTAGTGATAGTCACCTCAGTAGGGAGGCCTTAAAAATAATTGTCCCCCGATGATTACACTCCTACAACTCCGTCTGAGGTGAACATCAGTCATCATTGAATTTCTCTCATACTTTATGTAATTGCAATAGTTCCCGTACTGCATCACCAACAGTGCACCTTAAATCTTTGCACAGTGACTCAGAACACGTACCTTGAGTTCGTTATAGGCTTTGCGTCCTGAATTACGTATAATATTTATCGGTTCAGACAGTAGCTGTCATAGTATAAATTGAGGCCGGAATATGTATTTGGTGGTTCGAAATACCCCAATGAGATTCGCTTATTGACGGAAAAACGTGAGAGTTGGAAAGATATCCTTCAAGTGGAAGAACCTGTTTGACATATATGTTTGTGATGTACTACTACAGATTTCCTTATTTCAATGAACTGTTGCACACGTTGACAGGTGTTACACTTTAGTATATCACTCTCTTAGTGATAAACATAATTGTTTAGGTCAATCACGCTATCGCTGGATTTTATAAGGAAAAAATAATAATGTTATTTTCGATATCGTGCGCTGACATTATATACTGTCTGAGTATGGATCTGTCAGCCGATTTTTGGTGGTGGTGGTGGTGGTGGTGGTGGTGGCGGCGGCGGGGGGTGGGGGTGAGAAGAGTGGTAATAAAAAGAAAAGTGTTTGACTGTGGCTCAGGCATGACTCTCATTTCAGTTTAAAATTATCTAATTGGTCTCTGCAATTATTTCACTTTATATTTCTAAGACCATAGTCTTCATCATCCATTTGGCATCAACTGCACGATAAATGCCTTACCCACATTTCTCGATGTAAATCAGTTTTCAGTTATGCATACCAATGCTCCTTCCATATGTTATCTAATGCCGTGTAGCACCTTCCATTACGAAGTCATCTAGGTTTTTTGCCTCATTTCTTAGAATCCAACAACACTTCTTCGGTGCCTAAAACGCACATTCGCCTGACTACATTTTTCGTCTACCAGCTTTCTAGTTTATCCTGTGATCCACTGATTTGTTTTGCTGTTCTCCTATCACTTCCCATCATGCAATCTCGAATACACATCTGCAGCCCTCTGTTTTTGAATGACTTCGGCATTTCCACTCCTTTTAAGAAAAATTTTAAGTTTTTTCTTCCAGACGTTTTGGTCTAGTGCTAAAATCTTATACTGCCATTCCAGTAACGGTAATCAGCCCTTATAACCAAGGAAACACCCTACTGCTTTCCTAATTTGGACGAAAATACCTATGTTATACGATCAATCATATTATCAGACAGCGAAAGTCGTACCGTAATGTAATTTCTTGGACTACGTGAATACCACAAACTGAAGATAAATTTTGATAAAATATAAGCGGTAACATTTAGGTGATAGGTTGGAACGAGTATCGATCATTGTCAGGAAAGTCCCAAGAAAAAAATCCGACTCCAATTAACATAACTGTATGGTGCTAAACTATATTTTCGACTTTGGCAGCAATGAACGAAAGCAAAAGCGTGGAACCGAGTGAATTTGGACCTTACATTGCTCGACCCAAAACGAATACGAAAAAGATTGTTAGAAGCAAGCAGCGCAAACTGCCTCATGAACTCATTGCTCCTTAATTCAGTAATAAAAAGGTATATAATTTCGTCATTAGGATTCTACGAATTTTAACTAAATATTGATTATCCTTCATTATTTAAAAAATGAGCTACTTTTTTAATTTACAGTTTAATTGGGTGTTACAGTTTGAGGTGTGTATTTTCTGACGTCTCACCTTACACAGAGAGAAAGGTGTGAGAAGGCTGGTGAACTACTAACGTAGATTCAGATCTAAAGCCAACGTTCCTAGTTGACCTTGTGTTTCTGCTAAGGACATAGAAATGAGATGTGACAGTTTTTAGCGGAATCCCTACAAGCTGCTGACTGACTAGAGTAGGGGTACGGAGAATGCCCGAAATTACTGTCTGGAGATGTTGCTTAGGTCGTTGTACTTCAAAGCACGTAAGCTGTTATTCATGTAGGTATGGACAAGAGTCATATATGATGAGTCAAATTTGGTGCGCATAAAAATTAAAAAACAGAAGACATATTAGCTGAAACACTAGTAATTTTTTGATGAAACTGTGATATATTTCAGTATCGTGATGAAGAGGTTCGAGATTCTTGCCTGGGAAGCCAGAAACCGTGCCTACGTAAGGAGTCTCGGCGTAGACCTCAGAATTCAAAGTTTTTTTTGAGGGGCGTCGCACAGAAAGTTATAGGTCTAGTCGTATGTTACAAAACTTTTACAAAGGAGAAGGAAATGTGTTCCACTAAACACATCTCTGACACCGTAGTGAAGTGGTTGTAACACGACCTAAATCATTACTATGCTAATCTCTCCCTACCGTTGGACGGCGCTCTACGAATTTGACAGGAATGATCGAAGACTGTCACGTCTTCTTCGCATAAGGCAGAGGATGATAACAGACTTTTCCCTTGTCACCGTATTCTCAAGATTCTACACAATGTGACTTCTGCGTCTGGAAATTTGTTGCAAACAGCCTTACGTTTTATAACTGACTAGAAACGTTAATCAATGCAGCGAACGGAGAGCACTTTCAGTGCAGTCCATTCAGGCTAACTTAAGCAACAAATTACTTAGATTAGCATGGCACAGGGAACACATACTGAAGGAACGTATATCTGTAAATCACACATCTGTATGTTAGAGAGTTGACCATGCTGACGTTCTGATCGTAATAGATAATTTGTTACATTACAAAACAAAACCTGTGTTTTCCTAGTGTTATAAGTCACGATAATGTCTTCTTCGTCAACTTCTTACTCGTTTTCTCCCTCTTCCTCCTCCTCCTCCTCCTCCTCCTCCTCCCCCCCCCCCCTACTTCTTCTTCTGCTTCATCATATTCTTCTCATTTTTCACCCTTGAGAAAAATTTAATTCTTCGGATTTAGAAACTCCACTTCCCGCGACGTCTAACATTTGGACGAGAGTTATCTTCATGATCACAGTCAAGACTTCCTGCCATCTACGTTTCAGTCTCCCTAGTAGTTGTTTGTCATCAGTTTGGAGCTTGTCTATCCAGCGACGTCGCACAGTTTTTCATAGACTACTCTCGTAATCGGGAAGAGAGGCTTTAAAAACCGCATGCCATTATCCTGATATATACAGTCGCTGTTCACTTGTGGGGAATATGGGGATGGTTCATTCGGCAGGCGCTCTCTCTTTAATTAAAAGAGCGTTTCTCCGGTGGCCTAGTTGTTTTTTTTTTTAATTCCTGTAGTTTCTTTCCTCTCCAGAAGATGGCACGCAATTTTTTTTTAAGTGTGTGAGATACGCCTAGTCGCTATACTCAAAAGGAGAGATGCTCTGACCGGTCTCAGGGTAGGTGTTCAAAATATTTCACATAAACAGGGACTTTGAAACGGTGACAATTGGCTGTCCTATTCTTACAAAATTGAGACAGAAGAAATGGCGCGTGTAATATTAGGCACAAACAGTAATTAGTGCAAAACAATCGAAAGGTCAGTTCACTAGATTTTCTGAACAACTGAGATGACTCCCATAAAATTTTTAAACTACACAAAAATGTCTGCCAACGGCATTGACACGTTACTTGTAGCTATTTCAATACCTACTACCAATAGGAATGTAATTCTCGAAAGTATTTCAGGTATTATGAAAGCCGTTTCCCTACATTCAACTTCAACCCGTGACTTGATAAGAAACTATGACCGGGTTTTTATATCCTGAAATAATACATCTTCATATAACATCTGACAAATATGGGAAGAAACGCAATGTGACTAACTTTCATGGTGACAAGAACTTTCCAAAGAACAACGGAATAATAAAAGGGGAGGATTTAACAACAGTTAGCCAAGACGACACTGAAACTACAATTTTTGCAACATAAAACCTCATGTACATACTCACTATTCACGTGTAAGAATAGCATCTTATAGATGCAGTTAGTGCTACGCAAATGTTTTTGCTTTCTATAGCTTACAACACCAAGCACATAGGAGATAGTTCGCTAACGTGGCAGTAGAAATCATCTCGATACTTTCATCCTCGCTGGTTCATATCGCTAAGTTAAACAGCGTCATAATGTTATCCGTGTAGCTGAAAACTTTATGAAATAAATGTTTCATTTCTGCTTAAGGCAGCTAATTCCCTCACTCCTTTAAATACTGTTAATGTAGGACGTTCGGGGAAAGTAATTCTTAAGTGAACAAGTGGAAGACATGATCGAAAGAATCACAGATTACATTCGTACTTAATATTACATTCAATAATTGAAACAAGATGTCATATTTTATTTAAAAAGCCAATTCAACAGGTCGTGTTCCCTTACATTATCATTCACATTCCATAGGCGAAAGATCATCGCAGATTAGCATGAATGCCCCGAAATGTTATTTGATGTGTGGAAGGGCAATGAGCTGCTACGTTTTCTGAGACGTTGATTGTGTACACAAAGATCTTACATTCCCCACTTAAAACGCGAGTGCAAAATGTATGATAGAAACATGTATTCTGTTCTATAATCTGGAAACCACATAACGCGCAATAACGAAAATTCAGTGCAACCTTGCGAACCAGCAATCATCTCCCCATGATACAGAACGAAGCCAACTGAGTACGTTCAGTGCGTTATCATAACAAAAAGCGTCTGTACTGCGTGGTAGAATCGGCTCATTAACATCTGATTCTGCTGTCAACGTTCTCTGTTGCTTGAGTCACGTCAAAGCTCGGGCGACTTGCTAAGCCTCCCGCAGATATAAAACACAGTGCCCCAACTTCCCAACCCTGATAATGACGTACAGAATTCGCGCTGAATAGTCCCAAATACCGTCAGGTAAGTTCCCTTGTTGCTGGACTGATCACGACGCACGTAACTTGATGTCAGAGAGGCCAAAGATTGTAAGCCTACGATACAGTAATAATGAATTTCCAGAATGAGAATGAGAATTTCACTCTGCAGCGGAGTGTGCGCTGATATGAAACTTCCTGGCAGATTAAAACTGTGTGCCCGACCGAGACTCGAACTCGGGACCTTTGCCTTTTTAATAATGAATTTCGTTTACCTGTTCAAGATTCGCAAGCTGCTACATTTACGTCTGTTGTGCAATACGGTGTCACCCTGCGTCTATGGAGTTATGGCGTCGTCGCACAGAGTTCTGTCATAACAATTGTAATATCCCGGTGTCTTTTCAGCTCTATCGGAGGCCGTGAGCATTCTTGCCAAGATATCCTGTTCAGTCTCGACAGACTTTTCGTACTCAACATTTCTCACATGGTCCCAAAGAAAAAAATCAAGTGGGCTGAGAACAAGTGAAAGTGCTGGCCACGGAAAAGGACCACCTCTGCCTCTCCACGTTTCAGGGAATGTCTGATGTGAGCTCCGTCATGTCGGAAACATATCCGTTGACGAATAACAAGTGAGACATGTTCAAGGACTCTGAGCACAAACAGTACCGGTACATTCTAAACATTCATGGTGGTGTCTGATTGTTCTATATCGTGTCTCCCTACCACTTTCGCGCAACGACGCTCTGAGCGTGTTTTTTAGGGAATTAACTAGTTTGAACCTGGGACCTGTTGCTGGTAAGGAGACGCCAGACCACACATGACATGTAGAATTCAGAAGAGTTCAGTGAGACTAGCGATGATATAACCAAATACTAAATTATCTCAGCGTCAGCTCCACTGCACTCCCTGTAAAAGAATCTTAATACTAACAAAATATAGTGGAAAGGGTTCAAGGCTTTCCTATTTTTAGTTAGCTGGTAAAATAACGTCGAAAAAGCAGTTAAGTTTACCATTGGAAATTTATTCTATTCACAAAACATCGTTTATAAATTGCACTATTGATAAAAGGAAATGTTTTAATACAGGATGGTAAAAACCAACTGCGTTCAACAAAAATGTGAACGAATATTCCCTAAATGGGTTTCCAAGTTCTACAATCGATCGAAGGATGACCTATGCCATATCACATCTATAATCTAGGTTTAAATTCAGTTTCACAAAAGAGAAAACTATCAAAATGGTCTACAGTGACCCTCAACTATCTTTAATAACTTATCTAACTTGTCGTAAATTACAGTGGCTGATGTGGCTTCTCAATAACTATATAAAAGAAAAATCATCGCGTTTCAGATCTGTTCTTCAAGTGACAAATGTGAACACCATGAGTTTTAAATAACGATCACCATTAGTATTACGCAAAAAAGGGGTGTAACAGATGAGACTTCTGCAGTTCTGAGTGAAGCTTTATGCGCTCAAATATGCGGCATCGCGTGCGTTCATTACCTTGTCGGTGTTTAGGCAGCGTCAGGGCGACAGCGGCCGACGCAGCAGCCATCCAGCTCGCCGTCTCGGAACCAACTCTCTCTAACTTCTCCTTACTACAATTTACCGAAGTTAGTTTAAAAAAACTATCTGGCTATGTTTTCATCTGACCAGTCAGGGTCTCAATGTTAACCTTAAGCTCCGCCTACAAAAATTCTGTGTATCCAATGAGAAACGTTATACTTTTCGTGGTGGGGCAATGTTTTTTAAAATTTGCAACGTAACAGAGACGCTAAAAAGTCTCACGCTAAAACCTGCAGCTGGTGTGGTCCTTTTAGCGTTATCGTGAGATCAATACTGTTCTTCTGGAGGGCTCTATCTTTTAACATGGGCTGGAGGATTGTCCTAATGTAACAGACACGCGAAAAAGTCTCACGCTATAACTTGCGGGTGGTAGTGGCCCTTTTTGTGTTATCGTAAGATCTATACTGCTTTTCTGGAGGGCTCTAGCTTTTAACATGGGCTGGGGGGTGGTCCTTGACATACCTGAGACGCGAAAAAGTCTCACGATAAAACGTGCGGGTGGTAGTTGTACAGGTAGGCTGGGCCCTCCGTTCCTTATCGTAGGGCCTTCTAGCTCGACACGGTTCTGCTCTCGGCTTCTGTCCTCGTTTCTCCCCTCGGAACTGCGTCTGCCTCACGGTGGGAAGGTACGACATGCAATTAGGCATTCTTGTGTTAGTCTGTGGTATTTCATTTGCTCACTCGTTACTCGTATTACTTTGGTTAATTTAATGTAACGATTTATTCGGAGCTATGTGACATACTACTGGATTTGCTTATCATGTCAGGGTTTTCATGTAAGGTGTTGGATTTGCCTGACACCTTACAACATGTATTCCACTATCAAAGGTATCAGAACGATTTTTGCTTATAACTTTCGACTCGGTGTCATTTACATCAAATTGACACATTTACCTTTCTCCATCGTTCCTAAAAGTTTGTAGCATCATCACGGACTCGTGCTGTATAATGTAGTCAGATCAAAATTAGCCTTGACCGTCAACGGCTTGTTCCATTTCTTTCTTAATAATGTCCGATAGCCTGCCCAACCGCGTTTTCTTCTTTTTTCTCTTCACTTTCAGTTTTAAGCTGTTTACTGTAGTTTATGGTTCCCTTCATTTCCTGACTCTTCTAGGGTATCACCTTCTTTTTGGTTTCTCATTCTTCATTTCCATTAACGTTTCAGGATCTATCCTTCGTATGTGTTCAGTGCATCTTCTCCTAATTTCTTATAACTTTTCTTCTACAGTGTATATATTTGTTTCATTTCTGATATCAACATTTATGAGTATGTCTGTTGGTTTACAACCCACGACACTTCAGGAAACGGCGTTTTGGTTAATGATCTCTTGTTTAACATCCACGATTCACTTCATGTTGGAAGAACAAGAGACTTATAAAATTTAATAACTTATCTTTCTGAGTTTTACTTCCAAATATCTGCTGATTCTTCCGAAAATGTTACTGTGGTGTGCATACTGTAAGACCTTCGGTACACACACTATCAGATTATTTGACTTGTCGCTCTAGCGAAGTAGGCGAGTGTCAGCAAAATGTCTCGTGGTCTTATCGTGGCGTGTTTATCTTCTGCCGTTAGGTCAAACGATAGAAATGCAACTTGCACGCTTAGAGTAGCAGATTGATGGTGACCAACTTTAAACAGAACTTGATTAATTTTCAGACACATTTATTAAAATAATAACAAGCATAAAAATAACTTGGTTCTGGATGCTATTTACAATTGACAATCTGAAGTCTTGGTACGTTAATCTTGTTCTCAAATATCTCTGATACTTGACAAAGCGTCTATACATTTATCTTCATGGCTATGTACAGGAATATAATAATCTTATTAGGCGCAGACTGAAACTTGACTATAGACTGGTACAGACTAATGCAGACTGGTACGGACTGGTGCAGACAAATGCAGACTGACTAATCAGAGGTCTGTACACTCGTTATAATACCTCGCGCGTTCAGGTATCACTGCGCGAGTGTGATCCGTGAGGAGAAAAGGTTTTACGTTAGCAGCAATCTAATTGGCTGCGTTACATATTAATACGCGGATCGGCGGAAGCGAATTTGGTCCGTCTTTATGACAGCGCCATCTCGTAAAGCGGAGACGGACGAGCGCTGCGCCTGCGCTGTTGTGCTTAGCGGGGCGCGCTCTAGTGGGAAAGTTGTGTACGCGCTGACTACGCGGAATTATGTACACAACAGTTACTAAACATATTCACTTTGTTTTGCATTTCCTTGTCGCAATTATGCGTTACATGACAGCCATAACGCTTGAAGTCCCGGTGTTGAAGCATGAAACATCTCTGACGGTCATTTCCTTTCCTGGATATCAATGTAAAGCATAAAGAAGTATTTTAATACTGAGATACCATTCAGCTGAACCTTAGTATTTACGTGAAAAGTCCATCTGAAAATAGCATCGTCGATTCGGATATTAAATAGAGCAGAAGGTAAACTGAATCGTAGTCTCTCTGCTTTGTTTCTTGTGACTAACCAAGTCAGTGTTTAAGGTCCTGCAGAAATAGTGTGCTTTCATACAAATTTTGAATATCAGATATCAGGCCTAATGGGTATACTTTATCTTTCTGTAGGTGTTATCTTTATGTACGATAACGGTAAAAGCTGCAGAAATGAATTAAAATTTGTTCCACAGCCAAGAACTTGAACCAGACTCTCTTGCTTACTAGCCTACATGGAGACTCAAATGTTTCGAGGAAAATTCTATCATAACATATATAGATGATGACCCTCCAGGCTAGCTGAGAACGCTAACGCTCTGCTTCCTGGACTCGGGTAGGCGCGCCAGCCCCAGATCTAATCCGCCTGGAGGTGGTTTTTACGCGGTTTTCCACATCCCACTAGGTGAATATTGGGCTGGTCCCCATGTTCCGCCTCAGTTACACGGCTTGCAGACATCTGAACACATTCGCACTATTCCATGGACGCAGACAGTTCGGGTACACTAATTCCTTCCTGGAAGGTATGTGGTGGCGTCAGGATGGGCATCTGGGCACCCCTTAACAGTAACATGACACATCCGATTAACCAGCAGACCCCGCCAGTCGGGATAAATGCTAAGAAAGAGAGAACATCTATAGATCATCTGCACATCGGTGACAGGATTTCCGCATTATGTCCAACGCTGGGCTGCTATTCCAATGTTGGGGAACCTCGGCAATACTGACGATCTAAAAAGGAGAAAATAAGCTGAAGATTTGAAGTTTGTGTTGTGGAGGGTATTGGACTTGTGTAGTCCTTGTAGGAATGTTAGATATAGCACTGCAGTGGTGTAATGGTTGGAATTCCTGCCTAGTTAGCAAGGAGACCTGCGTTCAGTTCCTGATAGTGGTACAAATTTTTACTCATTTCTTCAGCTTTCATCATTGCATCTATAATTCATTAGGCCCTACAATTTTTTCACTTAAGTTATATCTTCATTACCCCTTGCAATTTCCTTTTTACTGAAATTATATCTTAATATTCTTGTAAACATTATATCTTCATATTCTCTTGAAACATTGTATTTCTTTCTCTGATAAGCTACTTCAGCTGTTTGTTGCACAAACTCTTTTGATTACTTACAGATTACGCTAGCATTCACGAGAGAAAAAACTGCAGTTTCACACTAATACAAAATAAGTTGTGTTCATACTTCAGGTAGCGTAGACTACTTCAGTTAGGTAGTGGTACACCATGACACCCTAACCACACCCCGGACAGAGGTAGCCAGCCCTCTCGACTGCCGGAAGCTTAGTGGCTGCGCTGTACTATGTTCAAAGTAAGTTTGTTATTGACTTAATGGCGAGTCGTGTGGTGGGAGCCAGCCGCCAGCCAGTGGCGCCTTGTCAAGCGTGGCTGCTTGCGCGTCGGCATCACTTCCCCCGCCATTGCGTCCTGTCTGTCACAAAATTGCTTCAGGCTAGGTGTAGCAACCAGACTGGACACTGAGCAGTGCGTCGGCTGTTGCAGGTGGAGGACGAGAGAAAGGCGCGCGAGCAGGTCGACAGGGTGTTCAAGAAGCTCGACCTCAACCAGGATGGCGTCATCACCATCGAGGAGTTCATCGAGTCCTGCCTCAAGGTTAGTTGGCACGCATTGCTTTCCTTACCCAAACAAATACTGAAAAATTGAATCAAACCGCAGCTATGTTGAAAGTCTTCATCTGCATTTAGCTGTTTCCTACAGTGTCGTACACCGAAGTGCAGCCCGAATACATGGAAGGGTGGTTGTGCACGGTCCAGTCGCATTAATGTGACAACTTGTAAAAAGCCTGAATAACCATCTTTCGGAGTGCGGACGTGCAGGAAGAGAATCAGTGAGATTTTGGAAGGTATCGACAGGAATGTGGTGCCACGCCGCCTCCAGTGCTGTGAACATGTGCGCTAGGTTTCTTGCTTGAAGACATATGGCACCAAAAACTAACATACCCAGCTACTTCCTGTCTGCATCCTCATGACCCATATTTCGGCACCATGCATTGTGACATTCCGGACCACACAATACTTCAGCCCTTTCCCTAATCCTATTTCCATATCGTTGCACAGAAATTTTAGACAATGCCAAATATGCCACTGCTATTCTCCAGTTAATGTCACTGTTACGTCTCCAGTTGCTCTATATTTTACCTCCTATGCAATTAAAATGACTCACATATTCCAAATTCTATAAATCCAGCATCATTGTTATCTTTTCAGCTCCTTCTGTAGTCATTATTTTTGTTTTCAGTTGCTCTATATTTTACCTCCTATGCAATTAAAATGACTCACATATTCCAAATTCTATAAATCCAGCATCATTGTTATCTTTTCAGCTCCTTCTGTAGTCATTATTTTTGTTTTATTTGCGTTTATTTTCAGTCCATACTACTTGTCAGTACTTTCGATCTCCTCTTCCATTTCGAGCAGCGCTTTTTTGTTCGTAGTAAGAAGGACCATTTCGTCTGAAGAGTGTGAAACAATGTGTACTTCGACCATCAATTTTTACACTCTTATCTATTAATAAACAATGCTCACACACTTTGTCTGACAAAAAAAAATGAAGCACTCGGAAAACATGGTGGGGTATCAGTGTAGCTTCCCAACCGAATCAGTGCAAGAATGTGGGCCAGAGGCCATGCAGCGTCACGCCAGTAAGTGGGCTAATAATTCCAGTTTCTTTGTAAATTTGACAACATGGGCTTGTATTTAAATTATTAGAGATGCATTTCTCTGCGACAGGTAGAATGGCCACCACAGTGCATTCGTCTTAGGTATTGTTACTAGTTCCCTTAGTGTACATAAAGGGCGTCAACAGCGTCATTTGTCGATTGAGGGCGCTGAAGAGCACAGAGATGCGATCTACTCATCTGAGGCAGCGTTATAACCACCTAACACCGTTTCAGAGAGGTCTCACTTTGGGTTTCTAATTGGCCGCTTGATCGAATGTGCAGTAACCAGATTTGTAGGGCTTTCGATGTGACAATGTCCTGATGTTGGACTGCATGGGAACGTGAGAGCGGGCATACTCAGCGTCTAGGTTGCAGTTGAACACATCTGATCATAACAAGGGCTGATAGCCGTATTGTGCACAAAACACGAGCGAGTATTCGTCAGAGGCAAGCGTATGGTCAGGAGTACCCGAGGGAAGTATGGACCGGTGTTGTTCTCTATACAGGGTGGTCCATTGATAGTGAACGGGCCAAATATCTCACGATATAAGCACTATTGGGCAACGGAAAATCCACGATGGCTGCGACAAGTGGAACATCAGCGACCTTGGCGGGTTAATGTATGGTGCAGCATTATGGAAGGAAGGATAATTGTCCCCCATTTTATGGATGACAAACTAAATGGTGCAATATATGCTGATTTCCTACGTAATGTTCTACCGATGTTACTACAAGATTTTTCACCGCATGACAGAATGGCGATGTACTTCCAACATGATGGATGTCCCGCACATAGCTCGCGTGCGGTTGAAGCGGTATTGAATAGCATATGTCATGACAGGTGGATTGGTTGTCGAAGCACTGTACCGTGGCCCGCACGTTCACCGGATCTGACGTCCGCGGATTTCTTTCTATGGGGAAAGTTGAAGGATATTTTCTATCGTGATCCACCTTCAACGCCTGACAATATGCGTCAGCGTATTGTCAATGCATGTGCGAACATTACGGAAGGCGAACTACTCGCTGTTGAGAGGAATGTCGTTACACGTATTGCCAAATGCATTGAGGTTGACGGACATCATTTTGAGCATTTATTGCATTAATGTGGGTCTTACAGGTAATCACGCTCTAACAGAACATTATCAGAAATGATGAATTCACAAAGGTACATGTATCACATTGGAACAACCGAAATAAAATGTTCAAACTTACCTACGTTCTGTATCTTAATTTAAAAAATCTGTTACCAATTGTTCGTCTAAAATTGTGAGCCATATGTTTGTGACTATTACAGCGCCATCTACCATGAAGCGAAAAAAATTGTCCAACTAAAACATTCATATTTCTTTACGTACTACACGAATATGTAATTAAAAATGGGGGTTCCTATTTAAAAATCACGCAGTTAATATCCGTTTGATCCATGGCAGCGCCATGTAGCGGGCCAACCATAGCGCGGTCTGGTTTCCCCTTTTCAAGCTAGTTTTTTCGTTTAACGCTTATTTGTTATTTGGCCCAGTCACGATCAATGGACTACCCTGCATACACAAATACGATATTGCAGAGCCTGTGTTATTCTGATAAGCGGGAAATCCGGGTTCGATTACCGATCCGGCACAAATTTTCATTATCGTCATTGCATTCTACAGCTAATGGCAGTCCTTATTCGCAAGTGAGAATTCATTTGATAAATGATTTGTCGGAGAGGATTGGCAGCAATCTGCGACTATTTGCTGATGATGCCGCTTAGAACGTGAGTGACTATAGGAAGATACAAACGACGTAGACAACATATTTATTTGGTGTGATGAATAGCAGCTGTCTCTAAATGTGGAAAAATGGAAGTTAATGCGGATGAGTACGAAGAACATACATGTAATGTTCGCATACAGTGTTACTAGTGTCCTGCCCCACACAGTCAAGCCTTTTAATATCTGTTCGTTGTGTTGCAGAGCTGTATGTAATGGAACGAGCATGTGAGAACTGTCCTATTGAAGGCGAATCGTCGACTTCGGTTTACTGGGAGAATTTTAGGAAAGAGAGGTTCACCTGTGAAGGAGACGGGATATACGATGCTGGTGCGACCTATTCTTCTGTTCTGGTGGAGTGTTTGCGACCCGTACCAGGTCGGATTGGAGGAGGACATCGAAGGAATTCAGAGACGGACTGCTAGATTTGTTACCGGTATGTTCGAACAACACTTAAGTGTTACGGAGATGCTTCGGTAACTCAGATGGAAATTCCTGTAAGGAAGGCGACATTCTTGTCAAGAAACACTATAGAGAAAATTTAGAGAAACGTCATTTGAAGCTGGCTGCCGAACGATTGTGTTGCCTCCAACATGCATTGTGCGTAGAGACCACGAAAATCGATACGAGAAATTCAGACCCATACGGAGGCATACAGATACTCGTTTTTCCCTCTCTCTTTTTGCGAATGGAAGAGGAAAGGAAATGTCGGTTAGTGGTACTGGAGTGTACTCTACGCCACACCACGCGCCATACAGTGTTTTGCGGACTTCGTGACGTGGCTGGCAGTGGTTGAGGGAATTCTGGCAGCGCATTTACAATAGTCGCTGCGTCCGTGATATTTTCTGCGGCTTTTTTGCCGTTTCTCTCGGCATACAGTTGCAGATGTCATGATGTATGTCGAGAAAAAAAGCAGAAAATGTGACGGAAGCAGCGACAATTGTAAACTCATGCGGTGTTGTATAGCAAATAAGAAATTATGAAATTATTCAAAGAAACACTATTTGGAACAAAATAGTACAATGCTTTATAAGTATACTATTTCCGCATCTTTTAGAATCAATGAACCCACTGATGATGATGATGATATTTTCACGGGAGCTAGTTTGCGGAAATAAACAAACAACAACAGAGTTTTGCATCAAGGTGGACCCACAGTCCCATGTTGTTGCGTTACCTCTCACGCGACAGTATCACGGTTCCATTTTTCAACACGCCAATACAGCTCCACACATGGCACGTGCCTCTTATGAGGCGTCTGTGTGGCGCTGTGGTTAGCGTGTTCCACTGTTCTGTTCCCGGAAGAAAATGTGTGAGACTAGTTGTGACGTCAGCTCCGTCCCAGTGCCGGCGTGCACGATGTCGAGAACCAGTTGCGGCAGTTGTGGGCCACCTCTTCACAGAAGAGGAAACACTGGCTTTGTGACATTCCCAACTGAATTAGTCCATGCATACAGGGCAGATGGGATGAAACGACGTACTGATACTTGGACCAGTACGGTCAAGTACTTTGTAAATTTTATTCGATTTTCTAAGTACCTCTCAACCTGTGAAATTTCATTTCGTTCCTGTCTGGGTTCTAAGCCTTTTTTTTTTAAGGTAGTGTACATGCGTGGAAGCGCGTACGTTGTAGGCAACGTCATTGGTTTTTACGTTAGCTCCATTCTACTGGTCTTCTCTTCAGTGTATCTTGGCAGAGACTTTTCTTTGAGATATACTTAGTTTATAAGTCATCTGTTTCTCCATTCCACTAGTCTTTCCTTCATTATATCCAGTATAACACAGAGCTTTTCCAGATCAAGTTGTCGACAGCCGAAACTTTGTACCTCAAATTACAATTAAGTTGAAACTTCCTGGCAGATTAAAACTGTGAGCCGGATCGATACTCAAACTCTGGATCTTTGCCTTTTGCGGGCAAGTGCTCTACCATCTGAGCCACCCAAGCACGACCCGTCCTCACAGCTTCAATTCTGCCAGTACCTCGTCTCCTACATTTCAAACTTTACAGAAGATTTTGGCATAAGCTCAGATGGTAGAGCACTTGCCCGCAAAAGGCAAAGGTTGCGAGTTCGAGTCTCGCTCCGGCACATCGTTTTAATCTGCCAGGAAGTTTCATAACAGCGCACACTCCATTGCAGAATGAAAATCTCATTCTATACGTAAGTTGTGTAAAAGACCCAAGTTCTAAATCTCAGCATGTTTCCCTAGTTTGTACGCTGCACTATGCTTTGAAATGGGAACGCTTCCCCAAGGCTTGGTGCAAGCAACAAAACGTAAAACGAAATAAAGAAAAAAGCTTGTAGGCCCTCTTTTGTTGATTAATTTGTATGTAATCCATAGATTGTTTTTTTTTTTTTTTTTTTGAATCAGTCTTGCTCGATGAAAGAATTGTAATTTTCTTTCGTTCTTTTAATGATGGATCATTTAATCACAGTCGTAACACAAACGTGGTCATTCAGAATTATAGGTCGTTGTGTGATTTCTAGGGAGGCCACGAATCCCAGGTACAGGAGGGAGCATTTAACATAACGGAACGCACCACGTAATGCCGGTAACCTTAAAAGCCAGCAGCTAATGGGTCAGTAGCGTGTCACGCAAAGTACTCTACGCGTGACCCTGTTGCTTGTGTTAAAAAATGCAAGTGTCGTGCAGCAACTCGAGGCTTTTTATCGACTCTTAAACACGGGACGACGCATTCCACGAATGTTACCCCTCAGGACTAACTTATGCTGGGAACTACGTCCAGCACACCGATTGGCGAATAAAATATTAATGTTGAAGAACGTGACGCAGAGGTACCCGGTTAAAACATTGTCCACATCAATCCCCCATATAGACAGCATTTCCAGCATGCAGCTTTCCTACAGCACGCATTTTTGTACGAAGCGTCCAATACGATTGCTTCGAACGATAACGTATGAATAAACCCTCATAAAGATGTAAGAGATGGTCTCCAAAATGAAGTATACAGTCAGTTTACGTAAGTTGTATATTTGGCAGAGATAATCACTTTCAGACGGACACACACATACATCGTGATGGCTGTCGGCAAGGACAACAATTCATATTGTTCATGACTTTGCACCAAGCAGTCCCTCGGGACCATCGAGTATTTAAATATTATGAACTAGTTGGAAAGAGAGTATTATATTACACAAGGAAACAATCAATTATTTTTACCCCTTTAATATACCAGTGTTTTGAAGTCTAACGTTTCCGTAGATAAATAACAATACAACACATTTTGAACGGCATTTTGGGCTTCTGTTTACATTACTTTGACAGACGTCATGCATTGCACTTCCGTATGCTACTTTATTCAGTGTATTTTGAAACAAATTTATCCCTGAAACAGTGCAAGCAATTTCTTTTAAGTCCCAAGGACAACATGTCAATATCATGCATCTCGCAGTTTAGCGAATAAGGTCTTGCAGAATTCGCTTTAGTTGTAATCTCCAGTTTATTTATTCTCAGCCTCAGAATATTGATATTGTTCACCCCAGAAAGGTTCAGAATGGTACACGGTATTTCCGTTACCCACCTTCTGGCTCCTGTGGATACTGAGTAACTGCTACAGAGCTGATCACACGACTACTAGTCTCACGCTTAACGTTGCTGCCATCATTGGTCGTGTAGACAACAACACAATTACCTATATGTTTTAGTGAAACATGAACGGAGTGTCAGCAATCTGAGAAAAAACAAAATGTACATAAATATCTTGGATGTCATCTGACTTCCGGAAACACTAGTTTAGTCATGAAAGTACCTCAGAGGTTTTGACGATGCCATAATCTGTAATAGATTACTATGTGAAAAAATCTACATAAGTATTTAGTCATATCTTGATAACAGTTCAAAGTGGTGAGAAGATTTCCATCTTGGTTTAAATGTACAAAAATGTGCTATTCTGCATTTCACAAAACATAAAAAAGTGGGAACCTCTGAGTAGAAAATCAATGAGGGACAACTGGCAACATTCACCTCATACATGTGGCTTGTGTGGAATAATTTGTAGAGATATGAAATGGAACCATCTCACAGATTCAATCCTAAGTAAAGCTGGAAGCACACTTCTGTTCATTCGCAGAATACTTAGTCTACGAAATAGATTGTTTACTTAACACTTGTATCACTCATCCAACGATATTGCTGATGCGTATGGGATCCATACCCAATTTTTTTAAGGACTAACAGTGGATATTGAACAAGAATAAAGAAGGGAAGCACGAATGGTCACAGGTCTGTTTGACACGCAGGTAGGCTACACGGAAGAGCTGAGCAACCGCAAAGAGACAAGACAGACTCCAACAACACCATGAAAGCCAACTTACAAATTTTCAAGAAACAGTATTAATTGAAGAATCCGGAGGTATATTGCAGCCTTCTATGTATACTTTGCGTAGAGACTGCAGACACAGAATTAGGGTAACTAAATGCGTCTTAGAGTGTTTTTCAGGCTACGGATGTAAATACATTACTGATACATCGAAAAGATTCCGTTTACTGCAAGGATATGCAAAAAAAAAACTGCAATTGATTTTGTATGTTTTGAAATCCGTCTTATGGAAACACTATTTCTTTCTTTTTTTCATTTAGACATGTTTCGACACCTTTGTGCCATTTTCTGAGGGTCATATTTATTTCTGTAAAGTACGACATAACGTATATAATCAGTAGTGTATCGTAAGCCTAAAACTCATAATATGTGCATTTCCCTTGGTTTGTTTCGATTGCTCACCAGAAAATTAGATTGCAAATGAATCTTCATTATTATAAATGGGTTCTGTGCCCCTTTTTGTCGTTTTTTATAGCATGTCATCTACAAAGTTGTCACGAAGAAAATTTTTATGCTTTTCTGAAGTACTATTTCGTGGTTAGTGGTTCTGCACAGTATGTTACTGTACTTACATTTTCCGTCCTTTCCTGTATCTCTGTTCGGATATTACTGCTATTAAACACACTGTTATGTACAAAAAGGCTTCGCTCACAAGTTCACTTCACACGTATTTTCCAAAAAGAACGTGACAAAACGTGATTTGATCGCTATTCGATTATTATGTTCTACGTGGGGAAGTGTCTATGTATAGTTCCCTAAGTATTCCAGACTGTTTTTTGGTGCACAGTGTTGTATTTTCATTCAAGAATTCCTCTCCTTGTATCATTGCTTTTCGTATGTTTTTGACAGAGACTATTGCTTTCTCTGAGTATCTTAAATCAGTCTCAGTGTTGTTTGGGTGGTGGTGTACTGTCACTTTTTAGGGCTCTGAGGTGTTTATCTCGTTTTGAACTTGACCTGTGCAGACAGGTTAGCATTAACTACATGTTAGCTGACAGACTGTAGTTTCGGAGAATTTGCCTATGAATGTGTTCTCAGTATTGACTTTTATTTGTGCCGAATGATATTCCTATTATTTTCATTTATTTTTAATTACTCGTCAAGTTCTGTAGGACCTAGTTGAGAAGCAAATCTCCAAGCTCATGGAACGTGTCAGTACAGATAAAACAGATAAAAATAATATGTTTATGAACCCGAAAAATGTCAAACCATAAGTTTAAGTAAACGCAATCAAAAATACAACAAGAATCAGTTTAACTTTTCAAGGGACTGGAAAAAAATCGTTCAAAAGGTTCTAAGCCCTATGGGACTTTATATCTGAGGTCATCAGTCTCCTGCTCTTAGAACTACTTAAACCTAAGTAACCTAAGGACATCACACAGATCAATGCCCGAGGCAGGATTCGAACCTGCGACCGTAGCAGTAGCACGGTTCCGGACTGAAACCCCTAGAACCGCTCGGCCACAGCGGCCGGCATTAAACTCCTCGACAGAATAGATGGAGTGATCCATGAGAAAACTCTTCAGTTTAGATTTCAAAGCACGTGGTTTACTGCTAAGAATTTTTTATTCTGAAAGTACGATGCAACTGCAGGTTTGACTTCTGCCGAGTATTAACTGAGTGAAAGCTGCTTATTCTTGGAAATAAGCTGATATTGTTAACAAGAAATGACAGTAAGGAATATACGTATGTCAAAATACCTAGACTCGTGAACAGGGTTCGACGAGAGGTCCGTGCACTTACACCACTTATTTCCGAGCCACCCGTTTCTGAGCCAAAACTATCCTTTTAGAATGGGAAGAATTACTCCAAAACATAATACCACATGACATAAGCGAATAAAAATAAGCGAAGTGTATTAATTTTCGTGTCGAACGATCACTCACTTCTGACACCGTTCGAAAAGTAGAAATGGCAGCATTAAGTCGTTGAACAAGGTCCTGAACGTGGGCTTTCCACGACAACTTACTATCTATCTGAACACCTAGGAATTTGAACAGTCCAGTTTCACTAATCAAATGCCTAGTCTGTGAAATTAAAACGTTAGGTTTTGTTGAATTGTGTGTTAGAAACTGTAAGAACTAAGTCTTACTCCGATTTAGCGTTAGTTTGTTTTCTACAAGCCATGAACTTACGTTATGAAACCGAGCTAATATTACACTCAACATCCTTTACTACCAAGCTAATATCATCAGCAAACAGAAATATTTTAAAGTTACCCGTAATACGAGAGGGCATATCATTTACATAAATAAGGAACAGGAGTGGTCCCAGCACTGATACCTGTGGCACCCCGACTTGACTGTACCCCACTCAGACCCCGCATCACAGCCGTTATCAACATTGTGAATAATGACCTTTTGCTGCCTGTTGCTATAGTAAAAGGTACTCCCCGTATTCCGTAATGGTACAACTTCTGGAGCAATATTTTGTTTTCAACACAATCAAACGCCTTCGTTAAATCAAAAAATATGCCTAGCGTTCGAAACCTTTTGTTTAACTCATCCAGTACCTCATAGTAAAAGATAATATAGCATTCTCAGTTGTTAAACGACTTATAAAGCCGAACTGTATATTTGATAGGAAATCGTGTGATATAAAATGATCAATTATCCTCACATACACAGCCTTTTCAGTAACTTTAAGAATGACTGATGGGATAGAAATAGGTCTAAAATTTTCTACATTATCTCTTTCTCCCTTTTTATAAAGCGGCTTTACTACGGAGTACTTAAATCGTTCAGGAAACTGACCATTCCTTCTAAATATTCATGGTGGTGTCTGATTGTACTATATCGTGTCTCCCTACCACTTTCGCGCAACGACGCTCTGAGTGTGTTTTTTAGGGAATTAACTAGTTTGAACCTGGGACCTGTTGCTGGTAAGGAGACGCCAAACCACACATGACATGTAGAATTCAGAAGAGTTCAGTGAGACTAGCGATGATATAACCAAATACTAAATTATCTCAGCGTCAGCTCCACTGCACTCCCTGTAAAAGAATCTTAATACTAACTAAATTTAGTGGAAAGGGTTCAAGGCTTTCCTATTTTTAGTTAGCTGGTAAAATAACGTCGAAAAAGCTGTTAAGTTTACCATTGGAAATTTTATTCTACTCACAAAACATCGTTTATAAATTGCACTATTGATAAAAGGAAATGTTTTAATACAGGATGGTAAAAACCAACTGCGTTCAACAAAAATGTGAACGAATATTCCCTGAGTGGTTTTCAAGTTCTACAATCGATCGAAGGATGACCTATGCCATTTCACATCTATAATCAAGGTTTAATTTAAGTTTCAAAAAAGAGAAAACTATCAAAATGGTCTACAGTGACCCTCAATTATCTTTAATTTCTAATTTAACTTGTCGTAAATTACAGTGGCTGATGTGGCTTCTCAATAACTATATAAAAGAAAAATCATCGCGTTTCAGATCTGTTCTTCAAGTGACAAATGTGAACACCATGAGTTTTAATTAACGATCGACACTAGTATTACGCAAAAAAGGGGGTGTAACAGATGAGACTTCTGCAGTTCTGAGTGAAGCCTTATGCGCTCAAAAATGCGGCATCACGTGCGTTCATTACCTTGTCGGTGTTTAAGCAGCGTCAGGGCGGCAGCGGCCGCGGCCGGCGCAGCAGCCATCCAGTTCGCCGTCTCGGAACCAACTCTCCTCTAACTTCTCCTTACTACAATTTACCGAAGTTAGTTTAAAAAAACTATCTGGCTATGTTTTCATCTGACCAATCAGGGTCTCAATGTTAACCTTAAGCTCCGCCTACAAAAATTCTGTCTATCCAATGAGAAACGTTATACTTTTCGTGGTGGGGCAATGTTTTTTAAAGTTTGCAATGTAACAGAGACGCTAAAAAGTCTCACGCTAAAACCTGCAGCTAGTGTGGTCCTTTTAGCGTTATCGTAAGATCTATACTGTTCTTCTGGAGGGCTCTATCTTTTAACATGGGCTGGGGGGGGGTGGTCCTTGACGTACCTGAGACACGAAAAAGTCTCATGCTAAAACTTGCGGGTGGTAGTGGCCCTTTTTGTGTTATCGTAAGATCTATACTGTTTTTCTGGAGGGCTCTAGCTTTTAACATGTGCTGGGGGTGGTCCTTGATGTACCTGAGACGCGAAAAAGCCTCACGCTAAAACGTGCGGGTGGTGAGCCCTAGTGGTTAGCTGGAGACGTGGGTGTCCGTCCCTTATCGTAGGGCCTTCTAGCTTAACACGGTTCTGCTCTCGGCTTCTGTCCTCGTTTCTCCCCTTGGAACTGCGTCTGCCTCACGGTGGGAAGGTACGACATGCATTTAGGCATTCTTGTGTTAGTCTGTGGTATTCCATTTGCTCATTCGTTACTCGTATTACTTTGGTTAATTTAATGTAACGATTTATTCGGAGCTATGTGACATACTACTGGATTTGCTTATCATGTCAGGGTTTTCATGGAAGGTGTTGGATTTGCCCGACACCTTACATATCACCACCCTTCGAACTTAATTTTTGCACTGAATTTAGGCAATGATTGAATCGTTGTCTAAGTCAGTCAAAAATTATTTCAGTGTCTCAATTTCGTTGCCTACTGTTCAGCCACGTTATTCTGTTCTATGCTAGTTTTTATTACTAATTTATATTTTTATATTCTTCCACATTATAATTAAAAATGACATGAGAAGAATATTTTTATACTATTATTAATTTTTAATTAATTTCTTTATTTATTTAAATGTGTAGTTCGTTTTTTAAGAAGTTTGTTATCAAAAGTGAGGAGTCTTTCACATGGATTTTCTTGGAAATATGTAGTAATTAAGTAAAATGTATTCCTAACACATTTTCTAAATATCATGTACAAGTAAAGTGTTTTTGTTTCTAGACACGCATTTCAACATTGTGACACTAACAAATAAGAATTATTTCCAAGAATTGTTTTGACAAAGAAATATACATACACAAGTATTGAGATATTATCCTAACAAATTTTACAAATGCTAAAAAAATTGCCTTGACAAAGAAATATACATACACACGTATTGGGGTATTATCCTAATAAATGGTACAAATGTTAAAGAAAGGGAAAACATCCAACAAGATAATTTTTTATTCTTTGTTTTTATAAGGAAAAAATAAGTGAAATATAGTTATTCTTTCATTTTTATGAGGAGAAAATAAGTGGCATATTGTTTCCTTATATACTGTCCATTTAAGAACTAATGACTTTTTTTTATCGATAGTCTATTTTTTACTTCAGTCCATAGTCAATGACTGTTATTTTGTAGTTTATTAGCTGTCTGGTGTGCTTAACTTATTTAGTTTTTCACACGTTTCTTTTGCACAATTCCTACATCACATAATTACATTTCACACATTCACATAATCCCATGAATGTTCAAGCATGAGGTTGTCGAATGTTTTTGCACGAAGGTGATGGACTTGAGCGAGATGGATGTGGGCAAGTATTTGATGTAAAGCTTCGTTCGTCGTTCCTTGTTGGCTTTGCAAGTGTGTGTCGCTGTTGTGGAGGTCCCATACTGGAATGGAGCTGTGAGTGCAGAATCTCGTCGTTTACTGGCTTTGTATGCGTGAAAGTCATCGTTATGTGTCGCTGAAAGCGGTCGTTTTTCGTTGTAATACTTCGCAGACGACTAGTTTACAATAGGATAGGGATTTGGGAAGATATGTCGTCTATTCTTCACCCATCTTCTCTTGGTCTCAATCTTGCGAATCTTCAACTTCTGTTCTTCCTGCTTTTTCTCTGCTTCTTACTTGCTTCTTGCTTCTTCTCTGGGCAGGATATGGAAATTATTATTGATAACTAGTCGCTTTGAAGTTCTCCTCCTAGTAACAGTTTGATAAGTTGTTTGAGCGTGTCATTTTTACTTTGTGAAAGTTCTTCTTCAGTTTCGTGCATCAGCGTGCTGTTTAATAGCAGTAGTGTGACTTTTACGCGTTTTTTTTTTTTTTTTTTTTTTTTTTTTTTTTTTTTTTTTTTTTTGCCAGTGGTGGCTTGCTCAAGCGGTCTTCTCGTCCGGCCGTTTTTTGCTCGCTCCGTTCATTCGGGGCTCGGAGACCCTTCCGGCGTTCGCCGTCCCGCCGCGTCTCAGCACGGGTCTGTCACTGTGCGGCTCGGTGTTCCATCGCAGCAAGGTTCCACCTAGCGGGCATATTTATTGCCCACTTTCGCTACAAGGGCCTTCTGTTAGTTTTGCTGTCTTTTCCCTTCTCTCGACGCTCCTGCTATGTATGAATCGTGTCTTGCTAATTACAGCCTTTTCTTTCTTGATACATCTCATGTTGCAACTTGTGGGTCGTTGCATCTCTTCCTTGCTGGAGTTTTTACAATGGTTCTTACAAAAAGTTTTACTTATAATCATCTAACATATATCTAGTACCTACTTGTTATAAGCCTTCTTAAAAAGCTTTACAAATTTCGGCGCCCTTTCCATGTTACAATTCTAAGATATTTGGAGTCTTAACGTCTACTCAAGAATCCTCAAATTCGTTTTTTTATTTTTGTGTAGTGTCGTGGTGTAAAGCATTTTAGTATTTCATGCTGTTAGACTATCTACGCTTTATCCCTTCACCTTAATCTATCGTACTACTGGTGTTATTATTGAAACTACTTTCTTTTTCCCACCTTCCTCTCTCCTCACTCTTCTTTCTCCTGACGATCTTATCTGCAACATAATCTTGCAATATTGTGCTGATTATTTACAGTAATAAAATTAATCTTCAAACTTGTACTGAAACTGTTTAATACTGCCACCCTTAGGTAAATGTACCTCTGCTTTATCCCGTAAAATACCCTCTAATTCTCTTTAACTGTGTTCCGAAATACATTGACTTCTTGCAATTTTTCATCGATTTCTTTATGGACTTCTAACATGAGTTGAGGCGATTCCCCCTTTTGTGCATACCATTCTAATTCTTCATCCTCTCTATCTCGCATCATTCTTAATTGTTTGTTTATAACTGGTATTTCTTCTAATTTTAGCTTTTGCTCAAAGAGAAGTGTGACATTCCCGAATGTTACGCTACCTTTCCCCATATCTATTATCGCTCGTCTCTCATTTAAAAATCTGCACCTATAATCAAATCTACAGTTAGCTTAGGTGTAATCACGAAGTTGACTTCGATCTTTTGACCTTGGCACGAGAGAGTTAACCTTGTTTGTCTCGTAACTTCCGCAGCATTGTTTCTAATAGGACCTCTTACTTTAATCTTAAATGTTTTCAGAACTGTCAATCCCTCATTGGCATTACACTGCATGAATAAATTTTCTGAGATCGCAGTCAGTTCACTTCCGCTATCAATTACAATATTGACTGGGATATGCATTACCATGGCCTTCACAATTGGTTGAATTTGAAAGGGATGGTTCTTTTCTTCTTCTTCTTGCCTCAACAAATCCTCCACTGAATCATACATGAGTCTTTTTAGGAATTTCCCTTGTGAATTCGAACTTTCTGTAGGATAAGCTTCGACTACTACTTCTCTCTCTTTTATTTCCTCTTCTCTATTTCTTCCTTCATTTACGCTTTCTTCTACATCCTCTACTTTTCCCTCATCCTCGTCCATCTTCTCCTTCTTCGTCGCTACTTCCACATAATCGCATCTAAATGCACTAATTATCGCTTCATAACTTCCTTCATCCCCCCCCATGAACCATGGACCTTGCCGTTGGTGGGGAGGCTTCCGTGCCTCAGCGATACAGATGGCCGTTACCGTAGGTGCAACCACAACAGAGGGGTATCTGTTGAGAGGCCAGACAAACGTGTGGTTCCTGAAGAGGGGCTGCAGCCTTTTCAGTAGTTGCAGGGGCAACAGTCTGGATGATTGACTGATCTGTCCTTGCAACATTAACCAAAACGGCCTTGCTGTGCTGGTACTGCGAACGGCTGAAAGCAAGGGGAAACTACAGCCGTAATTTTTCCTGAGGACATGCAGCTTTACTGTATGATTAAATGATGATGGCGTCCTCTTGGGTAAAATATTCCGCAGGTAAAATAGTCCCCCATTCGGATCTCCGGGCGGGGACTACTCAAGAGGATGTCGTTATCAGAAGAAAGAAAACTGGCATTCTACGGATTGGAGCGTGGAATGTCAGATCCCTTAATCGGGCAGGTAGGTTAGAAAATTTAAAAAGGGAAATGGATAGGTTAAAGTTAGATATAGTGGGAATTAGTGAAGTTCGGTTGCAGGAGGAACAAGACTTCTGGTCAGGTGACTACAGGGTTATAAACACAAAATCAAATAGGGGTAATGCAGGAGTAGGTTTAATAATGAATAGGAAAATAGGAATGCGGGTAAGCTACTACAAACAGCATAGTGAACGCATTATTGTGGCCAAGATAGTCACGAAGCCCACACCTACTACAGTAGTACAAGTTTATATGCCAACTAGCTCTGCAGATGACGAAGAAATTGAAGAAATGTACGATGAAATAAAAGAAATTATTCAGGTAGTGAAGGGAGACGAAAATTTAATAGTCATGGGTGACTGGAATTCGAGTGTAGGAAAAGGGAGAGAAGGAAACATAGTAGGTGAATATGGATTGGGGCTAAGAAATGAAAGAGGAAGCCGCCTAGTAGAATTTTGCATAGAGCACAACTTAATCATAGCTAACACTTGGTTTAAGAATCATGAAAGAAGATTGTATACATGGAAGAACCCTGGAGATACTAAAAGGTATCAGATAGATTATATAATGGTAAGACAGAGATTTAAGAACCAGGTTTTAACTTGTAAGACATTTCCAGGGGCAGATGTAAACTATGACCACAATCTATTGCTTATGACCTGTAGATTAAAACTGAAGAAACTGCAAAAATGTGGAAAATTAAGGAGATGGGACCTGGATAAACTGAAAGAACCAGAGGTTGTACAGAGTTTCAGGGAGAGCATAAGGGAATAGTTGACAGGAATAGGGGAAAGAAATACAGTAGAAGAAGAATGGGTAGCTCTGAGGGATGAAGTAGTGAAGGCAGCAGAGGATCAAGTAGGTAAAAAGACGAGGGCTGCTAGAAATCCTTGGGTAACAGAAGAAATATTGAATTTAATTGATGAAAGGAGAAAATATAAAAATGCACTAAATGAAGCATGCAAAAAGGAATACAGACGTCTCAAAAATGAGATCGACAGGAAGTGCAAAATGGCTAAGCAGGGATGGCTACAGGACAAATGTAAGGATGTAGAAGCTTATCTCACTAGGGGTAAGATAGATACTGCCTACAGGAAAATTAAAGAGACCTTTGGAGAGAAGAGAACCACGTGTATGAATATCAAGAGCTCAGATGGCAACCCAGTTCTAAGCAAAGAAGGGAAGGCAGAAATGTGGAAGGAGTATATAGAAGGTTTATACAAGGGCGATGTACTTGAGGACAATATTATGGAAATGGAAGAGGATGTAGATGAAGACGAAATGGGAGATACGATACTGCGTGAAGAGTTTGACAGAGCACTGAAAGACCTGAGCCGAAACAAGGCCCCCGGAGTAGACAACATTCCATTAGAACTACTGACGGCCTTGGGAGAGCCAGTCATGACAAAACTCTACCAGCTGGTGAGCAAGATGTATGAGACAGGCGAAATACCCTCAGACTTCAAGAAGAATATAATAATTCCAATCCCAAAGAAAGCAGGTCCTGACAGATGTGAAAATTACCGAACTATGAGTTTAATAAGTCACAGCTGCAAAATACTAACGCGAATTCTTTACAGACGAATGGAAAAACTGGTAGATACGGACCTCGGGGAGGATCAGTTTGGATTCCGTAGAAATGTTGGAACACGTGAGGCAATACTGACCTTACGACTTATCTTAGAAGAAAGATTAAGAAAAGGCAAACCTACGTTTCTAGCATTTGTAGACTTAGAGAAAGCTTTTGACAATGTTGACTGGAATACTCTTTTTCAAATTCTAAAGGTGGCAGGGGTAAAATACAGGGAGCGAAAGGCTATTTACAATATGTACAGAAACCAAATGGCGGTCATAAGAGTCGAGGGGCATGAAAGGGAAGCAGTGGTTGGGAAAGGAGTGAGACAGGGTTGTAGCCTCTTCCCGATGTTATTCGATCTGTATATTGAGCAAGCAGTAAAGGAAACAAAAGAAAAAATTGGTGTAGGTATTAAAATTCATGGAGAAGAAGTAAAAACTTTGAGGTTCGCCGATGACATTGTGATTCTGTCGGAGACGGCAAAGGACTTGGAAGAGCAGTTGAACGGAATGGACAGTGTCTTGAAAGGAGGATATAAGATGAACATCAACAAAAGCAAAACGAGGATAATGGAATGTAGTCAAATTAAATCGGGTGATGCTGAGGGAATTAGATTAGGAAATGAGACACTTAAAGTAGTAAAGGTGTTTTGCTATTTAGGAAGTAAAATAACTGATGATGGTCAAAGTAGAGAGGATATAAAATGTAGACTGGCAATGGCAAGGAAAGCGTTTCTGAAGAAGAGAAATTTGTTAACATCGAATATAGATTTATGTATCAGGAAGTCGTTTCTGAAAGTATATGTTTGGAGTGTGGCCATGTATGGAAGTGAAACATGGACGATAACTAGTTTGGACAAGAAGAGAATAGAAGCTTTCGAAATGTGGTGCTACAGAAGAATACTGAAGATAAGGTGGATAGATCACGTAACTAATGAGGAGGTATTGAATAGGATTGGGGAGAAGAGAAGTTTGTGGCACAACTTGACTAGAAGAAGGGATCGGTTGGTAGGACATGTTTTGAGGCATCAAGAGATCACAAATTTAGCATTGGAGGGCAGCGTGGAGAGTGAAAATCGTAGAGGGAGACCGAGAGATGAGTACACTAAGCAGATTCAGAACGATGTAGGTTGCAGTAGGTACTGGGTGATGAAGGAGCTTGTACAGGATAGAGTAGCATGGAGAGCTGCATCAAACCAGTCTCAGGACTGAAGACAACAACAACTTCCTTCATTATATACGTTGGGTTGTGTGCCCACTTGTAACTTATTTTCAACTTCTGTCGACTGCACATTATCCTCATTGAATTCGCTTTCCCTGGTTTCCATCTCAAATAGCTCTGCAATACTCATTACTTTGTCCTTTCCTCCTACATTCGTTGTGAATGCCTCTGGTAATTCATCTTCCTCGTCAGTATTCTCCCAATTAATTTCGTACCAACACGATATTGTTATGTTCTTGTCTTCGTTTTCATCTGGTCCCTGCGGATTTGTTTCTTCCTTCTTCTCTTCTCGTGATAAGATTTTGATTTCTCTGTCAAGGTGCTGCAATTGTCCTGGGTCGGTGCGTCATTCTCTTTGGCATGGGCGCTTAGCTGTCAAATCGAACTTTTATTAGGGTTTGGTGGTCTTACCTCCACGTCTTCTATCTGTATTCGCTTTTCTTGTTCAGCTTGTTGATAGTGGTTTCTTGGTTGATAATTTGTCGGTCTATTGGTTCTCCAGTACCTGTTCCGGTTGTCGTTATTCCCTCTGTAATAGTTGTTGCCGTTCCTGGGTGAATTATAGTTATTGCCACATTCTCTTCTAAATCCATAACCGCTTCTTTGTTGAAATCTATTCTGGTTTCTTGGTGCAAAGTTATCACGTGGTTCGTAATTGTTTCTTCATACTGTGTCTTGTGGATTCCACTGCTTTTTGCTTTCGTTTTCACGTGTGCTTCGTCTTTTTCTTGCATCATCTTCCGAGAATATGAACTCTAGTTCCCTTAGAATACCTTTAAATGCTTCGACGTCATTGCCTCCGCGACCTACTAATGATTGCTGGTATTTCAGTGGTAGCTTCATCGCGCATAATTTAATCAACTCTCCGTCACTGTATGGTACATCTAAGCATTGATTTTTGTTTGCCATTACTTCGAAAAATTTCACGGGACTCTTCTCTCCTGAATTTTCAAAATTTGGGTTCTGTAATAATTCGTACTTCACTCTCTTCTGTGCTTCGCTGGACCAATATCGTGAGAGAAATTTCTCTCTGAAATCTTCGTACGATCGGCATGTCGCTGCAACATTCTGCATGGTTTCTGCGACTGCTCCTGACATGTGTGCACATATAAAGTCTAATTTGTGTGCTAGCGTCCACTGTTCTGGTAATACTACTCGGAATTGATCAATAAAAGTTCGTGGATGTAATGAGTTTCCTTCTCGAAATTGTTGAAATTTTCTGACTGTGAGGAAATGATCGTTGTCGTACTTCGTCATAGTTCCAGATGAAATTCGCGATTCTTCGCCACTTTTGTTTCTGATAATTTCTCCCGTCGTTCTTTCCGGTTGTGGTAGATCCATTGGATATTGTCCACTGTAACTTTCGCCTACCCTTGCGTAGTACCGTTGGAGTGGTACGCAATAATTTTCTTCTGTCGGTTGTTAACGTGTAGCTGAATGCATTGCACTGTACTCTTCGCGACCTGGCTTTCCATTGTCATGTATGTTACTTTCCGCCTGTGATTGGAATCGCAAATGCGTAATATCTTCGTTAAATGCTTGTTTTTCCGGTGCTGTTACAAATACGGATGTGGTTGCAAACTCTGTGCTTGTTCGATTCTGTTCACTACGCTCTTCAATGGTTTGCAGGAACTCTGTTCGCAATTTCTGAAATTGTCGCTTCGTTTGCGCTTCCATTTTGACTATGCGGATATCATATCTTTTCAGCGCTGCTCTTGTGATACGTTTGTGCAACACACTTTTTTCAACAATTTCACACGCTGTACCTGCTGCTTGTCTAGTAATTACGTTTGTCTGTTTCTTTAGTTTCTTGACTTCTGCCTGGGTGTTGTTACGTAATGTTTTGATCTCACCCTGAATGTCATTACGCAATGTTTGTACGTCCACTTGTACCTTGTCAATGTCTGTTCTCAATTGATTGTAACCTGTTATTAAGTTTCCTATCACTTCTCGAGTTTCTTTTGCCTCGTTTTCAATATGACTTAGTTGTAACTGAATTTTTTTGTTTTGTTTTTTAATCTCACGCATTTGTCTCGTGGTTTCGGCATTCTGACTTTGAATTTGGTTCGCTATGTCTTTATTTTGCCTTGTCATGGTCTCCGTAATTTGTTGTAATAATTCTGCCAGATTGGTGGGTCCTATTGCGTTTTCTTCCGACGTCCTACGCTCTGTGTTTTCGACCAAGTGTTGTTTCGCAACCGATTGCATTGAACTGTGCTGTGACACGTTTCTGCTCGCATTCCAAGTACTCTGTGGTGAGGGAGCTCTGATTACTTGTACTATGGGTTCTACGTATTCAAGACGCAAGTTAGAATCCTCATCGACTGCCTCTCTACTTTCCTGCTCCTCTGTCGTATGCTGACCTGTGTTTTCTATGCCTTGGCGTACATTGTCCACGTTATGGTGCGTTATCTGTCCTATTTCTCGCGATACTGCATCGTCTGTTGTACTGTCCTCTATTCTCTGTCCAATTTCATGTTGGGTCTCTACCTCAATTCGGTCAAGGTCTCGATCTGCCATTGCTACTCTTTCTGAATCCCTTATTTTCTGTTTTAAAGTCAATTCACGCGCCCTACTTCGCGTCAACATGCGCTCATACGATCTCACGCGTTTCATAATTTTTTTGTTCACACGACTTGACACTACCAAGACTGACAATCCATTCACTTACTTGTTGGGACAGAACCAACTTGTCAACGATGTATCCGCCACCTGCGCGCTTGCATTGGAGAGAGAACTTAATTCTAACAATTTTCAAAACTCATAACTTAATTATGCTTCTGTCACTGATAGAATTCTCACTTTTTCTTGAATACTTTTACTATCTATCGCTGCAGCTACTGTCTTTGACTATGTATAACGTTAGAAAAAAAAATTTTTTTTACAAACATTTTCAAACCAGATTTTTTCTGACCTACTTAGGCATGTGGTCGACCTTCAATCATGGTATTTTACCATCCTGGCAGGGTCGCCATTTTCTAAACATTCATGGTGGTGTCTGATTGTACTATATCGTGTCTCCCTACCACTTTCGCGCAACGACGCTCTGAGTGTGTTTTTTAGGGAATTAACTAGTTCGAACCTGGGACCTGTTGCTGGTAAGGAGACGCCAAACCACACATGACATGTAGAATTCAGAAGAGTTCAGTGAGACTAGCGATGATATAACCAAATACTAAATGATCTCAGCGTCAGCTCCACTGCACTACCCGTAAAAGAATCTTAATACTAACTAAATTTAGTGGAAAGGGTTCACGGCTTTCCTATTTTTAGTTAGCTGGTAAAATAACGTCGAAAAAGCTGTTAAGTTTACCATTGGAAATTTTATTCTACTCACAAAACATCGTTTATAAATTGCACTATTGATAAAAGGAAATGTTTTAATACAGGATGGTAAAAACCAACTGCGTTCAACAAAAATGTGAACGAATATTCCCTGAGTGGTTTTCAAGTTCTACAATCGATCGAAGGATGACCTATGCCATTTCACATCTATAATCAAGGTTTAATTTAAGTTTCAAAAAAGAGAAAACTATCAAAATGGTCTACAGTGACCCTCAATTATCTTTAATTTCTAATTTAACTTGTCGTAAATTACAGTGGCTGATGTGGCTTCTCAATAACTATATAAAAGAAAAATCATCGCGTTTCAGATCTGTTCTTCAAGTGACAAATGTGAACACCATGAGTTTTAATTAACGATCGACACTAGTATTACGCAAAAAAGGGGGTGTAACAGATGAGACTTCTGCAGTTCTGAGTGAAGCCTTATGCGCTCAAAAATGCGGCATCACGTGCGTTCATTACCTTGTCGGTGTTTAAGCAGCGTCAGGGCGGCAGCGGCCGCGGCCGGCGCAGCAGCCATCCAGTTCGCCGTCTCGGAACCAACTCTCCTCTAACTTCTCCTTACTACAATTTACCGAAGTTAGTTTAAAAAAACTATCTGGCTATGTTTTCATCTAACCAATCAGGGTCTCAATGTTAACCTTAAGCTCCGCCTACAAAAATTCTGTCTATCCAATGAGAAACGTTATACTTTTCGTGGTGGGGCAATGTTTTTTAAAGTTTGCAATGTAACAGAGACGCTAAAAAGTCTCACGCTAAAACCTGCAGCTAGTGTGGTCCTTTTAGCGTTATCGTAAGATCTATACTGTTCTTCTGGAGGGCTCTATCTTTTAACATGGGCTGGGGGGGGGTGGTCCTTGACGTACCTGAGACACGAAAAAGTCTCACGCTAAAACTTGCGGATCGTAGTGGCCCTTTTTGTGTTATCGTAAGATCTATACTGTTTTTCTGGAGGGCTCTAGCTTTTAACATGGGCTGGGGGTGGTCCTTGATGTACCTAAGACGCGAAAAAGCCTCACGCTAAAACGTGTGGGTAGTGAGCCCTAGTGGTTAGCTGGAGACGTGCGTGTCCGTCCCTTATCGTAGGGCCTTCTAGCTTAACACGGTTCTGCTCTCGGCTTCTGTCCTCGTTTCTCCCCTTGGAACTGCGTCTGCCTCACGGTGGGAAGGTACGACATGCATTTAGGCATTCTTGTGTTAGTCTGTGGTATTCCATTTACTCACTTGTTACTCATATTACTTTGGTTAATTTAATGTCACGATTTATTCGGAGGTATGTGACATACTACTGGATTTGCTTATCATGTCAGGGTTTTCATGGAAGGTGTTGTATTTGCCTGACACCTTACATCCTAAATGAAAAACTATAAATATGGCTAAGTACAGGGCTAACATGTGCAGGTCCTCGTGTCTTCATGAAATTTCCCTCCTTGTGGACATTTTGGTTGCTGTGGTGTTTGTAGCCGCCCTCAACTCTCCCCAAGTCTAAGCCAGTGGTGCATATCCCCTACAGGTGGCAAAACGTGCCCAAGTAGTGCTGTAGGTAGTGGAGCTGCATTATTTTCTGGGCCATTGGTACCAGGCTATCGGGACTATAGAGTGTCCTTCCTACTAATGTCTCAAATTGGTGCCTTGAGGTTTCCGACAGGCAACTTTCTCGCACTCATTTGCAACATTGCGGTTTACTCAAATAAAAGTGATATCGATGGCACTCCACATGCGACAACAAAAAGAGTAGGGCGTTGGAGAGGGGAGGGGCATATTCAGACGAGTAGTAGTATACATTTGAGTTAGCCTACAACTTTTCGAAGAGAGGCCGACAGAAACGAAGTGCTACAAGCAGTAACAGAGAATTCACCATGTGCATTGGGCTTCATTACATGATATGGGTCACCGAGCGAGGTGGCGCAGTTGTTAGCACACTGGACTCTCATTCGGGAGGATGACGGATCAATCCCTCGTCCGGACATCCCTGATTTAGGTTTTCCGTGATTTCCCTAAATCTCTCCAGGCAAATGCCGGGATGTTTCCTTTGAAAGGGCACGGCCGACTTCCTTCCCTGTCCTTCCCTAATCCGATGACACCGATGATCTCGTAGTTTTCCCCGAAACAACCCAACCCCAAACCCGCGTCCGGCCATCCTGATTTAGATTTTCAGCGATTTCACTAAATCGCTTCAGACAAATGCCGGGATGGTTCATTCGAAAGGGCACGGTCGATTTCCTTCCCCGTCCTTCCCTAATCCGAGCTTGTGATGGTTGTGGACGCAACGTTAAAGACTAGTATCTTTCTCGTCCTCCACCACATGCGTCAACCTAACCACACCATCCCTCGCCAAGATCGGCGCGACGCAGAGTGTATGTCTTTGTACAGCAGACTCCACCTCTTGTAATAGACGCTTTCAGAACCCGCGGTGGCGCCGCACGTTACGCCAGAGCACAGTGTATGTTGGTCAGAGGCAGGCCAGTGGATACAGGCCAGCGGCTACACAGTGCAGCTAAGCTTCCCCCCTCTCCCCTCCCCGCCCTCACCGACTGCCCAGGTGTTATAGCCGTAGCGGCGCGGATTACCCCACAGGCGAGGCCGGCTGGCTCTAACGCTGATTTACTGCCTGGCGCGCGCAAATCCGCGCTCACACACACACACACACACACACACACACACACACAGAAACTGGTCGCCTGGCAACGGCAGTTTTCCTGTGAGGTCAGCACAATCCATTCAGACCGTGCAGGTCTTGCATTTGCATCTACGTGTACACATCACGATAGCCTAACTGTGAACGGTCTACAATTTCATTCGACTAATTTCTCATGGATGGGGTTCATAGCCATGTAGAACTTGTTAAAGACATTATATTCACCGTTGACTGCAGAAAATTTTTACTTTTGCGTTTGCAATTTCGACCTTAAACCAACAGTAGTGTGGCCTGGAATTCTTACGCTAATGGTGTGGAGTGTAGTAAAACACACCTTTTTTTACATATTCGGAATATTTTTACATTGAAATTAGTGGTTATTATAATGATTAATATTGCTGTATATTATTAATATATAAAGTCCCTAATAAAATGGTATATTATCTACAAATTGTTAGTCACATACCTGTTACAAATTTTGAGACACACGCTCCCAATTTGCCATCCTTTCGCTGACAAAAGTTTCTTATAGTTACTCACAAACTGGTCAACAACGTCTATAACTGAAGCTAATGTTTCTACTTCCTCCCTGACTGCTCTAGTATCTTGGTCATCAAAACTAGGAGCTCGCAAGAGTGATCTGAATCTTTGGGACATAGTAGTCAAAAAATCTTTACCCCAGTTCCATCAAACGCCCAAAGGTGTTCCAAATTCGGTCTACATGCCTTGCAGGTTCCTGCTAAACACAGGAGACCACCGCTGTCATTTCATGCTTCGTCATACGTTTTAGTAGGTTTTCTTGTTAATTATCCATGCGTTTATTTGTGAACATAACAATCTGTTCCATAATATCAGAAAATATAGAGAGATGGAAACACTTTAATGGTGTCTGGCAACACCAGCGATGCCTGAAACATGGGTAACAGTATCGTGCTACTTTGTTCTAACATCACGTTGTGGAAATTGTTTCCATCAGTCAGTCGTTCCAGCTTTACCCAGATAATAAGTGTCACTGACCTCATCCTCACCCATTTCATCTTCTCAATGCTCTCATGATGTGTCGTGATCTTCATCTCCATCATCGGAATCACCTGGCCACTTATCAAGTACGTGATTAATCTGTGCTCGCACTGCGTCTCCTTCTGGCCCATAACAGTCGATTATAACAACTATTGCTATTGATTATAAATCAAAAATCACGACTTACGTAAAATATGCACAAAAACGCAATGAAATGCTGCCTCTACTTCTACTTGTTATGGGTAAAGCTGAAACATGTGTCAGCAGAATCTCACGAAGTCCTGTACTCAAGTTACAAAAACACATTTGTACTACTTTACTGACATCTCGTAGTAGCTACCTGGAACCACAAAGCAGTGTGACATGCCATCTAGCAATTAACTATAGAAACTCGTCAGAAGGGGTGCACCACACCCCTAAACACAACTCCTGAGTTGAGGCCATTTTCAGGCTATGTACGTCGGAGAACTGCGCTTGAACGTGTGTGAAAGGTTAACCTGCTCCGAAATGTACATTTGTCATCGTCGTATCTGAGCCTTTCAAACGTAAGAATGCAGCAATATCAAACGAGCAAGACGATGTGTACATTGTAAAAATGATATAAATTACATAAAGTATTACAAATGTTGACGTCCTTAACGCGAACCCCAACGAGCCACTGTTCTTGAACTTCGCGCCAGCTGCCTCAATTCATACGTATGCAATGTCCGTGAACAGCGGTACGATGGGATTCGTGTTAAGGATGTCAACATTTGTAATATATTATGTAATTCACATCATTTTATACGACGTACGCAGCCTCGCGTTCGTGTAATATTGCTGTTTTCTTACGATTGAAAGGCTCAAATACGACATGTGTACATATTGGAGGAGTTTGATGTTTGACATATGAGGCACATTTTCCTGCAGTAGACTGCTTGATAACGACCCTAAGGCCTTTTAAAAATTTTACTCGAATCACAGAATTAGATCTTTCTGTAGACTATAGATGTGCTATAGGTTATCCGAGAATGGAAACATCAAACCATAAAATGCAGGGTGGCTCACAGGAAGTGCACACAGACCTCTGATGAAGCGGGAGCAGTGGTTTACTTGCTACAAAACCTGAAAAAAGATTTCGCACACTGCACGTGTCGACAGGGCACAAAATATAAAGTTTCAGCTCTGGCTAATAACCAAACGAGAGAAAGTCGTAGAACGAAAACTACTTAATATAATTTGGGATGCAGCAACCTTCACACGTAAAACACAGTCGCTCTTAGTAGTCAGCTTACGAATGCATTTTTCAGCATGACTTGGTACCAAAAGTGTGTTCAAATTTTCATTGGTAGAATACTCGCTCTATACTTTGCAAAGTTCACTTCGAACTATCGATTCTAAGTTAAAATTCCGCAGTACGCCACGTGGAATTCGACTTATTCGAAAAAAGTCAAAGTTCACACACAAAAAATCCGGAATTTGCACAATCGCCTTTTACGTTCATGACGTAATACTTTTCAATATTTCGTAGACTTTTATTTGTTACTGGTAGCTCTAAAACAAAACTCAGTTCGTCACAAGAGCAGGGCACTGGTTCTTCCAGCCTTCAAACAGCTGTCTATCTTGCAGTTACACATGCGCCCCAAAGCATTGTCTTATCATTGACTGAGTCCAGATACAGATTTCGACTGATGTATTCAATCCTGCGTTTTCTGTTGCACACCCTGTTCGTTAACAACATTTCTTTAGACCAACGTAATAAAAACTAACTTCCGGAAACTCAGACAGTAGCAGATTAATCCCCTCTTTAATGACTGATTACTGAAATAGTCTTGTTTCCCAAAAACCGTATAGCGGCGTCTTTTAATACAAAAATTTCCCGCTTGTATGTGGCTGATTAGTGCGATACAGATCGACACTGAGACGACAAAAATCGTTGGATATGGAGGTACCCATATGCTGATGGCGGTAGTATTGCGTACACAACATATAGAAGGTCCGTGCATTGGTGGATTGTCATTTGTACTGAGATGATTGATGTGAAAAGATTTCCGGTGTGATTATGGCCGCACGACGGGAATTGACAGACTTTGAACAGGGAATGTAGTTTAAATTAGAAACATGGGACATTCCATTTCGAAAATCCTTATTGAATTCAGTATTGCAAGAACTACAGTATGAAGAGCGCGCCGAGAACACCAAACTTCGGGTATTACTTCTCACCACGGACACCGCAAGGCCAAGACCTTCACTTAACGACCAGGAGCAGCAGCGTTTGCGTTGAGTCAGCAGTGCTAACAGACAAGCAACACTGCGTGAAATAACCGCAGAATCAAAACGGGATGTCCGACACATCCGTTCCAACAGTGTGGCTAAATTTGGCGTTAATGGGCTATAGCAGCAGACGACCGACGCGAGTGCCTTTGCTGACAGCTCAACATCACCTGCAGCACCTCTCCTGAAACCTAGACGACTGGAGAAACGTGGCCTGATTGGATGAGTCCCGATTTCGGTTGGTAAGAGGTAATGGCAGGATTCGATCGTGGCGCAGACTCCACCGAAGCCGTGGACCCAAGCTGTCAACAAGGCGCTGTGCAAGCCGGTGGTGGCTCCCTACTTGTATGAGGTGTGTTTACATGGCATGGACTGGGTACTATGACCGAACAGCTACTTATGGACCATCTTGCTTGCAAAAACGGTGGAATTTTTATGGATCACATTTCGCCATGCCATCGGATCACAATTGCTCGCTGTTGGTTTGAAGAACATTCTGGACAGTTCGAGCGATTGATTTGGCCACACAGACCGTCCGATTTGAGACCCATATAACATTTGTAGGACATAATGTAGAGATCACGTAGTGTGCTAAATCCTGTACCTGCAATACTTTCGCAATTATGGACGAGTGCAGAGGCAACATGGCTGAATATTTCTGCAGGGAACTTCCAACGACTTTTTGACTCCACGCCACGTCGAGTTGCTACGCTACGGCGGGCGGAAGGAGGTCCGACACATTAGTGGGTATTCGGTGACTTTCTTCATGCTTTCATACACTGAGATAAACTGTGAATATTCACATGCCACCTACATACCACATTTATTCCTTCATTCACTCAAGTAAGAAAATCAATGAATTGGCATTATTTTACGAGTGATATAACGTCAATAAAAATAAAAATTATTACGTGAAAATACTTTATAAATAATTTTTTCCTTCTTACTGAAGAACTAGTTGTTTAAAATTCTTTCTCGAATGTTTAGCGTAAGAACTTTTCATGACGCTTCTACACTGGACTCGCAGTCGGGAGGACGACGGTTCAATCCCGCGTCCGGACATCCTGATTTAAGTTTTCCGTGATTTCCCTAAATCACTCCAGGCAAATGCCGGGATGGTTCCTTTGAAAGGGCACGGCCGACTTCCTTCCCCATCCTTCCCTAATCCGATGAGGCCAATGACATCGCTGTCTGGTCTCCTTCCCCAAACAACCCCATGGCGCTTCTGTGATATGGAAGTTCTAATTTCGATGGTTTGTGTGATTTTATTTATCATTAAACGTACTGTCATTAACTATTGACTTAATAAACTATTATACCAAGTTCTACGCCAAAGACAAGCTGAATTAATTATAATTTTCGCAATGTGTCGTCGCCTGTACGGCAAGACCCGCATGCGAGAACACAGCTGTCACGTTGAAGTAGTGACTCACACAGCTACTATACCACGATAAAAATAACAAAGTTGTTGACAACGAAGCACAGTTGAGCGTCTGTTCGCCTGTGCGTAGGGGCGCAGTATGGCTTTTGCGGCAGCAGCTGTGAGGTTCCATAGTGACCAGTTTCTCACGCTCCCTGCGCGTGTGCACTTCTGAATTCGCTTTGCAGTATCGTAATGTTTTTGTCGCTTAATCTACACACTGCTCTGTACAAAATAATACTGGTATTCCTATTATTGGCATCTCAGCAAAAGCAACAAGAAGTATACTGCTTTTACAATTTATCAGAACGACTCTCATTTAGTTGCCACATTCGATATGCAGTGGGTGCTAAAATGGATCTGAATACATCATGTAAATACAATAACTAACGATGTTAAAATAATATAACTGCTTAAGTACTTACCAATCACTATAGTCCACACGTCACATTTGTGCGGGATTAAGGTTTGTTGTGGAAATGCGGTATACACCATTAACTCAAAATACACTCCTGGAAATGGAAAAAAGAGCACATTGACACCGGTGTGTCAGACCCACCATACTTGCTCCGGACACTGCGAGAGGGCTGTACAATCAATGATCACACGCACGGCACAGCCGACATACCAGGAACCGCGGTGTTGGCCGTCGAATGGCGCTAGCTGCGCAGCATTTGTGCACCGCCGCCGTCAGTGTCAGCCAGTTTGCCGTCGCATACGGAGCTCCATCGCAGTCTTTAACACTGGTAGCATGCCGCGACAGCGTGGACGTGAACCGTATGTGCAGCTGACGGACTTTGAGCGAGGGCATATAGTGGGCATGCGGGAGGCCGGGTGGACGTACCGCCGAATTGCTCAACACGTGGGGCGTGAGGGCTCCACAGTACATCGATGTTGTCGCCAGTGGTCGGCGGAAGGTGCACGTGCCCGTCGACCTGGGACCGGACCGCAGCGACGCACGGATGCACGCCAAGACCGTAGGATCCTACGCAGTGCCGTAGGGGACCGCACCGCCACTTCCCACCAAATTAGGGACACTGTTGCTCCTGGGGTATCGGCGAGGACCATTCGCAACCGTCTCCATGAAGCTGGGCTACGGTCCCGCGCACCGTTAGGCCGTCTTCCGCTGACGCCCCAACATCGTGCAGCCCGCCTCCAGTGGAGTCGCGACAGGCGTGAATGGAGGGACGAATGGAGACGTGTCGTCTTCAGCGATGAGAGTCGCTTCTGCCTTGGTGCCAATGATGGTCGTATGCGTGTTTGGCGCCGTGCAGGTGAGCGCCACAATCAGGACTGCATACGACCGAGGCACACAGGGCCAACACCCGGTATCATGGTGTGGGGAGCGATCTCCTACACTGGCCGTACACCTCTGGTGATCGTCGAGGGGACACTGAATAGTGCACGGTACATCCAAACCGTCATCGAACCCATCTTTCTACCATTCCTAGACCGGCAAGGGAACTTGCTGTTCCAACAGGACAATGCACGTCCGCATGTATCCCGTGCCATCCAACGTGCTCTAGAAGGTGTAAGTCAACTACCCTGGCCAGCAAGATCTCCGGATCTGTCCCCCATTGAGCATGTTTGGGACTGGATGAAGCGTCGTCTCATGCGGTCTGCTCGTCCAGCACGAACGCTGGTCCAACTGAGGCGCCAGGTGGAAATGGCATGGCAATCCGTTCCACAGGACTACATCCAGCATCTCTACGATCGTCTCCATTCGAGAATAGCAGCCTGCATTGCTGCGAAAGGTGGATATACACTGTACTAGTGCCGACATTGTGCATGCTCTGTTGCCTGTGTCTATGTGCCTGTGGTTCTGTCAGTGTGATCATGTGATGTATCTGACCCCAGGAATGTGTCAATAAAGTTTCCCCTTCCTGGGACAATGAATTCACGGTGTTCTTATTTCAATTTCCAGGAATGTATGAATACAAAATGACAAATTAGCGCAATGGGTAAGTGCCCTTAGTTCAAAGTCACTTTCGTTCTCAAGACCGTAGTTATCTGTGCTCTGGTCCGTGGTAGAGTCACTGTAATTACTCAGGGATATAATATTTTCGGTTTTATTTTCTGCACTCACTTTTCCATGCTTCTTCAATTACCATTACTGTGTGGCATACAAAAACATGTTCAAATGTGTGCGAAATCTAATGGGACTTAACTGCTAAGGACACACACACACACATACACACATACACACACACACACACACACACACACCCATGCCCGAGAGAGGACTCGAACCTCCGCCGGGACCAGCCGCACAGTCCATGACTGCAGCCCCTTGACCGCTCGGTTAATCCCGCGCGGCTCTGGCGTACAATATTACTCTACAACTCTGTCGTTATTTGTGGCACTGCTTCCTCTAACAGTTTTTGAAATTCTGTTGCAGTGAAGCTTTTGTTATTTGTCGCTACGTAATGTTTGATCTGTGCGGAAATCGTTTCGATACCGTTGAAGTCGCAGTGATACGGTGGAAGCCAAAGATCCTTGTCACCGTATTCTTCAGTCACCTTTTGAACAATCTACCGTTGAAACTATGGCTTTTTGAAATTTTTCATCAGTACCATGAGCACTGTGACGTTTCAACCATCCAACAGGCTTTTTTAGTTGCAATCGTCGGAGCTCTAGCTTTAATAACGGAAAGGTATGGGGTGTTATCCCTTACAATGGGGGATGTCCGATTTAAGTTATCCAATAGTTGCCCATTGAAGCATTTCAGACAACTATCGCACTTCATCTCCTCGTGGTAGTCGCTTGTTTTCCTCGATTTGTAAGAGAAGAGGCAGTTCGGTACGAAACTATATCACATTCCAGCAAGCAAGACAATAATTCTTGCGCCTTGTCCTCGAGGATAGTAGAACTTCCACATACACTATCATTTGTTGACTCTCTTCTGACGGAACGCACAGGTCTTTTTTTATAGTTGAATGTTATTTTCTGTCGTAATATTCATACACATGCGACGAGCAGCATCTCGTTGAAATGAGTCCAAGTCTGTTAGTCGTCTTTTTGTTGTTAGCTTACAAGGTGGACCTGCCATAAGTCGCTCTCTGATAAAAGTCGAAACTTGATAGGACGAAAGAAGGACGAAAATAAAGGGACAACTCTTTCTGGCTTAGGTGTCAACACGCAATAGCTTCCGAAAAAATTCATGTGATCAACTTCATTTAAAACATTCCAGCGTTCAGTGTCAGTTTTAGTAATGGCACGATACAGTCTGCGTTAAGTTTCTACCTGTTAACGTGGTAGCGATTATTATTAATTTAATAGCCTCTGTGGATATAACAGCGTGGCAATTGTCAGCCTGAGCTGGAGTTGCATGTTACTGAAACGGAAGATGTTATCTGTCCTTCCGAGCGCAGGGTCGGCACGTCACATCTCTCCGTCGAACGTACATTTAGCTGACGTGATAATATCATACGTGCCAAGAACATGCAAGTTACGTCGAAAGTCCGCTATTACCACACTCGTTTATAGGGAGAGACTAATTAATTCATAAGTATGGCAACAGCATTAACTGGAGCGGAAAAATAGGGCAAAAACGCAAGGTGTAAGGGCGGCCGCTTCCTGGTTGTGGAGCTCCCAGTGAGACTCGCATACATGTCGTAGAAAAAATGGTTCAAATGGCTCTGAGCATTATGGGACTTAATATCTAAGGTCATCAGTCCCCTAGAACTTGAATTACTTAAATGTAACTAACCTAAGGACATCACACACAGCCAAGCCCGAGGCAGGATTCGAACCTGCTACCGTAGCGATCTCGCGGTTCCAGACTGAAGCGCCTAGAACCGCTCAGCCACACCGGCCGGCCATCTCGTAGAAAACTCGCTGGTAACTTGCTGACTACTCGAAGACAACTTAGTGTCGTAGGGCTGAATCGGCGTCCTAAATACCCACGAGCTGACAGATAGTGTCACACCGTAGTTCAGTGTTAGGGCGACCACTACAGTTCCCCATAGCACATTTGGTGCCATCTGTGATCCTGACCGGAACTATGTTATGGTTATGGTAGCTGTGTCTGCTGATCAGGCAACCCTCCACACAGGGCTGTACTGCGGGAGTTCGCTATGCCCCTTGGATACAACTGGCCTGCTCTGAAAAAGATAACATTCAAATCAGGAAAAAATTGTCAGTGGTATCAAGTCGCTTGATTTTCTTGCATACGTCAAATCCCATTATATTCTCTTTAACATCGATGTTACGATATGGCAAAGCCGTCAGCATCCATGCTGTAATATCGATGATTAAACTTCATTGAACATCCCGAGTCCAGATATGATGGTTAAGGTGAAGGAAAGATAAGAAGGACTGCACACATTGATCGGACGGAGAGTACACTGACTGCGTGGCAATACATGCGACTGTCAGGAAAACAATGGATAAGATTCGCAAATGATCGAAATGCTAGCCTCACATGGATTTCTAGTACGCAAGTGTCAATCACGATGATTCCCATTTACAAAGTACTTGCAAAATAACTATGTGGCAGTCAACAATATTGTAAGTAGAGTTGTACAAGTTTCTTTGCAGGTCCAAAGGGGGAACGTAAAACTCCATAGGTCATCGAGAGATGCAGATGGCTTCTTGCAATTTGTTGTTGTATGTCCACACTAGATTAGACCTACAACTAAAAACTCTGTTTGTCGATTAGGACTAAAACTAGGAGGTATTTCCACAGTTTCGGAACAATGAGACAACAATGATCAAAAGGGCCTCTTGGGGTTTGGATGCATTTGGGTTCTATACAGCGTGCATTTGAGACAAAACACGCAAGTCAGCATTTACAGTTTCAGTGGACATTCTAGTGTTAAATACACTGATCAGCCAGAACATTATGACGACCTACCTAACAGCCGGTATGTTCCACCTTGGCAACGGATGACAGTGGCGACGCGTCGTGGCATGGAGTCAGTGAGACCTTGGTAGGGAGACGGCGCTACCTCTGCTCACACATCTAATTACCGCACATTTCGTGGAGCGGGGCGATAACCTCAAACTCCACCTTTAGTCACATTTCAAATGTGTTAGACCGGGTTCAAATCTGGCGAGTTTGGTGGCCAGCACACCAACTGAACTCCACACTGTGTTCCTCGAATCACTACATCACACTCCTGGCCTTGACATGGCGCGTTATCCTGTTGATAAATACCACTGCTGTCAGGTATACGTGGTCTGCAACCAGTGTACAATACTCGTTGGCCGTCATAGCGTCTTGCACGAGCTCCACTTTACCCACAGATGCTCACGTGAATGTTCCACAGAGCATAATGAAGCCGCTGCCAACTTGTCTCCACCCCACAATGCATGTATCAAGGAGCTGTTCCCATGGAAGATGACAGATTCGCGCTATCCCATCGGCATGATTAAGAAGGTATCGAGATTCTTCGTACCAGCCAACGCTCTGCCACTTTGCCAACGTCCAGAGCCGATGGTATAGAGCCCATGTCAGTCGTAATTGCTGATGTCGTGGTGTTAATATTGGCTCATGCATGGGTCGTTGGCTTGACAGATCACGCCTCTTCCCCGTTCTACAGACGGACAGAAAGCTCGCTGATACTACCTGTACCATGCGTGTGTCTGACTAGCAATCATACGTCAGCAGCGGGGCGAAACTATCGGCAAGTGGTTCATGTACAATAAGGGGAGTGTCGAAGCTAATATCGAAGCTTATAGTTGTTTCCACCTCCCCCCATGAACCATGGACCTTGCCGTTGGTGGGGAGGCTTGCGTGCCTCAGCGATACAGATGGCCGTACCGTAGGTGCAACCACAACGGAGGGGTGTCTGTTGAGAGGCCAGACAAACGTGTGGTTCCTGAAGAGGGGCAGCAGCCTTTTCAGTAGTTGCAGGGGCAACAGTCTGGATGATTGACTGATCTGGCCTTGCAACATTAACCAAAACGGCCTTGCTGTGCTGGTACTGCGAACGGCTGAAAGCAAGGGGAAACTACAGCCGTAATTTTTCCCGAGGACATGCAGCTTTACTGTATGATTAAATGATGATGGCATCCTCTTGGGTAAAATATTCCGGAGGTAAAACAGTCCTCCATTCGGATCTCCGGGCGGGGACTACTCAGGAGGATGTCGTTATCAGGAGAAAGAAAACTGGCGTTCTACAGATCGGAGCGTGGAATGTCAGATCCCTTAATCGGGCAGGTAGGTTAGAAAATTTAAAAAGGGAAATGGATAGGTTGAAGTTAGATATAGTGGGAATTAGTGAAGTTCGGTGGCAGGAGGAACAGGACTTCTGGTCAGGTGACTGCAGGGTTATAAACACAAGATCAAATAGGGGTAATGCAGGAGTAGGTTTAATAATGAACAGGAAAATAGGAATGCGGGTAAGCTACTACAAACAGCATAGTGAACGCATTGTTGTGGCCAAGATAGATACGAAGCCCACACCTACTACAGTAGTACAAGTTTATATGCCAACTAGCTCTGCAGATGATGAAGAAATTGAAGAAATGTACGATGAAATAAAAGAAATTATTCAGATAGTGAAGGGAGACGAAAATTTAATAGTAATGGGTGACTGGAATTCGAGTGTAGGAAAAGGGAGAGAAGGAAACATAGTAGGTGAGTATGGATTGGGGCTAGGAAATGAAAGAGGAAGCCGCCTAGTAGAATTTTGCACAGAGCACAACTTAATCATAGCTAACACTTGGTTTAAGAATCATGAAAGAAGGTTGTATACGTGGAAGAACCCTGGAGATACTAAAAGGTATCAGATAGATTATATAATGGTAAGACAGAGATTTAGGAACCAGGTTTTAAGTTGTAAGACATTTCCAGGGGCAGATGTGGACTCTGACCACAATCTATTGGTTATGACCTGTAGATTAAAACTGAAGAAACTGCAAAAATGTGGAAAATTAAGGAGATGGGACCTGGATAAACTGAAAGAACCAGAGGTTGTACAGAGTTTCAGGGAGAGCATAAGGGAACAATTGACAGGAATAGGGGAAAGAAATACAGTAGAAGAAGAATGGGTAGCTCTGAGGGATGAAGTAGTGAAGGCAGCAGAGGATAAAGTAGGTACAAAGACGAGGGCTGCTAGAAATCCTTGGGTAACAGAAGAAATATTGAATTTAATTGATGAAAGGAGAAAATATAAAAATGCAGTAAATGAAGCAGGCAAAAAGGAATACAAACGTCTCAAAAATGAGATCGACAGGAAGTGCAAAATGGCGAAACAGGGATGGCTAGAGGACAAATGTAAGGATGTAGAAGCTTATCTCACTAGGGGTAAGATAGATACTGCCTACAGGAAAATTAAAGAGACCTTTGGAGAGAAGAGAACCATGTGTATGAATATCAAGAGCTCAGATGGCAGCCCAGTTCTAAGCAAAGAAGGGAAGGCAGAAAGGTGGAAGGAGTATATAGAAGGTTTATAAAAGGGCGACGTAATTGAGGACAATATTATGGAAATGGAAGAAGATGTAGATGAAGACGAAATGGGAGATACGATACTGCGTGAAGAGTTTGACAGAGCACTGAAAGACCTGAGTCGAAACAAGGCCCCCGGAGTAGACAACATTCCATTAGAACTACTGACGGCCTTGGGAGAACCAGTCCTGACAAAACTCTACCAGCTAGTGAGCAAGATGTATGAGACAGGCGAAATACCCTCAGACTTCAAGAAGAATATAATAATTCCAATCCCAAAAAAAGCAGGTGCTGACAGATGTGAAAATTACCGAACTATCAGTTCACGGCTGCAAAATACTAACGCGAATTCTTTACAGACGAATGGAAAAACTGGTAGATGCAGACCTCGGGGAGGATCAGTTTGGATTCCGTCGAAATGTTGGAACGCGTGAGGCAATACTGACCTTACGATTTATCTTAGAAGAAAGATTAAGAAAAGGCAAACCTACGTTTCTAGCATTTGTAGACTTAGAGAAAGCTTTTGACAATGTTGACTGGAATACTCTTTTTCAAATTCTAAAGGTGGCAGGGGTAAAATACAGGGAGCGAAAGGCTATTTACAATTTGTACAGAAACCAGATGGCAGTTATTAGAGTCGAGGGGCATGAAAGGGAAGCAGTGGTTGGGAAAGGAGTGAGACAGGGTTGTAGCCTCTCCCCGATGTTATTCAATCTGTATATTGAGCAAGCAGTAAAGGAAACAAAAGAAAAATTTGGAGGAGGTATTAAAATTCATGGAGAAGAATTAAAAACTTTTGAGGTTCGCCGATGACATTGTAATTCTGTCAGAGACGGCAAAGGATTTGGAAGAGCAGTTGAACGGAATGGACGGTGTCTTGAAAGGAGGATATAAGATGAACATCAACAAAAGCAAAACTAGGATAATGGAATGTAGTCAAATTAAATCGGGTGATGCTGAGGGAATTAGATTAGGAAATGAGACACTTTAAGTAGTGAAGGAGTTTTGCTATTTAGGAAGTAAAATAACTGATGATGGTTGAAGTAGAGAGGATATAAAATGTAGACTGGCAATGGCAAGGAAAGCGTTTCTGAAGAAGAGAAATTTGTTAACATCGAGTATAGATTTAAATGTCAGGAAGTCGTTTCTGAAAGTATTTGTATGGAGTGTAGCCATGTATGGAAGTGAAACATGGACGATAACTAGTTTGGACAAGAAGAGAATAGAAGCTTTTGAAATGTGGTGCTACAGAAGAATGCTGAAGATTAAATGGGTAGATCACATAACTAATGAGGAGGTATTGAATAGGATTGGAGAGAAGAGAAGTTTGTGGCACAACTTGACTAGAAGAAGGGATCGGTTGGTAGGACATGTTTTGAGGCATCAAGGGATCACAAATTTAGCATTGGAGGGCAGCGTGGAGGGCAAAAATCGTAGAGGGAGACCGAGAGATGTGTACACTAAGCAGATTCAGAAGGATGTGGGTTGCAGTAGGTACGGGAGACGAAGCAGCTTGCACAGGATAGAGTAGCATGGAGAGCTGCATCAAACCAGTCTCAGGACTGAAGACAACAACAACAACAACAGTTGTTTCCAACGTGAATTTGCAGTTTCAGACGCAACCCGATGTTGTTGGAACGCCAGAACAGAGCGTGATCATTGCACAGCAATTGGAGAAAAATTTAGGCTGCAATTTTTTTCCGGGCACAATTTCTAATTCGACAGTGTCAAGACTTAGCTAAAAGCTAAGTTTCCGCAGGAAGGTCCCTACCATATCTCAATTTTCATACTACATGTTTTCTGTTTAGCTTCATTATCCAGTTTTGTTAGTGGTTGTTTGCAAGAATAAATCCTTCTTACATATCTGATTTTCGCTCCTTCTACATTTAATGGGCCTTCTTATTCCTTCATCCGTTCTTGAATGTTCCTCAAAACATCTTTGCAGTGGAGTGTGCGCTGAGTTGTAACTCCCTGGTGTGACAGACCAGGACTCGAAACTGGGACCTTTGTCATTCGCGAGCAAGTCTTCAAAGGACTGGGCGTTTTAAGCAAAACTCAAGACCCCACCTCGTGTCTTTACTTCAGACAGTGCTGTAGTGAACTGAAAATTTTTTGATGTCTTGCGGCTTGTATACCCGCATGGTACCAATCTACTGATCAACGTTGGAACTAACGTCTTGCTGCTACAGTAACCTCCCCATCATCCTCGTGCTGCTACCCGCGGAGTGCATATCTCATTGGACCGAACAAATGCAACCTGGAAGGTGCGAGATACGGGATGGGGGGCTGATGAGGAAGAACACTTCCACGAAGTTTTGTGAGGTCTTGCGTTGCCATAGAGAAGGAGAAGTTCATTGAACTTTTGTGGCGACGAGCAAGCTCAAGTAATTTCTTCAGTTTCCTGATGGTAGCACAGTACACTTTAGAGCTGCACCACGAGGGAGGACATCGAACAGAATTAGTCCTTTAAAGTCGCAGAATGTTGTCGGCATGATTCTACCTGCTGACGGTGCAGCTTTGAACTTATTCTTGGGAGGCGAGATGGTGTGACGCCGCTTCATGGATTGTTTCAGTTCTAACTGATGAACCAATGTTTTATTGCCTATTACTATGATCTACAAGAATTATCACTATCAGCCTCGTAACGCGCAGGCAATTCCGCACAGATGGCCCTTCGTTGCTCTTCTGTTAGGTGGCGAGGAATCCAGCGTCACACACCTTTGAGTACCCCAGCACGAGTTTGTCAGCACTACCAATAAAGACGTTCAGCTGGTTGGCTGACTCTGATCTGTCATGAGAGTGTCCGGACGTTCCAACCTTGCAAGAGTTGCGCCTGTGTGTGGCCAGCGGACACGCAGGAAATCGGACAGATTTGCACAACCTTGTTGCGATGATGACAGAAGCTTCGTCCAACGACTCACCGTGCTTTTGTTCACTGCCGTGTCTCCGCCGACATTCAGCAAGCGTCTATGAATGTCTGTGATGCTCTAGTGTTCCGCCAAAAGAAACTCTACGACATCCCTCTGCGTGGAAAGCACCTCAGTTACAGACGCCATTTTGAAGGCTGCGTGTGGCGCCAGCACCTATTGCAGCGTCATGAAGCTAGAGGTGCTGGAGCGGAAAATTCCACGATGTCCCACAGCAAATGCCGCATTTTTTTTTTCAACCTAACTTTCCCGAGAAAAGAAATGTGGTGCATTACTTATTGAATGGACTTCGTACGTACTAATTACTAAGACAGAAAATGCACTCACAAAAACCCATGTAGTGTTGAAACGTCCCCTTAGAAAAATTGTACATGACTGTTCTTAAACTGACACACAATATTTTTAGCGCAACGCAATCTGACTTCCAAAAATCCCTACGAAAGAATGACCTTGACTAACATTAACCTATACGTTTCATAAATCACTTACCTCACAAAAATCTTCGTTACTCAAGCTACTGCAATACAGCGAGCACCACTACTGCCAGCTAAATAAAAGATTCAAACTACTGAAGGCACTAACTACTGACAGGCATAGTTAACAAATGAAAGATTTTAATAGAGAACAAACAGTGTATTTACCTTAATAGTCAAAATATATATGGTAGTTCATGACATCCAGTCTTACAAATTACAAAACTCCGCCATTTCTCTCCTCACATCCACCACTGCTGGCGGCTCGCCTCCAACTGCGTAACGCTACGCGCTGTTAGCATCCAGCTGCCGCTGCCCAACACTACAATGGCAGACAACAATGCAAACCAGCCACAGACTGCACACGGCACAGCCAGTGATTTTCATACAGAGCGCTACGTGGCGGCGGCGTTACCAATAAAAAAACCTAAACAGCCTACTTACAGTGTTAACTGTCATCTGCAACTGTCTGTACTGCTACTGTTGTACACTAACCTATTGAGCTAAATAAACTCTTAGGCTGCGGGCCTTACATAACCCAAAGTCTCGCTGATCGTCATAAGCAGCGTTAGCATCACCATCTTGACCACAGCGGAACGACGAAGTCGTTCGTGACACTCGCCAAGGAGTGGTAACATGTCGTACTCAACTCCACTTCTTTCCCTTTCTCATCAGAGCCTCCAGAAGGCTCAACATCTGCGTGAAGTTGACAATGTATCCCCTGTGAAATGAAATCAGCTCCAAGAAGTGTCTTCAGTCTAGTTTGCGGGATCGCTGTTTCATTTTCGCGATCTCACTCGATTTGCACTTTTCCGGACCCATAACGTTCAGCGAGATTTGGAATCGGGGATGTACCACCCCGTTAGCGCACAGGTTCGCTTTTTCAGGCCTTAGAGTCACTACATATCTCTGGAGTACCGCCATTAGCTTATTTATGTTGCACGTGCATTCTTCAAATGTTGCGATGTAGGCAACACAAAATTCCCTTACATCAAAAATGTCATTATACCATTCAGGGCCCCCACAAATGCCGAACTTGAGCATTAAGCTCATGTACGCACCTGTACACATGCTGTTCTCCATCGAACAGGAAGGCAGTGTACTTTCGACAGCATGGATCGAGCTCAACTTGATTGAAAACGGCTGTAATGTCAAAGGCTAACAGCCAAATTTTCCACTAGAACTGGCGCGATATGTCTGGAGTAGGTTCAGACCCTGTTCCTTCTTCCTCAGCGTCATCATTTAACAACCCCGCATCGAGGTTACAACGGAACAATCCGTCTTTCTAAGGAAAAATCGCCAGCGAATTCACATATTCCTACGCGCCCCGCGGTATGACTCCGACTGTTTCCATAGCTTTCCTGAAGGCTTTTCGGCGCTTCCAGGCCGATGACACTTACTCTAAACTTGTCGAGCTCTCCCCGAAATCGTCCTGGTAGGAACGAGAATGTATGCGTGAATTTCGTGATTGTTTTCTCCAATTCCTCCTCTGATCACGGCTCAACTGTCAAGGATACTCTTTCTAACTATTCCGATCGGATAATCCTCTACGTCCTCCACACCCACTTCTGGTTGGTCCTCTGCACACTGGGTGCTATATAGACGTGATTAACTTATCCAGCCATTTGGACACATGGAAACACCTCTGGTCGTCAAAAAACCGTTCTCGATTGTGGACGGAGCAACATTATCTTCTACTACTGCCGAGTAGCCTTAAACTGCACTTCCGTGGATCGTTTCACAGTGCTTCTCAGCCATTCTGCATTCTCCACTCCACGTGAGCTTCTCAGTTGCTCAACCATTGTCTAGGCACGCCTGTTGTCATAGTATTTGACTGTTGCCTCTCTTTGCTCACTATTATGCCCCCTTTGGAGCGTGTGTTCCGTACTCACGTGAGCGACGTGTGATCACTGAACAGTACTCAGTAACGGCCTCTGGCCCTCTAAATCCCAAAAGTGGTTGTGCGAGAGTCTCTAACTCACGATCAGTCGCATCATGTTCGTTATATTCTTATTCGTCGGCTGTGTTCGTGGAATTATCGTCACGACTTGCGAACAGCAAACTGACTGCATCAGTGACACACGTTTCCTCTAATAAGTCTCCTTGTAGCTCCCATGTCGCATCTATGAAAATTCCACTGTCTTTCTTACACGTTACTAAATCAGTTGCGCCCTTAATGCTCTATGTCCACCCCCGGTAGCTATCAGCATCACGAACGTCAATCCTAAGGGCCCGGGTTTGATTCCCGGCTGGGTCAGAGATTTTTCTTCACTCAGAGACTGGATGTTGTTTTGTCCTAATCATCATCATCATCATTTCATCCCCATCGACGCGCAAGACGCCAAAGTGACGTGAAATCGAAAGACTTGCACCCGGCGAACGGTCTACCCGACGGGAAGCCCTAGTCACACGACGTATATATAATGCTCTCTACATACCATCCAACTGGACCTTTGAAAAAGGTAACCACAGTTTTTTATCCTCCAGTCCACGACCACCGCTCTACTCGACAGTAATTATTACCAGTTACAATATCGAACGACAACCCGCCGATGACAATTCCATTCACTTGGAAGCCACTCCTTCTGTCGCTCAGCGGCACCAGGTCATGCTTTTCTATCTCCTTCCCTTTTGTCTCAAAAGCGGTAATTAGTGAGATTTCTATTACAGGCATCACCTAATCTACCAGTTTCCACCAGTTTTACATAGAAAGACATCGAAAGTGCTGTCACTACCGACTCAGAATCCCGGCATGCTCTCGTCTTACTTCCTTTCATGGTGTCTCAATGAAGGTACATAGATTGTCCACTTTTGCCAGTAACTCCGGGTCATTGCAGTACTGATCAATCTTACGCTTGTGATACCCAGTACCGCAAAGTGTGTATGTCACGTCCCTTCTCTACTGAGGTGTACCCTGCGAAATCTCGTTGTCTTTGGTCATTTACTTGTGCGATCTCTGCCTGAGGTGAGACCAGAGATGGGGAAGCCCCATTACTCATTGCTTCTCTCATTATGCGACGCTTGCACATAATTCACGTAGTATCCGTGGTCCAGCGCTTCGCTCCTTCCTTCCTCTTCCTGGTCTGGATCATGGCATCTGTTACGCTCTCGCCTATCCACTTCTTCTCTCCTTCGCCTGTACTGTCCCAGTTTTACCTGACTGCATTGCACAAACACTTGTGGCACCCTATTTTCTGCCCTCATGGCGTTAGTGTGCGCCGCTCTTCGCTACTCCTACACTTCGATTCGTGCAAGGAGCTATTGTCTACTATCGAGGAGCTATTCTCTCCATCGTGCCCCGACGAGTACACTTTGTACGTGACCAGAAAAAAGTGAGTGCATAACGTTACATCATCCCTCATCTGTCATTTTGTCGTCCAAGTATCCCTCCAGAACGACAAAGTGAGCAACGTAAGTTGCTATGGATTGGCCTGACTGACGCATACTATCCGCTATATTTGCTCACCTTTGCAGGTTCCAGTACACTGTCCGAAAATTGGTGCAGACATCTTTGTAACTACTGTTCTCCCAAATCGTTACGTCAAATTAGGCAGCCGCCTCCTGGTGTACCGTGCGACAAGTTAAGTATTACATTCCGCCTCTCCTTTTGCACGCAGATACGTGTCCCAGTTCTCTAGGTATGCCTTCGTGTGGGTACTGTCTTTCCGAGCGAATTCAAGCAGTGATGTGTCCAACCCGTGCATCGGAAAGGCAGCCTGCAAATTCGTTTGTGTTACCTGAGTTGCGAAGATATTAGCTTGTCGTATTGCAGACCCTTGTTTGCTCGAGGACTGACACTCTTTTCTGTTTTTCATTGGACATATTACTTTCCTCGTCCATGCGCGCAGAGATGCCACTCATCTTGGGGGACATCCGCGTTTCTAGGTTCTCAACCTTCGTTCACGAGCTTGTGTCACCTAATCGAGGCTCTTGGTGACCTCCTTCCGTATCTTTTTGGTATTGGGCACCAAATCGTATCTAGCTTCATTGACCTGCCCACCAGCATTCTGATTACAAAGTTTTAGCGCGGCTTCTAGTCTTTCAAGTCGTGCTTCATTCTGTTCTGTCATGATGATCAACTGAGATGTGTGGTTTTCTAATATCGCAGGAACTGGATCTGGTGGCATCTGACTTTGCATATCCCCCACAGACGTGCCTGGTGTTCCCTCGCTCACATCCGAACTCTTCAGGACTCTCCGATGCCGAGTATTTATGCAATGGGGAAAACATGCCTGTACCTCTGGCGTACGTGATGTCTTCAGCAGATGGAATTACATTTTTCCTGGAGACATACTGAGTTTCAGCTTCCTCTGCCCAGTCACGGGAGTTACTCGCTTGTGACAAGCTGGGGGATGTTTCTATAACCATCATGCCCCATAAGAGCTTAAATATGATCCAGGGCATCATATTTCACAGAGACCTTCTTTTGCAGTCGCCCATTTAGAGCGGCGAGGTGTACATTTCGTCTGGAGTGTCCACCAGGTTCCGAAGGATAATCAGGTTACCACCGGTGCCTTCATCTTGGCCTTTGAGGTTGATACATTGGCCGAGAAGGTCAAGGTGATGGTCTACTGGTGTGACGTAAAGTCCTATATTCATCGCCCGATGCGGTGCTTTAAGTTCTAGAAGTTCGGCCATATGTCTTCCCACTTTACTTCCAGCGTCACAAGCCGAGATTGCAGACGCCCATCACATCCCAATACTCCATGTGCCATGCCTCCCAACTGTGTCAAATGTGGAGAGCTCGCCTGACTGCAGGATTCTCCACAAAGAAAGGAAAATCATGGAGTACAAAACCCTGAACCGACTGACCTACACTGAGGCTAAGAGAAAATTTGAACACCTGCATCCTGTGCGTATGACATCGTCTTACCACGCTGCTACAACAGTTCTGGCACTTTCAGCTCCACCAACCCAGATCACCTCTCAGAGCCAGAAGATTACACCTGCTCCCTTGATGGTGGGGGCCATTTCCCTCCCTGTTGCTCCTGCATCACCTACTTTGGGAGCAACCCCCCCCCCCCCCCACCAACCATTGGAGACGTCTGTCCCCACTTCTAAGCTGAAAAGCGTAAGTCTTATTCAGCTTTTCTCGCTAGGAAGGGGTCCCTTTGGTCACTCCCTTACCAGGTTTCTTCTAGTGGGAAAGACGACACCCGCCAGTGGCTGAAGAGCCCAAAAGCAGCTGGTCATAGGGCTTCACGCTGATCCTCAGTCCCGTAGACTCAGCCCGTGAAGTCCTCCCAGCCAGGGAAACCCAAGGACCTGCGTGAGTAATCCAAAACGAAAACCCCTAAGACCAAAGAAATTGCAGTGGCATCCACACCTCCGCTACCTACAAGCTCTGCGGCTGAGGATTGGGTGGAGATTTTGGTGTCCGCTGAGGACATAGATCTCTCCAGACTCTCACACACAATGGCAATGGCAACCGCAATAAAACGGTGAGACGTAAACTACCTCATTGAATGTTCTGTGCCTTCCCAGTCTCACGATGTCATCCCCCAGTGGAATTGTTGCGGTTTTTTTCCATCAACTGGCTAAGCTACTGAAACTGTTAAGCTTTACACCTGCTATCTGCATTGCTCTCCAGGAAACCTGGTTCCCAGCAATGCAGACCCCTGCCCCCCGGGGCTATAAGGGATATTGCAGGCACCGTAGCGACTATAATCGCGTGTCAGGTGGAGTTTGCGCTTATGTCCTAAAATCGGTCTGTAGTGAACATATGTCCCTTCAAACCCCACTTGAAGCTGTGGCTGTCAGAATAATGACGACGTAGGAAATAACTGTCTGCAATGTATATCTTCCTCCAGATGGTGCAGTACCCCTGAATGTATTAGCTGCACTGACTGATCAACTCCCTAAACCTTTCCTACTTCTAGGAGATTTTAATGCCCATAACCCTTCGTGGGGTGCTACCATGCTTCCTGGCAGAGGCAGAGATGTCGGAAATTTACTGTCCAATTCGACCTCTGCGTCTTTAATACTGTGGCCGCCACACATTTCAGTGTGGCTCATGGAAATTACTTCGCCATTTATTTATCAATTTTCAGTCCTAGACTTCTCCCATGTATCCACTGAAGGGCACATGACGACCTGTGTGGTAGTGACCATTTCCTCATCTTTCTGTCACTGCCCCAGCGTCAGGCACACGGACGTCTGCCCAGATGGGCTTTGAACAAGGCGGACTGGGGAACTTTCAACTCTGCTGTCACTGCTGAATCTCCCCCACACGGTAACATCGATGTGATGGTTGAGCAGGTGACTAGCACAATTCTTTCTGCGGCAGTAAACGCTGTCCCTCGCTATTTATGGTGCCTGAGGCATAAGGCAGGCTCTTTGTGGTCACCAGAAGTCGCTGAAGCAATTAAGGAGTCTCGGATAGTTGTTCAGAGGCGAGGAAGCCATCCACAAGGCCTCAGTCATGGGCTCTAGCCCACAGCTTCCAGTTTGCAGCCGCAAAGTCGTGTGCCATGCACTTCTGTCGGCGTCGTACCGTTCATCTGGAATCCGCACTTTATCTAAATGACGATCCACTCACTGTAGTGGAGACATATCAATTCCTAGGACTGGTTTTCGATGCTCGATTGACTTGGCTCCTTCATTTTTGTCAGCTTAAGCAGAAGTGCTGGCAGCACCTCAATGCCCTCCATTGCTTGAGCAACACCAATTGGGGTGCAGATCGCTGTACGCTGCTGCAGCTCTACAGAGACCTTGTCCAATCCCGAATTGACTATGGGAGTGTGGTTTACGGTTCATCAGCGCCTTCAGCATTGCATTTACTCGACCCTGTGCACAACTGTGGGGTTCGATTAGGGACAGTAGCTTTTAGGACGAGTCCGGTGACCAGTGAACTGGTGGGGGCTGGTGTCCGTCCACCGCAGATCAGACGTGCGCAGCTACTCACCAGTTACGCAGCGCATATTCATAGTTCCCCTGAGCATCCGAACTACCGTCTCCTTTTCCAGCCTGTGGCAGTCCATCTCCGGCATCGGCGGCCCAAATCGGGGCTAACGATTTCGGTTCGCTCGCGGCCCCTTCTCTCCGAATTGGAGTCCTTCCCTTTACCACCTCTACTTGCGGCATGTTCACGTACGCATCCATGGTGTACACTTCGGCCGCAGCTTCGTCTGGACCTATTGCGTGGCCCTAGCGACTCCGTTAACCCCGCCACTCTCTGCTGTCACTTCCTCTCGATACTTGACGCGTTCCGGGGCTCTGAAGTGGTTTACACACCAACGGCTCAATGGCTGATGGTCACGTAGGCTTCGCATATGTTCATAGAGGACATACTGAGCAGCACTCCTTGCCAGTTGACTGAAGTGTTTTCACTGCAGAGCTGGCGGCCATATTCGTGCTCTTGGGTACATCCGCTCATGCCCTGGCGAGTCATTTCTCCTGTATACTGACTCATTGAGCAGCCTACAAACTATCGACCAATGCTACCCTCGCCACCCTCTGCTAGTGTCCCTTCAGGAGTTCATCTTCGCCCTGGAACAGTCCCGCCGTTCCGTGGTGTTGGTGTGGACCCCAGGACACGTCGGAATCTCCGGCAACGAACTTGCCGACAGGCTGGCCAAACAGGCGATACGGAAACCGTTTTTGTAGATAGGCATCTCCGAAGCTGACCTGCGTCCTTTCTTACACGGCAGGGTCTTCCGGCTTTGGGAGACGGAATGGCATAACAGCACGCTATAAAATCCCAGCTCCTCCACCAAATTATAACATTTCAGCTCCTCAACACCAAACTAAAACGTTCCACTTCAATTTGTTTGCACTTATAGCGATCCCAGCTTCCTCAACCAAATTAAAACGTTGCATTAGGATGTGTCTGCTTCGTGCAAAAGGTCTTGAGTTCATATTGACGACAACAAGTAATTATTCATTACAGACGTTTATTTACAAACAGAACTGACAGACTTCACAGACTCAACAACTGACTCTCCGAGCCAACCGCACTGCACATCCGAACTGGCAACTCCTAGGTGTATTAATATTTTTCCAAACAATGAGAGTCTTTGACAATGTTTTGTTTACAATACGATAGCAATTCACGACTTAAAACTAAATTAGACATTACAGAATTTTAGTACAGATTAAAGTAAGTAAAAGGATCAGTACATATAAATTCTTACAAGCATAAGTTCCAAATAGATTTTATAACATTTTTCTACCAGCTTCTGGATAACCTTCACCAGATTTGTACCGATGTTTCCAGAAATATCTTGACATTTGATTCTGGATATTTCTTGAGTGATTTAGAACAACTATTTATATGTAAAATGATTTAAATCGTGTTTCAAAACGTAAATAAATCTTTTGAGCAATATTTCTTGATATAAATCGTCTTTCGAAATTAGGTTATGAAACAGTTTTCACAAGTTTTCGTATTTTTATGATCATAATATAGAATTTCTCCATAGAAAGTTCCAGAAGTGTGCATTAAACGTTCATTTACAGACTTTCTCTTTAGCTGGTGAGTTTTTAAAAGTATCTTGTCCATATTATACGAAATAATTTAGCTCAAAACTGATAATTTATACAATTAATCAGAGCTACAGCAAACAGTGAGTCTTTCTTTTACAAAATGAAGTATAATTACAAAATTGAATGAAAATAGGTTACTAACACTAATATATATTTACATTAATTCTATTTTTGTTCTTTCTGTGCAAAATGTCCTAATATTGACACAGTACAGTATTTAAACAACACCAAAGTTTCCCTTTACATTTTGCATATCTGTATCGACATCCCCTAAAAGTCTACAGTATCGAATACTTCAATATGTCCCAATGTGTCCTGTAATGTTACAACGCACAACAAACTGCGTGTCATTAAGGAAGTCTTCCATGCAGGCCTCTCGAAGGGAATCGGTTCTCCTCTGTCGGCTCCACATTGGCCATACGTGTCTAACGCATGGTTACCTACTCCGTCGCGAGGACCCACCTCAATGCCGCTGTGGCTCCTAAATGGCAGTCGTCGACCTCTTGCTGGACTACCCACTTTTAGCCGCTCTTCGGCAGACTTTCAACTTTCCCAACACCCTGCCTTCAGTGTTGGGCGACAATGCCTCCACATCAGTTTTACGTTTTAGCCGTGAGAGTGAGTTTTATACTTCTATGTATGTTTTAGTGTATGTCCTTTGTCCCTCTACATCCTCCACCCTAGTGCCCTTAGATTGGAAGTTTTAATGTGTTGCAGAGTGGCAGGCTTTCCGTTTTTATTCTAGTGGTTGGCCAGCCACTGTAATCGGCTTTCATGTATTACTCTCTTCTGTTTCTAGTGTCTCTCTGTTGTTTTCTTGTCCTCTTTTATTACTTTTAGTGTTCGTTGCTTTCCCTTCGTTCTTGTAGCTTTTCCTTTCTTTTCGTTTTGTGTTATTTTTCGTCCGTTCTATTCTCACACTTGTGGCATTGTTTTATTAGGAACAAGGGACCTATGACTTCATAGTTTGGTCCCTTCTCCCGCCTTTAAACCAACCAAACAACATCCAGCGAAAGGTGAACTCATGTGCCATCCAGAACAACCTTCCATTACCTATGGACTACAGAAGCAGCGTCTCCTACAGTATGCCTATGTTCACCTTATGTTACAAGCCACAGGGGTTAGCATAAGTGGAGGAAGAACACCTTTGTTGCTTGACGCATGAGGTTTGTGTAATATTACAAAGCGATAAGCCCCGCTTGGTGGTTGAGAAATCTTGTGCGACGGATGTTAGACAGGATAAAATGGCGGCTGCTGATGCCTCTCCCTGTCGACGCTCGCCAGCGAATGAGCCTTTCTTAACCACCTCCATTATTTAGCCACCCCATATCAGCCTGTACCTTAAGTAGGACAATGCACCAACCCATTGCTACTGGACCGCATAAGAGTTGTTAGAGGACTACACCATGGGAAGTATGGTGTTAGAGTGGTCCATTGAGTTCAGTCTCAGCATATCTGGGACGCTGCCTGACACCCTGCTTTGACCAGTCTCTGAGAGTGGACGGCAGTGGTTTAGCATTCGTGAATTACGGTGACGACCGAACGCTTCCAGTGTCTCGTTGAGTCCACGTCACGACGCATCGCTCCGTCATAAGGACGGAGGATATTCTACATGCTGTGTGCCATTCCGTCAGAACTACTGAGATTCTTGCAAGAGATTACCACGATAAACTGTTCCAGGGTATATCAGACACGCAAAATGCCCTCAGGCTTCAAGATAACGAAATAATTCAAATCTGGAAAACGTTATGATGTGACAGGTGCGAATAATCGAACCATCAGTCTGGTAAGTGAAAGCTGCAAAATTCTGACATGAATTATTCGCAGAAAAATGGAAAAACTGGTTAAAGCCTACCTCGAGGAAGATGAGTCTGAGGTCTATGAAATGTGACATGCAAAGCAGAGCTGATCCACGATTTATCTCAGAAGACAAACTGCGGCTCAGAACTCGGATGGGAGACCTGTTTGGCTCGAGGTTGTGCAAGCATAGGCTGTTATTCAGTCTTTGTTTTATTAAACAACAATTTACCATTCAAGAGCTGGTACGCCTACAGCAAACTCTTGCCACCAACCTCCTGCCGTCATAAACTTCAGATAACAAATGACACCAGCCAGAGAGGAGTTTAGAGACGGTTCCTGCTCTTTCCTGGCGTAACACTTCACGGAACATTATTGGTAAACGTTCCTTCATTGGCGGGACGTCTAAATGTGCCGCAGTACACTGCAAAAGACTGAGAAACACAGGCTTAAACATATAGAATTTACAGATTTGGAGAAAACCTTCACCAATATTCTCTGGAATACATTCTCTGGAATTCTGAAAGTAGTCGCTTTAAAAAACGGCGAGCGAAAGCTTATCTACTGCATTTACATAAATCACACTGCAGTTATAAGTGTCGAAGGACATGAAAAAGAAGCAGAAATTTTAGAACAGAGTAAAACAAGCCTGTCCCCTATGTTATTCAATTTATGCATTGAGCAAATAGTTAAAGAAAATAAGGAGAAATTCTGAAACGGAAATAAAGTTCGCAAAGAAGAAATATAACATTTAAAATTATTTCCGATGGTATTATAATTCCGCTAGAGACGGGAAAGGACTTGTGAGATCTGTTGAAGAAACTGGATAGTGTCTTGGAAACAGGTTATGCAGTAAATATCAACAAAAGGAAAACAATTTAGTGTAATGGAGTGCAGTCTGATTAAAAGATACAGTGCAGAAAAAATTGGGTTGGCAGATCCAAGACTAAGATTAGTACAAACGTTTTGCTGTTTTGGCCCCAAAGTAACTGACAATTTACGAAGCACATAGTAGAAACAAAGAAGAACAATTAGGTGTAAATAAGTTATACTCAACTGCAACCAGTCACTTTTTTCAATAATAATGCTTTATTACATGATCCGGTTTTCGAACCTTTTCAGGTTCATTTTCACATGGTTTCTGGAGGATCCGGGAAGTTACATCATTACTGGTAGTAGCATAATGCTGGGTGCTGGTTCTATGGCACAAAGATGGGCCACACTTTAATGTATCGCCATGACTATAGATTATCTGTCGATATGGATGTAAATTTAGTTTTTACGTACTGTGACAGTATAGGCGGCTTTTTTCGTATCTGTCTGCCTCCATGTTGACGTCCAAAACACTTTCACACGAACTATATTAGTTTACACTTTGACAGTGACACTTTACCAGCATCCACCATGCGCTTTACAACTGTTGCTTGTAACAAAGATCTTGACAAAGAGATATGGCATAAGCCTACTTTGTACAGAGATGTAATTTGTTGTTCTTTACATGTCTTAAAGTCGATATAAGGGCAAGTATTTTAATCAGAATGGCGATAGAATGAGAGCACAAGATAAAATGATAAATAAATTACTACAAGAACAAATTTCAGGTGATCTGATATCTTATTTCTACTTGTATATTACGGGCAGTGTTTTTATTCGCAATTATCATGTTCGGCATTAACATGAATCCCAAGGAAGCAATAATACAGAGTTGTTGTATCTGCGATGAGGTGTAGCTGTCTGTATGTTTAGGACCTGTATATTTAAATTAATAACCAATCTTCAGATGAACTGTTGGCTTATTTCTGTTGTTACGTTAACATAATCTGGGGTATTATCAAGAGCAGATTCTGTTTATTTTAGCTAAAGGTATATGTATAAGAGTTATGGTGATTGTAACGGATTAAAGCTGTTTGTATGGCTGTACATTTATTATTTAAAAAATCATGAACAAAATTGTTTAACTGTTGACTTATTTTTATTCTAACATTAGACTGATCTGGGATATTGGTAAAGGCAGCTTCTGTTTGTTTCAGCTATAATTAATATTTCAATTTCTTCAAGAAAGTCAAGTATTGTGCCTTTGTTGGCAAAATGTAGTATTCGGAGATTCTGTTCTATGTTGTTTGCAGAATGATTGTGTTGGGCAAGATGTGAGGCAAAGCTGGACTTGTTCAGGTTGTTAATACAGAGTGCATCTATGTATTCTTTAAATCTTGTTGTGAAACTTCTACCAGTTTCTCCAATGTATAAGCTTGGACATGAGTTGCAAGTGAGCTTGTATATACCTGACTTTTGATATTGTTGTATAGTGGTTTTGGTGCTGTGTATGATTTCATTTTGTATTTTGTTGTTGGTGAAGAAACTTATTTTTATGTTGTATGTCTTGAAGAGGTTGGCAATTTGGTGAGAAATCTTCCCTAGGGAAGGCAGGCTAACAAATGTGCTTTTCTTGTTTGTGGGTGGTTGTTCAGCAGTTGGTTGATTTAGTTTCGCTGTATATATTAGTTTATCTATTATTGCCGGGTTGTACGCATTGGTGGAGGCAATTGATTTAATAATTTATGTTTCTTTTTGTCTTTCACTTGTGTCCATTGGGATTTTAAGCATGCGATTAACCATTGTTCTGAAGAATGCTTTTTTATGTTGGTCTGGATGGCTAGATGATTTGTGTATGGTAACATTGGTGGTTGTTGGCTTTTTGAAAATTTGAAATTTATGCTTCTGTTTTTTATTTGAGATTGTTAGATCAAGATAGTTAGTGCCTTCTGGTGCTCCATGTTCTATTGTGAATTGGATTTTATTGTGTATTTTATTAAGTTCTTTGGCTAGATTATCTATTTCTTCTGTTGCTCCATTGAACACTATTAGTGTGTCATCAACATAGCGTTTGTAATAAAGCAGCTTATCTTTTTGTTATTGAAAAAAAGTGACTGGTTGCAGTTGTGTAACTTACTTACATTCAATATACAGTCACGGTTCTAAAATATCCGTAATGGATAAGCATGAGAATAATTAGGTCATGCATAAATGAAAAGTATCAAGTAAATGGGCTTGGAGAATAGTTTCAAATGAAACAGTGTACAAGAAAATAGAACAAGTTATGAGCACAGTCAACACGGTCTGATGAGGCCACCACAAAACGGAATTAGTAAGGCAATAATAAAAAAACTGTGGAGCAGTAAGAGAAACATTAAATGGATCACATAAAGTAAGAAAGATACACTAGATGTCTTAAAAAAAATAGAGGAAACCAGAATACTGCAAGATACGCAAACCAGACTACAAATGAAGATCAATAAAAGAGCTACAGAAAGAGTGATATCAGACAAAGAAAGAAAGAAAATATCTGAGAGAATGAAGAAGTATTGGATACACAGGAGAGCAAAGCACCCTTGATATACTAATAAACTATAATAATCCTTGTACAACCACTGTGCTGTTAAATTGCATTAATGAACTGTTATTGAACTGTGTTGCATTATTGAATAATAACAACCTGTATAAAAGGTTGTATAACTGACTAGAGTGGTCCAATGGAGGCCACAAAATAAAAAAAGTAAAAATTAGAAATAAAACTGACAGTAGGAAAAAAAGTGTTTCTGAAAGAGAGAAATTTATTAACACTGAATACAGATTTAAGTGTCACGAAGTCTTCATTGAAGATCTTGTCTAGATTGTAGCCTCGTACGGATATGAAACATGGACTATACACATTGGAGATAAGCAAACAAGCTTTTAGTATACGGCGGTACAGAAGGTTTCTGATGATACAAGGGGAGATTGGAAAACTATTGATGCTCTACTGGATCGAATCGTGGAGAAAATTTTGTTAGAGAACTTGACCAAAACAAAGGAACTTTCGCTACGACATATCCTGGGGAATTAAATAGTTGGCAGTCAGAGAGATGTGTGGTGGGTTAAAATGGTCGACAGGGTTTGATCACAGTAAGTAAGTTTAATATGTGTATTGCATTGTATTGTATTGTATTGGCGACCTAGACGGAGAGCCATCGTCTCCGCCTTAGCCCTCAGTGGTACACGGCCCCACAACAGGCTACAGCCGCCCACCGCCGCTGACTGCACCGCCGCCCCACACCGAACCCAGGGTTATTGTGCGGTTCGGCCCCCCAGTGGACCCGCCGGGAACGTCTCGCAACAGACGAGTGTAGCTCCAAATGTTTGCGTGGTAGAGTAATTACGGTGCACACGTACGTGGAGGTAGTGTTTGCGCAGCAATAGCCGACGTAGTATAACTGAGGCGGAATAAGGGGAACCAGCCCGTATTCGCCGAGGCAGATGGAAAACCGCCTTAAAAACCGTCCACAGACTTCGACACTAATCCGCCGGGAGGATTCTTACCAGGGACTGACACGCCTTTTCGTCCGGAAAGCAGTGCGTTAGACCGCACGGCTAACCGGGCGAGCTTTAATGTATGTATTGTTACAACAAAATGACAGAATAAAGGCCGAAATACTAAATGTCTTTTTCCAAAGATGTTTCACGGAGGAAGACTGGACTGTAGTTCCTTCACTATATTGTCGCACAGATGACGAAATGGTAGATATCGAAATAGAGGACATAGGGATAGAAAAACAATTAAAATCGCTCAGAAGATCAAAGGCCACCGGACCTGATGGGATACCAGTTCGATTTTACACAGAGTACGCCAGGGAACTTGCCCCCCTTCTTGCAGCGGTGTACCGTAGGTCTCTAGAAGAGCGTAGCGTTCCAAATTATTGGAAAGTGGCACAGGTCATTCCCGTTTTCAAGAAGGGACGTTGAACAGATGTGCAGAACTATAGACCTATATCTCTAACGTCGATCAGTTGTAAAATTTTTGAACACTTATTATCTTCGAGTATAATGACTCTTCTCGAGACTAGAAATCCACTCTGTAGAAGTCAGCATGGGTTTCGAAAAAGACGATCGTGTGAAACCCAGCTCGCGCTATTCGTCCACGAGACTCAGAGGGCCATAGACAAAGGTTCCCAGGTAGATGCCGTGTTTCTTGACTTCCGCAAGGCGTTCGATACAGTTCCCCACAGTCGTATAATGAACAAAGTCAGGGCATATAGACTATCAGACCAATTGTGTGATTGGATTGAAGAGTTCCTAGATAACAGAACACAGCATGTCATTCTCAATGGAGAGAAGTCTTCAGAAGTAAGAGTGATTTCAGGTGTGCCGCAGGGGAGTGTCGTAGGACCGTTGCTATTCACAATATACATAAATAACCTTGTGGATAACATCGCAAGTTCACTGAGGGTTTTTGTGGAAGATGCTGTAGTATATCGACAGGTTGTAACAATGAAAAATTGTACTCAAATGCAGGAGGATCTGCAACGAATTGATGCATGGAATGGCAACTGAATCTCAATGTAGACGAGTGTAATGTGCTTCGAATACATAGAAAGAAAGATCCTTTATCATTTAGATACAATATAGCATTTTAGCAACTGGTAGCAGATAATTCCCTAAATTATCTGGGAGTAGGCATTAGGAGTGATTTAAAATGAAATTATCATATAAGTTGGTCGTCGCTTAAGTAGATGCCAGACTAAGATTCATTGGAAATATCCTAAGGAGGGGTGGCCTAGGGGTGGCCGAGAGGTTCTAACCGCTACAGTCTGGAACCGCGCGACCGCTACGGTCGCAGGTACGAATCCTACCTCGGGCATGAATTTGTGTGATGTCCTTAGGTTAGTTAGGTTTCAGTAGTTCTAAGTTCTAGGGGACTGATGACCTCAGATGTTAAGTCCCATACTGCTCAGAGCCATTTGAACCAATCCTATGGAAACGCAATCCGAAAACAAAGCAAGAAGGTTACAGTACACTTGTTCGCCCACTGCTTGAATGCTGCTCACCAGTGTGGGATCCGTACCAGATAGGGTTGAGAGAAGAGATAGAGAAGATCCACCGGAGAGAAGCGCGCTTCGTTACAGGATCATTTAGTAATCGCGAAAGCGTTACGGAGATGATAGATAAACTCCAGTGGAAGACTCTGGAGGAGAGACGCTCAGTAGCTCGATACGGGCTTTTGTTAAAGTTTCGAGAACATACTTTGACCGAAGAGTCAAGCAGTATATTGCTCCCTGCTACGTATATCTCGCGAAGAGGCCATGAGGATAAAATCAGAGAGATTAGTGCCCACACAGAGGCATCCGACAGTCTTTCTTTCCACGAACAATACGAGACTGGAATACAAGGGAGAACCGATAGGTGGTACCCAAAGTACCCTCCGCCACACACCGTCAGGTGGCTTGCGGAGTATGGATGTAGATGTACATGTAGATGAAAATGCAGAATGAAGGGCCCTGCGAAACGTGGAATGCTACATTAATGTGGTACACATCGTCAAATTTTGTAGCGAATTCTTCCGTTTAGAAGTGCAAAAATTACTTGTAAATTGCATGGTCCAGTGCAAAATTTGATTAAATATCTTACGTTCATCAGTTCTTTCTTCCTGAATTTTATGAAGAAAGTCTATAGAAAAATTAAATTTACAGTTACCAGTTTACGTGAACCATGATCGCTGACTTTTTTCAGAACTCACTGTCTGATATATTTTTTAAAAAAAGCAAAGAATGCACGGTCAAATTTGGCCGCATACAAGTTCATTTCATTTTGAAATGACGTCAGGCGTGCACACCATTTGACATTGTTCTCACGATTTAACATGTAGCCACCGTTAGTTCAAAATAGCCTCATATGAGGTCGATTTATTGTTTTCTAGCAACTAATAGCACAATCGGAACTGCTGTTATCGACACGGAGAGTAAAAATACTGCATATTTGCTGCGCATGAAGACATTTTTCTATCACTAGTTAGTCCACAGCTCGTGATCTAGTGAACAGCATTGCTGCCCCTGGATCACGGGGTTCCGGGTCCGGGTTCGATTCCCGGCCGGGTGGGGGATTTTGTCTGCCCGGGGACTGCGTGCTTGTGTTGTTCTCGTCATTTCATCATCATTCAGGAAAATGGCGAGACTGAAAAGTGAAAAGATGTGGAATTTGGACGGGCACTGATAACCACGCCGTTGGGCGCCCCACGAACAAAAATCGTCATCATAAAACTTGCTAGGTCCTTTTAGCGTTCCGTATCTCACATGGTTAGTGTCAGACTGTTAAAACCTATTTTACTCAGGAAGGGGTGACGGTACCAACTTGAAATTTGCGTCACATGCTGGGGTGTAAAACACTTAGGCTACTACATAAGTGCTGTCCAAAGGTACTTTCATTCATGTCGTGCATTTCGGTACCAGAAACTCACTCATCAAAATCTTTAGAATACTTTCATCTAAACTAGAATCATAAAATTTGGTAAAATGTGAAAATTTCACAGTACGGGTAAAGGAAAAAATCCGAAAGTTTTGATCTGTATTTATATCACAAAAAATATATATTTTTGTCTGTCTGTCTGTTAAGACCACTTTTTATCAGCAAATGGTGAAAATATCTGACCCTTGTCGGCGTAAAAAATGTAAGCTTCAAAGTCATTGTAGTCAGAATATACGGCCATTTATGTCACATATTTTGGTACTTGCAAAAGCATAGCCTGTAGAATACTTATCATTTACTATAATCATGAAATTTGGCAAGAAGCAAGCCTTCGCAGTACAGGTGAAGGAAAAAAATCCGAAAATTGTTAATTTGAAATCATATCACGGTAAAAACACTTTTTCTTTAAATCATACATTTGACTGTGCGTCTGACCGCATGTTAAGACCCCTTTTTCTCAGGAACGGGTAGTCATATCATGCTGAAAAGTTATGTCATATTCTAACTCTGTGTTCCCTACCTACATACACATCGGGCTTGGTGGTGTAGCGGCAAAGTGCCTTATTGAAAACCGTGAGGTCACTAGTTCGAATCTCGGTGGGACCTCGGATTTTTGCTCTTATTTTTAACCTAGACTTCACTTCGCAACGATCTGACGAGCCGCTAGAAACAACACGTGGTGCGGATTCCACGTTACGCTGTAGGGCCCCATACTCCACAAGCCACCGGACGGTGTTCTCCCTTCTATTCCAGTCTAGTATTGTTCGTGGAAAGAAAGATTGTCGGTTTCCCCGGTTGGACAACTGGTGTACGTAAGGAACATGCATGTCGCTGAATTGGAGTCCAATATAAAGACTTGGGTCAGGCCACTGAACAGTACAAAATCAGTATTGTTATCTACATACATAATCATGTCTGTATGGAACCCCAGAACTCAAGTCCTGCTCGCAGTTGCCGGTTTGTTTATATGAGAGATAACGTAGAAAAATCTGTAAAGATGGAAAGCTTATGCTTGTAATGCCGTACTTAACAAACGGAGAGGGGAACAGCAACCAGGGCAGCATTGCGGGGTTTCAGTCTGTCATTGTCTGAGTACGGGAGAGACTTCGTTGTTTCCCGAACATTCAATAGCCACCACGATACGTTTTTCGATCGCATACGAGAGTCGCTGACAAGACGACAGGAAGTCCACACAATACCTCCAGATTTTTCAGCGAATGGTGCACAATGAATGTCGCTCAGGGCTGCAGAACTGTACCCCGGAAGACAGGAAGAGCGACTCTGAAAAGTCAATGCGACAGCGATGGCAGCCCTTTCTGCGGCGCCCTCATTATGTATCGCACAAGTCGTGAGTCTGACACGATAAAGGAGTGCGTGGCTCCGATTCCGCACAGATCCTGACCGATTTCAGACGCAGACAAAGGACGCCCGAACAATGGCAGCGTTCCAGCTGTCAAGAGTATTGTTTGAGCGCAGGACCGGCAGCTGGTAGCGGCAGAACGAGTGGGGCGTACCGTCCAATAACTTTCCAGCATAATGCAGCGGACGTGTAAAAGGAAGACAGACCCACAGGTACCGCAAGCTTTTTTTTCCGCGGGATCTCCAGGCAAGTTCACCCATAATTCCCCAAAACGAGCAGACTTTCTTATTATTGTTGTTGTGGTCTTCGGTCCAAAATGTGGTTTGATACACGTATTAGTCTATCCTATGCAAGCCTCTTCGTCTCTGAATAACTACCGCGACCTACATCCGTTTGAACCTCCTTACTCTATTCGTGCTAATTTTTACTTCCCACGCTTCCATCCATAACGAAATTGACAATTCCTTAATGCCTCGGGAGATGTTCTGATAACTGTTCCCTTCATTTAGTCAATGCGACATTTTTTTTTTATCCGTTTGATTCAGTACCGGTAACTCCCGATTAGGTATTCGATCTACGTATCCAACTTAACCAAACTTCTGTAGTGCCACTTGTCAGAAGCTTCTACTCTCTTCTTGTCTAAACTATTCATCGTCCACTTTCACTTCCGTACAAGGTTACATTCCAGATCTTCATAAAAGATTTTCTAACAGTTAAATTTATATTAGATGCTAACAAATTCTCTTCAATAATGCTTTTCTTACTACTATCTCTTTTTACTTTATATCCTCTCGAATTCGGCCATTATCAGTTATTTTGCTCTCCAAATAGCAAAACTTATCTCATGCTTTTTTATGGACTTTTCTAATTCCCTCGCCATTGCCTGGTTTAATTTGCATACATTCCAATGCTCCTCGTTTACAATGCACGTTGCGTCGTAAGGCACTCCTAATTTTGACCCTTCTTTACATTCCTCAGTAGTAATGTGAGATTTAGTCTTTCTCGGGCCATGTTTACATGAACAAAATTGGACGATGACCACTGTTCTGATTCAAGATAGGGTTGTGTTCATTGTGATTTGTAATGAAATTTTATTGAACATGGCAACATGATACATATGTGTCACCACCCAAACGCACGTATGCAAACCACATTCCCACGTCGCTCACCCCCCCCCCCCCCCTACCGTCCTCTCTCTCTCTCTCTCTCTCTCTCTCTCTCTCTCTCTCTCTCTCTCTCTTCCTCTTCCTCTGTCTTTCTGTCCCTCCCCCTCCCTCTCTCTCCTCCCCCTCCCTCTCTCTCCTCCCCCTCCCTCTCTCTCCTCCCCGTCCCTCTCTACCCTCCCCCTCTGCATAGAACCGCTTTCTGACGTCACGTCAGTCGAAATATAATTCTTACGAAAATGTTGAAGTTAATTCATCGGGAAGGGTGCCTAGCTAGTTACTAAAAGTCAGTCAGAAAATGGCACAGAGTGTATACAGTACGGTAAGAGAGATCACTGGAATGTGATATGTGTGTGTGCTCTTCACTTTTTTTTTGTTGTTGAGATAATGTGTGATTAGACGTTTAAAAGTTGAAATTCTTACTATTTATAGACGTCGTGCGCGGTATGATTATTACGTGAAAGCTTCAGTCAATTCATCGAGTTAGGCGCCAGCTAGATGCAACAATCCACTTAGGAAATGGCACAGTGTGCATAGAGTCTGGGAACAGAGGTCATTGGAATGTGTTACAGAATGTGAATTATCAACAACTAAAATGTTGACGTTGGTAACTGCATGTACTGAAACATTGCTAATATGAGTCAGTAACAGGAAAGTAAATGCAAACCCTCGCCGGGTATTTTGCGTGGGCAAAAACTAGAAACACGTGTTAAATGGAATTACAAGTTCTCATCTACAATGCGACGAGAGCTAAGAAACGGAAACGGTTACAACCTCCGGAGCCGGACGATTCCTCTGACAAGCAGAAGCAAGTCTGGTGCGAGCAGGTCAGCCGCAGTGACTGCGAAGGCTCACTGCACACTCACTTCTCGGATTACCGCGGTACGAACCACTTACCATACTACTTAAGTTAGAAAACTGTCATGTAGGTGAAGCAACAGCAGCAGCAGTAGCTAGTGTGGAATCTTCCCAGATTTCAGCGGAACAGCACTCTTCAACCCTTCTTCTCCGAGGTTCGAGCCGAACTGCACTCCCTCACCAAGTGCTCTTCCGCCATTGCTCTGCTTGTGCATTACTTACTCTCATTTGTTCCCAGGTTGTGTATTCTGCAGGTACAGGGTTGTGCGTTACAGGGTTGTAACTCCCACTAAGTCTTTTTGGTAGCACTAAAAGAAACAGATACCGATCGGCATTACCGTGTTTGGCCGCTACATTGTTCTGGCGATGCGAATGCGTCTCCAGCGGCCATTTCCGATCCATTAGTGTGCGCATACAGTTGTTCTCCAGGAACAGTAGAGCCCCGTTCCCAAATGGACGAGATGTAACGTAAATACACTTACGTTCATAAAAAACATAACACATTGAACGACTAGAGGTAGGGCGTTCATATTCACAGGACATGTACATCAATGTGTTCTGTAGACGTGATTAGCATTTGAACCACGTCGGCCAGCGGGTTCAAGTTCAACAACGATATCGCGGCGAAACACCAACTATTAGGAAACTGTCCTGCGGGACTCCTCGTCGTAATAAACCCAAGGTAATGGATCAGTGTGACTCGAGCAGCGTGCAGGATGCCTCTCATACGTATCCGCAAACCGTACCATCAAAACATTGAATTTGACAGAGGGTGCATTGTTGGCATGAGAGATTGTAGTGCATCAATTCGGGAAACCGCTACTCGTGTGGGGGCGAAGTGTTTCGGCAGTGCAACGGGTACGTGCAGAATGGTTTACGGAAGGCAATAGGACACGAATATATTGGCCAGGTCGCACCGTCCCGATCGCCCACAGAGAAGATCGACGCCTCATCCGAATGGCATTGCAAGACAGCTCGGCTAAGGCCCAACAGTGGGAAAGTGTAACACATCGTACAATTTCAGGGGCGACAGTCCGTCGCCATATTTTACGGCATGGATCACATGCACGTCGTCCACTTTTGGTTCGCCGCAGACAAGTGGCCTGGCATGACAGTGACTGGATTCGCACAAGACATACAGCGCCAACTCGAGGCCTTATGGTTGGGGTGCTATTGGGTACAACCAAAAATCACAGCTGGTGCGTGTTCAGGGCACTATGACCAGTGTGCCCTACGTGAAAGGCATCCTGCGACCCGTAGCCAGACCCTTCCTGCGTAACACCCCATACACCATTTTTCAGCAGGACAATGCGCGATCACATGTTGCTGCACGAACACGTGTCACAGGATGTCAGCCTTTCGCCCTGGCCCGCCAGGCCACCAGACTTGTCACCAATCGAAAATGACTCGTATATAGTGAAACGACGGGTGCAACGCTGTGACCAAGTTGCAATCACCATAGATGAACTATGGAAGCAGATGAATACAACGTGGATGGCTATGCTACAAGACGCCACTCGCAACTTTTACGCGTCGATGCCATGAAGCATTTGAACAAACTACCAGGTCCCTGTGCCTACTAGGCAACAAGAAGCCTGCCTGAACTGCTAATCATTTCTGCACAACACACTAATGTACATGTCCTGTGAATACGAGCTCCTAACTCTAGTCGCTTAAGGTGTTCTGTTTTCGCTGAACATGAGTGTATACTAGGTCATCTGCTAACAGACAGCTCATGAGAAGTTCTCAACAAGGCGTTCTCCTGAGGCGGCATGCCTTCTTTCCTAAGACTGAATAGAACACACTGCCTACACCGGAATATCATATCATATCAGTTCCTCGACAATGGGCATCCAGCATAATGCAGAACCGCGATTCGTCACTGAGTGCAATGAGAAGCCATTCGTCAGCGGTCCGTGTTTCCAGGTTACGGCACCACCCTAAACGAAAACGTTTGTATAGTGGTGTTAACGGCAGGCTAAGAGTGGGGCAGTAATTCACTACTACTGCTGCTGCTAGTCTCCGACCAATGCTGCAAAATGAGGGAGTCCACTGCTTGTTCTCGAGTTGCGGACACAGATGAGCGTGTGCTGCAATGTGCTGCCATGTGCCGCCATGTGCTTGGTGCACCAGGCAGCTGTCCTCCCCCCTTGTGGTGGCCAGGCGTAGTAGAATGCAACCTTGACAAAGAGTACACCAGCCCTCACGTCCCCGTCCAGTCCAACGTCGGCCCGCTGTCACACCAATACGTATATTTCACGACTCGACCAGCCAAATGCAAACCCGCAATGAGGCTGTAATCTTTCCCCTTACTAGTCGGTCGATGCGAAATTTTGACCGTCATCGCGTGCATGTAAGGAAAATAGTTTTGGACAAGAAAACATTACCAGTTAGTGGGGAGAAGTGTACAACAAGTTATCCTCATGAACAACTTATTCCACTTCCTCTTGGGACACTCCCCATTAAACCCACCGTTATTGACTAGTGGATTATTGTCTCACAGTTTAAAATAGACTGACAGTGTGCAACTGATTGACGGTGATCGGTTAATATCTGCACAGGAGTTGTTTCGTATTAAATCCAACAAAGCGAATTAGGATGTGAGGAAGCAATAATCGGTACATACTTTGTTGTTAATGTTCTACATATTTTTTTCTAAACAGCACGAATGAGTCAGATACTCCCTTCGTCTGGCAAAGTAGTAACGGTTATTTATCACAGGTCGCCTATTAATATTATCACGCGCCAACATTCTTCGTGTGCCACTCAGTACACAATCCTCACTGCAGTCCAAATCGTCGGTATCCGGCGCGGTTCTCACGTAATCACGGCACACAAATGAACACTTAAAACACATCAAACAAATTACTCAATTAACGCCATTTACATATTTGCTTTGGGCGACACACACAGCCGTTACAAAATTCTAAACGCGTCGGCCGTCCTACCGAAATCCGCCCTGTTCACTTAGCAGCCAACAACTTACTTGCTCGGAGTCTCAACACTGATTACTCTCTGGCGCACTCGGCGCTCTACTATCCATAGTACCTACTGCGATCTGCGTGAGGCAAAGATATATTTTTCTCAATACGTAAGGGGCGGTTGACCACTTACACTCTGCGCTCAACTGATTTAAATTTTGATTGGTAAACTACTTAAAACAGTTGCACCGCACATGTAAAGGACGAAACGAAAGGAATCGTGGGGGGGGGGGGGGGGGGGGGGGCGGGGGAGGGAGGAAGGTCGGGGTTGATTTGGGGGAAGAGACCAAATAGCGAGGTCATCAGTCTCATCGAATTAGGGTAGGATGGGGAGACAAGTCGGCCGTGCCCTTTCAAAGGAACCATGCCGGCATTTGTCTGAAGCGATTAAGCGAAATCACAGAAAACCTAAAGCAAGATGGCCAGACGCGGCATTGAACCGTCGTCCTCACGAATGCAACGAAAATGGGTACCACGTAACTCCAATAATCAACAACAGATTCGACTGACATAATGTGGAAAATAATTAACATGGTCGCCATCTCACCAGGGCACTGTCCGTTCACTATCCAAACTATAACGTAGACAGCAGTACCTATTTGCCTGCACGTGTCGCAACAGGAAGTTGTCGCAAACATGTTCAAAAACACAACTTGTCAAGTAATAATAAGAGGGAATGAAAGTATTTGTTTTGTATTGTTAATAAATTCAAATGTACTAATTGGAGCAAATACAAAAATTTGTTATCGGAAATGATTAACTTTAGGTAACTTTGTGCTGCAGCATCTCCTAAGAGTAACATTTACTTATATGCAGAAACTTTCTGAAATTTGCAAGCTATGTAAATTGAAGCATTGTGATTAATTTAAAGATTAGTGAACTGAATAAACAACTATTGACTTTCAACACATTTGCAATCCCAATATGCGAATCAAGCTAACACAAAATACCACTATGACAATTTCCATAAAATTGACATATGCAGATTTAATATATTCATTTACTTGGCTTTTGAATTTCCAGAACTTCAATTGATGTTACTTTAGGTTACTTTTGATTTAACTTGTAAGAATGACTTTGCAGCTGAATATTATCAGTGAGCAGAGCAGTTAACTTACGCAAGCTACATTAATACTTACATTCAGTTATTTTTCCAGTACGCAAGCAATAGAGGCAGTATTTCTCTTTCATTACAATTCTTTTAGCTTTAAGCAACGACATTCGGATATTAAATAATACGAAAACACCCAATGATGTTGGATAGTGATTAAACTGGGGATTTAAGTTTTTACACATATTATTTTTTATTCAAATCAAGTATACTAAAAAAGTAGATGGGTAGTACCTCACAATATTTGAAAACGTGAGCAGAAATGAAACGATCTCACAATTCGTTGGAGATGTCAAGACGCCGTCTTCGGTGTCGTCGAGAACGCCGCTGTTGCTCCATATGGTAGTGTGGGCATACTTCGAAAGGCAGGACCAATTATGGAGCAGGATCTTCATGTTGCTCAAGTTTGTCGTGCTCTTCGTACCATGCAGTTAACTACTCCTGACTTTGCACACGACATGCAGCTCGCGCGTGCACTCACTCTCGCACCCGACCATCAACTACCTCTCCTGCCCACTCGCTCTGACGTCACCCTCGCGTCCGGAGAGAGCACTAGGCGCACAACTTTTCTCCCTACCAAGCAGTACTACACTTCCCTGACTTTCACTAATGGCTGTAATCCAGTAAAATTACATCATATTACGGAAATACGTTATATAGGGTACAATATCTGTACCATTTCAGTTTACAAACAGCATCTTTACGGTCAAAAAATCATCTTTACAATATACAGGGTAGTCTGGTTAAATATATAATGAGAGAAATCCTTGTAACATGAAATGTAATTAAGATATTTAGTAACAGTTTGCTTCTGGAAGTATAACAACTCCAAAAAAAATTTTTGTGTTCTACATCTACATCTACATCCATACTCCGCAAGCCACCTGACGGTGTGTGGCGGAGGGTACGCTTAGTACCTCTATCGGTTCTCCCTTATATTCCAGTCTCGTATTGTACGTGGAAAGAAGGATTGTCGGTATGCTTCTGTGTGGGCTCTAATCTCTCTGACTTTATCCTCATGGTCTCTTCGCGACATATACGTAGGAGGGAGCAATATACTGCTTGACTCTTCGGTCAAAGTATGTTCTCGAAACTTTAACAAAAGCCCGTACCGAGCTACTGAGCGTCTCTCCTGCAGAGTCTTCCACTGGAGTTTATCTATCATCTCCGTAACGCTTTCGCAATTACTAAATGATCCTGTAACGAAGCGCGCTGCTCTCCGTTGGATCTTCTCTATCTCTTCTATCAACCCTACCTGGTGCGGATCCCACACTGCTGAGCAGTATTCAAGCATTGGGCGAACAAGAGTACTGTAACCTACTTCCTTTGTTGTCGGATTACATTTCCTTGGGATTCTTCCAATGAATCTCAGTCTGGCATCTGCTTTAACGACGATCAACTTTATATGATCATTCCATTTTAAATCACTCCTAATGCGTACTCCCAGATAATTTAGGGAATTAACTGCTTCCAGTTGCTGACCTGCTATTTTGTAGCTAAATGATAAGGGACCTATCTTTCTATGTATTCGCATCATATTACACTTCTCTACATTGAGATTCAATTGCCATTCCGTGCACCAAGCGTCAATTCGCTGCAGATCCTCCTGCATTTCAGTACAATTTTCCATTGTTGCAACCTCTCGATACACCACAGCATCATCTGCAAAAAGCCTCAGTGAACTTCCGATGTCATCCACCAGCTCATTTATGTATATTGTAAATAGCAACGGTCCTATGACACTCCCCTGCGGCACACCTGAAATCACTCTTACTTCGGAAGACTTCTCTCCATTGAGAATGACATGCTGCGTTCTGTTATCTAGGAACTCCTCAATCCAATCACACAATTGATCTGATAGTCCGTATGCTCTTACTTTGTTCACTAAACGACTGTGGGGAATTGTGTCAAACGCCTTGCGGAAGTCAAGAAACACGGCATCTACCTTTGAACCCGTGTCTAAGGCCCTCTGAGTCTCGTGGACGAATAGCGCGAGCTGGGTTTCACACGACCGTCTTTTTCGAAACCCATGCTGATTCCTACAGAGTAGATTTCTAGTCTCCAGAAAAGACATTATACTCGAACATAATACGTGTTCCAAAATTCTATAACTGTTCGACGTTAGAGATATAGGTCTATAGTTCTGCACATCTGTTCGACGTCCCTTCTTGAAAACGGGGATGACCTGTGCCCTTTTCCAATCCTTTGGAACGCTTCGCTCTTCTAGAGACCTACGGTACACCGCTGCAAGAAGGGGGGCAAGTTCCTTCGCGTACTCTGTGTAAAATCGAACTGGTATCCCATCAGGACCAGCGGCCTTTCCTCTTTTGAGCGATTTTAATTGTTTCTCTATCCCTCTGTCGTCTACTTCGATATCTACCATTTTGTCAACTGTGCGACAATCTAGAGAAGGAAGCACAGTGCAGTCTTCCTCTGTGAAACAGCTTTGGAAGAAGACATTTAGTATTTCGGCCTTTAGTCTGTCATCCTCTGTTTCAGTACCATTTTGGTCACAGAGTATCTGGACATTTTGTTTTGATCCACTTACCGCTTTGACATAGGACCAAAATTTCTTAGGATTTTCTGCCAAGTCAGTACATAGAACTTTAGTTTCGAATTCATTGAAAGCCTCTCGCATAGCCCTCCTCACACTACATTTCGCTTCGCGTAATTTTTGTTTGTCTGCAAGGCTTTGGCTATGTTTATGTTTGATGTGAAGTTCCCTTTGCTTCCGCAGCAGTTTTCTAACTCGGTTGTTGTACCACGGTGGCTCTTTCCCATCTCTTACGATCTTGCTTGGCACATACTCATCTAACGCATATTGTACCATGGTTTTGAACTTTGTCCACTGATCCTCAACACTATCTGCACTTGAGACAAAACTTTTGTGTTGAGCAGTCAGGTACTCTGTAATCTGCTTTTTGTCACTTTTGCTAAACAGAAAAATCTTCCTACCTTTTTTAATATTTCTATTTACGGCTGAAATCATCGATGCAGTAACCGCTTTATGATCGCTGATTCCCTGTTCTGCATTAACTGATTCAAATAGTTTGGGTATGTTTGTCACCAGAAGGTCTAATATGTTATCGCCTCGAGTCGGTTTTCTGTTTAACTGCTCAAGGTAGTTTTCAGATAAAGCACTTAAAAATATTTCACTGGATTCTTTGTCCCTGCCACCCGTTATGAATGTTTGAGTCTCCCAGTCTATATCCGGCAAATTAAAATCTCCACCCAGAACTATAACATGGTGGGAAAATCTACTCGAAATATTTTCCAAATTATTCTTCAGGTGCTGAGTCGCAACAGCTGCTGAGCCCGGGGGCCTATAGAGACATCCAATTACCATGTCTGAGCCTGCTTTAACCGTGACCTTCACCCAAATCATTTCACAATTCGAATCTCCGTCAATTTCCTTCGATACTATTGCACTTCTTATCGCTATAAACACACCTCCCCCTTCACTGTCCAGCCTATCTCTGAGGTATACATTCCAATCAGAGTTTAGGATTTCATTACTGTTTACGTCTGGTTTCAGCCAACTTTCTGTTCCTAGTACTATGTGGGCGTTGTGAACGTTTATTAATGAGAGCAGTTCTGGGACCTTTCTATAGACGCTCCTGCAGTTTACTATTAGCACATTAATATTGTTATTCCCTGTTTTATTTTGCCTACTCCTGCCTTGCCGCATCTCAGGAGGCGTCTTGTCGGGCCTAGGGAGGGAATTCTCTAACCTAAAAAAACCCCATGTGCACTCCACACGTACTCCGCTACCCTCGTAGCCGCTTCCGGCGTGTAGTGCACGCCTGACCTATTCAGGGGGACCCTACATTTCTCCACCCGATAGCGGAGGTCGAGATATTTGCACCCCAGCTCTCCGCAGAATCGTCTGAGCCTCTTGTTTAAGCCTTCCACTCGGCTCCAAACCAGAGGACCGCGATCGGTTCTGGGAACGATACTACAAATAGTTAGCTCTGATTCCACCCCGCGAGCGAGGCTTTCCGCCTTCACCAACTCCGCCAACCGCCTGTACGAACTGAGGATGACCTCTGAACCCAGACGGCAGGAGTCATTGGTGCCGACATGAGCAACAATTTGCAGTCGGGTGCACCCAGTGCTCTCTATCGCCGCCGGTAGGGCCTCCTCCACATCTCGGATGAGACCCCCCGGCAAGCAGACTGAGTGAACACTGGCCTTCTTCCCCGACCTTGCTCGGGACAGTTGGTACCACATGCGCATGCGCGTATCTCCTCTGTTCACGTAAAGGCACGTCAGGAGCCATGTAGATACTACAGCAGAACGTGTTCTATAGGCTTTCTCTGACGAAGATAAGTCTATTACACTTGTAAAACCCTGTTTCTGCCGTGAGAATTGACTATGACCAACTGGCAATGCTCCCATTTAATTAACAATCAGAAAACGGGACAAGCTGATTCTAGAAACTGGGAGTTTGCTTTCAATGTAGTATCACCAAGCCAAACACGCAATTCCACTATCGAGTAAGTCCGTACGTCCTACAAGCGAGGACTCGGAAAATCAATCCGACAAGCAAATAGGCAGTTACAGTTACCTCGTTCGAAAATACACGATGTTTTCTATAAAAGGTTGCGTCTATGAGCCTAAAAACTGCATCTTCGTCAAAAATGGAGCCTGAGGAAAGACCGCGACGCAAGGCGTTTCGGAGAAAATTCTGGCACTGATGAAACAGAGGCATTCCTCGATTTTGTCTGTTTCTCGGACAGTGCTACATTCCACGCTTTCGGCCTGGTAAACACGCACAATTTCCACATATAGGAGCTGAAGCCCCCGCCCCCCTCCCTGCTCGTAGTGATGGAGTGCGGACGTCACTCTGCGAGTCTCTGTACGTCCATCTTTTCTGGGATGGTTGTGGGACTCGGCTGTTCAGTACAGGATGTCATATCAAACACCTTTCAGTCGTCTAACTTCCAAACTGTTATTTTATTTGGCTATCAGTTTCGGAGATTTACTACGCCATCTTCAGGCCTCTATGTACAGACAACAATGGTAACAGAATGAAATATACTGAAAAGCCAAAGAATCTGATGTACATGTCTAATATCTTGTAGGGCCCCGCGAGCACGCAGAAGTCCCGCAACACGGCGTGGCATGGATTTGACTAATATCTGAAGTAGTGCTGGAGGGAAGTGATACCGTGAATCCTGCAGAGCTGTCCATAAATCAGTAAGAGTACGAGGGGTGGACATCTCTAATGAACAACACGTTCCAAGGCATCCCAGATATGCTCAATAATGTGTTCATGTTTGGGGAGACTGGTGGCCAACGGAAGTGCTTAAACTCAGGAGATGTTACTGGAGTCACTCTCTAGCAATTCTGGGCGTGTAGGGTGTCACATTGTCCTCCTGAAACTGCGAAAGACCGTCGGAATGAACAATGGACATGGATGCAGATGATCAGACAGGATGCTTACGTATGTGACACCTGTCAGAGTCGTATAGAGACATATCAGGGGCCCCGTATTACTCCAACTGAACACCATTACAGAGCCTCCACCTCCATGAACAGTATCCTGCTGACATGCAGGCTCCATGGACTCATGAGGTTGTCTCCATACCAGTACAGGTCCATCCGCTCGATACAATTTGAAACGAGACTCGTCCGGCCAAGCAACATGTCAACAGTCAACAGTCCATCGTCTGTGTTGAGAGGCCCAGGCGAGGCGTAATTCTTTGTGCAGTCTTCAAGGGTACACGTGTGGGTTTCCAGCTCCGAAGGCCCATATCGATGATGAAACTTCCTGGCAGATTAAAACTGTGTGCTGGACCGAGACTCTAACTCGAGTTCGAGTCTCGGTCCTGCACACAGTTTTAATCTGCCAGGAAGTTTCATATCAGCGCACACTCCGCTGCAGAGTGAAAATATCATTCATATCGATGATGTTTCGTTGAATGGTTCACACGCTGATACTGATTGAAGGCTAGCACTGAAATCTGCAGCAGTTTGCGGAAGGGTTGCACTTCTGTCACGTTGAACGATTTTCTTCAGTCGTGGTTGGTTCCGTTCTTGCAGGATCCTTTTTTGGAAGCAGCGATGTTGGAGATTTGATGTTTTATTGAATTCTTGATCACGGCACGCTCGTGAAATGGTCGTACGGAAAAATCGCCACTTCATTGTTCCCTTGTTGGTACTGTGTCCCATCGCTCGTGCGTCGACTATAACACCACGCTCAAACTCCCTTAAATCTTGATCACGTCCCGTTGTAGCAGCAGCAACTGATCCAACTTCTGCGCCAGACACGTGTTGTCTTATACAGACGTTGCCGACCGCAGCGCCATATTTTTCCTGTTTACAAATATCTGTATTTGAATATGCTTGTTCTGAAGTGTTCATTATATAATCTTCATCTATGTCATACTGCTTAAACAAATTCTAACGATATTTAACATGGTATATATGCTGTAGCTAATGATAAGATATATACAGACGTAAGACGTGGACTCACAATTTTGTGGGTTTGTGTGTATGTGTAATATTGTAATTGATCTGGTCCACCAACTTCAGGGATTTTCCATGTGCTTTTAAGGATGTGTGATGTGAGATAATTCTGTGGTAACACATTTTATTGAATAATTTTAGAGGTTTTCAGTTGTTTGTATTCAAATCGAAGTTCGTCAGCGCTCCTTCTGCTGATATTGATACATATTCTAGGTGTGCTTCTGTAGTCGTATTGTGGTGTAAAAAAGTGTAACTGTGGGAGGAAGCATGTAACTTCTTCTCGACTAGGAATACACCAGAGTGCAAATATAGAGACCCTCCTGTCTTTTGCCTTTCGGCCAAGGGCAAAAACTCAGGGAACAACGTTGCCTAGAAATGGTTTCACTCCCTATGTTACCAAACTGGCACATTAACTAATGAAGTCTGTATCCTGGCAGGTTACTTGTACAACAGTTGAGCTCGCCTATTCTTCTGACTGGCAAACATATCAACTGCTCTATTGTTGAAGTTTGACTGATTTCCTCGTTGTGAACATTGGGAACAAACAGCCAGTGAGTTCAGTCTTTCCTGACCCATACTGCTCCGGAGGAAGGTTTTAATTCTTTTTAAAGTACTGAAAATGGGCTCTTCTCTGCTGTTGAAACGTGTATTTAGTGCGATTTGCAATGTTTTACGCGCTTCAATGAACTATTCTTCAAAGGAATATCCCACAAGAAAGGCGAAAAGCTCAAAAACCGATGTAATACCTTTAAACGTATTATTGTGATAAATCACTAGCAGTTTGATTTTCAGTTTATCATAGAAAATAAAGGGACTGTGACTTAATGAACAAATGTTGGCCGAAGTGGTTGGGAAATGTTCTTTGAGTGAAGCAAACCTTTTGGATCAGTAATTTCGAAGCTACTGAATACATGAGGGTTTCGGCATCTTCCTTTCAGTTGGTTGGTCACAATGGCATACACTTCTTTGGCATCTTGTTCAGTGCTACATTGGAATGTTTTCTTGAAGGAGCAAAACGTTCATCTTCAAAAACTCGATATTTTTCAGTATTCTCTCTTTGTTCAAAAACAGCTGACTCAAAGTGATCTGATGCATTTCTGTGTTGTAATGGCATTTGCAATCTCCATCTGAACTGCGTTATATGAAATACTAACATGTTTTATACCCTCGTAGAAAAATTTTCGCAGGAACAAAGTCTGCATTGTGAAGTAAATTTCTTAAAGCAAATGCTTCTTTTGTTGCAATTTCATACCACAAATCTTCTTACTCAATCTTTTCAAAACGTTCCAATAAGTGTAATTTGTTTTCTTGAACATTAGTTACTACGCGAGACTGGCAGTGAACAAAAAAAGAGTCAAATTTCCAACTTTCGACTGGTTTTTCGTTTTACTAAGAACATAAGCATTTTACTATTCTGTCTAATATGTGTCTGTTCTTTGTAATTATTCATTATATTTCTTAATTGACATTTTATATGCCGAATCAATCTGAACAGCAATGTTACTTGTGCCAAATATTTTGTGTTTACAACAATTTTGTAAATGAAGTCCACTTTCTTCATGTTTCTTAACTCGTTCATTTAAATACTTTAGATCCTCACAGCCGACTGTAGTCCACAATCCTTCATCACCAAATAACACACAACAGAAAAAAATTTGTTTCTCTTCACTCACTGTTAACCAAGACTTTTTACAGAACCATACGTTGCAAAAGTTCTCTTCTTTTTTTCCGTCGAGTTGAGACATCAAGAAATATTTTGGTTAATGTGTGACTAATCACTAGATTTCCAGCTTCTCTTCCATAGTTAATAAATGAAAGGGCATTTGAAGCAAACAGTCTACGAGGATTGCCCAGAAAGTAATGCACAGCATTTTTTTTTTCTCAGCTGAAATCAATGCTTCGAATGCGAAACGTTACGTATGTATTATTTGAAGTCTCCCGAGTGGTCGTGCCAAGTTTCCGTCACTTCCGACGGATAGCGTAGCTACAGAACTCTTTGAAAATGGCGTCTGCAGGTGATGCACGTTACAAACAATGTGCCGTCATTGAATTTTTCACTGCAGAGAAAGAAACTGTGGGGAATATTCATAAACGCTTGTGCAAAGTCTATGGAGCAACTGGTATCGGTTCGGCGGAGATCCACGATTTCCAGCGGTCTGGGAGACCATCCACGGGTGTGAAACCTGACATGTTGCAGCGAGCTGCTGATGTCATTCGCTATTAAAGGATACCATTCGTGGGAGATGTTTTGGGGACGATGAGGAGGTGATTCACACAGTGAAGTACTGGCTCCGCCACCAGGCCGAGGACTGGAACCGACAGAGCATACACACCCTTGTTTCACGCTGGAGGAAGGCCATTGAATGGGATGGATATTACGTGCAAAAATAGGTGGCGTGTGTAATTCTCATTATGTTCAGTAATGAATTTTTGAAGAAAAAAATGAGCTCATTACTTTCTGGGAGACCCTCGTACTTTAACCATTTTAAAATTACTGTATATACCCTCGATTCTCAAACACACGGTTCCAGAATATGGTACATCATTTGCTGTTTACCCCATTTCCCATTGATAAATGGCAGTAGGGTGCAGGGGGGAGGAAGGAATGCAGTGAGGCACGTGACAGCAACTACAATTAGGTGTTGTGGGCCCAAGCTGAATGGCCTCAAACATTTCGAAGACTTGTGGTAGAGGGCAGGAGAACATGGGAAGGACAGCGGCGTTTGATGGGGCGCCAGGATATATGAGTACAGGTGAGGTGGTCCATCCACCAAGGCCACGCGAGCTCGCCTTGAGCTGCACTAGGGTGAAGGCTGAGATGTAGAAACGGAAACAGCTCAGTCATGTCACTGCGACTGCAGTTTTAGGCGTCGGGGGTGTGGGGGCAGTAAGGGCCGTCTCCCACTGGTCGCACAACATTGCTGGGGTATAGGGAATGAGGGGTAGTCCACTCAGGACTACGCTCACTGGCCCACGGCTGTGCTTCGGCAAGGGGTGAGGTGGAGAACGGGAAACCACATGTTCGCGCTACAGTCACTGCGAGCCAAGAGTGTGGAGGGAGTAGAGGGGCTGTGGGCTACCTGCAGCTGGGCGCGGGCTTTGGATGAGTGGGATGGGGAAAGAAAAACTGGTTTGTCATTGCAGAATGATACACTTTGTGTGTGTCTGCAGCAAAGAGAGCTGGACCTGTATATGTCTGCTTTCTGACAGTCGCACAACGCCACAATCATGTCATACTCAATATATTTCATACAAAACTAAAAAAAATAACAAAATTTTTGGTGAGGCCGGGCCGCTCTGGCCGATTTGAACGAAACGTCCCTGCCACAGCACTTCAGTATTTACCTGTACATCTATCCATTTTTAAACTGACTAACCTCTTGAACGGTTTGCATTCGGACGTTCAAAAGGTATTTTTGGCCACAGCACACGATGGGATTTAGTATGCGCTGGTGTGGCTTGGTTTGGTGAGGAAGCCCCGTTTCATTTGGATGGCTTTGTCAATAAGCAAGATCGGCACATTTAGGGTCTGAGAAACTGTTCGCGATCGAGGAGTCGCTTCACCCTCAACGGCTGATTCTGTGGCGCGCAGTGTCCAGTCATACAATAATCGATGCGATATTCGTCGATGGCACGGTGACTACGAGGATTTTGGGAGATGATTTCATCCCCATTAGTCAAACTGACCCTGACTTCAACAAGATGTGGTTCATGCAATACGGAGGTCGACTCCAGCGAAACAGCAGAGTGTTTGATGTCCTTGAGGAGCACTTTGCGGACCGCACCCTGACTCTGGGGTACGAAGGTGCCACTGGGATGGGCCTTGATTGGCCACCTTATTCTCAAGATCTGAACACATGCTACTCCTTTCTGTGGGGCTTTATTAAAGACAAGGGTGTAGCAAGAACCCCAAAACCATTGCCGAGCTGAAAGCAGCCATTTTAGCAGACATTTTAGCGGACTGTGCGGAATTTTGTTATACGTCGACTACACAACATCGCTAATGATGGCAGGCACATCGACCATGTCGTAGACTAAATCCGAATAATGGTAGTGATCTTTAAATGTTGAATAAAGTGTGTCACGCCATTGTTTGCAACTAATTTACTTTTTTTTCATACACACTCGTCAAAAAAGCATTGCATCATCTGCGTTCCTAGATTTCCGGAACCTGTACAGAAAATTGGAATGCAGATCAACATAAACATCACTTCCGCCATTTTTATTGCTTATGAAAACCACACAGTGCATTTTTTACCACCATACAGTGAGACCTTCAGAGGTGGTGGTCCAGATTGCTGTATGCCTGTATTCGTCGTGGCATACTATCTACAAGTTTATCAAGGCACTGTTGGTCCAGGTTGTCACATTCCTCAACGGCGTTCCGGCATAGATCCCTCAGAGTGGTTGGTAGGTCTCGTAGTCCATAAACAGCCCTTTTCAATCTATCCCAGGCATGTTCGATAGGGTTCATGTCTAAGGAACATGCTGGCCATTCTAGTCTAGCGATCTCGTTATCCTAAAGGGAGTCATTCACAAGATGTGCTCGATGGGGTCGCGAATTGTCGCTCATCAAGGCAAATGCCTCACCAATATCCTAAGCCGATATGGTTGCACCATCGGTCGGACTATGACATTCACGTATCATACAGCCATTATGGCCCTTTCCATGACCACAACAGGCGAACGCTAGCGACACATAGCGCCACATAACGCCACCCCAAAACAGCAGGGCAGCTCCACCTTGCTGCACTCGCTGGGCAGTGTGTCTAAGCCGTTCAGCCTGTCTGACGTGCCTCCATACTCCGACGGTTGTCTGGTTGAAGACATATGCGACACTCATCGACGAAGAGAACGTGATGCCAGTCCTGAGCGGTCCATTTGGCAGGTTGTTGGGCCCATCAGTATAGTGCTGATGGTGTCGTGATTGCAAAGATTGGAAGTGGCCATGGACGTCGGGAGTGAAGTTTCGCGTCATGCAGCCGATTGTGCACAGTTTGAGTCGTAACACGACGTCCTGTGGCTGCACGAAAAGCATTATTCAACATGGTGGCGTTGCTGTCAGGGTTCCTCCGAGCCATAATCCGTAGGTAGCGGTGATCCACTGCAGTAGTAGCCCTTGAGCGGCCTGAGCGAGGCATGTCATCGACAGTTCATGTCTCTCTGTATCTCCTCCATGTCCAAACAACATCGCTTTGGTTCACTCCTTGTCGCGTGGACACTTCCCTAGTTGGTCCCGAGCTCGTGGTCGTGCGGTAGCGTTCTCACTTCCTGCGCCCGGGTTCCCGGGTACTATTCTCGGCGGGGTCAGGGATTTTCTCTGTCTCGTGATGACTGGGTGTTGTGTGATGTCCTTAGGTTAGTTAGGTTTAAGTAGTTCTAAGTTCTAGGGGACTGACGACCATAGATGTTGAGTCCCATAGTGCTCAGAGCCATTTTTGCCAACTTCCCTTGTTGAGAGCCCTTCTTAGCACAAAGCAACAATTCAGGGGCGATCGAACAGCGGTATTGACCGTCTAGGCTTCTTTGAACTGCAGCCATGTATCTCCTTCCTGGTGGAATGGCTGGAACTGATCAGCTGTCGGCCACCCTCCGTGTAATAAGGGCAGCTCATGCATTGTTGTGTACATCTTTAGGCCGGTTTAGTGACATCTCTGAACAGTCAAAGGGACTGTGTCTGTGATACAATACCCACAGCCCACGTGTATGTTCAGGAGTGCTGCAAAACTTTGTCTGGTATGCGTGTGTAGTTGGATAATTGTCACCCTCCCCACCTCGGACAGGGCAGTGACAGTGGGACCTGTTGAAGTGAGCGGGTGGCGCGCGCGCTCTCTGTTGCAGGACGAGGTGATCACCAAGTCCCTGCAGGTGCTGGACGCCGGCAGCGGGCTATGATGGCCGGCCCGGGCGGCGGCCGCGGCCGGGGGCGGCGGGGGCGGCGGCGGCGGCGGCGGCGCGCCCGGCGTGCGCCTCTTCCGGTGGCTGGTGCGCGGGCCCGCCTCCCAGCACGCCCTCGCCGCCTACGAGGCGTCGCTGCGCTCCCACTGGGCGGCGCACTGCGCACTCGGCGCCGGCTAGCCGCCCCCGCACCGCCGCCGACGCCGGCCCCGCTGCTTGCGCTGTACGCCGCACGCACATTCGTCTCGCCTCACGCATCCGCAGGCCGCCTCCCGACGACGAATGGACACGACTCGAGTGATGGTACACAGACAGTGCAAACGTTTTTGTTGTCGCTTCGCGCCCTCGCTGCCGTTAAGTGCCTCTGAAAAGGATCTATGTGCCAGCATTGCCTTCGGGGAAGCACCTCCGCTAATCTGGCGGCGATTCAGCCACTGCGTTCCCAATCGTACACACACACACACACACAAACACACACACACACGAGACAGTTCTTCCCGGCACGAGAAATCAATCGAACTCAAAACACGTATCAGTGCAGCCAATAATTTCATTTTAGGTACGCAAACTTTTCAAATATTTCCGAGACCTCTAGTAGCTCTGGAAGGCAACTAATAGTGGCCACTTCCAATCAGAACCAAGTAAGGCGGGGTGCGCGTTCCCTTCTGTCAGATGAGCTCCTGTCAAACTAACAGACGTAAGACTTCCACGTTTCCCTTCTGAAGTTTTGTTTACCAGGAAGCAGGAGCCCGCAAAGCAGCACGAAATACAGACACGTAGAACGGCTGCTTCGCTTTAAGCCTTGTCACAATTTACTATTATTATATGCGCTTCTCCGGAGCTGCTTACGACAAAGGTCTTCCCGACGATGCGTGCAGGTATTTGTTTTGCGTACGTGCCCAACTGTATTGCGCTGTGCAACAGCAATCTTGAATTACAATCGTGACAAGTAAAAAAAATCCACGTAAGAAAAACAGATTCCATCTGTCAGCCAATGCTGTCACGCAAAGACAATCATAGTTGTTTCTGCCACCTCTCCTAACAAATCGTCTAGTAATTGCCATGTCTAACCTTGGATAAGCACTACGAGACCCCACACATAACTTTGGAATTTTCCAGAATTCAGTTGCCATAATATTCCGGAACTAACTGCAGCAGAATCCTTACTAGAGGATATGGATAAATACTGCTTCGGCCACAATACAGACAATATGTGATCATAATCTGGTATTGGCTAAGACACTACTGATATGTAGTTCACACATAGCATTTCCGATGCATATTTGATAATGAGTACCATGATGCATCATTTTTAATCTAAAAAGAATAGTAAAATTGTCAATATAAAACAATTGCGAAAACAAAGGCAAGTGACGTACACTAACAGCTAACAAGTGCCACTGCAGTTCGTCTGGACTAATAAGAATTTTTTTTTAATATTTTCCCTCAGTTATTTCAAGAAGCAGACTTGCGCTATATTTTCTTATTGTTCCTCAAAATTTTTCTCACATGTGAGAAACAATGCTCGCGTCTCAAATCAGTTTGATGGCCAGTTGAGCTCGCTAGTAAAATGCTTGAGCATAAGGATAACAAAGGCACTTACAACTTTTACATCAGACTGAAAGACATTTTTACTGCCATGTTGAGCTACCCTTTGTTTTGACACCATCTGTTATAACAGGACGTCTTGTTCCTACCAGGATTCAAAGATCTCCGAGTATTTAATTATTGTTGTAAAAAGACATTTTATAAACAAAATTTTCAGCATGAAATTAAGCACTACTTGCTGCTTATCATATCACATTACTGGAATGGGCATATGTAAATGTATTTTTTCGCTTCTTGTTTCAATAGAAATGATATTGAATAAGATTCAATGAAAATACGATTATGAAATTTTCCTGTATTTAGACTGATGCTGGTGACCATATTGAAAGATCATTTTGTTACATTTCTGCTGGGGCACGTAGGTAATTGTCACTTCATTTGCAAAACTACTGATTGCAAATTAGTTCCTAGTTCATCTTATTTCTCTTCTTATCAAGATATAAATACTGTGTGGTGTTGCTGTTTCTTTCTTAAGAATCAAACACCCTTACATTATGTGTTCTCTTTGTCTCTCTCTGTCTCACACCTGTTGCTTCACTTAAAGAACAGTGTGTCAGAGGAATTAGAAAACTCTTACTGTGCTTCTCTAGTTTATGTCTCTGTTCGAATTATCTGAGAAAAATAAGGGTTGGGAATTTCTCAAAACCATACAATTTTCTCAGCAGCAAATATATGTAGTCTTACATAGATTTATTTGAAAAAGTCTACTCTGTTTCAGTTTACATCATAAGACAACCATAATTAAAACTGTTCTTACTTTTACCTATATTCCCTTCAGCATCTTGTCAATTTCCATAGGAGACCCGATCCAAAGTAATGTACTACTAAATAGTTTCACAGTTTTAGGTTTGAGTGCGTTTTAAAAGTAGACATCAGTGTATGAGTTGAGAAATTGCTACTTTCATGCATTACTTCTTATCAGGTGACAGTGTCACAAAGTTTGAGCCCAGCAGCACAGTTGTGCACAGCGACTGTGGTATACTTCAAAAAAGTAAAAGGAATTCTGTAATCAACGAGCAGTCATTGCAAATCTAGATTTTAGGTGTTAATTAGCTACCTTCACGGTATGAGTCATATAGACTCGACAAGCTTGTGACAACATGTTACTAGACGAACATACCAAGTACATAGCCACACTCAAGCTGGAATCTTGGTATGTTCATTTTAAAGTCGTATAGCGACATGTATTTTCACAAGCTTTGCAAGTCAGTATGAATTGGTTTGAACACACTGAAGATAGCCATTCAGTAGCCAGAATCTAGATAAGCAATGAAATATGGATCAGATTTGTGACTAACTGCTGAATTTCTTTTCCTTTTCCTTTTTTGAATCTTTGAAATTCTGCCCTACTGGCAGTTTTCTTCCAAAACGAAAATAGCTTGCAAATAAAAGCCTTTGATCAGTACAGAAATTTCTGTTGTGTTGGGAACGAACTCATACCACAAAAACTGGCTGTTACAGTACATTGTATTGAATTTTAGATCAATAACTACGTTGCTAAAGTATATAAGCCAAATGAAGGAAATAATGTCATTTCTCAATCAATAACATCTTGGCAGTTAAATGATATGGAGACTACCTTAGTGCCCCAATCATTTTATTAGGCCTTCAGCAATATTTTTATGGGATTAAGTTGAAAGAGCAATAATAAATACTGAAAACATATCACCAAGCAAATAACTTTGGCAATAAGTAATTTTTAAGTCACTCAAATAATATTAATATCTGTAATTGTATTGCCCAGAATTACAGAAACTTCAATTAACAAATAATTTTTCACATAATAACATTTGTCCAGAATTATTTATGGTAATTTTTGTACAAACTTACTGCTAGTATCTTCCATTGTATTTAAAAATACATTTAACTATTTTTAAGAAGCTCAACATTCTGTGATGATGAAGAGAATTTGTCACTTTGTTCCATTACCAAGAGAACAAATGTAAGATCAATATATTCTTCGATATTATTTAATTAGTACATTGAGAGAAATCAAGCTACTTACCTAAATTAATGCTGCATACAAAATTTCCTTTTCCGATTTTTTTTAAATTATACATTTTTTAAATTATACATCAACAGAGAACATCAGTTGTTGAATAAATCGTAAATTATACAACAATATGACACTAGTAAAATAAGTATCATGACTGATTCAATGTTGCCTCTAAACATCATCATTTGGACTGTGATAACTGCCGCTGTTCAAAATTTCATTGCATGCCCCTAATGAAGATATTTCCGAGAAAATTCTCTCAGGTATAAACATGGTGCATTTTTGAAGTGAAGGCAGCAATTCAGATTTCCTAATTGTGAACATCAACTTGCCGCTAAGGGAGAAATGCTTCTCGTTCCTAGTTCAGTGGATTAATATATTAGACAATAGCTTTGTTTGGGTTGCTACTGTTCACCATTGATCAATAGTTAACTAGCTCTTAAACGATAACACCATTAGTAGTAAATGTTAAACATAGATTACATTGTATTAGATGTACTTTAATTCATTGATAGACTTTTATTAGGCCTTTAAGAACAAGAATTTCCTTTTTCTGAAATTAAAAAAAGGATTCTCGTGTTTAACTTCTGCGTTGTTGTTAACATAATCTGGATTAACATTACACTTCATCATTGAGATCATAGATGATTAAAGTAGGTGATTTAAGCAAACTGCAGCAAAAAGTCCATCGCCATTGCAATGTTGCTTGTTGATGAATTAAAATGTCAGCAGCAACTGTGTTCCTCAGATGTTTCTTTTTTTCCATTACAATTATACCTGTATTTGATATAATTAAGCATGCATAATGTTTTTCAGGAAACTGACTAAAGATTTCTCCCCAACCCTTCCCTTATTTTGTTCTATAAAAAAGCAAGACTAGTTCTGTTGTACTTCCAACATTTTATACTTCTTATTCCATAATAATTCTGCAGTAGTAAATGGTGTTGGCATAGTTTCAACATATTGTAAAGTAGTGCATCTTAAATCAAGTGTAATTTGCAGAGTATAACTTGATTCAGTCTTAGTCTGTTGGTACACTGTAGTGACAGACAATTTATTACAGTCATGCCAATAACTGAAGTGTTATGGTTTGCTGATATTCCAGAAATAAAATACGTAGTCAGGATTACAATCACCAGAGGCCTACATAATATTTAACATATTACAAAGCGAAGCCAGTGTTTATGAATTTTATGTGATTATGAGTAACATGAGTAGTATAAGAATTTGCTCTATATTGTAGATGAAGTTTTTTAAGAGAATGTATTCATAAAGTAAAATACATGAAAAGTTTGAAGCAATAGCTAGTATTAGAGAAAAGCCTGTAGGAAATTTCGAAGTTGTTGTTATGAGCACCAGCCGAGTGTGGTACTAGCAGAGAAAGCTTGTAAGAAAGGGAGGACTAGTTAACCAGTCCTTAGAACCATCTCTGTCAAAAACATAAAATTACTACTACTTTACAAGAGTTTGGTTCATGTTCTTGAAAAGTGACAATTTTTATCATGGTACAATTCACAGATGTGCTACTGGTTTTGCTTTCCTGTAAAAATGAATGTGATATAGAAAGTTAAGTCAGATAACAATTTTACAGCGATAAAGTGTTGTTAAATTTGCATTCCTGTTACAAAATGACGTTACAATATTTGCAACATATGTACTTTCTTCATATGTGTATATAATATTATGATATTCATAGTGGTTGATATTTTAAAAAGTTTTTGAAAGTTTTGGTCATATTTTTAAGATACTTGTCCCCACAATTTCTGCTACCTGTCTTTATTTTTTGAGAATCACACCACATTAAAGCTTATTTTAATAAGACATCAGTCAAGAAAATTCAACCCATTGTGACATTTTATGTAAACAAACTTGAAAGAAAGTGTGAAACAAACCATAAACATTTTATCTTCTTTAGTAACTGACTTAATATGAAGACTCTGCAGTTCAAAGATGCAGACTATACTCGCATTTTTAAACAACCAAAACTGCATCAGACACAGTTTCTGTAAAACACATTCAATCTTTATGATTGAGCCTTTAACTACACATACTGTTATTTACTTCATAAAATAATTGTTTATACTATTGTACAACATGAGATATTTTTTGCATATATCCAGTATAATAAGTGTTAAAGACTGCAAATGTGGTTTCCCAACAGAAGGCCTACTGGTTAGGGGTGTATCAGTTTTTATGAAGATGTGTTGAACATGTATGGAATAATTGCACCTACATGAAGTTGTTATTGAATGGGAAATATATTGGATATATAAGGTCACATCTTTTGGAAAATTGATCTGTTAAACTGTAACAAAGATTGTCATAATTTTGCTTGCAATAAAGAAATGAGTTATGTAAATTTTATAAATTGTTACCAAAAACTTAAATATCAAATAATATGTTTAGAAGTACCAAATATAAGAGCACTTCCACAGTGCATCTGCCACAATCTTCTAGGTGTTTCATAGATTTCACTTTCTCAATATTTGAATGTCATCATTTAAACCTATAAATCACAATTTGGCCTCACATCATAACTCCAAAAATTAATTTCCAGATCTACAGCATATACACAAACTATGGGTTAATGCAAGACCTGTTCTTTTTCATAGTTATCCATGGATTCTGGAATTTTGCATATGTTAATAGCAAAAATTCCTGTCATAACTTCCTATTAGTAAGTTCCTTAAACCACAGAGTACCAGTGAAACAGTGCAAGGTAAGTTAGTATGTTTGTACTAAGTAGATCTGTCCCATACAGAAATATTCTCTCTGATACAAAAAGTGATGCTCAGTATGAAGGATGCAACTAGCAATCAGATATTGAAAGTAGCACCTTTTATTAAAATAAATAAATAATAATGACAGCACTTGTAAATGATGATCAAACAGAGACACTTCACTGCAGTTACTGAAAGTAGATGTTGGAGGTTACATGTGCTTAATTTTTAGGAATACAAATGTTACTCACCTATACAAAGCCATGAATATCTGCCACAAATCTAAATCCTAGATCAGCTGTTTGCTTCACAAGCAGAAAATAATCTAAAAGTAATTTTACAACTTGGGTCACTAATATCTTCTAGTCTCCATATAAAGGCTATAGAGTAGTCATATGTTACCTATATAATGAAAGGGTCAAATGCTGTTTCCTAATGACACATTAGGCACTCAGTTCAAAGTACTTTTCTACAACATATACATCACAAAATCAAATGGAGATGCCAAAAAGTATAACCAGTCATTCATTTCACCAAATGGCCTCAAAGAATAAATAATTAATAAAGTAAACAACAGAAAATTAACAACACAGCTAGGCAGCAGAAGGATTGCTCATTCTAGCATGGGAAATTGAAAATACAACAGTTACAAGAATGTTTCTGTGGAGAAGAGGGAAGCTTCACCAATATTAGGGGTCAACCATGTAACTTGGATGCCATAAATATAACATTATTGGCTGATGCAAAATTTACAGCAATTGATGGTATGCTGAGGGGAAAATAACTTTTTGTATTAATAACGGTTTTTGAAATCCAACAATATACATTAGGGACATTTGAAACTCTTTGCAGAGATTTCACTGGCTTTACCTTTTCCTGTGGAACTGAGGTAGGTAATTATGTAAATAAAAGTTGCCAATATTCACCTACGCATTTATAATCTCAAGACATTTTGGTGACATCTCCAAGTAATGTGTCAAGATCGTTACTTTACAAGGACAAGCTGTTTCAAGGTACCACAGTATAGTAAGTATCTGATATGTGAAATCAATTTTTCAACAATTGCATACATAGCAAGGCACCCACTCAAGTTGACTGTAAAGTTTTCTAATGAGATTCTCTGTAGACCTCTACATTTTCTCTCAAGTCGACCACTGAGTTGTAGATCGTCAGTATCGGTTGATGTCAGTACTGAACATTGCCATGCTGACTGCTGCCTTGAAGGAACTACTATGAGACCTAACACATTATACTGATCCTCATCTTTACTGGAACTCATGAACGTCATGAAAATGAGATAGAATATATGGATTTAAGCAACAATAAACAAGTGATTCAAATACTATCCTGTTGAATGTCACAATTATGTGTAACCACAAAAACCTGATCTTTAACATTACCCCTAGTTCTTTCTTTAAGCATATCCAGTTTGAGAAAGGAACCTAATATTCTGTTACAATGGTTGTCTGAAATGGAGTGTCTCATTTTTATCATATGCCACACAGATTTACAATAATCCTATCACCTTTCAACTGAACAGCAAAGAGTAATTTCAATATGCTGATTCTACATGTTGAGTCTGTCCTATCAGTAATTTGTGGAAATGGTAACAAATGTGAACTCTACAGGAAGAACTACATAGAGTATTGTGCTTTAAAGTTGATTGCTACAACTCACATTCCTAGTAATGTAAAATAAAATTGATCTTTTTACATGTACATAAGCTGAAAAACATATGTATAAAACAAATATGGAAAACTATTAAAAACTGAATATACAGCCTTCTAATACTGTCAGCCAGTAGAAATGTAAGCATAGATCCTGAGTGGACAGCACCTGTTGCTTCAATGTCTGATCATATAAATCCTTGCTTGTAATTTATTTCTGCTCACTGAATTCTGGAAACTACATACAATGGATTGCATCACTTGCAGTCTTTGTCAGAAAAAGAAGAGGAGTCAGCACAGCCAGAAAATCAGAAAACATGAAATTTCAGTGTTCTTTCTTTGCCATAACTATAATTACAGGATCTATGAAATAAAAATACTATTTCTATTCTTCTACACTTGGAAACAACTGACGAGTATTTAAACTGTATTTAAAAAAGATTGCAAAAGACAGAATACTTGGCATGCAAGACAAAGCATTGTCTATTGTGTATCAGACAAATACAATTGTCAGTTTAAGAGACAAAACAGTTACTGCTGGATCAAGTAGTCATTTACTGTATGTACTGAATGTTGTAAAACTGTTAAAGATAGAATGAAGTTATGGTAATGAAAGTCACTGAAACTGGGCAACAATTGGTTTGTTGAGAATAAAAGCTGTACATATTTATCTATATGCAGCAGATAATTTTACATGATATTTATAAAGGAGAGAATTTTTTCCTATTAGTTCAACACAGAACAATTACTTCAACTGGATCTTACCTCGATGTTGAGAGATGGCATTCTGTCTATTGGTGCTGCCATCTTATTTTTCTATCACCTTTGGGTGGATTACCAGAATTTACCATTTTGATGTAAGCAATCAGACTTAAAAACACAAGTTGGCAGTCCTAAAAATTTGTGGTAACAATACACATCATGAATGTAAATTGGGGCAGGTGAAAATGATGGAAATGAGCAATGAAGTTTTTGGAATTACATTATAATTCTGTTAACTCTTAATGACATACTTGAGGACATTCAGTTCCAATTAAGGACATGAAAAGCCAGTGGAGAAGCTGGTAAATATTTACATAAGTTGTTAAATGCTGTCACCATTCCTACCAATTTAAAAAGGTGGAATAGAACATTACATCTTCACTTTAAAATGCTATATATATTTTTAAACATACCAAAAACTAAAAATGTTTGTAAGTATCTTCTGTGTAACATTGTATTTATAAACTATTTATCTAATTAAAAATAAAATGTTATCACTGAAATAAATGCAAAATGGAGAATAGCAACAGTATGAAAACTATTTCTGAAAATAAGGAATTTGTTAGCATCTAATATCAATAGAATTGTTGAGTAGTCTTCCCTGAAGACATTTGTCTGGAGTTTAGCCTCCTATGGAAGTAATTCACAAATCATCATCGGTTCAAGCAAGAAGAAATTAGATGCATTTGCAGCGTGTTTTGTTACAAAATAGTGGTGAAGATTAGATTTAAGAACAAATGAGGGCATTCTGAATCGAACTGGCAAAAACGGAACTTTATTACAGAACATGTATCAAAAAAGAGATCTGTTGGTAGTACACACCTGAGGCATCAAGGAACAGTTAGTTTGGTAATGGGGAAGGGTAAATGTTTTAGATGGAGACCAAAGCTTGAATATTATAAAGAGGTTCGAATACATGTAGGTTGTGGTAGTTATGCCGAGGTGAAGAGGCTTCTACACAATACCCTAGCATGATGAGCTGCATAAAACCAGTTGTCATACAGAAAACCACAAAAACATCCATATAGTTAAAGCAGATAATACACTGAACATGGTAATTCTTCATTTCAGAAGATTTACCAATAAAATCTGCATTAGTAGGTATAATTTCAGTGACCATCATTTAATGAACAGGCTACAGAAAATAGGGAAGCAACATAAGCACTTCTATTATATGAAGTAATTAATGTACCTACACTACAACATTCTATAATCTTATAATACACAATTACACAATGAGGAACTGTTCTTAAATGTCATCATCATAACAAAATTGTAATTCAGTTGGAAAGTAATCAAATGTCTCATTGAAATAATAAGTATAGGAACAATACCTTCTATTCACAAATCAGTGCTGATTTAGCAAGTATCGATTATTTGAATCTTTGCTTTCTCTTTTTTCACAAGATATCCTGCAGACTATGGATGGAGGGCAACAGTTGTATTGTGTTTTCACACTCACATTCATTAAAAATATGGGTATAGTGTTGTAAAGCAACATGAAATGGAATAAATTTGTAAGGTAGGTTTATGGAAGGTGAATGGACAATTTCAGTTTATTGGGAGGATTGTAATAATGTGTTGCTCGCCTATAAAGGAGACTGCATAAAGAACACTTGTGCAACTCATTCTTGAGTCCTGCTCGAGAGTTTCTACTGAAAGAAGATGTTGAAGCAACCCTATTGAGTTTGCAGAACCAGCATTCCTCAAAACCTATAGATCGATTGTACTGCCACCAAAATTTGTCTAATGCAAAGCTCACATGAATAAGGATATTGACAGTCACTTTCCTCTCAGTACATTTGTGAGTCAAAGTGGAAAGGGAATTAACAGTAGTGGTACAAGGAATCCACTGCCATTCATCATACTGTGTCTTGCAGAATGTAGTTTAAGTTGTAGATACAGAACAATAAGAACATGATTTATATATTTTTGTGAAATACATAATCCTTTTATAATAAATAACAAGAGGACATAAAGATATGATAGAAGAATATGATACACAAATATATAATGAAAGTTATTGTCACCCGTGAACAATTTAAAGTTCGCAACTCAGGTGAAATGCTATAATCAACTCTGAAATAGTAAATACTCATAATAGAAATTGGGGGAAAAAGAGAAGGATCATATGCATCAAATAAATATGTTGTGTAAGATGAATAACGCCACTTAACTGATCATACAGAACAACATTTTTAATTAATAAATGTCAGCCTAGAACTAAGCAAAGAAATACTCAATCTTTAGACAGTGAATGTTTAAGTGTAATTAATGTAAAAGTTAAATATATTATTCATACAAAAAAGCAAATAAATAAATATGTGCGCCAGCATAATGACAACTATGGTGAGAATAGGAATAAATACACTCCTACCATAATTAGGTCGAAGAAATAAAAAGTAATGGAAAAATTAGAAAGCAGTTTAAGATACAATGCTATTTAACAACCATAAATCGAGGTGCATTTTTAAAGCCGACAAGATTCAATATTCGAAAATCTTAAAAGAAATCGTCAAACATAATGGATATACAGTTATTTATACTCTTATTGCATAAGTCATTCTCTACCTGAAATTAATTACCAACATCTATAAATACACTCCTGGAAATGGAAAAAAGAACACATGGTGTCAGACCCGCCATACTTGCTCCGGACACTGCGAGAGGGCTGTACAAGCAATGATCACACGCACGGCACAGCGGACACACCAGGAACCGCGGTGTTGGCCGTCGAATGGCGCTAGCTGCGCAGCATTTGTGCACCGCCGCCGTCAGTGTCAGCCAGTTTGCCGTGACATACGGAGCTCCATCGCCGTGTTTAACACTGGTAGCATGCCGCGACAGCGTGGACGTGAACCGTATGTGCAGTTGACGGACTTTGAGCGAGGGCGTATAGTGGGCATGCGGGAGGCCGGGTGGACGTACCGCCGAATTGCTCAACACGCGGGGCGTGAGGTCTCCACAGTACATCGATGTTGTCGCCAGTGGTCGGCGGAAGGTGCACGTGCCCGTCGACCTGGGACCGGACCGCAGCGACGCACGGATGCACGCCAAGACCGTAGGATCCTACGCAGTGCCGTAGGGGACCGCACCGCCACTTCCCACCAAATTAGGGACACTGTTGCTCCTGGGGTATCGGCGAGGACCATTCGCAACCGTCTCCATGAAGCTGGGCTATGGTCCCGCACACCGTTAGGCCGTCTTCCGCTCACGCCCCAACATCGTGCAGCCCGCCTCCAGTGGTGTCGCGACAGGCGTGAATGGAGGGACGAATGGAGACGTGTCGTCTTCAGTGATGAGAGTCGCTTCTGCCTTGGTGCCAATGATGGTCGTATGCGTGTTTGGCGCCGTGCAGGTGAGCGCCACAATCAGGACTGGATACGACCGAGGCACACAGGGCCAACACCCAGCATCATGGTGTGGGGAGCGATCTCCTACACTGGCCGTACACCTCTGGTGATCGTCGAGGGGACACTGAATAGTGCACGGTACATCCAAACCGTCATCGAACCCATCGTTCTACCATTCCTAGGCCGGCAAGGGAACTTGCTGTTCCAACAGGACAATGCACGTCCGCATGTATCCCGTGCCACCCAACGTGCTCTAGAAGGTTTAAGTCAACTACCCTGGCCAGCAAGATCTCCGGATCTGTCCCCCATTGAGCATGTTTGGGACTGGATGAAGCGTCGTCTCACGCGTTCTGCACGTCCAGCACGAACGCTGGTCCAGCTGGGGCGCCAGGTGGAAATGGCATGGCAAGCCGTTCCACAGGACTACATCCAGCATCTCTACGATCGTCTCCATGGGAGAATAGCAGCCTGCATTGCTGCGAAAGGTGGATATGCACTGTACTAGTGCCGACATTGTGCATGCTCTGTTGCCTGTGTCTATGTGCCTGTGGTTCTGTCAGTGTGATCATGTGATGTATCTGACCCCAGGAATGTGTCAATAAAGTTTCCCCTTTCTGGGACAATGAATTCACGGTGTTCTTATTTCAATTTCCAGGAGTGTAATTGTAACAGGAGGACACAAAACTGTATTAAACATTAAAGCCAAACATCCTAGATAACTTCATCAATTTACAGTAACCGATGCAACAAAAACAATTTTTATTTCAGCAATGAAATGACAAGCAATTACGTCTACTGTCAAAAAACAGAAATCTTAAACACAGCTGGATGTAAAAATAATTAACAGTAATTGAAATTTTTAACAGTAATGGGAATTAATTTTATGAAACTGAAATACGAACTATTGGACATCAACAAACTGCAGCAACAATTCTACCATGACTAACTGGAGTCTCTACATCAGGCTTAGAAAGTAATGAGCAAAACCAAAACATGTTTTTTGTAGTTTCCATAATTTTATAATTTTGTTTTTTTGGAAAAAAATAAGGAAAGTAAATAGTATTACGAAGTCATTTGCTTTAAATGAAACAAGTAATAATGGTACATTAACAGTGAAGGTAGGAAACCAACAAATAAATAAATACTAGCCTGATAACAATGAAGATAATACCTTCACCTAAAAACCGAATTCAAAGTAGAAATCATGCTTCAAAATGAAAAAACTAAGACATGAAATTTAATTTAGCAAATGGAAAATACAACAATCATTTAAATGAAAATAATAAAATGGAAAAATCGAATAGTAATTAGGTATATAAACTAAACCTCTAGCAATATTAATTAAAGAGTAAGTTTAACACTTAATGAAAACACACTGAAAGAAATAATCAATTTCAAACTAACACCTACTCAGTCAGCATTATAATATGTGCAAAATACTCTGGTGTGTAAAAACTGAGGCGAAAAGTAGCTTCCACTTGATGTATCACCATGAACTACATTGCTCAATGAAACTTACATAGCACATAGAAAGAACTGCTACACTATGCAATGGGTAACTGAAAGAAATACACAATTACATCAACAGAAATGGCACTTTTATCAGAAGGCCTTAATTTCATTTAAGTCTTTGGAATTCGTGATGATCCCATGAAGCATCCCAAAAGCAGTACATTATTTGTAATCACTTTGAATTTGTGATCACTTTGAATAGTATTGCAGTCTGCAATGTGCTCCCATGCTGGCCACTTAGATATGTAGGAGTTCTTGTGGTAGGACGTTCCATTCCTACACTAGCACAGTTGACAGCTAGTAGGTTGTCACTGGTGTGTATGCATATGCTGGAGTATGTCTCCCCAAGGCATCTCCCATACTTATTGGGGGTGGGCAGGCTGGTCAATTAGTCGAATATCCTCTCATTCGAAGACACCTGCACCTGAGCTATTCGATGTGGTTGACAATGTCATTCGTAAAAGTGAAGTCATTTCCTAATGCACCCCTAAGAAGACGCACATGAAGGGTTAAAGTGTTGCAATAAATATTGACTGGTGAGTCTACCACGGTCAAATAATTGGAGAGCACTATCTTTATCCAATGTTATGCCTTCCCACACCGTACACTTGGACCACCAAAACGATCAGGTCTGACAATACTGTAAAAACCCACATATGCTCAGAAGTGGAAACACACAATGCACCCAAGGATTGGTCATAGTTTGTCCAAGTGCTACGATGAGTAGAGGTATAAGCATGGGGTGTTTGACTATAGTACACTCTGTGCTCAGTGTTACTATGCCACTATGCTACCTCCCCTTGCGTGTCTGTCAGGGGTGCATTTGGCCCTGGGTTTATTTTTATGGGAATGGTCCGCACTGCACACATGGAGGAGCTCTTGAAACAAGAGGATGTTTGGCAAATAGACTGCCTTGCCTATTCCCCCGACTTAAATCCCACAGAACATGTGTGGGTTGTGTTTGGAAGAGAAGCCACCAAAAAGTTACAAAAAAACAGAAAAAATAATCACAAGCAAATTTAAAACTAAAGAATAACTGATAGAAATAAATAAATAACAGTTTATTTCCATTCTGATAAAACATTGAACAAATGTTTTCATAGCGAAGAAACAACTTAATTCAACTACAGTAAACTAGAAAACTTAACAGTAATAGAAAATATAAACCTTAATTTTAACAGCTTAAAGAAACATCGGTCTTGTGAACTGGAATAAGATTGGCCACAGCATTTTAAAACTCGGAACCCTAAATTCTGTATTTTAAAAAATATTTTTTGCAGTTATTCAAATAATAATGTAGTAAATATTAATTTCAATTAAATAAAACATCCTTCATCTAAAACCCTTCTTATTATTTTACAAACTTTGCAAATTTGAGGAGTAAAAATAACAAAAAACTTTTTTGCAGCATTTCTTGATGATGTTCAAATGAACTTTTCTGTCTCACTAGAATCCCAAGAGGTGAAATATTTCAATGGAAAGCAATCTCCAAAGTCGTCATCTCCACAACATTAATCATTGTTATATCTATACCTATCAATAATAATATATTAATCTTTCTATATTTATATAATACAGAAACCATGTATGTTATCACTGATCAAGAGATAACAACATTCCTTCAAAAATTGGCTAGTAAACCAGCACATTATTACAACTGTAATGAAATATTCTTATTTTTACAGTTATTAACTAATGTTAATATTCTTAATATTAATGAAGTTTCTAGTTCTAAAATAAAATGATTCTACTAACATATGCACAATTGCAGTCGAGACAACCTGTATATAAAATTAATAATTACTTATAAATTTTTCGATCAACACCTATTACTATTTCATTTGTAGAATTATTCATAGTAACTTGCATTGTCGCTGGATTATTGTTAGACATTTTATTCCCCCTTAAATATTCTTTATATTTACATATTCAGTTAATATTTGATGAGAAGTAAACAATGGTTGAATGATAAAAATTTTACATGCTATTGGACCATGTATTTCTGAATAGTAAGTGTCTGACAGTAGTGGTCGCGTTGTGCCTCTAGGCGACCTTGCAGTTTCGTTATATTCCACAGAGAATTTTATCTAGTTGACAATGATGTTATATTTTTAGTTTCTATTCCTCCAAAATTTGTGTTTGACGAGAGCACTTTTGCTCAGACATTTTAAACCATGGTGTGATTCTCGACATCCCTTTTCTGATCACCAATATATACAGAAGAGTGTGAGTGAGCTGTGGGCTCAATAGCAGATGAGAGTAGTATGGAGATAGGGTCCTCAGTAGAATTTTGACATCAAATTGATATGAAAAATAATGAAATTGATCAATTAATCACCTCCCTCTTCATGCCCACGCATTGCCGTCCCAGACGAAGCCCTGCCCCAGGTGACGTCACGTATTTCTCTGAGCCTGCATGTGTACCCCAGACCCCTCCTCTCCATCAAACCTCCCCAACCTCCCCCTCCCCCAACGTACCCTATTGGTAGAAATTTTGAATTTTGGACGGAATTTCGAATTTTGTGGGAATTTCAAATTTTGATGGGAATTTCTTTGTCCCAGGGCTGTGCTGACATTCCACACTGCCACCTCAACTGGGCAGTAATAGAAAATTAAAATTGGTAGTGAACTTTCTGGTACTCAAACCTGGTCCTCCTGGACAAAAAGCCTAAGTGCACCCCTATGACAAAATGAAATCAATAGAGGCACTTGGAATTGACAGAAAATTAAAAATTGCTGTGCCCTTTTCTGGGACTCGAACCCTGAGTCTATTGGATGGAAAGCCCAAGTACACCTACTAACCAGTGGAAACTGTCCAGATGCGTAAGAGGAAGGTTAGGTTAGTGCACTTTATTTGCTATGGTCGTTAAATTGACGCAAATATCTATCCTAATTATGTCATTAATCACAAAGATCGATCCTGATTACACAACTACATGCAAAGCGCTACACAAGGACGGCACAAAAGTGCAATGCAACTCGAGAACTGATGATACCATACAACTGGTGTTATCCTGCTTGTTTAAAATTCCGCAATACCACTCGAAACTAGCGACAGAAACACTCTGACTGTACGCTACACCCACAAGCTGGCGAGAAAAAGGGAGGGGTTTGGGCAGAGAGGAGTGTAAAAAGTGTATTTCTTGTAAGCTTACAGTATCTGTCGCTGTTTAACATCAGAGTCTGCTTCAGATGCCTGCACAAAAACCAACCTGCAGCCAAGGTAATCGAAGCCAATAAACGGTACCACACTTGAAGAAGAAAAAATTGTGTTACAGTTCTAATTACAATTGGAAATTGTCGTGAAAAAACCAGCACTCGTATTGAACGGGTCATAATGCACCACATGTACTGGGGAAAATCGTTTCCTAAGAGACTGCAAAGGGCGTGGTAATTGAACGTGATTTCTTCTCGATGTGCAATCACAAACTGCCGAAAACCGAGGCCTTCTCACTTCCCCTCACGCCTCTCCCTGCCCCTCCTTCTCCCTCCCTCCATCCATCCATTCATCTAAAGCGAGGACACATGCTTCTTCAAACGGCCGATTCTCATCCGAGCGTCAGGCTCCCCCGCTACCCGCCTTTCGCCGTTGTTCTGCCGACCGGCATACAGCTGTACGCCCCACCAGCGCCTCCGTGGTCACTCGCGATAGGCAGCATGCCTTCAGCCGGAGGTCCTAGACAACTCAAAAGGGAAATTAAGTAGCACAACCCTACCCATCCAGAGAATGGTCAGATGCCCTGCAGAGCGTCTCGCGCTCCGCTACCACCCTCTAACGCTGCTGCCCGCACTCGGCTTCCCTGCATCTAGCAGCGGCCTTGGAGCGATTGTCCTACGCCAGGACAATAGCGTGTATAGTTAACTAAACAATAGGAGATGAAAGGTCGGCCACATCGAGTGCTACTTGTTCGTCTAAAATATAGAGACAGAGACGCCACACGCCACCCCCGGACAGAGAGTGGCTGTGTCCAGCGATTACCACAGCAGACACGCTCTCGCCCACAGCAGCCAGCCGTTCGGAGATGGAGAACAATTGTATTTGACGTCAACGCATCTACAATCAAGCGTCTCTTAAAAAGAGCAAAACACATTTTCCACCATAATAAATGTCTTCTTTCCACTAAAATAGGTAAAGGCCATTTTCTTTTAGTTTTATCAGCAAAATCGGTATTGTTTTTACGTTCGACTGCAGTCACATCTCATTATTTACTGACATCCGGCCATGTGCACTGCCACCGATTACAAATTATCAGCAGATACATGCCCACCCTGCACAAAATCAGGAAAAAGGAACTACTACTATTTACGTGTGAGAACTACCAGTCACCGCAGAATGTTCACGTTATTTCTAAACTGTCATCAGAGCAAAGGAAAAGAGAAAATTTAAGCTGCAAAGGAAAAAAACTTATATTAAGCAAGTTCTTGGAACTTGTTGACCTGAGAGCGTCTCTCACATTCAGTGTCTGTACATAAACACTCATGCACGTGTGTGTTTCAAACGTTTCAATCTTTCACGCCATTGCCACACATGTCGGAAAAAACACATTCATTTAACGTTTCACAACAAGAAGCTATAATTCAAGAGAATGTAGCTGTTTTGTACATTATAACAGGTCTCCTTTTACCAATGCGATACTATATCATACAAGCGTTTACGAAGCAAATCGTGGGAGCCTGTCTCACCCTGTCTAGGTTTCGTTAAACGATAACGCCACAACGAGAAAAAAAGGCTTGTCAAGAAATATTGCATGGTGCCCTAGTCATCTCTTCCACCCGCCAGGCGGCACATCATTGATATCAATTTGATAGCCTAATTAACTGAATTGATCATTAGAGTCACTTTGTATGGCAACTTCCATTTTTTTTTCAGCCGTCGGATTACATTCGCCAAGTAGGCCAGCTGGGAATCCATGGAGGCACCACAACGTTCTTTTCGAGGAACACTGTTGAGAAATGACACCTCAAGTCTGCAGTCAAGTCCACCATTCAATCACATATTTGCAGTGGATCTTGTAGAGACATCTTTTAATGATTACAACCACTGCTGAATCATATTCCTGCCACTCTCGCATTTTGAAACGAGTCACCTTTTTCTTTTTCTTGATCCGATCTGCTAAGGATCCCATTCACCAATAACTCCAGTGTATTTTTAGACAGTCCCTCTGCATCTTGTAACTGCTCCTAAGTCTCTGCCCCGCTGTTACTCCAACTTAGTCCATTTAACCGCCGCAATTTAAGTCTGACCTGTACGGAAGTCAGAGAGCGCTATATCTAATACCTTCTGCATCTTGTGGGGAAACAGGACGAGCTGAGTTAATGCGACAGGAGCGCGTTTTGACCACTCGGTGGAAATGGGGACATGATGTCTAGCTCCACCAACCATGTATTGTGTGTAAGGCCAGCGCCAAACGAATCTTTCCACTGCAACATGAGGTAGTAGAAGAGATAGTATAAGCAGTTACAGTGCTGTTTCCTGTTGGGGAAATTAGGAAGACTACACATCATACATGGCATGGATGGAGGTGGACAAAGAATTTGCTACTGCACTGCCGATCTCCAAACTGCAAAGGAGATATGAGTCCCTTAAGATGCATTTACATCTGCGGCGATCCTATGAAATATACAGGTATCGACTCATTGCAGCTGGTGGATCGTGATTGAAGACGCTTCCACGGACTAATGTAAGGTTTCATCACGTGTACTGTAGAATGACCATATCCAACAGACCATCAAACACACGAGAGGGTTCCTGTATTGCTCCTTGATAGGCAGTTTAAAACATTCTTTTTCTCGGATGTAACACACTCAATCAGTGTACACTGCCATACACTTTGTTTTTCTACCATAACTTAGAGACCCGTGTCAGCTGTTGCTAAACTGACATTAACATTTTTCGATCCTCTGACCCTCACAGAAAACTGAACATTACATGGCATAAACTATACAGCAAGCACAGCACAGGCTCGTAGAGATACAACACACACACGATGTTTCTCATGGGCAAAAATGTGCTTGACGTCGCAAGATATGAAATCTGGAAGAGGTTGCGGTATTTTGATCTTCTAAGTTTACTACACGGTATGGGCTGCTCAGACTTACTGCTAAACCGTTTATGTACATTAGGAAGAGCAGAGAATGCATAACACTTCTTCGGCGAAAGCCGGAAATCTCTTTTATTTTACTCGATAATTTGCTGTTGATTAGTACGCATTGCAATATTTCTGAGCGGAAACCAGAGAGCCAGTTACAGAAGTAGAGTGATACTCCATAGGCACGCAATTTAGTTAGAAGTCTCTTGTGAGGAACGATATAAATCTAGAAATACGGAATCAGTTTGGCATCCCCTGTTGACAACACTCATTACTTCGTGCGAATAAAGAGCTAGTTCTGTTTAACAACAACACTATTTTCTGAATCCGTGTTGGCTGTGTGTCAATAGATAGTTACCTTCGTAGTAAATCAAAATGTTCGAAGGCAGTTTGGGGGTAAGAGAAATTATTTCATAGGTTTTAGTCCGATTTGAAAACGTGGCGTATTGAAACTTCATTTTTATTTAAACGGTTATTTTTCCTAGTTGTTGAACAACATTAACCGATGCAGAGCTATTTTTCACAGTGAGAAATTGGATCACAGGTTCTTTTTCTTTCACCCTAAAAAATCGAAAGAAAACTTTATTTGTCGTTGACTTATATCAGTAACGTACTTTTTAAAGACGTACTGATGTGTAAGTAGTGTCCAGATCCTGAAATATCATTTAAAACGCTCTTAACATAATCAAGACACTTCCAGTAAAGTGTATTACTAACGGGTGGGGCTAGGGGGTGGGGTACTTTGTTAGTATTTAAAATTGCAAATTTCATTACTTACTGTTGACTTTTACTGAGAATATACTATTTAATGAGATATTGATGAGTAAGTGAGGTGCTGAGCCTGAAAATTACAAGTATGAGATTCATCGATGATGACCTACATAATGGGTGAACTTTAACTGAGAAATTTAAAAAACGTTATGGCATCTGGGGGAAGAATTCATTAAGAATAATAAATATTTTCTTTCAAAATTTTAAAATATGAAGTAACTGACTAGATTACAATATATTCGAAAGGCGAGCGTAAGTAGTTCCCCCCCCCCCCCTCACTCCCCCTTTGGGTATTGCGAGGGTTACTAAATTTATTTATTACGACGTTCCATCTACTGTCATGATCAGATAAAAACTTAAAATTAGTAAAACGGAGTAGAGTGTTAGTTACAACAAAAGTAGGTTTTATTGTGACTAACACTGAACAAAATTTTACGAGTTTCAAGTCCCGATCTAATGATGGCATTAGTTGAAACGTCGTAATAAATAATTTATTAAGCGATGTAGACCGTTTTATTGGCAAGAACCCATTACAATAGCAGGCTGATTGAGGGATTTTTCTGTACATAATCAAACACCCTTGCAGTCCCAGCTACGGATTGGTTACATCCTGAATGAGAACTGTGTGGGATGAGTAGCCGCAAGCGAGCGCGCGCGTTTGTGTGTGTGTGTGTGTGTGTGTGTGTGTGTGTGTGTGTGTTTGTGTGTGTACGCCCCAAGCGGACATTGCGGTGCTGAGATTAACCGGCAGTTATCTGCATGACAACGAGACGTGGTCAGGCGTCGAACTGTTCCCTACACTGATGCTCACACAGCTGCTTGTCGTTTTCTCGTGTGTGTAAACCCCCACTTCGGCTGATGTTCGGAAGGTGGTTTAACTTTCACTACTGGTTACATTCATCGAATATCATTAGGCAACAGCGATGTACGTAACTATCACAGTCTGACATACAGGCTGGTCGGTTGATAGTGACCGGGCAAAATATCTCACGAAATAAGCATCAAACGAAAGGACTACAAAGAACGAAACTCGTCTAGCTTGAAGGGGGAAACCAGATGGCGCTATGGTTTTCCCGTTACATGGCGCTACCATAGGTCAAACCGATATCAACTGCGCTTTATTAAATAGGAACCCCCATTTTGTTTTACATATTCGTGTAGTACGTAAAGAAATATGAATGTTTTAGTTGCCGAACTTTTTTCGCTTTGTGATAGATGGCGCTGTAATAGTCACAAACGTATAAGTACGTGGTATCACGTAACATTCCGCCAGTGCGGACGGTATTTGCTTCGTGATACATTACCCGTGTTAAAATGGATCGTTTACTAATTCCGGAAAAGGTCGATACTGTTTTGACGTATGGCTATTGTGATCAAAATGCCCAACGGAGGTGTTCTATGTATGCTGCTCGGTATCTTGGACGACATCATCAAGTGTCCGGACCGTTCGCCGCACAGTTACGTTATTTAAGGAAACAGGAAGTGTTCAGCCACATGTGAAACGTCAACCACGACCTGCAACAAATTATGATGTCCAAGTAGGTGTTTTAGCTGCTGTCACGGCTAATCCGCACATCAGTAGCAGACAAATTGCGCGAGAATCGGGAATCTCAAAAATGTCGGTGTTGAGAATGCTACATCAACATCGATTGCACCCGTACCATATTTCTATCCACCAGGAATTGCATGGCGACGACTTTGTACGTCGTGTACAGTTCTGCCACTAGGCACAAGAGAAATTATGGGACAATGACATATTTTTTGCACGCTTTCAAGGTGGATGACGAAGCCTTATACCAACAGCGGTAACGTAAATTGGCATAATATGCACTCTTGGGCAACGGAAAATCCACGATGGCTGCGAAAAGTAGAACATCAGCGACCTTGGTGGGTAATGTATGGTGCCGCATTATCGGAGGAAAGATAATTGGCCCCCATTTTATCGATGGCAATCTAAATGGTGCAATGTATCCTGATTTCCTATGTAATGTTCTACCGATGTTACTACAAGGTGTTTCACTGCATGACTGAATGGCGATGTACTTCCAACACAATGGATGTCCGGCACATAGCTCGCGTGTGGTTGAAGCGGTAATGAATAGCGTATTTCATGACAGGTGGATTAATCGTTGAAGCACCATACCATGGCCCGCAAGTTCATCGGATCTGACGTCCCCGGATTTCTTTCTATGGGGAAAGTTGAAGGATATTTGCTATCGTGGTCCACCGACAACGCCTGACAACATGCGTCAGCGCATTGTCAATGCTTGTGCGAACCTTACGGAAGGCGAATTACTCGGTGTTGAGAGGAATGTTGTCACACGTATTGACAAATTCACTGAGGTTGATGGACATCATTTTCAGCATTTATTGCATTAATGTGGTATTTACAGGTAATCACACTGTAACAACATGCATTCTCATAAATGATAAGTTCACAAAGGAACAGCTACCACGTTGGAAAAACCGAAAAAAGTGTTCAAACGTACCTACGTTCTGTATCTTAATTTAAAAAACCTACCTGTTACAAACTTCTCGTCTAAAATTGTGAGCCATATGTTTGTGACTATTACAGCGCCATCTGTCACCCAACTAAAACTTTCATATTTCTTTACGTACTACACAAATATGTAATAAAAATGGGGGTGCCTATTTAAAAAAAACGCAGTTGATATCCGTTTGACCTATGGCAGCGCCATCTAGCGGGCCAACCAAAGCGCCATCAGGTTTCCCCCTTCAAGCTAGACAAGTTTCGTTCTTTGTAGTTTTTTCGTTTGACGCTTATTTCGTGAGATATTTGGCCTGGTCACAATAAGTGGACCACCCTGTATAATATTCTAAAATCTTCATTCACTTTTCGATACGCAGATGTGTAGGGCCCTTTCCTTTCTTCTTCATTCTCTACCCCATAAAGGTTAAGCATCGACAAAATGTCAGGAGAGCCAGTACTGGAGAGATGGAGTCCCATTTGGGAAAAACTGGGAAGTCATTTCTAGTTTCGTAGTCTGCTTTACGACCAGTGGATGTTATCTGAAACCGTTTGCCTGAAGTGTGTGGTGGGAGCTATTTTTAATTTAATTCTGGAACGAACAGATAGCCTAGCATAAGTGTAAGGATATTTTGTACGTGCACGCAGAGCAAATTTGAGGACTTCCTCGTCGTAAGGAGGTCAGCATTGTCGCTGGCGATCACAGGCGGTGCAGTTGTCGGCAACGTCATGAAATCAGTTTCTTCTTTTCTCTATTGTTGTTTCACTCTTCACGCCGCATTTATACAGTGCGATCGAACTGGAAACGCTGTTTGTTGTTCTGCTTGTGTAGACTGGTGTGTTCATCCCTTCCCGATGCTCAGTCCAACTTTCAGCTCCGTACTGCCGTCACGTAATTTTTAGTAGCAACTTCAGTGAAGTTGTGTGCTATGAAACTAGAATAGCGGAATTTAGAGTAACTTTTATGACAAGACGTTTTATGTTAAACTTGGGAAATCCGTGAGTGTGGCCTTTGAAAAGTTGAAACAGACCTGTGTTGAGCGATCCATACTGAGAGCACATATTTTTCGCTTGCACATCTCACATGTGGATGGCAGACAACACCTTTAGACCTTCAACTTCAAAAGCCGACGAAAACATCGAACGTGCGTATATTCCTGAGAAATCGGACCGACGTTTAACAATAGCTGTGGTGGGTGACCTTTTAAATTCCACCGTGCACCAAATTTTTTAACTTATGCCTTGTAGCTACAAATAGGGCAGACTTTATCGACAACATTGGTATAGAAACGGTGATTAGCGATCATGATGTCATTATAGCAACTATAGCTACGAAAGTTAATAAATCAGTCCAGAAGGCTAGATGAGTGCTTGTGCCTAGAGTACATAACCAGTTGTTAGCATCTCACTTAGGCAGTGAACTGACATCACTTAGTCCCAGTAAGATGGATGTAGAGGAATTATGGGCAAAGTTTAACCAGATTACAACAATATCAGAAGTTGAGTCCGCCTTGATGCAAAACACCTTGTTATATGTTTAATTTCTTTATTTTCCCAAACTAGTTTCGGCGACAAATATCACCATCGTCAGTGGGCTTTTTTAATCTAGAACATGCAGAGAATAGCATGGTTACACAAACAGAGTGGCACATTATTACATTTTTACTGATCGTTTTTTGAAATATACTTTTTTATACTACCTTATTTATTGCAAGTTACATAATGTTTTTGAGCATTATTTTTGCTGTTTGCAACATATTTACTCCGTGCTTATGTCACCGTTTTTATTCACGAACATCATGTCATCTGCAAACTGTATGAGCGGCTGTTAGTAAACAAATACTGAAGGTGAACTGTGTATATCAGCAATATACTCTTGGGATTGCAGCAGCGTTGTGGAATGCAGTGTAATGAAACTGTTACTTAGCTATTTGTGTACTTACGTTCGTTGGATGGTGTGGAGACGCTTTTATATACACAAAACAAAACTTTCGCACTTTGTTTTGGCTCGCGGGTATTACGCCATCTTGCCGTTCGCGCGTGTCGCGAGAGGTGTATCGCATGTGGCGAGAGAGGCTATGAAAACTGTAGCGCGAATTACGACGACTCCTGTTCTTTATTTATGTCTGTGTGTGTGATGGGGAAGTGGTCCTATTGCGTGTGTGTGCTTGTCTGTTCTGAGTCCTTGGCCAGTTCTCTCATAGCAGTAAAGAGTGTGTTATTGCAAAGTGTTGTGTTTTCGTTTATTACATTTTTCCCTTCGACTATGGCCTTTTGTATATAGTAATTTTCTTCTATTGTTAATTGTTGGTATAGACTGTTGCTGTTTTTCAGAATGTGTAGATCGTTTTCAATATTAGTGGGGTTATGGTTTTTGTTCATTAGATGTTCTGCAAAAGTTGAATGTGTGCTGTCACTCTTTAGAGCTCTCATGTGTTCTGTGTACCTTGTTCGGAAGTTTCTGCTTGTTTGTCCTATGTACTGGGCCTGACAGGAGTTGCAGGTGAGTTGATATATTCCAGCGTTGCTGAATTTGTCTGCGGTTTCTCTGTCTGGTCTTAGTCTTTTCTGAACTGTATTGTTTGTTCTGAATGTTATTGGGATCCCTTGTTTTTTCAATATGTTTCCTATTCTATGTGATATTTTGTTATTGTATGTAAGTGTGTACCATCTCCCTCTATTTGCTGGAGTGGTGTGGTCTGCTGTGTTCAAAAAATGGTTCAAATGGCTCTGAGCACTATGGGACTCAACTGCTGTGGTCATCAGTCCCCTAGAACTTAGAACTACTTAAACCTAACTAACCTAAGGACATCACACACATCCATGCCCGAGGCAGGATTCGAACCTGCGACCGTAGCAGCCGCACGGTTCCGGACTGCGCGCCTAGAACCGCGAGACCACCGCGGCCGGCGGTCTGCTGTGTTGTCTGTGTGTACTGCATGTTTCCGTTTTATCTTGTTGTTGAGTTTGTTTATAATGTCTGTTTTGTAGTCGTTTTCAACAGCAATTTGTTTGATTATATTTAGTTCCTGTGTGTAGTTTTCTGGTTTAAGAGGTGTTCTGTTTATCCTGTGGAGCATGTGTGTGAAACTGGCATATTTATGTACTGTAGGGTGGTTGGATGTGCTATGGATAACAGTGCTTGTGGATGTGGGTTTTCTGTAGACGGAGAATTCATGTTGGTGGTTGTTTCTTGTGATTGTAAGATCCAAGAAATTTAGTGTCTGGTTTTTTTCTATTTCCATTGTGAAGTGGATTTGTGGGTGTACTGTGTTGATGTTACTGTGTAGCTCTTCTATTCTGTTATGTGTTTCATCTACAAGACAGATTATGTCATCCACATATCGATACCAGTAGATTATTTTGTACCCTCCTTGTTTTACAATGTTATTGAATATTGTGTTCTCTATATGGTCCAAGAAGATGTTGGCTAAGGTTCCACTGATGGGGGATCCCATGGGTAGCCCCTCTTGTTGCAAATAGAAGTTGTTGTTAAAAGTGAAGTAGTTTCGTTCTGTGATCAGCCTCAGAATGGATGAGATTTCATTTATTTGTATGTCTGGGAATTTCTTGCATTTTAGCTGTTGTTCTATAATGTTTATAGTTTCTTCTGTGGGGATGTTTGTGTACATGGATGTGATGTCAAAAGATACCAGTTTTGCTGTTGGGGGGATGTTGACATTCTTAATTTTCTCTATTATGTCTCCTGTGTTTTTGAGGCTTCTGTTGTTTGTGTATGTGTATGTTTTCTGTAGGAATGTGTGCATGTGTCTCCCTAGTAAGTAAGATGGGGCTTTTCTGAAGTCAACCACTGGTCTGACTGGGATGAGAGGTTTGTGGACCTTTGGCAGGCTTGTTAAGAGTGGAGCTTTAGGGTTTTTTTGTGTCATTCTTTTTGTCTGGTTCTGTGTCAAGGTGTGTGTGATGTTTTTTAAGAGAGTCTTTTCATTTCTTTGGTATCTTTGTGTTGGGTCACTGGTTAGCTTGCTTATTTTATTCTCTGCCAGAAATTTTTCTTTTTTTCAATGTATTCTGCCTTTGTTATTAACACTAGAGCATTCCCTTTGTCTGCCTTGGTGATGAGAGCATTGTGTTGTTTTAGTTTTCTGTGTATACTGTTAATGGTTTTCTCATCAGCTGTTTTTTTATTTGTGTTTATTGATGGTTTGTTCCTTCTGATGTTTTGTTTCATTTCCTCTGTCACTAATTCTCTTGTTAGGCCTGGGTTGAAGTCTCGAGTGTTAGTTTTTTCATGTTGTCCTATGATGTATTCAGTCTCAGTAATAAGATTTTCTATGGTCTTATGTGTTATGTGGGTGTTCAAATTGTATTTTGGGCCTTTCCCAAGTAGCTGTTGTTCTTCTTTTGTGAGTGTTATGTCAGTAAAATTAATCAAGCGTTCGTGGAATGTGTGTTGTGTGTGTGTCTCGGTTTTGGAGCAGTTTTTGTTCAAGAGTTTATTTAATTTCTGTTCTTGTTTCTGCCATTTCTTTTGCATTATTGACTGTGAGTGGTGATTTATTCTTTCTATTGTGTCATACAGTACTGATGAGCTGGAGATGTGGTTTCCTAATTCTAGGTGTAATTTGTATAAGCTGACATTCAGTTCTTGTTTTTTTGAGTATAGAGAGCTAATTTCATATTTCAGCCAAGCTTTTTCAGCTGTTCGTTTAGCACGCTGTGCTGCAGGTGACATGTTGTTTACATTAATTTTAATATAATTAGGAATGATGTTGTTGGCAGAGCAAATTTTGTTGTACTTGAGGTGATCTGGAGACTTAAGTGCCTAATAAGTCGATAAAGGATGTAGAAGACTCGCCATGGTTTAATAACAATATTCGGAAAATGCTCAGGAAGCAGAAACTGTTGCACTAAAGGTTCAAAAGAGAACGCTCAAATCATGACAGGCAATGCTTAGTAGAGATTTGTGTCTCTGTGAAAAGACTGCGCGAAGCATACAACAATCACCACCGTCGTACCTCAGCAAAAGATCAGGCAAAGAACCTGAGAAAATTGTGATCCTACGTAAAATCGTTAATCGGTTCTCAGACTTCCATGCAGACCCTTGTTCGCCTGTCTGTTGTGGCAGTTGAAGTAGCAAAACGAAGGCCGAAGTTTTAAATTTCACATTCAAGAAATCGTTCAAGCAGGAGATGATGGAAACATACCGTCATTTGACCGTCGAACAGATTCCCATATGAACAACATAGTAATAAGCACCCTGGCATAAAGCAACAACTGAAAGATCTGAATGCAAATAAGTCACCCAGGCCGGATGGAATCGCAGTTCGGTTTTATAAAGAGTACTCTACTGGTTTGGCCCCTTACCTAGTTTACACTTATCGCTAATCTCTCGTCCAGCGCAAAGTCCCTAGCGACTGAAAAAAAGCTTAGGTGACTCCTGTATATAAGAAGGGCAAAAAAACGGACCCGCAAAATTTCAGGCCAATATCCATAACTTTGGTTTGCTGCAGAATTCTTGAAAATATTCTCAAAAAATGGTTCAAATGGCTCTGAGCATTATGGGACTTAACGTGTGAGGTCATCAGTCTCCTAGCGCTTAGAACTACTTAAGCCTAACTAACCTAAGGACATCACACACGTCCATGCCCGAGGCAGGATTCGAACCAGCGACCATAGCAGTCACGCGGTTCCGGACTGTAGCGCCTGGAACCGCTCGGCCGCCGCGGCCGGTGAACATATTGTCAGAAAATAATAAATTTTCTTGCCACCGAGAACCTTATGTCATGGAATTAGCATGGTTTTAGAGAGCATCGTTCGAGCGAAACTCCGCTTGCCCTTTTCTCACCTGATGTACTGCTAGCTACGGATGAAAAGCAACAGGCAGATTCCATATTTCTAGAATTCCGAGGAGCATTTGACACTGTTCCCCATTGATGGCTATTAAAGAAGGTACGAGCATGTGGAATAGATCCACAGATCCGTGAGAGGCTCCAAGACTTTTTAAATTATAGAACTCAGTACGTTGTCGTCGACAAAAAGTGTTCGTCAGAGGCAAAGTTATCGTCAGGAGTGCCCGGTGAAGTGTAATAGGATCGCCGTTGTTCTCCATACATATAAACAATTTGGTGGACAAAGTAGTTAGTAGTCTGAAATTGTTTTCTGATGATAATACAGATGAGTAGGAAAAACAAATCAGTAAAATTCAGATACGGCATTACTTGTGTCCTGCTTGACACTGTCACTTCGTTTAAATATCTGGGCGTAGCGTTACAGAGCGATAGGAAATGTAAAAAGCGAAGGCGAATGGTTGACTTGGGTTTACTGGGAGAATTTTGGGAAAGTTTGGTTCATCTGTAAGGGAGACCGAATATAGGGTGCTGATGTGACATATTCTTGGTTACTGCTCGAGTGTTTGGGATCCGTACCAGGTTGGATTATAGGAAGACAATCCAGAGGTAGTCTGCTACATTTATTATCAGTTGATTCTAACAACACGTAAGTGTTACGGGGGTGTTTCGGGAACACAAACGGGAATCGCTGAAGGGAAGACGCTCTTTTCGAGGAGCACCATTGAAAAAATTTAGAGAACTGGCATTTGAGGCTGACTGCCGAACGATTCTACTGCCACCAACATACACTGCACGTAAGATCTACGAAGAGAAGCTACAAAAATTAGCGCTCATACGCAGCATATAGATAGTCGTTTTCCCCTCTCTCTGTTTGCGAGTGGTACAAGAAATGTAATGACGCGCCTTAGTGTGGCTTGAGGAGTCTATGTAGATGTAGAAATTTTGCACGTGCGAAGGGTGTGTGCCAAAACGGTGCCGAAGATCCTCACAGCCGAATAGAAGGACAAACAAAGAAACGAGTGCCTTGATCTTCTGGAGAGGACTGCCAACGACCAAGAATGGTTCGGGCGTGTGATCACAGGATTTTTGAGTACTACCCTGTGCCAAAACAAAGTAAGGGGTGGCTTCCTGCGACATTTACTCTGCCGAAAAAAATTCGAATGAGTAAATTAAAGATCAAAACAATAGTGATTTTGTTTTGGCCAGAAGCGGTATTGTGCATAGAGAATTTATTCCCCAGTGACAAACTGTCAACCAAGTTTTTTACAACGATGTTTTTGAACGACTCAGGAAAAGGGTGAGTCGAGCGAGACGGACCCTGCACACAAATGGATGCTGCATCGTGACTGTGCTCCCATGTCCGCACACTACCTCGTCCGTCACGGAATTTTCGTCCTCGAAAGACATTCCCGTTACTCCGAGACCCCCATTCACCTGACTGAGACCTTGAAATTTTTTTCTTTTCCCACAATTGAAACATATCTTAAAAGGACGGCGTTTTGTGTCTTTAGATAACATTCAAAAGAATGTGGCCGACGTGTTACAGGCCAAACAACTGAAGCTTTTCATCGCTGCAACCAACACTGGGAACAACGATTTCGCCGACGTACAGCTGCCAAAGGGAACTACTTTGAAGAAGACAATACTGTTGCTTGGAAAAAAATTCGTAGATAAAAAATCAGTCTCATTATTTTTCTCCTCAAATCTCTCAGTAGAGGAAAGGCCACTGACCTGATAGGACACCAATACTATTCTACATATACCCGGAAGAGCTAGTCTCTCTTCTCACAGCTGTGTGCAGTAGATCTCTGGAGGAGCAGAGCGCTCCTCCTAATATTCGGAAAGAACGACAGATTATTCTTGTTTTCAATAAGGGTTGTCGGAAAACGCACGAAGCTATAGCATATACCTCTGACGTAGGCCGTTTCTAGAATTTTGAAACATGTTTTATACTCGTATATTATGACATTTCTGGAGACGTAATCTCGTCTGCACGAATCACCGTGGTCTCTGAAAACAACGATCGAGTGAAACCCAGATCAGTCTGTTCTTCCACGAGACCCAGAAAGCAGTAGGATACAGGCGCCCAGGTAGATGCCGTGTTCTTTGACGTCCGGAAGACATTCGATGCAGTTCCGCACAGCTGCCTAACGAACAAAATACGAGCATACCCAATTTCATACCTACTGTGTCACTGGACTAAAGAGTTTTCAGCAAACAGAACACAGCATGTCATTCCGAAAGGAGAGTAGTCCATAGACTTAAAAGTAACTTCGGGCATGCCCCAGGAAAGTGTTATAGGACCTTTACTTTCCGCAATATACTCGTATATAAATCACTAATAGACAACGTCGCAAAAAAATTGGTTCAAATGGCTCTGAGCACTATGGGACTTAACATCTGAGGTCATCAATCTCCTAGAACTTAGAACTACTTAAACCTAACTAAGCTAAGGACACCACAAACATCCATGCCCGAGGCAGGGTTCGAACCTGCGACCGTAGCGGTCGCGCGGTACCAGGCTCAAGCGCCTAGAATCGCTCGGCCACTCATGCCGACTAACGTCACAAGGTCCAGGAGACTTTTCGCTAGAAAACTGTAGCCAGATGCACGGAGGATTGAGGCTTCGTTCAGGCAGTGGCAACTGACACTCATCATAAACAGATTTAACGTAGTTCATACACACAGACAGAAAGATCCATTGCTGTACAATTATACCATTGTAGCTCAATCAGCAGAATAATTACTTACATAAAATATCTAGGAGTACGCAGTTTCAAGTGGAATAACCACATAAAATTAATCGCGCGTAAAACAGACTGAGATTCATTGCAAGGGGACGTATTCCATGAATACAGGGGGTAGCTTGCAAAACCCCCATTTGGACAATACCTGAATACTGCTCGGCAGTGTGGGAGCCACACAAAATGGAACTGGCAGAGGAATTAGAGAAGATCCAAAGAAGAGCAGCACGTTTCATTACAGATTCATTTAGTAAGCGTGAGATGCTCAGTAAGCTCGAGTGGCAGACGCTGCAGGAGAGGTGTTCTGGTTCACGGTGGTCTGTACTGTTCTCCGAAAGCGTACGCTGCTAGGAATGTTAATCAAAATATTGCTTCCTCCTCTCGCAAAAATACCACAGAGATAAAATTAAAGTTGTTCGAGCTATCATAGAAAGTTGTCAGCAATGGTTCTCCCGCAATCCATTCGTGACTGGAACAGGAAAAGAAGGAAGTGACACTGGTACACGAAGTAGCCTCCGCCACATACCTATACATGACTTGAGTAGAACATACGTAGATAAAGATGAAGATATCGAAAATGATATGTCCGGAAACCAGTACCTGGTGAGGCATCGGTTCTTGAAGATCCACAGTTCACAGCCTGTATTTTATTTACGGATGAGGTAGGATTCACAAGAAATTGCATATAAAGTACAACAACACATACGTGTGGGCAGATGGAAAACCTAGAGAAATCATAGTGCTAAGGCATTAAGATCGCTTCAGTATCAATGTCTGTGCAGTTTGTCGGCGACAGGCTCATAGGGGCACGCACTCTAACAAGCAGATTAACAGCTGCTGTGTATCACCGATGTCTGTGAGATGCGTTACCAGTGGTAAAGATGACGTTGCATTGCAGAAAGACAACTGCGGTTTGTACACGAAGGGGCCCCACCTCTTTCTCTACGGATCGCGCGATAGTACTTCACCGCAATTGCTCCAGGAGGTCCAGTGTCGCGGTCTCCCCATTCACCAGATCCGAATCCGCTGAATTTCTGACTACGGGAAGTTAAAGGCAGTGATTTCTGCCCAACCCATCTACAGCTTGCAGACGGAACAGGAGCGCGTGACCAGTGCGTGTGATTAACTCCGAATGAAACCAGGGATGTTTGAAAGAGTGTGGGTTTCAATGTGAAGAAAGGCAGAGGGATCTGTCAGGATGCTCGGTAACCACATGCTAGTGGGAACGACGGGATAGATTGGATCTTATTTCAACAGTTGTTGATTTCCGGACCTACCGTTATAGAAACATTTCTTCTAGTTTTGACCAGTAGTATCTCATGTAGGAATATGTGACAGTTTTTAAAAATTCTTATACTATTCAGCCACATTAATGTGACCACCGACATCAGCGTGTAATAAGCACTTGTGGATGGCAGGTGGCAGAGCACTAGCAGTGGAGAGTACACAGAACGTGTTGGAGGGAGACGAAAACAGTGCAGTCGTCGTAATGTGGAAACGGAGCAATTTATCTGACGCCCGAAAGGACGACTAGTAGCGCTATCCAAAACTGGCGTCGAGGCAACTATGGTGTATGCAATAATTACACATTTTTGCCTCCAGGACAGTGATGAACTTGAATATTAAATTATTATTCGTTGTTTCTTGTTTCCTTGTTATTTTTCTCTTCCCAAAGCCTCCTCACTCTTTGTCTGTGCTCCTATTCCGTCCTTTCATTCACTTTAAACTTCGTATTCAAAATTTAGTTTTTGAATGTGTCTCTTTCATTTATCATTTCAGTCCTGATCCCTGCTTGTTTTAGGTCTTCTTTTTCTTGAAACAAAACTTTTTTTATTTAACTGTTTACTACATCCAAAATCCTCTTTGGCAGTCTGTTGTTCTTCATTCTATGTATGTGTCCATAGAATGTTAGTTGGAGTTCTTTATCATGTCTGGGAGCCTGTCTGTGTGTTCATATAATTCTTTGGTTGGTCTCTTCATCCATAACCCCTCTCTGTCTACTGTTCCAAAAAAATTTCTCTGGATCTTACGTTCTGTTTTCTTTCTGTCTCCGTGATGCTTGATGCTCCGATTATGGTCGTTTCTGGTAGTACACCTGTACCGTAGTGCCTGAATTTAGCCTGTCTTGAAATAATATTTCTTTTATAGTAGTGCGTCCACGTCAGCTTATGTGGTTTCTGAGTTTTTTTCTGTTCCTTGCAGTTCGGATGCCTTGTTTGATCCTCATGTTTGTATATATTCCCAAAGACAACTGAATTTTTCCACTGTGTTAAACTTTCCATCTTTTGGGTACATGGCTTGGTTGTTGTTGTTCTTCCTTTTCATGTATTACGTCTCCTCACACGATATCTGTGCACATATTTTCATAGACTTCATGTATCTATTCCAGTGCTCCTTGTGCTTCTTGTCTATTGTTGATGAATGTTGCAAGGTTATGTGCAAAAGCCAGGCATTTTATGATCGTCTTATTTGCACATGTTCTCCCATAGCTGAATTCCTTGTACTTTTTCTTCCCATTGTTCGATAATTTTATTCAAGACAATGTTGAATAACAGCGGTGAGAGACCATCTCATTGTCTGACCCCTGTATGTATCTGGAATGAGTCTGACATTACTCCTACTAATTTTCTTTTCGTATCAGTGTCCTAGTTTTCCTGTATGTTCCATATTTTTCTAATGTGTCAAAGAGGATCTGCCTGTCTATGGAGTCGTAAGCCTTCTTGAAGTTCACAAATGTGAGTACAGTGTTGCTCATCTGTCTGACCTTCAGGAGCATTCGCAAGTACCAATGTTGTTCAGTACAGGATCTTGCTTTTCGAAAGCCTCCTTGGTATTCACCTATCTTTGTATCAGCTTATGGTTCTACTACATTGAGTAATGCGTTGGAGACAATTTTGTACGTGACTGGCAATAATGAGATACCTCTATAGATATTAGGATCTGTCTTGTCGCCCGTTTAGTGGAGTAGGTGAATCAACACACATATTCACTCCTGTGGAATTTTCTCTGTATTCCATATTTCTGTGAGAATTTCATGGATTTTCAATTGCAATGTTTTGCTCTTTGAGTACGAGAACTTGGAACTAATGGCGTCTTCTCCTGGGGCTCTGTTGTTTTTTAGTTGTTTTATAATTTATTCTACCTCTGTTATTGAAGGCGGTTTTGAATCAGGATTTGGTATTGTTCTCTTGAAGAGTATTTTTGCTTTAAGCTTCTAGCAATTGAGCAGTTTAGCAAAATAGTTTTTTTAGAATTTTGCAGTTTTCTAGAGTATTTGTTTCCAGAGGTCTGTCTGCTCTTTTGATGCAAATATTTGGAAGCTGATAAACCTTCATACCTTCTCTCAAAATTCTGTAGAAATTTCTCATGTTATTTCTCTTGAACTCTTCCTCGATTTCATGTAGTCTATTTTTGTCATATGTCCTTTTCACTCTTGTAATACCTTTCGAGGATTGTTTCTGGATTTTGTGGAAATCTTGCCAAGTCTGTTTTATTCTGTTGCTGCCAAACTTCTTCCTCGTCTGGACTCTACGTTCAATGACCTGATCACAAGTTGCATTCCACCATCTATGTTTTCGTTTTCCAGGAGGCTGACCCCATTCTGAATCGTCATCGTGAGGTCTGTCCAATTTTCTGTTGAACTTTGATTAATTACTTCAACAATTTTGTCTTCATTTGCCTTAAGATATTATTTGGTCTTACATTTTACCTCTGTGTTGCCTTTCAGTTTCATGGAATTGGCGTAATTTTCATTTGTATCTAGTGATGGTCGGACTCGAAGAATCCTTTGCATGTCCTCATATTGAGCATGTCGCTTTTATTTTTGCTTGTGATGGCTATGTGATCTATTTGAAGTTCTCCCCACACGTTTTTGGACGTTTACCGTGTTGTGACTTTTCGTTTTGGCTTTTGAAATTGCGTTGACATACTTTTAATCATATATATATATATATATATATATATATATATATATATATATATATATATATATATATATATATATAAAAGTCAGTATAAATTTGAAAACTTAATAATCCACGGTTTAATGTAGATAGAGATGTAAAAATTGACACACATGCTTGGAATGACATGGGGTTTTATTAGAACCAAAAAGAACCAAATTTCACAAAAGTCCGATAGATGGCGCTGGACAGCATAACTGCTACCGTGACGGGTGAGAGGTACGCCGATATGTTACGGAATCGCATCATCCGCAGCCTGGCTGATAAACACCTGCTGGAACGTACGATGTTTATGCAGGATGGAACTCCACCCCATATTGCTAGACGCGTGAAAGATCTCTTGTGTGCGTCGTTTGGTGATAAAATTCCAATAAAACTGTCGTATAAACACACAAATACTAATATAAGCATTTGTAAAGTCTCTAAACTGCAAATAATCATTGGGATTTTGTTTAAAGACAACTTCAGAACCAATTCTGTATCCTTCTGTTTGTATCATTCCTCATGTTCCAATGGCTAGGGTAACGTGGTTATGTTATAATTTCTGTACTTCTTATGTTAATAATATAAACCTGAAAGAAATTATGCTTTTATTTGATATGATTATGATTCCTTTTCATAGCACTGAGTTTGAAATACTTTTCTAGCTTTTTTGCGACTGTGAACAACGAGTCAATCTAGACGATGCTGATGTTGTGGTGTTACTGATCGGCTGCCATTGGTGTAGCCTTAAATGCACATCACATGATCAATAATAGAACTTGTATTTACTCAAAATTTATCACATGAAATCCAATGCCTTATAAAGAATCACTGCATTGGAAAGCCCATAGAGAAATAAAGATCCAAGTTCATGCATCACACTGTTAGCAAAAAGTCAGCACTCACTGCTTACGCCGATTTTTCCCTTAGCTCACATCATTAAGATAATTCCGTTTTCTCTTGTTGCTGATAATCAACATTTTACCTTTTAATTCAAGAGAAAGAGGAATTATAAAGGCGATCTTGTCAGAACTTGATTACAATTTACATTGCCTGTTTTCACGTTTCATTTCCAAACCACTCAAGGAGGTAAGACAGTATGGAATAAATATTAAAGAACAACCAAATGGAAGAATATATAATAAAAGGAATTAATTTACGAAAGGAAAAAGGGAACTGTTATCCAGACTCTATATTATGTCACTACTCAAGAGAAGGACAACCGTATTTTTTCGCTTATCTTTCACGTGCATGCAGCATTTAACAGTGAAATCTTCGTCTATAAAAAAACCTTCAGGTAATATAATTTTTTCCTATTTATTGATTTTTAGTTGTTCTGCTGACTTTCAGTGAGCAATGGAGAAGTTACACCATATTTTTGTATACACTCTTAGTCACTGATTCAGATAAGGACAAATGTTACGCCCTATTACCAGGTGGATGGTTTTGTTGATCATAAGTTATTCAATATTCTTTTAAAGACTTTTTCCTTACATTTTGTGTTATAGTAAAAAATACGAAAAATTATTAAAAGCCGGCCGCGGTGACCGTGCGGTTCAAGGGCGCTCCAGTCCGGAACCACGCGACTGCTACGGTCGCAGGTTCGAATCCTGCCTCGGGCATGGATGTGTGTGATGTCATTAGGTTAGTTAGGTTTAAGTAGTTCTAAGTTCTAGGATACTGATGACCTCAGATGTTAAGTCCCATAGTGCTCAGAGCCAATTGAACCAATTTGATCATTAAAACGACTACAGAAGAAAACTGTAACGCGGAGTTTAACAAGGTACAAAGCGAATTCAGTTTTCAGGCAATGGAGAAAAGGATAAAAGGTCTTATATTGAACAACAAAAGAACTTTACAACACATTCGCATAATCAGAAATACTATCCAGTGTTTCAATAAAACTGCCTACAAATCTCAACAATTTGTAAGTGGAGTGTAAAGTCTTAATAAGTCAAGTTTTACAACTGAAAAAACGTATAAAGGTCTCCTGTTAACCATATTTTCTTTGTCCAAGGAACAAAAACAATTAAAATATACTGTAGAAGAATTAGAAAACATAGTCAACGGATCTTTGGAAGAGCAGGGAGCTAAAGTATAGAAACAGTTTAATGATCAGTGCAGGTTCATTGGCGGTGACTTTTCACAATGGCATTTGTACAGGATGAAGAACTTAGAAGCAAACTCCATTCAGAATTAGACTGTATGATAAATGAATTGACCACAGCCGCATTGTCCAATGGGACAACTCTGGTGATTCAATTAGGTCATAATTAGCACAGATAAAATCTGTGATTCTTCAACTTCTCCCGGCGTATTTCTTGCTCGAACAGTCCACGGGTGTACTGCCGGTCCATAGTGTCCAACGGGCACAATGTTTCGGCGATCACACATGTCGCCATCGTCAGGTGCGCTGACGAACTGAGCTCCCGAGGGCTGACGGCCGTCCTAAATCCCCTTGCCCCGCGAGGCGTTCTCTCCGCAGTCCGCGCCCGCGGCCAAGCGTCGGCGTTCGCTGAGAGGCTGGCGTCGGCGTCTGTGGTGGCGTCGATGTAACTGCCTCGTCCGCTCTGGTCGCTCGTTCGTTTTCTTTGCTGAGCCTCTTTTTAATTAGACTCAGTGCTGGTTCCCATGCCTTGCTGAGGTTATAGCCGCAATCGCTGTTGATGAGTCCGTCCCTGGTACGAATCTCGATAGCCTCTCTAACGACGCTGTCCCAGTATTTAGATGTCTGTGCCAAGACCCCGGTATGTTGGTAGTCCATTTCGTGATTTTCGGACAAACAGTGCTCTGCGACTGCCGACTTGGGGTACATAAGTGGAGTGTGCCTCTGACGTTCCCGGCAACGATCTTCGATGGTGCGCACTGTCTGTCCAATGTAAGTCGTCCCACACTCACAGGGAATCTGGTATACCTCGGCCCTCCGCAAACCGAGATCGTCTTTGACACTTCCCAATGAAGCTCGTGTTTTATTGGGCAGGAGAAAGACAGTTCCTACTCGGTGTTTCCTCAATATCCGTCCTATTTTCCCCGGTAGTGCGCCAGTATACGGTATATTGGCGGTGGCTGTCTCTTCCTCCGTGACTTCTTCCGTCTCCACACGCTACACTATAAAGGTGGGGCGGAGAGCGCGTTTGATCTGCCATTCCTAGTACCCGTTTCTCCGAAATACAGTTTTGAGGTGTTCCATCTCATAGATAAAATAGATAAAATCTACTTCAAGTAAAGATTTGCTAGAATCGCGTGACCAAGTTACAATGCGAATCAAAGCGTACAATAGGAACTGTTTGTAGTGAGAGGAATGGTTCATGGTACCTACCAACTGCTAATAAAACATGTGAAAGTTACAACAATCTTTATGTGCATCACACAACGTACAGCAACAAAATTACCAGACTGTATACCGTACGAAGTATGGGTCACACCTTCATTAGCCTGTATTCCACTTAAAGATAGTTTACTTAAGCACACATAATTCCAGGTATTTTTGTAAGATAAACGTACTCACATCCAGCTGTGATCCTGAAGGCTTTCGAAGCTGTGCTACTTAAATCCTGGAGTGAATAGCAAAAGATTAACTTCACAACAGGCTATATGCAGTGTGATGGGGCGCCTTACGCAGCTCAAAAGGCACAATATTGCCTAAGTAAAAACAATTTGAAATTTTTATCTAAATACTGGTCACGATATCTCTTGAACTCACTAATCAGGCACTCAGTCTTGAAGTATATCAAACTAAACACGGTAGTTCCCGCATATATTTTAAGAAATATTTAGACATTTTATCCTATTAATCTATTATATTCCTAGTGTTGGTTAATCTTACTGTCATTTTATAGGTTTTTATGTTTTTCCTTTTTCGTTTTTCTCTTATTGTTGTTCTTTAAACCCTTTTATATGGCCATTTGTCATCTTTTTTTTGGGGGGGGGGGGTAGACATTGCAGGACAACTCACGACCCTCCATGCAACAATCTAGTATCATAAACACTACACTACGGCGACTGCGCTACTCGGCTTCTGCGACACTGCACCCTCCTTAGGAGAACAGCGTCTCGGCGTTACGTCCTCCTAGTCCAGGAACCAGTCACCGGTCCTGCATACTCCGACTCCCGATGACTGATGTTCGCCATGGCGGTGATCTTCTTAGAACTTCCGTTGTCGCCACGTTCTTCGGTACCTTTCTGCTCGTTGCCTTTCGCTGGAGCTTCGAATTTACCCTAGGTTGCAGGATCCTTATAGAGCTTCATTCGAAGGACGTGGATCGTGTCTCTGATCTTTCGTCGTCTTGTGTCGGGATCGGAATCTTCAACTTCATAAGTAACATCAGACAACTGTCTTACAACCTTATAAGGTTCTAAGTAGCGCCTGAGGACTTTCTCAGAGTGATCAACTTTCCTAACAGGAGTGAAGATCCAGACGAGGTCACGAGGCTGGTAGACAACAGGGCGGTGGATCGCGTCATACTTTCGGCGACCGCTTTCTTGAGACTGCAGCGTGCGGAGTCGAGGTAACTGCCGAGCTTCCTCAGCTCTCGTTAGCCCACATAGTCGTCGTCCACGTCATCAGGATGGTAACGAAAGATCAGTGTCCATCGTCGTCGTTGCCTCACGTCCATGCTCCAGGAAAAATGGCCTAAATCCTGTGGTGTCTTCTTTGGCGGTGTTGTCGGCAAACGTCACGAAAGGAAGCACCTTGTCCCAATTGCTCTCCTCAACATTGACAAACATTGACAGCATGTCGGCCAAGGTAGTATTAAGGCGTTCAGTAAGCCCGTTAGTTAGCGGATGGTAGGCAGTCGTCATGTGATGACTTTCCCTTGATTCGTAATTAACGACCTTGGGGCACCGTGTTTTAATACAATGTCTTCCACGATGAATTTGGCTACCTCGGATGCTTCGGCTATTTTCACGGCTTTTGTAATGGCATAGCGTGTCAGACCATCAGTGTAAACAATAATCCATCTATTGCCATTAGCAGACGTTGGAAATCGTCCGAGGATGTCAAGCCCAACACAATGGAAAGACGTTTCGCCTGGTGGAATTGGTATGAGTCGGCCAGGTGGGTTCTGGGGTACTGCCATTCTCCTCTGGCACACTCGGCAGTGCGACACATAGTGACGGACGCTCCTAAATAAACCTGGCCAGAAAAATCTCTTGCGGATTCTATCGTATGTCTTAATAAATCCTAAATGTCCGGCCTCAGGTGTGTCATGAAATTTCTGTAGAACATCTAAGCGCATGTGTTTAGGAATCATCGGTAGCCATCTCTTTCCAAACTGATCGAAGTTTTTCTTCCAAAGTAATCCATTAACTTCCTTAAATTGTCCTTTCACATCCTCTGACCGATTTAAGGCAAGCAGAATTTGAGATATCGTGGACTCCTTCTTCTGCTCAACAGAGAGATCCTGGAGTGCAGCGAGACAGTCACTATCTTCATCAAAGTGTTGATGATCTTGTACAGGGTTTCTTGAGAGACAGTCGGAATCTTGGTGTTTCCTTCCACTTTTGTACACTATGGTAATGTCATACTCTTGAAGAGGTAATGCACATCTGGCAAGTCGTCCTGTTGGATCCTTAAGGCCTGTCAACCAACAAAGTGAATGATGGTCTGTAACAACTGTGATGGACTTCGAAAGAGATACTGTCGAAATTTGCACATGGCCCAGATCACAGCAAAACATTCTCTTTCTGCAGTTAAATAGTTTCTCTCGGTTTTTGTAAGTGTCCTTTTCCATCCGAAATCTGCACCAGAACAACACCGATCCCATACCCACTGGCATCTGTGTGTAGTTCTGTGGGTGCTCTCTCATCATACAGACCAAGTACAGGGTCAGTCGTCAGAGCTTTTCGCAGCGCATCGAAAGAATCTTGTTGAGCACTACCCTAGATAAATTCAGCATAGGCTTTTAACAACTCTTGGAGTGGCCTGGCTTGATACAAAAGTCTTTGGTAAAACGATGGTAATAAGAACACAATCCGAGGAACCTTCTCACACCTCTAATACTTTTAGGAATAGGATATTCCGTTATAGATCTCACCTTTTCTGGGTCTGGCCGCACACCTTCGTTTGACACAAGGTGCCCTAGTATTTTGATTTCTTTTGCTCCAAAGAGACACTTTCTTGGATTAAGTTTCAGTCCGGCTTTTTGGAGACACTTAAGAACGGTCCTCAGTCCTTTTATATGTTCATCAAATGTGTCTGAGAACAATATAATGCCATCTAAATAACAAAGACACATTGTCTACTTCAGGTGCCTTAGAAAATTATCCAACATTCGTTCAAAAGTTGTTGGTGCATTACACAAACCAAACGGCATTACCTTAAACTCATACGGGCCCTCAGAGATGATGAATGCAGTTTTCTCACGATCAGCTTCATCTACTTCGATCTGCCAGTATCCTGAGTACATGTCCGTGGCTGAGATAAACTTAGCCTCTTTCAGACAATCTAGTGGATGGTCAGTTCGTGGAAGAGGGTAAACGTCCTTTTTAGTTATTTTAATAAGCTTGTTGTAATCAACACAAAAGTGCCAACTGCCGTCCTTCTTTCTGACGAGAACCACTGGTGATCACCATGGGCTCTGCGGAGGCTGAATGATGTCATTCTTCATCATTTTCTCTACCTCGTCTCGAATCATTCTACGTTCCGTTGCAAACACACGGTATGCTCTCTGGCTTATTGGTTAATGGTCTCCAGTGCTAATGCGATGCTTCTAATTTGCTCTTCACCTGCAGATGAGGCATTCAGTGAGCTTTTGAATAATGGCAAGTTCCTTAGTGAGATCTGGTGACAGTCGAGCTAGAAGATCTTGTCTCGTAGTGGTAGCGCTAATTTCACCCACAGTCTCTGCATGGGAGATTTCTATGGCGCTCGGTTGTTCTGCAATAAACGTCTCAGCGTTTGCTACGCACATGCGTCTTGGAAGGATCTGCGGTTCTCGGCGACAGTTGACTATCCACAATTCACCGACTCAGTTCTTAAACGAGACGACAGAGGCTGGAATGACCAAGTTATTCTTCAGTGCTGTGCTTCTCTTACATTCCACTACAAGATCCCTGTGTTGATGCATCGCATGACACATGACAGTTACCTTTCTAGCGATGACTGCCGGAATGATCACTTCATCCAGCACACATAGTCTCCACACACTCGGATGCGCATCTTCCTGTCCACAGTATCTTATCTCGTCTAGCATAATCTTGGAGCGCCCACAGAGAATCTTTCAAAAAGTCCCGTGCGAGAATGACGTCATGAATACACTCTTGTAAGACGATGAATTCTAAGGGCTGTGTATGGCCACTTATATCCACACGAATGACACATCTTCCTGTAGGTTTTACATATTTCCCGCTAGCCACCTTCGGCAGAGATGTTTTGTCGTCGACGAATACGGTTTTCTGCAACTGGCGACGGTACTTCTCCGAAATGACTGAATATGATGCTCTAGAGTCCACAAGAGCCATCCGTGATGATATCGACGTAGTTTCCTCTCATTTTTGTAGTGATCGATGGCGGAGGATTTTTCTCTTCGGCGGCCTCACCTCCAAGGAAGGTCGCACCCCTTAGTTTTCCAGGTTGCGGTGGCTATGTGATCGGCTGGAGCTTCTAAACGGCGATGGAGACCTCGACCCGTGTGTTGGGGAGCGTCCTGTCCAGCAGCTAGCTTGTGGCGATAGTGACCTAAGTCGTCCTGCACCCACATCTTCTTGTTCATCTTCGTCGTTCCGGAGTTGGCGTCGGCTAATATCGGTCTGCTGTCTTCTGGTGCGGACGCCATCAAATACCCGCCGCCTTTCTCGACAGCAGCGCACCACATGTCCCGGTCGTCCGCAGTGGAAACATACTGGTTGGTTACCCTGGCCCCTCCAGACGTCAGTCTTCCTTGATGCTGTCACAGGTTTCTCACGCGGCAGCTTAGGAACGCAACTCCGGCTGGGCCTCGACCTTTTCACCGTTTTAAAGGGAAATGAAGGACGAGAGATTGGGTTCAATGTCTGTTCCACTTATTCCGTTATGACCTATTGAAACGTCTCAGTTTTTCGCTCGCCGTGCAATCCCATTGCCTTCTGAACTTCCTCTCTTACTATCTGACGAAGAACACTTTGAAATCAGTTTCTTCCTCCATCACAGACGTCAATACGACGTTTGGAAGCCGTTCAAACTTCTTGCGTATAATTCTTTTTTGATGCATTGTCTCGATATACTGGCACCATTTTATGAAGTCATCTGCTTTCTAAACCTCTTTCAGGAGTGGGGCTTTATAAATGACCTCAGCAACACCTTTCATGAAATGTGCAACTTTATCTTCCTCCTTCATTCGAGGATCCACTATTTGACACAGCTCCAAGACTTATTAAATGTAGGATGGTGTCGTTTCTCCTGGACGCTGTGCCCTGCACTTTACTTTATCTTCAGCCCTGCACTTTTGTCGTTATGTGTCGGAGAAATATTTGCGCAGTTCCGCCTGGAATACTCCCCAGGTTGGCAACTTCTCTTCGTTGTTCTCATACCACTGCTTGGCAGTGCCCTCGAAGTAGAAAAATACGATAGCCACACACACGGTGTCATCCGATTGGTTAAATTTCGCTATACGCTCATATACCTTCAGCCACTTGTTTGGATCTTGGCCATCGTCAGCAGAGAACCCGGAAGTATGTCCCATGTAGTGGCACACAGCTGTTGTCATAGTGATGTCCTATTCTTCTTCTTCTGTCTCAGATAGATTGCGATCTGTTGAATATGGCTTGAACTCGAGTTTCTCGCCATCTGAGCAGTGGCTCTGTCGTGGCCTGATGGGAGCCACTGTGTCGTCGATAACATGCGCTATCACAAGTTCCAATACTCAGCGTCTCCACGCGAATAATGTCACGTAGAGAAAGGTGTAAGTAGATGAATGACGAACTTCAATTTGATTTAACGAAGGTTTATTCAGCTCTTGCACGTCCCAGAGCGCGGAACGAACTGCCTCCATCCAGAGCACATACGCTATACTGTATATACAGCTAAACAACATTCCAGTACAATTATTCTTGCCATTTGTGGATACTTCTAGAATGTACTCGAATCGAATAGAGAAATTAGAATGTTTCAGTTCAGGTGAGTTTTGAACTAAGGACCTTCGATGTAACAATCTAGTATCACAACCACTACACTATGGGTACCGCCCTACTCGACTTCTTCTGTGACAATATGTATTTGACATAAAAAAGAGGTCTAACAAATACGAAATATATCATATGGACATGATGCAACATGACATGTTTTGCACAAAATTTTACTCCATCCTGTGGGTGAGAGGAGAGGTTGTTACCCAAGAAATAAAATGAATGCTTCACTGAAATGTCATTGAACCATCTCACTCCCCACACGGTAGTCAATTTCTAGGACATATTATATCCCCTTCAGGAATAACGCCTGATCCTAGTAAGTTAACTGCAATAAAGAATTTTCTAGCCCCTAGGACAAGCAGTAGCTAAAATTAGCTAAAGACATTCATCAATGTCTGTTCGTTTTTTTCGTTTTGTTCCTGATCAGTTGCTCAGTAGTCCAATACTATTAAGTTCACTAAAGAAAACCGTAATAAAATATTGGACCGACCACGTTTGAGTCACATTCTGATGGTATGAAAACGGTATTAGTGGATTCTGAAAGCCTGTGTCACCTCAACAAGAATTTGGATTTTTGTACTGCGACAGACACGTCTTCGTCTGGACTTGAAGCATTCTTTATCGAATGCTTCATAAAAACAACAGAGTTGAAGTTAACATTATTACTTTTGCAAGTACAATACTTTCATAATGTGAGTGTACATGTTCAGCTCCTGTGGTGTAAAGTCTACCCATAATAAGAGCGTTCATGGAACTTAACTACTACATTTATGGTAAACAGATTAAAGAATTTTTTTGTTGACATGTAAGTTACTCTATGCTAGACTCGCAAAGTGAACAGCATTCCTTCAGGAATATAGTTTTGAAACAATGCACATGAAAGGTATGGATGATGTAGTAGTAGATCTCCTGTCATGTCTACCATAAGGTATAACTTAATTTACAGATTTATCTGAACAAATCAATGATTTCTGTAACTTTTAATGAAAGACGCTCAATGAAGGCAATGCTATCTAAATATGTGTGCTAACATGGTCACTTAACAAGATGCAGATCCTATGTGGAAAAAACTAAAGGACGTTACTCACCCAAAATTGATCTGAAACACTCTTACAACACTGCAAATTACAGAATAACATACTGTTTTATAAACATAATCCTCAAAACAATAACTGGTGTGTGGGTATACCTAATACTTGAGAAACTCTTTAATGTGGCATAAGCATTATTTTTAGTGACACTATAATGCAACAAAGTGCCAGAGAAAGCTAAACCTTTATTTTATTTTTCCGAATACGTGAATATATGTGAAACATTTTTCCAAAACGTGTGTTATTTCTCAAAAAAACAAAACCTTTAAATATGTGTTTTTACAAAAATCTACATTCTGTGTCACCAACACAACATTCACAAATGGTATCTGTCACTGTTGGTGGTCCAGTATTCAGTGAACGAGGTGGAGTTAACTACTTACTTACACTTTGTGACTTTTTTCAAATATGGCTAACTATATGCCACAAAAGTGACAGCAGGACCTGCCATCATCAGAAGAATTCTTAGACACTACATACTGACAGTTGGCAAGCCTACTGCAGTCCTAACAATGCGTCATAATTCATGTGCAAAAACGGAAGGGCCTCTTACAATACTGCATCATCAAATGCGTTATGATATCAAAATTTCATCCATGAAGTAACCCTGTTACGTGTATTATCTGAGACTTTAAACGATTTGTAAGCACATACACAAATACATGACTTTATCGAACCTTTTGAACAAGTAAATAATTTTCCAATTTACACAGAGTGTTATACACTTTCAGATCTACTAACTGACAGTAAAGCAGAGAACAATTGGATAAATTCATTGCTGCACCTTGTAACACCACCATAAGATATTATGTTTTTTTCTTTCGATTAATTATGCTTTGCATAAAGTGTATTTTCTTTAATATGTATTCTTTGATATGTTGTACTATGTTTTCTCTTTACTGACTAGTTGCTTTGATTGTATTCAGAAGTGGATGATTTTAGTTAAATAATTTTGTATTGATTTATTAATGATGGTAAATGCAAGGTTTGCTTAAAATGTTTACTTGCTACTTTGTAACTGCTGATCCACACTTATGGCTCTTGTTTCATGTTATGGTAAAAGATGGAGTGGTTCCCCTGTAAAACGGAACTTATTTAACATGCGCAAATTGCAGTTGGTGCGAGTAAAAAAGTGGACATGAGAGTCAGTCAGAGACTAACTACTGTAATGTTGGCAGCTAGTGATCAGAAAATGCATTGTGCAGGTGCCGAGTGAAGCTTTTAGCACTTGTATTTATTACGTCAAAGGCTGAGGTGGATGAATGCTCTGTGGCCTGAAAGTATTATAAAATCTGATGATTGTCGCCATGAAGAAAATAACAGAGCATATAAATTACAACTGCAAATCTATCTGCTACCATGTACTCGCCACCAATATTGTGCAATAACTGTAACAGAGAGGAGGAATCATAGATTTCTAAAGTGATGGATCAGCACATTTAGTATGTGCAAATACAAGGTAACTCATACCAAAATTCATGTACCTACCTATTAATTTCCGAGTGTCCACACTGTGAGAAATGATAATAAAAAAGAAAGACTAATATTTGATTAAATTTCTTCAAAATTGAGTGAAATAGGTTTTCTAAAATTATTATAGATTTTGGTGAAGTCGAGGGAGGAAATAAGTGTAACTTTTGTGAAAGCCTCCCTGTAATTGAACTTCTTCATTTTAAAGTTTTGTGACCTCTTAAAATTACTTGCTTAACCCCTGATTTCAAACGTAAACAACTGAGATGATAACAAACGGACAAAAAATCATTTTGAGGTCAGCTTAAAGTGAATGTTCTTAATGATTGGTTTGAAAAGCAATACCTATTGAATATATTGACTGTAGAATCTGTTTAAAATGCACACCAGGTGAATCAATTTACAAAGAACTGTTTTCCTAAGTTGGCATTCTTTATATTGTTCATGAAAGTGTGTTTAGTTTGCTTTACTATAGTAGTCAAGAATAGGGATTCTCCCACTAAAATTGGTCAAAATATGTAAAGTTACTTGATTATTGGAAGTTGCAACTGTTCTGGAAATTTATGTTAAGTTTTGTGCACATTGTGTGTTAAAAGGCGTGATATCAGTTCACGAGCACCCACTTACTGTTTTATTCTCACTGAAGGTAAAGTTACTATGAATGCCATTCTCCATGAAAACAATTACTTCTTTGCTTTTAAAGAATAGTGTGAATCTTATTGCATGTGAATTTTATTTTTGAATTTGTAATCTGATGACATAAGACTAGGGCCATGCCCAAATTCTAGTTCAACAGTGAAATAAATATTTTTCTGCTACTTCTTTTACCCACTATGACGTTGTTTAGCTTGTGACTGGGTTCATTTCACTTTCAAAGGAAAGAAGTTAAGCTGAGCTTTTCCGATAAAACTGTCTACTTTTTGTTTAAGGGAAATGTTTCACATTTCTACTCCCAACTAGGATGGTGACGGTATTCTATTTCATTTGAGTAAGTTTGAGTAGTTAAAACAGTTTCTAAATTAGATCTGTTACTTACTGTGTGTTTTTGCAAATTTGATTTCATGTCTGATAGGCAAAAATCCTTTAGGCATTTCATGGTCAAATCTACAAAACTCCTTACAGAGGGTTACAGTGTACTGTATCAAAGTGTAGTAATACAGTATCAGTATACTAAACGGTGGAGTGTAAGTGTTATAACCTGTGTAAAGAAGAAAAGATAAGGGATCCACTAATCGCACTCACTAAACATGTTACTATTACATAAAACACCTATGGCAAGAATTAGCGCATGTATCAGAATATTTAACTGCTTAAATCACACCCAAAACCCTCAGCCCTACAAAAAATATATAGTTAATGGCAGCCACTGTATACAGGATGAGATAAGATACTCAGGATTCCTCTTCCATCTAGTTTCTTTTTGGCTTTTCCAAAAACAAACAGAATTAAAGGGCTTTACAGTCAGTAAGATTTGAAAAAGTATCTTTATGGTTAACAGCGATGGTTGCATACCTTGAATTGAGAAATTATAAAAGGTATAAATCCTTGACCAGTGATTCACACGAAAACATGAAAAATTTCCTAGGTAAACGTAAACAAAAAAGAGAAACAAATTTTTGTGATGATTATGATAAATCATAAGTGCCTGTGAAGAAGTACTTGAAATTGAACGATTACCTAAACAGTTTTAGTCCAGTGTATCAATATTTTTATGAGCAGTGAGTACTGGATGACATTCTGAACTGTTAAGCAAGAAGTAAATATGCAAATGTGTTCCTGTGTCGTTGGTTGAAAGAGGAAAACAATATATTGGATGTGAATATACCATATGCTCGGTATGTCGATGTGTGACTGTGTGACACTAATGTACACTTAACACAGAGAAGTAGTTTAGCACAAAACTGAAATTTAGTCTACAAAGAGATTCTTACTTTACTTTGATGGAGATTAAAGAAGTAGTTTTATGAAAGTATAGTCACTGCCTTTACTATAATAAAGAAAAAAGTAGTTAGTATTTGTGTATGTATATATTAGTTTTGAAATTGTAATGTGCATCATCAATGGTTATTTTATTCACTCAAACAGAGTCCACTCAAACACTCAGAGTTCTGAGAACAAAATGTAAATGTTTCTGACGAAATTAATGGTTTAGCTATAGTTATGCTATACTTCAATAGTTTATGTTTAAAAAATGAAGATCTGTTAACCTAAGTGACGCAGACTTCTAGTCCATTAACTTTAAATAAATAAGTAGATGAAGTTAAGTGATGGACGAATATTTTAATGTAAAATTTATGCATATAATAAGTCATGATGCTCCTTTGATTGAGCTTATCGTTGGAATTTTCAGTTTAATTTACATGAATTTTGGACATTTGTTTGGTCATTATTCTGCTATGAGCAGATGAACCTATTTTCTCGGAATAAAACAAAATCTGTAGCTCCAGCCTCGCATAGTGCTGAGTCTGTACGGTAGCAAATTCTTAAAATGGTATCGGCCTAGTCGTTCCTTTACCAGCAGTTCGCTGATAGAAAGGTACTATCATGCAACGTAAATATTTCTATAAAGGACAAGAAAAAATTAAAAAGTCAGTTGAATAACAGTTATTCTTTGTGTATACGAGGTGAAAAGATTTTTGCGTCCCACTAAGAATACCGATAGGCGCAGTGACGAACCTGGAAGATGTTTATGCCATACAAATGACAGACCTCTAAAGTAAGAACCTGTACTCAAGGTATTGGATTCAGTCCCGTGAGCAGCTGGTTTATACTTACGCAGATCAGCGAGGCATTCCGTACACAGAGGCACAAAAACACAGAAGCCACCACGCAGTTTCGCCGACTGATGGTTAACACTGCCAACGTGTGGGCCCGATGACAGTCCCAGTGATGAAAGCCAAACTTGTCTGTCGATTCTGAGTGTCCCGTTAGCAGCGCTGTTCAAAATAAATACTCAAATACCATGACCAAGGCAGATACGACACTAGGTTTAAAAAGCGCACTTACTGTGTCTGTTATATCATGTGTGGGACTGTTTAAATGCAGGTTGTGGTGCAGAATAATTAAAAGAACTAATAATGTCCTGTACCATATAAACAAAAGTCATCGTGAAGAATAAGCTATAAAATGACGACTCATGATAATAAGTCCTCGATCTCATATGAAGTATGTCGTACATATATAAAAGTAAATAATTTGCGTCTTTGTGATAATCATTTTTATTTTCAGTATAACTATTATGGGTTGTGCAAAGTCGTTTGTGATCCTACTGTATGACTGTTCCATGACACTTGACAATGACCCATGCTGAACACCTGATACCTGCAGAAGTGACAGCCCAGCTGGTTTTTGATGCCTTGTACTGTTCCAGCCATGTAACTCATTATCTGTGTTCGTGGTACCATCCGACAACCATTGACCTCACGTATCACTTCTAGACAATGGGTACAGTTGAACACGTCATAAAGCAAAAGCCTCCTTCAGCATTGTTGCGGTCTGTCAGGCAGAACCACGTGCCGAATAACGAACTCATATGTACAGCTAACAAGCATTGTTGTAAGTTGTGTTGTGCATTCAAACAGTTTGTACTGTAAGTGCAATCGGAGTAAAATTTTTAGATTTTGTTCCTAATGATAGAATAACGAAAAGTAGGGAATACGAAGCAATATTCAAGTAAAAGATGATAATAAAGGCAAAAGAATCGAACAACGGTGCTGCAGGAAAGTGCTTTCGGTTTCACAGAGAAGATTGTAAGTGATTGGCGAAAGAATGAAGATGCTACTAAAATGAGCCAATGAAAAAGTGTTCTATGAGGAGACGAATAGTTTGCTGGCCAGATTTGGAAAATAGCGATCCAGAAAAGGTATAAGAACAGGGGCAGAATTTATGTTGTTAAAGAAATACGATTAGAGCATACGCACTGAAGTGGGCTGAAATGAGCACGAGTGAATACAGAGCATGGCAAAGAATTCAAAGCAACAGTCGGTTGGTACAATCGTTTCATGACCAGCAAAAATCTGGTAATATGGCAGAAAATAAAAATTGTGTAGTAATTACCGAAAGATCTTGACCATAAAGTTACGAGTTTTTATAAGTTTCTCATTCTTACGGGGCAAAACTACAATTTTTCACAAACTCATTTTGTAAATACGGGTGAAACACCGGTTACTTCGATATAATGAACATACGAATTGTGCAAACAGAAGAGATAAAAAAATTTCAAGTCAGAAAAGACAATGTTTGCAGTACCATTAACATGCGTGGCAGATTGAACAAAGTTAAAAGCTATGGTCATGTAGAAGTGGAAAACAATTCGTAAAATAAAATTTCCACTAGGAAGAAAGATGGATGTACAATAATGGTGTAAAATTGTGGATGGAAAATGTGTGGCAGAGGCAACCAGCTGCTCTACGAAATCAACTAAGTTTGTTGGTGTGGGATATGTTTCGCAGTCACATAACTGAGAATACCAAAAGTCACATAGCACGAAGCAACACTAACATTGCTGTTATACCGAGTGGTTTTACTTCGGTGCTACAACCATCAGACTTCTCTCTAAATAAATGATTCAAAAACCACGTGCGTAAACAATGGAACAATTGTATGATGAATGGTGACAAGTCGTGGAGCTGTGCAGGCTGTATCACTTGATGTTTCGTCATCAAATCATGGGACATTTGAAAATGGAAACAGTTGAGCGGCTGATCGCCCAGATGAACCAATCGGCTACCAACAGTGTCTCCTCAACGACCGTTCAGCCAACACCTGAGTTTGAGGATGAACTCCGCCTTCGGTTGTTAATCGTTTTGTATTTTTAGTACCACCATACCCGTAGATGTTAAACTGGGTTTCAAACTAATAATTTCTGTACCTAAAGGAACACAGCTTGTGATACCTCTTAGGCAAATTGTAATGTAGTTATCAGCCGAAAAGACCAACTTGACCCAGACTGTGCAGACTTTGTTTTTAAACTTTTCCTTTTCTTACTCCTTAAATTTGTAACGTTGTAACTTAAGATTTTTTAACATTAAAGTAAGTCCTTTCACCTGCGACTACGTTAAAATAAATCTTCTAACAGCAGTAAACATAGGTTTGTGAAGCGATTACTGGCCGCATTTTGTCGCATTTCGCTAGTTAGAAATGAAAAGTTTAATGACTGAAACTCTAATATCCCAGAAAGAAAGGAGGAACGAAGAGAAAGCTTTCATGTCGTGAGGTCTGTCTGACTTTCATTTCAGTGATTGCAAATTAAGTGAAACGAACAATAAAGTTGGTATATTGTCGGTGTCAGTATGACGTTAGCAGTACCTTTGGCTCGCACTAATGCAGAGTCAGTTAGGCAGGAATAATGGAACTGGAAGCCATGGGAGTGTTAAATTCTGAAATTCGTATGCATTGCTTCTACATTAAACTGCAGTATCGTTATAGAAGCCAATAAGTCACCTCCATGTTTTCCGGTGAGAAAGAGCAGTGGTAAATAGTCTTCACTACATCAGTTTACTGAAACTGGTGTTCTACAGAGCTGGAATTCCTGATTGGCAACTACGTGTAAGGCCTTCTGGGTCGGATTACAGTTTTACAACGTTGAAGTGATTTTTTACTTTCTTGAAGTTGATCTTCTGCAATATTTTCTTCCTTGTACTACTTGAAATAGGTGGCGTTGATCGAGTTATAGAGAGAAAGTGATCGTGATATTTAACAGTAGACATTAACATCCTCTGGTTTTGAAAGTGGTGTTTACCGCCAATATTAGTATTTTACATTCCTCATAGGTAAGGCAAGTAAAAGAAGTAGTGCAACGCAATTTCAGGTATGCAGTAACTTCTTCTTCGGTTGATTTAGTTTTAATGTAATCTACGAATAACTGGAGATGTCCGATATTGACTTTAAAAGTATTCCCTAGACATGGAATGAGCTAAATAACTACTTGTTACGCTCCTCTTGCCACAAAACGTAGCAACCATCTGCTGCGAACTAAATATTTAACTGTTTTTGGGCAACTGTGCTAAATTTGTAAACTAAGCGCATCGTAAGTTAAGACACAATCATGAAAGTAGAAAATATGGGCTTCAGTGGTCTCGTGGACTGATCCTGGTTTCTTAGTTACGAGATTATGGGGGCGATTTCCACTTCCTTTATGTACTTTTGAACAAACACGAACAGACCTCCTCCTTGAATAGTAATGCAAAGTGAAGAATGTTCGTTTGCACCGTAGTTCAGAATCCCTTTTATTAAAATCATATCCCTTCGCTACCAACAAGGGCAGATCTGGTTTAGGTTGGGCCATAGCAAAGGCGGAATTCACGGTAAACAGAAACTCTTTCGCCATTGTGTTTCCTTACGTTATATACCTTACTTTATTTAATGAGCGAATAGCCACTTCAGGTCACAAGCTCTTACTTTATGTGAATTTAAGAGGTTGAAATATTTGGTGCTGGACTGAGATTCGAATTCGGACCTCCCCTTTCATGGTATCTGACCCGAACGGAACAGTAGAGTTCGATCATTTCGTTGCGTTTTCCAAGGTTGCAAACTCTTACAGGTCTCCACGAAAGGCACACATGTGGGTTCGAATCCTGGTCCAGCACAAAATCATCGTTGTTTCATTTGAAGCCCTAGCATAGGCACATCGAACTACTAGTGATAAAAAATTTTCATTTTTAAATTTCTCTTTGAGTGATGTCAACAAGAACGATTACTTCTAGTCAAACACGCACACATCAGTGAGCAAACAATTGGTGAATAGAAAACAATGGTGGTTGGTGTGGCATTTGACTCACAGTCAGGCAAAAAATTTGTATCCACATTTCAGATTCAAACATCTCGCTACTTGTGAAACAATTATATATCTAACATCTGATTTTACTTAGTTAACAATATGATTACGTGCTTGGTTGAGGTCGACGTCACAAAACTTTGCAGCACTACATTTCGTTTTAAAAACGTGCGAACTTGGGTTACTGGGAGTTATGTTGAAAGTTTTTCGTAGTTAGTTAACAGGGAGATAAGAGTCTTGACAGGATTAAAAGCAGTGTACAAAAAAATTTCATGTTCAGATTTAGTAATTAATACAAGTGAAGGACTGTCTCACCTCTAATGACACGTTTCCTAGTATTAGGAACGTCGTGGGTTTGATTTACATCTGAACTGAGTACCTTAAAAAACAGTGTTCTCTAGTGTCCTCTTCTGGTATCCATTTTTATAGTCAAACTACTGTAGTGTATAGAGATTAGGGGACCTGCTAGGCGGCTATGTTATGTGGGCTTCATGCAAATCAGGCGCAACGCAGTTCAGGTTGTTGGCATTCTTTGGGGTATGATTGTACATCTGGTCGTCACTGGTTGGCTTCAGCTGGAACCCACTGCCTGATATGAAGGTGGGTGCGGCTTCCGGCTATATCTGTGGGTCCCCATGACAGTTGGCTGCTCCAGAGTTGTTACTGAATCTTAAAATTAGAAAAGCCTAGGAGTTCTTTCTACACTGAATGAAATTGTGGGAATGCATTTGTCTACGTAAGTATGTAAGTAATTAATGAGACAAGTTCGTACGTCAATGTAAGCATGAGAAAAGTAATTGCATATATAAAATGCTATGTACATTAATAATCGGTGTAACCGCTGGACTGTAGAACGCAAGCATGCAAACATGCATATGTCAAATTGTTGGATGGAGTCCCGGTGGTCGGTCAATGCAGGGACGCTTAATGCTAGTTGTAGACAATGCCGGACTGGTCGTTCGTCGATGTCCCACATGTGATCGACTGAAGACAAACCTGGTGATCGAGCGGGCCTAGGCAAAATTTAGACACTCTGTCGACCGTGTTGGACTACAACAGCGGCACTTGGGCGAGTTTTATCCTATTGGAAATCATCGCCTGGAATACTGTTCATGAATGGAAGCACAAAAGACTGACGTACAAATTTCCAGAGTATGGTCCGTGGAAAAACCACAATAATACTGTCACTCAAAATCGCACCCCAGACGATAGCTGATGTTGTGGTCCAGCAGTTCGTTTACGCCTCTGACAGGTTGGTGCAGACGCTCATCTGGCCTTCTCCTAACCAACAAACGGCCATCACCGGCACTGAGGCAGAAGTGGCTTTCATCAGAAAATGCAGCAGACATCCACTCCATCCTCCAATGAGCTCTCGCTTGACAGCACTGAAGTCGCAATCGACGGTGCTTTCGGGTCAGTGGAATGGACGCTGCAGGGTTTCCGGGTCGGAGCTGTCCTTGAAGTAACCAATTTGTAACAGTTCCTCGTGTCACTGTGATGCTAATTGATGTATACAGTCACCTGCTTAGAATGGCTAGCACACATTGTATTATGTTTAGGTGCCCCAAGGTGGACAGAGGAACTGTGACAGTATAAACAAATCAGTGACTCACGAATATACGAGGTGCTATTCCAAAATTTTCGGAATTGTAGTTGCTTTCTGTTGAAAACCTTACTTTTGGACGAATCGTTACCATCGCCCTCAAAGTAGTTTACATCCGCACGTACACAACGGTCCCAGCGCTTCTGCCACTGGTCAAACGTTTTCTGGAAGTCCTGTTCTTTGAGGGTGTTTTTTTTTTGTCAAAAAGGCCTTGGTGAGTAAAGACGTGTGACAGGGCGCGTTGTCGTGATGCAGCAGCCAGTCCCCTTGACGCCATCTTGCGGCTACATATTGCCTTCCCAACTCATCAATCAACATTCGTTGACATGTCCCATAACCAATACCCGCTTCTTCCGCAAGGTCTTGAATGATTCGACGTCGATCCGCACGAACCAGTTGTTGAAGTCTGGCTAACCGGCCTTCCAGTGTGAGCATCATCTTCGACGTCTGTACAGCCAGCTCTGAACCGAGCATGCCACTACACGCGTATGGCTCATGCTCTGTCGCCCAAACACTTGTTGAATAGTACTTGTAAATATTACATTTCAGCTATCAGTCGTTCTTTTGAAATTTTATTGGCAGATCTGGATTTCAGCTAGAAACTAGGCATTCTCAATGCACTATCATTTTTGATCAATGCATATAACGCCTGTTGGTCGAGCTTCATCCAGAGTTCATTGAATACTGAGTATTCAATTGTCGGCCTGAGAAGGTAGCTGAGTATCCAATGAACTGTGGATGAAGCCCGACCAACAGGCATTACATGCATTCATTGAATAGTCAGTATTCAATGAACTGTGGATGAAGCTCGACCAATAGATGCATTGATCAAAAATTATAGTTCATTGAGAATGGCTGGTTTCTAACTGAAATCTAGATCTGCCAATAAATTTTCCAAAGGACGACTGATAGCTGAAATATAAAATTTACAAGTCAATATAACAGTCGCTGCGTGCAAACAGCCTTATGAATGGAGGGTAACCTGATTTGTTGAATCACTGCAAGGGTCTCCGTAACATTTTTCCCTAGATACGCACAGAATTTGATACAGACGCGCCGTTATGTTCGCGAATCCACCGTAAAATCGTCACACACCAAACACAGTGTGTTACGGAAATCACTGTGGATCCGCAACACGTCCTCCCAGCTGAATGGCACTGTGCACGCTGACTCATCAGATATGCAGCTCTCGCCACCTAGCTGTGCAAAGATTTACTACTCCTACTTTCCAGATGGCAGAACCAGTCCCGAAAATTTTGGATTCAACCTCGTACACTTTATTGCGCTGCGATGCTTAAGTTGTACAGCAACTCGTTGGATGTGCTTGCAGACAGATACAACTAAGCAGAGGCCTGTCAAGGCGTGCGTTACTGAATACAGTGTCACAAGACTGTGTCCCGCCTGGGCGCCACACTCACAATCACTGTAGTAAATACTTGTCCCTATGCGAAGGCTACAGGCGTCTCCACTTGCAGACTAAGTCTCACAGGCTGATCTCCACTACGAACTGCAGCTGCTGACTGCAACCCTGGAACTCCGTACTACAATTGTCGCACACCAAAGCCGAAAATGAACCGTTGCTGCCTGTGGCTGCCTCTTATCACAAAGCTGAATTCCATCTCAATGGTGGCGGCGTGGAAATTGCTGATTGGGCTGCCCTTGCGATTGGCGGCGCCAGACAGAAACTGTCTCAGCGCGTCAGTTCCAGTTTCGTCCATTGGCGAGGACACGACACTCCTCCGCCCTCTCACCGTTGTCGTGTGCTGTTGGTCGCTGCTATGATGGTGAGGGAGGAGAGAGGGGACGAGGTATGGATGCAGCAAGCGATGAAGGAGCGGGAGCCGAGTCTGTAGCTGGAGCCGAGCCCCTGCTTGTGCTTCGGCAGTCGCCTTGCGACCACCCCGGAAAGCCAACCGAAAAATGAAGTGGAGGGAACACTCCTGAATCCGACTATGGAGTCCACATTTCATGACGTTGACCTCCAACGCTGTCGTGATGTGGGATGGCTGCCCATTGGTAGGCCGCGTTGTGGAATGGCCGATCCCCAGAAGACTTCTGTAGTCCAATTGGTGTTGGCTGAGGCACTGGGTCCAGGTTCGAGGCTTTGGGTTCTGGTAGTGGCGACGCAGGTCACTGGATGAGTGCAGGCCGCACCATCCGGGCGAGCAACGAATCTGTAAACAAAGACTCAGGAGCACGACCACACAAACTACAAAGGCAAAGTTGTTTCTGCAGCCACCGGTGCAAACCTGCTGGATCCTGTACAAGATGATTTTACAGTGTTGCTGCACTTCCAGTTTTATCGTATGCTGTTGCCTGGACGACCTTCTCGTGATCTGTAGAGAACTGTTCCGGAACACCTATCTCCTATGCATCGATGTGACAACATGACACTTCTGATGTCCTGAAGTCTGCATTCAGCATCATGGTAAGACATGAGACATATTTGCATCGGAATACTTGAATGTGGGCCAGTAAATTATCTCTTACTGGTAATGCAAGGGAATAAGAGCCTATCATTGTGATTTTTTTGTGTATTGCGGTTTGGAATAGGCTTGGCCGGGTTGAAAAATGCGTGTCGCGGTTTATGGTCACTTACACAGTAGGATTTCGTTCCATACAGGTAATGATGAAATATAGTCACTCCATAAATGATTGCAAGAGCTGCCTTAACTACCTGCGACTATCCGGTCTGAGCATTGTTGAGATGTTTCCAGGAGAAATCTATTGTTCTACCTGCAGAACCAATTCTGTGCGAATGTACTGCACCAATGCCATACGAGGAAGCGTCCGTGGGCAAGACAACCGGTTTTGCAGGATAAAAATGGACCAGAGAACGATTGCTGAGCAAAGCGTCTTTCAGTTTTTGAAATTGTGACGCCGGTGGCATTAGTTATTCGTTACATACAAAAAAATTGTTACTTATATATTTTATATATTTTTTATTTTTTATTTATCAGCATGATTCTTTCTCTGAGGGATATTGTCTTTTTTATCACTTTTACTTACGTGCATAAGTAAATATGAAACGGGTTCTTGAAGGGCCTCAGTTATTTATGTACTAACTTTAGATTTTTACGTAATGACTAAAATATAGTTGCCGTTAACTGAATTGAATGTAATTTTGTTAATTTCTATTTATTGATTGCAGAGCAAGGCTTGAGAGAATTTCGATTGTTGCCGTGGAGCGGCCAAGATACAACTTACTGAACTCATGGAATCTGTATAGTCTAAAAACATGAACTTTAACGTAAATTAATTATCTGTTGCAATTTCAAAAAGGTTCTTATAACGAAATCTCTCACATTTACGTTTACTGTTAACACTTTCATAAATAAATTAATACACTCCTGGAAATGGAAAAAAGAACACATTGACACCGGTGTGTCAGACCCACCATACTTGCTCCGGACACTGCGAGAGGGCTGTACAAGCAATGATCACACGCACGGCACAGCGGACACACCAGGAACCGCGGTGTTGGCCGTCAGATGGCGCTAGCTGCGCAGCATTTGTGCACCGCCGCCGTCAGTGTCAGCCAGTTTGCCATGGCATACGGAGCTCCATCGCAGTCTTTAACACTGGTAGCATGCCGCGACAGCGTGGACGTGAACCGTATGTGCAGCTGACGGACTTTGAGCGAGGGCGTGTAGTGCGCATGCGGGAGGCCGGGTGGACGTACCGCCGAATTGCTCAACACGTGGGGTGTGAGGTCTCCACAGTACATCGAAGTTGTCGCCAGTGGTCGGCGGAAGGTGCACGTGTCCGTCGACCAGGGACCGGACCGCAGCGACGCACAGATGCACGCCAAGACCGTAGGATCCTACGCAGTGCCGTAGGGGACCGCACCGCCACTTCCCACCAAATTAGGGACACTGTTTCTCGTGGGGTATCGGCGAGGACCATTCGCAACCGTCTCCATGAAGCTGGGCTACGGTCCCGTACACCCTTAGGCCGTCTTCCGCTCACGCCCCAACATCGTTCAGCCCGCCTCCAGGGATGTCGCGACAGGCGTGAATGGAGGGACGAATGGAGACGTGTCGTCTTCAGCGATGAGAGTCGCTTCTGCCTTGGTGCCAATGATGGTCGTATGCGTGTTTGGCGCCGTGCAGGTGAGCGCCACAATCAGGACTGCATACGACCGAGGCACACAGGGCCAACACCCGGCATCATGGTGTGGGGAGCGATCTCCTACACTGGCCGTACACCTCTGGTGATCGTCGAGGGGACACTGAATAGTGCAAGGTACATCCAAACCGTCATCGAACCCATCGTTCTACCATTCCTAGACTGGCAATGGAACTTGCTGTTCCAACAGGACAATGCACGTCCGCATGTATCCCGTGCCACCCAACGTGCTCTAGAAGGTGTAAGTCAACTACCCTGGCCAGCAAGATCTCCGGATCTGTCCCCCATTGAGCATGTTTGGGACTGGATGAAGCGTCGTCTCACGCGTTCTGCACGTCCAGCACGAACGCTGGTCCAACTGAGGCGCCAGGTGGAAATGGCATGGCAAGCCGTTCCACAGGACTACATCCAGCATCTCTACGATCGTCTCCATGGGAGAATAGCAGCCTGCAGTGCTGCGAAAGGTGGATATACACTGTACTAGTTCCGACATTGTGCATGCTCTGTTGCCTGTGTCTATGTGCCTGTGGTTCTGTCAGTGTGATCATGTGATGTATCTGACCCCAGGAATGTGTCAATAAAGTTTCCCCTTCCTGGGACAATGAATTCACGGTGTTCTTATTTCAGTAGTAGTTCGGCGCGTAATTGCCGCCCATGGGCTGCATCGGAAGATGAGCTTCTCGCAGCGCAAATTACTGAAAAAATACTTATTAAAAATAATTAGCCACTGCGAGCATTTGAGGTGACGACTATTACAAAAAAATTAATTTTGTAATAATAATAACAAGTTTATTTTGGCAATGAGTATGAATAACTTACATAACATATGAGTAGCTCAATAGCTGCCTTCCGTATAGCGAAACAAACCAGTGTGTACGCCAAATTCGTCCTTCCATCTCGGCCGTAGAATCGCGTCTCTTTCGATCCTTTTTTATTTTCATAGATATTAGATGAAGATGCTATCGCTGCATATCAGTTGTTTCAAAACATTAACTATATCTATTACACTAATTATATTCATAAAATACGTAAACTACAATTTACAATAGCTAAAATTGTCAATATTTATGTGACGTACCGTCACATGGGCCCCCTAGTGAGGGTGTACGTAATAAAGTCCACTGTTTATGTACATACTCACTCCGGTTTTATATTTAGTTCAGTTTTGTGGACGGCCAAAACTGGCCCACCTGTTTTAATTCACTGTTCAATACTCTGTTCATTACACAATTATGTGTGACATACATAATTCACAATTACAGGTGAGTACGTCTATCAGTCCTATCTGTCTTTCTGTTTTATTATGAATAGGTACAATCCGGTATCTTGCAGACCCGAGGCACTTTGGCTTACGCTCCCCCATTCGGGTTACAGGCGTAAGGGAAAAAAACGGGCCAGAAGAACCCCGCCCGGAGCCTTCGGATTGTTGTTATTACAGTTAATTTTTATTTACATTGAATGTGTAGCACCTGCACACAAATTGACAGACAAATATATACATATACATTTATATTACAAAAAATCATCATTAAAACATGAAATTACATAACGTACAACAGTTTTTTTTCTTTTGTACATATAGTTGTGTTAGTCGTTGTGTTTTTGACTGTTACAATTTTACATGGTATATCAGTTCATTGTCGACTACAACATTTTTGGATCTGATCGAAGTAAACGTTGCCGACGGCGGTTTGTTGTTGGTCTGGCGGTGTGTCGCTGCTGGCGTAGACGATAGCGTATGTGACCGCTTGTAGCAGCCGGCGCCGGTTCGTTGGCCCAGGCGGTGACGTAGACGCGAACAGCTGCCAGTCGGTGGGCGTGGCGCGGCGTCCGCTACCCGGACAGGTCAGCCGTCGATCGCTCGCCGCGCCGCGCAACATGTAAACATTTCACCGAGTATCAGTTCATCAACTTAATAAAGTAAATATACCTGCTGTAAGTGTTGGAAGAAAATTCGTTAGTTTCCCAAACACTCCACAGTCACTCGTGTTCACTGTTTACGGAATGCATTGTAAGAATGTACTAACGAACGAGTTCCAGGTCTTTAAATAAGTTCCGGTACGAACTCACACATTCTACACTGGTTTAACATAACTGTAGTTTTAAGCTAAGTGTTCACTTGCTCGGAGTACGCACAGTCGCTATGGTGAGTGTTCAGTTGAGTACGTCGCGGTGACACTTTTCACTTCATATCACTTGGCCTGCATCGCTTCTAGCGTGCATCTGCCGGTCCGGAATCCACAGTTCGCTGTGCGCTACCTATAGCGTATTTTCACAGCCCACTGCTATGGCTCCGTTTATCAGAAGTCTCCCTTCTTTGCCGAAACATTATCCATACTGTGAATGTCTATCATGTTTCGCATCTAAATTTCTATTCTTTTGTTCACTATACTTTCAGAACAGTCTTCCACTGTTAAACACAGTCACACATGTGTTCTTGCACAGTTAGCTGTTCACACTTTCATGTCGTTCCAATTCGTAGTTCAGTTCATCCGTTTTTTCACTATTTGAGCGTTCGGATAGTCACTTTTAAATTGGAACATGGTTCATAGCATTTTACTAGAATTACATAATAAATTTGCTTTCCATTTTACATGTTAATATTATGTACATACATAGATACGGTAGAATTAGAGTTCCTTCTAGGTCCGCTTATCACTTAGTATTCAGTGACTGACCTAGTTGTCACCTCACCAGTTGGTCATACTGGACCCGTGAGTTCAGTAGGTTTTATGACACGTGTATTATTTATTCATTCAACACTGATTCAGAGACTTTTGTCATCGTTGCGTTTGCAGCTTCCTTGCTTGCGCGCGGGTATACCTGCAAGCGCCTTCAAGCTGGAATCAGTGTGGAAGATAAGAGATATTATTCTGTTTGACATTTTTATTATTATTACGCGAATTCTCGCGTTTGTACAGCGATTCGCTGTTAATTTCCCCCCTCCGACGACCATACACAACGCTTCCTCCCTTTTCAAGGTTTATCCTGTGCAGAGCGTCCCTACGCAGATTCATTTGCTAATCTCTTTTCTGTCACGGCACTTGTTTAAGTGCAGTATTCTCCTTCTGCAACAACTCACTCACACATAGACTTAGCAACTACTCCATATCTAACAAGCACAAGTATAAAATCAAACAAACATTAAATAAATCCTACTAACTAAGCATACAACTTACATCTTCTTTTACACACTACACATTTTAGACTTAAACCTTTAAGTATCCCTGGATACAAACGGTTTTATTATTTGCCACCTCAGCATTCTCTGTATTTCTCTCCTCACAGTTTGTCTTTTCGACCACGGCATTGAATAGGAGGCACGGCAGAAAGTTTGATGAGGTTTTACTTGCATGTCGAACTCATACTCTTTTATTATCCCCGGTTTTTTTCTGAAAACACTTGTACAAATTGGTTCAGCACTTGACTCAAATCAGATTGCTGTGACAGGCTCAGATACGAAGATTCGGCTACTTTTGGTGGAATATGTTGCTTAATAATAGCATTTTCCCGTTCCCAAACTGGTTCCGCTTCGCTGCTGTCTTGATTCACAACACTGTTGTTGTTATTCCACATACGCGTCCAGAGTCCTCATAAATGCCAGATCCATTTGTCGGTGATATAGGTTAAGGTGCATCTGCCTCGGGGGAGGTCAATTTTTGCCTTCAATTCCCTAAGCGCGTCAAGGTCCAGTATGCAAGGTACGGTGAGATTTTTGACCACCAGGAACGAGCACAGTATGGCTTCGTTTTCCATGGCAATCTCCGCCTGCACCTGATTGTTTATTAGCTGTACTCTGCCACTTGGGGCACCTACTATCCTACAATTTTCTACTGGCAGGCTCGATAACTTTTTCACACGATCCATGCACTTGAATAACTGCTCATCAATACAAGAAGCACTCGCCCCTGTATCCAATATTATTATTACTTCGACCCCATTTATCTTTGCCACAAAGGCAGCCTGCACATGTTCTTTTTCTTGTTGGTCCGCAGGTCGCGGATCAACTGCCAGTTCATCTTTCATCTCGCATCCGTCATTGTAGCGGAGCATATTCACCCCCACATTCTGTCTGCCCCCCCCCCCCCCCTCTTTCATCTTGCTGACCGTCTGGGAAGGGCCTACAGAGGTCGACCAGAGCTTGACGGCCTGCGCAGCCTGCCGGCACGTGATCAGACACACCGGTTATTCGAACATCGTCAGTCACAATTGGTGGCGTGCACTGCGGTGCGTACACGTGTGACTGATAGTTCGGAGGCTGAGGTGGAGGCGGTGGCATCGGGATGACATTGATGTGACTAACAGGCACATGACCTGACGGCATGTTTCGATGTGCCTGCCAGTTTGCTGGCCCTGCCCGTTGCCACTGCTCATTGTTAGTTCTCATATTTTTATTGCCGAAGTTGGAGTTTCCTCCCCCTTCGCCTCGTCTCTTTCGATTGCAGTTTTCTCCACCTCTTTTTGGTGAAGACGAGTTTGAGTGGCCAAGCTGGTAAATATTGTATCCAGTGCTGTGCCAGTGACCGTCCACAGTGGGCACACTGTTCATAGTGTCTCCTTTCTTAGGGAAGTTTTCCCATTGCGAATATGCGTCACTCTTTGAATATCCGTTCTTACGAAGGCTGTTATTGGATTGGTTTTTTCCTTTACCGTTCGCTTGTCCGTTGTTTGTACTCCCCTGATCTCCCTGCCTGGCACCCTCGTGCATTAAATCGATGGAGTCTATGGTTGCCATAAACAACTCCAGGTCCGTATCAGGGACGTGTACGAGTTTCTCCCTTATCTCTATGGGCAGTTTACCCTTCAAAATTCTTAGAACGTCCCTGCCAGGCATGGGTTCGTCCCAGTTTCTGCTTTTGTTCAGGTATCTTTCAAAATATTTTCTCAAGTTCCCTGAACGGGGATTGAATGGTTCCGGGTTATACACTTGTTTCCGGAGACGCTCCTGAACAGACCTGGACCAGTATCTGGCAAGAAATTTACTTTCGAATGCAGACAACGACGGACGCTGCTCCGCGATTTCCATAGCCCACAGTGCCGAGTCGGCTGTGATGTAAAAGATTACAAACTGAACCTTTTGGTGCTCAGTCCATGATGCCGGGAATACATTCCGGAAACTTTTTATAAATATTACCGGATGGACATTCTTTTTCTCATCATTAAACGTCTGGAACCGCCTGTGTTTTAATAGTGATTCCTCGTGATTTACTTGCGCTACAGTTGGTAGGGCTACTTCTCCGTTCGCGGCGATAACTCCTGAACAATTGACTGGCGAGTACGGTTGCACGTTCTCGCAGTCAGCTTTTTCAACTCGGCATACATTTATCGGTACATTTCCGTACTGTTAGTTGTTAATGAATAGCGCGTGGGTTAATGAGTGCTCGGCTACTCTAATTGGGCTACAGCCTGTGATACGCAGTCCTCGACTCAAAGAGTGTCTTAGATTTCGAAGGAGAAAAGAGACCCACTTGCAATGTCGGGAATATACCGAATACCATGCGCATGCGGAAAAGTTTATGTCGGAATGACTGGACAATCAATTAACACAGGGATCAAAGAGCATAAGCGACATTGCAAGTTGGGGCAGGTGGAGAAATCGGCCGTGGTAGAGCACGCACTCCATGAGACCGATCACGTAATAAAATTCGCCGACACGGAAGTTCTGGCTGTACAGAAGCACTACCACACGCGCTTGTTCAGAGAAGCTGTAGAAATACAAAAACACGCGAACTATTTCAACAAGAAAGAGGAAAGCCTTAAGGTAAACGGATCCTGGCTTCCCGTACTGCAGCGAACGACCGTCGCAGGCACAGACAAAGATACTCTGCTCCAGTTCACCACCGGCAATGGAGGGTCAAGCTTTGACAATGCCAGCCACTCCTGCTGGCGAAACGTCACAAAATCATTAGATGAACGTCGGCCGAAGAACCCGAGACAGAAGCCAATAGGCAGTTTGTCAACAAGTGGCCAAGAAAGCCTTAACAATTTTAATACTATTACTGTCGTACTATCTTTGGTGTGACCGCTAGTATTTCAGGGTGGTGGTAGTGTGTGTGCTGGTCAGTCGGTTGGGACGGAGCAGCGAGGAAATCTCCGTGGCACGAGACCAGGCCGGGACCGACGGCAGCGTGCACGCGCTGTTGGATCGTGAGGCGCTAGCTGCGAGAGCGACAACGTTCGTTGCCCACCGAACCTGGACGCTGAAGTTGAGTGATCAGTTAACCTATTATGAAGCCTCGACTATTGTGACATATCTTCGTTAATTTGCAGGTTGTTGGTTCCTGGGCCATTACGGCTAGCAGCAACGTATGATGGGCTGGAGTTTGCGAAATCTAGCAGCTGTCTTCCTATATTGTGATTAATTATTAAATTGACTGTTACTTGCCAGTGAAGTGCACCAGCGGTATTTTCTACCCTGTGGCCGTCAACGGCCCAGTTACCTGCCTGGTCGTTTGCGTAGTTTTCCGTCAGTGTGGCTTTCCTCGTCGTGTTGGTGCTGACTGGCACAGTGTGTAGTTCGACAGCCTTTTAAGTTCTTTGGTTCATATTTTGGTTTCAGTGGTTATTGTTCCCTTGGTTGTTTCTAGACGCCAAATTCTGAAGACGTAGTGCTGTTCGTATCCTCGTCCTCGGCTGGTATTTTCCATCGTTGTGCTGTTGGTCTGACGGAAGGGTACTGGTTAAATTGTTGGCCAGTCCTTGGGCCTTGCCTAGTTTTGGTTGCCGTGCGATTATTTAACTTCAACTCTTCGCTGCCTGTCTCCCCTCTCCTTATGTTTGAGCTACCTTCTCAGGCCGACCCTTGGAACACTTCTGAGCACCACTTGATCTCTTTGTTTTAGATTGTGATTTTCATTTAAGTTTGGACTATTGTGCAAGACCTTCGCCCGTGTATTAATTCAGTTCTTTTTAAATTTTACATAAAGGCCTTCAGCCGTGTTAAATTAAAATTTTGAACATTGATTTTCTTTTTTAAAGAAAATGTTTTTTTCCTTAAAATTTGTTCTATATCAAATTGTTTGTGATCCAGGCCCTAGGCCGTTAGTTGTTCGATGTGTTATGGGTGGCCTTCAGCACAGGATTCACATCAACCCCTTTTAATAATGCCTTCATCCGTGTGTATTCTTTAAAGGAATTTTTTTTATAAGAAGCAAGGGGTTTATTTTAAGTGTTTGGCCTTCAGCCGTTGTTTCAAATTTGTTTGTGTCCTGCAGCCGTTTTTTTTTTTAAATTAGGCTTTTGGCCGTTTTGTTGTAAGTTTAAAAAGAAATTTCTTGGCTAGACAAAATTGTTTATTAATGTGTTTCAATTATAGTTGTCCTTCGGAAGCGTAGTGTAGGCCTTCATCCGCTAATACTTTTCAATTTATGTTTTTCTTTAAATTTTTACCTTCTATTTTTAATTGCTTTTGATTTCTAAGCCAGGCCTTCAGCTGTTCATGTTTTTGGTGTGGTTTTAGGCTTTCAGCCCATAAAGCATCTCAAGTTTTTTAACTAGGCCTTCAGCCGTATTGTCAGATTGTGATCTTTTAAAGCAATGTGTAAATAAGTGGTTTTTTAGGAAAATAAAGTTATCTGTTTTATCGTGCAACTCACAGTAACTGTTTACGGCCCCATCCACAACCGTAACCTTATCCTGTGCGCTCTCTGAGTACCTACCAACCAGGTTTCATATACGAAACACATTCATAAAAGTAAAGAGTGAAAAATGGGGATCAAAACTTAACGACTGATAAATACGAAAGACGACTCCAAGTATAAATATACTTCATTAGCAACTATATAGTCTTTCGTAAACTTCTCACTATCAGACAAGTTAGCAAAAATCTTTCTCGATAATTTTCCTGTGTACAGTTGCTTTCCTTGAGACTTACTTCAATTATAAGACAAATCCATGTGCTTCACTATAAAACTTCTTACAGAAAAAATTTAAAAAAAGACCAGGTCTCCACAGCAAACTTCCCTTCTGATATTTTTGCATTGATATCTTTTAAATTCCACACGTTTTTCCTCAGAATAAATTAATACAAAATGCTTTTCAAGTGATGCTGCCTCCACCACACGGCTAGCCGACTTCCTTCGTTCTCAAACCAAGTACATAGTCAGACTGTCCAAAACAAACTGCCCGCTACTCTCTTCAAAGGAAGTAACCTCCCCGACCAACATCTGCGGTCTCAAGAACAGACTTGCAGGGAACATGGTTATATCGATAGTATGGAGGTTGAGTACATTTATCAAATTCAAAATTTCGTTCACTTCTATTGGCAAAACTAACTGAAAATTATCATGGAAAATAAAACAGCCTCCTTTCAGATCCACTTTCGCCTCGAGGTCAGTGCAGATTCTCAATTTCCCTGGAGGTTTCTTCACGAAAACTAACGAGGCTGCGATGGGTGCAATGATGCCTTTTTCCTGCCACTGTGCAAGTTTCATTGCAACGGTTCTAGGCGCTACAGTCTGTAACCACACGACCGCTACGGTCGCAGGTTAGAATCCTGCCTCGGGCATGGATGTGTGTGCTGTTCTTAGGTTAGTTAGGTTTAAGTAGTTCTAAGTTCTAGGGGACTGATGACCTTAGAAGTTAAGCTCAATAGTGCTCAGAGCCATTTGAACCATTTTGCAACATGTTCATTGAGCTCGTATGATACCGCACGAGCTCTGCAAAAGTGAGGCTGTGCATTGTCTTTCATCGTCACATGAGCAACAAAAATGTTAGCTTTACCTCAAGCGCTCAACAAACCAGTCTTTAAATTCGTCACACAACTAAGCAGCACTGTCTCTTGAGTCAAACGAAGTAACTGCTAGCATATTGTCTACAATACGCAGTCCAAACAAAGCGAGGCCAAAAATATTATCCGTGCACCGTGAACGCAAAACCTGGAATGAAATAGTCTTTTGCAAATTTTGATAGACGGCAGAAAGGATACAAGTCCCTAATACTGGCATATCCTGTCGATTATACGCTGTCAGCGTAGTTTTTGACTTCTGTAACCTGGGTTTGACATGCAGATCATAAGTATTGCAATGTAGCAACGACACTACAGCACCCGTGTCTCAATTAAACAACACTTTGGTCAGAAGTAACAAGGGCTACAAAGCATTCGTTAGAGGTGCGTCCCACTGAAGAAACTACTGACTACAATACAAAGAACTACTGTGCAATGCAGTTTCAATATTATGTTCTACACCTGCGTCACACCTCTGTTCAGAATGAAAACGCACTTGAAAAATCGAGATATGTGGGCGCTTGTTCTGAGCGGAAGTCTGTGTCATCTGCAGACAGACAGCTTGAATGTGCCCATTCTTACCCTATGCAAAACAAGCCGAGTAACGCGAAGGGTGCCGGTAACGTTTGAGAGCTTTGAAACAGCGCGGGTAAGATTTCACGCCCGTAGATTTCCAGCCAGCTTGTTTGCGTAGCGAGCTGTGACGCACCCGCCTGCGCCGCTGTGTGTTTGTCTTCGAAGTGGGCTGCTTACTTTGCCGCGCAAAGTTCTTGGGGCTACGGCACAAATGTTCCCCGCTTGAAAACTATCGACTGCACAGTCAAACGATTCTTGAAAGTCAACAATCTGCAAAACCTGTTTCATGGTGGGGCCAGGGTACTTTAAGAGTTGTTCGCGGTCTCTACTATCTGCCACGATATGAGTAATAGCGTCATGAATCATCGAACATAGCATTGTCCACATCCACACTTAAATTTGCACTGTCTTTTGAGCCCCTGAAAATCTGTCAGCCCTTGCCTGTACTTCTATTCTGGTTGTTTTTTGAGCTAAAGAATTGAAATCTGGCAGCCGCCACATTGACCTTACCTTCGTAATATTTGTTCAGTGCTTGAATAAGCTCCTCATAGCTTAATAGTTTTGGTCTCGTAGTAAGGAATAATTTCGTATAAATGCGGTAAACGGCCACATCAAAGGCGGCCAAAAAGAAGAAAAGACTGGTTGACAGTACCTTGAATTTGGTGAGCAGCCGGGCGTGCTTCAAATCGTGGAAAATATTCCGACCACCTAGTGACGAATGTGGGCTGAAGATGACATGGTGGCCTGTCGGTACCATCGGGCCTTCATGACCTGTGCCGGCGGAGTTCAATTTTTTAGGATTGTGCTGCTTGTGGCGGTACATTGGGTGATGGAGTCTGATCACCCCACATCTCATTTGCTGCTATCTGCGTTTGGATGAACCTTTTCGAAACGGTGAGTTTGGAATTGTAAACAAATACTAATACAACACACACAAGAAATCCTAAAGCTATCTTATGAACGATGGCAGCATAGCAATTAAATAGTAAAAACGAAGAGCACCACAGTGTAACAGAAAATTTCCACCAGCACGTAAAGTGAACGAACAACCAAGCAAGTGTGAGCGTGGGGTTGCTATTCTGTCATTCTCCGCAATGGATTAATCTGAGATGTACCATTTACCCTGTGGCTCCTGCAAGATGCAATTTCCACCCCCACACTGCTACAGAAGTCAGACAGACGGTCCTAACGTTCTATAGAGAAATGCCTGAAAAACTTTAAGCAATAAATGTCTTTTGGAGTCGTCCGCTGTAAGGAAATGACACAAAAATTCACAAAATTTCTTACGTAACTAGTGGGGTACTTGGGTACTGGAGTAGTGCTAGTTACTGTAAGAAAAACATGAAACTAACGAAAATTATTATTTATTTTTGCAAAAATTCTGAAGAATCACAATGGCACTTTTAGTTATGAACTTAACACGTTATTTCCAGGTTGTTCTCGGAATGAAATTTCTATACAAAGTTTAAGATTGTTATTGACTTGGCAAAATGGCTGAGAGCCGCGCCTAGTCAACTTGAATAATTATATGTTAGAATGTTGCTAGGTACGGTCGAGGTTGTCGCGTGTGAAATGCAGTGAAGTGTACTGTTGTGGAGGAAATATGGGGCTCGCAAGAACTGTAGCACATAATACCGTAAGCTGCAATGATTTCTGTCTGCGCCGCTCGCTGCTGGAAAATAAGATAACTCTCGTTCTATCTGAATTGACCTTCGCCAATCAAACTCTTCCTACGCCTTAATGAAATCAAGGACTCCTATTCGCCCCTAGTCTAACTATTGGCGTGGTACACTGGTCAAATAACCAGTCCAGCGCGATGCCACTCAAAAACTCGCTCGTAGACGTTTAACTATAACTCTGTCCGTTCACACCGCACAATAAGTGTGGCGGCCAACACAGTGAATAACGCTTAATCGCAAGGATTCAATATAGAGTCGCGCTTCGATTCGCTCTCGACAGAGGTGCTCTCGCAGTGAAGTACTGAGGAGAGACTTGTTCCTTGCTCTTTGAGTACACGTACGAGCCCGCACGCTCTCGTTACGTGTTCTCGCTCCAAGAGCGACATCTTTCGGTCTGTTCCATTACTCCTTCAGCTCAAGGCATCAGGAACATCGTCTGCCAATCAGCTTTGCTCTTCTAAAACTGGAGAATGACGTTTCGTTTAAGGCGACCAGTCCGGAAATTTGTAGCATCGACGTTTGGCATTTGCTGTCTCCCTGTGGAAGTCTTCTGTGAAACTGCGTGCTCTGTTTGTAAAGAATGCGCAGGCTGGTCGCTCCCACATAATGTACCGGAGTTTGCTCTTAAGCCGAACACGGGGTCGTCCATTCACTCAGAAAAACGCTGTCTGCTCTATGGGCGGTGACCGGCCGACGTAGATGGGTGGGGTCCGGCCTCCTGGCGTGCGGTTGCCTCTCTCGAACTAAAAGCTTCTGTGACCATCGTGTCTGCAATGTATTTGTGTACGCCAGCCTCAAGTATTTCAACCACGGTGCGCACTTGCGATTTATTAGTTATTTTCATATCGTTTAAATGAATTCACATAACAATGACTTAATCTTAACGACTTTGGGTTCGAATGAAGCGTCTTGATGTGCGGAATATGATTGTGAGGGCGGAATATGTAAGCAATGAAGGTCAGGAGACCACGACGTCTTACACAATGATTAGTAAAGTGACACAGTAAATGATGCACATCAATGAGTTCGGAATCCTCGTCGCCAAATGCTGCATGTGGGTCATCAGGCAGAACGGCTAGCACACTTTGTTTTAGGTTTAGGTGCTCCGAGGTGGACGAGGAAATGTGGTAGTGTAAACAAATTAGTTCATTTTATTGCGCTGCGATACTCAAGTGTACAGCAACTCGTTGGATGTGCTCGTGGACAGATTCAACTACACAGTGGTCAATCAAGGCATGCCTTACTGAATACAATGTCAAGAACACTATGTCCATCATGGGCGCCACACTGTCAATCACTGTGGTCAATAGTTGTCCCTATGCGACTTTATTTGTAGACTAATTCTCGCTGTCCAATCTCCACTACGAGCTGTAGTTACAAACTGCAACCCTGGAACTCTGTTCCCGTACTGCCATGCGGCAACGCTAAACATGAACCTCCGTTGCTGCCTGTGGCCGCCGCTTATCGCAACGCGGAAGTCCATCTCACAGGTGGCGGCGAGAAGATTGCTGACTGGGCAGCACTTGTGGCTGGTGGCGAACTTCAGAAGGCCGCCCATGGCCTGAAACTGTCTCAGCTAGCCAGCCAGCCATGCACTGGTGAGGACACAATACAAACTGGTGCACAAACGGCTGCTGCAGATGCAGTATGATGAGCCAGAGCCGTAAGCCAAACACGATTGTCTTACCTCTCGGTAGTGCCAGTGATCATCCAGGGCCCGCTCTTCTTGCGAGCATGTATTCTCATGACCACCGCTGCCAGCAAACATGAAGAATGGCTACATCCCTGCCTACCCTTTCTGCAATATTGCAGACGGAACATCCAGCTTCTCCCAGCTCTGTTACACGATCTCGTTGAAACTCAGTTAGCTTTTTAATAATGGCGGCTTTGTGACCTTAATGGGATCCTTGACTAACGTCAACTCACAACGTTCAGCCTCAAACGTATGTTTGGTTTGAATTTGTATGCGTTTTATGATTGTTTGACGTTAGAATTTTCCGTAACTGTTCCTTTATGTACATTACAGTTGTGTGAAATTAATGTGAACAGTCGACGAAATGGATTGGCACTATAAAATTTTTTTCCATACAAATGATCTGAAGATGGCGATTTGATTTCGCTTAAACTAGTAATCGTTGTGTATTTTTTATGCGATCTGGTCATATAAACTTTGGTAATAAGAAGAACAATCGTGTTTATATGGACTGTCGTTTATGCCACTCTCCGTCAGCGCAGTGACCAGGGAAGGGAACGCCCAGCCGAAGTGCAAGGTGTCCTTCACGTGCGTAAATGTAGATAAGCGAAAAAATTCAAGCAGGGTATCAAGGTGGCAAAGGAGGGCTGCAGACTATCGGTGATATATAAAAAGCATTTATTGCTCTTGGAGATGATTACGATGCACAGTATTTTCTAATACAAATTTTCCGGATCGAAAATATATAGACATTTCTCACAAAATTAATGTCATTTTCTTGGAGCAATTCCCAACAAACACTACGCGTGGCACACTTTTGACGCAGTGGTTAATGTTAACATCCGTCTTAAGCGTTCGGTTGCCAACATCGTTACACGGAGCAGGAAGATTGATAAATAACTCTGAAGCGCACCGCTAACACTATTTGTATGTTCTTACATTCATTCTTTAGGGAAGGATAGTGGACGACTAACTCACTTTCCCTTGTATTATATGTGAGATTTACGAACAAGGTGGATGTTTGGAGCGGGACTAGGTAACAATGGAAAATACTGGACTACCAAATTAATGTTTTCCGCAAATTTTAAAGCTTGAATTTCTGCGTACGGATGTTGACCTAACCACAGTAAAGGAAAGGTGACATACTAAAGCGGGAAAAGATACCAATTTTCACTCGATAATTGCTGCACCTTGTGATTTGCTGACACAGGAAGAAATTAAAACTATGCTTATGTTCGCAAATGCAACTCCTTTAAAACAAGAAATGAAGTAATATTTTTGGAAATTTGTGGTAAGGTATTATGGGACCAAACTACTTAGGACATCGGTCCATAAGTCTATGGACTACTTCTACATCTACATCTACATCTACATCCGTACTCCGCAAGCCACCTGACGGTGTGTGGCGGAGGTTACCCTGAGTACCTCTATCGGTTCTCCCTTCTATTCCAGTCTCGTATAGTACGTGGAAAGAAGGATTGTCGGTATGCTTCAGTGTGGGCTCTAATCTCTCTGATTTTATCCTCGTGGTCTCTTCGCGAGATATACGTAGGAGGGAGCAATATACTGCTTGACTCTTCGGTGAAGGTATGTTCTCAAAACTTTAACAAAAGCCCGTACCGAGCTACTGAGCGTCTCTCCTTCAGAGTCTTCCACTGGAGTTTATCCATCATCTCCGTAACGCTTTCGCGATTACTAAATGATCCTGTAAGGAAGCGCGCTGCTCTCCGTTGGATCTTCTCTATCTCTTCTATCAACTCTATCTGGTGCGGATCCCACACTGCTGAGCAGTATTCAAGCAGTGGGCGAACAAGCGTACTGTAACCTACTTCCTTTGATGTCGGATTGCATTTCCTTAGGATTCTTCCAATGAATCTCAGTCTGGCATCTGCTTTACCGACGATCAACTTTATACGATCATTCCATTTTAAATCACTCCTAATGCGTACTCCCAGATAATTTATGGAATTAACTGCTTCCAGTTGCTGACCTGCTATTTTGTAGCTAAATGATAAGGGACTTATCTTTCTATGTATTTGCATCACATTACACTTGTCTACATTGAGATTCAATTGCCATTCCGTGCACCATGCATCAATTCGCTGCATATCCTACTGCATTTCAGTACAATTTTCCATTGTTGCAAACTCTCGATGCATCACAGAATCATCTGCAAAAAGCCTCAGTGAACTTCCGATGTCATCCACCAGGTCATTTATGTATATTGTGAATAGCAACGGTCCTATGATACTCCCCTGCGGCACACCTGAAATCACTCTTACTTCGGAAGACTTCTCTCCATTGAGAATGACATGCTGCGTTCTGTTATCTAGGAACTCCTCAATACAATCACACAATTGATCTGATAGTCCGTATGCTCTTACTTTGTTCACTAAACGACTGTGGGGAACTGTGTCAAACACCTTGCGGAAGTCAAGAAACACGGCATCTACCTGTGAACCCGTGTCCAAGGCCCTCTGAGTCTCGTGGACGAACAGCGCGAGCTGGGTTTCACACGACCGTCTTTTTCGAAACCCATGCTGATTCCTACAGAGTAGATTTCTATTCTCCAGAAAAGACATTATACTCGAACATAATACGTGTTCCAAAATTCTACAACTGATCGACGTTAGAGATATAGGACTATAGTTCTGCACATCTTTTCGACGTCCCTTCTTGAAAACGGGGATGACCTGTGCCCTTTTCCAATCCTTTGGAACGCTTCGCTCTTCTAGAGACCTACGGTACACCGCTGCAAAAAGGGGGGCAAGTTCCTTCGCGTACTCTGTGTAAAATCGAACTGGTATCCCATCAGGACCAGCGGCCTTTCCTCTTTTGAGCGATTTTAATTGTTTCTCTATCCCTCTGTCGTCTATTTCGATATCTACCATTTTGTCAACTGTGCGACAATCTAGAGAAGGAAGCACAGTGCAGTCTTCCTCTGTGAAACAGCTTTGGAAAAAGACATTTAGTATTTCAGCCTTTAGTCTGCCATCCTCTGTTTCAGTACCATTTTGGTCACAGAGTGTCTGGACATCTTGTTTTGATCCACCTACCGCTTTGACATAGGACCAAAATTTCTTAGGATTTTCTGCCAAGTCAGTACATACAACTTTACTTTCGAATTCATCAAAAGCCTCTCGCATAGCCCTCCTCACACTACATTTCGCTTCGCGTAATTTTTGTTTGTCTGCAAGGCTATGTTTTCTGTGAAGTTCCCTTTGCTTCCGCAGCAGTTTTCTAACTCGGTTGTTGTACCATGGTGGCTCTTTCCCATCTCTTACGATCTTGCTTGGCACATACTCATCTAACGCATATTGTACGATGGTTTTGAACTTTGTCCCCTGATCCTCAACACTATCTGTACTTGAGACAAAACTTTTGTGTTGAGCCGTCAGGTAATCTGTAATCTGCTTTTTTTTGTCACTTTTGCTAAACAGAAAAATCTTCCTACCTTTTTTAATATTTCTATTTACGGCTGAAATCATCGATGCAGTAACGGCTTTATGATCGCTGATTCCCTGTTCTGCGTTAACTGATTCAAATAGTTCGGGTCTGTTTTGTCACCAGAAGGTTTAATATGTTATCGCCACGAGTCGGTTCTCTGTTTAACTGCTCAAGGTAGTTTTCAGATAAAGCACTTAAAAATATTTCACTGGATTCTTTGTCCCTGCCACCCGTTATGAACGTTTGAGTCTCCCAGTCTATATCTGGCAAATTAAAATCTCCACCCAGAACTATAACATGGTGGGAAAATCTACTCGAAATATTTTCCAAATTATTGTTCAGGTGCTGAGCCACAACAGCTGCTGAGCCCGGGGGCCTATAGAGACATCCAATTACCATGTCTGAGCCTGCTTTAACCGTGACCTTCACGCAAATCATTTCACAATTCGAATCTCCGTCAATTTCCTTCGATACTATTGCACTTCTTATCGCTATAAACACGCCTCCCACTTCACTGTCCAGCCTGTCTCTGCGGTATACATTCCAATCTGAGTTTAGGATTTCATTACTGTTTACATGTGGTTTCAGCCAACTTTCTGTCCCTAGTACTCTAAACATTCATGGTGGTGTCTGTTTGTACTATTTCGTGTCTCCCTACCACTTTCGCGCAACGACGCTCTGAGCGTGTTTTTTAGGGAATTAACTAGTTTGAACCTGGGACCTGTTGCTGGTAAGGAGACGCCAGACCACACATGACATGTAGAATTCAGAAGAGTTCAGTGAGACTAGCGATGATATAACCAAATACTAAATGATCTCAGCGTCAGCTCCACTGCACTCCCTGTAAAAGAATCTTAATACTAACTAAATTTAGTGGAAAGGGTTCAAGGCTTTCCTATTTTTAGTTAGCTGGTAAAATAACGTCGAAAAAGCAGTGAAGTTTACCATTGGAAATTTTATTCTACTCACAAAACATCGTTTATAAATTGCACTATTGATAAAAGGAAATGTTTTAATACAGGATGGTAAAAACCAACTGCGTTCAACAAAAATGTGAACGAATATTCCCTAAATGGGTTTCCAAGTTCTACAATCGATCGAAGGATGACCTATGCCATATCACATCTATAATCTAGGTTTAAATTAAGTTTCACAAAAGATAAAACTATCAAAATGGTCTACAGTGACCCTCAATTATCTTTAATTACTTATCTAACCTGTCGTAAATTACAGTGGCTGATGTGGCTTCTCAATAACTATAACAGATCTGTTCTTCAAGTGGCAAATGTGAACACCACGCGTTTTAATTAACGATCGACACTAGTATTAAGCAAAAAGGGGTTAAAAATGAGACTTCTGCAGTTCTGAGTAAAGCCTTATGCGCTCAAAAATGCGGCATCGCGTGCGTTCATTACCTTGTCGGTGTTTAAGCAGCGTCTGGGCGGCAGCGGCCGGCGCAGCAGCCATCCAGGTCGCCGTCTCGGAACTAACTCTCGTAACTTCTCCTTACTACAATTTACCGAAGTTAGTTTAAAAAAAACTATCTGGCTATGTTTTCATCTGACCAATCAGGGTCTCAATGTTAACCTTAAGCTCCGCCTACAAAAATTCTGTCTATCCAATGAGAAACGTTATACTTTTCGTGGTGGGGCAATGTTTTTTAAAGTTTGCAACGTAACAGAGACGCTAAAAAGTCTCACGCTAAAACGTGCGGGTGGTGTGGTCCTTTTAGCGTTATCGTAAGATCTATACTGTTCTTCTGGAGGGCTCTATCTTTTAACATGGGCTGGAGGATTGTCCTAATGTAACAGACACGCGAAAAAGTCTCACGCTAAAACTTGCGGGTGGTAGTGGCCCTTTTTGTGTTATCGTAAGATCTATACTGCTTTTCTGGAGGGCTCTAACTTTTAACATGGGCTGGGGGGTGGTCCTTGACATACCTGAGACGCGAAACAGTCTCACGCTAAAACGTGCGGGTGGTAGTTGTACAGGTAGGCTGGGCCGTCCGTTCCTTATCCTAGGGCCTTCTAGCTCAACACGGTTCTGCTCTCGGCTTCTGTCCTCGTTTCTCCCCTCGGAACTGCGTCTGCCTCACGGTGGGAAGGCACGACATGCATTTAGGCATTCTTGTGTTACTCTGTGGTATTCCATTTGCTCACTCGTTACTCGTATTACTTTGGTTAATTTAATGTCACGATTTATTAGGAGCTATGTGACATACTAGTAGATTTGCTTATTATGTCAGGGTTTTCATGTAAGGTGTTGGATTTGCCTGACACCTTACAGTACTATATGGGCGTTGTGACCGTTTATTAATGAGAGCAGTTCTGGGACCTTTCTATAGACGCTCCTGCAGTTTACTATTATCACATTAATATTGTTATTTCCTGTTGCATTTTGCCTACTCCTGCCTTGCCGCGTCTCAGTAGGCGTCTTGTCGGGCCTAGGGAGGGAATTCTCTAACCTAAAAGAAACCCACTACTTAATCTAACTTAATATAACTTACGCTATGGACCACACACACACACCCATGCCCGAAGGAGGATTCCAACCTCTGACGAGGGGGGACGCACGGACAGCGACAAGACGCCTAAGACCTTGCGGCTGAAGCAATGTAATACAGTGTGAAGTATGAGACAAGTATTACGAAATCAATATTGTATCTGAGTGAATGTATGGCCTGTCTTCGTAGCGGAGTAAGGAACTCAAATGTATTGTGGAGATTCGTTTCATTTCACTAATATTCTACACATCCTTTTTGCATTTTATGTTAGACGCTAGCTTCTGTTTTCTGGTTGTAAATAAATATTTTAAAAAAATGGTTCAAATGGCTCTGAGCACTGTGGGACTTAACTGCTGTGGTCATCAGTCCCCTAGAACTTACAACTACTTAAACCTAACTAAACTAAGGACATCACACACATCCATGACCGACGCAGGATTCGAACCTGCGAATGTAGCGGTCGCGCGGTTCCAGACTGTACCGCCTAGAACCGCAAGGCCACCCCGGCCGGCTAACTATTTCAGCACATGTCTTTTATTCAAATTTGTGTTCCATCAAGGAATAATAGTTGATTTTTAGTGCCCTACTGAGGATACAGAAGTAAATGTAATTACGTAATTTTGTGACCGTGTATGTTACTTCTAATGGGAGCAGGCGTTTGTGTCTGACAACAAGGAATTTCTATAGACGGAAACTAAATATGGTATCAGTTATTTTACATATCGCAATTTCAAAATGAAGCATGGAAACCAATTCAGTAACTGTGTGTTATTGTTTCGCTGTTTAAATAGATTTAAAAAAGTCTGGCATTAGAACAATATGTAAGAAACTGTTGAGGATGGCGTAATTTATGTCTCAAACATCACATGATTGCTCAACTTTGGAGCAAAGACTCGTGCAAAGTGTCAAACTTTCTGCTCACAGATACAGTGTGTTTGATCAGCATAGCATAAACATTTGCGGTAAAACTTCAGCATGTACCTTGAGCTTTTGAAGAGACAGTGTGGTAATGTCTCGAGAATCGCTTGTAGAAACGAGTACTTTATTCTTCATGGAAGAGATTAATTCCTTAAATAACTGGATGGCTCTTTATTTACTTTGCTTTGAATTGGTTCGTCTTTCGAACCAAGTAAGCATAAAATCTTATTTCTTATTCAGGTATTATAAAGTACATTATTTTACTCTAATGAAGTGCGTAGGTACTCACCTCTAATTTTATGGGGGTCTTTGGCTCATAAAATCGTTTTTAGAGCGACCGTGGCCTTAATTAGCGACGAGAGCGCTGCCGGTGTCATTAACTGGAACTTGAGAGGCAGCGTCAAGAGGCCTTTAAAGACGCAGCGCTTTGGTTGCTGTCACGTCGCTTCCAGAGGGAGACTGCCTGGCCTGACTTAATATGGAAAATGCAGGGCCCTGCGCCGAACCCGAAGGAGCCAACAACCCATATTCCGTTATGATCAGGCTATGCGGTGTACTGGTGGAGTAACGTTACTATTATCTATAAAACTTAATTAGGCTGAAGCAGAAAATTATTCATGTGCGACTACTGCGGTACGGAGAAGAACCGCAAACATTAATGGTTTATTTATTATTATTGTGTATAATTATCATTGTTAATATCTGACAATTGTCATGCGTTTATGTGATCCCATACCACAACGTGCAGTAGTATTGAAACAAGGCCGCAAGACGTTCCTGCACAAGTACATTGAAGGGAAAATAATCCCAACACCAAAAAGGAGTTGTGCGAGATAAACGAAAGCTAGTAGGCGCTTTGATACATCGTGAAGGTTACGTATGTTCAGATTTCGTATCAGTCGGATGAGAATGAGCCTAATAGAGCCACTACGAGAATGCAAATCCGGTTTGCTTGGGTAAGCGTTGATTACGTTTGAGACAGTCCGCAGCTCGTGGTCTCGTGGTAGCGTTCTCGCTTCCCGCGGACGGGGTCCCGGGTTCGATTGCCGGCGGGGTCAAGGATTTTTCCCTGCCTTGAGATGACTGGGTGTTGTTGTGTTGTCTTCATCATCATCATTCATCCTTATTAATGTCAGAGGAGGGCAATGGCAAACCACCTCCGCTAGGACCTTGCCTAGTCAGTGGTGCAGGTCTCCCGCATCGTCCCCTAGACCCCTCGGAGTATGGGACCTCACTGTAATATACATAGAGGAAGAGTTACGGAAAATTATAACGTCAAACAAACATAAAATGCATACAAATTCAAACTAAACATACGTTATGGAGACGATCTTCCATAGTACCGTCTCTCGTCGTACAAAAAGAGAATAGGTATGCGAACGGTACACGATAATCACAAATAAAATACGAAGCCGTGTATACAATTTTTTATGTTGTGCCCTTGTTGACATCTGATAGTAAACTTATGAGGTAATCACCGGAATATATTGTGTTTTGAGATGCCACCAGTTGGAAGCAGTCTTTTACAACATACGAGGCGTACAGTATATCTTCGAAACACAATGTAAAGAATTATATATTCTTTTTATTCTTTATACATATAAAAATCCATAAAATGGTTATGTACCTGGTTTTCCTTATGCACGTGTAAAAAAATTAATTATTTATATTTTGTATGGTCACACACTGTCCTAGTGGATCATGGATGCTCTCCCAGATAGTGTTTGGTTATATCACGTAAAAGCTAAAAGTCGAGCTACACACTGTTAACAACAGGCACTTTATGCATTGAACCATAACCTAGATCTTATGCTATGTATTGCACTTTCCTAGTGTGTCACTATGTACAACCTAGACCACAGGCTACATATAACATCGTGCTAATATACTACATTGCCACTAAAACGTTACATGACATGTTTTACTGTTCATATGTTCTTACATTACATTCCTTCAGTAATAAGACTTTTTAATAAACATTTATACACTCCTGGAAATTGAAATAAGAACACCGTGAATTCATTGTCCCACGAAGGGGAAACTTTATTGACACATTCCTGGGGTCAGATACATCACATGATCACACTGACAGAACCACAGGCACACAGACACAGGCAACAGAGCATGCACAATGTCGGCACTAGTACAGTGTATATCCACCTTTCGCAGCAATGCAGGCTGCTATTCTCCCATGGAGACGATCGTAGAGATGCTGGATGTAGTCCTGTGGAACGGCTTGCCATGCCATTTCCACCTGGCACCTCAGTTCGACCAGCGTTCGTGCTGGACGTTCAGACCGCGTGAGACGACGCTTCATCCAGTCCCAAACATGCTCAATGGGGGACAGATCCGGAGATCTTGCTGGCCAGGGTAGTTGACTTACACCTTCTAGAGCACGTTGGGTGGCACGGGATACATGCGGACGTGCATTGTCCTGTTGGAACAGCAAGTTCCATTGCCAGTCTAGGAATGGTAGAACGATGGGTTCGATGACGGTTTGGATGTACCTTGCACTATTCAGTGTCCCCTCGACGATCACCAGAGGTGTACGGCCAGTGTAGGAGATCGCTCCCCACACCATGATGCCGGGTGTTGGCCCTGTGTGCCTCGGTCGTATGCAGTCCTGATTGTGGCGCTCACCTGCACGGCGCCAAACACGCATACGACCATCATTGGCACCAAGGCAGAAGCGACTCTCATCGCTGAAGACGACACGTCTCCATTCGTCCCTCCATTCACGCCTGTTGCGACACCACAGGAGGCGGGCTGCATTATGTTGGGGCGTGAGCGGAAGACGGCCTAACGGTGTGCGGGACCGTAGCCCAGCTTCATGGAGACGGTTGCGAATGGTCCTCGCCGATACCCCAGGAGCAACAGTCTCCCTAATTTGCTGGGAAGTGGCGGTGAGGTCCCCTATGGCACTGGGTAGGATCCTACGGTCTTGGCGTGCATCCGTGCGTCGCTGCGGTCCGGTCCCAGGTCGACGGGCACGTGCACCTTCCGCCGACCACTGGCGACAACATCGATGTACTGTGGAGACCTCACGTGTTGAGCAATTCGGCGGTACGTCCACCCGGCCTCCCGCATGCACACTATACGCCCTCGCTCAAAGTCCGTCAACTGCACATACGGTTCACGTCCACACTGTCGCGGCATGCTACCAGTGTTAAAGACTGCGATGGAGCTCCGTATGCCACGGCAAACTGGCTGACACTGACGGCGGCGGTGCACAAATGCTGCGGAGCTAGCGCCATTCGACGGCCAACACCGCGGTTCCTGGTGTGTCCGCTGTGCCGTGCGTGTGATCATTGCTTGTACAGCCTTCTCGCAGTGTCCGGAGCAAGTATGGTGGGTCTGACACACCGGTGTCAATGTGTTCTTTTTTCCATTTCCAGGAGTGTAGTTACAGCAACTTCAACTTAGCCTTTGTGCTGAATATTGTATAATATAGTATGGCGCGCTCTTTCAGTAGTTACACATAATAAATTACCTTAACTAAGCTGTATAAGATTGAGAGATGAGGATACAAATGTTGTCTACCGTAAGGAAAGTTAAGCCGTTAGTGGTAGTATTGCTTACATGAAGGATTATAACATACAGTCACAGTAGAGCCTTTACATTCACCCACGGAGGGCGTTATCGTGCAATGTTAAATCTAGACCTCGAGCTTTGCTGTATTCAGTAACCTACTTTACTGCTACCATGTCGTATGAGATAAATATAATACACTTCTTGAAATGGTAACACCACTTGGCATATTCTGTGGAGTTGGTACTTTTACTGATATTAATGCGATCTGATACCCTGTACAGTAAGCTACGTAGTGCTTTTTTATGCGATTCATTGTTAACTTTTTTTAATACATTCTTGTCTGTTACATAGTTGTACCTATCAGAGCGGTGGAGGTGGGGATGGAAAAGCCTTGTGGCTCACGGCCGGAGTACGTCCATACTTCATTCGTCCAGGATTTGGGAATGAGAGCACTTAGCTACTTGCAACAAACTTTGCACATAATTCCAAGATTTTATGAAACTTCTTCTCACTAAGAACCCCCTATTACGATGAGAGGCACAAACGTTTATCGCTTACTTCATTTTCGTTGTTCGTACAGTAAAAGTCCCGCCTGAAGCATAACTTTTTAATCTCGTATTACTCCTTTACTACTAACTGTAGTTGTGGAAAATTTTGCAGACAGCATTCACACATACCACTGAATGTACCAACAAAATTATATCTTTGTGCGACACGCAGTTCAGGAGATAAGACGCCAAATACTGAGACGCACGAGAAACTGCCGCATCACGCATGACGTTTTAATTTTTTACTTCTTTCTTACTAACTCTACTCACGACACATTTCGCTCGCAGATAGTCCCTAGATAGTAGACACATATACCACTGGACTTGTCTGAAAAATTATATCATTCTACAACATATAATTCAGGAGAAAAGACGTCATAAACATTAAGCTGCGTGAAAATGAAACTGCACGGCAAAATTCGCTGGATGAAATGTTAGCAAATGTGTGTGAAGTATGTTAAATAGATGCGAAATACATTTGAAATGTGCGTATTCTGCGAATCAATCGGTAAGAAACTCATCCTAAATTCCTGGAACGATTTCAGTCAAATTTGGTAGTCACATTAGCCACAATCTGGAATGAAATAAAGTGGGAGAGAACTACCAGCCTCCTGTTGGGGTCGGGGTGATAACGTGGAGAGAGAAATGGGGAGAAAGAGATGGACAGATGAAGAATGAAATAAACACAAACAGGGGAAGAAGGGAAGGAGATGGGCAGAGAGAGAGATGGGGGGGGGGGGGGGGGGAAAGACAGAGAGAGGAGGATATGGACAGAAGGGAAAGAATAAGATGAATAGAGCAGCATGGAGGAAGAGATGAGCTGATAGAGGGGGAGTAGATGATGGGCAGAGATTGGGGGAGGAGGAAGTGGATGGAAAAGGGGAAGATGAGGAGACACAGAGAGGGGACAAGATGGGCAGAGGAGGGAAAAAGGAAGAGATGGACAACAGAGGAGGTCGGAAGAAATGAACAACGAGAGGGAGAGGAGAAGATGGCAGGGAGAGGTGAGAGGAGAAGGTATACAGAGAGAGGGGGAGAAGGATATGGAAAATGAGAGGGCAGGAGAAGATGGAATTAAAGGGCCCTAAGAGGAGATGGACAAAGGTGGATGGAGGGGATGGGGAGAGGGGAAAGAAGCTGATGGACAGAGAGACAGGGGAGGTGCAGGTGGACAGAGAGAAGAGTGGGAGGAGGTGGAAAGAGAGAGGAGACGAAGGAGGTGACTGAGGGGCAAAGAAGATGGACTAATAGAGTGTAAGGAGGAGGTGGACAGAGAGAAGGGAAAGGAGGCGATGGACTAATAGGAGATTTTAATAAATTTATACCTGGGCAACACCAGGTGCTAAGCCAGTAAATAAATTCATAAGAAAGAAGGTTACAAAGGGTAAATTTGGATGACATGCCATGGTGTCGAATCGTCGTCCCTCTGAATTCGAAAGCTGTGTGGTGTCCATTGTCGCACCAACTCTGTTTAAGAGTATATGTCTCTGGTAACCGGTGACTGGTGACTAAGGCAACTGAAGATCTGTTCTCTGGCGTGATTAATCCATTTGCTCCGAGTATGAGAATGATTCAGCCTTCAAGTGATCCATATGATGCAGAGCTCTGGTCAATATTTTCTCTCTGTGTAAATATGTAGCCCATCGTTATACAGCAGAAACATTAAGGTTGGATTTTAATTCTTAGTGATCAACATTATAGCAGGGTTGGAATTTTGCATTTTGGAAGACCTCTGTTCGTCTACTAACAAACTGTTAGGGAGTACTTGTTGTACTTTGTTTACAGAACCAGCTGAAATTTAGTTCGTCTTCAGCCTTTTGACTTCGTTATTATGAGCACGAACTCTACTGGTGGTCACTCGAAGATGAATATCACTAATCAATTACATAAAAATATCATTCCCGAAGTAGCCTTTCTGAATACGACAAGTCGTGGTGGTCATGTATGAGTGCCTAATTATCCTAATGCGTTACTGTTTTTTTCTCAGTTTATTACTCTAACAGTCTACATTCTAAAGTATCAGTAATAAATGATACTATGAAAAATTAATCTACGGACAACATCATTCGAAACAGTCAAACAGGGCGAAATATTCCAATTCGGCACAGAGTAAACGAGCTGCATCGTGGGGCTATCCACATTGCACACAATGTCCTGCAACAAATGACGGTGGCTGTATGTCGCGCACAGGAAAGGGAATTTTTTTTTGCTGGCTTCTGGCGACCGACAAATTACAATGCCGCAGAGTAGATGACCCTCAGTGGTCCTGTTCTTTTGTTTCGTGCAGTAATATTAATTCCGGAAAAATGCAAATGCTGAGAACATTTTGCACGAGAGTTTCGTCGCATGAAAGGCCAGGATGGCAGCTGTGCCTTCTCTGCGGACGAAATGTTAACTAACGTGAAGTACCTTCTTACATAGTAAATCATAAATATAAACATTTAACTTACAGGAACTGCCATCTCCTTTTCATTATGTATGAGTCTCCCTCACATCAGAAAATTACTTGTTTAGATCTTGATAGGCATGAAGTCCTTTAATTTCATTTTTCTCAGAACAGCCAAGCAGATACGCGCCAGTATGTGAAATTCTTAAAACTGTCAATGGCCCAGTGCACTGATGTTGCATTTTTAGTTCTTCATTTTCAACAACGAAGGCTTCAGACGTACTCGTGCCCTTGCATACACAATCTTCTTCCGTGAGGAAACTGCTTGCAAATTCTTACTTTCTCTGTTAAATTATCCTGAATGTTCCTCACCTTTCCCTCACTCTCAGGATTTTCCATCGCTGTCTTAGGTACTTTACCTAGACATTCATTGCGTTTTTCTTGTCGAAAAATCAATTCTGATGGCATAAAATTATTGGTGGGGTTGGGTAAGTGGTTCATGATTACCTCAAATTTTCTTATGTAATCGATCCATGCTGTTTGTCTGGCATGACAACATGTACGCGTAAGTATATTTAACGCCCTACAAATCCGTTCAATGAGATATCCTTCTGGGCGGTACTGGAAAGTAAATATTTGTCTGATATGAGCTCTCCTCCAAGCAAAGCAGGTATAATTAGATGCATTATCCAGTACTAATGCATCTGGCTTACACTCGGCACGAAGTCGTCGAATAGGGTAAACCTTGGTAATTTCGTGGCATTGCTTATTTCGTGGTACTTTTTTAATTCCTCTTCACGGATTTATCAACCACACTAGAAGTGCAGTCGTTGACCCACAAATAGCAGCACATTTCCCCTACCTGCAGCGGTATTTCACACCGCGCTACCAACTGACTTCGCAGCACAGTAAGTTTATTTCTTCCGTTGGGGGCAGTTGTCTTTCGCTTTCGCACTGCAGAATCCCATGTGTTTTCAAAGCGCTGATTACTCCTCATATTGTCCGCCCCCGGTAGCTGAGTGGACAGTCTGCCTTCGGCGGTGCCCCGGCACGGACGTCTGTTTACATCCCTGCCGGAGAAGTTCGCGCTCGCGCAGTTGTTTACCTCTTCGGCGTACTCGCGCGTTTAGACGACTCGATACAGAATGGCACATGCATACCGAAAGTCGACTCTCAAGATTAGTTTTTCGAATGTATGTACGAGACCGAAAGCCTACGAAATAGAAAGGTTCCTACGAGACGAAGTTAAACTTGACTACAACGAACTTATCGGAATCCACCTCTCCATAGTGAGCAGTGTCGTTTACGTCAAGCTGATTAACGATGCAGTATGTGACAGAATCATCCGAGATACTAAACGTGGACTCAAATTTCGTCACTCTGATGGACATGTTGGAGAAGTAACTATTGATCATGCAGGACTGGGCTTACGAAACATACGCATTTTCGAACTTCCCTTCGAGGTTCCGTCTGACTTGGTCATTGACGCCTTACGCCCGTATGGAAGAGTGCTCAGCCATGTTCAGGAAAAATGGTCCAACTTCACGACTTACCCCGTTCTCAATGGGGTGCGTCAAATCAGAACAGAACTGACACAACATGTACCCTCGTACTTGTTCATCGACGGATGCAGAGCTATAGTCATCTACGATGGACAACCAAAAACATGCTCAGGATGCGGGAAAGAGGGCCACGTGCGTTCCGAATGTATGCAGCGGGGGATAGTGCAAGTTCCAAATGGCGAACCCGTACCTACGTCCACGTTGACGCCGCTGCCACTAACGAATGCGGACGCATTTCGAACAGATCCCATCCCGAAGAATGACCAGGTACAAAATCCTGACAGTTTACGGCAACCGACTGCAGCAGAGACCGCCTCCAGTGACGAAACGACGCACACTTCTGCCGCTCCGGCGCCGACGACGCCCTTAACCGAGCGGTAAGGATCGGTAGGAGATATGGAAATTGATCCTGCGGTTGTGCCGACAGCTGCTTTCGTCCCTGAACACCGGGATTCACTTCCGCACTCGGATACGGAGGCGCACACGCGCAAACAACGGTCGCCGAAGTGCCACAAGAAACGACGGCTAGCGCCGTCGGATACCTCCTTACTGCAGTCCATGTCAGACGAACTTGGGTGTAAAGTCGATACAGTGCATCCGGATGCGCAACGGGAGGTTCTACCCCCCACACAGCAGTACGACGCGAATCACGCTAGACAGGGGTTGAATACAGACACACCGGACGGAAAGCCGACGGAAGGAGACCCTCCAACCACCGCAGCAACGCCACCTCCTTCGGTCAGCCCGGCCGGAGAGACGCGACGGGAGCTGGACCTCCAGCACAGTACCTGGGCAGACGAATCCGATGCTGACCCACACACTGACGACGCACCCGCAATGGCGAGTGCTGCGTCCACCGGATGTTAACCGCGCAGAAGATGCAGATTGACGCACAGACAGCAGGTCACCGGGCAGCAGCACACAAATTAACATAAGCGTTCATGTGCGCTTTACGCACTGAGGAACAGCGGCAGGCATATCGAACAGCCTCTATTAATATTAATACGATCAGAGCGTCTGTAAAATTGCAGTTATTACGAGACATGTTGCATGCGTCAGACGTCGACATCGTTCTGCTGCAGGAAGTATGTGTTGAGAGCTTCCCCGACCTCTATGAGTACAATACGTACATTACACCTACTACCGACGGCGGCAGCGGAACAGCGATACTTCTACGTAGCGGCATAGTAGCCGAGGACGTGGTGTACCTGCCGTCAGCGCGAGGACTGGCGCTCACAGTGCTGGTAGTACGGGTCGTTAACATTTACGCACCGTCGGGGTCCGACAGACGGCGCGACCGATCCCGATTTTACGCAGAGGAGATTGCAACACTATTCTTAGGTCGGTATGAACATGTCTTATTTGGAGGCGACTTCAACTGCGTGCTCGCACCAAAAGATCAACACCCACGTTATACTTCATGCCCGGAGCTGCGACAACTCATACAGGACATGAATCTCATTGATACATGGGAGAAGATACATGGCGACAGACGTGGATACACCTGCGTCACGAGTCACTCTGCAAGTCGTCTCGATCGCAGTTACGTAACACTTCATCTCGAACCTGCGATCCTCGATGCGGAATTGTGGCCTGTTGCCTTTTCAGATCACATAGCATATATTTGCACGGTCTCCCTGAGTCGTCAACAAGTTTGGAGGAGTCGCAGTGTTTGGAAACTGAATACAGCACACCTCAGGGAACCTGAGTGCAGACGCATAGTCGAAGACGCTTGGCACGTGTGTGAACGACGCCTCCCGACATATCCAACGACGTTGCAGTGGTGGCTGGAATGCGTTAAGCCTGCATTGTGCCGATCGTTAATTGCATACGGAAGAGAGCAGATGATGTGGAGGCGACACACGACGGAATTTTATTTCACGATGCTCCGCGAACTTTCTGTACAAGCACCTTCACAGGAGCGTCGAGCCGGTATAAAACGAACACAGGCCCAAATAATTTCCATAACGCGCCGCCGTCTGGAGGGAGTCGCAATCCGTGCAAGAGCCTTTGAACGAGTCCGTGGAGAATCACCGTCGATGTATCACGTTATCAGAGAAAAACAACGTAGCCGCAGATCCTTAATACAGACGGTCGTACTGCCAGATGGTCGCAGCATGACAACGCAAAAAGATATTGCCAACGCTTTCGTGGAACACTACGGTCATCTCTATGAAGAAGCGGAACACGATCAGCCAGCCTTTCATGAGGTCCGACGAACGCTCTCCGCGTGTCTCGACGAGTCGCCCAACCTGGAGTTAACAGGTGAAATCACAGTTGACGACGTAATGAAAGCGATTGATAAGGGAGCGTCGCACAAATCGCCGGGGCCCGACGGGTTTCCGTTAGAGTTCTATCGTACATTTAAAGATCTCATGATTCCACGATGGACTGCCATGTACTGCGAATTGATGTCTCCCAACGTGCCTCTTCCACCCGCCTTCGTGGAAGGAATGATCATCCCCATCCACAAACCATCTGGTGGCACAGGGATACAGGCCTACCGGCCACTGACCCTTCTTCATTGCGACTACAAGATCTACGCCAGGATACTTGCAGCACGCTTTAAACGCGTAATACTCCAAGTGATTTCACTAGACTAAAGCCAGCTATGAGGAGACAGCAATATACAAACGGCACTCAGTGACTACCGAGATGTTATCGCACTGGCATCAACATGTCGTCTCCGGGGTGTATTGGTATCGATAGACTTCCATCGCGCATTTGACAGGCTGAGTCATGCTTATCTCACGGACGTGATGACAAAAATGAAGTTTCCGGAAAGTTTTGTCACCGTCGTTATGAGACTACTCCACGGAGCTGCATCCAAAGTGCTCATCAATGGACGCTTGGTGGGGCCCATCACCATCTCACGATCGGTCAGACAAGGGTGCCCGCTGCCAACGATATTGTATGCCATCGCTGTCGAGCCGCTGCTCTGCGGGCTCCGGAATCGACTGTAAGGAATGACGATAAGGCACAACAAGTTTATATGCCGAACATACGCAGATGACCTAGTGTTTTTAGCTCGGTCAGGCGACGAGGCAAGAGCTTCCTTGCATTGGATTAATTTGTATTGTATGGCTACGGGAAGTCGCCTGAACATGGCAAAGTCGGGAGCGATGAACATCGGGAGAGGACTCCCGACAGGAAGTGTAGCACCATTACAGCCGATCAACAAGATGAAATGCCTAGGAATTATCTTCACTACAGACGTTCGACGCACGGCGTCACTGAGTTACAGACATCTTCTGCAAACAATTCGTGCGAGTGTCCGAAGTCACAGGTTAAGGGCACTGGATATGATACAACGGGTCACCTTTGCCAACACTTATCTAGCCTCTCGCATCCCCCACCTGGCACAAGTTCTTCCTATACCGGTAATGCTGGCCCGCCGAATCCTGGCGGCACTAGGATATTTTGTGAGCACGGGTCTGCTTTTTAAGGTAGGATACGAAACCCTCACCCTTCCTCGTAGTCGTGGAGGTCTTGGACTAGTCCACGTACGCGACCGAGCAGTGGCTATTTATGTAACCACAATGATAAAGATGTGGACACGACACCAGACATGTCTGACGGGCACCTTGATAGACGAACTCGCTCCACCTTCGCGTTCGCCTCCGGTAGCGGTGGCTCACATCTCACCATCGCTTACCCATATGTGGAACACAGTTATGTACATATAGAACTACCGACTACCAGGACGGCAACGGCACGTGATATATATCACATCTTGACTCGACGACGGCCGAACAATGCCGTAGAGCGCCGCCAACCAACAGTTACGTGGTCAGTGGTATGGCGTACAGTGCACCATCCACACCTTGATACGGGAACGCGCGCACTGTGGTATCAGGTGGTAAATGGGAAATACGTGACTCGTTCCAGGTTGCATACAATTCATATGGCGGACGAGCCACTGTGTCCGCAGTGCAATGTTATAGACACAGAGGAGCATCGCCTGATATGCGGTCCTTCGGCGGATGTATGGCGTTTGGTCAAAAAAATGATCGCATTCCTCCTTCGGGTGGGGCCGCAAACAGTAGAACCACGGACATTACTTCTCCCAGATAGGACATATTATCCCCGAACAAAGACAAACGCAGTGACTTGGATTCGAGGTTTGACTGTGCGTTATCTTTTCCGAGACGGCAGTAAGAATGTGCTTGACTTCTGGGCCTTATTACAGGAACATCACTCACAGCTTATGAGACATCCGAGATATCGAACATATTACGCAAATTTTTTAGGGAGTGCCTTGCTTGATCCCCCACCCAGTTGGGGTGTCCCGGGTAGGAGAATGTAATTATTGTCTATAAGCAGCAGAACAAGAAAGGACCAGGACAGTGGAGAGCATCCACACACACACACGTGAAGACGTACCCGACACCAACGCGAGGTATGACGGGATTAGCGAGGTACGCGCCTGAAAGAGGAACGTAGACCGTTGTTGTTTTGTCCTGACAGAAGCAGGATTTTTTTTCACTCTTATGTAAAAAAAAAAGTGGACACTTATTTACGTTTCCCAGAAAAATTTTATTTTATGAAGTCATCGCCTCATATATTTAAAAAAATGCTAGAAGCAGTTTATGTTTGTTATTGCAAAAAAAAAGTGGATAGAGTGTCTGCCATAAAAAACAAAAAAACAAAAAACGTGGTTTTAGGCGCTACAAAAAAAAGCGGATCTAGGCGCTTCAGTCTAGAACCGAGCGACCGCTAAGGTCATTTATATAAAAAAATGGATTGGGCGTTTGCCATGTAACAAAATAAAAAAAAAATAAAAAAAATAAAAAAATAAAAAAAGATGGTAGAGCACTTGCCCCGGAAGGCAAAGGTCCCGAGATTAAAAAAAAAAAAAAGTGGTCAGCGCGACAGACTGTCAATCCAAAGAGCCCGGGTTCGATTCCCGGCTGGGTTGGAGATTTTCTCCGCTCAGGGACTGGGTGTTGTGTTGTCCTAATCATCATCATTTCATCCCCATCGACGCGCAAGTCGCCGAAGTGGCGTCAAATTGAAAGACTTCCACCAGGCGAACGGTCTACCCGACGGGAGGCCCTCGTCACACGACATTTCATTTTCACTCCTCATATTAACAAGGTGACATTTTTTTGATTTTGCACAGTTGTTTATGTGATATAATTAATTTTTTCTGATTAAGGTCTGTGTTTTTACTTAGCTGCGCTAGTAAAATTCTTAGCATTTTACCTGCCATCTTGCGCCGCCCTAGACAGTCTTTGCAAATACTGGCTAATAAACGTATTTAAAAGCTGATATTTATTTATTTTTAGTAGGATGTCCGTGGTATAGATGGAGTACTTTATTTTAAACGAGATAATATATTAAATTTACATATCAAGAATTAACCAAGCTATCACGAACTTAACCAATTTTTTTTTTTCTTCTGCATGTTAGATGCCTCCAAAATACCTCAAATATGCTAACCAAAATATTATTACAGCAGCAAGATTGCTAAAAGAGGGGAAGTATGCAATTTACAAGGCATCAAAGCAATGTGAAGTGCCATAGTCTACCCTGAAAGACTTTCTTAACAGGACTGAAGGTGAATATATAGGCCTACCTAAATTAGGGAAACCGTTTGCTTTACCTGTACAAATGGAACAAAGAATATGCGATTACATACTTTCCATGCAGGAATTAGGATTCGGATTGACTGTAATTCAGATTCGAAAACTGGCATATAAGCTAGCTACAGCAACTGGTAGGCAACATCCCTTCAATGCAGAAGGACAAGCTGCAGGGGCCTGGTGGAGGAAAGATTTTAAAACATGTTATGGGCTTACCTTAAGAGTGCCTGAAAATATGGCTGCTTATAGGTCTTCAATGGGAAATAGGTCAATGATTACTGACTTTTATCAAAAATTAGAAGCATTAGTAACAGGTCTAGGAGTTCAAAATCGTCCCGATTTAGTATGGAATTGCTATGAGACAGGGCTCTCATATTTGATCAAAGCATCCAAAATCGTTACAGCAATTGGCAAAAAGTATGTAAATAGCAGAACGTTTGCTGATCGAGGTGAAAATCATACATTGCTTTCCTGTGTCAATGTTAGTAGCCAGTGGATACCACCTATGGTGATATTTAAGGGTGTTCGAATGTCAGAAGACCAGCTGGAAGACGTAATTCCTGGCACCATTGTGAAACTATCAACAAAAGGGTGGATAAATTCAGAACTTTTTCTGGAATGGTTCAATCATTTCATACAATGTATACCTTCAGCAAGACCTATAATTTTAGTAATGGATTCCCATGAATCCCATATTTCAGAGGAGGTCATTGATCTGGCCAAGAAGAACCATATCTTTCTTCTCACATTTCCTTCTGTCACTACTCACATTCTGCAACCATTGGATGTATGAGTATATAGGCAACTTAAAAGGTCATGGGGAAAATCTTTAAATAGCTACATGATCGAGAATCCAGATCTCAGACCCAACAGATCTGATTTCCACAAATTGTTGAAACCTGCTTACTACAGTGCTTTCAGTCCTGAGACCATCATATCAGCTTTTAGGAAGACTGGGATGTATCCATTTAATCCTGCAGCTGTAACTGATGAGGCAATAACAACATCACAGCTGACAGACAACAGACAAACCTGCAGAAAACAATCTGGAACCGGGATTAGATTATTCAGAAAGTCATTCAGAGATGAATGAACTTCTTGCTCTGCCTGTCTTAACAGATGATGGGAAGAAATGCAAGTGGAGGAGAAAGACAGATAGCAAGGCAAAATGTCTGACTCCAATTCAAGATGCAGCTCCCAAAAGAACCAGAGGTAGATTAACGCATTTTCTAAAATATTATCTCATTTTCTAAAATATTATCTCACGTGCTTTATTAACAGAGTTGACAGCTGTTCATTTGAGTTGTTGTTTATTTATTTTAATGAAATTTATTGATTTATAGGTAGGCCACTAAAGGAAGATACATGAAATCCACAACCGAGCACGTTTGGAGTGACAAAGAACAGGATGAAGGATTACAATAAATGTTGATCCTGTGGCCACAGTTATTTAGAAGACGTGAAGAAAAAGTCAGGGGCACTATGGATTCCGTGTAGTTTTTGTTTAATGTGGTAACACGCGAAGTGTCAACATACTTTTGAATAGAGTGAGGACGTTTTTATGTGCAACAAGTGTCAAAACCTTTCTTATGCAGCTTTAATTTAACCAGTAAATTCAATTCAGTGTTTTTGCTCATTACTTAGTCAGTACTTTATCATTATTGTTATAAATAAGTCTCAATGTCGTAAAATGTCAAAATAAAATCTTTTATAGAAATACAATGCTTTCATTATTTAATTAATGTATTATCACGAAACTAGGCAAGTAATGTCACGAACTTACCAAGGCGTATCACGAAATAACCTACAAAATTCTTACTTGATGAAATCATAAGGAAGAGAATGTAGAATCAACTAATCATAACATTGTGCATTTTGAGTAATGCATTTAAAGACAGGTTTATATAAGTAATTCAGCAGGCTTTTAAAATATTTTATGTACTTTAAATTAACTTAATACAGAAATCCTCATGAAATTGTCAAAGTTTACCCCAACCGCTTCAAAAACTGTGCACAGATTTCTGTCTTTAATTGGCACGCTTTTACATACTTCGTGATCACATCAAAGAAAGCAACTACATACTTGCAGCCTCCTCTGGCTCTGGGTAGAGGCCACAATTATCTGCGTAAACAATGGCCAGGGGATAATCAGGCACAACTGTAGGCAGTGAACCCCTAATACCTTAACTGTTTGGTTTCGCACATTGGCAGTTTTGACAAGAGTGAATTGCTTTCAATACTGTACGCCTGATGGGAAGTAATATTATTCTCTTGTCTGAATACTTAAGACCGCCAAAATGTACCTTTGCATGGTGCATGTACCAGATAAGTCTCTTTTCATAATCACTTGGAATGCAAACACAGCAGTTCTTTTACACCCTCATTCCTCCTATGGAACAGGACAGCATCCACTATTTTATAAAACTAGTGTAATGGTAATCCCACTGCTGCTGACGTAGCTGCCAAACATATGACCACCGATCATCTTGTTTTTGCAATTTAGGCATTCTTCAGATCAATTAGGAGTAGTATCTTCGATTTAGTTGACGTTGCGTTAGCAAAATAGGAAAATCTCCTGTTTGTTCATCGGCAGCTGTTTTCCGATCGAGCCCCTCCAGCAGTCAAGACAGAGTATCTGCAGTTTTATTCTGGTTTCCACTAATATACACAATTTTAAAAGTATACTCCTGTAGTGTCAATGCTCATCTTGCAAGCTGAGAATGTAATACTTTGCAAGTTTGTATAAAGGTTGAGGCTTAGTGGTCACAATATACTGTTGTCTACGATGCATGAAGATCATAGTGAATGACATTTGTGGGAAGTCCAAACTACTGCCAATGCTTTCTGCTCTGTGGGCATACAGGATATCTCCCATGACGACAGTGTCCCACTAGCAAAGGTAACAGGGCAAAAGGTCGCTATTCCATCAGTGGTTCTTGTTTGAATTAGATACATTCCCAAGCCAACCAAAGACACATATGTCATCAAACCAATCTCAATTGATTTACAGGATGATACAATAATTTTGAATTCACTAATGTTCCCTTTATTTCACTGAACACTGCTTGACATTCATTTTCCCAATGCCATGCCACATTTTTGCACAGCAGATTCAACAACACTGCACAGTTCAAAGACTGCTACAGAACGAATTGGTGAAAAAACGAAACGAAACTGAGAAATCTTTTGTGTTACTTCTAAGTCCTTGGGGCCAGAAAGTTCTGAATTGCAGTTATCTCCTCCAAACCAGGTAAAATTTCCTTGCAATCGATACAATGTATTAGAAACTTTTGTTTCTTGAAAGCAATATGAGATTTCGCCCCTCTAATGGCTTCCAGCACATGATCCAGTATCATCAGATCCTCCTCCTTGGTCGATGTCACTATTAACAGATCACCTACAAAAAGTGTCAGCCCACTGTGCAAGTGAGATCCCAATACACAGTCCAAGGATTGGATAAATACTCCGGCAATCAAATTAAGTCAGAACAGGGCCAGCTTGAATTGATAACTTCTCCCTGCATACACGAATGCTGTATATTTCCTTGAAACTTGTCCCAGCGTAATCTGCCAATAGGAAGTTCGTATGCCACTGTAAAAATTTATAATAAATTCATTCATATACTCTGTATGTGTGCATACTGGGACAATAATGGTGTTTATGATGAAGGTTTTGAGCACTAGATGGACATTATCAGAAGGCTGTGGTACCACCATTAGTGGGATACAGCAACGGCTGTTCAAGAGTTCTATCAAATGCCAAGTAATCATTCGGTTAATCTCCTCTTCTACTGCAGATATGAGCTTCCAAGGTGTAGGATAGAAATTATGACAGAAGATCTGGCAGAGGAAGGCTTCAAGGTTCCTCAAATCTGTACAATATTTGTTAGTTAGATTGGCTAGTTGACTTTTACAATCCAGTGTGAGATTCATGGGCTCTTCTAATTTCTTTCAGACATGATCAACAAATTGTAAAGATTATCATTTTTGTCTAGCGTTTTGAATAACACCAATAATTAATTTTATGCGTGCCTTCTGCAGTACCTCTCATGATTATCCTTATTTTTCAACAGGTCTAATTGGTCTTCAGCACCATCTATCTTCAATAAAAAAATTTGCAGCAGAAAAGTCGATTCCACATTCTTCCGTAAGCTATCCAATCCATTTATACAGTCGATTAATTTATTGATTATTAAGAGCACATATTGAATCACTGCATTCCTCGTTTGTAATGTCAGACTCGCTTGTATCCTCACCACTTGCAATATGTTGCAGATAGCTCCAACTATCCTACAGTTATTTTCGGATAAAGTGGGCGTTTCCTTTTTTGAGGCAATCTTTCAAACAAACTACACGAGACTGCATTTACAGATACTCCGATGTTCTGGACTAATGTAACTGGAAGTCCTTCAGCAGTTGCTCTTACCATTGACATCAGTATTGTTGGATAACTCAAATCACACTTATTTGTATCTGCACAGAGTTCCTCTTTCAGTTCTACTCCATCATTATGTCTGAAGAAATTAACCTTCTGCCTAGAGCCCTTGAAAGTCTCTTCAGCCACATCTCTGAGGCACAATACGGCCGAGTTTAGTTCAACACGTGAGGCCCTAATTTGGGACTATGTTTGTTGATTATTTCTGCAATTATAGTTGGCTGCTCCCGCCAGTCCTGACTCACCTGTTGTTGTTGCTGAACCATGTCGTTTGTTTGACGCCACTGCTGGTTCTGATTTGGATTTGGCTAATTATTATACACTGGCTTAAAGTTCTAATCAGGCCTATTTTGTTTCTTATGGTTGGGCCAAAGACTTGAACCTTTGCCATTAGATCGATTTTCGTCATACTGCCCATCATTATTGTTATTCCTATATTTCTGATAACGTGGCTCACTCAAGCGGTTACCCGTAGGATCATTCATTTGATTTTCGTTGTATGCACGTTCGTTTAATTGGTTCTGACTTAGCGTACTCCCATCTTCTTGTGCCTGTCTTAACTTTATGTCCTCTTGAATTAGAACTATGTAGTACAAAACCGACATGGATTCCTCTACATTATTCTTCTTTACAGGTATCAGTTTATCATGTATTTCGATTGGCAACTTCAATATTCATAATATATCTTTGTGTGTTATTGTTTCATCACAATAATGGGCCTTATTCATATATTTCTCAACGTATTTGTGCAGATTGACATTTTGTACAAGAATACATCCGGATTGAAAATCTATTTTTTCAATCTTTCTCTTATCCCACCCGACCAATACTTTGAGAGGAAAGCACGTTCAAATTCCTCATACGTTTTGCATGTGGCCATCTTATCTGTGGCTCAGAGCGCTGAATCCCTCGAAACTATCCGGCCACGTAGTTAATCTTTTGCACCTCTGTCCGTGCTCGAGGAAATTCTCCCATGTGTACCAACCGCGATCTAGGGGTAGCATCATTGATTAGTAACGGAAACACACTTTGTCCTAGGTCTGAAACCCGCCACTGCTTAAAATTTGGTTAATAATGAGCATTGGCGGCCGAAGACGTGCGGCGTAAGAAGTCACCGTCATTCTGCCAACGGCCTTTTCAAAGAGGACAGAGGAGTAGACAGTTTCAGGACTCTCTCTTGACCTTCAGGTGGGAAAAATCCCCCAAAGGCAGAAACTTCAGCTACGATCAACGGCATGAAGTCGCAGAAGGCAATGGAAACCACTGCATTAAAGACGTATAACGTCTATACAGAGGAAGGTGGCCTGTAACTGAAAAAATGTCCTGATATCTCTCCATTGGCAAAAGATTCCGGAATAGTCCCCCATTCGGATCTCAGGGAGAGGACTGCCAATGGGGAGGTGCCCATGAAAAGAAGAATTAATAACCAACGAAAGAACAATTTCTTCCAGTCGGGGCGTGGAATGTGAGAAGCTTGAATGTGGTAAAGACTCTAGAAAATATTAAAATGGAAATGCAAAGGCTCAATCTAGATACAGTAGGGGTCTATGAAGTGAAATGGAAATGGGAAAAGGATTTCTCGTCAAATGGGTGTTGGGTAATATCAACAGCAGCAGAAAATGTCGTTCTGAATAGGAAGCTAGGGCAGAGGGTGTGTTACTGTGAACAGTTCAGTGACAGGACTGTTCTTATCAGAAGAGAAGCAAACCAACATTGACATCGGTGGTCCAGGTATACATGCTGATGTCACGAGCTGAAGATGAAGAGACAGAGAAAGTATATGAGGGTATTGAAAGTGTAACACAGTACATAAAGGGAGACGAAAATCTGATAGTCATGGGGGACTGGAATGAAGTTGTAGGGGAAGGAGTAGAAGAAATGGTAGCAAAATAATGTGTGCTTGCGACATGTAGTGAGAGAGAAGAAAAACCACTTGAGTTCTGTAATAAATTTCAGTTCGTGATAGCGAATACTCTGGTCAAGAATCACAAATGAAGGAGGTATACTTGGAAAAGGCTCGGTGATATAGGAAGATTTAGATTACATCATGGTTAGACAGAGATTTCGAAATCAGATACTGGATTGTAAGGCGTACCCAGGAGCAGATATAGACTCAGATCACAATGTAGGAGTGATGAAGATTAAGAGTTCAGTCAGGAAGAATCAATACGCAAAGAAGTGGGATATGGAAGTACAAAGGAATGGCGAGATACGCTTTAATATCCTTAACACTATAGATACAGCAATAAGGTATAGCTCGGTAGGTAGTACAGTTGAAGAGGAGTGGGGGACTCTGAAAAAGACAGTCACAGAAGCTGAAAAGAAAAACATAAGTACAAAGAAGGTAACTGCGAAGAAATCATTGGTAACAGAAGAAATACTTCAGTTTATCAGCGAAAGAAGAAAATACAAAAATGTTCAGGGAAATTCAGGAATACGGAACTAAAAGTCGCTGAGGAATGAGATAAATAAGAAGTGCAGGGAAGCTAAGACAAAATGGCTGCATGAAGAATGTGAAGACATCGAGAAAGCAATGATTGTCAGAAGAACTGACTCAACATATAGTAAAGTCAAAACAACCTTCGGTGAAATTAAAAGCAAGTGTGGTAACATTAAGAATGTATCAGTAATTCCACTGTTGAATGCAGAGGAGAGAGCGGGTATGGGGGAAGAATACATTGAAAGCCTTAATGAGGGGAAGATTTGTCTGATGTGATAGAAAAAGAAACAGGAGTCGATTTAGAAGAGATAGGGGATCCAGTATTGGAATGAGAATTTAAGAGAGATTTGTAGGACTTAGGATCAAATAAGACAGAAGGGATAGATAACATTCTGTCAGAATATGTAAAATCATTGGGGTAAGTAGCAACAAAACGACCATTCATGTTGGTGTGCACAATGTATGACTCTGGCGACAAACTATCTGACTTTCGGAAAAATATCATTCACACAATCCCGAAGACTGCAAGAGCTGACAAGGGCGAGAATTATCGCACAGTCAATTTAACAGCTCATGCATCCAAGTTGGTTAAAAGAATGATATACAGAAGAAGAGAAAAAGAACAGCGACGATGTGTTAAATGACAATCAGTTTGGTTTTAGGAAAGGTAAGGGCACCAGAGAGGCAATTCTGATGTTGTTGTTGATTATGGAAGCAGGACTCCAGAAAAATCAAGAGGCATTCATAGGATTTGTCGGCCTGGAAAAAGCGTTTGACGATGTACAGCGGTGCAAGATGTTCGAAATTCTAAGAAATATTGGGGTAAGTATGGGGATAGACGGGTAATACACGATATGTACAAGAGAGAAGAGGGTATAGTAAGAGTGGACAACGAAGAACTAAGTGCTCAGATTAAAAAGTGTGTAAGACAGGGATGTAGTCTTTCGCCCCTACTGTTCAATCTGTATACCGAAGAAGCAATGAATAAAATAAAAAAAGCATCAGGAGTGGAATTAAAATTTAAGGTGAAAGGATATCAATTATACGATTCACAGATGACATTGCTATTCAGAGTGAAAGTGAAGAAGAATTACATGATCTCCTGAATAAAATGACCAGTCTAATAGTACAGAATACGAACTAAGAGTTAATCAAAGAAAAGCGAAAGTAATGAGAACTGGCAGCATGAGAACAGCGAGAAAACATCAGAATTGATGGTCACGAAGAACTTGAAATTAAGGAATTCTGATACCTAGGCAGCAAAATAGCCAATGAGTGATAGGACAAGGAGGATATCAAAAGGAGACTATCACTGGCAAAAAGGGGATTCCTGGGCAAGATAAGTCTACTAGTATCACACATGACCTAAATTTGAGGGAGAAATTTCTGAGAATGTGCGTATGGAGCATGGATTGTGGGAAAACTGAAGCATTTGAGATGTATTGTTACAGACGAATGTTGAAAAATAGGTGGACCGGTCACGTAAGGAATGAGGAGGTTCTGCGTAGAATCGGAGAGGAAAGGGATATGTGGAAAACACTGACAAGCAGAAGTGGCGGGGTGATAGAACCTGCTAAGTCATCAGCGATTGACTTCCATGGTACTACAAGGAGCTGTAGAGGGCAAAAACTATAGAGGAAGACAGATAATGGAATACGTACATTCAGCAAATAATTGAGGACGTAGGTTGCAAGTGCTACTCTGAGGTGAAGAAGTTGGTACAGGAGAGGAATTTGTGACAGGCCACATCGAAGCAGTCAGATGACAAAAAAAGGTACCACCAGATTAACACTCTTCTTATCTTCTGAGAAAGGCTGAAATATTCTATGTTTGAGCAATTTCTTTTCCATCGGTATTGTAGTATATAACTTAATTGGACATAGAACACCGTTGTCAGTCTCTGAAATGATTACACGAAATGTCGTGTTTGCTGGTTGCTTCTACAGAGTGTCCAACTCGAAAGAGGCCTCACAAGCAAACAGTTGCTTAAATTACACTTAAAGGCTTTGCATAAAAATGAGGAAATGAAATGAAAGGAAGATGTCGTCCATTGTTCATGGAGAAGTAAAGGTGAATTAAGATGCTGGAAGTGACCGCTGTCGACTTGTACACGTAGTTGAACACGACGCTGCAGAGTATCGAATGCTTCTGCCAGAACCTCAGGTGTTGCTGCCTGAATGACACGGATGTGTTCTCTCATAAATCTTCCAAGTTGTGTGGTTTGTTACTGCAGATCTTGCCTTTTAAGCTACCCCAGAGAAAAAAGTCAGGTGATGTTAAATCAGGTGACCTTAAGAGCCCCAGGCGTTTCGAAATCACTATGCCAGGAAAAAATGATACGATCTCAGCCATAGTCACTCGAGACGTGAGGCATGTGGCGCCATCCTGTTGATACAGGCGGAGGGTAAGTTCTTCAACTGTTTCACAAATTCTCAAAACATTCTGATGTAACCTGTACTTGTCACAGCAGACTCGAAAAAGTTGGTCCGATGATGTGATGCTGTGAAATTGCACAGAACACGCCAATCTTTTATGAATGGAGGGCTTGCTCGACCAGTGCTTGTGGATTTTCATTACACCACAAATGTGTATTCTGAGAGTTTACAAAGCCAGAGAGGTGGGGCAATGCCTCATCACTGAACCATGTGTGCTGCAATATTCCTGCCCGCTGAGCAATAAACTGTTGACCCGAGCGGCATACCCGGGGCACTTGAAAAGTCCGTGCAAAAATAAAGATTACTTATGTGATTGGGGTAAACGTTTCTTATTTTTCGACACAGTCTCCTTTCAGACTTATACACTTTGTCCAACGCTGTTCTGATGTGTTGATCCCTTCCGAAGAGTAAGAATTGTCCAAGTCCACAAAATAGCTATTAGTTTGTGCAAGCACCTCCTCGTTTGAATAAAATATTTGTCTCGCCAGGTATTTCTTCAAATTTGGGAACAATTAGTAGTCCGAGGGAATATGGGGGGGGGGGGGGGGATGTGAGACGTGTTGGAATCCTATTTCCATTAAGTTTGCGACCACAACTGCTAAGTATGATCTGGTACATTGTCGTCATGGAAAAGGACTTTTTTGCGGTCCATTCGCTGGCATTTTTCTTGCAGTTCACTTTTCAGACGGCCCAATAACGATGAATAATATGCACCTGTAATAGTCTTACCCTTTTCCAGATAGTCGATGAGGATTATCCCTTGCGAACCCCAAAAGACAATCGCCATAACCTTTCAGGCCGAAGGACTGGTTTTCGCCTTTTTAGATGCAGAGTCTCCCTTGGTAACCCATTGTTTAGATTGTTGTTCGGCCTCAGAAGTATAGTAATGTATCCATGTTTCATCCACAGTGACGAAACGACGCTTAAAGTCCTGCGGATTCTTCCTGAATAGCAGCAAATCATCCTTGCAACACTTCACACGATTCCGTTTTAGGTCAAGCGTGAGCAGTCGCGGAACCCATCTTGCGGGTAGCTTTCTCATATCCAAAAGTTTATGCAAAATATTATGTACCTGTTCATTCGAGATGCCCATGATGATTTCTGGAGTCGTAACCTCAACAGGGCGTCCAGAACGTTCAGCATCACTTGTGCCCACATGGCCACTCCGAAAATTTTGAAACCAATTATGAACTATTCTAATCGAAGGTGCAGAGTCACTTTAATGTTTATCAAGCTTCTCTTTAGTCTCCTGAGACATTTTGCCTTTCATAAATTAATGTTTAATCACCACACGAAATTCTACTTCGTCCCTTTTTTGACTATCACTCAACTTCCTTGATTCACACGAATGTCAAACGCAAAGAAATAGAACAATATGGCTGAAATTTGGTGTGCGTTCTTTCGAAAGCTGCTACTAACTAAAAATGACCTGATGCGCCCCGGTGGTGCCATCTCTCAGACTTTGCACGAACTTTTCAAACGCCTCTCGTAATTTAGTACATCTGTCTTAGTCACTGACATTCAGTTCCTGAAGAACTGTAAACCTGTATGGATACACGCCGGATTTCTTTGCAGCTCTGTGACGTTATCCGTTGCATTCCACATTCCTGAGTTAACCAGACCAGAAATCGTTGTTTCACGTCAGTCACCCTTTCTTCCGATAATGGCGGCCGTCCGCCGCCATGAAGATACAACGTCGTTCTATTGTTTTCCATCGTGGTCATTAAAGTTTGTATGCAGCATTCAGACGGTACATGCTCGTCAGAAAATCGCTCAACAAAGATTCGCTGACATGTCTTAATGGAGGCGGTAATCCAGTATCGTTTCACAAGAAAGACGCGCTCTTCGACAGAATAGCAATACACTGTCACTGAACACTGCGCTCCAACCACAGCAACGCTCGGAAACACACTGTTGCGTCAAACGATGTTGCAGAGTGCAGTGTTGCCACTTCAGACGGCACAAATTACGAGGTGTAATTTCAGCGGAATTGCTACACGTGTTCGAGTGGCCTCTTTCAAGTACGACCCACTGTATTTCATACGGTGGTTGAAGTCTGTGGTATATCCTCTCTTTGCCTCTCTTTTTCACATTCTGCATTGGCTTCAGATCTCTTTTATTTTCCTAGAAAAAGTTCCGACCAACCTATCTATTTGTATCTTCCACTGTACGAAGCCTGAGCCAATCTGCTCCTTAACTTCCTTTAATTCATTTTCACACTCTCCAGCCTAAGGTGTAATACTAACAGACAATTTATTAATAGCTTTCTCTATTCTTCTCTGAACACAAGTGGAAACTTGTTTCTCCTTTATTCAAGCCCACTTATCGACTTCATCGGAAAATTGTCCTCTGTGCTCATCAAACATGTTTGCAATTAGCTTCTCATAGCCTGATTAGATGCCACTCATGTTCTCATTTAAATGACGAACGGTAGGTTCCACCTTTTCTTGACATGTGCTCATCTCCTGAACTTCTTGTGAAACCGTTTTCAGATCATTTGGGAATTCCTCTGGTGCTTGGCGCAGTTCCGCTATTTCGTTCGACATTTGCTCTTGCTTTGAAGCTAGGTCGGAAACCTGTCCAGTAATAGATTCTAAATGTTGTTTAGTGACAGCGTTTTCAACCTGTGCTGCAACATCCCACACAGTCGTGGTCATTTCAGTGTGCTTATATTCTATCTCGGGCGTGGTAGAAATCAAAAGTTTAACTGATTTAGAATCACAGCTAGTAGATCTAGAGTGGCCTGAGACAATGCTGCTGCCACTGTTTGTACATAACCGTCAGTAATCGCTAGAATATTTGACTCCTGTTCACTTTGTATTTTGTTATATTGTGAGTTTTAACCATAACCCAAAAAAACAGCAGTTCCTATTAATATTTCTTCCATTAATCATACTGTCTTAATAACACACACAATGATTGATGAACTGTACATAAATAATGTTCCAATGCACTATATCACCTATTATTACACTAACTATTAATAAAGGAATAAACTTTCTCTAATTTGTAATGAAGTGAAAGATATGCATTCAGGAGACTGGTACTAACTACAGCCGGACAACACTGACTGTGCATGTCTGTTTGTAGATCTCAAATCTCCTGACATTCACATGCGTGGACCGGCTGGTCAACTCTTCCGATGACACCCAGCTCCACCGCAAACTATACATTTCCTATTACACACAGTTGTTTACTCCACACCAAACTGATATATTTCCTCACTGGAAGTTCTTGTTACTTCGTCACCAGTAAACAAGATCATAACTATGCTTTTTATTATTTAGCGAAAAAGTATGTGCTTGGAAACTGTAATTTAATTATTTTTTTTTAAAAAAAGAAAGGCTGATTTTGTTTAAATGAAAATTATGATGCTACTTAACAGCGTATAAATTTGAGTTCAATTAATGTAATAATTATTCACATGGCCCAAAGAAAAAAGCGTAAGTTATCTACACTCTTGAGTTTAAGTAGCTCCTTCTTATAGTAAACGTACAATACTTGAATAGCACAGTCGCCATAGATTCGTAGAGCTGAAAGCAAAACAAAAAAAAATTGGAACTCGAAGATTACCTTCTATTCAGCGCTGTCGGTGCTGTTAAACTACGTAGATGTCTGAAACTTAACCTCTTATTATTCAAGATTGACACTAGAGAAACCGGAACCACGTAGGTAGGTGCAATGTAGTGCCCTCCAGAGAGTACTGAATGCTGACTTCCGACTGAGAAAAAGCTCTACTATTGTTTATTTGAACCTTTTACTATAATCTATAAACATTTGCTTTCCTTTTTACTACACAAACCGAAGCTGTAGCGCTTAAATAAACCTCTAGCCCTAAATAATTAATTATTGAGAGGTAAAGGCAAAGAATATCTTCGCACGCCACGGAGTTTCTACATTGCTCCTCGCACTCGGTAACATTCGGCTGACGTTTAGCTTCATTTTCATTGGTACAGCGTTCTAAGTGCTGAATATTGCTACATAAATTAGGTTTTCTATTGAATATTTTATAACGAAGGAACAAATAAGTGTCAAACGCACAGCTCATCGTCAATTACACAATAAACCAGAGCAGCTTGCACGTGTATTTTCTGTCTCTCGTATAGTGTTATTTTATTTAGCCTCTTGTTCAATTCGCTTTGAGCTCCTTATGGAATTCGTATATTTTTTCTGAATTTTTTTAAATTGTGTGGCTTTGTCCATTAGAAATGAAATGTCCCATTTTTAATATTATGGTTATTGTCTTTTGGTCTTCTGAGACTTGTTCTAGTACCTTGGATTTTAACTATTCTTGTAATAACTTTTGCTTTCGGACTTGATTGGCATTCTAGTGGATGATCTATGATTTATTTGTAAGAAACGTTTTGAATTTGTTGTAAACCGAAAATTCACGAATGTTGTTAAGTAAAATGCAAAAGCTTATATTCAGTCGCGGCCCATTTTAGCCCAACAACTTTGCTGTGCACCTATAACTATAGCCAACAGCAGTTTCTTACCATTGAACGAGTTTTCCAAAAACTATCTTGAGCATCTACTACGGCAATCCACACAGAATGGAAATATTTTAGACCTTGTAGCTACAAATAGACTTAGCATTATAGACGGTGTTGGCATAGAGATAAGGAATAGTGGTCACGAAGCTATTACGCTGATTATGGTTACTAAAGTTAATAATTCAATCAATAAGCCTAGAATATTTTTTCTATAAAGAGCAGACAAAGATTTGTTAGCATCTCACTCAGACAAAGAACTGACATCGTTTAGTTTCAGCATGATGGACGTAGATACATTATGGATAAAGTTTAAATGAATTGTAAGTCACTCTCTGGAGGAGTATGTCCTGAGTCAGTGGAGTGAGAACGGCAAAGACCCACCGTGGTTTAAAAACAAATTTCTGAGATTGCTGAGAAAGCGAAGACTGTTTCACTCTCGGTTCAAAAAATAAGCAAATGACGACAGCTAAAAGTTAGTAGAGATTCGTGCGTCAGTAAAGAGATCCATGCGCGAAGCATGTAATAACTACTACCGTCATACGTTAGCGAAGGATGTAGCAGAGAATCCGAGAAAATTCTGCTTTCAGTGGAACTTATGAATTCCTGTGCTGATAAACCCTTTCACATTATTTGATTTTCAAACAGCTGAGCAAAACTGAACGTTCTCAGGCATTTCTCTCTTTACTTATTGTGATCAACACTAAACTGACAAACAATATTTTTAGCGCAACGCAATCTGACTTTCAAAAATCCTGACAAAAGAATGGCCCTGACTAACAATAACCTATACCTTTCATGAATCACTTACATCACAAAAATCTTCGTTACTCGAATTACTGCAATACAGCGAGCGCCAATACTGCCACCTAAATAAAAGATTCTAACTACTGAAGGCACTAAATACTGATAGGCATAGTTAGCAAAAGAAAGATTTTGATAGAGAACAAACACTGTATTTACCTTAATAGTGTACAAAAATCATAATATACATATCAGTTTATGACATCCAGTTTTACAAATTTACTGTCTCTGATGGATACACGTCCAGATCATCCGCTCTCGAAACTCCGCCATCTCTCTCCCCACATCCACCACTGCTTGCAGCTCACCTCCAACTGCGCAACGCTACGCGCTGTTCACATCCAACTGCCTAACAACACAAAAGCGAAAATTACAATAATGCCAACCAGCCACAGACTGCACAAAGCACAACCAGTGATTTTCATACAGAGCGCTACGTGGCGTTACCAATATAAAAACCTAAACAGCCTACCTATACCAGGTAAAAGCGCTAAATCGGTGGAAAACGTCTATCCAGTCACTCAATGTCCAGTCTGGTGTGGCAACAGAAGGTAGCCAAAAAAAAAAAAAGGAAGTTTTATATGCCACGTTTAAAAAACCGTTTACACAGGAGGATTGTACAGTCATAACATCGTTTGATCACTGCACTGATTACGCCATGGAGGACGCAGTAAAGGCGTCCCTGGCGCATAGAAGCAACTGAAAGCGTTGAAAACAAATAAGCCGCCAGGTCCGGATGGAATCCCAAAATACGGGGACGTCAGATCCGGTGAACATGCGGGCCATGGTATGGTGCTTCGACGACCAATCCACCTGTCATGAAATATGCTATTCATTACCGCTTTAACCGCACGCGAGCTATGTGCTGGACATGCATCATGTTGTAAGTACATCGCCATTCTGTCATGCAGTGAAACATCTTGTAGTAACATCGGTAGAACACTACGTAGGATATCAGCATACATTGCACCATTTAGATTGCCATCGATAAAATGGGCGTCAATTATCCTTCCTCCCATAATTCAGCACCACACACTAACCCGCCAACATCGCTGATGTTCCACTTGTCGCAGCCATCCTGGATATTCCGTTTCCAAATAGTGCATATTATGCCGGTTAACGTGACCGCTGTTGGTGAACGAGACTTCGTCGCTAAATAGAACGCGTGCAAAAAATCTGTCATCGTCCCGTAATTTCTCTTGTGCCTAGGGGCAGACCTGTACACGACGTTCAAACTCGTCGCCATGCAATTCTTAGGGCATAGAAATATGGTACGAGTGCAATCGATATTGATGTAGCATTCTCAACACTGACGTTTTAGGGATTCCAGATTCTCGCGCAATTTGTCTGCTACTGATGTGCGGATTAGCCGCGACTGCAGCTAAAGCACCTACTTGGGCATCATCATTTGTTGCAGGTCGTGGTTGACGTTTCACATGTGGCTGAACACTTCCTGTTTCGTTAAATAACGTAATTTCCGACGAACGGTTCGGACACTTGGATGGTGTCGTCCAGGATACCGAGCAGCATACATAGCACAAGCCCGTTGGGCATTATGATCACAATAGGCATACATCAACGCGATACCGTCCTTTTCCGCAATTGGTAAATAATCCATTTTAAAACGGGTGGTATTAATGGCCTCTCAACGTGTACTTATTATGACAGAACGTCACTTTTGATCACACGCATCGAGGAAGTGGCTCAGGAAGTGGATTTCTGTGGCTCCCTTGAACAAGCTGGTGTGTTAGCTCTTCTCCCCAGTGAGAATCGGGTCAGCCAGTCTTATTAGGTAGTCGATCTGACACATGCGTTCCCCACGACAGCCGATTTCTCCACGTGTTCCAACCTGAAATACCGCTTGTGTTTGGCGATGCTGGTTTTGATGAAACGGTGAGCCAATCCACCACGTACTTTTCTGTATGTACGCGGTATGTGGTGTATTCCCAACATTGTGATTAGGCCCCTTTTGTCCCTTGTCAATCAGAGACACTCTTTGATCTTCTTCGTCGGTTTTTGCGCAATGTGCGAGCGATTCGGACCGTCATCGTGGGGGTGTATGGCAGGAAGGTACTAAACGACATTTCTTCTTACGGCTTGGCCCTTCCCCGAGTATTAACATGTCATGAAATTTCTTGTGCAGCTGGCGGAGTACCCATCGCTGCTCAGAACGGTTCCAGGTGTTTCATCTCGCCTCCGCGATGTTGCGGCTTGCGTATTCGTTCTGCATTCGTTAGCAGTTAATAAATCATTCCTGTTATCTAGACTGGGTAATGATCTTGACTTGACAGTTTGTGCTGGTATCGTTTGTAATGTAATTAATTATATATCCTCTCTCTCTCTCTCTCTCTCTCTCTCTCTCTCTGTGTGTGTGTGTGTGTGTGTGTGTGTGTGTGTGTGTGTGTGTGTGTGTGTGTGTCGCTGGGTGGGTGGGTGTGGGTGTATGTGTGTTGTAAATCTGAATAAATGATTGTATCTAGTGTCATTGTAACGTATTGTATGAAATTGTCTTTTAAACAGATAACGGTTGATTATTTTTATCGAAGATGTTCTTGGTTGGTTGGTTGGGTGTGGGATTGAAGGGACCAGACTGCTAAGGTCATCGGTCCCTTGTTCCACGATAAAATCACACGAAATAAAAACTGTCAGTCGTTAAAAACGGAGAACTGAGACAAGGGACGACACAATACAAGAAAGACAGACAAAGACCAGACAACCGGAACTAAAATCACACTGAGTGTGAAGGTGGTTGGCCGACCATGAAAATAAGGAAAAGCCAACCACCAAATGACATTAAAACCCACAGTTTAAAACCACAGGCCAAAGGCCCAAGTCAATATAGGAAATAAAAGGACAAACACTCAAATCATACGATAAAAACCCCCTGCCCGAATAAAACTCAACACGAGGTCCGCCATAGCAACGTCATCACATAAAAGGGCAGAGAGGGTATCAGGCAGCGTAAACGTCTGCCTGAGCCCTGTTAAAAGCGGGAACTCCACCAAAATGTGGACCACCGTCAGAGCTGCCCCGCAGCGACATTGCAGTGGGTCCTCCCGGCGCAACAAATGGCCGTGCGTCAGCCACGTGTGGCCAACGCGCAGCCGGCAGAGGACGACAGAGTCCTTCCGAGAGGCCCGCATGGAGGAGCGCCACACACCGGTCGTCTCCTTCACCGCCCGAAGTTTGTTGGGCGTGGGCAGGGTGCGCCACTCGTCACCCCAGGCACCAAGCACTTTCTGGCGCAAAAGCGACAGGAGATCACACTCCATAAGGCCGAGTTCCAGAGCCGGTGAACTCACTGCCTGTTTAGCCAGCGTGTCAACCCGCTCATTGCCCGGGATGCCGACATGACCTGGGGTCCAAACAAAGACCACGGAGCGGCCGCAGGAGGGACCGAGTCTTTCGGACCCTGTGCCAAATCCAGCCGAATGCATGGTCGGCGCACACACCAAGGGGGCAGACGGAGATTGGCCCGGAAAACAGGCGGGAGAGGAAAAAACTCAATCCCACACAGTAGAGCCCGGATGCGAACCGCGATCGTACACCCTGACCGGGGCCGCCTGTCTGGAAGATGGACGATCGAGTGCGGGAACAGGAGACGGTAGTTGGGATGCCCTGGCAAACTACAAACGTGGGCAGCATAAGCGGCCAGAAGTCGGTCGCGCCGGATCCGCAATGGAGAAACACCAGCCTCCACAAGTAAGCTGTCAACAGGGCTTGTCCGAAATGCTCCTGTGGCGAGTCGGATCCCGCAGTGATGGATGGGATCCAGCAATTGCAATGCTGATGGCGATGCCGAACCATAAGCCACACACCCATAATCAAGGCCGGACTGGATCAGCGCTTGATACAGCCGGAGAAGGGTGGACCGATCGGCACCCCATCCGGTGTGGCTAAGGCAACGGAGAGCGTTTAAATGCCGCCAGCATGTTTGTTTAAGCTGCCTAATATGAGGCAGCCAAGTCAACCGGGCATCCAATACCAGTCCCAAGAACCGATGCGTCTCTACCACAGCAAGAGGTTCACCGTCAAGGTAAAGGCGTAGCTCAGGGTGAACCGTGCGACGCCGGCAGAAATGCATAACGCAGGTCTTAGCGGCCGAAAACTGGAAGCCGTGCGCTACAGCCCACGACTGTGCCTTGCGGATAGCGCCCTGCTGCTGGTGCTCAGCAACTGCAATGCCAGCGGAGCTGTAGTAGAGGCAGAAGTCGTCTGCATACAACGAAGCTGCGACGGACGATCCCACCGCCTCAGCGAGCCCATTGATCGCAATTAAAAACAGGGAGACACTGAGGACAGACCCCTGTGGGACCCCGTTCTCCTGGACCCGGGAGGAACTATGGGACGCAGCAACTTGCACGCGGAAGGAACGACACGACAGAAAATTCTGAATAAAAATCGGGAGCGGGCCCCTAAGACCCCACCCATGAAGTGTGGCCAGGATGTGATATCGCCAAGTCGTATCGTACGCCTTCCGCATGTCGAAGAAGACGGCAACCAGATGTTGGCGGCGTGCAAAGGCTGTACGGACGGCAGACTCTAGGGAGACCAGATTATCGACGGCAGAGCGGCCTTTACGGAACCCACCCTGAGACGGAGCCAGAAGGCCTCGAGACTCGAGGAGCCAACTCAACCTCCAGCTCACCATACGTTCTAGCAACTTGCAAAGAACGTTGGTGAGGCTTATGGGGCGGTAGCTGTCCACCTCCAGCGGGTTCTTGCCAGGTTTCAACACGGGGAGGACGATGCTTTCTAGCCATTGAGACGGGAACACACCCTCAACCCAGATGCGGTTGAAAACATCTAGGAGGCGTCGCTGGCAATTCACAGAGAGGTGTTTCAGCATCTTGCTGTGGATGCGGTCTGGCCCAGGAGCCGTATCAGGGCAAGCAGATAGTGCACTCTGGAATTCCCAGTCGCTGAAAGGAGCATTGTACGACTCCGCGTGGCGCGTGTGAAAGGAAAGCCTCCAACTTTCCAACAGCTCTTTCCGGGAGCGGAAGGCCAGTGAGTAATTCGTAGATGCGGAACACTGAGCAAAATGCGCTGCTAACCGGTCCGCAATCGTGTCGGAGTCAGGACACACCACTCCATTCAGCGAAAGCCCAGGGACAGAGACAGGTGGCCGATAGCCATGGAGTCGCCTAATCTTAGCCCAAACCTGCGATGCAGAGGTACGGACGCCAATGGTGGAAACATACCATTCCCAGCACTCCTGCTTCTGTTGGCGAATAAGGCGTCGGGCACGGGCACGGAGCTGTTTTAAAAACGATGAGGTTCTCCAAGGACGGGTGACGCTTATGGCGTTGAAGAGCTCGCCGGCGATCTCTAATCGCCTCTGCGATCTCGGGCGCCCACCAAGGCACAGTCCTCCGCCGAGGAGATCCGGATGAACAGGGAATCGCAGATGCCGCCGCAGAAACGATGCCGGTGGTGACCGACTGAACCACCGCATCAATGGTGTCATGGGAAGGAGGTGCGATAGTGGCGAGAGAGGAGAACAAGCCCCAATCAGCCTTATTCAGAGCCCATCTGGAGGGGCGTTCAGAAGAGTGACGCTGTGGTAGTGACAGAAAGATGGGGAAATGGTCACTACCACATAAGTCGTCATGGACACTCCAGTGGATGGATGGTGAAAGTCCGGGGCTGCAGATAGAAAGGTCGATGGCCGAAAATGTGCCATGGACTACGCTGAAATGTGTCGGCTCTCCCGTGTTTAAGAGGCAGAGGTCGAGCTGCGAGAGAAGAGTCTCGACATCTCTACCCCGGCCAGTAATCGCGGCGCTACCCCACAGGGGGTTATGGGCGTTAAGGTCGCCCAGTAACACAAAAGGAGGAGGCAGTTGTGCTATCAATGCAGCCAACACATGACGCGAGACATCACCATCTGGCGGAAGATACAAACTGCAGACAGTAATAGGCTGAGGCGTCCACATCCTTACAGCGACAGCCTCTAAAGGTGTGTGAAGAGGTACACATTCGCTGTAGACAGAGTTAAGGATGTAGACGCAGACTCCACCAGATACCCTCTCATAAGCTGCCCGGTTCTTGTAATAACCCCGATACCCACGTAGGGCAGGGGTCCGCATTGCCGGAAACCAAGTTTCCTGTAGGGCAATGCAGAGGAAAGGGTGACTGCTGATGAGTTGGCGAAGCTCAGCAAGGTGGTGGAAAAAAGCGCTGCAGTTCCACTGGAGTATCGCTTTGTCCATGTCCGAAAAAGGCGTGAAGGGACCGAGGATGCAGATCACGCCACTGGGTCACCTGCTGCCACCGATGGAGGACCAGTACAATCTGCTTCCATGGTGTCTGAGGGTCCGGCGAGATCCAGGTCCTCAGCGGACGCCCGGATCTCCACCTTATCCTCGGACGCAGGGCCTGTAGGGAGCAGTGGGGTGGATGCCACTGCGTGTTCCTTGGCCTTAGAGGTCTTCTTCTTCGTCTTGTCTCTCTGGTCCTTGGGTTTAAATGGCTGGGAGGGCTCCAGCGAGTCAGTCTCCGGGACGGAGGAGGAGCGGGAAGCCCTGCGACCAGCCGCTGGTCTGCTTTTCTTCCATTGGCTGACGTCACCCTTCCCAGAGGCGGAAACCTGGGAAGGAAGGGACCCAAGGGACCCTTTCCGTGCTATTCGAGCCGGGGAAGTTTGAGGCTTCCCCAGCTTAGAAGTGGGGACTGATGTCCCCGATGGTTGGGGGGTTGCTGCTCCTGAGGCAGGTAGTGCAGGAGCAGCAGGGAGTGAAGTGCCCCCCACCATCAAGGGGGCAGGTGTAGCATTCCGGCTCTGAGAGGTGGCAGTCTGAGGGAGAGCTAATGGGGCCATAACAGTAGTAGCCGCGGCGTAAGAGGCAGTCATTCGAACAGGATGGAGGCGTTCGAACTTCTGCCTGGCCTCAGTGTATGTCAGGCGGTCCAGGGTCTTATACTCCATGATTTTGCGCTCTTTCTGGAAGATCCTGCAGTCCGGCGAGCAAGGCGAGTGGTGCTCTCCGCAGTTTACACAGATGGGAGGCGGAGCACATGGAGTAGTGGGATGTGATGGGCGTCCACAATCTCGACATGTGAGGCTGCAAGTACAGCGGGAAGACATATGCCCGAACTTCCAGCACTTAAAGCACCGCATCGGGGGAGGGATATATGGCTTGACGTCACAACGATAGACCATCACCTTGACCTTCTCAGGTAATCACCCTCGAAGGCCAAGATGAAGGCACCGGTGGCAACCTGCTTATCCCTTGGACCACGATGTACGCACCGGACGAAGTGAACACCTCGCCGCTCTAAATTGGCGCGAAGCTCGACATCGGACTGCAATAGAAGGTCCCGATGGAATATTATGCCCTGGACCATATTAAGACTCTTATGGGGCGTGATTGTAACCGGAACATCCCCCAGCTTGTTACAATCGAGTAACCGGCGGGACTGGGCGGAGGACGCCGATTTGATCAAAACCGAGCCCGAGCGCGTTTTGGACAAGCCCTCCACCTCCCCGAACTTGTCCTCTAAGTGCTCGACGAAGAACTGAGGCTTCATGGATGTAAAGGATTCACCATCAGCTCTCGTACACACCAGGTAGCGGGGCGAGTATGTTTCGCTGGCATCCTTAGTCTTTCGTTCCTCCCATGGTGAAGCCAGGGAGGGGAACGATTTGGGGTCATATGTAGTTGCGTTGTATTGAGCCCTGGAACGCTTAGAGACTGCTGGCGACTGGCCGCCAGCAAGAGATGATGTACCACGCTTCATTGCGGGTCATCCGCCCTGATGCCACCTACTCCGACCAAGGGCCCTCCCCACGGGCGCCACCCAGCCTCAGCAACGACCACCTGGCAGGATGGCCATTGCCGGGAGTCCCAATGCCCCAAGGAGATAGGCATCTACTCCTTGGCATACGTGGGGAGTTAACGGCGCTGGCATGAGCAGAGCGATCCCTGTGTAGTCAGGGGGCTACAACCAACAGGGTACATGGCGGCCCCACCACAACGGACTGGCTACCGTGCTAGATTTCAGGTGATGTAGTCCAATATCGTCATTGGCGCATAAAGCGACACAGCATAGCAGACTGCAATAAACTGCGCCCAAGAACAAATCCACGCCCAAGAGATGGTAGGTGAGCGGGACTGCTAAGCGATGACGACAAACCTGGCTAGAGATGATAATGCATGATGGACACATCGCTCCTTGTAAGGCGCCCTTCCCCAATCGGCTCGCTCTTCGGAAAATTTAGAAGGATGGAGGTCAAACCCGTTAGGGGACCATCTCACAAGGCCAAAACGTTTGAGACTCCTTTTAGTCGCCTCTTACGACAGGCAGGAATACCGTGGGCCTATTCTTACCCCCGAACCCGCAGGGGGAGAAGATGTTCTTACAATCTTTTAAGTGTAAAAATGTTAACACTGACTTATTACAGCCAATTCTTCGGTATGCTTAAAAACTGATTACATTACATAACGTTATCGTACAGATACGTTTTTGAACACCGAAGCAAAAACAACGTGTGAATATGATCTCTTTTGGTCTCAGGGGTTAAAACTTTAGGGTTCGTTTGAATTTATATTTATTAGTAGAACAGTGGATTGTTAATTTTAATTGCATGAAGTATATTTAGTTATGGCTTCCTGTGTAACATTGCCTGCGTGAAAAATAACGTACTCGGTATTTGTGAACCAGAATAAAACTAATGACGGATTTTCATAAATGAATAATCTAAATTAGTTATCTCGATAATATCTGACGTACATCAGCCGTAATTACCAAGAATAGTTGTACGGACTGTAATGGCGGACATCAATAGGGTAAGATCGTAATTAATAAGATATCAATGACTGCAGGAAAGGACACAATTTTTCTACAAATAAACGATGGTTTCAATAGTAAAAAATAATGTTTTGTATTCTGAAAACTACTTACATAAATTAACAACTGTTACACTTATTACAGACCTCTTAACATGGAAAATGAGAGGTCAGCGGTGCGGTTCGGAACGGTACAATGTCTTCTCCTTGTCAGACAAATGAAAATTAGCAGAGTATACATTGTCTTCTTTAATCATTGTCTACACAGGTAATAAATCGTGCTTATTGCCTTTGTTCTTTACACCCGATGCACTTTACATGACAAAAAGTCAGTATTTTTGTCATAATACAGAAAAAATATTAAGTCATTTGTTAAAGTATATTCACAGGAAAAGTACTCCGTGTGTCGTGTGTGTAGGTTTTCGATACGGGCTGTGTCCCAAGTTGCCATCATTCCTCATGACCAGTACACCTAAAAAGAGTAGCTGTTGGCCCTTTTTATCTCCATGGATCTTTTTTTTTCTTTTTTACTTTAATATGCTCGCAGGGCGTGCACCATAGCACCTCGAACAAGAGATGCAACACCTGTAACGCGTTCAGAGCAGCAATGGTACTCCACCAACTGCATAAGAAGTTTCACTAAATCTAATACACGACGAAGGGACAAGGCGGGAAAAGAAATATCGAGTAGCCTCTCCGCCATACATCCCGTGGGAGACAGATAAATCATCTGTATATTGCTGAAATATGGCGTAAAGACTATTTAGCCGCGCTGGATTAGCCGAGCGGTCTTGGGCGCTGCAGTCGTGGACTGTGCGGCTGGTCCCGGCGGAGGTTCGAGTCCTCCCTCGGGTATGGGTGTGTGTGTTTGTCCTTAGGATAATTTAGGTTAAGTAGTGGGTAAGCTTAGGGACTGATGACCTTAGCAGTTAAGTCCCATATGATTTCACACACATTTGAATATTTTTGTAAAGACTAATACAAATCGACTAAGAAGATCAACACGTGTCTCAGATCGACAAAGGACAAAAGGGGCCTGATTGCAATGTCGGGAATACATTACAAACCGCGCACTTATGCAGAAGTATATGTTGAAATGACTGAACGATTCATCTATACTACGTTTGCAGGTTGGGGCAGGTAGAGAAATCGGGCGAGGCGGAGAGCGTGCAGTGAGAGACCGAGCACGTAATTAAATTGCCCGACAGGCTGGTTCTCGCCGTGGAGAAGTGCTACCACGCCTACTTGTTCTATGAAGCCATAAACATGATAACAGATTCAACGAGAAAGAGGGAATCCGCAAGTGAAAAGGTTCCTGGACTCCCTTGCTGCAGCGAACGACCGTTGTAGTTAGCAAGGAGACGATCACAGCTGTAATGACCACTGGAAAGGTCTCAAAGCAACATTTCAATTAATTAAGACTTTAAAACGGGGAACGGATAAATAATACGTATTACATGCTTCTAAACTCTGGAAATACTGTACCTTGAGACACTAGAATTTTTAAGCCGCCTATCTCTGACAACAGTGGAATCGCAAACAGAAGCGTTTCAGGGCTTGTGTTGTATTCTCCTACAAAATGAATTTATCATCAAGTTGCAATCCCCAAGACTTAACACTGGCAATATCTCCTATACACATACACTCATATTTCATAAATACTCGTGAATATTCTGGGAGGAAACCAAGAGTAATTTCTACTACCTACAGAGTGTGTCATAATTTACGGCCTAAACGCATACACAATAGCAGAAGCAAAAAAATCTCAGGAGACGTGGATTTTAAAACACATACCTTACAAGGTATGAGCACTTCTTCATCTTCGGTACTTTGATGAAAATCTCTTCTACAGCAGGCTCTTTGTTTTCTAAATTTTGGGAGGAGGTAGTATGGACGAAAAAAATAAATAAGTCCAATGAACATGGACTCTAAAGTGCGTACCTTAACGCATCTGAGGACTTTTTTATTTACACAACTATGGAAAACATCTCGTCTCTTGAACAAGTGCACATTGCTTTTAACGCATACGCGCTAGAGCCCATGTTTAATAGACAATTTGCTCTTGTTTTGGGCCAGACTGAATCCTCCCAAAGTACAGAAGGCAAAATGCTTACAATAGAACAGATTTTTTCACAGTATCGGATATGAAGAAATGCTCATTGCTCTTAAGGTATGCGCGTTAGAGCCCATGTTTACTGATGTGAGACGTTTTTGCTTCTAGTACCGTGTTCTTTCAACTATATACGTTTACACCTTTAATTATGATATATTCTGTGCAGAGATTATTTTGGAAAAACTAATAGCAATGCACATCCCAGTACATTGGGCAAACATTGTCATTTCCGACGTCGTAATAACGTTGCACCAAACAATTCATTTGCTAAAATCACTGTAATCTTATATCACAATGACAACAAGAGAATTTCAGGACCGCTGTGAGGTGAGACGAAACTCATGTCTGAAAGAGTGAGGTATTTTGCTCGCTGGTAAATAGGAGAGCGACGTAAGGAGGATTAGGTGTACAGCTCACTTTCGCCCTCAGCGCGTCTACAGCAGGCTCCGCCGTGTCGGCTCTACGCCGGCCTGTTTGTTGCAGCGCAGGCTATCCATCCTGAGGCTGACCGGATTATGCATTCCACGAGCGGAGCGGGAAGTCGGACTGCGGCGAATTGCGGCCGTGAGCTGGGCCCGGAGCATGAATTCCTAACGAGGTGCGGTGCGTTTGTAATTCCGGGCTGCGTGGGGCGCGGGGCTGACCAGAGCAAGGCGCCGGGGGCGGCGGGAGGCGGGGGTCTGCGCGATGGGAAGTGTCCGGGTAAGACGGGAGGCGGGGAGCTGTGCGATGGGAGCTGTTTGGGCGAGGCGGGAGGCTGGAGGCGGCGTCCGGGGAGCCAGTGGCCGGCGAGACACGGAACACTGATGAAGACAACAGAGCTTCGTCCCAGTGCAGTCCAGAACACCGTGTTGAGCCTCCAGAGATTTACAGAAACCAGAGAAGCTTCAGAAATGCGGCAATAACTCATGAACACACAAAGAAGTGTACCAGTACACTTCAGACAGACTTAACAAATGGAGTTGTAGCAGCGTTGTCGACACATAATCATGAGGAGTATTGTTGTGCTATAAGTCTGCAGGCTTTCGTTGCTGTTGTAACTGATGGGACGCAACATTGTCCAGCCATCCAGATATAACAGTGGAATGCTGCATAAGGAGCTGTGCTGAAGTTTGGAGAGGAATGTCATGAGATTTAATGACTCAAAAGATTTTAGCGTCAGTGTTGTTGTTCTTGTTGTAGTAATACCTCTACTAGTACTAATACTACTACTGGCAGTAGTAGTAGACCACTGGTAATAGTAGCAGTTTAGTAGTAGTTGTGGTTGTTGTCTTCAATTTTTGGACCGTAGTTCCTAATGATTGGCAATCACACTACAGTACAGAGTCTTACTTCAGCAACGATACAATCAAAAAACTAAACTGCAGCCTGATTGTACTTGGAATAACTGTAGGTACTTATTACAACAGCAATCGTAAAAGATGTCAAGGTTCCTCTGGAATAAAAGATAACGTACTTTAACTCAATTTATTCACCTTCAGACATTGGAAAACACGCCTAGCTATGCTGCACTCGTTCACTTTGATGATACTGACAAATTTCATGCACTCCGAAAAAGCCATGGGCAATTTAACATTTCGCCACAAAGAAATATTTCCCTGAATGCACTATTATACGCTCTACAATGCAACTTCGCGTATTTCTGGTTCACAGCTTATGAGGTACCGGTCTGTCTAAGGGCATACTCCTCACATTTTATGCTACTTGCATACTGATTTTGCATGCAAGAGTGTCTTGCTTCATTTGCACTACTGGCCATTAATACTGCTACACCAAGAAGAAATGCAGATGGTAAACGCGTATTCATTGGACAAATATATTATACTAGAACTCACATGTGATTACATTTTCACGCAATTTGGGTGCATAGATCCTGAGAAATCATTACGCAAACAATCACCTCTGGCCGTAACAACGGCCTCCACGCGCCTGGGCATTCAACCAAACAGAGCTTGGATGGAGTGTCCATGCAGCTTCAACACGATACCACAGTTCATCAAGCGTAGTGACTCGCGGATTGTGACGAGCCAGTTGCTCGGCCACCATTTACCAGACGTTTTCAGCTGGTGAGAGATCTGGAGAATGTGCTGGCCAAGGCAGCAGTCGAAATGTCCTGTATCCAGAAAGGCCCGGACAGTACCTGCAACATGCGGTCGTGCATTATCCTGCTGAAATGTAGGGTTTCGCAGGGATCGAATGAAGAATGGAGCCACGGGTCGTAACACATCTGAAATGTAACGTCCACCGTTCACAGTGCCGTCAATGCGAACAAGAGGTGACCGAGACGTGTAACCATTGGCACCCCATACCATCACGCCGGGTGATACGCCGGTATGGTAATGACGAATACACGTTTCCAATGTGCGTTCACCGCGATGTAGCCAAACACGGTTTCGACCATCAAGATGCTGTAAACAGAACCTGGATTCATCCGAAAAAATGACGTTTTGCCATTCGTACACCCAGGTTCGTCGATGAGTACACCATCGCAGGTGCTCCTGTCTGTGATGCAGCGTCAAGGGTAACCGCACCCATGGTCTCCGAGCTGATACTCCATGCTGCTGCAAACGTCGTCGAACTGTAAGTGCAGATAGTTGTTGTCTTGCAAACGTCCCCATCTGTTGACTCAGGGATCGATACGTGGCTGCATGATACGTAACAGTCATGCAGATGAGATGCCTGTCATCTCGACTGCTACTGATACGAGGCCGTTGGGATCCAGCACGGCGTTCCGTATTACCCTCCTGAACCCACCGATTCCATATTCTGCTAACAGTCATTGGATCTTGACCAACGCGTGCAGCAATGTCGCGATACAATAAACCGCAATCGCGATAGCCTAGAATCCGACCTTTATCAAATTCGGAAACGTGATGGTACGCATTTCTCCTCCTTGCACGAGGTATCACAACAACGTTTCACCAGGGAACTCCGGTCAACTGCTGTTTGTGTATGAGAAATCGGATTGAAACATTCCTCATGTCAGCACGTTGTAGGTGTCGCCACTGTCGCCAACCTTGTGGTAATGCTTTGAAAAACTAATCATTTGCACATCACAGCATCTTCTCCCTGTCTGTTAAATTTCGAGTCTGTAGTACGTCATCTTCGTGGTGTAGCAATTTTAATGGCCAGTAGTGTATATTTGAATGACACTGGCAATTACGCATAAGTCACAGCCGCAAAATAATAACGCGAATTCTTTACAGACGAATTGAAAAACTGGTAGAAGCCAACCACAGGGAAGATTGGATTCCATAGAAATGTTGGAACACGTGAGGCAATACTGATCTTACGACTTATCTTAGAAAATAGATTAAGGAAAGGCAAACCTACGTTTCTAGCATTGACAATGTTGACTGAAATACACTCTTTCAAATTTAAAAGGTGGCAGAGGTAAAATACAGGTAGCGAAAGACTATTTACAATTAGTACAGAAAGCAGATGGCAGTTATAAGAGTTGAGGGACATGAAAGGGAAGCAGCAGTTGCGAAGGGAGTGAGATAGGGTTGTAGCCTCTCCCTGATGTTATTCAATCTGTATACTGAGCAAGCAGTAAAGGAAACAAAAGAAAAATTTGGAGTAGGTATTAAAATCCATGGAGAAGAAATAAAAACTTTGAGGTTCGCCGATGACATCGTAATTCTGTCAGAGCCAGCAAAGGACTTGGAAGAGCAGTTGAACGGAATGGACAGTGTCTTGAAGGGAGAATATAAGATGAACATCAACATGTAGTCGAATTAAGTCGGGTGATGCTGAGGGAACTAGATTAGGAAATGAGACACTTAAAGTAGTAAAGGAGTTTTGCTATTTGGGGAGCAAAGTAACTGATGATCGTCGAAGTAGAGAGGATATAAAATGTAGACTGGCAATGGCAAGGAAAGAGTTTCTGAAGAAGAGAAATTTGAGAAACGACTTTCTGACACTTAAATCTATACTCAATGTTAACAAAGTATTTCTATGGAGTTTAGCCGTGTATGGAAGTGAAACATGGATGGTAAATAGTTGGGACAAGAAGAGAATAGAAGCTTTCGAAATGTGGTGCTACAGAAGAATGCTGAAGATTAGATGGGTAGATCACATAGCTAATGAGGAGGTATTGAATAGAATTGGGGAGAAGAGGAATTTGTGGCACAACTTGACAACTAGAAGGGACCGGTTGGTAGGACATGTTCTGAGACATCGAGGGATCACCAATTTAGTATTGGAGGGCAGCGTGGAGGGTAAAAATCGGAGGGAGACCAAGAGATGAGTACACTAAACAGATTCAGAAGGATGTAGGTTGCAGTAGGTACTGGGAGATTAGGAAGCTTGCACAGGTTAGAGTAGCATGGAGAGTTGCATCAAACCAGTCTCAAGACTGAAGACCACAACAACAACATGTACTTACAATGGATGTCGGAACTGAGTAGAAGTCAGAAACAGTCATATCTCCAGACAGTTATCTTAGGTTTTGTCGCGTAACGGACGACAGCGCCCTCTGGTGACAGTACTGTGTACTAGGTCAATACCTTGTGGCGACCACACTGTTTCCTGCCATTTCCCCCCACTGCCTTGGGTTACGTCACGGAACAGATGACAGTACTCTCTGGTGGCAGTACTGTGAACTATTTCCAGACCTTGTAGTGAACACACTTTTCCCACCAAAAGCCGTCATCTTGGATAACAGCAATTGCGTCATCAGGTGACTTCATGGCAGCCATCTTAGATTACGTCATGGAATGGATGACAGTGCCCTCTGGTGGTGGTACTGTGTACTAGATCAGTCGGACTCTGGGCGTTGTGGTGAACACACTGGACGGCGCTATTGCCTTAAATTGTTTAAATAAAGACTGCTGCATGATTTTGAGAGTTGACAATGAGATATGTTGCATTGTCCTGATGGAATTTAAACTTCCCGCTATATTCTAGGGAGGGGGGAGGGGTGGAGTCAGGTTAGTGGAGGTAGCCCAATTGACCTACCTTTCCACAAAATCAGCCATCTTGAATGACATCATGACCGCCATCTTGGATGACGTCATTGCCATCATCTTGGATACATCTGGCAACAGAGTGGTGCAGACGAAGCTTGCCCCCCTACTCGAGGCTAGTAGAGATGTAGAGAATTTCGATGGCACAGCACTATGTCACGGACATCTTGCGTCCTTGTGTGTTATCTCTCTTTTGACAGTGTAGTGACGCGATTTTTCAAGAGGACGATGCTTGTTCATACGTGGTACACACACCTGTGAGGTCCGACGTTGAACGAGTGAGGATACAGGCATTTTTGAAAATAAGTCCTAATTTATTTGTAGAGTTGCAGAAAGCGATGACAGAATTGGTCCTGTGGCAAGCAAGAAACGCAAGATCTGTCCCCGATAGAACATGTGTGAGAGCAACTCAGACCTCAACTTTATCCTAATACCAGTATCTGGGACATCAAGGACCAGTTACAACAGTTGTGGACCAGCTGGCATCGGAAGAGGATATGACGACCTTATGCACCCTGGGAAACTAAAGAAACACTTGCATCCAGGCCAGAGGGGGTCCAACGTCATACTGATAAGGAAGTTAAACTTCCAAGTTCACTCTGAATTTGACTCGTTCTTGGAATCACTGAAATAGCATCACATACCCTCAGCCTGTGATGTTTCATTTCGTTTCCTCCTCTCCTGGGAACTTAACTTTTTCTTAACAGGGAGTGTAGTTGAAAAAGAGAGACCAGTGGCCACGAAAGATAACGGCTGTGATAAGCATAACTGGATTGCGTTATCCAAGTGGGCCCATGCTTTCAAAACTAGCACTGAGAAATCCGGTGTTACATTCCAACTGCACCAAACACGTTACGTGATAAGTTACTGTACCTGAACGTCACTAGCCGGCAAGTTTGGCTCAGCCGTTCTACGCGCTTCAGCCCGGAACCGTGAGTCCGCTACGGTCGCAGGTTCGAATCCTACCTCGGGCATGAATGTGTGAGTTGTCCTTAGGTTAGTTAGGTTGAAGTAGTTGTAAGTTCTAGGGGACAGATGATTTCAGATGTTAAGTCCCATAGTGCTCAAAGCCATTTGAACCATTTTTGAACATGACTCGAAAAACAACACTCCAACATAAAAAATAAGTAAAACACGTGTGCAAAGCCTCATTTAAGCTAAGAGCATGTGGCGTGCTCATCCAAATATGTGCAGCGTCTGATGCTTAGCTCAGAGTAAGTTCGAAGTGTACGAGACAGTTTGTCATAGAGTGTCTCCCGCCAGCCCACACTAACTTCTAACTGAAATTCGCGTTAAGGCCTCTACTGGCTCTCGCAAGCCGAAGTCCTTTGACATGCGCGAGATATCCCACATCCGATCCGTCAGAGATTATGTAGCAGCCAGCTGGGATACTACACCTTGTCAGAAGTACATTCTTCTTCGGAAAAACTTCGAAATGGCTAGTTCCGCTCATTGCCCACTTATGAAGGAAGTCGGCGCGAATGGCTGATGTGTCTGAGAGTTTTAAAACTCAGTGCTGCAATATCGATACTAAAGTATTTGTTAAAGACAGAATATCGACCTTCGGTTCTGGAAAAAAATCAGGGGGCTTGTTACCATTTCAATAACTTTTTAGTCATTTAAACGACTTTCTTCTGAATATGTCACGTAACGACTCCAGTGCAACGTGTTTTCGACATGTCAGAAGTGCTCATGAACGAATTGAGTCAGGAGCATCGGCTATTATTAGTAGAGCTAGTAGCAACAATGTAATAATTTAAAGTCTTGCATGATGCGGCAGCTTTCACGTTTTGTGTTTACGACATTATATCTCCTTCATTAAGTGTCGTAGAAGTATCTTATTTCTGCATGAACAGCGATAATGTAGTAAGTGACAAACTTTCTTCCTTTCAGCATTTTGTGGAGGTTGTCAGCGAGAAAAAGTTTCTCAAAAATTTAAAATGATCTGTAAAGTCTGTTGCAAGTCTGTAAGTAATCTCACTCTCAAATACCAGCCTTCTCGTGTCGTGGGCTACACTGCTTTCACAACCCCACCCCCACCCCTTTGCCCTTTGATAGATGAGTGGTTCCTACCCCGACTGTGATTCTTTTCAGACAGTAAATGGTATGAGTGCCAAGTTTGGCTCAGATCGGTCCAGTGGTTTAGGAGGTTAGTTACAATATGTTCTTGAATTTATTAACTTGAAGACCGACAAGTACAGTAAACTCTCCATCTGAATCTGGTCGCATATTCAGAAGACGCACGCTATGCCACGGTAACGAGAAGAGCCCACATCCCGTTCTTCGCCGTCCACAGACTGTGGATTAGTGCACCTGTCGTAAGCAAAATACTCACGAGCCCACGCCATTATTTCCTTGCTCGGTTACTTCCATAGCTCACCTTATTTATTTTTTTCTGAGTGGTTCTCTGTCAATACACGAAGGAGTTTTTCGTAAGGTATTGATCGCAGTCTCACCATTATTTTCTCGTGCCACTTCTCGTATTCTCTTTTCGTGGCAATATAACAGAACTGTGGACTCACAGCTTTCCTCACATTTAGCGGACGGCTTCGCTCTCTCTCCCTAGCCCATGTATATTTTTTAAGAGCAGTATACTGATTTTAATTCAACTGCATCATCTGCGTTACTTGTCTGTATCCTTTTCCCCTGTACCCAAATAAGTAACAATTAAAACACCTGTGAGGCCCGACATTGAGCGGGTGAGGATGCAGGCAGTTTTGCAAGTAAGCTCTAATTTACTTGTAGAGTTGCAGAAAGGGATGACAGAATTGCACAAACATTTGTGATCGATTATGGCCTCCCACCTTTGTAGTTAATTAATCTCGTCACGACTGGTGATGGCTCGGCGATATAATTTCGTCTAGGAATTCACAGGTCTAGATTATTATATTCCAGCCAAACAAGTTACAAAGGCATCCGAGTCTGTAACACTGCTATTAATAGCCCAAAACCTTGGAAGTGTATTATAACAGCATCTCTGCAATTAGAACCGCTTTTCCTCCACAACCTTGTAACACGTCCTCTCGCATCACTATCTGGCCACTGCTATCTTGCACACTCTGTCCGTGTCGGTGTTGCAGCAGCCAGTAACAAAACGACGCACCTTTGGTTCGCCTCCTGATTGTTCTTTTCTTTAGGTGTTAATATTATTCTCTCTGCACGTGTCCTATGACATTATTTATCGCTGAAATATTTCTAACATATTTACTATTTCTTGCGATACATTTTTACCTCACCAACAATATTTAATACTTCAACATTTTCAAACAGCATTCAAAACTGGTTCTTCTCTGTGTCAACACAATAAATTGGATCCTAGAGTTCACCGGCTAGGCTGGCACAACTTTGCTGAAGGTCAAATTAACACGAGAGACAACGTTGGCAGAGGGCACTTACTGCATAGTATGAAATAATTCTCTCAAGCAGTCCACGCATTACAAGAGAACACATTATTGGAGTCGACTGGATAGCAGTGAGTCGATGATTCCTTGATATAACATAAGATTGAGACAATGGTGCAATTGACGATGGAGATGACTTAAGACAATGAGCAATAGCAATATGGTTGAATAATGTTAGGCAGACAATGACAAATGATTGAATATGATAATGATGATGACCGTGTGCCTTTATATGCACCCAAATGTGTGTTATCTCGTAGAGTGTTTCCTTGACGTCAGAAGATGTAAATTACCTGTTGATGATGAAGATTATTTTTCCATACAAGTGGGAGAAATTCCAACGAGATGAAAAAGAGATGGACAGGAACTGGTAAAATTGGATGAATTTAGTTGAAAATGAAGCAGAATGAGCCCTGGGAGGAACAGGAAGGAAGAAGAAAGGAGCTGAAACGAGAAATTTCTTTATTGTATTGAAATAGGTATTTCTAGAATAAAAGAATATATTTGAATTGTAATGAGTAGATTCCAGCAGCTGTAAAAGTAAGAGAGAATAACTGGCGGGACTGTTTTGTTTGATGAACACGTACATTCAGTATAGATGGCATGTGTTATACCATATTGCACTTATAATGACGTTATATTCATCACCTGAACAACCATCTCTCAAATTGATTCTTGTGTCTGATACTACTAAATTTATTTTGCTGTCGAATGGTCTCCTGACTGTGCTAATTTTCATCTTGTCTCTTTTCCTATGCCTTATTTTGCTTCCAAGGTAGCATAATATTTCCACTTCGTCTACTACAGGGTCACCAGTTCTGCTAATACGTTCGTCGTTTATCTCACTTCTCGTTCTCCTAGTTCTTCCATCTACCTTTGATTTACCCTCAGTCTGTATTCTGTATGGATTCCATTCAACAGGTCTTGTAATTTTTCTTGAGTTTTATATAGAATGTCATCATCGAATGGTATTATTGGTATCCTTTCACCCTGAACCTTTTCTTTAATTTCCATCATTGCCTGATCGATATGTAGGTTGGACCGTTAAGGAGAAAGAAAGCATACCTGTCTAATGCTCTGTTCAGTTCGTGCACTTGTCCCTTGCTCTTTTTATTGTTCCTTCTTGGCTCTTGAGCATATTGTAAATTGCCTGTCTTTTTATATAGCATATATCTCTTTTCCCAATGACTTCAAACGTCTTGGACCACTATACTCGAACGTTTTTACTAGGTCAACAAGTCCTATGAATGCGTCTTGAGTCTGTTTTCAAGAGTAATGTGGAACATGCCTGCCTTGTGCCTGTTGATTCCTTCAAGTCAGATTTTGATGTCCATTCATCTGTATTTTATTCTGCTAAGCAACATGAATGCATGAGCTATCGAGTTAAAGACACATTCATTATAATTTCCTGTACTTTAGCATTATGATAGTGCAGAAAGATGCCACACGACAGTTTTTATGAGCATTATGAATCTCATCGAGTCAAATGCGAGTCTTCGCTGTGAAGTAGGTCATAGTAACAAGGCTGGACCGTGACAGCGAAGCACACTTCCCCTGAGTCTTGGGATGGCGGGACACGGTGCAGCAGAGTGCAGCACACAGCACGTAGCATACAGCGAGCCCTGTGCTGCTGGTTGCAGCAGAGCAGGCGCCGCTCCATAATTCAGGCCTCCTGGGGCCTCGGCGGCCATGCCAGGCGGGATTGAGGAAGCCGTAAGCCGGCCGACACCTCTTTGCTCCGGAAGGGCTCTTTGCAGCTCCGAATTATTCACGCCACCTGAGACACGTCATGCTCCCCGTGGGCCAACTACAGTCGCATTCCTAAAACCACAGGCGGGGCCTGCACTGTACTTCGACGGAAATGGAAACCTCAGGGTGAGGAAACACTTCCACTAGGAAGTTCGTAAAGTAAGCCGCAGATTGCATGAAATCATGTAATGTGTAATGCATCAACAACACATAACCGAAAAGTTTTTGTTAAATTAGAAAAAAACATTTGTAGAGGACTTCTACGAATCCATGTCTGTGAGATACAGCAACCAGTGGTAACAATGTGAAGCAACAAACGGTATTCGCCACAGAAGTGTACACAAAAGCAAGGTTATGCAATCTAGCAAGTAATAAACTATTAAGTTAAAAGATTGGCTGGCAGACGCTCAAGAGCGATGGTCAGCCGCCTGTTTGGAACTTCTTTTAACTGGCCGACACTTTCGTGACTTGCGTGTCCATAAGCCACTCCAGTAATGCTGCTGGGAAAAGAGAATGTGGAATCTGAACCATGTGCTGTTGCTGCACACCACTGAGAATTGAAGTATAACTTAAAGACAGACTAAGAATTTCCCAGCTCTGATTTTATGGCCTCCAGGATCGCGTCTTGCCGCTGGTTCAAAAATGGTTCAAATGGCTCTGAGCACTATGGGACTTAACATCAGAGGTTATCAGTCCCCTAGAACTTAGAACTACTTAAACCAAACTAAGCTAAGAACATCACACACATCCATGCCCGAGGCAGGATTCGAACCTGCGGCCGTAGCGGGCGCGCGGTTCCAGACTGTAGCGCCTAGAACCTCTTGCCGCTGGATCACCAAGCCCGACAGCGCTACGATAACTGACGTATCGTCAGCGCACAATCATACAATGTCACGATGTTTGGACGAGTCTCATACTGATCACCACCCCCGTTCTCCCCCCCCCCCCCCCACTTCCACCAAGGCCACACTATCCACCCAGCAGATGCTCAACACAATCTCTCCCATAGCACCCCACGTTTCTGAACATGAGGCCATCCGTAATATGTCGACACTTTGACAGAGCATCACCAGTGTAACATTCGTCCATATGTCACAGTACTTCAGCACTGCCACTCGTCTGGAAATACGAGTGCTATTCATCAGTACCATATGCTGCGAAATTCCACATTGTTATTTTTTACGTACCACAATTATTTCTGTCTAACTGAAGTGTTTCTTGATAATGAATTGACAAAGTAAACCAAGCACTGACGTACCTCAGTATAAATAGTGACATGTAATATCATTCATAACAATGGAGCACAAGTTCGTAATATCTGTTGTTGATAAATAATTATTCACTATGGTGGAACATTCTAGTAAGAAAACACTGTAGCAAAGCCAGCAATAACTGTTTAATGATCGATTCAAACATGATCAATAGCGGGAAAGATTCCTGCACAACTGAAAACTTTTGCCTTCTTGAGAGACAGAGAAAACAGATACTTTGGTTTTCCAGTCCATGTTACTTATTGTGCCTATGTTGTGCTGCGTCGCTTATTATTCATCAAATAGAAGCATCTAAAAAAGTTTGGCATCACTCCAGTTCCCAGAACTTCTGAAGGTAGACGTTGACTGTAGATCACAGAGACAGTCCCTTGGACTGTTCAGAGATGTCACTAAATCCGCCCAAAGATGTCAACAACCATGCATGAGCGGCGCCCATTAGACGAAAGGGGTCGGACAACCGATCAGTTACAGTAATTCCATCAGGAAGGAGGTACACGGCTTATGTTGTCTGCGGTTTAACCATGCCTAGATGGTCAATACGACGGTTCGATCGAGTCCTCACTGTTACATTGTGCCAGGAAGGGCTCTCAACCTGGGAAGTGTCCAGGCGTCTCGGAGGTAACCAAAGCGTTGTTCTTCGGAGATGGAGGAGATACAGAGAGATAGGCACTGTCGATGACATGCCTCGTTCAGGCCGTTTAGTGTATGACCGCTAGCTACGGATTATGGCTCAAAGGAACCCTGACAGCAACGCCACCATGTTGAATAATGCTTTCTGTGCAGCCACAGGACGTCGTATTACGACTCAAACTGTGCGTAACAGACTGTGTGATGCCCAACTTCACTCCTGACGTCTATGGCGAAGTCCATCTTTGCAACCACGACACGGTGCAGTGCGGTACATTTCGGCTCAAGAACATGCCGAATCGACCGTTCGGGATTAGCATTACGTTCTCTTCACCAATGAGTGTCGCATATGCCTGCAACCAGACAATCGTCGGAGACATGTTTGTAGGCAACACCGTCAGACTGAACGCCTTAGACATATTGTCCAGCGAGTACATCAAGGTGGAGCTGCTCTGCTGTTTTGGGGTGCCATTATGTGAGGCGGACGTGCGCCGCTGGTGGTCATGATAGCGATCCTATACGTGAATGCCATTCCCCGACCGATAGATCAGCATATTTGTAAGGCATTCGTCTTCATAGATGACAGTTCGCACCCCATCGTACACGTCTTGTGAATGACTTCCTTCAGGATAACGACATCACTAGACTAGAGTGGTCAGCATGTTCTCCAGACATGAACCCTATCGAAAGTGCATGGGATAGACTGAAAAGGGCTGTTTATGGACGACTTGATCTACCAACCACTCTGAGGGATCCACGCCCAATCGTCGTCGAGGAGTGGGACAATCTGAACCAACAGTGCCTTGAATAACATGTGGATAGTATGCCACGACGAATACAGGCATGCGTCAATGCAAGAGGACGTGCTACTGGGTATTAGAGGTACCAGTGTGTACAGCAATCTCGACCACCAGTTTTTAAGGTCTTGCTGTGTGGTGGTACAGCATGCAATGTGTGGTTTTCATGAGCAATAAAAAGGACGGAAACGATGTTTATGTTGATCTCTATTCCAATTTTCTGTACCGGTTCCGGAACTCTCGAAACCGAGGTGATACAAAGCTCTTTTTGATGTGTGTAGTTCTCTTGTGTGCACCAGTGTGTAGTATTTACCACTAGATATACATTACGACTCAGGAACTGTAATTGCATATGGGCTAGCAGAGACACACATTGGTCGCTGCCCTGTGATGTAGGTGTCTCTTAAATTTTACCATGCTAGCAGTTCAGAGACAATCAAAAGGACAAGCTCAGAAGAATGAGAAAGAAGAAGCTGGTGAAGTTGCGAAAATTAATTCAAAAATGAAAATATTAGTCTGTCAGTAGAAGATGGTTTCGCATGTTACAATAAGATATGCATTGTTTTGTTACCAGATGTGCTCATGTTCTTTTTGTGTAGAAACGTAGTTATCTTGGGCTGACTACTATATTTTGACTTTGCAGATAAATAACAGCAAGAAATTTGCTCAATATTAAGTGACTGAGACTTCTCAGCAACATAATTTCAAGATTATTAAAAGTACACGTATTTGAATGTTTTTAATATTCTGCGTCACATGAATTCAGCTAACTAGAACTGTGGGTTTAATTAGAGCTGAAAAGATATACATTACGACTGTGTGCTAGTGGTGTTCAAAGTTAAGGCTGAGTTATCGCTAAATGAATTACCAAAGGTGAAATAAATCGAATTTTGGGCTGAAAGCTTTACAAAAGTGACATTATTCAGGGTATAAGAGATATATATTTAATTACTTATACGCTAACTATATTAACACGACACAGTATGCTGTTGGGACGTGGAGTACGTCTCTTTTATAGAACACCCATCACAAGAACAATTTACACGAAGTCCGATGCAGAGTACCAAAGTCACATATTCGTAAACAGCAAGCCAGGAAACGGTGAACACAGTAAATTGTAGACAGACCTGGAACTAGAGGAGGGCAAACCAAGGTATCTATCCAGGACGCCAATTTCAGGAGGCTCCAAATTCATATTCTTCGAGAAAAAAAAACCTTGTTTCACAAAGCACCTAGCATCCAGCGCACATACGTCTATCGATTATTCGCATGATATTAAAACGAATCCCTGTTGGTTTCTGATCATTTTGAGCACATTCTAATTTGATTTCCAAGTGAATCATAACTTGATTCTTGAGTGCATGCATAATGCAAGTGATGTCTCTGCCAACAGAATCCCTTCGCATCTCAAAATAAAAAAACTATCTCGCGCACAAAAGGAGTGCTATACAAGGAGAGCTGAGTAAACCGGAACGGGTGAATGACAATCGCTGTTTGTTTAGTTGGTTGACTGGGTGTGTGGTAAATACACAGATTCAGACTACCAGAGCGGAAGTAAACGAGTAAAGGGAATAATAGATCAGAACATGTTACATATTAATCGTCTCAGTGTGTCCAAGAAAATGAAATTTTGACGGAAAATTTTTCCGCGCCTGGTTAGCAGGTGCTCGAGATCTGTTCTCGGAATAGCGCAAAACACGCTTTATACAAACATGTAATAACGCCTAACTACACAATAAATATGGGATAACTAAACCCATGATTCTGGCAGAGTTAATAGATTTAACCACAGAATAATTTTTGCCAATGAAAGGCACAGTTACAGAATTGATGATGCCAGTATTGTTTGCTGGAACGAGGAAGCAGAAGAAACGGGGACATCGCATAAACTGTGTGGGAGAATATGACAGTAGGGCAAAGTTCGTACAAGCCTATTTTGTTAGTGTGGGTTGGGTACAACAGACGCAGGTGTGCACTCAGGGGCAAACCTATTGTTCTCCTTTGATTGACAGATCCTTAACCTGTTGTTGTGGTATAAGGATCCTTCCTTTTAATTGACAGGCACTTAACCTATTGTTTCCCCACCCCCTCCCACTCCCTTCCCCCTCAGGTACACCCCCCCCCCCTCGCTGCCACAGGTACAGTTTCAGGTCTGAGTTATTGGTATAGGCCCTTCACTCTTATCAGTTTGATTGACTATTTCATTAAATTTATCAATTAATTAACCTTTCACCCTCTGATAAACCCCCTTCACTCCCACCCCCATCCTGGAATGATTGGTCATTTGGAGGGATTTCGGTTTCAGTGGGTGGAATATTGCTTAAACACTCTAGACAATGTATTGAATATTATTTAATTATTTATAGCAGTATATGTAATATAGTTTATTTATTTAGTTAATGAATTTGTCTGGAAATCGATTACTGTGTATGGAATATTGTTTAAACAATTTAGACAAAGTGTGGAATTATTAGGGGAGTCAAGACAGTATGATGAATAAATGGAAACTGGTGGAGAGGAAGGATCTCGTAACAGGTAATACAAGGGTATATTGTTTATTTATAATAAATTCTGTTTGTGCAGGTTGGATTTCTCTTGCTTATCACTTTCTGCGGTGTGAAAACATGTAGATCTTGTAAGAAGTAATTACATGGGGCAAAGATGTTGCATAACCTAATGTTCAGCACTGTACTCCAGGTGTCTGAACATATTGTTTAGCCCTTTGTCAGTGCTTAAACTATTGTGGTTTTCATGTCATCCCCATTTCCTTAAACTATTATACAGCCTTTGATACCAAATAAAATAATTAGTTATGTCCTCCCACCAGTTTCCAGTACACTTTTCGAATTTCACAAAGAAGAATGCGCCATTTCTGGCGCATTCTTCTTTGTCATCCACCCCCATAAACTATTGTACTGTGTTTTACATAAAAATTATGGAAATTACCCTAGTGTTCAGTACTTAACCTGCTGTTCTGCTCCATTTCACCTACTCTCTCTCTCTCTCTCTCTCTCTCTCTCTCTCACACACACACACACACACACACACACACACACACACACACACACCAATCTGAACTATTTTCCAGCTAGCACCACCTTGATCTAAAAATTTCATACCAATTAATTAATTCTATATTCTTCACATGTATGGGGTGGTTTTCTTTTAATTCACAGCATCCTATTAGTCATTGAAATCGATGGAATATAGTTTAAACAAAAGATCGCCAAAAAAAAACACATCTCACCACTCGATGCCAGACGCCAATGCCACTGACTCCACACATGTTCAGGTCTGGAAAGCATGAGGTGGCAGCATCCGTTTCATACTTGACACCTGAGAAATTCCTGTCGAAAATACATGTTCGCCTAGGCACCATTGGTGCCGCGATGAAGCATAGCTGTGGTGTGTGAAGCATAGCTCTCGGAAATTGTATATCGTTCCAGAAATAGTTATGGTCGGTTTTGTAGGAGCTTCCCTGGCTCCCTTTTCTTTCATGTCGACGTTTTCTCAGATTCCCCTTGCTGTGGCATGCTTGGTCCCATGTAAAAATTGTTCTGCTCCAACCAGCAGATAAGCAAGTACTTACTCAATTTCCCCATATTTCGATGTATATTCCCTCAATTTATACATATTCTCAAGTCATTGTTGGCAATTCTATCTATTTTATGTCGGCTCTACCCATGCGATCATGACATAACCTCTAGTTCTATGTTCTAAAATTGCTTGTAAATGTAGGACAGCTGCCAACACCTAGCCCAAATGCACTGATCGGAAGGCGTAGTAAAGCACTGTACTCGATTGTATCCAGTCGCCTCCACCCCACATATTCCACATTTGGAGAGCGTTTGCTTTGTGTTCTGTATGTCTTTATACTTAGTACTAGGGAATGTGTGATAGGTTCGCCTTGAGCATCAAGCTTATAAAGTATGTGTTCTGATATGTGCGAAAGAAATGGATAAGTCCAGTCTTAAGGAATGTGATAGCAAAGGGAAGAGAATGTCAAGTCATGGTACAGATATTTCTGTTTCCAGACGCCAGCCATCAGCAGGGCGTATTTCCGATACTTTGCTCATTGTCAAATGTCATTCAACTTAGACCGCAATCGTAACATTTAATTTTAAGTAAATCAAATGTATATGTGATTGATTTCTTAGGATGATGATTCTACCTAAGCGTACTAGGCGTGCAGCTCGAGTGATTCATGTTTCAGGCTAATGGTAGGAGCTTTCCAAATGGAAAGGTCTGTTGGGAGTGCAGGAATGTAGCTGACTTAACCATGTAGTCCTCTAGACAGCCGAATAGCAAACTAATACATAGTATGTGTTGGATAGCTTTCGTGATCGCGTGGAAATTTGACAAGATTCAATATGGACATATGTTTGCACTGGGCCATTATTCCTTCCCATGTAAATTGTTCAGTTGAATGCTTCTTCACACTTCGTGTCTTTATTTAGTTGAGAGAACATCGATTGTGGTGTGTGCATCTAGCAGGTGAAAGACAGGTGGAAGACACGTTTGGTAGTTCTCTAGACATGCGAAACACTTTACTTGACTTGGTAAATTAAAGGTATGATACGGAATCTGTTACATCATCGACATCGGTATTCGTGAGTTCAAAATATCAGTTTGCTCTATTTTATTTTTTCGAGTTTTCATGTAAAGGTCTTTGCATACAGGATAAGTTTTTATTTACTGTATTTTTTACGGTACGCTCAACCTAGCTAAAGTTAAGGGTTTCTATAGAAATAATTTCGAGTCTGTGTCTTCAGAATTATGTTGCGCAAGCGATACTGCTATGCAAGTGATATTGCTATGTGCTTGATATCAAGAAGTACCACGAAAATGGTATCATATTCTAGCAAACAATGCGAAATTGCATATGTTCTTGTAATCCCAGAGGCCGGCCGCGGTAGTCTCGCGGTTCTAGGCGCGCAGTCCGGAACCGTGCGACTGCTACGGTCGCAGGTTCGAATCCTGCCTCGTGCATGGATGTGTGTGATGTCCTTTGGTTCGTTAGGTTTAAGTAGTTCTAAGTTCTAGGGGACTGATGACCACAGCAGTTGAATCCCATAGTGCTCAGAGCCATTTGAACCATTTGTAATCCCAGAGTCTCGGGATGTGTGCAGAAAAGCAAGCAAGCAGGTCCGGACCAGAAACAGTAACGCGTTTGAGCCAAGGGGGAAATAAGCACATCTTTGCACAACAGTTCTGAGAGTGACTTCAATCCACTGAAGGCGCGCTGCTTACATGTTGGGAGTGGATGAATACCCGACCTTGTGGGAAATATCTCGTGCCGTGAATATACCTATGCTGCAAATCCTTATGCTGTCTGTCTTTGCAGTATATGTACGAATGATGTAAAAGTGATGATTCTGTATGGCGCAGGATACGAATTGTATGTTTCCTAGACCAACATGGTACATGGCGATATATTGTTGGATTGTAGATCGGTTTCACACTCCAATATTCAAGCTCCGGTCCTCAGTGGGAGAGCAGTGTAATTGAGTAACAGTCTTCCTGTATTTGACGATATGTAGTGCACTTTGCAAGGTTTAATTGTCAGTGCCATATGGCGATCTGTGTAAAATAGTTTTTTGCCACTGAAAGCCTCGTCTGCAGAAACAAAAAAAAGGTGGACGGTGCTTCCTCACAGGTGGCATCAGTAATTCGGCGGGTAAATTCGATAAGAGCCAATCATAATGCTCTATTTATTCACAAGACATCGTTTGTGCTGGGATATAGGAGTCCCTACATAATGGTGAGAATGTTTGCGTACGTTGAAAGCAGGAAGGGTAACACATGATGGACGGAGTGCCACGTTCTGACTGTGAGGAAGAATGCATACGACGTTATTCTGCGCTATTTTCGTAAACAGATTGTGTTAGGGCAAGAATTTCCATGCAGACAAGCTGAGACATCGTGAAAGCTCCTACAAAACCGACCTTAACTATTTCTGGAACGATATACAATTTCCGAGAGATCGAATTGGTTTTTATTTTACATAGCCATTTGACATCAGTATAACATTGAGAACATTTAGACACACTTGCAATTGTATGTAGCTATGCACATACGTTTCATGGCGATGCATCAGACATGCTGGGCAGGTACGCATGCATGCACAGCTAGATGCAGCTCGAATGTCCACTTACGATTGTGAGGAAGAGAAAGCAGTCTGTACTATTCAGGGAAGCAATGGAACGGATTTCTACAGTGTAGGGCTCTTTTGCAGGGTTTAACTGTCAGTGTAACATGGCGTTCTGTAAAAAAAAAATAGTTTATTGCCAGTGAAGGCTCATCTACAGAAAACAATGGCAAATGGGTCACCCACAATGGCAGCAGTTTGACGGATAAATTCAGTGACGAACGGGCTGTGCCATTACGATCGCAGACGAACATATTTCTATAGCGCGACCTGTGACGTCAGTATAATATTGAGAACCTTGTAGGTGCTACGCAAACATCTCTCTCAGCGTTGGACCCATACCACAGCTATGCTTCATCGCGGCAGCAATGGTGCCTAGGCGAACACGTATTTTCGACAGGAATTTCTCAGGTGTCAAGTATGAAAGGGTTGCCACCGTCTCATGCTTGCGGGATCCAAACGGACCCCTGTATGTAGTTTGTCAGCTGATGACCACGGCGTCACTTCGTAGGGACTGCTGGGGCATGTGTGGAGTCAGGGGCATCAGTGTCGAGTGGTGGGATGTGCTTTTTACTAGTGATCTTTTGTTTAAACTATTTTCCATCGAACTAACCAATATGATGCTGTGAATTAAAAGAAAGCTACCCCATACCCGTGAAGAATATCGAATTAATTAATTTGCATAAAATTTTTATATCAGTGTGGTGCTAGAAGTAAAATAGTTAAGATGTGGGTGTGTGTGAGTGGGTGACATGGAGCAGAACAGCTTGTTAACTGCAGAACACTACGTTAATTTTCATAATTTTTATGTAAAACACATCACAATAGTTTATGGGGGTGGGTGACAAATAAGAATGCGCCAGAAGTGGCATTCAAAATCATGTGAAAATCGAAAATTGTATCAGAAAACGTTGGGAGGACATAACTAATTACTTAATTTGGTATCAAAGGCGGTACAATATTTTAAGGAAATGGGGGTGACATGAAAAACCACTTAACATAACAATAGGTTAAGTGCTGACATAGGGCTGAACATTATGTACAGACACCCAGAGCACAGTGCCAAACATTAGGTTATGGAACATTTTTGTCCCATGTAATTACTTGTTACGAGACCTACATGTTTTCAAACAGCAGAGAGAGATAAGCAAGAGATATCCAACCCCCACCAACTGAATGTTTTATAAATAAACAATATACCCTTGAATTTCCTGTTATAGGATCCTTCGTCCCCACCAATTTCCATATATTCCATACTCTGCTCTGACTCCCCTAATAATTCCACACTTTGTCTAAATTGTTTAAACAATATTCCATACACAGTAATCGATTTCCAGACAAATTCTTTAACTAAATAAGTAAACTATAATCCATATACCCCCATAAGTAATTAAATAATATTCTATACATTGTCTAGAGTGTTTAAACAACATTCCACACACTGCAACCAAATTCCCTCCAAATGACCAATCATTCTGGGTGCGGTGTTGGAGGGGAGGGGGTTTACCAGAGGGTGAGAGATTAATTAATTGATCAATTTAATTAAGTAGTCAATCAAACTGATAAGAGTGAGTGGGGCTATTCCAGTAACTCAGACCTGAAACTGTACCTGTAGCAGCAAGGGATGGGGTTTCTAAGGGGGGAGGGGAGTGGGAGGGGGTGGGGAACAGTAGGTTAAACCCCTGTCAATCAAAAGGAAGGATCCCTTTTGTGGAACAATATGTTAAGGACCTGTCAATCGAAGGTAAACATTAGGTTAAGTACCTGTCAGTCAAAGGAGAACAATAGGTTTGCCCCTGAGTGCATACCTGCCCCTGATAGAGGCAACCCACACTAACAAAATGGGGTTGTATGAACTTTGCTCTACTACTTATAATGACTCCAAATTTGAATAAAAATATTGTACCACTACTCCTCCAGTTCATGCTTGAGGAACGGAACGTGTGAAGAAATATGAAACTATTCCCTAACGTAAAATTTTTTGCTTGTTTTAGGCCTAATAGGCATTTGATATTGATGCTTTGTGAATTATACTCTGTTGTGTTATTTGTGTAAATGAGGTAGATAAAAATGACAATTTCTATAAAAACAGTCGCGTTTACTTGGCGTGTGTTACAATTGCTGCAATATCAGAGAGGCTTATGTCATTTTATGTAGCAGACAGTGCCAAAGAGATGTAATCAAATCAAGAAGTCGCACCAGTCTTGGGTACTATTCGTATTAACAGATTTTTCATTATTAGAGAAAGACATTTTGATTTTTCGTGTAGGAAAACGTTTGATGAACTTTGATGAGGTAATAGATTATTAAACAGTCAGGGAAGTTCGCCGTGTAAAACTGTAGTAAGATTAGAAAGGAAAAAAATGATGGGACCTCAGGATTGGAGAAATGTGAACTGCCTTTCTGATCTCTTATCTTTACTGGTTTTATGTTTCTCATATTTAATTTTACGACACACAAAATAAAATGTTATTAGCTAATTGGCAATGAAGAGTACAAATTTTCTGTATAATTCTTATTATTCTGGTTACAAATAATCCCATCCAGTATTAATTGTGAGATTTTTTGTTTAGAAAAAAGGCGGTTAGACTGTCGAACCGGCCAACTGATAGCACGAGAGGCACCTCAGGACATTTTGATTTCCTCTGTCCTGAAAATAGGTTTGACGACTTCCATTACAAAATATGGACTTCTGAAATCCACAGAGTGAAATAGAGTGGCTTGCAATAGAAGAATGCTGTGTGAAGAGGCATGGCATTCCACTCTGGCACACTTAAGAGCAAAATAATATGCCTTACATCTATCCAACATACATTTTTTATACATCAAACTCTTTAGAAAGATGTGTGTAGCAAGATGAACATATTTTTGAAAAATCAATTTTATTAAATTTTTGATGTCTTATCTTAAACCTTCGATAGGGGTGGGGAGCGCTACTATCAAGGTTTTGCCATGGTTCGAAAATATCGCAGATTCGGGGCTGACGATAGCTAAGCCGTGGAACAGACAGTAGTCGTCGTCGGAGATGCGACCGGAGTGTAGAGTGGTGTAGCAGCAGCAGACGAGCAAACACCAGTGTCTGCCTGTTGCTTCGCTGTGTGGGCCTGCTAATGGTATGCCGCCCCGGAGACCACCAGTCCACGATACACGAGCCTCCGCCTCCGCTGCCTGGAGCGCTGCTCTCAGTGTAAATGTGGAAACACAAAGAAAGCCGGTGTACAGAGGGCGTTTGAAAAGTGCGTGCAGATTCCGAGAGATGGCACCACCGGCACGTATTGAGGTCATGTTTAGTTAGTAGCGTCTTTGGAAAGAACGCACACCAAGTTTCAGCCATATTGACTTATTTCTTTGTGTTGGCATTCGTTAGAATCCAGGAAGTCGAGTGATTGTCGAAAAATGGACGAAAAATAATTTCGTGTGGTGATTAAACATCACTTTATGAAAGGAAAACGCCTCAGGAGACAAGAGAAACTTGATAAACATTACGGTGACTGTGGGCCTTCGATTAGAACGGTTTATAAGTGTTTTCAAAATTTTCGGAGTGACCATATGGGCACAAGTGATGCTGAACGTTCTGTACGCCCTGTGGAGGTTATGACTCCAGAAATCATTCATAAAATCTATGATATGGTGATGGATGACAGAAGGGTTAAGGCGCGTGAGATTGCTAGTGCTGCGGGCATTTAGAATGAACGGGTACATAATATTTTGCATAAACATTTGGCCACGAGAAACCTTTCCGCAAGATGAGTTCCGCGATTGCTCATGCTTGACGAAAAACGGAATCGTGTGAATTGTTGCAAGGATGGTTTGCAGCTGTTCAGGAAGAATCCGCAAGACTTCAAGCGCCGTTTCGTCACTGTGGATGAAACATGGATACTATACGTTTGAGACCAAACAACAATCTAAACAATTTGTTACCAAGGGATAATCTGCACCAAAAAAGGCGAAGACCATTCCTTCGGCTGAAAAGGTTATGGCGACTGTCTTTTGGGATTCGCAAGGGATAATTCTCATTAATTATCTGGAAACGGGTCAATATTATTCATCGTTATTGGACCGTTTGGAAACCGAGCAGCAAGAAAAATGCCGGTGATTGGACCGCAAAAAAGTCCTTTTTCATCACGACAATGCACCAGCAAACACCTCAACAGTTGTGGTCGCGAAATGAATGGAAACCTGATTCCAACTCGTTTCACATCCCCCCCTGTTCTCCAGACTTGGCTCCCTTGGACTACTATTTGTTCCCCAATTTGAAGAAATGGATAGTGGGACAAAGATTTTATTCCAACGAGGAGGTGATTGCAGCAACTAATAGCTATTTTGCAGAATTGGACAATTCCTATAACTCGAAAGGGATCAACGAATTAGAACAGCGTTGGACGAAGTGTATAAGTCTAAAGGGAGACTAAGTCGAAAAATGAAAAAGGTTTACCCCAAACATGTAAGTAGTTTTTACTTTTGCACGGACTTTTCAAACGCCTCTCGTATAGTCTGCACCGTCCGGTGTTGCTGCACGCCGCTGCTCACAGAGACGCTAGTTTAGCCCGCCAGCCAGTGCAGCAGTATTGGCACCAGCGATAAAAATGTCGCTTGCACGCTCTATGCCCCGCATTTTATATCATACGATTGTACAAACGTATTAGGCGAAAATACTTTTCTTTCGTTATTTATAGCCTTACAAGGGTTGTACAAAAATATGGAAACTTACTAGAAATGCATGCTTGAACGTAAATGGAGATTATAGGCAAACGTGCAGGGTGTGATGTTGTATTTGAACGGCATCTTTGCAATGTCCTCCACACTTTGCAGGTGTTAGCGGTGGTCACAACACTGTTCCGTTTAGTTGTGAGTGCGTTGTGTCGAATCTAAGCGAATTCGAAAGTGGGAAAGTTGTCGGTGGACGTTTCCGTAACCAAGTGTTTGGTGCTGAAACAGGCACACTATCAATTATTTATATCGCATACGGGGAAAGCGGGAAGACATCATGTGCTAAGACACAATGCGCCCTAGGTTTTGTGTTCGGTGGCCATGGCCTTGGGACTCTGGAGAGGATTGTGACAAAAACTAAGAGGACGGTATGAAACGCCCGCTAAATCACGCAGGGCTAACAGGTAATTAGGATTGTGCAAAGGGCCAAGGGAGTTGCGGTCGGATTCATTTCACAATTGTAATTTATTATCATTTAGGTCACAAATACACTTTTGAAGTAATTAAATTTGCTTTGCGGCTGAAGGCCTGCAAACAGATGCTTTAGAATGAGTTCAATTTTGAAAAGATATGACACACAGTTAAATTTACGAATAAGAGAAATCGTATGCATGTATGAGATCAGCATGCGGAGTGGCTGAAGGCCGTCGGATTAAATCTTCAAAATTCCAAATATACTATGATGATCCCTGAAGGCAGAAGGCAACAATGTTTTAAGATGCTAACGGGGCTGATGACCCACAAGGTGCACAGAAAGAGATAAACAAACGCAATAAGATGGCTGAAGGCTCCAAGGTTAAATTCTGCAAATTAAGCAAATATAGATTGCAACAATCTGTAAAACAATACATTAAGTTTAAAAATTCCCTTTTGCAAAACCAACGGCCGAAGGCCCACAATAACTTGTAAAATCTTTCAGCAGAAATCACAATAACCTTTCAAGAGCAGAAGGTGATAATATTTGGACTTTAAGGAAACTCTGAGAACATGTTTCCAGGGCTAAAGACACACAACTAACCTTGCCAAATTAAAGACATAAAATATAGTTAAATTACAAAAACATTAACACTACCAAAAGGATAACTAAGAGAACGGCACTCAGCACTATCCAGTGGATCGGTCTGCTCTCGTTAACTAAGGCGAGACAGGTAGTGAGCCCAACTACACTTGATCCGTCAGAACCCAACCAGGGGACAGCCACGGACCGACCGACACAACGACTTGCTTCCTGTTAATCAGTACATGAGAACTCAATCACAAAAGGTTACGAACGGAATAATCCACAACGGTGTATGTATTAGCTGTCAAAATTACACACCACGTTGGACAACGACAACAGGTGAGAAAAGGACGCTGCCTGAAATCACGTTAGTGGGCAGGGCAGGTAACCTTTACACTAACGGCCACAAGGCAGCACATTCCGCTGGTGCACTTGAATTGTAGTCAACCAAATTAGTTAGTTGCACCGCATGGCGGCTAAATTTCAGCAGTAGAAACACTCGGTGTTGCTCACAGGAAAACCTCCCGAACAGTAAACCACCAAAACGAACCACCAGAGCATGAATGGACGTGGCATGGATAGTTGAAACCACTACTCAACTTTGACGTCCTGGGTCAGTGATCCACGAAGCTCGTAGCGATCCGACAGCTCCACACAGGCTCCGACACAAAAGTCACTCCAGGAAGGTGCCAGCGCCAAAAAAAACACTACTGGAACTCCATAAGCAGGACATTGAAGGAAGACCTGGAATTTCAAAATCATTCAGTAATGCAAACGCTCGTAACAGCAAAATGTGGTGCAAAGAGCCATAAAAACTGGACTATGTAGCAATAGAAGGATGTCATTTGGTCGGATGACTCTTGTTTCACACTGTTTCTAACTTCTGGACCACTTTACGCCCCAAGACTGAAACACAGCTCTGGTTCGGTGAAGATTTGGGCAGCTACGTCGTGGCATTCCATGGGCTCCATGTTTACACTGCAAGGTCGCTACTATCAAGGATTATGAGACCATTTTGGCTGATCAGATCCACCCTATGGTACAATATTTGCTCTCCAGTGCTCATTCTGTGTTGCAAGACGACAGGACTCCTGTACACACAGCTCGCATCGCCCAGGACTGGTTTTTTAAACGAGAGTTTTCACATCTCCACTGGCCACAACAGTCACCAGATCTTAAAACACTACTAGCCATTAAAATTGCTACACCACGAAGGTGACGTGCTACAGACGCGTAATTTAACCGGCAGGACGAAGATGCTGTGATACGTAAATGATTAGCTTTTCAGAGCATTCACACAAGGTTGGCGCCGGTGGCGACACCTACAACGTGCTGACATGGGGAACGTTTCCAACCGATTTCTCATACACAAACAGCAGTTGACCGGCGTTTCCTGGTGAAACATTGTTGTGATGCTTTGTGTAAGGAGGAGACATGCGTACTATCACGTTTCCCACTTTGGTAAAGATCGGATTGTAGCCTATCGCGATTATGGTTTATCGTATCGCAACATTGCTGCTCGCGTTGGTCGAGATCCAATGACTGTGAACAGAATATGGAATCGGTGGGTTCAGGAGGGTAATACGGAACGCCGTGCTTCATTCCAACGGCCTCGTATCACTAGCGGTCGAGATGACAGGAATCTTACGTGCATGGCTGTAACGGATCGTGAAGACACGTCTCGATCCTTGAGTCAACAGATGGGGACGTTTGCAAGACAACAACCATCTGCACGAACAGTTCGACGACGTTTGCAGCAGCATGGACTATCAGCTCGGAGACCGTGGCTGCGATTACTCTCGGCGCTGCATCAAAGACAGGAGCGCCTGCCATGGTGTAATCAACGACAAACCTGGGTGCACGAATGACAAAACGTCATTTTTCCGATGAATCCAGGTTCTGTTTACGGCATCATGATGGTCGCATCCGTGTTTGGCGACATCGCGGTGAACGCACATTGGAAGCGTGTATTCGTCATCGCCATACAGCCGTATCGCGCTGAGTGATTGGATGGGGTGCCATTGGATACACGTCTGTGTCACCTCTTGTTCGCATTGACGGCACTTTGAACAGTGGACGTTGCATTTCAGATGTGTTGCGACCCGTGGCTCTATCATTCAATAGATCCCTGCGAAACCTTACATTTCAGCAGGATAATGCGAGACCGCATGTTGCAGGTCCTGTACGGGCCTTTCTGGATACGGAAAATGTTCGACTGCTGCCCTGGCCAGCACATTCTCCAGATCTCTCATCAACTGAAAACGCTGGTCAATGGTGGCCGAGCAACTGGCTCGTCACAATACGCCAGTCACTCTTGATGAACTGTGGTATCGTGTCGAAACTGCATGGCAGCTCTACCCATACACGCCATCTAAGCTCTGTTTGACTCAATGCCCAGGCGTGTCAAGGCCGTTATTACGGCCAGAGGTGGTTGTTCTGAGTACTGATTTCTCAGGATCTATGCATCCAAATTTCTTGAAAATGTAATCACATGTCAGTTCTAGTATAATATTTTTGTCCAATGAATACCCGTTTATCATCTGCATTTTCTCTTGGTGTAGCAATATTAATGGCCACTAGTGTAGTATTGAACATTTGTGGCCTATTTTGGAGAGCAAGGTGCGTGACCGCTCTTCAGTTCCATCGTCGTTACCTGGACTTGCGACTATTCTGCAGTATCAATGTTGTAAGATCCCTTGAAAATCATACACAACCTTAGTTCATCCATTCGGACACAACTGGAAGCCGTTTCAAAGGCCAACGATTTCTCTACACATGTCAGGCGCGGCAATGCGTTATGTTTCTGATTCTTCCATATTTCTGTCCAATCTCCTGTGTACGTCAGCGTTATGGTGAACTGCCTCTCTTCTGTTAATGATTACAGTTACTGTAAGAGTTTGGTGTTACATACCCCAGCGTACAAAATTCAAGCAAAGTACAGAAATATATATATTACCTGTTTATTCATATCCCTGTTGTGGTCTTCAGTCCAAAGACCGGTTTGGTGCAGCTTTCCATTCTACTCTATCTTGTGCAAGCCTCTTCATCTCCAAATAACTATTGCAACCAACATGCTTCTGAATCGGTTTATTGAATTAATCTTTTGCTCTATGATTTTACCCCCCCCCCCCTCCCCTCCCCCCTCCAAGCTTCCCTCCACTACTAACTTGGTCACCACTTAATGTCTCAGAATGTATCCTATCAATTTGACCCCTTCTTCTAATCAAGTTGTGCCACGAATTTCTTCTCTTCGCAGTTCTATTCAGTACCTCTTCATTTCTGATCTACCCATCTAATTTTCAGATTCTTCCGTACCACCACATTTCGAAATCTTCTATTCTCTTCTTGTCTAAACTGTCTGTCGAACATTTTTCACTTCCATACATGACTTCAATCCATACAAATTATTTCAGAAAAGACTTCCTGACACTTAAATCTATCCTCGATGTGAACAAATTTGTCCTCTTCAGCAAACCTTTCCTTGCCATTGCCAGTCTACATTTTATATCCTCTCTACTTCGACCACCATCAGTTATTTTGATGCCCAAACAGCGAAACGCATCTACTACCTTAAGTGTCTCATCTCCTAATCTAATTCCCTTAGCATTATCTGATTTAATTCGACTACATTCCATTATCCTTGTTTTGCTTTTGTTGATGTTCATCTCATATCCTCCTTTGAAGAGACTGTCCATTCCGTTCAATTGCTATCATCGGAAAACCTCAAAGTTTTTATTCATTCTCACTGGACTTTAATTCCAACTCCAATTTTTTTTTTGTTTCCTTTACTGCATGTTCAGTACACTGATTAACACCGGTGATAGGCTACAAACTAGACTCACTCTCTTTTCAACCATTGCTGCACTTTCTCACCCCCTCGACTCTTATAACTGCCGTCTCGTTTCTGTACAAGTTGCAAATAGCCTTTTGCTCTCTTTATTTTACCTCTGGTACCTTCAGAATTTTGAAGAAAGTAATCCGGTCAACATTATCGAAAGCATTCTTAAAGTCCACAAATGCTATTAACGTAACTTTGCCTTTCCTTCTATGAAAAGTCGTAAGTTCAGTATTGCCTCTCGTGTTCCTAATTTCTTCGGAATCCAAGTTGATCTTCCTCGAAGTTGCCCTCTACCAGTTTTTCCATTCTTCAATAAGCATTTCGTGGTAATATTCACACACTTGTCAACATCTTCTCCCTCTGGAATTCGAATTATTATATTCCTCTAAAAGTCTGAGGGTCTTCTGCCTGTCTCATAGATTTAGCGCACCAGATCGAAGTGTTTTGTCATGGCTGGCTCTCCCAAGGCTATCAGTATCTCTAAAAGACTACTGTCTACTACCGGGCCCTTGATTCGACTTACGTCTTTCAGTGCTTCACGCAGTATCTTATCTCCTACTTCATCTTCATCTACGTCTTGTTCCGTTTCCATAGTATTGCCCTCGAGTATGACTCCCCTGAATAGACTCTTTCTGGTTTCCCACTTGAACTTTTGATATTCATAGAGGCAGTTCTCTTTCCTCTAAAGGTCTTTTTAATTTTCCTGTATGCGGTATCTATCTTTCCTCTTGGGATATAAGCTTCTAAATCTTTATATTTGTCTTCTAGACTTTCCTGCTTAGGCACTTTGCACTTCCTGTCGGTCTCATTTTTTAGACGTTTGTATCCCGCATCGCTTGCTTCGTTTACTGTATTTCTAAATTTTCTCCTTTCATCAGTTAATTTCAATAATTCTTGTGTTACCAAAGGGTTTCTAGCACCCCTCGTCTTTTTGCCCATTTGATCCTCTGCTGGCTTCACTGTTTCATCTCTCAAAGCTACCCATACTTTTTTCACTCTTTCCTGTCCCCTATTCTTGTCAATCTTTCCATAATGCTATCTACAGCCTCCGGTTCCTTCAGTTTATACAGGTCCCGTCTCCTTAAATTCCTACCTTTCTGCAAGTTCCTCAGTTTTCATCTGCAATTCATAAGCAATAAATTGTGGTCAGAGTCCACATCTGTCCCTGAAATGTCTTACAGTTTAATAGCTGATTCCGAAATCTCTGTCTTATCATTATACAATCAGTCTGAAACCTTCTGGTGTCTCCAGTCTCTTCCATGCATACAACTTTTTTCCATGGTTCTTACACCAAGTATGCTCTGTGCAAAATTCTGCAGGTCTGCTTCCTTTTTCTTTCCTTTCCCCCAGTCCATATTCACCTGCTATTTTTCCTTCTCTTCCTTTCCCTATTATCGAACTGCAGTCCCCCGTGGCTATTAAATTTTTGTCTCGCTTAGATATCTAAATAATTTCGTGTCTGTCTTGGTTACAATAATGTGTTCACTATGTTGTTCATTATAGCTTATTCTCTGTCCTAGTTTTTTTATTCATTATTAATCCTACTCTTATATTACCCCTACTTCATTTTGTATTTATAACCCTTTATTCACCTGCCCAGAAGTCCTTTTCCTCCTGTTACCGAACTTCATTAACTCAAACTACACTCGTGGAAATGGAAAAAAGAACACATTGACACCGGTGTGTCAGACCCACCATACTTGCTCCGGACATTGCGAGAGGGCTGTACAAGCAATGATCACACGCACGGCACAGCGGACACACCAGGAACCGCGGTGTTGGCCGTCGAATGGCGCTAGCTGCGCAGCATTTGTGCACCGCCGCCGTCGGTGTCAGCCAGTTTGCCGTGGCATACGGAGCTCCATCGCAGTCTTTAACACTGGTAGCATGCCGCGACAGCGTGGACGTGAACCGTATGTGCACTTGACGGACTTTGAGCGAGGGCGTATAGTGGGCATGCGGGAGGCCGGGTGGACGTACCGCCGAATTACTCAACACGTGGGGCGTGAGGTCTCCACAGTACATCGATGTTGTCGCCAGTGGTCGGCGGAAGGTGCACGTGCCCGTCGACCTGGGACCGGACCGCAGCGATGCACGGATGCACGCCAAGGCCGTAGGATCCTACGCAGTGCCGTTAGGGGACCGCACCGCCACTTCCCAGCAAATTAGGGACACTGTTTGCTCCTGGGGTATCGGCGAGGACCATTCGCAACCGTCTCCACGAAGCTGGGCTACGGTCCCGCACAAGGTTAGGCCGTCTTCCGCTCACGCCCCAACATCGTGCAACCCGCCTCCAGTGGTGTCGCGACAGGCGTGAATGGAGGGACGAATGGAGACGTGTCGTCTTCAGCGATGAGAGTCGCTTCTGCCTTGGTGCCAATGATGGTCGTATGCGTGTTTGGCGCCGTGCAGGTGAGCGCCACAATCAGGACTGCATACGACCGAGGCACACAGGGCCAACACCCGGCATCATGGTGTGGGGAGCGATCTCCTACACTGGCCGTACACCTCTGGTGATCGCCGAGGGGACACTGAATAGTGCACGGTACATCCAAACCGTCATCGAACCCATCGTTCTACCATTCGTAGACCGGCAAGGGAACTTGCTGTTCCAACAGGACAATGCACGTCCGCATGTATCCCGTGCCACCCAACGTGCTCTAGAAGGTGTAAGTCAACTATCCTGGCCAGCAAGATCTCCGGATCTGTCTCCCATTGAGCATGTTTGGGACTGGATGAAGCGTCGTCTCACGTGGTCTGCACGTCCAGCACGAACGCTGGTCCAACTGAGGCGCCAGGTGGAAATGGCATGGCAAGCCGTTCCACAGGACTACATCCAGCGTCTCTACGATCGTCTCCATGGGAGAATAACAACCTGCATTGCTGCGAAAGGTGGATATACACTGTACTAGTGCCGACATTGTGCATGCTCTGTTGCCTGTGTCTATGTGCCTGTGGTTCTGTCAGTGTGATCATGTGATGTATCTGACCCCAGGAATGTGTCAATAAAGTTTCCCCTTCCTGGGACAATGAATTCACGGTGTTCTTATTTCAATTTCCAGGAGTGTATATCTAACATTAACCTATTCATTTCCCTTTTTAAATTACCTAACATACCTGATCTATTAAGTGATCTGACATTCTATGCTTCAATCCGTAGAAAGCCAGTTTTGTTTCTCCTTATAACGACATCCTCCTTAGTAGTCCTCGTGTGGAGATCCGAATGGAAGATTATTTTACCTCCGGAATATTTAACCCAAGATGATGCTATCATGCCATAAAGTAGAGCTGCATGCCCTCAGGAAAGATTACGGCTTTAGTTTCCCTTTGATTTCAGCTGTTCGCAGTAGCAGCACAGCAAGGCCGTTTTGATTAATGTTATAAGTACAGGTAAGTCAGTTCTCCAAACTGTTGCTCCTGCAACTACTGGAAAGGCTGCTTCCCCTCTTCAGGAACCAAACATTAGTCTGGCCTCTTCGCAGGCTGCGATACAGCTATCTGTACCTCCCACGCACGCAAGCCTATCCACCAATGTCAAGATCCATGATTCATGGAGTGGATGGGAAGGGGGGGGGGGGAGGGGGGGGGGGAGGAAGGGATTTATATCCCTATTAAGACTGTAACACTTAACATTTTCTCTTGTGTGTGTGTGTGTGTGTGTGTGTGTGTGTGTGTGTGTGTGTGTGTCCTTGAGACAAGCCGTCGCAAAGACTAGTAAAATAATGAGTAGCATGCTTTCATAATCTGATTATCAACAGATATACAGACATCAACATTGTTTTTAAAATAGAGCTGTGCTGCTTTTTAGCTCCTGTCGTAGGGGCAGTACAAGTGTTCCATAGGCTTAAAGCAGTGAACACATAGATAATTTGCAGAACCCCAGTTATAACTCGTCAAATCAGCGTCCTTTCTAAGTGGGTTGTGGGTTTGAGAGGAAGGTAGAAGTTTTACTTCTGTGAAACACGTATTATAATAAATTGAGTTTATTTGCTAATCAAAGTTAAATAGTTTACAATTCAAGCAAAATTATACTCAAATTCTCATCAACAGTTCATTCACCATACATAACAGTAATGGCAACCTGTGACAACTTGTCGATAAACATTTGATCATGGCAACATGTGTGAACACAAACCTTATAACCCCAACTTTAGGGTCCGACGGGGAAACAATTAATCACGCAAGTGCTGAGAGACTTTCATAAAATCAGTTAGCACAGAATGGAACTACTGAAGGTAATATGTTATTGAAGGTAATTTGTCACACATTTGTGGATTTTAGAAGAAAACTGCTCATCAATTTGCAGTGCGAATCTTCAGAGAGAGGCTCTGTGGTTGTAAAAATGAAAGACCTGGAGATCCCTAGATCTCACGCAGTAGCGTCTCGCCCTCACCATAGTGCAGCTTCCAGTGGCTGAAGTACTGCCACTTCAGTCAGATGCAGTGCAGGAACCCTCTCCTGTGGTTACTCGTAAGTGTTGGATGGCTGGATACGAGTATTTTCTAAGTCCTCAAACGCATCTGTGGAGCAGCTGTGAAGCATTTGCGTCGATCCATTTGATTTCTCATTCTGTGCGAGAGTATCAGACAAGGAAACGTTGCCCTGTCACGTGTTTCAATACAGGTTTAATTTTGTTGGCTGGACTCTGAATCTCCTGAGGTCCCCGTCCCTCGGTAACCAGTGCTGTCCTTCCTACTGCACTCCTCTGAAAAACGTTGTTCCTCGCTATTCCTATCTCTCTTTGGCCAATTAGAAGCTCTCTTCTGCTATCTTGCTCTCTCTCTTTCATTCTGGAAAAAGTTGAGATGAACCAGGGTCCATAGGTCTTACGTGCTACAATAAATTTTTGTGCAAGAGCTACGGCTGCAGCAGCGTCTCACAGTTTTCGAAAGCCGAGATGGAAGTCCGCTTTTCACCTGCAAGATATGGTTCTCCAGCTACCATCTCAAAGCCGGCTTTAGCATAAAATAGCGCCTTTACCTAATGTTCCCCCTCACTTCAACTAGAAAACCATTTGCGTGAGCGGACGCTACAGGACGTCCTAGCTGTTGTCAAACTGCACAGTGTCGCCGTAGGGGGTCATAAGAGTGCTTGCTGTGCCCGGCCACCACAACAAAGAGTTCCCGCTGTCTTTTCACAGAAGAGCTCAGCAAGGTTTCTAACCGTTCTGGTTTTCAGCTCTGTGAGAGTCGTCCAGTGTACTTCCAAACAATCCCTCATTCTTGACTAATATTGTATTTCAAATTAGTCTCGAAACTGATAATCGCTCTTACATTTAATATAAATTCCATGTTATAGCCATAATTGATTGCTCAGGCCGAGAGTGGATCTCTACTCTGGGTTTATATGAATTTGCGTATGTTGTATGACAGTTCCAAAAAACTGTCCTGCAACATTTTCACAAAAAACAAGGCATTTGAAGGCAGAAAATTCAGTTCGTCACTCAGCACCACACAGTCAGGAACAAAATGTTGTTACGCTATATGTGTTAGGTTTCAAACAAATAAGACACCTTAAATTGAATTCCTGAAACAATTCCAGTTAACGCGATATGTCACACGACATAGTTACGTGAAATTGAATGAATTTTATTAATATGCAGATGTAAGAAATAGAAATAAGTAAGCACTTCACAAATGTAAACCACTGACACGTCACACTAGCAACTGCATGCAAGTAATTTCTCTGGACCGAGCTACGAGATAAAGTTCTGAGTGGAGTAGGATTTACTACGGCACGCCACGCCGTCCTGCACAGACTAAAACACGCAGCAGGGCATCTAGCGGACACACTGAGACGCCAGAGCCACTGCTTACGGCAGAGGGCGAAGTCCACCCCTTGTCCCTGGTTTTAAGATCCTTCGGAAAACCCTTCTTCAGGGACATGTCAGGAGATGCCACATAAAACGTCCAGGGATAAAACTTCCGGAGAGACCCAACTCAAAACATTTGTGAATCATTGTAGCCACCTGCGTTAAAACTCACATGAAAGAAAAAGCTGTTTGTCTCAGTATTACATAGCAGAAGTTCAACTACTCTATAAAAGAAACAATGCCTGTGATAGGGTAAAAAACTCTAGTGGGTGGAGTAATAAATAGTACAAGTGCCCTGATTGGTCAGAAAGAAAAAGTGTGGCCACCAGCTTTGATATAGGCAAATTGTAGACAGAGTAATTGGTTCTTCTCTTGCAGAAAATCGTTGAGTGTTTGAGCAAGGCAACTTGCACTCTGCTGAAATTATTGCGAGAGTCATTGTGTGAACACTCGTTCACAGGCTCGTCTTAACTCATAAGGAGCTAAACTGCAAAGTCTCCTTGTATGGAGAATCGCACCGAGCACTGACAGTTACGCTTGCTAGCGATTAGAGGGTAATGACATAGATGCATGTTCCAGCCAATTAGAATGTACCATCCAAATTAACTTAGTTAGAGAATAACTAGGGGTCTCAGCTTTACCAAAGACGTAGGAAATGTATCCGATTGGTGTTTAACAGTTGAGAGAGGTTTAGAATAGATTCTCAGGTTCACAGCTCGCCATTGCCGCCGCCGACGGAAGGTAGACACACGTGCGCTCGCGCCAGCCAGCAAGTGGTATTCAATTGACACTCAGAACTATGGTCCTTTCCGTCTCACCAATTTTTTTTGTTCATTCAATCATAACCTGTGGTTAAACATAATCACGACTTACAGGCCTAATTGAAGCAGAAACACGAGATGTCAGATCTCACGAAAAGGACTGATCAGCCACTGTTGAGTTATGAATTGTCTTAATTGTGTATTTCTTTTTGATTGCTCTTTAGCGACTCCCATTCAATTCTGGGTATTTTAATTGTGTGTTTTAATGTATTTGATATGTCTGATCCCAGATGCATTTAATTTTTTATATATTTATCGAACTCCAGGGATGGTCATCAACCATTTTGCCATTAAAGAACCTTATAATTGTTAGGAATTTCACTTCACAATTGTGAAAACCCAGTATGAATATTTTACCATCTTGTACATAATTTTGCTAACAAGTAATACTTAGAGTAAAAGTAAACTCTAATAAATAAAATTTTGATTTTCATTTTTGCTAATATATAGTTACGTCTGAACCCGTACACTAACTTCTGTTAGCGATAATGTTTTCTTTAGAGGGGGTATAGCGGAACTGACACTGAGATCATTGGGTGATTACATCACTGTCCATACTGCTGCACCATTCTGAACTCTGCATCCGTGACATGGTATCCTTGCAGGCTGTAAGTTCATCATCAAATTCCCAAAACACTCACAGATCGTCCTTGCGCAACTCTAATAGGAAAATACATCAGAACCAGTACTACACGAGATAGATATGACATGAAATTTTTAAATATTTCATAGATCGTTGAGATGTAGAAATAAAATCCTTTTCTAAGTTTCAGTCCCAGACGTTCATCATTGAAAATACACTAAGTTACAAAATTTGCTCAAAACAGTCACTCCTTACTTTCAGCTGACTTTTATTCGTTTTTTTTTTCATGAGCTGTCGTCACTGGTGAATTCTGAGTGCCACATACATTTTTATTCTTATCAAGTTAAACTGTGTTCCAAAGTAGTAGATTCGAAAGTAGTGGAATCTACACAACTTAACTGCACTAAAGTGCTAATGTGGTGGCAATTGCACTTATGAAATAGCTCATATAAAAATAAACGTGTAATCCCTTCAAAAATGGTTCAAATGGCTCTGAGCACTATGGGACTGAGGTCATCAGTCCCCTAGAACTTAGAAATACTTAAACTTAACTAAGCTAAGGGCATCACACACATCCATGGCCGAGACAGGATTCGAACCTGCGACCGTAGCGGTCGCGCGGATCCAGACTGTATCGCCTAGAACCGCTCGGCCACTGCGGCCGGCGTAATCCCTTCACTCATTGATTTGGACACCCACAAAATTTCACCTTTCACCATGTATCAATAGTCCTTGAAACACATTATTGGACTGAAAAAATCTAATGTTACTTCTATTGCGAAATACGCAAGAGTTTTACACATTGATCACATGCCAAAATACGATTTGTGGTCAGCAACGAGATGAAAATTTACATCTTAGATATGGAAATTACATACATATTCACCATGAACTGTTTTCCTGTTTTCATGTAATACTGATGAACTGATGCCCAGAACCACCTTGTTCACAGTACCTTCCAACCGCATACTGACACACATAATTAGCTAATATGAAAGATTTCGCTGGTTAAGACCTAAATAGGCTGCCAGGACTCAACTAGGTATCTGCAGAACGGGTGACAATGCCCTAGAAACTGTTGACTATCTTGGCTAAGAATAGGTGATCATTTGTAGTTCTGCAGGAGTCGACGTTTAATACTTTAGTAGCTTTATTCACAGTTTTCGTATGGTGTGTGCTGTAGCCCTTAGTGATAACAAAAGTGTCCCATACTAACGTATTTTCTCCTTTATCTTGTGATAAACTAGGCCACACCGCTGACGGCAACGCCTATCCCATAACCTCGTTACACTCTATAGTGTTGGCTCGGTTCTCGCTTGCTGTTTAGTGATGACTATCCTTGGTTGAGTACATCAGACTTGTGCTTCTGTAAGCCGACTAAGTGTAAGGTCAATGAGTCGGATACGAGTTTTGCAACTGTGAAATACTTTCCTGCATTGTAGAAGCGAATATTAAATTTGAATTAATACTGCGAAAATTTTGTGCTTGGATAGCTTAGAATGAAAATCTTTCTGTTTATTTCAAAGGAAAACGATTGATTTTATAAAACATTGTCTGTCCTACACAACTTGAAACAGGTCATGTCGGCCAAATCATATGGAAGAACTGACAGCGACGTATATCGGAAGGCAGTAAGATCCCTTGGTTTTTGGTTTGGCAGTATTCGACAGCCATTTCTAAGCGCAAGTAAATGAAGAAAGGCAGCACGTTTTGGTTATCAAGTAGCGTCTTCATCAATTACTTTAGTTTTAATGTAATCTACGAGTAACTGCTGATGTTTGGTATTAACATGAAAAGGATTCCGTGGACAGGGAAAGAACCTGTTCTTGGGAAACTACTTCGGTTGTGACCAAAAGGCAATAAATGATCTTCAAGCACGTGTGTTCCAGCAGCGGTATGAATAAAATGATGGTAATAATGACGGTAATAATCGAATTATCCGGTAATTCACACTTCACAGCGGATTTTCTCAAACTAAGAAATTTGCTCAATTTGTGAAAATTCAAAATGGCTTTACTTCCAGCCTAAGATGCGTAGAAGAGTCTTTACATCTTGATGACATGAGAATAGCATAATCTCCGCGTCAGAAGCTTACTTCTACTTAACCATTTAATAGACTCGCATTCTTTCCACCGTGCCTAATTTTGTAAACTAAGCACATGATCCGTTTCAGCACAGTCTTTAGACTGGGAAATATGGCCACAATGGTCTGGTGGAACGAATTATCACAGGTGCACTGCGTGGGTTCAGGAATTTACTTTTAAGAGGCAAAATCGGGGTTCGTATCTCCGTCACAGAACTTCACATCTTGCACTCCATCTTTAAATGCATGCACACTTTGTTATTTCAGAATGGAGGTATATCGTGGTTAGCTAACAGGGACGAAAGGTGCTTGATAGGGGTCCCAGTTTATTACAAAAATTGTCAAAAAGTTTGGATTTGGTTACTGGTATTGGCAAAAATTCCGGTAATTCATGACTCTTCATGGCTAGTCATCAATATGATGTGATTAGATTAGATTAGATTAATTCTTGTTGTTTCATAGATCATGAATGCGACATTTCGTAATGATGTGGAACGTGACATTTTAAATGAAATACACTCCTGGAAATTGAAATAAGAACACCGTGAATTCATTGTCCCAGGAAGGGGAAACTTTATTGACACATTCCTGGGGTCAGATACATCACATGATCACACTGACAGAACCACAGGCACATAATCACAGGCAACAGAGCATGCACAATGTCGGCACTAGTACAGTGTATATCCACCTTTCGCAGCAATGCAGGTTGTTATTCTCCCATGGAGACGATCGTAGAGACGCTGGATGTAGTCCTGTGGAACGGCTTGCCATGCCATTTCCACCTGGCGCCTCAGTTGGACCAGCGTTCGTGCTGGACGTGCAGACCACGTGAGACGACGCTTCATCCAGTCCAAAACATGCTCAATGGGAGACAGATCCGGAGATCTTGCTGGCCAGGATAGTTGACTTACACCTTCTAGAGCACGTTGGGTGGCACGGGATACATGCGGACGTGCATTGTCCTGTTGGAACAGCAAGTTCCCTTGCCGGTCTACGAATGGTAGAACGATGGGTTCGATGACGGTTTGGATGTACCGTGCACTATTCAGTGTCCCCTCGACGATCACCAGAGGTGTACGGCCAGGGTAGGAGATCGCTCCCCACACCATGATGCCGGGTGTTGGCCCTGTGTGTCTCGGTCGTATGCAGTCCTGATTGTGGCGCTCACTGCACGGCGCCAAACACGCATACGACCATCATTGGCACCAAGGCAGAAGCGACTCTCATCGCAGAAGACGACACGTCTCCATTCGTCCCTCCATTCACACCTGTCACGACACCACTGGAGGCGGGTTACACGATGTTGGGGCGTGAGCGGAAGACGGCCTAACGGTGTGCGGGACCGTAGCCCAGCTTCATGGAGACGGTTGCGAATGGTCCTCGCCGATACCCCAGGAGCCACAGTGTCCCTAATTTGCTGGGAAGTGGCGGTGCGGTCCCCTACGGCACTGCGTAGGATCCTACGGCCTTGGCGTGCATCCGTGCGTCGCTGCGGTCCGGTCCCAGGTCGACGGGCACGTGCACCTTCCGCCGACCACTGGCGACAACATCGATGTACTGTGGAGACCTCACGACCCACGTGTTGAGCAATTCGGCGGTACGTCCACCCTACCTCCCGCATGCCCACTATACGCCCTCGCTCAAAGTCCGTCAACTGCACATACGGTTCACGTCCAAGCTGTCGCGGCATGCTACCAGTGTTAAAGACTGCGATGGAGCTCCGTATGCCACGGAAAACTGGCTGACACTGACGGCGGCGGTGCACAAATGCTGCGCAGCTAGAGCCATTCGACGGCCAACACCGCGGTTCCTGGTGTGTCCGCTGTGCCGTGCATGTGATCATTGCTTGTACAGCCCTCTCTCAGTGTCCGGAGCAAGTATGGTGGGTCTGACACACCGGTGTCAATGTGTTCTCTTTTCCATTTCCAGGAGTGTAGATATAAGTGTTAGGAAGTTTTTTCTGAAGGTATTTGTGTGGAATTTAGCCATGTATGTAAGTGAACATAGAGAGTAAACAGTTTATATAAAAAGAGAAATGAAGCTTTCGAAATGTGGTGCTGCAGAAGAATGCTCATGAGTAGATGGGTCGATAATGTAACTAATGCGAATGTACTGAACAGGATTTGGAAAGAAGGAATTTGTGTCACATCCTGACCAAAAGAAGGGTCCAGTTGACAGGACAGATTCTGAGACATCAATGGATCTCCAATTTAGTATTGGAGGGAAGTGTGGGTGATAAAAATCGTACATTGAGACCAGAAATACAGTAAGCAGATTCAGAATCAATAGTTAGTCGGAGATGAGAAGGCTCGCACAAGATAGAGTAGCATGGAGAGGTACATCAGGCCAGTCTGCGGACTGAAAACCACAACAGCAACTTATGCATTTGTCAGTTATGCATATTCCATTGTAGTCTGTTTCATAATTTTAAATGCGTTTTCTTCATTTCCAGGAGTGTATATCTTTACCTATCATGATTCAATTTCTTTACAACATTTTTTTACACTCTCTCTCTCTCTCTCTCTCTCTCTCTCTCTCTCTCTCTCTCTCTCTCTCTCTCTCTCTCTCTCTCTCTCTCTCTCATTCTTTTTTATTTCTCTCTCTCTCCCTCTCTCTGTCTCTTTCTGTTACGGTTTTCAGCCCAGGAAAGTCGTTGCAAGTGGAAATCGCAACTAATCTTGTCCTTCAAATAGCGATTTATGAGTTCTAGCCACTATTGGCTTCGTAAGACGAAGCTCACACACATACCAGTTCGCCAGCTCTGAGGTAACGTGCTGACCTGTGAAAAAGCGTCTGTTATGGTTCACAGTTCCAGTCTCACTGACTTCAACGTTTTTACCCCTTCTGTAAAAGAGCCACAAGTAATCAGATCAAACATCAATAAGGAAATCGCAAGAAAATACTTTCGCCTCATAGTGCAATGGTGGAAAACTTACAATGCCTCACAACAGGTAACGCCTCTTTCCGCTGCTGACAAGCAAATTTTGGGTTTCTAGAAATACATAACTATATTTATGAAATGTCACATTTGCATACCTCTTGAGTATGACACAGCACGCCAATTAAACACAGAACCAATCAAAATCTAAGTGAGTAGTATTTTACTAATTCGTGTTAATAGAGGCATGCTTGTGTGCAGATACTCAGTTTCATTAAAACAGGCTTTTGTCGTAAGGTTATCGTGGGTAGTTTTATTTCATTTCTTATAATACAGTGCACAGTTTTCGTAAGGTTTCCTTTAGTGTTGTTGAAACAATAGTAAACATGAGACGCCGGCCAGGGTGGCCGAGCGGTTCTAGGGGCTGGAGTCTGGAACCTTGCGACCGCTACGGTCGCAGGTTCGAATCCTGCCTCGGGCATGGATGTGTGTGATGTCCTTGGGTTAGTTAGGTTTAAGTAGTTCTAAGTTCTAGGAGAATGATGACCTCAGATGTTAAGTCCCATAGTGCTCAGAGCCATTTGAACCAGTAAACATGAGAGCGAAATTAATCATCAAAGATATATACGAATTCTCTGATGTTATCTATAACAGTCTGACGATGCACATGCAGTTTATTGATTACATGCACGTAGAAAACTTATTCTGAGTTAAAGCTGTTAAACAATGTTTGAAGAAGAATAAAATGCCACTACCACACGATAGATAATGTAGAAAATACTTTTCTGACTTTTTTGGGCACGATGCGCTCTCCTCCCCCTCCTCATCATCATCATTTAAGACTGATTATGCCTTTCAGCGTTCAGTCTGGAGCATAGCCCCCATATAAAATTCCTCCATGATCCCCTATTCAGTGCTAATATTGGTGCCTTTCTGATGTTAAACCTATTACTTTTAAATCATTCTTAACCGAATCCAGGTACCTTCTCCTTGGTCTGCCCCGACTCCTCCTACCCTCTACTCCTGAACCCATGAGTCTCTTGGGTAACCTTCCTTCTCCCATGCGTGTAACATGACCCCACCATCTAAGCCTGTTCGCCCTGACTGCTACATCTATAGAGTTCATTCCCAGTTTTTCTTTGATTTCCTCATTGTGGACACCCTCCTGCCATTGTTCCCATCTACTATTACCTGCAATCATCCTAGCTACTTTCATATCCGTAACTTCAACCTTGTTGATAAGGTAACCTGAATCCACCCAGCTTTCGCTCCCATACAACAAAGTTGGTCGAAAGATTGAACGGTGCACAGATAACTTAGTCTTGCTACTGACTTCCTTCTTGCAGAAGAGAGTAGATCGTATCTGAGCGCTCACTGCATTAGCTTTGCTACACCTCGCTACCAGTTCTTTCACTATGTTGCCATCCTGTGAGAATATGCATCCTAAGTACTTGAAACTGTCCACCTGTTCTAACTTTGTTCCTCCTATTTGGCACTAAGCCGTTTATATTCCTTTCCCTCTGACATTACTTTCGTTTTGGAGATGCTAATCTTCATATAATAGTCCTTACATTTCTGATCTAGCTCTGAAACTTTGAAAACTTTCAATCGAATCTGCCATCACAACAAAGTCATCCGCATATGCAAGACTGCTTATTTTGTGTTCACATATCTTGATCTCACCCAGCCAGTCTATTGTTTTCAACATATGATCCATAGATAATATGAACAACAGTGAAGACAGGTTTGCAGCCTTGTCTTACACCTGAAACTACACTGAACCATGAACTCAATTTACCGTCAACTCTAACTTCTGCCTGACTATCCATGTAAAGACCTTTAATTGCTTGCAAAAGTTTGCCTCCTATTCTATAACCTCGTAGAACAGACAATAACTTTCTCCTAGGAACCCGGTCATATGCCTTTTCTAGATCTATAAAGCATAGATACAGTTCCCTGTTCCACTCATAACACTTCTCCATTAATTGCAGTAAGCTAAAGATCTGGTCCTGACAACCTCTAAGAGGCCTAAACCCACACTGATTTTCATCCAATTGGTCCTCAACTAATACTCGCACTTTCCTTTCAACAATACCTGAGAAGATTTTACCCACAACGCTGATTAAAGATATACCTCTGTAGTTGTTACAATCCTTTCTGTTTCCATGTTTAAAGATTGGTGTGATTACTGCTTTTGTCCAGTCTGATGGAACCTGCCCCGACTCCCAGGCCATTTCAGTTACCCTGTGTAGCCATTTAAGACCTGACATTCCACTGTATTTGATGACTTCCGACTTAATTTCATCCACCCCAGCTGCTTTATTGCACTGCAATCTATTGACCATTTTCTCCACTTCCTCAAATGTGATCCTACTTCCATCATCATTCCTATCCCATTCTACCTCGAAATCTGAAACATTACTGATCGTATTTTCACCTACATTGAGCAACTCTTCAAAATATTCCCTCCATCTGCCCAAGGCATCCACAGGATTCACCAGCAGTTTTCCTTACCTGTTCAAAATACTTGTCATTTCCTTCTTACCTCTCTTTCGAAGACTGCTAATTACACTCCAGAATGGTTTTCGAGCAGCTTCACCCATAGTCTCCAACCTGTTTCCAAAGTCTTCCCAAGATTTCTTCTTGGATGCTGAAATTATCTGTTTGGCTTTGTTTATTTCTTCAACATAACTTTCTCTGTCTATCTGAGTTCCAGTATGTAGCCAGTTTTGATATGCCTTCTTTTTCCTTTTACAGGCTGCCTTGACTGTGTCATTCCACCAAGCTGTTGATTCATCCTACTTTTACACACTACTGTTCCAAGACATTCCTTAGTCGCTTCTAGTACTGTGTCCCTGTAACTTGTCCATTCCTTTTCCAATGACTGTAATTGACTACATTCAACTAACTGATACCTTTCTGAGATCGCTGTTATGTACTTGTGCCTGGATAGTTTTTATGAGGCACTCAGTGATGTAGTTGTTAGAGTAAAGGACAAGGACAGTGTTCTGCACATGGGTGATTTTATAGCCAAGATTGGAAATCGAACAGAAGGGTATGAAAAGGTTATGGGTAAATTTGGAGAGGATATGGAGGCCAACAGGAACGGGAACCAACTCTTGGATTTCTGTGCCAGTATGGGCTTAGTAATCACAAACTCCTTTTTTTTTAAACATAAGAATATTCACCAGTATACTTGGGAAGGCAGGGGAACCAGATCTGTCATTGACTATATAATAACAGATCAGGAATTGAGGAAGGCTATGAGGAACACACTTGTATTCAGGGGATTCTTTGATGACACTGATCATTATTTAATCTGCAGTGAAATTGGGATTGTGAGGCCGAAAGTGCGATATGTAGGAGGATAAGAGTGGAGAAACTTCAGGACAAGGAAATCAGGCACAAGTACATAACAGCGATCTCAGAAAGGTATCAGTTAGTTGAATGTAGTCAATTACAGTCATTGGAAAAGGAATGGACAAGTTACAGGGACACAGTACTAGAAGCGACTAAGGAATGTCTTGGAACAGTAGTGTGTAAAAGTAGGATGAATCTTATCTTGATCTTCACAATGCGACTATACTGACACAATCCTAATTTTCTTGCTAGACACTGTCAAATCTATCCACTTCAGTCGTTCGTTTATATACCTTATTGCAACTAAGCTGGGTTCCATTTCTTTCCTGATGTAAAGCCTTACACCTCATTGTGCTATTCCTGCTTTGACTCCTGACAGTTAGACCTTGTATTCTCCCACTTCCTCTTCTTTCTCACCCCTTATCCGAATGCTACTAACAGCTAAAACGTCCAGCCTCATCTTACTTGCAGCCTCTGCCAGCTCTACCTTCTTCCCAGAGTAGCCCCCATTGATATTAATAGCTGCCCATCTCATTACCATTTGTTTGCCAAGTCGTATCTTAGGAGTCCCTGGTTTGTCAGTTAGAGGTTGGACTCCTTCATCTCCAAAGGTCAAAGGCATTTTGCTCTGGTTGTTGCCAGCATCATATTTAAAGTGCCAGGGAAGCAGGTTGCTAGCCTTACTTGCTCCGAGTCCCATTGGGTTTTATCCCTAACGGTTGAGGAACTAACCGGTGGATTTGGTAGTCTTTGCCGTCTGAGCACAAAGGTGACCACAACTCAGAATATGTCCGAGATGCCCAGCCTTATTCCAAAGTAACTGGTATCCCGACTGTCGGGACCACTTCCTTGGCCACTCATACGATGCCCGTGGTTCATGAACTAGGACATGGCTACAGGAACCCCCATAAATAATACAAAAGCTTCGAGATGCATCTGTTGCCTGGCTGTCTATTAAACCTGAAAAGAACAAAATTTCACAGAAGTTAGCCCTTTTTCCACATGCGATTATTTTGGTTTGAGAAGTGAAGGGAATTATGTTCAAAGTTCCATTTGATTGGTAACTTCAGCAGACAGCAGAATTGTGTTTTTAGAAAATATTGTAGTAAATGTATTGGAACTCGGGACATCTTATCTATGGTGCACAGCACTTACCATTACGCTACTAGCTGACACATAGCTCCAATAGCTCCAGAACTGAATAACAATTCCTCCAGAACTTCTGCATACCACAGTGCTGCGAGATAATGCAAATGGCCGGGTCTAGACTTCTGACAATGAGAGAAACAGTTACAGCTTTTCTTTTGCGGTGCACGACGTTTTTTACAAACAGATAGGGCAATAGAATAGCTCAAGTGGAAAGGAACACGTCCTAGTTAAATTTCTGCATCCTACACTGTTGGCAGTTCTGTGTAGGTGGCAGTTACGTGATTTTATTTCGGTGATTACAAAATAGAGTCGAATGTATGCACTGGGTAGCCGAGGCAGCTAATTCATGGTGATTTGGTCAACCAAGTAAATGAATTTACTGAACATGCTGCAATTCACTACAGGGAGCCTGTGTGTCAGAATTCTCATCCAGTTGGCTCAACGGCGTTACAATAGAAATCCGAGTCACAGAAAAGAGGGTTTGGTGGTCTGTTGGACTGATGGCAGGTTCTTATACCTATGGTCTGGGTTCGATTCCCACTTCTGTCAATGATTTTAGATAGGGAGAGAAAGACTCCATTCTCTTCTGACTACACCACGTGAAGAAGATATAATGGCAGTGTGGTCTGAAATTTGCATTAAAGATGATATTCCTTCTCTGCCAAGTAGACGTTAGGTTGAATCACAATAAAGTCTGGAGGGCTACATGTAGAAACTCTATCACCAGTAACCTTTCTTATACTAGTTATTTATTTCTAGTGACGAAACAAACGGTATGTAGAGCCACAGGATACTTATTCTATATTTTATCTGAGTTTCTGTATGTCGATAAAATTGGTTCTGAACTGATAATGCAACTCAGACCGCCCTTAACGCGGAATTTTATCCCTTCGTGGCAATACAGCTCGGCTACAATTTGTTGTTTGTTCAAAACTGCTGATTCCTCAACATATACACATATTACGTGTGAATGGGTTCGAATCCTGACCCGGCACTAAAGATTTCATTATGTATTATCAAGCTCTAGCATGAGGACACCTATCTGCTGGTGGATAATAATTTTCATTTTTAATGTTTTTTCATTATTTGTCAACTCTAACGATATCTGACGTTTTTGACTCCCAGTGGGACACAGAATTATTTGCGAGATCACTGTAAGTTCAAGAAGTTATTCCGAGCTGCTGGTGGAGAAAAATTCGGTAGCTGACGTCTCTTTGTGTGTAGTCAACAATGATATGTGTGGGGCTCTATTCTCAGTGAGCACTGAACTCTTCGTCATATTACTTCTAGTTCAAACACGCTCATATGTCGCTGCTGGTGCTTCTCTAGAATATAACAGCGATAGGTGCCGGTTTGGAGTCCTGGGAAGGAAAAAATTAATGTTTCTTCTCGTCATTTCAGTTAAAACATCTAGCTACTGGCAAGGAAGTCCGATACGTCACCGTTGGTTGTGTTTCGATATCAATCCGATTAGATTCTGGGTTTGAATCCCTGTCCAACACAAAGCTTTACCTCACGGCATTTCACGTTAGTTACATGTGAAGAAGCAATATTTAACATCTCTCGTAATTCGTTAATAGGGACAAGAGATGCTGGGGAGGAATTCACCTCCGTTAAAAATGTTTGCGTTATGTAATTTAAAGTTGATATTTGCTAACTGATACTGTCTAAAATTGAGGTATATCACTCTCTGTATGCCTAATCAGGAATGACTGTTAGTTTGCGTCAGTCACGAAATCTTTGCTTAGTCTGCCTGACATGGGTTTGAATCCATGTGCAGAAAGAGTCGGTTCGTCGTGTCATTTGAAGTTCATACGTATTCTCAACTAGCTGCTCGTGGATAACTTAAATTTTTAATATCATTTTGTGTTAAATAGTAAGTACTGTATGTTACTTTGAAGAGGAAATCATTAATACGACGAACTTACTACGTGCATTACCTATCTGTCTAATAATGAGAGTGGTAACATTTCAGGTATGTCATTTATTGTAATAAGTGTGAGCTTACAAGCCTTAAGGACAGTCTTATATATATGATAAGGTGTTCCCTGATATTTGTAGATTCGTGGTATTACTTTACATCATGAGTTACTGCAATAGAGTGCAGTGTTTTCTAGTAGTGACTTGTTGGAACAATTTTCAATAGTCAAACGACTGTACCAAGGAGTGATTAGAGGACCTGCTAGACAGCAGCGTTATGCCGGTTGCATGCGAATCAGGCGAAATGCAACTCAGGTCGTTAGGATACTTTTGAGTATGACTGTACATTAACGTGGCAGTTTTAGATTGGTGGATCTTTTGAACTGTTCTCATGTTAGGTTTCGCTAGATGCCAGGCCTAAACCATCATGTTGGCGATAATCTTCATCGAAAAAGAAATTGGACATTAGCTATTATCAGATTCTGTGTGTAGTCCTCCTTGCTTTGAGTTGTGCTGCTTATCGTTTCCTTTTGTCATTTTGAAATGAATGAAGAGATGAATTTTGGTTCATTATGAGGTCTGACTCTCACAAAATTATAAGAGATCGCTATGGCAATGTGTCAGCTCTGGTTTCACTGGACGCAAAACATGGACGTAGACCGAAATCCCTGAAAGAGGGCAGGAGGGAGCGTTCCATCTCACCGCTCCTCCCCCAGTTGGCGGTCTAAGTTCTCCTTTGTTTACTCTCGTGACCAACTGCCAGTCATAGTGTCTGCACTACAATGTAGTCGGTGTATTTAATCCATCCATATCATAAAACTGGATTTATGTACCCGTATGTGTATATGTTACAAATCTCCTCCTAAGCCTATGGACAAATTGCAACCAAACATGTCTCCCACTGTCAGACAACAATCATTCTGAGTGTAAAAACTACCTACTTCTCATGTTCAGGAGATATAACGTCAGACGAAATGAGATGTGTGAAGAAATCTTTCATCGTGGATGACTTTAAATTTATTACTTCTGTCCTACTAATTCTATTCGCAATCAATTTCGCAGACGCTACCCACATAGCACGCTAAATGCATCTACAAAATTATACCACGTTAGCAAACATGGTTCAGGAAATATGATGTCATAAACCTCTGAAATGCGTGAAAAACTAGAGTCATGCTAGACCTTTAAATTTAATGCTTGTTTGTTACACATTCTATTCGCAACATATTTTGCAGACAGTATTCCCACATGTTACTGAATATGTCTACACAAATACAGGGTGGTCCATTGATCGTGACCGGGCCAAATATCTCACGAAATAAGCGTCAAACGAAAAAACTACGAAGAACGAAACTTGTCTAGCTTCAAGGGGCAAACCAGATGGTTTGGCCCGCTAGATGGCGCTGCCATAGGTCAATCGCATATCAACTGCGTTTTTCTAAATAGGAACCCCCATTTTTTATTACATATTCGTGTAGTACGTAAAGAAATATGAACGTTTTAGTTGGACCACTTTTTCGCTTTGTGATAGATGTCACTGTAATAGTCACAAACATATGGCTCACAATTTTAGACTAAGAGTTGGTAACAGGAAGGTTTTTTAAAATTAAAATAGAGAACGTAGGAACGTTTGAACATTTCATCTCGGTTGTTCCAATGTATTACATTATCATATCTGAGAACGCATGCAGTTGCAGCGTGATTACCTGTAGATACCACATTAATGCAATAAATGCTCAAAATGATGTCCGTCAACCTCAATGCATTTGGCAATACGTTTAACAATATTCCTCTCAACAGCGAGTAGTTCGCCTTCCGTAATGTTCGCACATGCATTGACAATGCGCTGACGCATGTTGTCAGGCATTATCGGTGGATAACGATAGCAAATATCCTTCAAATTTCCGCACAGAAAGAAATCCGGGGATGTCAGTTCCGGTGAACGTGCGGGCCATGGTATGGTGCTTCGGCGAGCAATCCACCTTGAAAAGTCTCTGTTGGATTCCTTTCATGTTAATTTCTTAAATCTGTTGTCATTTACGGCATAAATTCCTCTTCTAAATTTACTGTGGTGTTTCTGACTATCTGGGAGGAGACTGAGCAGTGAAACGTGTTACTTTTACACATTAACAAGAACGATCTGTCACACTACTACACTTTAAAACACAGTTTATATGTAATTCATGTCACACAGTCTCATACGGAACCTACATCCGCTTTCTTTTATATATTGTATATGATAAGATACTGTCATCCCCCTTCCCTTGTCTGTGAGAGGATGAATGAACAAATGTATTTCTAGTTGCATGCTGGATGGTAGCAGACAAGCCTGTCTGCTATAGAACAGTAAGACCAACGTCGGAACAGTTAACTACGCTTTCTAAAAGCAAAGAGGTTTCTATCCTTAGTATGGATCTGTCCATCCCTTGTCATGTTGGTACAGGAAGCTGCCCCTCTGGTCACTTCCGTTTTGTATACGGAAGCACCCTTGGTAGGAGCGCAGGTCAGTCTGTCCGTGACGAGCGTCTGAAGTGGTAAGATCTCCGGCTAAGCGCGTGTCTGCTAAGTCCGTTGGACAATGGATTTCTTAAGTTCAGCCTAACTGAAAATTTAATCACCTTTATTTCAGGTTTAGCTCTAAAATATATAATGTTATCTTAAATTGCAACGCAGGGTGATTCGAGTGTACAGTTCAGAATACCTTCCGGTAGTTGCTTTGTCACTACTTTGTGAGTAAAGTGGAACCACGTGTTGATCAGTAACTCTAACTAAGATCATGAATCTTAAATGCGAATGTGCGTGAGATTATAACATCTCGTCTTGACAATATTTTTCTATACAGCAACTTTTCTTTATGTTCAACCCACGTGGGGTGTACTTTGTGAGACCAGTACCACGTGCTTATACAATTGTTTCACCCATCAGATTAATAGTAAGACGATAGTAACCAGTTCGAGGTTTTTCTTTTGTAAATTGCTTTTCGATCTAATTTATTTTAATTATAAAAATTATTGTGGAGTTACACTCTTTGTGTAAACCAAGTTGACCACGTGAAGAATGTGGTGTAAGCATCAAAGTAGCTCTCAGCTATTCTTTTCGGGAATATTTCACAGAGTGTTAGTATGAATTTAGTATACCAGTGTGTGGTAATTACATGACGGACAGGATTGCGCTACGAACGTTACTTCTTTGGGTGAAAATTGAATCGGTTGGTTGTGGTTAATTTCCTCTTGCATATGTTTCAACCTTCTTCGTGTGTTATTTTATGCATGTAGTGTTGTATGCAGTCTCCCAATCTTGGCTCCATATTTGATGTGTTCCGTAAGATTACAAACTCACATTTTCACAATCCTAAATAAGGCACCAGCTTAGTTATGACTCAAGTTTAACATTCTGAAATTTCAATGATCAATGTTAAAATAAATTTCCAAATATAAACTGATTTATTTCTTTTTATTTAAATTCTCTTTTTTATATATGTTTCACCGGTTTTCGTATGACTATTAAAAGATTATAATTAATGTTAGTCTGGTTGGAAATTTGGTAAGCTAGACTGGATACCTGGTGAAACAGTTGCTCAGTAATGCAAGGTTAACTTCCACAGATAGCTCACAGCTTTTAACCCGCTTTTATTGTCTATCAGCACCGCTTTCACATCAAATTAATGCAACAACATTACAACCTGTCATGAAATATGCTATTCAATACCGCTTCAACCGCACGCGAGCTATGTGCCGGACATCCATCATGTTGGAAGTACATCGCCATTCTGTCATGCAGTGAAACATCTTGTAGTAACGTCGGTAGAACATTACGTAGGAAATTAGCATACATTGCACCATTTATATTGCCATCGATAAAATGGGGGAAAATTATCCTTCTTCCCATAATGGCGCACCATACATTAACCGCCAAGGTCGCTGATGTTCCACTTGTTGCAGCCATCATGAATTTTCCGTTACCCAATAGTGCATATCATAGTAGTTTAAGTTACAGCTGTTGGTGAATGACTCTTCGTCGCTAAGTAGAACTCGTGCAAAAAATCTGTCAACGTCCCATAATTTCTCTTGTGCCCAGTGGTAGAACAGTACACGACATTCAAAGTCGTCGCCATGCAATTCATGGTGCATAGAAATATGGTACGTGTGCAATCGATGATGATGTAGCATTCTCAACACCGACGTTTTTGAGATTCCCGATTCTCGCGCAATTTGTCTGCTACTGATGAGTTACCACCAACAACAATTAGCCGTGACAGCAGCTGAAACACCTACTTGGGGATGATGATTTGTTGCAGGTCGTGGTTGATGTTTCACATGTGGCTGAACACTTCCTGTTTCCTTAAATAACGTAATTTCCGGCAAACGGTCCGGACACTTGGATGATGTCGTCCAGGATACCGAGCAGCACACATAGCACACGCCCGTTGGGCATTTTGATCACAATAGCCATACATCAACACGATATCGACCTTTTCCGCAATTGATAAATGGTCCATTTTAATACGGGTAATGTATCACGAAGCAAATACAACCCACACTGGCGAAATATTACGTGATACCACGTACTGATACGTTTGTGACTATTACAGTGCCATATATCAAAAAGCGAAAAAAGTGGTCCAACTAAAACGTTCGTATTTCTTTACGTACTACACAAATATGTAATAAAAAATGGGGGTTCCTATTTAAAGAAACGTAGTTGATATCCGCTTGACCTATGGCAGCGCCATCTAGTGGGTCGACCATAGCGCCATCTGGTTTCCCCTTCAAGCTAGACGAGTTTCGATCTATGTAGTTTTTTCGTTTGATGCTTATTTCGTAAGATATTTGGCCCAGTCACTATCAATGGACCACCCTGTATATCAAAAAGAGTTTTGCATCATGTGGGTTCTGCGAGTTCCGGAACCTGTATAGAAAACTGGAATAGAGCTCAACATAAACATCAGTTCCACCCTTTTTATTGCATGTTGTACTACCATACAGCGAGACCTTCAGTGCCAGTGGTCCAGATTGTTGTACACACCGGTACCTCTAATAACCAGTAGCATGTACTCTTGCACTGATGCATGGCTGTATTCATCGTGGAATTTTATGCACAAGTTCATCAAGGCACTATTGGTCCACATTGTCTCACTCTTCCACGTCTATTCGTCATCCTCCCACGAGAGGATCCACATGTTTACTGTAGCTTCGTTACTCGCTTGGGGAGAAGTCGGCATGGACACTTTAGTATTTAATAGCTACGTTATTTCTGTGTTAAAACTTCATTTTGGGAGTTCGAGGGAAACAGCACGCTGCCAGAGGTGCATCTTTAATTGATACTTGACTCCAGGAGATGATATACAAGTTTATTGTAGTATTTAATAGCGACACAATTTCAGTGTTAATTCGTGTATCTGATGGTGCAAGGGCTACAGTAAACTGGCAGTGGTGCATCAGAAAATGGTTACATGACTCCCGGGAGAAGGTCCATATGTTATCCATATCCGCGTTTCTCTGTCAGGGAGAAGTCTCAATGGATCCTTTAGTATTTAAAAGCGATGACATTTTTTGTGTTAATTCGTCAATGTGTGTGTGTGCGAGATCACGGTAAACTGGCAGTGGTGCATCGGAAAAAAGTTAAATGACCACCAGGAAAATATCCACACCTTGCCCGTATCCGCATTGCCCGCTTGGGAAGAAGTTAGGATGGACCTTTTAGTAGTTAACAGCGAGGCATTTTGTGTGCTAAATATTCAATGTGGGGGTGCAAGGCATACAGTGGTGCATGGGAAAAAAGGTACTTGAATCCTAAAATAAAATCCATACGTTGACCGTAGCCGCGTCACTCGCTTAGGTAGAAGTCATCATGGATCCTCTAGTACTTAACAACGACGCAATTTCTGTGATAAGTCGCCAATGTGTGGGTGTGAGGGATACAATAAACTGGCAGTGGTGCGTCGGAAAAAAGAGATATTTGACTCCCAGGAGAAGATCGATACGTTTACCGTAGAAGCGTTTCTCGCTTGGTGTGAAATCGGCACGGATCCTTTAGTGTTTAATAGCGACGCAATTTCTTCGTTAATTCGTTAATGTGAAGGTATGAGGGATAAATTAAATGGGCAGTGTTACAATGGAAGTAAGATACTTGACTCCCAGGAGTAGATCCATACGTTGACTATAGCCGTGTTACTCACTTGAGGAGAAGTCGGCATGGATCATGCAGTATTTAATAGCGACGCAACTTCTATGTTAAATCGCCAGTGTTGCACCTCTGGGTACAACCATGTTTCTGCAGACAACCGTCAACTTTTTTCGTGAAGATATTGACTGTGTTGCTTCACTATAGGATATACGTATCAACAGTAATGGTGATTTCTCTTGAAATAATATACACTTTACTTTTTCCCGTTTGTCCCCTTTTCATTTGAGATGTGACAGCGTATTGACGTGACCACACTTAGCGTAATTTATAAATTGCGACTAGATCGGCCGCGTCACAGTGTACTAAATGATTGAGTTTCATATAAGAAATAGTGACCGGCAAAAATATGTACAAGAATGGTCATGGTTTCGATTCATACGTACTACACAAATATGTAATAAAAATGGGGGTTCCTATTTAAAGAAACGTAGTTGACATCCGCTTGACCTATGGCAGCGCCGTCTAGTGGGTCAACCATAGCGCCATCTGGTTTCCCCTTCAAGCTAGACGAGTTTCGTTCTTTGTAGTTTTTTTCGTTTTATGCTTATTTCGTGAGATATTTGGCCCGGTCACTATCAATGGAGCACCCTGTATATCACCGTACAACATATAGTACAAGAGACGTGACGTCATAGACATTAAGATGCGTGAAAAACTCTGCATCGCGTTGAATTTTTAATATATTTGTTCTTTCCTACTATGATTCTCCTACATCTTTCAGCTGTGAAGGGCGAAAGTTTGTAGGCGGAAACGATAGCCATATAAAGAGCTATGAAGCGGTATTGCCATAGAGACATTTAAAAAATCGAGTTGTAGGCTTTTAACTATAAATACCGTTTATAATCAAATTCTGAGTTTAATCAACACTATAGAAAATTTGTATTTTGCACACTATTTTGCTTTTTTTAGAGTTTGGGTGCTGTACTTATACATTTTTAAATTGAGCACATGATGGTTGATCCAGAAGTAAGGTTCCCAAACAGGGCCAGCTGCACTGGAAGGGGCTTGGCGAAATCGGCCAACACCGCTGCACGCAGCCGTCAGCCCGCTCCCCTCTATTCCGCCCCCCCCCCCCCCCTCCCAAAGATTCACTGCGCCGCTCCGTATTGGCTCAGCAGTCGTCCGCGATGGGGGTGGCCGTTGTTGACAATTCGGTTTTTACACACGAGAGGGACTGCACCCGTGAGTATTCATCATCAGTTGGCACAAGTGCCAAAAATGGTGCAGATAGTTTAGTGCCGGCCGGAAGGGGTGTGTACTATGAAGGAAAGAGTGGAAGACTTTCAGTTTCTCGGGCGGTTGTAGATGTGCGAATTGCTTCAAAACATTAGGATCACCGTCCATTAAATTGTTTCTCGGACTCCTGGGAGTTGTTCAGGTACAGTTGAAAGAAGGTTGGCACAAGAACCTGGAATCACAAGTGTCGTGATCGGTTGGTACCGTGTCTGATGACAGCGGAGCATGACGAGGAACGCCTTCACTGGGCTCATCAGCTTATTCAAACGTGTGAAGAAGATACAGAATGACTGTTGGACTCTATTGTAACGAGAAACGGAATGTGCGTCTTTCATTTCACTCTCGAAACGAAAGAAACATCCAAACAATGGTGTCAATCCGGGTTAGCAGTCGCAGAGAAGTTCAAACACATTCCTTCTGCTCGCAAAGTCATGGCTACTGTGTTTTGGGGTCGTAAGGGGCTACTGGTGATCTATTTCATGGTATCTGGAATAACAGTGACACAGTTATTGCCAAATACTCAAAAAAATTCAGACGACTGACGGAAGGTGTAACAGTGCTTCGGTATGACGCTACCTCACGTCTCCCGCCAAACCCAGGAACTTCTGACAAACTTTGGTTGGACTGTCGTGCCCCACCCACATTACAGTCCGCACCTCGCATCTATTATCACTGTTCCCCAAGTTAAATGAACACTTGGATGACCAACGCTTACGGAGCGACGATGAAGTCAAAGAAGAAATGAAACGCTTCCTCAACGGGTTGGCAGCGGAGTTCGACATTGGGATACAGTAATTGGAGCACTGCCTAGACAAATGCATAGAAAAAATGGCGATTATGCAGGAAAATTAAGCAAAGTTTCTTCTTTCCAATGGTACAAATTTCTATGAGAATAAACGATGTTATCTATTTGTAAAATTGAAGGTGAACTTCCTTCTGGATCAACTCTCGAATTTGTTTGCGCTACTGCTTCATAATTTCAAGAGCGTTTTCACAAATACATGGAAATGAAATTTTTTCGTCATTAAACTACAAACATAGTTCAATTTCTATTCTTTTCTAATAGAAAATTGGTAAAATGATTAACTGGGTAATGCCGGTTTTGTCAGATAGTGAAATATGGATCTGACATAGTACAAATAACAATTTTTTTCTGTACAAAGCTTTCAACAAATAATTCGATTTAGTTCACCAAAACATGACAGAGTGTTGTGCATACACGAACAAGCACCCCGTCTTTTCTGTACTCCCCAGGGAAACCACTGATATTAGCTACTGATGAGTATCATTAAGGTGTTGGGAGAAATATAAAAAGAGATCTTAGCGAGTATTTATGCTGAATACTATTTCCATACATATCTCTAAGACGTCAGCGTGGCATGTGTTCTGATATTCATTACATACGCACATTTCCTGGCTGAATTTCAAAACTTTTATGAATCTCTGATCCAGGAAGACTTCAAAAATCATAATTCGGTTTTTATGCAATATCGGAGGACATCGATCTCGATGTTACACAAAGTCAATAGCAGCAGCACCACTGCTGCAGGGCGCAGCTCGCAGCCACCAACCATGGGGCTCGCAACGAGTAGCATGGACCAATCCACCAAGCAAGATGGAATAATGATAAGATTTTGGACTGAACTGTGAAAAACAGTTGTTAAAGTCTTTTTCCGACAACGCATTTTTGTTTTCTATGCATTCTTTAAATCGACTAAGATGAATTCTAAGATTTCGTCCATCAAATAACACAGATGAATCCTTCCCCAAACCGCCCTTCTACTCTTTATCTAGTGACGTTAAATCCTAACCCTCTCTTCTCTGTCCCGGATGGATCGTCTTACAATGACTTCCTGCACTGGCTACTCCCTCAGTTCTACCAGTAAAGCCTCCAAAGCCATTTCTTTAAACAATCGAAATCTCATCTATAAAACGACACATCTCTTTAACTGCGTGTCATGCTATGGTATAGTTTCTGTAGGCACATTCAGTGGTACATGTCGATATTGTCTGCAAAATCTGCTGCTAATAGAATTAAGTAGTAAGAAAGAAACAAATTAAAATTTCACGCCTGGTGCCATGTTTTACTGCATGCAGAGCAAGAATGAAGTAAGCTATAAATCGTTTTGCATTCATTCTTTTGTGGGGGCTTGTCAGCCTGAAAAAGTTTCCAAAACGTTTGAAGTTACGTGTAAAGTTTGTTGCAAGATGCTAAGTTCTAGTATTGTCAAATACTGGATGAATATGGTCTCAGTAATTTCCACGCCTTGTGTTACGCTGCCTCATCATATGCCACAGTTTTTAATCTTAATCCTTAGCATATTGTGTTAAACCTTTGAAGTAAGATTATTGCTCTTAGTGAGTACTTTTTGGAAGCATTTCAAATTTTTAAATTTCTTCAAATATTATATGAAATACTGAAAATATAATAAATGTTTCGCCTGCAAACCATTAGGTGGGCAACCTGCAACTGGAATAATGCACCGTGCTCTGTTCCATTTATCAATACACACACGTCAACAAAAGTTTTGCATCAATCCTTTATGTCGAAATTGAGCTCACAGTAAACAGAAATTGACTCAGGGGCATGCATGTACGACTTTGCCATGTATCCAGGTCTCAAAATCGAAAAAAAAAAAAAAAAACATTCGTGTAACGACAAAATTGTCTGTTTCCCATGGTGGACTTTTCATAGTTCTGAGCAACCGCAATACGCGGTCGAACGTCTTCTTGCTCGGATACAGGCTTGAATCTGTCGTGGCATACCACTGATACGTATGATCATCATGCCAGCCCCGGTCCAAATGTAGAGACTGGTCAATGGTGATACTGTGTTAGTCGCGTAGATCATGAGTGTTCAACGCTCCATGTCCGAGGAATAGGCAAGCCATTCCATTCTGGCGATCGTAGCACGCTGAAGGAGCATGTTCACGTGAAAAACACGATAAGCGCGCGCGTTACCATCCATCAAGATGAAATGTTCACTAAAATGTTGGCGGTACAGTCCCAGTTTTGATTGCAGGGTCTCGTCTCCGTACGGCAGAGCAGTGAGACTGCCCCAACAACATCAAGAGGCGTATCGTGGCCCCACGTATTGCTACCCCAGAACATCTCTCCACCGCCACCTTGTTGTACATATGGAGGCTTTCAATGTTACCGGATCGTCTGCTGTTATCAGGGTACAACCACATCCAAGTTTCATCCATAAACAACACAGGACGCCAATCTTGGGGCATCCATTTTGCGTAATTTCTTGCTCATCTGTAAAGGATTAAGTGGTGTTGTGAAATACGACGATGGGCTTTTTCTATTCCACAATCGCATTATATTGATTAGACACTGTAGACAAAAAACAGCCGTAGTTGATAAAAGTACTCTGTCGGAATACCAGAGGGCTGACGGGTTCTGAGGTAGCTTGAATACACGAGCTGCACCATGTAAAATCGTAGATTTAGCTCGCGACAGTTCCGTCAGTAACACTATCGTTGGGTGGAGCAATTTGACAATTACGGTGACTACTGCGTGTCCCCCCCCCATGAACCATAAAGATTGCCGTTGGTGGGGAGGCTTGCGGGCCTCAGCGATACAGATAGCCGTACCGTAGGTACAACCACAACGGAGGGGTACCTGTTGAGAGGCCAGACAAACGTGTGGTTCCTGAAGAGAGGCAGCAGCCTTTTCAGTAGTGGCAGGGGCAACAGTCTGGATGATTGACTGGTCTGGCCTTGTAACACTAACCAAAACGGCCTTGCTGTGCTGGTACTGCGAACGGCTGAAAGCAAGGGGAAATCACGGCCGTAATTTTTTCCGAGGGCATGCAGCTTTACTGTATGATTAAATGATGATGGCGTCCTCTTGGGTAAAATATTCCGGAGGTAAAATAGTCCCCCATTCGGATCTCCGGGCGGGGACTACTCAGGAGGATGTCGTTATCAGGAGAAAGGAAACTCGCGTTCTATGGATCTTAGCGTGGAATGTCAGATCCCTTAATCGGGCAGGTAGGTTAGAAAATTTAAAAAGGGAAATGGATAGGTTAAAGTTAGATATAGTGGGAATTAGTGAAGTTCGGTGGCAGGAGGAACCTGACTTCTGGTCAGGTGACTACAGGGTTACAAACACAAAATCAAATGGGGGTAATGCAGGAGTAGGTATAATAGTAAATAGGAAAATAGGAGTGAGGGTAAGCTACTACAAACAGTATAGTGAACGCATTATTGGGGCGAAGATAGATACGAAGCACACACCTACTACAGTAGTAGAAGTTTATATGCCAAGTAGCTCTGCAGATGACGAAGAAATTGGAGAAAAGTTTGATGAAATAAAAGAAATTATTCAGATAGTGAAGGGAGACGAAAATTTAATAGTCATGGGTGACTGGAATTCGAGTGTAGGAGAAGGGAGAGAAAGAAACATAGGAGGTGAATATGGACTGGGGCTAAGAAATGAAAGAGGAAGCCGCCTGGTAGAATTTTGCACAGAGCATAACTTAATCATAGCTAACACTTGGTTTAACAATCATGAAAGAAGGTGGTATACATGGAAGAACCATGGAGATACTAAAAGGTATCAGATAGATTATATAATGGTAAGACAGAGATTTAGGACCCTGGTTTTAAATTGTAAGACATTTCCAGGGGCAGATGTGGACTCTGACCACAATCTATTGGTTATGACCTGTAGACGAAAACTGAAGAAACTGCAAAAAGGTGGGAATTTAAGGAGATGGGACCTGGATAAACTGACTAAACCAGAGGTTGTACAGTTTCAGGGAGAGCATAAGGGAACAATTGACAGGAATGGGGGAAAGAAATACAGTAGAAGAAGAATGGGTAGCTTTGAGGGATGAAGTAATGAAGGCAGCAGAGGATCAAGTAGGTAAAAAGACGAGGGCTAGTAGAAATCCTTGGGTAACAGAAGAAATATTGAGTTTAATTGATGAAAGGAGAAAATATAAAAATGCCGTGAATGAAGCAGGCAAAAAGGAATACAAACGTCTCAAAAATGAGATCGACAAGAAGTGCAAAATGGCTAAGTAGGGATGGCTAGAGGACAAATGTAAGGATGTAGAGGTTTATCTGATTAGGGGTAAGATAGAGAATGCCTACAGCAAAAGCCTCTCCCCGATGTTATTCAATCTGTATATTGAGCAAGCAGTAAAGTAAACAAAAGAAAAATTCGGAGTTGGTATTAAAATCCACGGAGAAGAAATAAAAACTTTGAGGTTCGCCGATGACATTGTAATTCTGTCAGAGACAGCAGAGGATTTGGAAGAGCAGTTGAATGGAATGGACAGTGTCTTGAAAGGAGGATATAAGATGAACATCAACAAAAGCAAAACGAGGATAATGGAATGTAGTCAAATTAAATCGGGTGATGCTGAGGGAATTAGATTAGGAAATGAGACACTTAAAGTAGTAAAGGAGTTTTGCTATTTAGGAAGTAAAATAACTGATGATGGTCGAAGTATAGAGGATATAAAATGTAGACTGGCAATGGCAAGGGAAGCGTTTCTGAAGAAGAGAAATTTTTTAACATCGAGTATAGATTTAAGTGTGAGGAAGTCATTTCTGAAAGTATTTGTATCGAGTGTGGCCATGTATGGAATTGAAACATGGACGATAAATAGTTTGGACAAGAAGAGAATAGAAGCTTTTGCAATGTGGTGCTACAGAAGAATGCTGAAGATTAGATGGGTAGATCACATAACTAATGAGGAGGTATTGAATAGGATTGAGGAGAAGAGAAGTTTGTGGCACAACTTGAGCAGAAGAAGGGATCGGTTGGTAGGACATGTTCTGAGGCATCAAGGGATCACAAATTTAGCATTGGAGGGCAGCGTGGAGGGTAAAAATTGTAGAGGGAGACCGAGAGATGACTACACTAAGCAGATTCAGAAGGATGTAGGTTGCAGTAGGTACTGGGAGATGAAGAAACTTGCACAGGATAGAGTAGCATGGAGAGCCGCATCAAACCAGTTTCAGGACTGAAGACAACAACAGCAACAACAACAACACTGCGTCGTACTGCTATCTGAATACTAGACGCAACTAGAAGCTCGCGAAAAATTTATTACGTTCACAATAATTCATGTCATATATTTACATGTCTGACGCACCAAACATTGCTTCTTAAATGCAAAAAGCATACGTACTCGACCCGACTCACTTAGGATGGCAATGTGGAACACGTGTGCTGCTAGAACACGTATCGCTACCAGTGCCACTGTCGGCACCGTAGCAGCACAGCCCGGACAGTAAACCACGGCGTGCATTGCAGCCTGGTTATCCTGAGCTACAAACCAACGTTCCCATACCACGGCTCTGACACACACTCTTCGTGAGTCCACTCACTTCGCGTATTCTAAGCAAATTGTCTGTATATTTTGTTCCAGAGGATACGAGTTTGCAAAATCGCCGAGAAGTCATAGGTGGCGGGAATCTAGTCAACAAAATTCTATATATTTTGAAATGGCATCAGCTTTTATAACTTTAAAGAAGCATAAAAACGGGATACCTTTTATTTCACTCTTTCTGAGAGTCGTCGCTCAGGCGATATTGTTGTTGTTGTTGTTGTTGTTGTTGTGGTCTTCAGTCTTGAGACAGGTTTGATCCAGCTCTCCTTGCTACTCTATTCTGTGCAAGCTTCTTCATCTCCCAGTAGCCACTGCAACCTACATCCTTCTGAATCTGCTTAATGTAATCATCTCTCGGTCTCCCTCTACAATTTTTACCCTCCACGCTGCCCTCCAATACTTAATTCTCAATGGAGAGAAGTCTTCCGAAGTAAGAGTGATTTCAAGTGTGCCGCAGGGGACAGTCGTAGGACCGTTGCTATTCACAATACACATAAATAACCTTGTGGGTAAAATCGCAAGTTAACTGATGCTTTTTGCGGATGATGCTGTGGCATATCGAGAGGTTGTAACAAATTTTACTGATATGCAGGAGGATCTGCAGCGAATTAACGCATGGTGCTGGGAATGGCAATTGAATCTGAATGTTAGACACGTGTAATGTACTGCGAATACATATAAAGAAAGATCCCTCATCATTTAGCTACAATATAGCAGGCCAGCAACTGGAAGCAGTTAATTCCATAAATTATGTGGGAGTACGCATTAGGAGTGATTTAAAATGGAATGATCATATAAAGTTGATTGTCGGTAAAGCAGATGCCAGACTGAGATTCATTGGAAGAATCCTAAGGAAATGCAATCCGAAAAAAAGGAAGTAGGTTACAGTATGCTTGTTCGCCCACTGCTTGAATACTGCTCAGCAGTGTGGGATCCCTACCAGATAGGGTTGGTAGAAGAGATAGAGAAGATCCAACGGAGAGCAGCGCGCTTCGTTACAGGATCATTTAATAATCGCGAAAGCGTTACGGAGATGATAAACTGCAGTGGAAGACTCTGCAGAAGAGACGCTCAGTAGCTCGGTACGGGCTTTTTTTAAAGTTTCGAGAACATACCTTCACCGAGGAATCAAGCAGTATATTGCTCCCTCCTACGTGTACCTCGCGAAGAGACCATGAGGATAAAATCAGAGAGATTAGAGTCCACACAGAGACATACTGACAATCCTTCTTTCCACGAACAATACGAAATTGGAATAGAAAGCAGAATCGATGGAGGTACTCGAGGTACCCTCCGCCACGCATCGCTAGGTGGCTTGCGGAGTATGGGTGTAGATGTAGATGTAGAAATTGGTAATCCCTTGATGCCTCAGAACATGTCCTACCAACCGATCCCTTTTTCTAGTCAACTTGTGCCACACACTCCTCTTCTCCCCGATTCTGTTCAATACCTCTTCATTAGCTATTTGATCTACCCACTGAAGCGACATTGAAGCATAATAATAATCGGAGCTGTACATTCTTTGAAAACTGAACATATTACGTAACGTGGCATATGAATCGAAACCATGACCATTCTCGTTCATATTTTTGCCGGTCACTATTTCTTATATGAAACTCAATCATTTAGTACACTGTGACGCGGCCGATCTAGTCGCAATTTATAAATTACGCTAAGTGTGGTCACGTCAATACGCTGTCACATCTCAAATGAAAAGGGGACAAACGGGAAAAAGTAAAGTGTATATTATTTCAAGAGAAATCACCATTACTGTTGATACGTATATCCTATAGTGAAGCAACACAGTCAATATCTTCACGAAAAAAGTTGACGGTTGTCTGCAGAAACATGGTTGTACCCAGAGGTGCAACACTGGCGATTTAACATAGAAGTTGCGTCGCTATTAAATACTGCATGATCCATGCCGACTTCTCCTCAAGTGAGTAACACGGCTATAGTCAACGTATGGATCTACTCCTGGGAGTCAAGTATCTTACTTCCATTGTAACACTGCCCATTTAATTTATCCCTCATACCTTCACATTAACGAATTAACGAAGAAATTGCGTCGCTATTAAACACTAAAGGATCCGTGCCGATTTCACACCAAGCGAGAAACGCTTCTACGGTAAACGTATCGATCTTCTCCTGGGAGTCAAATATCTCTTTTTTCCGATGCACCACTGCCAGTTTACCGTGCTCTCGCACACACACATTGACGAATTAACACAAAAATGTCATGGCTTTTAAATACTAAAGGATCCATTGAGACCTCTCCCCGAGAGAGAAACGCGGATATGGATAACATATGGACCTTCTCCCGAGAGTCATGTAACCATTTTCTGATGCACCACTGCCATTTTACTGTAGCCCTTGCACCATCAGATACACGAATTAACACTGAAATTGTGTCGCTATTAAATACTACAATAAACTTGTATATCATCTCCTGGAGTCAAGTATCAATTAAAGATGCACATCTGGCAGCTTGCTGTTTCCCTCGAACCCCCAAAATGAAGTTTTAACACAGAAATAACGTAGCTATTAAATACTAAAGCGTCCATGCCGACTTCTCCCCAAGCGAGTAACGAAGCTACAGTAAACATGTGGATCCTCTCGTGGGAGGATGACGAATCGACGTGGAAGAGTGAGACAATGTGGACCAATAGTGCCTTGATGAAATTGTGGATAAAATTCCACGATGAATACAGCCATGCATCAGTGCAAGAGTACATGCTACTGGTTATTAGAGGTACCGGTGTGTACAACAATCTGGACCACCAGCTCTGAAGGTCTCGCTGTATGGTCGTACAACATGCAATAAAAAGGGTGGAACTGATGTTTATGTTGAGCTCTATTCCCGTTTTCTATACAGGTTCCAGAACTCGCGGAACCAACATGATGCAAAACTCTTTTTGATATACAGGTTGGTCCATTGATAGTGACTGGGCCAAATATCTCACGAAATAAGCATCAAACTAAAAACTACACTCATCTATCTTGAAGGGGGAAACCAGATGGCGCTATGGTTGGCGCGCGAGATGGTGTTGCCACATGTCAAACGGATATCAACTGCCTTTTTTAAATAGGAACCCCCACGAATTTATTACATATTCGTGTAGTACGTAAAAAAATATGAAAGTTTTAGTTGGACCACTTTTTTTCGCTTTATGATATATGGCGCTGTAATAGTCACAAACGTATAAGTACGTCGTATCAGGTAACATTCCGCCAGTGCGGACAGCATTTGCTTCGTGATACATTACCCGTGTTAAAATGGACCGATGACCAATTGCGGAAAAGGTCGATATCATGTCGATGTATGCCTATTGTGATCATAATGCCCAACGGGCTTGTGCTATGTATGCTGCTCGGTATTCTGGACGACATCATCCAAGTGTCCAAACCGTTCGTCGGAAATTACGTTATTTAAGGAAACAGAAAGTGTTCAGCCACATGTGAAACGTCAACCACGACCTGCAACAAATCATCATCCCCAAGTAGGTGTTTTAGCTGCAGTCACGGCTAATCCGCACATCAGCAGCAGACAAATTGCGCGAGAATCTGGAATCCCTAAAACGTCAGTGTTGAGAATGCTACATCAATATCGATTGCACCCGTACCATATTTCTATGCCCTAAGAATTGCATGGCGACGACTTTGAACGTCGTGTACAGGTCTGCCCCTAGGCACAAGAGAAATTACGGGACGATGACAGATTTTTTGCACGCGTTCTATTTAGCGGCGAAGCGTCATTCACCAACAACGGTAATGTAAACCGGCATAATATGCACTATTGGGCAACATAAAATCCACGATGACTGCGACAAGTGGAACATCAACGACCTTGGCGGGTTAATGTATGGTGCGACATTATGGGAGGAAGGATAACTGGCCCCCATTTTATCGATGGCAATCTAAATGGCGCAATGTATGCTGATTTCCTACGTAATGTTCTAGCGATGTTACTTCAAGATGTTTCTCTGCATGACAAAATGGCGATGTACTTGCAACATGATAGATGTGCTTCACATAGCTCGCGTGCGGTTGAAGCGGTATTGAATGGCATATTTCATGACAGGTGGATTTTTCGTCGAAGCACCATACCATGTTCCGCACGTTCACCGGATCTGACGTCCCCGGATTTCTTTCTGTGGGGAAAGTTGAAGGATGTTTGCTATCGTGATCCACCGACAACGCCTGACAACATGCGTGAGCACATTGTCAACGCATGTGCTAACATTACGGAAGGCGAACTACTCGCTGTTGAGAAGAATGTCGTTACACGAGTTGCCAGATGCAAAGAGGTTGACGGACATCATCTTGAGCATTTATTGCGTTAATTTGATATTTACTGGTAATCACGCTGTAACAGCAAGCGTTCTCAGAAATGGTACGTTCTAAAAGATACATGTATTACATTGGAACAACCAAAATAAAATGTTCAAACGTACATACGTTCTGTATTTTAATTTAAAAAACCTACCTGTTACCCAGTGTCCGTCTAAAATTCTGAGAAATATGTTTGTGAGTACTACAGCGCCATCTATCACAAAGCGAAAAAAGTGGTCCAACTAAAACATTCATACTTCTTGACGAACTACACGAATATGTAATAAAAAGTGGGGGTTCCTATTTTAAAAAAGTAGTTGATATCTGTTTGACCTATGGCAGTGCCATCTAGCGGGCCAGGCATAGAGCAATCTAGTTTCCCCCTTCAAGCTAGACAAGTTTCGTTCTTTGTAGTTTTTTCATTTGACGCTTATTTCGTGGCCCGGTCACGATCAATGGACCACCCTGTATATATACGGCATTACGTTAATGATAAAGTACTGAGTTCACCAGTCATGATGTCGGGACTCTCACGACACAAATATGAGATCCTGTAGAGGTGCTGACGCAATAGGTTTTGGAAAGGGCATTGGAGAGAAATGGAGTAACGCCTAGATCACAAATGTTCTTCGGGCAACGAACTTAGCAAATGTGGAAGTGTATCCATAAGCAGTTCTACGAGTTAACCTACCATTTGCAATAAATTGCATAGGTATATCTAGGATAGTTACATTGAAATACATGTAATCAGGGAAGGGCTTTGATATATCTGTGTAAGCAGAAGAAACTAACGATCAAAGTCCGAAAACAATTTATTGGACTGTTCAATTAACCAAAACAAATTCTCCAAGTATAACACCAACACAAAACAGTGATCCGTCTTCGAATCACAACTACATACAGGAATGAGATACAAAACAACTGAAATAATTTCCTCCTAGCCTCCGCCAGAGACTTCTCCGATATACCAAGCCTAATCCAGAGATCAGCGAGAAGATCCAGGCCAGGCTGCTCGGGCGGCAGCTATCCACGTCTGCTGGCGGTCGATGAACTGCCCATGTGCGGCCGAGCGCCGGCCTTAATAGCGCTTCGGCGGATGAGTACCTCGGAACTATTTTCTGTCACGTGGTTTGACCTGTGAAAATAGTTCCGGGATCTGCAGCGACTTCTTCCTTATGTTTATGTGGGCCGGTAGTGGCCCCTTGTGGCCGCTGGTGTCTTTGCTATGGTATTGTTGTGGTTGTTGCTGCGGCCGTTCATCAATATTCCCTGTCGGTTGTGTAGTGAGTGCTTCGGTGTCCCCGCAACGTGGGCAACCCGCGGCTGGAGGCTGTCAGTTTGGTTGCCTACACTCTAGGCGCCATGATATCTGGTGGAGAAGGCCAGAGCAGGCTTTATGGTCACCCTGTATTTCTAGCAACTTGTGCTTCTAATAACTAGGTCGTCTGTGGTGTTTTGTTCTGAACTATCAGGTCCTAATGTCTGTCTGAGTCGCCCGGATTACAGCAGGATATTTAACGGCCCTCAGATGATAATAATTTGTCCCGTCCTCTAAGTTTTTCCGGGTCGAGCACTAAGACATACAGCGGAAGTTTCCGGAACGTGGACTTGTAGATTATTGCGCAGTAAAGAGGCGAACGCCGGTATCTGTAATAGTCGCTTTACGGCTGCCGCCCCGCAGCAGGGTCTGCGGGCAAACCGGCGGCCAGCGGGGGCCGTCTTATAAGGCGGACGCGCCGTAAAAGTTATGGCCGGCAGATTATCGCCGGGGGCGGCCGTCATGGCGTCGCGGGGCCGAGCTCTCCGCGCCCACGCACCACACAAAAGTCCCCGCTTCACGGAACCAGGCAGCTGTCCCCCACAGCCAGCACACCCACGGCCGCAGGCAGAGTTGTACCGGATCGCTGGGTCAGCGCTGCGAACCACTCGTAAAGCAACGGCATTGATTACTGTCGAAGTTGTGCGGCGCGCGTGCGAGAAAAACGAGAGAGGCGTAGTCTTGAACTTTTCATTGTGATAAGGCATTCTGCCTGTTGGCAGGTTCGTGACACCACTGGTGTCTCCATACGATATTGTCCCAGGCCAACTGCTTTGTAGTTTGGTATCCTCCTGTGCCGATTACGAGCCTTCACGGAACATCAAGTTGTGGCGTGCTATTGAGTTGCATGGTCGAATGAATATTCAATAAAAAGTAGTGAATCTCAATAGCTTTTTTCTAAGAGTTAGCTAAATTAAATGGCGAATTATTTAAATGGTGGCCGGCCGGTGTGCCCGTGCGGTTCTAGGCGCTACTGCCTGGAACCGCGGCGCGGTGTACGAATTGTATCGATAACGATATTGTGTATTTCTTATTTTTTGACAGCTGAAGAATTGTAATCCTCTTCCATTACCACATTCGTGATATTTTTTAAAGACAGCGGTCCGCAATCACTAATTAGTTATTATAAAATATTACTATTGTTCAGTGCTATGTAAGAATTTATGTGTGCATCTAAGATGAAATATCGAAGATGTTAAAGGAATTTATTTAAGGAAACAGGCAGAAAGATAGAAAATTGAAATTGTAAAGAGCCTATTGTTAGCAATACTGACTAAGGTAATTAAATAAGTTATTGTGCTCTCAAATGCACTAGTGCCTGCTTATTACTTAAAGTATTTATACGACATCCCGATGTGGAAAGACTCTCGGTAGTAAGAGCTGCACACTCTGTAAGCGATAAGGGTAGTAGCAGTTGTCATGGAGAATGTTCCACACAATCTTGTGGCTTACCCTGTACTGGCAGGTCAACTGCCTGGTACTGTTAAGGGGTTTCGCCTTCCACAGTGTTAATCACATTTTCCTCCAAGTCTGGTGTCCGAACATTTCGGGTATGTCCTTCATGATTTCCTGATTTTTGAGACGACCCTGTTTCAGACAAACAGCGATACACTATTGCAAACATTGAATACTATGGTTGTTGCCGGCGGGTACAGGTCTCCTGATACAACCTCACTGCCTGCCGCCCGTTCCCATTTGCTTTTCTGTAAGTAAACATGTCTGCGAGCTCTCGATTCGGATACAGAACCATTGTGTTCAAGACTGTATCACATCCATTACAAGGTCACAACATATATGTGTTGAAAAAGGTTTCCATTGTGGTGTTGTTTTTTTTCTTTTTTTAAAGATATTTATATTTTGATCAAATTATTATTCTCTTCTGAAGATTCAGAAATCTGTTGAGAGTTTTGCACCACTTCTTGGAGGGAAGAGCAAAGACTTTTCAAAAAACTTAAGTACTGTAGGTGATAGTTTATATTTCATCTGAAATCGTTTGCAGAAGGCGTAGCGTTCTCAAGATCAAGGACAGAGTTCGCATAGCCACTTAATTTATTTGTGTCGTGATCATGTTCGATCACGAGCGGATATGAGACATAGCAACTACGAACAGAGAAACCTAAGGAACCAGACAGAGTTGAAAATTTTCTTTGCTATACTACACCAAACATTAAAGACGGGAAATAGCAATGGGCCTTCTGCCTTAACTATGACGTTTGCCGACATGCAGTCGTTCCCTGGTAGCTGTATGAAAACTATAAAAACACCGTTCTTTCTGTTGCTATTAATGGGAGATGGATATGTAACTATATGTAAACTATATGTTACCGATTGCTATGGCAGGAGAGCGCGCTAAGGCATGACGTATGAGGAACAGTAGCCCCCTCAACTGTGGCTGCATGGTACAGCGCGTATTAAGCCGCAGTCTCTGTGACAAAGTATGACTGAATAAATGGTCTCTAGCATGGAAACCATGCATTTCCGTACATCATTTCATTAGCCTTTATGTGCCGTATCACCTCATCCATCAATCCCTGGAGTTTCTAGGAGTAGCTAGCTTACGTATAGTGGCACTCGAAATTTATTATTGTAAGAAATGACATGGCTCCGAGGAAAGAGTAATATTTAAAGCAATGCAGAAGGAATGGTGTCAGGCGGGCATTAGAAAGTGGGCCAGCGCTCCGTATAAAGTCAGAGCCGTTGACAACGTGCTGAAGAAGCAGCGGTGCTGCAATGGCTAGTCGCCTCGTAGACTGACGTGACACTGGTACAATGCCACAGTGTTCGACAACTTTCTGGAAGAAAACTTTAGGAAGACCTTCGGAAGAGTCTGGGAAAACGTCTCTACGAAAGACTCTCTCATAACTCTCTCAAAAAAGCAGTTTATGAACGACCAGTGCAGGGGGCCAACAAAGTGATTATCAGAAAGCAGCTAGGAGCTGTACAACAGCTTAATCATAGGGAACAGTCACAAGAGAGTGGAGCAGTAAAAACAACGGTGAGTCTGTACACATTCGAGGGAGGACAACAGAGATTCCGATAAGCATGCAGCAACAGTTATCGCCTTCAGTTTTTTTCCCCGTTACAAAACAACAAGATCTAAAGAGCTTGTCTCTGGTAGCAGCAGCGAGTAACAGGTGATGTTTTGTTGTGTGTCGGACTGTAAAGAGTAACAAGCGACGTGGTTAAAGTATTTGATTGTGTATTATTGGAATGAGATCCAAGTAGGACCCCTAATGGTGTGGGCAGGGATTATGTTGACGACTCAGACACCTCTTCATGAAACTGTACAGGTCAATCAGGAAGATTTAACTGCTGTCAGGTACCATGAGGACATCTCTGGATGTCATACGCGGCTGTGCAAGTTGCAACCTCACAGAGTATGGCTGATTGACATTTCTTTTATTTTTTTATTTTTTTGAAGCGGAAGATATTGCATGCATGGCGTGGCCTGCCCGCCCTATCGACTTGAATCCCATACAGCATGTCTGGGATGAACTATGGAGAGGGTTGCATCACGTCAGCATTCTTCGACCACTTTCCAAGGCTTATGAGCAGCTCTGCAGAAATAATGGGAGTTATTGCCTTAACACGAGATTGTTGACATCACCCACAGCATGTCTCGTCTTTGTCAGGCACGTACTAGTGCCAAAGGTGGTCACACTCCATCCTGAGCACACTAACCAGTTGTCAGAATATTTGTTGAAATCCATTACGTTTTATCTACTGTTATGCATGTTGCAGTTGATTACTTTCCGTATTCTTTACATTGTCTCTAGTTTACTATCACCTGTTTATACTGTTTTGTGGTAAAATAAACGCAACCTTGCAAAATTGTGGATACCAGTGTATATCTGGAATCATTTGCAAGAGATTCAGTTGTTTGCATACTTTCAAGCAGTGTTTGTAATTGAAATTGACTGGGTATTCTCGTGTGAATAACGGCTTATTAATAAGGTTACGTAGCAGTTTGGGAAAAACTGTCCTGTAGCAATACCCCACAGGATTAGCCAACTGTGGTTAGTTATTAGATCATTAAGCGGAATCTCTTCGAGATGGTACATATCCAGATTAACAAGGGAAGCAGTACTGTGTGCCGTAGTTTAAAGCATTCCCACATATGGCTCAGAGTGTTGGACATTGAATGGGGAAAACTGAGGCTGTCGAAATGGATGGGTTACCGCAGAGCTTGAGAGTGGCCTGTTTCCTATGTGTTAACGCTGTGTCTTTGCTAAAAGCATGGATGGAACCACAACTCTGCATATAAAAATCGTTATCTCCCCTCTTGCTTCCATTTCAAACCTTCCAAAGAACATCAATAAACTTGTTAAAAACCTCGTGCCTTCACAAATATTTTCTATCAGAGTCTGTACACCTGGGCTCCACTGACCTGCACCACGAAAATTCGAAGACCGAGGGACTGGGCAGTCCACAAACGTTTTCACCCTGGTTCCACCGAAAAAACGCTCTCGTCGTCCCTCAGCTGCCATACTGCAGTCAGTTAACTCGGCACCCTCTCTGTTTGAACGGAGGTAAAGCTTACCACTATTCCTCCACTGGAGGACACAAGCAAGAGTGATAACTACTGCGAACCATTTCATCATATGAATGTAGCCAGATCGTATCCAGTATAGCAACCAAGTAATGAAGACCATCTTCCCTACAAAAATTAAGCAGCATAACACCCTATCAGAAGTGAGTGCTCTTCAATCTATCAGACCTATATGGGTCAACTAAAGTACAGGATAGAAATTTTTCGTATGTCAGGCTTTCCACCTTTGATGGTATTAGCATGGATTGGAAAATGTCATAGTAATATTAGTGCTAGCAAAGGCGAAAAGTGTAACTACCGTGAAATTTGTGTTCTGTACTGCAGTTAACGAACCCAGACACAATAGAGAACAACATACTGTGCTAAATAAATACACGAAAATGACAAATTCAGTACAACATTAAAATAAGAGACTAAACTTACGATACACAAACTCCTCCGGAAAAAAACCAATCTGTCCTTGAGAGGTGTCAACAAAAATCATATACCCACGTACAAATACACATGAAACACATCGCAAAAGAAACACTCATACCAACACACATACAAATGTACAAACCCAGAAGTTCATATGAACAAAATGAACTAAAATAATAAAAAAACTCGAAATCAATAACTTAACCATCCAGATCAACCACCCTTTTCCTTAATTATCATTTATCCTTCATCTCCCATCCCAACATGAAATTATCTAACACATTTTGGAGGATACATTTGCTGAACACGTTAAAGAAAACACTTAATCAGGCAATATGTACCAGGTGCACTGCGCCTCCAAGAAAATTCATCTAAATGGCTCTGTAGTGTCGAAATGCGTCGTTTGCTCAGCCCTACAGTATATTTTATGGCTGACCAATAACTCTCTGTAGTACTGGTACAACTCCCAGTAGAAGAACTTAAGAATTCAATGTTTCGATTGATGCCAAGATGATGAAAACCCCCGTGCCACAAATCCCTATATGAAGAAAATCCATCTCAAATAACTACAGAAACCTTAGTCGAATGATTTTAAATTAATATCACCAACAATTTCTTCTTTCAATGAGCAACTACTTTAAAAACAACATCATCAGACTGGGTCTGAAATCACAACCTCTCAAACCCATATTCCCACCGCAGGTTCCCTCCTCTTGTAGTTAGTTTTGCTAAAAGCAGACTGCTTAATTTCGAAGATTACACCGCTCTCCTCCCCCCCCCCTCAGACGCCCCCTATACCTTACATATTCCACAGATATTTCCCTAAAAAAGAAAAAAATAGTCTAGAACGTTTACGCCCATTCACACCACATTCATGTACACACAACCACACAGGATATCTCAAACACCAACAGTATGTAATTTTTTTTACACTCCTCAAAGCCACCTTCGATTTCTCAAACCATGTTCCTCGTCTAATTGAACGCCATATTCGATCTTTGGTACACTTCCATATGAATATGTCATGGGTACGACGCGCTGACACATTTATCAGGCGCACAAGACCGAGAGAGGTGGCGCAATGGTTAGCACAGTGGACCCACATTCGGGGGACGAGGCTTCAAACCCGCGTATGGCCATCCTGATTTAGGTTTCCCGTGGTTTCCCTAAATCGCTTCAGCCAAATGACATGGCAATACAATAAAAGGGCATGGCCGACTTCCTTCCCCATCCTTCCCTAATCTGATGGGACCGATGACCTCGCTGTTTGGACCCCTCTTCCAAATCAACCAACCAACCAGGCGCATAAGTTCACTGCACTCACTACAACAAACATAATCAGCAATAAGACCACGTAATTTCAAAAACCGAATGGTTGACATCACATCTACGCCTAAGCCTCATTTGAGTCTTCCATATTCATAGTTATAGATAAATCCGTACCTACAAATGAAAATCAAAAACTAAAAATTGTCGAGAATGAAAAAAAAATTCTTCCAAATTATCTCAAACACAAAATGGAAATAAGAACCGAATGAATTGGAATGAACAAATGATTTTGATTAACACAAGCGGAAAACAACTTACACAATGACTAGCCCTGTCTTTTAAAAACAAATTCATATATTTCAGTTTAAAATGATGACAGTTAGCCACAGAAGTTAACCTATTTATTAGCTATGGTCAAATCCGACGGGTTGCATCTCTTGGCATTGGTATTCTGTATAGAATTTTCAAAGCTGTTTCGATTGTGTTCGCTCTAAATTTTTTGTTTCTTAAGTGATGGTAAAACTTGATTGATTGCTTTCGCAATCTTTCGTATGTTCTTTAAACCTAATATTATAACTTTGTCCTGTTCGGCTGATATAAGAAATTTGCAGTCGTCACAGGACATTTCGTATACACGTGGATTAGAGAAGATAGTGACGTCACTTTTTCCTGATATGAGCTTTGTTTGTAAGCTGGTAATGCTAAGTGCAAGTTGTACTCCTTAACAATTTGTTTATTTTGTGTGATATGTTGCCTGTATATGTTATTGGTAGGTGTGTCGATTTGGCTTTGGTTTTGTCCCCTCTTTTCAATGTTTCGTCTTTACGTATGTTGTCCGCTTCAGGTTTAGCATGGCCTTGACAGATTTTGCGTGCTGTATCTGTGTCGAAATTATTTTTCTACTATACTTTTTTACTACCGTAATTTCATTTATTTCTTGTTCTTCCAGCGATAAATTAATGATTCTATTGATCATCGATTCAAAGTATACATATTTACGCTACCTGGCTTGGCCTGAATTTTTATTGATGAAGTATAGTTGTACGTGTTCTGTAAATTTCAGGTTTGTGTTGGTTATTGTCATTGCTTATTTTTAGGTTTAAGAAACTGATGAATTTGTTGTTTTCTGTTCCTATTATAAATTTTATTTTTGGTGAAGACACTTTAATTCCTAGTGAATTGTTTGTATATCCTTGTTGTCTCCATTTATTAGTAGTAATGTATCGTCTACATATCGAGAGTAGCAGATAAGTTTGTTAACAACATAGTACATAAAATAACTTAAGTTCTGATATATGGACGTCACTCCATCTAGATGTAATATAATATAAGATAAAATTTCATAATACTGTTACATTAACACTGGAACGATCTATAATCTTACAAGTCGCAAAATAATAATATGATGGTAGCGCAGAAAGTAACGCACCGCATTTTCTTTTCTCAGTCGAAAATAATGGTACGAGTGCGAAACGTTACGTATGTATTATTTGAAGTCTCCTGAGCGAGCGCGCGAAGTTTCCATCACTTTCGACCGATAGCGTACTGCAGGACAGTTTAAAAATGGCGTCTGTACGCGACGTACGTTCCAAGCAACGTGCCGTCACTGAATTTCTCACTACAGAGAAAGAAACTGTGCGGAATATTCATAGACATTTGTGCAAAGTCTATGGAACATCTGCTGTTGGCAGAAGTCCAGTCAATCGCTGGACACGGAGGGTGAGGTCATCAGAAGGCGGTTCATCGTAGCTCTGCGGTTTGCAGCGGTCGGGGACACCATCCACGGCTGCCACACCTGACATCCTACAGCGAGCTGATGTAATTCGCGAGGACAGTACCATTACGGATCAGCATCTGGCACTGCATCTGTCGATCAGCAAGGGATGTGTGGGGGCCACGTGGTGTCTAACGAGGCATCACAAATCGCACAGAAAAAAAAAACATTTGTCTTGATTTGTTGCAACGTTTTGAAGCTGAGGGAGAGGCCTTCCTGTCCCGGACTGTGACAGGTGATGAAACCTGGGTTCACTATTTTGAGCCCTAAACAAAACCACAGTCCACGGAATGGCCCCATTCCCACTCCACAGCGAAGGAAAAATTCAAAGCAACTGCTTCATTTGTTAAGGTCATTATCACCGTGTTCTGGGACTGTGAGTGTGTGATTCTCATTGATATGATGCCAAGAGGCGGTGCCATTAACTGCCATGTCAACACACTAACGAAATTCAAGAGGCGCTTCCAGTGACTTCGGCGCCACAGCAACCAAGGAAATGTTTTGCTACCACACGATAACGCTCGGCTCCAGTCTAAGGACTGCTGAACACGTCGCAAAACAGGGTTGTACAATGTCACCCCATCCACACTACAGCCCTGACTTAGTCTCCTCGGACTTCTACTTGTTTGGGCCATTAAAGGATGCCATTCGTGGAAGACATTCTGAGCACGATGAAGAGGTGATTCACACAGTGAAGAACTGGCTCCACCACCAGGACAAGGGTTGGTACCAGCAACGCATACACGCCCTTGTTTCTCGCTGGAGGAAGGCCGTAGAGCGGGACGGAATTACGTGGGAAAATAGGGTGTGTGTATGAAACACCGTTGTTTCGTGTGTGTAATTCTCATTACGTTCAATGATGAATTATTGAATAAAAAAAATGCGGTGCATTACTTGCTGGGCAACCCTTGTACATCTGTTAAAGAATCTGGCAAAAGCTACAGTACTTACATTTGGCGACTAGTTTCAAACGTTACAGCTTTATTTTGAAGCCTCGCCCACTGAGGCTGCACCGAAAGTGCCTGATCTTAACAATGAACATCAAAGTGATAGGACATGCTTTGTAGAATGTTTGTCCAGTGAATGTCATAACCTACATGTACTTCTTAGCATGTCAGTTTTGACATTGGGATCACGTAAAATGATTACGAAAAATACTGAAAAAATAAATTTGTAGATCTGTGTTATAGTACACACTAACCTATGTCAGCTTTCGCTGTTAATTGTTACATAGCCTGTATCTGTAGATGTAGACGCAGATACTAGCGGGATGTCACAGCCGGTAGGAGCAGTAGACAGAAAACGATTTGGTTGTTATGTGAAAAAAATCCCGCTACATTGTTTGACACGTTTTCGTGTCTTCGTTCGAGTCAGTCCAGTGGCATATCTACGAATTATGACGATGGTGCCAGTTATACTCTTCGAAATATATATCAAGGAACTGCTGCAGCTAGAAATCGTGAATCACTGCATTACGGGAGTCCTAGCCCACAAACGGCAAGCCGTAAGGAAAGCTACTTGTAGGTATGTGGTCTTTTTCTTTTTAATGACAGACGAGATATTTTTCCGATATTTGTGACGTATGCGGCTATGCCTGAGTTGGTACACGCCCCCTCCCCTCCGCCTCCCCTCCCCTCCCCACCAAGCTGCGGTGGAGAAACAAACCGAGGAGCGGGCGCTGGTGCTCCTTCCCACTTCCCCAGCCGTCGGTCACCGAGCCGTTCTGGGTCGCCGGACGCGCGTCCTGAGAAATTGAATCCTCCCACACGTTGTCCCGCGGGGGCGCCCTTTGCAGAGATTTAGCCGCCGCTGTTTCCCGTGAAATTCGACGTCGTTGCCCTACTTCTTGAGACAGATTGATTCCTTATTGGTTTCCTCCTCAGCTAGAGGGAGGGGGGGAGTGGTACCGCCTCGACGTCGCCGTCGCCGGAATGTCGCCGCATTTCTGCCATAAGTTTCCGACTGGGTGGACAGGACAACGCGTGCGCCGGAGCGAGCAGCCAGGGTACGAGGACGTCGGCACCAAATAGCTTAGCGTGCGGAAAAGAGGCTCTCACAAGGCCACGCATCGCCGCACCGCCGATTTTGAGCACCGTGACTTCCATTACCACGGTGACTTCCATTATACCTGTCTCTCACATTACTATTGGAGAGGTGCTCCTCTCATTGCAAAACAATAATAATGACTGGAGAACAGTATTATAGCAAGAAACTTCTTTCTGGTGTTCTAACCCGAAATATGTAAAGCCGTGATACTGCGCCATGAGTTCTGCATGTACGGAATCTTCATTTACAACAAATTTCAACAAATCATTAATATCATCAACACAAGTGTCACATGTTCGCCGGCCGGTGTGGCCGTGCGGTTCTAGGCGCTTCAGTCTGGAACCGCGCGACCATTACGGTCGCAGGTTCGAATCCTGCCTCAGGCATGGATGTGTGTGATGTCCTTAGATTAGTTAGTTTTAAGTCGTTCTAGGGGAGTGATGACCTCAGATGTTGAGTCGCATAGTGCTCAGAGCCATTTCAACCATTTTTTCCACATGTTCACTTTACTGCAAATACACGACAAATTCTTACTGTAGGATAACACCAATAAACAACCATCTCCCACCGCCGAATCTATAGAGAATCGACTGCCACGTATAAAACTCCTTAAAATGTCTCATCACTTTGCAAATGAGTTAAAAGTGTTGAACCACGTATAATATTCATGGCTGAAGGCGTAAAACCGTAATTATTTTGCGTTTATGCCCTCCGGGTAATTTACCTATAGACTAGTGAATAAGTTTTAAATTTTTTTTAAAATTATGTTTCTTTCTTCGAAGTCTTTACGTGCTCTCATTATGAAACGGAGCATATGTGTATTCTGTGTAATTTGCACTCCAAATTAAGAAAAGCTAGTTTTCCAAGCATCTCAGACTTTATGACATTACATCTTCCGAACTGTTTCGTATAGTGATACAATATTTCATGTATATTAAGTGACATACCTGTAAAATGTGCTGCGGACAGAGTTAGTCGAGAAGAAGTAATAAATCACATCGTCGTGCCTCATACTGAAGTTTTAGTGAAAGCAGAGCGAAACTGTAGCAAGTGTCAAACGTCTGGAGAGAATCAGCGAGACTGTTTCCAAAAGGTTTGAAGTTAAATATGAAGCTTGTCAGAAGTTGCAAACTGGTCTCATTCTCAAATTCTTGGTGAATAAAGTCTGGGTAATTTGCACCTATACACTGTTTCTAATTTTATGCTTGACTTATTGTGTTTAACGTAAGATTATGCCTCCGAATCAGTAGTTTATGCCAGCATGTTAAATTTTTAAATTCGATCAATACGTTTTCTGCAAGAAAAAGTTAAAATCGGTGTTGTTTAAAACATTGCATTCTTGTAGATACAGACTGCATTCGCATTGTCATCTACTTTCTTCTAATTCCTTGCATAACTTAAATAAATTTAAGGAAATGTTGAAAGAAAATGGAAAGCTGACTCAATCAGCGGAGCACTGGTCGGGGAAAGACAAGGTTCTGCATCTGAGTCTCGGCCCAGCACACAGGATTAATCTGCCAGGAAGTTTCATATTTCGCTAATGATGCGCCATGTGCAGCGTAACTCTTCTTTCATTATGAAAAAAAGTAATGTAATGAGTTAAAACTCTTGCCACAAGAGTAGCCTGTATCCTGTAGTATATATTCACAAGTTGAATACAATACAGTGAAAATCCAACGTGGAATAATATATTGTAACAGTATGTTGTCTTTCATTTCTGCTGCAGCTTACGCTTAAATTCGTTCCACCCAACGCAAGTCCCCAGTCTTTATTAGAGTGTATGTGTTTGCGCTGCAGATCAGTTATGTTTTTGTGTAACTGTTGTTTACAGAAATTACCCAATTTTTATTTAATTACAACGCTTTTTTTTAACATATATCGCAAAAGTAAATGCAGTAGTTTCTAAATTCACAGATTGCAGACCACGTTTTCCTACTAGCAAGCAAATGGCAAAAAGCTCTTTGAAGAATGTTAACTATTAACTCAAGTGTTACAAAATATTTAGAAGCTGACTTTCGACCTGACACAATCACAATTGCTGGTGGATCTTAAATCGCTCACTCCCTACATTCTTAACACCCGAGTGTGGTTTACAGAAATTATTTTAAATTTAAATTGAATAGATTAATTCACTCTTGAGCTTTCTCATTGTAGTTGGTGTTGGCGAAGTTTAAATGGGTAGTAAAAAAGTATATTTATACAGTTTCTTACTTATTTAACAGGAAGTTCATATTTCTAGTCCCACGCCTGGGTTCCCGGGTCCGATTCCCGGCGGGGTCAGGGATTTTCTCTGCCTCGTGATGACTGGGTGTTGCGTGATGTCCTTAGGTTAGTTAGGTTTAAGTAGTTCTAAGTTCTAGTGGACTGATCACCATACATGTCAAGTCCCATAGTGCTCAGAGCCATATTTCTAGTAACTTACCATGTAAATAGTCTAATATAACTAAATACATTGGGATGATGTTGTAGGAAACCTATTAACTTTAATGTAGTACATTTCTTTCACATAAACGCCATTCAGTACACGAGAACCTATTAACATTAATGTAGAACATCGCTTCATTCATGTATGTCATTTAACAGTAACATTGCAGAACTACATTTATTACACATTGCACACTCACTAGTTTCAAACTATAGATTGAATAATACAACAATTTCGTACTTTAAATAGCGCGTTATCATCAAAGTAGTCCCATATTATACTGTCTTGCAGTTATTGCGATGTATGATATGCATTACTTTCGATTTGTTTTCCTATATTACGTTTCAATTTATTCGCTGACTGACTTTATTAAGCACTTTGTGGGAGCTTGTTAAAAATATGAGAGCAAGTTGTTTATACCTTTTTTGGATCTAAAAGATGTGAGAGAAAGATTTTTTATACCTTTTGTGGATCTATCGTAGTCTGGTATATGACCTGTGTATCTCTTGTGTTATGCTGATGTATTGGTTTAGATTTTCCATTACTGTAGACCAGGCAGATATAAATAAACTTACTTGGTACTATCATAATATTAAGTTCGTACAAGTAATTCCTATAAGATTATCGTGGTGCAGATTTTTCATTAAACCTAATCGACTTCTTTGCCATACAATGATTGTTTTTTCACATCTGGAATTTCTGCATAGTACAAGGATGGAAGAAGCGAAACTACGCATTTAATAAGAACGTTTTGCCGATAGGGCATTTTAGTTTGTGTATCAGATGTCCTACTGAAGGTAGGCTGTTGCATAATTGGTTTGTGTGTATACTTCTTGCAAGTCTTTGGTCAATATGCGGACCAACAAGTTTTGCTGATCGACTATCCTGTTTCGGGAAATTTAAATCGAACAGTATGTCTTCACTTTTTTAAACCATTTACCTGTAGCGCATTTGCATAAAACCCTGTGCTTTATGTTTCTATTTGTTATGCTTCATAAGGCTGCAACTCATCCAAGCTGGTTTCATGTGTACTCAATGTACTGTCGCCTGCATAGTGTGGGCAGATAATTCATATACATAATAAAGAAAAGGCTCCATGAAGTGAGCTTTATGGTAGTCTTTTTGTGACTAAAAATTGCTTAAGGCAAATGTCGGCATGGTTCCTTTGAAAAGAAACTAGTCAATTTCCTGACTTACCCTTCCCTGAACAGAACTTGGCTTCGTTTTTTATGAATAGCAGAGTTACTCTTTTAATCCTCTGTACATCTGAGTCAAGGGTCTGGATTGTCACACTGTCTCGCAAATATCTCAGAAACATAGAGAGTGCACAGGGTCAATGAGCGGGCATAACAGGCCTCTTGCCACGTGTGTGTTAGCCTGGTCAGCTGCAGACAGTTGCGTTAACGTCTTTTTGCCTGTCTAAGCTCTTCGTACTGAGCAATTCGCAATGTTTTAAGTATCACCGGTGGCCTCCACCGCGGAGATAATGTGAACGACTTTTATAGTGGCACATCTTCAGTACAACCAAATTGGACAGATGTAGTAGTATGTAGCATCCTATCTCTTATAGCTACTGTTGGAATCCACATGCGTCATCCAGCCTACATGGCAACGAAAGCATTGCAGAGCCGTCCTTACCGACGACTGCCCAACTGCTCGTATAGACTGGTAGGAGCTAGGTCCAGCAAGTGCATTTTTCCCTCGACAGTGTCCGATAAGATCTCAACTGTTGGGTGAGTTAGGAGCCATAGAAGCCCACTGGGATTTTGCATTTAATCATTCGGACGTAACGGGATGTTACAGTGATTAAAGTAGTCGACACGTAGGCAACGACTGGGATTAGAGATTCAAAGATCACCTCGCACATGTTCCCTATCGAACAGAGAGATAAAGGGGCTGATGACCTAGTAGCTTGGTCCCTTTAAGCATCCAACGAACTAATCGATGAGAAGATTTCTAGTCACTCACCTGCTGATTTACAGTGCCCGCAAACCGAGTAGACCGTCCATTCTTCCCCTTCTGGAAATGAGGTGTTGTAGTCTAGATGCTGATTGGAATGAATTGAAAGCAGACAGGAGTAAGCTACAGTTAGCCGAGGCCGGTTTAGATGTTATTCGAAAATACATTGTCTAGTCACAGTAATGTGAGGACCTGTCAAAGTCTGAATAACCAACTTTTGCAGCGTGTACCTCTGCCAGAGGTACAGGGAGAGAGCCAACGAGATCTTGTAAGACACCGACAGAGATGTGTAGCAATGCTGTGGTCTGCAGTGCTGTATTTGATTGAGGGACCGTGTCGCGTACAGCTCGGTCCAGGTGGCTCCGCAGGTTCTCTTTTGGATTTAAATGGTGGGAATTCAGTGCCCATGGCAGGGCGGTAAACTCATTTTGGTGCTTCCACGCACGTACGCTGAAAGCTGTGTGACACGTTGCTTTGTCCTACTGGTAGATGCCATCGTGCCGAGGAAAAGCAAACTGCATGTGCTTTCAAGAAATGGTTCCTACGGATATATGCGTGATTCTGTTGGCCCACTGTGCCTTACACGATGTCAAGACCAGCCAGGAAACATTCCATAGACCATAACGCTACCTCTTCCAACCTGAACTGTAGCAAGGTGTTTGCTTAAGAGACGTCCCACGCCTGGCGTAACAATGGCCATGTGTCCGATGGAGCGTATATGTTATTCTTTTGTGTTATGTTTTATTGTACTTAAAGGTTTCTCTGTTTTTATATATGATTCTGTACGTGATAACATTTTGTATGAGTGACTCAGTCCTTTTTTTCGAATTTCCTCTTATGTACCCTGATAATCTCAAAAAACTGATTTCTTATCTACTTCTCTTTAAAGAATCCGTACGTCACATCGATACAAGTGCAGCAAAATGGCAGACCTACTGGTAAATATTTACTTTCTATACATAAGAGTTTACATCATTTGAAACAAACACTAACCCGCCCTCCTCCCCCAGAAACACGGATCCTTCGAAGGAGTAAGTAACACAAATCCGTTTCGCAGGTACGCCAACAACACGGGGAGGGGGGCTCGTCTCTAGGGGAGGGGGGCGCGTCTCTCTGGAGAGGCCATACTAACCAGTAGTTCCAGAGAGGAGCAGCAGCCTTTTCAGGTGGCATCATCTTGGGTACAATATTACGGAGGCCTCCACCGAGCTCCACAGAGCTGTTCCTGTTTCGAGGCGGGGACTACTGAGGGGGATGTCATCAGGAGAAACCGCTATTGGCATTCAACGAGCAAGAGCGTGGAATGCTGGATTGCTTAATCGGCTAGGTAGACTAGAAAGCTTGAAAATGGAAATAGATGTGCTGAAACCAAATTTACAAGAAAATACTGAAGTGAGGTGGCAGGAGGAAAAGGGCCTCTGATGAGATGAGTACAGAGCTATAAATATCGGAAGATAATACTTGGGATTTCCAGGAGTACGTCTGATGATGAACAAGGAAATGGCAGTATGGGCAATCTTCTATGAACAGCGCGGTGCATGTACGACATTCACTCGGCTGTGCCTGCTTGTTTTCGCTAATCTGACTTCATTAACTGCAAATTATTATCCAGTGTTCCTTCAGATTTGATCGCGTTATCTGGTGTGAACTGAGTTGAGAACCAACTACCGAATGTTACCAACGGTATCCATTAAGTAATCGATTTGGTTTCATTAGTGAATTCTATACTGCGCGGTTAGACGACTCTGAAAAGTTGTCTGCACTGTAGCGTCTGGCAGGCCCAAGGCGTTCCCGTGGCGGGGTGTTTTACGGTTGGCCCTTTCGCGTCCACTTCTCCTTGAACTACCGCCTAGATCCATGTTGCCGATGTACTGTGTCGTCAGAAGACATTAGACAGCGGGCAGTTAATACTATCCCGTAACCATACCGGCATGCAAAACCTAAGGACGAAAGTAACTTTCGCATAATGTGTCACTGCCAAGAAACACAGCTCGATGAAACTTTGATCACACATTGAAAATGCTGCTACAGTATAGTGCAGAAGGTACATGAAAGAAATACGCAACGATACGCAAAAAATGTTACTTTTACTGGAAAACAACAGTAACACTGAACTCAACTCTTTCCATGATCGTACAGTGTACATGAAAAAAGGTGGGATGCGGTTCTTAACAGGGTGTTTGTTCACCACAGAGAGCAATGTGCGCTCTGCAGTGTGGCTCACGTTCGCTACAATATTAGATAAGAGTTAATATGGTAGGCACGGAGGAACATTGTCGAACATGATTGCTTTGGTGGTTCAGGTGTTATGGTGTGGGGAGGCATAATGTTGCACGGGCGTACTGATATGCACACAGTACGTTCACAGCCCAACGTTATCGTGACATTTGTGCTCCTTTCCCATGTGCGTGTTCTCGAGGGTGCATTCAGCGCTGGCTTCACTTTTATCTAAGACAATAAGCGACAGCATCGAACAGCAACGGTGAAGGAGTTCCTGGAACGACACGATATTAGGTGAATGGACTGTCCTGCCCGTTCCCCCTTCTTAAATCCCGCCGGTCACACATGGGACTGCAGGACGTCCCCGTGCACCAATGGCCGCCCAGCAGCTTTCACCGCGCCGTTGGAGGAGTGGAACTCCCTACCACAAGAACTGCTAACCAGCTTCGTGATCAGCATGGGAGCACGTTCCAGGACATGCACTGCCGTCTGTGCTCAGCAGTCACTCTATTAAGAACCACGTCCCGCCTTCCGTACTGTTCATGGGACCATCACGGATCACGCCTTCAGTGTAATTATTCTCTTTGAACAAAAGTATCGTTTCTGTTCGTCGCACTACGTATTTCCTTCTGTCACCGTCTCTGCTATATTGTACCAGTTCTTTGTGCGATCTTGTTACTTGGCAGTGACAATCACGTCAAAGTTACTTTCAGTCTTTTAAAGTTTACGTTGTAGAGTGGAAACTGTATTATTGTTGTTGAAATTCCAGTTGCAGCTAGGAGTCATCCTTAATGACGTGAACACTACGAATGGGCTCGGTGGGCAGAGTAGTCTCTTAGAGGTGCTCACCTCACAGGCGACGTCCTCTCGATGTCGGCAGCTACAACAGGCGGACTCCTTACCTTTCGACTTCCGCACCATCTGCAGACTAGAAACTAGCTTTGGCCTGGTTTCGGGAATGGAAAAATAATTGGATGAGGGCGAGTTACGTTTCTGGCAAGAAAAGCATGGATTCAGGTTCTCGAACTAGCTCTGTTCCTTCACTCGTACAGTTCAACATTAATACTGTAACGATATTTATTGATCTATAACACGGCTTCCTAACCTGTGGTCCGCAAACGCCTACGGGCCACCTTTCACTAAATCAATCAAAAATAATGAGGAAAATTATTGTATAAAATGTGAAAAAAATCATCAACCTTTTTTTCCGTGTGAAAACCATGTGTACTTTTACTTCAAGTCGTATCCCCAAGCAGCCTTTGCTGTTCCTAAGTAAGAACATATACGCAGTTTAGTGCCGGAGAATGCGCCTTCTCTGATCGACTGTTTAGCAATAATATGGGGGTCGTTTGTGGGCCGGCTCACGGCGCTAGATGCGCTAAAACCTTTTACGCATACGCGAAGCGAGCTTTATCGACCAATCACAGCGCTCGCTGGCACGTATGCGGCCCCAGGTATCATTAAATGTTAAACTTGCTTTATCAGTGCAATACCTATTTCATAAGACGATTTTTGACCAGTTTATTACTTGTAACATGGATCAGTGGCTGAAGTCAGGATTACTGAAGAAGGGTGCAGTTTCTCCATCGCCTTCACAAAAACGGAAATTTCCAGTTGAAATGAATGAGGAGGGAGGACGACCAAAGGAAGACTTTACATACACTTTAACTTTTTTCTTCGGATTTCACGAAAAACCACCCCCCGCCCACCACACACACACACACACACACCTGTTACGAAATATGGATGCTCCTTACACAACAGTAGCCAAATAGTGGAAGTGAACAGACCATAAGCGGCAGCTTATCAAAAACGAACAGTTTGGACGTGACGTTGATTGCTCTTGGAGGAAGACAGCTCCACCGTGTGGAATTTCAATTACCAAGTAATTTTAATCAGGCTATAGTGTGTTGAACAAAGGGAGTAAATACACTAGTAAGTGTCTGGGTACAGTGGGAATTCAAATTGGGTCGTTAATTTCAAGTTGTTTTCATTCAACTCTAAACCAAAGACTATTCATACTTCGGGGGGGGGGGGGGGGTCCTTGGGAACATGGGACTTCAATTAAGAAGCTTTCAGTCCCCATGGGTTTCGCTCTGAAATTTAAAGTTACTGTGCTCATGACTGACTAGGGGTCCGCCATGGATTTTCGACTGAAGACGGGGTCCGCCAGCTGAAAAGGCTGGGAAGCCCTGGTCTATAATACAAAGTTAAGTAATAGGACTAGGAGAGAGCTGGCGCATTTCGTTAGTGCGGGCGCCTGCATCAGGTGCAGGTATGCACTCAGGGGCAGACCTATTGTTCTGTTAAGTCCTCTTCCATGTCACCCCCATTTCCTTTTTATTGACAGACACTTAACCTATTGTCCCCCCCCCACTCTCTCCCCATCGCCCAACCCCCTCCACCCTCGCTGTTACAGGTACACTTTCAGGTCTGAGTTATCAATTTGATTGACTACTTAATTAAATTGATCAATCAATCAATTAACCTCTTTGGTGGTAAAGTGCCATGACCCCTGCCACACCCCCTTCCCAGGTGGGAAATTCAAATTTCGTCAGATTTTTGCGAGTGCCACGCCTACCTGGACTTGGAAGGAAATAGTTAAAGTCTCCACCACCATCCTCAACCGACCGCCACGTCCAATATGGTTAATTAAGTAGTCAATCAAATTGATAAGAATAAGAGGGAGGTCTTGACTCATGGGCTGTGGGTTGTACTTGATGGTAACGCAGATGAATTCAAAGATACTATGTCAGTATTTCATGACATGATCCCATTAAAATATTACAATCTCTCAGACAGTCAGTCTTCGACTGGTATGCACACTTTTGTTGATACCTCTGGCATGGGCATCAAAGAGCGTCCTCAATGAGGGCTATCTTTAACTTCCGTCCAGCCATTATTAAACCGTGACAGACATTCATAAAACCTAGTATGGCATAGGCAGTCATTACTGCAGGCTTCTTGCACCATTTGGCGTGTGTCAATATAGGTTCTCTTGAGTTTCACGCAAAAAGTAGTACAGACACGTTGCTCCTCTATCTCTGCCATCTCGACATTCGCAAACTGTGCAATGCAACGTTCTAATCAGTACAGCAAAGAACAATAACTACCGGACATACCTCTATGAAACTTCCGGCATTTATACAATAAACAAAGGCGTGTCAGGGATGCGAATCGCATATCGGTCCGGTTCTTTTTGAACAGACCTCACACATCATTACCCCGGTTAATAGTGTGACATAGAGATAGAGAACTATCAGATCAGGCAGGAAAAGGTGATACTACACCAACCGGACACGCAGGGAAGAAATCCGGCCACATATTGCATCTACCGCGTCACGAGAGCCCATTGGCAACAGTCTGCTTCCAGCAGGACCAAGATGACGTGAGCCTCTGGGCAGCCTTGCACCACCAACCACGGCTGCTCTGGTGACGCGCAAGAGTCAACTAGGGAGTGTAATGGCGCTCTGTTGTCCAGTGATGTCAGTATATTCAGTCTGCAAGCGAATGATGGACGTACTCGTGTATGGCGGAGACCTTGTGGGCTGCCAGGAACAGAATTCACACGACAAATAGGTGCCACCTGAGGCTTCACGATGTGGGAGGCCATTAGATGAAACTCGTGGTCGCATTTGCAGTTTCTACAGGGTAAATAAACCAGTGCTCACTATACTGCAGAGACTGTTATACCCGTGTTAGTACCATTTCTTCGAGAGAAAAGTGGTGTGCTTTTTCAGCAGGACGATGCACGTCCACAAGTGCATGCTGCGCCGAAACCTTCTCTTCGTGGTGTATAACAACTTCCCTGGCCAGCATAAACACTAGATCTCTCGTCAACTAAGCACGTATGGATCATGGTGAAGCGCAAACTTTCTCGTTTCCCAGATACTATGAGAACCACTGCCAAATTGCAACAAAATTTGCGAGGTACTTGGAACTATCCGTGGAAGGATCCAATTGGCTACCTTTATGACCGTTTGCATGCGATAAGACACGCCTGCGATGATGCCGGTGGGGGGGGGGGGGGGGGGGGGGGCGCCCTTTGATCTCAATTCATCATATACTCTTACAAGGGTAACCTACTGCTCACATGCCTAGTCAATAAAATGCCCTACACTTTGAGGGTGTTGCATTTTTTTCCTGCAGTGTATAAGTCGCCCAGTGTGTTTGGGATCCATTGATTTCCCTTCGAAAGAAGAAATTTACCTTGATTTAGGCAACAGACATACTGTGACAAGAAGTGGATCTTTTGTAGATATTTCTGCACATATAATGCAGAAATTAATTCTAGAACATCAGCAACCAAGTATTTTAATGAACAATATCTGCGCCTACGGGACCTCAGTACAACCAGTCACCAGCAACATTGTTGAACTTTTGACAAGATGGCAGGGAAGGGCGTTCCAGGATGTGAAAATTTTTTTTTTAAGAAAGCTATAAACTGCACTATGCCGGTTCCAAGCCAGCAGCCTCGTTTGCAAAAGACGAGGAAGGAGGAGGGGGAGGAGTAACAACGTCGTAAAATAATCTGTGTCCATCTGGCTTCGGATGGTGGCACCCTGTGAGGGCCCCTGCCTACGGTTACTACGTGAAACCCGGTCAACGCTCTCAAAGGCGGAAGAGGAATCTCAGTTTCCAACGGCTGAGAGAGCGGAAGAACCTAGTGGAGGAAACCGCCAAAAACATCATTTCGGGCTAACTGTCCAATCTTACTTTGGAATTTATTTCCTCCATCTACACAAAACAATTTCATATGCACAATGGAAATGTCGCTAAATGAGAGCACTACCCCAGGTAGTAACTTGAAAAGCAATCCTCCACTGCAGTGTGCAGTGCATTGGGACTGAGTGTTGTGGGGAGTCCCAGCACCTGCATACGAGATAAGTCGGAGCGTCTTGTAACACCTTCCAAACTGAAATTCAGGAAGAAGTACTGCACTGGGACCGTAAACGTAAAACGGTCTTCAGAGTCGGAAAACAGAAAGAACTGGAAAAGCTCCTGAACGACCACGAAATTCAGATCTTTGTAGTGTTGTGTGTCCATGATGTGCTCACCTGGTCTCTTGTAAAGCAAAGTATTCAAACGAAAGCCAGCAGTAAAGATAATTATTAACACCCCTCTCCTGGGGACTGCCTTTTTACGTAAACAAAAACACAGTGAGCAATGTCAAACTTTAACAAAATCTGAAAGATTATCCACACTGACAATCAAGCGCATAAACAAGAAATATACCCTCATAAACTAGTATGCTCCAATTAACGAGGACAACAAGAATAAACCACAGAAAGTAGATGACTTGTGGGATCTATTGGAAACAAATCTCCAGGATGCCTGTGAACCACACAAAAATCCTTCTGCGAGACTTCAACGTACAGATCTGGAGAGAGAGAGAGAAAATGTACAGGCATAATAGGAGAACAAATCAGAACGCAGAAGGGCTCACTGGATTTTGCAAAACTTTCCAGTTGAAGCTAATGTCAACTCATTTTAGGAAGATACCAACAAAAGTAAAGACATGGGTATCTCCAAATCCAAACCAAGGAGAATTCCAGTTAGACGATGAAGCAATAACCAGGACAAACACTTGACAAATAATGAATGTTAAAGTAATCAGAGAGGGTAAATTCGATTCCAATCACTACCTCTCCAAAGTTAAAATGCGTTTTCTCCCACCAAAACGAAAGAGAGATCCATCCAATGTGACCAAATATAACACCCACCGAGTGAACATCAACCAAGGCATTATAAATAACTTCAAAGAAGAAATCCACACCTCTTGAACAAAGACCTGGCGACACCTCCGAGTAGGGATCAATGAAGCAGCAAAGAAAACACTCGGTCTTGCAAACACAAAACGGACAATCTGGTGGAATGAAAAAAAGTTGAGAAAGCCCTCGAAAAGAGATTCGAGACATGGAAAAGATAAAAAAGTTCACGAATTACGGAACACTAAGAACTATTCAGAAAACAAGGAAAAGAAACATCATGGATGTTCCGCCAAGTCAAATGATCATTTGAGAATCCAAAATTACAAAATCACTAGGACAGCTTCACAAAAAATAATAGCAGAGATTTCTTTCAAACTTTCATAGACAAGCTTAAAGGACACCATCTCCCAAGTGTGAGCTTCAAAAAATGAACAGGGCAAAATTGTACTGAACAATCAAGAAAATTGCAATATACTAGCTAGATACTTCGAGATGCTGCTCAACTGCCCACCTCCAACCACTAAACTGGAACTTCCGGCTCCACCTGAGAACCTAGAAGATGATATGCCATAAACAAAAGAAGAAATGAAGAAATAAAAGTCCTAAAAAGTCTAAAAAAGAAAACAAGGCCAGCGGAGAAGACTCAGTATCATCAGAAATGCTGAAATGGGAAGAACCGGAAATCCTAGACGACCAACACCGAATCTCACAGCAAATACGGGACACAGAAAACTGCTAGACGAATAGAAAAGGTGACAACTACAGGGGCGTATCACTACTTCACTCACTGAAAGATTCTGCTCAACGGAACTGAAGGAATCCTAGATAAACAGCTTTGAAAATACCAGGGACGGTTCCGGAAAGCCCTCTCCTGTGCAGCACAAATTTTTAATTTGAAATCAGTAGTACGACACAATTCTGAATGGCGAAAGTATAGTGGTTTCTTTCATTGACTTCAGAAAAGCCTTTGACTTCATGGATATAGAGACCCTAGATAGTATCATGAGAGAATTAGGACTCGAAAACAAGCCGGTAAACATTATCAGAGAAACCTTAACTCCCCACAACCTCCAAAGTGAAGCTTATGCGAGAATTGTCCCAACCATTTGAAATCAAGACAGCTGTGCGACAGGGCGATGCGTTATCACCAATACTATTTAACTGTGTCCTCGAGAAGACTGTGGGAATTTGGAATTCCAACTTGAAAATCAAGGGATTAGCCCAATCTGTCTAGGAAGAAAATCGGGAGGAATCAGTCAACTGCTTGGCTTTCGCTGATGATTTTGCAGTACTTTCATAGAACGTATAAGAAGTGGCCATGCAGATCAACATACTAGAAAGGATCGCCGGCAAGACAGGACAGAGAAGACCAAATTCATGAAAGGTGACAAACACAGAGGTCAATTCTTTGAAGCAGAGATTAGACAGATTGAGAGGGGTAAAAAAATTCAAATAACTCGGTGAAACCATACAAGAGAACGGACTGGAGAAAGCTGCTGTGGGGGACCGGATCTCAGAAATGTAGAGAGCCTACGGATTAACTAAAAACATTTACATCAAAGAATGCACCTCTTGGAATGCAAAAATAAAGCACTACAATGCTGTGGTAAAAACAGAGTGCCTGTATTCCAGTGAATGCCTCTCAATGAATTACAAGTTGGAAAAGCTGGAGATACTAGAAAGAAGAATATTACGGAAAATCATGGGCTGGAAACTTCGGACGAACAATGAAGTCTACAAAAATATGGAGAAAATCTAGGAGACCATTAAAAAGCAGAGGTTATAATTTCCAGGACACCTGCACAGAATGGACAAAACCAGACTAACGAAAAGGATATTCGACTACCTGTGGATAAGGAAGGCATCAACGACGTAGATTGCAGAAGCTCGTAACGATATGGAGACGTTCAGCACTCAGGAAGTTCAGATGTCAAATAGGGATACATTTCGGACCATGATTCAAAATTTGGAAGAATTTCAAGTCGAAAGAACTGCGAAGGCTTGAAGAGGCTGCGCGGATGAACGGAAGCAACACCACAGCGTCCATGTGAAGGAGAACTGGAGAAAGAGGTACCTTCACACAAAGAAGAAATGAAATTTTAGCATGATCCTAAGTGACCAGTTCGCAAATTAAAAAAATTAAAAAGGTAAGTGTTTTTAACCTACAGGATATCTTTCAATTTGACCCAATATCGACAGCTTCAGATTCAAGGTCGCTATTGTTTAGCGATCCCGTCTGACAAAGGTCAGAGGATCCTCTTTCAAATCTTGCCCCTGCGAGCACTGTCTGCAAGGTAACTACGATGTTTTACTCCCCTCTCCATATTTAAAATAACGAAGTGATTATACCAGTAGGTTTCACAGGAACAGTATTATAAGAACAAAGTTCAAACAACAAATCGAAGTTTCTGTATGAATGTGTAAAAATACTACGAATACGTAGCCTCGTATTCACAAGCAAGTAAACATAAAAAAGTAGAAGTATTTGGTTTCGGCACCGCTGCAGTTCATCATCTCAAAACACGACACGTCACAGGCCGCCGTCGCTGCCCACATCCCTCTGCTGGGCTGACTGGCTACGTAACCTCACACCACCTCAGAATATTCTGAGGGCGCTCACTCTAACAATCAGACTTCTAACTTCTGCATTAGTCACCAGCGACGCTAATCAACAAGTCATTTATAATTAATTTTATCTGGTAAAGCAATATTGTCCTCGTAATCGTACTTTGCAAACTAAGATTCTCTTATCTACAAAATATCTCAAGATAAACTGCAGACACATGTACATCGGACAGTTTAATTTTTAAACATCATTTCATGTGATATACACTCATGTGACAAAACTTATTCAGTCTGATAAATGAGTCTTGTGACTCATGTGCTGGAGTGGCTCTCAGTTTCCCCCTGCGCTATCATTCTCACTAGAAGACGTCACATAGTAATTAATTACAGCCTCGTGGTATTGCCTGATACTAGGTCATCATGTGAAGCTACAAGTTTCCTGATCTCGTTATTACAAGAGGCATCGATTCATTTCCGAAGTCCAAAGTTTACTGTAATATCTCACTAAACTAATAATTAATCCGAATATACGATTGTTAGTAAGAAAAAGGTGCACCTTTCATGTATTATAATCTTGTCGCATCTACTAATAATCAAAAATATCAACATCAATATCTGAGCATGTGTTAACGCGATTTGCAGCGGCTGAAAAGTGCCTATAAGTTTCTTCGTCTGTATGTTGTAATTTGAGCCGCACGGAAATTCCTATAAAGTATGGAACTCAAAGTTAACGGCAGTATCACAACTTTTAAGAAACGATTAACTTCACATAGCGAATTTCCATAAGTTTACCCTCAGTTATTTCATCCCTTGTTTCTATTTTGTGACAAATTACAGAGATGACAACTCATCTACATCTCTAAACGAATATATTTGCTAATTTTAAAACACATTTAATTTTGCACGTTCATAGTCATTAAATTTAAGTTTTTTTGAGCAATATGCATGTCGTCGTTTCCTAAATTTGCATACAATGTACATAAAGTGACAATAAAATAATAACTTTACTTCTGATTTATACTCAGAAATTGAAAAGATGCATTTACGCACTTAAGTTACAGAAGTGGCAATCATTATGAGAACATATGTAAATTTCGTTTTTCAGTAATGAATACGACACATGTGCATCTCAAAAAATCTGAACGAGATATCTGTGCAAGAAAAGAAAATGCATCTTTCCGAAAAAGTATGATCAACAGAATTCTTGAGACAGAAAGTTGAATTGCTTCATAAAGCCATGTAATATTTAATTATAAGCGGGAATACAGTGAAAATCTCTCCTGTCATATGTATAATTATATTTCTTCTTTCCTTTCTGCGAGTTTTGTGCACTACGTGACGTCTCGCATCTACGTTTCCATTTCCTTCTATCCTGTCAGTCCTTTTCTTGCATAGTTATATTCTTGATCGCGCGCCTGTCTTCATCGTTCCAATGTAGCAGAGGTCTTTCTTTTTTTTTATGTGTAATGGAGGTCACCAGTGCCATATTTTAAAAGATCTTATTTCCTCTGCCATCTTCTAAGAGGTCCGTACCATGTTAAATATAATATCCATAGTAACTCCCACCTGTTGTAGCACTTCTTGTTACCTCACAATTCCGTCACCAAAACTCCGTTTATATTGCCTTTAATTTATTCTTGTTGATCCTGGAGGCTCCCTACACTCCAGCACGATACAGAGCAATGATCTCAACTATAGTTTTATATATCCTCCTTTTCAAACATTTCGGAATATTTTTAAGTCAAATAATGGAGTGTAGCTACTTAATTGTCACCTCCCCTTTCCTATCCTTTGTTTTGTTTTGTCGTGCTTCCTCCCTTGTCCGAAATGATTGTTCCTAAATATATGTACGATCGATTATTTGGATCCATCATCTATCACAAGATCCAAGAAATACAAGAACTGTATTCGCAGTTGCGATCATGGACTATCAGCTGTATAATGGAATGACGACAATGACAGCTTGTGCCCGACCGGGACTCGACCCCGGGTCTCCATCGTATCGCGAGCGGTCGCCTCACCATTAGGCTATCCGAAAACGACTCACGGCCAAACCCCAAATTCCAAATGTTGTCAGACCTGCGTCTACATCCATTATGTATATTCCCGTGACAGAGAGACATTTTATTTGAAAGCCGCTTACCCGATGTCGACGAATAAATATGAGATTGCAGTGCCTGTATTATTCTGAAGTATGATGCAGTGCTCCTTCTGGCGCGCATCGTAATTCAAAATGATACAGGCGCTGCAATATCGTATAACAAGATCTCTTTCTACACCTCCGACAACCAGCTTTTGTGAAATTTATTTTCATAGTTCATTGCTCATACTATACTTTAAACTTTCTTAACGTATAACATACATCACCTTCCTCCAAAGTGAAATTACCTGAACGTCAGCGAAATGTAGGCAGAAGAGGAAGTTATCAACTATTCTGCTTCCTAAGTTTTCGCACTTTTTATAGTTTTTCAGTGCTTCAAAAATATTGAGGGCAGCATCCTCCTCCCGGTCTTTTGCTAATATTAAATTTCGCTAATAGTAACTTTCCAGCTTAAAGACAACATCAATTATCTGAGTCCAGTTTCCTAACGGCTTGTGCTTGAAACTGAATGTCCTGGTTATTCATTGCTTCCCACATCCTAGAAAGCGGTACCCTGTCATAGGCCTTAAGTAAGTCTATAAAAACCATGTATGGCTCCAAGTTATGTGCCTATCTCTCGCCAGCGCCTGTCTACTGCTGCAGATGTTATCACCACAAAACCTATCTACCAGGAACCCACCCGTTCTTTCACTTCCTCAATTTCTCTCTAAATTCTAGGTTTGAGGATCTTACCATATACTCTTGATATCTCAATAACGAGTGTAGCCTTCCTTACTTTCCTTTCTACACTACCGGCCATTAAAATTACAACACCACAAAGATGGCGTGCTACAGATACAAAATTTAACCGACAGGAAGAAGATGCTGTGATATGCAAATGATTAGCTTTTCAGAGCATTCACACAGGTTCACCTACAACGTGCTGACACGAGGAAAGTTTCCAACCGATTTCTCATACACAACCAGCAGTTGCCTGGTGAAACGTTGTTTGATGCCTCGTGTAAGAAGGTTCATCGTATCGCGACATTGCTGCTCTCGTTTGTCGAGATCCAATGACTGTTAGCAGAATATGGAATCGGTGGCTTCAGGAGGGTAATACGGAGCGCCGTGCTGGATCCCAACGGCCTCTTATCGCTAGCAGTCGAGATGACAGGCATCTTATCCGTATGGTTGTAACGGATCGTGCAGCCACGTCTCGGTCGCCGAGTCAACAGATCGGGACGTTTGCAAGACAACAACCATCTGCACGAACAGTTCAACGACGTTTGCAGCAGCATGGACTATCAGCTCGGAGACCACAGCTGCGGTTACCCTTGACGCTGCACCACAGGAGCGCCTGCGATGAAGTACTCAACGACGAACCTGGGTGCACAATGGCAAAACGTCATTTTTTTCCAATGACTCGAGGTTCTGTATACAGCATCATGATGGTCGCATCCGTGTTTCTCGGCATCGTGGTGAACGCACATTGGAAGCGTGTATTCGTCATCGCCCTACTGGCATATCACCCGGCTTGATGGTATGGGGTGCCATTGGTTACACGTCTCTGTCACCTCTTGTTCACGTTGACGGCACTTTGAACAGTGGACGTTACCTTTCAGTTGTGTCACGACCCGTGGCTCTACCGTTCATTCGATCCCTGCGAAACCCTACATTTCAGCAGGCTAATGCACGACCGCATGTTGCAGATCCTGTACAGGCCTTTCTGGGTGCAGAAAATGTTCGACTGCTTCCCTGGCCAGCACATTCTCCAGATCTCTCACCAATTGAAAACGTCTGGTCAATGGTGGCCGAGCAACTGGCTCGTCACAATACGCCAGCTGCATGGGCAGCTGTACCTGTACACGCCACCCAATCTCTGTTTGACTCAATGCCCAGGCGTATCAAGGCCGTTATTACGGCCAGAGGTGGTTGTTCTGGATACTGATTTCTCAAGATCTATGCACCCAAATTGTGTGAAAATATAATCACATGTCAGTTCTAGTTTAATATATTTGTCCAATGAATACCCGTTTATCATCTGCATTTCTTCTTAGTGTAGCAATTTTAATGGCCATTAGTGTACTTACAAATTATTTATTTTTATATACTGTATGAGTCTTCATTCTGGCAGTTCCCGATGCACGAACGCATATCATCAGTTGAGTTGAACAGGTAGTGGCACGTCTTCCCCCTGAAGCAGCAGAAGAAGTGCGTTGCTAAGCCTGTCGTGCTCTCACACAAAACCTATGAAACCAAACAAGTCTACCAAGGAGAATGCTGCCATAAGAAAACTAAGAGGAGATCCTGTCATTGTGGTCTTACCAGACGATAAGGGCAACGTAACTGTGGTCCTACCTCACCAGAATTGTATAGAGATAATGCGGGGCCTTGAAGAAGACAGTGCACATCGGAAGATCGACCCTGACCCTATCAAAGAATCCGGCTTGACAGACGAGGTTATTAACAAGCTAAGACAGAGAGCATTAGTTCCACCAAGACTTAATGGACTGTGTGTTATACCCTAACTTATTAAAAAAAATAATGCGTGATGTATAAACTGGGAAAAATGTTGCTCTTGAATTTCCCTAAACTTGATGAAAAATATAAAGTTCCTTACGTGTCGTACGAGGTTCATATAAGGGACATATATATAACACTGTTAAGAGAACTATGTCCATTTGATTTAAAAGTACACGTAATATTAATAGAGCGAATCACGGTAATTACTATTTGTTTAAAGATGTTGCTAGCTTTATAAGAATGTGACGATGACTATTCTCTTAAACAGCAGATTAAACAGAAAACCCCATGAGCTATCTTATTTTCAGGGTAACTGTGGTTTCTGCATGTACAGCTGATGATGATCTAGAAGACAGTTACAAGTAGCTGGAAATAGTAGAAGAAAACGAGCTGCGCCGTCGTTTCACATACACGGCTGGCTGCGTCCTGGTGTACCAGAAATAATTTAAAATTCTGACCACATGTGCTCTCATTGCTTGCACATTTGACTTCCCTTTAATTAATGAAGCCAGTTTTTAGAGAATATGTGGGCGCCCGTTCCAGCTTTGGGTGAATTTTAGAGTATGTTGCAGCAATGGCGTCCAACAATTAATGTACATCAGCTACACTGAAAATGGGAATAGCTCGGAGAAATGGAGCTTTACACATATATGACGACTGAATAAAATCCGTTATTTTATGTTAACGAGCAATAATTATATTCTGTCACATCAGAAATCTTTCCATCCACTTAATAAAATGTTAGCCTACCGGTTTGTGTCTTATTCTTACAAGGACTCGAACAGAAGTAAGTTTTAATAGCATCACGGTCTTTGCACAATTAGTGTTAACAATGACCATTGTATTTTCTTTGATTTTGTTTCATCGGAAATATGACTATTATATTAGTTTATTCGATTTTGTGCGTTTGTCACTTCGTATCTTTTCACAAACAAGAAAATATGAATTTAGCACCTCTTCCATCTCCAGGCGACAATACAACTGTCGAAGGTTCACAAGGATGGGGGTTCCTTTACGTCCCATTGTGAACAACATTGGTGCCCCGACATACTAACTTGCAAAGTACTAAAGGATTTGATTAGCCATTACGTGGGGAAGTGCTCACATCACATTCGCAGCTTGCGGATTTTTTGGACGCCTTTACAATTTCAAGCTTAAGGATCCGGACATCCTTGTGAATTTAGATGTTGTATCTCGTTTTACCAGAGAATCTTCACAAGAATACTTACAATTTATTGGCCAGAAATTTGACACAGAGGCGACCAACCTTTCTTCGCGACTATACCTACTACCAGCAGGCGGAAGGAGTAGCCATGGGGAGTCCGCTTTCACCAGTTGACGCCAATACGCACCTGGGATGTTTCGAGGAGGAAGCCCTAGAATCAGCACAGTGCAAATATACCTCTTTCTTCCGGTATGTAGATGACACTTTGCTCATAGGGTCACATGGAACTGAGATGTGTGAGGAACTCGTTCAGCATGTCTCTTCCATGTGACAAGCTGAACGAGTTCCACACACACCTCAATTCCATACACCAGAACACTAAATCCACAGTGGAGTGGAAGTAGAGATGGATAAAGTGCGCTCCTTTCTGGACTTCCTGGTTAGAAGAAGAGCTGACGGCACTTTGGCAGCAGCGTGTACCGGAAGAAGCCGTACACCGACCTATACTTACGTGCTGACAGCTGCCACTACATGGCTCAAATCCAAGAATGACAGGCACTTTGCAACTGACTACTAGCACCCGTATCCCGCACCTGTTCATGAACGTGCCACACACCCTCAAACACTAAGAACGGCTAAACATCCCCTCAAATAGAGGTCCAACATTCATTAAGGAGAACTTTGGCTTGCTGTTGCGTCTCTATTAACACGTCCTACCTTTTCTCCATCTCTGAACACCCTAGACTCTTTCCCATAGCACATTAGTCCGTCCGCCACCCCCCCCCCCCCTCCCTCCCGCCCTGCTAGACTTAAGGCATTATCAGCGATGTTAACCCCACATGTCAGTCCTAGCTCACCCTACTCCTTGTAGCTTACATGAAGCCACGACCAATCTAAGCTACCATGTTACAATAGTATCCGCCACCCAACAAATACGAGTAAATTAAATCTTCCCCAGAAATACATCTGACATCTATAAAATTTACTGCGACCCTACAACATTTTTTTTTTTTTAAAAAAAAAAAAAACCTCTCACCCAATATTCCACAATAATCATCTCCATAAAACAGAAACAAGCCTCTCCAACATGATGCCCAGAATTCACCATTAGTTTACCCCTGTATGTATAATTAAATTACTTTTATTTTCCTTAAGTACAGGCTGCACAGCGAGAACTTGACCACAGTTAGACCCACGACCTCCAGGACAGATGTAAATGAATAAATAAATTTAAAGGAACGCGCTTTCGTGACGAGACTGGATTTGTTCTCATGTGCTGCCTCATAGTGAACAGTTCATATGAACGATCATAACGTGAACCAGCAGTCCTGTTGCGATTCTGACTTTGGAAACACACAGGAAAATACACCTGCATTGTCTGTAGCGATAGACTGTGGGTCAGTTTCATGAGACACATGGTGCTTGCATTGCGTTATTCAGGGAGCACCAAATGTCATACATAGAAAGTAATACCATTTTATACCCTTTTTAAACTGTTTGATACCACACACATTGCAGTATAGTTAAATCTCACTAATCTGTTTAAGGGAACGGAGTAAAAAGTTCTTGTTATCGGGAGATACGAAGAACAGTATCTATATACTTGTAGAGCACTCATGTGTACCTGTAGTATTCGTCAATTAAATTTTGTCTCGACGTGCCCTCTCAAAATGCCATGGCATCAGAAAATCCTCCTGAAAAGATGGGAGGTTCAGCGGTGATTAATTTACCGTTGAAACGTCTCGAGACTCACTATCAATTGACACGGAGCACTAGCCCAGAGCAGGACACAGTGCGCTGTACCAGCGTGGGTAAGCAACTAGTTCAGTAGCGAAAGGGGTTTTACCTTAGTCACAGCTCGTCATCACAATTTTAATAAGCCAAAGAGTACAGTGTTTTTGCTCACGAGGCATAGTCAAAGTCTCAGGCAGGTGCATATCTGCTACCCTGGAACACATGGAAATCCTCGAGCCACGCTACTGTCGCACGTCGCTACAGGCGGCTCAAAAATGGTTCAAATGGCTGAGCACTATAGGACTTAACTTCTGAGGTCATCAGTCCCCTGGAACTTAGAACTACTTAAGCCTAACTAACCTAAGGACATCACACGTCCATGCCCGTGGCAGGATTCGAACCTGCGACCGTAGCGCCTATAACCGCTCGGCCACTCCGGCCGGCTTGCTAGAGGAAGCAAAACGCGGTGCCTCATCATCGTTGATACGTTAGCCATGGCATGATTCGTTCTCAGCATCAACGGAAATACGCTAACGGCTACTACACTGAAGCGACAAAGAAACTGATACAACCACTCGTATTCAAATACAGATATGTAAACAGGCAGAATACAGCGCTGCGACTGGCAACGCTTACATAAGCCAACAAGTGTCCACTGCAGCTGTTAGAGCGGTTATTGCAACCAAAATGGCAGGTTATCAAGATTTAAGTGAGTTTGAATATGGTATTATAGTCGGTGCACGAGCGATGAGACAAAGCATCTCCGAGGTAGCAATGAAGTGGGGCTTTTCCCGTACGACCATTTAATGAGTGTACCGCAAATATCAGGAACCCTGTAAAACACTGTCCCACGTCGCTGCGGCCGGAAAATATCCGGAAATAACGGGACCAACAACGACTGAAGAGAATCGTTCAACTTGCCAGAAGTGCAGCCGTTCCGCAAATCGCTGCAGATTTCAGTGATGGGCCACCAACAAGTATCAGCGTGCGAACCATTCAACGAAACATCATCGATGTGGGCTTTCGGAGCCGAAGGCTCACTCGTGTACCATTGATCACTGCACGACACAAAGCCTTACGCCTCGCCTGGGCCCGTCAACACCGACATTGGACTGTTGACGGCTGGAAACATGTGTGGTAGAACGAGTCTCGTTTCAGATTGTATCGAGCTGATGGACGTGTACGGGTATGATGGCAACCTCATGAATCCATGGAACCTGCATGTCAGCAGGGGACTGTTCATTACGATAGAGGCTCTGTAACGGTGTGGAGCGAGTGCAGTTGGAGTGATATGGGATCCCTGATACATCTAGATACGATTCTGACAGACGACACGAACGTAAGCATCCTGTCTGATCACCTGCACCCATTCGTGTCCATTGTGCATTACGACGGAATTGGGCAATTCCACCAGAAGAATACGACGTCTCATATGTCCAAAATTGCTACAGAGTGGCTCCAGGAACACTCTGAGTTTAAACATTTCTACTGGCCACCAAACTCCCTAGTCATGAACATTACTGAGCACATGTGGGATACCTTGCGATGCGCTGTTCAGAAGAGATCTCCACTCCCTCGCACTCTTACGGATTTATGGACAGCCCTGCAGGATTCATGGTGTCAACTACTTCAGACTTAGTCGAGTCGATTGACGTCGTTTTTAATGGGGGCTGTATACGACATTAGGCACGTGTACTAGTGGTGTAGAACACATCGTAGGAATCACTAAGGCTACTAGCAGCAGGAAGCAGCGTTGATTACGTCAGAGTGAACCCAACCAGCGCTCAGCTGCTTGCAAATGGCATAACGTATTGTCCTGCAAAACCAAAGTTGTTCACGGCAGTGTGAAGTTTTATTAGTGACTAGTCATGAGTTCAGAGTCACGTCGTATTTATCAGCGTATTGAGGGATTTTTTTAGAGTAAGTTTTTAAATGAATACTCACGGCTTGCTGAGCGATCGTTATAGTAACCACAGCAAACAACTAAGTAAGTTGAGATTCGTCTATTTCCTAAACACAATGAGACGAAACGAAAATGAATAAATGCTTGTATACGTGCAGATTTGTTTTGAGTTGAAAATGCTCATATCTGATCAATACATTTCACTGGTTCGATTTTTGAAAGGGATTTGAAAAGTAAATTGTTGAATATTGCTTCGAAACGTAAGATGAAGACTGTTGCTGCTCTATTTCTAGATCTACCATCCTCCGGTGCTGATTTGGGACGTAGTGATGAGCCTAACAATGAGAGAAATATTCAGGCACAGAAACGAATGGTTCAAATGGCTCAGAGCACTATGGGACTTAACATCTATGGTCATCAGTCCCCTAGAACTTAGAACTACTTAAACCTAACTAACCTAAGGACGTCACACAACACTCAGTCATCACGAGGCAGAGAAAATCTCTGACCCCGCCGGGAATCGAACCCGGGAACCCGGGCGTGGGAAGCGAGAATGCTACCGCGTGACCACGAGCTGCCGACACAGAAACGAAGCTACCATAAAGAAGTAGAAGATACTTATCAGGTAAATATACTACCAACTAATGAAGAAATTACTACTAGACAAAACATGAACCGTGAAAACAAACACTGCTGTAAATTCGACAGTTAGTGCTTACACCAACAATTTAAAACTATGGAAACAGAAATAAGAGACCTTATTCAAAACAATGCAGATTTGCGGAATTGTCTCTCTCGGTTTAGGACTGAGTTACATGAAATTAAACATGTTCTAAAAGCTATTGAGTGTTATTTTTCTGACTTTCAACAACAAGTGGTTGTGAGAGGACAAAATACTAACAGGTCATCCGAAGATATTGAAAAGGCAGAGACTTTACGTTGCATATCTTATAATGTTATCTTTTGTCAGAGCCGTATTGAAATACCCTCTTCCTAGTGAAGTTACTACTAAAAAGAAGACTGGCAATTTAGCTTTCCACCAGCTTTTATTGATTAAAGCCTTAGTGTTTTTAAAACTAAGTTGGTAAAAAATTTGAAAATAAACGTAGTTCGGAGACTTTAAAGCTACATCTCACCGACCATAAAAAATAGTCTAACTAATATAAAGCCCAGTGACAATAACAGTAACAACAGTACCTGGAAAATCTCTATCACATTCATACCTGTGCGTATGAGTCAGACATGAGTGCGCCTTGTGCCTGTGCGCTGATCTCCAGAACATTATGACCACCGACCTAATATCGACAGAAACTCGTCCAGGCGATAGCAGCGTCACCTGGCGAGGAATGACCGCTGGTCAGACACACGCATCGTGCATATAGTATAAGTGAGCGTGCTGTACGTGAGTGGAATGGGGAAGGCGGGCGATCTATCCGAGTTTGACTGAGGGCGGATTGTTGTGGGCCGAAGGCTCGGCACGAGGCTGGGCAGCGTACAGATGGCGTTACTGTGGCGGAACTAACATCAGAATTTAATGCTGGGCAGAGTGCAAGTGTGTCTGAACAAACAGTGCACTGAACTCTCCAAATGATGAGCCTCAGCAGCCAGCGACCCATGCATGTACCAATATTAACACCGCGACATCGGCAACTACGACTGAAAAGGGCACGTGACCATCGGCACTTGATGTTAGAGCGGTGGCAGAGCGTTGCGTGGTCTGATGAATCTCGATACCTTCTTCATCCTGCCGACGGGAGGGTGCGAATTCGTCGCCTTACAAGGGAACAGCTCCTTGACACCAGTACTGAGGGACGGAGACAAGCTGGCGGGGACTCTACATCTACATCTACATTCAAACTCCGCAAGCCACCCAACGGTGTGTGGCGGAGGGCACTTTACGTGCCACTGTCATTACCTGCCTTTTCTGTTCCAGTCGCGTATGGTTCGCGGGAAGAACGACTGTCTGAAAGCCTCCGAGCGCGCTCGAATCTCTCTAATTTTACATTCGTGATCTCCACGTGAGGTATAAGTAGGGGGAGGCAGTATATTCGATACCTCATCCAGAAACGCACCCTCTCGAAACCTGGCGAGCAAGCTACACCGCGATGCAGAGCGCCTCTCTTGCAGAGTCTGCCACTTGAGTTTGCTAAATATCTCCGTAACGATATCACGGTTACCAAATAACCCTGTGGCGAAACGCGCCGCTCTTCTTTGGATCTTCTCTATCTCCCCCGTCAACCCGATCTGGTATGGATCCCACACTGATAAGCAATACTCAAGTATAGGTCAAACAAGTGTTTTGTAAGCCACCTCCTTTTTTGATGGACTACATTTTCTAAGGACTCTCCCAATGAATCTCAACCTGGTACCTGCCTTACCAACAATTAATTTTATTTGATCATTCCACTTCAAATCATTCTGCACACATACTCCCAGATATGTTACAGAAGTAACTGCTACCAGTGTTTGTTCCGCTATCATATAATCATACAATAAAGGATCCTTCTTTCTATGTATTCTCAATACATTACATTTGTCTATGGTAAGGGTCAGTTGCCAGTCCCTACACCAAGTGCCTATCCGCTGCCGATCTTCCTGCATTTCGCTACAATTTTCTAATGCTGCAACTTCTCTGTATACTACAGAATCATCCGCGAAAAGCCGCATGGAACTTCCGACACTATCTACTAGGTCATTTATATATATTGTGAAAAGCAATAGTCCCATAACACTCCCCTGTGGCACGCCAGAGGTTACGTTAACGCCTGTAGACGTCTCTCCATTGAGAACAACATGCTGTGTTCTGTTTGCTAAAAACTCTTCAATCCAGCCACAAAGCTGGTCTGATATTCCGTAGGCTCTTACTTTGTTTATCAGGCGACAGTGCGGAACTGTATCGAACGTCTTCCGGAAGTATAGGAAAATAGCATCTACCTGCTATTTTTATGTTCTGAGGAGCATTCTCGTGGGCATCCAAGGGTGGAGCTCGGGCAAGGCACCATGACAGCCACGTAGTATCGCACACTGGTTCCAGACCATGTACACTCCCTCACGACGATCATGTTTCCCGACGGCAGTGGCATTTTTCAACAGAATAATGCGTCATGTGACAAGGCCAGGAATGTGACGGTGTTGTTCGAGGAGCACTATGGCTGCTCGTTCCCCCAGATCTGAACCCGATCGAACACACCTGGAATGTGGTTGAACATTGCATCAGAGCTCATCGCCCTCCCCAGAATTTACGGCAATTAAGTGACTTGTATGTGCAGATGTGGTGCCAACTCCCTCCCGCTATGTACGAAGGCCTCACTATTAGTTAGATAATTAGTTCCGTGCCACGACGCGTCGCTGCTGTTATCCGTGCCATGGGTAGACATACTGGTACTAGGCAGGTGGTCATAACGTTCTCACTGATCAGTGTAAGCTTCAATGCAGTGCGGCGAGCGGAGGGTTCACGGTGACGTCACAGCTACCATGCACTCTAGTATCCGTGTTTACGGCTGTGTTAGACAAATCCTGATAACTTTTATAGCCGTTTGGATTGAGCTGAGACACCTGCAACATTATCGCATGAGGCTCCAATTTATCAGTGGGCCGCGTCACTCAGTTTGGCATGCTGTGTGTGTAGTGTGGCTTGGAGATTTCAGAAGGTGCCAGGATAGCAGACATGCAAAAACAAAAAGGACTTACATAACTCCAATTTTTAGAGGTGGTGATTAGGACTTTACGAGTACCCTTTGTACCCATACGAAAACGTTAATGGAAGCAAAATGATATCTTACGCAGGGAGATTCGGTTGCCACTAACGACATTGCTTTATGAAACCCACAATGGTATATTCGACCTTCAAAAACCACCCAACAGATTTTCATGTTCTCTCGCTCTCTGTGCGCGAACTATTAGTCAGGACCTTATTGTAGAAAATATAATGTAGTTAAATTTCGAACTGGGATACTTTGTCGCTAGAAGCCGTACTTTCAAGAAAAACTTACATCACACTGCCTCCTACCACTGCACAAAGATTTGCGTCTCCATGAATTATTTCCCATATTCGACCTTTCTTGGTCTTCACTGACTGGGCCTGTTTCGCCACTGAATTAGTCGAGCACCTACAGATTGTAAAACTGACGTTTATGTAAATTTTACCCAACACTTTTGTGAATTCCAACAGCGTAAAACAATCACATCGTAGTATTCTTCAGGGCTGTGACTGCAAGGGTTAAATTTGGAGCGAACTGCTAACTTAATTGCATTTAGTGTAACATTACAAAAGTACCATCACAGGCACGTTTAAGTTAATAATAGCCACGAACAATATACTGGGAATTCTCAGGGGGCATCTGAGTCACCCTGCATGTCGCAGATTTGCCACCCTCACAGCTATATCAGCAGTAGATCAACCTGCGGAAGTACTCAGTATCATCACCGCATGTCACATTTCACTGAGTAAGCTCATGTTGATCATCCATGCGGACATCGTTGTTTACTGTTGACAGATCATGCTTTTGAAGGACAGGCAAATGGCGAAAAATGTCGGCAGGATTTTTTGACAAAATTTCTGAAGCTATATCACGCAAAAAGTCAAACGGTACGACGCGTTGCTAACTTCAAAACAAACATTGGCCAGTGCGGTCATTTTGTGATACAAAACTTGTCCTTCACACTCAATCCAGCGAGCCCTTCCTCTTATATCTCACGACGAGCTAACTACATGGCACATCCAGGAAGACTGTGAGGTGGTAGGAAAGGCGGAACAACTTCCCGGTAGTGTAGTTAATGTGACGAGTTCTTCAATCAGGACACCCACCACTCATTCGCCAGTGGAGGCAATGTGTCGTTTCGTGCGGTGAATATGTAGAGGTAACTCCGCGACGATAAGATTGGGCGTTTCTTCAGTCATGGCGATTACTTCTTACTGGTTCAGTAGTTCATATTCCATGTTAGATGCGCTTTTTTTGCACAATTCTACACGTACAAATAACAGGTCGAGTCCGAGTTATTTGAAACAGATTCTTTTATGCTCCTCCCAAATGCAAATACAGAGTAAGAGATTTTTTTCAGCTGCTCCAAAACACAAATGTAATGTCTCAATCACAGCGCCACATCGTTACGTCATGTGATCTCGTATTTTTTTGTTAGCAGACTGTGTGGCAGTTACTGAAGATTAGATATTTTTCTGTCGATTACTTGAAAAACTATTAGCCAGCAATCACACTTACTTAATTACATCAATCACAATCTGAAGTAGATCAGCTGATGCAGTGATTAGAGTGGCTTGTCGTTTACAGATACGGCGCTTGAGCTGTCGAAAACCTTCGCAGTATATATAGTTGCGTCATCTCTCGTCACTCCACTGCCTCAGCAGCTCCCGGGCAAAATGGAGCCCAGCGTGCTACTCCGCTTGGTCGCAGTTCTACACCTCTCTCTGTTAACATTCTCAGTAACTGTAAGCTGATTAGCGTGTCCTATTTATAACTGTTTTGTTTTCAGAACAGTAAATGTTTGATGGGTAGACGTGCATAACATATGCCTCAACCATTGCAGTGAAATGAAGAACATTTAATATTTAATAGTATTTAAATTGAAACATTAGCGGAGCTGTCACTGTAACTTATTATTATAACTATAAATCGAACAGAAAAATACTCCCGACGGAGCACAAAAGAGGCAAATATGTTCTTTTTTTAAAAAAACTTTGACAGACAAGGTGGTAAGCAGCAGCCTCAATTCTCATTCAGACTTCCAATCCAAAAATTGTGACACGCGAACGTATTCTCTCTGTTTTAACACAAGACCTTTCAACCAGTCTCCATTTGTAACTAAGCCTTCATAGTCAGCATCTCCATCTCATAGTCACTGTATGTATCTCTCTGCCACTGTCTCCTTTATCTCCCGTTGATTTACAGTATCTCCCACTGCCACTGTCTGTTCTCACTTACAATGTCTCCTTTTGCCTTTCTTTCCCCTCTGTCTCCACAATGCTCCCCATATTAGATCCAAACTGCGCCCTCCCCTACACTTTCATGTTAAGGTTCACAGGCCTGAGAGAATCCAAACCCCACAAGTCTATGAACGGTCTGCACTCATCTGTATTTTTCATTTAACTGTCTTCCCACAGCCTCTATCTCCATCCACTCTCTTTCACTTTTACTGCCACTGTCGTTCACTGCCAGACACTATCTCCTCTCTCTTTGGCTCCCTCTTCTTCATCCGTCTCTATTTCATTGCTACTTTCTCTGTCCCGCTTCACTGTCTCCTCTCTCTTTCTCTCCCACTGTGACTATCTCCTCTTCGATCAACACTCGTTCGGCACAAAAAGGTGCAGATATGTTCACATGGCAAAATGTTTGATGCGAAAGGCGGAGTGGAGATACAATCAGCTGGTTCCCCACTTTTCTGTCAGAACCTTTTAAGCAGGAACATATTCGCCTTTATTGTGCTCCGACAGGAGCATTTTTTCTGAGTATCCCTCCTTTTCCTTGTAATAGAGTGTGGTGCTTGTATAAAAGGACTTATAAAGGTCAGTAAAATTTTGACAGCTTATTTCTATACTTCGACGCATTTATGTACGTTGGCACATATAAACAACAAATAAGTACAATATAAAACTTCCTGGCACATTAAAACTGTGTGCCCAACCGAGACTTGAACTCGGGACCTTTGCCTTTTGTGGGCAAGTGCTCTACCAACTGAGCTATCGAAGCACGACTCACGTCCGGTACTCACAGCTTTACTTCTGCCAGTATCCGTCTCCTACCTTCCAAACTTTACAGAAGCTCTTCTACGAACCTTGCAGAACTAGCACTCCTGAAAGAAAGGATACTGCGGAGACATGGCTTAGCCACAGCCTGGGAGATGTTTCCAGAATGAGATTTTCACTCTGCAGCTCTTCAAGTACAATATAAGATTAACACAAAATCGTTTGCTGTAAATTTTATGGATACAGTGCTCATCGATCGTAATTCATCTAAAACGCCCAACTTATGATTTGTATCTTACAAGATTAAAGATTTTGTTAGAATACATTATTGGATTTGCGACCTTTCCAGTTTTAGAATACTTTTAGCAGTCATTTTAAGTTCTTTTCAGTCATGTTAAGACTCTTTTTAGCCATTTATTTTTTCGTCACTGCAGTACCACTCTGGACACGTTTGTATTGGCGTGAAGTGGTCTTCATACAGACAGTGTGTCATTAAGCTTTACTGGTGAAAAAAATGTTGACTAAAAACATAGCTTGGCCTCACAATTAATACTTTCGTTGCCTAAAAAATCACGGTTCTTCGATGTATTTTGATAACGGATACAGATTATCGAAAACGGGAAAATGCGTTTCTAGGTAAATGTTTAATGAATGTACAGTTAAAAGTTGAGCCACTTTACAATATTTACATATTTACGGCCCATGGTGGCTCAAATGGTTCAAATGGCTCTGAGCACTATGGGACTTAACATCTGAGGTCATCAGTCCCCTAGAACTTAGAACTACCTAAACCTAACTAACCTAAGGACACCACACACATCCATGCCCGAGGCAGGATTCGAACCTGCGGCCGTAGTGGTCGCACGGTTCCAGACTGAAGCGCATAGAACCGCTCGGCCACACCGGCCGGCGGCCCATGGTGCAAAAACAGCTAGAAATCGGTTTTTGCAGTTTTGTGCATACATATTATAACTTTGGACCTCTGGGTTTCGGTAACGGATAAGGATAACGAAAGAAGTTGCGAAGTTCCCCAAAAACATCATCTTAAGAACGCATGGTGAAAACTTCGACAGTCTGCCACGAATAGAAATTATACACGTGGCTAAACCCACAATGGTACTTTTCATACCTAAAAACCATTGTCTTTCATTGTTCCCTCAGGAATCGCCCACAGACTAATGGTGCTTTTATAAGACAGCTGAGAGCTCCAGACTACACCTAATGCAAAAAAATAAAAAAAAAGTTGCTCAATTTGCCTGGGCTGCAAGAAGTGTGTAACGTTTAAATTTTGACTCTGTACTGTAGGATAGTTACAGTATTCCCGCTTTTCTGACAGATATACAAATGGTCACTAGGGCAGGAGTTATCCAATACACTCCACCCCATAACCTTGGGATCTATAGAATGCGAGACATAACCCCTTAAAGAATTGTACTTTCGCCCGTGACTTTTTGGGACGTACTGGTACCATGCACTGTTGTGCAGAGACCTGTGACAAAAGAAACGAACAGACTTGAAAAACATACAGGCGAAAGCTAAAAGTTTGAATCTGAGTAAATTACTTGTTATAAATTTTTTATAAGAGCTTTCTCTGGATGATTCAATACCAACTGATTGTATGTTGAAATGAACATTATTTAGATGACTACTATAATCTCATTTGTTGTGATCTTTCTTACTCGCAATATTACCTTACAACTTTCCTTAACGAGTTATTCACAAAGATTGCAAAAGTGAAACACAGCAGATAACATTAACATTCTCAGATTTAGTTTGTGTTCCATTCCTGAGCGACCTCACGGGGAACCTCCCTTTGGTTTGTTTTCTCATATTTTCTTTCTAGTCTTTAAAATGGAGAGATGCACGACTTTAAATAAAGCTCGAAACGCAGCAGAAATCAAAAGTGCGGGCAAACACTAGCTCCCAGTTATCGACGATCTGCCACGAACATAAATTGCAGAAGTGGCAATCCCCATAGTTAGTACTTTGTACCCTAACATCATGAACAAATTGTTCTTTTATAAGCCACCTGAGGTCCACATTAGACCACACCTAAATCAAGGTAACCGAACAATAAATCAATCACCAAGGCTACGTGAATACTTCTACAGATAAGCAGTTGTTAGTATCCCACTTAGTTCCAGTGTGATGGACATAGAGGAATAATAGGCGAAGTTTGACCGGCTTGCAAATCATGCTGTGCAGAAGTATGTGCCGAGTAAGTGGGTTAGGGACGTAAAAGACTCATCGTGGTTTAATAATAAAATCAGAAAATGCTGAGGAAGCAAAGGCTGTTGCACTATAGAAAGAGAAAGCGCGTAATGACGAAATGCTATCGTTACTAGGGATTCGTGAGTCTGGGAAAAGATCTACGCGCGAACCATACAATTACTACTATCATTCCTTAGTACAAAATCATGTCCAGAATCCGGGAAAATTTTGGTCTTACGTAAAATCATTTGCTATTAAGCAAAATCACTAAGCGGGTCTAAGGCTTCTATCCAGTCAGTTCCTGACCAGTCTGGTGTGGCAATAGAAGACAGCAAAAGGAAAACCGAAGTTTTAAATTTCGTGTTTAAGAAATAGTCCACGCAGGAGAATCGTACAAACATGTCATCGTTTGTCCATCGCACAGACTCCCTTGTGGAATGCATATTAATAGGCATCTCCGGTGCAGAGGACAACTGAAAGCGTTGTAAAGAAATGAGTCGTCTGGTCCGGATCCAATCCCTGTTCGGTTTTGGCTGGTTGGTTGGTTGGTTGATTGATTGATTGATCTGAGAGACAGAATCAGACAGCGAGGTCATCGGTCCCATCGGATTGGGGAGGGATGGGAAAGGAAAGGAAGTCTGCGATTTAGGGAAATCACGGAAAAGCTTAATCAGGATGGCCGGACGCGGGTTAGAACCGTCGTCCTCCCGCATGTGAGTCCAGTGTGCTAACCACTGCGCCATCTCGTTCTGTTTAGGGTTTAGTAAGAGAATTTCGCTCTGCGCCAAGTCCCGAGCGATTTGAACAAAGTGCAGGTGACTCTTTTATGAAAGAAGGGTAACGCACGAACTCGCACAATTACAGACCAATACCCCAAACATCGGTTTCCTGCAGAATTCTTGAACACATTAGCAGTTCGAATTTAACAAATTTCCTTGAGAGGGAAAAGATCCTATCTACAAATCGCATGGTTTTAGAAAACATTGCTCGTTTGAAACTCAGCTTGCCCTTTCTCACATGATATACTGCGAACTTTGGATGAGAGGCAACATGCAGATTCTGTATTCCTAGGTATCGGAAAAGCATTTGACTCGGGCCCCACTGCAGACAGTTAACAAATACACGAATATACAAAGTAGGTTACCAGCTATATAAGTGGCTCAAGGACCTCTTAAGTAACAGAAAACAGTGCGATGTCCTCGATGGCGAGTGTCATCAGAGACAAGCATGTAGTCATGTGTGCCCCAGGGAAGTGTGATAGAACAGCTGTCTCTTTCCATGTATATAAATGCTCCGGAGGACAGGGTGGGCACCAACCTGCGGCTGTTTGCTGATGATGCCGGTAAGGTGTCGTCGTTGAATGACTATGAGGACACAAGATGACTTACACATAATTTCTGGTTCCTGTGATAATTGGCAGCTAACGCTAAATGTAGAAAAATTTAAGTTAATGTAGGTGAGCAAGAAAAAAAATCCACGATGTTCGAATACAGAATTAGTGGTGTACTCCTTGATAGGGTCACGGCGATTAAATATCTGGGCGTAACGTTGTAAAGCCATATCAAATGAAACGAGCGTGTAAGGATGTAGTAGAGAAGGCGAGTGGTCTAATTCGGTTTATTGGGAGAACTTTAGGAAAGATTGGTTCACCTGTAAAGGAAACAACATATAGAATGATGGTGTGACGTATTCTTGAATACTGCTCGAGTGTTTGGGATCCGTACCAAGTCATCGAAGCAAGTGAGAGGCGGGCTTCTAGATTTGTTACCAGTAGGTTCGAACAAAACGTATTACGGAGATGCTACGAGAACTAAAACGGGAGTCCCTGGAGGAGAGGGGACGTTCTTTTGGAGGAACAAGGAACACAGCTGAGAAAATTTAGAAAAACAGCATCTGAAGCTGACTTCGGAATGATTATACTGTCACCAGCCACCATTATTCGTAAGGACCACAATACGAGAAATCAGAGCTCATACAGGGGCGCACAGATAGTAGATAGTCGTTTTTCTCTCGCTCTATTTGCACGTGGAACAGGAAAAAATGGCTAGCAGTGGTACAAGATACCCTCCGCCAAGCTCCGTACGGTGGCTTGCGGAGTACGTATGGAGATGTAGATGTAGAAATTATAGCTGTTCTCTTCCTTTCTGGAATGTATTCACGTTGTCTGTTTTCCTTTCTGGAATGTAATTCGACAGCTTTTTGTTAGTGAATATAGACCCTTATTCTTTTTCGTTTTCTGAATGCTGTTAAATTAATGATATCATGGATCCGATGGCACAGATTATTATCTACTGTTTAGGTTGTGTAGTAGGTATTAAGCTAAAATTTCGTAGTTTACTATGTTTGTTTCTTAACCTTGTAATTACGAGTACATTATTTTAATATTTACGTTTTCATCTTGTGATCACAGGCCGAGGAGTATGTGACAGTGGACACACAGGAAGGCACCATCAGAGGGAGGCTGGCAGAGACGTACACGGGCAAACCCATGTTCAGGTTTGAGGGTATCCCGTATGCAGAACCGCCCAAATGGGATCTTCGTTTCCAGGTAAATCACTCACACCAGTCATTTTCAGTCAAACTGTCGAAAACGAACAATAGACACTTACGAATTTCAAAACAAGAAGAAGAATACCTGTTTACAGCAGTGGTGTCTTAGAAACTTTTGATTTCAAATCTCTGTCCCGCTCTTCAGATTTATGTTTTCCATGGTTTCCCTAAATTCCTGGGGGGAAAAAAACACATTGTTTCTGTAACGACAAACAGCTGATTTCGTTCCCCTAGGTAATGAAATTGAGCTACTGTAATTAAACTAATACAGAATAAAACTGGTAAATGAAAGCCTGGTACTATGTACGTGACGCCCAAATGGAAGTAAATATTATTGTAAATATATATATTTGGTGACGGGTCGGCTTTCAGCTTCTTAGGCCGTCTTCGGATGACACCTGAATGTCGCAAACACAGGTAAAATGACGTGCGCATCACATGGATATTACTTACACAGAAAATGCGAAAATGACATGCCTAGTGTTTACTTAGGCAAACGATACATTTTTTAACATGCAGAAACAGTGACAGTAAATAAAAGAGGAAAAACAGTTTGTGTGTAGATACATGTAACAATTGACGAAAAATAAAGCCGAAGTTACAATTTTTCATCTAGCTTTAGTAACTAAAACTTAATTTAACAGAAGGAAAACGGAAATTGAGTTCCGTTTTTTGATACGACGTTGGCATTCTGTGTCATTTGTTTGTTTGTTTCGCGTATTTCCACGAAGGTACTCTTTCTTACCTTCTACGTCATTGAATCGTCTTCGCTTAAACGTTGGTTAACAAATAATGTGTAACAGCAAGTTAACATGTGGTCTGGCGAGTTTATGATTCAGTAGTAAACTGGAGAATAGAGCACTAAAGAGCTGCATTTTGCAAGGAATAGTTCCGGGAGTATCTTTCACTTTTATTGAAATTTTCAGGTATCAGAAATTAACATGGAGAGTGACCGGTTCAACTACTGAACAGCCATGATCATGACTAAAATACAGAAAAGGCAGAGTGCAAATACTTAAGTATGAAATAAGAGAGTGCTTACGTATTAGAGGAAACATACTCATTAAGCTAGTTGCCGAGTAAAGTGTCACAGCAGCAGTGGTCTCAAAATAAAACTGACACAACAGTGAAATAAATTCTTATTAATTGAGGACGCAGAAGAACGATCGGCTTGCATGTGCTATAAGAAGTAGATAAATATAAAATATAGGTCTTAAAGTATAATGACAGTATAACACATTATTTAAAAGTCAAATACAATTCATAAACTAAAATACTAAAATCGAAAAGATTTTGTTGTTAGCAGAAGAATTTCAATAAAGCATTTGTTCCATGAGTATCTATTATGTTATGACTTGCTGCACACTGAAATGGATGTATGTCTCGATAGGCATAAAGACCCTAACATGGTCTGAGGTCACAATTATATTGAGCAAATGGTGGCGTACTAACAGTGTCACAAACAGATTCATCCACTTGTCGAACGATGAACGGTTTTATACGTCCTCTAAGTTGTTTTCTTATGGCATGAACCATCATCGACGGAAACTGGCTGCTCAGAACATTTTTATCGCGGTAAGAAAAATAGCAACATCATAAGATAAAGCTTCTTTCAGAAACACTGCACCCACTGGCATAAAAAGGAAGTGAGCAGTATTGTGTAGTCAGCAGAGAAGCGGTAACAACAGTATGGCTTAGTGAGGAGAGCTCAGTGATTTTGAATGGTGGCCAGTCATTAGGTACCACCTGAGCAATAAATCCGTCAGGGGCATTTCAGCACTTCTAAAGCAGCCCAACCAAACTGTTGGGGATTTTGGGGGGAAATAAAAAAAAAAAACACGAAGACTAGTGGACCTCATGTACTGATAGATTATGGATAGGCATTTCATTGGAAGTGTCCCCCCTCAATACCAACGTCCAATCAGAAGTATTCAGAAATAATCCACATGATAATAAAGTGAAAGACTCAATGGAACCATGGGAATTTGTGTATGAGAACATTCTATCAGATTTTAGAGACAGTAAAAAGTGGGTTTGTAGATTGGGAAGCAGTTTATGTAATTATTGCATAGGATATCGCAGCACTCTCTGGATCTAAGGAATAGATGGTGAAGGATTGTATTTGCTTTCAGAGGAGAAATGGAAATATAGTCCAAATAATTGTGCTAATATTATGTTCCCATCTGGTCACTTAACTCATAGGAACGTGTGATGTACTGGCCAGCTGAACATATATCTTATTGTGCTCTCCCTGGGTGGAGACCGGCACCTCCTGGTAGCTGTTTTGACATGTCAGATATGATAGCATGGGTTTTCATGCATAGCAGTATGTAATTTTACTGCAAAATTGGGATTATTGCCAACCAATGTAACCCATGTAGCAAGGAGGTGCTTAATGTAACATGTGCATTTGAGTTCCTTGAATGTTCGTATGTATTTCCTGTTTCTTGTAATGTGGAGATACAACACACACATTTAAGATAAGTTTCCTTGATTATGGGTATCGCAAAGCATACAAAGCTCTGAGATCATGTTCCAAGAAATGTGGAAAAAGAAATATGATGCTTGTAGTGACAAGACAGGACTTGCTAACTAATGCTATGTAATTCCTTGGTTTGCGTGTTGGTGCTGGTTAAACATGTTTATTAAGGACGATGTTATAACCAGGAATAACACAATAACCTCTTCAGTCTGGTTCATTAAATCACAAATCACTTTTTAACAGTTATGTTAGCCAAGCGTCTACCCAGGCTCAGACTCAGAAGTAATGCATAATTAAAGTTTGGTTATACCAATGTCCCAATGTGCATGGTGGGGTGCAGGTCCCGCAATTATTCCCAAGTCCAGTGGAGTTCAGTCTCTCCGAGTGAAGTCGCAAGATTTCCGCCGAGCAGCCAGATAACCTCCAGTGGTGCGGCGAGTCATCCACAAGCAGCTGGAACACGGCGTTCTGCACTGACCGATGAGAACTGTCGTATAAGGCTTGCTAGTTAATGGAGCCGTCGGCTGGGGTCGCTGTTTTCCAGGGAAAACGAATCGCTGTGTTTCCTGGCGCAGCCAATTGCTGTATGTGCTGACAAACGCGCGCGCGAAGGCGGCCAGAGATGGTAGCCGCGAGCCACCCGGAGAAGTGCGGCCAGCGATGTGTTTCTCGGTCACGTAAGGGAGCGTGCGTGTGAAGACGGCCAGCGATGGAAGCCGCGGGCCACCTAGAGAAGTGGGGCCAGCGATGTATTTGGCGGCCGCGTACTGGAGCGCGTTGTTCGGTGTTTGTTAGAAGTGGTGTATACCACAATGTGTTTCACGGTTATTTTTACGTTCAAAATCCAAAATATATTAACAACGCTATGACACGTCATGGAGACAGCGCCAACAAAAGTCTCTGTCATGTGGCCATAGAAAGCTGGATCAAAGCTCGAACTTTCGCGACCTGTGTCGTAAATTGTTCCAACAGTTCGGGTCGTGTCGAAGCGCAGCACTACTAACAACAGGTATCGAATTATTTCAGACACTTGTTGATAGAATCGTAGCGGGTGAACATAGCTCGGACGAAATTGGAACAGATATGTTCAGGAAATTTGAATTAAAATTTTTGGAAGAAAAGCGATATCACTCCCTTCAAACCTTTTTGTAAAAATTTAAGGAATCATTGTTAGAGGATGACACTGAGCCAGTTCCGCTGCCTCTATCGTGTATTTCGCGTGGGGCAGTGAGGAGACAGGTCAAGGCGCACAGCCATGGATACAGACAGGCATCTTACCCGGACTCAATATGCGAATGACATGGGACAAAAATTCATGATATTATTACTGAGCACACCATTTACATGTGTGCAGCTGTAGTTGTAGATGCAATAATCAGGTTTCTCCAGGGACAGAGCACGCAACACAGTACAGTGCCTACCCAACATTCTTAGCGGCAACGTAACAGTCCGTAACAGTACGGTATTTTGCAAAGCTGTTCTCTAACAGAAGCCCATGGGTGAATTCGACTTCTGTTGTTTTCATCAGCATTCAACAGCTCTCATCCTGCCATCTACACAGATATTTTTGGCCAAGTTGTGAGCTGAGTTTTGCCAAACCCAGTACCATTACAATGCGTATCCACTTTTACCAACTGCAGAACTGTCTTCATCACATGTGCCTAAACGTTTCTCTCAACCTTCTCTTAAGAAGAGCAAAGAGAATATTTCTCAACCTGGCAAGAAGGACTGTGCTAATACCAAACAAATTTTATATTTTCTTATGAAGGTACGCATGTCACAAAAACAGGTAACAACTATGTCTATAGAATAATATCATTTATATAGCTATTAATGTAGTCACGCTGTGCTTTTCATTCAAAACGATACCCTGGGGCCGCATTCGACCACTAATGGTTTGTCACAAGAGTATTTCGTCTAAAGTCAGTACTGATAAAGAATCTAACGCTTGGTTGGTTACCGTTAAAAACTGAGCAATTGGTTTCATACGTGACCGTATTTCTCTGGAAGATGATCGAGATGAACCACGTCCCAAAACTGTGACCATAAATGAAAGCGTCACGAGAATGCCAAACCTCCTACTTGAGGTAAATTTTATGACATAACTGACGCTGCATGCAAATGAGATAAACTGCGCGATATTTTTTGCACAAAGAAATAATTTGGAAGAAATTTTGAGGATAACGGGAAAATTTTGAAGATAATGGATCCCAGATTTGATTGTTGTGGCTGAGTTTCGAGTGAGGTATCGAAGTCAGCAGCAATTAGGCATTGAAATAATCGAATGGCCAAAACTGAAAATTTGTGTCGGACTGGGACACAAAGAAGTTGGGATCCTATTATGCATTAGCACTGAGGGCAGTACAGCAAACTGCAGTATAACTATAAGCTTGACCGTTATGATATCCTCATTGCGGATGCACGATAGGGTCCGAACCTTTTGCGGAATACAGGAATCAATGCGACCAAATGAGATAAATCGACAGGGACGCTACTTGGTAGTGTGAGAGTTTGGGTCGAATGGAAAGCGTGCTCGAATAGCTCAGCGCGTAAAGTGGGAAATCCAGATAATCGACTACTTTATCTTCAGTGCAAGACAGTGATACCTGGGCACTTGAAGGTGAAGAAAGAAGACGTATCGCAGCATTCCAAGTTCGTTGTCTTAGTAGGATGGTCAAAATTTCGCGGAGGGCTAAGATGTCAAATGATGCAGATCTCCGAAGAACTGAGACATGACAGAGCTGAGAGAAGTGACTATAAAGACATCTGGGTGATGTAAATTTTGAGGCACGTAAGTCTCGTTCACACTGTAGTGGAAGGTTTGATAGGTGACGAAACTGCAAGGAGCAAACTCGGCTGAATACCTGTCAGCCAGATAATGCAGTATTTCAGCTGAGGAACGTTCATGGAATCGATCATGTTGCTTCTGACAGCTGTCACGAACGAATGCAAAGCTTCTGAATCCGCAGAAGAATCGCGCACTAGGAACGGAAGTTTTAAGTGTGACCTCGTAAGTTAATAAGAATAATTCATTCCGCTATTCCTATCCACGTCGCAGGCATTCGTAACCAAAAAACATCACAACCGACACTTAGGAGAAAAATGTCAATTTTACTTCGTGCGTATTGTCCTAATGACTTTAAACGCACACCGCTCTCCATCCGCTGCCCACCTCCCCGGCCCCTCTATCAACATTCTGCCATCCTCACCATCTCCCATCCTTGACAGAATTCTACTGGATGTTACTTGTTCAATAGGAACATTCAGTACACACACTGAGGTGACTAAAGTCGTGGGACGCCTCCTAATATCGTGTCGCACCTCCTTTTGCACGGCGTAGTGCAGCAACTCGACAACAAATCCTTGGAAATACCCTCCATAAATATTGAGTCCTTCTTGCTCTACAGCCGTACATAATTGAGAAAATGGTGCCGATGCAGGAGTTTTTGCACGAACTGACGTCCCGGTATGCACCATAAATGTTCGATCCGATTCATGTAGGGCGATCTAAGTGGTCAATTCACTCACTTGAATTGTCCAGAATTTTCTTCAATCGCGAACAGTTGTAGCCCAATGACGTGGCGCATTGTGGTCCATATAAATTTCATAGCTGTTTGGGAACATGAAGTCCATGAATGGCTGCAAACGGGTTCCAACTAGTACCCGAACACCCGCAAAGACATAGATTTTTCATATTAAGTGCATTTTGCTGCCACCTGCTGTCATGTACTCCGTATCAGCAACCTCAGTAGTCATTAAACCTCGTCAGAGAGCAGAATGGGACGCTCCACGGAACTCACGGGCTTCCAACGTGGTCATGTGATTGGGTGTCATACGTCTGTACGCGAGATTTCCACACTCCTAAACATCCCTAGGTCCAATGTTTCCGATGTGATAGTGAAGTGGAAACGTGAAGGGACACGTACAACGCATTAAGTCCATGAATGGCTACAACTAGCCGAACACAACCAGTCCATTCCCTGTAAACATAGCCCACACCATTACAGAGACACCACCAGCTTGTGCAGTACCTTGTTGACAACTTGGGTCCATGACTTCGCGGGATCTCTGCCATACTCGAACATAACCATCAGTTTTGGCCAACTGAAATTTGACCCATCTGATTAACCCACGACTTTCTAGTCGTCTTGGAGTCCAGGAGAGGCCAGGAGAGCCACTGCAGACGATGCCGTGCTGTTAGAAATAGCTCTCCCGTCGGTCTGCTGCCATAACTCATTAACGCCAAATTTCCCTGCACTATCCTAACGGACACGTTCGGCGTTCTTCGCACACTGTGGTTATTTCACCCAGTGTCGTTTATCTGTTAGCACTGACAACCCTATGCAAACGCCGCTGCTCCCGGTCGTTACGTGAAGGCCGTCGGCCACTGTGTTGTCCAGGGCGGTCTGTAATGCCTCAAATCTGGTATTCTCGGCATACTCTTGACACTGTGGATCTCGAAATATAGAATCCCCTAACGATTTCTGAAATGGAATTTCCCACGCACCTACCCGTAGCTCAAACGACAATTCTGCGCTTAAAGTATGTTAATTCCCATAGTGCGGTAATAGTCAATTGGGAAACCTTTCCATACGAATCACCTAAGTACAAATGACAGCTTTGCCAGTACACAGCCCTTTGATACACTATGTGATCAAACGTATCCGGACACCTGGCTGAAAAAGACTTACAAATTCGTGGCGCCCTTCATCGGTAATGCTGGAATTCAATATGGTTTCAGCCCACCCTTATCCTTGATGACAGCTTCCACTCTAGCAGGCATACGGTCAATCAGGTGCTGGAAGGTTTCTTCGGGACTGGCAGCCCATTCTTCGCGGAGTGCTGCACTGAGGAGAGGTATCATTGTCGGACTGCCTCCGAATTTTACTGTTGCCACTACACACGCTGGCAGATGACGTTCACGGGCACTCGCCATACCCACACGCTGCCATCGAATCGCCACATTGTGTACCGTGATTCGGCACTCGACACAACGTTTTTCTACTGTTCAATCGTTCAATTTTTATTCTCCTTACACCAAGCGAGGCGTCGTTTGTTATTTACCGGCGTGATGTGCGGCTTTTGACCAGCCGCTCGACGGTGAAATCCAAGTTTTCTGACCTCCCGCCTAACTGTCACAGGACTTGCAGTGGATCCTGATGCAGTTTGGAATTCCTGTGTGATGTTCTGGATAGATGTCTGCCTATTACACATTACGACCCTCTTCAACTGTCGGCGGTCTCTGTCAGTCAACAGACAAGATCGTCCTGTACGCTTTTGTGCTGTACGTCTCGCTTCTGGGACACGCACTTCCCTCCAATATTTAAACAATTAAATATTATGAGTTTAGATTAACAAATGCGGAGATAGTAAATCGCGGGAACAACTGAAATAGTGCATCGCTTCGCTGCAATTTGCATTTATTGTAACACTTGATAAGAGACCGAGAAAATGTCGCGTGTTACACTTGACAGATAATAGCACTAGAACAATAACAAACAGCTGATTGAGTTTTTTGCACTTTAGTTAAAGTTCAACGGGGAACCCACAAAGTTCTTCCATAAATGTAAATACGCGCGTAAGCGCGTTAAAAAAACCGGTTATGAAACAGTCACTTATAACATCAAGGTAGGCACACTCCATGTAAAGACTGAATAATTAGCAAGTTTACACATTGACTAGAACGTCAAGATGAATATCAGGGAAGTGCACCGTCCACAACACCTTACGCCGACAGTTAACCTCCAATAAGTTCTTTTCTTTAGAATATGACATTAACTACAGCTCAACAATAATAAAACTTCTAGATTCCACCCATAAATATATATATACGAGCATGAGCACAATTAAAAACAGGTGGAAAAACAATAAATTGAAAATTGACATATCTATACTCAAAGGTGTAGCAATCCATCTAAACACACCAAAAATGGCAACTTAATGTCTGCCTAGAGCAACAAATTAAGAATAGCACGCTAATAGAGTGACTAGAATAAAGGAATAAACATATACACGGCTTCTGACGGCCGACAAGCTGTGTTGGGCTATTGAGCAGCGATTAATTTAAAATAGCCACAACATACGTTACACAGGTTAGCGGCGTACTTAAAGACAAGCATCGAGCAAGGACCATGGTCAGAAGGTAATCAAAACTAGAATAAGTGCCTTTCACGGCAGACGTGCCAGCACATCCGCTCATATCCCAGAATCAACTACCGCAACATAAATCATTGACACATTTCAGATAATATTTTAAAACAACATATTTAAATACCTTTCTTTACCAGAAGCCTTAATTAGTCAACAGGTTAGGCTCTGTTACTGAAGGCACGCAAATGAGGTAGCAAATTAAGGTCTACAATTCTACTTTGCCATTTAACACGCGTCGTGACGAGGAAGAATCCAGCTAATTAATTGAACGTCACTACCTGGATCCAGTATTTGACGATGCGCTCAAAATCAAAAGACAAGGCGAGAGTCAAGTTTACACTCGCAAACAGCACACGCAGAAAACGAGCATAAGGTGAACATTGAACAAACTGCTCCTTATTCAGTCATTTGCACACCGACGAAACAAACAATCTTCGCCGCATAACTGTAGACTCCGGAATCCCCAGTTGCTTGCCAGTTACTCAAAATAATGGTCAAAACGTCTTACTTGAAGTCCGACGACATCCGTAGGATAGGAGTTTCAATGGGCAAACAGGCCTCGCCCCCTTTGATCCATCTGCGACCAAGACAGTAGCGTTGGCTGCTATCACGGCCCTTACGATCCATCACATCTGACACGAGTCGCGCCAAACATGAACGACACGGCGTGGCCTCCTGTACGCAGCGTTCCTCCTCCAGACCGACGCTCTTCCACAAACACGACAGGCAGTCGGCCACAGCAACGCCACAGCGCCCTCTGGCTAGGGTAAGGAAACAGCAGAGGGAGAAGCGGGAATTTCAAAAGAAACTCGCTACAAACAAGAAGGAAACGCTGAGAGCGACCCGTCACGTTTCCACTGCACTACGGTTCACCTTCACGTTTCCACTTCACTATCACACCGGAAACAGTGGACCTGGGGATGTTTAGGAGTGCACAAATCTCGTGTACAGACGTATGACCCAAGTAACACCCAATCACCTGACCACGATAGAAGTCCGTGAGCTCAGTGGAGCGCCCCATTCTACTCCCTGACTAGACCTAGTCTAACTACTATTGAGGTCGCTGGTATGGAGTAACCTAGCATCAGGTGGCAGCACAATGCGCCTAATATGAAAAACGTATGTTTCTGGGGGTGTCCGGATACTTTTGATCACATAGTGTACCCTGTACGCGATACTACCGCAATCTGTATGTGCATATTGCTATTCCGTGACTTTTGTCATCTCATTGACCATTCACCGACACCTTTACAGGGTGTTAATCACACTGTAGTAAAAACAGTGTATTATTTTAGAATGGGATTGAAATCCGCTAGCTGTGGGGCTGCAACAACGAAAAAAGAATCAGGAGGAAAGGTTTTTAAGTAGCGTGCTTTCAGTGACGTGGTAATTACGGACGCCCCAGAACGCTAGATCAGGGGACAAGAATGTTCGGCGTCTAGACGAAACCATATCTCCATCTGTCTGAAATAGTCAAAGGAAATCACGGAAAACCTAGGTAAAAATGACCACATTTTGTTGCTCCACAATTTAAGTTCAGTGGTCTAACTCTGAAGACCTGTCAGGAATCCTTGCCACACAATGCTCTCTGTATTAACAGTAAACAATCTAACCATAGTTGGACTGCGTCGTGTCAATGTTTGAAATACGAATCCTTGTGACGCTAATGAATTACGTACATTTGTACCCACCGCAGAATTGTGAGGGTGAGTCAATAAATAAGCTGCAAACTCCAGAATACGGCATATAGTTTTAAATTTTGCCCTGTATACAGGGTGGTCCATCGATAGTGACCGCGCCAAATATCTCACAAAATAAGTACCAAACGAAAAAACTACAAAGAACGAAACTTGTCTAGCTTGAAGGGGGAAACTAGATGGCGCTATGGTTGGGCCGCTATATGGCGCTGCCATAGGTCAAATGAATATCAACTGCGTTTTTTCAATGGAACCCCTACTTTTTATTACGTATTCGTGTAGCACGTAAAGAAATATGAATGCTTTACTTGGACTACTTTTTTCGCTTTGTGATAGATGGCGCTGTAATAGTCACAAACGTATAAGTACGTGGTATCAAGTAATATTACGCCAGTGCGGACGGTATTTGCTTCGTGATTCATTACCTGTGTAAAATGCACCGTTTACCATTTGCGGAGAAGGTCGATATCGTGTTGATGTATGGTTATTGTGATCAAAATGCCCAACGGGCGTGTGCTGTATATGCTGCTCGGTATCCTGGACGACATCATCCAAGTGTCCGGACCGTTCGCCGGATAGTTACGTTATTTAAGAAAATAGGAACTGTTCAGCCACATGTGAAACGTCAGCCACGACATGCAGCAAATGATGATGCCCAAGTAGGTGTTTTAGCTGCTGTCGCGGCTGATCCGCTCATCAGTAGCAGACAAATTGCGCGAGAATCGGGAATCTCAAAAACGTCGGTGTTGAGAATGCTACATCAACCTCGATTGCACCCGTACCATATTTCTACGCACCAGGAATTCCATGGCGACGACTTTGTACGTCGTGTACAGTTCTGCCATTGGGCACAAGAGAAATTGCGGGACGATGACAGATTTTTGGCACGCGTTCTATTTAGTGACGAAGCGTTATTCACCAACAGCGGGAAACCCGCATAAAACGTACTATTGGGCAACGGAAAATCCACGATGGCTGCAACAAGTGAAACATCAGCGACCTTGGCGGGTTAATGTATGGTGCAGCTGTATGGGAGGAAAGATGATTGGCCCCCATTGTATCGATGGCAATCTAAATGGTGCAATGTATACTGATTTCCTACGTAATGTCCTATCGGTGTTGCTGCAAGGTGTTTCACAGCATGACAAAATAGCGATGTAGTTTCAACACGGTGGATGTCCGGCACATAGCTCGCGTGCGGTTGAAGTGGTATTGAATAGCATATTTCATGACGGTGGATTGATCGTCGAAGCACGTTCACCGGATCTGACGTCCCCGGATTTCTTTCTGTGGGGAAAGTTGTAGGATATTTGCTATGGTGATCCTCCGACAACGCCTGACAACCTGCTTAAGCGCATTCTCAATGCATGTGCAAACATTACGGAAGGTAAACTACTCGCTGTTGAGAGGAATGTCGTTACACGTATTGGCAAATGCATTGAGGTAGACGGACATCATTTTGACCATTTATTGCATTGTGTGGTATTTACAGATAATCACAGGATGCGTTCTCAGAAATGATTAGTTTACAAAGGTACATGTATAACATTGGAACAACCGAAATAAAATGTTCAAACGTACCTACGTTCTGTATTTTAATTTAAAAAAGCTGCCTGTTTCCAACTGTTCGTCTAAAATTGTGAGCTATATGTTTGTGACTATTAAGCGCCATCTATCACAAAGCGAACAAAAAATGGTCCAACTAAAAAATTCATATTTCTTTACGTACTACACGAATATGTAATAAAAAATGGGAATTCGCGGAATTCGTCTCATAAATGTTCCAACTTTATTTCACGGACAGTTGGTTATCGACAAGAAAAAAATCACAAACAAAATGTATTCTGGCCGCGCTGGTTATCCAATTATGGCACATTTTCCCTATCTAGACGTATTTCGCTAGCCCCCCCCCCCCCGCAAGGAAACACCGCACTTGTGGACTGAAGCAATTGAAGAAACCAAACAAAGTGTTTATATCCCGCCAGGGTTAGACGTTGACGCCATGACAAACATTCCCAGCTGCAGCCTCTGAATCGCTTGTGTTATGGTTACATGGGCAGTTTGTTGAAAAACAAAATAAATTTCAGGTTGGTATGCGTTACTCTAATGTCTCTGTCCCAGTTGTCGACTTATTTATTGACTCACTCTCGAGCCTCAGATCCTCATTAAGGTCTTATCGTATCTGCCCACTTCGATTTCCACTACCGTTAGTAACCCATTCTCCCATCTATTACCCACATCACGTACCTTGAGCAGACAAACCTCTGCGTCTTGTTGAAACGATAACCTGTCTTAACGAACTGTATCGTCATGTCGACAGCCACCGGTGAGGAAAGCGGCGTGGTCCGGTGTCCTGGACACGCTGGCGATCTCTTGGATGTGCACGCAGTACTCCAAGTACGCGACCGGCTTTGAAGACTGCCTGTTCATCAATGTTTACGGCCCTGGTGTAAGTATTGTACGACCCTAAGGTGGCTATTACCTATTTTTTCCATTTTAATAAAAAATGTTGTTCGTATTAGGAATTTACAAGGAATATTGTTGGGAAAAAGTGTTTCGTTCCTAACTTTGTATGTTGAATCGTATCAACTACGTATTGATTTGCAGGCTCCGCAGAATGAAACTCTGAAGGCTGTTGTGGTGTGGATCCACGGCGGTTGTTTCACGTCGTCTGATGGAACCAGCGGGGCGCCGTACTATTTCGTGGACAGCGACGTCATTTTCTTGACCTTCAATTATGGCCTCGGAATTTTCGGTAAATATTTTACAGTTTACTTAAACTTTTATGTCAACTGTTTATATATATTTGTACTTCTGAGTGCCATTCCGCCCTTATCACTGTCAAAGTCAGTCCTGCTCTCAGCCAGTGAGAGCTAGTTTAGTGCAAAGCATCTCACCTTATTGTGCTTTAATACAAAGCCTAAGTCTTCAGTATGTGGTTTGCTGTTGCCTTCTTGCGAATGCCAGTGCAGTGTAGTTTCTTATTTATGTCAATGTGAAATGAAAGGAACGGAGAGACTAATCTGCTTGTACAACACCTGACGCCTGTCTGCGCCTCATCTGACAGGCAGATTATCATCAACGGCGTCACATTCTCGCACCGCTTGAGGTACTGTGGAGAGGTTCCGTCCAAAAAGTTCCGAAGCTGATTTTTTGTCCTGGCATATAAGCGACGTCAGCATAGTAACTACGATGTGAGTTTCAAGTAACGACTGCAGCAACAGATGTGCATTCTCCCAGTCACTTGTGAGCAGGCAGTGTTAACTACTGAACTGCGACCGTAGTATGTCAACGCTGTTGTGTCAAAAATTGCAATGGAGCAGCATCTCTAAAAAAAGTGTTCAAGGCATTCTCCGGAATGTTTTGAAGGTGACCAAAGTCAGAGCAAAATTTATCCCACTCACCCAAACAACGACGCGTGGCGCCTGCAACGGCTTGATTGAAATGCAAATGCGGACAATTCCTTTCTGGACAATACCATCAGATGACGAGACTTGGTATTATCAATACGAATCTACCACAAAACGACGGAGGGCAAATAACCGACATTCAAGCCAGTGTGATACGCAAGTTAAACACCATCCGAAAAGTCCTAGTTTCGGATGATGTTCAATTATAACTTTTCTGACCGATTCACGTGGTACTGTAAACGTACTATGCGTTGTACTCAAGTAAGCAGAGACTACGTACAACACCTGAATCATTAACGTCACCATCTTAACTTTTCTCTGCTTTTTATTAATCCAGTCTCGAGAATGGCGGGGTATACTATTGAGCCATAAACATTAGTGAAGGGATCTGATGGTTTGAAATTTTACATTGCTAAGCATAGCACACATTAATGTAGTCAATGAAGTTTAACGTAAGAGTCATAATTCGACTTAAGCACGTCATGACAATCAGATTAGGCAAAGCTTCAAAAATATATGATTTATGTGTTCGTACAAAATCAGCTTCTTCTTATTTAATTCAGCATTTAAACGTAATGGAGTCAACCATACTATCTCCTAAAATTCGGAAAGCAGGAACCATCGTTAAACAAATAAAAAAACAAATAAACTTCTATGTCTCACAGTATACCTACCATTTGTGGTAACACCAGAATATGTAAGGTTACATATCAACAATATATAGCCAAAGGCTGCAATTGCCAAAAATTTCATCTCAGCATATTAGTTATTCAGTTATATGTGCGTTATTTCACATATATTGGAATGTGGAACCATTTACAACCGGTATTAATGCTGATGCTTCGCGCTAGAAACTGCTTGCCTTTCAACAAGCCACTCTATAATATATATTATAACAAAATCGTAGGTATACTGCTAGAGAGTTTCCCACAAAATAATTTTTGTTTTGTTTTCCAATAGATAGAGCTCTCATTATATTGCGGTATTTTCTGTCGTTCCATAAAAGGCGTACAAGGCAGGTTTATATCAGTTTCGACTACTCGAAAAAGTAATAGAACTACACACAGTCTCAGCATAAAACCGAAAGAAAATAATGGCAGTATATTTGTGAATCTTCTGTTCATAGAAACGTTTTCCGAGGATTCATTATGACCTTGGTATTCGTGAGTTACTTGACATTGTCGAAAACAGATTTTTGATACAGTTTGAAAATGCATATATCTGTTCATTGGACTTTTGATCTTACTTACGTTTTCTCTTTACTTCCAGTTTGGCAGTTGTGTGGTTACCCGCAGTTGTCGAGTTGGGTTTTCATGATCGCCAGAATCAAAATAATTTTTCAACAACTGTTGAAACATTCAATTTGTAGCGTATATATTGTGGAGAAATCCTGTACAATGGTGAGCCCTGAAATACGAAAGCGTGCAGAAATATCTTTGAAGAAGAAGCAACATCTGATGCGGCACTAAGTCACGTGTGGTTGGCACAACTTGCATTACCAGTGATAGTAGCTGTGGAGACATGTGAGAGAAGTGACAGGAACTCTGAACTTGCAGTAGGAGACAAAGTGCACGCGATGGTAGCTAACTGCGCCAGCCGCCATACCGAGCGAGCGACAGGTGGACATTAATAAACAGCTCCGCAGTTTAAAATGCCAAATCTAACAGATGAACTGTAAAAGTAATTGTCAGCACTGACTACTGATCAGCGGACCTGTTTGAACACTCTAATCGCCGTAACTATTAGGCGAATTTTCATGAGGTTGACACAGGAAACTTGAGCATAGCTTGGCACCATGTAGGCTTTATTTCATCAAAATCGAATCCGAAAAGAAGATATCGTGAATTAAAGATTTATCTAAAACTGCGTGTTTGAACACGCTAATCTCCAAAGCTACACAGGAAACTCATGCGTAGATTGGGGTAACATGCAGGTTTTACTTCCTAGAAACTGAACCATAGAAAAAAGACACAGTTATTAAAAGTTTTATAATAACAAAACTAGCTCTGTCTGTTACATTTTCACCACTAAACCAATGGACTGATCTCGATGAAATTTGGTGTGGAGATAGCTTGAAATCTGAGGAAGAACACAGGTTATTTTAGAAAGTAACAAAAAATCGAGCTCTAAGAGGGCGAAGTACGGAGGGGATATCTGTTTTTAATCACAAACCATGTTAAAAATTAATTAATTTGTTGCATAATGTACACATTATGTATATTGTATGGCTCCTTCAATTGCACAATGCATAGATGCCCACTCCTACCCACGCACCTCTGTACACGCACCCCTTGGAAGAGCTCGCAACTGACGCTGCACGTGCCACATGATCTTGCACTGGGTTGAGCGGACAGCATGCGCCATCAGCTATGCTTACCCGAACACGCAGACATGTGAGGGCACCTCACGTTGTACGTACAACGGCTTACTTACTCACCATTACTCGTCACAACAAAACTACTGATCAGTAAGTGCAGCTGCAGGCAATAGCTTGTACAAAAATGAATCACACGCTAATATATCTATGTTTCGCAGTATGTGTCACAATGAATGTACTAGTGAAATATTAAAAATTACTTGATTCACGTTAGAGAAGTACTTATGGCTCTCATCACACCATGTAACATATGAACCAACAGATATAAACACAGTCTGTTGCAATATTTTCGTTTCACACAGGCATGTGGATATATTGGTTCTTAATAAGACAGTTTAGTTTGCTGAAGGGTAATAAACCTTAAATAATTGATAACTCTCACTAACCATATATTACCCACTCATGAATTCGATGTATGTTTAACTAAATATGATACAATGTGCGATGAAAACGATGTACTCTTTTCGTAGGTTTCTTAAGCACTGGTGATGAAGTCGTTCCTGGAAACATGGGTCTCAAGGATCAAGTAGAAGCCCTTCGCTGGGTGCAAAGGAACATAGCGGTGTTCGGCGGCGACCCACAGCGGGTTACCATACTCGGTGGAGGTGCCGGAAGCGCGTCCGTTCAGTAGCACCTCCTGTCTCCCATGAGCAAAGGTAATCCAACTGTGTAGCGGTAATCTGATCTGCCGTCTTTCCAACCGACAGTATTGAAAATCCGCATATAACTATTTCTGTCTTTGGCAACGACGGCAGTCCATGAAGCAAGGACATACAGGAATAAAGTTTACATGATTTGTGATACTGTATTAATGCGATATATTCTTAAGGTTGTAGTACAGTACAACTGCATTATTAAAACTAAATCAGTGACTTCCTGAGATATATTAAGACAAGTCGTTGACGTTCTCCCCAACAGAGTTCAACTCATCATAAAAGTCGAAGGGTGGGCGCCCCCCGTATTAGTGTTCACTAACAGGTGTCCAAATACTTTTGAGCACATATTGTAGTGTGGTGAAGTGACGGGTGTTATTCTGCAGCGTCCCATCTCTGTCTAGCGTCCCTGGCAATGTATAAAGGGGTTGAGTGAAATGTCAAATTATCTCACAATCAGTTTTTGTAACGTTATTTCAGGAGACTAGAACGAATCTCTGCAGAACCAAATCTGGGCTGGAGTGTTTCCATAAGCAGCTGGAGGTCCTTCACACTCCGCCCAATGATCGCGAGTCCTGCACAATGACTATAGCAATAGATTATATCGTTTCGGACCTGCATAGCACAAGTAGCATTCCTTGGCCACCAGTTACTTCTCAAAAGGTGACCCTTCATTGCCAGTGATCGGTTGGTTTACTGACGACATTCTACCAAAAATGGACACTGAAGCAGTGAACATGGAAGAATGGTCACGATGACCTGAAACCTTGGGATTATTCCTATTAAAATTAAATGAGCTACCAGCGGCAGTGAGTGTAGGTGGAGTACTCTTCCGTTATCTTCTTGTTTTCCTGAGCACAAATGGCCATACCATTTTGCATCATAGATTATTTGTGTTTGCATTAACGTTTGGTAAAAATATGTGGTTGTGAATACAAACATTAGTCTAGTCATTGAAATTAAGGAAGGACCTAAATTAATACTTTCACCTTTCTTCACTGTGGGTCTGAAAAGAGGTGGAGCACTAGTTGAAGTAAGGACTGTAGCACTCACGCGAGATATCCTCGGAAATTCACAGAATTCCCGAATCTTGATGGCCGGACGAGGACATGTGTCCTGCTGAGAACTGAGTTCCGTCCTCGCCGTACTCAGTATCATCTTTAAATGTCACGTCATGGCAGCTTCCTCAAAAACCTACAGTAGGTTAACCATGATACGACGAATACTTATGTAACGAAATTTGTAGCAGAGCACTCTAAGTTGAGTGTCTGTAGACATTCCCACATCTTCTGGAAGGAAATACTTCACACTGTATAACCATTTGCTGTTTAGGTAACACATCAACGAATCATTAATGTTAACCCAATGAATGCTGTCTCTAACATTAATAGAAACTTTGGTTACAGTTTTTACAGTTACGAAGAAGTCACAAACCCAAAAGAATTTTGTTGTCATGAGCTCCAGTTGGAACGTCTATCTTCGTATACTTAACGTCGTATTTTAATTTACAAATAATTTGATAATGATCAATAGAGTCACATGTACTTTTTAAATTACGATGTTAGATTTGCCTGTGAACTTTACAATACAGTTGTGCTATTCGTGATCGCTAAAACTTATCATATGTCTCCGCTTTTCGCCAGGACTGTTCAATAACGCTATAGCAATGAGCGGATCAGCGCTAAACCCTTGGGCATTCTCCAAAAACCCAAGCGACAGGGCAATACGGTACGCCAAAACTTTGGGATATAACGGAACGACGTCAAATGAACTTTTAGAATTCCTGAAAACTATTGAGGCGAGAACTCTAGTAGTGGATAGAAACTGTGCTTTATCGGAAGAGGTATGTATATAAGATGTACAATTTTGTTTCCTTGCATAAGAAACTGCTCAAGCTTCAGAGATTAAATCGTGCAGAGAAAGGCAACTGAATATTCAATAAAAAGCAGAGGTTCCCAAAAAATTGTGCTGATGACACTGTAATAACATCGTTTTCTGATTTTATACTGCAGTGATGATGAGATACAAGAACCATTTTGGAAATCTTTACAGTTTCAACATTCTTTCTTGATTACTGATTGGCGTATTGCAGCTTATGAAATGCTCGGCTGTTACCATGTAATCTCTTCACGTACACCAGCTAAGGGCAACCGTTGTCACCAAGGAAGTTTTTTTACGTTTGTAACGTGATTGATATTCTTGCTGAGTAAGCAGTTTAGCTCGGCAACGTACATGTTATACTACACATGTCGGTATTGCACGTACAGTACACCGATGCATCAGTAATAATCCAGATACGTCATAATATTTTAAATGGCAGTATGTCGTGTGTTTTAAGAACGAAGATGGGGAACCATTCAGACATTTTCGCAGAGGAATTAATTAGGAGCACGAATTTTATACACGTCTGACTTACGTGCGGGTCTTGCAAAACAGCACGATAGGTTGTTATACAAGGCGAGGCAGCGAAGACCAACGACCCTAAACACTCTGTAATGAGTGAATATCTCGAGGTACGGTTTTAGCCAGGTTATAGAGGACAATATGGCGAATTTCTGAAGTTCGCAAGTCATTTTTATCGTTTCTAGTCGCCGAATTATGACACCGACTTTGTTCTTTCTAATGGGACTATACACATTTTCTATGGCATTTGAAAGAATCTTCTAAGAGGATTTCAACGACATAGCATGTGTGGGACTCGATCAAACAGTACCAAGATAACAGTACCGCAAACCACTGTCCCGCCGTCAGGAGAAAAGGTGCCATAAACATCTGCCCTGTTACAACCATGGAAACAAACAGGTTGTTCTGGTATGGTTTTATTTATCTGTGGACTTGAAGTCAATCAGTCTGTGTTATGCTGCTGTAGCAGTCAGGTAACTTCCTCGTAAAGTTACTGATACATTTACAATGTATACGACAGTCGAAAAAGTGAAAATCGTTTATGAAAAATGTCGCCAAAATATTACAGCAGCTGTGAGCTTGTATGCTGAAGAGTATCCAGATCGTCCCAAGAATTTAAGGTCTGCCTTTTCAAATATTCTAAAAACAGTTCTACATTGGATGTGTGGAGAGTAAAATACGTCACGGAAAAAGAAGAACAACTGACGAAAGAAAGACACACAACGCAAATGTCACTAAGAGGCACCTCGCAAGTACGATGGATATCACCAAACGAGTGGTCTGAAAACCCTGCATTCCACCTCATTTCATCCAAAATTGGTTACACTTCTCCGAATGTTATCTACAAAATGTGCAAACTCATGCTGCGTATCTATGGAAAATTATTGTTAAATTAGAAGCATCGTTTACGAATTATTGGCAACTCAGTCTTCGCAATATTCACTAATCGTGAACTTAAAATCCACGATGACTCAAAGAAATGGATAAAAACAACGCTGTTGGTCTGTCAACGTTTGGTGCATGTTTGTCAAGACCTGTGTTATTATTCCCAGTTTTATTAATGGGAATCTAAATATTCTCAATTATCTCGAGTTCCTAAGATATGCTGCTGTCTCAGTTCGTGGAAGACACCCTACTGGACATGAGGCGCTCAGTGTGGTACCATCACGACGGATGTCTCTGCCATTTCGCACCTGTAATGAGAGGGCCTCCTGAGAGAAGATTTGCAGAAAACTGGAACTAACGTTCAGGTCTATCAAAAAACGCCGATGACTTCCGGAGGCATGAGGTGCCTTATAAGATGGGCCTGTGCTGCCGTTAATTATAGATGAAATTCAACGTCCAGTACTGATTCTCCAGAATCCGTTTATAGCAAGTAGCAATACCCACGGAAAATCTTTTGGGCATTAGCTTTGACAGCCATCGTAATAAGCAAAAGAAATGTACCTGAGTTAAGTGCTTGTTCGCATTTGGTATAACAGGACTGAAGTTCTGTAGGCGCCTCCGTGGTCCCATTCGCCTACAGTGGACTGGAGGCCGAGCGGTGACCTCTCCAGTTCTCAGGATCCTAGGAAATGATTGTGGACGCGTCAGAAACACTTGTTCTTGGCTAACCTACTGCCTCTGGCTCTCGGCGTAGGGAATGAAACTGTGAAAATATTCCACGTTTGCAACTCTTTACTATTCAACGACACTACAGTTCGTAGAACCACTTCTCATGACGGCAGGGTCGCTCAGCTCCAGACTATAGCGGCTCGAACCGCACGGCCACTCTAGCCGGCAGTTCCAGAGTACATTAGTCTAGGAAACATATGTAAGTGATTAACATCGCAAGCGCGAGATAAGCCATTGCAAATATTAAAGTCTGATACATTAATAATAGGTGTCATTGCCAGAATGTTCAATGCAAGCACTCAAACCTACATGCATTGCGTTATGCAGGTGTCCGATGCCAGTTTGTGGCATGGAGTTCCATGTCTGTTGTACTTGGTCGGTCAATACACGAACAGTTACTCCTGTTTGTGGATGAGTTGTCATTTGATGATATCCGATATGTGCTCAATTGGAAACACACCTGGTGCTCGAGCAGGCCAAAGCTTCATGTCGTCACTCTCTAGAGCATATTGGGTTACAACAGCGGTACGAGGGCGAGCGTTATCGTGTTGGGGAACACCTCCTGGAATGCTGCTCATGAATGGCAGCGAAACACCTCGAATCACCAGACTGCTGCAAAAATTTGCAATCAGTGTTCGTGGGATAACCAGGAGAGTGCTCCTGCTTTCGTGGGATTTCGCACCCCAGACCATAGCTCCAGGTGTAGGTTTAGTGTGTCTATCACGCAGACAGGTTGGCTGCAGCCCCTCATCTGGTCTCCTCTTAACCAGCACACAAACTGAAACCAGGGTAGAACCAGCGTTCATCAGCAGATCTCCACTGGGCCCTCCACTGTGCTCACGCTTGACACCGCTGAAGTCACAAAAGATGGCGGTTTCTCGTCAGTGGAATGCGCGTTACAGGAGGTCTGGCTGGAGCGTGCTTGGAATAACAGATTTGTAAGACTCCCTGCAGCAGCGACTCTTCACTGGCTCTCACTCGACAGCCGCCGAGGTGACGCCCCCACGTCTCTTCCACATCATGACTCTCCACCAATGCAACGATCGCGGGCTTCGTTTGCACAAAGAAGATTTACCGCTGCTTTTACCATTGCAGTATCTCCTCGTACTCTGCCTTCAGGAAACGAAATTGCGCCTTCACGACCGCTTTGAGTTTTCAGATTTCCTACCAATGCGTTTTAACCTTCGCCTTTAGTTCGGCATTCCATCTCATGGGGGCGTCATGCTGCTCATACACGATGACATTCATAGTCAACCCATCTCCCTGGCTACCCATCTTCAAGCCGTTGCAGTTCGCCTTTTTCTTCCCCGCCTGACTTTTTCCTCTGTACCATTTATGTCCCTCCATCATTCCTTGTCACCAGGGCAGACTTCCTTCAGCTTATTGGTCAGCTATTTCACCCATTTTTGCTACTCGCTGACTTTCATGTGCATCATACCAAGACTCATTCTCCAATTTCCGGCCTGACAGAAGCAGACATTGTCCTCATGGGCTCTAGTGCTATTTCCAACAACTTGGGCCACCATTTTGCAGAAGCTTCGAGCTCCTCCCACTATCACCCTTGCCTTCCTCCGTCGGAAACGAGCGAAGGAGGCTCGGTCGATACCCTTCTCCGAACCGCTGAGTGCTACAATACCGCCTTTACTATGAGGGACCTAGATCATGCTCTCAGTTCATCCCGATTCTTCGCCCCAGGGCCAGACGGCAACTACATTTAGATGTTGAAGCACCTTTCTCTTGCGGACAAGCACTTTGTTCTTAACACGTACAACCGCATCTGGGCAGAGGGCACATTTCCCAAACGTTGGCGTGAAGCCACCGTCACACCCGTACCTAAGCCCGGTAAGGACAAAAACCTTCCTCCTAGCTACCGCCCCATCTCTCTTACCAGCTGCGTTTGCAAGGTATGGTGGCTCGAATCTCGCAATTTTCTGGTGATTTCGAGGGCGGCCTTCTGCAGTTGATCATCTCATTACTTTGTCCACCCATGTCATGAACGGTTTTCTGTGGCCGTCTTTCTCGAGATGTAGGAGGCCTACGACACCTGCTGGAGAACTGGTATCCTCCGTAATCTTTACACGTGGGGCTCCTGTGGCCGGCTACCCTGCTTCCTTCAGGCATTTTTAAAAGACCGAGTTGTCAAGGTGCATGTGGGTTCTGCCTTGTCGGACACCTTTATCCAGGAAGATGGTGTGCCTCAGGGTTCCGTCCTGAGCGTCGTCCTCTTTGCTATCGCCATTAACCGTATAATGGCCCATCTCCTGCCGGGCATATACGGCTCTCTCTTTGCTGACGATTTTGCCATATATTGCAGTTCTCCACGGACCTGTCTCACTGAGCACGTCTTCGGCGATGTATTGATCGTCTTTACTCCTGGAGCATCGACAATGGCTTTCGCTATTCCACTGACAAAACCGTCTGTATGAATTTCTGGCGACTGATTTGGTTTCTCCCACCATCTTTATATCATGGGCTTGTTGCCGTTCCGTTCGATGAAACTACGAAATTCTAGAGCTCATGCTCGACAGGAAACTCTCTTTTCCTCCTCTATGTCTAATTTGGCATCCCGCTGCACTTAGCTCCTCAATGTCCTACGTGTCCTCAATGGTACTTCCTGAGGTGCCGATCGAACCACCCTCCTCCGTTTGTACCCGTCCCTTGTCCGTTCGAAACTCGACTATGGGTGCTTTATTTATGCGTCTGCATGTCCATCCATCTTACGCTGTCTCAACTCTATCCACCAGCGTGGCATCCGTTTGGGCACTGACGCCTTTTACACTAGCCCGGTTGAGAGTCTGCATGCTGAAGCTGCTGAAGTACCACTGTCCTACCGCCGTGACTTTCTTCTCAGTAGGTTTGCATGCCGTTTGGCTGCCATGCGTGGCTGCCCATCGTATGCCTCCTTCTCTCATGATTCCTTTGATCGCCAGTATGGGGCGCGTCCCGCTTCTGTGTTACCTCCTGGGGTCCGCTTTAGGCACTTGCTACGGCGGCTTAGCTTCACACTAACCTCGGCCTTCATTCTTTCCTAAGGACACTACTCCAGCCTCACACTGATTGCAAATTTTTGCAGCAGTCTGGTGATTCGAGGTGTTTCGCTGCCATTCATGAGCAGCATTCCAGGAGGTGTTTCCCAACACGATAACGCTTGCCCTCGTACCGCTGTTGTAACCCAATATGCTCTAGAGACTGACGACATGAAGCTTTGGCCTGCTCGAGCACCAGGTCTGTTTCCAATTGAGCAAATATCGGATATCATCACATGACAACTCATCCACAAACAAGAGTAACTGTTCGTGTATTGACCGACCAAGTACAACAGGCATGGAACTCCATGCCACAAACTGGCATCGGACACCTGCATAACGCAATGCATGTAGGTTTGAGTGCTTGCATTGGACATTCTGGCAATGACATCGGTTATTAATGTATCAGAATTTAATATTTGTAATGGCTTATCTCGCGCTTGCAATGTTAATCACTTACATATGTTTCCTAGACTAATGTACTCTGCAACTGCCGGCCAGAGTGGCCGTGCGGTTCGAGCCGCTACAGTCTGGAGCTGAGCGACCCTGCCGTCATGAGAAGTGGTTCTACGAACTGTAGTGTCGTTGAATAGTAAAGAGTTGGAAACGTGGAATATTGTCACAGTTTCATTCCCTATGCCGAGAGCCAGAGGCAGTAGGTTAGCCAAGAACTAAGAGGATTGCACATATACATGAATGTGTCGTCACGCAGGGGCAATGGCCTGGCTACACACAACAGGCGACAGAGAATTGCTTAGCACGCCGGTTTGTGTTAGACGGAGACTTTCGTAGAGTGTAAGACAGAGGTAAAGCGTCAGCTGTACTGCATTTAACAACTTCGCGTAAGTCTGCTGTAACAACAGGTAACTCTGTCGAAAGAACACCTAAGGGACGAGTACGACAGATGAATCAGCAGTATAAGTGGAACGAGTGCGTTCAGTACAAACGAGCATGACGTCAGGACGTCGCTCGTGCTTCCTTTAAATACGCCAGCTTTGATAGCAACAAGGAACTCGCAGTTAGACTGGGTCGCTGTGTAGTTCTCATCTCGGCGATCGACATGTTAATCTTTATTAAGGAGATGTTACAGTAAGGACGGCCCATCCAGCAGCAGACGTGAGGGGACAGTACCAGCTCTGATCCTCTCTGCTGCCGCTGTCAATCATCGACCCAGGATTAGCAGACATCGCGGCAGACTCGCTCGCCGCCAACGCTGACCACATCAGTGAGCCGTCGTCGAGATCGTGCGGGGCCTAGGCAGTGTGCATCTGTCGGCCCAACCGGGTGAGCCGTCGACTCTGGGGGATTGCAGGGAACAAGATGCGGTGGGATAGAGTACACTCCGCACTACGAGAACGCCTCTCGTGCCGACAGCGTCGGGACTCCAACCCGGAACCTCCTGCTGTCCGCCGCCGAGCCGGCCGGCCATCCGGGCCCATCAGCCACGCGCGCCCGAAGCACGAAGTAAGGACATTCCTCCGCCACGTCACAGCACGCGGCGCTGCGCTAGCAAGGCTGGTGTGGTCCGGAACTGGTGTCATCCCTACGAGTCAGCGAGGAGTCGGAGAAGGTCGTTGATATCACCAAGCTCAGCTAGCCTGTGTTACGCGGGTCAAATTGTACTCGGCAGGAATAAAGGTGTTATGAATTAATAATGTTTCTTTGGCGTTTCTGACGCGTCCACAATCATTTCCTAGGATCCTGAGAACTGGAGAGGTCACCGCTCGGCCTCCAGTCCACTGTAGGCGAATGGGACCACCGAGGCGCCTACAGAACTTCAGTCCTGTTATACCAAATGCGAACAAGCACTTAACTCAGGTACATTTCTTTTGCTTATTAAGATGGCTGTGAAAGCAAATGCCCAAAAGATATTTCCGTGGGTATTTCTGCTTGCTATAAACTGATTCTGGAGAATCAGTACTGGACGTTGAAGTTCATCTAGAATTAACGGCAGCATAGGGCCATCTTATAAGGCACCTCATGCCTCCGGAAGTCATCGGCGTTTTTTCATAGGCCTGAACGTTAGTTCCAGCATTCTGCAAGTGTTCTCTCAGGAGGCCCTCTCATTACAGGTGCGAAATGGCAGGGATATCCGTCGTGATGGTAGTACACTGAGCGCCTCATGTCCAGTAGGGTGTCTTCCAGTAACTGAGACAGCAGCATATCTTAGGAACTCGAGATACTTGAGAATATTTAGATTCCCATTAATAAAACTGGGAATAATAACACAGGTCTTGGCAAACATGCACCAAACAATCATTTCCTAGGATCCTGAGAACTGGAGAGGTCACCGCTCGGCCTCCAGTCCACTGTAGGCGATTGGTACCTACAGATTTGGTGTCAGAAGTCCTCGCGCTCACTGACTACGGATTTGGTGTTCAAACCGCCTACTACAGCACTGGCCTGCAGATCTGATAACTGGAGTCGTCGACACCGCCACTGCAGGACTGACACCACAGAGTTGCGGCCACAACTGTCCACTCTGCGCAGCCTTGTGGTAAGTGCACGAGGCGATTTTTGTTAAGAACTATGGATGCACGTTCTTTGTTGGGAGTGCACTTTGTGGGACTTGCAGAAACAGCAGATTTATGTGAGTTTAAGGGAAACAGTTGGGAAACGTACTTGGTACCAGTCAGATGTACTGTGTGTAATTTAACGGGGCATGGGGAGCCATGCACGAAGTTTGTACCAGTAGAATGTTCAATTTGTAGACGGTTTGGTCACGCAGCAGACAATTGTAGAGAGTGTTTCTGGGCAATAACAAGGTGGAAGGATTAATTTTGTTTAGTTGTGCATTGTGGGTCTAGTTTGTCTTCTTGTGTGTATTGCTCAACTGTGACAAAGGAGTTGAGTAGCTAGTGTAGTTATTGTTCTGAGGAGTAAATTCAGTACAGAGTAAGTTGTTGGTAATTTGCACAAATCATACCGGAAACAAGATCCGCTAGTACTGAAGTGAGGAAAGCTGCTCTGACGGGGCAAGTCTCAAAATTGTTAGAAGAGAATGCGCAGCATAAGTTACGTCATGTAGAATTAATGACGCAAATGGAGACCTTGTGTTCGGCACAAGAGTCGCAAACGGGTTCAAGTGTGTGCAAGTCAGTAGCAATGTCCAACCTTGCAATATATCCTTCAGTAGCTAACCCGATCACGCCTTTCTCGGGTAAAACAACAGAGGATGTCCCAGCGTTCTTTAACGATGTTTTGGCAACAGCTGCAATGAGCAATTGGTCGGACGTAACTGCGTTACGTATGGCAAATTTGCGACTTGCAGGGGAAGCCAAGACGTTCGTGATGTACCATGAGACGCTTAATAAGGCGAGCACGTTTGAAGAATTGGAAGATGGGTTACGACAAAGATATCGTAAGCAGAATAGTGCCAGATTTTTTAGGGAGAAGTTAGCTAATTTGACACAGAAGGTCAATGAGACAGTGGAGTCTTTTTCAGATAGGATACGGAAAATTAATTCGCAGACCTACGAATTATGGGGTAATCCTGATGCGGATCGTGTATTACTACGAGAGGCAGAAAACAGAGCCCTCGATGTATTCCTCAGGGGCACTCCTGCAGAATTTTGTCGTAGGGTTAGGATGGAGAATCCTGGGGATTTAGCTGCAGCAATGCGTATTGCAGCGCATCTGCGGGAGATAGACATTGCAACAAGGGTTCGCAATGATAGACGCATCTTAGCGTCGGAGAGGAATTGTTACCGTTGTGGGAGGAAAGGTCACGTGAAGGCTCAATTGAGAGAGCCGCAGTGCTATGCTTGTAAACGCTACGGTCACAAGGCGAATGAGTGTCGTTGTAGGCAGACTGGTAACGGGAATAAACAGGAAAAAGCACTGAGTCACTCTGTGCCCTGTGGCTATCCGGTAGAACGCGAATTCCCGGATAAAGTTATTTGCCATCATGTGTAGTGCCAACAGGGAAGTAAGAAGGAGGTGTTGTTGTGGTACTGGTGTGTTTCCCGCGCTTAAGTTGTATTCACTTATTACGCTTAAAAAAACACTAAACGCAGAAGGATGTGAACATATATTTCAGCATTGTGTACTGCGCACAGTAGAGGAACAGTTCGGAGATGATGATTATATTAGCGTCACAATGCAGCCTCACATAAGGCAATGTCTCTGGGCCTTGGTTTGTGGACAACAATATTCCTGAAATGGACTGGCCTGATCAGTGTCCCACTCGAAACTAACGTAACATTTTGGGAACGATTTCGAATGTCGACTTCGTTCCAGGACCCAGCTTCCAGCGTCACTACCTTCTCTCATTTCAGCACTTGAGGACGAATGTGCTGCCTTTTCTCCACAAATATTCAAACACGTCATTTAGCGGGATTCATAAAGCCGAAGGATTTGCACACTCTATCACGTGTCCACTAACATGTGTCTGCATACTTTTGATTAATAGTGTACTCATTTTGTATACTAAAACGCCTTTCTTTACTGCAGTATTTAGTTTTTTTTTATGTTCCGGCGTGTTAACATTTTACATCAACGCATCTTCAGAGCATTCAATGTGGAATAACGCTACTTTGTTTTCCCATGCGATGGATTACAAACTCTTTCCTAAATTTTGAATATCACATGTAAGAACAAAACTGTATACTTCACAGTACATCGCTAAAGATAAAGGGGTTGGATAAAAATACGGAAACACCGCCAGAAACGCAGGTGCTAGCCAAGCCTCCACGTTTCACTGTTGTATGTGACCATGAACAACCCCTGCAATATCTTCAATAAGTTGCAGGTTAGAACGGTGTTCTGTGTAGTTGTGAGTGCATTATGTCAGAGCTAAGTGAATTCAAACGTAGGCAAACTTTGCTGCTCGTGTGGAGGGTACTTCCGTAATGAAGTGTTTGCTGCTACAGGAGGGACCGTATGCAAGAGTTATACTGCGTACAGGGGATGCGGAAAAACGTCATCTGTTAAGTCACAACGTGGGGGGAGGTCTGTGTAGAACAATCGCGACAGCCGGTCATTGAAGAGCACTGTGACGTAAAGTAAGAGGACGATAGCTGCAAAAGTCACTGCAGAGCTGAATATCGCACTCATGAACCCCCAAAACAACACGAAGAGAGGTCCACAATCAGCGAAATGCAGGTAGAGCTTAAGTTACAAAACCGCCCATCAATGATGCAAATGCCCCTAACAGGAAAACGTGGTGAAGAAGCCGTAAAACGTACACTAAAGAGCAGTGGAAGAAAGTCATTGCTCGGATGAGTCTTGTTTCGCACTGTTTCCAACTTCTGATCGTATTTACGTGCCAAGAGTGAAACATAACGGTGGCTCGGTGACTGATTGGGACAACCACCGGATTGCGTGGTTACTCTGCGAGGCGCTAATACTACCAAGGATTAAGCGACCGCTTTGCCTAATCAGGTCCATCCTATGGCACAATATTTGTTCCCCACTGGTTATGCTTTGTTGCAAGACGAGAGAGCCCCTGTTCACACACATCGCATCGTCTAGCACTGGTTTCGTAAGCAAGAGGATGAATTGTCGCATGTCCCCTGGCCACCACAGTCAAAAAAATGGTTCAAATGGCTCTGAGCACTAGGGGACTTAACTTCTGAGGTCATCAGTCCCCTAGAACTTAGAACTACTTAAACCTAACTAACCTAAGGACATCACACACACCCATGCCCGAGGCAGGATTCGAACCTGAGACCGTAGCGGTCGCGCGGTTCCAGACTGTAGCTCCTATAACCGCTCGGCCTTCCCGGCCGGCACCACAGTCACTAGAGATCAATATTATCGAACCTTGGTTATCTACTTTGGAGTAAAGGACGCGCGATCACTACGCACCTCCACCATAGTTTCCTGAACTTGCCACTATTTTCTATGAAGAATGTATAAGACTCCCTTCAAAGCCATAGAGGCGCCTGGAAGCTTTCTACACTGTATTACGCATGGTAATGTGTTGTGTTTTTGCTCGTTCAACATATTTTGTCCGAACGCTGTACCTTAATATAAAGCGCGATGAGCCGTGGCTGGCTCATGTAATGCGTTGAATTAAACTATGATTCCTATTCTGCGTTTAGACTTCAGCGGTTATAGCGATTATGGCGTTATCCTCTCTCTCCGCGCGTGGCAGCAGCGGTGTGTACTTTTATTCGCACCGTGTACTATCTTTGGCCTGGCGCTTACAGTTTCCGACTGTTCTGTGTGCGGACTGTTGGTCGGTTGGCGTGGAGCAGCGAAGACATCGCGGCGCGTAGTTAGGCCGAGGCCGCTGGCGGCGTCCACGCGTTGTCGGTGTGTGCGGTGCTGTTCCCTTTGCTGCGACACTGGACACGAAAGTTGAGTTTTGGCTTAATCTACCAGCAAGTCACGGCTGTTCACATTGTGTCGTTTGGATTTCGTTGTCGGCTGTTGGGACATTCCCGCGAGCAACAACGTTTGTTTTCAAGTTCGCAAATTTTAGCCACCCTCCAGTGGAGTTTAACTCTACTCGGTTATTTTATATTGATGTGCACAAGCGGAATCTTCTGCCTTGTGGCCGTTAACGTTCCGGTTACCTGCCCTGGCCGTTGACGTAAATTCAGTGTATTTTCCTCATCGTGTTGTTGCTGTCCAACACGGTGTGTAGTTTGACAGCTCAATGTATAATTGGTTGTGAGCGCCAACACCTTTTACGTTGTTCCATTGAACTTCCTGTTGTGTGCTAGTCGGGTGGAGTGGAAGTTACCTTGTCGGTGGGTCCGTTGATTGTGTGTCGGTTGGGTTGTAGTCGGATCGAGAATGGTTGGGCCGACTGCCTGTCTCACCTAAGCGAGCGTCAGTGTTTGAATTCCAAACCGACCATCGGAAACCTATGAGCGCCGTTCGGTGTACTGCCTTTTCTTATTCGTTCAAATGGCTCTGAGCACTATGTGACTTAACATCTATGGTCATCAGTCCCCTAGAACTTAGAACTACTTAAACCTAACTAACCTAAGGACATCACACAACACCCAGCCATCACGAGGCAGAGAAAATCCCTGACCCCGCCGGGAATCGAACCCGGGCGTGGGAAGCGAGAACACTACCGCACAATCACGAGATGCGGGCTCTTATTTCTTCTTCTTGTTTGTATTTGTATGGCTGCTAGCCGATTTTTAAATTAAGGTTGTTTGGGCCTTCAGCCTAATTAAAGAACTGTTTTAACATAAGGCCTTTTGCCGTTTAAAAATTTACTTTTGGTTTGTGTCTTAAGAGATGAGCCTTCAGCCGTTTTTTTTTAAATTAAAGTTGTTTTACTCTAAATATGTGAGATCGTTGGGCCGTCAGTCTAATTGAAAGAACTGATTTAAGATAAGGCCTTCTGCCTTTTAAATTTCTGATTTTGATTTGAGTCTTAAGTTACTGGCTTTCAGCCGATTTTAAATTAAAGTGGTCTTGTCCTTAAGGCATGAGATTGTATAGCGCATTCAGCCGGTAATTAAGTTCGAAAACTTAATGCTGTGGTTTTTTTTTTAATTTTCTTGGCTCTTGTAATGTTTGGTCAAATAAATATAGTTGTATGTTCGAGTGTAACTGACAGCTGCTTATTGTGGCCCCTTTCTACAATTTCAACTACCTGTCCTGTCCTGCGCGTTTAGTAGGGCGTCTCAGGCGAAATGCGTCTGGAACATAAAGAAATACATAATGCAGCAAGAAAAAGGAGTTTCAGTTTTCAAAACTAATACATAAAGTTTGACAACATAGTTTTGTGTCCCCACTCGCGTCCCGTCATCTTTTTCCTCTTAAATATGTTTTAATACGCTAGAATCATGTGTTGTTTCTCATAGACGAATAGTGTCGGGGCAGTTATAAAACTACTGTCTGTGTGACAACATGGAGCGGCCACCAGCGTGCATTAGTGTTGCTCGTGTTTGATGGATATCAAGGGAGTGAACAACGCCAGACTTTGATGAGTGTGAAGGAAATGACGTGTATTCGTATGAGGGAAAGTTATTAGCATCTGACACAATCTCAAATGGACCTCATTGTGGGCGTACGAGGTGAGTTCAAAAAGAAACAAAACCTTTGCTGTATCCGCATTATTGCTGAACTCACAATATTTGAAGCACTGTCCCCTTCAAAATACTTACCTCTACTGGAAATACACGGTTCCCTTCGTTTCTTCCAGTTTTGGAACGCCTCATGGAACACATTTTGTGAGATGGCCCGGAGGTTTCTCGTCATGTTGTCCTGTATCTCCTCAACAGTTTGGAAACGACGTCCTTTCAATGTGTTTTTCCGTTTGGGAAACAGGAAAATGTGTGCTGGGGCTACATCCGGAGAATACGGTGGAAGGGGCACAACGGGAATGTTGTGTTTTGGTAGACAGCTGCAGACAAGGAGAGACACGTGAGCTGGCACATTCTCGTGATGCAACGTGCAACGCTGCTTTTCCCACAATTCAGGCCTCTTCCTGTGCACACCATCCCTCATGTGCACTAGGACCTCCTGGTAGATTTCCTTGTTTACCATCTGACCACGTGGTACAAATTCATGGTGGATAATGCCTTTGTAGTCAAGAAACACAACCAACATCGCCTTGATCTTTGACCGTCTCATGCGTGCTTTTTTTGGACGAGGTGACCCTTTGCCCACCATCTGTCAAGACTGCATCTTCGTTTCAGCATCATAGCCGTACACTCACGTCTCATCGCCTGTTATGATGTTCTTAAGGAACGTTTTCACTCTCATAAACAGTGGTAAGCAGTTTCTCGCACATTTCAACACGAGTCTCTTTCTGATCTTCAATCAACAAACGCAGTACGAATTTTGCCCTGACACGACGCATCTCAAGTTTTTCTCTCAAAATTTGATGGCGTGATCCTACGCTGATGCCCACCTCCCCAGTAACGTCCCGGACAGTTAAACGACAACATCCGCGAATCACAGCACGAACACTGTCCACATGGCCATCATCTGTGGGTGTGGAAGGACGTGTAGACTTGGAATCGTCACAGACCGACATTCTGCCTTGTTGAAAACGTTTGAACCACTCGTAGCATCGCGTGCTCTCATACAGTACTCCCCTTTCGCTTGGCTAAGCATTTGAAACGTCTCTGTGAAAGTTTTGGCAAGTTGGTAACAGAATTTAAGGCACACACGTTGTTCTTCAAGCTCCTTCATTGCGCTAATCCGTCCAGCAGGCTGTACATGTGCTTACTTCAGCAGTTGTGGTTCGTTTGCTAATTGTTCGAGCGGCACGAAGAAAATGGCAGTTTGTTGTCTGAACCTGCTGTTGGGTGCGCTCAGCAGCCGCAGCGCGCTCTCTCTGCTGGTTGGCGTGCTATTTCGAAAGTTGGTTTTCTTTTTGAACACACCTCGTACAAGATCCAGATTTGTAGGGCATTCAGATGTGACAGTGGCCCGATGTTTGGGTGCATGAGAACCTTGGGACAGTCATACTTGGCAGGTTTCCGGTCGACCCAACAGGGGAGAACCGCCATATAGTTCAACACGCACGTCTTCACCGATTCACTTCTGCGTCTGCCGTCCGAGAACAACTAGTGGACTTCTGCAACATCATGTATCTTCCCGCACCACTGGTCACAGACTACCAGCAGTTGGACTAGGGAATTACCGTACCTTGCATAGGCTGCCGTTAACGCCACAACACCGTACTTGGGAAGCTACGACTGCTGATGAATGGCGTCGCGTTGTGTTCGTCGATGAGTTGGAGTTCTGTGCTACCCGAAACACCATCCTCAGCGAATATGGCAGCGACCTGGACAAAGATCCCATTCTCCCAATGATTTGGAGAGGCACAACGGTGCTAGTCCCGGCGTAATCACAGTCTAACACAACTGTCGCAATACTCAGTCTTTTTTGTTACCCACTGCGCTTGTAGCGCGCCAAGAGGCCAGGAAGTTGCACTATTGAGTTCAGCGAGATCTTCTGCGAGCGACAGCGAATGGCATTTGTTTATACTGATCTGTGGAATGGATTTTACGAACGGTAGAGTCTGTTACACAATAAACTGCCGCAAGAACAAGATGAAGACACGACATTTGTCCTTTTTTTCAAATTTCCTAAAGATCCTAGGAGGTGTGAACCGTTATTTTACAGATATTGACTGGACAATATGGCGTTCCTTAAGAACAAAAAAGTTGCCAGTGAACAACAGAAGACCTGACCTTTTGCAGAAACGCGTCATATATCTACTCAAAAACGTGAAGTTTCCTTCGCTACACTTCCAGTCAAATCTGTGAATGTCGAATGTACGAAACGTGTGTGGTATGCAGTACCTACATTATTTAACGTAGCAGATAAACCTCCACAACTGCAGCTAAAGGAAAAATCAGATGGAAATGCTAATAGAGGAACAAGAGCAATAAAATTGTTCATCGACACAGAAGAAACCATTTCCACAATTGTTGTTGCGTCTGAGCCAAAAACGGCAAGAATCCTCAAAATATTCACTTTTGAGCGAAAATAATTATATTTACAAAATATTTATGTATTACAAAGTTGAGTGAAGTGCAGCACTGTGCGAAACATTAATCTCCCTACAAAGTTGTTGTATGTCAAGGAAAGAACCTGTCATAACAAGAACAGACGACAAAATAAATATATTCTTCTCACGCATGTGCTTATATTTTCTTGTTCTCATAGGAGGAAGGTAAATTTTTCACATATTCGAAAGTATTTCCTCATCATTAAACTGTAGCTAATGTCACTGAATCAGGGAGATTCAGCTGTTTTTACGTGTATTTCATGATCAATCACGACTCTTGATAATTTACTAGTGCCTGGAATGCAAAAATGTAATAACTGTTTCGCTAATTAACTAGAAAAACAATGAAAAACAAACTTTAACTTTACGGCTGCTTTTTCGCCGCTTGGGGCGCTAGTGTCGCACCAGCCGGCAGACGGTTAGAGTTCTCACAGCAGTGACTGTCAGGAATGTATATGTTAGACTGTCGCTTAATGACGCGGGGAGCCATCAGGTATGACTTCTAGCCATGGCTGGTGATGAAAAGGGAATTCTGACAAGGATACGCCACCGGCATCCTGCGTCCACATGTGCTGGCTCTCATGCGACAGTATCGTGGTGCCATTTTTTAACAGGTTTAATGCTCGACCATACACAACATGTGTCTATACAAATTATCTGCGTGCTGTGGAGTTGCTACCACGGCCAGCATTATCCCCAGGTGTGTATCCGACAGAATGTAAGGAATGTGGGACAATCTTGCACATCAGTTGTGTCCCAGTGCCAACATCCAAGATATCAAGGACCAGTTATAACATTTGTAGGCTGCAGGGGAGGATAAAATGGCCTTCTGACACTCTTCTCAACAGAATAAGTGCAATGCATCTATGCCAGAGGGGATGCAACATCATTCTGATATGAGGCCTCATATTGTCAAATTGTTTGTAAGTTTGACTCGATGTTGTAGTTCCTGAAATAATATCACACACCCTCTCAAGCCATGGAAATTCATGTCGTTTCGTCATCGCCTTCTGTGTTCTTCACTTTTATCGTCAAGCAGTGTAATTACGAGATTCATTGTTTTTGTTGTAAACACAAGAGTGAAGAGGAATGAAATGAAATATCTAAAAATTAACAAGTTTCTTATGGTGGCTATTGAGTTAAATAAAAATTCTCGTCACACGCTCCTTGATTGTCATAGAATCCAAATCCTTCTGTTATATTTGACATACAGGCCAATTTACTTAGTCTATATCAGACAGCATCTTCACGAACCTAATTTAGATCATGCAAGGGAACACACATCAAACTTTATTATTAACAGTTTTATTTCTTAAGCATTTTTATGGTTTTTTCATGATAATGTAAACACTATCTTAACAATTACAAATAAGGTTATCATTAGCAAATATATACTTTTGACATGAAAAGACATCAGTAGCTTATTTAATTTCGTTAATTTCAAACCACATTAAAAATGTTGAGGAATTATATTAAATCAGATAAGGGTGGGGAGTGAGAAATGAGGAAAGGTTTCCTTATCTGCCTTAACGGCTAATGTAGAGATGTGAGAAGCAGTTAGAAAACACAATAAGCTACAGATAATTTTATAGGATGGATTATTCTTATGATGTTCCTTTGAAAGTATTGAATTTCTCTTTGATTTTTGGTTAATTCATGTCCTTGATAAGAGTAATATTTTCGTTATAAAGGGTATTATCTATCCGTTTTTTATATGTAAGTGTTAGGAGCAAAAACACGTTAAAAATGTAGATGTAGTTGCCATTTTACGTAATGGTCCATGAGTTGGGTACACATAGATTCCACAGCAAATAAAAAGTAATTAATAGATCTTCTGTCACAAATGAACGAAAATAAAATTTAATTAATTTTAATGTTTGCTATATTAATAAAATGCAATCTAAAGTGAAGGAAATATAGAAAACATTGCTCGCGCACATTAAAATGTGTTTCAGGAAACGTTGCATCGTCATAGTTGTGATATTCCTACTAGATTGTATGTCTTTATAACAAAATGGAAATTTGAAAAAGATTACTTTTATCAAAATTAAGGTTTTGAGATGTTCGGTTTCTGCTCCATAGATAAAAAGAAACATAGACGTTCAGGTACCTAGAATTATTACGATTTCCGAGCAACCAACATCCAGTGCATAATTCCTCTTCTACCTTTTGTGTTTAGGGGCGTCGCATGGAGACGATCTGAATTATTTGTTCAATAGAAATGCGGTGCAAGCCAATTCCACTTCAGGCATAATCCACGCTCAAATGACCCAAATGTAAGTTAACTTCGCCAAATATGAGTAAGTAAAAAACTTATTATATTTCATATTTATTACTTTCATTAGTGAAGGTTAATGGTAAGAATCTAATTTCTCGCAGATATGTGAAAACCGGTATTTATATAAGTAATATAACCGATAGTCATTCTACTCAATGATTTTCTGAAAAAAATAGTAATAGGAATTTGTTCCAGTTTAACTACCTACTTCCACGTGAAATATAAGACTGTTAAAACCATAATTAAGTCCATTGATAAGTCCCTTGCTTACCTCTTTATGTGTTTACTAGATTGATGAATATCCCTGTCAGAATTTTAATTCGTGAACATGTAATATGAAAAAGGTACAATTTGTAGACGGTGATGCCCCTGCAAAAACATTTACTATCTTCGTGAAATGTGATTAGCAGGCAATGAAAAATAGCAATTCACAAAAAGTTATTGCCTTTTCAAATAAAGAAAGAGCACAATAGTTCATTTCTGTTGCCTGTTTCCCAGATTCCTAAACAGATATCCTATTATCATTCTCTGTTAATATTTAGTGTATGAGTTGCGATGTCAAATACAACATTTAAAACAGTTTCTGAACATTTACACAAATTCTATTGTTCAAATGTTCAAATGCGTGTGAAATCGTATGTGACTTACCTGCTAAGGTCATCAGTCCCTAAGCTTACACACTACTTAAACTAAATTATCCTAGGGACAAACACACACACCCATGCCTGAGGGAGGCCTCGAACCTCCGCCGGGACCAGCAGCACAGTCCATGACTGTAGCGCCCATAGACCGCTCGGCTAATCCCACGCGGCACTAATTCTATTCGTTTATACCAATTCTAAGTGGTTTGTCCAACTGACATATTTACTGTTGTTTCAGCAATCCAAGGCCGGAAGTGACATCACTTGTGCCACTGACGTGGAAACAGTACGACGAGTCCATCCAGTTCTATTTGCAGATAACATCATCTCTCAGTAACGGTACCAATGTATTTGGGTCGTACATGAAATTCTGGCACGACCTGCTCCCTCTTAGTTAAAGTCCCTATATTCACTACAATTATTTCAATTAACACAGACATACTGACGTAAATTAAAGAGACATTATATACGGAGAGAGCAGTCTCAATAGAAGCTAGATGCGCCTGCAATCTTTTGAACAAAACTGACATTGGTAACGAAAGCCTTTTGAAAATGGTTTGATACTGAACAGGTCTTTAGTTTTATTTCCCTTTTTTGCAGATACTTTGCGACATGTAAGTCATTCTATGAATACCATGAGTTTGTCCGGCGAAATACTGTTATACACTGTATTTTGTATTTACTCGAATAAGAAGCTGAATCTGTGTAATCGTTGAGTGAGAACCATTAAAGTAATTTGTACTGACCATTGTCTACGTCGTCATTTCCTTAGAACCTTAACGAAGAAATGATCTTTAATATAAGTGGGCAGGCCTAATTTATCTTTACGTGTTATAATGTCACCAGCAGCGTTTTTCTGTCAATATGTCAAACTTAATCTTAAGGGCGTGTCGTTGATATTCTTATGTTTTTTACTTTTTAATTTGTACAAGTAAATGGAAAATGGCGTATTTCTGTAGGCAAACTTTTATGTTTCTTTGTCTTTAATTTGTACAAATAAATGGAAAATTGTGTATTTCTGTAGCCAATGTTTTTTGCTGTATAGATAGTTATTATGGAGTAAAATCAAATTGTTCGGAAACGAATACAACGAAGAAACATATTTTATACAGAAAATATTGCGGTGTATAAAATATCACTGTACGGTATTACAATTTCACTAGGCAATAATCATGCAAAATATGAAACTCAGATGGATTGGAAAAGCAAAATTCTTAAAATTGAGGTACCACAGAGTGACTTGATATTCATATCATAATACACGCTCACAACTGTAAATATGCATTGAGGTGACAGTACTCACGAGAGAGCGGTAAGCACATTACAGATGGCGGTAGTACCGCGTACACAAGGCAAGTAGGACAGTACATAAGAGGAGCTGTCATTTGTACTCAAGGTCATTCACTTTAAAAGGTTTACGACGTGATTATTGCCCCACGAATGGATAAACAGCCTTTGAACGCGGCTTCGGAATGGTAGTTGGAGCTAGACGCACGGAGCATTCCATTTCGGAATTCATTAGGGAATTCAATATTACGAGATCCACTCTGTCAAGAGTGTGGGAGAAAACCACATTTCAGGCGTTACCTCTCACTACGGACAACGCAGTGGCCGACGTCCTTCGCATAGCGACCGAGAACAGCGGCGTTTGCGTAGAGTTGTCAGTGCTAATAGACAAGCAACACTGCGTGCAGTAACCTCGGAAATCAATGTGAGACGTACAACGAACGTATCCGTTAGGACAGTGCTGTGAAATTCGATGTTAATTGGCTGAGCCAGCAGACGACAGATCGGGGTGCCTTTCCTAACAGCACGACATCGCCTGTGGCGCTTCTCCTGCGCTCGTGAGCCTGGACCACTGAAAAATCGTGGCCTGGACGGACGGTTCCAGATTTCAGTTGGTAAGAGCTGATGGCAGGGTTCTAGTGTGGCGCAACCTCCACGAAGCCATGGACCCAAGTTGTGAAAAAAGCACTGTGCAAGCTGGTAGTGGCTCCACAATGGTGTGGGCTATGTTTACATGCCATGGAGTGGGTCCTGGTTACTTTCGTCTACTTGGAGGCCAGTTACAGCCATTCATGGACTTCATGTACCCAGACAACGATGGATATTTTGTGCGTGATAACGTGCCATGTCACCAGGTCACAATTATCATGTCTGTGACACAATCTCCCCTATTTCGCGATAATACAAAACGAGCTGCCCTTCTTTGTACTTTTTCGATGTCATCCGTCAGTCCCGCCTGATGCGGATCCCACACCGCACAGCAATGCTCCAGGATAGTACGGACAAGCGTGGTGTAAGCAGTCTCTTTGGTAGACCTGTTGCACCTTCTAAGTGTTCTGCCAATGAATCGCAGTCTTTAGTTTACTCTACCCACAATATTATCTATGTGATCGTTCCAATTTAGGTTATTTGTAATTGTAATCCCTAAGTACTTAGTTGAATTTACAGCCTTCGAATTTGTGTGACTTACCGCGTAATCGAAATTTAACTAATTTCTTTTAGTACTCGTGTGAATAACTTCACACTTTCCTTTATTCAGGGTCAATTGCCACTTTCCGCATCATACAGATATCTTATCTACATCATTTTGCCAGTCATTTTAATCATCTGATGACTTTACAAGACGATGACAGCATCATCTGCAAACAATCTAAGCCGGCTACTCAGATTGTCTCCTATGTCGTTAATATAGATCAGGAACAATAGAAGACCTATAACACTTCCTTGTGGAACGCCGGATATTACTTCCGTTTTACTCGATGACTTTACCACGAACGGTGACCTTTCTGATAGGAAATCAGGAATCCAGCAGCACAACTGAGGCGATACTCCGTAGACACGCAGTTCGACTAGAAGACGCTCGTGATTAACGGTGTTGAAAGCCTTCTGGAAATCTATAAATATGGGATCAATTTGACATCCCCTGTCGATAGCATTTATGACTTCATGAGTATAAAGAGCTAGTTGTGTTTCACGATATTTTCTGAATCCGTGCTGACTATGGGTCAATAAATCGTTGACGTCGAGGTACTTCATAATGTTCGAAAACAGTATATGTTCCAAAACCCTCCTGCAAATCGACGTTAGTGATATAGGCCTGTAATTCAACGGATTACTCCTACTTCCTGTTTTGGATATTGGTGTGACTTGAGCAATTTTTCCAGTCTTTAGGTACGGATCTTTCTGGAGCGAGTGGTTGTATGTAATTGCTAAATATGGAGCTATTTTATCAGCATACTCAGAGGAACCTGACTGGTATACAATCTGGACTGGGAGCCTTGCCTTTATTGATTTAAGCTGCTTCGTTACTCCGAGAATATCTGCTTCTATGTTTCTCATCTTGGCAGTTGTTCTTGATTGGAATTCAGGAATATTTACTTCGTCTTCTTTGGTGAAGGAGTTTCGGAAAATCGTGTTTAACAACTCTGCTTTAGTGGCACTGTCATCAGTGACTTCACGGTTGTTATCGCGCAGTCTTGATTGCGTCTTGCCACTGGTGTGCTTTATGTATGACCAGAATCTCTTTGGGTTTTCTGCCAGATTCCGAGACAGAATTTCCTTGTGGAAATTATTAAAGCATCTCGCATTGAAGTACGCACCTTATTTCGAACTTCAGCAAAACTTTGCCAATCTCGAGGATTTTGTGTTCTTTTAAATTTGGCATGCTTTTTTCGCTGCTTCCGCAACAGCGATCTGACTCGTTTTGAGTACCACGGGGAATCACATATTAATTTATGTGGTATATATCTCTCAACTGCTGTCGATAATATCTCTTTAAAAACATTCCACAACTTTTCTACACTTACGTGATCAGATTGGAAGGAGTGAAGACTGTCTCTTCAAAAGGCGTTACAGCATTTTTATCAGCTTTTTTAAATAGATCACTTTGCGTTCCTTTTTGATGGTTGTAGGTGTTACGGTATTCAGCATAGCAACAACTGCCTTGTGGTCGTTAATCCCTGTATTCGTCACAACGCTCACTGTTTGTCCAGGATTATTTGTTGCTAAAAGGTCAAGTATGCTTTCGCAACCATTTACGCTTCGAGTGGGCTCATGAAGTAATAGTTCAAAATAATTTTCTGAGAAAGCATTCAGTACAATTTCCGATGACGTTTTATGCCTGCCACCGGCTTTAAACGTATAATTTTTCCAACATATCCAAAGGGTAGAATAAAGTCACCAACGACTATAGTTGTATAAGCGGGGTACTTATTTGAAATGAGACTCAAGTTTTCTTTGAACTGTTCAGCAACTATATCGGGGTCGGTAAAATGATCCGATTAATAGTTTAGTCCGATTGTCAGGTATAACCTCTACCCATACTATTTCACACGAACTATCTACTTCAATTTCACTACAAAGCGAACTACTTCTGACAGCAATAAATACCCCACCACCAACTGTATTTAATCTGTCCTTTCTGAACATTGTTAGACCATTTGAAAAAAATTCTGCTGAACTTATTTGCGGCTTTAGCCAGCTCTCTGTACCTACAACTATCTGAGCTTCAGTGCTTTGTATTAGGACTTGGAGCTCTGGTTCTTTCCCAACACAGCTACGAAAATTTACAATACCGATCGTTTCTACAACTACCTTACTGTGTTTTACCTGCCCACTTTCTGACCGATGCCCCTTCTGTGGTTCCCTGAGACCCTCTGACCTAAAAAACCGCCCAGTCCCTTCCACACAGCCCTCGCTACGCGTGTACCAGCCTCCTGTGTGTGGTGGTCTCCTGACCTATTAAGCGGAACCCGGAAACCCACCGCCCGATGGCGCAAGTCAAGGATTCTGCAGCCTACACGGTCACAGACCGCCTGAGTCTCCGATTCAGACCCTCCACTCGGCTCTGAACCAAAGGACCACAGTCGGTTCTATCGACGATGCTGCAGATGGTGAGCTCCGCCTTAATCTCTGAAGCAGGATTGGCAATCTTTACCATTTCCGCTAGCCGCCCGAAACCAGAGAGAATCTGCTCCGATCCAAAGCGACACACGTTATTGGTACCGACACGAGCCACCACCTGCAGTTGGCTGTACGCTGTAGTCTTCGTGGCATCCGGAAGCACCCTTTCCACATCCGGAATGTCTCCCCCCAGAATGCACAGGGAGTGCACACTGGCTTCCTTCCCCTCCTTGGCAGCCATGTTCCTAAGGGGCCCACTTCGCGCCTGACGTTTGAGCTCCCAACTACCAGCAAACCCACGCTCTTTGAGTGCACAGACCTTGCAGGCCGAGAAGCTTCCTCTGGAACAGGGTGGACGACTGCATCCGGCTCAGGGACACCGTCAGCGACAGATAACGTCCGAAACGTAGCCGTCAAACGAACCGGGGAGACCCTACCATCGGCCCCTCGGAAAGTTTTTCGCTGCCTGCCAGACTTTGGAATGACCTCCCACAGAATAGAAGAATTAAATTAGCAAAGCAAAAGATGTCTGTAACATTTTAAAGAAAGAAGAAAATTCAATGAAACCACTTTTTCGATATGTCACATATGCAGTTGACCTACCGCCACGTAGCTCATCACACAAAGGAAATGTTGCCAAATTAAATTATGAAGCCAGCAGGCTACATAAAAAAGTAAGCAACAAACATGCTGCAACATATGAGGGAAAATAAAATCCCATTCAAACATTTAGACAGCGCCCTGAGATACCTGCAGAAGACGTGCCAGCTACTAACGCATCAGACCAGTAACGTTACGCGTATGTAGGCGGGATACTGGGCCGCCCACTGTTGCTGCGAGGTCAGCCGAAGTTGATGCACGGCTGGACGCTAGAGGGTTCCTGGCACAGGCCGCGCTGTGGCCAGTCTGGCTGGTTGGCCGTTTCCGCCCCAGGAGATCTCAGGTACAGAGGGAGCGAGTGCGTCACCGGAAACGGGTAAATCCCAGAGCTGGGAATCTGGGTCCTCGCACTGCCTTTGTGCATAATGTGCTCCAGGAAATGGCCGAGTGTCAGACACTCTTAAAGACGCCCAAGTTACAGCTCTCTGAGATATGAAAATAATTTATATCAATTGTTAATGCAAATCTGAAAATATCTGCGCGGGCCAGGGTGACCGAGCGGTTCTAGACACTACAGTCTGGAACCGCGCGACCGCTACGGTCTCAGGTTCGAATCCTGCTTCAGGCATGGATGTGTGTGATGTCCTTAGGTTAGTTAGGTTTAAGTAGTTCTTTAAGTAGTTCTAGAAGTTAAATCCCATAGTGCCCAGAGCCATTTGAATCATTTTTGGAAACATCTGCGATCTCAGAAAACCGAGGTGCGTCCAACGACGTTTCGGTATCTTCAAAACCCCTGAAGTTAACATTTCACAGTAAATAATCATTTAACCAATTTCAAGAAATGGTATCTCAGATGATAGCATTGTACTGGATGACACATGGGAGATGGACGGTTTTTAATGAAATAATATTCAGCCAACTTTAAAATTAATGCATGTTTATTTACACAAAATCAAAGCTCATTACTTGCCATTTTAGTTAACAAAGTTATTTGTGAAAAATAATGTCGACAGGGTGATGTCCATCATTTCAATGCATGACTCAAGTCTCTTCTCAGAATACTCCATCACACGGACTAAAATCTCTACAGGGATGGCAGCAATTTCTTGAATGATTGCATTCTTCAACTTGTCCAAATTTCGTGGTTTGTGGTTATAGACACAGTTTGTAAGGTACCTCCACAGAAAAAAGTCACATACTGACAAGTCGGGAGACCTGGGAGGCCAAGGAACATTGCCAAAACGTGAGATAATCTGGCCAGGAAACATGCGTCTAAGAACTGTCATTGAAGTGTTTGCGGTGAGCGATGTTGCCCCATCTTGCTGGAACCAAACGCGTTTTAAAGGGATTCGTCGTCTTCTTAGTTTTGGTTTCAAGAATGTTTCAAGCATACGAATGTAACGAACCGAATTAACAGTAACTGTGGCCCCATTCTCTTCAAAAAGTAAGGTCCAATAATGCCCACAGAGCCAAGAGCACACCAGACTGTTACTTTTTCTGAGTGTAGAGGACGCTGGTGGATACGGTGTGGGTGCTCTGGAGCCCAGTAACGTAGGTTTTGCTTATTCACGGTCCTGTTTAAATGAATATAAGCTTTATCACCCATTAATAAAATTTCATTTTCATTAGATCCCAAAATCACTTGCATTCTGTAAGTGAAGTCTTCTCATACAGCAAAATCAGTTTCCTTAAGTCGTTGGACAATGAGCAATTTGTAGGTATGGAATTTTAATTTTTTATGCAAAATTCGTCCAAGCTGACAGTCCTGGTCTTCTGACTGCCGCTTGCCTTACCCTTTCAACATTTTCTGGGGCGGTTACTCTGCGTCTTGGGCCAGGATGCTTCTTATCCAGTTGATCTGAAGTTTTCCATCCACCTGAGGATTGTGTTATGGCTTGGAACAGCTCCATGTAGACCGACATTAAACCACGCACAAAACAATCGCTGCGTATCAATAATAGACACACCACGTTTGACGAAACTGTCATAGACAAACACTCGATGTTACAAGTCCCACTCCTACATAGTGACTGAGTAAATCAAATGGCGTTTTGTGTGGATCAGAATCATCCCCACCACGACCACCTCCCACCACCGCGCCCTCAGTACTACGCAGTTCAAAACTGTCTGTCTCATGCGTGTCACCCTGTACTACAGGTATCATCGCTGAGAGCTACGTATCTATCTCTATTTTATTTATTATTTAAGACATATTTTATATCTTTTATAGATTTTTTCATTTCGCAAATGTTTATCAGACCATCGTATTCTTCATATTTACACAGTAAATGAATACAGCATTAATAACTCCATTTTGTCATACTTGAGTATTTGTTGGGTTAACGGGTGATATAGGAAATTGTTTCGTAGAGGGAGACCAAGAGATGAATACACTAAACAGATTCATAAGGATGTAGGTTGCAGTAGTTACTCGGAGATGAAGAGGTTTGCACAGGATAGAGTAGCATGGAGATCTGCATCAAACCAGTCTCAGGACTGAAGACCAGAAAACCAACAACAGTTATTGTATTCGATGTTGCAACTTTTGCTGGGTCTGGAATCAGTTGGATGTTGAGTGCAAGTACGTTCAGGAACCATCCCTCTGCTCATTCACGGTTCGTTTCTAATTCTTCTGGATGAGATGCATTTTTAGATAGCTGGCTGAATTATTCGGACTTGATCACTCTCAGAAAGTGTGTTGCTGTTTCAGTAGCCATCACTACATGCTGCTATGCAGATCAGTCGCAACCCGAGCACCAAGGCTGCAGTAGAACACGGAATTAATCATGGCATACAAACTATCCAACCTGTCGTTTGAAGATGGAACTCCATGAAAATCAAAAAGTCTGTTCACGAAATAGTCTAGCAAAATACCATCGCTTCTAGTGTATACTGTGGTATCAGCGTTCGATACCACACTTGTTAGGGGCTGCAGTTATCGACCGCGCTCCCTACTGGTATCGCTGGACCCGCGAGTCGAGACTAAGGCCGCGGCTTGCAATAAGTCTTTAGCGTGAGCTCGTTCACTCTAGCTCGGGACGCCACGTAGGAAAGTAGTATAGCCTTCAGCTGATAGGAAGCAACCTCTAACTAGACGCTAAGTTAAAGTAGGGCTTATGTGATTCCTCTATAGCTCTCTGTTTGTACTTATGTTCCTCCTGACTATGAAGGCTCCTGTACCACCAGTTAAGTACAATATATTATTTTTTACCAACGATTTCCAGCTCCTTATCGACTTCACTGACAAGTCTGCTGTATATGCAAAGAAGAGATCTGTACGTTTCTCTTTAGCATTGGTCACCGGCCGTTCACATTGGTGACGATTCGTTCGTCGTCAGCATAACATATACGAAAGCGAACACCCTGAGTGCCGTCTTTGCTCGTGATTTTACACAACGACCCAATTAAACCACAACATGGCAGCCTCGTCGCTGAGTGACTACCAACATTCGTAGCGAAAGACGTCGTAGAACTAATAATACCGGAAGAAGTCAAGAAACAGATGAACTCCATTGGCGCCGAGAAAGCAAGAGACTTGCTACCAAGAAATATACCACTTCCAGCAGCCCATGCGATACGAAGAATAACAGCCCATACTCTGTCTATTTTCAGTTTCGTAAATTAAGTTGCAAAAACTACAATCCTTCTCTAGAGCAGATTAGACCTCTCGAAATATACACTCCTGGAAATGGAAAAAAGAACACATTGACACCGGTGTGTCAGACCCACCATACTTGCTCCGGACACTGCGAGAGGGCTGTACAAGCAAAGATCACACGCACGACACAGCGGACACACCAGGAACCGCGGTGTTGGCGGTCGAATGGCGCTGGCTGCGCAGCATTTGTGCACCGCCGCCGTCAGTGTCAGACAGTTTGCCGTGGCATACGGAGCTCCATCGCAGTCTTTAACAGTGGTAGCATGCCGCGACAGCGTGGACGTGAACCGTATGTGCAGTTGACGGACTTTGAGCGAGGGCGTACAGTGGGCATGCGGGAGGCCGGGTGGACGTACCGCCGAACTGCTCAACACGTGGGGCGTGAGGTCTCCACAGTACATCGATGTTGTCGCCAGTGGTCGGCGGAAGGTGCACGTGCCCGTCGACCTGGGACCGGACCGCAGCGACGCACGGATGCACGCCAAGACCGTAGGATCCTCCGCAGTGCCGTAGGGGACCGCACCGCCACTTCCCAGCAAATTAGGGACACTGTTGCTCCTGGGGTATCGGCGAGGACCATTCGCAACCGTCTCCATGAAGCTGGGCTACGGTCCCGCACACCGTTAGGCCGTCTTCCGCTCACACCCCAACATCGTGCAGCCCGCCTCCAGTGGTGTCGCGAAAGGCGTGAATGGAGGGACGAATGGAGACGTATCGTCTTCAGCGATGAGAGTCGCTTCTGCCTTGGTGCCAATGATGGTCGTATGCGTGTTTGGCGCCGTGCAGGTGAGCGCCATAATCAGGACTGCATACGACCGAGGCACACAGGGCCAACACCCGGCATCATGGTGTGGGGAGCGATCTCCTACACTGGCCGTACACCTCTGGTGATCGTCGAGGGGACACTGAATAGTGCACGGTACATCCAAACCGTCATCGAACCCATCGTTCTATCATTCCTAGACCGGCAAGGGAACTTGCTGTTCCAACAGGACAATGCACGTCCGCATGTATCCCGTGCCACCCAACGTGCTCTAGAAGGTGTAAGTCAACTACCCTGGCCAGCAAGATCACCGGATCTGTCCCCCATTGAGCATGTTTGGGACTGGATGAAGCGTCGTCTCACGCGGTCTGCACGTCCAGCACAAACTCTAGTCCAACTGAGGCGCCAGGTGGAAATGGCTTGGCAAGCCGTTCCACAGGACTACATCCAGCATCTCTACGATCGTCTCCATGGGAGAATAGCAGCCTGCATTACTGCGAAAGGTGGATATACACTGTACTAGTGCCGACATTGTGCATGCTCTGTTGCCTGTGTCTATGTGCCTGTGGTTCTGTTAGTGTGATCATGTGATGTATCTGACCCCAGGAATGTTTCAATAAAGTTTCCCCTTCCTGGGACAATGAATTCACGGTGTTCTTATTTCAATTTCCAGGAGTGTGAATTCGCTTGAGAAATTGAAGTATGGAAGCGGCCATTCACGTCCCAGAATCTAACAGCCACACGACCGAATAAAGCATTATATCGCAGGCAGGACTGCCTTCTTCAAGAACTCGACATGAAGTGTCCCGAATCGCTCCCTTGAGTTCTTCACTCGAGAAGTCCCAGTCTCCACTTGACGCCAGCAGCATTCCACCACTGTCGAAGTCTCGTTGGCTGAAGGCCGTCCTCACCAAAGATACATCATTCTCAAGCTCTGCAGTTATGGTTTGACTCATTAGACTCCTTTTCCGCACTAAACAACATATTATAATAATATTTAAATAAAAATATTTAATAAACATTCGGTTACACTCAGGTCCTTCACAAGTAATACTTGGTTCATAAATAAATATGCCAGCATTCTCGCTTAAGCGTGCTCACGATAAATGACAACAGACTGTCGTTGAATATTTTATAAACTTTTTGGCAGACAGGGGACCTGCACCTGCACACACAGCCATCTCTGTTAGACAGTTTTTCCTAAAGATGGCGCCGGCTGCAGTGTCCGTTCGGTTCTAGGCGCTTCAGTCCGGAACCGCGGGACTGAAACGGTCGCAGGTTCGAATCCTGCCTCGTGCATGGATGTGTGTGATGTCCTTAGGTTAGTTAGGTTTAAGTAGTTCTAAGTCTAGGGGACTGATGACCTAAGATGTTAAGTCCCATAGTGCTCAGAGCCATTTGAACCATTTGAACCTAAAGATGGCATGGTTCCGCTGCCCAATGCACCTTACACACCTTTACCTGGCTACATGCGACTTTTTCTTTATCCCACACATGAAAAGGGGCACGAAAGTACACCGATTTTACAACATTGAGGAACTCAAGAAAAAAACGAGGGAGGAGCTGTCAGAGATTTCTAAAGATGACTACAAAAAGTGTTTCGAACAGTAAGAGCACCGGTGGGACACATTTGTTGGTTGTAACGGAGTGTATTTTGAAGGGGATAATATATATAGCCTGTAAAAAATAATATACAACCTATAAAATATAATTCCAGTTTATTGGGTACCCTGTTAAGCTACACCTTAGTGGATTCTTTAATCGCTCTCAACATGTTTTGGGTAATAGTAGGTTGCAATTCCAATTCCCAGACCCTCAAAATATTGATGCGATGTTGTATCAGTAAGCGGGTGCCCGGTATTCCGACGTTAAGTTGATCTCCTATAGTTGCGTCTTTAGCTAGACGGTCTGCGAGTTCGTTTCCTGGAACGCCTACGTGGCTCGGTGTCCAGATGAAGTCCACTGTCTTTCCAGGGCTGCAGAGGTCAACCAGTAGGTCCTGAATGTTGGTGATCAAAATATTTTTGGGATAACACAGAGATATGGTTTTTAAGCAACTGAAGGAATCGCTACAGATCAGAAAGGCTGAAGATGTACTTGGTGGCGCCCCACCGTGACGCAATCGGTAACACTGCTGTACCTCTCGAGAACATTGGAAGAGTTGGATCTTTCCGCAGATCACCACAGTACTGGCCAACGTCGGTCATCGGGACAGCGGAAAACGGTGATTCGCCGCTGCACGAAATGGGTTGGCATTCTTCAGCAGTACGTGCTTCCTAGTCGTAGCATCATTCCAAATGGAACCGTTCGTTTTGTGGCGCCAAAGGCAGCGTTTACATAAGACGGCAGTTCCCTAGGGCAGCTGCAGCTAGTCTCCGACAACTGGTGCGATATGACACAGAACGTTTGCATCGAGACCATTCCTTGTCCTCGGATTGCAGGCCCCGATCTCAAGGGGTTACGGTGAGTTTCGCCCACAATAACGGCGATCCTCACTGGTGGTGCCCAGACGTGATCCACCGAAACCTTGACGACGAGTGTTACTCCCTTCACGTCCACGTGCAGTCCGACATCGACCGGATCACTGTCGCATCCGAAGACCCCACAAATCCGGACATTTCATTACTCGACCAGTCGTCCAGACTGAGACCGGCAAAAAGTCAGCTGCTGATAGCGCCGTCTTACATGAGTACGCAGTATCTCCGTGTCCGTCACAATGATCTCTCCACATTTGACGCTCTTCACGCCCCTTATGTACCCTACCAAGCCCGATAGCAACACTAAACACGAAGAACAGTAATGCACTACCATGTCCCTTCTACCCATCACAAGGAATTGAACAATGATTTAGAAACTTGCCAGCAGTGCGTACGTGTAAGAACTATAGTGATTTAGTTATTAACTAAATCTCCCTCTTGTCAGTATCATGGAGGAGCATTTCAGATAACAGTCTCGGAACACTTTTTTCTACGAGCGCTATATGATTCCCTGTTGGGACTAGGCTTCTATTTAGTTCACCTGCTATATTCAGAAAGTGATTGTTAAATACTGCACATATATGCGATTTATCAGTAACACGGACATTCCCACTACGCACTGATTCTCTATGCTCCACCTGCCTCTGCAGACCAGCCACTTCCTTTACGACTGACCATATGGTTTTAATTTTATCCTGAGACTTAGCTATTCTATCTGCATACCACATACTTTTTGCCTTCCTAATAACTTTGGCTCTGAGCACTACGGGTTCAAATGGCTCTGAGCACTATGGGACTCAACTGCTGTGGTCATCAGTCCCCTAGAACTTAGAACTACTTAAACCTAACTAACCTAAAGACATCACACACATCCATGCCCGAGGCAGGATTCGAACCTGCGACCGTAGCAGTCGCACGGTTCCGGACTGCGCGCCTAGAACCGCGAGACCACCGCGGACGGCGAGCACTACGGGACTTAACATCTGAGGTCATCAGTCCCCTAAAACTGAGAACTACTTAAACCTAACTAACATAAGGACATCACACACATCCATGCCCGAGGCAGGGTGGTGGTGGTGGTGGTGGTGGTTAGTGTTTAACGTCTCGTCGACAACGAGGTCATTAGAGACGGAGCGCAAGCTCGGGTTAGGGAAGGATTGGAAAGGAAATCGGCCGTGCCCTTTCAAAGGAACCATCCCGGCATTTGCCTGAAACGATTTAGGGAAATCACGGAAAACCTAAATCAGGATGTCCGGAGACGGGATTGAACCGTCGTCCTCTCGAATGCGAGTCCAGTGTGCCGCGGCAGGGCTCTGAGCACTACGGAACTTAACATCTGAGGTCATCAGTCCCCTAGAACTGAGAACTACTTAAACCTAAGTAACCTAAGGACATCACACACCTCCATGCCCGAGGCAGGATTCGAACCTGCGGCCGTAGCGGTCGCTCGGTTCCAGACGGGCACTCTGGCCGGCAGTCTGAGTTTACTATAAATATTGTCTGCCAAGTAATTGATATGCAGTGTGAACATTAAGGGTCGCAAAATACGCAGGTGTCCAAAATTAAAGCAACAATGCGCTGTTTCCCCATCCTATGTTTAATTCACTATATAGTCATACAAATTGGCAACATCTGTCCGTATGGTCGTGTTCTGCACGCAAGATGGCATTCCAGTCAACGGACAAACATGCCAACGATCTCGTCAGGGCACTTATCAAACGGGTTAGTGTTTGCAGGCTGGTCCCACAACCACACGCGCTGTGTACCCAGACACGGACGGTGCGGTGTGGCACAGAGAAGACGCCTACCAGGCTCTCTGCGGTGGAGGGCCGTAGGGAGAATGGAAGGGAGCTGTCGCGAACTGATGTGGCCCAGTGGCTTAATGCCAATCGTTCTGTTGCTTCTCAGATGTGGTGACAGTTTACAGAAGCCGAAACTGTATCCCGAAACCAACTCCGGTCCGACCACGTGTTGCATCAGAGCGAGAGGAGCGTTTTTTGGCTGTAAGCGCACGACGGTGCCGCACTAGTACCGCACCGCAGCTGGCGCCTGGCCTCGCAGCGTCCACTGGACGCATGGCGTCGAGGCAAACTGTGCAGAGGAGGCTTCGGCAGAGTGGCCTTTATTGTTGGACACCTGCTGTGTGTCTGCCCGCCTGCTTAGGTGAGTGGTAACGTGTTTGCCTGCTATCCGGTGGGTCCGGTTTCGATTTCCGTCCGGGTTCGAGATTTTCACCGTTCGTGGACTGGGTGTTGTGACGGACTCATCATCATTATTCATGATTACCGGCACGCAAGTCGCCCAATGTGGCAACTCGGCGGCCGAATTTCCCTGGCTGGGGCTTCCCGGCCAACGTTACCACGCGATAATTCTAGCTGAATGTATATCTCTGATACCTTTTCAGAGGAGAACGCCTGTACTGGAGCCGTTAAGATGCCAAATAGACGGTCAAACAGTGGACCACTGTTCTTTTCACAGATGAGCCGATTTGGCCTGGAGAGTGAATCACGCAGACCCAAATCTGGGGGCAACGTGGAACACGATTTAGGCACCCAAACACTGTGAAAAGAGACTGATCTGGAGTATGATCCCAAATGATGTCGGCAGGGATTATGTTGACCACTAAATCACCCCTTCATGAACTTAGTACGGGTGAATCGGCAAGTTTTAACTGCTGTCAGGTATAGTGACGAGATCTGGGCACCTCATGTGCTCGTTGCGAGGTGCTGTAGGTACAGACTTCCAAGTGCTAAACGAAAATGCTCAGCCTCTTAGAGCACAGACTGTTTCCTTGGGAACGGAAGCTACTGCACGCACCACGCGGCGTGCTCGCTCTCCCGATTTGAATCACATAGACCACAGCTGGGACGCGCTAGGGAGACGGCTGCATCACGTCAGCATCCACCAACCGCTCACCAAGACTTGCGAGCAGCTCTGCAGGACGAATGGGCGTTACGGCCTCGACGTAAGATTGCTGGCATCATCCGCAGCAAGCCCCATCGTTGTCAAGCCTGTGTTGCTGCCAGAGGTCGTCACACCCCGTACTGAACACTTAACGTGTTGCCGGAATTTGCGTGAAAATCCGTTAAGTTGATAAAACGAAGAACATTTTTGTCTGGCGTTTCGCATGTTGCAGTCGTTTACGTTCTTTATTCATTACATTGCTTCTACTTTATTAACACCTGTTTATAACGTTCTGTGGCAAAATAGACGTAACCTTGCAAATATCCGTTTGCTACTTTCATTTTGGACACCAGTGTTCTTCCAGGTTACTGTTACTCCTCTCCATGATTCTACATCCACGATAAAATGCTGACTACGAAGAAACCACAGTCAAGTCACATATTTTGCTTGGTACTATGACGTCTCTATGAGTTGTTACACGGCAGCCTGATGTGTCTGAGTGAATCTTTTTCAGAATTTACTACTACTTTCGGATATTTAAAAGCTACAAGCGAAAGCACACTTAAATAAATCACAGTTTTCATCGTGATAATTTCTGATTTCGTTGCTCATTCAATGAAAATCATCAACCTGTAACTAACAATTATGTTCATAACAGGCTGTCGAAAGACAGTAACCCATAAGTCAGAGATTTAGTACAAACAAGCATCCGATGATAGAACCATATAATTTGAAGTATAAAGTCAACTATTAGTAAACATTTATAACTGTCTATTTATTGTTAAAACAATTGCTCCGATGTTGACCACTTCTCAGGCATATGAATGTTGTCTTCTGCACAAGAGGTATTCATTTTCTTTCGCGACCACAGCCCTAACTAAACACTTGGCTCTCTGATTAACTTTTCTGAGAGACAATAAGGATAGACGCCGTTTGTATTACTGTTTGGGCTTGCAAAGAGAACGATGTTGTCAGAAAGAGTGCCGCATAAGAAAGAAATATATTCTTCCACCGTCCACTCATTAAAACTCGAAGCACAAAAACCTTTTGTTTGGCAATCCATTCAATGAACATCGGTGAGGACATTGCGTTGATAAATGCAAAATAAAAGATGGGGTGCTCGTTGTCCTGAGAAAGGATCTGTGGGGACAATAGCGAGCAAATAATGAAACTATCCGGCTTATTGAGGTATCAAAAAAGAATCGAGGTGAACATGGCGGTAAATACGACGTTTTTGCGTAGCAATGGAAGTAGAAAGGCGAGCATCATAAATGAGAAAAGTCGCAGTTTCGCTATGGCAGGCCTGGAGATTTAGCTGCAAACTGTAAACTCTGAATATCGGCGACTTCGAATGTTGGAAGGGAAGAAAACAGTCTGCAGTATCAGCATGTGTCAGGTTAACCCCAGATCGTAAAGATCGAATTTGTAATATTAACTTCCACTGAATAGGGATCTTTGAGTTTATAGTGGTAGAACTTTGGCACTTTATTGAATTTTTATAAATTTTACGAATGCCTTGAACTATGTTCTTGACATATCTGCGAGACAGCGCACGTGAAGCGAACGAACATGAAGGAAGACGCAGCTTTTACCACTTTTCATGTTAGTAACTGTATGGGCTATATTTTAGGCTCTTAAAAATCTTTACAAGTCACAATTCACATAAAAGAAGTTCATATTACTGGAAACGACGTTTCTCTGTTTGTCTTAATTGGAGTAGCAATGTCTTAAAAAGATCGTTCGGAAATCAGTGCCAAAAAAAAGTAAGACCGTGGAAAAAGATATAACAAGGACAAAAAAAGATGAATTTTACAGCAAATTAATAAATGTAATTCTGAAAAAGAAACGGAAGTGAACGATTTTACTAGTCGATAACATTTTAAACAATTGGCTTAATTAAAGGAAGCACGAATGGACTGTTATATGCTCTAGTACGACACAAAAATACCGGAAGGTTAACCCGAAGCGTAAATTAGAAACGCTACACAGTATAAGTTCTTATCAGCACCAATCAATTCTGCCGAAATTTTTACAAAGGTACAGACGGTGTTTAGAAAGGATAGATTGCATGCAACCGGTGATGGAGTGTTCGTCGCTGTTAGTAGTAGTTTATCCTGTAGTGAAGTAGAAGTGGATAGTTCCTGTGAATTATTATGGGTGGAGGTTACACTCAACAACCGAGCTAGGTTAATAATTGGCTCCATTTACCGACCTCCCAACTCAGCAGCAGAACAACTGAGAGAAAATTTGGAATACATTTCACATAAATTTTCTGAGCATGGTATAGTCTTAGGTGTAGATTTCAATTTACCAGAAATAGACTGGGACACTCAGATGTTTAGGACAGGTGGTAGGGACAGAGCATCGAGTGACATTATACTGAGTGCATTATCCGAAAATTACCTCGAGCAATTAAACAGAGAACCGACTGGTGGAGATAACACCTTGGACCCACTGATAACAAACAGACCCGAACTTATCGACTCTGAATGTGCAGAACAGGGAATCAGTGATCATAAGGCCGTTGCAGCATCCCTGAATATGGAAGTTAATAGGAATATCAAAAAAAGGGAGGAAGTTTTATCTGTTTAGCAAGAGTAATAGAAGGCAGATTTCAGACTACCTAACAGATCACAACGAAACTTTATGTTCCGACACTGACAATGTTGAGTGTCTATGGAAAAAATTCAAGGCAATCGTAAAATGCGTTTTAGACAGGTACGTGCCGAGTAAAACTGTGAGGGAAGGGAAAGACCCACCGTGGTCCAACAACAAAATTAGGAAACTACTGCGAAAGCAAAGAGAGCTTCACTCCAAGTTAAAACGCAGCCAAAACCTCTCAGACAAACAGAAGCTAAACGATGTCAAAGTTAGCGTAAGGAGGGCTATGCGTGAAGCGTTCAGTCAATTCGAAAGTAAAATTCTATGTACCGACTTGACAGAAAATCCTAGGAAGTTATGGTCTTACGTTAAATCAGTATGTGGCTCGAAACAGCATATCCAGACACTCCGGGATGATGATGGCATTGAAACAGAGGATGACACGCGTAAATCTGAAATACTAAACACCTTTTTCCAAAGCTGTTTCACAGAGGAAGACCGCACTGCAGTTCCTTCCCTAAATCCTCGCACAAACGAAAAAATGGCTGACATCGAAATAAGTGTCCAAGGAACAGAAAAGCAACTGGAATCACTCAACAGAGGAAAGTCCACTGGACCTGACGGGATACCAATTCGATTCTGCACAGAGTACGCGAAAGAACTTGCCCCCCTTCTAGCAGCCGTGTACCGCAAGTCTCTAGAGGAACGGAAGGTTCCAAATGATTGGAAAAGAGCACAGGTAGTCCCAGTCTTCAAGAAAGGTCGTCGAGCAGATGCGCAAGAAATGGGGCTTCAGCAGCTTCTTAACTGGAATTGCAATGTGTGTAGGTGTGTCATCTTGCATAAAAATGATCGCATCCACACATCCACGCTGTTGGAGAGCTGGAATGACGTGGTTGCGCAAAAAAAAAAAAAAAAAAAAAAAAAAAAAAAAAAAAAAAAAAAAAAAAACATTCATATCGCTTACGTGACGGTACAGGTAATAGGATGGGAAGCACCTGTCTCTTCGAAAAAATTGGGCATAGGATAAAAGATGCCGTAAACCCGCACCCCATAGTGAATTTTTCAGGATAGTTGATTGTCCACTTCAGTGCGAGCAAGAAATTCTAAAGCAAGCGTCTCTATTGCTGGCAATTCAACAGGAAGCAAGGGTAATTTTGAATGGATAGCAAAGAAGGATGTTTCGTGGCATACCTCTGACGTCGATCTGTTGTAGAATTTTAGAACATGTTTTTTGCTCGAGTATCATGTCGTTTTTGCAAACCCAGAATCTACTCTGTAGGAATCAACATGGATTCCGGAAACAGCGATCGTGTGAGACCCAACTCGCTTTATTTGTTCATGAGACCCAGAAAATATTAGATACAGGCTCCCAGGTAGATGCTATTTTTCTTGACTTCCGGAAGGCGTTCGATACAGCTCCACACTGTCGCCTGATAAATAAAGTAAGAGCCTACGGTATATCAGACCAGCTGTGTTGCTGGATTGAAGAGTTTTTCGCAAACAGAAGACAGCATGTTGTTCTCAATGGAGAGACGTCTACAGGCGTTAACGTAACCTCTGGTGTGCCACAGGGGAGTATTATGGGACTATTGCTTTTCACAATATATATAAATGACCAAGTAGATAGTGTCGGAATTTCCATGCGGCTTTTCGCGGATGATGCTGTAGTATACAGAGAAGTTGCAGCATTAGAAAATTGTAGCGAAATGCAGGAAGATCTGCAGCGGATAGGCACTTGGTGCAGGGAGTGGCAACTGACCCTTAACATAGACAAATGTAATGTATTGCGAATACATAGAAAGAAGGATCCTTCATTGTATGATTATATGATAGCGGAACAAACACTGGTAGCAGTTACTTCTGTAAAATATCTGGGAGTATGCGTGCGGAACGATTTGAAGTGGAATCATCATAATAAAAAATTAATTGTTGGTAAGGCGGGTACCAGGTTGAGATTCATTGGGAGAGTCCTTAGAAAATGTAGTCCATGAACAAAGGAGGTGGCTTACAAAACACTCGTTCGACCTATACTTGAGTATTGCTCATCAGTGTGGGATCCGTACCAGATCGGGTTGACGGAGGAGATAGAGAAGATCCAAAGAAGAGCGACGCGTTTCGTCACAGAGTTATTTAGCAAACTCAAGTGCCAGATTCTGCAAGAGAGGCGCTCTGCATCGCGGTGTAACTTGTTGTCCAGGTTTCGAGAGGGTGCGTTTCTGGATGAGGTATCGAACATATAGCTTCCCCCTACTTATAACTCCCGAGAAGATCACGAATGTAAAATTACAGAGAGTCGAGCGCGCACGGAGGCTTCCAGACAGTCGTTCTTCCCGCGAACCATACGGGACTGGAACAGGAAAGGGAGGTAATGACAGTGGCACGTAAAGTGCCCTCCGCCACACACCGTTGGGTGGCTTGCGGAGTATAAATGTAGATGTAGATGTACCTGACAAAAAATTAAGCACGAGAAGACATCGTTAAATGTCACTGCAAGTTTGCTCACGTACATACTGTCGGTGGAATTGGTAAATGATTCAAGTAACAATATCAGTGAAAGGTAGTGGATGTTGTTCGTGTTCAGTGTTGTTAGCAGGCCTGGTAGGGTCTATAACCAGCGTCAACAGCGTCGGATGTTGAGTGGTCACTGTGAACCACACAGAGTCGTTGCGTACTCGTGCTAGACAGCTGTTGTGGCACACAATAGTAAGGGGTAGAAATTAGAAGAAAAATCTGTTAAAACTCAGTCACGTAGCCAGAGACAAAATCAAGTGATGCCAGAGACAGAGGCAGAAGTTTGAAGCGAGCCAGTATGTTGCGAGCACGTCAGGTGGTCGACATACTACGTCATCTGTTGAGTGAGGGTACAAATTCATCAGAAACGAGACTGCAACAGAAAACCAAAGGAAGAGAGACAAGCGTATTGATTAGCTCGAAAGACATGTTGCATTAAACTCAGTCTCTTTCACAATAGTATGTAGCGACAAACTGACACAGCAGTGAACAGCCTATTAAGTGAATATAGCAGAGTAAGGAAGACAATTGCGGTCACTGCGAACTGAGCCGTATCTCGCATCCTCCCGCCGGCTCCCTTTAAATACCCCAGATCTCGTGATGATTCAATTCCATGATTACGATAATGTATGAATCTATGAGCTAGATGCTCCAGCACAGTCTATCAATTAGCTGAAAATGTACTTGAGATGATGCCCTTCACCTGATGACCTTCATTCTATTCACTGCCTACCATCTACTGAAGGAGGAACCGACTGGCTTCTGACACCACCACTTTGCAGGGTACTGCCAGCACTGAAATGCAATATGGAAACCAGTAACAGGGCCTCTTTGGATCCACCTTTCTGTTCAACACTCAGGCACCTCCCGCCGCTGAAAACTACCAGGGGTAGGGAGGGGATCGACTGACCACACGACTATCGTCACCAGGTGCATAGGATATGGACTGGGATCGAAAACACTCCAGCAGCCAGCCCGAGACCACTTCACTGTGGGCAACGCCCTCACCCTCTATCCGATAATAGCCGCGGTACCAGTGTCGCTAACTTTACGTGCACTTGCAGCCTTGGAGGCGACTGGACTGGTCGAAAAAGGTTTGACCACCAGAGGGAAAGATAGAATGTAGCACATTATACGGCATTTGTCAGAAATAAAACATTTACGACTAAAAAACACCTTGTGCTCATGGTTGTGGACGTATACGTAGCGCGCATAGATGACTATTAAGTCTTAAAAATCACACTACAGGGTGTTTCAGAAGTAATGCCAATAATTTACACATGGAAAGTACAGGCCAAAAGCAGCTATCTTTACAGACACGAGTCTGCAAATCAACGGTTGCCGAGGTATCGCATTAATTCGAGTTGCGAACCAACTATAAACGCCCCTGGATACAGCGGTATTTACATTGATATCTCGATGTTTGGTATCGACTATGTTTACGCATGTGCAACCACTTCCCTTTTGCCATCCGTGCACTATGCCGTACAATCACATACAAACAGTTACGAACGTGAAGGCGGACAGGGGTTACAGCAATGAAGAGTACGCTGACATGCATTTCATGTACGGCAAAGCGGATAGCAGTGCCCTTGAGGCTGCACGATTGTACGAAGATTTTCCTCTCCACGTGCAGCCCAGCAGGTGTACCTATATCCGGTTACATCAGCGCCTTAGAGAAACCGGGAGTTTTGCACACCGTGTACGAGAAGGTCGGGCCAAATACATAACACTCGATGTTGAGGAATGGGAGTTACATATTGTACACGAACGTCCGAGTACTTCACCAAGGAGGATTGCTACCCAAGAGCGTGTCCGTTTACATCGGCAAATACTCTGTCCATATCATCTCCAGTGAATGCAAGCCCTCAAAAATACAGCGTTCCCTCCTAGATAGAATTTTTGCCAATGAGTGTAACAACAGCGTACCCTGAATCCCCTGTTTGTAAGAAGTATTCTGTTCACGGACAAAACGAGTTACCCTTGACGGTATTTCTAACTACCACTGCTGTCACATTTGGGCCGCTGTCAATCCTAATGCAACATGATTAAAGTGGGGCAGGATTGCGCACTTAAGATTTAAATAGCGATATACTGAAGGAAACGTCACAAATTACATTTTAACTGGCATTCCATCTGAATTTTGCCTGGTATATGACAGAGTCCGAAAGTCATAGAAACAAATTAAACTGTAATTCGCACTTAGTGTAAAAAGTAATGCAAATGCGCACTCACCCGACCGAGGGGTAAGAGTGCGTTTCTACTGGGGTAAATTTGCGCATTATTATCAAATGAGAAAAACATATGTGTCATTTAGTTCTTGGTCATTTATTTAATTTATAGCGTACATAAACGTAATATACCTTGTTTCTCATCATATAACAGTTACTGTTGATATAATATTTGACCTAATGAACCAGTCTGGGCCTGTCATCAAAAGCCGGCCGAAGTGGCCGAGCGGTTCTATGCGCTACGGTCGCCGGTTAGAATCCTACCTTGGGCATGGATGTGTGTGATGTCCTTTGGTTAGTTAGGTTTATGTAGTTCTTAGGGGGCTGATGACCTCAGAAGTTAAGTCCATAGTGCTCAGAGCCATTTGAACCATTTTTTTTGTCATCAGAAACATGAAAAATATATTCTTGTCGGACGAAAATCTTTGTAACAGAGATCAAAAATGAAGTGTCCAGAACCATCATAACAAGAGCAGTATTCATACCACCACCCCTCGCACTTGAGACACTGAATCCAGTCTTCTGCTGGCGGATTATTGTATTTTTCAGTGCAGCCTGGACAGTGAAAAGTTTGTGAATTTTCCCAAGATGATTTAAGTTTTGCTTTGCTTTCTTTTTGTTTGCTTGATCAGAATCAAACAGTTTCCTCTTTGGTTTCTTTATTTCTTCTTTTGTTGATTTGTATTCCAGTTGGTTCTTGAATGGGGTCCCAGATACTATTTCTGACTTCTTTCCTTTCATCTGTCTTTTTTGGTAATCTTTTCTTCTTGGCAGAGGAACTATTTCTTTTGGGGAAACGTAGGTACTTGGTCCTGGTTGTGGTTTATTTGTAGATGTGTCTGAACTTTGGCTCTGGGGAGTTCCAGTTTCAACTGTGGGTGCATCATTAAATTTGTCACTGGTCTGTAACAGTCGAAGGCGGGAAATCTTCCTCGGTGAATATGTGACGATCGACTGGATAAATGCCACACATCTTGAATGCCTTTCTTGCCTTCGTCCTTTGATAAGCGGTTCCAAACAATTCAGCGATACATTCTTGCGTAATTACATATTCAGGTTGGGTAACGAGCCACTGGTCGCATTCCTGTGAATAAAAGTCCTTCAGTGGCTTGAAAAAGCAGCGATCCAGTGGCTGCATTTTGTGGCTGCTGTGTGGTGGAATGGTAAGCACGTGAATGTTATGGGCTCTGCAGTAAAGAACGGCGTTCAGACTAAAATGCGACGAGCGATTGTCCAAAATTAACAAGACTGGATTATCTTCTGTTGGCTGTGTATGTTTTTCAAAATGTCGTAGCCATGTGAGATACAAATCTGAGTTTATGTATCCAGTGTCCGAACACATGATTAGTGACCCATGAGGGGCACCGTTCTTCAAACTCTCCTTCACCCTTTTCCGAGGAAATATTATTCCTGGAAGGATGTAACTCCCCCCAGCCCCCATACAACATACAAACGGTATCAGCTGACATCTTTCTGCAGATGCTATTTTGCCTATGTGCTTCTTGCCGCATGTTGCAATCACTTTCGGAACTTTGTTAGGAACAGTTGTAATTCCTGACTCATCCATGTTATATATGCGATGAGGTTCAAATTTATATCTCTCCATCAGCGAGGATATCAAAGAAGATGCTCGTTTGCTGTTTGTCAACCCCATCACTCGTCCGAAACTAGTTTTCTGTGGGATCCGAAGGCTAAGATTTCGTCTCTGCAGGAAATCATAAACCCAGTCCTTTCCGGCCTTCTTAGCGTTTTTGTCAAATTTTGTTTTTATGTCATTCCTCTCAGAGTAGTCATGAACTAATCTTCTGAAATCTTTCAGAATCATACCATAATGACATCTGTCCAGAGAGCTGTAGTGTTCGGCGAGTTCCAGTTTCTGTTCATTATTAAACGTTCTTCCCAGTTTGTTTAACCCAAAACCCTGAAAAAAGTGGGGGTGGGAGTATTAATTCTAAGCTTATCCCTACATAGGCAAAAGTTTCGAAAATAAAAAATATAGAGATAAAAGTATATTTGCAAGAGCCTCGTACCTCTTTAAGGCAATTTCTGAGGGCAGCTTCACTTATTCCAAGCTCCCTCGTTATTTGTCGTTTAGATTTGCAATTTTTCAAGCCCTCTTTTGCAGCTTCCAGCATTTCTGGAGTGTATGGTTTCCGTTCGGTTTTCCTTTTGGTAGACGCTAAGATATAAAAAAGGGTTCTTAGAGGACTACTGTCGATGTATAATATCGACGTCAATGTTCATAAATATTTCTAGGTCTATGAAAGAGCTGATAATTATAACGCATGGGGTAAGATTACCCACTGCGCAGTTTTGCCCCACCTGCAACGCGTAAACTCGTCCCGCACAACGACACTGCAGCTATTGACTGCACATGGAAACGCTTTTTAGGAATATAGATGTGTTAATATACCACAAGACTGACAATGCATCGTAGTACACAATGGTATAAAGTTAAAATTGATAATCCCATTATATCCTGAGTTATAGCTTATTTCCGGAACATGAAATGGTACATGAAAATAACGTAAAACAGTTCTTACCGCATTGCGCAGTCGTTAACACCAGGACAACATTCAAACTACGGCAATAAAGGGTCAGCCACAGAGGCTATTTCGTGCCCTGCAGAGTAGCCAACTGCTGCATTACTAAAACTGAGATACAAGCCTTGCGCAGTCTTACCTGCAGCGCAATCTTACCTCACTCTACTTTATCACGACGTCAGCAGCGCTATTCGTTGAACGTCTGGGCAGGACTGATCTGAGACTGCGTAACTGGACCACACTTCCTACCACAGAGACTGTCAGGACAGCAGTACAAGTGCTTTCTGGGGACTGTACTTCCAGACATACATGATGTCCCAATGAAACAACGCCTGAACCTGTGGTTCACGCACGACGGTGCTCCAGCACATTTTCACTTACGAGTGCGCCGGCTTCTAAGTCGAACGTATGGTCAAGATTGGACAGACAGGGGAGGCCGTGTGCCATGGCCTGCAAGGTCTCCACGGATTTCTGTGTGTGGGGCCATGTAAGACTGCTAGTCTACGATGCCGAGGTCAACTCTCTTGCGGAATTACGATTGCGGATTGAAGCAGCCTTCCAGCACTTACAGAATTCCATAGGACTGCTCGAGAGGATTCGCAACTCATCTCAGAGGCGAGTTCGGTGTTGCATTCAGACGCATGGACAACGTTTCGATCACCTACCTTAATGTCATGCCATGTGTTCCTAGACACTGATGAACCGCAACAGAAAATGTGTTGTATCTCGACAACGGTTGATTTGTGGACCCATGTTTATTGGAAGTTTATAGCTACTTTTGACCTTTACTTTCCACGTGTGAATTATTGACCATCACTTCTGAAACATACTGTATACAGTAAAGTGCACATTTGTGCACAATGTACTACATTTTAGCCACCATTATGACAATATAGTCTGAGCTTCTGATTCACACCGAACACGTTTTGTAACAAAAAAAACATTTGAAAACCTGAAGATACAATTATATATCTGGAAAACGGTTCTCAAAAATAAAGAAGAATCTATGCGATCTACTCTATAGAAAATTTGTTACTAAGTGAAACAGATCGCTGCTTCTGATTTCCCAGCAAGGGAACACTCGGTCTGAGAGTAAGGCGGTTCCGGCGCGCAGCGGCGCCAGCCCCGGGCCTCCGCCCCGCCCGCCAATCAGCGCCTTTTGTTCGTCCACAACGCGGCAATCAGCTCAGGACGTCTGCCCGGATGACGTCTTGCCGATGCCGGCGCCAGCGCCCGTGGCGTCACTCTTGACGCTGACGTCACCACCTGACAAGTGTTCGCCTGCACAGCTACGCGAGTCACCGTAAATTTAGTCCAGGAGAGCGTGTTTCATAGTCCGGTATGCCAATGATGCACAAAGCCTGACAGTACGGATAAAAATAATGCCTGGGGGAAAATCGATAGCCGGCCGAAGTGGACGAGCGGTTCTCGGCGCTACAGTCAGGAACCGCGCGACCGCTACGGTCGCAGGTTCGAATCCTGCCTCGGGCATGCATGATGTGTGAATGCCCTTAGGTTAGTTAGGTTTAAGTAGTTCTAAGTTCTAGGGGACTCATGACCTCAGCAGTTAAGTCCCATAGTGCTTAGGCCCATTTGGACCATTTTGAAAATCGATAAACTAAACACATTATTCTGAACTATACTACCTGACGAAAAACCTCAAGAGCCTGGAAGGAGAGGAGGAAAAACGAAACTTCCCTGGTTGAGAAGGTATGTGATGTTATTTCAGTGAAAACAAAATTGAGTCAACTTCACAATGAACTTCGCACTATGAGCCCATTTCTCGCTATTACGTTGAACCTCCTTTGGCTTTCGATTGGGAAGACTGTCATGAAACCGTTGTATTCTATCTTGAGGCACGCTGGCCCGCCATGGCTGAAATTAGTCTTTGATGTCCTCGATCGTAGCGGAGATGACGTCCGAGCCAGTTGCTCAAATCTGTTCAAATGTGTGTGAAATCTTATGGTACTTAACTGCTAAGGTCATCAGTCCCTAAGCTTACACACTACTTAACCTAAATTATCCTTAGGACAAACACACACGCCCATGCCCGAGGGAGGATTCGAACCTTCGCCGGGACAAGCCGCACAGTCCATGATTGCAGTGCCTTAGACCGCTCGGCTAATCCCGCGCGGCAATTGCACAAATTATTATTAGGACTATTATACTATTAGGACAGATCAAGGCATGTTTCCGGGCACGGAAGTACCTCAACATTACACAGATACTATTCAGAGACACGTGGCACATGTGAGCGAACGTTGTCATGTTGAAGAATGACACTGCAATACTGTCTCACGAGAAGTAACACATGAGGATCCAGGATGTCCAAGACATACCATTCTGCCATGAGAGTTCCCTCAGTCGCTACCAGCCGTGGCCTGAAGTCATACCCCATGGCTTCCCCAAACCATGATGCCAAGGGTGATATCTGATACCACTGTACGTCTAGGGACCTCCCTCCGACAGCCGCGTTACTCACCGATGATCGTCGTCTGGGGTATTGCAGTACCATGACTCACTGCTCAAGGCAGTGCTGTGCCATTCATCAGCAGTCGGTGCTACTCAGTGCGACACTCTCTCTTCCTGTCATCATAAAAACTTCTTCTTCTTAGCGTTTATCACGTGCTGACAGAGTCAGTTTGTTGACACACCTGCCTCCATTTGGGTCTGTCAAGCCATCTTCATAAGTGTCTTTGATACATTCCATATCCTTCTTGATATGGTCCATCCATCGTGTCATATAAACAACAGACAAAAATGAAGTCCAAAGCAATTGCACTTACACCACTGGCCATTAAAATTGCTACACCAAGAAGAAATGCAGATGATAAACGGGTATTCATTGGACAAATATATTATACTAGAATTGTCATGTGATTACATTTTCACGCAATTTGGGTGCACAGATCCTGAGAAATCAGTACCCAGAACAACTACCTCTGGCCATAATAACGGCCTTGACACGCCTGGGCATTGAGTCAAACAAAGCTTGGATGGCGTGTACAGGTACAGCTGCCCATGCAGCTTCCACACGATACCACATTTCATCAAGAGTAGTGACTGGCGTATTGTGACGAGCCAGTTGCTCGGCCACCATTGACCAGACGTTTTCAACTGGTGAGAGATCTGGAGAATGTGCTGGCTAGGGCAGCAGTCGAACATTTTCTGTATCCAGAAAGGCCCGTAAGGAACCTGCAACATGCGGTCGTGCACTATCCTGCTGAAACGTAGGGTTTCGCATGGATCGAATGAAGGGTTGAGCCACTGGTCGTAACACATCTGAAATGTAACGCCCACTGTTCAAAGTGCCGTCAACGTGAACAAGAGGTGACCGAGACGTGTAACCAGTGGCACCCCATACCATCACGTCGGGTGATACGCCAGTATGGCGATGATGAATACACGCTTCCAATGTGTGTTCACCGCAATGTCGCCAAACGCGGTGGATTATGGTGCTGTAAACAGAACCTAGATTCATCCGAAAAAATGACGTTTTGCCGTTCGTGGACCCAGGTTCGTCATTGAGTACACCATAGCTGGCGCTCCTGTCTGTGATGCAGCGTCAAGGGTAACGGCAGCCATGGTCTCCGAGCTGATAGTCCATGCTGCTGCAAACGTCGTCGAACTGTTCGTGCAGATGGTTGTTGTCTTGCAAACGTCCCCATGTGTTGACTCAGCGAACGAGACGTGGCTGCACGATCCGTTACAACCATACGGATAAGATGCCTGTCATCTCGATTGCTAGTGATAAGAGGCCGTTAGGATCCAGCAAGGCGTGTCGTATTAGCCTCCTGAACCTACCGATTCCATATTCTGCTAACGGTCAGTCGATCTCGACCAACGCGAGCAGCAATGTCGCGATACGATAAACCGCAATCGCGATAGAATACAATCCAACCTTTTTCAAAGTCGGAAACGTGATGGTACGCATTTCTCCGCCTTACACGAGGCATCACAACAACGTTTCACCAGGCAACGCCGGTCAACTGCTGTTTGTGTATGAGAAATCGGTTGGAAACTTTCCTCATGTCAGCACGTTGTAGGTGTCGCCACCGGCGCGAACCTTGTATGAATTCTCTGAAAAGCTAATCATTTGCATATCACTGCATCTTGTTCCTGTCGGTTAAATTTCGCGTCTGTAGCACGTCATTTTCGTGGTGTAGCAATTTTAATGGCCAGTAGTCTATTTTGCATTTTTCGCTAAGCATGCAGTTAATTGGCTGACAAAATATTTCTAACAATGCTTCCATGTGGTTTTTCATCACAAACTTCCATTGCAAAATGGACACTAAATACCGATCAGACTTGTTCTAGACAAGCAAGTACACTTTCTGGTCACATTGAGACGCAGCATGTGGATGTTGCTGTGTTTGGACGGGTTACTCCTGTAAACGAAATATCGAATCTGAAGATGGTTCTAGAGGAACAGTAACCGGTCATATGAATAAACATTTTGCAATCAAGACGGTTTGTAAGTAAAATTGTAAACTCACTGATTGGGGATATCCTATCAGACATTATGTCTGTTTTTGCATTGGTGAGCTTAGCCGTAGATGCAGATGTAGAATCAGCTGGTGACGCTGCAAGCTTCAGACAGCCAGCCACCTCAGAGCGTGAATGGCTGGCGCGCTGCCTGCCCCGCAGCCTCGGCCTCGAAGGCGGCACTTCGACGCAGAAACCGGCGCCGAAAGCCGCGCCGAGTCCCGCTCGCCTCCGATATGGGGTGTGCGCGCACGCAGCGGTCGCGCCTCCATTTGCAGACGAAAATAACGAGTGCGCCGGAGGAAATGCAAATCGCGCCGTATAATTACTGCGGGGAAGCCGCCGCGCCGGTGTCTTCATTAAGGGCGGCGTCCTTCCTCCGCCGCCGCCGCCGCCGCCGCCGGGACTCCCTCGCCTCTGGCCCCTCTCGCGGTGGTGAAAACTTGCCGGTGTAGTCTACAGACCGAACGCCAGATGCAGCAATTACGCTCTCGGCAATTATGCGCTTCGCTGGGGCGCGCTCCAGAGCTCCACGGGGCCTAATTGCCTGGCCAGCGAGGGTTAACTAGGCGTAGCGGAGACGCCGTACATCGGCGAAAGGCATTCTGTTGTAAGTGCCTCCCAAATCTTATACACACTGTAAAGGAACTGAAAATATTGTGATTTAATCGCAGAGGTGCTGAAAAATTGTTCCAGTGACACACCAGAGAAATATCTGGTAAACTTTTTATCTTTGAGAGACATAGGAACAATTTCGCCCTTCGTTTTTTATTTCTTGTATGAACGACTTTTTTTGTTCTGATGGGCTGGTGGGATGTCGTACTGTCTAATTACTAGTGTGTGTGTGTGTGTGGTAAATGAATGATTTAAAAGACGCAAGATGTGTTTTATATTATTTTCATCGCACAATAAGCCTTATTCCCATGCCTATGGAGTATTTATGTTAAGCAGAGAAGTCGAGTTTTAGATGGAACCGAAGATCTTCAAAACGGCGCTGCTCAACAATAGAGGTACGTGATTGTGCTCTCTACTTTCCTTTCGTGGCCGCTAAAATTACTTCCGATTCGTTTTGCCGAGACATTCAGAACCTGCAATCTTCTTTTTCTTATAAAAATACTAGTCCGATGCAAAAGAAATACTCTTAGATTTAAATAATTGCCATTCTTTTACCCAGGCCACGGGGAATGATAGAACGTACGTGCCTCTACTCTGAATGTACGTTCGCAATCTCCGAGTGTGTTACGACGAAATTATTTCACAATGAAAATTTCTCATCAGACCGCAATCACTCGCACGCGAATGTACGTACCCTCTGAATGTAGCTAGTCAGTCACGCGCGTTGTTCAAAAGCTTTACTTTTAATATTCAGTGGATTACATTTCCGAAATTAATTTTTGTTTATGCTGCAAATCGTACTTCACGCGAAGTATTTATTACGTAAGTTTCAGGCTCAATTTAATAAAAAAAAAAAAAAAGATTCCGAATAATAGAAATAAAGAATAACAATCAAACAAATCAAACCTAAATAAACAGAAAGAGGGCACGTTACAACACATTCGAGGCAAAGTAACAGTGATCCGGAAAATACAGGATTTACAACAAGCCTGAAGCGAGATTGACCCTCGTTAACGAATATCACAGACGGTTCTGGGGGTCGCTGCTGCTTGACATCGGCGCAGATCTGCGCTGCTTTTAACAAACTGAGGCACGCGAGTGAGCATTATTTGAGTACACTTTCTTTTACGAGGCGTCCAATAAGTAATGTAACATTTTTTTTTTTTTCTGGGTCGACCGAAGCGTCCGATCCCACCCGTCGACTTTGCGCCTGACGTAAGGCTGTTGTGGTGTGTGACGTCACGACGGCGGAGAATTTAGTTTGTGAGAGTTGCGTGTTTGTAGGTGTCGTTTTGATGTGGCCGGTGGTGCTCTCTCGTGGTGTGTTAGCTGATGTTTTTGGTTTAGTTTGCGTGTGTGGCGTTTTTATAGGTGGCGTATTGTTGCGGTGAGTGTTTCTCTCTGGTGGTGTGTTTATGGGTATCGTGTTAAGTGGCTTATGGGGTTCATTTGCGTGATAGCATTGCACGTGTGTGGTATCGGGACTGTGCTTTCAGCGGAATATTTTTCAGTGAGTTAACGATTTTAGTTTTGTTATTTCGACGTTTTTGTAGTTTTTTTTCGTTCATCGATGCGTGGATTTTGGTAAATTGCTTTTTTCGTCTTTGGTGCGTATGGATATGACTGACAAGGTCAACAGTTTCAGGTTGTCAGCGATGATGGGAGACAGTGCGATGTCTCTAATAAAATTTTTGGACGAAGTCGTGAAGTGTTCAGTATGTCGTGAAGAAATGGGGCTTACTAAAGTTCTGGCGTCTCGGACCAGGGACGGCTGTATGTGGAGATGTCGTAAGGATAACAGGTCAAGGGAAGTGTTCCAGTTTTGTTGGTTTGTGTGTTTCGTGAGGTAGTGATGATTGTGGACGTGGTTGTAATTTTGGATTTTATTATTTGGTATCGGCAGTTTCTGTTAACCTATATAGGTCAAGGGAAGTGTTTGATTCCAATGTGTGTTTGTGGCAGTGAGTGTTCCGGTATTGGGAGTTGCTGTTGAGCTCTATAGGTCAAGGGAACTGTTCGATTCCAATTTGTGGGATCGGGAGCTGCTGTTGAGTTATATAGGTCAAGGGAAGTGTTATTTGTGGGATCGGGAGCTGATGTTAAGCTACCTAGGTCAACGGATGTGTTCGATCCCAATTTTTGGGATCGGGAGCTGCTGTTGAGCTATATAGGTCAAGGGAAGCGTCCGATTCCAGAGGATATTGTGTTTTGCCGAATTTGGGGAGTTTTGTGTTGTCGGGTTTTTCATCGTTTTGTATGGTTTGGTATGATGCTGCGTGTCTAAATGTGTTTATATTTACTTTGCCTCACCCAAAAACCCCAAATTTCCCACGCTTGTCCCGTTAGTTTCATTAGGGTATTTGTGGAACGTGTGTGTTGGTTTGTCAATGTATTTTCGCGTTTGAGGTCATGTTTAGGCAGTGACGTCATAGGCGCCATATTGGAGTCGTAGTACATGGCCGTTTCCGCCATATTTGTAACGTCATGGGTCAAAGCAGACTGGTGGAATCGTACGCTTCTGTATTTCCTTTTTTCTCGGCCATTTTCGGTTGCAAAAATGTAGAATTTGTTGTGGGACATCGTGGGATATTCTCGCTTCAGCCCCTGTTGTTTGACGAAGTTCCGACAGGTGGCGGTCCTACGCGAAGCCTTCAAAATGACGTCCATAATGGAGGTGCGTTCCAAGCAGAGAGGTGTCATTGAGTTTCTTTTGGCGGAAAACCAGAGCATCGCAGATATTCATAGGCGCTTGTAGAATGTCTACGGAGACCTGACAGTGAAAAAAAAAAGCGCAGTGAGTCGTTAGGCGAGGCGTCTGACGTCATTTCAACAAGGTCGTGCCAACCTGTCCGACTACCCGCGTGCCGGCCGCCCGCACACAACTCTGACTCTTGCAATGTTTGAACGTGCGGACACTCTCATTTGAGGTGATCGACGGACGCAAACGAACTTCTCCTTCTCTATGACGACGCAAGGCGCCACACAAATTTGCTCACCGGAGAGGAGCTCACCAAAGTTCATAAGATTCTCCTTGCTCATCCACCCTACAGCCCGGATCTCGTACCTTCCGACTTCCATCTGTTTGGCCAATGAAGAGTGCACTCCAAGGGAAGCAGTACGTGGATGATGGGGACGTTATTGTTACAGCAAGTTGTTGGCACCAAAATCGACCGCTATAATGGTACCATGCTGACACACAGGCCCTCCAGTGTGGTGGCGTAAGGCCCTCGCATTGAACGGAAATTATCAATATGAAAGTGAAGGCCTCGAAGGTGTTCTTTAAGAGTTGGCAACAGATCGTCCACTCCGATTTCTGTAGGCACATTCAGCTTAGCATCATCGCTTCCTTCATTACGAGCACGAACAACCCAATGTCCCACATTACTGATGTACAGTGGGGGCCGTTACTGAATGGATGTAATATTATTTGTATTTCAATTGATGTTCGCCAGTGTCTTCTGCTTGGCGGCACTTTCAGCTCGTAAGTCACGTTGCATTATACTCGACAGAACCACTTCATACCCCCGTGTTGAACCGTCAGCAGCTAAACTCACGTGTTGCTGACGAGGTAACGCAACCGAACCGCGCGTCTACAATTTGGCTGTTCAATAGGGAGGTCTGGAGGTGGTCACGTGGGGGTGGAGCCGCGGCTAGCCGCCGAGAGCGGGCGAGCCGTCGCTGGCAGCTTCTGACCCGACCAGACGCTCTCCTGTCCTGCTCTCTTGGGCAGCAGCCCATTCAGTTTCGGCGACTTCTCTAGGCCTGCCTTCAACCACTTTTTACTGATATAACCATCATGCCTATCATAAAATGTTTAACTTCATCATCTCAACGGGTGGCCACTGCTTTCCCTCCCTCACCAATCCTGTGCACATCAACACTGCTATCGATACACTCATCACCGTACACAGCTATCATTCCTCTACGGATTTCAATTGAAGGCGCGTTTTTTAGGGTTGTAACTTGCGTCAGCAGAGCGGGGAAGCCAACCTAGTAATATTGATGACCTGTAATACTGCGAATACATTAATAATTTCGGGGCAATACTTTTCAGCACGCCGTCGTATTTGCTACCGTTTATAAATAACCTTCCATATAGTGACTAGTTCGTGATTTCACAATATAAAATGCTACGTATACATAATATGAAGTTATTATTACTACGATAAAGGTTTAACAATATCGCAGCTTTAAATACTTTCGAAGTTAATACTGGAACACGGAAATGCTTAAAATTAACAATTTTGTATTAAGAAGATACGAAAGAGTTTAGACTTATAGAACGCCATGACCTATGATGTCCAGGACGGAGCAGCTAAGAAAGACGCAACCGCCCCATCTACTGTGCGGGGAAATACAGCTGTTGTTGCCTAGACCGTGGCCTAATCCCACTGGAACAATCCACTTTAGCCAACCTGAGAGTCAACCGTGATGTTCCGATAATGTCCACTCAAAATACTAGTAGCTATCTCACAACCGATAGTTTGGCGATTACTGGCTTACTTCAGGTTTTGTTAACCAGTTACCTTCCGAAAAGCCTCTATACAACCTTGACGGACAGAATTTTGTAGTGATCGTACTCCTGTCGCCGATGAATTTCGTGAAGGTCGACCAAAATAGGTTCTTGTTACGCAAAATATCGATTCTGTGTGCATCGATATTGCAGAGCATCGCCACTAGACTTAGTCAGATGCGGCATCTTTACACTTACCGAAGATTTACGTGCATTCCATTTAGGATGAACAGTTCCACTCTCAATTTATAAAATTCATAATTCTGTCGTCTAACCATTTCTCCATTGTTGTACAAACATATGACAAAAAGCAACTACAACACATGTGCCTGAACGTACGCGCAAGAACTTCCGACCAAAAGTGAATCGATAATGTTTTCGCTCAGAGAAGTAGGAAGCAAAGGTGAGAGTGAGAGGGAAGCATTTACAGATAAGTAGAGGGAAAGATATTGTCCTGTAACACGAAATATTCTCTGCCTTTGGTAAACAACACCGACATCTACCTGCAGCATCGACAATATCACCCAGCCATACCGCAAAATTGCCATACTGACGGCAATGAAATACTGCTTTAAAATATGGCCCATCTAAACACAAAAAAATGGTTCAAATGGCTCACAGCACTATGGGACTTAACATCTATGGTCATCAGTCCCCTAGAACTTAGAACTACTTAAACCTAATTAACCTAAGGACATCACACACATCCATGCCCGAAGCAGGATTCGAACCTGCGACCGTAGCAGTCGCGCGGCTCCGGACTGACCGCCTAGAACCGCTAGACCACCGCGGCCGGCCATCTAAACACATCTTAAGGCAAAGACCAAGTGCAAAAACTAACTTTTAACAATTTTATGAAATTCTTACTCATTTTAATGAATGGAAAAATAATTACGTTATTAGATTCCCCCGTCACTCATTGATAATTTAGTGTTATATACGCTGAAGCGCCAAAGAAACTGCTAAAGGCAAGCGTAGTCAAATACAGAGATATGTAAACAGGCAGAATATGGCGTTGCGGTCAGCAACGCCTATGTAAGACAACAAGTGTCTGACGAAGTTGCTAGATCTGCCACTGCCGCTAAAGTGGCAGGTTATCAAGATTAAAGTGAGTTTCAACGTGGTGTTACAGTCGGCGCACTGGCGATGAGACACCGCATTTCCGAGGTATCAATGAAGTGGGGTTTTCCAGTACGACCATTTCACGAGTATACTGTGAATATCAAAAATCCGGTAAGACATCAAATCTCTGACATCGCTGCGGCCGGAAAAAAGATCCTGCACGAATGGGACCAACGACGACTGAAGAGAACCGTTCAACGTGACAGAAGCGCAACCCACCCACAGATTGGTGCACATATCAGTGCTGGGCCATCAACAAGTGTCAGCGTACGACTCAGTCAACAAAACATCATCGATATGGGCTTTCGGAGCCGAAGGCCTCTCGTGTACCCTTGGGGACTGCATGACACAAAGCTTTACGCCTCACTTGGGCCTGCCAACACAGACATTGGACTGTTGATGACTGGAAACAAGTTGTCTAGTCGGACGAGTCTCGTTTCAAATTGTATCGAGCGAATGGACGTGTGCGGGTGTGGAGACAACCTCATGAATCCATGGACCCTACATATCATCAGGGTACTGTTCAAGCTGTTGGAGGCTCTACAATGGTGTGGGGCGTGTGTAGCTGGAGTGATGTGCGACCGCTGATACGTCTAGATACGACTCTGACAGGTACTGAAGCATCCTAACTGATTGCCTGCATCCAATCATGTCCATTGTGCATTCCGACGGACTTGGGCAATTCCAGCAGGACAATGCGACACTCCACATGTCCAGAATTGCTACAGAGGGGACGCAGGAACACTCTTTTATGTTTAAACACTTCCTCTGGCAACCAAACTCCCCAGACATGAACATTATTAAGCATATCTGGGATAGCTTGCAACGTACTCTTCAGAAGAGATCTCCATCCTCTCGCACTCTTACGGATTTATGGACAGCCCTGCAGGATTCATGGTGTCAGTTCCCTCCAGCAGTACAGGTACTTCAGCCATTAATCGAGTCCATGCCACGTCGTGTTGCGGCACTTCTGCATGCTCGCGGGGGCCCTACCTGATATTAGGCACGTGAACCAGTTTCTTTGACTGTTCAGTGTATAAGATTGAAAAGCAAGAAAAGGACTACTTTGCTTCAGCCATACTGCCTGCTAGGAACCAGTTCTGAGCCTATTTGGCCAATAGGCAAAAAACGACTGTTGTCCACAAGGGACGCCAAGATGTCAGGAAAATCAAAGACACCACCGACGCAAAAAAATCCCTGGACAAGATTTTGGGCAAGAAACGTCGAATGCTGCCCAATGTCACGACCAAATTTGGTATCTTCAGTTTTCAAAGTTTGGCCACCAGCACAGCTATGCCTCCTCCAGGCACCATCCATCTGCTGTCCAATGACTGCCCGACAAGTCAAAACACAGCTCACAAAAAATGCTAAACTTTGAAATACAGTCACTGTCCCTAGTAACTGATTGTTCCAAAATCATCGCTGAAATCACCTACATTCTGTAGCAATTCAGTACAGTAGTAATCCTCGCCTCTTCTCCCCCCCCCCCTCCACCGCTCCCCCTGCCCTCTCCCCGCCAGCCGACTCCACCTCACCACCATTACACCGAACCATAGGCCAAGCGCTGGTGTGGAATACAGTGAAATGGGGGATATGATACTGCGAGAGGAATTTGACAGAGCGTTAAAAACTTAATTTGAAACAAGGCTCTCGTAGTAGATGACATTTCCATAGAATTATTTAGATCGTTGGTAAAACAATTGATGACAAAACTCTCCCGCCAAACGAAATGTTCACAGCATCAGGAAGAATACGATGAGACAGTTCCAGTGAAAGTAAAGTGTGTAATGTGTGGACTATGTGAGGAACTTGTAACCTCCACCGCCTTAATGCTACTAACTGAGAAAGAGTAATTACTGACACATGATCAATAGTAGAGGCTTACAAAATTGTGAGAAGAGTAATGATCTTTTGAAAATAATTTGGAGTTCGTGACTGAAACAGAGTAGCATCGTTTAGCTTTTACCCCTCAAAAAATTTCTTTTTCCCCACCAGTTGGTAATTACCGCCATGTTAGGAACCACTGCTTCACATTGTCATTGTGATTTAGTTTTATGAATTTTAGTAATTGCTAAGTATAAGTCGTTGTTATGATTAGCATTGCATAGTAAGCCAACAGTATGTTAATCGGAGTTTTTACAGGTTTCAAACATTATAAAAACAGCATTTTTGGTGTCTTTTTCATTATCTGATTGTTTGTAACTAACCGGTTCTAACTGTAACCAAACAAATTGATTACACGTGTTCCTATGAGAGCATGAATGTAATATTGACAAGTTCTTCGACATTGTATTATTGAAAATAACATAACGATGTTGAAAGGGTGAAATTACCTACATAGGTCCCACCTAATGTTATAACAGTTAATAAAGCAATCTGAATTGGCTTAGTGTCTTGTGAGAGGTAAGCTAAATTAGTTCTTCGAATCATATGAAAAATAAGCTGTTTCGTTTCAGTCGGCTAAGTAGATCCTGTTCCAGTAGATCTTTGGAAGCGAAAGTTTCATTCAAAGAATTAGGTGGACCTACTACAAATTTAAATCTGACACTGGCAGGGTGTGGGACGGCAACCACCGATTTGGCTCTATGTAAGTGGATGCCCCTTTCAGGTTCCTAGTACATTTCGCATGAGTAGGTCACAGGAAAAGGTGAACTCACTAAAGATTGACGAGTACATTGTGAGGAACTTTTCAGTGGCACTTCACGTTTAATGCCGTGGCGCAGTGATCAAGCGCTGAGACTGGCAATACATTGGTTTGGGTGCAAATCCCGCAGCTATCATCTTTGTTTTAAAATTTCACGTAATGTTTAGCTATTAATTATGAGTAGATTAAAACTGAAGAAACTGCAAAAAGGTGGGAATGTAAGGAGATGGGACCTGGATAAACTGAAAGAACCAGAGGTTGTTCAGTGTTTCAGGGAGAGCATAAGGGAAGAATTGACAGGAATAAGGGAAAGAAATACAGTAGAAGAAGAATGGGTGAAATAGTGAAGGCAGCAGATGATCAAATAGGTACAAAGACAAGGGCTAGTAGAAACTCTTGGGTAACAGAAGAAATATTGCATATAATTGATGAAAGGAGAAAATATGAAAAAGCAGTAAATGAAGCAGGCAAAAAGGAATACAAACGTCTCAAAAATGAGATCGACAGGAAGTGCAAAATGGCTAAGCAGGGATGGCTAGAGGACAAATGTAAGGATGTAGAGGCTTATCTTGCTAGGGGTAAGATAGATACTGCCTACAGGAAAATTAAAGAGACCTTTAGAGAAAAAAAAAACCACTTACATGAATATCAAGAGCTTTGATGGAAACCCAGTTCTAAGCAAAGAAGGGAAAGCAGAAAGGTTGAAGGAGTATATAGAGGGTCTATGCCAAGGCGATGTACCTGGGGACAATATTATGGAAATGGAAGAGGATGTAGATAAAGATGAAATGGGAGATAGGATATTGCGTGAAGAGTTTGACAGAGCACTGAAAGACCTAAGCCGAAACAAGGCCCCTGGAGTAGACAACATTCCATTAGAACTACTGACAGCCTTGGGAGAGCCAGTCCAGACAAAACTCTACCATCTGGTGAGCAAAATGTATGTGGCAGGCGAAATACCCTCAGACGTCAAGAAGAATATAATAATCTCAATCCCAAAGAAAGCAGGTGTTGACAGATGTGAAAATTACCGAACTATCAGTTTAATAAGTCACAGCTACAAAATACTAACGCGAATTCTTTACAGACGAATGGAAAAACTGAGAGAAGCCGACCTCGGGGAATGTCAGTTTGGATTCCATAGAAATGTCGGAACACGTGAGGCAATACTGACTCTACGACTTATATTAGAAGAAAGATTAAGGAAAGACAAACCTACATTTGTAGCATTTGTAGACTTAGAGAAAGCTTTTGACAATGTTTATTGGAATACTCTCTTTGAAATTCTAAAGGTGGTAGGGGTAAAATAATGGGAGCGAAAGGCTATTTACAGTTTGTACAGAAACCAGATGGCAGTTGTAAGAGTCGAGGGGTATGAAAGGGAAGCAGTGGTTGGGAAGGGAGTGAAACAGGGTTGTAGCCTATCCCCGATGCTATTCAATCTGTATATTGAGCAAACAAAAGAAAAGTTCGGAGTAGGTATTAAAATCCATGGAGAAGAAATAAAAACTTTGAGGTTCGCCGATGACTTTGTAATTCTGTCAGACAGCAAAGGACTTGGAAGAGCAGTTGAACGGAATGGACAGTGTCTTGAGAGGAGGATATGGGATGAAGATCAGCAAAAGCAAAACGATGATAATGGAGTGTAGTCGAATTAAGTCGGGTGATGGTGGGGGAATTAGATTAGAAAATGAGACACTAAAAGCAGTAAATGAGTTTTGCTATTTGGGGAGCAAAATAACTGATGATGGTCGAAGTAGAGAGGATATAAAATGTAGACTGGCAATGGCAAGGAAAGCGTTTCTGAAGAAGAGAAATTTGTTAACATCGAATATAGTCGTTTCTGAAAGTATTTGTATTGAGTGTAGCTATTATATATATATTTTTCTCACGTGGAATGTTTCCCTCTATTATATTTATATATGTATTCATTTATATACCAGATTTGTTTTAGATCATGTAACTAATGAGGAGGTATTGAATAGGATTGGGGAGAAGAGAAGTTTGTAGCACAACTTGACTAGAAGAAGGGATCGGTTGGTAGGACATGTCCTGAAGCATCAAGGGATCACAAATTTAGCATTGGAGGGCAGCGTGGAGTGTTAAAATCGTAGAGGGAGACCAAGAGATGAATACACTAAGCAGATTCAGAAGAATGTAGGCTGCAGTAGGTACTGGGAGATGAAGAAGCTTGCACAGGATAGAGTAGCATGGAGAGCTGCATCAAACCAGTCTCAGGACTGAAGACCAACAACAATATTAATTATGAAATGCGAATATAGTTAAACAATTCAGTTTATATATGTAAAATTAATTATTCAATTCAGTTACGATTAGTACCCTTGTATGTGAAATGGCTATCGAGGGTGGTGAAAAAAATGAGTTTAGGAGGACATTTGGTATGACGGTGTAAAAAAAGAGTTGGATATAAACATGTGACGTTCGCAAATGCATTGCTTTGCTTTCCACGTTTGTTATTGGGGAACAGTGATACACAGATTACAGGGAGAGTGAAATCAGTAATAAAATAAAAAAAAACATAGCGGAAATCATAAACATATAAACAATACACTTGATCTTACAAGGAGAGGCCACGACGTAGAGATCACAGATTTACCTTAATGCGACACCCCACATCTTTAGTAGGCCATTAAAACAACATAATGTCCGCAGCTCGTGGTCTAATGGCTAGCGTTGCTGCCTCTGGATCACGAAGTCTCGGGTTCGATTCCTAGCTGGGTTGGGAATTTTTGCTGCCCAGGGACTGGGTGTTTGTGTTGTCCTCATCATTTCATCATCATCATCATTCGTGAGAGCGGCTAGATTGGAATGTGAAAAATCGGACTGTGTCAAAATTGGGACCTTGTACGAGCGCTGTTGACCGCGCAGTTGAGCGCCCCACAAACCAAAGCTCATCGTCATAATTTGCATGTGATAAGGTGCACTACTCTGGCAATTCCAAGAGATTCGCAAGAGAGGTTTTAGGCGCATATCGTGTAACGCATGTATCTGTGTGAGGTGCTGGATGTTAGAGTTCATGGTGGCCAGGTGGTTCGCGTTCGAGGTTCGTAAGCTGATCGTGTCTGCGGCGAGGGTTTCGGCCCACATCCGGCACGGTGTAAGAAGGTTGTTTAGGTTTTTATGTTGGTAACGCCACTTAGTGCTCTGCATGAAAATCTCTGATTGCGCTGTGTACAGTCTCTGGCTGGTTGGACTTATTGTTGGAATATTCGCTAGTGTAGTGTTGGGCAGTTGGGTGTGAATAGCGCGTAGCGTTGGGCAGTTGGAGGTGAGCAGCCAGCAGTGATGGATGTGGGGAGGGAAATGCCAGAGTTTAGAGAGCTTACTACGAGCGGATGAAATTTGTTTAATTGGATGTCACAAAATTATATATAATTGGCGCTCGCTGTGTTGCAGTAGTTCGAGTAACGAAGATTTTTGTGTGGTAAGTGATTCATGAAAGGTATAGGTTATTGTTAGTCAGGACCATTCTTTTGTAGGGATTGCTAAAAGACAGATTGCGTTGCGCTAAAAATATTGTGTGTCAGTTTAGTGATGAACAGAATAAATAAAGAAAGAACTGTCTGATTACGGTCCGTTTTGGTCAGCTGTTTGAAAGTCAAATAATGTAAGAGTTTTTCCAGCACCGTCATTCTTTACATTCAAAGGGGACGTTTCAACGGTAGGTTAGCGTGTTCGGTTAGAGAGCCGGTGACACTCTGACACTCTGTAGTGGTCAAGTCGAATATATATCATGTGACGTCCGCCGAGACGCAAAGAATAATACCGAATAAAACAAAGTCAGAGGGTTACTTGCCCTCTGTAATAAAAGAAATGAGTGAATGGATCATCGATCGACTTGAACGGGTGTCATGGGACGTACGCCCTGAACAAATGTAACGAACAAAATGAGATTTAAAGAAAAACGACGACCAAACTTAAGATTTAATCTAATTTTTTTCATCACTGGTCATATTATTTCATTTAAGAGCAAATAGAATTAAAAAACAACATGTATTTATATGGAGTTTTAGTGAATTTCATGTTATATGACTACTTACTATTTTTAATTACATTTAATTATTAGAACAAACAGCCCGCATCTCGTGGTCGTGCGGTAGCGTTCTCGATTCCCACGCCCGGGTTCGATTCCCGGCGGGATCAGGGATTTTCTCTGCCTCGTGATGGCTAGGTGTTGTGTGATGTCCTTAGGTTAGTTAGGTTTAAGTAGTTCTAAGTTCTAGGGAACTGATGACCATAGATGTTAAGTCCCATAGTGCTCAGAGCCATTAGAACAAACATATTTTTAACTGTCGACAAGTAAATGAAGAAATGAATAGAGTTTTCCTGAAAATGTATTCCTGTCGTGATTTGCGAAATCCTTTTACATGCAACCTGGTAAGGTACTCGGAACTACTTTGCGCCTGGAAGCTTCGAGCTGCAGACACAGAGTCAGGCCCCATTTGGCAGTTAACCTGCTTAGCGGTGAGACGTTGCTAACGTAGCAAGAACGAATAGCACAGAAGTTGCAATTGTTCGACAAAAAATGGAGGTTTCAGCAGGAGTCGAAGTGTCACCTCAAACACTTTCGTGTTACGAAGCTCGAACTCTAACCACTGGGCCACCATTAACTCTGACGGCTGGCACCTATGCACAGATACATCAGATACATAAGAGGTGCGTAAAACTTCTCGTGCGATTTTCTCGAAATTGCCAGAGTAGTGCACTTTACTACTTGCAAATGATATTTATTTAATGGCCTACTAAAGGTGTACGAAGTTTGAAGTGAATCCGTGATCCTAACGACGTGGCTTCCCCCTGTTAGTGCATAAGGTAAAGCTAATATAGCAACAATATAAAGTTCCACCTGTCATGACGATATAGGTAGTGAAACACAAGCTGTTTGTTCTTGTAATAATGTAGTACATTGGAAAAAGTTGTTCACGAACCGCTACTGAACATCATTGACCCACTCGCGACGAGGTCGGTGGCCGATTTGCACGTGGGCACACTCCACACGTAGTCGACGTTGAGCAGAAAGACGCTTGGGACAGACCCAGACCCGCTCCCAGGGCGCTAGCTGTTGGCACTGCTGCAGGGGCGCCGCGTCGTGTTTTACCGGCCAGACGCGACAGCCCGCCTTTACGGGGGCGTCCTTCGCATTTATAGTCTGAGCCGTTCGCCTGGGCCCGGCTCGCACAAAGCGAGGGAGCGGCATAAACTTCCTCGCTTCTGGAGCTCCGCATCTCCACGCCGTAAAGCGCCTCAGCAGTTTCAAACACTCGCACTTCCGCCGGGCTGCGGGCTGTTGTCTCTCACGCACCAGCGGCGACTTACGAAAACTCGCATATCCGGCGGCTGCGTCCCTGCGATGTCTAGCTGAGCCAATACGACTTATCGCACTTAGAACCACGAGATCCAAAAGCAACAACCGTATGTAAAAATACGACCATTTACTCGAATACGCCAGAAAAGAGACACAATTACTTTCTGGTCGATGCTCCATATCTGATTTCAGCCTGCATTACTGTACACACAAGAAGCGTTCAATAAGTAGTAAAGCACTTTTTTCTCGGCAAGTTTCGACTGAAAAAATGCGAAATTTTTTGTGGGACATCGTGGAATATTTCCGCTTCACCCTCTATAGTTTCACGAAGTTCCGATAGATGGCGGCTTTATAAGTTAGCCTTCAAAATGGCGACTATATTAGAGGTACGTTTCGAGCAGAGAGCTGTCATTGCGTTTCTTTTGGCGGAATACCAGAGCATCGCAGATGTCTACGGTGACTCGGCAGTGAACAAAAGCACAGCGAGTCGTTGGGCGAGAGGTATGTCCCAACAAGGTCGCGCAAACCTGTCCGACCTTCCGAGTGCCCTCCGGCCGCACACAGCTATGACTCCTGCAATGATGTAACATGCGGACGCACTCACTCGAGGTCATCAGCGGATTTGTCGACCGTCGTCACAGTCGATGGAACACGGGTTCATCATTTCGAACTGAAAACAAAACGGTGTCACACCACCTCGCCTACGAAGAAAAGTTCAAAGCCGCGTCCTCCGCTGGTAAAGTCATGGCGACGCTCTTCTGAGACTCCGTAGGGATTCAAAATGGTTCAAATGGCTCTGAGCGCTATGAGACTTAACATCTGAGGTCATCAGTCCCCTTGACTTAGAACTGCTTATACCTAACTAACCTAAGGTCATCACACACATCCATGGCCGAGGCAGAATTCGAACCTGCGACCGTAGCAGTCGCGCGGTTCCGGACTGAAGCGCCCAGAGCCGGTCGGCCTGAGCGGCCGGCCTCTGCATGGATTACTCTGTTTGATGTCCTCCCTCATGATGCAACGACCAACTCTGAAATGTATTGGGCTACCCTCAGGCAACTGAAGAAACAACTTCGGCATGTTCGTAGCCACAAAACTTCAAACGAACTTTCCCTTCTCCGTGACAACGCAAGACCGCACACAAGTCTGCGCACCCGAGAGAAGCTCACAAAGATACATAGAATTGTTCTTCCTCATCCACCCTACAAGCCGGATCATACACCTCCCGGCTCCCATCTGTTAGGCCTCATGAAGGATGCACTCCACAGGATGCAATACGAGGTCGATAAAGGGGTTTTTGATGCACCAAGATGTTGGTTCCGACGTCGACCAGTAGGTTGGTACCATGCGAGCATACAGGGCCTGCCAGAATGGTGGTGTAGAACCGCCGCAGTGAAAGGAGATTGTATTGGAAAGCAGTCTTTTGTAGCCAAAAGAGTGGGTGTATTGGAATCCTGAATAACACCAACCTAATGCAGAAAAAAAGTGTTGCATTACTTACTGCACGCCCGTCGTACCCAGAATCGTAAGAGAGCTATGTTATCAGTTGTCAGCTTGGGACACAGATGGAGTTGATATCAATGAAATTTTTTTTTATCGTTACGGTGGTACAAATTGTGCAAAACCGGAAGTCAAGCATCAACGTAATCTGCCAAACATTTTTCTTTACCCGGCCGTCTGCTCTGCCCAATTGAATTAACTGAAATATAGTGTCGTTATAAAGTTGACTGTTTGAAAGTTTTATCACGTGTTACGACCCCAGCGGCGTGTCTGTACTCGTTCAGTACTTGTCGTTATGCCTACTAGATAAGGCCTCATAACGGTGGGGCAGTGTTCTTGAACTGCTCGCACTGTTGGCCGTTTCCTTTACACACGCACTGTTCGTTTGCAGAACATACCCAACAAATCTTAGTTTTACTAATAATAGATTATAAATGCAAATATAATTTTATTTTTTATCAATAGTTAAATTTATCTCCACACAAAAGATTGTTTTTATTTTTTATATGGATAATGTAACTACTTCTGCGTGAAATAACAAAAAAAAAACAAACGCGAATTACTTTCCTATATGAACCCATTACATGTTGTCACATTTGTATATTCTGTATAATATCTTTGTAAGTGGCACACCATTCTCTCGGCTAACAGTCATATCGCAGGAAAACACGCAATGTCGACACACAATGAGGCAGATGCCACATTCATTTTGACATAATTAGATGTTTTGTATTATAGCTTGCAGTGTGCCGTTCCAAAGCATCGATGCCTTGAAAACATATCACAAACACGTCACCATTATCATTAAATGTCAGTTAATAACACATCAACGATAGATAAAAGCCTTAGAGACATACTATAATAAGGCGGGTATTACACTATCATATTTCCTTGTCAAAGAAATTTGATGGTGTAATAGGGAACTTTGTCAAATCTCGCGTGTCATCACATAAATATGGTAAAATCTAGGGCCTCGCCGTAGTTCGTCTTCCGTTTACTGTCTGTAGTGTGTTTGTAAACATGACTTCAAAGTTGGTATCTTCTTTCGACTTTATTTTTTTTTAATGAACTTGCATCGACCATGGTGGGGGGTGAGCAAGGGGCACAGTGCATCGTATTAATTGTGTGTTGATGGGCAAATGGAATGTGCTGCAGCTGACTTCATGTCCACCATCACAGCCGTCCACCTCTAAATCTGGCAACATCCAGGCTGCTTTTCAGCAGAGAATAGAGAATGTGGTTACACTCTAAAATAAAAAAAAGTTCTTTGTTAGCTTTCCATTCTACTTTGTTTGTTTTTGAACTCTGGATGCCACAAGTTAAAAAGCGCATCATCTGTTTCGTGCTTTTTATTCATTTTGTAGTTGAAAAAATAATTTCATTTATTAAATTATTCAAAAATAAAAATAGTTCTTATTTCTCATATAGTGTACCAAACATTTATTTATCTTCACATATTCCCCTTTCAGTGTACTACCAACTGCAACGCATAATAACAAGTTGCTGGTCGCCATCTTGAAATTTGATGAAAAATATGTCAAAGAACTATGGTAGTGTAATAACAGCTTAACCAAGACAGAAGACTAAAATTAGATGATCAAGCTTAATGCGTAATGAATAATATCGTGGTTAACGTAGTCCAAGGATGTAGGTTCGCCTCCCACTAATCTTAATATGTTTTTCATCTTCCCGTTGTTAACACATTCCGGAACTTTCTTACGATTGTAATATAAAAATGTTCTATAACGTTTGGTGATATTTACATACCCGACTGATTAGAGAAGGACGAATGAAATACATATTTGGCGACCTAACGAGTGTGTGGTCAGGCAGGAACCTAAGAGAACAGCTTAAATTGCTTCGACCGAAACGAGCAGCAATCAAGTTCGTATTCTTTCTTCTCACAAATACTTGACTATTTGCTTTCGAGTGTGTGGCAATATCCGAGTGTGCGGCTAGGCGGGAACCTAAAAGGAGAGCTTAATTTCTGATACTGACATGATCAGCAATAAAATTCATATTCTTCCTTCTCACGAATATTTGGCTCTTTATTTCCGAATATGTGGCGATATCCGAGTGTGTGGTTAGGCAGGAATCTAAGAGGACAGCACAAATTGCTGCTAGTGAAACGAGGAGCAATAACATTCATATTCTTCTTTTCACAAAGTCGATATCAAATCGTGCTGTTGTCGATACTGAGTGTGACGTCAAAATGACGTCGCGTTTGCAGAAAGTTTTGTGGGGTGAGCGTTACCCCATTTTCTCCGTCTTTGCGACATTCAGTATCACCTGACGATGGCCTACGGAGAGAAAACCGGGTTCGTGACATAAACATAATTTCGCAAATCACTAGGAAGTATATCCTATTTAACATTATTATTATTAAAACGCCCCAAATATTATTCCCTAATAGCGATTTTACATTTCGTCCAGTTTCATACCACTTCACTGATGACAGCAATCAGACACTTGCGAGACAAAGGCCCCTTCCAAAGCTTCCATGTTGCTCCTGCATGTTTGCTAATGGCATCCACCTGAGGTCCTCGTCTCGATCCTTTTTTCTCTCTCGCCTCCGTACAAGTCTCGCCCACCTCCATATCCTTTTCGCTGCAGATTTACATCTTCCACTCCCGTCTCCTTCCTCTTCCATATACATAGCGGGGTGCCGCAATGGAAAACATGCCGTTCTCGCACCCGGGATGACCAGGAAACAAGAGTGATCACAGCTATCTCTTTTGAGCAAAATGACCTCTCCTTGAAACTTGAGCGTATTTAAAAGTAACCAGTAACACAGTACCTACCTGTGCCCTATATTCACGAGTACGAAAAATTCGAAACGAATCTCGGACCAACGTTCGTCTGTCTAGCAACCATTGTGCGTTCATAAACGATGCATCCACTGAGTCACTGACGTAATACATATGATCTTGCAGTTCATCGAAGAATGAAATTGCTATGAAATCCAGACCATTAACTGCTTACAGGCTTCGATAAATATCAACGGGGACAGTTGAAAATGTGTGCCCCAACCAGGACTCGAACCCGGGATCTCCTGCTTACATGGCACACGCTCTATCCGACATTTTTTTAAACCTCATTTTGTTCGTTAGTAGTCGTATTTGTTCAGGGTGGACGTCCCTTGATGTTTGTTCAGACTCATCGCTAATTCATTCCCTCAGTTTTTTATTGCAGGGGGCAGTTAACCCTCTGACCGAACCCGCTGAGCTATCGTGCCGGCAACTAAGCCATGGAGGACACAGAGGATAGTGCGACTGCAAGAACTTATCTCTGGCACGCCCCCCGTGAGACCCACATTTTCAACTTGCTGTCCACACACTGCATTTGTAGTGCCCCTGCCCACTAAACTCGGTACTCGCGGCAGTCAATCTACTGATTCCCGTAAGAGTTCGAGCAATGTGAGTGCATCCGCACTGAAGACGATCATTGGCCGGTAAGCCTTATCTATATGAAGATGGTGTCTGTTCTTTCGGACATGTCCGAAGGAACAGATGCCATTAGTGATGTTGCAGCTCTCGAAGAATGAAATCACAATGGAATCCTGACGGCCGGTGTGGCCGAGCGCTTCTAGGCGCTTCAGTCTGGAACCGCGCGACCGCTGCGATCGCAGGTTCGAATCCTGCCTCTGGCATGAATGTGTGTGATGTCCTTAGGTTAGTTAGGTTTAAGTAATTCTAAGTTCCAGGGGACTGATGACCCCAGATGTAAAGTTCCATAGTGCTCAGAGCCATTTGATCCAATGAGATCCTGACCACTAGCTGCTTACAGGCGTTGGTAAATATCAACGGGGACAGATGAAATTGTGTGGTGTCTGAGATATGTCCTTGCAGTCGCACTATCCTCTGTGTCCTCGATGGCTCAGTCAGAGGGCTGCTCTCCCTCTGTAATAAAAAACTGAGTAAAGGAATAACGACCAACTTGAACGGATGTCTTATGACGTCTGCCCAGACCAAACGCAACGAAAAATACCGAACAAAATGAAAAAAGAAGGAAAAAATTCAGACAGAGCGTCTACCCTCTAAGCCGGAGATCCCGGGTTCGACTCTCGGTCGGGGCACACATTTGCAACTGTCCCCGTTGACAGTTATCAACGCCTGTGAGCAGCTAATGGTCTGGATTTCATTGTAATACTGTACTACATTTCTTGTTTTCTTTCTTAGGTTTAGGTCCATTGACAAGTACACCAACATGCAAATTAGGTAATTCCTTAAATATTGGATTTTTGCTCCACATTTTCTTCAAAAGTTTTAATCTTCACTAGCATTTACCTACGCAGAATTTGCTGACTTAGATAACATAAACACCCACTTAGTATTCTTACCATACCTTTTCCACTTAATATATGAATGTAACGAAAATTCTTTAAACCGACCACTAAAAGTTACTTCAGACATCTCTGACAACTTATGACAATCATAAAAACACTTTTGTGTTCCTTATCCTCTGCTATTTCTTCTGTAAGTAGATTCGCTTTATTTATACACACTTTCACCTTTTTTATTACTAGCTGACGAAACCGACGAAACTTTTATGCTAGAAACGTACAGTTTCTGACGCTGAGCACAGCTGTTTCGCTTATCTACAACGCGAGTTTGTAAACATCTCTATGGCAACGCCTCTTCATATCTCTGTAGACAGCTACTGTTTTCGCCTACAGATATTAGCGCTTCGTAGTGGATAGCTGTCAAAAGCACATCGGGAGTCAGGGTTTTCCATAAGTTTACTCGACTGCAGTAGTGTCTTAGTTGTTAGTTGTAAAGAATAAATGTATTAAAAGTTCAAGCATGATGTGGAATTTACTTCACGCGGCGTTTATGACATCATACCTCTTGAACTGTGTGTCTTCAATGATATATTTGTGCACGTACATATGTGCATACTGTGTGCAAAGTGTTTTGGGAACAGAGTTAGTAAGAAGTAATAAATTTAAACATCATGCACAATGTGACAGTTCTTCACGCATCTCAGTGTTTATGACGTCATGTCTCCTGAACTACGTATGATACCATAATACAACTTTGTAGGTGCATTTAGCGGCATATATAAATACGGTATGCCCTTAAATGCACCTACATACATAAATACATATATAAATACTGTCATATAAATACATATATAAATTCTGCGCCCCCCCCCCCCCCCCCCAAGAACCATAAACCTTGCCGTTGGTTGGGAGGCTTGCGTGCCTCAGCGACACAGATAGCCGTACCGTAGGTGCAACCACAACAGAGGGGTATCTGTAGAGAAGCCAGACAATCGTGTGATTCCTGAAGAGGGGCAGCAGCCTTTTCAGTAGCTGCAGGAGAAACAGTCTGGATGATTGACTGATCGGGCCTTGTAACACTAACCGAAACAGCCTTGCTGTGCTGGTACTGCGAACGGCTGAAAGCAAGGGGAAACTACGGCCGTAATTTTTCCCGAGGGCATGCAGCTTTACTATATGGTTAAATAATGATGGCGTCCTCTTGGGAAAAATATTCCGGTGGTAAAATAGTCCCCCATTTGGATCTACGGGCGGGGACTTTTCAGGAGGACGTTGTTATCAGGAGAAAGAAATCTGGAGATCTACGGATCGGAGCATGGAATGTCAGATCCCTTAATCGGGCAGGTATGGCTGGTTCAAATGGCTCTAAGCACTATGGGACTCAACTGCTGTGGTCATCAGTACCCTAGAACTTAGAACTACTTAAACCTAACTAACCTAAGGACATCACACACATCCATGCCCGAGGCAGGATTCGAACCTGCGACCGTAGCAGTCGCACGGTTCCGGACTGCGCGCCTAGAACCGCGAGACAATCGCGGCCGGCAATAGGGTAGGTAGTTTAGAAAATTTAAGAAGGGAAATGGATATGGATAGGTTAAAGTTGGATATAGTGGGAATTAGTGAAGTTCGGTGGCAGGAGGAACAAGACTTCTAGTCAGATGAATACAGGGTTGTAAATACAAAATCAGGAGTAATGCAGGAGTAGGCTTAATAACGAATAAAAAAAAGGAATGCGGGTAAGCTACTTCAAACAGCATAGTGGCCGCATTATTGTAGCCTAGATAAATACGAAGCCCACACCTACCACAATAGTACAAGTTTATATGCCAAATAGCTCCGCAGATGACGAAGAGATTGATGAAATGTATGATGCGATAAAAGAAATTATTCAGATAGTGAAGGCAGACGAAAATTTAATAGTCACGGCTGACTGGAATTCGGTAGTAGGAAAAGGAAGAGAATTAGGTGAATATGGCAAGGGGGTAAGGAATGAAAGAGGGAGCCGCCTGGTAGAATTTTGCACAGAGCATAAGATAATCATAGCTAACACTTGGTTCAAGAATCATGAAAGAAGGTTCTATACATGGAAGAGGCCTGGAGATACTAAAGGTTTCAGACAGATTGTATAATGGTAAGACAGAGATTTAGGAACCAGCTTTTATATTGTAAAACATTTCCAGGGGCAAATGTGGACTCTGACCACAATCTATTGGTCATGAACTGCAAATTAAACTGAAGAAATTGCAAAAAGGTGGGAATTTAAGGAGATGGGACCTGGATAAACTGAAAGAACCAGATGATGTAGCGAGTTTCAGAGAGAGCATTAGGAATGATTAACAAGAATGGTGGGCAAGAAATACAGTAGAAGAAGAATGGGTAGCTTTGAGAGATGAAATAGTGAAGGCAGCAGAGGATCAAGTAGGTAAAAAGACGAAGGCTAGTAGAAATCCTTGGGTAACAGAAGAAATATTGATGAAATGAGAAACTATAAAAATGCAGTAAATGAGGCAGAAAAAAGGAATACAATGGTCTCAAAAATGAGATGGACAGGAAGTGCAAAATAGTTAAGCAGGAATGGCTACAGGACAAATGTAAGGATGCAGAGGCATATATCACTAACAGAGATACTGCCTACAGGAAAATTAAAGAGGCATATATTACTAACATAGATACTGCCTACAGGAAAATTAAAGAGACCTCTGGAGAAAAGAGAACCACTTGTATGAATATCAAGAGCTCAGGTGGAAACCCAGTTCTAAGAAAAGAAGGAAAAGCAGAAAGGTGGAAGGAGTATATAGAGCGTCTATACAAGGGCGATGTACTTGAGGACAATATTATGGAAATGGAAGAGGATGAAGATGAAATGGGAGATATGATACTGCGTGAAGAGTTTAACATAGCACTGAAACACCTAAGTCGAAACAAGGCCCCGAGAGTAGACAACATTCCATTAGAACTACAGACAGCCATCGGAGAGCCAGCCCTAATAAAACTCTACCATCTGTTGAGCAAGATGTATAAGACAGGCGAAATACCCTTAGAATTCAAGAAGAATATAATAATTCCAATCCCAAAGAAAGCAGGTGTTGACAGTTGTGAAAATGACCGAACTATCAGTTTAATAAGCCACAGCTGCAAAATACTAACGCAAATTCTTTACAGACGAATGGAAAAACTGGTAGAGGCCGACCTCTGGGAAGATCAGTTTGGATTCCGTAGAAATGTTGGAACACGTGAGGCATTACTGACCCTACGACTTATCTTAGGAAAGATATTAAGGAAAGACAAACATACGTTTCTAGCATTTGTAAACTTAGAGAAAGCTTTTAACAATGTTGACTGGAATACTCTCTTTCAAATTCTAAGGGTGACAGGGGTAAAATACAGGGAGCGAAAGGCTATTTACAAGTTGTACAGAGACCAGATGGCAGTTATAAGAGTCGAGGGGCATGAAAGGGAAGCAGCGGTTGGGAAGGGAGTGAGTCAGGGTTGTAGCCTCTCCCCGATATTATTCAATCTCTATATTGAGCAAGCGGTGATGGAAACAAAAGAAAAATTCGGAGTATGAATTAAAATCCATGGAGAAGAAATTGTAATTCTGTCAGACACAGCAAAGGACCTGGAAGAGCTTAACGGAATGGACAGTGTCTTTAAAGGAGGATATAAGATAAACATCAACAAAAGTAAAACGAAGATAATGGAATGTAGTCAAATTAAATCAGGTGACGCTGAGGGTATTAGATTAGGAAATAAGACACTTAAAGTAGTAAATGAGTTTTGCTATTTGAGGAGCAAAATAACTGATAATGGTCCAAGTAGAGAGGATATAAAATTTAGACTGGCAATGGCAAGGAAAGCGTTTCGGAAGAAGAGAAATTTGTTAACATTGAGTATAAATTTAAGTGTCAGGAAGTCGTTTCTCAAAGTATTTGTATGGAGTGTGGCCATGTAGGGAAGTGAAACGCGAACGATAAATAGTTTGGACAATAAGAGAGTAGAAGCTTTCGAAATGGGTGCTATAGAAGAATGGGTTGATCACATAACTAATGAGGAGGTACTGAATAGAATTAGGGAGAAGAGAAATATTTGATCAAAATTAAATGCAGGTTAATGTTGTATAGATCATTTTTTCTCTGTTTTAAAGTTAGTTTCTTGCTCAACCATTTGCCCTCACACGACAGGTGTACAGACCGATTAGAGCAGCGACAGACTGTGAGGAACTTATCTAAAATTACATGTATTGTTTCTTTTTATTTCCCCATTACTGAAACAAAATACACACATCAAAAGAAGTTTTGCATCACCTCGGTTTCGAGAGTTCCGGAACCTGTACAAAAAATTTGAATAGAGATCAACATAAACATAATTTCCACCTGTTTTATTCTTCATGAAATCCACACATTGCATGTTGTACCACCATACAGCGAGACCTTCAGAGGTGGCGGTCCAGATTGCAGTACACACTGGTACCACTAATACCCAGTAGCACGTCCTCTTGCATTGATGCATGCCTGTGTTCGTCGTGGCATACTATCCTCAGGTTCATTAAGGCAATGTTGGTCCGGACTGTCCCACTTCTCAACGGCAATTCAGCATAGATCCCTCAGAGTCGTTGGTGGGGTTGTGTCATCGATAAAGAGCCTTTTTCTATCTATACCAGGCATTTTCGACAGAGTTCGTGTCTGGAGAACACGCTGGCCAGTCTAGTTGAGCCAGTTCTGAAGGAATTCATTCACAAGATGTGCACGATGTAGGTGCGAATTGTAGTCCATGAAGACGAATGCCTCGCAAATATGCTGCCGATATGGTTGCACTATTAGTCTGGGGATGGCATTCACGTATCGTACAGCCGTTAAGGCCTTCCATGAACACCAGTGGCCCACGTTGGCCCCACGTAATGCCACCCCAAAACAGCAGGGAACCTCCACCTTACTGCACACGATGGACAGTGTGTCTAAGGCATTTAGCCTGACCGGGTTGCCTCCAAACACGCCTCTGGGGATTGTGTGGTTGAAGCCATATGCGACACTAATCGGTGAAGAGAACTTGATGACAATCCTGAGGTGTCCATTTGGCATGTTGTTTGGCCCCTCTGTACCGCGTTGCGTGGTGTTGTGGTTGCAAAGATGGACCTCGCCACGGACGTCATGTGTGAAGTTGTGCATCATGCAGCCTATTGCGCACAGTTTGAGTCGTAACATGACATCCTGTGGCTGCACAAAACGCATTATTCAACATGGTGGCATTGCTGTCAGGGTTCCTCCGAACCATAATCCGTAGGCAGCGGTCATCCACTGCAGTAGCAGCCCTTGGGCAGCCCGAGCGAGACATGTCATCGACAGTTCCTGTCTCTCTGTATCTCCTCCATGTCTGAACAACATCGCTTTGGTTCACTCCGAGACGCCTGGGCACTTCCATTGTTGAGAGCCCTTCCTGGCACAAAGTAACAATGTGGACACGATCGAACCATGATATTGACCATCTAGGTATGTTTGAACTACAGACAACACGAACCGTGTACCTCCTTCTTGGTGGAATAACTAGAACTGATTGGTTGTCAGACACCCTCCATCTAATAGGCGCTGCTCATGCATGGTTGTTTACATCTTTGGGCAGGTTTAATGATATCCCTCTGAACAGTCAGAGGGACTGTGTCTGTGATACAATATCCACAGTCAATGTCTATCTTCAGTCCAGGGAATTGGGGGTGATGCAAAAATGTTTTTGGTGTGTGTACATTTATTCCACTGGATTATAAGCTTCTCTTGGATTCCACAAATATCAAATTTTGTTATCTGATGTCCACACCGCTGCAGAACTAAATATTCACTTCATCTTATGCATCAAACTTCTGTCCTACAAGATGACTTCTTGATGTTGTAATCCTCAGTCCGAAGAATGATTTCATGCAGCTCTCCACACTACTCTATCCTGTGAAAGACTCTTCATCCCTGAATAACTATTGCAACTTATATCCTTCTGAATCTGCTTACTGTATTCATCTCTTGGTCTCCCTCTCCAATTTTTATCCCCCACACTTCTGTCCAATGCTAAATTCTCTCTTCTTCCCCAAGCTGTTTATCGTTCATGGTTTGATTATCATACATGGCTGCACTTCATACAAATACTTTCAGAAAAGATTGCCTAACATCTAAATCTATATTTGATGTTGAGTAATTCCTTTTCTTCAGCAACACTTTTCTAGCAATTGCCACTCTACATTTTATATCCTCTCTTCTTTGGCCATCGTCAGTTATATTTCTACCTAAGTAGCAAAACTCATCTTCTACTTTAAGTGTCTCATTTTCTACCTAATTTCCCCAACATCACCTCATTTAATTGGACTATATATAATTATCCTCATTTTGCTTTTCTTGATGTTCATCTTATACCCATCTTTCAAGACACTGTCTGTTCCGTTCAACTCTTCTTCCAAGTTCTTTGCTGTTTCTGACAGTATTACAATGTCATCAGCAAACCTAAAAGTATTTATTTCTTCTTCCTTAACTTTAATTCGTTCTCCAAATTTTTCTTTGATTTCTGTTACTCCTTGTTCATTGTACAGATTGAATAACATCAGGGATAGGCTCCAACCCTGTCTCACTCCATTCTCAGTCACTACTACATTTTCATGTTTCTTGATTCTGTGCTGCTGCCTGGTTTCTGTACAAGTTGTAAATAGCCATTTGCTCCCTGTATTTTGCCTCTGATACCTTCAGAATTTCAAAGACAGTATTCCAGTTAACATTTTCAAATGTTTTTAACAAATGCTATAAGTCCACAAATGCTAAAAATATAGGTTTGCCTTTCTTTTTCCTATCTTCTAAGATATGTTGTATGGTCAGTATTGCCTCTTGTGTGCCCACATTTCTCTGGAATCCAAAATTATCTTCCCTTAGGCAGTGTCTACCAGTTTTTTTCATTCTTCTGTAAAGAATTCATGTTAGTACTTTGCAACCATGACATATTAAACTGATACTTCCATGATATTCACACCTGCCATCAGCTGCTTTCTTTGGAATTGAAATTACTACATTCATCTTGAAGTCTGAGGGTATTTCACTTATCTCATATATCTTGCACACCTAATGGAAGAGTTTTATCATGGCTGGCTCTCCCAGTAGGTCTGACAGGATGTCTTCTACTCCTGTGGCCCCATCTTGACTTTGGTCTTTCCCAGTGTTCAGTCCAATTCTTCTCACAGTATCATGTGCCCCATCTACTCTTCCATATACATCCTCCTGCATTTCTACAATATTACCTGCAAGTTCACCTCCTTTGTATTGACCCTCTATATGTTTCCTCCTTCCAACTGTCAGCTTTCTCTCCTTTGCTTAATACTGATTTTCCATCTGAACTCTCGATATTCATGTAACTGCTTCTCTTTTCTCCAGAGGCCTCTTTAATTTTCCTGTAGGCAATATCTGTCTTTCCCCTAGTGATAAATGCTTCTATATCCTTCCATTTCTCCTCCAGCCATTCCTGCTTAGCCATTTTGCACTCCTGTCGATCTCATATTTGAGACACTTGTATTTCCTTTTGCCTGCTCCATTTTTGTATTTTCTCTTTCATCAGTTAAATTTGATATCTCCTGTGTTATCCCAGGATTTTTACTAGGCCTTCCATTTTTACCTATTTCATCCTCTGCTGCTTTCACTATATCACCTCTTAACCCTTTGTGACAATGTGGTTTCGGTTGAAGCCACCCATAATATTTTGATCTTGTGGCAAGAGCACGTTGGCTACATTCATAACCACGCTTGTGGACGTAGATGGTGCTGCCATCTAGCGATAAAAATTTGAACTGCTTTAATATTTGTCACATGGTTGCCGTTAGCGATTCAAGTATAAGTGCCATTATTGTTTGTGGTGTGCTGGTTCTCTATTTCTTGATTTGTGATTGAATCTGTCTTTGAAATGTAAGTTTCACACACATGGAACAAATTCATAATACTTTCTTATATAAGTACATGCTATAGGTATTGCAACAATAATGAAAATCATGTACTTTTTCCGAATTTACTCTGGTGGTTTCATTTGAAACCACTGCGGCTGCAGGGGTAGTATTAGGAGCTTATCTTTCAGCCATATGAGAGATACTCCATGTGAGCATTGACCTTGGTCATTAGGCAACTGCTTATCTCTCCATGTATCTCTCCACATTTACAAAAATGATAAGCCAAATGAACCATGTGCTGCTAGTAGGAAACACAAAATTTATTGACAAAATATTGCCATGGATATTTTGTGTGGCTTGACAGAAGTATTTGACTGTGCAGTTCACAGTTTTTTCCTACAGAAGCTCAGTTATTATGTCAGAGGTTTTGTTGGTATCTGGTTTTCATCCCATGCAACTAAACGGATTTGGAAGGCTGGATTACGAAACTCAGATAACGTACACGTTAAATCATCATCTTCAGAATGCAGAATAATCACTACCAATACACCACAGGAATTGATATTAGGTCCATTCTTATTCTTGTTATTCAGTCACATATCCAAGAAGCAGAAATAGTTCTTCCCACTTGCAGTGCAAGTATTATAATCACATCTAATGTAGTTATTTCAGTATTTGAAAGTATAAATGGTTCAAATGGCTCTGAGCACTATGGGACTTAACATCTGAGGTCATCAGTCCCCTATCACTTGAACTACTTAAACCTAACTAACCTAAGGACATCACACACATCCACGCCCGAGGCAGGATTTGAAACTGCGACCATAGCGGTTACGCGGTTCCACACTGAAGCGCCTAGAACCACTCGGCCACAATGGCTGGCTGAAAGTGTAAATAAGTTTTTCTCAAAAATTAATAACTGATTCTCTGTAAATGGTCTGACACTGAATTTAGGTTAACACCATGCATACTACACAATACTATGAAAGTCTGACTATATCCTTAGAAATAAATGCATGAACATATGAAAAAAAAATGTTCTGATAAGAACCACACCTAGAAGACATTGCACAGTTCCTCTTAAATTTCTGGGCTCTGCAACTTCTGTGTTATGGATAATATTACATTTTGGAGATGAAAATGTCAAAATTTGTTTTCCTGTTACTATTCTCATTTGCTTGTTTGTGTCTTATTGCATCATATTCTTGTCGTGTCATCATATTCTAGTTAACTTGTCACTGTGGAAGAAAATGTTTCTTGCACAGAAGTGTGTAATAAGAATAACATGTGGTGACTACTCTAGAAACTCTTTCACGCAGTTCTTTAAACAGTTGAACATGTTGACAGCAGCTTCACAGTACTTTTACTCCCTTATGAAGTTTCTTGTCAACAGTCAGTACCACTTGGAAAAAATAGTGTGTGTGTGTGTGTTTGTAACAAAGAGGGAGTGAGATTAAAATCATAGTTAAATATAAATTACTGTATGTATAGTGCGGGAAGAAGGGAAACTTAAGAACTCTTGTAAATGGTCAGCATATTGATATGATGTTTAAAGCTTTCCCAGCGTACTGATTGTTCCATAAAAACACGGGAGAACTGCCGGATATCAGTAACTTCCTGCCACAATATTTTGGCGCAGAGTCTTCTGGCCATCTTCAGTTGAGTGCCACTGTAGTAGTGCTACTACAGTGGCACTCAACTGTATTAGCACTACTACAGTGGCACTCAACTGAAGATGGCCAGAAGACTCTGCGCCAAAATATCGTGGCAGGAAGTTACTGATATCCGGCAGTTCTCCCGTGTTTTTATGGAACAGTATATTGATATGTTTTTCACTGAGAAAGTGTAAGAAATGTAAGACTGATTCATTCTACATCATAGCAAGAGGTCACAGTTATGTTGTTCCAGTCAGTCATTATGGAATTGGATGTACTCAGCATATACGGGGTGTCCACAAATTATCTTTACAACTTAAGACTTTAGAACCTTTAAAACTATATTAGATATTAACTAATAGTTTTCAACATGTTATAAGCTAACTCATAAAGTTTTGTTTCCTCATTCATAAACATCAATGTGTGCACACTTTGTGGCATGGATAATGTCTAGTCAGCATTCCATTTCTCTCCACATACAATTCAAGATCTCCATGATGACATATTCAAGTGCATTGCAAACACATACCTTCAAGTCCTGTACATCTCTAACTCTGGCTCTGTACACCAGCTACTTTGCAAAACCCCACAGGAAGAAGTCTAGGGGTTTGGGATCAGGCGATCATGGTGGCTATTGAATCGGACCATTTCATCCAATCCACCCATCCAGAAACTTTTAATCTAAACATTGACAAACATTTAGGAACCAATGGGGTGGTGTCCCATTATTCTGGAATACGGCATCAGGTTGCAGGTGTTACAATTATGACACATTTAATTCTAGCAACATGTCCTGGTAAACGCCAATATTGATGGCAGACTCGATGAAAGAATGTATCAGTGATGCAATTTTGCATCAGTCTGCACCAAAAACTGACTTTGGGACAGTTTCTATGCCTTTAATGTGTAACAGGAGGATGCTGTGAACCCCATATATGAACATTATGATGATTTAGTTTGTTGGATACATCAAACATTGCCTCATTATACAAACAAATCTTTTCCAACAAGTCACTGCTTGCATCGGTCTTGCCTAGTATATACACTACGGACTATTCGCGCTGATATTTGTCCATAGGTTTAATGCTTGAAACAGCTACTTCTTGCAGGGACATAGCCATAACTTCTTATGCAAGGCATTGTGCACTGTTGTCTGTCTCTGACCACCGTACACATAGATTTTGTCAGAGTCCTTGCAAACGCCTACATATCTTGTCCATGTTGGCATCTAAAACAGATGGGCAACCTGCCACCTTTTTTTCCATAAATGACATTTGACAAGCCCAAATAGTTGGCCAGGACAGTGATTGCCTTCCATACCGTATTTGAAAGTTTCATTCCACTTGGGTATTGGACATTATCTGTACGAACAAACGCACACGCTGAGCTTTCTCATGTGAAAATCACATTTTATCAGATTTTCAAGCTCAGTTTTGTGTCAAAATTGCATCACCTATAAGGTGATACATCTTTGAGTCATCTTACCACATGTTAAAAACATCTATTGTAGTTTAAAAGTTATTAAAGTATTAAGTTGTAAAGATAATTGAGATCCTATATAATTTGTTCCACCTATTCTTACACATCCATGTGGTGCCAAACACCATCTCCATGAATGTATTGTACACCACCGTATTGATAAAGCAGCAAATAACTGTGTTTAAGAATCTTTAACTAATCTCTGTGATATATTTTGTTAAGATAAATGAATGATATTTTTACAACTCCCTCACTGCCACAAAGGAGAAACACTTCTGTTTTACCTCTAGTTGAAACTAGATGCCTTTTTCTATTGCAGGTGCAGTAACCATTTTGTAATGTATAACATTTACATAAATATTGTAAAATATATTTAAGTTAATTCAATCAGTTGTTCTAATAATTTAATTAACATTAATCATCACTATATTAAATAATTATCCATGTCTCTCATTACAGCTTTAGATTGTTTGTGGGACTATCGCTATATATTGATAACAGAGAGATGCATTCAGCCAGCAGTAATTGTCAATACTGTTAGTGCAAATTTTGTATGGTCAAAATATATAGTAACCTCATCTTCTCAAATGTTTAATTTGGAGATTTCAATGCCTGGTGCCTTCAAATTATTCTGTCATATTGCAGTTTCAAACAACACTGTCACAGCATCCATTTGTTAAACATGCAATGGCACAACTGCTAATATTTTCTCAATAAGATTATATATCTTCCAGTCAGTCTCATGCAGCTCATCCTCCCATTTGAGCTAAATTTTATTACAATCACTAATTCCGAAATCCATTATCCAACTACTAAACCTTTCATGAGATTGTCTTGGAAAAATCCCTCCTTAGTAAAAGAAAAGATATAAATTGACAAAATACGTGGGGGAGGAAGAAACAGTTATAGCATCTAAGCATCATGATGAGCAAAACTTCTTGCGGGCATATCTTAATACCTACACTGCAATTATTCTTCAACCACTCCATTTGTTATGTATTCATGTGGCTTATGAAATAGTCAGCCCTAAGTTCTTTACATTCCGAAGTTTTGAACATACAATAGTTGCACCTTTTCAGTCAAAATTTAACTGTTTTGTTACCCATGGACAAAACATTCCAAAAATTTAGGTAGTTCCAGATGATGTCCTCAGAATATCTGCTTACACTAATAGTCAATAAGCTGCCCACACCCCATGCTAACTTAACAGTTCTTTAAAAGAAAAATTATTTATTTTAGATATAATATGTCTTATTTTGATATTTTAGCAGAAATTATACCATATGCAACAAATAGCCTTTCCCTACATTGTTTAGTTGATAGTCACAATGAATTTCTCTGCCTCACATTTCATTCTTCTCAAGCAGCACACTCATCTAACAGAGCAAGTGTTTGGAAGGCTTTTGAGGACCAGCAAGTCTTCATGTTTAAATGTAACTGTATTTTCTTTCTTAGTGTCTGATGTTACAGCAACTGTATGGGAACAAAAATTCATTAACATCAATTACTGATTAAGTCTTTTTCACCTCTTGGTACTTACTATTTGTTAAGTGGAACTCAACCCAACTACTCGGTGTTGGGACCTCTACCTTTTGCAAGTAAGTGCTCTACCAACTGACCAACCCAAGCTTTGAAGCTTTGCTATGTCTCCGCAATATACTTTCTTCCAGGAGTGCTAGTTCTGCACGATTTGCAGGAGAGCTTCTGTGAAGCTACGTGTCTGGAAGGTAGGATACGAGGTACTGGCAGAAGTAAAGCTGTGAGGACGGGTCATGAGTCGTGCCTGGGTTGCTCACTTTGTAGAGCACTCACACGCAAAACGCAAAGGTCCCGAATTCGAGTCTCGATCCAGCACACAGTTTTAATCTGCCAGGAAGTTTCATAACTGATCTATCATGCCTTTCTTCAAGATCAATGAGTAAAACTGTTTATAGCAGGCATGATTAACTAATGTGTATGTAGATACTCATTCGTGACGTTGCTTAAAAACCTGAAATGGCTGAACTTGAAGATAGACAACTATCCCGCAAAAGAATACTTTAAAAGTATCAGGAACCAGTGTTACCTGAGGAATCTTGGAATATACTACATTTAGACTAATTGCAGCAAACACAGAGCCATTAAAGCAATCATTATTTCCACAATCTATAAGCAATCGAATGGGAGGAAGCCCAACTATCTGCCATGCACCTCACAGTTTGCAGAGTACATGTAGTATGTAGCATCAACAACAGATTCAAATAAAATGGATATCACATTCACAATTTTCGGAGCTCATTGTTCCTTCTTTCTGGAAGAAAGAGAGGATTTGTTGGGGAAGGGGGTGGATTATTCAGAGTACATACAGATCAGTTTCCTGATCAGCCCGTCAGTGTACAGATCACACTAGAGTTTTGATATGATGCAATGGGGTCATCACATATTCCCCCCCCCCCCCCCCCCCCCCCCACTAGTTCTGAAACAAGTCTTTTGTTCTTCTCCAGAAATCTGCAACATCTGATTCAATACGTTCACAAGGGTGCAGCATCAGAAAGTATTTTGTTTTGCATTCTAGTGACTCTTCATGATGGCCATGTTAGAGTTAGGCAAGAAACAAAGTATGAGGATCTTAGACTAGCGTGCTGAGATAGCTCCAATTTGACATCCAGTTAAGTAGACATCACTGGTAAACACAGAGCATTTCCAGTGATGATAGAATTAGCAGAGATAAAAAGTGGGAGAGGGGAGAGGAAGAGAGGAAAAGAGAGGGAGGAAGAAAGGGGGGAAAGAGAGTGAGAAAAGAGGGGTGGGAGGAGAGAAGGGGGGAGAGAGAGAGAGAGAGAGAGAGAGAGAGAGAGAGAGAGAGAGAGAGAGAGAGAGATTTCATTTTAGAGCTTGACACTTTTCAAGGGAGCAGGAACAGACAGCTTCAAAATGAAGTCATCTCTCCCCGATACTCTCTACACACAAATCCACTATCAGCTTCTGTTGCCCCTCTAATGTCTGCAACATCCTTATCGAACCATATTAGATCTGCACACTATCATATCTATCCATGCAATGGTTCCCACCCATTCTCCACCACTACCTGCAGCCCAACCACGGGAAAAACCTACATAAAATGCAGAACAATAAATGAAACACTTCTTGTTTATGAATTGATGTGTTCACAGTGCAGCATTTTATATAAGAATGACCACCATTAATGTGGTTAAACATATGAATAGACCTAGAAGAATAGTCTGTGTTGAGACATCCAGTGCCTCAACAACATGTTAGTGAGGTGTGAATGACCACTATACCACATGAGCCATTTAAACACTATGACATCCACTTTCCTAGTCTTCATTGACCAATCTGTCCAAAGAACAAACACAGAGGTCTGAAAGCTAGGAGTACTGGTTTCTACTTTAGCTTTTTCTGTTTGTAGTACTTGATTTCTCTCATCCTGAAGTTAAGCACTGGCCAGCAATTCTGTGTTCTTGCAAGTTTAACCATTCCGCAACTGAATTTTCTACATGATATATACAAACACATGTCATATGAACAGTATTAGTCATCATAGCTTCTTGAGCTCTCCATGTGAATGGAATGTGAAGAAATTCTACATGTGGTAGAATGGAAAGTGCCCTCTGCATTCACTCTGTAATGGTTCACAGAATATGCATTGACGTGTAAAATACCATTTTAGGAAAAATGATGGGTTACTCTCCATCCTTCTAAATGAAGAATGGCGCTCACAATAACAGTAGTGAAGTCATAGAAGAAGAACAAATGAAGCTATAAAGCTGTCATTCTGTCTTACGTTCTCAGCCATTTTGTTTGTTAAAATGTGATCTAATTGTGGAAGATATTTGTATCTAACTAGTGGTGGTATGACTGTAATATGAATATCTGAGAGCAATGAATTTAATGTATAAATAAGTTTAAATATAATGGTTTTGCAAGAAGAAATATTGTTGGTGAATACAAAAAATTGAGAAGTATTCCTGCTTTCTTTCAGCCACTAGCACTGAAAACACAGAAAAGGATGAGAATACCACCAGTAAGAGAAGGAGTATGGTTATCCAGATCATACTAGCTGGTTTGGATACCAATTTTATGAAAGTCAACCATGGGAATATATTGGCAAAAAAAAAAAAAAAAAAAAAAAACGAAGTAAACCCAAAATAAACACTCCAGGAAGTAGATGTATATATGACTTAGTACCATTCATCACTTTGTATTTCCTGTTCCTCACCTCATCTATTGTTAAAAGTAACTTGTACTTCTCTCTACATCCCCTCATCCATTTCTACTTTTTGTACAAATACAAGTTTGGAGTCCAATCATGGAGGTTCTGCATTGAGAGTACAGTTGCAATGATTTGCAATGCATTATGACAGCAGTGTTTTAGTTCACCGGTGCTGTATTGTACACTGAGGCTGCATAGTCTGAGATGTCAGTCAGTCATTTTAGTCTTTCCTGATGAACAGGTGGCGTACATATTTTACAATCTCAAAGTCTATGGAATTAAAAAATCCACCCATATTTGTTGAAAAAGTGAATTACGTCATTCAGAGTCATTATTAGATGCATGTTTTGGACTGTAACTGAATGACAAAAATAAATAATGATGCAATTAAATAAATGATAAAAATAATTTATTCTAAACTTTTTAAATACAATACTGAAATAAATCAGTGTTACAAAAGATTCATAGTTACAAATTCCACTTTAAATTGCATGTAAAACCATGAATTCAGTGGAAAACAGTCTTGTGCAGCACTTAATACACAACAACAAACAACATTCACAGTGTAACGCTCCAATTAAAAATTATGTCAAGTATCACAGCTTCTTATGGTACACAAATTTCTTCGCCACCTTTCTCTGGTCTCTGTGACTTTTCCAACAAAACTACCAGAAATCACAACTGGCAAGACCTTCCCTAAAGTAGCATATTTTCTGTTGCAAAGATTGACGAAATCATTTGCAGAGTTCTTGGTGGTATGCGGTACTGCTGAAGTTTCAGATTCATGCTTAATGGATCAGCTACATTTGCTGTAATAAAATAAAGACAAATTAATAACAGCAAAAAGAACAATAAGCACACTACTCGGCTGTAACTTTTACTGCACACTTCTCTCCTGCAAAAACAGCTATAAAACTGTATGCCCAGCATGCATCACCAAAAAGTACAAATTTCAATTCACGCACTATTTCTACATGTAACTGTGCACTCTCCAACCTCCCCCCCCCCCCCCCCCCCCCCCTCTTCCTCCTCCTCTCTCTGACCTCATCCACTAACTACGGCATATAACCCCCACCATCTAGCATTAATTAGTCTTGTTGCTTCTCTACCATGAGTATATGTTAAATTTTAATTATAAGGCATTCCATGCAATTAAGAAAATTTTCTATAATGATGTTCACTTTTGATTTTTATGCATAAATGCATTTTTTTTTTCAATCAGCTTGATTTGTTTTCTTTGTTAGTTTTTTTTAAGTTCTTCATCCTTAAGGATCAATCTTGTGCAGCCACTAACAAAGCTTCCGGCTCTGATATCATTCTTCCTGTTTTAAGCCACAGAGAGGATTGATTTATAATAATAATAATAATAATAATAATAATAATAATAACGTCTCAGAAAGGAAAAAATATTATTATTATTATTATTATTATTATTATTATTCAAAATAGATGCAAGTGTTGCTTGGAGCAATTTGCTTTTGTCTAGTAGGAAAATATTTTTATAAACACCTGACATATTTCTCCGTTTCTGCCATTCTGTTTAGAATGGTACCTTCTCATTTAAACTCTTCCTTGGATCTCCCGTCCTTAAAAACAGCTGTCATACATTTCACTATTTCCTCTACTACTTCTTTCGTAACTTCAGCAACCCATTATCAGTCACTAACAACAGTTCATTGATGCTTGAACAACAAATCTTTCATCAAAACCTAGCCCTATTTTCTTTCCTTAGTGACTTATTTACTTTCTTTTTTGTTGCTATAAAGAAATTTAGACATTATTTGCAGTGCAGCCAGGAAAACAGAACATTAAAAGACCTTATAAACCAAAAGTGGATAGTTATACAATTATGTAACAGCCAAGATTACTCATTCACACATTACAAAAGCTGATTATTAGTCTCCTGGAAAGAAAGGCCTGAAAAATCAAATGCACAATTGATAGTCTCGATTAACAATAGCTAGATCTTAGAAAGTCCAACAGGAATGACGTGTGAATTGGTGCATGCTAGCAGCTTGCACATTTTTGGCCACAGGCAATATAGGCACTGGAATCAACTTCCAAGCAGGTGATTTGTAAACTTCAAAAGAATGGAAATCACTAATCAGATATATGAGGCTCTGAAAAAAATTGTTATTAATATTGCCTCTTTCTAGTACTAGATATGAGCTGACACACTGTTCCAGACATTACCATTTATAACCATAGCTAACTGGTTCACTAATCTTGTCTGGACAGACTGCCGGTATATTAAGGTTAAGATTACACAAGCAATTAGATACAATAATACAAGCACAGATTTGCATAAATATAGTACAATACTTAATAATATGTAATGTACAATTTTTTTACAAGTTCATATTCACTAAACAGTAATTAATTTCATATACAGTAGCATATTGTTTGCGCATCCAATTTGCTGTTTGACATTCAAATAATTCAACTGAACAGAAGGTTTTTTAGTAGATAACACAACACCTTTCTTTGAAATTTCATCATTTTCAGAAACTGCATTTTAGTTTGTAGATGACTAAACACTTTAAGCCTTTCACTGCTACAAAGGTGCTTCTGCATTCAGTGCCGAGATAGATATTGTAGATACTGCTCTGGCTCTACAGCTGAGAGCCTGTTTTCTGGCCAATATGAATTATTTATCATGTGATTTTTTGAAAACTGTTCAGTGAAAAAAATCATTTTTGCACATTTTACAGTCTGATATCCTCACTCAATAACAAATTGAATTGCTTTTGATTATCCATAATACTTACTGTGCTGCATCAAATTAAGTAAAACATTGCACAAAATTTCAAAGATTTTGCAGAGGTCAAAATTAATTACATAAACTTTGCTTATGGTTGATTTTTGCTTATACATTACAGCAAATAAAACGTAGATGAGACACAGAAATTTCATTTAAAATTGAGAGCAGAACAACATCTCATTTTATTCTCGAGTTATTGGGTATTACGTCCGATGGACGGTCGCGCGCAACATGACCTGTTCTCTACGTGCAGATTTTCCAATTACTATGAAATATTTATCATTTGGTTTTAAGAAAACTATTGGGTGAAAAAAATTGGTTTTTGCACATCTCACAGTCATATCTCCACTCCATAAAGGACTGAATTTCTTTTCATTATATGCCATAGTTACTGCACTGCATCAAATTAAATAAAACACAGCACAAATTTTTTAAGATTTTGCACAGGTAAAAATACATTTCACAAACTTTGCATATGGCTGATTTTAGCTCTTACATGGCAGTGAATAAAATATAGATAAGATATCAATATTTTATTTAAAATTGAGAGCAGACTGATATATCATTTTGTTCAAGTTATTGGGTTTTATATCTGAAGGACAGTTACTCAGGATGTGCTCACTCATGTCCTTGTGCATTACTAATCATGTGGTCATAACAATCACCATATTTCATAAAGAATTCAAGATACTGAAACAAGGTTTTTGCAAATTATAGCATGCAATGAGTCATATATGTTGTATGATAAATACTTGAAACTTTTTTATTCACCAAGATATGGAAACAACTCGTTCACAGCAGTGAGAGGGGCAGAGGCTCAGGACACATACAGACATCCAAAACACAGGAGGAAAACACAAGTGGAATGCTTATATGCGTTCGCAGCACTTTGGGAGGGGGCTAGCAGGACACGTATACATACCCACTGCTGGGAAACTGTCCTGTGCCATGGAGACCACACAGCTTGGCATGTCTATGTTTTTCTTACTGTGTGTGTGTGGGGGGGGGGGGGGGGGGTTATAATTGTAGATATCACTCCTCCTGCTGACTACTTCATGAAACTCCTTCACATACAAGCACTCAGTGTGTATCCATGGGGTCTAATTCAACATGTTGATGAGGGTATTGAAACAGCCATTGAGGGGACAGGGTGCAACCAACTGCAGATTGTGGCGCACATGGGAACAAATGATGCCTGTCGTCTGGGCTTCGAAGTCATACTTGGGTCATTCCAGCTACTGGCAGAGAAGTTTGAGAAGACCAGCCTTGTGCATGGAGTTTCAGCAAAGCTCACAATTTGCAGTATTGCCCACAGAACTGACCATGGCTCACAATATGCAGTGTTGCCCCCAGAACTGATCACGGCCCTTTAGTTCTGCGTCAAGTGGAAGGACTGAACCAGTGCCTTCAAAGCTTCTGTGACACGCTAGGCTGTGACTTCCTGAACTTGCACCACAGGGTTTAAAACTGTAGGGTACCCCTAAATGGGTGAGGTGTGTACTACACATCAGAGAGTGTTACTCAGGCAGCTGATTGTGTGTGGGGTGCACACAGAGGTTTTTTGGACTATGCAACTCTCCATCTAGTCCAGACAATGACAGGTGTACAAAACCCAGAAGTGTCAGCGTAAGATCAAAATAAATGCCTCCCATAGGAGAGGGCATTAAAATCGTAATGCTAAACTGCCGAAGCATTCGCAACAAAGTGCCAGAGTATGAATTGCTCATGAAAAGCAATGAAGTTACATAATATTAGGTACAGAAAGCTGAAATTGACAGCAGTGGGAGCTTTGAAAAAAAATGTACATGCATATTGAAAGGAGAGGAAAATGGGAAATGAAAGGGGTGGATTTGTCACAGTAGACAAGAAACTCAAATCCACTGAGATAGAAATTGAAGCTGCCTATGAGATTGTTCGGACAGGAATCAGTATCAAGGGTGGGCATAAAATGATAACGGGAACCTTCCATCTCCTGCCTTTTGTGTCTGAAAACTTTAGAGAAATCCTCAGTTCACTTGTACATAAGTTCCTCAATCATACTGTAATCATCGTTGGAGACTTTAATCATCCAACAATTAATTGGGAAGATTACAGTTTTGTTAGTGGTGGACATGATAAAACATGCTGTCAAACATTACTAAATGCCTTCTCTGAAAACTACCTAGAACAGATAACTAGGAAACCCACTCATGATGGAAATATACTAGATCTAATGGCAACAAATAGACCTGACTTCTTTGAGGATGTTCACACTGAAACTGGTATCAGTAACCATGATATGTTTGTGGAAACAATGATTACCAAAGTACAAAAGACAACTGAAACAAGCAGAAAGATAGATATATGTTCGGTAAACTAGACACAAAATCAGTAGTGTCATATCTAAATGAGGAACTTGAAACTTCTAGCACAGGGCAGGAGCAGGTAGAGGAGCTACGGCTCAAGTTTAAAAGAGTAGTTAACCATGTACTGAGTAGATACGTACCCAGTAGAACAACTCATAATGGGAGGGAACCTCCACGTTATACAGCCACCGTTAAGAAACTTCTAAAGAAACAGATTCCTGAACAATAGGTGTAAAACAAAAGTTAGATAGAGAGATGCTGAAAGAAACACATTTGGCTGGCAACAGAACAGTGCGTGATGCCTTCAATGACTGCAATAATAGGATGTTGCCAAATGATATTTCACAAAACCCAAAGAAATCCTGGTCATATGCACAGTCTGTTAGTGGTACAAAGTTAGTATCCAGTTCTTAGCAAATAAGGCAAGAAATGAAACTGAGGGAAGCAAAGCAAAAACCGAAATGCTTAATTCCATTTTTAAATGATCCTTTGCAAAGGAAAGCTCAGGAGAATTGTCTCAATTTAATCCTCGTACCACTGAAGAGATGAATGAAATAAGTACTGGTGTCAGTGCTGCTGACAAAACGCTGAAATCGTTAAAACTGGAATTCTTGTCAGATTCTACGATGAATTTGCAGCTAAATTAGCCCCTCTTCCAGCCATAATCTATCATAGATCCCTTGAACAAAAAGCCATCCCCACTTTTTTTTTTAAAGTGCTATCCTTGACATCAATTTGTTGCAGAATCTTACAACATATTCTGAGCTCAAACATAAGAGGTATCTTGAACAGAATGAACTCCTCAATGCCAACCAACATGGATTCCAAAAAAAAAAAAAAAAAAAAAAAAAGGCTCACATGACACTCAAATTGTACTTTTCTCACAGGACATACTGAAAGCTTTGGATCAAGGCAGTCACGTAGATGCTGTATTTCTTGATTTCCGAACAGCATTTGACTCAGCACCACACCTACGCTTATTGTCAAAGTACAATCGTATGAAGTATCAAGTGAAATTTGTGACTGGATTCAGGAATTTTTGGTACAGAGGACATAGCATGTTATCTTGGATGGAAAGTCATCATTACATGTAGAAGTAACTGTGGGTCTGCCCAATAGAAGGGTGTTGGGACCCTTGCTGTTCACGTTGTATATTAATGAGCTTGCAGACAATGTTAATAGTAAAATCAGGCTTTTGTGAGTAATGAAGTACAGTGTGAAAAAAGCTGAATAAATATACAGTCAGATCATACAAGGTTTCAAAGATGAACAAAGATTGACAACTTGCTTTAAATGTTCAGAAATGTAAAACTGTGCATTTCACGAAACAACTATAATATCAATGAATCACTGTTGGAATTGGCCAAATCCTACAAATATATGGGTGTAACATTTTGTAGGGATATGAAATGGAATCATCACACAGGCTCAGTGTAGGCTAAAGCAGGTGATAGTCTTCAGTTTATTGGTAGAATACTGGGGAAGTGCAATCACTCTACAAAGGAGATTGCTAACAACTGACCCGTGCGACCAGTTCCAGAATACTGCTCAAGTGTGTGGGGACCCATACCAAACAGGACTAACAGTAGTTATTGAACGTATGTAGAGAAGAGCAGAACGAATAGTCACAGCTTTGTCTGATCCATGTGAGTGTGCCACAGATATATTGAGGAACTGAACTGGAAGATTCTTTAAAATAAATGTAAACTATCCAAAGAAAGTCTATTACCAAAGTTGCAAGAACCAGCTTTAACTAGTGATTTTAGGAATATACTACAATCCCCTATGTATCATTTAAACAGGGATGGTGAGGATAAGATTAGAATAATTCCAATCAACACCAGCTTTGCTGAACTGTGCACGCGGGAACACTCCCTGCACTATATACTATGTTCCCATTACCACCTTTGCCTCAACCATTGTTAGTCATTGCCCGTCACACCCATATCCCCTTCCCTGTTCCCACTCCAGCACTAGACAGCCCTCTACTCCATCAAACATCCAGTCTTTCTACTTCTCTCCTTTTCCATCCCCTCCCTGTATACTCACACATGCAGCACTCTATTGTCACCCACCACTATCCTGCTATCGTTCCCCCTCCCTGCCCCAGCCTCTTCCTGACCCCCGCCACCTCTACCTCCCAGACACTCATTTTCTGTTGCCCTCCATATTTACATGTTGAGACTTTAGCAGCTACTGTTTTTCCTGTCACAATTGTTAACAGAACACTTCCAAATGAGCATTACTGAAAATTCAACTTGGGACCTAGAGTTCCTTGTGAGAAACATCAGGCAAATGTTTGATTTCCTTGTTGTTGTTGTTGTGGTCTTCAGTCCCGAGACTGGTTTGATGCAGCTCTCCATGCTATTCTATCCTGTGCAAGCTTCTTCATCTCCCAGTACCTACTGCAGCCTACATTCTTCTGAATCTGCTTAGTGTATTCATCTCTTGGTCTCCCTCTATGATTTTTACCCTCCACGCTGCCCTCCAATACTAAATTGGTGATCGATTGATGTCTCAGAACATGTCCTACCAACCGATCCCTTCTTCTAGTCAAGTTGTGCCACAAGCTCCTCTTCTCCCCAATTCTATTCAATACCTCCTCATTAGTTATGTGATCTACCAATCTAATCTTCAGCATTCTTCTGTAGCACCACATTTCAAAAGCTTCTATTCTCTTCTTGTCTAAACTATTTATCGCCCACGTTTCACTTCCATACACGGCTACACTTCATACAAATACTTTTAGAAACGACTTCCTGACATTTAAATCTATACTCGATGTTAAGAAATTTTTCTTCTTCAGAAACACTTTCCTTGCCATTGCCAGCTTACATTTTATATCCTCTCTACTGCGACCATCATCAGTTATTTTGCTCCCCAAATAACAAAACTCCTTTACTACTTTAAGTGTCTCATTTCCTAATCTAATTCCCTCAGCATCAAACAACTTAATTTGACTACATTCGATTATCCTCGTTTTGCTTTTGTTGATGTTCATCTTATACTCTCCTTTCAAGACACTGTCCATTCCGTTCAGCTGCTCTTCCAGGACCTTTGCTCTCTCTGACAGAATTACAATGTCATCAGCAAACCTCAAAGTTTTTATTTCTTCTCCATGGATTTTAATACCTACTCCAAACTTTTCTTTTGTTTCCTTTATTGCTTGCTCAATATACAGATTGAATAACATTTGGGATAGGCTACAACCCTGCCTCACTCCCTTCCCAACCACTGCCTCCCTTTCATGTCCCTCAACTCTTATAATTCCCATCTGGTTTCTGTACAAATTGTAAATAGCCTTTCGCTCCCTGTATTTTACCCCTGCCACCTTCAGAATTTGAAAGAGTATTCCAGTCAACATTGTAAAAAGCTTTCTCTAAGTCTACAAATGCTAGAAACGTAGATTTGCCTTTCCTAATCTTTCTTCTAAGATAAGTCGTAGGGTAAGTATTGCCTCACGTGTTCCAGCATTTCTACAGAATCCAAACTGATCTTCCCCAAGGTCGGCTTCTATCAGCTTTTCCTTTCGTCTGTAAAGAATTCGCGTTAGTATTTTGCAGCTGTGACTTATTAAACTGATAGCTCGGCAATTTTTACATCTGTCAACACCTGCTTTCTTTGGGATTGGAATAATTATATTCTTCTTGAAGTCTGAGGGTATTTCGCCTGTCTCATACATCTTGCTCACCAGATGGTAGAGTTTTGTCAGGACTGGCTCTCCCAAGGCTGTCAGTAGTTCTAATGGAATGTTGCTTACTCCGGGGGCCTTGTTTCTACTCAGGTCTTTCAGTGATCTGTAAAACTCTTCACGCAATATCCTATCTCCCATTTCATCTTCATCTACATCCTCTTCCATTTCCATAATATTGTCCCCAGGTACATCGCACTGGTATAGACCCTCTATATACTCCTTCCACCTTTCTGCTTTCCCTTCTTTGCTTAGTACTGGGTTTCCATCAAAGCTCTTGATATTCATGCAAGTGGTTTTTTTTTTTTTTTTTTTTTTTTTTTTTTCCCCTCTAAAGGTCTCTTTAATTTTCCTGTAGGCAGTATCTATCTTACCCCTAGCGAGATAAGCCTCTACATCCTTACATTTGTCCTCTAGCCATCCCTGCTTAGCCATTTTGCATTTCCTGTTGATCTCATTTTTGAGACGTTTGTATTCCTTTTTGCCTGCTTCATTTACTGCTTTTTCATATTTTCTCCTTTCATCAATTATATGCAGTATTTCTTCTGTTACCCAAGAGTTTCTACTAGCCCTTGTCTTTGTACCTATTTGATCATCTGCTGCCTTCAGTATTTCATCCCACAAAGCTACCCATTCTTCTTCTACTGTATTTCTTTCCCTTATTCCTGTCAATTCTTCCCTGAAACACTGAACAACCTCTGGTTCTTTCAGTTTATCCAGGTCCCATCTCCTTAAATTCCCACCTTTTTGCAGTTTCTTCAGTTTTAATCTACAGTTCATAACCAATAGATTGTGGTCAGAGTCCATATCTGCCCCTGGAAATGTCTGGTTCCTAAATCTCTGTCTTACCATTATATAATCTATCTGATACCCTTTAGTATCTCCAGGGTTCTTCCTTGTATACAACCTTCTTTCATGATTCTTCAACCAAGTGTTAGCTATGATTAAGTTATGCTCTGCGCAAAATTCTACAAGGCGACTTCCTCTTTCATTTCTTAGCCCCAATCCATATTCACCTACTATGTTTCCTTCTCTCCCTTTTCCTACTGACGAATTCCAGTCACCCATGACTATTAAATTTTCGTCTCCCTTCACTACCTAAATAATTTCTTTTATCTCATCATACATTTAATCAATTTCTTCATCATCTGCAGATCTAGTTGGCATATAAACTTGTACTACTGTAGTAGGCGTGGGCTTTGTGTGTATCTTGGCCACAATAATGCGTTCACTATGCTGTTTGTAGTAGCTTACCCGCACTCCTATTTTTTTATTCATTATTTAAACCTACACCTGCATTACCCCTATTTGCTTTTGTATTTATAACCCTGTAGTCACCTGACCAAAAGTCTTGTTCCTCCTGCCACCGAACTTTACTAATCTGACTTTAACCTATCCATTTCCCTTCTTAAATTTTCTAACCTACCTGCCCGATTAAGGGATCTGACATTCCACGCTCCGATCCGTAGAATGCCAGTTTTCTTTCTCCTGATAACGATGTCCTCTTGAGTAGTCCCTGCCCGGAGATCCGAATGGGGGACTAGTTTACCTCCGGAATATTTTACCCAAGAGGACACCATCATCATTTAATCATACAGTAAAGCTGCATGCCCTCAGGAAAAACTACGGCTGTGGTTTCCCCTCGCTTTCAGCCGTTCGCAGTACCAGCACAGCACGGCTGTTTTGGTTAGTGTTACAAGGCCAGATCAGTCAATCATCCAGACTGTTGCCCCTGCAACTACTGAAAAGGCTGCTGCCCCTCTTCAGGAACTACGCATTTGTCTGGCCTCTCAACAGATACCCCTCCATTGTGGTTGCACATACAGTACGGCTATCTGTATCGTTGAGGCACGCAAGGCGCCCCACCAACGGCAAGGTCCATGGTTCATGGGGGGAGGTTGATTTCCTTATTTCATTAGAAATAGAAATGAAGTCATTTTGCCTGTTTTAATGTATGTGGTTCCTGATTAGCTGTTTTCCTTTTGTGTAATTTTTTTAACCCTATAAAACTGATTGCTTTTGGTATATCTTCAGCCCTCTGACAATGAACAATTTTTAAAACTACTAAAAGAATACTACACAAATAATGCCCAACATGGAGTCTATAAAATTAGCCACAACATAATCAGCACCCAGTGTTGAGGCATCAAAGCACATTCCTGTCAACAGGTTGAGACTGTTCCACTTGGCAAGAAAAATATCTCCACTATCTTAGAAATAAAGTGTCATATATTATGCAAGACTTTCATGCTTCTTTGACGATAAGGTCATTGGAGAATGAGCAAAGGCTCAGACTGGACAAGGATAACGAGTAGTTACCAAAATATTTTACTACCTGGACCTCTTCCAGTTATAAATGAAATAAAAACAATGTATCAGTATAATATTATGAAAAGTTTCTCCTTTAAAATAAAGCTAAATGGTGGCCAGTTCTCTGAAATATTGCAGTACCTAAATGTTTACACGATACTAAGAACTAAATTAAATATCACATTCCAGTTGTATAAAGTTTGCAGAGATTAAAACGTCTATGACACAGAAGAAAATTAATCTGTAGCAAATTACCTGCTTCAAGTGCCTCAAACTTTCCATAATAAGGTATTTCATGATAAGTGAGATACATAGTCAATCGTAGGGCTGTTTCAGTTCTGCAGCACAGCTCGCCTTTCAGATAAGCTTTTAGAGGCAGTGAAAGATCTGTTGGAAAGGTGCACAGTAATTAATTATAAACAAAGTGGTACTCATAACAAAGTGAATAGTGATTGCTAATTCATTAGCAAAATTTTTATTTGTGTAACAGCTAATTCATATACAAGGCACATTCAGAAAGTAAGAGTCTTCACTCGTTTAAAAATCAAAAAGGTAATACACTAGTGAGCTCAGCAATGCTTTGCAATTGCTGAATGTGTACAGGAATTAGGTATACATCATAAACTCCTCCTTCCCCTCCTTCCTCTCTGCTCATGTCCTCCTTCCCCTCTCTCTGTCCAATTCCCCCACCACCTCCACTCTCTACCCCCTTATACCTCTTCTCTTACCTTGAGCCTTATTTATCATTATTACAAACAAAACCGTGACTGGGAACTGAAGTGACTTAAAATGAATGGGTTGATCAATTATGATGATGATAAATACAAATGGTATGAGAGAGAGCTCTTCAACTGCTGTATCTGTAAGGATAGTAGAGACAATGACAGTATTTCACATAGTTTTAATCTTCAAATGGGTAAGATTACAAAGTGTCAGATGGTTCAGGTTCTGTAGTAGTATTCTAATTATAAGCTGATAAGCCATAAATATAACTTTCCTGTTTTTGGTAAAAGTAATGGTGAGGAAGAAAACAAATCAGCACATTGTTTTGTATACAAGAACTTCTCAAAATTTTTGGCAAAACTTTATCCATTTATATATTATGTATTTAAAAATGTATAGCCTGTCTCAGTCCAAATGCTTAATCTCAAGTAAATTGGTCACGAACTTTGGAGATTTTGGGCAAGAACCTTTCCCTTACTCTCTCTCTCTCTCTCTCTCTCTCTCTCTCTCTCTCTCTCTCTCTCTCTCTCACACACACACACACACACACACACACACACACACAGAGTGGGTCATCAGTGTTTAAAAAGCAATGTAACTGATGCTGAGACTAGTAATTGAATATATGACACATGGGGCTGCAAATGTTGGGAAATAGCCCAAAAGTGGATGAAATGTGTTGAAAATGTGACATCACCAGATGACATACTTAGCTGCATGTGCAGTGAAGAGGCATGTCTGCCCTACTCTCACTGGCAGTGGACAGTTGTGCACATTGCTCCACTAAGCTATTCTGTTTTCATAAATGTAAATTGATTAATCATAGTCCCACATTACCACTACTGTGAACACTACCGTATCACACTGAATAATGCAAGAATGAAAACAGGGTAGCCTAACGGAGCAATGTGTAGCACTAGGCTCCACCATTTAGTGTAGGTTCAACAAGCCCAACTGCTCCACTGCACGTGCAGCAAGATACGCCATTTGCTAACATTACTCATTCAACATTTGTCACCCACTTTTGGGGTATTTCCCAACATTTATGATCCCATGTGTGTTACATTAAATTACTTGTCTCAGTGTCACTTATATTGCTTCAGAGTTTTTTTAATGTTAACAAGAATCACCCTATATAGTGAAACCCTTATTTTACAATTTCTTGCAGGCCACAGTTAAAAAATGCAAAACTGAAGAAAATGCAGAATCAAGGAATATGTGAAATCCCAAAACATGAGCAAAAATATATATTTAATTAGTATATATGATTAAAAATTGTAATCTTCTCCAATACAGTGTATAAAATCTGTATAAACGAAGGAAATGAAATGTTTATAAAAGAATTTGTGGTGCTGAATGTCATTAGTTCTTTAAAAACTCTCAGATGTGTAACAGCAAGTAAAAACTTGTCAAAAATTGAAATTAGTATCTTGGTAAAAAGTACTCAAACCATTTTTGACATGCTATTACCACAAATTATAGGTCAAAACACACGTTTTTGAGAGATTTTTCCTTTGTGCTCGTCCAGAAAAAAGCATAAATTGGTGAACACAATGAATTAAACTGAAAACTGAGAAGTATGGCAAAAGGCATCAGAATCTAACATGCAGAGTTGCGTGTTTTCGTTCTGTAGCCAAAGGCAGTGCAGCATACCGGTACTCGATGATGTGGGTGCAGCGACCTCTAGTATATTGATTGTAAACTACTCCTTGTTTATTGTGCTGAGGGGAGAGCTTGTTCACACCCAAACAAGATAAAATGGTCCCATCAAAATGATGTAGGAGAGCATTCACATGGTATGTTGATCTGTCGATCAGTGAATACAAATCGAGTTGACACGAAAGTAGCTTAGTCCAGCTAGGGAAGAAATGTTATTGACAGATTTCAACCTTAAATAAATCTTGCCCATTCATCCCCCCCCCCCCCCCCCTTTCCATCTACAGCAACTGAGTGCTCGCTCCCCCACCAAAAGTGGAGTTGGTACAGTCCAGAGTATCTACACACCAAGCAAATTCCTTGGCCCTCACTCATTAGTGCAGTGTTTTACCTCATTTGATTGATTGTACTAGCAGTGTTTTGCAATTTGGAATAAAAATGAAAGGTCTAAAATGTGAAGTTTGCGAATACGAGTACAATAGTTGTACAACTCCAAAGCAGCATATTTCCAAAGGCCACCCATAGCAGCTGAAGGAAATCATACCTGCTGTAAGAAATCGTGCACCATAATGTGAAATACTTTTAAAATAAAAATATTTGATCATAAACTACAAACAATAGGCCTACGTTAGGTTGAAATGTGTGTTAGAAATATTGCATTGTAATGTGAGATACTTCCAAAATTAACATATTAAATCACACACTCAAACAATAAGTCTAGGTTAGGTTGGAAGATGATAATTTGGTGGGCCTATTTATAAAAGAATTACTGTACATGCGATGCAATGAGGAGCACTTCGGCGAAAAGGAATCAGTCCCGACACAAAAATTTACAGCAGCTACAATTTAAATTGTTTTAGTAAATTTTATAAAATTAGTTAGAAGATAAAGTAACTTTCCTTTTATGTCTGAAATAAAGCTAGCACGCAAAAATATACAATACCACACCAGCTAAGTGGTAAAACATAAGCACAAGTGCAGACATCTGCTTAATGACAAACTTTGTCACCATTAGTGTTATTGTTTAATGCTTTTCTTAAGAGGCACACTTGATAAGCTCACTGCACTTCATATCCTCCACCCTGTCAAATTATTATTTTAGGCTTGATGTGAAAAAGAGAAAAGTGATCAAATGAGTTTACTTCCCCAACTGACATTAGAAGCTTATTAGAAGTCAGCTGTACACTCTGTAAAATGTAAATTTAAAAGACAGCTCAGGTGCTACAGTTCTGATTCATGCCTTTATCACTGCTGCTATCTTTATGATGCAAATTTATATATGTGAGTAGTGAATGTAGCTGTTGCAACTGTACTATGTCAGATTTGAATACGAAAGTCTTTATTTCCATCAGACACCTCTGCCACAGCACATGATCTGCACGAAAGGTTTCAGTTCATATGTAAATAAAAACTAAACACTGATTACCCTGTATACGAACAAGAACTCTTGTCTCCATGTTGGAATGTGCTTCACTGTATCACAGCAACATTCAATATCTCTCTACAGTAACTCAAGCATAACTGAATTTGTCTACACAATATGAACCTGTCACCGTTCTGCTACGGTGTCATTCACTCCTCCCCTCATTGGTTGGAGGAGGTTTGTGTCAGCCAATTGGAGAGCAATTGTGCCTGCTGTGCTCCATGCTCAATCCCAAGGAGAGTGGTTACATTCATGTAACATGTAGGGAAAAAACTCAACATGGTAGAAGAAAACAAACTACAGTTTTCAAATCAGCATGCCTATTACACCCATAAATAGCTCAAAAATCAAACTCAACAGAAACACTGTAACAAACTGTTCCCCAGTGTTACCATTTCATCTAAGGGGTGTAGTTAGCCACCCATGTTTCATCGTCAGACACAACAGTGTCAAGGAATTGTTCACTTTCCAGTTCAAAACATTCAAGAAATTCTCATGAAGTTGCAATTCTTTTGACTTTCATTTGATCTGTGAGCTGTTTTTGTGACCACTCTTGCACACAATTTTCGAAAACCAAGTGTTTCAGTGATTATTTCATGCAGAAGAGATCTGGAGATTTTTGAAAACATTGCACTCATCTCATCCAAAGTCAAATCATTTTTTCCATCCTGTTCAGCCCCTTATCAGTCAAAATTGCCGGCCACCCACTCCTTTGTTCATCTGGAACATTCGTTCCACCAGCTTCAAACTCATGACACCAGTTGTACACAATAGTGAGATTCATCACACCATCCCCACAAACAATTTTAATTTCATTAAAAATCTGGAATAGCACACTTCCCATTGGAAGACGTAAGTGGATTATGCTCTTTCCTCACAGCTGGAAGGATTCAGAACAGAGTCATTCAATCCACCTTGGAACTACAATAAGAGTTTTCAATCAACTGAGACAAACAAGCATTATCACAGTTTTGGTCCATCTTTCAGGAAGGGCATTTATTCCAGTGTAATAAAATGCACAGTCCTGCTTCCAAAACCACTGACGCATGGACTCCTCACTTTCAAAGTTAATACGATATTAATGTTCATTTAGTGGCCTGAACAGACAGAAGCCTGATGATGCCAAATCAGGGCTGCATTGGGGATGAGGCAAGACTTCCCATCCAATTTCCACATGTCCACAGTCTCTTCAGTGGAGTGACAACTGGTGTGTGGTCTTGCAGTGTCATGCAAAAGACGAACATCTGTCACAGCCTTTATTGGGTGAATTTGTCAAAGATATGCTTTACACTGTTTGAGAGTTATGACTTACTGTACAGAATTTATTGTGCATTTCTGGTCCAAACCATCAACTATAATCACACCCTGTGCATCCCAGAACACTATAGCCATAACTAGTCCCACAAATCATGTGCTTTTGAACTTTTTCCTCTTCATTGAGTTTCTGTGATGCCATTCCACTGACTGCCTCTTTGATTCTGCTTAAAAAATATGAACCCATTTGATCTCTGATCACAATTTTTTTCAGAAATTCCTTTCCCTCCAAACAGAAGTGCTGCGGTGCAAGAGTGGGGAGGCAGTTGTTTCCTTGCCTCTTTATTCCAGTTATTAAACATTCTTGGTACCCAAGCTGCTTAAACTTTTGATTATTCCAGTTGTCAAATAGTCATCATCGCACTGCCTTCATTGAGGGAGGTAATGCAATAAAAATCACCTGCAGTCACCCGGCAGTCACCACAAATAATATCACTGACTCACTGAATGTTGTGTGTAGTCCTTGCAGTCATTGGCTTATTGCTCTGCATTTCATCAGCAAACCAAGTTTGCCCTTCAGCTTCGTTGCAGTGATGAACCCATCATGTAAGTGCTAATATCCACTGTTGCATCACCGTACACATTTTTCAGTCTTTCATAAATACAAATGGCTGTTTCACATTCTGCACTCAATATTTCTATCACAAAAGCCTGTCAGTTAGTCTGCATGCAACTGTAGTACTGGCATCTGTTGACACAGAAAGTTACTACTGCAGTGGATTAGAGAAGAACCCATGGAATAGTGGCAAATTCAAATTTTTCACTTAACAAACTTTATTTAAGGAGAAAAAAAGGAAGTATTAATTTCTGACTGACCCACGCATGTGGATTATTACTATGACTGTAAGATAACCTGTGGCACTGTCTAGAAGTAGAAGAAGAAGATGAAGAAGTAGGCAAAAACAAAATACTATTTCAATTTGTGGCTCATAGTCTTTGCTTGAAAGAATGAACAAAAATATAAATGTGAAAGTAAAAATACTTTTAGCGGTCACAGGCTCTTTATTTTGTCATGTTTTTCATCACATGCGTAACCACACTTTGTTATCACTGAAGGGAGCAAAGATGGCATCTAGAATCTAGTGCAATGAGCATATAAAAAACCAAAACACTATTTTACAACAAATCTCAAACCAGTATGGATGCTTTTATATACAGGGTGTCACACAAACGTTGCGACAAACTTCGAGTGGTTGTTGAGGGTGCCTTCAAGAACAAATCGAGGACAGACACACATGTCTCTGCGGATGATGGTTTCAGACAATGGTTTCTACCTGCAGTTTCTTTTCCCCCTCTAATATACCGAAGAACACTGTTCCATAAGAAAAATAAACAGCAGATGGAAACACATATCCGAAACTGTCATCCAGCGATGCAACAGAATATCACATTCATAAGAGACAAGTCCTTTCCATGTAGCAGCTAGCTCCATTTTCTCCACTGGCAATTGTGACAATCAGTCACAATACCTGAATAACAAATAATATCGCAAGATGTTCCACCTATGTCCGTCAGCATACAAAGTCATGTTTGCTGTTAAAGGGGTGGCCTTGGGGCAGATGCTGGCACCTATAACTCCAACACTCTGTAGTGTCATTGGATGATGATTCTGGGCATGGTTTCCTATCCTTGATTTGTTCCTGAAGACATTATCTACAATGCATCAGTGCCTGTTGCATAATTTCTGGGACACCATGTATATACACACACTATTATTTTAGTTATTATTATCATGTTACATTGACAGTGTGTGTGTGTGTGTGTGTGTGTGTGTGTGTGTGTGTGTGTGTGTGTGTGTGTGTGTGTGAGAGAGAGAGAGAGAGAGAGAGAGAGAGAGAGAGAGAGAGAGAGAGAGGGGGGGGGGGAGGGGGGGGGGAGGTCGGAGGGGGTTTGACGATGGGTCCAGGGTGAACTTTTATATTTGTATTTTTGTTCATTCTTTCAATCAATCGAGGAACACCTTGTAGCTTTACTAAGCCGCAGTTGTCTCTCACTGTTGATTATCTCCCAACTGTCAAGACATTTGACAAAATTTGTACAACACAATGCAGTAACTGGTTTTTGATCTTTCATATTTATTTCCACAGAATGTTGTCTCTTTGATGATCATCTTTGTAACAAACAGAAATCTAAATATTCAAATAAGGTTAGATTACACTAATAAGCACCAAATAACAAAGTTCTCTGGTGGCAGACCTACACATTAATTTACAAAATTCACCACAGACTGTACATTTTGATTGCTAAATAAAGGCTGCCTACAAGATATTAACGTAATGACTGTTGAACATAAACTGCAAATTACATGATCATTATGTACTTGAATGATAGCTTCCAATGGACCTGTAACATGACGTTTATGTTTTGGTAGCCATGCAGAGTCTGGCAGTAAGCCATGCCTATTCACAGACACATGTAAAAACAGAAATCACAAAATGATAAAAACCACACTTATTACATATTAAATAATGACATAAAAACATGAAAATTAAAGTACATGATAGACAATGATGTAATTTCTTTCAACTACAACCTGGATAAACAGAAAAGGGCAAAAATAATAGGTACTTCTATACTTTACGAGGCTGATTTTAAGAAACATGAGGATTCCCAATGCCCGCCAAAAAGTTTGGAGAAAGTGAACTTTTGTAACTTGAATAATTAACAAACGTGTTATTTTAATGAATGAAGACAGTTTTGAAATAAGAAAATTCAGGATTATGAAACTAGGGTACTGAGTTTTGGTAATAACCACAATTTACAATTGGAAAACTTTAAAGCACCCACCAAAATCTTGAATATGAATAAGTTTTGAAATGTGAAGTTTTTGGAAAAATCCAAACATTTGCTGAAAAGTGGAGAATGAGGGCTTTCAAATTAACTGTAAAACTTAAAAATAAACTACTATTTGCTCATAAAAATTTCACCCTCAACTGGTTTGTAAGTATTCCACAAAATAAAATGTTTCTATTAGGAACCACATGTATTATTATGATCAGAAGCTTGAAACTATCCAGTGAATAGTAAATTTTACTGAATTACTGCATGAATAAGGAATTAGCTATTTCGTGTAACTATTGTGGATTTACTATCAAATAAAATATATCAGGAAAGGAACAAAATAATTAACATCACAAGTCGTATGAGAACAAGTAGGTTAGTTCCACTTCGCTCTGTGAGAACCTCCACATAACTGTGAGCCATGTACTGGAATAATGTTTTGTTTTTGACTTCTTCTACTACACAATGCCACAGGTTAGCCTAACGTTGTAACACAACACATACACGTAGCATTAAGCCACATAACAATGGGGATTTAAACCTCTGAAACACAATACAGAAATAAATAAATTGTGACTGGTAACAATAAACTTGTTGTTTCATTTAATAACATTCACGGTACACCCTCACCAAAAATGTTCAAATTTAAAAACGATAACTTCTGTTATTTACTTTCTTAAGATAAATCAATTGGGCGAATAGGACAAATGCTTGAAATTATGTGTAATGGTAATTATAAATCGATTGAAATTGTGTGCCATGGCAATTATAAATCATTTGTTGCACTTATTTTTCATATCAATATTACAAATAAAGGTGAATGAAACTAGGAAAACATGATGCTCTGAAATAGTTAGACGTGGTTGCAAATTCATATAAAAACTGAAGCTACAGAATAAAATGGGTAAAAATACTGTATTTTCTTCCAAGTAATTAATATGGTGTGTTATGAGAAGAGCAAGTGCTATGCTGGGAAAACAGTGATGATATTGTGCAGTTCCTCTACAAGAGCCTCTTTGACACCCTGTACCATTTCTAATGGACAGGGCGATTGCATATCACTCATTTCAGAATGGCCCATGCATTCTCAATGCAGCAGAGATCAAGAGAACATGAAGGCCATTCCATCCATCTGATTCCATGCTCCACTAAGATAGTGTTCTAAGGATTGTGATGACGGGGGCGTGCATTGTTCACATCAGTGTCTCGGTCAAGGTGCAGTCATGTACTTCATCTGATAGCATTTGCTTTCTATCTCCACCGTATTACTGACTACTCACTGATGACTTCGCTTTGATTTTGGTTTTTTCTCTCTGGTCATAGTTTGGACTTTGGTTGTATTTTATCTGTTGACAGCATTGTGGTGAGGGTCTGTTACACTTTGTTGTACCCTAAGATTGTCTCGCTCTTGTCGTCTCGGATCTGCTGTTCATCTACCCTGCTGCTCGACCCTAGCATGGGTTTGAGTCCCAAATACAGATGGTCTTCCCATCTTGCATCATCATCATTTCACGACTGTTCGCTGATGTGTGCACCGATATCCGGCAACATGCAGCTATAGCGGTTAGTAACTTTTGGAATAGGTTCCCACAATTGGACACAAACTATTGAAGACAAAACCATCTTTACATCTCTGCAGATTATAATAACCTTAAATTTGCAGAAAAGTTTCACAGTGAGACATTAATTTTCACACCTACAGTAATTATTGCCTCAATAGTGACAGATCTTAGAGTGACAGAAGGAGGTACTGCATAAAGCACTCCAAAGGTATTCAGCACAGGATGAGACAGGCAGAAAACCAAAAGCAGGCTACTTAGCACATGATAATGACACAGTGTTCAGCCTGGTATGTATAAAGCACACCTGAAGCAGCCAAAGTGTTAAATAAACTTTGAAATGTGCCTGTCCGCTGCTCAATGCCTCTTCTATATGGTGAGTAGCAATCTACTCACATTCATATTGTAGAAAAAAACAAATCTGGCATTCTACAGCTTGGACTGTGGATCATTCGATACCTTAACATAGAAGGCAGCAAGGTAATTTGAAAAGATAAATAGATGTGTTGAAATCAGATAGAATGAGAATTAGTGAAGTGCATTGACAGTACATCCGAGACTTCTGGTTAAATAGAGTACAGCGTTACCACCACAAAATCAAATGGGAGTACTGCAGGAGTAGGTTTTATAGTAAATAAGAAAATAAGAATCTGAGTGAAATACTGTGAACAGAAAAGTCAACACATTGTTCAAGCCAAGGTAGACAAAGACAATACTCACCACAGTAGTACTTTTATGTACAGGGTACAGGGTGAGTCACTAACTATTGGCACCTAAAATAACCCAGAAAGTACAATAGTAGCTGAAAAGTTTGTGGGACAAATGTTGCATGGGACATCGTTTTTTTTTTTTTTTTTTTTTTTTTTTTTTTTTTTATTATTATAGGAAGAAAGGGTTGCTATAGTTTGGTACTTATTTTACGATAGCTGCTATCAAGACAGATACAATGATGTGTAACAGTAAGGTCTTTGAAAGTCAATGATGGTCATAAAGGTGGCATGAACATCCATTTACAGAAGGTGTTCGAAGTTATGACCATTGGTATCAGTGCAGTGCTGCAATCTTCATATCACAGAGTTTTCAATGCAGCAATGTAGTGAGAAGGGGCAAATGTGTGTGGTGGTTCACAATATCATAGTGCTGTGAGGGAGCATCACTCGTGCCTCTGGTTTGAGAAGACTGATGATTGAAGTATGAACATTTCTCAAAAGAAAAACAGGTATGTGTTCTCCTTTCTTTTAAAACTATAAATAGTGGCATAACTAGTACTATCTATCGTTCTACTAAACTGAATGAGCGCGACACCATTGACGAAGTCTCAACCTCAAAAGAAGTTTACTAAAACAAATTAGCTGAAATAAAAAATTTAAAAAAATACCCCATCCAATCCAGAAGTCACTCACAGTTAGAGTAATTAGTTTCTGATGTGTGTGTAGTGGTCATTAATACTCAAAAGATCGTTTCAATAATTCTATCACCGTCCATTTATGAGTAGCTAAGCATCATATCAACAAGCTGACAATGCAATGATTAATATTTGTCATGTGAATTTTAAAATTTTCGTGGCGAATTAACTGTTCAAGCAAATTTCAGGCTTGCAGCCGGTCGTCGTTCAATCAACTGTATTGAACGACGACCAGCTGCAAGCCCGAAATTTGTTTGAACAGTATTTGTCATATCCTGACAGTAAATCGCTTCTCACTTGCTTTACGCATGAAGATGATTACTACGCTGCTCATATAAGTCTTTGATAGTTATGATCAAGCTAAAGTCCGTAAATTGCGGTTAATGTTACTGAATCATACACACCATGATAATGCCCGATATCCAGCCGCATATCTTAAACTCCACTGCGGGTTGTAAATTAACAATTCTATGCCCATTCATGAAAGTTACAATAGATCCACACTTGACAACTACTTGATCGCGCACTCTAGCAAGTGTGTCGGTTCCCCCCCCCCCCCCCCCCCCCCCAAAGAGGAAACATATCATTCATAATGCAACGAGGTGATTTGCTATGTCAAAACAGATTTATATCTATCTCATTAAAACTCATTATCTATTAAATGTTGTATAAATTAAATTCTTTACTCTGTAAATAATCAATAAAATTTAGAAATGAATGACATGTATAACAAAATCTGAAGTGTTGAATTCTGTGTGTGTGTTTGTGTGTTTTGTTCATGTGCCTGTCTGCCGGCGCTTTCCCGCTTGGTAAGTCTTGGAATCTTTGTTTTTAATATATTTTTCCCATGTGGAAGTTTCTTTCTGTTTTATTTAAAATCTGAAGTTGATATGACTGCATGGGTCACTACTGGTTTTGACTCCCGTAAACTCATGTGACGCAAAGTAGATCCGACTATATACGACATACTCATGTAATGTTACAACGCTCTCACAATTCTGTTCCGCATCACCATAAATATCATCCTTACCATATCAGTTTCCACCAAGAATTAACTAGTACAGATTGTATGCATCGCATTGAGTTCTGCCAATGGGCTCAACTTTAGAGTCAGAGGGATGACACATTTATTATTTTGAGTTTATTTAGTGATGAGGCTACATTCCCAAACCAGGGAAATGTTAATTTGCATAACATGCATTAGTGGGCAACTGAAAATCCATACTGGCAGTGGCAAGTCGCATACCAAAAACTGTGGTCAGTGAATGTATGGTGTGGGGTTCTCTAGGACAGAATTATAGGCCCCTGTCTCATTGAAGGAAATCTCAATGGTAGGAAGAATACCACATTCCTGCACAAAACATTAGGTCTGTTATTGGAAGAAATACCTTTAGGAACAAGGAACAGAATGTGGTATCAACACAATGGGTGACCTGCACATTTTACACTGATGGCTAGAAGTGAGTTGCAGAGACAGCTCCCAAATCATTGGATTGGATGCGGAGGAGATGCGTCTTGGCTGGCTCATTTGCCAGACTTGATGCCTCTGGATTTTTTCCTTGTGGGGATTCGTAAAAGACATTTTTTCTAAATACGTTCCAGCTACACCTAAAAACATGCGAGAGAAAATTGTCAGAGCAAGTGCTTTGATAAGTGACAATGGGATACGGAATACCATTCAGTCCATGATAATAAGATTGCAGCACTACATTGATACCAATGGACATCACCTTGAACACCTCTAAATGGACTTTCATGCCACATTTGTGACCTTTGTTGACCTTCAAAGACCTTACTGTTACACATTATTGGATTTGTCATATCTGCTACCAGAAAATAAGTACCAAACTATTGTATCCCATTTAAAAAAAGAAGAGTTTACTTCATATCTCTAAAAGCACCCCACCTAGCAACATAAAACCAACGTCATATTATGGCCCCATTGTCTCATGTGACTTTTGTCCGAAAAACTTTTCAGCTCCTATCATACTTTCGGAGTTATTCTTAGTGACAATAGTTAGTGACTCAACATGTATACCTACTAGCACAGATGATGAAGATACTGAAACATTGTACTGTGAAAAAAAGAAATTAGTCAGTTCTTTAAAAGACAAAAAGTTAATTGTCATGGGAGATTTTACGTAACAGATGGAAAGGAAGAGGAGGAGGAGGAGAACACAGACTTCAGAAAAGAAATGAAACACAAAGCTTCAGACCCCAGTGTGCTGCACAGAGCACAATTTAATTACTGAAAACACTTGGTTTATGAAGCATGCAAAGGGGCTGTATTTGCGAAAGAGATCTGGAGACATAGCAACGTTTCAGACAGGTTATATAATGGTAAGAAAGAGATTTGGAAACTAGATTTTAAACTGCAACACGTTTAACAGAACAGACATGAACTCTGACCATAGTTTACTGTTTACAAAGTGCATATTAAAACTGAAGAATTTACAGAAAAAGGAGAAGGGACCTGGATAAGTTGGAAGAACCAAAGGTTGTTGAGAGTTATAAAGGGAGCATTAGGCAACCTTACAGTCACAGAAAGAACAGCTATCCACCACCTAAAAGCTGATCCCAACCTCACAATCCTACCTGCCAACAAAGACACTGTAGTTTTGAATTAAGAGAGACTACCTGGCCGAGGGACTCCACCAGATGTCAGATTTGCCCATCTACAAACCCTGCCACACTGACCCAATTTCTGAAATCCAAAGGAATCTCTAGACCCTCCTCAAATGCTTAGGCCCATGTCAGAACTTCTTCCCTGAGTCTCTCTCTCTCTCCTCACCCATACCACTTCCTGCATTCCTACGTTCTCCCTGCTTTCTTAAGTCCATAAACCCAACCACCCAGGACACCTAGTTGTAGCCGGTTCTGTGCCCTCACTGAAAGAATCTCTGCTTTTGCGCGTCGTTAACTTCAGCCTATTATCTGCAACCTATCCTCCTATACAAAAGACACAACCATTTCTTCTACCTTTTCTCCACAGTTCCTGTTCCTTTACCCAAACCCTTTACCTAGTTCAGATTCAATGTCGACTACTTCATGATTTGGAACAAGGAAGGGCACCCTATCCACATTCTTCCAGAACCTCGACACCTTCGCATCCATTCATTCACTTGGTCTTCCTCAACCCTACAAGCCACCATCCTCAATGTTGATCTCCACCTCAAGGCCTCATCAGTGCCTCTGTCTCTATCAAACCCACCAACCATCAGCAATACTTCCACTTTGACAGTTGGCACCCATTCCATACCAAGAAGTCCTTTCCCTACAGTCTAGCCACCCATGGTCGTCATACCTGTAGCGACGAGCAGTCCCTCTCCAAATACACGCAGAGATGCCTACACAGGCAGAAATTACCCTAACAACCTAGTAAAGAAACAGATCTCTTGTGTCTTGTCTCTCCAGTCACCTAAAAGCTTCCACATACACTGTCTGTCCACGAAGGAGCACTCGCCTTGTCACTAGTTACCACCCAGGACTGGAGTAACTGAATCACATTCTCTGGCAAAGTTTTACCTACTTCTTGCCATGGTCTGACACAAATATCTTACTCACTACCGTTCTCACCCTCGCACAGTGGTATTCTGCTGTCCACTGAACCCACGCCATATCCTTGTCCTACTTATTCCACTCCGGCTCTTAACCTCTTGCCTGATGGCCTACATCTCTGCAACAGACCTAGATGCAAGACCTGTCCTGTATGTCTTCCTACAACCACATGCTCCTGTCCAGTCACACACAACTCCTATCCCATCAAAGGCAGAACTACATGTGAAAACAGGTTTTTTATCTATGAACTAGGCTGAAAGTATAGTTTGCTCACATGAAAAGTCACTAACAAATTGTAGCCAAGATACAACTGGACCACCCAGTTGTTTAATATGCTGCCACCACAACATTCTCCACTTCAATGACTGCTTCACAGCCTGTGCCATCTGGATTCTGCCTACCAACTTCAGATTTTCTGAACTGCGTAGGTAGAAACACTCTCTGAAATACATCCTACATTTGATTGCATAAACCCCCCTTGACCTCAACTTTCACTAGTACCTGTCCCCCACAAACCTACCTCCTTTTCACTCTCACTCCATTTTCTTTACTACTCTCCTTTTCTGCTGCCCTTCCCCTCCCTCCTACGCCTCCTGACTGCAACCCAGCAGCCCTACTCTGTCCCCACCACATTCCTGTACATCCCACAAGCAGCACCACACCTTCCTCCACCTCTACCCTGCTATCCTTTGCCCTCCCCGCGCCAGGCCTCCAGCCTCCTGCTTAACCCCACCTCCTACACCACATTGTTGCTCCAGTCACAGTTGCTGTATGCACTCCGGCTTCAGCAGCCAGAGACAGTGGTTGCGTGTGTGAGTTATGTTTGTGTGAATGTGTGTGTTTGTCTTCTGTCCTGGTAAGAAGGCATTTTGGCCAAAAGCTTAAATGTCTAACACTCTTTTTGCTGTCAAACAACGGAAAATTCAGGATGGAATGTAACAATATTATGAGAAGGGAAGTTGCCAGTCACCATTTAGTGGTGATGCTGATAGGCACAACAAAAAGATTTTCACACTTAAAACTTTCAGCCAGTGGCCTTTGTAACATCGAGAGAGGCTACAACCCTGTCTTAATCCCTTCCCAACAACTGTTTCCCTTTCATGTCCCTCGACTCTTAAAACTGCCATCTGGTTTCTGTACAAATTGTAAATAGCTTTTCGCTCCCTGTATTTTACCCCTGCCACCTTCAGAATTTGAAAGAGAATATTCCAGTCAACTTTTGTCAAAAGCTTTCTCCAAGTCTCCAAATGCTAGAAATGTAGGTTTGGCTTTTCTAAATCTTTCTTCTAAGATCAGTCGTAAGGTCAGTATTGCCTCACGTGTTCCAATATTTCTACGGAATCCAAACTGATCCTCCCCGAGGTGTGCATCTACCAGTTTTTCCATTCGTCTGTAAAGAATTCGCGTTAGTATTTTGCAACTGTGACTTATTAAACTGATAGCTCGGTAATTTTCACATCTGTCAGCACCTGCTTTCTTTGGGATTGGAATTATTATATTCTTCTTGAAGGCTGAGGGTATTTCACCTGTCTCATACATCTTGCTCACCAGGTGGTAGAGTTTTGTCATGACTGGCTCTCCCAAGGCCGTCAGTAGTTCTAATGGAATGTTGTCTACTCCGGGGGCCTTGTTTCGACTCAGGTCTTTCAGTGCTCTGTCAAACTCTTCACGCAGTATCGTATCTCCCATTTCATCTTCATCTACATCCTCTTCCATTTCCATAATATTGTCCTCAAATACATCGCCCTTGTATAAACCATCTATATACTCCTTCCACCTTTCTGCCTTCCCTTCTTTGCTTAGAACTGGGTTGTCACCTGAGCTCTTGATATTCATACACGTGGTTCTCTTCTCTCCAAAGGTCTCTTTAATTTTCCCGTAGGCAGTATCTATCTTACCCCTAGAGAGATAAGCTTCTACATCCTTACATTTGTCCTCTAGCCATCCCTGCTTAGCCATTTTGCACTTCCTGTCGATCTCATTTTTGAGACGTTTGTATTCCTTTTTGCCTGCTTCATTTACTGCATTTTTATATTTTCTCCTTTCATCAATCAAATTCAATATTTCTTCTGTTACCCAAGAATTTCTAGCAGCTCTCGTCTTTTTACCTACTTTATCCTCTGCTGCCTTCACTACTTCATCTCTCAGAGCTACCCATTCTTCTTCTACTGTGTTTCTTTCCCCCATTCCTGTCAATTGTTCCCTTATGCCCCCTTGAAACTCTGTACAACCTCTGGTTCTTTCAGCTTATCCAGATCCCATGTCCTTAAATTCTCACCTTTTTGCAGTTTCTTCAGTTTTAATCTACAGGTGATAACCAATAGATTGTGGTCAGAGTCCACATCTGCCCCTGGAAATGTCTTACAATTTAAAACCTGATTCCTAAATCTCTGTCTTACCATTATATAATCTATCTTATACCTTTTTGGTATCTCCAGGATTCTTCCATGTATACAACCTTCTTTTATGACTCTTGAACCAAGTGTTAGCTATGATTAAGTTATGCTCTGCGCAAAATTCTACAAGGCGACTTCCTCTTTCATTTCTTAGCCCCAATCCATATTCACCTACTATGTTTCCTTCTCTCCCTTTTCATACTGACGAATTCCAGTCACCCATGACTATTAAATTTTCGTCTCCCTTCACTACCTGAATAATTTCTTTTATCTCATCATACATTTCATCAATTTCTTTGTCATCTGCAGAGCTAATTGGCATATAAACTTGTACTACTGTAGTAGGCATGGGCTCACCGCACTCCTATTTTTTTATTCATTATTAAACCTACTCCTGCATTACCCCTATTTGATTTTGTATTTATAACCTTGTATTCACTTGACCAAAAGTCTTGTTCCTCCTGCCACCGAACTTCACTAATTCCCACTATATCTAACTTTAACCTATCCATTTCCCTTTTTAAATTTTCTAACCTACCTGCCCGATTAAGAGATCTGACATTCCACGCTCCGATCCGTAGAATGCCAGTTTTCTTTCTCCTGATAATGACGTCCTCCTGAGTAGTCCCTGCCCGGAGATCCGAATGGGGGACTATTTTACCCAAGAGGACGTCATCATCATTTAACCACACAGTAAAGCTGCATGTCCTCGGGAAAAATTACAGCTGTAGTTTCCCCTTGCTTTCAGCCGTTCGCAGTACCAGCACAGCAAGGCCGTTTTGGTTAATGTTGCAAGGCCAGATCAGTCAATCATCCAGACTGTTGCCCCTGCAACTACTGAAAAGGTTGCTGCCCCTCTTCAGGAACCACATGTTTGTCTGGCCTCTCAACAGATACCCCTCCATTGTGGCTGCACCTACGGTACGGCCATCTGTATCGCTGAGGCTCGCAGCACGCAGGCTCACATGTTAGTGAGGAGATTTCCATTAAAGCAGTCTTTGGATCTAAGACAACACAGTTACTTACATTTTATGGATACGATTTCAGTTTTACACTTACCTAACTACAAAATGTTAATATTGAGCACATTAATACATACAAGGTGTGATTTGAAAGTTTTAAGAATGGTTCCGCTACTGCTTACTGGTTTGGTGGGCAGGTACTTGGAGAGTGGGGAGTGAGTCATTGTCTTGTTCTTCAATGCCCTCTGACAAGAAACTGCATATCCCTTATTCAGTTCATTGTGGCAGCTAGTTGAGTGCAAGTCTGTTAGGGCTTGTTGCCGGATTCTGTCTGCGTGAAATTGGACGTAAAAACACAGCAATGAGTTTGTGTTAAATTTTGTTTTAAAACCGGGAAATCAGCTTCTCAGACTTATGAACTATTAAAAACAGCTTTTTGAGATAACTGTATGAGCCAGTCAAATGTTTCTGTCTGGTTCAAGAGGTTTAAAAATGGCTGCGAATCATCCGGCCATCCTTCCACTCAAAAATGAATGAAAATGTTGAGAAAGTTCGCGACTTAGAGCACTCTTATCATAGACTTACAATTAGGGAATTGGCTGGTGAACTTAATTTAAGTTACTACGCAGTTCGGTCAATTTTATCTGAAGATTGGAACATGTGCTGAAAGTCCGCAAAATTCATTCCAAAAGTGTTGTCAAGTGACCAAAGACAAAACCAACATGAAGTGTGCCAAGAACAGGTTAACTGGACTAAAAATGACCCATATGTGTTAAATATGGTGATCACAGGTGACAAACCATGGGTATATGGATATGATCCTGAAACCAAAGTGCAGTCTTCGCAGGTTCATCACAAACGAAAAAAGCACAGCATGGTCGGTTAAAGGTGAAGACAACATTGATGATTTTTTTCGATTCTACCGCATAATTATGCATAATGAACGTACCTCTGGAGGACAGATAATTAACCAGGAATACTACAAATGTGTCCTTGAGTGTTTGCATGAAAAGTTGCGCTGTGGAAAGACAGGAGTTGCGTGTTACACCATGACAATGCTCCAGCTTATGTGCCTTCTCCATCATTGAATTTTTGACCAAATTCAAAATTACTGTGCTTCCTGAAGCACCGTATTCTCCTGATTTGGCCCCTGCATACTTCTACCTGTTTCCTAAACTGAAATTTTCACTGAAAGGGAAGCAATTTGACTCGATTGAAGACATCCAGGCAAATACAGGGAGTGTCCTTAACACACATCAGGAAAAAATTCCAGTGTGTCCACTTTTGGAAACATTCCTGGAAATTTTTTTCCTGGTGTGTGTTAAGGACGCTCCCTGTATTTGCCTGGATGTCTTCAATCGAGTCAAATCGCTTCCCCTTCAGTGAAAATTTCAGTTTAGGAAACAGGTAGAAGTACGCAGAGGCCAAATCAGGGGAATATGGTGCTTCAGGAAGCGCACAGTAATTTTGAATTTGGTCAAAAATTCAATGATGGAGAAGGCACATAAGCTGGAGCATTGTCATGGTGTAACACGCAACTCCTGTCTTTCCACAGCGCACCTTTTCAGTCAGAAGGAGACTATTTTGAAGGAGATGCATCACAGTAGCATGTAAGTACCACCACTGTACAATTAGAAGCCCATTCTTAAAACTTTCCAATCACACCTCATACAATAACAAATCAGAGCCAAGACACAGAAATCAAATTTGCAAGATAACATAGAATAAAATAAAATTTTAAAATGTTTCTTTAACCTTATAATAGGTTTACAGAATATTAATATATGAAATTATAACCAGATTTACTGTGCTGCTTACCTGTTTCCCACGAATCCAGTATCTGTAAAACTCTCTGAATTACAGACAAGGCCATGTCTGACGAAACTAGTGGCAGCACAGACTGCCCCTGTCGCCAACTTGCACGACTGATTCCTTGTGCTGTTACAAGTTTCAGTTGCCACATCAACAAATGATTTGGTTCTGTTGCCATACTCTGAACAGTCTGTTACAACACCACAATATAAGAGATTCACATGATTACAACAACAACTAATTTCACTAATAACAAACATATGAACAAAACAGTTGAAGAGTAATGGAAAGTATTATATTAAAAACACATAATACTTTGTTTAATTCCATAATTTTGTCAATAGAAATGCTTTACAATAGCTACCTTCTGTTGTAGGAAATTTGGTTATATGTGGCATCAGAGATATTTCTTTCACTTCAAGAACATGAAAATAAAACACGTTCTTTGAAAGTTCAACAATAAGTTAAATAGAATTTTATGTATTCCAATATTTTATCACAGTAATGACAGAAAATTACAATACCGTTTGCATGTTTTGTAGTAATAGTATACTTTTCTTTTCACTGTATTTAGTGCAGCAGAGCAAAATGTTACAAAAGAAGAATGAAGCATCGATGTGTTTCGAAATTAGTGAAAACTACTGTACATTTTTTGTATATATTGTCAGAGGGTCTGCTGTTCATACAGTCTTTTTTTTAGACAGATAACATAGTACACATAACAACCGAAGTACATAAACTTTAATATGCAAATAAAGTCATACCACTGTTCAAATGGACTGACTCAAAAAATTCTGTCAAAACTTTTAACTATGAAGAGGATCAGTTAGAGCACAATGTCTGGTATGTCAAGTGATAATTATAGTTGAAAACCTTAATGAGAGAAGATATGCTTTAAAGATATTGCAATAACAACAATTAATTAGTTTTATCAACAGACAGGTCTTACTGACTATGGTTACAGAATTATCTGCTGGCGGAATTACCTGCCTGTGTATGGGCCCAAAGTCCTTAGCTAGCTACCTGTCTATTGAAAATAAGTTTTTCTAAAGTATTTTTTCTATAACCAATGGTTCCAAAAAGGTAACCAATATTCATTTTGAAATATAATTTACTATTTTCAGATACTTCCCCAAACACATAATGTTGTCACAAAAGGGAATTTATCACAGAAGTATGAAAGTTTGGCATTAACTTTTGCACAGTGCACAGTCACAAAATTGTTGACACTGGGGCACTCATATTCCTACAGTTGGAGTCAACAATGACGGCAGCTGAGTTTAGGCTCATTAAATGCACTTGGCACTCGAGTTTAGGTTCATTAAACGCACTTGATGTCACCCATTATCCAACAGCCAATGAATGTTCAGCAGTGTACCGAGTGCTCCCCTGTGAATGTTTTAGCTGCCACTGCGAGCATAAATGTGGTCATAGTGAGTTATTTAGTGAATTTTGATCCCATTTGTTGTGAGCTGTCATGGCGAATGATGGTGGTAGGTGACAATTCTACAAAAGCATGCAAGACATATAATTTGCAAAATATACGCTTTCTCCAATCACAAAGGCTCTCTATGCCACAATGCAACCGTCACTTGGCACTGGCAACACTGCATTCCCCGGCCACACCTTGACCTGTGCAAATTGCCATCATTGAACTACAGTGCTAATGCGATCACAGGTGATGTCAAATTTTATTATGTTCTGAATGTGTAAATGGGTGTGAGTTCTTTATTTCTGATGAATAACTCTGTCTGAAAGCTGAATATTTCTATTGTTCTTTCAGACGTGCCTGTCTGCAACTCAATACCTCCTCTAATATGGTGAGTAGCAATCTACCCTTCCCATGTTGTTGTTGCTCTTGTCCATCCAGGACTTCCCATTGTTCTATTCTGTTTTGGAATTTTATAAAAAATATTTTGTAAGGTGTATCTTAATAAGAACTCATTTCACTACATTGTTTTTTAATTTTCATGTGCAGGAAGCAAGTGCTGTGGCCAAACAGCATTCGCCAGTATGGGTTGTTAATTGGCCACTATTTGATTTCTCACAATGGCCAAAAATCCAAAGCTGATGAACTTCAAGGCACTGTGCAGCCACTGCCCTTTGAATCTCAACATAAGGCTGTGTTAATTTTCTTCAATGGTTGAGATTTGACGTCCGACAGTGTTTTGATGTTAGTAAGTTCTGCAGAGCAAACTGTAGATTACTGGATGTAGCAACTTAATTTTTCACCAAAAGATGAAATCAACAAAAAAAATTTAATGTAGGTCGTGATTTTTAGATTACAGCAATAACAATAATTCAAATTTAGATTTCCAGAGTGGGCTACCTTTTGAAAATGATCACCAATCTTCTAGACAAATACATTAAATATGAGACACCATAACAGGTACAATAAAAGTGAGTCTCATGACAAAGGAATCATGGCAGCTCTTTCATTCATTTCAAGTAACATAAAAAGGGGAAAAGTTAGAGTTTAATATCCCATCAATGATCAGGTAATGATCTAGAAAGGCACAAAGATTAGAGTTTAATATACTGTCAGCACTAATTCCATTACTCATTAGACGCACTTGCATTTGGGCTAAGCTGGGAGAGTAGATCAGCCTTGGGTGCTCTGGAGAATAATCTTGATAGCCATTTTAAATTATTTGCTACAATTAGAGAAATTTTAAATAAGGATGGTTGGCTCAGCACTTGAACTACTTTCATACCTCCCTAACTTGTGCTTGACTAATCCTGAACACAGGACAGCTGCTCAACAACTCTTGTAGATGCCCACAACACAGATCACTTTTCATATTTATCATATCTTCATACATAGCAAAAAACAAATCATGACACAGCAAAAAATTCACTGGTCTTCTTCATAAAATTTCTTTGCAATATGTTGCAGTAGCTTATACCTCACTAAATCATGACAAAATGCCCTGTTGCACGATTATCTGCACCTCTTCCATTACAACTTCCCAACAACTGGCCAACGAACGCCAAGGCAAACTGGTTATTTTAACATCTCCATTTCGGTTCCTTTGCATCTTAAGGGACGGTTCTCATTGAAGCAACACGCTATGTGATACAGTATGCAATGCGACTCGCGATATGACACAGAAGCAACTCAACTCACATTGGTGGGGTGCACAGAAAAGTAGTTGAAGTGACTTAACTGTTTCACACCAAGATAACAGTAATACAACACTGACACGTATCTTTATTGTATAGCCCGGTGCAATAGGGAATGCTGGTTGTTGCATACAACTGTGTCGTATGACACAAATTTTGAGTCATCAGATACCCCTTGAAAAAAATTGTTTCACATAAATGAAACAAAACTACAATCACCTCTCTACTTAGTTTCTCAGTAGAGCTTTCACTTTTTGCATAAAAAATGAAAACTGCTGTTTTCAGATTTGCATTTGTTCTCTGCTATGCTGTCTTTCTCATTCAGTTTTAAGGAAACTATTCAGTGAAAAAAAGATTTCATAGAATCCTATAGTTCCACATCAAAGCTTGATAATGAACTGGTTTTCTTTTCACTATTGCCCACGGTTACTGTGTTACTTTACAAATAAGTAAACCACCAGACATATTTTGAAAAGTCTGCATTGAAGAACGTAGTCACCGGTCGGTGTGCATTTGGTTTATATTTGGAAAATTTTAGGTCATACACTGCTGTGTAGCTAATATATGAAAATTGTTTTTAATCCGGAAGGAGAGCCACACCTCTTTCCATTCTGCAAAAAATACATGAGATATGCTGCATGTTGTCCTCAATGAGTATGGCAGCTATACACAGCTATACACAGGATACTGTCACTTGCTACGGTCTGCCACGTGCAGTGTTGAGCTGCCTCGTGTTCCTCTTTTTTGTATGCTGCCAATACAAGTTAAAGCTGGAAACGAAAACTTACTGAAATGAAAAGGCTCTGGGAGTCATCGGTCTATGCTCCCCGATTTTACGAAAATATGCAACAGATGCAAAAGAGCTCTGAAAGCTAAATTTCTGTTACTACTTAATGAACAGCTGAATATAGTCAAGAAGGACATGTTGTGATTACATAACCATAATGGTCTTCTTCCATTTCTTCAAACATACTGTCTGTCTCTATTCAGAGTTCACCACCAACTGCTACACCACCAATGGTCGCTGACCACACTTCACATCCAGTAACTTTTCTTCTGAATACTCCCCAACTCAAATAATACACTACTTTGCAAAATTGAAAAGTTGTAGAAATATTATTCTAGAATTATTTGTACCCATTATCTATATATGTACCACATTGCATAAAATACCATAGTATGTCTTTTTGCAAAAAAATAAACTTTTTATGGTGACATTTTTACAGTCATTCACACAATTTCAAAACTTACCTTACTGCAAAGAGTAGCTTCTGAGCAGGAGAAATATCAAGTCAAAAATTGAATCCCACTTTGTCAAAGAAACTGATACTAAGCGCTGCGAAAAGTGGAAACTGTGTGGACCCTTTCTGTAGAATTTGTGGAATTTGTGTTTGTCACAAGAAACCGCAGCACAACTATGTTTGATATTTAGAGCATTGTACAGGTGTACCCACTATTTCCATTTCTTTTTGAACCTGTCTAATGATAAGTCACAACAATGCCGCCTTCAGTAGAGCTCATGATTTCATTTGAAACTGGAACAGAAACATGATTTATGCTGTCTTGTTGTTTGTTGTATTGTGAGTCACATCGCATAGGGTATCACTCCAGTGTAGAGTTGCCACCTGTCTCGATCTATCAGAACCATTACCATTATTATGGACCTTCTTGTTGCAATATCCTGACACGATCCAATTTTGTCCCGATTTTGCAAAATACTGTTACGGGATTGGCTAAGGTGCTGAAGAAATGCCATCTGTTAGCGCACCATGCCAATGCAGCCTAAGTTAGTTTTATTTATGTCAACAACTTTATGTTGACAAGGCTGTCTCACAGATGGTGTTGCACCAATCAGAGAATGGAAAATTCAGGATGGAATGTAACAATATTGAGAAGGAAAGTTGACATCTCGTGGAAATAGGTTTTTCTGCCTGATATCTGCGTCTCTCAAACACGATATTTGATGACATCTCATGGAAATCGGGTTTTCTGAAAGTTGCTACTCACCATGTAGCAGAGATGCTGAGTCGCAGATAGGCACAACAAAAAGACTCTCACAATAAAAGCTTTCGGTGATTAACACCTTTGTCAACAACAGACACACATATTTGCATGCACACAAGCACTCACACATGCGCGCGCGCACACCAGCACACACACACACACACACACACACACACACACACACACACACACACACACACACACACACACACAGCTGTCTATCGGATATTGTTGACAAAGGCGTTAATCGCTGAAAGCTTTAATTTTGAGAGTTTTTTTGTTGTGCCTATCTGCGACTCAGCATCTCCACTAGATTATGCATATCAATGATACAGGAACCATCTAGATCTAGCACCATAATTCAAGAAAATATGGCTTCTCCAGTAGTATGGGGCTGGGACTATTTAAGCACCACCATGTGGAAGAATTGGGCAGTTCCCAACTGAATAGTGATCTAATAAGATGATTCTTTGTAAACATAATACAAACAATGAGTGCAAGTTAGAAACATTTGAAATGTTTACTGCGGGACACAATACCAACATCAACTTCAGAGGGCTTTTGTCAATGCGGGCGGCAGAATGAGTTTCACCAAATTAAAGAAGAGCTAGGAAAATATGTAGAATCGTATGCCCTGCTCATATACTCCACAATACTATATCAAGTGCTGCAGAAGTCTTAACTATTGACATTGCAGCAATCATCATGAAAATTTTAATTATTTCTCAATACACATGGTAAGGACAGAGAATCTGAAACAGTTCTGTTATACATTGATGTCAATCATCAGACTCTTCTATCTCACTCAAAAATACGATGGCTGTCGCTAATGCCCACAGTTGAGAGAATTCTTAAGCTTCAGATTCCGTTAAATCAATATTTTGATGCCAAATACAGGACACGAACAATAATTTCAGACTTTTTCAGTAGTGTGATCAGTGAAATTTACTTCATATTTCTGCAGTCAAACTTGGCTCTGTTTCAAAACAATATAAAAAGCATGGAAATGAATAAAGAGTCGATAACTGAAATAAGTAATAGATTAATTGAGACTCAAAGACGTCTGAATGAAAGGAAGACTGCCATTTTTATTGGCTAGCAAACCAAGATGAATTTGAACAAATTAAGGAATGAGAACCCTAACCGAGAAATAATTAATTTGATTTCAAAATTTAAGAAAGAGAGTAAGGCTTTCTATACTATATCATTTGATTACTTAGAGAAATGGGTTACTTCTTTTAATAAATTCAAGTGTTTGATTGAAGATGTTATCTGAAACCCCAGATTGGGTGATGATTGAAAACACGATTATATACCTGACAAAACCTTAGGCACCAAAGGATTTCTAATAACAATATTATACATAAAATTGTGGATTTTAAAAGGCCTACAGTTCAGTTAATTGTGAATCTCTTTTTCCAAATTTTATATTTTATATTTTATAGGAATAAGGGATAGATAATTGTACTCTAACACTTATTGAGGCAACGTTAACCGACACTAGCTCTAAAGTTAAGTTCATGGGAGAAATTTCTGAATCATTTGATACAAAGATGGACTCTCCCCATTACTGTTTAACTGTGATTTGCAAATGGTAATTACAGAATGGTGAGAGCAAAAGTTGAGTCAAAACACAAATCAATCAGTCACATTAGGATGAAGTAATATTAAAGTAGATTGCCTTGCCTTGCAGACGATCTGGCAGTTTTAACTAGGAATATTACCACAGCTCAAAAAGAAATTTTAATTCTTAAAGTAGTTGCAGAAAAAGTAGGACTACAAAAATACAGAATATATAACCAACACTAAAGTTTTTGAACACAAATTATGGAAAAATAAAAAAGGTTTCTCAATTGAAATACTTGATTGAAATCATACCAGAAAATTGTCTGGAAAAAACTGCAAATGAAGTTTTCTGTCAACAAATGGCAACTGAATTCTAATTTTTAAAAATTATAGTAAATATCACTTTCTAAATTCGGTAAACTTAGACATTACAGCACTGTAATCAAACCTGAAAATCTTTATGGAGCAGAAACTTTAATTTTGAATAGAAAGACGGATATTGAAGAAATCCAAGAGAAAGAAAAAAAGATTATTTGGAAAATATTAGGCCCCAAAATTATTGAGAACTAATAAGTAAATAGAATACATAAGATACACATGGTGACTTGAGAAACCAAAGACTTGAATTTTATGGGCACGGCACCCACTAGGTTGAAAAAACAAATAGCAGAATTCTACGAAAACCAAAGTAAGGCCAAAATTGAGCCAATTAAATGGACCACCACGATTAAGGAGGATCTTAAAGTAATTGGTATAACGTAGGCAGACGTTGCAGGTAGAAAAATATTCAGACAATGGGTATGTGATTGGAGAGTTAGTCAGAGAGGGATTAGAAAATGGACTTGAGCACCATGGTCTGATGAAAGAAAGAGACTTCATTCTGAAAGGATGAAACAAATCTGGAGACAAAGGAAGGCCAAACATCAAAAGTGACATTGATTGACTGTACCTTGTGTGGTCCTATTGAGCCCACACATAAATAATAATAATAATAATAATAATAATAATAATAATAATAATAATAATAGTATTATTATTATTATTATTATTATTATTATTATTATTATTATTATTATTAACAAAAAAAGCCCTCCAACAATTGGAAGCAACTCAGAAGCAAATTAATCAAAACCGCACAAACACTGATACCTCTGCAAAAAAGAAAGAAACACACTTGTTGGAATGAAGAATGTGTACAAGCAATCCAATCTCAACAGTAATTGGAACAGCAGAAAGACTGAGAAGAATTACAAAACATTCTCGGCAGTGAGGAAAGAGACAGCCCAAGTAATAAGGAAGACCAAAAGGAAATTTGAAAAGTATCAGCTACTTGAAATCAAGAAAGACTTCGAAACAAACAACACATGAAATTTTTACAAGAATTCCAAAACATAACTCACAGGATATCAGCTGCAAAATCTTTGCTTCAACAAAGGAAATAGGTGGCAATTTGCACTGAACAATCAAGAAAATTGTGAAGAACTTGCAAGATATTTTGAAAAACTGCTGAACTTCCCAGAAGCAAGACAAAGATTTCTACCTCAGGAACATGAATCCACAAACCCAAACTCATTATCACTGGACGCAGAGGAAATCACCAAACAGATCAAACGTCTTAAAAACAATAAAGCTGCAGGTGAAGATGAAATCGTAGCAGAAATCCTCAAAATAAGCAGGCCCAAGTACTACAAAAGAAATCACCGAAATAATACAAGACATTTGGCAAACAGAACAAATTCCAGACAACTGGAAAAATGTATTAATTCATCCTCTACACGAGAAAGGATCAGATGTAAACAACTATAGGGGAATCTCATTGATATCAGTAGTTTACAAAATTCTATCCCAGTGCCTTCTCGACAGAACACAACAACTAGAACCAAAAATGGAGAGTATCAGGCAGGATTCAGATCAGGCTGTTCATGTCTAGAGCAAATTCTGAACTTAAAACTAATCTTAAGATATCAGAGAATAAGTGGCAAAGATGTAGTCTGCACATTTGTTGACTTTAAAAAAGCCTACGATTCAGTTCATTGTCAATCACCATTCAAATATTAAAAGAACAGTGCTTAAATCTGAAAACACTTGCAATCATACAACAGACATTGATAGACACAAAATCTAAAGTCAAATGTATGGGGGACATCTCTGAATCTTTTCTGATCAAAACAGGAGTAAGTCAAGGAGATGGACTCTCTCCACTACTGTTCAACTGCATCCTTAAAAAGGTGATAAAAGAATGGTGCAAACTGAAATCAGTCCTCAGGATTGACCAACCAATTACTCTCAGCAGAGGAAAATTAACAGTAGATTGCTTAGCATTTGCAGACGATCTAGCCACCTTAACTTGCAATGTTTCAACAGCCAAAAAAACAGACTGAACTCCTGGTAGAAACTGCAGAAAAAGTCGGCCTGCAAGTATCTTTTGAAAAGACAGAATATATGGCTTGCAACAAACAAGCACCAAAATTCATGGAGACAAAATGTGGCAAAATTAAACGGGTCCCACATTTAAATATCTCGGTGAAACAATTCTGGAAAATGGAATAGAAATGAAAGCCAATGAAGTCAGATGCCAAAAGATTGACACTGCTTATCGACTCACAAAAAATACCATCAGTAAAAAATGTGTCTCCAAGCATACAAAGAATGCCTACGTGGATCAGAGACTCTAATTTTAAACAGAAAAACATACATAGAAAACATTCAGAAAAAGGAACGGAAGACCATAAGAAAAATTTTAGGCCCAAAACTTGTAGATGAACAGTATTGGCTCAGGCAAACAGGAAATCAAACAACACTAATATTCACCGTGACATTAGAAAGCACAGATTAAGATTCTATGGACACATCAAAAGAATGAATGCAGACAGACTTACAAAGCAAATGGTTGAATTCTATGAACACAGGAGAAAATACAGACACAATGAAATGGATTGGCGAAATCAAAACACATATGGATCTAGCAGGAATTACACCAGAGGATATCCAAAACAGGGAAATCTTAAGATCCAAAATTAACAAGTGGCAATTTGACCAAGAGGTGACACCAAAGATGAGGACTGGAACAACGTGGTCCAAAGAAAAAAAAGAAGCCCACAGAAAACAATGAAAGAAGTATGGGCAAAAAAAAGGCAAATGCACACCACTAAGTCTTTGTGTAGTCCTAATGGGCTCATTCAAAATAATAATAATAATAATAATAATAATAACACCCAACTGAAACGGTGTGAAGATTTCAGGTAACAAATGTTTTCAGGAATATATATATCTGAAGAGCTTTTTAGAAACTAAGGGCAATTCAGAAGAATGGAAGCCTAAACACTCTGTGGATTTCCTTACTTAAGGAAACCGAAAATCTTGAACACAAATGCCAACTGCTAAAATTATGTGAGTATTTGCTTTCTATTGCCCCACACAACACCACTGTGGAAAGATTATTTTCACTGGTGTTGACCCAGTGGATGATTAAAGAAATCAGCTGCTGCCAGGGACTGTGGAATCAATCTTACAGTGCCAGTTGAACTACAAGCTGGTTTGCATGGAGTTTTATAACATGTAAAAAAGAATACAGACTTGTTGAAAAAGGCAAAATCTTCCAAAAAATGTGGTGTAGCAACTACTTCTGCCACAACAAGTTCCATGTAATTGTGTTCTAAATAAAAAGGAATTATATTACATAAACTTTTTACTTAATTTCTACACCCTCATCTCAGAGTGTCTTAATGAGGTCCCAGCTATATACGGCAACCCTGCCTTAGTGGGAACATGAGTGTCAAACCAGTAAGTGCCGTATCACACAACCTTTACCGCAAAGTATCGTATCACATATCTTATTGTATTAGTGAGAACCATGCCTAACACTGGGATGTGCATGCTGTGGACAATTCCCAATGGACATCATTAAACTTCTAATTGATACTACATTTTTATGTGGACATAGATACGGTACTGTACATATCGAACCTGGTCTTGGTACAAATTTTCATTCATCGCTTCAGTCTACATACACACATCACATATGTTTGAGACTTGAAAAAGATATCTGGAACCATGCAGTTTCATTTAATTAAGGCACACATGCTTGAGTTTAAGGCTGGGTCCTCATTTCATTCAATGCTGAGGTATTATTTCAATACCGTTGCAATGCTGTTTGAGTTTATGGGGAATATCACGTGGGCTAAGGCATAAATGCTAATTTGGATTGAGGATGGAGGTATGCTAGGGTATTTCACACTGTTGTGCAAAGCCACTGTGCCAGGATGGCGTATAGATAGCGCATCTGTATAGTGAGCAGAAGACCCAGGTATGTATCCCAGCTTTGGTACAATTTTTCATTCATCACACTTCAGTCTGCACATACACATTGAAACTTGAAAGAGATCTCTGAAACAATACAGTTTTCACTTAAACAATTTGAAACCAAAAAACACCTGGCCAGGAAAAAAGAGATGTGAGAGAAGACTTTAATAACAATGTAGAAGCACTATTTACCGAAGCCATGGAAGTTGTGCAGGTAGCGTCATAAGAAGTAATTATCCAAAGAAATTTACAAGAAGATAATTTCTTCTATGTAGTAACAAAATTAATCAAAAAGTGGCATGAATTGAAAATTCTGAAGTGACATGTGTACTGTAACAAGCATTTGATCATGAAACAAAGGGACATATTGCATGTTTTGTATTGTGATCTTAAATGTAATTTGGATGCTAGACCAACTTTTTCATACCGTATTTCATTATACATAACTAGATAAGCACTATATATGGAGGTATGTTCCATCTATGTAATTAATTGAAGCAGTTTGTTTATTGCCATATGTGTTTCCTTTCTTCTATTTGGGAAGCATCTTTAGTGGCAATCTCCAATGCTATTCTGTTGTTTGTAAATGTGACTGGGGTACGTTTCTTGTTCTGTAAGCTATGTGTTAGTATATTTCCTATCTTGTGTGTTGCTTTGTGTTTGTATGTAAGAGTGTACTGCATTTTTTCTCTGTTATTCATGTCATGAGTGTTACTGTTGTGTGCTGCAGTATATGGGGGGATCTTTGGTGTTTGTGTTCTCTGCTTGTTTTCATTTTTCTTTAGTTGTGTTATAATTCTTTGGTTGAGTTTTTGTACTATGTCGGAGTTGTAACCTTTGCTGAGTGGGATGTTATTCAGTCTGTGTTATATGTGTCGTAGGGCCGCTAATTTTTGATTTTGCGGGTGGATGGATGAAGCATGTTTAATTATGTCTGTGGCTGTTGGCTTTCTGAGCAAACTGCATACTACTTCTCATCATTTTTTCTGTTTTCTGTATTTCCCTTAGTTGCTATAAATTTGTGGAGGTGGCTGATGAATATGTTTGTCAGTGTTCCGGAAATTGGGGATCCCATTGGAAGCCCATATCCTTGTACGTAAAATTCTTTATGAAATTGGAATTTACAAGAAGATGGGCTTCCAATGGGATCCCCAATTTCAGGAACACTGGCTTACATATTCATCAGGCACATACATAACACAATCTTTGATACAGTCACCACAAAGAAAAGATACAAATTTGTTTACTGGTACAGATATTTGTATGGCATTATCTGTATTGTAGATGAAACAACGGAGAAAATTGACAAACTTCATACAGATATAAACAACACACACAAAAATATTCAATTCGCCCTGGAAAAAGAAACACAAAAGCAAATACATTTCTTGGATATAACAATAAAGAGAGACAACACACACTTGACATCTTCAGAAAGCGAACAGCCACAGACCTAATTAAACATGCTTCATCCAACAACCCACAAAATCAAAAATTAGTGGCCCTATGACACATGTTACACAGACTAAATAACATCCCACTCAGCAAAGGTTACCACACCCAAATACTACAAAAGCTCAACCAAAAAATTAAAACACAACTAAAGAAAAATGAAAACAAGCAGAGAACACAAACACCAAAGATCCCCACAGACACTACAGCACACATGGAAGCACATAACAGTAACACTCATAACATGGATAACAGAGGAAAAAAGATACACTGCTACCCATATAAAAGAAGTGAAACACATGTGGCAATAAACACACTGCCTTCAATTAGTTGCATAGACGGAACATACTTCCACGAATTTATAGCAACTAAGGGAAAGACAGAAAACAGAAAAAATGATGATAAGTAGCATGCAGTTTGCTCCCATAACTGATACTGACCAATAAATAATTAATGTGGGTTATTAACATTTTATCATTTCACTATTAAGACATTACTGAGGTTACTTCTGTGCACACTGCTGTTTCTCTATGCAGGACAGTAAACTGATTTTTGTACAATATACATTTATCAACTTTTTATAGTTTCCATCTTACTGTCAAGACACTGTTATGTGCTAACAGGTGCCAGAAAAGACTACTGCTGCTTACATCCTTTATTATGTTTTACTCACTTACCTTAATAATTGTGAGCCACATTGGTAAAATACTCAGCTTGTCCTGAGTTACACATTCATATACAACAGTTGCCAGGAGCTGTATAATTTGTCTCTCACACATGCTTGTTTCAAGTTCTTCATTTTCCAAGAAACACTGTGCAAATTTAGCCACATTTGGATCTGATGAGAAAGCATTCACTGAGTCAGCCTGAAAATGGGGTGTTGCTTGATATAAAATGTAACACAATATTCAGTAGGATTAAAATTTCACAGAGTTAACTGAAAATGATTACGCTGCAGATATACATTTAACTTAACTCAGACTTATGCCTTAGGAATGATACATTCATTCTTCAGCCACTGATAATCCACTAACAAAATATAGAAGGGGAAACAAAATATGGAAGAATAAGAAAAAAACATAAAAATAAGATAACTATTCACTCCATGATATGGATCTTCATTTGCTCATTTTACGGCTTATACAGTGAGATAACCTAAGGATCTCAGGGAATGCAAAAGAAAGTCTCATAACTTGATAGATCCTTCATTTCATAAGTCAATGAGATGTTTATTGATTTATTGCATATATATGTCAATACTTCTTAACCATAATCATTGTTGGAAAATCTATATTAAGCAAAATAGCAACTGCACAGCATTTTTTAAAGTGAAATTTCAGTTCATGATGAAGATGTTACTTAAGAGGAACATTTCTCCATTTACACTGAGGGCAATAATAAATAATATAGGCAAACACTTCCATTTCTCAGGAAGTTTCATGGTAGAATCAAACATAGCTTTTCATCAGATCATATTTTAAAAACAATGAAAGCAATAAAATAGAGCAAGTTAAACATCATTTGTACTTATCAGCTATCCATCCTCATACTCTTTCTCATCCAGCATTCCAAGAATCATCATTGTCATCTCTGTAAAACACTCCAATGTATTGGCAAGAATACTAGCATCTAAGCGCAATTTTTTCACAATATGCTATCTTCATCTCCCCCATAAACAACGTCATTAATTGTTACGGCATCAGAAATGTGTGTAAACACCCTCCTACACTCAAGAAGAACAAAAATTCAAAAGACTAATGACCATTAACATTTTTTATACACCTTGTGTGTCAGCTTTTGGTCAATATTTATCAGTCATTTTTCTGTGCCAAATTCTATAAGAGAAGAAGCTAATAACTTAAAGAATCACTCTTACCCTCACAGACCAGGAGACAGCTGTATCCGTCGTTAGAGTCTGTGCTAAAAGACTACGAAATCCTTGTGGGTCTTCCAAGTAGGACAAACATCCAGCTCGTTGCTTGACATTCAGCACACCAGACCCCTGCAGTATCTTCCTGTTTCGAAAACAAATCACTTTCAATGTTCTTGGTAACACATATATACGCAAACAGACATGTTTTACTAGTAATGCAAGCTCATGGAAGCTACCAAGTTAAATATACAGGAGTTTCTAGCTACCTCTAAATGCCTAGATTATTACTCCGCAATTCATATGAGGGTGGTTTGAAAAGCTCTCAGAACAGAATAGAAAAAAAAGTACTTAAATCATTGAAACTTTTTTTATTTGTCAATGTAGTCTCCTTGTAGATTAATGCACTTTACCTAATGATGTTCCAGTGCCTTGATCCCATCTCGAAAATGAGTTTCCTCCAGGCTTGCAAAATAGTTGTCAACTCCAGCTATCAATTCTTCGTTTGAACTGAATCTTCATCCACAAGAAAAATTTTCAGTTTTGGGAAGAGATGGAAGTCTGATGGAGCAATATCAGGTGAATAAGGTGTAAGGCGGGTGTGACAACAATTCATACTTTAGTTCGTGTAATTTTGCCGTGGCGACAACACACGTTTGTGGGCGTGCACTGTCTTGATGGAAGATGATTTTCTTCCTTGCTAGACCTGGCCTTTTTTGCGTATCTTTTGTTGCAATTTGTGTTGGAAACAGAATCCCTTCCACATCCCAGAACACTGATGCCATGACTTTTCCCATCGAAGGAACTGTGTTTGCTTTCTTTGGTGGTGGAGAATCAGCATGTTGCCACTGCTTTGACTGTTGTTTTGTCTCTGTGGTATAGTAGTTCTCCGAAGTTTTATTTGTAGTCACAAACCGGCGCAAACAAACTTGTTTTTTTGTCCTAAAATGGGCCTAAGTTTGTTCCGATATGTCCATTCTCACGCGTTTTTAATCCAGCACATCAAGAGTCATGGCACCCATCACGCAGATATTTTTTTTAATTTCTAATTCTTTAGTTCAAATGTGATATACGCTTTCAGATGACATCTGGCAAGTGTGAGTAATTTCACGTACTCTGAATCAGCAAGCCTCCATGACTGAAGAAGCAGAGTCCCCCATTGTACTCTGGAAATCAGCATGAATGTCCTTTGCTTTCACACCTTTCTTTACAAAGTACTTAATCACTGCTCAAATCTCTATTTTCCCATCTTTGTAAATCACTATATGAGAACAACAACAGAGCCACATCACCACCACAGCTCTTTTCCAAGAGCACTGATGTGGCCCGTGTTTACAGGCAACAATCCAGTGAATATCACATGAACAACTCATTGTTCTAGCGCTCACTTCTCATGGTGATTCTGAGAACTTTTCAAACCACCCTCATAATTAAGTGCTTGACAGATGGTTCATCAAACCACCTCCCAGCTATTTCTCAACTGTTCCACTCTCAAAAACATGAGTCTTTCTGTGCAAGCTCTGATTTCTGTTATTTTATTATGATGATCATTTCTCCCAACGTAGGTGGGTGTCAACAAAATATTTTCACGCACTCCGGGGAGAAAGTTGATGATTGAAATTTATGAGAAGATCCTATCACAATGAAAAATGCCTTTATTTTAATGTGTGCCACCTCAATTCGTGTTTCATATCCATGAACACCCCCCCCCCCCCTCCAGTTTCGCGATAATACAAAACAAGCGCCTTTCTTTGAACTTTTTTTTTAATGTCCTCTGTCATTCCTATCTGATGCATATCCCATAGAGAATATTGTAATAGATATCTGCTTGCAGAAAATAGCACACATCCAAGGAAGGAGAAAACTGGGACATAAACCAAACACAATGAGCACAGGCAACGGAGCAAACACACAATGAGAAGCAAAAATATGAAAAGAAACTAACGAACAAGATTCAGAAAATCTATCAATGAAATGAGACCTGCAAATATTGTAGAAATTTCTAACAAGAAATGTGTGACACAATCGTAACCTTAGCAATTTTAAATAAGAAAAACTCTGAAATCCATGCTGAATACTTTGAGAAACTTCTAAACTGCAAAAAACCATTTACTCCAATTGTAACTAATAAATGGAAAACACAGAAATAAAAATGGGCCATCTCATCCCACATGTTGTGGTGAAACCAAACACAATCCAAAAACTAAAAAACAACAAGGCTGCTGCAGAAGACTTTCTAATAGCAGAATTATGGATCTTTGCACCTGAAGAAGCAATAATTGTTTTACATAGATCATGCAGGAAAGAAGAACCTGAAAAGACTGGCAATTAGCCTTGGTTCATAAATTGCCTAAGAAAGTAAATATTACAGAATTGAATAATTATTTTGGTATCTCAGTATTCTAAGTAACATATGAGATCATAACACCATCCATCTTAGAATGAGCAGAACAAGAAACTGGCAGTATATCAAGGATGATTTTGACATTATCACATGGAATTATAGGCCAGGAGATTCTGTCTGTGGTTGTTCAGCCTCATGTTGCAGGTCTTTCTGCTGGACATCACTTCAGTGATGTCCATGTCTATGAGTACGAGATGATATGGTTTAAGGACAAAACAAACACACAGTATCCCAATAAAGAAAATCTATGAGCTGATCGGGTATCGAACCTGGGACGCTATGATCTAAGAACCAACAATGAATTGGAAAAATAGTACATCAACGGCAAACGTTTGACATTGGAACTAAAAGGAGTGGTGTGGAAATTGAATGTTCAGCTTTTGCTGATGATACAGCCATAATGGCAGAAGATTTTGAAACACTGTCAGAATAAGTTAATGCACTGAAAAGAATAGATGAACAAACTGGTTTGCAAATATCTTCAGTTTGGAATATTAAATTTCACAGTCAATACAATGAGCTTAACACCAGACATGTGAATGGATTACACAATGGCCTTGATAGAGAAGCCTTGAAAGTTAAGAATCAGAAAAAGGAAACAGCTTTCCAAAACATACAAAACATTTACAACAACAATTACTTTTCCATATATGATGTAAATAAAATAGAAAGAAACTTCCACATGGGAATAATTTGTCATTACAAAACTTATAGATCCTACTTTATCTATGTGCACCAGAGTGACTAATCCTCTAAAAAAAATTGTTTGCAGAATTAGGAAGAGTAATGGAAAATATCTTTTACAATATAGTGGGTCCAATTTATAACAATGGTACAGAACAGTTGTAGCGACATTTGGGACCTTCGGAGATTAGAAAAAGACAGCTGGTGCTACATGGCCAGTTGAACACTGTGCTAGACACAGTGCATTAATGGGAAAAAAATTGTTTAGATGAAGAAAACATGAAGTATCAGTATTTGTTATCATGATTGTAAGCTTGTGGTCCCTAGTTGGAAGACTAATGAATGAAATCAATCATCAAATAGTTAATAATGATCAAAACCAAACTTTGGTAGCTCTAGTATAAACTATTAGGTCTAAGTACTTTCTAGCTAGCATCGTGCAGTCCTGAAAGGTCTCAATGGGCGCTATAAAAACATAGACATTGATAAAATATCCATTTTCAGACTACAAAAAGACACTTTATCAGGCTCTGTAAGCATTATCTTCAAAAACATCATGCAATGCTTGGCAATTGGTGATAAAATACAGCATATTGTCTTGTTTAGTGAGATTACAGTTCTCTTTAAGGGCAATAAATAATAACTGTTATAGTAATAATTAATAATAATAAATAAATAAATAAACAATATAAGAATTTGCTGCCTTTTAGTAAGGGGTATAGAAAGAGGAAAGCATCAGCTGTAGCCTATCTACAGAAAACGTCAGACAACATAAAGTACTCATAAATGAATAGTATTTCTACCATTCCAGTCATTTAAGTGAACGTGACCCCCAAAACACAATTAAGTGGACCCAGAGCATTTCTGCAGGAAACTTGATGAATTTTTATGGGTAAACGTCTTTAATAAACCTGTGGTTTGTTACAAACATTTTTCATCTCATGTGAAAGCCCGTTAAAATGTATGTTGCAGAGGGCTGCACACTATTTTGAATAGTAGTTGAAGATATCACTTGCAATGTAAATATTTATTCTTCTGTCTTGAATTCACCAAATTGATGCTGCTGTTTTCTCTTAAGTAAGTTCACATTTTGAACAATAAGTCTCATAAATAAGTTTGTTGCTGTATAAATGTAAGAAACTCAATCTCACTAAATAGTGAACTGCACTGTTTTCATCAATTAACACCACATACAGTCCAAAAAGTCCACTTATGGACTAAAAAGATTCTTTACCTGAAATGAGTTGCTAAAAAAAAGGAGGTGCACAAAGTAAGGAAATTTCACTTGATCACTGGTGCTGAAATTGATCTATAATACTGGAAGCAGTGAAGCAATTTAATATTTGTTTTGACGGAAGGCATTTTTGTGTTTGCAAAATAGAGGCTGTGTCATTATACACTATGTGATCGAGAGTATCTGGAAACATGGCTGAAAATGTCTTATAAGTTCCTGGTGCCTTACATCTGTAATGCTAGAATTCAGTATGGTGTTGGCCCACACTTAGCCTTGATGACAGCTTCCACTCTTGCAGGCATATGTTCAATCAGATGCGGGAAGGTTTCTTGGGGAATGGCAGCCCATTCTTCACGGAGTGCTGCACTGAGGAGAGGTATCAACGTCGGTCGGTGAGACCTGGCATGAAGTCGGTGTTCCAAAACATCCCAAAGGTGTTCCATAATATTCAGGTCAGGACTCTGTGCAGGCCAGTTTATTACAGGGATGTTATTGACGTGTAATCATTCTGTCATAGGCCGTCCATTAGGAACAGGTGCTCGATTGTGTTGAAACACAACCACACCATAACACCACCGCCTCCAAATTTCACTGTTGGCACTACACACACTGGCAGATGATGTTCACTGGGCATTCGCCATATGCAGACCCTGCCATTGGATCGCCACATTGTGTACTGTGATTCGTCATTCCACACAACATTTTTCCACTGTTCAATTGTCCAATGTTTATGCTCCTTACACCAAGTGACGCATTATTTGACATTTACCGGTGTGCTGTGTGGCTTATCAGCAGCCACTCGACCATGAAATCCAAGTTTTCTCACCTCCTGCCTAACTGTCATAGTACCTGCAGTGGTTCCTGATGCAGTTTGGATTTCCTGTGTGATGGTCTGGATAGATATCTGCCTATCAGACAAAAAAAAAAAAAAAAAACCTTTAACTGTCAATGGTCTCTGTCAGTCAACAGACAAGGTTGGCATGTATGCTTTTGTGCAGTACGTGTCGCTTCACGTTTCCACTTCACTATCCCATTGGAAACAGTGGACCTAGGGATGTTTAGGAGTGTGGAAATCACGGATACAGACATGTGATACCCAATCACCTGACCACATTCAAAGACGGTGTGTGCCGAGAAGTGCCCCATTCTGGAATGAGATTTTCACTCTGCAGCGGAGTGTGCGCTGATATGAAACTTCCTGGCAGATTAAAACTGTGTGTGGCAGTAGGTGGCAGCACAATGCACCTAATATGAAAAGCGTATGTTTTTGGGGACGTCCGGAAACTTTTGATCACGTAGTGTAGGTACATCGGAAGTGCTGTGTCTGGCTTCACACCAGAGGAGGCAGGTTCGAACCCTGCATGCCCTGGGAGCAATAGACTGTGGTAAGCGGCATATTGGTTACAGCTGAACTAGACTATTTGAGAGCAGCCACGGAAGGAAGTTATGTCATTTAAAACATTAGATTGTTGTGTGAGTAGTATTTGCTCACAAAGCCATGTACAAACGCGAGGTGAACTCTTTCAAAGTCATGATAGTTCACCGACTGACAAATTTACAGTTGTTCAAACTCAGTACAACAACGTGGTTACTGCAGCCTGTACATAATGGCGAGATTGATCCTGAAGTGCCCTTTTTTTTATCAAATTTTCAGAATGATTCTGGTTGGAATTATAGAAATGCAAGAGTGGTCAATACTGAGGATAGTTCTTACTGTCAAAAACATCTCATTGTAGTATCAAGGTGTGTGGCATTTTGCATTGTCCTGAAGCATGCATAGCCTTGGGAGCAGATGCTACTGATACACTGTTTTTAAAGTGCTAAATAGCGCAATGATTTTTTCGAACTTACTTCTGAGGCCACTCCTGACTTGTCTACTTCAGTTAAAACCAATGTACTGCTTGCAACAATCCAACACTGCCCACAGCGTAGTGGTGATTGGAACCTGCCTCCTTGATATTGGTTGCTGCACAACATTGCTCAAAATGACTTTAAATAATGAAAAGTGTGAAGTCATCCACATAAGTACTAAAAGAAATTGACTAAATTTCAGTTGCACAATAATAATCATAAATATATAGGCTGTAAATTTAACTAAATACTTCGGGATTATATAAACCAAAAACTGTGATTTATTGGCAGAACACTCAGAAAATGCAACAGATTTATTGAAGAGACTCCCTATACTTAGTGGCGGATATAGAAAAACCTCAAGGAGGGGGCACTGAAGATATCTCAAGTTACCCTTACTTTGACCGTAAGAAAAAAATAATCAAGTCACATGCAAAGTTTAAGAAAGTTTTATTTAAACTGATTATACACAAATACAAGACAGCGCCATCTTATGATATCAAAAAAATTTCAATTGTGGTTCTCTTTCTTAAATGACGAATTCTATGCACCTATTCTTCTTGGCAAATTGGTTAATTACATTGTCACTAGGACAATTAATGTCAGGGTAAGTGTTCGACAGAGCTAAGCCATTAAGTCGACCCCCCTTCACTGTCGACCTCAGCCAGGTCTTTGTATGCCGCAATGTTGAAAAACTCCTTTCTACTGTAGCAATAGACACAGGTAGACAAGCGAATATTTTGTACAGCATGTGCAAAGTCAGTTCTAGGACAAAGAGACAACACTTGCATAACAGCATCACAATCATTAAGGGCATTCCTGCTAGTTTGCTTGTATTGAAGAATCTCTCCCATTAGTTTCTTTTTAATCACAAAGAGTGATTCTTCTTCAAAAAATGGCAGTTCAGTTAAGCACTGACTCAATTTATGTGCCAGATCATTATGGTGATGTTTCAGTAGTCGTGAGGGCAAAAGTATGTTGAATTTTAAATGATAAATATTTTCTTCAGCAAAACATTCTCTCATGTCAGTCGTAACATGGACCAGTGCTGAAATAAAATTCTTCAGTCTTAATATTTCTGCTTCTGAATGTAAACTAGATTCTTATGCAGCAAATAGTCTGTATTTATAACACTACATATCAAAGATTCTCTGTGCGAGAAAACAGCGGAATATTCGCAACTTTTCACGAACAAATGCCAGACAGAATAACATATCAAGATCACTAGAATGGCCATGGCTTTTCTCGTAGGTATATGTTTGCTATATATGTGCCAAACAGAAACACATAAAATACGATGATGCAGACACAACTGCTACACAGAAAAGTACAACTACTCAATGACTCAATTCAGTCGAGTTGACTGACGAAAGAAATGAACTGATAGCATGCAGGCTGACTGTCGGGAGCGGCGCAGGTAGCATGCAGGCAGTCCCACAAGGGGTCCCCCGTGTGTATCTGCCACTGCCTACACTACACTTGTCAATCTTCTTCTGGAGTATAGGATGAAAAACTGGTTTTTTTTTCAGATTAATGGACAAAATACGTGTATTTTAGGAGTAAATTTTATTAGTTATACTGATGATTTATACCAATTGGCCAGTAATGATGCCATGCTGGAGTCATGGGGTAGAGGTATCACTAATGAACCACAAGCAGCTGAGCCACAGTTGTTAATACATCTCTGTAGAACAGCCCGCTCTGCCAGCCCAGCTCCTGTCACCATCATGGGTATACTATTCATAGTAACTATATTTATAACTATTTCGTTTTGATATTATAATGACTCTGCTACCTCTAAGCTTCTTTACTACACTCTTTGTAAAGTACAAGGTCTGTTGATGATTGATCTATGTACAGTAGATCGAAAATGATCACCAGTTTAAATACAATATTTATGTGATCGAGACTGCTTTTAGCAAATTTTATTGGTATATGTTTATATTTTTGGGCATAATGCATTTTGAGCTTCAGTTATTGTAATGTAAAAGTATTTAGCTTCATATTCACAACATCAGTAAGGTTATCAGTCCCCATGTCCCCACCCCCTCCGCCTCCGCCTCCTCCTGCCATCCAATCAAAAATAGAGTTTTGTGAGTTCCTAACAAGTTGGCTCATCAGCAGCAGGATTAAATCACACCATATAAAGTAGCACTGGTCCAGCAACAACTACACCCTGCTGAAAGCCACATGAAATACTGGCCCAGACCTTGGTCTACATAAACTGTATAATGCAGTCACATGCACTTAACAGTTTTATTTACTATGACATCAGCCACGGAAGCCCACAGTCACATTTATGTTGCAAGAAAAACATTTCTAATTTTCACGAAGAACTGTTTATTAATCTCCTAGCTACAACTTTAGTACTTAACTGTCAAAAGAAAAGAACTTAATCAACGAACTTTTGTTTTTTCCATGAATATCGTTCCTCCATGAACACACAGTACTACTCTCCAATATTCATTCTCTCGCATGTCACCATTCTCATCATCAGGGAAACCCTAAACCCTGCCCCCCAAACTGAATCTCGCATTCGTTCAACTTTATAATCATCCAACTCGGATAATGAGTAGTCACTTGGCCAGGGTTGCATAAATTCAGCACATGTTGTTGTTGTTCTGGGACCCTCACAGTTATAAGCTTCTTGGCATACATCATAGGTATCATTAGTTTTAACTCTTGTGACTTGGTAGGAGCCTAAATTCTTAGCATTCAGCTTTAGTGTTGGTCCAGCTGGTGTTTGTTTTACTGCCACCAGGTTACTAAGTTTGTACTTCGAGGGTTTCTTCTGACTTTCGTTGAAACTACCATGATTTTCTTCTTCCACCTTACTGACCTGTAACTTAGCATCTTCCTTCAGTTTAGTACATCTCTCTTCAAGTGAATTAATAATTTATTCTTCCAATAACTTTGTGATGTGAAGATCAGTCTGTAAGCACATCTTAATCCCTATATAAAGTTCAAATTGTGTTTTCTCAATACTTCTGTTGTCTGTTGAACACATGGCACATTGAACTGATAATACCACCTTATAATATTCACAAGGCCTATCAATACTAAGTTTAGCAACAGTTTTAGACAAAGTAGCACTGATCCTCTCAACCTGTCCATTGGCGCTAGTGAGCCCTGTCATTATTAAAATTTGCTCAATTCCTTCAGCAGTGCAGCACTACTCAAATTCTTCAGAAGTAAAGTAAGTTCCTCTATCAGTAATCACATGGGCTGGATTTCCAAAATTAGTTTTCTGTAAATCCATCTTAATAATTGTTTCTGCTGGTTTTGCAGTCTTTACAGGATACAGCCAGATAAACTTGGTAAATGAGCCAATAATACTACAATGTGGTTGTATCCATTGTGCATTAATTGTAGTGGTCAAATATGACCCATGTGATAAGAATATAATGGCTAACTTTCTTTGAATAAGAATGAAGCTTCCTTATTTCTTGATTTCTTATTAACAATTAAACATTTTACACAATTTGAGATCACACTTTTCATCTTGTCAGTGAAATTTGGTACATAATAATCTTGTTTTACTTCCTCCCCAGTTTGTTTAACTATGCAATGACTTTTCCCATGTACAAGATTGAGAACTTCACTTTGTATAGGGTCTCTTACATCAAAGAATTTAAACAGAATTCCATTGCTCATTTAGAAGTTTCCATTATGCTGTTTTTTGATAATGCTCTTGATTGCTACTAACCATCATCTTTCTCTTGAGCTTTCCTAATTCTAGCAATTAAACTATCTGGAAAACCAAACAGTACACTATTCACACGATGACTTAAGGCATTTACATGTTTCATCCTAAAACCAGATCAGTGTTCAATGGTGTAGGAATGCTCTTCCAAGGCTAAAGCTCATCTTGCTATTCTTAGTGACAATCCCTTCTTATCCATAGTCTTTTGGAATGCAGTTCAGTCTGTTACAATTTCAAATCATATTAATAGTAAATACACCTGGAATTTCCTTAAGACATTAACAAATAGCTAAAACTTCAAGCTCACAACTATTGAACTTTTCCTCTTGATATGGTGTTATTTTTACTGATATACGAGTGTGGAGGAACCCATCATCATCCAGAGATTTTTGTAATAGTGTGGCTCTAAACGCTCCTTGGCTTACATCTATTTAGTTCAGTTTCGTGCCTTGGGCTGTAGATTTTTAAAACTGGATCTGATACAAGAATATCTTTGAGCATCTGGAATACTTGCCTCTGCTCTTCTTCAAACTTTTATTCTTGATTATTCTTCAGCAAATTGCCTAGAGATTTGGTAATTGAAGAGTAATTTGAGAGAAACTTCCTGAAGTATCCTGTTAGATCAAAGGAAGTTTGTATTGCTGCAATAGATGTTGGTTCAAGGAAGTTTTGAATAGCTAATGTCTTCTCAGAAGGAGATCGGATTCATCCACACTGTATGATATATCCAAGAAACTCGAGAGCTCTCATCAACAACTGGAAGTTCGAAAAGTTAATTTCCAATCCATACTCTACTGCAGTTTCTAACACTAAACTAAGCTGTTGAGGTGCATCATCGTCACCCTTTGCTGATATTACAGTATCGTTCAGATAAATAAATACAATGTTCACTCGATCCACTGCCCAAAAAATAGTGTTTATAAAATTCTGGGACACTGCAATGAATTTTTTTGCACCAAATGTAACTTTCCTGAACTGAAACTGTCCTGAGTGAGTCACAAGTGAGATACTTTGAGCTTTATTCTTCTACATCAATGTGTGTGTGTGTGTGTGGGGGGGTCATTCTTGAGGTATAGTGTTGGACCTGCACAGATGTCTTGCAGTTTAACCAAAAGATCTTCTATGAGGGGCAATGGGTAATAATCTTTCACTGTGATCTTATTTAATTTTCTGTAGTTCATACAAACATGATAATCACCATTTTTCTTTTTCACAGCTACAACCTGGCTAGCATATTCAGATGAACTTGATTCTCAACAATTTCCTTCTCTATTTACTTTTCTCCAGGTGACAAGCTTCTGTGTCTACTGTCAGCTGTTGTTCTCTCACAATAATCTTCATTCTACATTAGTGGACTTCATCTTTGTTACGGTGTAATTTGTCCCTAAATCTTTGAAGTATTTCTTCGTTTCATAACTAAAAGAGATTGCAGTAGCTCATTCTGGTTTGTCTACTACATGGATACACTTAAGATGATCTTCCCCTACTGGTTTCCTACTAGTAACTCTGCCCTTGTTTATTAAAATTTTAGTTTGCTCTAGGAAATTGTTTCCAATGACCATTTCTAAATTCATTGCATCTCTAGAAACCACATAAATATCTGTTTCAATTTTCACATTATAAACCTCAATAATGTCTGTGAAATAACCTTATGGAGAGATGAATTTTTTCCTAAATCCTGCAAGACTACATCTGTTTTTTTGCAAACTTGGAGCATCCACTACCTCATAAACATTCTTTCGTTAGAAATTAAGCTGAATACCACATCCAGTTAGCACCTTCACCTCTCTGTTACTTATTGATACATGCTCTTCTTAACAGTGTTTGCATTCACAATTATCTCGATTAGTCTTCTCCTTCGTGCATTCAGATGAGATATGGCCAAACTCATTGCAATTGAAGCAACTCTTTCCCTTGATCTTGTCGTTGCAATTACCTAACTTGCAACCATTTACACCACGACTGAAACACTTTGCTTGAATCCAAAGCTACACTTTTAATATTTCTACTGCTTGAGTCTTTAGCATCTTCCTTACTGGAGTTAAAATTTTCATTTATGTAACTTTTGTTATCTCTTTTTGGCAATAATTTCACAGCTCTTTTGTAATGCTTCATTTTTTCCTTAAACTCTTCCATACTCCTAGCACTATAGAGTAGAAGTTTTGGGCCTGGGTTGTCTTCTACTCCATCAATCACATACTGAAAAAGCGAGTTATTATCAATACCACCACAGCTGGCAGTTTCCTTTACTATGAGAAAATATTCTTGAAGAGACTCTTCCTGTTTCTTCTTTCATCAAGACAGCAGTTGGTGGACCTTCACAGCACTTCTTTTCATATCAAATTCGTTCTGGTGTAATCACAAGCACCGGAACGAAGATGCGGAACACAAGAGGAGAGAAGAAGATGAGGAAACAAGTGGCCAATGACGCACAGAATTGGACCGTGCTGAGCAAAGAGCAACATCTAGCAGAAAGGAATATAAGTAATGCTCCTGCTAGCCTTGGATACTCAGATTGGCACCAGATCACAGACACTAGTTATCAGCGATGTGTGACAGATCATGGACGTTAGTTATCAGTGACATTTGTAAATCTCCAAAGTTAAGTTCTGTCAATTTGCTTTCTAGAAAATAAAACTACTAATGTTATTTGTTTGAACAGTTGTACAGCATTCCGGGAACACTGCATCCCTTAGGCACCCTATTAGTTGTGGGGTTGGGTTGTTTGAGGTAGGAGACCAAACAGCGAGGTCATCATTCTCATCGGATTGGGGAAGGACGGGGAAGGAAATCAGCGTGCCCTTTCAAAGGAACCATCCCGGCGTCTGCCTGGAGTGATTTAGGGAAATCGCGGAAAACCTTAATCATGATGGCCAGGCACGGGATTGAACCGTCGTCCTCCCGAATGCGAGTCCAGTGTGCTAACCACTGCATCACCTCACTTGGTACCCTATTAGAGACGAATGGTGATGAGTCATCAACTGAACTACATGCCAATGGCCACGCCCATATTTTTGCAGGTGCCTTAATTCTCTCATCTTTATTTTGCAGGGGTGCTCGCTTTGATTTACCAGTATTTTGACGTTTTTGCTAATTACTGTTTTCAGGTGGGCATTGCAGAACATTTCTTTATTTAGAATACTTGCCTTGTATGTTTTTTGCATTTGTGTCTCCCAATATTAACCCCCCTCCCCTCCCCCCGCCTGTCATGCCCCCTGCTCAGGTGCTGCAGCTGTAAGTGTTAAATGCCTCACAGTTAATGCAGTTATTTCACTTTTGGATGAACCAGATCTCTACACAGCTCAACACAGTGCAGCAGCTACTAGTCAATGTTATGCGCCCGACAGAACAAGCACCGCCTACCACAACTGCTATACCACATTTTCGACAGTATCGTGAACAGGAAGAGGAATGGCTCCAGGGGCGCTCATGTTTTGAGGTGCATGTCATCGCCCACAAAGTACCAGGTACTGTGTAACTTCCTTATCTAGTATCAATGGTAGGAAATGCAGTGTTCAGACTTATCCAGAAGTCACATCCTAATGCCACTCCGAATGACTGTCATACAAACAAGTAATCACTTTGTTAACTAACTATTATGACCAATAAGTGAATGTGGTAGCAGCTATGTACCAATTATTCAACTGCAAAAAATGGTCAGAACAAACTTATCGCAAGTGGACAACAGATTTGCAGGGTATGGCACGGAAATGCAAATTCAAATGTGCTTGCAGTTCTTTATATTTAGGTGTAATGTTGTGTGATGCTGTCGTGTACAATGTGCCTGATGTCATAATTAGTGAACAAATTTTGAAACAGTCCGACCCATCATTTCAGCAGGTAATGCAAATACTAGATCAGTATGGTTTCAGTGCCTTGTCGGCTCATACGTGTGAGCAGCCAACTATTTGTCGGATTGCATCCCTTACCATATTTACTCGAATCTAAGCCGCACTCGAATCTAAACCGCACCTGAAAAATGAGACTTAAAATGAAGGGAAAAAAAATTTTCCCAAATCTAAGCCGCACCTGAAATTTGAGACTTGAAATTCAAAAGGAGAGAAAATTTTTAGGCCGCATCTCCAAATCAAAACAAAGTTGGTCCATTGCAATATGTGACACAATTTAGGTCAAATGAATGATGATACAGCTACAGTAGCTTGGTTCGAGTCGTAACCTTAGCAGTTAAGCTTTACCAGGTAGCCATTGCTATGCATCAGGTGCTCCATCCATATTTGTACGGGTACCCTTCCTTTTTCACTTGCTTCGTCTGGTTTGAATTGATTGCTTACTTTTCTTTGATCTTATAAGTGCCGTTTCCTTTGTTATGGCTGTTTACATCACTCTAAGCTGAAAATGCATTACTGTACTGTGTCATGCATTGTTTGTCGCATTCTGATAGTGCGTGTTTATGGCCTGTCGCGGCTCGCGGCATGGCTTGCTTTTGTGCGCACTACCACCACTTACAATTTTTTTTAAAAAGAGAGAGAGAGAGAGAGAGAGAGAGAGAGAGAGAGAGAGAGAGAGAGAGAGAGGAATCGTCTCATTAGCGAAACAATGGCAAGAGACTGCAATTTGCTGTTACTTACACTGCTGCTTTCTTTGATAATGATCAACAAGAACCAAATAATACACTGCATATGATAGAAGATGTTCTGAATGAGAGTTTAGCAAAAAAATTTTCTCTGTTTGAAAATCTTTGCAGATGCCTCTTTAGTAAATTACATTCTGCACAGAAATTAGAGTCATCTTAGATTTAAAAATCTAGTCAATTGCTGTGGTTCATTTCTGTATCACTATTAGGCATAAAAATAATACGAATATAAACATGACATGATATGTATATTCTTCCGCGTTTGCTGTTGTCTCACTCTAATTTCGAAGTTTATTAGGCAGACAGGATTTAAATGAGATAGCATCAAACACATAACAATACATGGCAAAATGTTTATATTCGTATTATTCTTATGGTGAAGAGAATACATGTGATTCACAATTCATAGAAGTTCCTATTAGCAACCATCTCTTCTCACAGGTAGGAAAAAATTCAGAACATAGAATTGGCCCTACTGACAATCATCCCAAACAGTCTTGCCAGTCGGATTTTCGTAGTACATTGAAATGCTGCTACATTCGAAGATGAACAATACAGAATTTGTATTTACTTCGTTGCATAATGTATGAAAACGCAGTGGTCAAAACTCGGGGCACAGAAAAAAAACTCTTCTTCCACCTTTATTTTTATTTTTATATATTTACTGACGCAGAAGATTTGGTTCCAGTATTTATCTTTGTGCCTACAAAGCATGCCTGTGTAGCGCTACATATATTCGACGGCATAAGTTAGTTGTGGCAGCACCCACCAACATTTTTCAGAACTTCCGTTTGCTTTGCACTCGATTCGAAGCCGCAGGCACTTTTTTTTATTACAAAACCAGAAAAAAAAGTGCAACTTAGATTCGAGTAAATACGGTAGTCGTGATCACCCCATTCTGCACCGGTGGCTTGCACTAGCCAAGCCAAGTAAACAACCTTAACGCCGCGTACGCAATTCACTACATAGGCAGATACATGGGTTAACAGAATTAAATCTTGCCCTCATTGTTAAACATGGCATAAACACCAAGACTGTTCCTCCTGACAACCTCAGTGTTACACCTGTGGTAGGAAAGGCCATATGCAATCCATATCTTTGTAGCAGAACAAACATAAGAATTATGTCCACTCACAAAACTCTCGCCACAAGGCCCATGTCATTAATGCAGTATATCACCAGCTGCGACATAGTTGTGTGTGTATTCTATACAGGGCAGAAAAGGGACACATTCTCAACTTGTTGGAGGAGTTGGAGATTTATAAGGCCAAAAAGCATCAGCCCACAAGGGTACTTAATGGACAAAGAAGCAATTTTGTGCCCAATGCCCACTTTGCTTTATTTGATAACATACTACAATAACTATTTAATGCCTCGTGTGTTTTTACAAGCCTTCCTTGATGATTTATGTTGAGAACAGTATGCATTTGCCTTACTCCCATACATTCGTTGCTCTAATCCTGTAACTGATTATATCCTACCTACTCACGGATTGTATGGAAAGACTATATCATTCTATTTATTGACTGTTAATATGTTCTATAAATGTTTTCTGTGGGAGACATATCACGATGTACAAAAAGCCCTCTAGTGGTTAAGTTCTTCTGATAATTGATCTGCCTTTTCTTCAGTTATTTTGTCATATAGAAATTTTATCTTTCATAGGTAATTTATACATTGCTACAGGCAATATATTACATATATTTTATTTTTGACCATTCACCATTCACCATAAAAGTGTCAGACTTATTATCTTTATATATTTCCTTTTACTAATTTTATATGGGTAACTGTATCCATCTTTTACTTTATCACAATTGATTCCTATAATGATTATCAAAAAAGTCTGCTACATGTATTTTACCTAATGAGTTTTTATCAGATTATGGTTCTTACGTAAATGAAGAATACATCTAAGCCCACATCTATGAAGGAGGTAGGCAAACACATATCTAGTAGCTACTGCACTTCAGTAGGTTTTATACAATTACGCCAGTTGCAAAATGACTGTGTGGACGATGTGGCCTATATTACACCATATTTTAGAACTATGTGACGATGCTGTGCTGAGTATATTTATACATTTTGGCAATGCCATTACAGCGTTATCACATTAGGACACGTTGTAGAACAGGTACGCTGTACCTTATTTTATCTGTACATTTCCCATGTTGTATGATAGTATACTGCGATATGAAATGCTGTATTGTGTTGAAAGATAGACTGCCCACGAGGTGTATATACTTTTTTTATATTGTAGATCTGAAGATGGTCATTACTGACTGAAAGCAGTCATCATCAAAGGAATTTATATTGTGATCAAAGACTCGAATTAAAAAAAAATAAAAGAATGCAGTATATTCCAAGTCTGCAACTAGCAAGCATGTAGTTTCATTAGTCATACGCCAGTCAAACAAACTTTTTGTTCATTTACTTATTTGTGGGAAACATTGAAAATTCCAGTTGGACACGGGTGCCTCTGTCACATTGCTCAACTGTCACACATATGCCGGTCTAAAAACAGCACGTAACTAATGGCTTATAATGGACACAACATTCTCGTTCTCGGAACATGTACTTTGCCTACCATGTATCACTTGCATATGCGAACAGTGACTTTTACAGTGCTGCAACCACACAAGTGTGAACATATTTGGTCTTGATTCTTTTGATTTGATTGGCTTTAACATTCAGGACAATGTGCTGTCAGTGTCTGCATTCAATGCGGAAGACAGTGCAAAATCTAAAAGAATTCCTGGAACACTTTTCTGAAGGTTTGGGCAAAGTTAACAATTTTGTTGCACATATTACTCTGAAAGACAATGCTGAGGCAATGTTCTGGCATAAACACAAGCACTGGAATGAAGATATGAAGATGTGGAACACAAGAGCAGAAAAGGTGGTGAGGAAACGGTGGCCAATGGTGCACGGAATTGGACCACGCCGCGCCTCGAGCAACACCTAAAAGAAGGAAATATAAGCAACACTCCTGCTAGCCCCGGCTGCTCAGATCGCTACCAGATCATGGACATTAGTTATCAGTGATGTGTGACAACTTGACTGTACAGTTCACATATTAAGGACTCTAATTATATTGCAAGTATCCCCTTGTTTGTGACTACTATTTGTAAATCTCCAAAGTTAGTAATGTCAATTTGCTTTCTAGAAATAAAACTACTAATGTTATTTGTTTGAATTGTTGTACAGCATTCCGAGAAAGCCTCATCCCTTAGGCACCGTATTAGCAACGAGTTGGTAAGACCCCACAAAATTCTTCCTGCAAAGCTACCTTCAGTGCAACCCATGATGTAAGATCCTTCTCACCCTGAATAAAAAGCCTAGCGAAACCTTCAAGTTATTCTGTAGTGAAAACAAGCATTTGCAGTTCACTCCAACCCATCAGAAACACCATTTCCTTCCTGACAGCATCCTGCAGCAGTTCCAAGGCTACGTGGCCCAACTATGAACACCACCTTCACAAAATCATAGTGAGCACCATACCTTCATCCACCATGACCTCACAGCATGCACACGTGATGCTTCAGGTTGATGCTTACCAACTGCCACTCCACTCTCAGTATTCAGGCCCACTCCACTCCTTGGGGACGAAATGTTCTCCATTCATCTGATTGCAGTCACAACATCCATCTCCATAGACAGGCTCAAGCCAGCGTAAGTTGTAGAGGCCCCTCCAGCCAATCAGCACAGCATCATCGAGGTGGAGTCACCCCACTTACCACCAGATCCAGCCACAACACCACCGACACCGTACTCGATACAACACACGCCAACACCTTCTGCTGTCCCTGATGTACCACCGTCAACACCGCCCCATGATGGCATGTCCGAACCACCAGCTGACACTGTATCTGGTCTACCACTAACCGAATACATGAGTAACACTCCTCAGTGCCTGGGACCACGATGTCATCACCGCACTACCCTTTCTGCAGACTCCAGCCAACATTGGCAGCACCCTGCCCCAAATGTGCCCCCCACTCTCAACAGTGTTGTCACCATCGCCACTAGCATCCGCACCATTGGAGCAGCGATGCTACTTCACACGCTATCAGTGCCATGTGTAGGAGCTGCCCATGCCCATCCTCGCATCGGAAACCAAATCCACGAACACAAGCACAGCAGCACCAACTCATGCATTCCCCCACAGCAAGCACTGTCTGTCAGCTTCAAATACCCCTATATGTGATTGACACCTCTATTTTACTCTCAAAAGGGGGGAACTGTGTAGCGACTCCTTCCAATGCCTCCATCTGTAGCAGCAGAGAAGGGGCTGTGTAGACCAGAAACCAGCCCCCCAACACTCTCACTGGTCAGCTTTGCCGGAGAGAGAATACAGGCATCCACACTTTCCAGATACAAGGCACATGGAGCTTATCACTCGAGCAGTCTCTTGTTCCGCTCCGATGAGGCAACAACCCCTGCCGTGCTCTCAGCAGCTCACTTGTGCCGTGCAACACCACGTGGCTCACGTCTTCGTCTGCCATATTTTGCCAGGGTGTGCACGAACAGGATTCTTATTCCGCATTCGGTGTCAGTGTACTTTTGCAGTTCATTTAACAAGATGAGTACTACTGGATCAAAGCGTGATGCAGACACCTGGTTCATCCTCCCAGTATCAGCAATTGGAGAACTGCATGCAGAGTAGCACAAAAAGTGTAGTGAAGTGCAGTGCGTGCCAGGAAACCAGACGGATTTAGTTCTATTTCATCCCCAGCCATTTTAGTGTCCCTTTGTCACCAAGCGTGCCATTGAAGTAGGCTTTCCTGTGCCGCCAGACGACATCAAACAAAGGCTGTAAGCCAGTCACGGTCCACCCAACCCATAGTCTCCACATGAGCGAGTACCCTCCTTGATTAAGAGTTATTAGCTCATTGAATTTTACTGTAGTTGTCAGCTAATAGGTTAGTATGTTAGAACCATCCCACACATATATTCCAGCACACCCCAGCATTTATTGTCATTTTTCTTAACTAGCGCACCACTTAGGCACCTATTCCCCTTGGGGGTATAGAAGGGAAAATAAATTATTCCTGCGAGGTAAAAAAAAGATTTGCTAGAAGAAATTGAAATTTACCTGCAATTATTCAAACAGACGTATGGCGTAAGAAAGCTGTAATTTGTCCTGCAGTTTTACAGACGTATAGTCTAATCTCTTACCAATGCAAATGATGCTACTGCAAGTATGTTAATAGTTTCTTAGGTTGACTGGATAAGTAAATACACTATGCTCTGCATGCTTAAACTACAGTTTTGCTGAAAAAAGCCAATGTCTGAATAATTTATATATCTTTGACATGATTCTGTGTACAGTTCACCGAACTTGTATATCTGTCTTTTGTGGACTGTATTGTGGTGACCGATTGAGGAAGATGTGTAACAGAATATAGAAAATGCCACTAAATGAAGCAGAGTGTTTAGTATACTGCTTTTGTTTGTTCATCCGTCTAACTATTTTATTGTATAAACTGGTTTATGTTTGTACAACATAAATGTAGAACAAAAATTACCTGAAACAGAGAATTTACCACACCTGTAAATGGGGCCAAAAGACTTGAAATGTGATAGTGCATTTAAAAAATGTTCCTGAAGGTAGCTTTAATACTCACTTCCTTCTATTTAATGATAATGACTGTGGGTTATATTTTTAATGTGTATTTGTAAGACCTTAACTTGAAAATGTGTTTAGTTAGGGAGTTGTGGATTGCCAATTGCAAGTAAGATGTACAAAGTGACACACGGGAGATGGACGGTTTTTAATGAAATAATACTTAGTCAGCTTTAAAATTAATGCATGTTTATTTACACAGAATCAAAGCTCATTATTTGCATTTTAGTTAACAAAGTTATTTATGAAAAATAATGTCGCCAAGGTGCTGTCCATCATTTCAAATACAGGACTCAAGTCTCTTCTCAAAATCCTTCATCACGCGCACTAAAATCTCTGCACGGATGGCAGCAATTTCTTGACTGATTGCATTCGTCAACTCGTCCAAATTTCGTGGTTTGTGGTTGTAGACACAGTTCTTAAGGTACCCCACAGAAAAAAGTCACATACTGACAAGTTGGGAGACCTGGGAGGCCAAGGAACATTGCCAAAACATGAGATAATACGGCCATGATACATGCATCTAAGAACTGTCATTGAAGTGTTCGCGGTGTGCGATGTTGCCCCATCCTGCTGGAACCAAACACATTTTAAAGGGATTCGTCGTCTTCTTAGTACTGGTTTCAAGAATGTTTCAAGCATATGAATGTAACGAACCGAATTAAAAGTAACTGTGGCCCCATTCTCTTCAAAAAAATAAGGTCCAATAATGCCAACAGAGCCAAGAGCACACCAGACTGTTACTTTTTTCTGAGTGTAGAGGACGCTGGTGGATAAGGTGTGCATGCTCTGGAGCCCAGTAATGTAGGTTTTGCTTATTCACGGTCTCGTTTAATGAAAATGAGCTTCATCTCTCATTAATGAAATTTCATTTTCATTCGATCCCAAAATAACTTGCATTCTGTAAACGAAGTCTTCTTATACACCAAAATCAGTTTCCTTAAGTTGTTGGACAATGAGCATTTTGTAGGGATTGAATTTTAATTCTTTATGCAAAATTCGTCTAACCGATTCACGATTGATTCGTAACTCACTAGCATGACGTCTAGCTGACCATCCTGGGCTTTTGACTGCCGCTTGCCTTACCCTTTCAACCTTTTATGGTGTTGTTACTCTGCGTCTCGGGACAGGATGCTTTTTATCCAGTATGTTTCCAGTTGATCTGAAGTTTTCCACCCATATGAGGATTGTGTTATGGCTTGGAACAGCTCCATGTCGACCGACATTAAACCGCACACGAAACAATCGCTGCGTAGCAATAATAGACTCGCCACTTTTCACGAAACTGTCATAGACAAACACTCAACATTGCAAGTACCACTACTCCATAGTGACTGAGTAAATTAAATGGCATCTTGTGTGGGTCACAACTATCCCCACCATGACCACCTCCCACCACAGTGCCCTCAGTACTACACAGTTCAAAACCGTCCGTCTCCCGTGTGTCACCCTGTACTACACTACATGACTTTTGCACCTTTTTCCGTGTAATAAATGCAACACTATGTTTAAAAACAAAGATTCCAAGACTTACCAAGCGGGAAAGTGCCGGCAGACAGGCACATGAACAAAACACACAAACACACACACAGAATTACTAGCTTTCGCAACCGATGGTTGCTTCTTCAGGAAGGAGAGGGAAAGACGAAAGGATGTGGGATCCTTTCGTCTTTCCCTCTCCTTCCTGAAGAAGCAACCATCGGTTGCGAAAGCTAGTAATTCTGTGTGTGTGTTTGTGTGTTTTGTTCATGTGCCTGTCCGCCGGCGCTTTCCCGCTTGGTAAGTCTTGGAATCTTTGTTTTTAATATATTTTTCCCATGTGGAAGTTTCTTTCTATTTTATTTACAACACTATGTTTATTTACAGTTATTTTGGACTAAGAATGTATTCTTTAAGGAGCTTAGAATAAACCTGGTTAACAGCCCAAAAAGCAAGACATTTTGATACATTTAAGTTATGTAGTGTGGTAGAAGGGGTAGGGGAAGATTAATTGCACAACTGTATTTCAAGTCTATTACACAATTAATAAATATCTACCTTAAATTATCCCAGTTCTTGTCCCTATGAAAAGTCACAGACCAATAGCGATCATCCTCCACTCGGACCTATAACAAGTGGACATAGTAAGTTAATAATTCTTACTCAAAATCTAGTACAAGAGAAAACATACATTAACTTTCTTTTTCATTTTTTGTTCTGGTTAGAGGTCCTTAGTAAGGTGTCTCAAATCATCAATCTTGCTATTCTACATGTACATTTAACCTAATTTCTACTATACAAGGCAGTCAGATTTGAAATGTTCTCTATAGCTAACAAACTGAAAATAAAACTGTTTGCCCCACATACCTCTTTCAATAAACTTAGTTCTGGTAACATGCACGGTGCTCTTAATCGAACACTTTGCCCTTGGTAGTGGATGGTGTCCAGGTAAACAACATTCACATGTGCATAGCACAAGGTGCCTTGGTCAATATCTCGAGGCATCAGCAACCGTGGTTCTACAGCCAGTACATATAAATGACGAAATGCTTGTAAATGGTACCTGTAAAAACCAAAGTTATATTTAGCACACAATTTATTTCACATGATATTTCACAGAGCCCATGTAATTTCGGCTTATCACTTTCACATGAAGCGCAAAATATTTCAAAATTCCTTAAATGAGCGACAAATGTAACTCAATTCTAAAAATAATTCGTTCTATTTTCTTTAATTCTATTGCACACAGCATTTTTATTTAACCAGCGTCATAAAACATAGAAAGCAGCTGAATTTATGCAAGAAAAGAATCAAATCATATCTTTGTAACAGGAAAAAATTTTTGATAGGAATAACTCTAATTATCAGTTACCATTTGTTTCAGAAGTAATTATGCATGTAGGACCTCAATATTCCATCTCTGATGCCTTGCTTTTGCTTGTGTATGTTTCATCAGTCACATTACAATACATTTGTTTTTTCTTTTCTTTTGCAGGTGACATAAATGCTGTGAAAAACAGCAAATTAAATATATACTTAATTTACTGTATTGACCTGCATGCAAGTCGGAACCAGTAAGAGAGAACGTGATGAAAAGTGGAACATCAAATGAGTTGTTTCAGATGAACAAGAACGTGAGCATTAAAACCATGTCAGGGGCTCAAGTAGAGATAGAACCCAAATTCTTATGACAGAAAAGTTACAACAATAAAAAACGTTGTTCAATAATCTGTAGCTCTTAGAGTGAAAGAATTAGGAGATACAGATTTTTACAGCTATGTGGTTCTGTAATTGTAAGAAAAGAAGGATAAGTTAGGCTTCAAGGACAAAAAGGAAGAGAGTTGGAAAGAAGTTTGAGGTAGAAGGAAGGAGGCCTCATGTCTACAAGATGTATTAGGTTTGGTGGTGGTTTGATAGGTGTATCTGCAATGTTGTTAGATATGCTTATCAAAGTCATGGGTACAACAAGATAGAGTGCTCATAGCTATTTGTTTCATCAGTTAGTTTTGTATACTTATAATGACCCCTCCTCCAATGAACCATGGACCTTGTCATTGGTGGGAAGGCTGGCATGCCTCAGTGATGCACATAGCCATACCATAGGTGCAACCACAATGGAGGGGTATCTTTTTTTGAAAGATTTTGTGACTCCTTCAGCTGCCATTCTCTTTATTTATGTACTATTGTACAATTTCAGCCTTAGGCGAGTTCCAAGTATTTTATGGGTGATTTTTTAGAAGTAAATTATGCTATGTATGTTGTTGCTCCTATGACTCCATGTTATGCTCATAAAATAAATCCGAGATGTTTTACACTATTTTAGGAGCACATTATTTTCAAGTAGTTGTTGCAAAGCTTTGCTCAAAAGTAATGTGCTCCTAAAATACCATGAAACATCTCGGATTTTTTTTACGACCATAACATGAAGTCACATGAGCAATGACATGTTGTTGTTGTTGTTGTTGTTGTTGTGGTCTTCAGTCCTGAGACTGGTTTGATGCAGCTCTCCATGTTACTCTATCCTGTGCAAGCTTCTTCATCTTCCAGTACTTGCTGCAACCTACATCCTTCTGAATCTGCTTAGTGTATTCATCTCTTGGTCTCCCTCTACGATTTTTACCCTCCACGCTGCCCTCCAATGCTAAATTTGTGATCCCTTGATGCCTCAAAACATGTCCTACCAACCGGTCCCTTCTTTTTGTCAAGTTGTGCCACAAACTCCTCTTCTCCCCAATTCTATTCAATACCTCCTCATTAGTTATATGATCTACCCATCTAATTTTCAGCATTCTTCTGTACCACCACATTTCGAAAGCTTCTATTCTCTTCTTGTCCAAACTAGTTATTGTCCATGTTTCACTTCCATACATGGCTACACTCCATACAAATACTTTCAGAAACGACTTCCTGACCATTAAATCTATACTCGATGTTAACAAATTTCTCTTCTTCAGAAACGCTTTCCTTGGCATTGCCAGTCTACATTTTATATCCTCTCTACTTCGACCATAATCAGTTATTTTACTCCCTAAATAGCAAAACTCCTTTACTACTTTAAGTGTCTCATTTCCTAATCCAATTCCCTCAGCATCACCCGATTTAATTTGACTACATTCCATTATCCTCGTTTTCCTTTTGTTGATGTTCGTCTTATATGCCCCTTTTAAGACACTGTCCATTCCGTTCAACTGCTCTTCCAAGTCCTTTGCTGTCTCTGACAGAATTACAATGTCATCAGCAAACCTCAAAGTTTTTATTTCTTCTCCGTGAATTTTAACACCTACTCCAAATTTTTCTTTTGTTTCCTTTACTGCTTGCTCAGTATACAGATTGAATAACATCGGGGAGAGACTACAACCCTGTCTTACTTCCTTCCCAACCACTGCTTGCCTTTCATGTCCCTCGACTCTTATAACTGCCATTTGGTTTCTGTACAAATTGTAAATAGCCTTACACTCCCTGTATTTTACCCCTGCCACCTTTAGAATTTGAAAGAGAGTAATCCAGTCAACATTGTCAAAAGCTTTCTCTAAGTCTACAAATGCTAGAAACGTAGGTTTGCCTTTTCTTAATCTTTCTTCTAAGATAAGTCGTAAGGTTAGTATTGCCTCACGTGTTCCAACATTTCTGCGGAATCCAAACTGATCTTCCGCAAGGTCCGCTTCTACCAGTTTTTCCATTCGTCTGCAAAGAATTCGTGTTAGTATTTTGCAGCTGTGACTTATTAAACTGATAGTTCGGTAATTTTCACATCTGTCAACACCTGCTTTCTTTGGGATTGGAATTATTATATTCTTCTTGAAGTCTGAGGGTATTTCACCTGTCTCATAAATCTTGCTCACCAGATGGTAGAGTTTTGTCATGACTGGCTCTCTCAAGGCCGTCAGTAGTTCTAATGGAATGTTGTCTACTCCCGGGGCCTTGTTTCGACTCAGGTCTTTCAGTGCTCTGTCAAACTCTTCCCGCAGTATTGTATCTCCCATTTCATCTTCATCTGCATCCTCTTCCATTTCCAGTACATCACCCTTGTATAAACCTTCTATATACTCCTTCCACCTTTCCGCCTTCCCTTCTTTGCTTAGAACTGGGTTTCCATCTGAGCTCTTGATATTCATACAAGTGGCTCTCATTTCTCCAAAGGTCTCTTTAATTTTCCTGTAGACAGTATCTATCTTACCCCTAGTGAGATAAGCCTCTACATCCTTACATTTGTCCTCTAGCCATCCCTGCTTAGCCATTTTACACTTCCCGTCGATCTCATTTTTTAGACGTTTGTTTTCCTTTTTGCCTGCTTCATTTACTGCATTTTTATATTTTCTCCTTTCATCAATTAAATTCAATATTTCTTCTGTTACCCAAGGATTTCTATCAGCCCTCGTCTTTTTACCTACTTTATCTTCTGCTGCCTTCACTACTTCATCCCTCAGAGCTACCCATTCTTCTTCTACTGTATTTCTTTCCTCCATTCCTGTCAATTGTTCCCTTATGCTCTCCCTGAAACTCTCTACAACCTCTGGTTCTTTCAGTTTATCCAGGTCCCATCTCCTTAAATTAGCACCTTTTTGTAGTTTCTTCAGTTTTAATCTACAGTTCATAACCAATAGACTGTGGTCAGAGTCCACATCTGCCCCTGGAAGTGTCTTACAATTTAAAACCTGATTCCTAAATCTCTGTCTTACCATTATATAATCTATCTGATACCTTTTAGTATCTCCAGGATTCCTCCATTAATACAACCTTCTTTTATGATTCTTAAACCAAGTATTAGCTATGATTAAGTTATGCTCTGTGCAAAATTCTACCAGATGGCTTCCTATTTCATTTCTTCCCCCCAATCCATATTCACCTACTATGTTTCCTTCTCTCCCTTTTCCTATGGACGAATTCCAGTCACCCATAACTATTAAATTTTCGTCTCCCTTCACTACCTGAATAATTTCTTTTATCTCATCATAGATTTCCTCAATTTCTTCATCATCTGCACAGATAGTTGGCATATAAACTTGTACTACTGTAGTAGGCGTGGGCTTTGTGTCTATCTTGGCCACAATAATGCGTTCACTATGCTGTTTGTAGTAGCTTACCCGCACTCCTATTTTTTTTTTTATTCATTATTATACCTACTCCTGCATTACCCCTATTTGATTTTGTATTTATAACCCTGTATTCAGCTGACCAAAAGTCTTGTTCCTCCTGCCACCGAACTTCACTAATTCCCACTATATCTAACTTTAACCTATTCCCTTTTTAAATTTTCTAACCTACCTGCTCGATTAAGGGATCTGACATTCCACGCTCCGATCCGTAGAACGCCAGTTTTCTTTCTCCTGGGTAGTCCCCGCCCGGAGATCCGAATGGGGGACTATTTTACCTCCGGAATATTTTACCCAAGAGAACGCCATCATCATTTAATCATACAGTAAAGCTGCATGCCCTTGGGAAAGATTATGGCTGTAGTTTCCCCTTGCTTTCAGCCGTTCGCAGTACCAGCACAGCAAGGCCGTTTTGGTTAATGTTACAAGGCCAGATCAGTCAATCATCCAGACTGTTGCCCCTGCAACTACTGAAAAGGCTGCTGCCACTCTTCAGGAACCACATGTTTGTCTGGCCTCTCAACAGACACCCCTCCGTGTGGTTGCACCTACGGTACGGCCATCTGTATTGCTGAGGCACACAAGCCTCCCCACCAACGGCAAGGTCCATGGTTCATGGGGGGAGGAGCAATGACATACACGGTGTAATTTACTACTAAAAATCATCCAAAAAATACGTGAAAATGGCCTAAGGTTGAAACTGTACAACTGTACCTGCAGGAAAAAAAAATGGCTCAAGGTATCACATTGAAAATTAAGGAAGGGTATCTGTTCGCAGGGCAGACAAACGTATGGTTCCTGAAGAAGGGTAGCAGCCTTTTCAGTAGTTGCAGGGGCAACAGTCTGGATGATTGACTGAACTGGCCTTGTAACATCAACCAAGACAGCTTTGCTGTGCTGGTACTGTGAACGGCTGAATGCAAGGGGAAACTACAGCCGTAATTTTTCCCAAGGACACGTGGCTCTACTGTATGGTTAAATGATGATGGCAGCCTCCTGGGTAAAATATTCCAGAGGTAAAATAGTCCCCCATTTGAATGTCTGGGTGGGAACCACTCACAAGCAAAACTCGCCATCGCACCCTGGCAGATTTAGTGGTAAGAGGGCCCAGTGGACAGCCCCGTCAAAAACTGAACACAGATCAAGCATGAAAACAGGAGGAGTGTTTACTGAACTGTGAACAATCCAAGGACAAGAAGTGCAATATAGATCAGCAACAAAGAGCAGAGATGTCCTGGCCAAGTGGGCGGGCCATTTTCAAATCTTCCTCATGCAAATTATTATTATTATTATTATTATTATTATTATTATTATTGCAATTTACTCAAATTTGTCTCTGTGTCATTTGCAACAGTGAGGTGTAAGGTTCAGTCCTACAGTGACACTTGATTCTGCACAACTACTATATTAGCAGCGAAAGGAAGTGGCTTTTGAATAGGAAGTGCAAATGCTTCCTGACAAGTCAACCGAATCCTCCACCGGAAAACACGTCTTATGTGTCATACATGTCATTAGTCACAGAACATGTGTCATATGATAGGGATCTCTCATCAACGCACCCAATTTGTACACCTGCTAAATGGGTGAGATATGCCTCCTTGGATGGTCGATTGGTTTGGGACATAAAGGGACCAAACTACGGGGTCATCAGTCCCTTTTTTCTGATGCAAACAAGGCTCTAGGTAAAATAACACCAAATTTAATTTGTGGTGGTAAAAGGGGGTAAAAGGAATGGGGAACCACACCGATAGAGAAAACAAAAGAAAGGAACATAAAAAGAGGGAAAATGTACACCACAAGGGAAAGTAGAGGAAGGTATTGAAACCATGGAGCAGATGGTCTGGGCTGGCTGACCACAAAAATAAAAGAGGATGAGACAGCCACTCTGAGACACATGAAAATGTCCAGCAAAAAGACAAGGCGAGATGAACACACACAGGGAAAAGACAAACAATAAGGCAAACAAATTGCACAGAAATGATTGTGGACATAGAGTGAAATCGGAGGGAGGGTGGAGGCCTCAGAGAGAAGGCCAGACGTCCAACCTTAGATGGTAAGGAAAAAAAAAAAAAAAAAACACCTCACGAATAAAGCATACAACTAAATCTGCTGACGAGGTATTGTCGCCCAGTACCACAGGCAGGGTGTTGAGAAGGTTAAAAATTCGCAGCAGAGCAGCTAAAAGTGGGCAGTTTAACAAGATGTGGATGGCGCTCATTGGTGAGCCACAGTGACACTGAGGAGGGTCCTCACAACGGAGGAGGAGAGCATGTGTTAGCCACATATGGCTGATGTGGAGCTGGCAAAAGGACAACAAATTCCCTACAAGTGGCATGCAAGCATGACTGCCACACATTTGTTGTCTCCTTGATAACATGAAGTTTATTTGGTGTACTGAGGGTGCACCATTCAGTATCCCAGATCGTGTAAACTTTGCAGTGGAAGACTATTCGCAAATCGGTCTCTGGTAGGCCAAGTTCCAGAGTTGGTTTACTGGTAGCCTGTTTGGCCAGGTGCTCAGCAAGTTCATTTCCCGGTATCCCAACATGTCCTGTGGTCCAAAGGAAGGTCACTGAACGTCCACGGTTCTCAAGGGCATAAAGAGACTCATGGATGGTCATTATCATAGGATGTCCAGGAAAGCACTGGTCGAGAGCTTGTAGCCTGCTTAAGGAGTCACTACAGATGACAAAGGACTCATCAGCGTAGGAGCGGATATGCTCAAGGGCGTGATAAAAGGCTACCAACACTGCAACCATCTGGCAAGAAGCGCTGTTCAGTATTTCCAACATGAGTGTAAGCGCAGCCAACAATACTGTCAACCATTGATTCATTGGTGTAGGCTATTTCTGAGTCATGGAAATCGATGAGAAGAGAGAGAAATTGCTGACAGAGGACCTCAGGTGGAATGGAGCCTTTTAGGTCTTGTGATAGGTGCAGGTGAAGCATTGGCCAAGGTATGGACCATGGAGGTGTGTGAAAGTGGACCCACAGGAAAGGTTAGGGGGAAAGTGTCAAGTTCATTAAGAAGCAACGGAACAAGGAAGGCAAGTGTATTCCCAGTGCTGGCCCACCATTTCGGGAGATGGATCACCATGTTAGGAAACACCGAGTGAGGTGGTGCAATGGTTAGCACACTGGACTAGAATTCAGGAGGACGACAGTTCAAACCCGCATACGGCCATCCTCATTTAGGCTTTCCATGATTTCCCTAAATTGTTCCAGGCAAATGCCAGGATGGTTCCTTTGAAAGGGCGCAGCCAACTTTCTTCCGCGTCCTTCCCTGATCCGATGAGACTGATGACCTTGCTGCCTGGTCTCCTCCCTCAAAACAACCCAACAAACCCCTATGTGTTAGGAAAAACATCTCGTTTTTCCTACTTTGGATGGCGAGGCAAACTGCAAATGTGGGCGGTTTAATTTGCAAGCAACAGTTGCTGCCGGAGTCGCAATGAAAGAATGCCAGGCTGGTCACGGGGATTGTTCAGAAGGCTCCCATTGTGAGCTGAACTCCACAGTGGTGGATGGGGTCCAGCAGATGCAGTGCGGAGGGTGATGCTGAACCACACACCACACTTTCACAGTCAATACGGGATTGTACGAGGGCTTTGTACAGCTGCAGCAATGTAGGACAATCAGCACCCTGGTGTGGCTCATGCATTGAATAATATTAAGGTGCTGCCAGCATTTGTCCTTAAGCTGACGAAGATGGGAAAGCCAAGTTAAGTGGGTATTGAATACCAGTCCCAAAAAGTGGCATGTCTCCAATAAATCTAGCAGTTGGTCAACGAGGTAAAAGTTCTGGATGGGGATGGACAGTACGACGATGACAGAATACGCAAGTTTTCGTGCCCGAAAACTGAAAGCCATGAGTGGTGGTCCATGACTGCGCCATCCGTATAGCTCCCTGCAGCCGGCGTTCAGCCACAACAATAGAAGAGGAGCAGAAGGAAATACAAAAATCGTCAGCATATAGGAGGGGAGAGACTGACGATCCTACTTATAATGCAAGACCATTGACAGCAATTAAAGAGAGTGGGACACTCAGGACAGAGCCCTGCGGGACCTCATTCTCTTGTATAAGGGGTGCACTGTGGGATGCACCATTGCGAACTCTGAAAGTGAGGTGCAACGTAAACTTCTGTATAAAGATCGGGAGTGAGCCCCGGTGACCCCACTCATGCAGAACAGTGGTATCATAGGCCTTTGTCAGATCGAGAAAGAAGGCAATAAGGTGGTGTTGCAGGGAAAAGGCTGATCAAACGGCAGATTCCAGGTGCACCAAGTTGTCGATGGTGGAGCGTCCTTGGCTAAAACCACCCTGGGACAGAGCCAGAAGGCTCTGAGACTCAAGAAGCCAACACAACTGCCAGCTCACCATACGTTTGAGTAGCTTGCACAGAACGTTGGTTAGGCTGATAGCACGATAGCTATCAACATCTAGCGAGTTTTTACCAGGCTTTAGCACTGGGATGATGATACTTTCTTGCCACTGCGACAGGAATTCGCCATCGCTCCAAATGCAGTTGACGACTGCAAGGAGGTGGCACTGGGAACCTGCTGACAAATGCTTCAACATTTGTGAATGGGTGAAGTCTGGGCCAGGGGATGCGTCAGGACAGTCGGCAAGAGCACTGAGAAATTCCCACACACTGAAGGGAGCATTATATGGCTCAGGGTGGTGTGGAGCAAATAAGAGGTGGTGTTGTTTCAGGAGACAAAAGGTGGGGTGATAATTTTCAGACACATAGATGCAAGCATAAGGCTCAGCAAGATGCTCCTTAATTACGTCTGGATTGGCATATAGAGCTCCATTTGTGGAAATTCCAGGGACACCTACAGTGGTTCGGTAGCCATAAAGCCAGCGGAGCTTTATCCAAACCTGGGAACCCTTCCTTCATTTGATGAGTAGGCAAACATGGGCACAGAGCCGTTTGAAGGCAATGGGGTCCTCCAGGGACAGGTGGCGCTTATGATGGAGAGCCCACCTATGGTCTCTTATGACCGCAATGATTTTCTGGTGACTCTGAGGTACTGACTTCCGAAAGGGGCAACTGGAGGAACAAGAGATTGCCTATTCAGCTTCGGCAATAATGTTATTAGTGATAGTGTGAATCACCTCATCGATGGTGGTATACAACGGATGTTCAATGCTGGTAGCGGATGTGAAAGTGTCCCAGTCAGCCTTAGGAAGAGCACACCTGGGGCAAGCGAGAAGATGAGGGACGCTGGGGTAGAGACAACAAGTCATCATTTACTCTCCAGTGGATAGATGGGAGAAGCTAGGACTGTAAACCGAGAGATCAATGGCCGATTACGTGCCATGTGCCACACTGAAATATGTGGGGGCACCTGTATTTAGGAGGCAAAGGTCGAGTTAAGTTAGCAGGTCCTTAACATCTTTACCACAGCTGGTAACCTTGGTTTTGTTCCTCTCCATAAAGGGTTATGGGCATTAGAATCACCCAGAAGGAGAAAAGGTGGTGGTAATTGCAAAATAAGTGCAGCCAATACGCCGGGTGGCACATCACCATCTGGAGGGAGGTAAATGTTACATATGGTAATTTCCTGCGTTGTCCTCACCCTGACAGCCACAGCTTCTAAAGGTGTTTGAAGGGGCACAAGTTCACTACAGACAGGGGTAAGGACAAATATGTGAACTCTGCCTGACGGTGCAGTCACAGGCAGCACGGTTTTTGTAGTACCCCCGACAGCCATGAAGTGTGGGGGTCCACATTGTAGGAAATCAGGTTTCCTGAAGGACAATGCAAAAAGCAGGTGTAATGCTTAGAAGTTGATGTAACTCAGCTAGGTGGGAGAAAAAACTACCGCTGTTCCACTGGAGGATGACGATCTGGAATCGGGGAAGACATGTAGTGACCAAGGAGGCAGGTCACCAGCATCACCTGCCACCACCAGTTGAGTATTTGTATCTGTCTCTATTGCAGATGAGGCATTGGTGAGAGCCAGGTCCTCGGGGGATGCTAAAATCTCCACCTCGTACCCAGATGCAGAATTGGTAGGGAGTGGTGGTGGTGTTGGGGCCACTGGAGGGTCCTGTTTCTTAGTAAACTACTTCTTCATTTGCTTGCTCTCTCGCTTTTCTGTATGGGTTTGCTGGGAGGGCACCTCCGAAGTAGCTTTAGGAATGGAGGAAGATGGTGAAGCCCTTCGGCCAGCAGCTTGTGGCTCCTTCAGCCATTGGTGAGTGTCCACTGTGGCATTAGTAGAGATGTTGGAAGGGAGAGTCCCAAGGGACCCCTTCCGCATGAGAGGAGTCAAAGGAGGCTGCTGTGTCTCTGGCTGTGGGCAGTGGACCAATGTCCCAGACATTTGTGGGGGGGTATTGCTCCCGAAGTAGGTGCTTTGAGAGCAACGGAAGAAGTTGTGCCCCCCACCACCAAGGGGGCCAATGTACTCGGGCAGCTCGCAAGGCCCACTATATGCAGCAGGGAGCGTGGAACTACCAGCACATGAGAGAGTGATGTCAACATCACTGCAGCGTATGTGGATGTCAACTGAATGGGGTGCAATCATTCAAATTTATGTTTAGCCTCTTGGTAAGTCGGCCAGTGCAGGGTCTTGTAGTCCATAATTTTCTACTCCTTTTGGAGTACTGAGCAGTCTGGCAAGCAGGAGGAGTGGTTCTCTCCACAGTTGACACAAGTGCGAGGTGGCACACATGAAGTATTTGGACGCAGCGTACGTCCACAGTCTCTACATGTGGCACTGGAATTACAGCAGGAAGACATGTGCTCGAATTTCCAGCACTTAAAGCATCACATAGGGGGAGCGACGTAAGGTTTGACATCACAACCGTAAGCCATCACCTTTACCTTTTCAGGCACTGAATCACCCTCAAAGGCCAAGATGAAGGCACCGGTAGAAACCATATTTTCTTTGGGTCTCCTGTAGACAAGCCAGATGAAACGAACACTCCACCGTTCTAAATTGACACAGAGCTCATCGTCAGATTGCAAGAGGAGGTCACAATGGAAAATAATCCCTTGGACCATGTTGAGGCATTAATGGGGAGTGACAGAAACGGGGAATATCACCCAGGTGTCACAAGCGAGTAACGCACGGGACTGGGCGGGTGAAGCTGTCTGTATGAGGACTGCCCCACTTCTCATTTTTGACAGCTCAGCTCCCAAAATTATCATCCAGATATTCAACAATAAATTGAGGCTTCAACAAAAAATTGAGTCCCCATCCGTTCTGCTGCAGACTAAATACCTTGGCAAATAAGACTCTCTCTTGTTCATGGACATACATTTGTCCAATGACGAGGGAGACAATTTGGGGTCATACCTCTCAGCATTGAAGTCAACTTTTCCTTTTTTGGAGACTGCTGGGGTCATTCGGTCCCCAGCAAAAAATAACTTGGTCTGCTTCATTGCAGGTCATCCGTCTTGATGCCACCCACTCCGATCAGAGGCTCTCCCCACCGGGTGCCAACCAGCCACAGCAAAGGCTACCTGGCACAATGGCCGTTGCACTGTGGTCCGTGTTGTCAGGGGGCTATCACTAAGTGGGTACACGACAGTCATGCAGGTCATCCATCTTGATATCACCCACTCCGATCAGGGGCTCTCCCCACCGGGTGCCACCCAGCCACAGCAAAGGCTACCTGGCACAATGGCCGTTGCACTGTGGTCCATGTTGTCAGGGGGCTATCACTAAGTGGGTACATGACAGTCCTACCACAACGCACTGGCTACCATGCTGGAAGTTGGGTGCCAAGGAGTCCCATATTGTCATGGGGGCACAAGAGGACAGGACACGATGGAAGAAGATGACATACCCCAGAAGGTGTCCTCTCCCAAATAGTTGAATTGCAGGTGGAGATGCAAAGCCATTACAAGATGAGGTGCAGGAAATTTAATCTAATTGCACTATGGATAACTGGTGCACCACATAAGGCATCCTTCCGCAAATGGCATGCACTTCTATAGAATTTGGAAAGTGGGAGCTCAAACAATAAAATGGGACCTGAACTTGTAGGGCTAAAAGGTGGGAGACTCCTTTTAGTCACCTCTCATGACAGACGAAAAAAAAAGTATGCAGGTAAGCTATTATAAACAGCATAGTGAATGCATTATCGGAGCCAAGATAGACATGACACCCACACCTATCACAGTAGTACAAGTTTATATGTCAGTCAGCTCCGCAGATGAAAGAGAGATTGAAGAAATGTATGATGAGATAAAATAAATTACTCAGATAGTTAAGGGAGACAAAAATTTAATAGTTAAGGTGGACTGACATTCACTAGTAGGAAAAGGAAGAGAAGGAAAAGTCATAGGTGAATACAAACTGAGGGGGAAGGAATGAAAGAGGAAGCTTACCGGTACAATTTTACAGAGACTGTAATATAATGAAAGCTAACACTTTGTTTAAGAATTAGTAAAGAAAGCTATAAACGTGGAAGAGACCTGGAGACTCTGAAAGGTTTCAGATTGATTGTATAATGGTTAGACAAAGATTTAGGAACTAGGTTCTGAACTGTAAGACATTTCCAGGGCCAGATGTGGACTCTGACCACAATTTATTGGTTATGAACTGTAGATTAAAACTGAACAAACAGAAAAATGGTATGAATTTAAGAGATGGGACCTGGATAACATGAAAGAAACAAGATGATGTAGAATACTGAAGGCAGCAGAGGATCAGGTAGGTAAAAAGACAAGGGCTAGTGGAAATCCTTTGTTAATACAAGAGATATTGCATTTAATTGATGAAAGGAGAAAATACAAAAATGCAGTAAATGTCTCAGGCAAAAGGGAATACAAACGTCTCACAAATGAGATCGACAGTAAGTGAAAAATAGCTAAGTATATATATGCGTGAAAAATTCGATGGAGCACTGAAAGACCTAAGTCAAAACAAGGCCCTGGAAATAGACAGCATTCCATTAGGACTACTCCCTGGGGGCAGCCATGACAAAACTCCCCCATCTGGTGAGCAAGACGTATGAGTCAAGTTAATTATCTTCAGGCTTCAAGAAGAATATAATAATACCAGTTCCAAAGAAATCAGGTGCTGACAGGTGTGAAAATCACCAAATTATCAGTTTACTAAGCCATGGTTGCAAAATACTAATACAAATTCTTTACACACAAATGCAAAAACTGCTAGTCAACATCGGGAAGATCAGTTTGGATTCTGGAGAAACACAGGAACACATGAAGCAATACTAACCCTACGACTTCTCACAGAAGATAGGTTAAGGAATGGCAAACCTACATTCACAGCATTTGTAGACTTAAAAGAAAACTTTAGACAATGTTGATTGGGATAATCTTTTTCAATTTCGAAAGGTGGTAAAAAACAGGGAGCGGAAGGCTATTTACAATTTTTATGGAAACCTTGATGGCAGTTATAAGAGTTAAGGGGCAGGAAAGGGAAGCAATGGTTGAGAAGGCAGTGAGACAAGGTTACAGCCTATCTCCGATGTTATTCAATCTGTATATTGAGCAAGCAGTAAAGAAAACAAAAGAAAAATTTGGAGTAGTAATTAGAGTTCAGCGAGAAGAAATAAAAACTTTGAGGTAAATCTGTCACAGACACCACAGGACTTGGAAGAACAGTTGAACGGAGTAGACAGTGTCTTGAAAGGAGGACATAAGACGAACATCAACAACAGTAAAACGAGGATAATGGAATGTAGGCGAATTAAATCAGACGATATTGAGGGAATCAGATTAGGAAATGAGACACTTAAAGTAGTAGATGAGTTTTGCTATTTGGGTAGTAAAATAACAGATGACAGTTGAAATAGAGAAGATGTAAAATGTAGACTGGCGATGGCAAGAAAAGTGTTTCTGAAGAAAAGAAATTTGTAGTTTTGATATCGGTGTAGCAAAATGACTGATGACGGTTGAAGTACACAAGATATAATATGCAGACTGCCGATGGCAAGCAATCATTTCTGATGAAGAGAGATTTGTTAACACTGAGTGTAGATTTAAGTGTCAAGAAGTCTTTTCTGAAAGTACTTGTGTGGAGTGTAGCTATGTATGGAAATGAAATATGGACAATAAACAGTTAGGCAAGAAGAGAATAGAATCTTGTGAAATGTGGTGCTACAGAAGAATGGTGAAGATTAAATGGGTAGATCACATAACTAATGAGGAGGTACTGAACAGAATTTGGGGAGAAGAGGAATTCGTGGCACAACTTGACTAAAATAAGGGGTCGGTTGGTAGGACATGTTATGAGGCATCAAGGGACCACCAATTTAGTACTGGAGGGAAGTGTGAAGGCAAAAAATCATAGACACTAAGAGATGAATACAGTACGCAGATTCAGAAGGATGTAGGTTCCAGTAGTTACTCAGAGATGGAGAGGCTTGCACAGAATAGAGTAGCATCGAGAGCTGCATAAAACCAGTCTTTGGAATGAAGACCATCACCACCACCACCAGAAGAACAAGAAGAAAAACATATAAGGTATTTGTGAATTTGTTTCAACTTTTGCTGAACTATCATGTCATTTTCTACACAGAATAGGGCATAGCTATAAGCAGTGTCAATTAGCAGTACATGTAATTGGAGGAGGTAGAGATTCAGCAGTAATGGTGAAGAGACGGAGGGTGGATTGTAATGAAAGATTATTCAGAATATTGCCTGTTTAAGGAAGGAAGGTGTGTGGCCTCTGGACCCCTATTAGCACAAATTTTATATATTTCTCTTGTTAGTTACTATACGACTGTTTAACTTTTTTTTGAGATTTTTCTGTGCAAAGAATGAAACTTATAACAGTGGGTGAAAAATTAATAGGTCTATTATGGAGTGTAAGGATATCGTATTATCTCTCAAGTGGAAGAAAGCCTTTGATTTATTATAAGTACAGAATGACATCTAAATCTTCTCCGGTTAAGTTTTGTGTGTTTGTTTTGATTAAGATCAGGATGACTTAAGTGTACTTTGTAACATCTATGAAACACAATAACCAATGTATTAAATATCTCGACTGAGTAAGGCACAGTATATGTTTCAATTGACAGAAATACAATGTATAAGTGAGTGTTGATTGCCAATAAGGTTGTACAAGGAGGAAGCTCTGTAACATGCTAAAGTGGTGTGGCTGGTAATATGCAGAAATTAGTCACTGTAGGTGGTGAATAATATTTAGATATAACTACTGATTTACATTTTTTTTTTAGACACCTGTTTAAGTAGTTAGCAGTTTGACTACTGTTCAAAAGGAACAATGATGTACACAGTTACAATACCAGAAGGAAATGACGTTCATTATACCACATTAGGGTTATCTATAGCACAAAAACGGGTGCACAATGCAACACAAAAATTTTTGATAACTCCAACCACTGACATAAATGTTTGACAGACAGCAAAGTTAAATTTTAAAACAAAGTGAAAAAGTCTCACCTTGACAATTCCTTCTATTCCATAAAAGAATTTCTGACTCTTTAGTTTGTAAAAGGTGATAGGTATGAATTATTAACTAGCAACAACACTTTTTAAAAATATATATGATCAGCATACAGCTGTATTCACATATGAATGTGTAATGTAAATGTAAAATCACCTGTTTCACATTATGATTAATAGTACAAATGATAGACAGAACATGAAACTGACTGACTGACAAACTAACAAACAAACTTAATGGTGAAGTTATCAGGTCATATTAAGGGAATACACAAACAAAAAAAAAAAAAAAAAAAAAAAAAAAAAAAAAAAAAAAAAAAAAAAAATTATGTGCCATTCAGTCAATCAGTATATTCTGTTAATTTATGGAGTGTGGAATTAATCTGACTTGACTAATATGGTAGGTTAAGGGTCACGCAAAAGAAAGAGAAATTAGGTTGAGAGCCTTTGCTGGTCAAAGACTGATCATTTAATCTGGAACAACTAAATTTGTATTAATAATGGAGTACAATGTAGAGATTTTTTTGGAAGTATCTCTGACTTGAATACTGGTACAAAGTAGTTTTTCCAGTGCAGAGTCACAGTTATTGAGATGTTGTCTTCTATTTGTTGTGGGGAACCATTAAAATCTGAAGTACAGCATTATTAGACACTTGTTTCTTGAGATGGATCAAGTTTCCACACACTCTTATAACATATAATTGGGAAACGTAATTAGCTAGAAGCCAACATATGAATAGGTTGAAAATTGTTCAGAATCAATTAATTTGCAGTGGTGATGGCATTTTTTTTTTTTTTTTTTTTTTTTTTTTTAAGCCAAGTTAGGATTGGGGTTACATTGGAACTGGTGTACAGTGTGTGTATCGAACTACAGAGAATAAACTTCAACATGCCTTACAGTAATGCAAAACAAAAGTTCTGATGTTTTTGTTTCATTGTTCCACCCTGATCATACCGTAACATGATTCTGGTACAATAAACTGAAACGGTCTATTAAAGAAAGTAACGAGAATATCCCTTTTAATAAAAACTTAAAAGAAAAAAGATAATAGCTATTTCACAGATACAATCTGACAGCTTAAAGAGAGGTTTTAATTTAGTCAAGAGAGACTCGCTTCAATACCTCTAAGAATTCAACCATACCGAACAGCATCAAAATGACATCCTTGTGACACTACACTGTAGGCTTCACCAATAGACCACACTCTGATCAAACTGAAACTGCATCAAGAACAGCACACTCGTTGTCATGGTGGCATGGCATGGTTTGACTTGGCTTGGCTTGACTTGCCTGCCTCAACAAAGCAGTTGGCTGTGTCATAGGTGCAACTACTCAGAAAAGTGTCTCTGGAGAGGTCACACTAACAAGTGGTTTGTGGCAGCAGCCTTTTCATTAGTTACAGAGGTAACAGTTTGGATTATAAATTGCTCTGGACTTGTAATACTATGTTGGTACTGAGAATGGCTGAGGGCAATGGAAAACTACAGCCATTTTTCCCCAATTGCATTCATATCTAGTGTATATCACTTGATTAATATACCATAACAACTGAAGCAGATACATCTGCATCCCCCACAGGCTGTGGTGTCAATCACAACAATGAGACACAGCTCCACACCACCGGAAGACAACATGGCCAACCACTGCCTGCCCTCTGCCCCCAAATGCCCCAATAGCCACTCCAGCAACAGAACAGTGAACAAAACAGTCATACGTTAATTCAGACAAGGAGACTGTCACCTTATTTAAAATGTGTATTTATAAACAAATGATACTGAGCAAAATATGCTCGAGATGCATGTTAAGTTAAATAAAAGAAATAAATGCGACCAGTAGCAGAAAAACACAAGTCTACATGATATGAAAGATACTCCCCAGCTCATCTGTGTATGCTCTCACAGGCACCACTTTGCCATCCCCAACCCCTACCCTGCTACCGCCCGCCGCTCTCTCCTGCCTCAGCCTCTTCTTTACCCTCACCATCCAGATTACTCCTCCCATTAGGTGTTGTTGCTCACAATCTGGCCTTGGCAGCCAGAGACTGTGGACTTGCATATGTCTGTGAGTTGTGTTTGTGTGAATGTGAATGTGTGTGTGTGTGTGTGTGTGTGTGTGTGTGTGTGTGTGTGTGTGTGTGTGTATTTTGCCTAAATGGGAATAAGGCATTTTGGCAGAACACTTATTTGCTTATCAGTCTTTTTGTTGTGCCTGTATGTGAATCAACATCTCCACCATATGGTGAAACATCAGTTTAGTAAGTTGTGGATGCCAAATATTAAAACAATTTATTTATACAATGACAGGAAGGGAGGTAGAAGCTGATCTTGAGGTAGGAAAACATTCAATCTATGACTTATCTTAGATGATAGACAGAAGAAATACAAACCTACATTTACAACGTTTGTAGATTTAGAGAAAGCTTTTGACAATGTTGACTGGAGAACTCTCTTTCAAATTCTGAAGGTAGCAGGGATAAAATAGAGGGAGCAAAAGGTTATCTATATCTTTTACACAAACCAGGCTGAAGAAATGGGAGAATGGGAGGTGGGGGTAGGGGTGGGGCAGTAATTGAGAAGGGGAGCATAGTCGGGAAGGGAGTGAACAGGGTGCAGCAAATCACCCATGTTATCCACCATGTACATTGAGCAAACAGTAAAGAAAACTAAAGATAAAGTCAATCTCAGAAACGAAATCTTTTGGGCAGTGCCAGTGATATTGTAAGTCTGTGAGAGATGGTAAATGACTTGAAAAATTGGATGAACAGATCTTCCAATATTAATTTATGAGATAAAAAGTCATTTTGGAAAGTATTTGAAATATAGTTTATATGGAAGTGAAATGTGAGATTTTGAAATGTGTTGCTACAGTAAAAAGCTAAAGATTTAGAAGTTATATTGAATAACTAATGAAAAGATACTTAACTGAATGGAGAGGGGTTTTGGGGAGGGGGATTGTGGCACAAATTGACTGCAAGAAGCAAGAAGCAATCAGTTGGTAAAGACACATCCTGAAGCATCAAGCAGGGGGGGGGGGGGTCGAAGGAGGAGGGGGAGGGCGAAGGAGGAGGGGGAGGCAGAGAGGGGGAGGGGAGTGGATGGAGGTTGCAATAGTTATACATTGATGAAGGGGGTTGAACAGAATAGACTAGAATGAAGAGTGGTCTTGAACTACTCTTCTGACAGAAGATTTTAACAACAGAATAGCCTTTTCGTAGCATGTAGTACTTCTTTTATTTACAATCACAAGCTCTCAGTTTCTGCGTAAAACCTTAATCATCACATTAGCGCATGGATAAAATATTGTGACATGGTCAGGGAAATCCATGTTCCTAAGGTTTTAAATGTACTCACTTTTAAGTCAATAGATTCTGCAGAATGTTTTTCCATTGAGTCCCACTCCTTAAAAGGCCTGCAAAACACTCATCTACTGCTGTTGCAGCCTCATCATTTGATTCAAAACATTGTCCAACTACAAACTTTGAACACAAGGGAACAAATGTAAATCAGATAGTGTCAAACCTTATGGATAAAGTGAGTGTTCAAACAATTTGTACTTCTTAACTCCACAGTCAGAGCATGTATGTGGACACTGTTACTGTGCAAGAAAAAGAACCCCCCCCCCCCAAACACACACACACACACACACACTGTTGTTAGTTGTTGTCATTAAGTGGTGGATCAGTGTCTCATTCACAGTAATAAATTTTGTGCACTAAGTCATTAGATTCTCTATTAAAGAGTCCAAATATTTTTGAGGAATTCATTTTTGCATTTACTCCTGGTCTACTTTGACTCCGCAATACATCTTGGACATATCCCCCTGATGGTAAATTCGTTCTGTAAATATGTTTCTTCTTCCATAAGGAGTTCACGATACAGTTTGTTATTCGTGTGTTCTGCAAGAGTTGCCCTACCAGACACTTTTCACACCTGTGTATCATGCACTGGTAGGAACTGATGTCACACACTAGCAGCTTCATTGCGCCTTTGTAATCCAGACCAGAATCCTTTATAGCAGCAAACATCAGCTTAGCATTTTGTGTGTGCCCATTGCACTTACAGGCACAACCCATTTTGGCCGAAGACTGAAAGAAGATGATAAACCTACTTTGGTATTGGGATACTTTTCCTTGAATTCTACATATGGTTCTGATATGTTGCATAGCAACAGTCTTTTTTGCATCTGTACACGTACATTTCCCATTTTCACCATTACATAGTCTTTTTTCCAGGCATTATTTGTCTGTAGTCATTATCTACATAAAACTCCGACACTAGTACCTTTATTTCTGAACTTAATTGCTTACCCTGAGCATGATGAAGTTGTGGAAGCACTCCTTGGGTTGCTTTTATTTTACTAGCTTGCTTTGCCATATATGTAGAAACATTGAATTCCTTTGCAGTGTAGTCAATAGACCAGCTGGAAACCCTTCGTCACTGTCATGTAAATTATCAGAGTATTCTTCATTTTTTAGCAGTGTAACACAACTGGAACATAACTTTTGTCCTATTTTCAAGTTAAGTCCCATGCACTGATTCACTTTCAATACTGATTTTATATCAATTTCTCTGAGGCTACACTTCACTATCTTCTTATGAATCCAAAATGGATCAAAACAACTTCTTTGTAGGAAAGAATACTTAACCAGAAACACTTTCATGTGATTTTAACAAACACTAAAGTTACTTCTTGTGCCCACAGGGTGTATCCCGGATCTCTGTAGCAACAAATCTTGGTCCGATTCATCAAGATCATACAGTACAGAGCAAATGCCACATTTTGTTCCATATGTTGTTTTATGACATTCAGATACTTGTGCACTACTAATACTGCAACTTGTTTGAACAAAAGCACCACTAGTACACTCTTCTGCCTCCATACTGACTTTCCACAACAGTACTGACCAGTCTGAACTAGAATCTTAAAAACATGAGTAACCTGTAATCGTTGCTTGTTTCCTTTGTTGTTCCTGCCTAACAATAACTCATTCTGTCCCTGAAAACTACCATTGTTTAACTTTCTGTTGCCTAATGGTTCCCAACAATTGCAGCAGCTTTATCTGAAACAAGCTGTCTGCATCATCACTATTACTTTCTAAATCGTGTTAAAAGAAACGTAACCGAATACATCTCTGTCGACTTTTACTGTAGACAAATGTCTTGCAATAACATGCTGAAATTTTGAGATATATATATCATTATGGCCTACTTATGCAGTGTGTGAAATTTGGCTTGGATACCACTTGTCCCTTTTGTGCTAACACTCTTCAAAAATCCATGTTTTTTGGGTAATTTTTCAAATTTTTGATTTTCATCTGCATGTAATTCAGTTTTTGTGACTGATATGGGCTTGATGAGTTCTGTGGGTGTTTAGGTCACATTAAGCTTACCACAAAAAACTTATATCCTTTTTGAGTGCATTATATTTGGCATAAAGGGCATCTACAATATGTACCTTTTAACGTATTACATTTTTTAAATCACAATTTGGAATTTTTTATTTTCCCTCAGAAATATGTTGTTGGTGTTTTGACTCATGAAGTGTGTTCTCTAAATGGATGTTACTGGGTTGCGTAAAAATTTCACTGGACTGTGTGGAATAGTTCCTAAGTTATTAAGACCTGAAGTTGGGTCTGAAGATATATTGCCAGATGCGGGTTGCAATTTCCGGGTCACGCCACCTTCTTTCAGAAGTCATAATTCTGTAACTAATTGGCAAGGGAAACTACTACTTTGTACATGAGTGTTCCACACATGGTAGAATTAGTGTACTGAATTTCAGTCAAATCTGAGACTATGAGCTGGAGCCCCTGGTTGAACTGACTTGGAATGATCCAACTGCCATCCACTCCACACCTGCTGATGCTGGAGCCCATCACCAACCATTTGCTAGATGACGGCTAGCTATCCTGACCATACCTACAGCTACCAGGGGTGTTATGTCATCAAAAAAATTTGCTTCATCGGTTATTTGTGTGTTCATTATTTATTTCCATTGGTCACTGTCATTACAACCATATTTTTTTACACACCCCTTTACAGCTACATACACATTCCACAAGTCTCCGCACAGCATATGGTGGAGTAAACTATGCACCACTGATAGTCATTCTCTTTCCTGTTCCGCTCGCATACACAACAAGAGAGAAATGATACCCCATATGCACCTATATGAGCCCTAATCTCAATTATTTTGTCCTTACTGTACCTGCACAAGATGAATGTTAGAGACCGTAGAACTATCCTGCAGTCACAAATGGAGATTCTCTGATCTTCCTTAATCTTGATTTGCAAAACACTGTCTTGTTTCCTTCAAGGACTTCCACCTAAGCTCCAAAAGTGTATCTTCATAACAACTCTCTCACACATCAAACTGACTGGTACTGAAACCATTCAAGAGACGTTCTTGTCACAGTTGTTATGCTATGTACCATACTGTTCGTTCTTCTACAGCATGTCATGCACAGAAACAACGCATGCTTTTGAAGACCAAGGAGGGTAATAGATGGCAGTCCGAAGGTCAAAATAATATGGATTCTATCAAACTGTTACAGTACTTGTCCACCAGGAATTGTGAGGTAATTCACGAAACCATTTTCATCCCCAGACAAAATGACACTACAGATCAGTTCAAAATACAGAAGTTCCCTCTAAATTGACAAAAATGACATCAGGTACATAAGACAGTGTGTGATGAAGTTTTGTGGAAATCAACGTCTTTTATTTCTTTACATCTATCACTTTAACTTTTTCTTATCTTTTCGAAAGCAATATTTATGTCTTAACTCGAGATTTATATTTATAAATTCACACAGTTTTATGTATGTGTAACAGTGAGCAAGACACACAAAACATTGTACTGTTACACAAAATAATATTCCTTAGATACAAACAATAGCTTTTAAAATAATTCTGTAATGACATCACCTGTTATCATTGCTGTGTGTTGGAAACTTAGGAAAGAAGGCACATAACATTGCAGCAACAGCTGAAGGTGAAGTGCTGAGAGTGTATCTACCACCACCCAAAAACAATAGTCCAAGGGCCATATGTGTTGCAAGGTGTGATCCATAAGTTACGACACTGTTTGCTGGACCAACACGTGACCGTAAATGTCTTACAAGTCTCAACACATCCAAGTCTCCAGTTCCTGCCATCACCTATAACATACCAATTGCATCATATTTTACACCAACTACAAATATTTAGTGTAACATAGAATTAGTATTTTTCCTTAGTACATTCTCATGTATCTTCATGGATAAGTTGGATGCTGGCAAACATTTGAAACTTATTTTCCTTAAAATTTTAATTTAGTAAAATGTACACTCTCTCACTGGACTTGGGTTAATCATACACATTCATTCAAACTAAACAGTACCATTCACTTGTACACTAGGCAGCAAAATGATTTTTCACATGCATAACATTTTACCAATAATTTACAGAAAGGTGTTAAGTATTCAGCATGTTCTATTTTTACTGCACATTCTGTTCGCATAATTGGTACATACAGGGTGTCCATGAAGTCATACTACTATTTAAAAAAAAAAAAAAAAAAAGGCGACGGACCAGGGGAAGGCGCAATGTGTCATCTGGTATCCAGAATCCGAATCTGCGACATAGTACTGCTGAATTATAAAAGCCTGTGTGGGAGGGCACCACTGGCAAAAATAAGCATAAGAGGTGCTTCAAAAACTTTAAGAGACAAGCAGTGTCAAAAGCCTTCCTCGAAGTGGACGTTACCCTGTATCTCAAACATACATCCATAGTGTTCAAACTTGATTTCAACACAGCTCTGAGAGTCCAATTTGTTATGCATCACACAAACTGTAGGAAGTAAGATCAAGTATTACATATGTGGTTACACTTATATGCAAACAAAGTGCAAATGATCCAAGCATTGCGGCCAATCAGTGCCGTCATTCGCGTGCTTCACTCTGGCCTCTATAGACGCCAACAATGACAACTGAAAAGTTTCCTGTTTCCAGATAAAGCAACTTTCCATATTTCTGGACACATAAATTGTCACATTATGACATTGGGCTCCAAAAACACACACAACATATATGAACACATCCAAAAATAGCCCGAAGTTACTGCTTGGTGTGACCCTATGCATAAAAGGGTGATAGGCTCAAGTTTTATTCACAGAGAACACCATAACAGGAAATGTTTACCTGGACATTTTCAAACAGTTCCAGCTACCACAAATCGAAGAGCTGCTGCGTCATTTAATGACAAAATAATATATAATGCAGAGAATAAAAGCAAAGCAGTCTGGGATGTTATAAAAAAGGAAACGGGGAGAGGCAAACAAACGCAGAATAACATACTGCTAAGGGAGGGGGATAAGGTAATAAATGATCCACAACACTTAGCAAACTATGTAAACGAGCATTTTTCAAGTATTGCAGAGAAGTTACAGCAAAAATTCCCCAAAACAAATATAACACCTGCAAAAATTGTTGCACTAGATACAATGATGTTACTTCCAACCACAGAGAATGAAGTCAATAAAACTGTTCAAAAGCTAAAAAATAAAAAGTCAGAAGGCTTAGATGATGTACCAATGTGTGTACTGAAACAATGCATAGGGATTATACAAGGCCCATTAACAAATATAATAAATGAATCCTTCACATCAGGGACATTTCCAGAGCAGCTAAAACAGGCAAGAGTTGTACCTTTGCTTAAGAAAGGTAATGCAGAAGACATAGAAAATTACCGGCCCATTTCCCTGCTGTCAGCATTCTCAAAAATAATAGAAGCAATTATGAAAGACACATTAATGAATTATCTGAATAAATACAATCTTTTAAGCAAATCACAGTTTGGTTTTCGAAGTGGCAAAAATACGGAGTCAGCCATAGTAGAATTCACAAAAGTTGTACTTAATGCTCTTGATAAAGATGAGTGTGTCACAGGCATATTTTTGGATCTTTCTAAGGCTTTTGATACAGTCGACCACAAGATTCTATTAAATAAATTAGAAGCATTAGGAATAAGAGGGGTAGCTAATGACTGGTTTCGATCATACCTAACAGATAGGGTACAAAGAGTAGAGATAACACATACTTCAAATAGATCTAAACATTTAGTAAAATACTTATCAGAACCAAAACATATTAATATAGGGGTTCCACAAGGTAGCATATTAGGACCAATACTATTCCTGATATACATCAATGACTTTCCCAGTAGTGTTACTCATGGTGAGAAAATTCTCTTCGCTGATGACAGCAATATTATAGTCACTGAGAGAACAAGAGAACTCCTTACCGAGAAAGCAAATGAAACTCTCAAGGAAGTTACGATTGGTCAATAAGCAACAAATTGACATTAAACATAAAGAAAACTAATGCCATGAACTTCAGTTTGAAGAGGAAAAATGACAATGTTAAATTAAATGTAGATGGCACCTCTATAGACTGTGTAACAAATGCAAAATTTCTAGGAAGGAATATTGACTCTCAGCTGAAGTGGTGCGAACACACAAAGGTACTTGCAAACAGAATGTCATCAGCATGTTATGCCCTTAGAATTCTATCATCTGTGTGTAACATGCAGTGTGTTTTAGTTACATATTATTCATATGTACACTCAATTCTTAGCTATGGCATTCTTTTTTGGGGAACAAATCCACAAAATATGAACACAATTTTCAAACTCCAGAAAAGAGCCATAAGAATAATAACCAGAAATAGTAGTCGAGCTCATTGTAAAGATCTGTTCAAAACACTGGGAATTTTAACTGCTCCATGTGAACACATTTACCAGTCAGTTGTACACATCAAAAGTAACATTGGCAATTACTGCACAAACAGCTCTGTCCATGACCATGCAACAAGAGATAGACTCAACTTACATTTACCAAGAAAAAATAAACATAAAACTCAAAACAGCATTTTCTACCAAGGAATAAAACTGTACAATAAATTACCAAAAGAGATTAAAGAAATTTCAAAAATACACTTATTTAAGAAGGCAGCTAAAAAGTACCTGTTATGCAATACATTTTATACATTGAAGGATTACTTAGATAAAGCAGAGTAGGGGTTTGATAAAAAAAAATGTTATACAAACAAATAATAATAATAATGATGATTATAAAACATCCAATATTCCACATAACACCTTCACTTTATTATTTTTCTTCTTTTTTCCTTTCTAGAGACACTCTCCCCTCAAGCTATGCATAGCACAATACTAACACCTCTTCCTCTTTCTGAGCTCAACATCTCACTCATTATGAAGGGATGCTGACTCAGTTTTTCAGGATAGCAAATGGGAACTTGCAGTACAGAAAATGGCCCAAGGATCACCTGTGTGTGTGTGTGTGTGTGTGTGTGTGTGTGTGTATGTAGTGAGTGAAGTGTTATGAAACAATGTGTGTATAGTGTGTGCAGTGACTGATAGTGAAATATGAGTGAATAGTGTGGCATTACATTATTTAATGAGTTATTTGTAAATAAATTATTGTATACCAGGAGTAAAATCTAATGATTGTCTCTAACTAGAAGTCTGTAAATATATGTGTATACGAATTAGCTTATTGTAAATTGATCTAAGCTTGTAAATACTTTGACATGTCCTATATCCTTGTAAAAAGAGATCTACGGATGAATAAAACTACTACTACTACTACTACTACTACATGTCCTTGCCTGTCGTGTCAACCACTGCTGCCATCTACTTCTCAAGATTGCTTTGCCAGCTCCCTCTGACGAGAAGAGGAGTACTGTGTCCTCGGCTGTCGCCTCCATCGCGGCTGACATTTACACCTCGAGATGGCTTTGCCACCTCTCTCGAACGGGAAGTATGTCACCTCCACCATGGTCACTTCCTCTGAAGGGAAGATGAATGCTGTGTACCTCGGGTGCCTAATGTCCTGGCACACCACCACGCAGCAATGTCTTGTGGGTTGCCATCAAGGCAGGTTCCTGCAGCCGACACTGTTCGATTTCACTGCACCATCTGCTGCGATATGGAGGTCACCATGATCACTGGACAGCCAGCACTATTTTGCATCCACGAGGCCATGTGATGCCAGCTATTTCCGGGTAGCCCTACACCAAGGGGCCTATACAGGACTGCCACCAGCAGCTCTCCAAAGTGTGTGCCGCAGAGTGTGCCGCCAAGTAAACAAGAAGTCGCCGATACAGCAATACCAGATGAAGACAACACAAGTGCATCATCGATTGGGACCACAACCAATTGTGACCTTGGAGAGTTACGAATGGTGACAGACTGTGTGCTTTCTCTCTGCATCTTCATAGAATTGTTACCAAAGAGTAACAGTTATTCTCAGTTGATCAGAATGATCTCTTTTATTCTTTGTATAGATTTTCTGTTGTTCATGTTTTCCTGTTGCTTCCTTAAGAAATAAATTCTGTAGTTCCACGCTACCTGGGAACTGTTTTCTTTCTGCATGCAACATCCCACAACTTGTCACATCAGCTGCAGCTGTCCATCAACTTCCAATGTGATGGTGTACCTCGACATTAGAGTTTGATTGTGTGCTGAATGACACATTTCCTGAGATGTGGATGCGCCACGATGCCCCCTTCGCATAGCCTCCATGTCTCCCATTCTCACAGCATTGGACTTCTCTTTATGCGGTTCCATTAAGGTTCACATGTTCAAAACACCAGTCAGTGATACTACAACACTTCATGCACAAGTCAATGAAGAAAACAAAGCTTTTGATAATGTAATGCTGACTCTTTCATGGACAGAAGTCTGATCTCTCCCATGATGTTCTATGAGAGATGAGCTGGGCACTCAGTGAAATTCTGGCATAACAGATCTAAAACTCTGAGAACTGCTAAACATTTTACAACAAACCACAATACTCTGTGTCTAATAGTTTACAAGTTATGTTCTCTCGAAATGATTGTGGCACTTTATGGTCACCCTGTATAGTTATTTTGTCTTCATTTAGTAGCATGAACATTAATTTTGTCAATCTACACCTAACCTAGGTTCACATCCAGTCCATATCCAACCAGTCACTTATCAACCACACTTCCAATCCATCTTTGCCACTCCTTTCATACCAAACACTTCCAACTTTACAAAGCAGGCTTCCGAGGCCATCAAATTAGTTCAAAATCAAATATTTAACACATATATCAGTAACCCCTCCTGGGTTTCCTTCTCTTCCAACTACCCCATAAAACTTTATCAAAAACAAATATCCAGCCCTTTCAACAAACATACCTTGTTATGAACTTTTGTGAATGATACACTTTGGCATAGGTTTTTTGCATATTGACATTGAACTTTGCTTCAGATGTTTTAAGTTTGAATCTGTAGAAGGAAAAATAATGTAACAAACAAAAAATCATTATGTGATCTAGACACCATTATTTGCAACAAGAAAGCTTCCATTTCCAAGAAAGTCAGAAGCACCACCATCACCCAGTATCACAATGGCCTCAAATATCTCAGTAGTCCATTTTGCCAGAACTTCTGAAATCAGGCCTCGAAATTAGGTACCCTCTACCTGATGTCCTCCCAACATCATTCATTGCAGCCCTCTACTAACCTCCTAAATTCTGTAACATCCTGGTCGAACCTACATGTGCAACTTACTGCTGTAAAACCTGGATAATGTATCTACCCACTACTAAATTCTCCAGCTTCACCACTGGTAAATCCTCCACCATCAAAGGAGAAGTAACATGTGAGATACTCCTGGTGTTTACAAACTAACACGTCCTGGTGTTTACAAACTAACAAGTGATTAGTGCACGACTTTCTTTTTATACAGGAATAACTACCACTGAACAGGTAAACACATAAATGGACACAGAAGAATACTTTGTCGTGAGAACATTCAGTACTCAATGTCCTACACCACAATCTGAGGCACCAGAGTGCCTTCATAACACATAAGTCATTTAGATATTCTCCCCCCTCCCCACCCCAATAGTAGTTTCCCCTGAACAGGAGTAAATTTGCTCTCTAACATATTCTTTAATTTTCATTATGCCACCCTCTTGGACTTAACCACTGTTGTACCATGCCCTCTCCCCAATTTTTCAATTAGGTAAAATTTAACAATTTCTTCACAATTATTTTCATTTCTCTCCCCCCTTTCCTTATTTAATTTAGAATCTCTCTCTCTCTCTCTCTCTTCGCCCCCCCCCCCCCCCTCGCCCTACACACACACACACACACACACACACACACACACACACACACACACACACACACACAATTTTGCTTTCAGTTATTGAGGGGGGGGGGGGGAATAGACAGCCTGTCATTTGAGAGTTGTTGAAGGTTGAATAGTATTGTAGGCCAACATGTTATAGGGATAATTCGGTACTGAGATACATAATGCGGTACTGAAATACTATAAGAGAGGTTCTGAGGTGAAATGAATTTTGAGTCTTAGACTGTGGATACAGTAGAATCAAGATTTAACTAGGATAACTGGCTAAATTCAGGTATGTGATTAAAAAGGAGATATTTTTACAACATACAATTCAGGAGGAGGGAGATTCCTCAAAGACATGCTCATTAAACAACACAGTTACAGTTCTTTTTAAGCCTGGGAACATTCGGTCTGGAAAATGGGAATAGTGATTGCAGGTCCTCAATCAGAGTGATAAAGACCAGCTGGTACAATCTACTAAGCCAAATATACAGGGCAACCTTTCTGTGCATAAGGAAACATCATCTGCAGAAAAACGGATAGTTTGTGGGTGAAAGTTCTTTTATATATAAAAGAAAAACAAGCTTCAGTGTGAATAACAGCAAGCAGTCATGCGGGAGACTTTCTGATTCATATTAATAATACGGTGCAGATATGTAAAAAAAAATGTCATATTTGCTTGATTTGATATGTCTAGGAATGAGCTCAGTGATGGGATGATGATTCCACAGTTATAACCCTCTTTCACTTTGTTTACTGATGAAACCTTTTTTTTTTTTTTTTTTTGACCGAAGTACCTCATTTCAATGAAACAGCCCCATGAAATCTTTTCTTTAATATGATTATTTTATGTTTGAATTAGTTACATTACTGTTCCTCTGGCTTGTTGTTTGTGAGCTCACAAAAAGCAGCAACAGTGTCATAAATATTGGTTTCAATGGAAAATGGTACATAGCTTTTTATTCATTTCAGCATTTATTGTGCATTATTTGGTTTTCCATATTTCAAAAAGTCACCCTGCAGATTGAAGCAGCACAGGCTGCAAACTTCATTTGAAATTTTATTGAATTTTCTCCTTGCCTTTGCAGTGGCGTTATCTGTGTCACATTTAATTTTCTTATATCTTTGGACCATTAACAAACATCCTTCTTATACAAGCTCCCTGGAGCCCTGGTAGAAGCAATAATTTTAATCACAAATAAGACCTTTTAAAATACATTTTGGGAGAGGTCAAACTAGTAACCAGATTTTAATAAAATTATAAGAATATGCATTTTCCTGCCAAGCAACAAAATGAAAAAAAAAAATTTGGTAAGTCATAATACCTTGAAAGGAAGAGAGAAATGAAGCCACTCAGAGATGATAGTATGTGTGATCAGGGTGATTAAGGGAAGGCAAGGAGGGGAAGCACAACAAAACAAGATATCTACATTGATATACATAATCCGCAAGCCACTTTACGGTGCGTGCAGAAGGATACCTGTACAATCCCGTTTCACTTGCAAAATTGAATGAGGGAAAAATGACTGTCAATATGCCTCTGTATGAGCCCTAATTTCTCTTATCATATCTTATCTTCTTGGTTGTTAGGCAACAGAAAATTGGCGACAGTAGAATCGTTCTGCAGTCAATTTGAAATTTTTTTCCAATTGTGTTCCTCGAAAAGAATGTCACCTTTTCTCCAGGGATTATAATATGAGATTCCAAAGCATCTCTGTAGTACTTGCATGTTGTTCAAACCTACCAGTAACAAATCTAGCAGCGTGCCTCTGAATCGCTTCAATGTCTACCTTTAGTCCGATATGGTGTGGTTTCAAAAACTCACAGTATTCAAGAATGGGTTGCACTAGTATCCTATAATATGTCTCCTTTAGAGATGAACCACTCTTTTTAAAATTTTCCAAATAAAATGGAGTCAATCATTCACCTTCCTACTACAGTCCTTACAAGCTCATTCCATTTCATATCCATTTGAAACTTTATGTCAAGATACAAGGGTGAATCAAATGAAAATCTGAAATATTTTTTTAAAATATTGTTTACTGTGCAGAAGTGGCACAAAGCTGTATTCCTTTTCAACATAATCACCCCCACGCTCAATGCAAGTCCTCCAGTGCTTAAAAAGTGCATAAATTCCTTTAGAATAAAATTCTTTTGGTAGTCCATGCAACCACTCATGCACCGTGTGGCATACCTCTTCATCAGAACGGAACTTCTTTCCTCCCATTGCATCTTTGAGTGGTCCAAACATATGGAAATCACTTGGGGGCAAGATCTGGTGGGTATGGTGGATGAGGAAGACACTCAAAATGCAGGTCTGTGATTGTTGCAACTGTTGTACGGGCAGTGTGGGGTCTTGCATTGTCATGTTGCAAAAGGACACCTGCTGACAGCAATCCACATTGCTTTGATTTTATTGCAGACCGCAGATGATTTTTTAGTTGATCTATGTATGGTGCACTAGTGACATTCGTCCCTCTAGGCAGGTAATGCTCCAAAATGACAACTTTTTCATCCCAAAAGAGTGTCAGCATAACCTTCCGTGCTGATGGTTCTGTTCGAAACTTCTTTGGCTTTGGTGATGAGGAGTGGCGCATTTCCTTGCTCGCTCTCTTCATTTCCGGTTGGTGGAAGTGAACCCAGGTTTCGTCCCCAGTAATGATTCTTGCAAGGAAGCCATCAACTTCTCGTTCAAAGTGCCGAAGTAGTTCTTCACAAGCATCAACATGTCGTTCTCTCATTTCAGGAGTCAGCTGCCATGGCACCCATCTTGCAGACACTTTGTGAAACTGGAGCACATCATGCACAATGTGGTGTGCTGACCCATGACTAATCTGTAAACACGCTGCAATGTCATTCAGTGTCAACTGGCAGCTTTCCTTCACTATGGCTTCAACTGCTGCAATGTTCTGTGGAGTCGCAACTCGTTGTGCCTGACCTGGACGAGGAGCATCTTCCACTGAAGTCACAGCATTTGCGAACTCCCTACTTCATTTGTACACTTTCTGATGCGACAAACATGCATTATCGTACTGAACCTTCATTCGTCGATGAATTTCAATAGGTTTCACACCTTCTCTACTCAAAAACCAAATAACAGAACACTGTTCTTCCCTGTGGCAAGTCGCAAGTGGGGCGACCATCTTTATACTGATACTGTGACGGTATGTGTGCATCTGCACTATGCTGCCACCTACAGGCCATTCTGCACGCTGTTTGTAGCACGCTTACCAACTTACAGGATAACGGCACGAAATTTCGATTTGTTATTAGAAATTTAAGGTTTTCATTTTACTCACCCTCGTATTTAATCAAGGTGACTGTGTCAAGCAGCACACTACTAACGCTGTATTCAAACATTACAGGATTGTGTTTAAATTAAAAGGAAGGTCTGTGTTGGCCATAATATTGATGTTTTAGTGATAGCAGAATTGATTTTCGATCACATGTTGATCATCTTCAGTGCTGTACAAATTAAACTCAGGAACTGGTATCAAGTTATCAATAACCAAAACTGAGAAGCGATCTCAGTTTTGGTTAGTGATAACTTGATACCAGTGTCTGAGTTTAATTTGTACAGCACTGAAGATGATCACCATGTGATCAAAAATTGATTCTGCTATTTAAAAAAGAAAAAGAAAAAGGAAAAGAAAAAAAAAAACACATGCTTTCCACAAGAATTCCACTATGTGAGTAGCTGCTTCCTTTACGTAGTGCACAACTGACCCATCAAAGGGAGTCCCACAAATCCTCACTCAATAACGCAAGGCACGAAATTCCCAGCCAACACCATTAATGAAGCTTTTGTTACATAACCTTCACTTGGCTCCAAACTGAAGGACCCCTATGAACTCTGGGAATGATGCTGCAAATTTCGAGCTCTGCTTGCGCCTGGTCACAATGCCAGCAGCCTTCACCATTTCCACTACCCACTGAATGAACGTCAGATTTAGTGGTAAAATGGCCCAATGGGTGAAATGTCAAAAACTGAACACAGAAAGTATGAAAACAGGAAGAATGTGTACTGAACTGTGAAAAAAAAAAAGCAAAATAGAAATGGTGAATGGTCCAAGCTCAAGGTGTGCAACATCGAGCAAATTCCAAGAACCACATCGTGGTTGTGTAGTCATGGGGCTGGACAAGAAAGTGAGAGATCTGTGTTAAAATCTCCCTCATAACCCCCTTTTTTTCCCCACAAAATTATGAACTTCTGTCTGGTCATTGATGTGTTTGTTCTCACTCTGCATCCTGTAGAATATGAATCATGTGGCAAGAATACATTACCAGAGCAGGTAAATGTGACAAATAGTGAGAGCCGGGGAGATGCCACATAAACTTCTAACAGAAATGAAAATGACAAAAAATGTGTGTGAACTACGTTACAACAAAGAAACTGAAGAGTCAAAACTTCCAAAACAGAAAGCAAGTCATAATGTGTGGTACTTGTGTAGAACAAATATAAGGTGTGTATGTATGGAGGTCCTTTCCTTACATCTCACTGTTGCAAATGGACGTTACACCATGACACAGACATAAATTTGAATACAGCAAACAGACATGTCAATGGCAGGATGGACAGTCGATAATTTTGTGGAAAAAAAATGTCAGGATGGTCAGTCGATAAATCTGCGAAAAAAAAAAAAAAAAAAAAAAAAAAAAAAAAAAAAAAAAAAAAAAAAAAAGGGGCTCGAAGGAGATCTAAACATGGATCTCCTCTTTAACAGTTCAATACTATGGCCATATAATCACAATGCTTTGGGTATTCTAGTTCGCTTGATGTTGCACATCTTGATGTTGGAGAATTCACTGTTTCATTTCTGATCTCCATTCAGTTTTTGGTGGGCTATCTACTGCGCCATTTTACCACTAAATCTGAGGGGGGTGTGATGGGGAGTTTTCCTTGCGAGTACAGCCTCAGAACCCAAGTGACAGATTATGTTGGTACCAACGCGAGCCGCAACTTGCAGACAGCTGCACCCTGCATGCCTGAGAGCCACAGACAAGGCTTCCTTTACATCTCAGATGAGGCCCCCCAGCAGCCATACGGAGTGGGCATTGGCTTTCTATTCACAAAGACTGACCCACTTTTATGTGATCTTTGAAAATCCTGGAACAACATCTTACTGTAATTGTTCAAGAATTAAAAAGAAATTGGAACTACCAGCTGATTATGATCCAGGTAAGAACTGCAGAAATGACATCATATTAGTGTGAGTGATGATAATAAGTCACTTCTTCTGACAATGTGAATGCAAAACAAATGAAAAATGTTCTTCAGGATAGAACAATAGTGAAAAAATTACATCATAAAATGGTTCCTATGTAATCTCTCTTTTACACACACCAAAATCTAGTTTCTTAGAGATACTGCCTATTTAGACAACAGGTGCACAATTTAAAACAAACACAAGTTGAGACAGGTATAAATACATACCATTGCCAGTGACAACAGCATCACATTCAGACAGGTTTCTATAGTAGACTTGCCAGCCAATTCTGCAATAGATTTTCCGGACAAGTTTGTGAACATCTTTGCATAATGAAGCAATGTTTTAAAGGCTTCATTATTTGCAGAACCAGCAAATCGTAAACCAACTGCCATGCAACCTCCAGCAACAATGTTGCAGTATGCTTGACTGTAGAGCACAAATCAAATAATTACAAACAAAATAATGATGATTATGGCATTTTAAATCATATGTATAAGTCTTTACATACAAATAGCAATATGGAAAGGACTGATTGCTAGTCTCTACAGAGAGGAGGCAGTATGTTTCAGACAGGCACAGTGAAAATGAAAGTTTTCAGACGATGGAAAAGAATGTTTTAGGAAAAAGTCCTCCTTCAAAAGTGGAAAACACACACGAGAACAACTCTCACTCAAGTTGCCACTGCCTCCGTGTGCTCACGGGGGAAGGTGTCAGGTGGGGGGGAGGGGGGGGGGCCGCGGGGGGGGGGGGGGGGAGGGGGGGGGGGGACAGCAGGGTAAGGATGGGGGAAGCTGTTAGTGCTGCCTGTGGGAGTGTGCAGGGATGTGGTGGGGACAGGACAGGGCTGCTAGATGCAGTACTGAGAGCGGGGCAGAAGTAGGAAAGAGGAAAGGACTATGTACATGAGTTGACAAGATGGAAGGCATGTGTATTACTGGAGAGGTAGGAGACATCTCGTACCCAAACAAAGATAGGTCCACCTGTGAAAGCAGCCATATGATCTACAAACTTTGCTGCAATGACTGTGCCACATCCTATGTGGATATGATAACAACAAGCTGCCTGTCCACAGCTGGACTACCAAGCTGCAGAATATGGTGTGCAGCATGATGTGCTTCACTTTTACTGTTTCATAGCCTGTGCCATCAGAATCTTCCCACCACCACAACCTTTTCCAGATTTTTTTAGTGAAAACTCTCCCTACAACATATACTTTGTTCCCATAATCCACTTGGTGTCAATCTTCACTAGTCCCTGTCATCCTCCTGTCCATCCTTTTCCCTGCTCCCAATCAAATACTACACACACACACCTTGTGTTCCACTAATACACATTCATAGTCATTTCTTCTTCTTCTCTATCCCCCCCCCCCCCCCACACACACACACACACACACACACACACACACACACACAGAGTCTCCCAATACTACGCTTATCACATTCAAGTGCCTCTTTCTGCAACCCAGTGCACCTCAATGTGATGAGTAGCAGTCTATCTTTTCCATACTGTTGTTTACATATAAACACACAAGCAAATAATCACTAATTTCATCTAGTATTGTTCCACTCTAGTAGAAGCACAATGGCAATATTACCAAAAGATAAAATAAACAAGATTGCCCACATTAGTAATTATTACTAGATGTGGTATATTAGTACACAACACCTTTTTCCCTTTGAATTGTCACAATGTGACAAGTCTTATTACAATCTAACAGCTTGGTGGCAGTGGACAGACAGTTTACGGCCATGCTCTTGTGCTCCAGTGGAAAATGAAAATGATATTAATTTCTGTACAGTAACACACACAATGATATGGAAAAATTGTGAGAAATTGAAGTAATTAATACAAATGACCACAAACTGCTCCTATTTTCAAATTGACCACAATTAACTGATCATAATCTGATAAGTACACATATTTGCAGCATCAATCTCATCTCTTTTGCCCCATCCACACCTCATACATAACATTTTCTAGTAGAATGGAAAAATACAATTGTGGTAAACTGCTGGTCCACTGTCATGGATTAGATCAATTTTGACGAAGCTTGTTACAGTGTGAGGACATAGTTCAAGTTTTAAAAAAAGCTACACATTATAACAAATAATCTCTTGGCAATGTGAGAAATTTCCTTAGTGCCAAGGTAATAAACATATTTGTATTGTTTTACAAGTGTTATTCCTTTTTCACACAGCCATGCTTGTACGTCATTTTCAAACTTAATGGCCAAAATTCATCTGTTTTTATTAGAAGTAGTTAGTGTAAATGGTGAAATACAATTACAATGCTTGTAGTACACGTAAGTAAATGCATTAGAGTGATGCTGAATTGATCACTCAGAACTTTGGTCAGTGCAACTCACAGAACATCTAAATTAAGTACAAAAATCACCCCATGCTATGGTGGTGTTCAGGTATGAAGGCAGGTGTGTGATGTGTTCTGTACAGATAGAGACAGAGATATTTTGCAGTACTATTCCACATGCCACATGCGCCAGACAGTGCCAAAACTAGTAACTGGCAATGCTGGAGTAAGAGTCATACTGCTACACTGTATCTGCTTCGTCGATCCCGAGATAAATTTACACACTCTGAAAAGTATCACTATCATTTCCTAGCATAATACTTCTTGTGTGTGTTTTATGTAGCCCATAATAAACACTACCATGGTTAAACAACCTCATCATACTATAAATGAACATGTAAATCAGCCCTTCAGTGCTAAATGCTGAAGTCATTTGACAGACAGACGCAGCTGAATGTCTGGTGCGTCATTCACCATCTGCATTCATAGATGCAGACCACTATAGCAGTGTTTGAATATATGAACTGGATCTGATTGTCAACGACAATGAGGAGAGTCATCCATGTAATATAAAAAACAAATATTTGTTTGTTCATCTTCTATACATTTCTATACCATTCATTTGATTGCAATGAAACTTCAGCAAGTTGTGGACATATGTGCAAAGGTTCTATCAGAGTAAGAGCCACCACTCACACCGACAGGATGGGGGTGAAAATGAGGTTATATGTAGGAAAATTGAGGAACATGTGAAGTAATTTCAACAAATATAAAAATATTGTGGGGGTAATGTACCCCAACCACTGCTAGAAGTGGGGACAGGGGCCAGAACGTGTGACATTTAAAAACATTAGCACCAAATCAATATTTTTTGAGTTTGCTACACTAATTGGTGACATTCGCGATGATGTTTCACCTCTCGAGTTGGGGGAAAGGGGGAGGAGTGTGCAAAAACAGTGACCTAGCAGTAAATCTCTACAGGTCTGGAGAAATTTCTACCAAAATTAACAGACACATCATTTGCTCTCAGGAAAAATTTACTGTGACAGGAAGACACCCCTAGCACCACAAGGCTGAGGTTTGGGGTGAAAATGTGTAACATAAAAGCATAACTCAGGAATGCCTGGAGATATTTTAAACAAATCTGGTTGTTGTTGTTGTGGTCTTCAGTCCTGAGACTGGTTTGATGCAGCTCTCCATGCTACTCTATCCTGTGCAAGCTTCTTCATCTCCCAGTACCTACTGCAACCTACATCCTTCTGAATCTGTTTAGTGTATTCATCTCTTGGTCTCCCTCTATGATTTTTACACTGCATGCTGCCCTCCAATACTAAATTGGTGATCCCTTTATGCCTCAGAACATGCCCTACCAACCAATCCCTTCTTCTAGCCAAGTTGTGCCACAAACTTCTCTTCTCCCCAATCCTATTCAATACCTCCTCATTAGTTATATGATCTAAAACAAATCTGGTATATAAATGAATACATATATAAATATAATAGAGGGAAACATTCCACGTGGGAAAAATATATCTAAAAACAAAGATGATGTGACTTACCAAACGAAAGGGCTGGCAGGTCGATAGACACACAAACATACACACAAAAGTCAAGCTTTCGCAACCAACGGTTGCTTCATCAGGAAAGAGGGAAGGAGAGGGAAAGGCGAAAGGATGTGGGTTTTAGGGAGAGGGTAAGGAGTCATTCCAATCCCGGGAGTGGAAAGACTTACCTTGGGGCAAAAAAGGACTAGTATACACTCCCACGCACGCACGCACACACGCACACACGCACACACACACACACACACACACACACACACACACACACACATCCATCCGCACATACACAGATACAAGCAGACATTTGTAAAGGCAAAGCGTTTGGGCAGAGATGTCAGTCGAGGCGGAAGTACAGAGGCAAAGAAGTTGTTGAAAGACAGGTGAGGTATGAGCGGCGGGAAACTTGAAATTAGCGCAGGTTGAGGCCTGGCGGATATCGAGAAGAGAGGATATACTGAAGGGCGAGTTCCCATCTCCGGAGTTCGGATAGGTTGGTGTTGGTGGGAAGTATCCAGATAACTCGGACGGTGTAACACTGTGCCAAGATGTGCTGGTCGTGCATCAAGGCGTGTTTAGCCACAGGGTGATCCTCATTACCAACAAACACTGTCTGCCTGTGTCCATTCATGCGAATGGACAGTTTGTTGCTGGTCATTCCCACATAGAAAGCATCACAGTGCAGGCAGGTCAGTTGGTAAATCACGTGGGTGCTTTCACATGTGGCTCTCCCTTTGATCGTGTACACCTTCCGGGTTACAGGACTGGAGTAGGTGGTGGTGGGAGGGTGCATAGGACAGGTTTTACACCGGGGGCGGTTGCAAGGGTAGGAGCCAGAGGGTAGGGGAGGTGGTTTGGGGATTTCATAGGGATGAACCAAGAGGTTACGAAGGTTAGGTGGACGGTGGAAAGACACTCTTGATGGAGTGGGGAGGATTTCAGGACGGATGGATCTAACTTCAGGGCAGGATTTGAAGAAGTCGTATTCCTGCTGGAGAGCCACATTCAGAGTCTGATCCAGTCCCGGAAAGTATCCTGTCACAAGTGGGGCACTTTTGTGGTTCTTCTGTGGGAGGTTCTGGGTTTGAGGGGATGAGGAAGTGGCTCTGCTTATTTGCTTCTGTACCAGGTCGAGAGGGTAGTTGCAGGATGCGAAAGCTGTTTTCAGGTTGTTGGTGTAATGGTTCAGGGATTCCGGACTGGAGCAGATTCGTTTGCCACGAAGATCTAGGCTGTAGGGAAGGGACAGTTTGATGTGGAATGGGTGGCAGTTGTCATAATGGAGGTACTGTTGCTTGTTGGTGGGTTGGATGTGGACGGACGTGTGAAGCTGGCCATTGGACAGATGGAGGTCAACATCAAGGAAAGTGGCATGGGTGAATCTGATGGAACCAAAGGAGTTGAGGTTGGAGAGGAAATTCTGGAGTTCTTCTTCACTGTGAGTCCAGATTACGAAGATGTCATCAATAAATCTGCACCAAACTTTGGGTTGGCAGGCTTGGGTAACCTATGTATGGGCATCAAAAGTGAAGTAGTTGTGGATCAGCATGAAGCTGGCTAAGGTGATGAGGAAAGAGGTTTTAGGTAGGGTGGCAGGTGATCGGTGTGAAAGGAAGGGCTCCATCACAGCGAGGCCCTGGACGTGTGGAATATTTGTGTATAAGGAAGTGGCATCAATGGTTACAAGGATGTTTTCCGGGGGTAACAGATTGGGTAAGGATTCCAGGCGTTCGAGAAATTGGTTGGTGTCTTTGATGAAGGATGGGAGACTGCATGTAATGGGTTGAAGGTTTTGATCTAGATAGGGAGAGATATGTTCTGTGGGGGCTTGGAAACCAGCTACAATGCGGCGGCCGGGATGATTGGGTTTGTGAATTTTAGGAAGAAGGTAGAAGGTAGGGGTGCAGGGTGTCGGTGGGGTCAGGAGGTTGATGGAGTCAGGTGAAAGGTTTTGTAGGGGGCCTAAGGTTCTGAGAATTCCTTGAAGCTCCGCCTGGACATCAGGAATGTGATTACCTTGGCAAACTTTGTAGGTGGTGTTGTCTGAAAGCTGACGCAGTCCCTCAGCCACATACTCCCAAGGATCAAGTACCATGGTCGTGGAACCCTAGTCTGCCAGAAGAATGACAATGGACTGGTCAGCCTTCAGATCACGGATAGCTTGGGCTTCAGCAGTGGTGATGTTGGGAGTAGGATTAAGGTTTTTCAAGAAGGATTGAGAGGCAAGGCTGGAAGTCAGAAATTCCTGGAAGGTTTGGAGAGGGTGATTTTGAGGAAGAGGAGGTGGGTCCCGCTATGACGGAGGACGGAACTGTTCCAGGCAGGGTTCAATTTGGATAGTGTCTTGGGGAGTTGGATCATTAGTAGGATTAGGATTATTTTTCTTCGTGGCAAAGTGATATTTCCAGCAGAGAGTATGATGGAAAGAAGGGTTGCAGCCAGAGATGGGAACTTTAAGTGTGAGGCCTTTGTTGGTAATGCCAAGTGTCACAATGATTTTTTTATAATGTAAAAGCTATTATCATGTTCAGAACACAAAAGCAGGAAAATAATATTAACAGAACATGGAGGACAAGAGGGGCATCTGTTCATCTGTTTAGCTCCTGCCAAATGATAATCAGAGTACTAAGGCTCTCTGACACTCAACCACACGCATGTGACGGCCTCCCTTCCCCTCCCACACACAATTGCATGCATGCATGTATGCAGTCTCATATTTAATGTTCTCCCAGCATGTCTGTCACAAACTGTAATCTGGCAATGTCCAATACCGCTATTGCTTTGGGAAAGATATATTTGTTTTCAGGATTATGACACATCAAGTCTGTGTCGCTCTAATGGTTAAATTTTTTGCATAACTGTGTTTCAGTTTATACTTTTGTGCACAAAATAAAGGAATAAAACATCACTTCAATAAATCACTTTCAGAGTCAATTCACTATCATAATGACAATACTCTGGCTAATAAAACCTGGCAAATGACACAGTCAATGACTCTGGTTTGACTGTTATAATTTACTAGTAACTTTTCCAAATCAATCTGATACAGACTGATCAGTTTCTATATTCACACCTTCTTAAATAACTTGTTCAAGGCATAAATGCACAACTTCCATCCGCTGCAATTGCAAACAGTTTTAATTCTGCAAACAAATAAGACCAACCAACAACATGTACTTCATAAAACAGCTGACAAATGTGTCATTTTAAAGTTTATTTGATCCAAGTTTTCATGTTTTTTCTTATAATTTATGACTCATAATGTAATATTTTAGTTGGTCTTAAAATTGCAAATTACAGAATGGCATTAAAAAATTGAACAACTGCCTAATGCAAATGCAAGTGGAAGAACAATAATGTATTCCGACATAGTGTATTTGCAGGAGGAGCAACTCAATTGAAATTCATATATAATGATAAGATCATAAAATATCAAACAGGAAAACTTTTGAGTCAAAACCTGGAGAGAAAAAGTTAAATAAGAAACACAATTAAAAGTATTGAGAGCTGTGAAACACAGACATGAAATGGTAACTGCAAAAATATTTCAAGACACACTTAAGTCAGCTGAAGTTTATAGTGCGATTGAAAGCTTCTCATGCCGTGTGGTTCTGTTTCACATACAGTCATCGGCACTCTATGAAAGACAGACTTTTCTTTTGTGGAAAACTGAGGTTCACTGCAAAAATTTGTGTGATTATATTTCAGAGGATCTTTAACGGAACTTTTAATATACTACTGTTCATCAATTAGCAGTAATGAACTCTGCTTAATTATACTGATCACATGTGTTCAAGGATGTTCCAACAACTGTTCCCATAACATTCTGATAAGACCCTATGTAAATTAATAATTTGACAAATTCTAATCAGTAGGTTAACTTCATGATGAAAATTTTCAGTCTGCATCAGAGTAAGCACTGAAATGAATGTTCCTGACAAATTGAAACTGGCAGACTGAAACCCCGTGCTGGATCAAGACTCAAACCCAAGACCTTTATGTTTCACAAGTAAGTGCTATACCAACTGAGCTGTACCGGAGAATTGGCTCAAAACCCAATCACACAGCTTTCCTTCTTCAGTAATGGTATGTGAAGATGTGGTATTGGCAGTAGTAAAGCCATGAGATTGGGTCATGAGTCATGCTAGGGTAGCTCAGTTGGCAGAGCACTGCCTCATGAAAGGCAAAGATCCCATGTTTGAGTCCCAGTCTGGTATACAGTTTCAATCTGCCAGGAAGTTTCATATCACCACTGAAACTGTACTGAAAGTCAAATCCAGATCTTTGTTTTCCAAAGGCCCTCGCTTCTCACAGACAAAAGTTACACATCTGAGTGGTCTTAGCACATGTCAGAGATGAAATAAACAACTATCTGCTAGTAACGGAATCAACACCTATCTGCTAGTACCTGTCTCATCTTGTCACATAGAATCTCCATGGAACATGGCCCATGAAAATAAATAAAGATCTTGGTTCAACACCGGATGCAGCATACAGTTTTTATCCACAAACTGTGCACTTTATGCAGCAACAGTGGGATCTTCTTACCCCACCTATCCTTAGCCTGTAGCTAAACCATTCTCCATGATAACACTTCTCCCATGTGTGCTAGACAATGAAGGCATCTGTGCTGTCTAGGTAAATCAGGGTACACAAACTGACTGAACTAATATTTTAAGTCAGCCTGTGAAGTGTACCAGATTTGTTCAGATGATATGAGTGGTGCCAACAAAAGACAAAGCTCTGAGTTTGAATCTGATTTGGAGCACAATTATCTGTCAGCAACATTCAGATGGTCTCCATATCTAACAGGAAAATTAAAGTTACAACAAATTTCATGGGAGCAATTGTTTTGGCAACTCAGCTGGATTCTCTTAATAGATCAAACAGATAGAGAAAGAAGACTTTCAGCACACTAAATGGTGTTTCTTCTTTGAAACATGGCATAACTTTGACTCTGTCAGAACTAAAAAAAGAGGTAGCAAAGAACATTATCTTTTGTAATGAAGGTTTCCATTATTATCACATTTTCTTTCTCTAACATGCTAGCCTATCACATCTCCCTATATCTAGGGTTTTGTGTTACTTCCTAACTCAATTCCTAGATAATATCCATCATATTCGAAATTAAAAATGTAGAATATCGCACACTGAAATTCATCATATGTAACACCTTTTTAGTGTTTGTGTTTGTGTTTAACTGATACTCCTTAGTGAATGAAAACTAATTACATGCAAAATGTTAGAATTTAAAGTGAGTGGTACCCTTTCACTTGGATAAAACACTAGTACAATGAAAGATATATATTGTAAAAATTATAAAAGAAGCAAATTCTATATGGCAAAAACAGTGGAAATTATCATTAATTCACGCCATCATCATCCTGGACAGTTTCCAGCCTCTGGCCAGGTCTGTTCGGAACATAAGCCTCTCCATTGTCTTCTGTCTTGCCACCATCTCTCCGTCTTCACCTTGGTCCAGTCTTCTCCTTTCTTCTGGACACATTCTTCCACTCCTTTCAGCCATCTGTCTCTCAGTCTTCCTCTTGGTCTCTTTCCTTCCAGTTTCATCTCGTGTATCCTCCTGGGTATCCTCTCCTCCATTAACTTAACATGCCCATACCATATCAGCCTTGATTTTTCTACCTCCTCTAGTAATGGTTCCACCTTCAATTCTTAACCTGTCTATCTTTGTCACCCCTACTCATCTCACTAGCTTGTACTTCACTTTTCTCTCTTCCTTTCATAACATAGGTTTCGGATGCTTATGTCAGGAACGGGATAGTGTGACCGGTATATAACCTTTATACTGATACATCTTTGCTCTGTATCAGGTTTCTGACACTCTTCCGAAATGCTTCTACTTTTCTCCCCTGCTCATTTATTTCTCCGCCATTTTTTTTTTATCTTCCTGTATCAGGCTATCTAAGTACTTGAAACTCTCCTCTCTCCTCAATCGTTCACGACCAACTGTTATTCCAGTCGTTCCTCTCTCTCCTTCATTCTTGTTGTGATAATCATCTCACTCTTACTTATACTAAATTTCATCCCATATTCTCGTACTGTTTGTTCCCATAAGTCCAACTGCTCTTGTACTTCCTCCTCCTCCTCCTCCTCCTACTACTTATTCCTCCAAATAATCAGATCAGCTACAAAAACCATAGCTTTCATCTTTCCTTCACCATTTACTTGTGCTGCTGTACTCATTATATCATTCATCACTACAATGAAGAGTAATGGTTAAAGTGCACTTCCCTGACTCAAGCCATTCTTCTGTTCGATCAACTAATTCAGGTAATCGATTGAATGTTATTTCTGTAAATATGTACATGACGCAAGAAAGATAGATACAAGACACAGGAAAAATAAATACAACTTCTGAATGAAATTCTGGAACCAATCATCAAACAGTGCTTAAACTATTTCTTTCATATCCATCAGGTCTAATGGCAACAAATAGACCTTACGCCTTCGAGGATGTCCATATTAAAATGGGTATCAGTGACCATGATGCGTTTATGGCAACAATAATTACCAAAGTACACAGGACACCTAAAACAAGCAGAAAGTTATACAGGGTGTGATTCATAAGTTTCAAGCCTTAACTCAGACCTAGAAATTTACTGGACATTTAAGTACAGTGGACTACAATTCTTCAAAACATGATCCTTCAGCATCAACACAGCGCTGCCAGCACATATGCCACTGTTCAGAGCCCTTCTGGAAGGCCTCGGGTGTCATGCTGTCATGGGCTCTCATCGAAGCCTGCTGGATGGCGTTGATGGAGTCAAATTGCTTTCCTTTTAGGTGTGTCTTAATTCAGGGGAAGAGGAAAAAGTCACTTGGAGCCAAGTTGGGGCTGTAGGGTGGCTGCGGCAGTGTTGTCACGTTCAACTTGAGCAAAACTTCGGCGGCAGCGTGCGGCGTGTGAGCGGGCACGTTGTCGTGGTGGACGATCCAATTGCCCTTGATCTCCAGGCGGATGTGGCGAACTCGATCCCTCAAGTGGCGGAGCACTCCAGTCTGTGACAGTCTGTCCACAAGCAACAAACTCCTTGTGAATCACTCCTTTACCATAAAAAAAAATAAAACAATTAGCATGCACTTCACACACGACTTGCTCATGCGAGCTTTCTTGGGCTTTGGCGAGGAAGCAGTGCCATTCTGAGCATTGACACTTCGACTCAGGATTGTACTTGTAGACCCAGGTCTCATCACCAGTAACCACTCTCTCAAGAAGGTCGGATCAACATTCAACCTTTGGAGCATTTCCTGCCAAACAGTCATGTGCCGTTTCTTCTGATCCACTGACAAAACTTTTGGCACCAGTTTGGCACACACTTTTCGCATCATCGAATTCTCCATCACAATCCTCCACACCATACTCTGAGTCGCAGTACATCGGCAATTAATCTAGTACTAAGACAACGGTCATTGTTTAAAAGTCAGCTATATGATGACCTCCCAGAGTAGTCATCATCTTCAACATTCATGTGGCCATCTTTGAAACGTTTGTGCCACATGAAAACCATTGCACAGGTTATGGCTTTTTCCTTACAGCCTCTTGAATCATACCAGGAGTCTCCGTGGCGGTTTTGTTCAGTCGCATGCAAAACTTAATCGTATAATGCTGCTCCAAGTGCTCCTCCATTTTCGCCTATCCCACTTTTCGACCAAGATTAATAACATGCACTCACACTGCAAGCGATGCACACTCTCCAGGGTTCTGGAGACAACTGCTGCAGCGTCAGTTCGTTCCCTGAGACCCCCCCACTACTTCCCCCAACCAGCGGAACTGGTCCGCGCGTGCTCCCCTACTCAGAAATGAATCAGTCTTGAAACTTCTGAATCACACCTTGTGTATGTTCAGTAAACTAGACAAAAAATCAGTAGTCATATCTTAATGAGAACTTGGAACGTGAAGAGAACAATTTACTAATTAGTGCATCATGTGATGCTTTCATACTCAATGACAATTATCAATTACCAAGCAGTCCTGTGGCAAAGAAATGTGTCACCATTAAGAAAATCTTTTATTCATTTAGTAATAAAAGGAACTAATATTTCCACATGTTCTAGTTTGATGGAACTTTTCCCAGAACAATAAGAGAACCCACAATTACGGTTGGATGAAAGTAGTTTCATCTGGTCACGACATTAGTACTGTCTCTTCCCTCACTAACAGAGACAAGTCAACATTCACAATCGAGCTCATACACACTTGGTATGAGAAGCACGTTGATTTCACCTTTATAGCAACATGGGATATTTTAGATTGTAATCTAACCTGATACCCGCCTCTGCACAGAATATTTCTTGTCCTGTTAGTCACACACTGCATGGACTGTAACTGGGTCACTTGCAACTGCTCTTCCTCTTTGTTGCTCTTCACTTAACCCCGTGTTTTCATAATTTATTAGATGATGTTATTTTTATATCCAGCTGACCTGTCAGTGTTTAACAGCTTCTGTAGTTCAGCTTCTCAAACTTCCTGCATCACTCACTCAGTGTGCTCTCGTAGTTACATATGGACCACCAAACCTTCTCATTTACACAACAGTGAGACAAAGTGTTCAGGTATTGGCAATACAAGGGCCTTCTTAAACACACTGTGCCCAGAGTGTCATCACATGTTCTGTAGACTTCTACATTCATGAAAGGCCAGCACACTGTTCTTTAAATCATGTATTACTATGCTGCTTGTCTAAATGCTGGTGGAAGTCATGTAGTTTAGCTCCTCCCTGTGACCAAATAACAAATGTGTTGTCCAATTACAAGGGGAGATAATGATCAAAAACGGATAGTTTCAAATAGTTGCTCAAATTCCAGGTTGAGAGAAACCACATTTCCACACAAACATCACTGACTGTGCAAACGGTGGGCTCTTTCCATCGTTTGTAAAATGACTCCCTCTCAACCTAAGGTCCGACTGACTCGCCCCTCCTTTCCAACCTTACAAAACCAAACCCTCTTTCCTCCCTGCAGAAGGACCTGACAGTCCCATATCTTACACTTGTACATAAATTTATTGACTGTACTGTAGTTCCACTATCTCCAGGTAAGTACTGCCCAGTGAGTGCTAATCATTGTAATTTTACATTTTCTGCGAGTGAATTCTCCTTTTGGTATAATTAAATGTGTTTTCTACAGTAAGAAACCAGCATGTAGGGCTGACAGTCACAACAACTGACTCCTCATACAACTTTCCTTTGTACCTGAAGTAAGCAAGCATGAGGCAGTGCCGCAAGATGTACATGTATACAGCACAGTGCATATTTTAAGATATGACCTGAGCCAGATTTTAGTGGTGTGGAGCTTAAATATCCTGAAGTTATGAGAAAAGCAGTGTATGATTAAAGTCACAGATTAGAGCTATAAAACAGGGATTTTTTTCAACTTTTATTGCAAGTGCCCTCATTTTGGTATGCACTGTAATTTTTACTCACATCCATTAATATAAAAATAGAAAACTGTACCATGAGCTTTGTTTCCATTCTCAAACTCCTCCCCCATTTGCTTATCACTGCAATGACACAAAACCTGTTCATTGTGTTACAAAGCAGCAGTTTCTGAATCCTTGCAGGCATTAAAATTAAAATGAGATAGAATAGCTGACCTTCAGTTGTGATGACAAAGGGAATTTGAGCTTATCGCTTATCTCTCATCTTCATAACAGGTGGGCTCCTCTCATCCTGGGGAATTTCCCACTGTTACTTTATAACCTCTTTCCTCCATGAACTAATAGTTCCAAAAACTATTATAAGTTTTTTTTTACTTTTACATGTGTTAATAGGCAGTGCTGGAATTTTGCCTGCTAAAGGTAAATACTGTCAAAAATACTGTATCTTTGTAATTATATATTGTAGAATTTAATATTGGATGTTTCCTGTGCAGCAGAAACTCAAGAGACCTTTAGCCACAAATCATATGCACATAATTATTCTAACATTTATTAATTCCAAGAGAGCTCTGGACTACCATGACATGGTAGGAAGGAACTTATAATGCCTATGATATTCTACAGTAAATATCAGGATACAGGCAACAAAACTAAAGGAAAGTATTTTACAGTTCCACATCACATCGACACCGAGGTTGTCAGAGACAAAGCACTGCCGGAGATGGCCTAGGATGAAGAAGGATGCTGGCGATTGTGTTGTCGCACAAATCATTCTATATTTGCTTGATGTGATTTAGGAATAGCAATACTGAAGGTTACATTTACTGAAACCGCAGTCTATACTTAATGTAATGTCCATCAATGCCACTAAAACAATCAAACTCTAGAAGATGATATACTTACTTCATTGTTTCATAATCAATATTCTGAGGTAGAATTCTTGGTGGTTTTACTAAACAACATGGACGAATACTCTCAGGAACATTTGATTCCACCCATTCTACAGTAGGCAGTATTGAATCCCACAATATAAGTGACCGAGACACAATTCTAAGTAATAGGAAATCTGGGCGCACAAAATCAAGGAGGTACTGTGTATCTGGAGCTTTCATCCAATCTGCAACTGCCCTGAAATTAAACACAAATACATAAGCCTTGGTTTGCGAGTATATATTTTTTTTAGAAAAATATTTGTTCTCCACAGACCTGTTTCCAGTGTTGAAAAACATCATTCCCAAAGCTAAGGTGGCACCTGGACTTGTGACATCAATGTTAACAGCATCGCCTTCACGAATCTGGTAACTTGGAGATTTATACTTTTCTTTTTGGGAGCCTAAATCAAGCACACTGATTTTTGTTAGTAGGAACACACAAAATTAGCGGTTAATATCCCAGATTGCACACCAAATTAAAGAACAGACCTGTAAGGGGCCGGCGATGTCCACCCACCATATAATGGTGTAGTCTGTCTGGTATAGCAAGGTCATTGAGGCCATCTAGTTCTTGCCCCTGGCACAGTACAACAAGCCCCAAAGCCAAGCCAGCTGCCAAAGAGTAGGACTCGCGATCATCACTATTCTCCATTTCTGGACCAGGTGGTCGTCCTGTAAAGAAGAACAAATGAGCTACCACTGGTTGGGTATTGGCCCATGATCTGGGGGTGCCACCATAGGCATGTAACTTAAGATGTCATAATGACATGAAGGTGACCTGCTCCAGGCATTCCCAAGTTTCACTTAATTTCAGGATATTGGTGCACACGTTGGTGAATGCGGAATGAAAGGGAACTGCCAGGTGGGAGAGCTGCCTGCAGATGAGTAACCTATACCAACAGTGTGGAGAATAATGTGCAACAGACAGACAATGGACTAGAAAACACACCAGAATAATGTCAAAAACATTATGGCACTGAGGCATTGTTCAAAGCAGTTGCCACAATGCTGACAGTAAGATCAAGAACAGCAAAGAGCGAAATCCAAGATGCAACCAGAGAGAGTAATCAGGTGACACACAAGGTAGCTATCCAACAATTCTAGTACAGCAAAGGTCAATCTGGCGTACCACGCACGAGCACTGAACTGACTGGTTGTGTGCTACAGTTCCCTAAATACCAGCCGGTCCACTCCTGTGGTGAGATGGTGTCCCGCTCTTAATGAGCATGCAGCACAGCCACAGTGCCATCTATCGGCTATCAAGGTCCATCTCCTCTGGTGGGCATTCAATCTCTGCAGCAATCTGATACCTGAGATTTCAGAATAAAAAATTAGAGCAGCCACATCACTGATAGCAAGTAACACTAGGCAACCAAACACACCAAATGTTAAACTTTGACCCACTCTGCTTCCTTTACCTTTTGTTCACTGTAGCAGTGAAAATGATGTGTGCATTACTTGAAAATACTGAAGGAAGAACAATATCTTATTGCAATTCCCCCAAATTTGATCTACATTGTTGTAGCTGTTTGTGGATGTGTCCTGTCAACTTATCCATTCTCCTAAGTCACGTGTCAACTTGAATAAGCTACTACGAAAATAATCAAACAACAGAAAATCCAGGATGGAATAAAGAAAACATTATGAAAAGGATAGACTGCTACTTGCCATAAATGAGACATTGGAGCTTCTGGCTGAAAAGTATTTTTCTCAAGTAGAAAACACACTCATATTCAAAAAACCACAACTCACACACACATGATCATTGTCTCTGGCTGCTGGTGCCAGACTATGGGAGGACATGATTATATGTGACCTGAATTGTCCAATGAATGGGATAATCTGCTGTAAGTGACTCATGCAGCTCTCAGATTGTGACTGGTGTCTGTAGGCAGTTGATCAAAACAATGCAGTGTGAGAATTCTGTGGATATGACTTACTTTTTGGACAATCCATACCTGACAAGGAGTCTGATGCAAACTGGTAAAGGAAATTGTAAGTGTTGAGTAAACCAAACCTAGTTAAAAATTAATCTATGGGAGATATCCAGCATCATTGTGAGGATTTCAAGAACAGGCCCCAAAAGTTCTTTGATTAATACATAATGAAGTATATCCTCTTAAAATATCTAACATGGCCATTTTCCGCATCACAACTTTGGTCATCAAAAGCAACATTTTGATAAATGCCTTTCAAAGACACAGTAAGTTACTGAGTCTATCTACGGTATCAAAAATAGTAAGTGGCAAATGCTTCCACCATGTATTCAGGTCAAAACAGATTTTGCTAATTTGACTGTTAAATGTGTAAAATTTTGTTGTTGCTAAAAAAGTTTAGCAGTATACTGTGGAAATACAACAGCAATCACAAACTGAAAGTGCTGAAGCTCACTATACTAATCATTTTTCACAATCTACATCCATAACAAGTGACTGCAGCAGATGGGTACTAGCAACAAGCAACTATAAGCGACATTCCAAGTGGATCAGTCAACAGTCGCCTATTGTCACCTTGTCATGGACGCGCTTCCATAACACTGCCTATACAGAGATTAATCAAGTAACTATGCTCATAATCACTTCTCATAGTCACAAGTAATCACTTCTGCGAACGAACAGTTTTAGTCAGATAGTGCTGAACAGCTATTTTCTTTCCAATTCAATTCAGTACATATTCACTAAGTGCCCCATCTATCCATATAATCCTCAGCATTCTTCTGTAACTCACATTTTGAAAACTTCTAGTCTCCTCCCGCCTGTGCTATCTCACTTCCATATAATGCTACACTCCAAATAAACACTTTCAGAAAAGTCTACCTAACACTTAAATTTATATTAGGTGTCAATACACATCTCATTTTCAGAAAAGCTTGTTTTAGCTATTTCCAGTCTGATTGTATGTCATCTCTACTTTAGTCATGGTCAGTAACTCAGTATCAGATTTAAATCAACTACACTCAACTAACATCCTGCTTTGATTGATATTCATATTGTAACTTCTTTCCAAGACACTATCCTTCCCATTCAACCGGTCATCCAAGAATTTTGCAATCTTTTGCTGAATCTTACTGTGTTTATTTCTTATCCCTAAACTTTAATACTCTTTCTAAATTTCTCACTGTCTACAGACAATGACAAGAGTAACAGCCTGCAACTTTATCTCAGTCCCTTCTCTATTACACCCTCCCTTTCATGTCCTTCAACTCATGCGGCTTCCGTGTGGTTTCTGTGAATTGCAGATAATCTTTCACTACCTGTATTTTATCTCTTATAAATTTGGAATTCCAATAAACATATTCTACTCAATATTGCCAAAATCTTCTCCTAAATCTAAAAATGCCATACATATAGATGTGTGTTTCTTCAATCCATCAACTAAAATAAGTTCTAGGGTTGGTGTTGTCTTGCCTGTTCCAACATTTCTTCATATACCAGTCACTTTATTCTTATATACACCATCAGAGTTAATAATTTTGTAAACTTGATTTATTAGGCTCATGGTGTGTTGACACATTTATTGGCAACTGCCCACTTTTTACAAACAATGTTTACTATCTGAACAGACAGTATACTCGTACATCAGATAGACATACTTCAGAATGTTCTGTAACAGTGCAGAGATTACTCAATGTTATGATTATATAACATGCAAACAGTAAAGTGATTTTGCAACATATACTTCTAATGCTATTGGATTATCAAATATTATTAAATAAAAAAAAACACAAACTGTGGTCGTTCTACAGTATTAATGTAATTGTTGTATTGATTTATACAGTGCCTGACTAAAAAAGTTAAGCACCTGGAAGCCATGGTCAGATGTCAGTGTAACTTCGTTAACATGTATACCGTCAGGGGATACATAAATAATTAAAATGGCAATTTTCTGTGACAGTAGAATGGTCACCAGAGTGCATTAGTGCAGTTTGCTTTTAGTGTTGTTATCAGGCCTGGTAGGGTACATATGGAGGCAAGAATAGTGTCAGATGTCAAGTAAAGGGTACGGAGATGCTCATTACTCATGCGAGGCAGCTTTATCAGCATGTGACAAAGTTTGAAAGAGGGTCTCAACTTGGCCTGACGGACAAATCATGCAAAATACAGATTTGTGGGGAATTAGGATGTGACAGTGGCCTGATATTTGACTTCATCAGAACTCCAAGCCAAGGTTCTGGCCGAATGCATTTGACCGCCACAAGTGACAATCAACATATAGTGCCCAAGCACACTGCAATTCCTTCACATCTGCATTTGCCATACAAGAAGTAGTAAGGGACTCTCTGTAACTTACTATGTCACTCCACACCATTGGCCAGAAACTAGCAGCAGCCAGAATCGGAAATTATCGTCTCATGCATAGGCTGCTGTTAATGCCACGGAGTGGTGCCAGGACTGGGAACCACAGATTGCTGACGAATGGCATTGTATTGTGCTCAGCAATGCATCGTGGTTCTGCACTATCCTGGATGAACAGCATTAGCGAGTATACGCATTTTTAGTGCATTGCATCTTGTAGCTCTAAAATATTTGGTTTAAACAATTAAAAATATTTTTTTTCTCAAAATCAACAAGTATGGAGGTGACTGGAGGTGAGGTCCCATTCTTTGATTGTTCTGGAAAAGCAAAGCCTTGCTACTTCTGGCATTATGGTGTGGAGAGCCAATGGGTACGATTTCAGGTCACAGCTGATAGCGACTAAGGGTATTCTGACAGCACAATCTACATCAGGGACATCCTACGTTGTTGTGTATTACCTCTTATATGGCAGTATTGTGGAGCCACTTTTCAACAGGACAGTGACAATGGTCATCCACACGTGGGATGTCTCCATGAACTGCCTCCATGATGTTGAAGTATTCCCACAGCCAGCACGATCCTCAGATCAGTCCTTGATACAATGTGTGTGTGTTCAGCTCAGGTGTCAACTCTGTCCCAATGCTAGTATTCAGAATATTCATTATAATAGTTGTGGGCTAGCTTGCCTCATGAGAGGATACAGTTGCCTTATGGCACCCTTCCTATCAGAAACAGTTCATGCATTCAGGACAGAAGGGTTGTAGAATCATCTTGATAAGTGGGCTCTTACTGCCAAGTTCTTTGTAAATTTGACTTAATTTTTCAATCACTACAATAACATCACATGCCCTCTCTTACATGAAGTTTCATATTGTGACCTCTTCCCATTCTCATTGTTTCACTTTTTTTGACATGCAGTACAAATGACCTCAAAACTTAATTTCAATACAGAATTTATTATACAAATAAATGAATAAGCATATTCTCATACAACACTATGACAAATTGACTTTCAAATGTCACAAAGTAAGCTCATGGTACTAGATACGTGCCAAGTTTCTGTTTTGTCATACCGTAAGGTTGGTTCAGTGCGCAGGTGTTACACTATAAATCCAAAGGAAATAGTGAATGACCAGACACCATTTGTCTGCTTTGATCCATGACATAATGGAAATGTTTAATGTAAACCACTCACTGAAAAACAAAAACGCATATTCACCATAACAATAATTATAGTTATTATTGTGACATCACATTTTTGGGCTCTGTCACCTCATAAGCAAACAATCACGTTTCAACCTAACCAGGACATTGGCATACAGTATGGACCAATCTGTCACAACAACCAAAGTTCCAGAACAAGTAAAATAGTTAATGTCAGTGTTCTGTTCTATCTCTGTTTGTGAACTGATGCAAGACCCAATCCATCCACTCCAATAGTTCAGACTGTGATTCTCTCCTGACCCGATAGCTGAGTGGTCAGTGTGACGGATTGCCATCCTACGGGCCCGGGTTCGATACCCGGCAGGGTTTGGGATTTTTCTCTGTTCAGGGACTGGGTGTTGTGTTGTCTTCATCATCATTTCATCCCCATCAGGCATACAGTTTGCCCAATGTGGCATCGAATGTAATAAGACTTGCACCAAGGCGGCCATACCAGCCCTTACTGAGGGGCCTCCCGGCCAATGACATCAAACACTCATTTCCATTTACATATGGTCTTTGATAATATTTTCCTGTCATCTTCTGATACTTTCACTTTTGGCATTGGTTTGTGTAGCTAAAAAATGTACAACAGCACAATGACTTGGATTCAATACTGAATTGTAGGTCCATGCACAATTGACTTGATAAGTCAGATCACAGGCTAGAGGGAGAAAGATTTATCACCTACAATATAACTGTGATTTTCAATGTAGCCTCCACACTGATGATTGCTTTACTTTTATATCCAAAAATCGTTATGTTCTTCGAATAAATTCAATGTGTCTCTTTCAATAAAACCAGCAAAGTACCTGATGCTTGTATATGAAGAACCGGCGTACATACTGTTTGTGAATAATAGGTGAACTTGCATTTTTCACACTGTGTGAGATCATGGGAAAAATAAATATAGGAGTGAATATATAATTCTTAGCTTTCAAACTTAATATCTTTCGGCCCTTAATGTTGAAAAGGGCCACAGTACTAAGTACTTGAACTAGTACTTCATGAGCAACAATATTCCTGTCTGATCAACAATGTATCAGGAGAACTGATTAGTTAATGACATGCAGTATTCATTAGGCTCTTTATGTAGTTAGTAACATAGGGCTTAAATGGTAAGATGATCAACACAGATTGTCATACTTTTGCATAACAAGGAACTCAACACTGTTGCAAGCATTCATTACCATACACTAACAGAGAGCACCGTGTTTCCATAACAGCATCTTTGTTGTTGTGGTCTTCAGTCCGAAGATCTGGTTTGATGCCGTTCTCTGTGCTACTCTATCCTGTACAATCCTCTTCATCTCCAAATAACTACTGCACCCTACATCCTATTCAGCCTGCTTCCTGTATTCATCTCTTGATCTCGCTCCACAATTTTTACCCCCACGCTTCCCTCAAGTACTAAACTCGTGATCCCTCTGATGTCTCAGAATGCGTCCTAACAACTGATCCCTTCTTCTAGTCAAGTGGTGCCATAAATTTCTTTTCTCCCCACTATCACCTCATTAGTTACATGATCTACCGGTCTAACCTTCAGCATTCTTCTATAGCATCACATTTCTAAAACTTCTATTCTCTTTTTGTCTAAACTGTACATTGTCCATGTTTCACTTCCATAGATGGCTACACTCCTGAGAAATTTCTCTTCCTCAGAAACGCATTTCTTGCCATCCAGTCTACATTTTACATCCTTTCTACTTTGGCCATCATCAGTTATTTTGCTGCTCAAATAGCAAAATTCATCTATTACTTTGTTCATTTTGTATTCTCCTTTCAAAAAATTGTCCATTCAGTTCAAACTGCGCTTCTAAGTCCTTTGCCGTCTGACAGAATTACAATGTCATCAGCAAACCTCAAAGTTTTTATTTCTTCTCCCTCAACCTTAATTGCTACTCCAAATTTTTCTTTGGTCTCCTTTACTGCTTGCTCAATGTACAGACTGAAAAGCATCAGCAACAGGCTATAACACTGTCTCACTTCCTTCTCCAACAACTGCTTCTCTTTCATTCACCTCAACTCTAATGACTGCCGTCTGGTTTATATAGAAGTTATAAATAGCCTTTCACTCCCTTTTTCTTACCCCTGCTACCTTCAGAATTTCAATGAGTATTTCAGTCAACACTTTCAAAAGGTTTCTCGGAGTCTACAAATGCTATAAATGTACGTTTGCCTTTCCTTAACTTATTTTCTAAAGGAAGTCAAAGGGTCAGTACGGCCTCACATGTTCCTGCATTTCTCCAGAATCCAAACTAACCTTCCCCAAGATCAACTTCAACCAATTTTACCATTCTTCTGTAAAGAATCTGTGCTAATATTTTGCAATCATGATTCACTAAACTAAAAGTTTGGTAATATTCACACCTGCCAGCAACTGCTTTCATTGGAATTGGAATTATTACACTGTCTTGCAGTCTGAGGGTATTTCATCTGTCTCACTGTCTCACATATCTTGCACACCAGATGGAAGAGTTTTATCGTGGTTCTCCCAAGGTTATCAGTAGCTGTGACAGCATGTTGTCCACTTCTGGGGCCTTGTTTCAACTTGGGTCTTTCAGTGCTCTGTCAAATACTTCTTGCAGTATCGTATCTCTCATCTCAGTTTCTTCTATGTTCTCTTCCATTTCTATAACAATGGCCTCGAATACATCTCTCTTGTATAGACTCTCCATGTACTCCTCTCACCTTTCAGTTTTCCCTTCCTTTTTTTTAGGACTGGTTTTCCATCTGAACTTTTGATATTCATACAGCTGCTTCTCTTTTCTCCAAAGGTCTCTTTGTTTTTCCTATAGAGAGTATCTATCTTTCCCCCCGTGATATGTGCTTCTAAATCTTAATGTTTGTTCTCTTTCCATTCCTGCTTAGCTATTTCACATTTCCTGTCAATCTCATTTCTTAGACTTCGGTACTACCTTTCGCCTGCTTCATTTACCACATGTTTATATTTTCTCCTTTCATCCATTATATTCAATATCTCTTGTGTTATCCAAGGATTTCTACTAGGCCTTGTCTTGTCATTGGCCCTCTTATATCTTTTACTAAAACACACACACACACACACACACACACACACACACACACACACACTTATATTAATATAAAATAAGCACAAAACTATAAATCAATGTAAAAGTACCTATTTCTGAAAGTAGCACCTCAGCCATGCGACGGTGTGCTGTGCCTTCATACAGTAGACCTATTCCAAGCAGCGCTGCTACTTGAATATTTTGCTGAATATCTAATTCAATTGATGTTGGCGGCAGTAGTGCTTCCATATGGACACTCATCATCTTTGTTGTCGCAACATCCATAGTGCCTAAAAGAAAACAACATGTTACAAAGACAAAATTAACAGACTAAGGTAAATTTATACATCTTGATTCTTCAACATGGGGACACAAACCAGAAAAAACTTATGATGTGAATTCGCTACAGACAAACTAGAAGCAACAAACAAGAGACTACATGGAACAGCACTTTAGAATGCTACAGTATATAGCTAAGCTATATGATAAAGGCACAAAAATACTTGCAGAGAATGTCATCTCTGAAAAACTTCATCAACACTGCAAAGAACTCATGACATTATAACAGCCACACACAGATTCAACAGAAGTGCTCGAGGATGTAATTCCTACACCTGTTTTGTTGTAACTACACAAACTGATAAGATATTCCAACACAGAGCCCAATGATAAAGAGATCTGATCCTATAAATTATGATAGCTCCATTTTTCTTGTTTAATTAATACTGTGTATCCAACAACTGCAAATTTTCCTTTGATGAAATTCACCAGTTTCAGTGTAATTGGCATTTAGCGGTGTTGCACAGCTTCCATACTATCTCCTGTTAACTCCAGATAAATCTGACTGTTCCTTACAGACTTGGTGCACTGTCTACCCAAATTTGCCGGCATATAAGATATACTTTTCTGCTTCAAAAATAGACCCAAAAATCAATTGCGTCTAAGGTAGCAGTAGCAATTTAAGGTATGTACATGTAAGTTCTATTTCTTCAAAATTTTTATGTTTCAGCTTTAAGTACATTCACCATTAGATTCCTTGGGAGTTTTGAGCATTTCTGTTGTATAGAGTTCAGTGGATGCACATGCACCATTCTTAATGGTTTTTATATTGTTAGTTAAAGCTTCAGTTTTTCTTGTGTTTCATATGGAGATCTACTGTAGTTTTATTTAAAAACTATGGCAGAAAAACAGCATTGTTATGCTACTGCATTTAAGCTCTGCATGATTACACATGCTAAAGGAAATGGAAACAGGGATGCACAAAGACATTTCAAGTAACCTCAAACTGAAAAAATGATAAGTCCTTGGCTGGATCAGGAAGATGTTTTAATGCTTTGGAGACTGGCCACTTAGAAGAATGCTGGGCCTAAGAAACCGGCCACCCATTTATGCCATTTTTTAAAGTGTTACTAGCAAATAAGTGATTGTGCATCTTCAAGAGTAATACATACTAAAAAAGGGCCAAACTTCAAGATTAATTCTTCATATTTACTTTAATTGCTTGATATATTACAAATTTTGAATTAATGATGACATAATTATATTCCCAAGGAAAAAGTGCAAGTTGAGTTTTTAATCAATTTCTTCATCTTTAGCTTCCAAAATTTCTTGCTCACTCAACAAACGTGACATATTTGTAGCAGAATTACAACAAACTGCAAAACCTAACAAACACAAGAACAAAATTATGTCAGTGCAATCATACGGACTCAACCATTCATGACAGCAGCTGTTCGTATTCAAATGTTTCTTTTGAAATAATTCTATAAATTGATAACAGAAGGCAGCACCAGTCAAAGGGCAGAACACAAGATGTCTATACATTGTTCTCAAATGAAATGAGTCCAGTTTTCAAGAGATAGGTGGCTCGCACATCCGCACATCAATAAAATTGCAGCTCGACTAATACTTGGGTGTAGTCTTCTTAACAAAATTGCAGCCCGAGCTTTGCTTGGCTTGGCTTGGCTTGGTCTCCAAACTGATAAAGAAAGCACCTCGCAGTAAACACAATGTGAGAAGCGGAACTCTTACATGGCCACAACCTGAAGCAAAAGTCAATATTAGGATTTTAGAGAACTGACATATGGGAATTTCAGTTTCTTTGAAAATGGTCATTCATTAAGTGAATGCAGTATCTACTAACAAATGTTGTCCACAACTTGTGAAAAGATATTGGCTTTGTATGCGGAACAAGGACAAAGTATCACAGAAGATGCCAGCCGAGTACGAAGAACAAATTGTTGAAATGTACCATCTAATACTGCCATGTACCCACCTTTTGTCTAAAGGAATTGGCAAGCCCTCAGACAATGAAACATAACAGGTTTACATATATACAAGGCATTGCTTACCTGACTGTGGTGATCATAACAAGAACGATAGATGGCAGGACAAGCACCACCAGAGGTCCTCCGGGCCGTGGGCCTGTTTCCTCCACCATATCACTTGTGTGAAACTGGATCAGCACGAATTCCTCCTTGTCCTGACTGTATATGGTGGCGCAAGTCAATAAATCGGCAGTTTGCACCACCGGAGCTCTGGGTCAATTCATGTGCTGGTTTTTAGAGGCCAATCCATTAAGAGCCTGGTTGGAAGCCACCGCAGTGGGAGCTGCACCTTTCCAGTGATATCCCAAGGCATAGCTGCCAGCCAACTATGTCGAACACTCAACCTCCGTCTTTTGGGATAATCGGTGGCACAGTTCTCACGTACCATTACGTTTGTTCATGATGTGTTCCAGTCGTATGCCTGTTTGTGTCTGAGAAGCTGTATTATTTTCTTATTTTATTGACAAGAGTTTTCCTTTGTTATTAAATCTCTCTACTGCAGTTGTAGTAAACCCTTGTTCTTATTTACCTGTGTCTTATAATTTCTTATCAACCATCTCCCAGTGGGAGAACAGCAAATATAAAATTGGGTTTCAATGGCAGAAAGAGTGTTACTGTTGAAACCTCAGGGCATCAAAAGACTCATTACACAGTCATTTCATCCTGTTGTGTTGATTGAACAAAACTGTCGCCACTATTGCTCTTTAAGAGAAAGACACCTGCCAAGGAACTATTGCTAAAAGGAGTATTTGTCCATGTACACAATGAATGATGTCCTAAACATTTACCATAATTCGTGCCACCAGAGTTGAATGGTTGACATCCAGTTGCACATACGATTGACATCATTAGGGACCCGTGTGTTTGATAGGCAATGATTCTTGGTAATTACCAATGGCCACTGCCAAACTGTGGCCAAGAAAGACATGCAGCTGAACTTAATAAGCACCATTTCAATGGCTGCATCACAACCTGGGCCATCTGGATCCTTCCCTCCACCACCAGCTTTTCTGAACTGTGCAGATGTGAGTTATCCTTATAACACATTCTCCACTCCTGAAACTTTCCCACCGTCAATCTATGATAACATACTGTCCCCACATGCCCCATCCAACAGTTTTTGCCCCCTCTGTCCTATTATCTCCTATCAATTCATGTCCCCTCACCCTCATTGCACGCTACTCTCTGCCAACACATCCACCAGTCTCCAGCTTCCCAATGCTGCATCTGGTGGCTTTGTCCTGCTGGCTTCTACCGTCCAGTCCCTGCGTGCTCCACCAGACAGCATGCCCCCCCCCCCCTCCCCCCCAGTCTGATTAGAAGTTGCTTATGAGAAACAGTATCAAAACTCCCTAGAAATATGCAATTGACTTGAGATCCCTTGATGAGAGCACTCAATGCTTCATGTGAATAAAGGCCCAGTTGTGTTTCCCAAGAATGATAATTATTTGAACCATTCTTACTATGTGTCAATTGACTGTTTTCTTCAAAGCATCATAATGTCCAAACACAATTTATGTTCCAAAATTTTACTGTGAACTGATGTCAATAATCTGAGTCTATAATTCAGCAGATTACTTCTATTTCTTTTCTTGTGTATTACTGTGACCTGTTCACAATATGAGAATTTTAAGCACAACGATGGAGCACTCCACCGTTTCAGCGAAAATGCGCTACATTTCCTGGACACAAGATCAGACAACACTGTCCTATTCTCTGGTATGCAAATTCATTTGACCTGAAGCCCACTGTTATTTACTATGAGGCTAACTAAAATCTAGTTTCGAAGAGATCTTAGCAGACACAGACACTCGTGTTAGTTTTAAGGATTATAGCTACCTGTGGTGATTCGAAACATAACAAGGATACATTACGGTATAGTAGAACCCTATATGCTGCTGTTCTCCATGGACTACCTAGTTTGCTGTTGTCAGAGAGGTAAGTGACTAAGTAAATCTGTACATACATAACCAAAACTGAATAAAACAACATTGTAGCTCATCTGTGCTCACAATAATTTCTCTACCTTTGCCTTCTATCCTCTCTACCTTATGAATGTCCTCCAGGACCACAAACAATAACAACTACATAAAATACATAGTTAATGGGTTAAATTTCCTATACTCGTAAAATAATTATCTTAAGTCAGGTTCAGTTCAATTCAAAATAACAAATGTAAAAAAACTACACTGCTGAGAACATATACAACTTCAAAGTGATGTTCAAGCACAATCTCATGTTCTCACCTCTCTTTGTTGCAGCAACTCCAAGAAGTAGGCCAACACTTGTCAGTTCATGGCACTTTACAAGGTATTCGTACATGTTGAGTCTTGCCAAGCTCATAAGATTCCCATTAAGTCCAAGGGCCATCAGAAACCCTGCGTGTTCTGTATATGCTTCACTTGTGCCCTGTGAGTGGAAATAGAACACTGGGATTCAGTTTCCCATTAACTGCAAATGCTGCTCTGAGCAAGAGAGATCACATTTTCTTGGGATTTAAATATACCACTCTCCTGCACAAGAGACAGAGGAATGCACTAGATTTGTTATAAGAGAACATGTAATATTAAGGTAAAGAAAAAGATACCTGATACAACAAAAAAGACCAACACTAACATTAGTGTTGTCATTTGCTGTAATAGCTATTTCAAAATTGCACCTCATGATCATTTCACATACGTTAATTTCTTCACAAATCAATTCCCATTTCTATATAACAACTGTCAGCATGAGAACTAGTAAAACAAACATTTATTATCCAACACAATCACAAAATATCAACGAGTGAAGATAGTTTCTGTGAGCAGCTGAAACCAATAATAATTTATGACTATTTTGTGATGTTGTGGGCCCATAAACAAATGTTCAAACAATTTTCATTTATGTTGTACTTCTTGCAATGTAGAGTTGTATTTTTTTAAAAAAAATTCAGGTAATTTAACATAGAGACGACATGTGCCATTTCTGATGTTCAGTGAGGCAGTGTGTTGAGTGAGATGAGCAACAAAGAGGCACAAAAGAAATTACAAAACACAAGTGTGTGTGTGTGTGTGTGTGTGTGTGTGTGTGTGTGTGTGTGTGTGTGTGCGCGCGTGCGTGTGAGTGATTGCTAGCTTGCAAACCCTCATTTTTCTGCTGAAGTGGAGTGTTTGGTGTTCTGCTGAAAGAGGGTGGTAAGAATGTGTGGAAACAAGGAAGGGACAGCCATAATAATTACATTTTGGCTGTTTCATACTATCCAGACAATTTGGAGAAGGAAGTGAGAGCACAAGTTGATACTGTTTCACCTATTAAATTCCACCAAGTTGATACTGTTTCACCTATTAAATTCCATACTGAGTATGTGGCTGAGTAGGCACCTTTTTTAATCACTGTATACCACAGATCTCTTGAACAAAAAAAAGACTGTGCCCAGCACTTGGAAGAAAGCACAGGTCACATCTACCTACAAAAAGTGTAGTGGAAGTGATCCACAAAACTACTGTCCAATATCCTTGACATAATTAATTAATTTTTTAAATATGCTATACAAATTTTTACACACAGTAATGCATACAGTGCTAGGTAAAGGCCACATACATGTGTATATCCTTCCTTTTCATTCCTTTATATACCTGAGTTAACATTGAAACAAAGTTTGTAGCTTTAGTTTTCATTGTCAGTATTCACATAGACAGTGGAATATCTGTGTGTGAAATACTGTTCTGTATCGAATGAATTTGTGATTGCAGGTAAGGCAAAAGAGATCACATGCATATCAGACTCCCACACGCAGGTTTCTACACACAGTGTCTTATCTGTTTGTGGTATATTTTGCCTACCATTGCCATAAATTGAAAACATGGTGAACTGATTAATGTACACTTCCAGTATGATTCAGCAAAACAGGGTTAACGACCCACCAATAGAATATGAAAATTAAACCCATAAACGAAGAATATGTAGGTGTCAGAGGATTTGCAGAAACAATCATAATGGAACACAACATGCTGGAGGACATCAAAGATTTACAGAAATATTATGTCCCATATATTCAGAAACAAAAAAGTCAATATGGATGAGGAAAAGATGGATACTAGGTTATCACCACCACTATACATGAACAGCACTGTAGCAAAGGCAACAACTGGAGTGAAAAAATGTTAGCAAATGAGCTGAAAGAAAGAAATCTCTGCTACTAATAGATTAAAACATGGTCAATCAGTTGTAGAAAAAGATTTTGAAGTCTACATAAAACACCAGCTAGTAACATAATTAAAATGATGCTATGAAGTGGTAAGAGGAAGCAAAGATCAGTTATTCAAGAAACTGAAAGAAGTTCAGTAAGCTTTGGGAAAAAACAAACACAAACACAAACACAAACACAAACACACACACACACACACACACACACACACACACACACACACACACACACACACACACAGGATAAGACACTACAGAACTGAAGAAAACTGCAAATAACAAACCAAGATAGTAAACATGCTAGAAAACACACACAGAAAGGAAGAGTGAACATATGTGCAAGGTGGATAAAAGATATTTACTTATTAATTTTTAAAATACTACAACTACTTCTATGACGACAAGACTAGCATGAAACCCTTAAGCAGTTACACAATTACTAATGCTACTACAAGCACTACAGATTTGTTCTCTGTTTGTTCATTTATTTTGGTGCATTTAACTTTCAGATGGTTGTTTCTGCTACTGGATCCACCCTCATACTGCCCTGGTCAACAGCCATTGTCTGCTGGATTCCTTGGGCAATCAGCAGTACATCCACTATAGCAAGTAATTCCACACATCACCATTACATCTTAAAGTTCACACTTCCATGATCACTTGGAGTTGCCAATCTCAGTTATCTTATCTCCATCTGCAGAGCATGTTGTCTAGCCTGGATGGCAGCATGCTGAATGGCTCATGAAGTCTTTCTTGGTCTTTCTGGATACTGCAGCTGCAGTATTATCTGAGATGTGCCAGGCCGACTTGCTCCATGCTGCTTTGGGATCTATCATCCTTAACACCTGAGGGCCATTACCCACCGCATCTTCACAAAGCACGCAGTCCCGCAATGCGTGTTCTGGTGTGCCCACACTGCCGCAGGTGCAGCCATCATTCATCTGTTCCCCAATTTAGTATAGATACGTAGCATACGGGCCATGGCCAGTCAGGTAATGTACGAGTCCACTTGATGATTTAAGAAATTTCATTTTTAATCTCTTGCTGATGTTAGGTAGAAATTCGTATGTTCTCCTGCCTCTACCGGATGTACATTTTTCCACAGTTTTAATACACGATCTTTTATTGGCTTTTTTGAACTGGCCTCAGTTTCAAGCACCATTCATACTTCCATTTAATTGCCTTTCTTTACCCAGTAAAAGGCTCCCCTTTCCCCAGCTTCCAAGTCCAGTGGGCATATTCCTAGAATTACTAACAAAGTATGATTCTGGGTAGTGCAGTAGTTGCTTGTTGATCTTAGAAGCACTGCCATTGAACTCTTCTCACTAATGAGGCTGGCTTCACTGGCTGCAATCTATAAGCCCATACGCTTGCACCATACCCTCGACTGATGCTATTATAGATTGGTAGTATACTCCGATTGTCTTCAAGGGAAGCTGAAATTACGTAGATGCAAAGGTTATAATTTCATTCATCATCACATTTGTACGTTTTCTGCGTGCTTCTGCTATATAATGTACAAAGTTACAATGTTCATCCAAAATACTATTACATATCTATTTACTAGACTTCTCCTAATTGTTACATAATTTTATTTTATTTTAGGGTTTCTTACTAGGTTCCCTTTCAGCAGGAGGTGCATTGTTTTGTGAGGTGCTAATGACAATTTAACACTTCAACACCAGCCCTCAAATTCATGGAGCACCGCACTACATTTATCTTCCATCATTCTTCTAGAGTCACCACTTACAATAAACAGTACACTATCTGCAACTGCGACCAGTCCATTTATGTTACCGATGTCACGTAACTTCTGTAGTATGGACCACACACTGATTTCTGTGGACAGTAAAAGTCATGTCAATCATCGTTGCTACTTATTAATTGTGTCTTCAGTTGAGTTGCATCTATTAAACCCAAACCAGTAAGGGCTCATTGTCTGTGAACTTTTAATTTTCTGCATAATAGTTTTTCAAATATCTTGCCAAGAATTTTCAAAAGACAAATTGGTCTACAGGATTTGGGTATAATTGGATCCTTATCTTGCCCTTTACTAATTATTACCACTTTGGTGCTCTTCCATGGTACAGCGACACTTCCTTGCAAGAAACACTCGTCGTGCAGTTCACACAAGTAACTATCTGACTGGTCACATACAACTTTTATTACTTCAGCAGGGATACCATCTGATCCTGGAGATTTTTCCTTTTTCAGTCTTAAAATTATTTGCCTAATTTCTTCATGTGTGAAGGAGTACACAAATGTATTGTTTCTATAGTCTTCCATAACATTTTTCGAAACCTACTCAGATTGTCTCACCTTCTTCTCCATCATCAGGAAGTAGTATTTCAATTAGCACGGCAGCTGACTCCCATAACTCTTCCTTAAAATTCTATCATACCTGACACTTTCTTCTTGGGCCATGCTGCTCTGGTGACGCTTCCTAGTTCTTGTTTCACATTTTAATTTCTGCAGGGCCTCAGTCCAGATGCAAGGTACTCCTTTAGAATGACCTCTGCTGACAAGTACAAATGCTTTCATTGCTCTATCTATAGCCACTGCCTGTTCTAGTGATTTTAATATCTACATTATCACCCAGAACTGGACACTGAAACACCCTTCTTAGTTCTTTCCAGTTAGTGTCCCTGATTATATTTGGGACTTATGTGCATGTTTTCTGTGGTGTTTTGGATTTCTGTTCTACTGATGGTGTAATGTATGATATGAGGACCGTGCAAAAAATTCCAGAACATTCATAATTCCACAACAAAGTTTTGTTGGAGCAAAATGTACTTGGAACCCCTGTATATGCCTGTGTTTAATGTGTAACTGCCGGAAGTTTCATTGTTGTATGTCTGTTTGTTATTGTTCAGTGCTGTATTAAGTAGAATGTTGTGTCACACAGTTTGCGAATTTTGAGATGGCAGATTTAGAGGAGCAATGTGCCTGCATTAAATTTTACATGAAAACCAAGAAAACATATACAGAGACACACCAAATTATGCAAGAAGCCGACGGTGATGAGTGCTTAAGGCATACTCAGTGTTACAAATGGTTCACATGGTACAAAAATGGCTAGACATAAGCTGAAGATGACTCTCGTTCAGGACGCCCTGACATCTACCACCGAAGCTCATGTCAGGAATGTCAACAAAATTGTAAGGGCCAATCAAAGACTGATGTCCGAAAGATTGGAGAAGAATGTAACATTTCAGTTGGATCATGTCATGAAATCCTGACACAGCATCTAGAAATACATCGTGTTGCTGCCAAGTTCATCCCACAGCTCATGAGTGAAGACCAGAAAGACAGTTGCCTTGTAGTCTGTGAAGAACTTTCGCATTGCACGAATGAGAATGAGATGTTCCTTAAGAGAATCATAACTGGTGATGGGACGTGGATCTATGATTATGATATTGAGACCGAGGTTCAGTCTTCACAGTAGGTCAGGAAAGTTTCTCCAAGACCAAAAAAAAACTCATCAGGTCAAGATAAATGTCAAAGCCATGCTGATAGTCTTCTTTGAGTCTGAAGGATTAGCTCATCATGAAATCGTGTTACAGGGACAAACTGTTAATCAATGGTACCATCAGCATGTGTTGCAGTGCCTGCAAGAAAATGTGAGAAGGAGATGGCTTGAAATGCAGTCACACATTCTTCCGCATCCTCTGTACTCTCCAGATCTGGCACCTGTGAACTTTTTTTATTTCCTAAGTTGAAAAACCCAATGAAAGGATGAATATTTGCAATGACAGATGAGATAAAAGAAAATTTGCAGACGGCACTTCGAATGATCCAACAAGAAGCATACCAAAGGCTGCTTCCAGAAGTGGAAATTGCATTGGGAGCAGCTCATCAATTGTGGATGAGAGTATTTTGAAGGAGACAATACACAATAAGTTAAAACTAAGTGTGGAAAAATTTTGTGGACAAAGTTCCAGAATTTTCTGAACAGCCTTGGTATTGTGAACAGTCGATTTCATTCCACTTTCAACCTTCCAGCCTTTCACATGCCACGCTGCTGCCATATTTGCTAAAGTGATGCCAGCATCTGACGATGCTCCAACCCTCCCTTCATAGGTTGATGGATTGTGAGGTGCATTTAGTACCTGTAAGTTGAGTTCCATACTGGATTCCAGTTGTCTTCCATGGTCATCAGTCAGGCAGCTATGACAAATACTGACTTTGCATGTGTATCAATGGAGAACACACGAGGCTCAGTTCGTCCTATGTGACTATCATCTTTACCTGATTATAAGAAGAGGTTTCTTCCCAAATTCGTCATTCGAAAAATACGGGGTCGTCTTACATTCGCACACTAAACTATTGCTGCTGAAGTCAACATTTTTACATTCTTTAATAAATTGATAAACAGGTCCTCTTACATTTATAAATGAAGTTTTGGCTATGAAGTTTTGCACAAATTTATTTTGAAGAATTCCAAAGGGTAGAGCTTAGCAAACAATGCTTTCACTTGAATAGGCTCAAGATTTTCCTATAAGCAGAAGTGCTAAATACAGTATCTAACTTGCTCGAACAATCACATGTTGCAAAGGATACGCAAGACACTATGATCTAGCCACAACAACAATCTAATTCTCTGCTTAAAAAAATGACAATTTTGTAAAATACAGGAGGCAATAGCATTAAATTCTATCAATTTCCAAACTTTTGCAGTACTTGAACAGTTTTGGAATTAAAGTTCTCATACACATATGGACACAATATACGTACATTTATGCTGGTTTTTAAGTAAAGGTAACATTCAAAGGCGAAAATCTTGTTCTTCAAAAACCATTACTTGATTCTGAACCCAAGTCATTATTTTATTTGGTTATGAGAAACTGTAAAGATTTACAAAGTGGGTTACAAATGAAAAAGTCTGTTACTCTTCACATACAAGAGTACCGGGGGAAAATATCACCAGCTTTTAATCAGCTTTAGAACAAGAAGACGTCATTCAGATGAAATGGGAAAGTAAATTAATCCTGAATTGAATGCCTAACAAACAAAATATATCACATTAAACTGACTGTAATTGTCATCACAAGAATAAATTAAAGCGGAAAGACATGTTGTAGAGAGAGTACCAACAGGCGCATCACTAGCTCACAGGACGTGAATTGGATTGAATCGCAATTGTGATCTTTTATTTAGGTACTAATTGCTACTGTTGCATATGGCCTGTGCCCTAGATGGTACTGCCATCCATGTCAACTATTGTGCAAGCACAGCACTATGAAAGGTTGGAGCAGGAACAGTGACACCAGCTTGGCTAAGAACAATGATGAGCACGGAGAGGGGAGTGATGAGCAGGCAGCAAATTTTGCTGTGCTGCCTACCATGGGAATCTATACTGCATACTTTGGCTTCTTTTGAACATCTACCATGTTTAAACTACAGTTTGCCTGAATCCATTTGTACTTGGAATTGAAATAACTTTAAAATTCAACAAATAGTCAACAACAGCATACATTTCTGCATGAGGGACCTAGGACATATTTATGTATTTCATGCAGCAATGTTGTCAATGTTCACCATGAGGTATAACAGGACCAATAGGGGTTGTGTCGGTTGCTGGTTCTATACAGCCTATGAGAGAGTAGCAGGCAGACGATGAGTTTGGGAGCACAGTACATTGTAACATTCTCACATGAGTATCGAACCAGCTGTATTCTCAGGTCCCACTATAATTACAACCTCAGTTCCAGAGCTGTCATGTTACGATGATGTCAATGATGATTAAAAATAGTGATACCACAGCCAACAACAAATAATACAGGTAGTGAAGATAATGTATACCATTTCTTTTTGTTTATTGTTTTTCTCCTTGTTCTATCAAAATGTAGACCAAGTTTAAAATAGATGCATTGTTAACTTTTTATGTAGATACCTTACACCTATAAAAGCTTGTGATTTTGGTTAGCCAGAACTTGTTAAAAAATAAATCTTCTCAAGGAGCTGCTTAAGAAAAGGAAGTCGTCTTATATTCAGTGTCATTTTATACTCATGTAAATATGATAATATCCTTTATTTTTAGCAGATATCGTCAATCTCATCACTAAATTGAAATTATATGGAAACCAGGATGCAACTCTCCCTTTCGGGCAACATTTCCACAAAGATTGTGTGTTCTGAAAAGTACTGTGATATTTTTGTCAATGTTATGGCTTGTTAAATAGTATTATTGCTGCGACAGGATGTTGCCCCTGTGTGACTATCTGGGCTGTTACTGGCATACTGCGGATCTTTCCTGCCTTCATATACGATTCTTGGTGGCACAACTGATCTAACTACAACTCTTCTGCCACTCTTCTAGCCTCATGCAATATGCTGACACTTCTCATGGCATTAAGTTGACCTATCTTTATCTCCATAAGGGGTTCAACAATCTTGCCTTACTCACCTGTAATCCCATGCTATATGACCATGTGTCATCACACAGTGCTTGTACAATGGATCTAAGGATAATAATTCATTTTGTGAGGCAGAAATCTGCTTCAATAACTTCTCCAGTTTTTTTCTACTTCTGTTGGCAGATTGCTCACTTGAGATGAACTCCATCCATGAAATCGGGTGCAGGAAAAGTAATACACTCCCCTTCTCCATGCTTATAACTAAATATTTTGACATCGCAGTAAACGTCACCAGCTCTTCTAGCCTAGTTAGCAGCATAATGTTCTCTATTCTTTCATAGATCTGTTGAGGATCTGTTCCAATCTGTGTCATACTGTTTACTTCTTTGTAGTAGGTATTTGCTCCCTGTGTGAACTGGCTCTGAATCTCTAACTGTTTTTGTTGCAGATTCACATCCTGCATTGGCAAATCTTCTTTTACTTCTATAGGTAGTGCTGTGTATTCCCTGGGATGTGTGCAGTTGCTTTCTACACGCAACTGCCCAGTTTTTGTCACCAAACCCTGATCATCTGTAACATATGTCAGTCCCACATCCGCCTCTGATCATGCTTCTCTATTACACCATACAGTTCTGAATTTTCACCAAAAACATCTTTCCAGCTTTTTTGCAAGTGCACATTGCTCTACATTGGCCTGTGTCACATGCTCTTTTCTATGGTAACTACTGCTCACTCTTTGCCTGAAATTTCTCATTCTTTCAGCATCCCTCCTCCTCCTCGATGGTGATTTACATTTCTTACATAGATGGAACTTGATGGTGTCATTAGAGTTCTCATTGATTCCTAGAGTTACAAGACACCTACCTATAATCCATTCTTAAAATATGCCTTGTTAGGAAGGTTTGATACATGTGACATTCATCTCTGTTCACTGTGGCTTTTTATTCTGTATTTACATGGCACACACAATGCCAGTTGTTTGATTTTATTGCACTCTTTTCTGATATGGCCTTCTTCCCCACAATATCCACAAATTACTATTTGTTTACCACAATGTTTTACCAAATCACCAAAGTTTTGTCACTGAACACACCACCTCATTACTAGATAGTCCTCCACTGAATCCAAACAAAACCCAAGATACACTTTTCTTCAGCTCATGAGAGCTGTTCTAACTTCAGGGCTCACTTCAATAACTTTATAAATCACTCTTCTTACCCTCGGTACTGTCCGGAAACATACTGTAAAGCAACTTTCAAAGCCTTCCTTAGTAATTTCTGCATGTGTATCGTGTCACTTTGTGTAGCAGTTTGCAGGATGACTATGTTTCTGATTTACTTGTCCTTCCTTATACAAGTTTTCCCTTTGGTGGGTTAAATAAGGTTATTAGTTTTTGTTGCATTACCTTTGCCTCTTCGTTTGTTCATGACTTTACAAAAAAAGTATTTTGTCACATCGCTTGTGCTGCCATGATTTTAGCTGCAGGAGTTGTTCTGGTTACATCTCTGCTAGTTGGCATCATTAGCACCGCAGTTATGACAGTGAAAATAATATATAAAAGCTATGGATCTCATGTTTCCAATGGAGGACAAAACAGTAAACCACTTCAGTGGCCCTAAAAACATAGTGCTCAAATATCTACAAAAAATAAGGTAGTAATGTGCTCAATAGATCAGTGACATTGGTTGCATCATCTGTAAATAAGATTTTATAAATCAGTGCCATTTCAATAAGAGGCCAAGGTGGTCCAGGTCGACAGAGCACTTAACTCTGGCCCTGGAGATCCCAGGTTCAATCAGACAGTTGTGGGGATTTTTCCTCATTCCACTCCCTCCAATACAGCCTCAGGTCCACTCAGCCTCCTGTCAAAATGAATGCTGAAGATTTTTGTCAGAGAAAAAAAGACAGTCAGGATGAGGAACTTGCTACCCTTCCGCCTCCTAGTGCTGTGACGAACAGAATAGCTGGCACTGTACCTGGTGTCAGGCCAATAGTCTAGTCATGAGACTGCATCACAGCTTTACCTTCACATCAGCAATTGAATATGTTCATAGCAAGGGGAACACTGTTAATGAATTAAACAAGGATTTTTCAAAACTCAGCACAGAAGAATCAGCAGTGAGTTTTACACCAAGCAGTGTTTTTTACCTTCGGGTATAAAGAACTTTATTATTTTTTATTTTTTTTAAAGTAAAACTTAAGCTAAACGAATTATCATCATGATCAGAAATCAGCATAAAAAGATAAAATAGACCAAAGTTTCTAAGAAAATATAATGGATATATTGGGTTCAAATTAATGATGATGTAAATAAAATAGAAAGAAACTTCCACATGGGAAAAATATATTAAAAACAAAGATTCCAAGACTTACCAAGCGGGAAAGCGCCGGCAGACATGCACAATGAACAAAACACACACACAGAATTACTAGCTTTCGCAACCGATGGTTGCTTTTTCAGGAAAGAGGGAAGGAGAGGGAAAGACGAAAGGATGTGGGTTTTAAGGGAGAGGGTAAGGAGTCATTCCAATCCTGGGAGCGGAAAGACTTCCCTTAGGGGGAAAAAAGGACAGGTGTACACTCGCGCACACACACACATATCCATCCGCACATACACAGACACAAGCAGACATATTTAAAGACCATGTCTGCTTGTGTCTGTGTATGTGCGGATGGATATGTGTGTGTGTGCGAAAGTGTACACCTATCCTTTTTTCCCCCTAAGGGAAGTCTTTCCGCTCCCGGAATTGGAATGACTCCTTACCCTCTCCCTTAAAACCCACATCCTTTCGTCTTTCCCTCTCCTTCCCTCTTTCCTGAAGAAGCAACCATCGGTTGCGAAAGCTAGTAATTCTGTGTGTGTGTTTGTGTGTTTTGTTCATTGTGCCTGTCTGCCGGCGCTTTCCCGCTTGGTAAGTCTTGGAATCTTTGTTTTTAATATATAATGCATATATTTATATACGAGGGCTGTAACTTTGATAGTAGCAAATATTTATTTACAGCTCGTACAAAATAGATATGTGTTTCAAAGTTTTACTGACCTTCAAAGTAGTCACCAACATTGTGTATAATCTGTTGCCAGCAATGTGGAAGTCATAGGATACTCTTAGCAGTGCCAGTTGTGTTGACAGTTCGAGCGGCGTGGTCTATTGCTGGGCGAATTTGTAGCAGTTCTGAAACAAATGCCGTGAAGTGCTTCCTTCAATTTAGAAATCGAGTTGAACTCATGAGGGCTTAAGTCCAGGGAGTGTGGTGAGTGGTACAGCACTTCCCAGCCCAATCGATGAAATAAATCAGTTACAGTTTGCATCCAAGCAATGTCCTGTAAAATGATGTTCATATCATGCAGAAAGTGTCACCACTTCTTTCTCTATGCTGTTCATTTTTGGATCACAAGCTACAACCAACTTAGAGACAGAAGTAATGACACTTTCTGCAGGACCTGAGCATCATTTTGCTCAAGCATGTACAGCGTAAGCTGTTACTGATTTGTTTGATTGATGGGGCTGCTAAGTGCTGTACCACCTACTGCACTCCCCTGACTTAAACCTTCATGAGTTCAACTCGGTTTCTGAACTGAAGGAAGCACTTCACGGTATTCACTTCAGGACTGCTACAAATTCATCCGGCAATAGATTGCCAACACAACTGGCACTGCTAAGCTTACCCTACGACTTCCACATTGCTGGCAATGGGTTATACACAATATTGCTGGCAATGGGTTATACACAATGCTGATGACTACTTTGAAGGTCAGTAAAACTTTGAAACATGTATCTATTTTTTACGAGCTGCAAATATATAGTTGCCACTATCAAAGTTTCAACCCTTGTACGAGGTGCATTCAAGTTCTAAGGCCTCCGCTTTTTTGTAATTAACTACTCACCCGAAAGCGATGACACTGGCGTTACTTCTTGACGTAATCGCCCTGCAGACGTACACATTTTTCACAACGCTGACGCCATGATTCCATGGCAACGGCGAAGGCTTCTTTAGGAGTCTGTTTTGACCACTGGAAAATCACTGAGGCAATAGCAGCACAGCTGGTGAATGTGCAGCCACGGAGAGTGTCTTTCATTGTTGGAAAAAGCCAAAAGTCACGAGGGGCCAGGTCAGGTGAGTAGGGAGCATGAGGAATCACTTCAAAGTTGTTATTACGAAGAAACTGTTGCGTAACGTTAGCTTGATGTGCGGGTGCATTGTCTTGGTGAAACAGCACACGCGCAGCCCTTCCCAGACGTTTTTGTTGCAGTGCAGAAAGGAAGGAATTTGTTCTTCAAAACATTTTCATAGGATGCACCTGTTACCGTAGTGCCCTTTGGAACGCACTGTGTAAGGATTACGCCCTCGCTGTCCCAGAACATGGACACCATCATTTTTTCAGCACTGGCGGTTACCTGAAATGTTTTTGGTGGCGGTGAATCTGTGTGCTTCCATTGAGCTGACTGGTGCTTTGTTACTGGATTGAAAAAAGGCATCCACGTCTCATCCATTGTCACAACCAACGAAAAGAAAGTCTCATTCATACTGTCGTTGCGCACCAACATTGCTTGGCAACATGCCACATGGGCAGCCATGTGGTCGTCCGTCAGCATTCGTGGCACCCACCTGGATGACACTTTTCACATTTTCAGGTCGTCATGCAGGATTGTGTGCACAGAATCCACAGAAATGCCAACTCTGGAGGCGATCTGTTCAACAGTCATTCAGCGATCCCCCAAAACAATTCTCTCCACACTCTCGATCATGTCGTCAGACCGGCTTGTGCGAGCCCGAGGTTGTTTCGGTTTGTTGTCACACGATGTTCTGCCTTCATAAAACTGTCGCACCCACGAACGCCCTTTTGATACATCCATAACTCCATCACCACATGTGTCCTTCAACTGTTGATGAATTTCAATTGGTTTCACACCACGCAAATTCAGAAAACCAATGCTTGCACGCTGTTTAAGTAAGGAAAAGGTCGCCATTTTAAGTATTTAAAACAGTTCTCATTCTCGCTGCTGGTGGTAAAATTCCATCTGCCCTACAGTGCTGCCATCTCTGGGACGTATTGACAATGAACGCAGCCTCATTTTAAAACAATGCGCATGTTTTTATCTCTTTCCAGTCCGGAGAAAAAAAATCGGAGGCCTTAGAACTTGAATGCACCTTGTATATACAGAATAGCCCCACTTTCATGTTCCCAGAATTAACGTTTTCCCGCTGTTTACATCATTTTTTATCATTTCTGTCAAATTTCCTATGTCCAAAATGTTAATTGATACCCAATTTTACATAAACATACTTATAATTTTGCTGCAATTTATGCTTTATGAAAAAATGTTGTGGAATAAAAAACTGATGTAACTGATGTGAAATTCCACTGGCACTGTGTTGGCCACTAAACATTGTGTGGTTAAGTTTCTTGACACTAGGGTACTCTACTGACCACATCTGAACCAACAAAGAGGTAAAACTTGAAACAACTCATGCCGTATCTCCTGACTCTGCCAAGATTTACATGATGTGATGGTTGGTAAGAGTCACTAGGTTCCTTCGAATGATGGTATCATTGCCAATTGCAACCACTTCCAAACTGCCTCTACCGCACATGCGCAGCTTCGTGATTATTGTGATCGTCATGACACATCTGTCAAACCATATTTAGTGTGTTTCACCATTTGGCCACTTGCAGTGCTAGCTGACACCTTTGCTCGCTTTGTGTTGCTAAAATGTTTTCAGTACAAAAACAGAGTACTTACAATGTACTTTTTCATGCACAGCATGCGTGTTTAGAGAATGTATTCTTTTACATATGTACCTTTTGTGATATTTCAAAAACAAACAATGTGAGTGATAGTTTGCATGTGTGGTTTTCTACATAATTCAGGAGGCACGATACCTGATGACACCAAAAAGACGTATATAGTGTAAGATATGCACAACAACATACAAAATAATTATGTAAATATTTGCATTTGACAATGAGGAAAAATTCTCAAAACATATCTTGCCTGAGCATGAAAAAATACATGACTGGCGCAGTGTTTCATTATTTAAATAATGAATGACAGCTGCAGGCTTTCCGGAAACATCGATTATGATGTACGAAATGTTTCTACTTCACAGACAGTTACCAGTTCAAGTTACTTAAGTGGGTTTCATTATATAATAAACAAGTACCTGACAAGTATTTGGATACCTATTACATACATATATAATAACTGAAAGGAGTTCCTATACGTAACTGTTATAGCTTAAAGCATTACTTTCAATATTTTCCATTTTCCTGTATTTTACACCATTTTTTTAGAGTCCCTTGGAAAGTGTAAAAGTGAGGGTTTACTGTATATTTTAAAAGTATTTTTATGCACTGTTACTATGCCAATTTACAAAACATTAAACAATTGCACAAGACCTTTGGTTTGTTGAACACAATCCATGCAGATTCAATATCTGATGCATTTGGTGCTATTCGGAGACCTGCGGCAACTCCATTGTGGAAGAGAGGCCACATGTTCATATTGGGAACAACATCAATGTGTGACAAATCGACTGTTGTCCCACGAGGTGCTGCTCGTCCTGTCAGACAGAGTCGAGGTATGCTAAGCGTTTCTGTTATGATAGGAGCTGCAGTTCTTAATGTGAACATTCCCCTGAAACAAGCAAAGATGTATACATACAAGTCTTCTAAACTTATATTGTGAAAGTTAAAATGATAATTGTCACTTGATCCATTCTGTCTTACTCCCACATGCATTCATCTCACATCCAAAAAAAAAAAAAAAAAAAACAATACAAAAATCTGCAAACGAACACCAGCAGAACAACAAAGCCGCAGCTAAAATAATTAAAAGGGGAGTCTGACTGGCTGCTCATTGATGAAAAAAAAGAAGAGTTGAGCTCATCGCATTGAAAACAGATATATATTTTGTAAGTCATTAATAACAATAGCTGAAGTGGTAAAGACTACATAATATACAATCTTAACCTTTATCACATTTTTCCCAACATCAAATAAAATCAAGAGAAATTTCTTATCTTGATATAAAACATATGCTGTTAAAACAGGGATCTATACACCACAATCACTACTCCACTGTGAGTCCGTTTCCTGTGTTGTCCATTTCCTGTGTCGCCCCATAATGATTCTTCCTCCCATAAACATGATTATTTGCCTAATGAGTGAGATGATCACATGCAGAGGACCATTACACTGTACTACAATATTTCCCATGCTAAGCTACTTAATCTGTAGCTCCATTTCCCAGAAATACAACATCTGGGAAGCAAATTCTGAGGATACACTCAGAGAATATGACAGAGAGCAAGATGGAGTCCTCAGGTTGGCTCCATCAATGTACTCTGCAACATAGCTGCAAAACAAGGACTTCAAGTAATTCTCATTTCATAGAAGACAGAGTCTCATTCATACCTACCTGACACGTACAAAAGATTCTACATTTGGAAAAAGCTAATCAGAAAGAAATAATGGAAAGTCCTAGGTGTAATATAATAATGGAAAGAGTAAATGTAAGAACTCGCCATATAGTGAGGTACTGAGGCATCAACAAGACTCAAAATGTTTACAAGCCTTTGGACAGTGTGAAAATGGTGACACGCACTTACAAGTAAGTTTACAGATGTTTCACATTGTGCTGCTATTGCTGTTAATAGTTTGAGGCAGATAAAACACTGCCTCAGTTGTTGCTAAGAAAAGCTATAATTTCCACTAACACTTATGTTCACTGGACAGGTGCGTAGGATCTTCCACAGTGCATTGTAAACATAAAAACAATTTCAGTAGCACTGACAGTACAAGAATAAAATGAAACTTGTATTTTGACAATACAAGTATCTGTCAAAATTATAAAGGGATAAAACTGTCCAACAAGTAGCCACAACACATACGAGGCATAGTAAATAACAAAGCATTTGAAAGATCTATCAGAGATTACCTATAGTAAAATTGTTCCTAATCAATATAAGAATTTCTAATATGTCAGTGTCTTTCACACTTTTCTTCATTTGCAGAAACAAAAATGAATCGTTCAGAAATAGGTCAGGTGCGTAAGGTGGGTGGGGCATGAGAGTCATGCCATTTTTTGCCACAAGTGGCACAATGATATGGCTGTGTGAGCATAAGAATTTTCATAACAGAAAAATCAGCTCCTTATCTGTCACAGGGCAGACCCATAAATCTTATCTGAAGCTCGACCTGACCTGGTGGAACAAACTCTGAATCCAGATTCCCCATACACATTCAATAAAGGAAAAAAAGAGCATCGTCTTTATGTTTGACTTCACTTGAGGAGCTTTATTGTGGAAGGCTTGAATGACATATTCCAGTGGTTTGATTGTTGTTTGATTGTAAGGCTGTAGCTGTGGCACTCTGAGTCATCACTAGTAACAATGTTCAAAAAAATTTCAAACTCTGTTTTGAGCAATTCTTTGAAAGAATGCTTTCACTTGATACTCTTTTTGCTGGTCAGTCAGAACCTTATGCACACATCTTCTCCTAAAATTCACTGAACTTAACTCCAACACAATACCAATACAGTTAAGCCTGTTTTCTCTGACCCTGCCCCCCCCCCCCCCCCCCTGCCCCTCCCGTAAGGTGTATCACCAGTTTTTGAGCAGAAGTTCATGAATTTTCGTGATATTTTCATCAATCCGAGCAATTGACAGACATCCAGAATAAAGTTTGTCATCACTCGACCTGTTGCCATTTTTGAAAAGAGAAAAACATCTGAGTATCCCCCTAGCATCTTTTTCATTCATTAGCTGTTTTCAACACCTCAACAGTCTCCGCAGCCATTTTTCTGAGTATGTTGCAAAATTTCATAGCCACATATTGCTCAGTTACATCCACTTTTGCAAAAAACTAGGAGAGAATGAAACAGCTTTGGCAAAAAATCCACTAAGGAAAAGCAATAAGAGAAGCAACACACACACACATACACACACACACACACACACACACACACTATGTGAGTATGTTTACTCTTTCCATCACAAATAAATAGGAACAAACACCTTATATGTAAGTCCTTGAAATCAATTTGCACCTGTGTACTTTATTACTGAGTGTGTTCATTCTATTCAGTTTTGGTAGTATTCATTTTGTAAACTGTACACCTATAATATTATTAGTCAGCCGGTTACCATAATCCTACCTAGTATATAGCAACCCACATCTCTCTAATGTAAAAACAATAATAATAATTGTGTATCAATGTGAACACAGTTTACACTGTTGTATCACACAAAGCCACTAACTATTGAAACATATCTGATACACAACAGCAGTGATGATCAATCAAACTGACATTTACTACCTAATGTAATATCCACGATTGTGTGTGTTGGGTACTGACTTTAGTTAAAGGTTCTATTCCTTGCACATTATTGTCTCTTGTAGATGCTAGATATTTGTCAACTGATGATGGTCTAATGAGCATAAAATTTGGTTACGTTCCATGCAACAAAACTGTTCTACAGTTCTTACCTTCCGACAGGTAAAGCCATTGTACGAGTACACAGGGCGTAAAGATGTTTCTCTTGCTCTTCTATGTACTCATGGTCTGACACTTCTGGCTGCTGTGGTATGGCGATTCTAACTGGCTGTGATGATTGCAGCAGTCGCCTTACTTCTGCTACCCTGTGATCTTTGCTGAATCGTAGTTTCAGTGTCTGCTGATTAAAAGGAAAAAAGTCAGTCAGTAGCTATTAATTTAAGACTGGCATTTATTTTACAGTTATTTGTGACAATGACTTTTGTCTCAAGGATTCATAAACTTTAAACAAACAATCATGTCCAAAGCTGCATCTACCAAAGAAGGCACAACCACCTAAAGAAGGACTCCCTCTCATGGGAAAGGCAGTCTCTAAGAACAGAAATATCTGCACAGGTCTTCAGTTAAAACAAATTTTGGTAGTTACAGAATATGAGATTTGCAAACATGGTACCTGCTCTATCTCAACTATTTTTGTGAGTACAAAAGCATTCATAGTATAAATTGCCCGTATTTCTCACTAATATTTGTGTGAAATTAAGAATTTATGGCTTCATTTCTATAACATGGTCACCAAAAGCTCAGTTCAGAAAAACGGCTAAGGATAAGCAGCATATATGTCTGCAACGATCATATGGAGGAAATACTCGTTGAAGCCTCTCGCTGTAATATTCCACCAAGGCAACAACTTGTTCTTCCCAGCTTTCTTTTTAGAAGTCTCTGCAGCCACCTATGAAATGCACACCCAAAACCAACTACTTACTAAACTAAAATATGTTAACCCCCTCATACTGTACACTTCTTTATAATAACTTTCTACCCTTGTGGGTCCTACACATTTCTTCCACCAGTAATGCAATTTATTTAAATTTCTCACTATACTCCCTGGACATTTTGTATATTTAACCTTGACTATTATTTAGTTGCAATATTTATCACTGTCAAGCTGAAGTAGATTGTTCAGATTTTCTATCACAGTTCCGCATTTATTTACCCTTTTCCCTTCATTTGATCATCATGATCAACTATATCTCTCCAACTTTTCACAGGTAATTTGAGAAGCTTATCCAAACAATAATACTTGTGGGTTTTTCTCTTATCCATTATGTAGAATTATTAGAGTAGTTGGTTAAGCTAACAAACCATTAAGACATCTTCCCTGCAACTATAAACTTTTATAACTCTAATTACAGACACCTTATATAAAAATGAAATGGTTTATTTTCTATAAGTAAACAAAAGGAAAGAAACAAGATATAAATAAAAATGTGATAATGGAAAGTCTATTGTTGAATGCAAATTATGAAATAAGTAAAGGTAACAAATGAATATATAGTTTAGGTGGTGGATAAGCAAAGCTTTCAGATGCAGTACTTCTTCAGAAGTAACAAACAAACAAACACACACACACACACACACACACACACACACACACACACACACACAGAGAGAGAGAGAGAGAGAGAGAGAGAGAGAGAGAGAGAGAGCACTACACTGTCCCAGCTGACACCAAAAACACTGCCGAGAATGTCCTCACACTAGTGCCTAGACCATGTCTCTCTTTGAGCCGTATGATTAACCCTGGATGAAGCATTCTGTGGAGCATGTCAATGAAGGGCTTGGAAAATCGCTCAGTTGAGAGGAACATTCACACATTGGTATAACAGATGAACTGTCCTTGCCTCAACCACATCATACCTAATACAGTTTATATCTGAATGCTTCTGGTAGATTACTTTGCGAAGAGCATCCAGTCTGACATACCCATCCTTTAACAGTGATTTGCAATATGTGAACTAGGCTTTTTCTGGCGTAAATTTATCCTAATGACAGAAACAATAGAGCTGCATTTGAAACAGCTACTAACTAAATAAATTATTTAACTTGGACAAATTCATGAAAGTTAAAGAAAATTCATTTAGAGCCTTCCGCCAAAATACCAGAAGCTTCATCAATCATCATCATCATCATCATCATCATTTAAGACTGATTATGCCTTTCAGCATTCAGTCTGGAGCATAGCCCCCTTATAAAATTCCTCCATGATCCCCTATTCAGTGCTAACATTGGTGCCTCTTCTGATGTTAGACCTATTACTTAAAAATCATTCTTAACCGAATCCAGGTACCATCTCCTTGGGCTGCCCTGACTCCTCCTACCCTCTACTGCTGAACCCATGAGTCTCTTGGGTAACCTTGCTTCTCCCATGCGTGTAACATGACCCCACCATCTAAGCCTGTTTGCCCTGACTGCTACATCTATAGAGTTCATTCCCAGTTTTTCTTTGATTTCCTCATTGTGGACACCCTCCTGCGATTGTTCCCATCTACTAATTCCTGCAATCATCCTAGCTACTTTCATATCCGTAACCTCAACCTTGTTGATAAGGTAACCTGAATCCACCCAGCTTTCGCTCCCATACAGCAAAGTTGGTCAAAAGATTGAACAGTGCACAGATAACTTAGTCTTGGTACTGACTTCCTTCTTGCAGAAGAGAGTAGATCGTAGCTGAGCGCTCACTGCATTAGCTTTGCTACACCTCCCTTCCAGTTCTTTCACTATGTTGCCATCCTGTGAGAATAGCAATCCTAAGTACTTGAAACTGTCCACCTGTTCTAACTTTGTTCCTCCTATTTGGCACTCAATCCGTTTATATTTCTTTCCCACTGACATTACTTTCGTTTTGGAGATGCTAATCTTCATACCATAGTCCTTACATTTCTGATCTAGCTCTGAAATACTACTTTGCAAACTTTCAATCGAATCTGCCATCACAACTAAGTCATCCGCATATGCAAGACTACTTATTTTGTGTTCACATATCTTGATCTCACCCAGCCAGTCTATTGTTTTCAACATATTATCCATAAATAATATGAACAACAGTGGAGACATGTTGCAGCCTTGTCTTACCCCTGAAACTACTCTGAACCAGAACTCAATTTACCGTCAACTCTAACTGCTACCTGACTATCCGTGTAAAGACCTTTAACTGCTTGCAAAAGTTCGCCTCCTATTCTATAATCTCGTAGAACAGACAATAACTTTCTCCTTTTCTAGATCTATAAAGCATAGATACAGTTCCCTGTTCCACTCATAACACTTCTCCATTATTGCAGTAAGCTAAAGATCTGGTCCTGACAACCTCTAAGAGGCCTAAACCCACACTGATTTTCATCCAATTGGTCCTCAACTAATACTCGCACTTTCCTTTCAACAATACCTGAGAAGATTTTACCCACAACGCTGATTAAAGATATACCTCTGTAGTTGTTACAATCCTTTCTGTTTCCATGTTTAAAGATAGGTGTGATTACTGCTTTTGTCCAGTCTGATGGAACCTGTCCCGACTCCCAGGCCATTTCAATTATCCTGTGTAGCCATTTAAGACCTGACGTTCCACTGTATTTGATGAGTTCCGACTTAATTTCATCCACCCCAGCTGCTTTATTGCACTGCAATCTACTGACCATTTTCTCCACTTCCTCAAATGTGATTTTATTTCCATCCTCATTCCTATCCCATTCTACCTCGAAATCTGAAACACTGCTGATCGTATTTTCACCTACATTGAGCAACTCTTCAAAATATTCCCTCCATCTGGCCAAGGAATCCACAGGATTGACCAGCAGTTTTCCTGACCTGTCCAACCCTTTCGAAGACTGCTAATTACACTCCAGAATGGTTTTCCAGCAGCTTGAGCCATAGTCTCCAACCTGTTTCCAGTCTCCCCAAGATTTCTTCTTGGATGCTGCAATTATCTGTTTGGCTTTGTTTCTTTCGTCAACATAACTCTCTCTGTCTACCTGAGTTCTAGTGTGTAGCCATTTTTGATACGCCTTCTTTTTCCTTTTACAGGCTGCCTTAACTGTGTCATTCCACCAAGCTGTTTGCTTCATCCTACTTTTACACACTACTGTTCCAAGACATTCTTTAGACACTTCTACTACTGTGTCCCTGTACCTTGCCCATTCCTTTTCCAATGACTGTAATTGACTACATTCAACTAACTGGTACCTTTCTGAGATCACTGTTATGTACTTGTGCCTGATTTCCTTATCCTGAAGTTTCTCCACTCTTATCCTCCTACATATGGACCTGACCGCCTGCATTTTCGGCCTCACAATCCCAATTTCACTGCACATTAAATAATGATCAGTATCATCAAAGAATCCCCTTACTACACGTGTGTCCCTCACAGCCTTCCTGAATTCCTGATCTGTTATTATATAGTCAATGACAGAATCTGGTTCCCCTGCCTTCCCAAGTATACCGGTGAATGTTATTATGTTTAAAAAAAGAAGTTTGTGGTTACTAAGCCCATACTGGCACAGAAATCCAAGAGTTGTTTCCCGTTCCTGTTGGCCTCCATATCCTCTCCAAATTTACCCATAACCTTTTCATACCCTTCTGTTCGATTTCCAATCTTGGCGTTAAAATCACCCATGAGCAGAAAACTGTCCTTGTCCTTTACTCTAACAACTACATCAGTGAGTGCCTCATAAAAACTATCCATCTTATCTTGATCTGTCCCTTCACAATGCAAATATACTGACACAATCCTAATTTTCTTGCTAGACACTGTCAAATCTATACACATCAGTCATTCGTTTACATACCTTACTGCAACTACGCTGGGTTCCATTTCTTTCCTGATGTAAATCCCTACACCCCATTGTGCTATTCCTGCTTTGACTCATGACAGGTAGACCTTGTATTCTCCCACTTCCTCTTTTTTCTCACCCCTTACCCGAATGTCACTAACAGCTAAAACGTCCAGCCCCATCTTACTTGCAGCCTCTGCCAGCTCTACCTTCTTCCCAGAGCAGCCCTCATTGATATTAACAGCTCCCCATCTCATTACCATTTGTTTGCCAAGTCGTATCTTAAGAGTCCCTGGTTTGTCAGTTAGAGGTGGGACTCCGTCACCTACAAAGGTCCAAGGCATTTTGCTCTGATTGTTGCCAGCATCATATTTAAAGTATCGGGGAAGCAGGTTGCTAGCCTTACTTGCCCTGAGTCCCATTGAGTTTTACCCCTAACGGTTAAGGGACTAATCGGTGGATTTGGTAGTCTTTGCCGTATGAGGACAAAGGTGACCACGACTCAGAATATGTCCGAGATGCCCAGCCTTATTCCAAAGTAACTGGTATCCCGACTGTTGGGACCACTTACTTGGCCACTCATATGTTGCCCGTGGTTCTTGAACTAGGACATGGCTGCAGGAACCCACACCATGAACCATCATCAATAAGAGATGCAAATTTCTCACATAAATAAGGGATATGAATGGATAGATGAAATATCAACAGTTTTGCCATGCACACCAAAAAATCATAAAGAAATTACTGAAGTGGATTCATTTTGATGGATAAAATTGTAATACAGGGTGTTTCAAAAATGATCGGTATATTTGAAACGGCAATACAAACTAAACGAGCAGCGATAGAAATACATTGTTTGTTGCAATATGCTTGGGACAACAGTACATTTTCAGGCAAACTTTCGAAATTACAGTAGTTACAATTGTCAACAACAGATGGCGCTGCTGTCTGGGAAACTCTATAGTACGATATTTTCCACATATCCACCATGCGTAGCAATAATATGGCATATTCTCTGAATGAAATTACCCGAAACCTTTGACAACGTGTCTGGCGGAATGGCTTCACATGCAGATGAGATGTACTGCTTCAGCTGTTCAATTGTTTCTGGATTCTGGCGGTACACCTGGTCTTTCAAGTGTCCCTACAGAAAGAAGTCACAGGGGTTCATGTCTGGCGAATAGGGAGGCCAATCCACGCCGCCTCCTGTATGTTTCGGATAGCCCAAAGCAATCACACAATCATCGAAATATTCATTCAGGAAATTAAAGACATCGGCCATTCGATGTGGCCAGGCACCATCTTGCATAAACCATGAGGTGTTCGCACCCGAGGCCGCTGTTGGATCACCTGCTGCACTAGCTGCGCGTTGCCCTCTGTGGTTGCCGTACGCGGTCGCCCTACCTTTCCAGCACGTTCATCCGTCACATTCCCAGTCCGTTGAAATTTTTCAAACACATCCTTTATTGTATTGCTTTTCGGTCCTTTGGTTACATTAAACCTCCGTTGAAAACTTTGTCTTGTTGCAACAACACTGTGTTCTAGGCGGTGGAATTCCAACACCAGAAAAATCCTCTGTTCTAAGGAATAAACCATGTTGTCCACAGCACACTTGCACATTGTGAACAGCACACGCTTACAGCAGAAAGACGACGTACAGAATGGCGCACCCACAGACTGCGTTGTCTTCTATATCTTTCACATCACTTGCAGCACCATCTGTTGTTGAAAATTGTAACTACTGTAATTTCGAAAGTTTGTCCGCCTGAAAATGTACTGTTGTCCCAAGCATATTGCAACAAACGGTGTATTTCTATCGCTGCTCGTTTAGTTTTTATTGCCGTTTCAAATATACCGGTCATTTTTGAAACACCCTGTATCATACTACTCCTGAACCAGTAAGAAGGAAGAGGGAGTTGGCTACACATGCTAAAAGTGGACTAAGTTGCAAGCCTTTCAAGTTTAATATTGTGCTGAACAAGTCTTTGAATCCTGTGTCACAACAGCAGACCAGGGAGAAACACATGCTTGTAGCACTGACAGTTCACAGTCCACCAGCAGGAAATATCTTACACTTCATAAATCAGATGAGGACAGCCTTATTAAAAATTAATAGGAGAAACATTATTTTTTGGAGACTTGTGTATTAATTTTCTGTCTGGTGGTACTGATGGAGGGCACATAGAGTTCTTGATTTCCAGTTTTAGACTATTTGCCACAGTAAAATTCTCCACGATGATTGAAGGGAACTGTGCAACAGCCATTGACAATTTGCTTCTAGATCCAACAAACCTTCAGTGATTTAGCTACAAACACAATAGTCAATGGATTATATGATTTTGACATTAGAACATACTGACCATGTAGCTACAGATGATAGAAGAAAAGTATTATATTACAAAAACTTTAACAGTGACTCAATTTCAGGAAAATAAAGGGAAGACTGCCAGGAAGAAATTTATAATGCCAGCAGTGTAGATGAAATATTTAACTCTTTCTTAAACGTCTTCCATCAGCACTTTGATCATCATTTTTCACTAAAGCAAGTAGGGGTAAAATCAAACAAAAGCTAGGACAATGGATGGAGAACTCCGGGAGACAAGCTGAAGTCAAGAACTGAAACACTATTACCACCAGTAATGTGAAACTGTCACACCTGTCATTAAAAAAATAAAATAAAAATAAAAATAAAAAGAACCTCATGCACTATCCTAAAATAATAAAATAATAATAAAATACTTCAAGAATAAGACAAAACAATCTGGAACATTATCAAATCCAAACAGGTAAAAATAATGATCAAAATGAAACTGATCCTCCAGACATTGCTGTGGAAGGAACAGTGACACTTTCATATCATTGACCACCAAATTCAGTCATTGCTTATTCAGAGCTGGAGCAAACTGTGCACTCATTGCTAAAAAACTGAACACAAATGCATGTGTAGACAATGCACGCACCACCAACATATATCAGTTCCAAAACCACAACCCATAAGGAAATTTAATGGGTCACTACAAAGCAGTAATTCTGCTGGTTATGGTGGTGTCTCAGATAGAATATTAAAATCTTCTGCTCACTTGATAGGATTACCCTTAACCTTTCTCAAACAGTTTTGAAAAGACTGTGTGGAGTGAGGAAGTGTGTAATTAGTAGTGGTTACTTATCTCCAATCTTACATATGGTAGTTGCTAAAGCGCATATACATCTTCAGGAAATAGGCCTTAATCACTGATCAATTACAAAGGAAAATCAAGGATCACATAGAACAAAAAAACTGCTAAATGTGTGAGCTTTTGGCCAAAAGGCCTTCTTCTAATGCAGCACACATATGCACATGCAAGCATAACTCACACACCCGACCATGGCCTCTGGCCACTGAGGCGAGACTGCAAGCAACTGTGCATGGTGGAGAAGCAGTCCGGCTGGTAGGATAAATGGAAGACTGGGGCAGGGCAGGAGGGAGACATGGGGGGGGGGGGGGGGGGGGGATGAGCATAGGGGTGAGGTGCAGTGTATGGCTGCTAGTTGCAGTCAGGAGGTTATATAGAGGGAGGGTCAGTGCTAAAGGGATGAGGAAATGAGGATAGAGGAAGGGAAAAAGACTGTGGGTGTGTTGGTGGAACAGATGGCTATGTAATGCTGGAGTGGGAACAGGGAAAGGGGTAGGTGGGTAAACAACACCAACTAATGAAGATTGAGGCCAGGGGGAATAATTTGGGAACATACAATATATGGCAAGAAGAATTCCCAAATGCGCAATTCAGAAAAGCTGGTGTTGGTAGGGAGGATCCCAATGGCACAGGCTGTGAAGCAGTCATTGAAGTGATCAAAGTTGTGCTGGTCGGTGACTGGAGAGAGAAGGCACAGGAAATCTGTTTCTGCACAAGGATGGGGGCGAGGGGGTGTAATATCAGTTTTTGAAGGACTCCGTGAGACCGTTGGTATATTTGGAGAGCAACTGTTCGTCACTACAGGTGCGACGGCCACGGGCGGCTTCACTGTACAGACAGGACTTCTTGTTATGGAATGGGTGGCAGCTATAGAAGTGCTGTGGATATGGACAGAGGTACTGATGTAACCATCTTTGAGGTGGAGGGCAGCACCAAGAAAGATGGCTTGCTGGATTGTTGAGGACAAAGTAAAGCAAATGGGGGAGGCGGTGTTGAGGTTCTAGAGGAATGTGGATAGGATGTACTCCTCCTCAATACGTATCATGGTGCCATCAATGAATCCAAACCAGGTGAGGGGTTTGAGATTCTAGGTGATTAGGAAGGATCTCTCTAGATGACCCATGAATAGGATGGTGCCACGTGAGTGTCAATTCCCTTACCATGGATTTGTTTGTAGGTGATGCCTTCAAAAGTAAAGTAATTGTAGGTGAAGATATAGTCAGTCACTGGGACCAGAAAGAAGGTCATTTGTTTGAAATCAGTTTGGCATTGGACAAGAAAGTGTTCAATAGTGGAAAGGCCATGGACATTAGGGATGTTACAGTACTGGGATATGGTGTCAATAGTGATGAGTAGGCTACATTGTCATTGTGGTAAAGGAACACGAACTGTGGAGAGCGGTGGAGAAAATGGTTGGTGTCTTTTAGTTAGGAAGGTAGGTTAAGGGCAATAGGTTGAAGATATTGGTCCACGAGAGTAGAGGTTCTCTCAGTGGGAGCACAGTAACTGGCTACAATGGGGTGTCCTGGGTGGTTGGGATTACGGACTTTAAGAAGCATGTAGAAGGTAAAAGTGTTGGGGAGTGGTAGAGGTGAGGTGAGGTGGGTGGGGGGCAGAGGTGAGAGTGGGAGAGTGGGAGAGTGGGAGAGTGGGAGAGTGGGAGAGTGGGAGAGTGGGAGAGTGGGAGAGTGGGAGAGTGGGAGAGTGGGAGAGGGGGAGAGTGGGAGAGGGGGAGAGTGGGAGAGGGGGAGAGTGGGAGAGGGGGAGAGGGGGAGAGTGGGAGAGGGGAAGAGGGGAAGAGGGGAAGAGGGGAAGAGGGGAAGAGGGGAAGAGGGGAAGAGGGGAAGAGGGGGAGAGGGGAGAGAAACTCAGAGAAAGTTCTGGGATGGGACTAAGAATTTGAGGAGAGACTGTAAATCCTGTTGGACTTCTGGAGTGAGTGCACTGTAGCAGGATTTGTAGGTAGATGAAACTGACAGCTGACAGAGTCCCTCTGCCAGATAATCCCTGCAGTTCAAAACCACAGTGATGGAGCCTTTGTTAGCAGTTAGAATAACAAAGTCAGGATCAGTTTTTAGGTGCTGGATTGTGGTTCTTTCTGCAGGTGTAAAGTTAGTTTCCATATAGAGGGATTCGGAGAATGATTGTGAGGCAAGGTTTGATGTTAATGTTAACAGAGGGTGATATGGGGGCAGTGGGATTGGATCATGACTGGCAGCAGGACTGAATGGGGTCAGAGAGGGTTCAACATTGGCTTTGGGTTGAATCTGATGGGTAGTGTTTGTAGTGAAATAGTGTTTCTGCTGCAGGGACTGGGAAAAGGAGAGAAGGTTTTTGGAAGTGATGTGCATTCTGCTGCAGTTCCTGGAATTTTAATGTGACAGATGGGTACAGGAATTTGGAATTGCAAAGCAGGAGAATTTTATGGGTGGAGAGGAGGTACTGTAAGGAGGTTTGGAACTGATTTAAATGGTTTTGCAGACTACGTTGGTGAGGGTTAAGGACTGTCAGAATCTGAACAGATGCAGGTCATTGTGGAAGGATGGGTTGCAGCCAGAGACAGAGAGTTTGATGGTAATGCCATTTGGAGGAGGGATTCCATGAATCAGGCAACAACACAGGAATAGTACATGCAACTGGGTTCCAGATAGGGATGAGGAAACTTTTCTGTATTGGCACAGATGCAAAAATGTAAAATAGATACAAATATGTGGAACAAATCACAAAATGGATAGACAGATGAACTATGGGGAAACTAGGTAAAACCTGATGGAGTAGGGCAGATAGTGAGAGGCAAAAACGAACAAAAATCGTGAAAACACAATGAGATCAAAGAGAGAAATACATAAAAAGATGATAATGGAGGGTGTGATCTATTGGCAGATATGTTTGAGGAAGGGCGGCAGTGGGTGTGACTGAATTAGACCAGGCTGGGACGTGAGTACTGGAATGAAAGAGGAGAAAGAGTAGGAGCAGATAGCAGGAGAAGGTACAAATTTGTTTGGCAAAGGGTGGTATGGAAAATAACTCGTGAAAATATGCGAGAATGAGGCAGGAAAAGTGATAAAATTTAAAGTCTAGGATAAATTATATCAGTGGGAGCAATATCAGACTTGAGTTGCTGCACCATCAATCAGTGAAGTCACATAGCTGTGTATTGTCTATGAATGAAATGGGTGATACAGAGTGGCTCATAAGTCAGAGTGTGGAGCAGTTTGGTATGATAGGTACAACATGGGAAAACAGAGCAAGAAAGGGATGAACACAGAGTAAAGTAACAAAGGAAGACAGTACTGGGTTGTCGGAAGGAGGAAAAACCATTACACAAAATCAAACAATAGAAAATCCAGAATGGAATAATGACAACTTATGAAAAGGATAGATAGCTACTCACCATATAGAGGAGATGTTGAGATGCAGATAGGCACAACAAAATGACTGCTAAACATGTAAGCTTGTGGCCAAAAAAGCCTCCTTCTGGAGCAGACAACACACGTATGTTCACACAAGCACAACTCTCACACACACATGACCACTGTCTCTGAACATTGAGGCCAGACTGTGAGCAAACGTGCATGATTTAAGAAGCAATATGTGTGGTGCTGATAAGGAGGACTCACCGCAAAACCAATGTGGAACCCTGCCCAACTCACTTCACTTCTCCAGCCAATCATGATCCATCCTCCTCCCCTCCACCACCAAATCACCCTCTGGTAACATTCCGGAATTCCTGAACCTCAAACCTTGACTCACCATCATCCCCCAAATCCCTCAGATTCAAAGCTAACCTTAGATCCACATAGAGAATCACAATCCATTACCTAAAAACTGATCCTAACCGTATTATAGTCATACATGCCAACAAAGGCTCCACCAGTATGGTTTTGAACTGAAGGGATTACCTGGTGGAAGGACTCTGCCAGCAGTCAGATTTGTCCCCTACAAACCCTATCACAGTAACTCCAGCCGAGAAATCCAACAGGATTTCTCCAGTCCCTCCTCAAATCCTTAGGCAACTCCCAGAACTGCTCCCATGAGTCTGTCTCTTTCCTCATCCCACCTCTCCTAACACTCCTACCTTCTACGTGCTTCCTGAAGTCCATAATCCCAACCACAAAGATCATCTCATTGACGAAAGTTACTGCGCCCTCACAGAGAGAATCTCTGCCCTTATAGACCAACATCTTCAGCCTGTTATTCATAGCCTGCCCACTGAGACTCCACAATACCTGGTCCATCACACGACACCCTGCATGTCACTACTGATCCCAACTCTAATTAGACTAACATCTCTTTCCACCCATGACCTCATCACAACTGAACGCCACCTTTTCCAGTGTCTAACTGATTCCAAACTTACAACCTCCTTCCTGGTCATGATGACTAACTATATCCTCACACTTAATTATCAAACAATGGAAAATCCAGGACGGACTGTAAAAATATGACCTGCCCACTATCCTTCCCACCTCTCCCACAGTGGTATTCCAATGTCCACCAAACCTACACAATATACGCGTCTACCCCTGTACAACCACTGCTCACAACCCCTTACCTCAAGGCACATACCCCTGTAATAGACCTACATGCAAGACTCGTCCAATACATCCTCCCACCACCACCTATTCCAGTTCAGTCACAAACATCACCTATCCCATCAAAGGCAGGACTCTCTGCAAAACCAGTCATGTGACCTACAAGCTAAGCTCCAACCAGTTTGCTGCATTCTATGTGGCATGACAACCAACAAGCTGTCTGTCTGCATGAATGGATACCAACAAACTGTGGCCAAGAAACAAGTAGAACACCCTGTTGCTGTACATGCTGCCAAACATGACATCCTACATTTCAATGACTACTTGACAGACTGTGCCAAATGGATCCTTCCCACCAACAGCAGCTTTTCTGAACAGCACAGATGGAAACTTTCGTTGCAATATACCCTACGTTCCCGTAACCCTCCTGGCCTCAAACTTAGTTAATCATTGTCCTCAACCATCCAGCCCCTTCCCTGTTCCCATTCCAGCACTATGCAACCCTTATTTCACCATCACACCTAGTCTTCTTACTACCACTCCTACACTGATGTCCCTCCCCACCCCAGCCTCCTCCTTACCTCCATCCATTTGCCATTCCCATCATACACTGGTACTGCTGCTCGCAGTGTGGCTTCAGCTGCCAAACGCTACAGTCACATGTGTGTGAGTTGCGTTTGCATGAGTGTGTGAATGTGTCTATCATTTATTTTTGATGAAGGCTTAACTGGCCAAAAGCTTATTTGTGACAGTATTTTTGTTGTGCCTATCTGCGAATCAGCATCTCACTATATGGTGACACACACACAATTACTTTATCTTTGAAGGCATCACCTACACACTAATCCATGCTGCGGAAATGGGCACCCACATGGCACCATCTTATTCATGAGTTGTCTAGATGATTCATTCCCAACCACCCAGAATCCCGAACCCTTCATCTGGTTTGGATTCATTGATATCCATCTTTGTGATCTGGATCAAGGGGGAGGACACCCTATCCACATTCCTCCATAACCTCAACAGCTACTCCCCCAATTGCTTCACCTTGTCCTCCTCAACCCAACAAGCCAACTTCCTCAATGTTGATGCCACCTCAAAGATGGCTACATCAGTAACTATGTCCTTATCAAATTTACCAAACACTGACAATACCTCCACTTCTACAGCTGCCACCCATTCCACATCAAGATGTTGCTTCCATACAGCCTGGCCACCTGTTCTCATCACACCAACAGTCTCACTGAGGCTTTCACAGACCAAAATTACCCTCCCGTCTTTGTACAGAAACATATGTCCTGTCCTGGCTTTATCTCTCCAGTCACCCATCACTTCCCAGAGTCCCATCATATAGTGCCAAAGGAGCACTCACCTTGTTACTAAGTACCACCCAGGACTGGAGCAACAGAATCACATTCTCCGTCAGGGTTTCGAAAACTTATCGTCATGTCTTGAAATGAGGAATATTCTATCCACTGTCCTCCCCACACCTTCCACAGTCCACTGAACCTACACAATATCCTCGACACCTACTCCACCCCTGCTGCTGACCCCTTTCCTCACAGCTCATATACCTGCAATAAGCCTAGATGCAATGTCTATGCCATTGATACTCACACCATCCACTCCAGTCCAGTCACAAGCATCACATATCCAGTCAACTGAAGTATGGTTATGAAAGCAGTCATGTGATCTACACACTACAAGCACTGTGCTGCGTTCTATGTGGGCATGACAACCAAAAAATGCTCAAAGAGAGAGCTGGATCACCCAGTTGCTGAGCATGCTGCCCAACACAATGTTCTTCACTTCAGTAACTGCTTCACAGCCCGTGCCATCGGGATATGTCCTACCAACACTGGCTTTTCTGAATTGAACATGTGACAACTGTTACTGCAATATATCCTAAATATCCATAATTGTGCTGGCCTCCACCTTCATTAGTCCCTGTCTTTCACCCACCTATCCTATTCCCTGCTCACTCTCCAGCATTACACAGGCTTCTATTCCATCAACGTACCCAGAGTCTTTTTCCCCTACTCTACTCTTCTACCGCTAACTTGCCATCCCCAGCCCCAGCCCCAGGCTCCTCCTTACCCCCACCAACCACATTGCTTCTCCCATCATGCATATTCATTTGCAGTCTGGTCTCAGTAGACATGGACAGCAGTCATATGTGTGTGAAATGTGCTTGCGTGAATTGTGTGTTTCGTCTACTTTAGAAGAAGGCATTTTGGCCGAAAGGTCACATGTTTAGCAGTTTTTTTGTTGTGCCTGTCTGTGACTCGATATTTCTATATGGTAACAATCTATCCTTTTTGATTTGTAGGAAAAACATTTCTGATTTTCATGAAGAACAACTTATCAATTCCTAGATACAACTTTGGTACTGAACTGTCAACATAAATAATATAACTTAGTCAACAAACTCATATTTTCCCATGAATATTGTTTCTCCATGAACACGTAAAGTTACTGTCCAATATTCAGCTTCTCTGGCATGTCACCAGTCACTGAGGGAAGAAAATATCTGACCCAGTACGGATGATGATGATGAGTTGGGTTGAGCGGGTGCTCAACATCACAGTCATCAGCCCCCTGACGAAAAATCAACAGGAAATCTCATGGGTGGGGATGAAGGCTGTCCCCACATGCAGAGCAGTTTATAACGAACTAAAGTCTGCTGCCCTTCCTCACCAGTTTAGGGATGATGCCTCATAGTTCACAAAACTTCACCACTCTGTTAACACTGGTATCAGTGTCTGCTAGGATGGTGGGCAGATCTCCAGCGAGACCAAGGGCTGCCCTATTATCAGTATACAGGACACACGTAGCCACAATATACTGAACTGAAAGCCGCAGGCCACAAACTTCACAGAAAGGTGACGGGTTTGAACCGCTGTTCTCCCGAATGCGAGTCCAGGTCCGAAAGGCTCCAGTCGATATCCAAATGCCCGCATGGTGGACAGCATCTGACATCCAGAGGTAGGAAGCACAGGCTGATCCATACACCATGCTGCCATAGTCTAAGCGTGATCGAACAAATGCCCTATAAAACTGTAGGAGGCGGGACCTGTCAGGTTCCCATGTTTTTCCGCCAAGGCATTTCGAAATTTTCAACAACTGGAAGCCCTTTCTTCGTAGGTCTTTCAGGTGTGAGAGCCATGTTAATTTCGAGTCAAATAATAAACCCAGAAGCGCACAGTGTCTTGAAAAAGTAAAATACGGTCCGCCATTGTAAGCTCTGGTTGGCTAAAACTCCGTCGAGCACGATTAAAATTGACACACATAGTCTTCTCAGGTGACAACCGAAAACCAGTTGCCAGCCGCGGTGGTCTAGCGGTTCTAGGCGCTCAGTTCGAAACCACGCGACTGCTACGGTCACAGGTTCGAATCCTGCCTCGGCCATGGATGTGTGTGATGTCCTTACGTTAGTTAGGTTTAAGTAGTTCTAAGTTCTAGGGGACTGATGACCACAGCTGTTAAGTCCCATAGTGCTCAGAGCCATTTGAACCATTTGAAAACCAGTTGTCTGGGCCCAGGTTTCCAGCCTCCTAATGGTCAGTTGTAGCTGCCTCATCATCTTCATAAGATCAGAAGAAGAGCAGAAGATTGCAAAGTCATTCACAAACAAAGAGCATTTGACAGGGCTCCTGACGACCCAGCCAGGAATCGAACCCCAAAATCTAGATGCAGTGACACTAACCACTATGCAGTGAGCTTGGATTAGGTAAACAAAGATTTGTATTAACAAGTTATGAAATATAATTGCTGGTCACTACTTACCTTCAGGACACAAAATGTGCAATACTGCTGACAGACACATGTAACAGTAAATGAGATATATTATTTTACTTTTATGTGAGGTGTGTTCAAAAAGAAACCAAACTTTCGAAATAATACACCAACCAGCTGAGAGAGCGTGCTGCAGCTACTGAGAGTACATAGTGGCAGGTTTAGACAACAAACTTCCATTTGCCGCATTTCGCTCTGAAGTTAGTAAGCGAGCTACAGCCTCTGAAGTGACTATGTGCACAAGCTACTCGTTGGTTATGTGCCAAAGTGACAATGAAAGAGCTGATGACAGAGCTTTAAGAATTGTGTGTGTGTGTGTGTGTGTGTGTGTGTGTGTGTGTGTGTGTGTGTGTGTGTGTGTGTGCGTGCGCGCGCGCGCTCGTTAGATTGTGAAAATTTTTTTGCAACAACCTCATCACAACTTTCTTATCCAAGCACATGGGGAGCATTGTACGAGATGAACACACCTTTGTGAGCGGTTTAAGGGTTTTCAACTGGACAGAATGTCTATCCCAAGCTTGGACAACTTTCCACATCAAGATATGATGACCATACCGATAAGAGTTCATGCTGTGATTCGAAGAATGGTCACTTAATGTTTGTAAAGTTGCCAACAAATCTTAGTGTGCATGAGGGATGCTGTGTGCAGGATGAGGTCTGAACTATGGGAAAACCAGATTCGGATTTTTCATCACGATAATGTGCTGGCTAACGTGTCATTCCTTTCAGCAGCTATATAGCAAAACATCACATTCCTTTTGTCCCCCATTCATAGTATTCTACAGATCTAGCACTAGCAGACTTTTTCCAGTTTCCTGAACATAAAACCCGGTTGAAAGAACATTGTTTCTAAACTATAGGGGACATTCACGACAATGCGACAACATACCTGTTCGCTATCCCCGGAAATACGTTCCAGGAGGCTTTCCAAAAGAAGAAGAAAAGATGCGAATGGTGCATTGCCAATAGAGGGAATTATTTTGAGGTGACAGTGCTTAAAATGCTGTACAATAAGCAATAAAGATGTTACAGAAAAAGTTTGGCTTCTTTTTGCACACACCTCATATGTGTGTATCGTCACCACTCCACATTTCTTCCTGCAGATAAGTGCTGGCCAGTGACTGTTTCTTGTAATTTATCAGTTTACTTGACTGTATTTTCCTTTGATACAAAGACACATATACACATTTCCAACAAGTAATAATGACCTGTTAGCACCAGAAATACAGGTGTTCTACATACTTTAGTACCCCTTCGTTATGTAACTATGGAACAATATTCTTTGTTGTCTAGTTAGGTAACAAATTAACATGGAGTCAACACATAGATAAACTAATCAAGAAGTTCTGTTGAGTGTTCTGCACTTAGAAGCATTTCTTATCCTATTGTCCTAAAGCAAAGAGTGTCTGTTTAGGTTGCTTATTTTTGCTCCTTGTTGTATTATGCAATTATCTTCTGGGGCAATGTACCTAAAGCAAAAAAGTGTTTAGTGTATTTACCCAAATCGTTATTCAAAAAATAAGGGTCATTTTATATTCACTGTTAAATTATTGTTGCTGAGATTGCCATTTTACATTGTTTAACAGAGTGTTTAGAGGTTGTCTTCCTTTTACACAAGAAGCTTTAGCTATTGAGGTCACGTGCAGATTTATTTTGAAGAACACTGAACAGCAGGACTGAGCAAATGATACTCACTTTTAAACAGGCTCAAGAATTCCCAATATGCCTGAATTCCCAATATGGCGAATTGCTTGATACAGCATCGACGTTGCTTGAACTATCACGTGACATTTGACTCATGTGGTGCTAATGCAAGGAATATGTCAGAAACTATGAACTACTCACAACAACCATCTGTTGCTCTATTCAAAATCTGACCATTTCATGAAATACGGGAGTATTTGTTGTAGCAAGCATAAATTACAGCAGGATTACATGTTGTGGAGGTAGTACCAATAGATGTCACTAGATGGAGGCACAAGCACAAGTTCAAAAATTGGGCTGAATTTATTTATACCTTAGATGCTGCTGCTACACGTGACTTGCACCCTAGAAGCTAACTGCAGTCTGTGTTTCACAACTGACTAAGTTCAGAACTACGTAAAGGTTGGAGGGGGCTGGCTGTGAGCACTATGGGAATTAACATCTGTGGTCATCAGTCCCCTTGAACTTAGAACTACTTAAACCTAACTAACCTAAGGACATCACACACATCCATGCCCGAGGCAGGATTCGAACCTGCAACTGTAGCGGTCTCGCGGTTCCAGACTGAAGCGCCTAGAACCGCACGGCCACACCGGCTGGTGTTGGAGGGGGAACAGAGATACCAGCTTGGATGAGACCTAGATAAGTGTGAGGATTGGAATAGTGAATAGGCAACAAATTAGTTGTGATGTGGGAATTTAGACAGCATACTTTGATGTTTTAGGAGCTTTTACCACATTAAAACTGCAGTTTGTCTGAATTCATTAGTAGTTAGAATTGGATTGACTTTAAATTGGACAAATACATACAAATTTATTCCTGAAAAAGGTGATAAAAGTCTACATGGGGGCCAGCGGCGTACTTATGTCTTTCGTGCTGCAGTTTTGTCAACACACATAATGATGTATAACAGGAACGAAAGAGGGTATGTCAGCTGCTGCATCTATGCAACCTATGAGAGAGTGGAGGGCAGACAACATGTTTGGAAGCAAGAGACATTATAATATTATCATGTCACAGTATAGAAGTGAAATCCAATATGTATTTAGATAAAAACAGCTGTGTTCTCAGGTTCCACAGCAAACATGACCTCATAAATCACAACATATTCGACGGAAACAGCCAAATATTTGTGACCACAAAGATATAAATTTCACAGCTAGGTTATGAGGATGATGATGATGATTAAAAATAGATATACCACAGCAATAGGGTTAGTAAGTGAAAAATGTAGAAAAGAAAACAGTCTGCAAATTAATGTAAATGATTTCTTTTCATTTACTGTATTTCTTCCTATATTATCAAAATGTAGACAATAAAAAATGGCATAAATTTAGAATAGGTGTAATGTTAACCTTTTTGGCAGATACTTTGTCAATAAAACAGTTTGCAATTTTGATTAGTCAGAATACATTGAAAATAAATTTTTCTCAAAGAAGTCTCTCGAAAAAAAGGGAGCAGCAACAATGCTGTATGAAGCAGCTAGCCATACATTTTGCATTTTGCAGAAGCCTATCTAAAGACCTTATAATTCTTACAAGCACCTTCCAAAATGTTTACTCCTTAGCCATTACCTGTCACTTCTAATAAAAAAAAAAAAAAAAAAAAAATAAAAAATAAAAAAAAAAAAACACACACACACACACACACACACACACACACAACTGTGTCAGCTGAACTCTCTCATCTACACAATCACAACACAATACATGAAAACAATTTTTGTGTAGTTTTTTCATCCTTTTGTAGGGTTCAGAGTACACTTGCATGCTTTGGTGCAAAGATATTCAACAAGCACTTATCTAACATAAAGCACAAACTGGGAATCTTAACCTACTCAAAAGAAAATTAAAAAATACATCATGAGCAACTCCTACAAATTATGCGAATACTTAAAATAAAGGACTGAAAAGTTCTGTTAGCGACATGGCAGTTAGTAGCGGTAAGTGTTACGTTGTATTTCAGGTAAATGCTTAACGATGTAGCTAACTGGTTTGTTTGTAAAATACAACTATAATTAAATAAATATTAAGCTACCAACAAGAGATAAACACAAGCTAACACACAACAGAGAGTAGCACCTTTTTCCCCAAAGTAGTGTTCTATTTCTAATTTACTTGTTTAAATGTAGCTGCCAGAAGCCATGCATATAATGATAGTTTATTGTTAATGTAACACAAAGATAAAGTTCTGATGATTCACTTGTATTTTGTTAATGTACATCTTGATGTATTCGACACCTTCAAATTTGTAGTTCTTGATGAATGTACAGGATACAATGTATGTATGTATGTATGTATGTATGAATGAATGAATGATTGCAGTGGACTGGCACTGTAACTCAATGTACAGTGCTACTACAATGCAGCCATTTCAGGCAGCATAGCTGTGCATGACCATTCAAAAGCTTTGCCCCATTTTCTGTCTTGTTTATGTGTCTCTCAAAATCAGCACAAAGTAAAATAAAATATCAGCAACTAACCTCAGTGTCCGACATTTCCATGCCATCATCAGTATCGAGGTCCAATGGTGGGACACGAAGTGAACCATGTGCAGACGCAGTAGATGTGCGTCTTGAATGTCCAATGTCAACCATGCTATTTGGCGAACACTGTGCAACCAAGTCTTGGCGTGCTATAAGTCTATAAGCTGTCTCGGGCCAATCTGAAGGAGGATTCTGTCGGCTTAGATAAATAACTTCACTTAACAGCATTGCAACACCAACAGGCATCTGTTGCAAGTCTCCTGCAGTGATATCTGTAAACAATTCCCAAATTGTTTCAAACAATGACAACAGAGAACAAAAAGCAGTATTTAACAATTCTACATTCAAATTTTACATGCACTAAGCAAGAAATATATATCTTTGTAAAGTAAAAACGTGCACCAATGGAACTACTCTTGTATTGGAGCCACCAATTATCTAAGAAAAATTAATACTTTTTATTGTGAAACACATGAGGAACTTGAAACAGGGCAAAATAATAATTAGACAGCAACCAACGCTTTCACAAAACATACGCCAACTGCTAGTTAAGGCTACGAACTTCTTATAAAGTTTCTCATGACTTTAGTGAATGAAGAACAATGATAAGTTTCATGTGAAACTGAGACTGATTAATTTTACACGGAATAATTGAAGGGTTCATTACAAAAACAACACTTTTCTTTTTTTTCTTTTTTGTGGTTTCAATACATTCTGGTAGCGATGTCCAAGAGTCAACCATTTGCATTAAACAAATTCAACAGACAGAGCCTTTTACTTGCAGCTTCGCCTGTGGATGCGAACAGGACAAATATTGCATACATCTCCTCCTCCCCCTCTCTGCATACATCTCCTCCTCCTTCCCCCTCTCTCTGCCCATCTCCTTCTTCTTCTATTTGTCTATCCAATTCCTCTTCCCCTCCTACCTCTTTCCATGTTCTCCTCCCCTCCTCTCTCTGCCCATCCTGTCCTCCTACTTCTCTCTGTTTACCTGTCCACCTCACCTCCCCATTTGCGTCTGTCCATCTCATTCTACCCTCTCACTATCCACCTTCTTCTTCCTCCTCTCTCTGCTCAAACATGCACATCTGCAAAACACACATCATGCAATACAGCCTACATGTCACAGGTTACCAAGTTTCTCGGCCCTACGGCAGCTCGAGGACTCTTATCCACACATTTTATATATTCACTAGATAGGTAGCCAGTCTTGCACAGATATTTATTTATTCAAATTTTCTATTAGAAAGGAAAACATATAAACTATTTCACACATAAACTATTTCTGTTTCCCTCTTTCACCTGCATCCTAACACCCTGTACCTCTTCCACCTGCCTTCTCACACCTCCTCCTCTCCCACCTGCCCACTGCCACTTTCCATATCCCACATGCCACCTACACTTCCCCCTTCTCCTTCTCTCTCTGTCTCCCCCTCCCTCATCTCTCTCCATCCATTCCTCCTCCTTCTATCAACCTCAGCTTCCCACCTCCACCTGTCCATGTTCTCCTACCACCTCTCTGTCTGTCCATCTCCCCCTCCCCCTCTTTGTCTATCCATCTCCTCTTGCCTCTTTCCTCTGCTCATATCATCCTCCACCCCCTCATTATATATTCTTCCTCACATCCTCTCTCTGCTCAAACTTGCCTATCTGCATGTATAGTGCCTGGAATACCTTCCAATACTACCTGCACAACATGCCTACAGCCTGGACATCAGAGGTTATCAGGGCCTCGACCTGCACCCCCATCCATATGGTGAGCTATTTGATTCATACCCCCATGTTATTTCTTCCCTTACAGTCAGCAGTATGTGTTACAAAATATACAGGGTGGTTGTAACTAATCTTTCACTACCTGAGAGAGCCCCATGAGAAACAAGTGATTTGTAGAACAATGAAACTTTGTGGGAATGTTTGTAAGGATGTGCAGAAAAGAAATAGCAACTCACAGAAAGAAATGCATTTTAACAAAAGCCTGGAACCACAACAGAGACTGCTCTACTGCTACCTAAAACATCTCGGGTGGGATGTCAGCTATCTCCCTCACTATACTTATCTTCAACCCCCAACATGTGTTAGTCTCTCATCAATAAACCCTGACCTTCAGGTAACCCCACAGTCAGAAATCACGTGGGTTCAAATTTGGTGATATTGGTGGTCACACAGTTTGGAACGATCAGTAAATGATACAGTTTTCTCCAAACGTGTTAAACAGTAACTGAGTGACCTCACAAGAAGTGTGAGGTGGGGCTCCATCGTGCAAGCTGTCTGTCCACATGAATGGCTGAGTCAAAAGCCCTCACTCCCACAGAGCAGGGATCACATGTTGGCACAGCAAATCACAGTAGCGTGTGCCATTCACCCTGGAAATTTTCGGTCTTTGGGGTTCAAATCCCTCCTACTTCTCTCTACCAGTACTGGTATCTAATGGCAAGTCATGACACAAACCCTACAGACAATGTAAATCCTGTAACGTACAGTCTGAATATTAGTCCTAAACAGTTGGCTATGCATATGGCAAACAGTTTTCCATCAACACTGCCGCAAGTAACAAAGTTTAATCATATCTAACCTGTATGTACACACTTCTTAGCTGCTGCGTCAACTGCAGTCAGAAGCAGCACCTATATTGCACTCATCTCATCGTCCCCTCTCTCTGCCAGTCGCCTTCTCCCCCTCTCTCCATCCATATCCTACTCCTCTTCCCTCCTTCTTTTCATATTTTCCTTCTCATACTCACCCCTCTCCCTTCCCATCACCTTCTTCCCTCATCTCTCTGCCCATCTCCTCTTTGCCCCTATCTCTAACTGCTTTACCCCTCTCTCTATTCCTTTCCTCCTTCCTCCACACTCTGTTAATCTTCCCTCCTCCTGTCACTGCCCATCTTCATCTCCTCCTCCTACCTTTCACAGTCCATCTCCTCCCCGATTCCCTTCCCTGTCCATCCCCTCCTCCTCTGTGTGACCATCCCCATCTCCCTCTCCCCCTGTCTATCTCTTCTTCTCCCCCCCCTCCAATTCCTTTTCCACCCACCTCTTGCCTCCTATTCTTTCCCCCTGCTCCCAACTCTCTCTGACCATCTCCTCCTCCCCCTCCCTCTGTCCAACTCCTCTTCCCTCTGCTCTGTCTGTCCATCTCCTCCCCCCTCCTCGCTGTCTATCCATCTCCTACTCAACCCTCTCTTTCAGTCTAGTTCCTCCTCCCATCTCTCCCTATCCACCTATTACATCCATCTCTAACTGTCCATCTTCCTTCTCTCCCCTTTCTGTGCATCTCATCCTCCCTCTCTCAGTGTCCTTCTCCTGCTCCACTCCCTCTCTGCTCAACAGCGTGCACCCACTGGAATGCATTCTGATACTAAGTGCACAACATGTCTGTTGAGCAGGGCAGCCTAGATTCATGAGGTACCAATCCCTTTCATCCCAATGCCCACCTCTATTGGAGCTAGCAGTATTTCTTCCCAGATAAAAAGTTATATATGTGCCAAACAAATTTGGCTGAATTTGATCCAGTGGTTTAGTAGGAAATTTGAAACACACACAAATGTATGTATGTATGAAAGCAGACATCAAGTCACAGATAGGCACCATGAAAAAGAACACTACTAATATTTTTAGCTTTCAGATAAAGTCCTCCTGCAGAAGTGAAGCTCTCACACATTCACATGACCAGAACTCACACACATATAGCCATTGCCACTTGGTGCTAAGGGCCTACAGCAACTGCATCTAATGTTAGCAGGAATCTACCTGAGGTGGATAGTGTGGTGTCACCGCCAGACACCACACTTGCTAGGTGGTAGCCTTTAAATCGGCCACGGTCCGTTAGTATAAGTCGGTCCTGCATGTCACCACTATCACTGATTGCAAACCGAGTGCCGCCACATGGCAGGTCTATTCTAGAGAGACTCCCTAGCACTCGCCCCAGCTGTACAGCTGACTTTGCTAACGATGGTTCACTGACTACATACGCTCACATTTGCAGAGACGACAGTTTAGCATAGCCTTCAGCTACGTCATTTGCTACGACCTAGCAAGGCGCCACATTCAGTTACTATGTCTTCTGAACAGATAATATTGTGACTCACGTACCGTCAAGAGCGACGTTCATCATTAATGGATTAAAGTTAAGTATCAAACTAATTACATACGCTTTCTGAATTCTAATTCCTTGTCCTTGCTCTTCAGCCAACACAACAGATAGTGGGGGTAAGGAGGAAGCATGGGGCAGGAAGGTCAACAGATAGCCAGGTATGGGTGGGGAAAGATGCTAGCACTGCCTGCCTGAGCACCTGAGCATGAAGAGATGTAGTGGGGACAGGATAGGACTGCTAGATGCAGCACAGGAAGGCTGTACACGGGAGGGGGGAGTGAAACCGATTGGAGAGAAGTAGAGAAGAAGAAAGGACTTGTATGTATGGTGGTGAGATAGAAATAACATATGTACAGGAGTGGGAGCAGAGGAGGGGACAGAGACAACCAAAGGTTGAAGGCAGGTGGTTGTGGGAATGAAAGATATGTTTTTGGGGCAGTTCTGAGCTGCATAGTTCTGAAAAGCTGGTGGTGATGGGTAGAATCCTCATGGAACGGGCTGTCAAGTAGTCATTAACATAAAGCACATCATGCTGGGTGGCATGTTCAATGACTGGGTGGTCCAGCTGTCTCTTGGACACAGTTCAACATAGGCCATTCATGTGGACAGACAGCTTTTTAGTTGTCACGTACACATAGAATGCAATACAGGAGATGCAGCTAAGATTGAAGATCACAGGGTTGGAGGCTTTGTCATTTGACATGAACTAGTTTTGTCTGGAAGTTGGTCACAAAAAACCTGAATGTTCTGTCCTAATAATTGTTGGGGTCTTTCAGTCTAGTCCTTGCCAATGTTAAGCTTCAGTATCTGAGAGTCAGTAATGAATTCAAAAGACAAGTGTCCAGTGACCTAAAAAGCAGAAACACAATGAAAGAAAGAAAAATGAATTTAAAAAAGTCACAGTTAATGGGCACATATTAGAGATAACATATAAGCATTGTTTCCACTCTTTTCTTTTCTCTGCTAGTAAATTTTACCATCTGCTCTTCTTGCATGTATATAGGTGAATTGACATCCACTCTCATTGGTTTAGGTGCAAAACACTGTGATGCTTTAGTCAACAACAGCTGAATAAAGGAAACAAATTTTCTCAGAGTTCTCAAAAATGGCATCAAAAATATTCAAGGGGCCTATTTGACTGGTCTTATCAAAGTTGCTAAACAACAAGGACCGCAGAATAACTGAAATGGATTCGTTAAAATTGTGTCTTTTTATTACATGCAAGACCTGCCTGCACCTCAGTTAAAAACTACTATAGAATCCCGAATAAACAAACGTGCTTTCAACATACAATTCAGTCAGTCCCAGCGAAACTCCCATAAGAACAATGTCATTCCCTCACACTATTAATGAATGGCGCTGTAGGAAAATTCCACATGAAACACTCTGGAAATTAAAATGCAGTTTTTATGCAATTTCTAGCATGTCCAAGTGAGTTTCCAATTTCTTTTTCAGATTCATATAGGTTGTACTGTGTGTCATGTGGTGCAGTTAGTGGTAACCATTTCAATCAGTTGACATGTAACTAGATCATAGTCAATAAATCTGATTCCCTTGCAGCAATACTAGAAGATGCATGGACAGAATCGGAAATTTATTTCTACCCTGCCTAATATGCAACTGGGGTCATGTTATCTGGCATTAAAGTCACTGAATCTCCAAAGCATGAATAGTGTTGTTTGTTTATTAATTTTATTTTTGTGTAGTTACGGTCTGCAAATGAAGAAAGCCTACAGATCAGCAAAAGCTGACAATCACCCACATTGTTGTTTACAAGTTAAAATAAAACTTTTCAACATGGCAAAGAAATACGATGATGATGATGATGATGATGATGATGAAAAGGAGACTGTTGGACCAAGTTTCACTGCTGCTAAGTAGATGAATCGATTCTAACTTATACCAACCAACTGGAATGACGACTTCTTTCACTACAATGTGCTGGAAGGACAAAACAAACAAGCCATCTTGATTTAAAAAAACTATGAAAAGTGTATTAATTATACATTTTTGCATTTAAACTTAAAGTACTGTATATTCACAATTTCGGTGTTTACATAGCACTTACATCACTTAAACATGCCTGAAATACAATTCTGAGTCACACCTTATGTGTACTCTGGTAAAACCCCAGTTAAGAAAAAAATATTTGGGTCCTCGGACATTTGTTAAAAAGGGGTTTACCCTGTACTGCAATATTTTATGCAACACAGCTAAGATATTATGTTTTTGATGTTCACAACGTTTCCAGTGATGAAGCTGTAATGATTACTTAACGTGAACAAGTTGCTAAGAGCAAGCTACAACAAAGTGAACTCTTTATTCTTTCATAACTTGAAAATAGACAGCATTTGAAAAGAGATTTGGTTTTGACTTGGAAGCACAAGTCAGAACTGAATTTTTTTCATTATGTACTCTCTGTATATGCTGTTCACATCTCGAAAATTTCCTCCGAAGAACTTACCTCTTCCCCATGAGACATTACACTGAAGTGACAAAGGTCATGGGATAGTGACATGTATATATACAGGCAGTGGCAGTATCATGTACACTTGTATAAAAGGACAGTGCACTGGTGAAGCTGTCACTTGTACTTAGGTGACTCATCTGACAAGGCTTCCAACGTGATTATGGCTGTGTGAGGGGAATGAACAAACTTTGAACACGGAACATTGTATTTCATAAAGCATCGGGGAATTCAGTATTCTGACATCCACAGGGTAAAGAGTGTGCTGAGAATACCAAATTTCAGGCACTACCTCTTACCACAGGCAACGCAGTGGCTGATGGCCTTCACTTAACAACCAAGAGCAGTGGCGTTTGTCTAAGAGTTGTCAGTGCTTAAGGACAGACAACACTGCATGAAATAACCACAGAAATCATTGTGGTACATACAATGAATGTATCTGTTACGATAATGCACCAAAATTTGGCGTTAATGGGCTACAGCAGAAGATGACCGACTTTGAGTGCCTTTGCTAATAGCACATCATCTGCACTGCCTTTCCTGGACTCATGACCTGATCGGCTGGACCCTAGACACCAGGAAAATCGTGATCTGTTCAGACGGGTTGGTAAGACCTGATGGTAGGTTCTGAATGTGGCACAGATCATACAAAGACATCGATCCAAGTTGTCAACAAGGTACTGCGCAAGCTAGTGGTGGTTACAATTCAAAAGAAAGTAAGGCAAAAATTGATAAATAGTTCCTTTCTTCTGCAAAATACAAGGGTTGACTGAAAAGTAATGCCTCTACCTTCGTAACTCGTCAGCAGTTGGCAGCAGGTGCTGGCTTGTTCCGTAGACTCTTCTCTACAGCTCCAATTGGCAGGAAGCCGTAGCACTGAACAGTTGTTTTATTACAGTGTAAAGTATGGAACCCTGTGCAGACGGTCGGTCAATGCGATTTAAGAAATGAGCAGTCATTGAAGTCTTGACAGCAGAAGGTGTCACCCCAAAGGAGATTCATCAGAGAATGAAAGCAGTTTATGGTGATTGTTTTGATGTGAGTACTGTGCATCATTGGGCGAGTAAGTTTCAAGATGTTGAGGTGGGAACATCTGCCTTGCGTGCCAAAGAGTTGGACATCCTGTGACAGCAAACACTGAGTTTCACACACAAAATGTTGACAGATTGATTCAGGACGATCGCCGTATCACTCAGAGAGAAATTGCAAGCATAATCGGCATTTCACAGGAATGTATGGGTCACATTATTGCTTTGCTTTGCTATCAGAAGATCTGAGTATGATGGGTACCCCAGATGCTGACTCCTGAAATGAAAGTGCACAGACTTGAAATTTGCCAGGAACTCCTCTTGTGTTATGAGTATTAAGGTGACGCCTATTTCCATTCAATTGTGACAAAAGATGAAACGTGGGTACACCATTACCACCCAGAGGTACAACATTAGTCTATGGACACAAAGACTCGCCCCAGAAAAAGAATTCAAGACGCAGCCTTCAGCTGGAAAAATCATGGCCACAGTGTTCTGGGACACAGATGATGTTATCCAAGTTGATTTCCTTGGTTGTGGAACAACAATAAATTCAGAGCATTACATCACAATGCTGGAAACTCTGAAATCATGGCTAAACAATGGTCCGAAAGGAAAAGAGAAATGTTTTCCTGCAGCATGACAATGCCAAACTACACACTTCACATGCCACCACAGAAGAACTTCAGAGACTGAATCTCACCACCATACGGCATCCTCCATACAGTCCAGATTTAGCACCATCTGACTTCCATCTATTCCCAATAATGAAAGACGATCTGCGGGGACATCCTTATGCTTCTGAAGATGATGATGAGGGAACTGTGAGACTGTGGTTGCACAAACAGTGTGTAGACTTCTTCCATGACGGCTTCAGAAAACTTGTTCATCATCGGCAGAAATGTATCCAATTTTGGCTGGAAATTATGTGGAAAGGTGAATATTGGTAATTAAAAATCACATTCTAAGGCTTATTTCTGCATCTGATTTATTAAAACATTCCCATCCAAACCTGATTAACAAAGGTGGAGGAATTACTTTTCATTCAACCCTCGTATACACTCTAATTCTTGACGTGTCCTGAGAGTCTCTCCATCCCAGATTCTTGCAAGTAACTCTCACAAAAGTACTTCCTCAGGATAAATCAAGAGCATGGTGAACATTGCCATTTCACCTATCAATTTGCAACCCTTCAGAACACAGCCAGTGGCTACGGAATGTACGTAATACAACATAACACCAAACAATACGAGACTGGAATAGAAGGGAGAACCGATAGAGGTACTCAGGGTACCATCCGCCACACACCATCAGGTGGCTTGCGGAGTATGGATGTAGATGTAGAATTTGTGATCAGAATAAACATTGGTCTTAAAAAAGTGTGGCTAAATAAGAAAAAGAAAAGTGTGGCTCAATAAGAAAAAAAAGTGTGGCTAAATAATAAAAAAAAAATTGTTCAAGGAAAAATTTGCAACCCTTCAGAACACAGGCAGTTGCTACAGAATGTACGTAATACAACATAACACCAAACAACAGTGATGATTAACCATTTAGCTTACCCATTTCCACCATTAGAAGAACTGCCCTATGTGGAAAAGGATATGAAGCGCTGCGTCCAGCATCCCTTGCTGAAAGAACTTCTTGTGTTTCTCCTCTGATTCCTGCTGGTACCACTGGCTGTATAAAATGTTCCAGCTGCAAGTTTGGATTCTCTGCACCCTGGGTAATTACAGCAACTAACTACAAAGTAAGAGCACATCAATCAACATTGTGCTATATAGCTTTTAAACATAACTCAGCTTGGCAATGATAATTTCAAAGCTTCAAATACTATTGTACCAAACAAAGAGATGAATTGTCATTATGTAAGCTGCTGTTATTGTTAATATAATAGTAGTAGTAGTAGTAGTAGTAGTAGTAGTAGTAGTAGTAACATAGCTGGATCAGAATAACGAAGTGAAGGACAGCTACTTGTTTACAGCTACCATAGCAACAACAACCAATCAGAGAATGTGCTTGTTCATTGCCTTTCAGTCTGTCCATCGTGTAGAGGTACATGTTATTTAATATAGCAACATGACTCACTTTTCTATACTGTAATGATGAAAGATTGTCATGTAGAAACAATTATTTTAATTAGTAGTGTAGGGAGAACAGTACACTGTGCACACATTCTTTCAATTTATGTGCAGACATGAAGGGAGAAATGGAAGCACAAGGTACCAACAAGATGAGTGTCTTTTTTTGCAATGGAAAAAAGTCATTTAAGCTTTGTAGTCACACTTTGGGTATGCTGCGGTTTCCAGAGAAGCAAGGGTCTGGCAACAATGGTCTAGCCCCAGAACAAAAGAGGCTATATTATGTAGTCTCTTATTCTGTCATTCGATGAGTTATCACGTTCAGACTGGCTATGAGCATGTTGCGAATGGGCGATCTGTTCACTCATTGTTTTAATAGTCTATGAGAAATGCTAAATGCAGGAGAGTTCTTTAAAGAGTAGTTATGTGATTTTGTAACTAGTGGATGTAGATACAAGCTCTCTTACAGCCCTCACCCCTCTGCAGAAGGAAAAGAAGTCCCACAGTACAACTGGTGGTACTTCATAGCAGGAACAATGCATCAAGAATATTACAAGAAGGTGACCTTCAAGTTGGAATAAAGTAACAATAATTGCAATCAGCATCAGGGTGAGAGATCGGTTTAGGAAGCAGGTACCCTCAGCATACCCTCGGCAATGAAAACGCAAACCTGAGTGAACTGTACCACTTCAGCCATTGCCATATCATCCTGGTACCTCCAGTGCCAGATACCACAGTTGCAGACTACGCTCCTAACAATAGTGATTCGTTGTCAATGTTTGATTTTTTCGATTAGTAGCATTTTTGTTTTACGTGACCGAATGTCCTTTAGTAGTTGCAAAAAGGTTATAAGACCATTACCAACTTGTTAAGAAAACCCAATACTGTACGTTAACGGGTGAATGTATCCAAAATGGAAACAACCCCCTGCTGTTACTTCTGCAGCCATATCGTGTGTGCACACAAACGTGAATAAACATCACTGCTTCCGTGCTTGAGTGTCAATCACTTTGTTATTTTGATTGAGGTATAGTGGTAGTATAATATTTAACGTTTCAAAAGTGGGCAGCTCTTTACTTATGGCAACAATGCTAAGGAAGTTAACAGTTTGAAAACATTGTCATGTGTTACACCAGTGGTATTTGACCAACTAAACTGTTTAAGTTACAAAGCAGAGTTCAATCAACCCTTGGAAAATATTTATCCCCTTTCTTACAATATCAACCAAATATTATAACCATTTCAAAACTGAGACTGGCTGATAAGAACTGGATTCAGTTGCTTACTCACTTAGGAGTCATTATACATTTTCTGAGGTGTTTTGTAGCTTTTTTCCTCACTTTTTGTAAGTGAAGTCACCACAATTATTAGAGCTTGTGGGAAAATATGGAACAGTCATCAGATGAGGGATCAAATTTGACAAGTATTTCAGACTGTCCTTGCCAATGTGCAGAACAGGGTAAGAGGGGTTGAATGGGACCATGTAAAAATTGTCCTCATCATTATTTCACACAAATTACAGTGCACAGAAATGAAAGATTTCTTTCCAGAAAAGAAAATGCGGCTGTTTCAATGAGCTCATAAAAAATGTGCTTCTCAAGTTTACCATAAACTGCAAGTTTCTGCAAATATCAAAATTTTGTGGAACTGCATGCATCCAATATTATTAATACATCATTACAATCCGGCAATAGTTAGGTTTGCTTTTATTTTTACTGACATTTTCTAACTTGTGCCTGCATAGTTCACTTTCAGGAGCTACAGTACAGAAGTGTATTTTCTCCTCCTCATCAGTTTGTGTTCCATTCATGAACTGCTTCAAGTTTAAGCATTGTACTAATGCCCTTATCTTTCACTGATATCCCGAAAGAAGAAGGATCAGTATTTAACATCCCATTAACAATGAGAGCATTGGATGCGGAGCACAAACTCAGAACAGACAGAAGGGAGGAGGAAACTGGACATAGTCTACCAATGGAACCATCTCAGCATTTGCCTCAAATGATTTAGGAAAACCATGGTGTATCTAAATCCCAAACTCCACACACAGCTCTGAACCCAATTCCTACCTACTGGGAGTCCTGTGTTCATTTGCTCAGATGCTATCCCACTACCACGTTTAAGCTCATGTAGAAGTAATTATCTGTGTCTTACACCTATGTCGTGTCTACGAGTTAAGTCCCATATACAACAAACAACTAAATTTAGACAACTGCTCACTTCCGTTTCCAATATAATTTCACTAGAGAAGAATTTTTGGAAATAATCAGCTTTAAAAAAATTCACATTCTGACATATTCTAACCTATTAATAATTACCTGTTGCTATCATATAACAAATTACATCTAATTTGTTACAAGAAATAAATACTTTACTTGTTCTTTGAAAATCAGTATGTGGAAATTATATGACTTACCTGAACAATGTCTTTTGTTCTCCTGTTAACTTGTCTTATGTAAGGAAATGGCTCAGTCGGTCTTCCCATAATCATGTTATATATATGATGAAAAACATCTGGAGGCATCTGTGGTATGAAATGCGGAAACTGTAGTTTCGACAAATCTGAGTCCAATATATAGCTTTCCTGTAACAGTAATACACAATAGGTAGTAAACAGTTTCAGTGAGTTGCCTCCTCAATGACTCAACAATTCTGCTATTCAGTGAGTGGTCTCCTTTACTCCTACATCCACTAATGGAAAAAATCACAAGAGCAAGAAGGAGTTGTGGGATGTAAATGAATATTGGTGGGTGTGTTTCTACAGCTGAAAGATGTCTATTCAAATGTCATGCCACTCATGTAAGAGTGGCGCTAGTGGCCCCACTATGAGGATGTTTCAAGTCCACAGTGTAACAGTCACAAGCATTAGTTACCTTTGAGACTGGACGTGGTGAGTTGACATTGGTCAAGAATATTTTTAAAACAACAAACACAACATTATCAACACCTCATTGAATTTGAATGAGGTCTTGTAATAGGACTACAAGAAGCTGGATGTTGTTCTGTGATATTGCAGAAAGACTTGGCAGGAATATAGCCACTGTACACGATTTCTGGCAGCAATGGTCACGAGAATGTATGGTCGCAAGAAGACTATGCTCCGGACGGCCACATAGCACTACTGGGGGGAACACCACTGTGTTTGGCATATGGCCCTGGCACATTGTACCACATCCACAGCAGCAATTTTAGCAGCAGATGGCACCACAGTGACAATATGGACTGTTACAAATCTGTTACTTCAAGGACAGCTGCGAGACAGACGCCCTTTAGCGTGCACTCCACTGATACCAAACCACAGCCTCTTGCAGCTTCAGTGGTGTCAAGTGAGAGCTCACTGGAGGGCAGGATGGAGGTCTGCTGTCTTTCCTGATGAAATCTGACTCTGACTCTGCCTCGGTGCCAGTAATGACCGTGTGCTCTTTGGAAGGCCAGTTGCGGGCCTGCAACCATCTTGTCTGTGTGCTACATATATTGGACCTAAAGCTAGAGTTATCATCTGTGGCGCAATTTCGTATGACAGCAGGAGCATTCTCATGATTAACCCATGCAACCTGACTGCCAATTTGTAAATCAGTTGGTGGTTCAACCCATTGTTCTGCCATCCATGAAACAGCTTTCCAGGGAGTGTTTTCCAACAGGAAACACTCTGTCACGTACTGCTGTTGCAGCCCAACATACTCTACAGAGTATTGACATGTTGCCTTCACCTGCTTGATCACCAGATCTGTCTCCAATTGAGCACATATGGGACATCAGGACATAGTCGGACAACAACGGCAGCAGCATCCACAAATGGCATTAACCATACCTGTATCGATCAACTAAGTGCAACAGTCATGGAACTCCATCTCACACACTGACATCTGGCACCTGTACAACACAAATATATCCATGTTTGCATAATTGCATGCGAGGTTACACTGGTTAAAAATGTACCAGTATTTCAGATTTGCAATGATTTATCCCACACTTACATTAACCTGAAATCCTGCAATGTTAATCACTTAAATATGTTACCTAGACAAATGTATTCCCGAAATTTCATTACTTTACATTAATTACTTTTCGATGATGTGATTTTTTTCCATCAGTGCATTTATATTCTTCAAAACACACTATATTCATCATGAGAGCATGCTTAAAAATACAAAAAGTAAAAGTATTGTAGGAAAGAATGGGTCACTCCAAAACAAGCATCAGGAGACCTATATGCTGCATGGAAAGGTTCAGAAGCAATAATGGACTAGCAATTGTGATTCAAATTCTAGAACACTATTAATATGAGTTGTTGCTAATCAACATGTCAAAGATAAACTGTAAGAATCGATAAACTGTAAGAATCAACAAACTGCAAGTAAAATCAAGATAAATAAAGACAACAAAAAAAGAGATAGAAACTACTGTAGAACTGGGATTGAGGGTCGGACTGGCAGAAACAGTATTATGAGGAAAAAAGAAGGCAAAGCATATACTATGAGTAGTATTTAATCACCACACAGTCTTCTGAAGTCAGGAGATGTTGGGATAAGAGGAAAAGCATGATTCTACAGGTGGAAGCTGAAAACACTAAGGTCAAAGGAAGTTACTGAAGACAATATAAACATTAGTACATATTAATATTAAATACCATCGTTGACAAATATATTTATCTACATCCGGATCCCGCTCCAGCTACTGTCGGGTCTGGGTGCTGATGAGTCCTCTCCATTTGGCTCGGTCCTCCCACCGCTTTTCTTCCTCCACTTGCTGCCAGGTCACACCTCTCCTTTCCACAGATATTCTCACTCCCATTTTCCACCTTGTTCTTGGGCATCCTCTAGGTCTTTTCCCATCCATCTTTAGTTCTTCCATAATTTTGGGGAGTCTCTGCCATCCATCCTCTTAACATGCCCATACCATCTTAATCTCTTTTTTTTCCAATTTCTTCTCTCAATTTTCTTGTTTAAGGTCCTTTCTAGTCTCTACATTCCTTACTCTGTCCATTTTTGTTTTTCCCGTAACTGCTCTGAGAAATTTCATTTCCCCTGCTTGCTGTCTGCTCCAGTCCCTTTCTGTCACTGTCCATGTTTCTTCACCATAGGTGACAATAGCGAAGTAATAATTCTTATACATAAGGAGTTTTACTTTTTTTGGAATTCCTTGTTCCAAATCAGGTGTTTTCTTGTTTGGTAGAAATTGCCTCCTATTAATTTCTTTATTTATTCTTCCCTCCCTAGATATTTCACTCCATAAATAAGTGAAACTTTCTACCACTTTGAGGAGTTCTCCATTCAAGATAATGTTTCCATTGATCCCTTTCTCTCTTCCAAACACCATTACCTCACTCTTGCTTTATTTATTTTTAATCCATACCTTTTCATTATTTCCTTCCTCACATCAAGTTGTAACTGTACACTACCTCACCATCATTAACCTGGCTCCAGGGAGGTAGGGTCCCCTTCCCTATTCCTCCACTGGGGTAATTCCTGTCTGGCTCGTCAAAGTCGCAGGGGTGGGCATCCTACACTTCAGTAGGCAGGAGTGCTCTAGGATAGTAGAGTTCAGGCAGGGACCCAATCCTGTGGGGTATAGCACTGAACCCATGCCCAGGGTTACGGGAGAAGACCTTAATGGCAGCGATGGCAGAGAAGGAAGACTTCGGAACGGTGTAGCTGGCAGATAAGGAAACCCTCCTTTCTGAGGATTAAATGAGAAGGGAACCACTGTCTTGTGGTGGAGGAGAAACTCCAAAGACAAAGGGAAACAACCCCAACAGAAAATCCTTTCTTACGTTAGGCCTTGCAAGCCAGTAGGAAACTCTTCATACATTGCTTTCAAAAGACAGACGAGCCTCAGAATGATTGACAAATATAAATGAAATTGAAAATAAACAGTCCTCTGTACAATTCACATTAGTAGTCTGCAAGGAAATCGCCGGCTACACTGTTACGAGAGCTGTTCAAAAATAATATGACTCTTCAAATTGTGCGGGCGTCGTACATTCACTTATCAATCTTCTTTTTGATATGTTGGTACATGTGTCCCGGACGTATGTTCACAGTTTCAAGTGTACAGCATACTTCATTTGTTTCTGAGAGATAGAAAGGTTAGGTGTGTTTTAGTGTGCTCAGAGATTTTCAATTCTTATAAAAAATGGAGCAAAGAATTTGCATCAATTTTGTGTGTGTGTGTGTGTGTGTGTGTGTGTGTGTGTGTGTGTGTGTGTGTGTGTGTGTGTGAAAAATGGAATCAAGTGCTCTAAAACACTTGAAATGTTGACAGTGGCATATGATGAGTCTGCTCTAAGTAAAAAAAAAGTTTTACAAGTGATACAAACTCTTCCAAGATGGCCAAGAAAATGCCAATGACAAACCTCGCTCAGGACACTCCAGCACACAACAACAAATGATAACGTCAAAGCCGTGAAGAAAATTGTTTTGGAAAATTGTCGAATAACTGTAAGAGAAGTTGCTGAGAAGGTTGGCAATCGGTCGGCTCATGTCATACAATTTTTTCGGATGTTTTGGGCATGAGACATGTGTCAGCAAATTTTGTTCCAAAACTTCTCAATTTTGATCGGAAGAACCGATACCTAAGGATCACTCAGGAGCTCTTGAATGACATCAATGATGATCCAGATTTGCTCAAAAGGGTCATAGCCAGTGACAAAACATCTTTTTACAGTTATGACGTTGAAATGAAAGCCCAGTCAGCATCATTTTTGCCCCAATGTCGAACGGTCAATAAGAGTATTAACTTGTCGTTATGCGCCGTCTGCGAGAAGCAATAGACAAAAAAATTGTGGAAAACCAGTTCATGGCTTTTGCATCATGGCAATGCACCTGCTCATTCATCATCGCTTGTGAGAGATCTTTTGGCCAAAAACAATACAATAATCATGCCTCAGCCACCATATTCACTGGATTTGGCCCCCTGTGACTTTTTCCTGTTCTCAAAACTGAAGAGACCAATGAAAGGATGAAGATTTGTAACAACTGAGGAAATATAAACTGCATCGCTGGGAAGTACTCAAGGCTGTACCAAATAGTGCTTATGAGAAGTGCTTCAAGGTTTGGAGAAAGTGCAGGCACAAGTGTATTGTATCTAAGGGGGATTACTTTGAAGGGGACAACATGAATATTGATGAATCAATGAACATTTTTTCATAAAAATATAAAGTCACCTTACTTTTTGAATACCCCATGTATGTCTCAATATTGTCAGCCATTTTACCTCCTCCTTTTTTTCCCCTCCTTTTATCTATAACTACTTTTTTCTTGTCTATGTATATTTGGATTCTTTTATAGCTATAGTAAGTAAGATAGTTGTTAAAAAGTAAATGGCTTGTAAAACTGAACATGTAACACTAAACTGTAAAGTGTACAGTCTGTAAAATCTCAATTCCAATTTCATAAGTACATTACATGAAAAGGAAAATGTGTATACAAGGCAATACCTTCAGTACTTTGGCAGGGCAGAGTGTTGGATAATCCCTCCAGTAATGATCAACATATGCTGGCAGTTTCAAGTCACTTGAAAGCTGGTACAAAAGTTGAGCTAATGATGGTAATACTTCTGACATCAGCATATTCAGCTTCAAGTCCTATGAACAAAAATCATATCTACATTATTAATACATAAAAAATTGAAAAAAAAACTGTTTGCTTTCTTGTGTTGACAAAATAAATTACTGCTTGAATCAAATATTTCAGTCTCTTTCCTGAGAAGGCTCATTTTGCACAGTATATACCCTCAAGTGGCCTGCAATAGTTGCTTCAAACCTTAGGAAGACATTCACTCATCATCAACATTAAATTTTTGCCTGCTTTCTACAATACAGCCATCATGTGTTTCCACATGTTAAAAGTGGATAGGTGGTTCTTGTCAAGCCAATAGTGAAGAGAAAGAGCTTCACAAACTGAGAGAGCCATAATTCAATTGTCTACCTCTGCCCCTTACGCAAGGCAGTTATTCAGCTTCGCATTGATTGATAGAGTTGTGAATGTCCTCCTGATGGATATCAACTGGCACATTAGATCATCAAAATCCCGAGCTGCTCGAAAGGTCCTGTCGATAATGTTCTAAACATTCTCAATTGGGGAGAGGTCTGGCAATCTCGCTGGCGAAGGCAGAGTTTGGCAAGCATGAAGCCTAGCAGTAGAAACTCTCACAATGTGCAGATGGGCATTCTCTTCCTCAAATGTAAGCCCAGAATGGCTTGCCATGAAGGGCAACAAGATTGGGCCCAGAATGTCATCAATGTATCACTGTGCTGTAAGGATGGCAACAAAAGAAGTCCTGCTATGAAAAGAAATGGCACTCTTGATTGTGGTTGTGTGGCGGGCGATAGACCGGTATACCACGCTGTCAAGAGTGTCACCAGAACACATTTTCTGATCATCTGACTAAGTGCACTGACTTCGACTAAAAGTTAACTGTAATAAAGTTGGCATTTAACGCTGTTCATTGCAAAATTCTGATGCACTGATCTCGATCAATATTAAATGAAGGATTTGACCACAGTTAAATTTTATTGCTGCTCAAGCCCAATTTTCGAGAGATGACCAGAGTTTTACAAGCATGCGGTATTAAGACAGCACGCATTTTGACATGGTGAGACAGACTCGATGCATTGTATGCTGTACCCTATATGTAAGACAAATGCAGAAAGTTTATTAATTTATGAATCAGACTTACCAGGTGTAGAATTAAATTGCCCCTCCACAAGTGACTGCACTGCCCATTTTTCTCTAACAAGTGGACTACACAACAATCAGATGTTTGTAATTTTTTTTCATATTCATGGTACATGAAGCTCAAAACTCAAATATACCTGTCCCAAAGTTTGATGCAACTCTCAAAACTTCTCGAGAAAACATGATATTCCAATCAAATACGTGTCTGTAGGCTTTCCCGGCGTAAACTGTTGATGAAGGTTTCTCGGGCCTCCAGTAGGGTGTAGCGTTGATACATCGCGACGTTTCGGGAAGTTTTATACCACCAATATTCTAGTGAAGTGTCAAAATTCACGGAGAGTGGGGTATTTATATGCGTGGTCAGCCACTCCTTCACTAGACCTTGGGAGGCTGCAGTGGACCGGCAGCATGCACGAGTTGGTGGGGGTAGCAGTCATCCCCAATGGTCGTGTTTGGTTCTCGGTGTAAGCATTCTGTCTGCATCTGTGGTGGAGGACGTCGGCAGACCCACTTCAAATGGATTGCTGCTATTGCAGGGTTCCATGCTATGCTGCTATTGCAGGGTTCCATGCTGCGCTGAGTTGGTATTCCTCATTCCCATTGACCAGGTTGTCGTGAATCCTTATTTCTAGGGATTCTTTGATAATACTTTCCCAGAAGCCAGATGCTCAGCATTGGTGTTTTCGAAGTTGAAGGCGTGTTCTTCATTTATGCTGTGTTCTGCTATAGTCGATTTTTCTGTGTGACGTAGTCGCACACATCTGATATGTTGTTCTCAGTGTTTAGATATACACCGCTGTGTTTGTCCAATGTATGGTTTACCACATTCGCATAGGATGCTGTATATTCTGTATATTCCAGGTCTTTGGCAGAACCTAGGAACTCCCTTGTCTTCGGTGGTAGGCGCAGAATGGTTTTGATATTGTAATTGGAAGTTGTGCAATTTTGGCTGAGAGTGGACCCACATGCGGAAGGAACATGAGTTGTTTATTGTCCTCCTCCTCCTTCTTCTTCTTCTTGGGCTGTCACTGCTTCCTTCTTCCTTTTAAGCGCCCTGTTGATGTGTGTTTCACTGTAGCCATCTTGGTGGAAGACTTCCCTCAGGTGTTGCAGCTCGGATGGTAGGCTGTCTTTGTTTTTGTTGGAGCACGTCCTATGTACCAGCGTGGTCAGTACTGTTTGTCTTTATGCTGGATGGTGGCAGCTTTTTGAATGAAGGTATCAGTCTGTGTGTGTTTACTTTCTATGTACTGCATGGCGTAGTGAACCATCTGCCTTTCTTTTAATTAGTATGTCAAGGAATGGGAGACATCCATTTTCCTCCATTTCCATCGTAAATTTTATATTCAGATGGATGCTATTGAGGTGCTCCAGAAACTCACCCAGCGCCTGTTTACCAAGTCCCCACATGACAAAAGTGTTATCGACATAGCGAAAGAAGTGCTTTGATTTCTGTCTAGCAGTTTGGAGGGCCACCTCCTTGAAATATTCCATACAGAGGTTCGCAATTGCAGGAGCCAGTGGAAAGCCCATGGCCACACCATCGATTTGCTCATAGAATTCCTTGTTGCACTGAAAGTAAGTGGTGGTTAGTGTGTGTTCGAACAGGCTGACAGTTTGTGGTTCAAAGTGCTGAGATAAAGTGCCAAGGAGTCTCGGAGGGGCACTTTCATGAAAAGTGACGTCATGTCGAAGCTCATGAGTAAGTCCTCCCTTTGTAGTTGCCTATCCCTGAGTATTTTTACAAATTCGGCTGAGTTTCTCACACAGTGCCTGCAGTGTCCCACAAGGAGTTTGAGCAGTGTCACTAAGTATTTAGCTAATGCGTAACTGTGAGAGTTGATGGAGTCGACAATCAGTCTCGGAGGCACCCCTTCCTTATGGATCTTCAGCAGTCCTTACAGGCGTGATACCGCTGACGTTCTGGGGTGCAGCCGTTTCTTCATTGGGTCAGGTAAGTCAGATTTCTTCAGCAGAGCTATTGTCTTTCTACTCATCATCAGGGTTGGATCATTCTTCAGCCTCTTGTAGGCCTCGTCTTGTAGCAGCAAGTTTATTTTCTGCCAGTACTCGGCAGTGCTTAATAGCACTGTAGTATTGCCCGCTGGTAGTATCGTTGTATCAGGGTCATCTCTAAGGAATCGGAGAGCTGCTAGTTCTTCCACAGATATGTTATTTTTAGGTAATCGAGATCTGTTGATTATTCTGTAAGTTTCCCGTCTGACTTCCTCTGCTTCCTCCTTTGGAAGCCCTCATATTGCTTCTTCCACGCCGCTGATAATGTCTTGTTTGGGGATCGTTCTGGGGATGGGGGCGAAATTCAGTCCTTTTTTTTTAGTATTGCGATTGTTTAACTTGTTGAAATAATATAGATTTATTTTGACACGCAATCTGACTGTGCGGTAGTGAGCGTACTCGGGCCTGGATTCGATTCCATGTAGAAACATATTTTTAAACAAATTCAAATGGTTCAAATGGCTCTGAGCACCACGGGACTTAACATCTGAGGTCATCAGTCCTCTACAACTTAGAACTACTTAAACCTAACTAACCTAAGGCCATCACCCACATCCATGCCCAAGGCAGGATTCAAACCTGCGACTATAGCAGTTGCACAGTTCCAGACTGAAGCGCCTAGAACCGCTCGGCCACACCGGCCGGCTTTAAACAAATGCTGTAAGCATTTACGTGATGTGTAAAATACAAAAATATGCAAAAAATTAATTTGTAGCATTTAATTTACAATCTTGGTTAACAATCTTTTACAAAAGACTGATAATCATGAATTTTTGTTTGCAATGAAAACTAGATTTTTGTATGTTTTATAAAGTACGAAATAAAAAGACATGCATTATTCATAAAAATCAAAATTATATGTCTTAATCAACATATACATGATGATATCTATACTTAAATGATGTAGGTATTCAAACTGAATGGAAAAAATGAAAAAAAAAAAAAAAAATGATCGAAAGAAGACGCTGTACATTTCTTCTTTTATACTGCACCCGTCAGTTCTTTTATTTTCAAGTTCATTTGCACTGACCAACCTGAGAGATATATCTACCTTGTACTTTGAAAAATTTGGTGTTCTTTTTCCATTTTGCCAAAGATAAATGAATGGTCTAGTAGCCAGGTATAAACACGCTTCTGCTTGTTGACAAAAATGAGACCATGTGAGACAAATAATGTCACTTACCAGCAATTGTCTAGAAAATTTATAGGCAGCCATGTGCAAATTCAGGTATCTGTTAACATCTCTGCATCTCCAATGCACCTTCCATTACAATACACAGTGTTAACTGCAGTAAAATGCACAGTTGGCTGGTGATCATTTGCTGCCTGGCGATTAACATTGGTGTACCACACTGTTTATTTAAACTGTGATTACTGACCTTGGTTATCTTCCTTTATGACTGAGATTGATGCACTCAGCCAATTGGCACTCAGTTCAAAATGGGACTCAACACTGAAGACACATCTACACCAGTCATTTAGATTCCAGGACAAAGACACATCTGGAGGTACTCCAGACTGTCCTTGGTTTGCATTTCAACAAGATAATACACACACACAGTGAGCATTTCTACTGTTTGTGCTTGCCAAACCCTACCTTAGCCTGAAAGGTCATCTGATCCCTCCCCAAGTGAGAACATTTGGAGCATCAAGCCAAATAACAAATAACTACTCACGTACAGGTCATAGGTGGACTTAACTCTGTATCTTTAATAAATTGTCCCATTTTCCTGAAATTGTAATTTTTTTTATTTTTTACATGCACATCTACTAATTTCCATCTCAACTGAATAACTCATTTATGGTGAGTCTTATTTTTTAGTGTATGCAGTAGTAAATAGAATTCACGTCAGCTGTTATATAAGGGACGCATATTAATTTGCAGCATCAATGAACTGAGCAATACAATATTACAGACAGACAAAATTAGATAATCAGCATTGAAAGTTCAAAACTTCATTGCAGAAATGCAGGTCATATCTAAAGGGACAGGTAAATAAACATTAATGTTGTTAAATAAAGCAGTTAGGAATGTTATAAATAAGGAATGCCACATGTGCCACCCAGCACCTTCTACACTGAATACACAATGTAATTAAATTTCTTAATAAACTGGCACAAGAGCATACAAAAAAAGCTGTATGCACTGAACTTATATGTGTTACAGAGAAAGGTAACAGAACAGGAATTTACAGTTATACTGTTGATCTTAGTCTGTCACAAAGCACTGGAACTGACAATGTACTCATTTATTACATTGTGTATCTGAGGAGGCTGTGCAACACTGAGTGTGCCCGAAGAAACATAAGATAGGTGTCACTATTTATAGTCTCTACAATTTAAGAACTAGCCAGTATCAACATTTCACAATAATCACACTCAAGAATGCCATTTACCAGGAAGTGTTGTTCATGCAAAATTCATTTAAAAATATGGAATTGCAGCATAGAACAAATAATCCATTGCACAAACATATGTAGTTAATATCGATGCAGACTTACATAAAGGATCAATAATAATTCATCATAGAGGTTTCATTGTTTCCTCTTCTTTACTAATATTTTTGCAAACGTAAGGTGCACAGGCCAAAGAAACTTTTTGCATTCACATACACAAATACTTTTTTGAAAATCAGAAAGGCGATTTTACTTTAAGGTCCCACCAAAGTCAGGACCTTCACCGTCAGTGCTTTGGCTAAGAACAGACTAAGACAGGGAACAAAAACTGATGAGATCTAATTTAGGGAGCCATACCGGCACTTATGTGCACTAAGAATAATAAATAATTTAAGAGTAAAGGAGACCAGTTACTGAACAGTAAAAGCATTGACATCAACAGGCTTACACAAAAGAAAAAAGAAATTTCCCAGATATTATGAAGAGTACACCAGCAGGCATGCACCCATGCTCCTACATTGTGCCGGCTGCACACACAACACCAAATTTACATATAAGCCGATGGAATAAGGTTGGGTGAGGGTTGTGTAGAGTAGGGTTGGGTTGGGTTAACATACACACACACACACACACACACACACACACACACACACACACACACACACAGAGAGAGAGAGAGAGAGAGAGAGAGAGAGAGAGAGAGAGAGAGAGAGGGGGGGGGGGGGAGGTTGGGGATAGCTAGCTAACAACTTGCAGGCAGGGAATGTGTGGGAGGGGGAGTCAGAGGGGGAGAGAGAGGGGGGAAAGAGGAGAGAGAGGGAGAGAGAGATTGGGGGGGGGGGGGGGGGGGGGAGTGGGACAGCTGGGATGTGATACACAGGTACCGAACTAGTGTACAATCAAAGTGACATAGGCATGGATTGTGAGGAGGTGACATAGGGAACACTGTTGGGTAGAGAGTGTGGAGAAAGTGTGTTAATGGAAACTATGGCCAGGAGTGTTATGGGAGTGAAGGATGTGCTGCAAGGATAACTCCCACCAGCATCATTCAGGAAAGCCGATGGCGAAGGAAAGGATCCAGATGCCGTGGGTTGTGAAGCAACTACTGAATTCTAGCATGTTGTGCTCAGCTGCACGTTGTGCCGCTGGGTGGTCAACATTGTTTTTGGTCACAGTTTAACAGTAGCCGTTCATTCTGATAGAAAGGTGGTTAGTTGTCATGCTGACATCAAAAGCTGTGCAGCACTGCAACAGAGTTGATTTATGACATGGATGCTTTCGCACATGGCCTCGCCTCTGATTTGGTAGGTTATGCCTGCAACAGGGCTGGTGTAGAAAGTGCGGGTGGTTGAATCGGGCAGGTCTAGCACACATTTTTTCCACAGGGTTATGACTGCTGGGGCAAGGGCTTGTGAATTGGAGTGGGATAGGGAGGGAACAACAGGACGATGTGTAGGTTGCGTGGCCGATGTAGTACAAGATTTGGTGGGGTGGGACAGGTGTTCCTCATAGATCATCAAGCCACTGGTGAAGGATACTATTGTTAAGCTGCTCCTATCCAAAGTGATATTGGGTGACTAGGGAGATAAGCCAATGCAGCTTATTCTTGGGACTAGTGGGGGGAGTACAGGTATGTGAGGATACAGCACAGGAATTCTGTTTGAGAACTAGGTGAGGAGGGAACCATCAGAGGGGAGGAGGTCAATATCCAAGAAAGTGAGACATTGGGATGAGGAGGGCCTGGTGAAGTGGATGGCAAACAAGGTGTTGAGATTATGGACAAATGGGGATAGAGGGTCTTGACCTGAGCCCAGTTCCTGAAGATACCATCAGTGAAACTGAACCAGACAAAGGGTTAGGTTTCTAGATGGCCCATAGCAATATTAGCATAGGAGGGTCCCACGTAGGTGCCAACAGCTGTGTCGCAAATTTGTTTATATACCTTCCCACCAAGTGGAAGGCCTCGTGAGACATTCAGCTCACTGGACAAGGAAATTCTCATCACTTCAGATATGCCACCCATCAGTGGCCTGGCTCCTTTGGAATGCTTTCTGGGTGTGGAAGGGGTGATAGTTGTCAAATCATAGATACTGTTGGCAGTTCATGGGTTTAATATGGGCACGACCTGTGAATGGAGCCATCAGAGAGGAGATGATCAACATCACCAAAGATAGCATGTTGGATTGAGGAGGACAGAACAAGGATAGAGTGACTTGGCCCTGGGTTCAGATCATAAAGGTATCGTCAATGAACCTGAACCAGACAAGGAGTCTGGGATTTTAGGAGGCTACAAATGTTACCTCCAGATGGTCCATAAAGTTGGCACAGGAGTGTGCCACGTGGGTGCCGTGGGCTCTGCTGCAGATTTGTTTATATATCACTTCCTTGAAGAGCATAAGCATAGTGTACATATGATGAAAAATATCTGTATACATCCATGGTATGAAATTTGAGAACTGTTGTTTTGACAAATCTGATTATAGTATACAGCTTTTCTGTAACAGCAGTCCACAACGCATAGTAAACAATTTTAGTGAGTCTTGTTAAGGAAGAACATGAGTCAGTTAACAGATTGTAGTTAAATAAGATTAACTACCATAGAGTATGAAGTGCTCACCAAACAATATCTTTTACTTAATAATAACCGGTAAATGTCATCAGGTGACATACCAAATTTGGTACATTCAGAGATGATCAAGCCATGAACATAGTATACGATATGCAAAAAAAGAACTTGTAGTTTGTATATAGATGCAGGATTTCAAACCTGAAGGCAATAAATTTAGAAAATAAACTAGGTAACATATACAAGGTAAAAAGAAGAAAATGAGCAAAGAGGATCTCTTCACAAAGTAGAAAAATTCAACAGTAAAGAAAAACAAAGGGAAAATGGGAATAAAATACAATGACAAGGAGCAAATAGCTCAAGCAGTAAACAAAAAATTCAGCTGAACATCTTGATGTAATTTTTCTGACACGCGTAATATAACATATCAATAATTTGAAAAACTGTAAAGTGGAAAATACAAAATAAGCATTCATATTCCCAGCTACAATACAAACCAACTTCTGTAAGCTACATGTATGATACATTACAATTAGAAAGCTACAAATACAGACTAAGTCTGCAAATGAAGAGACGTGTACAGTGAAAATGGCATGGAGGCAAGGATCAGAGGAGGGACATTTACAGAACAGAGGAAGGGAAAACTGTCGGATAGAGGATGTGGCGACAATGTACTAACCCAAACTAACCCAAGTTGTGTGAAGTCTTCTGTCAGGTAGTCACTGCATTTCATCATGAGACATATCAAAAAATTAGCAGCATAGACAGGGGTACCCGCCTGGCACCCTCCTATGCCAACTGTTCAATGGGCCATTTCATTTCATGGAAGCATTCCTAGCCTCCAAAATCAACATACCTCACCTGGTAAGGTTCACTGATGACAATTTCATGATCTGGACCCAGGGTCAAGTCACCCTATCTTTCCTCCACAACCTCAACGTCTTCTCTCCCACCACTTCTTTCTGTCCTCCTCAACCCAACTGGTCATCTTCCTGGGCGTTTAACTACTCCTCTCGGTGACTCCATCCACACATCTATCTCTATTAAACCCACCAAACAACAATAGTATCTGTAATTTGACAGCTGACATCCCCTCCACACCAAAATAACCCTCTCAAACAACCTGGTCACCAAGAGACAGCATATCTACAGTGACAACCACTACCTTGCCCAGTATGCTGAAAGTCTCACATATGCTTTCACAGAAAGGCAGTATCCCTTAGATTTAGTCCACAAACAGATATTTTGTGCCCTATCCCTACATGTCCCCAATCCTCCCTTCAACCACAAGAATGAGAGACAAAGGAGTGACCCCTTACTCAGCCAATACCACCCCAGACTAGAACACCTGTACCCCATCCTTTGTCAGAACCTTCTCATCCCTCCTAAAGTGGTATTCTGTTACCCACCCAACCTCCACAACATTCTAGTCCATCCCTAAGCCATTCCCAGTCCCAGCCCTTGCCACAGGGATCATACTACTGTGGAAGACCCAGGTGCAAGACTTGCCCCATTCGCCCAACCAACACTTCCTACTCCAGTTGTGTCTCAGGCTTACCCTACTGATCAGAAGCTGCCCACCTGTGAAGGCATCCACCTCATAAACCAAGTCTGCTGCTTTAACTGCACTGCTTTTCATGTATGTATGACAACCAACCTGCTGTCCACCAGAATGAATGGTCACTGCCAAACCGTAGAGAACAAAGTTGACCCCTAGTGGCACAATATGCGCCTGAGCACAACATGCTTGAGTTCTGGGTGCTTTACAACCCATATCATCTGGATCCTTCCCTCCACCACTGGCTTTTTTTACAACTGTGCAGATGGGAGTTAGTCATGCTACACATCCTTCACTCCCGTACTCCTTCTGGCCTTAATCTCTGCTAACCCACAGTTCCCACGCCAACCACCCAATAGTTCCCCCTGCCTTTGTCCTATCAACCCTTTCCAATAAAAGCCTCCACATCACGCACACACCCCTCTCCCATCATGCACTGAACCCCTCCAGCTCCAGTATCCACATATTTGCCATCCTTCCCTGCTGCATTACTAGCCAGCAAACCTGCTCCCTCCCTCTGAGCCACTAACTACCCAAACTCAACCCCTCTTCCTCCCTCCCCTTACACTTCTCTCTCTCTCTCTCTCTCTCTCTCTCTCTCTCTCTCTCCCCCCCCCCCCTCCTCCCCCCTTCCAGTCCACCCAACACAATCCACACCTCACCCTAGTTCACCTATCATAATGTAATCCAGGCACTTCGTGTCCAGTCAGCACGTGCATTTCGTGTATTATATCTCATAAAAGGCTTTATTCCATAAGCTAGCAGTTTTCTTTCTCTTCTCTCTGTGTGTGTGTGTGTGTGTGTGTGTGTGTGTGTGTGCGCGCGTGCGCGCCCCTGTCAAGTATTCAATGCTGCTGCTATTTAGTGGGTGGACTGCTTTGCTCTTAAATTACATTCTACCAGAACTTTCGTTATTACCAAATGATAACACTTACAGCAGCTGCTGCTGCAGTATTCATCCAAAAATGGACGTACATAAAATGCTGGCACTTATGTCAACTGGTTTAAGAAAGGGCAAAGATGGAGGAAAGGACAAACATGAAAGCCAGTGCACATTTGCAAATACATTTGCAGGAGAACAAACAGAGCTAGAGATGTAGAGTTGTATCTGTTTTTAGACTCTGATTTATCAAAGGGATACTTTATGATCAGGAGCAAATCAGATGGTGAATGTCAATGGTTGTATTGCTGTACAGATTTTTTTTTGCTTTAGTATAAGTTATCCACCTTGTCTTAAGTTGTGTACCCATCTATCACACACTCTACTTCATACAGATTGATGCTAAGTTTGGCTGAGGCACACTTAACAAGATGAACAAGTAATTTGACTGTGGGCTAGTTTAAAAAAATTCCAAGCTGTTTCTCCCTTATATGATAGCATTAAGTTACTAAATTGAAGGCATTCAAAAATAAGATGTGTTTGGGAAGCACAGCCACAGCATAAAGCAAATGTATTGTGCCAATACTGTAGAAGTGAATTTTAGAATAAATGTTGCCTTTTAACTAGCTTGTCGTTTGCCATTACAATCATATTTCTGACAAGATTCATAACTTCTCATTACACCCAATATGTTTATAGTTATATTTACAATGTGAAAACTTACTAAAGTTTGGGAAGTAGTACAGATGTGTAACAACACAATATTCTGTATGGAATTGTGAGGTGTAACGATTACCCTTGAGGTTGCCCCTGAACAGAGGGGGAAAAAATAAAAATTGTGAAGCGCAATATAGGGGTGGGGAGTAAGGAGGGTGTGCAATCAGTTCAGACTTTAGGTTTCACAGAGCAACTTCAGTTGCGCATGAGGAGTGTGAATGAGCATTGTAATGTTGCAAGAGGGTAGGCAACAGGCCACCTCTAACAAGTCAAACTCGACATAGGTGGTGTTTTAGAGTCTCTATGTTCTGAAAAGAATTTATGATTGCACCTCATACCCGATAATCAGTCACATAAACTTGAGCATGCCAAAACACAGACAAAAGAATTTTTTGCAGATGGTCGTGCTTTGAACTTTTTTTGCCTGAAGAAAATATGTTCAATGATATTCAGTACTCTGTCTTTTTTCTTCTGCATCCTAATGATGGACCATTACTCATTCCCCACCACAATATTCAAAAGGAAGTCATCTCCTTCATCGTGGTACTACTGCAGAAGTTGCTCATTTTGAATCAAATTGTCAATTAGTTTGTGGTGTTTATTGTCTGTGTGGCACTCACTGGACATCCACAGCGTGTTTCATTAACAATTATATAACAATGGATTTTCCAGGTTTGCAATCATGGAATTTTATTACCCAGTGATTTACAGAAAACCTGTCAACAGCATCACCACCTAAATAGCCTTTAAATGACGATGAATCTCATTAGGAGTCATTTTTTCAGCAGTTAAAACTCCGATAACAGCACACTGTTTAACTCGGACTGTCATAGCACTAGAACACATCTGCATATTTCCACTACTCAAAATGCACGAGATGAACGCAATGCATTCAAACTGCACAAGCGTATGGAGAGGGACATTACCTTTCATATGACACCTGGCATGTTTCTTGTGGTAATTTAGGTCGTACTCCACAAGCATGTGTGCATTACTTTTCAAACCTACCCTCGTACTATATGGTATGAGTCACACAAGTGTTTTGTAATCAATCTCCTTTGCGCAGTGATTGAATTTTCCCAGAACCCTGTCGACTAACCAAAGTCTGCCATCTTTTACCTCTGACTGAACTTTCTTGTGTGCCTGTCGATGATTCAACAGTTCCAATGTTCGATCAGTGGTCTCCTTTAAACCTAAATTATTTACATTCTGCCAGAACTTTCCTTACTACACCTGTGTAATCATTCCATTTCACATCCCTACAAGTATTTGTATGAGTTGACCAATTTCAGTTGTGTCTCACTGATATTGTAGTCAAATGAGAGTAAGTGTAGTATTTTGGAACACTGAAAGCAAGTTACCAGTTTTCACATCACTTTAAAATCTTATCAGTTTTGGCCTGGACATTTTGGTAGCTTTTTTTAAGCCTTCCTTCATTATAGGTAATGCATCACGCGCAAAAAGAGAGAGGTTACTATTAATTTTGTTTGTTGGAATGTTAATACACAAAATGAACAATAGGAGTCCCAAACATTTCCCTAGGGCACACTTAAATTTACTTCTATTTCTGTTGGTGACTCTCCTTCAAAGAGAACATGCTGTTCCCTCACCTCAAGGAAATCCCCAATTTAGTCAGAAATTTTGTTTCATACTCTGTATTGTTTTACTTTCATTATTAAGTGTTGGTCTGGAACTAAGTCAAATGCCTTTCAGAAGTCAAGAAATATTGCATTTACCTGACTGGCTTGGTCCGTTGTTTTTCAGGATATTGTGTGAGGAAAGATAAATTTGATTTTGAATGGGTGGTATTTTCTGAGTTAATGGGGACTGGCATGGAGAAAGTCATTCAGTTCAAGACACATCACTATGTTTGAGCACAGAATATATGTCAAGGTTCTACAATATGTAGATATCAATGACAGTGGCTGGTAGATTAGTACCTCACTTCAGCTGCTTTTCTTGTAGATGGGTAGCAACTGTGCTTTTTTCCTTCAGTCTCATATTATCCAACAGGTGGCAGCTGAAATGTGCTCAGAACATGTCCAGAAACTTGGCAGGGTGACTTAAGCCCTGATTGTGAGAGATTTTAAGGTTTTAAATAATGGAGGGAGTAATTACACTTACTATATGCATAGTTGAGGGACTGTGTGATAGACAACTAGATAAAAAAGATTGAAATAAGTACAATGCTTATTAAAAATGACCTTCCTCCGAGCTAATAGCGTGCATATAGTCCCCTCCCCCATGCTCACCCCATCCCTCCCTACCTTCACACACACACACACACACACACACACATACACACACACACACACACACACACATATGCACATGCACAAGACCACTACCATTTTTGTTAGTCTGTTAGCTCTGAGGAAGGACTTTGTGCAAAAGCTTACAGATGCTTTCAGTGTCTTTTATGGGCTTATCAACTGCTAAACACCTAATTAATATGTTAAGTGGTTAGTTTATTTACATCCTTTCCATTATGTGTATTCTATGCAGGATTTCCCAGTATCATATAAACATTTAACAAATAATGAGCTTCGTATGTCAATCATAATTTCTGTAGGCCACACACACAGCATTTCTCTTGTTGGCAAGAATCAAAGCAGGTGTGGACAGTAAAATAGCTGTTAGTGACAACCCATCAGAGACAACTAATAACAACCTGCTAACTACAACCAATCCTGACAACTAATTACAGGTAGATCACTCCTGAATGAAACCTACACTCAGTAAACCACTTATACAAACCCTGAGAAAGTTGCTTGATAACAATTTCACTCCTTTTTTCCTTTACTGATCAATGCTCCAGGAATAAAATAACTGACCAAGTGCCCCTTTGTGTGCTTTAAACTTCTGATAGATTATTTCAATTTTCATGAAGAATGTATGAAGGCAAGAAAAAAGTGACTTTGTAATTAAAATCATCTGAAGGCTTAAGTTTTATTTACTAACTTGCATTACAGATATTTCCTATCTATGCTGCTGTAACCTCAGGTGGAGGCCAGTGTGCTTTTCATCTTCAGTGCTTTTACAGCTACATATGTACCAGAGAGAACAAGTCTAACATTGAGGATTGCATACCTTAGACACCAAGGTGGTCAGTGTTATTACCAACTTCCTTCGTTCCTGCTGTAGTTCCATGAATATGACAAGTTACATGGCTGTGATCGCTTCTTACTCATAGACTCGTTCTCTCTTACAGAGGCATGCAAGAGTATTAGACTAGTCATGACTTACAATGGAAGTTGAGTGTATATCTTGCTGTTGTAAAAGAGCACTGACATGTCGAAATGATTTATTGTCAGGATATGTTGGCCTCAAACAGGGCTGTGTTTTGAATGATTTTGTAGAGTATAAGATGAAAATTAAGTGATGCAATGTATACAATTGTAAATGTGCACCACTTGAGGAAGAATGATGCCTGGAAAAAGTTTGATACTATATTCCATGCCCCAGACAAAAAACATACAAAGTTTGTCCAATTCAAAGAAAATGGTTGTATTCTTGTTTATTCCACCTCCACCAGCAGACACACATGTGTTCCGTCAAACGAAAACTGGACACAGATCATCACTGTTATGTTCCTGCGAACAAAAAGCATGATATTTGTGTGATCTTTTGGTATGACAACTTGCGTTTATGGGCTAATAGCAAGTTGTGTAGTTTATCTTCATTTCTGCAACCTTTTTGTAGACTGCTGTAAATTTATTTTAATCATTAATGACCATTTAGAAGGAGAGACTAAATATACAATTCAGAACAGTCCTTGAAAGTTTCACTCATGTACATATACACAAACGAGCCAATGGCCTTGCCATAGTGGTAACACCAGTTACAGTTTGATCACCAAAGTTAAGTGCTGTCGGGCTTGGCTAGCACTTGGAAGGGTCACTGTCCAAGTCTGTTGAAGAAGCCAGGTGCACTCAACCCTTGTGAGGCCAATTAAGGAGCTGGCTGATTGAGAAGTAGTGGCTCCAGCCATGAAAATTGGCAATGGCCAAGAATGCACTGTGCTGGCCACATGCCCCTCCACATCCACATCCAGTGATGCCAATCGGCTGAGGAAGACACGTCGGCCAGTTGGTACCACTGAGCATCCTGAGGTCTGATCGAACAGTTTATGCATACATAAGTATGTACGTACGTATGTACACACACACACACACACACACACACACACACACACACACACACACACACACACACACACACGTACACGTACAAACAGAACAATATTCACTGCTAACCAATCAGTCATTTTATTGATATATAATAATCATCTGGCCAATGGTTGCGTATGTAGCAACAATGCCTTGAGTTCTTGATTATAGTTACAAACTCGTGTACTCTCTCCCCTTTTTACACTGGCATTGTCTCTTGTACCCAAAAACATACTCTAGTGGTGAGTTTTCAGTTAAAAGGGCAGTAGGGGAGACTCACAAACCAAGTCTCTGAGCATATGGCAATGGCAAATTCAGAGATGACGTCAAACAATTCACAGGTGAGTTTAAGAGAAGTACACACAGTTTCTTTCTGATCTCTAGTGCATACCCTTTATTCCAAAGATAAATGATCTTCAGTGCTACTTCATACCATGTACCTCTTCCAGCTTGTTTCTGCTTCATTCATAATAACAAACTTTCACATGAAAACGTTCAATAACAAAACAAAGTATTTTGTTGTCCACAAAAAAAGGAGATGGTGGGTGAGGAGTCCCCAGGAGCTGCTACAACCACACCTCAGATGGATGTCAGGTGCAAGAAACACACTGAACAATAAAGTCGTTTGGCCTAATTCATTACAATTTTTTAGAAACTTGTCAGGTTTTTAAAATGACCTTTGCAATACCCATATATTCCCATTTATGCATTAAAAAACATGTTCTCAATGAAATCAAGTAATATTTTACTCAGTACTCTTTCCAACACATTTGTTTTGACAACACTACCCGAGGAGATATAATTGTGAGTGCCTGATTATGCAGTCTGTGGATTTTGATAACGATATCATTTTTTTTTTTTGTTTTCTTCACTTAAAACTTCTGGGCTGATAGGCCGTGGTTGAAGTATAAAACTCTCTCCTGACGTTTCGTTTCCGACTGCGGGAGACATCCTCGGAGGTAAAGCAGCGAACTGCAAAGAGAACTCGAGGAAGCACTGATTATATAAGCAGTACAGAGGGCGCCACAGTCGATCACGTGGCGTCGGCTATGAGATTGTCTCTGGTAACGCCAACATTCTCGATTGAAAGTAATCGATCGTCACGCTTGCGGTGCAATGCTGACATCCAAATTGTATCCAGTTTAGCACCTTCGTCTTTCCTGTTTCCTCGAGTTCTCTTCGCAGTTCGCTGCTTTACCTCCGAGGATGTCTCCCGCAGTTGGAGACAAAACATCAGGAGAGAGTTTTATACTTCGAACACGGCCTATCAGCCCGGAAGTTTTAAGTGAAGACAATACCGGCCGTGAAAGCTTACATTGTATGATTGGGTTTCATCTTTCCTTTCAGAATTTTAGAAACTTAACGTTCCAAAGCCTATCAACTCTCACCACAGAAATCTAACATTGTAAAACATCTTATCCCAGATATTTCAAATGAAGAAGGATCTGTTCCTCTGTATTCTCAAAACGGATATATTCTTCATGTGTTCTTACCCCAGAATTGGCATTACAATGATTTTCTGTTTTGAACACGATCTGTATATTTTCTTAGCATCTAAAATTTCAGCAGAATGAAACAACTGCACAGTACATCGTTACGCTGTACTACAATGTGTTATTACATTTTCTAAAAGTTGAAATACGTCAAGTTTATGTCAAAGTGTTAAATGTTGGCATATTTTACCTGTTTGGCTGCTGATAAGGGAAACTTCAGCATAGGGGTTTTAAATTCTCTGCTGTCTTTCTGCTCATTGCTTTCAGTGTTGCCACTATTCAGTAAGTTGAGACAGTTGCAAACAAATACAATAACATTATCATTGCAACATGCACACTTACCTCATAAAGCAGATGTAGCGCATAATGCAACAAAGGCAACGATAAGAAAAGTGATGCAGATGAATTTGTTGGAGTGGCACTCTCATGTGATTTCTCAGAACTTGGTGGTGGAGGTGGGTGTAAACCAAGCATTGTTGTGACGCTGGCAGCAAGAGTCCGATGATGATCTGAACGCAACAGATACTCCCAGTCCTCTGAAGAACCCATGTCTGAGCTTCGACGTTTTTTAGCATGCTGTTGTAGGTGATGAAACCCGTCGGACCCCGTTGAATCGGGTCCATCACGTTGAGCTCGCATCACAGGCACTTGCTCGACATCATAGCCTATCATATCTAAGAACAAAAGAAGCCAAAAGTTGGCAATTATACTCTACAATCCACCAACTGATTGAGGTATACCATCAATATAAATAACAAAACTGTGTGTGTGTGTGTGTGTGTGTGTGTGTGTGTGTGTGTGTGTGTGTGTGTGTGTGTGTGTGTGTGTGTGTCAAGGCAAGGAGTAGGAAAGGAGATAATTTTGCACCAAATAAATGAAAATATTATCACCTTTTTGTTTCTGCTGAATCTGCCAGATTTTTAAATTCATTTAAACATGTATCCAGGAATATGTAAATAAAAGGTTTCAATTAACAAGATGTATCTTTGCAATTACTGTATATTGATAATTCTATGAATTCAGCTACAAAAGTCATGATGAAACTTTCCTGGCAGATTAAAACTATGTGCCGGACCAAGACTCGAACTCGGGACCTTTGCCTTTCACGGGCAAGTGCTCTACTGGCGGAAAGTAAAGCTGTGAGGATGGGACGTGAGTCGTGCTTGGGTAGCTCAGATGGTAGAGCACTTGACCGTGAAAGGCAAAGGTCCCTAGTTCGAGTCTCAGTCCAGCACACAGGTTTAATCTGCCAGGAAAATTTCATAACGGCGCACACTCCGCTGCAGAGTGAAATTCTCATTCAAGAGTGATGATGGCCAACAGCAAAACAACCTACTACAGCATTCTAACAACAGTGAGCAAAATTATGCTAATATATTCCTGTAAGTTAGTCTTTTAGAATTATTGAACATTTGAAAGATTTGCATTTTGGAGGCAATTTATTGATTTATTTCCTATGGGACAAAAGTTCCTACTCAGTCAACATGTTTCACACATTATACCACAGAATATTTGACACTGTATTTTCCAACAAAGCAATACATTAAAATATTTTAATTATTTAATTTGTGATTCTAGGATGGATAAATGTCCATTAATGTCATTTATGTTCTTTAACATACTCCAGAATAACAAATTACACGAATCATTTTAACAGCATTGTATCAACCTATAGCTCCCCACTGATCAAGGACCTTAAATGGTTGGGTGGCTTGTATGCCTCAACAATACAGATAGCAACACCACAGGTGCAACTGCAGCACAGGGATATCAGTGGAGAGACCAGACTACCTTATGGTCCCTGAAAGCGGGGCAGCAGCCTTTTCAGTAGTTCTGTGGGCAAGTGTCTTGACAATTGACTGAACTGGCTTGTACTATCAGACGACCTAGCCTTGCTATATTGGTACTGCTAAAAGCTGAAATCATGGGAAAACTGTAGCCATTACATTTCAGCAAGACATGTAGCTCTAATGTATGGCTCATGATGATAGCATCCTCTCTGGGGGTAAAACAGTTCCCCATTTGGATCTCTGGACAGAGACCACTCAGTAAGACGTAGTCAGGATAAACAATTAATGGAAGTGAAAAGTGTCTGATAAACAGTTCAGCCAAGAAAAAAATAAAAGCTTCTGAACTATGGTGCTACTGGAAAATGCAGAAGATTAGATGAGTAGTTTCTATAGCTTAAAAAGCAAGTGATGAATTGAATTGACAAGAAAAGGAATTTATGGCATAGCTTGACACAAAGGAGGGATCAATTCATAGGACATGACCTGAATCATCAATATAGTAATGAAGGGAGCTGTGGGGGTTAAAAAATGTAGAGGGACCAAGGCTTGGCTACAGTGAACAGGTTCAAATAGATGTACCGTATTTGCCCGATAGTGAGTTTTTTCCCCACATTCATCATTCAAAAAAAATAAGGGGTTATCTTATATTCACAGATTAAACTATGGCTGCTGGGATTAAAATTCTATGTTGTTTAATAGATGTACAGGGGTCGTTTTACATATACAGATGGAGCTTTGACTATTGAGGTCATGTGCAGTTTTTGAAGGATTCAGAGGTCAGGGATACACAAACGACACTCATGTATGAACAGGCTTAAGATTTTCCTACACGCTAAAGCACTCAAATACAGTTTCAACGTTCCTCGAACAATCATGTGCGATTTGAAATGCATGGTGCTAGTGCAAGGGATATGCAAGAAACTATGAACTAGCCACTATGAGACTCTGTTGTTCTGTTTAAAATTTGACAATTTTGTGAAACACAGGAGGAAATAGCATTAAATGTAATCATCTTGCACACTGTTCTTGTATCTGGACAGCTTTGCGATAAAAGTTCTCACTCAAGTATAGATACCACATACAAACATTAGTGCTGCTTTTTAGGTAAAAGTAACATTCAAAAAGGGAAATATTGTTCTTCATAAAACATTACTTAATTCAGAACTCAGATCAATATTTTATTTGATTATGAGAGACTGTAATGATTTACAATGTGGGTTCCACATGAGAAATTTGGTCAGTGTTTGCATATTAGAATAGTAGGTAAAACCAGCTTTAATCAGCTTAAGAACATAATGGTGACATTTGGATGAAACAAGAAGGAAAATTAACCAGAATGAAATGTCTAAAAACTAAATAAGTCATATTCAACTGAATAATTGATGTCGCGAGAATAAAATACAGCAGCAAGACCGGTCTGGAGATAGTCCAACAGACGTCAGCACATTGTAGGACAAGAGGAAGTTTGAGAATTGGACTGAATTGTGATTGTGATCTTTTATTTATGTATTAGTTGCTGTTGTTGCACATGTTTTACACCAGAGAAAATATTGCAGTCTTTTGTTTCACATTTGCTCACGGACAACACTACAGAAGGGTTAGAGGGGGAACAGTGATTCCAGATTGGCTTAGAACTAGATGAGTGCTGGGAGGGAAGCAGTGAGCAAGCAACAATTGAAGTCATGTTACCAACCCTGGGAATCTATATCATGTACTTTGGTTTTAGGAACTTCTATCATAGTCAGAACTGAGTTGACTTTAAAATGTTACAAACTGTCAACAATAGTATTCATTTCTGCAGGAGACGGTAAAAGTCTTGATAGTCACCAGTGGTGTATTTGTGTGTTTCACCGCAACATATGATGGGAACAAAAGGGGATGAGACAGCTGCGGATTCTACACAGTTGATGAAAGAGCGGCAGGCAGCAAGAGACAATGTAACATTCTTGTCAGTATAATATCGAAACCTGATACGTACTATGATAAAAACAGCTGTGTTGTCAGATTCCACAGTAACACAACCTCTGAAATCACAACAACATATTCACAAGAAACATTGAAATGTTTGTGACAATGACGATATAAATTTCGCTTGTTTGCTATTAGGTTGATGACAAAGTATAGATACCGCAGACAATGGAGTTCTTGCATAAAAAATGAGGAAACGAATACGGACTACAAATTGATATAAACCATTTATTTTGTTTATCTTATTTCTCGTCACATTATCAAAATGTAGATGATCAATAAATGGCATAAATTTAGAATGGATATAATGTTAAGGCAGCTACTTCATGTCAGTAAAATACTCTGTAATTTTGATTAGTCAGAATATGTTAAAAATAAATTTTTCTCAAGAAGCCTGTTGAAAGAAGGGGGTCGTCTTTAAACAGGGTCATCTTATACTCGGGTATATGCCATAAGTTGCAGTAGTTATGCAGATATGAAAAAGTTCGCACAGGTTAGATTTAGATGGAGGGTTGCATCAAACCAGTCTTTAGATAGAAGACTACAAAAACAATAGCCATTGAATTGAAGTAAAAATGTGGAAGTTTTCCACCAATACCTGAGCTGAAGATTCAATTCCCAAATGGAGATAATTATTAACAATACATGCCTGATAAAAATTATGGAACACCGGGACAGGGAAGAGGAAGCTAAATGCAACTTCAAGGGTTGAGAGGACGTGTGAGGTTATTTCAGTGGTTACAACATTGAATCACTTTTACAAATACTTTGGCTGTTGAGCCCACTTATCAGTATGACAATGCACCCGCTCAGGCCTGATGCATGCACTGATTATGTTGGAAAAGGTGTCATAAAGCTGTTGTAGCCTCTTCTGAGGCAATCTGGCCCACAATTGTAGTAACTGGTCCTTGATATACTGGATACAGGCACTGGGGTGGAGCTAACAATCAAACTGGACCCACATATGTTCTATTGGGAGCACACCTAGAAATCTTGCTGGCCATGGAAGTACCCCAACATCACACAGACAGTTCGTAGAGATACACGCCAAGCATGGACAAACACTACCCTGTTGAAAAATAGTAGCATGACTTTTCACATGAGAAGTAACACTTGAAGATACCAGGTGCCCATGACATATTGTTGTGCGTCAGAGTTCCTTCAATCACTATCAGGCATCACTTTAAGTCTTCCCTTATGGTATCCCACATTTCACGACAGAAGTAACCCTGCTGTGGCCCTCCACAACATAGGAAGAATGGGGCCACTACCCAGACTGCCTCCATATTTGCCGATGAAAATTATCGTGGGCAGTGCAATGTCATTCGGTAGCAGTCCGTGCTTCCTCGTCACGGCATCCAAATGCAGCTGTTTGTGTTGTGGTATTAGCAACATCTTACACACGCACTGGTAATTCTCTGATTCAGCTGCTGCTATTTTCCAACCAATGGTCTAGAATGACACAGATAATTTCAGAGACTCCATTACTTGTTCTCACATGGCAGACGTAGATGTGAAGGGGATAATATGAGCACGTTGCACAATGTGACAATCCTCCCTTGCGGTGGTCACACGCAGTTGACCAGAGCTTTGACGAGTACGCCTGCCCTCACATTCCCATATCGTCTCACATTGGTTCACTGTCAAATCCTGATTCCCCACAAATCTAGATATTGCACGATTCAACCAGCCACTGAAACAGAGACCTACAATGGTTCCCCTTTCAAACTTCGTCAGGTGCTGATAGCACTGTCTCGCAGAAGTACATGCATCTCTGTGTCCTTCACAGCAATCACTCACCAGCTGATGCTGTTTGCACATCTTATATGCCCTACTAGGCCTGGTAATAACACTTAACAGGAACAACGTTAGTACACTACACTGGTCACCATTCTACCTGTTACAGGGAAATGCAATACTAATCATTTACTTATCCACCAATAGAGTGTATGTGTACACTGCCATCTGGCCATGTCTTCCGGGTGCTTCAAATCATCTTTTTGTCAGGCAGTGTAGATAGTATTCTCAACTGACAGCCACTACCTCCCTGATAATTGACCACCTTAACATCACACTTAATGTGTCTTATTTATAACTTGATCCTCTCCTTGTACATCAAATGTTGAAATAACCTATGAAAATGCATGTAGTTAACTTCCTCAATAACTGCTGATATTTCAATACGTGAACACCACCATTTTCAATGTGAAAATGAAACAGGAGACTTAAACCCATGGTGTGTGAGGCTATGCCAGCAGTGAACGAAAAGACAGAATATGTGGAAATACACACTGTTAATACCTAGTGCTACCACAAAACCAAAGATAACAACAGTGAAATATTAATGAACAATTAAAGTAGTACTAACTCTGTCCTTCTGTTGTTTGAACAGGGACACAACAAGATTCCAGGCGGAACTTAAGCAAAAACTTTTGTTTGTATTCATCTCAACAGCTTCCTTAATAGCACTATCCCAGTAACTGAAAATGTGTGCCATACTCTCTGTGTTGTTAGCATTTGAAACACTCTATACCATCATTCTATCACGGTCATTATGGCCTGACTGACGTACCACATTCCACCACAACCGTCAAGTCACCAGTCTTTACACTGGTTTGATGTGGCCCACCATGAATTTCTCTCCTATGCCAACTTTTTCATCTCAGAGTAGTATGTCCAACCTACATCTTAATTATTTGCTGGATGTGTCCAATCTCTTTCTTCCTCTACAGTTTTTAGGTTCAAAAAGCTCCCTTTACAACCACCGAAATTGTTGTGTTGGCAGAAGAACCAACACCGTGTTCCTAGAGGAGGCCGAAATGCATGCGTTTTAGCTCACACAGGCTGGTGTGAGGAGGGAAGAACTACACTGACGTGAGGTCTGGAACATGACAAGGAATTAGAATCCAGAAAGCGGACGTAATTAGTTTGATACTTAACTTTAATCCATTAATGATGAACGTCACTCTTGATGGTAAATGATTCGCAATATTATCTGTTCAGAATACATTCATAGTAACTGAATATGGCACCTTCCTAGGTCGTAGCAAATGTAGCTGAAGGTTATGCTAAACTGTCGTCTCTGCAATTGAGAGCGTCTGTAGACAGTGAACCATCGCTAGCGAAGTCGGCCGTACAACTGGGGCGAGTGCTAGGGAGTCTCTCTAGACTAGACCTGCCGTGTGGCAGCGCTCGGTCTGCAATCACTGATAGTGGCGACAGGCGGGTCCGACGTATACTAACGGACTGTGGCCGATTTAAAGGCTACCACCTAACAAGTGTGATGTCAGGCGGTGACACCACAGAAACTATTCCCCGATGTTTTAATATATGTCCTACCTTCCTGGTAGGAAGCAGTAAAGGAAACAAAACAAAAATTTGGAGTAGGTATTAAAATCCATGGAGAAGAAATAAAAACTTTAAGGTTTGCCAATGACATTGTAATTCTGTCAGAGACAGCAAAGGACTTTGAAGAGCAGTTGAACAGAATGGACAGTGTCTGAAAGGAGGATATAAGATGAACATCAACAAAATCAAAATGAAGATATGGAATGTAGTCGAATGAAGTCTGATGATGCTGAGGGAATTACATTAGGGAATGAGACACTTAAAGTAGTAAAGGAGTTTTGCTATTTGGGGAGCAAATTGACTGATGATGGTCGAAGTAGAGAGGATATAAAATGTAGACTGGTAATGGCAAGGAAAGCGTTTCTGAAGAAGAGAAATTTGCTAACATTGAGTATAGATGTAAGTGTGAGGAAGTCGTTTCTGAAAGTATTTGTATGGAGTGTAGCCATGTATGGAAGTGAAACATGGACTATAAATAATTTGGACAAGAAGAGAATAGAAGTTTTTGAAGTGTGGTGCTACAGAAGAATGCTGAAGATTAGATGGGTAGATCACATAACTAATCAATAGAATTGGGGAGAAGAGGAGTTTGTGGCACAACTTGACAAGAAGAAGGGACCAGTTGGTATGACATGTTCTGAGGCATCAAGGGATCACAAATTTAGCACTGGAGGGCAGTGTGGAGGGTAAAAATTGTAGAGGGAGGCCAAGAGATGAGTACACTAAGCACATTCAGAGTAGCATGGAGAGCTGCATCAAACCAGTCTCGGGACTGAAGACCACAACAACAACGCCTTCTTGTTCCTTCTTTTCCATATGTCCTTTTCCTTAACTATGCAGAGAACCATCTCATTCCTTACCTTACAGTCCACCTAATTTTCAATGTTCTTCTGTAGCACCACATCTCAAATGCTTCCAATTATCTTTTGTTTTATCTTCTGTTCTGTAATCACACAGTCCATGTCTCACTGTCACACAATTCTGTACTCCAAATATATGTTCTCAGAAATTTCTTCCTGATATTAAGACCTATGTTTGATAATAGTAGACTTCCCTTGGCCAGGAATGCCATTTTTGCTAGTGCTGGTCTGATTTTTATGGCCTCCTTGCTCCATTCGCAATGGGTTATAACTTTATAACTTTAAAAGGGCCCTAAATTTAGACAGTGCATGAAAAGTGTTTCCTCAGAAAATGAGCAATACTTTTGTATATGCTATTTACCTAAGAAAAGAATGCTGTACACTTAGGGGCCACATCATAATTCTCATTATTCATCAAATTCATGGTTGTCTGATAACACAACCCGCATCTGAGATGTCTTTCACTACACTTATTCTGGTGAAAGAAAAGTTCTAGGCTGGCTAATCCAGCTGACAACCTTTCAGGGAAATGGATGGCATGGGCACTGTGAACCAATGTAAGAAGTATCCTTTCACACAGATCCGGATGACGACAGGCATCAGCCTGAAGATACAAATCAGGGAGTGGGCTTCCAATAAATGGTATGTCCCAACCTAATATCATTCTTCCTCCTTCCCCCGATATTACTTATTTGTTTTGTGAACTTCTAATTTCCCAATACTTCACATTGTACGCAAAATAAATATCAATCGTTTACACAGCTAACAGTTTCATAGATGAAATATTTTGCATTCAGTTGCAAATATGTTTGTCATAGTACCTGAAATATGCAGAATTCAGCTAAAGATGTTGATGAAATGAACATTATATTAGAGTTTACAATATCATGCACAGTCACCTAAAAGGACACCCAAAAAGAGTTGCCATTCTTGTTGTGGTGCTATGTCTTGTGAACCAGGAGCATTTCTTGAAGCATACCAGCGAACCAATAGCTGCATTGCCACATCCTTCTGAAGAACATTCTTCAACACTTTCAAGCAGTTCATAACTGTAAGGACAAAATACATAATATTAATTAACACTTGTACAGTACCTGTTTCTTAAGTCATGGGTGTCTATCTCAGTTCAGTTGCCACTTCAGACACTCAAATCATCAACGTACTGTATGTGTGAAACCTGGTCCAATGTAAGAGAGGACCTGACAGCCCGAATCAGATCAGATTAAATGTATATATAAATAAATAAATAAAATAAAATAAAAACTTTAGGCTCTACAGGCGCCATCAAAGGATGCACTTTGTTGGCAAGTGATCTTTCTTTCCCCCTCCTTCTTCCACGTCAAGTGACCTTGAATCACATTTCCAACCATCAAAGTGAATTTTACTGTGAGCTCAAGCTGCCCATAAAATACATTCATGCATTTTTTTCATGGGTTTCAAGTAATTACCAAATCGAAGACAAGTCCATAGATCGAATACATGTAGACAACCAACAAGGTCTGGAAATGTCCAACATTGTAGGATATTTTGCTACACAAATGGGAAGATTTTTTGGAAAAATAGAATCTTCATAACTTGTGAAGAAACTGCCTTTTACAGCCACTTTGTAGCATGACATATCAGGACTGGATGTTTATGTCTTGTATGACTGGAAAGTTGTCTAAAAAAAAAAAGTCTCTCCTTGCAAATATAGTTCAAAGTAATTCATACAATATTATTTACTTTGTTAAATGCTTTCAGTACAACACGGTTGATCCTAAATAAGATCTGAATGGATGTAAAAACAAAAAAACTTTGTTCATTAAAACAGGATGATAAAAGAATTGTAATAAGCAAGTGAACAAAGTATATAAAGTCTAACAATAAGTCCTCTTGTTTTTTCATGTTTTTTTTTAAGAACTCGAAAACTTTCCCAAGTTATTTTTTCTTGCTCATTTTATCTCTACAAAAGTTGAAAAAATAAGTCTCCGTCACTTATCAGTCTCTCACCCCCAAAATCATTTTCGAAAAATTTACAATTTGATCAACGGATGTAGGATGTTCATGAGTAAATTTTTCCAACAATTTAAAAATTTTTGCTGAATGATTGTTCCAAACTACTCAAGGGTTGCAATCAACCGGCTGAAGACTCAAAGTATGATGCCCTGCAAAATAGTTGAAGTATTATGAATCGGACATATTATTTATTACCTTGATCACTTTTACTCTAAATTTCCTCAAATTTTAATACGTAGTCATTCACTCTAGAAAACAAAAGCTGAAAATTCAAATAAATACATAACTCTACTTTACCTCCAGTTCCCCAAATCCCATAGGATGTCTACCTGTGCTCTATACTCCGCAAGGGTTTCTTACTAGTTCCTCTCAATCTCTAGTCTGGAGGACATTCATTTTTGATTGAATGTTTCAGTCAGTAATTGCTGTGGTAACAGATTGCCTAGCCTTTACCCCAGAATTTGAAGAGCAATCAGTGTACACGTTGGAGCACACATATCACAAAATGATTAAAAAGAAATTTTTACAATCCTAGAGAAGCTACGAGAATCAGTCAAAAGCTTCAACATACGAAACAATGCATAAACTCTGTTAGCCGGGATGCTATCATTTTAATTTCTCTCTTCAAATGAAACAATGGAAAATCCAGAACAGAATATGACAATATTATGAAAATAATAATTGCTAATCACCAAAGAGTGGAGACGCTAAGTCACAGAGAGGAACAACAAAAAGATTGTCCGAAAGTAACTGCGGTTGTGTGTGTGTGTGTGTGTGTGTGTGTGTGTGTGAGAGGGGGGTGGGGGCGGGGGGCACTGCCTGTATCTGATGGAGGCCTTGTTGGCCAAAAGCTTACTTTCTGACAGTCCTTTTGTTGTGTCTATGTGTGACTCAGCATCTTCGCTAATGGTGAGTAGCAACTATTCTTTTCATAATATTGTCATTTCTATGTTTCCTGGATCTCTGGCAACCAGGGCCACATGATGTGAATGGTGCCAAAAATTATTTGCAAATGGCAGAATTCACTGAGGTCAATGGGCTCAGAAAGCAAGCATTTTACAAATTGTGTTGGAAGAGAAGTGATCGTAATTCATAGACAAGGCTATAAGATAGGTTAAATGCTTGTGTGAAGAATCTTGGATTTCTATTGAATTTTCAAAACAAATTAGGAAGCAGTACATTTCTAATGATGGAAGTAGAGATGTGAGCTTGTCACATAAAGGTGACTTAAAATGAAAAATGTTTTCTTCATTAAATAGAAAACTGCTGAAATTCGAGAAAAGTTCCAGCAGCTCAAAAATGTGGCTGAAAAATGTGCCTCCCTTAAGGCCTGCATTAGAAGAATTTAAGCTTAGTGTATGAGCAATTACAAGCATTCATAACTGTAACAGCCTGTACGAAAGAACTTATTGATTCCAGCACACTGGATTTCTTAAAGTTTATTTTGAGTCCAAATTTGAAGAAGGGAAACGAAATATAGTTATAGCATATAGAATATTCCTCACAGCTGCCGTAAGTAATGCTAGTTGTGAGAGAATCTTCTCTACATTGAAACTGATTACAAATTATTTTAGATATACAATGTCCACATCGAGATTAACAAATCTAGTTATTTTGATGTTACAAAAAACGTGCAAAATAAAAGTTTAATTTAAGAAAGACATTTTATTTGGAACTCATCTGAAATAGAGCCAGTATCACAGATTCTCCCTCTCCCTCCCCCCCCCCCCCCCCCCCCCCCCCCACAGTTCTTTGTACGCATTTTACAGTCAATATAAGGTAAGTTAGTGCTTCTGTGAACTACGAGACTTCTTGCTGATGCTGAATATGTGTGGGGTGCTTACTGTGTTTCAAGTTCACTTGTGAACATATTCTAGGGTTTACAAAGTGAGGTCTTACATCCTCGTGTAACATGTGTTTTCTATAAGGGACAACACAAAGACACTTACAGATTTGCCAAGAAACTAAAATGCACTATTACAATGTTGTATTCTGCCAAAGAAAGCTGGTGCTGACAGGTGTGAATATTACAGAACTATCAGTCTGATAAGCTATGGTTGCAAAATACTAACACTCGACTTATCTTACATGATAGATTAATGAAAAGCAAACTTACATTTATAGAATCTGTAGACTTAGAGAATGCTTTTGACAGCGTTGACTTAATATTCTCTTTCAAATTCTGAAGATAACACTGTATTGAAACCAGACAGCAATTATAAGAGTCAAGGAGCATGAAAGAGAAGCTGCAGTTGAGATGGGAGTAAGACTGGGTTGTAGCCTATTCCCAATGTTATACAATCTGTATATTGCGCAAGCAGTAAACAAAGCCAAAGAAAAATTTGGAGTAGGAATTAAAGTTCAGAGTGAAGAAATAAAAACTTGGGGATTTGCCGAGGACATTTTAATGCTGTGAGAGAGAGAGAGAGCAGAATACTTGGAAGAGCAGTTGAACGGATTGGACAGGGGCTTGAAAGGAGGATATAAGATGAAATAAAGGGATAATGGATGTTGTCAAATTAAATCATGTGATACTGAGGGAATTAGATTAGGAAATGAGACAGTACAAGTAGTAGACAAATTTTACAATTTAAGCAGCAAAATAAGTGATGACGGCAAAGTAGAAAGGATATAAACTATGGACTGGCAATGGCAAGAAAAGCGTTTATAAATAAGAGAAATTTGTTGACAATGAATGTAGTGTTAGGAAGTCTTTTCTGAAGATATTGGTCTGGAGTGCAGCCACATATGGATGATAAACAGTTTAGACAAGAACAGAATAGAAGCTTTTCAAATGTGCTACTACTGAAGAATGCTGAAGCTTAGATGGATAGATCATGCAAATAATGTCGAGGTACTGGGTAGATTTTGGGATACAAGAAATCTGTGGTACAAAATGACTAAAAGAAGGAACTCTGAGACAACAAGATATAACCAATTTAGTACTAGGGGCAAGTGTGGGAGATAAAAACTGTAGAGGAAGATCAACACAGTAAGCAGATTAAGAAGGCTGCACGTTGCAGTAATTATTCTGAGATGAAGAAGCTTGCACAGGATAGAGTAGCATTGAGAGCTGCATCAAACCAATCTTTGGACTGAAGACCATAACAACAACACATACAAGATTCATGATTTTGATGTCAATAGTAAAACTTTATTTGATTTCATTGTTATCTGATGGACAAGATATCTAGGACATTAGAGACGAAAAAATCCACAACATAGTGAAATTGTGACATTCCTTTCCCTGTTTTCGCGACATCCATCAGAACATCCTCTGTACATCCCACTCTCTAAATGGAATGTTAATTACACCTTTACTGACATTCTATAAATACTTACAAGATTCACTTTAAATTGGTGCACAAGGATATTCCATCACCACCACTAAGCCGCTGATATTAGCCCTAGCTACAGGTAAGTCCATTAAGTTAATATGTAATCACTCACCCTCGAGAATCATAGCTGCAAAATAAAAAATCTGCCATCTGTCCCAATACTCCATAGGATGTCTGCCTTTGCTCTAGATTCCACAAGGGTTTCTTATTAGGTCCTCTAAATCTCTATTCTGGAGGACTTTCATCTTCATGTTTTGACCAAGTGTTCTGGTAACAGATTGACTGGCTTCCACCCCAGCATAACCGTTCCAATTCTCCTTTGCTACTAGCACTCTGTGTCACTTCCTGGCATGACTAATCATTAATATTATTTTCTATCTAATATCAACTGCAAATTCACCACACTTGTGTGTGGTGAAATACTACTGAACCCAACAAAGCCTGGTTTAACTGAATTTGACCCATCATCTACTGGTAAGATGACTAACTGAAGCATGCTGTCCAAACACGGACTGAACGTATGTTGTGCAATGGGTGATGGAAATGCCTACTAAGATCCTGCTGATAAAGGATTATTATACAGCATAATTTATTGATATGAAATCCCATGCCCGGTAGGTTCAGATGTAGCAAATATTTACTTCTCACTGCATGAATGTGTATATTTTCTTTGTTGAAACTATCAAACAAGCCACATAAATAATCTTCGAAAACAATCTGTTCAGCATAATGGAAAGCATGTAAGACACTCCAAATTATGCATGGAAAATAAATTCTAACGTCTCTATCTTATGATTATAAGTATTAATCAAATATTGCTATGCATTGTCAAAGGTCTCACTTATTTTTTGCTTAATTGCAAAAAAGGGGAAAGGTGGGTGGGGGGGGGGGGGGGGGGGGGGGGGAGGATATTAGGACCCACACCACATGGGAGAAATCCACGCTACATCAGTGAGTTTAAGGGGAAAAAATAGTCATTACAAAATTACAAAAGATCTGTGAAGTCATTCAAAAATGAAACAACAAAAACTACAGCAATGAAAATTTCAGGAACTTCAGTAACAGAGATGATAAAGACACAAGTAACAAACACAGCAAGTGCATTTGGGATCCTAACAGAAAGTATTTCAACTGTGCTACCACTGGTAAAGTAACTGGAATCACAAGAGTAAGGGAGAGAGATGCTTCAGTTGCAACATGTTTGGCCACGTCACATCTGAATGCACAACAGGAAGAATAATCAAAAGGTGTAAACACTGTCCACCAGATATGGTTGTTGTCAGTCAGGAAGGACTTGAGCAGAGGAGCTTAAAATTTCTTATACTACTACTTTTTTCTACCTTCCAACAGATGGCACTGGTACACACTAGATCAACTGACCAATACCATTGTCTAAAACAGCCTTTAGATTTCATTGTTGATTCAGCATTATTCTGTGTGTGTGAGAAAACTTGGCCTGCTGAAAACAGATTAACTGCCTGACTTTCTAGTTGACAGGTAAGCATAACTTCTCTGTGCTTATACACTCCTGGAAATTGAAATAAGAACGCCGTGAATTCATTGTCCCAAAAAGGGGAAACTTTATTGACACATTCCTGGGGTCAGATACATCACATGATCACAGTGACAGAACCACAGGCACATAGACACAGGCAACAGAGCATGCACAATGTCGGCACTAGTACAGTGTATATCCACCTTTCGCAGCAATGTAGGCTGCTATTCTCCCATGGAGACGATCGTAGAGATGCTGGATGTAGTCCTGTGGAACGGCTTGCCATGCCATTTCCACCTGGTGCCTCAGTTGGACCAGCGTTCGTGCTGGATGTGCAGACTGCGTGAGACGACGCTTCATCCAGTCCCAAACATGCTCAATGGGGGACAGATCCGGAGATCTTGCTGGCCAGGGTAGTTGACTTACACCTTCTAGAGCACGTTGGGTGGCACGGGATACATGCTGCGTGCATTGTCCTGTTGGAACAGCAAGTTCCCTTGCCGGTCTAGGAATGGTAGAACTATGGGTTCGATGATGGTTTGGCTGTACCGTGCACTATTCAGTGTCCCCTCAACGATCACCAGAGGTGTACGGCCAGTGTAGGAGATCGCTCCCCACACCGTGATGCCGGGTGTTGGCCCTGTGTGCCTCGGTCGTATGCAGTCCTGATTGTGGCGCTCACCTGCACGGCGCCAAACACGCATACGACCATCATTGGCACCAAGGCAGAAGCGACTCTCATCGCTGAAGACAAAACATCTCCATTCGTCCCTCCATTCACGCCTGTCGCGACACCACTGGAGGCGGGCTGCACGATGTTGGGGCGTGAGCGGAAGACGGCCTAACGGTGTGCGGGACCGTAGCCCAGCTTCATGGAGACGGTTGCGAATGGTCCTCGCCGATACCCCAGGAGCAACAGTGTCCCTAATTTGCTGGGAAGTGGCGGTGTGGTCCCCTACGGCACTGCGTAGGATCCTACGGTCTTGGCGTGCATCCGTGCGTCGCTGCGGTCCGGTCCCAGGTCGACGGGCACGTGCACCTTCCGCCGACCACTGGCGACAACATCGATGTACTGTGGAGACCTCACTCCCCACGTGTTGAGCAATTCAGCGGTACGTCCACCCGGCCTCCCGCATGCCCACTATACGCCCTCGCTCAAAGTCCGTCAACTGCACATACGGTTCATGTCCACGCTGTCGCAGCATGCTACCAGTGTTAAAGACTGCGATGGAGCTCCGTATGCCACGGCAAACTGGCTGACACTGACGGCGGCGGTGCACAAATGCTGCGCAGCTAGCGCCATTCGACGGCCAACACCGCGGTTCCTGGTGTGTCCGCTGTGCCGTGCTTGTGATCATTGCTTGTACAGCCCTCTCGCAGTGTCCAGAGCAAGTATGGTGGGTCTGACACACCAGTGTCAATGTGTTCTTTTTTCCATTTCCAGGAATATATATATATTAAAAACAAAAATTCCAAGACTTACCAAGCGGGAAAGCGCCGGCAGACAGGCACATGAACAAAACACACACACAGAATTACTAGCTTTCGCAACCGATGGTTGCTTCTTCAGGAAGGAGAGGGAAAGACGAAAGGATGTGGGTTTTAAGGGAGATGGTAAGGAGTCATTCCAATCCCGGGAGCGGAAAGACTTCCCTTAGGGGAAAAAAAGGACAGGTGTACACTCGCACACACACACACACACACACACACATCCATCCGCACATACACAGACACAAGCAGACATATGTCTGCTTGTGTCTGTGTATGTGCGGATGGATATGTGTGTGTGTGTGTGTGTGTGTGTGTGTGTGTGTGTGTGTGTGCAAGTGTGCACCTGTCCTCAGACAGAAGCAGAGGATGTGGAGAAGGAGAAGGGATAGGGTGTATGGGTGGGGAGAGAGATGAATGCTGTCTGAGGGAGTGTGCAGGACTGCCAACAGGCACAAACTCAGGAGGTTGTTGGGCAGGGAGCTGGTTGGGGGGGGGGGGGGGGGGGGGGGGGAGAGGAGAGGAGTAAAGAAAGACAGGCAGAATTGCTGGCAGAGGGCTGCAAACAAACAGGGTGGGAGATGAGAATGAGGAGGAGATGACAGGACAGAGGGGTGGAAACTGCTGAGTGGAGAGTGTGGGGACAGTATGTTAGCAAAGGTTGTGGCCGGGATAATTAGGGGAGTGATGAATGTGTTATATGGATAACTTCCATCCGCACACTTCAGAAAAGCTGGCAGTGGAGGGAAGGATCCAGATGACTCAGGTAGTGAAGCAGCCATTGAAATCAATTGTGTTACGTTCAGATGCATGTTGTGCCACAGAGTGATCCACTTTGCTCTTGACCACAGTTTGGCAGAGGCCGTTCATCCTGGTGGACAGCTAGTTGGTAGTCATAACAATATAAAAAGCTGTGCAATGATTGCATTCCTTTATGAAGTTTCCATTGCCTGATGTTCTACCAACACGGCTGAAAGCTCCAACCATAATTTGCAATAATAATTTGTCTAACAATGTACAATTTCAAAATTCGTCACTTCAGATTAATGATGCAGGTACTGATTGTTCGAAAACTAGAGCTTCCTTGCCTTCCACATTCACTGGTACAGTCGTTTATGGAACACCAAGAAAATTCATTGCACCCAAATGAAAAAATTAAGTGTTACCCAGCTATTTTTCTTCTTTGTGGTTATTTAGTCTTATCAACAAATTGCATGTACTGAAAGATGTCATCTGGTGTACACACCATTTCAGTTTCTAATGCAATATCCAGGGACAGCTTCAACTTCATTATGTCAAATGTCTGCAACAATGATGAACTTGATGGCACTGACAGATTTTCTCAGGTGATGATAAATTAAAAATCCAGAGTGCATACAACTCAAATGCAAGACCATTTAGTTGACAAAAATGTGGTACCTTATTTTGGCAGTATGGGACAAAGCAGTTTATTTAAGGCTAATGTGAATGGTACAGATTTAAGTTCTGGTGTCGAGGGCTGAGTAATGGGTTTCTAACATGGCTTGAACCATACCAGGGTGCTGGTACATAACCAAAAAAATATGCTGCAACTGTCTTCATCACAGAGTAGTCATCGTTTATGTTGACCAGCTGTAAAAGCTGCTATATGGATTGTATTCTGATAATGACAGTATTAAGAAAAGGATAGACTGCTACTCTCCATATATAAGAGACTCTTGAGTCACAGACAGGCACAACAAAAAGACTGCTATACATTTAAGCTACGACCAAAATGCCTTCTTCTGAAATAGAAAACACACACACATTCGTACAAGCACAACTCACACACATATCACCACTGTCTCTGGCCACTGAGGCTGGACTGACTCTCTCTCTGTGTGTGTGTGTGTGTGTGTGTGTGTGTGTGTGTGTGTGTGTGTTTTCTACTTCAGGAGGAGTACTTTTGGCCAAAAGCTACAATGTATAGCAATCTTTTTGCTGTGCCTGTCTGTGGCTCAGCATTTCCTCTATATGGTGAGTAGCAATCTATCCTTTTCATAATGCAGTCACTAACAAAGAGATAGAGAGGCTGGCCAGTACTTACCTCAGCTCAGTACAGCCAATAGATACACAAAACAGAACAGAAAATTTACGTATCCTAGTTTTCGGAACTTTGTTCCTTTATCAGGGAGCGGAGAGAGGAAGAAAAGGGGAAGAAGGGAAAGTGGATTCAGTTACCCACAACCCAGGTTATGAAGCAACAGGGGAAAGGTAAACAGGGAGGCTCCCTGTATGTGTACGTAAATTTAATTCAATATGGTGGGGATCCCAAACAATATAACACCACTAAAGCATGAGTCGCACTAGCGTTTATGCATGGTCTCCTTCACAGACAACCATATTCTCCCTAAATCCTCCAAATAAATTGAAGTTGACAATTTTACTTTTCTACTGCAATCCTTACATGCTCATTTCATTTTATTTCGCTTTGCAACTTTACACCTATATATTTAATCAATGTGACCAAGTCAAGCAACACAAAACTAATATTGTATTCAAACATTACAGGATTGTTTTTCCTAGTCAATCACATAACTTACATTTTTCTATGTTTAATATAGCTGCCATTCCTCACACCACCTCTAAATTTTGTCCAAGTCATCTTGTATACTCCAACAGTCATTCAACAATGATCAGATTGATCCTCAGCCTGTCTGCCAAAACATTTATGTACATAGAGAATAACAATGTCCTGCCACACTTCCCCGGGGCACTCCTGATGAAACCCTCATCTCTGGTGAACATTCGCCATAGAGGACAATGTACTGGGTCCTATTGCTTAACAAGTCTTCAGGCTACTCACATATCTGGGAACTTATTCCGTATGCTTGTGCCTCCATTAACAGTCTGCAGTGGGGCACTGTTCAAATACTTTTTCGAAATCTACGAATATGGAATCTGCCTGCTGCCCTTCATCCATAGTTCACAGGATACCACGTGAGAAATGGTTTTGGACAAGGAATGCTTTCTAACTCTGTGCTGATTTGTGGACAGAAGCTTTTCAATCTCATGGAAGTGTATTATAGCCAAACTGAGAATATGTTCTAGAATGCTGCAGCAAATCAATGTTAAGGATATTGGTCTGTAATTTTGTGGGTCCATTCTTTTATCCTTCTCATACACAGGCCTCACCTGTGCTTTTTCCTAGTCATTTGTGACTTTGGGCTGGGCGAGAGATTTGCAGTAAACGTAAGCTAAAGGACCAATGCCACAGAATACACTTCGCAAAACCAAACTGGGATTCCATCCAGACCTGGAGACCTATTTGTTTTGAAATCTTTCAGTCACTTCTCTACACCAAGAATGCTTCCTCCGTACGTGAGACTGTACAATGGTCAGATGAAGGTTTGTTTGTACAATTCTACTGTACGAACAATTTCTTACACATGAAATTTAAAACCTCATCTTTCCTTTTGTTAATTGATATTGCCACACCAGACTGGTCAACGAGTGACTGGACAGAAGCCTCCGACTCGCTTAGCAATTTTATTTACGACCAGAATTTCCCGAGGTTCTCGGCAAGATCTTTTGGTAAGGTATGACAGTGGTAGTTGTTGTACGCCTCATGCATCAATCTTTTTAGACATGTGCATCTCTACTATACTTTGCCTGTCAACACTTGCACATTCTCTTTTCAACCGTGAGTGGAACAGCCTTTGTTTCATCAGCATTTTCCAAATTTTGTTATTAAATGAAGAGTACAGTGATAGGAAGGAGTACCACAAACAACATACTAAAAATCTTGACCAGAAGGGTTTGAGCGACGGGCTGGGCAGACATTGAAAGGTTGATTTATGTTTGTCTTGAATAGCTCTAAAACTGCAGATTCTAGTAAAAGATGTTTCCAATTACAAAATTGATCTACATTATATTTCCTTCAATAAATATCCTATTCATTTTTTTTTTCTCTAGGACTAATAAGTTTCCACATTGCAGGGGAAACAAAACTTGCAGATTATTAAAAGCAGTGTTTTAATGGCATAAAATTAACTGTTACTGTTAAATGAAGTGGGTCAAGAACAAATACGAAATGTGTGTGTCACAGCTAAATGCAATGCAGTTGTATTCCATACAGTATTAAAAGGTGGGAATTTAAGGAGATGGGACCTGGATAAACTGACTAAACCAGAGGTTGTACAGAGTTTCAGGGAGAGCGTAAGGGAACAAATGGCAGGAATGGGGGAAAGAAATACAGTAGAAGAAGAATAGGTAGCTTTGAGGGATGAAGTAGCGAAGGCAGCAGAGGATCAAGTGGGTAAAAAGATAAGGGCTAGTAGAAATCCTTGGGTAACAGAAGAAATATTGAATTAAATTGATGAAAGGAGAAAAAATAAAAATGCAGTAAATGAAGCAGGCAAAAAGGAATACAAATGTCTCAAAAATGAGATCAACAGGAAGTGCAAAATGGCTAAGCAGGAATGGCTAGAGGATAAATGTAAGGATGTAGAGGCTTATCTCACTAGGGGTAAGATAGATACTACCTACAGGAAAATTAAAGAGACCTTTGGAGGAAAGAGAACCTCTTGTATAAATATCAAGAGCTCAGATAGAAACCCAGTTCTAAGCAAAGAGGGGAAAGCAGAAAGGTGGAAAGAGTATATAGAGGGTCTATACAAGGGCGATGTACTTGAGGACAATATTATGGAAATGGAAGAGGATGTACATGAAGATGAAATGGGAGATACAATATTGCGTGAAGAGTTTGACAGAGCACTGAAAGACCTGAGTCAAAAAGGCCCCCGGAGTAGACAACATTCCACTAGAACTACTGAAGGCCTTGGGAGAGCCAGTCCTGACAAAACTCTACCATCCGGTGAGCAAGATGTATGAGACAGGCGAATCACCCTCCGACTTCAAGAAGAATATAATAATTCCAATCCCAAGGAAAGCAGGTGTTGACAGATGTGAAAATTACCGAACTATCAGTTTAATAAGTCACGGCTGCAAAATACTAACGCGAATTCTTTACAGACAAATGGAAAAACTACTAGAAGTCGACCTTGGGGAAGATCAGTTTGGATTCCATAGAAATATTGGAACACGTGAGGCAATACTGACCCTACGGCTTATCTTAGAAGCTACGTTAAAGAAAGGCAAACCTACGTGTCTAGCATTTGTAGACTTAGAGAAAGCTAATGACAATGTTGACTGTAATACTCTCTTTCAATTTCTAAAGTTGGCAGGGGTAAAATACAGGGAGCGAAAGGCTATTTACAGTTTGTATAGAAACCAAATGGCAGTTATAAGAGTTGAGGGGTATGAAAGGGAAGCAGTGGTTGGGAACGGAGTGAGACAGGGTTGTAGCCTCTCCCCGATGTTATTCAATCTGTATATTGAGCAAGCAGTGAAGGAAACAAAAGAAAAATTTGGAGTAGGTATTAAAATCCATGGAGAAGAAATAAAAACTTTGAGGTTCACCAATGACATTGTAATTCAGTCAGAGACAGCAAAGGACTTGGAAGAGCAGTTGAATGAAATGGATCGTGTCTTGAAGGGAAGATATATGATGAACATCAACAAAAGCAAAACGAGGTTAAAGGAATGTAGTCGAAATAAGTCGGGTGATGCCGAGGGAATTAGATTAGGAAATGAGACACTCAAAGTAGTAAAGGAGTTTTGCTATTTGGGGAGCAAAATAACTAATGATGGTCGAAGTAGAGAGGATATAAAATGTAGACTGGCAATGGGAAGGAAAGCTTTTCTGAAGAAGAGAAATTTGTTAACATCAAATCTAAGTGTCAGGAAGTCGTTTCTGAAAGTATTTGTATGGAGTGTAACCATGTATGGAAATGAAACATGGACTACAAATAGTTTGGACAAGAAGAGAATAGAAGCTTTCGAAATGTGGTGCTACAGAAGAATGCTGAAGATTAGATAGGTAGATCACATAACTAATGATGAGGTGTTGAATGGGATTGGGGAGAAGAGAAGTTTGTGGCACAACTTGACAAGAAGAAGGGATCAGTTGGTAGGACATATTCTGAGGCATCAAGGGATCACCGGTTTAGTACTGGAGGGCAGCGTGGAGGGTAAAAATCGTAGAGGGAGACCAAGAGATGAGTACACCAAGCAGATTCAGAAGGATGTAAGTTGCAGTAGGTACTGGGAGATGAAGCTTGCGCAGGATAGAGTAGCATGGAGAGCTGCATCAAACCAGTCTCAGGACTGAAGACCACAACAAAACAACAACAGTATTAATGCACTTTGTGCAAAATAAACATTCCCCGGGGGCAACTGTCCACTCCTGTCACCAATAATTCATAAGGCAAGCTGTGAAACAGTCAATATAACTTCGTAAAACACTCTGTAGTTGCTTGTTACAATGTAGTGGAGTGGAGAGAGCAGGGACTTGCCTGCTCACTCTTCAGTTTGTAGACCTACAAAGGTGGGAAGTATAAGCCCACAATCCGATCACCTGCCTTACCTCAAGCATCAATCCCCCCCCCCCCAGTCCACCCTTCTACATCCCCAGAACACAATTTATCCTAATGGATGGCTCTGCTGCACACAGATGTGGTACACATATTAAATATTTTGTTCTTAACTGACTTGATTTAGCATAGAATATTAATTTTTTGCCATTAAAACATTACTTTTAATAATCTTTGATTTGTTCATCCTTGCAACGTGGGAACTACACTCACCATGGGAACTACACTATGTGATCAAAAGTATCCGGACACCCCCAGAAACATATGTTTTTCATATTAGGTGCATTGTGCTGCCACCTACTGCCAGGTACTCCACATCAGCGACCTCAGTATTCATTAGACATCATGAGAGAGCAGAATGGGGCACTCCGCAGAACTCACGGACTTTGAACGTGGCCAGGTGATTGGATGTCACTTGTGTGATATGTCTGTTCGCGACTACACGAGATTTCCACGCTCCTAAACATCCCTGGGTCCACTGTTTCCGATATGATAGTGAAGTAGAAATGTGAAGGGAGACGTACAGCACAAAAGCATACAGGCCAATCTCATCTGTTGGCTGAGAGAGACCGCCGACAGTTGAAGAGGGTCATATTGTGTAATAGGCAGACATCTATCCAGACCATCATACAGGAACAAAGGAATTCCTAACTGCATCAGGATCCACTGCAAGTACTATAACAGTTAGGTGTGAGGTGAGAAAACTAACATTTCATGGTTGAGCGGCTGTTCATACGCCACACAGCATGCTGGTAAATGCCAAACAACGCCTCGCTTGGAGCGAGAAGCGTAAACATTGGACGACTGAACAATGGAAAAACATTGTGTGGCATGATGAATCATGGTACACAATGTGGCGATCCAATGGCAGTGTGTAGGTATGGCGAATGCTCGGTGAATGTCATCTGACAGCATATGTCGTACCAACAGTAAAATTCAGAGGCAGTGGTGTTATGGTGTGGTCGTGTTTTTCATGGATAGGGCTTGGACACTTTGTTTCGCGTGGCACATGATGTTTTAAGCACCTTCTTGCTTCCCACTGTTGAAGAGCAATTTGGGTATGGAGGCCTGTGGTGGAGTGGTTACACTACAACAACATCCCGGTAATGGTCTGTCTTGCACAGAGTCCTGACCTGAATCGTACAGAACACCGTCGGGATGTTTTCGAATGTCATCTTCATCCCAGGCCTCGCCGACTAACATCGATATCTCTCCTCAGTGCAGCACTCTGTGAAGAATGGGCTGCCATTCATCAAGAAGCCTTCTGACACCTGATTGAACGTATCCAACCAGAGTGGAAGCTATTGTAAAGGCCAAGGTGGGCCAACACCATATTGAATTCCAGCATTACCGATGGAGGGCACCACGAATTGGTAAGTAATTTTCAGCCAGGTGTCAAGATACTTTTGATCACATAGTGTATTAGACTATGAGAAAAAAGGAATAGGCCCTTTTTTATAAGCAATTCAATGTAGATTAAATTTGTACTGGGAAACATTTTTGCTAGAAGCGACAGTTTTCGAGTTATTCACATAAAACATAAAAGAATGATCTTTCAATGCGATCCCATCACTCATACCCCACCTGTCAGGATTTTTAGATTTTGTTCATGTCATCCATTCCTGCCACTGTACAAAAATTTGCAACTACACAAACTTTTTTCCCTATTTGATCTTTTTTTGGTCTTTACTGACTTGGGATATTTGTAACATCAGCCAACATGGTCTTCTTACGCTAGAGCAGCACAAATGTCTGAAACTAAGGGCAAACTGTAGCCATTATTTTCCCCCCAGTGGATGCAGTTTTATGATGCATGTATGGTTAAATGATGGTGGCACCTTCTTGGGTAAAATACTCTGGAAGCATAATAGTCCCCCACTCCGATCTTTGGGCGGTGACTACTCAAGAGGATATTTTCATCAAGAAAAACAAAACTGGCATTCTACATGTTGGAGCATGGAAGGTAGGACCTGTTAATTGGGTAGGGTGGTTAGAAAATTTAGAATGTGAAATGAACAGGTTGAAGGTAGATATAATGGGAATTAGTCAACTGCGAAGGCAGGAAGAATAGGACTTCGGCTTGGGTGAGACCAGTGTTATTAACAAAAAAGCAAATAGGGGAATCACAGTAGAAGATCTAATAATGAATAAAAAATAGGAATGTGGGTGAGCTACTAGGAACAGCATAGTGAATGCATTACTGTAGGCAAGACAGACACAAAGCCAAAACTCACCACAGTGGTACAAGTTTATTCAGCAACTAGTTCTGCATATGAAGAGATTGAAAGAATGCATGATGAGGTAAAAGAAATAATTCAGATAGCTAAAGGAGAGGAAAATTCTATTTTTTGGGAGACTTCAATTTGATAATAACAAAACAAAGAGAAGGGAAAACAGTCGTAGATTAAGGACTGGGGGAAAGGAATGAAACAGGAAGGCACCTGGTAGAACTTTACACAGAGCATAATTCAATCATTATTACCACTTTGTTTAAGATTCATGTAACAGTGTGGTGTCACCGCCAGACACCACACTTGCTAGGTGGTAGCCTTTAAATCGGCCGCGGTCCGGTAGTATACGTCGGACCCGTGTGTTGCCACTATCAGTGATTGCAGACCGGGTGCCGCCACGTGGCAGGTCTAAAGAGACTTCCTAGCACTCACCCCAGTTGTACAGCCAACTTTGCTAGCGATGGTTCACTGCCTACTTACGTTCTCAATTGCCGAGAAGATAGTTTAGCATAGCCTTCAGCTACGATCTAGCAAGGCGCCATTATCAGTTACTATCGATATTGTGAACTATGTACCATCAAGAGTGACGTTCATCATTAATGGATTAAAGTTAAGTATTCCACCAGCTACATCCGTTGTTTCTAAATTCTAATTTCCTTGTCCCATTCCAGACCTCACGCCAGCCTGCACGAGCTAAATCGCGTGCCTTTCGGTCTCCTCTAGTAACACGGTGTTGGCTCTCCTGCCAACCACAAATAAAGAAACCAGCAGACACTGGAAGGTTTCAGACTGATTATACAGTATAATGGTATGGAAGGGACTTCAAAATGACATTTTAAACTGTAAGACATTTCCAGGGACAGATATGGACTCTGATCATAATTTATTGGTTATGAGCTTAGATTAAAACTTAAGAAATTTCAAAAAGGTAGGCAATTACAGAGATGGGTACTGGATAATTTGGCAGAACCAGAGATTATTAAGAGTTCCAAAAGAAGCATTAGGTAACATTTTATAGAAACAGGAGAATGGAATACAGTAGAATAGTGCATCATTTTTCTCTGAAGTTGTTAATGTGTAAACTTCCTGGCAGATTAAAACTGTGTGCTGGACCTAGACTCAAACTCGGGACCTTTGCCTTCGCAGGCAAGTGCTCTGCCAGCTGAGCTACCCAAGCACAAATCACGACCCATCCCCACAGCTTCAATTCTCCCAGTAGCTATCTCCTACCTTCCAAACTTCACAGAAGCTCTTCTGCGAACCTTGCAGAACTACTATCACTCCAGGAAGAAAGGATATTGTGGAGACATGTCTTAGCCACAGCCTAGGGGATGTTTGCAGCATGACAGGTTATCAGTGTCCTTACAAATATTAAAAGAAACAAATGTTTTTAAAAGGTTTAAAAATGTCAAAATTCCAAGTGGAGTAAACCTACAAAGTGACATTCACTCACTCCTTCACCCCTACCTCACCTGCGTCGACTCACACAATCACTCCATCTCACACACAGTAAAACAAAGGAGGAATTACTAAAGGTGCTATATCTAGGGTGAAAACATAAAAGAAATGGCAGAGAAGCTACAGCAATGGCACAGAGAAATTTGAATGGCTGACTACCTACAAACAGAACGGATGAGCTAGTCACCTCTCAACATGTTAAGAACAGTTCCCAAAAATTTTTTTAAAGAAGCTGGACAGATCACAAAAACTTGAAACTCTAACCACATTCATTTCAACGTCATTTAAAATAGAGGGTAGACCTACCAGCAAACTGGCCACTTCCTTCTGATCTGAACAAGAAACACAGCCTATAAACATGGCACACAGTGACATGTATGCCACAAGCACTACCCATTGCAGAGTCATGTAGCCGGAGCAAGAAGCCAAGCGTCAGAGAACTATGGCCGACGCAATGACTCTTTTTGACCCACATGAACTGCAATGACTATTGCTTGTAGATCTGTAACCGAGGAGAGAACAGAGGAGTGCTGACAAACACAGCAACTCCTCTGGTGACCTGACCCCCATTGAGATGATCCTAGCAATGAAGTGTATAGCCCTGGAGTACACGAGCATTATATGCTTTAAAATGTGTTTCCTGCAAACACAAGCACAGGTGGGCATACCTGTACTAGGAGTTTCAGTTCCTTCACATGTCCTAAACCCTTCAATGTTCCATTGCAGTATGGGAGCCATTTATCATGGGGTTGCAATGTCATCCTGTCTTTCTGCCAGGTAGGGGTGGCTGTAGAGGGTGGAGTTTTGGTCTTGGAGTGAGACGAGTGTCCTGTGCAGCATCAAGGTTCATCAGTTACTGGTTCCAAAGACACACTGTGAGAGATGTCAGAGAGAGAGAGAGAGAGAGAGAGAGAGAGAGAGAGACGTCAACATCACCAGATTGCCTACTTCCTGTCTCCGTCAGGACCTGATTCTTTGCCTTTGGCTTTGGTTTTCCACCCTGGGCAGGCTTTGGAGCCACAACCATGGCTGTGGTAGTGCCACTGATGGACAGTGGCCACACTGAACTCTTGCAAGGGCAGGGACCTCCACGACGGTGGCAACCACAAACTTTTCTAATGTTCAAGGAGGAGGTACGGTGTTTGAAATAACTGCAACAGTACACACGAATTGTGTCAAAATGCAAGTACTAATGTAGACACTAGCAACCTCCATTTGTGTAGCAGCAATGATATTTTGCACTGGCTGTTGGAGAACAGAAGCCAAACATGCAGCGAACATGGGTAGCTGCATGGCCTTTTAGATTTATTTGGCTTCACCATGTGGGATGCACTTAATCATTTTTATCTCCTACAGCTTCCTTTCTTGAAGGAAGACACTGCAGTCCCTAATCCAGACAGGATGATCCTTAGAGGAATTGAACACTTCAGAGGAGATGAACAACCAACTCTTTCATGGGTGGCCTTACCGGTTTTGCCAGAAGTGGCTTTTCCCTTACAACCTAGAGTAGCGTGCCAAAAGCACTGGCATTTAGAACAATGAAATGTGTTGAGAAAATAAGGTTGCATGCTTAGGCAAAGAAAACCTGCCTTAACATGCTCTGGAAGTTTCTCTGTTAAAAGTAAGTTTAAACGTGTCTGACTTGATCAGGTCACCATTCACACTATTCATGATGTTTTGCACATCAACAATGCCTTCTTTGGCCCACTCAGCTTTTAGTTCCTCTCTGGGAATATTGGCCTCATTTCTGCATGACTTAACACCTTTCCTGTAGTCCAAGGTGTTGCACAGTTCAGTTTCGATTGCATAATCCCAGAAGCATTGAGCTGTCTGGAGGTTCTTTACTTCTTGAGAAACAGACGTTTCTATCAACAGGGTCCCATGTTTCAAGCAGTTGACAGATTTTCAAGTGCTACAGATCCCCTCTAAACCACTCTTGATACAGAAAGATGGAACTTTCTAAAATGTGCCCTCTTTCCATTTGGCTATTAAAAACACATTCTGGTCAGCAACATGCGCTTTGTTCCTGTAAATGGCAGCACTCTCAATAATTTCTGAATAAGGACTGGTTACAGGAGCCCTTTTGGGTTAGATTGCGCACTGATCCTACCAGCAGCCCCACCTAGACTGAGCCCCACATGCCTTTGTAAACTTTATAGAACTGAGGTGGGGCAGATTTCCCAGAGGTTGCTCGCTAATGACTATTCCACTGAGTCAGCGCACAGCACACCTTGATACTGAGATTTCTTTAATAGATGTTTTTATCATCCCTGTGATCCGAGTGGCCAAACTATGATCCCTGTTCCCCGTAACACACAACATTCCACTGCCACGTCGAACACTGGTTGCTGAAGCATAACCAGAGTTTACATGACAGAGGACCAGCAGCGCTTAACAGTCCCCAGCTCAGGAACCCTGGGGGCACCATCCCAGCAGACAAGTGCTGTGCCCATGAGAGCCACACTGTTCTATGGTGCCTTGCTTTCCTCAGCGAGGAAATGGCTCCATGGAATTACTGCCCCACCAGCAGGTACCAGAATGTGTAGCAAATCCGCCATCATTGCTCGATCTGGAAGACGCACGATGTCCTTAAAAGCTAGCATGCATGCACAAATAATAACAAACTTCCCAACAGTACATGATCCAAAACTCACTACCAAATAAAATTTTCAAAGATTGTAATCATCAGTTTATCAGGTAAACAGTAGGTAACACATTACAATATTCAAAACGACATGTTACACCACATGATGAATGGACAGCTCTGAGAGATGAAAAGGTGAAGGCGGAAGAGGATCAAATACGTAAAATGACAAGGTCTATATATTAAAAACAAAGATTCCAAGACTTATCAAGCAGGAAAGCGCCGGTAGACAGGCACAACGAATAAAACACATAAACACACACACACACACACAGAACCTCGAGCCCCCACAACTGGCGGCCGCCTCGTGAGGAAAGAGGGAAGGAAAAGCAAGGTCTAGTAGAAATCGCCAGACAACACAGGAGATACTGGGTTTAGCTGATGAAAGGAGAAAATAAAAAAGAAAATGACATAGACAAAACGAAAAACAGATTTCTAAACAATGAGAATGGCAGAAAGTGGAAAATGGTTATGCAGGAACAGCTAAAGGACAAGTGCAAGGCTGTAGAAGCAGGTACACAGTATGCACAAGTTCTGTTAAGACTTCTTGTGTGAAATTCCAAACTGCAATACTATCTTGTAGCAAGTTGTGGCATTACAATCCTTGGAGCCTCAAAAACAGCTGTGTAGAAAATCAAATTGCTGCAGCAGACATCCTGGCCATGAATGTAACAGTATGCGTCTTGACACTCATCGGAAAATGGCTGTGGAGACGTGAAGCAACATTGTGGCCAAGAATTCATTGAATTTGGCATGAATACCAAGAGGCCGGTTCCCGGGTGCTCCTAAATGACATCACCCAACCCCACAACGTGAGGACTGTGCACAAGTTTTTTGGCCAGAAAATGGATCAAAGTCCTGGATCACTCACTCTATTTGTCAGATTTGGCCCCAGGCAACTTTGGTTGTCCCTCAAATTGAAGCTGGCAATGAAAGAACAGCATTATGATTCAATTAGGGACATCCAAGAAAATTTACCGCACTACTAAACACAGCTTCAAAAAAAGGACTACAGTCACTGTTTCAAAATAATTTCAGATGTGTTCTGATTCAGGGGGAGGCTATTTTGGATAAAGACTGTGATTTTATGAACATAATTCATTACTTGTATTTTTCTTAGCCTCAGTCCTAACAGAACTGGGAAACACTGTGTTTGACTAGGGAAGATGGATTGTGTCAATAAAAAGATTAAGAGAGATCTTTGGACAAAAGAAAAGCAACTGTATGAATATCAAGAGCTCATGTGGCAAGCCAGTACCAAGCAAAGAAGGGAAAGCTGAGAGGTGGAAAGAATATAAAGAAGAGCAGTACACGGGACATGAACTTAGACAATATCATAGAAAAGGAAGATGAAATAAATGAATACGAGTTGGGAGATATGATTGACCACTAAAATAGCTAAGTCGAAACAAGAACCACGGAGTAGATGATATTCCTTCAGAATTATTGAGATCTTTGAGAGAACGAATGCAAGTCCCTAAATTTCAAGAACGTAAATAATCTCAATTACAAAGAAGGCAGATGCTGATAGGTGTGAATATTATCGAGCCATCACTTTAAAAAGTCATGGCTGCAAAATACTGACACAGATTATTTACAGAAGAATGGAAAAACTGATAAAAGCCACCTTTAAGGAAGATGAGCTAGGGTGCTGGAAGGATATAGGGACACAGGAGGCAATACTGACCTAAAGACTCATGTTAGAAAATAGACTGAAGAAGGCAAACCTATGTTTACAGCATTTGTAGACTTAAAGACAGTTTTCGACATTTTGACTGGAGTATACTCTTCAAAATTTTAACGGCTGCAGAGGTAAAACACAGGGAGCAAAATGTAACAGGAACCAGATAACAGCTATAGAATCAACAGGGAGCAAAAGGTACAGAAGCCAGATTACAGTTATACAGTACCTGAAAAGGAAGCAGCAGTTGAGAGGGGAGACAGACAGGACTGTAGCTTATCCCCGACATTATTTCATATGCACATTGAGAAAGCAATAAAGGAAACAAAAGCTAAATTTGAAAGAGAGATTAAGGTTCAAGGAGAATAAATAAAAAATTTGAGATTTTACTTCGTAATTTTTCAGAGACAGAAAAAAACCTTGGAAGAGAAGTTGACTGGAGTGGATAGTGTCTTGAAAATAGGTCATAAGCATCAACCAAAGTAAAACAAGGGTAATGGAATATAGTCAAATTAAATCAGGCAACGTTTCACAGATCAGATTAGGAAATGAGACTAAAAATAGTAGGCAAGTTTTGCTATTTGAACAGCAAAATGACTGTTGGTGGCCAAAGTACAGAAGATATAAAATGCAAGCCAGCTACAGCAAAGACAGTGTTCCTAGAAAAGAGCAATTTGTTAATGTGTAATATAAATTTAAGTGTCAGGAAGTATTTTCCGAAGGTCTGTCTGGAATGCAATTTGTATGAACTGAAACATGGGCAATAAGTAGTTCAGACAAGAACGAATAGAAGCTTTTGAAATGTAGTGCTATGGAAGAATGCCAAATATTAGATAAAGAGGTACTGGACAGAGCAGGAGAGAAGAGAAATTTATTGTGCAACTTGATTAAAAGAAGGTGTAGGTTGAGAGGACACACACTGAGGCATCAAGGAATTGTCAGTATTGAAATGGAGGGAAGTGCAGCAGATAAAAATCACAGAAGAAGACCAATAGACGAAAACTGCAAGCAGATTCAGGAGTAAGTCGGTTGCAGTAGTTATCCATAAATGAAGAGGCTTGTGCAAGATAAACTAGAAGAGAGATTTGCATCAAACAAATCTTTAGAGTGAAAACTACAACCACAACAACAACAACAGAGATGTTATGAATTTAGATATAATAAATGTAAATGATCTTCTACATCAAACCAAAATTTTAATAAACAAGGATGGACTTACTACTGGGAAGGTGAAACTCGTCTCACGTGTATCCATATTGCATACAGACCAGAATAAGATATATGAAGCTCTGTTAATGATGAAACAAATGAAAATTTTGAAGACTTAGTGACTAATCACACTCCAATAAACAAAGTCCACTGATGTCAGAATGAAGATTGTTGTGAGGGTAGAGCAACCAGCATACAGTACACCAAGATGATTGTTACTATAAGGGAGTGAAATTGTTGATTACTTAGTCCAGGTGTAGCTTTATCAAGGAATAACAGAACCAAGTTCATCCAAATATGCTAGCCAGGTTGTAGTTGTAAAAAAAAAAAAAAAAAAAAAAAAAAAAAAAAAAAAAAAAAAAAAAAAAAAACTGGATAGCGTCACATCTGTATAGACTACAGAAAATTAAATAACATTATAGTGAAAAATCACTACCTGTTGCCCCTTATAGCAGATCTTTTAGATAAACTACAAGATGCCAGTAGTGCCTGCACACTACACTAAAGAACAAAAATTCCTGGATGGAGAAATACGTAAAATAATAGAAAGGCAACCACTCATCTACAGCGGTTTCGATGAATGAAGCACATTAATCATAGCAGACAACGACATTCACACTACTGTTCAAGCACTAGTTCTTTTTCCAGCAACAGCACACACATTCATGGCCATAGAGAGTATATTTGGATGTCTGGGTGGCTGCGAGCAAATCTGTGTACCACTTCTGGAAAAATAGCTAGTGTTTGAAAGCTAATGTCAATCCTGTTTTCTGTTATGTGTTACTGTGCTTTACACATCAATCCACTGTAGACGAATGGTTGCCTTTCCCTCCTTTTATGTATAGACCTATAGAATGGATATTTTACTCAGATCTTGAGGAGGGCCAAAAGAGTACTTTGTTTGTGACGCACTCAGGGCAGTTCAGGTTCATGAAAGTTCTATTTGGATTATCAAATTCAGGGTTGTGAGCACTGGCGCAGATCACTCATGCTTGAAAATTAAGCTCATCAAGGTACATAATTAATTCTATAATAACTGTCAATTAAGTTAATATTACAGTGTAACGACATTATAGAGAGTCTGTTTTATATAATCTATTGGAGGTTTCACTCGGTTCAAAGCGTTCCTCGAAGAAGAAAAAAAAGAAGAAAAAAACATAATGGCCAGTTTTTGCGTACTTTAGACGTAGGTTTACATACAAATTTAAGAGATTTCTTTAAGTATTGCCAGTCTACATTTTATATCCCCTCTACTTCGATCCTCATCAGTTATTTTGCTCCCCAAATAGCAAAACACCTTTACTACTTTAAGTGTCTCATTTCCTAATCTAATTCCCTCAGCATCACACGACATAATTCGACTACATTCCATTATCCTCGTTTTGCTTTTGTTGATGTTCATCTTATATACTCCTCTCAAGACACTGTCCATTCCATACAGCTGCTCTTCCAAATCCTTTGCTGTCTCTCACAGAATTACAACGTCATCGGAAAACCTTAAAGTTTTTATTTCTTCTCCATGGATTTTAATACCTACTCCAAATTTTTCTTTTGTTTCCTTTACTGCCTGCTCAATATACAGACTGAATAACATCGGGGAGAGGTTACAACCCTGTCTTACTCCTTTCCCAACCACTGCTTCCCTTTCATGTCCCTCGACTCTTATAACTGCCATCTCGTTTCTGTACAAATTGTAAATAGCCTTTCGCTCCCTGTATTTTACCCCTGCCAACTTTAGAAATTGAAAGAGAGTATTACAGTCAACATTGTCATTAGCTTTCTCTAAGTCTACAAATGCTAGAAACGTAGGTTTGCCTTTCCTTAATCTTTCTTCTAAGATAAGTCGTAAGGTCAGTATTGCTCACGTGTTCCAGTATTTCTATGGAATCCAAACTGATCTTCCCTGAGGTCGGCTTCTACTAGTTTTTACATTCATCTCTAAAGAATTCGTGTTAGTATTTTGCAGCTATGGCTGATTAAACTGATAGTTCGGTAATTTTCACATCTGTCAACACCTGCTTTCTTTAGGATTGGAATTATTATATTCTTCTTGAAGTCTGAGGGTATTTCTCCTGTTTCATACATCTTGCTCACCAAATGGTAGAGTTTTGTCAGCACTGGCCCTCCCAAGTCCGTGAGTAGTTCAAATGGAATTTTGTCTACTCCGGGAGCCTTGTTTTGACTCAGGTCTTTCAGTGCTCTGTCAAACTCTTCACGCAGTATCGTATCTCCCATTTCATCTTCATCTACATCCTCTTCCATTTCCATAATATTGTCCTCAAGTACATCGCCCTTGTATAGACCCTCTATATACTCCTTCCACCTTTCTACTTTCCCTTCTTTGCTTAAAACTGGGTTTCCATATGAGCTCTTGATGTTCATACAAGTCGTTCTCTTTCCTCCAAACGTCTCTTTAATTTTCCTGTAGGAGTATCTATCTTACCCCTAGTGAGATAAGCCTCTACATCCTTACATTTGTCCTCTAGCCATTCCTGCTTAGCAATTTTGCACTTCCCATCGATCTCATTTTTGAGACGTTTGTATTCGTTTTTCTCCTGCTTCATTTAGCGCATTTTTATATTTTCTTCTTTCATCAATTAAATTCAATATTTCTTCTGTTACCCAAGGATTTCTACTAGCCCTCATCTTTTTACCTACTTGATCCTCTGCTGCCTTCACTACTTCATCCCTCAAAGCTACCCATTCTTCTTCTACTGTATTTCTTTCCCCCATTCCTGTCAATTGTTCCCTTATGGCCTCCCTGAAACTCTGTACAACCTCTGGTTCTTTCAGTTTATCCAGATCCCATCTCCTTAAATTCCCACCTTTTTGCAGTTTCTTCAGTTTTAATCTACAGGTCATAACCAATAGATTGTGGTCAGAGTCCACATCTGCCCCTGGAAATGTTTTACAATTTAAAACCTGGTTCCTAAATCTCTGTCTTACCATTATATAATCTATCTGATACCTTTTAGTATCTCCAGGGTTCTTCCATGTATACAACCTTCTTTCATGATTCTTAAACCAAGTTTTTTCTATGATTAAGTTGTGCTCTGTGCAAAATTCTACCAGGCGGCTTCCTCTTTCATTTCTTAGCCCCAATCCATATCCACCTACTCGTTTCCTTTTCTCCCTTTTCCTACACTCGAATTCCAGTCACCCATGACTATTAAATTTTCATCTCCCTTCACTATCTGAATAATTTCTTTTATTTCATCATACATTTCTTCAATTTCTTCGTCATCTGCAGAGCTAGTTGGCATATAAACTTGTACTACTGTAGTAGGTGTGGGCTTCATATCTATCTTGGCCACAATAATGTGTTTACTATGTTGTTTGTAGTAGCTTACCCGCATTCTTATTTTCCCATTCATTATTAAACCTACTCCTGCATACTCCTATTTGATTTTGTGTTTATAACCCTGTAGTCACCTGACCAGAAGTCTCGTTCCTCCTGCCACCGAACTTCACTAATTCCCATTATATCTAACTTTAACCTATCATAATGTTTTCATAGACAAAGATAAATTTAATCAAATAAAAACTTTTCCTGTTAAGAATGGTCTGTCTGATCATGATGCACAGCTAGTTACAGTATATGGTATATATCCAGTTAGACTGGGATGAGGTTTACAGGGAACATGGTGCTAATTTAAAATTTAACCTATCTCATGATACCTTTGTGAGTATATTTGCAAACAGTTTCCCTAAGAAAACAGTGAAATATAATTGTAAGAAACCATGTAAAAAGCCATGGTTTACTAAAGGGATAAAAATAATTTGTAAATAGAAAAGGGAAATGTATCTTACAGCTAGGAGGAGTAATGATCCCGAAACAATGAAACATTATAAAAACTACTGCACTGTATTAAGAAAAGTTATTAAAAAGTCCCGAAGTATGTGCATTATGTCTGAGATTAGCACGTCTGATAATAAAATTAAAAAAAAATTGGAATATTGTGAAAAGGGTAACAGGGCAACCGAGAGCACAGGAAGACTGTATTTCTATCAAACACAATGAAAAGTTTGTTAACAAGAACTCAGAAGTAGAAAACATTTTTAATAATCTTTTGTTAAGTGATGTAGATGAAATATGTTCCAGCTATTCATTAGAAAATGCAAGGTAGTATATGGAAGAGGCAGTACCTACGCAATTTGATAAAATTGAAATTCAACCCATCTCTCCTACTGAAATTAGGAAAATAATAAATTCACTCAAAAGTAAAAGATCACGTGGAATTGATGGCATTTCCAACAGAGTACTAAAAGTTTTTCCCAACAGATAAGTCGGATTCGCAGCCACATATGAAGTACCTCACTGAAACAGGGATTTTTCCAGCTAGACTGAAATATGCTATTGTTAAACTACCGCATAAAAAAGGGGATAGTTCTGATGCTAACAATTACCGCCCAATCTCACTTCTTACAGCTTTATCCAAAAATCTTGAAAAAGTAATGTATTCAAGAGTAGCCTCACATATTTGTAAAAATGAAGTAGCAACAAAACGTCAATTTGGTTTTCAGAAAGGCGTTTCAACAGAAAATGCTATATATGCTTTCACTGATCAAATATTAAATGCAATGAATAACCGAACATTAACCATTGGGATATTTTGTGATCCCTCAAAGGCTTTTGATTGTGTAAATCATGAAATTCTTCTAGATAAGCTTTAAGTATTGTGGTATGATTGGGACAGTGCACAAATGGTTTAATTCATACTTAACTGGAAGAATGCAGAAGGTTGAAATTAACAGTACAGATAGTCTACGAAAACCAGCAGAGTCCTCTAACTGGGGACGAATCAAGAATGGTGTCCCACAGGGTTCAGTCCTGGGTCCCTTATTGTACTTAATATATATTAATGACTTGCCACTCTACATTCATGAAGATGCAAAGTTAGTTCTTTTTGCTGATGATACAAATATAGTAATCACACGCAAGAAGAAAGAATCAGCTGATGAAATTGTAAATAATATCTTTCAGAAAAGTATTAAGTGGTTCTATGAAAATGGACTCACACTAAATTTTGAGAAAACACAGTTAATACAATTCTGTACAGTAAATGTCATAACACCATTGATAAATATAGACTATGAACGGAAGTTGTTGCTAAGTTAGAATACTCAAAATTTCTCGGTGTGTGCATTGAAGAGAAATTGAATTGGAAGAAATATATCAATGATCTGCTGAAATGGATAGGTTCAGCTACTTATGCTATTAGGGTTACTGCAAATTTTGGTGATAAACATATTAGTAAATTAGCCTATTATGCCTATTTTCATTCACTGCTTTCATATGGCATTATATTTTGAGGTAATTCGTCATTAAGAGAGAAAGTATTCATCGCACAAAAGAATGTAACCAGAATAATAGATGGAGCCCATCTAAGATCACCTTGCAGACACTTATTTAAGGAATTTGGGATATTCCCAGTACCTTCGCAATACATATATTCACTTGTGAAATTTGTCATTAATAACCCATCACAATTCAAAAATAACAGCGAAGTACATAGCTACAACACTAGAAAAAAGGACAATATCCACTATTCTGGATTAAATCTCACTTTGGCACAGAAAGGGGTGAATTTTGCTTCCCCAAAAATCATTGGTCATTTGCCAAATAGTATTAAAAGGCTGACAGATAACCAACAAACATTTAAAAGCAAATTAAAAGAGTTTCTGAATGACAACTCCTTCTACTCAATAGATGAATTCTTAGATATGAAGTATTAACTGTAAAACTTATGTTAAAGTGACACATTCCACATCATTACGAAATGTCGTATTCATGATCTACGGAACAAGTAAAAAAATTTGCAGCATTCAAGCACTTTATAAACATTGCCTTTTGGGCACTGGCCTGAGAGAATATAATATATTATTTACATGGACAATATTATGATACTAACAAAGAGTGAAAATGAGGCACTTCTGTGGGTTAGCTTTGCATTAAAAACTGCAGCAAAATACGGCTTGGAAATTAAATTTGTAAAGTGTCACCTCTTGAACAGAACTGTTGATTTTCTTGAACATGTGGACAAATGTGATCTCCTACTGAGAAGATAAATGTTGTTCAAGACTTTGCAGAACCAGCATCTATACCAACAACACAAAGTTTCCTAGGACTAACAGCACACTTTAAGAAGTTTTTTCTCAAATTACTCTACAACTGCCAAACTTTGATTTACTGAATTGAACTACTCACCAATGCAAGAAAAGGAGGCCAAAGCTGTGTTTTTACAAAACTCTCTCCAGATGATGACGAGTAACATCCAGTCTCCTATATGACTACAAAATACAATCTCAAGAGGAAAGAGACGGTGGTTATGAGCTTGGAGTCTTAGCAATTGTGAATGCCTTAAAGAATTTGTGAATATATTTACTAAGAACACATTTTAAACTGTTATGGACTGTGCTGAATACCGAAAGACCCTGGATAAGAATGACTTGTCATCAGCAACAGCAAGCTGGGATTAAAAGAGTATTCCTACGCCAACAAACACCAATCTGGTTCTACAATGAAACAAGTAGATGCTTCAAGTTAGTATTCAAGTGTACTGTTTGATTTTGCAGCTGGTTGCATGCACTATGCACTACGAAATGATCAAGGTTGTGCAAGGGAAAGGACACTATGCTGTTAAGCAAACTGAAGAGTAAATAAATCAAGATTATTATATACAAGATTTTACTGGTCAGGTGAAAGAAAGAGGGTTCCATGACCACAAGCAGTGAATTTGTGCAACCCTGGTCAAGTGATTATGGCTCATCACCCAAGTCCAATGACTGTCAGAACAGAAAATACAGGATTTGGATTGGTGATTTAAAGGTTTTCCAACTGATAACACATGTGACGCACCAGACAAGGCAAATGCTACGGAGTAGTTTTTGTATGTACATGGAGAAAATCAGGCTCAGGCACAAGATGTCAGTTACAATGTATTGTTCTTTTGAAATTTCAATGAATTACAAATATCAGCTGTGTACAGGAAGTTGATAGAAATCAATGGGGTAGAGTTGAAAATGTGTACTCGACTGGGATTCGATCTTGGGATCTTCTGCTTACTAGGCAGGCATTCTAACCCCTAAGTCAACGAGAACACAGGAATTAGTGCAGCTGTGCGGACGTATCCCAAGCACGGCCCCCGGCGGACCCACTTTCTCAACTTACTCCATAAACTATGGAAGTAGTGTTACCTGCCCATTAATCTCAATGCTCATGGCAAGGCCTATTCCCACAGAGTTCGAGCATATGCCTGCATTCGCACAGAAATGATCCTCGGTTTGTGATCACTGTAATTATGTGTGTATGGTGTCTGTTCTTCCGTACATGTCCAAAAGAACAGACAACAGACACCATACACATATACTGTTCTTTTGTTTTGTTCATCACTACAATTTGTAACCGTGGTGATAATAAATAATTTATATGAGAATCTGCATCATTTTTCTTACAAAATAAATAATTTACATAATCTGAAATAACTTGAACTGAAGTCCTATACAGTTTTACAAATATGAATCACTTCTGGTACCATCACTAAGCAACATACTTAACGCCACAAGTAAAACAATTGTCAATGGTCAGTTGCCGGGTGCTGAAGGGAATTTTATTAGGCCAATAAACTGAACAGATAATGTAACAAAAATCACAATTTTAAAAAATTCCTTTGGTTAACACAAAGTAACTAACCACAAAAGTGAACTGGAACATTTGAGAGTATATTTATATTGTTCCATCAAGCTCAAGTACAGCCATTTAAGTTCTCTTTGGAAAAGGGACTATACAGATTTGAATGAATTGTGCATCATTTGGCACTGATTCTGGTTTCAAAAACCAGTGTGATGGTAAACAGACAGATACAATAACTGTTTCTTTGACATAATGAAATGGAGCTCAAATGGTAAAAACAAAGTTTTAATACGTTTTAGAAGGAAGACACATCAACACATGGACTTAAAAACACCATCCAAATATGAAATAGCAATATAGTAAGTTTTGATGTACACAAACAAAATACTGCAGTCAACGAGACTGCAATTTAAGACACAAGATAGCATACGTCAGAACTAACAAATATACCTGTTTATCACTTAGGAGCAACGTTATAAAACAAGTGCCGATATCTCCAGACTTGTATATTTCACTTCTATTAGTTTACTGTTCACAATTACTGTAACAGAGGATTATTTTGGGGTATAGTACAAGTTACATATAAGAGAAAGAGCATTCTCACACTGATGAAAATAGAATCAGGTTGATTATGAAGACATCAGCACTTTGTCGCAATGGAGTAAATGGCATCTGACATACCTAAAGGTGAGGTACAAAGTTCTGGGAGAGCCATACGGAACAGAGACCCATCAGCATATTCCTGTAAAAAAAGAGCAATGTTTTAATGTTTTTTTAAGAAAGCTAGGTTGTCATTTCACAGCAAATTGAAAAACAGGAGACAAAAATGCAACCGCAACTTGCCAATGTAATTCTGTTAGCAACTGGATCACGGATATGCACAAGCTGGCCACCAGCCTGTGGGCTTCCTTCCAAGTATGAAGAACTAAATGGTACTTTTTCATTTGGAGAAACAGGCGGAGCTGGTGGTGGTGCTACAGGGGATAACTGGCGCACTGCTTCTTCAAACTTTGGTGTGTCCAGAAGAGAGTCAGATCCACTAGGTGACCAAATGGCACTGCTTCGTCTAAGACACAGGACAGTTTAACAAGCTAGTTATGCAAACCACAAGATGAAAGCTTTGCATTACAGTATTATGTACAAAAACTGCCACTTACATCAAATAATACAAAATTTAAGTGACACTTGTTATTATTGTTGTTGCTGCTGTTATTATTGGTGGTGGTGGTGGTGGTGGTGGTGGTGGTGGTGTCAGTCTGAAGATCGATTTGATGAAGCTCTCCGTCCTAGTCTCTTGTGCAGGCTTTTTTATATCTGCATAACAACTGCACCCTGCCTGATTACTGTATTCAAGCCTTGGCTTGGCCCTCCTCTATAATGTTTAAACCCCCACCACCACCACCACACACACACACACACACACACACACACACACACACACACACACTTCCTTCAAATATAAAATTAATTGCTCTCTGGTCCTCAGAATGGTCCTATCAGCCCAAACCTTCTTTTAGAAAAGTTTTGTCATATAGTTCTTTTGTTCCTAATTTCATTCAGTACTTTATCACTTACCTGATCTACACACATTCAGTGTTTGTCTGTTTTCTTCTTGTTTGTACTGCTTTTGGTCCATGTTTCATTTCCATATAAGGTTAAACTTACTTTCAGAGAGTCCTTCCTAACATTTAAATGTACATTCAATAGTAGTATACTTCTCCCATTAGCTTATTTTTTTGTACTATTGCATCTAAATTTTATATCTTCTTTATTTTTGCCATCATCATTTATTTTGATGCCCAAATAGCAAAACTCATGTGCTTCTTTTGGCATCTCTTGCGACATCTAACTCACCACCTGACTTAATCTAGCGACACTCCATTAATGCTTTTTTATGTTTATTGACGTTGGTCTTCATTATCCATTCTGTTCTATTAATTTTTCCAAGTTCTTTGCCCTCTCTTTGGCAGAATAATCAAGTAAAGTAACTGGTAAACATCAATGCTTTTATTTCTTCTCCCTATATTCTAATTTCCTTTCTGAGTCTCTTCTTAGTTTCCTTCACTGTTTGCACAATGTACAAACTGAATGAAATTGGGGAATGATAAACACCTTCTCACTCTCTAAAAAAAAAATTTTTTTTTTTTTTACAAATGCCATTAATAAGGATTTTACTGTTTTCATTCTATCTTCCAAAATCAGTCATAGGGTCAGTACTGCAATGCTCATTCCTACATTTCACAAGAACCTGAACTGATCTGCCTTCCAGATCACAGGTGGGCTTCCACAAGCCATTATGTCCACTGTAGATAATTTGTATTAGTTTTTTTACAATCATGAGTTTACTGATCGTTATCTGGTATTGAGATTATTACACCATTCTTGAAGTATGAGGGAATTTCATCTGTCTCACATATCTTGAAAACCAGAATAAACTAACTTCAAAATACTGACGAAATGTCCTCTACGGCAGGTGTCTTGTTTCAGCTAAAGTCTTTCACTATTCTGTCACATTCACGCAGTTCTGTATGACCTGTATCACCTTCATCAACTTCTTCTTCATCTCTTTCGATAATATTGTCTTTCAAGTTTCTTTCTTTTACACAGCCATTCTAAATTCCTTGCAATTATCAGCCTTCACTTTTCTGCTTAGCACTTGCATGACGTCTGAACTCCTGATGTTCAAATAGCTGCTTCTCTTTTCTCCAATTGTTTCTTTAATTTTTCTATGAATGACACTTGCCTTTCCTGTAATCATGCATCTTTCTGCTGCTTTGTTTTTCATTCTTTGACAGTTTGCACTTTGTAACGATTACATTTTTTTTTAAATATGTGTATTCCCTCTTGGCTACTTTACTTGTTGCTTTCCCGTCCATTGTGTTGTATTTGGGGAGAAGGTGGTAAGAGGTAAGTGTATGAGAGGCTCTCATTGGGAGGAGGAATATGGAATCAGGTGACAGATTTTACGACTGACCTAATGTTTTGAAGAGCCCCTATAGGTCCTGTTGATTTTTGGGATAGATTTTGTTTTGTCCTGTTTTAAAGCGCAAAAACAACTGAGGTCATATGCGTGCATGTCATTACCTTAAAACACTAATATGAAAAACAAGGTAAAACAAATACATGTTAAGCCCAATCAAAGGAAGGAAAGAGAGCTAATACAATGAATTCCTCTGAGAGAAAGGTTCACAAAATATGCCATAGAGACAATAAAAGTCCCAAACTAAAGATTAAATGTCCTTCACCATATTGCTATGACAGATAAAAAGTAAAACGCACCGACAACCCGCACAACGTTTGCTGAAATGGCCAATAATTCAGGTGAAGAGAAGACCAGTGGTGATGTGAAAGACAGGCCACCTGCCGACAGATGGCAACACGGAGATCATCGGAAGGACTGGAAGAGTCAGTGGAACGAGGTAGGAGGACTACAGCCTTGCCATCAGCAACAACAACCTCATGGCCCATCAGATCAATGTAACCAGGAACCCACATAAACATCACAGTAGCTCTCCAAGAGCGTGCAAGTGGAAGCTTTCTTGGACCAGTTGCACTAAGGGACAGACAGGGTATAGAACAAAGAGGTTGTGAAGGGCACTGAGAGAATCGGAGCATATGATACAATTAAAAAGCCCGTGTCGCTGGACGTACTGTGTGGCCTGATAGAGGGTGAAGAGCTCTGTTGTTAGAACTAATCAGTGTTCCAGAAGCTGATACCAAAAACCGTCAGGGCCAATTACGAAGGCACACCCAACACCAGGGTCAGTTTTACAACCATCGGTGTACCCGCAATGGTGGGTTGTATTCAGGTGGCATGGGCAGATGCACAGACAAAGTACCTATAGACTAGTTTTGAAGGACAAGAGATCAGTACAAATGGAGGAGAGTGGTCTGATCTGCTCCCCAGGAAGTACCGCTTATGACACATAGGACATTATGGGACTGGGTACTGTGGGCAGTCAGGTAATACTCATGAGAGGTCCACGAAACTTTTCTATCAAGCATGAGAGAGAGGAATTTCATAGTTTCAGCAAATGGAAGGGCAATAGGCTCTAGATGTAATAACAGCAGAAGAAAGCCATTCCACCACCAGAAATTCATACAAACGGTTTTGTCAGTGGAAAAGCGAAAGCCATTGTCGATGTTTCACGAGGAAAGACGATCGAGACATCGCTGAAGCGTCCGCTCAAGGAGACAAGCCCATGGAAAACTGCAATAGATCGAGAAGTTGGCAACAAAAAGACAGCGGAGATCCCAAGCGAGAGACAGATCATAACAGGGTCAATGGCTATAGCAAAGATGATGATGCTCAGGACGGAGACCTGAGGCACCCTGTTTTCCTGGATAAAGGTGTCCAACAATGCTGAACCCACAAGTACCTTGTAAATGTGGTGTATTAAAAATTTCAGAAGGAAACGGGGCAGGTGGCTTGGAAGCCTCGTGTGCATAGCGTATGGAGGGTACCAGTCTGCCAGCAGATGTTGTAGGCTTTCCCCAAATCAAAAAATATGACCAATGTATGGTATTTCCGCAGAAAACCGTTCATGGCATGGGTTGAAAAAGTGATGAGACAATCAATTGCAGAACGGCGTGCTTGAGATCCATATTGTGCAGTGGTTAGTAGAGTAAAAGAATTGAGCCACCATACAAACCGACCATGAGTCATTTGTTCCATCATCTTGCAAACACAGCTGGTGGGAGAAATCAGATGGTAGCTAGAAGGAAGGTATTTGTCCTTACTGGGATTAGGTACAGGTATGACAGTGGCTTCACACCAGCTTCTCGGAAACTTGCAATCTGCCCAGATGCAATTGTCTGTATGAAGGAGAAAGTACTTTCCCACAAGAGAGAGGTGGTGCATCATCTGAATGTGAACATCGTCTCACCCTGGAACAGGAGATAGCAATGACGTGAGAGCACATTCTAGGACTTGCAAATCCATCAGTGTCTTTCTGAATAATAAACAGATAAACAGCATCAAAGTGCTGATCTTCTATTAGTGTGTGGTACCATGAGGAACTGAGGTGCAACTTGGAGATTCTTTGAATCTTTAGCCTCATTCTGAATGAGTTTATATATATATATACTGACACGGTGATTGGCTCATCCCAAGAAAATCTCCCACGATTGCCAGTATCTCTGATGGCATGCTCCTTCCAACTGGAGTCCCCCCTCGGAGGGGAGCTAATCTGCCTTAGGTGATTGTTCACACCTCAGGTCACACCTTCTGAACTCCTGACATAGGAACCAATTGGCAATTTGGGAAGGTAACAGCTCAGGCAGTCAACCCTCCCTGTCTCTGTCCCGTACCATGGGGTACATGTGAACCCTACCTGTCACCCGGTGCTGGGAATTAGTGTGTTACCCAGTCACCTGTTACATATCAAACACTGGGACTAACCTTCAGGAGCACACAGAGAGGAAGAAGAAATACAAAAACCTCAAATGCTGAAACAGAGGAAGGGAAGGAAATGAAAGAAAGAAAGAAAAAACAGACGGTGTTTGTTCTGATGTCAGGCTGTTAAAACCTCAGAACACATTCCAAAAAATGTCTCAGACATGTTACCCATGGAAGGGGAAAAAAATAGCAGAAGAATAGATATGCAGCACAGAAAGGGAAGAGGTGCTGCAAAGGCTGGGGCCCTGTAGTAGCCAAGCATGAATTCACCAAGGGATGGCAAGACCCCTGGGGGGATTTTTGAGGTAAGACCATAGAGGTACAGTTTATAGGAAGTGATGCAGGTAAGCTGGTGAAAACCTTCAGGAGAATTGCTAGTGCAATTCTAGAGCATGGTAATGGAGCCTTTGTCTGCAAACAGAATAATTAGATACTGAGTGGTATGAAAGACATGAACAGCTGGTCATTCCATAGGTGTGAAGTTGAGGTCACTGGAATGAGATTTAGGGAGGCAAGGTGAAATCAGATTATCTGGAGGTGACTTGAGGGTAATGGGCAACATACGGTTGGAGAGAAACTGCATCTGTTTGAAAGAAGGTTACATGTGTGCTTTCAGGTAGTTGTGGTCGGTAGGGATGAAAGGGACTACGAAACATACAAGAGTGGATTAAAAATGAGATCACCTTTTGTCATCATCTGACAAAACTAACAAAAATTACAAGTCCTTTACATGGCTTCAAAACATTGGAACTTTCTTCCTTTGTCTTAATAAGAATACTGATACTGGAAAAGAAATAATGCAATTCATTACATATGTGTGACATTACTTTCACACTTATTAAAACTTTCTCAAGAGATTATATTTACACACTCTTGCTAGCAGGGTAAAAGGTGTTCAGTGAAGTTTTTGGATCTGATAGACATATTCCGCGTAGTATCCAGTGACAAAAAACTAGTTAACTCATACTGAGTTACTATTGTATTATACTGCAATGAAGACTATTAAAAATTGTAATAAATAATACAGATCACTGTTTCTCCTTCACCTACCATTGTCAGATTTTGCAAATGACAGTTAACTGTGGACTGGCCAACATTGTAGGTGCTGCATGTGACACAGCTATTCTTGTACTCTACAACATTTAAGTTGGGCAACCATCTCCTAGTGTTCATTTGTGGTCAGTCCTTCAGCTCATGTATATTGGAAACCACCTTAGGTGTAACAAATACTGGCCTCTACACAGAAGTCTTATTTCACATTTTCTAAAGGAAAAAAGCAGTATATGATACTCATACTGGATTCAACTGTTAAAAGGATTACTGAATATTCTGAAAACATTAAAGTATTTCATTTTATTTAGACTCAGAAACATTGTACATGGTACACAAGACACAAATCTTACCTGGGAAAAGGACTTAAGTGCGAAGACAAATAAGATGATGTGGTTAATGCCGATGGAATTCCTCCAATATGTACTTTGGCAACCATGTTCAAACCAGTATACAGCACAACACCACCTGACAAATCTATTGTTGCTATCATGTTTATCTTCTGCAGAAATAACAAGAGGGAAAAATAAATGTTTTTAAAATATAAATTTATATTTCTTAAATCACATTCATTATCACACACAGACACTTACCGGAAGAGGGGCAGCATCTTTAGCTTGAATCGCACAAGCAACCCCAAAGATGAGCTGCTGTTCATGGGTCAATTCAAGACGCATGCACATCAGATGCTTTCGAGCTGGTAGCATGTAACATAAATACATCTGCCCAACCATATCTGTCACAAGAAATGCGTGTGATGCAGCACACGCTATTCCTTCCCTATAATACATACATTTTATGCCTCAGATCATATGAACTACCAGTTCAACATGTTGCAATGCAATACATGAAACTTAAATATCAAATATATCCTAAATTTAATCAATAGACACTGATCTGGTAAAATTCCACAAAAACAAAATGAAAAGAAAAAAACTTTTGGATGAAAATTTAATTGTGATGAGGGACTGGAATTCAGTAGCAGAAAAAGGAAGAGATGGAAAATAGTTGGGATAAAATTGACTGGAGGAAAGGAATGAAAGGGACAGGTGCCTGGCAGAATTTTGTACAGAGCATAATTTAGTCAACACTAACATTTGGTTTCAGAATCATGAAAGAAAGCTGAATATGCAGATGAGACTTGGATGCTCCAGACTGATTATATAACGGTATGACAGAGATTTTGGAACCAGGTTTTAAATTGTAAGATTTTTCCAGGGGCAGATGTGGACTCTGACCACAATTCATTGGTTATGAACTGTAGATTAAAAATTAAGACATTGCAAAGTTAGGACATTAAGGGGATGGGGACCTGGAAAAGTTGAAACAACCAGAGATTGTGGAGAGTTTCAGAGGGAACACTGAGCAACAACTGACAAGAACAGATGAGAGGGATACAGCAGAAAACAAATATGTAGCTTTGGGAGATGAAATAGTGAAAGGGGGAAAGGAGCAAATAGGTAAAAACAAGGCCTCTAGTAGAAATCCTCAGATATCACAGGAGATACTGAATTCATTTGATGAAAGGAGAAAACATAGAAATCCAGCAAAAAAAGCACGTGAAAGGGAATACTAATGTCTAGAAAGTAAGACTGACAGAAGTGCAAAATGGCTACACAGGAATGGTTAGAAGACAAATGTTACGATTTAGAAGCAAATATCACAGATAGAAAGATATGTACCACCTACAGGAAAATTAAAGAGGCCTCTGGAGAAAAGAAAAGCTGCTGTATGAATATCAACAGCTCAGATGGAAAACCAACAAGAACAAAAGATGGAAAAAGGTGGGAGAAGTCAGTGTGTCTATACAAGGGATATGATCTTGAAGGCAATACTACAGGATGGGAAAAGTAAGTAAAGGAGACAGTGTTGGGAGATAACAATAGGTCGCAACAATACCTACATCGAAACAAAGCCCTGAAGTACACCAAAATTTCCTCAGAATTCTTGAGACCCTTTGGAAAACCAGCCATGACAAAACTATTCTATCGGGTTTGTAAGATATATGAGACAGGTGAAATATCCACAGAGTCCAAGAAGAATGTAATAACTCCAATACAAAAGAAAGCACATGCTGACCGGAAAAAATATTACCATACTACTAGTTAAATGTTGCAGTTGCAAAATACTAACGCGAATTCATAACATGAGAATGGAAAAACTGGTAGAGGCTGACCTCAGGGTAGATCAATTCAGATTTCTGAGAAACGTATGAACATGTGAAGCAATACTGGTCATATGACTTCTCTAAGAAGATAGGTTAAAGAAAGGCAAAGCTATGTATATAGAATATGTAGACTTGGAGAAAGCTTACAACGTGTCACATCGTCACTGCACAAAAAAGCATTTTTGTTTCGAAATATCTGCTTCCGTTAAAAGGAAAAATGGGAAGACTATATTTCAAAACAACAATTTTGGGAATGGTTTCATATCTCAGTCACTTTTATATGACACCTAAGTTGACTGCTATTAAATAAGGAAGAAACTATCCACACACACACACACACACACACACACACACACACACACACACACACACACACACTTAAGAGTAATGTTGTTAATGTCCTGAAACACAGCATGTGAATTCATAATGCTGCCAACAGACCGTATAAGCCACGAATGAAACCCATTTCAAGTTACATAGCCCAACAGCAGATTCAGAAGGATGTAGGTTGCAGAGGGTACTGGGAGATGAAGAAGCTTGCACAAGATAGAGTAGCATGGAGAGCTGCATCAAACCAGTCTCAGGACTGAAGACCACAACAACAACAGCCCAACAGTGTGTCTTGTCACAACTACAAACTGAAACTGCTCAATGTGACTTATTCAGGGCTCTCATGGTACATATCATTGGATTACATTCAAGACGAACATTTCTTTTTTCCTTGTTCACAATATCTCAAGATGAATCTTTCATTTTTCCTTGTCTACAATATCTAGTATCCTATGAATATAATAGAGGGAAACATTCCAAGTGGGAAAAATATATCTAAAAACAAAGATGATGTGACTTACCCAACGAAAGTGCTGGCAGGTCGATAAACACACAAACAAACACAAACATACACACAAAATTCAAGCTTTCGCAACCAACGGTTGCTCCATCAGGAAAGAGGGAAGGAGAGGGAAAGATGAAAGGATGTGGGTTTTAAGGGAGAGGGTAAGGAGTCATTCCAATTCCGGGAGAGGAAAGACTTACCTTATGGGGAAAAAAGGGCAGGTATACACTCGCACACAGACACATATCCATCCGCACATACACAGACACAAGCAAAAAAATCAAAAGGGGGTAAAAGTCACATAATCACGAATTCATGTACAGAGGCAGGCAGGAGTGTCATGAACGCCATACAAAAAATCCCCACTGGTGGAGTGTAAGTGTGGAGTTGGGTAGGGGAGGGGGAGCATTAAAGATCACATTTTTACATTGTTCTTGAATAATTAAAAAACAGCAGCTATTAGTGACAATGTTTCACAGTACAAAATAAAATTAGATTAAATTTCCCACAAAATTCATTTTTTCGGCAAAAGTAATAGTTTTTGTATTGCAGGGGATGGAGAAATGGTAAATTATTAAGCATAGTGACTTACTCATATAAAATTAATGCTAATTGTTAAATGGAGCGGGTTAACAATAAGTACTAAATGTGTGTACCATGTTAAAGCGCAGAAGGGATTATTAATGGGTAATTTTTTTCTGAGGGTGTAACAGGGTGGAGTGTTTGGAAGAGGGTAAAAGCATGAAGAAAGGTAGGTAAGTAGCCAGATTGTGGTAATGCACTTCCCTTCTTCATAGGTTTGCAAACTGAAGAGCAAGCAGGAGTGTGTGTGTGTGTGTGTGTGTGTGTGTGTGTGTGTGTGTGTGTGTGTTTTTGACTTCACAAGTGCTCAATGGCGAGCTTACCAGCATCCTGACACATTTTACAAGGAACGAATGTGAATAAAATCACTAAAATTGTTGCACACAGTGAGGAAGAAACCTACAAAATGATGCTCCTACACTCACTCTGACATCAATCACATTTGCTCACACAATCACTCATCTCACACACCTTAAGGCAATGGAGAAAGTGTAAAAGGTCCTGTACGAGTGATTAAAATACAAGTAAAATGGCAGAAGAGCTAAAATAACAGCACAGGCAAATGTGACCAGCTGACCACTTACAAAAAACATAGGTGAGCCAGTCACACTGGCAACATAGTAGGACCATCTCTCTGAAACCTTGGGAAAAATGTTGGACAATTCAGGAAACTTTAAAATTCTAATCACATTCATTGTCACTTAAAACAGATGTCAAGTCCATCAGCAAATCTGCTGCTGCCCTCTGGTCTGACAATAAAACACTATCTAACAAAATGTGATGCACAGTGATCTGTATGCCAAAGCACCATGCATTGGAGGATCCTCCCACCAGTGCAAGAAGCCATATGTAATAGGGTTGGGACCTATGTGAAGACGAGTAAGGAGGACACTGTCCTGTCAATGTAGGTGGAAAGAGATACATCATTGCCCTGTTGTGGGCTTTACTAGATGGAGTTGACTGTCTGTCACTTCTAACCACTCGTCCTCCCATCCATGCAAGACTCTGTATCTCACCAGCACGGCAATAGCATGCACAGCGATGGTACACTGCAACAACTAAGGATCACGACACACCCTCTTCGCTTCTACATCTGCCCATTCATTCTCAGCAATACCCACGTGACATTGCACCAAGCAGAAAGACACCTCCTTCTCCAGCAATTGTAGTTGAAGGAGAGCATCCTGGACATTCTGGGCTACTTTATCTGCTGGGTAGAAGCATTGTATAGCATGAAAGACACCCAGAGAATTGAAGCTCACAAGGAACTTAGGACACGAATCACGTCTCATCTGCTCCAGTGCCCCCAAGGTGGCATATGATTTCGAGAGATTCTTAACTTAGGATCTAGAAGTTTCCGCCAACAGAGTCCCATTACACAATTGTCTGACTAATTTTAAAGAGCCACCCTGTTGGATACAGAAAGGCAAAACCTTATCAAAATACTCTGTTCCCACTCGACTATTAAAAATGCATTCTTGCCAGCAACAAGTGTACTCTTACTGTAAACGGCATCACTCTCAATAATTCCTGAATCGAGAAGAGTGGCTACATGAGCCCTCTTACTTAACTGTGTGTTGGTACCTACCAGCAAACCAAACTTTCTACTGGGAGGAGGGAGAGTAAATTTTGAAGGATCCATCTTGATCCAAAGAGCAGCTAGGAAAATTAAAGTCCATCAGGAGAGAACCCCACATGCATAGGTCAGCCTTATAAAACTAAGGTGCAGTAGGTTCCCCAGAGGTTGCACACAAATTACTGTTACACTTCAGGCACACACCTCACCAGAGTGCAGCACACCTTGAGACTGAGGGGCTCCATGTGACTGTGACACATGCCCCAGTCTATCTACTCCACTAAATACAGGGTGTTTCAGAAAATTATACCAACCCTCTGCAGTGCACCTTATGAATCAGTGGTGACAGAACACAAACATGACCATGGGATGTTTATTTTCCAAAAAGTGCATTAACACTGCATGAAATACAGATATGAGTTCCTAATAATATTAATACAAGAAACACAATTGGGGAGAATCTACGAGGGTTGGAACTTAAATAGTGGCAAATATTTATTCCCAACTGATACAAAAGATTGCATGTTTGCACCTGTTACTGTCCTTCGCAGTAGTCACCAGCATTGTGTAAAAAACAGTTGCCAGTGACATGGAAGGCATAGTATATCGTTAGCAGAGCCTGTTCTGTTGATGGTGCGAATGGAGCAGTCAAAAGTTATGGTGATTCTGTTGTACAACTGTGACAGTGTTATGCTAATGCATTACGTTCCTCCACAGCAGGCCGTCAATACACAGTATTACTGTTCATTTTTGGAGCGTCACCTGTGAGCAGCTTTGTAAAAGAAGGGGCGACACTTTCTGCGCAACCCGCCCATCATTTTGCACAACAATGTGCTGGTGCATATAGTGCAAGCTGTGGCTACTCTGTTCAGTCGATGGGAGTGGGAAGTACTGTACCACCCACCATATTCCCCGTACTTAAGTCCTTGTGACTCTGATTTGATTCTGAAGATGAAGGAACCACTTCACGGCATTCGCTTCACACCTATTCCAGAGACTCGGTCCGGGACACAGTTTTAATCTGCCAGGAAGTTTCATATCAGCACACACTCTGCTGTAGAGTGAAAATTTCATTCTAGAAACATCCCCCAGGCTGTGGCTAGCCATGTCTCCGCAGTATCCTTTCTTCCAGAAGTGCTAGTTCTGCAAGGTTCACAAGACAGCTTCTGTTGTGAAGTTTGGAAGGTGGGAGGCGAGGTACTGGCGGAATTAAAGCTGTGAGGATGGGGCGTGAGTCGTGCATGGGTATCTCAGTAGGTAGAACACTTGCCCGCGAAAGGCAAGAGTTCGAGTCTCGGTCCGGCACACAGTTTTAATGTGCCAGGAAGTTTCATATTCATACCTACCTTGGAAGGTATAATGTGGCTGTTTTGTAAGTAGCTCTACTCAGTGCAGCCAATTCTAGAAGTATAGCAATACCCAAATGGAAGGAATCTATGCAGTCTACCACTAACACGGTGAATGGTGTGAGAAGTGCAGTAGCTTTCTGGTCATTCATCATTTCACCACCAAATGACTACAACACAATCACATGGCTTTACGAGACACTGTCAATGATAGACAACAGCAAGATGCTACATTTAACAACCCAATTCCTTTTCCCATAATGCTACAAAGAACGCTGACAACATCACATTTACAAATCATTTTCCTCTCTAGCATTATAGAACAATGTTCAGACATTTACTTAAATTCTGTCTATATGCATTAGTATTATTAGTAAAAACAAACAATTGAAAATCCTGGATGGAATAATGACAATATTATGAAAAGTTCAGATTGCTAGTTACCCTATAGCAGAGATGTTGAGTCGCAGACATGCACAACAAAAAAATTGCTAAACAAGTAAGTATTTGGCCAAGAGGCCTCCTTTTGATTTGGACCACACACACACACACACACACACACACATTCACGCAAATGCAACTCATGCAAATGCAACTCATGCAAACATGACCACTGTCACTTTCTGGCCTCAGCAGAGAGAGAGAGAGAGAGAGAGAGAGAGAGAGAGAGAGAGAGAGAGAGAGAGAGAGTTGCACTTGTGTGAATGTGTGTGTATGTTGCCTAAATCAGAAGACTGCCTTTGGCTGAAAATTTACTTGCTTTGGAGTCTTTTTTGTGCCTGTCTGCGACTCAACATCTCCACTATATGGTAAGTTGCAACTATCCTTTCCAAAACATTGTCAGTATTATTATTAACTCGTATCTGTATTCCATATAGTGTTCAATGCACTCTGCGGAAAAGAAACACCTGTGGGCATTCCTGCACATTGCATCAACAGTAAATTCATAAGGCGTGTTGCTTTGTGAAACACCCTGTAGCTGATTTGTGCAATGTGGTGGGGTACAGAGAGTGGGGAATTGCTTGCTCGCTCTTCAGTTTGCAGACCTAAGAAGGAGAGAAGCACATGACCACAATCCAGAAACCTACCTTCCCTCGTGCTTCTACTCCCCTCCTCCCCTACCTCAGAGCACCATAAACCCCTTAATACACTTCTATTGGAATTAGAGATTGTACACACATTTTGTATTTGTTCTTAATGCAATTTGCTTAATGATAAATATTAACTTTACACGATTACAACACTATATTTAATAGTTTGCAATTTTTCCATCCCTTGCAATGCAGAAACTGTTAGTCCTAGAGAAAACATAAATAGAACTATAGGAAATTAAATTTAGTTTCATTCTGCACTGGGAAACATCTTCACTACATTACAAGCTGCAGTTCTCAATGTATTCAAGAAAAATGAAGGAACTGACCTTTAAAGGCACCCCACTCACTTGCTCTCATACAACAGATGGGGATGTTTAGTATGTTGTTCATGCATATTCTCCCCTCCCACTGCACAAAAATTTGAGACTAAGCTTTTTCTCCTTAATTCCTACACTGGCTGGACTACCACTTTTCTCATCCCTCACGATGAAAAAAAAAAATACACAGCTATGTAAAGATTTATCCTCTTCTACTTAGTTCACTACTGAAAGTTCATTAAAATACCATAATGTGGTAACAAACATTGTACATCTAGGAACCAGTGAGCTTCGATTTATTTTATTGCACTCCTGCTTGTATGTTGTGCATAGAATATTTATTTTCATCTTAATCTCTTCTTGCATAATATATGACTGGAAAAGATACAGCAGCTCTGTCATTTTGTTAATTGCCAGTGCTCTCAAACGCACAGCAAAGCATCAACACAAACAATGTCCGCTGTCTTGTCAAATCTGCTGACAATTGAAACTTCCCTCAAACACAGCAAACACACGCTACATTTAAAAAACACATCACCATACACAGTCAAATATTTGACAAACATAGTAAAGTTTAACAAATTATTTGATCATGTAACAGGACCTTTATCCTTGGCAACTGCAAGCTAAGACTCTACAAAAATCCTATTATCATCATGTGACTATTTGGTAAGGCCCTGTCAGTAACTATGGAGAGAAATGTGTTTTACAACTGCCTCTGGTAAACTTTTAGGATATAACAGAAAAATACTAGGACTCCTATGAACCATGAATCTTGCTGAGATGCAGTGGTCTCTGTGCCTCTATGATAAAGACAGCCCTATCATAGGTGAAACAACTAGAGAGAGATATATGTGGAGAGGCTAGACAAATTTGTAGTTCCTGAAGCAGTACACCATGGTTATAGGGGCAACAGTCTGAAGAACTGACTGACCTGTCCTTGCTATGTGATATCAAACTATCAAACTGCAAACACCTGTTCTGCTCCCCCCGCCCCTCCCTCCCCGTCCCTGTCCCCTTTCCCTGGGGACATGCAGCTCTGCTGCTGGGCTAATTATGACGGCAGTCACTTGAGTAAAATATGCCAGAAGAACAGTTCACCAACTGGATCTCCAGACAGTGATTATCAGGCAGATGCTATCCATTAGGAAAAACAAAACATCGTTCTGTGGGTCGGAGCACGGAATTTTAGATCCTTTAGTAAGGTGAGTTTAAAAAGGGAAATGGATTCACTCAAAACGGATATAGAGGAAGAATAGAACTTCTGACTAATGTGAGTACAGGCTAATAAACACAAAATCAAATAGGGGTCACACAGGAGTGGGCCTAATAATGAATAAGAAAACAGGAATGCAGGTAAGTTACAATGAACAGCATAGTGAATGCATTATCATACAAGACATAGACACAATGTCAACACCTACCACATTAGCACAAATCTATATGTCTACATGTTCTACAGAAGATGAAGCAGCTGAAGGAACATATGATGAGATAAAAGATATTATCCACATGATTGAAAGAGAGACAAACTAATTGTGATGGAAGAATGTAATTTGAGTGCAGGAAAGGAAAGAGGAATAGTAGTGGGAGAGTTACGATTGGCAGAAAGGGAAAAACGCATAAGCTGTCTGGCATAAATTTACACAGTGCATGATTTAATCATTTCCAACAGGTGGTTTCAGAATCATGAAAGGTAGTTGTATATGTGGAAGAGACCTAAAGGCAAGAGAAGGTTTCAGATAAAGAAAGACAGAAATTTTGAATTCAAGTTTTAAACTGCAAACCATTTTCAAGAGCAGATGCAGAGTCAAGTCATAATTGATTGGTTATGAACTGCAGATTAAAACTGAATAAACTGTAAAAAGGGAGGGAATGTAGGAAATGGCACCAGGATAAACTGAAAAAACTGTTTGCGGTGGAGATTTTCAAATGGAGCACGTGAGAAACAGGGGAAAGAAATACAATAGACAACAAATGAGTCGCTTTGAGAAATAAAATAGTAGGAGCAACAGAAGATCAAAAAGGCAAGGCCCAGTAAAAATACTTGGATAACTTATCATATGCTGAATTTAACTGACAACAGGAGAAAATGTAAAAATGCAGTGAACGAAGCATGTGAAACAGAAAATGGGTGTCTAAAAACTGAAACTGTTAGAATTTGCAAAATGGCTGGAGGACAAATGCAAGGCTCTACAAACATCGTGAGAGGGAAGATAGATGCTGTCAACAGCAAAAGTAAAGAGGTCTTTGGAGAAAAGAGAAGCAGCTGGTGAATACAAGAGCTCAGATGGCATGCCAGTACTAAGTAAAGAATGGAATGCTGAAAGATGAAAGAAATATACAAAACGCCTATACAAGGAAAACATACTTGAAGACAATATTAACAGAGAAGGAGGAGGATGTAAATGAATATTAAATGGGAAATATGACAGAGCACTAAAATACCTAAAGTGAAACGAGGACCATGGAATAGACAACATTTACTCATAATTATTGAAATCCTTGGGATGTCAGCTTTGACAAAACTATTCTACCTGATTTGTACGATATATGACTATCAAATTAACCTCAAACTTCAAGAAGAATGCAATAATTACAATTTTGAAGAAAACAGACGCTGTCAGGTGTGAATTATACTGAACTATCAGTTTAATACACTACGCTTGAAAAATACTGGCATGAATTATTTACATGAGTACATAAGAGGCTGACCATGGGGAAGATCAATTTGAGTTTTGGAAAAAATGTAGGAACATATGAGACAATAGAGACACCACGACTTATTTTAGAATATAGGCTAAAGGTAAGTAAACCTATATTTATAGGATATCTAAAATTAGAGAAAGTTTTTGACAATGCTGACTGGATTAAACTGTTTGAAATTCTGAACATAACAGTCTGGATAAAATACAGAGAGTGAAAATTTATTTGCAACATGTATAGAAACCAGACTATAGACACACCATTCTAAGGACACGAAACAGAATCAGTGATAGAGTACAAAGTGAGACAGGGTCTTAGTCTACCTGAAGTGTCATCCAACCCGTCCACAGATCACACAGAAAGGGGATCAAGGAGAAACGGGGAAAAGGAAATAAAGTTCAGAGAGAAGGAATTAAAACTCTGATGTTTGCTGAAAACATTGTAATTCTTTTGTGGAGGGAAATGGATTGGAAGATAAGTTGAATGGAACTGTTATTTTCTTTGAAAGGGATTATAAGATGAACAACAAAATTAAACAAAGTTAATGGAAATAGTCAATTTAAATCAGGCAATGCTGAGGGAATAAAATTAGGAAATGAGACACTAAAAGTATCTGATGATATTTGCTATATGGCAACAACATAATGTAATGGCCAAGGAAGATGGATTATAAAACAGAGCGGCAATAGCAAGAACATCATTTTTGAAAAAAGGAACTTTGTTAACCTCAAAAAACCTTTTATTGTTTGAGAATCTTTACTGGTGGTGTATGTCTGGAATCAAGCCTTGTATGGAAGCGAAATGTAGATGATAAACAGTTCAGATGAGGGGAACAGAAGCTTTCACAATGTGATGCTGCAGAAGAATACTGAGGGTTAAAGGAGCACATCAAATAACTTTTGAGTAGGTTCAGAAACTAACAGGGGAAAACCTCACTAAATGAAGAGATCAGTTGATAGGATATGACAGGTGGCACCAAGGGATTGCCAGTTTTGTAATGGAGGGAAAAGCTGTGGGTAAAAATTGTAGAAAGCGACCACAGCTTGAGTACATTAAGCAGGTTCAAATGGAATAAGTGAAAAGGGTTGCACACGATAGACTAGCTAACAGGGCTGCATCAAACCAGTCTTCATACTGAAGACAATCATAACAAAAACAACAACAGCTACAGCAACAATTACAATGTTTCATAACCTGTTAAATCACTTCTCCTCTTTATTTGGATAGTGAGCAGATGTTGTACTTTGTGTTTGTGCACAACTGTGTACATTATCCCACTAACACTTAGTGAAAATTAGCTCCCAGTAACATTTTATAATCATTTCAAATACGTTCATTATCCACAGTGGTACTGTTTATGATAGTATAACTAAGTGACATCCAACTGACATAGATAGAATGATACTCATCATATACAGGAGATGCTGAGTGCCAGACATTCACACACACACACACACACACACACACACACACACACACACACATGCATGTGCGTTTTGTCTTCAGCTGACAAAGGACTTAGTCCAATAGCTATAACGTCTTATTCCAATGTGCCTGTCTGCCACTCAACACCTTTATGTGCTGAGTAGCAACCTAACAATTCATACTGTTGTTATTCCATCTCAAATTTTCCAGTCTTTGATTTTAACATTCAAACGAATATGACTGTGGGAAAAAAAGAGGAAAGAAAACTCTGTTAATTGTCTGTGCTGTCAAATGTGAATGGTATTAGTGTTTGGTAAAGCCCTACCAACAAAGAAATATAAAATTAATATGTTGCTCTTTTACGTGTTCTGTTACACTTTCACTAATGGCCCACAGCAATAAGGAACTCTGGTTCCAGAAAATTCCACTTTTAGAGGCCCAGTTGTTGACAACTTCTCTGATTGCTATTCTCATCTTCTAGTGTAATGTTACTTCAACAGATTAGCTGATGTCTTTTGATGAACAAGCCTGCAACCTGACAACTGCTTTTGTATGCTAATCAATAAATAATTTTAATAGCACAGGCTGCAAACAAACATGTCGAAAGCTCAATATATCAACTACTATTCACAGAATTGCAAACAGCCTTTGGAAGAACAGTTTGTTCTACCATACACTTATCATTGTCGCCACTTGTGTTCTGTTCTGTTCGAGATAATATCCATACCTGCATGTATTTGAGTAACTTTGTCTCTCAACTGAATTATTATTATTATTATTATGAGATGCTAAATATATCCTCACAATCTTTTTTCATTTTATTTTAGTAACTACTTACCTTGATTTTTCTGTCCAAACATGTTCAATGCAAAGTTCTGGATACAATGGTTTTGGTATAACATGGTAGTCAGTAGCCTGACTGACTGTCAGTCTTGAGTCTGCAAGAGAGAGGGGGCTACCAGATGGACGACGGACAGAACGGCAAGAAGAGGCTGGTGATAACAGTGCAAATGCCTCACCTGGAGATGCTGCACGGTTCCTGCATGATAAAAAGGCACCTTTTTAACTAGCTGTTAAAAATTAAAAATTATCCTTCAAATGGCAAGGTTTATCAAGACCGCACTGAAACAATGAGAGTAGTATGACATTAAAATGTCTAAAATTGGTGCAATGACAATAAAAACAAAAAAGCACAATTGTTATTGCCTACTCACACTAATCCTACAAATCCAAACATCCATATTCTAAAATTATTGATATTGCCTCAGTTTAAAGTAGCTTCCCGAAAAGCAGAAAGCTAACAAAACAGGATCTTCAACAGTAAATTAGGTTATTGTATATGATCAACCACTTACCAAATACACAAATGAGCCAATCATCTTAGAAATGTACAATAAGGAAAGATGATTTAAAAACAGGAATTTTATTAAAACTTTTATGTACATGAACACACAACAAATGGTTTTTTACAATATGCCACAGTGTTATTGAGATGTGTAATTAATATGTCTGCACCTGCTGAATAATTCATAACACATGGCCAGGCACCACAGATTGATGCGGGGCTGGTGATAGCAATGATGATGGCTGACTTTGGGTGCGTTGCACTGATATCAGTTGGAACTATCAATACGTAGGGTTTCACAAAGCAGGAATACGAAGTGGTGGTTTGCTGATTAGTGACAGTGTAGGGGACTAGGTCTTTGGTTGCACGTGGTCACACACTTGGGCAGAAGAACCAGGCCAGGCTCTTTCCTATGATAGGATCCAACAGCAGGTGCCCAAATCTAACCAACGTCTCTATCTATTTAGAAACTTCCCTAACTAGCCAACAAAACATAGCTTTCAATGTCCCAGAAAGCATGTTTACTAGGTATCGGAAAAAAAATAATGACAACAATACATAAAACTGGAACTTGTACATTTGCAAATATTCTTCATTAAACCATGCAGTCAATAACATGAAATACATCAACTTGAGGTACATACAGGAAGTCTCTCCTAAGAGTTGTCAGGTGCATTTTCTCTGGTGTTTCAGCAGATATTTGCAATTTCGTTTTTCTGTCATGTAAATGGAGTCTACATGCCCATTTGATAAAACAGCCTTGCATTAATCTAGTACAATATTTGTTTTATCAATACGCTTTAGTAGGAATGGGAAAAATCTCCTTAATAAGTACACCAGCAGCAACGGCACTGTCTCGGCACACGCTGATTGCTGGATTGCAGTTCATTCCTCATGTTTTAGTCCCTGTTAATACTTACTGATAAAACAAATATCAGACTAAACTAATTTGGGACCACTCTATCAAATGGGCACATCAAATTCCAAATTAAAAAGTGATTTTGGTTGTAATCAGGAAGGTGCTTTATGTTGTTAACACTAGGCATCACATGAAGGACATGGCGAGCATTAATTGTCCGGGCTGACACCATCTACACAATGCAAAAACGAAATTGCAAATATCTGCCAAAATATAACAGAAAATGTGCCTGATGATCCTTAGGAGAGACAATCAGTATATGGTGAACCAGAACTCTGCTGACAAACTTTCAGAGGTTATTGAGAGATATCTTCTGTATATTCTGGTATAAGGGGCCTCTGGCGGCTCATTAAAGAGTCATTGCATTTCATATGAGTGAGAATGGGTTGGTCACAGTGGTCCTGGTTCCATGGCCAGCTGAGCTCAGTGAGCAGATATTACACCAATGTAATTCCTGGTGTGGGTTCCTGTAGTCATCTCCTAGTTCATGAACCACGGGCAACGTATGAATGGCCAAGTAAGTGGTCCCGACAGTCGGGGTACCAGTTACTTTGGAATAAGGCTGGGCATCTCGGACATATTCTGAGTTGTGGTCACCTTTGTGCTTATACAGCAAAGACTACCAAAGCCACCGGTTCATCCCTCAACCGTTAGGGGTAAAACCCAATGGGACTCGGGGCAAGTAAGGCTAGCAACCTGCTTGCCTGGTACTATAAATATGATGCTGGCAACAATCAGAGCAAAATTCCTCGGACCTTTGGTGGTGACGGAGTCCCACCTCTAACTGACAAACCAGGGACTCCTAAGATACGACTTGGCAAACAAATGGTAATGAGATGGGGAGCTGTTAATATCAATGGGGGCTGCTCTGGGAAGAAGGTAGAGCTGGCAGAGGCTGCAAGTAAGATGGGGCTGGACGTTTTAGCTGTTAGTGACATTCGGGTAAGGGGTGAGAAAAAAGAGGAAGTGGGAGAATACAAGGTCTACCTGTCATGAGTCAAAGCAGGAATAGCACAATGGGGTGTAGGGATTTACATCAGGAAAGAAATGGAACCCAGCGTAGTTGCAGTAAGGTATGTAAACGAACGACTGATGTGGATAGATTTGACAGTGTCTAGCAAGAAAATTAGGATTGTGTCAGTATATTTGCATTGTGAAGGGACAGATCAAGATAAGATGGATAGTTTTTATGAGGCACTCACTGATGTAGTTGTTAGAGTAAAGGACAAGGACAGTTTTCTGCTCATGGGTGATTTTAACGCCAGGATTGGAAATCGAACAGAAGGGTATGAAAAGGTTATGGGTAAATTTGGAGAGGATATGGAGGCCAACAGGAACGGGAAACAACTCTTGGATTTCTGTGCCAGTATGGGCTTAGTAACCACAAACTTCTTTTTTTAAACATAATAACATTCACCGGTATACTTGGGAAGGCAGGGGAACCAGATTCTGTCATTGACTATACAATAACAGATCAGGAATTCAGGAAGGCTGTGAGGGACACACGTGTAGTAAGGGGATTCTTTGATGACACTGATCATTATTTAATCTGCAGTGAAATTGGGATTGTGAGGCCGAAAATGCAGGCGGTCAGGTCCATATGTAGGAGGATAAGAGTGGAGAAACTTCAGGATAAGGAAATCAGGCACAAGTACATAACAGCCATCTCAGGAAGGTACCAGTTAGTTGAATGTAGTCAATTACAGTCATTGGAAAAGGAATGGACAAGGTACAGGGACACAGTAGTAGAAGTGTCTAAAGAATGTCTTGGAACAGTAGTGTGTAAAAGTAGGATGAAGCAAACAGCTTGGTGGAATGACACAGTTAAGGCAGCCTGTAAAAGGAAAAAGAAGGCGTATCAAAAATGGCTACACACTAGAACTCAGGTAGACAGAGAGAGTTATGTTGACGAAAGAAACAAAGCCAAACAGATAATTGCAGCATCCAAGAAGAAATCTTGGGGAGACTGGAAACAGGTTGGAGACTATGGCTCAAGCTACTGGAAAAACATTCTGGAGTGTAATTAGCAGTCTTCGAAAGGGTTGGACAGGTCAGGAAAACTGCTGGTCAATCCTGTGGATTCCTTGGCCAGATGGAGGGAATATTTTGAAGAGTTGCTCAATGTAGGTGAAAATACGATCAGCAATGTTTCAGATTTCGAGGTAGAATGGGATAGGAATGATGATGGAAATAGCATCACATTTGAAGAAGTGGAGAAAATGGTCAATAGATTGCAGTACAATAAAGCAGTTGGGGTGGATGAAATTAAGTCGGAACTCATCAAATACAGTGGAACGTCAGGTCTTAAATGGCTACACAGGATAATTGAAATGGCCTGGGAGTCGGGACAAGTTCCATCAGACTGGACAAAAGCAGTAATCACACCTATCTTTAAACATGGAAACAGAAAGGATTGTAACAACTACAGAGGTATATCTTTAATCAGCGTTGTGGGTAAAATCTTCTCAGGTATTGCTGAAAGGAAAGTGAGAGTATTAGTTGAGGACCAATTGGATGAAAATCAGTGTGGGTTTAGGCCTCTTAGAGGTTATGAGGACCAGATCTTTAGCTTGCAGCAAATAATGGAGAAGTGTTATGAGTGGAACAGGGAATTGTATCTATGCTTTATAGATCTAGAAAAGGCATATGACCGGGTTCCTAGGAGGAAGTTATTGTCTGTTCTACGAGATTATGGAATAGGAGGCAAACTTTTGCAAGCAATTAAAGGTCTTTACATGAATAGTCAGGCAGCAGTTAGAGTTGACGGTAAATTGAGTTCATGGTTCAGAGTAGTTTCAGGGGTAAGACAAGGCTGCAACCTGTCTCCACTATTGTTCATATTATTTATGGATCATATGTTGAAAAAAATAGACTGGCTGGGTGAGTTTAAGATATGTGAACACAAAATAAGCAGTCTTGCATATGTGGATGACTTAGTTGTGATGGCAGATTCGATTGAAAGTTTGCAAAGTAGTATTTCAGAGCTAGATCAGAAATGTAAGGACTATGGTATGAAGATTAGCATCTCCATAACGAAAGTAATGTCAGTGGGAAAGAAATATAAACGGATTAAGTGCCAAACAGGAGGAACAAAGTTGGAACAGGTGGACGGTTTCAAGTACTTGGGATGCATATCCTCACAGGATGGCAACATAGTGAATGAACTGGAAGCGAGGTGTAGCAAAGCTAATGCAGTGAGCGCTCAGCTACGATCTACTCTCTTCTGCAAGAAGGAAGTCAGTACCAAGACTAAGTTATCTGTGCACCGTTCAATCTTTCGACCAACTTTGCTGTATGGGAGCGAAAGCTGGGTGGATTCAGGTTACCTTATCGACAAGGTTGAGGTTACGGATATGAAAGTAGCTAGGATGATTGCAGGTACTAGTATATGGGAACAATGGGAGGAGGGTGTCCACAATGAGGAAATCAAAGAAAAACTGGGAATGAACTCTATAGATGTAGCAGTCAGGGCAAACAGTCTTAGATGGTGGGGTCATGTTACACGCATGGGAGAAGCACGGTTACCCAAGAGACTCATGGGTTCAGCAGTAGAGGGTAGGAGGAGTCGGGGCAGACCAAGGAGAAGGTACCTGGATTCTGTTAAGAATGATTTTGAAGTAATAGGTTTAACATCAGAAGAGGAACCAATGCTAGCACTGAATAGAGGATCATGGAGGAATTTTATAAGGGGGCTATGCTCTAGACTGAACGCTAAAAGGCATAATCAGTCTTAAATGATGATGATGATGATGATGATGATGATGTAATTCCTCTCCTGGGGCCATGTGAAGAGCCTAGTTGACGAGATTCAAAGCAATACACACACAGAACTGGCTGTTGGGATTATCACAGCTGCAGAAGCAGTACTTCAAAACCCTAGAGTTCTGGAGCATGTAAAACAGTCGATACTGCATTTGCTGTACATGCTGCTGTGATCATGGTGATAACAATTTTGAACAATTCTGTGTGAGGAAAGTTTTACATTTGTTACGTGCTGTATTGCACACTGACAGAACAATTTGAACACAAACTGAGCAAAACGTTGCATTTCATCATATGGTTGTTGAATTACTCTCTGTTGTGTACTGTATTTTTTGGTTTCTGCGTATTATAGGCATCTTTACTGCTGTAAAGGCATTTTCACAGAAACCAGGGTGATTGTGGTAATAAACTGAAAAAATCATAACAACATTATTACTTTGTAATGAGCCATCAGAGACCATAGGTCTCTTATACCAAAATACTTCGAAGTTATCCCGAACAGACACGGAGAGTTTGTTGGTGTAGTTCTGGTTCATTCAAATGATGTAATAGTAAAGGAGATTACTCACTGAATAGCAAAAACATTGAGTTGTTAACAGGCACACACCAAACAGAAGAAATCCCGACACAAACACCTTATATTTTGCTGGCTAGACACACGATGCCATGATTTTAGTTCGGCATGTGGACTGGGGTAAGACTTGTGTCAGTTTGGGTGGGCAGAGGGGAAGAGGTGGGAAGTGAGAGGGAGGACTGGGTTGGATAGTTAACAGCTAAGAGAGAGTCAGCAGGTGTGCTGGCTAGGAAAGCAGAAGGGGCAGTTGGAAGGTGCATTGTTTAGGCATGTGATATACAAACACCAGAGCCAGTGAGGTGCAGCATACAATGGAATGACATGGTGCATGGTGACATAGACTGAGACGAACTGATGAGACAGATGAAGGGGAAAAATGTTGAATAAAGTATGTGGGGACAGAGGATTAGCACAGATTAAGACCAGATGGATTACGGGAGCAGAGGAAGTTATAAGAATAATTCCCATCAACATAATTTAGAAAAGCTGGTGCTAGACGTAAAGTCCAGATAGCACAGGATGTGAAGCAGCTGTTGAATTATACCCAGTTTCACTCAGCTGTGAGTCGTGTTACTGGGTGGTCAACATTGTTCTTTGTCACAACCTGGTGGTGGCCATTCACTTTGGTGGACAGGTGCTTGGGTGTCATGCTGGAATAAAAACCTGTGCTGTGATTGCAGAAGAGTTGGTATATGTCATGGCTGCTTTGACAGGTGGTCTAATCGGGCAGGTCTTGCATGTGGGCCTTCCATAGTGTTGACCCCTGTGGCAAGGGGTTGGGAGTGGAGTAGTATAGTGGTCGACCAGGATGTTGTATATGTTGAGGATGATGGGATACCAATTTAGGTAGGGTGACAAGGGTCTTGGTTGGTGTGTCCCTCATTTCTGGGTATGACGAAAGACAATCAAAGCCCAGTCAAAGGTACGGCTCAGCTGCTCTAGTCCAGTTTAATATTGGGTGCTCCTTTGTAGTCGATTCTTGGTTGTGGTTGGAGGATTAGAGGTGTTGACAAGGAAAACTTGTTTGCAGACTACATTTAGGGAGATGTGTCTGCTTTTGAAAGCCCTTATGAAACCTTCAGCACAGTGAACAATGAAACTCTAGTCACTGCAGATACGCCTTCCACAAGTGGCCAGTGCTGTATGGGAGCATTTCTTGGTGTGAAAGGAGTGACAGCTGCCAAATTGCAGGTAGTTTTGGTAGTCAGCGAGTTTAATATGGCTGGTATGGATGGAGCCACCAGAAACATGGACATCAACATAAAATAATTAAAATAAAATAATAAAATAATTTCCACTCTTGGCAACCAAAATCTCCAACCAACTGCTCTAAGCCTAGCTTCTCATATCAAAAATATAAACTATATTAAAAACAAAGATTCCAAGACTTACCAAGCGGGAAAGTGCCGGCAGACAGGCACAATGAACAAAACACAGAAACACACACACAGAATTACTAGCTTTCGCAACCGATGGTTGCTTCTTCAGGAAGGAGAGGGAAAGACAAAAGGATGTGGGTTTTAAGGGAGAGGGTAAGGAGTCATTCCAATCCCGGGAGCGGAAAGACTTCCCTTAGGGGGAAAAAAAGGACAGGTGTACACTCGCACACACACACACACACACACACACACACACACACACACACACACACACACACACACACACATACATATCCATCCGCACATACACAGACACCAACATGTGCAGATGGATATGTGTGTGTGTGTGTGTGTGTGTGTGTGTGTGTGTGTGTGTGTGTGTGTGTGTGTGTGTGTGCGCGCGTGCAAGTGTACACCTGTCCTTTTTTTCCCCCTAAGGGAAGTCTTTCCGCTCCCGGGATTGGAATGACTCCTTACCCTCTCCCTTAAAACCCACATCCTTTCGTCTTTCCCTCTCCTTCCTGAAGAAGCAACCATCGGTTGCGAAAGCTAGTAATTCTGTGTGTGTGTTTGCGTGTTTTGTTCATTGTGCCTGTCTGCCGGCGCTTTCCCGCTTGGTAAGTCTTGGCATCTTTGTTTTTAATATATTTTTCCCATGTGGAAGTTTCTTTCTATTTTATTTACAAAAATATAAACTGTTTTCTTCATTGACTCTCAAACATCTCCACCCCTTTCCCATTGGGATCCATATTCGTCACTGTTGATTCCACCTCCCTATCCACCAACATCCATCACACCCATTGTCTTGCCGCTATCAAACACTTTATCTCCCAACATTCTTCCAACTCCAAACACACTATCTCATTGTTCATAGACATTAGCAACTATATCCTCACACACAACTTATTAAAAACTCCACAGCACAGTCAAGGACACCCATGTGGCAGTCTCCTATGCCAACCTGTTTATTGACCATCTATAAGAAACCCTCCTAGCCTCCCAAACCCATGGTTGAAGTTCACTAACATCTTTATAATCTGGACTCAAGGACCAAGGCACCATATCCCTGTTCATTCACAATCTGAACACATTTATTTCCCATCTGCTTCACATGGACCTCTTCAACCCAACAAGCCACTCTCTTAGGCATTGACCTTTCTGATGGATCTACATCAACATTTCTGTTTATTAAGACCACTAACAACCAACAGCACCTTCATTCTGATGACTGTCACCCCTTTCGCACCAAAAAATCACTCCCATACAGCCTTGGTCCTTGAGTCCAGATTATAAAGACATTAGTGACAAGAATTCCCTTTCCCATTCGGCTGAAAGTGTCACACAGGCCTTCACAGACAGGCACTCCCTCCCTCCCCCCCTACCTAGTCACCTAGTCTACCCTATCCTTTGCTATGCAAATGTTACATGGATCTCTGCCCCTCCTACATAACATATGTCCCTCCAGATCCTCAAACAACATGCTCTCGGCCTCACTTTCTGCATCCACTTACGCCACCCTCCTCCATGAGGATCCTTTACCAACTCATCAAATTCTCGCCTCTCTTCACATTGAACCCCTGTGAATAACCTACACCATCAATAAATTCAACTCCGACCAAAGGATCAACCCCCTCATCACACGCTATCACCCAGATGCAGCAGCTGAACCACGTTCTTCACCAGGGCTTTGTTTTTCAGTCAACATGCCCAGACGAGGGGAACACACTACCCAAGATCCTTCTGACCCTTTCTAAAGCGTTATTCTGCTGTCCACTTGATTCAGCATCCTGGTGCATCTCTATGATAGCCCACACTGCAAATTCCTTGTCACATGGGCCATATCCTTGTGGAAGAACTTGGCACAAGACGTGCATAATTCACCCACCCAGCACTTTTTACTCCAATCGTGTCATAGGCCTATCCTACCCCATAAGGGGCATGGTGACATGAAAACAGCTAAGTCACATGTCACCTCTGCTGCAAGCAACAACCGCTTTTTATGTAGACATTACAACCAACCACCTGCCCACCAGAATAAATGGCCACCACCAGACCAGGGCCAAGAAAAAAGTTTACCATTCCGTGGCACAACTTGCTGCTGGGCACAACATGTACAAGCTCAATGGCTGGATCCTTCCCCCAGCAACAGCTTTTCTGAGCCACGTAGATGGGAGTTATCCTTACAACACATCCTCCGCTCCCACCAGCCAAACTGCACTGTGTTTGTTGCCCGCATAAAGTCTCAGTGTGTGTGTGTGTGTGTGTGTGTGTGTGTGTGTGTGTGTGTGTGTGTTCTCTAGCTTGTCAAATGATTTCTTCCAAAAGCTGGCAAAATTTTAATTCCGTTTTGTATGTTCTTATCAACAACTCAATGCTTCTGCCATTCTTAGTGGTTTTCTTCACTCTTAGATTATTTAGATATCCATTTTTTTTGTGTATACCAATCAACTCGCGGTAGTCTAGGCATCTTTTTTAATAAGCTAACTGTTCTACACAGATTCTCAACTCCCCAAAATATGATAACTTTATTTGGAAACATAAACACAAATATTATAGATGAAATCAGTAGCAGCCTCACGAATGGCTTTCTTAGTTTTCAGTGTTGGCAAACAGTGCACATGAGTAACAAAAAATTTATCATCACTAATTGATCACGTGATCACTAATACAGACAAAAGGCATTGTGATAAATCTGTAAATGATATTGCACTCTCAGATTATTTTTCTCTAAAAGTTATAATAAAATCTGGTTTGGAAAAGCCCATTAAACTGCAGAACAACAAAGAACATTCCTACAAATTTTCAAAGATACTTATTGTTAAAGAAAAGCTGGAAGGAAGCTTGTGCAGGAAACAATGCAGAGGCAATGTTTTCCAAGTTCTCTACAGGATTTAAACAGAATTTTGAGGATTCATGTCCAAAACTATCCATATCAGTGGAAATGTCCAATAAAAATTCGTAAGTGTATAAATTTAAATTTTTGCTCTCAACATGTATTATATTACACATGCAGGTAATGTCAGTAAATCTACAATATGCTATTTCTACATAAGATATACACTCCACATAACATAGAGAGGAAAAATTCTATACTATATCTGCACATCACATTTATCACTGTATTTGAGGGACGGGACGGCAGGTACATCTGCGTGCCGATACACGTACTTGGACCACATACGTACACGTACATCCACGTGGCAAGTGAAAAAAATTAATAAGAATAACAACAGATACACAACTGTCTTAACTCCGAATCGGAACGAGACGTCTTTCCTCAATACACTACAGCGTCGAGGCGATACGTCGGGAACGTGCCTCACGGACTACGTGCTCCATTCTGCATCGCCCGGAGCCGGGCAGTGGCGTACACGTACGTGACACTACGGCTGCCGTACACCTCCCCCCATGAACCATGGGCCTTGTCGTTGGTGGGGAGGCTTGCGTGCCTCAGCGATATAGATAGCCGTACCGTAGGTACAACCAAAACGGAGGGATATCTGTTGAGAGGTCAGACAAACGTATGGTTCCTGAAGAGGGGCAGCAGCCTCTTCAGTAGTTGCAAGGGCAACAGTCTGGATGACTGACTGATCGGACCTTGTAACAATAACCAAAATGGCCTTGCTGTGCTGGTACTGCGAACGGCTGAAAGCAAGGGGAAACTACTGCCATCATTTTTCCAGAGGGCATGCAGCTTTACTGATGATGGCGTCATCTTGGGTAAAATATTCCAGAGGTAAAATAGTCGCCCATTCGGATCTCCGGGCGGGGACTACTCAAGAGGATGTCATTATCAGGAGAAAGAAAACTAGCGTTCTGCGGATCGGAGCGTGGAATATCAAATCCCTTAATCGGGCAGGTAGGTTAGAAAATTTAAAAAGGGAAATGGATAGGTTACAGTTAGATATAGTGGGAAGTAGTGAAGTTCGGTGGTAGGAGGAACAAGACTTCTGGTCAGGTGACTACAGGGTTATAAACACAAAATCAAATAGGGGTAATGCAGGAGAAGGTTTAATAATGAATAGGAAAATAGGAATGCGGGTAAGCTACTACAAACAGCATAGTGAATGCATTATTGTGGCCAAGATAGATACGAAGCCCACACCTACTACAGTAGTACAAGTTTATATGCCAACTAGCTCTGCAGATGACGAAGAAATTGAAGAAATGTATGATGAAATAAAAGAAATTATTCATATAGTGAAGGGAGACGAAAATTTAATAGTCATGGGTGACTGGAATTCGAGTGTAGGAAAAGGGAGAGAAAGAAAAGTTGCAGGTGAATATGGATTGGGGCTAAGAAATGAAAGAGGAAGCCACCTGGTAGAATTTTGCACAGAGCACAACTTAATCACAGCAACACTTGGTTTCAGAATCATGAAAGGAGGTTGTATACATGGAAGAACCCTGGAGATACTAAAAGGTATCAGATAGATTACATAATGGTAAGACAGAGATTTAGGAACCAGGTTTTAAATTGTAAGACATTTCCAGGGGCAGATGTGGACTCTGACCACAATGTATTGGTTATGAACTGTAGATTAAAACTGAAGAAACTGCAAAAAGGTGGGAATTTAAGGAGATGGGACCTGGATAAACTGAAAGAACCAGAGGTTGTACAGAGTTTCAGAGAGAGCATAAGGGAACAATTGACAGGAATAGGGGAAAGAAATACAGTAGAAGAAGAATGGGTAGCTCTGAGGGATGAAGCAGTGAAGGCAGCAGAGGATCAAGTAGGTAAAAAGACGAGGGCTAGTAGAAATCCTTGGGTAACAGAAGAAATATTGAATTTAATTGATGAAAGGAGAAAATATAAAAATGCAGTAAATGAAGCAGGCAAAAAGGAATACAAACGTCTCAAAAATAAGATCGACGGGAAGTGTAAAATGGCTAAGCAGGGATGGCTAGAGGACAAATGTAAGGATGTAGAGGCTTATCTCACTAGGGGTAAGATAGATACTGCCTACAGGAAAATTAAAGAGACCTTTGGAGAAAAGAGAACCACTTGTATGAATATCAAGAGCTCAGATGGAAACCCAGTTCTAAGCAAAGAAGGGAAAGCATAAAGGTGGAAGGAGTATATAGAGGGTCTATACAAGGGCGATGTACTTCAGGACAATACTATGGAAATGGAAGAGGATGTAGATGTAGATGAAGATGCAATGGGAGATACGATACTGCGTGAAGAGTTTGACAGAGCACTCAAAGACCTGAGTCGAAACAAGGCCCCCGGAGTAGACAACAATCCATTGGAACTAGTCACGGCCTTGGGAGAGCCAGTCCTCACAAAACTCTACAATCTGGTGAGCAAAATGTATGAAACAGGCGAAATACCCTCAGACTTCAAGAAGAATATAATAATTCCAGTCCCAAAGAAAGCAGGTGTTGACAGATGTGAAAATTACCGAACAATCAGTTTAATAAGCCACAGCAGCAAAATACTAACTCGAATTCTTTACAGACGAATGGAAAAACTAGTAGAAGCCGACCTCGGGGAAGATCAGTTTGGATTCTGTAGAAATACTGGAACATGTGAGGCAATACTGACCTTACGACTTATCTTAGAAGAAAGATTAAGGAAAGGCAAACCTACGTTTCTAGCATTTGTAGACTTGGAGAAAGCTTTTGACAATGTTGACTGGAATACCCTCTTTCAAATTCTAAAGGTGGCAGGGGTAAAATACAGGGAGCGAAAGGCTATTTACAATTTGTACAGAAAGCAGATGGCTGTTATAAGAGTCGAGGGACATGAAAGGGAAGCAGTGGTTGGGAAGGGAGTAAGACAGGGTTGTAGCCTCTCCCCGATGTTATTCAATCTGTATATTGAGCAAGCAGTAAAGGAAACAAAAGAAAAATTCGGAGTAGGTATTAAAATCAATGGAAAAGAAATAAAAACTTTGAGGTTCGCCGATGACATTGTAATTCTGTCAGAGACAGCAAAGGACTTGGAAGAGCAGTTGAACGGAATGGACAGTGTCTTGAAAGGAGGATATAAGATGAACATCAACAAAAGCAAAACGAGGATAATGGAATGTAGTCGAATTAAGTCGGGTGATGCTGAGGGAATAAGATTAGGAAATGAGACACTTAAAGTAGTAAAGGAGTTTTGCTATTTGGCGAGCAAAATAACTGATGATGGTCGAAGTAGAGAGGATATAAAATGTAGACTGGCAATTGCAAGGAAAGTGTTTCTGAAGAAGAGAAATTTGTTAACATTGAGTATAGATTTAAGTGTCAGGAAGTCATTTCTGAAAGTATTTGTATGGAGTGTGCCATGTATGGAAGTGAAACATGGACGATAAATAGTTTGGACAAGAAGAGAATAGAAGCTTTCGATATGTGGTGCTACAGAAGAATCCTGAAGATTAGATGGGTAGATCATGTAACTAATGAGGAAGTATTGAATAGGATTGGGGAGAAGAGAAGTTTGTGGCACAACTTGACCAGAGGAAGGGATCGGTCGGTAGGACATGTTCTGAGGCATCAAGGGATCACCAATTTAGTATTGGAGGGCAGCGTGGAGGGTTAAAATCGTAGAGGGAGACCAAGAAATGAATACACTAAGCAGGTTCAGAAGGATGTAGGTTGCAGTGGGTACTGGGAGATGAAGAAGCTTGCACAGGATAGAGTAGCATGGAGAGCTGCATCAAACCAGTCTCAGGACTGAAGACAACAACAACAACAACAACAACAACAACATTGAGGGAGTTTACCATCACATTTCTATATCAAATTCATTTGTGTTCCATATTATATGGGCATTTCAGTATATGCTCCTTTTTATACTTACTTCCACACAATTTCAGCTCCTTTAACAGTAATGTATTATGAACTGCTGCCTTGCTGTTTGGGCTATTTGCTGTCAAAGTCAATCATTTGCTGTGTCTTGTATTTTAATTATGAATTCCATTTACGTATTTACTGTCTTTTTCACTCGTTATTTATAATATGTGGACAACATAAATAGCGAGAATATTATGACTAGTAAAAATGATTTTGCATGATACTGGCTTTACTTTCCCCATAATTCTTACTGCTTTCTTTCTTAGTATAAAGACCCTTCTTCCACTGATCTGGTAGCTGCCGCCACACGTGCAACTGCAAAAGTAAGTAGTACACTAAACCAAATAAAACAATTCTTAATGCTTTAGCATTTATATGCAGTGCTATTCTCCTTAGTACACAAAACTAAATCTACGCATCTTTCCAAAGGCTTACATGTAGAAAAGCCACTTGTCAGAATATCTTGACTCCAGTCAGTCAATTTACTTTTGCCACTTGGTTTAAAAGAATGAGATTGGTTTTGCTGCATTTAACGTTCTAGTTTTCATCCTGAAAATGAGTGTTTGTCTTTTCAATTAACCTTTGTATCTTTGTACTTATGCTTACTGCACTCTGTGTCTAACAGGTATGATAATAAGGCAATAAAAACTTCCTGGCAGATTAAAACTGTGTGCCGGACCAAGACTCGAACTCGGGACCTTTGCCTTTTGGGGGCAAGTGCTCTACCAACTGAGCTACCCAAGCACGACTCACACCCCATCCTCACAGCTTTACTTCTGCCAGTACCTCGTCTCCTACCTTCAAAACTTTACAGAAGCTCTTCTGCAAACCTTGCAGAACTAGCACTCCTGAAAGAAAAGATATTGCGGAGACATGGCTTAACCACAGCCTGGGGGATGTTTCCAGAATGAGATTCTGACTCGGCAGCAGAGTGTGCGCTGATATGAAACTTCCTGGCAGATTAAAACTGTGTGCCGGACCGAGACTCGAACTCGGGACCTTGCAGAACACTTGCCCGCAAAAGGCAAAGGTCCCGAGTTCGAGTCTCGGTCCGGCACACAGTTTTAATCTGCCAGGAAGTTTCATATCAGCGCACACTCCACAGCAGAGTGAAAATCTCATTCTGGAATAAGGTAACAGTTAGCAGGACTACTGGAAATCATTCACCTAGCATATAAATGGGAAAATGCTCACAATGGATCCTTGTGATGCACCAAACTTTACATTTCTTATCTTTTATCTTCCATGTCCAATTCCATCTCCAATACAATAACTAACTTCTGTACACTGTTGTTAATATTTTACATATGACTCTATTACAATCATCTGTCTCCTGCTGACACCACTGTTTAAAAATATTGTTAACAGCACAGTGTGATTAACACTAATGTAGCAAGTTCTGAAAACATCTTCCATTTGTTAACCCCATCAGCTCTACATACTGGTTCTCAAGTTCCTTGTCTCAATTTTGTCTTGGCACGAATGTTGTTGCCAGACAATATTTCCTTATGCACATACTTTTTTGTTTTCAATAAACTCACAGCTGCATTCTATGATAAAATTCTGTTCAAAATGGAGTGGAGATGTGTCTACTTACAATATATGCTGAGGAAATATTTTCATAATTTGTCATCATATGAACTATCGAGCTGTTGTATGCACCAGCTGGTACACAATGGCAGTATTTAGGTCCTCTCACACCCTCAAATATCAAATTCCCCAAAAAAGAGCCAAAGAGAGCTAAAAGTTCTAGACTTACATCATCATTACAGAAAAAAATCTACAGTGGGAAAGTGTTTGCTGCATATTTTCATTTTGCCCTTTTGAAAGAATTTCATCTGCTCCAGTTTCCTCTAGGTTACATGTAATTCTGTACCACATATAGTAAATATATCCATCACATTGAAGTGACAAGTTCTCCTGTACACTCACTACTGCATGTTTATATGTCAGTTTCAATTGATAGACTCTTAATTATATGTTTTTGTCCACAGAAACAGATTTTTGACCATAGAAACAAATTATGTACCTAATTGGTACCTAAGTCTCATCAACTTCCTTGATTATTGAGCATGGCAGTCCTTCCATTACTTTTACCTTTTTCGTCTTCTGCATTTTCTCCGCCTCTTCTACAGTTCTTATCACCCATAACAATTACATAAATTTGTGTTAATGATCAAAATATTCCTTGCTGCATGCACAGCTTTGCTTCATTTTCCACTCTGGTATCAATTCCCCAAATCTCATTTTTGTTTATTTATGGATTCTTTCGTTACTTCTTGGTAGAACACTTCCATATTTAAGGATTAATAATAAGTACACTGTTTCTGTTCTACTCATTTTTATTTATTTCAAACTACTTCTCAGCTTATTAGGCAATCTTCAGGAAACCACTAACTAGCATCTGCATAGGACACTGGTTCTTAGGTGACCAAGCATTAGAGGCAAAGATATAATCACTTGCATGGCTTGTTGTGCAACAAACTTGTTTCTAATTTTTGTAATTACTCTTTACACAACGGACAATGCTAAGCATAATAGATAATTAAATTACACAGTATTACAGGTGAAATGCATCTTTTTTCTGAGACACTGTTGAAATGAGTACTTTCCATCTGTGTTGTGCAACAAACATTGTTTTGCATCTTTGTAAACTAAACTCTAGGCAATGGACAGTAGTACACACAATAATTAGAATACATAATTGTTACAGGACATATGGTTATGAGGCCACAACTGAGCACTAGCAACTTATATTGAGACAAATGTGTTTTACATTATAAATAACATTTTTAAGCAATGGGCAATATTGAACACAGAGTACATGGTTAAAATATATAGTATTAAAGTATTACAAGTTATATTGTTGACGTTTTTGGGGTAAAGAACATGAAAGCCTGTTGTGGTTTAGTTCCATGTAGCAGTATATGTCATTGTGACTGTTTGTGGGTATGTGGCTGGTTAATAGGAACATGCCACATACCCAAAAACTGCCATTATGACACATACTGCTACACTGAATTAAACTACAATGGGCTTCTACACTACTCTGCCATTCAGACTTAAGTGCCTGGCAGAGGGTTCATCAAACCCTTTTCATACTACTTCTCTACCATTCCACTCTCAAATGGCGTGTGGTAAAAAGGAACACCTAAATCTTTCTGTTTGAGCTCTGATTTCTCTTATTTTATTATGATGATCAGTTCTCCCTACATAGATGGGTGTTAACAAAATATTTTCGCATTTGGAAGAGAAAGTTGGTGATTGCAATTTCGTAAATAGATCTCGCCGCAAAGAAAACCGCCTTTGTTTCAGTGGCTGCCACCCCAACTCACGTATCATCTCAGTGACACTCTCATCCCTATTGCGTGAGAACACAAAACGACCTGCCCTTCTTTGCACTTTTTCGAAGTCCTCCGTCAATCCTACCTGGTAAGGATCACACACCACACAGCAATAGAGGACGGACAAGTATAAAGTAGGCTGTCTCTTTAGTGGGTTTGTCACATCTTCTAATTATTCTGTCAACAAAGCCCTGTCTTTGTTTCGCCTTCCCCACAATATTATCTATGTGGTCTTTCCAATTTAAGTTGCTCATAATAGTAATTCCTAGGTATTTAGTCAAATTGACAGCTCTTAGATTTGTGCGATTTACCTTATACCCAAAATTTATCTGATTTCTTTAACTACCCTTCTGGATGACCTCGCACTTTTCTTTGTTTAGTGTCAATTGCCACTTTCGCACCATACAGAAATTCTCTCCAGATCATTTTGTAATTGGAATTGATTGTCTAACGATTTTACTAGATGGTAAATTACAGTGTCATCTGAAAAGGGGGCTGGTCAGATTTTCACCTAGATCATTTACTTAAATCGGGAACAGCAGAGGGCCTATGACACTAAATTGCGGAATGCCAGATATCACTTCCGTTCTACTCGATTATTTACCATCTATCACTATGAATTGTGGCCTCTCTGAGAGGAAATCATGAATCCAGTCACACAACTGAGACGATACTCCATATGCACGCAATTTTATTAATAGTCGCTTGTGAGGAACAGTATCAAAAGCCTTCTGGAAATCTAGGAATATGGGATAAATCTGAGATCCCTTGTCAACAGCACTCATTACTTCATGGGAATAAGGAGCCCTGCTTTCTTGTCTCTCTCTCTCTTCTTATTCAAAAATACACAAGAATGATATTTTCTGAATGCGTGTTGTATGTACCAATAAGTTGTTTTCTCCAAGGAGATTCATAATGTTCGAGTACAGTATATGCTCCAAGATCCTACTGCAAATTGAGGTCAGTGATAGGGGTCTGTAATTCAATGGGTTACTCCTATTTCCTTTCTTGAATATTGGTGTGACCTGTGCTACTTTCTAGTCTCTAGGAACAGACCTTTTGTCAAGTGAGCGGTTGTATATGATTGCTAAGAAAGGTGCTATTGTGTCTGCATACTCTGAAAGGAACCTGATCGGTATACAATCTGGACTGGAGGACTTGCCTTTCTTAAGTGATTTGAGTTGTTTTGCAACACCTAACACATCTACTTTCTTATTCTTTAAACCACACACTTCAACAACATAACTTGCAATACTTAAATACTATACATTTTAACATTTTATTATGTTCAATATTGTGTAGTGCCCCCAGTATTTTACGAAAGTCTGGAGACACTTGTGTTCCAGCCATTTCGAACACGCGTTATTTTAAAGCAGGGCGTAAAGATGAGCATGGGATACTGCACCCATTTATTGTTTGTGCAGGCAAAAGTGGAAGGGACATAGTTCGTCAGCATTGGCAAGTGTTCAGCGCGACCTGCGAAGAATAAACACATACGGCCCAGAAGCTCCGTGGCTGGCTGCAAAGAGTAATGTAGCTTTGTATTGTTGAAAAACAAATGGAGTGACTCAAGATAGTGACTGTTTTAGTAGGCGTTGAACTGCTGTTGAGAGTACGTGGACTAAACGTGGATAATCAGCCATAGTAAAAGCTTATGTATTAATTGTGTTCAAAAACTGATCTTGGGTGCCAGGTAATGTATGGGCTTACATCATTAAGTTTTTTTTTTGTGTACAAAGTGGAAATAAATATGTTCTGATGCATTGAATGATATTCCATGAGTAGCGTATTTTTGAATAAGGAGAGAGAAAGAGAGAGAGAGAGAGAGAGAGAGAGAGAGAGAGAGAGAGAGAGAGAGAGAGAGAGAGTGAAATTTCCCCTTCATAGCAGTGAAATCTTTGGAGAAGCGTCCGGTGCTAGCAGAAGACATCGGCGCTGCAGAACCAGCATTCTTCAACAAGTAAGTCCACAAAAACGCTTAAGCTGTATAGAGGAAACTTAACATTACACTGGGTCACCACAATTACCCACTGCATTAAAATATTATTTACAATGTAAAACATTTTGTTTCTCAATATAAGTTGCTAGTGCACAGTTGTGGCATCATAACAATATGTCCTGTAACAATTATGCATTCTAATTACTGTGTGGACTACTGTCCATTGCCTAGAGTTTAGTTTACAGAGGGGCAAAAAAATGTTTGTTGTACAACATAAATGGAAAGTACCTCAGAAGCAAATCCATTTAACCTGTAATATTGTGTAGTACAATTATTTATTGTGCTTAACATTGTCAATAGTGTAAAATGTAATTTCAACACTAAAAAACAAGTTTGGTGCACAACACTCCATGCAAGTGATTTTATCTTCACCTACAATGTTTGGTTACTTAAGAACCAGTGTCTCTTGCAGACAACTAGTTCAAAATAAACAAAAATCAGTACAACGAAAGCAGTGTACTTATTATTAAACCTCAAATATTTTTTATTTGAGATAGATCAAGATCAAAATCAAAATCAGTAGTCTGTGCATGAGGTATCATGCTGCTTTGAATAGAAATGTATCTTCAGCAGAGTGCCAACTTTGACAGATGTATTTCTTCAAATTTCTGGTGCTTTAACGTGTTTCTTTTGGTATAAAGTTTTGATAATAGCTACACTTTTTAAAGCAATGTTTTATAACTTACCCAAGAGGGCTGAAGGAGCTTGCAGACGTTCGAGCAGAGGAAGGCAGCACTGGACTGCCTCGACAGGACGCAATTCCCGAGACAGATCCCAGGCCACCAGTGACATTTGCCACACTAAGAGAAGCAGCAGTAGTAACAGGAGCCGAAATACGTGTGGCTCCAATAGAGAGACGGTTGCTATTGGATATAACACTTGCATTTCCCATAAATGTGGATGCATTTGAGTGGTTCAATGTAGTATTGGACTGATCAGGATAGAAGAAGCGACATTCCTAGTCAATAAACAAAAATTAAAAATAAAAAACAGGCTAAACAACTAACCTGCTAAAAGAACACTCTTATGGCTAATATTGCACTTTATAATATTTCATTTCATACTTCTATTAAAATGAGAGACCAATATGGCCTTGCTTATCAGCAACTATTGTGATTTTAATATGACGGAGTTCACTAATTCATACTGCAAAAACTGCTATATCTACACAGTGTGACAGTAAATATGGTAGGAAAGTCCTTGGTTAAATATAAATTATGGAAGGAGTGAAGGTTCCAATTCAGCATGTCCTGAAGTGAGAATGTTGTTTTGCTTCCTGATGAATCCTTCTTCAGAACTAACAGAATAAACATACAAACATATGCACCTGGACGGGTACAATGTCTTGGGCAACTGCTTTGTGCTGGCACTGAAGCTCAACTGGGTGACAGGTTAAAGGATTGTGAGGAAGGGTGCCTGGTATCAGAGAGGGAAAGGCAGTAAGAGCACTGGATAGAAATATGGTGTCTGTGAAGTCATTCTGGCACAGACAGGGGGCCTTGCACGCAGTGCACAATGATGTGGAGGAATGGATTCAGAGTGGCAGATAGTGACAGGATGAGAGAAACACAAGAGAGAAGGTTGAGAGTGCAGAATGAGAAAAGCGAGGGTCACAGGGCAGGGCTAGAAGTGGATGTGAGTTGGGATAGCAAAGTCTGAGGCCATGGGGCTGCTTCATAACCTGCAACATATTCTCCAATCCCATAATCAGCACCAGAGTAACTTTCCAAATGATTCACAAACGTTTACATTCATAACTTCACATTTTTCTATGGAAGAAATTATTCTGTTTCTCTTACATACAAACAAAAATTTTCACAGCATGCAGAGGTGGAAACATTTACTTGAGTTTCCATGAAGTTTCGGGATTAACCTCTGTTCAAGTTTGGTAAAATACCAATATAGCCATTTTGTCTCCTTAAATATGCTTTTGTGTCGGTGAATCTTTAAACTGCAAGAAGCCACACAAAACATAATCCATGTCATGTCATCTACCAATGAAGCAGATCTCTATGATGTAGTGTATAAGGTAAAGCTGCTCCTCAACCAAATAAAATGTAAGGATCTTGCATATAATGTAACAGTTTTTGCAGAATACAAAACCATTTTTTTTTTAATTACAGAATAAAAGATATGAAATGGATACAAAAAAAAAAAACCTCGTCAACCTCTGACAAAGGACCTAGACCAAAAATTAATGAGGGTGAAATAAATCATTCATAAAAAAAGGTGTAGCTGATTCTAGCTTTTTTTTAGCGTTATATCTTTAACTTAACCTATACACTAAAATTACTGAATAATTACCTCTGATTGCACCTTTCTTATTTTCCACACACTGTGAAGTCCACAATTTGAGTCATATGTCATACATACAGATGGTTCCTCACTGACAAATACAATTTTCTGGCAGGGATCACATATATTTGAGAGTGTCACTGCAAGGGAAAAAAAGCATCAAACTTATTATATTTGCACTGATGTTAATTATGGTTCAGGAGTAAAGGAGACCACTCACCAAATAGCAGAAGCATTGAGTCATGGACAGGTGCACAGAAAGGAAAATAGAAATGCTGTTAGCTTTCACACGACACACACACACACACACACACACACACACACACACACACACACACACACACACCTGGAGGGAATGAAGGATGTTTTGCACAGATAACTACACAGTTCAGAAATGCTCGAGTTGGAGGGAAAGATCCAGATGGCATGGGTTGCAAAACAGCCACTGAACTCCAGCATGTCGTACTCAGCATCATGTTGCACCACCGTGTGGTCAACTTAGTTTTGGACATTGTTGGACAATGGCCATTCATTCTGGTTGACAGCTGGTTGGCAGTCATTCCCACAGAAAATGTTGTGTAGTAACTCTAGCAGAGCTGGCACAAGACTTGGTTGCTTTCACAAGTGACCCTGTCTCTGATGGAATGGGGTAAGCTTCTGACAGGACTGGAGTGATATATGCTGGATCAGTGAATTGGGTAAGTCTTGTACATGGATAATTTACAGGGATATGACACCTATGGCATGGGGGAGAGCTATAGGGGTAGACTAGGATGTGGTATAGGTTAGGCTGGCAACAGAATACCATTTTCGAGTCTTTAGTAGGATGTGTCTCATTTTCGGGATGACAGATAATAAAAGCCTTAGCGAAGGATAAGGAGTGTTTGAAGATAAGGCATGGGAACTCCATTTGCAGACTAGGTTTGGAGCTTAGTGCCTGACTGTGAAAGCCTTAGTGAGACTTCCAGCGTACTGGGCACGGGAATTCTCGTCACTACAGGTTCACCGTCCACAGGTGGCCAGACAGTTTGGGAGCAACTTTTTAGTGTGTTTAACAGCTGTCGAAATGTAGGTGCTGTTGGCGGTTAATAGGTTTAACATGGACAAAGGTGTGGATAGTGCCATCATAGAGGTGGAGGTCAATGTCCAGGAAGATGGTTCATCATGTTGAAGAGGATACGAAGAAGCTAATGGGAGAGTGGTTGCTGAGGTGTGGATTAATGAGGATAGAGTGTCTTGGTCCTGGATCCAGATTATGAAGAAATCACCAATGAACCTGAACCAGACAAGGGGTTTTGGGTTCTGGAAGGCTATGAAGGCTTCCTCTAGGTTCCCCATAAACAAGCTGACATAGGAGGGTACCATGCAGGTGCTTAAGGATGTGTATTGGATTTGTTTATATACCTTTCTCTCAAAGGAGAAATAGTTTGTGTTAGGATGTATTTGGCACAGTGTATGTGGAATGAGGTAGTGGGCGTGGAGTCAAAAGGACATGTGTGGAGGTAGTGTTCCAATAGAAGCAAGGGCATGTACATTAATGATGTTAGTGTGAAGGGAGGTGGCATCAACAAGGACAAGTAGGGACTCAGGTGGTAACAGGGCGAGGATACTCTAGAGTCGGTTGAGAAAGTGATTGTTATCTATGATGCAAGAGGCTAGACTTAGCACAATTGGTTGGAGCTGTAGATCAACAAGAAAGGACAGTGGAGACAATAAGCAGCCACAATGGGGCATTCAGGATTGATGAGTTAATGAATTGTGGGAAGCACATAGAAAGTGAATGTACAGTGGGGTCATTGGGGTGAGAAGGGAGATCGACTTTAGGAAATAGATTCTGGGGTGGGTCTAAGCATTTCGGTAGCAATTACAGGTTACGGTGGAGTTCTGGGATGGGATCACAATGGTAACACATGTAGGTGGAGGAGTCAGACTGCTGGCAGAACTCTTCTGTCGGGTAGTCACTATGATTCATCACAACACATATAAACAAATCTGCGACTTAGCCATAAGCACCTGTTTATGGGTCATCTAGAGGTAGCCTTTTTAGCCTCCCAAAACCCATTGTCTACTTGAGGTTCATTATGACATCTTCATGATCTGAACCTATGGCCAAGACATCCTATCCTCATTCCTTCACAACCTCAATACCTTTTCTCCTACCAGCTTATTCTGGTCCTCCTCAACCTAACATGCCACCTTCCTGGTTGTTAACCTCCATTCTCTCTGATGGCTCATCTGTAACTCTGTCCATATTAAACCCACTAACCATCAACAATATCAGCATTCTCAGCTGCCACCCCTACACCAAAAAATCACTCCCATACAGTTTGGTCACTTGTGGATAGTGGATCTGCAGTTTCCCTTTCCCGGTAAGCTAAAGGTCTCACAAAAGCATCACAGGCAGGCACTGTGCCCCAAACTTTGTCTGCAAACATTTCCCATACCACATCCTCACACAGACAAATCCTCCCACCATCCCCCCCCCCCCCCCCTGAATCATTGCAAAGTAGTGACCCCCTCATCACCCAGTACCACTATGAACTTGGGCAATTGAACCATATCTTTTGCCATGACTGATCATCTCTCATCATGACCAGAAATGACAAATACCCTACCCAAGATCCTTCTGACATATCTTACAGGTCGTATTCCACAGCCCACCCAATCTACACAAAATCCTGGTCCATTCCTATACTACTCCTTCTCCCTTGTCTTAAGGATTATATCCCTGTAGAATACCTAATGCCAGAGCTACTCAATACACTGACCCAGTGCATCTCCAGTTCTGTAACAGGCTCGCCACTTGTGAAACCAGGCATATCATATACCAACTCTGCTGCAGTTACTGCACAGCATCTTACGAGGGCATGACTACCAACCAGTTGTTCACCAGAATGAATGGCCACCACCCCAAACTGTGGCCAAGAAGAAAATTGACCACCCAGTAGGCAAACACACAGCACAGCACAAAATGCACGAGTTCAATGGCTGCTTCACAATCCATACCATCTAGTTCCTTCCCTCCACCTCAAACTTCTCTGAACTAAATAGATGGGAATTATATTTACAATACATCCTCTTCTCCTGTATTCTTCCCAGCCTCAATCTCTGTGAAGCCACTGCCCCCATACCCTCTACCCACCAGTTTACCATTCCTCTGTCCTGCCACCCCTCCCAATCATGTTCACTATACACCAAACCTCACCTGCTCTGATAACCATTTGTCACAAGCCTAACCCATGCACCTGCCAAAGCTCCCGCCAAAACTTCCTAACTTGCATACCTGCTCACTCCTTCCAAGCCACTAGCTACTTGTGTCCAAACCCCTTGTCCTGCTTACCACTCTTTCTCCCTCTATACATTCCACCTGATGCAACCCCAATCCCCAAAGCACCCTGTCGAAATGCAATACTGGCTTTATGTGTTCAGCAAGCACTGTGTGTGAGTGTGTGTGTGTGTGTTGGGGGGGGGGGGGGGGCAATTTGTATTCTAGCTTGTGAAAGTATTTATCCCAGAAGGTAGCATGGTTTTCATTCTGTTTTGCACGTCTGTCACAACTCAATGCTTCTGCTATGTGCTGAGTGGTTTCATTTACTTCTAAACCATTTACATTCTGCAATAACTTTCCTGACTGAAATTGATTATGAACATTTGTAAAACACAGACACTTTTTGTTTCAGTAAAATGAATTCCAAAATTAGAGTAAAATATAAGTTACGAAATTTCAAAATTACCAGGTTGCAACAAAAACACACAAACAAAAATTAACACAAACACTAGCTTTCCTAACCGTAATGTCACGCATACAGAGCACCCAGTCGTCCACTTGACCTTGGATTGTGTTTGTTACTATCAATCTGTTCTCCTCTTTTATTCAGTGAAAGAAACAGGAAAATTAAAGAGACCTTTGAAGATAGGAGAGCCACTTGTATGAACGTCAGGGGCTCGGATGGAAGCCCAGTTCTAGGCAAAGAAGGGAAAGCAGAAAGGTGGAAGGAGTATATAGAGGGTCTATACAAGGGCGATGTACTTGAGGACAATATTATGGAAATGGAAGAGGATGTAGATGTAGATGAAGATGAAATGGGAGATACGATACTGCGTGTAGAGTTTGACAGAGCACTGAAAGACCTGAGTCAAAACAAGGCCCCTGGAGTAGACAACATTCCATTGGAACTACTGACGGCCTTGGGAGAGCCAGTCTTGACAAAACTGTACCATCTGGTGAGCAAGACGTATGAGACAGCCGAAATACCCTCAGATTTCAAGAAGAATATAATTATTCCAATCCCAAAGAAAGTAGGTGTTGACAGATGTGAAAATTACCAAACTATCAGTTTAATAAGTCACAGCTGCAAAATACTAACGCGAATTCCTTACAGACGAATGGAAAAACTAGTAGAAGCCGACCTTGGGGAAGATCAGTTTGGATTCCGAAGAAATGTTGGAACACCTGAGGCAATACTGACCTTACGACTTATCTTAGAAGCTAGATTAAGGAGGGGCAAACCTACGTTTCTAGCATTTGTAGACTTACAGAAAGCTTTTGACAATGTTGACTGGAATACCCTCTTTCAAATTATAAAGGTGGCAGGGGTAAAATACAGGGAGCAAAAGGCTATTTACAATTTGTACAGAAACCAGATGGCAGTTATAAGAGTCGAGGGGCATGAAAGGGAAGCAGTGGTTGGGAAGGGAGTGAGACAGGGTTGTAGCCTCTCCCCGATGTTATTCAATCTGTACATTGAGCAAGCAGTAAAGGAAACAAAAGAAAAATTCGGAGTAGGTACTAAAAACAATGGAGAAGAAATAAAAACTTTGAGGTTCGCCGATGACATTGTAATTCTGTCAGAGACAACAAGGACTTGGAAGACCAGTTGAACAGAATGGACAGTGTCTTGAAAGGAGGATATAAGATGAACATCAACAAAAGCAAAACGAGGATAATGGAATGTAGTCGAATTAAGTCGGGTGATGCTGAGGGAATAAGATTAGGAAATGAGACACTTAAAGTAGTAAAGGAGTTTTGCTATTTGGGGAGCAAAATAACTGATGATGGTCGAAGTAGAGAGGATATAAAATGTAGACTGGCAATGGGAAGGAAAGCTTTTCTGAAGAAGAGAAATTTGTTAACATCAAATCTAAGTGTCAGGAAGTCGTTTCTGAAAGTATTTGTATGGAGTGTAGCCATGTATGGAAATGAAACATGAACTACAAATAGTTTGGACAAGAAGAGAATAGAATCTTTCGAAATGTGGTGCTACAGAAGAATGCTGAAGATTAGATGGGTAGATCACATAACTAATGAGGAAGTATCGAATAGGATTGGGGAGAAGAGGAGCTTGTGGCACAACTTGACTAGAAGAAGGGATCGGATGGTAAGACATGTTCTGAGACATCAAGGGATCACCAGTTTAGTATTGGAGGGCAGCGTAGAGGATAAAAATCGTAGAAGGAGACCAAGAGATGACTACACTAAGCAGATTCAGAAGGATGTGGGTTGCAGTGGGTACTGGGAGATGAAGAAGCTTTGCACAGGATAGAGTAGCATGGAGAGCTGCATCAAACCAGTCTCAGGACTGAAGACCACAACAACAACAACAACAACAACATCTCCATGCGTCAGCTACAAATGTAATATGTGAAGTATATCCTCAGTAAATCCATTACAGATTAATCTACAGTGCACATTCTCCTGAACAAAAGACACAGTGGCATAGACAACCTATGTCACCAGCTAGTTTAGGACTAGCCTTAAGAACAGAACTTTTGTAAATTCTGCACTTCTCATTTTCAACTCAGACATTATTGACAAGCATATTAATAAACAGAGGGCAAGATGCTCATAGTGCAGTCAAATAATCTGCATAAAATGTGAAGGAAAGGGACCACAGACAGAAAGCTAGTATTAAAAAAAGACAAGAGAAAAATTTGTACTGCATATTTAAAATGTGATTATGAATGTCAAAATCCTGCAATAGACTATACAACCTGCCAAAATTTACTACTGAGGATTGCAGCTAAACCTGCTGAGACTATAATTCAATTTACATGTAATACCCAAACGGTCAGCAATCATTGTGACATTGTGTCTCACTTCCTGGCAGACAAAATTAAAGCCACAAGATCATTCAGGTGCAATAATTACTAATCTCCACTTATGCAGAGTAGGAATTGACGCAGGGACATCATTCAGCGCAGACAGATGGTCTCAATGCCATATACCATACAGCAGCCATCTCTTCACATACACATAAAATTACAATGACCACTGTAATTTAAAATTGAAATTATTGAACCTAACATTAATATACTGCAGCCATGCTAAGGAATGTAAGCTGCTGACCAATGAGTATTTGCAGCAAATGCAATGAGCACTTTGCAACCACCTGCGGAATAGTGAAGACACAAGACATCTGCATCATGTACACTTTGCTGATGTATATTGTACATAAAATCAAAGAAAGTAATCAAAAGATACAAGAAGTTAACTGTCAGCCTCAAAATTCATCTACTGATGCATTTAGGAAGGGTACTAGAGAGCTTTGAGAGGAATTATGATGACCTGAGGCATGCAGAATAACTGTCAGACTTTGGCACAATCAATAAAAGCTGCATGAAAATACAGAAAATTCAGAAACTGGTAAGACTAAATCATGCAAAAACAAATACTGATGTTATGGAAGTTAAAATGAAGTTGACTATCACCATCACATCCAGTGCCATGGACAAGAATAATGTCACAAACTGACAGTTCCAGTCTTTCCAACTGACAGGCAATATCCATTGTTTGCATCTGTAAAACAATTTAAAGATGAATTTCCATGTAATTGGGACAAATACAACAGAATAAGCTTCTGCATTAGCTGAGTGCAACAAGAAACACAGGCAGAGGATAGCCATAAGGAAGAAGAACGGAGTAATTATGAACCATTTGAATCAAACACAAAATTCATTCAAGAAAACGAGAATTATCAAACAAAATTGCTGGTCAGTATTTACCATGAGGCTGTGAGATATTTATCCTAACTCTCCAAACTACTTGGGAGGAATAGATTTGGAAAGTTGAAAAAGGAAGGGCACATCACTTGGATCCTGTAATGGGAGGCACCCATCCATTATGAGGACAGAGAGATGAATGTGAAAGGAGAAGCATCAGAGAAAGGAGACTGAATATAATAGATCAGTAAGCAGAGTGCCAGCTTTTGCCCAGAAATCATGACAAGGTAAGTAGTAAAGATGGATTAAGGGGAAGAGAAATGACCAGTACAATTTCGAACTAGGAAAAGGGAAGATGGAATGAGATGGGAGTGGAGAGAGGAAAGGGATAATAATGCAGACAAAAAAGTGAAATACTTAAATGAAAATAATAAATACATTGTGGTGCTGAAACTAATGGGACACCTCCTACTTTCATGTAAGATTTCCTCTTGCCTGGCACAATGCAGCAACTCAACATGGCATGGACTCAACAATTCTTTGCAAGTCGCATGCAGAAATACTGAGCCATCCACAAAAAGGAGAGGAGTGAGGAAGACAGGTGGGTGTGCTGGCAGAGGGCAGAAAATAAATAGGGTAGTAGATGAGAATGGGGAGGAGATGATAGGACAGAGGGGATGCAGGAGTGGAGAATATGTTGTAAGGCTAATTCCCATCTGTGCACCTATGTATTACAAATATGAACAACTTAAATTGAAGTGATCACACAGATACCATTGTGTGGAAGGCGAACCAATGACCGTTTTGTTGGCAGAACACTTAGAAGATGCAACAGGTCTACTAAAGAGACTGCCTACACTACACTTGTCCATCATCTTTTGGAGTAGCGCTGTGCTGTGTGTGATCAGTACCAGATAGGATTGATGAAGGACATTGAAAAAAAAAGCAAGTTGTGGTGACAATCATAAAAACAAAAGCATTTTTGAGTTGCAGCATGATCTTTTCATGAAATTTCATTCAACAACTTTCTCCTACGAGTGCAATTTTTTTTTTTTGTTGATACCTACCTATATAGGGAGAAATTATCATCACAATAAAGTAAGAGAAATCAGAACTCACGTGTAAAGATTTAAGTGTACATTTTCTCACCTATCGTTCAAGAGCAGAACAGAAGAGAAATAGTCTGAAGATATTTTAATAAACCAGCTGCCAAGAGCTTAAGAATGAACTGCAGAGTACTGCTGTCGATGTAGATGTAATGTCTCATTTATTTTTGCTTCTAATGAGTCCTTACTTTTTGCTACCCATGAGTAGTAGAAAGTATATTAAATAAAGAAGGATTTCAGTTTGTGAGAAGAAAAAGAGGTTTGCAGCAAAATTTAATGCATTTTTCATATAAATAGGTATAACTTTCACATTAAGCACAAAGAAGATGAAAGCTGGGAAAAAATGTCAATAACTTTTCTAAAAATATGAATATTTGCAATGGAAGCAATAATTTATAACAGCAAGAGTGTCCTGAGATTTTGCATTTTTACATAGTGTTTTATTCCCTCTTTCCCTTTCTTCATGTGTTTCTTAATAGTGTTGAGTTCGAGAAAGTTTTTTGCCGTAATTGTTGCGATTGTTTATAAACAAGGTACTGCATGAAAAAAAAAAAAAAAAAAAGCTACACAAATATTCTGTCAGATCTTGATAAGGATATTGGGAAGTTGAATGACAAAATATGTCTTGCGTATAATTTTGACTGACACTAGGGATTCCTACCTTCTCCTCTTTGTCACTCTTGCAACTATTTTTCTGCATCTTTATACACTGAAGAGCCAAACGAACAAGTGCACCTGCCTAATATTGTGCAGGGGCCCCACGAGCACGCAGAAGTGCCACAACAGAATGTGGCATGGTCTCGACTAATGTCTGAAGTAAGGCTGGAGGGAATTGACACCATGAATCTAGTAGAACTGTCCATAAATCCGTAGGAGTACGAGGGGCTGGAGATCCGTTCTGAACATCACGTTGCAATCTACCCCAGATATGCTCAATAATGTTCATGTCTGGGGAGTTTGGTGGCTATCAGACCTGTTTAAACTCAGACGAGTGTTTCTGGAGCCACTCTGTAGCAAATCTGCTCCTGTGGGGTGTCGCATTGTCCTGCTGTAATTGCCCAAGTCTGACGAAATGCACAACAGACAGGAATGGATACAGGTGATCAGACAGGATGCTTACATACATATAACCCGTCAGAGTCATTTCTAGACGTATCAGGGGTCCCATATCACTCCAACAGCACATGTCTCACACCATTACAGAGCCCCCACCAGCTTGGACAGTCCCCTGCTGACATGCAGGATCCATGGAGTCATGAGGTTGTCTCCATACCCGTACACTTCTGTCAGCTCGATACAAGTTGAAATGAGACTCGTCTGACCAGACAACATGTTTCCAGTCATCAACAGTCCAATGTCGAGGTTGATGAGCCCACACGAGGCATAAAGCTTTGTGTCATGCAGTCATCAAGGATACTTGAGTGGGCCTTCGGATCTGAAAGTCCATATCGATGATGTTTCATTGAATGATTCACACACTGATACTTGTGGATGGCCCAGCACTGAAACCTGAAGCAATTTGAGGAAGGGCTTCACTTCAGTCATGTTGAACGATTCTCTTCAGTTGGCACTCTTTCCAATGGCCCATTCTTCCAGAAACTTTTCCCACTCATAGTGATGTCGGAGATATTCATGGTACACTTGTGAAATGGTTGTACAGGAAAACCCCCACTTCATCGCTACCTCGGAGACGCTGTGTCCCATTGCTTGTGCGCCGACTATGACACCATGTTCAAACTCACTTAAATCTTTATAACCCTAATTCCATTCTGTTTTGAACTTGATTATGTCATGCCATACCCCAGGTACATTGTGATTGAATGTGAAATGTAGTTGTTTTTGGCATGTAACTCCATGGTTCATTTGTAAACCATAGTTGTGTTAACAGGATGACCTGCAGTCGATGTACTAAATAGTTATTTAACATATTTTTAAACTGAATGGTCAGGAGAAAGAAAAATAGGTAAGTCACTTTTTTCGAAAGTGAGTTATTGCTGCACTTCATTTCAGACTGATCATACACATCTGGTGCTATGCTAAAACTGGAGGGAGGCGGAGGGGGGAAATATCCAGAGACATTAGCATTCAAAGTTTTGCTGTGGGGCAGAAAGAACCGGTTAGTTAAATTCTTCAGGGGAAAGAAACAGGCAAGTCAGTGGGGACTCATCTGCTCATGAGAGAGCACAGTCCCCCTCCTGCCCACTAAACTGTAGTAGAGGAAAAACAAAAAGCAGATGTCTGTCTGCATGGACTCTGCAAAAAATGTATCCTTGCCAATATGGTAACCAGTAACCAGTGACATTTACTTTAAGCAGCAACTTGCGATCTTCTTGCAACAGATGAATCTGTGTTTTGTGTTTATCCTGAATGCACTCCAAAAAAGGGCACAAATGAAGTGAAGTCTTCCTTTTACACTTTGTCACTCGTACACTGGATGAGGACACTGAAAACCTATATACAGGAATGGTCAATGTTCAGGGATAGGACAGGGATGAACATTTGAAGCAAAAAAGTCTAGTAAACTTGGACTCTAAAGGCATACCTTAAGAGCTATGAGTACTTATTCAATAGAAGAGATGTGTTTCACATAGCGAAGATAAAGAAAGTAGTCATTGTTCTTAAGGTAGCCATGTTTACTGGACATATTTTTCTCCTTTTGTCTACACTATCACCTCTCAAAATATGGAATGCAAGAAGCTTGCAGCAGAAGAGATTTGTTTCACACTATGGAAAATGATCTTTCATATCATTTCCCTGAATGATGAAAGTTTCACCTGCGGCATCTTATGTATTTTGTGGTTCTGCTGGCGGTCAAAATAAAAACTTCACCATTTTCCACATCATTTGTGCTTAAGAGGGGGACAAAAATTTTGGATTAGGGAACACAAATGCACTGATGGAAACACATGATGATTTCAAGGAAATGATCACAGCATCCAGATGGGAGCCATCCTGTTTGACTGTGGTGAGTGTTAATCAAGAAATGGAAAACGCTATTTGACTCAAAGTATACTGCAAAGTGCCGTTTCAAACTCAGGCTGTTAAGATATCATCATCTGGATCCAGCAACTTCCATATGCTGAAATATCAAATGACATATTAGGGAGGAATGCAAACTGGCATAATAAAGGCACCATGCTAAATGTGACTGACGGCTGGGCTGTATGAGCTTCCCATATCAGCTAATAATCGTATTTTTAATGTGTTCTTTGAATACTTTATAAAGGTAAAATTCAATACACATCCACAAAATACGGACCAGTCCTGCAACATAACTTGGGCTGCAATGCCATGCACTGTATTAATCTCCAAATCATCAATAGCCTTGTAAATGGTGAAACAGGAACATCGTCTGTATCGCCTCATGCAGCACAGCATGGCTCAGTGGCATAAAGACTGTGCTCGAATCACTCGCAGCCTCTTGGTAAACGTAGGAGGCTGCGCGCTTGTGCAATGGCAGCTCTGTGTTGTGTAACCACAATCGAGCTATGCGGAACAGCTGAGGAAACCCAGAGGGGGCCCCAGAAAATTTCCGTGTTACGTGACAATATACTTTCGTCAGAACTGTAAAACTTATCATTTATTTGAATGGTAAAGGTTTTATACACTGGCATATAACTTGCTGACACTTTAGGAAACAAAAGGATCAATCCAAATGAAGTGGTGCAATAAAAATTAAGTTGGATGCTTGACCATTTTTAAATATTTTACCCTATAACTGAGAAGTTCAAGACAGTTTTTTTTTTTTTTTTTTTTTTTTTTTTTTTTTTTTTTTTTTTTTTTTTTTTTTTGATTTGCCTTTCATCTTTACTGAATGGCAGCCATTTTCATTTGTAAGCACGCGACGAAGTTTCAGTTTAGCAAAAATATGAATATCACTGCACTGGGTTAAGTTACAGCATTGCAATTGACATGATTGTTTTTAAAAAAGTGTCCTCTGCAACATTGTCTACTACAAAAAATACTCTAAATTCAAAATAACCAGTCAAAATGACCTCCAAAGTTTGGTATCCAAATTTAGAAAAATCTAGTTTTTAGACCCGAAAATAACAAACAAGATGTCACATTGTTGGAATATTGTGCATGGACAACAAAAGGAAAAACTGAGACACCTCAAGATATCAACATATCACCGGGAAAGCCTGAATGATTACAACAACTTAATGTAATACAGTAAAAAAGGTCATGCCTATCTGAAAGATTATAATGCAATACTTCATAATGTACTTTACAAACATGAATGGCAATGACGTTTCCCATGGACAGAACTGTTTCTATTCTGTTCCTTTGTCCAATGTATGTGTCATCTCATTCAAGTTTGAGATGCTGTAAAAACATTAGTTTCTGCAAGCCTAGATAAGTTTTGGTGTTAAGGTCCCTTAGTCTCTATTAATGGTCCAATGCAAATCTGAAATCATATAAAGATACAGAATTATAATATATCCCCGAAATTATTTAGTTTCTCCCAAGATAGTTCATAAGCGAAAGGTGAATGGCCAGACTGGAATACATAATAGGTTTGCTGGTATATGCTATCTGTCTACGCTCTTTTCCAAGCAGTGGCTGTATCACTCTACTCTAGTTGTTCTCATATCACTTTAGCAACTGATGTGTAACTGCAACACTACTCTCCTTTCCAAGTAGTATCTACCAGTAACTCCAGATTCTTTAAGGAATCAAACTCCTGTGTATAACACAGACTCAAATATTAGATTACTTTACAAATAAGTTTGTGTGTTAAATATTTGACAGTATGGGTGTAAGTGAGAAAAAGTTTAGAAAAAATCTGAAATCGTGCTTAAAGTTTGCTGGAAGTCGCTTAGTGCTCTCATTCTCAAATACTGGCTGAATGAAGTCCATGAACTTGTGCTGCCTCAAAACAAACACATAGTTTCTAACTGTAATATTTGTCTTAGTGTGTCAGACTTTTAACATAAGGCTGTGTCTTGTACTGAGTAGATTATGACAGCATTTTAGGTTTTCTTTTTAATTTAGTCAATAACTACATGAAATATTGAAAATAATTTTTGTTATCCTGCAACTGGTACTGGATTATGGGTTCCCAACAGCCTTTTTGCGCGAAAATTGTCCTGTATCACTAATGTTGTACTATAGGCACTGGAAAATGGTCTCCGACCAAATTGGTCATATATTAATATACAATTAAATATAAATTATAAATCAGCTTCACACACTGTACTGTCATTTCTTCAATACTATCATAAGAGAAAATTAACAGATAACACTTTCCCTATGAAAAGGTGACTGAATATGCCAATAACTCAAAAGTGACAGCAGACCACATGACAAATTTAAATAAAACAGAATATAAAAAAAAATATATTAAAAACAAAGATTCCAAGACTTACCAAGCGGGAAAGCGCCGGTAGATAGGCACAATAAATAAAACACACACACAGAATTTCTAGCTTTCGCAACCGGCGGTTGTTGCTTCTTTCCTGAAGAAGCAACTGCCGGTTGCGAAAGCTAGAAATTCTGTGTGTGTGTTTGTGTGTTTTATTTATTATTCCGGTAGATAGGCACAATAAATAAAACACACGAACACACACACAGAATTTTTAGCTTTCGCAACCGGCAGTTGCTTCTTCTTTCCTGAAGAAGCAACCGCCGGTTGCGAAAGCTAGAAATTGTGTGTATGTGTTTGTGTGTTTTATTTATTGCGCCTATCTACCAGCACTTTCCCGCTTGGTAAGTCTTGGAATCTTTGTTTTTAATATATTTTTCCCATGTGGAAGTTTCTTTCTATTTTATTTAGAACATAAAAAAATAGAAATGAAATAAAGGTAAAATGACTTACCATGTTTTGATACTACCGGGGTAACATCATCTAAAGGGTGTGATAATGAAAAAATTGTAGGTGGATTTTCATCAAATTCATAATCAAAATGAGGTGCTGAAACATTTGTTGCCCGTTCAAGTAGGAGGCCGTACTTGCAGGGCCATGCTGCAGACACCTGGAAAGAAATCGACAAACGTCAAGATGTTTTTCTTTTCTTTTTTTTAATTTCAGACATTTATTCTTTCCATGGAATTTGTTCGAATTTGGGCTCCTAGCAGACACTGCTGTCCATATAATCCCCTTTAACTCAGTAATCATGTACACACAGCTGAGCAGTACACAAGAACTGGCTGTGCAAGTCACTCATGAGTTGCTTCTTCCATTAATAAGTTACACCTCTAAAATTTCTCATAATGATTGCCATTTCAGATCTGGGTTACTACAGTTTCATGCTACCAAGATTCCTGTTCAATATTTCAGAATAGTTCTTTTTAAAATTATTTATTTTTAAATGATACAGAGACTTATTTTCTGCTTATTTATTTATTTATTTGTTCATCCAAGGATCATCTCACAATGGTATATCAATTGTTACTGTAATACAATGAAAATTAATGGCTCACAATATACACATACACAGAATACGTAAGTATGGTTTATAAGGATATGACAGGGGGTCAGTTTTACATACCATATAGTATTTTCTGTATTTAAAATCAGTTATTAACTACAGCATAGACACAGCTTTTTTTAAGCCTTGGCATACTGTTTTTATGCAGAAAATAGCCAACATATGAAAAAATTTTAAAGAGCTACTATAACTAACTACAAAGTCAATTATGTAGGCAGCAGTAACCCAGAAACAGTTCCATAAATCACCAACAATATTACACATGTCTTGCTAATATTTGTGTACCTCGAAAACATACTGAGTTGTATACGAGCAGAAATTATGAAGAGATTTCTGAAAATAACTATCTTTTCATTACATAATAGTAAAGAAGTACATCAACAGTGTTCTGGAAGGCAAGAAACATTGTACTTATCCTTGTAATCTCAGCTGCAGAAATCTGCTTTTAATTTCATCCCTGCCAATCAGTTTATTCAGGTCTTTTCTGTTGACAGAAAAAGTAGCCTCTTATTCTACCTACTATCAGTTTTAACTTTCCACACATTTCACTTTCTCCACCTTTGCCTCTACAGATAACGCCACATTCTAAAAGCTGAGTCTCAATCAATTGCAACTGCTTTGGCCCACTGTCAATGCTACTGCTATAATTTCACTCAACAGCAGCAACACTTATTTTTCAGTAAAATACCAAATAGAGAAACTATACATGAAAAAGGATGGACATCTGCTTGCCAACAGTTAGGAAAGGAATAACTGGAGTCTGATAACATATAACAAAAGGGAAAAAAAGATTGAATCTCTAGCATTTAAAATTTCCTTCTTCTTTTGTTGGAAGATGGAGACTGGGGGAGGGGGGGGGGGGGGGGGAGGAAGGTAAGTTGCTAAGCTCCAAACCAGCCCTAAAGGACATATGAAAGGTACTAAAGAGCTGTTAGACTTAGCATCAATCTAATAGCCAAGGGTAAAAATACTCACAAAAGCCGCAGGCAACCAGTATATTGAGGAATGAATATGAGGAGGAGGAGAAAATTACAACAATAAAAGATGTGGCCAAAACTAGCCATAATAAAAAGAATGTTACTGTGATTGTATCTAAAAGCAATACAAAGAAACAACCAGTAATACCACCCATATTCTATACAATATACAAAGGTGTTAACAGAAAACAGAGAGAAAGCAGTATGTGAACACAGAAGAAAGGGAAACCCCTGAAAGAGGAGAGAGAGAGAGAGAGAGAGAGAGAGAGAGAGAGAGAGAGAGAGAGAAAGCAGACGAAATCAGCTAAAGCAATCTGTATGGCAGATAAGTAAAAATATGAGAGGCAGTGCCTGTGTTCAAAGTAGTAAGCACAGGTGTTTGCAGGAAAGATCAATGTATCCTGGAAAATATGGTTCCAAACTACAGAGATGATAATAGGATCTCCCACATGTACACACATCTCATCAATTTAATTGTAGTTAATTTATGATTAATTTTTCTAGCCCCATACTTCTCACTGTCCTTCAACCCTATTTCATTTAGATTTTGCATTCTCCACCTTCATTTATATTCTCTTTTGATAGATACCCTTTGTGAAATTTTATTTATTCATTCCCCCTTTCCTACCATTTTGTTCCCCTATTTTTAATCTTGATTTCTGTGCAGTCCTAAAGCATCAACAACACACTGACCATTGCCACACTGCAAAATGGCATCAAGAAGGCACCGACTCGCTAACCAATGGAAAGAGCAGGCAGTGCCACACCTCCAGGTGGACAGAGTTCAGCGCCTCTGTCAATGCTCATTCAATTGTGGTGCATGTTACAGTGTAGGACAATGCGCAACCTAAGTTTTTTCAGGTGCAGCCTGCGCCTCACACACTTAGAGACAAAGTAAACTTCAAGAATGACAAGACAATGGTGCTATTGCTCCTCTCCAAGCTAGTCAATGGGTTGCTCCCTTAGTAATCTTACCAAAGCCTCCTGGAAGACTTCATCTTTGTGTTGGCTTTAAATCCACCATGAATCCACAAACAATAATTGATACTTACCTGTTCCCTCGTCCTGAGGAATTAATGGACAGACTTGGTGCAGTCCACTATCTTTGAAGAACTGACTCATGCAATGTGTATTCCCAAATTCTACTGGATGAGGAGTCTTGGAAAGTGTTTGTGGCCAACACACATTTAGGGTTGCTCAAATTTTTGCACTTACCCTTTGAGAGTGCTTCCGTGCTCGCCATACAGCACCACTACTTGGAACAGCTTACTGCAAAAGTTCCATTATGTTCAAATTATTCGTACGATATTATAGTGTCAGGACATGCCCCACAAGAAAATATCAGTAATATTCATCTGCTTTTTCATGTGCTTTCAGCTGCAGGTTTGAAGGTGCCCTTATTCAGCATGAAATACAGTATTTAGGCCATGTTCTTCATAGCCAAGGTGATCATCCCCTTCAATCACATTTGCTGGCCACCCGGGACATGTAACGGGATTGCAGTTAGTTCTCGGAAAGCTGAAATGTTATATCCGATTTATACCCAATGCAGCCCAGATCAGGGCTCCATTGCATTGGTTGCACTGGAACAATGTGCCTTTTGTTTGGACCAAATGGTGTCAGGAATACCTTGACTGATAAATGCCTTGTTTATTTCGATCAAGCTATGTCTATGGTTTTCACAGTGGATACTTATTCGTATGGAATCGGAGCTGTACTCTCACAGTAATCAGAGCTGTACTCTCACACAAACTTGTTTCACTGGACAGATCGATAGCTTTCGCTCCCAAATTATTGCCAAGACTCAATGTAACTATTCCTACACTCGAGAAGGAAGCACTCACTATTGTCTATGGCATGACAAAGTTTTCACCATTATCTGGTGGTCAGAAGTTTTACCTAGTGTCGGATCATAACCCACTTCAGTCTTTGTTTCATCCGGCCAAACCAGTTCTGCCACACACAGCTCAGCTGCAACATTTGGCATTGTTACTGTCACAGTATCAGTATGAAATATTGTACCGGCATGCAAATGCTGACACCCTTTGTCGCCTCCCTGTCGGTCCACTTCTGAATTCGATGCTACTGCCGCATTTTGTTGTCAGATCGATGTGCAAGAACCTGAGCTTTTACAGACTTTTTCACTGAACTATAGGAAAATTGCACAAGCCATAGAAGCAGACCGTGACTTTAACATTTTGTGCACTACATCCGTTCTGCATCCCTTGTGCATCGATATTTTGCTCGTCGGCATAACCTCTCCGTCCAGTCTGAAACATTCCTAAAATGTTTCAGAATGACTGGACAATCACACGTGCTTAGTCCTAAAGAGTTGCACAGAGATGTGTTGCAACGGCTCACCAAGGACATTGGGGAACAGCACACAGAAAATACTTAGTGTGTCAGCACTGTACTTGGCCGGACATGGACACTCACATTGAACAAATGACGTCACAGTGTCACGCTTCATCTGAAAATCTATCAGTGCAGCCGCAAACGTGGCAATGAGTACATATTAACATTGCTGGTCCCTTCGGGAACACTTGTTGACTTATTGTTATAGACTCTTTTAGCATATATCCATTTGCAGTGGTCATGAACTCAACTACATCCCATAGTACTATTCACCAGATGATGGGAGAGAGAATGATTCTTCGAAATTTGGGTGCTTGCTTGTATTTAATTCAAGGTCCTGCTGGGTTGCTGCTCTGCCATCAGAACCAGATTCATGTTTATCACTTGAAAGATTTTTCTGCATATTTTCTGTCCACAGTTTTGCATCCTACTGGGATCTTGAGGCCAGCACAGCCGCCCTCAGGTGCCTCTTCTGCACGACATGTGGAACCGATGAAGCTGAACCCATCGCCTTTACCATTACAGCAGGTCACCTTCCCAGCACTTGTCCCAGCATCTGCTGTGGATGCACTGCCCTTGCCATTCTCGTCACCATCCTCTCCATTTTTCATCGGACTAGCTGAGGAAGAGGCTGGACACCCTTTCAGGGGTTACCAACTGACATTCCCCTCGGAGCACGGGACGGATGTGGGGGGAGCAGCCGGGGGCTCAGTGTTGGTCCGAGTTGTGGCTCCCTTCTCCTCATGCCACCCAGCTTCCTGCCTTCCCTCCTGTTGTCATAAATGGCTCCCTACACAACAACACTGTGACATTTTGGAGGGGAAGAAGGTGCAGTCCTTATGCATTGACTGCACACCGACCAGTACAGCACCGTGAAACAACAACAAAAATGCACTGACCTGCATGCCACCAGAAAAGGGGGCAGCATCATACCTCTAGGAAGACAGAGTTCAGCACCCCCTATCAACGCTGATTCAACCAGCTGGCCATCACTGTTTGGCCCAGTTCGGTTGCAGACATCGAGACCATCAGCACTGAGTATTAGGAAGAAGATACTTAGCCTGCGTTCTACAAGTAGTAATAGACTGTATAAGTAACTGCACATAGGAGGCACAAAAGCACATACCTCAAGTTAAGTTTTATTTATTTTCTTTTTAAAGTTGAAGTATTGTAACAATCTGAAAGTTTAACGTACAGATGACCTGGATTCTTGCCACCAGTCATTGTAACTTCTCTCCTTCCTTGTTTGTGTCAGTTCCGACACCCACAGCAGCTGACACAACAATATCCATCTGAAAATTATTTCTTTGAAAGTTAGCATCCATCTCTGAGCAACATACTGCCTACAACGCATTTTCCATACACTATACCATAAATCCAAGTAACTAATGCAATGACATTTCTGATCCTTTTCCCGCATCATGTCTCTGGCCACATGGCCACATCTAGTGTGTGAGGTTATTTTCTTTTAATCCTGCACTTTTATGGTTTTCATCATGGTTTCTTATCTCTCTCTCTCTCTCTCTCTCTCTTTCTCTCTCTGGTTCAGATTCCATTTGTGTACTTTTACCCACCCTGTTCTTGCATTCAAATATACACGGTGCACCATCTTGGCAGTTGTGTACATGTTGCAACCAGAGATCTTGCACATTCCTTTTGTACTCCATTGTGTACATTTTATATGTATGTCCATGCGATACATAAATAAGGAATGCAAGAGGAATAGTCAGAAAGTTTTAATTATCAACTAGAGAAACTCAAGTTGTGTTCTGCTGTTAGTGCTTCTCTATGTATTCATTCTCCAATGTGAAACATCTCTCCCAACAATGAATAACATGGTGCAGGCCTTGGTTGTACTACTGAAAAATTCTGTTGCATAATAATTCGAATTTTAGAATGCAAACCTATCAAAGATATACTGGAATATCTTGTAGCCCTAATTGTTTTGCACCCAAAAATGCATACTTTTAGCAGGAAAACATTTAAGTTAATAAAACATCTGAAACATAAAATTTTGTAGTCTAGAATATCCTTTGAGAGTGTTAGTACGCTACACAGCAGAAACATATGTGCCTGAAATTCTGCTCAGAAAATATAACTTAATATGAATGTCATTTTAAGAATACACAGTCAATAGGGAAATAAAGTAACTTCACTGTCAGAGATGTAAAAGTACTGCTCTCAACTTTTGTATTTTATATTGTGAAATGAAATGATCGTAAGGCATTACTTGTTGGATGACCCTATCTGGGGTTGTTCAGTGACATAGTGCAAGTCTTTTTGGTGACTTGTGCACCAATGATGATGACAACACAATGCCATTTTTGTTACTTGCTGTCTATTTCAATATTATGTAAAACCCTTCCTTCGTTTCTTGAAGTGAGCAACATAAGCAATGCTACAGTCACTCACCACTGAGCTATAGTAGAATACAATCATTGCATATGGTCTTCAGTTGGCCTCCAATAAGTAATGTTCCACGGTCACATAGAGTCAGTTGTAGGAAGTTCCACAAATTTGGTAACATGTATGAGGAGCGGTCATAACAGTTTTATTATCACCTCAAAAAAGTACAATTATCTAATTAATCATTGGTTTCATCGAGCTGTACTCCAGTGAAACTGTTGTGCACAGTGACTGTGATGCAATTCAAACAGGAAGAAAGTCAGCAATCAGTCGCAATTCAATCTGTACTTTATTGCACATCTAAATTCCAATTACAGTATAGCTATCATCAGTGTATATGAAGCAAGTCATGCACATTCAGCTTACAAAACTATTGAGTCTACATGACGCACTTCATACACACTGATGATAGCTATACACTGCAGCTGATATATAGATCTGCAATAAAGTGCAAACTGAACTGCAAATGACTGGTGACTACTTTCCCGTCTCAATTATTTGTTTGTAATTGTATGTCAGCAGTAGCGCCACAGTACCATAGCACACCCCCAGAGGAGCTAAAGCAAACTTGCACAACTCTTTGATAAAACACAGTAGTTGCAGCAGCAGCAGCAGCAGCAGCAGCAGTAGTAGTAGTAGTAGTAGTAGTAGTTGTTGTTGTTGTTGTTGTCATCTTCACAGTTTTTATTCCCCACACTTCCTTCAATTACGAACTGACAATTTCTTGATGCCTCATGATGTGTCCTATCAACCAATCCCTTTTTTTAGTCAAGTTGCGATGCAAAACCTTTTTTTTTTTTTTGCCCCTTCATTCGATTCAGTGCCTCCTCATTTGTTTTTTGATCTACTCATCTAATCTTCAGCATTCTACTACAGAACCACATTTCAAAAGCTTCTGTCTTCTTTGTGTCTGAAATGCTTCTTATGCATGTTTCAGTTCTATAAACAGCTACATTCCCGACAAATATCTTAAAAAAAAAAAAAGAGTTCCTAACACTTAGTTTTGTCATAGATCTTAACAAATTCATCTTTTTTGGAAATGCTTTACTAGCGATTGGCAGTCTGCCTTATCATGTGGTAACATAATGTAATGTAACGTAATCTTTTTCGACAGCAATGGAAAATGGGCTGCTGTGTCAGGAAAAATTCAGACAGTTAAAGAAGTCAACTGGATCCTCCTGATACAGCTGAACATTTTCTTCTGTTGCTGAAAACAAATTACCTCACAATACTTCACTTCATCAGTAGCCTGAAACTTTTTTTTTGGCTTCTCTAGTGGTATGATACAGTACTGTGGTGGGGCCTATTCAATATATACCAGGACCACACACATGAACCTGTAAACGAACAAAAATTAATTAACCAACTTCATATTTTATGTGAAAATTAAAAGCTTATTACTAACCGACACATATTTAAAAATTGCCTCTTGTGTAAATAGAGTAGACTCTCATAAGTCTTTGCAGATTTTTGATCTCTTTTGCAATAATAATGAAACTTCTTGTTGGCACAGTGACTATCATTAAAGTCTTTGGTGGCAATAAATAAGCTTTAAATGAACTTTCGGAGCTACTGACGGCCTCGGGAGAGCCAGTCCTGACAAAACTCTACCATCTGGTGAGCAAGATGTACGAGACAGGTGAAATACTCTCAGACTTCAAGAAGAATATAATAATTCCAATCCCAAAGAAAGTAGGTGTTGACAGATGTGAAAATTACCAAACTATCAGTTTAATAAGTCACAGCTGAAAAATACTAACGCAAATTGTTTACAGATGAATGGAAAAACTAGTAGAAGCCGACCTCGGGGAAGATCAGTTTGGATTCCGTAGAAATGTTGGAACACATGAAGCAATACTGACCCTACGACTTATCTTAGAAGCTAGATTAAGGAAGAGCAAACCTACGTTTCTAGCATTTGTAGACTTACAGAAAGCTTTTGACAATGTTGACTGGAATACCCTCTTTCAAATTCTGAAGGTGGCAGGGGTAAAATACAGGGAGCGAAAGGATATTTACAATTTGTACAGAAACCAGGTGGCAGTTATAAGAGTCGATGGGCATGAAAGGGAAGCAGCGGTTGGAAAGGGTTGTAGACTCTCCCTGATGTTATTCAATCTGTATATTGAGCAAGCAGTGAAGGAAACAAAAGAAAAATTCTGAGCAGGTATTAAAATCCATGGAGAAGAAATAAAAACTTTGAGGTTCGCCGATGACATTGTAATTCTGTCAGAGACTGGAAAGAACTTGAAAGAGCATTTGAACGGAATGGACAGTGTCTTGAAAGGAGGATATAAGACGAACATCATCAAAAACAAAACGAGGATAGTGGGATGTAGCCGAATTAAGTCGGGTGATACTGAGGGAATTAGATTCGGAAATGAGACACTTAAAGTAGTAAAGGAGTTTTGCTATTTAGGGAGAAAAATAACTGATGATGGTCGAAGTAGAGACGATATAAAATGTAGACTGGCAATGGCAAGGAAAGTGTTTCTGAAGAAGAGAAATTTGTTAACATCGAGTATAGATTTAAGTGTCAGGAAGACATTTCTGAAAGTATTTGTATGGAGTGTAGCCATGTATGGAAGTGAATCATGGACGATAAATAGTTTGGACAAGAAGAGAATAGAAGCTTTCGAAATGTGGTGCTACAGAAGAATGCTGAAGATTAGATGGGTAGATCACATAACTAATGAGGAAGTATTGAATAGGATTGGGGAGAAGAGAAGTTTGTGGCACAACTTGACCAGAAGAAGGGATCGGTTGGTAGGACATGTTCTGAGGCATCAAGGGATCACCAGTTTAGTATTGGAGGGCAGCGTGGAGGGTAAAAATCGTAAAGGGAGACCAAGAGGTGACTACACTACGCAGATTCAGAAGGATGTAGGTTGCAGTGGGTACTGGGAGATGAAGAGGCTTGCACAGGATAGAGTAGCATGGAGAGCTGCATCAAACCAGTCTCAGGACTGAAGACCACAACATGAACTTTTAATTCTGTTTTACTCCAAATAAACTTCTTGGGTTTGTCACACATTTCGAGTACAAGAATATCTCATCAACACAACTGTTCGACATCTTCCGTTGGTAGTAGATGGTTTCATCACTGCTACAGGATGTGACAAGTGATAATTACACATTTTCATTGAAATTCATCTGGCCAGAAGTAGGAATTACGCACGCATGGGAAAGCGGCAACAGCTGGATGGAAGCAGCATTCATAGTGACCCCTACTAAGAGGTGAAGAGAGGGCTTCCATGTATGCACCGGAGGACAAATGTGCTGCCAGACACACTCAGAGGACCTGGTTCCTTCTCTTTTCATTTCATGGCAGCCAGTACCACATAATCCCAGAATGATTATGCTGACAATAAAACCTGTCTTCTTGTAAAACACATAATGTTCTTTATTCAGGCAATGCTCCGCTGTAGCTGATTTACCAGGTTGGTCCAGATGTGTGTATCACTGGTGTTCAACGCAATGTTCTTGTATGGTGCGACACATCTGCCCTGTATAAGATTTCCTACACTGGTGTGGGATCTTATATATGCGGTGTTTTCTAAAACCAATATCATCTCTGACCAAAAACAATAAATTCCTCAGTTTTGCTGATAGACAAAAACTACACTTGATGTGCCTCTTTAAGGATTCTTTCCATTCCTGAAGACATGCTGTCAAAATACAGCAAGAAAGCAATTGCAGTGGGTGCCTCAGCATCTTCATTTACATCCATACATTTGCTTGGAACACACTGCATATTTGTTTATCAGAATAACCATTCTGTTGGAACACTGTTCTTAGGTGTTGCAGCTCACTTGGCTGTCTGTCGGGATCTGAGACAATTTATGCTCTATGTACCAGGAAGCATAAGACATGTCCACATTGTACAGGGCGATGACAGTTTTTCGCCTGCAAATAACTCTGTGTTAGTTGGTTTGGAGTAGACACTATGTCCCAGCATTCAGTAGGTTTTTCTTCCAACAATGTCATCCGGGAATGGTAAGCTGCCACCTTTCTCCAATTCCACGGTAAACTGTATAGTCCAATAGAGTGAGTTAAAATGCAACAGACACATAGGTAGGATGAATAGGATGTGTGACTGCTGTTTACAGATGCAGGAGGAGTTGGCCACTATTCGCAAACAACTGAACGTGTTGAAGGCCACGGCCAGCCGTCTCAGGCTGCTGCCTCGGAGTGTAGTGGTAGTGGGGAGTCTGGTGCATCGCATGGCACACCCCAGGTGTTACATGCTTCACCCACTGTCCCCCCTGTCGAGACATCTTCATGGGTACCGGGCGCGATTGGGCCACCCTCTCCCCAAGGAGAGTGGCAGGTTCAGCGGCGTTCGCGGAGCACGAGGTGGAGGGCCAATGTGGAGGCTGGACGTGTGTCATCGCCCGCTCTGCCTGTTGGTGGACATGTGACCGCTCCTTCAGCAAGGTCCAATCAGGCACATGGAGTGAGGGGTTTATTGGTGATTGGGAGCTCCAACATTAGGCAGGTGATGGAGCCCCTTAGGGAAATAGCAGAAAGGTCGGGGAAGAAGGCCAGTGTTCACTCTGTCTGCTTGCCGGGGGATCTCATCTGAGATGTGGAGGAGGCTCTGCCGGCGGCGATAGAGAGCACTGGGTGCACCCGACTGCAAATTGTTGCTCATGTCGGCACCAATGACTCCTGTCATCTGGGTTCAGAGGTCATCCTCAGTTCATACAGGCGGTTGGCAGAGTTGGTGAAGGAGGAAATCCTCGCTCGCGGGGTGGAATCTGAGCTAACTATTTGTAGTATCGTTCCCAAAACCGATCGCAGTCCTCTGGTTTGGAGCTGAGTGGAAGGCTTAAACCAGAGGTGCAGATGATTCTGCAGAGATCTGGGGTGCAAATTTCTTGACCTCTGCTATCGGGTGGAGAAATGTAGGGTCCCCCTGAATAGGTCAGGCGTGCACTACACGCAGGAAGTGGCTACAAGGGTAGCGGAGTACGTGTGGAGTGCACATGTGGGTTTTTTAGGTTAGAGAATTCCCTCCCTAGGCCCAACAAGACGCCTCCTGAGACACGGCAAGGCAGGAGTAGGCAAAATGCAACAGGGAATAACAATATTAATGTGCTAATAGTAAACTGCAGGATCGTCTATAGACAGGTCCCAGAACTGCTCTCATTAATAAACGGTCACAATGCCCACATAGTACTAGAGACAGAAAGTTGGCTGAAACCAGATGTAAACAGTAATGAAATCCTAAACTCAGATTGGAATGTATACCGCAGAGACAGGCTGGACAGTGAATGGGGTGGCATGTTTACAGCGGTAAGAAGTGCAATAGTATTGAAGGAAATTGACGGAGATCCAAAATGTGAAAAAATTTGGGTGAAGGTCACAGTTAAAGCAGGCTCGGACATCGTAATTGGATGTCTTTATAGGCCCCCCTGGCTCAGCAACTGTTGTGGGTGAGCACCTGAAGGATAATCTGGAAAATATTTCGAGTAGATTTCCCCACCATGTTATAGTTCTGAGAAGAGATTTTAATTTGGCAGATATAGACTGGGAGACTCAAACATTCATAACGGGTGGCAGGGACAAAAAAATCCAGTGAATTTTTTTAAAGTGCTTTATCTGAAAACTACCTTGAGCAGTTAAACAGAGAACCGACTCTTGGGATAACATATTAGACCTTCTGGTGACAAACAGACCTGAAATATTTGGAACAGTTAACGCAGAACAGGGAATCAGCGATCATAAAGCGGTTACTGCATCGATGATTTCAGCGGTAAATAGAAATATTAAAAAAGGTAGGAAGATTTTTCTGTTTAGCAAAAGTGACTAAAAGCAGATTTCAGAGTACCTGACGGCTCAACACAAAAGTTTTGTCTCAAGTACAGATAGTGTTGAGGATCAGTGGACAAAGTTCAGAACCATAGTACAATATGCGTTAGATGAATATGTGCCAAGCAAGATTGTAAGAGATGGAAAAGAGCCACCGTGGTACAACAACCGAGTTAGAAAACTGCTGCGGAAGCAAAGGAAACTTCACAGCAAACATAAACATATCCAAAGCCTTGGAGACAAACAAAAATTACGCAAAGCGAAATGTAGTGTGAGGAGGGCTATGCGAGAGGCGTTCAATGAATTCAAAAGTAAAGTTGTATGTACTGACTTGGCAGAAAATCCTAAGAAATTTTGGTCTTATGTCAAAGCGGTAGGCGGATCAAAACAAAATGTCCAGACACTCTGTGGCCAAAATGGTACTGAAACAGAGGATGACAGACTAAAGGCCGAAATACTAAATGTCTTTTTCCAAAGCTGTTTCACAGAGGAAGACTGCACTGTAGTTCCTTCTCTAGATTGTCACACAGATGACAAAATGATATTGAAATAGATGACAGAGGGATACAGAAACAATTAAAATCGCTCAGAAGAGGAAAGGCCGCTGGACCTGATGGGATACCAGTTCGATTTTACACAGAATACGCAAAGGAACTTGTCCCCCCCTTCTTGCAGCGGTGTACCGTAGGTCTCTAGAAGAGCGTAGCGTTCCAAAGGATTGGAAAAGGCAAAGGATTGGAATAGGGCACAGGTCATCCCCGTTTTCAAGAAGGGACATTGAACAGATTTGCAGAACTATAGACCTATATCTCTAAGATCGATCAGTTGTAGAATTTTGGAATACGTAGTATGTTCAAGTATAATGACTTCTCTGGAGATTGGAAATCTACTCTGTAGGAATCAGCATGGGTTTCAAAAAATACGATCGTGTGAAACCCAGCTCGTGCTATTCGTCCAAGAGACTCAGAGGGCCATAGACACGGGTTCCCAGGTAGATGCCGTGTTTCTTGACTTCCGCAAAGCGTTCGATACAGTTGCCCACAGTTGTCTAATGAACAAAGTAAGAGCATATGGACTATCAGACCAACTGTGTGATTGGAATGAAGAGTTCCTAGATAACAGATTGCAGCACGTCATTCTTAATGGAGAGAAGTCTTCTGAAGTAAGAGTGATTTTAGGTGTGCCACAGGGGAGTGTCGTAGGACCATTGCTATTCACAATATACATAAATGACCTTGTGGATGCCATTGGAAGTTCACTGAGGCTTTTTGCGGAAGATGCGGTGGTATATCGAGAGGTTGTAACAATGGAAAATTGTACTGAAATGCAGGAGGACCTGCAGCGAAATGACGCATGGTGCAGGGAATGGCAACTGAATCTCAATGTAGACAAGTGTAATGTGCTGCGAATACATAGAAAGAAAGATCCCTTATCATTTGGCTACAATGTAGCAGGTCAGCAACTGGAAACAGTTAATTTATGGAATTATCTGGGAGTACGCATTAGGAGTGATTTAAAATGGAATGATCATATAAAGTTGATCGTCGGGAAAGCAGATGCCAGACTGAGATTCATTGGAAGAATCCTAAGGAAAAGCACTCCAAAAACAAAGGAAGTAGGTTACAGTACACTTGTTTGCCCACTGCTTGAATACTGCTCAGCAGTGTGGGATCCGAACCAGATAGGGTTGATAGAAGAGAGAGAGAAGATCCAACACAGAGCAGCGCACTTCGTTACAGGATCATTTAGTAATTGTGAAAGTGTTACGAAGATGACAGATAAACTCCAGTGGAAGACTCTGCAGGAGAGATGCTCAGTAGCTCGGTACAGGCTTTTGTTGAAGTTTCAGAATATACCTTCACCGAGGAGTCAAGCAGTATATTGCTCCCTCCTACGTATATCTCGCGAAGAGACCACGAGGATAAAATCAGAGAGATTAGAGCCCACACAGAGGCATACCGACAATCCTTCTTTCCACGAACAATACAAGACTGGAATAGAAGGGAGAACCGATAGAGGTACTCAAGGTACCCTCCACCACCCACCGTCAGGTGGCTTGCGGAGTATGGATGTAGATGTAGATGTAGATGTAGATGTAGATGTAGTGGCTCCATTCCATGGTGCCAAACCATACATGTACTGTCAGCATATGGCCAGGAGGAGGAAGATTGAAGATTTGTCGACTGTAGTGCTCTTTCCTCTAGGTCTTTTATGGGAGACAGGGCCCTTCCCAAGGCGACACCATCTACTTCTTCAAAATATTGATCATTAAAAAAGAAATAAGTTGAGGTAAGCACAAGTTTAAACAATATTATAATGCGTTTCTCAAACTGTTAATAAGCTCTAATGAGTCCTATAGAAGCATTTTCACAAATAAAGATACATCATCTAAGCTGACCAAAACCTCCTACAAAGTCGTCTGAATTCTAAATATGAAGGCCACAGTTTCCCAGGACAGGTCACAACGACAAAGCATGATATAAAGCTAAAAAATAGGTAGGCATTTCAAAGTTGGTTACTATGACACGAAGAGGTGATCCACCCTTGTGAATCTTTAGTAGGCCGTACATTCTTGGGGGAACTTGATTCACTTGATATTAGGTGGAACGGAATTCTTCTAGAGAAGGTTTAGAGATTTTCTCTGAACCTTGCCAGTCAGATCCTCACTTAGCTTGCAATACACAGGTCACTGAGCAGTGCATCTGTACTCTTGTTGTAGTCAATTCACAAGAGAAGGATAGTGGCCTTTCTCTTGTTGGCTGGTAAAATGAGGGTTTCTGTCTGCTCTCAAGTCCCACAGAGCCTTCCCTTCTCCTGAAGTAATACTGAACTTCCTATGTGAGGCTTATATTAAAATTCAACATGTGTCCCTCCTAAGCTCTTCGGCAATGTCACTGGGAGGTTTCAAAATTGCCCATTGCATCCCAGCTATCATATCTTGCATTGGGGCTGCCCAGGTGCAAAGGTCAGACTTTTCTCAAGCACTGTAACTGGTATGCTGTTCATAATCTTGTCCCTGTGATTAAACACGTTGCATTGTCATGGTCTATTTGGTTTTGGCATTCAGTTTACAAAGACAGGCATACTTTGCCATCTGGCAAACTTTAGCTTCTTGTTTAGTCCAGTCAGCTAGCACCCAGGTAGTGCTATATACCCAGTCCCAGGATACAGCAGAGGTTTGAAGAGGTCTTTAGGTGTAGTGATAATTTCATGGGCACTATGTGCAGATCCCATCATGTATAATGTACCCTCTTTCTCACCAGAGCTGCACTAGCCCATTACTTAATTTTACTACTGGATGCAGAGCCAGTATGGTGTTAATTTAGCAAACGTAGGGGTAGTTTGCCTGTAATGCCAACTCAATAAAACTGTCATTGTTAACTGTAATTTACCTCCCTTATTACATAATTCGTTCATCTCTCATATGCCACTGGCCATCTCCTCCCCACAGAGGCACCAGATAAGACTTTTCAGGGTTTCCCGCTGTGTGTATTGCAAATACACTTCTTCATGTTTGCCAATGGATAACACTGTGCAGATCCCATATTTCATCAACACAACTGTCAGACATCTTCAGGTGATGGTAGTTGTTGTTATCATGGCTGCAAGATGTGCTGGTGATGACAGTGGATGGAAGTGGCACTCATAGTGTCCTGTACTGGGAACTGAAGAGACACATTCTGTGTGTGTGTGCTGTGGCAATAACTGTACTGTCAGGCACTGATTACTTATACATATTCCAAGTATCTACCATTTAATAAATGGAACAAAAAGTTAAAATGTCAACTGAGGTAAGTAAGCTCAATAATTTCACAGACTTCTTGCAGATGATGTCATTATCTATAATGAAGTACTATATGAAAGAAACCCCCACGAACCATGGACCTTGCCACTGGCAGGGGGGGAGGGGGGGGGGGGGGGGGGGGGAGGCCTGCGTGCCCTTGGCGATACAGATAGCCGTACTGTGGGTGCAACCACAATGAAGGGGTATCTACTGAGAGGCCAGACAAACATGTGGTTCCTGAAGAAGGGCAGCAGCCTTTTCAGTAGTTGCAGGGGCAACAGTGTGGATTATTGACTGATCTGGCTTTGTAACATTAACCAAAATGGCCTTGCTGTGCTGATACCGCGAATGGCTGAAAGCAACGGGAAATAACAGTCGTAATTTTTCCCCGAGGGCATGGACCTTTACTGTATGGTTAAATGATGATGGTGTCCTCTTGGGTAAAATATTCCGGAGGTAAAATAGTCGCCCATTCAGATCTATGAGTGCGGACTACACAGGAGGACATCATTATCAGCAGAAGTAAAGCTGACGTTCTACAGATCGGAGAATGGAATGTCAATTGGGCAGGCAGGTTAGAAAATTTAAAAAGGGAAATGGATAGGTTAAAGTTAGATACAGTGGGAATTACTTAAGTTCGATGGCAGAGGGAACAAGACTTCTGGTCAGGTGAATACAGGATTATAAAAACAAAATCAAATAGAGGTAATGCAGGAGTAGGTTTAATAATAAATAAAAAAATAGTAGCACAGGTAAGGTACTAAGAACAGCATAGGGAATTTATTATTATAGCCAAGATAAGACATGAAGTCCATGCCTACTACAGTAGTAAAAATATATATGCTAACTAGCTCCACAGATGACGAAGAGACTGAAGAAATATACGATGAGATAAAAGAAATTATTCAGATTGTGAAGGGAGATGAAAATTTAATAATCATGGGGAACTGGAATTTGATAGTAGGAAAAGGAAGAGAAGGAAAAGTAGTAGGTGAATATGGAATGGAGCTAAGGAATGAGAGACGAAGCCTCCTGGTAGAATTTTGCACAGAGGATAACTCAATCACAGCTAACACTTGGTTCAAGGATAATGAAAGAAAGCTGAATGCGTGGAAGAGGCCTGGAGACACTGGAAGGTTTCAGATAGATTACATAATGGTAAGATAGAGATTTAGGAGCCAGGTTTTAAATTGTAAGACATTTCCAGGGGCAGACGTGGACTCTGGCCACAATCTATTGGTTATGAACTGTAGATTAAAACTGAAGATGTTGCAAAATCATCCAGGTGAGAATTTAAGGAGATGGGACCTGGATAAACTAAAAGAACCAGATGATGTACAGAGTTTCAGAGAGAGCATTAGGGAACAAATGACGAGAAGGGGGAAAGAAATACAGTAGAAGAAGAATGGGCAGCTTTGAGAGGTGATATAATGAAGGCAGCAGAGGATCAAGTAGGTAAAATGACGAGAGCTCATTGAAATCCTTGGGTAACAGAAAAGATACTGAATTTAATTGATGAAAGGAGAAAATATAAAAATGCAGTAAATGAAGGAGGCAAAAACGAATAAAAACGTCTCAAAAATGAGATCGACAGGAAGTGCAAAATGGCTAAGCAAGAATGGCTAGAGGACAAATGTAAGGATGTATATACCACTAAGGGTAAGACAGATATTACCCACAGTAAAATTAAAGAGACCTCTGGAGGAAAGAGAACCACTTAGATAAATATCAAGAGCACAAATGGAGCAAAGCAGGGAAAGCAGAAAGGTCTATAAAAAGAGGGTCTATACAAGGTCAATATACTTGAAGGCAATATTATAGAAAGTAAAAGGATGTAAATGAAGATGGAATGGGAGATATGATACTGCGCAAAGAGTTTCACAGAGCACTGAAAGACCTGAGTCGAAACAAGGCCCCCGGAGTAGACAACATTCCATTAGTACTATTGATAGCCTTGGGAGAGCCATCCCTGGCAAAACTCTACCATCTGGTCAGCAAGATGTACGAGACAGGCGAAATACCCTCAGACTTCAAGAAGAATATAATAATTCCAATCCAAAAGAAAGCAGGTGTTGACAGACGTGAAAATTACTGAGCTATCAGTTTAATAAGTCACAGCTGCAAAATACTAGCACAAATTCTTTACAGACAAATGGAAAAACTGGTAGAAGCTGACCTTGGGGAAGATTAGTTTGGATTCCGTAGAAATGTTGGAACACATAACGCAATACTAACCCTATGACTTATCTTAGAAGACAGATTAAGGAAAAACAAAACCCACACTTCTAGCATTTGTAGACTTAGACTAAGATTTTGAAAATGTTGACTGGAATACCCTCTTTCAAATTCCGAAAGTGGCAGGGGGTCAGATACAGGGAGCGAAAAACTATTTACAATTTGTACAGAAACCAGATGGCAGTTACAAGAGCCGAGGGCCACGAAAGGGAAGCAGTGGTTGGGAAGGGCGTGAGACAGTGTTGTAGCCAATCGCCAATGTTATTCAATCTGTATACTGAGCAAACACTAAGGGAAACAAAAGAAAAATTTGGAGGAAGACTTAAAATCCATGGAGAAGAAATAAAAACTTTGAAGTTTGCCGATTACATTGTAATTTTGTCACAGACAGCAAAGGACCTGGAAGTGCAGTTAAATGGAACTTGACAGTGTCTTCAAAAGAGGCTATAAGATGAACATCAACGAAAACAAAATGAGGACAACCGAATGTAGTTGATGATGCAAAGGGGATAAGATTAGGAAATGAGACACTTAAAGTAGTATATAAGTTTTGCTATCTGGGGACCAAAATAACTGATGATGGTCGAGGCAGAGAAGATATAAAATATAGACTGGCAATGGAAAGGAAAGATTTTCTGAAGAAGAGAAATTTGTTAACACTGAGTATAGATTTAGATGGCAGGAAGTATTTTCTGAAAGTATTTGTATGAGTGTTGCCATGTATGGAAGAGAAACATGGACGATAAATAGTTTAGACAAGAAGAGAACTGAAGCTGTTGAAATGTGGTGCTGCAGAAGATTGCTGAAGATTAGATGGTAAGATCACATAACTAATGAGGAGGTAGTGAACAGTTTTAGGGAGAAGAGGAATTTGTGGCACAACTTGACTGGAAGAAAGGATCAGTTGGTAGGACATGTTCTGAGGCATCAAGGGATCACCAATTTAGTATTGGAGGGCAGTGTAGAGGATAAAAATCATAGAGGGGGACCAAGACAGGAATATACTACGCAGATTCAGAAGGATGTAGGTTGCAGTACGTAATTAGAGATGAAGAAGCTTGCACAGGATAGAGTAACATGGAAACCTGCATCAAACCAGTCTATGGACTGAAGACAACAACAACATATGATAGAAGTGAAAATTTTCCAGTCTGACTTTGATAATATTTCAAAGTTGTGCAAAGATTTCCAACTTGCTTCAAATGTTCAGAAATGTAAAATTGTGCACTTTGCAAAACAATAAGTAGTTCACATGACTATAATATGAACGAATCCTAATTGGATAAGTCAACTCATACAAATGCCTGAGTGAATCTTAAGTAAATCCAGTGGCAGATATTAGTTTATTGCTAAGATACTGGTAAAATGCTATCAATCTACAAAGGAGACTGCTTACAAAATAGTTACATGAGCCACATTAGAATATTGCTCACCTACGTTGGGACTCATACTGAGCAGGATGAAAAAGGGATATAATCATAGAAGTATGCAAAGGACAGACTGTTAAGAGAACCAGGACATGGGTTTTGTATCACCTCTGGCCAACTTCTCTGAGGTGAGTGCACCACGATTAACAGCATTAGTCAGGTATTTGGGACTTTATAAATGCAACAGTAGAAGCACCTCATGTCTTTATGTGACATACATAGACTCACTGACTTACACAAACTTTATACTTACTTTAAATGCTACAGTTGTGAAGGCAATGGGAAACATGAAAATTTTTTTTAACAAATATTTAGGCTTTTTTATGATTTGCAAGGATTTTGAGGATCAAGTGCTCTTAATTCTTTTTAATTATATTTCTGCTGTTCATTTGGATCCAATAACAAGTTGAATTGATCAGATAGGATTTTATATAACTCAAAACTTCAGTTTATTATTATTCTACTGAAATACAAACCTCAAACTGAAGAGATGAAACATAATCTTCGCCATCTTCAGTATAAACTTTGATGTTTTCAGCATCTATTAAGCAAACAGCAGGTGTAGGTGCCCCTGTAAAGTGCCCACAGTATAATTTTTCTACAACACACTAACTTTAGTGAGATATTAACAACAACATCAAAGTTACTTGTGTACATATAACTACTTTAACAACCTTTGGTTGTACATACCTTCTGGTTCTTCTGTTGGGGCCCTTCCAGCTGTCCAGCTAAGGATAGGTTTATCAGAAGAAGAAACATGGAATGTACACCAGATGGCAGCTTGCAATGGTGTTTCACTTGTATAACTACTTTTTATCACTTTACTGCTGTTTGGATTTCTATGACTTGACATCGACCCCTGGCTCCACACAGCTATTTTACCATTCATATACAGCTCCTCTTCACACTGCTGATCATCATCTAAGCTTGCCCTTATGCGCCAGTTTTCACGATTCTGCCAACAAGAATTGTTTCCATAACTGCAAGCTGTTTACACTAAAAACAGTATTACCATATACTTGGTAGTGAACGAGTAATTGTTTATGCAACTGGATGTGGGTGTGAGGAAAGGACTGAGCAACAAAGAAGATGGGGGGGGGGGGAGTTTTTTTATTAATAATGCAATAAAGATAGCAAGTATTCATCTTTTGGAATTGCAGTTCTTGTATTTGCCATGTCTGCAGTAAAACTTATGGGATATAGGGTCAGCCTGTTATTCAAAACACTGTTTTTTCATGTGACCCAAATATGTTTCAGAACATCAGTGGGTTTTCTTTATTCAAGACTGTAAAATGTGAACATATTTTTGGGTGATAACTAATATAAGAAAGTTATGCCTACAGACAGTTTTTATTTCTTGTGTTATTGCCTTGATTTTACATTATATG